>NW_024467119.1:28705000-38705000 GCF_017591425.1 Ochotona curzoniae | reverse complement strand
TCAACTGTAATCACTAAGAATGAATGAATGAAATAAGTCCCATTAGGACAGCTTTCTAGGACTCAGCTGTTTATTGTTAAAAATCTTTTCTGAAACAGTATCTTCCTGGACTGTTCATTGTCTATCAACAAGTGCTCTATTGTCTGGCTTGATAAATACAAGTCATTTCGACACCTAAATCAAAGGCTAGGACTCCAGTTTGTTGATCCAAGTCAATGGAAAATTGTTTCAACTGAGGGACAGAGGGAATCTTTTGCGTTACAATCAATGTCTCCAAATGAATTGACACAGTACTGATTGTGGCTATTGCTTCTGGGTTAAGTTGGGTAGTTGAAGATTAGGAGGGATAGAGAGATTTCTTAGGAGGGATAGAGAGATTTCTCATTACCACATAACTTTTGAATTTTGTAATATATATACACATATTTTTAAGTGAATTTTTAAAATTATTTGTGATAATATGTCGATAGCCTTATTATTTTCACAAAATTCTCTCCACTTAGACACCTGTAAGAATTATAGCAATTTCTGTTCCCAAATATTCTACAGAAACTACAAGCTCTCCAATGATTATTCCCATGGCTTTTTCTTTTAAGTCACACTGTTCCTCAGTTTGCATGGGTTTCAGAGAGTGTATGTGTGTGTGTGTGTGTGTGTGTGTGTGTGTGTGTGTGTGTGTACACAGCTAGAAGCTGAATTGTTTTGTTCCCTAAAAACAGTTGCCATTTCATTAAAAGACATTGGGTGTACAATGTTCAGTAGTCATTAAACAAGAAAGAAAATTCAGAATGAATGGTATATATTAAATTCAGTTATAAGGAGTAATATAAATGGAAATTGGCACCCTTAGTGAACTAGACATTGCATTTCTCTCTGCCACAGGTGTTTAAGAACTTTCATTTTTCATCTACTGACATACTATATTTAGTTGGACATTACAAAACTGCTGGCAGTGAGGCTGGCATTGTTGTGCAATTAAGCTGCCATCTGTAATGTCAGCATCCCATATGAGTGCCAGTTCAAGTTCTGCTGCCCATTCCCAATCCAGCGCCCTCCTAATGTGCCTGAGAAAGCGGAAGAAGGTGGGCTAAATGCTTGGGCCCCTGAACCAATGTGGGAGACCTGGATGATGTCCCAGGCTCCTGACAGCAGCCTAACCTAGCCTCAGCCATTATGAAGTGAACCAGCAGACGGAAGATTCTTTTCTCTCTCTTTCTCTCTCTCTCTCTCTCTCTCTCTCTCTCTCTCTCTCTCTCTCTTTCTCTCCCCCTTGTTCTCGTCCTGGTTCTTTCTTTTTCTCTCCCTCTCACTCTCCAACTCTGTCTTTCAAATAAATGAATGAATTAATCATTTTTAAAAAGTTAAAAATTTGGGGCTCCCACGCCAGATGCTTCTCCATACGCTTCCGATCTGGCCCGCTCCTCGCGGAGTCTGTGCCCACTGCCCGAAGCCCCATGGGCCACCGAGGCGTCATCCGCGAACCTAGAGGAGGGTCCGGCCTGAAGGGGGTGGCCGGGACTTGTGTTGGGGAATCTTCTGGAAGATTGTCTCGGTGCCCTTCGCGTGGTGGCTGCAGTGGAGGTGCAGCTGCAAGTAGGTCACCCCTCAGGGTAGTTGTGGCCGAACAATGAAACACGGGGTGTTGGTAAGCTGTTGTTCAGATTCTGTGATTCAGACTGAGTAATCCCTCTCATGTGCTAATAACCTCCAAGTATTGCAGATTGTCCCTAAGGGTGCCTGAATGTCACGGACTACAGGCTTGGAAAAGTTGGAGCTGAGGGCTGGAGAAGAAGTGAAACAGGAGCGCTCAGAAAGGCCCAATAAAAAGTGGAAGAGTCAGGGAAATGTGATAATGAGCGAAGAAGGCGATGCCAGGGCGCCTTTGGGAGGCGCGGCTCAATGGCACCGTGGTGTGCTGATAAAGGATACCGGAAGATGCTGAGTCAGTTTGGGCCGAGAGGAGCCTGCGAGCTCCCGCATGAAAGGATTTCTAACACCAAGTGATGCGATCTGCGCCCGCCACGCACCGAGGCAGCGTGTCTCCCAGGCCTTCCAGCAAGGGCCCCTTCCGCCTCCTACCGAGTTTTCAGACAGGTACGGATTGGCTTTGAGACTCAGAATAAAACTTCTTTTCCAGCTGTTAGATTTTCTTAACTCTTGTATTTCCTTTGCATCTGTTTGGCCCTTTACAAAAACTTTCTTTCACCCACGTCCCCCAGTTTGAATTCAGCCGCTTGTTAAATTAAACCTGGGCAGGTCTTTACTTCCTCATGTGTTTGTATTAAAACTAAGTCTTCGGACTCAAACTTTAAAGCCGAAACCTGAGCCATAATCAAGTAAGAGGCCACTGTACAAGCTTGGGTTTGCTGTAGAGGAATGGTGGCTGACCCCATTGTAGTTCAGTTGTGCCCATCAAAGAAACTGTCTGAAAATGCTAAAGAAAAGCTGGTTAAGATTACTACGAAGTAATTTTGTCTTCTGAAATCTGTTATGAACTACTCACAAGATCCTGAACTTCTCTTTTGTGTTTCCATGCTAATTATGTGTGTGATTATTATATGATGATAAAACTATTATTTTTTTTTTTAAAAAATCTAAACTCATTAGACAGTATTGACTGGTAAGTGTCCGATAAGTAATTGGTGACTAAAGGACTGCATGAACAGTGAAAATAAAGGTTAAAAATTTGAAGGTAGGTATCTGTTGTCAAATCATTATTTTGACTAATTTTTTACATGATGTTTACGTAATTGATCAGGGTGTCAGGGTGGGAAGGATCAAGGGTCAGGGAAAGGTAGGTTCTGCCCATGTGGGTTTGATAGTTTTGAAATGTTGTCCATCCCAACAATCCAAAGATGAGGGAACACTATCAATGTCCATTGGCTGAATAGCCCTCCTTAGGGTCTCCATTCACCCAGATATCACACCCAGAATGAGGGGGGAGAAGAGGGAGGAGACCAAGGGAGAAGCCACACCCAGTCTCCCAATCACCCCAGCACCCAAGGATGGGGAACGATTTCACCCAGTATCAACCCAGGGTCCTGATGTGGCATGGGCTCTTGAGCGTTCTCAAGCTTAATGCTTGTTTCGGGGATTTATGGGTGTTATGGCAGAGTGGTTGAGGTGCTAGCACCCCTTATCAGAGTGCCTGGCTACTCTACACATCTCATCCAGTTTCCCACAAGGAATCTGGCGGCAGCAGATGGTGACCCGAATACCTGAGTTCTGGTTACCCACATCCAAGATTGAATTCTAGGTTCCTGGTTTCTAAGCCATACTCAGTCCAAGCTGTTTCCAGCATTTGGGAAATGAAACAGCAGATAGATCTCTGTCTTAATCTGTGTGCATGTGCCACTATGCCTTTCAAATAAATAATGCAAATAGATAAATAAAACTTCTAAATCTGTTAACTGGTTAACTCAGAAAGTCCAAATGTGGGACTGGCAACAAGGTAGTAAGTTAAGCCTCCACCTTTGGTGCTGGCATTCCATACAGGCACCGGTTCAAATCCCAGGTGCTCCGCTTTGAATCCAGCTCCCTACTTATATGCTTGGAAAAACAACGAAGAATGGGTCACGTTCTTAAACGCCAGCACCACACCTGAGATCTGTGGAAGGTCTTGGATCAGCCCTGCTCTGGGCATTGCAACTACTTGGAAAATGATCAAAGGATGAAGGTTTTCACTGCCTCTCTGTCTCTCCTTTTCTCCCTGTAAAATCCGCCTTTCAAGTAAAAACAAATAAATCCTTAAGAAAAAAGAAGTTCAAATGTGTGTATACATAAAAATTTTTTCTAAGTTTCCTGTGTGTTAGAAACACAAATAAACATCTTCAATACATTTTCCAGGGTAACAAATATATCACCTACAAACTCTCACATATGGAGCACTTTGGAGAAACAGATTGGCTCCTGTTTTGTCTAACCATGACTTACAAGTGGGAGCACGTGTCCCTCTTGCCCAGTTCTGTCCTTCATCCTGGAATTGGATGTTTACCTCCCACTTATTCCGTGAATCTGCAGTGTGGACCTCACGCTTCCGGGACAAATGCGCTCCCATATCACTTGCCTACTCTCTTCCTTTGCTTCGCTGAAGCCTCAAGAACTTCATCTTTTCCTTCCCTGGCTGGCTTTTCTGTTCCCTTGGTGCTCACTCACAAAGAAGAGGACTTTTGTTTGTTGTTTCTGGCATAGCACACGGTCTCTCCAGGGGTTCTTTATTCTTCTCTTCTGCTATCCTCAATTCCTATTCCCTTTCATCCTCCCCCTGGGCCCAGCTTCACTTGGTAGCCGGTTTTCCTCTTTGATTTATGCTGGAGGCAAAGCAGCTGTCTTTTAAAGATAAGCACCAGAGAATAGAGATATCAAACAGACTTAAAGAAAAACACCAGAAAGACAAAAGGCCCTCTTTCCCCTAAAAATAGTTTTGTCATTAGCTCTTTTTATGCTGAACACTCAGATTTATTTCCCACTGCTGCTAGGTTTGCAGGGACTCGGGGACAACAAGTCAAACTACCTCACCTCAAGAGAAATAAAACAGTGAAAAGGAAATCTAAGAGGCCATTTTTTTTTGTTGTTTTCTTTTTTTTGAAATCATGTAATAGGTCGCTATCTTGAATCTTCTTTTTCTTTTTCTCCAATGTTCAAACTCAAAAAGGAACTGTTTGTGAACAAAACCGAAGCGTAAGGTAAAAAATACGCATCCCAAGATGAGTCTCAAAAAAATGTAGAAAAAAGTTTTACAAAGGTATTTAGAAATGCATATATACTTCCATAAATTTGTATATAAAAAATGATGCAGAATTGTGTTACAGATTTACCATTCTTAAAATGTAGATGTTATGATTTATAATTAAATATGTATATTGAACAACACACACATGTTTGGTCAGGGGGAAATCAATTGGAACAAATGACCTCATTCACTGAGCAGGAATATCCTATGTTTCTAAATGATAAGGGCAGTGGCAGCTGCCATTGCCACAGATACCTTTTCTCTTTGGATCCTTGATCCCAGAAGAAGCAGGTGAAGAGCCTCTAGGGAAAGGCTGATGCTCCCAGGAGTGCTTTGCTCACCTTTGAGATGTTACTCAAAAATAACATCTCAAACATACCTGCAGCACAAACTGACCTCGCTCTTTCCTTCTGCAGGATGTGAAAGTGTGTACTCGGCATGGGTAACCTGCCTGGGCTGTGGTAGGAGGCCGACAGGGTTAAGGCACAGGATAGATGACCTAGAACCTCGCTTCTTAACACCCAGTCCACCAACCACAGAGCTTGTTAGGAATGCAGAATATCACAATGTCCCCATACCTACAGAATCAAAATGTACATATTACCAAGACCTGCACATGATTCTTTTGCACAGGGAAGCTTGAAGAAGTGTTGTCTAGCATGAGTTACAGCACCCATTCATGCCCTAGCTTCCTTGCTTTCAAAACAGGCCAAGAAGAACCTGCATCCCAGAGTTGTAGGAATTTAAGGAGGAGTACATGTAGAGAAAAGGGCAAATACCCAATTGCTGTTCATGAAGACAAGCCATAAAATATGGCCCAGGATTCTGAAATTGAATTCTGTACTCCAGTGCATGTATGATTAAATGTAACTAAAGCTGCTTTAATTATAAATGCTAACTGGCTTTTATGACCATTGCTCCAAATGAAATAGTCATTTATAAATGAATAGTTTATAAAGGCCTGTCATCACTAATTGCCTAGCTATGCAAGTCACTCTACCTTCAGGGAAATTGATCTACTTACTGGGGCATAACGGCAGTCTGATTAAGTTGAATTCCAACTTTTTATTTTTCTATTTGTTATGAAACTGACACTCATCTTCATTGATGAATTTGAAATATTACAAATTAGATGTAATTATTGTTGCTATGATTCTGAGTCTTTCTAATTGGCGAGTGCTTTAATAGAAAGGAGCAAAGAAGGAAAAAATGTCAGGGCCTGGTGCAGTAGCCTAGTGGCTAAAGTCCTTACCTTGCACACACCAGAATCCCATATGGGTGCTAGTTCATGACCCAGTGGTCCCACTTCCCATCCAGCTCCCTGTTTGTGGCCTGGGAAAACAGTCAAGGATAGTCCAAAGGCTTGGGACCCTGTACCCATGTGGGAGACCCAGAGGAAGCTCCTGGCTCCTGATCAGCTCAGCTCCGGCCATCGTAGCCACTTAGGGAGTGAATCAGTGGACAGAAGATCTTCTTCTGTATTTCTCCTCTTCTCCGTATGTCTGACTTTCCAATAAAAATCAATCTTTTTCTTAAAAGAAAGAAAAAATAGAAAGGTGACCAGAGTTAGACAAAGCCTGAAGGAAGGACTGAAAAGGAGTTGTGTCTGTTATTGCTTATAATGGCTCTAAGAAGAAATGTAGTTAACCATGTTAGGTCAGAATCTTTATAAGCACGTTAGGCCAGGTATTCTTACACATCACCATTTACCAAAATCACTTGGACCTCTTGCAACAATTTTACAAAACCCCATTCCTAGAGCCTCGCTTTCTGACTCAGGAGATATGGCAAAGAAAACCCTGGAGTTCATGTTCGCTCGTGTGTATGAAAGCAGAAGAAGTACCAGTGAGAAGCCTGTGCTAAGCAATTTTTCTCAGGTCAAAAACAGCTTGATTCTTGAATATTAGATAGAAACAACATAAATACACTTTCTATTTATCCTAAATGCCCCACGCATATGTAAGTACAACTGCTGTCATTCAGGAAATATGAATATGAGCTTGTTAAAAGAAATCTGAGACTAGTTCAACTTCATAGTGCTTACTTGGAAAAGAAAATGGTTCTATAGCTGGGCAATACTCCAGACAGAAGATGGTTCAGAATGCCCTACACCATCACATGCTAGCAGGTCTCATAAGAAGACAACCTGATTTGCCAGTTGATATTTGCCTTATACCATTAGGTTTTGATAGCTTTCAGCCACTGAGTGGCTTGAGGGTCAGCCCCTATGATTGGCTGGGATTCGGTTGCTTAGCAATAAGGTTATAATCGTAGGTTAGGTCACAGTTGGTTTACATATTAAACAGTACAGTCCACTATGTACAGTGGCTGCTTTTGGTCAAAATTTTCACCCAAATTAAGATAGGCTTAGGCGCAAATCACTTTGATTTGACATATTTCAATTCGGATATTAATTCTACATTAAGCATGTAAGCAGCAGTTAAATAATAATTTCAGGTATAAGTTCCCTTGTCTTTATTAACTCTGACCTAAAAACGAAGGATTTCAAAATCTGTAACACGGCTTAAACAGGATGTTAATGATATTTAATGTTAATGATATTTCTCTGCTGATTATTTTATTTACATTTATACATCTGTTGAGGACAAGGTGTGCCTGTTACATTTCTGTAACGGACAGCTGTTGCTTCCGTTAGGCGACAACAGCCTGGTCCTGCTTGGAGAACCGCTCTTCTGCCCTCAATCCATACTGTTCAGAAAGAGGAAAGCAGTGAAGTCCAGGTTGCCAAGGACCCTGCTCCTGATCCCCCAAATCAGAACACCCCATTCCTCCTGTGTCTGTGACACGAGGCAGGCCAATGGGAACCAGCCCCAACACTTCAGCTGAAAGTTTTAAGAGAACTTCCACAGAAGTGACTGCATCAGTAGCCTAGAGTCATGTCTGCCACAGCAAAAGACAGCCTGACTGAGAGCAAAGGCAGGTTCAAAGAGAGCAGAATTGATAGTATGAAAATGGAAAATGTGTCATGACGTGGAGGCCTAGGATTAGTCACACCCAGATCCTTCCAACACAGCAACTTTCTTTCTCTTACTTTCTCTTTCCTTCCTCAACTATTATCAAATGTTAACTGGTTTGTTTACTCGTGAAATATAATCCCTAGTCAGCAGATGACATTGCAAAAGGTTAAAATGATTTGCTACACTATTTTAGTGCTTCAGTCAAAAGTACAAAACACGTGGAAATATATAACTGAGAGGATTTTTTTTAAAAAAAATGCATATACAACAGAACAGTCAAAACTATCTTGTGTAATCACAGGATATTAATATCAGGCACTATCCATAAATTATCAACCTCTGTATCATCCACTAGTAACAAAAACCATTCAAACTGGAAGATGTAATTGTCTAATTGGGTCTGGCTTTGAATCTAAGAACTTAACAGCTCTATATTCTCGCACTCCTTATTGTTTTTGAGATGTGCAAACCAATCACTTCATTTCCTACACCTGTAAGAGCTAAATCAAACAAGGAATTCATATAACAGACATAAGAGTCTTTCTTTTTGTACAGATTTTTAAAAATTAAAAGCATAGCAGCAAGTGAATAATTCTTTATTCTTTTAACATGCTGCCATCATGTGGCTGCTTTGTTTATTCACATTTAAATATCTCATACTTTACAAGGTTTAGAGTGACCTTTACTCAGCAAGATGATAAGAAAATGAAGATGAATTAAACACATTTTCCCTGCAATTCTAATATACAACACGGTTTAAAAAAAAAAAAAGAAGTACAATTTGGAAAATTTGTGAAATACATATGTAACTTACTAAAAACCAACACTCAGAATGGATGGCTAGGGCCCAGTGGCGTAGCCAGGCAGTTAAAGTCTTCACCTTGAAAGCACCAGGATCCCATATGGGCGCTGGCTCTAATCCCAGCAGCCCCACTTCCCATCCAGCTCCCTGCCTGTGGCCTGGGAAAGCAGTCGAGGACAGCCCAAAGCTTTGGGACCCTGCACCCACATGGGAGACCCGAAAGAGGCTCCTGATTCCTGGCTTCGGACCTGCACAGCACCGGCCATTGCACTCACTTGGGGAGTGAATCATCGGACGGAAGATCTTCCTCTCTGTCTCTCCTCCTCTCTGTATATCTGACTTTGCAACAAAAATAAATAAATCTTTAAAACAAACAGAAAAAAAAAAAGAATGGATGGCCAATTCTCTAAAACATCAATATAACTCCAGCTGGTCTTAAAAATGTCTCAAGGCTGGAGCTGGCACTGTGGCATAGCAGGCTAGGGTTTTACCATTTAGACACTAATTTGTGTCTCAGCGTCTCTGCTTCTGATATAGCTCCTTGCTGATGACCTGGGAAAGTAGGCAAGGACAGCTCAAGTCCTGGGGCTCCTGCACCCCTGTAGGAGACCTGCAGGAAGCTTCTGGTTCCTGACTTCAGATTGGCTCAGCTCCAGTTTTTGCAGCCATTTGGGGCATAATCTTTCCCTCTTCTTCTTTTTTTTTTTTTTTTTTTTGTCTCCATAACTCAGCCTTTCAAACAAAAACAAAATAAATCTTTAAAAGAAATCTCAAAGCAATAATTTTAGCAAAACCATTTCATAAAATTTAACAATATTTGTTTATATAAGTAATAGTATTTCAGTAATCTCCATTTTTAAAAATTTTTATTTTTAATAATCTTACTTAGTTGGTTAGGGTACAAAGAGTAAGGGCTACAGGGTGAAAGTGGGCAATACCATTGTTTCCACACTAATATTATCATTTTTTCCCCTGTATCTGGGGTCAGGGGAGAAACAAAGGAAAAAGCTCCACCCAGCCTCCCACCCATCTCAGATCCCCAATGGGAGGCACGCTCCAAGGTCCCTGCTGAAGTAGTTTTGATAGTCCAACAGTTCTGGATTGCTGCCAATTTTGCCGTTCCAATCACAATGAAACCTATTCAGAATCCACTGGCTGACATAGTCTCTTCATGGTTGGGGTTCTGAGATCAGCAGTTCAGTTGGAGAGATCTCCAAAAAACTTCATCTGAGATGATCCCAGACCTGATTCTTGTATAAGTTTGCTAGTACAAGGACCAACACCATCCATCATGCCAATCAGCTTATGTGCATATGCTGGTAGTTGCTATTGCTAGGTCAGTTCTGATTCCAGCCCTGTCTTCCTCGTGGGTGTTGTAGTTCAGCTCGATCCTATCCACTTCATACTTGGTCCTCACGCAAACCAGTGGGAGCTGCAGCCTAGTTGGGGTGACTCCCCATTACTCCCACCAGGTCTGCCCCCTACCCTCATTCCCATGCTTGCCAGTATGTACTGCAGGTTTATCCAGTCTGTCCCACATCCCATATAGCTCTTGTACAAGTCAACGGGCATTGAAGCCCAGTTCAACCCAACCAACCTACTATCCAGCCCACACACATACTAGCAGGTGCCTTTCTGTCTAGCCACCCTTGTCCCTATCCTGGTTTTCATGCACCCCAGTGTGAGTGGTAACCCCGAGGGAGGTGCCCACTATCTCCTTACTGGGCCACTCCCACTCCCAGATTATGTACTCTCCAGGTGGTTCTGGCACTTGTCTTGACCAAATTATCTCCCAGTGCCAGCCTCTGCCAGCTGATGCTGTGGCTAAGCCCAAACAACCCTCACCACTCTAATTGTTGCTTGCACCAGTCAGTACAGTTAGCCCACCCTTATCTAGCTCACACGAGACCAACAGGTGTTATAGCCCTGCCTAGTCTGAACTGCCCCCATCCTGACTCACGCTTTCCAATGGAAGTAGTTGTCCAGCAGGGGAGTACATATTCCCCTGCCAGCTTTGCCTCCTTTCCCCGGTTTTCACATGTGCTGTTTGGGAGCTGCAACCACATTTGGTACAGCTCATCTCACCTTGGCATTCCTTAATGTGTACTGGTATGTGTCACAACCGAACCTGTCTCGACCCACACTCTGTTCTGGTGCTCAGATTCCCCAGCAGGTGATGTGAACGGGTTCAGCCTGGTCTGCCCCCAACCCATGCCAAGTGTATGCCAGTGGGATAATTCCCATAGCCTGTTCTGGGTTGTTTCCTATTGTGCTTCTTGCGCTTACCTGCCAGGTCTGTGTCCTGCCAGAGGAGTTGCCAGGCTCCTCCATCAGAACCTATTCCAGTGCCAAATTTTGCTCATACCAGTGGGTTCATGAGCCAGCCCTACTCAGTCCACCTCTTGTCCTAGCAGGAACAGTGGCTTTCCCTGACTGGCCTTCAACCCAATCTGGATCTTACTGTTGGATGTTTCAACACAGCCACAGCTCTTCCATACCCACATATAGCTCACACATGGTTCAGTAAGGGCTGAGACCTAGCCTAGTCTGTCACACATCTACCCTGGTCCTCCAGAGCACAAGATGGTGCTGGAGACTAGGCTGGTTTGGTACTTCCAGTCCCAGTCCACATTTGTGCTAAGTGAGATTACAACCGTATCCTGATCAGAATGCAGCCCCCATTCAAGCCCATGCGTTCCTTGGTGGGAAACTTGACCCAGCTAGGGTGTCCCCTTAGCTCCCCAACTGGGCCTATTTTCAGTCTTAGATAATGCACAGGCCAGTGGTTGCTCTGACTCACCTTGACAGAGCCCCTCACCTGTCCTGGCCACTGCCTTAGATGCTGTGACTTAGTGTCCCTGACTCACACAGACCAGTAGGTACAAGGGCCTACTTGGCATGACCTGTGCTCCAGCCAGATTTCTGTTGTTTCTTGTGAGTTAAGGTTTGCTGGACCCTCCAGTTGCAGCTCAAACCACCCCACGTCCTGTTTTAGGATGCACATTCTGGTGCTGCTGCCTTGACCTGCCCAGACTATTGTGGGTTCCTTTACCCGTGAGTGATGGCAGGTGGCATGGTCACACCTAGCTTAGTCCATCACAACCCCAGCTTGCGAGCTAACCAGGGGGACTTGTATTTCACAGGGTTGGGCCCACACAACCCACAGAGTCTACCCTAGACCAAGTTCTCTTGCATGCTGGATAGTGTCTTGACCCTACCATATGTGACCACTCCACCACACCACACCACCACACCACCACCCAGTCAGGTAATGCTACCTAACCCTGCCAAACAGGCCCCCATCCATACCTTTGGTGTGGACTGGTGTGTGGCCGTCAGTGACGTTCTAAGCTAACAGCCCATCTCTGGATTCCTAATTGGGCTGCTGAATCAGTCTAACCCAAAGTATCTTATGGATACTTCCCTCCGAACCATCTGGTCTCAGTCCCCATGCATGTCTGAAATTTTCATGACCCTGTCACTGGGAGTCATCCAAAATTCCCCTTTCAACTACACTAAAACTGCCCTTATTCATGGATGTCCCAAGGTAGCAACTGCATATCTTAAAAACCCCAGAGTCTGTGGCCGAGCAGCCAGCAGGCAAAACCTGGCACCACTTGGTGCACTGACCGCCCAAGGTCGAGGACTCGTTCACTGCCTTGCAGTAGTGACTCTGGCCTGAGTCCCCAGCATTGGGTCCAACCCGGCAGGGCCCACCCCCCCACTAGCCACCACACTGCAGGGAGCTGCAGTTGCCCCCAACCCCAAGGCCCGAACCGTAATCTCCATTTTAACTGAGGTTTTTGAGACCAACAGAGAATTTGTCAAGAATCTCAGTGAGCAGAAATAAGCAAGGAGAAAGACACCTGAATTGAGTGAGAGAGACTCTCCAACATCCAATACTGGCATATATGTAAGACACTTTGGATAAGTTCTTAATTCTGTTGAACTGTGCCATATGTTATAACAAAACTTTAAACAATAAAAAAGAAAGCATAAACAAGGTTCTTTGACCATTGTTTGCTACAATAAAAACACTTTGGACTCTTAGACCTTTATATACACAGCTAGTGGTACTTTAGTAGATCTAAGAGATCTTCTCAGGCCTGCCCATAATTCTCTAAGGGGCTGAATGGACTTAAGAAGATATCAATAAAATGTTATGACTTTAATACATTTCTTAATTCCATTTTCTTTTATAACAGGTACTTAGAATATGTGGTTTAATTTGGTTGCATGAGTTCATGTAAAAATAAACATCATTTATATGTAATTTCCTGTAATCAGAGAAAAAATTGGGAACTGGTATTGTGGCACAATATGTTAACCTACTTGCAACACCAGCTTCCTGTGTCAGAGTACCAGTTTGAATCTGGTTCTTCCATTTCCAGTCCTTTTCTGCTAACACACCTGACAAGTCTGCAGAGGATGACCCAAGTGCTTGGGTTACTGTGACCCAAGTGGGAAACAGGATTGGATTTCTTGGCCCCTCCACTGGACTTGGCCTGACCCAACCTTGGCTGTTGTAGCTCCTTGGAGAGTGAACCAGTGGGTGGAAGATCTTCCTCTCTTTCAAATATATATATTTTATGTTTTAAAAACTGAAAAATCATAATTGTCTTTCTATGCTTTTGATTTTTCAAATTGTTTCCATAAACAAAGTATTTTACTCAGAAAGAATATTAGACAGGTTACGTTTCTTTTTTTATTTTCTATTTTGCTTGAAAGTCAAATTACGGAGAGAAGGGGGGAGAGACACAGAAAGAGATCTTCCACCTACTGTTTCACTCTCTAAAGTGCTGCAACAGCTAGAGCTGAGCCAGTCCAAAGCTGGGAGCCAGGAGCCTTGTCCAGGTCTCCCTTACAGGTGCATTGGAATGGGGGCCCTAGGCCTTGGGCCAGCCTCTACTATTTCCCTTGCCATTAGCACGGAACTAGATGGGAAGTGGAACAACCCGGACATAAACTGGTACCCGTTTCAGATGTCAGCATCACAAGCAGTTGATTAGCTTGTCTTGCAGGCTCCAGGTTGTATTTCCACAAATAAAAAAATTTTAGTGCCACATAAAGTTTAGTGCCATATTTACCAAATTCTGTTTATATTTAAATATCCAGGAGGTCACATCTGCAGGTAGTTCCTTAAGTGTTTTGTGTGCTGGTAAATAAAAATTACAAAAGGCCATTGTTTTAGACTAAGTTCCTGCTCTGGACTCCTCCAAACTAGGCTAAAAGTCAAAATGGAGTCACTCACGTTTGAATTCCAACTCATTAACTGAAACTGAACTGTTTATCTGACCTTCAGAGAAACAGGAATAGAGAGATAACAGCCTCATTTCCCAAGCCAGACCAGTTTCAGTCAGCCCAATAATACAGTTCCCTTGGCTTTAATTCTCACCAAAAAAAAAAAAAAAGAAGAGGAAGAAAAGAAAGACACTTGAGGCAACCCGATGTTGACCAGTCATTTTTCTATTGTTCTTTCTCCCAGTTATACCTTAAAAGGGAAGTAACTTCCAAGTGACCAATCCACCTACATTCTTTTGTTTCTCTTCATGCCCTTCTATGTATAAAATCAGCCACCTCTGCTTACACTTCAATCTATTTTTTGGAGAGTCCTATTGGCTCGGTTTTAGAATCTACAAAAAAGTCAATTAAAATGGTTAGATCAAATTGTTGTGACTTTGTACTATGTTAGATCTAAGAGGTCTTCTCAGGCCTGCCCACAATTGAGAATGCTACAATGTTAAACTCCAGGCTGGCAGCACTACTCTTCTTCCCAAATCAAAACCTGATGTGGGGCCCGGCGCGGTGGCGCAGTGGATAAGGTCCTCGCCTTGCACGCCCGGGGATCCCATATGGGGGCCAGTTCTATCCCGGCAACCCTGCTTCCCTTCCAGCTCCCTGCCTGTGGCCCGGGAAAGCAGTCGAGGACGGCCCAAAGCTTTGGGACCCTGTACCCTCATGGGAGACCCGGAAGAGGCTCCTGCATCGGCCACTGCGCTCACTTGGGGAGTGAATCATCGGACGGAAGATCTTCCTCTCTGTTTCTCCTCTCTGTATATCTGCCTTTCCAATAAAAAAAATAATAAAAATAAATATTAAAAAAAAAAACCTGATGTGGCCAATAGGGTCTGTGGAGTCTCTTACCTCCTCTGTTACACAGAAAGGGTCTCCCACAAGATTGATCTTGTGAGTTCATTGTGTCACCTTCCTCAAAGATTTAGATGCTGAACTCCCAGAACCTCAGAATGTAACCCTGTTTGGAAATAGGCTCTTTGCAGAGGTAATAAAAGTTACAATGAGATCATTAGGGTGAGACAAGGATAAATTTGGACACAGAGGCATTTCCAGTGGGAAGGCGATGAGTAGGTACAGGGAGAAGATGGCCATCTCTGGGTAAGGAGGGAGGCCTGGAACAGCCCTTACCCTCACAGCCCTCACAAGCAGCCAGTTCTATGTGCCGGGCCCTGTACTTGCTAGCACATACAAGACTATGGTTTGAGAACACCTCAGACAAAGTTTCTTTGGAGATCTCCCCAATCAAAATGCTGGACTCAGAATCCTAACCAAGAAAAGAGAGAAGACAGAACAGGTCAACCAACCAACTTGGCTATATGTTGGCAGCAAAATACGGGGCAAAGAGAGACTCTATGATGGACTATGTCAATCAGTGGATTCTTCAGCGACCTCATAGTGCTTGGAATGGCAAGATTGGCAGCGATTCGTAACTGTTGAAATATCAAAACCACTTGAGCAAGAACCTCAGAGCATACCCTACATCCGGGGACCTGGGGAGGGTGGGAAATTGGGTGGGCGTTCTCCCTTAATACCCCCCTTTAAACATGAAGGAAACAATATGGAAAAAATAATAGTCTTACCCACTAAAAAAAAAAAAGAAGAAGCAAGTCCTAGTGGGACTCTAATGGCATGCCTTGTGCCAGATCTGTGAGATGATACATCACTGTTATTCAGTAATCTAGTCTGTGCCATTTTGTCACATCAATTCCAGCTAACTCAGACCAAGGTTGTAGGAAATAGGTTTATTATCTTCCTGGTAGCCCTAACTTCACTGTTCTAAATCTAGAAAGTATAAAAACAGCAAATTATTTTTCACCTAAAAACTATCAGTATATTCAACTATTTTTGAGAAAAACACAAGTAGTGGAAAAGGCATATTTTAGTTTAGTAATCTAAGTAGATGATTACAAATTGGTATTTCTAGGCATGAAGTTTGATGTTGGCAGCTGTTTCAAACTGTATCCTTTAATTTCCTTGTCCCAGCCAAATCCCTATCAAGCCATGTAGAGAGAGGACCAATTACTTTCCTCCCCAGCCCTCAGTTATCTGTGGAAAGAAAAGCAATAAAATATTAGTTACGTAATTTTTAGATAGCAATCCTCTTAAAAATATTTATATTGCTTTTATTTGAAAGGCTGAGTTACACAGAGAGCAGGAGAGGCAAAGAGAGAGAAAGATTTTCTGCTTCACTACTTAAATGGTCATAGCTAAGCCAATCTAAAGCCAGAAGTCAAGCGTTTTCTCTGGGTTTCCCACTTGGGTACAGGGATTCCAAGCACTTGGGCTGTGTTTTACTGCTTTCCTAGGCTATTAACAGTGAGCTGGATAGGAAGTAGAGCAGCTGGAACATGAACTTGTGTCCATGTGGGCTGCTAGCACCACAGATGTAGGTTTAGCCTATTACACCACAAGGTGGGCCCCCTGGAATAGCAGTCCTTTCCAGATCACTTTCCAAGGGAGAAGAGAATTATTTGAGAATTACTGGTAATAATTCCTACCTTTTGACCAGGCCCAAATGGCAAACAAACACATGAAAAAATGCTCCAGCTCCCTGGCAATAAGGGAAATCCAAATTAAGACATCGATGAGGTACCACCTAACACCAGTAAGACTGGCCCACATAAACAAGAACACCAACGACGCTTGCTGGCGAGGATGCGGGGAAAAGGGAACCCTACTCCACTGCTGGTGGGGCTGCAGGTTGGTACAGCCTTTGTGGAAATCAGTATGGAGAACATTTAAACAACTCAAAATCTGCATACCATGTGATCCAGCAATAGCACTCCTAGGAATATTTCCAAAGCACCTGTTTTACGACAAACCAACATGCACCCCTATGTTCAAGCAGCACAACTAGTAATTGCCAGAACATGGAAGCAACCGAAATGCCCATCAGCAGAAGATTGGATAAGAAAGCTTTGGTTCATCTACTCCATAGAATACTACTCAGCTATTAAAAAAAACAAAATGCAGTTCTTTGTGGCTAAATGGGCCCAACTGGAAACTATAATGCTAAGGGAAATGAGCGAATCCCAAAAGGTTAGATACCACATGTTTGCCTTAATTTAACCAGTGATTTTATTTGTTTGTTGGCTTATTTGTTTTTGAACCAGTCATTGATACTGTCTCAATCCATGTGTTGTGAGAAATTGAACTTGCATTACTTTTAACATATTGTTTACTCAATACTATGTCAATCAATTTCATAACATTGCAAATTGTTGCTGATGTTATGTGGGGGCTTTTAACCGACAGGGACTTTACTCTGTTAGCTCTACCTTCAGACCAGAGAAGGTCTCCCCTAGAGACCACTGAACTTATCTGGACAACAAGATGCTGAACTCTATGCTGGGTATATGCATGCAATGAATGAATCCCAATTGAACCTCAACTGTGAATATGCAACTAGGTGGAGGAATCCACCATGGGGGTAGGGTTGTAGGAGGGGTAGGAGGAATTCCAGTGCCTACAAAACTGTATCACATAACACAATGTGATTAACGATGAAAAAAAAAATTCCTACCTTTTGACCACCCTGAATGTGAACACTTTGTACTCGTGTGATCTCCCCATGTTAGAAGACAGAGCCTTTCCCTATCTACACATGCTGGAAGCACCTGATGCTAAGGTCCAAGAACACCATTGGTTGACACTGAACACACCATATGTTGTGACTCCAAAGCAGCAGGGACAGCTTCATATCCTCAAGTAACTAACTTGTTTGGAATTGGAGTAATTCATACAGACAATCATAACCTTTTTTCTTTAAAGATTTATTTTGTTTATTTGAAAGGCAGAATTGAGAGGAAGATACACACACACACACACACACACACACACACACACACACAGATGTTCTCTTTGGTGGTTCATTCTCCACATGGCCACAATGACCAGGGCTGGGTCAGACTAAAACCAGGAGCCAGGAGCATCCCTTTGGGTCTCCCACATGGATGCAGGGGCCCAAACACTTAAGCAGTTTTCTGCCGTTTTCCAAGGCCATTAGCAGGGAGCTGGTTTGAAAGTGGAGCAGTTTAGACTTGAATAGTGCTTGTATGGGACACAAGAGTCATGGGCAGTGGCTTTACTCACTATACCACCGTGTGAGCCCCTCATACGCTTTTTTTCTAGTTAAATAACCCAAGTCTGTTATTTGTTGTTCATACAATATAGTAGATAAAATTTCATTCTTGTGCCTTTCCCTCTTACATTGGATTTCACCTTAGGCCTGAGACAGTGTGACAAAGCAGGATGGGAATTGTCCAAAGTCATGGCAAGGAGGAAGAAGAGCCATGTGTATTTCTGAAAGAAAAAGAGATGGTTATAGGTTAGAGAAGGAGTAATTTTAAATCTGCAAACCATTATTTCACAATGTTGCATGTCCTGGCTGTCTCAGTAAGAAATGCCCTTCAGATAGCAAAGCAAGGATACAACAGTCTACCATGGCAGATGGCCAGGTGGAGCCTGTGTGCACCCCCAGAGGTGCACTTAACCCTGACATTTAAGCCAAAAGGAAGATTAGCTATCATCTACAATCTTCCTTTCTCACCTACTGAGTGAAGACTAGAGGGATAGTAGCTTATCCAAAACCTCATTGTCTGTATGCAGCTTCTAGAATCACACTAAATGATCCCCAACTGCAAGCCACTGTTTATTTTTCCCAGTGTATAAATTGATTGCCTTCATCCATTAAATGATCCTTTCACGTATGGGTGAAGTTGCTTCTTCCATATTCAGTGCAAGAGAGATGAAATGTGGTGACAAGGAAGTATTCTCCCCATCCCTGCTCTGGTAGTCATCCAGCCAAGGTTGTCTAGCGTCTTGATCTTTCCACCTGGCACAACCCTGCAGTCTGGCTAGAAGTCCTATGGGCTAAGGATGTGTGGAGCAAGGCCAATAGGGTTAGTGCTGTGTTTTAGCCAAGTCAGTCTTGAATACAAAGATCATTAGCTAACTCAAGAAAGTATCAGTAAGAGGGGACCAAATAATACAGATTCAGGAGCACTGTTGTTGAGTTTCATGTAATCCAAGGAGAGACAAAAGTAAAGACAGGTTGCATAAAACAGAAAATTGGAAATCAAAGTGTTTTCTACACTTTTTCACCTTTTTATCTGACAGATAAGAATCCACAAGGATATTTTAGTTGTTAAATCTTGGAAAAGACTATTACAGGAAAATGAAATGAGTATAACATGGCGAGAATCATCAATTCTTGTAAAAAATAATCAAAATTTCAACTAAAAAAATTTTTAAAGGTCAACTTTTAGTGTAATTTACAGAACAGTGACAGACGCATATATTTTCAGTGAAAACCAAGAAGATATTTACACCATTTTTAGAAACATCAATTTAGAGATTCTAAGTCAAGCAAGCATGCAACATTCAGAACATTAAAAAAAAAAACCGGAAAGAAAGAAAAAAGTGCCAGGCAAGATTGCCCAAATAAAGTTCTCAGTAAAGGTGACCTGAAAATGTCCACCAGAAAATCAAGTGAATTGGAGTGGACAGGGACACTTCAGAGACCAGGAGGCTCATCTCCTCAGTCCACAAATGAACACAGTGAAAACACGGGAACTGGCGCAAATCACACAGCTGGACTAGTGGCGTACGCCGATCTAATTCCTAGTGCTTCTTGCAACTCCACATATCCAAAACACGTGGAGGTAAATATCCAGAACACAGAAACACAGTCCACGGAGGTAAGCACAACGTGTCAGGACTCACGCCGCAGGACAGGCTGCGGTTGTCAGCACAGCAGCACACCGTACAGTGAGATTAGACTGAACCAGCTCGTGAAGAACTTCGATGCTCAGTTTTCACAACACAGTCAACTAAAATTTTTAATGTGACCTCAATTCGTATTCATAGAAGTAGAGAGTCCCCAGAGTAAGGAGAGTGACTTCCTTCTTGGATTATTCCTTCCATGTCTGCAATATTATGATCCCTTCCAGATACCATGATGAAAAGATAGAAACTAACACATATAAATGGCAGTTGTCTGAAAGGCAAACATTTTGAAAATCTGGTTAGCCCTCAGGAAAGACAATAGCAGAAGGACTTGGTTATTCTCTTCAAGTGTTTGGAGGGCGTATAGTTAGGAATGTTTTATGTGGCTTTGGAGAAAGAACAGAAATAGATTAATGAAAGTTGTAGAAGTGGAACCATGAGTGGCAATGCATGTCATGAGGAATTGTGTGCAGGCTTTGAAATCGATCCAAGGGGCTAGCATTTTGGTGCAGTGTACAAATTCATCTCCTACAATGCCGGCAGTTCATGCCCCAGATGCTCAAGTTCATAACCGCCTTCCTGCTCATAGCGTAAGAAAAGCAACAGAAGATGGCCCAGTGCTTGAGCCTCCGTTACCCACGTAGGCAGAGCGGAGGAGGTTTCTGGCCCTAGCCATTGCAGCTGTACAGGAAGTGAGTCAACTGATGGAAGATCTATCTTTCCCCTTCTCTCTGTGACTGACTTTCCGATTAAATAAATAAATTTTTAAAAATAAAAAAGGATAAAGATATCTTTGTGCTTCATTACATAATAGAGAAGAAACTGTTCAGTGCATGCTTCATTTTTCTTTTAATTTTTTTAAAGACTTACTTATTTTTATCGCAAAGTCAGATATACAGATTGGAAGGGAGACAGAGAGGAAAATCTTCCATCCAATGATTCACTCCCCAAGCAGCCACAACAGCCAGAGCTGTACTGACCTGAAGCCAGGAGCCTCCCACGCGGGTGCAGGGTCCCAAAGCTTTGGGCCATCCTCGACTGCTTTCCCAGGCCACAAGCAGGGAGCTAGATGGGAAGCAGGGCCTCTGGGATTAGAACCAGCACCTATATGGGATCCTGGTGCATGCAAGGCAAGGACTTTAGCAGCTGAGCTACTGCGCTGGGCCCTCAGTGCATCTTTCAGTTCAGAGGAAACTTAATTGCTGGACACTGCTCTGGTTCAGTTGTTGAATGTCCCCAAAGGCCCTTGTGTTGAAGGCTTGGCCCCAGAGTGCTACTCCAGGAAGGTGGTAGAATCTCAAGCAGACATAGTCCAGAGGGAGGTGCTTACGTCACTAGGGGTGTGTCCTCAAAAGGCAGGTCTCATGTGAATTCTTGAGTTCTCATAATGGGTTGTTATAAAACCTTGAATTTAGGCCCCTGCTCTCCCTTGTGTCCTGGCTTGCTTTGTGTCCCTCCATTCATATGTGCTCTGTCTTCCACCATGAGGGTTTGGCTGGGCCTGTATCTTGCTGTCTGAAATTTCTGTCTTCAAAACTACAAATCAAATCAAACTTCCACGGCAACCGCAACAACCTAAGTAATCGAGACACATTTCTCCTTAACTCAGTAGCTTTTTTAAACTAAAAAGCTGTCTTGGATTCTATTATGGAAAACTTTTTCCAATTTCAATTACATTCTTTAGCAAGCAGCAGGGTTTTGATACGTTCTGGCACTGCTCTGAAGTTATTAGAATTTAATTATCTGAACATGTTTGTGAAATAGCAACTTTTTAACCCCTTACGTTGACACAATCCTTGAGTTCACAACCTGCCAAGTGAGGTGAGTTAATCTTGTTTCATCCCTGAAACACTGCTACCAAATAGACATTATTATCCTAGGAAATAGCTGTACAGAGGTGAAATGATTTTCAAGATATCCTAGCAAGTGACAATGGTGTTCAAGCAAGATTTAGTTCTTTCTTTGCATGCAAAGTTGCATGATTAAGGCCTATGTCCTGCACAGTTTTTGTTCTTTTTTTTTTTATTGTTCTGATTTTAGAAACCTGAGAAGCAACCAGCATTGCACTACAAGGGATTAAAAAGTTGCTATTTCACAAACATGTTCAGATAATTCTCCCTTTCCCAGGAGAATTTTTAGACAGGAGTGTATTTGTTGAAACAAACAAAATATACTTTGATCAACCTAAAAAAGGTGCTACTTTTATAAAGTATATGATCAAAAGTGGGTGCTTAATCTAGTGTTTAAGGAATTCATGTCCCTCATGAGAAGGTTGATTTCACTTCCCAGCTGTGGCTCCTGACTCCAGCTTTTCCAGAGTGCACACGCGGGAGGCAGCAGATGATGGCTCAAGTAACTACATTTCTGCCACCACTAAAAAACCTGGATTGTTTTCCTAGCTTTTGGCTCAGGCCCCAGCCCATCCCTGGGTGTTGCAAGCATTTGAGAAGAAAACAAGCTGATAGAAGTTGGTTAAAATCTCTACAATATTATGATTGATTTTTGAGTGTATTTCCTACATATATCCTTCCATTCCCTGAATGGCATCATACGTTGGACTGCAGAATAACTATGTCATAGTTAATAGCTTATTATCCCAGTGATGTGGACCTATAGATGCAAGAAATGAAAAGGCATTTGGATGAGCTCTCAGCTCCCCAGGAAGTACACAGCATCTAGCAGAGTGTCTAGCAGGTGTCATGTCCTTTATAAACATGCAGGTACTTCAAAAAGTTATGTAAAATGGAATTAAAAGAAAATGTACATTTTCCACAAACTTTCTAATGACCTTTTATGTTGTTAAATAAGAAAGCTGCTTCAGTTAAAACAGACCATTAAAACCCAACAGACTTATATGAACAGCAATACACCATTGTCCATAGCAGCACTACTTACAATAAGGAAAAGATGAAGAATGCATAAAACAATGGTATGTACACATAATGGAACACAACTTAGCCTTAAAAAGGAATGAAATTGGTGCCTGTACTGCAATGTTATGAATGAAGGCAATGGTTGTGACACTGTTACGAGCCCCAGTTGGAGTCCTCGCTGCTCCATTTCAGATACTGCTCCTTGCTAGTGTTGGAAAACAGCAGAAGATAATCCCCGTACTACTATCATGTCTCATAATATTTGTGTAATATTTTCTGGTTTTGTTACTGTATTTGCCAAAACATTAAGATATATCTTATCATTTTCATGTTACTAAAATTTCTAAATTGCATTTAAAGGTGGAATAAAAAAATAATCTTCACTCCACATGCTGCTGTAATTCCAAACTCCTTGAAACTTTTTTTAAATACTAATTTCAGGGGGAAAAAGTGTTGTTTCCATCATACTGGATTCTAGTTTTTCAGTGGGTAAGAAGTGAGATTTGTTATGGAGCAGAAATTGGTAGCCACTTTATATAAGGGGTTAAAGAGTAAATATTTGAGGCTCAATATGCCTTATGGCTTCTGCTGTCACTAACCAAGTCTGCATTTTTATAATAAAGACAACCATTGACTCAGTTCCAACCAAACTTTATTTGTACAAATAAGCTTCAAGGCATTGTTTGTGACTCCCTGCTACTGACAAGATCAGAAAACAAAATAACCATAGGATTGGGCTATTGGTGTAGCAATTAAGACACTGCCTCAAATGTCCACATTCCCTGTTGGGTTGTGTGGGTTCAAGCCTGTGCTCTGCTTCAAGTTCCAGCTTCCTGCTGATGTGGCATGGGGGATGGCTTGATTAGCCATGGATTGATGCATGGACTAAGTTCTGAACTCAGGCTTTCACCTAACCCAGTCTAGGGGATTGTGGGTATTTGGGGAGTGAATTAAAAGGTTGAACATCTCTCTCTCTCTCTGTGTCACTGTCATTAAAAAAAGTTCTTAATCTAAAAATAAATAAATATTTGAGAAAAACCTCCAAAAACAAAACAAAACCCTAGATGTAGATCAACATGATTAGAAATCAGGTGGGGGTGAGATCTGAGTTATACCTGAGAAGATAGGAAACTCAGACAGTGCATCCTGAGGAAGGGAGCCCTCATGAGTCATGACACAGATTCACGTAGATCAGCCACTAGCTGAACATTCAAGAGGCATCCACTGAAGGAGGCCTGGGATGACACCATTGGAGAATACTTAGACAAATGCTACAAGTGATGGTGAACAGATGCTCAATGGTCCCAAAAGCCTGTTTGGAACTTGGAGTTCACAGGTTATAAAATTTTCATTGTGCCTTTGTTTCATTGTATGTAGCATCAGAAGTAATGGCATCAGTTCAATATTTCTCAGAGAACAATCTTTTTTTTTTCTCTTTTTTTTTTATTTTTAACTTGGTGGTTACATTGTCGTATGGGGTACAGTTCCATAGGTACTGGGATTCCCTCCCTCCCCTCCCCCCATGGTGGATTCCTCCACCCCGTTGGGATGCCTGCAGGCCATGCCAGTGTTGTGTTCAAGTCCCTATGAACTCTGGGAGACAGAAGGTATTGGCCCAGGTTCTTGAATTTCTGTCACCCATATGGAAGACCTGAATTCAGATTTTCTGGCTTCAGTCTGACTTAGCTCGGCTGTTGTAGATATTTGAGTAATGATCTAGCACATGAAAGGTCTCTCTCTCTCCATCAATCTTGATGAAAATAAATACAATCTCTGAAATAAAAACAATTCTCAGTTACTCAGGATGAATTAATCCTGAGATCTAATGTATATCATGGTTACTATGGAAAATGGTACCATATTGTATACTTGAAATTTGTTAAGAGAATAGATCTTAGGTGTTTTCACCCCACACACACATAAAAACAATGCAACGGTGTGAGGTCATGTATATTAATTAGGCTGATTATAGTAATCATTTTGCAATGTATGCATCTATCAAGACATCACAGTGTGCAACTTGAGTATATACAATATTTATCTGTCCAGTGTATTTCAAAAAAATTAAGAGAAAAAAATCTACCTAATGCTATAAAATGATTTTTTTTTAATATAGGCAACAAGGATCTTAAAATGTTTCCCCCAGATACATGACCATCATAACATATTTTATTGTAATGAAACACAAAAATTCAAAAACATAAAAATAGCTTGAAAGACAACATCATAGCTACAAACAAAACAACAATAAAAACTGTAGGAACTGAAAGTCCAAATCTCCCAGAAGGAAGCAAAATGGAAAAGCTTCATGATCATTGTTCTAGGCAATGACACCAATAACAGAAGCAATACAAACAGAATAATCGCATAGGACAATCACACAGAATGGCTCCTGCACAGCAAAGGAGTGAGTTCAACAGAAAGGACAGGTAGACTGCCAAACTGGGGAAAATATTTGTAAGCTGTATACATGATCAGGGGTAAGTATCTACAGCACACAAGGAATTCCTACAACTCAATGGCAAAACAAATAGGAAACAAACTAATAACTCAATTAAAAGTGAACAAGGAACCTAATAGACATTTTCCCAAAGAAGACATACAATCAGTCAGAAAGCTCCTGGAAAAAAATGCTTGGTGCTATCAGTCATCAAGGAAATGCAAGGCAAGGCCACACTGAGATTGTTAGCCCGCATCTGTCAGGATGGCTAGTATTTTTAAAAGTACAGGGCCCAGCACAGTGGCCTAGTGGCTAAAGTCCTCGCCTTGAACGTGCTGGGATCCCATATGGCTGCCAGTTCTAATCACTGTGGCTCTGCTTCCCATCCAGCTCCCAGCCTGTGGCCTGGGAAAGCAGAGGAGAATGGCCCAAAGCCCTGGGACCCTGCACCCACATGGGAGTCCCGGAAGAGGCTCCTGGCTTCAAATTGGCTTAGCTCCAGCCGTTGCGGTTACTTGAGGAGTGAATCAGTGAACGGAAGATCTTCCTCTGTCTCTCCTCCTCACTGTGTGTCTGGATTTCCAATTAAATAAATCAATGACACAAAAAATTAAAACTACAGAGGATGGACAATTTGTTCAGAAATTGAGACCCTGTATGCTGTGGATGGGAATGCAAAATGATGCAGTCCTATGGAAAATAATACAAGAGGTTTCTAAAAAAAAAAATCATGATATTGTCTATTTTTTCCCCAATGTACATTTATATTTAAGCCAGTTTTCTCCAATTCAATATCCTAAGGAGGTAAAATACAATATGTTTACATCAGAGAAAAATGTACCCAGAGACACTGAAGCATATGATTAAGCAGCAAGGATGAATAAATAGACTTCAATCAAGTGTTACTGAGGGCCAGAGAGATCACACAGACACAAGTGAAGGATGTAAGGAGAAGTCTTTGTTAGCCAACCTTGACCACAGCAGCTCCTGCTACACTCCAGGAAACACCACAGGACATGACCGAAGTCAGGGAACCACATTCTGGTTGGCACACAATAATCCAATCAACTTAAGTGGCACACAACACAAAGTACCCATCCCATTCAAGATTAGACCGCACTTTGAACCAATTAGGTAGCAAGTATATTAACAGAAGCAGATAGCTGCAGTTGGTTATGCTTGAAGCTTAGTCAAGGAACCAAAATGGAGTTTCACCTGCCCGCCTGTTACGGGGTGCTATCACCCAGCTGCACCCTGTTACACAATAGAGTGGGAGATATGTGTGGTAGAGGTGCGGCCTAATTACAGTTCCTTTTTGAATTTATAGACTAGTGTGCCCTCTAATGGATCATGCAGTCGGTAAGACAAGTAGAAGAGGGAGATTACTTTCTGGGAAATTCCAACCACTAATCTCTAAGGTAAGTCCCAAATGATAAATGAGTTACCTCTGGACTCTGCATTCCATTATTCAAATGATCTACCAACTAAAAGAAAACCACACCCTACTCTTAGACTTATGTTGGTGTCTGGTGATGATGGAATTCATTTTTAATCAGTTCTTTTGGTCCCCACTGGGCAATTTCCAATCCAAATTATGTTGCCCATTACTGATTCACTTGCATTTTAAACCTCTTTCAGAGACTGAAAACCACATGTTAGTGTGCCTAAAGAATTTTAGAGTTGGTCAAGTTCAAACTGAGTTCTCATTTCAGAGGTAAGGAAACTGAAAGTTCAAGTACAGTGACTACAAGGCATAACAGCTAGTGGATGGAAAACACAGAGCAGTAAACTGAGACTGGTTTGGTTCTTGTACCAATAGCACCTTATTTTCCAATGACACTAAGCAAGTAGAGCTTTTCCACACACGAATTTTCCAGATAAGTAAAACGCAAGCACTAAGTAATTGTCAGTCACTTTCAAAGTCTATGAGTACTTTCTGCTTTTCTACCTTTAAACACAAAATAAATGGTACCTATAGTACCTCCCTTTGCCTTTTATGGAAGTCTCCCTCAGCATTGTGAACACGAAGCAGTATGTTGTCACATACAAAGAAATCCTAAAGGACAGCTGGAACATGAATGTCTTTGTCACCTGTGATTCTTTCTGTCTTAGCAAAAGCTCCGCAAAGCATGTTTGGAAGAGAGACTCTGCACCTCGCCCACACCCCCTTTCCTTGGGAATGGACATCACCTTCCAGTGATTCACATTTTCCCTGCCTTCCCTCGTGGCCTGGTTTAGATCTCAGTCTTTCTGAATCACTAAGTTTGATGTAACAAAAAACATGTTAGTTCTTGGGACCTGATAGGGACTCCAATCTCCTGTTTACAGCAAAAAAAAATGGGGTTCACAGTAACTTTCCATCAAAGATTTGCTTGTTGAGTCCATGGCAACATTTATTGATTCCTGATTCCTTCGTAGACAACAGAAAATAAATGACCATTTCCCTTTATACATACCCCTTTTAAATTGTTTTGCATATTTATTTGAATGTAACTAACTCTTAACAAGTCAAAACAATACAACCAATAATGATACAACTATGCTTAACTTTACAAAATGTCTAGGTTGCTAGAAATAGGTTTAATTTTAAAAACATTCTCAAAGATGTAGGTACTACCTGCTATTCCTTCATCCTGGTTGTTAGAATTGATTCACAAAGTGCTAATCTTTAACTATTTTGATGATTTATAAAATTACTTTTCATTTGGAAGATTTTAAATCTCAGAACTTACAACACTTCTGTCTGGATTTGGCATTCAGACAAAAAACAATATATATATATAAATATATAAAAATGTTTATAAATATATAAAAATTTACATATATATAAATTTTGGAACCAACACTAGCCAAGGTTAAATGAGCTAGATTTGATTATCTTTGGAAAACTTTTGAAGTAAGAATAGTCAGATAGTTATAACATTCATCATACTTGTAAAACAGAAAGGCTGAAATGTGTGTTTGTAACATAACTACATAGGCTAAGAGGTTGGATGCACTGATCTAATCTCAAAGACAGAAACATTTTTTTTCAGTTGGTTTTTATGATGGAAAACTACTGAGATAAATTATTTGTATCAAGACTTTGCCATTATTAAGATTTGCTATATTTTTTAGTGTTAATATTTTCCATGACCTGGTTTTGTAAGTATAGGCAATCATTCCTCCATCCTCACTGTAGTTCTCCAAATATTCTCCCCCATACTATTACAATAGTATAGTCCATGAGCAATAGTCACAAGTCCAACAAGTTCTGCTATTTAAGTGTATCATGACACTGTAGGCATAGGCAATAAGAGAAAATCTAATATCATTTTGTCAAGATATATGTAACAGTATCACTGGGAGTCCTTTTTTTATTCATGAGTAGAAATGCATACTCCAAGATATCTTTATTTCCCAGTGTGCTAGTCTCCATGACACAGTCATTCTATAAGAAGATACACATACACATTGTACCTATATATCTATTTGGTGTGTATTTTGCATGAATGTTGCATTGGAGAGAACATAAGGTATTTGTCCTTTTGGGATGATTATTTCACTGAACATAATGGTCTCCAATTGTGTAAATGGTAGAATTTCTTTTTTTTTTTTTAATGATGAGTAGTAGTCCATGAAGGAAATATACTACAGTTTCTTTATACAGTTCTCTTTCCATGGACATTTCGTCAGAGATTTCAAACAAAAAGTGAAGTTGGACTCAAATAGAATGCTATTTCCAGACAGGCATGGGATCACAACATACAAACTTTATTTGTTTATTAAAATACAGTTACTCAACCTTTTCCTTCCCATGTCCTTCTCTCTGGTTGCCCTTTCTTTCCATTCCCCTGCCTTTTCCTGAGCAATTCAAGTGTAAGAATATTAGATAGAGGGACTGACATTGTGTCATAGAAGGTAAAGCCCATTCCTGCTATGCCAGAGTCACATCTGGGTGCTAGTTAGATTCCCAGCTGCTCCACTTCCCATCCAGCTTTCTGCTGACATGCACAGGAAAACATTAGGGGATGGTCCAAGTGCTTGGGGCCCTACACCCACATGGGAGACCTGAATGAAGTTCCCGTCATCCAACTTTGAACTAGCCCAGGCTGTTTCAACCACTAGGGAGTGAGTCAGCAGATGATGATTTCTGTCTTTCTCTCTCTCTGCAATGCAAATAAATTATATATATACACACACATACATTTTTTTTATTTATTGTTGCTTACATTATATTATGTAGTATAGTTTTATAGGCGCTGGGGATCCCCCCCACCCCTCCCATACCCCTCCCCCCATGGTGGATTCCTCCACCTTGTTGCATAACCATAGTTCAAGTTCAGTTGAGATTCATTGCTTGCAAACACATGCCTAGCATAAAGTTCAGCGTCTTATTGTCCAGATAAGTTCAGTGGCCTCTTGGGGAGACCTTCTATGGTCTGAAGATAGGTCTAACAGAGTAAAGATCCAGTCAGTTAAAAGCCCCAACAAGGCCTCAGTATCATTATACAACATTATGGAATTAATTGACATAGTATTGGGTAAACAATATGTTAAAAATAATGCAAGTTCCATTCTTCGAAACATCTGGGTTGAGACAGTATCAATGACAGGTTCAAAAAATAACAAACAACCAAACAAAAAATTACAGGTTAAATCAAGGCAAACATGTGGTATCTAATCTTTTGGGATTCGCTCATTTCCCTTAGCATTATAGTTTCCAGTTGTGCCCATTTAGCCACAAAGAACTGCATTTTGTTTTTTTTAATAGCTGAGTAGTATTCCATGGAGTAGATGAACCAAAGCTTTCTTAGCCAATCTTCTGCTGATGGGCATTTCGGTTGCTTCCATGTTCTGGCAATTACTGATTGTGCTGCTATGAACATAGGGATGCATGTTGGTTTGTCATAAAACAGGTGTTTTGGATATATTCCTAGGAGTGCTATTGCTGGGTCATATGGTATGCAGATTTTGAGTTGTTTGAGTGTTCTCCAGACTGATTTCCATAAAGGCTGTACCAATTTGCAGCTCCACCAGCAGTGGAGTAGGGTTCCCTTTTCCCCGCATCCTTGCCAGCAAGCGTCGTTGGTGTTCTTGTTTAGACATACATATTTTTTAAGAATCCTGGAGGCACCCTAATGAAACCAACTTGCATAAGGTGTCAAAGTCCACCAGGAAGGTCAAGGACATCCACACTAACTGGGGGATTCTCTGGTTTGCCAGGGTGGGAAGGGCGACAAAGACACCCACACCGGACAGGCAGCCAGTATCAGAGGTCAACTCACAAGATCTCTACAGAGCGGGGGCCTGAGATCAGTACTTAGTGCCCAAAGCATGAAGGGAGACAGCAATCAGGCACCAGTGTCAGAACCAGACCAGATGAGAAAAACTTTCAATGGAGGTGGGGAGTGGAGGAGACAGGAGGGTGTTGGCTCAGGAGGTGAAAGTTTCAACAGAGTTAGGAAATTCTCAGCATGAGGAAAACATGTGGTTTGTGGTCTTATAACCTGAGCAAAGTGAGGATGCCTGGACCTAGGGAGACAGCCAGTCAGAGCCAAACGAATATCTCCACGTGTGAGGGCAGCCTAACACAGGGTTTCAGAGCTGGAGTGGGTGCAGGGGGGAGTCAACTTGGGAACAACATCGAGCTTGGAGTATCACAATCCAAGCAGGATACAGAGATGATCATGCACAGAAAGTGGCCTGGCATGGTAATGTATAAGCCTGAAAGTGGCCACTGCATGTACAACAAGAGGAGTAACTCCGGTGAGGAGTAAGAGCTTCTCAGTGTGGTGGTGGGGTTGGAAGGGACATCAAGCAGTAACAGATTGATGAAATAACACAAAAAGGAGAAAATCAGGATAGATTTATTGTTATTGCATTGGAATTGAAAGACCATTTTAGAGGCCTTATGGAAATGGAAGCCAGATATGAGTGGGCCGAAAGGAAATGACAGCCACTGCCATGAAAAGTCTCACGAGAAGGTTTTTCCATGAGAGGAAGCAAATAAATTTTGGAAAACGGCTGAAGTCTTTGGGAGGGCGGTGGGAGCAAGCAGAAGATGGGGGCAGATGCAGGGAGCATGAACACGTGGCCTTGGCTGAAGAGCACGTTCTCAGGAAATGAGGTCATTCTCTAGAATCCGGGCCAGAGAGGTGGGCTAGTCACCGCTCCACGGGCTTAGCGACACACTGGAGTCACCTAGTAGTGTTTAAATAGGACTTACACTTGGATCTCATCCCCCAGAGAGTCTAATTTAATTGGCATGCATTCACAAGCTTTACAAGCTCCCCAGGTGATTCTAATATTCAGCAAGTTTTGAGAATCATCAGGAAAGGTTTTGTGAAGACCAAGACGTTATTAGCCACCGACTGCATGCAAAGACCCAGATTGCTACATGAAAAAACATAGAAATGAGTCATTCGTTACTTTTGTGGAAACTACAAATCTGTAAGCTATTCACCAACCTAAAATCTGTCCAGGAAATATGAAAATAATTTAGGAACATGAGCAATTTTAAGTATATTAAAGAAAGCTGAGCACAAAGCATGTTCAATTATACAGAATAAAGAACTAAATGTGGAGATGGTAGCTCTGGAAAGGTGACTGAATAAGAGGATTGAGCTATATTTTGAAGAAGTGAAGGACAAATAGCGAAAGGTCTTTGAAGGACATTTCAGATAGGGAAAGCTTTGCCAACAGAAGCAAATAACCAAGGAGAGTTAGGGGGAAATGCTATTGCATAATTGAATGGCAGACTCGAAAAAGGATTTTCACTATATATCACTTCTTTCAAAAAAAAAAAACCTGAAATATTGAGATATGTAAAGGGTCAACTTTTTTTCAGAAGTAAATTTTTTAAATTTTATCTTTGATGATGCTTACATAATTGAGAAGGATGCATGCCCATGTGGAACACAAAATAGGGTGGGAAGGGCCCAGGATTAGGAGAAAGTAGATGAATATATTGTTTCCAGATTTTCTTTTACTCCTTCGTGTATTTGGGGAAAGTGGGGAGAGAAGAGGAAAAGCACACCAGGCACCCCAGCTGCATCAGTACCCAAGGCTAAGGAACAGCCACCTGATATCATCCTAGGGCCCCCAATGCATGCTACAAAGGTCTTGCTCAAGTGCTGTTTATAGGTCTGAAATGCTGTCAATCTCGCTGCTCCAAAGATGCGGAAATCCTTTCAAGGTCCATTGGCTCACATAAACCATATTAGAATCTCCATTCACCAAGAATCAACTCTCCACATAGTTGGAATCCTGAGTTCAGTGGTTCAGTTGGAGGGATCCCCAGAGAAACCTCATCTGAGGTGATCCCAGACCTGATTCTTGCGTGTCCTTCCAGGATGAGATCTGACTGTCTGTCACCCACATCAGCCTACACACACATTGGTGTTTGCAATTGCTGGGTCAGTTCTGTCTCTAGTCCCATCTCTTCTGCAAATCAATGAATGCTGCAGCCTCGCCCAACCCTGCCAACCACACATTCGACCCTTACACATACCAGCAGGAACTGCAACCTAGTCAGAGTGATGCCCAGTAACCCCCCCTTGGCCCAATCCAGCCCTGGTTTATGTACATGCTGGTATGTACAGCAGAATGGTCCAGACTGTCCCACATCCTATTCATCTCTCAAACACATCAATGGGCCTTGGAGCCTAGTTCAACCAAATTGAGCCCATTATTTAGCCCACACTCATGTCGGTGGGTGCCACAGCCGGTCTAGCCAGGCCTGCTCCCAGCCCTGGTTCTCAAGCTCACCAGTAGTAGCTACAGCCCATCAGAGAAGAGCCCAGTTCTGTACAGGGCCCACTCCCAGTCCTTGGTCTTCTATTCTCTGGGAGTTCTATATTCTGGCTTAACAGCGCTTGCCTCCAGCCCCAGCACTTGCCAACTGATGCTGTAGCAAAACCCAACCAGTGTGCACATATTCTGATATCAGTAGATACAGTCAGTTAGTCCAGCCTGGCTCTTCCCTAACCCACTTCACATGCAGGCCAATATGTGTTGCAGCCCTGCCCGGCCTTATCTGCTCCCAGTCCCAGTTCTCACACTCACCAGAGGGATTAGTGACTGAGCAGAGGAGTCCATATATCCCCCCTCCCAGACTTGCACCACACCCCTGGGTCTCACATCAGCTGGTGGGTGTTACAGCCCAGTCTGGCATGGCCTGCCTCCCTTTGGCATATGCTGGCAGGTGCTATAGCTTGGCCAAACATGCTCCCAGTTTCAGCTTGCACTGGTGGGTGCTATAGCATAACCCTGTCCAGCCATCCCCTAGTCCTGGGCCTATTTTGTTGCAGCTCAACCCAGCCTATCCTGCACCCTGTCTTGGTTCTCAGATCTGCCAGTGGGTGTTATGAATTGGCCCAACCTGGTCCAATTCCAGCTGCTGATCCACGTGCAGGCCATAAGCTGGCCTGATCTGGGTTGCCCAGCCTTGGTTCTTGCACTCACCTACAGTAACTGTATCCTAACAGAGGAGTTCTCCAAGTTCCTCCATCAGGTCTCCTCCCAGCAACAGCAGATCTCGTGCACATTAGTGGGTCCTTGGCCCAAACTGACTTAGTCTACCTCCTGTCCTGACAGGAACAGTGGCCTTGCCCAACCAGCCCACACCAATTTTGGTTCTTACTGTTGGTTGCTATAGCCCAGCTATACCTGGTCCATGCCCAGACACAGCTCACATGGTTCAGCAGGTACTGAGACCTATCAAGCATATCCATACACCCATCCTGGCTCTCATAAGCACCAGTGAGTACTGGAGTCTAGCCCAGTCTGACACACCCCAGACACAGTCCAGACTCATGTTGAAGAATGCTGCAGTCATGTTCAGCCCAGATCTCTTACCCCCATTCCAATCTCACATCCACCAGTGGGAACCACAACCCAACCAGGGCATCCCCTTAGCTCTCCAACCAAACCTGGTGCCAGCCACATATTCTGCATGTGCCAGTGATTGGTCTGACCCAGCCCAGTATAGACTTAACCCTGTCTTAGCCATTACCATTAGATGCTACAGCATGTCCTAGCCTGGCCTGCCCCAGTCCCAACTCTCACTGGTGGGTGCTGCAACCTAACCTTGCCCAGCCTGCTTCCATCTCTGGCTCATGCAAATCAGTAGGTATGATAGCCTAGCCCAGCATGACCCACACTCTAGCCTAACTCCTGCACATGCCAGAGGGTTAAGGTTTGCCCCAGTCCTACCCAATCTGCCCCCTTTATCCCTGAGCCAACCCACACTTGCTGCCAGGCGGAGCGGCCTTGCCCAGCCTGACCAACACCCAGGCCTGAATAATATGCTCACCAGTGGGATCTACAGCCCACCAAGGAGTTTCCCAAGTTCCCCAACCAGGCCTATACCCAGACCCAGATCTCACAGGTGCTAGACCCTTGCCCAGCATAGTCTGCTCCCACTGTCTCAGCCTTTGTGTTTACCGGTGGATGTTGTGGCCTGGCTTGTCCCACACCCTATTCTTAGGTGCAGCTGCAGATGCTGCAACCTGGACCAGCTTGATTAGTTCCCAATACCAGTACCCAGGAGTGTTAGAGGGTTCCATTTCATACCTAAGTCAGCCTTTCACTACTCCCAGCTCTTGAGCAAACCAGCAGAAATTGTAGTTCCACAGGGATGAGCCCACATATCTCCACAGAATCTGTGCCTAGACCTGATTCTTCTTTGTGCTGGTTAGTGTCACAGCCCAATCTAATATCTATTCCTTGTTATGACTATTACTGGCAGGTACTGTGATCTAGTCCTGCTACATAGGCTCCCAGCCCTAGCTTTAGTGTGCACCAGTGGGTGGTGGTCAGAGGAGCTCCATGTTAACTAGCCCAGCTCAGGTCTGTCCAAGTGCATCAGTCTAAACCAGAAAGGTCCTACAGCTTCCCCCTCCAAACTGCTCGGTCTCAGTCCTTTCATTTACCTGCAAGTACAATGGCTTTGTTGATGGAAGTCCCTCAGAAGTCATTCCTCACCTGTAACATACCTCCTCAGTGGTCCTTTCTCCTACACATCTCCTTATCACCTTCCCTGAGCAATCCACAGTCCCCGTGCCTGGGCAGCACCTGGGTTCCCAAGCCCAGACTTCCAGTGGGAGGGGGTGGTGTTGCACTTGAACTCTGGCTGCCCACTAGGGTACCATGCTCCTGGCACGTGTACTGGTCTGGGACCTGACCCCTCCTCCTACCCATGATCCAAGCCCATGCAATGTTCCCCAAGCAAGGCCTTGTGTCATCCTCTGTTGCTTTCCTAGGTCATCAGCAGAGATGACTAGGAAGTGGAGCAGCTGGCACATGAGCCAGTACTCATGAGAGATGTCATTACCCCAGGCAGAGACTTAACCTACTACACCAATTCACCTGCCCCAAATAAGTACTTTTTAATGGGGAAAGACCAGTCTACACTGAAGGACAAAAGTGATGCAATTGAGGAACAGATAAACTGGAAAAATCAGTTAGCAAAGACATTGAAAGTATCAGTATCCATGGGAACATAATTAATTTTCTCTATCATTTTGCCTGAAGAGACAGAGGACTTTATCTAAACAAGCATTAACATCAGTAAAGTGAAATGAGATCTAATAAAACAAAGGAAAACACCAGTGTAAAACTTTGCACTTTCTTCTAACTATGCCTGTTCATAGAAATGTGAGAATTTATGGGTTTCAAATTTTTTTGCACCATTGTAAAATAAATTAATAAATCTTTCAAAAAAGTTATTTATTTATTTATTTATTTAAGAGAGTTACAGAAGGAGAGGAGAGAAAGAGAGATCTTCCATCTAATGGTTCACTCACTGGATAGCTGCAACTGCCAGGGCTAGTCCAGGGTGAAACCAGAAGCTAGGAGCTTCATCTGGACCTCCGACATGGATAGTGGGGGCCACAGCAACTGGATGATCTTGCTTTTCCCAGAATATTAGTAGGGAGCTGGATGGGAAATGAAGCAGCCTGGAGAGGAACAGGTGCCCACATGGGATGCTGGTGTCACAGGTGGCAGCTTCACCTGCTATACCAACACCGCCCCCCAAAACTTATCCCTTCATGGCCCATGAACTTCTTGAGGTATTCTTTAAAGTAAAGCCAGATGAAGTGTTTCCTGTTTTTGTTTAAGGGGGAAATGTTTGTTTCTGCAGCTCTTAAGACATTAATGCACCGTTAAAGGCGTTTTATTTTCATTTTATTTGAAAAGCAATGAGACACAAAGAAACATGGACAAAGCTTCCAATTGCTGGTTCATTCCCCACATGCCTGCAACAGGCTGGTCCAGGCTAGTTCAAAGCCTGGAGCCTAAATGTCCATGAAGGTCCCCCATGTGAGTGACAGGAACACAAGTATTTGAGCCATTATCTATTGTCTCCCAGATGCGTTAGCAGAAGGTTTGTCAGAACCTAAACAGCCAGAACTTAAAACCAAGCACTCTGATACAAGATGCACCTCACCAAATGCCTATCTCTCATTAGTTATTTTAATAATATATGTGTATATATGCATATATGTACAGATTTTCATTAATGCATATTTTTACATGTCAATTTCAAGAAACACTAAGGTCAAGAATACAATAACACTGAGTGTTGACTACAAATTGAGTTATAAATTACACACAGAAAAATAAGAATTAATACTGCCTATTGTTCCTCAGTGTGGGATACAATTTACCCACAAGTTTTTGAAAACACCATATTATATGCTGACATTTTAAGCAAAAGTTATATATCAAAGTATTAGTAAATAGGTGATTTTTAATGGATTATGAAATTATATTCTGATATTTTAATGTAAGTTTTTAGTGCATTATTGCTTTACTTTAAAAATTTTACTTCTAAAAATCAGTGTAGCAGCCTGCACCATGGCTTAGAAGGCTAAGTTTTTGTCAGCAGCACTTGCATCCCATACAGGTAAAAGTTCATGTTCCAGCTGCCCCATTTCCGATCCAGCCCTCTGCTTGTGGTCTTGGAAAATAATAGAGAATGGCTTAACTTCTTGGGCCCCTATGCTTCCAAGGGCTACCCGAAGAAGCTCCTGCCTCCCTCCTTTGGATCTGCTCCACTCTAGCCATTGCAGCAATTTGGAGAGTGGACCAACAAGTGCAAGATTTCTCTCTGTTCTCTGTCTCTCCTTCTTGCCTCTCACTCTGTCTTTCAATTAAAAATGAAAAACAAAATTCAAAAAATAATAAAAGACATTATAACAATCATTATAAACTTTTTTTTTACTTTTGTACAATAAAAATACTCACAGGAAATACTGCCAGCATTTACTCTTCAGGCTAATAATAGTTAACTTCAGCATGATGCATGGCATTCAGAAAACACCTTATGCAGCTCATGAAGCTCTTTGTTGCTCAAGAGAAGTAGGCTGTGCAGAGAGGTGGAGTAAACCAACCTCTCTCAGCTGGGAAGAATCAATGTCATACCCAGTTGTCTGAATTCAATTTTCCTCCTTTTCTCTAGCATTATATTGTAGTCTCTTGTTTTTTGGTTCACATCATTCCCCAATGGATACCTGTACAAGTCCCCTACATGCTAATTTAGTACAGCCCAAGGAAAACAAAATTTACAGTAACATAATATTTTAAATAATTTAGCTACTAAAGGTAGCTAAATGCAACCCCAAACAATAAAGTATCCTTGCAAACTGGAGTGGTTGAGAAGCAAGGCTGGTTTGCTTAAGTCAGATATTGAAGTTATCCTCTATGAAAACATAAATATCGGGGTGAGATTTGGGCTCTGCCACTATGTAGCTGTTGTGAATCCCGCATCATAACAGCTGGGTTCAAGTTCCAGTCTCATTTTTCATTGTAGCTTCCTGCCACTGCATACTATCGGAAGCAGAGTAATGACTCAAGTGGTCGGGTCCTTGTCAGCTGTGTTGGAGATCCTTGTTTCTTTTCTGGCTTCTGACATTGAGCTAAATCTGACATTTGTGGATATTTGGGGAAAAGGTCAGAGAAAGGGAGATCTGTGTGTGTGTTTGTGTGTGTGTGTCTGTCTGTCTGTCTTTCAAATAAACAAAAGATTAAAAAAAATTTTTCAGGGACACCATTATCCCTAAAGATAAGCCCTAAACAAGAGCAAACTGTGTAACACAAAGCAGTTTACTAGTATTTTCTTTCCTGTATAGATACCATCTGTTACGGTTCTGTCATTTTTTTTTTTCTTTTTGAGCTCTACCTGAAATTCAAGTCATTGGTACGTAATTTAAATAATCACCAACATTTTGCCATTTGGGGGGCATAAGGTCAATTGGTTAAGACGATGATTAAGATGCTTAGGTCTTACATTACAGTCTCTGGATTAAATTTTCAGGTCCAGGTTCCTATTCCAACTTCCTGCCAGTGAAGATGATTAAAAACAAAAAGTAATGGCTGAAGTATTTGGGTCCCTTCCAGCTGCATGGAAGATCCAGTTTAGTTCCAAATTCCCAACTTCAACCCACTCCAGCTCTAGTCACTGTGGGCAAGTGAGGAGTGAACCAGTGGATGGGAGTTCTCTCTCTCCAATAAATTTGTTTGCCATATTTTTTTCTCTCTCATACTTTAAAAATTCTTTTAGGATATTTTAATCAAATTTCACAAATAATTTCTTCTTGTCTCTAAATATTTTAGTGTGCATCTTTGAAAATAGGAATATTTTCTTACATTATCAAATGCTATTATTTTATCTAATAACATGAACAATTTATTTATAAGCCCGGCACGATAATCTAATGGTTAAGGTCCTTACCTTGAACGCACCAGGGTCCCATATGGGCACCGGTTCTAATCCCAGCAGCTCCACCTCCCATCCAGCTCCCTGCTTGTGGCCTGGGAAAGCAGTAGAGGATGGCCCAAAGCCTTGGAACCCTACACCCGTGTGGGAAACCCAGAAAGAAGTTCCTGACTCCTGGCTTTGCACCGGCCGTTGCAGCCACCTGGGGAGTGAACCATCGGATTGAAGATCTTCCTCTCTGTCTCTCCTCCTCTCTGTACATCTGCCTTTCCAATAAATAGATAAAATCTAAAAAAAAATTTTTTAATTATCTAATGCCAATCACACACACAAATTTTGTACTTACTTAAGGTTTTAAGAAACAAAAACAAACACAACCTATTGTCGATTCAATGACATCAACTTCCAAACATGATTCACATACTTAATTGTTCTGTCTTCCCCTCCCCCTCTCACTTTCTCTCTTTTAATTGGTATCTCTTAGTGCTGAACAGTCCTCCCCACAAAATAGAAACCAGGTCAATTTCCTATATATTATGGATGCGGCACATGCTTCTCTCTGCTGTCATCCCCATTTTTATCTGCAGGAGACAAGAGATTAAATAGTTACATATATACAGTTTCTCAAGAATAAAGAATGTAATGGATGGCTCTAGCTCTATGCAGTTAATATTCATATTTATCTTAATCAGATGGTATGGAGTGTATTTAGTTGTTTTAGGGTTTTTTTGACTTTGCTTTTTAATTTTTACTTAGCTATTTGACAGGCAGAAAAAGACAGACAATATAAAACTTCCATCCAGTGGTTTGCTCCCTAAATGTCCAAAACTGCACAAAAGCCTATATTGGAAAATCAATCCAGGCCTCGCAACTGGGGAACGAGAACCTCTCTGCTTATTTTATCACCTGCTATCTTCTATATGCCCATTAGCAGGAAGGAGGATTCAAACTCAGAAACTCAGGTGTGAAATACAGGCATCCCAAATAGTGGGTAAATAGTCAAATGCCTGCCCTTGGCTATTTTAAGTTAGTGATGCAAAGATTGGTCAGGTGGTAACAGCCATATTTTTTAAATTATAAATTTCCTAACAATCTTTTAGCTGATTTCAAAAATATTGATGAAATTAAAATAATTCAGGTGAAGATGGAAAATGGGAATTTTGTTCTAATTGCATTTTTTCTTCAGAACTATCTTGCTCAGATTTTCCCTTGAGTTAGTTCAACATAAACTGAAACTTAGCTCATAGTGCTAGTATTTAAAAAGTTAAGAGTTTTTGCAGTTCTTACGTTATTACTCCAGCTAACTCCTGCAGCCTGGTTCTTCACCGTGAGCAGAAAACACCAGATGCAATAAGGCACTTTCCTAAAACACCAGATGCAAGGAGGCACTTCAGGAGGTTTACTCCAGCGGGGCACAAACGGAACAGGGGTGGTGGAAAGAACAAGAAGGGAAAGGGAACATGGAGTTGCCTCCAGGGGAGCAGGAACAGGACTAAGGTGGTGGTAGGGCAGCAAGGGGAAGGCCAGATGTAGGTGCCTGGGGCTCATTATGTATACCTGACTTTGCAATAAAGATAAATCTATTTTTAAAAAATGCTATTTCTTCACCTTTAAAAGTTAATTATTATGAGTTTGGGCCTAGTACAATAGCCTAGTGGCTAAAGTCCTAGCCTTCCGTGCATATGGGTACCAATTCGTATCCAGGATGCTCCACTTTCCATCCAGCTCCTTGCTTGTGACCTGGGAAATCAGTGGAGGATGGCGCAAAGTCTTAGGACGCTGTACCTTTGTAGGAGACCCAAAAGAAATTCCTGCCTCCTAGTATAGGATCAGCTCATCTCCAGCAGTTGTGGCCACTTGGAGAATGAACCAACAGACAGAAGATCTTTCCTTGTGTATCTCCTTCTTCCTGCGTGCCTGCCATCCAATTAAAAACAAGAATGAGTTAGTGCCATAGACACTGCCAATGACGTTCAATGAATTTGTTTTATCTTTCCTTCCTTTCTCTTCTCGTTTCTTTCTCTCTTGCTGAATTAGTATTTTTTGGTTTTTTGTTTTGTTTTGTTCTTACTACTTCAACTGAAATACCTGAGAAGAGCTTCTTGCAAAGGCAGGCTTTTTCTGGCTTGCAATGTTGCAGAAGTCTGAAGTCCAACATCAGGCAACCTCGTAAGGAAAGAATGTGTTCAGAGGGAGGAGCATGTGGTAAATCACGAAGCAGAGAGAGAAGCTGGGTTAAACTAGGCTTAAATATCTCCCAGGAGGTCTGCTTCCCTGACACCACCAATGGATCAAGTTTTTATCATTAATCTATTAACCTGAACTCATGAACCACTAACATAACACAGATTTGAATGTTTGCATGACTTTGAGGAGCCACATATCATTCAAAACACAACATTCACACACACCCTTTTCCTTTTTCCCCTTTCAATTGAAACTCACAAGTTTTACTCAATTCAGTATGCTTCACCCAAATTGGTGATCACAATTCTTTTTGATATTCGAATAACCCCATGCTGGGCAGCGGAAGAATCCTTAAACCTCTTCCTACTTCCTTTTCCAAGGACTCCACAGTCTTTGGTAATGTCCTTACACTCTAGCACACCATAACATCAACACAGCCCCTAATGTACTTTTTGAAAGATTTTAATTAATTTATTTGAAAGGCATGGAGGCAGAGAGAGAGCGAGAAAGGTTTCCATCCACTGGTTCACTCCCCAGATGGCATCATTAGCTAAGGCCAGACAGGACTGAATTCAGGAGCCTGGGGCTCCGATTGGATCTCCCATGTGTGTGCAGGCGTCCAGTACATGGGTCATCCTTTGTTACTTCTGCGGTGAATTAGCAGGGAGCTTGTTAGACAGTCGAGCAGCTCTGCAGTCAGCCATTTCTTCAAAGATCCCTTTTAGTGAGAAATCATGTTAAAACACCCCAAATGTTCCCAATAAGGAAGGCTTGCTCCTAAGCCTTTTCTTTGCACAGAGTCAGGATATATATGTTTTAAGGAAGAAGAGAAAACTCCTCTGTACTCACTTGTATCCCATTCAATGGTAAGATTTAGTCTTAACCTTTTAAATTTTATCTTCATATCTCTTTTTGCTCATACTAAACTATTGGTAGCTAAGAAAATTAATACATCAATAATTGCTTTATCTTATAATAGGCATATGGCTGATTCTAAAAATAATAATACAGATATTTTCCCCCACATTAGCTGTTGAATGAAGTGTGAAATTTCTGGATAACTCTTTTGTCTTTATAGCATGCCTCACTGAAAATTTACAGTAACGCTGTTTCTAAGTTCAGTTAAAATAATTCTCTCCATTAGAATATCACATTAACTGAATTTCCAGCTCATTTAATTCAATTTCTTCTCAAAATGTACATATTGTTCATTACAATTTTTTTAGAGATTTGTTTTGCTTATTTTAAAGGTAGAGTTAGAGAGAAGGGAGACTTAGAGAGATGTTTCGTCTCTGTTTTACCCCTCAAATGGTCATAATGGCAAGGGCCAAGCTAGAGTGGTACCAGGAACAAGAAGTTCCTTTTGGATTTCGGCTTCCACATGGGTGGCACGAACCCAACCAACTGGGCCATCTTTCACTGCTTACCCAGGGGCATTAGCAGGAAACTGAATGAAAAGTGGAATAGGAGCTAGAGAGCTGTTATAGCAGTCTCTTCCTCTGCCTCCTAGTGCTGAAATTCCCTATGGGCACTGGCTTGTGCCCTGGCTAATCCACTTCACATCCAGCCACCTGCTCGTGGCCTGAGAAAGTAGCTGAGGATGGGCCAAGTCCTTGGGTCCCTGCATCCACCTGGGAGACCAGGAGGAAGCTCCTGAGCTCCACTTCAGCTCAGCTCTGAAGTCATTTGAGGAGTGGAGCTGTGGATGGAAAATCTCTGCAAATTTGCCTTTTAAATAACAGTAAATCTAAAAATAAAACAAAACAAACAAACAAAAAGATAACAGCCAGTGTCAGATACCAGCGTTGCAGGCAGGGTGGCAATTTAACTTGCTACAACACAATACTGCCCTCCCCCAGCAAGCTGTTTTGCTGTAAGACTCCCTTGTATGCATACACTTAAAAATTTTACACTAGGGCCCAGCACGTTGGCCTAGCAGCTAAAGTCCTTGCCTTAAACATGCCAGGATCCCATATGGTACCAGTTCTAATCCCAGCAGCCCCACTTCCCATCCAGCTCCCTGCTTATCACCTGGGAAAGCAGTCAAGGATGGCCCAAAGCCTTGGGACCCTGCACCCACATGGGAGACCCAGACGAAGCTCCTGGCTCCTGGCTCCTGGCTCCTGGCTTTGGATCAGCTCAGCTCCAGCTGTTGCAGTCACTGGGGAGTGAGTCATCAGACAGAAGATCTTCCTCTCTGTCTCTCCTCCTTTCTCTGAATATCTGGCTTTGCAATAAAAACAAATAAATCTTTAAAATATCAACAAATAAATATGAATAAATCTTTTTAAAAATTTACACTAAAAATAAACTTATCAGTTCTTTTTCCCACAAATTTCTTGAAGTACCGCACCCATTTTTATAGCCCATATAAAGATCCGGAAAGAAAAAGTTGCGCAGTCATGCTTTCAGAGCAGCCTTTGGAAGTATATGAAACAAATGAGGCAAATGAGCTGAGGAGAGATGCAGTTTTATAAATGTGAGGATTTTTACATTAGATTCATCCAAGATAAAATGTCAACCCTTAATATAGATTTGGGAAGATTTAGCGACATTCAAAATATTTGATCTAAATAAAAATGTTGGCTTGCTTTGCAAATGCAGTTACATGTCAATAGAGGGCAATTTGGTTGCCCCAGCCAAGTCAAAAGATTTACAACAGTTCAGATTTTATTCATGTGAAATTTTAATTGGCAATTGAATATTGCTTGAATTATTCCCAAAAACATGTATAAACCAACTTTATAGGGAACACAAAATGCCCAAACCTTCCAAAGATGTATTTAGAAAATCTTGAGTTTTGAGACATTCATAAATAATGCTATGATAAATCTTCATTTTTTAAAGATTTATTTACTAATTATTGGAAGGTCAGATGTACAGAAGAGACAGAGAGGAAGATCTTCCGTCTGATAATTCACTCCCCAAGTGGCCACAACGGCTGGAGCTACACCAATCTAAAGCCAGGAGCTTTTTCCGGGTCTCCCACGCAGGTACAGGCTTTGGGCCATCCTTGACTGCTTTCCCAGGTCATGAGCAGGGAGCTGAATGGGAAGCAGGGCTGTTGGGATTAGAGCTGATACCCATGAGATACTGGCGCCCATATGGGATCCCGGTGCAGGCAAGGCAAGGGCTGTGGCACTAGATTGTAGTGTGGGACCCAATAAATCTTCATTTTTAAAGCAAATCTACAAGTATTTGTTGTTAGCAATATGGGTTAGCAAAGGGTTGGATTTTTCTAAATATCAGCTCATGAGATTTTTATACATTTGTTATATATAGTCATGCACTGCGTAACAATGTTCTGCCAATAATAGACAACATTCAGACAATGATACTATAAGACAATGAAACCTTTTTTGTGTAATGAAAGCATAGCTGAAAAAGAGGCAAGAGAAAGCACATAGCCAAAAAAGGAAAAAAAAAAAAAAAACCAATAAATTCACACTGAAGGATTTAGCAGAAGCTTTTGCAGATTTCAGCAAGTTTCTGAAAACATGTGAAAACATAGGGTGGTTGTTTGGTGTAGCATTATCACAGCTTGGAATATCTGCAATTCCCTGTTGAGTCGCCTGGTTGTCACAGCTCTTTGGTTTCCCATTTGGTTACCTATTAATGCGCACCGTGGGTAGTAGCAGGTGGTGTCTCAAATAGGTGAGTTCCTGGTACCAGAAGGAGAGACAAATTCAGTTACAGCCTCCTGGCTCCAACCTGGCCCAACCCTGGCTGTTGTGGACATTTGGAGACCAAGCCAGCCAAAGGAAAATGTCACACCATCAGTCCTAGCTCTCTGTCTTTCAAAGAAAATGAAAATAAATGTTTTTTTTTTTAATTAGACAACAAACTTTAATGTAAAAGGTATCAAAAGAGATGGGGAAGGCAGGTTAGTACAGCCTTTATGGAAATCAGTCTGGAGAACACTCAAACAACTCAAAATCTGCATACCATATGATCCAGCAATAGCACTCCTAGGAATATATTCAAAGCACCTGTTTCACGACAAACCAACATGCACCCCTATGTTCATAGCAGCACAATCAGTAATTGCAAAAACATGGAAGCAACCAAAATGCCCATCAGCAGAAGATTAGATAAGAAAGCTTTGGTTCATCTACTCCATGGAAAATAAATGTTTTTTAAGTTTGAAAACCCCAATATTGGAAGGGTTTTATTCATAGAGAAATGTCTATGATACATTATCTGCTAACAAATGTGTCTGTGTTTTAAGAGAGATACTAATCCAAGATTAAAAATTTTCATGAAGTATAAAAGTTACAGTAGCTTTTGCTATAAATGTAGTGCAGTTGAAGTGTAGAATGTGTGCGTAGTTTATAATGATGGACCATGGTGTCCTAGGCCTTCCCCTTCACTCAACACTCACTAACCCACCCAGAGCACCTGCAAGCTCCATTCGTGGTAAGTGCTCTGTCACTTTTTATGTTTCATACTACATTTTTCTTATGTGTTTTCTATCCTAGATATGTTTATATGCAGAAATACCAGTTTGTTATACATCTCTACAGTATTTAGTACAATTATATCTGCACAGGTTTGCAATTCAGATGCAATATAATCTAGATATCATCTGTGAGTACACTCTGATGATTGTACACTGAGGAAGCTGCCTAATGACATATTTCTCAGAATGTATCTTCATCATTTTTATTTTAAGATTGATCTGTTTATTTTAAAAACAGAGTCATGGGGGGGGGGTTGGGAGGAGAGCAAGAGAGAGAAATTCACCAATGGCTGCATCAGCTGGAACTGGACCAAGCTAAAGCCAGGAATCTGGAATTCCATCAGTCACTCCCAGATGGGTGATAGGGGCCCAGGTGTTGGGCCATCTCCCACTGCCTTCCCAGGTACATTAGCTACATCAGAAGTAGAGCAGCCAGTACTTGAACCAGTATTCATATGGGAATGCTGGTGCTGAACCCGGTGGCTTAACATAGTTGGTCATGGTGCCAGACCCATATCTTTACTGGTAAGTGAAGTATGATTGTGTTTATACCTAGACATACCTCTATCTATCTAGCTAGTTTCTCCAAATGCTTTAGAATTCAAAGTATTAATCTGAGCAATCCCCTTTGGCAAATGAGTAAAATTTTCCAACAATGCAAAATTAGTGATGTAAACAAGGCCTTCTGTACTTCTACATTATAATACAATGAAACAGCACTGATTTGCCAGGTTTTTCCTTCTCCCTACAGATTTTGTAAAATAAAAACAAAACCAAACCCAAATTTTCAGTTTCAGCTTGGGGGAAAATAATTTGCATTATTTTTTTTAAAAGAATTTAGAGTGAACTGTTTTTATTTTAAAACAGGAAATAAAAAAAAAAACCAAACAGAGTGAGCATGTAAGTTTCCATATCCTGTGGTGAAATATGATAAATGACCTGGACAATCCTTGTCTAGAGTTGCTAGACTAATCTACTAGCGGAGGAAAAAAATCTCCCCGGACAGTTTCCTGTTGAGATTCAGCAGCAGAAAAGGATTATTGAAGAAACTAATGTCTATTTCACAAAAACATCAGGGCACTCAAAGACAAAGAAAATAGTTTTTATCTGGAAAGAATGACATTGATGTGGTAAAACTGTCCAGTTAATGAAGCATGTATGTTCCACTGAAGACAGAGAGATCCCAGGTGTGCATGGACATGAGCACTAGTTAAATCCTCTTGCAGGAAGAATTCCTTTGGTAAGTACAAAACCAGAGAAAGAGCATGGAGCACCTGCTCCTGGCCCTTGTATGCTCAAATGTCTCCTAAGATCCTGTCCTCACCTTTTAAAGTCAAGCTGCTCTGTCTCAGCTGTCGGGCTGGAATAGGTCTCTGAGTGAAAGTCCCAAACTCAAGAAATGACATAGAAATGTAGAGAATAATTAGGAGATGTTTCAGAGCAGTTGCTTCTTTACTAGCATGTCTCAAAAATCCTAAACCTGCTGACTCATTAATCACCATGTAGCAGCCATAGATGTTTGCTTACATAGCACACCCTTTTCCTCTTCTGTCTGGACCCTAGCAACATTACATTGCAAAGAGGGTAATTCAATCAGCTTGGAAAAAACTTGGAATTATACTAAGATGCTGCTCAGTTGTACTGATGTACAGATGGCTACGTTAGCTTTTACAAATTCGGCTGTGCTAACAAATGGCTCCAAATGTCACCAAATACACACACACACACACACACTCCATATAAAACAGGGCCGAGGGTGTCTAAGAGCTTGGAAAGGTCAGTAGACTCTTCTCTGTCATTTCCATTCAATGGACAGAATTGGAGAGTCACATTCTCTGCTTAGGGATTTTAACAAAAAATATGTTCGCCACATCTTTGACGTGGTTTTTGTCTTGAAGCTCAATCTTCAAACTCAATCAAATGGAGGTCTGTGAAGCACATAAATATTCTGTGGTTCTAGACGCTTGCCTCTTTTCTGGTGCTTCCTCTTCTGCTTTAGGATGAAGGTGGTATTTGCATTTCCTCAAACATGAAGAAAGTGGGGGTGGATATTTTGTCCAGCAGCTAAGATATCCTAGTGCCTTATAAGGGTGCCTTGGTTTGATAACTGATTCTGTTTCCTTACCCTAGACTCATGTATATGCAGATCCTGGGAGGCAACAGTGATGGCCCTAGTAACACGGGCCCTGTCACCCACATTGCAGACCTGGACTGAGTTCCCAGTTCCTATCTTTGGCCCAGTTGCAAACATTTTTGGGAGTGAACCAACAAATAGAAACTCTGTGTGTGTCTCTCCCTCTTCACCTCTGGGGTGGAGGACGGAAGTGGCATATTGTATGGAATTTCAAATGTGCTTTTATGCTGATAGGCTTTTCTCAGTTATTGTTCTCTTGCAGTATTGTGCATAAGAGATCTCCATAACAACCCAAGAGTTTTGAAAACAACAGATTTAGGATCTATAGCAACATCACCATTTTTGGTAAGAAAAGAAGAGAATTGAGAAGCAAAAACATGTGAATATTTGTCATCCCAAACTAGCAATATATATGGAGAAATTTTCTGAACATACTCAGCTATTTATTCTTAACATTTATGTGTTTGTTTAAAAGGCAGAATTACAGAAAGAAAGGGAGAGACACACAGCAGTGTTTTCAGTCTGTTGGCTCACTCCCCAAAATGTCCACAACAGGACAGGTCTGAACCAGGCAACGTTGGGAACCAAGGGCCAGGAAGTCCTCCCCAGGCTCATACATGGGTGGTGGGGCCCAAGTTTTCTAGTCAAATATAGAAACACGGTACCTGATGTGACATCACGTGTTACTTTTCTGGGTCTTTTTCTTTGGCAAGCTTTTCAGCTTTCAGTTACACTCATATTTTCCCTTGGTATGTTCATTTGTGACAACAGCATAATCTAACGTTTTTGCTTCTTGTGGGGTTGGGGGAAGACAGTCCAGTACAATGATTCAATTGGTTTATCTTCCCCACTGCAAGCACTGGGACCCCATATGGGCACCCAATCATGTCTCATATAGGATGCCATCATGTCTCAACTGCTCCACTTCCCATCTAACTCCCTGTTTGTGGCCTGGGAAAGCAGTGGAGGACGGCTCAAAGCCTTAGGACCCTGCATCTGCATGGGAGACCGGGAGATAACTCCTTGCTCTTGACTTCAGGTCAAATCAGCTCTGGCCATTGTGGCCATTTGGAGACAGCAGACTGAAGATCTTTCTCTGTCTCTCCTTCTATCTGTAAATCTGCCTCCCAAATGAAAATAAGTAAATCTTAAAAAAATAAGAAAGAAATGCTTCTTGGGATATATGAGTATGCATATTTATCTTTTGGTTTATTAAATTATCCAAAAGACAAAGTTACAAAGATATATAGATAGATAAAGATAGAAAGAAGGAGGGAATCTTCCGTAAATGGTTCACTCCCTAAAGGGTCTCAACAGCTAGAGATGGGCCAGGCTGAAGCCAAGAGCCAGACCCTCAATCCCAGTCTAGCACAGGGGTGGCAGGGACCAGTTGGGCCATCTCCCACTCCTTTTCCAGGCTTATAAGCAAGGAGCTAGATCAGAACTATAGAAACTTAGACTAAAACTGGTGTCCATATATGATGCCAGTGTCACAGATAAAAGTTTAATCTATTGCAGCCCCTAAATCTTTTAAATTTAAAAATTTATTAAGGTGGCCAGTGTTGTGATGTACTGGATAATCTGTAAAGCCAGCATCCCACAAGGACACTGGCTTGAGTCCCAGCTGTTCCATTTCTAAGCCAGCTCTCTGCTAATACACCTGTTTGCGTCTCTATCATCTGCATGGGAGGTCTAGATGAAGGTCCTGGCTCCTGACTTGGGCCTGGTCGATTGTAGCCTTGGCCTTGCCCATTGTGGTCATCTGGGGAGTAAACCAGTGAGTGGAAGACCTCTGTCCTTCAAGCTTACCCTTTGTGTGTAACTCTGTCTTTCAAATAAGTAAAATAAGTCTTTTAAAATGCAAATATCCAGGCTGGAATCTTAACTTCCAGGCCAAATACCTATTTGCTAAATTTTGTTTGATTGACACATTGTACAGATTTGCGGGGTACAGTGTGACATCTCAATATGTGTGTATAATGACTGAAGAGAAGATCAGGATAACCTGCACCTCTATCACCTCAAACAGTTCCCATATCTTCATGTTGGAAACACTGAAAATCTTCTCAACCAGCTGTTTGGAAGCAACTGTCACCCAGAGTTACCCTACTGTGAGGTAGAACATTGGCAGTTACTCTTCCAATCCAACTGCACTCTGTATCCTTCATTCCTTTCCCACCTCCCCAGGATGTGTTTCTGGTTTTGATTCACTTCACAATCAGCTACCTTGACAATCAGCATACCTGCTAGGAAGTTCTACTTGGATTTTCTAACTGTAAATCAGGTCAATATCTGATAACTTTCTTGACAGTGTTTTCTCCTCCTTTCTATTCAAATCTACTTTTTCAGCTTTCCTGTTTCTACAGATGGCTTTTTAACTTGATATCTCAGACTACCAATCAAAAAAATGCACACTTTGCAGAAAATCTAGGTATTTTCTGTGCTCCCTCTGTCACACCTTTAACATTCAACTCATGTGTTATTTTTCCATAATGTCATACCCAGCTGCTAAAATCTTAATTTTTTCCTTCAAGTGGTTTCATACTTTTCTGTTTCACTGTTATACAAACACATCTAAATAACATTGACTTTATCAGCTTGCCAACAGTGATGTTCTTCCATGATTTGTTCTTGACTGTTTTTATATATTGGAATCCTAAAAATAGAGAAACACTGCATATTCTACCCCTTTCAGGAACAGTAATTGGTTGCTCAGACCCTCAAAGTAAAATCTATATTTAGGGTGTTAGTTTACAGTGCCTCCCATGGTTTTATTTTCTGCTGTTTGAATTTCCCAAGGGCAATCATCATCTGAAGATATTAAATGGATGATTACAGAAGTAAACAATTCATAAACATCAAATTGAATACCGTTCTCACTGTGATTAAATCATACTGATTTGCTCTTCAGTTTTGAAAAAGCAGAGAGACAGAGAGACAAAAAGAGGGAGAAAAACAGAATTTCCCATCTATTGGTTCACTTACCAGTTGGATACAATACTCAACTAGGACTGGGTCAGGCTGAAACCACGAACTGAGAATTCAGAACTGGTCCTAGGAAGCAGGGACCCAAATGCTGGAACCACCATCTTCTGCCTCCCAGGGCATACATTAATAGAAAGCTAGACTTGTGAGTAGAGCTGAGAATCAAAGCCAGGTAGTGGGATATGGAATATGGGTACTCTTCGCTATATTCCTAATGCTATGTCAAATGCCTTCCCTAACCGCCTGTCTTGTTTTGCCTGGAATGTGTATTAGCATATCCATGGTGTATATACCATCTGCCCATTAGTTACTTAATAGCTGTTTCAATTATTAAGTTGATTGTCATGGGATGCCAGTGCTTATATTCAAGTATTCTTTATAAAGTAGCGTATTATTATGACACAATGACTGTTACTTCATCTCATTATGTTGTGTCATCTCATATCATCACAAGAAAGATGAGTGTAGAACACTTAGAATTTTTTAGGATTTATTTATTTTTATTGAAAAGGCAGATATACAGAGGAAGAGACAGAGAGGAAGATCTTCCATCTGAGGGTTCACTCCCCAAGCGGCTGTAACGGCTGGAGCTGAGCCAATCCAAAGCCAGGAGCCAGGAGCTCTTCCAGGTCTCCCATGCGGGTGCAGGGTCCTAAGGCTTTGGGCCGTCCTCAACTGCTTTCCCAGGCCACAAGCAGGGAGCTGGACGGGAAGCAGAGCCACCAGGATTAGAACCCACACCCATCTGGGATCCTGGCATGTGCAAGGCGAGGACTTTAACCACTACGCTATCGTGCCGGCCCCATTTAGATATTTTGAGACTGCATCCAGCTACATTTTATTATAGTATATTGCTATATTTTACTATTATTATTCTTACTGTGTTTAGATTATAAATTATGGTTTATTATAAACATGCACATTTATGAAATAATTGTATACATATAATCATATACGTCTTCCAACAGTTGTTAAATGCCTTTGAATGTATCCTATAAAAACAAGAGGGACTGTCCATGCTCCAAATCATTAGGTTTGGGTTCAACTGCAAGCAGCAGATGAACCAAAACAAGAGTGGTTCAGACTAAACAGATGTGAAAGTTTGGAGGATCCTTGAGCATGTTTGATCATCATCAAAGACCTTTCCTCCTTCTGCCTTATTCTCTATTCAAGTAATAGTTCAAGACAGCGTTCCATTTGTCTTCATTCCAGGCAGCAGCAGAAGAAATTATGGTTTTGCCTTAGTTAAGGAAATTTCCTTGGTGTCTCTCTCTCTCTTACACACACACGTGCACACACTATTGCAGTTTACATCTTTTGAACAAAACATATTTTTGTGACCAAAGTTTGGTTTTATCCTAATGATTGTGTGCCATGGTTTAGATGTTTGCATCCTGTCCAATGTTGGAACATGAATAGCATCCAGTGCCCTTCTAAACAGGCTCCACAGGCAGAGGGAGTTCATCTCTCCTATACTTGCATTGCCCTTGATGATGACATGGTGTTACTGCCCTTGGGAGGACCCGGCATCAAGGAGCCTTCTGGAAAGATGGCAGTAGCCTTCATCAGATTGATGAACCTCCTGCTGCATTGAGCTTCAAGGGTCCAGTCTCCAAATTTGTGAGAGACAAAGTTATTCTTAATAAATTAGCTACAAACTGTATGAGAGCAACACAAAACAGACTATGATGCGATGTATCTTACTAAAAATTGGAAGTTCTAGCACTGATGAGGCTGAGATAGTGGATACCACATCTATCTTTAAATGGCTACTTGTTCATTACATCCTGCCTTTTTCAGTCAAAAGGGCAGCATGAACTTAGTTCATCTTAGTTCAGTTGAACATCAATTCTTCAAAATGGCTCCGTTCACTGCTGTCTCTATCCTTTAAACTAGAGGTACTGTTAATGTGGTAGCCACTGGGGGGTCCTTATTTTGTAATAATCTTACATTGAGGGAAGGAACTAGGCTGTATGTACCTCACGTCCTACCCACCATTGCTTTGCATATTGCCTGGCCAGGAGAACAATCTGTATGTCATCTTTGACAGGGGCCATATTAATCATCTCTGTGTCTCCAATTTTAGTACATGTGCTGCTGAAGTGAGCACCTGGAGAACAATCTGAGGGCCATGTTCTGTTGTAGCTAACAGAGCTGGAAGCAGCCAAATAATGTCACCACATACCTCATTGGTAAGGAGTGGCTATGTGCCAAGTGTTAGGATGTATAGTACTGCATCTCAGTGCAAATCTATATAGACAAAAGAAGATGGTAAAATAATAGAGGTGAACTAAATGTGTACAGCGACTTTCCTTGTCATGTTAGAACTGTGGTCAGGAGAGCTGGCAGTGGATTAGCTGCTGCTTGTGAGAACAACATCCCATGACAGAGTGCTGTCTTGAGTTCTGGCTGCTCCATTTCTGATCCAGCACCCTGTTAATGCATCCTGGGAGGCAAGCTCATGATTCAAGTGCCTTGGAAACCTGCCAGCCATGAGGGAGACTGGACGGAGTTCCTGGCTCCTGGCTTCTGTTTGTCTTATCTCTGGCTATTGTGGCCATTTGAGAAGTGAACCAGTAGACAGAAGAATCTTTTTCTGTGTCAAGTAAACAAAAAAAAATGGATCTTGTTCAAAAGGAAGAGTGGTAAGGACATGACTCCTGTGTGCACATCTGTGTGTTTACGATTTAGCTGAAAAGATAAGAGTTACACAGTTAACATAGGTTGAGTGAAATCTTCTTTGGAAAACAATAGCAACACATGCCCTTATTTGCCCCTGTGCTGAAATATCCTGAAGATCAATATAATGGGAACTAGTGCTGTGGTGCAGTGGATGAGCTGCCACCTGCAGGACCGGTGTCCCAAACGGGAGACCAATTGCAGCCACTTGCACAGTGAACCTGCAGATGGAAGGACTGTTATCGTCTCCCCTCTGCAACTCCGCCTTTCAAATAATTCAATATTTTAAATAACTAATCTAATTAATGGAAGTAACCCTGATTTTTGACATTGAAATGTAACTTTGCAAGCATTTTGAGAAGTCTTAGGTAGGAGGAAAATATCATTTTTAAAGTGGTAGCAGGGGCCCAGTGCAGTAGCCTAGTAGCTAAATTTAGTTCTCATCTTGCATGTGCCAGGATTCCCTGTGGGCACTGGTGCATATCCTGGCAGCTCCACTTCCCATCCAGCTCCCTGCTTGTAGCCTGGGGAAAACAGTAGTGGATGGCTCAAAGCCTTGGGACCTTGGTACCCATATAGAAAACCAGGAAAAAGCTCCTGGCTCCTGGCTTTGGATCAGCTCAGCTCTGGCCGTTGTGACCACTTGGGGAGTGGATCAGCAGACAGAAAATCTTTGTCTTTCTTTCTCTCTGTACATCTGGCTTTCCAATAAAAATGAATAAACCCCTTTTTTTTTTAAGTGGTAGTAGGTATCATGGTCTCAAATTTGTTCTTCCAGAAATGGCTAAGGATTCTGATTAAGCAGATTCATTGCTCTTTTTTGTAACTTGCCCCTGGTCTTTGTAAATTGCAGGATGTAATCTGTTCTGTGGAGATGTAGAGCTGGCAACTTGGAATCAAAACGTACCCCTCTGGTTTCAACACTGCAGTCTCCTGCTCACAATCATGTTAAGGTGAGCTCAGGGGGAACTTGCGCCTCTGTATCGCAAATATCAGTACAGAGCTCCTATAGCCGTACTTCACAGGACCGCTTCACAGTCCTGTGGGCTTGGGTTATCCAGTATTATGAATCCACATTTAATAAATGCAGGAACTTGGGCTGGTGCTATGGTGTAGCAAGCTAATCCTCCATCTGCTGTGCCAGTATCCCATATAGGCTCTGGTTCTAGCCCCAGCTGCTCTACTTTGATCCAGCTCCCTGGAAAACAGCAGAGCATGGTGCAAGGCCTTGAGTCCCTGTACCTACATGGGAGACCTGGATGAAGTTCCTGGCTCCCAGCCTTGGACTGGTCCAATTCTGACCATTGTAGCCATTTGAGGTGTGAGCCAGTGGATGGAAGATCTGTTACTCTCTCTCTAATTCTTTCAAGTAAAACAAGTGAAAAAAAAAAAAGTGGAGAAACTGATAATGTCCTGTTCTCTGAAGAAACAACTCAGAGTATTAAATCAATCTTGGGTTATAGTTTGGTTGACTCGGTTGTGTTTGCTTTGGGCAAGCTTCAGGCTTGCTGTTGCCACATCAAAGGAATGAAGTGTGCAAGACAGGAAGAACAAGTGAGCAACTGAAGACACGTTATTTCAGTGTTTTCCACAAAATGTAGAAGGCAGTAGTAGCTGCTGAGTGCTTACTGCGTGTCCATCACAGGCTATCCCGTACACTGCACACCTTCTGCTTCACTCCCGCGATCACCATGTGAATAACAGCGGCTCAGAAGCTCCACGAAGCGGGTAACCCAGCAGAGCCAGTGAGGAGGAGGCAGCCACGCAGAGGACCTGTCTCAGCTCCGGAGTTCATTCATTCAACACTCTCCCCTGATTCTCTCCAGCTGGGCTTCAGGGCAGTACGGTCCAAACTGGTGATGCCTTGTGGAGTCAAACGTAACTACTTCGTTGAGACGCATAGCTCTTTATCCACATTCTTATCAAACGCAGTGGGGGTCTGGCGAACTCTTGCGATTGATGATATCATAAGGCCCCCTCAGTTCCGACGAGGAATATGATCTGTGATAAATATACTAGAGTTTATCTTCAAGAAACCTGAGTGTCTCTTGGTAAAAAGCAAACCTTTCAAATGGACACCTAAAGTAGAGCGTAGTCTTTAAATTTTTCATGTTGCAACTCTTCAGCTATTGAAGTGTAACACTGTATTTCCAAGCAGCTGGAGATGCTCACAGGTGTTATTAATCTATTAGCTGGAAGACGAAGTAGCTGACAGTATTCTAGTACTACGTGTACAGGACTAGTTTTTCAGCCCACCATTTGCAATTGATTACATGGACCATCTGTAACTGCTTGTGAATCACGTTAGGAACCCTCTGACATTTACTGAACATTTGTCGTGTAGCAAAATATTTAGCGTGGAAAGGTTGACACATAATCAGCTCGGAGATGTCACTAAATCAACTTTAGACACCAGCCTATAGGTAAAACCCGCTGATGTGCAGACACCGGAAAAACACGATTTATGATTTGATTGAAGCTCCAAGCACCCCCCCCACCCCCACCCCGCGCGCGCACGTAAACAAAAAGGTCTTCTGTGAAGGGGCGAGGTAAGTTGGCTCCACCGTCTGTTGTTTTAAAACCACCCCCCAGCCTCGGCGGGGGTGGGAGCCGAGGGAGAAGAGGCAAGGACTCCGCTGAAAAACAAGTGCGATCATCCGACGGCTGGGGAGTCGCCCTGGGGGAGGTAAACGCGGCATCTCCTCGCTGGCTGTGGCCGAACTGACCCCCTTTCACTGGTCGCGGTCGCGCCATCTGTCAGACGGGAAGAAGCGCCGGGGACGGGCAAGGCGGTAGCGCTCTGCGAGCCCCGGAAGCCGGCTGCGGGGAGACAGCCTCCCGCCCGCCACGACTCGGCGGAGGCAGTGAGGGACCCGCGCCGGGCCAAGCCCCCGGGACGCTTCGCGCGGTCTCCTCAGCCTGGCGGAGGGTCCGGCGGGGGGCGCTGCCCCATGCCTGGCCCCGCCCCTGAGCCCCTCGGCTCCGCCCCCCAGCCACGTGACACGGCGTCCCGGCCGCTCCGCTCGCGCAGCGCGACTCCTTGTGTTTCTTCCCTCCCGCCGCCGTGCCCTTCTTCTCCCTCAGTTCCCATCCCTCCGCCCTCCCCCACCTCCTTCCGCACGCGCCAATCGCGGCTCGAGCCAGGGAGCGCCCGCCCTTTCGCTCGTTTCTCCGCTGCCTCATTGGCTGAGACCTCAAGGACGCGTCCCGAGGGCGGGCGGCAGCCATTGGTGGGATGAGCAATCCGAGTTCCCGGATGAGGGAACATTCTGCAGTATAAAGGCCGCGGGGAAGGCGGGAGACAGCGCAGTTTGAATCGCGGTGCGCCGGAGGAGTCGGTGGTTGGGGTCTCGCCGGGGGGGGGTCGCATCAGCCCTTTTTCTCTGCCTTGCTTGGTTGAGCTTCCGCAGAATTCGAAATGGTGAGCTGGGCGGAGGCGGGTGCTGGGTGACTGCGCGGGCTCTGGCGGGAGCCGAGCCCCGGTTCCCCCCACGGGGATGAGGCTCCAGCGGCGACGGTTGGGAACGCGCGGAGCGGGACTGAGCGCAGCGGGGGTGGGGTGGAGGGAGGGGATCTGCCGGGGCGAGCCGGGCCGCGGCCGCGGCGGTTGGGCGGCGGCGGTTGGGCGGGCGGGCGGGCGGCGCCTCCGGGGGCCGGCGGGCGGGGGCGCCCCCGCGGCGCGTGGCGGCCCGGGGTCCCCGGCGGGGCGCGCGGGGGGCGGCGGGGCGCGCCGAGGGCGGCGGGGGAGGGGCGCGCCGCCCCGGTAATTCTATCTTGTCCGATCCTCCTCCGCTCGCGGGCGTCGGCGCGCCGCAGGCTGGCGGTAAGGCTGGGAAGGACTCCGGAAAGGCCAAGACAAAGGCGGTTTCCCGCTCGCAGAGAGCCGGTTTGCAGGTCAGTAGTTGTGGTGGCAAGTCGCCTGCGAAATCTTGCACCTCCCCTTCTTGTGTGTCTTCGACCCAGATGGGATTTTTGTCTTCTTTTTTTTTTTTGCTTTTTTTTTTTTTTGCGTTGGTGATGCGTTGATGCGCGACTTGCGGGGGCTGCCCGCACGAGAAATACCGGGGGGCAGGTGAGAGAGAGGGCTGCGGCGGTCACGTGTGTGTGTCTGTGCTGGGATGCCTGTGCAGCACTGGCGACTGTGCCCCTGGCTTTGGCGCGCGTTTAATTTCCCCATCTTGGACTCCATGTCGTTACGCATGCATGCTTGTGTTTTTAAATGAAGTTCCCGGTGGGCCGCATTCACCGACACCTGAAATCCAGGACGACCAGCCACGGACGTGTGGGCGCGACCGCCGCTGTGTACAGCGCAGCCATCCTGGAGTACCTTACCGCAGAGGTAACTGAGTGTCCGCCTCGGATGGGCAGGGCTGGGGGGCGGGGGGGGGAGCGGCGAGAGGGAAGGAGGAAAGTGATGCAAGAAAACTCGAGGCCCGAGAGGACGCTAGAGGGAGCCGGTGTCCCCTCTCTGGCCTTGCAGGTAGCTGGGCTGGCACTGGGCACAGGAGCCTTGGTGAGGGTTTGCTGTCCTGCATCTCGGTCAGAGGAGACTGACCGGAGTCCGCCTTGCAGGTACTTGAGCTGGCGGGAAATGCATCAAAAGACTTGAAGGTAAAGCGCATCACCCCGCGTCACTTGCAGCTGGCTATTCGTGGAGATGAAGAGTTGGACTCTCTCATCAAGGCTACCATTGCTGGTGGTGGTATGTGACAAAGCTGGGGTTTGCTAGTACCCATTCCTTTGAGGAAGAAAAATCCTTTGCTTCTAATTCCCGTTAGGTTTTGCTGTAGAGGAGGGCATTTAGGAATGTTTTCACTGATGCCACATGGCCGTGATAGATTTGGTGTGTGTATACAACTGGATGGGTTTTTGATCACAATCTGTGTCACTTTCCCAGGTGTCATCCCGCACATCCACAAGTCTCTGATCGGGAAGAAAGGACAGCAGAAGACTGTCTAAAGGCTGCCTGGATTCCTTGTTTTCTCAGGACTCTAAATACTCTAACAACTGTCCAGTGTTGGTGATTCCAGTGGACTGTATCTCTGTGAAAAACACGATTTTGCCTTTTTGTAATTCTATTTGAGCAAGTTGGAAGTTTAATTAGCTTTCCAACCAACCAAATTTCTGCATTCAAGTCTTAACCATATTTAAGTGTTAAACTGTGGCTTCAAAGAAGCTATTGATTCTGAAGTAGTGGGTTTTGATTGAGTTGACTGTTTTTAAAAAAAACTGTTTGGGTTTTAATTGTGATGCAGAAGTTATAGTAACAAACATTTGGTTTTGTACAGACATTATTTCCACCCAGGTGGATAAGCTCAATAAAGGTCATCTCCCAAACTGGTTGTGTTCTCAGTTTGCTTGATTGTGATAGAAACTAGCTTGCAATGTCTTCAGCAGTAACTAAAGCCCGTTTCATTTCTGACGTCAAGATTGAAGCATTAAGCTCCAATACAGGTCAGGCACCGAGTGTAATTCATGTTTTCTAATGAGCCAGGTTGCACACGTGACTGCACCACCCAGGTACACTAGTCCCCTGGTGGACTTTGAAGGGAGATACTTGGCACGCAGAGCTGCCTCGATAGAATGAGTGAGCCCTCCGGAGCTCGAGGGTGCCAGGCACTCCTGAAGTAAACTGGGAGTGAGTGAACCTATGAAAGTATCTGATAGAACCATTTGGACACCTGCTTTCTGCTGTGTACTTCCTACTTCTGAAAGGCTCTGTAACTTTGGAGATTATAATACTTGGCATTAAGTGGCCCTCCCATCCCTCCTCTCATGACACCCATGAGGCACTAAACAGAAGTAAGGTTGACAAATCGGAAAAATGAACCAGTAGTAACATCCGAAGGGCTGGTTTCTGCCTAACTGGATAATGGCTGCAGATCACCAAAATAATTGGCTGAACCCAAATTGAGCTACCCTACCTCTGGTGAGCTTGCGGGACGTGTAGGGCAGAAGCGTGCAGCTGGAACGGCATTTCTGATAACCCCGTGCTCCGGAAGCGCCGAGTCTGTGCAGACCCCGCGGTCCTCACCTGACCACGTCCAGGGGCTGGGGGCGGGGCCACGGGCCCTGGGAATTTTCCTGAACACCAGCGGCCCTTTCCCCCGGCTCGCGGGTGCAGGGATGGCCGCGCGGCTTCCCCTGCGGCCCGCCGGGCCCTCGCCCCGGCGGATCGGCTCCCCGCGGCGCCCGCCGGGCAGCGCCGCCCGCTCGCCAAGCTGCTCGATCCGGAGCCGGGAAGGATGCGGCTCGCGGCGTAGCGGCCCGCGGGGGGCGGGGAGGCCGCCGTGAGGAGGCGGAGCTCGAGGCCCGCGCGTCCACCCGGGCCGCCGCCGCGGTCCCCTGCGCTCCTCCCGCCTGCCACCGCACGCCCCCGCCCGGGCCGGCCTCACCTCCTCCGCGGCGGCGGCGGCGGCTTCCGCCCCTCGTCGCTGCGCTCCCGGAGGAAACGGAAGCAGGCGCGAGCCATGGAAGGGAACCGGGATGAGGCTGAAAAATGTGTGGAGATCGCCCGGGAGGCGCTGAATGCCGGCAACCGCGAGAAGGCCCAGCGCTTCCTGCACAAGGCCGAGAAGCTGTACCCGCTGCCCTCGGCCCGCGGTGAGACCTCCACGGCCCCCGCCTCCCCGACCCCAGGTCCCCCCGCCTGCCCTGCCGCTCCCCCGGCCCGGGAGCCGAGGGTCCCACACACCCCGGGCCCGCCCGCCTCAGCCCCGGCTGCCCTGGGCTCCCTCTGCACCTGCCCCAGGCTGCCTGCCGGTACCCGGTACCTGGATGCTTTTCGCCAGTGCCCGGCGCCCCTTCTCCTGGGAGGAGACTCGCACTGTCTTTCCGGAGTGCGGGCTTTGACATCTGGATGTTCCTTCTGGCCTGGTCCTCCCCCCGCGCCCCAGCCCCGCTGTCCTCATCACCGCATCAGGCCTAGGCCCCTAATGAAGTGAGAGAAACAGGGCACTCCAGTGGCTCGCTCCAGGCTCACACCTCTGGGTTCTCTAGAAAACTGTTCCCATCTCCAGTACCTGAGATGACATTGCTTTTCCGGAGGAGGGAGGGAGAGACAGAGGTGCTTTACATGTGACACGGATGATCGAGAGGCTGAGTGATTTGCTAAATGGTATCTGATTGGATCGTTATTGAGAAATTCGATTTCTAAGGTGGCATACTGACTTTGTTTAGTTTCAGCTCACCTTGTTCATTGTCCTACTTTCTAGGCTTCTGAGTAATCATGGCTAACCCAAGAGAGTGCCAGGAGTTGTCCCTAGCTTTTTTATTTGAATTGTTTTGGGAACTCCTCAGAACAGTCCTCTGTAGAGGCGCAGGATTCCTTGGAATGGCTTTACTCTTGGGAAAACGGAATTTGAATGAGTGAGGGAGGGAATGAATGAATGAGTGAAAACATCTTACCCAAGGTTACAAAACAGTGTCAAACTCAGAATAGTAGCTGAGCTTTCAGATTCCAAAAGGCCTTGAACCATTACCCTGGATTGCCTTACCAATGGAGTACTTACTGCTCATTTGCAAGCCAGAGCATCTGCTGGTTAAGATTGTCGATAACAATGTGGGGCTGCCTGTTTGCTTTTCTTGTGGTTTTGTTCATTTTCATTTTACTTGGTTGTGGCTTAGTGCTCTTTGCTTTTCTCTCCATCCTTTCCATTGCATTGAACTCAGCTAACAGAGGACACGAAAGCAAAGTCAAAGTTAATCAGTTTTCAAGTTGCTAAAAAAAAAGTGTTTACCATCATAACCATTCTTAAGTGTACAGTTTCATAATTTTAACAATATTTGCATTGTGTAAGGAGTCCTCTGAGCTTTTTTTTTCGTTTTTTGTTTGTTTGTTTAAACTTTCTATCTTAAACTCTAACCTGGACCACCGCTCCCTGTTTCCTGTTTCCCCAGCCCTGGAAACCACCATTGTTTGTTTCTATAAACTGGACTACTTTCAATACTTCATGTCAGTGGAGTAAGTGGAATCCCACAGTGTTTGTGATTTGCTTATTTCACTTAACATACTGTCCTCAAGTTTCACGTGACAGCATGCAAGAGCATTTTCTTTTTAAAATGCCTAATAATTCATTGTAAATACATTCACATTTGGTGTTCTTCACCTGTGAAGAGACGTTTGGATTCCTTTCACATTGTGGCTGCTGGGATTAATGTAGCTGTGAACGTCAGTGTGCTGAGAGTTTTTGGTCTCTCTTTGGAACGTACATCCAGAAGAAGTGTTGTTGCATCACACGCTAGTTGTGTTTTTCATTTGTGAGTAACCTGCGTGCCATTCTCCATAGCAGCTACAGCGTTTTACGATCTCGCCAGCGGTCCACAGGGATAGCGGTTTCTCGGTGTCCTCAGCGGTACTCCTCTTGTTGAGGGCTGAGTCGACACCATTGCCACTCTGGTGGCTAGGCGATGACAGCGCTGCAGTTTCTTCTCTGGTGAAGAATGGTTTCATACACTTATCTGTCTATTGTCTTTGAAGAAATGTTTATTCCAGTCTTTTGCCCATTTTAAATTTGTGTGTGTGTTTTTGTTGTTGAGTTGTAGTTCTTTATACAGGCTGGATATTAATCTATTAGATAAAATATATTTTGTAGATATTTTCCACATTCTGTATTTCTGTATTCTGTAGATTTCTTTTTTTACTCTCTTAATTGTGTCCTTTAATGCACAAAACTTAAATGTTTGTATCTCCCATGAAACTGTTTGATAGTTATAGGGATGCCTTTCTCCCCCCATCCTTCCTCTATTTCCCTCCTCTCTCCCCACCATTTTCTCCCATATTATTACAGTAGTTTATTCTCTTAGTAACTTTCTATTAATTTAGTGTACCATGGCATTGTAGATATAGGCAAAGTTAGAAAATTCAGAGTATCATACTGTAGTTGGTATATTTAAATGTTTCATTGGGAGTCCTACTTTTATTTGGGAGTAGAGGTGTGTACTGCAATGTATCTTTACTTCCTGGTACGCTAGTCTCCATTATGCTGTTCATCTATGAGTGCATAGAACTTGGTACAGGTTTCATGTTTGGATGTGTTTCATTATACCTGTACTTTTGGTGTCATAGTTAAGAAATCATTGCCAGGAATTGAGTATTTTTGAATCTCCTCTACTGTGTGAATCCCACGATTATACAATTCCATGTAGTAATATCTAACTCTAGAGGGACAACTGCGTAAGCACTCTGGACAGAGCTAACTTGGCTTTGCAAGTCTGGCCTTCCTCCTAATATTAACATTGGACAGATTGGAGCACCTGTCCAGCCCTCAGCTCTTTGTTCCATTAAATGGGAAAAATGGAAGTACTGATCTGATTGTATTGTTGTTTTAATTGTGTTATTGCATATAAAACATTGAACAGCAATCACTCAATTAATTTGGGTATCTGGAATGTGAGGCCCCGAGAGAGGCCTTGAAACTTGCCAGAATCTATATTGGCATGCTTCTGTCATATAAGTAACTTGAATCATTGAACATGACACAGTTGTTGCTGTTATAAACAGGAACACAGGAAAGAATAAGAAGTGTAAGGGTGAAAGCCTGCAGTACAGATTGATTACATGACAGCCTGTGATGTCCGAATTAAAGAGTAGGAAATAATTGAGATGCCACATAAAAACCTTAGTGCAGATGCACTTTTGGCCTTCCATACTTAGTAGCCATGGACAAGTTAGTTAGCTTTTATGAGCCTTCCTTAATTGTACAAGGGGGTTTCAAGAAGTTCATGGAAATTTGCTTTCTTTTTAAGGATTTTCTTTAAATTTTTTGAAACCCCCTGGTATGTAGCAGTGAAGATGTCATCACAGTTTGATAGCTGAAATAGTTACGTGCAAGTATTTATCAAAGTATGTTTTATATAGAACAGTCTTAGAAAATGTTAATTGGAATAATTAAAGAATTCAGGGGAGGGAAAAAAATCTGTGACATTCTAGAAAATGTTTAATGTAGAAGGAAGTTGAAGCCATTGGTTGCAATGAGATTTTAAAAGTTTTGTGTGAATTCCACTTATTCTTAACTGTATCTCAGTGTTCCTCTGGATATGCATGATAATAACAACGTAAAAGGAAACATTGCACTTTGATTTCATTATTCTGTTACAGATGACCTTTGATGGTTTGATTTAGCCATTTTTTTTTTTTTCAGCTTTATTGTGATGGGAAATCCGTATTTATTTCACAGAAATGATACTTTGACTTTTGGTCTTTTGCTGATCTGGCCTTATGCCTTTGCCTCCCACTCAGACCACGACCACCCCACGCCTACCAGCTAGGAGCAGGTAGCAGGCATCAGCTGCAGCTCCCCGTCTGCTGTGGGATCATGAGGGGAAGCAAGAGGCACCCTACATCATACTGTGTTGTGAGCATTTGGGGGTGTTATGTTTTCTCATGCCATCGTGTCTATGAAACACCAGTCTCTATCTCTTGGGCCTGTGCAGCCATTCTGTTTTCTCTATGAATACAATCTTTAATAAATTATGAGTTTGGTGTTTGATAACTTTGTTGAACAGTAGGCTAAATGTTGCAGGCAATGTTTAAGGCAGTTTTAACTATGATATTCAGTCAACTAAGTGTATCTTCAAAGACATTTTTAATTTACCATGGGTTGGGGGGAAGATAGCCTCATTGTAAAGTAATAAGCATCTGTCCAGTGAATGGAAAAATATGAGAGCAAATTCTAGCCAAATTCCAGGATTTTTGTCATCTTAAAAATTAAATGCTTGCCAGGAAAGAAGTCTGATTGATAAAACACTTTAGTAAATTGGCATGAATTTTCCTTGTGGAAAATTGCGTCTCTAAAGGGATCTAGGGCATTGTTGCTCTCCATGTTTTTAGTTGAGAATATTTAGTTTAGTACAGTTTACTTATTGCAGCAGACATAGGTGAATTGAATTGTATTTCATACTGTAAATTAGTTAACCTATATATGATGAAGAGCTAGCACATATGAGCTATAAGTATTTTGGAAAAAGAATGTCAGTAAGTGAAAAGCAAATTACATTTTGGTTTCTTAAGCTGTGCATTTATTATTGGTGCGTTTTGGACTTACATAGAGGAACATAGCTTTATGGTTTTAATGATGTGCATCTTTGTTTTAAGCATAAGTACTTTAGTGTTGCATGGTGATCAGGGAACAGTTTGAGCTATAGAGTTGTTTTAAAAGCACTTTTCAATATAAAAAAAGTTTAAATAAACATAAAGCACTTTTCAAGAACCTCCATAATCTGAATCTAACGGTGGCCGATAGCTTCAAAAAAGACCATCCTATGTCTCCTTCGTGACTGCATAATGTATATTTGCAGCTTCTGCGTATCCCATCATATGATAGATAAGTATGTTGATGTTTCTTCTCTTTCTTGCCATATTATTTGAAAATTTGGATTTATTAAATTCAAAACTCTTTCCCATTTTGTCTTTTTTAAACTGTGACACATCTGAAGAACTTTTCCAACCTATTCCTTTTAGGATAATTTCATCTTTTTTCTGACTTGATTAAAATTTAGAAATGAGTACAAATTACACATTCAAAGCAATTATTCTTATAGCACTGAATTAAGTCTTACAAAATGATTTTTAAATATCAGCTAATAGCCAAACTGCTTCAGATATTGCAGAATCCTGAATTTGGGTGTGAACCTTAATTTAATGGTGATAAGGTCTTGGGTAAACGGCATACTATTCAAACATCAGTTTCCTCATCTATGGTGTGAGGGTTTGTTTATTCGATAAATATTTATTGAATACATTTCTCTCCTATGGGAGCTTGAGCAATGTCCTTACCCTCATGTGGCTTACATTCTAGAGAAAATATGGAGTATCTGGTGGACGCATAATGGTTCAGTTCTTGGCATCTGCTTTTCCAAGCCTCAGTTTCCTTGTGTGTAATTGTTAACTTGTCATAAAGATTTTGTTTTCTTAAGTGTTCTGAGAATGTAATCTGTTACTATCCAAGAAAACTCACATGGTGGTTTAGAGTTGACACTATAATATTTGTCTCTTCCTTCATTTTCAAAGTATTTGAACAGAAAATACTTGCCTTCATTTAAGGTTAATTTTAATCTGGATTTGCCTGCTGATTCCATTCTTAATTACTATTTACTTCTGCCTCACCACATTTCTTCTTACTAGTTTATGAGGGTATTTTAGAAAGGTTGTGAGAAAATGGAGTTCAAAGATAAGTTTGTTCTGGTGCAAAAAAACTTCTGAATGTTTCACATAATTATTTGTCATTTTTAAAATTATTATTTTCTATGATACAGTTTTGTAGCTAAAAGGGATTATGCCAACTTTCTCCACCTCCCTTCCCATTTTCCCCATGTGATCACCATAGTATAGTCTCTTAGTAACAGCTACAAGATAAACATTCAGTTACATATTTTTCTTGAACTTTGTGAAGACCCCCAAAACACATAAAAATCACAAAAATTTTTACATCAAAACAGTGATTCCATTTGCTGTGAAGTTTTGTAAGAAGCAATTATTTATTTATTTTTTCATTTTATTTGAAAAAGAACTTCCATCTGCTGGCTTACCTCCCAGGTACCTACAATATAGTAGCTAATCTGGGCCAGCTGAAGATGGGAGCCTACAGCTCAGTATGGGTCTTACATGAGGGTAGGCAAGGACCGAAGTACTGAGCCATTGCCTGGTACTCTGAGTGTGGTCATTAGCAGAAAGCTGGATTGGAAATGAGGGAGCTAGGACACTAAGCAGGCACACAGATCTCTGAAAGCAGGAGTTAACTGCCTTGCCGGATTGCCCTGCCTCCATGAGCTTTTTGAAGTACCCATGTATAAGACTCTTTCCAGGGCTTCTAAGTTCTTTTAACCACAGTTTTATTTCCCATAATGCTCAACAGTATTCTGTGTGTACTTATGGTCCATGCACGTCTAGATTTGCTAAAATGATACTGTGTGTTTAATTTTATTCCCTTCACTGAAGAGGATATGTTAAATAAATAAATAAATGAAAATCTTATGCATGGAAATCAAACAGTGAACAACCCATTGCTAAAATGACGGACCAGATTACCACCCATTGATATTAATCCTGAATGTAAATGGATTAAGCCCACCAATGAAATGTCAGATTAGTAGATTGGATCAAAACATAAAACCCATCTATCTGTTGCCTACAGGAGACATATCTCACCAACAAAGATCAGCAGGAACTGTATCTCATGGATTTTGATTTTTTCAAAACAGTTTTTTTCTCATTAAATTCTTCACTGACTTACAGGTCATACAGTCGCATCATTTTCTTCAAGAAGGTTATTGATTTTCATTTCATCAGCAACACATTTAGTAACATGTTATTTAAATTCATGGTGTTTTGAGTTTCTGTTTTTCTTCCTCTGTTGATTTTGCTTTGTGGCTTTTCATTTAAGGGGATGGATGGTAACTATGTAGTGGAGACTCTCATATCCAGATGTGAGGATACAACACAATATGTGTCTCTACTTCCAGATCAAAGGTAAACTCCCAGTGAAGCTTAACTATATCTTCACAGTTGGATGCTGAATTCTGCCATTGTCCATGCCTGCAATATGAACTTATAAGTACTTATTTATTTATTTATTTTAAGATTTATTTATTTTTATTACAAAGTCAGATATATAGAGAGGAGGAGAGACAGAGAGGAAGATCTTCTGTCCGATGATTCACTCCCCAAGTGAGTGCAATGGCCGGTGCTGTGCCGATCTGGAGCCAGGAGCCAGGAGCTAGGAACTTCCTCCAGGTCTCCCACATGGGTACTGGGTCCAAGGCTTTGGGCTGTCCTCAACTGCTTTCCTAGGCCACAAGCAGGGAGCTGGATGGGAAGTGGAGCTGCTGGGATTAGAACCGGTGCCCATATGGGATCCTGGCGCGTTCAAGATGAGGACTTTAGCTGCTAGGCGATGCCGCTGGGCCCAACTTATAAATATTTATGAAGAGCTATACTATTGTAATAGCATAGGGAAAGTCAATGTGTGTGCAGAGGGGATTTGAGGAGGTTGATAAGGGAAGTCCCAGAGCCTGTGGAACTGCATCATAAAATAATCATGATAATGATAATAATAAGCTATGCTCAGCTAATGAGATTAAAAATCCTCTTATTTTTCAAAGCTGTTGTAATAGTAGATGATGGATCTTATTTTTAATAAGTGTATGGCGGAAACTTATGTAATAGAAATATCTCAGTTCTCCACTTTCAGGTTAACCATATAAACATTTTTAATAGTATATTAATTTGTTTTACTGGCTTTTAATATGCAGCATTATTATATGTGAGTTTTGTTAAAACTCCAGAGTAGTATAACTGGAAATAAAAGCATAAAATAAGGTTTGATGGTATTGAAGACAAAATTTTAGGAGCCGTTGTTGTATGGTAGGTAAAGCTATTGTCTGAAATGCTGGCCTACCATATGGGCACTGCAGTTCTTGCCCCAGTTACTCCACTTTCAGTGCAGCTCCCTGCTAATGGCCTGAATAAAGCATTGAAAGGTGGTCTTAATATTGGGTCCCTGCCATCCTTGTTAGCAATAAATGCCTTTTTTAAAAGAAACAGGTTCTGTGCATTGGCTTATAAATACTGTTGCCCAACTACTGTTTGTTAATACTGTGCCTCATTGTAGATATAATTGTATGTGACAGCTAAAACAGTAAAGCAGAAAAAAAGTCTAGTGTATTCTCAGTTTTGTCAGTATTTGAATTGAATCATGCTATGCTCTCGTGATAAGTTGTAGTGAATATAGGAAGCCTCCCTCACTCCTCTTAAAAAAAAAAGTTAAAGTACAAAGAATGAGAACTCCTTAAGCCTCTGGTTTACTTCCCAAATGACTACAACAGCTGGAGTTGGGCTGGGAGTACAGCAGAGCCCAGGAGGGACCCAAAACCAGGGACCAGCTGCCTCCCAGGGACGGCGACAGCAGGAGGCTGGAGTTAGGAGATGTGAGAACTGTTAGGCCAGCTGCCTGCTGACATTTATTGTGTTGTGAAGAGGAAGAAACTGAGTTTTGAGTCTCAAAAATAACAGAACTTTTACTCACTCTGTGGAATCAGTGTGTAGTATGTTTACAAACACAATTATTGTTAGGCAAAACCCCTGTGCATACATTTGTATGAATTGTAGAGAAGTTTTTAGTATCATAACTGCGGAATATATAAAACTATATGAATCCTGTTTAGCAGTGTCTGACACATCCAGTCTGGCCAGAAGGACAACTGATCATGTTTTTGTGCTACGAATGAAATTTACAGATAACTTCTGACTAGCATGCAGAGGGTTTTTGTGGTCACTTATAAAGTGTTAAATATATAATTATCTTCATATCCAACTCCCCTTTAAAAATTCATCCACCAGCTGAACTATTTCTATAATGGCATACTTCCCACTCACCTGTCTTATACTTACGCAGCCACACTAATGGTTTAGGTAATTGCTTTTATCATTTATCAGGAAAAGGAGTTGATTCCCATTCATTCTCTAAAAGCAGTCCACTAGTGTTACTCTTTGGATCTGTGACCAGTGGGAGCGCCATATAAGTTTCTGAGACCTAGAGCTGTATCTTCAATAGTCCTGAAGTTACCATTCTCTGTGGGGTAAGAATGTTACAGATTCTTCTTCTGCACTTTCTGTACTACATTAGAATCACCTTTGTTTCTTAAAAGCCTGTTTTTTTGCTATTTTTAAAAAAAGATTTATTTATTTTTGTTTTTATTACAAAGTCAGATATATAGAGAGGAGGAGAGACAGAAGAGAATGATCTTCCATCCAATGATTCACTACCCAGGTGACCGCAATGGCCGGTGCTGTGCCGATCCGGAGCCAGGATCCACACCGGTGCAGGGTCCCAGTACTCTGGGCCGTCCTCGATTACTTTCCCAGGCCACAAGCAGGGAGCTGGATGGGAAGTGGAGCTGCTGGGATTAGAACCGGTGCCCATGTGGGATCCTGGCGTGTTCAAGGCAAGGACTTTAGCTGCTAGGTGATGCCGCTGGGCCCGTTTTTTTGCTATCTTTAGTGGAAAGTGGTGTTTGAGCATTACAATGTGGGCCATCACGATCCTGTGGCTACCAGACTATTCATTGTTTCTAGGCCTTTCAGTGCACGGAACTAGGACATGTGTTGTGATTTTATTTATTAAGATAAAACAGCATGAGTTCCAACTCAAGTTAAACACCTTGGGTATGTACTTAAACCTTCCTAGTTTATATTTCCATCTCTTTTGTTTCCTAAGTAGTAATTCTGTCTCTTGAATATGGGAAATTCTAGATTATATCATGATTACTCATTTATTTTTGAAATATTTGAGAGACAGAGGGAGCAAGCATCCTCTTTCTGCTGGTTCTTTCTCCAAATTCGTGTAACTCCCAGGGCTCCGAGGGACCAGAGGGAGAAGCGTGAAATGCAGTCGCTGTCAGGTCTTCCGCGTGGGCAGCAGGAAGCCAGCTGCTCGGGCTGTCATGACTGCTGACGGTCATGGTCTACGTTAGCAGAAACTGGAGTCTAAACGGGAACCGCATACCAAGCCCAGGTAGTGTATGGGGTTAAAGGTGCTTAACTGTTGGGCTACACACCTGCCCCACCCAGTTGTTTTAGTCTCATCATGTATATAATCATTTCTGAGTCTTAGTACCAAGAATAGTTGTAGACATGATGTTTTACTACCTCTAGAGAATTCAGTGTTTGTTTTCTTTTTGTTGTTGTCAAGTGAGGAAATTGCAGACACACACGAGCCATGTTCAGGGATAGAGCAGGCATAGAGAGGAAAGGTGGGAGAGCGATGTTTCTACTTTCCTCTGTGCAAATGGGAAGAGAGAGCACATCCTTCCCTGAGCCTGCAAAGTTGAGTGGTTACAAGATGTCACTCCCAAGTCCTGGGTGAGGGCAAGTGCATCTGGGGAAGGGCTCTGTTAATTAACTGGTAGGCAAGGGGAGGTATGGCTTCCAATTCATGTCAGGTAGACTCATTTCCTACCTGTCCTAGTTCATTCCCCTGGTGGAGGTTTCTGACCATTAATCTTCAGGGTGGCTGAAGAATGCAGATGCATCACATTTTCTGTGGATACTTATTGGTGATCAGGGGTGTAGGTTTAGAAATATCTATCTCCTCTCCTGGATCCATTTCACTAGCCAGAGAAATTTCAGTCAGTATCAGTGGCCACTGTATTGTCATTGCCACTCCCAGAGGTCGTGCATTTACAACAGGTCCATCAATCTGCATCTGTAAAATTGGAAAGAAACATATTGCAGATATAGTGCTCCCTAAAGGAGGATTGCATGCTCTTGTTTCCCAAATACTAGGTAATGATATGCTGCTCCTTTGCAGATTGAAAAACCATCCATCTCAAGTGCAGATGTCTCTTAGAGTGCACACACCACCATTAGAATAGAGGTGGACGTCAGTGTCTTTTCTGAGTAAAACTGTTACAATTATCAAGTTAATGCCTCCATATTTCATTAAGTTCTGCCAAATTTCTCAATTATTTGTGTCCCAGAAGCACATGTCACATTTATTTGGCATGATATGTTATCCTCTAAATTGATTCCTTCCTTGATTGGTATTTAAATTTTTTTTTTTCAAGAGGCAGAATAACAGAACTACCATGTACTGGTTCACTACCTGGATGCCACAGTGGCTAAGGCAGGGTTGTGCTGAAGCCAGAAACCAGGAGCTGAGTCCGGCTCATCCACGTGGGTAGCAGGGATCCTATCCTCTTGATCATTACCTGCGGCCTCCCAGAGCCTGCATCTGCAGGAAACTTACATTATTGTCTTGAGCTAAGAATCAAATTCAGTCTCTGTGATAACAAGATTCCGGCATCTTAACTGGTGTCTTAACTACTAGGCCAAATGCCTTCTGCTGACGTTGGCAATTCTGATGAGTTTAAGCCAGTTCATACATCCTTTCTTGCTTTCTAACATGGCGAAATTGCAGACACACATGATCACAATATACAGATAAGATAGGGGAAAGCTTATTTCTTACTTCCTCCTTGAGCAGATTCTTTAGATGTCTTTTTAGGCCCAAAGGCATTCCTCTTGGTACTTGCATGCTTCCTTGTTGTTAAACTTGTTGGTATCGTTCTGACCATCAGGAGCTTCTGGCCAGCTGGTAGATGTGTTTCATGAAAACCTGCTTAGTTTTTTGAGATGCTTCCTTTCACCTTCAGGTATGGTCTGTGATATTTGTGGTGATCAATCTCAGATTCATAGTGTCTCCTGAGCAGGTGACACAAAATCAACATCCTTCTCATGCAGGTCACCGTCTGGCATTCGAGTGCTGCATGCATCCTTTGGCTTACCTGTATCCATATGTCTACCCTTCTGGTGATGCAGCATAGTTCTCCAGCATCAAGTTCAGGGGTGGATGGGCATAATATGCTGCTTATTGTATACAGTATGCCTCATTTTGAGTTTGGCTGATATCTCTTCATATCTATAATGAATTTTTTTTTTATTGGCAAGAATACCTGACAACTGTTCTTAGTATAAAATTAGACACAGGGTACTGATTTGGTTCTTACTTGTGGGGTTGATCATTTTGTTAAGTTGGTTATTGCCAGGTTTCTCCACCGTGATTTTACTTGTTTCCTCTGTGTAATTAATAAATGTTGTGTGAGGAGATGCTTTGGGCCTGTGTAGAGGCTCTTCTCCTCAACAAACCTTCCCTTTCTCCTTGTAGCACCCATTGATTCTTTGCTAAATAAATTATAAAGGGCAGACGTTTGGCATAATTGTTAACACACTGGTTGGGATGCCTGCACCCCATTCTGTATGCCTGCCATTGAGTCCTAGCTCCGCTTCCAAGTGTAGCTTCCTACTAATGGACATGCTGAGAGGCAGCAACTGATGGATCAATTACTTGGGTCCCTGTTACTCATGTGCGGGATCTGGACTGAGTTTCAGGCTCCTGACCTGGACCTGGCCTACCCTTGCTTTTGGCAGTCATTTGGGGAGTGACCCAGAAGATGAAAGACCTCTTTCTCTCTTTGTCTCTTTCTCTCTCCATTCAGATAAATGTAAGTAAATTTTTAAAAATTTGAATAAATTATTGGTGCTTGCCAAATGTTGATTTTCTAATTTTAAAATTGGTTATACATGTATTAGTTGGCATCACCCTTAGTTGTCTGTATGGATTCATGGATTCTATTTAATCTGTCACTATTGTTTATTGTTGGACTCACTTTTAGTCAGTGAGTGCCCTGTAAGATGGCTCACATATCCTTTGACATGTCCTCATATAGACCTCATCGAAGTTTATACTCATGATCCGGGAAAAGCAGTAGAAGATGGCCTAAGTGCTTGTGCCCCCACCACCCAGATAGGAGAACTGGAAGAAGCTTCTGGCTCCTGGGTCTGGCCTGGCTCAGTGCTGGCTGGTGCAGCCTCTTGGCAAGTACATCAGTGCATAGAAGACCTCTCTCTCTCTCTCTCTCTCTCTCCGTCTTCCTTTCTGTAACTATGACTTTGAAACAAATAAATAAATCTTTAAAACAGAGACACATGAAGCATGCAATTTTAAAAATATTTGAGGCATTTCTACACCATCAGAACACAAAAATGTTTCACAATATATGCTGTCTTTCAGTCATCACTTAGTCTTTGTTCTATTAGTTCACTGTTGGTTTTTATGTCAGTGTTCAAGTGCATGTAATTATAGTTATTATGTATTCCCTTAAACTTGCTTTCTAGTAGTTGCCAGGAACTACTAGAAAGTTGGGTCTGTATTTCTAAGTTCCTGACTGTTTGAAGTTACTTTAGTAGAAAAAAAAATACTTGTTTCACATTTTCTTTCTTTGAGCATCTAATTGTATTAATACATTTTTTTTATGTACTGCTGATGAGCAGTCTGATGACAGGCCTGCCACCTTGTGCACAGCTGGTCAAGCCACTGTTCAAGATGCTGGCACTTTGTCTGAGAGCACTTGTTTGAGTCTTGGCTGCTATACTTCCCGTCCAGCTCCCACACATGTATCTGGGAAAGCACCAGAGGATGGGTGAACAACTTTGGTCCTTGCTACCCACGTGAGAAAACCAGATGCTGGTTGTTGCAGCAGTTTGAGGAATGAACTAGCAGATAGAAAACCTTGCTCTCTCCTGCTTTCTTACTCTGCCTTTCAAAAAATATATATATTTTAAAACATTTGATGACATTCTAATTATAAATCATTTCATCTTTGTTAATGACGTACTGCATTGCTAATTTTACTGGAATATATTGGTGTTGGTTATGTTTGGTTCGTTTTCTTAGGTGATAATCTGCTTTTTTCATTATGTAGTTTCAGATGTTTTTATGTATCAGGAAATCTTTCTTCAGTTATTGTATTGTGCTCGTTTGTTTTTCTTCTTTATGACTCCTACGTTAATTTTGTTAGATCTTGTGTAGCTGTCTTTAATGTTTACCACTTTTTCTTGAATGTTTTTGTTTCTCTTGAAACTTTTTTTTCTTATAGTTTAGTCTTAATTGATTTTTTTTCTTTTACCGCTTTTAAGAAATATTTATTGATTGGAAAGTCAGATTTGCAGAGAGAGAGACAAAGAGATCTTCTGTCCACTATTCACTCCCCGGATTGGTGCCATGGCCAGCACTGGACTAGGCTAGATGGGTGGCAGGGACCCAAACACTTGAGCCATCTGCCACTGCTTTTTCCAGGACATTAGCAGGAAGCTGGATTGGAAGTGCTAGCCAGAATTTGAACCATTGCCCATGTGGGATTGGTAGAGCTGTAGGCAGTGGCTTAAACCACTCTGCCTCATCACCAACCCCCTTGTTTTCACTTCTCATTCTCTTCTGAGTTTTATCATATAAGTTATGGATAGGAAATTTCTGAGGTGGTTGTAATTCTTACAGAATTGTTTTACTCCATATGTGATTTCTTTTTCTTTATTTAACATGAATTTTATTTATTTGATAGGCAGAGAGAGAGAAAGAGTGTGATCCAGGGAAGAAATGGCTGTTGTACTTAGGGCTGGATCAGGCTGAAGCCAGGGGCTTCTTCCAGATCTTCCACGTGTGTGCAGGACCCAAGCACTTGGTCTGGCCTCTGCTGCTTTCCCAGGCTCATTAGCGGGAAGCTGCATGGGAAGTGGAGCAACTGGTTCTACTAACCAGTGACTAGTGGGATGTTGGTGCTTAACCACAAATACCACAGCACTGTCCTCTCATGTGCCACTTCCTGTCTCTTCAGGTTGTTTTGAAGTAGTAGGTTGTAGTTTTTCTCAGGTTTTTTCTTCATTTCTTGGTGATAAAACATTCATTGTCTTCAGATTTACTCTTTTCTTCTCATAATTACTTTATGTCAGCTTTGACCTCTGTCATTTTATTTTACTGCTTTTTAATATGGTGGCCAGTTAGTTGACCTTTCTAAATATACAGTAAGTTTCATGTAGTGTTCAAAAAATATCCCCTGGCTCTATGAGAATTTCTCATTTTTGCTATCCCCACTTTTATATGGAATTTCTCTCTTTTTAAAGGTTAACTCACTTGCTTCACTTGGTACTTTTTCTCAGTAGTTATTTCTTCATGTGACTTCATTTTGGAAGAGAACTTTGAGTTTGTTCTAAGTGTAGTTTTCTATGTTCATACAGGATTTGTTGTGAATCTTTGCACTGATTTGCTATTGTAGTGGGATGAACCGATTCCTTTTTACATACCGTTTTTTGTTTTTTTGTTTGTTTGTTTCCACTTTGCCTTGCTGTGCCGTAGAAAGAGTCCATGTTGCTTATTTTGGGATTCTTATGGCTTGTGGGCCAATACATGCTTGTCAGTTATCCTGTGCTTCTTACCTGGCAGATGCTAATACTGCACAGATCCTGTAGCTTTGGGTTGTTTGCCGCCAGCTTGTTCAGAATTTGAGGATGAATATTCATTTGGCTCACCTGATTTTATGAGAAGATTTGGAAAGATTTGAAATGTTAACTGCTTAAACATTCTGAAGCATTACTTGCTTAAACCATGCTGGCTTCCACTGTGATTGTGTTAAATACAAACAAAATAATACTTAAAAATTTGTATAATATACATAACTCTTGTTAAAAATTGTTGCTATCTAAAATGAAAGCCTTTTTGTGCTATCTGAACTAGGTTGTTACAAATGTTTTATTGTCTTTGATGATCTCTTAAATGCGTTAGTTATGCATATACATTGGTAGAAAGATGCCGTGCATATGCATGTGATATGGTAGAAAGGCGTTCTATATAAATAAATTATAAATAATATCTACATGTTTGCACTTTTGCCAATAACACTGCTGGGATTTTAAATATAGAAAATGGCACATTGAGCTATCATACAACATGTTCATTTAAAGCATATCATTCATTGTATATTCACAGAAATGTGTAACCATCACAATAATTTTAGAAAATTTTTTCACCTTAAAAATAAAAACCTGTCCTCATTAATAATCATTTACTTCCTCCAATGATGTCCTTCTCCCACTGTCAATGTTGGCAGTGATTTATCTGTTTTCTGTCTCTGTTGCTTTGTCCTTTCTATACAGTTCATATTAATGAAATCATGTGTATATTCTATTGTCCTTAGCTTCTTTTTCCTTTTTTTATGTCTTTTTTTTTAAGATTTACTTATTCTTTTTATATTTTTTAATTACATTGTATTATGTGACACAGTTCTATATAGGCACTGCGATTCCCCCCTCCCCTCTCTCAACCCTCCCCCCATGGTGGGCTCCTCCCCCCGTTGTGCAACCACAGTTCAGGTTTAGTTGAGATTCCTTCATTGCAAGCATAGACCAAGCATAGAGTCCAGCATCTCATTGTCTGGTCAAGTTCAGTGGCTTCTTGGGGAAACCCTCCCCGGTCTGAAGGCAGAGCCAACAGAGTAGAATTCCAGTCAATTAAAAGCCCCAACATAACATCAGCAACAATATATAATGTTAAGGGATAAATTGACAAAGTATTGAGCAATCAATTTGTCAAAATCGGATGCATGGTCTTAACAACTTCCTGTGACTATTTCAATGACATTTCAACAACTGAGGTGCGAAACAGTTTTAGGAAGGGTGTGCATAGAAAGCCTCCATACCTTGGTGAGGAGTATTTAATCCCTGTGTCCTACCTAGTAAGGTGTGTGTGAGTCCATGCTGACCAAGCCTTCCTTGTTGTTCTCTGCCTATCCATTCCAATTTGCGAGTGTGTGTGTGTGTGTGTGTTTGTGTGTTGGGGGGGGGGGGCTCTGGTCATTGCAGAGAGGGTGGGGACCCGAAGTTGGAGCCAAGTAAGAACCAGAGATAGCTCCTCTCCCTAGTCCTGAAGGGAGTTTACTGTTCTTCTGTTTCTGAAGACCACTCGGGTTTCCTGGTTGTTGTTCCAATGGCCTTGGATCCTATGATGAAGGGTTCAGATTCTTCCATCCCGTGTGGTAGGTCCAAAGGGGGGGTGTCCTCTGAGTTCTCGGCCTCCAAAGGCATTCCAGTCCCCCTCTTTGGCAGTTGGAATGTGGTCCTTGGCACCGGTACTGATAGCCCTTGGTGGGGATCCGGAAGATTCCAGGCTTGGGACACAAGCCCCCTCCTGTCCACCTGCTTCACTCTGTGGTCCCCCATTGTGCACATGACCTCCTGTTAATAGGTTTTCAGGGTCGCTCTTGATTCCCTCTATATGTCTTTGTAATTTTACTGTTGTCTAATCATGTCTTGAATATATTGTCTACAAATTACCTGTTATTTGCCTGAGAGGTTACACTACACAACTTCCTCACTCGTTCACAGGAGATGGAAGCTTTCTTTGCTCTCCCACCCAATTTCTGAGTAGTAAAAGGTTTTGAAAATATATTTGGTTATACAATTTTAAAAACACTTGGGTTGAGACCATATTAGGTAGAGGTTCATCGGGGGAGATTTATATCATTGGGAATCTTTAGGGTTGATTCATGTACCCAAAGCCCTGAGGGTTCATCATGGAGCTTTCTAAGCAGCATAGAACCCAAATCCCAGAGCTCCCTGGCCGGGCAGCCAGCAGGCAGAGCCTCCCGCCAAATGGCACTCCGGCAAGCCCAATAACCGGCTCTGGACGCGCATGGTAGTGGCCGCGTGCGATCCATGCATGGGACACTTGTCCCAGGGCCTTCCAGCCACCATACGGTAGCAGGAAGACTACTTCCCCAGGTTCAAGCTCCATCCCTTCCCGGTCCTGCCCCCAGCTCAAGCCAGCAGGCGAGCAGTGAAGCAGTTGGACCCGCTTCACAGAGCTCCGTGGGTAGTCCATGGCGCTCCGGCAAGCCCGATACTGGCTCCGGACGCATGCATGGTAGCGGCTGCGTGCGATTCAGGCATGAGACGCCACTTGTCCCGAGGCCTTCCAGCCCCCATGCATCCTTAGCTTCTTTTTCCAGCATATTTTTCAGGTTTAACCACTATTGTAGCACACATCTATATTTCCTTTTTGTTTTCAGATAGTCCATTATCTGAATATATCACATTTTATTTGACCATCCACCAGTTGAGCCTGTTTCATTTATTCTACTTTTTGCCATTGTGAAAAATGTGGGTATGAACATTCACAACTCAGTTTTGGGGTACCTACATGTTTTCATTACTCATAGATATATAGCCAGGAATGTGATTATTGAGTCAAATGATAACTGTAAGTTTAATCTTTTAAAGAACTATCAGCTGAGTTTTCAAAGCAACCCATACTATTTTATATTCCCAGTGTATTAAGGTTCCATTTCTCTACATCCTTGCAAACATTTGCTGCTATTTTTTTTTATTGTAGCCACCCTAGTGTAAATTGGTGTCTCTTTGTGGTTTTGATTTTCATTTTTCATTTCCTGATGGCTAACGACATTAAGCAGAATTTTCATATGGTCATTGGTCATTTGTCTAGAGAACCATCTGTTCAGATCCTTAACCATTTTTTGAATTGAGTTTATTTATTACTATAATAGTTATATATCTTAGGTATGTTTATTTTTAAAATTATTTATTTTTAAAGCAGACTGGTAGACTGATTTTCCATCTGCTGGTTCATTCCTCAAAAGCCCTCAAGCCAGGTCTGAGCATATTGAAACCAGGAGCTAGAAACTCAAAGTAAATCTCCCTCGCAGCAGCCGAGACCCAACTTTTTAAATCATCACCTGCTCCCTTCCAGGGTGCATGTCAGCCACAAAGGGAAAGAAGGTGCAGACCCAGGGCTCAAAGCTGGTCACTCTGATAAACCGTACAGGTGTCTAAATGATGTCTTAGCTGCCGTACCAAACACCTGCTCCTGGATGTTATTTCTTTTATCAGATGTACAATTTGCAAGTATTTTCTCTGTTTCTTTATCTTTTCACTCTATTGAGGATAGACTTTGAAATACAAAAATTATAAATTTTGATGAAATCTCTAAATTTTTTAGTCACTTTTTTTGTAGTGAGGGTTGTGTTAGGGCAGGTATTTCGATGCTACTCAGGATGCCTGCATCCATGTCAGAGTGCCCGTGTTTGAGCCCTGGCTCTGCTTCCAGTTCCAGCATCCCGCTAATGTTCACCCTCAGAGTAACAAATGATGGCTCAAGTCCTGGAGTTCCCACCATCCATGTGGGATACCCAGATGAAGTCTCAGGTGTTTGACTTCAGCGTGATCCACATTCTTTTGTTACAGTCACTTGAGGAGTGATCTCTCCCTATTACCCCCTCTCTCTGCCTTCAGATGAGCAACTAAGTAAATTTTAAAGAAAGAGTGTTTTGCCTAAACCAAGATCAGGGAGATTTACTTTTGTATTTCGTCCTGAGTTTTGTAGTGTTAACACTTACATATAAGTGTGTATTTCACTTTGAGTTAATTGTGTGTGATATAGTGAAGGGGTTCAGATTTATTCTTTTGTACTTGTATATCTGGTTGTTGACTAGTACAGAATTTACCATGTGGTAATAATTTTTTGCAATTTGAAGAGGATAATTTTATGATCTTGCTATAATGTGATCATTTGTCATTCTTGATCTAATAAAAAGTGAATACTTACTAGTTGGGTATAACGTTTTATTGCTTATGTAAAGTTGAAAAATTAGATGTTTATGTTGTGATGTTGTGAGAAGTTTTTTTTTTTTTTCGAAGATCTGTTTATTGAAAGGCAAAGAGGGGAAAGGAGAGAGACACTCTTCTGTCTACTGGCTCACCTCCAAATCTCTCCAACAGCAGGGATTGAGACAGGTAGAAGCTAGGAGCCTGGAACTCCATCCATTTCTCCTACATGGGTAGCAGAAATCCAAGCACTTGGACAATGATTTTCTGCCTTTCAGGAGCATTGGCAGGAAGCTGTATCAGAAGCATGGATTGTCTGGGACTCCAGGCATCTGTGATTATGTACACGGGTATCCCAAGTGATGACTTGACCCACTGAGCCTGCCCTGTCATCTATACTCGCAGGTTTTGTTCTGTTTTTGTGTTTGTGTTTTGTTTTGTTTTTGTAATCTAGCTTGTAATATATTAGGAGCTGCTATCATGGTGATAGATTTGTTGGTTTATTCCTTTCTAGTTCTGTTAACATTTTTTTTTTGTTCAGTTTTACCTTTGTATGGAAAACTTTCCTACATTCATAAAAGCACAGAAAATGATAGAATCAGCCCTTATTATTTAACCTGAGTAAACAAAATCCCATGTTTACTGCATGCTTATTGCAGTATCTGCAATTTTTTTTTTTTTACACTTAGGCCTAGCAGGAAACATTTTTCTTTTGGCTGACACTTACATACTATGAATAGTATTTTCCTGTAAAATGTTTCAGTAGGAAATTCTCAGAGTTTTTGTTTGAAAATGTTTTTATTATGTGTAATTTCTGGAGAATTGGTACAGAACCCAAGTTGACTTTTTTTTCTGGATGTTTTGAAGATAATATTGCAGTATGATTCTGCTGTTGAGAAATAAACTAGGAGTGTTTATTTTTGTTTCTTTGTGATCTCATTCTCTGAAGACATTTTCTTTGGAATTCTGTATTTTTACTATCATTTTTTAAAAGTATGTCATAATTAATTGAGTGATAGTAATTTCAATTTGTTAGATTTAAATGTCTTAACATTCTGCCTGTAAATAGTGGTTGGAATTCTACAAATAGTTAAATACACACAGAAATTTTTACTATTAAAAAGACCCTATGGCAAATTTTTTTGGAGACCACAAAGTAATCTTTTTGCATTATGACTTCTTTCTCAAGATCCTGTGTGTATGTAAGTAAACAGAGTACACTTTTATCTTTCCACAGCACTGTTGGAAATAATTATGAAAAATGGGAGCACAGCTGGAAATAGCCCTCATTGCCGAAAGCCATCAGGTGGTGGTGATCAGAGCAAGCCTAACTGCACGAAGGACAGCACGCCTGGCAGTGGTGAGAGCAGCAAAGGCTACACCAAAGACCAAGTAGACGGAGTCCTCAGGTAGGGAGGCAATACATTGGTATTTCAAGTATAATTGACATGAGTATTATGAATATTGATTAAAAAACAAGTTTGAAGCATTATTTAGTAGGAAAATAAACATGTAGGAATTAAACTCTGGAGTGTATCTTATGCTTTGTATTATGTGTAAAATCATTCTATGGAAGAATGCATCTTTTAAATTCTGAGTCACAAAACTTCTTTCCAAAGGAAAAATTATTTCATTCTTCTGATGCAGTTCATTTTAAGTAATGGTATTGGAAAAATTATGTTGTTTTATAAATATGAAAATCGGCAAAGTGTATGAGAAATTTCAGTGTAAAATGAACAGCATTTTTACTGTTAAACATATCTTAATTAGGACAAATTTTTTTCTATTTGTGTTCTGTTTTCAAGGTTATTTTTGTATATGTAAACAGCAGAATTTCCTTTAATGTTTTTCTTAGTCTGGTTATTCTCTTTCTGAGTTATATTGGTTCCTAATAGACTTGTACTTAAGACAGAAGAATTAGGTGGTGTTGAAAAATGATGAATTGGGTTGTAGGGATCTGGCTTCCCTGATTTATAGATAGTGAAAGTTTATCTGGAAATCAAATGATGCTTTATGAAGCCATGAAACACACAGAAAAAAAACTGTTGTTTCCTGATAAGGAAGATGTATCAATGTTGCCCTCTTTAGATGAAACTAAAATTTAAAGATTAAACACTGACCTGTAGTTAATCAGGCAATTCCTATGGAGAGTAATTTTACAGCATAGCCAGCAAAGTCAAGAAGAGTGGAGTGAGTGTTACATTGCAGCTGTGAAGCCTTCTGACACATTCGTCCTCTGTGGGAGGGCTGCTTCTAGTCCCTGCTGCCCCAGGCTTCCAACACAGTTTCAAGCTGTAGCACCAGAGATGGCTTGGGTTCCTGCCACCCAGCCAGGAAATCGGGAGGTAATTCTTGATTCCCAACTTCGGCCTGGCCCAGTTGCGTTTGGTGAGTGAATCAGTAGATAAACAATCTCTCTCTACCTTGTAAATAAATTGATTTCTTAAAAGAATAAGGAAAGTTTAGGTATTTTTTCCTTCACTATTTTATTTATCATTTAATCTTTTTGTTCTTTTTTTCCAGTCATTTTTACTTAGAATCATTGGTAATTGAAGTATGTTTTGAGATGTTTTACTTCTTAAAGAAAGTGATTTCCTGCCACATTTTAATTTTTAAATCAGATATCAATATATTTATGTTTTCCCCATGTATGCAAACGCTAAAGCTTGATTCTGATACTTTACCTGAGTTTGCTGACAATAAGAAAAAAAGATTCCCTGATCATGGTGAAGACATAATTAAAAAGGTATTTGAATTACATGAATGGTAGTAAGCATTTTGAGAGTATAAGTAATGTTGCCATCCACTTTTGTAGCTGTAATACCATGTCAGATGTGGCTGAATACATGAGATAAGTAAGACTTGCAACTGAGTTTGTTTCACAAAAGGAGGTGATCAATGTGTTAAAACACATTCCTGTTTGGGAAATGCATTCTCAATGAATGAAGTAAAGCTGCTTGTATTTTTTTTTTCTTTTCTTCAGAAAATCGTTGGAATCATCTATATATTTGAAAGTTTCATGAGAAAACTACAATTATAAGTTTTTAGAGAATAGGAATCTCCTTTGTCTGATGTTATTTCTTTAAAAAAAAAAAAGAAAAAGAAAAAAAGCCCTTTTCTTCATTTCCTCTATCCTAAGTACAAAAGACTAGTCCAATGTATTTTGATAGAAATAAGGAAAGAATAGCAGTTATACATCTTTGTTTTAGTATTGGGGAGAGAGAGAGTGTGTGTGTTTCAGAGCCTGAATGACCTGCCTTTGGGCAGGGGGACATTTTGAGAATAGAGCAGTGAAAGGTGATGTTGAGCACAGATAGTATTTTATATGCTGAGTTGGACACTTAGAAACCTAAAATATTGAAGAAATTTCTGTCTTTGGGTTTGTATTTTTTTCTGTGAAGCTGGAGATGGAGATGATTCTCAGAATTTCGAAGAATAGGAATGAAGTTGAAAGCTCGAGGAGAGTAGTGAAAGTACATGATATTTACAGAGGTGGAAACAAAGGGAATGAAAAATGACTGATTCAGCATTGAGAGCCAAGCCACAGATGAGCAACTGTTACCTTAGATACTTGCAGTGGAGATTAGGTCTGTGGTCAATAATTTTATTATACACTTTTTACTACATAAATGTGATTTGTTTTCCTTTGGGAACTAAATAAGTTCGGAACATTCTTTAGGAAGATCCTTTGTTATTCAAAATATATAGGTCAATACTTTATGTAAGAGTTACGCAGCTGAACCGTGCAACACTTGTTTATTATGTTGGCTTTCATAACCCTTGGTGTAGTGAGGGAATAGATCATCAGCAAACACCTATATGCTGTATGCCTTTGTATTTTTGTTTTATCTGTACACAGGGGATTTTGCTTGAAGAAAGCCGTATTGTTGGTTAGCACAGTTATGCAAACAAGTTGCTCAGTTACAATTTGGCTCAATGGGGAGAAGCCATGCAATAATGTCGTATCCATTGCATAAGTAAGAGCTAACTTACAGTGAGAATAACAGAGAAGTATATAACTATGCAAATTAATATTTTGTGTAACTAAGTACACTTTGAGGTAAAATATGTGAAAAAAATAGGAGGTTGTCAGAGATCTAGTTGAAGAAGTTTTAATAAAACTATTGAAAAAAGCACCAGTTTATGTTTAAAAATATACACAATTGGCATGAGATCTCTAACATAGCTATCATATTTATCAATTAGAAATACTACTATGAAAATGTTAAGTTATTTGAATTACAGAAATTTTAATGTAAGAGATGATTTATGCTACAATTCCATAAATGAAATTTTTTTTGTTCTAAGCAATCATGTCTTGAAAGTCAATATTCCTTCAAGTATCAGTTAAATCTGATGTTTTTAAAAATTCAGCTACAGCACATGAAAAGAGAATTGAAAGAGGACCGTTCTCTTCAGCCCACTGTGTTTTCATGCAAATGAATAGATGTCAGAGCAGACAGACTTTCCATTGCTGAGCTCTAGCTGTCTTGTTGGCCTTGCTGCACACTCAAAGCTTACAAGATGGGTAATGCATTACCCATCTTAAAATTCCTTCAGTGAGACTGGAGGTTTGATTCTTTCAGAAAGGAGCAGATTGTGAGCATTTTGATGAATGCACGTAGCTGATAAAAAGGAGCCTCAGGAGCAGCATATGTATATTTTAAAAGATACATATGTGGTAAACCTCATTCAGCTTTGAAAATGTTCATGAATGAATAGTTCTGGAGCATTACATGAAATCCATAGTCTTCAGCCTATGTAATGATCTGATGGCAGTTTATAGTTCTCTGTTGGCTTTTCAAGAATTTCTCCTTTGATATAGTGCAGGAAAGATACAGTGAAACCGGGTACAATTAAGAATTTAACTGTCTGCCTTCTTCCCTGTGTGACTTTTAAAAATATACATTTTTATTTTTACTTAAAAGTCGGAGTTACAGAAATAGAGGGAGAGACAGAGAAAGACACAGATTTTCCATCTGCTGATTCACTTTCCAAATAGTTACAACATGCAGATTAAGCTGATCCAAAGCTGGGAGCCAGGAGGCTCTTCCGAGTCTCCTATGTGGGTCTAGGGTCCCAAGGACTTGGGCCATCCTCCTCTGCTTTCCCAGGCCATAAACAGACCGCTAGATAGGAAGTGCAGCAGACAGGGCAAGAACCAGCACCCATATGGTATGATAGCACCATGGAACAGGATTAATCTGTTGAGCCACCATGCCCACCTCTGTAACATTTCTTAATATTCTTTTAATGTTTATTTGAAAAGAATGAGAAGCAGAGGGAGAGAGAAAAATAGAGACAAGAGAATCTTCCATGCACTAATTCACCCCCCAGATACCCACAGCAGCCAGGGCTGTGCTGGGCTAGGCCAAAGCCAGAAACCATAAACTCCACCTGAGTCCATCGGTGTTTGGACTACCATTATATGTTTCCCAGAATGCAGTAACAGGAAGCTGAATCAGAAGTGGAGTTCCCAGGACGTGAATCAGCACTCCAGTTTTGGATGTGGGGACTCCCTGGGATGCAGGAATCCAAAACTTTGGCTTAAAACACTGTGCCAAAATGCCCACTGCAACAATTTTTAATTTATAACTCATATTTAGAGCCTTGTACATTTTACCCTACATTTCCTCGTTCTCTAGCATTGCTCTCTTGGGTCACCTTTTTCTTTTGCTCAACCTTTTGTACTTAGAAATATTGACAAAACAATGTTAGAAAATTAATTCGGGATGTAATCCAACATCAGATGCATTCACACCTAACAGTAGTAACTTTAAGATGATCGTTTATTTTGTCACAGCCTTAATTTCCTCCTATTTTCAGGTATGGCTATTCAATTCTTAGCTCCATTCTTTGCCTCCCATTCTGTTTCATTTCTATTTAGTTCTCTTCTATTTCATATTGAGCTTCAGTGCCAAATGCATTTCATTATAACATTCATCACCTTTTACCTTTTAAAGTTCTTGCAATTTCCACCCTCTAGTTGAAAACATTATCTACCCATTTCTTCTTTTATCCATTGATCCTTTTTTTCTTCTGTGTACCCCAGAAAGCTCCATCTGAATGTTCCACATGCATGGCGGGGCTCAGGCTCTTAAGTCATCATTTTGTACCTCTCTTTCATTAGCAGAAAGTTGGATCAGCAACAGAGAAGCCGGAACTCAATGTGGCGCCTCCATATGTAATGCCAGTTTCTCAAGTGGTGGCGTAACCCACTAAGCCACAATACCTGCCCCTTATTATGGAGTTTTTGGTTGTTTTTAAGATTATTTACGTACTTGAAAGGCAAAGTTACAGAAGAAGAGAGAGAAGGAGGGAAGTGAGAATGTATTTGTTTATGTGTGAGAAAGAACCAGAGAATCTTCCATCTGCTGTTAGTTCACCCTCCAAATGGTCACAGTTTCTGCTGGTGCTGAGCAAAGTCAAAGCCAGGAACCAGGAGTTTGATAGATCTTCCATGTGGGTGGCAGGGCACAAGTATTTAGGCTGTATTCCGCTGCTCTTCCAGGTACATTAGCAGGGAGCTGGATTGCAAGTGAAGCAGCCAGGACTCAAACATGTTCTCTTATGGAATGCTATTGTCATGAGCCACAGCTTAACTTGCTGTGCCATAATACCAGCTGCTCTGATAGGGAATTTAAAAAAAATATTTTGTATTTATTCATTTTATTTGAGAGGCAGAACAGAGAACTGTCTCTTATTTGATGGTTCACTTCCCAAATGCCCAGAAGTTGGGGATCCAAGCACTTGAATTGTCACCTGTGCCCCCGGGTGCACATTACCAAGAAAGCTAGAATAAGGAGCAGAGGCAAGATGTAAGCCCAAACACTCCAGTGTGGCCTGCAGGTGCCTTAACTGCTGTACCAGATGTCTTCCCCTGAACTAGAAGGTTTTGAATGCTTTTTATTTTTAAATCACTGAAGCATCTGAAATAGCATCTCAGAGAAAGTAGGTACTCAGTAAATTGTTCTTTTTTTTTTTTTTGCCATGTATTTTATTTTATTTGTTGTTGTTGTTGTTGTTGTTTGGTCTTTCCTTTTTTTTTTAATTACATTGCATTATGTGACACAGTTGTAGGTACTGGGAATGCCAGTACCTACAGTAAATTGTTCTGAAAGAAATAAATACTCGTTCCTACATGGCATTTGACTGTGTAATTTTAGGCAATTTATTTAGTTACTTGAAACTTAAGTTCCTTCACTACTTAAGTAGGAATCATATCTACCTAATGCAGTAAATGAGAGACCTTGTGTCAAATGATCAGCCTAATAATTCTGTGCTTCTGTATGTAAAATCAGTAAACCTGATGCTTAATATTTATTTTCATTTTATTTGAAAGGCAGCAAGACTGCTTTAAGTCATTTTACCCGTTGCATGTCTCTATCATCAAGTCACCTGTGGCCAGAAAAGTTCTGAAATCAGAAGTATCCTAGAATATTGTTAATGTACCCATGGCTTTTGTGAAGCCAGATTACCAGGTGATGCAAGAATGCTGACATTGAAAAGTACTTAACATTCTCTGCTCCATTCTTTTCCATTTCCATCACTCATTTCCAAAGAATATTCTTTCCCATTCCTAATATATTTTAACGCTTCAATCTGTTTTAACTTTACAGTGTAAACTATGTCAGTTGCATTTTAAGAGTATATTCATAGAAGTGAAAATTCGGTATCAGACATTTTTTCAGTGCATGTCATTTTATTATGAGACTTTTATGTTTTCAGAGTTACACTTATGAATTTTCTTTAGCATAAATGGGCTGAATTAACTTACCTTGACATTTAAATCACAGGCTATGACAGATGTTTTGTATATACTAATGATACTTGCTTAGATGTACAGTATTCCAAAGTTCTTGGGTTGTCTTGCTTATCATTCTCAGCTATGGAAAACTTTTGAGCTTCAGAAATTTTTAATCCCACCTAAGAATAATATTAAATTATTGTTATTCTTTTCTATGAGTTATCGTCTGTGCATCATCCACAATTTTTACATGTCCAGGCTCTCCACTTCTTAGACTGGGAAGAGATTGGAGGGATCATCCATGGCCCCAAAATGGATCACACTAACCCTTAAAGGGATAAGCTGTCACTAGATTTTGAAAAAGCAGTCCCAGATAGGTTTTTTAAAATACCATTGTAATTAAAAACTAGAACATGATGTTATTCCTTGAAATTTATATTCTAACACATTCTCTTGTTCACAGCATAAACAAATGTAAAAATTACTATGAAGTACTTGGAGTTACAAAAGATGCTGGTGATGAAGATTTGAAAAAAGCCTACAGAAAACTTGCCTTGAAGTTTCATCCAGATAAAAACCATGCACCTGGAGCAACAGATGCTTTTAAAAGTAAAGTAAAATTGTTTAAAGCAGTTTTTTTTCCTAAACTTCTAGAATTCACTTTGTTTTAAAATACTAAATTTTGTTTTCAAAAACATGTATTGTTTTGATATTCAGAGTTACTGAGGAGGCGGGTCTCCATCCACTGATTCACTCCCCAGATAGCTGTAATGGCTGGAGCTAGGCCTGATTGAAAGCTCTTTCCAGCTCTCCCATGTGAATTGTAGGGGTTCAAACACTTGGGCCATCCTCCACTGCTTTCCCAGGCCACTAATATGCAGCTGGATTGGGAGTGGAGCAGTCAGAACATGTAGTGTGACTAATATGGGACGTTGGTGTTGTAGGTGGCAACTTTACTTGCTATACTAAATGCCAACTCCTAAACTGTGTTTTTGGACTAGTGAATTTAGATGTCAGCATAAATAAGAGTCAATCATAAGTCCTATTATAAGTTAAAATAATTTATTTAAACATTTTTGCTTTTGTAAAAATGTTTAAAAATTTTTTGAATGTGAGTTAAAATGTGTTTGTGATTTGCTTAGATGATTTCAATGTTCTGTATTATTGTAAAGAGTGTTAAGCTTCTTCTTTCTTCTGCTTTATTGATATCATGTCACCATTATTGGCTTATAACAATCCTAGGCGCATATACCTGTATTTCTGCATCAGTCTCAAGATGTGAGATATGTAATTGTCTCTCTAGGATGCCAACTAAACCCTCAAAAGTGGTTGTACATTGGTGTGATATGTTGTTGTGCTATGCACAACTAGAAACTTAATACTTACGTACGCACTGGGAGGTGATTGACCCCAAGAGATGAGACTCATGTTACTCAGTATATAAGAGGTTGTTTGTAAATCAGAATGCGAATTCAGTAGTTCCAAAGAGGATCGAAATATAGGGAGTTAATCTATGAGTACATTTTTTACTGAACGGAAATGCATAGAAAACCCAACTTGTAATCCATAGATGTTTGTTGAGCATAGGTGGTTAATTTGAAAGTATAAGCTGAAGTCATCATATAGAAATGATGAATTTCATTCCTTTGGCACTCAAAATCTTTTTATTGCCTTCTGAATTACCTTATTTTTAACCCATTGTGTTTTTGAAATATTAAACTATTTGTCTTCAAACAAAAACCATATATATGTATGTATATATATACACATATACACATATATATAAGCTAAAGTACAGATCCATTTTTATATAATTATTGAAACTTTTTTTTAATATTTATTTTTATTGGAAAGGCAGATATACAGAGAGGAGGAGAGACAGAGAGGATGATCTTCCATCTGCTGACTCATTCCCCAAGTGGCTGCAATGGCTGGAACTGAGCCGATCCAAAGCCAGGAGTCCAGAGACTCTTCCTGGTCTGCTGGTGCTGGGTCCCAAGGCTTTGGGCTGTCCTTGACTACTTTCCCAGGCCACAAACAGGGAACTAGATAGGAAACAGGGCTGCTGGATTAGTACCAATGCCCATATGGGATGCTAGGGGCATGCAAGGCAAGGACCTTAACCAGTATGCTACCATGCTGGGTCCCTGAAACTTTTTTTTTTAAACAGAAAATGGAAGCCATTTACTTTTCTATATTCTCAGGGAATAGAAAAATAAGAGATAATTGGTTTAAGGGATTACATTAGAAGGAGATGTTTTCATTTTGTGTTTTGCAAAGGTTTAAAAATAAATGATGTTCTTAAGAAGAATGGATATTTTGTCTTTCCAGTTAGGACTGTAAGTGTCCCCAAGCAGAGAATATTTCATTTACCTATTGAGTAACTTACACAACCTATTAAACACATTTTTTAAAAATATCCTAATGAAACGGATCCCCTTCTTTCTGACACTGATACCTACATTAGCTTTAAAGATATATAGGTATTTTGGAGACTATTTGAATAATACCAGTGCCTGTTTAAATACACATGAATATAGTAACAGTAAGGCATGAAGTAACTACATATTTGTTTGCTTGTTTAATAATAATGGAGTAGGTGCTATTGCTTTTATTAGGTGTTGTAGTTCAATCTTAGCAACTAGAATTTATCTCAGAGAACTTAAGCGTTAAAACTATTCTTTGGTCTACTTTTTATAGAGATATACAGTTGGAAAAGATGAGATATCCCAATTCTCCAAGAATTTGTGATTCATAAAGGGAATACAGGACTCATACAGGACATTTGCAGCATGTTATGCCAATCATTTGATGGGTGTCGTGTCTTATAGTTTTTTCCATTATTTGTTTGCTGGTTTAATCCCTTTAAAAATCTCACAAAGTTGTCAAGGGACCAGTATCCTTCTAATTTTACAATACGAAAATTGAAACTGTCAGAGATTAACTGATTTACCCAGGATTTCCCAGAAGACTGGCTATAATTTAAATCCCAAAACAGAGTACAAAAAAGTCAGAGAGATGAAATAGCACTACAATCAGGGTAATTGGGAATACCTTCAGACAGTTGGTGGGAATTAAGAATTTTCTCAAGAGATGAATACACTATAAAAAACAGGATGACAAAAACCTGAAAGTGGAAGTGAGGCAAGTTTTTTAAAAAATCAGTGAGGACTTCCACTTTCAGAAAGCTCGGATTGATACACTCTTCTCTGTTCTTCCTACCAAATAAATCTGAAAACTCTGAACATTGTATATAACAAATAAACATGGGAAGACTGAAAGATGGAGAGAAGATAGAAGTGAGTGGCTTAGTTTTGGTATTTTTGTTTTTTTGACTCATATATGCCAGATTGGGTGCTAGAAAAAAAGGCAACTGCAAAACCCCAGTAGGCAGAGCCAGAAAAACCCCCAAGAAAAGCCTGGTGTCTCTTGCCATGTGAGTGGGAAAGGAACAGCCTAGAAGTATGCAAAAGCAATAGCTGCTTTACTTATGCCCAGTAATTAGAAAAATTCTGTATCACCCCTACCCATACCAACCTAGGCTGAGTAGAGGGTGCAGACCGCCACCTTCTCCCTGCTGTAATGAGTTGTTCCAACCTCTCCTGTGGTTGTGACAGAGAAGAATGATTAGGGGACTTGGACTCTTCACTCTGCAAGGTTTCCTCTTATCTTGCTCCTCCTCCCACTCTTCCCTCATGTTAGTCGACATCAGGTGGGAGCCTGGGTGCTCCGACCAGCAGGGCCAGTAACGTAGTCTGGGGATGAAGCACCAACAGGAGTCCAGTGATTTTAGAAGTCTCTGCGCAGTCTCCCCTTATTGCTCCTTCACCTCTCCTTATATACTCTTCCCCCCTATATCCTCATTTAACAGGATATTGGATACAGATGAGTCCAACTAGTCTAGATGTTTTTAGCCACAAGCCCAGTTCCCGTTCCTGCTCAGCCCAACGAGTGCTAATCAACTCCTTAGCCCACAATACCTGGGCTCTGTTTTCTCCTGGTAGTAAAACTGTAGCCATTCTTTGACCCTGTGAACTGATGTCAAAACAAAGGGGGCATAGAAGAGGGTTGGGACTTAGACCACCATTCAGACACCACTATCTTCCTGGTGTCAATAAAGTTATGTTGGGGAACAGTTAGGAAACATCCTTTGATCTCACACTGGAAACCTGAGGAGGAGCTGGAAATCTAGCCTCACCCAGCAGTAATGGGAACCCTCCCTCTATCAGTGTCATCAAAGGCAGGAGGAGCTCTGAACCACTGCTCCCACCTAGGAGTGGCAAGGTGCTGCACTCTATAGTCAGCTGGAGGAAGACATGTTGAACACATGATCAAGTCCTCAAGATGTCAGAAAAGTTAGAAATGACGATAAGATTTATATCTTATTTTAAAGATACAGTTTTTTCAAAAAAAAATTTTAAAGATTTATTTAGTTTAAAGACAGAGTTACAGAGAAAGAAAGGGTAAGACACAAATTGATCTTCTTCCGTGTGCTGATTCACTCCCCAAACTGCTGCAATATCCAAATGCCAAGATCCAGGAAACTCATCCAAGTCTCACATGTGAGTAGCAGAAACTCAAGCGCTTGGACCATCTCTGCTCCTTTCCTGAACATGTTAACCAGGAGCTGGAACAAAAGTGGAGCAGCCAGGACTTGAGTTGGTACTCATACGAATTGCCAACATCATGGGTGGCAATTTGACCTCCTTTACCACAATGCCAGTCTCTATTTGTTTATTTTAAAGACAAACTGACAGAGAGATAATGAATGAGAGAGACGAGATCTTCCATGTACTGATGTCTTGTTCATAACTACAATGCCCAGGGTTTGACTGGGCCAGAGTTGGATGCCAGAAGCATCATCTGGATCTCGCATTTGGGTAATAGGAACCTAAGTTCTAAGGCTATCATCCCCTGGTTTTCAGATGCATTCGCAGGAAGCTGGATCACAAGCACATACAGCTAGGACTCAGAGTGAATGGATACTTGCATAAGGGTTACAGGAGTCCCAAGCACTGACTTAATCCTCTGCATCCTAGTTGTTCTCTGGAAGGATTTTACAGTGACCATCATGTAAATGTTTAAAGGAGCAATTACAGATATTTTTGAAACAAACCCAAAAGTACCAGTGAAGAAATGAAAGTCATAAAGAAGGTAATGGAAGTGTTGCAGCCCAAAAATTTTTAAAAAAACTGAAATAAAAATCTGGCAGTGAATGGAATACACTGAATATAAGACAGAGAAGAGACATGGTGAGGTAGAAAATGGATAGACTAAAGTAAACAAGCAAACACTGCAGCCTCAGAGACATGGGATTAGAACAAAAGGTCTGATATTTACTCATTGGATTTTTGGAAGGAGGAAAGAGACAGGAGAGAGCTGAAAAAGTACTAAAAAAACTAAAGATAGAAAGCCCTCAGCCCCCCATCCCCCCTTTTTGGGAAAAGACATTTAACTCACAGATTTGAGAAGCTGAGTGAACCCCTGGTAGATTTACAGAATCCATACCAACATGTGTCACAGTCAAACTTCAAGAAACAAAACAGGAAAACTAAATTGGGAAAGAGCGAAAGAAGAATGGCATTTGTGCCTATATTGGAAAAGCTGTTGTGATGATAAAATTGTTCGCTTCAGAGCCTAAAGGCAAGAAGAAAGTAGCATATTTTTCAAACACAGAAAGAAAATCATCTGTCAAGGGCCACAGTTGTGCTGTGGATTTAACCACTAACAATGCCAGTGTCCCATATCCTAGTGCCAGGGCCAAATTCTCTGCTTGCTATGCACCTCCTTGCTGTACCTGGGAAGGCAGCAAAAGATGACCCAGGTGCTTGTTCCTCCTACTGTTCATGTGGGAAACCTAATGGGGCTTCTGGCTTCAGCGTGGCCCAAACCTGATTATCATGTCCTTTTGAGAATTGAATCAGCAGGTAAAAGGTAACTTTTATTAGTTCTGTTTCTTCTTTTTTGTTGTTGCTATCCTCGCTTTCAAATACATAAAAAATTTTTATTTTTATTTATTTGTTTTAAAGATTTATTTACTTATTTATTGGAAAGTCAGATAGACAGAGAGAAGGAGAGACAGAGAGGAAGATCTTCCGTCCGATGATTCACTCCCCAAGTGAGCGCAACGGCCGATGCTATGCCGATCCAGAGCCAGGTGCCAGGAACCTCTTCCGGGTCTCCCACACGGGTACAGGGTCCCAAAGCTTTGGGCCACCCTCGACTGCTTTCCCAGGCCACAAGCAGGGAGCTGGATGGGAAGTAGAGCTGCTGGGATTAGAACCAAAGCCCATATGGGATCCCGGCATGTTCAAGGCGAGAACTTTAACCGCTAGGCCATGCCGCCAGGCCCCATAAAAAATTTTTAAACAACAACAAAGGTAATATCAACAATCCTAAAATTAACAAAAATATCCTTCTGGAAGGAAGACATTTTGAGTTGAAGGAAATACAGGAGAAAGTAGACATGTGCTCATGGTATACCTAAAGGAAGATCTCTAAACAAATGGAATGGTAAAAGATAGACTCTTGAAATACCAAGAGGAGAAAAATAACATGGTGTTATGGTCTGATTGTAAATCACCAATGCAATAGTATTAAGAGATGAAATCTTTGGAAAGGAAATTCCACACTTAAAGATACAGTTAGAAAGCATCATCCACGAACTAGAAAGCAAGCCTACAGAAAACATTGGGTCTCCGATGCCAGCATCCGGAGCTGCGAATTCCTGCTCATAAGATACGCACCTTATATTTTAGCAATCTAGTTGGACTAAGACCTATAGTAAACAAGAATATAGACAAAAGCAATATACTTTGCCTCTCCAGTTGAATTTCTAAGTTGCATTTGAAGCAGAAATTGTGGCATTGTCTGATAGAATTCTAAACATGTATACAAAATTGAAAGGACAGGGAAGATTATTGGAAGTATCAGGAAATATGAATTCTGTACTTAATTTAACTAGTAAAATGAGGATACCACTAGTCTTGGATAATACTTGGAGTTACCTCTAAAAAGCTGTTCAAAGTATATATCTAGCACTATAGATGAAAATGGAATTATAAAAATGCTCAGATAAGTCACAGGAAATTAGGGGAAAAAATCAGAAAAATGAAAAAACAGAAGCAGAAAACAAAAGATAAATGACACACAAACTCCTTAACTTACTAGTAATTACATTAAACATAAATGCTTCGAATATACCAGTCAGAAAGCAAACTACAAAGTGATTATATCTTCTTTTATTATGCATGTCATTACGTTGTCTTCAACAAAAATAACTACATTTACAACAATATGGGCAGGCTGAACGTAAAGGGGTTAACCAAAGATATATTATGCAAACATTGGCCAAGAGAAAGCTGAAGTTACTCTATTATTGTTAAAGTAGACTTTAGAAGTTCGACCTTGAGCCCTGAGTGCAGAGGACTAACAGCAGCCTACTGGCTGCTGGGAACTCCCAAGCCAGGTTAGACTCAATGCTTGTGGCCCTGGCCACAGCCGGCACTGCCACACATTGCGCAAGTCCTGGCTTTTGGGCTCAAGAGACCTCCCTCTTCCTGATGAGTGTGCTGGGAAGGGATCTCTTGGGAACAAAGACAGGCCTTGGCCCCATCCACCATTACCGTTGAGGCGGCAAGCTCTAGGGTCTTGGGGATGTGGAATTGCTACCTAGGTACCATGAATTAAGCCACTGAGTGTGTAGATGAGGAATCAGTCCTACAGAACTCTCAAAGACAGGGTAACGTCACTCAAAGCTAAGCAAGGGTACTGAGACCTGGTGGTTGGGAGGATAGAGACCAGAAGATCTGTATGGGTCAGACTGATATGCCAGCATACATGTGAGTCCTGTGTAGGACTTGTTACTAGGAAACAATGCTGGCCACCACATGCCATGCGAAAGCTAAGACTATGGGTCTGTCTAGCAGGGCTAGATCCTAGTACTTGACAGAATGTCAGATTAGGGGACAGGTCACGTTAGGCAGAGCCATGACACTAACACACAAGAGAACCAGGTCCTGGAATAGATTATCTGTGGAAATAAAAGTCCCACTGGTTAGCTCAAGAGTTGAGATGGTGATGGGTTGAGCTAGGTGTGACCATGGAACCTGCCATCACTCACAGGTAAAGAAACCAACAACAGTCTGGGCAGGTCCATGCTGCAGCACCTGCATGTGCATTCTAAAACAGGGTGTGGGGCAGGCTGGGCTGCATTGTTCACCAGCTCATACAAGATCAAGATGAGAGTGCAGACTGCTGGGCACTGGCCTAACACCCACTGGCATATATGAGATCTGGGTCTGGGAGTGAGTCAAATAGGGGAACTTGGAAAACCCCCCTATGGGGTTACAACTCTCACTGATGATCACATGGTTCAGGCCTGGGGGTCGGGCTAGCTGGGCAAAGTAGCTCCAATTGTTGGCTAGTGTGGGCTGGTTATAAAAGGAGGTGGACCAGGCAGGGCCGAAGAAACCTTATTTATTTTTATTGGAAAGGCAGATCGGAAGAGAGAAAAGACAAAGATCTTCCATCTGCTGGTTCACTCCCCAAATGACAGCAATGGCTGGAACTGAGTGGATCCAGAGCCCAGGGAGCTACTTCTTGGTCTCCCAAGCGGGAGCAGGTGAAGGCAACTGAGCCAACATGCCAACCTGTGTGTTACTTCTCATAAATGTTTACAAATCTCAGTTAAAGCAGAAAATTTAAAAAGACATAGAGTGGAAGGTGCCATTTGCTGTAATAAATAAAAATAAGATGACAATGTGTTTTGTAAGCTTTTTGAATACCACAAAATAAATAAACAGAACATTACTGTGGTCATAGTATATAAATTATCTGAGATGTATAGAATATATATACACACAAAACTATGGATTATATTAGTATTTCAAAAATATCTTTCAAATATATCAGTGATTAGAATTATTTATTTGGGGGCGGAATCAAGATGGCAGAATAGGGTAAGGACACGTTTGAACAGACGGAGAAACATTTAATCAGGATGAAGCAGAGAGGACACATTCCAGGAAATAGGAGAGGACAGAACAACAGCAGAGGGGTACCTGGAGACTAACAGAAACAGGAAAGCAGCGAAAACAATGGTGTGGTGTTGCAGTGACTGAAACTCCAGCAGCATTCAAATAACGGCGATCTGAACTTCACCAGCAGCCGGAACTCCACCAGCAACCAGGTGGGAAGGGACTTTCACTGGGAGCTTGGGGGGTAAACCCAGACAAAGAACTGTCCATCCTGCTGGTCCATTTGATTTGACCAGGAGCAGAGACAGAGCAGCAGATCCCAGACAGGCAGTGCGAGAACAGGGTGGATCTCACAGCCCAGTCAGCCCCCTAGAGTCGAATTGGGTGCCATTTTGCGTAAGAAGGAAAGGGCAAGGGAGAGGACTGAGCATAAATTGAGCTGGAAGTGAACTCATTTTTGACTCAGTGCACTGCAGCAATGTGGCATTCTACAGGTTCCACCCAAGACAGGTCTGGGTAGCCCTCAGATTTGACTGCCAGCAGATCAAGAACTCTAGTAGTCAGATGCCATTTTACACTCTGTGGCAATAGCTTTAGGACTGCAGGAGACAACAGTGAACTGTGCATGTGCTGAGCTCGCAAGAACTCACTGAGTTCTGTGGATTGCACTGGTCCTGCAGGAAAATAATACCAACTGTGACATCGTCTGGGTCAAAATAGGTTCGAGTAGCACCTAGATCTAACGTCCAACAGGTTCCAACAAGATCAGCACCACCAACAACTTAACTAGATAGGACACCTGGTATTTCTTTAATCCTGGGACCTGCCCCAACCGGAAGTAGGAGAAAGGTTGCAGAGGCAACAGTGCAGCCTCAGCACAGTATCACAGAAGGTAGAGGGTGGTGAGCCAGGAGTTGGGACTGTGGAGACCACAGTGGAAATCTAACATAAGAACCCAGACCTGGCACTCACTGGAGGTTGTGGCACAAGTGGCTGCAAGCAAAGAGTTGTGTACCAACTGCAATAAGTAAAATCGCATTGTAGACCTGTGGAGAAGACTCTGCTAACCATAAGTACAATGACCAAGACCAGAAGAAGAAACAAAGGCAAATGAATATTACCGAAAACTCCCCTGCAAAGGAGCAAAACCCTATGCCAACCTCAGAGTTCACTGAGGAAGACATAGAGAAAATGGAGGACACAGAATCCATAAGACTCATTTTAAAGCTTCTGATCAACAATGAGAAGCACATACAAGAGTTCAAAGAATTTAAGGAAGCAATAAAGCAAATCAAGGCTGATATATCAGAAATTAAGAACACAGTGGAGCAAATTAAAAGTACAATGGAGAGTCTCCAAAGTAGAATGAAGCAAGCAGAAAGATAAAAAAAAATTGGAAGATATTTCCTGTCATCAGGGGGAAGCAAACAAAGAGCTGGAAGCAGAGCTGGATCAGGCAAAAACAAGTATTCAAGAATTGAAAGACACTATTAAGAGGCCAAATATAAGAGTTATGGGAGTCCCAGAAGGTGCAGAAAGAGAAGCTGAGTTTGCAAATGTATTTAATGAAATAATAAAGGAAAATTTCCCTAATCTGGAGAAAGAATTGGGAAACAAGATCCAGGAGGGGCACAGAACTCCCAACAGGCTTGATCAAAAGCAATCTTCACCAAGATACATGATTATCAATCTCTCTTCAATTGAACACATGGAAAAGATCCTTAAATATGCACATGAAAAAAATGAATTGACATATAAAGGAATGCCAATTAAACTCACAGGAGATCTCTCACAGGAAACTCTACAGGCAAGAAGAGAATGGAATGACATATTCCAGATTCTAAAAGAAAAGAATTGTCGGCCTAGGATAACATATCCAGCAAAGCTTTCTTTCATCTTTGAAAATGAAATAAAATTCTTCCACAGTAAAGAAAAGTTAAAAGAATTTGCCTTTTCCAAACCTGCCCTACAAATGATACTTCAAGATGTTCTCTTGACAGAGAAGAGGAATAGCACCTACCAAAACCAATAGCAAATGGGAAGAACATCCCAGTAACATAACAACAGAAGACTAAACCAATGAACGACCCATTCCTAAAATAACAGGGCCAAAGTAGCATTCATACATATTAAAGTCTGAATGTAAATAGCTTAAGCTTAATCAAACATCATAGACTAGCTTACTGGATTAAAAATAAAACCCTTCTATTTATTGTCTGAAAGAGACACATTTCACCAGCAAAAATCACCGGAAGCAATATCTCATGGGTTTTGTTGTTTTCTGTTGGTTTCATCTCTTCAAAATGCTTTCTTCTGATTAAATCATTCAATGACTCGTAGATCATATAGCAGCATCATTTTCTTCAAGAAGGCTCTTGATTTTCATCTTCAGCTACACATTAGTCATTTAGTAGCATGTTATTTAACTTCATGGTGTTAAAAATTTCTTTTTTCTTCCTGATGTTGATTTTGTTTTGTGCCTTTTCATTTAAGGGGATGTATAGTAGCTGTGTAATGGAGACTGTCATCTCTAGTAACATGTCATTTAACTTCATGGAATTGTAAATTTCTATTTTTCTTTCTATTGTTGATTTTGTATTATGACTTTTCATTTAAGGGGATGAACAATAGCTGTGAAATGGAGACTAACATCCAGATGTGAGGATACAATGTAATATGCATTTCTACTTCCAGACAAAGATGGACTTAAAATGAAACTGTTCACTATATCTTGACAATAAGATGCTGGACTCTCTGCCATTGTCCATGCCCGCAATGATGGACATATGACTGTGTATGAAGAACAATATTTTAGTGATGATATAGAGGAACTAGATGGCGGGGAGGGAATTGGGGAGGTGATAAGGGGAATTCCAGGAGCCTATGGAACTGTATCATAAAAAGATAATAATAATAACAAAATGTAAAAAAAAATTATTTATTTGAAAGGCAGCACATCAGAGAGAGAGCCAAAGAGCTCTTATAACTCCAAATTGCCACAACCATCGTGGACCAAATGGCTAAATTTCTGAATCATAGATTTCCTTGGGAATCTCAAGAACGTTTGGGGTCATTCATCAGAGAAATAGAATATCCACCTAACTAACTTCTCATGCAACAAACTCACAGCCCACCTGAAAGCTATGTCTGAATATCAGCTTTTGGGACACTCTTAGAATAAAAGCTCCTGGGTGGCTGTATGTAATTAATTTCAATGTCATGTTTAGCTATCCAAAATAAACACCTAATAAGCATCTCTTTGATCTGACAGTGCCCTTGGAATCCAAAAAGGTTTTTTTTTTTTTTTTAATGTATTTCATTGTACTTACTACAAGAATCATAGAATAGGATATTTTTACTGTAGAGTCAAAGTGTGAGCATTTCTAAATTGCCTCAAGAAGTCATTCTGGTGACTGGTATACTGCTGGAAACAGGGCTAATAAAGTGGGAAAGAAAATTCTTTGTTGAAATCATCAAGTAGAAAAGTGAAATAAACAGGATTGTCTGTGTTACTCAAAAATAATTCAGTCTACACTTTACTCTGAGAATGTTGTAGTAGTCCCTGTTTTACTGGAGTTTACTGTTCTCTGCAGAATAAATTGTTTAGGAATAAAATGAAAAGATAGCTCATTCTGAATGCCAATGTACACAAAAAGATTTATGGGATGGTCATGGTATGGTTGCATGGAGTTGGGCCATAGTACTTAATGTGTTAAGAATTTAACTTTGAGTAAGTTATTTTAAATGTTTGTGCTTCATTTTCTTCATTTGTAAACTGAAGACAATAATGGATAACCAAATAAGATATGGGGTGCAGAGCCTGCCAGTTGAGAGATGCTGATAATGGTGCATACTGAGGCCTGAGTTGTAGCATGCATGCCACCTGTGATACTGGCTGGATTGGCTAATCCTCATCCTTCCTGCACTGCGATCCCTTGTGGGCATCAGTTTGTGTCCTGGCTGCTCCACTTTCCATCCAGCTCCCTGCTTGTGACCTGGAAAAGTATTGGAGCATCCACATAGGAAAACCCTGAGGAAGCTACTGGCCCCTGTCTTGGACTGGCTCAGCTCCAGCTGTTGCAGCAATTTGAAGAGTGAACCAATACACAAAAGATGTTTCTGTTTCTCCTTCTCCTTATAGATCTGCCTTTCCAATAAAATAAATAAATCTTTAAAAAAATTTTTTTTCAGAGAATACAGAACAGTATTAAGAAAGATTAGTTAGTCCTTTGATTCCAAGGTAGTAGGGGGACTTGCCTGTCTAAATATAAAACTTAGGGAGGGGCCCGGCGCGGTGGCGCAAGTGGTTAAAGGTCCTCGCCTTGCACGCCTGGGATCCCATATGGGCCTGTGGCCTGGGAAAGCAGTCGAGGACGGCCCAAAGCTTTGGGAACCTGCACCCTGTGGGAGACCCGGAAGAGGCTCCTGGCTTCGGATCGGCATAGTATCAGCCCGTTGCGCTCACTTGAGGAGTGAATCATTGGACGGAAGATCTTCCTCTCTGTCTCTCCTCTCTGTATATCCGCCTTTCCAATGAAAAAAATAATAAAAAAAAATAAATCTTTGAAAGAGATGGTGTCATGCTAGACAAAGACCTTTAAAAAAAAACTTAGGGAGAAATAATACATTTAATTGCAAACCATGTAAATTTTTACAAGAAATTACAGTTTCAGATCATTTTTAACACAGCAGTGTCTTTTATATGATGGAGTAAGAACTCTGCTTACCAGCTTTTGCTTCTTTTTTAGAAATTGGAAATGCTTATGCTGTTTTAAGCAATCCAGAAAAACGAAAACAGTATGACCTCACAGGCAGTGAAGAACAAGCCTGTAATCATCAAAACAATGGAAGATTTAATTTTCATAGAGGCTGTGAAGCTGACATAACTCCAGAAGACTTGTTTAATATATTTTTTGGTGGTGGATTTCCTTCAGGTACTTCACGGTTACTTGTAAATACTGTGTTTTGTGAAGCTGGATCCCCCCTGCTCCTGTTGGGACTGTTTAAGAATTCATCTACCTTCTCTCCTGAATTTCCTGTAGAGTTTGTGATCCTGTGATGGGTTTTTAGTGGCCATAGAAAAATGTTAGGTTATTCATTTTACCATACTTGCCTTTTCCAAAAGATATTTTTATTTAAAAATTTAAAGTACAGTTATTCTTTATGTAAAGAATTGGTCAAGTAAGGCAGAAATCCAGTGACAATCCAGTGTCCTAGTAAGTATTGTTACATACACAGGATGTCTTTTTCCCCGGATGATTATTTGTCTTTGGTTCCATGGGAATCTTTGTAGCTATTTTACTAATTCAATTGTAGATTATTGATTTGGATTTATGTGGAGGTCCTCATCTGTATTTCCACTGAAACAGTAAAAGTATTGCTTGGTAGGTTATCAATAAAGTGTTTTAAAACTATGTTAAGATAGAAATAATTAATTGAACTAGGCTGTCAAAGTGAAACAAAAGTTGCTTTGATGCTAATAAATGGATAGATTTTATCATACAAATGAAAGTTGTATTGAATTTAAACTTATTATAAGTTACTTATGTAGAAATTACTTTTCTTTGAGAATAGTTAAGGTTCTTAAAATTATGGTTCTAGCCTTGTTTATAGGATTTGCTTATGGTATGAAATTAAACATCATTTACAAACTAGAGTTTTTATGAATGTATTAATATGATTTAGCCTTGGAACCTCTTCTGAATGTTATTGAAAAAGATTGTTTTCATTAATAGGACATTTTTACAAAGCATCCTTAAAGAAGAAAGATATATAAATATGAATGAATGAATAACTTGTGTTTTCACCTATTAGAATATGTAATTTTCTCACAGGAAAAATATTAAAGCTAGTAATTTTGATGAAAATGCTTAGTCGTAGTCAGAAAACTTTCAAGCAGTACTAGTTTTTTTCTAGAAGATAGTTTACATTCCTTTTGCTAGTTATGATGTAACTTATCAGTGGTAGTCATTTCTGATTTGTCATTTTTTTAAAACAAATTGCATCTCCATTATCAAGAGAATATTTAGACATATTGTGATCTACCTCTACTGTACTATATACTATTTTTTTGAAAGCCAACTACAATACTTTCTTGATTTGTAGAGACGTTTGTGATTCATTTGATAAATGTCAATAACAAAGTTTCAAAGTAAGGTTCCAAAGTTGGTAAAAATAAGGAAGACAAAAATCACCTATGTGTACAGTGTTACAGGAACTCATAGTGAGGTTTTCTAAAGAGGAAACCTCTGCCTTGCTCTGCAGCAGGCAGAGTATGGGAAGTGGCAATCCTTTTTCTGTCTACCCTTCATTTAGGAAAGGAGAGGACATGTAGTACTTCAGTAATTTAAAAATAATAATGTAAAAGAAAGTTTAATTTTTCCTAACATAATTGCACTCCCTAATTTACTCTTGTTTTCAAATTTCTAGGAAGTGTACATTCATTTTCCAATGGACGAGCTGGTTATAGCCATCCACATCAACATCGACATAGTAGACGTGAAAGAGAAGAAAGAGGAGATGTATGTTTATGACATGATTAGAAACCACAAAATGGCAAACTTCAGCTCAAGAAAAACTATTAGAGTTGTCTAAAACTAGGGCTAGTTGTTTTGAAAAATAACAATGAGTTTTCTCTTACCAGAGGCACTCAGTAGAGACCAGAGAGGTCCTTTAAGGATGTGGGAGGGACAAGGACAGAGGCGGGGAGGGGAAGTGGCTGGACAGTATGACCCCTATGGATTTGGTGTTCTGTGGTTCTAAAAAGACACAGTGGTGCTGTTCATGTTTTTTTTTTTTAATTTTTTTACTCTTTTTACAGTAAAACTCTTATTCTTGGTCCTAGAGAAATTAATTAATATACTGAAAAACTTAAATTGGAAATAACTCCTTTTTCTAATACAGTTATACCTAATTGCCTATAGCAGTTAAATTACATGAAGTGGAAAGGTAAATGGAAAGAACACTAGACTAGAAATTAAAAGGCCTGGGCTCCTGCTCTGCCCTCATCAGCTCCCATCTTCCACCCTCAAAAACAAGGTAAAAATAGTTTTACAACCTGCAACTTGCTGATAAGTCACTGTGTATGTAAGAGAAATAGAGAGATAAGACTTCATCCACAAAAAACGAGATCACATTACCTCAGTGGTTTTCAAACCAGAACTGATGATGCCTGGAGAGTTGTATTTTTAACAATCACCCCAGGGGTTTAGAATGATCAGGCGGACTTGAAGCAGTGAGCGAGGTGATCTTGAATGCTATTTTTACTGCCAGAAATGCATGACAATTGTTGGGTTATTGACAACCACAATTATATTACAGTTTGCTATTCTTTGGTGATTTTTTTTATAGGGAGGTTTTTCTGTGTTTATCCAGCTGATGCCCATTATTGTATTGATCCTCGTGTCATTATTAAGCCAATTGATGATCTCTAATCCTCCTTATTCCTTATATCCCAGATCGTAAGTAGTTAACAGTGAAGTTCTCTGTAAATGAATTTTTGCTCTATCTGCTTCCTTAAAGCTTTTATGTTCTTTTTAAGCTTTTAAGCCAATTTTATTTAAAACCTCTAGTTTTAAAAATTGCTACTTAAGTGATAAATTTATATTATGTTGTTTATACTTTTGTTCCACTGAATAAGAACAGGGGCTATTTATTAAATTGATAGCAATTTAAAGTGGTGGGTAATGTGTTGATATCAAAGATGAAAGATACTTTAGAAGAAAGACAAAAATTCTTTAAAGACAGAAAAAGTAGTGATTGCACAAAAATTTGTGTTGTAAAGGGGGAAATGGATGCTTTTTTATTTTTAAGATATTGACTAAATACAAGCAAATGAAATTATTATGTGAAGTATTTCCCTGACATGTATTTTATGAAAAAGGTCAGGACATAAGGGAAATTCAAAACACAACCATTCTAAACAATTTTATTATAATTAGCTAATGTAAAGGAAACTTTGCAAAAATCATTTTGTCAATAATTTTACATTATTAAGAACACTGAATTGGGCCTGGCGCGATGGTTATGGCTTAATCCTTGCCTTGCACATGCCAGGAGTCCATATGGGCACAGGTTTATGTCCCAGCTGCTCCACTTCCCATACAGCTCCCTGCTTATGACCTGGAAAAGCAGTAGAGGATGGTCCAAACTATTGGGACCCTGCACCAGCATGGGAGACCAGGAAAAGGCTCCTGGCTCTGGATCGGATCAGCTCCCGCTGTTGGCGCCACTTGGGAAGTGATCCAGCAGATGGAAGTTCTTTATCTTTGTTTTTCCTTCTCTCCGTAAAATCTGCCTTCCAATAAAACATAAATAATTCTTTAAAAAAAACCCCACGGGATTTCAAAATGAAAATGACCATTTCTTCTAAGTAAGATTTTTATTAACTAAAACTTGAAAGCATGTTGTAGGAGTATAGTGTATTAAAAGAGTAGGATTTTTAATGACTTGAAATGCTGATTTAGGCAATTTGAGGGTGTGTAGATTATTACTAAAATTAACTGAATTATTTTGGTTTATAGTAGCATATTCGAATGCCTAGTTTTAATCAAGATAATAAGTACTATGCTTCTGTTTTACAGTGGATCAGGTCTGACTGTTAAAATGCGGACAGAAAACTTGGGTGTTGTTTATTATGTCAACAAGGACTTTAAAAATGAATATAAAGGAATGTTATTGCAAAAAGTGGAAAAGAGTGTGGAAGAAGATTATGTGACTAATATTCGAAATAATTGCTGGAAAGAAAGGCAGCAAAGTAAGTTTGTCAAATTTTAACTTTTTAAAACTTAGTCACAATCTGTGATTATTGTAGATTTCCCTACACAAGGAAAGGGAATAACCTGATATAAAATTGAAACTTTATACCTAAATGAGATGTTTATAATCTGTGTCTGAGAGTGCCCCCTGTGTGATTCATCCAGTCTGACACTGAAGTAGTTGAAGAAAAATGAAGGATTATATTTGTATTGAACATGTGTTCACATTTCATTAAGTATTACAAGTAGTGCAGAGATGATCTGAAGTATGTGAGATAGATGTGGAGGTTATATATGAACACTGTGCCTTTTTTTTTTTAATCTCCAAAGAGAGTTCTGAAGCAAGTCTCCCATGGGCACCAAAGAATAGCTGTGATATGTCTTCTATACAGATTGCTTAAAACACACTAGTTAGCACATCATAAGGACTTAATAAATACTTGTGTTATTGTGGATATCACCCAAGTACTGGTTCACTTGCAGATGACCATAACAGCTGAGGCTGTGCCAGGCTAGGATCCGAAGCTGGGAGCTGAGTCCAGGCCTCCCATGTGGTATCATATGGATATGGTGGACCAGCTGCTTGAGCTGCCAGCTGCTGCCAGCTGCTGCCTCCCAGGTTATGCACTGCAGGAAGGCGACCTTGAGAGCAGTGCTAGGACTTGAATGTAAGCACTGCAGTGTGGGATTAGGTGTTCCGGGTATTAGCTGCTACCACAGATGCTCTCAAGTAGATTTCACAACTTCATTATTTATAAATAAATTGTTGTTTCTGGAGATCATTGAAAATAGACTCTTACATTCTTCCTGTATGCTTTGATTGTGGTCCAAAGATATTATTTCCTTTGATCACTGTTTCCTAGAAAGTAAATGCTAATTTCCCTTTTTATATTGTATTGTCTTTGAGTGTTCCCACCCTTTAGAAATGCTAGTAAATGGTGACATGGCTGAGAGTAACAAGAAAAAACAAGGGGTTCTTGCTGAAGAATTATTTGTAACCATGTATTATTTATCATTGTGTTACCCACACAGTGAAGTAAATATAAGGCTGAATGCTGTTACAATATGAAACCTTTTTCAGTTTCTTCTGTATTGTTATTGTATATTTTAAATACAAGTAAACTAAGAGCATAATTTTTAAGTTTTTATACTGACATCTTGAGATCATCTGGAACCTTAACTGAAAAAACACAGCAGAAATAACCATGAGGGTATTTAGCATAAAATATTCTCAGGGTGAGAAAGGTCATACCAGGTTTTAAATTGCTGGGACTAAGAGTGGAAGCAGAAGACGCTGGCATGAGTCCACACGACTCCATCCTTACTTCTTTGCTGTGTTTCTTTTACAAGTTGGCTTTTAGGTAAAGTTTCCAATTTCCAAAGTTTTTCTACCAAAATGGCTTTTAGGGATAGTACTTTTTTTCTTTTTTTTTCCCCTTAAGTTAGTAGAAATCTGTTGACTATCTTCCATGAAATATTTGTTTAAGCTTTTAAATTATCATAGCATAAGTTGTTATTTAACAGCAAAATCTTTTTATTTAACAGAAACAGATATGCAATATGCAGCAAAAGTATACCGTGATGATCGACTTAAAAAGAAAGCAGATGCCTTGAGCATGGAGAACTGTAAAGAATTAGAGCGGCTCACCAGTCTTTATAAGGGAGGATGAACTGGAATTCCTGTTTATACCTTTCCGTGTACTCTTTATTTATTTTTTTTTTCTGTAAGTTTAGTTTCATCATGAAAGCTGAAGAAAATCATTGGATATTAAAAACCAAATTGATCAGTTGGTTCCTGAAATCTTGGACATTGTATGACCTAATGGCGCCTTTAAATAGTAAGAACTGAAAACTAAAGATAATAATTTTAGTTACACTTTTGCAGTTACTTTCATCCTAAATGCCGACATGATTCTTAAATAAAGGTGTCTCCAGAAAGAATACTACCACACCTATAGTAATTTCTAGTCTTGCTGGTTCTTCATTTCTATCCATGTCATAATAAATATTTATAGAATGATAATTTTGTGTGCATACAGATTACTGCATTTGTATTTAAATTTTCTTAGTGTTTGGTCCCATGAGGTACTTCAGTTTAAGTTAATGGAACAGATGTTACACATAAATTGCATTTTCCTTGTGTGTTAAATAGGTGGGGTTGAAACAATGAGATTTTTTTTCAAAAAAAAACACAAGTTTATGTAAAGTCTTATAGCATTATCAGCTTAGAGGAAATGATATTTTTAATAATGCCATTATATTCCAAAATATATACTGAAATAAATGAACTGGCTTAGAGTTTCGGTTTGCTGTTTGGTTTTATGAATTGCTGAGCCATGCATAGAAAAGAAATCCCTTAATGATGGCTTTTTAAAGAAAATATGAAGAAATGGCTATAAATATTAAACTAAAAGGGTCCTTAGTAGTGCATTCCAATTATGTCATTTATAAATCCAGTAACTAAAAAGCCCCAAAACGTTCATTTATATGTCTTTAAAGGCATATGAAGGAGAGGATTCATCTAATTTTTTGCCCATGGAAATTTGCAGTTTTTTAATAATCATTTAAGCAGAATCCAAAAGTAAATGGGTTCTTCTACAAATAAGTAATAAGAAAAAATACTACCGAAATACAGCTTTGTGCCTTTAACCTATTGCCAACTCTAAAACTTATTAAGTAGATATGATACACCTACTTGATCAGAGCATGTTCTGTTTGGCCACATGCAACAGTGAGCAGAAATACAGCAGCAGGTAAGGTAGACTAGTGACTTCAGCAAGTTATCCATAAAAACTTCTGAGCTAAAATCTTTTCACCAATGAGTAATTTAATTAATCCTGTAGAGATAAGCTTTCTGTAATTAATCCATAAAGTGAATTAGAAGAAAATCTTAACAGCTGGAAATTAAAATTTTGGTGCCTATATACTGAATATGAAACTATTTGATTTCTGTTTTTTTAATGATTTTGCTTCACAGCTAGTTGAACACAATCATATCTTTGTCTCTTTTTGATGGGTGAAAAAATGATAGATTGACTTTCCGATCTTTTACTTAGACATCTTTTTCTGAGTGTAGTTGATTGATGGCATATGTTGAATAAAATTTATCATCTTCTCTTAAAAATATTCTGTTATATTACCTTTTCCAGGTGAATCATTAAAAATGCCTTACTGAACCAGTAGGTTAACCTAAATAACAGATTGTCCTTGCAAAAATGGACACTTTAACCACGTTGCTTTTGGAAGTGTGACCTTTTGTTGTGGAGGAAAAAGATAGCAGCGCTTAAGAGAAATACAATTTAAAATGTTTTCCTTGAGCTTATAAAGTAACTTTGGTTAACAAGTTCATAACGTTCTAATTAGCTTTTTTGCAAGCTCACATGCATCAGAAATTTTACAAAAATTTGAATGAAACGATCTCATCTTTTTTTTTCTAGTTTTAAAGGGAAATTCACACTACTGTGGTTGATATTTACATGAACTAAACTGCCCTAATGATTTTTCCTCTTAAATCCTGATTTTAAAGAGTTGAAGTTATCAAGTAAAGTTGTGTATCACAAAGACATACATGGCCTAGGCGCAGTATTATATTTCAGTTGCATTGTTGCATTCCTTTACATTTCATAAGATGTTAAAGGAGATGTGTTTGATATAATAAAGTTTTTGGCAATTTTTGGAATTGCCTGACAAATTTAAGTTACATAAATTAAATTTGAAAATAATAAATATCATATTCTGGTGTAAAGGCTCAGTAGGTGACTTAGAATTTGGGACTCATTTTACAATGTAACAAGGCCTTAGATAGTCTGAGACATAAGACTTTCATATTTACTCCTTTTATATAATAAAAATCATAATATTTTGCCATCTGATTTTTAGTTACAATTGCTTTGCAATTTTGTTTGATCTTTTTAATTACCACTTCAAACCCATCCATCATTTGATTTACTTTACTAATGTCTCTTATTGAAGTTTTAGGAGTTTGGCAGCAGTTGCTTATTATTATTTTCCATTTTCATGTTTTTGTGCATTCACATACACATCCTTACATACCTGGGGGTAGGTAGGAAATAGCACCTTCTATTACTGTTCTTTTGATTCTTTAGTTCCCAGATTGGTGTTAGTCATAGGTAATATTTTATTTTGATGAAATAAGACACTGAATTTTTCAACAGTATGAAATTTCAAGTTATATTCTCTCTAATAATTAAGAAAAAATAATATATTTTGGGAGCAGACTGTACTGAATGCCTAAATAAATGTGCTTATTTATTACAAAGTTGTGGTAGGAAAAAAAAATGTCCTAAAGGCATATGTTTGCCACTGGATTAAACCCTCCTTTCTGTGTCCGCTCAGGTGTCTACAGAAACAGCAATGTGGAATGACATCCCTTTTCTTGAGTTGCACTACCTAAGTTTAGTTTTTCTTTCTGTTAAAGCTTCTGCCAGGAGCTTTAGTATGTACTGTATAGTATGTACTGTAGACACTATGACTTGATTTCTGTTATGTTGGTCTGTGTATTTTAAAATACAGCTGTTACTAACAGGACATGCTGATATTACTTAATGCATTCCTATATATTTCGTCAAAACGGTAACTCTCCCACCTGTGTCAAAGCAGTGACCTCTTTCTTGATATTGGTCTAGGGACCAACTGAGCCATCCTTACAGTTAACAAGTATTATGAGAAAGTTTCCAGTGGGAGAAAGAGGAGAATGTGTAATTTATTTAGCTTCCCTGTGAATGCTGAGCTGAGTGCTCACCTGTACTACTTCCTTTACACTGAATGAAGCAAAGTGAAAGGCAATTTGTAATTTTTTTCTTACCTAAATTGAAAGAACTGATGAAAACAGAAAATAAATGAAATTCTAATCTTTGCTTAAATAGCTGGAAAACCTTGTCTACTGGCTATATTGGAGTGTTGCCTAGTTAAAAACCATGAAGTTCTCTGTAAACCAGTGGGAAAGTCATCTGGCAGTCATTTCCAAATTTTCTTAAATTCTAATTTTCACTTAAAAAGAAAATGGATAGAATAAGTCTTTTCAAGAAATTCGCGCACACCCTTTAATAGTTTGGCAAACAGACTTCCTTTTTGGTTTCTTTACTATTGAATAGATACTTTCGTATAAATGGAAACATTTTTCCTCAAAACATTTAATTCAAAACATATTCCTTATATTAAGGATTATGTAATCACAATTTTTGTAAATTGCCTATGTGTAACTTTTTTCCTGTTGGTATGTGATTCCTTTTCCTTTAATTTGATTATTTGCTGGTGTTGGGGCCAATAGATCTGTGAATATTTTGTTGATGTGTCCATGTATAATGTATATATTTATATTTTTTCCAGCTAATACCTCAAATGTATGATTGTTTAATATATGCCACACTATGTTTGCACAGAGCAGGGCTTCCATTAGTAGGGAACATCTTACTTCTAACTTTGAAATAAATCCACAGAATTTGGTTGGTGTGAACTATTTCCATTGATCTTTGTTCATGTTTTAATACACACATTCCTAACATAAGGCTCTTACCTTAAATGTAATTATATCTTTCAATATCTGGCAATCTGAAACTATTATAGAGGTAAGAAGTATTTCTTGAAATGGTTTAATTTCAAAAGTTATTTTAAAAATTGGGTGATTGCCAAGATGTCTGATTAACTGCATAGCATATGACACTTGGCATGAATGTGAGCAAGTGTCATTTACTCCAGCATGAAATTCCAAATATTTTCATCCGGCACCTTATTTCGCCACTTAAGAGCAAGCACCATTAAAATAATAGAGATCTTTGTTGAAATTGGAATACTTTAAAATAATTTCAAAATTAATTGTTCTTATTTAGATGAATATGTAGGCAAGAGAAAAACTCATGTTAAGTTCTTCTGTAATTCATTTGTATGAAGAAATGCTTCTTACCTGTTTTTGCCTTGATTTGTGTTTAGATTTTAGATTGCTACCTAAGATTTTTGATTTAAAGTTTATGTTCTAAAAAGCTACAGGTAATTTTCAAGGTGCGGTGGAATTTTAATGGAAGCCTTGTATAACTTAAAATGAAACTGGTAAAAGATATTTGTTGACACTACATTTAAGATCATTCAATTAGGTTTAAAATGGAATGTCTGATTTGTAAAATATTTAATGTCAATCAGACACATATAAAATAGGATTTTCTGTGTGAGAACTCTGTAAAGAAAATGCATTTGATTTTTAATGAATGTTCTGAATGATTTATGACAAACTTTTGTCTTTCAATCTCTGTAGTTTATCTCAAAATATTAATAAAAAGGTCTGTTCTCACAGTTAAACATTTGTTGTGTTTTATACTCCTGATATGTCCATGTGTGAATGTCTGGTACATACCAGGTAGGAATATATAGCTGGGTGTTGGAGATTATTCCTTGAACAATCCAGAACCCTGATGGAGTTCACGTTTAACAAAGCAAATAGATGTGGAAGGAAGCAGCAGGCAACTGACAATGTCGACCTGGAACACAGATGAAAGGTGCAGCTTGAGAACTCAGGGAACTGTGGAAAGAAAACATGATGGGAAAATAGAGACATGCTGGAGAAGGCCCATAATGCCAGGCGCAGCACAACTGTCCGGTTCATTTGGGATTAGGAGGTCGTTTGTCCTCTCCAAGAGAACTCTTCTAAGCAAGTTAAGTATCCTGCTGTTTCCATCCAACTTTTGGGTTAGAAGTAGTTTCTTTTGTACTCCTACTTTCAGGCACTGAAAATGAAGAGTAACAGATTCCTTTAGGACTCATTTTCCAACGTGCTGTATTCTGTTTTGAATAAATGAGAACCAAGAAAATCGGTAACTAAAGCAATGAGCCTCAGTTTTCCTAGGAGAGGCCAAGACAATTCTCAATTAAGGTGTGGTTTTTTGTCCCCAGAGCATTTTTAACTGTCACAAGGGAAGTGTGTTGCTGGAATCTTGCAGATACCAGGGAGGGGATGTTGCCACGTGCTATGATGCACATTACAACCCCTCTGACAGATTCATCTGATGGAAAAATGTTAGTGCCAAAGCCTAGAAACCTTGTGCTAAGGTGACTGCAGAGTTCCCTCCTGTAGGAAGCTTGCTGATATTCCTACTACCTGCTGGAGGCTTTTGTTGAACATGCAAACAAGGCATAAACCAAAAAAGCATAAGCAGGCCTTCAGAGGCACAGCTGCAGGCCAAGAACCAATGAAAGGCCCAGGTCAACCCTAGAAGCACACAGCACTCTAGAAAGTATACGCCCCCTTTATTTAAAGTAGGTGACGTCTGTAACACAAAGCATAGGAAATGCAGGAATCCAGTGTCCTGTGTGAAAGTCCTCCGTTCAAGTCCTGGTACTTCCCATCTGATTCTACTTGCATCTTGGCACTTACGAGCATTTAGGGAATTGAACCAATGGCGTGGAGGACCTCCTTTCACTCTACCTTTCAAGTAAATATTGTTAAAAAGGAGCGGGGGAAGAGATATAAAAATATTGGGATCAGTAACCTATGGTCTTCCAATTAGTGGCCATTTGGTGCTATTACGTTTGTAACGCCATTCTCCGAAGTTTTCCATCTTAGGAAACACAGTTTGGGATGAAGGTCACTGAAAAAAACAGGGAAATCTTGCACCGTGTCCGCGTAAGCATACCCTCCAGCACACTCCGCAGCTTCCGCTGGGTTTGACTCGCAGCCACCGCCCGGGAATCCTCCCGCAGGGCAGCAGCGCGCAGGCGCGCCGAGCCGCTCGCGGCGGGCCCGGGAGGGACGCGGGCGTCTGCGTTTCCGCTCCGCCTCCCCCGGAAATTCCGTCTAGCGCAAACGCTTCCTGCAACGCAGACGGGGTCACGAGTCATGTGACGGCGCGTTTCTGGGGCACCTGCCTTGGAGCTCTGCCTGAAGTGACAGCGGAGAGAACCGGGCGGTCCTGAAGCCGAGGTAGCTGGCAGCACGGAGCCCGGCGCGCAGGGCTGGGCCCGGGCCGTGGTGAGATGGGAGAGAAGGGGAGGACGCCCCTGATCCCCGTCTTCGGGCGCCGCTCTCCCTGCGGGGCGGAGTGGGCTGGAGGGCGGCCACCCCGGCTTGCTGCCGGTCGCGGGGCTGGAGGAGTCCGGCTTCAGCTGAGGACCGCGCAGTCTTGACCTGGCTGGGGCCGATGCCCCTTCTTAGGCTGGAGGGGGGTGGGGCGAGGAAGCCTGGAGGTGACAGTCACGGGGGGTTTCTCTTCCAGGCGTGGAGATTGATCCTGCGGGAGGAAGGGGTTCGTCATGGCGGATGTGAGTTGACACCCTCGCCCCCGACTCACCAGGGGAAGGGGAGGCTGGCAGAAGTGGAGCTGCCCAAGTAGAGATTGGTTTTGTTTTTTGTTTCCCTGCATTCACCTAATAGACCATCTTTTTGGGAAACCCGGAGTGAGTGACGAGTCTGAATCAGTTTGCAGAGCCCTGGGTATTCTGCCGGGAATTGGGCGGAGGACCCTAAGGTGCCCGCGGTCGAGAGGCTTGTATTCTCACCCTCCGCCCTGCCTTCCCGGGGACAGGAGCGGCTCTGCACGGTTACCTCTGGGGACACGCAGCGGGGGCTGACGGCCCTTCCCGGGAATGTGATGGGTGGGAGCTGTGTTCAGAACCAGTTTATCCCAGAAAGAGGTCATGGTGACTCATTGGGTTCACTGTGTCAAGTCAGGATGGTTTCTAACCCATACCACTAGGGCAGTGTTAATTCAGATGGTGTCTGTGCAACGGAACAGCCGAGGTAAGGTAGTGGGTGTAACGGGGGACAGAATGATCGATCCGGTTTGAAGAATATGAGAGGTTCCAAACAACTGATGTCTGATTTATCTACTCAGAGGTAGTAAGCGATACCTCAGGGACCAGTAGTTCATGAGAATATAAGACAAAGTAGTCTGTCTAGTCATTTAGTCATGTTAGGAAAGTTAACCAGCTGACTCAAAAATCAGGAGACGGATAGTGCAAATGTGTGAGCGTGGGAAGATGTTCTCAGTTGAACACAGCAGTCAGGTATAAATTAGTAGGATGCATATGATCTGATTTTACAGCTGCTGTCCGTTGGTGGGTACGCTGAAGGAAGCATGCTGCCACACGCCTCCTCTCAGGCAAACTTGAGCAGTCCTGTGACTCACTCAGGTCGTCATTATCCCTGTTGAGAACTAATGGATCCAAACCTTAGGTAAAGGAGAGGATTAGTTAACTTGTCCCAAGTTACTCAACTGCTGGCGTCAAAATACAACATAGAAGATAAAAGCACAAGCGTGAAAAGTTAGGAATGACAACTTAAGGTTACTGCAACAGGGGTAGGATGAGACCTAGAAAAGTCGTGAGAGGTGATGTTATAATATCACTTTCAAAAATATTTCCCTTTTAGGACCTAAAGCGATTCCTGTATAAAAAGTTACCAAGGTAAGACATTATTGATTTTTTAAATTGGAATATTATACCTGTTACTCTCGAGAGATTTTGTTTCTGTGTAGATCAGTATTATGTGCATATACTACAAATTAGCACTTTAAAATACCTGGTAATTCCCTAGGAAGCTGTAACTAATGACCTTTGAGTGCTTAGCTGTGCCTGCATGACCTGAGGCTCCGTGTCCACATGGGATGCCAGCCACAGAGGGAGGCTTCACCTACTTTCCCACAGCGCTGGGCCCAGTGAGAGTCCCACTTTAACAACTAGATGTATTCTAATGGCACTGAAAATGGTAAAGCTGTAGTGTAGAATTAGTAATCCAAGATGTATTCATTTTTACAACTGTATAGCTCTAGTGTGAACCAAAAACATCTGAAAAGTTTCATCTTTGGATTCTAGCAATCTCTCTTAAGTAGTGTTGGTAGTGTTGATCCAAAAGATAAACTCAACGGAAGTATATTTGTAAAAACATGATGAAAATCCATCCATAATGGCAGTAAAGGAATTGGTACCATCTGGTTTGTTTCCAGAATGACTGAGTCTACTTTGAATCATCCTCATGATTGTTCCTTGAAACTAGATACACTTAAGAGACAAAAATAGAATATCCAGTGATTAATTGCCAGTTGTGTGTCTGTATGCAGGCCTCATGGCCTCAGAGCTGTGGGTCTGTGCTTGTAACTGTTGCCCTACTATGCATTTCTGCATCCTGGATGGCTAGCAATTCACATTGGTAGAATGTGTGTTCTTATTTTTGAATTCTGTTAAATATGAGGATACTTAAATAACTTCATAAAAAAAATGGAACCTGCAGAGAATTTTGAAATCTCTGCACCATTTTTTCATAATATGTGTTTTCCCAAAATTGTTTTTAAGACCTCACATATTGTTTTTGGATTTGTGTTTTAAAATTTACATGAACCCAAAATAGTCCCTGGCTTTATTCACAACTTTTTGCTTTCTGAAACAATCAAATGTTTCTTAATTGTGATTTATACTCAGTGTATTTGTATCACTAATGTAACATTGGTCTTATAGGATAAATAATGAAGTAAGCTTACGGTTTCAGTTTCTCTATTTTATAAAACTTACTTTATAACTATAGCATATCAATGAATTAAAAATGTAGTAGTTAGTAAAATTTGTTTTCATATTCTTTGTCAACTGTGTGTTAAATTCAAAAAACTTTTGTATTGTGACCAGATTTCTAAAACCAGCTACTTTAATAAGAGTGTAAGTTTTCTGCTTACTTGGCCACAGGCCTATCTGGGATTGAGACCTATTTTGTTGTTGTTTTTGTTTTTTTAAAGAGTTCTTTCATTTCTACTTCCCATGGTGCATTGGTTGCTATTTAAATAATAACCATGAAAACTAGAAAAAATGCTACCAAAGTGGCACAAATTTTTCTGAATGTTTCTAAAATACTTTTACTGGTTATTAATATGTTTTATGAGTAGGAAATACATTCATGAAATTCAGCATTGGAATGTTAACCCAGGGTCCCAGAGCAAGAGCCTGCCTACCCTGCCTCCCAGCCACCGTTCCGGTCTCACAGGACCCTCCTGTCATCCACAGAGATATTTTTCTGTCTTTAAGTATGCATGTGAGGAGAGGCATGTATTTACACATTCTGTATCTCAAACCTGCACACTGTATTCCATAATTTGGCTCTGGTACACATTATTCAAAACTTATTTTTTTGCAGAATATGACTTTGATATTAGTCCCACCTTGGTAAGGACTTCCTCTTTTTGTGTGCCTACAGGCTAACCATTATACATGTATATCAGAATTAATTTTGGGTTTTGTTTTTTTTTTTTTTAATACTTATTTATTTATTTGGAAGGTAGAGTAATGGGGGCAGAAGCAGGAGCAGGGTGATCTTCCATGTACTCCCAGATGGTTGCAATAGTCAGAGCTTGTCCAGGTCAAAACCAGGGGTTCAGGGCCCGGCGGCATGGCCCAGCAGCTAAAGTCCTCGCCTTGAACCCGCCCCGGGATCCCATATGGGAGCCAGTTCTAATCCCGGCATGCCCCACTTCCCATTCAGCTCCCTGCTTGTGGCCTGGGAAAGCAGTAGAGGACGGCCCAAAGCCTTGGGACTCTGCACCCGTGTGGGATACTCGGAAGAAGTTCCTGGATCCTGGCTTTGGATCGGCATAGCATGGGCCATTGTGCTCACTTGGGGAGTGAATCATCGGATGGAAGATGTTCCTCTCTGTCTCTCCTCCTCTCTGTATATCTGACTTTCCAATAAATAAATAAATCTTAAAAAAAAAAAAAAAAAGCCAGGGGTTCAGAGCTCCATTCCAGTTGCCAATATGAGGCCTAAAAACTTGGGCATGTTAGAAGGAAGCTGGATTAGAAGCGGAGCAACTGGGACTTCAACCAACTCACTCTGATAACACTGGCTCCTAACTTTTTTCTTTTGTGAAAGTAGATTTCTCAACTTTATCTATGTCAAGCAACATTGCTGTTGTGTTGTGTCAAGTTGTGTGGCTGATAACTACACAAATGATTTACATGCATGCAGGTATCTGTAGGGTGTGATTTTGGTATTTAAGTTTTATTTATTGAAGACTGAGAGACTGACAGCTCTCATCTGCTGGTTTGCCTCCCACGTGCCCATTACAACCAGGGCTGGGTTGAATTTGGTTAGGCTGGGCTGACTGAGAGCTGGGAATCCAGCCTGGGCCTCTCATATGAGTGGCAGGAATCCAGTTATTGATCCATTACCACTGGCTCTGGTGGTGCAATTTAGGAAGAAGCTAGAGTCAAGAGCTGGAGCTGGTTTACAACCTAAGTGCTTTGGAGCGGGAAACAAGCATCCCAGTCAGTGTCTTAACTGCTAACATCCTTGCCCTGGATCTGATTTACATTTCACTGGCTTTCTTTTTTTTTTAACTTCATGCACAGTTTATTTTTTTCATCAGACATAGTTAATTAGGGTAAAAAGGTTCAAGGGCTTTAGGAAAGTAGGTAAGACTATTATTTCCATATTGTTTCCTTCATGTATCTGAGGTAAAGGGGGATATTGAGGGAAAAGCCCCACCCAGTTTCTCACCCACCCCAGGTGTCAGATGTGGGGCAAGCTCTGAGATGCTTTTAAAAGTTTTTGACAATGAAATTTTTAAAAACATAATTTCAGCATCTTAACATTAGATTAATTAGAATATTCCTTATTCCATTAGATTAATTAGAATATTCCTTAAAACATGATCAGCATGATAAGAAAAGAATAATAATCTTGTGTTATAATAGGAACACTGAGTTGATTTATACATACTTAGTAATATGGTCAATAGTTTACAAATTTGTTTGAATCTTGAAAATATTTTCTGCATTTGAAAGTATTTTGCATTTTAGCACTTTCCTGTTATACCCTGGAGTCTGTGTTTCTTTTTCTCTATTTCTTTTTTTTAAAGATTTATTTTTATTGGAAAGTCAGATATACAAGGAGGAGGGGAGACAGCGAGGAAGATCTTCCATCTGCTGAATTGCTCCCCAAGGGGCCGCAAAGGCCAGAGCTGAGCTGATCCAAAACCAGGAATCAAGAGCCTTCCTGCTCTCCCACATGGGCGCAGGGTCCCAAGGCTTTGGGCCACCCTATACCGCCCTCCCAGGCCATAAGCAAGGAGCTGTGTGGGAAGTGGGGTGCTGGGATTAGAACCAGCACCCTTATGGAATCCCAGTACTTGCAAGGTGAGGACTTTAGTCATTATGGTACCTTGCCCAGTCCTGAAGTCTGTATTTCTTAACTGCTTATTTACGTGAATTCTTAGCAATAAATTGGTGCTTAAACTACAGTGGTAAGTTATATCGTTGTGTATAATTGACACCATTAGTGTTCATTAGGATTTTTGAATGTTATCTGTGTACTGGCCTGTGCTTTACTTGCAGTGCTTAAAAGTGTTTACAGTAGCCATGCAAGAAAAGTTATTTTTATTTCAGCTTGCTAAACTGAATCTTAGAGAGGTTTCAAAATTGACTTAAGGTGGCCACAATAATTTAGAGGCAGAGTCCAGACTGAAAGCTGGGCCTTTCTCAAATCAAAGCTGTGGCCTTGGCTGTCCTGCACCTGCTGTAAGGATCACCAAATGACCTCGTCTTGGATACCTTTCTCCTCAGCCTAGATTGATTCCACTCTACTTCACTGACACACCGCTTTCCCCAAGGAAGCCTCCCCCAACCTGCCTCTTTGCGTCATCCCTCTCATTCATCCCTGAAGTGTGAATCTTAATAACATTTGCCACAGTTGTAGTTTTAAACTTAGGGGAGATTTTCTGATAGCTGTTTGGAGATTATAAGCATTGTAAAAGCAACAGTTTTATGCTTGTGGGGCTACTATAATGTCAGAATATTAAATGGCAGAAATACTTGAACTCAAAATTGAAATGAATGAGATAAGACACTTCTTTTTTGGTCACTGTAAGCACCACTGATAACCTTTAATACTTCTGTAAACCCCAGAATGGTAATACATTAGGAATTTTACTAGAGAAGCAACTCTTGATTTCCACCAATAAATTGTAAAGGTATTAAGATTTTGTCAGTAATTCACATTCAATATCAGGAAGAGATTTGGCAGACACATTGGAACACATGATATCAATAAGTACAACCCTGGATGTTTTCGGTAATATACATGAGAATTCAATTATAATTTTGAGGTATGTATATTGAGAAAATAAGATGTTTTATAATATTTTTACCCTTTTTCTCATTCTAGTGTTGAAGGACTCCATGCTATTGTTGTGTCAGATAGAGATGGAGTACCTGTTATTAAAGGTAAAATTTAAATGCAAATGGCATTTTGCTTTTGACTAAATTGTATGTATAAGGCACTTACATTGGAGGAATTAAAGGGAAAGGCATGAAACACACTAAATTCAAGAAATGGCTTTAGCTTGGGGGAGAGGTTTGTTTTTCTGTTTTGATGGCTAAGTTGGAACCTCTACTGGATGGCACATCATATGTGTCACATTAATGTTGAGAGTTTCAGCATGCATTTCTCTCAGGGTCGGTTTCTCATAAGGCATTTATAGTGGAATATAAGCTGTTGCTAACTCTCTAAGTGAGTGTAAATGCAGCTAGATTTATAAACACTGAGATATCTTAGTGGCTTTACCAACAGTTAAATAACATTCTGAATGTTGCATTCCCAGTTCACTTTACATCCGGGGTTATCATAGGTATTAGTTAACTCAGAATTGAAAGGTTTAGAGATCACCAGATTTAGTTTCTTTCATTTTACAGATGAAGGTAGTCAAGAGCAAAGAGACACTGCCAGTCCAGAGTTGCCCTCCAGTTGGTGAGGAGATAGTAGGGAAATCCAGTGTTTCCAGTCTAGAGTTCATTCTAATCCGTCCACATGGGCGGCCCTGGGCAGGCCACTTGCCTTTCTTTGTTCTATAATGAGTGCTTTGAACAAAAGAGTCTTGGTTGTTTTCCCAATCTAATGCCCGTTCTGAGAATCTGTGTTAAAGCCCTGAGCTCTGTTTTGTTCAGTTAATAACATTGAGGAAAACATGAAACAGGTAGACATCTGCCGGGGTTATTAACACTGCTGTAAGAGACACTGCTGCTTTGTTTTTTGTGACAGACAAAATTTTGTAGCTTTTTTCATTGTGTTAGAATAGCATGGCTGTCAGATAACCAGAACATTCAATTTATTAAATGAACTACATGATCTGTCTTAAAAAGGTCTCAAGGAACTAGAAACATTCAGTATTCCTCACCCAGTAAGTTAGCAGTTCTTCCTTTAGTTCTGGGCACTGAAGTTTCTGATTGAGCAGTTTGTCTCATTTAAATTGGTAAGATACAATTAGTGGAATGGTTGTAAATATAAAGCATAACCTTTCTGCTCAAATGTTTGTGGGTTTTGTTTTTTTAAAAACCTTCTGTCCCTTCCTCTCCTCCCACACCCCTCCCCGCCTCACCCCTGTGCCTTAGTGGGTGTAGTTCTCATCTGAGTCCCTTGTTCACAGTGGCCAATGACAACGCTCCAGAGCATGCCTTGAGGCCTGGCTTTCTGTCCACTTTTGCCCTGGCAACAGACCAAGGGAGCAAACTGGGACTTTCTAAGAACAAAAGTATCATCTGTTACTATAACACCTACCAGGTAAGTTCACGTAAGGGTTTGCTGCTTTCAACCATCTCATTTTTTTTTTTTAATATCTCCGTGAAATCACTTTTTACAGTTCTAAATTTTAGTTCTGAAAATAGATGACTTTTTTTTAAGTTAGGGCTTTAGATTGGCTATTTTAAACATGATCGTTAATTTTACTTCACATGATCACATCAGGAAATAATTACCTTGACAGAGTAGTTAAAGCTTTCATCAGTAAGGACTTGTTCTAAAGAAGACGGGTTGGATCATTGTTACTCCAGTAGATGGTGCCCTTAGCCAGGCAGCTATGAGCCTTGTTATTTTGACAGCCAGAAATTTTTCTTAAAAGTTAAATGATAAGCTGCTTACATTTGTTCTGATTGTTTTATATGGTTTGAAATGTTTAATATAATGACAGATTATTATTTGTGATCTCCAGCTGCGCTGTCTTAAGAGCAGCTGCTTTTTTTTTGCTACTTTTGCACTTTAGACTGTTATTAAGTTAAATTAAGGATTACTTGAATGTAGGCCTCCAACAAAACTGTTAAATATACCTAGACAATAAAAAAATAAATATACCTACACAACGAAATACTTGACTCTCTACCATTGCTTATACCCACCATGTCATGACGCACGTGAAGAACAGTGAAATCGAGACTACAGCTGAAGGACTGTGTGACTGTGAAACATGGCGCAGTGGGGCGAGGATGGGGGAAGCCCTATGGCTCAAAACAGTAAAACAGAAAATAAGAATAAAGTAAACAAAAAGGAAAATAAAGCACTGCAATATCATGGCCATTTGTCACGTAGTGGAGAAAGTCCCTGCATGACTTACGGAGGGTGGTATATGGGAAGTGGAATGTTAGACGAAGGTTTGAGTCCCTTCCCAGGCGTGGTACAGCAGGGCGGTGTGAGCTTTCATGATGGTCAGAACGGCATGCACTTAAAAACTTAGATGTTATTTATTCCTGCACTTTCTCATTTAAAACGTTCAGGTTGTAGGTGACAAACAACGGGTACGGAAGGATACTAAAATGGCTAAGAAGAGCTGTCTTCATTTAATTCTCAGTTGATCAGTGAGCTTCCGCTATTTCATTGACAATACTGGTTTAGAGACAAAAAAATGAAGAGAGGTTTCCACCTTAACACTTGGTTAACTAAGTGTACTGTTGGTATTTCTGAGGGATAATCGGTGGCTCCATTGTCACGGAAATACTTTCAGCTGCTTCATATTTCAGCGTGTAATATGTTAGACTGCAATCACTGGCCACCTTAACAGTTTTGGAAAATTATGACATTCTGGTTGAGGTACACTGCCTTTCATATTACCTCGACTGTATTTGCTTTTTAGGTTGTGCAGTTCAATCGACTGCCTTTGGTGGTGAGTTTCATAGCCAGCAGCAATGCCAATACAGGTATGCTCAAATAATCTTTAGTACAGTTTGTAATTGTATAATTTTCTATGTGCATTCTAATAGCCGTAGTAGATTTAGAGCAACAGTGTTTGAATTTTGGTTCAGCTCTATCATCTTTTCCCCTTAGGCCTAGGAAAAGTGATTTCTTTCCATCCTAGTTTCCATATTTGTATAATAGAAATAATAATATACTTTCCCCATTTTCTGGATTTATTTTATACTTAAAATGAGACAATGTATAGTGATTTTTTTTCTTTTGAGAAAGGAAAATTAGATATGTTACCTCAAGTGCTATATCTTGCACACATTGAAACAGTTTAAGAAAATAAAAGGAGGTGATAAAGTATACACAAAATGATTAAGGTGAGTTTCATTCCGTATAGACCAATATATTGGTAGCAGACAAGATGGATATGATGGAACGTTCAAAGAATATGAAGTGTGACCATAGTCCCATTCATGAGGGCTGAAGAATTTGAGAACAAATGCTAGAAAGCTATATTCCCATCCATAAAAAATGGTTAAATCCTATTATATTCAACAGTCTTTACTGGATATCTGTCTAAAGTGATAAAACTTAATTGGATTGTAATTTTTGAAGTGTGGCTCTACGGCTACACTATTGATGAATTTGAGATATATGAGGGTAAAATATATATATTTTTTAATTCAACAGTCAGATATACAGAGAGAAGGAGAGACAGAGAGGAAGATCTTCCATCTAATGATTCACTCTCCAAGCAGCCACAACAGCCAGAGTTGTGCTGATCTGAAGCCAGGAGCTGGGAGCCTAATCTAGGTTTCCCATGTGGGTGCAAGGTCCCAAAGCTTTGGGCTGTTCTCAGCTGCTTTCCCAGGCCACCAGCAGGGGGCTGGATGGGAAGCAGGGCGTTGGAGGTCAGAATCAGTTCCCGTATGGGATCCTGGCACATGTAAGGCAAGGACTTTAGCCACTAGGCTACTGTACCAGACCCTATAGATGTATTTTTAAAAGATAAATTTGAAAGAGTTACAGAGAGGGATGGAGAGATAGAGAGCTTCATCAGCTGGTTCACTCCCTAAATGGCCCCGATAACTGGAGGTGGACCAGTCCAAAGCTAGAAGTTTCTGTCTGGGTCTCCCATGTAGGTGCAGCAGTCCAAGCACATGGGGCATCTTCCCTGCTTTTCTAGGCACATTAACAGGGAGCTGGATTAAAAGGGGGCAGCCAGGACTCAAAACTAGCACCCAAATGGGGTGCCCACTTTGTAGGCAACCCCAGATTGTCATTTCTTTACTCCATTTTGAATAAGAATAGGACTGTAAATTATATAGGATAGTAGGGGTGTCAATAAATTCAGTATGCTTAGTTTCAATTTTGATAATTTGATAAATCTCCTATCACATTCTAATTATCAGTTGTATGTACTGCTATTATGTAGAGGATTTTATCTTAGATCTTAAAACCTTTTCTTTAGAGTCCAAGTGCCCTTTTATACTCTATAAAAGGAAGATCTTTACCTGTTTGGACATAAAACAGGCACTAAAGTATCATTCTTAAGGTTTTCATTCTTGAAAACTAAAGTGAAGCTAAATGTGTTAATCTGGATGAGTTTGTCTCTTAAATAAGCCACTGAACTTTTTAAACGTCTGTGCTTTTTAAACATCTGCATCTTAGCATTCACGTTTAAAATATGTTTTGTTTGAAACACCCATTTATGTTTTAGCATTGTTGAATTCATAAAATAAATTTCTGATTTCTTTTGCGCAGTGTGCACAGCTATTTGCTTGTCTTTTGGTATAAACCTTTCCAGTTGACCCAGAAAATGACTGTACTTTATTTAGTAGAAAGCAAGTATGAATTCTGAATCATTGCCAGTTTTGAAGCAGTAAGGCATAAAGTCAATATTTTTCTTTCAAACTAACAAATTACAGCGCGTATGAGTTACTGTGTTTTTAATGATACAGGTAAACATTTCCTTAAGTTTAATGATTGTATAGGATTAATATATTAGTGAAAACAAACTTGTAATGAATATGGAATTTGTGGCTGCTCTACTCTGGATTGCAGTGTTTTGTTTGTTCTTTCAGGAACATTTTGCTGACAATCAAATTTTCTTGATTTCTTTGTTTTAGGTCTAATTGTCAGCCTAGAAAAGGAACTTGCTCCTTTATTTGAAGAATTGATAAAAGTTGTGGAAGTTTCTTAATTTGACAGTCATTTTGATGTATACCTTGTCTTCGTTGTAACAATACAATATCAATCCAGCAATCTTCAAGACTTCAGTAACGCTTTTCTCTATGTACTCAAGAAAGGGCCCCTTTCCCCACCTTATGCTAGAGAAAGAGCCCATAGATTTAAGTTATGGACAGGTCAGTTCTATTTCCTTGTGCAGGGTCTTTCTTAGTGAGTGAAATCCGGGGATACCACAAAAAATGGCTCAGTTACCATGGCTCCCATGGAGTTAGTCCAGTCACCAAATGCAGGTGAGATTCCCCTCAGTGGATCAGAATCAAAATGGTACCTTGATCCACCTGAGCCGTCAAGTGCTCCCTGTTGTACTATACGCCCAGGCCTGCAGAATGAAGCAGACCCTTTTTATTGTGAATAATAATGAGGACATATTTTTCTTCAGATTATGTTTTATTTCTTTGCATTGAAAATGAGAAAGATAAAATGACTTAGTAAAATAAAATCAGTACAATCACTAACTTTCCTTTGTAAATGTTATTTTGCAATATAGATGAGTATTACTAATCGATATATGATTCTTTTCAGAGGGTGCTGTTCTTTAATGAAAGTGAAAATTATTGCTAATGGTTTTTTCCCAACTTTGCTTTCTATAACCAATCAATATTTTAATGTTTATGTGTTCTTTATGTAAGATACAAACATGATTTATTACTGAATTCTGTTGCCAATATCATATGTATGTAAACCCAATAGTGTGAAGTACATTTTTTCATACACAAGTATAAATAAAATAGTATTTTTAAAAATATAACTTGAGCATATATAAATTTTTGGTCGTCAGATTTCTCCCAAAAGTTGAAAAACATGATTAACTTGATTTTCATTTCACTGTGTCTACCAGATGACCAAGTATTGCTGGTAGAAGTTAGTTTGAAGTTATTTAACTACTAGAAAGCAAAGTAGAAAAGAAACCTCCCCAATGAGCCCAAGTAAATCTCCATAAAAGAGGCACCACAGTTCTGGAGTTGTGCAGTATAACAGTTGGCCAGCACTGTTCTGTTTTTCCTCTCTGCTTCCACAGAAATATAAAACTGAATTTTAGTGCTTGCCTTTAGGAATTCACAGTTCAAAAAAGGAAACCCAGTTATAGAAACTGCCATAATAGAATTATACACCAGGTGCCGTAGAATCACAGAATCAGAGTAGCTGAAAGAACCAAGAACTACAGCCTTCACCATAAAATAGAGGCAAGAGGGAAAGTTTTATCTACGGGGAGCTGTCATTGTTACAGTTGACAGAGACAAAGAGAAATCCATTAAAATCTACAATTCCTGTTATCTAAATTACAATGTAATTATATCCAAGAAATATTTGCTACTGTAATAGTGCATAGGAAAAGAAGAGTTTTTAGCAGTGAAGTGGCTGTATTTTTAGTTGCAGGATATTGGAGTTGTATGGCTAAAAGTCCAGGAAAAGAAACTTAATAGCTTAAGCTACGTAACCTTTATATGATGAATACTAGTACTGGTAAAATTTTCTGTCTGAAAAGGTAATAGGGAAATTATTCTACAGTTCATCTGTAAAAATTGGCAAGAGATTTTTGAGAAATCAAAGCTAAATTTTTTTTAAGATTTTTTTTTTTTAATTGCAAAGTCTGATATGCAGAGAAGAGAGACAGAGGAAGGAAGATCTTCTGTTCATTGAGTCACTCCCCAAGTGGCTGCAATGGCCAGAGCTACGCCCATCTGAAGCCAGGAGCCAGGAATCTTCCAGGTCTCCCATGTGGATACAGGCTCCCGTGACTCTGGGCTGTCCTTCACCGCCTTCCCAGGCCACAAGCAGGGAACTGAATGGGAAGTGAGGCCACTGGGTCAAGAACCAGCACCCATATGGGATTCCAACGCATGTGAGAACAGGACTTTAACCACTAGGCTACCATGCAGGGCCCCAAAACTAAATGTTTTCCCAAATATTTCACTTCCTAAATGCCCACAAGCTAGACTCCAGCAAAACAGGAGCCAGGAATTCAATCAAAACCATTCATGTAGGTGGTAGGACTCACTTTAGCTATGACTGTTGAATTAACAGGAAACTGACAGGAGCTGAACCAAGTACCAAACCAAGATGCTGATATGGGTTGTTAGCATCCTGGTTGGCATGTCGTCCACCAGGCCAAACACTTTCCCATGATTAACTACTTCTAGAAGGTAGCATAGATCTAGATATATAACTCTCAGATCAGTGCAATGAACTAATTTAATAATAGACTTTAGAATATACTAGTGGAGACCTACAACATTGTAAAGTGGGACCAGTACAGTAGCCTAGCAGCTGAAGTCCTTGCTTTGCAAGCACCAGGATCCCGTATGAGTGCCAGTTGTGATCCTGACAGCCCAGCTTCCCATCCAGCTCCCTGCCTGTGGCCCAGGAAAGCACTGGAGGACAACCCAAAGTCTTGGCACTTTGCATCCATGTGGGAGACCCGAAAAAGTTCCAGGCTCCTGGCTTTGGATCAGCGCAGCTCCGGCCATTGCAGCCACATGGGGAGTGAATCAATGGACAGATCTTCCTTTCGTCTCTTCACTCTGCATGTCTGACTTTCCAATAAAAATAAAGTAAATCTTAAAAAAAAAAAAGCATTGTAAAGATCATATCCTATTTACTGGGGACAGGATTGTTCAGTAAGGAGAGCAGACTTTTTTGCTCTGCTGGTGAAAGTATGAATTGTAATAGTTCGTATGTACAGCAATTTAACAATCTGTCAATTTTCAAATTCACATAAGCTTTGGTTCAACTGTTATGCTTATATAAATTTGTCCTACCACATGCATATTAACATGCAAAATTCAGTATTTGTAATCATTTTTCACAACTTAGTAATGTCAAAAGATTGAAAGCAACTGAAATATGTACACCAGATAGGATAATCATTTGTTCTGGCTTTTTTAAGCAGTCCCAATTTACACTTGCTTTTCTTATTCTGATGGGTCTTCCTTTCTGTTGTTCCACTGTAAATGGTCATAGAGATTTGGTGAAATCAATTACTCTATTTACTCAATGGAGGAAAGGGATGAGGTAGTACTTTAGGTAACTTTAGATATTAGAATGAAGGCATAATGTCCATTTAAAAAAACGATATGAAACTTCATGGCATGTGATGTAGGAGAAAGAAAAAAATTAAGGTGTATGTGTATATTATCAACTCTGAAGAAGTAGGAGGGCAGTAAGTGGGGCAGGAAGCAAAACTGTGCTAACAGATCACAGAGTAGTGCCCATCTCAGTGCTTCCCCTTATTTTGGACCAGTAAATCTGACTATGGGAGAAATAACACCATATATTAGATGCTGATGTGGGTCACATACAGACTCCTGCAGAACACTGGCTAGCCCTTTAAGGCATTGCTAAACAGCTGCCGCTGTAACTGAGCCTTCAAAAGCACATTGTAATTATCCTTCCAAACTACTGGCTTCAGAGTGATAGGATTAAGCCACTGAAATTCCATGATCAATATGAGAATTACACTGTTTCTAAAATCCCAAGAAGCCTCTTCGGCATTGTGTCTGTTTTGAAGGGTTGTGGTAGGATCAGGTGCAATATGCTATCCTCTGTGTTAGAAGAGATACCTTGATAGTTTCCTGCACCAGACTCCTAGAAATTTCAGTGGAAGGCACATGAATTTTTATTGGGTTTACTTGTCACCCTCAGATATAACTGTTTCACAAATATATTTAGGGTAGCTGATACTTATTCACTAGTTCCAACTGACATAAGGTGATTAGGTATTATGGACCAGGGGGCTGTCTTTTGGAATGGAAATCATCCAAAGTCCTTAAGAACTGAATTATGACATAAGACTGAAAAGTTAATATTCCCCTATAAGGTAAGACTGCATTATTGGCCTTGTCCCCTTAAAAAGAACTGCTTCTATGGACTTCATTAACAACAAGTAAAAAGTCACTCACAGACCAGTAGTTGTATTACAGGCCAGCAGATATGTTAATTTTCTCAAGCAATAAATCATATATGGAACAGTACCTGTGATCAGAATCACCACCTGGAGGTTTATGAAAATTCAGTTTGGTTCTTCAAGATTCATCTGGAGCTATAAAACTCAGGAAGATGGGCTGGCCAGAGATGTAGGAATAGCCACCTCTGCATCTCGAAGTCCTTCATGCTAGCACTCGCCTCTGAAATCCCTCCAGGAACCCGGCACTGCGCTCAGTGTACTGTCTTCTCTGGATAGAGATGCTCTTGAGGCCTCCACTGTCTTTTCATACTACTAAATATTTTCCTCCTTCATGTCCAAAACCCAGTGGGTATCCTGCTGGTTATGGAGTTTGTCTATGCTAATTTTGCATCTGGAACAGAGAAAATAGCCACAGAACCAATTCAGGAAGTCTCTTCTCTGACTTGTGTTTGCTTTCTGTCTCGTTGGCATTCCTTCTGGATATTTCTGGAAGTCCCCATATACACCTTCAAAGTATGTACTTGCCAATTTCCTTGACTTTGTTCCTGCTCACTGAAATGAGCAATGCCCTCAGCCCAGCTGTTGCTGCTGCTATTGAGGTTGTTGGTGCTTGGAGGCCATGTGCACCTTGAAGGCCTAGGGTACCATTTTTATTCACAGATGTGTTCTAACACAACTTAGAATCTCAATCTCATTTAGCTGTGACATAGCAAGCCAGCTGAGGAGGGGCTAACAGACACAAGTATGCCCGGAATCAGCCTACTCCACCAGTGAAACACATGTCCCTGTAACCCTTTGCATCTTCAGACCTCTTCTTTCCTGGAGACTCTCAGTCTTTCTTTTCTTTTCCCGTCTCCCTTTTCTTGTTTCTGTGGGCCATCTACTGAGCCATGTACAGCAGCCTAGAGTCCTGCAGTGTAGTAGACTTGGCCAGGAAGTGTTTAGTAAAGACATGGATGTGTTGCAGTTGATCTGATGTAGTGGGGTAGGGGGATTGGGATGCATGCTCACCTTCTAATTGTTCTCTTGCTGTCTTCCTGAAACGAGGACACAATGTAGCTCCCTAACCTGCACACTTGTCATGTGTGTGAAACATACTTTTTTTTCTTAAGATTTCTTTTTTTTTTTTTAATTGGAAAATCAGATCAGATTTATGGAGTGGAGAGACAGACAGAAAGATCTTCCATCCGCATTTGGGTTCATGCCCCAAATGGTCACAACAGCCAGAGCTAAGCCACTTCAAAGCCAGGAGCCAGGAGCTTCTTCCAGGTTTCCCCACAAAAGTTCAGGGTCCCAATGCTTCGGGCTGTCTTCTACTGCTTTCCCAAGCTACAGGCAGGGAGATGGATGGAAACTGGAGCAGCTGGGACATGAAATGGCACCCATATGGGATGCTGGCACCTTGTAATGGGAGGATTTAGCCATTGAGCCATTACACCGGGCTCACTGTTGCCTGCCACATGGATGAAGAGAGGATTCTGCCCCATTGAGGGTTGTAGTGCCAGTGACACTGGAATATGGGCAGATTGTTCCCAGACATGGCATGCAACTCCACTTTCGTGTGACTTCAATAGTTCAGAGGGAACCATGCTCCAGTGGCCAGGATTTTCCCAAGGGGATTTGGAAACTAACTGCAAATAGTGTAGCTCTGTCTTGATACTGTCTTGATGAGGAGGCAAGACTTGACACAGAGAACTTACTCGCTACTTCCGTATTCTCTATTCTAATTTGCTGTTAGTACAAAGCATCTGCCCTTGTTTTGGACTTAGAGAAGCATCCAAAGGCCCATCACCAGGCTCTTCTCAGGAGCTGCAATCACAGCCTCTAAACTGTACAAGTGCAACTACATCCAGGTCCTCATTGCACAGTGTACTAGGCTGGTTGGTAACTTGCCCTTTTCACAGGAAAATAACAACAATCGGTTTTATTTCCTGCTAGTGCATATTTGTTAGCTCTGTGTTCTTCCTTTAAAATAATTTTATTTATCTGTCCTTAATTTATTGAAATGGTAGATTAACAGAGAAGGTCTTGCATCTGCTAGTTTAAGACTCCCAAATGCTCATGACTGCTAGAACTGGGCCAGGCCAAAGCAGGAGCCAAGAACTCAGTCTTGGACTCCCACATCCGTGGGAGGGATCCAAGGACTTGGGTCTCCCAAGGAACACAGTAGCAAGAAGCTAGACTCAGAAGCAGAGCTGGGACTCAGACCCAGGTACTCCAGCGTGGGATATACATGATGTATTCACTGCTGTACAGTGTTTGCCCCTTTATGTATGTGTGTTTGCCGTACATATTTACTTTTATACATTGCCCTATATGTGTTTCTTGTCTTTTCCATTTTTAAGAACTCCTAATTTTCATGTCTCAAAGTCTAAGTATCCTAGCTATTTGTGATTTTAAACATCTGTAGTTCTTTCAAATTCCAAATATTGACATGTTTTAATAGCAAAATCCTACATATACAGCTTTTTTTCATAAACAGAATGGAAAAATATAAATACATATATATTTTACAAAAAAAGTAAAAATAACATTACCTATACTTCGATCCTGTGAAAACAAAACATAACATTTGACAATACACTTTTCCTTGACATTTGCTTTATCCTATACAACACAGACATTAAAAAAACACACTAAAAATCGTATTGAAATTTACAACAACCTAATATATTTTCTGAATCTTAGGCGTTTCAATAACAGAAGGATCTTATTTAACAAGCTCTGTGGGACAGTGAGGGCAGTGTTACATCATGGCTCAACACCATCAACTTTTCATTTTCTGGTTCCCCATCCATTTTCATCTCCTTCTAAACCTCTATCTTAAAAAAAAAAAAAGTGAGATTAGTAAAGATTATGGCAGGGTTAGAATCTTTTTATGACCTCTGGACTCCAATTTTTGATTCTCCCTGTGTCACTCCTTTTAATTCTAATTTGAAATGGCTATGTAACACATTATCATATATTTTTGAAATTTAGTGTTACTCCATCAACTGGCAACAGCAGTTGCTTTTTAGTAAGGCAAAGAGTAGTTAGTGATTTCAGTACAAGGTGTTTCCTACATCACTTGGGCCACCCTTTACACTCTGCTTCTTTAGAAATACGTTTTGGTCCATTGGGAGATACGTCAGATCGAGACTTGAGAGCTCTACTACAATAGTTCCATAGTAGTATAGCTCTTTTGTAATAATAACTACAAGTTATCTACTAGTTTCTTGCCCTTCCTCAATTTATGTTTTGAACTTTTCCAAACATTTCTCCCAACTGGTTAGGGGAGATGCTTTGAAATTGTACTTTCATTTATGTTTATTGTCCTACTACCCCTGCATGGGGTGTTTAATTTCCCCAGCTTACACATACGGGAAGGACCCACTGGATGCCTGATCCTATCAAAAGAGAAAATCGATTCTGCAAACCCTTTTGGTTTTCGTTTTTGGAAACTGTTTTTGTATAAAGAAAAAGGGAAGCAAAATACAACCCCCTCCTCAAAAAAACTTTTGATGTTTCTTATCTCAATAGACTCTGTTCAGAGTAGTCCAAGCTCCCAGACATCCCCCTGGCACAACCTGGGGATCCAGAGAATTGACCAGGACACATGGTGGGACTCCAGGCCATGGATACCAACCAGAATGCTGACCACGATGAACAATACCAAAGACCTTTCTCTTTCATGCCCTAGGAGTGGGCAAGCCTGGGAGTGGAGGTTTACTTCATTCGTATCCGACCAATGGTTTCTTCAGGATTCCCAAGGAGACAGCCACATAGCGTGAAGAAATTTCCCATGAGTCAACCAACATGGAATGTGGGTCCCAATCAGAATCTGTTTCTGATTCGTTTTTGAATAAGTCCATAGTCAACTTTCATGGGGAGGCTGCCCCGGATGGACCACAGCCTCAGGAAGCAGTCCAGGGTGTTCCTTGGTGAGCAAGCTTTATTTAAAGATGAATGACCGAGATCGGATTGTACCATCCCCTTGATCAAGCTGTTTTCTTATCTGTGACTGTAACAAAGAACACAACATGTATTTGTGATTGAGAAAAAAATCTGACTTTCTCTAAATAGTAAAGAAGATAGACTGATGTATACTCATCCAGAACCAGGGAATGATGTCCCCTTGCATGTTTGAATAAGTTTTTCTGTATTTTTCTCAGGAGATATGTTTTAGCAACATACACACATTGAGAATTGCTCTAATATTTATATAAATTCATCACACCATACAAGTTATTGAATCAACAGATCTGAAAGTATTGATATGGATAGAAGATCATACTGTATTATGACGTAGAGTAAGCAGGAAAGAACATTAAAGAATGACTAAATTTTGGTTACAAATGTATTTTTGCACAGGGAGAAGCCTAAAAGATATGTTTTACTTTACTGTCTCTATAATGATTATCTGTCACCTAGACAATCAGAAAATAGGACTAAGAAACTGGCTCCTATCTGAGCAAAGGTTTCATATGGCAAAACATTTCCTCAAATTTTTCCTCTCTGAATAACAAATACATTGGAACAATTTCAAAATGAGTTCTGTATTTCTCTCGTTTTTAACTCAAAAGGAAGACCAAAGGCACAAATCCCAGAATCTAGAAAGCAATATTCAACAAGGGCCTCAGTTTTGGGTGAATGTCAAGTAATTTCACAACCAACAATTAGAGGGGAAAAAATGCTTTACTTTTTGAAAACATCAAAGGTTTCAACATAGCATTTATAAGAAATTGTAACAAGTTTTAAGGACAAGTTCTTAGTGAACAACTGGTACAAGAAGTGTGAGAGAAGGACTGAGGTACATAAGCAGTCCATCTTCTCCCAGGAGGGGTTTAGAAAGCAGATAAATAAATGGTCTTTTGTCCCTGATCTGCAAAAAGTGACACACAGTGAAATGAGCTCCTCTGGCAAGCTTCCTTCTCTGGCACGTGAAAAGGTTTTCAACCAGAGAAATACACCAGCAGTCCTCTGTAAAACCACGTGTCCTGCATCACACAAAACTGAACTAACCTGTGTGCCATAAAGGAACCCTTAACTCGGCCCTGGGCTGAGGCCCAAGGGCTGTGATCCGACTACCACTCCATCCTTTTTTTTATTTTTCACAACCCTGGCTCTTCTCAACTCCTAAAGGAACAAGCAGGTTCTTCTGCAAACCCCAAAGATGATCTGTCTTGGACATCACCTGACTCAACAAAAATATGCCTGAAATGATCAACCTGCTATTTCTCAATGCTAAGCATCTGAATACTTTTAACTCACCAGTTTCCAGCGTAATATCTTGATCCATTCATCAGCTTCTACTCCTGTCTTTGCACAGAGGTAAAATGTCCTGAATGGAAACACTAAGCTGGTAAGACAAAAGAAAGAATGGAAAACACTCAGGATAGTTAGTTGTATGTATTATTAACTGAATATGTAATAGTCCTTGGAAAAACAATACAGTTTAAGTAATATGATGAATTAGCATGTATGGAGCTACAACTGACAGCAAACTGAATATTGAGGGAGTCATGGATCCTTAGTATCATTGGCAGGCCAGATTAATATTCTCTAATGAGACTTCAAAGTAAAGCATGTCCTGCACACCAAATACCCTTTGCTCTCTCTCTCTCTCTCTCTCTCTCTCTCTCTGTGTGTGTGTGTGTGTTGGGCTGACTCCAGTGCTTTTCTGTTTATTCAGCTGATTTCTCAAATGACTGAGATCTTGTTCTATTAGTCAAGGAATAAGTCAGACAGATAAGGTTTGCTGAATGAACTTACTTGTGCTACCTGACTTCCGTGAGAATACCTGGCTCAGGTGCATGTGGTCATTTTTGAGTCTTTAGGATAGGAAACATAGACAATAAAACTCTGTACCCAGGAGCTATTCCCATCTCTGTCCGTATGTCATTCTGTTAGAAAGAAGATGAACTTTCCCAGGGAAGCGGCTCTTTTTTTTATTTGTCTCTGAGTATATATTGCAATCAAAATCATGCGAATGACAAGGTCAGCACAAACATTTATCTTGTTCATTCTCCTGTCTGTACTGACATTTGAGAACTAAAGGAGCAAAAACTAAAAACATTTTTCCTTTTGTAGGTGAAAAAAATAATAGTTTTGAATTGAAATTCAGAAGGGTCTCTAGTTCCCAAATCCTAAGCAGAGCATGTTGTTGAAGCCAGTAGACAATACTGAAGCCATAGGAGGGAAGTCCCTGTGTAGAAGGTGTAACCCTGACGTCAGGGCCAGCGGAGGGCTGAGCCAACAGCAGTAGGGGTAGGAGTAACCCTTACATGGTGCACCCAGTGTATGTAGCTGGTGTCTGGAATCATCCTTGTTTTGTACTCTCTGTGGGACACATTATTAATTGCTCGTTAATACAGAAAATTTTCCCTTTATTCTTGCTAACAGAGCCCCAGGCAATGAGTCCTAATTAGTTTCAGGCTATTATGATTATACTATTGCCATTTCTAGTCTCCTCTGTGTCTAGGGATGGCCAAGGCACTCCATTGTGGCCAATGAGCAATAAAGCAGAGTTTGATAGGAGCGTATCTGGGGAAACACTACCTTTCCTGAGAAAAAGGGGACAAGAAGATGAATACCATTCTCACATGTTTCTTTGTGCCTTGCATGAAAGCCTGAGGCAAAAGGTGGAACAGCACATACATCTGAGGAAAGACCAAGACAAGTGCAGATGCTGAACTTAACTGTGTAGCTACCCACCTCTCATTTCTGTTGTTGTTGTTGTTGGTATAAGAGAAAAATACACCTGTGTCAACTCACATGGAAGCTCCATGTGCATTTAAAAAGAAATTCATTGTTGGTTGCTGTTATAGAATTCATTTTCTCAGGGGGTAATAATATGGTGCTATAGATTAAATTTTTATTCATAGGAGATACATAATCCAGTATTTAGGATGAAGTGCCATGGTGTCTATAACTGATTCAAAAAAAAAAAAAAAAGAAAACGTGGGCGAGATAGAGATAGAGCAAATATGGCTGAGTATTAATAGTTGATACATCCAGACAGATGGTATGTTTGACAAAGTTTAAAAGTTATGTGGTAGGTACATGACCCAGTATTTAAAATACTTGTGTCTCAGACCAAAGTGCCCGCATTCAACACCCGCCTCTGGTTCCTGACTTCAGCTTCCTGCTAAGGCAGACCTTGAGTGGCAGATGTGACGGCTCTAGTAATGCTGTTTGTGCCCCCTGACATGGAATACCTGGCCCCCGGCAGTGGGGGAGTGAGCCAGCAGGTGAGTGGTCCCACTCTTTGTCCCTTACCCCACCCCTTCCCTCCTTCTGCTAGAAATGATAGTACAAAGTGATATAAAATTGGAGAGAAAAAGTAGTAAAGCTTTCCAGAGCTTCTTCTGTGAGTCACATTCACACAGTGCACAGCTTGAAACCAGCTCATCTACCTCTTTGAGCCACTATAAACAAGGCATGTGGTACTCTGTCTAAAGCATCCCTAACATGGAAGCCCTGTGTGATATTCAAACATCCCTCAGCCCAACATGTGTACACCTTTAGACAGTGTTTTTATTTCACAGCTAAACGAAGTGTCTGAGAAGAACTTTTAAATACAATTCCTTAATATTTATACATGAATAAAAACAATAGCAACTTACCAAAAGCAGTTTACCCTTTCCTGTGAATAATCAAATTGTACAGCTGAACATTCCGTTAGGTTTAGAATCCTAATTGGGTCTGAGGACTTGAAAGAGAAAACCAAAAGGCAACATATGTCATTATGAAAACCACACAAATCTGCCCAACACTTATTCCCCGTCTGTGCAATTCAGTCAGCAACTCCTTTCCCTGTGAGGACTGACCATAGGAGAGCCTCACCAAGGGGAGTCACACTGGTTTTTAATTAGGCTTTCATGAGGCTTGGCATTAATAAGAGCTCATTGGACCTGGCATTGTTGCATAGGTGTCTGTGATGCCGGCATCCCGCCCGAGTGATTGTTGGAGTCTCAGCAGCTCCACTTCCCAGCCAGCTGCCTGCCAACGTGCCTGGGAAAGCAGCCAAGGAAGGTTCAAGTGCTTGAGTACCTGGAGTTCCAGGATCCTGGCATCAGGCTGGCCCAGCCCTGGCCATTGCAACCATCCGGAGAGTGAAGTGGTGGATGGAAGATCTCTCTCTTGTCTCTGACTCTACCTTTCACATGAATTGATTACCTTTATCCATTTACATTTGGAGGAGATCGATTTTTTTTTTAGAAACCCATCTATATTTTAAGGTGTAAATATATTTGAAATCTGAATTTTTATTTTAGACTTTTAACAATTTAGATCACTTTCTTCCTGGGTGGCATATTTAGTTGCTTTTTTTTTTTTCACTGCAAATAGTGTCTTCCACTCTAGGATGTTTTAATAGGAAGGTGATTTATTAACAAGTGTAGTGAACGTTACTTGTGCCTTACCCAGATACTCTCAGATCCCTTCGATTGTATCTGTAGGCCTCATACACAGATTCTGGTTGCTTTTTCTTTTCCCGAAGGTTAGCAACTTTGTTCCAGTGCCTGCTCAGGGGCCACTATTGCTTCTTCTTCTTCTTTTTTTTTTTTTCTTCATTTCATTTCATTGTATGACACAGATTCATAGGCTCTGGGATTCCCCCAATTCCTCCGCCTGCCCCCTCCCCCCATGGTGGATTCCTCCGCCTTGTTGCAGTAGTACAGTTCATATCCAGTCATGATAAGGAGATAGATTTTAATATATGTATAGGAAAAATTTTTTTCCTCTCATATCTTGAAATATGTACTTTCTCAGATATTTTCTATTAGGAAAGCAATATGAAATGATTTGGAATATTTACTTATTTGAAAGTCAGAGTTGGCAAAAGAGGGAGAGACTGAAAGATATATCTTTCAAGTGCTGTTGATTACAGACACCCACAGATGGTTGCAATGGCCAGAGATGAGCCAGGCCAAAGCCAGAAGCACAGAGCCTCATCCAGGCACTCACCTGTGTGCAGAGGCTCATGCAATTGAACCATCCCCTGCTGCTTTTTTCCAGGGCATCAGCAGGTTGCTGACTTGGAAGTAGAGCAGCCAGGACATGAACAGGCATCCACACAGGATGCCAGCATTGCAAATAGCAGCTTGACCTGCTATGTCACAACCCCAGTCCCCCAAATGAAATAATTTTTAGTTGGCTGTATGAAATGAACTTATTTTTAGTAATGAGAAATTACTGCAGAGAAGATTAACAAACTATGGCATGAGAACAATTCCATTGCTCTGGACAGAGTGAAGGCTGTGTCTTGAGAAGCTGTACTTGCAGTCTTGGCCCAAGCACTTCCCCCATCTCAGCAGTCAGGGCTCATGCCCGCAGCCACTGGCTGTGTGCTTGGGATGGATGCGGAGGTTTGCAGGGATTTCAAAGGTAGATGTGGCTTTCATGCAGACAGCTGTACTTTACAGAGAAAACATTTTATCACACTGCTCACCATCTGATCTTTGAAGTATTTCAGTTCATTCCTGTGTAAAGTGAACCATCTTGTTTTCCAGGTCTGAGAAACAAAACAACACAATAGGCTTAAAAGGTAGGAATGCAATTTGAATTAAACAATTGATACTCTTAAAAGTTTCAGAACAACTAGGTACAATCAGCTAGAAATATATTCTGTGTTATTTCTAAGGAACAAAAATGCCATAATATCTATTAAAGTTAAGATGATTTTATGGGGCCAGCATTGTGCTGCACCATGTAAAGCCACCTCTTGTGATGCTGGCATCCCATATGGGTGCAGGTTCATGTCCTGGCAGCTCCACTTACCATCCAGCTCTTGGTAAAGCAGCTGAAGATGATCCAAGTACCTGGGTCCCTCTCACCCATGTGACAAACATAGAAGAAGCTCCTGGTTCCTGGCTTCAACCTGGCCCAGCCCTAGCTGTTTCAGCACAAGTCCTTAGGTCCCTGAACCCATACAGGAGACTGAGAAGAAGCTCCTGGCTTCAAATCAGCTCAGCTCTGTCCATGGTGGCCATTTGGGTAGCAAACCAGTGGATGGAAGATCTCTCTGTCTGTCTTTCTCTCTTCGTAACTCTTTCAGGATAAATAAATCTTTTCTAAAAATTCATGGTATTAATAAAATTGTTGCAAAATCCCAAAGAAAATTTAGTTTGGGATTTTAAAACCTTGAATAACCCTGAGTCTTGCTTTGGTGTGATTGTACTTTTCAAGTTACTCTCTTTCCTTTCAATCCAGGTCTTCTATATTAGTGACAGGAATCCAACTGAGTAATTGCTGGCTTCCTCCTCTGCCTTCACAGCCCATAAGTAGGGAGCTGGATGGGAAAGTGGAGCAACTGGGACTTGAACCAGCACCCATATGGAATGCTGGCACTGCAGTCGAAGGATTAGCCTGTATACCACCACCACACTATCCCCTAATGCCAGGAATTTGAGCAAGGGGGGAGTTCCTTTAGGTAAACATTTTTCATGCTGCTGACATCTTTGTTTTAAAAAATAAAGAAATGTTCTAGAGATTTCAATTGCTGCCTTCACCTTCAATCATTCTGTGACAAAGGTGGTGCTTTCTTGACTATAAATGAGCTTTAGGTTACTCATACATGGCTTTGCCACAGAAGGGTCAAGTCATGGTCCAGAACTTTAATGAAGGAGCCATAAAAATGAACTCTTGAAAGAGGTTAATGTTATAAATAGGTCAAAATGATCAGGCAACTAAACTTTTAAAAAAAGAGAAGAATTCTCAAGATGATGCCAAAATGCCTGACGCGTTCTTTCTCTTGGTGTCTGAGTTAAGCCACACTGCCTTACCTTCACCAGGCCACCCTGTTTGGTGAGGTAGCCTTCTTTGGTGCCCAGCTGGAAAAACAAACAAACAAACAGAAGCACAAAGTCAAGAAGCGTCAGTGTGAGATCTGTTTTCCTATTTCTGGCTCGTTCAAAATGAAGAAAATTGTCTTTGATCCTCAAACGGCCACCTCTCACTCTTCTCCCACATAGCGGAAAATCACCCGTGGGCTCAGGGAACAGCTAAAGACTGCGTTGGCTGCTGTCAATACTTACCATTGGACAAGTGGAGAGGCTCTCTCTCCCCAGGTTAGCCTTTTACCAACTATTAAGCCCATCACTTCCCTCCAGAAGTTAGCAGTTGTCTGTGTGACATGTGAAACACAGCTTCTTCAAACACTGCAGGGGTATGAGCCCATAAACATGCATATACACACATCTATAGTTAATACATTTGGGAAAGTGGGATAAGAAAACTAAAAAGTATTCTTTAATCCAGGGCTCCCCACAGTCTGTATTATCCTAATACACTTGTTTGTTTGTTTGTTTGTTTGTTTGTTTGAGATGGAGACGCTACAGGAGGTTGGGACAAAAGGGAGGGAGGAGAGAGAAAGGGTTCATATTTGCGAACTCACCCTCCAAACGTCTGAAAAAGCCAGGAAAGGGCTCAACCCAAGCCAGTAACCAGAAACTCAAGCCACATGTTGCTATGGGAGACAGGAACCCAACTACCTGAGCCATCACTGACTCCCCTACAGGGTCTGCAGTGGCAGAACACTGGAGTCAAGAGTTAGAGCCAGGCATTGAACCCACATATTCTGAAAAGAGACCCAGATAGCTCAGCTGGCGCTTTAACTGTTAAGGCTAAAAGCCCATCCAGCCTTGTGAATTTAAAGAGGAAACCTTAGCAACAGTATTTCCACATTTCTGTCATTTTGCCATGTAATTCCTCTTCCTATATTAGATCCTCCCCCTCGTCCCCACTCCACTTCCACTCCTGCCTTTTGTAGGCTTTCTTGTGAGATCCATAATACGGACTTCCAGAGGTGCACATGTACTTATATCTGATTTATCTAAAAGGGATTTGAAATGAGGATGTGTTATTTCTTCTAAGTCGCATATCACTAAGAGGTAATCATAACATCACACACTTAGCTAGCAGAAGGGTGGAGGAACTTGTGCGAATAGAATCTGTATAAGATGAGACCCTAGAGTGGAAAAATATACAATTATACAAAATATGAAAAAATTGGGGCCTGATAGAATTTTTTGTTCTACTATGATATCATAGTAAATTTTGTAAGAAAAAAAGTAAATAGAAACTGGAAAATGACTTGATTGACATCATGGGTCTTTCCATGGGAATTTCCGGTTTTTTTGTTTTTGTTTTTTTGTTTTGTTTGTTTTTACTGAGGTGGATTCTCTCTGCAAACAGAACAAAATAAAACAAAGCAAAAGCTGTTGCTGCTTCAGTAGAAAGAGTTTAAGCAAGAAATAAAAGTAAGTAACCACTTTTTCCAAAATTCTTATAGCAAAAAAGCAAGGGTGAACCTCTGTAATGCTTATTTAAGTAAAATGAACAATATTGATGAATTTTATGTCACATCAAATCAATTTTATGTGTTTGGATGCTAAAGAAATTGAAGTGACTGATTAGGCATTGTGAAAATAGCAAAAGTTAACATTGCAGGTTAACTAACTATGAGCAAATGGCTGTATTAAAAGCCTCGATAGAGTTAGTCACTGAACTCAAATGAATGAATAATGCTGCCCATTTGATCTTACCTCCATTTAAACAATATACTGGAGTCTGATATTTTTTCTAAGGTTTTTGTGAATGAAGGGCTACACACAAAAGACCTGAAAATATTGATTTTATGCAAAGTGTCAGGATATAAGAGTAAAAATTTGTTTTAAAAATACATTCATCTGTTTATCTGAAAGACAGAATGAGAGAAAGAAATATATTCCATCTACTGGTTTAGTTCCCAAATGGCATAGCATCAGAGGTTGATCCAGGCAGAAGTGAGGAACCTGGAACTCCTTCCTGGTATCCCCCAAGGGTGGCAGGGACCCAAGCACTTGAGTCGCCTGCTGCCTCCCAGGATATATTGGCAGGAAGTTGGATTGGGAGCAGAGAAACAGGGACTTGAACTAACATTCTGTGTGGGCTATGGGTGTCCTGAGTGCTGGCTAAATTTTCTGTGTAACAATGCCTGACCCTTAAGTAATCACATAGCAATTTATCCCTTTTTAAAAAATCTATGATCCATTACAGGAATGATATTTAGAGGAATTTAAAATTGGAAACAACCCAAATGGCTAAAAATAAAGGATTAAAGGATTGATGTGGCAACACATCAGATTAAACTACTGTTTGTAATGCTGACACTCCATATGGGAACCCTAGTTTGAGTCCCAGATGCTCTGTTTCTTGGGTTCTTGTCATACACAGGGAGACACAGACGTAGTTCTAGGCTATTTCTGTTGTTATGCCCATGCCCTTAGACAGGGAGCTGGATTAGAAATGGAGCAGCCAGGGACACAACCTGGTACCCATATGGGATGCTGACAACATAGGTGGTGAATTTACTTGTTATTCTAAAATACTGGTACATTTCAACACTTCAAACAGCTCAGCAGAAACTCTTACCTCCCTATAAAAATAATCCTGGGGCCAACAAAATGGCATAGCAAGTTAATCCTCTGCCCTGTAGCACCAGCATGCCATAAGGGAACTAGCTTGTGTTCTGACTGCTCCACTTCCCATCCAGCTCCCTGTTTGTGGCCTGGGAAACCAGTAGAGGTTGGTCCTTGCGACCCTGCATCTTCATGGAAGACTGGAAGAAGCTCCTGGTTCTGGTTCAGCTCAGTTCTTGTCGTTGTGGCCATTTGGAGAATGAACCACCAGATGGAGGATCTTCCTGTCTCTCCTTCTCTCTGTAAATCTGCCTTTACAATAAAATTAAATAAGTCTTAAAAAGAAAACCAAAAATGCATTTTTGTAACTTCCCCAAAGGTAGTTGCCAAAGGATGTTAACTGTTTGGGCAATCATCTATATTACAGGCAATAGGGCATCTTTCATTTTCACTTCAAGCAAGTTCTTTTTCCTATAAATAGGACTTAAATCTCTTCCACTAGTAAAAGGTAAGAAAGACAAAGACAAAGCAAACCACTGAAAGAATTCAATGTTCACAGACTGGAGATGGAAGTACAGTACCATGTGGCCATCTGGGGTGGGCAGGGAGATCTGAACTCTTTTCCCAGCCCTGCTGGTACAGCCATTGAGAATTTCATTGCAAGGAGTAAGCAGAGACATTTCAGAATCTGCTGAAAAGCTTTTACAGTTGTTATTGTTGGTATTGTTCAGTGTGTGGTGTCCATACTAATGCACTGTGAAGTTCATCAGTATCTCACTATATCATAAATCTCATCATCCTCAACCACTATTAAAACCCCATTGTAATACAGACCTTTCCATTTAATGCCACATTTAAATCCTTTAGGGTAGGTGGATGTCTCTGCCACATAAAGCAGATAAGTAACAAGGCTTCCAGCATTTGCTATAAAGAGGCTGGTTTCTACTCAAATATACCACACCTTGTGTTTGCAAGGAACCTGACAAATACAGTATAACTGTCTCTGCTTTTTACTACTGATAAAGGAAGCACAGAATTTGATGACCTTCAGTGGATCCTGAGGGAGGTGTAACAGAGGAGCATGTGGAGTTATGCTAAGAGGGCTGATGAACAAGATAGTGAAGTGACTGGTGGTAGGTTAAGGATGGGTAAAGAAAGCACTACGGGATGGGCTGAAGGGGAAAAACTGGTTAAATGCTAGGTCTTGATTGGTTCAGTGGTCCTGCTAACTTTGAGCTATTTCTTGTCTTGCCTTCCTACCCTTTGCTAGTTCTCCTTCCCCAAATTTTAACAAAGCCAAACTTTCTCAACTACTCTTCAGAAGTTTTGTTTTTGAGATGTACCCAAGAAACCAAAGTTTAATTTGTGGCATGAACGATGCTAACCTAAAGACCAACAAAGTCAAGCTGCAACTCATGGCTTTCACGTAGGGCTGCTGAGAAGGACAGATAGGTGCAGGTGGCTACCTCACAGCATCACCATTCCAGTACAAAAGTAAACAGAAGCTGCTGGGTTAGAGGACGTTGAAAATAGAAACTAGTGGTGCCAATGAAAGCTTCCTGGAACACCCTGACCTCTAATGACCCAGTCTGGAGGACTGGGTGACCAGCAATGGTTTTCTTAGCATTTCAGGTACAGGGAAGGGAGAAGGAGTGCTCAGAGACAAGCACATTGTGGAGAGAAGTGGGTTTCTCAGCATGAGCCAGGGGGAGTAGGAGATGAGTCTTAAGAGGGCAAATAGGGTCCAGGTGGGCATGAATTTCCTGGGCATCATTGCAGAACTGAGGGCAGACACATGATGGGGTGGATCTGCTTTTTATAAAGACTTAGCTTGTGGTAGGGTAGCCAAAAGTACTGCAGAGCACAAAAAGGGTCACACATATTTTAATAATTTACAGCTGCATATTTTCAAGTGATTCTTTTTCAAGTGGAATAACTGCTTTCTAGAATTGATTCTTGGTATTTCATTTGGGAATTGTCCCCTTTATCAGCGGCACAAATCTAGGTGGCTTTTTCCAGGAATATTCAACAAAGAAAAGACAATAACAGAAGACCCCTGAGAGTATTGAAAAGAAGATTGTGCCAGGGAGGAAGCTGTGCAGGGCTACGCACACAGAGCTTCGTAGTTGAGAGCTTCCTGGAGAGTTCAATTACCAATGGCTCCTGCTGGGCAAGCGTTTTCTATCAGGGAAGGCAAACCGACTAAGAAAGATTACATCCTAAATTTTCACAGTGAAAGTAGAGAATTTTTTTTCTCCCTGCTAAAACTCAAAACAATTGGTTTTTATTAATATAAGAAACTTGTCCGTGAATAACAGCTTAGTCAACCAGGCAGGAACAAACACCTTTCATTTACTGGACAAAGAGCATATTTAACTAAAGTCAGAGATTGAAGTGTCATTTTCGAAATATTAAAATCTTCACACCAATGAATGGTACTTTTTATGACTTACCCTGCACAAAAGGGATTGAGTAAGAGGTGGAACCTTATGTTACTTTTCAACTTTTATATGCTAAGTTGCACTTGAGATATGACTAAAGGGATTAACTCTTATCGCACTTTATGGTTGTTTGAGTGAGAGCTTGTGGTCAAGCTGATGGTCACTTACGGAAGGTGCAGTAGGCACAAGGTCACTCTCTGTTCTGCCCGTTTGCATTGCTGTGTGAACTCGGACAGATTCATAAATGGAAGGTTCTTCCACTTGTCTTGGATAGGGGTGTTTCAGAACAATCAGATTGCCTAAATGAAGACAAAAACATAAAGGATCAAAGAGTGTCTGCAGAAGTAGAGTCCAATGCTAACTGGACAGCTGCACCTGGATAGTAAAGTCTCTTGAGCTTTTCACATATTTCCTGCTTTGTTTTCTCCACATTTATTGAATACCAACTGTGTGCCAGGCACTTACTCTGGACTCTCAGATATAAAACATGAAAAAACACTTTTGGCCTTGTAGTGCTCAGCACCATTAACAGATACAGTCACACACAAGACCGTGATGAGGAGACTCATGGCGCCAACGTGAGCCACATCTGATCACTGCTTGTGGGAGACCCTCATGAACTTTCTGTGGAAAGAATTAGGGAAGTGTTCTAGAGATATTAACAGCCGAAACAGTCCCCATGTGAAACCTGCAAGCCTTCCAAATGGGCTTGGCAAAAACCAAGAGAACTAAGTTGAAGACAGGCCCTGAGAGAGAGGCAGACTCTTCCACTGCTCTGATTTGTTGCCAGTTTAGAACAACCTTATTACAAATCAATAGATCTCAAAACAGTGGACTCATTGCCTTCATCTCTCTCTCTGTCACCATCCAATCAAAATTGACTCAAGAAGGCCTTCAGTTTCCTTAGGAGAACATGAGAGGTACCGTGGGGCTCATGTTTGGTTATCTCCATCTCCATCGGGGGAGTGGAAAAGAGGGGCTCAACAGCTAAAGGGCTCAGGTCAAGTAGCTTGGGAACTTTTTTCAAAGGCACAGAGTACTTCTGAGACAACACTGAGGACATTTCCCTTCTAGCCCTCCCCCTAGCCAGTCAATCAGAAATTAGAAACTTAGACAAAAAAAAAAAAAAAGCCAGTATGTTGGTTTTTTTCTCCCATGCTCTAGTTTCTAGCTTTATTTCACAGATTTCAGATTTTTATAGGGCAAATCTCGTATTATATATCTGACACAGAGGAGATTTTGAAAATCCAGTCACTTAGCTAGAGATACAACACTTGCTCTCACAGTTTGTGTTCTTGGTAGGTCAACTAAAAAATAAATGGAAAAGATGGGAAAGAAAAAGAAAAGAACAGGCCAGAAAAGATAAGATGGTATATTAGGTGCAAGCAGTGCTATGGAATAATGCTTAGAGCAGGGAAAAGGGATACAGACTGAAAAGGGTGGAACTGGCCTTGTAGTGTAGAAGGTTAAGCTGCCATCTGAAGTCCCGATATCCCATATGGTCACCAGTTCAAGTCCTGGCTGCTCCACTTCCTATCCAGCTCCCTGCTAATGTGCCTGGGAAAGTAGCTTGGGCCATTGCCACCCATGTCAGAGACCAAGTTCCTCCCTTGGCCATTGGGGTGTGAATCAGCAAATGGAAGATTTTTTCTTTATATATTTCCTCTCTCTGTGTAACTGTGCTTTTCAAATACAATCATATGTATATATGAATGAAAAGGATGCGGCTAGATGAGAGTAATATTTGATATGACTGATCGGGGACAGCTTCCTTGAAAAGGTGCTTTGAAAGTTGACAGAAGTTTAGATCCTGAATTAGAGCAAAGGTAGAAAACAAGAAAAGAAAAGATACCTCCTTTTTAGCAAAAACAAAATTTAAAGCTTAATATTCATGACATTTGTACCAGATTATTAGTCTACACAAAAGTTGTCTGATGATATTTGAATCCATACAGTGCCTGATGTAAAATCAGAACTGCAGCTTATGATACCAATGCCCCAATAATGTGGGGCTGTAGAACGAAGAGGTCCATTGAGAAAGGCCAAAAGAGGACCTCTGATGGTGACGCCAGAGAACAGTGAGCACCCTGGCCCCCATCTCGTGCTCTGTCCAATTTTATAGCAACATAGGAGAGCTCACTATGAAAAACGGCTTGAGTAGTTTCAGAGGCCCCATTCCTCTGGTACATTGCCTATGCTTTCTTGTCAATGAGATCTTTTCATGAGAACAGATTCAGTCATGTAAGGAGAAAGGGCTGGTTACAGTTGCTCAGTCAGAACGAAAGTGGCGACGCCTCAATCCAGAGCAGTTGCTGTGCAGATTCAGGGCTGTGTGTGTACTGCAGTGCCACTGCACACACGTGGAGAGGTTCAGGCCAGCTCCTGTGTGACCTGCCCTGGAAAAAGAGCTCCAACAAGGGACTGCCATCAGCTGCTGTTGGACAGAGCACGGCATGCACAAGCAGTGCACGGGCTTAACTTGCAACTGCTACTGTTACTGGCCCAACTCACAGGGCACCACGGTTGTGTCTGCTGGATCCTCCCCTGAGTACTGGGAATAATCATGCTTTCTTCACAAGACTGTGTTTATCACTAAATAACAAGTGATTGGAAAGGCAGATCCACAGAGAGAAGGAGAGAAGGAAAGATCTTTCATCTGCTGGTTTATTCCCCAAGTAGCCGCAATGGCCAGAACTGAACAAGTCCAAGGCCTGGAGCCAGGAGCATCCTTCAGGTCTCCCACATGGGTGCAAGGTCCCAAGGCCTTGGACAGTCCTCCACTGCTTTCCCAGGCCACAAGCAGGGAGCTGGATGGTAAGTGGAACAGCAGGGACACGAAACAGGGTCCATATGGGCTCCTGGCATTTAAAGAGGGAGGATTAGCCAATTGAGCCATCATGTTGCACCCATTCCTTGAATTTTAACTCTTTTCTTTAGTCTTGAAAGCCAGCATATCAAGTCCTTCTCCTGCCATGTCTAGTCCTCCATCCCCAACCTTTTAGTGATAAGGACCTGGTGATTGCAATGAAGGCCTGGATTATCTAGAGTAACCACCATTCCCAAAGTTATCTGATGAGCTTAATCTGCAAACTCAATTCCCTTTTCACATTCACAGACCTAGGGAGACATGAGGATGCCTGTAACAGATAAGATCACAGCCTTAGTCCCTGGGAGAGAAGCAAAGACACAGGGATTGGTGTGCTGCAGTGGAAGGATCTGCAGGCTGGGGCTACTTGAGCCTGCAGTGCCATAACCACCATGGGATTAGGAAATTGTTGTCATGCCAGCAAGTACATTCTCAAACTCTGGGAGTCCCTTCAGAGAAGGTGAGACATCTCAGATATCATGGTATCTCCATCTTCTGATCATTTCTGAAATGGTGAAATGTTGATGAGTGGATGAATGAATGTGATAATAATTCCAGCTCAACTCAAGGAAGAAGCAGGTTAGCCAGCCTCCTTTGTGCACATCTACTTTGATGTAGGGCAAGAGCAAAACAGCAACTTCAGGAATGCAGGCATGGTGAACCCAAAGGTTCCACAACCATCTTCTGAAGATCAATCCAGCAGAAGCTAAAGTGAGGGCAGCTCTGAGTATACCAGGATGATAGACTTGAATTTACATTGATTTTTAAGTAGAAAGATTATGAGTGAGGGTGAGCTGAACTTCAGGACGAGAAAAAGGAAAACTCCTCATAAAATGATAAAAATCTGGCAGATCCTTTTAGCTGATCATTTTTGCCCCAGAATGAGCCAACGGACAGGCTTCTGGCTGTGGAGCTGACAGGTATTTCCTCTTCTCTGGACACTGCCCACCCCCAGGACTCAGAGAAGTGCCCTCAGTCCTGCTGGACTCTCCACCTCAGGCCACACTCAGATCACTACCCGGGCATCCACTGACTCACATCTGGAGAGAGGGTTCACCAACCTCAGTTGCTAAGCTACATGGAGTTTCAGTTATCTCCTCTCTGTGACATGCAACCTGCTTTCAGGAACTCTCAGTGGAGAGACATTTTTGACATGATCAGAACTGCCTCAAGGCAAGCATTTTCATTTTCAAAGCCCCATAGTTGCCATGATTACTGAGCTGATTCCTTATTGTCTCTTGTTTGTTCCATTTCCCCTTGAATTCTGGAAGGATGTAGAACATCCTTCTAGAAAATTCGATTCCTCTTTGTTTCTCCCTCAACTGGCCAGAGTTGGTTTTTGTTATTAGCAATCAAAAGGAACTTATAAGTTGCTGATGCAGACTCATTATTAATCTCCCCCCACCAAGAACCAAATCAGCACCACAGCTCTGCGTTTGTGATCTTCAGATCAAAAGAACTCCAGGATTTGCTTGGAAAACTCTGGTAAGTGACAATTGGAGGCAGAGGTGGAAGAGAAAGAAGAGGGAAGAAGATCACCCACCACAGAGCTTAGAAACTTGGCTGTCAGTTTCACTTCAGCTTCTGAGCTACATGAAGGTAGCTTCTGTTTCCTGCCTTTCATGTGAAACCTGATTTGGCACACACTCAGCCACGGGATATTTTTGAGATGGTCAGAGGTAGAGCAAGGCGGGCCTTCCCATTTCTCTTGACTGAACAATAACTCAGGTATCTGTAATTGTCACACCTGTAGCTCTGTATGCAATAGTATGCTTGCCCCCACAGACTCCTGTATTCCAGCAGGAGTTCAGAAATAAGTTAAGAACAAGCCTCAGGCACTGGCTTGGTATCTGGAGAACACACACAGCTCCTACAGGGAAACACTTGATTACAAAGGCTTAGTTTTATATAGTTGGCCAATGTTTACCCATCCAGTTCTCCATCTGGCCTGTAAGGTATATAAGGGAATGAATTAGATCTGATTCCTGTCCATCTCACAGTTGACACTTGATATATATATTTTTGTTGAATAAAAACAAGACCAGTTCCACGTTCATTAATGCAAAGAACAAACTGGCATGACAGGCTGCTGTCTCCTGCCAATTGGAAGTGATTTTTTGGGAAGGAGATGGCAACAGGAACATTTGAAATCATTTCCCTTCTTTCTCTGCAAACAAAACTTAACCCTTGCTCAATCACTTTAAAATGAACAAGCTGTTATATCTTATTCCTGGGCTCACAGGAAGAAATACATTGAGGCGAAGCAATAGAGCCATTAGCCAGCACAGAAGATTCTATTCAAAAATTTAGGTCACACTTCCTGGAGAATTTCCTTGATTCTGCCATTTCTATGAGTCTACCATGGAGTAGTAGATTTAATCGTATGGAGTAGGATTAAAATTTGAAGGTGACATCACAAGCATTAGACAAACATAAATCAGTTGTTCCTGAACTATTTTTCGTGACATACTGAAGGATGTACAGCTCTTGTATCGAATCTGATGGAATTGATGATTATAAAAAGAGATTCATTAGATAACAGTAATATTGACTTTTACTAAGCCAAGAATCCTAAATCTTCTGCATGTCTAATTTCCCTCAATCATCATCAGGCATTAAAGTACGAACTATTGCCATCAGCTCAATTCTACAAGATGATGAAATGGAAATTCAGAGAGGTTACATAATTTGCCTCAGAACACACAGCTGGCAAATGCCAAGGGCCAGAAACTGCATGGGGAATTCATGTGTTTACTCATTACACCATAATTATCTTCAGCCTCAGTGCGATCACCATGGCAACCTCAAAGGCGTGTGAAATGCTATTCGCTGTTGTGGGTTGAGGGTTCACAAGTATAAATCAAACTTTGAAGGAACAGATTATTTAGGAAGCAACCGGAGAAGACATGCTAATTTTTGCTTCAGTGTTTCTCACTAGGCCCGTTTCTCTTTTTTGTAAAAGTTACAACAGTCCTCCAGCTCCCTTCCAGATCTAATATCCTGCAAATTTAAACACTCAAACTCATAAATAGGGAGGGAAACAGCAGAAAGCTTAGTAACCAGAGACATGTCCTACTTCCTTTTACCCCCATTTTTCTTTTCTTTTTTTTTTTTTTGTTTTATTTGAAAGACTCAGAGAAAGAGATGAATAATAAGAAGAAAGACAGAAAGTGAGAGACAGAGAGCCAAGATACTGTTCAGCCACATGTTGTACTTCCTGAATGCCCACAGCATCTGAGACTGGGCCTGACCATAGACGGGAGTCAGGGACTCAGCCCCAATCTCCACTCAGGGAGCCATGACCTGCTGACTTGGAACGGAAAGCAGAACCGGCACATGAGCCCAGGCACCGTCTATGGAAGACAGGCATCCCCAGCAGCATCTTAACTGTTTTACCAAATTCCTGCCTCCAAACAGCAAAAATGTTAAGAGTTCCTTGAATATAATTGTTCAAAGGGCAATGCATGAAAATAAAAATAACAGTAGCGACTCATACAAACCGATTCATCTTGTTCAGAACAACATGTTTATAACACTCACCACACCTAATAGTGCAGACTGCAAAACAACAACAACAACAACAAAAACACAAACTAGACTGAAACAGTGTTATAGCCCTGCCACCTTCTACATGTCTTCTGTCAAATTAGTGTTCTTCAATACCATATTACAGTGTTACAGTGCCACTCAGCAAAAGGTATGGAAAGCACCTTGCTTGAGGACGAGAGCCCCTAGATTCCAGGGTCACCTCTAATGTTTATGAGCTATGCAACTTTGGGCAAGGAGGTCTGATGTTTTATCTCCTTATCCAAAGCTGGCACCATTGAACTCATACATGTTATTGAGGGTGGTTGAGAAGATTAAATAATTTGATATATGTGAATAAATATAATACCAAGCCCAGAACTTAGTAAACACTCTACAGATTTTGGCTTCATTCTTTTCCTTTCCGTAACTTATAAACTTCACTATTTTAAAATTCCACCTGCACAAATGGGCTAGTGAATGAGCTGGGAATCCCCACATCAAAAGAAAAAGAGAAGCAGAAATGTGACATTTAGGAAAGAACCAGATAGGACCTTTAAAATTGAGAACTAGCTATTACAAAGGGTAAGTACAAACTCTGCACTTGACATATTTTCTCATGCTAAAAAGCTGATAAAGTCACAGCAGTATGATGAATTATGCCTGACATTTTCATACAAAAAGAAGTATTGGAACACAAATAAAAGGCAATGGCAAAGCAATTTTTTTGTAATAATATTTGGACATTTAGGCATAAAGATAAATTCTGGGTATATTTTCAAGACTTGCAGCATTGGGGAACCTTCTGTCTCCCAAGAGCCACTTGGATATTTATACCATTGATAGGACACATAATATTATCAGCTTAAAAATTATCTTGCTATAGGGCCCGGTACAGTAGCCTAGCTGCTAAAATCCTTGCCTTAAACGTGCTGGGATCTCATATGGGTGTCGGTTCTAATCCTGACAGTCTTGCTTTCCATCCAGCTCCTTGCCTGTGGCCCGGGGAAGCAGTCAAGGATGACCAAAAACCTTGAGACTCCGCACTCGTGTGAGAGACCCAGAGGAGGCTCCTGGTTCCTGGCTCCTGGCTTCAGATCAGCACAGCTCCAGCCGTTGCGCTTACTTGGGGAGTGAATAAATGGACAGAAGATCTTTCTCTCTGTCTCTCCTCCTCTCTGTATATGACTTTTCAATGAAAATAACTAAATCTTAAAAGAAAATGCTCCTGCTATTGATTGATTACAATTTTTAAAGATTTATTTATTTTTGTTTCAAAACCAGATATACAGAGAGGAGGAGAGACAGAGAGGAAGATCTTTCATCCGATAATTCACTCCCCAAGTGACCACAATGGCCAGTGCTGCACTGATCCGAAGCTGGGAACCAGGTACTTCTTCCAGGTTTCCCACGCGGGTGCAGGGTCCCAAAGCTCTGTGCGGTCCTTGACTGCTTTCCCAGGCCACAAGCAAGGAGCTGGATGGGAAGTGGAGCTGAAGTGGAGCTGCCAGGATTAGAACTGGCGCCCTTATAGGATCCCTGAGTGTTCAAGGAAATGACTTTAGCCACTAGGCCACGTCGCCGGGCCCAGATTGATTACATTTTAAGGGTCTCCTATAGCTGTTTTGCAGAGCCAGACCAAATGTTTTCATGGGTTTTATACAGTTAGGGTGACAAGCTTTCTCCAATCTTGGCTAGCTAATTTCAAGAAGATACAATAAGAAAAAATAGTAATGAGTCAAATATGATTATATAACAACATTTTTTTAAGATTTACTAATTTGGGTTTACAATTCATGTACAGATATGAGTATAATTTTATTTAATATCCTACTATTGCCAAAGGCAAACTCTGAACTTGAGCAACACTAAGCACACATGAAACATAAAACATCATCTCAAATTCTGCTTTGTCTCCACTTTAGAAGTTAAAATTGTCACAGGTTTACTGGTTGTGGTTTTTCCCTCGAGCTTCAAGGTAGGCATTGATAGTGGATATGAGATATGGCAGAGTGTGAAAACGATTAGCATTTGTTCTTTCCAGTTATAGAACATTATCAGGAAACAACATTCAAAAAACAAATTCCGTTCCTTGGAGAGTTTATATTCTAGTATAAAAAATAAAGCACATTATGTGATGCGTTAATAAGGCAAAAGGAAAGTCAAGATAGTGTATTGTATCTCCATCACATACTTGGGAACTTATTGGTTTTTAAGGACTGGAAGCATCTTAAATGTTCATGAATGCTAATAAGGAGAAAGCAGAGTAAACAGAAGCTTTAATGGAGATTAATGAAACGGCAAGGGAAATGGGAAGTTATAATAACAGAATCAAAGTTGGAAAGAAACAGGTTTACGTAGTGTCTAGGAAGCCCTTGGTCTTCAAAACAAAAAACAGAAATACAGACAACTTAAAGACTGGACAGTAGCATAGGAAAAAGCATAAAATAGTATTCATTTCTTTAAGGGATTATTACAAAGATACAAAGATTTTTCTTGTGGCCAGAACCAAGCACTATGGGTTCCACTCTAGTGAAGACGGTGTAGCGTTCTAAAGCAGAGGTCGATGAGCTTGGTGACTAATGCATCATCTCCATTGTCCATAGGAGTCATGCTCTTCCTGTGAGTGGATACATGTCAGAAAGCCTCTTTAATACACATACTCTCTGGGTTCTGTGGGGTCTACCCAGATCTGGATCTGGCTGACAAGAGTGGCCTGGAATCTGTAATTTTAGTCCTTCCTGTTCAACCAATCCAGCAGTGAGAACCCTAGCATGGTTGGGTCCACTGTGCAAATGCTTTCTCTAATGATCTTGATTAGGTGTAAAACTGGAAGAAACTTCTCTCTCTGTTTTTAAGCAAGAAATTACCAACCTGACATCTCCTGATCACTTCATTGGGAGCTACCACCAAGCACTGAGTCTTCATGGTCAAGAAGAAAAGACCTATTTTTGGAAGGTGGCTTCCCAGTTTCCATTTGCTTTATTGACAGGGTGACTTCAGAGAAGCTTCTGGGGCTTGGAAGTCATCATGACTCCAGCATGCTATCTTGCTTTCCTGAGGCCTCTTACTCCCACAAGGCCAAGATTAGAACACTTATCTGTCATGAGTTTTGCCTCTTTCCCCCAGGCTTTGCATTCCTCTGGCTGGGACTGATAAGAGGAATACAAGTCAGTGGAACATCACTCAGGGCTTGAAGCCTACAAGCCAAGTATTTATCCCTCAGTATCAGGGATTCCTAGCACAAGTTCAAACAGAAGACAAGTCAAGAGGATGAAAATCTTGGTTTCTAAAGTTTTACTGTGATGAATAGAATAGTAATCATAGTAATAATGATGATACAGCAAGTCCTTGCAGAAACTACTATAGGAGTCTAGGCTAGAAATCCTTATGATTCCCAACTCATGAATCAGGACAATGTATTAAACTTAACGTTGTCCCAAGTGCAATGTCAAGGCACCTCTACTTTAGAGAAGATGTAAGTGGTCCTCTTGCCCAATCATCACTGGGTCAGTGCCACAAAATTTCAGCCAGGATGCAGGTCTCAAACTGCTTTGCAATTTCCAATCTGCCTTCAGACAGAATCTGTATATGTTCTCTAACTTGTAGACAGACAGGAAGGAGTACGGAGAATGAGTAGAAAAGGACTTACAAATAGAAGAATTTAAAAGAATGGAGCTGACTTTGTTTAGAGATAGGAGAGAAGGTAGAAGAATAACAACAGCTTTGAAGGCCACACAGAGTTCCTATTCATGATCTCCCATTCACTCATTTATTCATTCATCCAATGAACAAAATAGTCACCAGACCACACATGGCAGGCATGGAGAGGACAAGAACAAAGGTGATAAAACAAAGACTTGGTTTCAAAATCTCTTCTCTATTGCCAGCATCTCAGAATTGAACACTATCAAGTGTAAAATTGGACACAAGCAATGAGTCATTTGAAGTGAAAACAAATTTTTTTTAGAAACCAAAATGCTTACCAAGACCAAGGTTAACAGTGGAAATAAGTACAAGGGTCTTCAAAAAGCTATAGAAAATGCATACTATAGAGAAAACTATATGTACATTTTTAATATTTTTGCACCAAAATAGATTTATTTTTTAACTCTAATTTTTTTTTTTAAGTTCTTATAAGGATAGCTGCTAGTTAAATAGTGAAGTGATTTTCCTGGTTAATTGGGAGAATTTTCAACCCTAACAAAATCTTAAAAATGCTTGTAGTGTCAATTTCACAATTTAAAATGTTCTATTGCAGGCCAATGTGTGGTCAGTGAAAAGCAAAGCCACTGTTTTGTGGTTTGAATCTGCCTTTCATCTACACAAGAAGCTGTGTGATTCACAGCAGGGTCTATCCTGGCCACAGAGCTCTCAGAAAAGGCGGAAAGCCAACGATGGCATCTCAACCTGCCATACTGATGTCAGCAGAAAGCCCACAGGCAAATTTACCAAGAAAACAAGTCTGGACAAATACAGGGTAATCGGCTTGTGATTAAGTCCTGTGCCACAAGTTCTTGGAATTTCCTGGCATCTGATTAACTGAGATTTACGATCATTTAGGACCAAAAAAAAAAGTGTAATTCTGAATCACAAATGGAATGGTAAGCTTTTTCTAACTTCATTGAACTACTCTGCACAGAGAAGTTGGATATGTTAGGCACCAGAAGAGTGTGTGTTTATTTTCCATTTCTTGAAACCACATATTTTTTGGATTTGATTCTCTGTTCATTTAGTAAAATGTATTCATTTGCTGCTGAACTTAGACATTTAAAACTTGTGAGACAATAGAAATAACTTCTTAGCTTGGATGAGCACTTTGTCATTGGTATTTGTAGCACTCAGTGATCTCGGTGGCAATTCAAGTAAGAACAGTGTCCAAATCTTAAAGTCAACTCCTTTCTTCCCGAGTGCAAATTGCCCACATATGAGTTTATGAGGAACCACAAAGTCCTTACTGGCTTTGCCCTTTCTGTTTTTAATTATCAAAACTATGAGATGTGTAGACCATTTTATAAAAAGTGTGTGCTTTTAGTCAATGCAAAATCAGTCCATTAAAGAGCACATTTAGAGAAAATATCTACTTTGTACAAAATTGTTCTCTTCTAAAGCTAATGCTTAAATACTAAGACATATATTTTATTACTGTAGTATATGACATAGCACTAGACAAAATGTTTCTAAGCATATCAAATTGCACAGCATATGATACAATTCAGAAATGACAACTATGACATTCGTTCATTGAAATCTGTCTTGATCCTCCCTTATGCTGCAGCAGCATCTCCCAGTTCAACTGTCTGTTCAGAGCTCACCTGTCTCGCTTCCAATCAAAGGCTGATTTGCAAAATGTTTGACAAAATCCTTCAAAGATGAGTATTCATTAAAGCCAAATTTAAAAGAATATCCAGTGTACTCAACATGAAAGTGCTTGACAGAGTCTTTGGCTCTGAAAAGGGAAAAAGACATGGTTATGATATTTAACAAGTAAAATATCTGTTTTGAAGGAAAATAACCATTTCTTTCTAGAAATGGAGAATTAGGCAATTTTACTTAATATATTATTAAAGTATTATATAGGATATATTGTAACATAGTTGCATTTATTCTTGTTAAGAATAAATATTTATTTATTTGAGAGGTAGACATAAAGAGACACACACAGAGATAGAGGGATCTCCTAATTGCTGATCCTTCCCCAAAAGATCAAAACAATGGGGTCTGACCTGGTCAATGTCAGGAGCCTGGACCGCAATTCAGGTTTCTCACATGGATACAAGGTTCCTAAGTACTTGGACTATCACTTCTTCCCTTCCTCTCTCCTTCCCTCCCTCCCTCCCTTTCTTTCTTCTTCCCTTCTTTCTCCTTCCTTCCATCCCTTCCTTCTTTCTTTGCTCCTTCCTTCCCTTTCTTCCTTCATTCCTCCTTTCATCTCTCCCTCCTGCCCTACCAGCCTGCTTGCCTTTTCTCCCCACTCTGCAAGCTGCTTCTGTACCTGTAGCACAGCGCAGCATCCTGGCAATGTGTTGGGGTTACTATACTCTCATTGCTACTGGGTGCCAGATGCCCCTGCGATCTGGGTTTCACATTCTTCATCAATCTTCAGCAAGTTTGGGTGAAATGATTCCCAAAGGCTCCTCCTGTTCCAGTTGTTTCTCCCACTGGTGGATGGAGCAGGGACATGTCTCACAGTGTCTCTCCTCAGAGTTGGGAATCCTCCAACCTGGAGCTGGGGCCTGGTGAGCTGGTGGAGTGTGTACTGCTCAGCTCCACAAGTGACACATGACCCTAGGCAACATTCTTGGAGTCCCTCACTTCCTCACCTTACAGAGAGTGAGTACAGACCACTTTGCTCATTGCTGTCTCTCAACAGGTAGCTCCCATCAAAGCCATTGGACAAGAGAAGTGCTTCAGCCGCATGGCGTGTGAGGCTGCCATGGTACCACCTGGAAAACAGAGGAAATTGCTGTCACTAAGGGCAGGCCGGAGACACCTCTTCCCCTAGACTTGAAGTCACAAGTCACATCACCACGTTCTCCATCCAAACTAACTAGCCCAGAAACTCAACTCCCAGCCCAAGCATTAGCACAAAGTCAACCTTGGAGAAATCAAAATGGAACATTGAAAGCATAGTTCTAAAAATTTCTGTGTTGAACCCTTATCCTAACCCCAGGACCTAGAGTGGTTTCCCACGGAGACAGGGTCATCACCAACTGAGAATGCGGTTGTCAGCAGGAGCACTAAACCCAGAGCACTGCTATCCACTGGTAGAAAGAGGAATCTGGGACAGGTTGGCATGTGGCGAGAAAGCCACATTAACGCAAAAATGGTCACCTGCAAGCCAAGGAGAGAGGCCTGGACAGAGAGTCCCCCACAACCCTTGTGGCATACTTGCACTTGCTATTGTGACCTCCAGAGCTAGGAACTCACACAGTGCCAGCCAGCTCACACAGTGCTGCTTTGTAAGCAGATTTTTCTAAGTCCTATTGTAAATAAAAATCCCAAAAGCTTTGACCCATTTTCTTTCTTCTTCATCTTTCACTCTTTTGCAAGTGTGGTTCTACTTCAAAGAAGATCCTGGGGTGACAGTACTGAAGCCCAGCTGCATGAGAGAGCTGAAACCAGACACAGAGGATCCAGATGTTCTTAGCAAGGTAAGCCTCATCACTCAGAATGTTCCAAACAGACAAGAACTAACTAATTTCTTTTCTTTCTTTCTTTTTCTTTCTCTCTCTTTCTTTCTTTTCTTTCTTTTTTCTTTCTTTCTCTTTCTTTCTTTTCTCTTTCTCTCTTCCTTCCTTTCGTTCTTTTCTTTTTCCTTTCTTTTCTTCTTTCTTTCTTTCTCTTTCTTTCTTTCTCTTTCTTCCTTTCTTTCTTTCTTTTTCTTTCTTTTCTTTCTTTCTTTCTCTCTTTCTTTCTTTCTTTCTTTCTTTCTTTCTTTCTTTCTTTCTTTCTTTCTTTCTTTCTTTCTTTCTTTCTTTCTTTTCTTCCTTCTTTCCTTCCTTCCTCCTTCTCTCCCATGCTTCCTTTCCTCTTTCCTCCTTTCATCCTTTCCCCCTCCTCCAGTTGATAAGGAGATGTCAGCTGATCTTTGACATGTGTATTTGTATTTCAGGAAAAGTAACAGACACCCATAGCAAAAGAAAACAATCCAAAGCCTTGTGCTCACCTTTGAGGTTCTGTTCCCTGTGCCTTTTCTCAAAAGGTTCCAGTGTTAACTATTTCCCTGTGTTTCGTCCTGATAGTCTAGGCATCTACAGGCTATTCCTGTAGGCCCAGACACCCCTAATTCTACACAATGAAGAGTATGGCAGGCACAGTGTTCTGCGTCTTGGTTCTTTCTCTTCACCACAGGCCTTGCTTCCTCATAATGTGGGAGTGGCATTGCAATGTGGTGACTAGGGCGTGTCCCAAAGTATCTTGCCCTGGGTCTGAATCCAGGTGAAACCTCTTGCGGACTCTACCAGACTGAGCCAGAATGCAGGGCTCTTAGCCATGGGCAGGGTACTTAGCCCATCTCAGCCTCAGTATAATATAAAAGGAGTTTTTACTACTTGGGCCTGGTGCAATGGCTCAAATGGCTAAATCCTAACCTTGCATGTTCCGGGATCCCATGTAGGTGTTGGTTCATGTCCCAGCTGCTCCACTTTCCATCCAGCACCCTGCTGGTGGCCAGGGAAAGGAATCAAGGATGGCCCAAAGCCTTGGGACTCTGCACCTGTGAGTGGGAGACCCAGAAGAAGCTGCTGGCTCCTGGCTTCGGATTGGTTCCACTCTGGCCATAGCAGCCACTTGAAGAGTGATCCAGGGGACAGAAGATCTTTCTGTCTCTCCTCTCTGTAAATCTGCCTTTATAAGAAAAATAATAATTTTAAGAAGGTTTATTACTAGTCATAGCTCATTGATGGTTAGTGCTGCACATGCTGCTGTGGTGCAAATGTTGAAGCAGGTCTAGGAACAGCTGTGCTCAACACCTGCTCAGGGCTAGCAGGAAATGACTAAGATCCACAAAGCCATCCCTTGCGATTTATCCTCCATGCTATGATTTTCCTGTGGCTCAGATGAAATGTTCTGGTCCTTTCTTTTTAGTTTGAGTAACAGACACAGAGGAACCAGCAACCCTGACTGACCTCCGATGTTTCCTCATCCATGGCAATGACCTTAAGGGAGAGATGGCAATTACATAGACTATATGAAGGTAATGAACTAGGTGTTTTTAAAGAAGAGAAAATAGTGCACAGGAACTCTGAGGAATAGTCTTATGCTGGCACCAAGGGATCTATCTTCTCCTGCACCACACTGGCACCCACTGTGAACTTTCTGCCACCTGAAATTGTGGCCTGAGTAATAAGGTGCAAACCCAAGTGCCTGTGTGGAAGGAAGCATCTACCAAGGATCTCCCAGCCATCTGTTTTCTAAGTCTGAATTTCCTAATGCATGTTTCTTTCTTTTTAAGATTTATTTATTTTTATTGGAAAAGTAGATTTACAGAAAGGAGATAAAGAGAGAAAGATCTTCTACCCACTGGTTCACTCCCCAAGTGGCTGCAACAGCTGAAGCTGGGCCAAAGCCACGAGATTCTTCCAGGTCTCCCATGCGAGTTCAGGGTCCCCAGGCTTTTGGTCATCCTCCACTGCTTTCTCAGGCCACAGGCTGGGAGCTGGATGAGAAGCAGAGAAGCTAGGATATGAACCAGGTCCTGTATCAGATCCCAGTGCATGCAAGGAGACAATTTAGCCATTAAGCCATGGCGACGGGCCTCTTATGTGTGTGTCTTTAGAATATTTTTTCCTATGGGGCTGCACTGCCTCCATCCAAAATTAGAAATGTATTTGATAGCTGAAAGCAGTGATGCATCATACAGCATTTGCTAGGAATATTCACTGAGTGTTTTATCTAGAGCAGTCCTATTTACCGCACTGATTCCCAGACAAGTTTAAATTTGTTCACTACAAAATGCTCGCAAAGGACAGCCGGGGAAACTACAAATGAAGCTGTAGCAGATGTCAGGTCCAGCTGAAGCCAAAGTCCCAATGCTTTTTGATAGAGAAAATCTCTGCAAGGTCATAAGTCTTTAAATACAGCTTGCCAAGAATGAGTTTTAGGATGATTATTTTAGTATAATGTTCCATTGGAGTCAGCAAATTTCTTATTTGAAGCAATACTTGACTTGCAGGATTCTAAAACACGAAGAATTTAGACATTCACTTGGATTCTTTTCAGGGGAACCTGATGTGCATTTTAAAGAATCTGTAGGATTACGTGCCTGGCACAGTAGCCTAGTGGCTAAAGTCCTCACCTTGCAACCACCAGAATCCCATGTGGGCACTGGTTCATGTCCTGGCTGCCCCACTTTCCATCCAGTTTCCTATCTGTGGCCTAAGAAAGCAGTTGAGGATGGCTGAAAGCCTTGGGACCCTGCACCCACATGGGAAACCTGGGGGAAGCTGCTGGCTTCTGTCTCACCTTCAGCCATTGTGGCCACTTGGGGAGTGAGCCAGCAGACAGAAGATTTTTCTCTCTGTCTGTCTCTTGGTAGATCTGCCTTTCCAAAAAGAAAATAAATCTTGAAAAAAAAAAAAAAGGAAGAAGAAGAACCATTTGTAGAATCCTGCTTGGGGCCAGAGAGATGGCTCAATTGGCTAATCTTCCCCCATAAGCATCAACATGCCACATAGGCATTGGTTAGTGCCCTGGCTTCTCTACTTCCCATTGAACTTCCTGCTTGTGGCCTGAGAAAGCAGCAAAGGATGGGCAAAGCCCTGGGACCCTGCACCTGTGTGGGAGACCTGGAGAGAGCTCCTGGCTCCTGGCTTCAGATCAGCTCAGTTCCTGCATTTTGATCATTTGGGAAATAAACCAGCAAATGGAAGATCTTTCTCTCTTTGTCTCTCCTTCTCTCTCTGTGAATCTGCCTTTTCAATAAAAATAAATAAATCTGAAGAATTCTGCTGACACTGAATTTTATCCTGACAACAGTTTTTTTAATCAAGATTTTTATTATAATCCTTTACATAACAACTGTATACCATAAGCCCATAATAAATGTTTGCATTTAGAACAAGAAGAATGACATTGGGATCTGACTGGGAAACTCAGAGAGCGTTTGTTACTGGGTGGCATTATTTGCTAGTGAATTTTTTTTGAAATGTAGGCTCTGGGAAAGCCTCCTATGGAGCTTGCCAGGCAGCCACCCACTGATGCTGAATGCCCCCATTCCCCAAATAGCTCTTCCGCACACGCCTAAGTGTCTCCTTTGATTGAGTCAAGTGTTCCTAGCCCCCAAACTCTGGTGAGTGCATCTCTCAGGACAGTGAACATGGATCCAAATAACACCATGTAGACTTCATAGCAACATGTGCACATCGGGTAACAGTGGTGAAAGACGGTGTCCATGAAGAACTGATGGCCCATGATCAACTTTCTGTACTTTCAGTGATTGCTTCAAATTTGGGCAGACCCTAGTCTAAGACATTATGTTTTGTAGGTCAAAGGGAACAGGAATGAAAATGGCCAGATGGAACTTCAAAAAAACCACTAATTTGACTCATGAAGGCAAGACAAACATACCGAAAACTCCATCCAAGTGATAATGTAATATCCAACTGTGTTCAGAAAGAATATAAACACGTTCCTTGAACAAGCCAGCATGTAAACAGACCTTAAAAGACATGTGAGTTATCTTTTAAAAGGGTGTGCAATGAAAATTAAAAGGTATATATGTAAAATTAAGAGAAAAAAATTGTCATAGAAGAAATGTGTGTTTCTAACAGTCTCACTATCAGAACAGAAAATGCAAATTAAAGTAACAATGATATTTTTCTTCATCTATTAGCTTGTCCACAGTGGGAAAGTTGGACATTATTAAGCATTAGAGAATTTGGAGCTGATGAATATCATTGTATTGCTGGTAGGGGTCGAAGTTGGAGTGAAATGTGGAGTATCCAAAGGAACTGAGCATGCGCATTTGATCATGCTTCTGCTTCCAGTGTCTGCCTAATGACACACTCACAGGAGCAGCAGGAAATGTGGGCCAAGGAGGCACTGCAGAACTGCTTGGCAGTAAAGATTTGGAGCTGTCTTAAACATCTGTCAGCCAAGCGATGACAAAGCTCAGTGCTCAAAAGATGAGATGATATAAAAAGCTAGGTACAAGGCCAGCAATGTGGCATGGCGATAAAGCTCCTGCCTCTGATGCTCATATCCCAGATCCGTTCCACTTCCGATCCAGCTCCATGCCAATGTGCGTAGGAAAGCAACGGAGGATGATCCAAGCGCTTGAGTCTCTGAACCCATGTTGGAGACCTGCAAGAAGCTCTCGGATTCTGTCTTTAATCTGGCCCGGCTTTGGCTGTTTATGGCCATTTAGACAGTGAACCAGTGGACAGAAGTTTTTTCTCTCTCTTCCTCTCTCTTCTTGGGTATGTATTGTGTAATTCTGCCTTTCAAATAAATAAGATAAATATTTTTTTTTAAGTTAGTCAAAGATGTTTGAAAAGGTGTGAGCATTTTTTGTTTGCCCAATGACGAGGAAGGGGATGAGTAATAAGAGTATTTTGCAAGAAGCTGGCAGGTATGCTTAATGTCTTATAAAAAAATAATGGCAGCCTGAACAACCAAAAATTGTCTTTTCCCATAAGGCCAATGCTAAAGATGTTGTGTATATGTATGTATTAGGACTAATGGATCCTCAAATACATTGTTGACATGAAGCACTGGCTGTGGGATCACAAGGACATCCTCACTCAAAACAATCTGGCATATATAAATGTTAAGACTATAAAAAGGTAAGATTCTAAAACAGTACACATCATCACATAAGTATGGTTTTCCTTTTCATAAAGAGTGACAATTGAAGGTGTTGGCAAAAAAGACTTTAGCTTGATAAAATTCTCCTAATTTAGTGAATTCCAATGGGATGTGGGGAAAGAGTCACATATTGTTTTGGTAACTAAAACTGAACCAGAGCTGAAAGAAATTCATCAATTTCTTTCTTAATTCAACTTCCAGAAATAATTCTATTAAGAATTTGCCTTATTCTTTCATTTTGTTGGATCAAAGTTTATTGAGTGCTGGAATTGCCTGAGGCAATTAGGCAATGATGGAGGAAAAAGAAGAAACAGAGGGGAAAAAAAAAAAGCCAGAGACATAGAGGGATGCTAGGAGAGACCGAGAGAGGAGAGACATTTTGTCTATTTAAAGTTCGCTGGGACTTAGAGCAGCAACCATTCAGCAGAGGGAAGGAAGAAAAGAACAGATCTAGACGCAGAAGAAGCAGAACACTGTATGATCTGTGATCTGGGAAGTCCTTTAGCACAGGGGGACGTGCTCAAGGCTGCGTTATATACGCCCCCAGACGGCCAGAGTTCCTAGCTGACAACTGCGTAACTTCTTGGGGCTTCCTAAGCACATGTAACAGCTCATTGCATGGAATCATCCTTGCATAGGCCTTAAAGTTTCAGTAATCCCAACTGTATGGGGAAAATGATTTAAATTTAGCTCATTTGATTATTAGCAGTGAGAACCAGAGCTAAAAGAGCTTGAAGCTTATAAAACTTGGAGATTTTTTGAACAACAACAACAGAAAACAACATAAAATTATTTTAACAATCTTGTATAGTGTTTGAATAATTTTTAAGCTATACTAAGTCTCTTATCCAACTTTCCCTCACATGCTGCTGACGATAGGGAGCTCACTGCTTGTACAGGCAAGCTCAGTCCACTGTGTGCATCATGCATGAACAGGACACTCCTCTAGACCAACTCACTGCTTTCTGCAGCAGAGCCTTCAGCAGGGAACCCTGGGCCACTCTTGGAGTTCCAGCAATGACACTTATGCAAATAGTCCAAAACATTGAGAATGAACTGTCTTCTCTTCACATCATCTTCAACCTCTCCTTCCATGACTGCCTGTCAGTCTATCATCCAGGCACCTTCTCAGCCTTGGGTGTATTAAGCTCTGAAATGCAAGACAAAGCAACACCAAACCCTCCCTTTTCAGGCTGCTAGGCACATACGACGGAGCCTATTGCATTTGTTTCTTCACAGTTGCATCACACCCTTGATTCACAGAACCTATTGCTGACTCAGAGTCGCAATTAGCTCATCTTCCTCTGTTGCTCTCACAAGGTGGATGTTTTTTGAATTCAGTTCAATAAGAAATCTGGTTTTTGTTGTTGTTGTTTACTTATGCTTTTAAATTTTTTTACTGGGAAATGCTCAGTGGGAAGGGATATCAGTGAGCAGTCAACTTGGACCACACACATGCAGGGAATGACAGTGAGGAGCTTGGTAAGGTATAGCCATGTCTTTGTCTCCAGTCAGTTCCCCAGCTAATCCATCCATCTGCTTTGATCACTTCCAAATTTTGACAAGTGGCAGTCTCTAGGTTCTCCCACGTCAAGCTGACTAGTCTTCAAGCGTCAGAAGAGAATTTTTTTTTTTAATTTCAAATATTGAAGTATTGGCTTCATTTATAAATGTAGCACATATTTCTTTGATGTTGATAGAAGACAATGAATATCAAGCTTGGCTAAATTATTATGGCTAAGTCAGACACTGTGTTAGGTTCTGGAACTTCACTTTTAACTTTACTCCCTTTAGAATAAGGTTCATTTTCCTGACACTAAAATTAAAATGCAAATACATCAATAATAAATTATTTTGACCTTACCATCCCTGAAGAAGTGAAAAAAGAGCCAGAAGTGACTGTCTATAATGACACAGCAGCAACAGTGTTAGCCTCACTCTGCCCAAGGCTCACACATTGCTGTAATCATGTCTCAAGGCTAAAGGAGTCCTCAGAACAGACACTAGGCAAGCTCAAAAGAATATACTGTATTGAGTGTGCACGATTATCAAATGTTTCAGATGACCTTGAAGGAAACAGTGGTTTTATCCCTTCCATGAGACAGTAACAAAATGGGATACACCCACCTGCTAGAGAATTTTCACAGCTGCTTGGCAGTAAGGTACAGGAAATAAACTCAACCACAGAGAAAGCAGGCGGGTTCTCGCCCGGAAAGCTGGTGCCCTGTTCAGCCTCCTCTTCTCCTTCCATTTCAGCACCTCCCTGAGCTAGGACCTTCTGTGAAACTGCCCCAGGAGACTGCAACCTACTTATTGTACTGGGTTTTAGTGTCTGACTTTGCTGATTGAAGTTTTTATACCACTTGATGCCTTTTAAAGGAGAGGCTTTCAAACTGCTGCACTCATCCCACACAAAGAAATACATATTACATGACTATCTTTATGTGGATACATGAGACTGTAGGAAAAAATGGGACCAGAAGATGAATTCATTTTGGCACCAAAAAAATAAAATCTGTATATGTTCTTCATAACTCACATTTTCCATAAACTTTTTGACAGCCCATTGCATTTCACATATGTACAAATAAATGTTACAGGCAACAACACCTAAACTTCTACATGTTATTTACATGGATTTTATTCATTTCCATTATATTTTGCACAAATATGGATGTGACACATCACATTTGTTGTAAGAACAAAGATGGATTGTTCCTGGTATCTGAGAAGCAATGCACAGTGTTGCTACCCAAAAGACAAGTAGACGCCCTCAACACCTTGTTAGGAATGCATGTGCTCTACACCTGATTCACCTGCTGAGCCTCAGAGAATCACCATACACTTTAGAGCTTATGAAGCATGGCTCTGAAGGGCTCTTGGTCCTAAACATCCTAATTCAGTTCAATAATCTCAATAGCCTGAATTTACAGTATTTGACATCTGGGGTGAAAAGGCAAGTTTAAGTTTCCAGTGACATTTCAGTACCAACAGGCAGGATAAAAGAAGGATCTGCAATGAGTGTAGTTGGGAAATCAAGTGTAGTCATTACCTTAGTGAAATGGTAAAGGGTACAACATGGAGAACTAGTGGAGGACTGGAATGATCAGGGAAGAGGAGATTCATAAATAGGGGCTTGAAGAATAAAGACAGGATTCATTATCTAGTGAGAAAAACGAGAATTCCGAGAAGATAAATGGTATAAGCCATAGCCCTAGGGTTGCCCTGTGAGTGCCGCAGAGAGACGATTCATGGGAAGAAACCCTGGAGGAGTCACAATGGACACAGCAAATAGTCCTGCAGTTTGAAACCTGAGGCCCATGGCCACTGAGCTTGACATTTATTTTTTTAGCTTAAATGTACTTATTTATTTGAAAAAGGGAGGGAAAGACTGAGAGATATATCTTCCATCTGCTGATTCACTCCTCAAATGACTGCAATGGCTGGGACTGGGCCAGGCCAAAGCCAGGAGCTGAAAGCTTTATCCAGGTCTTCCATGTTGGTCACAAACATCCAGGCATTTGTGCCCTCATCTGTTTTTCCAATCCCATTAGTAGTCATCTGGAGGAGAACCTGATGATCATATGATATGTGGGCACCATTGGTGGTGGCTTAATTCACTGGCCCAGCTTGTATATTCCTGATGATAACAAAACTTTATATTAATTTACACCTACAGGTTACTCAGACATCAAAGGCACATTTTCTCTCTTCTTGGCAAAGAGAAATGAAGTACAACCTTAATTCTGTCCCAGCAGATGTCTGAAGAAGACATATTTTCCAAAGCAAGATGAGAAACTCCCAGTTTAGTGAAAGCCACTACTAAAATGCCCTGGGAGTTGAATATTAAGAGCACATATTAGAGAATTTACTGTTTTCTCATTATTTTCAAAATCGCTATCACTTTTCAATGATACTGACGTACCGTCTGAACTCAGTACAGCACAGATGGCAGAAGCGTAACACATGTGCCATGCCCCCTCCCTGGGCCGTGGCCGCGCACAGAATCCATCTGTTGTCAGAGCTGCCGAGCTCTCACTCACCTTCACGATCCCTTTGGACACAGTGATAATCAAACACAAGGTAGATTTAGCAGAGATTTCCACCGTCAGCACTCATTCCTGGCTAATCTCTTAGCACTTGAGTCATTCCACCGCATCATTTGACTGCTGCTGCCTTCACTGCTGCTCCTGTGTTCATAGAACTAATTCTAGAGACTTTGATTCCATGAGAGATAAAGCTCTCAGCCCTCTATGCCATAAGTTTGGAATGAAGAAGTGTCTTATTTTGCTGGGAAGATGATGTTGTCCATGCAGTGTTTTCAGCTCCATAACCACAGGTGTGGACTTGTCATGTCTCTGATTACAGCAATGGACCCTGTGCACATGCAGAGAGCTGAGCAGAGGCCTTGCCAAGGGAGTGCGAGGTTCTAATAAGGTTCTAACAAAGGCTCAGCCAGGCAAAGTGTGAGATCCAGGGAGGGCAGGAGAAATACCACCACACCCGCTTCTACAGGAAGGTCTCTGTGACACTGCGGCCTTCTATATTGCTATGTCCGCATGCATGTGCACTCCTAGCGCTCTGAGTGGTGAGGCCAGGAGCTGCAGGCTTTTGGAAACAGTGTGGGCAGTAACCAAAGCAGTCTATGTGATAACAGAGACGGGCGATGTTAATTAAAGGCAGGTCCCGATTTCCTTGCAGGAGTCAGGCATAGTCAAAGCAAACCAGCAGTGAAAGGGAGAAGAAAATTCTGTGGGAGCTGGCAGCCAGGATAAACCTGCTCATGGATGAGCCTGAGGAATGAGATAAGAAATTCTGGTAAACAGAGATAGAGATGAAGCTTCACTCACAGAATGGCACAAAATATCAGAGACGCCAAAGTCAAAGAGCTGTAGACTGAGGAGCGGAATGCAAACAGGCAAAATGTGGAGGCAAAAGAAGTCTACCTCCGCATATAAACAGCACATGGGGGCATCAATCACACTCCTGAAGAGTCTTCAAGGAGCTCCTGGTACATGGATATCATGAGAAAACTTTGCATGGATTTCGAAATTTTTTGCACCAAAAAAAAAAAAAAAGTATCCTTTCATTCCAATTTTCTATGACTTTTTTTTTTTAAAGTATCCTCATGAAGATATAAACCGACCCATCAGACAGCAACAGAGACCCCAAGGAGAGATAAAGAAGCATGTGTGCACAGACAGCCTCCCAGAGCTCGACACAGAGATGCACCAACATACCTGAGGTGTCAGAAAGCTGGAGAGACCTCCAGAGCATCCCCTGATATCTCATCACTGCACAGAATCTTCTGTTCAGCATCTGGGGCAGCTGCCCAGTGCTGTAACAGCTACGAGATCAAAAGGCTACCATTGCTCCCCAGTAGAAGAAACACAGGAAATGTTTGGTTTGGACTGGAAACGAAATCTCATGGAAAAGCATCTGGGCAGAGCTTCTATCAGGAGTCCTCCTCTCTGACTGGAATCTGCTTTGCTCTGCATTCATTCTGTTTAGGCTTGTAATTAATGCTTCGTAAAAGGATGGTCCAGGATTAATTGTTTCTGGACTGTTGTCACCACTGAAAACATACCATTGTGGACTACAACAGAGAGAGACACTTTCAGGGAGGCACAACTGCAGGAACTTTGGGGAAATGTTGAAATCACAGACACAACCTTGTTTCATTAGTTTTCTTTATACCATGGTTGGATGATATCTCTAGTAAACAACTGTTTATTCCACAGTAAGAAAAAAAAACACTGAAAACACTGGAAAGAAGAGGACCAAGTGAAACCGAAGGCATTGAATGCAGCCTTGAGTTCTGGTCTTTGACTCAATGTGGGACAATTCAACACGCATTTATTGATTTATTTTTAAGATTGATTTATTTTTATTTGAAAGGCAGATTATATTTATAGAGAGGAGAGACAGAAAGAAAGCTCTTCCATCCACTGGTTCACTCCTCAAATGGCCACAATGGCTAGAGCTGAGCTGATCTGAAGCCAGGAGTCAGGAGCCTTTTTCAGGTCTCCCACGTGGTTACAGGGGCTCAAGGCTTTGGGCTGTCCTCTACTGCTTCCGAGGCCACAAGCAGGGTGGGAAGCAGAGCAACTGGGACATGAGCCGGCTCTCATATAAAATCCCAGCACTTGTAAGGTGAGGATTTCGCCATTGAGGCATTGTGCCAAGCCATATTGATTTTTAATAAAATATTTTGTTTATTTGAGAGACAGAAGGAGAGGTATTAGCTCACATCCATGAGTTCATTTCCCAGTGCCTGCAACAGCTGGGGCTAGGCCAGATCTGGGATCTGGAAACTCAACTCAGGTCTCCCAAGGTAGAAGCCCAATTACCTGACTCATAAAGCCTCCCAGAGTCTGCATTCATAGGTGAGCTAAAGTCAGGAGCCACAGCTGTGTCAAGCCCATGCACTCCAGTGTGAAACACAGGTATTTACCCATCTTCTCTCTGTCAAGCAGTAAGCTCAAATGGAGAACCCAAGATAAAAACCTACAGCCCTGCTTCTTAAAGTTTGCCAATAAAGGAGTTTATTGTGTCCTAGACTAAAACAGGTAGTCAAACTTCCTAGCACTTCAGGATCAACATATGAAGGATGATTGAAATGTTATCTGTGGACTGACCCAAAACATCGGCTACTGCTGGGAAGTCAGAACCCCAGGGTCAGTAACCTTACAGCTAGGTCACTTTGGTAATTTATAGGGATAAAGAAAAGTTAGAAGATACTTGTGAAACACTCTGGTTTTCAATATGTCTTTGATGCCCTCTTTAAAAGTATTTAAAGTAGTAACAGAACTTGCTTTATTTGAGAACTGACCACTTGGTATGCTTTAGCTCAATGGGACTCCTGGTGCCTGGTCCCATTGTGTTTCCTATTGAGTCCCAGGTCATTTCTCTCATTTCTCATTCACCAACCTATAAACTGATCTGCTAATTGGTCTTTTTGGTTCTGGACCATTGCTGCCCATTATACTCAGCTACCAGGTTAATCTACCTAAAACAAAACCATGATGGCTATGTAATTCCACGTTGCTAAACACATTCAATCCTTGCTTTGTATCCATTAACCAAAGTCAATTAATCTATTTAAAATGCTCTGGAAACCAGGCCAACTGAAATACCCAAATTTTAACAGAGGGAGACAGACCAGCCCAAGAGATAAAACATCAGCACCTGCTTTGTAAGCAGGCAGATGAAGATGATGGGAAAATATCTGACCTTAAATCAAGAGCAAAGTTATATCGATGGTGTGACTGCAATTGGTGTATATGTGGATGCGTGTGTGAGAGACAGAGAGAGAGAAAGAGGAGGAAAAAAATATCCTTTTAGGTGTCATACATGATTGACCTTTTTGGTGCCTTTTTTGTTCTATGAATTTTTTTTTTAAGATTTATGTTATTTTTATTGGAAAGTCAGATACACAGAGAGGAGGGGAGACAGATGAAGATCTTTCATCTGATGATTCACTTCCCAAGCAGCCGCAACGGCTGGAGCTCAGCCAATCCGAAGCCAGGAGCCAGGAGCTTCTTCTGGGTCTTCCATGCGGGTGGAGGGTCCCAAAGCTTTGGGCTGTCCTCGACTGCTTTTCCAGCCCACAAGCAGGGAGCTGGATGGGAAGCAGGGCTGCCAGAATTAGAACTATCACCTATGTGGGATCCCGGGCATGCAAGGCAAGAACCTTAACCACTACATTATGGTGCTGGGTCCGTGTTCTATGGATTTTCAATATTACACATATATAGCTATCATTTTAACAACTTATTATCCTAATTTCATATACAAAGTAGACGAAGGATATGAATAGGTGTATCAATAATACTTCTGTCAGATTTTTTTTATCTATATTTTTTGAGGTGAGTAGTTTTATGGTGAATTTCCGATATTATAACATGTTAATCTTAAAGAATTTGCTAAGAAGTATTTCTAAAAGTATTTCATTCTCCTACATGGATGTTACACAATTTTCAAAAGATACTGTTTCTTTTATGTTCTCTAAATCTATAAATATTTTCAGGCCAACAAAATCTAGCCACACATCATAAGGGCAGATGGCAGGGAGCAGAGAGTGAGGGTGGGGACCATGGCAAAGCCAGAGGGAGCTGAAGACATCTGTAAGGACCAGCTGTGTAGATTCTAGGCAAATCCGTGCCTGGGAGTCAGATTCAGAAGTGAGTGGGCTCAGAACAGTAGTTCTCCCCTAGGGGAGATGGGAGGAGCCAGAAATTAACCCAGGTTGGTGAAGTCTAAGGATCTGGTTCTGATAACAGAACTACAAGAGGAAAGCCAGGTGGGAACTTCCCACTGAGCCAAGCAGAAGATGAGGTCTGTGAGAAGCAGAGTTGGGAACCACTGTGACGGAATGCAAATAGCCCACATGGATCCTGGGACGGAGTGAGGCTTAGCCCACAAGGACTGTTGATCTTTTCTCAATACTTGCGTATTTTGCCACATTTGTGCCTTTGCTTGGCCATTTACAATATACAAAGCATCAATTTTTTTTTAACTTGAAGTGACACAAATCCTTTTTTAATGATTACTTTTTATGTTAGATGACGTTTATACAGTTGATGGGAGTGGGAAGGATCAAAGGTTAGGGAAAAGTGGGTGTGATCATTATTTCCAAATTTTCTGTTTCTTTTTCCTGTTTCTGGGGGTCGTGGGGAGATACGGGGAGAAACCACACCCAGTCTCCCAATGGCCCCAGTACCCAGGGATGGGAAAAGGCCACCCAATATGAACCCAAGGTCCCAATGCAAACGGACACAAATCTTATCATGTGCTCTGTTTCCAATGATCATGTCCTGCCTGGCATGTGCAGTGTTTTCTCCAAGTACTGTTCTGGCCCTTGGCCCAAGCCACAAAGCTCTAACTACACATGTGTGTGTTTCTTCTGTGTCCACACAGCCATTCTTACTCACTGTTTCACTTCCCATAAGTCTTTTGAAGTACACCCATCTTTCAGTATTCTCCTTGCCTAATAATACCCTTGATAGATCTTGATAGATCTATCTTGATATCTAGCTATCTTGATAGATCTTGATAGATCTTGATAGATCTATGGAAGAGTGGAATGTGCAGCATGTATATCCCCAACGGGCAGCACTGGAAGGATAGATTTATACATGGAGTGGAAGGAGGTCACGCTACAGGAGAAATAGAAAGACACAAAAGAAGAAATTCACTTCAGGCAAGGAGAGATGGCACCGTTTACTAGTTGTACTCTGCCATCTGGCCAACAAAGAATCACCTTCCATTATTAGCAACCAAGATTACAGAACTGTGCAAAAAGAGAAGCAAGGTAACAGCCCTAGTTGATGCCACAGCTTTGTCAACAGATCTCATTAGAATTTTGCTTTATTGTGCTTAGACTGTTCAATTTTTCTAGTCCTACAAATGAACTCTATACAAAATTCAATGATATTTATTTCATTACTGGCCTAACTTTGTGTGTTTTTGTGTTATATGAAGAATAGAAAGCATAACATCTTCCTTGATGAACTTTGTTGGTTATAGAAATCACAGAACTTTCTTTGCTTCTCTGAGTTCAGCACTAATATGTTGTGTGAGCACAATAACAGGAAGATTTCTTGCAAATTAAAAAGCTTGCATCAGTAGCCCAGGAAGTGTACTCTAGAGCAAGCTCTTGAACTTGAAGGCTTTGTGGCATGTTACTCTGGACATGTTTGAGAAGCTCTGGCCTTCCTCACTTTCCTCAACTCTCAGTAGCAATGGCATTATGACATTAGTAACAGTAACTTATTTCTCAGAGATATATGAATTAAGTAAGTTCACATAGGCAAAGGGCTTAAAATAGTTCCTGGCACTAGGTAAGCAGCCAGTCTGTATTAGTTGCTGTTATTTACATGCAAAGCAGCACATCACACCTTGGGTCACCCCGGCTGCACTCTGAGCAAGTCCCTCTGTCGCACTACCAACCAGGTGTGCAGCCAGTGAGGTCAGTGTCTGCATTCATAAAATGAGAAAGGTAGGCCTGTCATCAGAGTGATACTGTCGATGTTAAATGACAAAATTCATGTGAAAGCACGGTGTTGGCACACGGTAGGCGGTTGGTGGACAGTAACTGTCACAATGGAGAAATAACCCGATTGTGAAGCAAACAAGGACTCTGACCTAGACACTCTGGGACGCAAGGCCGCCTGGCTCTTCTCATGAGTCTCCTCACAGTGCAAGTTGGAATTCTTTTGAGCACCTGACCTGGTGTGAGCCAGACCACCGCCTTGCAACAGGGGTGCATGTGTTTCTTAGCGTTACTTCTCTGGGTCAGCAGACTTCCAGCTGAGGGCCAGTTCCTGCCAGCCATCTGCTTTGGTGTAGCTGAGAGCCAGCAGTGTCTGCACATTTTGAAATTGTTGGGGGAAAAAAAAGAACATGTTTCTATTGCAAGAAAACTAAATCAAGTTTACATTTGAGAGCTCATCCATGACATTTTCTTGGAACACCTTCTCAGTCGTTGCTTTTGGAGGTATTTGCACAATAATGGCGGCAGCCAGAGGCTGTGATAGAGATCAGGAGGCTTACAGGGCTGAAGATAATTACCACTTGCTGTTTATTCAGAGTTTGTGGATCCTTCCCTCCTCTTTCTCCATGAACGTGGATGGGCAGCAGTTCAGTCCTTTAGTACAGGGATTCGGAAGACACACCCAGAGAGCCTGGTTCAACTTCATGCTCTGCTTCTAACCCTGCTCCCTGCCATTGCACACCCTAGGAGGCAGCATGTGCTGGCTCAAGTACTTCGGTATTCGCTGCCTATCCACAAAGCCCTGATAGGGTCCTAGACTCCTGGTCAGCATGACCCAGTCCTGGCTGCTGCAGAGATATGGGGAATGAACCAGCAGACGAAAGAACTGGCTGCTTTAGTCTCTGCCTTTCAAAAGGAAAATAGAGGAAGCTGGCACTGTGGTGGAGCCTGTGACATGGGCATCCCACATAGGTGCCAGTTGGATTCCCAGCTGCTTCAATTCTGATCCAGCTCCCTCCTAAAAGTGCCTAGGAAGACGGCGAAGGATGTCCCACGTGTTCGGGCTGCTCTACCTACATGGGATACCCAGGTGAAGCTTCTGGCTCCTGGCTTCAGCTGGCCCAGCCCAGGCTGTTGCAGCCCGGGGAGTGAACAGGGGATGGCAGAGATCTGTCTACCCGCCATTCTCTGTAACTGTGTTAAATAAAGAAATCAGTCTTTTTAAAAGGGGGAGAAAGAGTAATATTGTGTAAAATGAAAGTGCCTGTATGCGCATAAAGCTGTATTTTACAGGAATGATAGTCTTTCAGGCTGATTCAGTGCTTCCCCGCATCTGGAAACGGCTGTTGTCTTTGCTGCTTGACAAGGAACGGCCACCTTCAGCACGTGAGCTGCAGCCTTTCTAGAGTGTCTCTTCTCCTCTGCTCCCAGAGGGATCTGGAGAGTTCTTAACCCAGAGTGTTCTCAACCTCCTCTGGGGGCGGCAGGTGTCTGCAGCCTGGCTTCTGTCCCTGAAACCCACTTGTCACTCCTCAGGATCTCGCGGAATATGCCTTTGAAACACAGATTTCTTCCAACCTCATCCGCATCCGTGCAGAGCCCAGAATGAGGCCCTAGTTGGTCCTCCTTGATTGCTCTCTCCCGGTTCCACGCTCTTGTCCTCGCAGGCTCCAATGTACCAAGCCAGGGAAGCACTGCTCCCATCCCACGCTGCTTCGCGGCTGGGACACGGCCCGCAGCAAAACAGAACCCGCCAAAACGACTGGCTGGGGAGTGCACACCTGCGCCCACTCCGGGGACAGGAGCGGCTGGACCGGGGCCTGGTTTTGTAGGCCGGAGCGGCCGCGAGGCATTGGAGGCGCGGGAAAGCCGGGCCTTGGCAGGCAGGCGCCCGGGCGCGCGCAGGTCCCACAGCAGCTGCCCCAGGCAGCCTCCAGCGCCGCCACCGAGCATCTCCTGGGTTTTGGGAGCAGCCCCTTCTGGAGAATGTCCGCAGTCCCACTTATCCGTCTGTCTCCTGGGGCCTCTCGTCCGTTACTGTCCCCTACGCCCTCCCTCCTCTTCCTAAGCTTGCACAGCGTGAGTATGTAAAACTACCTCACAATTTAAGATTTACAACGTTAAGTTTTACTTCCCCTTTGCTTTTGGACACGTTAAAGCATTTAGGATGAAAGAAAACAAATGCCTCTATGCTGACTCGCTTTCAGTAGGGAGGCACGGAAACACAACTGAATTCCTTGATTTCGATACATTTGGAAAGTAACAAAGTTGCACTTGAGCAAGTGGTGTATGTCCTAGAAAAGCTAGTGATGGATCTGCTGTGGCTCAGGGTTCAGCTTACAGGACTTGCATATTCAGAATCTGAGAGACTAAGGCACCAAAGGACTAAGACTTTGCATATCACTCTCCCTGAACCACTAAAGATTATCTGCTCCTATACATCAAAAACCCAAGAATAAAAATTTATCTAACGCTCTAATAAAATAACTTACGTCATTGATAGCAGTTACCTTTTTTCTATCCCAATTGTATTAAATCATCATGCTATTATGAAGTTTTAAAAAATAGAATTAAACAAAACATTTGATACAGATCACATCTCACCAGTGCACTGAAAGTCCCAAGTGTGAGTTTCGTTTGTATTCAGAATTCTGCCAGAGGTATTATCGGGTCATTCTCAAGGCCTCACAGTCTCACAAACACAAAGCACTTCAGCGATGCTCTGGGGCAGCGGCCACCAGCTCACACTGATGGTATTTAGCTTTGCAAGCTGCTTGGAAGCTGCTTGGCAGCTGCTTGGCAGCTTGACGCCATAGGGAAATCAGCACACCCCAACTCCCAGTGATCATCCAACCTATACATTTGAATAATCCATGCTCCACAGGGTCCTTTTGAAGACAATAAAAACTTTCTAAAACCGATTCATTAGTTACTAAAGACTGTTGAGTCAAACCCTTAAAATGGATGAGTTCTGATTTTTACATTACAAAGAAGTCATTAGCCAAAATGATTCAAACCCCACAACCAAGAAAAATAAAATCACCATATTTATGGGTGGTTTTCAGGCTCCAGCACACACCTAACAGGAAATGCATCCCATGCAGGGCTTCCCTGTCTCGCCTGGGAATCACTCAAAGAGTTTAGAAAGAAAATGCTCAGGTGCCTGTCACTATGGTGTAGAGGGTAAAGCAGCTGCTGCCTCCTGTATAGGCATCGATTCAAATCCCAACTGTTCTACTTCTGATCCAGCGCTCTGTCTAGAGCCTGGGAAAACCAGCAGAGGATGGCACAATTACTTGGGTCCCTACCACTCACATGGAGATCTGGAAGAAGCTCCTGGCTCCTGTCTTTGAGCTGGCCCGTCCCTGACCGTTGTGTGGCTACCTGGGAAGTTAATCAGCTGATGGAAGCTCTCTCTCTCTCTGCCTCTCTCTCTCTCTGTCTGTCTCTCTCTCTCATGCCCCCTCTCCCATGCCCCTTTTCTGTAACTCTTAGTTTCAAATAAATAAATAAATCTTTTTTAAAAAAAATCATATTTTTAAAAAAGAAAATGTCCGTCTTCAGAAAAAAAAAATATCTCCAGAGATACCGATTGATATCGGCATCTGATAGTGGTCTGGATGTCAGGAATTTAAAAAATTCCTGGGCTGCCTAATTTGAGAGACAGGACTGGAAGCTACCTTTTGTTATGGATCTCCCCCTCACAGAGGTAGTACATCCCCAGGCTTTCAGAAACTGAGATATCTGGACACACCTGCGCCATCCTCTGCTTCCATCCCTTTTCTGACACTCTGCATTTTATAGTGAATGTCTATTCATTGTGCGGGAAAGCATGATTCTAGCTCCCTGTGAGGTTCACCTGTGGGTGCTTCCTGCCCCTAATGGGACACAAAGATGTCACCTTGTTCATTTTTGTTATCTAAATATGTGTCACTGGAGTCCAGGCTTCAAGGATTGCTCATTTAATTGAAGAACCAGAAGTGGTATTTCCTTTGTCTCTCCGGGGTTTGCAACAACAGTGGTTAGGAATGCAGACACTGAGTCGGAGAAAGCATTGCCGTCCTTAAGACTCTGAGTGAGATCCTACAGTCCAACTCTATTGCTTTGATGCTTTGATATTCCTTTTGCATGTCTGTACAGGGGGCCTTTTGTCTTGGGGGAAACTCCTGGAGTTTTGATATTCTAATAAATTAGACTTTTCTTTACTGAAAGTTCCAGCTGTGTTGTTTTTGTTACATGAAAGCTGAGGTCTCAGTTGCATAATCTCTGGATAGGAATTACTGAGAAATTCTGCAATAATGCAATGCTGAGTGATACGGTCTTTTCAGCTATAACACATAGATTTCATCTTTCAGTTTTTCTTGGAGAACATAGAGTTGGATTCCTAGCTTGACCTTTAATTGACATGTGAGCCTACAGCAGGTTTCGTACAGAAAGATGTTACTGCCAACAGCTCCCTTGTTGTTGGGTTGTGTGAAGCTTCTGTTTAACCTCACAGAAGGCACAGGCATCCCTTCTCCTGAGGCACAAGTGTCAAAACCAGTCAGGCAAATGTTTGCAGGGCTTTAATTGAAAGTTCGGTCTCCATAAGAAAATGCCCTGTTCCGCCCTGGGGCAATACTTTCTTCTTTCAGTGCATGTTCCCATGAACTGTGTCACCTGGGTCCCTAACTAAATACAAGACTGATGACTCCTAAAACTTCTCTATTGGAAGCAGAAAGTTCACTTTCTTCCTGAATTGCTGGTGTTTAAAGGGCTCTACCGCATGCATACAAGACTGCAAAACATGGTCCGGAGCAAGAAACACAAGCAAGGTTGTTGCTGAAACTTCCTCATTCCCCCTTTTGAAAAAGTCCCTCTCACTCACATTTGGGTGGGCTATTTATCTCATCACAGACTGCCTGTCAATGGGTGAGTGATCAAAGCTCTTCCACAACACATTTATTCTTAACCCAGTGGACAGCCAAGCAACATCCACTCATCCTTTCCAACTCTTCCGCAAGATTGTCCAGTTTTTGATGTGGGTCCCATTTTCTCACCTATCTGCTTGCTGGAAAAAATAATTCATTCCATTACAATGGAATAAGTCCCTCAAAAGGCGATACCTAACATGTACAGAGTAATCCAGCAGCAAGAACTGGAGCCTGAGGTGACAGAGACAATGCTGCATATGAACATCATTCATTGAAATGAGCATTTGGGTTCACCCAAGAAGTGCTTTGAAAAGAGGATCTGCTCTCTCACTTACCCCAAGTCCTGGAGCAGCTCAATTTCTCCGTCCAGTCGATTCCACATATCAGAGGGATCCTGGGTGCTCATCTTCGCTTCTGGAAGTTCTGCTCTGCCCATCCGCTCCCTTCAGCCCGCTCAGTTCCTGCCAGGTGCTGTGGAAGGAGGTGAGCAGGGCAGGCAGCTCTTAGGGCTCCTGTGTGAGAGGAGTCTGCGGTGCCTGTGAGTCTGCAGCCAGCAAGGAAGTGAAACTCAGTTACTCCTCCCACTGACACTCACCACCCTGGCCCTGAGGCACTGGCAGGAGTGCCTGTCACTCAGAAAGTATGCAAACTTAGGTGGCTCTCTCAGGACACCCACACTGCCTCAGGCAGCAGGCAGTTTCTGTCCAAAGAATGCAAGGGGACACAACCCATGTCGTATCATACTCTGGGATCAAACACTTCATACAGAGCCAACACTTGACTTCTCCCTAATGCTATGAGGTTCTGTCTGAGGCAGAAGGTACATGCACTCATTTCCCCCCACCTTCTTCCTGTTTTTACAAGCAAAGAATATCGTGGAAACATGCGTACCAGGAACACTTTTAGAATGGGTCAAGGAATCAGAGTTGAGCCACTGATTTGACCCTAAAATTGTTTTTTTGGAACTTTCTCAAAACATAGGCTTGATGGCTCCCCGCCCCCTCTCGCCCCTTCCTAGAAGAGTTAAGAGAATAAGATAGGAAAAAGTTGCAGGGGACTATCCTGGGACAAAGAAGAATTCTCTGGGCTTACTGAGAGCTGGTGCAGCTTGGTATGCAGAGTCACATGCAGAGGGACATCTCACCTGCCTGGGGATCCTGAATGGAAACTGAGCCAATCCAATGCTGGGGAAGTGGAACAATATGCAATTGCCAATGCATTGAGAACATTCTTGCTTCTTATTGTTCCTCTGCATGGACCCGCAGGAAACCATGGGCTGCTGGAATCTTGCTGCTTACTCTTCCGTCACCCCTGATTTTCTAGGTTCATCAGGTGGCTCCATGACTTGCTCTTTTTTACCGTGTTCTGTGCCTGGCAGCAACAGCATCATCAGCTGCTGAGCAGAACGCAGACCTCCAGGTTCCCCGCAGGCTGCTGAAGTTTGACGAAGGCTCCTTTATGGGATCCCCAGACTACAGAGCTGCTTCAAAAAGACAACAGAGTGCTGCACAGTGTCACTCTGTTGCCTGCATTACATCTGGGTGCCACTGATTCCCTGGGGTTCTGGGTTATTTGGTTATCAGGGAGAAATTTCTGGGTATCTAGAGGCAGCCTGGGGGAGACTAAGCACTGATAATCCACAAATAACTGTACATGAGTTACAATTCTCTGTCTACAAGTTTTTCAGAAAGAGGTAGGACTCCTAACACAGGCCAGTTCCAGCGAGGGAGGAACGGAATGTGCACCCGCCAAGATAGAGGAACAGCCTTCACACCCAACTTCCTGTTCCCTTTCTGTAGCTCTTTGTTCAGTGTTTTAATATCTGTTTCATTCTCCTTTTAGCAAATTATGGGTTTTCTTGTTTGGGTTTATTTATTTTTGTGTGTATATGTGGGAAAGTAGCTAACTTCACTAAGGCATGAAACTTCTTTTTCCTTCTTGCTCTTTCTGTCTCCTTGTTTCATTGGCTGTCCCATCTTCCATTTTCCCCAGGTCCCCCTTTCTTTCCTATCACTCTTGTCCCCACCAACAATACACTCAGTGTCGTAGTGGTGCCAGCTGCTGTAGCTTTACTGGATGGCTTCAACAAAATGCTGGACATTCACAAAAATATTTGCTGTTTACATAAGATTGTCTGAAGAATTTAGTATTTTTTTTAATCAAAGAGACCTCAACTTTTACTTCCAAAAATCTTTCTAAAGTGTAAAGTTAAAAATTAGGTCACCCACTTCTTATTTATTTCAATAATCTCTTTTCAATATGCTGATTTTACTCTGAAACTGATGTCATATAAAAATGGATACAAATGGTCAGGATAAATTTAACAATTTTACAGCATCTTATTCTTTGTTACAAGCATTTTGTTTTTCAGAGCTGGTGCTGTGGTTCGGTGGTTGAGCCACTGCCTGCAGTGCCAGCATCTTATATGGGAGTCAGTTTGAGTCCTTGATGCTCTACTTCTGATTGAGGTCTCTACCAATGTGCCTGGAAGAAAGCAGAAGTTGGCCCAAGTGCTTGAGCCTCTGCACACCAATGGAGAAATTCTTGTCTCCTGGCTCCAGCCTAATTGGCCATTATGGCCTTTTGGGAAATGAACTAGCAAATAGATGTCTCTTCCTCTCTCCTTCTCTCTCTCTCTCTTTCTTCTATGTCTATAAAATTCTGATTTTCAAATAAAATAAATATATTCTTGAAAAATATAAATAAGTAAATGTAAAGGGCTGGCATTGTAATGTAGTGGATAAAGCCACTACATTAGCATCCCTTAGGAGCACCCCAGTTTGTGTTCTGGATGCTCTGATTCCAGTCCAGTACCCTTCTAATGGCTTAGGAAAGTGGGCCCCAGCCACCCACCTGGGAGACCTGAGTGAAGGTTCCAGCCTGGTTCAGCCCTGACTGTTGTAATAATCTGGGGAGTAGAATAGTGGTTGGAAAGTCTCTTGTTTCTTTGTAACTATGACTTTCAAATAAATAAGTAAATATTTCAAATATATATGCTTCACTTTTCAAGAAATATGTGGCCTTTATTGACAAGACCATCCAATTCTAATCATCCATTTTCTTATAAAGAATAAATAGAATTTAAAGAAATCTCATCTGTCCAGCATTGAGCTTCTCCATTAGAAGAAAGAATTTGGCACATTTCTTAGCTTCTCTGTATCACTAAAGATTCTTTTTGATATTTTCCTGATTGACTTGTCTCTACTGAAGCTTGAATCTCAAAGGCTACTTTCCCACCGGTTAGCTGACAGCAGCACCCCTCTCCTGTTCCTGAGTGCCCTTACTTCCCTGTTTTCTGTTGATCTCCCATGACTTTGCCTCTCCATCACTTGCAAAGGTGCAACATGAAGGCTCTGTTCTGGAAAGAAAAGCCCTGGCTTGGAGACCACATGTGCCCAGGATGAAGTGATCCACAGCTCAGTTCTTCATTGCCTGCTTCCCCATCCAAGAAAACGAAGACATCTTCACTTCATATTACATTAGAACAGAAGGTGAATGAGGAAATGGAAACAAAGAAATAGGAGGCATTTCTGCAGAAGAGGAAAAAGAAGACAGAAGCATTTTGGATCTTACTTTCCCAAAATATCCCCTAAAAGTGGAGTGATGGATGAATTGTATGGGCCCTTCCCCAACCATGACTAAAATCATCACTCCTAGTATGCTTGTGTGAGAAGGCAGGGCGCTTTGGGGATAATGAGGTCCTGAGGGTGCCTCCTGAATGAGATTAATGCTTTGGGAACAGTGCCCCAAAGAGCTTTCATGTCCTCTATCTGCCAGGTGAACATGCAGAGAAGCCAGGGGTCTGCTCTAACAGAGCCAACCATCCAACAGAACATGAACCATCTGATATCTGGAAGCATATGCAGCTTCCAGAATCCTGAGGGATAAAAAATTTCCATCATTTGTACACACCTAGTTTGGGGTCTTTTGTTATAATAGCCTGAACTGATCCAGGCATACAGTTTGCTGTCTGATTCAAAATCCTGAAAGAATCAGTTAAGTAGGCCCATGGTGTGAGCTCACAGATGCTCAGTAAATATTTCGTAAAGGTTGGCTTTAGTCATTGAGAAGTAAAAGTCAGCCAAGTGGAATGCCAGTACAGCAGATGGTGGTGGGAAGGGGGCTCTATTTCCCCTCTTTGAGGCCTTGTAGGTCTCCACTGGTCACCTGACTCCTTTGCATCCTACCACCTTACTGTCCTGGCTACTGTCATCATCATCTCTCCAGACACTCATTCTATTTGCTATTCTGCTAGCCCATTTAGGCTGTAAGCTGTGCTGACCACAGCTCGGTCTCTGTTGTGGGTTTTGGTGACAACTCTTCACTGCTACATGTGGAACCCTACCACCACCACCTGCTTTAACATTCCTAACCATTGAACAATTCTGCCCCAGGCAGCCATGGTCAAGAGAAGAGCATGGCACATTTATTTATGTGACTTATATGTGGCAGATGAAGTTTCAGAAATGAAGACACCCTGCACCTGTCTCCAGACTAGGCCCAAAGGAAAGCATTAGATTTCAATGAACAAAGTGGATAGTTGTAGAGAACCTGATTAGGTAAGAATGATCTGATTTGATGATGGCCAACTGATGAGGGCCTGAGAGGGCTTGTTTGTTTGACTCTTCAAGCTCTGTGTATGTGTGTATAATTCCTTCTCTGGACATAGGGCAGGATACATGGCAGATGAGAGTCTTTTGTCCTACTTTCAGGGGGAGGTAGTCCAGAAAATGAGCTTTCTAGGATTTGTGTTTTGGTTTGCATGAGAAAGAGGTTTGGGGGGACAGGACAGAAAGAGCTCGTCTGCATAGAAGGCCTTCTTGTCTCCAGCTTACAAATGCTTGGCATATACTACAATACTATTAGCACGTCCTGATCTGACAATATGACAAAGCACCTAAAATCAGGTAACTGAAAACCACAGAAACTTATTTTCTCAGTTCTGAAGATCAGAAGTATATGATCAAGATACCGGGATTGGTATTGTGGCGCAATGGGTTAAGCTACCACCTGTAATGCTGGTATTCTGCACAAGTGCCAGTTCCTATCCTGACTGCTCCACTTTTGACCAGCACACTGATAATATGCTTGGAAAATCAGCAAAAGATGACCTGAGTTCTTGGGCCCTTGTCACCAAAATGGGAGAGCCACATGGAGTCTTGATTGTTGTTGTCATTTGGGGAGGGAATCAGCAGATAGGATATCTGAACCTCCCTGCTCCCATACTTTGCCTTTCAAATAAATAAATACATTTTAAAAAAAAAGATATCAGGAGGGTTGATTCTGCTATCTGCCCCTTGCCTTTCTCCCAGCTTTCCTAATCATTGCTGGTTACTCTTGGTACACACTTCTGTAACTTTAACTTCTGCCTGTCCTTCAGTCACCTCCCTTGCTTCCTTACACACCTTCTTCAAAGGACCTCAGTTAGGGTTAGAGTTAAGGGTCTTTCCAGTGCTGTGGAAGTAGGCTTCAGATGGGAAAGATGGATCTGAAATCCTGGCCTAACAAAGAGACCCCAAGAGTGGGGTCTGCTACTCTGCCCATTAATGCGAAGACCTGGCTTTGGAGCCTTCCAATGGTCTCTTTGAGCACAAAGTAAAGAAACCTGGTGGGCAGAGTTTATCTGAAGAAGACATGGCAGTCTCACCCTGAGACAGGCCCCACGACAAGACATGATGAATATCTTAGTCACATTAACGGGAGCAAATGGTGCCGCCATCAGCTGAAGCAAGTCCTGCCTTGCCCTCCTGGCAGGCTGCAGCTAAGTCATTGTTTCTTTTTGTGTCTAGCACTCCAGAGGACACCAATACCTTGAGGTGTGTACCACTGCATGGGGGAACTGAAGAGCCACGGTGGGGACTCTGAGGCTTGCCTCGAAGGGTCTGAAGATCTATCATATGGAAGCTTGGAAGTTCAACTCCAAGGTTCTATGAGACTGAGTGGTTGCTGAGAGGCCATTGGTGGCTCACTGATGGCCATGTGGGGGGTATTCTCTGGAGCCTCTGCCAAGCCTTGACTTCAGCACTTACTTCACCAGTTTAAGACATTATGTCTTAAAAATATCCAAACATCTGCATCTGAGGGTTAGTGTGACAGGTGCTGTTTGCACTGGCAGAGCAAAGCACCATCTGCATGGAAAGGTCATACTTAATCATCTTGGCACTGCTTTCTGAATACTGGAAGGCTGTGCTAAAATGAAACCTCAAACACACGGGCTTTTGCCTTCAAGTCTGCAAAATTAGCTGCTAACTCAACAAAATAAAATGAAGTCAGGTCACATAGTTTGGGACCCCGTGGGCCAAACCAGAATACTTTTTATCTTCTTGGTTCAGCTTCTTAAGATTTCTGTACTCATGTTCAGTTGTCAGCAGATGAATAGTGAAAATTACTGGACCACCTGCTTAGCCACAGAATATCTGAGATTTCCAACTTCCAGGAAGCACCACGGAAAATTCAGCTTTGGAAAGTTGGTCAATCTGGAAGGTCTTCCTAATGTTGTGAGTGAGTGGAACAGCTTAGCCAAAGGTCAACACAGTTGGGTCCACTTAGAAAAAGGGCCAAAAAAAAAAGAATGAGAGGGGTCTGGGATCTTTCCTTGGAGAACAACACTCAATTTCCCTCTTTAAGAGATTGGGCAGAAAGGGTTGGGAGAGTGGAAGGCTTCTCTTCCTCCCTTACCAATCTGGGTGATACATAGAGAAGCATTTTTTTTCCTGGTCTTGAATTGACTGAAAGGAAACTTGAACCTCAGGTTCATGTTGTCTTTTGGGGGTAGTTGTAGCTTATGTGTCCTGGTGTGACTTTCTTTGAAGCCACATCAACAAGTATATATTTCTTAAAATAGCCTTGGCAACTACAAGAGTTGATCTGACAGAACATGTAACTCCAGTCTTGCCACCCAGTGGTTTGGCTTTGGGATTAACCCTCAAGTCCTTTGCTTTCAGCACCTCCACTTGCCCAAGCCCACGGGCAGGGGCCTGCAGTGAGGATATGCGGCCAGTAGGTGGCAGCCAGATTACATTGGTGTGGAGCACTCTTTCCGTTCCAATTTTACTGTACGTGCTGCTGAAGTGAGCACCTGGAGCACTGTTTTATCTGAAGATTCAAACTAGTTCTTTATTAACACAGCTGACTTTAAGTGATGTTACTCAAAACTACATATGTAGAAAATCCATTAAGGCCCAATTATGTAACAATTCAGTTATAATTCATGTCCTGTCTCTTTAGGTTTTAAATGGTTCAATTCTTAATACATTCACCTTTCCCTTTAAGGCTTTGAGACTTTCACTGAAAAGATTTGAATGAACAAAGGGTGGCTTGACACTGAAACTTCAACATTATAATTAAACAATATTAATCTTTTTTCCTAGAAATGCAATATATTGCAAACATTTTCCATTTAGTAAATACAGATCTTCATTTCATTTCATCCTTAATTTTTTTAAAGATTTATTTTTACTATTTTTTTTATTGGAAAGGCAGATATACAGAGAGGAGAAACAGAGAGGAAGATCTTCCGTCCGATGATTCACTCCCCAAGTGAGCGCAACAGGCCGATGCTATGCCGATCCGAAGCCAGGAGCCTCTTCCGGGTCTCCCACGCGGGTGCAGGGTCCCAAGGCTTTGGGCCGTCCTCGACTGCTTTCCCAGGCCACAGGCAGGGAGCTGGAAGGGAAGCGGGGCTACTGGGATAGAACCGGCGGCCCATATGGGATCCCGGACATGCAAGGCGAGGACCTTAACCACTGCGCCACCGCACCGGGCCCCATCCTTAATTTAAAATAAGGAACATAGGTGAGGACAAAGCTACTTAAGTGGAAATGCTATTCAATAGTGATTGGCAATGCTGAAAACGTGAGAACACTCAGCAGGGAATGTGCAAGGAAAGCTGAGGTCAGCTTCATGCTCACAGGGAAAATGACTTCAGCAACAACTAGAAAACGTGTGTGTATGTCTGCACGTGCATGTGTGTTTCAAAGATTTGATTTATGTATCTGAAGAGTAGAATAATAGAGAGAGAGAGATGGAGAGGGCAGAGAGAGCTCTTCCATACACTAATTTACTCTTCAGATGGCCAAGTGGCAGAGCCTGGATCAGGAAGCCTGGAGCTTCCGCCAAGTCTCTCATGTGGGGGCAGGAACCCAAGAACTAGGGGCATCCTCCACTGCTTTCCCAGGCCTTGAGCAGGAAGCTAATTGAAAGCAGAGATATGAACTGGTACTCATCTGAGTTACTATATTGCAGGTGGTAGCTTTAATATTATGCCTTAATTTTGGCCTCCAAAAATGATTTTTTCCCCCAAAAGCTAGGTAAGGGGATAAAAAGAGGAAGAAAGATAGAGTTACAATTAACTGGACCATGTTTTTAGGAAAGGGCTATTGTGAATGTGTTGTGGGGTCTAAAAAAATATCTATTTCCATAAGCAAGGCACAAATATGACTTACATAGTGACAAAGTTTATTTAAAAAGCAAGGAGATCACCTGTACACACGGGCCATGTTCAGGAACAGAGTGGGCTGGGAAGGGACAGACGCGGATACACACACACACAGAGAAAGAGAGAGAGAGAACCCCTTCCAATTGCTGGGCCACTTATGAGCTTGGGAATGGGAGTAGTTACATAGTATTATCCTCAGGCCAAGAGTTAGAATCCTGGAGAGAAGTCATTTGATTGATAGGTGGATCAACAGGATTACGCGGAGTTTGGGGAGGTGTGACTTCCAGTTCACGGCCTTAGTCTAGCTACCAGCTTTATCCCATATCAAATGGATTGGGGAAACTAAATAGGAGGGCCTTAAGTTGGTGCAATGGGAGACTAGGACAATAATCTACTGGAAGCCAAAAAGGGTGAATGTCTAAGGATCCGGAGGTTATGGGGGAGTCCAAAGTGAATGGATTCCGAAGAGCTTGGAATTAGCCCACTGGGAACCAAAGTGAAGGGCCAGCAGCAGCATGATGTTCCCACCAGCATGGGACCCTGGAATCTGCATCTTTGACAGTCACCATAGCAGGCTGAGAGGTGACTGGGGAGTCGAAGTGTGGTGGTGCTGGGCTTGCAGGCTCCTGGGGTAATGCAAGTAGTGAGCCTGTGCGAGAGACCAAGCACCTCGTGACCCAGCTGGGGCTGATGGTTTTTGTCTGTCACTACGCCTCACCCAGGAAGAGCCTCTATTCCCTTAGAGCACCTGTCAGCACTGGCAGGCAGAGGGCCGGGTGGGAGGGTAAAGAGACCTTGCAGGAAGAGGGACGGCTGGGTCTCTTTGTGCTAGATGATGATGCCCAAGTGATCATAGGCTCTTATTCGTCAATGTCTCTTAGCTGTAGCTTGGGACTCAGTGGCTGCCCTTGCAGCTCCTCCAAGCATTCTGAGCAGATAAGGCCTTTTTTTTTTTTTTTGGAAACTTTTAAAATTTATGTTTTATTCAGTTCAAAGAGAAACAGGGTGTGTGTGTGTGGGGGGGGGAGGACGGTTAAGTCTGTTAATTCATTTCTCAGATGCAAGCACCAGGGGTGATATAGTACAAAACCAGGAGTTAGTAATTCAACCCTGGTCTCCCACGTGGGTGGCAGAGGTACAAGTAGATGAAGCATCACCTGCTGACTCCTTGAGAGCACATTAGCAGGAATCTGGAATCAGATGATTATTAAGCAGATGACAAAGCATTCTGGGAGACAACAGGCCACGGTTCAGCAGGCCTGGGTCCTGGAGTCTGGGATGCACCCCTGTGCCTTGTGGGGGCCCAGACATTTGTCAGTAGTGGCACTGGAGCCCGAAACAGTGGAGTTGGAAGTTGCCAGATGGACAGAGTGACAGCTGAAGCTGCTGGGAGACCAGCCATTGGGTGGTGTGGCAGACTGCTGCCCCCTTCTGGGCGCCTGTAAACAGACACAGCAGCTGGGGCGCATGAGACCTGGTCGTGGTAGCTGGAGGGTATTGAGGCAGAACCACATGGACACACTGGTGCAGTGATGTTGCGTACAACTGACAGGTTCATGAGCCTTGGAGGAATGAGGCTCTGGTAGAATTTTTTTAAAAGATTTATTTATTTATTGAAAGAAACAGAGAGAAAGATTGTACATCTGCTGGTTCATTTCCCAAGTGGCCACAATGGCCAGATCTGATCCGATATGAAGCCAGGAGCCAGGAGCTTCTTCCAGGTCACCCACCAGGGTGCAGGGTCCCAGGGCATTGGGCCATCATCTATTGCTGTCCCCAGGCCACAAGCAGGGAGCTGGGTGGGAAATGGAACAGCCAGAACATGAATTGGCAACCGTATGGGATCCTGGAGCATGCAAGGCAAGAGTTTAGCCACTAGGCTATCGTACCGGGCAGCCCGAGTAGATCTTGCAGGAAGCAGCAAGGGTGTTGTTTCTGACCTCCTTACGTCCTTCCTTCACATCCAGAAAAGACACACATCTTTCTGGTTTGTAAACCGAAAGGCAACAAATCTCCTCAGGGGAGACAATTCTTCTCCCACAGGCTGGTGATAGTTCATGACAGATTGCAGCTTTCAGGAATGGTGGGAGGAGAGGAGGAGCAGTCCTGAGCCCCCTAAGCAGTTACTCTTACAGAGAATACCCGATTTATTCTCACTGGATTGCCCAGCCAGTGAACTTGTGGATTGGTTCCTTACTCTAAAGCTTTCCCTCCTGGGGGTTTGATGGCGTGCCTTGCTGTCTCTGTGTGGCAATTCTCCAACCAGACAGTGCCGCTCCTCTTATAAAGCATCTCAATGCTTAGATTCCAAACTTGACGTTCTAATTATAAAATGAAAGGCTTGGATGGTTTTCAGAGAGCAAGATAGGGGAATTATTTTGGGAGTCTCCGAGCTGACGCCAAGCAGTGCCAAGAAGCAGCCAATTTCAGGTTTAACGGTGTCGCTTTCACCTTCCAGCCGGATCTTCTCCTAAGCACCTGCTACGGTAGAATAGCAGATTGGGTCAGCCTCCAGCCCAGGGTTATCTGTTGTGGCATTAGCAGTGCCCGTAACCCAGTCCCGGGGTACAACATAGGCTTGTACCCTGCCAGGTTGACTGGCCGTCCACCAGCTCTTCTTTTCCATAGCCCTTTGCAGGGGAGCTTCCAAGGAGTTATAATTAGAATTTAAAAAGTACATCAACAAGATTCAAGCCACAACAGCTTGCCTCTGCAGCCTCAGGAAACCTGAAACTCTGCAAGAAAAGCCCTTTTCTGAAAAGAGTTGAGGGGCTGGCTTGGTGGCATAGCCAACTACCTGCGGTGCCTTGCAGGCATCCCTTAATGGTGCCAGTTTGTGTCCCGCTGCTCTGCTTCTGATCAACCTCCCTACCTATAGAAAAGCAGCAGAGGATGTCCCAAAGTTTTGGGATCCTGCACCCATGTGGGAGGCCCCTGAAGAAGCTTCTGACTCCTGGGTTTTAATCAACCCAACTCTGGTCATAGTGATCATTTGGGCCACAAACCAGGAGATGGAAGAACTCTATCTCTCCCTTTCTTTGTAATCTTGACTTTCATTGCTTTACAGTGCTGAAAAGGTGTCTTAGATGATGAAGGAATAACTGTTATGTGAATTATTCAAGACGATTATGTTGCTGCTAAGTTTCTTTGAAGTACATTGAGGGGTGATTATGTGCCAGACCCTGTTTGACCCCGGAACCATTCCCTTATCCAGTCACCACAACCTTTGCATGAGGATAGTTCTGTTATTGCTTCTGGGGTGGAAGCAAATAACCTGAATCGTGTGTAGAAATGGCTGAGAATAGTGAACGCCTATCCAAACGCAGGTTCAACTGACTTGATACTCTTTGCTCAGACCCACTGGCTCCACCACCCTTGTTTTATCCTGAGGATTGGAGGAGAGACCTTGACCTTGCAGCTGGTGGGCCTGTACTCTGGACACAGCTCCCCTGCATGGAAGGGCTAGAGATAGCCATGGCTGCAGGTGAGCCAGGCACTGGAACCTCATTCCACACCTGGGAGGTTAAGAATCACAGAGCATCAGAACCTTGCTGAGGTTGTCATGAATGACAGTGGGAAAACGTACACCACAGGAGACTTCTGAAGACATCTGAAAAAAAGAAGAAAGAGAATCAATTTCCAAATCACTGCTCTCCAACTCAATGGAACACATCTTTAATTTTCCAAGAAAAACCGTTTCTTCCTCCTCCCCTCTATTTCTTTTCATACTGAATTCTGCAATGACAGTACAATCAACACTTGGGGTTGGACTCATTGAAAGGTTTATTTTTAGAAGAGAGTGAGGGGAGCTAGGCACACCTATGGCAATCAAGGATCCCAGAGTGCTTTTATGTGAGGCTGGTGGCACTGGCCCCTGAGCCTGGGTTACCAGCCTGATTGGGTTGCTATATTGAACCACACAAATGTTCTCTCCTGCCATTGAACTCAAGGCCATGTTTTCATGCCCTGAGCTGGTCTTTGAGGCAACCTATTTCTCCCACCCTTCTGAACCAGGCTCTGCCATGGCTCTATAGACAAGGGTTTTTATAAGACAATCCCTGGGACTCAGCTTGATCATTGATGACAGGGAATGACTCACACACACTTGCCAGGAAGAAGGGTTCCTTACTAGAGCTGACTCTGGCCATCTGCACAGCCAAGTGTCACCTGGGTCTTCCAGCCTCAGGAGAACGGGAAGCCACATGTGCAGATGCGATTTTTCCACCAAGTGTGTGACTGGAAGAGTTGTCAGATTGGGAGGAGGCTCAGCAGAAGAGGCCAGGCTTGGTAAGCAGCCAGATGAGAGAGGGGAGCCAGATATGGGGAGGGAGAACTTACTTAGAGACAGTGTCCAAGGCTCCAAGAAAGGGTCTGCACTTTCTGTGAGAAGTTGTACGGCTATCTTCTTTTGCTTTCTCCAGGCTTATTAGAAGGGAGCTGGATTTGCTGTGGAGCAGACAGGACTTGAACTTCCACCCTTATGGAATACAGGTGTCGTAGGCTACAACTTAACCTGATATCCCACAATGCTGGACCCAGGTAGCCTTATAGCTAATAGCTAATTTTGGTCTGGGAATATTTAAGACAAGTTTCCATATTTGTGAAAAGAAGTAGATCTGGAGCATGAGATGGGATGTTAATGGGAATGGTGTGAGGGATGGCTCTCAAACACAACTCAGATGAAACGCTCCACAATCACCTTCCCCTTCTTTCTATATTGTAGCTTACAAACAGAAAGTGCCTGTCTGTAACCATTCTCCCTGTTTCTGGACCACATCAAGCCTGCTGTTTCTCACCCTAAGAACATGATGGTTTCTGGCCTTAAACTGACCATTGTAAACAATAAACCAAACCAACCAACCAACCAACCAACCAACCAACCAACCAACCAACCAATGTTTCCTCCGCCCCAAATCCCTGCAGTTACTAATTCACATTCCAGTAGCACACTCATTCCACACATGATCATACTATATCTCCTTGCTCAAAACTTGGAGGAACATTTTACTTCTTACATATGGGGTAAAAGTACATATCCTTGGTTTGGTGTTCAAGTTCCTTGTCATGTAGCTTTTATTTTTTGAAAGCACATGTTTCTCTCCAGACACACTGGGCTCCTCCTAATTACCCAGATACATCAGGTGTCTGTACAGTATTGTGCCTTTATCCAGTTAAATTCTTCTGTTATCATGGACTGTGTCTCCTCCCCATCAATAAAGAATAGTAATTATGTCAGTTGGTCAAAACTTGTTCTTAGAATTAGTCACTCCAGCCCCTGTTTTATCTTAACATATTTTCCCCTCTGTTACAGACTTAGAATGAGCCTGTCCGTGGATCTCCAAACTCAGGTACACATTTAATTCCCCAAGACTGTTTTAATGGTTACTGGATTAAAGATGGAGACCTTATCTTACAATGAGGTCTGAGATGTGCATCTGATGGGATGGCTTTGGGTCACAGAGGGCATGCCCTCAGAAAGTGGTCCCTCAGGAAGTTGGTCACTGAGCCACATGACTCTTTCTCTGTCTCTCACCTACCACACAAACATCATGACCAGCTTCCTCCAGCTGCCAGACTACATCAGGGTCACCCGATCCTGAATTGTCACCTCCAAATTGTAAGCTAGAATAGACCTTTTCCTTCTCTGAAATTTCTCATGAATTTAAAGTAACAAATGCTGATGAATACAGCTCTGCTTGGCTTATATTTCTTGTATTTAACTCCTGGAGAAGATGTTACACTCTTTAAAGGCATAAATGGTCTCACCCATCTCTGTATTTCTTATCTTTCCCTATACATTTTCTAGAAAAACTCTGCACAGAGTAAGTGCTCTCTAAACCAGGTGTAGGCAAATGAAAAAGGCAACAAGAAGGAAATAGTAATTAGGGAAAGATGCAATGATTCAACTGGTTAATCCTCCACCTCCATGCCTGGTATCCCATATGGGTACCAGTTTGTGTCCTGGCTGTTCCATTTCCAATCCAGCTTCCTACCTGTGGTCTGGAAAAGCAGTCAAGGATGGCTCAATTCTTTGGGTCCCTATACCCATGTGGGAGACTCAGAAGAAGCTCTTGGCTCCTGTCTTCAGCTATTCGTGGAGTGAACCAGCCGATGGAAGATCTCTCTCTCTCTCTCTCTCTCTTCGTCTTAACTTCTCTCCATAAATCTGCCTTTCCAATAAAAAGAAATAAAATCTTTAAAAAGAGAGAAAGAAGTTGTGTCTTCGCCTAACATACTTGAACTACATTGGAGCTTGGAGAGTCCCAGAAATGTTCCAGAAGTTAGCACAATCTGGAATAAGTGGGTTGGAGTCACTTTCCCTAGGCACTAAGTTTGACAGTGTTGTGCTGTGACAGCTTCGTGATCTTTTCAGGACAAAATGTCAGGCTCTGAGGCAGCCATTGACTGTGACGCTTAATTAAGTGCAGGTGTCCTCAAAAGCCATCTGTGAGGAAGGCGATCTGGGGCTTGCCGCACGCCTGCTAATCCCGAGGGCTGTGCAGCAGCACACTCGTTGCCATTCAGTTTGACTCACAGCAGCTTTGTTTAGACACCTGCTCTTCTTCAGCAACCAAAGGTAACTGATATCTAAGTGCTTGTACGTGCTCAAACAGGCTTTCAGGCCCCCACAATCAACTAAAATTATCCTTCTGGAGGTTTCTATTTGAGTCTAACCATTTGCTCATTAATTTCATTTAAGATGAAATGGAGAAATCAAGACACTGCACATTACTATTTTTACATATAGACTTCCACCTAGCTTCTGACTTAAAATACATTTCAGGTGTAGGGTGTTTTTTGGAGTCCTCTGCGGCCAGGTAACCATGCATTTTGGTGGAAGGGAGAGACAGCCTGGAGTTTCTGACCCTCTGTGCTGAGTTCTTCAGGAAAGCACTCATGCCTCCACTCCTGCTGTTTCTTCTTCCTACCCCACCCACCCTAACCATATTCAGCCTTAGGTTTAACCTGTAACATCGCTCTCTTTTCTTGAGGTCTCCCTTGATTGACACAGACCTCATCAGCTCTCTTCTCTGAACAGCTGTTGCGCTTTGCATCCGCACCAAATAATTTGCTTTCTTTTACCTGTCACTTTAAAAAATGCTTATTTAAAATTTTAAATTGTTTTATGACACAGTTTAATAGGCACTGGGGTTTCCCTTCCCCCTCCCCCAGGTTCCCTCCCTTCCCTTCTGCTCTCCCCTCCAGGCTTACAATGGGTGTCTTTCATGAATTTTCACAAGTCCATCATGCTGCCACTAAGGTGTCTCCCAATAAAGTAGATTATAAGTCATTTTGTTGTGAGTCCATTTTTGTAGAGCATGCATGAGGACTTATTTTTCTCTGTCTCCACCTGTGAACATATTAATTTCCACTACATTTCCATGATGTACAGTCCACTATGGGAAGAAGAAGAAGAAAGAATAATGAACCTTCATCCACGTTAACGATGAAAAAAGGGAGAGAGAGTGGGAAAGAAAGCACAATCACATCCACTTGTTCACGCCTGAAATGCCTGTGATGGCCCTCATCAAACCAGGAGTTATTTACAAAGAGCCTCAGAAACCCAGGGACAGCAGAAAAACAACCTGTAACAAAATAGGCAAAGGAAATGAAGAGACATTTCTCAAAAGAACAAATTCAAATGGCTAACAGACATATGAAAAGATGCTCAGGCTCCCTAACCATCGGAGAGATACAAATGTAAACCACGTTGAAGTACCACCTAACTCCAGTGAGACTGGCCTACATTCAGAACTCAACAGGTATTGATCTGCTGGCGTGAATATGGGCAGAAAGGCACCCTCCTTCACTGCTGGTGGGACTGTAGGCTAGTACAGCCACTGTGGAAATCAGTATGGAGAGTGCTTGGAGAATTGCAAATAAACCTGCCATATGACGCAGCTATCCTGCTCCTAGGAATATACCCAATAGAAATGAAATCTGTATATGAGAAGGGGATCTGTAATTCTGTATTTGTAGCAGCACAAACTACAATAGCAAAGACATGGAAACAAACCAGATGTGCGTCCAAAGAAGATTGGTTAAAGAAACTGTGGTATATCTACTCCATGGAATATTATTCAGCTATTAAAAAGAATGAAATTATACTATTTACAACTAGATGGTCCCAACTAGAGACTGTTATGCTCAGTGAAATGAGTCAATCACAAAAGAACAAATACCATATATTCTCTCTTATATAAGGAAGCCAGCATGGAAAGTAAAACTTCAATAATCTGATCCATACTCTTTTTTGGTTGGTTGTTTGCTTTTTTTGGCTGCATCCCCTGTGTTTTGATGTGTTTTATTTCAGTTTTGTTTACTCCAAATAATTTCTTTTCTCTTATTGAATTCATCGCTGGCTCATGGATTACATGGTGGCATCATTTTTCCCAAGAAACTTTTGTGCTTCCTTTTTGTCACTCATGTGTTGGTTACTCAGTGGCGCATTTTTTCATGGTGCTGTAATTTGTTGTTGATGTTTTTGTTGTTGTTGTTGTGGCTGTTCTAACTCATACCAGTCGTTGCCCTTGTTTCATGGTTTCTCAGTTATGGAAATGTATAGTGATAGAGTACTGGCATCTATCATATACAGATGTGGGGAAATAATGGAACATGCATACCTGCTTCCAGATAAAAGATGGATTCCCAATGAAACTGTTGGACAAGTGTAGATAATGGGATGCTGGATTGTCTCACATTGTCTGTTCCAACAATGTCGGGATACACCTAAATAAGAGACTGATAGAATTATGATTTCTTATGAAGGACTACACCATTGTAGTAAAATGGGAAAAATTTGCCGAGGGGAGGGGTGGGAGTTTTGGGGAGAATCCCAGCCTATACGAAATTGTACCACATAATTCAAAATTCAAAATAAAAATATATTAAAAAAACAAAACCAGGAGCTGGGAACTCAAAATTACCTGTGCCACCTTTGCCATGCCGCAGGTCTGCATGTGTGGAAAGCTGCAGCCAGACATTGAACCCAGGCACTCTGATAAGGGAAATGGACCTCCGTGCAGCTAGGCCAAACACCTGCCTTTAACTTTTCTGAAAATGTGAGTTTGATCTTCCTGGCCAGAAGACAAACACCTCCAGGTTGAGGTTACAATCTCTTGCTTCTAACTATGGCCCCTTGGAAACACTTCTTGGCTCATTAAAGGCCATTGGAATGCAGTGGAAGAATTTAAGGTACCTGAAGCTTCTCCTACCAGAAGCATCTCTTGTTGCTTCCTGATGTCTCTATTTACTTTTTTTTTAAGTCAGAATTTTTTTAAAGACTGAAAGTGTTCCCTAAAGAATCTTCTACCAATGGTATTTTGAAAAATTCATGCGCAGCTATTAGCCCAGTGTGAGAAGATTCATTTGGTCTTCATGGGGTAGGCTGCCGCGATGTCTTCTGCAGCTAGGAAAATCCTCCACAAAGAACAGGATTCACCCATGCACTTGCCAGAGATGCACTGACATAGAATAGATTGGACGCTATGACTTGTCCGCCTGAATACTTCAAATCAACTGAAGAATTTTCCAGGCCATGCATGTCTTTCTTAAACATAAAGTGTCTACCCTCTCTGGTTAATATTAGAATATGATCCAATATGTGGAGCTTAAGAAATCTGTTAGTATTTATTTTTAGCATTCCGTTAAACCGTACTGGGGCTTTAGAACTGTTTGAATTTTTTTTTCAGAATTGTTTGGATTTAATGTACCAGTACAACTAGTCTGGATTTGAAGTACCAGCTCATGAAGCTTTATATGACAATGCTGCAGACCTGCGAGTAGGGAAGGATGAGGTTAGTGTTACTCGGGCTCCTCCAGACGGGGTCTCTTCAATCCACCATTCACTCATGAAAGATTTACTGAGTACCAATTATGTGTCAGGTACTAGAAATAAAGGAATGAATACAATTGTAAAAAGAAAAAATAATTCTTGCTTACTGGAGCTTCTATTCTGACAGGATGACAGAGATATTAAGGAGAAAGAGGTGAGATTTCAGCGCAGCAGTTTCAATGTAGGTGGCACACCCACATCTCATGTTGCACTGCCTGGGTTCAAACCCTGGTTCTGCAGCCATTCAGCTCCCTGTGCATGTGCACCTTGAGATGTGGCAGACGGTGACAAACATCCCTGGGTCCCTGCCACTCTCACAGAGTCCCACATTGAGTTTGGGCTCCTAGCTTCATTCTGAAGATGCTCTGGTTATTGCATGCATCCGAGAAGCGATCCAGTAGATAAAAGATTTCTACTACTTTTCTTTCAAATAACCTATATAAAAGAAAGGAAGGAGGAAAATTTTACGAAGATATGTGAAGGACATTTTCTAGGAGATAGTAAATAGAATAAGGCTAATACGAAGGCAGGAAGGGGGAGGAATTAAGAGGTCCAAGTCATTATACTTCTGCACCAAATGGTCAGGGAAAGGCTTATGGAAAAGACAGCACCTGAGTAATGCCAAAGGGGGTGAGAAGAGGCAGCCCAGGGAACATCATGGTGAAGACCACTGAAGGTGGCAGGCCCCAAGGCGTGAGAGACAGCCAACACCTAGCCACCTAGCATTGTTAAGGCAGCTGGGTATACCCTAGCCTACATGTGTAACTGGAACCAAAGAAAAGGAGATTTTACAAGAAAAATTACATGTCTGTGCACTGAGATGAAGAAAAAGTCCAGTAAGCAGGCCCCAGCCTCTGGTCCGTCTCCCTTAGCCCAGGGTTGCCTTACTCTCCTTTATCAGAAAGAACTCATTGACTTGAGGGAGTGATAGAGCTGGCCTGACAGGGTGCTGACCACTGGACTCAAGGAGTCAATTGCTTCTCCCATAGGGAAGAACCTTGATGGCTATATTGTCTGGAAGGGTTTGTTTAGGGGAATTCCACATCCAGAAATCCCCCACCCACACTTTCTCATAAGAGGAAGGAGGGGGAAGGAAGGGAAACCTGTATTCCTGTCCATAAAAGCGCTAGTCTGAATGCAGTCCCTCCCGGCCTATCAGCTGGAGGAGCTTCTGTGCCTATTTTTTCAACAAAACTGTGCTAGAATGTCCCTCTCGTCTGCTCATCCATTTCCCTTCCCTTTCCACAGGACAAGATCCTGGGATTCCCATCAGCTCTACCAGTGTGGCCAGAGCAGAGCAAGAAGGGGGAACCACAGGAAAGGAAACAGTGAGGACAGTAGGTAGCAGGCCATGGTTGGACTTGTGAGTCCAGCCTCTGCGGAACTGTGAACAGAGAAGAGCTGCAATTTGACTTCAGCTTTAACAAGGTTACTCTGCCTGCTGTGTTGCACATGGCATGGGGGTGCACAGCAATGATGTTTCTTTGCTTGGGCTATGGTAATAAAGTACTATAGACAAAACCCATCTTTGTTGCCAACAGGAGACATAGCCTACCAACGAAGATCAGCGGAAATTATATCTCATGGATTTTGATTTTTTTTAGTTTCATCTCTTCAAAACACTTTCTCATTAAATTCTTCACTGACTCATAGATCATACAGTAGCATCATTTTCTTCAAGAAGGTTCTTGATTTTCCTTTTCATTTCTTCAGTGATACATTAGTCATTCAGTAGCATGTTATTTAACTTCAAAGCCTTTTTAAATTTTTTTTTCTTCCTGTTGTTGATTTTGTTTTATGGAGTTTCATTTAAGTGGATGCATAGTAACTGTATAATGGAAACTATCATATCCCGATGTGAAGATACAATGCAGTATGCATCTCTACTTCCAGGTCAAAGATGGACTCCCAATGAAACTGTTAACTATATCTTGACAATAGCATGCTGGACTCTCTGCCATTGTCCATGCCCCCAATGATGGACATATGACTATTTAAGAAGAACTATAGTATAATAATAATATAGGGGAACTCAGTGAGGGTAGGAAGGGATTTGGAGAGGGGGTAAGGAAAATCCCAGGGCCTATGGAACTGTATCATAAAATGATAATAATAATGATTTTTAAAAAAAGAAGTCAAAAAAGTGCTATAGACTAGGTAACCTAGCCAGGAAAAATTTATAATTTAGTAATTATGGAGCAGAGATGTCCAAGATTAAGGTATTGGCGTGGTGGGTTCCTGCTGAGGGCCATGAGGGAATGATCAGCCCCAGGCTTCCCCTCTTGGCTTGTAGACACCTGAGTTCTTCATGTGTCTACCCTGTCTTCCCTGTCCATGTCTGTATCCAAGTTTCCTCTTCTTGTAAGTATACTAGTACTAAGGGATCAGGTCCCTAAGATACTATTTAAGTCCAAGTTCCAAGTGTTGTTTGGGGGTGCTCTTAACTTCTAATTGCTTGCATGTCTATGTGTGAGGAACATGTTGTTCCTTTTCTAGGGGACGCCACTGTGGTGCAGTGTGTTAAGCTGTTATTTACAATAATGGTATCTTAGAGGGTCAGTTTGAGCCTTTGCTGCTCTGCTTCTAATCAAGCTCCCTGCTAATGGCTTGTGAAAGCAGTGGAAGGTGGCCCATGTGTTTGGGTGCCTGCCACCTACATGGGAGAACAGATGGAATTCCTGGATCGTGGGTCTTGCTTGGCCCAGCCCTAGCTATTACAACATTTGAGAACTAACTCAGGTCACAGACACACACAGGTATTCCACCCACTGATGCACTCTTCAAGTGGCCATTAACACTGCAATTGAACCAGTTTGAAGTCATGATCCAGGAACTTAATCTAGGTCTTCCATATGGGTGTAGGGGCCCAAACATTTTATCGTCTTCTGCTACTTCTTACCATTTGGATTGGAAGCGGAGCAGCCAGGACATGAACCAACACTCATATGGGATGCCAACATCACGGATAGTATTTTTACCTCCTGTGCCACAATAATAGCCCCATAAACACATTTAAAACAAAACAAAACAAAAAACTCTGTTAGCACAGCATTTGGGCACTGGTTCAAATCCAGGCTTCTCCACTTATGGCCTGCACTTATGGAAAGCTACAGATGATGGCCCGAGTTCTTGGACCCCTGCACCTATGTAGGGCACCCAGAGGAAGCTCCTAGCTCCCAGTCTTCTTTGAGTCAGCTCAGTTGTGATGGTTGTGGCTGTCTGGGGAGTGAGCCAGTAGATGAAGTCTGTCTCTTCTCACTGTGTAACTCTGTCTTTAAAATATAAAATAAAGAAATAAATAAATAAATAACAAAATAAAGCAAGCAAGCATGAGCCTTAAGTGCCTTAAAGCTTTTAGTGGAGTGAGGGTAGGGAACTTGTGAACCAGAGAGGAGGATCTGAATCTGAATATAAGCAGGTTGCCTTTTGGTGGTACAACCTGAGGCAGAGTGATGGTCAAGGTAAAGCATATGAAATCCTCATTTGTTCAGTTCATACAACAGTTCGTTTGGTTGTACTTTTGCTTTCTCTTAAAATTCATATTACCTGTATAATAAGGGTGTATTAAAAGTTATAAATAATAAGAAGTCAAAATCTTTTTTTTTTTTAAAAGTAGTATGGGAAATAAGAGCAAAAAAGTCCATGAAATTCTGGCAAAGTGAAGAATTCAAAAGAATAAAACAGAATTAGAACACTGAGAGCAGAACCACTCAACAGGAGCCCAGCACTGAAAACGCCTTTCGTGTGATTCTGAAGTATAACTTTCTAGTTTATCTCAAAAATTCCAAGGTCTGGAACAGAGGGTCGGCACAGCCTTATAGAAACTGTACTGCGGGATTCCACAGCCCCTGAATCCTTCATGAATCACGATCAGGCTTTAATGTTGGGTTTCATAGCTCTTTCTCTCTCTCTCTCTCTCTCTCTGTGTGTGTGTGTGTGTGTGTGTGTAAAGACACAGCCACACAATCATGATTTTCCTAGGAGCCTTCTTCTTAGAAGTATTGGAAATTTTTTTTTTTTTATTGTTGCTTACATTATATTATGTAGTACAGTTTTATAGGCGCTGGGGATCCCCCCCACCCCTCCCATACCCCTCCCCCCATGGTGGATTCCTCCACCTTGTTGCATAACCATAGTTCAAGTTCAGTTGAGATTCATTGCTTGCAAACACATGCCTAGCATAAAGTTCAGCGTCTTATTGTCCAGATAAGTTCAGTGGCCTCTTGGGGAGACCTTCTATGGTCTGAAGATAGGTCTAACAGAGTAAAGATCCAGTCAGTTAAAAGCCCCAACAAGGCCTCAGTATCATTATGCAACATTATGGAATTAATTGACATAAGGATGTTTCGTTTGTTTAGGGAGAGAGTGGGAGGGAGGAGAGGTGAAGGTTAAGACAAGAAAGAAAAAGAGGTTTCACATCTCCTAGTTCACTCTGCTAATCCTTACAACAGGGGAGAGCTACGTCAGGCCAAGTTCCAGAACTCCATCCAAGTCTCCCATATAGGTGGCAGGAAGCTAAGTGCTGAAACCATCACCTGCTGCTTTGTAAGATTCACATTAGCAGGAAGCTGGAATTGGGAGGAGAACCCAGGCCCTGTGATATGGGTTGTGGATATACCACTGGCTTAATTGCTAAGTCAAATGCCTGCCCCTCAGAAGATTACTTTTAGGTGCAAAATGAAAATACAGGGGATGACTCAGGAAATCCATTGCACTGTAATTCAGGTGTCTGCATGTGCACCTGGGAATGCTGGAGCCTGAGGTCACCTGCCATGTCCATCATAGGTACACCATGGTGTTTCTGATGTGTGGCTCGCTCCCTCTCCTTTGATGCCTGAGTGGCCCCCATAGGCACTGGAATTCACCATGAGCTGGAGAAATTCAGAGGAGTAAGACTAAAGAAAACAAGATTAACACATTTCTAACAAAGTTGGAGCCAAGATCCCAGAGTGGTATAGAAAAAAGCAAATACGTCCTTGAAATCCAATAAACCAACTTGGCGATATGATCTTAGTTCGACCTCCTGAAGCCTCAGTTTCTTTCTCTATAAATGGAAGCAAACAATACCAGCTCACGCAGCTCTTCCAAGGATTAAATTTTAAAAGTGTGAAAACATCAGTGGATCAATGTCCGCCATCTGTAAATGGCAGAGATAATTGCTCTCTCAGGTCTTATTTCTCAATTGTGAAACAGGGGCCATTCGAGTATCTCACAATTCTACCACGAAGGTCACAAGGGACATTTGAAAAGACATTTCCTACTTTCTGACTTAAGAACCAATCAGTGTAGGTTTGCTTCTTCTTTCCCAAAGTCAGTGCTTGAGTTTTATTTTTGAGTGTGATATTCATCTTGATCATAACAGAACAGGACTTAACTATGTTGCAAAAAGCTAGTGAATGAAACCAGAGGTAACAAAAAAGTTATTTAAAATCAACATGAATATTCTTCCACAGTAGAATTCATACCTAAGAAAATGAAAGGAAATTTGTACTTTTTTTCCTGATCCTGTTCTGTTAATAGAAACAATTCTTTTAAAAAAATTGTAATTGGACAGAATGATGTGAGATGGAAGAAGTTATCACAAACATTTAAAAATATCAGAACAGGAAGACACAAAAACACAAGAGCATCAATATAGAAAAATGCTTTAACGAATGGAGACAGGAGTTTGAATTGCAGCTCTTTCGCTTACTAGTAATGTGACCATTCAAGGAGTTGTTTACTCTACCTGCCTCTCCTTGCTCTTTCCTCACTTTCCTTTGTGCCATTTCCATCTGTGAAATGGTTAAAGAGGTAGAAACAATAATGCAAAGCATAAGTGGTTACTGCCCTAAAGGCAAGATCAATGACAAGAATGCTGATGACCCTTTTTAAATATCAGAGACTGGGAATATGTGCTACAAATATGTCAAAATGCTATCAAGAAAGTATCAATGCTAACTCAGAGTACATTTCCTTTTATTTACAGAATTATTTATTTAACTTGAAAGTCAGAATTATAGAGAGAATCTTCCATCCTCTTTTTCACTTCCCAAATTGCTGCAACAACTGGAGCTGAGCCAATCCAAAACTGGGAGCCAGGAGCTTCTTCCAGGTCTCCCATGTGGCTGCAGGGACCTAAGGACCTAAGCCATCCTCTGCTGTTTTCCCAGGTCATAAGTAGGGAGCTGCATTGAAAGTGAAACTGCTGGGACTCAGCCCAGTACCCACATGGGATGCTGGTGCCACAGGCTGAAGTTTAGCCTGATTTGCCACCATGTCAGCACTACAGGTGAAGGGTTAGCATGATAAGCAACTGCACCTGCTCCAATAGAGTAGCTTTTAGAAATAAATATGGCCCCACCCCCAATCACAGAAGTAAAGCAAATAATAAAAATTCAAAGAGTAAGGGGGACTACTGAAACGTAATGGAGCTGTTGAGAAGCAAGTGCTCAGAAGTAGTCGCCTATGGGTTTTTTTTGTTGTTGTTTTGTTTTTAATAAAAAGAAACATTCATAATTTGAAAGGTGAAGAGAGAGAAAGAAACACACCAGCTAAGAGCCAGGAACTCAATATAGTTCTCCCACGTGGGGAACAGAGACCCAAATATATTAAGCTACCACCTACTGCCTCCCAGGGTGAGGGTTAACAGGAAGCCGGACTCCTAAGTAGAGTTGGGGCTAGAACCCAGAAACTAATATAGGATGATTGCATCCCAGGTGGAATCCTAACCTCTGTGCCAGATCCCTGCCCTGGGGAAATCAACTACAGACAATCTCAGTGACTCTTTTCCCCTCAATATAAAGGACAGCAATGGTGATAGTAGCAGCAGTGGGAGGTTGAAAGGGGTATTATGATTAAGAAAGTTTATATTTTTTCATAAATTGATTCAAATTTATATTTATTATTACATTTATTATATCAAAATTTAAAATACACGCTGTGTGACATCAACAATAACAGTAACGCATAGTCCTGCTATGGCAAGCAGAATTGGTGGGCACCCCAAGATCTACGTCCTAATCCCAGAACCTGTAACTGGTAGGCCTATGACAGAGGGGAAGTGAAGCCATGGAAGGAACTGAAATTGCTAATGAGCTGCCATAAGGCAGAGAGATGATTGGCTTTTCACTGGGTGCCCAGTGAAACCATCCAGACCCCTGTAGGTGGAAGAGGAAATCAGAAGAGAGATCAGAGACATGGCAGCAGAGGCCCTGACTGCTCCTGCTGGCTTTGATGGGAAAGACTGCCCAAGCCAGAGCACACAGGCATCCTGCACAAGCTGGGAGGAAGATCTCCCTACAGCTTCTGGGAAGACACAGCTCAGCTGGCATTGTGACATCAATCCAGTGAGACTGCTTCTGGACTCATAGCTGGGGAACTTGGAGATAATGAGACTGAGGGGTCTTAAGCCACTGCATTTTGATGGTATGTTAAAACAACCATAGGAAACTAATATGCCTACAGTTTAGGGATAGCCACTATGTTTCTGAATATTTAATTCATTTAGGGACTGCTTTGGAAGCAAGAAACATAAAGTGAGAAGGAAAATAAGGCAGCATCGGCTTCAGTTACCCATCACGAAGAAGCAGCCTGTGTTATAATAGCTGTCAGCCGGGCTGGCCTAATCAGCCACGACCTGTGTGGGAAATGCTCCCAGCGGCAGTAGCCAGAGGCCTAGCACTCTGGGATGACCCAACATTCCAGATTCAAACCTGTCAGAATTGTCAAATGGAGTCACTCAAGGCAACCTGCCAGTAAGTTAAAATGGAGCCAAGTTGAAGATGAATACAACTGAGGCTAAAGATACAACGATCATCTCACAGAGTGGGGCATTTTCTCTCTCCAGCTCAGCCTGCCACAGTCCCTGCCAGCCACCACCCTTTCCACTTCTGGACCTAGTTGTGGTAATGGTCCTTTCTTTGCTTTAATCTCCTCCAAGGCTTCCATTTCAGAGGATGCGAGTGTGGACACCAGGTGGCAGGAGTCCATTTCTGCTCTTCAACTGCCTTTGTGCCATTGGGGCCCCTCTGACTTCTCTTCCAAAGGCAGATCTTCTTTTCAGCATGGCACCACTTTTCATGCCAGCATCTGATAGATGTGGACAATAAAAATAGCATCTTTTACAACCTTAGATTTTTTTTCAGGCCTTTATTTGCCCCCCCCCCCCCGAAAAACTGAGGTTCCTATGGAATGCCAAGAAGCTTGGCAGGAAGGTGACTGTCATTTTGCTTAAGTCAAAGGCAATCAGACTCTGACAGTTGCTAATATTTTGAGCATTGTTCTAAGACCATTTGAAATAAACTTGCTGCCAAGCTACCTAGACCAGCAGAGGGCGTGGCAAGGAAGGCGCAGAGGTGCAGGACAACAGTGGGAAGATACCGTTTGGGGGAACAGACGTAGGAAGACTGCAAAAGGAACTTGAGCAGTCTATTTCCTCCAGTAGTCATTTTCTGCCTAGCAGTATCCATGCCATACAGTGCCTGACATGCCAACAACATGACATGCTTTCTCGTACTCAGCTGGGGAAGGAACCAATCAAGTAATCAGCAGGGAGAAGTCAGAATCCCTGGAAGCTATGTAACACGCAGCCTTGGAATATGCTGCCAGCCTCTGGTACAAGTAGCTCGTCTCCTTCTGGCAGTAGATAAAAAGCATAGTACAACAAAGAAGGGGTATAATAATAGCTCACTGTTGAGTGCTTGCCACCTGCCAGGCACTGGGTAAAATGCTCTGCACACACCGTTTTACTTCCTGTCCCTATTTCTGGCAGCCCTAAGAATGCTTGTTGTGGTCAACATCGGGGGCACCTCTATGATCTCTGCCCCCTAGTGGTACATCCTGTTTTATCTCCTTTTCTCCTCTCCCACCTCAAAGTGCAGCTGGATTCTGGGATTTGTTTTTCATTAAAGGAATGGCAGCAATGATGGAATGCCACTTCTTGAAGTAGATACCATTATAAATGGCAAAATCATGTGGCCCCGTTCCATTATTTAAGGCTCACCTTTAGCAGCCTGAAAACCCAGGGCTTCAAGATGTGGTTAGGTTGGAGAAATCATTGCAGCCAGAAGCTGTCCTCGGCTCTTGAAGCTGACGTCAGCCTCCAGCAAGTACAGGGAAAAGATTCAGGCTCCTGAGGCCTGCAGCTGCAGGGATGTGACTCTTCCACCAACTGTGAGGGTTGCAAAACATGCTCTTCCTCAGGCTCTAGCTCACAGAAAGTGTGAGCTAATAAATGTGTGTTGTTGAAATCTATGGCAATTGAACATCCAGCAAATGAAAATGAATTCAGGGAAATGGGTGCAGAGTCATAATATGCACGTGATTGTCCTGATAGAAGTGGCAGGTGGTATTGAAGTGCCTATTATTTCCTGCATTGGTGTGCATCTAACTTCTCTGCCCTGTGACTGTCCAAGGTGAAGGGCCCAAGAGAGACATCATCTATCTGTGTTAAAAGTGTAAGAGTTGGGGGGAGGGTGGGAGTCATACCAGTCACTGAAGAGTGGGGAGAAAGGCAGCAGAATGAGTCAAGAAATACAAATTGAAATGTGGAGGAAATCTCTTGAGCTGGGAAGACACTAGAAAAGGAAAGCCCTCAGGAAGTCGGATATGCTTGTCCTATGGCTCTGGAGCTGTGTGTGACAGAACAATGGGGACATAGGGCTAGGACAGTTCGAGGGAGAGCACAATTAGTGTCTCATGCACCCAAGTACGTCTCAGTCGGGGTGAGAATTCTTGTGTGTTTCCACTTGAAGAAGGCAAGAGCTAACCACTACACAAAGACAGTTGTTCTGGAAAAAACAAGAAGATGTGCCCATCAGAGGGTATTACTGACACAGGAAGGTACCTCTGTAAACCTGTGATGACTGGTGTTTGAAGGTCCCTTTGATGAGGGAACGGGGACGTCATTGTAAAAACAGCCTCACTTCATTGGAGATACTTGCCTCACCTCCCAGGAGGTCTGTTCTTCTATTCTCCCTCTGTGAGCCTTATTTCTCTCATGGCACTTAAGCACAATGAAAACAGTATCTACTTCGTACTGCTCCACAAGGCCTGAGGTGACATGTGTTGTGTGAATGTCTGGACAGACAGAGGTAACTTTATGTCTGGGCAGACTAGACATTCAGCAAGCAGCACTTGTCAGTTGAGTGGGTGAAAGCCCAGTGCTGTTACAGCAGGATACCTCTGACAGAACAACAGGGACAGGCTGCAGGATACACAACAGTGCTGTGTCTCTGAGTGGTCTGCATGGAAGCTGGTGAGGTAAACAAAGTCACCATGGTATAGCTGGAGTTACTGATGCAGTAAATTTGTGGTGCTCTTCCTCTCCTTCTTTCTCTGTAAATCTGTCTTCCAGTAAAAATGAATAAATATTAAAATTAATAATCATTTCCTTTCCATTTGTAACTCCTGACTTTACCTGTGTCATTTCTTAAACACATGTGCCAAGTAAGCACTCATCATTTTTTTTTTTTTAGGCTCAATTTGTTGCTCTAGAAAAACAGAATATCAGTTGCTGTATTTGGGGGTCTGCTTTTCAAATTGCTTTGTTACCAATGCAATGCTAAATGTGTGTTTCTTCATTTCTAGATCTGATTACATGAACAACTCTGGGAAACCATGAAAACTTCTTCACTTTGATGTGAGTGCTGCCTGAACCAAACTAAAAATTGTTCTGTATGTACCTGCTGCCTGGCGTTCCCCTCCCTGACCAAACGTAGAAGAGGGGGGCTGAACAGAAGGCAAGGCCATGAAAGCAGGCCTGTGGGCACCGGGGATGCCAGGCCCATGCATGTGCCCGCTCCTCACCCCTCAGGTCCCTCTGCCCAGTCTCTCTTTCTCCCTGGGACAGCTCATGACCGAAGAGCAATGAGGGAAAGGGTGAGTGCCTAGACTTCATTGCACCCAGGTTCCCAGAAGATGCCGTTACTCTGAGAGCCCTCACAGCAGCTCTATCTCAGACACCAACTTGCCAACTCACACCACTGCTGAGGGAAGCGGGTAGGTAGGATCGCATAGTTAAAGATAAAATTGGTCTCTGAACGGGCAAGGACAGTTAGTGATAGAGGAATTAGTAAAAAGAGGGTCTAATGTTTAACCTCGCACAGATAGGATCAAGACATAATAAAGTTTACAGATAATAACAACAAAATATACATTAACAGCTACATTTTGTTTGTTTTCTAAGAGCATGTTCAGGGCCATTTGTGAATGAGATTTATCTTGAGTGGGTATGTATCTAGTTCAATCTCTGGTCAATTAATTAGCAGGTCTATCTTTAAATCGGAGAATAAAAGAATTACGCAGAATTACTCAGAGAGAGAGAGCAAGACAGAGTCAGCTTATTTATCTGCTGGTTCACTCCCCAAATGCCCATGATGACTCTGGAGTAGCTGAAGTGGAAACTTGGCAACACACCTAGATCTCTCACCTGGTGGCAGGAGCCACCGTTGTGGTCACTCCATCAGTCTCCACTGTATCAGTCCGCAACAGCAGGAAGCTGGGATCAGGAGGTAGAGCCAAATGTGAACGTTGATCTTTCAGCATGGGACACAAGCAGCCTAACTGCCCTCTTAGCAGCTGGACTGAACACCTACCCCCACTTCTCCTCCATAAAGGGGAAGGCTGTGTGGTTTGCATCCAAAGACCCAAGTTATCACTCCAGCAGTTGATCAGATATACTTGTAATACTCTGGACCTCAGCTTGCTCACTGGTGAAACAGGACTAGATTGTAGGCTATCAGCCTTTTCTGCGGAGGGCAGGATAATGTAAATGTAAACATGTAAATGTTTTAGACTATGTGGTCTCCTAGTCCCTGTCATAACTTGATTCTTTATTGCAGCATTAAAACAGAGGGAGACAATTAGAAAGCAGATGAGCCTGGAAGGGTTTCAATATGGCTTATTTTAAAAATAAATCACTATAGGTGGTGGTAGATTTGGCCTGCGGGAGGTGGCATTCTGACTCCCAGGTTACTCTATTTTCCCAGCTGCTCCTGAGAGATCTCTAGGATGGTGTGTTTGGGAAAGAAAAAAGCATCCTGAGTTGTCGGGCCTGTGCTGCCCTCACCTTCCTTTCAATCAGGCAGCTCTTCTTCTTCTTCTTCTTTTTTTTTTTTTTAACATTTCAGATGTCTCTGTTTTTCAAGTCCTTCCGTGGAAAAACACAGAAGGAAAATGCAGGCTCACCAAAGCCCCTTGAAAACCGCATGCTGCTACATGGTGCTGCCCACTGCCCTTCTGCTTTTGATCTCCTACTTCCCTCCCAGTGGTGTGGTCATCCTGCTATCTCCATCCTTCTGTCTTGTTCTGATCTGGAACCCTCCCCAGATCCCATGCCTGTATTCAGCTCCCTCCACACAAGTATTTCTCAACATCTTGTAATGTTCAGAGCAGAACCTATTTTTCTCACGCCCAAACCTGCTCCTCTTTCTGGCTGAGTTAATGGCTTGAACTTCCCTCTCATCACATGGGTCAAAAAACCAGGATCTAACAGTCACCTGCTCTGTCAGATTTGTCTAGCAACCGCCCCTGTTTGAATCTGGCCACTTCTCTGCTCTAGCTCTGGAGTCCTCACCGAGGCCACTACTATCTCTGATATGCACCGTTCCCAAACAAAGGGACAGAGGCAGTGCTGATGAAAGAGCAGCTGCTGCCTAAACCCTTACAGCCCCAGGGAATGACCTGTCTAAAATGCAGATCTGAGTGGAAAACTCGCCTGATGAAAATCCCCATAGTTTCCCAGTCCCTGCAAGCAAAAATTCAAATTTCTTAACTTGGAACTAATAGAAAGCTAGCTGGCAGCAATTTTCATAGGTCAAAATGGTTGGTTAAGCTACGCTTAATGATAAACCTTAAACTCTGGCTTGCCTCCTTGCATTCCTTAATTCAGGTTCTACCCAGAGGGTAACTTTGTTGGAATTCACCTCTTTTGCTGGCCTGGTCAATTTCTCCTTATTTTTATAGTCCAAGTTCTGGACATTTCCTCTGAAAGTTCAAATTGCTTGCTGCTAAAACATCCCCTCTTGGTGTTTCCATGGCAACCACGGCCAAGGCCAGCCACAGATGGGACTCAAGCCTCGGGCCAAATTATCAAATGATCTGCTTGTGCCTCAATCACCCCAGCAGACCTTCAGGTGTTTCAAAGTGTCTGTGTCTCACCTCTGGCAGGTAGTAACTCAGTTTGCTTAACTTAAATGGGATGGAATTGATCTCTGATTCTAAGCAAATAACCATCACTAATTAATTGAACTTACTTGGGATTTAAAAGTTGTTTGAATTTAGAAACTTCCCTGAAATGGGTCAGGGCAGTGTTTCTTGGACTAATAAATATGATTTGAGACCAGCAGCACTAATTAAATAAACAACTAGCTTTGAGAACTGAAGAATAGACTGAACCAGAGACTTGTTCAATAGCCATAATATTGACTTCCCCGTAAATAATCCAAAGCAAAGTATTTCTGGATTTGTATGGATGAAGAAAAACACTTTCATGGTACAAATAATGCAAACTTCCATTTCCATATTCTCTAAACAAGCAAAATTGTTCTTCCTCTGAATCCCATTTGTACGTACAGATTTGCAAAGATGAAGATGAGATGTTACAGCCTGCCTACATCCCACCCCAACAAAGTGAAAATATGGTTGGTAAATAGTATGCATAATATTAGTTTACATCAAAACTAATTCTCATCCATAATTATAGCAACCCAGCTGTGCAACTATATATATATATGATATGGGAACAGATTTCCATGTCGGTTTGCTGGGGAGGTGAGCACACTTTTATGCATGTAAGGACAGAATGTTCCAAATAAAGCTCTCTGCCTGGTGGAGATGTGGATGAAAAGCCATCAACCTGCACTGCCAGCCAACTGGTTACGTGACTGAGTGGCGCTCCTTGGGACTAGAGTCCAAAGAGGGAAGCAACATTCGTTGGTGGGTTTATCCTGGGGGGCCAGTGTCTGTCATGCTGCAGGCTACAACAGGTGAGAACTCCACATACTCATTGAAAAGACAAAAAATAGCATGCTTAAATGGAAGGTAAATATTGAATCTCTCGCCAGGATACCATGCCAAATGAGAGTTTTCCAAAGAAAGCCTCTGTGGTAGAACCCCTTCCCCTGGGAGTGCCAATTACAGACGTGAAGCCATCTTGCTCACCACTATGTGTGTGTGTGTGGTGTGTGTGTGTATTTGTGTGTGTGTGTGTGTATGTGTTGGTGGATGAGGGATGGTCAGGATTTTGTCCCCAGCAACCAGCACAGCACTTGCTACAAAGTGAGCAGTGGGGTTTCTCCGTAGTACAAATTCTTTCTCTCAGGGACAGGTTGTAAGGACCATGAAGTCCCTCCCTGAAAGAATCTTGAGTCTCTCTCTCACACACACACACATTCTGTTATCAGAGAGGGCCATATGTTCTGGATATTGACATTGCACATGGAGAATGTGTAGGATTTCATTTCATGGCTCTCATCATGATCTACACAGAATATACACACAGTGAATGACGGAGTTTCCTTCCTTCCTCCTGTGGTCTCCATGTCCCACCCCATGGGACTCCATGCAGGATGGAGCTGATGCACACCCATTTTCCTTTTCTCTGCACTCAGAAGTCTAAAGCATTTGTTGTATGCCTGCTTTCCTTTATGTATTCATCATTCCCTTTTCTTGTCATGTTCTGTAGTGATTTTCTGTAGGTTTTGGCCATCAGCTTTTTTTCTCACTTTTTATACACTCTCTGTTTCTTATAATGATGGTGATGATAGTGTGTGTGGTTCAGCCATGATTTACTGAGCATTTGTAATGTTCCATGTACTACTGGGGGAGGGAATGTGTGGAATTATTTACTTTCCTTTGTTACCTGCTTTTCCCGCTCTGTAATTCATTGCGTCATTATTATCTTCATCTTCTAAAGGAAGAAACTTCTGGTGGGAGAGAGGGTTGATTAATCTATCCAGTAAAGTTGGAAGTTTGACCTCAGTGTACTAGGAAGATTGTGGGGGAGGAGAGAGGAAGAAGATGGCTAGTGGATACAGGGGTGCAGTTGGACAAAGTAACATCTTCTCATGTTCCGTAACATGATGGTTTAACCATGACAGGTGACAATTAATGGACTATTTCAAAGTTCCAGAAGAGAGAGTTTTGAATGTTCTCCACACCAACACTGATGCATGTGTAAAATGATGGATATACCATTACCCTGACCTGACCATTACACATTCATGTATACATTAAAAGGGCACACTGTACCCCTATAAATAAGTACAATTATACTATATAAGATTCAAAAGTTATATTTTTTAAAACTGAGGCACTTTCCACTTCACAGCTTTCATCACAAGTGACTACAGGTGATGGTCTATATCGTTGACACTTTTCATTTTCTTTACCTTTGAGATGAGTTAGTTTGCTTTTATTTCAAGTCTTCCCAGGATATTTCAATGATGGTTTTGAGAGTGGGGCATTTTGGATAAATAGAACAAATTTATTTACCTTCTGCTTTAGCATAGAAGGAGCTAGGCCTGGTGTACTTGTTCATAAACAGGTACCCGAGGAAAGGACTGATGTGACAGGAAGAAAGAGGAGGATAAATGTGGGGGAGATGGAAGACTTTAGAGGCTGACTGGAATAGGAATCGTTCAGAGGCAGTTGGCCTGGCTGAGTGTGCTGGGAGCGGATGCACGATCCCAAGGAAGGCAGCCAGGTGGCCGCTTCTTACAATACTTGTTGAGGGGTGGCAGGGGGAGTTGGTTCCCCACAGGTACCAGCAGAAAGGGACTCCAGAGCTCCTATCTCAGCTCACACTGAGCACTTGTAGTGGAAGAAGCAGGTGTCCCCAGATGCTCCCACTGTGGTTCTCAGAGCATCACTGAGAGCTTGCCATAGGAAAGAGGAGGCCTCTGGCAGTAGGAAGCTTGCAGATGCAGAAACAGAGGGTCAGTTGCAATACAAGATTATTGGAGCAGAAAGTTAGGTAGGACTCATTCCACCTCCCTGTTTACCAGCCCAGGGAGCTACCTAGAGCAGGTGCTGCAGGAGATCTTGCAAAGATCCTTATTGGTTCTTGTCTTCCTCACCAGCAATGGAGTTCCAATGAGGCACAATGCTCTCCTGTATTTATTCAAATGCATGAGCCCTTTTTGGAAAGTATGGAGAAGAAATCTCATTTAAAAGACTAGGAAAATCTGATTATGAAAAGAAATTCAGAGTCACTATAGGGAACAAACCAACACAGAAAATATTCACAAAAGAAGCAAACCACAGGGCCCAGCACAATGGCCCAGTGACTAAAATTCTTGTCTTGTATGTGTCAGGATCTCATGTGGGTACCAGTTTGTGTCCCAGCGGCTCCACTTCCCATCCAGCTCCCTGCTTGTGGCCTGGGAAAGCAGTCGAGGGTGGCCCAAAGCTTTGGGACCCTGAACCTGTGTGGGAGACTTTGAGGAAACTCCTAGCTCCTAGCTTCGGATTGGCTCAGCTCTAGTGGTTGTGGCCACTTGGGACGTGCATCAACAGATGGAAGATCTTTCTCTGTCTCTATCCTTCTCTCTGTAAATCTGCCTCCCCAATAAAAATAAATAATACATCTTGAAGAAGCAAATAATACAATTCTGTGTAATCAGAGATAACGGATTTCTGCATCTTGTCGCAGATCCTCCAGACCTCTTCCAAAATCTACTAAGAAGCAATTCTCTCTCTCTCTCTCTCTCGGCTCTGCCACTTACTGTTCATATGACCCAGTACACTTGCCATTTGTAAAATGATAGGAATAGCAACACCTATTTGTGAGACTGTTTTAGAATTAAGCAAGATGCATACACATATGTAGCTGCATCTGTAGCATGCAGTATTTGATACATTTTATCTGTTTTGCCTATTTAATGGGGTAGAATGCACATTTTTTAGATTAGCATAAAAATCTTTTTATCTCCACAGATGCATTTTCTAAAACCTCACTCTAAATAACTGAATAATATTCAAGCATGCAACTGTGCCATAACTGACTTAACCCGTCCTCCACTATCTGCCATGTAGGACCTTTTCCCCCTGATTCTGCAGTTAGAAATAGTTCTGATATATTCTTACGCATATTTGAAGCAGACTCTTTACTGCTTTTTTAGGTTACATTTCCAGAAATGCAGTTTCTCTGCAAAGGCCAGGTATAGGTTAACATTTCAGGCACATTTTCACATTGCTTTGCAGTCACTCAGGTTGAATTTAAACACGTGGTGTCTTTAAGCACCTGCAGAAAATCCTACCTGCCGGCATATCTTTCATCAGGCTTGGTAATGTATGATCCTCAATGAATCCCCCTTGGAACAAGAAGTCTGACATTTGCCTTTCCAGATAGTGAAAGTGATACAAACAGGGAAGGTGGTTCTCAGCCATCACCCCTCGTCTTTAAGGACTGACATGATTTCCTCATTGATGCAATCTGTTCTTCGAAAAGCATTTTGTCAAGTTCTTTTTGAAAAAGGTTTCTGTGCTTTAATTAGCCAGCGTCCAACACCAGCGTGTAACATCCCTGGCTGAAAGCGAGTGACATGAAGGGGGAGGGGGAGCCCAAACCCATTACCCTGGAAACCCAGTCAGTCTTGAGATTAGTTCTCACCCCCACGCGGATCATCAGCGTGATGCCTTCCTCGGGGATTACTCACAGGCACGAGAACAGTCAGTTTCATGCACAGAAAGATAGAAAGCCACCCTTCCACAGAACTTAATTTAGAAACAACCTGCAAGGGCCCAGCGGCATGGCCTAGTGGCTAAAGTCCTTTTTTTGAACGCGCCAGGATCCCATATGGGCGCCAGTTCTAATCCCGACAGCTCCACTTCCCATCCAGCTCCCTGCTTGTGGCCTGGGAAAGCAGTCGAGGACGGCCCAAAGCTTTGGGACCCTGCACCCGTGTGGGAGACCCGGAAGAAGTTCCGGGTTCCCAGCTTCGGATTGGCGCAGCACTGGCCATTGCGGTCACTTGGGGAGTGAATCATCGGACGGAAGATCTTCCTCTCTGTCTCTCCTCCTCTCTGAATATCCGGCTTTCCAATAAATAAATAAATTAATAAAGAAAGAAAGAAAGAAACAACCTGCAAGAGATAGTTAGCAACCAATGAGGGTTAACTGAGCCCTCTCGGGAGGGGACTAGGAGTGACTCTCCTGGCTTGGCTAGAACCATTCAAAGCCTTTCTTTTGCATCTATTATACCCAGGAGGAGAGAGGGGAGGAGGACCAACATGAGACTGAGGCAGCTGTTTTGCTGTATCATTGCTGCCCTACTTAAAGAAGGCAGTGCTATTCAGTCTCAGAAACCAACACCTGCATAGGCAGGCAGACATTTATGTTCACTCTGTCTGCATCAAACTCCCCTGGTATCTTGATTAGTTGACTCAATTATATCACTGTCTCATGTCAAACCTTGAGCAAGAACACACAGAGCTCTAAACTGATGACCATGATTTGGTATTCAGTTGCTTTAAAAGCATTTCTATATTAGATTTCTTTTGTGATGAAGGGAGTTATTTTTATGGTATTAACGTGCCACAATATTAAGATTATTCAGGGAAATCACCTTCAACAAATTCTTGCTGAGTGTCTGTGATGGGTAGCGTGCAGTAAGGCAATGCAGATATCTTTCCGTCGATCCAGCTCAGAGACTGGCTTAAGAAACAAAATGTAAACAAATACCATGAAAGGTGGAACATCAGAGTTGACACATCAGACAGACGTGTGATCCGCACATCGTAGGATTTTAAGGGAGAAACAGTTTTGCAGCAGGGTAAATCAAAGTGAGTTTCCTTAAAGAAAGAGGCAATCCAAATAGGTGTGGATGGTCCTGTTGCAGTCCATGCAGAGGCGTGCAAGTGGGAGAGATGCTTGGCAGTGGGAACTGTTGTGCTGGATTAACTTGTGGGATGTGAAAGGGCACAGAGATGGAGGTGGGAGGCAGTTAGGAAGTGTTGAAGCCAAGAAAAGGATCTATAAAAATGTCAGTGCTGTCGGGCCCTTCAATCTAGGGTTGTTTATTTCAGCTTCACAATTTGATAATGAAGGAAAATGAAGCCCAGAGAGGTGAAGTGATCCACATGAATCACACAGCTAGATTAAAGAGTAGATTAACAATATACATTGGGGCTGAGGGATTTTTTTTCCATTTTTATTTTATTTTTGACAATCTTTACATAGTTAATTAGGGAAAAAGGTTCAAGGGTTACAGGAAAGTGGGTAAGACTATTATTTCCACATTGTTTCCTTCATGTATCTGGGGTAAAGGGGGATATTAAGGGAGAAGCCCCACCCAAGTCTCCCACTAACTCCAGGTCCCGGATGTGGTGCATGCTCTGAGGGTCTTGCTCAAGAGGTTTTGATAGTTCAACAGTTATGAACTGTTGCCAATCTCACCACTCCAAGTATGACGAGGTCGTTGAAGAATACACTGATTGACATAGTCCATCTTACAGTCTCCGTTTGCCCAGTTTTTCACTGCCAACATACGGCTGAGGTGGTTGATTGACCTGTTCTGTCCTCTGTCTTTTCATGGTTAGGGTTCTGAGTCCGGCAGTTCGATTAGGGAGATCTCCAAAGAAACTTTGTCTGAGGTGATCCCAGACCAGATTCTTGTATGTATTAGCAAGTAGAGGGCCCAACACAGTCCATTGCCCTGATCAGCTGGTGGCTGCAATTGCTGGGTTGGTTCTGTTTCCAGCCCTGTCTTCCACTGGAACCAATGGGTGTTGCAGTCCAGCCTGGTTCTGTCCAGCACACACTCAGCCCTCACACAAACCAGTGGGAGCTGCAGCCTAGTCGGAGCAACCCACAATAACCCCCATCAGGCCCGCCCCCTACCCTGGTTTGCCAGTATGTGCAGTAGACTAGTCCAGTCTGTCCTACATTCCATTCGAGCTGAGGGATTTAAATGTCTCAGACTAAACTTGGTGATACCTTCAGATGCCTGCAAGGCACACACCCCCGCCCCCCCCCCCCATCAGAGAGCTAGATTAGAGTACAGGCTCTGCTCCTGGATCCAGATGGGTTTGGATTAGCTTAGCTCTGACCCTTGCGGCCACTTGGGGAGTGAACCAGCAGATGGAAGATCTTTCTCTTTATCTCTCCATTTCTCTGTAAATCTGACTTTTCAACAAAAATAAATAAATCTTTAAAAAATGGCAAAAAAAGAAATTAGCAGCATTTAGCTGTTTCTAACCATTTTATCTTATTGAAAGGCAGTGAGAGTGAAAGGGCAATGCAAAGAGCGAGACACACGAAGTAGTCTCCTGTCTGCTGATTCACTCCATGAATGAACACAATAGTTGGGGCTGTGCCAAGACCAAAACCAGGAGGCAGGAATTTGGTACATTTGTGTGCCAGGGTCCAACTGCTGTCTCCCAAGATGTGCATCAACAGGCAGCTGGAATTGGGAGCAAAGCTGGCACTCAAGACCCAGTCACTCTGATATGGGACATGGGCATGGCAAGTGGCACCTTCACTACTGCAGCAAATGCCCTCAGTAGGATTCTCTCACAGCTGGATATCAGATCCAGATCCTCAGTGTTCAGTCACCAGAGGCCTCCTTCAGGTCTCTGCCAAGTAAGCATTTCCATGTAGCCTCTTCTTTCAGCACAGCAACCAAGGGAGGGAGGAAGAAAATGGGAAGTCAGGTGGAAACCAAGGTCTTCTCATGACCTAATCCCTGAAGTGAGGTCACATGTATTGTATCTGTTAGTGAGGTCACATGTATTGCATCTGTTCTTTTGAAGCAGGTTGCCATGCTCTGCCCATGCCCAAGGGAAGGGAATTCCACAAGGGCAAGCAGGACTTAGTGGAGAATGCCTTGGCAGGTACTTCAACAAAAGCAGCTGAAAGCAGTGAAGGCATTGGTGCTGGTGATTCCTGTGGGCATGAAAATAAAGACAGAATTAGAATTAGCAAGACTCGCAAACAGATCAGATACAGGAGGACAATAGGAAAAAAGAGTGGAGCTGGGTGACTGGGATGATTGCATAGCGAGAAGCCAAAGAAGCAGCAGCACAGTAGCACATAAGCAGAGGCAGATTTGGGAGAAGCACCAAGTAATGAGAACAGGTTTTAGCGGCCTTAGCACTAGGCAATTCACTCCATTAACATGTGGTAACTTGTGCAGGGGCAAGAGCTTGCAGACTAGAGTCAGCAGTCCTGGGTTCAAACAAGTGCTGCCCCACGAGACAAACCATGTGAACCTCCGCTACTCCACGCCAATGTGGGAGCCAATTCTTAACCCTTCCTGGTTGTTTTCAGGGCTACAGGAGATAACATATTTAAAATCCCTAGTTGAGAGCAAGTACCCAGCAAATAGTACAGACATGATGCTCAGTAGAGATACTGGGTGTAGCTCTCCCACATATACTCAAATATTGGTATGAAAGTTTCCATTGCCAATGTGTTATTACAGTCAATGGATAACCCCAAGAGTGACATGTTACTACCTTTACTTCAAGGCCCACCATCAAGTTTGCCTCTGCATATCTGTGCGAATTAGCATCATTGTGCACCTGTTTTCATGCTTTGTATTATCCAGACAGCCCCAAAGAATGGTACCTACACTTTCGGACCTAGATGCCACCAGTTTACTCAGGTGCATAATTAGTATATTGTGTTGTCTCTCTCTACACCACCCCTTATCCTAATCCAACCTCTGACTACAATTTTATTTTTAGAAGTCTCTTATTTTATAGGGAGACAGACTAGTAATGGGGGTGGGAATCTGACTTTCTGAATTTGATTTTGCATTTGAATCAAAAATTTCTTTTTTCTTTAAATATCTATCTATCTATCTATCTATCTATCTATCTATCTATCTATCTATCTATTTATTTATTTGAAAGGCAGTTATGGAGGTGGTGGGAATAGACAAAGAGACAGAGAAATCTTCCATCCACTGATTTACTCCCTAAATGGCTTCAATGGCCAGGACTTGGCCACAATGAAGCCAGGAGCCTGGAGCTTCTTCCCAGGCTTTCATGTGGATACAGGGGCCCAAGAACTTGGACCATCTTTTGCTGACTTTCCAGGCATATTAGCAGAGAGTTGGATCGGAAGTGGAACAGTTGAGTCTTGAACTAGTGCTCATATGGGATGCTGATGTCACAGGCAGCAGTTTTACCTACGAGACCAAAACATCCGTCCCTGAATTCCAAATTTTTTAATTAGTCATACAACATTTTGGAATCTATTTTCTCACTTATAAACATGGTGCCCATGTTACCTGCCTGAGATCCATACAGACAAACTGGTGAAGAATGATGTAAAAGTTGCCACCACCCTTGAACTCCTGTAGCAACTCACAGATCAAGGCCTTGCCACTGAATCTATCTGCTTAAGCACCCAGGCAGAGATACAGTGGTGAGCATAGCTGCTTCCAGGGAAGAGAACTCACAGTTGTCCACTGGCCACTGTGATGCAAGTGTACATGGGTGGATGAGGCCCAGGCAGTGACCCTACTCGACCACTTCAAGTTTTGGCAGATAGACCAGCATACATGTGAGTCCTGTGTAGGACATGTTACCACCGCACAATGCTGACCACCACACGCTAGTCCATGCTAAAGCTAAGGCTGGGGCCTGTCTAGCAGGGCTAGATCCTAGTACCTGGCGGGATGTTGGGTCGTGTTAGGCAGGGCCTTGACACTAACCAGCACACAAGAGAACCAGGTCCAGGGGTAGATTCTGTGGGGGATGTGTGGGTCCAACCCTGCGGAAATACAAGTCCCGCTGGTTAGTTCAAGAGTTGAGATGGTGATGGGTTGAGCTAGGTGTGACCATGGAACCTGCCATCACTCATGGATAAAGGGACAGACAAAAGTCTGGGCAGGTCCATGCTGCAGCACCTGTATGTGCATTCTAAAATAGGGTGTGGGGCAGGCTGGGCTGCAACATTCACCAGATCATAGAAGATCAAGATGAGAGTGCAGGCTATGCTGGGCACTGACCTAACACCCACTGGCATATATGAGATCTGGGTCTGGGAGTGAGTCAAGTGGGGGAACTTGGAAACTCCCCTATTAGGTCACAACTCTCACTGACAATCACATGGTCCAGGCCTGGGGGTCGGGCTAGCTGGGCAAAGTAGCTCCAATTGTTGGCTAATGTGTGGGCTGGTTATAAAAGGGGGCAAGGTCAAGCAAACCTCAGCTCACCAGCAAGAACAGAAATCAGGTTGGAGCACAGGTCATGCTGAACTAGACTCTTACACCAATTGGTTTGCATGAGCCGGGGATGCCAGGCTACAGTGTCTAAAGCAAAGGCCAAGACAGGTGAGGGGCTATGCCAAGCTGGGTCAGAGCAACCACTGGCATGTCCTATGACTGGGAAAAGGCCTGTTTGGTTGGGAAGCTAAGGGGACACCCTGGCTGGGTTGGGGTTTCCATGGGAGAGTGCAGGGGCCAGAGTGGGGGCTGATGTCTAGTCTGGGCATGGCTGCAGTGTCCATCATCACAAATGTGGACTGGAACTGAGCCCCAAGCCAGGTTAGATTCCAGCATCAACTGGTGCTCTGGGGGGGCAAGGTAGGTGTAGGACGGGTTAGGTTAGGTCTCTGTCCCTACTGAGCCATATGTGAGTTGTGTCTGGGTGTGGAACAGCTTTGTCTGGGCTGAAACATCCAACAGTAAGAACCAGAATGGGTTGAAGGTCAGTCAGGAGAGGCCATTGTTCCTGCTAGAACAGGAGATGGACTGAGAAGGGCAGGTCCATGGACCCACCAGTGTGTGTGAGAGCTGATATTAGGAGAGGTTCTGATGAAAGAGCTTGGGAAACTCCTCTGTTGGGACACAGTCCCTGCAGTGAGTGTAAGAACCATGTTAGGAAGCAGCCCAGACCAGACCAGGAGACAGTACTCACCAGCATACATTTGGACCAGGCTGAACCAGTTCACATCACCCACTGGCAAATCCGAGCACCATAATAGAGTGTGGGTCAAGTCCAGTTTGGTCTCAACACATACCAGTGCATATGAGGGCTTGGACTGGGTGCCGGCTGAGCTGGGCTAGGCTGTAACCCCCACCATCGTGAGCTGGAATTGGGGGTGGGATGGGCCGGGCCAGGCCGCAGCACCCAACCAGTAGACATGAGGACCAAGGGGACAGGGGGTAAAGCTACTGGGGGAGTATGGAAGACTCCCCTGCTGGACCACCACTGCCACTGGAGAGAATGAGTTAGGATGGGGGCAGACCAGACCGCGCAGGGCTACAACACCTGTGAGCCTCAAGTGAGCTGCACCATGGAAAAGCCAGCCCGGGGTGACGGTTCCTACTGATACAAGCATAAATCAGAATGGGTGAGGGTTGGTTTGGCTTTGCTGCAGCATCAGCTGGCAGATAATGGCACTGGGGACTAATTCTGTCAAATTAAACCACAGAATCACCTGGAAAGTGCATGATCCAGGAGTGGGAGGGGGTCCAGTAGGGGGATAGTGGGCACCTCGCTCTTGGGTTACCACTCACACTGGGGAGCATGAAAACCAGGATGGGGGCAGCAGATGTGGCTAGACAGAACAGCACCCACTAGCATGTGGGATGGATAGTGGGGCTGGTTGGGTTGAAATAGGCTTCAGTGCCCATTGATATGTAGGAGAGCTGAATGAAATGTGGGACAGACTGGATTAATTTGCTGTATTTACTGCCAAGAATGGGAACCAGGACAGGGGGCAGGCCAGGTAGAGTTTATTGTGGGTTGCTCCAACTAGGCTGTAGCTCTCACTGGTTTACGTGAGGCCCGAATGTGAGGTGGGTAGAATCAGGCTGGACTGCAACACAAATTGGTTCACGTGGAAGATAGGGCTGGAAATAGAACTGACCCAGCAATTACAACCACCAGCATATGCATAAGCTGATTGGGGCGAAGGACTGTGTCAAACCCTGTACTGGCATGCACACACAAAAAAACAGGTCTGGAATCATCTCAGACAAAGTTTCTTTGGGGATCCCTCCAACTGAACTGCTGATCTCAGAACTCCAACCATGAAGAGAAGTGCAGGTTCCATGGTCTGACTATGTAGTGTATGTGTCCAAAGCTGAGTCTCCTCAGAGGCTCAGATGGAGCAGTGGACAGCATATTCGGGTGCACATGGAGGATATAGCAGCCCATTGGAACCTGCAGAGGATACCTGGTACCACAACAGAGAGCAGAGGACAGAACAAATTGGTCAACTACCCCAGACATATGTTGGCAGTGAATACGTGGGCAAATGGAGACTCTAAGGTGGACTATGTCAGCCAGTGATTCTGGAGAGATTTCATCGTGCTTGAAATGGTGAGATTGGCAGAAATTCTTAACTGTTGAACTATCAAAACCACTAGAATGCTGCCCTTGGAGTAGGACCCACATTGGGGACCTCGGATGAGTGGGAGGCTGGGCGGGGCTTCTCCCTTTGTCTTCCCCCAGATACAAATAGTAATAATAATAATAATAATTGTAATAATAATAATGTGGCAACAATGGTCTTACCCATTTTCCTGTAGTCCTTGACCCTTTGTGCCCTAATCAAGTATGTAATGATTATCAAAATAAAATAATTTAAAAAGAATTTCTTTGCTGAGCTATGAATTTAGAGTACAACCAAAATATACAATGTTTGGAATTTCACATGTACATTTTAAAAATATTTATTTATTTTTACTTGAAAAAGTTACACACAAAGAGAGGAAGACACAGAAAGAGAAATATTCTATCCACTGATTAGCTTCCTTAATGCTGTAACAGGCACAGCTGGGCTGGTCCAAAGCTGGGAATCAGGACATTCTTCTTGGTCTTTCCCAGGGATGCAGGTGCCCGAGGCCTTAAGCCATATTCCGCTACTTTCCCATTAACAGGGAGCTGGATTGGAAGTGGAACAGCTGGGACTAGAACCAGTGCCCACATGGTATACTGGTGCCATAAATGAAAGATTAACTGGTATGCCACTACTTTGTTCCTTTACAGGTAAATTTTGGTAAGCAGTTTTTTCAAGCAATATTGGTATTCATTTGTAGTTGATAATTGCTGACATTGATGCTTAAACTCTGCTAGGCATTGAGTTTTTACCAAATACCCCAAACTTGGACATCCTACAGAAAGTGTTATGGAAAGTCTGAGGAAGTGCTGTGGAAATCCCCAGACTGGGTCTGCTTGTCTGTCATGCAGTATTGACTTTGGAGTGGTTGAAGAAAACCAGAGTTTCTTTGCAATGTGCAGAGCATGACATCTGGAAGATACCACTCATTCCCAGACTGCCCAATTAAAGGTGGTAAATCTTACAGACTGGGGGCTGGGCACATTGTGACTGGTTTGAGTGTGGTCTCTGAATCACACTCAGTGCCTTCCTTGGCTTGATCAGTAACTAGGAGTCTGATGCATTCTCCTGAGGATGCTGTGACAGCAAAGTGGACTCTGCAGCTCATCGGGGGTTTACAGGAGATTAGCTGTTGCTTTTGTTTGGTAAGGAAATAAAGTTCCTGTAAACATCTCAAAATAGTGTGTAGCAGGAGGATGTTAGCTGTAAATGTGATAATTGGATTTTTAGTCTTACAATCTAAAATCCTACAGGGCTATTCTGTCTTGTCCCATCCTCTTTGTTTAGTGAGTTAGTCTTTAGTGAGGAGTTGGCTTGTAATTACCACAGTCAAGACAGAGGAAACAAAACACCGGGCCCTGATCAAACCTACACCAGAGGCAATCAGGATGGGGGACTGGCTTCATGAACCACATGGACTGACTTGTCCATTCTTTATTACAACCTAGTCAGATGGTTAGCTGAGGAAACTGAGGCATACATTGGCCTTCTTGGGAATATGGAAAGTGGCAGAGGTGGACAGTGGCAGGTTGGCAGCCTGGATGTAGAAGTCACACCGTCAGGGTGGGCATTGTAGGTTAGGCTGACCTTTGGGACCTTGCTATTGGGAATGCTGTTTCTGAGTCTGAGCTGTGCTTCTTTTGGTACAGGTTCCTGTTAATGTGCTGCAACAGTGGGGAGGGAGAAACAGGTGATGACCTAAGTACTTGGGTACTTGCCACCCGGAGGGAGTTCCTGACTTCAATCGGGCCCAGCCTGGCTGCTGTGGGCATTTGGGGCATGAACCAGTGGGTGGACAACTTTTCCTGTGTCATTCTTCCCTCTTCTTCTCATGCTTCTCTTCCCTCTTCTCCCTCACACCCTTCCCTCTTTTACTCTGCCACTCAAAGAAATAAATACATCTTTTTTAAAAGCCATGCTCTTAACCCTTATGCTAAATTTCAAGTTCTAAACAAATGCTTTAAAGTTTGATCTGCCAGATTCTTGGCCTTAGAATTCTCCTCCAGTCTCAAAATACAGATTCCTGAACTCCCTTTTTGACCTGGATCAGAGAACCTTGAGATATTCTCCGGAAACAGGAATTTCAGCAAAGATAGGATTTTATAGCATTCTAATGCATGATAAAGTTAAGGACCTCTGTACAAAGTAACATACAGACTCAAAATAGTTGGGTCAGGAACTCCCAGTAGAAAAGCTACTCCTAAATTCCTTTTCTACAGAAAGTTTGAGATAATTGATGTTTACTGTTGTTTTTAAGTTGCTAGGTTTGAAACGTATTACACTGCACTCTAAAACTAATTAAATCCTGTATCTGGCTCATTCTGCCGATGAGACAATTGCAATCACTCAACCCATCGTGAAAGTGAAGTTTGAACAGGATAGCAAATGTTGACAAAAATGACAAGGTACCAAAGAAGTTTAAGCATATGATAGTTAAAGCCAGCCCCTTCCCTCCATGTGCAAAATGTAAGGCATTCCCCTCTCTTCTCTGGATATCTGTCTAAAACAAATTGTTGACTGATCTAAGCATAATACATTAATATTACAAAGCAGTACAATTTGTGTCCCCAGTGAAAAATTAGTCAGAGAATTATATTTGCTTTACATCTGCAGTATTCATTCTCTATTTCAAGAACACATACGAGTCAACCTAGGGTTGGTGGGGAGAGCCTAAAATAGCTATTGTAATAATGAGAGAGCATTTACATAAGGACAGATACAAAAGTACTCAATCTGAGAGTAAGAGGTTGAGAGGAAATGTCATTCAAACTAATATTCTCCACGGTGTTTACACGTTCAGGAGGAATCTTTCACCTTATGTCAATGTGAGTGCATTTATTTCTGATGACATGATCTTCATGTCTGTGTTATCTATATTTACATCATAAAAAATACCACACCAGGAAATATGCATGCTTTGTTCACCCATACAAAGGTGGCAGGCTGCAAATATGAACAGAAATGTTCAAAGGCCACGAAGAACCCAAACTCCAAGGAAGATAGCAAATGAAGGTGGCAATCTTCCTTTCATTAACTCATCTCTCACTGGTATGTACTGAGTGTTCCTGTGTTTCTGCAATGCCCTCATTCAAGTCACACTTCTCATTGCTGCTCTCTTTGCCTTGGCCCTTTTCCAGTCCGTACTCCACAAGGCAATAGCTGCGTCCCTTTAAAACTCTAAACCAAATCCTTTCTGCTCTGCATCTCCATTGCCTTCTCCTTGCCCTTGCCAAGCAATACAGACAAACCGTTCACAATGATTCATGTGGGCTTTCAATCCAGGGCTGTTTCTCTTCCAGCAACCTCCGGAGCCTATCTATGTTGGCCTTTGGGTGGCTCCACCCGCTCCTTTAGATGCAGTATCTCACCTTCCAGAGAGGTCTTCACCAAGAAACCTTTAAAAAAACACGACACAAGCCAAGTGTGTTATGGTAACATAGCTGACTTCCATCACATCATAAATAATCTGGAGTAATGTATTTATTTCCTACTTTTTAATTATCTTTTTACATCACTAATCTATGCATTTCAAATGTCTTTTTCATCATTGTACTCCCAAGACATAGCACAATGTTTGATATTCATAATTATTATTACTATTATCGTTGTTATGAGAGTAAAGAATGAAATGAAATAGACAACTGAACTGCTGCATATTTCATGGCAACGTCCCCTAACCAATCCTGTGCCATCAGTTTTTCCCTTATTCTTTTTCTTCCTCCTCTCTTTCCCACCCAACTTGTTGCTGTTTTTCTAGGGCTTGAAACATCTAAGTAAACTCCAGTTTATCCTTTGATATTCACAGAGAGGGCACAAGAAATTGCATTCTGCTCTTAGCTCCTCTTGGATGGATTTTTTGCAGCTGGTTTACCGCCGCCTCGGTTTCCTTTCTGAAGAGTAAGGGTACATTTTGTATTTGGCAGAGCACTTCTGGGCATATTTAGCACACTTGTGTTTTTTCTGCTGTGGAGTATTACTAGTGTGTGACAGAAAATGCTGAGCAAGTTGAGGCAAGTGCCATGGTTGGCAGCACTATTAATAGAAGCCAAGGGAACTAAGACCAGCAGGAGTAAGACCCAAGTCCAACCTGAGAACTGGATGTCTGTGCTCCCCAGGGACAAGGAGCTTTCTCGTAGCGCTGATCTTCAAGCAAGATCCATGACAGCTTCCCCCACCCCCTACCCTTACCCTTTTTTGCTTGACTAAAGTGCAGGTTAACATGACCTTAATTAAAACAAAGCAATGATGCTTTATTTGTTAAATTGGCTCAATGAAATTTATGTTGATGACCTTTTCACTTCTATTCATGAGTTACATGTTAAACTTTTACATTAGGAGAAATGAGAAAATTTTAATCTTCATTTATGTCTTTCCTGTATACCTATACCAATTTTGTGAATATTGATGATATGTTAGAATCAAAATCAAAATCAAAGATAATGACAGTTTGGCAGCTTTAAAATTTGGGAAATAAGAGTGTAAATATTAAGAAAAGATTTTTTTTTAAGATTTATTTATTGTTATTACAAAGCCAGATATACAGAGATGAAGAGAGACAGAGAGCAAGGTCTTCTGTCCGATGATTCACTTCCCAAGTGAGCACAATGGCCGGTGCTGCGCCGATCCGAAGCCAGGAACCAGGAACTTCTTCCGGGTCTCTGACGCGGGTGCAGGGTCCCAAGGCTTTAGGCCGTCCTCTACTGCTTTCCCAGGCCACAAGCAGGGAGCTGGATGGGAAGTGGAGCTACCAGGATTAGAACTGGTGCCCATATGGGATCCCAGGCGTGTTCAAGCCGAGGACTTTAGCCCCTAGGCCATGCTACCAGGCCCAAGATTTTTTTTTTTTTTAATTTAAACTCTACCTCTCAAAGGTTAAAAAAGTATAAATAGGTTTATTCATTAGAATCCACTCACTTTTAACAGAATTCACTAGTCCATTATCAGTGAACAAGAAAAAGTATTCATACAGAATGCAGTATTCACAATTTTGAAGTCTAGTGCTCCAAAAAGCACATGGTTTTTTGTTTGGTTTTATAGCAAATTCATTTGGCAACAAAATCTAACCTAAAAGGATGCAAGGCTATTAATAATCTTTATTCCACTGAGTCTGAACTGTCACACATTTTGCTGAAGAAATAGTAATGTGTTTGATTTGGGATTATTGCCCCAGCTCCTCTGGCAGAGTTACTAAAAATAGTTGTACATCTTTACAGGAATGGGAAAAGTTTGAACTACAACACACAAGAGGGACTGAGAGCCTGGATCATAAAATCATAAATAAATGTTCAAGTTGGAAGTTACCTAGGAGATAAAAATTCTAGCCTCCGCATTTTATGAATGAGGACTTGGAGTCCAGAAAGTTGCAGGGGACTGCCAAAGTCTTACTACTCGGTTAGTAGCAGAGATAGAAATAGACTCCAGTCGCAAGGTGCTCAAATCCAGGCTCCTTCTACTCACAGTGTTTTTTAAAAATTATTCATAAAGTGAACACATTTCATGGATTTCACAACACAGTCTTAGGAGCACAGTGTCATTTTCTTCCTTACCCTCCCTCCTGCCTGCATTGCCCACTATCCTCCTCTCACCCGTCTCCTTCCTTCCCTCTTTCTTTCTTTAAAAAATTTTTTTTATGTTGGCATGCTTTCAGCTCACCTTGCAATCACAAGCTTAACATTCCACAAAGTAAAGAATTCAGCATAACATGTTGGAAAATAAAAAAAACAAAAACAAAAACAAAAACAAAAACAAAAACTACTGTTCCTCAAGAGAGTAGACCACAGCATTTTAATAAGCTCTTCCTTAGTGGCTGTAATTTGTAAACAAATGAAGCAGACTTGAGTGTGTCCTCTATAAAGACTCACTGTTTCAATGCAGCAGTGCGCATAAAAGTGGGTACTACTTTTGAAAGAAACAAGGTCTTTCATCTCTTTCCAAATTGTTGCCTACACGCTGTTCTAAATATGCACAGGAACACTCACATTGCAGGATTTTCTGAAAAAGTCCTTCATTTTAACCTTCAACTTAATTTTATCTTTTGATTGGTTTGTATTAAAAACACCCAAGAATGCTTGTGTTTTCATTAGGACCTTACGGGGCTTCTGGTCTTCTCCTTTGTGCCCATGACTATGAAAGGACTGCTTACGGATTTTCAATCAGGTGTAACTTTGCTCTTCAGAGACTATTTGGTAATGGTTGGGAACACATTCATTCTGCAGAAGTTGGGGCATGCAAGTGATATTTAGTGAATAAGGCAAAGGGTTCTCTTAAATCCTACAATGCCAGAGATGACCCATGACCCAAAAGGTCACTAGGGCTAAGACCAAAAAACCTCAGAACTAAATGCATACCATTTTTCTCTTCTTAAGGGACTATAGGTATATGCAGTCTCCCTCTCCAAATATGGATCTATTCTAGTTGGAAAACAGCTTAGCATTAATGAAATGAGGAATAATAAACACTAGTGTCTACAGTTTGAAGATCTCAAGTCAGAGGATCACAGTTCAAGCCTTACACAAACACATCCCCCTCGACCTTTGGAAACACCTTTAAGCATGTGGGACACCAGCCATTTTTTTTTTCTTTTAAGATTTACTTATTTTTATTGGAAAGGCAGATATACAGAGAGGAGGAGAGACAGAGAGCAAGGTCTTCCGTCCGATGGTTCACTCCCCAAGTGGCCACAATGGCTGGAGCTGATCCAATCTGAAGCCAGGATCCAGGAGCTTCTTCCAGATCTCCCATGCGGGTGCAGGGTCCCAAGGCTTTGGGCTGTCCTCGACTGCTTTCCCAGGCAACAAGCAGGGAGCTGGATGGGAAGCGGGGCTGCCGAGATTAGAGCCGGTGCCCATATGGGATCCTGGGCATGCAAGGCGAGGACCTTTATCTCAAGAGTTGTTGGTATGTAACCTCATGGTTTCATTAGCCAGCTATATCAAATGGTGTGGTTCTCAAAATACTTTTTTTTAAGAACTATATAGAATTCTACAAATATAAAGCAGTAGTGCCACTATTTTTTACAACATTGCCTTCTGCCTGATATGGACACATTGCATATCTGTCAACTTAGCACTGTAATTGACTGATGATCCTAACTTCTTCTTTGATCATTTTTCTTTCCCAACTTGTCACTGAGTCCTCAGGAATTTCCATTTCCTCCTTTATAAGAGGTGTTAAATGTAGAAATAGAAAAACAAAGTATACATGCACTTATGGATGAATCTAATGTTGAATTATGGGCCCGTACTACAATAATCTTTTTTTCCTCCATGTTTGCACATGATATGACTCTCCATATAGCAAACTATACCGACTCCACCCCAAAACGGTTTAAATGACAGATACATTCAATAACAAGAAAATTCAGTAGTGTGTTTATGAAGTGATAACAACTGGCAAACAATAATCAAGAAATCTATCACATTGACAATATCTAGAAAAACATAAAATTGGATGAAATCCCATCAGGATAGCGAATGATGTCCACATGATCATTGCAAGACTGATAGAAGAAATTAAAGAGGATGCTGAAATTAGAAGGATTATTGCACGATAACAGAGTTCATCAATCCTGTTAAATATTCATACTGCTGTGAGACTTACAGATTCAACACATACCTCTTAAAATATCAACAGTATTATTTATGGAAATAGAAAAAATATCCCCAAAATTCAAATGGCAAAAGAAAGGGCTCGAAGTGGTTGAAACTATCTTGAGAAAAGTAACAAAGGTGGAGGGGTTAACATACCTGATGTCAAAAATCAAGCCTGATTCTTGGACAAAAATGGACACACAGATCAGTGGGATGTTCTGAGCAAACTGCCAAAAGCACAGAATGGGGAATGGGCATTTCTTCATTGAATGGTGTTTGGGAAAACTGAAATCAATGTATGATAATGTAATTATACCATGATCTATACCAGATACAAGAACAGACTGTACAGTGATGACCAAGTTAAACATATAGCTGTCAATGTACTAGGGGAAAACACAAGGCAAATACAACTCGACATTGGTCCAGGCACCAATCTCTTCCTATAAGTCTTTTAATGTGGCATGTTATTCTTTTCCTCTCCATCTTTTCCTTCCACCCATTGAGATGCCTTACCTTATTTTTTGGAAGAAATTTTCTTCTTGTAGGTTCAATAACAAGTTCACTGTTTCATGACATATTACCATCTTTGTTATTGGATAAAAATAGCTTCAAAGTCAGGTGGCTAGTTGTTTCCAGAGCAGGAATCAGGATGTAAGCAAAAGCAGACAAGGTCGTTAACCCACGTCCAGTGGAGGAACTCAGACGGTTTCGCTTTGCTGGGGTTTCCCCCGGTTTCTTCATTCTCCACACTGGAGTTTTGGAGGACTTTTGAAACAGCTTTCTGGAAAATATGAGCTAATTGGCTAACCAGGAAATATCTGTCATTGTATATAGGGGACCACAATCTATGACTGTGTGGGGAGTGTGTTGCTTTGTAGAGCCCTTGTTTATATCAAATGATTGATTATGGGCTAACTAGTCACGCTCTAAAAGACACTTTGTAATATTATTCCCAACAGCGTAATAATAATCCTTTTGGTACATTTTAAATATATTTTGTTTTATGACCATTTTTTAGAGGCAGGTCTGTTTTAAAGTGTTAAGTGGATGGATAAGGGGTGGAAGGGAAAGAATAACCAAGCAATCCCTGTGCTGATTGGAGAATCATACAAGCATGCATTGCTCCTTTTTGAACAGGTTTCCCACAGTCTATGCATTGGGAATTTATTTCCCAGTGCCACAGTGTTGGCAGGTAGGATCTTCAGGTTCCGAGGGCCTGCTCTCTTGAATTGATTGAAGTCACTGACTCAGGAGTGGGTTCCTAATAGAAGGATCTATTGAGTCCCCTTTCTTTATCTCTCTCCATTTCTCTCCTTCTTTGGCCCTGCCACCTTCAAGCCAGATTGAACCAATTTCACAAATCATTAGGAAATCTGTGTTTTCTTGCATACTCTATCAGGGTCTGTGAAATCATCTTGTCTGGCCCTGCCAAGGCTGCTGAAGGCCAACTCGAATTTCAATATATCAATAGTAGACAAATTTTTAAGTTGGTAATTTTGTAGAGCCTGTGAATAATGTTTCAAACATTCAAATAGTCCATGACAGAAAACAAAGTTCCCCAACCCTGCATCCCTCTTACACAACATGAACTAACTCTGCCTACTGGATTTTTATGCCATCTCCTAGGGCCTCATCTCTCACCCTTTGCAGTTTCATTTTTGATGTTACATTTTATGGGTTTGCATTGACCATACAATGCTATCAGAGACTGTTGGATTTTTATAAAGGCTTACTCTTAAAAAAAAAATGCACCAAAGTGAAATTTACCTTTGTAACATTTCAAATAGACTTTGAGGAAAAATCTCCCTTAAGCTCTTAACAGCTAATCCTCTATTCTTTCATTGAGCTCCATCTAACAGCAAACATATAATTTTCAACATGGAGGGCAATTCATGGCTTCCAAGTAAAGGGTGTCAAGTGAGCCGAATTTGAATTTTCTCAGTAACGGAAGTAAGCTTGAGGTTGTTATCATTTGCTGCATCAGGATTAGAGTGATTAGATTGATTTCAGTTCTGGGCACAAAGTCAGCAAAACAGAGAGCATATGCTTTTCGTTAACCATATTTCAAAGCAAACTCTTACTGCTGCATAGCTCCAAGCCACATTTGGCAGGGAACAGAGTTATCCAGCTGATCTCAATGCCAAGCCAGATAAGAAAATAACCTGTTGGAGGCTGAACCCTGACGGCAGCCTCTGAAGCCCCTCTTGACTTCATGGCGTGATGATGCCGAGGTGCTGTAGCAGCATGCAGGAAGTGTTCACAGTGGTGGGCTTGCATTTCAAAACAGGGACAGCAAGGGCAAAGACAGAATGCCTCACTGGTTACTCACTGCTCCTGTGAGTGGAGAGACCCAGAAGAACTGTTCCAAGGCTGTCATTCAGTAGCTGCTGGATGCAGGCTCTGCTGAGTCACTAACTTTGGCAAGACTCCTTGGCTGGGACCTGGTAGGCAGGTGATAGAGGAGAAAAAAACCCTACTCTTTAAACTGTTCTTTCAACTGAGTCTCCCTTACAACACTGGCCTTGTTTTAGTCTTCCTCTTCTCATGTTTTTCTTATTCAGATGCTCTGTGTTTTACTAAGAAATGCTTTAAGTAATTGCAAATATAGCTTTCCAGGGAGAAGGGGAAGGTTCTTTACTTGGCTCTTCTGTCCCACTTTCTCTTCCTTTCAGATATACAGGTTTATGCATATACCATTCCTCCACCTTACTGCCCCACAATTACCTCATGAATATTTATGATTACTCCCTATAAATATGGTTTGGAGAAATTAAAGGCCCAATACAAAAAATGAGATAACTCAGAGAAAATGAGCAGGACCAGAGCCCCAGCACCCAGTCCTGTGCCTGTGACTGAGGCACAACCCAGTACTACCCCCCTGCCTTCAGTGGGAACACAGGTGGTCATTCAGGGTGGGCTCCTCCTGCAAGATGCTGTCTTTTACTTGAAACAAACTTGCTTCATTGGACAGGCTGTTTAGCCTTTAAGTGAGTTAATAAGTACTTCCTTTGCAAGGCCACAAAAGGTGGGAATGACACATGTGGAAGCAATTGTTTGAGTTCTAGAACGTCTATCAGGTCAGCTGGAGGCCCTTTGATGATGTGTTTGTCATTGGGATGTAGTTGCTCCCTGTGGAGGACCCAGGTTTCTCAATGGCATTGCAGTTCAAATGTGTTACTTTGTTTTACCCAAAAGCAGTGGGAGTGATTTGTTTTTCAACTCAAAAGTGAATAATTATCACAATACCTTGATCATGAAAGATCATCTAGAAACTGGGATGGCACTAAACGAGAGGGTAAAAAATACAGGGATAGATCTCCATATGAATTCTTTTAGCGTTGTTATTCCTCTCGCAGATCACATGTACCGTTAATACCTGCTCTGCTGGCTTCGGGCCATAATTTCCTTGCATATAAAGATATTCTTTTCCTGGACTGGCTTCTCCCACAGGGCAGTAGAACAGCAGTGTCTGAAAAGAAAACAGGATTTAGGGAAAGAGGGAGAGACTTCTGTGTCCTCCTATGATATTCATTTTATCTCCTGGAAACTCCAGATTGTGACCCAGAAGGAATTCTGGGGCATCATGGGAACTTTTAACTTCACTTTCTAGCCTTCAGGAGCAGAAACTCCAGGAAGATTCATTAGCCTGTAAATTGCCGTACAGCAAACACTCACTCTGTTTTCAGACTAATGATCATAAATGGAATAATCTTCCTTCCCTGAAACAGAAGGAAGATGTATTTCCTCAGTTCTTCTCATTTATGCACCCACTGAGAAGCATTCAGAGTGCCTAGAAATCAAAGGCTCGGGATATGGAACATCAACTTTTAAGCCTTGTCATTTTTTTTTTGACAGGTGATGGCCATACTTCAACAGAACTGGGTTGCCTCTGCTAGATGGTCAGAAATTCATTCACCTATTTGGTGGTGCAGAAAACAACATTCCTAAGTATTTGGCTGGGATGTGCTGAGCTGGAGTAATAGTCTAAGCATCAAGGTCTCTCTCAACTTTCCTTTTTTCTCGCTTAGTGCAGGATGGATCTTTACCTGTATTAGTTCCTTATCTGACCATTGGAAGCTCTTTCAAAAGAATGCAATTGACTTGCATTTCTCCCTGAAATTGCACTAATCAAGAAAGACTAGGTTCTTAAGGCAGGGAAAGGCAGGGATGCCACCATACTTTACAGATTTTGTCACCCATTGTTATCTATTTTTTAGCCTGTAATAAGAATCATTTCCAATCTATTATCTGTTGCTTTGGTTCATTCATGTCTTCTAAGAATCTTCCTTTAAAACTATTACAGCTCCTCCACTTTCCTCTCTCCTATGAGAAGGCGTGTAGGCCTCAACATCTGGCCTTTCTTTGTGTTAAATATCTTAAAAGGTTCCTTTTCACATGTGCGCATTAATAAATTTGTATGAGTTTTCTCCTGTTACTCCATCTATTGTCAGTTTATTCCAGCTGACCTCAAGACTTGGACATTTAGAGGGAAAGCAAGAATTTCCACCTACCCTGACAGCTTCAGAGTTGTTCCCAGAACAGTTCAAATCCATGACTGGTTTCCAGAAAACCTCAGTTCATATTTTGTTGTCTACAGGTGTACAGGTTGTTTACGTTGTGGAAGTGTCACTAGGCAGCTCAGAAAAACCAGGCATTTTAGTTGGATATGTTTTTATTTGGGAGAAAATTATTAAGGAAACTGAGGGAAGGAGATTGGGTTTAGGGTGTGGAAATATTAGTGAATGCTATGAATCCAGAATTTATTTACTGTGTCAGTAAATGACAAAGTATACACATTTATTGATGAGATCTGAAAATATTAAGACAAAACATGCAAAGTGCAAGAACAGTTATCCTAAAATGATAAATCCTTTCAGGTGTTGCTGACCTATATAAATGAGCACGCAAACTCAAGACAATTTCATGGTCATGGAGATAAGCATACAAAGCCAAAAACTGATTTGCTTCATATCCACCCTTGCCCATTCTGTGAAACAGGGAAAGGGGGGGAAAAGCTGAGAAGATGATCTTTAAGATGCTTTTAGATATTCTTACAAAAGTACTGTTATCTGTCAGAGTTACAAAGGCTTTGATATCAACTCTTTCCTCAATAATTTTTATGAATACCAATAACAATGGTCCTCATTATGCTCCAGAAAAAAAGCCGTTCCTATCAGTCTGCAGGAAATTATCACAAAAAAAGCATATGGCTGTCTCATTTTCTTTGTCTTGACAAAGTCTTCATTAGTTAGCACCTTAATGGAGATGAGCTTTCATGCAGAGGTGTCCAGTGGTTACTCAGAGGTTAAACAGGAGCTTTAAAATGATTAAATGGGAACTTTAAAATGATAGCACTGGCCCTGGCACAACAATCTAGTGGCTAAATCCTTGCCCTGCATCCATTGAGATTCCATATTGGTGCTGGATCATGCCCTGGTTGCTCCAGTTCCCATCTAGCTTCCTGCTTGTGGTTTAGGAAAGCAGTAGAGGATGGCCCAAAACCTTGGGACCCTGCACCCATGTGAGAGACCTGCAAGAAGTTCCTGGCTCTTGGCTTCAGATCAGTTCAGCTCTGGCCATGGCAGCCACTTGAGAAAGGAACCAGTGGGTGGAAAATTTCTCTCTCTGTATCTCCTTCTCTTTAGATCTGACTTTCCAATAAATAAATCCTTAAAAAAAATCATGGCACTGACAAGATGGCTTGGCATACTCTTTGTATAGCAGTTGGATAGTTTGTTCCCTTCTAGATACTGCACATTGCTGCTTGTTTTTTGAAAACTCCAGTGGCTTGGATGCTTCTAGGCCTTTTTTTCCCCAAAGCTTTGGTATATGTGTAACATATCTTTGTCTTTGTTTCGGGAGGGTGATCTTCCTTTATTTTACCCACAGTTTGCTGTGATGTTACTTTGTTTTCGTTGTGGTTGCCACTGAGTATGGCAAGATTGTGTTTTGCTTTTTCACTCTTGCACTGTGTTTTGCTTTTCATAGGAAATTTGCACACATGCCAGGCTGCTTCTAAAGTGAATGTAGCTCTCATTCTCCTCCCAAAACATAAGAAATGGAATAAGTCAGACGTTTACAAAAATCAGCCAGGCATTTGTGTAACCCGTGCCCATCTGTTAGCAGACAAGTTAAGACAAAAGGGCTTCACAGTAGCATGGGTTGAAGTTATAGTCTTGATCTTTTAATTGGAATCCCTGAGATGTCCTATCCTGCCTTCACTATTTTATCAGAAATGAGTCTATCATGTGAATGACAGACTCAGGACAACAACTCCCCCGGCCCACCAGCCTTTCCTCCATTTCCTGGGATGACACCCCACATATATAGTCTGGCCATTGATGAGTGGGAGCTTCCTGGCCCCTGGAAGTCCACGAGTGTACTCAGAGGCCAAGATGGGCAGAGAACCAAGAGGGAGACTGATGAGGGTACAGGAGTCCTCCCCAACAGCCATTTATTCTACAATACATTTTTCTTGCTTGGCTGACTCGGAAAGAATTAGGTGTTTTTCATGGAGTATGTAGACAGTTTTCTGAAACACCAATTTTGTTGTTTGTTGAAATTGAAGGGAGGTGTTTATAAAAAATAGAAATCTTCCCACATGGATGATTTTTTAATTTATATCACATAAAAATAATGTGATTTCACTTTGAAACTCTGCCAGTTCTGAGATGTTCAAATATTTTACTTGCTACAGTGATTTCTCAAGTAGAAACACTTTGTATATTGTTTGTGTATGAGAACCAAATACAGATCAAATTAGATAATAATCAACTAATTCGCAGACTATGCTCTGCTACCACTCCATGTCAGTTCTTTGTTTATTTCAATTAGAACATTACCAATGTTGAGGATTATTAGTTTGCTATGGTTGCTACAGCATAGACCAGATTGGGTGACTTAAACCACAGAAATTTATTTTCTCATAATTCTAGAGGCTAAAAGGTTAAGGTCAAGGCCAAGAAGATTTTTTTTTTCTGAAGCCTGACTTAGATACACCACGGATGACCCTTTTTCTCCTGGCTTCACATCAGCCTTTCTCTGTCCTTGTTCATGTGCTAACCTCTTCTTATAAGGACAGAAGTCTTACTGCTTGTACCCACCCTAATGTTCCCATTTTAACCTAATTACCTCTTAAAAGATCTGCTTCTAACTACAATCAATTCTAAGGTTAGGACTTCACTGTATGAATTTTGGGGCACACAACTTAATCCCAAATGAAGGTACTAGCAAGCAAAATGCATTTGCAAATACATAATTTTCTTGATATATTTATTTATGTGTACTACATTCCAGGCAAGAACATTATTTGTCATACATGATCTCATACAGACTGATTTTTCAACTTTGTGGTGGTGTGAGAATCGTATAAAATGAATGCAAATCATACTTTTTCCAGTTTTGAATTTTGACCTTTTTCTGGGTTACATGGTAGAGCACAGTTTCACTGTGCTGGGCAGAGGTAGGCAGCAGCAGCTGCCACTCACTTATGCCATCATCAGAGGAAATGACCAACACTCCCAACACCCTACAGTGTCCTGGTGTTCATAGGTAGGAGTTTGAAATGCATTTTCAGGTTACATGTGATATTTTAATTTCCACTGGGTTTGTCAGGCATCCTGACACAGTGCAACATTGGGACTTTCTACAGTGAGCTGAGTATCCTTAGAATTTTCACTTTTCAGATAAGCAAGCTTGAGCTCAAAAAGTTCAAGGCCACTGATAGCCAGTTGTAGGAACCAGGTCTGTACCTTGTCTCCGGAAAGGACATATTTTACCACTTCCACTGTGCTCCTCTGCAATTTACCCAAGGTCACAGAGCTGGTTGGCAGCCAAGGCAGGCCTCCTATCGCCCAGTGCAGCAATCTACTGCAGGAAGGGGCAAAAGGCATTAAACATGACTTTCACTATTCTGCTTATTAAAACCAAAGTTCCTTTTTACCTTTCATCAGTTAGGCTTTTTAATTTTTCTGGGACAGAGATTTTTGAACAGGGTAAGAACTTGAAAACTATCAATGTCTTGTTCATTAACTTAGTTCATAAAGTCATTAGGAGATAATTGGTTATATGGGTAAGATAAACAACAATCCAAGGTTGCCTGGAACTGAAGATTTTCCTGGGTTGTGGTTTTAGAAACAGAGAATATAAAAAAGAGTTTCAATGATTACAGAGTCATGCTTTGTGGAAGAGCAGATTGTCAGTTCAGATACAACTGCTCTCGACTCATGACAGGCTGATATACAGACAATGGCCAGACAACAGATCAAAGTACGACTCTGATCCACAGCCTGTACAACATAGCAGAAAGCCAATCCCTTGTCTTTAATGAACAGCCCAGAAAGGAAGCCTAGTATGAATCCAACTTAGAGGAAGGCAAGTAGCTCTCTCTATTTACAATCAAGGACACTAAACATTAACTTTGTTTCAACCATCAACCCCAAAGAACTTGATTAATAAGGTACACCCTCCCAAATATTTGTGTGTGTTTGCAATTTGGATCCAACCAGAGATAAGTCAAATAGATATGCACCCCAATCCCTTGGGATCCTGTAATTCTCGTTAGCTCCCAGGTGGGACTCACTGGAAGCCTTCCTTTTCGTCTACCATAAAGCTTTCCCACTCCTATACCTATCTACGAGTTTTTTCCAAAATTCAAGTGGTGATGGCAGACTCTCCTTCCATAGCACACTGAGTTTGTTCTTTCTCATTTGATTGGTTTGGTTTATTTCCACACTGCAACAGCAGGATACATCATTTAGTTTATTATTCACTATTTTTGTTTCTCTATGTTTTATCCTCAACTGCCCTTGCTTCTCTTGCTGCCATCGAAAATTGACCCTATCTTCCTATGCTCTCACGGCATCTGTTTGCTGCTTTATTCTTGCATCTTTTCAGACTCTGTTCTCCACTGGTAGTATTTCTCTTTGAATTAACCAAGAGAAATGAGAGAGAGAGAGAGAGAGAAATAAATGTGACTACAATATGTATTGAAAGCCTAGATAACATTCTTACCATGTCTTGTTCTGGCTCCAATCAACTCATAAGTTGTTGGCCATACTCTGTGACACTTTTCAAGGGACTGGCCTTGGGAAATCATAATCATGTCGTATGAAGCATTAAAACCCATGGATATAGGATCATTATTTCAAAAGTGATATGTGGTTATGGCCTCTCTACAATACAGCAGAATAAACACGTGAAGTATATTTAAAAGTAGCTAATAACAGCACCCTAATCTTGCTTGCTTGCTTGCTTTATTTCTTTTAAATGTGTTTGAAAGCTACACACACATATATTCACAGAGAGACAGAGATCTCTCATCTGCTGATTTAGTCCTCAAATGCCTGCGGCTGCTGGGGTGAGATCAGTCTGCAACAATGGGCCAAGTAATTGAACTGCCAACTGATGCCTGTAGGTTGTGCATTAGTAGGAAGCTGGAATCAGAAGTGATGCAGGGATTCAAACCCAGGTACTAGTTCAGAAAAAAAAAAAAAGTTCCTTCAAACCAATAGCTAAGAAACCAAGAAGGCCTGAGACAAATAAGAGCTTATTGTTTGCTCTTAATGCCATTTAACTATCAGCATAAGTCCTATTTTGAGATTTCTATCACAATTTAAACTTTTTCTGAATCTCATTATGGATACAGAATATGATGCAATGCCACTTCTGTGCTCACAATACTGTAACTTGCCTGCATTTTCCTTTCATTTTTGTTCTGTAATGAGAAGTGACCACTGATTACTACTGGAAGTTTTCCAGACTCAAAGGGGTTTTAACTGGACTTTTAAGTCGTCAGCTATTCTCATTTATTGCTGCATTTCATTATTTTTGTTGCTATTTCTTTTTCTCTTGCCAGAATCCTGAGCTAGAACAGCCTGTGTGCCTTGCATGCCTCATCCTATGCTACGCTTCTCATCTCACCCTCACTACCACTCAACTGGGAGAATTTCAAACAGGGTTCATATTTGCCTCCAGCATAGCACTGGGTGGCATAGAAAGTACAGATTTCTTCACCTAAATTATGCACATCTAATCACAGGAATCTTAGCCAGAAAATCGTACTCCACCTTGGTACCTTCTCTTTGATCCAGCTTGTGTTTGTTGGATTAAGTAAATTGGGCTGAACCCTGCTACAAATGCCGTTAATAATCTCACCCAACTCTCACTTACAGGCCTGGTCCCAAGACGGTGCACTCACTGTGTCCTAGAGTCTTTCCTGCTCTTGTTTCCCCTGGGGAAGGAAGCCATTTGTCAGTATGTCCACAGTCTTTTTGATCTATCATTGACTTCAGTGATGCACGGCACTATGACACTGGGAGACTTAGCCTTCACCACTCACCTCATTCACTTCTCTCCAACGTGTAGAACTTGCTCGACACATGTGTTCAGTAGCCAGTGAGGTACTAAGGTTGATTTACCTTCCAAACAAGCTGAGCACCATCACCTATTATTCCAAGTTAGTATATTATTTGACTGTCTTTTTTTAAAAAACGATTTATTTATTTTTATTGGAAAGCCAGATATACAGAGATGAGGAGAGATAGAGAGGAAGATCTTCCATCTGATGGTTCACTCCCCAAGTGAGCGCAACAGCTGATACTATGCCAATCCGAAGCCAGGAGCCAGGAACTTCTTCCAGATCTCCCACGTGGGTGCAGGGTCCCAAGGCTTTGGGCCATTTTTGACTGCTTTCCCAGGCCACAAGCAGGAAGCTAGATGGGGAGTGGAGCTGCCAGGATTAGAACCGGTGCCCATATGGGATCCCGGCGCATGTAAGGCGAGGACTTTAGCTGCTAGGCCACGGCGCTGGGCTCTATTTGACTGTCTTTGACCTTAGACCACATCTGTTCCTGTTTTAAAACTCTGAGAAACAGAATCCCTGTCTTTCCCTTTTGAAAGTGTCTATTTTCATTTGGATTTTCCCACTGAGTTTCAATTCCCTCTTTAAAAGAGACCAGGGTTGGGGGAGGGGGAGGGAGAATCCCAGTGCCTAAAAAACTGTGTCACATAATGCAATGTAATAAAAAAATAAATAAATGAAATGAAATTAAAAAAATTAAAAAGAGACCTTGAAATATTTGCTCATTTTCAGAACTTGTACAGTCTGCTCTAGTCACTGCCCATCTTCTGCTGGGTGATTCATCCCTGAGGAGACTCTGAAACGGGGTATTCCAGAACATTACAATCCAGGTCATCATATGGGTCCTGGTTTGAGTCCCAGCTGCTCCACTTCCAATCCAGCTCTCCCTAATAAAGCAGGGGCAGATGGCCCAAGTGCTTGGCCCTTTGCCACCCACTGTGGTATTGTGGGATTTTGAGCACTGAACCAGTGGTTGGGAAATCTCTCTCACTCTCTCTCTCTTTCAAATCCTTAAAAAAAATGGGAGAGAGAAAAAGAAGTGCTAGTGAATGACAAGTCTACGATATTAATAACTCCCTAACATTAATATCGCAGAGAGCTGTCTCTGATTTGAAAATAACATGCTTGCTTTATAAAATACACTGCTGTGATTCTATAAAATTTTTCAGGATTATTTGCTATAAGTAAATTGTAGTCCTAAGATCTAAACAGTTTAAGCTATTATACCATGATTCATGTAGGACAAGTAAGAAGCCATTTCATAATAGACTGAATTTGAAGACTCAATCTCTGACACACAATGTTAGTGCCATTGAGATATCAAATCTTATGAATCTTACAGGATTTTAATTCACCTATAAGCATACTCTATTCTTTTTAAAAAAGATTTTTCATTTTTATTGCAAAGTCATATATATATATAGAGAGAGAGGAGGGGAGACAGAAAGGAAGATCTTCCATCCATTGATTCACTCCCCAAGTGAGCGCAACAGCCGGAGCTGTGCCAATCCAAAGCCAGGATCCAGGAGTTCTTCTGGGTCTCTTATGCACAGATGCAAGGTCCCAAAGCATTGGGCCATCCTCAACTGCTTTCCCAGGGCACAAGCAGGGAGCTAGATGGAAAGCGGGGCTGCTGGAGTTAGAGCTGGTGCCCAACTGGGATCCCAGTGCATTCAAGGTGAGGACTTTAGCCACTAGGTCACTGCACAGGGCCCAAGATTTGTTTATTTTTATTGCAAAGTCAGATATAACAGAGAGGAGGAGAAACAGAGAGGAAGATCTTCAGTCCAATGATTCACTCCCCAAGTGGCAGCAATGGCCAGAGCTGAGCCAATCTGAAGCCAGGAGCCTGGAACCTCCTCCGGGTCTCCCACGCAGGTGCAGGGTCCCAATTATTTGGGCCGTCCTTGACTGCTTTCCTAGGCCACAAGCGGGGAGCTGGATGGAAGGTGGGGCAGCCGGGAAAAAACCTGGCACCCATATGGGATCCTGGTGCTTTCAAGGAGAGGACTTTTGCTGCTAGGCCATTGCGCCGGGCCCATATACTCTAGTCTTGAAAAATTTATTTTCTACTAGGAAGTTTAATTTCTTATGTTTTTCGCAGTTGTTTCAATTTCAGCCTATTCTATAGTTCATCATTATCTCTTAAGATGAAGTGTGCCATATTCTGATGAGTCTACATAGGCAGCTAGCTAGTCAGATGAATCTCTGTGCATCAGCATCAGCTGGACCGAGCATTCATGTCAAAGGGTAGCGATGAGTTTCGGGCAGGCCAGGTGTCTAGCACAAGAAATGGACAGCATGCAAAGGGTTAGGATGAGCTTCCAGGCTGACAAATTGTAGGAGCACTTGTCTAATTTCTGCATCAAAGAATTATGACTACTTGATAATACAATTAAAATGATTCTTTGGTTCCACCAGAAATGCGAGTGCCTATCTTGGTTTGATATTTGAATGTTCTGCTTATGAAAGCTTATGGTGTGAAGCAGACTGATAATAATTGGCGATGAATTCACCACATGGTCTATCATGGTTCCCATGGCATGTAGACTTTAACCTCTCTTCTCTGCACGTACAGTCTGAAGCAGAATTTCATTTTTAAAAAACACAGTTTTGATGTATTTGAATATTTCCATCTCCATTTGCTTAACATGTTTTTTGCTACTTTTTTCCTACTTTTAGAAAAAATAAACTGTTTCATTATGAATGGATCTATTATCAATTCTCTAGTCCATTTCATCTGTTTGTTTGTCTGTACTAATGATAATTGCACATTATGTTAATCACTAAATATTTACAATCAATTTGAAAATCATAGATGTGCAGCAAGGTGGAGGAATCCACCATGGGGGGAGGGTTGTGGGAGGGGTGGGGGGAATCCCAGTGCCTATAAAACTGTATCACATAATACAATGTTAATAACAATTTTTAAAAAAGTAATAAAAAAGCATATTCATGAAATAAAGTGAAATTTAAAATTAAACTAATTGAAAAAAACAAAGAAAATCATAGATGAGAGTCATTCAACTTGCTATAGAATCTTCTCATCAATTTCTACAAAAAATATTTTAGTATTTTGATTGGGATTGTGTTTAATATGTATTTACATTCAACTGTGAATTATTATATATATTTTGTTATGATTTAAAATTTTCTGCAATTATTTAAAATCAATTTTTATATGCTGATCTTGTAACTTTGACCTTTATAAATCTGAATACTAGTTCAGGTATTACATATTTTAAAAAATAGATTTCTCATTTTTAAAAAATGCTAAAATCTCCAATAACACATTAAATAGAAGCAGTGAAAATAGGCACCATTCTCTTATTCTCTGTCTTAAGGGGAAATGTTCAAAGTGTTGCTATTAAGTATGATGTTAACTGTAACATTTTTGGGTAGACATTTAACAGACTGAGGACTTTAAATCCTCCACCTTTGATGATGGTTTGTTTTTTGTTTTGGATAGATAATAGGAATTTCACAATTCTTAGACTATATGTATTTAGAGATCGTGTGATTTTTTTTCCTAGCTTCCTGTTAGGATAATTAATTACATTGATTTTTTTTAAGAGTTCTATTTCAAAGGCAGATATTAAGCAAGAGAGAGCAAGAAGGACAGATACAGAGGTCTCCCATTTGCTGATTTATTCCGTAAATGTCTTAGCAAGCAAGGACTGGAGCAGGACAAGCCAGAAGTTAAAAACCTAGACTAGGTCTCCCACACGGGTGGCAGGAGTCTAAATACTTGAGCCTGAATTGCTGCCTTTTCATGGTATGCTAACAGGAAAATGGAGCTAGGAGCAGAGCCAAAGCTCACACCTAGGCCTTTGGGTGTGGGAGTGGGGAGCCCCACGTGTCGTCTTACTTTCCTGTTACTTATTGAATCTGAGTCAAACCTGCACTTGATCAGAGGTTTTTTTCACATATTGCTGAATTTAAATTGAAAAAATTCTATATCAATGTTTGTTCAGTATTGATGGGTAATATTATTTGCAATATTTTTAAATCAAGTTTTGGAATCAGACTATGATGGCCTTGGCAAGTTTGGAGGCAGTCCAATTAGCAACACAGTTCTCTACTTTCTGAAGAGACTTGGTGTAAGGTTGATACTATTGTTTTCTCAAATAACTTAAAGAATTTTGCAGTGAACTGGTTTGAGTTTTGATTGTGTGTGTGCTAAGACTTCTTATTTTGAACCCAGTTTCTTTAAAAGCTATAGGAATAGTAAGATTTTTCTTTCTGGGCCCAGCAGGGTAGCTTAGTGGCTGAAGTCCTCACTTTGCATGCACTAACATTCGAGTTTTAATCTGGACAGCCCTACTTCCCATCCAGCTCCCTGCTGTGTCCTGGGAAAGAAGTAGAGGACAACCCAAAGCCTTGGAACTCTGCATTGGTATGGGAGATCTGGAGGAGGTTCTGGGCTCCTGGCTTCAGATCGGCTCAGCTCTGGCCATTGTGGCCACTTGGGGAGTGAGTCAGTGGACAGAAGATCTTCCTCTCTGCATCTCCTCTTCATTGTTATATCTGACTTTAAGAAAAAAAAAAGATATTTTTTTCTTTCTGCTTCTTCTACTTATGTTGGTTTTAGTATTAATATTAATAATGTTCTTCTGGGTGTTATTTAAGTTATCTGATTAAAGTGGCTTTTGATTGGATCTATCTCATAATAATTTGGCACATGACATGTGTTCTACGAATAAACATCCACTGGTTATATCCAAAGTTAAAGTTAATTGTCAAAATCAATGGTGCCAAGCTTGGAAAAGGCTCCAGTGTTCCATTCTGTGTAAAGATAGTCAGTAAATAACCCAGGCAAGGGAGCTAAATCAGCACGGATTATTCAGGATAGTATCTGTGTCTGTGGAAATAAGATCTATATCATAAAACTCCAAAGTGTGATTCAAGGAGTGTAAAGTCAGTCCTGGGTGAATGATTAAGACCAGGTGTTCCGTGCACTCCGAGTACACCAGAGCGTGTCCGGGCAGAGCGAGTCAGGGAAGTCTTCAAGAGGCAGAGGCGGGGGACAGCTGGAGGAGGAGAGAGAAAAGATAACATGAGCTTGGGACACCATGGAGGAGACAGAGGGAGGCAAGCTGGCATGACCAGAATGATGGGATCAGGAGTGCTCCGGAGTCCGCACTGTGCTTCCAACAGGAATGGTGTTGTGGAGGACGTTTCTGAAGACCCAGAAATGCTCAAATCTGGACACTTGATTTTTTCTCTGTAGGCCAGTGTTTTTAAATCTTTTCCTTCCTCACTTTCTTTTTTTGCTTTGACTCCTTCCTTTCTTTGTCCAGTTTTTCAAAGCAGAGTCCTTTCTTGAAATGAAGCATGAGGTGGTTTGACTAGCAGGTAAAATAGGTGACATCAGAGATGTTTTATCAAAATGTAGGTGCTGGGGAGGAAACCTGGAGTCTTCTCCATGATTTTACCCTTGAGAAGGGATTCTGGGGGTGCTCTCGTGTATTCCTGGAAATCTAGATAAAAATGGCTCCTGTGTTAATAGGGAGTCAATTGGTTTTTAGGCTGAGAAGGTCAGGCTTAAGAATGTTTTTAAAATCCTTAATTCCCAGAAAGGTTTTAATTATTAGAAACACAGTACTCTTTTAATTGTTCGGGATGATATTCTGCCAGATCTGCTTTCAGACCAGAGATGGTCTCTCCCAAGAAACTGTTGAATTGATCTGGACAATAAGATGCTGGACTCTATGCATGGTACATGCTTGCAATGCAAGAATCATGACTGGACTTGAACTGTAATACTGCAACAAGGTGGAGCAATCCACCATGGGGAGAGGGTACAGGGATGGGTTGGGGGAATCCTAGTATGAAACTGTGTTATAAAATGAAATGTAATTTCATGTAATTTAAAAACAAATCCTTCTGACAAAAAAAAAAAAGGAAACACGGTACTTGGAATAGTGCTTGGTCTATAAGTGTGTAAATCAATTCTAATTACAAAAGCCAATGATCATGAAGATGATAATGGAAATAGAAGATGCTACTAGGTACCAAATTCCTAATTTCCAAATTCATGATGAAATCTGTATTTGAAATTGGACTGCTGGCTGACTCCAGCACAGGTTCAAAAGGCTCCCTAGCACCCTGTGACCCCTGTGAGGAGTTACCCCTTCCTGCTTGAGTGCCCCGGCTAGCCTATATATGTAAGGAATATAAGGAACAGAGTTGTGACAAAGTTCACCTGAATCTGAAGGATTGGAACTTGTCCCTGGTCCCCTGCATGCCTCCACTCACAAGTGCAAGCCAGGTAAGAATTGGTACATCTAGGGCAAAACACAAAACTCTGTCACTCATCCCCTGGATGGCATGGCCTAAACTTTTACTCTGGGTGGATCACTTCAGTAAGAATCTCCTATTCCAAATCTGGAGCTCTGGGAGCACTGTTGGCTTCCCGTTCCCCCATAAGACTCTACTCGCAGAGTTTGGTGAATATAATACACCTGGATTGTGGCAAAGCTCTCATACATTTGTGGATATCCACCCTTTATATAAAGGTCATTTGATTCACCATCCATCAAACAAAAAAAGTATTGAGTACGCAATGCATGTTAAGCACTGGGTTAGGTGCTGAACATAGACAACCTACCCACTGGTCATCACACATCAGCTAGCGATATGTGTGTATATATTTCTATATCCCAGTGTCTATACACACAGCCACTCAAAGGACATGTGGCATACAAAGCCAGAGTCAACTTCTAAATGTGGTTTGTGCTTCCCAGGCCAACCCATGTGGCACTGCCAGCACCATCTGCTCCAAAGCAGAAAGACTTAATAACAGGCAAAAGCAGCTGCCAGCTTAGGCTTCAGCGTGCTCTTTCAGTTCCCTCCAGGATGACCTGGTGTGACCATCCTTTCTAGGTAAAAAGGATTCTATTGCCATTGGACAATAAATCCACAACCTGCAGACAGAGAACTCAAGTCAATCTGACCATAAGTCACAGGAGGGTAGAAATTTCATAACTTACTACTACTTAGCAAAAGGCCAGCATGTCCATCACTCCAAGGGCAAATCCAGGTTACTTTGGGTAAGTCTTGATTGTGTACAGTGTTTTGTGCCACCAAGATGAGGAAATACTTCTGAAATATGAATAAATATTAATTTCACTTGACATTTAAAGATGCACACAGATGTGGTGGCTAAATCCTAGGAAGGAGAGGCAGGCAGGGATGAAGGTAGAGGCTGGCCAGCCAGCACAGAAAGGAAATGGAATTTATTGAAATCAAGGGCTTCTAGTCTTGCAAATGAGGACTTCAAATAAAATTGAATTTCACTATGGAAAAAAATTCAACCTTTTTCTAATATTTGTAACATTGTGTGATGAGAACTATAATTGCCTCAGATATTTTGGGGGATTTGTTCTCAAATGAAAATAAACCAATACTAACTGCTCTTCAGTAAGTACATTACTTAATAAAGACAGCAAATGCAAGTTTTGTAAGAAATTTAGAAGATGAAAAAATCTAAAACGAGAATATACTCATAAAATTTGGACTCACTTCCTATTGTCTTTTTATTAAAAATTCAAATTGTCTGTATACAGAATCTTGACTATTAACATTGCATAAACAATATTTTGTAAATAATTTTAACATCATTAAAATATTAAAGCAATAAACTATGGCTTTAGTATCATTAACATCTACCTATACTTTTATATGAGTTCTATTTGCATTGCGGAAAATTTAGAGAACAGAGATTTTTGAAAAGGCAAAAGCAATTTTTACAAAATTTATTTTATTTATTTGCAATGCAGAGAGAGAGGCTGACAGAAAGATCGCCCATCCACTGGTTCACCCCTCAAATGGCTGCAACAGGCAAGGCTGGGCCATACAGAAGCCAGGAGCTTCTTCTAGGTCTCCTTGTAGGTGACATGGACCTAAGTACTTGGGCCAGCCTTGACTGATTTCCTAGGTGCATTTAGCATGGAACTGAATTTGCAATGTAGCAGCCGGGAATGGAATCACACCAGAATCGACAGGGAATACTGGCATTGCAGGCAGCAGAGTAACCAGCTGTGCCAATGAAATGAAGACTTCTTAAAAAGGTAGTTGTGACTTACTAGAGGTATTCACTGTTAGTATGATTAGCCCTGAATTACATATAGATGTATTATCTCTGAAAGTTCTTAATTTATTTTGCAAGGAAAATAATAGTACCTGCTTTATAGAACTATATTTTATGTAAATAAATGCTTCTTATAATGTCTTGCATATCATTTGCACATACTTTTAATTTTATACTAATATCAAATAAAGCTACATCAACCTATACAAACTGTTCCACGGCCTATTTTTGCCTTACCAAACTGAATCATTTTCCACATTAATAAATTTGGGTAAGGACATAATATTCCTTTCTATGACTATTCCATATTTATGAGACATTTAGATTATAAATATGATTTTATTGACTTTATAATAAATTATATGTTCTATAATTTGTTACACCTTATGTTATTAGCTTTGCTTTATGATTCAATTGCCTCACTGCCTGGAAAAATGAGCTATGTTAATAGTGACAGAATTTGTTTCTCTGACTTTCTTACAATTTTCTTTTTCTGAGCTTCAGTACCTCTTTAAAGAGTCTTTCTCTGATTTCTAAGAGTCACCAAGATATTCATCCATCCATTCATTCAACAAACAGATACTAAACATATGCCATGGATCAGACATGCACTGGGGATCCAATAGAGAGAAGACAGATGGATTTATGCTGCTTTTTTGACATCTCCAATCTGAAGCAGGAAACAAGATCTTTGCCAAATCATCACCCAAGTGAGTGGCCTTAGACTGTGTTAAAGGCTATGTCAGAACAATGGCAAGGATCTCATCCAGACTGGGCCTTGGGGAAGAAAGTTCTTTGAGAAGTTCTGACTGAACTGAGATGTGAAACATGGCCAAGTTCGCTGGGTCTTAGCAAGGGTACAAAGCAAAACCCAGGCGAACAGTTCAAGTTCAAACTCAAGGCCTTTTTAGGGAAGCTAGGCTGTATGACTCAGCTTTATCCCAATAATAATAATACTCTACTTGGCTGTTTCAATTTGATAAAAATCCATGGATCCCGCTCTTAGCTTTCCACAGAATTAGTCAGCATAGGGCCCGGCGGCGTGGCCTAGCGGCCAAAGTCCTCTCCTTGAACCCGCCAGGATCCCATATGGGCGCTGGTTCTAATCCTGGCAGCTCCACTTCCCATCCAGCTCCCTGCTTGTGGCCTGGGAAAGCAATCGAGAATGGCCCAACCTTGGGACCCTGCACCTGTGTGGGATACCCGGAAGAGTGCCTGGCTTCTGATCGGGATAGCGTCGCTCATTTGGGGAGTGAACCATCAGACAGAAGATGTTCCTCTCTGTCTCTCCTCCTCTCTGTATATCTGACTTTCCAATAAATAACTAAATCTTAAAAAAAAAAAAAAAAGAATTAGCAAAGATTTTAGCCACTAGGTTGCTCTGTTGGCCCTCACCTCAACACACACACTTTTTCTTTTTCAGTATTTTGAACTTTATAAAAAAATTATTTTTGGAGGTACAATAGACATACTGATGGATGGGGGAAGGGCTGACATCTGAGGATTCTCAATTTCTGCTGGAAGCAGGAGTTAGCCTGCTGATAATAAACACTTCCATCGTCTGTGAAACTGAAGGTTAACCTCAGGTTCAATAAGAGTTTAATATTCCAAGAATTACTGTGAAGAAGAGAACTTGAGTAATATCAGAAACTATCCCCAACATATCATTATCACTAACTGATTTCAGAAACTTTGTACTTCCTCAGAAAAGATATCAAACCAGTGGAGGATTGTAGTTTTCAAAAGCCAAGCTTCTCTGTAGCAATGAGAGTATCGGGTCATTATGAGGACTTAATATCTCCTTGAATACTGTTCTACCCTTTCTAAGGGAATGACATGACACACTGAAGAAGGTAGGATAGTTTTACATTATGTCACCACTTCCCAAACTTGGGCAACACAACGTGGAGAGATACCTCAGTTTGGAGGAAAGAGAGTGAAGTGAGTACTGACTTCATCAGCAGCCTTGGCCTTAATGGCCAGGCCTATTCCTATGGTCGTAAGTACTAAACCAATTGCTGTGTACTCAGGTACCAGGCTTGCACCTGTGCCAGGATAGTACTGATGGTCATGCACTACCCAGGCCAGCTCAGCCTGTACAGTCATAGGCCTGAGATTTATTCTTGCAGACTTGGGCTCCATGCCCACCCCCATAACCTCATTTTGTACCCCGTTGGTCTTAGGATTCAGGTCTTGTCTCTGCGGACCCAGATATTACACTAGTTCAATTAAGCACTCAAGCAATAAGCCTACGAGTGAACCCAGAATCTCTAAACAGACTGCGTGAGGAAAGGATCTCCCTGTTGAAGCCACTTCGCGAAGACTGGAAAGATGCCTACCATTTCAAATATACATGCAGTAATGGAAAGTAGCCATGATTAGAAAGAATCAGGGAAACATGATGCCATGAATGCAATAGTAACTAATTCTGAAGACATGACGATTTAAGAGTTGCTTGACAAAAAACTCTCATACAAGGCATTTTAACAATTTTATTCTACACTCCAGTGTAGGAGATAGACATTTACCTGTTTGACTACTTGCTGTTCCAGAAGCTGACTAAAGAACAGATAACAACATCACATGGACCTGAAATCCCATTTCTAGGTCTACGTTCAAAGGGAATGAAACCAGTTTCTCAAAGAGAAATCTGTAGTCCAATGTCAGGTGACATTATTCACAAAAGTCAAGGTATAGAATAAATTTAAATGCCCAAATGAATAAAGAACGGTAACACATATACATGAGTATCATGAAATATTATTTGACTTTCAATAAATTCTCTCTTGGTGAGAATTCTCTCTGGGTGAAGGTGGCTACATGTACTGTGCTCCTGTCACTACTGAAGATGAACATGATAAGTCATTCAGTGAGTGCTCACGATGGAAAATGGAATCAGTCCATGATTGTTGCACTGGGCATGCCAAGCAGCAATTGCTGGCGTTACACATGTACTGACCAGAGAGGTGCTCCAGGTCACACTTCTTGTCCAACTCTCTCTCTCTCTTTTATGACCGTACTGCCATCTCTGCTGAAATTTAAGAAAGACTTGAAATCAGCAACACCTGTTGTAGTTGGAAACGGCTGTGTTGTCTGTATTATAGTGACCGCTGGTCATGACAGCTGCACGCATGCAAGGCCAGCCTGGGTTAACTTCAGTAGTGTCTTCAAGCTCCAACATCAAGTTACCCCAGATCCTGGGCTGTTGCCAATGCCTTGTTGGTTTTTGCAGAAAAAATTATTTCATGTTATTTAGATATACACACATATATATGAGATAGGCCTAGAAGTTGATTACGAAAGACAAAGGAGTGAAACAAAAAAGCATATGTACATAAACATTGTGTTTATCCTAAATATGGAAATCTAATATAGGGTCTAATATAGAATCAAGACTTCATTTGGTGTAAACACATTGCAGTTCCGTTGTCTCCTCTGTTGCATGAGTGGCACTTCAAACACATCAAAGACCATTTCCACATCAGATTCTGTAAAGAAGAGTTAGAACTCTCACAAAGTTTGGAACAATCTGGAAGTAGCTTCCATCTCAACTTTTTTAAGTTTTAATTTTATTTTTAATATTGTTCACATAATTTGGAGGGATGAATGCCCATGTGGGCCTCTTATTAGGTCAAGGTAGGGAGGAAGGTAGTAAGACAGATATTTCAATCTTTGTTTCTTCTCCTATATCCAAAGCAGGAGAAAGAGAGAGAGCCACTCTTTGCTGTCAAACTACATCAGCACTTGGGGATGAGGAATGGTGATTTGATGACCCTCAGAGACCCAAATGTGGGGAAGAGTGTTCTGAGGGTGTTAATTGAGTGGTTTTGCTGAAACACGGTTGGCTTCACTACACCAATGTTGAAAAAATTTTCCCAAAGTCTACTGGCTGACCAAGTCTATTTTAGTGCATCCACAGACCCAAACATTGCAAAGTTAGGCCAGGAGAATAGTCCAACCTGTTCTGTTTTCCATTCTCTGATGAGGCCCTTGACATTCTCTGCTGGCCTAGATAAGCTGACTGTCATGTCCCCTGTGTGTATCTGAGCATGCTGTACACTGCACAGGCATCAACAACTGAGGAGACCCATCCCTAGTAAATGCATTCCAAGATCAGACCACACATCCAGTGATTTTCTCTATGGCTAGGGTTTGAGTCCAACGATCTAGTTGAGGACTCCCTCAAAAAACTTTGCCTGAGATAACTTCAGATTTGACTCTGTGTGCCCCAGCCAGTGCAGGGTCAGATTTGGCCTGTTACCTGTACCAGCCAACACACACACCAGTGCCACAGTCTAGTCATTTCTACTTCCAGCCATGTCTTTCACGTGAACTGGTGGGTGTGCAGCCTAGCCCATCCCAGCCCTCCATAGGCTCAATCTTCACACATACCAGCAAGTGCTACAGTCCTGTGAGGACCCCTCAATAACCTGCATCAATTCTCCCTCAGTGCTCCAATTTTTACATGTGCCAGCATATGCTGCAGCACTGCCTGGTCTGTCCCACATCTCATTTCATTCTTGTGCATGCCAATGGGTGCTCCAGCTTAGTTCAGCCTGACCCACCCCTAGACCCTATCTATATGTCTGCTGATGCCCTGTCTAGCCTGGCCCACTCCCAACCTTGCCTCTCATACTCACTAGAGGAAGCAGAAGCCCAGAATGGGAGTACCTACTACGATTCCCCTACCAGGCCCACTCTCGGCCCTGAATCTTGCACGTGCCAGGGGGTTCTGTAGTCCTTCCTGACATGACTCACATCCAGTCTGGCACTTGCTAGCAGGAATGACAGCCTGGAACAGCCTGGCCAGGCTGGGACAGTCTGTCCCCAGTCCCAGCTCTCATGTTCATCAGTGGAAACAGCAACCTAGCAGGGAAGTCCTTGAAGTTCCTCTAACAGGCCTGCTTCCAATCTTGCTCATGCCAGCACATGCTGTGGCCCAATCTGTGATGGCCCAGCCCCAGTGATGACATTAACCAGCAGGTGCTGCAACCTGGATCAGCCCAGCTCATCCCCAATCTCAGCTCTTGATAGTGGGCTGAATAGTATAGCTCATCTTGACCCACTCCAGCCTTCATTTGAACTAATAGTTATTGTGGTCCAACCTGGCCTGGCCTGGTCTGCACCCCATCCTGGCTCTCCCTTATGCCAATAGGCTATGCACTGGCTCAGCCTGGCTTGCCCCCAGACCCAGCCTATATCTATGCCAATGGGTGCTTCAGCCCCTGATATGGCTGGTCCCCAGCTCCTGGTACTCACCAGCAGCTACTGTGGCCTAGCCCAAGTGGCTTGCACCTATTCTGGCCCTTTTGGTGGGTACTACAGCCGACTCCAGCCTGTCCCACATCCATTCTTGTTTCCATGAGCTCCAACAGATGCCGTAGCCTAACCCAGTCCAGCACACATGCATGCCAACAGATGCTCCAGCCTTGCCCAGCCAGGTATGTCCATAGCACTAGCTCTTGCACTCCCCAGTGGGAGCTGCAGCCTAACAGGGGAGTGCCTGAAGTTTCCCTACCAGGTCTGTTTCCAGCCCCAGATCTCACGTGTTTTAATGGATGTCATTGCCCTGCTTGGCATGGTCTTCCCTCATTCCTGGCCTTTCATGTGCTGGAGGGTGCTGCAGCCTGGCCCAGCCCATTCTCCTCCCAGCCCTGGATTCTTCCAGTGTCAGTAGACCACTGTGTTCTACAGTGACTCAACCCATCCCCAAGCCCAGCTCTCCGTACAAACCAAAAAGTACTGCAGTCCCACAGAGGCCAGCCCATATGTCCCTTATAGAATTTGCCCCCTGATCCACTTCTTTAGTGTTCTGGTAGGTGTTGTTACTCAACCTAAAGTGGCCAATGTCCTGCTTTGACACTCAGGGGCAGGTACCACAGTTAGCCCAGTCAGTTGTTGCATGCACCAGTAGGTCATAGGCAATACTGTTTAATCCAGCCCAGGTCTCCCATATGGGCAGATGCCTTGGCTTAACCTAGACATGCCCTTTAATTTTCTCCCTCTAAACCACTCTATAGTATCTCCCTTGCTTATCTGCAAATGCAGTGACCTGGTCTTTAGAAGACTACAGAAATTATTCCTTCCCTTTCAAATATGCCCTCAGATGCTTCCACTACAATATGTTCTCAGACCCCATTCCCAGGCAATCTGCAGCATCCCTCCCCACCTAGATGCCAGGATAGTGTGTTCCCATCAAGAATTTCTCATACACTTTAAAAAAAAGTAGAATAGGCAGCTAGTTTCTTCACTTTACATGCAATCAGTTTGTTTCTGAGAAGTTACAGACATATGCCCACACTTTTTAAAACTATTTATTTTAAGCAAGAGGTAGACAGCTGGACATAAAAAGAGGCAGCTTTCATCTGCTGTCACACTCCCCAAACACCTGCAGTGACTGGGACTGGAGAGGCTAATGCTGGGCACTGAGGGGATCAATTCAGATTGTCCATGTAGGTCACAGGGACCCAACTAGTTGAGCCTTCACCTATTGCCTCCCAGAGTCAACACTAACAGGAAGCTGATATGGAGAGCAGAGTCAGGATTCAAACTCAAGCAACTCTGATATGGGATGTGGATACCCCAAGTGGTGACTTAACCATAGGGTCAAATACCTGTCTTCAAATCTTATTTTTTAATGGATTCGCCATTATGACATGATGATCATGTTTGGATGATGTCACATTTTAATAAAAAGTGCAAGTCTTTAGAAGGTGTTTATTGTAAATGGATGCACACATGCCGTGTAGACTGCAATACTGCCACCCAACACATAGATGTACATGGCACATAATACTTGCTTGCTTAAGTTCACCTAATCCCCATGTGGATAGACTCATATAGCCAAGAGTTTTGCACAAATTATCTCATTTGGGCTTCATAAGTCTATGAAGTAAGTGTTGTTATTTTGTTTTATAAAAAAAATAAAACAGGGCCTGGCATGATAGCCTAGTGGCTGAAGTCCTCACTTTGCATGCATTGGGATCCTATATAGGTACTGTTTCTTTTTCTTTTAGCCTTTTAAAATTTTTTAAATTTCATTTTATGACACAGTTCCATAGACTCTGGGATTTCCTTAACCTCTCCCCAAGCCCCCCCTCCCATGTGGATTTCCTCCATATTATTACAGCAGTACAGCTCATAAACAGTTGTAATTCCATCATTGTAGCCAAGGACCATGCAGACAGTCCAGCATCTTATTGTCCAGATAAATTCAACAGTTTCATTGGAAGACAATCTTTGCTCTGAAAGTAGAGCTGGTAGAATATCATCCCCTCCAATGGAAAGCCATAACACAAATTTAACCGCAGGAAGACACATGGAAATTTGCAACATCATGAAGTTAATTGACATGGCACTGAGTGACCAATGTATTAGAAAATGCAAGTTCTTAACCACATCCTGTAACTAACTACTTCATTGACATCTCAATTTTAGTTTATACATAACCGACTGCTGTAAACCTTAAATTGGTTATAGTGTACTATTCAGCTGTCTTGTGGTTTTTTTTTTCTTCATATTTGTGTTTAGCAGCTTATAGTATTCAAGTGTGATTTTACTGAACTTCATGAATTTAGGGATAATATAATCAGGCTTATAACTCTAACAAGTCATATGTTAACGATTGAGGAGCAGAACAATTTTAGGAGGGGTGTGCAGAGAAATCTTCAGTAACTTAGTAAGGAGTAACTGATCTTTGTGTCTTACCTAGTGAGGTATATGGGAGTCCAAGCTGACATTTTCTTGTCTGTTCTCTGTCTATCTGATCTAATTTTGGGGGCTCCAGAATGACACTGATGGTCATTGCAAGAGAAGATGGGGAACCATCCCGGCGGCCCCACCTCCCATCCAGCTCCCTGCTTGTGGCGAAAGCAGTGGAGGATGGCCCAAAGTCTTGGGACCCTGCACCTGCATGGGAGACCCAGATGAAGCTCCAGACTCCTGGCTTCTGATTGGCTCAGCACCAGCTGTTGAGGCTGCTTGCTGAGTGAATTAACAGATGGAAGATCTTTCTCTCTGTTAAATTTGCCTTTTAATAAAAATAAATAAATCTTAAAACAATAATAATAAAAATACCAAAATAGATGTTCAAACATTCTGACTGAATTAAGTGCTCAAGATCACAGAGCCAATTGATGGTGTGATTGGGGCATAATTGAGATCCTATGATTCTTCGCACTCTTTGACAGTTGTTTTTCAAAGCTTTGTTTGCATTAATTCTGACTTTAAAAAAATCTACTGAGGAATTTCTTTATAAAGAAGAAATATGCCCTAATTTATATTTTGTAAATTATAACAAAATCAGCATGGGGGACCTCCTAGAGTGATATCCTCATCTTACAAATGTTTGAAACTCTGGTTCCAGTCATTTTGAAGATGAAATAATTGACCGCATAAAGACTCTACAAATGTCTGATAACCACAAAGAAAAAGATAGCAAATTATAAAATGCTTCAAAAAAAACTTACTTGTTTTGTGTGTTATTATCATTTGTCTCACATTTAGCCCACATTATATCTTTCCTAAAATATTTATATATTTTCATTTGAAAGGCAGATTTACAGAGAGAAGAAGAGACAGAGAGCAAGAGATCTTTTATCCACTAGTTCACTTCCCAAATGGCCACAATGTCCAGAGTTGGCCTGATCCTAATCCAGGAACCATGTTCTTTTAGGTGTCCCACATAAGTGCAGGGGCCCAAAGGCTTATTCCAGTCTCTGTTGCTTTCCCAGGTCATAAGCAAAGAGCTGGATTAGAAGTGGACCAGCTGGGACATGAACTGGCATATAGAACACCAGTGCTTGTTGGTGGAGGATCAGATTGCTAAACTAACCTCCAGCTAGCATTTTTTTTTTTCATAATTTTAAATTTTACTTTTGGCACTGTTTACATAGTTAAGAGTTATGAACACACATGAGGGCCTCCAATTAGGGTGGTAAAGGTATGGAGGAAGGTGGATGGGATACATGTCTTGGTTTTCTTTGTTTTTTAATGTGTTCACTACTGGTGTGGGGGAAGGGCAGGGGACTGCTCCTTGTTGTCAAACTACATCAGCACCCAGGGATGGGTGATGGTCATTTGATAACCTTTAGAAACCCTGGTGTGGGGAATAATGTTCCAAGGGTGTTAGTTGAGTGGGTTTGAGAGTTATACATTATCAGCCTCATTGCTTCAGGGTTGAGGAACTCTTTCCAAGGTCGGCTGACCACCTCCACCAGATCCACCCCCAGTCTTAGTTTTTGCACGTGCTAGCATGTGCTGTGGCCTAGCTTGGTCTGTCCCATAGTCCATTTGGCTTTCGTGCACATCCATGTGTTCTAGCTTAGCCCCTAGACCCAGCCCACACATATGCCAATAGGTGCTGCTGCTCTGACCATTCTGACCTTCTCCAAGTTCTGGCCCTCATGCTTAACAATGGGAGTTGCAGCCTGAAAAGGGAATGCCCACAATTCATCTACTAGGGCTACTCCCTATGGTTGTCCAAATATTATGCTTGTCAGGGAATACTGTGGTCCAACTGACATGACTCACACTCAGTCCAAGCACTTGCCAGCGGTATAACTTCCATCAATTCTGGCTCTCTTATGCACTAGTGAATGTGGTAGCCTAGCCCAGCCTTGCCTATAACCAGACACAATCCACATGCCAGCTGGCAGGTGATACAACCCTGCCCAGAATAGCTTGCCCTCAGTCCCGGGTATCATGCCCATCAATGGAAGGAGCAGCCTAGCAGTGGAGGCTCCAAAGTCCCCCTACCAAGTCTGCTTCTAGCCCTGGGTCTCATGTGTGCCAGTGGGTGCTGCTGCCCAATCTGGCTTGGCCAGACCTAAGTGTTAGCATTCACCCGCAGATGCTGTAAAATGGCTTAGCTCAAAACGTCTCCAGTCCCAGCTTTAACCAGTGAACACAACAGTCTAGTCTAGTCTAGCCACTCTTAGCCCCAACCCTCATTAAAACCAGTAGGTATTGTGGTTCAACCTGGCTTCACCTCCACCCCATCAGGCTCTCATTTGAGTCAGCATGTGCTGTAAATCTGCCTAGCCTATCTGCTCCCAAACCTGGCTCCCATGTATGTATGCTAACAGGTGTTGCAGCCAGGCCTGACTTGGCCTGTCCCCAGCCCCAGCTGTCATGCTTGTGTGGGAGCTATGCCCTAGCAGGGAAGTTTTCCCACTTCCCCTACCAAGCCTGATCCCAGCCCCAGCTCTCACATGTGCTGATAGGTATTTAGTCCACTCCAACATGCCCACCTCCAGTCCTGGCACTCTCCAGCAGGTAATATGGCCTAACCCAACCAGCCTACACCCATTCCAGCTCTCACCAGTGGGTACTAGAGCCTAGACCAGCCTGGTCCACCACTAAACCTGACTCTCATGTGAACTGGCATTTGCCACTGTTTCGTCCAGGCTGCTCCACACCCATTCTGGCACTCTTGAGGGCCAATGGTTCTCATGGCCTAGTTCAGTCTGGCCCGCCCCCAGCCCTTGCTCTTGCACTCACAAGTGAGAGCCACAGGCTATCAGGGAGTACTCAGAGTATCCTATTAGGCCTATTCCCAATCATGCATTTTGCACATGCCAGCAGTACTTCAACTTAGCCTGGCATGATCTGCTCCTAGTCTCAGCTCTTGCTAGTGGATGTTGAAGCCTAGCCCAGCCTAGTGAAGTCCATACCCTGTCCTAGATCTCATGCATGCCAGCAGGTGCTGTGGCTTAGCCTAGCCAGGCATGCAAAAACCCCAGCTTTTGCATTCACTGGTGAATGGAGGGGAATGCCACTTAGTCCAGCCCAGGTCTGACATCTGGGTGGGTGGCTTGGTCTGACCCGGACATTCCTTCTAGTTTTCCTTTTCTGGACCACTCTGTCTCAGCTCCCTCCCTGCGAATGCAGTGTCCTGGACAAAAAAAGGCTCCAGAAATCATTCTTCAGTTATCAAACATGCCCCCAGTGGCTCCTACTCTAATATGTCCCGGGCTTACCTTCCTGAGCAATATTCAGCACCCCCTATCATGCAGTAGGGGGATTATCTGGCCCTGCGTTCCCTGTGGTGGCATACAGAGTTCCCTGAATATCTCTTTAAAAAATTGAAAAAGTAAAATAGGCATCTACACTGGCACATTGATATAATTAGCATAGATTTGGCATTAGCCAGGCTCAGAAGGCCCACCAGTTACTGGCTGCTTTTTTCCCAGCAGTGTAGCACTTGCCCAGGTACAAAGCAACCTAGGCGATGCCTGCAGCTAGAGCACAGGCTAGTGGTCTATCTTACTTTTTTTTTTTTTTTTTTTTTTTTGCTCTCTGCTTCCAGGCTGTAAGTTCTGTTTCCTGAAGTTCTTACGCTAATTTGTTGGACTGACATAATCAACTATACAATGGAAATTGATCTAGAAGGAAGAAATAAGAACAACAGTGAAAAGAAAAAAAATACCAAAAAAAAAAAGAACACCAGTGAACATATGTTGATGTTGAATGTTGGATGTGGGTGGTCCTTGTTTCCCAGGGATTCCACTTCCCTTCAATTCAAAAAGAAAAGCAGTAAACACCGATGGAGAGGAAGGGTTGGTTGGAAAAGGTGTCACCTCCATGGTACACCATGAAGGACAGACTTCACCCACTTGTGGATATTATTCAAGTTCTGTGTCTCTTCTATTTGCCTGGGTTCTTCTTGGGTTAAAAGCAACTCCAACTATCACACCCTTCCTGGGCCATCTTCATGGATTTCTTTAGAGACTGCATCTTTTTATTCTTGTGCTAAATTTTTGCTAAACATTGCACACCTGTGCTTTCTCTCTGGGTTCAAGGTCAGGGGCTAGCTATGAAAAAACAAATCTAGCTTCCATCAAAGTTAAAGGTGAATGAGTATAAACTAATAATGAGAACAGCACCTTCACTACCAGTGCTCTTTCAGACAGTAAACTGGATACATCTTTATAATTATGTGCACAGAATACTCAATGGGATTTACATGAAGCAACATACTACTTTAGTCTCCTAGGTTCGGTTTTTATTTGACTGGTGAAAATGTCATATCATGGATACTGAACAGTGGAATTAAGTAGCCTAGTGTCAGATGGCAGATGCTAAAAACAGCAAAACATCCATTTGCCTTTGGTTAGATTTTACCCATTAAGTCATCCTAGATTCAGGGGTCTTTTTGTTCAAGTTAACTTATGTAAAAGAACAGAATGAATATCAAATTTCAAATCAAAAAGTGAATCTGCTCATTATTTTACTTAATAAAAAACGCAACAAATCCTATAGGTCTGCAAGCAAACATGTCATGTTGATGAAGGTAGCGATGCCCTCCCCAGCAACCAAAGGCAAATTCATAATGGTGTTTGCTGAAGTGTGCTATATTTAGAAAAATCAAGTCTAGTGGAGCTTGGCTTTCGAAGCCACTTGATCCTCCCTTTCATTGCTGTGCAGTGTAGAGTATTCTGTTGAGCCAAATAGGGAGAAATCACCAGCAGGTTTCCATTGCATGAACCTCTGCTCTTGTGACCAAATAGCCTTGCCACTTCAGGAAGGTCTGCATAAAAGAGGATTAATTTTCACTTGATTCTGCAATGGATTCCCTGAGCCAGCCTGGCACAAAGGAAGGGAGTCAGAAGGGGAAAAAATTCTTAGGCAGTTCTGGCAAGTGTCCCAATGTTTCAAGCTCGCAGCACAACTGACTGAATCTGCTTCATCAGAGCTGAAGACACTAAACTTTCAAGGCCAGAGAATTAGAGCTGACACTTGCCAGCCTGAAGCACTGATTTTTTTTTTTTTTCTGATAAAAAGACAAAACTAAAAACCTAGTTTGAGGGCCCGGCGCGGTGGCGCAAGTGGTTAAAGGTCCTCGCCTTGCACGCCCGGGATCCCATATGGGCGCCGGTTCTATCCCAGCAGCCCCGCTTCCCTTCCAGCTCCCTGCCTGTGGCCTGGGAAAGCAGTCGAGGACGGCCCAAAGCTTTGGGACCCTGCACCCGCGTGGGAGACCCAGAAGAGGCTCCTGGCTTCGGACTGGCATAGTATCGGCCCATTGCGCTCACTTGGGGAGTGAATCATCGGACGGAAGATCTTCCTCTCTGTCTCTCCTCTCTGTATATCCGCCTTTCCAATAAAAAAATAATAAAAATAAATCTTTAAAAAAAAAACTAGTTTGAGCTCCTCTGCATTTAGTTTTAAAGTTGAAGAACTGGTGAGCATTCCCCTTAAAGTCAAAAAACAATTGGTAGTCTTACAAATGAGTGATTTCTATACAAGAGGCCATCTTGCACTTGTTACATGATTCAGTTAAAGCTATTAAAGGCAAAAGGGTTCCCTCTGAAATAAAAATAAGTTAATTTCATGTAATATATCTGTTATTGGCTGAACATTCCCTGGGCAAGCACGCACCTCAGATTAATTTCAAAAATAAAGATCAATAAAGCTAGGAGCCTTAGAATCCAGCAGAAGAAACACAAATTCAAGGCTATATAAAGCTATGCAATTGTGGGCCCAGTGCGGTAGCCTAGTGGCTAAAGTCCTCGCTTTGAGCTCCCCGGGATCCCATATGGGCACTGGTTTTAATCCCGGCAGCTCCACTTCCCATCCAGCTCCCTGCTTGTGGCCTGGGAAAGCAATTGAGGATGGGCCAATACCTTGGGACCTTGCACCTGCGTGGGAGACCTGGAGGCAGTCCCTGGTTCCTGGCTTCGGATTGGCACAGCACTGTCCATTGTGGTCACTTGGGGAGTGAGTCATTGGACGGAAGATCCTCTATTATTTTTTAAATTTATTTATTTTTATTGGAAAGGCAGATATACAGAGAGGAGGAGAGACAGAGAGGAAGATCTTCCGTTCATTCCGTTCATTTCCCAAGTGACCTCAACGGCTGGAGCTGATCCAATCTGAAGCCAGGAGCCAGGAGCTTCCTCTTTCGGGTCTCCCATGCAGGTACAGGGTCCCAAGGCTTTGGGTCATTCTCGACTGCTTTCCCAGGCCACAAGCAGGGAGCTGGATGGAAAGCGGGGCCGCTGGGATTAGAACCGGTGACCATATGGGATCCCAGGCGTTCAAAGCGAGGACCTTAACCACTATGCTATAGTGCCGGGCTCTGGACAGAAGATCTTCCTTTCTGTCTCTCCTCCTCTCTGTATATCTGACTTTGCAATAAACATAAATAATTCTTTAAAAATATATGCAATTGTACTCTAATACTTTATAAAAATACACAGGTATACTATAATTTCTACACAGTGTGTTGAACATTATACCAAAGGTAAGGGCAAAATTCTATGGAAACAAAAACAGGTAGTAACAGATTTGGTCAGGGATAGAATAGAAGTTGGTTCAAGTTTCACATGGATATTAACGTTTAAGCTGGTCTTTAAAGAGAGACCATCCAACAAGATTTAGGAGTCAAGTCAGGAGTGAGTGAGAAGATATTATGCAGCTCTTGTTAACAGTGAGGTCAGCTCCATTTAGAAAAACTGGCTGAGTCAGACACAGGAACCCTCAGCCACCACCTACTGCACACTGCCTTTGCTTTCACCTGAACTGGATGGCTCTGAACTTGTCGTCTAGCTTTCACCTGACCTTTCCATAAAGTCCTTCCTCCACAGAGCCCTAAACCTTAGTCCGTTACTGTAGACGTGTTTTTAGTTCTTTAACACATGCTTACACAGTGCCTACTCAATTGGGCAACTGCCCTCTGCTAGGCCTGTGGAACACAATGCATAAACAAAACAAGAACCTCCCTCCTTACTGAGCCAATTCTCTACCGTCAAGAGGCAGTCATCCAATGAAAAAACATGATGGATAAACACTGAATTTAGAGTATGCCCAAGAGCACTATTACTTTTTTTTAAACTGAGCAGTAGAAGGGATTAGGAATAATTGGCTTGGAAGCAGGTTGTCATTCCAAGTACAGCGGTCAGGAGAGGCCTTCTGGAGCGGGGGAGGAGCTGTATGCATGATTGCAGAAGAGTACTTTAGGCAGAAGGAATAGCCCATCCAAACAGCAAAGGGTGTTTGCAAAGATAGGAGCAGAGAGCAAGGGAGAGGGAAGGATAAAGTAGAAGTAACAGGGGTCATCTCATAAAGGTTGGGGTTTTATAAGAAATTTTTACACAGTGGGAAGTGGATTTTGAGCCAAATAATGAAATGCTTTGACTTACATTTAAAAAATTCTGGCTACTATATTTTAAGTAGGATATTGGAACAAGAAAAATGCTTGGGATCCCTCAGTAATGCAGTAGAATAAATAAGGAATACCCAAAGCGGGAAACTAGCAGAAGAGGCATAGTGTAGAAGAATTTTGGATATATTGTCGGGGCAGTGCAAATAGGATTTGCTTACGGGTTGGCTATGACACAGGAATGAGAGGGGTCAATAATGACACTGGGGTTTTGGCCTGAGCACCTAGAAGGATGGACTTGCTATTTACTGTAAAGAGAACAGTGACAGGTGAACCCAAATTGAGCAGATGAGGGGTTTTATTTGGGATGTCTTCATAAAGATATAAATCTAAGATCACAAGAGAGGTTAGGGTGGAGAAATTGGCTTACAAATCATAGATTGAACTGGGAGTCGGACACTGGGTGACATCACAAAGTGAGGAGAGGTAAGTGAAGAAAAGAAGGCTATATATACACACTCAGGGAAAAGAGGTAAGCATAAAAGCGCAGGGATAATTAATGAGAAAGGAGGAGCACCAAGATGATGTCGCTTCCTGGAAGTCAAATGAAGAACCTTGTCATCAAAGGAGAGAATGATTAACTCTGACAAACACTGCTGAAAAAGAAAAAGAGAGAACTGACTTTTGTCACTTGACAATGTGTAACTTCTTTTAAAAGAATGTTGTATTTCTTTGGTAATATTTATTTATACAAAGTGAATAATTTAACATATTTCATGTAGAAGATTTTGGAACATAATGATACTTCCCCCACCTACGCTGCCTGCTACCCATGTTCCCCACCTAGCCTCCCTGTTCTTTATTTCATTAAAAAATTTATAATAGAATACATTCAGTTCACCATCATATCCATGGTTAAAACTTTGACTTCCATAATGATTATCCAAACCACATCAGCTTCAGAGGTCTCAGATATCAATTTCTTTCATTTCTCTTTGCCCTTAACTTAATTATCATGATTTGTTGCTAGTAGAGAATTTGTTTAAGTCTTAGCGTTGACAAGATATAAATGTCAAAAAGAGCTTACGATAGATTCTGCCAGAAATTTTTTCGTGGTTCACACACCCTATCAAGTTTTTCCCTTCAAAGCGATGCTTTGCTTTCTCTGAGGCAGGTTAACCAACCCTGTTCTAGGAATTGGTGCTATCCTTGCTGGGGTCCATGCAGTAGGTGTGGATGGCACGAAGGTGTAAAGAGAACAGCTCCCCTGCTTGGCAGGGCCCGGGGGAGCTTCCAGCTGTTTGGCAGGGCCCAGAGGATTTCTCTCTGACCACCTTGACACAGTTTCACCCACCTTTTTGCATGGACACTCAAGCACCCCACTAAGAATTCTGTAATCTATTGAGGCATTGTTTGCCCCTGTGCGATGGCTTTTGCCACCAACATGAGCTTGAGAGTTAACGTTATTAATGATGTCCTGGTGAGTGGGCCTTTAACTGAGCACAAGAGTACAATTAAACCCATGCCATTTCTGGACACCTTATTTTCTACCTACCCATTGCCCTGAAATTGGGCCCAGATATATAGCATGCCTTCTGGGAAATAGCTTAATAAGAATTTTACAAAGTAATGAAAGTGATGGGAGTGAGAGCTGAAACTACTATGGCAATAAATATAGTTATTATTATCTCAAAGGCTAGCCTGTCTTTGCAATTTTTAGGAGTGTAGGAAATGTAACTGTTTTAGCCACTTTTATAATTTTTAGCTAGAGGAATTAAGGATGCTTTTATTAAAGAAAAATGCTTTTGATTATTGTCTTATTGTTTATGGGGTTACAGGAGTCTATAGTTGTAGGGAGATTTAACATTTGAAGTTTCTGTTTTAGATTTTAGGTTTTTTCCCTTGTAACCTATTTTCCCATTAAATGATGGGTAAATTGTAGAAGTAGAAATGTGGTGGGAATGTGCTACTAATTAGCAGGTAATCACATGTGCCTTGGCCTTGGAGTCCTGGCTGTTGCTCCATGGCTACTGTTGAGGAATAAATAATAGCTTGCTTTGAAGAATATGAATACAGTATTTTGCAGATTTATCTTTAGGGGCACCTGCTTAGCCTTGAAGTGCAGACAGAGTGACCAAATGTCTGTACATGCACCCCCCCTCCAGTCTTGAAGTAAAAAATAGAACAATTACTTGCTTGTGTAGAAGCTTGAGAGGGGTTTTGAGTAAATAAAAAGGACAGCTTTTTCTGAAGCTGTGGTGAGAATGCACCAAGTGTCTGTGTCTGTGTCTTTCTTTATTGCCGACTGCACACCCTTCCCGAGCTCTGAACTTGACTGGAGCTGGAATCCGGTATATCTTTCCATGAGAACCAGATCCTTCCTGTCTTCAATTGGTCACAAGGCCTCATGTCTCTTTGTGTCGAGTAGCATTAGGAGAGGAATGGCAAAAAAGTAAAACACATCCATTCACAGCAAAAAGAAGAAATGTGTTGTCTACAGGTCCATGGTGAGAGGTGTAAGCACTGCTCCAAAATCCCATAACCCTGCAGGTCCCCCTTGTTCATTCCCATACATACATAAACGTATACATACCCAAAGAGGTCACTTCAACCATTTTTTTGTTATTTATGTTCGATTGCATGAAAAAAACCAAAATGAATGGAAAATACACTGCTGACCTTAAAAAAATTTAACTACTACAGTAAGTCAGCCAGGTAAGTGAATAATTTTATTGAAGAAAGGAAACAAACAAACAACAGAAATAAGAAAAGAGCAGGGATCTGGCTGTGAAATTTTTTTTTAAAAAATGTCTCTTTACATAATACAATGGCTCAATGGGGCCAAATGCCTAGTTCTTGCACCTGATTGTCTAATTGCGATCACAGGTGTTCATGAAAGTGTTTCCATGGGAACAATATCTAAGGTACATAATGGATTCAAAATGAACTTTATCAAACATAGAACAGGAAGCAAAACTTGAGTATAAAAGTCAAAAGTTAAAGAATGCAACTAACCTCTGAAAGATTGAACCTTTTTGGATGCAAGTGCGTTTGATTTATGTCGTTCAAACACTCTGGGGGCGCAGAACTGACAAACAAAATGTCGTAAAATATTCTTTTGCAAGTGTGCTCTTTGGTATTTCCTGAAAAGATATATGGACTTTCATTATGTACATAATTATGTGCATCCATATATTATATTATGAGTGGTTTTATACTCAAAATGCTGATGTTGCCATTTATGAATAAACTTAAAGAATTTTGAAGAGTAATTTTGACTTTTTTTTTTTTTGCTATCTTAGAAACCTGAGTGATGAGCATCTTATGACTCTGTTGTGAATTAAAATGGGCCTTTAGTTAGTAGGAAGGCCAGTTGGGTGGATGGCTTCCGATCCCAAGTACAGATCCAAATTTGATTGGTAACAAAATTGAGTTTCCTTCTGACAGATCCAGGAGTCCACCGGGAATATAGAAAGAGGGCAAGTTAGAGTGGCTTCCAGGGGATCCTGATTGGCCTGTTGGGTCTATCCAGAAGTGTTCAGAGATGATTTGAGTCAGGCTAAAACAACTAGAAAAAAACCCACGTGAAAAGATGTTTCAACTAGGAGAACAGATTCCAAGTCAAAGGCTTTCTGAGTTATCATTTTAAAAAGTATTAGGTTGAGTTGAGCTGAGAGTTATTAGGGTTGTAAGAATTTTTTTTTTCAATCCAGGATTTTATTTTCCTAGCTGTTCAGGACCTGCAGAGGAAGCCAGAAAAGTCTTCTGGGCCTATTTCTATTCTTGGAGACTGTGCACATGGTAAATATATAGACACCAACTTGAGTCTTATGGAAGGGAGTATATATTTACAGGGATTAAAATAGTAGCACATTAAAGTCAGGCAGGTGCTTGACTGGGAAATGTGAAACCATCTTGTCAAAAGAGTCTCTGGAGATTCTCATTTAAATGTTTTCAGCAAAATAAACTGTTACTAGGAAAACATGTTGTCATAAATATAAGAAGGGTCTGCAGGCCAGAAATGTATTTGACTGCCTTCTCCTTCCTTTGTAATCCCACTAAGCCGAGATGCTCAGCAGGCAAAGTCAGATCTCCTTGCAGCCTTCATCACCACGGTTGCAGGCAGAAAATGGTCAAGGCCTGACCTTCCATGGCTCTTCTCCGTTAATGACTCCTGACCCCTTAGGGACTGTATTCGGTGATCTCTGTTGATCTGGGAGGCTTTTCCATACTATACAGGCTGATCTGGAGACAGCAGAGAATCCTGTCGGAGCAAGTGAGTGATTTAATGAAATGTGATGGCATTATCCAGAGAGCTCAATTCTGAACCTGACACTTCAACTCTTGAGTTGAATTAGAAACAAAAGTCATTACCATAAAACTTAGTATCCCTTGGATTGTACTCTTTGATAACAACATAGTTAGGATTTTATTTTTGTTTTATTTCAATAAAAACCTTCTACTAAGTAAATTTACAACATGAATAAGATAATTATAGAAGTTTTCACTAACTTTAGAATCTGTTTTTAAGGAATTAAGATGTAATTATTTATGAACAGTGTGTAATAAAACCTGTAAGTCATCATGCTTTGATGTATTCATTTTAAATCATTATCAGCTATCTAGTTGAGGATTTTCCCTAAATAATTTTGCCAGCTTCTTCTCACTTACCCAAAAGAGACACAATAACATTTGCTGTGTCCTTACTGCTTCTTAGCCTCTGGGACAATATCTGTGAACAAAAGAGCAAAACATTTTGAAAGAAAGATAAATGTCTGTCCTTGTGGAGCTCGTATTATCCTTGATATTGGAATCAAACCAATAAACAAGCGAGACATGATTTTTGCCAGCAGCAGAGCTTAACTTCTGAAGGGAGAAATGGACATTAAACCTCTACAACACTTTTTTTCAAGAGATTTAGATAACAATGTAATACAACAGGTAGAGTGATGGCTTAGGGTGCAATCATTCGGAGCCCACATTGATTACAGTGGACAGAAAGGATTCCTTATGGAAATACCAATTAAGCTCAAATCTGAAGGAAAAGAAGGAGTTGGGCATCAAAAGCTGGGAAAGTAGGGAAGTTTTCCAGGCATATCGATGGACTGAGGTTGAGTTTGCTGCTGGGTCAACAAAGAGGAAGCACCTGTGAAATGGCTTAGAGCATAAGTAAGAACTAGATCATAGCAAAGGGTTTGGATTTTATCCTAATTGAAAAAGAGAGTTGGCATTGATTCTTTAGAGCAATTTATAGGGCCTGGCACAATAGTTCAATAGCTAAATCCTCACCTTGCATGTGCCAGGATCCCATATGGGCACAGTTCATGTTCTGGATGCTCTATTTCCCATTCAGATCTCTACTTATGGCCTTGGAAAGCAGCAGAAAATGTCCCAAAGCCTTGCTTCCCTGCACCTGTGTGGGAGACCCAGAAGAAGCTCCCAGCTCCTGATTTCAGATCAGCTCAGCTCCAGTTGTTGCAACCACTTGTGGAGTGAACCAGTGGATGGAAGGTCTTTCTGTCTCTCCTTCTCTCTGTAAATCTGATCACCTTTCCAATAAAAATAAATACATCTTATTAAACATTTATAAACAATTGTTTCATCTGCTGGAGAATGGATTATAGAGGAAGAAGGTGAGAAGTCTGGAGGCCATTGAGAATGGTGAAAGCTTCCTTAGCCCATGGTTCTCTGAAGAGGGAAAATAGGGAAGGACTTAGAGAGTTATTTGGGAAGTTGATTTCAAAGTATTTTATTAGAGACCAGGATAGGAATGCAAAGAGTAATGAGAAGGAACAAGGTTGGAATTGATGGAAGGTGTAGTATACTAACTATGAAAGATAAGTTAGAAATAGGATTAGCTTGGATGGAGGGCAAGGCAGTGTGAACAACTACAAAATCCCTTTGGATATGCTACTGCTATGCTTCTGATTGGATACCCACATGGAAAACTTCGTGTAGCCTACGAGATACTTGAGTCTGGAACTGAAGAGCTATGTCTAAGCTGAGGTGTTAAGTTGGCAACCATTTGTAAACGAACACAGATGACATGAGATCAGTGAGCCAAAAAACTTTCACTGAGTATGTGTCTGGTCTACTGCACAATCATTGTGGACAAATAAAGTAAAAGACAAAACGCATTTATCCTCAAGAAGCTTGAACACTGCCTCAGAAAAGATACACATAAAATGAAAGTAACCCTCAAAACATAGCACAAGTTGTTAGGATTAAGAGACGTTTTGTGATGATGATGGTTATTTTCTCTGGGCATCTGCTTGGGAGGATTCAGGATGATTGTGAAATTTCACAAACTGGACACTTTTTTTACTTATGTGTGTATTTTTGGCAGAAATTTATTATTAACTTTTTATTAATCAAAAAATACAAGGTATACTATCATGGGAGACAAATTTAATCTGAACTGTGAGGATTGTTTAATAATGGAAGGTTCAGAGAAGGATAAGTTCCATCCCAGAAAATGGGGAGAAAACAAAGAAACTTTTTAAGGTAGAAAAAATATAAGGCATCAATCAGAATGATTGCAGATGTTGTGATTGGGGTAGTGGATTTATAACTGAGACTGGAAAAAGAAGTGGGGACTGAAGTGGGAAATACATTCATCTCTTTTTGCTTGGTTGGTGGTATTTGTAGAAAATATCTGAGGAAGGTTAACTGCATAAAAAAACATGTTAAATTTTTGTCTTGCAGTTTTGTAGGTTCAAGAGTACAAGGCCAGTATAAACTTGGTTTTGATGTGGACCTCACTGTGGATGCAGGACTGGGCTTCAAGGAGACCCTCACATGGCTGAACAGGAAATCAGATCAAGACTGGGATCCCCCAGTCTGTAAGGATGTGCTCCTACCAGATCCATCCTCTTAAAGGAACCACCTCCCAACAGCCCTGCACTGGACAAAGCTCTCAGAGTACGAATTCTGAAGACCACAATAAACCACAACTGAACCATAGCAGTCAACAACTTTAACCGAAAACTAAGATTGGATGTTTTCCTACATACCATGGAAAATCATTGAATTCCATCAAACTTACAAAAAAAAGGGATGTGATGAAAATACTGCAAAGTGGGATATTCTGGTTAGAACTAGGAGATATACATTTGGGGAGGGGTTGACATTTTCCCCTTGGAAGGGTGCTTGGTGCATCCATTAAGCCACTGGTTGGAACATCTGCAACTCATTTCCATGTGCCTAGGTTTAAGTCAGAGCTCTGTGAGCTTCCTGATCCCAGCTTACTACTGAGGCATACGCTGGATAGCAGGTGATGACTTAAGTACTTGTGTCCTTGCCAACCATGTGGGAGGCTTGGATTGAGTTCCTGGCTCTTGGATTCAGCCCCAGAGAGGGGTCATCGTGGGTGTTTGTGAAATGGACTAGCAAAAGGGAGATTTTTTTTTTCTTTCTATCTCTGCTTTCTGTTCTATCTTCCTCCATGTCTCTCTACCATTAAAACAAATTTTAAAAATTTCACACATTGTACAATGCTAGTTAGCAATAATTAACACATATTTAGTGTTGTCTATGGCTAAACCCTGTTCTAAATATTATAAGTGGATTATCTAACTTAATCCTCACAACTGTACCCAAAATGCCATATTGGGACTCAGGGAGTTTAAATGACTTGTCCTCAATGATGTGGCTAGTATGAATTGAGTCAGTGTAACAGTGTCCAAACTCTGAAAGGTGGCTCTGACCTCAGCCTCTTAGACTAAAGATGTTGACACTTGTGGAGACTTCCTGCAGCTTACCAAGTATAACAAGAACTGATAAATGTCAACTTTATTTCAAGACTTAAATATAAAAATACATATGAAAATAGGCAGTGTGGTAAGATTCACATTGAGTTTTAATGAGAATAGTGCTTAAACATACAACTGGAAATGCTTTCCCAAAATGATTGCAGCCATGTAACTGACACTGTCAACAAAATAAATTATTCTCCTGGGTTTGAACACAATTGATTTGCTTACCCTGTTTGGATTCTTATATGAAGAGGATTGTACAGAGTGTTCTCTGTACAGCTGATATCAGGAACACTATATTTAGGAGACTCATCTCTGTTGTTGTATAAGACAATAGTTTATTTGTTCCTTACATTGTATTATGTAGTACAGTTTTATTCTTAGGGTTAAAACATAATCATGAAATATTTTCTCTCTTGAGAAATATACCCCAATGTCTTGATAATGTTGTTTATTCTCTTCCCTCTGGTCATTTTGATGACAAATGTAAGCAACACACCAACCTATTTAGACACACAGAGAAACAGATTCTAATCCACCTCTATTACTTGTGTATAGCTTTGCAGCCTTGACTATGTCACCTAAGTTGTCTAGATTTCAGTTCCTATGTGTTAAAATGAGGAAGTTAAGCCAAATGATCTCTTTAGTCTACCTTGCACTCAGTTGTATCTGTTTCGACTAGAGGTTAACTGATTTAACCTAAGGAAAAACTATAGAGGAAACGAAATTTTCCTATAAATCTTTTCTATTGTAAGAGAAAAACGCAGTTGTTATAACAGTTCAAACAACACCAAGCCACTTAAAGGAAAATGTAATAATGGACCCATTCTTTTGTCCAATCTTACTTTCCCATATATATAAAAATGATGTTACCTTGGTATTTCTATTTCCATAGTATTTTCTTTGCAGTTACAATCAGATATTCATTTGATTGGGTCTGATAATTGATGCTATTTTAGAAATGGAAGTGCACTAATATGTTTTCTGTCTCAATTTTCTTTAGATTGGATCATCAGTTGCTCTTCATTTGAATAAATGTCTGCACAATGTTCCCTAAATTCAGGCACTGCATCCTCTGTTGAAGCAGAAATAGCATAAAGCTTTTGGCTATCACAACACAGCATACTAAAATAAACATCACTGGACTGATAATATCAAGCCCTCACGTTCTTACTCTACAACAGAAATGGGCTTAATATTTTATAAAAGTTTGCTCTGCTTTGCATACTAGTTCTGGAGTTTTGAGCAAATTTAAATATGAAATTTGGCATGAAGAGAGAACTGAGATTTTAAAGAATTTTCATAATTATTCCAAATGTACATAGGGAGCTGCAAACTGAAAAATGAAAAAACTGTGTCTTTGGAAACTCATGTCTGAAACTGCTGAAGCTTGAACTTAAACTTGTGGAGAGAAGATGCAGTCTGAAAAGTCAGCAAAATCAGAGCTACCCTCCAAATATAACATCAGCAGTTAAAAGACAAAACAAATCAAAATTTTTAGAAATTCTGGAAATAAATCATTCAAGTGATTATGGAGCTTGGTAGCTCATTTGACTGGATTCTGACATTGTTTCAACAGCAACCTGGATAAACAATGACTTCTGAAAGTCCCACAAGGGGTCCTGCACCATGAATTGAAGAGGTCCCTACATGTTGCATGCAGGGATAACAGTTGGGTAAGACAGACCAAACCTGACAGGCTGTTTGAAGTGGCCAGCCTTCTATAGACCAGGATTTCTCTGTCATATGGGTGCTGCACATTGAGATTGGTGAGGATGAGACAACGATCATTTATCCAAGAAGATCTCAAAAACCCAAATCTCCACAATGCCTTTAAGAGAAAACCAGATAGAAACCATTGTCCGGAATAACACATAAAGGCTGAAAAGGAAGGAAATAGATGTGGCAAAGACAAGAAAGCAAAATGCCAGATCCTTCAGAGAAAAAGACAGTAGGTGGACCAGAGAGGAGCAACTCCTTGCTATATCTCCAAGGAAAAGCACAAGTCTTTTTGTTTCACTTCTGGCTTGAGAGGCCATTAGTAATCTTTTATTTCTGGGGTTGAACTGTGCTTTCACATCCTTCCAAGTCTGAAAGACATAATCAATAGATTGCATCTGTAACATGCATGGCACAGTTCTACAATAACCTTCTCTGCTTTTCACAGGAAGATAATACTACTTATTTGTCCTTGTGTGCATGTTGTTTTTCTATTCACAGGGATAGTCTTACACAAGTCCTGCTCCTCCATTTCCTGAGACTCCATGGTGACCAGTTGGTCCCATACACAGACAGCTGGTTGTGGCTGTGGAACAGCCAGTGATGGCATGACCCTGTCACCTCCACATCAGACTACATATTCTATTGCCAACTGGGTATGGACTTTAGTTGCTCAGAGCTGGATTCTAATCAAGGCATTAGCATTTTAGTTGTGGAAAGTCATGCAGAGCATACATGTCTTTACACCACCTCATTTTTGTATCCACAAAATGATCCTAATTATGGCTGTCTTATGGCATGTTTTAGAGGATGAATAATTTAAATCATATAAAGCATTTTTTGGTATGTTCAGCAATATTATGTCTTGCCTTCTTCTGTAATTTTTACATATGCCTACACGGGCCTGGAGAGAAATAGCTGGCCACACTCTGAGCATCACATAATGATCAGCAGAAAGAACTCCTCCCCCTCAGTGTGTGCAAATAGCTGTGCAAGTGTTTGTGAAAATCTTAAATGTCTGGTAATCAGAGAACACGCCTTGCTCTTCACATCTCAGAAAATCCCAACAGTGTCTGCATTTAGTAAGTCTCAACTCCTATTTTGAGTCTGAATTTAACCAAAGTTTTTGTTCCTGGTCTATTGCTCCACCTTTGGTAGTCTGTTCTTTCTTTCAACTAGCATATGTATTTGTTATATTATGCCACTGTCAGGGACCCTAAAAATAGTCATATCCTTTTACCAACTGGTGGGCAGTACAGCCATCATTCCTACTTTCTTTAATCATGTTCAAGTTTTATATACTATGATGCACTTCACAGGACTTTCAGGAAATGCTGAGAAATGTTCTCTTCAGAGATAAAAATAATGGCAGCGAGTCATTTCCTTTGTTGCTCTTTGAATTCCATATAAAGTGATCAGCTTAGCATACCTTGCTGGGGTTGGTAAGTGTATCTGTTCACCATGGGTCCACACTGGTGACATTAGTCACTGTGAATTGCTCAAGTGTTGAGATCAAGTACGCAGTCACTGAGTTCATCTGTCAAAAAAGTGATCAGAGTCATATAAAAGTAAAATAAAAAGACTCTATGGCTCCCACGGACACCAAGTTACTTCCATGGAATCAACAGCATCAATATTTGAATGGTCACATATTGTGACACAGAACTCTTACAATGCCTGAAGGCAAGCAATATGGCATTATAAGTTATTTAATGTTGCCCTATAATTGATCATTGCTTTCCTGTTAGTGAGAGATTTTTTTCCCTTCTTTTACCAGGAGTCTTTACCACTTCAACTTTTCAACATGTTTGATATTTTCACAGAACTTTCAGTTTGTGTGAAACCTGACTTTTTTTGGAAACTGACTTTGAAAAAACTTTCAAATGTTTTCCTGTCTGGCACTCACGTAGACAGAGGGCAGTGAAGGAGCTACAGCGGTATTTGGGAGGTAAGTGCCTCTTTAAGAACAACCTTCTCTGTTTCTGGAGAATTATGTCTAGGGCTGTGTTCTCATAAGGAGCAAAGATTCTGGATGGAGATTTTCTGAATTTTGGGAACAAAGCCACTGTGTTTGAATCTAACTGAGAACTGTTTAGTTTGTCAACTGCAGAGAAAAACTTTGCTGAAATCCGTTGAGTTGTCATGACAGACAGGGCCATATGGAAAGTGCTGGAAAAATTCCTCCTTAGACTATAGTGGCTTTGATGGACAGAAACTCTGTGTTCTCAGCTCCAGAATATTCACAGTGCATGACACTGTCTCTAGGGTATACTGTCCAAGGCACGGTCAGCCTCAAAGAAGAATTAAAATGGGACACTGAAAATACTCTGCTGGCCTGAAGGAGCCAGTGAGACTTCATTTCAGTTTATTTATAGAAACATGTTCCTTCATCCCTGAACACATAATATGTGCACAGGCTGATTACATGAACAAAACTCAGAACAGTTACACGGCTGCATTGTGGCCATGTGGCTGAAATTGCCGTGCCAATCAATTGCACCCTTCTAATTGATTATCTGGATGTCCTGTAGAGGATGTGGACATGGAAATCAAAGATATTATATAGCATGACGTTGAAAGTCTGTGCTCTGGATCCAGATTGCCTGGGTTTGAGTTTTGCACCTTAATTTCTTAAGGTTTAATTGCCTCCAGTTTTCCTTCTATGAAACCTGTATAATAGTTACTTCTCATGGGACTGACATGAGGGCTAAGTAAATAAATCTATACACATTAAAAATTACTGCAAATAGCTTCTGGCTCATAGTGAGCACCAATAAGTCAAAATGCAGTAACCATTATTCAAAAACCAAGATGTTGTGCCAATAAACATGATCCTCCATAGCAATAACAAAAAGTGGACTGCAAATTTAGCAAATTCTCTGTTATTCCATCTTGTTTTATTTCTTTCCTCTCTGCATTTCTTTTCCCTGTCCTTTTTTTTCTCTTCACATAGAGCTTTATTGTCTCATCATAATTCCCACTATTACCAGTTACTCCTTCAGTTGTATTTGTAATGGTGAAGCATGGGCAGAAAGGGGCTGCCACAGCAGAAGGGCAGACCTGTCAGGATCTCAAGAATGCCAAGGTGGATGCCTCTGCTGCCCCGTGCTCCCACACCATACCTACCCACAGGCCTGTTCCAAGGAAGAAGCATATTCCTGCGTGGGGGTGGCATGCCATTGGAAGAGGATGCTTGGTGGTGTTATTTTTGCTTCCTACACATGTTGGTGTCTAAAATAGGGCTTTATTCAATTGGTGTAAATGACACATAGACTATGTATAGTGGTAGCATTGGGCCTGTGAGTTGATGGGGACCAGATCACATCAAAGCCCACAGCACAGTGTCTCGCTGGTTGTGCCTGAGCAATCTGCTCGGAGGGTGGCCAGTACAGCGCCCCCATCTCACAGCTCCCCATCTTGGGTCACCTGCCAAATGTGCTTGCACAACCATGGGATTGTGGATGCACCTTGGAACCAGTGACCTGGCATGTTGGCTTCATTTCTCTGGGGCATGCCAGCGGGTCATATTTCCTCTCTAGACCGCCCTCCAAGTTGCACTGTACTCATGAAGGGTAAGCCTGTTCCTTGTTCTTTCATGCTTGGGGACCGAGTGCTCCAAGAGCCTGGACCTCAGCCAGCGTAACTGAATCTTTTAGCTGCAGCTCAGGCTATATTTAAGTGAGGGTATATTGTCTTGCTGCAGTTTGCCTTGTTTAGGAAACTTGCTGAGTTTAACTGGATTTTTTGCAGGATTTTGAAGTGGTGTTGGTTCTAACTCCATTTAGTGATTATAATTAAATGTCTATTGAAAGTATGATCCATGAGGTTTTGAAAGATGGACCTTTTGTACTTGGAGCCAATCCAGAAAGGATCGTAGGAGAGATTTTTGCCTTGTTTGAGATGAATAGGTTGTGTTTCATAAAGTGTCACTTTGGGGAAAAGAGGGACAGAATATTTTGTGCCTTTGAGAAATTTGAGTGTCAGAATTCATCTGATTTGGCGCAGACTTTTTTCTGAGGCAAATATAAAGCTGCCATATGCAAAAGGGAAATTTTGACATAAATCCAGAGTGTCCCGTGGATTTAAAAATGCATCGGGAAAAGTGAATTTTATTTAACAATAGGGGGAAGAAGCCATTTCATCAAACAGGCAGGAGACAGAGACAGAGAGAGACAGAGAGAGAGGTCTCTGAGATGGATGAGGGAGAACATTTGGTGAGCTTGAAATGAGAACAGACACTCCTCCGCTGCCGACTTTGACTTTTTCATCCTTTTAGAGCCTTTTCTCTCTGCCCTCAAGTGTGGTTGCGGTGGGACCAGGGAATGGACACTAAAAATATTTCTGGAATGACGTGACCCTCTCTCGCCCCATTCAGGGAAGGGCCGTGGCTTCCCGAGCGGCAACACATGCTTTCCTTTCATTTCTGGAAGTCCCGGGGTCTACCCGCAGATGCTGCTCCTTCCGTGACCGATGGCATTCAGACTCTCAGCTGCCCACAGTGCCAGGCAAACAACTGGACAGGCCGGCTTAGCAGCCGGAGGCTGGCCACAGTCTCAGCCAGAGCAGCAGCCCCCCAGCCCCAGACCACCTGTGCTGCCCTGCCCGCACGCCGGCCCGGCTGCCTCAGGCTTGCCAGGGCCCCGCCACAGGGGCTGAGCCACAAGCGGCGGCTGGTGGTGGCTGCAGTGGCCTCAGTGCCGGCGTCTTTGGGGCCAATCCAGGCACGTGGGACCCTGTTCCAGGCCACTCTGAGGCCCATCCAGGAGCCGAGAGGGACCCAGGACAGCCCCAGGGCTCACCGTTGCCTTTTGCTGTCGCTGACGATGGAAGCTGCCACTCCCGAATCGGATCCACAGGCTGGACCAGTGGACGTAGGGGACAACAGCGTGAGCAGTGCCCAAGACGGCCAGCAGCAGCAGCAGCTGCTGCTGCCTGTGCTTCCCAAGCCGCCGACCTCCTCGCAGCGAGAGACGAAGTATGTGGAGATGTGTGCCTCAGCAGCCCCGAGGGACAGTCCCCACACTGTGACACTTACCCTGGAGCCCTGTCCTGGAGACCAGTGGGCCCCTAAGAGCCCTAAGGAGACGGTCCAAGAAGAACCCATCAGCCGCGCGCAGAGCCAGATGCCAGCTCCCGGGAAGACTCCTGCTGCGTCCGCACCCACCAGCACCCGGTTATCTCGCACCGCCACCGTGGAGGAAGACAGTTTCTCCTCCTCTGGACCCTCCTCCCCCGTGGACACCGCTCAGGAAGACAGCCTTTCCCAAACCGTAGAGTCTGCCGCATCCCTGGGGGCTCCGGCCACCTCCTCTTCGTCCTTAGGCTTTGAGAGCGAGGACAATGAGATCCAGCCTTTGTTGGAGGAAGGGGCAAGACCAGCGAAAGGAGAGGCCGGCAAGGGAGGGGCGGACCACGACCCAGAGTGCAGGGACATCATTGCCAAGGCCCAAGGCAGCGGCAGGGACGCCCCCAAAAGTGAAGAGGCTCACTACATCACCACCCACGAGATCCAGCTGAGCGAGGTGGAGCAGGACATGGATTTCGACGTGGGTCTGGCCTCGCGCTGGGATTTTGAAGACAACAACGTCATCTACTCGTTCGTGGACTACGCTTCGTTTGGTGGCAGTGACGAGACCCCAGGGGACGTCACCACCCCCACCGAAGAGGACGACGACAACAGCTGCTACCTCAGTACCACTCCCAGCACCAATGCCACCCGTACACCCAGCCCCACCAGCAGCGACCTGGCCCGCCCTAGCGCCGGCAGCAGCAGTCGCGCCACCAGCAGCACGGAAGTGGGCAGCGGCCCCTCTGATGGTGACCCTACTCCCCCACCCACTGGCCCTGGCACCATCACCCTGCCTGAGTCCTTGCCGGGGCCCTGCGAGGCAGCTTCAGGGGCAGTAGCTTTAGCCACTGCTGCCGCCGCAAGCAGCTGTGGGAGTACAGCAAGCCAGATCCTCCTATCAATCAAACAGACTTCCCGGGCTATAAATGAGCCTAGCAACGTGCGTGCAAAGCAAAACATTATTTACGCTGCCAAGCATGAAGGCGACATGAGCCTCAGCGTCTCTACAGCTGCTGAACACAATTCAAGTTCCCTGAAGCAAAATCCGGCTGCCGCCGTGGCTCAGGACCATGCAAAGAAATTCATTGCCGTACCGGCTCGCCTGCAAACCAGGTGCGGGGCCATCCGGGCGAAGGAGCTGGTGGACTACTCCAGCGGGGCCTCCAGCGCCGTGAGCGAGCTGGACGATGCCGACAAAGAGGTGCGTAGCCTGACCTCCCGGGCCTTCCGCAGTCTTGCCTACCCCTACTTCGAGGCTCTCAACATCAGCTCCCGGGAGTCCTCTGCCACGCTCTCTGAAGTGGGCTTTGGGCGCTGGTCCACCTTCTTAGATCTAAAATGTGGAGGTGTTGGCGCCAGGGTGGAACAGAGTCTGCTGCGGAGCAGCGCAGCCTCGGTGGCTGCAGGGCTGAGGAAGGGAGCTGGAGGTGGTGGCGCCAGGACCAATGCAGACCAGCTCTACATCCAGTCCAAGAAGTCCCAGACCAAGGCCTTGGAGTTTGTGGTCAGCAAGGTCGAAGGGGAGATCAAACATGTGGAGACGCCCCTGTGTTTCCAGAAGCAGGTGCAGACTGGCTCCCGAGTCGTCACCCTGCTGGAGCCCCTGAGCCTACGCAGTGAGAGCAAAGCCAGCTCAGCTGCTGGGCCCTCCAAGGCCCCCAAAGGCTCAGCCGGCACGGCTCCTGGTTCAGTGTACACGGACGACGGCTCCGAGACCTCAGAGAGCAGCAAGCCTGTCCCCCGGGCCGAGGGTGCCCAGAAGAAGTCCAAGTTTGCGTCCAGTCTACTCAAAAATGTCATTTCCAAGAAGATGCAGCGGGAACACGAGTTCAAGATGGAGAGGGGAGAGGTCACTGACACCTCCCACCACCATCACCACCTGGCCGGCACCTGCAAGGACACTGAGGGGCCTCCTGGCACCGAGAAGCCGCGGGACAGGAGCCTGCAGAGGCAGAGTTCCCGCCACTCCGAGGCCGGCTCTGAGTGCACCGTGGTCAGTGTTTCTGATGCAGGTGCTGAGGGTTCAGTGGCCGGCTCCAAATCCCCGGTCTTCAAAGCCAGCACTCCTCGGGAGAGCACCGCGGCCTCCGGCCGTAATTTCAACGACACACATACAGAGGAAGTGTGCGAAATTAAAAAGAGTGCCTCTGAGACAGTCAAGGGCATCTTTCTGCGCAGCCAGAACAGCGCCTTCCGGTCGTGGAAGGAGAAGGAGATGGAGAAGCGTGAAGAGAAAGCCCCCATCGGAAAGCTGAAGCTTCCCAAGGGGGGAGACTGGAGGGCTGACCTCGGGGAGATCTCGGCTAGCAAGTCCACCATCATGTCCCGACTCTTCGTCCCCAACATTCAGCAGATGCCTAAGGACAAGCTGCCCGGGAAGCAGGCCACTAAGTATCCTGCAGCCCAGGCCACCTCCACCGCAGTCATCAGGCCCAAGGCTCCGGAAATCAAGATCCGGCTGGGGAGTGTGCAGCAGCCGAGCTCCGACTTCAACATTGCCAAGCTGCTCACGCCCAAGCTGGCCGGGGGCAGCACCTCCAACCTCTTTAAGACCAAGGAGGACAGCAACAGCAGGGCACAGCAGAAACTCTTCCGTGGGGACAACCTTGAAAAGGTGCCCCAGTTCCAGGTCAGAGACGTCCGAGACAAGTCCAAGGCCCAAGGACCCCTTCATCAGGTGAGGGATGTCAGAAAGCTCATTAAAGGGTCGGGGGACAGCAGCGACAAAGGCAGCGTAACCCCAGAGCAGGGGCTGACCGGGTCCAAGCCCAGGCAGTTGGCTGCTGCCGCCGCTGCGTCTGGGTCCCTGTCTCCCATGGTCATTACTTGCCAGGCCCTGGTGAACCAGCGGGAAGACAGCACGGACCGAGAGTCCAGGGAGGGCGTGGGCAAAGGGGGCAGCAGCAGGGTCTTGGATTCCTCTTCCTCTCCAGAAGGGACAGTCTTGGTTCACAGGGCATCTGGCAGGCTGCCTGTGGCCACCATCGCGCCCAACAAGCCCGAGCAGGGCTCCTACCTGCCTGTGCTCAAGATTGTCTCCAAGGCTTCTGCCCAGAAGACACCCGAGAAACCCAAGGATGAGGAGGTCAAGGAGGAAGGCAAAGGCGCCCCACCAGCCCGGAACGCCCTGGAGAAGCTGACTGCCGCCGTGAGGTCCATGGAAGAGCTGTACAGCTTCAACAGGAATGAGTGGAAGCGCAAAAGCGACCCTCTGCCCATGCTGACCGACAGCCACGTGCTATCGTTGATAGCCAGCGAGGAGAGGGAGAGCGGCCTGGGTGCTGAAGGGGACCCTGACAAGCTAGCCAAACGGCTCGTGGAGGTGGAAGAACGCGGCGCGGGTGCCAAAGGCGCCGTGGTGATGCGCGGAGCGCCCCTTGAACGCCTGCAGCGCCGAAATTCCAACCCCAGCGCTGACAGCGTGTCTGCCCGCGCCGCCGCCTTTGAGAGCCTGGCCGCTGGACGCGAGAGGCCGCGGTCTCTCTACATCCCACCCGTCCACAAGGATGTGGAGAGAAGCCACCCTATGCAGGCTCTCCCGCCGCATCCCAGTAACCGCAACGTGCTCACCGTGAGTGCGGGCAATGCCCAGAAAACCGGGGGTGTGGCCGGCAAGTTTCCACTAGGGCCTTCTCCAGAGAGCCCCTCCACAGCCAAGGGCGTCAGATCACAGGGACTCCGGTCACTCAAGATCTCTCCGGCCACGCGGGCACCTCCGGACGAGGTGACCAACAGGAAAGGTGGCATGGGAGTGGAGAAGAGCAGTAGTGATGGTGAGAACTACCTGACTCAGCCACTGAAGGCAGGTCCACCAGCTGCCGCTGTGGCCACCGCTGCCTCTGGGGGACTTCCTGGCAGGCCTGGGGCTGCTGGCAGCGAGGCGCCATCCACCTCCTCAGCTGCCACTCTCTGCAGCTTACCTCCACTCAGCGCCCGCAGTCAGGTCCCCAGCAGCCCCAAAGGCTCTCAGGTCAGTGGAACCAGCCGGCCTGCTTGGAGAACCAAGCCTGATAGTTCCCGGGAGACGGTGGCTGCTACTGCTGCTGCCTCCGCTGCTGCTGCTGCTGCTGCTGCTGCTGGGCCACGAAGCCCCGAGCATCCCCCTACTGCTATATACCACCAGCCATCACTGCCCTTCACCTTGCAGGGAGCCCAGCCTCAAGTCCTCTGCTTCTCCCCACCCGGCATGCCTGCCCCAACTCCTGCAGGCCCAGCTGCCGTCACCGCAGACCCCTTCCAGCAGCCGCAGCCCCAGCAGACACAGAGGAAGATGCTCCTGGATGTGACAACTGGCCAATACTATCTGGTGGACACCCCGGTACAACCCATGACCAGGAGACTGTTCGACCCTGAGACGGGTCAGTATGTGGACGTGCCCATGACCTCTCAGCAGCAGGCTGTGGCTCCTGTGTCTCTCCCCGTGCCTCCCCTGGCCTTGAGTCCTGGGGCCTATGGACCTACCTACATGATCTACCCCGGTTTTCTGCCCACTGTGCTTCCCCCCAATGCCCTGCAGCCCACAGCCATTGCTCACTCACCAGGGGGCAGTGAGCTGTCCCCCGTGGTGGCAGAAGCCCCTGGCAAAGAGGCAGCTGCTGCTTTCACCGAAGTGCCCTACTTCATGGCCTCCAGCCAGTCCCCAGCCTCCCCCTCCTCCTCAGCCACAGCAGCCACATCCCAGCTCGTGGGAGCCAAGGGCTTTGCCCAGCTGCACGGCAAGCCTGTCATCAGCATCACGTCACAGCCCCTGGGGCCCAGGATCATTGCCCCCCCTTCCTTTGACGGCACTACCATGAGCTTTGTGGTGGAGCACAGATGACAGATGGCCGTCGTCAGGGATCAGGATGCAGACGTTACTGGTGAGTAGATTGCGCTCTGGTGCAGGTAGAACAGAGAGCAGTGTTGTCTCTGTGTGGAGTGGGCCATGCCCTATGGGAGCGCGGGCTTTGGAAAGAGGAGAACAGAACCCCAGCTGCATTGAGAACCAATTGATGTTCTCCCCAGGCCCTTTCCTTTCCCACTCCTCAGACCCCAGTCATGATTTCTTCTCCTTTGACCCTTTCGAATTGCCTTAGTGTTTTTTCTCAGGGAGAGTAGGTGAGACAATGAATTTGCCAGCTGTCCCTTCAGCTCTCTTTTGGTAAGGTTTGGCCAAAGCAGGGAAGACATGAAAACCTGGCTTGGATTTTGTGGAGTGAGCCTCATTTTTGGTTCCTGACAGTCCAGGTGGCCAAAGACACCAACCATCCCAGGAAATCCTTAGGAACATGTTCATATGTAAGCTCCTCAGAAGGAAAGGAAATCGAAGAATGATAACCCCTGGTGGGGAGCTTTTCCACCATCTGTAAACTCACCTCTTTCTCCTCCTCTCGCACACCTTCCTCTTGACATTTCTTGCTCAAAGTTGCTGTAATTTTCAAGTTCTAACTTTTCAGTTTTTACATGCGCAGAATAGTCTCTCTCAGAATGGAACTGAGATCTTTATCGTGCACATATGCACACACACACACTCACATGCACACAGCTGGACTCGCAGGAGCAAGAAGATGCTGGACTTGAAGTCGTGCCTGCATGCAGCTGCTATATTTGATCCAGTCCTGGAATCTGTTATGCTGCACCCCTCACCAATCCCCAGAAAGCACTCATTTTCCTATCTGCCTGTCTCCTTTCAAAAGAGTCTACATTTTCTCAGAGTAAAGGAAATTGGAGAGAACAGACTCCTGACTTGGAGGTTTAGCCACATCCACAGACAGGAACCTTGCTGTTAATACAGTCCATGAAACTTGATAGCAAGCCTATGAGCCAGAGTAAAGACACCTTCAGATGGGGGTACAGAGCGGTCAGTGCTGTAGGAGTGATCCACCCCCCCCCCCACACACACACTTATACTCTTTCTTCAGATGCGGAAAGTTGAGATCATAAATCCTTTCACTCCCTGGTAAGACCATATACACTGAGTCAAACAAGGAGATGGAGAGAAACAAGCCATGCGTGTGCTACTATAACAGGAATAAGTAATTTCTTTTATCTGAAATGAAACAGAAGAACATTATTGCTTCATACAGTAAAAAGCTTTAAATTAAGGAGTAGGATTGCTGGATTGTAGTTGCACAGGTCCTTGCTGACTGTGGGATTTTGGGCATGAGAAATACTTTGGCATTTGTGTGTCACCTCTAGGGGAGCTGATATCTATCCCTCCATGTGGATCTGAAATTCGGTTGATAGAGCAATGTATTACAAGCTATTATTCTCTGATCTTTAGGAATTCAGGTTTGAAAGCAAAAGCCTGGTTTTAGCTGCAATCTAGACAAAAATGCTTCGGGGCATTTCTCTTCCAAATACCTGCAACAAGCCTGGTGTGATGAACACAGAACATGGGAGGAACTAAGTCAAATCATGCATTCTTTGTTTGGCTTGGAAGATAAAGGAAAAATTCAATATGCATGTGGAGGCGGCTCAGAATTACAGATGTAGTTTTGCAGGAGAAGAGTCTTCTATGGGCAAAAGCATTTTAATCTCCTGGACAGGTGGCGTGTTTACCTAGGGCTATTTTCGATCAACTAATCCTTGAGGCCTTTGTGGGGCTACGAGGTGCGATAGGAAGGGGTGGGAGCGAGAGCAGAGGCGGGAGGATTGTGCAGGCACACACTCACACAGTGCCTTCTGGGCAGCTGCCCTTGGCCTTTCTCCTGTTTGCTGAGTCTGGAGAGATTAGGCTTGGAGTTGTTTCCATGAACACAGAGAAAAAGCACAGATTCAGGATTCAAGACTTGAACACTCCCTTTCTGAAAGCACAGCTGTTTATTTAGTAAACAACCCTCAAGCTAGAATGGCAAAAGCTGGTGTCTTGATTCTTAATCTAAGAAGAGCAGTCAGGAATCCAAGGCTGGCTTTTTATAGGAAGGTAAACACCTGATTAGCCAGACTTAGATAATGGATCAAAATTCTTCAAAACTCAAGTTCTTGAATGTTCTAATGCCACTTCTCACAAAAAAAATGACAGATACATTAAAAAAAAAAAAGAAAGAAAGAAAGAAAAGGAAGTACACAGTTCTTTGCCTTGTGTAACAAACTTTTATTGACACCATCCAGATATTTCCAGAGCCAGGCCCCCAGAGAATGAGAGAGCCAGGACTTTGGAGCTGGGTTTTCCCTCCAGTGCCATATCAGGCTCCCTGCAGACTGCTCTTGGTGGTCCTAGTGGAATACACAGAACAAAGGAAGGGTAGCAGAGGTGAAAGCAGAAAGTACATCCAAGATCTACTCCCTAGTGGTGTCTGGGTATGAATCATATATACTTCCACTTACCTCTCCCTAGACATTTGTAAAACGATTTTTTGGACACAATGTGCTGATTTTCCCAATCATTCAACAGATGTGAATGACATGCCCCCCTGTGCCATTCACTGTGCACTCACCCATGTACTATAAGTGCACGTGTGAGCTGGTGGAGTTTTCAAGTCAGGAGTGTACACTCCAACAGAAAGGAACAGACCTCTGCACACGACCACAAAGAAGGATTCCAGAACTGTCAGAACCTTTAAGGTTCTTTCCAGTTCAAATAATAAAGTATTTTGTCATCTGTTTCTAGCGGCACCTTAAAACAAGGAACCTTTTTCTTGCCCCTGTAATCAGGATTCCAGGACTCCTTGAATATTGCAATACCACAATCTATCTAAAAATACTTACCTCTTTTATTAGTTAATCTTGTTACTTGTTATTACTGCTATTTTCTTGCTGTTTAGTCAGGCCGTTACACCATGTGATGAGTAGGCAAGGCTGTTCTGTGACTGGCACCTGGTGGCCCCAGGCCAGCTAACCACACCATTGACACATTTGTATCACACCAGAGATCCGGGCACTTCACTTGTGTGCCTTCACCACTTCCCCTGCTGTTGTTCTGCTTTGTGGTTGGTTTGTTTATTTTTGGTTTTGGAAGTCCCTGCTTCACAGGCTCTGTGATGCCTTTTTGGTGATACTTGGCTCCAATTTTTGTTTATTGGAGACGTGTGGTTATATTTTTCGTTCCTTGACACAGCCACCTTCAGCTCTTCTGTACGCTCACCTAAATGCCACATTTTGTTTTAAATTTTTAATTGAGACTTGACAGTAAACACCAGTTACAGGAGCATAAGGGTCAAGTAAATATGCAACACTCACCAAAGATCCATCATTCAGCGCCAATCCCAAGAGAGATGTAACTGTTTTTATTTCCTAGGGATGTCTTTTTTTTTGCCTGCAGTCTTCATTTTTGAATGTGCTTCATGTTGTTCCTGAAGTTTTGGTCTTTCACCTCTGCTCACTTCCTCAGAGCTGTTTTTTTCCCCTCTGAACAGAGCTCTCAGGTCAGCAGCTTCTCCTCGTGTTTTTTGGTAGTTCACTTTCACTGCTGACAGGGTGGCTTGGAGGACAAGGCTGGGCACCCTGAGGACCCTGAGGACCCTGCCCATCCCCTCCCCTGAAGGATCCTTGAAGCTGGGAGCAGCCCCTGCGAGTCAAGGTGCTGGTTGCCCTTGTCAGGCAGGCAGGCAGTGGTCAGCTAACTGGACTGCAGAAGGCAAACTGAGGGTTCTCAGTTCATTCCATAACTCCATTCAAGAACCCATTCATTATGCCTATCCCCTTCCCCACTTAGTGTGGCTTCCTCTCCCAAATTTTGCATATAGACGTCATTATTATTATCGCCTTTCCTTTTCTCCCTTTCACCTTTATGAAATTGTATCTTTCCTCTACCTTCCTCTTTCGTGCCTTTCTGCAAGGTGCCACTGCTTTTATACTTCTCCCTTACTCTCTCTAAATGTCAGTAAAATTGGAGAATAGTAGCTAATGTGTGTTCATCACTTGTTATAGTCCAAAACGTAGCAGTGCACCATTGGATTCTTTCAACAAGTGAAAGCTATTTTCAAACCTTACTTGATAAATGAAGGGCTTGTTTTAGATCAGCAGTTCCTGAGACTCGGGACCTTGCAGCTCCATTGCCATGCTCTTGTAGATGACCCCTGGTTGGCCCGTTTTGCTTACTCTCTACCCTCTGCTCAGAGCTCCCTGTCATGAATGGTGCCCCTTTTGTTATTTGCCTTTTAGGTATTTGTACCTGCCTTCTCCAATTTTTTTTTTCAGCTAATGCTTTTTGCCAGTTGGTAAAGGATTAAATATAGGAGATGAATGTTGACTGGAAACACTGCAGTTGGCTTTCCTGATGTCAGTTTCCTGCAAATAAACATAAAAGTCCTATCAAAGAGGAAAGAATCTCCTGGCCATTTCACTGCTGGGAACTGCTTGTCAGCCACTAGGCTAAAGTGTGTTATCTGGAGGAAAGCTAGGTGACTTCGACACTGATACTTCATAGTATGGACAAATGAATTGCCCTTTCTGAACCTCAACGTCATTTTCTGTAATATGGGATACTATTCAGAAAAATTGTGAAGCTTGAATTAAAAATCCGTTACAAAAGATGTACCCACAGTCCATGACATGTAACAGGTGTTCGGCCTCCCTAGGACCTCCTTACAACCCCATAATTCCTTTATTTCAACAGATCTTCCCATCAAAGCAGAAAAGCAGCCCTTATCCCAGCACCTCTTCAGGACAGCATCAGGGGTCTGTGGCCAGGATTGCTCTGTATGTCCCAGACTAAGGGCAATGGCTACTGCTCTACAGTGCCCTTTGAGCTGGCTCCCCCTCAGGGCAGGCCACTGGCTGTAGTCAGGGTACTCTATCATCCACCAAGACCTTCCAGAATGTTATACAACTCCTGGCGGAGCTTGCCAGCTGTGTGTGGTGATTTTCCTCTCTGTCTGGGCACAGGCCTGTGTGGAGCAAGGGAAAATCTGACCCAGCATCCCTGTTGAACTCTGTCATGTGTTGGCTTCTAAAATCCTGGGAAGTCACCCGGCCAACACGCCTTTCACCTTTAGTGACTTCTTGCTGATCTTATGAGACCTTGGATAGACTATGTTGGCAATTTCAATAATCTCATCATAAATAGGGATTTGAAGCAACTTTTTACTCCTTTTAAATAACATTTCTCTGAAGCTAATATAAGCAGAAGTAATATCCTATGAATTTACTATAAGGCAATATGTTGACTAGTAGTCTCCAAATAATGTCAAGATTGCCTCAATGAATTTCCCTTGGATTCCTCAGGCTGCCATCACTATCTGGTATGTGGCATTACAAACATTCCCTCTTCTCTCTCCTGTCTTTCTCTGTTTCTCTGCCCCTCTCTCCCTGCCTCCCTCCCTCCTTCTCCCTTCTCTCTCTGGATCCCTTATCTCTCCTGGGTGTCTTTTTACTTGGCTCTAGGCATCCTGGCAAAATTTGCTTTGTGCTGTGACTCAGACAAAGCTGTTAACTCCTTGGCTCTGCCTTTGAAATTAGTCTTCTTGCTCTTCTATTTTCTTTTCCTCCTCTTGTAATTTTACATTTTCTGTTCCTATGTACTTCTCTTTAGTTTCTAAGATAAGAACAGTTATATTTAGTAAATGGGAGGTCTCAAGTCATAAAACAGTCCTTTTCACTTTGAAGGTCATTTTTCAGTACAAAATATAAAATAATGAAACAAACATGCAATTAAATAAGAAAAGTATGAGTTGTAAATTCATAACTATTCTTATAAATTTCCTTTCTATTAAGTGTGTAGTTAGACAGTCTGTTTCTAGATAAAAGGATTAAAATATCCCTTGCCGTGCTACTCTGATTGCATATAATTGGTTAGATAACTGTTATTTGATACTTTTTGGAGGTTATTTTTCAAATGATAGAATCTCTTGAATTTCAAATGTTCTACTTTAGTTTTCAATATAAATTCTGTAACTGCTTTTAAGAACATTTTTATGTTATTGTTTTATCCCTTATATGAATAATTTTAATTAAACTAATCATTTAATGCCAAAGCCATTTTTGGGTAACTCATTAGATTTAATTCGGTTTTCAAAGAGAGATTCTACTTTGGGCATTTTCTTAAAATCAGCCATGATGTCTAGTAGGTTCAGAAATACATTTGCCAAGCAATATTTTAAAATGTGTATGGCATCATTATGAAAGTTGGAATTAGCCAAGGTAGTTAAATAGAATTTCTGTCATTTCTCTTGAAGCTTTAAGATTGACGGTTGTTTTCAGAGCTAACAATCTCTTCTTTGACTATGTTTTGTTATAGGAACAAGACAAATATGGACTATTCTTCTTTCAAGTTGCATTGTGTTAGCACTAAGAATTCATCAGAAAAACTTCTTCCACATGTGTTCTTTTTAGTTTTTGCTTCTTATAAACCAAGTGTGTAAGTTTCTGCATTTTTTGAACACACTTTTTTAAAGGTAATTTTTGTTATTTTAATTTTACTAAGGTGATTGAATGGTTGTGCTATTTCCTGTCCCCACCATGAAGTTTTGTTTTTATACTTTAATGTGGTAAATAATCTTTCTACTCACCTTCCTCCTTCATCCGTTCATGACTAATCAAGCACTCTTTTGACGATTTCCTTTGTTCAATCAAAGCCTATAACAGAAATGGATTGGTTGTGTTGCAAACCAAGTTAGAACATCAGTAATTTGTGTCACAGAGCTCCTTATCCGTTCTTAGAATACATGTAGGCTATTTGCACAGCCATAGCACATATTTAGATTTTACACACAATGGGCTTACACTTTTGAATCATACACCAGCCAAACATGGTCATTTTCTTGGTTGTACACTAGGTCTTCTATTATTGGGTTTGGAATTACGTCTAATTTGATTGTGAAAAACAGTTACTTTAGCCCTTTGCTTTGTTTTAATTTTCCCATTTTTAAATGCCATGACACTAATTGTTGCCTTAAAATAGAATGGCTTGGAATACCAGTGATGGCATAGTCTTATCTCTTACGGGTTGTCTGGAGCTAGAGGAGTAACTGTTGGTGTGGTAGAACAGAATAGGAACTGATGATTCAATGACTCTGATTCACTCCAGCCCTACACATCCCCAAGCAGGAACTTAGAGCTGTAGCACTTGCTCCTTATAATGCAGACTTTATAAGATCTCAAGAATCCATGGATCATCCACATTGCCTCAGCTATAACCTGACTCTGAAGGCTATTTGAGTGTATATCCATGATGAGTTTTGAAGAGTTGATTGTATTGCAAATACTTAGCTTATCATAATTCATAGGTGTCTTTTAAACTGATAAGAACATATGCTACATTTGATCTTAGCCAAAAAAGCTTTTAAAGAGGATCAGTTAGACCCTTCAAACAACAGTTCAATTTCACTTCCATGAAATTCAATCCACATAAAGCTTTCTTGAGCAAGGGAAAGGTCTGGATGATCATCTCTGGTAACAGTTTAGTCACTTGTTGAGCTGATGAAGAGTAAAACAAAGCTACAGTCTCTATGGGGTGGGAAGCATGAGTCGTGGTCTCTGTGGGTGGAAAAGTTGCCTCTAGACCATATTTTTATCCTAAAGGCTCTTTCCCAGGTACGTCAGTAAACTAACTCCCCAGCTTAACCTGGGGAGACAAATCTTACAGCATTAATGCTTCTTCATCGGTGCTAGCTCAATCCACTGAATATTGAAACAGGAAAGTTGAAGGTATTTCAAAGGTCTCAAACCTATACAACAAGCAACACTATGAAACTGCAAGCATTTGGACATGATTGATGAAACTCAGCTGTGGTTTAGGCAGATAGTACTTAAGCTATCTAAGATTGGTTTACAATCACAGCTGACTCTTAGGGATGTTCAGGAGCCATGCTAAAGAATCATTGCTTGTCAGACCCTCAAAAAGAGACACTCCTTCCCTAGAAATGTGGTAGAGTCGAAGGTCTGGGGGTCTGGAGACTATCTGTCACCAGTAGATCTAAGCCTTAAATTCTTATGATCAAGTTAACTACATGAAAAACTAGAAGAGAAAGGAGACATTTTCCTTTGTTGGCTCTATTCAACAGGCTGTATTCAACAGGCTGCTACCCTCTGGAAAGGAGCCAAGGATGTAATAAATGTCCGTGTGGTTACAAATGGAACTTCACAATCACATTGTGTAAATGCTATGCTGCCTGTTGATACTTTCATGATTGTTTAGTTTGTCAAACTGCATGAAGCTGCTAGGCTATTTACTACCTCAAGCTATTGGGAAAGAGCATTTTCATGGGTGTGAGGTAAACCTCCACCTCTATTTTTATTGTTCTGTCATTTCTTAAGGTTTCAAGGATATGTGAATCAATTAACTGCCCTTCATTTTTCAACCAAAGTGGAACACTACAAGAGGCCATAAAGCATTCTGACCCCTAGAACTATAATCCCAACCAAGTCCCTCTGGCTTCTGAACAGTCCTTCTATATTTTATGGATAGCAGGCATTTCCCAAGTAATGCCTTGAGCTTCAGTCTGATCAGGATTGCAGTGCGACTTTGATGATTTTGTCTCATGGTTCATATGTGGATCGGTTTTCCAGGTGAACCATGGGGATTGGTGTGTAGAGCTCTGGATCCATTTCCTCTTTATTTCTGTTGTTGAACAATCATATTGAAATATGCCCTGATTATTTCTGGAAAACTGAGCACATTTGTCGCCAGTATGAAAAAAATCTGACTCTTTGGAATGTAGTTTCTTGAAAGCATTTGCTGAAATTGCCCTCACGGTTAACTAGAGCCTAGCACTTGGTATATGAGAGATTTTTATTTTTATGTTTGTATGTCACTGAGTAAATAAGCAAAAATAAATTATACTTTGCTGTTTTATAATCAGTCCCAAATTTTAGCACGCATTTCACATTTATCCTTAAATCACTAGTGGATATCTAATGATACAATTTTTTTTTTTTGAATTTCAGATTTGACTTTATCATCCCTGCCTTAAAGAGATTTGATACATTTTAATTGTTTTCATGCTTCATACAAATGTCTGCGTTTGCTACAAATGGATAGCTCATACTACCAGAAACAATACTTTGGACTGCAGGACAGTATTAATTCCTAAGTAGACTGATTATAATCTCATAATAAGTATGTGTATGTGCATGGGAAAACGTTCAACAAGTCTTTGTGTTTAAAAACACAAAGTATACAAAATATACACTAAAACACATGGTATACAGTTTCCTATGTGGTGCTTAAGGGTTTCATTCTACAGTTTACATGGTGTAGGTTTGCACCCCAAATTCTCAGGGTATATTATTTTACCCAAATACTTGAAAGAAAAGGTGCCCTGAACTTTATTGGTACTATTGAGGAGGAAAATGTAAGTTTGTTTATAAAAAGTGCTTATAAAATCAAATTCATATGTTAGAAGATAGATTAGATAGATAGATAGATAAGATATATTTTGAAGAGACTCCTTATATATTTTTAACTTATGGGTCCTACATAGACCTCACCTGTGCATAGAATCCTTAGTAAAGCAGGCACTATTGCTAAATAGTGCCTTGAGCTGGAATCTAATCAGAATTCCATACCCTGGTCTTCAGGAAAGAAAGCATGCCCATCTGTGGCATGTGGGATTACAAGGCCCGGGGAATTTTGAAGACTAGACTCCTCTGTACCCTCCAACCCAGCATCAGAAGAGGACTGAAGTTTGGTAGCAGCATCTGTGAGTTGTTAACTTTCAGTGTTTCATGTTTTGACTGGAGTACACTGTATCAGATTTATTCCTGTTTAATTCATAATGGTGCAGAAAAAGACACACACACATCCGATTTGATGTTTTTTTTTCTTTTTTTTTCCTCTTTTTTAAGTTTCATAATTGCTGTTTGCAAGCTTGTGTTAAAGGCAGAAAGTCCTTCCCTTCATTACCTAGCCTACCTATATCCATTTTCTGGCAGGTACTTCTTTTTCTCCCTTCTTTGAAGATATGAGTTTCTGTATTTACATACAAGTCATACTGTTGTGTGCTAATGACAGTGATGGTTGAAAAGAATGTGAAGGCTGGAGAAGTTGTGTCTGAGCAAAGGAGAGTAAATGGTGCAGTAAGTAGGAAAGACATTGGATAATGCTGAAGTATACCCCTGACCGTGAACCAAGTCAGTGGTAAGTGGAAAGAATGTGAAATTTTAAACTGCAATCAACACAGAAATCATGATGGAAAAGTTCCTAACTGAGGCCTGAAGTGAAACAATTATAGAATGCAGTGAACTGAGCCAAGGGGACTTTGGATCCAGCCCAGCAGTTCTGAGAATTATATACTCAGTGTATTGCATATGGAGAAAGCTATTTGGGCAAGGATTCTGTGAGACTGGCCTACTTACCTTCAATTGCCAGCATTTGTAAATGATTGTGTAATTTTGTGTAATGGTCTTTCATTTTGACTGTTCTGAAGAAAAAATGCTTTGTTGTTTTTTTTTTTCAGTAAAAGTAACTGCAAAAAAAGTGTCAGTTGTCTTTAATTTTAAAAGTAAAATTTGGATATTTCTTTTTCTCCTATTTTCTAACTTTAACCATTCATTTAACTAAAATATTAATATTTGACATCCAGGTCCTATGTATTTTTTATTGCCATGGTAACAAATGACCACAAATGTAATAGGGAATGTTAAGACAAAATAATTTTATGATTTTACAAATCTGGGGTAGGGTTTTCCCTGTACACAGACCACTTTATCTCACCAAGCAAAGCAACTGAAACTAAGCACTAAACTTCTCTTCATTCTTTTTCCTAATTTTTGTGCTTATTCCTTTTTTTTTCTTTCCTTTCATGATATGGTTCCATAAGTACAGCAATTTCTCCCTTATACCCTCTTTCTCCCCACCCCAGTACTCCATCACTGTGCCCCAACATTATTACAGTAATAAAGTCCCAACCTTGCCATCTTCACTGGCATTGGAAGGATCATGTTGCCAGCAAATCTCAGTGGGTTCTTTGCTCAGCTGAGTATAGAAATAAAAAGCCCAGAATTTCTTGCAGAGGGACAAGTTTTATTTGCAAAGTGAATAAAGCACCTCCTTGGAGATGGGGGCCTCTTCAAAGGAAAGAGGGAGAGACGTGATACGTTTTCCCAAGGGTCTTGGGTTTTCAAATGTTCCCTGACCCATCCTTGTCCGGGCAGGAACATGTTGGGAAGATATTCCCCATCGTTGGTCTCACAACCAGTTAGGGAATGACTTAACAATTCTTGTGCCACCCACTTGAAGGTGTGGCCAAGATTTTAGTGGGCTTGGACAGTCTCAGAGCAGAGACTTACATGTTTGACATTCCGGCGACACCAAAGAGCAACATGGAAAACAAGCATTCCTGAAATTCTCCTTTGAAGCCCAGTTAAGTCACTGTGGTTCCACCTCTCACAAACTATCTATCAAAGAGCACATCATGAAATCAGTTCATAACACTTGCCTTAAAGCAACCACTCATCAATTGAGGTCACTAGAAAACCTTAAGATTAAAGACCCCTGAACACTTGAACCAACATTCCAAAAAGAACAGCATCAAGAGCTCCTCGCTTCTATGTTCCAGGGTTGGGAAATGCACAGCATGAAAAAGCAATTCCTGGTCTTATACTTTCTGGAGTCACCTCTTGCTTTCAGTTCTTGTTCCCAGTGAGTTTTCAATCCACATTCTCCATTTTGCCTCCAGCGCCCCAGGTTAGCTTTCATGATACATTTACTGAATCCTGAGTGTTCTATGCTTAGGAACCACAAGAAGTATTAGTCAGCTTTTCATCACTGTAACTATAGTATATGAGAGAAGCTACATAGGAAGGAAGAAAGTTTATTTTGGTTTGCTGTTTTGGGAAATTCACAGGCCAAGATTGTGAGCTCCGATCAGTCTGGTAAGAAAGCAATTATAGAGCAAGTCAGAAAGCAGAGTGGGACAACAAGCTTGTCCAGCTTATATAACTAATTCGCTTGTGAGAATCAACTCCTGACGGTAATCCCATAGTAATCTACAGAGCTCTCACTAAGTCCAATTTCTAGATGTCGTTTTTAGGTCATATTTTTTGCCCTTAAGACATTAGCTATTAACATAAGACTGTGAGGGCTGAGCCAGAACACATAGGCCTTTAGGGGACACTTAAGCTATTATTCAAGTCATGAGAATATATCTTCAAAAAGTTCATGGAGATGCGTAATATGAAAAAAAAAACTATGCATAAACTTCAACATTTTTGCATCAAACTAAAATTATCTTTTTTTTTTGGAAAAAAAAACATTTATTTTTATTGGAAAGGTAGATTCACAGAGAGGAAGAGAAAGAGAAAGATCCTCCATCTGCTATATCACTCCCCAAGTGGCAGCAACAACCAGAGCTAAGCCAACCTGGAACCAGGAATGGGATCCTCTTCTAGGTCTCCCCACACAGGTGCAGGTCCCAAGGGTTTAACCATCCTCTACTGCTCTCTCAGGTCACAAGAAGGGAGCTGGAAGGTAAGTGAAGCAGCCAGGACCTGAACCAGCACCCATATGTAATCCAGGCAGCTGCAAGGATAGAATTCTAGCCACAGAGTCGTTGTGCAGAGCCCACTAAAATTATCTCCTAATTTAAAATTTTCACAACTTTTTGAAGTATGCTTACATATGTGTGCCAGGATTTTGCTGAGGGCTTAGGGTAAATGGGATGAAAATAAGTAGATGGTTTCAAATATGGCAGGCTGTTGCATTAGCAAACAGATCAATTTTGAACCTCTAATATATTTTTTTAAGATTTATTTATTTTGGGCCCGGGGTGGTGGTGCAGTTGTTAAGGTCCTCGCCTTGCACGCCCGGGATCCCATGTGGGCACCGGTTCTATCCCGGCAGCCCCGCTTCCCATCCAGCTCCCTGCCTGTGGCCCAGGAAAGCAGTCGAGGACGGCCCAAAGCCTTGGGACCCTGCACTCACATGGGAGACCCGGAAGAGGCTCCTGGCTTCGGATTGGCTCAGCTCCAGCCCTTGCAGCCCCTTGGAGAGTGAACCATCAGACGGAAGATCTTCCTCTTTATCTCTCCCCTCTGTATATCTGACTTTGCAATAAAAAAATAAATAAATCTTTTTATTTTTATTATTTTTTTCATTGGAAAGGCGGATATACAGAGAGGAGAGACAGAGAAGAAGATCTTCCGTCCGATCATTCACTCCCCAAGTAAGCGCAACGGCCCATGCTATGCCGATCCGAAGCCAGGAGCCTCTTCCAGGTCTCCCATGCGGGTGCAGGGTCTCAAAGCTTTGGGCCGTCCTCGACTGCTTTCCCAGGCCACAAGCAGGGAGTTGGATAGGAAACTGGGCTGCTGGGATTAGAATCGGTGCTCATATGGGATCCCAGGCGTTCAAGGCGAGGACCTTAACCACTACGCTATCATGCTGGACCCAGAACCATTAATATTCTTATCCTTCATTAGCTCCATATCAACTCTGGCATAGCTCTTCACTGATTCTTGACTCTATTGCTTCTCTCCTAATGATGATCCTCTCCTTTCTTTCATCCTTCACTCCTTATGCTCCTTAGCTGATGCACAATCATCTAATTTCCCATCATTTTTGTTTTGAGTAAGGTGACCACCAGGTAAATTCCTGCAATTGCAAGCCCACTCCTCAACAACCAAAGACCTTACCTCCATAGCCAAATATGCTCATCTTTCCAGTTATATATGGTTGTTGTGACTTCTGAGAAATAATCTACCCCAAAATTGGTTATTTCCATTTTAAAAAAATATTTATTTTTATTGGAAAGGCATATTTACAGAGAGAAGAAGAGAGAGAATGATCTTCCATCCACCGGTTCATTCCTCAAGTGGCTATCATAGCTGGAGCTGAGCTATTCTGAAGCCAGAAACCAGGAGCTTTTGGGTCTACCATGTGGGCACAGAGTCCTAAGGCTTTGGGGTATCCTCTACTGCCTTCCCAGGCCACAAACAGGGAGATGCATGGGAAGTGGTGCAGCCAGGACATGAACTGGTGCTGATACAGGATCCCGGCATTTGCAAGGTGAAGATTTAGACACTGAACCATTGGGCACCAGGTCATTTCTTTAGGTAATGAATCTGCAATCCAGGCAGGAATCCAATTGGAAGGTTTCCTCTGCTTCAATACAGCAACAGACAGGAAACTGGAGAATCCATGCTCCAAAATGGGTACACTCACAAAACGAGCCAATTGAGCTAGCTGTCAAATGTGAGCCCAGCTGGACTCAAAAGCAGATGGACTCTTGCTGTTTGGGCTTCATCAAAACATGGCAGCTAGGTTTTAGCAGTGAGTATCCCAAGTGGGAGAGGGCAAACACTGTGGTTCCTTAGAGTCTGTTCTAAAAGAGACACAACATCACTTTCTCTGTCTCTGACAGGCAATTACAGAACCAAGATTCAATGAATAAGAACATAAATACCACATGCTAATGAGAACAGTTTCAAGGAATTTGGGGACATATCATTAAAAAGTATTTTAAAACAGGTACTTTTCAAAAGGGGATTGTAAAGTCTGTTCTTAGATCAGCTGAGATTCATTCAGACATTCTGGAAAAAAAATCTAGAATGGCAGTAATATAGGAAACACTTGATTGACATGCTTTCCTTGTGATTTGGTAATATGTTGGAGCCTAATAGGGTGAAAATCAGCATGATGCTTCCAATGTGAAAGGAATCAACTTTGGGAAAGAGTGAATACCTACTATGTGCCAGATTCTTTGATTCATGATGAGGTTTGAATTTCAGGAAGCCTTTAAATATGGCTAGAATGTCTGATATGCTGATGAAACTCTTTAGTCCAAGCCTTGCCAAAGGCATGGAAATGGAAAGAGGAAACTGGCTAACTGCCACAAAGAAGAGATGCATGCCAATGACCCAGCAGCCCAGCATGGGGTAGGCAAGGGAATGAGGAGGGGTAGATGTGAAGAGAACTAGGAACAGCAGGGCAATACAAGAGAGCTTAGTTGTGTGGAAGTAGAGAAGCCATAGATGGTCATAAGTGAAAGCAGTAGGGAGAAGTCACCTGGTCAAAGCCGTATGGGTGATACCTGACTATTTCAATGTGCGATGCAGCATCTCCAACTACACCAAATGCCCATCTTAGAGGACTGATTTTTAACATTTATCTCTTATTTCTTCACACTGTTGCAGCATAAAACCAATCTTCTAACTAATTTATTATTTTTAAATTTTTATTTTAGATGATTACAGAGTGGATCAGAGTGGGAAGGTCTGGGGGTCAGGTAAAAGTGGGTGCTATCATTGTTTCCAAATTTTCCATTTCTTCTTCTTATATCTGGGGGGAGGAGAGAGATAAGGGGAGAAGACACATCCAGCCTCCCAACAGCCCCAGTACCCAGGGATAGGGAACAGCCACCCAATATTGACTCAGGGTCCTGATGTGGCATATGCTCTGAAGCTTCTGCCCAGGTGGTAAAATCAATCTTTTAGGTGTTAGGTTTTTATAGTCTTGGGCAGTGAAAATAATGCTTCAGTGAACCATCTTCAAACACAATCTTTCTAAGCATCTCTTAGTATTTCCATGAGATAATGTCTTCTAATTAGGATCATTACATAGAAGAATATCAGCATTCTTAAAGCTAAAATTTTTGGCGCATGACATTTCAAGATACCTTCCTTCCCCATTTTCCATCTGCATATTTTCTAGCCACTGATGTGAATAGAAATATCTGATTCAAACAAAGCTTTACCATATAAATACTGCATTATGAAACCTATTACGACACCCTCAGTGTTTGGAATGGAAGGATGAGAGGCTCCTTGCAGCTTGCAGAAACATTTATTTGCACTAAATATTTTTAATGTTCACATCCAGTTTCCCTCCCCTCAGTTCATAAACATCAGGAATGGCTAAGGGTTTTAGTATTTTAAAATTTGACTTCAGGTCAAATTTCTCTACAGTCAGCTCTAAATGTGTGATCCCCAGACTTGCCTGTTTTCCAAGTTTCAGTGCAGTTACTCAGCCCAACTCCGGGGTTGCAGTGTTCTGTGCCTTAACAGAGCCTCTGGGGAACACTGGTGGCCACTTGCTGGGCAGAGGGCTCCACACTTGACCTGTCGTGTTCATGCTTTAATCCCCAGTGACACCTTCCATCTCAACACTCATTTTCCTCAGTGATATATATATTTTTAAAAGGAGACAAATCAATGTCTTTCTCAGAATTTCAATGATCATTTTTAAAAGATACTGCTTAAGAAATACTGTTTGTCTTCCTTATAGGCCAAGTTACGCTAGCTTTTATTTTTTGACCCTTTATACTTTATTGTGGTTTCTGTGGTGGGGGCAATAATGGGAAAAACACCATGCCAAGAGGTTTTGCTTTGGAGGTTCTAAAGTTACTTCAAATGTACCTTAGTCATCCAGAAGAACAGTTCAAGTTACCAAAGTCTTGGCATCCTTTGAGAGTAGTTTAGTAGTTAACAACCAACTTAACACTTCACGGGAGCCCAAAAACTACATGTGTTGTCTTGAGTTTGCAGTTTGTTGGAGAAGGTATTTGGATAAGAAAAATAAATTTAAAGAAACAACTAAAAGATAATTACACAAGACAACTGGGCAAGGTTGGTTACCAGGTAGGGGATGTCATCAGTCAACTTGTATGATTGAATTGCCTTTGCACCTGTCACTATTTTTCAAAAAGCTGCAGTCAATGCTGGTAAAAACTAACTGCTCAACAAAGTTATAAAACTAAAAAAAGAGGGGAGAGCTTCAAAAAGTTTGTGGAAACAAAATGAAAAGTTAAACTTACTTTGGTGCAAAATACTTTGGTCTCAAACTTACTTTGAGACCCCTGTATAGTTTTCTCATAATATACATTTCTATGAACTTTTTGAAGATATCTTATATGTATACATGGATTTAAAAATTTTTTATCAAGATAAACATACCTTTTAATTGCATTTCCCCATGAATCTTTAGAAGTACCATTATATGTAATATCTGGGCAACAGATATCTCCATAGTTGAAAGATACTATACAGGTAATGTGAAGGAGGTAGCTTGGTATGAACCATCTGGACAGAAGAAAAGGGGGAACGATAAGAAGAGAGGAAGCAATGGCAAGTTTAAGCACTGTTGAGACGCAGTGCAGGGACAAGAGAGCGTGTTGTGCATGCAGAATTGTTCAAGTGTGGCAGGATTGAAATGTGGAATCTGAATGTAGTGAAGGAATTTAATTCTACATTTAGGAACTCAAAATCCTACTTAGGCAACAACATACAATGGCTACATAAAGGATGGAGAGACACTCCTGGGTTAAGTCTTGATGCCCTTCACCAGCTGCGAGAGATTGAAAAAGCCACTACATCTGCCCGTCTTTCAATTCTTCACACACAGAGCTTGTGTAATATTGGTTCCTGCCTGAAAGAGTTGCTATGAAAAGGAAATGATTTGATACCTGGGTGGTAATTGGAACAGTACACAGCACTTTACAAATACCGTATAAAATATTCTCATAGCAGTAAAGGAAGAGGAAGACTTTGGTCAGGTATATATGACTTTAGTTTCTGAGAGGTGCCTGTTTATCCAATAACTGCTCTATTTTTGCCATACCTCCCTCGGGTTGCATTAAAAGGCTAGTGTCTTATTTCTTTATTGAGGTACATGTGAGAATATTTCTACCTGCAAGTAAATCTGCTTATTTTAACAACTTGAAAGATTCATGTCACACCACAACCTTACTATTCCATTTAGGTTTTCACTGGGTAATCTTGAGGCAAATTGTGTGGGAGTACTCTCAAAGACTGGGAGACAGATACCCTCAAGCAAAATGGAGATGATTCATTTTGACTTACAAAATAAATCAGGGGGCCTGACACAGTGGCCTAGTGGCTAAAGTCCTCACCTTGAACATGCCAGGGATCCCATATCAGCACCAGTTTTAATCCCGGCAGCTCCACTTCCCATCCAGCTCCCTGCTTGTGGCCTGGGAAAGCAGTCAAGGACAGCCCAAAGCCTTGGGACCCTGTACCCGTGTGAGAGACCTGGAAAAAACTCCTGGCTCCTGGCTCCTGGCTTCGATTCGCCCTTGCACTCACTTGGGAATGAACCTTCGGATGGAAGATCTTCCTCTCTGTCTCTCCTTCTCTCTGTATATCTGACTTTGCAATAAAAAATAAAATAAATCTTTAAAAAAAACCACAAAATAAATCAGGTAATTAAAAACTAAAGCCTATTTTGGAAAAAGAATGTCCACACTTTTATATGTAATCCTAGAAGATTATGGCAGGAATCTTTCTAGTAAAAATAGAAAGGTGAAAATAGTTTACAGGTTTATGATGTTCCAAGCCAACTGTGAATAAATTAAACTTTTATTAATAGGAAGGTAGCAAAGGATTACTAATGTCATCCTAGACTAACTCTAGTCCTGTAAGGGAAGATAAATAACTAGCTAAAGTACCTCCAAAGGTGAAATTTTTATCAAGTTAAATATTTAAAATATAATTAAAAAATTTAATTGACATATAGCAACTGTGTGTATAATTTTTATGGAATGCAGTGTGACATTTCAATACCTTTATGTATCATATAATGATCAGAATAGAGTTATTGGCATATCTTATCATCTCAGATACATACATCATTTCTTCTTGTGGAAGCATTCAAAATCCTCCTTCAAAGCTATTGTGGGATTGATTCTTGTCAGTATTAGTTATCCTACTGTGCTACAGAGCACTCAGAACTCATTTCTCATATCCAATCGCACCCCATGTACTCTGACCATCTTTTCTACATTCCTACATCTCCAAACCCTTCTTTGTCTGCGGTAATTGTGACTCTACCCTCTAAGTCTATGAGATTAACATTTCCACATCTACATATAAGTTAGAATATGTAGTGGCCACCTTTCTGTGCTTGATTTATTTCATTTAACACAATGTCTTCCAGTTCCAGCTATGTTTCTGCAAGTGACAGAATTCTTTTCCTTTTATGACTGAATGATATTTAATTACCTGTATACACACACAACATTTAAAGTGTAGGTACTGTGTTTTTTTAATGGTTCTTCCAGAGATGAACACCCAGATTAATTTCATATCTTAGCCACGTGAATGTGCTGCAACAGGTATGGCATGGGACCAGATGAAACAGTTGTACTAATCAAACAGCTCAAATTTGCAGTCTCACTGTGGAACTGAATAATAGCATCAATAGAGATTATTGCTACAGGATCTGGCACAGTAGCCTAGTGGTTAAAGTCCTTGCTTTGCACTTCTGGGATCCCATACAGGCACCAGTTTGTGTCCTGGCAGCCCATTTCCCATCTAGTTCCCTGTTTATAGCCTGGGAAAGCAGTCGAGGATGGCCCAATGCCTTTGGACCCTGTACCAGTGTGGGAGACCTGGAAGAAGCTCCTGGTTCCTGGCTTTGGTTTCGCTCCAGCCATTGTGGCCACTTGGGGAGTGAATCAGCAGGTGGAAGATCTTCCTCTCTGTCTCTTCCTCTCTGTATATCTGACTTCCATAAATAAATAAATAAATCTTAAAAAAAAAGATTTGATTCACCAAAGTATTTATAAGGTGATTGCAATGTAACTGTGAGCTGCAATAGAAGCTTCACATGCATTATTTAGGCAGAAAGCAGTTTACACACAGCATCAATAAGAGCTACTCCATTCAAGGTTATTTTAATTACATACATTGTTTGCTCAAGGAGTAAATCATCAATGTCCTTCTCGATGGAGACAAGGAGATGAAGGCCGTGTGACATCATGTCTGCGGGAATTTCACTAGGAGCTTTCCACCCTACCTCATGGCTTTCTTCCTCCCACGCCCTCCCCCAACAAACTAACTACAGAGATTACCCCCAGAATTTTTCCTTCTAGGATTTTGCACTACAGGGATTCCTGCTCTACGATTACATGTCTTTATAAAGTTTATTGAGCCCTTCTCAAATCACCCCATGTTGTTTTTATGTCGGAACTGTCATCCTGCAAGGACCCGAGTCAGAAGAAGCTAATGATGAAGCAGGTGGTGACGGAGAACAAGGATGTTCTGTCTTGGAGCAATGTGACAATTATCTAGCTGGGAGAGATGACAGAGAAAGAACACGTCTTTCTTTTTAATATAAATCATTGTGTTTATACTGCTTGATTTTGTTACTATCATGAAATACCTGATGAGACTTACCTTATTAGGAGAAAAAACTTCATTTATCTCATTGTTGGTGAAGTTCAAATCCTAAATCAGGAAATCCCACTCGTTGGTGTGGGCAGCTGACGGCCGTGTGGGATTACTTGAGCAGCAGCCTGTGCTCATTGTGGAAGCTGAGAATCCCATCTGCCCCTTACGCTCCTTTCTCAGCTATCCTATGGTGCGGGCAAAATTTTTTATTTTGTGGCTGAATTTTAGATTAATTCCATGTTTCCTCATGAAAAAATGCTCTTTCTTCTTGGCAATGATCTTGTTCACAGAGAGCAAAGGCAGAGATCAGTGAGCGCTGAGGTTCATTTGGATGTGTGGAGAAATGGACACAGTCATGCTTTTGATAAAATGGGAGTATAATTTTTATAATGTTGAAACACTGATTGTATAAGAAACAAATAATCCAACAAACTGGTCGCCTGCCTTACACCCTTAATGGTCATGAGTGATAATCCAAAAAATACTCTGTAAAATATGAAATGTTGCCTTACAGAGGCGTTAGAAGTAATATTCATGAATACTTATTAAGTGCATGTCTGGCACTTGTTGCATTAGCAGACTATCGTCACAATGACCTATGTTACAGATGTGGAGGTTGAGGGGTTTGAACGTGCATGGAGCAATGGTAGGAGGAACTTACTGTAAATCCCTCTCATTCCCCTTTCTCCCACCTCCCTGGATGCTGCATATAACATCCCTGCCTCCCCAAGGCCTGAGCAGCAGAGAGGAAATGGCCACTATGTTCTCTGATGAATTTCTAGAAGGAGAGACAAATAAAGTGGTAACAAACTAGTTTTTTGCAATGCTAATCCTTGGTAACATACATATGGCTCTAATATTTATAAAGATTTATTTATTTTTATTGGAAAGGCAGCTATACAGAGAGGAGGAGAGATAGAAAGGAAGATCTTCCATCCGAAGGTTCATCCCCAAGGGTTACAATGGCTGAAGCTGAGCCAATCCAAAGCCAGGAGCCAGGAGCTCTTCCGGGTCTCCCATGCAGATTCAGGGTCCCAAGGCTTTGGGCCGTCCTCGACTGTTTTCCCAGGCCATGAGCATGGAGCTGGATGGGAAGCAGGGCTCCTGGGATTAAAACCGGCGCCCACATGGGATCCCGGTGTGTGCGAGGCGAGGACTTTAACTGCTACGCTGGGCCCAATACATCTCTAATATTTAAAAAAATGACCAAACCCCTCTATGTATTAGGCACTAGATTTACCCTTATTATCTCTACAAATCATTAAAACAACATAGCAAAATAGGTTTTTTTTTATATATATCTTCCTTAGACAGGACAGATTGAGTTGCATGCCCAGGATCACTTAGCAAGCAGTAGTGGGAGTGTATTCCCCTCTCTCCACTACCTTACAGGACAACTACAACTACATTAATAAGGAACACAGGTGCTTCAGCTACTCAGAATATCAAACAGTTGCTTAATATTGGGATAGGCACCTGAGTGAACTAGATGTCCTCTCTGTGTGGGAAGGCACTTAGGCTGTGGTTCAAACTTTGCAATACAATTTTATGAGTTTCAAATATATTTAATGATGGAAATAGAGCTAGGGTACTAGAGGAAATAGAGCTAGAGGTAGTACTAGAGGATTTGGGCCTCCCTGTCATGTCCTGCAGTTCCAGCATCTGTCACTGCTGTCACCATCACCACCACCCACGTTTTCCCCAGCACCATCCTTGCCATGTCTACCCTCAACACTGATATTAAACATTGTCCTGGAGATTCTCCATTCAGGATATTTATATTGGGAAAGAAGAAGTAGACCTATCTCTACTGAAAGATGACATGATCTTTGATCTTTAGAAAATTCTGAGAAATATACTAAAAGCTATTGGGCTCCAGCAGGGTTGGACACACATGTGATAAATACACAAAAAGAAACTGAAGAATTTCAGGGAGAGAGAGAAAAGGGGAGACGAGAGAGAGAGAGAGAAACAGAGAGATCTTCTTCCATTCAAGGTTCACTCCATGAATTCCTGCAATATCCAGGGCTACGCAGGGTTCGTATGTCCATGGGAATTGCAGGGACTCAGTTTCTCAAGCCATTACCTACTGCCTTCCAGGATAGCATGGGCATGAAGTTACATTGGAAGCAAAGACAGGATTCAAAGCCAAATTATGTGAAATTGGATGGTAGATTAACCCACTGTGCCACAAATCCTACCCCAGAATTGTATTTCTTTTTTAAATAATAATTCATTTTACTTTTGATGATGTTTACATAGTTGAGAAGGATGTATGCCCATGTGGGCCATCAATTAGGGTGGGGAGGGTTGAGGAATGGGGGCAAGTGGATGAGACAACTGCTTCCAATATCCTTTTTTCCTTCTGTATCTGGGGAAAGTGGGGAGAAAAGAGCAGAGGGCCACATCCAGCAGCCTAACCATATCAGTACCCAGGGATGGGGATGGCTACCAGACGTCATTTCAGGATCCCAATATGAAGCATGTTCCAAGGATAATGCTCAAGTGGTTCCGGTAGTTCTGAGATGCTGTTAATCTCATTGCTCCAAGGTTGAGGAAATTCTTCCAAGGTCCATTTACCAAAACAGTCCACCTTAGAGCATCCATTTGCTCGGATACTAATCTGGGATAGCTGTCCAACCTTTTCTGCCCTCAATGGTACTAGATGTCTTCTGCAGGCCCTAATGAATGGATTGCCATGTCCTTCATGAGCATCTGGGCATGCCATCTACTACACAGGCCTCAACAACTGTGGAGTCCCAGTTCTGATGCATGTGCTCCATGATCCTGTGATTTTCACAATGGTTGGAGTTTTGAGTCCAGTGATCCAGCTGGGCAGGGGAGGGGAGGGGACCCAAAGAAATATTTCCAGAGGTGAACCCAGATCTGACTTCTCTGTGTGCCAATCATTGCAGAATCGGGCCCAGTCCATCACCCACATCAGCCTACATACACAATGGTGGCAGATATGTCCCCAGCCTCATGTCATATACAAACCAATGCATGCTATGGTTCAGGCTATCCTTGCCCACCACACATTCGGCCCTCACACACATCAATGGGAACTGCAGCCTAGTTGTGTCTACCTCCAATAACCCCCATCAGACCCACCCCTGGGTCCAGTTCCTGCACATGGCAGTATGTGCAGCAGACTGGTTCAGTCCGTTCCATATTCCATTTGGCTCTAGTACACATAAGTGGGCATTGGAGCCCAGGTCAGCACAAATGACTCCATGGTCTAGCCTACACTCGTACTGGTAGGTGCCATTATGCCCAGTCATGCCCTCTCCCTCCCTGTTCTTATGCTCACCAGTGGGAACTGTAGCCCATCAGACAGGTGCCTGCAATTTTCTCACTATGCCTACTCCCAGCCATAGATCTTGCACTCTCCAGGTGATTATATGGTCTAGCCTGACAGGACTTGCCCCCATTCCCAGCACCTGCCAATTGCTAGCCAATGCTGCAGCAAAGCCCAAACAATCCACACTCTGGCATGTACCAGTGGACATGGTCACTTAGCCCAGCCTGGCTCTCTCCTTAAACCAGCTAACATGCAGACCAATGGGCTGTGTAGTCCTGTCCAGCCTGGTCTGCCCCTTGTCCCAACTCTCACACTCACCAGCCAGAGCAGCGGTCTAGCAGGGGACCTCCTACAGCTTACCAACTGGGCTCACGCCCTACGTCCTGGGTCTTACGTGTGCTGGTGGGAGCTGTGGCCTAGACTGGCATGGTTTGCCTCACCTCGGCATTCACTATCAGGTGCTGCAGCTTGTTCCAGCCCAGCCTGCCCCAAGTTCCAGCTCATGCTGGTGGGTGCTGCAGCCTAGCCCAGCCCAGCCAATCCCCAGTCCCAGGCCTAATGTGAACTGCCTGGTGGTGTGGCCTGATCTGGAATGTCCTGCACCCTATCCTGGTTTCCACATCTTCCTGGGTGCTGTGAACTGGCCCAGCCTACCCCACTCCCAGAACTGAGTCACAAGTATGCCAGTGAGTACTGTAACCTGGCCTGGACTTGGCTGATCCCAGCCTTGATTCATGTAATCTACTGCCCAGACTGCATCCTGACAGAGGAGTTTCCCAAACTCCTCTACCAGGTTGCCTCCCAGTGATAGATCTCACCTACACCTATTGGTGCTTGGCCTACATCCTCTCCCAGCAAGTACAGCAGCCTTGTCCAACCAACCCACACCTACAGCAGCTTATTGCTTGGTGCCACAACTCAACATTGTCTGGTCCATTCCCAGATCCAGCTATCAAATGGTTCAGCAGGTATCAACACCTAGCCTAGCCCAGCATGGGCTCCCACACATGCCAGTGTGCTATTGTTTGGTTTGGTCTGGCTTTGCCTAATCTCTGCCACTGCCACTCCCATCCCCCAAAGCCAACCCACATACCTGCCAACAAGTTAAACAACCCTGTCTAGCCTGACCAGCATCCAGCCCTAACTCACATGCTCACCATTAGGAGTGATGGTCTGCCAAGGGGGTTCCCTAAGTTGGTACATTTACAGATCTCACATGTGTCAGCAGGTGCTAGGCCTTTACCCAGTATCATCTGTCCTCCCCACTCACCCTGCCCTAGTATTAGCCTTTGCATGTGCTGGTGGACATCCAGCTCAGCCCTCCCACACCCAATTCTGGGGTGTGTCTATGGGTACTACAGCTTGGTCCAGCCTGACTTGTTCCCAACCCCAGTGTCCATGAGTGTAGGTGAGTCATGCCTAGCTTAGCCCATCACCACCCCCAACCCTCAAGCAAATAGCTGGTATGGCAGTCCCCCCAGAGGTGAGCCCATGATCCCTCACAGAATCTGTTCCCAGTCCCAGTTCTTTTGTGAACTGGTTAGTGTCATGGCCCAACCTAACATGGTCCACACTCTGCCCTGACACTCACTGGTGGGCCCAGAGGTGGGATCCCTTCCAGGTAGGACCCCCAGCCACAGCTTTCGTGTGTGCCAGTAGATGGTGATTGATACCAACCAGCTCAGCTCAGGTATCCCACATAGGTGGGTGTGTTGGTTTGGCCTCAAGAGGTCTTCTCATTTCCCTCTTCTAAACCACCTAGTCTCAGCCCCCTCATTTGTCTGAAGTGCAGTAGCCTACTTGGTTAAAGTCCCCCAGAAGTCACTCCTCACCTGTCATGTTCTCCCTCAGCAGTCCTCCCTCCCATACATCTATAGACTCACTAACCCTGAGCAATCCACAGTACCATATGCCTGCAAGCCCCCTGTGCTCCTAAGATCCCCAAGCCTGGTCCTTTGGTGGTGTGCTGTGCAGCCTGATGCCCTGTCCAACAGGAGACTTATGTGGGTCCCCAGTGCCTGTATGCTATCATGCAAGCATCTGCCCCCCATATATCTTTAAAGAAAAAATAAAATAGAATAGCAACTATGCTGGCACACTGAGATAGTTAACACAAATTCTGCATTAACTAGATCCAGGATGTCTGCTAGCTATTGGCTACTTTTCTCCCAGCAGTATAACACTTGCCTAGATACAATGCAAGCTAAGCAGTTGCCTACAGTTGGGGCCAAAATTATATTTCTATATATTATCAATGAACAATTGAAAAACCACAATTCTATTTTTAATAGGTTGGAGAATAGTGAAACATTTATAATAAATGTAGCTAAGCTGCCACCTGTAGTCCTGGCATCCTGGCATCTCCTAAGATCCCAGTTTGAGTCCTGGGCTACTCTCCCTGTGATCCAGGTCCCCAGCTCCCCACTATTGGTCTGGGAAAGAGCACAAAATGGTCCAAGTGTTTGAGCCCCTGCTACCCACAAGTTAGATCCAGATGAAGATCCTGGTTCCTGGCTTCAGCTGGCTCAGTCCTGAATACTGTGGGCCATCTGGGGAATGAAGCAGTAGATGGAAGTGCGTTCTCTCTCTCTCTCTCTCTCTCTCTCTCTCTCTCTCTCTTTCTCTCTTTCAGTCAGTTCTCCATGTGAGCATTTAATTCAATCAATCAGGTCAGTATTTTGGAAGCAGCAAAGTATTTATGTATGGGGCACCCAATTTGTTATGTTTAAGGAAATTATTATGCTACATTTCACCCATGCCAGATATGCCTTGTTAAACACCTCCTAGCTAAAGTTCCTTAGACCACTATACCTTCCATCGATGTCCTAGACCAAGTTGTCTTCCTTGCACCCGTGCCTCAGACTTTGATTCTTTCTCTTTTTTTTCAGTAATAGCAGTAGAGTGTCAGTTGGGAGCCATGAAAGTGTGATGATATTTTTTTCTCCAAGTCAAATTTCCTTAAGAGAGTCTGATTGGGCCCGGCACAGTGGCGCAGTGGTTAAGGTCCTCGCCTTGCACGCCCCAGAATCCCATATGGGCACCGGTTCTAATCCTGGCAGCCCCGCTTCCCTTCCAGCTCCCTGTCTGTGGCCCGGGAAAGCAGTCGAAGACGGCCCAAAGCTTTGGGACCCTGCACCCGCGTGGGAGACCTGGAAGAGGCTCCTGGCTTTGGATCGGCATAGCATCGGCCGTTGAGCTCACTTGGGGAGTGAATCATCGGACGGAAGATCTTCCTCTCTGTCTCTCCTCTCTGTATATCCGCCTTTCAATAAAGAAAATAAAAAATAAATCTTTTTCTTAAAAAAAGAGAGTCTGATTGCTGCTACTTTATGTGGCACTTCTTCCCAAGGGCTTTGGCCTCTCAGGTCTGGTCTATGTTGCTATCAAATCTTAGTTCTGCTTGTGCCTGAGTTCAGGAATTGCAAGTGTTGAGATTTGAATGTGTCCTAGAAACTGAATCCCCATTCACATGGTAACAGTATTTGGAGGTGGGTCTTTTGGGAGGACATTAGGAGTAGATAAGGTCATGAAGGTGGAACCTCTGAAGGCCAATTAGCTGACTTTTAAAAAGACAGAGATTGAAGCTTATCCTTGTCCCATTAAGCCCTCTGCCATGTGATGATACAGTAAGGAGGCCCTCAGTTAGACACTGTACAACCTAACACTTAGACATAATCCAATCTTTAGAACCACGAGCTAAATAAACTTCTTTAAAATCACCAAGACTGTGATGTTTACTATGTTAACATATAACAGACCATGGTCGCAAAGAGCAGAGGAATACTGAGTTTGAAGTAATGAAAGATAAAAGAGATCCAGTAAGATTTCCAATTTTTATTTCATCACACTTCCATTTTTGAATTTACAAACTAAAGTGGAACCAGCAAAACATCTATTTTATGTCTATGCTGAATGGGCAAATGGACACCTGTTATTTGCTTGAGGTTGATCTTAGTAAACACATCTGTTTCATTATTAAATATTTGAAAATATTCATCATGGTTGTTTTAACTCATGCAAAGACATTCTTCTCTTAAATTCATATTTTAGAAGCCCAAATCCACTGGTTTTTTTTGCAAGCAATAATTTCTCAATGTGGCTATTGTGCAGGTGGTAGTCAAACAGGCCAAAGTTTCCACCATACAACAGCAGAGACAAACTGATGACTATACAGAGATGTGTTTGACAATGGACAGTGTACCTACCACATTATAATCACAAATACACAAATATTAAGAGGTATTACAGAGTTTCTGATAGACATTTTTTTTTTTTAATTCCTAGCTGCTCAGTCCAATGTTGCTGTAGCACTGGAGGTAGAGAGGTCTGATCTGCTACGAGGCAACCTCACTTTGTGGGCAGCAGAAGGGGGAGACCCTAAGTCTTAATTCTGGATGACTTCTACCTGACTGCTTAACAAAACTAACAGTAACAGGAGACATGCACAACAACTCTGGAACTTGCTAGCAGAAGTCTTGCAGAAATCTTGAGCCCTCTCTCTCCTACAACCCTCAAAAAGAGGGAGGGCAACAGGGCGGAGGGAGGTGGAGGAGGGAAGGCGGAAGGAAGAGAGAGGAGAATAAAACAATGATCTCTCCTTTCTTCCAAATAGGCTATATATTTATTTGGTAGAAAGCAAAGCATGCTCAAGGTTTTACCAAGGGCTTCATATACATTGATGGATAATTATAGAACAAAACTGGGTTTTCCTGAGTATCTGCGATTTTGGTTTTGTTTTAACAAATGTCAGTTTCCTTTTAGAACAGAACCAGTTTCCCTCTGCCCAATGGTATTTGGGAGAAGCATCAGAAAAAATATTGCTGAAAGTGTCCCATATGATGAAAAGTGACAGTACAGGTAGTATGCTACAGGACCCAAATTGAATCAACTGAAGTATTTTATAGCTTTTTACAAAAACCTTAAATATGGGTAAATATGTAAACACTTTGCTCTAAGAGAGCAAGTACTCAGGCATGTCACATTATACCCCTTTGGGGGAGACAAATTCAAGTGAAATATCACTGGTCAGTTTTAAAACCATCCGCCAGTACTATCCGGTTGAGGGGCAAAGACCATCTTGCACATCTCAGAGTTCTCCTGATGGAGCGGGAATTCACATCCAGGCAGCACAGTCTCTTTGCCTCTCCGGGAGACGTAACCACGGCCCGTGGACAGCCTTTCATACTTGGTCTCAAGTTGCCTGCATAACAACAGCAGTGATAACACAATTACACATGTGTGCCAGGCACTACAGTACAGTTCTATTCCCATGAGGGAGCTGACTTTCTTCTATCCAGATTATATCAACTCTGGTTCAAATACCTGGAATGTGGAGTTTTGCCATCTAGTTTTTCAAGAGCCCATTAAGCTTTGCAAGTTTTGCTATGTGTGCCACTTCTCATTCCAGAAACCCCACCTTGAAGACATTCCCCTTCTAAAGAAGCAAGGCCAGTCAGAGTAGACTGAGAATGTGGGCAGGGAAACATTCCCAGAGTTCTGGTTCTAGTGATGTGTGGAACAAACCAGTACCTTGGAGCTGGGTTGATGCTCACTCCACCTGCATTACTGGAAAGTTGATTTTATTTTTAATGCATTTATGGATAGTTTTCTAAACATACATGAACATACAGCAGTGACAATACCTACTTTAATTATATTTTATCATTTCTTATTCTATGAAAATATAACCTACTCATATGAGGGCACTTCAAAAAGTTTGGGGAAAATGTGCATTATCTTTTTTTCCATGAATTTTTTAAAGTGTTTTTGTATTTGTACTGAGATCATTGATGTATTTTTACATGAATCACAACATGTCAGTGAAGCGAAAATCTTAATTCTGATTTATTTATCAATGAAGATGATGTAAGGTATGGCTTGCTATTTTAAGTATGAGGGTTGTTTTCATAGCTAGACAGTGCTTGTCAACAAGACCTTAGCTAGTACTGAAAAGTTTGCTACCCAAACCCAAAGCATTCCAGCACAATATAATAGTACTGTTTCCAAGACAATTTCCAGATCTAACGGACACAGAGTAAATGAGGGCTAGGCTCTAGATGGAAGAGATGTAGAATTATACATTTGGATTTTAAGACACTAGGAATTGTGTAAAGCAATTTTTAAAAATTCAAAATTCTGAGCACTGAAATTTGAAATAAAACTTAAAGGAGGTTAAGCTCTTGTTATAAGGAATGCCTAGAAAACTGAGAATTCATTTGGACCCTTAAACAATGGTAAATGGATTTGTAGATGTTTTGTTTTGAATTTTCTGTCCAAGAGACAATTGTGAAGTTACCAGCTGATACAGGCACATGTCTTATTTTAGCTCAAACTACCTGGCAATTCCTATATAAATCAAACACTCTCGTTTCCTTGATAAGCTCTTTCTGAATTAGAATATGATACTGTCTCCACAAATAAACAAAGTAGTGATTAGATTTTCTTGGTATCCTAGGAACTGAATTACTAATGATATCAATATTTTTTACTCCTTTGAGGAAAATTCATCTTTTAAGGTTTCTACTCCTTTCTTCTTTACCTCCAAGAGATGATAGAAATGGAATGCAAGTTCCTAGAGAGATGGGGCTGACACTGGACCATTGCGTGAACCCCACACCTACCTGAAAGGAGCTTCAGCCTTGTCCATCTGCATACACACTAAAAACGGGTACTGAGAAAACTGCACAGTGGAGGTGAACAACAGGCCAGCTTCTGTTTCTGTGTTGATTTCCAGGCCAGCTTTTACAAAGGAGGAGTCCACTGTGATGTCGCTTCTTATAGCCACAGCCACCCTAAAGATTTGATGTTAACAGGAGACCTCTGTAAGCATCACATTTCAACCCACAAATATAATTTCATAAGGTCTGAGCTCCTGATGCTGTAAGGGGACTTGTGAAGACCTGAGATGTGACCTATATGCACTTAGAGTTTTGCTCATGATCAGGACCTCACTGGTCCCAGAGGCCCAGCAGTGCAGTTTGCCATTCCCCTGAGCACTTAGCTACCACAGCGTTTGGTACAAGCATCCCCAGGACTAAAATAAGCCTAGTCCTCTACCCAGACAGAAATAAGTGGCTTATCTTAGAAATGGCTTATCTTGGTCTAAATTCACCAAGAAGACACCTGGTGTTTATAAAAATTTCTTTTTGACTATTTCTGTGTTGGCTTCATAATAGCTATTTCAGTTACTTTCCTCAAATGGTCTTTAGAAGCATATGTATGTGACTGTCAAGACACTTCAAATATATTGTGTTTCAAAGAACCAGTCTTATCGTGGGCATTCATGGTGGGCTCTCCAGAGAAGGATACAGACAGGAGCGGCCGGGTTACATGACGTGAATAATGATGAGAATTAACCCCACAACTGCTCATGAATGAACTTTCAATTAAACTGCGGAAAATCACTGCCACAATCCATCAGAGCCGTACAACTACACTCTTTAAAAGGGTTACAATTCTTCTCGTCAAATGAAGACCACTGCTCTGCTGACATCAGTGAGTAGGTGGGTCAGAGGTTTAGCCTCTGAATCCCTTCCAGTACATTCTGATGCCTTATACTCAACAAAGGCTTAAGGAGAACAAAACAAGCAAGCAAATATATATGTGTACATACACAAATGAATGAATGAGCAACTGAAAATGAAAAATGAATTCATGACAGTAGTGATACTAGTAGAATATTGTGTTCTTTTTTAAAAAAATCCATATTTTTTGTTATTGTTCCTGCTGTTGGTTTTTCTCTGAAAATTATTCAAGTGATTTTAATTTGAAGTAACTCCTGTTTAAAAAATACTTTAGTAATAGGGGCAGGATAGTTGATACAAAAAGAATCCCTGATAGCCAGTTCTGTTTTTTCCTTCTGTTAATTCCTTTTAGTGCATCTGTGGTGTTATCCTTAATGTTACACAGGCCATTTTTCGGCTGCTCGCAGTTGCTTCATTCAGAGTTGAAAACACATTAACAATTCTAATTTTATCGCTCATATCTCACTTTTACTCTACATTTCTAAATATCCAAAATGACAAATAAATTGCATTTCTGTTTCTTCAATTTTGTAACACACAGAATGTTAACTATCACCTTGGTTCATGAACAGTTTTTTTTTACACTTTAAATATAGCACATTCACTGGGTCCCCTAGGTAGGTTAGAAAAGCTAAAGAATCTCAGCAAAAAGGGGAAGGTGGATGAAAAACACACATGCTCCTCATAGTTAAGATGTGGATTCTGCACAGGAGAGATCATCTTTTAACTTTTATCCCCAAGGACAGCAAAAGAGGAAAAGCTTTAAATCCCAAGAAGAATGAGAAAGTAAAATGTTTGCTTCAAAACAAGACTTCGTATCAGTACTGTTAACTACTAGAACAGAATAAAGAAAGAACAACTCTCTTTCCACTGTCAGGGAGGGTGGAGTGGGGTCTTTCCAAGCAGGACAGTTCTGGATTGAGTTGCAGTAAACCTTGAGTATTCTCCTGCTCAAAAGTGACTGTGGACAGAATGACTTCCCGCAGTAAGTTTCAATGACATGATCTAATAATGACAACAAGTGGATAGCACAGATTTTGAAAAGTCAGATAGTTAGAGGCCAGCACAAGGGCTCATCTGGCTAACCCTTTGCAAGCAAATGCTGGCATCCCATATGGGTACCGGTTCATGCCCTGGCTATTCTAATTCCCATTCAGCTTCCTGTTTAAGGCCTGGGAAAGCAGCAAAGAATGGCCCAAAGCCATGGGACCCTCTACCTATGTGGGAGACTTAGAATTGGCAGGCTCGTTCCTGGTTCCTGGCTTCAGACTGGTTCAGCCCTGGCCATTGTGACTATCTGGGGAGTGAACAAGCAGAAAGAAGATCTCCCTTCCTCTGTCACTCCTTCTTTTGTACAAATCTGCCTTTCCAATAAAAAATAAATAAACTTTTAAAAGGCGTAAGTCAGAAACCTAAATAAGTGTCAAAATGCATCTCTACATTTTTTATTTGTTTGTTTGTTTAGAGCATTAAACATATTGTACTTACCGGTTTTTCACTTGAGTTTTGGACTCACGATACCACAGACTGAACTCCATAGCACCTGAAATATCAATAGCTAGACCACCCTGGGCCTCGATATTGGCCTTTAATCCAGATTGCAACTGAAGCTCCTAGAAGCAAAAATAAAATCAATAAAAATTATACATGGGTGTATATATAGGATAATAAAAATGAGATTGACTACAATATACTTACCACCACTCCCCCACCCTGCTTCCCAACCCTGCACAAGTTAGATCTTAGCCCACACTGTAGATAATGCCATTTGAGTCCTGTTGCTATTGGAGTCTTTCTCTAAGCCAGCATTCTATTCTAAGCTTGATCACTAGGAGTAGTCTCTGCTGATTTGCTAATTTAATTAGTCAATTAAAACTATTAGGGAAGTGAAGTATTCATTGAGAAGGTTTTTTTTTTTTTTTTTGCAGATAGTGCCTCCGATTGGAAGAAACAATGGTCCTTAGGATGTGGCCCTTTACAGAGCAGCACTTGCATCATTCGGGTTAGAACTGCAGACTCTCAGGGTCCTCACATCTACTGAATTACATGCTACGAGAGCAGAGCGCTTGGGTGATGCTGTTGCACCTCAATTTGAGCATCAGAAGACAAGGGAAAATGAAAACATCATCATGAGAAATCCAGCAATGGCTTTTGGGAGTGGGAAGGGAGCTGGACAAAGTGATCCCTTGAGGTGTTTTAGCACTTCTCTAGTTATATGCTGTGTTAAATACAGAGCTGGGCCCAGCATGACAGCTCGGTGGTTAAATCCTCCTCACCTTGCATATGCCAGGATCCCATATGGGTACGGGTTCACATCTCAGCTGCTCTACTTCCCTTCCCCCTGCCCGTGGCCTAGGAAAGCAGTAGACGATGGCCTAAAGCCTACCCTGCACCTGCATGGGAGATCCTGAAGTCCCTTGCTCCTAACTCCATGTCGGTTAAGCCTAAATTTGTGCAGCCACTTAGGGAATAAACCAACAGATACAAGATCTTTCTCTGTATCTCCTTCTGTCTCCACATCTGCCCTTCTAATACAAATACATAAATCTTCATTAAAAAAAAATATATATATATATAGCTGCACCCTAACTGACAGATAAAACATAGGATAAAAATATCATGCTGCCAGGCCTGGCACAGTGGTTAAGGTCCTCGCCTTGCATGCCTGGGATCCCATATGGTCGCCGGTTCTAATCCCAGCAGCCCCACTTCCCATCCAGCTCCCTGCCTGTGGCCCGGGAAAGCAGTCAAGGACAGGACCCTGCACCCATGTGGGAGACCTGGAAGAGGCTCCTGACTTCGGACCGGCATAGCATCGGCCGTTGAGCTCACTTGGGGAGTAAATCATTGGACGGAAGATCTTCTTCTCTGTCTCTCCTCTCTGTATATCTGCCTTTCCAATAAAAATTAAAAATAAATCTTTAAAAAAAAAAGACCGTAAGCCTAAAAAAAAAAAATATGCTGCCTTATACAAGTTGTAGAAATTACCTAAATTCAGTTAGCAAAAGAGGAGGGAGACAATTGAGCCAAGCCCTAATTCCCTACTCTTTGATATTTGAAATGATATTGAATTAACAATCAATTCCCAAATGAATTCAACAGCATCTTCCAGGGGGACAGTAATCATTTACAAACATAGACCACCCTCAGCAAGTTTTGTTTGTCTGAAATCCATTGTTTTGTGCTATTTGCCTGCATTTAGCCTTCAATTCTTGCACTCTGCATGTACATTAGTTGGGATGTTATTGGCTGAAAAAATGTTTCAGCTGGATTAGAGTCACATTGCCTGGGGACAGTGTTGGATGGAAGTGATAAAAAATTCTTATAAAAAAGGCGCAATATCCTTACTTTTGATATTCCTCCAAAGATCCTGAGTTTCGGGCAGCTGGCAGCATAACCACTTTTTTATGTAATCACCCTACTCAGACCAAACCAAACAAAACAAAAAACCTCTAAATGTGCTCATCATAAATGTTATGACTTCACTTTGTTGTAATAACTATGTTGATAGTTCTAAATGCTCACCTTCCTTAAAAAAAAAAAAGTGGCAATAACTTCTGGGAAAAGGACTTAGTTTATTACCAGGTAAGCTCAAAAAGTAATATTTTGGCACAAAGCTAGTGAAGGACACTCTAGAAGGGAGACATGAGATTCTCACTGCTGTGCTCATGACACATTAGGAAATAGCCCTTAGAGACGTATTAAGTCTACAAAAAAATATAGTTGCTATGGCACACAGGGAATCTCATGCATTCTAACTAATGTGAAGAAACACAACTCTTCTGGAGAAAACCACAGTAGCCATACCTACATTTTAGCCTATCCCTGTGAATCACAGAACCAAGAGATCTGAACTCCCTGAAGTAATATTTTATTTGTGATTGTTCTTAAAAAATATACTCTGTTGTCAGCCCTGCCTCAGAAGCATTCCTTTCTCTGCATTTTTTCCTTTCTTTCCAATTTGAAAATCACAACCTTCTTAGTCTACCCAGCTCAGCAGAGCCCAGTGATGCAGACCATGGCCTTTTCATGGATCACATGTTAGGAGCATTGTCAGAACACAGCAAGGACCATGAAAAAGAACATTTCACATGTTTCAGACAGTGTGTCATTTGTGGGCACAGACCATTTCCATTGCACAGCGGGTTGTGAGGTCTGCCTTAAGCTTGTAGAAAGATTTCATTTCTTTCATCCAAAGGGACCTTGGAAGGAATCTTACATGAAGTTGGAGAGGAATTTTCTTGGACATTCTTATTAAACCTAGAATACCGACTCCCTGAAGGAATGCTAAATCACAATTTTTTGTATGAAAGGGTCTAGTTCTAACTAGTGGGGTAGTTCTACCTTTTTAGACTGTCACTATGTGACAAAGTTCCACATTTTGTAATTTATTTAGCCTTTTACCACTTATCCTTGATAGGCAGTATATCTGAAGATTGGGTGGAAAAAATCAGACCCACAGGCTACACTTTGGACTCAGAGTAAATATCTACACTATCTCTAAGGCGGAGACTTTTTTACTACCATACAAAGCTATCACAAACCTGTAACTTTCTCTTGGTATGCAAAGAATAACGTTCCAAGAAATATTTCAATGAAGAGCTCAGGCCATGTTCTTGTTTGACCCAGAAAGGGCATATTTATTCAGATTCCTACCTATGAACTAGAATTTTGCATTTATAGCTAATGTGACCTCTCTGGTTTCAAAGGTGTTTTTTACAGCTCAGACAGGACATCTTGACAACTCACCCCATTGCTTCCATTGAGGATGGAATTCTCTACACTGCCTAAAGAGAAGTCCCTTGTTAAACTGACTTTACCAGACAGCCTTCTCTGAAGAGTAATCCAATTAGTCAAAGACAGAGAGAGATAAAGAATATGCACACAGTAATTCCATCTGCCCTGGTGGCTGTGACACACTGCTCACTGCCAATATTTCCTTCAATGTCAGCACTTGACCTAGAGTGGTATGTGCCTCTGAAGCTAGGATGGCATTACTGGAGTGCTCTGTAGAGCCAGGGGGCCTTGCACGGCTTATTTGTATAATAGCCTCAGATCTGCCAAAAACTCCAACCTGACACATGCAGATGCTCAAGTTCAATAGCTACAGGATAAAATTTCCTATGGAATATGCCTTGCCTTAGGTGTGCTGGCTTAACATATAGAAAATAAAATTAAAATAATCCAAATCTAGTGTTAGTAAATTATGGCCTGAAGGAAAGCCTGACCTACTTGCTGTTTTTGTCAATAATCTCATTGGAACACAACTGTACTAATTTGTTTATATTTTACTAGTGGTTGTCTTTGCTCTATAAGAACAGATTTGTGGGGCTGGCGCGATGGTTCCCTGGCTAATCCTTCTCATGCAAGTGCCAGCATTCCATATGGGCACCGATTCATGTTCCAGCTGCTCTACTTCCCGTCCAGCCTCCGCTCATGTCCTGGGAAAGCACAAGATGATGGTCTAATGCCTTGAGATCCTGTCCTTGTGTGGAAGACTCGGAAATGTCTAGCTCCTGGCTTTGGGTTGGCTTAGCTCTGGCCATTGCAGCCATTTGGGAAATGAACCAGTGGATGGAGGATCTTCCTCTCTTTGTAAATCTGTCCTTTCAAAATAATAAGTAAAAAAATTTTTTTCAAAAGAACAAAGTTGAATGATTACTGAGGAGAGCATGCAGGCCTAAAGTGTACAAAATATTTACTTCCTTCCCTTCACATCATAAACTTGCCAACCCAGATCTGGAATACTATATATAGTTATATAGTTGCAAAATTGAATAGCCTAATCCAAAACATCAGGCACGGTTAATGAGCAGCTGGGCAGTCAGAGGTGGGGTAGAACTTTGTCCCCATGGATAGCGTGTGGTCTACTTCTTCAGTATTCTATCCCTGCATTTAGATGTTTCCTTCGGGAAAACTAAAATGGAATTATGCCATGTAAACTCAATAATTTGAGAGCTGTTTTTCATGTCAACTGGAGGATCAAGGGACATACTTGTTTCCTTTTCATTCATATTTACAGAAACAACTCTGATCAGAATGTGCCTATGCCCACTGCAAAACTATAGTCACCAGTTTCCCTCCTAGTGGCTACAGAGAGCCATATGATACAGTTTGGGTCAACATAATTCTAGAAAGGGCTAACATAATTCTAGAAAGGGCTTCCAAAAGAGTTCTTAAAGAAGTCAGACTCTGTGACCCCTTCACCTTCTCACCTGTTCCCTTCTTTATGACAGTAAGGATGCAGTGCTAGAAGTGAAGCAGTCACTTGGTCATCATAGGGGAACAAGAGATTAACAGTCACAAGAAAGAATGGCTGAACTGAAGGAAAAGTATGTGGATTCTGATGCTAGCTTAAGATTTCCATACTCAGCATGAACTATCCACTCCCAAATATTTAACACATGACAAAAACCAAACTGCTTTATCAAGCCATTCTCAAGTGTTTTATCTTCCTAATCACAATTATCAATTGCCCAAGAGCTATACCCTCTCTACTTTGATGAATCCTTAGTTGTCTTCCAAATTTCCGGGTTTTGTTATCATTGGCATTTTCTGTTTGCTTTGATGCAAGAAACTTAACCAGCCAAAAAATGCAAAAAAAAAAAAAAGTGCTGTTCACATATAATAAAGGAAAGGAGAATGGGCAAAATACCAAAGAGGATCAAATGCTTAGTATGTGAGCTGCATGACAGGCAGCACTTGTCTTGTATCCCTCTAGCACACAGCACACTTGAAAATGTTCCCAGCACATGTTAGGTACTCAGTAAATACCTGAGGATGGAATGAATTACCTGCGAATGATCTATTAGCAGAATAAGTCCTTTCACGACACTGACAGGGTCACCAGACACTGACAACATTTTGGACATTAAATCGCTGTATCCGTTGAAAAAAGTGACAGGTCTGAGTTGAACATCAAACAGGATGGCTGACATGCCAGCATAGGAGTCAAGGTTTTCCTCCCCTTCATCAGGAGTGGCTGCTATTAAGGCCTCCAGCCCTTGGGCTTCAATGACCACCTAAGAGAAAAATCAGGACCATGTTTAAACAAGCCCCCTGGCTGCTCTGCAAATGATAAATGAGGCTGCTGAGCTAGAACTTTACAGAGAGTCAGAAACACGAAGATCTGCAGCTGCCTTGCAAAAGCAACAACAATAAACTTCTGTATTTAAATCTGGGTGAGTTGGCTTTTTTTCCCACCATTTAGTCCTCACAACCACATTTTTGAAGTTCAAATATGACCCATTTGGTGGATGAGGTGCAAAAACACCTCTGGTTCATCCAGGTAGTAAAAGCAGACACAGAATGCAAACTCTTGACTACAAAAGGACCACGTGCCATTCCATTTTATGATGCCATGCAAGGGGAGAGATTATCTAGCCTGAGGGCCATCTAATGCCCTCCAAATAATTCATTATGGCCTGTTAAGCCAACTGTATGCAGGACCTGAAAATTAATGAATTTATAGCAGGCTAGTTTTTAAGCCTTTAGTGGCCCTCAACAGAAAAAGGGCTGCTGATCCATATTAAGCCTCTTCCTCTTCCCAGACTGTCCTATATAATGGATCAGTTGTCTTGGAGGACCTCAGGAAGGAGACAGGGAGGTGTCAGCCATCAAGTCAAGTCTGCTGCCTACTAATGGCATGGACCTCTCTAAATTGCAACTCACACCTTTACATGTTGATCAGCGGCAGGGGGCTCACACCCTGAACGATACCACACAGAAGAATCCAACATATCCCCTGTACTTCTCACCCAGCCCCTTCACTGTGGGTGTTTGGCATTTCAGATGGCCCATCAGAAAACAGATGGGGATTCCTCAGCACAACAACAGGGCATGGTATTCTGAGGACATTGCTATCAATGGGTGTGGTCATGTAATACTGATGAGAACTCAAGGTTTTATAGTACTGAAAGTTTAAATGGCTTTATTTAGAAGGCTACATTTTGATGTGAATAAAGACCAAAAAAGAAGTGAATTTCCTACTCTGTGGTAAAACTGAAGGGTAGTAATCACCCAGCAGTAAAATATAGACTTTCATTCTTTTGTTTCCTGGAAGTGTTAACCGACTCTTAGGAGAATTGTGCTCTTTTATGCAAGGCTTTATTTGGAGGAATCAATCTCTTTGTAACAGTATCCAAAATAAGAAAACATATTCTAGAATTAAACATTTAGAAGGGATTAGATATAGGGACTGAAGTTGTGAACAAAAATAAAATATTATGAAACAAAGTTTATATGATAAATGGAGTGGGAGTTTTGGCATGGGGGTTAAGCCATTGCTTGGGATACCTAATACCATTTCTGAGTGCCAATTCTAGTCCTGGTTATTCTGCTTCCAATCCAGCTTCTTATTAATGTTACCCGGAAGGCAACAGAAGATGGCCCTATCGCTTGGGCCAACATCACCCACATGACAGACCCTACTCCTCCTCCCAGCTGTTGGAGTTCCTGGCTCCTGGCTTTAGCGTGGCCTGGGTCTCATTGTTGAGAGTATTTGTAGAATGAACCAGAAGATGAAAAATTTCTCTCTGTCTCTCTGTCTTTCTCACTTACACACTCTCAATCTCTGAGCCTTTCAATTAGATGAAAAATAATTTTCTTAGTTATGTGAGAAATAATGGCACAGTTTCGATTATAAGAATACATGCTTCTTTGAAAAGAAAATGGATGTTTGATAAGTTCCATGAATCAAATTTCTTGGGCTTCAGTTCACATTTAAAACTTTCTCAGACACAAGAAACCACGGAGGTTATTTCAGATGATGGAATTGTAGGCAACATGTTGACAGCAGCGACCATCAGTTTATTCTAATTATCATTTGCATATGTATTTTATTTTGCCTCAGACTAATGTCTTACATACTTTATTAAGCAAAATCCATGGAAAATGAGTTACCTGGCTACCATGAAGATCAGCCTTCCCAAGGTACTGAAAGATGTTCAGGTTACTTCTCCGCAGAATGCCGGAGCCAGAGTACAGAATGTCAAGGCTGTACGTGGATGATGAACGAGGACTGCCTAATGACAAAACAACACAACCCCCATGATTCAACAGCAGTTTCACAACACCAAGTGGATGAGGAGCATGGAAGAAGGGGTCCTCTGTGTGTTACATACGTTCTATATAGCCAGTATAGGCGGAGGAGGAACCACTCTTGGAGAAACGATCATAATTGTGTGCAACCATTTCTTTCAGAACGCGGCGGACCATTTTGCTGCAACACATAGGAAAGAAAAGCTGCACATTCATGGTAGTGGCTGGTTCCCAAGTCACCTTTGGAAAAAACCCAAATCCTCAGTGGAAAAAAAAAAAGGCGGGGAGGGTGCAAATGTTCCTCATGCCTCTGTAAGGCTCGGGGAGGTGCCAGCTGGAGCGTGAGCATCAGGATTAAGGCTTTCCCATTCATTCCTCAGATATTTGAAATTCACTTTGGTATCACAGTGGCATCAAGGAGAAGTTGCCCAGCAATGAGAAGGGTTCAGCACACGGGTGACGGGGCCTCAGGAATGGGAAACACATGTGCTGTGGAGCTTCATGCTTCTGGTGCTGGACAGTAAGTACATTCCAGGAAAGTCACACCAAACTACTACTTTTCTGCATCCTCCAATGTTGTCACTGGCTAAAACATGTGTGAATCCATTCCGAGAATTTTTCAAATACATTAAGAACTCTGTAAAATCCCATGGAGAAAGACTGGAATTTGTGGCACAGCATGTTAGGCCATTCCATTCCACCCTGTCATCCCATATTAAAGTGCCAGATCAAATCCCAGTCGTTCTGCTTCTGATGCAGCCCCTGTTAATGCATATAGGAGACAGTAGATGATGATCCCTACCACCCACGTGGGAAACCTGAATGAAGTTCCTACGTTCTGGCTTCAGCCTGACCTAGCCCTAGGTGTACCAGTTATTTAGGGAGTGAACCAGTGGCAGGGGATTTCTCTCTCTCCCTCTTTCCCTCTTTGTCTTTTTCTCTCATCTGTCTCTGTCACTCTGCTTGTCAAACAAATAATTTTTAAAATACTGTTCAAAACATACAGAAACCATTGTCTCCTCTAAATCCTTACCCCATGCCTGCATATTTTCTATGCAATTAGTGTTGAGATCTTCCCACCTCTGATCACCTAACACTAAGAGTACCACTAGCAAGAAAATTACAGCAGAAGAGCAAAACAAATTATCAACTCAAGAAATCTAGACCTGGGTTTGAGGCAGAGAATTTTTGAGAGTTAGAGTGGTAATCTTATGTGCCCACTCTTCTCCAATCTTATTGTTCCCAAAGGTGTAATGCTGTGCGTGTAATTCAGGGGGAAAGACACATTCCCTTTGGTTTTGTCTTCAGTTTCAGTGAGGAACAGCTTTGTGGGCGCCACTTTGAAGAGTACCATCTATCAGTGAATCTGGGAAGAGAGCCTAGGGAACTAGGTAGAAGTTAATCCAGCAAGAGTAACTGAGAGAAATGGAGTGTGCTGATCATACTCTGCATTAGAGAAGTGCTAAACTATGGACCAGGCCTGTGGTTTTCAACTTCAATTGCAAATTCATTGGATCTGTGATAAATGGGGCTTTGAGGAATTCTGCCATTTGAAAAGTGAAGAAAGAAGATCATTTGGTGAGAATTTCGCATCATTTTCTTGTGTTACTTATAAAAATAGTCCTGCTGAAAATGTAGTCAGAGTTTAAAACATTACTAAAGTTTGGCAATATATGTATCTATCAAATTGACTAGACTACTTCATATAAAAATCATAGCCAAGGTTCCATATTATAGTGACAAAGTAAACCTGTTTTACATTTGGCTCGCTTTGTTTTATATGATATAATACAGCATAATAATCATACCATCACTATTAATTACATGTGCTCTACATCAATAAACAAACAAGTTCAAATAAGCAGAGACATGGACAGTGTGTCATACCTTGCAGGCATTTCAAAATGCAGGATATCTTGAATAAAAGCAAGCATGTATTTGTTCATTTCTTTGGGAAGCTCCCCAATGGAAAGCAGGATGTTTTTTACTTCCATGTATGATGGATTGTTCTTTAGAATGACAGCAGCTGCTGTGGTACGCACAGTCTTTTCATGGACTTTATAGTTTTGGTGGTATATCCTGTTCAAGGTCTTCTTCACCTGTTCATCAAATACTGAAACTTAGTGTATATCTAGACCATTAAAACTGATCTTGTAAAAAATTGATCTTATAACAGCAATAGAGGATATTCACAAAACTATGCATTTCCTAGGTTCCTTTTCAATTAGGTTAGGACTATGTGACTAGGTCTGTCTTGTGGGCTATGAACAGAGCCAGTGTAGGTTACTTATAAATAGAACCCGAGAAAAGCTGGTGTACTGTCTTCTATCTCTTTCTCCCATGCTTGTGGTGGACCAGTGTCCACATATGCTTTACCCATATAAGACACAAAACAAAGAGATGGCATTAGGAACAGAAAATAAGATGCCATTTGGAATGCCCACATCTCATATTATAGTGCTTGTGTTCAAATTCTACCTTTACTTCCTATCCAGTTCCATTCCAATAGGTACTTTAGGAAATAGTAGGTGATGGTTCAAATACCTGGGTCTCTGCAACCGTGTGGGAAACACAGATTGAAACATTTGGCTTCCTTTAGACCCCCCAGTTCCAGCTGTTGTGAGCAATTGAGGAGAGAACCAATGGACAGATGCTATCTCTCTTTCTGTCCCTGCCTTTTAAATAAGTCAAACATATACATTTAAAATAATTAAATATGGCATAGCATTGGAAATAAAATTTCTTTGATTAAGTGCTGAGATTTCATGGTTCACTTATTGTAGCAGTATAACCTGATATTGAGAGTTTATTTGGTAAAAAGAATCTGAGGAGAGAAGACAATGTGAATGAATATTTCTATATAGTGGAGCACCTCAGAATCTTTCCTTATACTTTATTTAGTATAATTTTTAATTATTCTTTTTAAAAGACACATTTATTTGAGATGCAGAGACAGAACGAGAAAGAAAAGTAGTTAATTCCCATCTGCTAGTTTATTCTCCAAATGCCCACAACAATTAGGACTGTTTCATTCTGAAGCTGAGAAATAGGAACTCAACACGACACCTACATGGGTGACAGGGACCCAAGCCTTTGAATCAGGACTTGTTGCCTTCCATGATGCACATTAGCAAGAAGCTGAAATCAATAAAGTGCCAGGACTTGCATCCAGCCATTCAGACATGGCTATGTGGACATACCAAGTGGCATCTTAGCTACTATACCAAAGCAGGGTAAAGCATAATGATAAAGTAAAGTGGAAAGCACAGAGCATTTCTGAGTAAACCGTACTACTACACATGCATATCCTATCTGTTGGTGCCTGCACCACAGTTTTCATGATTTGAATGTGTTTTCTAAAGGTTCAAGTGTCAGAAGTTCGGTGTCGGTACGGTGGTTTTGAGGTGGTAGTACCTTTAAGATGGAAGGTCTGAGAGAAGGTAATTAGGTCATGCAGCACCACTGAGAAGTGAGTTATGCAGGTCTTATAAGGATTGAACTCAGTGCCAGGAGCATGAGATGTTATAGAATATCCTTGCACCGCCCCTGAATCCTGAATGCTGGTAGCCAGTCTCAAACTTGGCTTCCACCATTGTAATGTTGTCTCGCATGAGGCCAGAGCCACAAAGATAGATACTATGCCCTTGACTCTTCATCACTGTGAGCTAAATAACCACCTTTTCTTTATAAAGTACCCAGCCTCAGGTATTTTATTATAGTAACAGAAAATGAACTCACAGTTCATTTTGATGAACTGTTAGATTTGATGGTCCTATATAACACATTGTTATGACTCATGTTATGTAACATTATTTCTTCCTAAGAAAGGTATTACAATGAAAATATGCTAAAATAATTGCATTTTGTGATAAAAAATAATTTTATTGGTTATTGGCTTTGTCTATTAATATGTAATGATAAGGTTTTACACCAGGAATTCATAAACATTTCTTATAATTCTATTCACCTTTGCCTCTTCCTATCTCTCTGAAGTGTTACCATTATGCTTAGATATGCAGGAGGTAAAAAATTCACACAAGAATATAAACAACTGCGAAAGGACAGAGCAAATATTTATATATAGCTTTGTCTTAGTCAAAAGCCTTGTACTCCTGTTGTTAAGCTTTGTAGCTGTCCAGTTTTATCACAAAACCAGTGTGAACATGCTTAGATACAAACTGGAAATAGCATTTGCAGTGTTTAATACCATTCAGACAGTTTATCTTGATGTTACTAAACATTCTCCTACTAGATATTTAATGTAGGTGTACACATAAAGTAAAAGTCAAGATACTTTGAGTGCCACTTTTGTGACGGAGTAGGTGAAGTTGCCATTTAAATTGCCAGCATCTGTTGTTGTTATTCTAATTCATACCGGTTGCTGACCTTATTTCGTGGCTTCTCAATTAAGGGAATGTATAGTGATGGAGTAATAGAGACTACCATATTCAGATGTGGAGATACAATGCAATATGTGTTTCTGCTTCCAAATAAAAGATGGTCTGTGGGAAATGCGTAGACAACAGGATGCTGGATTGTCTGACATTGTCTGTACCAGCAATGTTGGGACACACTTAAATAACAAACTGATGGAATCATGATTCCTTATGAAAAATTATACTATTGTAACAATATGGGGAAAATCAATCAGGGGAGGGATTTTGAGGGGGGTGGGGAATCCCAGACTCTAAGAAATTATACTATACAATTCAAAATTTAAAAATAAAATTTAAAACAATGCCAACATCTCATACTGAATGTCAGCTCCAGTATAGGTTGCTCTGAATCTGATCCTACTCCCTACCAGAGTGCTGGGGAGGCAGCAGAGAATGGTTCAAGAAGACCCACATAGAAGACCCAGAATGAGTCTTAGGCTACTGGCTTAAGCCTAACATTGCTCAATTGTGGTAGCCACTTAGGGAGTGAAGCAATAGAGAAGAGCTCTCTCTGTCACCCCCTTTCTGCTTCTTTGTTACTCTGCATTTCATGTAAATACATATTAAATGCCTTTTTAAAAAGAAATTCTTGAAGAGAATCTGTTTTTTTTAATAAGAGGCATGCTTCATGATAACGGATATTAACTCTTCAAAATATCAAGCTGTTATGAAGAAGCAACTTAAAAGGTACTGCTAAGCAGGGGAGAGACTGAAAATAAACAGTGACTTGAGAGGAATTTGCTTTTGACGTGTTTCTGCCTTCTGTTAATGTTGCAATATTCATGGTGGTTTTACCTCATCAGTTATGAAAGGGACATCATATCTCTGGAGAGCAGTGGTAGCCAGGTGGCTGATGGGGCCCTCCCCTGCCTCTGCGTACTTCAGCAGGAGTGGGATGCCTTCTGGAAGCAGGGCATTCTTCAGAGCTAGCAGATACATCATGGTGTCTTCTTTCTTCTTTGTTTTTTCCAGTCCCTCCAGAATTAACTTCTTGGCTTCAACGACTGCCTAAAAAGGAACACATCTTAGACATGTGAATGACTATACCTAAAACAAAACCTAGGCAAGAAAACAAACTAAAGGTTCAAAATGTTTCACAGTTGTAGCCTGACTGAGGCATATAAGCAAATGGATCAACGTGATAAAATGTAATGTTTCTTTTAAAAAGTTTGCATATTCTTTTTTTTTTTTAAGATTTATTTTTTATTGGAAAGTCAGATTTACACAGATAAGGATAAGCAGAGAGGAAGATCTTCCATCCATTGACTCACTCCCCAAGTGGCTGCAATGGCTGCAGCTGAGCCGATCCAAAACCAGGAGCCAGGAGCTCCCTCCGGGTCTCCCAGATGGGAACAGGGTCCCAAGGCTTAGGGCCATCCTGGACTGTTTTCCTAGGCCACAAGCAGGGAGTTGCATGCGAAGCGCGGCTGCTGGGATTAGAACCAGCACCCATATGGGATCCTGGCAAAGTGAGGAATTTAGCCACTAGGCTACTGCGCTGGATCAAAAATGTACATATTCTTAAGAAACAATTAATGAACACATTTACCTTCCAACATATTACAAATATGTAAAGCAATTTTAAAATTTACTTATAATTGACTGTTCAAAAAACTCCCTATTGACTGAATTTCTTTTTGTTAATTCATTTACTTATTTTAAAGGTAAACTGAAATAGAAACAAAGATATAGGCAGATAAAGTGAGACAGATTTTTTTATCCAACTGGTTCACTCCTGCAGATGGCTGTAACAACTAGGGCTGCAATGGGCCAAAGCCAGGATGCACGAGCTCCCAGGGATGGGAACCGAGCACTGGAGTCATTACTTCCTGACTCCCAGCATCTGCGTTCTCAGGAAGCTGGATGTGATGCAAAGCTGGGACTCAAACACAGACACTCCAAGGTTATGTGGGTATTAAAGCCAGATCTGAACGACCGAGGCACAGCTTCCCCCATTTGCCCCCTCATTTGCTAACTGCATTGTTAAATTTCGAAAGTAACAAGCAATAGACTACAGGTGTCATCCCACAACTTAGCATTTACAGCTCAAACACAAGGTCTGGTTCTCATTGTTTTTAAAGGATTCATCTCATTTATTTGAAAGGCAGAGGGAGAGAAAGGTGAAAGGGAAAGAGAAAGAAGCAAAAATTCAAGAATTGAAAACATTTAATTATCATCACATACCTATGTATAGACAGGCATACTCTTTGACTAACAGTGCAATTTCTCCGGACAATAATGTGAGAAAACCTAACACAACTGCATTGTCACCCAGTGCCTCTAACCTTCAAGCTACAGCTCCATTCATAAGACAGAAATATGTGCCTAAAATATCCATTTTAGCATTAGTTGTACAATATCATACATAGGAAATACTGAATAAATCACAATTCATAGACATCCGGAGTCCTAATCCCATGGTGTGTCTACTTCCTTTTAACTACTTTCCCAGTTCCTGCAGGACAGCATACCAAATGCAGATTTGCAATCAGTATGAAGTTGGGGTGTCCTCTAGGACTGAAATAGTGACAATTTATCCACATTGGCCTTGCAGCAAAATTCAATTTAGGATGCCATCTAGTGCTAAAATAGCAGAAATGTCCAAAGCTCAGAGAAAATAAATGGACTTCTTAGAAGTTTGGAAGAACAAACACAAAGTCAGTTCATGAAGTTCATAAAATAAAATCAATCTCTCAATGTACGGATGATATCATATGTCAACCAGCTTGAAAACATTCACAGAACTATAACTTCAACTAATGAATAAAATAAAGATGCCAGAAACCAATCACTTATGAAATATTTCAATTTCAAATTCAAGTATTCTCAAGGAAAATTAATTTCAAGAGGACACAGAGAATAAAATTTAATATACTAAGAAGGAGCTATGAGAGATGAAATGCCTTAAAGCAAAGCAGTAATCTTTCAACTAGAAAGGACACACAGAGAAAGCAAAAACACCCTGGAAAGCATCTGTATCCGAACAGATTGAGCAGAAGAAACAATCAGTGAGTTGGAAGATAGACTATTTGAAAATATAAACTGGAAAATTACAAGCAAAAAGAGACAAGAGGAATGAAAAAAAAAAAAAAGGTGTCCAGAAACTCTGAGAAAGCATAGAAAGCCAATATCTAAGTGTCTGGATTCAACAGAGGCTTGAGAAGGCAAAAGGGCTAAAAAACATATTCAAGCAAGTAATAACTTATGTCAAAGATCATCATTTTGATTCACTCAAATGTATTCTACCCAAGACCTATAATCAAGTTCTCCAATGTTTAAAAAAAAAAAAAAAAGATGCTTAGAGCTGCAAGATAAGGGAAATAAATGACACGTAAAGAGGTTCTATTTTGCCTGACTCTGAATTCTCAGTAGAGTCCTTGTAAGTCAAGGGAGAGTAGGATATTTTCATATTGTGGGGGAAAAAAAAACTACTAAGAACATTGTACCCAGCAAAAAGACATTTCCAGACAAAGATAGAATTTATCATCACCAAACATTTCTTTTTTATTAATTATATTTATTTTGATGATAGTTAATTAGATGATAAGGGTCAAGGGCTAGAAGAAGATGGGTGACGTCATCATTTTCACATTTTCTTTTTTTCTTCCTTCCTGTATCTGGGAAAAGAGAGGGCAGGGGGCGGGATAAGCAGAGAAGCCACACCCAGCCTCCTACATTGCAGCCTGGGATAGAGCGCAGCCACCTGACACATTTCTTATAAGAAATACTAAATAGAATTCTTCAAACTAAAACAATGAGACAATAATGAGAAAGAAAATGCCAGGAGGTAGTAAATCCATTAGCAATTATGCAAATTTAGAATGTTCTAGTATAGTAAATAGGGAATGCAAAATAATGTTTATATCAGAAGTCTGAATACTAAAACAATTTTTAATAATTATATTAATAGACACTAAATAGATAAAGATTTCTTATATTTGAAAGGTAGATTTACCCAGAGAAGCAAGACAGAGAGAAAGATTTTTCTATATGCTGGTTCACTTCCCAAATGACTACAAAGGCCAGAGGTAAAGTGATCCAAAGCCAGGTACCAGGAACTTCTCCCAGGTCATCTGCATGAGTGTAGGACTTGAGTCATCCTGTGCTGTTTTCCCAGGTCATAAGCAGGCAGCTGGATCATAAATTGAGCAGCTGGGATTAAAAAATACTGGCACCTATCTGGGATGCTGGTATGGCAAATTGGGGACTAGCCTGGTAAGCCAATGTGCCAGCCCCACAATATAGAAAGATTTAACAGACATTAAAAACTCAAAATGTGGAGAATAGAGTACTTCTGTAGATTTATTCATCAGTATGTTTTTAAGATTTATTTATTTTTATTGGAAAGGCAGATAAACAGAGAGGAGGAGAGACAGAAAGATTTTCCAATCCCCAAATGGCCACAATGGCTGATCCAAAGCCAGGAGCCAGGAGCCTCTTCCAGGTCTCCCATGCGAGTACAGGGTCTCAAGGCTTTAGGCCATCTTCTACTGCTTTCCCAGGTTATAAGCAGGGAGCTGGATGAGAAGTGGAGCAGCTAAGACATGAACCAGCTTATGGGATCCTAGCACTTGGGAGGTGATCATTTAGCATTTAGCCTAATGCACTAGGCCTTATCAGTATTTCTTCTCTTTCTTTTATAAAGATTTATTTTATTTATTTGAAAGTCAGAACTGCAGAAAGATAGATCTTCCATACACTGATTTACTCTCCAAATGGCTGCAAAGGCTGAGGCATGCGCAAGCTGAAGCCAAGATCCAGGAGCATCTTCTGGGTCTTCCACATAGATGCAGGGATCCAAGCACTTGGGCCATTCTCTGCTGCTTTTCCCAAGCACGTTGGCAGGGACTGGGTTGGAAGTGGAGCAGCTGGGACTCAAATTGTGCCCACATGTGGTGCCAGTACTGCAAGATGGAGTCTTGATGAGCTATGCCAGCCTCTATCTCTTCCTTCATTTCCCTACTATCTTCACAATTAACTTTAAGCTGTTATCACTTCAAATTGCTTATGATGTTCAAAAGATGTTTTTGGTAAGCTTCACAATGGAAAAATTTATAATAGGTTTACCATATATATAAGCAAGAATCCAAGCCCACTACTATTTACTCTCAAAGGAACATTGTGAAGGGAGGAAGAAAGGAACTTCGCTAAAACTGGAAAATAAATATTAAAATGCAAGCAGTAAGACCTCATCTATTAATAATTACCTTAAGTGTAGATACATGAAATTACACAATCAAAAGTTAGAGTAATTGAATGAATTTAAAAATAAGACCTGACCATGTGCTACTTACAAAACCTCTCTTTAGGTGCCAGTGCTGTGGCCTAGCAAATAAAACCATTAACTGTGGTGCTGGCATCCCCCATGGGTGTAGTTTTGAATCCCAGATGCTTCACTTATCTTTTTTTAAGATTTATTCATTTTTATTGGAAAGTCAAATACACAGAGAAGAGGAGAGACAGAGAGGAGGATCTTCCGTCCAATGATTTACTCCCCAAGTGGCCACAATGTCTGGTGCTGTGCCAATCCAAAGCCAGGAGCAAGGAACTTCTTCCAGGTCTCCCATGCGGGTGCAGGATCCAAAAGCTCTGGGCCATCCTACACTGCTTTCCTAGGCTACAAGCAGGGAGCTGAATGGGAAGCGGGACTGCCAGGATTAGAACTGGTGCCCACATGGGATCCCAGCACATTCAAGGTGAAGACTTTTGCCAGGCCCGATGCTTTACTTATAATCTTAGCTTCCTGCTAACAAGTCTAGGAAAACAGTGGGAAATGGCCCAAGTCTATGTGTCCTGTGCCCATTTGGGAAATCTGGCAGAAGTTCCTGGCTCCTGGCTTAGGATGGGTCCACCTCCAGTCATTGTAATCATTTGGGGAATAAAATGGTGAATGGAAGAACAATTTAAATAAATCAAATCATAACTGAGAAAAAAAAGATATTACTCTGAAATACAAAAGAGTTAGAAATAAATATAAGTAATTATATGGCAATGAATTCAACCTTGGAACCCCAATGGACCCTAAAGAACAAAAACAATCTTGAGCAAAATAACAAAGTAAGAAGTGTAACATGATGTCATTTAGCTATAATAATTAAAACAGCATAGCACTGGCAGAAAAACACACAAACCCAATACAAGAATGAAAATCCTGGAAGTGAACACACATCTTCAGCCAGCTGATCCTTGACATAGTTGTTAATATCACACATTAGAAGAAAAAAAGAATTATCGATAAATAGTGCCCGGAAAACTGGGCATTCACATGCACAGAACAAAGCTGAATCCCCTATCTCTTAGAGTGTACACAGTCAACTCAAATTTTAAAGACCTAAACATTAGACCTAAATCTTGAAATCACCAGAAAGAATATAAGAGAGATGCTTCAGGTCATTGGAATAGAAAATGGTTTTTTCTTTGTTATCAAATTCCAAAGCATTAAAAACACAAGCAAAAAGACAAATGAGATTTCATCAGAACAATGAACTTTTTTAAGGTAAAGGAAACAAATAACAGAGCGAAGACAATGGGAAAACATACTTGCAAGTCATATATATCTCACAAAGGCTTAACATCCATTCTGTATAATGAACTCAATGCCAAAACCCCCAAATAATCTAATTACAAAGTGGGAAGTTGGTCTAAACAAACCTTTATTAAAGGAAGAAATACACATGATCATCAGTTATATGAAAATAGGCTCAATATCACTAATCATTAGGGAAATACAAATGAAAACCACAATGTAGTATCACCTTTTCAAGTTAGACTGTCTGCAATAAAATGACAAAAGATAACAAGCACTGATAAGGATGTGGAGAAAAGAAAACTCTGGCATCTTGGTGGTAAATCTATAAAATCATTGTAGAAACAAACCCTGAAAATAGAACTATCACATGAGGCAGCAATTTCATTGCTGTGTATATATCCACAGGAAATCTGCCAGAGACATTTGAAAGCAACACTATCTACTGCAGCCACAAGAAAAACACAAGTACCTATACACCAGTGAGTGGGCAAAGGAAACATGGTACACGTTCACAAGAGAATGCTATTCAGCCACTAAAAGGATGACATCTACAGACCAGTGTTCTGCTGCATTTCGTTAAGCCACTTTTTTTAACATCAGCATTTCATATCAAAGTGTCAGTTCAAGTCCCAATCCAACTTCCTGCTAAAGAGCCTGGAAAGGCAGCAGAAAACGGCCCTCCCTTGGTCTTCCACCACCCATTCGGACCACCAGGATGAATGGGATTCTTAGCTCCTGGTTTTGACCTGATCCAGATGTGGCTTGTGTGGCCATTTGAGAAGTGAGCTTGCAGATGGAACATCTCTCTACTCTCGCAAAAGTTAAAACTGGGTTGATAGTTAGCAGAGACCATGAAGGGTAAGAGGGGAGCGAAGAAGGGGAAAGGTTATTTGACAGATTCTAAGTTGTAGTTGATAAGAAGTTATGGTATTCTATCATATATTAGTGTGCCATAAGTAATAATTAATAGTACACTGTATATTTCTTTTAAAAACATTGTATGAAAGAATTTTTGTTTCTACCATAAGGAATGTTTGAGATGGATATGTTTATTCTGTTTGGACATTAAGCAATGTATACATGTTTCAAAATATCAAGCAATAATTCATAATGTATAATTTTAACACGTCAGTTAAACCTCTTAAAATTTATTAAAAACACTTTTTTGGAAATAACTTAAAATGGAAACAATACACCAAAACATGGTGCTAAATGTTCACATCTAACAAAGAGAGATACGTGTTTTGGTATAACAGTTAAGATGCCACATCCCATATCAGAGTTCCTGGGTTCAATCACCAACTCTCTTCTACAGTTGCCTGGTGGTGTGCATCCCGGGTGGCTGTAGGTGACTGTCCCAGTGCTTGGGTTCCTGCCACCCACAAGGGGGAACTGGATTGGATTCTGGACTTTTGGCTTCAGCACTGCCCAGCCCCAGCTGTCGCAAGCATCTGGGCTATGAGCCAGTGGATGAAAGATTTGTCTTTCTTCCCCTCCCATCTCCCTTATCCTTTACCTCTTTCAAATAAATTAAAATTAAAAAGTAAACAAAAATTTAAAAAGAGAAGATCTCAAATAAACAACTAACATTATATCTCAAAGAACTGGTAAAAGAAGATCTAAGTCCAAAGTTCACAGATGGAGGTAAATAATAAAGATTATAGAAGAAATAAGTAGAATCTAGAAAAATAATTCAAAATAAAAAAATTTAAACAAATTTGGCAAGCCATTAGCTATATTAAGAAAAAAGACTCAGCGGCAGAAATGAAAGAGGAACAACTGATAACGCAGAAATGTGAAAGATCATATGTCTATATCACAGACAACTATTTACAAGCTGGAAAATCCAAATGGAATAGACAACCTTTGTGAAATATGACCCACAAAGATTCAATCATGAGTTACCACAGACTTGGATGAGGTGGGGTGTGGGAGGGGACAAAACAAAAGGGGAAAGTTGCTGGGCACAAAGTTTAACTGATCAGAAATAGGCCCCTGTGATCTGTTACACAATATGGGGACTATGGTTAGTAATAACACATTTACGTTTTAAAAATATCTAAGAGACCAGCTGCTAAATGTGTCACCACAAAGAAACAGTAACCATTGGAAGTGATAGATACGTTAACCAGTTAGATTCACTCATTCCAAAGAATAAACACACATCAAAGCTCACACTCTACTTTCTAAATGCATGTATGATTTGTCAATGTAAAATCAAACAAAAAAGCTGAATGCATATGAATATTCAATTTATATTGATTCCCCCTGCTAACTTCTTATTTTTCAGGATGGTTCTAGCTATTCGTGGTTTTTTGTGTTTCCAGATGAACTTTTGAATCATTGTATCCAGTTCCGTGAAGAATGTTTTGGGCAATTTGATTGGAATTGCATTGAAAATGTATATTGCTTGTGGCAGTATAGACATTTTAATGATATTGATTTTGCCTATCCAGGAGCACGGGATGTTGTTCCATCTTTTGAGGTTTTGTTCAATTTCCTTTTTAAATAGTTTGTAGTTTTCTTCAAATAGGTCTCCTACGCTTTTGGTTAGATTTATTCCCAAATACTTCATACTTCTCTCAGCTATTTTGAATGGTATCCTGTTGGTTAGATTTTCTTCCATCTTGGTGTTATTTGCGTACACTATGGCTGTTGATTTTCGTTCGTTAATTTTGTACCCCGCCACTCTGCCAAACTCTCGTATAAGTTCTAGCAGTTTCTGTATTGAGTCTCCTGGTTTTTCTATGTATAGGATTATGTCATCTGCATATAGTGAAAGCTTGACTTCTTCGTTTCCTATACGTATGCCTTTGATTTCTTTTTCTTGTCTTATGGCCTCTGCAAGTACCTCTAGGACTATGTTGAATAGCAGTGGTGATAGCGGGCACCCTTGTCTTGTTCCAGATCGCAGTGGGAAGGGTTCTAGCTTTTCTCCATTCAGTATGATACTGGCGTTGGGTTTTTCATAAATTGCTTTGATTATGTTGTGGATTTTCCCGTCTATGCCTACTTTGGCTAGAGTTTTTAGCATGAAGAGGTGTTGGATTTTGTCGAAAGCTTTTTCTGCATCTATTGAAACTATTATGTGGTTCTTGTTTTGCAGTTTTTGGATATGGTTTATAACATTTATGGATTTCCGAATATTGAACCATCCCTGCATTCCAGGGATGAATCCTACTTGATCCGGATGAATGATCTGTCTGATGATTTTTTGAATGCTATTGGCTAGGATTTTGTTGAGAATTTTAGCATCAATGTTCATCAGAGAAATAGGTCTGTAGTTTTCCTTCTCTGATGGTTCTCTGTCCGGTTTTGGGATTAAGGTGATGTTGGCTTCATAGAATGAGTTTGGGAGGGTTGCTTCCTCCTCTATTGTTTTGAAGAGCTTGTAGAGGATTGGGGTTAGTTCTGTTCGGGATGTTTTGTAGAATTCTGTAGTGAAGCCGTCTGGGCCTGGGCTTTTTTTCGTTGGGAGATCCTTGATGACTGTTTCAATCTCTACCTCGGTTATGGGTTTATTTAATTCTGCAGTTGCCTCCGGACTGAGTTTTGGTAGGTGGTGGGAGTCCAAGAACTTTTCTATTTCTTGGTGGTCCTCAAATTTGTGGGAGTACAGTTCTTTGTAGTAATTTCTAATTATTTTCTTAATGATTGCAGTGTCTGTTGTTATGTTGCCTTTTTCATCTTTAATGCTATTGATTCTCACTTTCTCTTGTTTTTTTTTGGTCAATCGGGCCAGTGGAGTGTCTATTTTGTTTATTTTCTCAAAAAACCAACTTTTTGATTTGTTGATTTTATGTATAGTTTTTTTGATTTCTATTTGGTTTATCTCCTCCCTTGTTTTGATGATTTCTTGTTTCCTATTGTGCGTGGGACTCTTCTGCTGCTGTTTTTCCAGATCCTGGAGGTGTGAGGTTAGTTCCTGTATTTGGCGTCTTTCTTGGGCCTTGACATGCGCTCCGATTGCAATGAATCTACCTCATAGCACTGCTTTGGCAGTGTCCCACAAGTTTTGGAATGTTGTATCAGAGTTTTCATTGGTTTCCATAAATTTTTTGATCTCATCTTTAATTTCTTCTCTGACCCATTGTTCGTTTAATAGCATATTGTTCAATTTCCAAGAGTGCCTATACTTCCTGGGGAGTTTTGAGTTGTTGATTTCCAGTTTCATCCCATGGTGGTCTGAGAGGGTACATGGTATGATACTAATGTTTTGGAAGTTGTTTAGATTCGCTTTATGTCCTATCATGTGGTCGATTCTGGAGAAGGTGCCATGCACCGCTGAGAAGAATGTATAGTCTGTGACCTCTGGACATACTATAGAGCAGTGGTTATCAAAACAGCCTGGTACTGGCACAAAGACAGAAAGGAAGATCAATGGAATAGAATAGAAGCTCCAAAAGGGAACCCACACAAATACAACCAATTAATCTTTGACAAAAAGACCAATGACAACTCAAGCAAGTGGGAAGGCCTCTTTAGTAAATGTTGTTGGGACAACTGGCTGATAGCCTGTAGAAACAAAAAGATAGACCCACATCTATCACCATACACCAAGATCCAATCTACATGGATAAAAGACCTAAACCTACATCCAGAAACCTTCAAACTCTTGCAAGAAAATGTAGGAAATACCCTGCAAGACCTAGGAGTAGGTCCCAACTTTCTAAGAAGGACACGAGAAGCAATAGCAGTTGAGAACAGATTAAACAAATGGGACCTCATCAAACTAAGAAGCTTCTGTACAGCAAGGGAAACAATCAACAAAGTAAAAAAGCAACCCACAGAGTGGGAGAAGATCTTTGCACACGATATAGGCGATAGGGGGCTAATTTCCAGGATATACAAAGAACTTCAAAACAACCAAAAACCAAAACGAACAAGCCACTCAAGAAATGGGCACGGGAAATGGGCAAACATTTCACAAAGGAACAAATCCAAATGGCAAACAAACATATGAAAAAATGTTCCAGCTCCCTAGCAATAAGGGAAATCCAAATTAAAACATCGATGAGGTACCACCTAACACCAGCAAGATTGGCCCACATAAACAAGAACACCAACGACGCCTGCTGGCGAGGATGCGGGGAAAAGGGAACCCTACTCCACTGCTGGTGGAGCTGCAAATTGGTACAGCCTCTATGGAAATCAGTCTGGAGAACACTCAAACAACTCAAAATCTGCATACCATATGACCCAGCAATAGCACTCCTAGGAATATATCCAAAACACCTGTTTTACGACAAACCAACATGCATCCCTATGTTCATTGCAGCACAATCAGTAATTGCAAAAACATGGAAGCAACCAAAATGCCCATCAGCAGAAGATTGGATAAGAAAGCTTTGGTTCATCTACTCCATGGAATACTACTCAGCTATTAAAAAAAACAAAATGCAGTTCTTTGTGGCTAAATGGGCACAACTGGAAACTATAATGCTAAGGGAAATGAGTGAATCCCAAAAGATTAGATACCACATGTTTGCCTTGATTTAACGTGTAATTTTTGTTTGGTTGTTTGTTATTTTTTGAACCTGTCATTGATACTGTCTCAACCCAGATGTCTCGAAGAATGGAACTTGCATTATTTTTAACATATTGTTTACCCAATACTATGTCAATTAATTCCATAATGTTGTATAATGATACTGAGGCCTTGTTGGGGCTTTTAACTGACCGGATCTTTACTCTGTTAGACCTATCTTCAGACCATAGAAGGTCTCCCCAAGAGGCCACTGAACTTATCTGGACAATAGGACACGGAACTTTATGCTAGGCATGTGTTTGCAAGCAATGAATCTCAACTGAACTTGATCTATGGTTATGCAACAAGGTGGAGGAATCCACCATGGGGGGAGGGGTGTGGGAGGGGTGGGGGGAATCCCCAGTGCCTATGGAGCTGTACTACATAATACAATGTAAGCAACAATAATAATAATAAAAAAAAACAATTTATATTGATTGGGGTTAGTCAACTATCCAGTTTTTAGCAAGTATTTATTGAATATTATCTATATTGAGCAATTGCTGTTAAAAAAAAAGATCCATCTTAGCATGGAGCTTACACCTCAGTGTAAGACAGAATGAAACAATGTGCAGCAGATGCGAAAATTACGTTAGAGAGCAAAGATTGCTAAGCACAGAGCAGGATAAAGCAATTAGGCAAGTCAAGAGCAAGCAGGATTATGTGCAATGATATGATATATAAGATTGGATTGGCACTTACTTTGAGTTTGCAGCCTTCATTCTGACACAGCTTCCTGACAAGGGCTCCAATGACGATCATAACAGTTTCTTTGATGTCATTGCTCCCAAAGGGACCCTTGAACTTACTCTATTGGACAAACAGGAATAATAGAGATTACTATGATATGTAATTATTTGTAAAGGACATTTTTAGATGGTGACTAAGCATCCTATATCTGAAGAAAATTTTTTTTTTCTTTTTTTTTCAGCTTTTTAAAAACTTTATTTATTTATTGGAAAGTCAGCATTACAAAGAGAAAGAAATAAGACAGAGACTTTTCCATTCTGTGGTTCACTCTAAAAATGCCCAGATCAGTGTCAGCTGGGCCAGGCTGAAGCCATGAGTGGTAACTCCACCTTAGTCTCCTGTGTGGCAGTAACCCTGAAAATTTGGCCCTCATGGGTTGTGTTTCAGGAGCTTTGGAAAGAAGATGGGGAGAAGCACAGGGTAAGAAGAACTCTGCACTCTGATGTCAGACATGCACATCTCATCCACTAACCTCGGCCTGCTGTAGTGCGGTGCTGCCACCCCCACCCAAGGAGTTAGAGTCTCTAAATATTTACCAAATACCTCAAACTTGTGAATGTTTTTTTTTTTTCAGTTTGGACAATTTCTGCAGTTTAAGTTTTTAATACACAATATGGTCAATAAACTGCTTTCAAAGTTTTAACCAATAATGACTCTTAAGGTAATGAAATCATCTGTTGAAATATATTTAAACACACACCCACACACATATAAGGCAATGTTAGATAAGTATCTCATAGGTGATAGACAAATATTGTAAGAAACTTCAGTTTCGGGTTATATATTTATATATACACACACAAAATATATATATTGCTATTTTTGATGTTAAATAAAATTGGAGAACAGTCTAACACAAACTTAATAGGAAAGTAAACTACAGATAGAGAGATTTAAAAAAGTGCATTCAAGAATTCCATGAACCGGTCAGTGATCCTTTAGCGACCAACTCCGGATAGATTTTCCCACCAACCATAAGGCTGAGGGGACTGTGTCAAGCTTCAGTGGGTGTCAGATGATATATAAAGGTGTTCTAGTATAGGCGAGATGCTTCCTTCTCTCAGGGAAAGCACGGAGACATCTGGTCTGCACCCGTTCTCCACTGCCAAGATCAAATACTCAAAATATCTTTTGCAACAGTAGCTGTGTTACTATTAAGGCTAACAAAAATCCCTTTTATTAATCTATTCAAATATAACTAGTAACAGAAATATTACTGGATGCAAGGGTTTCACTTATCTCAGGTGTCTTCACTTAATCAGTCTTTAACAGGACATGTTCAAAGAAAAACTTCACTGTGGTACATAAATGAGGCAACTGGAAGATACACTTCCCTCATTAACAGCTGCCTGAAAAGCAGTTTGTCAATGATTTTTCATAGTAAGTATTAAGGGAGGGTCTGCAGTGTGGCAAAGGAAGAGGTGGGCACCTCCTAGTGCATACAGCAGCACGGATTGTCACACATTGAATGTCCACGTGGTAATCTGCTCCCATAGGTGAAGAATTTAATATTATAATGAGGAAAGTTTACTTCAGGTCACAAAGATCTGACTCAAATTGGTTTGTCACAACTTTAACTGCCCTTTATTTTGGGTGATCTGCCCCCAGTCTGACAGAAGAATGTTGCAACATAAGCTCTCCTGGGACATCCAATTAAAAACAAGTTCAGGATTGCTGGCTTCAGCAGCACATATAATAAAACAAGTTCAGGAGCATTCAGATTCTCCAACAGCACTCCTTTTTCCTTAATCTTATACTCTTGTTTACAAAAACAACATAGTGGAAAGTTAGAAGCTGTCAATTATATTGCCTATATATTTTCTGGGATGTCTAGATTCATAAGGCAAAATTAATTATTCAGAAAAAAAGTAAAAAGTATATCACAAACCTTAGTGCAAATTGAAATTCTCTTGCTTTCTAGTCTTTTTTTTTTTATTGCAAAGTCAGATATTCAGAGAGGAGAAGAGACAGAGAGGAAGATCTTCCGTCCAATGATTCACTCCCCAAGCAAGCACAATGGCCAATGCTGCACCAGTCCAAAACCAGGAGCGAAGAACTTCCTCCAGGTCTCCCATGTGGGTGCAGGATCCCAAGGCTTTGGGTCGTTCTCAACTGCTTTCCCAGGCTAAAAGCAGGGAGCTGGATGGGAAGCCGAGCTGCCAGGATTGGAACTGGCGCCCATATGGGATCCTGGCGCGTTCAAGGTAAGGACTTTAGCCGCTAGGCCACTACACCTGGCCTTTTTTTTTTTTTTTTTAAAGCCCAGTGTGTGGACCCCACTCCTTTTCATGTTAGCCCAAAGCTCTGTTGTACAGGAAAATTCTTAACTAACTAAAAGTCAATACTTAGAACCTGTCAGGCAAACGTCATAATAAAGTCTAAGAGTGTTTTAATCACATGCTATTTCCAGGTGAATGTTTGGGAGCACATGGAATCTATAGTACAAGATTGTTTTTAACCACGCCAAACTTATGTTTTATGACTGCTTCAGCTGTGTAAGACACAAAATATATTAATCTTCATGACCTTCTTCTATCTAAGTTCAACAAGAGACTTTGTTTCTTCCCTTCTTTGGCTTTTAATTTTCTTCCTATTCTTGCAAAAAGAAGAATAGCAAATATAAAAATTCTGGTTCTCCCTATACAGAAATTGGAAATAGAAAATGTTTTCAGGCCCGGTGGCGTGGCCTAGCGGCTAAAGTCCTTGCCTTGAACGCGCCGGGATCCCATATGGGCGCTGGTTCTAATCCCAGCAGCTCCACTTCCCATCCAGCTCCCTGCTTGTGGCCTGGGAAAGTAATTGAAGACGATCCAAAGCCTTGGAACCCTGCATCCGTGTGGGAGACCTGAAAGAGGTTCCTGGCTCCTGGCTTCTGATCGGCACAGCACCAGCCATTGCGCTCACTTGAGGCGTGAATCATCAGACAGAAGATCTTCCTCTCTGTCTCTCCTCCTTTCTGTATATCTGACTTTCCAATAAATAAATAAATCTTAAAAAAAAAGAAAATGTTTTCATATTAGAGTGGATATTCATAATTCTGCTTTCGACACACTTATACATTCATTATCCAGCTTTTAATAAAGAGTCAATAGAATGTCAGCCTACCAAGTACTCTCAAGCCTGGATTCAATTCACTGGGCCAGTGTGTCAAAACAAAGCCTATAAATCTTCATGTATTGGTAGAAAGGAGCTGCAATGCTTTTATCAAACTCTCAAATAGGCCCATTTCTCTATCATAATTGAATAAGTATACTTTTCAAAAAAATTCATGAACCCAAGGGAAGCCTAGCTTTTGTTTCCTGTATACATGCTTCATATTGGAAGAATTGTACCATATATATATATATGTGTGTGTGTGTGTGTTTGTGTATATACATACATATATATATGTATTAAGCAATATAAAGATTTTTAAATTCAAAACTAATCTTTAAAACTTATTTATTGAAGCATAATCCACACTTCTCACCTTTTAAATATTATCCTGAATCACATGACAAGAGAATGCTAACTTAAAATTTCCATTATTATTTGTATTAACTTAGAATAGCAAAGACATTAAGTATAATAATATTTACTGTATAACTAATGGATAGAAAACAATACAAAACATTTGGAACATTCAGAGTGTTCCCCTTTGCTGCCTTCATTCAGGTTGAAGCAGGTTTTAACAACGGTTTACATTCTGTAGCACTTTGTTAGCTGGGAGCATGTATTCTCCATGCATCCCTGGACTTACGATGAGGGTTCTCAGGAGTTCTTCACTGGGATGGGAGGCAAACCCACAAGCATAAAGAAACCTCTCCTGGAGGATAACACTGCTGTCACTTTTGAAATCCAGGAAGTCCAAGATGGCTTCTAATGAGTCTGGGGTCTGAGCAGAGGTTACAGCATCCACCAGCTGAGGTCTGTAAGGAAGACAGAGTCAGGAGTGCCTAGGGTGTGCCACCACTCATGGATTCGCCACTGTTTCACCTTCCTAGTGATTGTTTTATTTGAAAAAAACAAAACAACAACAAAAAAATAAGACTTTCTCTGAAGTACCCACAATTACATTTAAATTTCTTTCACACTCAAATTATCTCAGTAGATACAACTAAATTAATAGTATTAACTCAAGGTAAATGTAATTTGGATGTTGATAAATAAAAAATTATGTAAGTAAAATTATAATAAATCAGGAACAAATTCTTCTTTTTTTGTAAGAATAATAATAAGAGCTGCAATTCCAAAAGTTAATTCTATTTCTCCACATAACTTTGCAAATACATACACTTCTCAAATGCATAGGTCAGCAGCAGTAGTATTATTTGATGTAAAGATAGGAAATTCTTTTTACTTTACCTTGTACCCACAGGAGAAATTTTTCCTCTCTCTCTCTCTCAATGTAAAGACCATGCGATAGGCATGTAGACAACAAAAATGAAATGCATGGAAGCAGAATGGTACTCCTTTGGGAAAATTCTGGGCGAGAGATTCTGGTTATCAAGAATCTTTGGTTGAGACTATGCTGGTAACATCTCTGTCACTAGCTGTCATAATAATGAACATTAGTTTAAAAACATGCAGCACATTCATATAAACACACCAGAATGTGCTTAGAACCCTATACTATTTTTTTAAAAAATTTAATATTTTTATTTAGAAGAAAAAGTAATAAAGACTGAAAAACAATGAGATTTTCTATCCACTGGGTCACCTTCCAAATGGGTGCAAAAGCCAGACCTTGCCCAGGCCAGAGCTAGGAAACCCAAACTATTAAGGTCTCTCACATGAGTTGCAGGACCCTAAGTACTTGGGTCATCTTGGGCTGCTTTGCCAGGTACATTACCAAGGAGTTGGATTTGATATTAAGACAACTGCCTTGGGCCCAGCCTGATGGCTCAGTAGCTAAACTCTCACCCTGCAAACATCAGGATCCCATATGAACACCAGTTTGTCTCGGCTGCCGGACTACCCTTGCAGCTCCCTGCTTATATAGCCTGGGAAAGTAGTAGAGCATGGCTCAGAATCTTGGGACCCTGCACTCACATGGGAGACCTGGAAGAAGCTCTTGGCTCCTCACTTTGATCTGCTCAGCTCCAGCCATTCTAGCCACTTGGGGAATGAACCAGCAGACAGATGATCTTTCTCTCTGTATCTCTATCTTTCTGCAAAATCTGCCTTTCCAATAAAAATAGATAAATCTTAAAAGAGAGAGAGAGACAAACAATTGCCTTTACCAATACAGTTTAAAGCTCTACAACTAACACAGAACCCCTAAATTCATGATAGTTGCATATCTTCTAACTTCTGGTTTAAATATTTGTTTTTGAAGTCAGTAACTAATTTGTGGCTATTCATATGGAATTCTATCAGTCCTCTAATTTTTTTAAAGTCCAGTAAATAATAAACAAAAGCAAGAATAAATAGACTTTCAGAGAAAAAAACTAAATTATTTCCTTGAGGAACTGAGTCCTTAAAGCTTGGTAACTGCTACTGCTTATGACTATGCAACTTGGCTAGTTTCCACCTGTGTGTAGGTTAGTAGATAGTTTCTGCTGTTAGATTCAGAGAAGCTTGCTCTTTAGCATCAACCACGAAAATTGGTACCATACAACAGAATTTAAATTGATCATCAGTTCTATATCACAAAAGCTCCATATTTACAAATAAAATGTAAGAATTGAATCAACTTTTTTTATTTTTACTTTTATTGTCATTTTATAATGCAGTTCCACAGGCCCTGAGATTTCACTTACCTACTCACCTAATCCCCCCGCACCATTTAGTTCCCCTATATTATTACCAGAGTATAGTTCTTCATGAACTGTTAATGTATATTTCATTGTTGTTATTATCTCTAAATAAACTTTATTATGTCTTGATCCTATCAGTATGAGGCTAAACATTAGACTATTTTTTTTTAAATTTTACTTCTTTTTATTATTATTATTATTATTTTTATATCATTTTATGATATAGTTCCATAGGCCCTGGGATTTCTCTTACTCCCTCCTCATTTCCCTCCCCCTCCCTGAGTACCCCTATATCATTACTATAGTATATAGTTCTTCATAAACAGTCATATGTCCATCATTGCAGGCATGGACAATGGCTAAGAGTCCAGCACCCTATTATAAAGATATAACAAACAGTTTCATTGGGAGCCCATTTTTGGTCTGGAAGTAGAGATGCATACTGCATTACATCTGGATATGACAGTCTCCATTACGCAGTTACTACACATTCCCTTAAATGAAAAGCCACAAAATAAAATCAACAACAGGAAGAATAAAGAAAGTAATAATGTCATGAAGATGCTACTGAATGACTAATATGTAGCTGAAGAATTGAAAAAGAAAAACAAGAACCTTCTTGAAGAAAATGAAACTACCATATGATCTATGAGTCAGTGAAAAGTTTAATCAGAAAGAAAGTGTTTTGAAAGGATGAGACTAAAAAAAAATCAAAATCCACGAGATATAGATTCCACTGATCTTTATTGGTGAGATATGTCTCTTGGAGGCAACAAATAGATGGGCTTTGTTTTATTAATCCAGTGTATTTATCCACAATATTTGATTGATGAGTTTAAGCCATTTACATTCAGGGTTGATATGAATGGGTGGTAATTTGGTCCTGTCATTTTAACAATGGGTAGTTCATTGATTTAGTCTTCTGTTGTTATTTTACTGGGATGTTCTTCACATTTGCCTTTGGTTTTGGTGGGCACTATTCCTTTTCCCTGTCAAGAGAACATCTTTCAGTATCTTTTGCAGGCAGGTTTGGACGAGGTATATTCTTTTAGCTTTTCTTTATCATTGAAGAGTTTTATTTCATTTTCAAAGACGAAGGAAAGCTTTGCTAGGTACGTTATCCTGGGCTGACAATTATTTGCTTTTAGAATGTGGAATATGCTGCTCCATTTTCTTCTGGCCTGTAGAGTTGCATGTGAGAGGTCTCTTGTGAATTTAATTGGCATCCCTTTATATGTCAATTGACTTTTTTCACATGCACATTTAAGGATCTTTTCCTCATGCTTGATTGAAGAGAGCTTGATTATCATGTGTAATAGTGAAGATCCTGCTTTTTATCAAGCCTGTTGGGGTTCTGTGCCCCTCCTGGATGTTGCTTCACAATTCTTTCTCTAGATTAGGTAATTTTTTTCTTTATTATTTCATTAAACATATTTTTAAATCCAGCTTCTCTTTCTGCACTTTCTGGAACTCCCATAACTCTAATATTTGGCCTTTTAATAGAGTCTTTCAATTTTTGAATACTTTTTTAGCTTGACCCAGCTCTGCTTCCAGCTTTTTGTTTCTTTCCTCCTGGCTTCAGGAAATATCTTTCAATTCTGAAATTCTTTCTTCTGCCTCCTTCCTTCTATTTTGGAGACTCTCCACTGTACTTTTAATTTGCTCCACTGTATTCTTTATTTCTGATATATCAGCTTTTATTTGATTCATTTCCTGTGTGACATGTTCCTTAATTCCTTGAACCTCTGTATTACACACTTCTCGTTGTTGATAAGAAGCTTTATAATAAGTGTTTTGAATTCTGTATCCCCCATTTCTCGATGTCTTCCTCAGTTAACTCTGATGTTGGCAAAGGGTTTTGCTCCTTTGCAGGGGAGTCTTCAGTAATATTAATTGTGCCTTTGTCTCTTTTGCTCTTAGTCACTGTACTTCTGGTTGGCAGATTCTTCTCCTTGGGGCAGGTTTCTAAGCTGTGTCACCCATGGGTCTACAGTTTGATTTTACGTTTTGTGGTTGGCACATGGCTCTTGGTAGCAGTCACTTGTGCCACTCCCTCCAGTGAGTTCCTGATCTGGGTTCTTACGTTAGATTTCCAGCATGATCTCTGTAGCCCCAGCTCCTGGCTCACCAATCTGCTCCTCCTGTGATACTGTGCTGAGGTTGCACCATTGTCTGTACAACCTTTCTCCCACTTCCAGATCAAGCAAGTCACAGGATTAGGGAGACACCAGGTGTCCTATATAGCTAGATTGCTGGTGGTACTGATCTGGCCAGACCTATAGGCTGTTATCTCTGAGGGCCACACAGAACTATTTTGACCTGTATGATGCCAAAGTTGGTATTATTTTCCCTGTGGGACCAGCACAATGCACTGTGTTTAGTGAGTTCGCTCCCAGCTCAGTGCATGCACAGCTTACTGTTGTCCTTGCAATCTTAAAAGTTTTTTTCATACTATAAGAACTGGCATCTAATGTGCCACTACTAGAGTTCTTGATCTGCTGGCTGTCAGGTCTGAGGGCTACCCAAACCTATCTTTGGTGAAACCTATAGGATTCCACATTGTTGCAGCTCACTGAGCCAGAAATGAGTTCACTCCCAGCTCAGTACATGTGCAATTCTGTCCATAGCCTTTGCTTCGCTATACAAAATGGGGCCCAATACGAATACAGGGGGCTGACTGGGCTGTGAAATGAGCCCTGTGTCTGCACCATCTGTCTGGGACCTGCCACTCTGTCTCTGCTCCTGGTCAAATAAGAGACCAGCAGGATGGGCAGTTCTTTGTCTGGGTTCACCTCCTGAGCTCCCAGTGAATGCCCCTTCCCACCTTGTTGCTGATGGAGTTTCAGCTGCTCATGCAGTTCAGATCATTGTTTGCTGAATGCCGCTGGGGTATCAGTCACTGCAACATTGCACCACTGTGTCCACTGCTTTCCTGTGTCTGTCAGTCTCCAAGTATCCCTCTGCTGTCATTCTGTCCTCTCCTATTTCCTGGACTGTGTTCTCTCTGCTTTACACTGGCAAATGTTTCTCCATCTGTGTAAACATGTCCTTACCCTATTCTGTCATCTTGATTCCAAGAATTGAATCAACTCTTAATTACATGTGATAACAAATCACACTCTCATCAAATATGTGGCAATGTATGCATTTTATCTCTCCAGATTGCTTTGGGTACTTACCTCCATTCTCAATTGCCTATAAAACAGTGACTTCAGTTGGATCACTAGTAAAAGCACATTATTCAACTGAGAAAGTCGATACTTCCCATTTGTTGCTTTAATCAACTCTGAAATCTTTGCAGTTAGATGGATAGCTTGGGAACACAATTTTAAAAGAAAGCACAGCAGCAGATGCATCAGCGTGTCACAGAGAAGCCATGATCTCCTCTGCTTGGATACCACTCTAGTCTTGATATACACTCATAAGCATGCACACATAAAACAAATGTTCATTATTGAGTCACTGTCGAAACTTATTACTGAATTTTTGGTCATGTGAGCACTAAACTATTACATCCACCATAAAAAAAAAAATGCACAAGACAGATGGGTTGGAGGTGGGGGAGTTGATATCAAAGGGGGACATTTCTTGCTTAAAAAAGAAAAAAAAACCCTAAAATGTGCTGAGAGACAGTCCCACACACAGTCTGAGAAACTTACAATACATCTTTGCTTTCAGCCTGAAGGATTTGGAGGATCTCCTCTCTCTTCGCAGTCCTGAGGTGCTGGATGAAGCCTAGGAAGTGACCAACAGCCTCAGCTTTGGAGAGGTTGTCAGGCTGCAGGTGACTCCTGATGGAACGCCAGTGTTCTGAGAGCTGCAAAAGACAGCCAGATGCTCAGACCCTAATCACAAGCATGAACATCCATATTCACAAGCGGACCTCTCCCCAGAAGGGAAACTGCTTGTACAAGACAAGCAAATGAAGCCTTTATATCTTACCTCAAGATAAAGGATGGCTCCCAGCCGATATCACATTCTCATGACTCCCAGCAGCAAATACAGAACCCTGGGGGTCCTATGCATGATTCATCTATAGGCAGAAGTCTACTATTGTTGAGCTTGGGCAATGATTAACTGGGTTCTGGGAATATAGATCATCTCAGGGCTACACCAAGGGATTGTTATATCTGAGGCCAATATTTGACTACCATGGTGAAAGTATGCAGAATTTTAATAAACAGTAAAATATTTCATGAGTGAAAAAAAATGGAACTGCGAAAGAACTGAATCAGTTTTGTAATTTAACTGCACTGCACTGAAAATAGTACAACAGTTTGTGCTTTGTATTTTTCTCTCACTGTACTGTTTATATGAAATTCAGTTTTACTATTCCTGAGATCTGATTTGCCCCTTGCCTGTATCTGGTAGAGTGTCATTCAGATAAAGGAATTTTCACATATACACCACTATTAGTCTGCCATGGTTCCAAAAGTAGTAAATAGCTATAATTCTAATTAACAACATCTTTTGACTATGAAACAAGCGATGGAACTTAGTCTGCACATTTACTTTGTTTTGGTCAGGAATATGGTAAATACCACCAGTAGACTCCAACTCCCTAACTGATCTGCATGAATGGCTTTTTAAATTCTTCATTCATTTGAATAAGTAACTTTCTAAATTTTAGCTACCCAAAATTAAGAGGATACTTCAAAGCAAAATTCCTACTATACTTAGCAAAATATTTACTGCATCTCATGTCTGGGGGCAGACAATATAATAATATAAATTTAGAATTTTTTCTTCTTTAAAGAATTACAATAGTGGAACTGGCACAATGACTCAATTGGCTAATCCTCCCCCTTCAAGAGAGTCAGATTGTATCCTGCCTGTTCCACTTCTGATCCAGCTCTCTTCTTATGGGCTGGGAACACAGTGGAGGATGGCTCAAAGACTTGGAACCCTGCACCCACATGGGAAACCTGGAAGAAGTTCCTGGCTTCGGATCAACTCAGCTACAGCCATTGCGGCCTCTTGCAAAGCAAATCAGTGGATAGGAAACCTTTCTCTTTGCCGCTCCTCTCTAAAATCTGCCTTTCCAATAAAATTGATCTTTTATAAAAAAAAAGAATTGAAATAGTGAAACATGACTGAAATTGGAAAAGTTAGTTTCCAATGACACATAGCTTTGATACAATGAATAATTATTGAAAGTCTTAGGTGGAAAATAATGCTTAATCGCATAAAGCTTAATCACTGTGAAATAGCTCACTGAATAAGAAAGAAGGCTTTGTTTCATTAGTCATTTTCCTAAGCTAATTTCTATCCCATAAGATATTAGAAAATTTTATTGGGACATTAATTGACATATTAAAGAAAAATAGAAGAAACAAAGTTTGAAAATGATGGTTTTGTGCTCCAAGATGTTTTGGTTTTCCCTTTAATTTGGTAAATTTTAGAAACTAATATGGAATTTGTGTCTTGCACATTAAACAAATTATGGTGTTAGTTCTCAGTGATTCCATTTTTCTGAACACTGCTAACGTCTAAGGCAAGAGTATCTCCTAGCAATTGCAGAGCACAGAGCCAGCGTTTGCCTTCTTGAAAAAAAGATTGCATATTAGGGAATGTTGAATTCAAAAGTCATTTCTAAAGTCATACTGATCTGATGCATGCAATAAATGAAATTGCTCTTTGCTGAATCTAAAGTGTTTCAAGATAGTCTACAGTTTGCCTTAAAAATGGGGTATTTTATTCCAGTCTGTGATACAGGAAATGGAGAGCATGGGAAAGACATGCTCTCTAACAGAGGCAGAGAGCTTACTGTCAAGTTCCAGTCCGCACAGCTATCCTCAGAGCACTGAGAGTGTGAGCATCGCACCTGCCTATAACACTGCTAAGTGGCAAAGTAGCAAGATTCAGATCCATTTCCTATACATTACACTTCCCCATCTTCATTAGGCCTTCTTTCTCCTTGAATTTTAGGTGGGACTTTTAAAAGGTTGCCCCCTTAAATCATAATGTTTATTTTCAGAAAATGTGTTACACATTGTTCAGGTGCATATTATTTGGCTACTAGCATCATAACTCCATGGTGGCTGATTGCTCTTCACAAACTCTTTATAGAATTTATCAATGTTACAATTGGGGACAAAAGAGAGCTAGAGTTTTAAGCCATGATTAATCCTACATTTGTTCAAACTTACAGAAAGGCAGCCTTTACACTCGCTCTGGAAGACCTGCCCCACAATGGGAATGGCTGTGTACTTTGAATCCACAGCTTTTACTACAGTTTCAACCTTTTTGCCAGGCATCAGTCTTGGGCCTGCTTCAGTCGTCTTCAGCTCTAATTTCTGCCTGCACAACAGCAAAGAGAAGTTGCACATTATAAACATTCTTTTCAATGAATAGGATATTGATTGTTATTATTTTGGCAACAAGACACTAATTTATTCCAGTTGTACATGGCCATATCTTTCCAACTGAAATATTTGTAAAGGTAACTGAAACCCTGAGATAATCACCAAGGTGTTTTTGAAAGCATCAATTTTTCTTAAAAAAAAGTTTGAAACAGTTAAATCTGAATTTTAGAAATATTATAAGAGAATTCAGAGGTGAAACTCTGCCTGCAAACTGAACGTGATACGTGATATCAACCCTTCTGAATTTAGTCCAACTTTCTAAAAGTGAATTTTTAGCCTTTTGCATGTTACCTATTTAGTAAGATTGCTAACAAAGCTTACCTTCCAAAAATGTTTTAAATAATATTTTTGTCTGGCATGCTTTTCCAGAACCTGCCTCTCTAATATCCAAAATAGGGTCTGTATCCCTCTCCATGAGCCTGGGTAGAAAGGACCCTTACTGTCCCAACAGCATCTTTTAGGGCTGTGTTCTAAAAGGAAATCCATCCTTCATGTGGCACACCATTGGCACATACACCTCTGGAACACTGAGAGAATAATACAGTGATTGTTGCTTTTTTAAAAAAAATATACTGATATGCTTAGGTTGCTGTGTTAAATAGGAGTAGATATCTGAGAGACCTGGAAAGTGATTTAAAATGTTTATTTCATATAAAAATAATATAGATAGGGCCCGGCGTGGTAGTGCAGTGGTTAAGGTCCTCGCCTTGCATGCCCAGGAGCCCATATGGGCACCGGTTCTATCCCAGCAGCCCCGCTTCCCTTCCAGCTCCCTGCCTGTGGCCCGGGAAAGCAGTTAAGGATGGCCCAAAGCTTTGGGACCCTGCACCCGTGTGGGAGACTCAGAAGAGGCTCCTGGCTTCGGATCGGCATAGCATCGGCAGTTGCGCTCACTTGGGGAGTGAATCGTCAGACGGAAGATCTTCCCCTCTGTCTCTCCTCTCTGTATATCCGCCTTTCCAATAAAAAAATAATAAAAAATAAATCTTAAAAAATAATATAGATAATATATGAAGTAGGATGTGAGATTTTGTTTCAGGTGAAGCTTCAATACAATTTAAAATATTTACAGTTTGAAGTACACTTCTCCCAAGATTTTACATTAGGACTGGTTTCAGAGGAATTGGAAAAAAAAAACTGCTTATTTGTTTGAAAGGCAGAATGAGAGAGAGAGAGAGAGAGAGAGAATCTTCCTTCTATTGGTTCACTCCATAAATGCCTATGCCAGCCAGGAATGGGGACCAGACCAAAACCAGTAGCCAGGAATTCAATCTGCATGTTTCCCATGGGTGCAGAAACCTATGTACCTGAGGCATCCCTGCTACCTTTTAGAGGGTGCATGCAGCAAACTGGGAACAGGAACAGGGCCACGACTTGAACCCAGGCACTCTGGGATGGGATATGGGTATCTCAAACAACATCCTGACTGCTACAGCAAACATCTGCCCCTAATGCAAAGTTGGAAGCAATGGCATAACATGTAGCAGAGTGAAACCATTCTTTTATAAATTGAAATAATAAAAACTCTGATTTTTGAAATTTCAGTTAATCCTGTTAGAAATATTCTGACCAGAAAAATGTTCTCAAGCGGATATCACAGTCTTTAGTACTTAAATGTTATAATTCTTTCCACAAATTATAGCACAAACTTTTATGTCTTTTAATAATAATATAATTATACCATAATATAAAAATAATGTAATAATAATATAATAAACTCTTCAAGAAGAAAAAGATGAATGCCATCACATTTTAGCCTTAACATTGAAAACATTTGAAACCAAAATTGGAGAATGAACTTGGATAGATCAAGTAAGTTGTCTTTTTAAAATTTAAATCCTATTCAATGCATAGTTGATTTTTCATGGAGTTCTATGCAAAAACAAGTAGGTATGATGTACTATTATAGAGAATGTGAATAATCAAACCAAAATATGAATCACTGTTTCCAAGGAACTAACACTCAAAGTGAGGAAATATTTCGCACACATACATCTACTTGCAAAGCACAATAAAACTCCAAATAATAGCAAAGAAATAAAAATTTCAACAATGTCTTACTTTGATACTATTTTCCCTGTGATGGTTTGAAGGAAATTCAGTCCAAAGGCATGTGTCTCTTCTGCCAGCACAGCTGTCACAAAGCTGTCTTCTATTTTATAGGTACTGACAGATGTGGCTTTCGAACTGACACCCAAGACCTAAATAAAGAAATATCTATCATTGTAACAAGGAATCATCATTTTAATCTTCAAATCAAGGCACAAAGGAAACTATTTACACACATCTACAAAGTATTTGAATTGGTACTCATTAAATATGCATATGTTGAAACCACCACCACAAACTAAACATTATGACAGCTTCCCAATTAATCTCCAATAGGACATGATTATTTGAATAAATCACAGAAAGTGATACTGATCATACCTGATTAGGGGTTGAAAATCCAGATCTTGCTATTTTGCATGAATCCAAAGCCTTAATTTTGATCACACTGTCTTGGTTAGCCTGGTAAGTAACTTTACAATCCCCAGAGATATCTACCTAAAAAGAAAAGTAAGAACATAATGCTTGTGAATCTATAGGACCACTTGAACTCTAATGGAAAATAGTTTAAAATTTGAGGTTCTCAATGTGCCACTGGAGGAGGAATGGATGACAAGATAAAAAAGAATCATTAAAGGCTTTCTTTAGAGCATTAACTCTTTTCCATCCTCTTTGAGTATTATTAGCAACTTCTCAATATCCCAGGAATAACTTCTCTTGATGGCCAGTAAGAATCACAGGGCCTTGCTTTGTAGCTGCCACCCATGACTCTAACATCCTATATCGATGCCAGTTTGAGTCTTAGCTGCTCTACTTCTGATTCAGCTCCATACTAATATAACTGGGAAAGTAACAAAAAACTCAAGTACATGCAGGAGACTCAGAGTTACATGCTCCTGGCTTCAGACTGGCTCAGCCCTGGCCACCTCAGCCACTGGGGAGTGAACCAGTGTATGAAAATTCAACTTCTCTCCCCCACATTCTCTATAACTACCTTTCAAATACATATATACATTAACACATAAATTTTTAAAAAGAAAAAAAAAACACCAAAACAAATTAAAGAAACGATGCTCCATAGGAAAGTCATTACAAGACAGGGGGAATTGATTTTTGATGTTGTATCTATGTGTGTGTGTGTGTTTTTAAGATTTATTTATTTTTATTGAAAAGGTGGATATACAGAGAGGAGGAGAGGCAGAGAAGATCTTCCAACCACTGATTCACTCCCCAAGTAGCTGCAATGGCGGGAGTCAAGCTAATCCAAAGCCAGGAGCCAGGAGCTTCTTCCAGGTTTCCCACTAGGGTGCAGGGTCCCAAGGCTTTGGGCCATCCAGGCCACAGGCAGGGAGCTGGATGGGAAGTGAGGCTGCTGGGATTAGAACCGGCTCCCATATGGGATCCTGATGTTTTCAAGGCGAGGACTTTAGCCACTAGGCTATCATGCCAAGCCCATGTGTATGTTACTTTGACTAGCCGAGAATGACTGGAAATTTTTTCAAACCATGAGGTTAATTCAATTCACTATTAACCCCACCAACAATTTGAGTTTAGGCAATTGCATCCCAACACAAACTACATTTAGGTTCTCTGAACTTTTTCCTCATCTGTGCCAGTACCTGTAATCATCTTGCCTGTAATTGCATAAATCCACCATTTTCAACATTTTGGCCCAACATTGCCATCAGCTTTTCTCACCCACTCACATATTGACTGTTTTCTGATTAGAAAAGTTGGATTTCATGCTTAACTCTAGGCTTGATATGAGGAGGAAGAGACGGGACAGTCTACTTGACTTCCCAAGTTTAACCTTAGCTTCTGGCTTGGTGAACTAAAGGGAATTGACAGGTACTTCAAGACACTGGCAATACATCTAAAAAGACTTGCTCAAGTCTTTCTCAAACCAACATTGCCATCAGATTTTTCTCACTCGCAGATCAGCTGTATTACATTACCCTGTATTTAAGCAACAAAACAGTTAATTAAATGGCATAAACAAGACTTGTTCATCCAATCCTCTCTCACCCTTTACCCAATAAAAATCCTAATTAAAAACGCATAACAACATTATTGAAAAATAATATGCTTAACCCTTACTAAAATGAGTAAATACCTCGTTGCTGGTTCCGGAACTTAATTGCATCTGAAACAGGCTAGCCAATCCTCTTTTTAGATTTCCTATGGCAACTGGCTCATTTTGATACGAGTAGAACTCTTTGACCTAACAGAAGAAAAAGACAAACACCAGTAAAGCAAAAATGCATCATTCATCAGCTCTGTTAGAAATAAATGGCAGGAAAAGTCAGATTCTCACTCTGTTAATTCTGGAAGAAAGAGATCTGTTACTTTAAAGCTTTGGGGTTTTTTTTTTGTGTATGTGTAAAAAGAAGTTATTTAAATTTCTAACAAAGTACATTATCAAGATACGAAATTTAAAGAGTCTGGCCACCAAGGCTCTGACTTGATGGATATCATGGAGGGAAGGAAGGACTGCTGGGACAAGCTGGGATTTCTGTGAAAACAGATGACCCCAGGAAGAAAAATAGAGAATACTGTCATTGAATATGTTCATCAAATTATCTACTTGTAATACTGCTTGTTAATCAAGCTGTAAAGTAATAGCAAACAAAAACAATAATAACAATAATAATAATAAAAGGTTCCTAGATGAGATGGCATAGCTTTTGTAGATGATGAAGAGGTCCAGGAAAAACCATAATGTGCAGGCTTCAAATTTTACATGGTCCATGTTCTCCTGCTACATAGCTCATTCATGCTGGCTTTAGGAAAAAGAAGATACAGAAGGTTGGAAGACCTAAGATTGAGATTCTGTTGGTATACATGTGCTAGGCCTGCTTTGAAATTTCCTTTAGAAGGCAAGGAAAAGAGGTTGAAATGAGGGTAACTGATTTGGCAACAATAGTAAGTGACCTAATTTAGTTTCATCCTTGATATTTATAGGCACAGGGATGATCAGAGAGTGTTTTACCACTGCAATTACTTAGTCCATATATAATAAACAGGATAAAATTGCAGGTGGATTTCCAGAAACAAGTTGTTGCCTTTTACCCCTATTTTGATTCTGAATAGTATCACATGATTTAGAAATAGAAGGTAGCTACATATTCCCTTTAAAAATTCCCAAGATCTATGTCATTATGGTTGAGTATTTTTACTAGAAATATCCTGAATGCTTTTTCTATGTACCTTTAAAAAAACACGATTTATTAAACAAAGCAGGAAGTTAGTAATCATGCAATGAATTCAATTAATACAAGTCTGAATAATTCAGCCTTCATAAATCTCATGCCTTACCATATAAGAATATTTGCCTAAATTAGTCAAATTAGGTGCTCAAATCTCATAACAGACATGCTAGACACTTTATCTCACAATCAATTTTAGTTACTACTAGACGGACCTATGATTGTTAGAATAGCTGTGTTGTCCTGGTTAAAAGGGAGCTGGAAAAATTACCTCAGTGTCTGAAAATCTATGGTATCATATTCCCAAACAAATCACTGGCAAATTCTTAGATCCAAATCTGAGTTTCTGATATTCTATTTTGTGAATTGGGCCTTGTTTCCTTCAGTAACCAAAGTTTAATTCCCCTAGCAAATATTTGTGGGATGGTATGTGAGGATAGCAAGACTGTCAGAGGTTTCTAACCACATTGCATAAGACCAGGTGCAGTCAGAAGGGCACACTCACTGGTGACAGACAGACACATGCTTAGGGCCTATGACTTACCTACTTTCAGAAGAAGTAAAAAAGAAAACAGTAGCACTACCATCATTATCTCCACTTTCTTTGCAGGGTACAAAATGTGCCTAAACTGTAATGCTTTATCTAAAATCTTAGATCAATTCTTGAATTTCATCTTTTTGTCTACCCAAAAGATTAAATGCTCTTCTCTTATTGACCTCTAAGAAAAGCAGTTAGTGCCCTTTTGTTCCCTGACAGGCTGACCAATGAAACCATGAAAGACACAGAAAAAAACGGGTTTTATCCCTTTGCTTGTTTTTCTTATCATTTCTTAGAACTAAAAAAGATGGGCAGATTTCTTCATTTTCATAACTGCTACCTCTAGTGCCAAAACTCTATTTCTTAAATGTAAACCATTGAGATCCAAGGTAAAGATAACACTGGTATCGTTCTTACCTAAGTGTCAAGAATGTAAAATAAAATAAAACAAAATAAAGTGCCAGAATCTTACAGTTCAACCAACATGGCTGTCACAACAATAATCTTAAATTGATTATTTCACTGCAGGAATTGAATAAGTTTTATTATAGTCAGGCCATAAAACTGATTATTTCATTCAATGCTGAAATAAATTCTGAACATGTGAGAGCACGGGGCTATAATCTAAATTCAAGGTCCCCAGAGTTTCCAGGGAACAATAGTGAGTACAACCTGGTTAGAAACTAAGCTTTTAACCCAAGCAAACCAAGGCAAGCGAGACTGTTGAGATGGAGATGCAGGGACTCTTCCCACAAAGTGTGGCAGAACAACTTTCCCCTGGAATCAGAAGGCCTCACTCCTTGAGTTTGCCTATGCTTTAAGGATAGGAGAAAAACTACATTAACTGGGCAGGCAGCAAAAGCAAATGAAAAGATTTCCAGCCAACAGGGATCAGCAACTTCATCTTTGATGTGTATGTAAGGCATAGCACAACCAGGAAATGGCTTGCTAGAAAACAACAAAGAAATAAATATTGGTCTATGCAGTGCTTGAGAACTTTGAAGCTGTCACATTTGCTTTGGAGGTGTGATATGTGTAGAAAAGCCATACTGCCCGACTGAGAGAGCAAATCAATGCCTGGAGACGAGACAAGAGGCCAACTCAGCAGCCACTTAGTCCATCTAATCGATAGAGACAGCCAAAACCAAAACATGGAAATCTGGACATTATCCAGTTAATTAGATTAACACTTAAAGCTGAAAAAAATTCTGTGCTGTAACTTGAGGCATTTTCACTTGTCACTGTTAATCAATTTACTCAAACATTAAAACTTCCAAATCAGTTTATGATTTATAGGCAAAACTACAATTGCTACTCAAGCAGTTACATATGGGAAATAGGCATGAGAAAAAGATGTGCAATGAAATGAATCCAAGCATTTTGATGGCTTTCTGCTATAATGTAAACATGAGAGTTTCAGACAGAGAGGGGAGAGAGAAGGACCTCCAAGGACAAATGTATATGTGGATGAGCATCCTTGAAATCACAGAATTTTCCAGATGTAAAACTTGGTTTGAACCTGAATTAGGACATGCTAAGAAAATTGCTTTACTCTGTATAATTTCTCACAGAGTAAGCTGAAATGAAAGTTTGATAATTTTTCTGCCAATGATGAAGCTGAACACTTGCCTTCTTGGTCTCCAGGGTCAAGTTTTCTCCAACGCATACTTTATTGTATATTCAAGAGATAAGGTGATGTACTTTACCCTGTGGCTACAGGAAACCATCACAAATCACAGCTGCTCCAGAAGGGGCACATGAGTATCACTGAAATAATGATGTGGCAGTTCTGCCCAGCCTTTGAACAGTGAGGACCCAGTACAGCTGCATGTGTCACAAAAGACTTTGCACTCAGCTGCCACTCCAGGAGCTTTAAAAATGATTGGCTGTGATTAAAATTATAAATGTAATTAAAATTTTATGAATTCAGATGCCTTGCCACTTGGGAAGCCCAGAGAAAAAATAACAGCAATTCATGTGAACTAAGTTAAGCCATATGCAAATCAATCAAGTTAACTGTCAGGGATGGAACAAGGAATATTGCAAATCAACCAAAGAGACGGGAATTTTCCCAAATACTACCCAGCCAGAAGACAGCTGAAGATAAAGGTTCGAGCATGGACTCTGGTTCCAGTCTCAGTTCCTCCACTTGCCAGTTGTTCTTTCACTTGAATTCCTCATCTATCATAGGAGGAAGAAGGAGCAGCACCCGCTCCCTGGTGCTGCCATGAGAGTAGAAGCGATAACTCATGTAATTTCTCTGTCAGTGCCTGGCACACAGTAAGTTCTCAGCGCATTTGAGCAATTACCAAGTGACCAGGAAGTAAACCCTTCATGAAGGCTGATCTAGTGTATCCCCATCTAACCTTATTCATTCCTTTTCTTTTTTTTCACACAAAAAACCAAGTTCCCCCCATGAGCAAGGTGCTGAAACATAAAGATTGAAAAGTACCTCTGTGCACAAGAAACTGACTCTGAATATGGACAGCAGGAAAATAGAAGATTATAATACATTATGGTAAATTCTTAGAAATAAGCCCAAAAGGCACAGGGCCTGGGAGGAGATTAGGACAAGTTTCAAAGAACATCCCTTCACTCAATGCAAATCATAATTCTGGATGCTTTGGGAAGAAAGTGGGAAGGCACAGAGATGTGAGGGAGGGGCTTCAATTAGGAATGGGAAATTTCTCTACTGAAGTCCACGATGTAGGTGAACACAAAGTGAGATGAGCCAACAGTGAATAACAAAGTGCTACAGTGTTGTAAAGAGGCACTGCTTATTTCTCTCTGGCAGGGAACTGCATCAAAGAAGGAGCCTATGAGCAAAAGCTGCAACATGATAGATACTTTGACAAAGAGAAGCAGGAAGAAGCATTCCTGAAGATTGTTAGGCATATTGAACTGTGGGAGAGGGCCATGACATCATAATCTCTAAAAACATTTACTAGAAAATCAGCTCTACTTCAGACAAGCCAGCACTTCTAAAAAGCTTTGCACAGATATTGGTATTCTTATCACAAATCAATATCACTTAATAAGCTATGCCATTTCATTCTTATAATTTTTCTATTTTATTCAATTATGCTGAGATGAGTTGCTGTGTTACATTATCTTTTATTATCCTTTCTAATTTGTTAAGGAATATGCCTTATAATAATGCCTCTCATCGATACATATATACTTTACTAAACAACTTTTCACAAAACCAAGAAACATAAATTGGCTAAAAGTAGAGAATTCCAAGCATTGACTTAAATACTTAATTTTTAATCCACTCATCAGTTCTCGAAATTATTCCATTTTCCATAAAAGTAATCATAATATGGTTACCTTAAATAATATCTGCTGAAGAAAAGAAAATTATGAACATGGAACACAAATGATGTTGGGCCTAGAATCCCCTTTACCTTTCCATGGACGAGATGAAGGAGCATGGGTCTTTGGAGGGCTTCCAAGCTTTCCTTTCGTACAACTTGTTGGGCACTTTTTCCTTTGAAGATGCTCTTCTCTCCTCTTTTTGGATTCACATTTTCCACATTTACATCATTTATCTGGAGTCACAGAAATAATCCTATCAGAAAAACTTCCCAATATCTGTCTCTATCACAATATCTTAAAGGATAAAATGGCAAAAGGATCAACAAAGCCAGTAATAATCTCCACATTTTTCAATTCATGATTCATAGGACCTGTCACTCACTTGAAGAGGATAAGGCATTAGAAGTTAGACTGGGTGATTAGCACTTCTCCCAGTGCTTAGAACACCTGCATCCCACACAGAAATAGTTGAGTTTGATGCTAGCTCCTGACCACAGCTTCCTGTTAATGCAGATCCTAAGAGTCACCAGGATAGTGCAAGTAACAGGATTCCTGCCACCCACATAGGAAACCTGCATCAAGTCCCCAACTCCTAACTGGCTCATCCCAACCAGGCATTAAAGGCATTTAGAGAGCGAACCAGCAGACAGGATCAAATCAATCTCTCTCTCTCTCTCTCTCTCTCTCTCTCTTTCTCTCTCTGTATCTATATTGCTTTACCTCTCAAAAAGTTTCGGGATTAGGCAAAAATGCAGCTACTTAAAAAAACTCTGTCATTTCAGTTTTACAGTAAGTGTAACTTAAATATAGTTATTTTGTGTCATTGTCACTCCATTTATTTTGAGCAGTTGTTATCTGCCTCATTACTTTGCTTTAATTTACATGTCTGAAAAGATTCTTGCTCCATGCTATCACAGGTATGTATTATAAGGCAGATGAACAGGTTACTCACTGAGAAGACTAATTACCAAGTCATCACATAGTAGTTTACCGTTCTATTGAAAATGCCTCAGAGAAGCAGATGATGATGTTTTGATCCAACTTGGAAAATGTGACAGCTATCAGAGACACCCAAGGAAACAAAAATCACTTAGCAAATGTATTGCAGTTACATCCTGTTACAGAACACATCAACAGCAACAGTTCTAAGAACTTGATCCTGTACATCTATTTCATAATAACTTACTAGATTCTGTTAAAGCAAAACATAGAATCACCACCTATGAAAACTGAAAAAGACCTCAAGATTATCTAACTTGACCTTCCTTCTCAACACGGAAATCTAAGCCACTGCAATGTGATCAAATAGTGACACTCAAAGGCATACCTTTTTCTGTTCCCAGGGAGAAAATACAATAAAATCACTTGTTCATTAGTGATACCATCTATTACATCAAAGAACTCAGGTACCTCCTAAGTTATCTCATTTTTCAATCACAGTGATCTCATTTGTTTCTCACATGACAGATTCTGGATACCTTACTCCAGAACATTTTGAATGAATCTGTTTCAGGAAACTGCTAATGACAACCAGAATTAGAGATCATACTTTGGTTACTGATCATTTGACTGCCTGTTTCAATCTTGAGAGCTTGTTTGGAGGTTCTAGCAAGGGAGCGCAGCTACTCGTATACCCCTGGCGGAAGACGGGTCCTCCTCTAGCAGGGATGGTCATCCTTTTCAACCAAGTGCGCAGCTTCGGGAGGGACGCACATGGAACGGTGAGGGAGGAAGGGGCCACCCGCCTAGCCAGCCATATCAGCCGAATCAACCCTGGCGATCACAGGGGTGACAGATGTCGCAGCCAGATCGTCCTCATATCCTGCCTGTTTCAATCTTTTGGAAGATAAGATCTTCTGATCAACAAACACTTCTAAAATGAGGATCTATTTGTTCTGGAAATAAGCAACATACCACATGTCCATAAGATGAAAAGCACAAAACAAATGCTATCAAATGGTACATGTTTGAAACACTTTGCCGACATCTAACTGTGAGTTTTGTTTGTCTGAGGGTTTGTATTTTGGGGCGGGGAGAAGAAAATGCCCACCGTGATTTGGATCAATTGGTCATCATCTCCGTCAGGATTCCTCCATCGCAAGGCAACATCCACATTAGATGAAATCCGGAAGCCCACACTGTCTTGGAGTTTTCCTTTGCTTCGATCAACAAAGACTTCAGTGGAATACGTGAGCTTGTACAGCTGGTCATTATTTAATGAGAGACCAGTGGTGTGACCTGCATAAAGAGAATAGGGATGCAAGTCAAGATTTGACTGTGAGGCAGCTGTTGGGCCAAACAATGTGCTGTCTTACCATCAGTTCAGTGGTGCTCAGTAACTGTTTAGTAAGTACCTGTTGAATGAAAGATGGTCCTACTGGTCACTCTGCTTAACAGCTTCAGAAAATAACCTAATAAATAGACCTTGGTTCAGAAAATCTCACTTTTTATCTAAAATCAGATTATCTAGAATTTCTTTCGTTAAACACATTTTAATGAATTGATATGGTTTTGTATTAATAATTGATTCCAACTGCAACAAGAGATCTTGCTAAGAATTGTTTTAAAAGCCTAATTAATACATCTGCATTCTATATGGGAGTCCCTGGGTTTGAGTCCTGGCACCAGTCCTGCCTCCAGTTTCCCACTAATGAATAGCCTGGGAAGCAGAAAGATATAGCCCAAGTATTTGAGTCCCGATTCAGTTGTATGTATGGTGGATCTGTGTGGAGTTAAGGATTCCTTGTTTTGTCTTAGCCCAACCTAGCTGTTGTGGGCATTTGGGGGAGTAAACTAGTAGATAAGCAATCTCTCTTGCTTTGTCTCTGTCTCTTGGCCATTCAAATAAATAAAATAATTTAAAAAAAAAACAATGATAATAACCATTTGTATTTACCATAAAACTTGAGATGCATAACAAAGTAATTTTTAATTAAGTAGTTCTTTAATCCGAATCTCTTTTACATTTAGGGTCTATTACTCCAGTGAAATTTATTCTAGTAATCAGTAAAGTTCCTATTCAAAGCCACATTTAAAGTTTAAATTAACTGTGCCTGCATAAAATAATGCATTACTATAAAAATCTTAGTATCAGTTTAAATTTGCCAGGGGCAATTTAATATCAAATAACATGCAAGTCAGTACTGTGAGACAAGAAAATCGATACTCTGTATGAGTTCACTCACTCTCCAGTACAGTTCAACTGACCCTAAAGAAATGTAAAGAGTGCTACGGAGTTCTTCCCAGAGACAATGAAATTTATGTTTGTAAAAATCCATCTTGCAAAACTGCTATTTAGGGATTTCAAGAGAGTATCAAGGTTATCAATATTATTGGGATTGTATGTTCTGGGACATTAGCACTGACGATTGTAAATTTTTCCCTTCAAGAAATATGTATGAATGAGAAGAGCAAGAGTGGGGTGTAGTTAATAGGACTGGAATGAGGCAGCTAAGAAAGTATGTAAAATTACTTTGGAGAACCAGAAGCATATAAAAAAAAAAACTTCTGGCAGCCAGTATTACGATGTGTTAGGGAAAGATGATGCCTGCAATGTCTATCCTTTAGGGGCACTGGTTGGAATCCTGGCTGCTCCTCTTCCAATTGAGCTCTCTACTAATGTGCCTGGGTAAGCAGTGGAGAACAGCCCAAATGTTTAGGATTGTGCAGCTGCACGGGAGACCAGAAAGAAGCTCTTGGCTTCAGGTTTTGGTCTGGCCAAGCACCACATGAAGAGTGAATTAGCAGCAGATGGAAGATCTTTCTGTCTCATGGTAACTCTCCCTTTGACTTAAATACATGAACCCTTACAAAAACCCAGTGAGGTAGAGATTGTTATCACTCCTATTACAAAAGAGGACTCAGAGGGGCCTAGCGATTAAATCATTTACTTGGGTCACCTGGAGAATCAGTGGTGGAAACGTGATCTGAACCCAGGCACCTGTCTCTAAAGATCACACCATGTATGACCTATACTATATTCCTTTAAAGCTTGAACTCAAATTCTTTTTCATTCCTAGGGAGTAAGCTAAGATTTCAGCCATTCTTTCAACAAAAATGTCTAAATATCTACTTGCTGATAGGCAATTTTCTAGCCCACAGGGCTTTACCAGTTAATAAGGGGGATGAAATTTCTACCTTCAGGGAGCTTGTTTTCAGGGAGAAAGCAATTACAAAATAACCTAATAAGCAAAGTATATAGCATGATAAAACTTTTAATAAAGAAAACTGAATAGGTAAGAGAATATTAAAGCAAAGCCTTCAGTAAGAAAGTAACATTCTGGGCAAAGGCATCAGGCTGGCCTTGGGGATTCAGGAAGGAAGAACACTCTCCTGTTCTACCATTCCCACACTAAGGGAAAAGCAGGTGCAACAGCCCTGAGCATGGCTCATAAAGATGTAACATTGGAGCATCAGAGAGGCAAGGAGCCTGGATATGAGAATGTACAATACAGCAAAAGGAGATGAAGCCAAACAGATGCATACAAGAGCAGGAAACTTGGGAAGGCATTTGCAGAGCTCTGGAGCCTGGTTCTAAGACAGGAAGCTGCCTGGGACTTTTGACTGATGGCATTACATGATCTAACAAATCTTAAAAAAAATAAAGAAAAAATAGTGCAAAGATTTTTAGTAAGAGTCACGGAGAGCCAGAATGAAGAAGCAGAATATCCAGTAGACAAGTATGTATCCACAAAAACAAATAGTGCCAAGCTTTAAATCCAAAAAAGGTAAAGTCAGAAAAAAAAAAAACCCTTAAAAGAGAGAGAATCTCCTATCCTTTGCTTCATTCATTTCCCAAAAGCCTGCCACAGCTAGGGATGGATCAGGTTGTAGCTGGGAACCAGAAACTAAACTAATTGAGCCTTTCCTTGATGCCCCTCACAGTGCACCTAGGGGTCTAGAACCTGGAGCAAAGCTGGGATTTGTATCTAGGCACTCTGGTATGTGGGATGGGTGTTCTAAGTGGCATCTTAATCACTGCACCAGATCAGCTGTGCCTTCTTCTGTATTTTAGCTGGGGCTCTACAGTAGGTTCAAACACTGGATTTCCAGCCAGCAAAGGTATTTTAGCTGTGGAAGCCATTGATTTATGACACCCATGATATTCCACACAGGTTATATAGGAGACACATGTTGTCTTATCTGATTCTCATAGGAATTCTGAAAGGTAAGCATTATATGACAGCCGATAGAAACTGACTCTAGGTTCAACCAGCAGAGTAGATACACTGCTAGAGTTGATGTCTAAATTTGCTGAAATTCAAATTTTGGGGTCTGCCAGAAGTTCTGATAAAAATTGCTGAAAATTCTGATGAAAGCTAGTTTTTCTTCACTCCCAAGGCTTTTAAAAGTGTCATGCTCATATCTTTCTCATATTTACTTTATCAGTCAACAGAATATGAAAAGAGACAGATGAGCTGTTGATCATTAGTTGGAGGTAATAAAACATAGGAAAGAATGGGGCTTGGTCTACCGGAGGTTTATCCCAGCCCTCTGAACAGTCTAGAATGCCCAGTTCTCTGCCTCATGCTTAGAAAGCGCCAAGTGGCTCAAATGGATAGATGGTACTAAACATCACCCCTAGGATCACCCGTTGGATGGTAAATTCTTTGTTTCTGTTATTTGGCAACACTGGGCACTGGAGCATGACTTATTTATATTATAAACAATCTCCCTTAAAAGGTGTTTGTTCTTCAGAGTATACACAATGGATCTTTTTGGAAATGATATTAGGTATAATAAAAAGAGAAAATAATTTTAGCCCAAAAGGAATTCTATACCTCTTCAGCTTGCCCCTTCTAGTGAATAGTGACCTCAGAGACATACATGAACCTCTCAGTTTCATCTTTTTAAGAAATTTGTTAAAATGCCCATGTATCAAGCATAGATAGAGCAGCACTTACTGGGTTAAGCAAGAAGATAAAGCAGAGGTAAATTAAGGGGGGAGATTTGAAGAGTTATACCATAATGATTAAGTGATGGGAAATGAAGTTAAAGAAACTACAAAATTATAAGCAGAGAAAATTATCAGGTCAGAAGAAAGAGCAAAATGAAGGGCTAAAAAAAAGAAAAAAAGGAAGATGGTTAATGCATTAATGCAAGTAGATTGACAAGTAAGGGTAGGACAAGGGAATAAGAGACAGACTGGAAATAAAGAAGTCATTCAGGCTCACACGTGACAAACTTAAATAGGAAGTGAAAGTGGTATTTAAAGACAACTTGAAGAATAGACCTAACATTACAGTCTAATTTAAAAAGCATGGAAAACTTCAGTTTTCAGAAAGTTCACACTCAGCAAGCCATACAGATTCTTTTCTCCTGAACCAAATTCCCCTCTAATCTGTTTCCATTTCACCCTGCCCTTAACATCTACTCAGATCTGAAGAGTTACTGGACAGTCACACTGGTAGCTTAAGTTAGAGATGAATCTTGAGATAATGCAAGGGAACCCAACCAAGATTAAGAATGACTTAAATATAAGGTAGACTCTTTACAAGTCAATCATTAGAAGGCAAAGAACCTATAACTGAATGCTGATATTGTAATACAAACAATCATACCATCTGGATAGTAAGATTTGAGGACTGTACTTCATATTTATACTACTTATCACAAGTAATTGAACTGCGAAGCTAATAAAGCTTAACTTCAGGGGGCCCCTCACTTGCCAGGCTCCTTTAAGGACTTTGGAAGGAGACTGTGTCAACGTGTACACATTTACCTATCTTTCCTCAGTGACCTTGGCAAAAGGAAGATAATTTTGTAATCTTCTGAAAGGCAGCCTGTAAATTGCATACACTTCAAGTTGAAAAAAATTACTAAAATTACACACAAAAAGCTGTGGCTGTCACCTTCTAAATCACATGTCCCCCCAAGGGCCATTAATGTATTGATGTGTGTGTGTGTGTGTGTGCATGAGCACTTCAAAATCCTTTATAAATGCATTTCGAAACATCAAAATGTCAACTCTTCTAATTTACAGAAAGGGGGAAGGAGAAGTCTACACTAATTATAATAACTGCTCTATTATTTTGCTTAAAATAATAATGGAATGAGATCTGATATTAAGTTATTTATATCACTAATAATTCAAGTACTCATCAGTTATTTACAGATAATAAAATAATAAACCCTTAATAGTTTTAGTTTGATGTGATTTACAAAACTTTACTTTTTGTTATCCAAGACAAGGGTGTATCTTTAAGTTCTGCACATTTTAGAAACTGATGAAAATATGATATTTAATTTTATTTACATAAATTTATATATAATTTAAATATTTACTATTCTAAATGAGTCATTTAATATCAATGATTTACAATACACTTCTTAAAAAACTGGACCCTAGTATGTTATTCTATGTATTAGGTCAATTCATTTTTTTTTTTAAGATTTGTTTTATTTTTATTGGAAAGGCGGATATACAGAGAGGAGAGACAGAGAGGAAGATCTTCCATCTGATGATTCACTCCCCAAGTGAGCGCAACGGCCGATGCTATGCCAATCCAAAGCCAGGAGCCTCTTCTGGGTCTCCCATGGGGGTGCAGGGTCCCAAAGCGAGGACCTTAACCACTGCGCCATTGTGCCGGGCCCTAGGTCAATTCATTTTTAAGTCTTTTTAAGAAATGCTAAAACGTGATTTTTTTACATAGTGCAACAGTTCAAAAACCAAAATTTACAACTCATCTTAAAATAAGACTCGATAAAGATAAATCTCATACAATTTTCTGAAATAATTTCTCATGTGTCCTTGGTTCATGCTTTTTATGTGTGTGCTTTAAAATCAATTTCATCTTAAAAACAGAAGCTCTAACTAGCAACACTTTTTTCCCAAAGTCTTATTTCTTAAATCTGTAGCTTGTAGTGTTGTTTTCTTTAGTTCACTAACTACAACTATTCTATCACTTTTGAATGTTAATGGAAATAAATACATGCTTATCACTTCATTCATAATTCTTTGGAGAAGAAAAAGCCTTTTCCACTGAGTCTAATTCTTCTTGAAGTCACACTGCTAAGCAACCAGAATAAAATTTAAGAACTGGCTTTTTTTTTTAAAATATAATCTCTTTTACAATTCAAATGAAGGAGCTGTATTCTGTGACAACCACAGCAGGTAACAATAGCTGGCATCTTTCCCTTCTTTTTAAAAGTAGATTATAAAGGCAAAATCGAAGAAACGCTGGTCCCAGGGACTGAAACTCAAAGGATCCTCTGTTTTCTTAATGTATGGAGGAATTTGAATTTGGTTTCAACCCAGTCTTGCTATCACAAATATTCCAAAGTTACAAGGGGTTTTAGAGATGGTTTAGTTAGGAACTCTTTCAATAAACACACACACACACATCTCCAAAGACTGAAAAAGTTAAGCAAAGCAACACAAACTTACCTTTAACAGAAGCTGAATATGAGGAAATGAAGCAGAGAAAAAGCACAGCAAGAAGAATCATATTGACCAGCCAGCAGCTCCTGCATCCAGTTGCTGGTGGGAGTTACTGAGTAGTAGCCTCTTCCCAAGGCAGCCAGTGAGGGACTGATCCTCCCCACATCCTGCAACAATCATGTTTATCTTTGGGGAAAGGTCAGATTCCAAACTCCAAAATCAGGACCAAAGCTTACTACAGGGCTCACTATTAATGATTAAACATAGGTGGACTAGATTGCAGTCTCTTTAAAAAAAATTTTTTTTTCACTTAAAAAGAAAAATCAAGTTACTTTTGGGAACAAAACCAAACATTCTAACCTCCTATCAACATAGATAAGTGAAGGGACATTCCAAGAAAAGTGGTAGGGACAAATCTCTGCTCAGTATAATTATCATGCCTATCACATTAACTGCCTATCTTTACCCTGTACCACATTATATCTGAGACAACAGTGAGGATTCTCAAACTCAGCTAAACTGAACTGAATTTCAACATCTTGTATGGTCATCTTTGAATGGGCTGTGCTAGCTACACGCGATTATTTAAAAGATTACTCCAGGTTTTAGGATTCAGTTTTAAACTGTGAAATCCTATCACCAATTCAATACTATGTTAAAACTCAGTGCTCAATATCATGATTCTTTTCTAGAACACTAAATTTGAACTTAAGTCTTCCAGACAACCAGAGTAGACTTTAGCCATTAGGCCAGAAAGTGAAATACAAAGCATAAAAATCTCCAAAGTATATGTCCTCTTGAATTACTTATTTTTATATAAACTACAGGATTAAGATTATTTGTTCTTCAATTGAGATTATACTTTATTTGTTATTGAATCTGTATGTAATTTAAAGCTAAAGTATCTAGCAAAAATTAATTATGTAGTTGGGCACATAATTTTAGTTAAATACTAATTTTTTCTTGAGGTTCAACAGAAAAAGTCGTTCTGAGAAAGTAAGTTTTGTTGAAAATCACCCCTTTTTTTTTTCTAAAATAGGAGTTACAAAGGTAAGGTGATATGAAAATGCTTTATTGTTTTCCATTTGAATAGACTTGTAAATATTTCCACAATTTCCATATTACGTGCATAGGGATATGAAGCTATAGTCACTTATACTTTACCTACATAACTATTTAAATCAAGAATTCCTTTGCATCATATCCAATGCTGTGAGAACTGCCTTTGTATTTTGAGGTCCACAGTTGCATAGATCTGTAATGTCTGTGACTAGATGCTGTGATTCATGATACGTGTCCCTTCGGGTAAAGTACTATTCGTTGTCAGGTGCTTATCAGAGTCCAACCAATAAAAGGCATATCACTATTGCCTAACAAAATAAATGCTGCTTCATATGGACATTTGATTTCCACTGGAAGGCTCCTATGAGTCACTTTGGTGGTTGTAACATCATTCTTAGCCTAGGTTGCCTTGTACCTAGGCAAGTGTAACACTGCTGGGTGAAAAAACAGCAAATAACTACCAGGCATTCTGGACCTAAGCAATGCCAAATTTGTGTTAATTATGTCAATATGCCAGCATAGTTGCTTATTCTTTTTTTTTTTTTTTTTAAGGTATGTGGGAAAGAACAGGAAAAATGGGCTGGGACATGCCATCTCAGGCCCTAGGTTGGGGATACTGCAGATTGCCTAGGGAAGGGGGTCTGTGTTCCTGTTGGAGTGGGAGTGGCTGACGGCATGTTTGCCAGGGAAGGAATGACTTCTGGGTTCTTCCACAGACTGGGCAGCTGCACTGGCAGGTAGATGAGGGTGTTGAGATAGAGTAGTTTAGAGGGGGGAAACCGGAGGACATGTCTGGATCAGGCAAGGCAACCACCCACATGAGAGACATTGGCTGAGCTAGATAGCATCTCCTGCTGCCTGATGACACATACAGAAGTTGGGCTGAGGGGTAATGCCTGCAATTGTCAGAACAGGTGGTGGGCCAAGTCGTGCTGGGCCATAGCACCCACCAGAACACAAGAGAACCAGATGTGGGGTGCAGATTTTGTAGGGGACTTGTGGGGTTTCCTCTGTGGGACTGCAATACCTGTCAGTTTGTGTGGAAAGCTGGGTGGTGGTGATAGACCAAGCAAGGCTAGACAATGGAACTCACCTGACAGAAACCCACCTAACACTCATGAGAGCTGGGGCTGAGAGGAGGCCAGGCTGGACCAGGCTGCAGTACCTGCACACCCGTGCAAAGGCAACGACTGAGGCCACAACATGTCAAGCAATACTGCTGCACCTGACAGCATGCATTGGATGTAGGGCTGGCTGCAGGTCTACTTTGGTACTTGGGAAATGCCTGTACGAAGCCACAACTCTCAATGGGGAGCACAGAGATAGAGTGTGGGTGGGTCAGGCCAGGTAAGTCTGCAGCATTCCTCACAATTTTTGTGGGCCATGTCTGGAGACAGGCCAGACTGGGTCAAGCCATAACACTCACTGGTATACATGAGATTCAAGACATGGTGTGAGCTATGCCCAGCTGGCTAGTCTGAAACACCTACCAGCAAGAGCTGAGGCTGTGGACATGCTGTGTACCCACTATTTAAACACCTGCCAGCAAATGAAAGATCCAAGGCTGGGAACGGGACTAATAGGGAAACTCTGTGGACTCCCCTGTTGGGCTGCAGCTCCCACTGGAATGCAAGAGCAGAGGCAGTGGGAGAACCAGGTTGGCCAAAGGTATAGCACCCACTGTCGTGTATGTGGGCTGGGTTTGGGGATGGCCTGCTAGTGTTCACAAGAGCCAGAATGGATGTGCGTCAGGCTAGGCCATAGTACCCACTGGTGAGTGCCAGGACTGGAGGCCAGTCATGTCAATCTTGACAACACCTGTTGGCACAAGGGAGATCCATTGCTGGGAGTGAGCCTGGCAAGGAAACTTGGGGAACTCCCCTTCCTGCTAGGCTACACTGTAGCACCAGCTGGCAAGTGCTGGGATTGGGTGTGAGTCATATCGGGTTGGACTGCAGTATCCTCTGGCAGGTACAAGATCTGGGGCTGAAAGAATGCCTGGCATGAAAACTGTGGGCACTCCTGTGCTAGGCTGTACCTACTGCTGGTGAGCACAAGAACCAGGGCTGAGAATGGGACAGGCTGGACAAAATAATGGCACCCACTGATGTACTTGAGGGTCCAGTGTTGGGGTAGGTCAGGTTGAGCTAAGCCGCCACAACTCCATGGATATGCAGGAAAGATGGATGGAATGTTGGATGGTCTAGGTTAGGCAGCAGTAGGAGAGGCTGCTATGCACAAAAACTGGGCTGGGAGCAGGTCTTGTGGAGGCTACTGGGAGTCTTCATGACTAGGTTGTAGCACCTGCTAGTATACATGAGGACTGAGTCTGTGGAAGGCTGGCTGGGCTGGACTGGGCTGGGCCACAGCACCCACTGGTTCACGTGACATATGGGGTTGGAGTAGAATTGGCCACACAGCTGCATCCATCATATGTGCACTGGCTGCTTCAGGTGATAGACTGAACCTGACCCTGCACTAGCTTGTTCACACAAGAGTCAAGTCAGAGGTCACCACAGTTGAGGTTTCTTGGGGAATGCCCCAACTAGACCACTGAACTCAGACCTTGGCCACAGGGAAAATCACAGGATGTGTGGCCTGACCTTGAAATGCATGTATTGGGAAAGGGCCTCCTCAGTTGCTGTCTGTGTAGTGGACAGCACACCCAAATGCACATGGGGAACATGACAGCCAGCTCATCTAGGCCAGCAGAGGACATCAATTTCCTCATCAGAGAAAGCAAAAGAGGTTGGACAATTTTCCTGGCCAAGCTTTGCAGCATGTTTCTGAGTCTGTGGATGCACTAACATAGACTTGTCAATCAATAGGCCTTGGGAAGAATTTCTCAAACCAGGTGCGATAAAAGCTACTTCTCACAACTATCAAAGCCACTTAAGTAACACCACTGAAACACTCTTCCCCATGCTAGGGTCTTTAAGACATCATCAAATGACCTTCTCCCCATCCCCAGCTGCTAATGTAGTCTGATAGAAAGGAGCAGCATCCCTCCTCCTCCTCTCCTGTGGACATACATATGAGGAAAAAAATTCAACATTTGTCCCACCCATCTTCCTCCATACCTGACCCTCCCCACTTTAATCAGAGGCCCACGTGGGTATGCATCCCTCTATGTAAAAAATATTAAGAAGAAAATAAAATTTCAAAAAAAAAGGTTCAGTAAAAATAGAAAAAACCCAGGGTTGGGGTCCTCCTGCTGGGGCACTGCTCCCTTCATGAATACTAGAACCAGGGCAGACCAGGCTGGGCAAGGCTACAGCACTATTGGCCTGCATCTGAACTAGGTTGGGGGAGAGCCAGGTTGGGGTAAGTGGCCATGTCCACTGGTGCATGCATCAGCCAGAGTGGGTACAAGCTGGTTGTGCTTTGCTGCAGCATTAGCTGGCAAGTGCTGTCAAGCTAGACTGCAGAACCAGCTGGAAAATGCAAGATCTAGAACTGGGAGTGGGCCCAGAAGGGCACCTCTCTGATGGGATGCAACTCACAATGGTGAGCATGAAAACCAAGGCTGGGGGTGGGCTTGGCTAGACTTATATCTGTTGGCGTAAGTGTGGAAAACATAGTAGTTTTGCTTGCGTTGAGCAAGGCTGTAACGCCCACTGATTTGTATGAGAGCTGAATGGGGTATGGGACAGACCAGTTCTACTGCACATACTGGCAAACACAGGAACCAGTGTTGGAGACAGGCCCAGTGGAGAATACTGGGGGTTGCTCCGACTAGGCTGAAGGTCCGGCTGGTGTATGTGTGCACTGAGTGCTTGGTGGGCATGGCTGGGCTGGGCTATAGTATCCTTTGGTTTATGTAACAGACGGGGCTGGAGAGAGAATTGACCCAGCAATTACAACTACTAATGTGTGTGTAGGCTAATGTGGGTAACAGATTGAGCTGGACCCAGTACACACAAGAGTCAGGTCTAGGATCACTTTACACGAGGTTGCATTGGGGATTTCCTCCCACCTCCCCCCACCCCAGCTGAACCACTGGACCCAGAACTCCAACCATAGCAAGAACCACAAGATCTGTGGTTTGACCATGAAATGCATGGCCTCTTCAGTGGCTTAGACAAAGCAGTGGACAACATGCCCAGGTACACATGGAGGATATGGCAGTCCATTGGGGATGGCAGAGGACACCTGGTACCATAGTAGAGAAAGGACAGCAGAACAAATTGGTTAACTACCCCCAGCCTACCATTGACAGAAATATATGGGTGAATAGAGACTCTGGGGTGGACTTTGTCAGAAAAGGCAACTTGGAAGGATTTCCTCATCCTTGGATTGGCAAGACCAACGACATTTTAGAACTATTGAAACCATCTGAGCAGAATCTTCAGAGCATGCTCCACATTGGGGACCCTAGGATGACAATGGATGGCCATTTCCCATCCCTGGGTACTGGGGTGGCTGGGAAGCTGGGTGCGTCTTCTCACCTAGTGTTCCCACTTCCCCCAGAAACAGAAGAAAAGGAAAATTTAGAAACAATGGTCTCACCCACTTTCCTCTAATCCTCAACCCTTCCCACTCTGATCAAATACATAAACATCATCAAGAATAATAAAAAAATAAATAAATAAACACAGGAAAATAAACCTTAAAATCTAGATTCAATAATCTTCACTGCTTAAAAAATGAGGTGGAATGTAGGTGGGATAATCAACTTTTTACAGATGACATGAAATTTTAATAAGCCCATCACAATATTTTATGGGTGCTATGGTGGAAAGCTTGATTTTTTAAAAAAAAAAGTATATGTTCAAGCAGGAAAAGTTGAACATGTTAGGTTAAAATCAAGCAGCATAGAGCTACTGCCATAAAATTTCTTTGGTAGCACATGATGTAAAATACTTGCTATGTTACCATTTTGTGGTGATAGAGACTGTGAAACAAAGATGAATGACTAATTCCAAAGTACAGATATGTTTCTGTTGAATGTCAGGTTGTAAGGAGTTAACTTTTTTCATGGATTAAAAGATAAACGCCTTCACCCTACTTCCATTTGGAAGGAAATACACCACCCTAACAGATACAGTAATTCAGGATAGTGATAGCTGGGGAGAAAAAAAAAAAAAAAAAAAAGAAAAAGCATGTTTATAACCTCAGAACACTTCTGTGTATTTAAAAAGCATGGCACTTACAAAAAAAAAATCCTTTAGAAAGAAATTTAAACATATTGCTAAACAGTCATAATACTTTAAAATCTAATATCATTTTCATTTCTACTAACGAATTACCATTTTTAAAGCAATCCCAAAAGAAAACTGAAGGAAAGACAGCTGTTGGGCACAACAGGTGAGACATGGTTTGGGACTCTCATCCTACCCCTAGCAGAGTGCCTGTGTGCAAGTCTGAGCCCTGATTCCATTCCAGCTTCCTGCTAATGTGCAGGTGATGGCTTAAATCCTCACGTCCTTCTGACTCACCTGGAAGGCTCACACTGAGATCTGGGATCCTGGCTTGGGCTTGGCTCAGTTCCAGTTATTCTAAGCATGAAGGGAGTGGGCTACTATGTAAAAGGTCAATCTCTTTTTTTTTCTCTTTCAAATAAAGAGCACTATAATATGGTAATGTTTTTCAGAAAAATCCTATTTGTTAGGCTACAGCTATTTTTTTAAATTTTACTTTGAATTTTTGAATTTTATGGTACAATTCCATAGTGTGGGATTTCAAACAACCACCCATTCTTATCCCCCAATTGATTTTCCCCATGTTATTACAACAGTATAGTCCTTCATAAGGAGTTATAATTCCATCAGTCTGTTATTTAAGCGTGCCTCAGCATTGCAGGTACAGACAATGTCAGACAGTCCAGCATCCCGAATTGCCTAGACATGTCCAACAGTTTAACTGGAAGTCCATCTTTTATTTGGAAGCAGGGATTCATATTGCATTGTATCCCCACATCTGGGTATGGTCGTTTCTACTACTCCATCACTAGACATTCCCTTAAGTGAGAAGCCACAAAATATGGCCAACAACCAGTATGAATTAGAACAACAAAAACAAAACAAAATTATGACACCATGGAGTAGAAAAACACTCCAATGAATAGCCAACGCATGGGTGATGAAAAGAAAACACAAAAGCCTCTTGGGTAAAATAATGCCACCGTGTAATCCATATAGGCAAAGTTATTCTATGCTACTATGACTCTCTTAATGCAAAAGCAAAATTGTAAATACAAAACTTTAAAAGGTATGCTTCAAAGTTATCTGAAAAAAAATTTCTTCCTTTCACAAAAATAAGCTTGAGACTTATATGCGAGCCATTTGGAATGTAAGACTACAATGAAGATAGTAATTTTCCTAAACAGAATCATCAGACAAACTTTACTTTTCATGCATGCCATGAAGTACTTGACAACCACCATAAAATGCTCATGGATCATGCTAGCTACCCTGGGAGAATTTTCAGTTGGCCACAAAAAACAAAACAAAACCAAACAAAAAAAACCTGAGTTGCCAGCATTTAAACAAGAGAATTGATAAAGCTCTTTCAGCAGCTTACCATAAAGAAAATTATAAATTTGGATCTAAAAAAATCTCTAAAATTTAAAAATTTGCAGATTCTAAAATACATGAATATAAACAGAAATACAATTTTCCTTCAAAATTCTGAAATTCTGTAGCATGGGACATAATTATACTTCATAAATAATCATTATATAGGTACAACTATTTTATTTGAGGTGGTGATACGATTTTTTTTAAGATTTTTTTTTTTTATTGGAAAGGCAGCTTACATTTATGTAGAAGACAGACAGGAAGATCTTCTGTCTGCTGGTTCACTCCCCAAATGGCAACAGTGGACAGAGCTAAGCAGCTCCAAAGCAGAAACTTCTTCTGGGTCTCCCACATGGGTGTAGGGTCCCAACGCTTTGAGCCATCCTCTACTGCTTTCCTGGGCTGTAAGTATGGAATTAGAAGGGAAGTGGAGCGGCCAAGACACAAACAGGCACCCATATGGGATTCTGGTGCTTGCAAGATAAGGACTTACCCACTGAGCCACTGCACCAGACCCAGTGATTTAATATTAATAGGCTAGCCTCCAGCTTAGTCTCATTGAGACAGAATCCTCACACCCAAGTATGTCTTGATCCACGAGTGAGAGATGACACCTTCCTAGGATTCCCTTTATCTTATCTGGGAGATGCCAGGATAACTGGATATTAAATTCCCCATGGAGGTCCCATTAAATTCCCAGAGTTTCACTCACGTGAAAGCATGACCTCACAGAAGAGGCTGAGAATGGGGTGAGCTCTCCTTTCACCACAGACCACAGCTGCGGGTGTTGTTTAGGCTTGCCTCTCTCTTGGGGCAAACCTCTGGATCACTCTTGATGGGAATTTCTCAGAGTAGAGCATCCCATCCACACTCAAATGATCACTCTTTCACTACTAAGTCCTGTACCCAAGATAAATCTGCTTAGAATCATCTCTGGAAGAGGCAAGAACAGAGTAGAAAATTCATATGCAGATGTGCATGTCAATACAAGCAGAAATCAATCAATTTAAGCAGTCACTAAAATAAGAAGACAGAAAACACTAATAAGAGGTCAAGAAACTACAGAGCATGAGTGGGGTAAGGGTGTTTGAAGAGATTACTTGAAAAATTTCCCAGGACTATTGGAAGCCACTCTAACAGTTTTCTATAGCTGCTGTAACAAAGTCACCACAAAATGAGTGCTTCTAACACCAAGGGTCTCATGTTATGGTCCTGAAAGCCAAAATTCTTACACTGGTCATACTGGGCTACAATCAGTGTTTGGAAGGTGGAATACTTTCTCTATGTTGCACAGGAACATCAATCTCCCTGCCTTTTCCAGCTTCTTTAAGCTGTCTGTTTTCACTGGCTTGTGCCATGTCTCTCCACCTTCCAGAGTGGATTGAGTCCTTCTCATATTACATCACTCTGATAAATTTTTCTGTTTGTTATTTCACTTTATCAATACTGTGATTAAACAGATCCCCTAATTTTTTTTTATCTCAAGGTCAGCTGACTCAAAACTTTGATATCATATACCATCTTGGCAGACATTCATAGGTTTTAGGAACTGTTCATTGGCATGTTTAAAGAGTCATTTTTTTTCCTATCTGCAACAATCATATAGCCATAGGTTCAAGCTTACTCATCTGCATCTGTTGTCAAAACACCAGAGTTCATGTCCCAGATGCTCTACTTCTAGTCCAGCTTCCTGCCAATGTGCCTGGGAAGGCAGTGATGAATACGGTCCACATTCCTTTTTGGCAACACATGTAGGAGAGACAAGGATGAATTTTGCGGCTCCTGGCTTTGGTCTGGCCCAAACCTGGCTGTTGTGGTCATCTAAGAAAGTGAACAAGCAGATGGAAGATACATATTTTTTTCTCTGTAACTCTGCCTTTCACTGCCCGAATTTCACTACAGCCAGGGCGGAGTCAGAGGGAAGGTAGAAGCCAGAATTCCAGCTGTATTTCCCAAGCAGGTGGCAGGAACCCAGGCACTGGAGCCATTACCTACTGCTTCCTAGGGATAGTGGCAAAGAGCTTGATCTGAAGCAGAGCAGCCAGGAGTTAAACCAGCACTCCAATAAACGGATGTAGGCATCTCAAGCTTAATCAAAGAATATAGGTCCCAAGACTAATGTATTTTTAAAAATGGCATCACAAGACCTTTCTTTGTGGCATAAAGAAAAGTTGATGGCACAATGTTTGCTCCATGACGATTGGTTCAATAAATTAAGATACATTAATTTAACATGAAGCCACTCAAAAAATAATACATGTGTGCTTATACATATTTGTCATACTTTATTAGAGTCATCTGTCAAACAGCAGATACAGTTTAAGATCTTTTCAGTTAAATTTAGACCCATACATTCTCATATGAGCCCAGAAAAGGATTAAAATGTTCACTGAAAACAGTATTTCCCTAGAGACAGAATTCCAGCTTATATTTTGTCACACTGCATGTGGTTTATTATTTTTTTAATTAATTGGAAGGTAGAATTAGAGAGACAGAAACAGAAACATTAACAGGGAGAGAGAATCTTTTGTTTGTTGCTTCAGTCTCCATTGTGTCCACAATAGCTAGGGCAGGAATGGGCCAAGCCCAATACCTAGGAGCTTGATCTGGGTCTCTGGCATGGGTGAGCTGTCGAAAGTACATGGAGCTGGGTTGGAAGTAGAGCAGCTGGGACCTGAACCAGCACCCATCTGGGATGCTGGTTCTACCTCTCACTCTTCCTTTACCCAGTACACCATAGAGCTGGCCACCACATTCCATCTTGTTTTTTAAATCTTCATTGTGTGTAACAGTTTTACCTGTATAGTAGAACTGTTGATAGTATGGATTTCTCATGCAGCATGCATGCAGGCATACCTAAATAATCCCTAATGTTACCAATATCAGTAACTAATATCCCTATCTTCTTTAGGCTCCCTGATTTTAACTCATCTTTTCAATCTGTATCCATCTATGAGGTACTGGAATTAGCTCTTGGGTATCCTAAGGTTCCTCTTCACCCTCAGAAGCATTGGCTGATTATTTGTAAGTTGCTCCTCCACAAGAATTCTTGTGCTAGCTTTATCATGTTTTGATTGGAGAAACAAGTTGGGAAGAGCAAGACCACACAGGCAAAGCGTCATTTTCATACTAGAGGTACATACTATCGATGCCAATTGTAATCCTGAGAAATACCTTGAATGCTATGATCTTCAAAGTTGAAATTCCTCAAAATCAAAGTCACTAAAGATCCCTTAAGACTAAAAATCTCTAAAGCTAAAAACTCCCAAAATCATAATCCCCAAAGATTAAAAGTTTCAAGTGTCAAAAACTACAATTCCTGTGGATAAAGGTCTACTTAAAAGGGCTGGAAAGCTGAGTGTATGCACTCAGTCAACCATGTTTGACTTTTGTGCCTGCACATCCACATCTATTGTTATGCTGGTTTTAAAACAAAACAAAACCCCAAAATATACCTTTGAGTTCTCTAGTGTTACAAAGCACTATAAGAAGAACTATTCTTAGGAACCCCACTATCAAAGAAAATAAATTTCTAGGATTACCATTAAATCTAACAGAAAAACTAGCACATTTAACATTAGATAATGTAAATCATCCCCACCCTTATTTTTAAAATCAAATCTACAACCACATTTCTTTTGGATCCTTAAAATTCCAGAACATATTCATTTATTTAAGTATTGGTCACTGGAAAAAGTTAAACACTTTTTCAATGCTTATTTGGGGAGTTTGTGGACTTTGTAAAAAATGTATTTCAATACTACAAATAACATTTCTCTCTTTCAACAACAAAAATTGTCCAAGTGGGAACTAATTTCACCTACTAGTTATGAGCCTGGTTAAGATGCCCACATTCCCAACGGAGTATGTAAGCACAATGCCCAGCTCGAGTTCCTTATTCTAGCTTCCTACTAATGCAGGCCCTGGGAGGCAACAAGTAACAGCTCAGGTCACTGAGTCTCTAGTGACTAGGAATGAGTTTCTGGCTCCTGAATTTGTCCTGGCCCCACTTGGGCCGTTGTGGCATTTAGGGAGCAAACCAGTGCTTCAGAGATCTGATTTTTCCTGTTTCTCAAGTAACAATAAATTAAAAACTGAATTGTTTTTGCTCAGTATGAAAACAAAAGTGCTCATGTTACTCTCACCCCACGCCTTCCTAGTCCCCTCTTGCTTATGGGCAATCTAAGACTGAAACACAGAATTTAGGTTTGAAACAGAGACATTTGTAATGATTGTCCAAAGTCATAAATCCAAACACGTGGGGGAGTTCTGCCTTCAGGTCCTTTTTTTTTCTTTTATTTATTTATTGGAAAGTCAGATATACAGAGAGGAAGATCTTCCATCTGATGATTCACTCCCCAAGCAGCTGCAATACCTCGAGCTGATCTGATCTGAAGCCAGGAGCTAGGACCCTTTTCCGGGTCTCCCATGTGGGTGCAGGATCCCAAGGCCTTGACTATGTTCCCAGGCCACAAGTAGGGAGCTAGATGGGAAGCGGGAATGCTTGGATTAAAACTGGCACCCATATGGGGTCCTGGCACATGCAACGTGGGGAGTTTAGCCATTAAGGCTACTGTGCTGGGCCCCTGGAGGTCCCTTCTTACTTCATCATCTACCGCTCTACTTAGTAACCTGGCTGTCCACTATCCAAATGTGGCCCATAAGCATTTTCTTTAGCCTGCTTGGTATTTATCTATTGGTGACCAACTCAAACACCATTTCTGATTTTTAGTACATGTATTATTGCATACAGTTAAGATACACAACATGATACTAGGAATACATTTAGACAGTAAGCATGTTGTCATGGTGACACACATTAACACTTCTGTCATCTAACATATATATCCAATTTTATTTGGCATCAATGGCTAGAATCTAGTAATTCAGCACACACAAATGTCATTAGCAGAATGACCTATAACCCTCAGGTTCCACATTAGGTCTCTAGACTTGTTCATCCTTCAGTTTGTTACTTCATATCCTTTGCTCAACAAATCCACATTCTCTCTCTTCATGCTCCCATCTCTAATCCTAATAATTATTTTGTTCTCAATCTCTGTGTATCACACTTGTTTTTTACAAAAACATCAATACAAATGAGAACATGCAACATCTCCTTTTTCTGTGCTTGGATTTTCTTAGAAAAGTATCCTTTAAGCTATGGCACGTTGCAAACAGCAGAAACTTTGTCCTTTGTAGGGCTGAAGAATATTCTATTTTATATACATAACACAAGCTTTATCTATTAAACTGTCAATGGACACTTAGGTTGTTTCCATATGGTGGCTATTGTGAATCAAGTCACAGTGTCCGAAGGACCACAGCTATCTTTCCAAGGCAGTGATTCATTTCCTTTGGGTGTATGCCCAGAAGAGAAATTGCTGGATTGGATGATAGATCAATTTTTAATTTCCTTAGAAACTTCCATATGCTTTTCTCTAATGGCTGCTTAGAACTCATTTATTTATTTTTTATTTTGTTGTTGTTAAAAGACTATGCTATTGCTTTTAATGGCTGCTTAGAATTTAAGAAGGGCAAATGATTGCCAATGTTTAAAAGACTACACAAGGAGCCAGCACAACAGCTCAACTAGCTAATTCTCCACCTTGCAGTTCTAGCATTCCATGTGCACGCTGGTTTGTGTTCTGGCTGTTTCACTTTCCCATCAAACTCCCTGCTTGTGGTCTGGGAGAGCAGCAGAGGACAGTCCTAAGCCTTGGGACCCTGCACTGGCGTGGGGGACCTAGAAGAAGCTCTGGATTCCTGGCTTCAGACTGGTTCAGTTCCAGCTGCTACAGCCATCTGGGGAGAGAACCAGCAGATGGCATTTCTTTCTGTGTATCTCCTTGTCTCTGTAAATCTCTTTCAAATAAAAATTAAGGAATAAAACACTTAACAAACAAACTCAAGTTTCTGACTGTTCTTCAAAAAAAAAAAAAAGAGAGCGATCTTGTACCACTTGTACCATTAGGTTCACCTCCTTACTTGGAACATTACCAATTCAGATGGAAATGCACTCTCAGATTTGCTGACACCTTCCTCTCAGCTCTCATTTGTTAACTTCTAATCCTTACAGACATCACAGGTTTGTAACCCACACATGACCTCTTACCTTACCTTAAACTATAAATATGATTCTTAAATCTGTAACCAAACCTATTTTTCCTAAATTAATTTTCTTGCACTTACACTACCTTCCCTAAGTAACCAGAATAACAGAATTACATTCCCTTAATCATTCTCCTCCTACCCACAGCTTTTCAGTCACGTGTGGGAACTGTGACATGCTTAGGTCTTTGCTTTCATTGTCCCCAACAGTTTAACTTGTTGCCTTCCTGACATCCAAAACCTCCGCCTACTCTCCAAAATGAAGCAAAATCATCCGGTCTCTGAAACTAGACTCGTTGCTTCAAAGGACACTTAGGGCCTCTTTTCCACGTTAAGGAACCTCAATTACATTACATGTTATTTAGCATTGACTTTCCGCTCTCTGACGAGGCTTGCAATTCCTCAAGAACAATGATCCAGATTAATCATCTTCATACCACCTTCAGATAAAAGAAAAAAAAAAACCAGGAATGGAATGTGATAAATGTGCAAAATTTACACAAATCAGTGAAAAGATTATGTCATGTAAACAATTTGTATATTTCATTTGCTTCAATTCATACTCCAGTCTTAGGTTAAACTGATTTTTTTCCTAGTACTTTTTCACTGTTTACTTTGGATTAATTCTAGAATCTTTAGGTTACGCACCATGTGATTACAAAGTTAAATGGTTATGTAAAAAAAATGAACTGGCATCACTCTCAAAAATATGAAGACTTAAAAAAAAAAAACACCTTGTTTTAAATATCTAGGGATGCCTGGTATTATTTCTGAAGAAATACCTAATTATTTATAAAACATATCCCATAGGGGCAACTGAACAGCTGTCAAAAGGCCTGGCACATCACGATGCCAGCCTGAATTTAACGACCTACATGTAAAGGGCTACATATCCAATTACTAATCCTCACTCTGCTACTCACTGCCCTGATATGGAGGCAGCTGAAAAAAGATGTCCTACTAACAGATCAGAAATGGATCCAGGCTTCACTGCCAACGTCCAGAGAACTTTAGATTCGAGAAGAGAGGCCACAGCAATGTGACAGCTGGAAGTTTTTCAAATGCGACTTAAGGGTTTAATGCAATTGAATGACTTTTTTTTTTTTTTTTACAATTTAAATTCAAGGAAATTAGAACTCATTTAGAAAACCCCACATTCTCAATTTGATTTTCTATTCTCTGAAATCTTTTAACATGCTCAAAGGCTTCAAACATAATATACTTCAGGTAAGTTTCCATACTCAAAAGCTATCTTCTAAAATAATCAAATCTCATTGTTAACCCTCTAGTCCTGCAATAAGCATTTATTACAGTGGGGGCAAAATAATAAAAATAAGTAGGAAAGGACAACCTATTGGCTTGTGTTTAATTTCTCTGAGTTGTCTTGGTTTAAATATAGCAAAGAGATTATATAAGGTCAGGCAGCATAAACAATGAAATGTCACCTGACATTTTGCGAAACAGCAAGAGAAGAGCAATGAATGGAGAGTAAAGCCTATGATTATGCTACCTAAGCCATTTCAAAACGGTTTAGAAATCCTATACGTAAACTCACTTTGCTGTGAACTTGACTCCGTTTTTAAATATTTTCCACTTCAGTGTTGTAAGGATAGGTAATACTGGTAACATTTTCCCGAATAATTTACTCGAGCTGCCTTCCGTTTATCACTAAAGCGTCTTTCTTATTTCCCACTTTATATTTTTATTAAGGGTTATCTTAGCCCCCTCGCAACGGGGGGCTACATATAGACGAATCCGTGCCCACAGCCCACAATTACCTCTCGGATCGCCACTCACACTAACTGCCACTCCTAAACTCCAGACCTGTCCCTTCCAAGTCCCGCCCCTTCCGCCCAGCACGTCCGCAGCTGGCGCACGCCGATGACGCAAAGCGCAGCCGCCTCCACAGCCTCCACCACGCCCCCGCCTCTGGGAGTTGAAGTTTCCAAGGGACGACTCCTGCACCGTGTCCAGGAACATTCAAGAAAGGCGTTCTCCGCGGGCCCTGCCTTCTTTAACAGCACTCCAGCTCGGTAAATGTCCTGGAATTGCCGCTGGTGCTCGGCTGTTCTTTGATAGCTTTTGTAGGCCTCGGGCGCGCCCGCCATGCTGCCTTCCCTTGGCAGCGAGGGCTTCCGGGGGAAAGGGGAGTGGGATCGTGGCAGTGCCCCTAGCTTGTCTCCTGCGGTCGGAAGTGGCGTCGGAGTGTGTGCGCCCGAGCCCTGGGGCCGCGCTCTGACTGGCTGGCTGCCGCCTAAGTCCCGCCTCCCGAGCGCATCCGCGGGCCGGCCAGGCCGCGGCCTGGGAGGGAGATGGCGATGGGGCGCAGGCCCCCCGGGGTGGGCGTTTCAGGGCGTGTGCCTCAAGCATGGGGCCCTTAGTGTGGACTGGGTTCTGTAAAGGACTACGTCTGGGCTCTGCAGGACGATGCCACGTCTCCATGCTGATTTTTTGGGGGAACGTGGCCGAGGCGCAAGGGCCCGCATGGCGGGGACCACTTTAAGGAAGTTGAAGTGTTGAGTACATTGAAATCCTCTGAACTCAAAAGCGAAGGGTTTTAGAACCGTTTTCATTTCTTATATTTTATTACAGAGCTGTAAAAATGGTAACGTTCTTTTTTCTCAAGAAAACATGCACAAAGCACTTAGCCCCTCTCATGCCACCCCTGGAGCTTTGGCTGCTGTGGGTTTCCCTGACTTCATTTTGTGAAGGATAAGTCCTTCACTGTCGCTCTCAAGTCATTAATTGGGCTCAGCAGGCATGCCTACCTCCCTTTGGAACTTTCTGGAAAGAAAAGTAAGTGAAGTAAGTCAACAAAACTGTTCATACCCTGTGATAAAACTCGTGCAGTTTTTCTAAACCGTTCCAGGGGAGTGAGGGAGGTTTTTACACATTCCTTTCACCAGTTCTTAGTCTTGTGAGCCCATCTGATACTCGGTACCTGTGAATGAACCACACATTAAAACAAAGCCCACCGTTGCTAAGTTGGAATTTCTCTTTAAAATTGCATTCTTAAGTATATGTGAAGCTCGTGTTTAGTGAGTGAAAATACATTGTGAGCCTCAGCATATGTGAGGGAAGAGGACAAACGCCGTGACATGGAGACTTCCTAAATTACAGCCCGTTAGTGAGATCATCAGAAAGAGAGTGTACTTAATAAAATGCCAGATCGCTTAACAGGTAACCCTAAGAAGTTAGTACTCAATGAAGTATCTGTTGTGTAGGCAGTGAGAGTTGAGAATATCTTTGTATGGAATATGTGCTGCAAGCAGCAGTTTATTATCAAGCTTGCATTTTCTTTTCTTTCTTTTTTTTTTTTTTTTTTTGCTGTTCGTTTCAGTGTATCTACCTTCATTTAAAGCTCAAAAGAATTCTCTTGGTGTGGTGTGTCTTGTAACTGGGAGTAGTTTTAAAATAGTCGTGGTGCTGATGTTGACTAGCTCATTGCCTTTTCCTGTGTTTGCACGCTGTTTAAAGACAGCTGTACTGTGACAGGGAGAGTTAAATTTACCGGGACTTCTTAGGAAGAGCAAACGCTCCCCCTGGTGCTCACAAGATATAGCACATCACTTAGCTTTAAAAATGTTCACATTATAGAGCGAATCCACACTTGGAGTATTTAAGTAAGGAACTAGCTGGAACTGATGCTTATGATAAATGGAATTGTGCTCTCCTGGAGTGTTTGCTGAAGAGAGTCCTTTGTTTCCTGTGAGTATTGTATTAAGTTTGAGAAGGTCACTAGACTTTCTGGATACATGCACTGATGACTTTTATTCAAATCACTGAGTACAGAAAGTAAATATAAAGCCTGGGGATCATGGTCTATATTCTTAAAATGTATTTTCTTACATTTTTTGCTGAATTAACCCTATCTCCATCTTCTTAAACACCTCCCTACCCCCAACACTTGCAGACTTGTGTAATCTGTGAGTACAAAGGTACACCTTAGTACTGGTTAGTTTCTGGCTTATGTCTCTCTCATCCTGTATTGCAGTCTTTTTCTCTCGTTAATTTATTTTAATAATCTTAGTTGATTAGGGTACAAAGGGTCAAGGGCTACAGGGTGAAAGTGGGTAATATCATTCTTCTGTATTGCAGTCTTAACTGCTTCTCCATTATTCCTCTGTGTCCTGAGTCAGGTTGTCAGGCAATCTTGTAATTCATCACGTGTCCCTTGGACTCAAAGTTGTCTAGAGTTTGTCTCATCTGTTGACATTTGAAGTCTTTATGTCTTAGTTGTCGTGGGGGATCTTTTTCATGGGTCTTGTTTTAGATTCATCTTGAAGGCGATTATTGCCTCCCCATCCCTAATCATGTCTTTCTACAGCTGGTTTGTATCCACAGGGTTCTGTGATTATTCTCAGCCAGGATCCAGTTTTATGTTTCAGTACCTTGCAGATCTCATGTGTCTAGTTCAGATTGTAGCTGGGTAGTTTTTTAAGTTCATACATCTTTTCATGGTTACCTAGGATTGTGACAGAAAGTCTGTATCTACTGCCTTCTGGCTTATCAAACTTAGTTTCTTATGACCTGTGGTCATGGAACATGCAGGCCCACCCACTGCTGGTCTCAGTATATCTATCTCTCATTCCCTGCCTTACATTATTTCCTTTTTATTAGAGTTGAAGAAATGTAAAAGCTGCCTTTGCCCGGCAGATCCAGCAGGTACACTGTCTGCCCACTTCTTGTTTCTGGTTTGAGACACTGTGCTTTTTGTTTGTTTGTTTCTCCTTTTTTAATTTCATCTATGGCTACCATGTGTTCTGAGACAGGCTGCCCCATGACACCAGCTTTGGGCAAATATCTCTAGGAAGTGTGTTGGGATTTTTAAAGTTAGTCACATAGCAATAAATTTAAAATGTAAATTTAGTGATAGGAAAAATTTAAATTTTTCTTTCTTAGGTTTTAGTCTCTACTTCTGATTGCCAGAACCTTCTGCCAGCAGGCTTGAAACAACACAGCACTTCCGCACTCTGCATAAGCCCTCCTCTGCTGCCCATTCTATCATTTTGGGTTGGGGGAGGTACTAAATTCATATCTACAGTTAATCCTAACTCTGTCACTTCATTGTTTATTCTACTACATATTTTGAGTATATTGCTTGTGCTAGATTTGTTCTGGGTTCCTTGTTTCTTAGGAGTGATTTAGTCATTTTGGATTATAGGGAAGTTATTTACCCTCACTGTGTGTGAAGATAAACCTAATTTTTTCAGGCAAGGATAATATTCATGTCATGGGTTATGTAAGGATAAAATTAGAGTAGGTATGACAGTAAAGGTTTGATATTTCTACTTTTATTGCTTTTGAAAATACATTATTCATTTTAGATTTAGAATTATAGAGCAGAAAAAGAAAGAGAGAAAGATCTTCTATTTACTGGTTCATTCCCCAAATGGCCACAACGCCCAGGGCTTGACCTCGTTAAAGCTGGGAGCCAGGAGCTTCATCTGTATATCCAATGTTGTTGCAGGGGCCTAGGCATTTCTGTTGCATTCCCAGATACATTACCAGGAAGCTGGATTAGAAGTGGAACTGTGGCCCGTGTGGGATGCTGGCACTGAGGGTGGTGACTTACTGTGCTGTGCCACAGCACCAGCCCTGAAAAAATTCCTTGTACCTAATAAGGTGACTTATTTGCTCTATCAGTATGTAATAAGCAAGCATGGATCGCCAGCCACAGTGGTCCCGGCAGTGTCATGCTCAGCAGAAGTAGACATCCTGTCTGCCCCATGGGGTTTCAGCATAAACTCAGGCTGACATGTTGTTTCTAGGCAGCGTTCCTCTCAGAATGGGAACACTTGTGAACTCTTACCCAGCTTACTAAATGACCATTTCCTCTTCCTGGAAATTTTGTGAACTTTAAGATGCCATTGCTTTTTGCTGCTGCCTCTAAAGCACTTTGTAAGATTTCTTTTCTCTCAAATTTGGTGAACTTTCTAAGTTTGCTTAGTTATCCTTATGTGTCCTGTTGGAAAAGAAAGCAAGAATCCTACAGTAAGACTATGGCTTAGATTATTATAGTCAGTGAAGGTTTGTTTCCTACTATTTAAAGTGTGGGGTTTTCTTGTAGAGCATAGCTTCTAACACCTGGAAGGATGGGAGCTTGGTACGGAGGAGAATGAGGTTTTGTTTCAGACACTAGACTCAGGAAATCAAAATGGACATGTGAGACGGGATTTGCATTATTAATAGGGACTAGAGAAATCTCTTCAGAGGTGATTATTTAGAGGTAATAACCCAAAATTTCAGGTAGTAAGGGAAAACAATGACTTGTCACCGGCTTCCCCCAGTTTGCAGTGTGTTAGCATGTCCAAGGGGGCTAGGCGGAGAGTGCACCTGAGAGGAGTACAGTCTCAGCAGAGTGGCAGGGAAACAGAAGCTGGCAGATGACTCAGGAAAATTAAGAAACTTAAAATCAGGCCATGGTTTTTGAATATCCCATAGAATTTGCAAATAGAGGTCACTGTGCACTGATCATAAGTTTGAAAAAATATCTTTTCATGATGTACTTAAATGTAATTTGTGATAGACAAGATTCTGCCTGTAACATAAAATGGCAGATTTTTTTTTTCACCCATTGTGAATTCTTTTTTTTTTTTTTTTAAAGATTTATTATTTTTTTATTGGAAAGGCGGATATACAGAGAGGAGAGACAGAGAGGAAGATCTTCCGTCCCATGATTCACTCCCCAAGTGAGCGCAACGGTTGATGCTATGCCGATCCGAAGCCAGGAGACTCTTCTGGGTCTCCCATGCGGGTGCAGGGTCCCAAAGCTTTGGGCCGTCCTCGACTGCTTTCCCGGGCCACAGGCAGGGAGCTGGAAGGGAAGAGGGGCTGCCGGAACAGAACCGGCGCCCATATGGGCTCCTGGGCGTGCAAGGCGAGGACCTTAACCACTTGCGCCACCACGCCGGGCCCGTGAATTCTTTTTATAGTAGTAGGTGAACCTTTTGGCTTTTCTGAAGATCCACTTTAACCTTTCATTACAGAATGTTGCATTTCACTCTTTTCTAATTGGAGGGGTTTTTTTTATGTAAAGTATGCTTACACTTACTCTCAAAATTCCTATTTCAGAAAATCTGAATATTTAAAAAAATTTCCCCCATAGCTCATTTGGAAATAAAACATTACCTAAGTTACTTGAAACCATGTGGTCTTTAGTAATCTCTGTTAGTTATTACTTTTTTGTGTCTCATTAATTAGTTGTTTGTCAGAAGTTGCTCTTGAATTTTTCAGAGGCACCAAAATGTCATGTGAAATGTCACCAGCATTTATTGAGACTTCTAGTGTGGAAAGAAAGGAAGACTTAAGTGAAGGTCAAGAGGAGAGCCAGAAGCCAAGATCAGGTGAAGGAGCTGAATCAATGTCGAAACGACAAATGAAGAAGCTAATAAAACAGAAGCAGTGGGAGGAACAGAGAGAGCTCCGCAAGTATGTGTGCCAAAGTATTTCTGCTCTGCCTGTTGAGAAGTATGGAATGTCTGATTTGGTGTGGTATTCTGAAAAATTGAGTAGCTGTATTAATAACATTGGGGTCAGGTATATCATGAGCTAACTTGTTAGCCCTGTGTAGGCTTTGAATTGTTTTTAGCAGTGTGAACAAACTGACACGCAACACGTTTTCTCACTCAAAATTTGTGAATAGCAGCATAGTTTTTAAACAACAACCTCAGGATATTAATCTATTTTTTTTTCTTGTCAGTGTAACAGAATGCGTAAGCCAATTTTATGAAGGGAATAGGTTAATTTAGCTCATAGTTATGGAGGCTGAAGATCCAGACAGCGTGATGTATTTTGCTTGGTTATTCCTTGGCTGCATCAGGCCCTGGCAGATGGCCATGATGGGAAAGCATGTGGAAGGAGAGACCATATCACAAAGTAGGAAACTTGAGCCAGATGAGGTTCCCATAATCTCTTCTAAGGACATGCTGCCGGAGAGCACCCACAGAACCTTGCTTGTAAAGTCCATCACACCCCAGAACCCCCATCCAGGGAATCAAGCTGCCAACACAACATGCAAACCTCTGGGTTCAAACTGTGGCCAAACCATAGCAGGGATTTAGTTAGTGTTTGTGTCCTAGATACTGATTCAAAATAACTGACTCAGAAACACCAAGTTTTGGCCTAATATTTATTTTGCTAGAAAAAATGCAGGAAAAGTAGTTAGATGATAATTGTCATTGTATAATAAACTATAGTTGCTATGGATTAGAGAAAACGTGTGTGTTTTGTTTTTTTTGAACTTTTCACTATAAAAATTTTGTATGAAAATGGTGTAGTGTGTTAACAATGAGATTTTCTTAGGGCTGGTGAAAGCTCTAGATAGAAAGCTTTACATTGTTTCTGTAAACTTTGTTATTCCTATCTACAACTTTCATGGACTAGATGGTCTATATAAAATTGCTAACATTTGACCATTTTTGACTCATAGAATTGACAGTATCGTGTGATTGAACTTGATTTTACAAAAGTAATTATTCCTTTGTCTTTTTGGAAGTATCTTGTGAATATTTGAAATAAGTGATGTTAATTTCCAATTTCAGACAAAAGCGGAAAGAAAAACGCAAGAGAAAAAAATTGGAGCGACAGTGTCAACTGGACTCAAACTCTGATGGAAGTGACAGAAAACGTGTGCGAAGACCTGCTGTTAACAGCACACTCCGCCTTGTAATTGACTGTAGCTTTGATGACTTGATGGTATTAAAGGTATAGTGAATCACTCAGAAACCTCCTGTAGGGGAGCTAGGTTGAATAATTCTTGTTATAATTTATTGTAACACTTCCATAGAACATTACGTATTAAAGTGCATCTTAAAGCACGTTTTTGTCAAGGCATGAAAATAGTAATCCTATGACTCTGCAAGAGTTTTGTTGTTTCTTACGAGGTATTTGTATGATCTAGCATTTTACATGGATAAAAAAATCTGATATTTCATTTGCAGAATTTTAACAGAGTAATTTTATTAGGATGTAAGGAAAGCAAATGAAAGTTACTCAGATGAATTTGCACTGATCTCCCTCTGCTTATGCTGTTCCTAAAGATCATGGAATGGCCATAGATTATTTCATTAACTCTGCTTTAAACTTGCACTCTGTTATAGGACATTAAAAAGCTTCATAAGCAGATTCAGCGATGTTACGCAGAAAACCGGCGTGCCCCACACCCTGTGCAGGTATGACTGAGAATTTAAGACAGACTCTAATTCCCTATTTTATATTTTAATTCCAGCTATCTTTGGAAGAGTGTCACGGATACACTTGTTTGCTGACTATTTGAAAAAATGTTTTCATTAAGAAAAGAAATGGGATGAGGGATGTATGAGAACTCTTTGTATTACTACCTTACAGATTCTATTTTGTGAATTTGAAACTGTGAAATAAACTGTAATAATGTTGTTATATTAAAAAAAAAAAAAAAGATGGGGCCCGGCAGTGTGGCCTAACGGCTAAAGTCCTCACCTTGAACGCCCCGGGATCCCATATAGGCGCCAGTTCCTATCCCGGCAGCTCCACTTCCCATCCAGCTCCCTGCTTAGGGAAAGCAGTCGAGGACAGCCCAAAGCTTTGGGACCCTGCACCCGCGTGGGAGACCCAGAAGAAGTTCCCGGATCCTGGCTTAGGATGGCATAGCATCGGCCATCGCGTTCACTTGGGGAGTGAATCATCGGATGGAAGATCTTCCTCTCTGTCTCTCCTCCTCTCTGTATATTTGACTTTCCAATAAATAAATAAATCTTCAAAAAAAAAGATGAAATGGCACCTGTTTTCACATGTCAGAGACCCTTCACAGCCTTGTTCACACAGCCAATTTACCTCTGTGGCTCTTCATTAGAGTAGGTGCACGTGTAAAGGAACTTAGTTTTGAGTAACTGATAATTTTAAAAGATATTTCTTAAGCTGGGAGAGGGAATGATTTGTGAAAATTAATAAATTGAGTGCTATTATTTTTCGTGTGTGTGTAAATTCCAGGTGACCTAAAAATTAATGCTGAAACTAAGAACAAGGAGCTGCTTTTTTGTTTGTTTTTAAGATTTATTTATTTGAAAGAGTTATAGAGAGAGGAGGAGGGACAAAGAGAAATCTCCCATCTTCTGGGTCATTCCCGAGTTTGCCACAGCAACCAGGGGTAGACCAGGCCAAAGCCATGATTCAGGGCCTCTTCCAGATCTCCAATGTGGGTGGCAAGGGCCCAAACCCTTGGGCATTTTCTACTGCTTTCCCCAGGTCATTAATTGGGAGCTGAATAGGAAATATAGTAGCAGGCACAAGAACCTCTTCTCCAGTGTACCCTGGGGTTGTAAGCCACAGTTTTACCTGGGATCAGAGTTTAGAGTCAAAGAAAACTAGGAAGGTTTTAGATTGATAAGAAAATAGCAGAGGTGGCAGAACAAAAAAAAAAAAAGAATAGTTATTGAAGCATAACATGATATCCAGTAACATAAAAATGTGCAGTTTTTATATGTCAATTAAGAAAAAGAAAAAAAGATATACCAGAAACTTAACATGGAAGCATAAAGTTTACAGAGATGTGAACGTTACTGGAGAGGCAGATTATGATTATTTGAGACAAGTTGGATGAAAATGTAATTGAAATGTTGAAGTTAGTAGATTATGAGGTTCATGACTCCAAACAGATCTAACCTACCCCAGATTTAGTGCTCAGCAGCATCCCATGAATTATTTTTGTAGATAAAATAGAATTAAAATGTTGTATATTTTATTGCTGATCAGATGAGTGTGAGAGAAAGTACTGAATTTAAATGGTCACTTGCTGTTTTTGTATACCTACCAGTTTTACTTAACAAGCCATGGAGGCCAGCTGAAAAAGAATATGGATGAAAATGACAAAGGATGGGTCAACTGGAAGGTAATTAAGACAGCTTCTCAATTTCTAAGTGGTTTTTGCTTCTTAAAGTACACTTTTAATCTAAATTCTTGAAATATAGCAGTCTTTGAACTCTTAATAGAGAAAAGTGTTTGTGCTTGCTTCCATTAAATCTTAACATTCTTATCACCATTTTATACCTTGTTTTTCAAGATTTATTTGAAAGTTAAGTGTTACAGGGAGGAAGAGGTAGAGATCTTCTATCTGCTGGTTTGCTGTCCAAATGGCCACAATAGCCAGAGTTGGGCTGGTTGGAATCCACGAGCCAGGAGCTTCATCTGGGTCTCCCCTTTATCAGGGGCCTAAGTGTGTGGGCCATCTTCCACTGCTTTCCCAGGTGCATTAGCAGGGAGCTGTATGAGAAGTGGGGCATCTGTGACTCAAACTGGTACCAATGTGGGATGACAGTGCTGCAAGCAGCAGATTGAAGCCACAGTGCCAGCTCCTGTAACATGTTTTTTTCTAATACAAAAAGAATTTTAAAGTTGCTTGTATAGTTTCTTCCTAGTGAACTAACTACATATATTAAGTACATACCTTTACACTAAAATTCAGAAGTGTGCCTGTATTCTTCTAAATCTGCACTGTTTAAAATTAGACTTCTATAGTATAGTCTGAATGGTGAATTTAGAGGTGCTGTAAATGTGAAATACATAATAAATTTCACAAACTTAGTATCCAAACAAGAGAGAGAGAGTGGGGGAGGGAATAAGAGAGAGGATATAACATTCTTTCCCTGGGATTAGTGTTTTGGTACATGAGGTTAAGTAGGTGTGTCTTGCAGCATGCTGGTATGCTGTTTTAGAACACAAACGCAAGTTCTAGCTACTGTGGTATTGATCTGGCTTCCTATTAATATCTGTCTGCCTGTCTCTCTCTGATGCTCTGCCTTCCAAATAAATAATCCTTTTCTGTAAACCTCCCTGGATAATTTTAAAAATATTTGAAATGATACCATATGTGGCATACTGTGTTAATATATTATTAAAATTAATTTCATGTTATAAAATCTGGTTGGTAAGTAGTTCAAAATTATATATGTGGTTGATAGTTTTTTTTTCCTATTGAACCAAATTGTTCTCAGTCATTGGTAAAGATGACTAAATAGATTGGCTTTAATACAATCCTGGAGGAATTCTGTCTTACTCAGAGAAGTTTGCGATTATTTTTACACTTTTTTTTTCTTTTCTCAGAGTCAGTTCTCAAAGTGACAAACTCCCTCTCACAGGCACTAGTTTTATACTTTTTGCAAATGAAACATTTTGAAGGGATTTTTGCATTTGTAAATGCTAATATAGCATGTCTGCTTTACTGAGAAGTAAGTGTGACGGAATAGGCATACTATTGTTGTGACTTAGATTTATTAATTGTTCCATCAGCTTTCTAGGGAGAGTGAGATTCACTGGTTTCATAATTGTTTCACATCCCTCTTGGGGTCTTCATTAAGTATATAAGTACTATATGGTTATTTATTAATAAGTAATTGATTTTTAGTGAGTCTGTTTTATTCTTCATTTCCTTAAAAATTATTGGATAAATGTCATTTGAGCCTGGTGATCTATATCCTTTTATATAATTAGTATGTTTGCAAAATCCTGACTGCAAACTAGTTTTCATAAATGTAGCATTACAGAAGGAAAAGCATGGGAATAATAAAATCTGTCAGCATTTCCCTTTTGATGATTCATATTTATAGAGAGAAAGTAATTGGAGAAGTTTGGCTAGAGAACAATGGGAACAAAGATATGCTGGTTTTGTTTGAAAAGAGATAAGATTAGAAAGGTAGTCTCCTTGTCAAGGAAGAGTTATGAAGTTAAGAAGTGTGAATTTTATCCTCCAGAAAAACAAACAACCAAGGAAACCTTGAAATTTGTGTTTTAGAAAGTGAGTCCACTGTCAGGGTTTGAGAGTAGAGGTTGGAAGGGTCTGAGGCCAGAGACAGGAAAAGAAATTAGGAAGTTGTATAAATAATTGAGCTATGAACTGATAACAGATTGAAGCCTTGGATTCTGAATAACATGAATACATTTTCACAATTTTTCAAGCCTTATTTCAGATTTTTGGATGGATTTGTTAATTACTGACATTCTGTATCTTAAAGGATATCCAAATCAAACCAGAACACTATACTGAGCTCATAAAGAAAGAAGACTTGATTTATCTGACATCAGATTCACCTAACATACTGAAGGAATTAGATGAATCAAAGGCTTACGTGATTGGAGGACTAGTAGATCACAACCATCACAAGGTACTGTTTTTTCACTTTTGCAGTTGTTTGAATTTATTGATATTCCAGCTCTCTGATAGTAGCAATACTAATGATAGCTCATCCTTCTTGAGTGCCTACTATGTTTCAGTCACCTGTTGACAGAAGATGAAATTTACAAACTTTTAAAATATACAATTCCCATAGGATGCTGTTTTGTTTGTACTTTTTTCTTCTTCCAATCTCATATCCTCACTTGGATGAAAATTAGAGAAGTGCACGTTCTAAAAGGCAATATAATCTTGTATTTTTTAGAACAGTTGCAGTCGGTTGAAATTTAAGCAGTTGCACATAGCCACTGGTTGAATAGTGTAGTGATCTCTTAGCCTTCTCTATTCTTGAGAAAAATTCTGTTTTTGATGAGAAAAGAAAAAACCAAAATGTTCTTCTTATGTGTATGTTTCCATAAACTAAAAAAATATATATTGTTTTGAAAACATCTGAAATCTTAAAATCTGTAATTATTATTTGAATGTATAAGCTACTGGCTTGGAAATTGAGATTTTTCTCTCTTGTAAACTCTCTTGTGTCCATTTTGGTCCTGGATAGGCATAGGCATCAAGGTTTGTGATTGTAAAAAGAGCTGAAATTCCTATTCAAAATTTCTTTGTCAGAAGTGGAAAAATAACAGTAATGGATAGTTTAAAAAAATTTTTTTTAATTTTATTTGTTTGCTATTTGTGACTCTTAGTTTTATGTATTTGAAATGGTTTTATGTTTGTTATAGTGATTCTTTAGAAATTTGCTTTGACTGTTTTAAGTCAAAGTAAAATGGTGAGGTAAAAGGATAAAAAGATTGGAGTCAGGAAGCAGGTGAGACAGTTTTTTTGGTGGTTTTGCCACTAAAGGATCTTTGAAACAGGGCAAGAAATAAAATTTGTTTGGTTTCCTCATTTGTAAATTGAGGAGGTTAAAACAAGCATTGGAAGCGCTCTGACTAAACCTATTGTCAGGAGAACGTTTCCAAAAGAGCAGTTAAATGGTGTCCCCCTCTGTTTCTCTCCCCCTCTCTCTCCTTTTCTCAGTCATAAGCTTTGAACTACAATTCTTTTCTAAGAATTAATTAAACTGTCAGAGACTTTAAAAAGTAATTTGATTTTCCATGTGTTGTAGGGAATCACATATAAACAAGCATCAGATTATGGAATCGATCATGCACAGCTCCCCCTTGGACATTTTGTGAAGATGAATAGTCGGAAAGTTTTGGCAGTTAATCATGGTAAGCTGTAAGGTCGTAAACTAAAAATGGCCCCAAGTGTGCACTATGAAAAAGAATATTTCATTTCAGATTTGGAGAAATAGGAAATAATATACCTTGCCAGGGACACAACTATAAAAAAGAATAATTTATAATATTTATATGATAGTAATGATTAATGCATATTTTAGAACATTTTTTGCAAATGTACAAAATGCTTAACAATTTTAACTTCTATCTCATTGGTCAGAGATACTTTTTATTAGCTTTTTGTTATGTTTCCATCCTGTTCTTTTTTCCTATACATGCAAGGCTATTTACAAAGTTTGCTAAGAAAATGCAATTAAGAGCTTATTTGGGGGAAGAATATTATTAGGGCAAACTTGCATTCTTAACGCAAAGGTAATCTAAAAGGCAGTCTGAAACAGCAATGAACTTGGCTAAGAAATGAATGGAGTTTGTTTTTGTTACAGTGTTTGAGATTATTCTGGAATACCTGGAATCAAGAGATTGGCAAGAAGCATTTTTTACTATCTTACCCCAAAGGAAAGGCGCTGTTCCTACAGATAGAACCTGTGAAAGTTCTTCCCATGGCGAGCAGTCTGCCCAGGCTGAAGGTGGATGGGACAGTGATTCCAGTGAAGGAGAGGATGGCAGAAATGAACTAGATTTACCCAATACAGAAGAAAAACAGGATAAGGAAACCAGCTCTGAGTCTCCAATGAGTGCTGCACCACACTGATGCTACCTGATCTTTTAGCTTAAGGGAAAAGTTAAGAAAAAGTGAAACACTTCATAGGATGTTTAAATTGAAAGAAAATTTTATTTTCTCATTTCTGTTGCAAACTTAAAAATTTTGTAAGTTAAATGATAGTATAAAGTTCCTTAAGCTCTATAAGAATTTTGTTTTTTGCAGCTCTTGCAAAACAAGACTTAGATATGAGTTTTTTGTTTGTTTGTTTGTTTGTTTGTTTGTTTTTAAGATTCAGGAGTTTCTGGAGAATGTTAGGTAATCAGCATGCCTGCATTCTCTTGGATTTGCTGGGACTGCAGTCTTTAGCATGGTCTAAAGTTCTTTACTTCCTGTAAGTTTCTTAGTTTGTGTTCTTAACATTGTTTTCCTAAGCTTTTACTCCTTGCGTGTGGGGGCAGGAATTCATAGATGTCCTGTGAGTCTACCAGGGTGCTCTGTATGGGAGGTTGCCCTTTGTGTGCAGGTTTTTATGTTTAGTTTTGAAAAAATATTTTAAGAAGCATCAGCTTGGTAGACAGAGGAATTTATTTCTTTTGGGTTACAGAAACCATGTATGTTTCTCCTTTGTGATGCCCTCTCATAGTTCTGAAGTAATAGGATCTCTTTAATACCTCTTTTGAATTCCTATTATGCTGATAAATTATTTTGAATACAAAATTTAGTTTTTGAAGGCTAGATTATTTTATAAAGCTGCTACTTTTGAGGGAACAATTTTGTCTTTACCTGAATTTAAAATGAAATAGCTCTTAACAGCTACTTTTTCTTTCTATGTATATATTTTTTTTTACCACAGAGTATTTATTGGCTCTTAAAGTGAATAAAGTTTAAATGTGGTTCAGCTTCTTATATAATAATAATAATATTTAAGGAGCATGTGTGTTTCTTAAATAATGACACATGAATGGAGATATGCATATCATCATATTTGCGTCTGTTTGTCCACAGCATGAATGATTCTTAATTAGTGATTGATAATAGGAATAATCTGTATGATTTATGTAAGTGGTTGTGTTGAAAAGCACTGAGAGCATTTTGAATTTCATGAACTCCAAAAATTCATAGTTAAACATGTATGTGGAAAGATTATGTGGGAAGATGCAGTGAAAGGTGCTGTTTTGGAGGTGGTATGGTGAATTAGGAGGCAAGCTGCTTCTTGTGACACTGTTAGTTTATGTCCTAACCCATGTCTGATCTAGCTCCCTGCTAATGGCCTGGGAAAAACAATATGTATTTGAGTGGGAGATTGCCACTGGATCTCTGCCTGCTTTGCCTATGTAGCAGGTCATAGGTACAAGGCACACTATGTCCCTGGGGCAACCCCTGACAGTGGTTTCAGTTAACTGAGTCCTCAGCCTGACCTAATTGTTGGGCATGCAGTGAGCGCAGTGGGCTGCACATCTCTCTTCTCTGTCCTTGGCTGGATGGTACTGGGACTTCCCTGATGATCAACTCTCAGAAGTCTGGTGCAACCCACAGCCTACTTGCCAGCCTCTGATGGTGGCTGTGACCTGAGACATAGCTCCTAGTCTGTGTGCTGTGACTCAAGGCCTCCCTGCCTGTGACCTGAAGGCACAGCTTCCCTCTAGGCATGAGCAACATGACTTGTGACTTGGTTGAAGTGTCCAGAGAGATAGACATGGCTTCTAGCCAGTTACAGTGTCCTTGGTGGGTAGGAGGATTGTTTGGGAATGCCCTTCTGCCTTCCCTTTTCCCAGTCTGTGTAAGTTGTGCTAACTTTATAATAAACAGACGTACTCCATCAGACTGTCTCCGGTGGTTCTTGTGATGGAAGAACACTATCATCTCACCCCCTTGGGGGTCTCCAAGGCCTGCTGGCAGGATAATCCCCTGAGAAATTTGGGTTCCTGCCACCCACTTGGAAGACCCAGACGAAGCTCCTGACTCCTGACTTTAGCCTGGCCCAGAACTGGCCTTTGCAGTGTCTCTCCCCCATATCTCTGTAACTCTGGATTTCAAAAAAGAAATAATACTTTTTTAAGGCTGGGGTTTCTGTTTCAGTTTCTAAACATAAGTTAGAGAAGTGACCTGTTGGATGAAGTGCTTGTTCTCTGTCACAACAGCAGTAGTAGTTTGGATAATGGAAGTCTCTATTCTTAATGTACAAAAATTGTCAGTTTAGAAAGTGTATAACTCACAGTATGTAAGTTATATTTCTACACTGAGTAGAAAGAATATTGATTTCAGTATTGCTGTTCATTGTCTTATTTTTTGTTGTATTATTCTTAGTAATCTATTATCCATTTTAATGAGAGATATGTAAATTAACAATTCTGAAGCAACAGAGTTTATGTCTCATATGTATATGTCAGAGATTCAGAGTAAAGGTGATTTACTGGCAGGGAATATTATGCCTTTTATTTTTTATGGAAAGGGCCGATGCTTAATCAGGAAGATGAAGAAAAATTATTACAAACATTGAATATTTTAATATTTACTAATTATAAATGGCCCTGGATTAGTTCCTATTGATTCTGTAACAAATCACTACAGACTTGGTGACCTAAAGCAACAAAAATTCATTTAGTTCCAGAGGCTTAAAAACCAAAAATGAGGGCCCAGTGCAGTGACATAACAAGCTAAGCTTCTGCCTGTGGTGCTAGCATCCTATACAAGTGTTGGTTGGCGCCCCAGCTGCTCCGCTTTTGATCCAATGGACATTGGAATGTGGTAGAATACAGCCAAGTAGTTGGGCCCCTGTACCCATTTGTGAGGTCCAGAAGAAGCTGCTGGCTGCTGGCTTGGGACCTGCCCACATCTAGCTATTGCAACCATTTGCAGAATGAACCAGTGTGTACAAAGATTTTCTTTCTCACTTTTGTCTCTCTCTCTCCATCCCTCTCTCTCTCCCTAATTACCTTTACCTCTTCCTGGCTCTCCCTCTCTCTCACTTTAAATCTTCTTAACTGAAGTCTTAAAAGTAAAAGCAGGAACTCATTAAGGAAGCATCCCTGCTAGCCTGTTCCCAGCTGTTAGTCGTTGGCACGCCCTGGTGTTGCATTGCTCACAGTTGCATGTTGTCGTTGTCTTCGTCACCAGTGTTCATCTCTTCTGTGTCTTCAGTATCTGTGTCTTCAGACTCTCCTTTTCTTGAAATGAACATTGGAGGACAGTTCCTCCGTCATCCATCATGACCTCATGTTATCTACAAAGCCCTATTTCTAAGTAAGACATGATGCTTCCTACTCCAAGTCCAGATCTAGGCTGTTGGTGGCAAGAAGAAGACGACAGCCTCTGTTGAAATAGCTAATTTCTAAAATATTTAAACTGTTGGTTTTAAAAAAATTACTAGTTTTTCTCTCACTTTGGTATGTCTTTTTCTGTCAACATTATTTAGGTATGAGTTAAAATTATAGGAAGTGCTAGTCACTTGTTCTGGTAAAAACATTACTCAAGTAAATGCATCAAAAGGACATATGTCTACTGAAATAATGGAATTTCTTCTCATTTAATTTTTTTAATAAACTTCTTCATAAAACTTATTTTTAAAAGAAAGGAGTATTCTTCAGTCTGTTTATATCTGTAGAATTTGAAAAATACTCAGAACAGCAACAGAAAAAGAAGAAAGAAAGCAATTCTTAAGAAGAAATGTCTTGGACCTGGTGCAGTAGCGTAGTAGTTAAGGTCTTTGCCTTGCATGCCTAGGATCCCATTTTGGCATCAGTTCATATCCTGGCAGCCCCGCTTCCCATCCAGCTCCCTGCTTGTGGCCTGGGAAAGCAGTTGAGGACGGCCCAAAGCTTTGGGACCCTGCACCTGCTTGGGAAACCCGGAAGAAGCTCCTGATTCCTGACTTCGGATTGGCTCAGCACTGACCATTGTGGCCACTTGGGGAGTGAGTCATCGGACAGATCTTCCTCTGAGTCTCTCTTCCTCTCTGTATATCTGACTTTCCAATTAAATAAATAAATAAACAAACAGGTATTTTTTTAAAATAAGATTATTAGTGAAAGAAAGTGACTGAGATCTTCCATCCACTGGTTCAGTCCCCAGATGTGTGTACAGGTGGACATAGATATGTTCCCCCACACAAATGTACATGTGCCTGAGAAATTTATCATGCTGGTTGAGCTTCCCTGCTCCAAAAATCTGAGGGTAATAAAGCAGCCCACATACAGACCAGACATGGTATATAACGTGGGCTGGTACTTTGGACTGAACCCACAGGGGCCCTCCAGCTACCCTGTTCTGATCCAGCTATCTCAGCCCCTTTGATCACCTGTGAGTGCAGTGACTCAGTCCATGGAAGCCCCCAAGAGTATACATGTCAAACAATCCCTTAGTGGCCCCATCCCCTATTGCGGGACCCCTTGCAGTGGTGGTGAGGTGACCCTGAATGACATGTGCCAGCAGTGGCAGAGCAGGTAATGCATCTCTCTGTCCCCCCAGGTCATTAAAATTAAAGAATAGGCAGCGATGCTGGCAACACTGGTATAGTTAACAGAGGGTTGGCATTAACCAGGTCCAGAATGCCAGCCAGGTTTTCTCCTAACTGTAACATTTGCTAGGTACCAGTCAGCCAAGGCAGTTGCCTACAGCTAGGGAAAGAACATTGTTAACCAGGAAAATTACTCTGGAAGAAGCATTTTAAAAAGCCATGTGTGGTCCTGGATGCTCCACTTCTGAACCAGCTCCCTCCTGATGCGCCTGGGGAAATAGTAGAAGATGGCTGAAATGCTTGGACCCTTGCCACTCATGTGGGAGACCCAGATGGGTCTCTAGGTTCCAGGCTTCACTCTGGCCCAGCATATAAGGTCACACAACTTCAGATTGTCCACATGGGTGACTGAGTCAGTGGCACTTTTGCTTTGTGGTTATTCAGAATTTGTTCTATTAACAATTTTGTCCAAAATGTATCACATAATTTTCAAGGTATATGTTTAAGGTATATATGAAATATAATTGAAGTTTCTGTTTAGATTTGGGCCCCATCCCCAAGATGCCTTATTTTATGTATGCAAATATTCAGAATGTCAGAAAAATTAAAATCAAAGACTTTTAGTCTTAAACATTTCAGATAAATATTCACCTGTTTCTCTTCTAAGTATTCATACAAACTTTGTAAGTCAGTGGTTGGTTAATTTGTAGACACATTCATGCCACATTCTAAAAGAATAAAAGCATTGGCCCAAGAATATTTTAGAAGTTATAGCTTCAGTTCATAAAGCTAAGGAACAGCATGGTTTTTCTGATTTTTTTTGTTTGCTTAATATTCTTATGTTCTTTGTGATGATAGTTCTTTTCTACTTGCTGTTTGTTAACAATACTTGTCAACAATACTTAATGGAATATTAAACATGTACTGTTTATATATGTGTATATGTACATATATATAATAAAATAAAAATTGGTTATGTATGCTTTTTCTAGTATAAGAACCCCACACTATGTACTAATAATAGTGTAAGGCCAGAAGTATAGAAAAAAAACATTTCTTTCACATGTGGTATTAAAATTAATACGGAAAAATTATCTCCATTAAAATTTATTTATTATATACAGGTGTTTTGGGATTTACCTCCATAAAGAGAACCACTTCATTTTTTAAAAAATGATTTTGTAACAGTGTTAAGTTCTTTAAGAAAGGATTTTCATGTGTAGAAGTTACACTGTTGTATATTCAAGGGTAAAAGGCTCTTTGGGGATAGAAATTGTGTCCTTGTTGTATACTCCTTGCTGATCCTGATTTTGCTGATCCACTGTCCTGAGTGTTGGGCCTGGGAGGAGACTTGGGCTTGCTGAAATATTCAGTAACCGGTATTTTCATCTTGCTTCTTGTTAGGAATATCTGTGACTTTTGCTCAGACCCTGAGTTTGGAAAAAATGTAAGTAAAATAGTAATTGAAACATTGAATATAACCTCTGTCATATATTATAGTAAATGAAACACTATGTACATTGTATGAGATATTACATATGTATGTGTATATGCATATGTAGATAACACCCCAAATTCATAAAAGAATCTATTGTCACCTTCCTTTCTTTAATGAGAGATTGATTCCATAACATGCAAAGCACATTCTTTTAGAAGCAAGTATGATTTTGGTAGTGATGATTTAGAGAGGGTGATAAGAAAGGGTGGTAGGCAAGGATGAGGCCAGTGAGAGCAAAGAGATCTATGTTCATCACAAATAAAACGATAAGCATGTTAAAGCAAGTTAGTGTACTTACATGACTTTTGCAACATCTACATGACCATACTCAGTAGGAGTAGGGATTTAGAGAGATGCTGAATATTTATATACAAAGAGGGGTGTAATATAGAAGATTTGTACATAGACACACACACACATACAAGTCCACATATCAGAGTAAAATACAAGAGGAACCTACAGGTCGACATAAAGTTAAATAATAGAGACCATTTACTGTCTTGAGTGTTTTAGTTTTACAGTGAGGAAATAGATAAGAGAAGCCAGACACAATAAATGGTGTTTAGAATTAGAGCCAATGAGTACTTCCTAATTTCCAAACTTCACTTATTGACTGTTAGCATAAAGAACATTCTTTGGGTTTGGCCAACTGCAATGAAACCTGCTGGGATATAGAGTAACTGCAAGGAACTCTAGGTGATAGCTGTAAAATGCCTGCTATAAGAAGGCCTTGTTGGGAATATAGAAACTGATTTTTGAGGCTTATACTTCATAGCTGTTGCTCTATAGTTATGGCTATGCTTGCTATTTAGTATTATGCTTGTTGAAGTAGATATTTATTTAACCTAGTGGTTGAGATTCTGTGTCCCATATTGGAGAACCATGGGTTTGATTTCAGTTTTAGCTCCTGATTTTAGCTCCCTGTAAATGCTGGCTCTGGGTGGCAGTGATGATTGCTCAACTAGCTGGGTTCCTGCTATCCACAAGTTGACCTGAATTGATTTCTCAGTTCTGGGCTTTGGCTCAGCTCAACCATAGCAGGCATTTGGGGAGTGGACCAATGGATGGGAGATTCTGTCTCCCTCTTTTGAAGAAGCTGCTTAGTGATGAGGTACTTTGCCTTTCAAAACAATGCAGAGTTATCTCAAATTTGTCTCTGTAATAAATTCAATAGATACTGCCCCTTAAGAATTGATCTGGAAAACATTATAATTATATTTTACTGGTTCTTTTCTTTAAAACGACAGATCCTTAACATTTAGACTTATAATTAGTACCTACTGATTTCCTTATATCAACTCAGTAATTATCACAAACTATACTTAACCTTTTGATATTTCCTTATTTCCTTCAGATCCTTGACTTGACACTCTAAATTGGAGGAAGAAAAATGAATTTCAGAGTGATTTTGTAGATTATACAGAAATTGAGATTATATCAGAAATCTCAGTATAATGTGTATCTTAAATGTGCTACCCCGCTTCTTTGTTTATTAGTGCAAGTAGTATTCAATTCTTTTCCCAATACAACATCTTTTTACTTTGATTATCATTACTATATCATGTATTAGTTACTAAGGTAGAATAACCCTTACTATTCCCCCAGTTTCTGCTCTTATGGAAACTGATATAGAGAGAAACTGTACTTCAAAATTCTTCTGTCTTAATGCTTCTTAAAGTGACATTATATTTTGTGAATATTTTCTCTCTGTGTTACTTAATTTTCAGTTTCAAAACTCAAGTTTCTCTCTCCATGTAATAATACTTTGTCACACATTCTTTCACCATAATGTTATATGTACATAATGAATATATTATTCATTTTCTGTTATTGAAATTACAAAGTTTAAGACAAATGTCCCTGAAATAGTTTCCAGTTCTCTTAGTAGTTATTTCTCTAGGAGCCACTAGGAATATGCAAAAGAAAAATGAAGCAATGATCTGCATCTTGCATTACTTTGTATAGAAAATAATAGCAGTATAGTATGAACAAATTTAAAAATAATTATAAAGTACATTTTACAGTTCCTTTTTTTTGCTTCTGTTGTTAGTTATATGGTGTTAGTTTAAAAAGAGGAAGAAGAAAGGGAAAAGCATATATTTTGTTAGCTTTCCAGGTGGCTACCTAGGAATGCAGTGTCCATAGTAGAATGAGAATCTCCCTGAAAGCAATTGGCAGTCATAGCCTCTACAAAAATGCTCTAAACAGTGAGATTGAAAATAGTCATTACAGTACCTTTCTGACAATAAAACAAAACAAATACCCAATGCAGCTTTTTACTGAATAAAAAGGAGACTTAATAATTTGGCATGCTTTGCATTCCGAGAGAGAAACACAAGAGATTCAAAGTTTGTTATATACCCAATCCTCGTGGATGGCCTTGCATCTAATTTACCTGGCTGGCTGATGTCCTTCTCTAGGTTTGGTCAGCACTTTTGGTTTTGCAGGTGAATTTGGGGGTGATTTGACCATCTTTGGCCTTCCAGTCTCTGCAGCTGCTTCCGCCTTGGTATTTCTTCTTAGGTGAGGCAATAGGTTTACCTCGGCCAGCTCAGAATGAATCACAGCTGAGACCCACTCTTTTTCTAATTAAAGAGAAGAGAAGGAAGCAAAAGGGGGCATGGAGTTGTCTTCATCATTTCAGCTGGAAACATGGGAATACCCCAAAATGAGAGGGAGGTACCCTTGTGTGTTTAGGTTCCAGGTTAAAGTTGGTTCCCTTCAACCTAGTTTGTGTTAACCTATGGTCCTTTACAGGGTTCTCAGTAGGTAACTCACTTTAGTACCTGTCTATAAATGGCAGTGTAATTATTCTAAAATAATGAGTATAAAAGCCACCCCACAGGCTACTGCCAAAAACATAACAGCAGTTATATAATATGAGACTTTCAATACAAATGTAATAAGTATAGTGGGACTTGTTAAAATACAACGAACAGTTAAGTAAGTGGTTATAAACATATCTTGAAAGATTATATCAACTTATTCATTCTTGGTTTTGCTTGTCATTGTTTTCTCTATTCTTTTCTCCGAACAAGCATCTATTTTTTTGTGATGTAGTAAATGTCCCATCCTTTTAAAAAAAAAAACAGAAACAGTATTTGTCCTCCAAATAGTCTTAATTGCCTGAAAACTCACCTTAAATTTCTAGGGTAAGGTGCTATTTCAAAGCGTTTCTCATTTTAAAAACATTAATACTTTCCCTAATGCACTGGTCTTTCCTAATACTAATTAATGCAGTGGTTATTGGAGTGCCGCCCCCCCAAATCAGCAACATCAGTATTCCCTAAGAACTTATTAAAAATGCAAATTCTGGGGCCAGTTTTGTGGCACAACAGGTATCCTATATGAGCTCTGATTCGAGTCCCACCTGCTCTGTTTCTGGTCCAGCTCTCTGCTCATGTGCAGAGCCAGGGTCCTGCAACTCCACCCATGTAGAAAACCCCGATGGAGTTGCAGGCTCTGCTCTGACCTGCCTCTTTCCTCTTTCTTACTGCCTTTCAAATAAATAAATATCTTAAAAATCCGCAGCTTCTCATGCCCTCTCTTCAAGTTTGCCTTCATCTGATGAACAGGCTGGTTTGAGAGTAGCTACTCTGACATTTCCTGCTTGAGAATGACTTGTGTTTTCATGCAACAGGATACAAAGGACCCACAGAAGGCTGGGAGATGTCTGAGCTGCTGGGGGCGGGGGAAGGGATTGGAGAAGGGATTGCCAGAACTGTTAGTGTGGAATTTGGAAGGCTAGGCTGCTGCCATGCACACCAAAGGAAAGATTCTGTGCTTGGGGTTCACATCAGGGCAGAGCATGTGCTCAGGAAGAGCCCAAGTGTATGGACTGTGGAGAAGCAAAGTGTTCTGTACCACTCAGATGAGCTCAGTGGGAAGCCTGCTGAAGTTGGAGGTCATGAGTGTGTAGGTGTACATGCAGGTGGATATACAGGGTGGTAATGATTCAGATACCATAACACTGCGACTATTGCAGCATTATCTTTGAAAGTTCCAGGTGGAAAAGGTCATCTTTCCAGTTTCTGACAATAGACTGTGTTCAGTGTTTGTAGATGCTCATCTTAATCTTACCTTTTGTAGTTGCATGAAGCAGCCACTGTAGAACTTCTGCCAGAGAATCAGTATGTAAAATGTCACAGAGCTTTGACAGGATCTGACAGGGAAGATTAGAGTTTCATAATAAGCAAGCAAATGATTTCCTGTACCATCTCCAGAATCTTCTCTTCCCTCACATTACTGTATATGATGATGCACAACTAAGTCAATTAGGATTTCAGCCTGGAAGCCATATTTCAAGTAGTGCACTGTAGAGTTTAGGTAAATCATTCCCATTACATTTAATAGTTTAGCTTAAGCAACACAGTGTGTTTCTCTTGTTTTGTCTGGTTAATACCAAAATCTCCTGGCAGCAGCATTTCACTTCTTTGGGGGGAATCAATTATTTTTTTAAATTTATTTTTATTAATTACATTGCATTATATGACAGTTTTATAAGCTCTGAGATTCCCCCAACCCCTCCTCACACCCTCCTCCCAAGGTGGATTCCTCCACTTTGTTGCTGTATTACAGTTCAAATCCAATCAAGATTCTTTCATTGCAAGCATATACCAAGCATAGAGTCCAGCATCTTATTGTCCAGATAAATCCAACAGTTTCTTGGGGAGACCATGTCTGGTCTGAAAACAGAGCTGGCAGAATATCATCCCAATCAATTAAAAGCTACAAGATAACATCAACAATTTGCAACATTATGGAATTAATTGACATGGTATTCAGTAACCAGTATGTTAAAAGAAAAAAAAGTACAAGTTCTTAACTACATCCTGTGACTACTTCATTGACATTTCAATTTTAGTTTGTATACAGCCACCTTCTATACACCTTAAAATGGCTATAGGATACTATTCAGTTGTCTGGTGTCTATTTTCATTTTAGTATTTATTTAGCAGTTTATGGTGCTGAAGCATAATTTTGCTGAACTTGGCAGATTTTAGGATAGTCTAAACTGGCTTATAACTCTAACAAGGCATATGTCAACAGTTTAGGTGTAGAACAGTTTTAGGAGGGGTGTGCAGAGAAATCTTCAATACCTTAGTGAGGAGTAACTAATCTTTGTGTCCTACTTAGTAAGGTATGTGTGAGTCCACGCTGACCGTTCCTTGTCTGGTTCTAAGCTTTCCTTGTTGTTGTTTGTCTATCTTTTCTAGATTTTTTTGTTTGTTTGTTTGTTTTGATGGGTTTCTGGAGCAATCCTAATGGTCACTGTGAGAGAGGGCAGGGACCCACAGTTGGAACCAAGCAAGGACCAGAGAAAGCTCCCCTCCCTAGTCCCGAAGGAAGTTTACTGTTCTTCTGTTTCTGCAGACCAGTCCACTCAGGGCTCCTGGCTGTCGTTCTGATGACCTTGGATCCTACAAGGAAAGATTTGGGCTTCTTCCATCCCATGTGGGAGATCTAAACAGGGGTGGATGACCTCAGAGTTCTTGACCTCCAAAGGCACCTCAATTCCCCATGGTCTCCTTGGCAGTTGGAATGTAGTTTTTGGTGCCCATATTGATAGTCCTTGGTGGGGATCTGGGAGTTTCCAGGGTTGGGATACAAGCCTCCTCCTGTCCCCCTGCTCCACTCTGGGGTGCCCCCCTGCTCTGTGCATATGACCTCCTGTTAAGAGGTTGTCAGGATTGCTCTTGATTCCCCCCACATGCCTTTGTAGTTTTACTATTGTCTAATGCTGATTCGAGTCTATTATCTATAAGTTCCTGATAGGTTATTCTTCTCATCTTCCTCACACATTCTAGGGAGATGGAATATTTCTCTGCTCTCTGGGGAATCAATCCTTTCCCATTGCACCACTGGGTTCTAGTAGGTATCTGCGGGTCAGGGAACCGATCTCACCAGCACTGCTCCTTATTCACAGTGTTGGGGAAAGGGAGAGATCAGAATCAAACCTGTCATTGTACCTCAGTTCCTTCAGCACAGTGCATAGATTAGAGGGATAGGAAGATAATTGCCTTTAGTCGCTCTGAACCCTTCCTTGAGGATTTTCTTTTTAAATCTAGACAGTATGCTGAAGTGTAAGCAATAGTGCAGAGAGAAATGCCAAATAATAATTCTATTAAAATGGTCTTAAAAGCAAATAAAAATACAGTTTATACTTTTAATTTGTGTCTGCCGTTGTGACTGAGACCTCCCTGGATTTCCTATCTCTGTACTTCAGTCCCATTTACTCTGCCTGTTAGATGCATCCACTTAGATATACTTTGCAGAAGTACTTTAGATACAATCTATCCAAAACCCATATTTCTTTCCCTAAAACCCACTCCAAACTTGCTGTTCTACTGGTCCCCATATATCAGTGCATAGTACAGCACACATGAGTTGTCCCAAGAAGACCCTGGGATCCCACCAGGGCAATTCCACTCTCCTGTCTACCTGACCGTGGCAAACAAGTCATTAACTTGTACTTTCTCAATGTTTCTCAAATCCCTTCATTTCTCTTTATCCTCCATTGCCTCGATCTGGTCTGCAAAAATCTTAATCCTGCAACATCCATCCTTCTAGGCTCTGCCTGAATTCTTAAATTATTATTAACTCTACAAATATTTGTATCAGACATTGATCAGGATTACTGAAGATATTTATATGAAATTTGAGCATTGAAAAATTCACTATTTTGGTATAATATTTGGTACAATATAGTAATATTAAATATGAATTTAAATATAAAAGTTAAACTTGATCTTAATATCACAACTTCAGTTTTGAGTGTATTTCATGACATAGAACTGTATCCACTGCAGTCTCCTGGATTGACATTTTCTAGAATAACAAGCCTGAGCTCTAAGGATAAGAGCAGAAATTTCCATAAATGTGTTATTTCCCTAATCAGACTGTGAAATGGAACTTTGCATCTGTTCACTCTAAGGGGAAGCTCCTCCCTCACTGGACATAGCAGACTAGGAGTCCAGTCTAAGGGTCCACCCTCAGTTTGTAAGTTGTAGCAAAGAACATGGATCAGTACTGTCTTAAAAGGCCTTTTCCCTTTCAAGTCACAAGGTCAGATATGGCAGAATTCATGACTCCAAAACTCTGTAAAGAATGGTTCTGGAGAACAAAACAGAAATTAAACTGGTGGCATACAAGCAGCCAATAGAAGATCTTTTCTGTCTCTTTTTCTCTGCGTTTCACATAAGATAAAGTTTTTTAAAAATCAAATATAAAGTGACAGTTTTTTTTCCTATGCAGTACTTTAAAATGTCTCTCCATGTCTTATGGCTTATACATTTTTTCCTGAAAGATTTTTTTTTTTTATTTGAAAGAGTGACAGAGTGAGGGGAGGAACAGGGAGAGAGAAGGAAAAACAGATATTTTATTTGCTGATTCACTTCTAAAATGGCTGCAATGGCTAGGTCTGGACCGAGCTGAAGCCAGCAACTTGGAACTCCATCCAGGTGTCCAACAGGGTTGTCGGAGGCCCAAGTACTTGAGCCACCATCTTCTCCTTTCCCCGGTATTTTAACAAGAAGCTGTATTGGAAGCAGAACAGCCAGGACTTGAGCCAGCTCTCCAGTATGATATGCTGGCATTACAAGCATCAGCTTAGGCCACTGCGCCACAACAATGGCCCCCCACTTCCATGTTTTCTAAGGAAAAGTCAGTAGTCAGATGCTAGAGAGAAGATCAAGCTAAACACAGAACTATGTCTTAGAACTCAGCTTGGTGAAATCTAACACTGCAGATCCTAATGGTCCTTGTCCTCAGCCCTGTGCCTGCAGATAGAGGCTCATGGAAAACATGTCCTTAGTTGATCAGACTTGTAACTGGCCTGCATCACCTATAACTGATGACGGTGTCAGATCCTCAGCAGCATGGCCTTTGGAACCACTCCAATGTTGTACTGCACTGGTCCCGGTAGACTGTAGGCTCCAGATGTGATTTAGCACTGGAATGTTGGAGCTATGAGATTGTTCATCCTAATCTTCCAGCAGCACAACATAAGAATAATTGTCCACTTGGGGGCAAGAAATGAGGTATGTGCCATGTCATTGCATAGGAACCTGTGGACAGTCTCTATAGCACAAGGCCCAGAGCTAGGCAGAATTTTATATTTGAGGTTTGGCATTGTGACAATGTAGCTGTTAAGTGGCTGCCTATGATGCCAGCATCCCATATGGATGCAAGTTTGAGTCCCAGCTGCTACACCTCTTATTCTGCTCTCTGCTGATATCCTTAGGAAGGCAGTGGGAAGTGGCCCAGTCCCTGGGCTGGCACATTCATGTGGGAGAGCGAGATGAAATTCCTGGCCTAGCCTTTCCCACCCATCACGAAAGATGAGTCAGCAAATGGAAGATTCTCTCTCTGTGGATCTCTGTGTTCCAAATGCAATAAATAAAAATATTAAAAAAGTAAATAAATCCTATGTCTGAGTACAGACCAGTGACTATGGATGTTGTGTCTACCTGAGTCCCAGGAGTGAGCTTCAAGGAAAGACTACCCCTTTTTAGGAATCCCCAAAGTTCAACTGCAGATCTATGGCTTCATGCTATTCCCAAGTATGGATTAATTGCCTCTTACTTTGATTTCCTGATCCAGATAGTTAGGTATGCGCACAGTGTTCTCTTTGACTTCCACCTTGGCATCCATCACTTCAGAAGAACACGAGCCAGCAGCGGAGCTTGTCTTTGGGGGTGATGGTGGCTTTGTGACCTTAATTTCTTCCTGAATCAAAATAAGAAAAAGCTATGCATTTATAGCCACTTATATTTGTATGAAAATGAAGTTCAAGAAAATGGGAAATATGGTAGTTAATAAGAAGACCAGTGAAAGTAAAAGAGGTTATTTTTAATTGTCAATCTCTATCCCATATTTATATTTGGAGACAACAAATAATGTTTGTTAACTTTTAGTAAAGTCACTTAAAGACCCTTGCTTAAGCACCAGGATAATATTTTTTAGATGTGTAATGTGTAACTTTCATTTACATTGCAATTCCACATAATAACCATCATGTGACAGATGAGATCTGCCAGTGAATTGGAAAGATTAAATGGGTAGGAAAGAACAGCTAAGAGGTTTTATGCTTTGAAACCATTTCAGGGTGCAAACTGCTTCCCCCTTCCTCTGCTAACAGGACATAGGAAAGCTAGTTTGAGTGTAAATACTCTGTTCACAATTTATAAAGCAATAAAGGTTTGTGGGACCTTTGAATCCAGGAGGAGATTTATAGAGGCCTCAGGCGTGTGCGCCTGATCCAGGAAAGCTTCTTAACAACCTGTTCGATCAATACATAAAGTAACTCAGGAAAAAAGTCAACACCTAGGGCTCTGATCATGCTCATTGCCAGACCTCTAGAGTTGGACATATAAAGGAAATAAAGCTGTATTTCTTTCTTTAAACATTGATTATGAAGGCTTAGTTTTTTTTTTTCTTGGGTGGGGAGGAGGGAGAGGGAGAAATGGTGGTGGATAGGAAACACATTTTGTCCAAACTTTCCACCGAACAAACCTGAATGTATTTTTTTTTTAAATAAAAGAACAAGCATGAATAAAACATTAGGTGAAGGGGAAGTAAGACACATATATCTAGTGCAGTAGCTATTTTTACCCTGAGACCATTTGATCTCATAGAGTGATAGCTTTGTGAGAGGTCTTTAAAGGGTCGTGACGGATAGGAGTCAAACCGTGTAGCCCAAATAAGGACCACATCCTCAAGATGAAGAAGACCTAGAAGTGAAACAGTTTTTGAAGAGCTATAGTCTGGAAGACCTGGAAAAAACCCTGGCTCCTAGCTTTGAAATGGCTCAGTTCTGGCCATTGCAGACACCTGGGGAGTGAACCAGCCAATGGAAGATTTCTTTCTCTCTTCTTCTCTCAGTAAATTTTTCTTTCCAATGTAAAGTAATAAATCTTCAGGAAGAAAAAGAAATACAGCCTGGGATAAGGCTTGAACTTGGTTTAGAGTGGTCTAGACTGAAAGGATGTCTGGGTTCCTACAGAAAAAGACACAAGTTCTCTGGAAGAAAGTATCGATCATGGGTTGCAGATTTCCAGAAATAATGCTTCATATATATGTTTAGCACTTGAGCCAGGAGTCAAAAAAGAGATTTCAATAAGTGCTGCAAAATATTTTGGACAATATAAATGAAAATGTTTTATAGCAAAAAAATGTGCAAGCAGCTAAAGTAGACTTTAGAGAACTGATAGTCTTAAAATCATGCACAAGGGATCTTTAAAAAGTTCATGGAAAATATGCAAAAATGATGCTGTGTTTCAAAATGTTTTTATAACAAAGTAAGCTTAACTTTTAATGAAAATGATTTACCTAATTTACATGAAAGTGAGAGAGATGGAGAGAGAGAGAGACAGAGAGAGAGAGAGAGAGAGCACTTGTTTTATTCCCAAAATGACTATAATAGAGGAGGATGGGCCAGGCTGAACCAACAGCCCAAAGCTCATTTGGATCTCCCATCATCTGCTGCATTTCAGGCATATTTGCAGGGAGTTAGAGTGAAAGAGTAGCACCCAGCATTAGAATAGGCACTCTGCTATGGAATGCTTAACATTGCAAGCATGACTTAAACCATTGTGCCATAACACAATCCCAATTCTATCTTTAATTTCCTTTTCCCTCAAACTTTTGGAAGCCACTTGTATTACAAAAATACAAAGAAGTTAGAAGAACAAGGCCTGGCGTGGTGGCCTACCAGCTAAAGTCCTCGCCTTGAACACACCGGGATCCCATATAGGCACCAGTTCTAATCTCAGCAGCCCTGCTTCCCATCCAGCTCCCTGCTTATGGCCTGGGAAAGCTGTTGAAGACGAAGATGGTTTAAAGCCTTGGGACCCTGCACCCGTGTGGGAGACCTGGAAGAAGTTCCTGTATCCTGGCTTTGGATCAGCTCAGCACTGGCCGTTGTACTCACTTGGGGAGTGAATCATTGGACAGAAGATCTTCATCTCTATATATCTGACTTTGCAATAAAAATAAAATAAATATCTTTAAAGGAATCTTAAAAAAGAAGTTAGAACAATAATGTATGTAAATAGGAAAAGAAAAATAAATGAACAAAACAAAAAATGTGCAAGATAGAGGATCAAAAAATCACAAACATTACTTGACATAAAGTGGACAAATTTCTGTTGAAACATATCAAGAAAAATATAAACCAATAAAATTAATATATAATAAACTACTTCTTACAGAAGTAATATCTCCAGATGTCTCAAAATAAATGTAGGGATATATGCATAACTTTGTCAATAAATTTGAGCATTTAGATGAAATAAAGAATTTGTAGAAAAAGAACAGTTACCAAAATAGACTCGAGAATATGAAAAATTCCATTAAAAATAGATTTTGAAGCAAAGGATATTATCAGAGACAATAGTTTCGAAATGAATAAAAAGGTCATTTCATCAAGAGAACTTTAACAGTTATACTCAACGAGAGCTTCAAAACACATGGCTAAAGTTGGTAGAATTTTGCAATTACGAAGAGACTTTAATCCTTCTAAATTGATAGGAAAAATATAGAGAGCCAATCTGTATAACTATGGAAAATTTGAGGAACAGTACCATCCAACTTTACCACCCAGCTTTAAAAAAAGATTTATTTTTATTGAAATGCAGATTTATAGAGAAAAGGAGGGACAGAGAGACAGATTTTCCATTGCTGGTTCACTCCTCAAGTAATTGCAATGGCTGGATCTGAGCGGATCCAAAGCCAGGAGTCAAGATCTTCTTTTGGGTCTCCCATGTAGGTACAGGGTCCCAAGGCTTTGGGTCATCCTTTACCACTTTCCCAGGTCACAAACACGGAGATAGAAGGGAAGTAAAGCAGCCAGGATATGAAAAGGTGCCTATATTCAATGCTGGCACTTGAAGTGGGAGGATTAGCCAATTGAGTCATTGTGCCTGGGCCCAAATACTCTACTTTTATTGTATTCTGTTGGTCAGCAGCAAAGTTACCGCTCTATTCATGGGCACATAGAAAAATTTGACCATATTCTGTGCAATATATCCAATCTCAGTAAATTTCAGAATCTTTAAACTGTCAAGTATGTTCTCTGTCAAGAGTGAAATTGAGTTGGAAATCCACAGTATATTTGAGAAATTCCCACTTATTTAAATTAAGTGCCTTAATTTAGTTTCCTGTGAGCTAAAGAAAAACCTAAAAAGGAAATTGTAAGGTATTTTTAAAAGAATGAAAGTGAAAACACAGTAAAGTGTGGAGATACAAACAAAACAGTGTTTTTTGAACATTACAACAATACATTGCTTGGGCCCTGCTTGGTAGCCTAGCGGCTGGAGTCCTCACCTTGTATGCAGCGGGGACCAAGGTTGGCACCGGTTAGTGTCCTGGTGGTCCTGCTTTCTATCTGGTTCCCTGTTTGCCTGGGAAAGCAGTTGAGGACGGCCCAAAGGCTTGGGACCCTGTACCCGCATGGGAGACCAGAAGAGGTTCCAGGTTCCTGGCTTTGGATCAGATCAGCTCCAGCCATTGCAGCTCCTTGGGGAGTGAATCAGAGGATGGAGGATCTTCCTTTCTGTCTCTCCTCCTCTCTGTATATCTGACTTTACAATAAAATTAAAATAAATCTTAAAAAAAAAAAAAACCCAAATGCCTCACTTACATTAGAAAAGAAAGTATCTCAAAACGATGACCTAAACTTCTCTATGTACAAGCCCAAGTCAACAAAGTGATGGAAATAATCAATGATGTTAGAAATAATCAATGAAATGAAATGTCAGTTCTTCAAGGAAATCAGTAAAACTCATGAACTTCTAGCTGGACATATCAGGAAAAAAAATAATATTGGGAATTACCAATTTCAGGAATAAGAGAAGGTACATCCTTGAAGATTATAAGATCATAGAAAAAAAGTTGTGAACAACTTCATGTCACTAAATTCGACAACTAAATGAATGGAAAATTCCTTGAAAAATACAAACTACTGAGGCCCACTAAAGAATAAAACCTGAGTAGCATACATTTAGGAAAGGGAACACTGTTGTTTCTAACTTTAACCTAAAGAAAGGTCCAGTTCAAGGATGGCCACACTGAACAATTCTAAGCTTGTAAGAAAGAAATATCAATTCTACATGAAATCTTCCATAACAACAATAATTTATTCTGTGAAAACATCATTAAATTAGTATGTAAATCAGAAAAAGACATGATAAGAAAATGACAAATATTCCTTAGTAACATAACAGAAGATGCTCAACATGTTATGAAATTTGGTATATAAAAATAACCCATCATGATCAAGTGGGATTTTTATCAAAAATTCAAAGTTGGTTTAATATTTCAAAGTTAGTCAATGTAATTCACACATTAAGAAACCACAAAGGCAGGAAAAAAATTCACCTTCCATTTCTGGATAAAACTTTCAGCACATTAGGAATAAAAAGGTCCTCAGACATAAAGAAAAAGCATCTATGAATAATGTAAGTTTATGTTAGACTTAATGAAGAAAGTCTGAATACATCCCATCTATGGTCGAATACAAAGCAAGAGTGTGTGCTATTATCACATCTATTCAACATTGCACATATCATTAAAGTGTGATAAACATCAGGTGGATTTGAAACTAATACAAAAAAAATAAAAATTTGGATTTGAGGCGGACATTGTGGCACAGCAGGTAAAGCTGCTGCCTATAATGCCATCATCCCGTATGGGCACTTGTTCAGGTCCTTTGATCCAGCTCACTGCCGATGTTCTGGGAAAGCAGCGGAGGATGGCCCACGTGCCTGGGCTCCACAGCCATGTGGGAGACTTGGGTGGAGTTTTAGGCTTTGGCCTGGCCGAGCCACGGCCCTTTCAGCCATTTGGAGACAGAACCAGTAAATGGAAGAGCTCTGCCTCCCCGCTCCCCCAATGGTTCAAAAAAAAAAAAAAAAAGTAAATAAATAAATAAAATTTAAAAATAAGCCTCTGGTTAAAAGGCCATATTTTCAAAATACACATGTCACAAAAAATTTCTATCTATGAAAATTTCTATCTATAAAGAATCTATGAACTTTTACAGCAAAAGAGAGTCTAGCAAACCCAGTTTTTAAAAGTTAGTGTAAAGGATTGCTACAATGGCAAACCAATTAAGTAGTTTATTTCCTGCAAAATCAGTGTCCCATATTGGTATGCCAATTCAAAAATCACAGTAAGATACCACTATGTACCTATTAAGATGGTTAAAATTAAGAAGACTGTTTATGACAAGTTTTGGGAGGATGTCAAAGGAAATACATATGATTATATACCGCCAGTGGCAATTTCTCACGGTATAAACACTTGGTAAGCAAATTGGCAGTTTCTTAAAACTTCAAACACAAAAAGTGGTACACCAATATTTAATTGGCTTTGTCCAAAATCAGAAGCAACTCAAATATCCCTCCATAGGTGAATTGATAAAGTGTGGGAATGCCATACAATTAAGTACCGCTCAATATAGTTGAATGCTATTCAGTATTGAAAAGAAATGAGCTATTTATTGAGATGCAAAGCAACAAGGATGAATCTTAAAATTCATCATGCTGAGCTCAACCATATATATGATTTCATTTATATAAAAGCAGAGTATTCCATAGCAATCTTTACTGATAGGATATAGATAAATGTTAGCTATTTGGAAGGCAAGGGTCATAAAGGAACTTTGAGGTGACAGGTGTGTACATCCTTTGATCTTAAGGTAGTTTATCAGGTTGTGTACGTATTTCCCAAAACACATCAAATTGTGCATGTTTATTATGTGATCTTATATCTCATTATTGATACTTAAATAGAGCTATAAAATATGGTGACTTCAGAAAGCTATGTGAACAGAAAGAGAGGAAAGGATGGAAATCAAACTAAATACATAGCTGAAAAAAAAAACCCAGTTTTTACCTGTTTAATTACTAAAGGATTTTCACTGGAAGTTTTGAAGCACTCTTTGATTTTCCTAATAGGCTCTGAAAGGAAATTGAAAGAAAACGTATTGAAGTTAAACTAAAAAATTCCCAACATGTGATGTATGTGTCAGTTGCTAAACAAATCAGATTCCCCATAAACTTAAATTAAGGAAAATTCAGGAATCTATTTTAAAATATTAGGAAACTTATAGACAGAATTTCATTATAACAATGTAATTAAAGTGTATTGATATTAAAAATCAATTCTATGCCCAAATTGTTGATGTGCTATACTTTATTAATTTGGTTAAAATTTACTTTAAAATGACAAATTTCTGTCTGATAGGTCTTTTTTCTATTTTCTTGTCTACGTAACTGCTACTTCCTCTAATTATAAGAGAATCTAGGGACTGATATTTAAATCAAGAGTATGGTTGCTGCTTTGGATTCATCACATAATCAAGGTTCTGATTCGGGTCCTGGCTTCTTTATTTGCAATCAAACTTGCTAATTCACACTAGAAAGCAGCAGATGATGGTTCAAATACTTAGGTCCTACCAGCCACATACAAGACCCAGAAGGAGTTCCAGGATACTAAATTTTGTGAACTAAGAAAGTGAACTAGCAAATGATTTAAGAAGTGAACTAGCAAATGATTCTCTCTTTCAGCAAGAACATTGTATGATTACTTTAAAATCACTGCTACTTTTTAACAGTCATGTGGTTCCCACTTCTTCCATTTATTGGCAAAAGGCCCAAGGAAACATTGAAACATTTCATCAGTGCAGAGTGACTCACCAGAATGGGGCCTTGGGGGTACTTTGACCCAGTTTGGGGCGGGTGACACTCCTCTGATGGGGCTGTGCGGCACTGTGGTGCTGGGTGGTTGGTCACCGCACTTGGAAACTGGTTTCTCTTCCTTCTCTATGTGATTAAACTGACCAACGCCCCACAGCGTTCTGAGTGCAACCTCGTCGTCATTGACAGTACAGATTGGAATATTATTCAAACCTCAGTAGGATGAAAAAACAATCAGAATTAGATTTTTGGCAGGTTTTCTTTGAAGGATCAGGAATTGCTCAATCAAAATTGTGAAACAGATGTAAAATGTTAGATTTCAAACTGTGTAAATCATGGTTTAAAGGCCATTCTTTGAAAGTCAGTATAGCCAGTTTTGTTTGCACAGCTGCTTCCTGCCATCTGGTCACCATTGAGAAGCGCACATCTTTAGCCACCATCTGGGAGTCCAGGAGATTAGACCTGCTTTTATCCCAGATTCTTTGCTTTCCATGTCCAACTAATGACAAAGGGGGCTGTACCAGCCCTGTTCAGCGACATTAACTTTCATCTGTGGAGAGCATCTAGAATTCATTTATGTGCTGAACGAAGTTAAAAGCTATTGGAGTGAGGGCTAAGCAATGGATCCAGCAGGATCATACAGAAAGGAGGAAGGAGAACTAGGTAGAGTTTCTTCTTGATGTATGACTTCTTCTTTATGTATGATTACAACAGCTAGGTGATTTGGATTCAAATGTAGCATTTGGTTCAAACGTTAAATTACAGCCAGATACTCTTTAATAATAATGTTAATTCTAAATCATGTGGAATTGGACAGCTTAGAAAATGGGGGTGAGCAGGGCATTGGTCTCTGTGGATCAGTGAATTGTGTAAGGAACTAAGAGATGGTTGCTTTGTCTTCCAAGGAGCAGGCACACAAATTACTGGACAGTTTTTCATAGCTGCTCATTCTGCCAAAACTCCCTGTAGTACTGCTGGTCCTCCCAACCCACTTCTTACCTGTCTGCTCAGACAATATAAAAAGGTCTTTGCTGGCAACCCTGTCTAAAATGCACTTCTTCCCTCTATCCCCCGATGTACTCTTCTTTTTCACAGCTTTGTCACTTATGATGTATCTGTGTCGTATGTCTGAGCTGCACTATGGTATGAGCTACCAAAGTTAAGGGACTTGGTTTCCTGTTGTATTCTCAGTTCTCAGAAGTGCACTGGACAGAGGCTGGATGTTTTGTGATTATTTTTTGAATGAGTGAATAACAGAACCAAGCCTAAAGCTTGTATTTAGTCCAGTTCATAAAACTGATAAAATATGGGAAGAGCATTGCCAGAATCTGCTGAGAAAGCAGCCTGTGTGTCCTATAAAAACAAAGCTGAGAACTGATGCAGCCATTACCACTATGTTAGACTCAGGCCAGTCAGATATTGTAGATGACAGGATGGAAGAAAAACACAAAGTAAAATTTTTTTAAAAAGTGTCTGTGGCACCAGTGAGCTATCCAGTCAACTCAGGCCTAAAACCCATCTTGATGCTGCATCTCCCAGTTAGCAAAAGCAATAGCCCATCTCTGTTATACTAACCAGTTAGATTTATCATTCTGTTACTTATAACGGTGACTGTGCTTACTGATAATGCTCATTGGTTTTGTCAAAATGAAGGCTAGGGAACTTTATCAAGATAGTTTATCTGGGAGCATGGTAAAAAGGCAGGACGCAGTGGGTTAAACAGTAGCTCAGGGGCCAGTGTTGTGGTGCAGTTAGGCCACCTTTTATAATGTTAGCACCCGTTATGGTCCGGCCAGCTGCTCTGCTTTTTATCCAGCTTCCTGCTGATAACATGTGAAGGTAGTAGATGTTAGCGGTTGGCCATCCATGTGGGAGACCAGGATGGAGTTTCTGGCTCCAGGATTCAGATTGGCCCAGTCCCAGCTGTTTGTTGTCGCCATTTTTGGAATGTACAGCAGATGGAAGATCCTTCCTTTTCTTTCCCTTTCCCTCTACCATTCTTTCTGTTCAGCTCTTTCAAATAAATCTTGAGAGAGAGAGGGTGAGAGAGAGAAAGCTCAGAGAAATAAAGAACATGAAATACAGATATTTCTTGACTAAAAAAAATAGAATTTCCTTAGAGTCATATATACAAACCTCTCTAAATCTGGCCCCTGATCAGCTTCTTCCCTAGTCCCAAATAGCCCTTCTCTTCTCCTTACATGTGCCATAGCAGGCTCGGTCTCCAGATGCTCTAGGCTGTGGGAGCCTGGCTGTTCCTTTGTGTCTGTTGTCTGTGCATGTACCGCAGTATAGATGTCCTTATCACAGTTATTTTATAAAGCATCTTGTTCCTCGGCAGTCCATGTCTGAGACCAGGCTTTTGTCTGTATTTTCACTCCAGATATATTCATTGAATTAATGAATAAATAAAGGAATGAATGAATAAAGAGATGATCAATATCCACCCCTCTAAATATCACATCTGTATTGATGATTCCTGAATGTACACCTGAGCTTCTGGTTTCCCATTTGAGATCCAGCCACTTCCATTAGAATGCCTGGTGTAACGACATGCAGGATGCCTACCACTCTGCCCTAGCAATCAAGCAATCTGAGGGGTAAGTAGTCAGGTTCCTGCTGCAGCCATACCTGGTTCCAATTGTCAATGCTTATGCCTCACCAGTGATAAACATCTTGAATGGCAGCTCTGTGTTTACCCACCAGAATCATCACATAGTCCAGATATAGACAACATACTTCCTGGGATCTTATGTCCCCTTACCTTTGATGTGACACACTCTCCTCGGGTGAGGTGTGTTCCTGACCAGAAAACAACTTCCATTTCTGGCTGCGATGCGGCTGCCTTTGCTCTCAAACTGAAGAGCAGATGTTGGAGGTTTGAAATTCATGCTGGTAGCTTGTTGATTTCCCCTCTGCACCGTTGACGGAAAAATTTATGGGGCCTAACGTGACTGGCCTCACATCCAGTTGTGCTAAGACCCTGCAATGACAGAATGAAAACTCTTCTGACAAGAGGCTCCCAATGTTTTCTTAATCACCAAACATTGCTCCATTTTCTTTTTCTGCACTGACTTTTTGCTCATATTGAAGCAATGTGAGGCTATTTTGCTTTCAGATAAAATTCTAGTCAATATTGAAAACATTTTATATATGTGGAATATAAAGTTTATCTTCAGAGAAATCTTATGCATGAAAAAAAAATCAAAGCACATATTTTTTATGGCATTTAAGGTCACTTTGTTGGTTTACCAACCAAAAGATTCCATATTATCAAATTTGATATAGCTAATTTTCAGATGATTTAAAAATACAATAACCATGAATATACTGTATACTAAACGAGGCCTTTTCATATTGTCCTTTAAAAGCCAGCATTTTAAATTTGTATTGTCTCCTGAAAGTATGGTGAAACCTGAAGGAGGAAAACAGTCCAAAGACTGTTATTGCAGCTACACGATAAACACTAGAGGATCTTTGTCATGTCATTGCTTATAAAATTCAGTGTTCTTTCATTCATTCAGCTAGCATTTATTAGACACCTACAGAGCCATAGGCCCAGGATGTGGAAGATAATATTGATGTGGCTGACGCCCCAGCCTGGAATGCACCTCACTCAGACCTTCCCTGGCTTTTCCCTTCCTTCATCGTTATTCTGTCTCAGGACCGTTTCTCCAAAGGCTTCCTGCCCTTCTGTCCCCAGGAATCTCCACAGCCAGCTCAGCCTTCATTACTCTCCTACCCCTTTCCCTTCTCATGCTATCTTCATCTCCCTGCCATTTTTAACATTTATTTTTCTCTCAATAGGATATAATAAATCAGGCAGGCAATAATCTACAAGTTGTGTGTGTGTATCTATGTTGTCCCAGTATTCAGAAAACAGTCTGGCACAAAGTGTATGCTCATTAAATATTTACTAATCAAATGGAAATGTTTTTCACAGAATCAATATCTTTCTACCAAATTCTCAGCATATGTTTCTCATATGATTTATCAAAATTAGGTTATTTCTTTAAAAGACAATGACATATGTCCTTAAAGCAGCAGATGCATTTAAACATCACTAAATAATATCCAAAATTATCATAATGATGAATTGAAAAGGATATCTGAGCATACAAAGCATTTCCTGATTGAAAGGAACTCAAAGCTATAGATAGCCCTCCAGCCTTAAACAGCCCAGACTGAAGTTTTGTTGGTTTCCCTAAACCCTTGTAGTTACCTGGGGAATTTTTAGGTGAGACCACAGTCTAATGCCTAATACCTCCAAAAGAAAGTAGCTTCTCCTTCCAGTTCCTCCCGCTCTCACTCCATGGTGCCCATGGGGCTCCCTGGATAAGATGCCCTACATAGCTTAGCAACATGGCAACATTCCTTTAGAGAGATCTGAGTTCCAGAACCTCTTCAGCCATCATTTCTCTCAGACCCCCAGTTACCCACAACCCAACAAAGCCATGTGGCAGAAAATGCCTGTCCCAAAATTTGGACATAGAAGAGTACTGTATCAAATACAAGAGAAAAATGGGAGAGAAAATAAAAAGAATTACAAATCATAGTGATAATTTTCCCAACATTGGAGGTTCAGAAACACCATGTGATGTAATCAACCCCTGCTTGTTAATAACCCTTTGTCTATAATCCTGGGAAACAGAGATTTTTCTAGTTATTGTTTGTTATCTTTATTTAGTGTAGGGCTAAGTTTGTGAGTTCAAAGTGAATTGAAAACATTGTAAAAATTAAAAGGAAGAAAAGAAGGATGAGGAAAATGGAAGAAAGGTAAGAAGGATGGGTTAGGAAGTATTGTATTTTTCAAACTGAATATATGAAACAAAGGAGGGGAACTATGATGAAGTATGAATGAGTTTAAAGTTTTCCCAATCATTGTGAGTGAAACACATCGTTTTGGTCATCAAAATGTCCAAACCAGCGATTTGTTAAAATAGCGTTGAAAAAAGTGTTGAAATATTAGGTAAAGATGATAGAAAATAAGGTGCACAGAAAGGCATGGTGCGTACCACTACTTTTGTTTTCAGACTACACATGATTTTGGATTTATGAGTAACAGTCTCTGGAAGCAGCATAGGTAATTTCTGAAAGTGAAACAAGTTGAATATAATGCAAGGATGAAGCCCAAGTCTGTTTATCTGGCTGGCCCTGTGACAATTCCACCTGACAACCTCCCTGTGCCTGTGAGTCCTTTATGACATACACTCTGCTTTACTATATTTTCTGGGGAATTTCATTGGTTTTCCAATGTCATTTTGGCATTTAGAGATTTTCATTCTATACTTTGGATATTTTTTTTTTTACACAGCTAATAGCAGAGACCAGACATAGAGCTTTAATCAAAAATATACATGTATTTCCCCTTCACCTAAAAGAGTTCAACAGCTATGACTGGTTTGGAAGCCTATGGATTTCAGTTGTGATTATTTACCTTACTTAGTATTTAACTGCAGTTTTTGAAGTTATGTGTTGCTCAAATGATTTCTGGAATTTCAGTCATCTGAAAAGCAGGGAACAAGAGGACAACTAAGGAGCTATTGGCAGACAAGGGCACATACCAGCTAGATCTCTTTGTGTAAGGGTCTTTGCATGAGTCTCAGATAATACTCTTCAGTTGCATTATGCAGTACTAGCCACAAGAAGAGCAGAAAATGTAACTTCTAACACTCTCATCCCCCTCTAAGGTGGGGGTTGGAGAAGGGTTTTGGCATAGTGCTTATGATGCCCCACACCCCATGTTGGAATGCCTGAGTTTGGGTGCTGGCACTCCCTCCAATTCCACCTTTCTGCTAATCACGCAGGCGGGAGAGCTGGTGCTGATGGCCGAAGTAATTGTGTCCTGCCACCCAACTGAAAGACCTGAACCAAGTTCCAGGCTCCTGGTTGCAGCCTGGCTCAGTACCTGCTATTTGAGGAGTGAACTGCTAGATGTGAGTTTATTTTCCCCTTCTGCCTTCTAAAAAGTTAAGTAAATAAATGAATAAATAAATAAATTTCAGAGACAAAGGGGAGCAAATGTATATTGAGTTGGAAACAACACTGTGTACCAGAAGCTCTGACATCAGCACCATCTACAGTCTTGTGTGGTTATGCCTTTCCTTAGAGTCAGCAATTAAAAGTAAACATCTGCCTGGCCATGTAGCTATGTTTCTGCTATATTCCCTTTATGAAGACCCACAGGGTCCCATTTTGTCTCATTATAAAGAGAAATGATACCTATGCCTTGTCTGGGAATAATCTGCCTTATTTCTGTCAACACTAAGGGACAAAGGAGCTCCACTGTACCCCTGGGCAGCCCAGGTATCCTTACTGACTTCAATGTGAGGGGGATTTCTTGGAACACGTGTACAGATTTATGAATGGCAATCAGTGATTCCTAAGACACTGTTTGGGGAATAATAAATAGGACATTCCACAGGTATCTGATTGTCCACCAGTATTTGGAGACTCATTACAGATGTAGCTCAATGAGTTATATCTCCTCAAAAGTTGTATGTTAAAGCACCAACCCCTGATGTGACTGTACTTGGAAACAAGTTTTATAAGGAGGTAGTTAAAGTTAAATGTAGTCATCAAGCTGGGCCCTAATTTGATGTCTGTGTAAAAGGAGGCAAATGTGTTCATCATTATTATGTAATTATCACCGATTGTCTCTTTTATTGCTATTCGATGTCCTCTGTATCTGAGTTAACATCTATCTTGTTGATGTTGGTATCGCTGCTCTGGGTTCCTTGTGGTTGTCATTTATCTGATACATTTATTCTTTTCAATATCTTGATGTATCTCCACATTTACAGTGTGTCTCTCACAGACAGAATAGTTTGATCTTACTGATCTCTTCTGCTTGCATTATGAATTCATTCAGTTTATATTATTATTAACATAATTAGATTTACAATGACCATTTTACTTTTTTTTCTTTGATAGTGTTTTTTTTAATTAATTATTTTGCATTATGTGACACAGTTTTATAGCCACTGGGATTCCCCCAAATCCTCCCCCCATGGTGGATTTCTCCACTTTGTTGCATTACCACAGTTCAAGTTCAGTTGAGATTCCTTCATTGCAAGCATATACCAAGCATAGAGTCCAGCATCTTATTGTCCAGATAAGTTCAACAGCTTCTTGGGGAGACCATCTCTGGTCTGAAAACAGAGCTGGCAGAGTATCATCCCAATCAATTAAAAGCCCCAACATAACATCAGCAACAATTTATAACGTTATGGAATTAATTGACATAGTATTTAGTAACCAATATGTTAAAAGAAAAAATGCAAGTTCTTAACTACATCCTGTGACTTCTTCTTTGACATTTCAATTTTAGTTTGTATACAACCGCCTTCTATACACCTTACAAAGGTTATAGATTATTATTCAGTTGTCTCGTGTTTATTTTCATTTTAGTATTTAGCATTTTATAGCATTGAAGCATACTTTTGCTGAACCTGGCTGTTTTTCGGATAGTCTAAACTGGCTTATAACTCTAACAAGGCATATGTCAACAGTTTAGGTGTAGAACAGTTTTAGGAGGGGTGTGCAGAGAAATCTTCAATACCTTAGTGAGGAGTAACTAATCTTTGTGTCCCACCTAGTAAGGTATAAGTGAATCCACGCTGACCGTTCCTTGTCTGGTTCTAAGCTTTCCTTGTTGTTCTTTGTCTATCTTTTCTAGATTTTTTGTTTGTTTGTTTGTTTGTTTTGATGGTCACTGTGAGGGAGGGCGGGAACCCAAAGTTGGAACCAAGCAAGGACCAGAGAAAGCTCCCCTCCCTAGTCCCGAAGGAAGTTTACTGTTCTTTTGTTTCTGCAGACCAGTCCACTCAGGGCTCCTGGCTGTTGTCCGATGACCCTGGATCTTGCAAGGCAGGCTTTGGACTTCTTCCATTCCATGTGGGAGATCCAAATGGAGGTGGGTGACCTCAGAGTTCTCGGCCTCTGAAGGCACTCCATTTCCCTGTGGTTTCCTTGGCAATTGGAATGTGGTTTTTGGTGCCCGTATTGATAGTCCTTGGTGAGGATCTGGGAGTTTCCAGGGTTGGGATACAAGCCTCTTCCTGTCTACCTGCTCCACTCTGGGGTCCCCCCTGCTCTGTGCATATGACCTCCTGTTAAGAGGTTGTCAGGATTGCTCTTGATTCCCCCCACATGCCTTTGTAGTTTTACTATTGTCTAATGCTGATTTGAGTCTGTGGACCATGAGTTACCAGTTATGATCCTGATAGGTCATACTTTACGTCTTCCTCACACATTCTAAGGAGATGCAAGATTTCTCTGCTCTCCCGCCCCATTACAGAATAACATAGGGTCTTAAAAGTTTATTAGGTGTTACAATTCTTTGATGTAGATCATAAGGAATCACATTGATTGCTGGTTCATTGGTTACTTCACAATATCTTATTGCATGTGAGATAGGCTGTTTGAGGTTGAGATAACATTACATTTTATAGGTACTATTTTTCATATTGACATCATTTCATCTTAAATTAAGCAAACATGTGGTATTTAACCTTTTGGGATTGGCTCATTTCCCTTAGCATTACGGTTTCCAGTTGGGCCCATTTGGCCACAAACAACTGCATTTTGTTTTTTTTAATAACTGAGTAGTATTCCATGGAGTAAAGGAACCATAGCTTTCTTATCCAGTCATCTGCTGATGGGCATTTTGGTTGCTTCCATGTTTTTGCAATTACTGATTGTGCTGCAATGAACATAGGGATGCATGTTGGTTTCTCGTGTAACAGGTGTTTTGGATATATTCCTAGAACTGCTATTGTTGGATCATATGGTATGCAGATTTTGAGTTGTTTGAGTGTTCTCCATACTGATTTCCATACAGGCTGTACCAACCTGCAGTCCCACCAGCAGTGCAGTAGGGTTCCGTTTTCCCCGCATTCTTGCCAGCAAGTGTTGTTGGTGTTTTTTTGTATGTGGGCCAATCTTACTGGCATTAGGTGGTATCTCATTGATGTCTTAATTTGGATTTCCCTTATTGCCAGGGAGCTTGAACATTTTTTCATGTGTTTGTTTGCCATTTGGGTTTGTTCCTTTGTGAAATGTCTGCCCATTTCCCGTGCCCATTTCTTGAGTGGTTTGTTTGTTTTGGTTTTTGGTTGTTTTGGAGTTCTTTGTATATTCTGGAGATCAGCCCCCTATCACCTATGTAGTGCTCAAAGATCTTCTCCCATTCTGTGGGTTGCTTTTTTACTTTGTTGCTTGTTTCCCTTGCTGTACAGAAGCTTCTTAGTTTGATGAAGTCCCATTTGTTTATTTTGGTCTTGATTGCTATTGCTTTCGGTGTCCTTTTTGGGAAGTCAGGACGTACCCCTAGATCTTGCAGGGTGTTTCCAACATTTTCTTCCAAAAGTTTGAAGGTTTCTGGATGTAGGTTTAGGTCTTTTATCCATTTAGATTTGATCTTAGTGTATGGTGAAAGATGTGGGTCTATCGTCTTGTTTCTGCAGGCCATCAATCAGTTGTCCCAACAGCATTTATTGAAGAGACCTTCCCATTTGCCTGGATTGTCGTTTGTCTTTTTGTCAAAGATTATTTGGCTGTATCTGTGTGGGTTCCCTTCTGTTGTTTCTATTCTGCTCCATTGATTTTCCTCTCTATCTTTGTGCCAGTAGCAGACTGTTTTAATAACCACCGCCCTATAGTTTATCCAGAGGTTCGGAACTGTGATTCCCCCTGTTAACTTCCTATTCTTCAGAATGGTTCTAGCTATTTGTGTTTTTTTTTGTGTGTGTTTCCACATGAACCTTTGTGTCATTGTTTCCAGTTCCATGAAGAATGTTTTGGGCAATTTGATTGGGATTGCGTTGAATGTATATATTGCTTTAGGTAGAATGGACATTTTAATGATATTGATTTTACCCATCCAGGAACAGGGTATGTTTCTCCATCTTTTGAGGTCTTCCTCAGTTTCTTTTTTAAGTGTTTTGTAGTTTTCTTCATAAAGGTCTCTTACATTTTTGGTTAGATATATTCCTAGATACTTCATACTTTTGTCTGGTAATTCATATCTTGGAAGGCAACATATGATGGCTGTGGTGCTTGGGTCCCTGAAACCCACATGGGAAAGTCAAAATGAATTTTCTATCCTGGTCTAGCCCTGCTACTGCAGGCATTATGAAATGAACTAGCAGAAGATGACTGTGTATGTGTGTGTGAGAGAGAAAGAGAGAGAGAGAGAATGAATGAATTAAAAGAAGGCATCATTCCAAATATTCTTGTAAGGCAGACCTGCTAACAACACATTCTCTGCTGCTTATCTGGAAATGTCTTGATCTCACTTTCATTTGTAAGATATGATGGATGAATATGGGACTCTTGATTCACAGTATTTTTTTCACATTTTATCTCATTGCTAATATTGTATTTTATAATATTTTTAGATTTACAAAAAGATGTGATGTACTAATGCAAGGAGTATCCCATTTAGCCTTTACTCAATTTCTCCTGTGAATGCCTAATTCCAGTTTTTCTTGCGCACATTGAATTATTACCTCACTACTTTCTAGTCTAAATTATGTGTTCCGAAGTGATCTATTAATCTTGTTAGGATCCTCTTACAAGTCACCTTTCTCTTACTCTCAGAATCTCCTTTCAGTGTTTTTAGCAAAATGGATCTGATTGAGTTTATCAAACTGAAACTTGTCAAGTTTCTTGGCTATGTAGATTACTGTTTTTCTTCAAATTTGAATGATATTTTAGCCGTTATTTTTTGAAATTTTTTTCTGCTCCTTTTCCTCTCCCCTTCCTACTGATGCTCCCAATTACATATGTTTATATACTTAATAGTATCCCACATTTCTCCATGCATGTATTCTTCATTTTTTTCCCCTCTAATTCTTTTTTTTTTTTTTTCAAATATTTAGTCTCTGTCTTCAAGTTTGGTCATGCTTTCCTTTTGAGCCTCTCCAGCATTTTCATTTCAGTTATTATACCAGTCACTTCCAGAATTTCTATTTTTAAATATGTTTTATAATTTCTATCTTTTAGTAGTAAACTCTGGCATAATATTGGCATCTTACTTTCTGTTATGGTTTAGGTGTGATGCTCCAAAGTTCATGTGTCAGAAATTTGATCTGCGATGCCACAGTGCATTGGGTACCTGAGGAAGTGTGCAGAAAATGAGAATAGGGCTGGGTTCTCATGACTGGATCAAAGCTGATATAAAAAAGCTTGCACAAGTTGGGTGTTCTTTCTTACTCCACCCTGCAGCTGACATCAGATTCTGGCAACTTAATATTGGATTATAAGAAATTCATGTTCTTTACAAATTGCTTGGACAAAAGTATGTGGTCGTAACAGCACAACTGAATTAAAATGTCCTTCCTTTGTTCATTATTCACAATTTTACTTAGTTATTCAGTATATTCACGATTTCTAATTTGAAGGCACTGTGTGATAAAACCAATGCCTAGTTTCTCTCTCTCTTAGGCAATCTTTTTAGAGATTTATTTTATTTTTATTGGAAAGTCAGATTACAGAGAGGAGGAGAGACAGAGGGGAAGATCTTCCATGCATTGATTCACTCCCCAAGTGGCTGTGCTGCGCTGATCTGAAGCCAGGAGCATGGAGCCTCTTCCAGTTCTCCCACACAGGTGCAGAGACCCAAGGCTTTGGGCCGTTCTCGACTGCTTTCCCAGGCCATAAGCAGGAAGCTGGATGGGAAGCAGGGCTGCCAGGATAAGAACCGGCACCTATATGGGATCCAGCGCATGCAAGGTGAGGACTTTAGCCACTAGGCCACCATGCTGGGCCCTCTCCTGGGCAAATTGTTTCTGTCCTTTCTGCTTCAGGTAATAAGGCCTAATTTATTGATTTTTTTCCCACATCTCATGACTTTTTAAGAAAGCAGATATTTTAAAATGTTGACTGAAATAGATCAAATGACCTACCATAGTCCACAAGCTGGGAAATAAAAATAAACATAGCTAAAACCCAGTTTTTTGACAAATTGGTGATGGAGGCTAATGAATTTCTGCCTTTAATAAAAGTGAAGTCTAGAATGTGTTGTGAGAGATTTGTCGATGAGACACAATAATTCTTTGTGTTTATTGTTCCTTTTTGAGTTATGGACAGAATTTCTGACAATATTGAATAATTACATATTTCTTCCCAGAGGACAAAATTATTCCTCCAGTTTTACCTCAGTGTGGGAAAACATGACCCTGTTGTACTTGTAATAAATTCAGAAAGCTCTTCTTAATTATTTACTTATAATTTCCATCATATGCTTGCATTGATTAATCAATCATACGTGCTCTTATTTTCTTTCCTTTTACTATCCTATGATGGTATTTGGAATAACAAGTGATAGCTCCACCAGCTTTACCTGTAAAGGAAAAATGAAAACCCATCTACAACCATGAAGCACCTTTAATGTGCACCATGTTAAGGGGAGTATCATTTGTCCAACTTGAGGCAGCTGCTGCATTGGAGAGCCTGCTAGTGTGTAGATATTGTGTGGGTTATGGGGTAGCAAAAGGACTTTAATGATAGGTTTTTTCCATCTGTCATATTTGCTCACATTTACTGTTTACCAAAAGTAAGCCAAACATCTTTGTGATTGTTTCTAAAATGCTTAAGATATAAAGGAGGGTAGGGCATTACTCACTCCTGATGCCCCCCCTTTTTTCTTACATGGCTGCCTTCTTTATCCCCAGTATGGGTTCAGTGGTTTTATGACCTGTCATAAAATGAGACAGGAACAAAGTGTTGCAAGTCAGCTTTTCTTATTGCTTATCACATTTGAGGATATATACATTTTATACCTCTTATATCTAACTTTTACCTATGAAATGTTTGTTTTCTTGCACACACAAAAAGAATGTATGATAAAATAGGACAAGCAGCTAGACAGAGGAAACTCAATTATTAGATTCCTGGCTGTGTCTCAAAAAGTACGGCAGCTCCCCTACAATACGAGGGATAAGTTCCAGAATTTCTAGAAGATGCCTGATATCCTCAATACCACAGGGTTTTTGTTTTTAATATACACATGAAGAAGTTAAAAAGCTTATATTAAATAGAAATTTAAAAATAAGTTTATTTTAGTGCAGAAAATTCTAAACCAATGCATATGAGGAACATTCAAAAATCTCATCAAAATATATACTATGAAAAATGCAAAAGAAACTTATTTTCTCATTCAACTTTCCATGAATATTTTGAAGTACCATGTATGCATACCTATGGTATGTCTTAGTTTATAAATTAGGCACAGTAAGAGAGAAACATCAACAGTTAATTATAAGGTAAAAAAAAACTTTAATAATATGCTACAATTAAATTTATTTAAGCTTATGTTTTTTTTTGAATTTCTGTAATACTTCATTCAATATTCTCAGGCAATGTTTGCTGCAGGTAACTGAAACCCTGGGAAGAGGCATCATGGACAAGGCAGGGCTGGTGTACTCAGAGAGATGCAGCTTCTCTGAGGTGATGCTTTTACAGGGCTAACTATTTAGAAGAAAACTGAAATGTGGGCAGCAAACACCCACTGATTTTCTGTATTTACCTTAGGAACTGAAATACAAATATTTCAGTCTAAGATTCTAAAGTGGGGCATAGAAGAGAGGGTAGCCCTTCCATTTGTCTTTTGTCTCCATTGATACCTGCTTAAGATACTATATGCCAAATTGTAAAGTACATCATTCTATCTGGCAAAAAATAAATCCAAATGTTATTTGTTTTTACAAGTCTCAAGTCTGACACAAATGTGTCACTTTATAAACTACCTGTAGTCCATTGTTAACCAGGCATCTTGCATGATCACTTGACTGGTATGAAATAAAAGTCTCCAGAAATACATATGAAGAAAATACTAATGATGTTGACTATCTTCCTATCTTAGTACAAGGCAAGCACTTCTCAGTCAACAAATCTTTTTAATTATAAACACATGTTGGGATGAGATTTTAAAAAATAACTGTTTCTTCTTACCGCAATAATTGGAAGCAACTGCCATCCTCTTCAAGGATAAGTAGGTTTGGTGCCCCTTCCACTTCAAACAAGAATAAAGGCAGGAGATTTGAAGGAAATGGTCATTGCTAAGTTATTTTCCCCATTTATATATTTAATCAGAATTGCTTAGCCTAATCTTGATTATGAGGACTAGTCTGCATAGACATTTATATGCATTCCCAAAAAATTGTTGGATACTTATTGATAATTTTCTTTCTTGGTGAACCAAAGAACAGATAACAGGAGCTGGATGCATCATGGTTTAGTGGAAATTTTTCAGTTTTCTTTATGAGGATATAATATCTAGCAAGTGTTAAATGTATAGCCACTGCTATTCATTGGGTCTAAAATGAACAACAGAGGATTGAAATTTGTCTTAAACACCTTAGGGGAATTATACTTCAGGAAAACCTTACAGATTTATTTATTTGAAAGTCAGAGTGACAGAAAACTTATATCCTTTGGTTCGCTGTCCACATGGCTGCATTTGCAAGGACTGAGCCAGGCCAAGGCCAGGAACCTGGAACTCTAGCCACATCTCCCACATGGGTGGCAAGGGCTCAACCACTTGTGTCATCTGCTGCATTCCCACATGCATTAGCAGACAACTAGATCTGAATCAGAGAATGTGGGACTCAAACTGGCATTTCCATGTAAGATGCTATCATTGCAGGTGATGGCTTAATCCCTAAGCCACAAAGCTGGCTCTAAGAATAATACATTAAGTAATTCTAATAGTAGATTTTGACATTCCTATAGGACATCTTTTCCCGTTGTCTGGTGATTGGTATTACAGTGTATAGTGTTCTGAATCAAAGTTCCTTTGCAAAAGAAAATGTTCTTTGAAAGATTTAATCATTCAAAGTTATAGACTAGGAACATGATCTCTTTCCAAGATGAATGAGATCCACCAAGCACTGTCTCACCAGTACTGATATCTGTGTCTAGGCCAAACCTCTTTCTACTTGTTGCTTTTGATCAGGGTGGAGTTGGCCTTCACATGACTGTGGTTTGCAAAGTACCTGGTACTTCCAGAATCATTGGTGTTGACATCAACAGATATTAATATGAGAAGACCTGTCTCTGCATGCTACCGAGTGTGTCATCAAAGAGATTCTGAGAAGCTGCCCAACAGCTACACACTGAAATGACTGGTGACAAAGTAAATTATTCCTATGAACCCAGAGGAAGCATGGAGCCAAAGTACCCTACTCCTGGAAGTTTTTAAAATAGTGGGATTTTTGGTTGAGTGTCCCACCTTCAATGAATGGTGGGAATCTATTTTTCTTTTACTTGAACATCAGTTACAGAGGAAGAGAGAGATCTTGCACTGGTTCACTCCCCAAATCCTGCAACAGCCAGAGCTGGGCTGGTCTTCAGCTGAGAGCCAGGGGAATGCAAGTTTCTCATATGGGTTCAGTAACCAAAGGACGTGGGTCACCCTCCATTGCTTTCCCAGGTCATTAGCAAGGAAATGAATCAGAAGTACTGTAGCCAAGACTAGAACCAGTGTCCATATGGGATGCTGACACTGCAGACGGAGGATTAGCTTGCTATACCACTGTGCTTTGGCCCCAGGGAATCTTTTTTCTAGTAGCAATTCAGGGTTGGGATGGAGCCTTTAAAAATGTTTGAATACAGCCTCTATGGAGAACAGGGATCCTTTTCTCACTATTTCTACCTTGGTATTTACAGTGAGAAAAAAAAGTGACATAAGACAAGGCAGCCATTACCTGTTCGAAAAGGGAACAAATGCTCATTTTTCTTAAACACCTCTCTCTTCCTTAATATATTCACCATCTAAAACACATGTTCTTTTTTATCCAGAAGATAATTTGCTAGCATTCAAGCCTAGCATTCTACTATCTTAATATTTCATTTTACTAATGCTTGTCTGTGGTGAACCTAGCAGAATTCTTCTTATTCAAAAGATGTCTTTCACTGCTCTTTTCCTTTATTCCTGTTTCCGACATAAGAATTAAAAATCAGCCACATGAAAGTAATGTATACACAGAAAAAGCAAGCAGTAACCTAGCCACAGGTGATGTCATGTGAATGTGACATGTTGTCCTACTAGAAAACCCCTCACCTCCGAAGTGTCTGATTGTCCAGCCCCAAAGGAAGTCCTCACTACGCCTGTGGGCAGCTGATCTTTCCTGGCTTTGTTATTTCCACTGATTCTAAAATACTGCTTTTTGAAGAGTTGAGAACAAACACAGAGACATCATTCTCCAAAACCCAGGCATAAGGGCAGGGCCTTCCTAATGAACACACTGCCTTTCACTGTGGCTTTGAATGACAGGGCAGAAACGGGCAAGATTCACCTGAGAATTCTTGGTGCCAAGCAGGAGCCACCTGAGTTTCAGGAACATGATCTCCCTGATTAGTGTAACCCAGAGCCTCGCAGCAGCTGTGGGTTAGCAAGGCTCTGGGCTCTCTAAGGGACAGACACAAATCCCCTGTGCAGAAATGCACTCCATTTGTAAGCTGAAAAAAAAAAAATCCCACAGATAATCTGAAACACGAGAGATTTTGCATACACATGCATACACATACAGTGCTGTGAAACAAGCTATCACAAGCTCTAAAGTAGTGAAGTTAATAAAGCAACAATGATTCAGGCACTGGCCTTGGTATTTGCTATCCAACCCTCACCCTGCATCTCCAGAATCTTCCCATAGGAAGAAGACATGGCAGTGGGATGGGGTGGGGTGAGGGGACACCAACACATGATCCAGGCAGAGATGACCAAAGGTAACTGTTTCCTGGGGGACTTCATCTACATAACTAGACAACCCTTGGCTTGCCTCCCCCTCCATCCTTCCCTATGTCTCCCCCTAACCCCAGAACCCCCCTGTCGGCAGTCTGACACTGCCTTGTCTTAGGCAAGTGATAAACCTGTGTGTTTCTGATTTTGGTATTTATTGTTAGCCTGTTTGATACCTTAAAATGATAAAAGCATGGGAGTAAAAAGAGTACATTTAAAACCTCCCTATAGACATAGTTTTATGGCCGGATATAGTCAGCCTAGTACAAAGTGTTCCTAGGGTTGTGGATGTTTTAAATAGAATGGTGTGACAGAGGACTCCATGCGAAAGAATGTGTGTGTGTGTGTGTGTGTGTGTGTGTGTGTGTGTGTGTGTGTGTGCAATCTTTGAGTCTACTGCTGTTGTTTCCTGTTGAAATTCAGTGAGCAAGATCCCCAGTGTCGCACAGAAGTGGGAAGACCTGGTCCCACGCAGAGAACTGAGAGCTGTGCTGCTCCATCAACCCAAGAAAGAGCGCAGCTTCTGACACTTGAAACACATTGAAAAGAGCTGCTTGTTTCTCACTAATACACAATGTTACTATGGATTACCAACCAACATAACTGGAAAGAAACTGTCATGCATTTGCTTTTTCCCCACTTTGGCAGTCTCAAGAGAGTGCCCAGGATTAGTCATGCTGTGAAGAACTGGGAAAGTGGCATGTCCGTCTCATTAGCACCATCCAGTAACACCCACAACCCAAGATGGCAGAAACCAGCTCAGCCATCACAGCAGACAGTGCATGGGATGTGAGCCTGGTCTTCCCTGACTGGCAGCCTCAGAGCGTGCATCTTCCCATCCGCAGAGGGCCCTGCAGTCCAGGCGTCAAATCTTTGTGCTATAGCCAGGTGTCTTATGGCCAAACAGCCCCATGCATACTGACACGTCCCTTAACACAGAGTCTGTCTTCCTGCAGTGTGGCACTTCTGTACAGCAGGTGGAGCCGTTCCTCCGCTTCCTTGGACGCAGCAGCCTCCGGAGCCCAAGGCCCTGCTTTGACTCAAGAAAATCTCAAGCAGCCTGCTTTTAATTTTGATAGACATTACTATCTGTTTCTGTAGGTGATGTCACCAAAGGTGAGCTTCATTTCATTTACAACTCAAACTACAACACTTTTCAGTGTTTCTTTAGGTTCTAGAAGTGCTATCTTATTCTCTAGGGGGAAATGTTATGATTTTGATATTTAGGTGCCAATTTAAGAAAAAGGCTAAATAGCGACCTCTGCTACTTGGACAGCCAAAGGAAACATTTCGCAGATATTGGAGAGTTAGGATCTAATTGAAAACAAGAAACTTTTTTTTTAAGGGAAAAAAAAAAATTGTCACTACTTAAGAGGAGGAAAGGGTGCTGGCATGTATCTTTGCCAAAATAGCTTATTGTTTATTTTATAAACATATTTAAACACTATACTAGGGTGGTGGCTTGGGGATGGAAAGGTATTTTAAGATTGTTTTCCAAAACCCAATATTGTGAATTCAGCTCTGTTTATTCTCTTCTTTCCGAAGAACTGTATCCCTGTCATGGCAGAGTTAAAGTACAATGTTGACCACTAGGTGGCAGCAAAAGGCTGTCTACAGACGTTGCAGCGCCCAACTAGCTTTGATGGGGAGCCAGAACAAAAGCTTGTGGAGGTCAAAATTGCTCTGACCATTCAGGTCCCTCACTATTAACAAAACCCTTTGGAGGCAAAAAGTCAATGAAGGCTTATGTGTAACGCTTTCAATAAGGTCCTATTGATACAGCGGTGCATTCTTCATGGGTGGTCTCCACTAGTGCAACTGACATTCTGCATCTTGGTATAGTCATTTACCAGCAATTGACTTTGATGATTTGCAGTTTTGCCACTGAAGATAAACTATACTACTGTGTCCCAGGATAAGCAGAGTAAACGATGAAAATTATTGCTACGTGGTCAGCACTGTGTCACAGTGGGTTAAGCTGCCATGGCGTTTTAGGCTCCAGGAGCACGAGTTGGAGTACCAGCTGTTCTGATTCTGATCCAGCTGCCTGCTAATGCACTTGGGAAGGCAGCAGATGATGGCCCAAGTGCTTGTGTCCCTGCCACCCACAAGGGAGATCTAGATGGAGATCCTGGTTCCTGGCTTCAGCCTGGTCCAGCTCCAACTGTTGTGGCCATTTGGAGAGTGAGCCAATCTCCCTCCCCCTCCTACTCCCATTTCTTTCAAATAAATATATAGATATTTATTCTTACAAAAATGTCTTACAGACTAAAACAATGCTGCAGAAATATGGGTTACCACCTACTCTTAAGTTGTTGCAGGCTGGTCATCTGTACAAGAGTGTTTTCCCTCCTAGCAGCTGCAAAGGTTCACCTGGGGCTTCTGTCAGGGAGACTCTGTAGACCTCTGTCATGGAGATGTGCAGTTCATCCTCTGTAATAGCATCACACATATTCACTGAGTGAACAAAGGAATGAGTCTACAGGACAAGTGCAGAGCTGGTGAGATACGGGGCACCACCCTCGAGGGACCCTTCTTGATGAACAGCAGGCTAGGGAGGGGAGCCCCAGGGAAGGGCACAGGAAGTCGCAGCAGGCACTGTGCCTCCAGGGAAACTGCAAATGGGACGTAGCAGTGACCCTGCAGGACCTGGACATTAACTCTCCCTATGCAGAAATCAGCACCTAGAGCACTTCCCCAGGGAACACTGAGTTCATCAATATCTGATGTCAGGGCTTTCATCTAAATTGAAGAATCAGATCCTACATTTTGTAACTGCCTCAAGGGCAGATGTTCGCCTCCGCATCCCAGGATATTTTCAGTATCTGCCTTCTGTTATGATGTGTCTCTTTGGTTAGGGATGAGAGGAGGGTTGTAGGTCACAGTCAGGGATGCCTCTGCCTGGGGTGGTCCCACTGCCTACTGGGCTGGTGACTGACGTTCATTACCCAGTGAACATCAGAAGCACATGAAGGGCTTTCTGAAAATGCTGTATACTGTAAAGTAGGGCCTGGGGTTAATTTTCTAAAGCCTTTGTTAGCAGGTTGAGGCAATGCCAAGTCTGAGAAAGATCGCACAAAGAGCCAGGCCTTAAGCAAAGACATGCCCCTCAGACAGAAGGCAGCCATTGCTCTCCTGGGACCAGCCACCCTGTGCACCCATGCATACTGCCACCATTTAAGCATCAAAATCCCCTCACGCTCTATATTATTGGTGGTTGTTTCTTCACTGATTGATACATGAAGTGTTGCATTTCTTAGTCTTTACTACAAATCCACCTTGGATTGTTTGCAAACATACCTTGATTGTCAGGCACACTGAATGTTTTCCTTGGCAAAGCAGAAAGGCTGGGTACGAGAAAACTGCATAGAGCTTTCAGCAACCAACTTGATTCTGGGACATTATTCTTTACATTTAATCTCTTTGCAGAAGATCTATTTAACGTTCTAAAGGAGTTCCCCAGGAGTGATGAATTAGTTGGCGAGATGAGGGATAACTCGCCTTGCAAGTGAACCAATTACTTAGAATATTTTATAGGAATCCTGGATATATTTGGGAATGAAAGGTGGGAAGAATTTCTCTTCTCCATCTCTCTCCCCCTCTGTCCAGCAGGTCCCAAGACCACTGAGGGGTGAGGTGACAGTGCTCTTCTGCAGCAGAAACACTGGAGACAAACTGGTGGTGAAGAATGTCCATGTATTTGAGAGAAGTCACAAGTTTATACAGGAGAAGTGGGCAGGCAGAAGGGCGGTCCTGACAGCACAACAACATTGTGACTGGCTAACAGATACGTCTATCTCTCTGGACCCTCCAATGAAGTTAAGGGTCAGGAAGCACAGGCAACTGTATCTCAGTGAATGCAACACTTGACTTCCTAGAGTTGTGTAGGAAGTCCTAGCAGAGTAGGAAAGAGAGACTGGGGTGCAGCCCATCGCTCTTGTTGCATGCCCAGTGAACAGGCCATGCTGGGGTCTGTTAGCCAAGGGCACGGTGTGCCATGTGCCTGTGGCCTCCCTTATGGCCTAGGCAGGTGGAGATCCAGGGCTGAGCTCCTCACCCCCTGCCAGCATGTGATAATGTTTGCAAAACCATTTAAGTATTAACTCCAGCAAGGTCTGTTAAATGCCTGGAGCAGTCAAAGGGTATCCTAAATCTAGTTTAAAATAGAGTATTTCAACTGCTATAGATATTGCACATATATAAAGTGACAGCATAGGCCTTGTTGTCTTGACCAAATTGTTTAATGTTATGAATTAGATGCCTTCATAAACACTATTACTAGTTATTTACAGAAGTTCCTCAAATAACATATGTCAAATGGAATTAAATATAAGTTTATTTTGGTATAGATATAAAAAAGATCTATCTAAAGGGTAGAGTTACAAAGAGAAAGAGACACAGAGATATTCTCGCTGCTGATTCACCCCCACCACCACTACCAGTTGCTGCAAAGGCTAGGGCTGAGCAAGGCCAATGCCTGAAGCCAGGAGCATCCTCTGGGTCTCACACACGGGTACTCCTGAACTATCCTTCACTGTCTTCCCACTGTCTTACCCAGCAGAGAACTGGATAAGAAGTGAAGCAGTCTGGACACCTGGAATGGTGGTGTCGCAGGCAGTGGCTTGATCAGTTGCACCACAATACTGACCTCCTTCTATTTTCCACTTCTATAAAATGAGAAGCTTTAGCTTGCCTAATTGTTCAAACCTACCAGATGCAAAACATTGTCTAGGTGCAAGGGGGGGAAGATAGAGGTCAAAATACAGACTAGGCCATCTAGGAACTTAAGTTACAGTTAGTTCACAGTTAAAGTATTCATTACATTCATGTTTCTCTTTTTCTTCTTCCATGCTAATTGTTCAATTTCTGTATCACTGACATATGATTGACATATTGCATTGGACAGACAAATCAGAATCTCCTGTTTTATAAAATTGTCCTTTGTGGACCAGTGAGCTGTGCAGATCCTATTTTGTTCCTGTATTGCACTAGAAATTGCAGCAAAAGAAACCAGTTTGTTGGAATACTTGTAAACACCAGCAAAAGAAAAGTTATGATCTAGCAGAAGTGTATGTCAGATCTAGTTCATCCCTGAATCCCATGTATTATCTGATCATGGAATCATTATTTCTGGGCTGCATTTTTCATATCAGAAAAAGTCTACACAAGATAATCTATAAAAGGCTTATGATCCTAGTATTCAATGGAGAGCATGCTGGGAAAATTAAAATATTGAATGTATCTTCTGCTCATATTTGTAATAGGGAGTCTATATTTATAAAGATATAATTAAGACAGATAAAAATTCTTTTATTTTTATTGCAAATTTAGATATACAGAGAGGAGGAGAGACTAAGAGGAAGATCTTCCATTCAGTGATTCTCTCCCCAAGTGACTGCAATGGCCGAAGCTGCACCGATCCAAAGCCAGGAGCCAGGAACTTCTTCCAGGTCTTCCACATGTGTCCAGGGCCCCAAGGCCTCTACTGCTTTCCCAGGCCACAAGCAGGGAGCTGGATGGGAAGCAGGGTTACCAGGATAGGAACTGACACCCATATGAGATCCCAGCGTGCTCAAGCCAAGGACTTTAGCTGTTATGCCATCACACTGGGCCCCAAATCTCCCTTTCAAATAAAAATAAATAAATCTTTAAAAAGGAAGAGCCTTGGAGGACATTAAGTCTTCAATATTATCAGATTCACACTGAGAAAAGCATTATTGTGAGGTTGAATTTTCAAAAGATATGTTTGCGGAATTTGAGTATTAATTCTTTTATGGGTACTTGTGTATTGTTAAGGAGCTTTTATACTGGTTGTGAAATTAAATCCATTTTTAAAAATAGATTATTTTAAAAGCAATAATCTCTTTTACAAGGGTACTTTAAAGAGTTCATAAAGAATAAAATCAAGTTATTTTTGTCTGAGTATTGTAGTCCAATGGGTTAAGCTACCGCTTTGGCGGCCCACATCCCATATAGGAATGCCTGAAAGATCCAGTTCAATCTCTGTTTCTAATGTAGCTTCCTGCTAAGGTGCACTATGGGAGGGCAGGAGGTGAGATGACTCAAGTCCATGTCGCCCATTTGGAACATCCAGTGGCCTAGGAAAGCAGTCAAGCAGAGCCTAAAGCCTTGGGACCCTGCACGTGCATGGAAGACTTGGAGGAGGTTCCTGGCTTCAGATCGGTGCAGTTCCAGTTGTTGCAGCCACTTGAGGATCAGCAGTTGGAAGATCTTCCTCTCTGTCTCTCCTCCTCTCTGTAATCTGACTTTCCAATAAAAATAAATAAATCTTTAAAGATTTCATCTCAGTTTTAAACAGTAAAGTTAACCAATAATCTGGGAGAAAACACAAGAAATGCCCAGTTGAGTTTCTGCTGTAAGATACTGCCCTTCACTGGCAAAGTTTGCCAAATTGAGGAATGAGTGACTTAATTATACTTGACTGAATGATTGCATATACTTTTAAACCTTTAAATTCAGGGGATAAATTGAGGAATTAGAATTCTATTTCTAAAACTAGAACTGCCAGATTTCCTTTGAAGGAACTTCAATTAGACTGATACCAGGTTTCTAGTCAGAAGCCCTACAGGATTTGAAAAATAAGGACACATACAATATGCCTATTTTGAGTCATGAGTACATAGAAAATGCAGACAGATACTTAACTAAGACATTGATTTAATCAGTAATAAAGATCCTCCTGACAAACAAAGCCCAAGACCAGATGGTTTCAATGCTAAACTTTCCAAGAGAACTAGTTCCAGTTGTTCTCAAACTATTCAAAACAATTAAAAGGGAAGCAATCCTCCCAAATTGCTTCTATGACAGCACAGTATTAATTCCAAAACAATTTTTAAAAATACAACAAAGAAAAGGAATTGTAGACTAATATCCCTAGTGAACACAGATGCAAAAATACTTAACAAAAGATTTGCTAATCGAATCCAACAACACATCAGATCACTTGCCCAGACCAAGTGGGATATATTCCTGGTATGTAGGGATGGTTGAACATACACGAATCAACAAATGTGATACACTACATTAACAAATTGAAGAATAAAAAGTATATGATTATCTTCATATGTGCAGAGAAAGCATTTGATAAAATAAAACATCCTTTCATGATAAAAACCTTCAATAAATTGGATATGGAAGGAACATTCTTTAACACAATTAAGACAATATATGAAAAACTCATAGTCAGCATCATATTGAATGAGGAAAAGTTGGAGATATTTCTACTAAAATCCAGAACCAAAAAAGATGTCCCCTGTCACCACTGTTATTCAATATAGACCTGGACCTAGAAATTTTAGCTAGAGCAATTAGGTCAGAGAAAGAAATAAAGGGTTGAAAAATTATAAAGGAGGAAGTCAAGCTATCTCCGTAAATGACATGATTCTCTATAATAGCAGAAGCAAAATACTTTTGAGTGCTGAAACTCATAAGAGTTTGATAAAGTTGCAGGATATAAAATCCGCATGCAAAAATCAACAGCGTTTATATACACAAACAATTCCATGGCTGAGAAGAAACTTGTAACACCAGTCTCATTCACAACAGGTACAAAAGTTTTAAATTCTTTGGAGTAAATTTAACCAAAGAAGTGACAGATCTCTATGATAAAAATTATAAAACATTAAAAAAAGAGAAGACACAAGAACATGGAAAAAAATCAGTCTTTTTAGTGGATTGATAGAATTAATATCAACATGTCCATACTATCAAAAGCATGTTACAAACTCAATATGATCCCAAACAAAATATCTAGGACATTCTTCTTAGATCTAGAAAAAAAATGCTAAATTCCTATGGAAATATGAGACCACAAAAAGCTAAAGCAACTTTAAACCATGTAAACAAAGGTGGAAGCATCACAGTACCAGACTTCAGGACATACCACAAGGCAGCTGTAATCAAGACAGCCTAGGACTGGCACAAAAATAGAAATGAAGATGAATGGAAAGAATAAAAACACCAGAAATGAACCCACACATCTATAGTCAACTAATATTTGCAAAGCACACTGAAATCAATCCATGGAGAAAACACGGCCCTTTCAACAAATGGTGCTATAGAAAATTTGATCTATGTGTGCAGAAGTATGAAACAGGTCCCCTTATCTAACCTCTTATACAAATATCAACTCAAATGGACTAAGGTACTAAATGTATGACTTGACTTCATTAAATTATTAGAGGAAAACATCAGGGAAGCTCTGCAGGACATAGGCATAGGTAAAAGACTTGATGGAAAAGATTCCAAAAGCACAGGCAATTAAAACAAAAATAGACAATGTTTATATCAATTTGAAAAGTATATGTACTGCAAAGGAAACTGTCAACAAAATGAAGAGGTAACCAACAGAATGGGATAAAATATTTTAAACTATACATCTGATAAAGTATTAATATCCTAAACATATAATGCTGGTGAGGTTGTGGAGAAAAAGACACCTTAATACACTGTTGCTAGAAATGTAAGCTAATACAATCATTATGAAAGGTAGTAGAGAGGTTGTTCTGAAATGTGAAAATAGATCGATCATATGGCCCATCCATTGCACTCCTGAGAATTTACCTAACAGCATATGAAAGAGTTATTTCTACCACCATGTTTGTACCTGCTCTATTAATCACAACTAAGATATTAAAGTCAACCCACATGGCTACTAGTTGGTGACAGGATACTACTCAGTCATAAAATTAAAAAAAGAAGAAAAAAATCCTGTCTTTTGCAACAAAATGGATCCAACTGGAGGCCATCCTGCTAAGTAAAATAAGCCAGTTCTCAAAAGACAATGCTTTCTCAGAAATGTGGTAGTTAATGCAGAATATAAAAGAAAGTATAATAATGAAGCTGACATCTTGGGGTTTGATTATTGTTTATACTCTTTGTGTATATTCCTTCGGATCTGCAGTTGTTCTACCAGCTGAACATTATGGTTAGTGGTATATTAGGGTTGTTATAAATTAAAAGTAAAAAAAAAAATTGTAAGCATTCTTCTCAGGTTTTGAATGTAAACATTTTTTTTAAACTTGTTTTAAAGTGGGAACCTCCTTGATGGGTTGCAACTCCCATAGCTGAGCATAGGACCCAGGGCTAAGGAGGACCTGGCTAGGCAGTGGTAGCACCCATTGGCATGAGTGTGGGCTGGATAGTGGAGTTGGTTGGGTTGAGCTAGGCTTCCATTCCCATTGATGTGTACGAGAGCTGAATGAGATATGGGACAGATGGGACCAGTCTGCTGCACATACTTGCAAGTACAAGAACCAGGACTGGGGGTGAGCCTAGTGGGGGTTAACTGAGGATCACTTTGATTAGGCTGTAGTTCCTGCTGATGTACATGAGGGTCAGGTGTGTGGTGGGTAGGGTTGGGTTGGGCTGTAGCACTCATTTTTTAGTTTGCAAATTGCAACTACCAGTGTGTATGTAGGCTGATGTGGGTGACAGAGCTGGACCTGTACTGACTAGTACACACAGGAGTCAGGTCTGGGATCACTTCAGATGAGGTTTCTTTGGGAACCCCGCAACTGAACTGCTGGACTCAGAGCTCCAACCATGGGGAGGATCACAGGATCTATGATCTGACTGTGGAGTGCATTTATCAGAACTGGGCCTCCTCAATGGGTAGACAGAGCAGTGGATGGAGTACCCAGATGTACATGGAGGATATGGCAGTCCACTGGGGCTTGAGAAGGACATCTAGTACAATAGCAGAGGAAGGAGGGCAGGACAAATTGTTCAACTCCTCCAGCCAAGTGTTGACAGAAAATATCTGGGTGAATGGAGATCCTAAGGTGAACTATGTCACCAATGGACCTTGAAAGGATTTCCTCATTCTTGGAGCAGAAAAATCAACATCATTTCAGAACTATTGAAATCACTTGAGCAGAACCCTTGGAGCATGCTTCACATTGGGGACCCTGGGATGACACTGGGTGGCTGTTACCCATCCCCATGCACTGATTCGGTTGGGAGGCTGGGTGCGGTTTTTGCCCTTCCCTCCCCTGTTTCTCCAGATACAGGAAGAAGAGAAGGAAGATTTAGGAAACAATGATCTCATCCACTTTCCTTTAGTTCTTGACCTTTCCATTCTAAACAACTGTGCAAACATCATCAAAAATAAGATTTAAAAAATTAGTTTTAAATTTTCTTAAAGTAGCTTGTAAAATCAGCTCATTGCATAGTGGTGTCACTTGATTAGGAAAGAAGTTGGGAAATCTGAGGGCAGAGAACATTTTTCAGTGATTAATACTTATTATGTAACTAGTGAAACTAAAAAAGTTTAAAGTAGATTTCAAGAGTTTAATAGTGGATGAAGCTATTTCATCTCATATAATTACATGCTAATTAAAATTTTTCAGAAAATGCTTAATATATGTATAAATAATATATGACTAAAATCACATGATACTTAAATCATGTTAAGTTTAATAAAATAGCATTGTAAGTCTCTAAATCCTTACTTACTTAATAGCTAAATATTAATAACCTAATAACTAAGTAATAACTAATAGCAAAATAATAGCATTTGAGAAAATCTGTTTTTAGTTTTGTAGATCTGTACTAAGATATGTATATTTCTTTACAACAGTTCAAAATTTTTCATAATATTTACAGTCATGCAAAGTGTTTGTTTTGATGTAATAGAGTATTTCAAAAGGCAGCTTTACTTTGTTACTAAGCTTTATTGGTGGAAGAAAAAGTGTTGACGTACCTGAAATAAAACTAAAATATAATGCAAAAAAGAATGTTAAGTGGGCATAGCAGAAAATGGGAGTCTTAATATAATGGCAGAATGAAATTTGGGCAATTCTGTCTTGGTATATTGCAAAATGTCCACATAACGATGAGCCACATTTACATGATAAATATTTCCCAATTTAAAAAATGTCTTAAACTCAAGTAGTCAAAGTTCTTTTTTTTTTTTTTTCTGGGAGGAAATCCTTTGGAAACTCATACTATGAGGTCAGCATTACTTTGATACCAAAGCCAGATGTGTACACAGCAAAGAATGGAAACTATAGGCCAATAACCTCAGGGAACATAGATAACAAAAGTTGTCAACAAGATACTAGTACTTGAAATCCAATAGGAAAAGTTCTTATACTCATCAGGAATAAATTTTTTCTTAGGAATGCTGGAATAAACATATGGAACTTGACAAACATAACACATGACAACACCAGAATGAAGGACAAAACCAAACAATTATCTCCATAGATGCAGGGAAAAGCATTTGATAAAAGTCAACAATTGATAATTTCATAATTACAATCTCTGAACAAATCAGTTTCAAAAGGAATATGCCTCAACATGATAAAACTACATGGGACAAACCCATAGTCAAAATGATACCAAACAAGGAAAACTTGAAATCTTTCCTCTAATATCTGGAACAAGACAAGGATGTCCACTTTCACCTTTGGTATTCAAAGGTATACTGTTCAGCAAGAGTCCATTTCCCTCCAAACAGTAGCGTACTTAAGGAACTTTTGATACATTTGTGTATCCAATAGTTAACTTCCCCTGAAACTTCTTCAGGAAGGAATATCCTTTCATTATTCCCCAAACTGAAATCATTTTCACTTCGGAAGAAGACTGTGTGTGGACAGCTTACCCAGGAATTCTTGCTCACCTGTGACACTCCAATCGCATCACAAGTTTCTCACATTAGCATTTTTTCTCTTGTTTCTCAATCCCCCCTTTTAAAAAATATCAAAAATTGTTTGCATTTCCATGTAGTAAGAAAATTGGTACCTCATAAACTAGGCAGCAGCATTCATCTTACTCTCATTCGTATATCAATCTATCTTTTTGCTCCTTACTCCCTCAGAGAATTAGATTCCTTTTACGGAAGAAGTTAACATTTCCTGCTACATGGGCAAGAACCTTTAGGTTCCAGCTTGTCTTCCCAAAACTCTCTAACATCTCAAAGATGATGGACAACTAACTTATGCCTTCTCTGAGAGCTGAATCTGTTGCACACATAAAGTTTTAGAAAATATGAACAATGCTCCAAGTCAAACAGTGCCTAGTGGAGCATTGTTTGCCTAATGAACATGACACAGACATTCTTTCATATTCAACAATTGAATTAGGAGTTTAAATACTTCTGGTTGTGTCAAATATCCAATTGATTCAATGTATTATGTTAGCCAAAAACAGTGAATCAAGTAGCACAGCATGTTCTTGGCAAATGACCTCCCAATAAACTATCTCATTTTAAAACTTAAGTTTGAATTTTTGTCAGTTTGAATCTTAGCTCGGATTAAAGTCAACATGTTAACTAACAGTGATGTTTACTTCAATTTGTGGCTATAGCTTTGCTATCATGTTTTAAGTTTTGAACTGATATCATGTTTTAACTCTGCTGGCATTTTAGAAATTTCAACACAAGTTTTGGCAAAGAATCATACACTTGCATAATTGCCTGGTGTATAGTTCAACTGTAGTATGGTTCACTCCCCAAGGCCTTTTGTGAAACTAACTCTTCTAGACTCTCCTCACTCCTTCAAAAGAGGCAAAATAAAATTATTGTACTCCGGGTTACAGTTTACGATTCAGAAGGCCTGGCTTGGACCCAAGCTTCACCTCTTAGTAAAACTCTTAGTCCCTATTTCCTTTATGTCTCTTAAACACTCTTAATTAAAATGAGGATTCTGGGAATAGTCATTAATTTGATTTCTCTTTATTTTTGAAATGCAGACTGAAGAGAATCTCCTTAGGAACAAAAGGTTTTCAAACACTTTCAATTAACAGCTTTAAAATAAGGAACTCTTCCAGGACATTAGTTCTAGCAAATTAGTATCACAGAAATAAACCTCTCTAGGAAGCCAATCGGGCCTGACATGGTAGCCTAGTGGCTAGGGAGCCTGGTCACTTTCTTTCATATGTCTATAATAAAAATATTATATTATCTGCTACCTTAGTCTCGTCTACTCCCTCAGGTGTCTTTACGTGGTTAAAGCATATCTCATGGTACCTGGATTATTCTAATTGTAGTAAGGGCAAAATACAGATGTTGGACTGCTTCCTGATACTGAATGTCTCTCCATCCTAGGCTGAATTAGCCCGATACTAAGCACTATCCCAAAGAGGTTAGGTGTAGTCCTTTCAGACCAGTACATGACCCAATGTTTCTGGGAACAGTGGCAACACCTAATTCTTGGAAGCCATCCCACTCCACTCCACCACGGGATCTTTGCTATGAGATCACTCTGCCATTGCACAAGAGTATTTTTCTGCTTTTGAAAAGTTGCACAATGTAAATGACACCAAGAGATCAAGCCCAGTACCTTGCCTGAGAAGCTCGTCATTTTTAATTTCACCTCTTACATGTAAGCTCACTAACTAACAAGGTAACCAGTCGGGTAACTCAGTGTAGCATCCCACTTGTTTCCTATTCTTGTGGGAGAGGAACAGACTTGCACCTGGCAGGGGTGGTAGTAGTGCCAAGCATAGGTACAGCTCATGGCCAGGTCTCGGCCCTCCTCCTCCTTTCTATCACAGCAGGAAACCATTCTTACTGTCCTATTTTCTCTTTAGTGAAAGACAATTAACTTATATTGGTTTATTTCTCCCTCTTACAACCGAGACAGAATTCTATGTCTATTTACTGTGCATTTAACTGCTTTGTCATTCATTAGAGATAAGATTTCTAATGCCTTGGACCACCACATTCTCCCGGGCCATGTACTCAGTACTTGTGAAAGCATGGTTTGTGTGATTTAATTGTCACTAATCTTTGGAAAGATGTTTTCATAGGCTCTAATTTTCTTCCAAGTTTTAATTGCAAAGCAGAGTTTTGAGAAATTGCATGTACTTGGCTTCTGTTATTATTTCCTCATATATTTCTCCCCACAACCCCCTAATGAATCATTCCAAGGGAAAAGTTCAACCATGACACACTGCTTTGGTTACCAAATCACCAAATCGTTAAGGAACTCCACTTTGACCCCAGGATTACTGACAGGCCTTAGAGATTAATTTGAAAAGCAACCCTCCCCCCCCATCCCCCACACTGTGAGAGACACAGAGAGAGAAATTCCATGTGTTGCTTAATTCTCTAAATGGATACATGCGTTGGGGCTAGGCTAAGTTGAAGCCAGAAACCAAGAGTTTCATTTGGGTCTCCCATGTACTTGGCTTCTGTTATTATTTCCTCATATATTGTTTATTTTTTGTTTTGTTATTTTGTTTGATAAAGAGAACACTCAGCTGGTTTTACTCTCAAACTTCCTGTAATAGCAGAATTGCACCAAGGCAAAGTCAGAACTTCTTGGGAGTCTCCCACCTGAGTAACAAGAAACCGCTGCCACACAGTAGCAGAAAGCTGGATGGAAAGTGGAGGTAGGATTCAAGATTTGAACCAAGCATTCTAATGTAGGATATAGGCATTTCAAATGGTGAGTTAATCACTGCATGATGGCCTGAAATACATGTGTAAACAAGAAAGCCCTGATCCCAAGAGGACAGATTTCCTCTGCAGGACTCTTACAGGGCCTGATGGTGGCAGTATCTCACTAGGCAAAAAAGCCATGGACATATCTTAGTGACTGGAGCCATGAGTCACAGTCACTGCCTTCCACAGATTTCAAAGTGGACCTTTGATGGAGCAGCTGAGACCCAACATGTGAAACCCACATGCCATGTCAGAGCACCTGGATTTCAGTTGGAATTCCTTCCTCATCCCTTGAGACAGCAGATGATGGCTCTGGTTGGGTCCCTGACACCCACTTTGGAGAACTGGATTTAATCCCCCGTTCCTGAATTTGGCCCAGCCCAGGCTGCTGAAAGCTTGTCTCTTTCCTGCTTTTCACATGCATAAAAATATATTTAAAAAAGAAGTATTTGTTTATTGGAAAGTCATATTTACTGGGATGAACGATTCTCTCTTCTCTAACACTACAACCAACTGAAAGGTAAAACACACTCAGGACTCTAAGCTAGCTATTTGTCTCCACATTTTCCCGTATCATACTCACTATGTATTTGTAGCTGGATTCTGCATTCTCATTTAAAACATAATTTCTTTTGTTAGAAAGTGGAAATGAAAAATATTGATCTATGAAATCAAGGTTGGAACTTTATGCACTTTTATGTTGCGGTACTTTGAGTGTCAGTTTTGAGATTGGTTTATAAGATTAAGGTGGTTTTCAGATTCTGGGAAAACAAGGAGGTCATATTTGGTTGTCAGAGTTTTACAGCTGTTTGCAAGCCCAGTGTTAGGTAACATATTGGGTTTGTAGTTTACTTCTAACCTAGTACTGGCCAACTTCCATCTTGAACTTTATATCCATAATCTGGTTTTAGTGATAATCAAGAACATATGAATTGCTATCATTAATCATTAACTTTTAAAATGTAGTTACTCGTGTATATGATTAGCTCAACTTTCAGCTACCCAAAGGTCACCACAACATGCTTTGTTAGGCTTTAACATGTGTTGCTCATTTGAGAATTAAATCCTGGGTTGCGAAAACTCCCTTGTGAGGAAGGAGGGGTGGTTATGTAGGGTTTAAAAAATATTCCTTACAGTTTCGAAGACTTCTACTGGCTCAGCTTTCTCCTTCAATGCCTCTCCCTTACTTAGTTCTCTTTCTTTCTTTCTTTCTTTCTTTCTTTCTTTCTTTCTTTCTTTCTTTCTTTCTTTCTTTCTTTCTTTCTTTCTTTCTCTCTCTCTCTCTCTCTCTCTCTCTCTCTCTCTCTCTCTCTCTCTCTCTCCCTTTCTAGATTCATTTTTATTGGAAAGGCAGATATACGGAGAGAAGGAGAGACAGAGAGAAAGATCTTCCATCCAATGATTCACTCCCCAAGCAGCCGCAATGGCTGGAGCTGAGCCGATCCGAAGCCAGGAGCCAGGAGCCTCCTCCAGGTTTACCATGTGGGTGCAGGCTCCCAAGCCTTGTGCTGTCCTCCACTGCTTTCCCAGGCCACAAGTAGAGAGTTGGTTGGGAAGCAGGGCTTCCAGGATTAGAACCGGCACCCATATGGGATCCTGGAGTGTTCAAGGTGAGGACTTTAGCCACTAGGCTACTGCACTGGGCCCACTTAGTTCACTTCTACCTGTGAAGTGTTTACCATGGTCTGTTTTATGCTGAAGTCCTATGCTCCAAGGTAATGCTGTTAGGAAGTGAAGCCTTGATGACATCATTAAGACATGAGACAGATCACTCATGAAGGGGATGAGTGAGTATCCTTTAAAAGCAGCCTTGGATGTGACAGAGAGTGATAACATGGAATACAGGTGTAGCATGTCAGGAAGAAGCTTTATTAGTCAAGCGTGGCGACAGCAGCTCCAGCTGCACTCCAGGAACCACCTGGCTGAAGTCAGGGTTTTTAAGCTCCCATAGGTGCATAACAAACAGGGATTTTTTTTTTTTCCCCTCGAACTATCCAATCAGTGGACCACATATTGGTTGGTGTACAGTACAAATCATCTAATCAACCTAGGCAGTATGCATTACAAATCATACCATCAAACCTAAGTGTCATGCAGCACAAACCAGCCAATCAGCTTAAGTTCAGACCACACCCAAGCTAACCAGCTAGCAAGCGTGTTTACAGAAGCAATAGCTATGGTTAGTTATGCTTGAAACTTAGTCAAGGAACCAAAATGGATCCATCTGCCCACTGCTATGGGGTGCTATCACTGGGGTGCACCCTGTCCCAGGGACACTCTGTCAGCTTTCTACCAGGTGAGGATATAGCAAGAAAATGACCATCTGCAGCCCAGGAAGAGGATCTGTGCCAGATACCCTCTCTTCTGACACTTTTGTCTTCTCAACCTCTAAGGTTATGGAAAAAAGATTCTTTTGTTCATAAGCCACCCAGTCTATGTTATCTTGTTAACACAGTGCAAAAAGTTTGGGCTAATATTCCCATTATGTCTCACATATCTTGGTCTACCTGATCATGACAATGTGTGAGTTCCTTTCAGAAAGTTCATGTAAAAATGATATTAAAAGATGGTGTGCATTTTCCATGAGCTTATTTTAGAGAAAGCTCCTATCGTCAGAGGCTTTTAGGTATGTCAGAGTGTCTTCTTTCACTGAAACTATTGTCTTCTGTGAAGTGTGGATGGGGGAGGTGGTTCAGAACATTTCCTAAAGCCCAGAAATCCCTACTGGGAGCATACGGTCATACTGTGGCTAAATAGGCATGTACCTGAAATCCATTTACACATGAAGAGTAGTAATTGAATATTTGAGTATTTTTCATTTGTTTTATAAAGTATGTTATATAAACCTTGTTCTTTCCTTTGTGATTTCAATGCTTACAATTAGTAGTCAAACAGTCATTTAAATATCCTTCCCTGGGCTGCCAGATCCAAGAGTTACCTTGGTGCCCCCTCACTTGAGAGCTTAGAGGATCCCTGGGCAAAGGCCTGAGCAAACCATCATTAGAAACAGCCTGTAGTGCAGCACAGTTTCCATTTCATCAGCCAATAAAACGCTTCAGGAAATTTCTGTGACTTCGCAGAATCTTTTCAAAGATGGTGGTCCAGAGTGTAGTCTCTGGGCCTGAAATCTCACCAGCTCAGAATCATTCCTCTGTCATTAGCAACTTTGGTGTTTCTATGTACAGGGAATGGGCAAGATGGATGGAATAGGGTAGTAGACAAGACTGGAAATACCAAGAAGAAAAAAGAAAGGCTCAGCGTGGTCATGTTTCTTTGTAGTAATTCTGTTTTCTGTCTATAAAATAGATAAGGGACATGTGTGTGGAATAGCCCTTTAGTCACTGCTTGGGAGTCTGTAATCCTATGTCACAGTGTCTAGACTCAAGTCTTGGCTCACTCTTCATCCCAGCTTTTTGTTAATGTGTGCCCTGGGAAATAGCAGGTGGTGGTTAAAGTAGTTGGATTCCTACAACCTGCATGGATAAAAACACCCTGATGGTCTTGCCACCTCACAGCTTCCTCCCAACCCAGCCAAAGCTATTGTGAGCACTTGTAAAGTGAACCAGTGTATGCAACAACTGGTCTTTGAAAAAAAAATCAAATCAGATTTTAAAAAATTAAAGAAATAAAGGAAATAGATGAGAGTCCTTTCCTTTTATCCTAGCTGGGGTAGTGCTATGGTGCTATAGAGTTAGGAAAGATGGTCTGGATGGACATCAGGGTGCCAGCAGACTCAAGCTCTGCATCCTTGGCGGCAGAGCTGGGCAGTTGTTCCTCTGGGCAGAAGCAGTACTGCAGAGCAAGTGTGAGACTGCTGTGAGGAGAAGCTTTCAGACAGGTACTTCCTGCCAGGTCCTCGAAGACTAAAGGCCGGGCATCTCATATAATTTTGCCAATAAAACTGAGGCCTCAATGGCATCAGATGCTTAGCTTCAGGTTCAGTCACTAAAAGGTGTAATTATTCTCCCCTGCATTCTGTGAACCTACTTGTTGGCTTCATTTACATGCAAAATACCAAGTTATCCACCTTTCACATAAGGTTGAAAGATGGCCCAACTTCGTCAATGCAAAATAAAAGACTCAGTGAAGTGAAATACACACATTAGTGAAGAGGAGGAAAACTGAACTGATAATGTGACCAGAAGGCAAACAGCTACGAAGGAAAACCTGTGAGCATTATAATTGGTGATAGGTGGAAAGGACCTTGAATATCTTCAAAAGTAGCCCCTTGGTTTTCTGGGAGAGAAGTATGAAAAGCCAAGCTGAAAGGCTGGTTGGTTCCAAGCTGAGCTGGGATCTCAGGGAATCTTTGTGTTCTAGGTTCTTCTCCTTTCAGTGGGAGACCGCTTTCCAACAGCAGCTGTGTCTTTTCATTGTTAATCCACAGAACACAATGAACTGCTTTCTGCTGGGGAACAATGTGTGTCCCCAACAGCCAAGAGACTGTAATCTGTTTGGAAAGGTCTTTGGAAGACATCTGTTGGGACCACCCCTTCCATCTGGCGTTGGACTTCTCCCCACTGGACTCTGCCAAGGCATTGTGTAAACTCTGCTAGAACATTTCACAGCCTGGGAAATCATCAACCATGTTCACATTAATGTTCTCTTACTGGACTGTTGGGCTGAGGACTTTGTTCATCATATCAGACTCAAGTGCCTCTTTCCATTTCCTAGCTTGGCTCTGATCCTGCTTGTAAGTCTGAGGAAAAACATCTTTTTTTCCCATAACAGACCTTTTCCTTTGCAGTAAACACCCTGTGGCCAGGGTTTGAGTCCAATCATCTAGAAACCACACCTGGAGTGCCTTAGACATGATTCTTGTGTGTGCCAGCCAGTGCACAGGCAGGGTCAGGTTCAGTCTGTCACTTGTACAAACCAATGCACATATAGGTAGATGCAGCTGCCTGGTCAGTTTTGTCCCAGCCCCATGTGTCATGTGAACTGATGGGTGCTTTGGCCTAGCCCAGCCCAGCCTGCCACTGGCATGGTATTCAAACATGCCAGTGGGTGCCACAGCCCAGCAGGGATGATCCCCAATAACCTCCACCAGGCCCTCTCCCAGCCCTGGTTTTTACTCTGCTGGCATGTGTTTCAACCTAGGCTCTTCTATCTCACATCCCACCTGGCTCTTCAGAACATCCATGGGTGCTTCAGCTTAGATCAACCTGACCCATTCCCAGACCCTGCTTACACACAGGCTGATGAATGCTGTTGCCTTGTCCAGCTCAGTCTACCACTAACCCTGGCTCCCATGCTCACCAGCAGTAACTGCACTGTAGCAGTGGAATACCCACAGTTTCCTTGCCAGGCCCACTTCCAGCCCCAGATTGTATGCTTGTCAGGGAGTATTGTGGATCAGCCTGACACAACTTACACCCAGTCTTGGCACTTGCCAGTGGGTGCTGTGGCCTAGCCCATCTGGCCTGTACCCATTCTAGCTCTTCTGGGTGCCAGTGGGTACAACAGTCCAACCCAACCTGAGCCCAGCCTGGCCCAGCCCCAGACTGGTCTGTCCTCAGTCCCAGCTCTCACACCAGTGGAAGCAGTGGCCCAGCAAGGGAGTCCCTGAAGTTTCCATTCCAGGCCCACTTCCAGCTCTCCAGGTCTTGTGCATGTCAGCAGGTGCTACAGCCCAGTATAAGATGCCCTGCCATCTCATCTTAGCATTTGCCATCAGGTGCTATAGCCTGGCTCAGCCTGGCCTGCCCCTAGACCTCATGTGAACTGGTGGGTATTACAAATTAATCTGGCCTGGGGTGTATCCCATCCTGCTCTGGGTCATATAAATGTGTGCTATGTACAGACCTAGCCCGACCTGCCCCCAGATCCAGCTCACACATATGCCAACAAGTGCTACAGCCTGACCCAGCCTGGCATCCTCCCAGCCCTGGCTGATATGAGTGTAAGGTGAGTTCCTGTTAGGTGAGTTCCTTAGTCCAGCCTGATCTGGCCCTTCACTACCCCAGCTCTCCATCCAAATTTGTGAGTGCTACAGTCCAATAGAAGCAAGCCCTCAAATTTCCTATAAAATCTACTCCCAGACTTGGTTCTCTCACGTTCTAGTGGGTGCTGTGTTCTAGCCTGATGTAGTGGTGGAGGGCTGCAGATTGCCCAGGAAAGAGTGTCTAGGGAGCAGCTGAAGGCATGTGTGACAGGAAAGGAATCATTTTTAGGGTCTTCCATAGACCAGACTACTGCACTCACAGGTAGGCAAGGGAGATGAGATTGAGTGGTTTAAAGGGGGAAAAATGGAGGGTATGTCTGCATCAGGCCAGGGCACCCACTTACATGCCGGGTATTATGTCCCAGTCTGGCATTCCCTGCCTTTCCATGCAGCTTAAAAAAGGAGAATAGAATAGAATAGAATAGAATAGAATAGAATAGAATAGAATAGAATAGAATAGAATAGAATAGAATAGAATAGAATAGAATAGAAGAATAGGCAGTTATGCTGGTACACTGGTATAGTTAGCACAAATTTGGTATTAACCAGCCCAGGATGCCCACCAACCTTGGTTGCTTTTCCTTCAGCATTGTAATGCTTTCCTAGGTACATGGCAACCTAGGCAGTTGCTTATAGTTTGGAAATTCTCATGTTTTGCTTCCTAACTCATCTCTTACATCCTTTGCCTCCTTCTCCTAACTCACCATAAAACAAGTCTGTTCTCATCTGATAGAATGATTCATTTATAATCAGGCTAGTTCATGTCCCTTCTTGAAACCTTCCTGTCTTTCTATTGCAATTACAATAGAAACAGAATCTTCTCAAAATGGCCTCAGTGCTCACATGAGCTTTCTCCTCCATTACTGTTCTGAGTTCTCCTCTTTCACCTCTTCTCTCCTTTCCTCTCTCCCTCCCCCACATGCCCAGTCCACTGTTGTCCCTTGCTAGACCCTGAACCTGCCTGGGAGTCTCCCTGGGAGTCTCCTGTTCACTTTGGAAGGATCTTTGCCCAGATGGCTGGGTGTCTCACATGCAACTCTGTCAAGTCTGTGCAGACATGGAATATTCTCAGATTCCTGAACTTGCCGATGTGTTCCCTTCCAGGAAACTCTAATCCCCTCCTTGACTTAATTTTTTTCTCAGCACTTACCACTTTCTAATTTCTATGTAAGCAACTTTCCTTCCTCTCCATAAAGTCTTCTGTGGGTCACAGAAGGACAAGGTTTCTTCCTAGAATAGCATCCAATAGCTGTTATACAGTGTTTGTTCTTGTAAAATGGGCTTTCTTGTGGCATGATGGGAAAGCTACAGGGTTGGACTTTAAATTCCTATTCTTCCAGGGTTTAACCTTTGGCAGAGGTACTGGATCTCACTCAAGTTGTTTTTTCAAGTGCACAAAGTAGGCCAGTATGTAACTTAAAACACTTGCTGATAATCTGTTGAGACAGCAAGTGAGAAAAACATTTAGTTGTGCCAATAAAGAAAGATTTCACACTTTGCTGTAAATTTGTGTTAGATGTTTATTTATTTGTTTGTCCTATTTGATACCATGAGTGTAACTAAATACAAGATGATATAATTAGTGCTGGTTACTGTGAGGGAAGTAATTCAGACTTTCCATCTATCCCATAAAGTGTATCCATAAAACTTTTCTGGAATGATGTTTGCCATTCAATAAAAGTGTGTAGAATCAGAATATAGTTTGATAAGTTTTAATCTCTGCTTGCGACCAATAGACTAGCACATCCACTATACCAAACAGATTTCATGTATCATTGTGATTCACCCATTCCTGTCCCTCATAGTCTTCTCTATCCCAGCACAACCACTGATTTTAATTCCCTCACTTTGGAGTTTCCTTTTTCCTGAAAGAGCTTCCTTAATAGTTTTGCACTATAGGTCTAATGGTTTTAAATGTTCACTGTCCTCAGGGCTGAAATAATCTTCGTTTAACCTTCAGTTCAGAAAGGTACCAGGGGAAGGTGGGCACTGTGGGACAGCAGGTTAAGCCATCCCTGGGTCACCAGGGATGAAGTATGGCTTGATTGCTGGCTACCCCTCACTTCTTAATAATGTGCCCAAAGGAACTGATTATGGCCCCAATACTTGGGTTCTTGTCACTCACACAGGAAACCCACGTAGGGCCTGGATCCTGGTTTTGGCCTAGCCAAACCCTGGCTGTTGTGCATTTGGGTAGTGAATTAATGGATGCAAGATATCTTTCCCCCTCTTTCTTCTTTTCCTCCTCTTCCTCATCTCTTCTTTCTTCTTCTCCTCTCCTTCTTCTCTCCCCCTTCCATGTTGTCTTTAAAATAAGTAAATAAAACTTTCATCTTTTAAAAAAAGGGAAATATTTTCACTGGGCTTAGTTGTCTAGATCAGTACATGTTTTTCTTTCACTATCTTAAAGATATTTCTATTCTTGTGACATTTCTAACAAGAACTCTAACAAGAACATTTTCTTACCTTTTTTCTTATCAGTTTTCTTCCTTGCTTTTTATATTTTCTTTTTAGAATTGGTTTTGAGCAATGTGATTATGATGTATTTGGTGCCATTTTCTCCATATACCTTGTGCTTGAGACTTCCTAAATTTTTCAATATTTACACTTACAGTTTTTATTAAACATAGAAAATTGTCCCAGGAAAGACTAAAGGATAACATGTACGGACCTTACAGGTTCTCTCCTATTCCCCATTCACCGGCTGAGTTCTTGCTGCCTCCTGACTTCCCTTTAGCCTCACCTTGATTCACCTGGCTATTGCTGGAACTACAGATACTTTCTTCTGAGGTTCACTTCCTCATTGTGTTTCACCTAACTGACACACTGGAACCTTATCTTTCCCCAGTCAGAATTCTCCTAGATTGGCTACCGTGGTTTATGAATTGAGAAAACTCTCAAGCCCAAAATATGAGGAAATGATAGCAACGAAAATCACATCAACTCAGATGTTACAAACATTAAAAAGACAGTAACAGAGGCAAGCATCTGGCCTAGTGGGTAGGATGCTGGTTGGGATGCCTGTGTCAGGAATAGCTAAACTTGGTTCCTGACTCCAGTTCTGGCTCAAGCTCCCAGTTTCAGCTTTTTATGAATGAAGACCGAGAGAGAGCGAAGATGGCCGACGTAGGAGGAAGGCTGTGAGGGAGCGTCTAGTGAGAGAGGGATAGAACGCTACAGAAGCAGCAAAGAGGAACAGCAGGGAACCGCAGGGAGAGGTCCGTGAAGCTCCCTGGGACAGTGTGGAGCCAAAAAGATCCACACAACTCGGAAGAACAACGAGAACGGAGCAGGGCAAAGTCAGAGAAACCGACATCCCACTCTAGACCTGCTGAGTCACTTTTGAAAACGGCCTGACGGGAGACGCGACCAGCTCGGAGGCAGGGAGATCAGGGGATCGTCGCTGGCGGGAGGCCTTCGGCAGCGGTGGAGGCAGACTGCAGCAGCCGGACGTTTGGTGAGCTCGGGGTTGACGTGGCAGCCTCCGCATTTCTCGCCCCCTGCTGAGATTCCAGCCTCTGAGAAGGCGGAGCAGGCGGCCGAAACTGTTGGGTCTGTGTGGAACTACGCACAGTGGTGTTGTGTTGGTGGCTGAGGGGGGCCGCGGGAAGGCGCCTCGGAAGTTCCTGCGCTGAGGGGACCAGTGCGGCTCGGTGCGCAGAGGCAGCTGGCGAGGGTCTGGAGTCCCCCACATCCTGCCTGGTGAGTGCACGAAACCACCGAGCGCACTGGTGAGTGCGCGCCGCACCGAGCGGGCTGGGCGCCCCGCCTGCAGCAGCAGCACCTCCGCAGCGCAGGTGTCAGGTGTCAGGAGAGCTCAGATTTGGGAAGTGTAGCGCTGTGTGTCCCTGACACGCAGGTACCACTCCCATAGAGTGAACTGCTCACTTCTCGCCTCCCACCCTGCAGTTCTGAGCGTGGGCGACCCACCAGGAGAGCCCTGAAAACTCCTGCACCAAACTGACACGGTGCGAACCTGCCGTGAAGTCATTATAACAGGGCGCCTGGGTCACTCCTCCGCTAAGGGCCTGTGTGGGGGAGCCACACGGGAGCAGGGGCTCTGAACACCCACACACCACGAGTGGTGGATTCACTGCACAAGAGCCACGCCTGGAAAGTGCCTCACCCACAGTCCCGTGTGTGGGAGACGCACCAGGTGGGCTCTGAAAAACCCTGCAGTCCCTGACACGGAGAACGCAGGGAGAAAGCACATAAAACCTTCTACGCCCTGCGGATTCCCGTGAAGGGGGCACACCCAGAGAGCGCCTCCATCCCTCCACGCCCTGGGGTGTCACACCTGTAGAAGAGGTGCCCAGAGTGTGCCTGGAATCCACTGGGCCCCCAAGGTGGTGCTCTACAGCCCCGGGCCCTGAGAACGCACCAACGGTGCCTTGAAAATAACCACGCCCGGCAACACCACGCCTGCAGGCTCCAATCTCTACAGGAAAGCACCTGACAGCCCCTCAACACACGGGTCCATTTGCCTCACCAGAATACACCAACGCAATGGGAAAAACCACCAGAAAGAGTTGTGCTCCAGATGAAAGAGCCAGCACCCCACCAAACAAGGGCCAAAAGCCATTATCAATATCGACGATACGAGATGAAGACATGGAAGTGTTACCAGCAAAGGAATTGATGAAAATAATGCTAAAATTTCTCAGAGACGTGGACACAAAGCTGGAAGACTACCAGAACCGCATAATCACCGAAATACAACAAATCAAAACCAAACTGGACGCCCAAGATAATAAGATTGAAAGCCTCATCAACAGAATAAATGCGGCAGAGGAAAGGATCTCTGAAACAGAAGACACACAAAATGAAAGTGCCCAGCGAATCAAACAGCTGGAGACAAACCTCAGCAAAACTAATAAAATGATGCAAGAGATGAAGGATTACCTTAGAAAATTGAATATTCGGATCATCGGCCTCCCCGAGGGAGTAGAAAGAGAATCTGGGATGCAAGCAGTGCTCGATGAAATTATACAGGAAAACTTCCAAAACACTTGGAACACGAATCCACCCCGCATACAGGATGGACAGAGAACTCCCAACAGACATGATCCAAAGAGATCTTCACCCAGACACACGGTGCTCAAGTTCTACTCCAATGAAGACAAAGAAGGAATCCTGAGACAAGTACGAAGTAGAGAAAAGATCACATACAGGGGAAAACCCATCAGAATCACTGCTGACTTCTCCGAAGAGACCCTACAAGCAAGGAGAGAATGGACAAAGATCTTCCAAGTCCTGAAACAAAACAACTGTCAACCAAAAATAATCTACCCAGCAAAGATCTCATTTGTATATGAGAACGAAATCAGATACTTCAATAGCAAAGAAAAACTAGAAGAATATGTCTACACAAAACCAGCTCTGCAAAGTCTCCTTAGAAATGCGCTAGTCCCGGACAAAAAGGAGGCAAATCACAAACAAAGTTGGCAAATAAGAAGGTCTCCAAACTAAAGGCCGCACAAACAAGACAATTACATAGGCAACAACACACACACAACACAATCACATGGCAGGGCAAAATTGCAACCTCTCAATTTTAACTCTCAACACAAATGGTCTAAATTCACCAATCAAACGACAGAGATTAATAGAATGGATCATCAAACAAGACCCAACCATCTGTTGCCTACAAGAAACGCATCTAACCAGAAAGGATGCAAAGAAACTGAAAGTGAAGGGATGGAAAAAGATATTCCACGCCAATAGACGAGAAAAAAAAGCTGGGGTAGCTATCCTAATTTCAGACGAGATAGATTTCATTCTAACTAACATCAAAAGAGACAGGGAAGGCCATTTTATACTGGTGAAAGGAATGATCCATCAAGAAGCAATCACCATCATTAATGTTTATGCACCGAATCTTAATGCACCTACTTACGTAAAGCAATTACTTACAGACTTAAGGGAAGACATAGACACCCGCACAATTCTTGTAGGCGATCTCAACACACCTCTAACAACAATGGACCGGTCTACGAAACAAAAACTCAACAAAGAAACAACAGAGCTCACACAAACAATAGAACAACTGGACTTAGTAGACATATATAGAACTTTTTATCCTAAGGCCACAGACTATACATTCTTCTCAGCGGTGCATGGCACCTTCTCCAGAATCGACCACATGATAGGACATAAAGCGAATCTAAACAACTTCCAAAACATTAGTATCATACCATGTACCCTCTCAGACCACCATGGGATGAAACTGGTAATCAACAACTCAAAACTCCCCAGGAAGTATAGGCACTCTTGGAAATTGAACAATATGCTATTAAACGAACAATGGGTCAGAGAAGAAATTAAAGATGAGATCAAAAAATTCATGGAAACCAATGAAAACTCTGATACAACATTCCAAAACTTGTGGGACACTGCCAAAGCAGTGCTACGAGGTAGATTCATCGCAATCGGAGCGCATGTCAAGGCCCAAGAAAGACGCCAAATACAGGAACTAACCTCACACCTCCAGGATCTGGAAAAACAGCAGCAGAAGAGTCCCACGCACAATAGGAAACAAGAAATCATCAAAACAAGGGAGGAGATAAACCAAATAGAAATCAAAAAAACTATACATAAAATCAACAAATCAAAAAGTTGGTTTTTTGAGAAAATAAACAAAATAGACACTCCACTGGCCCGATTGACCAAAAAAAAAACAAGAGAAAGTGAGAATCAACAGCATTAAAGATGAAAAAGGCAACATAACAACAGACACTGCAATCATTAAGAAAATAATTAGAAATTACTACAAAGAACTGTACTCCCACAAATTTGAGGACCACCAAGAAATAGAAAAGTTCTTGGACTCCCACCATTTACCAAAACTCAGTCCGGAGGCAACTGCAGAATTAAATAAACCCATAACCGAGGTAGAGATTGAAACAGTCATCAAGGATCTCCCAACGAAAAAAAGCCCAGGCCCAGACGGCTTCACTACAGAATTCTACAAAACATTCCGAACAGAACTAACCCCAATCCTCTACAAGCTCTTCAAAACAATAGAGGAGGAAGCAACCCTCCCAAACTCATTCTATGAAGCCAACATCACCTTAATCCCAAAACCGGATAGAGAACCATCAGAGAAGGAAAACTACAGACCTATTTCTCTGATGAACATTGATGCTAAAATTCTCAACAAAATCCTAGCCAATAGAATTCAAAAAATCATCAGACAGATCATTCATCCGGATCAAGTAGGATTCATCCCTGGAATGCAGGGATGGTTCAACATTCGGAAATCCATAAATGTTATAAACCATATCCAAAAACTGCAAAACAAGAACCACATAATAGTTTCAATAGATGCAGAAAAAGCTTTCGACAAAATCCAACACCTCTTCATGCTAAAAACTCTAGCCAAAGTAGGCATAGATGGGAAAATCCACAACATAATTAAAGCAATTTATGAAAAACCCAACGCCAGTATCATACTGAATGGAGAAAAGCTAGAACCCTTCCCACTGAGATCTGGAACAAGACAAGGGTGCCCACTATCACCACTGCTATTCAACATAGTCCTAGAGGTACTTGCAGAGGCCATAAGACAAGAAAAAGAAATCAAAGGCATACGTATAGGAAACGAAGAAGTCAAGCTTTCACTATATGCAGATGACATAATCCTATACATAGAAAAACCAGGAGACTCAATACAGAAACTGCTAGAACTTATACGAGAGTTTGGCAGAGTGGCGGGGTACAAAATTAACGAACGAAAATCAACAGCCATAGTGTACGCAAATAACACCAAGATGGAAGAAGATCTAACCAACAGGATACCATTCAAAATAGCAGAGAGAAGTATGAAGTATTTGGGAATAAATCTAACCAAAAGTGTAGGAGACCTATTCGAAGAAAACTACAAACTATTTAAAAAGGAAATTGAACAAAACCTCAAAAGATGGAATAACATCCCGTGCTCCTGGATAGGCAAAATCAATATCATTAAAATGTCTATACTACCACAAGCAATATACATTTTCAACGCAATTCCAATCAAATTGCCCAAAACATTCTTCACGGAACTGGATACAATGATTCAACAGTTCATCTGGAAACACAAAAAACCACGAATAGCTAGAACCATCCTGAAAAATAAGAAATTAGCAGGGGGAATCACAATCCCGGACCTCTGGACATACTATAGAGCAGTGGTAATCAAAACAGCCTGGTACTGGCACAAAGACAGAAAGGAAGATCAATGGAATAGAATAGAAGCACCAAAAGGGAATCCACACAGATACAGCCAATTAATCTTTGACAAAAAGACTAATGACAGCTTAAGCAAGTGGGAAGGACTCTTTAGTAAATGTTGTTGGGACAACTGGCTGATAGCCTGTAGAAACAAAAAGATAGACCCACATCTATCACCATACACTAAGATCCAATCTACATGGATAAAAGACCTAAACCTACATCCAGAAACCTTCAAACTCTTGCAAGAAAATGTAGGAAATACCCTGCAAGACCTAGGAGTAGGTACCGACTTTCTAAGAAGGACACCAAAAGCAATAGCAGTTGAGAACAGAATAAACAAATGGGACCTCATCAAACTAAGAAGCTTCTGTACAGCAAGGGAAACAATCAACAAAGTAAAAAAGCAACCCACAGAGTGGGAGAAGATCTTTGCACACGATATAGGCGATAGGGGGCTAATTTCCAGGATATACAAAGAACTTCAAAACAACCAAAAAACCAAAACAAACAAGCCACTCAAGAAATGGGCACGGGAAATGGGCAAACATTTCACAAAGGAACAAGTCCAAATGGCAAACAAACATATGAAAAAATGTTCCAGCTCCCTAGCAATAAGGGAAATCCAAATTAAAACATCGATGAGGTACCACCTAACACCAGTAAGATTGGCCCACATAAACAAGAACACCAACGACGCTTGCTGGCGAGGATGCGGGGAAAAGGGAACCCTACTCCACTGCTGGTGGAGCTGCAAATTGGTACAGCCTTTATGGAAATCAGTCTGGAGAACACTCAAACAACTCAAAATCAGCATACCATATGACCCAGCAATAGCACTCCTAGGAATATATCCAAAACACCTGTTTTACGACAAACCAACATGCATCCCTATGTTCATTGCAGCACAATCAGTAATTGCGAAAACATGGAAGCAACCGAAATGCCCATCAGCAGAAGATTGGATAAGAAAGCTTTGGTTCATCTACTCCATGGAATACTACTCAGCTATTAAAAAAAACAAAATGCAGTTCTTTGTGGCTAAATGGGCACAACTGGAAACTATAATGCTAAGGGAAATGAGCGAATCCCAAAAGATTAGATACCACATGTTTGCCTTGATTTAACCTGTAATTTTTTGTTTGGTGGTTTGTTATTTTTTGAACCTGTCATTGATACTGTCTCAACCCAGATGTTTCGAAGAATGGAACTTGCATTATTTTTAACATATTGTTTACCCAATACTATGTCAATTAATTCCATAATGTTGTATAATGATAGTGAGGCCTTGTTGGGGCTTTTAACTGACTGGATCTTTACTCTGTTAGACCTGTCTTCAGACCATAGAAGGTCTCCCCAAGAGGCCACTGAACTTATCTGGACAATAAGACGCTGAACTTTATGCTAGGCAGGTGTTTGCAAGCAATGAATCTCAACTGAACTTGAACTATGGTTATGCAACAAGGTGGAGGAATCCACCATGGGGGGAGGGGTATGAGAGGGGTAGGGGGGATCCCCAGCGCCTATAAAACTGTACTACATAATATAATGTAAGCAACAATAAAAAAAAAATGAATGAAGACCCCAGGAGCCCAGGTCTCTTTCAGTGTGTCTATCTCTGTCACTGCCTCTAAAATAAATAATGAAAAAAACAAACAAACAACAGTAAAAAGATATTACTGACAACTTTACATCAATACACTTTGTAATTAAAAACAAACAAACAAACAAACTGGGTCTGGCTACTGAATCCAGCTTCCTGCTGATAAGGCAGAAGTAGTGTTTCCAGTCATTGGGCCCTTGCCATAAATATGCTACACCTGGAGTGAGTTCTCTTAGTTTCTGCCAAGGCTCTTGCCTAGCCTCAGCTGTTGCAGGCAGCTGGAAAGTGAACCAATGGTCCTTCTCCATTTATCTCTCCTCACCAAGTAAATAAATTAAAAAGTTTTAAGATGATTTTTAAAAAGTTAGTATGTTACAAAGTTGACATTTTAATCAATGAAAAAAGGACAACTTGAATTGGGATATTTGATCATACTCCTACTTCATTCCATAAATGTAAATAAGTACCAAAGGCATTAAGATTATATAGTGGCCTCCAAAGCATTCATGGAAAATGAAAAAATTATGCATGCATTTCAGAAAACTTTTGCACTAAAATAGAAATATCTTTTCATTTCATTTGTCCATGAACTTTTAAAAAATCAATATCAGGAAGAAAAAAAAAAAGAAATTAACAACATCATGAAGTTAAAAAACATGTTACTGAATGAATAATGTGATGCTGAAGAAATGGAAAGAAAATCAAGAACCTTCCTGAAGAAAAGATGTTTCTGTATGATCTATGAATCACTGAAGAATTTAATCAGAAGAAAGTGTTTTGAAGAGATGAAACTAACAACAACAAAAAAACCCCAAATCCATGAGATATAGTTTCCACTGATCTTTGTTGGTGAAATGTGTCTCCTGCAGGCAACAAATAGATGGGTTTTGTTTTTTAATCCAGTCTACTAACCTATGATGCTTGATTGATGAGTTTAAGCCATTTACATTCAGGGTTAATACAAATAGGTGGTAATTTGGTCCTGTCACTTTAAGAAATGGGTAGTTCATTGATTTAGTCTTCTGTTGTTATTTTACTGGGATGTTCTTTCCATTTGCCTTTGGTTTTGGTAGGTGCTATTCCTCTTTGTCAAGAGAACATCTTGAAATATCATTTGTAGGGCAGGTATAGAAGAGGTATATTCTTTTAACTTTTCTTTACTGTGGAATAATTGTATTTTATTTTCAAAGACAAAGGAAAGGTTGCTGGGTACGTTATCCTGGGTCGAAAACTTTTTGCTTTTGAATCTGGAATATGTCACTCCATTCTCTTCTGGTCGATAGAGTTTCCTGTGAGAAGTCTCCTGTGAGTTTAGCTGGCATTCCTATATATGTCAGTTGATTTTTTATGTGCATATTTAAGGATCTTTTCCTTATGTTTGATTGAAGAGGTTGATTATCATGTGTCTTGGTGAAGATTGCTTTTGATCAAGCCTGTTGGGAATTCTGTGCTCCTCCTGGATCTTGTTTCCCAATTTTTTCTCTAGATTAAGAAAAATTTCCCTTATTATTTCATTAAATATATTCTTAAACCCAGCTTCTCTTTCTGCACCTTCTGGAACTCCCGTAACTCTAATATTTGGCCTTTTAATAGTGTCTTTCAATTCTTGAATACTTTTTTTTTTTTTTTGCATGATCCAGCTTTGCTTCCAGCTTTTTGTTTGCTTCCCCCTGGTGACAGGAAATATCTTCCAATTCTGAGATTCTTTCTTCTGCCTCCTTGATTCTATTTTGGAGACTCTCCACTGTACTTTTAATTTGCTCCACTGTATTGTTTATTTCTGATGTATCATCTTTCATTTGACTCATTTCCAGTGTGACATATTCCTTGAATTCCTTGAATGCCTGCTTTACGTGCTTCTCATTGTTGATAAGAAGTTTTATAACAAGTGTTTTGCATTCTGTATCCCCCATTTTCTTGTTGTCTTCCTCGATTAACTCTGACGTTGGCAAAGGGTTTTGCTCCTTTGCAGGGGAGGCTTCAGTAATATTCATTGTGTTTCTGTATCTTCTTTTGCTTTTGGTCATTGTACTTCTGGTTAGCAGAATCTTCTCCTTGGGGCAGGTTTCTAAGCTGTGTCATCTACTGGTCTACAATGCGATTTTAATTGTTGTAATTGGTACATGACTCTTTGTTAGCAGTCACTTGTGCCACTTCCTCCAGCGAGTTCCAGATCTGGGTTCTTATGTTAGATTTCCACCATGGTCTCCATAGCCCCAGTTCCTGTCTCACCAGTCTCCACCTCCTGTAATACCATGCTGAGGTTGCACCATTATCTGTACAACCTTTCTCCCACTTTCAGTTGGAATATGTGCCAGGATTAGGGAGATACCAGGTGTCTTATATAACTAGGTTGTTGGTGGTGCAGATCTTGCCATTATGCCATTCTTATTCTTCTCAGAACAGGTGCCCAATCTTTGGCATACTTTGCATAAAAACAAATAGAAAATAAAAGCTCTCAATACATCTGTTTCTATAGATTTTTAGAAAACTCTGATATAGTTATGCCAGAATGAGACTCGGCTCCTTTCCAGCTTCCACAGAGAATGCCGTATATGAGACTCAGCGAGCATGCAGGAATTGGAAAGGGGGCCCATGGTCCTTGTTTCTGTTTAAAGCTTATGAAGAGTCCAGAATGGAGAGTCATGAGCACAACTACTTGGGCCATCAGTGTTGCCTTCCTGTGTCTGCTTTAGCGAAAAAACTGGCACCTCAACTCAGGCAGCATTTTTTTAAAAGGTTTATTTTTATTATTTTTTTATTGGAAAGGCGGATATACAGAGAGGAGAGACAGAGAGGAAGATCTTCCGTCCGATGATTCACTCCCCAAGTGAGCTCAACGGCCGATGCTGTGCGGATCCAAAGCCAGGAGCCTCTTCTGGGTCTCCCATGCGGGTGCAGGGTCCCAAAGCTTTGGGCCGTCCTCGACTGCTTTCCCGGGCCACAGGCAGGGAGCTGAAAGGGAAGCAGGGCCACCGGTATAGAATCGGCGCCCACATGGGATCCCGGGCGTGCAAGGAGAGGACCTTAACCACTGCGCCACCACGCTGGGCCCTCAGGCAGCATTTTCACTGCTGTCCCTGGCAACTACTCTTGCTGTGTTCAGTGTACTTCTGGAAATCATGCTCAGAACAATTAGGGAAGGAAAAGAAGCAAAATGATATCCACCCACATCAGATGTGGCAAAGTTGTGTTTGTTTGCTGATGACATGATTCCCCATTTTAAACCTTGAAGATTCTACTATTAGAATTAATTAGCACATTCAGGCAAGTTTTAGGATACAAAAATCAACATACAAAAGCCAACTGTATTTTCATACATTAACAATGAATTATATAAAAAAGAAATGGGGCCCGGCGGCGTGGCCTAGTGGCTAAAGTCTTCACCTTGAACGCGTCTGGATCCCATATGGGCACCAGTACTAATCCCAGCAGCTCCACTTGCCATCCTGCTCCCTGCTTGTGGCCTGGGAAAGCAGTAAAGGCTGGCCCGAGGCCTTGGGTCCCTGCACCCCCATTGGAGACCTGGAGAAGGTTCCTGGCTCCTGGCTTTGGATCGGCACAGCACTGGCTGTTGTGGTCACTTGGGAAGTGAATAACTGGACAGAAGATCTTCCTCTTTGTCTCTCTTTCTCTCTGTATATCTGACTTTCCAATAAAAATAAATAAATCTTAAAAAAAAATACAGGCTTTAAAAAAAGGAAATGAAGGAACAGGTATTTGATTTATTAGTTGAAACATCCATGTAGGAGAACTTAGGGTCTAGTTTGCCTTAATATAATATAATATGATGTCAAATCTAAAAATAGTACCTTTAAATTGTATATTACCCCACCTCCAAACTGTCTGTACTACATGCAATAAGATACTGTGATGTAATCTATGAATCAATAATTGAGAGACGGATTGCATATGATCACCTGAGATTCCTAATATCCCTTTTATCATTGTTAGTACTGCTATGCAGGGGTAATGATGACCTAGTCCTTACTGTATCCCCATTTGAACCACATGGGTCATATGCTAACATTAATTTCTACAGGAAGATATTGGATACTATTTTGCACCACCCTACTGTCACATTGATATTCCTGCTAAGAGTTCAACAACATCATGGAGAGGAAGGCTCACTATTCCATTTTACTTTATTTTTTGTAGTTTTTTTTCTTCTTTTTTCCCTCTCAACCCGTGGCGGACTGTACCTTAAAGAAAGTACAATGAAAGGGCAGCGGGAATAAATATGTCCATAGGCAGAAACAGAGAGAAGTATAACCCCGTACTTGCACTACAAGGATAGACTTACAGTGAAACAGCAGATAAGTCCCTACATGGTTGGGAAACACCTCAATGGCAGGAAGACGGACTTCTGAGGGCACACAGAAGACACCTAGTGAAAGACTGGAGAGGACAATGGGCTGGGGGTGGGGTGGAAAGGAGGGGAAACCCCAATGCCTATTAAACTGTGTCATAAAATTTAAAAAGAAACAAACCCAGTGCCAATACAGACTCTGGGAGGCAGCAGGCAGTGGTGATGGGTTCCTGACAACCATAAGGAAGACTTAGGTTGAATTCCTAACTCCCAGGCACAGGAGGAGTTTCTCTCTCGCGCGCGCTCTCTCTCTCCTATCCTCTCTCTCTCTCTCTTTTCTCCCTTTCATTTCCACTCAAATAAAACTTTTTAAAAATAAGCATTAATATTTATAATAGTATCAAAAAGAATAAATAGAAATAAATATAACAAAGTAAAATATGCTGAAGACTACAAACTAGCGACAAAAGGATGTTTTAAAACACGAAAAATATCTTTTGTGGCTGAATTGCAAGAATTAACATTGTCAAAATGTGTGCATTACCCAAAGATATCTACTAATTCAATCAAATTCCTAGGGCACTTTTCATAGAAATAAAACAAACATTCTTAAAATGTATACAGAACCACCAAATGATTCTGCACTAGCCAAAGCAATATTAAGAGAAAACAAAGCTAGTGGTATAGTTTCTAATGGTTTCTAATTCCAAAATAAATGATAGACCTAGAATACAACAGTGTGGTACTAGCATGAGAACAGAAAGACCAGCAAAGCGGCACAGTGGGTTAAGCTGCTTGCCAGTCATATCAACCTTCTGTATCAGAGCAACAATTTGACCACTGGGTGCTCTGTTCCAATCCAGTTCCTTATTAATGTGTGTGGGAAAGCAGCAGAAAACATTTCAAATACCTGGTCCCTGCAACCCACTTTGGAGACCTGGATAGAATACCTGGCTCCTGGCTTCAACCCAGCTGTTACAACTATTTAGGGAATGCCAGTTGGAAGATCTATTCTTATATCTCCCTTTCTGTCTCTATCACTATGTATTTCAAATAAATAAATAAACATTTAAAAAAAGGAAAGAGAAAAACAGGTAATGGTATAAAAGTAAAATAAATGAAATTTGTTACAAATAAAAGGCTATAGCATAAGGGAAACTAACATCTAAGGAAAACAAAAAATACTTGTGACAGTTGCCCTAACACAAGAAATTTCAAAGAAATCACATATTATTATAACCAGCATGCACACACAACATATGATTTCCAGAAGAAGTGTGCCGATGATATATTGTTCTTTGAAATATCAGTGGACTCGTGTTGACAAAGGGACTATTTGAAGTAAAGTCTTTCCCCAGAAAAGCTTTTTGTCTTGGTGGAAATTATGGACACAACTCAAAGCTTTTGTTAATATGATATTAACTTTTTAGGAAGGCAGTACATGTTTATTGTTAAACAGCAGAAAATACTTACATCCTGGCACAACTATATCAGAGCTTTCTAAAAATTTATAGGAACAGATGTAACTGACAGCTTTTATTTTCTATTGTTTTTATGCAAAGTATGCCAAAGATTGGGCATAAGATGTTCTGTTCTGATAAGAATAAGACCGGCTACAGGAATATCTGTAAGAATATCTACAGGAGTGAACATGCATTATGCTCACACCTATCTAAGATCCTCTGTTAGTGGATGACATTTACATGTTTACCTAGAATATTGTGTTTAAATTTCACTGTGAACTCACACTACTTACCTGGAAAAGCAATAAAATGAGACGGAATACCTCCTCCCTCTGTCCAGGGAAGAGTTTGGGCTTGTCCCACTGGGGGGTGGTCCTTCCCTAATGGCTGAGTTACTCTGCTCTGGGTCTCAGGATTTTTGAGGACTGTCTTTGGGGCAGACAATTAAGCACAGTGTGGGCCCACCTGAGTAGCAATTCTCTTCTGCTCTTCATTAAAGACTACACATTGTAATACTTAAAGCGGAAATCAGTAGGGAAGGGGTGGGAGAGGACTTGAGATGGGGAGGGGAAATCCCAGAGCCTATGAAATTGTATCATAAAATAATAATAACAATAATAATAATAATAAAGAGCAACTACAATGCTTTGGTTAGTTAAATCACTGACAAGCTACACAGACACAAACTTGATTGTATCCATTTGCCAACAGGTATGTGTCTTATCCTGCACTTTTCTATAAGCTGCTACTTTTCGCTTACTCTGTAACCTAAAGACTTAGATTACTATTTTTTCTTATTAATTAAGACTTTTTCCTAAGAAAAGAGATGAGAGTATTTTATAAAGTTTGGTATATAGTTTTCTAAAGGGTCCACAATTTTATTTTTGATTTCTTCTTAGAGACAATAAATAACAAAGTTTTTGTTTGCTTATTAATTGGTTGCTTGATTTCTTTAAATCTGTGTAATCAAATTTTAATCTAGTTTACTGACTACCTAACTACTGCAATTCCTGGCTTTTGGAGATAGGAAGAGTTTTGTCTGTAGACTAGTTAATGGATATTTTAAGTATCCCATAAATGTTCAAAAAGAACATGCTCTTTGTTGGCTAATTTGCACGTCACCTCGTTAATTTATTCAAAATTCTTACATATTAGGTAAGTGTATGTCTATTTGCAAATAAAGCATGTGCATATGAATAATTCAAGCACCTTGTTAGAGCATGGATTGTTAGTCATGAGTCGTGAGAGGGTTCTAACTTCTGCATCTCCAGTGAGTTAAGGCATAGGCATATGCAAGCCATTGTTAGTATTTCGTAACAGTATCCAGACACTTCCATGCAGAGCAATCTAACCTATATGCATTTCTTTTCCTTATTGCAACTTACAATATTATATTGCGACTTCCTATTCCCATGAAATGCTTGCTTCTTTGATGTTCTCCATAATTCTAACTTACAAAATACCACATTACTTAATACCAGGAAGATTTTCTTTTTATCAGTGCAAATTGTTTCTCTGTGTCAGCTCTCATGCTTCTTTGACTTCAGTTAAGCTCTGCCTGATGTTTATGAAACATTCTGAATTCCTTTTTTTGTCTGAATTTTCCCAATATGTGCCTAAAATATAGTCACTGCTAGATAACCTTATTCAATGCATTAACTTGCATTCAACTATCATATGTTTGCAGACCTTCATCTTAATCAAGAAGTACCTCCCTCACTCCTTCTGTCTCAGTTTATTCCAGGGTCTCTTGATTAATATTTCAAGTTTGTCCTCAAGATCGCTGATTTGATGTCAAGAATACATGTCAAATTGTATCTTTAGTATTTCTAAATGTATGGTTTAGTGTTAGTGATCGTTTTGCTTTTCATTATTTTATTTCTGGCTTATTTTTACTCATCTTAGTTTCTTCTCTCACTTTTTTTTTACTGATAAGCTTTGTATTTATTGGGTATTTACTACATGTCAAGAATCATTCTAAGTGTCTAATAATAGCAAATTGTGTTATTTCTTACCCAAAGCCAGGTACAAGTTGTACAAATTGAAGAGTCATGAAGAGGCACTGTATAAAAAGTTTCTTAAATGTTACGGCCTGGGATATAATCCAATGCTCAAACATGTCTTTTTTAATTTCTTTTTAAAAATTTATTTCTTTTTTAAAATTTATTTTATTATTTTATTATACAAATCTATAGGCTCTAGAATTCTCCCTTTCCATAATCCACTCCCTGACAATATTATTATAATAGTATAGTCCTTCATAAACAGTCATAAGTCCATTGTTCTGCTATTTAAGTATATCCTGACATTGTCGGTACACACAATGGCAGAGTCCAGCATCCTATTGTCAAGATACATTTAACAGTTTGCCATTAAGTTGGGAGTCATTTGTGTTACCTTAATCTAATGGCTCAAGTACCCATTTCCTGAAAACTATACTATTCCCACTCTTGGTGAAGGTCTATAAAACAATTGTTTTCTAAGGTTAGACATTGCTTCTTATGTAGTTATTTTCTCTTACATTTGGGGATATTGTTTTCTACCCTATTATAATCAACATTTTAATTTTTATTTTTTCTTACATGATTAATAACACTTTTAGGAGGAATCAAGCAATGCTAAATTCCCATTCTGTACACCTGGGAGGTTCTTTCATAGCTAAAGCTAAATATCTAATTTATAAGCACAATTTCTAGCTCATGTTAAACTGCTTTACAATGAAACTGCCATAAATTATGGAGGTTTTTATTGAACAACATAACACATGGGACTAGAACTTATGAATTGTTCCAACATACTAACTCTATCTGCATGTGAAACACTTTCCTTAGGTGTTAGCCTCCCCCTCCCCCATCCACCCCCACTCCCACCCCCAGATATCATGTACTTGCATGGGGAAAAGAGGCAGTGATGCTGCAGGATCTGGCTAGGGAGAGTAAAACTAAATAAGGCAGGGAGAGTTTGGGCTTGTGACTAAGATGCCAGTTAGAATGTTTGCATCTCCAGTCAGGGTGGAGTGCTTGGGCTTGATAATTCCTCTGACTTCTGATTCTGGTACTGGTCCCAGCCATGATGGACATTTGGATAGTAAACCAGCAAACAGGAATGTGCTGTTTTTCTATCCTTCTCCCCCTCAATCTCTTTACCTCTCAAAACAAAGCAAGCAAGCAAGCAAACAAACAAACAAAAAAACACAGAGAGATAGAAACATCAATAAAAGAATAATTCTAATGGGGAAAGCCAATGTTTCAAGTGGCCTGCATGACGGTATAGAGGGTTGGACTGCCCTTTGTGATGTTGGCATAGAACTTGTAGTGGAGGCTCAGGTCCCAGCTGCTACATTGTGAAATTACCTTCCTGTTAATACACCTGGGAAAGCAGAAGAAGATGGCCTAAATGACTGGGTCCCAGAATTCATGTGGGGGACCTGGATCGAGTTCTTGGCTATTGGCTTTAGCATGGCCCCCCTGGTTGCTACAGCATTTGTGGAGAGAACCAGTGAATAGAAGAATCTATCTTTCTATTCATCTCCTTTGTTTCTTTGTCACTCTGGCTTTAAAAATAAGTACATAAGTGAATTATTTTGAAGAGCATAATATTTCATAGTCAGTTCAGGAATCTAAGCAGGCAGAATCTTCTGCTCTGAAAAGGTGTAAAGAAGATAGCAAAACACTTCTCTACTTCCTTTCACACTATTCAGTGCTAACCAAGCCCCAAACCTAGAATATATAATATACTATGATATACTTCTTACTATAAATGGAAAATTATTCTTTTTATCATTACTATTGTTTTGATGATCTTTACATAGTTGACTAGGGTGCAAAGGGCCAAGGGCTACAGGACACTGGGTAATACTACTGCTTCTACATTTTCTTTTTTCCTTCCTATATCCGGGGGAAGGAGAGAGATAAAGAGAGAAGCCACACCCAGCCTCCCAGCCATCCCAAGGTTCCCAGTGTGAGGCATGCTCTGAGAGCACTGCTCAAGTGGTTTTGATAGTTCAAACCACTTCCTGAGTTGCTGCCAATCTCCATTTCAAGCATGATGAAATCTCTTCAAAATCCACTGGCTGATGTACTTCTTATTCTCTCCATTTTCCCAGATTTTCACTGCTAACAGTTGGCTGGGGTAATTGAGCAATTTGTTCTGCCCTCTGTCATGGTACCAAGTGTCCTCTGCAGGCTCCAATGTACTGCCATATCCTCCATGTGCACCTGGATATGCTGTCCACTGCTCTGTCTGAGCCACTGAGGAGGCTCAGCTTTGACACATGCATTCCATGGTCAGACCACAAGACCTGCAATTTCCTCCATGGTTGGAGTTCTGAGTCCAGGCTGAGGCGATCCCAGACCTGATTCTTGTGTGTGCTTGCCAGTACAGGGTCTGACACAGTCTGTCACCCTAATCAGCTTATGGACACGCTGGTCGTTGCAATTGCTGGGTCGGTTCTGCCTCCAGCCCTGTCTTCTACACAAACCAATGGGTGTTGGAGCCCAGCTTGATCCTGCCCACCACATATTTGGCCCTAATGCAAACCAGTGAGAGCTGCAACCTAGTCGGAGCCATCCACAACAATGCCCACCAGGCCCACCCCCTGCCTTGGTTCCCATGCTTGAAAGTATGTACAACAGACTAGACAAGTCCGCTCCACATTCCATTAAGCTCTCATATATGTCAATGGACATTGAAGCCTAGTTCAACCCAACCAGTTCCACTATTCAGGCCACACATGTACTGTTGGTGCCACTCTCTGTCTAGCCATGGCTGTCCTAATCCTAGTTCTCATGCTCACCAGTGGGAATGGCAACACAAAAAGGAGGTGCCCTCTATTTCCCTACTGGACCCACTCCCACTTTCAGATCTTGCACTGTCCAGGTGGTTCTGCACTTAACTTGACAGAATTAGTCCCAAGGGCCAGCATCTGTTAGCTGATGCTGCATTAGAGTCCAACCAACCCACACTCACTCTGACTTATGTTCGCACGAAAAGGAACAGTTAGCCCTGACTTTTCCATGATCTAGCTCACATGTGGCCAACAGGTATTGTAGACCAGCCTAGGTCTGTGCCCAGCCCAACTCACGCTCTCCAGGTGGGAGTCTTGGTCCAGCATGGGAGCCCCAATCAGCCCCTCCTACCAGCTTTGCCCTCCAAACCCTAACCCCTACCCCCCAGTTCTCACGTATGCTGGTTGGATACTGAGGTCCATTCTGGCATTGCCTGCCTCACCTCGGCACTTGCCACTGGGTGCTGTAGCCTGGCCAGGCCTGGCATACCCACAAATCCAGCTCATGCTGTGGGGGGCGGGGGGAACTATAGCCTAGCCCAGCCCAGCTGGCACCCAGTCCCAGACCCACGTGAACAGTCATGTGTTGCAACCTATCCCAGCAAGACCCATGCTCCATTCTGGTGCTCATATTTGCCAGCTGGTGATATGAACTGGTCCAACTTGGTTTGCACCCGATCTGTGCCAAATGTATGCTGATGGGTACCATATTTTGGCGTGGTCTGGGCTGCTCCCTATCATGGTTCTTGCACTGACATGTAGTGACTGTGTTCTGACACAGAAGTTTCCCAAGCTCCTCCATCAGAGCCTCTCCAAATTTTGTCCTCATTGGTGAGTACATTTGCCAGCCATACTTAGTCCATCTCCTGTTCCTAGCAGGAACAATGGCCTTCACCCATTCTGGTTTTTATTGTTAGGTGCTACAGCCCAGTCTAGCCTGGTCCACACAGAGACACAGCTCACACATGGTGCAGCAGGGGCATAAACCTAGCCTATCCTGTGCTACACCTACCCTGGTTCTCATGAGCACCAGTGAGTGCTGGAATCTAGCCCAGTCCAGCCACCAAGTCCCAGTCCACTCTTGTGCTGAGGGATACTGCAGCCATATCCAGACCAGAATACAGTTGCCACTCCAGCCCCTGCTAACTGGTGGGAATCACAACCCAGCCAGGGTGTCCCCTTAGCTCTCCAACCAGTCCTGTTCCCAGCCACAGATCTTGTGTGTGCCAGTGGTTGCTCTGACCCAGCTTGGCATAGTTCCTCACCCCACCTGACTTTTGCCTTTGGATGCTATAGCCTGTCCTGACTGGGCCTGCCCCGAGTCCCAACTCTGGCTGGCAGGTGCTAGAACCTGGCCTTTTCACTCTGCTCCCATCCCTGGCTCATGCAAACCAGTAGGTGTGATAGCCTAGCCCAGCATGATCTGCACCCCCATTGGTTTCTGGACCTGCTGGTGAGCTAAGGTTTGCTTGGCCCTGCCTGGCCCACCCCTTCCAAACCAACCCACACATTAGCCAACAGTTGGAGCTACCTTGCCCAGCTTGCCCAACTCCCCAGGCTTGTACCATGTGCTCAACAGGGGGAGCTATGGTCCACCAGGGGAGTTTCCCATGTTCCCCCACTTGATCTACTCCCAGATCCAGATCTCATGCATGCCATTGGGTATTAGGCCCTTGCCCGATATAGCCTGCCCCTTCATCTTGGCCTTGTGTGAGCTGGTGAATGTTGCAGAGCAGCCTACCTCACACCCTGTTTTAGGATGCACATTTGGGTGTTGCAGCCTGGACCTGCCCAGACTGTTCTCAGTCCCTGTACCCATAAGTGATAGCAGGTTCCATGGTCACACCTAATTCAGTCCTTCTCCATCCCAACACTTGAACTAGCCAGTAGGATTTGTATTTCCACAGGGTTGGGTTCACATATCCCCCACAGAATCTACCCCCAGACCTGGTTCTCTCACATGCTGGTTAGTGTCATGGCCCTACCTAATGTTACCAGTCCCCTAGTTTGACATTCAGTCAGGTACTAGGATCTAGCCCTGCTAGACAGGTCCCTAGCCTTAGCTTTCGGATGGACTGGCATGTGGTGGTTAGCAATATTCCATGAAAACAAGCACTACTCAGGAATCCCCTGTGGGCTGGTGAATCAGTCTGACCCATACAGATCTTCCTGTCTCTCCCCTCCAAATCACCAGGTCTCAATCCTCTCGCTTACCTGCAAGTATAGTGACCCTGTCATTGGGAGTCCCTCAGGATTCATTCCTCACCTACATGCACCTTCATGGCCTTATTCATGGATTTCCCTAGGCAACAGTTCCACATTCCTATGACCCCAGAGCTCACTGCCAGGCAGTCAATGGACAAGATCTAGTGCCACTGGCATTCTAGCTGCCCAAAAGCCCAGGACTCACTCACAGTTTGGCAGCAGTGGCTGTGGCTAGGGCCCCAAGCAATGAGTCTGACCTGGCTCAGGTACTCTCAGCAGCCGCTGGAAGCTCCCACCACCCAAGCCCTGAGGTCGAGCTCCCCTAAGCCCCTCCCTTTACAAGATGTTTGCAGTGGGCAGAGCCAGGGATCACCCCTAGCTCCCAAGATATCCCTTCACAGCATACTTACACGGAGGGAGAAACTTCTCGGACCTAGGCAAATCTGGGACTCGCTCAGTGCTTGGCAGCGGTGGCTGTGGATACTGCCCCAAGCATTGAGTCTGACCTGGCTCAGGTAACTCCAGTAGCTACCATGCTGCTGGAAGCTCCCATCACCCAAGCTCTGAGATCTAATTGGAAAACCTATTCTAATCATAGTCTTTTGAATTTAAAATGTGGATGCCATTTTTTTTGTAGTTACTGGTCATGCTGGGTAAACACATAGGCACACTGCTTCTGTGTCATGTTAACCCAGTAATTTAACCACAAAAGGCAATAACTTAGAGAGAACTATTAAGCTTGTGATCTGACATGGATGTTAGTCAGGCACATAGGAAAATGTAGAGTTTCTATTATAGATATTTCATCAACATTTTGCAAACAGAATAAATTGCATAATCTAGATGACCTTTGATTTTATTATGTACAAAATATATTAGACTAGATGATCTCATTCACCTATGAAATGTCGTAAGAATCTCAAAGTGCAATGGAAATTATTTTATTTACTACAGAGTTGCAGAGTCAGAAAAGCCATATAGTGGGTAAAAGACAGCATGCTATGCACATTCCCTATCAGAAGGCCTGGGGTTCAGTGCTGGCTCTGCTCTTGATTCCCATCTCCTACTAATGTACATTTCAGGAGACAGCAATGATGGCTCAATTATATAGGTGTCTGCCACTCATGAGGGAGGTTCAAATTGAGTTGTTGGCCACTAGGTTCAGTCTGCCCAGCCCTGGCTGTTATGACTCTGTGTGTGTGTGTGTGTCTCTGTGTGTGTGTGTGTGTGTGTGTGTGTGTGAGAGAGAGAGAGAGAGAGAGAGAGAGAGAGAGAGAGAGAGAGAGAGAGACTGTCATTCAAGTACATACATTAAAAATATATATTTTTTAAAAGAATTTTGTCAGGCCCAATGTGGAAGCCTAGTGACTAAACTCCTTGCCTTGCATGTGGCACCAGAATCCCATATGGGTGCTGGTTCATGTCCTGGTTGCTCCACTCCCCTTCCAGATCCCTGCTTGTGGCCTGGCAAAACAGTCAAGGACAGCCCAAAGCCTTGGTACCCTGAACACACATGGGCTCCTGAACACACAGAAGAAGCTCCTGGCTCCGGATCGGCTCAGCTTTGGCCATTGCAACCACTTTGGCAGTGAACCAGCAGATGCAAGATCTTTCTCTCTGTCTCTCCTCTGTAAATGTGACTTTCCAAGAAAAATATGTCAACCTTGTTTTAATGAAAGGGAGTTTGCCATGGAAAAAGAAAAATTACAGTCTTTTGCCTAAATCTACTTTCTAATATGTTTATGTTCTCTATAGTAAGTTTACCAATATATGCTTTAAAATTATCTACGTGCTTTTAGAAGAATTTTGTAAACTTGTCTCATGATTTTCTTTGCTGTTTCTTTTTAGATTCTTGAAAACAGTATTTGATGCAGGTTGCCATAACACATCCAGCTATAAAGACTTCCTGGTTAGCTCATTAATCCATTCTCCTGATAACATGATTAAGCATAAACTAGGACAATTACTCAATGGCTCACATGCTTTGTTGGATGCTTTCCTCTTTCTGGTTATCAGGGGGTGTTCCAATCAGACTTTAATCGATAAAAGTGAGATATGAGATTCTGTGTGTCTGTTTTTCTTTTTTTAAAAACGTGTTTCAGCTGTGAAACCTGGTTGAAATGTGTAGTGTCATTCCACTTGGAACAAAGCCACACAGCATGAGAAACACTTTTTCCTTGCTTTGGGCAGCAGTGCAAACAGAGTGAACATAAACAAAAAGGAAGGCACAGATGGCTGTGTGGTTTTCTTAGTGGATGTGCAGCTCTGGGAGGATTTGTCTCCCAAAGATCAGGAGCTTTTATTTTCCATGCAGTAATACTGCACTTAGGTAAGCACAACAAATCATTCTATAAGCCTGCAATAAAGCTCAAAGAGCATGGAAATAGCACAAGGTGTCCAGAAGGCAGGTAAGCAAACATTTCGATTAGCAGCCAAGTCCTTCAACCTCTGGCAAAAAAGAAAAAAAAAAAAAAGGTTTGAACAACTAGAATTTTCCACCCAGCTCCAACGCTGGCCGGTTGCATTAGAAGTTTTGCTCTTCTTTGGCAATATCTCCTTCTTCTCCTTCTTCAGCCTTCCTCTCAAGTGATTTGAACCATCCATAAGACTTGTGCCCAGAGAAATATAATGCTGTCTTTTGTTGACATTTAAAATAGGACTTTGAAGAAGACAATAAATTTAAAATCCAAGTGTTATAAGGGTAGTTTCTAAGATCCATCAATTCATTCTGTTCTTTTCTTCCTTTACTTTCTTTCTTTTTTATTTAATTTATTTATTTATTAGAAAGTCAAATATACAGAGAGGAGGAGAGACAGAGAGGAAGATCTTCCGTCCGATATTCACTCTCCAAGTCACCACAATGGCCAGTGCTGCACCCATCCAAAGCCAGGACCCAGGAACCTCTTCCGGGTATCCCGTGCGGGTGCAGGGTCCCAAAGCTTTGGGCTGTCCTCGACTGCTTTCCCAGGCCACAGGCAGGGAGCTGGATGGGAATTGGAACTGCCGGGATTAGAACCGGCGCCCAAATGGGATCCCGGGCGTTCAAGGTGAGGACTTTAGCCGCTAGGACACGCCACCAGGTCTTTCTTTCTTTCTTTCTTTCTTTTCTTTCTTTCTTTCTTTCTTTCTTTCTTTCTTTCTTTCTTTCTTTCTTTCTTTCTTTCTTTCTTTCTTTCTTTCTTTCTTTCTTTCTTTCTTCCTTCCTTCCTTCCTTCCTTCCTTCCTTCCTTCCTCTCTCTTTCTTTCTTTCTTTCTTTCTTTCTTTCTTTCTTTCTTTCTTTCTTTCTTTCTTTCTTTCTTTCTTTCTTTCTTTCTTTCTTTCTTCCTTCCTTCCTTCCTTCCTTCCTTCCTTCCTTTCTTTCTTTCTTTCTTTTCTCTCTTTCTCTTTCTTTCTCTCTCTCCCTCCCTCCCTCCCTTCCTTCCTTTCTTCTTCTTCTCTTTTTTCCCAAACCTGAAGAAGACTTAGATTTTGGGCACAGTGGGAAGAACTCTCCATGTTGCCCATGGCAGCCAGGAGTTGCTACACAAGGACTGTAAGGGAAGATGACAAGATGCCAAGGAGGGAACAGAAGAGAGTCTGGTTAGGGGCAGTGGGGCTAAAAGAGGAGAGGAAGACGGAGTTGCAGGAAGCAGGTGAAAGTGTTCTGATTTCTCCCTTGTGGCCACAAGCAAAGAGAGGAATCCTGGAGGAAGGAAGGGATCTTCCCCACAGCCTAAGTCTTGTTTGGGTGTGAAGGTGATGAACAGTGGAGCCATCTATTAGTTTGTAACCCAGATGACAGACGTGCCCATAAGGCCTTATTAGTTAACTGGGATGAACCAGCAGGGGAAAGATTTGGAGGATGTGAGGTTTGTGTTACCAGCAAGAGCTAAAGAGCATTGAGTGAGCTGGAGAGCAACACTGAGCTCTCAGATACCATCATAAAGCAGGCCATGTTCTACCAGGTGAAGTCCAATGCTACGAGTGAAGTAGGCATGCATCATCCAAGGAGGGGGGCATCCTCTGGAAGAGAGACACATGCAGAGCATTGCAAGTGCTGCCAGGCCTGTCTTCCCCCTTCCCCTTGATAACACTGGGAGAGAAGCAGGGCATATGGTGACTTCACAAAATCAACTATTTCTTTTTGGTAAAAGGTAAAGAATGTGATCTGCAAAGGTTTTTTAAAATATCATTGTGGTAGTCCACATATTTTTATATATCAGATTAAACCTACATTTTTAGTACATATCTGAGATATATGCTATAAATTTTCAACCCTACTACAAAAGCCTGTTGAGGGAAAGTTGGAAGAAAAGTAAAGGAATGAAGGAATTAAGAAAGGAAGGCAGAGGAGGAAAAAACAACTTTAATGTTTGAAATTACTTATTTCCTTCAAATAGTTTCCCAGAAAGGTAAAGGCTAAAATATAAACCATTGCATTAGCACAAATTTTATGGTGCATTTCCAGGAGTTAGTCCAATAGGGGTTAAGATATTTGGGCCCAGTGTGATAGCATAGTGGTTAAAGTCCTTGCCTAGCACGCACTAGGATCCTACTTGGGCACTGGTTCTAATCCTGGCAGCTTCACTTCCCATCCAGCTCCCTGCTTGTGGCCTGGGAAAGCAGTCAAGGAAGGCCTAAAGCCTTGGGACCCCGCACCCGCATGGGAGACCTGGAAGAAGCTCCTGGCTTTGGATGGGTGCAGCACCGGCCGTTGTGGCCGCTGGGGGAGTGAATCATTGGATGGATGATCTTCCTCTCTGTCTCTCCTCATCTCTGTAAATCTGACTTTCCAATAAAAATAAATAAATCTTAAAAAAAGATATAAAAATGTGTGAAGTAGATACAATTTGTTTTGTCTTCTCCCTATGCTCAATGTTTATCAAGTTACCTGATATACTTTTTAAAAATCATTACAAATACTTTGTTCTCAGAAAAAAACCCTTTTTTATTATTATTTGTATTGATGATAAGTTATGAATATATCTAAACATATTTAAGGTAAAACCAAGTCTAATTTTCACAATAAGTAGTGTGCATTATAAAAGAGTCAAAATAGACTCTTACATCATTCTAAAAGTAGTAATCCATTTAATCAGAGGTTTTGACCAGAGCCGTAGACCTGATTTAAACATAAGTTGATGGATCAGATGTTTATACAAACTTTTTAAGACTCAGTTCTCTCTAAGCAATCAACACCCAGTAAAGACAATACATAGCACAAGCAACCTTCCCCATGACACATATAATCCTTGTTTCCTAGCTCAATTACAAAAATAAGGCTTCAATTAAAAAGTTCAGCTCATGGAATCATCTTGTTATTTTGGTCAATTACACATTAACAAAACAAGAATATAGGAAGCCAGATAATACGGTTATCTGAACAAGCAAGACACAGGGGCTGATGTAAAATAATTTCCTCCTAATCTCATACAGTATTCAACTTCTGTATACCTTTTACACCATCCTTATACTGCAGTTTATGTCTTATATGAAGAAATTACTATTTTTTCACCAACAGTATATTTTTATGCTATCACTTCCTCCACATCTCTTTCCTATTCTGTCTCTTTCTTATTCTGACTAATTCCATCAACCCACATCCTGAAACAATCTCTTAACACTTTTAAATTAAGAGAAGAAATGTCTTCTAATAAAAGAACACATAACATTATATTTCAAGGTAGTTTTTGAATTTTGAAGGAATTAAGTAAGAGTTTTCTTCCAGCTTTTTAAAGATTTATTTATTTCCACTGGAAAGGCAGATTTACAGACAACAAAATACAGAAAGAAAGATCTTCTGTCCACTGGTTCATTCCCCAGGGGGCCACAATGGCTGGAGCTGAGCCAATCCAAAGTCAGGAGCCAGGAGCTCCTTCTGAGTCTCCTATGTGGGTGCAGGATCCCAAGACTTTGGATCATTCTTGACTGCTTTCTCAGCCCATAAACAGGGATGGGAAAAGAAGCAGCAGGGACACAAACTGGTGCCCATATGGGATCCTGGTGCATGGAAGATGAGGATTTTTCCACTGAGCCTTTTTATTCAATATACTTTACCAAGGGATGCCAATCCCAGACATTTCAGAAAAATCTTTAAGCATTAAAGACTGAACATTTAAGCATAGAACCACAATGTCTTAGTAAACAAACAAAAAAACTACCATGAATTCAATTGCAAATATTTTTCAGAGGAAAATCAGGACTATAGATGAAAAAGGACTTAAAACAGTCCTGATCATAATTAGAACAATTCAGCAATTTATGTCCTTTAGAAAGTACAACAGGGTTTCATAATTTTATCTTTTAGACTTCAGACCTATATTGGGGGCAGGAATGGCAGTGTTATAACAAGATATATACTAGCCTCAATCTCAGGATAGAGGGCTTTAATAGGTAGGGAGAGTTAATGAGAAAGAAAATGGGAACCCATTGGGTCAGAGGAGCTGGAAGACCTATCCTTGCCAGTCTGGGGGAAAAGCTTAACTGAGTTGAAAAACGTTCCATGCAAGGTTGGTGGCAGATATAGCTTTTTAAAATAAACTGTTAACAAAACCAGTGCTTGTAGAGCTTTTTAAAAAACAGTGTCAAAGGTGGCAGGGGAATGAGACACCTGGCTTCCCTTAGTAGGAAGTTTAATAAATAAAGGTAGAGGCAACTGATACTGGGCATTGGGCCTCAGCTGCTAAACATGTTCCACATTCTTCCTCTTGTTCAACATTTGAGATAGAGAGGCAGTAGCAAACAGACACTGGGAAGATCACAAGCATGACAGGAAGGGCTAAGAGGACCTGCGAAGTCAGGAAGAGTGAATTGGTCTCTGTTTTCTGTGAGATGTTCCTGGCAGCAGGAAGTGGGCAGGTATGTCTATGGAATGTGGAGAATGTTTTGAGGTTGGCACAGTGCCTAATCCAAATTTCTTGTTCCACAAAGTAAGATAACTTATCAGAATCTCCTTGCAACATTTGCCCTAGTGACAGCTTCATGACCTGGACCCGCTTGTGTGCAATAAAACAGACCATCCCTGAGTGTGAGATTGAGTAGGGAAAGACCAAGGGGGCTAGTTCAAAAGAAAGCAAATGAGGAAGCCTCATTCTCTAAAATATTTTTAACAGGACTTGCTATGGGGAAGGTATAGGTGTGTGGTTTAAAATGTGCCTAAGGAATGTGGGCATTCACTTGAGGCAATGGGATGCCTAGTGCAATCTTCTTCATCCCACTCCCATTCATCCTAACATGACAGCTGTCTTGAAGTGAACACTTTAATAGATTGCTTTCTTCATGCTTGTGTGGATGCAGTAAAAAGAGATTGTGGCTGCTGTTGCATGAGACAGACAAGGCAAGAGAAAGGATAGAAGTAGGCTTGACATAGAACATTCCTCAAGTCAAAAGCTAAGGCTGCTCAGACTTAATCACCATTTTTGAGCTCTCCTGGCTGGCTTGCCAAAACTATCTTACTGGAGATGGCTGAGATAGGTTCTTACATACCTATGAAAAAAGAATTTCAGACATGAGATCAGAAAGAAGCAAGACAGTGGAGTTTATATAAATGGCAGGCTGGGTGGGTACCTCAGTGAAGAACTAAGAGCCAGTTTGCATCCAGATTGGAGTTTTTATTGCTATGGGCCCATGTTTTCTTAAGATGTATTTTTTTTTTATTTCAAAGGCAGAGTTATACATAGAAAAGGTGTGTGTGTGTGTGTGTGTGTGTGTGTGTGTGTGTGTGTGCATGTGTGGGTGTGTGTGGAGAGGGAGAGAGAGAGAGAGAGAGAGAGAATATCTGCTGGTGCGCTCCTCAAATAACCACAATACCTGGAGCTGGGTCCATCCGAAGCAAGGAGGCAAGTCTTTAGGTCTCGCACGTGGGTGCAGGATCCCAGGGACTTGGGCCATCCTCTGCTGCTTTCCCAGACCGCAAACAGAGAGCTGGATTGGAAGTAGAGCTGCCACAACTCAAAGCAATACCCATATAGGATGCTGGCATCACAGGTGGTGGCTTAACCTGTTACACCATGACACTAGCCCCCGCTATGGGCTAATCTTTCTCTCCTTTCCTCTTCTACAGATATGTTGCTGGATAGAAGACTTCCCAGGTATGGAGTTCATAAAATTCGTTCAGAGGCTTTCTTAGCACAATGTTACTGGACCTGATAGCTCCCTTGACAGAGGCTGGGTAGATTCCCTGACCCAAGGGATGGCTGTGGCCCACATATAGTGTTAGCAGCTAGGCATAAAACCTTTAATGTGTAAATGCTGCATTGCTTCCAAGGCATACTTCTATATTTCTTCCCTTACCTAGCTACACAAACTTACCATTTTTGTTCTTTAGTTTTTCTCCTATACATAGGCTAATGTCTACTATCCTACTTAACAAAGGTAGGTAGTCATGGGTGGGACCTCAGATTGGAAGATCATGCTGCAAACTTCCAAGAGCTGTGTGGGTAATTTCCCATAAATCCAATAGTAAAACTTCAGCTTTGTTTACAAAGGTGAGAAAAGAAATGAGTTGAAATTAAAGCCTTTAGGAAGGCAGTTTTCTATAGGGTCACAGCACTGCACTACCTCTCAGCAATATTGAAAAAAAAAAAAAACAAAACAGATTTCTAGAGCCAAGAACTCTATTTTTGTTAGTGTCCTCCACAATTCATTCTTTGGATTCACACAACTATTGGTGGTATTAAGGTCACTAATGTTTTTGCTTACTGTTGTAAATGACAAAGAAAATGTCCCTCTGCCCTGTGGAAGTTCATTACGATAACCAAATATTCAATAATAGGCATAAGGTTTTATCAATGTGCAAAAGCATTAAATCATAACACAGGGGATAATCACAAGAAAGTGATTACCCCAACATACTCAGAAACTCTTCTGCTCCCTTTTCTGTAAGAGGAAGAGGAGAACGAGGAGTGTAGACAATTATCAAGGCTCATTTATGCTAGGAAGAATGAAAGACTTTAGAGACTATCTCTTTGGAATCTGCATGGGCCAAAGAAACAGAAATTACCTGGCAATGGAGGCCCATCCAGGTGTGGTTGCTTTCCTCAGTTCTCTTTTCTGTGACAGACAATATAAGTTGTGACTAAAGATGGAATGCCACTGTGTAATCTGGTCTTACTGAGGATAAAAACTCCAGAAGCTTCCTCACTGCTCTTAACAGGGACGGGAGGAATAGAAGTTAGGGAGACTTTGATTCTGAGTCACATGCTTTAAAAGTTTTCAAATTCCGGGCCCGGTGCGGTGGTGCAAGTGGTTAAGGTTCTCGCCTTGCACGCCCAGGATCCCATATGGGCGCCAGTTCTAATCCCGGCAGCCCCGCTTCCCTTCCAGCTCCCTGCCTGTGGCCCAGGAAAGCAGTGGAGGATGGCCCAAAGCTTTGGGACCCTGCACCCGCGTGGGAGACCCAGAGGAAGTGGCTCCTGGCTTCGGATTGGCATAGCATCGGCCGTTGCGCTCACTTGGGGAGTGAATCATGGGACGGAAGATCTTCCTCTCTGTCTCTCCTCTCTGTATATCCGCCTTTCCAATAAAAACATAATAATAATAAAAAAGATTTGTTTAAAACAAAAAAAAAGTTTTCAAATTCCTTTAGATCAAATTGCTCCCACATGAGAAAAAGCTAGGGCATCATTCTCCAAGCCCCAGAAAGTGTTAGCTGAAAAAAAAAATGCAAATGATATGTATACGGTGATTAATAAGTTCATGACTCACATAACTGCAGCAAATATTCTGCTCTATCACATTTACACTATTGAACATTCATTTATTTGAAAGGAAGATGGACAGCGAGGGAGGGTGGGAGAGTGGGAGAGAGAGAGAAAAAGAGAGCAAGATATCTCCATCTACTGGTTCAGTCTTTCAAATGCCTGCAGCAACAGCAGAGAGATGCTGAGTTGCTGTCATGACCCAGAAACTCCATCTAAGGCTCCCATCTCGGAAGGAATTCAAATTCTTGGGCCATCAGCTGCTGCTTCCCAAGTGTATCAATGGTAAGTTGGTTTGGAAGTGCAGAGTAGCTGGGACTCTAACCTGGCACACTGTTATGAGATTTAGGCACCCCAAGAGATAGCTTTCCCTTTTGCATTAAAATACCACTGTCAACATTCATATCTGAGTATCTAAACAACCATGGCAGGTAAATCTGGGCAGAGGCACAGGTGTCTGAATCTCCCAGCCACATGACTATGGCTTGGGAAAGCCATGCCAGGTGGCCCAGACACTAGTGGTTCCAGGCCATGCCTGCAGGCCACCTGGCAATGCACTCTGGGAACTTGGGGGTGTGGGCTTACAGGGAGTCTGAGATGGCACAGGGATCATGGGGTTCCTGTCCAGAAGAGGAATGACCTCTCTGGAACTTCCATAGACAAGGCCACTCTACTTGAAGGGCTGCAACATGGAACCCACCAGAGAACATCAGAAAAGGAAACAGGTGCTGTGAGGCTGGGCCAGGTCCTAGGGCCCAGCTATGCAGTGTGTATCGGGTCTGTGACCCCAGGGGCGAGGTGTCCAGTGGGGCCTGGGTCCTTGGACCCACCCGAGCAGTAGGTACTAGATCCATAAGCCCCAGGGATGGGAGTCCTGGATGAGCCTGAGTTTCCTGGTCCAGGTCACCAAGCCTACCTACATCGTGGGGGCTGGGGTTGTGAATCCCAGGGGTTGGGGTCTGGCAGGTCCTGGGTTGCATGGCCCAGGGCCATGGACCTGCCTGTGAGGTGGTTGCCGAATCCATAAGCCCCAGGGGTAAGAGGTCTGGCATGACCTAGGTTGCCTGTCTCAGGACCATGAGTCCACGTATGAGAACTGGTTTTCTTCAGTGTAGAAGATGGAGTACTGGATGAGGATGGCAGACCATGGTGCACATGGAGAACATGGTAGCTCACTGGGGCCTGCAAAGGACATCTGATACCATAGCAGAGACCAGAGAATACAACATATGGACAACTACCACACCCAAACAATGACAGCAAATATCTGGGTGATTGGAGACAATAAGGTCGATAGTGTCAGCCAGTGGACATTGGAAGGGATTCCCCATCAGTGAGATTAAAAGCATTTTGAAACTATCGCATCCATCTGAATAGAACCTTTGGAATATGCACCATTGTGACCCTGGCTTGATATGGGGTAGCTTTTCCCATCCTCGGGTACTGGGATAGTGGAGAGGTTGGTATGGTTTATAGTCTTATATCTCTCCTCCTCCTCCCCCGAAATGGGAAGAAGATATATGAAGTTTGAAAACAATGATCACACCCACTTCTCCCTAACCCTAGATCCTTCCAGGCCTGATAGACTATGAAAATATCATCTAAAATAAAAAATTAGCAAGTAAATCAATTAATTAAAAAAAACCCAGGATTCCATATAGACACAGGTTCTAGTCCCAATAGCTCCGTTTCCCATCCAGCTCCCTGCTTGTGGCCTAGGAAAGCAGTCAAGGAAGGCCCAAAGTCTTGGGACTCTGCACCCACATGGGAGACCTGTAAGAGGCTCTGGGCTCCTGGCTTCAGATAGGCTTATTTCTGGCCATTGTGGCTGCATGGGGAATGAATCAATGGACAGAAGATCTTTCTCTGTCTCTCCTTCTCTCTGACCTTCTAACAACAACAAAAAAAGTCAAAAACAAAAACAACCGCAGCATAAACCCCACTTAATCATAATATATTATTATCATTGTTATTTATGTATTGTTGGCATTTATCTGCAATTTTGATCTGCTAATGCATTAACGACTTTGCACCTATATTTGTAAAGATTGTGGAAAGTGTCTCCTCCTCCCCTGTCTGTTTTCTGAAATGGAGTAAAAACTGGTACAATCATCCCCTTTAGGTGTTTAGCAGATTTTACTATTGGAGCCACACTGCCATGGGGTTTATTTGTGGAAGGTTTTTAATTAGAAAATGTAATTAAAAAAACATAATTTTAGAGAGAGAGACAGCATTATAGCATAACAAGCTAAGCAGCTACTTATAGTGCTTGTATTCCATATCGGAGGGACAGTTCATTTCTTTCCTACTCTGCTTCCAATCCATCTTTCTGCTAATGAGCTAGAAAGGCAGCGTAAGATGGCCCAAATGCTTCAGTCCCTGTACCCACATAGGAAACATAGATGAAGTTCTAAGCTCTTGGCTTTGGCTTGCTCTAGCCAAGGCCATCGTGGCTGTTTGGACAGTGAACCAGAGAATGGAAGAGCTCTCTCTTCTCTCTCTCCGATTAAGAATCAAATTTTTGACTAGTCATGCAAATCTTGAGGGGTTGTTGTTGTTGTTTTTTCTTGAGCAGTTGATAATTTATGTCTGTAAAGAAATTTTTCTGCTTCATTCAAATTGTCAGATTTACTGGTGAAAAACTTTCCATACTAGTCCCCTGGTTTTTTTAATGTCTCATAGCTCCTGTCTTATTCCTAAAGCTGCTATTCAGGCCATTGTCAAATGATCATATTGGTAAGAGGTTTCTCAAATATACTGATATTTCTAAAAATTAGTTTTGACTTCATTTTTTTCTGATTTGTTACTATTAACCTTCATTTAATCTTCTATTCCTTTCTTTTATTATCATCTAAAGATAAACAATGTGTATCTAAATCATGGTATATCTGCATTACATAATTTTTATTAGTTTATGGTTTTATTTTTCAGTTTTAAATATTTTGTCCTTGGATTTTTTGCCCCACATTTCCTAAATAAACAGTTTTTAAAGATGTGTTTGTTTTTATTAGTTTTTATCTTAAATCTGCTGTAGTCAGAATTCTGCTTAATTCTTATAATTTTGCTTAAGTCTGCTGTAATTATTCCATAATTGTTGGAAATTAATTTTAAATATGCATTTTATTTTTATTTAAAAGGCAGAATCACACAGAGAGAAGGTGTGTGTCTGTGTGTGTTTGTCTTAATATGTGGGTATATATGAGAGAAAGAGAGAGAGAAAATCTTCCATCTGCTAGTTTACTTCACAGATAACCACAATGGCCAGAGCTGAAACATTTCAAAGCCAGGAGACAAAAGCTTCCTTCATTCCCACATATGGGTGCAGAGACCCAAGGACTTGAGCCATCCTCTACTGTTTTCCCAGGCCATGGCAGGGAGCTGGATCAGAAGTGGAATAGTACACAAATCGGCACCCAACTGGGATGCCAACAACTCAGGCAGAGGTCCAGTCTATTATGTGATGGCGCCAACCCTGGAAGTTGTTTTAAAATACAAGACAGGGTCCATTTTGCTGAATGTTCAAAGTAATTTAAAATATATTCATGTTGTGTCAATTGAGTTGTCATCACTGTAACAAACGCCTGAGAGGAGCTGTTCATCAAGGAAGGTCTATCCTAGTTTACAGTTTTCAGAGGCTCATAGTTCCAGACACAGTAACCTCATTGGTTCAGTGTGTGATAAAGGCAGTGGCTTGTGGAACATGTGCAGAGGAACCTTCAGTTACTGAACTAGGAAGTAAAGAAGGAAGCTGGATCAGGTTTTCATAGCCAGCAGTCCCCTTCCTACACACCATAACTGGACCAAATCTCTACACTCCCAGCACTACTAACTTGTGATTTTTGAGATTAGATGGCTGCATACAAAAATTCAGAGACCACATGTTATGTCATTGTTGAATGTAGGGTTCTGTTAATAGTCATTGGCTCAGGTTGTTCAGTAATATATCTCTATCCTCATTGATTTTCTTTCTGTTTTTATCTCTGGCTAGATTTATTTGTTTCCCTTTTTAATTGCAGCAGCACTGCTTCAGGTACTTTGAAGCAGATATGGGTATTTACACAAGTTGAATTTTTGATTGAAATATGATGTTAACTGTGGGGTTTGTTCTCTGTTGTGTTGAGGAAGATTCTTCTATCCAAATTTGTTGAGCATTTTCATAATGTAAGAAGTTTGACTTTTATCAAATACTTTTTTTGCATCTGTTGAAATGTCCAATGTCTTTCATCTGCCAATATCATGTATACTACTTACAGTTATACTTGCATTTCACTTAGGAATCCACTCAAACAGAGTGAATGCTGTTTTTGAAGTGCTCTTAAATTTTTACTGGCATTTTCCTGAAGATTTTTTTGTATTTATGATGATTTTTGTATCAATGTTCATTAAGGATATGGGTATGATTTCCTTGGAGCATTTTTGTTTGGCTTTGGTGTCAGGCCTACATTAACCTTATGCATGACATTGTTTACTCCTCTCAGTTACTGGGAAAGAACTTGTGCAGGATTGATATTGCTTATTCTTTCCATACCTGATATAATTCAGAAGTGAATTCATTAGATCCTGGACTTTTCATTTCGTGGAGTTTTTGAAAACAAGTGATTTAATCTCCTTACTCACCTGGGAGTGCAAGTGACTTATAAAGTACTTGTGTCCTTGCCACCCATGTGGGAGATCCAAGTTGAGTTCCCAGCTCCAAATTTTGACTTGGCTGAGGCCTGGCTATTGCAGAAGTTGGGGAAAGTGAACTATCAAGCAGAGAGGGAATTCTCTCTCTTTCAAGTAAAATGAATAAATCATTTTAAAAATGAAAATCTCAATGCATTAACTATATTACCATATTTTGAATTTTTTATAATCCATATTCCTCAAAAAGCATTGCCACTATTTATATTTCTAGCACATTTACCTTTTCACTTTCAGAATGATTTATATACCTCTATTACAGTACAAGTGTTAGAGTATTCTGAATTTGACTGTATGACTACTTTGTTTTATGAGACAGAGAGAATGAGACAAAGGTAGAAAGAAAGCAACAGAGAACATTTATTTGCCGTTAAATTTCCAAAATGCCCAAAGCAGTCAGGTCTATGCCTCACCCAGAAACTTGAAGCCAGGATCTCATTTCAGGCCTCCCAGGTGAGGGCAAGCATCCCGAATCATCATCTGCTGCTTCCCAGGGCTGGCACTGTAAGAAGCCGGAATCAAGAGCCAGATCAGGAAATCTAGCCTTGGAGCTATGATATAGGATTTGGACATCCTGACGACTGGCCCCTCATTGTGCCTCACTGTATGCCTACCTTAGTCACTGAAGTTTATACTTCCAGAGGCTTTTGTGCTTATTGGATCTCTTTCAGTTTGAAGAACTCTTTTACCTTTTAAGACAGATCTGGCAATGGTAAATCTTTAACGTGGGTAAGTTTCTAGCTGTCCTGATAGGCAGGAGCATGCTCCAATCTGTTGGTTCCTTCCCAAGGTGTCAGCAGTGGCCAGTGCAGAAAGTAATGCCCTGAGCCATCTATCGCTGCTGCCTCCAAGGTTCTGTGTTAGCAGAAAGATGCAGACAGAACTCAGTATTAAATCCAGGCACTCTGATACAGATATGGCATCTTAATTGCTACACAAAATGCCATACCCTAAATTTTCAGTATCATTCTACACAAACTTTTTGAAGTCACTGTGTATGTCATGTAGATAAGGGGTGATTTCTTTGATATTGAAAAGGATACTTTCCAAGACAGCAGATATCTGAAAAAACAAATTGAGACAAACTGCGTGCATATTGTGCATTTTAAATATCATTAAGCTTAATTCACAAATCTGTCAAAATAAGAAACGTATAATAAAATGGAATAATTATAGCAAGGTACTTCAGTGAAACATTTGTGAATGTGTTTTCTCTCTTAACAAGCATATACACACAGTGTTTATGGTTGTGTAGTTTATAGCATCCTCATGGACAATTTTAATTTTTTCACACTAAGGAAAATTTTATGTAAAGGAAGCACTTTGCAGTTTTTCTTTGAAATTGCCAAATAATTCATAAGATAAATTTCTTAAATCAGATGATTCAGACTTTGACATGAAAAACATTTAAAGAACTGAACAAGGACACTACATAATTATCAAGGGATCCATTCAGCAAGAAGATATGACCAGAATAATTATATAAACACCAAATGCCAGGGCATTTTTTTACGTGAAACAAATATTAATGAATTTAAAGGGAGACATAAGCTTCGAGACAATGATAGTGGGGGAACTTAATACCCAGTTACCATCAATGGACAGATCAATGAGACTGAAACTCAGCAAGAAAACAATAGGACTTGCACAAACACTGGAGCAAATGGACTTAGTTGATCTCTACTGAACCTTTCACCTTACAGAGAATACACTTTTTATTCATCAGTTCATGGAACCTTCTCCAGAATTGATCATGTTATATACCACAAGACAAGCCTTAGCATGCAGGGATGGTTAAAAATCCACAGATCAAAATATGATATACCACATCAACACATTGAAAGATAAAAACCATATGATCATCTCAATAGATGCAAAAAAGGCACTTGACAAGAATCCAACAACACTTCATGCTATAAAGCTTAGGCAAGATATGCACAGAAGGAACATTCTATAACACAAACAAAGCAATATGCAAAACAAAACAAAACAAAACAATGCCAACATCATACTAAATGGCGAAAGGCTGGAAGGCTTTTCACTAAGGTCTGGAAATGGACAAGTATGTCCACTCTCACTATACTATTTAATATAATGTTGGAAGTCCTTACCAGACAGGGCAATACACATTGAAACTGAAAAATTGAAATGATTCTTGTTTGCAGATGAGATGATTCTCTACATAGCAAAACCAAAACCTTGAACCAGGAAACCATCGGAACTCATAAGAGACTTTGGCAGGGTAGCAAGATACAAAATTAACAAACAGAAATCAATGGTACTAGTATAGGAAAAAAAAAAACCCTCCATGTGTGAGAAAGAAATTACAAGTGCAGTCCTCTTTACAATACCTTGAAATTAACCTAGCTAAGGATGTGGAAGACCTCCATAATGAAAATTTCAAAACATAAAAAAAGAAATAATAGAAGACATTAAAATATGGAGAAACCTATTACATTCCTCGATGTGCAGGAACAACAACATCATCAAAGTGTCTGCATTCATGAAAGTAATATATAGATTCAACGTATGTTATGTATATTCATCCCAATATCATTCTTCTCAGAAACAGAAATGATGATATAACAGTTCATGTGGACAAAGTTCATCTGGAAACACAAGAGACCATGAATAACAAAGCTATCCTGAAAAATAAAAGCCAAGCTGGAAGAATCACAATTCCCGACCTCAAGACATATTACAGAGCAGTGGTCATCAAAACAGTCTGGTATTGTTACAGACACAAAGAAGATCAATGGAACAAAATAAAAACCCCAGAAAGGAGCCCACACATACATAGTCAATCTATTTTTTAAAAAAGATTTATTTACTTTCATTGGAAAGTCAGATATAAAGACAGAGGAGGATAGACAAACAGAAAGATCTTCCACCCTCTGACTCACTCCCCAAATGGCCACAATGACTGGAGCTGAGCTGATCTGAAGCCAAGAGTCTGGAGCTTCTTCTGGGTCTCCCACATGGGAGCAGGGTCCCAAGGCTTTAGGCCATTCTCTACTGCATTACCAGGCTATATGCAGGGAGCTGGGTGGGAAGCAGGGCTGCTAGGACACAAACTAATGCCCACATGAGATCCCAGCACATGCAAGGCAAACACTTTAGCTGCTTCAGCAACACAATGTTCATTCAGTAGCATGCAATTTAACTTCATGTTGTGCTTAACTTTCTATTTTTTTCCCCTGTTGTTGACTTTGTTTTATAGCTTTTCATCTAAAGGGATGTATAGTAACTGTGTAAGAGGGACTATCACATATAGAAGTGAAGATACAATGCAGTGTGCATCTCTGCTTTAAAATCAATGATGGACTCCCAATGAAACTTTGAATGTATCTTTACAATAGGATGCTGGACTCTCTTCCATTGTCCATGTGTACAATGTCAGGATACACTTAAGTAGCCAAATCATGGACTTATGACAGTTTGAAATCAGTGGGGATAGGGGAGAGATTTGAAGAGCAGGCAATTGAAATCCCAGAGCCTATGGAACTCATGGGATATAAAATAAATGAATAATTTTTTAAAAAAATTATGGGAGGGGTGGGGGGAATCCCCAGCGCCTATAAAACTATACTACATAATACAATGTAAGCAACAATAAAAAAAAATAAAAATAAAAAATAAAAAAAAATAGTAAAAAAAAAATTGAAAATAGTTGTTGAGAGTTATTTTATGACCTAACACGTGATCTCTTCTCTAGCATGCTCCATGCTATGATGGGTTTTGATAGTTTGTTTTTATTTTCATTTCTTCAAAATACTTTCTTTTGTCTTATTTAATTCTCTTATTAAATTCTCCGAAAGCAGCACCATTTTCTCCAAGAAACTTTTTTATTTTTCATTTCTTATTAGACGCATTGGTTGTTCAGCAGCATTTTACTAAACTCTGTGATGCTGTAATTTTTTTAACTTTATTTCTGTGTTGATTTTAGTTTATGGCTTCTCATTTAAGGGAACATATAGTAGCTGTATAACAGAGACGATCATATCTAGATATAAAGATACAGTGCAGTCTATTCTAATTCCAAAGCAAAGATGGACTCCCAATGAGATTGTTGGATGTGTCTTGATAATAGGATACTGGACTGTCTACCATTGTCTATACTGCCAATGTCACGACACACTTAAATAGTAGAATGATGGGCTTATGACTGCTTTAAAAAGGACTGTGCTATTGTAATAATATGGGGAAGCCAGTAGGGTGGAGGAAATATGGGGAGGGGTTGATGGAAATCCCAGAGTCCATGGAATTATACCATAAAATTAAAAATAAAATAGAAAAAAAGTTACCATGCAAAGTATGTGCTGTGACCATGGAAGGACCAAACTAGAAATCAATCCCAAAAAGGATGACAGGAATATGTCCACAGTAAACACCTTCTTGTTCTTCAGATCAAATACATAGCCTCACATGATACTTGTGTAGATTAATCATCTTCTTGTACCAACATCCCTCATGGGCACAGATTCTTGTGCAGGCTGCTCCATTTCTGATACATCCCCCGCCCATGGTCTGGAATTAAGCAGTGGGTGACTCCAGTCCCTGGATCCCTGCACCCACACAGGGCACTTAGGAGAGTCTCATGTCTCCAGACTTCAGATCAGCAAACATTGTGGTCACTGAAGGAGTGAATCAGTGAATGGAAGAGTTCTGATTCTTCTCCCTCTGTAAGTCTGCATTTCAGTTAAAATAAATTTTTAATTAAAATAAATCTTTAAAAAATTATTCTATATATTTGAGAGATACAGGTGGAATTACTAAGAGAGAGAGAGAGAAACAGAGAGAGTGAGAGGCCTTACAACAGTTGTTGACACTGAAATCAGGCTGAAAACAAGACTCAAATATCTTATTTCGGTCAATTAAGTGAGAGAAAGGTCATGTGTCTTGCGGGCCAACCTCACTGCCTTGCAGGTGCACTATCAGGGAGCAGGATCAGAACCAGACAGCCAGTTCTCAAACTTTGCTCATGTGTGATGTGTGTGCTGCAGGTGAAGAATTAATCCACCTTGACATAATACTGTCTCAACAACACACTTGTAAATAATTTATATGTGAAAGAAAAACCTCAATGGTAGGAGAAGCCAGTTGTAATGATACCGCAATAATCTTTTTTGCTGCTTGAGAAGGAACTAAATTTATAAAGAATTAGGTGTTCACACTGAACGAATGCAAAATTTATGGTTCTATTTTTTTTAATGCCATTATTTCTACAATTCTTAATAGAATGAAACATGTAAAATTAACCCATGATCTCTTACACTTTTCTTTATATCTTTAACTGTCACTATTTAACAGTATTTCTTAATTTCAGGTTAAATTTACTTTGCTATACATCAAAAGATATTTGCAACTAGAAATACATATTCTGCAGTGTAATATATAAATACATAATTCATATAATTTATATATATAAATATGGGAAAGTATTCTATTCTTTTAATATAGTTTTAAATATTTATGGATTCTCAGAAGTTACAAAAATATAAAGTTGAGATGTGGTATTTGTGTCTCAAAGGGAACCTTTAAATGATACAAATATAATAACTAGAAATTTTTCCCTAATATTTTCTTGATACAATTTTGTTCTTAAGGCTAACTTGAAGCTAACTTCTGTTAGCAAGGACATTTAGGATCCTATAATAACTGAGCTGCTCTTACTTCTTATGTAAAAATTGAAACTAATAGTAACACATTACCTTCAAAGGTAGGTCTGAAGATTACACCTGAAAATTAATAAATCACTTCCCATAGAGTTCTACAAACTTAACAAGTGATGAATAAATTGTGGGCATTGGTTCTTTGTAAGTATATATATCAAATAAGCTACCAATATATGAAGAATTAAAACGGTTGTTGATACCCAACCATGCCTGTCTCTCACTGAGCAAACATACGGAAGAGTTTCTCAGATGGATCAGGGCAAGGGCACTACTTGACATCACCCACATCCTCTGCTGAATGACCAGACTCCATTCTGCACACTGGTCTCCACAAGTCAGGGTAGGTAAAGGTGGATAGGGGAGCAGACTGAGGACTGTTATCAAGAAGTGATTGCAAGCAATGATTGCAAGACCACACTGAAGAGATGAAAGACCACCTGTCCCTGTGTGATGGCATGGAGCAGCCCAATATGACTCTCTGCACTTCTGAATAGTAAAGCTGGAAACAGAAACTTGTTGCTCCTTGGCAAGTCTATTCAAATACATGCCTAAGCTTATGAGTATACTTGCTTGGCTATAAACCAACACATGGTTATCTGCACCGTGTCCCTACACGTATTGGTGGAAGACTCAAGATTTCCTCAAAATTAAACCTATACTCTGTATTTTCTTTGTCCGTTTTTTATCATTTGATAATTTGTAGCACTTTGTTTGTATAAGCTTTTTAGAGGCATTTTTTTTTGCATGTGCGTGTGTGTTTTATTTTGCATAATACAGTTTGGTAGATATAGGGATTACACTGAGTATGGTCCCATTTGCCAAAACAGTCATTGATCTGAAATACAAAGGGCTTCTCTCTCTAAAGCCTCTTTGGAATCCTTCAGTGGGAATGCCTTGCCTCTCCTAAGCCCTGCCCAGCCAGGCTCATTCTCTTGCTTATGCACCATTCTTCTTCAGGGACTGTGCCTTTCCTATGCCAGATAAAATAATTGAAAAATGTACCTGTTTGCCAGTGTTCCATGAGAAGTGCTTCACATGTTTATTTCATTGATAGGCCAAACAATCCTTTGACCTGGTACTATAGTCCACCAAAATCTTACAGATAAGAAACGTCAGAGAAGGAACAGTTAAATAACTTCAAGTTCTCACAGATAGTCAGGTCTGTTTGATTCCAAAGGCCACCTAGTGTCCTGAACCTATGCTGCCTTTGGCACCAACCAATCTCACCCCACTGATACCTGCCCAGTCTAGAACAGTGGATTGATCAGTCCACCATACATCAGTCAGGGAGGTATGCTGACTGATGTCATGTGAAGCAGAAATACCAGAGACAGTAAGAACCTTTGCTTCAACAGTTGGGTGCCTAATTCTGAACTTTGAAGAGGAGAAAATGTCATCAAGACTCACTCATTGGCTCATTCTGTCCTACTTAATTGGTGCTGCTGCTTTTCACCTCCTTCCCAGTTGCAGCCTGCAGATTCAAAGTTCAGACTTGGAGCAGACAAGGAGAAACAGTACTCTAAATTATCTTAGTGGGATTGAAAGAGGAGACACACGGACACACACATTAAAAGATATGTATTCAAATGTATGTGTAGGGAAATGGTTAGCCTAATAACAACAATTTGTAATCAGCAGAGCAAATTGCAAAACCAAGGTTTGGAATCCAGGTTTTGAGTTCTGTTTTTCTGATTTGATTTGGTGTGAGACTAAGCTGATGGGCGTGGTTAGAAATTCAAATCACGTGCAATATTGGTGACACATGAACAAACAATATATGTGTGCAATATATTTGGTTCAAGTACTTGTGCAAGCAAGAAGTTCACAAGAATTTGCCAGTCTCCTGGTCTGCAGAGAACTCAGAAACAACATGAGCACAGCAGGAAAAGTAAGCAAAACAATTTGTCTGTTGGCAACACAGTCTCTTATAAAGGATATGATACTGATGAGCAATTTAAAATTCATGTCTAAATTAGAAGGGATATATATGCTGAAATAGAATGGGAAATATATCCTATATTTACATTGAGTGCTGCACTGCAATGGAAAAAAAATTATTTCAAATATCTTTCAGTAAAATGCATATGATCTACTTACATTGATTTTACTCATATACGAAACAAGTTTGTAATAATGTGATAGATTATTCTAAGACAATTATACCTAATGTGAAACTTTATAATTGGAAGTCTTTAATTACAAAGGGAGCTATGTTAAAGTTGGCAGTTATCTGAATTTTATTTTTGAGGATGTCTACATATTTGAGAATGATGCATTCCCCAGTGGACCACTGATTAGTGTGAGTAGGATCAATGAATATGGGGATAGATGAAACGATTGTTTTCAAGTTTCTTTTTCTTTTTCCTGTATCTGGGGAAACAGAGAGAGAAGGGAAGAAGCTGCAACCAGCATCCTAACTGCATCAGTGCACAGGGATGGGGAACAGCCACCTGATCATCCCTGTATCCCTGATGTGGAGCATGCTCCAAGGCTTCTGCTCATGTGGTTTTGAGAGTTCAGAAATGGTATTAATTTCATTGCTCCAAGCATGAAGTAGTATTTCAAAGTTTCATTGGCTGACATAGTACACATTAGAGTGTCCATTCAGCCAGGTATTTGCTATCAGAAATCAGCTGGGGGACTTGTCAAATTTGTCCTGTCATCCATCCTCTACAGACGCCAGTGGATTGAAATATCCTCCATGAGCTTCTGCACACATGGCCCACCGCTTTGTCAAGCAGCTGAGGACGCCCAGTTCTGATACATGCAGTCCACAGTCAGATCATAGATCCTGTGATTCTACCCATGTTTATTTCATTCAGTTCTCAGTCCAACAGTTCAGCTGAAGTGATCCGAGATCTGACATTTTGAATGCTAGCCAGTGTTGGGTCATTAATCCATCATTCACATAAGCCTGCACACAGGGTGGTTGCAGTTGCTGGTTAAGTTCTTGTCCAGTCCCATTTCTTATGGGAAACAATGGGTGTTGTGGCCCAGGCAACCCTGCCCACCGCACACCTGGCTCTCACATACACCAATGGGAACTGCAGAACAGTCAGAGTAACCCACACTTGGCCTGCTTGCAGCATGATTGCTGCATGTATCAGTCCATTCAGTAGACTGGTCTGATCTGGGCCGCATCCCATTTGGCTTTTGTACACATAAAAGGGTGCTGTAGTGTTGCCTTGTCTACAGTTTCCCTACTAGGCTTACTCCAAGTACTGGATATTGTGCTTTTCAGGTGGTTCTACAGTCTAGCTTGTCAGGACTTGCCCCCATTCCCAGCACTTGTTAGCTGACTCTGTGGCAAACCCAGACTAGCCTGCACTTATTCTGCCTCATGCATGCAGCAGTCGATACAGTAGATTAGCACAGCCTGGCTCTGCCCTAACTTGCTCATATCTACCCAAAGGTGTTGCAGCCCTGCCTAGCCTGATCTACCCCAGGTTCCGGTTCTCACACTCATCAGTGGGAGCAGATGCCCAGCAGTGGAGTCCACACTGGCCCCTACAGACTCACCCTGTCCCAGCCTCCCGCAGGTTTATATATGCTGGTGTGTGCTGTAGCCCGGTTCTTCCTATTCGGCTCCCAGTTTCAACTCATGCTGGTGGATGCTAAAGCCTAGCACAGCCAGTCCCCCTAATGTGAACTGGCTGGTATTGTGGGTCATCGGTCCTATCATGCACCCTGTCCTGGTTCTCAGAGGTGCCAGTGAGTTTTTATGAACTGGCCCTGAATAGTCTTTCCCTGAAATTGAGCCACATGTTAGCCAGTGGTTGTTGCAACCTGGCCTGGACTTGGCTGCTCCCAGCCTTGATTCTTGAACACACCTGCAGGAAGTGCATCCTGAAAGATGCTCCTCTATCAGATCACCTCACAATGGCAGATCTCACTCACACAGATGGGTCCTTGGCCTAGCCTAATTTGGTCCACTTTCTGTCCTCACAGCAACAGTGGCCTTGTCCAATTGTACCACACCCTTTCCAGTTCTTACCATTGGGTGCTACAGCCCAGCCACACCTGGTCCATAGCCAGACCCAGCTCTTGCATGGTCCAGCAGGTCCCAAGACCTAGCCCAGCATCTCCTACACCCACCCTGGCTTTCATGAGCACCAGCGGGTGCAGGAGTAAAGCCACAGTCTGGCACACCCCAGACCTAGGGACACATCCCATACCCATGCCAAGGGACACTGCAGTCATGTCCAGCACAGATCACCACACCCATTTCTGGTTCTCACAGTCACCAGTTTGAACTACTACCCAGCCAGGGTGTCCCCTTAGCTGCCCAACCAGGCCTACTCCTAGCCCAGATCTTGTGCATGCCAGTGATTGCTCTGAGCTGGATTGGCACAACCCTTCCTTCATCTTGGCCTTTGCTATCAGATGCTGTAGCCTGGTCTGTCCTGGCCTACACCCAGTCACAACTCGCACTGGTGGGTGCTACAGCCTATGCAAGTCCAGTCTGTTCTCATCCCTGGCTCATGCAAACTGGTTAGTATGATAGCCTAGCCCAGCATGACCCATACTCCTTCCAGACTCTTGCACATACCAGTGTCCTAAGATTTGGCCTGGTCTTGCCCATCTGCACTCACCCCCAGAACCAACCTACAACTTGCTGACAAGTGGATCTACCTTGCCTGGCCTGACTAACACCCAGGCATGAATCACATGCTCTCCAGTGGGAGATACAGCCTACCAGGAAATTTTCCCAAGTTCCCCACCAGGCCTACTCTCAGACCCAGGTCTCACATGTGTTGGTGGTTACTAGGCCCTTACCTGACATAGCCTGCCCCCTCTTTCTCAGCCTTTGTATGAGCTGCTGGATTTGTGGTCTGGTCTGGTCTGCCACACACCCTATCTTTGGTGTGCTTGTGGGTACTGCAGCCTGTACCAGCCTGTATCTGACTGGTTCCCAACCCTAGTACCCATGAGTGTTACAACCTTACGTGGTAATGCCTAAATTAGTCCACTTCCACCCCCCAAATCTTTAGCAAACCAGCAGAAACTGCAGTTCCATAGGAATGGGATCAGGTGTCCCCTACAGATTCTGCCCTTAGACCTGACCTCTCACCTGCTGGTCAGTGTCGTGCCCAGCCATGACACTCACTGGAAGATATTGTGATTTAGCCATGCCAGGTAGGCTCACAAACCTAACTTAAGTGTGCACTGCTGGGTAGTAGTCAGCACTGGTCAGTACTGGCTAGAACAGCTCTGGTTTCCCACATGGGCAGGTGCATTGGTCTGACCCAGAAAGTTTCCCCAGCTTCACTCTCCAAGCTGCTTGGTCTCAGTCCTTTCACTTACTGATGGAAGTCCCTCAGAAGTCCTCATCTACAACATACTCCCTCAGTGGTCCTCCTTCCCACACATACCCTCACTCCCTTCCCTGACCAATCCACAGTCCCTGCACTTGGGAGCTAATGGTTTTCCATTATAGTCTTCTGAAGCCCATTCTTCCAGTGGGGTGGTATGCTGGCCTGGAGTTCTGCCGCCCACAGGGACCCAAGCGACTGGCATACATGCTGGACTGGCAGCCTACACCTTTACCCACCCAAGATTAAAGAACATTCAGTTCCCCAAGCTTCGTCCACCAAAACAAAACAACAAACCTGCATTTTGATTGATAGTTATCCTCTACCCTTTCCCCATACCACCTAGGGCCAAACAATCAGGAAATCACCAGGCTCACTCTGCTTACAAGGGTGTGAGACCGAAGGTCCTCTCAGGATCCTGCAAAAGCCATCTCACAGGTCCCAGTCCCCTGCATGCTTGCACCCAGCCACCATGAACCAACCCGCCGCACCAGTGTAGGTCATGCACCCACACCAGCACCGAAAGTCCATAATTCCAATGTGCTAGTCTTTGTAATCATACTACTTCGCTGACTTCGGGGGCTTAAGGGTGACATTATATGAGAATTTCATTCAGAAGACTTTGAAATATCTTTTAATATATTATCTCTTCCACAAGTATTTTATCTCAGAGCATTAGGATCAACATATTAGAAGAAGGCAATTTTAATTTGTAATTTCTACCAAATTCCAAATGGAAAGTTTTTTCTCCACATAAAATCAGCATGATTTTACAGAAAATAAAAACTCACAAAACCCAAGTCTCTTACTAATGCTAGGCACAAACACAGTTGGTTTTAAATCTAAAGGTTCTAACATTTCCAAACAAAAGGCCTTGATCAATAACGAAGGTTGGAGGCACATAATAAGTTGATTGTCAGTGTTCCTAATCTGTCTTATTTTATTTCCATTATTACTCATGAGTATTTACAACAGCATTTTCTATTTAAGTAAAAATAATTAGGAAAAATCCTTAAGTTTAGTCATGCACAGCTTAGAAAAAAATCTTAAGCTGACACAGCAAAAGTGTAAAGAACTACAATAATAAAATTACACATGAAGAAATGGGACATCTAGCAATCCTGTCCTCTCAGGTACACAACAATCACTCAGCCTACTGATAGTGCTTCCTGTATGTTACACACATTTGCTTTCAGTTTCCTCAGATGGAAAATAACATTGACATAAAAATAACCTCTCAGTAGTCGTGAGAGGTTAATAAATTAATACTGTCAAGCACTTAGAATAATGGCTGGTACATAGAATAAGTTATTACATGTTGGTCATTTCTATTATTGCTGGTGTTGCTGAACATTTTGTTGACTTTTCACCACTACAAGGAGAGGAAGTTTTCAATTCTCTAGGATCCACTATTCTTGACTTTAGAAAATTGCTCCCTAAATCAGCTGAGCTTCAGTCTTTTCATTCCAAAATTAAGGCAAAACAATGCAATTATACTCTTCGTTCTTAAATCTTAATTCTTAAAGATGAAGCTTGTAACTCATTACAAAACACAATGTAAGTGCCTCTGATTATCAAGACCTCAATATTATTAGTGTGTCAATGTCAAGTACTCTTCTGTTTATTGACTCCTTTGAGAAGCTGTTAGAGAGAGAGAGAGACCAGCCAACCCTGGTACCGTCTCAAACACCACAGCAAGGTAGCTGAAGTCAGAATCTCAATCCAGGCCTCTCACATGTGTGGCAGGAAACAAACTCAAGGCAACAGCACTGTTTCTTAAGGTCTGTGTTATCAGGAAGCTGGGGTCAGGTGCTAGAGGGAGGTATTGAACCCAGGTCCTCTGATGCGGCATGTGGGCTTCTGAATTGGTGGCTTCATTACTGGATCAAACACCCATCACAAAATTTATTTTGACACTGATGATAGACAACATACTCCATAGTAGAACCATTTGAAGCATAAATTAGGAAAACAAACTCTCAGAAGAATAAATTTCAATTAAATTCTTGACATATTTGCAAGTATATTAACTCTCTTTCAAGAAAGCTCACAACTGTGTCTTACAAGAGTCAGTTTCAGGAGTTTCAACTTCTTAAATAATTAATATCATAGAAAGAACAAATTACATGTGTTTCAGATGTCAAGTTCTAAGAATATAACCATACTTCCTTCTCTTCTTCTGCTTCTCTGAATCTCCCTCATTGCTTTCTTCCATTTTTATTTAATATTGACAAAACATAATTTCAACCCACAATATGTGCACATGCAAACAAAATACTGTGAGCACAAATCTTGCCCAACAGTCTCTACACATAAATAACAAAAGTAACAACTCAAAGTGTTAAATCACTCATGCAAATACAGAGAATGAAGATGTGCTCAAGAGGGAGAATCAAGAATAGGCAAATAAAGAAAGAGAAGTCATCCTGATCAATGACCCAAGATCATACACATAACATCAGATCCTTTTGTTTTAAGCAGAAAATTAAGCAATGAAATAACAGCTTTTACGTGAATGTAGGCTGACTTTCAAAAAATGATTCTTAGAGTTTCATGTACAAAACAGTATTTGTGCATACGGTAGTAGCAATCAGGAACGACCAGAAATAAGCACTCTTGGTGGGGGAAAATCAAACAAATGATGCCTTTGGTGAATATATTCCTGTTTCTCTCAATATCATAGCAGAGTGTTTCTCTCTCCTTATAGTATTGCTTTGAATATGGTTTTCAAAAAGCTTTTTAAATTTTCTTTGTTCATTGCTGTGATACACTTCTTAGGATTCAAACATGAGACCAGATACTACATGCAGGTTGAGGAGAATCACAATCCCTGCTCTTAGACTGGGGGAAATGGCATCATCCTTCTGCTTGACTTTCCAGGTAATAAAATGCAAGGCAGCTGTGCTATGGGAGAAAAACAAGCCCTTTTCCATCGAGGAGGTGGAGGTCGCACCACCTAAGGCCCATGAAGTTCGTATTAAGGTGAACCACTTTTTATACTTCAATAGAATTTTACATGCAAAACTTCCAGAAGATATTAAATGGAAAATTTTTAAAAATACATTCAACAACATTGAATACATGTTTTTTCAGGCAACAGAATTGCATTTGCAATTAAGGAAAGATAAATACTTGCTTTTAATCTTTTTAAAACTGAGCAAGAGCATGCATAGTGAAAGTCTACAATAATAAAGAAAATGTATGTATTTATAGAAAGAAAGGATGCATGATTTCAAAATTGACTACCACTGGGTATTTCCATGAGCTAATGCACAATTTACATTTGTACAAAACTCATACATTCCTGTACACTAGGTGAGACATATATGTCAGGATAAATTATTTCACAGAATATTCCAAATGGCTTACTTAAGGGAATGAAGGCAGACTAGGCACAAAAGGCTTTAGATTCACCTTCAGACTCAACTGAATTGTAATTGGGAAAAGTAGGGATTATTAGTAAAACTCCTTAGAAGTACACCTCCATGACATGACACAATCCATCTGAGGATCACACCCTCCTCTGAATCTACTCTTTCTCTCTTTAGATGGTGGCCACTGGAATCTGCCGCTCAGATGACCACGTGGTTAGTGGAAGCATTGTCTCTCCTCTCCCTATTATTCTAGGCCATGAGGCAGCTGGCATTGTGGAGAGCATAGGCGAAGGCGTGACAACTGTAAAACCAGGTAAAGAATTCACACTCAGAGATGGTGCCTTGGTTTTAGATCCCAAGAGCATCCAGGTCAAAGAACACACTGAGGACATGATAGAGAAGACAACTTGCACAAGTTCACTAGTGAGCTGCTTTCTTCTTTCCTTCTGCCTAACTTGGGCATATATATGCGTTCAGGCACTCAGGCACTCTCTTCTGCAGTAATTATGTTTTGAGCATCTCCTAGAGGCCAAGTTACTTGGAAAAGTCAAGAATTGGTTATCAACATTCTCATTTTCACTATAATCCAGGCTATAGCATATTATCCAGTCTCCTCAACATGTAATGGAACTATGACAGCCCACTTGAAACTAAATTAATACTCCTGGAGAAAAGACTTAGGCTTGAATTAATGAAAGAGTAAGTGAAATTGTGTGTGTAGAGTCCCCAGCAGAAATCAGGGAGTGTAAAAGTGAAGTATTACTATGGTGGAAGTTATTTCTAAATCTGTGTTGATTCTCACATTTGAATTTCCTGTTTGGAGTATCCAGGCACCATTAAACACACTACTGATAAAAAAAGAAAAAGAAAACCTTTGCTAAACTGACTAATGAGAGCTGGGATTAAAACTTATGTCTTGCAGGTTTAAAAAAAAGAAAGCCAAACCTATAATACATACTTTGTGATGTAAACTTTTTGATCATGCTTTATTAACTCCTGGGTAAAAACCCCAAGAACTTGTTTTTTTGCCTCTCCAGGTGATAAAGTCATCCCGCTCTTTAATCCCCAGTGTGGAAAATGCAGAGTTTGTAAACATCCGGAGAGCAATTTCTGCTTGAAAAATGAGTATGTTTCTGACACTCCCCTTGCACAGCAATCTGTTGACATATTCATTATGTTCCTGTCTCATGTCCTTGTGTGTTTCTGTCTTGCTCTGAACAGTTTTCCACCACGGGGGACACTGATTGATGGTACCAGAAGGTTTACCTGTAAGGGAAAGCCTATCTATCACTTTCTGGGCACCAGCACCTTCTCCCAGTACACAGTGGTGGATGAGATTTCAGTAGCCAAAATTGATGCAGCTGCACCGCTGGAGAAAGTCTGCCTCATTGGCTGCGGATTTTCCACTGGTTATGGGTCGGCAGTCAAAGTTGCCAAGGTAGGAATGACACTGGCCAGTAAAACCAGTTCTATTCAAACTATCAGGAAACAAACGGGGAAGCCATTTCTGACAGGAATTAGAGGTTCTTCTTCAAACTTCAGTGGTGGTAGTGGTGGATATGAATAGAACCCTAGCCCTGGAAGAAATATGCGAGCATGTCCTCGAAAACTAAACTGTTTCAGTACAGTTGTAAAAATGGTTCAGTTATTGATAGTTAAGAAAGAATAAGCTTCATTTTCAATAATTATAATTTAACTAGCATTTATTATTGATTAAATATTAGGTTCTGGGACTCTCTGAATCATAATTTTAGAAATAAAAATCAACCATCTATACACACTTGGCATAGCTGGCTCTGTTAGCCTCGGAGGCAATGGGAGGCCCTGAAGTCTTCATGTCAGTGCTTGAAAGGGGAAGCCTGTCTTCAGAGATGCTCTTGAGGACATCTCATTTTCTCTTAGCAGAATTAATTATTTGCAGTAGATTCTAAAAGCTTTCCTGCAACCTACCATAGAAAGGTCACTTACATTTGGATTTCTAAGAAGCAGGAAGTGAAGTTTGATTGATATTCATTCAACTGAAATGGGATTTCACTATCACATTTCCTCCTCATCATGAGCGCGCGCACACACACATATTTATTAAGTGACAAATCTCTAGTAGAATTCTAATCTTTTTCCCCTGAAGGGTTTAAAGTCTAGTATTAGGCTCATTTTTGAAATTGTGATCCAGAGACATAAAGCTATTTGCCATATTTTTGATTGCTGATTTAAAAAGTGTGAAGATGAGAATATTTTCCTAAGATCTCCTGCTGATTTTAAATCAAAATACATAATTAGAAACACCTTCAAATTATAATCATAAAACCTACTTTTTGCCAGATATAACAGGAGGTGATTTCATTGCTTGTGGCATTGTTTTTGAACTTATTTGTTCTTGTTTATTGGAAAGACAGAGTGACAGAGACAGAAAGGGAAGTCTTCCACTCACTAGGCCCTTCAACCCACAAATGCACACACTATTAAGGCTTGACAAGGCTAGGCCAAAGGCCCAGTCTTTTCCAAGTCAAGAGTTGCCAATAGAAGTGTCCAGGAACAAAACTGGACACCTGCTGTACGCCAATGTGTAAATTAGCAGGAAGTCAAAAGAAGAGCTGGGACTCTATTCCAGGCACTCCAGCAGGGAATGTGGATGTGCTAAGTGTCCACCCTTACTCTGGCATGCAAGAGTGTTTGCTGAATGAAAGTAAATGAAGACTAACAAGAATATATAACAATAAAAATAACTGGGCCAAAGGGGCATTTTATCCACTCTGAAAAATGACGAGAGAATACTAAGACAGGCTCATTAAATTTTTCCTAGGCAATTAAATCAATTTAGAGCATGACTTTCCAAAAATCACTGTGACTTTAGTCCCAGATGCCTGGTGCCATTGCTTACTCACTTTTAACACATGATATAAGTGAGCCTACACAGAGACCAGAAGCTAAGGGTAAATCATATTAATGCATTTTGGTCAACACCTAAAATCAATGACATATTTTCATTGCATTATTGCTAGGTTCTGAGCATTTAAACTCAAAGATCAGATTAATGAAGAGCACATTGGTCTCAAGGTGTGTTCCTTAAGTGTTTTATGCTGAATTTCCCCCGTTGTTTAGGCTTTGCTTTAAAACAAGATTAATTTGGTTATGTTTCACAGCTAACTTTACTTCTTGTTTTACTGTGAATGAACCAAAAGGAAGTTAATTCTTGAGGGTGTGATTGTGTCATTTTCAGTCTTTGGGCATGACCTTGTCCACATATTTCATTTCCCAAAACTGCTTGCATGTGTGTATGAGGTACTGAAACATTGATGACAATGGATTTGAGCCATTGAGGGTCTCATCATGACTGCAGTCATTGATATTGTGATCATCCAAATCACTGGTTCCTAGCTTGGATTCCAGCTGTACTCTCTTGGAGGTAGACATACGGATTTAATTGACACAGCTCTTACTTAGGCACTGGGTTTTTTGGAAAAAAAAATAAACACCCCCAAATAAGTCTTAAATACAGGAAAGTGTGAACAACTAACTAGTTTAACATACTCCAGATTAGACATGAAGCAAGAAGAGGTTTGCACAGTGGGTTTGATGGAAGACTATGAGGAGCTGCTAGTAACAGACATGGTATGGCACTTCACAGCTTAGTTTTTGAATAAGTGTCACTTAATCCATTTTTGCCTTTTCTGAAAACACAGGTCACCCCAGGGTCGACCTGTGCTGTGTTTGGTCTGGGAGGAGTTGGCCTCTCTGTTATTATGGGCTGTAAAGCAGCTGGGGCAGCCAGGATCATTGGGGTGGACATCAACAAAGACAAGTTTCCAAAGGCCAAAGAGGTCGGTGCCACTGAGTGCATTAACCCTCAAGACTATAAGAAGCCCATCCACGAAGTGATACAGGAAATGAGCGACGGAGGTGTGGACTTTTCATTTGAAGTGATTGGTCGGCTTGACACCATGGTATGTACTAAAATATACCTTGAGATTACCACTTCCACAATCTGGAAGCTGCTTTAAGCAAAAAAATATATCATATATTAAGATTTACTAGAATGATGAAAGCCAATTTTTTGCCTCTATTTCTTTGATCTGGACTGTTTCATTTATTGTTAGGAGAAATTTTTCACTTAAGCATCCCATGGAAAATCATAGCCTTAATATAACATTGTATCTTCACAGAAACAGCACAAAGCCCAGCACTGTACACACCAGGATCAATGTGTTCAACTTACAAGTTAACAGGTTTTATTGGGCCACAAGTTTCCATTTTGGTTATGGATGACATGACACAATGTGGGTGAAACACTTATAACATATAAATGACAGCTGCTTGTTACTGTTTTAAAGTTTCTGTTCCTAATCTTCAGTAATAACATTTATAATATACATAATTTTACTTCCATATAAATTCAAATGTCATCAGTAGCCTCAGGGCACATTTCAGTTCTAAGTCATCTAACCTGAATTCTTTAGATTCCTACATTTGAAGTTCCCAGGGACCACACATCTCCACTGTTGAAGTTCTTCAGAAAGTTGCAGCAATATTGGTAACAAGAAGCGAATCTGTAGTTAAGTCTCTACAACTTTGCCGTATACATGAATTAAAGTCTAGGAGAATCCAGCTCTTTCCAGACTGCAGGGTCTTTTTTTCAACATTCCTTTTGCATCATCCCACATGAAAATAGGTTTTGACTGTATTTGAAGGCATCAATTCATAATACCTACCTGTTTTATGGAAAACTATTCTTCAAGTGTCATAGAAGGAGTTAGCATTATGTAACTTGGGGGAAACCCAGAGATTTCTTGTTCATCAGAATATGTCCCCAAAAATGATGGGAAGGATGAATTTCTGGATTGTGTTTTAACTTTTCAAAAAAGCAGGTGAAGTTTAAAGCAAAATCAATATACATTTTCAGAAGGTAAAAATTCCACTTTGATATGTCCATTATAGAAATGGATGCAACGCTGATCCATTAGAAAGGGACATGAGAAAATACAAGAAAAACTGTTAATGATATCATAAAGTTATCCGAGTCACAGGCTGAAAATACTCACATAGTAAATCAATATAAAATGAATTAAGAAATTCATACTTTGCCCAACAACCATATGATGATCAAACTGTAATTTTACTTGAGGAAACAGTGTTCATACTTTCCACGATGATAAAAATGTTTTCCAGCATATTAATTTCATAGGAAGGCACAAAATATATACAAACTCATCAATTCATTCTTTCCTTCAAAAATATTTGTTTATGGACATTTTCTACAGCCACAACCTTACAGCACATTCTCTGGCACCATGAGAATTAAGGAAGTCAGGAACATAATCCCTTCTCTACACACTTTCTGGCCTGGTCTATATTACACTATATTACATGAGTTATATTAGGAACTATCCGAGAATCTACTTTAATAATGCTCAATGTGCTTTTATTCCAGACAGCTGCCCTGTTATGCTGCCATGGGTCGTGTGGCACAAGTGTTGTCGTAGGGGTACCCCCGGGTTCAGAAAGCCTCACAGTGAACCCTCTGGAAATACTGACAGGACGCACCTGGAAAGGAGCAATCTTTGGTGGTATGTAGACACAGTCAGGCTTGAAGAGCTGAGTCTAAGAATTTCCCACCTTCTACAACTGACAAGTCAGAGACCCAGCCCTGGGTGCTGACATAGTTGGAGGGCAAGAAGCAACGCTCTCCCCTTCTTTCCTCTGCCCCTTCCATTTACACAGGAGGGAGAAAAAAAAAGAACTGAAATATTAAAAGCACCCACCTTCCTCCACACCTTGACCTCTTCACTATAATCAGAGGCCCCATGTAGATATGCAACAGTCTCACCTATGCAATCAATGACCAATATAAAATCAAATCACAAAAATAAGCAACAAGGTCAGGTTTGAAAAGCAATATAACCAAAAGTAAATTTGATTTCCTCTTGTATGTATACATTCCATTAAGACAGGAAGCAAATGCACAGAGGAAATCCTAAAACAGATTTTCTGGTGACCTCAAAACCTAATCAAGAACTTTCAGCACCACCTCTTCTGATTTTTATGACTACATACATAAAGCATCCACATTCCTAGCAGGACATAGGAAAGCTATAGCTATCGTTCACAACATCATCCATGTCTCAAGGTTAAGCAACTGCTCAATTTGCTCCTTAACCTAGGCCATAATCAACTGTGCCATAATTTCTCCATGAAAGAGTGAAGAACTCAGCCCCCTGGCATAGCCAGGGGGAGTTGAAAAATAAGTAAAACCCTACAGAGGGATGCTAAAGTATTACCTCTCTATTAGGCTCAACAATAGTAGTCTGTATCTGTAATACTTGTATAAAGATTCATTTGATTGTATCGAAAAGTGTATTCTCTTTGTTGCAACTAACAATAATGCTGTCTACTCTTTAGGCTATAAGGGTAAGGACTCTGTTCCCAAGCTCGTAGCTGATTTTATGGCTAACAAGTTCCAGTTGGATCCACTAATAACCAAAGTTTTACCCTTTGAAAAAATAAATGAAGGATTTGACCTGCTTCGCACTGGAAAGAGGTAGATTTTAAGCTTCTTGTTGTGGCAGAAGGTGGGCTCGTTTTGAATGAAAATGTGGAAGGCTGAGAAAGCCTTGGAGTGGCTTGCTTTTCTCTATCATTCAGTCTTTTCAGGTAGAACATCTAAGGTCAGGCTGTGAGAAGCTAAGAACTATTGTTTTGCAGTTCCTGTTGTGCTAAAACCAAATGCCATTGCTTACAGCACATCTGAATGACCAGAACCACTCAGACTTCTGCACAGTAGAGCACTCATCCTTCAGGGAATAGAAGCCATCCTAATTCCATCATGGAGCCACTGAGGCCTCTGGTGGGACACAGAGGCCTCCCATTAATATGTGTACATCTGAATTCCATTCATAATATCCCTAATTTGCATTGTGCTAGTAGGTGCCATTACTGTGCGACTGCCTTCTATACAGATAGTACCAGCATTTAGTCTTAAACATACTGTAATTTTTACCTCTTCTTACACTTGATGGAGACTTTTCACAGAGAAAACTTGTTTTAAGAGGACAAAATGCTATTTGAAATGTAAGCTTAGTTTGGGAAAAGCCAAGTTCCTGTCTTATTTGTACCTTTTAGCTTTAGAACCATCTCATAGCATGAGTTTAGGCACCTGCATTTACATGAGGCACAGCTGGTAACAGCTAATAATAGTGCCCTTCCTCTGGCCCCATTGGCCACAGTGGAGCTTCTTTGCCTGTCTCACACTTACTGTCTTGAAGCTTCCAATGATCAAGGACATTTCTTGGACACTCACATACCATACACTGGATATATCAACAATCTTGACAAAGGAAAGAAATTAGCATGCTTAAATAAGTGTTTCAATAAGTGTCTCATTTTAATTATCTAACATGGCTTTCAACCAGTGCTCACAGGCTCATCCCAACTTCACCATCAAACGGGAAAAGTCAGAGGAGTCACTTGGCCAATTCAGGCAAAGGGTAGGCATGGAGGCCAGAATTCCAAGTTAGATGAACTGCTAGCAAAGCCAGTTTTCTCTCGATTACATCACATTGACTCCTAAGCTCAAAAGCAATGAAGTCCAGTAGATACGAAAGGTTAGTTACCACTGACTAATATCATCATTATTAGGCAGTAAAGTTGATGGCAAACACAAAGCTACTTTAAGAACTTCACAAAAAAATGGTGTCAAATGACATATTTATGTTGGAACCAAAATTACTGCAAATCACAAATTCTTTTATAATAGACAATTTCCTCAAATATTTTGAAGATGCCTGTCTAGACATCATGAAGATAAGAGAGCAGCATTCAGCTTGAAATGAATTTGTTAAGCATGCTTCCATTCTCTTTATGTGAATGCTACATGGGTGATCATACATATTTAAATAAACAGAACCCTGTTAACAAGCAAAGATCCAAAACTATAACTTTCAATATTGATAAGCATAGGGCCACTTGGGCACTTTAATATACTGCTCACAGAAATACTATTGCAGAAAAATCGGGTAATTTCCACCAGAAACCTTTAGACACAGAGACACTTTGTCCAATAATTCAACTTTTAGAAGTCAATTTTTCATAGAAAAAGAATGAAAATGGTAACCCACATCTCTGAATATACATATTTTATAGATACATACATATATATGTATATATATATATATATATATGAGTAAGAAATTGTTGAATGGCTAACATTAAGGCACTGATTAGATTCTAATCATATTAGAAGTGAAAAATCTATTAAAATCATTTCAATACACTTAGAAATTCTCATACTCTCAGGCTCAGAAAAAGAGAATATAAACTTATATGCATAATGAGACCCTAAATTTTCAACAGAGTAGCAGTAAAATGGGAGAATACTCAAAATAGAACCAGAAGAGAACTGCACTTTTTCTTGTCATGAAAGCACAGGAAGGGAAGGGGAATGGCTGGGAACATAGATTTTCTCTGAGACTTACAGAATGTTCCTTTGATTCTAGTGTGCAAGAGTATGAACTGTCTAAATGTTAAAACACTATCTTTTATTTCCTATTTCAGTATTCGTACCATCCTGACATTTTGAGATCGCACAAATGCCTTCCCTGGACACAGTCCTCTGATGCCCGTGCTCTGCATCATCTGCAATACAAGCCACACAGCATTACTTCTACTTATTCTTTCTGGGAGATGCCTCAATAAACGAGATGTGAAAGCTCTACCAAAAAGCTGATGTGAAATACTTTTCCAAGCACTTGCTTAAGTCTCACTGAGATCTCTGTAGGATATTGAACATAATCTGGGAAATAGGAAGCCACTAACTGATCCTTCATAGTCATTCTACACATGCCACCTTTCCCACTGAGGAAAGACATTTCCTGAGCTGTTTTGAATTTTTGCATCTCTGCAACACTTAATCATTGACCCCTAGTGGACAGGATCATTCATTTCTCCCTAAAATATACATGATAGACTACTGCACATGGGCCTTCACATGGGCCTGCAGGATGCCATGCAGTTGGGACAGATGGAGTAAGGGTGTGACTAGCACCACCCCTCAGTTAGCAAGGATACAAGGAGATGCTGGCTACGTGGCAAGACCCGGCAGAATGTCTCTAATCACCTCATTGCTGCCTCATCCCATTGAATGCACACTCAATGACTTCTCTAATATTTCATAGAAAACTTTTGAGGCTGTCGTTTCTGTTTTTCTGCAAATGTGAAATGATTCCTGTAGCCAGTATAACATCTCAAACTGATCAATCATGTTATGGTGAAAGGGTCTTTAGCAACTAAAGGCAATGACACACAGCTAAAAGCATACAATAGTATAATAGAACCAACACTGTCCTCAAACATCCTGTTATGTGCACACCTTTGTCCTAGAGCTTGCCCTAATATAAATAATGCATTCCTTAAGAAACGGCTTGATAATATCTTGGAACAAATTGGGCAATCAAGGATGTTCAAAGAGTTTGTTTACTGTGCAGCCTCAAACTCTGACAACACATGAAATGACACATTTTGGTTGCTCACTATGGAAGGCAGAAAGTACATTGGGCATCTCCTAAAGGGAGACAAACGTGAACTCCCAAAGAAAAATGGTTTAAAACTTCTACCTTATATTGGCACTTATGTTCAGCAAAAGAAAATAGTTTGGAAAGATAAGAAGAAATTTATTGTAAAGGCATCTGTTCACGAAAAGGCTGAGTTGCCCTGATCCCCTTCACTGACACTTAACAAAAGAACAAAACACAATTGAATCAGTACTAGGTGAAAGTGATGGTAAGTAGTATATGACTGACACAAGATTTAATCAGGAATCTATGCCATATGCCTTTGTACATTGCCTTCATTTATGAACTTTCTTTTTAATACTGCACTCTTCAGATTTTTAGTAATGTTAGTTTAGGTTTAGTGAAAATTGATTTTGGATATAAGTAAACCACTTGTCACTCTGTAACCACATGTGCTGCCAACCAAGGAGTTCCAGGCTTCAGCTGCATGACTGCAGGTTTGAATGAGTAAGGGTTTGCTGAAAATGTCTTCTTTGAAGTAAAACAATAATGCTTTTAAGGATTCTTTTTGTATTCTCTTAACCATGAAGCAAAAAGGAAACAAATGGATGTCGTGCAAAAGCATGTCATGATTTCTGCATAAATAAAGAAGGCAGCTTTATTGAGTTGTCCATTACGATCATTGTGCTGTACTGGTCCACGTCTCCTCCTGTCTTCTTGCCAATCCACGCATCCTTTGCAAGCTGTAAAGTCAGCGGGAGCTGGTCTCTGACAACCACTCTTTCTGTTTCCTCAGTCTGTAATCTCATTTCTTCTCTTTTCCTTTTCTTATCCTTTATTGGAATCTTTCCACACTTCTCTTCCAATCCTTCATATAGCTTAGTAAACATTGCTGTGAACCATAGTTACCCATGGGACCCCAGAACTTGTCACTCTTCTTCGTGTGGTAAATCACTATCCAACCCCACCCTATCTTGCTCTCCCCCACCATTCAAAACACTTACAATGCCTCTTCTAACTTCAGACCTACTTTGAAAATTTTTACAAGTCAGAGAGAACATGTTCTTGTCTTTCTTTGGCTTATTTCACTTAAAATAATGGTTGTCAGTTTCACACATATTGTGGCAAATGTGAATATTTTATTTATGTTCATGCCCAGACAGTATTCCATTGTATAGCTTTACCACACAGCCCTTGGAAAGTTCCCGAGACAGCATGTCCCTAAGATAACCACTTCTCTTAGGGATGCTCAGTCACTTTTACAGTAGAGCTAGATTATGTCTGTTCCAGAGAAAGACAGGTAGTGCTCAATGCCTGCCTCACAGCAGGAGCATGTAAACCTTGAGGCCTGCATCCTGCTCCCACTCCTACTTCCCAGGTTGGGCTGGGCAGTGAGGAAACAGCATAGATATAGTGGTTGAGGTGGGGAAAGAGGGGATGCCTAGTGTTGTTGTGGAATGGCACAGCCCTCAGGGAATCTTCAGGACCCCACACCAGCTGTTAGTTACATTGACATTGGTAGGAACAGAATGAATTCAAATAGAAGTTCACAAATGGAGCCTCATGGGCCAGACATTTGGAGCCGTGACTGAAACATCTGCAACTCATATTTGAGTACTTCACATCAAGTTCCAGCTCCCCTCCCATGTACTGCTTTCTCCTTATGTGCACCCTGAGAGACAGCAGGGAATGGCTCAAGACATTGATCTCTGTTGTCCACCTGGGGATTCTGTTGAAGTGTACAGCCTCCTGCCTTCAGCTGGGCCCACCTCTAGAGTTTGTGGGCATCTAAGAAGTTAGCTAGCAGATAGCAGGTGTGTGTGTGTGTGTGTGTGTGTGTGTGTGTGTGTGTGTGCGCACCCGCACGCATTATCAAATAAAGAATAAGTGGAATCACAGAGTGAGTAGTCCTAACATTCATACACTCAGACTGTGCTAATAGCTTCTGTCAAATTTTGACTCTGGCATCAAGAACTTAACTTCCATGTTTGCTCATCCCCAATAAGAAATGCAACTCGGTAAATGTATGTGGTTTGCACTCACTTGTAGCCAGCAGGTCACAGCTTAGTAAAATGAATGTCAATTTCATTTAAGAGAGAAAGAATTCAAGGTTGATAGATTAACTAATCAATAACCCCAATATACTGCTTTAGCACCTCAAGAGAATGAACATAAACAAAAGGAGTAACACCACATAAACATTATCCACGTACTGCTTCACAAATCACACAGCTGCTCTAGGGTCAGAAAGATAGTGATATTGATAAAATTTTTATGAAATGATTCAAAAGAGGAAGTAGAGTAAGAGCATGTGTGTATTTTGTGATCATATATTCAGATATCATTCATCTCTATTCACAAGTGGTGTTGCATAAATAACTGGAACTAGACATTTCCTGAAAGTTTTAATGGGAGAAATAAGATTTTACTATAACAGTGATTATACCATTTTCTTTTTTTCTTGTTCTGAATTTTTTTATTTATATGATTATTTTCCCCCAACTTGATATTTTTATAATATTAAAAATTAAGAAAAACTAGAAATAGGTATTAGAATAGATACCTAAGTACCATTTATGAGGATTCATTTATTCACATAGTTACAATTGTTCATTTCATGTACAGATGATGACTGTTCATTTCCATTGTAGACATTGTGCTATCCTCTGACATCTAACCTTGAATCAGTTAAATTCAATATGTAGCTCTGTAACCATTATTTTACCTAAGAATTTTAATGTTTTTTGATAATGTTATATCCAAGTGTCTCCATTAATTTCCCTCATACTTGTGATTTTCTTTTTTCCTTGGTTCTATATTACTTTAAAAAATACCAATAATTAACATTTCATTTAGTTTTCAAACTTTGTTAGACCCTTTTAATCCAAGTTAGCTCTCTTACTTGTGTTTCATGAGTCTGTTTTAGAAAATTCAAGCCCATCTCTTCTGGAAAGCCACGTAGGGTGAGCCTGTCCAGTTATTTCCACATGATTGCTTTAAAACAGTTCTGACAAAATTCCTGCAAGTTAATATTATATTTTATCAGAGCCACATAACTGGCTCATTCCCATTATTGATACAGCTAATTGATCTCTTACTGAACATGACACTTTCAAGACCAAATCATGTTTTGAATTTTTTTTTTTTGCCTTGAACTCATTCACTAATTTATAGAGTGGTTCTTGAGTAAAAGGTAAAAATTCTGTATCCTAAGAACCTTGCATCTACAGGTTTTATCATCCATTGATGATTCTTGCCTAATGGTACTTTTTGGTTTATATTATTCTTGCACATCTCTTGATTGACAAATGAGGGTTCTATACCATTTCAAGCGTCACAAAGGAAGATCCACAGACCTTTCCAAATCAATATACATACTACACAGGTACAGGAAGAGACAAATCCAAACAAATGATTTCAAGCATTGAAAGCAACAGCTAGTCAGGAGGAAAAAATATATAAATAGTTTGGAAAGCAAATACTGCTATTTTTCCATAAGAAGCATTGTAGTATGTGTGAATGTGAGTGTACAGTTTTATTAAAATGAAAGCAGGGAAAATAAAATGCTGGAAAGATGATCACTAAAAGTGTTCCTTATATTCTAGGATCCACAAAATGCAAAATAAATTAAAACTGAGAAAGAATTCTTTTCTATCTGCAAACAGGCTGGAACTAGCATTTTCAGTGGCTATATCATACAAGAATTAGAAAAACATTTCATTTCTCAAATGTCTCAGAGGTGATCTGGAAAACTTCCCTTTGAAGGAAATGAAGGGTAAGCAAAACACTGTAGGTCAAGGCAGTTACTACATCTGTAATGGAAAGAGCATCTGGCACTGTTAGGCATCTCTACTTGCTTCCCCTTTGTTGAATATTATGGCTATTTCCACTTCTCAAGTCCCAGAGACATACTCAGTGCAATGCTTTCTATTTCAGGAGGTGGAGAGTAGTGAGGCAAGATCTGGGGCTATGGAGACCATGGTGGAAATCTGACATAAGAACCCAGACCTGGAACTCTAGGAGGTTGTGGCACAAGTGGCTGCAAGTATTAAGTTGTGTACCAACTGCAATAAATACAATTGCATTTAGACCTTTGGGTGACAGAGCTTAGAAACCTGCCCCCATGAGAAGACCCTGCTTCCCAGAAGTTCAATGATCAAGAGCAAAAGAAGAGAGAAAGGCACTTGAACATTACCGAAAACTCCCCTGCAAAGGAGCAAAACCCTATGGCAACCTCAGAGTTAACTGTGGAAGACATCGAGAAAATGGGGGACACAGAATGCAAAACACTTGTTATAAAACTTCTTACCAACAATGAGAAGCTCATGCAAGAGTTCAAAGAATTTAAGGAAGCAGTAAAGCAAATCAAGGCTGGTATATCAGAAATTAAGAACACAGTAGAGCAAATTAAAAGTACAGTGGAGAGTCTCCAAAATAGAATGAAGCAAGCAGAAGAAAGAATCTCAGAATTGGAAGATATCTCCTGTCACCAGGGGGAAGCAAAGAAAAAGCTGGAAGCAGAGCTGGATCAAGCCAAAAAAAGTATTCAAGAATTGAAAGACACTATTAAAAGGCCAAATCTAAGAGTTATGGGAGTTGCAGAAGGTGCAGAAAGAGAAGGTAGGTTTGTAAATGTATTTAATAAAATAATAAAGGAAAATTTCCCTAATCTAGAGAAAGACTTGGGAAACAAGATCCAGGAGGGGCACAGAACTCCCAACAGGCTTGATCGAAAGCAATCTTCACCCCGACATATGATAATCTAGCTCTCTTCAATTGAACATAAAGAAAAGATCCTTAAATATGCACATGAAAAAAATGAATTGACATATAAAGGAATGCCAATTAATCTCACAGGAGATCTCTCACAGGAAACTACAGGCAAGAAGAGAATGGAGTGACACATTCCAGATTCTAAAAGAAAAAAATTGTCGGCCTAGGATAACATATCCAGCAAAGCTTTCTTTCGTTTTTGAAAATGAAATAAAATTCTTTCAGAGTAAAGAAAAGCTAAAAGAATTTGCCTCTTTCAAACCTGCCTTACAAATGATACTTCAAGATATTCTCTTGACAGAAAAGAGGAATAGCACCTATCAAAACCAAAGGCAAATGGGAAGAACATCCTAGTAAAATAACAGCAGAAAACTAAACCAATGAACAACCCATTCCTAAAATGACAGGACCAAAGTGCCACCCATGTATATTTAACTCTGAATGTAAATGGCTCAAGCTCAATCAAACATCATAGATTAGTAGACTGAATTAAATAAACAAAACCTATCCTTTTGTTGTCTGGAGGAGACACACTTCAACAAAGATCAGTGGAAACTATATCGCATGGGTTTTGTTGTTTTCTGCTGTTTTCATCTCTTAAAAACACTTTCTTCTGATTAGATCATTCAATGACTCGTAGATCATGCCGTGACATCATGTTCTTCCAGAAGGTTCTAAATTTTCATTTCTTCAGCTACATGTTAGTCATTTAATAGCATGTTGTTTAACTTCTTGGTGTTGTTAATTTCTTTTTTCTCCCTGATGTTGAGTTTGTTTTGTGGCTCTTCCTTTAAGGGGATGTATAGTAGCTGTGTAATGGAGACTGTAATATCTAGTAGTATGTCATTTATCTTCATGGCATTGCAAATTTCTGTTTTTCTTTCTATTTTTGATTTTGTATCATGACTTTTCATTTGAGGGGATGTACAGTAGCTGTGAAATGGAGACTAATATCCAGATGTGAGGATGCAGTGTGGTATGCATTTTTGTTTCCAGACAAACATGGACTTACAATAAAACTGTTTACTATATCTTAACAATAGGATTCTGGACTCTCTGCCATTGTCCTTGCCCGAAATGATGGACATATGACTGAGTATGAAGAACTATATGTTAGTAATGATATAAAGGAACTAAATGGAGGGGGGGAGTTGGGGAGGGGATAAGGAAAATAATAGCAATAGCAATAAAATGTAAAAAAATAAATAAATAAAATAAATTTTAAAATTGTGGGAAAGGAAGTAATCTTAATTCTCTCACCTTCCTTGGCTTCCACATTTAAGTGAAAGAATAAGAAAGGACTAGATGCATGGTGTTAGATTTGGGTAGATGAAACACATTGCCTTAGAAACTTAAATCTTTGCTCCTTATCCTGTTTAAATTTCATATTTTTAAGTTTTCTTTGCACTCACAAGAGGCAACATGTTTTTTTCATTCCAAATACCTTTTAAGTAAATATTAACCATATTATACTGCCAAGTCCTCTGACCTACAGGTGAACGAATTTGGACAGGATGAATTCTGAGCACCTTGTCAGTTACTGTGCTTTTTACTGGGCCTTGCAAAATGTGGAGGTGGCCTTTGTGGGTGGCACACAGCTGGATGACTCACTCCAAGGCTCTTCTGCTCAGGCCCCCTTTGGCATAGTCGAGGAAAGAGAGTGGGCTTCTGAGCCACACAGATGTGCCTTGGGATTCTGTCACTGCTACACAGCATTTTCACAGCACCTTTCAAGATAGTATGCCTTTCTACATCATGCATCCTCAACCCTCTGATTTGATCGGATTAGTTCATGACCAGATATCTGACTTGGGCTTAATACATGACCCAACAGCTTCTGAATAACAGAAATATTTTCTGAAGAACAGAAAGAGTCTGTCCAGTTAAGACATATTAGAATTGTGTCAGGGTGCAATGAGAGTATGCGTAGGTGGGTAGAGGAGGGATAGTGGGATTTAGGAAGGAAAGAGGATTGGAAGGAGAGCAAGAGAGAGAAAGAAATGTGATATCCAGTTAGATTTTGATGGCCAGTTGGTCAAAATACATCACTCACTTGTCTTCTTGTCCTTTTATGCTAATGTGATTTTCTTATTCTTCCTGTAACTTTCTAAAATTCTAGCATGAAAATTTTTGAAATCATTGTCTAATTTCTTTCATAATTCATTTCCATAACATATTAAAGAGAGATTTTTATACTGAGTATGTAACATTTATTTAGTTATATGTTTTTAATACTTAAATATATTGGAATAAGGAAAAGAATATGCAGAAAATATATAATTCTAATATTCAATAAATGAAAGCAACCATCACTACATTAATATAAAGCAAAATAATCTTGATTAAAGAAATATTCCAGGGAGGCAAAAAGCATCATATACTAACATAATGTCCAAACTACCAAGGAGTTATAATAATAATCAATGTAATGCATTTAACAATACAGCTTAAGTATATTTAAGACAAAAACTGAAAGACTACAAAAAGAAAATCCACAATTATACTTAAGTTCTCCAACATCACTCTTCCAACTATTAAGAGCATGATTATACAGGTATTTAACAATATTATCAAGCAACAGAATCTAGCCAACATTTATAGAAGACTCCATACAAGAGGGAAAAATTCATATTTTTTTTGAAGTTTCTGGAAATACATACTTCAGACCATAAAAAAAAACAATTTTTACTATTATTTTCATAAGATTTACTTTTTTATTGTAAAGTCATATACAGAGTGTAGGAGAGACAAAGAGGAAGAACTTCCCTTGGTTGACTTCCTCCCCAAGTTTCCGCACTGGTCAGAGCTGAGCTGATTCAAATCCAGGAGCCTCTTCAAGGTTTCTCACCTGGTGTAGTGTCCCAAGACTGCCTACTGCCTTCCAGGCTACAAGCAGGGAGCTGGATGGGAATTGTGGCTGCCAGGATGAGAACCAGCACCCATAAGGGATCTGTCGTGCACAATGCGATGACCTTTGTAGCTAGGTTACTGTGCTGGGCCCACAGACAACTTAAAAAAAAAAATGTTGCCATACAGACAGGCTTGTGGAAGAGTGGTACTTGGAGACCACTTGATACAGGGAAGAAGCAGTAACAGTACAGTAGCGCTGCAGTGACCAGATAACACAATATTAGTTAGCAAGCAATGATCTGAACTCCAGTGGCATCCAGAGCTTCAGTCAGCTTTGAACAGGAGTTCACTGGTAGCTTGAGAAATAATCACGGGCAAAAAAACTTCCCATCCTACTTATTTGTTTGGGCTAACCATAAGCATAGAAAGAGCAGTAGACATGAAGGGGCAATGCAGGAGCAGGATGGATCTCACAGCCCAGACCCCCACCAGTGCTGCACTGGGTGCCATTTTGTTTAGTGGTGCAAAGAAGGTAGATTTGGAGGCATGGCTGGTCACAGGATAATATCTGGCTCAGTGCACTATACTAATTTCACAAAGAAAGCAGTACCAAATTCACATCTTGCAAGCTCCACACACAGTGGGTCTGTGTGGTCCCCAGTTCTAACAGCCAGCAACCCAGAGTTTCACTTGTACCATCTCAGGCACCATTTTGTGCAGTGGAGCAAGGGCTGAGGGATAGAAGGAACAACAGTAAGTTGTGCATTCCCTAAAATAGAAGCAATCGGTCTCCAATTTTATAGGACAAGAGGGTGTGAGACTGGAGGCACAGCAGCAAGCTGTGAAAGTGTTAAACCAGGAGCAAAATCACTTCCACCTCAGTACATTGCACTGGTCCCCCATTAGTTCTGGCATCCTACAGGTTCCACCCAAAATAGGTCTGGACGGCTCCCAGACCTAATAGTCAGCAGGTGCCACCAAGATCAGCACCACTGACACCCAATTATTTAGGACTGCTGGTGTCTCCTTAATCTGGGGCACTGCTTGAACTGCAAGTTGGATAAAGGCTGTATACAAAACAGTGTGGCAACAGCATGGGATCACAGGAAGTGGAGAGTGGTGGGCCAGTGCTAGGGCTATCAAGAGAGTCTGGTGAAAACCTAAGAGAAGAGCCCAGGCCTGAAACTCAATACATGGAGTGGCACAAGTGACTACAAATGAAGAACCAGGTACCAATCCCAATCAATAAAATTAACCTGTAGACCTGTGGGTAACAAAACTTAAAAACCAGCCCTACGGAGAAAAAACTGCTAACCAGAATTGCAATGACCAAAAGCAGATGAAGAGAGAGAAGCATAACAAATATTACTGAAGACTCACAGGAAAAGGAGCAATAGCCTCTGCCAACCTCAGAGTTAACTAAGGAAGAGATCTAGGAAATGGGAGGTGCAGAATTCAGAAAATTCATCATAAAGCTTTAGCAATGAGAAGCACATACAGGAGTTCAAAGAATTTAAGAAACATGTCACACAGAAAATAGCAACACTAAAACAAAATTAAGCAAAATTATTGTAAGTGAAGGACAACAGAAAACTACATCAAAGAACAACGCATCGATAAAAAGACAGGGCCAAGCTCTCACCTATCTATATTAATCCTGAATGTAAATGCCTTAAAGGCATCAACAAAAGCCATAGATTACTGTAATGGATCAAAAAACAAAACCCATCTATCTGCTGCCTACGTGGGGACACATCTCACAGAAAGAGATCAGTGACAACTGAAAGTGAAAGGATGGAAAAAGATATTTTAATCTAATGTTAAGAAAAAATGAGTTGGTGTAGGCATTCTTATATCAGCTGATTCAGACTTTGACATGAAAAACATTTAAAGAACTGAACAAGGACACTACATAATTATCAAGGGACCCATTCAGCAAGAAGATATGACCAGAATAATTATATAAACACCAAATGCCAGGGCATTTTTTTACGTGAAACAAATATTAATGAATTTAAAGGGAGATGTAAGCTTAATACCCCGTTACCATCAATGGACAGATCAATGAGACTGAAACTCAGCAAGAAAACAATAGGATTTGCACAAACACTGGAGCAAATGGACTTAGTTAATCTCTACCGAACCTTTCACCTTACAGAGAATACACTTTTTATTCATCAGTTCATGGAACCTTCTCCAGAATTGATCATGTTATATACCACAAGACAAGCCTTAGCATGCAGGGATGGTTAAAAATCCACAGATCAAAATATGATATACCACATCAACACATTGAAAGATAAAAACCATATGATCATCTCAATAGATGCAAAAAAGGCACTTGACAAGAATCCAACAACACTTCATGCTATAAAGCTTAGGCAAGATATGCACAGAAGGAACATTCTATAACACAAACAAAGCAATATGCAAAACAAAACAAAACAAAACAATGCCAACATCATACTAAATGGCGAAAGGCTGGAAGGCTTTTCACTAAGGTCTGGAAATGGACAAGTATGTCCACTCTCACTATACTATTTAATATAATGTTGGAAGTCCTTACCAGACAGGGCAATACACATTGAAACTGAAAAATTGAAATGATTCTTGTTTGCAGATGAGATGATTCTCTACATAGCAAAACCAAAACCTTGAACCAGGAAACCATCGGAACTCATAAGAGACTTTGGCAGGGTAGCAAGATACAAAATTAACAAACAGAAATCAATGGTACTAGTATAGGAAAAAAAAAAAACCCTCCATGTGTGAGAAAGAAATTACAAGTGCAGTCCTCTTTACAATACCTTGAAATTAACCTAGCTAAGGATGTGGAAGACCTCTATAATGAAAATTTCAAAACATAAAAAAAGAAATAATAGAAGACATTAAAATATGGAGAAACCTATTACATTCCTCGATGTGCAGGAACAACAACATCATCAAAGTGTCTGCATTCATGAAAGTAATATATAGATTCAACGTATGTTATGTATATTCATCCCAATATCATTCTTCTCAGAAACAGAAATGATGATATAACAGTTCATGTGGACAAAGTTCATCTGGAAACACAAGAGACCATGAATAACAAAGCTATCCTGAAAAATAAAAGCCAAGCTGGAAGAATCACAATTCCCGACCTCAAGACATATTACAGAGCAGTGGTCATCAAAACAGTCTGGTATTGTTACAGACACAAAGAAGATCAATGGAACAAAATAAAAACCCCAGAAAGGAGCCCACACATACATAGTCAATCTATTTTTTAAAAAAGATTTATTTACTTTCATTGGAAAGTCAGATATAAAGACAGAGGAGGATAGACAAACAGAAAGATCTTCCACCCTCTGACTCACTCCCCAAATGGCCACAATGACTGGAGCTGAGCTGATCTGAAGCCAAGAGTCTGGAGCTTCTTCTGGGTCTCCCACATGGGAGCAGGGTCCCAAGGCTTTAGGCCATTCTCTACTGCATTACCAGGCTATATGCAGGGAGCTGGGTGGGAAGCAGGGCTGCTAGGACACAAACTAATGCCCACATGAGATCCCAGCACATGCAAGGCAAACACTTTAGCTGCTTCAGCAACACAATGTTCATTCAGTAGCATGCAATTTAACTTCATGTTGTGCTTAACTTTCTATTTTTTTCCCCTGTTGTTGACTTTGTTTTATAGCTTTTCATCTAAAGGGACGTATAGTAACTGTGTAAGAGGGACTACCACATATAGAAGTGAAGATACAGGGCCCGGCGCGGTGGCGCAAGTGGTTAAAGGTCCTCGCCTTGCACGCCCGGGATCCCATATGGGCACCGGTTCTAATCCCGGCAGCCCCGCTTCCCTTCCAGCTCCCTGCCTGTGGCCTGGGAAAGCAGTCGAGGACAGCCCAAAGCTTTGGGACCCTGCACCCGCGTGGGAGACCCGGAAGAGGCTCCTGGCTTCGGATCGGCATAGTATCGACCCGTTGCGCTCACTTGGGGAGTGAATCATGGGACGGAAGATCTTCCTCTCTGTCTCTCCTCTCTGTATATCCGCCTTTCCAATAAAAAAATAATAAAAATAAATCTTTAAAAAAAAAAGAAGTGAAGATACAATGCAGTGTGCATCTCTGCTTTAAAATCAATGATGGACTCCCAATGAAACTGTTGAATGTATCTTTACAATAGGATGCTGGACTCTCTTCCATTGTCCATGTGTACAATGTCAGGATACACTTAAGTAGCCAAATCATGGACTTATGACAGTTTGAAATCAGTGGGGATAGGGGAGAGATTTGAAGAGCAGGCAATTGAAATCCCAGAGCCTATGGAACTCATGGGATATAAAATAAATGAGTAATTTTTTAAAAAAATTGAAAATAGTTGTTGAGAGTTATTTTATGACTTAACACGTGATCTCTTCTCTAGCATGCTCCATGCTATGATGGGTTTTGATAGTTTGTTTTTATTTTCATTTCTTCAAAATACTTTCTTTTGTCTTATTAAATTCTTCACTGACGCATAGATCCGAAAAGAGCACTGCCGGAGTCCAGCTCCAGCTGAGTTCGGAGCTTGGGAAGGGTGCATGGAGTTAGCAATAAAGAAAGACACAGACACAGACACTTGGTGCATTCTCACAACAGCTCAAGAAAAAGCTGTTTTTATTTTCTCAAAATCCCTCTCAAGCTTCTACACAAGCAACTAATTGTTCAATTTTTTACTTCAAGACTAGGGGGGGGCATGTACAGACTTTTGGTCACACAGTCTGCACTTCAAGGCTAAGCAGGTGCCCCTAAAGATAATTCTGCAAAATACCATATTCTTATTCTTCAAAGCAATCTATTATTCATTCTCCAATAGTAGCCATGGAGCAACAGCCAGGACTCCAAGGCCAAGGCACATGCGATTATCTGCTAATCAGTAGTACATTCCTACCACATTTCTATTTCTACAATTCACCCATTATTTAATGGGAAAATAGGTTACAAAGGAAAAAACCTAAAATCTAAAACAGAAACTTCAAATGTTAAATCTTCCTACAACTATAGACTCCTACAACTCCATAAACAGTAAAGCAATAATCAAAAGCATTTTTCTTTAATAAAAGCATCCTTAATTCCTCTAGCTAAAAATTATAAAAGTGGCTAAAACAGTTACATTTTCTATGCTCCAAAAAATTGCAACACAGGCTAGCCTTTGAGATAACAATAACTATATTTATTGCCATAGCAGTTTCAGCTCTCACTCCCATCACTTGCATTAATATTAGGATATTTTCAAGCCCCTTCCAGAAAGTGTGCTACATGTCTGGGCCAAAATATAAGACAATGGTTAAGTACCCAATATGGTGTCGGAAAATGGCATGGGCTTAATTGTGTTCCTGTGTGTAAACTGTCAAAGGCCCACTCTTCAGGACATTATCAGTGACATTAACTCTCAAGCTCACATTGGTGACAACAGCCATCCCACAGGGGCAAACAATGCCTCAATAGATTACAGAATTCTTAGTGGGGTGTTTGAGTGTCCATGCAAACATGGGGTGAGACAGCATCAAGGTGGTCAGAGAAATCCACCCGGCCCTGCCAAACAGCTGGAAGCTCCCCTGGGCCCTGCCAAGCTGGGGAGCTGTTATCTTCACACCTTTGTGCCATCCACACCTACTGCATGAACCCCAGCAGAGCACCATTTTCTCCAAGAAGCTTTTTTATTTTTCATTTCTTCTTTGATGCATTGGTTGTTCAGCAGCATTTTACTAAACTCCGTGATGCTGTAATTTTTTTAACTTTATTTCTGTGTTGATTTTAGTTTATGGCTTCTCATTTAAGGGAACATATAGTAGCTGTATAACAGAGACGATCATATCTAGATATAAAGATACAGTGCAGTCTACATCTCTACTTCCAAAGCAAAAATGGACTCCCAATGAGATTGTTGGATGTATCTTGATAATAGGATACTGGACTGTCTACCATTGTCTATACTGGCAATGTCACGACACACTTAAATAGTAGAATGATGGGCTTATGACTGCTATAAAAAGGACTGTGCTATTGTAATAATATGGGGAAGCCAGTAGGATGCAGGGAATATGGGGAGGGATTGATGGAAATCCCAGAGTCCATGGAATTATACCATAAATTTAAAAATAAAATAGAAAAAATGTTACCATGCAAAGTATGTGCTGTGACCATGGAAGGACCAAACTAGAAATCAATCCCAAAAAGGATGACAGGAATATGTCCACAGTAAACACCTTCTTGTTCTTCAGATCAAATACATAGCCTCACATGATACTTGTGTAGATTAATCATCTTCTTGTACCAGCATCCCTCATGGGCACAGATTCTTGTGCAGGCTGCTCCATTTCTGATACATCCCCCGCCCATGGTCTGGAATTAAGCAGTGGGTGACTCCAGTCCCTGGATCCCTGCACCCACACAGGGCACTTAGGAGAGTCTCATGTCTCCAGACTTCAGATCAGCAAACATTGTGGTCACTGAAGGAGTGAATCAGTGAATGGAAGAGTTCTGATTCTTCTCCCTCTGTAAGTCTGCATTTCAGTTAAAATAAAATTTTAATTAAAAATAAATCTTTAAAAAATTATTCTATATATTTGAGAGATAAAGGTGGAATTACTGAGAGAGAGAGAGAGAAACAGAGAGAGTGAGAGGCCTTACAACAGTTGTTGACACTGAAATCAGGCTGAAAACAAGACTCAAATATCTTATTTCGGTCAATTAAGTGAGAGAAAGGTCATGTGTCTTGCGGGCCAACCTCACTGCCTTGCAGGTGCACTATCAGGGAGCAGGATCAGAACCAGACAGCCAGTTCTCAAACTTTGCTCATGTGTGATGTGTGTGCTGCAGGTGAAGAATTAATCCACCTTGACATAATACTGTCTCAACAACACACTTGTAAATAATTTATATGTGAAAGAAAAACCTCAATGGTAGGAGAAGCCAGTTGTAATGATACCACAATAATCTTTTTTGCTGCTTGAGAAGGAACTAAATTTATAAAGAATTAGGAGTTCACACTGAACTAGTGCAAAATTTATCGTTCTGTTTTTTTAATACCATATTTCCTACAATTCTTAATAGAATGAAACGTGTAAAATTAACCCATGATCTCTTACACTTTTCTTTTTATCCTTAACCCTCACTATTTAACAGTATTTCTTAATTTCAGGTTAAATTTATTTCACTAAAAATAAAACAATATTTGGAAGTAGAGATGCACAATAAAGTGTTATATATACATACATAACATAAACATATTTCAAAGTGAAAATATTGTATTCTTTTAATATGCATTTTAAAATATTTATAGAGTGTAAGAAGTTACAAAAACATTACATGGAGATGTGGTATTTGTGTCCCAAAGGGAACCTTTAAATGATACAAATATAATAACGATAAAATTTTTCCTAATATTTTCTTTTTTTATTATTAATTGCATTGCATTATGTGACACTGTGTTATAGGCACTAGGATTCCTCTCACCCCTCTCTGAACCCTCTCCCCATGTTGAATTTCTCTACCTTGTTGCATTACCACAGTTCAAATTCAGGTGAGGTTCTTTCATTGGAAGTATTTACCAGGCATAAAGTCCAGCATCTTATTATGCTAATGAGTTCAACGATTTCCTGGTGAGACCATCTCTGCTCTGAAGGTAAAGTCAGGAAAAGTATCATCCCAATCAATGAAAAGCTCCAACATAACATCAACAATTTACAACATTATGGTATTAATTGACATGGTATTGATTAACTAATATGTTAATAGGAAAATGCAGGTTCTTAACTACATCCTGTGATTTCTTCATAGACATTTCAATTTTGGTTCATATTCAATGGGGTTCTATACGCTTCAAAATGGCTACAGATTACTATTTAGTTGTCTCACGTCTATTTTCACTTTAGTATTTAGCTGCTTATAGTGCTGAAGCATGATTTTGCTGAACTTCGTTGTTTTTCAGATGGTCTGAACTGGCTTATAACTCTAGCAAGACATGTGTCATCAGTTTAGGTACCGAACTTTTTTTTTTTTTAGGAGGGGTGTGCAGAGAAATTCCCAATACCCCAGTGAGGTGTAACTAATCTCTGTGTCCCACCTAGTGAGGTATGAGTGAATCCAGGATGACCATTTCCTGTCTGATTCTAAGCTCTCCTTGTTGTTGTCTGTCCATTCTAGGTTTTTTTGTTTGTTCATATGTTTGTTCGATTGTTTTGAGGGGTTTCTGGAGTGATCCTAATGGTGATCACAAGAGAGGGTGAGGACCCAGAGCGAGAGCTAGGCGAGGACCAGAGAAAGCCTGCCTCCCTAATCTCGAAGAAAGTTTATTGTTCTTCTGTTTCGGCAGACCGCTCCGGGCTCCAGGTTGTCGTTCCGATGACACTGGTTTCTGCACGGCAGAGTTTGGACTTCTTCCATTCCCCTGTGGAAGCTCCAGATGAGGGTGGGTGACCTCAGAGTTCTCCGCCTCTGAAGGCACTCCTATTCCCCATGGTGTCCTTGGCAGTTGGGATGTAGTCCTAGGTGTCCATGTTGATGGTCCTTGGTGAGGATCTGGGAGTCTTCAGAGTTGTGATACAAGCCTCCTCCTGTACACCTGCTCCACTCTGGGGTCTCCCCCCTGCCCCATACGCATGACCTCCTGTTAAGAGGCTGTCAGGATCGCTCCCGATTGCCCCCTTATGCCTGTGTAGCTTTACTATTGTCTAGAGCAGACTCAAGTCTGTGGTCTATGAGTTACCAGATTTGATCCAGATAGGCTATATTTCACATCTTCCTCATACTTTTTAGACAGATGGAAGATTTCTTTGCATTCCTTCCCCATGACGGAACAACATAGGGTATTAAGAGTGTTTCAAGTTTTACAGTTCTTTGATGTAGATTATAAGCAGTCTGACTCACATAAATTGTTTATAGAATACAATGGCTTATCTTATTGCATTGGATACAGGCTGTCAGAGATTGCAATAATATTACGATATACAGGTACTATTTTCCAGATTGGCATCTTTTCATCTCAAATTAAGACAAACAAGTGATATTTAACCTTTTGGGATTGGTTCATTTCTCTTAGCATAATGGATTCCAGTTGGGCCAATTTGAATGAATCACTTCCCATAGAGTTCTACAAACTTAACAAGTGATGAATAAATTGTGGGCATTGGTTCTTTGTAAGTATATATATCAAATAAGCTACCAATATATGAAGAATTAAAATGGTTGTTGATACCCAACCATGCCTGACTCTCACTGAGCAATCATACGGAAGAGTTTCTCAGATGGATCAGGGCAAGGGTACTACTTGACATCACCCACATCCTCTGCTGAATGACCAGACTCCATTCTGCACACTGGTCTCCACAAGTCAGGGTAGGTAAAGGTGGATAAGGGGGCAGGATGAGGACTGTGTATGAAGAAGATTGTTATGCAAGCAAGTGATTGAGCAATGATTGCAGACACTGAAGAGATGTGAAAGACCACCTGTCCTGTGTGATGGCATGGAGCAGCCCAATATGACTCTCTGCACTTCTGAAAGTAAAGCTGGAAACAGAAACTTGTTGCTCCTTGGCAAGTCTATTCAAATACATGCCTAAGCTTATGAGTATACTTGCTTGGCTATAAACCAACACATGGTTATCTGCACCGTGTCCCTACACGTATTGGTGGAAGACTCAAGACTTCCTCAAAATTAAACCTATACTCTATATTTTCTTTGTCCGTTTTTTAGCATTTGATAATTTGTAGCACTTTGTTTTCAAAAAATTTTTAGTGTCTTGTGGGTTTTCTTGCATGTGTATGTGCGTGTGTGTTTTATTTTGCATAATACAGTTTGGTAGATATAGGGATTACACTGAGTATGGTCCCATTTGCCAAAACAGTCATTGATCTGAAATACAAAGGGCTTCTCTCTCTAAAGCCTCTTTGGAATCCTTCAGTGGGAATGCCTTGCCTCTCCTAAGCCCTGCCCAGCCAGGCTCATTCTCTTGCTTATGCACCATTCTTCTCCAGGGACTGTGCCTTTCCTATGCCAGATAAAATAATTGAGAATGTACCTGTTTGCCAGTGTTCCATGAGAAGTGCTTCACATGTTTATTTCATTGATAGGCCAAACAATCCTTTGACCTGGTACTATAGTCCACCAAAATCTTACAGATAAGAAACTTCAGAGAAGGAACAGTTAAATAACTTCAAGTTCTCACAGATAGTCAGGTCTGTTTGATTCCAAAAGCCACCCAGTGTCCTGAATCTATGCTGCCTTTGGCACCAACCAATCTCACCCCACTGATACCTGCCCAGTCTAGAACAGTGGATTGATCAGTCCACCATACATCAGTCAGGGAGGTATGCTGACTGATGTCACGTGAAGCAGAAATACCAGAGACAGTAAGAACCTTTGCTTCAACAGTTGGGTGCCTAATTCTGAACTTTGAAGAGGAGAAAACGTCATCAAGACTCACTCATTGGCTCATTCTGTCCTACTTAATTGGTGCTGCTGCTTTTCTCCTCCTTCCCAGTTGCAGCCTGCAGATTCAAAGTTCAGACTTGGAGCAGACAAGGAGAAACAGTACTCTAAATTATCTTAGTGGGATTGAAAGAGGAGACACATGGACACACACATAAAAATATATGTATTCAAATGTATGTGTAGGGAAACGGTTAACCTAATAACAACAACTTGTAATCAGCAGAGCAAATTGCAAAATGAAGGTTTGGAATCCAGGTTTTGAGTTCTGTTTTTCTGATTTGATTTGGTGTGAGACTAAGCTGATGGGCGTGGTTAGAAATTCAAATCACAAATCATGTGCGAATTTGATGACACATGAGCAAACAAAACATCTGTGCAATATATTTGCTTCATGTACTTGTGCAAGCAAGAAGTCCACAAGAATTTGCCAGTCTCCTGGTCTGCAGAGAACTCGAACTCAGAAACAACATGAGCACAGCAGGAAAAGTAAGCAAAACAATTTGTCTGTTGGCAACACAGTCTCTTATAAAGGATATGACACTGATGAGCAATTTAAAATTCATGTCTAAATTAGAAGGGATATATATGCTGAAATAGAATGGGAAATATATCCTATATTTACATTGAGTGCTGCACTGTAATGGAAAAAAATTATTTCAAATATCTTTCAGTAAAATGCATATGATCTACTTACATTGATTTTACTCATATACGAAACAAGTTTGTAATAATGTGATAGATTATTCTAAGACAATTATACCTAATGTGAAACTTTATAATTGGAAGTCTTTAATTACAAAGGGAGCTATGTTAAAGTTGGCAGTTATCTGAATTTTATTTTTGAGGATGTCTACATATTTGAGAATGATGCATTCCCCAGTGGACCACTGATTAGTGTGAGTAGGATCAATGAATATGGGGATAGATGAAACGATTGTTTTCAAGTTTCTTTTTCTTTTTCCTGTATCTGGGGAAACAGAGAGAGAAGGGAAGAAGCTGCAACCAGCATCCTAACTGCATCAGTACACAGGGATGGGGAACAACCACCTGATCATCCCTGTATCCCTGATGTGGAGCATGCTCCAAGGCTTCTGCTCATGTGGTTTTGAGAGTTCAGAAATGCTATTAATTTCATTGCTCCAAGCATGAAGTAGTATTTCAAAGATTCATTGGCTGACATAGTACACATTAGAGTGTCCATTCAGCCAGGTATTTGCTATCAGCAATCAGTTGGGGGACTTGTAAATTTGTCTGTCATCCATCCTCTACAGACGCCAGTGGATTGAAATATCCTCCATGAGCTTCTGCACACGGCCCACAGCTTTGTCAAGCAGCTGAGGACGCCCAGTTCTGATACATGCAGTCCACAGTCAGATCATAGATCCTGTGATTCTACCCATGTTTATTTCATTCAGTTCTCAGTCCAACAGTTCAGCTGGGGGATACTGAAGGAAACCATGTCTGAAGTGATCTGAGATATGACATTTTGAATGCTAGCCAGTGTTGGGTCATTAATCCATCATTCACATAAGCCTGCACACAGGGTGGTTGCAGTTGCTGGTTAAGTTCTTGTCCAGTCCCATTTCTTATGGGAAACAATGGGTGTTGTGGCCCAGGCAACCCTGCCCACCGCACACCTGGCTTTCACATACACCAATGGGAACTGCAGAACAGTCAGAGTAACCCACACTTGGCCTGCTTGCAGCATGATTGCTGCATGTATCAGTCCATTCAGTAGACTGGTCTGATCTGGGCCGCATCCCATTTGGCTTTTGTACACATAAAAGGGTGCTGTAGTGTTGCCTTGTCTACAGTTTCCCTACTAGGCTTACTCCAAGTACTGGATATTGTGCTTTTCAGGTGGTTCTACAGTCTAGCTTGTCAGGACTTGCCCCCATTCCCAGCACTTGTTAGCTGACTCTGTGGCAAACCCAGACTAGCCTGCACTTATTCTGCCTCATGCATGCAGCAGTCGATACAGTAGATTAGCACAGCCTGGCTCTGCCCTAACTTGCTCATATCTACCCAAAGGTGTTGCAGCCCTGCCTAGCCTGATCTACCCCAGGTTCCGGTTCTCACACTCATCAGTGGGAGCAGATGCCCAGCAGTGGAGTCCACACTGGCCCCTACAGACTCACCCTGTCCCAGCCTCCCGCAGGTTTATATATGCTGGTGTGTGCTGTAGCCCGGTTCTTCCTATTCGGCTCCCAGTTTCAACTCATGCTGGTGGATGCTAAAGCCTAGCACAGCCAGTCCCCCTAATGTGAACTGGCTGGTATTGTGGGCCATCGGTCCTATCATGCACCCTGTCCTGGTTCTCAGAGGTGCCAGTGAGTTTTTATGAACTGGCCCTGAATAGTCTTTCCCTGAAATTGAGCCACATGTTAGCCAGTGGTTGTTGCAACCTGGCCTGGACTTGGCTGCTCCCAGCCTTGATTCTTGAACACACCTGCAGGAAGTGCATCCTGAAAGATGCTCCTCTATCAGATCACCTCACAATGGCAGATCTCACTCACACAGATGGGTCCTTGGCCTAGCCTAATTTGGTCCACTTTCTGTCCTCACAGCAACAGTGGCCTTGTCCAATTGTACCACACCCTTTCCAGTTCTTACCATTGGGTGCTACAGCCCAGCCACACCTGGTCCATAGCCAGACCCAGCTCTTGCATGGTCCAGCAGGTCCCAAGACCTAGCCCAGCATCTCCTACACCCACCCTGGCTTTCATGAGCACCAGCGGGTGCAGGAGTAAAGCCACAGTCTGGCACACCCCAGACCTAGGGACACATCCCATACCCATGCCAAGGGACACTGCAGTCATGTCCAGCACAGATCACCACACCCATTTCTGGTTCTCACAGTCACCAGTTTGAACTACTACCCAGCCAGGGTGTCCCCTTAGCTGCCCAACCAGGCCTACTCCTAGCCCAGATCTTGTGCATGCCAGTGATTGCTCTGAGCTGGATTGGCACAACCCTTCCTTCATCTTGGCCTTTGCTATCAGATGCTGTAGCCTGGTCTGTCCTGGCCTACACCCAGTCACAACTCGCACTGGTGGGTGCTACAGCCTATGCAAGTCCAGTCTGTTCTCATCCCTGGCTCATGCAAACTGGTTAGTATGATAGCCTAGCCCAGCATGACCCATATTCTTCCAGACTCTTGCACATACCAGTGTCCTAAGATTTGGCCTGGACTTGCCCATCTGCACTCACTCCCAGAACCAACCTACAACTTGCTGACAAGTGGATCTACCTTGCCTGGCCTGACTAACACCCAGGCATGAATCACATGCTCTCCAGTGGGAGATACAGCCTACCAGGAAATTTTCCCAAGTTCCCCACCAGGCCTACTCTCAGACCCAGGTCTCACATGTGTTGGTGGTTACTAGGCCCTTACCTGACATAGCCTGCTCCTTCTTTCTCGGCCTTTGTATGAACTGCTGGATTTGTGGTCTGGTCTGCCACACACCCTATCTTTGGTGTGCTTGTGGGTGCTGCAGCACGTACCTGACTGGTTCCCAACCCTAGTACCCATGAGTGTTACAACCTTACGTGGTAATGCCTAAATTAGTCCACCTCCACCCCCCAAATCTTTAGCAAACCAGCAGAAACTGCAGTTCCATAGGAATGGGATCAGGTGTCCCCTACAGATTCTGCCCTTAGACCTGACCTCTCACCTGCTGGTCAGTGTCGTGCCCAGCCATGACACTCACTGGAAGATATTGTGATTTAGCCATGCCAGGTAGGCCCACAAACCTAACTTAAGTGTGCACTGCTGGGTAGTAGTCAGCACTGGTCAGTACTGGCTAGAACAGCTCTGGTTTCCCACATGGGCAGGTGCATTGGTCTGACCCAGAAAGTTTCCCCAGCTTCACTCTCCAAGCTGCTTGGTCTCAGTCCTTTCACTTACTGATGGAAGTCCCTCAGAAGTCCTCATCTACAACATACTCCCTCAGTGGTCCTCCTTCCCACACATACCCTCACTCCCTTCCCTGACCAATCCACAGTCCCTGCACTTGGGAGCTAATGGTTTTCCATTATAGTCTTCTGAAGCCCATTCTTCCAGTGGGGTGGTATGCTGGCCTGGAGTTCTGCCGCCCACAGGGACCCAAGCGACTGGCATACATGCTGGACTGGCAGCCTACACCTTTACCCACCCAAGATTAAAGAACATTCAGTTCCCCAAGCTTCGTCCACCAAAACAAAACAACAAACCTGCATTTTGATTGATAGTTATCCTCTACCCTTTCCCCATACCACCTAGGGCCAAACAATCAGGAAATCACCAGGCTCACTCTGCTTACAAGGGTGTGAGACCGAAGGTCCTCTCAGGATCCTGCAAAAGCCATCTCACAGGTCCCAGTCCCCTGCATGCTTGCACCCAGCCACCGTGAACCAACCCGCCGCACCAGTGTAGGTCATGCACCCACACCAGCACCGAAAGTCCATAATTCCAATGTGCTAGTCTTTGTAATCATACTACTTCGCTGACTTCGGGGGCTTAAGGGTGACATTATATGAGAATTTCATTCAGAAGACTTTGAAATATCTTTTAAATATATTATCTCTTCCACAAGTATTTTATCTCAGAGCATTAGGATCAACATATTAGAAGAAGGCAATTTTAATTTGTAATTTCTACCAAATTCCAAATGGAAAGTTTTTTCTCCACATAAAATCAGCATGATTTTACAGAAAATAAAAACTCACAAAACCCAAGTCTCTTACTAATGCTAGGCACAAACACAGTTGGTTTTAAATCTAAAGGTTCTAACATTTCCAAACAAAAGGCCTTGATCAATAACGAAGGTTGGAGGCACATAATAAGTTGATTGTCAGTGTTCCTAATCTGTCTTATTTTATTTCCATTATTACTCATGAGTATTTACAACAGCATTTTCTATTTAAGTAAAAATAATTAGGAAAAATCCTTAAGTTTAGTCATGCACAGCTTAGAAAAAAATCTTAAGCTGACACAGCAAAAGTGTAAAGAACTACAATAATAAAATTACACATGAAGAAATGGGACATCTAGCAATCCTGTCCTCTCAGGTACACAACAATCACTCAGCCTACTGATAGTGCTTCCTGTATGTTACACACATTTGCTTTCAGTTTCCTCAGATGGAAAATAACATTGACGTAATACAGTAGTCGTGAGAGATTAATAAATTAATACTGTCAAGCACTTAGAATAATGGCTGGTACATAGAATAAGTTATTACATGTTGGTCATTTCTATTATTGCTGGTGTTGCTGAACATTTTGTTGACTTTTCACCACTACAAGGAGAGGAAGTTTTCAATTCTCTAGGATCCACTATTCTTGACTTTAGAAAATTGCTCCCTAAATCAGCTGAGCTTCAGTCTTTTCATTCCAAAATTAAGGCAAAACAATGCAATTATACTCTTCGTTCTTAAATCTTAATTCTTAAAGATGAAGCTTGTAACTCATTACAAAACACAATGTAAGTGCCTCTGATTATCAAGACCTCAATATTATTAGTGTGTCAATGTCAAGTACTCTTCTGTTTATTGACTCCTTTGAGAAGCTGTTAGAGAGAGAGAGACCAGCCAACCCTGGTACCGTCTCAAACACCACAGCAAGGTAGCTGAAGTCAGGATCTCAATCCAGGCCTCTCACATGTGTGGCAGGAAACAAACTCAAGGCAACAGCACTGTTTCTTAAGGTCTGTGTTATCAGGAAGCTGGGGTCAGGTGCTAGAGGGAGGTATTGAACCCAGGTCCTCTGATGCGGCATGTGGGCTTCTGAATTGGTGGCTTCATTACTGGATCAAACACCCATCACAAAATTTATTTTGACACTGATGATAGACAACATACTCCATAGTAGAACCATTTGAAGCATAAATTAGGAAAACAAACTCTCAGAAGAATAAATTTCAATTAAATTCTTGACATATTTGCAATTATATTAACTCTCTTTCAAGAAAGCTCACAACTGTGTTTGTTTTACCAGAGTCAGTTTCAGGAGTTTCAACTTCTTAAATAATTAATATCATAGAAAGAACAAATTACATGTGTTTCAGATGTCAAGTTCTAAGAATATAACCATACTTCCTTCTCTTCTTCTGCTTCTCTGAATCTCCCTCATTGCTTTCTTCCATTTTTATTTAATATTGACAAAACATAATTTCAACCCACAATATGTGCACATGCAAACAAAATACTGTGAGCACAAATCTTGCCCAACAGTCTCTACACATAAATAACAAAAGTAACAACTCAAAGTGTTAAATCACTCATGCAAATACAGAGAATGAAGATGTGCTCAAGAGGGAGAATCAAGAATAGGCAAATAAAGAAAGAGAAGTCATCCTGATCAATGACCCAAGATCATACACATAACATCAGATCCTTTTGTTTTAAGCAGAAAATTAAGCAATGAAATAACAGCTTTTACGTGAATGTAGGCTGACTTTCAAAAAATGATTCTTAGAGTTTCATGTACAAAACAGTATTTGTGCATACGGTAGTAGCAATCAGGAACGACCAGAAATAAGCACTCTTGGTGGGGGAAAATCAAACAAATGATGCCTTTGGTGAATATATTCCTGTTTCTCTCAATATCATAGCAGAGTGTTTCTCTCTCCTTATAGTATTGCTTTGAATATGGTTTTCAAAAAGCTTTTTAAATTTTCTTTGTTCATTGCTGTGATACACTTCTTAGGATTCAAACATGAGACCAGATACTACATGCAGGTTGAGGAGAATCACAATCCCTGCTCTTAGACTGGGGGAAATGGCATCATCCTTCTGCTTGACTTTCCAGGTAATAAAATGCAAGGCAGCTGTGCTATGGGAGAAAAACAAGCCCTTTTCCATCGAGGAGGTGGAGGTCGCACCACCTAAGGCCCATGAAGTTCGTATTAAGGTGAACCACTTTTTATACTTCAATAGAATTTTACATGCAAAACTTCCAGAAGATATTAAATGGAAAATTTTTAAAAATACATTCAACAACATTGAATACATGTTTTTTCAGGCAACAGAATTGCATTTGCAATTAAGGAAAGATAAATACTTGCTTTTAATCTTTTTAAAACTGAGCAAGAGCATGTATAGTGAAAGTCTACAATGTTAAAGAAAATGTATGTATTTATAGAAAGAAAGGATGCATGATTTCAAAATTGACTACCACTGGGTATTTCCATGAGCTAATGCACAATTTACATTTATACAAAACTCATACATTCCTGTACACTAGGTGAGACATATATGTCAGGATAAATTATTTCACAGAATATTCCAAATGACTTACTTAAGGGAATGAAGGCAGACTAGGCACAAAAGGCTTTAGATTCACCTTCAGACTCAACTGAATTGTAATTGGGAAAAGTAGGGATTATTAGTAAAACTCCTTAGAAGTACACCTCCATGACATGACACAATCCATCTGAGGATCACACCCTCCTCTGAATCTACTCTTTCTCTCTTTAGATGGTGGCCACTGGAATCTGCCGCTCAGACGACCACGTGGTTAGTGGAAGCATTGTCTCTCCTCTCCCTATTATTCTAGGCCATGAGGCAGCTGGCATTGTGGAGAGCATAGGTGAAGGCGTGACAACTGTAAAACCAGGTAAAGAATTCACACTCAGAGACGGTGCCTTAGTTTTAGATCCCAAGAGCATCCAGGTCAAAGAACACACTGAGGACATGATAGAGAAGACAACTTGCCCAAGTTCACTAGTGAGCTGCTTTCTTCTTTCCTTCTGCCTAACTTGGGCATATATATGCGTTCAGGCACTCAGGCACTCTCTTCTGCAGTAATTATGTTTTGAGCATCTCCTAGAGGCCAAGTCACTTGGAAAAGTCAAGAATTGGTTATCAACATTCTCATTTTCACTATAATCCAGGCTACAGCAGATTATCCAGTCTCCTCAACATGTAATGGAACTATGACAGCCCACTTGAAACTAAATTAATACTTCTGGAGAAAAGACTTAGGCTTGAATTAATGAAAGAGTAAGTGAAATTGTGTGTGTAGAGTCCCCAGCAGAAATCAGGGAGTGTAAAAGTGAAGTATTACTATAGTGGAAGTTATTTCTAAATCTGTGTTGATTCTCACATTTGAATTTCCTGTTTGGAGTATCCAGGCACCATTAAACACACTACTGATAAAAAAAGAAAAAGAAAACCTTTGTTAAACTGACTAATGAGAGCTGGGATTAAAACTTATGTCTTGGGCCCGGCGCGGTGGCGCAAGAGGTTGAGTCCTCGCCTTGCACGCCCAGGATCCCATATGGGCACCGGTTCTAATCCCGGCAGCCCCGCTTCCCTTCCAGCTCCCTGCCTGTGGCCCGGGAAAGCAGTCGAGGACGGCCCAAAGCTTTGGGAACCTGCACCCGCGTGGGAGACCCGGAAGAGGCTCCTGGCTTCGGATCGGCATAGTATCGGCCCGTTGCGCTCACTTGGGGAGTGAATCATCGGATGGAAGATCTTCCTCTCTGTCTCTCCTCTCTGTATATCCGCCTTTCCAATGAAAAAATAATAAAAATAAATCTTTAAAAAAAAAAAAAAAAAACTTATGTCTTGCAGGTTTAAAAAAAAGAAAGCCAAACCTATAATACATACTTTGTGATGTAAACTTTTTGATCATGCTTTATTAACTCCTGGGTAAAAACCCAAGAACTTGTTTTTTTGCCTCTCCAGGTGATAAAGTCATTCCGCTCTTTAATCCCCAGTGTGGAAAATGCAGAGTTTGTAAACATCCGGAGAGCAATTTCTGCTTGAAAAATGAGTATGTTTCTGACACTCCCCTTGCACAGCAATCTGTTGACATATTGATTATGCTCCTGTCTCATGTCCTTGTGTGTTTCTGTCTTGCTCTGCACAGTTTGGTCCAGCGGGGGACACTGATTGATGGTACCAGAAGGTTTACCTGTAAGGGAAAGCCTATCTATCACTTTCTGGGCACCAGCACCTTCTCCCAGTACACAGTGGTGGATGAGATTTCAGTAGCCAAAATTGATGCAGCTGCACCGCTGGAGAAAGTCTGCCTCATTGGCTGCGGATTTTCCACTGGTTATGGGTCGGCAGTCAAAGTTGCCAAGGTAGGAATGACACTGGCCAGTAAAACCAGTTCTATTCAAACTATCAGGAAACAAACGGGGAAGCCATTTCTGACAGGAATTAGAGGTTCTTCTTCAAACTTCAGTGGTGGTAGTGGTGGATATGAATAGAACTCTAGCCCTGGAAGAAATATGCGAGCATGTCCTCGAAAACTAAACTGTTTCAGTACAGTTGTAAAAATGGTTCAGTTATTGATAGTTAAGAAAGAATAAGCTTCATTTTCAATAATTATAATTTAACTAGCATTTATTATTGATTAAATATTAGGTTCTGGGACTCTCTGAATCATAATTTTAGAAATAAAAATCAACCATCTATACACACTTGGCATAGCTGGCTCTGTTAGCCTCGGAGGCAATGGGAGGCCCTGAAGTCTTCATGTCAGTGCTTGAAAGGGGAAGCCTGTCTTCAGAGATGCTCTTGAGGACATCTCATTTTCTCTTAGCAGAATTAATTATTTGCAGTAGATTCTAAAAGCTTTCCTGCAACCTACCATAGAAAGGTCACTTACATTTGGATTTCTAAGAAGCAGGAAGTGAAGTTTGATTGATATTCATTCAACTGAAATGGGATTTCACTATCACATTTCCTCCTCATCATGAGCGCGCGCACACACACATATTTATTAAGTGACAAATCTCTAGTAGAATTCTAATCTTTTTCCCCTGAAGGGTTTAAAGTCTAGTATTAGGCTCATTTTTGAAATTGTGATCCAGAGACATAAAGCTATTTGCCATATTTTTGATTGCTGATTTAAAAAGTGTGAAGATGAGAATATTTTCCTAAGATCTCCTGCTGATTTTAAATCAAAATACATAATTAGAAACACCTTCAAATTATAATCATAAAACCTACTTTTTGCCAGATATAACAGGAGGTGATTTCATTGCTTGTGGCATTGTTTTTGAACTTATTTGTTCTTGTTTATTGGAAAGACAGAGTGACAGAGACAGAAAGGGAAGTCTTCCACTCACTAGGCCCTTCAACCCACAAATGCACACACTATTAAGGCTTGACAAGGCTAGGCCAAAGGCCCAGTCTTTTCCAAGTCAAGAGTTGCCAATAGAAGTGTCCAGGAACAAAACTGGACACCTGCTGTACGCCAATGTGTAAATTAGCAGGAAGTCAAAAGAAGAGCTGGGACTCTATTCCAGGCACTCCAGCAGGGAATGTGGATGTGCTAAGTGTCCACCCTTACTCTGGCATGCAAGAGTGTTTGCTGAATGAAAGTAAATGAAGACTAACAAGAATATATAACAATAAAAATAACTGGGCCAAAGGGGCATTTTATCCACTCTGAAAAATGACGAGAGAATACTAAGACAGGCTCATTAAATTTTTCCTAGGCAATTAAATCAATTTAGAGCATGACTTTCCAAAAATCACTGTGACTTTAGTCCCAGATGCCTGGTGCCATTGCTTACTCACTTTTAACACATGATATAAGTGAGCCTACACAGAGACCAGAAGCTAAGGGTAAATCATATTAATGCATTTTGGTCAACACCTAAAATCAATGACATATTTTCATTGCATTATTGCTAGGTTCTGAGCATTTAAACTCAAAGATCAGATTAATGAAGAGCACATTGGTCTCAAGGTGTGTTCCTTAAGTGTTTTATGCTGAATTTCCCCCGTTGTTTAGGCTTTGCTTTAAAACAAGATTAATTTGGTTATGTTTCACAGCTAACTTTACTTCTTGTTTTACTGTGAATGAACCAAAAGGAAGTTAATTCTTGAGGGTGTGATTGTGTCATTTTCAGTCTTTGGGCATGACCTTGTCCACATATTTCATTTCCCAAAACTGCTTGCATGTGTGTATGAGGTACTGAAACATTGATGACAATGGATTTGAGCCATTGAGGGTCTCATCATGACTGCAGTCATTGATATTGTGATCATCCAAATCACTGGTTCCTAGCTTGGATTCCAGCTGTACTCTCTTGGAGGTAGACATACGGATTTAATTGACACAGCTCTTACTTAGGCACTGGGTTTTTTGGAAAAAAAAATAAACACCCCCAAATAAGTCTTAAATACAGGAAAGTGTGAACAACTAACTAGTTTAACATACTCCAGATAGACATGAAGCAAGAAGAGGTTTGCACAGTGGGTTTGATGGAAGACTATGAGGAGCTGCTAGTAACAGACATGGTATGGCACTTCACAGCTTAGTTTTTGAATAAGTGTCACTTAATCCATTTTTGCCTTTTCTGAAAACACAGGTCACCCCAGGGTCGACCTGTGCTGTGTTTGGTCTGGGAGGAGTTGGCCTCTCTGTTATTATGGGCTGTAAAGCAGCTGGGGCAGCCAGGATCATTGGGGTGGACATCAACAAAGACAAGTTTCCAAAGGCCAAAGAGGTCGGTGCCACTGAGTGCATTAACCCTCAAGACTATAAGAAGCCCATCCACGAAGTGATACAGGAAATGAGCGACGGAGGTGTGGACTTTTCATTTGAAGTGATTGGTCGGCTTGACACCATGGTATGTACTAAAATATACCTTGAGATTACCACTTCCACAATCTGGAAGCTGCTTTAAGCAAAAAAATATATCATATATTAAGATTTACTAGAATGATGAAAGCCAATTTTTTGCCTCTATTTCTTTGATCTGGACTGTTTCATTTATTGTTAGGAGAAATTTTTCACTTAAGCATCCCATGGAAAATCATAGCCTTAATATAACATTGTATCTTCACAGAAACAGCACAAAGCCCAGCACTGTACACACCAGGATCAATGTGTTCAACTTACAAGTTAACAGGTTTTATTGGGCCACAAGTTTCCATTTTGGTTATGGATGACATGACACAATGTGGGTGAAACACTTATAACATATAAATGACAGCTGCTTGTTACTGTTTTAAAGTTTCTGTTCCTAATCTTCAGTAATAACATTTATAATATACATAATTTTACTTCCATATAAATTCAAATGTCATCAGTAGCCTCAGGGCACATTTCAGTTCTAAGTCATCTAACCTGAATTCTTTAGATTCCTACATTTGAAGTTCCCAGGGACCACACATCTCCACTGTTGAAGTTCTTCAGAAAGTTGCAGCAATATTGGTAACAAGAAGCGAATCTGTAGTTAAGTCTCTACAACTTTGCCGTATACATGAATTAAAGTCTAGGAGAATCCAGCTCTTTCCAGACTGCAGGGTCTTTTTTTCAACATTCCTTTTGCATCATCCCACATGAAAATAGGTTTTGACTGTATTTGAAGGCATCAATTCATAATACCTACCTGTTTTATGGAAAACTATTCTTCAAGTGTCATAGAAGGAGTTAGCATTATGTAACTTGGGGGAACCCAGAGATTTCTTGTTCATCAGAATATGTCCCCAAAAATGATGGGAAGGATGAATTTCTGGATTGTCTTTTAACTTTTCAAAAAAGCAGGTGAAGTTTAAAGCAAAATCAATATACATTTTCAGAAGGTAAAAATTCCACTTTGATATGTCCATTATAGAAATGGATGCAACGCTGATCCATTAGAAAGGGACATGGGAAAATACAAGAAAAACTGTTAATGATATCATAAAGTTATCCGAGTCACAGGCTGAAAATACTCACATAGTAAATCAATATAAAATGAATTAAGAAATTCATACTTTGCCCAACAACCATATGATGATCAAACTGTAATTTTACTTGAGGAAACAGTGTTCATACTTTCCACGATGATAAAAATGTTTTCCAGCATATTAATTTCATAGGAAGGCACAAAATATATACAAACTCATCAATTCATCCTTTCCTTCAAAAATATTTGTTTATGGACATTTTCTACAGCCACAACCTTACAGCACATTCTCTGGCACCATGAGAATTAAGGAAGTCAGGAACATAATCCCTTCTCTACACACTTTCTGGCCTGGTCTATATTACACTATATTACATGAGTTATATTAGGAACTATCCGAGAATCTACTTTAATAATGCTCAATGTGCTTTTATTCCAGACAGCTGCCCTGTTATGCTGCCATGGGTCGTGTGGCACAAGTGTTGTCGTAGGGGTACCCCCGGGTTCAGAAAGCCTCACAGTGAACCCTCTGGAAATACTGACAGGACGCACCTGGAAAGGAGCAATCTTTGGTGGTATGTAGACACAGTCAGGCTTGAAGAGCTGAGTCTAAGAATTTCCCACCTTCTACAACTGACAAGTCAGAGACCCAGCCCTGGGTGCTGACATAGTTGGAGGGCAAGAAGCAACCCTCTCCCCTTCTTTCCTCTGCCCCTTCCATTTACACAGGAGGGAGAAAAAAAAAGAACTGAAATATTAAAAGCACCCACCTTCCTCCACACCTTGACCTCTTCACTATAATCAGAGGCCCCATGTAGATATGCAACAGTCTCACCTATGCAATCAATGACCAATATAAAATCAAATCACAAAAATAAGCAACAAGGTCAGGTTTGAAAAGCAATATAACCAAAAGTAAATTTGATTTCCTCTTGTATGTATACATTCCATTAAGACAGGAAGCAAATGCACAGAGGAAATCCTAAAACAGATTTTCTGGTGACCTCAAAACCTAATCAAGAACTTTCAGCACCACCTCTTCTGATGTTTATGACTACATACATAAAGCATCCACATTCCTAGCAGGACATAGGAAAGCTATAGCTATCGTTCACAACATCATCCATGTCTCAAGGTTAAGCAACTGCTCAATTTGCTCCTTAACCTAGGCCATAATCAACTGTGCCATAATTTCTCCATGAAAGAGTGAAGAACTCAGCCCCCTGGCATAGCCAGGGGGAGTTGAAAAATAAGTAAAACCCTACAGAGGGATGCTAAAGTATTACCTCTCTATTAGGCTCAACAATAGTAGTCTGTATCTGTAATACTTGTATAAAGATTCATTTGATTGTATTGAAAAGTGTATTCTCCTTGTTGCAACTAACAATAATGCTGTCTTCTCTTTAGGCTTTAAGAGTAAGGACTCTGTTCCCAAGCTCGTAGCTGATTTTATGGCTAACAAGTTCCAGTTGGATCCACTAATAACCAAAGTTTTACCCTTTGAAAAAATAAATGAAGGATTTGACCTGCTTCGCACTGGAAAGAGGTAGATTTTAAGCTTCTTGTTGTGGCAGAAGGTGGGCTCGTTTTGAATGAAAATGTGGAAGGCTGAGAAAGCCTTGGAGTGGCATGCTTTTCCTCAATCATTTGAGGTAGAACATCTAAGATTAGGCTGTGAGAAGCTAAGAGTTATTGTTTTGCAGTTCCTGTTGTGCTAAAACCAAATGCCATTGCTTACAGCACATCTGAATGACCAGAACCACTCAGACTTCTGCACAGTAGAGCACTCATCCTTCAGGGAATAGAAGCCATCCTAATTCCATCATGGAGTCACTGAGGCCTCTGGTGGGACACAGAGGCCTCCCATTAATATGTGTACATCTGAATTCCATTCATAATATCCCTAATTTGCATTGTGCTAGTAGGTGCCATTACTGTGCGACTGCCTTCTATACAGATAGTACCAGCATTTAGTCTTAAACATACTGTAATTTTTACCTCTTCTTACACTTGATGGAGACTTTTCACAGAGAAAACTTGTTTTAAGAGGACAAAATGCTATTTGAAATGTAAGCTTAGTTTGGGAAAAGCCAAGTTCCTGTCTTATTTGTACCTTTTAGCTTTAGAACCATCTCATAGCATGAGTTTAGGCACCTGCATTTACATGAGGCACAGCTGGTAACAGCTAATAATAGTGCCCTTCCTCTGGCCCCATTGGCCACAGTGGAGCTTCTTTGCCTGTCTCACACTTACTGTCTTGAAGCTTCCAATGATCAAGGACATTTCTTGGACACTCACATACCATACACTGGATATATCAACAATCTTGACAAAGGAAAGAAATTAGCATGCTTAAATAAGTGTTTCAATAAGTGTCTCATTTTAATTATCTAACATGGCTTTCAACCAGTGCTCACAGGCTCATCCCAACTTCACCATCAAACGGGAAAAGTCAGAGGAGTCACTTGGCCAATTCAGGCAAAGGGTAGGCATGGAGGCCAGAATTCCAAGTTAGATGAACTGCTAGCAAAGCCAGTTTTCTCTCGATTACATCACATTGACTCCTAAGCTCAAAAGCAATGAAGTCCAGTAGATACGAAAGGTTAGTTACCACTGACTAATATCATCATTATTAGGCAGTAAAGTTGATGGCAAACACAAAGCTACTTTAAGAACTTCACAAAAAAATGGTGTCAAATGACATATTTATGTTGGAACCAAAATTACTGCAAATCACAAATTCTTTTATAATAGACAATTTCCTCAAATATTTTGAAGATGCCTGTCTAGACATCATGAAGATAAGAGAGCAGCATTCAGCTTGAAATGAATTTGTTAAGCATGCTTCCATTCTCTTTATGTGAATGCTACATGGGTGATCATACATATTTAATTAAACAGAACCCTGTTAACAAGCAGAGATCCAAAACTATAACTTTCAATATTGATAAGCATAGGGTCACTTGGGCACTTTAATATACTGCTCACAGAAATACTACTGCAGAACAATCGGGTAATTTCCACCAGAAACCTTTAGACACAGAGACACTTTGTCCAATAATTCAACTTTTAGAAGTCAATTTTTCATAGAAAAAGAATGAAAATGGTAACCCACATCTCTGAATATACATATTTTATAGATACATACATATATATGTATATATATATATGAGTAAGAAATTGTTGAATGGCTAACATTAAGGCACTGATTAGATTCTAATCATATTAGAAGTGAAAAATCTATTAAAATCATTTCAATACACTTAGAAATTCTCATACTCTCAGGCTCAGAAAAAGAGAATATAAACTTATATGCATAATGAGACCCTAAATTTTCAACAGAGTAGCAGTAAAATGGGAGAATACTCAAAATAGAACCAGAAGAGAACTGCACTTTTTCTTGTCATGAAAGCACAGGAAGGGAAGGGGAATGGCTGGGAACATAGATTTTCTCTGAGACTTACAGTATGTTCCTTTGATTCTAGTGTGCAAGAGTATGAACTGTCTAAATGTTAAAACACTATCTTTTATTTCCTATTTCAGTATTCGTACCATCCTGACATTTTGAGATCACACAAATGCCTTCCCTGGACACAGTCCTCTGATGCCCGTGCTCTGCATCATCTGCAATACAAGCCACACAGCATTACTTCTACTTCTTCTTTCTGGGAGATGCCTCAATAAACGAGATGTGAAAGCTCTACCAAAAAGCTGATGTGAAATACTTTTCCAAGCACTTGCTTAAGTCTCACTGAGATCTCTGTAGGATATTGAACATAATCTGGGAAATAGGAAGCCACTAACTGATCCTTCATAGTCATTCTACACATGCCACCTTTCCCACTGAGGAAAGACATTTCCTGAGCTGTTTTGAATTTTTGCATCTCTGCAACACTTAATCATTGACCCCTAGTGGACAGGATCATTCATTTCTCCCTAAAATATACATGATAGACTACTGCACATGGGCCTTCACATGGGCCTGCAGGATGCCATGCAGTTGGGACAGATGGAGTAAGGGTGTGACTAGCACCACCCCTCAGTTAGCAAGGATACAAGGAGATGCTGGCTACGTGGCAAGACCCGGCAGAATGTCTCTAATCACCTCATTGCTGCCTCATCCCATTGAATGCACACTCAATGACTTCTCTAATATTTCATAGAAAACTTTTGAGGCTGTCGTTTCTGTTTTTCTGCAAATATGAAATGATTCCTGTAGCCAGTATAACATCTCAAACTGATCAATCATGTTATGGTGAAAGGGTCTTTAGCAACTAAAGGCAATGACACACAGCTAAAAGCATACAATAGTACAATAGGACCTACACTGTCCTCAAACATCCTGTTATGTGCACACCTTTGTCCTGGAGCTTGCCCTAATATAAATAATGCATTCCTTAAGAAACGGCTTGATAATATCTTGGAACAAATTGGGCAATCAAGGATGTTCAAAGAGTTTGTTTACTGTGCAGCCTCAAACTCTGACAACACATGAAATGACACATTTTGGTTGCTCACTATGGAAGGCAGAAAGTACATTGGGCATCTCCTAAAGGGAGACAAACGTGAACTCCCAAAGAAAAATGGTTTAAAACTTCTACCTTATATTGGCACTTATGTTCAGCAAAAGAAAATAGTTTGGAAAGATAAGAAGAAATTTATTGTAAAGGCATCTGTTCACGAAAAGGCTGAGTTGCCCTGATCCCCTTCACTGACACTTAACAAAAGAACAAAACACAATTGAATCAGTACTAGGTGAAAGTGATGGTAAGTAGTATATGACTGACACAAGATTTAATCAGGAATCTATGCCATATGCCTTTGTACATTGCCTTCATTTATGAACTTTCTTTTTAATACTGCACTCTTCAGATTTTTAGTAATGTTAGTTTAGGTTTAGTGAAAATTGATTTTGGATATAAGTAAACCACTTGTCACTCTGTAACCACATGTGCTGCCAACCAAGGAGTTCCAGGCTTCAGTTGCATGACTGCAGGTTTGAATGAGTAAGGGTTTGCTGAAAATGTCTTCTTTGAAGTAAAATAATAATGCTTTTAAGGATTCTTTTTGTATTCTCTTAACCATGAAGCAAAAAGGAAACAAATGGATGTCGTGCAAAAGCATGTCATGATTTCTGCATAAATAAAGAAGGCAGCTTTATTGAGTTGTCCATTACGAGCATCGTGCTGTACTGGTCCACGTCTCCTCCTGTCTTCTTGCCAATCCACGCATCCTTTGCAAGCTGTAAAGTCAGTGAGAGCTGGTCTCTGACAACCACTCTTTCTGTTTCCTCAGTCTGTAATCTCATTTCTTCTCTTTTCCTTTTCTTATCTTTTATTGGAATCTTTCCACACTTCTCTTCCAATCCTTCATATAGCTTAGTAAACATTGCTGTGAACCATAGTTACCCATGGGACCCCTGACCTTGTCACTCTTCTTCGTGTGGTAAATCACTATCCAACCCCACCCTATCATGCTCTCCCCCACCATGCAAAACACTTACAATGCCTCTTCTAACTTCAGACCTACTTTGAAAATTTTTACAAGTCAGAGAGAACATGTTCTTGTCTTTCTTTGGCTTATTTCACTTAAAATAATGGTTGTCAGTTTCACACATATTGTGGCAAATGTGAATATTTTATTTATGTTCATGCCCAGACAGTATTCCATTGTATAGCTTTACCACACAGCCCTTGGAAAGTTCCCGAGACAGCATGTCCCTAAGATAACCACTTCTCTTAGGGATGCTCAGTCACTTTTACAGTAGAGCTAGATTATGTCTGTTCCAGAGAAAGACAGGTAGTGCTCAATGCCTGCCTCACAGCAGGAGCATGTAAACCTTGAGGCCTGCATCCTGCTCCCACTCCTACTTCCCAGGTTGGGCTGGGCAGTGAGGAAACAGCATAGATGTAGTGGTTGAGGTGGGGAAAGAGGGGATGCCTAGTGTTGTTGTGGAATGGCACAGCCCTCAGGGAATCTTCAGGACCCCACACCAGCTGTTAGTTACATTGACATTGGTAGGAACAGAATGAATTCAAATAGAAGTTCACAAATGGAGCCTCATGGGCCAGACATTTGGAGCCGTGACTGAAACATCTGCAACTCATATTTGAGTACTTCACATCAAGTTCCAGCTCCCCTCCCATTTACTGCTTTCTCCTTATGTGCACCCTGAGAGACAGCAGGGAATGGCTCAAGACATTGATCTCTGTTGTCCACCTGGGGATTCTGTTGAAGTGTACAGCCTCCTGCCTTCAGCTGGGCCCACCTCTAGAGTTTGTGGGCATCTAAGAAGTTAGCTAGCAGATAGGAGGTGTGTGGGTGTGTGTGTGTGTGTCTGTGTGCGCGCACCCGCACGCATTATCAAATAAAGAATAAGTGGAATCACAGAGTGAGTAGTCCTAACATTCATACACTCAGACTGTGCTAATAGCTTCTGTCAAATTTTGACTCTGGCATCAAGAACTTAACTTCCATGTTTGCTCATCCCCAATAAGAAATGCAACTCTGTAAATGTATGTGGTTTGCACTCACTTGTAGCCAGCAGGACACAGCTTAGTAAAATGAATGTCAATTTCATTTAAGAGAGAAAGAATTCAAGGTTGATAGATTAACTAATCAATAACCCCAATATACTGCTTTAGCACCTCAAGAGAATGAACATAAACAAAAGGAGTAACACCACATAAACATTATCCACGTACTGCTTCACAAATCACACAGCTGCTCTAGGGTCAGAAAGATAGTGATATTGATAAAATTTTTATGAAATGATTCAAAAGAGGAAGTAGAGTAAGAGCATGTGTGTATTTTGTGATTATATATTCAGATATCATTCATCTCTATTCACAAGTGGTGTTGCATAAATAACTGGAACTAGACATTTCCTGAAAGTTTTAATGGGAGAAATAAGATTTTACTATAACAGTGATTATACCATTTTCTTTTTTTCTTGTTCTGAATTTTTTTATTTATATGATTATTTTCCCCCAACTTGATATTTTATAATATTAAAAATTAAGAAAAACTAGAAATAGGTATTAGAATAGATACCTAAGTACCATTTATGAGGATTCATTTATTCACATAGTTACAATTGTTCATTTCATGTACAGATGACTGTTCATTTCCATTGTAGACATTGTGCTATCCTCTGACATCTAACCTTGAATCAGTTAAATTCAATATGTAGCTCTGCAACCATTATTTTACCTAAGAAATTTAATGTTTTTTGATAATGTTATATCCAAGTGTCTCCATTAATTTCCCTCATACTTGTGATTGTCTTTTTTCCTTGGTTCTATATTACTTTAAAAAATATCAATAATTAACATTTCATTTAGTTTTCAAACTTTGTTAGACCCTTTTAATCCAAGTTAGCTCTCTTACTTGTGTTTCATGAGTCTGTTTTAGAAAATTCAAGCCCATCTCTTCTGGAAAGCCACGTAGGGTGAGCCTGTCCAGTTATTTCCACATGATTGCTTTAAAACAGTTCTGACAAAATTCCTGCAAGTTAATATTATATTTTATCAGAGCCACATAACTGGCTCATTCCCATTATTGATACAGCTAATTGATCTCTTACTGAACATGACACTTTCAAGACCAAATCATGTTTTGAATTTTTTTTTTTTTGCCTTGAACTCATTCACTAATTTATAGAGTGGTTCTTGAGTAAAAGGTAAAAATTCTGTATCCTAAGAACCTTGCATCTACAGGTTTTATCATCCATTGATGATTCTTGCCTAATGGTACTTTTTGGTTTATATTATTCTTGCACATCTCTTGATTGACAAATGAGGGTTCTATACCATTTCAAGCGTCACAAAGGAAGATCCACAGACCTTTCCAAATCAATATACATACTACACAGGTACAGGAAGAGACAAATCCAAACAAATGATTTCAAGCATTGAAAGCAACAGCTAGTCAGGAGGAAAAAATATATAAATAGTTTGGAAAGCAAATACTGCTATTTTTCCATAAGAAGCATTGTAGTATGTGTGAATGTGAGTGTACAGTTTTATTAAAATGAAAGCAGGGAAAATAAAATGCTGGAAAGATGATCACTAAAAGTGTTCCTTATATTCTAGGATCCACAAAATGCAAAATAAATTAAAACTGAGAAAGAATTCTTTTCTATCTGCAAACAGGCTGGAACTAGCATTTTCAGTGGCTATATCATACAAGAATTAGAAAAGCATTTCATTTCTCAAATGTCTCAGAGGTGATCTGAGTGATCTGGAAAACTTCCCTTTGAAGGAAATGAAGGGTAAGCAAAACACTGTAGATCAAGGCAGTTACTACATCTGTAATGGAAAGAGCATCTGGCACTGTTAGGCATCTCTACTTGCTTCCCCTTTGTTGAATATTATGGCTATTTCCACTTCTCAAGTCCCAGAGACATACTCAGTGTAATGCTTTCTATTTCAGAATATTACAACCACTAAAAGACATCAACTGAAGCTGTGTAAGCACAAATGTTTACTTGACAGTCAGTTACTGAGACAACTGCTTCTGCTAATGACTAAGCAATGCTTTCAGTTAGGAAAATAAAAGACTGCAGGATCAGGAGTTTAGTGTACAGGTTGAGACACCTGTGTCCAATGTCTGAATGCCGGGTTTGACTTTTGGCTCTTGCTCCAAATTGCAGTCCCCTGCAAAGTTAAATCTTGTATATAGTGGGGATGGCTCAAGTAAGTGGATCCATCCCACCTGCATGCAAAACGAACATTGAGTTCCTGGGTCTTGGCTTCAGCACGGCACAGCCATGTTCATTGTGGACATTGGAGGTATAAACCAGCACAGGGGAAAGTTTTCTCTCTCTGCCCCTAAAGCTCAAATAAATAGATGATTATATTTCAAACAAAATAGATTTATTGTATAAAACTGATTTATAGGTTTGTTGGAAGCCTAAACGGTTATAGAGGGCAATTAGAGGTGACTCAGAACATGACAATCCCCCTTAGCGCTGTGACAAGAAAAGTGGAAAACTTACTAAACTGTTTCAGAGGAAGTGCTCCAGTAGTTTGGGGTGGAACCTAGTATTTGCTCAGAAGGCCAGGTGTGTGTTTCTGTGGCCAAGAGAGCTTGACTCAACTGCAGCTGCTCCCTCTGAGGAAGCCAGGCAAGGTTGGTGCCTGGAGGAATGAGAGCTGTTGCAGAATGGAACCCAACCATAAAACAGGATGGCATTATTGAAAACTAAACAAAAATATCTCCTCTCTCTTCCTGCCTTCATAGCTCTCTAGTATCCTTCACTGGCAGAAATGTTAGGAAAGCCCAGTGTCAAAAGGGTGTGAGATGCTGTTTTTACAGGGTCACAGTTCTGTGGCATAAGTCAAACTATTAAAGACTAAACGCTTTGAGGTAGTAGGTAAACAACAACACAATATACATGTTTTGTATTTATGTGATACCCAGATGTAATCCTTTCTACTTCCACCAGATTGCCACATTCAACTGCAAGGTAGCTCTAATTTCAGAATGCTAAGCTCTGCCATCTGACCCTTCCTGGCACTGGGGGAACTATTTCAACAGGCGTCCCTTGCCCAGTGCGATGCGCAGATCCAGTCTTCCTAGCTCTATTTCCAGTCCACCAGCACACAGCATTAACAGTTGTAAAAGAGAACCAGGCAATGCAACTTCCCTCCAGCTGCTCTCCTGTTTCCTTTTCTTCGTCTCAGAACAACTTGCCTGCTCTCTGCTCCTTTCTGGCTGCCCAGTCTCCTGGAGGCAGGCCCACCTCTCTCACAAATCCATACAGGTCCTCCAGGAACCAGGTGCCTGCCTTCAGTCACCACTCTCCTCCTGTCACTTGCTGTTGAGTTCTCACTGTTCCCTGACTCACTTTAAATGAAAAAATGGTATTAGCTAATTATACCACTTTCAGATTCTTACTCATCTCTTTGGCCTTTTGCTGCCAATTTTCTTGAATCCTGCTCTTTGCAAAACTTCTCTCTCAAGACATCAGTTCACATGAAGAACTGGAAAGTATCATCTTTCTCTGGAGACAAATCCATGTGTTAAATCATTTTGTATTGGCCAGATGGTCCCCAACACCCCCCAAAAGGAAATGCTAATCCGGGCATTTCAAAATTACCCAAAATTTAACATGTTGAAATCAACCTCCCCAACCTTGCTTTTTAAATCAACAAGATCACTTATGTTCCTGAGTACTCTTTCAAGCTAGGACATTTGCAGTTGTTTTGCTATCATTACCAATACTCTGGTTTTCCTTAAGAACTTAATTCATCATCAGCACTCCTTTGCCATTCCACTGAGTCCTAGGAATAGCACAGGAGTGTAGACATGTTCTAATCTTTTCTAACCCTGAGTTCTAACCCTAATTTTGCTGCAGCCAGTTGGGAGCACAGTTTTGGCCCTTTCTTTCTGGCCCCATACAAAGTCATAATATACTATAATATTGTTATAATAGGGGGGGAAAATAGTGGGACAGTTGTAATGGAAGAATGCAAGAAGATATCCCAGAGCCTATGGAACTGTACCATGAAATAAAAATAAAGATTAAACATGGAAAAATAAAGAAGTCATAATAATCTTACCTGTCTCATGGATTGATATGAGATAAAAAAGTTAGTAAATATAAAGCATTTAGAACAATACTTCACACATACTGAGTACCTCTAAAATGTGAGCCACTGTTACTATTATTTGCAACTCTGATGAAAACCTCTTAGACTCTTACCTCAGGCAACTTTCTTCTTCTCAAGCATAATTTGCAATAATATTTTCCTAATAAGAGTTAACATTTCCAACATAAGTAAGATACTTAATTACTACTCAATAAACTGTGGGCAATACTAGTGATAGGATATGATGAAATAAGATGGAATACATGAAACATGACCAAAAAACCTTCACCCTTAAAAGCTGTCTTTGAAGGACTAAACTATTGTAATACTGCAGGGGAAATCAAAAGAGGGACGAGATTTGTGAAGGTGAGAGAATCCCAGAACTTATGGATCTGTATCATAAAATTAATTGGCTAACATAAGAAAAGAAATTTGAAACAAGCCAAGAGAAAACAAAAGCTATCTTTTTTTCTGGAGGTGTTGAGTAGAGGGCAAAACACTGTATATGAGGCTAGCATCGGTACAGGTGCTGGTTTGAATCTCAGCAGCTGCACTTCCAATCCTATTAATGTGCTTTTCTAAAGCAGCAGAAGATGGCCAAAGGTTTTGGGACCCATGTAAACCACGGGGAGAATCTGGATGAAGTTCCTGGCTCCTAGCTTCACTCACTGAGAGTCAAAAGCAAATGGAAAAGTACTCTATTTCTATAGCACTCCCTCTCATCAAATACTCTCAAATAAATAAAGAAAGAAATTCTAAAAAAAGTTATTTTAAATTTATAAGCCACATTCTCTTATTGTATGCATTTTATATTTTGATGTTTTTATTTTATTAAGATTATTGGACTGGTACCATTTTGCACGATATTTAAATCACTATATAATTTTTGCTTCGGTGTTTTCTTAAAAATGATCATTTACCTGGTACTTCACCAGTACCTCACTAACATGTTTTTGAGTTTGGCATTCAGTATCAAGAGTATCTCATTAGCTTTGCCTGCTGCTTCTATCAGAGAATTCATGAGGTGATCCAGGAACAAACATTTCCAAGAACCAAAACAAGCTCTTTATGCCAGGGTCCAAATTTCAGTAGGCCATCCAGGTTTTAAATTGTGGGAAAGGAAGTAATCTTAATTCTCTCACCTTCCTTGGCTTCCACATTTAGTGAAAGAATAAGAAAGGACTAGATGCATGGTGTTAGATTTGGGTAGATGAAACACATTGCCTTAGAAACTTAAATCTTTGCTCCTTATCCTGTTTAAATTTCATATTTTTAAGTTTTCTTTGCACTCACAAGAGGCAACATGTTTTTTTCATTCCAAATACCTTTTAAGTAAATATTAACCATGTTATACTGCCAAGTCCTCTGACCTACAGGTGAACGAATTTGGACAAGATGATTTCTGAGCACCTTGTCAGTTACTGTGCTTTTTACTGGGCCTTGCAAAATGTGGAGGTGGCCTTTGTGGGTGGCACACAGCTGGATGACTCACTCCAAGGCTCTTCTGCTCAGGCCCCCTTTGGCATAGTCGAGGAAAGAGAGTGGGCTTCTGAGCCACACAGATGTGCCTTGGGATTCTGTCACTGCTACACAGCATTTTCACAGCACCTTTCAAGAGGGTATGCCTTTCTACATCATGCATCCTCAACCCTCTGATTTGATCGAATTAGTTCATGACCAGACATCTGACTTGGGCTCAATGTTTGACCCAACTAAATTACAGAAATGTTCTGTCCACATAAGATAAATTAGAGTTGTGTCCAGGGTCCAAAGAAGATTGATTGGTAAGTGGAGGAGGGTATAGGGAAGAAAGTAGGGAGGAAGTAAGGCAGGGAAAGAAGGAGAAAGGGAGAGAGGAGGAGATGGAGATAGAGGGAGAGGTAGAGTGAGAGAGAGAGATGTGAGATTGACAGTGAGTTCTGATGGGCAGTTAGTCAAGATACATCACTTACTTGTTTTCTTGTCCTCTTATGTTTACATTTCAAGATTTTTAAATTTTCATTTCAAATGCAGATCAAATTTAGAGAGAGGAGAGACAGAGAAAAGCTTGCCTTCTGCTGTTTCACTGTCCAAGTGGTAACATAGATTGGAACTGAGCCAAATTGAAACTAGGGTCAGAAGTCTCTTTTAGGCTTCTTGCACAAGTACAGGGTCCCAAGGCTTTGGGCAATTCTCAGCTGCTATAACAGGACACAATGAGGTAGCTGGATAGGAAGAAGAGCTGCCCGAACACAAACAAGTGAACACAGGGGATCCTGGCAGGTGTAACATAATGATTTAGCACCTAAGTCAATGAACCGGACACTGCAGTGATTTTCTTTTCCTCACTGTAAAATTGTTATTAGCATTATTTTGAATACAATTTTGCTCTTGTACCTATCAAATGTTAGCAAGGAATCTTGGGATTTGCTTAATGTGCAAAATAGAAAAAATAATAGTAATACATTCCTTGGAAGGCCGCTCTGAGGATTACACCTGAAAATGAATGAATCACTTCCCATAGAGTTCTACAAACTTAACAAGTGAGGAATAAATTGTGGGCATTGGTTCTTTCTAAGTATATATATCAAATAAACTGCCAATGTATGAAGAACTGAATTGGTTCTAGATATCACGCCTGTCTCTCACTGAGCAATCATACGGAAGAGTTTCTCAGATGGATCAGGGCAAGGGCACTACTTGACATCACCCACATCCTCTGCTGAATGACCAGACTCCATTCTGCACACTGGTCTCCACAAGTCAGGGTAGGTAAAGGTGGATAGGGGAGCAGACTGAGGACTGTTATCAAGAAGTGATTGCAAGCAATGATTGCAAGACCACACTGAAGAGATGAAAGACCCCCCTGTCCCTGTGTGATGGCATGGAGCAGCCCAATATGACTCTCTGCACTTCTGAAAGTAAAGCTGGAAACAGAAACTTGTTGCTCCTTGGCAAGTCTATTCAAATACATGCCTAAGCTTATGAGTATACTTGCTTGGCTATAAACCAACACATGGTTATCTGCACCGTGTCCCTACACGTATTGGTGGAAGACTCAAGACTTCCTCAAAATTAAACCTATACTCTGTATTTTCTTTGTCCGTTTTTTAGCATTTGATAATTTGTAGCACTTTGTTTGTATAAGCTTTTTAGTGGCATTTTTTTTTGCATGTGCGTGTGTGTTTTATTTTGCATAATACAGTTTGGTAGATATAGGGATTACACTGAGTATGGTCCCATTTGCCAAAACAGTCATTGATCTGAAATACAAAGGGCTTCTCTCTCTAAAGCCTCTTTGGAATCCTTCAGTGGGAATGCCTTGCCTCTCCTAAGCCCTGCCCAGCCAGGCTCATTCTCTTGCTTATGCACCATTCTTCTCCAGGGACTGTGCCTTTCCTATGCCAGATAAAATAATTGAGAATGTACCTGTTTGCCAGTGTTCCATGAGAAGTGCTTCACATGTTTATTTCATTGATAGGCCAAACAATCCTTTGACCTGGTACTATAGTCCACCAAAATCTTACAGATAAGAAACTTCAGAGAAGGAACAGTTAAATAACTTCAAGTTCTCACAGATAGTCAGGTCTGTTTGATTCCAAAGGCCAACTAGTGTCCTGAACCTATGCTGCCTTTGGCACCAACCAAACTCACCCCACTGATACCTGCCCAGTCTAGAACAGTGGATTGATCAGTCCACCATACATCAGTCAGGGAGGTATGCTGACTGATGTCATGTGAAGCAGAAATACCAGAGACAGTAAGAACCTTTGCTTCAACAGTTGGGTGCCTAATTCTGAACTTTGAAGAGGAGAAAACGTCATCAAGACTCACTCATTGGCTCATTCTGTCCTATTTAATTGGTGCTGCTGCTTTTCTCCTCCTTCCCAGTTGCAGCCTGCAGATTCAAAGTTCAGACTTGGAGCAGACAAGGAGAAACAGTACTCTAAATTATCTTAGTGGGATTGAAAGAGGAGACACATGGACACACACATAAAAAGATATGTATTCAAATGTATGTGTAGGGAAACGGTTAACCTAATAACAACAACTTGTAATCAGCAGAGCAAATTGCAAAACCAAGGTTTGGAATCCAGGTTTTGAGTTCTGTTTTTCTGATTTGATTTGGTGTGAGACTAAGCTGATGGGCGTGGTTAGAAATTCAAATCACAAATCATGTGCGAATTTGATGACACATGAGCAAACAAAACATCTGTGCAATATATTTGCTTCATGTACTTGTGCAAGCAAGAAGTCCACAAGAATTTGCCAGTCTCCTGGTCTGCAGAGAACTCAGAAACAACATGAGCACAGAAGGAAAAGTAAGAAAAACTCTGTTTCTGTTGGCATTACATATCTGCATGAATTATGTGGCATTGATGAGCAATTTAAAATTCATGTCTAAATTAGAAGGGATATATATGCTGAAATACAATGTGAAATATATCCTATATTTACATTGTGTGCTGCACTGCAATGGAAAAATTATTTCAAATATCTTTCAGTAAAATGCATAAAATCTGCTTATATTGATTTTACCAAACCAACAAATCAGTTTGTAATAATGTGATAGATTATTCCAAGACTATTATTTCTAATGAGAGTACTTTATGATTGTATGTCTTTAATCAGGAAGGTATCTATGATAAAAGTACGTAATTTCAATATGCTAATGTTTGTAATCATGCATTTTCTGTACCCTAGAATTTTAAGAATGAAAGATGTAGAAGAATTTGTTTCAAGGACAGTGAAATACAATTTGTATAAAATCTTTTCCACAAGTATTTTTCTCAGAGCATTAGGATCATCATATTAGAAGACAAAACCAATATTAATTCATAATTTCTACCAAATTCCAATGAAAAGTATCTATTCCATATAAAATTCAACATGATTTTTCAAAAGATAAAATCACACCAAACCCAAGTATCTTACTAATCCTAGGCACAAAGATAGTTGGTTTTAAATCTTTCATAAATTTATATTTTTAAAGCAACTTGCTTACAATTGCAGAGAAATGTACTCAGTCTATCAAAATAATCTGTTCATTTTAAGTGCTTCATTACAAAAGCACTGTAATGGTATCCAGTATTTTTGCTGTGTTAAGAACAGATGATACAATGAAATATTATTTCAGACCCTCTTCTTGTTTCTAAGGCAAACTTAAATAACAGATTGATGGAATGATGGGTCCTTATGAGGACTATATTGTTTTGGAACAGGGGGAAAATCTGTAGAAGGATGGGAGCTAAATGGGCTTCCAAGTTTATACAAAATTGCACAACAAAATTTGAAAATTCAAAATTAAAAAAGCCTTTATGAATAAAATTGGTTGGAGGCACATGAGCAGCTTTTGCCAGTGTTCTTAACTGTCTTTCTCTATTTCCATTTTTACCATTGAGTATTTACAACAGCATTTTCTATTTAAGTAAAAATAATTAGGTAAAAACCTTAAGTTTAGTCATGCACAGCTTAGAAAAAAATCTTAAGCTGACACAGCAAAAGTGTAAAGAACTACAATAATAAAATTACACATGAAGAAATGGGACATCTAGCAATCCTGTCCTCTCAGGTACACAACAATCACTCAGCCTACTGATAGTGCTTCCTGTATGTTACACACACTTGCTTTCAGTTTCCTCAGATGGAAAATAACATTGACATAATACAGTAGTCATGTGAGATTAATAAATTAATACTGTCAAGCACTTAGAATAATGGCTGGTACATAGAATAAGTTATTACATGTTGGTCATTTCTATTATTGCTGGTGTTGCTGAACATTTTGTTGACTTTTCACCACTACAAGGAGAGGAAGTTTTCAATTCTCTAGGATCCACTATTCTTGACTTTAGAAAATTGCTCCCTAAATCAACTGAGCTTCAGTCTTTTCATTCCAAAATTAAGGCAAAACAATGCAATTATACTCTTCGTTCTTAAATCTTAATTCTTAAAGATGAAGCTTGTAACTCATTACAAAACACAATGTAAGTGCCTCTGATTATCAAGACCTCAATATTATTAGTGTGTCAATGTCAAGTACTCTTCTGTTTATTGACTCCTTTGAGAAGCTGTTAGAGAGAGAGAGACCAGCCAACCCTGGTACCGTCTCAAACACCACAGCAAGGTAGCTGAAGTCAGGATCTCAATCCAGGCCTCTCACATGTGTGGCAGGAAACAAACTCAAGGCAACAGCACTGTTTCTTAAGGTCTGTGTTATCAGGAAGCTGGGGTCAGGTGCTAGAGGGAGGTATTGAACCCAAGTCCTCTGATCTGGCATGTGGGCTTCTGAATTGGTGGCTTCATTGCTGGATCAAACACCCATCACAAAATTTATTTTGACACTGATGATAGACAACATACTCCATAGTAGAACCATTTGAAGCATAAATTAGGAAAACAAACTCTCAGAAGAATAAATTTCAATTAAATTCTTGACATATTTGCAATTATATTAACTCTCTTTCAAGAAAGCTCACAACTGTGTTTGTCTTACAAGAGTCAGTTTCAGGAGTTTCAACTTCTTAAATAATTAATATCATAGAAAGAACAAATTACATGTGTTTTAGATGTCAAGTTCTAAGAATATAACCATATTTCCTTCTCTTCTTCTGCTTCTCTAAATCTCCCTCATTGCTTCCTTCCATTTTTATTTAATATTGACAAAACATAATTTCAACCCACAATATGTGCACATGCAAACAAAATACTGTGAGCACAAATCTTGCCCAACAGTCTCTACACATAAATAACAAAAGTAACAACTCAAAGTGTTAAATCACTCATGCAAATACAGAGAATGAAGATGTGCTCAAGAGGGAGAATCAAGAATAGGCAAATAAAGAAAGTCATCCTGATCAATGACCCAAGATCATACACATAACATCAGATCCTTTTGTTTTAAGCAGAAAATTAAGCAATGAAATAACAGCTTTTACGTGAATGTAGGCTGACTTTCAAAAAATGATTCTTAGAGTTTCATGTACAAAACAGTATTTGTGCATACGGTAGTAGCAATCAGGAACGACCAGAAATAAGCACTCTTGGTGGGGGAAATCAAACAAATGATGCCTTTGGTGAATATATTCCTGTTTCTCTCAATATCATAGCAGAGTGTTTCTCTCTCCTTATAGTATGCTTTGAATATGGTTTTCAAAACTTTCAAATTTTCTTTGTTCATTGCTGTGATACACTTCTTAGGATTCAAACATGAGACCAGATACTACATGCAGGTTGAGGAGAATCACAATCCCTGCTCTTAGACTGGGGGAAATGGCATCATCCTTCTGCTTGACTTTCCAGGTAATAAAATGCAAAGCAGCTGTGCTATGGGAGAGAAACAAGCCCTTTTCCATCGAGGAGGTGGAGGTCGCACCACCTAAGGCCCATGAAGTTCGTATTAAGGTGAACCACTTTTTATACTTCAATAGAATTTTACATGCAAAACTTCCAGAAGATATTAAATGGAAAATTTTTAAAAATACATTCAACAACATTGAATACATGTTTTTTCAGGCAACAGAATTGCATTTGCAATTAAGGAAAGATAAATACTTGCTTTTAATCTTTTTAAAACTGAGCAAGAGCATGTATAGTGAAAGTCTACAATATTAAAGAAAATGTATGTATTTATAGAAAGAAAGGATGCATGATTTCAAAATTGACTACCACTGGGTATTTCCATGAGCTAATGCACAATTTACATTTGTACAAAACTCATACATTCCTGTACACTAGATGAGACATATATGTCAGGATAAATTATTTCACAGAATATTCCAAATGGCTTACTTAAGGGAATGAAGGCAGACTAGGCACAAAAGGCTTTAGATTCACCTTCAGACTCAACTGAATTGTAATTGGGAAAAGTAGGGATTATTAGTAAAACTCCTTAGAAGTACACCTCCACGACATGATACAATCCATCTGAGGATCACATCCTCCTCTGAATCTACTCTTTCTCTCCTTAGATGGTGGCCACTGGAATCTGCCGCTCAGACGACCACGCGGTTAGTGGAAGCATTGTCTCTCCTCTCCCTATTATTCTAGGCCATGAGGCAGCTGGCATTGTGGAGAGCATAGGTGAAGGCGTGACAACTGTAAAACCAGGTAAAGAATTCACACTCAGAGACGGTGCCTTAGTTTTAGATCCCAAGAGCATCCAGGTCAAAGAACACACTGAGGACATGATAGAGAAGACAACTTGCCCAAGTTCACTAGTGAGCTGCTTTCTTCTTTCCTTCTGCCTAACTTGGGCATATATATGCGTTCAGGCACTCAGGCACTCTCTTCTGCAGTAATTATGTTTTGAGCATCTCCTAGAGGCCAAGTTACTTGGAAAAGTCAAGAATTGGTTATCAACATTCTCATTTTCACTATAATCCAGGCTACAGCAGATTATCCAGTCTCCTCAACATGTAATGGAACTATGACAGCCCACTTGAAACTAAATTAATACTTCTGGAGAAAAGACTTAGGCTTGAATTAATGAAAGAGTAAGTGAAATTGTGTGTGTAGAGTCCCCAGCAGAAATCAGGGAGTGCAAAATGAAGTATTAATATAGTGGAAGTTATTTCTAAATCTGTGTTGATTCTCACATTTGAATTTCCTGTTTGGAGTATCCAGGCACCATCAAACCCACTACTGATAAAAAACAAAAAAAAACCTAAACAAAAACCTTTGCTAAAGTGACTAGTGAGAGCTGGGATTAAAACTTATGTCTTGCAGATTTAAAACAAAAAAAGAAACCCAAACCTATAATACATGCTTTGTGATGTAAACTTTTTGATCATGCTTCATTAACTCCTGGGTAAAAACCTAAGAACTTGTTTTCTGCCTCTCCAGGTGATAAAGTCATCCCGCTCTTTACTCCCCAGTGTGGAAAATGCAGAGTTTGTAAACATCCAGAGAGCAATTTCTGCTTGAAAAATGAGTATGTTTCTGACACTCCCCTTGCACAGCAATCTGTTTACATATTCATTATGTTCCTGTCTCATGTCCTTGTGTGTTTCTGTCTTGCTCTGAACAGTTTGGCCAAGCCACGTGGAACATTAGTGGATGGTACCAGAAGGTTTACCTGTAAGGGAAAACCTGTCTACCACTTTGTAGGCACCAGCACCTTCTCCCAGTACACAGTGGTGGATGAGATTTCAGTAGCCAAAATTGATGCAGCTGCACCGCTGGAGAAAGTCTGCCTCATTGGCTGCGGATTTTCCACTGGTTATGGGTCGGCAGTCAAAGTTGCCAAGGTAGGAATGACACTGGCCAGTAAAACCAGTTCTATTCAAACTATCAGGAAACAAATGGGGAAGCCATTTCTGACAGGAATTAGAGGTTCTTCTTCAAACTTCAGTGGTGGTAGTGGTGGATATGAATAGAACTCTAGCCCTGGAAGAAATATGCGAGCATGTCTTATATTAAAGGCCAATTTTAAAAATGTTGAGGTATTGATAATTAAGGAAATGTAACTGTTTCATTTTCAATAATTATAATTTAACTAGCATTTGTTATTGATTAAATATTAGGTTCTGGGACTCTCTGAATCATAATTTTAGAAATAAAAATCAACCATCTATACACACTTGGCATAGCTGGCTCTGTTAGCCTCGGAGGCAATGGGAGGCCCTGAAGTCTTCATGTCAGTGCTTGAAAGGGGAAGCCTGTCTTCAGAGATGCTCTTGAGGACATCTTATTTCTCTTTCCAGAATAAGTTGGTTTTGTAAGAAGCAGGAAATGAATTTTTAGTGATATTTATTCCACTTTTTACAAACTTTCACAGACTGATAGGGAAATCTTCCACTCACTGGTTCCCTCACTCTCGAAATGCAGATGATAACCAAGGCTCAATCAGGCTAAGCCAAAGGTTTAGAGTTTCTTGTCAATCCTCAGTATGTCAATGACCAAAACTTGAGCTATTGCACATGAACAGGAAATTGGAGCCAAAAGGACAGCGTAGATGTTAATCCAAGCGCTACAGCACAGAATCTTTCTTTGTGCTAAGTGCCCAGAATAACAGTAGGTTAATGAAGTAATAAATGTACACTAATTGAGAATGTAAAATTAAATTATTGGGGCAAAAAAGTATCTTACCCACTCTCAAAGATGACTGCAGAAGACTAAGTTCATTAAAGAGAATTAAGACAACTGAAGCTATTTAGAGCACAGCTTTTCCAAATATCCGCGACTTTAGACACAACTGCTTTGTGACATTGCATAATCTGTTTTAACATATGATATAAGTGAGCCTACACAGAGACCAGAAGCTAAGGGTAATCATATTAATGCATTTTGGTCTCCACTAAAATCAATGACATATTTTCATTGCATTACTTCATTACACTATCATTTCTGAGCATTTAAACTCAAAGATCAAATTAACGAAGAGCACATTGGTCTCAAGGTGTGTTCCTTAAGTGTTTTATGCTGAATTTCCCCCCGTTGCTTAGGCTTTGCTTTAAAACAAGATTAATTTGGTTATGTTTCACAGCTAACTTTTGTTCTTGTTTTACTGTGAATGAACCAAAAAGGAATTAATTCTTGAGGGTGTGATTGTGTCATTTTTCAGTCTTTGGGCATGACCTTGTCCACATATTTCATTTCCCAAAACTGCTTGCATGTGTGTATGAGGCACTGAAACTGGATGACAATGGATTTGAGCCATTGAGGGTCTCATCATGACTGCAGTCATTGACATTGTGATCATCCAAATCACTGGTTCCTAGTTTGGGCCCCAGTTGCATTCACCTGGGGTGGGGTTAGTCCGCAGAGATCATGATTTAATTGACACAGCTCTAACTTAGGCACTGGGCTTTTTGGAAAAACAAAAAATAAACACCCCCAAATAAGTCTTAAATACAGGAAAGTGTGAACAACTAACTAGTTTAACATACTCCAGATAGACATGAAGCAAGAAGAGGTTTGCACAGTGGGTTTGATGGAAGACTATGAGGAGCTGCTAGTAACAGACATGGTATGGCACTTCACAGCTTAGTTTTTGAATAAGTGTCACTTAATCCATTTTTGCCTTTTCTGAAAACACAGGTCACCCCAGGGTCGACCTGTGCTGTGTTTGGTCTGGGAGGAGTTGGCCTCTCTGTTATTATGGGCTGTAAAGCAGCTGGGGCAGCCAGGATCATCGGGGTGGACATCAACAAAGACAAGTTTCCAAAGGCCAAAGAGGTTGGTGCCACTGAGTGCATTAACCCTCAAGACTATAAGAAGCCCATCCACGAAGTGATACAGGAAATGAGCGACGGAGGTGTGGACTTTTCATTTGAAGTGATTGGTCGGCTTGACACCATGGTATGTACTAAAATATACCTTGAGATTACCACTTCCACAATCTGGAAGCTGCCTTAAGCAAAAAACTATATAATAAGATTTACTAGAATGATGAAAGATAATTTTTTGCCTCTATTTCTTTGATCTGGACTGTTTCATTTATTGTTAGGAGAAATTTTTCATTCAATCAGCTAAACAGAACTGAAGAATACTTCCATTTCATAACTGGAAAATGTTTTTTTTTTTTCTTAAAGAACCATTCCAAAATAAGCATGCTAACATTTACAAAGAATCAAACTAAAGCAAATACGAGTAACAAAAATTCTTTTTTTTTCATTGGCAGGTATATTTTGTCTCACATTCTTATAAATATGATTTTAAAGGTTTCAGAAGCTTAATGACTTTTGTCACAAATTTTCATTTGACTATAACTAACAAGGATCATTTTAGGCCACATTGCATTTTGTTAACACAAAATATCCCAACGTAAGATGAATGCTTATATCATTACATCTTACGAGACTCAGCATATTGCATGTCTCAGCACGTAGCAGGATCTATATATTCATTTAAATAGTCATCAGTTTTTGTTGGGCACCAAGTTTCACTTTTGCTTAGGAATAACACGACACAATGTATGTAAAATACTTATCACATGAAACGTCTCCTTAAATGACTTCCTTACAGTAATGACATTTACAATATAAATAATGTTACTTCCATAAAATTTCAAATGTCACCAATTGCCACAGGGAAGATATCCAGATTTGTCTCTCCTAACGTGAATTCTTTAGATTTCTACACTTGAAATAGTAATGACCACATATCATTACTATCGACACTCTCCAGTAAGTTCTCACAATTTTGCTAACAGAGAGAGAGATTAATCTTCCAGTAAAAGTCTTTACAGTCTTGCCCTGCTCCAATATACTATAAATGAATTAAGTTCTTGGAGAAACCAGCTCTTTCCATACCGTTGATTTTTTCTATGCTCCTTTTACTAAACACCTCATGAAAAAACGGTTTTGACTATTTCAAGGCATCAATTCCTGATACCCACCTATTCTGAGGACAACTGATCTTCAACTGTTATGGAAAAATTAACCATTATATAACATGGGAGAACCCAGACATTTTTCATTCTTCAGAATATGTCCCTAAGCCTGAATACAGCAGGATAGACTTCTGGAATGTCTTTCAATATAATATAAAGCCAGGTTAATAAAGTTTAAAGTAAAAACTAAATAAATATATATAATAAATATATATAATAAAATAAATATATATAATATATTATATATAAAATAAATATATATAATATATATAATAAATAAATATATATAATAAAACTAAAATATATCCATTTTAGACATGCACAAAAAAGGAACCATGGGAAAGGAGGTGAGAATATATAAGAAAAACTATTAATAATACAATAAAAATTAAGAGGCACAGGTACAAAATACCAACTCATTATATTAATGTAAAATAAATTAAGCAACTCATACTTCGCTCATACACTGTAAAACAAACTGTAAACTTAATTGAGGAAACTGTTTATATTTTACATGTTTATAGACATGTTTTCCTCTTTACTAGCGCTTTACTTTGTTTTTTCACTGTACAGTTCCAAAGGCAGAGAGATTCCATTTCCACTTCTTTATCCCAAATTAATTATACACTACACAACACATCATGTTGATGAATATATACAACCAAAATCTTTGATGTCTTCTTGCGTAACATTTATAAAAAGGCAATAAACACATACCGATTTATTCATTTTTTCTTTCCTTCAAAAAATATGTTTATGGATATTTCCAGTAGCAACAACACTACACAATGAATGCAGGCACCAAGGGAAATTAAGGAGGTCAGGAACATAATCCCTTCTCTACACACTTTCTGGCCTGGTCTATATTACACTATATTACTAGAGTAATATTAGGAACTATCCGAGAATCTACTTTAATAATGCTCAATGTGCTTTTATTCCAGACTGCTGCCCTGTCATGCTGCCATGGGTCGTGTGGCACAAGTGTTGTCGTAGGGGTACCCCCAGATTCACAAAGCCTCTCAGTGAACCCTCTGGAAATACTGACAGGACGCACCTGGAAAGGAGCAGTCTTTGGTGGTATGTAGACACAGTCAGGCTTGAAGAGCTGAGTCTAAGAATTTCCCACCTTCTACAACTGACAAGTCAGAGACTCAACCCTGGGTGCTGACATAGTTGGAGGGCAAGAAGCAACCCTCTCCCCTTCTCTCCTCTGCCCCTTCCATTTACACAGGAGGGAGAAAAAAAAAGAACTGAAATATTAAAAGCACCCACCTTCCTCCACACCTTGACCTCTTCACTATAATCAGAGGCCCCATGTAGATATGCAACAGTCTCACCTATGCAATCAATGTCCAATATAAAATCAAATCACAAAAATAAGCAACAAGGTCAGGTTTGAAAAGCAATATAACCAAAAGTAAATTTGATTTCCTCTTGTATGTATACATTCCATTAAGACAGGAAAAAAATGCACAGAGGAAATCCTAAAACAGATTTTCTGGTGACCTCAAAACCTAATCAAGAACTTTCAGCACCACCTCTTCTGATTTTTATGACTACATACATAAAGCATCCACATTCCTAGCAGGACATAGGAAAGCTATAGCTATCGTTCACAACATCATCCATGTCTCAAGGTTAAGCAACTGCTCAATTTGCTCCTTAACCTAGGCCATAATCAACTGTGCCATAATTTCTCCATGAAAGAGTGAAGAACTCAGCCCCCTGGCATAGCCAGGGGGAGTTGAAAAATAAGTAAAACCCTACAGAGGGATGCTAAAGTATTACCTCTCTATTAGGCTCAACAATAGTAGTCTGTATTTGTAATACTTGTATAAAGATTCATTTGATTGTATTGAAAAGTGTATTCTCCTTGTTGCAACTAACAATAATGCTGTCTTCTCTTTAGGCTATAAGAGTAAGGACTCTGTTCCCAAGCTCGTAGCTGATTTTATGGCTAACAAGTTCCAGTTGGATCCACTAATAACCAAAGTTTTACCCTTTGAAAAAATAAATGAAGGATTTGACCTGCTTCGCACTGGAAAGAGGTAGATTTTAAGCTTCTTGTTGTGGGAGAAGGTGGGCTCGTTTTGAATGAAAATGTGGAAGGCTGAGAAAGCCTTGGAGTGGCTTGCTTTTCCTCAATCATTCAGTCTTTTCAGGTAGAACATCTAAGATCAGGCTGTGAGAAGCTAAGAGTTATTGTTTTGCAGTTCCTGTTGTGCTAAAACCAAATGCCATTGCTTACAGCACATCTGAATGATCAGAACCACTCAGACTTCTGCACGGTAGAGCACTGACCCTTCAGGGAATAGAAGCCATCCTAATTCCATCATGGAGTCACTGAGGCCTCTGGTGGGACACAGAGGACTCCCATTAATGTGTACATCTGAATTCCATTCATAATATCCCTAATTTGCATTGTGCTAGTAGGTGCCATTACTGTGCGACTGCTTTCTATACAGATAGTACCAGCATTTAGTCTTAAACATACTGTAATTTTTACCTCTTTTTACACTTGATAGAGACTTTTCACAGAGAAAAGTTGTTTTAAGAGGACAAAATGCTATTTGAAATGTAAGCTTAGTTTGGGAAAAGCCAAGTTCCTGTCTTATTTGTACCTTTTAGCTTTAGAACCATCTCATAGCATGAGTTTAGGCACCTGCATTTACATGAGGCACAGCTGGTAACAGCTAATAACAGTGCCCTTCCTCTGGCCCCATTGGCCACAGTGGAGCTTCTTTGCCTGTCTCACACTTACTGTCTTGAAGCTTCCAATGATCAAGGACATTTCTTGGACACTCACATACCATACACTGGATATATCAACAATCTTGACAAAGGAAAGAAATTAGCATGCTTAAATAAGTGTTTCAATAAGTGTCTCATTTTAATTATCTAACATGGCTTTCAACCAGTGCTCACAGGCTCATCCCAACTTCACCATCAAACGGGAAAAGTCAGAGGAGTCACTTGGCCAATTCAGGCAAAGGGTAGGCATGGAGGCCAGAATTCCAAGTTAGATGAACTGCTAGCAAAGCCAGTTTTCTCTCGATTACATCACATTGACTCCTAAGCTCAAAAGCAATGAAGTCCAGTAGATATGAAAGGTTAGTTACCACTGACTAATATCATCATTATTAGGCAGTAAAGTTGATGGCAAACACAAAGCTACTTTAAGAACTTCACAAAAAAATGGTGTCAAATGACATATTTATGTTGGTACCAAAATTACTGCAAATTGCAAATTCTTTTATAATAGACAATTTCCTCAAATATTTTGAAGATGCCTGTCTAGACATCATGAAGATAAGAGAGCAGCATTCAGCTTGAAATGAATTTGTTAAGCATGCTTCCATTCTCTTTATGTGAATGCTACATGGGTGATCATACATATTTAAATAAACAGAACCCTGTTAACAAGCAAAGATCCAAAACTATAACTTTCAATATTGATAAGCATAGGGTCACTTGGGCACTTTAATGTACTGCTCACAGAAATACTATTGCAGAAAAATCGGGTAATTTCCACCAGAAACCTTTAGACACAGAGACACTTTGTCCAATAATTCAACTTTTAGAAGTCAATTTTTCATAGAAAAAGAATGAAAATGGTAACCCACATCTCTGAATATACATATTTTATAGATACATACATACATATATATATATATATATATATATGAGCAAGAAATTGTTGAATGGCTAACATTAAGGCACTGATTAGATCTAATCATATTAGAAGTGAAAAAAAATCTATTAAAATCATTTCAATACACTTAGAAATTCTCATACTCTCAGGCTCAGAAAAAGAGAATATAAACTTATATGCATAATGAGACCCTAAATTTTCAACAGAGTAGCAGTAAAATGGGAGAATACTCAAAATAGAACCAGAAGAGAACTGCACTTTTTCTTGTCATGAAAGCACAGGAAGGGAAGGGGAATGGCTGGGAACATAGATTTTCTCTGAGACTTACAGAATGTTCCTTTGATTCTAGTGTGCAAGAGTATGAACTGTCTAAATGTTAAAACACTATCTTTTATTTCCTATTTCAGTATTCGTACCATCCTGACATTTTGAGATCACACAAATGCCTTCCCTGGACACAGTCCTCTGATGCCCGTGCTCTGCATCATCTGCAATACAAGCCACACAGCATTACTTCTACTTCTTCTTTCTGGGAGATGCCTCAATAAACGAGATGTGAAAGCTCTGCCAAAAAGCTGATGTGAAATACTTTTCCAAGCACTTGCTTAAGTCTCACTGAGATCTCTGTAGGATATTGAACATAATCTGGGAAATAGGAAGCCACTAACTGATCCTTCATAGTCATTCTACACACATGCCACCTTTCCCACTGAGGAAAGACATTTCCTGAGCTGTTTTGAATTTTTGCATCTCTGCAACACTTAATCATTGACCCCTAGTGGACAGGATCATTCATTTCTCCCTAAAATATACATGATAGAGTATTGCATATGGGCCGTCAACCCCTGTGGGAAGCCATGCAGTTGGGACAGATGGAGTAAGGGTGTGACTAGCACCACCCCTCAGTTAGCAAGGATTCAGGGAGATGCTGGCCATGTGGCAAGACCCGTCAGAATGTCTCTAATCACCTCATTGCTGCCTCATCCCATTGAATGCACACTCGATGACTTCTCTAATATTTCATAGAAAACTTTTGAGGCTGTCGTTTCTGTTTTTCTGCAAATGTGAAATGATTCCTGCAGCCAGTATAACATCTCAAACTGGTCAATCATGTTATGGTGAAAGGGTCTTTAGCAACTAAAGGCAATGACACACAGCTAAAAGCATACAATGATACAATAGAACCTACACTGTCCTCAAACATCCTGTTATGTGCACACCTTTGTCCTGGAGCTTGCCCTAATATAAATAATGCATTCCTTAAGAAACGGCTTGATAATATCTTGGAACAAATTGGGCAATCAAGGATGTTCAAAGAGTTTGTTTACTGTGCAGCCTCAAACTCTGACAACACATGAAATGACACATTTTGGTTACTCACTATGGAAAGCAGAAAGTACATTGGGCACCTTCTAAAGGGAGACAAATGTGAACTCCTAAAGAAAAATGGTTTAAAACTTCTACCTTATATTGGCACTTATGTTCAGCAAAAGAAAATAGTTTGGAAAGATAAGAAGAAATTTATTGTAAAGGCATCTGTTCACGAAAAGGCTGAGTTGCCCTGATCCCCTTCACTGACACTTAACAAAAGAACAAAACACAATTGAATCAGTACTAGGTGAAAGTGATGGTAAGTAGTATATGACTGACACAAGGTGTAATCAGGAATCTATGCTATATGCCTTTATACATTGCCTTCATCTACGGATATTCTTTTTAATACTGCACTCTTCAGATTTTTAGTAATGTTAGTTTAGGTTTAGTGAAAATTGATTTTGGATATAAGTAAACCACTTGTCACTCTGTAACCACATGTGCTGCCAACCAAGGAGTTCCAGGCTTCAGCTGCATGACTGCAGGTTTGAATGAGTAAGGGTTTGCTGAAAATGTCTTCTTTGAAGTAAAACAATAATGCTTTTAAGGATTCTTTTTGTATTCTCTTAACCATGAAGCAAAAAGGAAACAAATGGATGTCATGCAAAAGCATGTCATGATTTCTGCATAAATAAAGAAGGCAGCTTTATTGAGTTGTCCATTACGATCATTGTGCTGTACTGGTCCACGTCTCCTCCTGTCTTCTTGCCAATCCACGCATCCTTTGCAAGCTGTAAAGTCAGCGGGAGCTGGTCTCTGGCAACCACTCTTTCTGTTTCCTCAGTCTGTAATCTCATTTCTTCTCTTTTCCTTTTCTTATCCTTTATTGGAATCTTTCCACACTTCTCTTCCAATCCTTCATATAGCTTAGTAAACATTGCTGTGAACCATAGTTACCCATGGGACCCCTGAACTTGTCACTCTTCTTCGTGTGGTGAAGCACTATCCAACCCCACCCTATCTTGCTCTCCCCCACCATTCAAAACACTTACAATGCCTCTTCTAACTTCAGACCTACTTTGAAAATTTTTACAAGTCAGAGAGAACATGTTCTTGTCTTTCTTTGGCTTATTTCACTTAAAATAATGGTTGTCAGTTTCACACATAATGTGGTAAATGTCAATATTTTATTTATGTTCATGCCCAGACAGTATTCCATTGTATAGCTTTACCACACAGCCCTTGGAAAGTTCCCGAGACAGCATGTCCCTAAGATAACCACTTCTCTTAGGGATGCTCAGTCACTTTTACAGTAGAGCTAGATTATATCTGTTCCAGAGAAAGACAGGTAGTGCTCAATGCCTGCCTCACAGCAGCAGCATGTAAACCTTGAGGCCTGCATCCTGCTCCCACTCCTACTTCCCAGGTTGGGCTGGAGTGTGAGGAAACAACATAGATGTAGTGGTTGAGGTGGAGAAAGAGGGGTTGTCTAGTGTTGTTGTGGAATGGCACAGCCCTCAGGGAATCTTCAGGACCCCACACCAGCTGTTAGTTACATTGACATTGGTAGGAACAGAATGAATTCAAATAGAAGTTCACAAATGGAGCCTCATGGGCCAGACATTTGGAGCCGTGACTGAAACATCTGCAACTCATATTTGAGTACTTCACATCAAGTTCCAGCTCCCCTCCCATGTACTGCTTTCTCCTTATGTCACCCTGAGAGACAGCAGGGGATGGCTCAAGACATTGATGTCTGTTTTTTACCCGGGGATTCTGTTGAAGTGTACAGCCTCCTGCCTTCAGCTGGGCCCACCTCTAGAGTTTGTGGGCATCTAAGAAGTTAGCTAGCAGATAGGAGGTGTGTGTGTGTGTGTGTGTGTGTGTGTGTGTGTGCGCACCCACACGCATTATCAAATAAAGAATAAGTGGAATCACAGAGTGAGTAGTCCTAACATTCATACACTCAGACTGTGCTAATAGCTTCTGTCAAATTTTGACTCTGGCATCAAGAACTTAACTTCCATGTTTGCTCATCCCCAATAAGAAATGCAACTCGGTAAATGTATGTGGTTTGCACTCACTTGTAGCCAGCAGGTCACAGCTTAGTAAAATGAATGTCAATTTCATTTAAAAGAGAAAGAATTCAAGGTTGATAGATTAACTAATCAATAACCCCAATATACTGCTTTAGCACCTCAAGAGAATGAACATAAACAAAAGGAGTAACACCACATAAACATTATCCACGCACTGCTTCACAAATCACACAGCTGCTCTAGGGCCAGAAAGAAAGCAGTATTGATGAAATTATCATATAATTAATCAAAACTATTAATAGAGTGAGAGCATGTGTGCTTGGTAACCACATACTCAGAAACCTATTCAACTCTGTTCATCTATATTTATTGCACAAAACCTGAATCAGGCATCACCTGAAATTGTTAAAGTCATGAGAGTCTTGAGGAATTCAAAATATTTGTGTCAGTCCAATGCCAAGCAACATTCAAGTAGTTGGCTATTGTATAAGAAGAGAATCTGAATTACTGTAGGCAAGAACAAGAATAAAAACCTAATGAGAGTACTATAGTTGTGGCCAATTACGATTTTGATAGAAAGAGTGGTTATCTATTGGGGATTTGATTGTTCATATTACTCATTTGAGATTTGGTATCCTTAAAATCATAACACAGCTCCATCATAATCAGGTGACTGCAGAATTGCTTAAGAACTCACCAAGCCATGCTGACTCATGAACAAGAATAATTAGAGAATGATTTCCATGTTGTGGTTTGCTCTTTTAGGGCTCTTACATACTAATAAATAACTTTATGTCTTTGTTATCAAGGAAAACGTGCTACTGCAATCAACAGACACATCTTTTCTGACTAAAATATTGTAAGACTACTATATCCACCACGAAACCCATAATTCACAGAAGTGTGATCACTTTAAGGAGCTATAACTACATTTTTGATGCAGTAACATTTTCAGTTCACTTTAAATCTAAATAATAAATATCATCTTGGTGCTGCCATACTGAAAAATGTGTTGGAGGAAAAAGATGGGAAAAACATTTTGATAAGCATTTCTGCTGAATGTGAATTTAAGCCTTAAGAAATCAGAAGCAAAACCAAAACCGTAGAGAAGTCCCTTACTAATAGAAAGAAATCCTAGGACTTTGTTTTTATCTTTCTAAATCTTCAAACTAAAATGGGTAGCAGAAAGAGCTTAGAGTATTCAATGACCATTTATTTGACATTTCTTACCTTCCCCTCATTCTGGAACACTTGGATATAGGGAATATTCAAAGCATGCCGACTGACTTCTATGTGTGGCCGTGAAGTATGCTTTTTTGGTCTGTCTGTTTTCCAGCTCCTCCATACCTCTGTGGAAAATGAAGAGTGAAGAAGGTAAGGGAAGAATAACATAGACAAAAGAAATTAGCAATGTTTGCCTTCACAATTCCATTCTGTGATTATGTTGATTGACACCCAGCACAAATATTTATGCCCAAAATTGGAGGAATTATAGGAGGTAAACCGGGGGAGGAGGACTATCCTGGATCAAAGATTTCAGCATCAAAGAGCAGAGCATTGAGGGAATTAAAAGCAGGCAGTACCACTGCACTATGAACTTCATAATGGGAAATATCAGCAGCCAAGTAATAATGATCCCTGAATCCCTTACAAGAGAGTTTAGACTTTATCTCTGAAAAATATGAGCTCTAGGAACATTCGTCTCAGCAGAGTGATAAGATCTCTTTAGTGGGACATTAGAAACTCAATTTTGCAGCTTGGAAAAAGTTGCTGAGAAGGGAGATGCAGGGTTTAGGAGGTTTGAGTAATGGACAAACAAAAAGCAATGACTCAACAGAAAAGGTAAAAAGGGCACCCATGAAGAAAATCTCTTGGGAAACATCAGTGATTCAGCCTCAAGCCTGCAGGAGTACAGAGCACAGGACAGAGGGAGGTCTGGAGAGTCTGGCCTGATGACTGCAGGTCAGACCCCTTCACCAGCCTGTAATCTCAAAACAGCCTCAGGTATTTGTGATGAACATGGTTGTCTTAGTCTGCCACTGCAACAATATCTGATTTACAATGAATAGACATCTATTTTACATGGTTCTGGAGGCTAGAAAGTCCAGCACCAAGGTGCTGTCATCTGGCAAGGGTCTCCTCACCATTATACAACCTATGGTGGAGGAGGACAGGGTAAGAGAGAACAAGAAAAAAATTTTTTTAATTCTTTCCTCTCTGAAGTTTTTCCTTATTAACTGCAACTGATCCCTTTCTAAACATCTTCATCACAGCCAAAAGTTTACTCTGTATTTATAAATGTACACTTAATTACATATATATAAATGTGTGTTCAATTATATGAAGCATTGCCTCACAGAAATGGTAGTTTTCTATTTATAAAGATCAAAACACTGAAAATTTGCTAGTTCAAATGAATGCCCATTTAGTATTTCATGATTTCTGTGGGTCAAAAATTCAGACACAGCCAAGTTGGTTTCTCCAGCTGAGGTGTATAAATGTTGAGTGCCATTCTTTTCTGGAGCTTTCAAGTTCACACTGTCAGAATTCAGGGCCCTGCAAATGTAGGACTGAGGCTTGTGTTCTCTCACCTATTTGCTCACCAAGGGACAACCTCATCACTCATCACAAGTCCCTAGATTCACCCCCTCATGACTTCAAGCTTCTGTCTTCCAGTGCCCTTACAGTCTGTTACAACAATGTTACAAACTGTGACAGCATCATAGGCATGACCATCCTATCACCAATTTATACAAAATACCAGCTAATCAAGGGAGGGGGTCACCCACTGTATTCAAAAGTTCCACCCTCTTTTATGTGTAAGAGACGACATGAGGTGTGCACACCAGAGAGCTGGAATATTAGAAATCATCTTGGAATTTTGTCTAGCCCAATATTATAGCCAGTTTGAGTTGCTATAGCAAATACACACACACACACACACACACACACGCACGCACGCACACAGAGACAAGGAGGTTGAAACAACACTTGTTCCTCACAGTTTTGGAGATTGCAAAGTCCAAGCTCAAGGTACCGATAAGACCAATATCTAGTGAAAGTTAGCATCTTGTCTGAAGAAGATGCCTCAGAGGGCCTAGAAAGTGATCATTCCTGTGTCTCTTCTTAAAAGGGCACCAACCTCACTCATGAGGATGAAATCATCCTCCAAAGCTCTCAACTCCACATACTGTTGTACTGGAGATCAGGCTTCCACATACGGAATTGGGCAGAACATATTTAGTTCATAACATACAATAGGGGAATATGATACATAAAAAATTCATGACGTCAAATTTGTGTAAATTATTAAAGACTAACAGCACCTCGATTGCCCTGCTTTACTCAAGGACCTTTAAGAGACCAGTATAACCAGATGTTTTTACTATGAGACAAGCTGTTAAATACTTTAGGTAATCATAGATGAATATATATTATAGTGCAGAAATTATTGACTAGCACTGTATTAATCAGATATTTCTGTGAAAATATCTGATTAATACAAAGAGGTAGATAATTAGCACAGAGGCAGGTTTCTGGTGTTGAAAAACAGGATTATGAAAGTAGCAGACAAGATGAGGATAACAGAAAACATGCACTGCATATGAGAATATATTGATTCAATTTTTAAATTTGTCATGATACAGGTAAGCACAATTCAGTGGGAGTAGAGTTCATAACTTTCCTGAAAGCAGTTTTAAAATTACATTCTGAGATGCATAAAAACTTATCATTTTTTTTACATAAAGAACTAAAATCACAAGGAAAAAATATGTGGTACATATGATTGACAGGGTTAAAAATCCCTAATGTCCAAGTGATTTTTTTCTTAATTTTAAAAATGGTGATTCAATAAAAAAGCTGGAAATAAAAAAAAAACATAGCAGAGAAAATGAAAACAGACAGCTTATGACATGGTGCTGAATCTTGCTACTGATCTGAAAATCAAAATAAAGCAAATTATCTCTACTCACTTTCCAGCATACGTCACTGATAGTAATGTGAATTGTTTTAAGTTTTAAAAATTATTAACAATGATTTTTAAAAAATTTAAACAGATACGTCCTTTCCTTTGACAACCTCACATTTGAGGGATCAACTCACAGAGGTTTAGTATCGTTGTATAAGAATATAAACCCTCAGCTGTTTGCTTGTAGAAGAAAATCAGTATGTTTAACAGTATGATTAGCTGACAGACTAGAGAATATGTCACTATTTTGAATGTTAAGTAGATCTTTAATAGAAAAACCATGCCTTAAAATGTCAGGGATAAATATGATGGCTCACCAAGGGTAAAACTCAAGGTGCAGGGTAACCTGCATTTTATTGATCCAATTTTTGTGATTCACAAAACACAGTGAATAAAAACTCTCACTTATTAGTACATAGGTTTGTACAAGATGGAGAAAGATATAGAAACATACAAAATAGATAACTTACAACAGAAATATGGATCTAAAAAGAATTAGAGGTAAATTTTTTTGAGCTTAACTGATTTTACTTGTGATATTTGTGCTTTTATGTTTCTTACAATATAAACTAAAATACAAATTTAACATGTCAACTGCCAATGTTCATATATAATTCTGAGAAAAACAGAGCTAATGCAATTGCTGTGCTACTATTGTTATTATTATTATTAATACAAATTTCTAGCCAAACAATTGTCAAAACAATATAAAATATTCTCAGTTATATTTAAATCCTTGGGAAGATTTTCAAAAACTCTGTTTATGTTACTTATTATTCAGTAAGTCAGAAATGTTTTCCTTATTGGATCACTTAGGAGTCCAAGATCAACTGAAGCAGATAAATAGTTATCTCTTGTGGATACGAGATAACTTGTGGATACCAACGTGTTCAAAGGTCTTATGGATCTCCAAATCAGCAGAAGCTCAAGTTCCTTAGATAAAATGGTAGAGTATTTGCATATAATATACACAATCCTCCCACATACTTAATTTTAATTATTTAACATTAAAATCTAAAATATTTTGTCATATTTACTATGTATGTGGATATTACATATACACATGCTACTTTTTCTTGAAAACAGATATTAATGTCACAAAATGCAATGTGGATGAAAGTATGAAAAATGGGGGTATGTTGTAATGTAGTTAGCATAATTCAATGAAACAATATTTATAATTGCATACCAAATAAAATAATTTGCACAGTTCTTACACTCTATAGGTTAACTTCCAAAATAAGAGAAAGCCTGATATTTCCCTTTCTGAACTTGGCTGATTTCACTTAGCATAATGGTCTGAAGTTCTATTCCATTCATATTTTTTTTTTTTTTTGCTGACTAGTATTACATCATCTTATACATTTTCTTTAGTCATCAGTTGATGGACACCTAGGTTTATTATATATTTGTTATTATGCATTAGGCTGCTATAATATTGGAATGCAGGAATACACATATTATACTGATTTCACTCTGGATATATTCCCAGAGAAGAGTTGGGTCATATAATTTTGTTATTTTTTTTAAGAAATATTCAACAGTTTCCATATGATTGTCTTTAATTTGCATTTCAATCAACAGTATGTTAGGGTATCCTTTTCTTTACTAGCTCACCTGCATCTATTATTTTTAAGTTTTTGGATAACAGCCATTTTAACTGGAATAGGATGATACCTCAGTTAAATCATCTCTAGATTACTGATAATATTTGCTCAAATGCATGAAACAGTGCCTGGCACAAACTGAGAGTGGTGAGAATTTCTGCCATTGTTATCATTAGTGTTATTGCTATTACAAGGCAGGCTATTAAATTCTGGAATTAGGCTGTCTGCAATCCTGACTTTCCACTAGCTGTGTGACTTAGGAAGTTTCTGTAGCGTATGTAAACTCTGTAAACCTCGGTGTCCTCATGTGTATAATGTGTGTGGCAGTGCCACCCACTTCAGAAGTCAATTTTTAAATTTCAATAGATGTAATAACATATAAGCAACATAAAGAAAATTAAGCACTCCATAAATGTTAGATAGTTGTAAGGAAATAGTTTGTTTTTAATGAAAATTATATTTAAAATGTTTAAAAAACAGAAAACTCTAAACCATCAAATAACTTTTTCATTTTTCTTTTTGTATCGTGCCTACCATAGCATCTGTATTGTTCTAAGGTACATTAGATACCTCGTACTTCCACATCATCTCAGCCATGAAAGGTGCTTATACTTTAAGCAATTGCCAAGCAGATCAACAGGATAATTTAAAATAAATCTCCCAAACCACTATGGGTCATTCACATGGTTTGTGGTTTGTCAGTGAGATGAGTAAAAATCTCTGTGATTTTGTGTTTTGGCTATTTATTTCCCAAAGCAAGAAAAATGTCAACAAACATTGTTTCCTTGCAGTCCTCCTTCCTAGGAAGGTTCCAAAATTCCCAGGTCACAATATGATTGGCAAACATTTCAATTTTCCTTTTTTTTAAGAATTATTTATTTGTTTGTTTATTTATTTATTGGAAAGCCATATATACAGAGAGGAGGAGGGGGGAAAGATATTCCATCCCCTGATTCACTCCCCAAGTGGCCATAATGGTTGGAGCTGCACCAATCTGAAGCCAGGAGCCTGGAGCCTCTTTTGGGTCTCCCACTCAGGTACAGGGTCGCAAGGTTTTGGGTCATCCTTGGCTGCTTTCCCAGGATACAAGCAGAAACCTGGATGAGAAGTGAGGCTGCCACAGTTAAAACTGGTACCCATATGGGATCCAAGCACGTGCTAGGCGAGAACCTTAGTCACTAGGCTACTTGCCATGCCCACATTTCACTTAACATCTTTGATCTTTCATTTCATCTAAATGAAATGCCAACTGGATAATAATTAATGGTTTTGAATGTAAATAATCTCTAAAATGGCTCAACGAACTTGAACTTTCTGTCCTGATGACTTACTACTTCTAAAGACCTTTCTTATTCCTTTTGAACACCTTATCCCTCAACATGCTTCCCCGCTTTAGAATCTTTTATGTACATATAGGAAGCATCACAATTTTTCATTTTCAGCCACATTTATTTTTTTTAAAGATTTTATTTTTATCATTATTATTATTATTATTTTATTGGAAAGGCGGATATACAGAGAGGAGAGACAGAGAGGAAGATCTTCTGTCCAATGATTCACTCCCCAAGTGAGCACAACGGCCGATGCTATGCCCATCCGAAGCCAGGAGACTCTTCCAGGTCTCCCACACGGGTGCAGTGTCCCAAGGCTTTGGGCCGTCCTCGACTGCTTTCCTGGGCCACAGGCAGGGAGCTGGAAGGGAAGCGGGGCTGCTGGGATAGAACCGGCGCCCATATGGGATCCTAGGCGTGCAAGGCGAGGACCTTAACCACTGCACCACCGCGCTGGGCCCAGCCACATTTATTTTTAACAACTTATTTCTATGAAAGGCAGAAAAAGAGAAAGAGAGAGAGAGAGAGAAAGTACTATCTTCTAACCAAGCATGGTCACAATGGCAACAGCCAGGAGCCTGAACTCCATCTTAGAGTTTTCCCAATGGGTAATTCCACAGGTAGTTTATTTTAAAAAAAAATTGAGACTTGATAAGGAAGAGTAGGACAGACCGTGTTTGAAATCTTGAGTTCTCAGACTGCCAGTACCACAGAACAATAATGAAATTGATGGACAACTCTTGCTCTCAGAAAGACAGCAAAATTCCAAGATCAAAGTGGGCAATGGCCCACAGCACAATTGTCTAAGGCCACAAAACTGTGTGCTTTAAAATTTCCTGAGGCAGTCATACAGTTTTCTGTATTGGGTCACACTTGTTTTGTTTTGATGATTTTTACATAATTGATTAGGGTGATAAGGATCAAGAGCTACAAGAAGATGGATGAAATCACAATTTCCACATTCTCTTTTTTTCCTACCTGTATCTAGGGAAAGGGGAAGATAAGGAGAGAAACCACACCCAGCCTCCCAAATGGGGACCCTGGTCCAGCCACCCAATACAATACTAGGGTCCCCAAAATGAGGCATGCTCTGAGGCCTCTTCAAGAGGTTTCAATAGTTCAACAGTTCTGAATTACTGCTGATCTTACCACTCCTAGAATGAAAAAATCTCTCCAGAAACCACTGGTTGACATAGTCTACCTCAGAGTCTCCATTTTCCCAGATATTCGCTACCAACACATTGGCTGGGATAGTGGATCAATTTGCTATCCTCCATCTTCTGTTGTGAACTAAGTGTACTCTGCATACTCCAATGTACTGACACGTCTTCCACGTCTTCCACGTGCACCTGCATATGCTGGCCACTGCTCTGTCTAAGCCACTGATGAGGCCCAGCTCTGACACATACACTCCACTATCAGATCAGTTTCCCTAGTGGCCCCACTATCATCCCTGGAACTTGCACTCTCCAGGTAGTATTGCAGGTTAACTTAAGGGAATTCCCTCTACCCCCCAGGGCCAGAATCTGCCAGCTGATGCTGCAGCAAAGCCCAAACAACCCATGCTCACTCTGGCTTATGCATGTACATGCACAGTCAACCCAGCCTGTCATTCCCCTAAACCAGCTCACATGAAGCCAACAGGTGTTGTAGCCCTGCCCAGTCTTGTCTGCCCCCATCTCAACTGATGCTCTCCATTGGGAGTGGTGGTCCAGCAGAGGAGCCCCTCACAGTAGCCCCCCACTGGCTTTCCCCTCCGCTCCTTCTATGGTCCTCATGTGTGTTGTTTGGGTGCTGCAGCCCAGTCAGACATGGCCCATCTCAACTTGGCATTTGCCAGTGGGTGCTGTAGCCTGGCCAGGTCCAGCCCACCCTAATTCAAGCTCATACTAGTGGGAGCTACAGCTTAGCCCAGCCCAGCTGACCCCCAGTTCTGGCCCTCATGTTAACTGGCTTGTGTTGCAATCAAACCCGGTGCAACCCACACTCCATTCTAGCACTCAGATTCAATAGCAGATGATGTGAACTAGCCCGACCTGGTGTGCCCCACACTTGCACCAAATGTATGCTGGTAGGTACCATTTCCTGGCCTGGTCTAGGCTGCTCCCTATCATGGTTCTTGTGCTCACCTGCAGGAACTGTGTCCTGAGAGAGAAATTTTCCAAGCTCCTCTCCCAATGCCAGATCTCGTGTCCATCGGCGGGTCATTGAGCAAGTCCTACTCAGTCCACCTACTGTCCTAGCAGGAACAGTGGCTGTTCCTGACCAACCCTCACCCATTCTGGCTTTTACTGTTGGGTGCTACAGCCCAACTGAGCCTGGTCCACACCCAGCCACAGCTCACACATGGCTCAGCAAGGGCAGAGACCTAGCATAGCCTGCTCTATGCCTCCCCTAGTTCTCATGAACACCAGTGGGTACTGGAGTCTAGCCCAGTCTGGCACACTCCAGCCCCAGGTCATACTTGTGCCAAGGGACACTGCAGCCATGTCCAGACCAGATAGCAGCACCACCTCTGGCCTTTGCACTCACCAGTGGGCATCCCAGCCTGGGCATTCCCTTTGCTCGCAACCACTCCTGTTCCCAGCCACAGATCTTGTATGTGTCAGTAGTTGCTTTGACCCAGCTTGGTATAGTCCCTCACCTGTCATGGCCTTTGCCTTTGGATGATGTAGCCTGGCCTGACCTGACCTGCCCCCAGTACTGACTCTCACTGATATGTGCTGGAATCTGGCCTTGCTCAGTCTGTTCCCATCCCTGACTCATGCAAACCAGTAGGTATGATAGCCTAGCCCAGCATGCTCTGCACTCATTGGTTTCTGCACCTGTTGGTGAACCTGCTGGTTGCTTGGCCTTGCCTGGTCTGTCCCCTTCTACCAAACCACACATTTGTTATCAGTTGAAGCTATCTTGCCCAGCTTGCCCAAACCCCAGGCCTGGACCACGTGCTTACCAGTGAGAACTATCACCCACTTGGGGAGTTTCCCAAGTTCCCACACACGGCCCACTCCCAGACCCAGATCTTATGCATGCCAGCAGATGCTAGACCCTTGCCCAGCATAGCCTGCCCCATCCTTCCCGGTCTTAGTATGAGCTGGTGAATGCTGTGGTCTGGCCTGTCCCACACCCTGTTTTAGGATGCACATGTAGGTGCTGCAGCCTGGACATGCTCAGACTATTCTTAGTCTCTGTACCTGTGAGTTTGGCTGGTTCCATGGTTGCATCAATTCAGCCCATCATTATCCCAACTCCTGAGCTAACCAGCGTAACTTGTATTTCCATGGGGTTTGATCCATGTATCCCTCACAGAAACTACCCCTGGACCTGGATCTCTCATGTGCTGGTCAGTAACACCACCCTACCTAATATAACTCACCTCCTATTCCGATGCTCAGTCTGGTACTGGGATCTAGCCCTGCCACACAACCCCCAGCCATAGCTTTCATGTGGACTGTTGTGTGATAGTCAGCAATTTTCCATACTAACAAGCCCTACTCAGGTCTCCCATGTGGACTGGTGTATCAGTGTGACCCATATAAATCTTCCTGTCTCTCCCCTCCAAATCACCAGGTCTCAGTCTTCTCACTCACCTGCAAGTACAGTGGCCCTGTCACTGGGAGTCCCTCAGGATTCATTCTCACCTACATGTCCAGTGGCCTTATCCATGGATGTATGTAGGCGGTAACTCCACCCCTTTAAGGACCCAGAGCTCTCTGCTTGGGCAACCATGGAGCAAATCCCGGCATCAGTTGTCACGCCAGCCACCCAAAAGTCCTGAATTTGCCCATTGCTTGGTAACAATAGCTTGGGCTAGGGCCCCAAGCATTGAGTCTGACCTGGCTCAGATGCTCCCAGCAGCCACTATGCTGTCGGGAGGTCCGTCCATCCAAGCCTCGAGGACAAACTCCAGGTCACATTGTTAATTCTGAATCACCAAATATTGGCTGGTTAACAACAGTATGGTGCAGCTACCAAAATTTGTGCCGCATCAATCCTTTAACTCCTCAAGCAGTTCAATAAAAGGGTCAATCTCCTTTGGCCATCTCACATTTCTAGTCTATCTTGGGTCTCTTATTTCTTATCTTCTCAACGGCACATCACCTCCCTCTCCAACCCTGTTCCTGCCATTGCAAGGAGTCTAAGTACTTAGGCTGTATTCTCAGGCACATTTTTAGGCATTTGAATCAGAAACAGCATAGTTGGGACTGGGACTGCCACTCAGAAATGGGATGTGTGTATCACAGGGTTGATGTAACCTGCATTGCCTTTCAACAAATCATTAAAATAATAACCTCAGAGTTTTGTCAAATTGAAGGATTTGGACTGAGGATTGTTTTTGCCAGTTATCAGGCATCTGAGGAAAGGAAAAATCATCCTTGCAGACATTGGCCTCTCCTTGAGAACCTTTGGAGCAAATTTCACCACCACTCACTATTAGCTGTGTAATTGTCTTTAAGATGTCAGACCTTGCCTTTATGCTAATTTTCCAAGAGGGTTTCCAGTATTTACTACATCAGCAATATAAAACTGAGTATCTAAGAGCTGTGAATAGTCATTTCTTCCTCTCTAAACACAGTTAGGAAAAACAGTTTTAAGGCCCCTGTGAGCAAACTGAGTCCACTTGATAATTCAAAATCATTTTCTCATCTTAAGATCGTAGCTCAACCACATTGGAAATGTCCCTGTTGCCGTCCATAGCAAAGTATTTATATGTTTAATGGATCAGGAATGGACTATTTTAGGGCTTATTATTCTGCCCACCACATGGGGACCCCTGACCCAAGCTACATCAATCATATATTCTCTCTGGATAATCTGTTTAGAAGATGGTACTAAAATACAAATGTTACGTGTAACTGGGCTGATAGGCAGGAGTGATGCTCTGTGAAACTTAGTGATTGACAGAATTGCATTGGGACACTCCAAATGTTGAGCCAGTTCTGGCATGGCACTCTGCTAGTGGAATGCCAGCAGCTTGGGTTTGGCAGATTGAGCATCCGCCTCTCTACTCAGAAGAAGAGAAAACTGGATCACATTTCTTTGGGTCGCAACACCCTCGTTCCTGCTTCATGTTCTTTTTCTTTTCAATTGCACTATATAGATTCAAAGTTGGAGTTCAGTGTAACAAAGGGAACAGAATTCTAATGACCAGAATGTGTCTGAAAAGGAATACAAAATCCAGGAAGTAAAAAGAGATTAAAATGTATTTGCTGGAGGAGTCAGGGGGCCTGGATTCTGTTCCCAGCTCCAGCCCGACTCCTGTTCCCCATTCCTGGCTCCAGTCTTGGCCAGTGCTTGGAATATAATGTATACGTTATCTCTCTTCTCTCTCACTTTCTCTCTCTCTGCTTCCAGTCCTCCTATCACTCTTCTCCAAATAAAAACTTCAAAAATTATATAATGGAAAATATTTCAACTAAGAAAATTAGCTTGGAACAAAAATATTATTGGGCATCTGGAAAATAATGTCACAATTCCAAGTGCTGTTTCAGTGCCACTTTGATTATGTGAATGAAAAAAAAAATACAAACCATATATTTAGAATTGATTTTATTTCTGTTCTGCTAGCAGATCAAATAGTTGAAATATGGTGATGCAGAGATGACAGAAATCATGAGTTTAGCAGGAGAAAGACACAAATTTAATATGAAGCTTAATTTTCTTTATCATTTATAATGTGGATTCAAAGGCCAATTTGATATTAAAACTTAAGTTAGAAACAGAAAGAACTATGCTGACTTTTGCAAGAGTGTCTCTAAATTCTTCACACTGTATAGCAATCATTTTTAATTTTTTCCTCTTTATCTATGAAAGCTAACTTTTAGAGGTTTATCTGAAGCTAAATATGAATGGTTTGCTAAATCCAACATGAAAAATTTCTAATCATGAAGGTACCTTTATAAAGAAGCTGAAGTTTACAAAGACCATGAGATCTTAAATTTCTGAAATTTCAAACTGACAAATTATTTTACATAACGGATTTAGAAGAGGACTTCACATATTTTCTATGCATTTTTAATCAAATCACCACAGATATCAAGTAAGAGCATTAGAATTGTCATACTTCAGGGTTAGCAATGTGGCATAGCAAGTTAAGCTTCTGACTACCATGCTCACATTCCATGTAGCACCGGTTGAAGTTTCAGTTGCCTCACTTTTGATCTGGCTCCCTGTTAATGTACCAGGGAGAGTAGCAGAGGATTGCTAATTCTTTGGGCTTCTGCCACCTACATGGGAAGCCCAAATGAAGCTCCTGGCTTTAGACATGCCAAGTTTCAACTACATTCCACTTTGGAAAATCAATCAGCACATATAAGATTTCTCTCTGTGTAACTCTGTAACCAAAAAAATAAACCTTTAAAAATTTTTCATAATCAAGCAAGTCAAATAAATATGAAAATTCTTATTATAAATGATACTATTGTTCGGAAAGCTCTTACAGTTTCTGTAAAACAGTTATCTTCATCATTTAAAAAGTTAGCACACCCTTAAAATAAATGAACAATTAAAATTTGATAATTTGCTAGCATTTAAAACATATTGTTTCAATTTTAAATGTACACATATCCATCTGTAAAGCATATGTACATATATTCACAGAATTTAAACAGAGCTAATTAAAATATTTTAGTTAGTTCAAAAAGCCTGGCAGCTGTTTCTAGTATGGGTGTGAATCAGAAGTTGATCATATAGCATGACAATTCACAGCACAAAATCATACAAACACACAACAAGGGGCTTAGGAACAGAAGTTTTATGTTCTTTTCAATTCTTTCTTTTTTTAATTTCTGAAAACCTTTAGTTCATCATAGAAACTGAGATGTTATATGGGAGATTTAGGATTGGTAAGGTGGCCTGGGGTGGGGGAACAGAAGGGAGCCCACACATGTATAGCCATCTGATCTTCGACAAGAGAACATAAAACAACCCAGGGAAGAAAGCATGTCTTTTCAGCAAATGCGGTTGCAACAATTGGATGGCAGCCTGAAGAAGTAAGAAACAAGATCCCCACCTTTCACCACACACAAAGATCAAGTCTAAATGATTAAAGGATCTAAACCTACACCCAGAAATCACCAAACTTATAGAAAACATAGAAAATGTTCTATAACATATAGGCACAGGCAAAGACTTGCTAGAAAAATCTTCAAAATCCAAGGCAGCCAAGAACAAAATAAACAAATGAGACTATATCAAACTAAGAAGCTTCTGCACAGCAAAGGAAATGATCAACAAAGTAGAAAAGCAACCAACAGAGTAGGAGAAAATCTTTGCACACTACACGACAGAGAAGGGACTACTATCCAGAATATAGAAAGAGATCCAGAATAACTATAACAACAAAACAAACCAGTCAAGAAATGGGTGAAGGGAATGAGCAGACGTTTTTCAAAGGAACAAATTCAAACTGCTAACAGATATATAAAAAAATGCTCAACTCCCTAGCAATAAGTGAAATTCAAATAAAAACAACAGTGAGATTCCATTTAACTCCAGTGAGAATGGTCTATGTGCAGAAAACTACCAACAACACCTGCTGGTGAGGAAAGGTGCAAAATGGAATCCTACTCTACTACTGGTGGAATTGCAGGCTGGTGCAGCCACTATGGAAGTTGGTATGGAGAATACTCAGGCAACTGAACATTCACCTACCATATGACCCAACAATCCCATTTCTTGGAATACATTCAAAGGATCTGATACATGAGAAAGCAATTTTCAACTCTCTTAAAATATATGCCTGTCTCTTATATGTTCATGCAGTGTATTTGTACAGCCACGGAGATAGACTGAACAGACAGTGGGCCTAAAAGCCTACATATACCTATTGGCTGACATGCATTTAGTATACCATTCAAGGTAAATCAAGGATTGTCCAACTTAGGCAGAATGAAAAATGCATTACAGCCAGTATCTAAACTCCAGACCAATATGCCTAAGACCATGTTTATGGATATCTGTGTGCATAAAACAGCCTTGCCAGTGTGTTGCATTCTGGTTGTAGATCCGTACTTTCCTGAAGCTATCACACTGGAGCCCCAAAACAAACTGATGAGATGGACTTGATTTATCAGCAATAAAAAGTGAGCAAAGATGGTAGAATTGGGTGAAGACAAATTAAAACAGAGAAGAATTAGATGTGATTCCAGGTGACAGGAGGGGGCAGGTCAGCAGCAGAGCAGTAGCCAGGGACCCATGGACATAGGGAAGCAGCAGAGACAGTGGAACAGTGTTGCAGTGACCAGATATCTCACTGGAGACCAGAGCTCCACCAGCACACAGGAGGGAAAGAGAGATCACCAGAGATGCCAGAGGTGATTCAAGGCAAAATGACAGCTTCCACTGATCTTTTAATCAATCAGGAGATGAGACAGAGCAGTGGAGCCCATGCAGAGGGACACAGGAGCAGGTATAGAGTGTACAATGCAGCCCCACACCACCACTACAGGTGGCACATCAGGCACCATTTTCAGGATAGTGACAAAAGGCCTGGGGGAACGCGATCTGCACATGCATTAAGTTTGGGGAGAACCCGTATCTGACTCTCCAAGGGGCCTCTGCATAATCTAATGTCATGAACACATTTTGCTGGTCCCATCAGTAAAACAATATTGACTCAGTATCTCATGGGTTCCACACAAAATAAGTCTAGGTTGCTCCTAACCTAGCTGTGAGCAGTTTTCAGCAAGAAGAGGGGAAAAAAATCCATGTTCTGTACAGAGTGAGCCTAGAATGGAGACTAAATAGGAAAGTGGACACTGCTGTCAGATCTGTGACCAATACAGTTTAAAATGTACTTGTTTTTATTGGAAATGCACATCTATAAAGAGAAGACAGAAAGAGTTTTCATCCTCTGGTTGACTCTCTAAATGGCCACAACAGCTGGAGCTGAACTGATGCAAATCCAGGAGCCAGAAGTCCCTTCCAGGGTATGCACCGTCCAAAGAACCTGGGCCAGTCTTCACTGCCATCCCAGCTCACAAATAGCAAGCTGGTTATAAATGAAGCAGCTGGAACACCAGTCAGCACCAGATATATGCAGAAAATCAGAACTATTACAAGCAACCTTCTGACAACAAATCAGAAGACTTAGAAGAAATGAATAGATTTCTGTACACATCCAATTTACCAAAACTGAGTCATGAGGTAATCTAAAGAGAACTATAACCAGGATGAAGACTAATCAGTAATTGAATCATTCCCAATAAAGAAAAGCCCTAGATCAGATGGCTTCACTGTAGAATTCTATAAAACATTTCAAGAGCTTTTTCCAATCTTCTACAACAATAAAAAGGAAGGCAATCCTTCCAAACTCTTTCTCTGAAGCTAACACCATCTTAATACCAAAACCAGATAGAGACATAACAGAGAATAGTGGTAAAGTAATATACAGATCCAATGTGATTCCAATCAAAATTTTAACATTTTTCTCAGAGATGGAAAAATTTATATAAAAATTCATCTAGAAACAGGAGAGACTATGAGCGGCCAAAGCTATCTTGAAAAATAAAAAGCAAGTTGGAGGAATTACAACTCCAAATTTCAAGACATACTATATGGCAGTGGTCTTTAAAACAGTCTGTTACTGCTGCAAAGAGAGGATGATAAAATTGAATCGAAACCCCAGAAGTGAGCCCGCACGTGTACAGTCAACTAGTCTTTGATAAGAGAACTGCAAATAACCCAAAGGGAAAAGGTTGGTCTATTCAACCAATGTTATAGAAACAATTGGGTATCAGTTTATACAAGTTATGAACAACACCTACAGCTTTTAGTTTATATAAAAATCAGCTTTAAATATATCAAGAACTTCAATATGGTTCCTAAATATGGTTTCTGGGTAGGAACCATCAAGTGAAAGCTGCATACCAGAAAGTGACTTGCAACTGTCTGGTTATACTAGCATAATCTATAATACTAAAGACAGGGAAATAGCTCAGATGCTCATTAAAAAAAATGGATAAAGAAACTGTGGTACTTCTATTCTGTGGAATACTACACAACCATAAAACGGAATTGAAATCCTAACATTTGCAACAAAATGGTCCTAACCAGAGGCCAGTATGCTCAGGGAAATAAGTCAGTTTCAAAAAGACAATTGAGAATAAAATTATTTCATGGGATAAAGTATCTAGAAGGAGCTATTAGAATTGTCATTATTTTTATGCAGTGTTTCAGTATGGCAATGAAAGACATCATAAGTAATGAAAAGAACTTTGGAGTCAAGCAAAGCTGGATTCCTTCTCTAATCTATACTTATCAGCTATTTCATCATGAGATCAATCACTTTGAGCTCAGTATTTTCCACTGTAAAATAAACCCGTAATTTTAATTTTCCCCAAAATGTATGATAGGAAGCACATCTCAATGTTATGTTATCTTATGTTATGAAATTGAATTGTCCAGAAAAACTTTTACATATTGACATCTCTTGGCATTTTTCAATAAATGTCTGTAGAAATATCTTGACTGCTAATGTCTTTAAGAGAATGAAATAGGAAAGCATATGAATGAATACTAAGTTAATGCAATACTGCAGTTCAAAACTAAAAAAAAAAAAATCAAGCGATTTAAATATGAAGCTATTCTGAGCAGAGATTCAAACCTAGCTTTCATTAAAAAAGAGGGAAAATGGTAAAGGGGGAAGAAACCACTCCTTAGTTTCCCTTCTGTTTCTTACCTTGACTCACCCAGAAAACAGTATCTATATACAAAACAGTAAAATGGAGTGTGCATACTAAATATCAGATAAGCTGGATAAACAAAATGGACTCATTGTCTATGTAGACAGAATTATAGGAGGGTAGTCATTTAAAAAGTGATGGAGAGCCCTCCCATTCTGGCAGAGAAGAGAGCCAGAGGGGAGGAAGATCTGTGGACTAATAAACAGACCAGTTGGAAGCATAACACTGAGTCAAAAGCAATCAGGACTAAATAAGTACACACTGCATCTTTTTATCAACAAAATTTGTCATGTCAGGATAGAACTTAATGGATGAGGAAACACCAGGAATAAACATCATGCAAAAAAAAACAAATTGTAAGAACAGCTTGAAATTCAACTTCATCTGACTTAGCTTATTATGGATTTGATTACTCCCATACTTTTGTTTTTTACATTAGAAAACAAATTTTCAACAGGCCAATAATTTTTCACTTCATCTTCATTGGAGCACTTATTTTTTTTCCCCCAGGAACATGAACTTCTTCCCTGCATTTCAGAGTTGGATCTGCTTTCCTTGTAAAGCTTAGAGCCACTATAACACAGTATGATCTCAATTTATCTTAACTAATTACATTTGCAAATACCCTGTTGCAAACAAGGCCAAATTCTGAGATTTCAAGCTGATTTGGGTTTAAGAGGACACTTTTAAACCCAGTAGTCTTCTCCCTTTCACATCCTTCCCCTATTCTGTGTATAAAATAATCACCCTAGCTCAAAACCCCCAAAAGTCTTAATCTACTTCAACATTAACTCTACATTACAAATCCCATCTAAGTATTTTTAACTCAATAAGTTCCAGGTAGGGATTGGACTCTGGCTATGATCCATGCTTGAACAGATGTCCCCACCTGTGAACCTCCAAACCAGGAAAACAAAACAACAACAACAACAAAAACTGCTTCTAAAGAACGATGGTAGATGAGGCAAAGGGAAATTCTCAGTTCATCAGGGCCTGTTGTCTTTAATTTCAATGCCTGAAATGAATCTTCCATGGCTCAGCTCATCTTCTACATGCATGAATGCTCTACCTGTGGGCATGCCTCTTTGGCCTCTGCATCTCCAAGTCTATCCTTAGTCATTTTTTCCTTTGTTTTATGTTAGCACAGGCTTATAGTTGAACATTGTTTATCAGCCTGATTCCTAGCTGTAGAATTCCAAAAGATTGGCAGCCTTCCTTTATTTTATCCTGTCTCTTGCCTCTTCAGAACAAGCTGAAGTTATTTATGCTGACACGATGTTCTCAAAAAGCTTGTCAGTCTTTTGCATATATCAAGGAGATTCGCAACATTGCACAAGAAGGTTTTCCAAAGATACCTATTGGCTTAAATGACAAAGTCCATAAATCTTACCTTTGTAAGGGATTTGTCCAGGCACATCCTCAGCCCCATTTCCAGAGCACATTACCTGGATGGTTAAGGGCTGTTTCTTTAAGGCCCAGCAGTTTCATCCTCAACCTTTCCTGCTTTATATTTATTAAGTGTGGGCAGCAAAGAGAAATCAGGCCACATCTCTGCTTTGCTTGAGCACATTTGCAGCTAAACAGCTGAACTTGCTGGTTACAAGTTCTAATTTTCCATATACTACAACACAATTCAGACAGGCTCTCTGCCATTTTACAATAAGATCATCCATTTCTTCAGGATCTAATAACAAATTTCCCATTTTCTTTTGAAACTTCACTAGGTACAGCTTTAACTTTCAGGCTTCTATGCCAAGCAAGACAAGCTCCATCAGAGAGTTCCTCTACCATACTGCTCTCCCCCTTCAGATTCTCTACCTGAATTGCTACTTTTATGTCATTTCTTTTATTTATTTGAGAGATAGATAGACCAAGAGAGACTTCATTTCATTGTTTCACTTTCCAAAAGCACACCACAGCCAGGGCTGGACTAGACTAAATCCAGAAACAGGCATTAGCTCTGGGGTCCCTATGTAGGTGGCATGAACACAACCATTTCTGCATTGTGAAGTGTGTCTTGGTAGGAAGCTGATATTAGAAGTATAAGCAGTTGTCACAATCAGCAACTTAACCCTTGGGTTAAACACCTACTCCAAGAATCACTTTATAATACCCACATTTCTACTAAAGCAATCTAGACATTTACTTTCATCTTGACTCAATGCTAGAACAAATTCTTTAGTAAAAGGTGAAAGATTATACAATCTTAAGAGAAACCAGAGTATCAAAGACACAATATTTTAATTTGTTTTTTTACAGCAATAGCATGTTTCTCCATTTTGAGAACTATATTCATTTTCTAGAACTACGGAAACAAACCACATGATTTTTAAAACACAAAAATAAATTCTTTCACAGTTCTGGGGGCTAGAGGATCCTGGATCTCCTCTGTTTCACACTTTCCCCTGGAATCTTCTAGTTGTAAGTAGTCATTGAAATTTCTTGGCTTAACAAAGGAACTTCAGAAGGACAGCATTGTGTTATGGCAGGTAAAGCTGTCACTTGCAATGCTGGCATCCCAAGTCAGTGTAGATTTGAGTCCCAGCTGCTCCACTTCCAATTAAGCTCTTTGCTAATTGTCTGGGGAAAGCAGTGGAAGATGGTCCAAATGCTTGGGTCCCTACACCCAAAGTGGAAGACCCAGATGAAACCAGTATTGCAAAAGACACCACAACGATAATGGGGAGAAATTTGCTATGTGCTAAACAAAGTTCTCAATACCTGTGTTACAGAAACTTTATGAATTCTTTTAATAACTTTCTGAATTCAGTAGTGCTATAATCATCCTCATTTCAGTGAATTTTCTGCCTTGTACTAATGCATGTAATTTGAACTTGTGTCTTTTTTGTTGTTGTTGTTTTGGGTTTTTTTTTTTTTTTAGTCTTGATGATTGTTTTTATTTTCATTTCATCAAAAGGCTTCTCATATTTTTAATTTTTTTATAAAGTTTAGTTGGTGCTGGGGTCTCCCTTCCTCCTTCCCAAGTTCCCTCCCCTCCATTATCCCCTCCAGTCTCACAATGGAACTTGTGTCTGTTAATGCCAGTCTCCATGCTCTATCTCCATGGTTTCACGTGAGAGAGACAGAAAAGTCCTATAGAACATTAATACATTCCAGTTATTCATTGCAGTTCCATTCTTGTTGGTAATTCCGTCCTTTCATGGTTACTGTTATTTGAAACCTTTCCCTCTTCCTCAACTGTCCTCATGTTGTGTTTCTACAAGGTGGAAACCTCAGTCTTAGCTAATACAAGAAATGGGCAACAAAAGTTATATGATCCACTGAAATCCTTGAAATACGGAACCCACTGCATAAACCGGGTGAGGAAGCAATACGGATTCTGCCCCTTCTGACTTGTTGTAAACCACTTAATTGGTCATTTATCACCTGTCATCTCTTAGAACTCAGCAAACAAGCTCAATAAAGCTCTGAATGTAGGCAAATGTGACAAATGTTACAGGCTTCAGTAAGATGCCATAAAATACACACAGAAAATGGTACTCCTCTTGGCAACAGATGCCTTCCTTTCAAGTCACAGCCTTCTCAGACTTTCATCAACCACACCGAGCCTTACTAAGCCGAAGCAGATCATTATGCTCAGTAAGATCAACCAATCCTCAATGAACAAGTATTCTATGTTCTCTGTGATAAAAGTCAATCTTCATGCAAAATACAAGAACAACAGATATATACGCAAACATGTATATATTCATACACAGGAACTGTATAATCAATATTAGCATACCAAGAAGAGAAGACATATTGCAATATGCATCTCTACTTCTGAATAAAAGATGGGTTTCCAATGAAACTGTTGAATATATTTTGATAATATGATGTTGGACTTTCTACTATTGACTATACCTGCAGTATCATGATACACTTTAATGGTGGAATGATGGACTTGTGACTGTTGTTTAAGGATTATACTACTGTAATAATATGGGGAAAATCAGTGGGAGGAGGAGGAATGGGAGGGTAGAAGGGTAATCCCTGAGCCTATCAGACTCAATCATAAAAATTAAAAATTAAAAAATTAAAGATAAAAATAAGATGGAAAGATAGCATAATGATCATCATCTTAATTATCATCATCAGATGATCACCATCATCAGTATTTTTCAGAGGTTATTCCTCTATTTGGAATATGCTACCAAGTGCTTTATTTATATAAATTCTTTGAGATGTGTGGGGAGCCGTGCAGTTGGGTCGGATGGCATGGGTGTGTGATGAGCACCGCTCCTCAGTTAGCAAGGCTGCGAGGAGTTTCTGGCTGCGTGGCAAGGCCCAGCAGAATGTCTCTGGTCACCTCATTGCTGCCTCACCCCATTGTATGGAACTCAATCACCTCTCTGATGTTTCATAGAATTCTTCTGAGGGTGGTGCTGTTGCTTTTCTGCTAATGTGAAGTGATTCCTGTAACTGGTATAACACCTCAAATTGATCTATCATGTTATGATAAAAACACCTATAGTAACGTAAGGCCATGACACACAGTTGAAAGTATACAATAATACAATTGAGCCCACTATGTTTCCAAATATCCTGTTATGTGCCCACTTTTGTCCTAAAGTTTGCCCTAGTATAAGTAATGTTTTCCTTAAGAAATGGCTTGATAATATCTTGCAACAGATGGCAATCATGGAGGTACAAAGAGTTTGTTTACTGTTCGAACTGTTACAACACATGATATGATGCATTTTAGTTTCTTACCACAGAAAGCAAAAGTATATGGGGCATCTTTTATAAGGAAATAAATGTGAACCCCCGTCAAATTGGCTTAAAATCTCAATCTTATATTGGCACTTATATTTAGGGAAAGAAAACAGTTTATATAGATGAAAGTAAGTTTCTTGTAAGAGGCCCTCTGTAGATTAGCTGAATTGCCTTTCACTGCCCTTTAACAAAAGAATAAAAAACAACTGAATCAGCACTAGGTGAGGGTGACCGTAATTAATGCATGATTTGATTAAAAAATTTAGCAAAGAATCTATGTTATATGCTTTTATAAAATCCCTTTACTTATGATCTTTTAATTCTGTATTCTTAATATTTTAATCAATATTAGTTTGTGTTTAGTAAAAGTTGATTTTGAGTATAAGTAAACTACTTGTCACTATGTAACTGCATGCGCTGCCAACTGTGGAGTTCCTGGCTTCAGCCAGGTGATTGCAGGTTTCAATGAGTAACGGTTTGTTAAGAATGTTTTCTTTGAAATAGAAAAATATTTTTTAGGATTGCTTCTTGCATTTTCATAACCATGATGTAATGAAAAATGAAACAATTGGATGTTGTGAAATAACTTGTGATGATTTATGTATAAATAAAGAAGGCAACTTTTCTGAGTTGTCCATTATGAGCATCAAGTCATAGTGGTCCGTGTCTTATCTCTTCCTATCATCTCGCCGATCCACGCATCCTTTGCAAGCTCTCAGTCAGCTGGAGCTGGTCCCCGGCAGAGATGAAGCCAAATTTTTACCCAAATAAAACTTTGTGTTCATTCACAGTTGCTTCATATCACCTTTAGCATTTCTGAGCTAGACATAAAGAGAGACAGCACATTTGTCCACTGGAAAATTTTCTGTATGTCACCAATAGCTAAGAAGCAAAGCCCAGACCCAGGAACTGAACTCAGGTCTGCCATTTGGGTGGCAGGATCTCAACTACTTGAGATATCACTACTGCCCCTTGGAGGTTCACATTAGCAGGAAAACTGAGTCAGGCATGCAATCGATAATTGGACTCAAGGTGCTCCAGTATGGGAGGTGGCCATCCAACCTGGAATTTTAACTACTAGGCCTATTACTCAGTTTTTTAAAAACAGTAAATTGTGTCTTTTTTTTTTTTTTTACTTTCTACATCAATGACAACCTGAAAAAAAAAGTCTTATATCTTTTTTCACTGTTTGAGCTAGCAATATTTTTATATGATGGCTAATATAGAAATCCAAAGATATCTTTGTTACTACCAAGACCAGTTGTTGGAGAAAGAAGCAACACACAATTGAGAAAACGAGTCTGACACAAGATAAAGCTTATTAGTGGGATGACAAGAGGGAAGCCCCTTCTCTAAGAAAGAGGTCAACCCTATCTTATGTTGAAAAACTTGGGGAGTCAAGTCACAGGAATTAATGTCACATAGATTTTTATAGCTATGACCTATATTGATGTTAACCAGGTAATGTTTGATGATAAGCAAGGAACAGCATGACTCAAGTTCAGAAGCCAGTATGTGACTGTCTCAAGGATATTTTTTTAATTTTGTTTTTATTTCATTTTGTGACACAGTTTCGTAGATTCTGGGATTCCCCCAACCTATCCCCATGCCCTCTCCTGATGGTGGGTCCCTCCACATTGTTGCAGTATTACAGATCAAATCCAGTCATGATTCCTTCATTGCAAGCATGTACCATGCATAGAATCCAGCATCTTATTGTCCAGATAAATTCAACAGTTTCTTGGGGAGACCATCTCTGGTCTGAAAGCAGAGCTGGCAGAATATCATCCCGTCCAATGAAAAGCCACAACATGACAGCAACAACAATCTACCACATTATTAATTACTGATAATTAACATGGTATTGAGAAGGATATTCTTTTTCTTTTCTTTTTTGATTATTTTTAAATAATCCTACTTAGTTGATTAGGGTCCAAATGTCAAGGGCTACAGGGTGAAAGTGGGTAAGACCATTGTTTCCACACTAATATTATCATTTTCCCCTGTATCTGGGGTTAGGAGAGTAACAAAGGGAAAAAGCCCCATCCAACCTCCCACCCATCCCAGATCCCCAAAGAGAGGCACACTCTGAAGGTCCTGCTCAAACAGTTTTGATAGTTCATCAGTTCTGGATAGAGAAGGATATTCTTAAACACACAGTTGTGTGGCTTTGCTTATATAAGCAGATGCTTATCCAGAGGCCTCAACTTTGATGTCAAACTTTTGCCCACTTGTGATGTTATTTTTTGTGAGCTGCCAGTGGCAGTTACTTTATGAGCAGGTGATGTTTTTTTTTTATTAGTTCTTCCTTCTCTTATTCCGCTTTTCTGTAAATACATCATTATGTTTGAACCCATATGAAGACTGTTCTTCAAACTGTCTCTCTGCCCATTCAGGTTCTGGGTTCTCAACCTCCTCCCTTGTTACACTTTCCTATTCTTTCATATTCCATTTGTCCTTCACTGTCACATATTTGCTTATCACTCATATCTTTGGTTTTTCAAATATTGATGTGTGGTTATGTAATGGCTGTTCATGATTATCAGATTGCCAATGCTATAAATACTCAGTCTAGTTTGCAAAGCTGCACACTGCAAGCAGTGAAGCTCTTCCCGGTATCCATAAAACTCTAAATGAAACCTGAGAACCCATCCATGGACACCTCAGGCAAAGTAAGTATGCTGTCTTTAAGATAGACATATATCATGGTAATTGGCTGCCAAGCTCACATTGAAATGAATTTAAAATACCATTTTCTCCTAGCATGTTATCAATGGTTCTTAATGATAATACCCAGTTTTTCCCTGGCTGTGGAAACTTATGATCTACTGGTGGGGGAAAAAAATCACTGAAAACTTCTTGAATGACAATTAAACAATATTGTAGCAAAGGTTTAAAAAATATGTGATAACTAATATATAGAGCACAAAAAATGTGATGCATATGAGTGAAATTGATATTTTGAGATGTGATTATAGTTTACAACTCTTAAGAAACATTGGCTTTTCTACTTACTATTTGTTGAATTCTTTACCTGGTATAGGGTTAAATTTGTGATTATAAAATAAACAGAAGCCATGTTATTGCAAAAATCAAAAGAACAATATAAAAGGTAGAAGGATGTAGGGCAGAAGCATGAAAGGAGCAAGAAGAGAGTGGTAAGCATCACTATACTCCTAAATCTGTAAATACAAAATACATGAAATTTGTTCACCTTACATACACAGAACAGCTTAAAAAAATAAAAGTAGAAAAATGTGCCTGTCATTTGCCTTGGGAATTTATTGCAACATAATGATTACATGTTTTATAAGTAGGTTGACTGTAGCACTGTCTTTTAAGGTGTATAACACTGGATGTACCATATGTGAAATAGTAGAAAACTGATTTTAAAATTTATGGTGCATTATGCAATGAAGTCATAAGTGGTCATTAAAAATTACTGACAAAATATTAATAATGTTAAGTAGAAGGGCAGGCTGTAAAAAAGTAAAATTATGTTTAGTATGATTATATATTTATACACATACATTCATGAGATGTTAATTGGAAAGACTTGTCCTAAAATCTAAACAATGACAATAAATGCATCCTAAAATCTAAACAATGACAACAAATGCATTTTCTTTCAGTTTTATCATCTTTCCATTTGTCTGAACTCTCTAAGTGCTCTATCACTTCAAAAATCAGAAAAATATCCCTAGAATATATTTTTACATGAGCTAGGTTGGTAAAAGCAAAATTAGTTTATCTTTAGAAAGAAATTATATTTTCTATATTGTTGTATTTAGTTTGTCTTGTGGCATTCTCTCTTCCTTGTATTAGAAGACACATATGAAGGTAATGGAAAGTTCATGAAATTCACAGAAAATTAAATTGAGATAATTTTTGGTGCCAAAATATTAGAAATTCCTGTATAGTTTTTTCACGATACATATATTCCATATGACCCCACACATTGTGTTATCCCCAGAAATATAAATTTTTTGAGGGCACAATAGATTATCCAATCCCAGTTTGGTTTGTAAATTCTTGTGCAATCACCGTACAAGTCCTTGCAAATGGAGAATACATAAAATCATGACAACTAGTATTAACACACATTAAGATACATAAAAAACTTTAAATATTAGAATCATTGCAGTGTTGTTACAAGAACAGACATAAAAGATAACTAGAATAATGGAAATAGCCTCCAAAAAATCTTGGAAATGCAGACTTTCTAAAATGAAGGTTCTAATTTAAGCAAAAAATTGAAGAAGCAGCAATTAGACACCCATTCATGCCAGGACAATTAGTTTATACTTCAATTTCATATCACACATCAAAATAATTTTCAGATCAATTTGAGAGTTAAATTTTTATAAATCAAACTAATTGGACTCCCAGGGAAACTGTTAAATATATCTTGACAATAAAATGCTGGACTTTCTGCCACTGTCTATACCTACAACGTCAGGATACACTTGAATAGCATAATGTATATAAAATGAAATATATGTATAAATTTTTTAAAATTAAAGGTTGAAATCAATAGGAGAAAAACATTTGTGATGAATTGGCAAACAACAGGCTTCTCAGATGTGTAAACTCATACACATTACTTTTAAAAATAAGATGCCAAAAGATACATGAAATCTACCACCAAATATTTCATAAAAGTAAAAAAATATAAATAGGCAACATAAAGAAAGAAAATGTTTAACCTTTGTAGCTGGCACTGAAAGAAATACAAGGGTATTTTTAAAAACTGTGCAAAAATTGTTAATTAAATGATGTTTATCTTGGTGCCAAAAACTGTTGAAATCCATGTACATGACAACATGAGATTTTTGAAAGTTATATAGACATGTGTTTTGTGAAGAAGTTATTCATGCAAACCAAACTTGGCCAAAAATAACTATTTTTTTTCCAATGTGCTTTTGGAATCACCCTTGTACTAATGAAAAATGTGTTCTTTTTTTTTTTTTTTGACCTGTCAGATATTTTATGTGTAACGAATACATTCAGTATTAATAAGATTAAAATAAACGATGATCCAGACATTCTAACACCTTCTATGGAGCATGCTAAATGTTTCACCTTTTCCGTAGAGATTTTGAAATCAATTTAGTACTAATAATGTCCTTATCTTTTTCCTAGTAGTATTTACATAAGAAACAACAAGCAAGTAAAAATGATGCATGAAAGCATTCTGTTCAGTGTATTTTATAATACTTCAGTGGAAATATTTCAATGACTCTATGCTTTTGCTGATTAAGAAATTTAAGACATTTCCAAAGGAGAGAACACATAAGAGTCACTTAAAAGTAGGATTATGAAATATTTTGAAATTATAAAAATTTTAGGTGAAAAATAATGGTAATTATTCAATAAATGATGGCTTTTACTATCAAAAAGTAATTAAAATGTAAGTAGATTATTCAAGGGGCATGCAATTAGTCTGACAGGTAAAATATTTACACCCCACTTCAGAGTGCCTGGATTCAATATCTGACTTCAGCCTCTACTTCAGCTTCCTAACCATACAGATCCTAGGAGGTAGAAACAATGGCTCAGGTAATGGAGTTTCTGCGATCCATGTGGGAGACCTGGATTAAATTCCCATTCTTACCTTGGCACAAACTGATGTCATTGTAGGTATCCGAGAAGTGAACCAGTGTTTGAAAGGGAATCTCTTCCTCTCTCTCCCTCTCTCTCCCCACATTCCTTTCTCCTTCCTTCTCTCTCTCTCTTCCCCCTCTTTCTTCCCCTCTTTCTTTCTCCCTCCCCCCTCTCTCCCCCTCTCTCCCTCTCTATTATTTATACTACATGTTCTCAGCTACACAAAAATTACTTTTTTTTAATTATTCATAACATTGTATTATGTGACACAGTTCCATAGGTACTGGGATTCCTTCCACCCCTCCCATAGCCCTCTCTCCATGGTGGGCTCCTCCACCTTGCTGCGTAACCACAGTTCAAGTTCAGTTGAGATTCCTTCATTGTAAGCATATACCAGGCATGGAGTCCAACATCTTATCGTCCAGATATTTTCGACGGTTTCTTAGGGAGACCTTCTCTGGTCTAAAGGCAGAGCCAACAGAGTAAAATCCTGATCAATCAAAAGCCCCAACATAACATCAGCAACAGTATACAACATTATGGTACTAATTGACATAGTATTGAGTAAACAACATATTGTAAATAATGCAAGTTCTTAAACACATCCTGTGATTACTCCATTGACATTTCAACAATTGAGGCATATAGCTGTTATAGGAGGGGTGTGCAGAGAAATCTTCGGTACCTTGGTGAGGAGTACTTGCTCCGTGTCCTACCTAGTGAGGTATGTGTGAGTCCATGCTGACAAAAATTAATGACTAGAAGGAGCCTTGGGATCCTGCACCTGCGTGGGAGACCCAAAAGAAGCTTCTGGCTTCTGGCTCTGGCTTCTGGCTTCAGATCGGCTTGGCTCCGGCCATTTCAGCCACTTTGGGAGTGAACCATTGGATGGAAGATTTTCCTCTCTGTCTCTCCTCCTCTCTTTACAGCTGCCTTTCCAATAAAAACAAATAAATCTTTGAAGAAAAAAAGACTAGAAGGAAACAGGTTAAAATTTTAATAGCCCCTTTCTGAAATTGCATGCGGCCTTTTGTTTTTCTTTATGCCCTTCACATTTTTTAAATAAACCATAATGAGCAATTGTTATTTGTGCAATGAACAAGAAAGTGAAGCACCATCACTACATTATGTGATACTATTTTCCTTGTGTTTGCAGGCAATTACATGCCGTGCGGCCATTGCCTGGGCAACAAATTCTCCTCTTTCAATTGAAGAAGTTCAAGTTGAGCCACCAAAGGCTGGGGAAGTTCGTATTAAGGTAAATTTAATCTTTCTACCCTTTACCTTAGGAGGTAAATAAAAGGAAATCCTAGTTCATTAAAAATGCAAGCATTTAAAAAATGAGTTCTATCCATTTAATTTGAATTTTTGCCTGTCCAATTTTTCTTGCAAAAAAATTAAAAATACAATAGAGTTAATAAACACTTGAGATATTCTTCATTACACAATATTAGTAACTTTCTTACAGTAAATTATTATTATTTTAATTATTGTGCTTCTTAAATAAATTACATTTTGTATAGGACAATATATTTTACAAAATGACCTACAAGGCTTTATGAATGCCACATCTGTCTCATTTTTGAAGGGACAGCCATACCTTTCAACTTTTATCATACAAAGTTAATAATATATACAATCAGTGATTGCAAGCTCATTATCCTACTTTATTATCGTGTATTCAGGAAGTATAATAGCCTCAGAAAACTCACCTGAAAAGTGTACAATGCACAAATTTAAATTTTAGGAATTAAGATTAAGAGTTCTATTATGACCTTTAAAATGATTAAAATGAGTTAGCAATTATTGAATCATACTTGAAGCAGGGATGAAAAAACATGAATCTATCAATGTAATCAAAGTAGGTGAAGATAGAAGTAAATGGTATACCAGTAACAGAGAAAAAGAACTAAGCAGATTTGAAACGTATCAGGAGGAAAAAAGAGGAAGAAAGGAGTTAATGTAGGAAAAGATACACTAGTGAATGGAAGACAGAAAAGGCAAGTAGGGGAAGTAGAAACCCCATGCTGTTGTTATATTAAGGACTTAATTTCCTTAATGAGAGAATATAAGAATAATTTCAAAAGCAGTACAGATGCAGACAGAGGGAGCCATTCAACAATTTTCCTTGATTGTTTTTCAGAATCTCATTCTATTTATCATACTTTTAAATACAATTTTGCTAATGCTTATTGTGTGCCAGGTCAGCATCCACCAAAATGTTTACTAGTTAATTACACACTGTTCTGTGCTCTTACACTTTTACATTCCATAACTATAAAGGCTATAACCTATATAAAACTTCCTGAATAGCTCTCCAAAGTGGAACTGCAGCAGCAAAGATCTGGGCAATATCTCTTTGGACATTGGATAAAACATGTTTCAGGACTAGTATTTCCAATGGTACCAACAGTTGTACTTTCAGCTGATACCAAGGATAATTTCCCACAGATAACTGCATATTCTTACATGGTGTGCAAGATAAAACTAATAAGGATATTCCAAACTTATATATGCCTAAAAGAACACTTTTACCATCTGAAAGCAACCTGAAGCCATTTTTAACACATGAGAAACAAAAATCATTGTATAATTCTCATGAGCATATTTTTTCACTCACTTAGTTGTATAATAATAGCAATAGCTTCTTCCAGTGTTCTGGCTATAAAGTACTACCTCTCTAAAAATAAATACAGAAAACTTGTCATTGTGCTTGTCTGGTAGTACTCTAGACAGAGCACTTAAACAGGGATTAAGGAATATGAAAGATTTCATTTTTGTGATACAAGTAATTGGATTGAAGCCAGCTGGCTTAACTGTTCTTATCTGTGTGCTGCAACAATGCGGAGGAATCCAACATGGGAGGAGGGTATGGGGAGGGGTTGAGGCAATCCCAGAACCTATGAAAATATGTCATAAAACAAAATTAAATAACAACAACAACAAAGGAGATGGCAGCTATCTATAAAGCAAAAAGAGAAAACTCAGGAGAATACAATCCTGCCAACTACTTGATCTTAAATTTCCAGCCTCCAGAATTTCAAGAAAATAAAAATAAATTATTTAAAGGGAGAAAAAAGAATAGTTAAGTCATTAATTACAAAGTTTTAGATTGTACTATGTCCATTAAATTTTTGTAATAAGCATCACTTAATTAAAACTAATTTTATATTATTAACTTAAGGCTTTCAATAAACAAATTTGAAAGTTTGAAAACTGGTTTGCCTGGGGAATTAAAGAAACCTTTTATAATGCTAGGGCTAAAATTCTGTTCTTCAATATTAGTGCTATTGATATTTATTAATATAAAATATTTATGAATGAGACTGTCATTATATTTTGTAACTATTTATGATATAAAATAAACAGATTAGATTTTAAAAAACCAAAATTATTCTAAGCTGCTAAACACAAGCCATGTGACTTTGGACAAGTCCTTCTCCACCTTTGAATCTCCCTTTCCTCATCTCTGTGTCAGAGGTGACAAGATTTACATGTGTCCTTCTGAGTGTTGTTACAAAGATCAAATCAGAAAGAAGAAAACTTTTAACACAATTTAGTTTCAGATAAAGGAAAGAGAAAAACCCCAAATCGACTGATCCTTGGTCATTTTGTCCCTATGCAGATGCTGTCTACAGGGATCTGTGGTACTGATGAACATGTCCTCAATGGAGAACTCCCCATGAAATTTCCTTTGATCCCAGGCCATGAAGGAGCGGGGATTGTGGAGAGTGTTGGCAACGGAGTAACATCTGTGGAGCCAGGTGGGCGATGGGGTGGCCTACCCACACTCAAGCAAGAGTGGAATAGAATCATAGCATCAGTGTGCTTCTATGTAGATTGAAAACTCTTTACAGATAAAGACAGCTCTGTGTGTGTGTGTGTGTGTGTGTGTGTGTTGCTCCAAATGATCAGCATTGCATCTGTCTAATAATTGGACTACATTACAAGTGAAGGTCCCAATCACTTGTGGAATGTAGAGTTTAGATCCTAGCTGACAATTTGAGAGTGGCATCACAAAGAATCAATAGAAAGCAACTGTATCACAGATTTAGTTTAATGCACCACTAAACATGATGCTCAACAAGTAAAAAATGGAAGGCAATTATAGATAAAGCTAAAAACAATAATCAAATCGTAACTATTTCATATTGTATTCTATATTATCTCTCAAATATAAGAGAAAGCATATGATATTTGTCTTTTAGGGATCCTCTTATTTTACCAAGACAAAGGTCTCCAGTCGCACATATTTTATTTTCATTTTTCTTAGAACTGTCTCTACAAATTACATGCAATTTATTCTCTTTATATTAGTAATTTTAGAAGAGGTAATTATATATACTTTCCAAATATATGAAAAAGAATCTTGGCATTCATATTCTTAGCATACTTGGAATGATCTGACTGATTATGAGCAATCACTCAGACCTTCAGAACCCCCACAGTTTGGTTTAGGTACATTAAGAGACTCAAAAAAGTGAACAACCAGGGCATTCATGAAGCCCAGTGTATTTATTCAATAAGCAGTTTTGGAATGCTATCTATGCTTCTGACACTAGGCACAGTTAAAAGGAAAAAAGGTAAAACAATAAGATATCATGCAAACAGGAGAGACAAATACTCCAAATTCTATTTGTTGAAAATTCTAGTTGTGTGGGAAATGAGGACCCATACTCAAAGAGAAAGCAGAACTCCTACTGAATTTGGAAACTGGTCCCTTTGAAGTTTTTCAGAGCTAATAAAAAAAATGTTCCTTATCAAAACTCATAAGAGAATTTAGTGTTTTCTAACTTTTTTTAACAAAGTGTAAAAAACTGTAAGAGTCACTCAAAGACACTGTTGTAGAACATCTGACCAGGTCTTCATAAATCTATAATAACAGTATTGATGATCTTCTCCTATCCCTCTCAGCCTCTTACCCTAATGCTCAGGAGGCCTAACTAATGACAGGATCCAAACATAATCATCTTCATTTTTGTCACTCTGCAATTCAAAGCTCTGTAGTCAGTGCTATTGTTGAGCTTCCTGGACTCTTTATATATCATTGATATTAATGCTTTATCAGTTGCATATGGTGCAAAAGCTTTCTGTCATTCTTCAGTTTCCTCTTTTTCTTGAGGGTTTCCTTTGTACTGAAGAAGCTTCTTAATTGACTTAATTTCATTTTTCGATATTTGCTTTTATTGTTTATACTTCTGAGGTTTTTTCCAAGAAGTTTTTGCTTATGACAATGATTTAAATGATTTCCATAATATTTTCCTGTAGTAATTTAATGTTAACAGTTTTGTGGACTTTGATCCTTTATTCACTGCAAGTTTGTTTTTGTATAATGTGTAAGGTAGGTATCTTGCTTCGTACTTCTGCATGCATAGACACTATTTCCCCAACAAAATTCGTTGAAGACACAGTCCTTACTCCAGGGATTGTTCCTAGCTTGTTTACTAAAGATTATTTACTTGTAAACATGTGAATTAATCTCTGAGGTTTCTATTCTACTCCACTGACCCACCTGTCTATTTTGTGCCAGTGACAGGCTGTTTTTAATCATAACTGTCCTGTAGAATGTCCTGGAATTTGGTAATGAGATACTTCTGATTTTGCTTTGCTTGTTCAGCATTCAAATGCTTAATAAAGCTCAATTCATAATAGGTAAAATATGGAATCAACCCAGATGCCCAGCAGCTGATGGATGGGCAAAAAATATGCGATACATACATACACTATGGAATACTATTAAGCCGTTAAAAAAATAATAAAATCCTGTCTTTTGCAACAGGGAAATAAGTCAATCACCAAAAGACTAATACGTAGCAGTTTAAATAGAATACAAAAAAGCATATAGGAAAAACCAGACATCTTGAGATTTTATTGTTGTTTTTACTATCATTTATACTCCTGTGGAACTGTGGCCTTACAACTTTTTTAACTTGTTAAATATAAATGTGCTTAGTGGTACATTAAGCATGTAATTGTAGAGTTGCCTGAAACTATGATTTTCAAAACTCAAAGAAAAATGAGAGGAAGGAAGGATGAAAAGGAATGAGGGAGTAAAATTTGAGGGAGAGAAATATGCATATCTTCTTAGAACTATGCCCATGGAATATATTTGATCTGTTCTCTTCATATCTATAAATTTTTAAAAAGAGAAATAAAAGCAAACTAATAATGACAAATAATAATGGCACTTCTGAAACCAGGTAAAGTGGGTATCATACTGGCTACCATGGTGTGTCTGGAGCACGTTTTCAAGCAATCAGTGAAATTTTTGCAAATATACTACTATATTTTTATTCCAGTGGTTGTTTCAAACTATTGATTTTATCATTTTTCTTTGAATAGGAGACAAAGTCCTCACACTCATTATTCCACAGTGCAGAGAATGCGGTTCCTGCTTGAACCCCCAAGGAAACTGCTGTGAAAAGCAAGAGTTAGTAGATTTTCTCTTCACTCTTTTATGATTGATTATATAGCACAATCATTGATCTGTAGCTAATGGTGCTCACTTTTCTCTTTAAAACCCCATGTGTCCGTACTGGTGACTGCCTCCGTCTCTCTACGGAACAGTGTTCTACCCTCTACTGGATTAATGGTGGATGGGACCAGCCGATTTACCTTCAAAGGAAAAAAGATTTATCATTCTTTCCGCACAAGCACATGGACCGAATATACTGTTGTGCCCGAATTTGCAGTGGCAAAAATTGACCCTGCTGCTCCTATGGATAAAGTGTGCCTTATAAGCTGTGAGTTACCAACAGGCTACGGGGCTGCTGTTAATGCAGGCAAGGTGAGGAAGATACCCGTGGTTTACCATGTGCCATAATGACTTCCCTGGCAAAACATTAAAACCAGGTCAAATTCTACAGGTCAAATGGCTCAACTAATGTAATAATTTCTAAAGTCACAATGAGCATGTTATTTGCTTGTTTCCTTACTTAATTTCATGTATGTCCAGATTTGATTCCTAATACAAGCATGACCTGAATTTTTAGGTGACTCCAGGTTCCACCTGTGTAATCTTTGGACTTGGAGGAATTGGCTCTGCCATCATCCTGGGCTGCAAAGCCTCCGGTGCTTCTAGGATCATTGGGGTTGACATCAATGAAGAGAAGTTTCCCAAGGCGAGAGAATTGGGGGTCACTGATTGTCTCAACCCTCAGAAGCTCAAGAAGCCAGTCCAGGACGTGGTAGTAGAAATGACAGGAGCTGGTGTTGACTTTGCCTTCGAGGCCATTGGACGCATTGATACCATGGTATGTGGTCCTAGGGAATAGTGACGTGGTATTTCCTTTCAACATGTAGGTACAAGTTGAACAGCCTCCCATATAAGTATAAAGTCTCCTAGGAATACATTCAGAAACTGAACATCAAATCAAAAATTGAATATAGTGGTAATAACTTAGCCTAAGCAGTTCAGACATCCTTTACCCAGATAAGATCAGATTGCCTGGATTCAATTCCTGATTCCTGCTCCTGATTCCAGCTTCCTGTTCACACAGATCCTAGAATGGTTCAGGTAACTGGGTTCCTAAAATACACTTGGGAGAGTGAAATGACTCTTTTTCTTCTGGCTTTAATTTGACCACATCATTGCTATTACATACTTGGACAGTGAACCAAACAGCAAAAGTTCTCATTCTCTGTCTCAGTATAATTGTGTGTGTGTGTGTGTGTGTGTGTGTGTGTGTCTTTTTACTATAGCTCTCAAAGTTTTAATATGTATTTGATACAGAGAGAGAGAGAGACAGTGTGTGTGTGTGTGTGTGTGTGTGTGTGTGTGTGTGTGTGTGTGTGTGTAAAGAGACAAAAACAGGAAGATCTTTCATCTGCTGATTGCTTCCCTAAATGAACACAGTGGAACTTGGTCAGGTTGAAGTTAGGATTCTGAAACTTCATCTAGGTCTCACACACAGCAGCAGGGATCCAATTACTTGGGCCATCTTCCACTATTTTCCCAGGAGTATTACCAGGCAGTTGGATTGGAAACAGAGCAGCAAAAATTCAAAATGACATAGTTATCTAGGATGGTAATGTCCCACATGACTTAATCTACTGTGCCAAATCACTGGGTTTTCAAATAAACTTAAAATATAATGTAAATTCCCACTAAAACATTCATTTTTAAAATAAAAGAAACACATATATGTCATTATAGTATATGAAGTTTGAGCATGTAATACAACGCCAATAATTCCTTTTTGTAAAATTTGCACCTCTTTGTGCAAATTTTTAAATTTGTTTTGACTAATTCAGTGATTTAAAAGGTAGAAATAAATGTCATCTATCCACCGACTCTTTCCCTAAATCGTCATACACTCATGTCTGGGCAAGAACAAAGCCGAGTCAAAAACTATCCCCATTCTGCTCTCCTACTTGGTTAGCAGGTACCAAATTACTTGGGCCATCACCTGTTACCTTTTTAGGCACATAAGCAGAAAGTTGGATCAGATGTGCAGTAGGTGAGACACCAGTAGCATAAATAGCAACGCAGTTCACTTTGTCACAATGCCAGCCCTCTGTGTTTTAATATGTGTGAATGGACATTGTTTGATTCACATGTGTTATTTTTGTGAACCGTAATAGAACTATTTATCCATTATAAAACTGGCAAGTTCCTATGCATCATTGTGTTAAGTTGCATGGAATAAGAAGCATTACAGGAGAGAATGCAAGCATCAATATACTGAAGTGTGTACTCACTCTAATTGATCAACGAGTACAGAAGTACAAACATGCCATGTGTTACATGAAAATGCAAATATACATAAATGGAAGAATAAGGAAAGAAAGTGGAGTTAACATTCAGAAACTGGGGTAAAACACATATGAAAAAGTATACTGTTTATAAAACCTAATTTTTAAAAATGAAGTTTCACCCACAATATCTTCATAATAACCCTGTGAATTGGGTAGCCTACTTCTATTTTAGAAAGAAATTGAGGCATTGTAAAGAAAAAAATAACTTTGCCAAGTTACATAAGTAGCAGAGTCTTTAGCTTCTCTAATAAGAATCCTATAATTTGTCTGTTTGAAGCAGATGTTATTGTACTGTCTGCTCAGAAAATCAAAATCTACAGACTTCAAGATTCCTTGCACCTTACATGGTAGCTATTACTCATGTCTAGGAAAATATTTATGATCATTATTATCATTATTAGACTGCTGCTTGGGATTCCTGCCACAAGAGCTATGGAGTCTGTCTGATTGTTGGGTTGGCGCCAGCACAAACACAGCTTTCCTTAGATGCACCAATGATTGTCACCGGAAGAACACTGAAGGGCGTATGTTTGGGAGGTAGGTGAATGAACAGAAGAACCCCATTGGTTGCTCCAGTGAATTCCCTTTCAACTCTGCAGAAACATGGAAGTCAACGCCCCTATCTTTGGAGCCACAGACATAGTAATGAAAGTTTCTTCTCTAATCAATTAGTAATTTTCAAATCACTATCAAATAAATTAATTTAATAGGGATTGTTATAGTTCAAGTACATTTTTCTCAGCTGCAAATAGTTTGAGGTTTTTATTGAGGCAGAAATTATTTAGTTAGGTTCTGTACTGGTAGATTAAATGTTGGCTGTAGTATTTCAGCTGCAACAATATTCTGAACAATTATAGATGTTCAGATTTTGTATCTGAAGACTAGATTTTATATCCTCAACAGAGGTCTTATTTTTAAGCAATATTAACAGCTTTAGTAAATTAAAGCTTCCACCTATACCATTCACTTGGTGGGTTCTCATGTCCCCATCATGCATGTGAGTAGAGAAGGGAGGAAGCAGCTTAAAGGTAAGCCTGAAAGAACAGCTGGAAACTGCTTCTTTAAAAATCACTTTTCAACTCATTAACATGAATATTGGCCTAATTTTTCTCCAAAGACATTCTAGATATCACAAACTTTGTATGCTAGTCACACATAGTAGCACCTCAACATCCTCTGATGCACAAATAAATGAACTTCTACACTAAGTGGCAAATTTTCAGAGGAATTCATTGCCCATTTCCATGACTTAATTGATTTATTTTATTTCTTTCACCTTGTTTGATATTTCTCAAGTATTATTATCACAGCTTTTTTATTTTTACAGAATATAAAACCAGAGACTGTATTCCTCAATTAGTAACTGACTACCTGCAAAAGAAAATTAATATAGATCCAATAATAACCCATCAGCTACCTTTTGATAAACTCCATGAAGCCCTTGAGCTGTTTCATGCTGGAAAAACGTGAGTGCTTCATTTACCAATCTGTACGCCAATACCTCACAGAAGAAAGTTGTCTTCAGTTACTTCTCAGCGGTTCTATGAAAATGAGATGGTTGCTTGGACTTTTGCTTTCACTCTCACACTAACCTTGTTTCTACCATCATGATGGTAAGAAAAGGTTTTTCCTCTTTGAAAAAGAATGAAATCAACCTGTTTCAAAGAAATGCCCAAGAATTCATTACAGCAGTAAGGGCCGTTCTATTCCAAATTAGTCCATGCGTTATTTCCCAAGTTAGAGAAACTATCCAAAAACAAATGAGTTGTCATTTTGAGTCAAGAAAACTTGTAAGGAATCTTAGAAATTTCGACTCCCACTCAGGGTATAAATTCTTCCTGCACCATTTCTGATATACATTCAATCTGTCTCTGCTAGCATGAATTCAGAAATAGAACATTAATTGAATAAGCACTTATGTATACACATATATGATTGGTAAACACTTATTGATAGCACACTGTTTGCCAGTACTATCATGCATAAACATGCCATTGTCACCAATATTTTAGTCTCCTCCTTCTGGTCCCAAGCAAGTTTCTGTTTTATGTGCTTTCTCCCAACTCTACCTATATCCATCGCTGATTTATTTTAAAAATCTTGATCTTTAACTTTTGCTACTTGTTTTGACCTACCACAGCAATCCCATTTAAATAAGGAACTAAGAACCAAGAAAATCTAAATGAAATCTTAGAATTAGATTAACAAGAATGGGAGAAAGGATCCAGCGATCAATGGAGACACTACCAAAAGAAAGTCAGGGGAGCCAATATTTTTTATTCCTCACCTGGACATGGGGCTGCAGCAGAGGGTTTGTGGGTTTCTGTTGTCACCCAGCCAGAGAGAATATTAGTTGGAATATTCCTTTCATGACTGACACTGAAGTCTAAATCAGACTCTCATCAGTTAGTGATATTTCATGCAGATAAAGTAGTATGAAGATGGAGTTAGGTTGGGCACTGGTAGACCATAGAGCTTTTCATTACAAGACTTGTCTTACTGAAATCACTGTTTCCTGAATAATTGGTTTCTTTCTTTCACTTCTATGTTTCAGCATCCGCTGTGTCCTGCTGTTCCGAGGCAACAAATGACACAAGGTGCAGCAGCATCCTTGAGGACTTCACTCTTGCCTGCTTCACCTCCCTAAGGATTCCAGTGCGTGGGAAAGAGAAACATTGCAGAGAAGGCTATGTGGCTGTGCAAAATGAAATATGTACCACTTGAATATTTTAAAACAAGATAAAAAAATTGAAAAATGATTAATATAAATCATTATTAAATGTAGTGAGAGAAATTTTGGTTTTTAATTGATGACACCATTGATATGTGCATAAACCCAACTGATCTATGAAATTAGTCCATAAAAGTTGTCCCTAACATACCTCAATTGTTCCATTCCTCAGGGTGCCTTCATTTCTGGCTGATGCCTCTGCACTATCCCTTGCCACTCTAGAGTTGATATGATGATTTTGCTGACAGTGCTGCTAGGTTACAACCTTGATGCTTCCTTTGAATCTTTCTCTTCACCAAATTAATGTTATAATTTACTTATTTGGGGTTAGAGGGTTGGGAGAAGGGTAATGAGAAATAGTTCCTCTTATTCTGCTCTTTTTTAAATCATATTTTCTCTCTCTGCAAAGATCACTTCCATTCTGTTTAATTTTTCAGCTTTTGAAGAATAAAAGTCAAAATGAAAATTCCTTTTACCATTATTTCAATGGCATTGTCTTGTCCTGACATTTCAGCTCAGAATGGCTTCAATGAGTTACTGGGACTGGGATGGAAGTAGGGGTGGGGATGGGAGATATCAAAGAAAATACATTACGATGAGAGAGAGAGAGAAGAAAACAAAACAAAACAAAACAAAAAAGAAGAAAGAGAGAAAAAGAAAGAGGAAGAGGAACATATCAAATATGATCATGCCAGATGAGCTCTGTTACTAACAAGTACTTGCTAGTCTGAATATCAATTTTCCCATTGTAAAATGGGAAAAAATGAGAGAACAACATTATAATTTGACTGTCAAGACTGGAATAATTTTTACAAGTGTAGAAATAAAATAAAATTCTAAACTTTTAAAGAATAGTACATTTGAAATATAAAAAGAAAGACAAAAATAAATATTCTAAGCTAGAAATTTTAAATAAAATTAACTCTAGAATTAGACATTTTAGTGACAGTAAAGCAAGCAAAATTGAGAGAAACTGTTGTAAGAGAACTTTTTCTCTTACACTATTTCAAGTGAAATATTAAAAATATCAAATAATCTAAGATCATTACAAGAAATGGTACAAGAACACATTCCACACTTTAAAACATTAGAAACAAGCTAGAAGCCAAGTTTCCTGACTATTAGAAGTGTGGGGTTAGAAATACCCAGATACCAAGGTTAGCTTCCTAACACACAGGGCCTCTGCATTTGGAGAGAAACTTGGAAGGCAAGAAATATGAAATGTGCAACAGGTTCTTGGCCAGAAAGTATACACATGGAAGATCTTCCTGGCACTCATTAATAGAGTTACAATCCAAGTATGAAAAGAAAGACACTAAAGTATCCATTCACACAAACTCCGCACAGTCCAAGAAGAATGGAGTACTCCGTAAGTACTCAATAAGAACAACATGCAAATTTTGGTAATGAGTAGGGGCATGATGAGCTACATTACATACAATTGAAATAAAATTCTACTCTAAACAGATTAAAACACAAAAATATACCATGAATATTAATTAAGTATAAAATTTTTGCACATCAATAGGGTATAAAAAGCCTTTCTAAACATGACACAAAAGAAATAACCCATCAAGAAAATTTTATATATTTGACTACTAAACATTTTAAACTGAGGTCTAGAAAAGAATAAGATTACAAACAAAGCTGAAGCTCTATGAAAAAACTGAGTGGAAATATTTGTGATATACATCACAACTATATAATATCTTCTGTAAGAAATGGTAAAATAGGGACCAGCATTGTAGCTTAGTGGCTAAAGTTTTTGCCTTGCGTGTGCCAAGATCCCATATGGGTGCCAGTTCATATCCCACTGCTCTAGGTCCATTCCAGCTCCCTGCTTGTGGCATGGGAAGCAGCAGAGGATGGCCCAAGCCTTGGGACCCTGCACATGGTTAGGAGACCCAGAAGAAGCTCCTGGCCCATGGCTTTGGATTGGCTCAAGCTCCAGCCATTGTGGCCACTTGAGGAGTGAACCACTGGAAAGAAGATCTTTCTCTCTGTTTCTGTTCTATGTAAATCTGACTTTCCAACTCAAATAAACAAAGCTTTTAAAAAAATAGTAAAATATAAATATATTAATATAAAAGCATTGCTGAAGGATTATATAAACATCATAAAATATTCTAATGAAACTTGAAAAAATGAATAAAAGCCAAATTTCAAAATATAAAATGAAACAACGATGCAATAATAGATTGTCAAGTTAACAGCAAACAAAGCAAGTGGTCCTTAATATGTTATAGGATATAGAGAAATATCAGCACTGGTTTACTTTTTCAAGGCAATTTAGTGCAATTTCATGAGTAAATTCCAGGGATGGTTCAACACATGCAAATTATCTCAATAAATTCATGGAAAGCAGCTGATAAAATATGAAAAAACTATCCTGTTAGAAACTGGATACAAAAGGAACATTACTCACCAGAGGTAAAGCAACATGTGACAAACCCATAGCCACTATCCTATTGAGTGGGGAAGTTGGAGGCATTTCCACTACGTTTCAGAACCAAAGGATACCACTATCATCACTGCTATTCAATTTAGACCTGGAATTTTCAGCCAGAGTCATTAGGTAAGAAAAGAAATCAAGGCAGAAAAAATTATAAAGGAGTAATTCAAGCTATCCCTTGTAAATGACATGATTCTTTATATAGTCGAACCAACATACTTTGCTAAGAGAGTACTAGAACTCATAAGAATTTGATAAAGTTTCAGGATATAAAATCAATACACAAAAATCAACAGCTTTTGTATACACAATTCCATGGCTGAGAAAGAACTTGTAACAACAGTCTCATTTACAGCAGGTGCAAAAAGTATTCAATAACTTAAAATAAATTTTACCAAAAATGTCACAAATGTTTATGATACAAATAGCAAAGTATTTTTTTTTCATTTTTTATCACATTTTTTACAATCTTTACATAGTTAATTAGGGTAAAAAGGTTCACAAATAGCAAAATATTAAAGAAAGAAATAAAAGAAGACACAAAACATGGAAAAATTGGGCCTGGTGCAGTGGCCTAATGACTGAAGTTTTCACCTTACATGAACTGGGATCCCATATGGGCACTGGTTTATGTACCAGTGGCACTGCTTCCCTATCAGCTCCCTGCTAGTGGACTGGAAAGGCAGTATAGGATGGCCCAAAACCTTGGGACCATGCACCCATGTGGGAGACCAAGAAGAAGCTCCTGGCTCCTGACTTCAGATCAGCTCAGCTCCGGCCGTCATGACTACTTGGGGAGTGAACCAGTGGATGAAAGATCTTCCTCTCTGCCTCTCCTCCTCTCTGTGTATCTGACTTTCCAATAAGATAAATACATGAAAACATGGAAAAATCTATCATATTAGTGGATTCACAGAATTAATATCAAAATGTCCATACTATCAAAAGCATTTTACAGACTTAATGTGACCCCAAGCAAAATATCTAGGACATACTTCTTAGACCTAGAAAAAAAATGCTAAATTCATATGAAAACACAAGAGACAATGAATAGCTAAAGCAACTTTAAACACAAAGGTGGAAGTATCACAATACCAGCCTTCAAGACTTACAATGCAGCTGTAATCAAGACAGCCTGGGACTAGCACAAAAATAGAGATGAAGATGAATGGAAAGAATAGAAATACCAGAAATTACACACTACTATAGCCAACCAACATTTGAAAAGCACACTGAAATCGCCCATGGAGAAAGCACAGTCTTTTCAACAAATGGTGCTACAGAAAATTAGATTTCTGTGTGCAGAAATATGAAACAAAACCCCCTACTTAACCTTTTATGCAATCATCAACTCTAAATGGATTAAGGCGCTGAATCCATGCCTTGGTTTCATCAAATTATTAGAATGAAGCATTAGGGAAACTCTGCAAGGGAATAGGCAAAGGATTTGTTTAAAAAATAAAAGACCTCAGAAAGCACAGACAATTAAACAAAAGTAAACAAATGACATTACATGAAGCTAAGACAACTCTCCACTCTAAAAAGTATATCCTCAACAAGGTAAGTTGAAGAAACAACTAACAGAATGGAAGAAAATATTTCCAAATTTCATAGTTAATAGAGGATTAAGATCCAGGCTCTAGAAAGAGATCAAGAAACTCAACAATAATCAAATCAATAATCCAGTTAAGAAATGGGCAAATGGCATGAGCAGGCAATTTTCAAAGGATAAAAAACAAATGGGCTAGAAACACATCAAAAATACTCAGGACCACTAGCCACCAGAGAAATGCAAATAAAGCCCACATTGAGGTTATACCTCATCCCCATCCAAATGGCTACCCTCTAAAAATCAAAAAGCAGTAAGTGCTGGCGAGGATCACAAATCCACAGTTGCATTAAATTTGTTGCCTCTTTTTTGATAGGGCTCTCCTCAGTTCTGAGCCTTAAAGGAATGATCAAGTTCCCAATAAAAAGTTCAGGGTCGTGTCTGCAAAGAACAGAAACTTGCCTGCTTTGTTTATCTTTTAAATACCTGTAATTATCTGAGGCCAACTTAAAGTGGATGATCAAAAAAACTATGCATGATGAATAAATGTATCCATGAAGAAGACTAGACCACTGTTATTCTTTTGAAATGTATAGAACAATGTTTGACATCATGTCTGAAAACCAGCCAAAAACCGAATTAATTAATTAAGAATCCAGAGGCAAGAGTTGGGACACTATTTTGGATGCCTGCGTCTTATATTGAACAGCTTCAGTTTTAGCCCCAACCCCATTTCCAATTTCACTTTCCTTCCAAATGTATATGCTCAGAGTAATCAGACTTTTATTGCCCTGTTGTCCATATGGGATATAAAATAAAATAAAAAACAACTTCAGAGGAATTTTAAAGAAGGAAATAATAAAATTGGGGGGAGGGTCTTTTGCGTTGAATGCAGATGTTAAAGAACTATTACTTCATAGCTTTTCAACAATTCCCTAATCAATCCTCACAACAATTGGTAAAGCCTAAAAAACCACATAAATATCACATCTTGGTGGCTTCCCAGAGTTGAGTAAACATTAATGCTATTTTTTAACACTGATTCACCTGAAAAGCAGAGTGTAGTTAGAGGAAGAGACACAGAATAATAACTTTCATCCACTGATTCACTCCCCAAATGCCTACACAACAGCTTTGGTTGGAACAAAATGGAGGAAGAGAATGAATAGGAATAAATTGAAGGATCTGGGTCTACAATTCAAGTACGAAAAAGATGGCCATCCTCTTGCACCTTTGCTTGTCATTGTTGTTGCTGTTGTTGTTTGAATCCTGCTTTTAAAGGTCTTCAAAAGGCTGATATTTTGGACTTTACATAAATCTCATAATACTTCCCTTGGTCTGTTCTTTAAAACTAATAGTGATTCCTACTATTTTTATTTTTTCAGTAATGGACAAAATTCCAAAATTAAATAAGTATGTGTCATTTAAAGTAAATTCTAACCATTGAAAAGCATACATATAAGGAAAATCACAGGACAGAAATATTATAGCTGAATGGAAATATACTGGAGTATATTTCATAAACAAAGAAACTGAGGTCTAGAAATGTTAAGAACTATATCCAATGGGAGAAAAATAAAAAAGTACCCTGGAGTTAGGCATTTGACACAGTGGTTACATCACCTCATGGGACATCCAGGTTGAATTCTCTCACTGTGTGTGTGTGTGTGTGTGTGTGTGTGTGTGTGTGTGTGTTTGCTCTTTTCCAAACAGTAGCAATGATAACAACATAAATCTATTCCAAAGCCTAGGCCCCTTTACACCTAGTTATGAGCTATGTTCTCATCATAAAAAGTGAGTTATTTATAGAACTGCTTCCTGAAGATAATTTTCTTTCCTCATTTTCCTTTTTCAGATTTCAGCATACTTAGCACAACAGCAGATACAGAAATTCTGAGCTGAATCAAACTGGATTTTTTTCAAGCTGTAAAACTAATCTTATCTCAATCTATATAAAATTACTTTGGCTGTTAATCAGACAGACATACTTGTGACTGCTATGATGATAAGTGGTGATGAGCAAAGGTATTTGGTATTTATATATTCCTAGGCACACTTCTAAGCAGTTGTTTTAGTCAGATTACTACACATTCCACCCACTACCACCAAGACTCTCCACCCTGCACCTTGAACATATGAATTTAATGCATATCATTCCAGTATTATACTACAGATAGTTTCCAATTGCAGATTCCTGTGCACATCAGGTTTTTCATTACTGCAACAAAACATCCAAGCAAGGCTACTTATAAATGCAAGAATAATGTTTGTTTAGAGATCACAACCCAAGATGAGGAGGTTCCACTGCTTTGGCATAAACTAGTACCAATCTTTCTAGCAGAATCCCAAGGCAGTACAAGATATCACATAGCAGGTGGGAATTTGAGCAGTGTTACAATCACATAACAAAACAGGAGGAAGTACAACTTAGCTTCTAAAGCCAATTATCTCATAAGACCTGGTTTCCAGGGGTCAACCATCATAACCTAAGAATGTTCTCCAAGGTGCATTTTCTGACCACCTCTAATTGACTACATTTAGAAAATATTAGTGTCATTTACTTAAGGTTTGGAGATTAAATGTCTATAAGAATTCAGGAGTCAAATTTTGTTCAAATCATAACATATCCTAAAGAACAGGGAGAAATCAGAGACCTAGAAACACATGAAGGACTTTAACAACAATTACTATCCTAAAGACAGAGGGGATATCTACAAAGGCTGGAAAGTGGCCTCTGAAAACTAGAAGTGATTCCAGGCTGACCTTAGCAGTCTCACAACCATAAAAGATTACATTCTTCCAAAACCATGAATGACCTTGGAAGGTTCTTTTCCTATTTGAAAGTGAAAAAATTACCTGACTCTCCTCCTACATCATGCTTGAACACTTGCATGGAGATCCCTTCTTGAATATAGGGTGAAGAAATAGAGCTTCCATAATGTGATTTTGCTATTACTGTATCATTTCTATAAGGAAAGGAGTTTTCTTTTCAATAGTGCCCGGCTGTATTTGCAGATTTTAATTAGAAAGCAAGTTTTGTAAATATTTGGAAATGCCCAGAAAACATCTGACATTCAAATATACACAGGTACATGAAAAACATGTTGAGGTTCTACCTAACCCCAGTGAGACTGGCCTACATTCAGAACTCTACTAATAACATCTGCTGCTGTGGATGTGTGGAGAAAAGTACCCTCCTTCACTGTTGGTAGGAGTGTAGGTTCATATAACTACTATGGAAGTAAGAATGGAGAGTGCTTGGAGAATTGAAAATTGATCTATCATGTGACCCAGCTATCCCACTACTGGAAACATATCCAAAGAAAATGAAATCTGCATATGAGAAAGGGATCAGTAGTCTTACATTTACAACAGAGATCTGTAATCCTATATTTACAAAAGCAAAGACGTGGAGACAACACAGATGCCCATAAAAAGAACAGTGGACCAAAGAAACAGTGGTACATCTATGCCATGGAATACTACTCAGCCATTAAAAATAATGAAATACTACTGTTTGCAACTAGATGGTCCTAACTGGAGATCATTATACTTGGTGAAAAGATTCAAATCCAAAAAGACCAATATCATATGTTCTCTCTGAGATAAGGCAAACTTCAGGCAAATTACAAAATCAATAGCCCTTTCAATACTGTTTTTGCTACATCTCAGGGATTTAACATTTTTTGTTTTTATTTTCGTTCATTCAAGAAAAGTTTTTCTTATTAATTTCTTCACTGATTCACAGATCACACAGTAGTATAATTTGCTTCAAGAAGGGTTTTTATCATTTTTTTCATTTCTTCAGCAATACATTGTTCATTCAGTAGTATGTTATTTAGATTCATGGTGTTGTTAACTTCCTAATTTTTCTTCCTGTTGTTAAGTGTTTTATGGCTTTTCATTTAAAGGGATGTATAGTAACTACATAATAGAAACTAGCATATATAGATATGAAGATACAATGCAGTGCGCATCTCAACTTTCAAATCAAATTAGGACTCCTGATGAAATTGTTGAATATCTCGACAACAGGATGCTGGACTCTCTTCCATTATCCATGCCTACAATGTCAGGAAATAGTTAAGTAGTAAATGATGGACTTATAATTCCATATGAAGGAATGCTATTGTAATGATATAGGAGAAATTAGTGGGAGGGAGCGGCAATTTGGATGTTCTGGAAACATATGAATATTGAGGCACAAAAACACAGAAAACCTGAAAAGACCAATATGAAGGCTGAGACAAAATCAGCAATAAAAGAGAAAACAACAGGATCAAATGTTTTCAGCCCTGAATTCCACCAGTATTTTAAGAAAGAACTAATCCGGGCCTGGTGCAGTGGTCTAGCAGCTGAAGTCCTCGCCTTGAACGCACTGCGATCCCATTTGGATGACAATTTTAATCCCAGCTGCTCCCCTTCCCATCCAGCTTCCTGCTTGTGGCCTGGGAAAGCAGTCCAGGACGGCCCAATGCCTTGGGACCCTGCACCTATGTGGGAGACCTAGAGGAAGTTCCTGGCTCCTGGCTTCAGATCAGCACAGCACCGGCCGTTGAGGCCACTTGGGAAGTGAATCATCAGATGGAAGATCTTCCTCTCTGTCTCTCCTCCTGCTTGTATATCTGATTTTGCAATAAAAATAAATCAATCTTTTTTTTGAAAAAAAGAATAAACAAACTAATCCAAATTCTTAAACAATTCAAGGCAATGGAAAGGGAGGGAACCCTTCCAAACTCATTCAATGAGAACAGCATTAGCATAATTCCAAAAGCAGACAGACAGGATGAAAGAGAGGGACTTTTAGACCAATGTCCTTGATGAACATAGATGCAAAATTCCTTAATAAAATTCCAGCAAATATTATGCAAAAATATACCATCAACAAAATGAAGAATAAAAATCATGATTATCTAAATAGATGGCAGAGAAATATTTTGGATAAAACATCCATCCATGACAACAACCAAAAAAAAAAAGGTATAGAAGGCACAATATACTTAAGGTAATTTATGACAAACTCATAACTAACATCATGTTAAATGGGAAAGTTAGAACCTTTTTCACTAAGATCTAGAACTAGAAATGGATGTTCACGCTCACCACATTTACTCAATACTGTTCTGTAAGCTTTATCCAATACTGTTCTGCAAGTTTTAGTCATTAGGCAAGAAACAAAACAAAAAGGATCCATATCAGGACATTAGAAAGCAAAGTACCCCTCTTTACATAAGGGAACCAAAAAAACTCTACTGAACACACTATTCTGGATTCATAAGAGAATTTAGCCAAGTGACAAAATATTCAATCAATTAACAAAAATCAGTAAAATTTTTATGCATGACCAGTGCTCTAGGTGCCCAAGTACTTACAAGTACAGTACCATTCACAATAGCTGTAAAATATATATGCCTCCGGTTAAATTTAACCCAAGATGTGAAAGCTTTTCATGATGAAAATTATGAAACACTAGTGAAAGAAGCAGAAGGAGATAAAAACTGGAAAAATCCTCTCCACGATCATGGATTAGAAGAATAAATATCATCAAAATGTTAGTACTACTTAAAGCAATTTAGAGATCAAAGCAATTACAAATCAAAATGTCAAAGTTTGAATCAACAATTCAAATCAAAATTCTCTAAGAATTGGGTGTTGGTTATGAGTGTGCTAATAGTACAAAAGTAAACTTATGTGTACTCTTTCTTTAAAAATTCTTGATTTTTATGTCTTTCCCATATCTATTATGTAATATTAAATTAGTTTCTCCCATTCTGTTGGTTGTCTCCTCACATTATTGACCACCTGCTTTGATTTACAGAAGCTTCTTGGTTTGATGTAGTCTATTTCTTTCTTTCTTTTCTTTTCTTTTCTTGCTCCTCATTCACTCATTCATTCATTTACCTAATTTTTTATTGGACAGTCAGATATATAGAGAAAAGGAGAGACAGAGAAGATATTTTGTCTGCTGATTCACTCCTCAAGCAGCTGCCACAGCTGGAGCTGAGCCGATCTGAAGCCAGGAGCCTGGAGCCTCTTCTGAGTCTCCCATGCAGGTGCAGGGTCCTAAGGCTTTGAGCTGTCCTCGACTGCTTTCCCAGGCCACAAGCAGGGAGCTGGTTGGGAAGCAGGGCCGCTGGGATTAGAACCGGTGCCCTTTTGGGATCCTGGCATGTTCAAAATGAGAACTTTAGGCACTAGGGTACAGCTCCAGGCCCATTTAATTATTTGGTTTTAACTACCTCTGTGTTTGGTGCCTTTTCCAAAAACTCTTTGCCTTCCTAAGAAGTCCTTGTAGGATATTCTCCATGTATTCCTTTAGTAATTCCATAGTGCCTGTGCATGGTTTAGATCCTTGGTTCATTTAGAGCTGATTTTTTTTTTTAAAAAGCTGAAAGGTAGGGATCTTGTTTCTTACTTCTGGAGGTTTTTAATACTTTCATGTTACAGGATTATTGATAAAATACATTACCTAGTTTTGGTGGAGAAATTTTTTAAAATTATTGATTCTCTTGTGGAAAAAAAAGTCTCATAAAGTATGAACTGATCAATGTCACAAAGTTATGATTAGCTCAGTGAGGGGAGAAGATACAGGTTAGTCCTTCAGAGCCCTATCTAAAGCCAGGCCTTGTCAGATAAAACTCTAGTTTTGCTAATGCCAGAATCTATCCAGCAATAGAGATTGTTATGTTTCATTTCTAAATTCTAAGATTACAATGTGTATCAACTACATGACCAATGAACACAGAAGACTTTGCGCAGCCACTATCCTGAAAAATGGAATGGTTATCTCCCTGGGATGATCAATGTTGATACCATTGGGGAGGAAAAATATTCTCAGGCTATATAACAAATTCTTATAACTAAACAATTAAAAATACCTAATTTTAAAATGAGCAAAGGATTTGGAAAACGATTTCTCCAAAGAAAATAAATAAGTAACCAATTAACTCATAAAAACATGTTCAACATCATTAGTCATTATGAAAATGAAAATAAAACAAACCATAGTGCTATATTAGAATGGCTAATTAAAAAGGCTAAAGATGGGGCCAGGTGCAGTGGCCTAATGGCTAAAGTGGCTAAAGTCCTCACCTTGAACATGATCCCAATATGATCCCATGTTGGCACCAATTCTAATCCTGACATCCCTGCTTCCCTTCCAGCTCCCTGCTTGTGGCCTGGGAAAGCAGTCGAGGACAGCCCAAAGCCTTTGACTCTGCACCCATGTGGGAGACACGAAAGAGCTCCTAGCTCCTGGCTTTGGATCAGAGCAGCTCCAGCGATTGTGGTCACCTCGGGAGTGAATCATAAGACTTAAGATCTTCCTGTCTCTCATCCGCTCTATCTATATCTAACTTTGCAATAAAATAAATTTTTAAAAAAGGCTAAAGATGTCAAGTATTAGCGAGCACATGGAGTATCTTAAACTCACATACTTCTGGTGCCAAAACAGCTGATTCAACCACTTTGGAGAATAGTTTCAGTTTCTAATCCTCCTAAGATCGGTGAAATTGGCAGCATTTCAGAACTATCCAAACCACCTTGACAGATTCATTCCGGATATGTACACATTGAGACTCTGGGTTGATACGAGGTGTTGGTTCCTCATCCCTGTGAACTGGGACATTTGAAAAGTCATGACTGACTTTCTCCTTTGTCCCTCTCCTCCACCCAGAAACAACATGAAGAAATAGCAAATTTGGAAGCAATGAATACACCCATTTTTCCCTAACTCTTGATCCTTCCCAGCAGGATCCACCATGTAATCATTATAAAAAATAAAATATATATTTAAAAACAACAAAATTAAACATAAGCCTTTTATATGATATAGCCACTACATTCATAGACATTCATATACTGCCAAAATATGAAAGCATATGTACTTTATAAAACTTTTATACAAATTATGGTAACCATATTATGTGTAACAAGCAAAACTAGAAAGAGTTTAAGTGTCTTCATCAAGATTAACTGAAGTCATATGCACTCAATGACACACTTCTCCACAATATAGATCAATAACTATTGATAATCACAGTAGGAAAGATTAATCTCAAAGTAATCCCTGTGAATGAAGAGGGCAAAAAATAATAAATAATATATGATTTCACATATACAAATAACCCCATTAAATGCAAATTTATAGTGACAGCAATTCAATGGTTAGACTAGAGATAGATAAAAGTATAGCATTGTATAGACAAAGTGTTAACAAAGGAATATGTGACAATTTTGGAGGTACATAGATATGCTCATTATTTAATTTTATAAGAAGTTCACAAGTGCATACATATACATACTAAGAAGTCACCCCTCAGATTTTTACTAACAATCTAACAGTAACTTATAGAAGCAGTGAAGCTACATTGAAAACACAAAAGTGACTCTAGCAGCTGATCACTTTTGTTCATATATTATAACGACTTGAAGTTTTCTGGAGAAAAAGAGATTATTGGGTTTATCTTAGAGACAGAAAGATAACCCAGTCTACTTAATAGGTAAAATATCAAGACAGATGATGCTATGGTATCTATCGTTATGTTTTCTTTCTAATTTTATCCTTTGTTTTGTTGTGGGGTTTTTTTTCTAGCTAAGAGCAGATTTCACTTTATTTTACTTTGGATCTTGAGAAAATATTAAACTGTTTTATTATTTTTCATAATATGGTTCCATATAAAGAAAGATAATTGAGTCTAATTAATAGGTAAAACATCAAGATTGATGATGCTCTGGTATCTATTGTTATGGTCTCTTTCTAATTTTTTCTTTCATTTTGTTTTGTTGTGGGTTTGCTTGTTGCTTGTTTTCCATATAAGAGCAAATTTCATTTTATTTTTTGAGATAAGTTTTTAAATTTTCATGATATGCTTCCATAGGCAGAAAGATTTTATCCTACATCACTACATACTCCTTACTGTATTCACTCACATTGTTACAATAGTACAGTCCTTCAGCAACAGTCACAAGTCCAATATTCTGCTATTTAGTGTATCATTGCATTGTAGGTATGGACAATAGAAGATAGACTAGATCCTATTGCCAAGATATATATTAAAAGTTTCATTGGGAATCTTTCTTTAACTCGAGTAGAGATGCATACTGCAATATGTCTTCTCTTGCTGTTATGCTATTCTCCATTATACAGTTTCTCAAGATGAATATTCATGTTTAAACTATATATCTAATTATCTTGCATTTTTCATGAAATGCAATCAGAGAGAAAATATGATACTTGTCCTTTTGGGATTGACTTTTTTCACTGAGCATAATTGTCTTCAGGTGGGACCATTTTGTTGTAAATGGTAGAATTTCATTTTTAAATTTTATACACTTTATTTTTCATGATCTTTACATAGTCAATCAAGGTGGGAAGGTTTGAGGGCTAGGGGAAAGTGCATGAGACCATTGTTCCCAAGTTTTCTTTTTCTTCTTCCTGTGTCTTAGGAAAGGAGGGAGATAGGAAGGTAAGCTGCTCCCAACCTCCCACCCATCTCAGTACCTGGGGATGGGGAACAGCCACCCAGTGTCATCCCAGAGTCCTCAATGTGGAGCATGCTCCAAGGGTTCTGCTCAAGTGGTTTGAATAATTCAGAAATGCTGTTGATCTCTCTTTTCCAAGGATGAGGAAATCCTTCCAAGTTCCACGGGCTGACATAGTCCATCTTAGAGTATCCATTCACCTAGATATTTGCTGTCAACACTTGGCTGGGGGAGTTGACCAATCTGTTCTGCCCTCCTTCATCTGCTCTGGTCCCAGAGGTCCTCTGCAGGCTCCAGTGAATTGTCACATCCTCTGTGTGCATCTGTAAATGTTGTCCAGTGTTTCATTTAAGCCACTAAGGAGACAGATCAGACAACACACACTCCATGGTCAGATCACAGATCCTGCAATTCTCTCCATGGTTGGAGTTCTGAAGCTAGTGGCTTAGTTGGGGAAATACTAAAAGAATCTTTGTGTGAAGTGATCCCAGACCTGACTCTTAGGTGTGCTTGCCAGTACAGGGTCTGAATCTGTCCATCACCCACATTAGCCTATGCACACACTGCTGGTTGCAATTGCTAGGTTGGTTCTGTCTCCAACCCCATATCTTACGTAATTCAGTGGGTGTTGTGGCTCAGCCCAACCCTACCCAGCACACACTTCGCTTTCACGTATGCCATCAGGAACCGTAACCTACTCAGAGCAAGTCCAAATAACTCCCACCAGGCCTGCCCCCAGGCCTGATTCCTATGCTTGTCAGTATGTTTTACTCGAATAGTTTTACACGTTATGGGTGCAGATTCAGGCTTTTGATCCATTTAAAGCTAATTTGTTTTGTATATGTTGACAGGTGAAGGTCTTGGCTCTTCCACAGGCTACTATCCAGTGGTCCCACAGCATTTATTGAAGAGACCATGCATTTTCCCTGTATTATTTTCAGACTTATTGTTGAAGTTTAGTTGGATCTATATATTTTGGCTCATTTCTGGGATTGTTATTTTGTTCCATTGATCTTCTTTGCTTCTGTACCAGTACCAGACTATTTTGGTGACCACTGCCATGTAGTATGACTTGAGGTCTGGAATTGTCACTTCTCCAGTTTGATTTTTATTCTTCATGATAGCTTTGCCTATTCATGCTCTATTGTGTTTCCAGATTGTCTATTTCTGAGCATGATGTTGTTGTAATTTTTATTGTAATCACATTGAATCTGTATATGGCTTTTGGTAATATAAACATTTTGATGACATCGATTCTACTGATCCAGGAACATGGTACATTTTTCCATCTTTTAACATCTCCTTATGTTTCTTATTTAAATCTTCTGTACTTTCATCATACAGGTCTTTCACATTAGTGGTTTGGTTTATCCCAAGATATTTAAGATATTTCTCTACTATTAAAGGGGGCTGTAGTTACAAATTATTTGTCAGCCACACAGTTAATTGTTTGTATTAGGATCATTGATTCATGTTCATTGATTTTATACCCTGCTACCTTGCAAAGAGCTTATATGCCCAAGGTCTATTTATTGAATCTTTTGGTTCTGTAAACAATTTTCAAATTTGAATCCCTTTAATTGCTCTGTTTTGCCTAATAGCTCTATTGAGGACTTCCAGTATTATGTTGAATAGTAATGATGATAGTGAATAGTCTTGTCTAGTTGCTGATCTTAATGGAAAAGCTTCCAATCTTTCCGCTTTCAGAATGATGCTGGCACTGTGTTTTTCTTAAGTTCTTTGATTGTATTGTAGACTGTTCCTTCCATGCCTATCTTGCTTATGGTTTTCAGCGTGAAGTGGTGTTGGATTTTATCAAATGCCTTCCCTGCATCTGTTGCGATAATCATATGATGTGTTGATGAAGTATACCACATTTATTGATTTGTATATGTTAAACCACCCCTGCATGCCAGGGGTAAATCCCAACTAGTCTGGGTGAATGATTTGTGTGATGTACTATTGGTTGTGTTAGCAAGGAGTGAGGATTTTTGTGTCTATGTTCACCAGACATAATGGTCTGTAGTTCTTTTTCTCTGTTGTGTCTCTGTATCACTTTGGAATTAAGGTGATGTTGGCTTCATAGGCAAAGTTTGCAAGGATAGCCTCCCTTTCTGTTGTTTTCAAAAGTTGTATAATTTCTTCTTGGAATGTTTGATAGAATTCAGCAGTGAAGCCATCCAGTCCTGGGATTTTTCTTCTTGAGAGGTATTTAATTACTGGTTCAATTGCCATTTTTGTTATAGGTGTATTTTAGATTATTAATTACATCATGATTCCATTTTGATAAATTGTGTGTGTCCAGAAATCTATCCATTGTCTTCTGACTTGCTGGCATAGAATTGCTTGTAACAGTTACTAATTATTTTCTTTGTGTGATGTAGGTCTTGTTATGTTCCCTATTTGGTCTCTAATTCTATTGATTTTCATTTTTTTTCCTCCTTCTTTTGTTGATTAGTTGAGCTAGTTGGGAATCTATTTTGTTGAGTTTCTCAATGAACCAGATCTTTGATTCACTGATCTTATGTATTGTTCCTTTGGTCTCTATTTGGTTTATTTCCTCCCCTTTTTGTTTTTTTCTGCAAATTGGGATTATTATTCAATTTTCTAGCTCCTTTAGACATACTACTATGTCTAATGTTAGTCCATTTATTTGGTGCCTTTCTACTCCATGACATTTACACTAAAGCAGTAAACATTCCTCTTACCAAGGTCTTGACTGTTTCCAACAGGTTTTGAAGCAGTGATACCTTCATTTACTTCAAGTAGTTTTTTGTTTCCTCCTTGAATTCTTCTATAACTTCTTGTTCACTTAGCAGCATATTGTTCAGCTTCAAGGTATTTGCATATCATATAACATTTTGACTTATTGGTCTCCAGTTTTACTCCATGATTATCTGAGAAGATGCATGGTATGATTTCAATTTTTAAAAATTTCCTGAGGCTTTTTCTGTGGTCTGTAAATTGATCAGTTCTGGAGAAGGTTCACATGAACTGACAAAAACAATTGTATTCTGCAGGATGAAAGGTTCTTTAGTCATCAATTAAGACTTGGTGAGCTCATTTGTTTCCTTGCTGAGTTTCTGTTTCATAAATCATTTCACTGAGGTTAATACTGATTTTGAGGGTTCTCCCCTAAAAGTGCCCATAAACCTTGACTAAGGGGATAGGGGGGTTATGTTTATGTATGTCAATCAGGTAAGAAATAATGAAGTAAAAGCAAAACACATAAAATGGAAAGGATTATTACACATGCCACAAAATTACATATATCAATGGAGGATGGTCGGACATGTGGAAGAAGTAAAGTGCTCATCATCAAATTGGGAACTGGATGGCTTTATGAAGGTCCATGGGCTTTATTGCATAGGCTTTTCTTCAAATATTTTGAATTAATTAGTTTAAATTTTAAAAATGTGTTCAGAAGTGGGGACTTATCTAGTTTACTCTGGTGTTGATCATTAAGTTCTATCATGGTCAGAAGTTATGGGATATGTTGGGTTTTGGACCGGCAGTATCAAAGGAACAAATAGAACATGTCATAAACAACAACACAGGAATGGAAAAGTTTTAAGTAGGCCAGGACGCTGGTATAATAAGGTTTAAAATTCATGTTAGACTTTTTTTAAATGCCAAGGCAGCAATTATATTAAATATGACACACCTATACACTGAGAGGGTGTTAACAAGTTTATTACTTCTATAATGAGATTCTCTGGCAAGAACAAAGCAAGCTCTCAAGCACATTCAAAAATAACTTGCTATAACAAATTAGAATAACTTGCTTGGGCTTTTATTTTAGTTAAGGTGTGGGGTTAGGGAAATATTTCACAAGCTGAAGCTTGTATTGTTTGAATTTCCAGGCAACACCAATGGGGAAAGTCTGCTTTCATACAGGTTTGTCTGGATGTGAGGCAATAAGGAGAGAGATGGGTACTCAAAAGTTCTTAGTACTCAAACATCAAATTGGAGTCAGATACTTTATTACAACCCGCTTTACTGCTTGAGGGTTTTTATATGACAAGTATCGTTTAATTTAACTTGAACCCAGGGAAGTCACAGGAATCTATGTGGCCTGCAGCATGACACTAGTAAAGGAGGTGAAAGTTCTATTGAATGCTTTGTTCAAAAACTTTGTATTGTGCATCTTGAAAAGTGAAACACAGAGCATGGCCACTATTAATAATGTCTGGAGGAGAATAAGAAGTATCCCAGTGAGGTACCATGGTTTTAATATATATACATCCAGGTGAGCCTTTGCTTTACACTTTTAAGATCTGTGAAACAAATTTCTAGAGTACTTTATGCAAAATGGAGTAACCTTAGACAAGAAGTTCTACTGCATCAGATCAAATGTAATGTTATCAACAATAATATAGAAATTTATTTTAAAAACTTGTAGATTTTGTCACGAGAAACTCTATCCCAAACATTCTATGTGCTCAAGCAATTTCCACTTAATACAAGAGAGTGTAAGGTCTAGGAAGGAAGTTCCTTGTGTTAGAAGTCAGTATTAGATAAGCCACACGCCGTTCTACAGACTGCAGCCTAATGCTGGTACAGAAGGTAGATTACTTGGGCCATCATGGGAACCCCGAGACCTAGTGGAGGTTGCTAAAGCCTCTACTGTGAAGGAATGTCTGGTGGACACTAGTGGAAGTGTCTCATATATTGCCCTTTGATAGACTACAGAGCTCTGTTGAGGATATAAACACAGCAGCATAAATACTCATGCCAAACTTGCAAGTGAGGAGCATATTGCTTCTAAAACATAAAAATCCTTAAAATACACTGAGATTCTTTAAACACTGTTGGTCTTGGAAAAGACAGTTAATACTTCTTGAAAATATACTGGATAGAAAGATCTTAATTGGTCAAATAATGCTCTAAAATGTCATTAAGGTAGTACCATGATTTTTTAAAGATTTATTTATTTCACTTGAAAAATTACAGTAATCAAACGGGACAGGGAGAAACAGAGAGAGAGAGATCTTCAACCCATTGATTCACTCTCCAAAGAGCAACAACAGCCAGAGCTGGGTTGATCAGAATATGGGAGTCAATAACTTCTTCCATGTCTTCCCTGTGGGTTCAGGCGTCCAAAGTTCTGGGGTATTTGCACTACTTTTCCAGGCCATTAACAGAGAGATTGATAAGAAGTGGAGCAGCCAGGATTGTAACAGACTCACCTGTGGGATGCTGGCAACTTCAGATAGATGATTAACCTCATATGCTACCATGCTGAGCCCACCCAGTACTATTTTTGAAAAAATTTTATTTATTTTTATTGGAAATTCAGATTTTACAGAGAGAAGAGATGGAGAAAAAGATTTTTCCATTTGCTGACTCACTTCTCAAGTGGCTGCAACAACTGGAGCTGATCCGAAGCCAGAAACCAGGAGCCTATGTGTCTCTTATGTGGGTGCAGAGTCCCAAGGCTTTAGGCCATCCTCTACTGCTTTCCCAGGCCACAAGCAGGGAGCTGGATAGCAAGTGGAGCATTGAGGATACAAACCATTGCATTGCAGTGCAAGCAAGGTTAGGACTTCAGTCAATAGACTACCATTCTGGGCTCAGTACTATGGTTTCAACATGAAAATTTAATGCCCACTGCAACTCTATTGACAGGTGAGGTCCAATGTAAAGCGTTTAGGACCTTAAGGATTTCACTTTGTGAATGAATTAATGTCATTATCAGGAGAGTGGTTAGTTTTTGTGAGGACATGTTTGTTATAAAGCTCAGTTTGCTATTCTCTTATTATCTCATATTCTCTTGTCTATCCACTCTCCACTATGGAATAACAACACAAAAGCCCCTTGATCTTGGGCTTCCCAGCTTCCAGAAGTGTAAAAAACATATTTCAATTTAATAAGCTACCCAGTTTGAAATGTTCCGCTCCAGCACTACAAAATAGACCAACAGGTTGTAAGACTCTATTACGTAATGTGGCGCAATGGCCTATCCATGTTTTGAACTTCTTAGTGAGTACCTGAAGGTCTTTAATGAATGCCACCAAAATAAAAATGAAAACAAAACATAACAAAAGGTATAAGATGCAGTCTGCTACAGCACACATCATTTTGTTTATTTTGATCATCAGAGTCATAGATAATTTCCTCTTTGCATTTTCAGTAGCTGTCTTATTTCAGTCTGTTACATGTTCGATTTTTTAAAATTTCGGTTGCACCTATTGAAGCAGTATAGCATTGTAATTTGATACACATATTCAACATGTGATGATCAAATCAGTTTAGTTTGCAATATAACGTCCTTAAGCTGTTAAAAATGTGCTTTATTATCTTATATAAGTGTACATATTTATGGTAGATAGTATGATATTTCAATAAGTGTTTACAGTGTAAACTGATCAGAGTAATTAACATTTATCTTTACTAGTTATAACTTCATGTTAGTAACCTTTGAGCTCATCTCTTCTATTTGTTCATAAAATATGTAACAAGTTATTGTGTGTTACACCTGCACAATGTATAGGTTATAGAATAGTAGTAACGTATTTCTTCTTTGTTTCACTACTTGTTGGGTTGGATTTAAAGGGCCAATAAATGCTTTTCTAAGAAAAAAAAAAACCTGCAGGATGCTACTGTTACATGTCAAGGAATTAAAAAGAAAAGAAAAAAGAAGAAAAACTGAACCAAAATTCAGTAGAAGAGAAAAAACATTAAATAATAGAGTCAAAACAAGCAAAATACCTACTATAAAACATTGGGAAAAAAAACTAAGAGTTGAGGTTTTCTGAAAAGCAAATAAAACCTATAAACCTTAAACTTAGTATTAAAAAAAAGATAAGATTCAAATAAATCAAATCAGAAATGAAGGGACATTTGGTATTGATATAAGTAGAAATGTCAACAATATTACTCTGAGCAAATATATGCAACAAATCAGATAATCTAGAAAAAAACTGATAAATTATTAGAAAAATATGAGACTCATTCAAAAAAAGAAAATCTGAACAAACCAATATGTGTAAAAAGATTAAACTAGTTTTTATGTTTCCCACCAAAGTTCAATTCCTGATGAGTTAGCTGATGAGTTACATCAAGCATTTAAAAAATTAATATCATCCCTCCCTAAAATCACTAAACTCATCCTATGAAGAAAACACTGCCCTGATACCATAGCTAGACAAGCATACTGTCAAAACAAACAAAGAACTATAAGCCAATATCCATGCTGAACTCAGATGTAAAAATTCTCAACAAAATACCAGCAAACTGAACTCAGCATCACAGTAAAAGAATATCATTAGCCATCAGAAAGTAAAAGATTTATTCCTGCGCTGCAAGAATGGTTCCATACATGTAGATCAATACATGTGATATGCCACAGTAACAGAATGAATGTCAAAACCATATGTTTATCCCAATAAATCTTGAAGAGATATTTTAGCAAAAAAATGTCATTCCATCATAAATTAGGTGTAGAAGTATATCCTAACATAAACCGGTCATGTGAGATAGGCCCCACGGCTAACATCCTATTCAGTTGTGCAAACTCATAAGACTTTCTTATAAAATCAGGAATAACTCACCGATGAGTCATGGCTTAACCTAGATCAAGACATATGATTCAATCTTTTTTACATGATTTAATGTTAATTACACAGGTAAAGGTCTTTATCAAGATACATCTAAGGACCATTTCCAAGAGGGCTATAACTCCATATTAGTGTCCTCAAATACAAGTTATCAAAACTTTTGACAGGCCTGTCAAATTTGTAACTGATTCCCCTTAGGATTCAACAAGAGTGGCACTATACAACATAGCTCAAAGCACAAGTTAGCCAATAGGCAGCCTCCTAGCTCAATAAAATATTAGCTACCCAGCAGTGGTGCTAAAGTCAAGCTCTCCAACATGTAGTAGAGCCAGTAAGCAAGCCAAAGCAAGAAAAGATCCTGGTGACAGAGGTCTTCATCAAGCAATATTTTTGCAGCACCAATTGTCTTCATCATCCACCACTGAGTGATGGGATGATCCACCCACCCAAAACTGGTTTAAATGTGAAGCTGATGATGCCACACATGTCCCAGAGGAGTATGATAAAGTGTGTTACTGGCGTAAGGAAGCTTTCTGGATAGAAAGGAACATGCTCTCAAGCTGATCTAAGCTCTCAAGCATACTCAAAAGTGGCACAATGGCGTAGTGGCTGAAGTCCTTGCCTTGCACGAGCTGAGATCCCATATGAGCATCAGTTCTGATCCCAGCGGCCCTGCTTCCCATCCACCTCCTTGCTTGAGGCCTGGGAAAGCAGTCGAGGACAGCCCGAAGCTTTGGGACCCTGAACCCATGTGGGAGACCCAGAAGATTCCTGGCTTCAAATTGGCTCAGCTCCTGCTGTTGGGGTCACTTGGGGAGTGAACCATCAGACAGAAGATCTTCCTCCCTGTCTCCCCTCCTGTCTGTTTATCTGACTTTCCAATAAAAATAAAATAAATCTTTTTTTTTTAAAAAAAGTGGTTTGAGAAAGCAAGGTGAAACTGCAGTTTTATTGTGGTGTAGGGGTGGATCAGGGTCAGAATATGCAAGGGTGTGTTGTTTGAACTGTTCACTAGCACTGAAGGAGAGAGTGTTCAAAATTTATTATAAGCTTCATCACATGTGAAGTGTATGGGGAATACAGCTGGGTGAGGCTTTAAAGTGGTCAACAAACATAAGAGAGGATTAAGCGGACTCTCCCTCTCATCTCTCATAAATGACTGTCAGTTTGCCACATGCTATAGTACCTTTGACTTATTTGATAGCTCTTATTTTCTATTTGCATTAATACCTGCTTTTTTCCCCATTTCAAAAGTGTCAACAACTTTTGACTATATTATCAAATTGACTACTTGCTCCCTGAATCAATATAAATCCACGTAGAATGCATAATTTGTCATTAGATCAAACCACTAAAGAATTTCAAGTATATTAAGCCAGAAAATGCTAAAAGGAATTGTTTGTTGAAATCCTAAATTCCTCAAATTTAATTTGAAAATCTTAGTGTATATATCACATGGAGTCCTCTGACAAGAATTACCAAAATTGGATGAGAAGCATCTCATGTTTATGGGGCTATGCCTATGAGGATCAAGTAGAAAGGATCAGGAAGCCTTTAATACACAATGTTTATTTACTAAAGGAGAGGAAAGACAGGACTGACTGGAAAGAACATTATATCACAGAACAGCTTTAAGAAAAATCATAGACATGTTGATAGCCAGTCATCAGTGAAAAGCTTCCCATTTTAGGAAAAGCTGGCAAATTTCTCTTAATAGGTTAGTGCTACGGGTTAATTGCGCCCTTCCAGAAAAAAGATATGCTAAGGTCCTACTTACTGATGCCTCAGAACGTGAACTTACAGGTCAGGTGTGATTGGCATGATTGAGATGAAGTCATACTGGAGTGAGTTCCTTACCTAATTAGTTTTGCATACTAATAAGCAAACAGCCATGTGAAGATAGAGACATACAGGGAAAATATCATCTGAAGAAGAGGACAGAGACTGCAATTTTTGGCAGCAGTCCAGGGAACCTAGAAAGCCAGACTGGCCACTGTTTGCTAACAAACCACCAGAAGATAGGAAGATGCCAGGAAACATTTCCTTCCAGTTTTTCAGAAGGAAACTAGCCCTCCTGACAGCTTGATTTTGTACTTCTATCATCCATGACATAAGAAAGTAAATTTCTGTTGTTTAAAGCCACTGGATCTGTGGTGTGTTGTTACAGTACCTCAAGGAAACATATACAGCCTAGGAGTGACTAATGTAGGCTTCGTAGTGTATGTTGTATCTGTCTGATATGGACTAATGTTTGTGTCTCCTGAAAATTAATATATTGTCATTCTAAATGCAGAGGAAGTGGTAAGAACTTTAAGAAGTAAGGTTATTGGATCATAAGTAGATCCCTCATAAAATGGATTAGTGTCTTTAGAGTGGAAAATCACCATCTACAAACCAAAAAATAGGCCTTTCTCAAACACCAAATCAATGTACCTTGACCTTTGTTTTTCACTTTTTTAACTGATAAAAGATACGTACTTATTATGCATAGCATGTTGGTTGAAATGTGTAAATACTGTAGAATGACTAAAATGAACTAATTAGCATATACACTGCCTTGCACATTTCTCTTTTGTGGTAAGTCCATTGGGTCTAGCCTAGTGGTTAATACCTTAACGTTGATCAGAGGTTTCCTCTGGAAAGATCTAAGCCCATCTCCATTCCGGCATAGTCTGCCCTTTGCTTCCCACAGAACCTTTCAACATGTGTGATCAGGAAAAGTTCCTCTGCAGATTTCATGCCTTCTTCCTAAGAGAAACTGGATGTGGCTGATTGCCATATTGCAATTTGTGTCAGGGTCACAACCACTATTGATAGTGTCTCTGATGAACAGTCACAGTTCTCATCTAGTAATCCTGATAGATCTGGACACTTGGAAAGCATAGTATTTCTGGACAATGGTCGTTGCAGGTGCCCCCTTTGTTGTGTCAACTAAATCAAATTTACTAGTAATATAAGTCCAACCATATTCATCTAGTCAAAATGAGGATTTAAAGTAAGAAACAGCTACTCAGTTGCCTGAATTGGCAGTACATAAGCCAGAGCTGGGTGCAAATTTACTATTTTCTTACAAGGGAGGGTGCATGTGTCAAATTAGGTTTAAATAAGACAAATTTGTGTGTAGCTACCAATCACACTGAAAACCAAAAAACAACTTTTAGACTTTATGGATTAAAGCCACATATTACATTCCTGGGCCCGACGCAATAGCCTAGCAGCTAAAGTCCTCGCCTTGAATGCATTGAGATCCCATATGAGCACCAGTTCTGATCCCAGCAGCCCTGCTTCCCATCCAGCTCCCTGCTTGTGGCCTGGAAAAGCAGTTGAGGATGGCCCAAAGCTTTGGGACCCTGAACACACGTGGAAGACCCAAAAGAGGCCCCAGGCTCCTGGCTCAGATTGGCTCAGCTCCAGCCATTGCGGCCACTTGGGGAGTGAATCAGTGGATGGAAGATCTTCCTCTTGATACCTCTTCTTCTCTGTATATCTGTCCAATAAAAATAAATATTTAGGGCCCGGCGCGGTGGCGCAAGTGGTTAAAGTCCTCGCCTTGCACGCCCGGGATCCCATATGGGCGCAGATTCTAATCCCGGCAGCCCCGCTTCCCTTCCAGCTCCCTGCCTGTGGCCTGGGAAGGCAGTCGAGGACGGCCCAAAGCTTTGGGACCCTGTACCCGCGTGGGAGACCCGGAAGAGGCTCCTGGCTTCGGATCGGCATAGTATCAACCCGTTGCGTTCACTTGGGGAGTGAATCATCGGACGGAAGATCTTCCTCTCTGTCTCTCCTCTCTGTATATCCGCCTTTCCAATAAAAAAAAATAATAATAAAAATAAATCTTTTAAAAAAATAAATAAATATTTTAAAAAAGCCACACTTTACATTCCTGAATGATACATGATTCATATGTATAGAGAGGCAAACAATGAGTAATGAAACAGTCTTCTTACTTTAGCATTAAGATGTCTCTCTTCTTTATAAAGTAGAGAAAGTATTTCCTTGGTCACAATTATAGTTGCTGATAGGTTCTGTTATTCAGAGATCACCTGCAAGGCATCTTCACACCAAGGACAGTCTCCCATTTGACTTTGGCCTCTGCAATCCACAATCCACTCCGTTTAAAAGTATTTATTCATTTTTACTTATACAAAAACAAGACTGAGATAGAAAGAAGGAAAGAGTGAGAGAGTGTGCACCAGAACCTCACTGCAATGATTCACTCTCAATGTCCACAATGCAGGACAGGCCAGAGCCATAAGCCAGGAACTTTACCCACACATCTCCCAAGGACTTGAGCCATTACCTGCTACCTCTTCAGCACTTTAGCAAGAAATTATATTGGAAGCAGAGATGGGATTTTGTTCAGGGCAATCCAACATGGTATGCAGGCATTAAGCCCATCAGTGTCTTAATTCACAGAACCACAATGTTGACCTTACCATCCATCTCTTAAGATCACAAATCTTTCCTTGTAGTAGGAAAGCCCACCAATCAGTGCATCCTCATCATAATGTTCATTGTTGATATGACTGTAACATTAAGAGCCTTCATTGCAATGAAGGCAGTAAGCATCAGAAGCTTAGCAGTAGCTAGTTGTAAACATTTAGAAATATAAAACATGGTTGATTTGAAGACACAGAAAGTAGTCAGAATTCCCATGAGAACCATGACTATCATTTGTAACCTTTACTAGAAAAGTTTTCTGAGATCTGAAGGTAGCTAGCTAAACAGGTCACGTAGCACTTTTTCTTTTTTTAAAGATGTATTTTATTTTTATTGCAAAGTCAGATAAATAGACAAGAGGAGAGACAGAGAGGAAGATCTTCCATCTGATGGTTCACCCCCAAGCAGCCACAATGGCTAGAGCTGAGCCTATCCAAAGTCAGGAGCCTGGAGCCTCTTTCAGGTCTCCCACAAAGGTGCAGGGTCCCAAGGCTTTGGACCATCCTTGACTGCTTTCCCAGGCCACAAGCAGGGAGCAACATTTAACATAATCACAATTAGAACCATTTACTTATATTAACACATACATATTTGATTTTAAGAATTCTATAGTTTTAAAACACATATTTGCAGCATTTATAGAAAGCAAGGAAAATTATCACTTAATTGACATTATTACCCATCAAACATGGAATCTCATATAAGCCTATTTTTACATTATTTCTTTGTTTGTTTGTTTTAATCTACTTGAAAGTGATAGAGGGATGGAGAGAGAGAGGGAGAGAAGAAGAGAGAGGAGGAGTAATAGATTTTCTGTCTGCTAGTTGACTCCCCAGATGCCTTCCATAGACAGGGCTTAATCAGGCCAAAATCAAGAGTCAAAAACTCCACCTGGGTTTCTACACAAGCAGCATGCACCATTATTTGCTGCCATCCAGAATGTATTAGCAGTAAGCTTATTCTTTAAGAGGCAGCATATCAGAGGCTCACACCAGCACTCCAATAAGGGATGTTAGTGTACCAAGAGGTGACTTAACCTGATGAGCCACAACTCCTATCCCAAACTAATTAACCTGCTTGATTATTTCAATATCATTATATGGTGAAAGACACTGCTTTGGATATTCTCCAGAAGCCCAACTGGAAAATCCCAAAGTCAACTCCCAGTCAAAAGATAAATTTAAAATCTGATACGAACAAATCAGTCAAAAATTCTTCAAACATTTAAAAAATTAAATTGAGATAAGATCACAGGTCTTATATATTAAATACTTAGTTATTCCTTTCACCATTATGACAATTAAAATAAAACATTAAAGGAAAATACATTAATTTGCATAGCTCAAGGAAAATAAACCCTACATTTTTTAAACAGAGTTGCTTCTGTGTTTCCTTCTTCTTTGAAAGCTTTATTTATTTGCAAAGCACAGATCTAAAAGGGAAGGAGGAGAGATCTTCCATTTTACTCATGTGTATTTAATATGAAAACTTAACTTTTACAAAAACAAAAATGGTTCACTTTCAATAGTTGTTCATTTAGAAAGAAAATTTCTAGCATTGTATATTTTATAAACCTGTTCATAACATGATCAGACCTTTATTTTTTTCCTTACATATTTTTCCTTATTGGAACTCAATCACTTTGCTTTAACATTAAACTTACTTTACTTTTTTTCAATTTGATTTTATTACACTCTCTCCCATATAAAAATTATTTTTAAACTATTTTTATAATATGTATCCTTGTAACTTTATTTTCTCGCCCAATTATTTCTTTGTACTTTTTTCTTTCTTTCATTTCCCACCAGAGCATTTTTTCCTTTTTTCTTTTTCCTATCAGTTTTTTTCATCTGTTCATTTGCTTTGTTTCCAGAAACTGGTGTTTAAAGCAACTGGCATAAATTGAAATACCCTGGTTAATATACCCTTACAGTTAAGTCTATTTTAAAAAATAAACACAGCAAACTCTCACACAAGATTTGGAGACTCCTAGCATCAAACATGTCAGTTCAGGTCAAGTATAAGAGATATAAGTTGTTAGGTACTTGTGTTTACGTCTAATAGGCTTCTGCTTTAGAACAGATACCAATCTTTTCAGTTCTGGATTTTTTCCAGTTCTTCTGAGTTAGGAGAGGGTAGGAACAAGAGAAACAGAACCTGGCCCCAGCAGTTCAGAGAGCAAAGGATGAAGGAGTAGGAGTTGGCAGGTGGGAGACTATTATTATGGCTTCAGTGATTGCAACAGTTCTATGGCTCCTCTCATTACCAAGTTTCCTCTCTTGAATTCTGAGACAGTTTCAATTATAGTCTAGCTAATTTCTTAAAAGGAAACAATCCTATCATTTTTCCCCTTTGATGTTTCCAAGTATCAATCCAAATAATTGTCCCATTCTGGTCCCAAGTATCAATTCAAATAATTGTCCACTCTGGTTGCTTAATTTTATCATTGGCCTTTCAAGTTGTGTGCACAAAACACCAGTTCAGGCATATCAAAGGTAACCCTTCCTGGTCATTTAAGGTTGAGTCATCTCTGGTATTATTCCTCCAGTTAGACTGACACTGACAAGTTTGAGTTCCATATGTATTTTATCTGAATGGTACTGAACTACTGGCAAGAGGCTTGTGGTGTTTTAACATCAGATATGTTGTTTCTTAATCCAGTTTCGTAAGAAAAAGTCTAAGCATTTGAATGTGGAGAATCGAGTGTGTAGCCTTAAGGTCTCTATGTACTATACTCCTTCGCTTCTCCTCACCATTTTATGTCTTCCCTGGACCAGCCAATTTATTACATGTGTTTGGAGGAGTCCCATAAGACTGCTGTTCATCTTGAGATTAATCTGGGTGCCCAAACCTCTAGCTACCTGGAAGTGCCAGCAACATAATGGGAGGAAGCAAAGATGTTCTTTAGATTTGGAGTGAGGGAGGCCTTATTTTATTTCATGATTTTTTGTTGTTCATTTATCTCAGTTAATTAAATTTCTGGACTTTGTTTTGATCATGGTGAAAACCCACTGATTTCTTTTCCCAGCTGACTCCCTTCCTAAGTGTCCTTTTTAACAGAGAAATATATGTACACTAAAATATGAAATTCCTTTCCCTCTCAGTTCAAACACAGGATCATCTGCCCTGACTACATGAATGAACACAGCATCTTCAACCAATAAGTGATCCATGATTCAGGAGAGACCTCCTGCCAGCTAGGGCTCCAGATGAGCTGGTGGGCTGACAATGGGCCATTCCTGGTATCAAAAACCAGGTGCCATCTGGCACTCAGTCTCAAGTCTTCTCTGGGTTCTTCTTTAGTTACCAAGATGGTTGACTGAACAGCCAGAGTCTGACTGGACAAGGAAAGTTTATTCTGTTAGCCAAAAAGAGAATTTAAACCCAGAAAAATAAAAATAAAAAAAAAATAACAGTTGCCTGGCTTGACTGTTTCACAGCCCAATTTTGGTTATAGGTTTACTTTTCTTACAGAGTGAACACATGCACAGAGTTAGGTTTAAACAACACAGATTATGTGCAGTTATCAATCACATTGAAAATCAAAGAATACTTGGTACTTGCTAACAAAACACTCCATATTCTGGGAGAGGCAAACAGTGGATCAGTAATCACTCTTCTACAATGTCGATAAGATAAAGCCCACTCCTTAAAGCCCAGTAGATGATTGTTTGGTCACAGTGAGTTTCCAGACCCTGTTGCTTGGGGAAAAGCTGCATGGTATCATCACAACACAAATAGTATTCCTTTGCAGTCTTCATTCCATTCTTAAATCCACAAAAATAATCAGATGGCAGAGTATAGCTAAGTGGATCCTCTGAAAGTCACAAATATTCTTCTCTGCCTACACAATGCAAAAAATAGACTTGCAGGGTCACAGGTAAAACTGGCAAGATATGGTTTTAAAGCAGGGGTAGAATTTGAATTACCAGAGTCTCAGATCTGATTATATGAAATATCAATACAGATTCCAGACAAAAATAAGCTAATTTTCTCTATATATGCAGTCTGAAAGATAATTTTTCTACAATACCTACATCACCCTTAGCCATTTTAAGCAAGATAACTCAAGAGATAAAATGCAAACACACAAAATTAGGAGAAAAGGAAACTAACCAAAGATAGATATTTTATTTTCATTATATAGTGTAGATACTGTCATGTAAATCTGTCTGAAACCCCTCATGAATGATGATCTGAGAAAACATAAATCAGTAAAAATTACTGTAAAGGTAGAAAATTACACAAGCATCAAGGGAAAACTCCCTAAGATGCTTTCACCAAGAATTTTGCAGGGCTGCCTCTTTCTGGTCACTCAGATCTCAGTCAAATGTCAGTTATTCAAAGCAGCTTTCCAAATACTTAGCAAGCCTCCCTATCCAAAGCTGCTTCAGCACTCTGCTTCAGGAAACGGACCCCCAAGTAATCATTGATTTGTCTTTTTACACAAATAGATTGGAGATGTACAAACTAGAATCACCAACAAAGTGCCTTCCTTCAAAATCACCCTCTTGAGGGACCAGGATTTTCTGTTTCATCCACTGCTGAGTCCCAAGGGGCCTGTAAGAGCTTAGTAAACACAGGCTAAATGTGCAAATGGGAAAAAAAGTAACACTGCATGCTCTATCCCTCAGGCTGATCAACACCACTTATTATTGCCATTAGAGTGACTTGCTGATCCTCAACATAAGGACTCTAAAATGCCTTAGTAGTAGTCACTTTTAACACAGTTCATGAGAACATGATCTGTGTCTTCTGGAAAAAGCATACCCCTTTGGAGATCAGCACCTCCAGTCCTGTAAAGATTGGAATAGTGGAAACCAAAAGTACAAAATCTTTGGTGGCTCAGTTTTTTCTTCATTACACATTCATTCACATGTGCAAACACACATACAAACACAGACAGGAGATATTCCAAATGCTAGTTTACTCCCCAAATCCCAGGAACAACCCTCACTGGGGCGAAAGTCAGAATATGGGAATCTGGGAAACCAGCCTAGATCTCTCACATAAGTGACATGAATACAATCACTTCATCTATAGTTGCTGCCAAAGTCAGGGGTGGAGCCAGGAATTGAACCCAGGTACTCCAACATGGGACGTGGGAAACATTCAATTGTTAGGGCCTACATTTTCCAATCTCCCAACAAGCCTGGCATGAGTCTTTAGGAGTGAGAGAAAATGTTTTTACTTCTTGGTCCCTGCACTCACATGGTAGTATGTCCCCACTATAACTGGGGACATAGCCCCACTTACATGCTTCTGATTTAATATGGATACTGTACCACAGGGGCTGCTGTTGTGGCATAATGAGTAAAGTCAACACTTGTAACACTAATGTCCCATGTGGGAGGCAGTTCAGAACCTCCAATAAATAAAATTTTTTAAAAATATATCAGTAGGACCTATGTTAGCATTGTAATTTTCATCCACATTTCACCTTTACACCTGCACATTTATAGGTTTGTTTCTTATGCAATGATTTCATGTACAATCTTCCAAAACAAGAAAGTCATTTATAAATTTTTTTAAAAAAAATAATGCATGGTTGGAAAGACTTGATGGAAAAGAAGCCAAATGCGCAAAGACAAAATAAACAAATGGGACTACATCCAACTAAAAAGCTTCTGTACAGCAAAGGAGACAATCAACAAAATGAAGATGTAACCAACAGAATGGGAGAAAATGTTGGTACAATACACAACTGATATGAGACTAAAATTTCAAATTTACAAAGAGCTTCAGAAATTCATTAGCAGCAAAACATACATCCCTGTGAAGAAATCAGCAAAGGAAATTAAGAGACATGTTTAAAAAGAACAGATTCAAATAGCTAATAGGTATATTTAAAAATTTCAAGCTCCCTCACTGTAAAAAAAAAAAAAAAAAAAAAAAATGAAAACCATACTGAGGTTTCACCTAACACCAACACCTTCAGAACTCTGCAAAGGGTTTCCTTCCTCATTGCTGGTGGGAATGTAGGCTCATACAACTACAATGGAAGTCAGAATGGAAGGCCTAGCAGAATTGCAAATAAATCTGCCATATAACCAAGCTATCCTACAATTGGAAATATACCCAAAGGATATAAAAACTGCATATGAAAAGGGGATCTGTAATCCTATATTTACAGCAGCACAATCTACAATAGCAAAGACATGGAAACAACCCAGATAGCCATTCATAGAGGAGTGGTTAAAGAAACAGTGGCACATCTAGTCCATGGAATACTACTCAGCCATTAAAAAGAATGAAATACTACTATTTGCAACTAGATGGCCCCAACTAGAGACCACTGTGCTCAGTGAAATAAGTCAATCCCAAAAGGACCAATAGCATATGTTCTCTCTGAGATAAGGCAAACTTCAGGCAAAATACAAGATCAACAGCCCTTTCAATACTGTTTTGCTACATCTCAGGGGATTTGATATTTTTGTTTTTACTTTCATTCATTCAAAATAGTTCATTTTCTCTTATTAAATTTTTAACAGACTCATAGGTTATACAAGAGCATCATTTTCTCCAAGAAGGTTCTTAATTTTCTTTTTTATTTCTTCAGCAACATATTGTTCATTCACTAGTACATTATTTAATTTCATGTTGTTGTTAGTTTTCTAATTTTTCTTCTTGTCATTGATTTTGTTTTATGGCTTTTCACTTAAGGAGGATGTATAATAACTGTGTACTAGAAACTACCATAGCCAAATTTGAAGATACAATGCAGTGTGCATCTCTACTTTCAAGTCAAAAATATATCTTGACAATTGGATGCTAGATTATCTATCATTATATGTACCTGCAATGTCAAGATGCACTTAATAACAGATTGATGGACTTCTGACAGCTTATGAAGCACTACACTACTATAATAATATAGGGGAGATCTGGGGGTTGTGATTTGGGTAGGAGGTAAAGGAAACCACAGAACCTTTGGAACTGTATCATAAAACTAAAAATAAAATTAAAAGATAATGTATGTTTAAATAATAAAAGCAGCAGAATATGAGTTTAAAATAAAAAAATAAAAAAATTTTAGACAGAAAATATAGTGACAAATTAAAAAATACATGAAGTAAATTAATTTTCTGATAAAGTATACACTGTGGCAAGTTTCAACTAGGGACAAATAAACATTGTATATACTTACATCAAATTTGCTTATCACTGTTTGCATAAACACAGTGAGTACCTAAGAGATAACAGCAGCCAATAAATATGCACTTGAAGTTTGTCAAGTTTGAGAAAAGTATTTTTCACATTCTGCTATTTCTAAAGCAAGATAACCAACAGGTTACATGGTTACCTAAACCAACAAATACCCTTTTTATTTTGCATTAAGCTGTTTGAGTTTGGTTTCTGTCCTGACAAATCTAATTCCTTTTTAGCAATCTATTTAATGTTGTTCCTTAAAGTCATTCTTACTCTTTCACCAATATTTATCATTCTTTTTAAATTTACACTTATTATTTCTTACATTTCCCTCATTGTACTTGCAAGAATTGAAATTTAAAACTTTGTATCAATTCTAAAATTAATATACAACTTCTGTGAAACTCGATTTCCTATGAAGAGGTATTACAGCAATTGCTCAAAAGATCGTGTGAAGGATCCATGAGATTCTGGATGTAGAGGAATTTCCAAGCACAAACCACAGACTCTTTGGGGAAACTTATTTTTCTTTCATTTCTTTTTCAATTTCTTTTAAAAATGCTTACTTATGCTGCTCTTTTGGTTCACTAACCTTTTCCTCAACTCAGTCCCTTCCCTCTCCTTCCTCTTCCATTTCACATCTTCCATTTTCCTTGCTGTGTCGTTCAGGTTTCATTCTCCCATTTCTCCCTCCCACTCTCAATTGGTGCATGGTGCCTGTGAGTCACCCTGAGGTGTGAGGAAACCCTAATATTCTGTCTGGGTTGGTGAGAAGAGACACAGGAGCTCTCATTTCTGCACCAGCCAGAAAGAAAAATGGAGCCAGCTAAACTCTCCCTAGAAACTGCTAGCAAGGTAAGTATGGCTTGTTCTCAAAATGTCCTGTCATACCTCATCTTATTTGCAGTTACAATTTTATTATCTAAGGCAGAGCTGAAAACACCATGGGAAGATACTGAGTGCCATGCTTTACATGAAGGCATTATTCCTGCTAATTTTTAAGTAAATCGTTAAGAAATAAAATAGCAATCATGGTAAAATAAGAACTATTATTCTTTAAGAAAACAGTTTATTCAATACTTTCGTTAAATTATTTTATCAAGTTCAAATTCATTATAAGCAGTCACCTTTTAATTTATAAAATTTAATATCAAAAATTAAATCGTGGGAATATTTGAAATTTAAAATGCCATACATAAATAAGTAGTATGACACAGGACTAAGTACCAAGGCAGGATACAATGTTACATATGTTATTTACTACAATGGACTTTGGCTACTGAAGCAGAATTAATACTGTTTCCTTCCTTATTTCCTAAGTTAGTAGCCAGAACTTATCATTTCTTTCTATGATGGATTTTCATCTTTTCTATTTTAACTATGTGATTACTACTAGAAACTATATTGCATAAAGACAGACTGTAAAAACTTAACTCAATATATAAGTTGATGAATATTAATAATTTGTGACATTTGTAATACAGAAAATAAATTAATAAATAGTACAATCAGATATCAGATCAAACAATTTTTTTAAATATTTTACAAATGTGTATATGAGGTATCTTCAAATAGTTCATGGAAATGCTTATGCATGGATTTTAATTTCTTACCAAAAGTAACCTATCTTTTAACTTCATTTTTCTATGAACTTGCTGAAGTACATTCATATTAAAGTGGCATAATATATATGAAATTACATATATCACAGATTTCAAATAACACTTGATGTTATTATTCAGATGTATTTAACATATATACAAGATTATTTTCAGTAGATAGGCTATCTATACTTCAGAAACATAAGCAGAGTGGCTAGTGAGTATAGTAGACGTGGATCAAATATATGTCTCACCAGATTTTAGTTTAAAAGCAGTAAGCCCACTTCATCACTCTGTCTTTCTGTATATATCCATATAGGTCATCACATGCCGGGCAGCTATTGCCTGGAAACCAAATGCTCCTCTGTCCATTGAGAAGATTGAAGTGGATCCACCACAGACTGGTGAGGTTCGAATTAAGGTAAATACGAACATAAGTCTTAGAGGATATGGCTATAAATGTATGGTGGCAATGATTTTAGAAGAACAAGCATATTTTATAAAACAGAATAAAGATTTATTTCCTACAATGTATAACTATATGTATATTACCATATTTATTAGTGAAATTATTGCATTTTTAATGTCACTAGCCCAAGATATAATCACTGAAATGTCATTAAATGTTTAAATACATTGTTATTTTAAGGTATTTTGAGGGAAAAATAATCCAATACAAGTAATTATTGATTCATAAATCTTTGATTTATAAAGTCATTCTAATATGCAGTTACATAATTTTATCATTTGAATATCCCTCCAAAACTCATGCTAGAATTTAATTGCCAAAATAATAGTATTGACCACTGAAGTCCTTAAAAGCTGATTAGGTTATGCAAACACCACTCTCAAAAATGGACTGTGACTGTCATTTCAAAAGCAAGTTAGTTATCACACAGTGGGCTCTTAAAAAGAGGGTAAATTCAGCAATTCTGCCTTTATCTACCATACATCCTTGTATCCTCTTCCACAGCATTATGACACACATAGTAACAATCACCAAATGTGGATTCCACATGCTTGGACTTTCCAGCCTCTAAAAACACAAGCAAAATAAAGTTCTATTGTATAAATAAACTGCCCAATCTGCAACACTCTGTTGCAGCCACAGGAAATAAAGACTATGATAGAGTAGATACTCTATTCCTAATGGGAGTGGCTAAGAAGTTGGGGCTCCTTTTCCCAACCCCATTCCCTCCGTTTAAGACTCCATTTCAGCTATAGAAGATTACCTCACTCTTATTCAGAAAGCAGCATTTCAAACCAGGCAGTGTAACAGTGAGAAAAAAACCATGGTCTTTTAAGTTTTTCATAGATAGTCTTTTTAGACAACCATAGTAGAACACCATAGATTGTACGGTTTAAGCAAAACAGTTATTTTCTCAAGTTTTAGACCTAGAAATCCAGGATCAAGGTGTCATCAGAGTGAGGTACATGTGAAGGCTTCTACCTGGCTTACACATTACCACCTTCTTGCTGTGCCTTCACACACTGGAAGGGAAGTAAGTAATCTCTGGTATCTCTTCCCACAAATTTAATGAAGTTTTAGGATACAAAAGTAAAATATAAAATAAGCTGCATTAATATATGCTAATAGCCAACTATCTGGAAAGCAAATTAGGGAAGTAATTCCCTTTAAAAACAACAATGAAAGAACAAAATACCTGAAAATAAAACTTAACTATGGAAGTAAAAAGATTTTGAATGGAAAACCACAAAATATTGTACCTTGACAGGGGCCAATGAATATTAAATGTAGAAAAGATACTCAGTTCATAGACTCAAAGGGTAGAATGGTAGTTTTCAGGGATGAGAGAAGAGGCACTTCTGTAGCTATTAGTCCACAGGCATAGTTTCAGCTATGTAAGATTATTTAAATACTATATATATGATGTATACTATTGTACCCAGAGTCAACAACAGTATATCATAAACTTAAAGACCTGCTGAGATGATAGAAGTCATTGCAAGTGTTCTTACCACAACAGAGTAAAATAAAATAAAAGGACAAGCAAGAAGGGGAAATTATTAAAAGAGAAAAAGAGAAAAACACATACATATAAGCCATCCCCAATAAGACTTACAATTGACTTCACAGCAAATGCATTAAATTTCAGAGAACAATGCAGTGAGAAATTCAAAGTAAAATCCTCTACTCTCATGACTAATAAAATCTGCACTTAGATATCTATGTTCCTTCCAAATCCTTACAATTAATCATATTAAATTCTCAGGATTTCAATTTGCATTTGCTGAAAGTGGAGTTTTTAATAAGCTGATCAATTTTACAAGAACAAACACAGTGTATAATAGATATTGGATGCCATTCTAGAAAGAAATTTTTTTCTCTGTGTGGTCCACATTCTAATGAAGTTGTTTGTGGAGAGGCAACAAAATAAGTTGTTTACATAGAAATTAGAAAGTGGTAAGCACTGAGTGAAAAAAAATAGTTAAATAGGGGATCAGAGAGAGAGGTTCCTGGAAGAGAACACAGCTGCAATTTCAGGAATTTTTGAGAATATTCTATGTCTCTACAGACAAAGTTGCATGTTAGACACCCAGCCATCTGGGCAAAGAACCTTCCAAAGTGAACAGGAGACTCCCAGGGAGACTCCCAGGCAGGTTCAGGGTCTAGCAAGGGACAACAGTAGACTGGACATGTGGGGGAGGGAGAGAGGAAATGAGAGAAGAGGTGAAAGAGGAGAACTCAGAACAGTAATGGAGGAGAAAGCTCATGTGAGCACTGAGGCCATTTTGAGAAGATTCTGTTTTTATTGTAATTGCAATAGAAAGACAGGAAGGTTTCAAGAAGGGACATGAGTTAGCCTGATTATAAATGAATCATTCTATCAGATGAGAACAGACTTGTTTTATGGTGAGTTAGGAGAAGGAGGCAAGGGATGCAAGAGATGAGTTAGGAAGCAAAACATGAGAATTTCCTAGCTATGGGCAACTGCCTAGGTTGCCTTGTACCTGGGAAAGAGTTACACTGCTGAGAGAAAAGCCACAAGCAGCTGATATGCACCCTGGGCCTGGCTGATGCAAAATTTGTGTTAACTATACCAGTGTGCCAACATAATTGCCTATTCTAGAAAGAAAGGAAGGAAGGAAGGAAGGAAGGAAGGGAGGAAGGAAGGGAGGAAGGAAGGAAGGAAGGAAGGAAGGAAGGAAGGAAGGAAGGAAGGAAGGAAGAAAGAAAGAAAGAAAGAAAGAAAGAAAGAAAGAAAGAAAGAAAGAAAGAAAGAAAGAAAGAAAGAAAGAAAGAAAGAAAGAAAGAAAGAAAGAAAGAAAGAAAGAAAGAAAGGGAATATAATGAAATGGAATGGAGAGGAGAGGAGAGGAGAGGAGAGGAGAGGAGAGGAGAGGAGAGGAGAGGAGAGGAGAGGAGAGGAGAGGAGAGGAGAGGAGAGGAGAGGAGAGGAGAGGAGAAGAAAGGAAAGAGAAAAAAATGTGGGGAAGGCAGGGAATGTAAGGTCAGGACACAACACCTGGGCCCCAAGGCAGGTACAGAGAAAGCGGTGTGGGGGGCACTGAAGACTGCCCAGGGAGCAGCTGAGGGCATGTTTGACAGGGAAGGAACAACTTCTGGGGTCTTCCACAAACAATAATACTACACTCAATGTAGTGGAATGAGCTGAAAGAGATTGCATTCGATGGAGAGACCTAGAGGTTATGTCTGGGACAGGCAAAGACATTCTCCAACATGGGAGACCTGGGTTGAGCTAAACCGCATCACCCACTGCCAGTTAGCACTCACAAAAGCTAGGGTGGGGGCACACCTGGCTGGGCCAGGCTGCAGTATCTGGACTACAACACCTACCAGAACATGAAAGAATGGGATCTGGGGGTAAACTCTTTGGGAGAATTGTGGGCTTACCGCTATGAGACTGAAGCATCCACCAGTTTACATACAGAGTGGGGCTCAGTATTCAACTGAGTAAGGCTGAACCATGGAAATCACCTGACAGAAACCCACCTAAAATTCATGGGAGTTGTGACTAGAAGGAGATCAGGTTAAGCTAGGCACCAGCACCCATTGGCACATGCAAGGGCTGGGGCTAGGGACAGACAATGCCAAGCGGGGTGATTGTCCCCACTGGCATGTGTGAGATGAGGCTGGTAAGGGAAATTGAGGAACTCCCTTACTAGACCAAGCAAGGTAAGGCCACAGCACTAGTCAGTTTTTGTGTGAGCTAGATGTGGGATTGACCAGGCTGGGCCAGGCCTGAATATCTGGTAGCACACAGGAGAGTCAGCACAGGGTGTGGGCTATGCCCAGCTGGGTTAGGTTGCAAAACCCATCAGCAAGTGCTCAATCTGAGGGTGGGCCATGCCAGGCTTGGTCAAAGCTTTTGCCAGCAGGAGCAAGACCTGGGGCTAGGACCAGGCCCGGTAGGAGTACTTTGGGGACTCACTTGCTGAGCTGCTTCCACTGGCAAGTGTGAGAGCTGGCATTGGGGGTGGACTGGTCTTGTGGCAGGCCAGGGTAAGCTAGGCTGTTGTACCTGCTGATGTACATGAGCGTCAGAATGGGTCTGCTGGCGAGGCTAGGACACAGCACCTGCTCTTGCAGGTGCTAGGACTGAGTGTGGGTCTTGTCAGGCTTCATGAAAGGACTTGCTGGAAGGAACAAGATCCAGGGCTTGGAACATTCCTGACACGGTAACTCTGAGCAGCCCCTTACTAGACTGTAGCTATCACTGATGAGCATAAGAAACAGGTTTAAGTGTGGGCCAGGCTGTACAAGACAGCAGCACCTGTCCACATACATGAGGGTGTGGTCTGCTGGCGAGGCTGGCTGAGCCTTCGCAGCTTACTGCAGTACTCATGGGTGTGCAGCAGAACTGGATAGGTTACTAGTTGGGCTGAGCTAGGTCACAGCAGAGGCTGGCACACACAAAAATCATGGCTAGGGTGTGTATAGTGTGGGTTATTGGGGGGTTGCCCCAGTTAGGCTATAGTATCCACTGGTATACAGGAGGACTGAGTCTGTGGTTGGCTGGTTATTTGGGCTGGGATGCAGCACTCATTGGTTTCTATGAGATATGGGGCTAGGGCATAACTAACCAGGCAACATCATCCACTTCAATGTGGATTGGCTGGTGCAGGTGATGGGCCAAACCTGATCCAGCACTGGCTATTTAGCTCACACAAGAATCAAGTCTGAGGCACCCCAGGCAAGTTTTCTTGGGTGAATCCTCAAGTAAACCACTGAAGTCATACCCTGACCACATGTAAAATTACAGGACATGAGGTCTAATCTTCAAGTGCATGTGTTGAGATTGGGCCTCCTCAGTTGTTAATGCCTGTGCAGTGGACAGAATGCACAGATGCACATAAAGGGACATAATAGCCAGCTCAACTAGGCCGGCAGGGGACATTGAGTGCCTCATCAGAGGATGGAAAGCAGAATGGCTGCACAATTCTTCTGGCCAAGCTTTGCAGGATATTCCTTGGTCTATGGATAGACTAAAGTAGACTTGATCAATCAGTAAACCTTGGAAAGATTTTCTGAATCCTAGTGTGAGGAAACAAATAACTTCTCAGAACTATCCAAAGTATTTAAATAGGAGGAGGCAAGATGGTGGTTTATGGTGCAGATTTGGGATGACGGAGAATCATTAGGGTAAAGTACAAGGAGAAGATCCAAGAAAAGAGAGAGGTTAAGAACTTGTCCTGGGGTACCTGGAGACCCCCTGGAAGCAGCAGCGATAGCAGAGCAGTGTTGCAGTGAATAGAAAAGCCACCAGCAGTCAGTAAACAGCAATCTGGACTCCAGCGATCCAGACTCCAGCAGAAGCCAGAGATCCAGTAATGGCCAGAACACTTGCAGCAGCCAGGTGGAAGCAGGAATTCGCCGGGAATTCGGGAGGCAAATACAGGCTAAGCATTGCCCATCCACTGATTTGTTTAACCCAATAATGAGCAGAGAAAGAGCAGCGGACTTCAAGGAGTGGTTCAGGGGCAGGGTAGATCTCACAACATAGACTCCAAGTAGTGCCAGATCGAGTGACATCTGTGTTGTGGGGCAGAGTGCAGATTTGAAGGGATGGCCTGGAGCAGGTTTATTTCTAACTAATCACACCAAGCTGATCTTACAGGGAAAGCAGCACCAGCTTCACATGCTGCAGGACCTGTGTGGTCCCCAGATCTGACAGTTAGAAGCCTCAGATCTCCATCTGTGCTGTGCTGGGAGCCATCTTGCACAGAGGAGCAAGGGCTGAGAGGATGGGATGAGCAGTAGTAAAATGCACATGCACAAAATCAGTAGGGCACAGGAATCATTTTCATGGGACCAGACATTGTTAAATAGAAGGGACAGCAGCTGAGCTGCACAAGCACTAAACTGGGAATAAAATCACTTCCAGCTTAGCACATTGCACAGGCTCCTCAAAGAATACAGTTCCATCATGGCACACTACAGGCTCCACTCAAAATAGCCCCAGTTGGCCCTCAGATTAACAGCCAGCAGGTGTTGGCAAGATCAGTGCCACTGACAACACAGCTGTTTAGGACAGCTGGTATTTTCCCAATCCAGGAACTGCATGAACATAAAATTGACTTGTAAACATATGAGTAACACATCTGAGAAACCTGCCCTATGGAGAAGAATCTGCCAACCCAGAATTGCAATGACAGAAGGCAGAGAACAGAGGCACTATGAATGTTACTGAAGATTCTCCAGCAAAGGAGCAAAAGCCTCTACCACCCTCGGTTAACTGAGGAAAAAACTGAGAAAATAAAGGATACAGAATTCAGAAAACTCACTATAAAGCTTCTGAATAACAATGAGAAGCACATACAGGAGTTCAAGGAATTTAAACAGTATGTCACACAGAATGAATCAAATGAAAGCTGATATATCAGAAATTAAGAACACAGTGGAGCAAATTAAAAATACAGTGGAGAGTGTCAATAATAGATTGAAGAAAGCAGAAGAAAGAATTTCAGAATTGGAAGATATTCCCTTTCACCATGTGGAAACAAACAAAAAGCTGGAAACGGAGCTGGGTCAAGCTAAAAAAAGTATCCAAGAATTTTTAAAATACCATTAAAAGGTCTAATATAAGAGTTATGGGAGTCCCAGAAGGTACAGAAAGAGAGGCTGGAATTAAAGATGTATTCAATGAAATAATTAATGAAAATTTCTCTAATCTGGAGAAAGAATTGCAAAACAATATACAGGAGGGTCACAGAACTCCCAACAGAGTTGATCAAAAGCAAACTTCACCATGACACATGATAATCAAGCTGTCTTCAGTTGAAAAAAGAAAAGATCCTTAAATGTGCACGTGAAAAAAAAAATTAGGTGACCTATAGAGGAACCCCAATCAAACTCACAGCTGACCTCTCAGAGGAAACATTATAAGCCAAAAGAAAATGGAGCGACATATGCCACATTCTAAAAGGGAAAAATTTTCAGCGCAGAATAATGTACACAGCAAAGCACTCCTTGTCTTTGAAAATGAAATAAAATTCTTCCACAGTAAAGAGTATCTCCAAAAATTCGCCTCTTCCAAACCTGCCCTACAAATGATACTCAAAGATGTTCTCTTAAAAGAGAAAAGGAAAAGCAACTACAAAAAACAGAAGCAAATGTGGAGAACATCCAAGTAAAAAGACAAGAGAAGATTAAATCAAAGAATAAGCCATTGCTAAAATAACAGGACCAAGCTATCACCTATCCATAAAAATATTGAATGTAAATGTCTTAAACTCATCAATCAAACACCATAGATGAGAAGACTGGATCAAAAAACAAAACTCACTTATCTGTTGCTAACAGGAGACACATCTCATCAACAAAGATTAGAGGAAACTAAAAGCAAAAAGTTGAAAAAAGATATTCCAAGCAAATAGTAAGGGAAAACATGTGGGTGTAGCCATTTTTATACCAGATGATATAGACTTTAATGTGAAAAACGTTAAGAGTTGAAGAAGGACACCACATGCTTATCAAAGGATTCATTCAGCAAGAAGAGATCACCATAATGAATATATATGTGCCAAATGCCAAACCATTTAGCTATGTGAAACAAATGTTAATGGATTTAAAAGGAGAAAAAGACTCCAGTACAGTCATAGTGCGAAATTTTAATGCCCCTTTAACATCAATGGACAGATCAATGAGACAGAAACTCAGCAAAGAAGCAACAGAACTCACCCAGACACTAGAGCAAAAGGACTTAGTTGATATCTACCGAATCTTTCATCCTATAGACAAAGAATATCTTTTTCTTTTTTTCAGTACATAGAATCTTCTCCAATTGACTGTGTTATAGGCCACAAAACAAGCCTCAGAAAATTTTTAAAAATTGAAATTATATCATGCATCTACTCAGATTATAATGGAGTGAAACTAGAGACCAATAAGTCAAAACACCCAGGAAGACATGCAAACACATGGAAGCTGAATAATACACTACAAAATGAGCAATGGATTAGAGAGAAAAATCAAAGGGGAAATTTAAAAATTGCTTGAAACAAATGAAGGTATCAATATAACATATCAAAACTTATGGGACACAATCAAGGCATTGTTAAGAGGAAAGTTCATCTCAATCAATGCTTATATTAAGAAATTAGAAAAAGCATCAAGTAAATTAGCTAACCTTATAGTTGAAGGAGCTAGAAAAACAACATCAAAGCAATCCCAAGATTAGTAGGAAAAAATAAATAATCAAAATAAAGGAGGAAATAAATCAAACAGAGACCAAGAGAACTGTATATAAGATCAATGAGTCAAAGAACTGGCTCTTTGAGAAAGTCACCAAAATAGACTCCCCACTAGCCAAGTGAATCAAAAAAAGGAAGAAGATAAGCATCAATAGCATCAGAGGATGACAAAGGAAACATAACAACAGATACCTCGGACATACAGAGAATTGTTAGGACCTATTACAAGCAACTATATGTGAACAAATCAGAAAAGATGGATATATTTTTGGACACATACAACCCACCAAAATTGAATCAGGAAACAATTAATAACCTAAATAGACCTGTAACATAGACTGAAATTGAATCAGTAATTAAAGCCCTCCCAATCAAGAAAAGTCCTGGACCAGATGGCTTCACTGCTGAATTCTACCAAACGTTTCAAGAGGAACTTACTCCAATTCTCCACAAGCTTTTCCAAACACTAACATAAAGGAAGGCAATCCTTCCAAACTCATTCTATGAAACCAATATCACCTTAATACCAAAGCCCGATAGAGATACAACAGAAAAGCAGAACTACAGACCGATACCCTTGATGAACACAGATGCAAAGATCCTCAACAAAATACTAGCCAACAGGATCCAACAGTACATCAGGCAGATCAATCACCCAGAGCAGGTGGGATTCATGCCAGGCATGCAGGGGTGTTTCAACATTCACAAATCAATACATGTGATGCACCACATCAACAAATTGAAAAAAACCCTATATGATCATTTCAATAGATGCAGAGAGGGCATTTGATAATATCCAACACTACCTCATACTGAAAACCTGAAACAAGACAGGCATAGAAGGAACATTCCAAAATACTATCAAAGCAATTTACCAAAAAAAAAAAAAGCCAGTATTATACTAAATGGGAAAAGATTGGAAACTTTTCCACTACAGTCTGGAACTATACAGGGATGCCCACTGCCACCACTACTCATAAATATAGTATTAGAAGTCCAATACAGATGTATTGGGCAATAAAAAGGAATTAAAGGAATACATATTGGAAAGGAGAAAATAAAGTTATCTCTATTTGCAAATGACATGATTCCCTACATAGGAGAACCAAACGATTCAGTCAAGAGATTACTGGAACTAATAAAAGAGTTTGCTAGGGCAGCAGGATACAAAATGATTGAAAACAGATCAATGGCACTAATGTACACAAATAATGGCTGAGAAAAAAATTGTAAATATAATCCCTTTTAAAATAGTGGAGAAGAATCCTAAATATCTAGAAACTAAGCTAACTAAATATGTGGAAGACCTCTGTGATGAAAACTATAAACCATTTAAAAAGAAATAGAAGAAATTGAAAAATGGAGAAACTTACTATTTTCCTGGAGTGAAGGAACAACATCATCAGAATGTCCAAATTACCAAATATACAGATTCAACAGAGTCCCAATCAAAATTCCAACAGCCTTCTTTTCATAAATAGAAAAGATGATACAAAAGTTCATCTAGGGCTACGGCGCTGTGGCACAAGTGGTTAAGGTCCTCACCTTGCACGCCCGGGATCCCATATGGGCGCTGGTTCTATCCCAGCAGCCCCGCTTCCCTTCCAGCTCCCTGCCTGTGGCCCGGGAAGGCAGTGGAGGACGGCCCAAGGCTTTGGGACCCTGCACCCGCGTGGGAGACCGGGAAGAGGCTCCTGGCTTCGGATTGGCACAGCATTTGCTGTTGCGCTCACTTGGGGAGTGAATCATCGGACGGAAGATCTTCCTCTCTGTCTCTCCTCTCTGTATATCCACCTTTCCAATAAAAAAATAATAATAAAAATAAAAATCTTTTAAAAAAAATGTTCATCTGGAAACACAAGATGGAAAGATCAAACTGGAGGAATCACAATTCCAGACCTCAAGACATTCTAAAGAGCAGTAATCATCAAAAGTCTTGTACTAGTACAAAAACAGCAAAGAAAATCAATGGAACAAAATAGAAATACCAGAATGCAGCCCACACATGTAAGCCAACTAATCTTTGACCAAGAAAAAAAAAAAAAGAAAACAATCCAGGGGAAAAGCCTGGTATATTCAACAAATACTGTTGGGACATTTGGATAGCAACTTTGGATAGATAGTAGAATTAAGGAGCAAGCCCTGCATCTGTCACATTATACGATCATCAGCTCTAAATTAATCAAGGACCTAAATTTACACCCAGAAACCATGAAACTCTTAAAGAAAAGCATAGGAAGCACTCTCCAAGATATAGGAATGGGGAAAGACTTCTTCGAAAAGAAGCCCAAAGCACAGGCAGTCAAAGACAAAATAAACAAATGGGACTACATTAAACCAAAAAGCTTCTGTACAGCAAAGGAGATGATCAATAAGGTGAAGAAGCAAACAACAGAATGGGAGAAAATGTTTGTACACTACATAACTGATAGGGGACTAATATCCAGAACTTACAAAGAGCTTCAGAAACCCAGGAACAGTAAACAAACAAACAAACCCTGTGAAGAAATGCACAAAAGAAATGAATGGACAAGTTTCAAAAGAACAGATTCAAATGGCTAACAGATATATGAAAAGATGCTCAGGTTCCCTAGCCATCAGCGAAATACAAATGAAAACCACACTGAGATTACACCTAACTCCAGTTATGTTGGCCTACATTCAGAACTCTGCTAACATCACCGGCTGGCATGGATGTGGGGAGAAAGGTACCCTTCCTCATTGCTGGTGGAAATGTAGGCTCATACAACTACTATGGAAATCAGTATGAAAAGTGCTTAGAGAATTGCAAATAAACTTGCCATATAACCCACTTATCCCACTCCTAGGAATATACCCAAAGGAAGTGAAAACTAAATATGAAATGTGGATCTGTAATTCTATGTAATCCTAAATTTACAGCAGCACAATCTACAATAGCAAAGACATGGAAACAATCCAGATGCCTTTCCAAAGAGGAGTGATTAGAAAGACTGGTAGATTTATTGCAAGGAATATTACTCAACCATTAAAAAGAATGAAATATTACCATTTGCAACTAGATGGCCCCAACTAGAGACTGCTATGCACAGTGAAATAAGTCAATCTCAAAAGGACAAATACTTTATATTCTCTCTAAGATAGCCTTTGTGCAAATTATAATAATAACCCTTTCCATACTGTTTTTTGCTGAATCCCATGTGTTTTGATGCTTTTGTTTTCATTTTCATTTCTTCCAAATAGTTTCTTTTGTTCTTGTCAAATTCATCAGTGGCTCATGGATTGCATGGTGGCATCATTTTATTCAATAGGCTTTTGTGTTTTCTTCACCCATGTTTTGGTTATTCAGTGGCACATTTTTTGACTCCATGGTGCTATAATTTTTTGTTTTAACTTCATCCCTGTTGTTGACCTTATTTTGTGGCTTCTGTTTTAAGGAAATGTATAGTGATGATATAATAGAGACTATCATATCCAGATGTGAAAATACAATGCAGTATGCATCCCTGCTTCCAAATCAAAGATGGACTCCCAATGAAACTGTTAGACATATCTAGACAATGTAATGCTGGACTGTCTGACATTGTCTGCACCAGCAATGCCAAGACACACTTAAATAACAGACTATTGGACTTATGACTGCTTATGAAGTAATATACTATTCTATTATATGGGGAATATCAGTAGACGGGTGAGAATTGGGAGGGGTGGGGAATCCTAAGCCCTCTGGAATTGTACCATAAAATTCAAAATTTTAAAAAAGAATTAAATTTAGAAAGTATTTAAACTAACATACTCAGAACATTCTTTCCTACATAAGGGTCTCTAAGAGGTCATCAAATGATTGCCCTGATCCCAAGATGCTGATGTAGTTAAATAAAAAGGAACAGCTCCCTCCCCTCCCCTTCCTTCCCTGCGAACAAAGGAGAAAAAAAAAAACTGAAACGTATGTATTTCAAGATATTCCTGCAAACATTAAATAATAAGACATACTTATTTTTATGTAAAACACATTTGAGCTTCATACATATGAAGGGTGTTTTAAAAGGTCGTGGAAAATATATAGTATAAAAAGTATACATGAATTACCTACTTTTGCGTAAAAATAAACATTTTAATTATATTTTCCCATGAACTTTTTGGAGCATTCTCATATATCAAGTTGATCTGGCATTAATTGGAAAGTTTGTATCTTCCCACTGCCGCCCCCCTATACACACATTCAGTATAACTGTAGTAAATCGCAAGACAGACTGTCCAGTCTTTTCTTGACGTTTTATTCTAATCCATTCATCTATTAGCCTGTTAATCTATCCTTGCACTAATGCCAAATGAACATAATGTTGTAGCCTCATCCTGGTAACTTGTGAAGTTTCTTTATTTTTCCTTGGTATTTTGTTCTGTTGCACTGAAATATCTTAGATTATCCTAATCTTTTATTACAAATTTTATCAGAACTGTCTTTTGTTTCATAGCTTCCTCTCCCCTTCCTTGTCACTGGAAAATGCTATTTGACCATTAGATATTTTTAGATAAATGTATTAAATAAAGGTAAAAATGTTAACTAAATACAAAATTTCACACTTATTCTATAGAATGACATTCAATTCACTTGCAATGTAATCTCCCAAATAGACTCAAGTTTTGTTCATCTTATCAACTGATTGGTATTATATCTTATTTATTCTGTTACTAGTGGTGCATTTATTGTACTGAGCTTTTCTACTTATCCTTAGAACAAAGTTGAATCTGAAAAAGCCTAGCTTGGCACAGCTGGAAGCTGAACTACCTATGTATAATTGTTAAGTTATGCTTAACAAAAATCTTGCTAGTTCACTGCTTAAAAAAAAAAAGCTTTACCAATAAGATACCTAATGTTTCTATATTTTCAATTACTTTATTGAAAGAGCTGAATTCTGCCAGCAAGGTGGCAGCAGGAAAAAGCCTATGATGGCAACGCCAGCATCCTATATAGGTGCCAGTTTGAGTCCCAACTGCTCCTCTATTCCAAACCCCTGCTTATGGCATGTTTTTAAAAAGTAGCACAGACTGGCCCAAATGGAAGACCCAAAGGAAGTTCCTTGTTCCTGGCTTCAGATAAGATCAGCTCAGTTCTGTATATTGGTAGCCAGGTAGAAAGTGAACCAGTGAATGGAAGATCTCTCTCCCTGCTTCTCCATCTCTAACTCTGCCTTTCCAATAATAAATAATTCTCAAAAAAAAAAAGAAAGAAAATGGAGCTGAATCCTAATCACTAGACAACAATGGAATTCTTTACTAGTTCAGTGTAATAATAAAAATATAACAAAAATCCATTCAGAGTACAAAAATTGGGAGATGAACCTAAAATAGCTTAGAAAACAGACATAAATAGAGGGCAACCTAGTTTTAGTTATGGGATGCAGGGCTAGCAAGTTGTTTCTCTCTGAGAACCAAATAGGATGTTGAACACCAATAACCAGCACACATAATTACAGATTTCCTACAAGCAAAATCTGTAGAAAAGATATGAGCTTGCTTGGACAATGATTTTGGCTAAAAGCCTGAACAAACAGACCAGAAATCACAAAATGAAATTTCATCTTCTTGCAGAGATAAGAAAGGAAAAACTGAAATAAACTAGCAATGAACTGAACAATCAGAATGGCACAAAGTACAGAACACACAAGACCAAATGTCTACTGACTAGGAAAAACAGTAAACACAATATCTAGATGGAATTTGTTAGTGGATTCCAGATGTACTGAGTCAAGTAATAAGAGAACTGAACTTGCAATTTGACTCCACTCCATTCAACTGTGGAAAATCCTTGTCCTGGGGGACAGCTAACTGACCTTTTGTACTGGAACATTCCAAGAACCAACTTACAATGAGAGGGGGAAAAAAGAAAGAAACTATGAATCAAGGCACAATCTTCAAAGAAAATCCTTTTCCATTTATCCTTTCAGATATGCCACAAGTCAGGTTAACATGTAAAGAATAGGGAACTTAACCTGAAAAGCCTTCCATTTTAGCCCCACTTACTAGCAGGTAGAGGCAGTAAGAGAAAATTGGGTTATTTGCTTCAAAGAAGTAGAAAACAATTCACTGCATGTTTGTGATTTGAACAGGTTTAGGGAAAATTACACCCACAGAAATAAACAGTGTTTAAGTCATTTTCCTAAAACAGCTATACTACAGGGGCACAATCAATAACAAATCAAATATATAGCCTAACCTTGAAGGAATATATTCTGTCTCCAGACCAGGAAATAACTGCATTGTTCTGGACAACTGCCTTTTATGACAAAGCATTTTATCTCCAACCATTTGATCATTTTTCAGATTATATCCTCTGGAATCTGTGGTACTGATAAACACATTCTGGAAGGAAAAAACGAAGTACCATTTCCTATCATTTTGGGACATGAAGGGGCTGGAATTGTAGAGAGTATTGGAAAAGGAGTAACCACTGTGAAACCAGGTAAGTTCCAGGATGGATATGGTGCTTCTCCTTCCTAACTTGCTTCCTGATTCTTCCCAAGAGCTCCATATAAATAGCTGAACTCATTATATGCTAAAAAAAAAACAAAAAACAAAAAACAAGAAACATTAAAGTACATTCTCATAGCAGATAAAAGAAACAGCAACTTAAGACTTAGAATGTTCTAGCTCTGTGTTTGAGGCTACTGATGTAGAACACTAATCAAAATAGACAAACCTTATGCCATGAATATCAGGGCAACTCTCAGAATTAGCTATCATCCTTGAATATCAGTGTTATCAGAGACAGAAATGTCCAAATTCGTTTTGTAGTTCAAAGGTCCATTTGTATGAAAACCGATTTATTTCCATTTAAAATGAAATCATATTTCAAAAATAATGATGGGAATGTGATTTTTTTACCTAACCACTAAAGTGACAGTTGAAACACTGCATTCCGTACACAACAATTCCTGGGTTCAAGTCTCAGCTGGACTCTTCATTATAGCTTCCTACTAATTTGTTCTCTGGGAAGCAATCTGTGATGGCTCAAGAATTGGGTCCCTGGGCCCCACCTGGAAGACATGGACTGAGTTTCAAGCTCCCAGCTTCAGCCTGGTCTATCACAGACGTTTGTTAGCACTGGAAGGTAGAGCAGCAGATGATGGGATTTTTTTCTCTCTCTCTCTCTCTTTTCTCTCTCTTTCTCTTTCTCTCTTTCTCAGTCACTGTTTCCCCCCATGCTTGTCTGTTTCTTCAAAAAACACAGTTTGAATATATAAATTAAAATAATAACTTTCCTTATAACAAATAATTTTGTATAAAAAAACATGATGTTGATTAAATTTCAACCTGGTAATCTTTTGTTGTTCTTCTTTCTTAGGAGACAAAGTCATAATGTTTCCTCTTCCAGAGTGTAAAGAATGCAACTCTTGCTTGAATCCCAAAGGCAACCTCTGCTTGAAGGGAGAGTTAGTTTTGATTTTTTTACTTTCTATCATCCCATTATTTTTCTTTGGTACAGGTATTTAACTCAGAGCTAAATCCTTTGTTTCTCTCCTTGTCAATCTATGTTTTTGTGCAATAGTGTTCTTTCTCCAACTGGGTTAATGTTAGATGGAACCAGCAGATTTACCTGCAGAGGAAAGAAGATTTATAATCTTTACCGCACAAGCACATTCACTGAATATACTGTTGTGCATGAAATAGCAGTAGGGAAAATTGATGCTGCTGCTCCTTTGGATAAAGTCTGCATCATGAGCTGTGAGGTGCCCACAAGCTTTGGAGCTGTGTTTAACACTGCAAAGGTAAGAACATGCCTGTATGCTGTTCATGTGATGTTTGTGACTGTCCATACAATGTCAAACCAAGAGCTAGGCATCCAGAGTACTCTTCTACTACACATAAACTCAATATGGATTCTTTTCTTCTCTCCTCAAAACAAGAGCATGAATTCTGGGTATCTAAGAGAAGTTTATTCTTGCAATTTATAGGTAACTCCAGGTTCCACCTGTGTGGTCTTTGGACTTGGAGGAATTGGAGCAGCCATTGTAATGGCTTGCAAAGCTTCTGGTGCTTCTAGGATCATTGGGGTTGACATCAATGAGCAGAAGTTTCCCCGGGCAAGAGCATTAGGCGTCACTGACTGTCTCAACCCTCAAAAACTCAAGAAGCCAGTCCAGGAGGTGGTGACGGAAATGACACGTGTTGGTGTTGACTTTGCCTTTGAGGCCATTGGACTCTTTGATACCATGGTATGTGGTCCTGGGGGGGTACTACAGTGAGCGGGTACTGCTAGTCCACATCTAGGTGTAAGTTAAATTAACTTCCTAACAAAATAAAATAACTATAAGTGAAATGTTTTGAGTATATGTAAAAGGCCTTGCACCAAGTATTTATACATATTATTCTATTCAGTCTACACCTTCCAAACAATTTGAATGCTACCAGTATCTTTATTCCAAAGATTGGATGATTTAACTGTAGTTAATGCAGTTAATTTAAACAGTTTGCCCTAGATCTTATGAGGAATATACCACATAATATTTTGTTATTTTTCCCTTATAGCTACCATAAAAACAAAGTTTATGGTTGCCCAGAAACTACTTGAGACTACTAATAAGCTAATAAATCTGTGTCTTAAATTAGGTTGCAGCTTTGGAATCATGCAATCTGAGCTATGGAGTGTGTGTGATTGTTGGAGCAGCACCCTCAAATTCAAAACTCTCCTTTGATCCCATGCTGATTCTCTCTGGGAGAATTCTGAAAGGTGGAATTTTGGGAGGTAGGTCTTGCATGTTCTCTTTGTTTTTTCCAGAAATCTAGACAACTTTTATGCCCTTTGGCAAGGTATGGAAGGCAGGAAATATAGAAAAAATTCTTCTGTATGACAGGAAATAAAGATAGCATATCAAAAACAAAAAAAAGTATTTAGCCCTTCTTAAGTAAGTCAATAGATATTGACTAGGATAAAAAGACTTTGATAATTCATTACTTATAAGATACAGAACAGTCACAGGGTAGCGTGTTTATTGTACCCAAACATACCAGACCTGGGAAGCAGGGCATGTAATGCCTCTGAATCACTCCCCAATACAGAATAAGATGAGGAGAAACTCTCACTATATTAATTGATTCTCACCATGGCAATCATCCTAACTTGGTATTTAAGAACAAATCAGATAGCTCTAATGTGGTATGTTATTTGAATATCTCTTTTGCAAAAAATGCTTCTGAATTCCTTTCCTGCCACACCTAAGACCCACTGCCAGTGTGTGTCCAAAGCAAAACTAACCAACACAGCCTTTTGCAATGATGAAAATACTCTTCAGTTGTTTATTGCTAATGGTATCCAATAACCATATGTGGCTTTTGAACACTCAAAGTGTGGTTGGCAGGACTAAAAAAACCTGACTGTTTAATTACAATTAATTTTAATGAATTGTTTAAATAGTTTAATATGACGCTAAACCCTCTGACTTTAGCTAGGAAGCTCATATATCATAAATTAATTAGAGGATTTTATAGTATATGACTTAAAATCATTCTCTAACATGACCTAAATCAAGTAATTTAAAGTCTTTAGTTGTCAGACCTGTGACACAGAGGAGGGTAAATAGTATTCTTTTCTAGTATAATATTGTGAAAACTAAATGAAACAATGCAGGAAAGTGATGGCAACAGTGGTAACAGAAGTGTTGATCCCAATAAAAGATTGGGAGAAAGAATCTACACGTGGTAAAAGATAACAGATGTTTGTTGCTGTTTTCTCCTTTAGTTATTCATCAGGCAACACTGTATAATTTGTTATTAAAATTATATTAGTCCCTAGTTACCAATACTAGAAAAACTTTTATAAAACTTTCATTATAAAAATTACTTCTTTCAGAAATCCTATATATCTGAATTTTTCTAATTCAGTAAAAATCCATTTTTAAAATTAAAATATTTTCTAAGCAACTGGGCTGCAGGTGAGAATGACTATATATAACTGACACAGATATTTCTTTTAACTGCTAACCATTTATATTGGTCCATTTCTATTACTATCAAAAAGCACCTGAGCTAGGTAATCTCTACAGAGATTTATTTAGGCTCACAGTTCCATCCAAGGTTGAAATTCATACCTGATGAGGATCTTCCTGCTGGCCAAGTCCTCAGGTGGTACAGGATATCACTTGACAAGAGATAGGGAGTACATGTTGCCTGGTCTCTCCCTTTCCATGAAGCTAACAGTATTCAGTTATGAAAACTCCACCCCAACGAGGTTTTCTAATCCTGACCACCTCCTAAAGGATCTGCCTCCATGCTTTTTTATACCCAAAAAGCACCCATGCTCCTGAAATTTCAAATAGGAACTAAGTAACAAAACCTTAGTGTAAATCTTTAGCCCAGTGGTTCAGAATACTGTTTGGAGAATTGATATGCCATAACAAGTCCCAGGGTTAGAGTTGTGGCTCCAGTCCCAATTCTAGTTTCCTCCAAATACATGCTCTGCAGGCAGCAGGACTTTTAAAAGATGTATTTAATCTTAGTTGAAAAGCACATTTACAGAGGGAAAGAGAATTGAGGCAGGGGTGAGGGATCATAGAGAAGAGAGAAAGAGATCTTTAACCTACAGGTCACTTGCCAAATGGCAGCAAGACCACAGCTGAGCCAGTTGAAAGCCAGGAGCAAGGAGCTCCATCCAAGTCTCTCAAATGTGCACAGGAGCCTAATGTCTTGAACTATTTTCTGCTGCTTTCCCAGGTATATCAGAGGAAACTGGATTGGAAGTAGAGTAGCTAGGACACAAACCGATGCCCATATGGGATGCTGGTGCAGCAGGCTTAAGCTTAGCTTATGATGTCATGGTGTCAGTCCCCCAGCATTCATTTTAATCTGGTTTGGAAAGATGGCACGGAGAGCTGCACTGATAGAATAGCTTAGCCCTTATTACTTCCATGAAGACAGCTATTCCACCCCATGCAGGAACCCAAACCTCACTCAGGAGGCAGAATGAATGAGGGGAGAGAATAGGGTCAGAGACATATAACTATAGATTTGAACAGAATAAGATTATGGTAAGTTAAGCAAGCTGGAGTCACACTATTACAGGGTATCACTGATGCCCTGAGATCAAGGATAGTCACAGACTCGAGGGCAGTGACAGCATTTGAGAGTTGACTCTAACAGCCCACTTGACTCACAAATGTAAAGCTTCTCTATGACACCTGGAGACTTTATCCTCAAAAGCTTTGCCTGAGACCTGTAATGAAACACATTGACTTGCTTTTGAAAAATAGAAAAAGGAGCAAAATGTGAATGTTACACCATTTTCCATGAGTGTGTTTATCAGTTTTATAAATAAATCAATTGTTGAATCCCTTATTTAGTTTCCATATTATTCATGTCCTGTTATTACCCCCTTCTACAGCATATAAAACCAGAGACTGTATTCCACAACTGGTAACAGACTACCTACAAAACAAAATCAACACAGACCCACTTATAACTCATCAGTTGCCTTTTGAAAAAATCAATGATGCATTTAAATTGCTGCAGAACGAATCTTGGTGAGTATTTGTGTGTGAACAGCCACCGAGGGGTATGTGTGTGTAAAATGCTTCTGTATGAAATATACATGTGATTTTCATCCAAAATTTTATGAAATTTAAGAGCATACAAAGTGAGAATGTGAGCAATTTTAATAGCAGCTTGCCAACAGCTATAAAAGGGTTTTGAGTCAGTTACGAGGAATTTCAGCCCTGTCTTACATAATTGCTGTGTGACACAGAATGACTTTCTTGACCTACATCTGTTTTAATTTTCTTAAATGGACATTAATAATATCTCCTCACTTTGGAGACTCCTAGGAAGGTCAAATGAGAAAATCAAAATCAAAGACCAGGGAAAGATAAAGTGTTAGTAAAACAGGTTAAAATAATGGTTGTGTTATCATTAGCTCGAATACTAGTACATATTACCAAGAAATTAAATCTTTGCAGCAACCTGCAAAGAATAACACAATCTTAAAATGATTTAAATTCAAATAGGAAATTATTTGCAAGTTACAAATTGTGCCTTTATGGACTTATGGGTCCTTCAAAAAGCTCAAGTAAAAGACAAGGTTTTTTTACTTTAAAAAAAAAGTTTGACATAACTGCAGTTTTTTCCATGGACTTTTTGAGTGTCGCTCATATTTTCAAGCAATTTTCTGTTTAACATTCCATGATCTATCTAATCAGTATGTATTAATTAAGCAGCTAGTAATGTGCTGACACACTGGCAAATGCAGTTCAGTATAATCACTGTCTTTAGGTTCATGCTGGCTCAGACTTAGAGTGTAAGAAATTGTGAACCTAAGTCAGTATAATGCCGGGTAGAATGCTATGTCTGGCGAAGAAATACAAGCCCCAAGATTCAGGTTATGGAGACATCATTGTTCACTGCCTAGAGTACGGGAAATCCTTGGGGAGCAGGTCACCAGTGTTCTGGGCCCTGGAGCTTGCAAGGTCTGAAACATGAACATGTAAAGATAATGTAGAGATTGGAACTGTGCACAAGGACTCACAGGAGAGAAAACAAAACCCACATATGATAAATGGCAAAGAATTCAGATTGAAAGAAGCAATTTGCATTTGTTAAAGTGAATGTAAAGGTCTTGACTATATATTTTATTTTAAATATTACCATAAATAACTAAGACTTCCATGTTTGAAGAATTTCAAGCAAAAAGTTTTCCATCTAAAGAAAACTGAATTTGCTTAGGATATTAGTTTGTCTTTCCAGGTCCTTAACTATATTATATTATTATGAAATATCACCACAGAATGACTAAATTAATCAGCAAGATTCCCTTAGAATTACTACACCCACTGAGTAGAATGAATGAAACATATATATACTGCTATAAATTTTAGTGCATTTTAAATATAGCATTCTGAAAAAGAATTTAAAAACAAAGGTTTAAAAACTGGAAGGGAAAGAAAAAGGTATGGCTAGTTATTTGAGAAAATTAGCCCTTTATGACCATCTATTAGACAAATGCATTTAAACATGGCAAGGCCACAATTGCAGTTACAAGCACATAAAAAGGACAGAGATGCTGCTGTTTCTACCCTTCACATTAATTATGATTTGTAAGTTCTGACCACAAATAAGTTCCATATACTAACCCTAGAAAAAGGTAGCTTTCATCAACTTACTCATTAATGCCTCATACAATTTACATTGCCAAAATAGACTTTCAGGAAACATTAAATTTTTTAAATTACCTTTGTTAGAATTGGATTGATAATCATTTATGACAGGAACATTAGACTGTAGGACCAGTGCTGAAAAATCAATATTGCCCCTTGAAACATTAGCAGTGTGTATGGCAACAGAACAAAGTGTGGCATGGTGTCTGGATAAACCTTCCTTAAGAAACAAAATCTAGACTGAGACCCTGGAGCTTTTACAAACATTCCTGATTAGAACAGTATTAACTTGCTTCAACCTCACTAATAGAAAAAAACATTTGAAGAACCCTTTTTATACAAGGACTTCCTAAGCCTGGATTGAAAGATTATGAGTTGTATAAGATCTAAGGTCACCCCTATTTTCACCTTCATTTATGGAAACCAAATGAAGCACCAAGGAGTCATTGTCCAGGATCACATAGCCAACTACCAGCTGAGTAGATTTTCCTGGATTCTCTATACTCCTTTCTCTACATGAGTCTTTCCCACTGTTCTCACGTTTTGGCATTTTTGAGTCTTGCATTCTATGTCTCAGTCACAACAAATTTCTTTCCTTTCTGTCCTCATACCCTACCTCTTAAAGGAAGATGTCAGGCCTCCCTGTCTTTGACTCTTCATACTTGCTCTGGAACCCGACCCACTCACACTGTTTGTCTCTTTAGCCACCTGGCAGTATGCAACTCAATTTAGAAGGGCCTGCAACTCCCAGAATTCCAAATTACATTTACTTCCTCTCTGTTCTCTTTCTACCCTCACCTTCCCTTAAAATGCCTAATAATGCATGTAATTGTCTGTTTAGTTATTTGTCTGATGAATCCCTGAATGTCACATTTTTCATAATAATCCCAGCCTCAGGTGAAATGCTTGAAACATGTAAGTTGCTTGGTGACAAACTTGTTCAAATGAATGAAATTATCAACATGATACATTTGCATTAAGGATGTATTAAGGATGTATTATTTGCATCCTTAATGCAAATGTATCAGACCAATGGATTTAGAATAAAGTATACATCTACAGAGTTTACCAATACACAATACACAATAAAAATAATGTATATTATTCTGATAGCTCTCATAAATAGAGGAGGTGTAAACAAAACTACACAACTATAACATCACAGGAGAAAAACAAAAACAAAGGAAGCAGCTGACATTTAAATCAAAATAACATCGCTGTCCTCATGCTGCCTTCCGTAATTAGAAAGCAGAGAAAGGCTGTGGAAGTCCTACCTTTACCACCAGATTAGCTTGGGGCCAGCTGAAGATGGATCAGAAATCAGTCACTGGGGAGCCATATGACATAACTATGACATCTCTCTTGCTTTATTATCTCTCTGTCTTGATACTAAAGTCAGTATCCAGATTGCCAGTTACAAACTGAACTTGATCCCAGAGACATTTTCTGGGGACTAGTACTGGTGGAGGGAAGAACAATTAAGCTAAGAAAAGAAAATAGGGAAGCTAGACAATTTGGTAACACACATGCTATAATTATTGTGTACAATTTGCATTTGTGCAGCCAAGTCCTTGTTTCAGTATTTGTATTTTTTGTGTTTCAGTATCCGCTGTGTCCTCCTGTTCTGAGACCCCAGAGAATGAAAACGGTGCCTAAGTATCGTCAGCAATGCCCTCTTTAGCCTTTGTCCATCTTCTTGATGATTTAATTAGTATACACAGAGCCCCAAACTGGGAGGAGGGCTCTTGTAGGAATTTCAGAAATGAATCAATTGTGAACCAGTGCTGTGGCTCCAAAGGTTAATCCTCCACCTTCCAAGTGCACCATCCCATATAGGCACTGGTTCATATCTTGGCTTTTTTGCTTCCCATCCAGCTCTCTACTTGTGGCCTGGGAAAGCAGTGGAGGATGGTCCAAGGCCTTGAGACCCTGCTCCAATGTGGGAGACCTAATTGAAGCTCCTAGCTCCTGGCTTTAGATTGTTTCAATTCCAGCCATTGCAGTCATTTGGGAAGCAAACCAATGGATTAAAGATATTTCTATTTCTCCTTCTCTGTATGAACTGGCCTTTCCAATAGAAAAACAAATAAATCTTTTAAAAGAGATGGACAAATGAATCAATTATAATAAAACTAATTTGAGATCATGTTTACATTTCAACATAAATGATGAAGACAAGAAGATGGAATTGGTTGTTGATGAACAGACTCTTTTATCCACAATAATTGTTTCACTTTAAATTTGTTTCATTTTGGATAGGTCTCAATCCAACTTGTGTTTATTAATTTAAAATTTACAAATGACGTTAATGCTTTTCCAATCCACATGTAATAAGTTGCCCTGTCTGAGAAAGAGCTCCCATTTGCCTGCCTCCTAGAACAAGTACTGGGAAGAGCAGTGGCCAGTGGTTTGAGTGTGAGCTTAACAAATCTCGGGCCAAATTTCCTCAGTTGGGGGGCCCGGCGCGGTGGCACAAGTGGTTAAAGGTCCTCGCCTTGCACGCCCGGGATCCCATATGGGCGCCGGTTCTAATCCCGGCAGCCCCGCTTCCCTTCCAGCTCCCTGCCTGTGGCCTGGGAAAGCAGTTGAGGACGGCCCAAAGCTTTGGGAACCTGCACCCACGTGGGAGACCCGGAAGAGGCTCCTGGCTTCGGATCGGCATAGTATCGGCCCGTTGCGCTCACTTGGGGAGTGAATCATCGGACGGAAGATCTTCCTCTCTGTCTCTCCTCTCTGTATATCCGCCTTTCCAATAAAAAAATAATAAAAATAAATTTAAAAAAAAAAAAAGAAAAAAAATAAAAACAAATTTCCTCAGTTGGGATGGTATGGAGAATGATCTTAACTGTGCTTCAAGACTGACAAAACCACTTGACATTAAATCCCACCTGCCTTTCACAGAGACACATCTTTTGTATTGCTTCTCACCACGCTGTTTTCCCCTTGATAGGCCAGCAGTCTTGGAGTAAAACTGAGTCATTTTACTTCTCTGCTCAGTTCCTCAGCTTATATGTAAACTATTTCAAACCACTGCATCTACTGGCACTTGTAGAAACTGGGCTGGAGGCTGACCTAGTAGGAGTTCCAGAAGATCCCCTCTACCAGACCAACGCACCCACAGTTACTTACAGAAGATAGTGCAGGCAACAGTCCAGACCAGGCTTCAGTACCCACAAAGGAGAGTAAAAATCAGGGCGGGGATAGACAAAGTAGAGTAACCTGGTTAGCAGAGAGCCCCTGAATCACAAGAGTTCCTTGTACCAACACGATCCTCAGTCTCAGAGCAGAACCCCTGGACATGTGGTCTGACTCTGGAGCACATGTTGCAAGACGAGGTGGCTCCTGTTGCTGACTCCAGATAAAGGGTGAAGAGTATACCCAGATGCAAATGAAGGAACAGCCAGATCCTCTAACCCAACAAAATACCTCTGTACCTTTTCAAAGGATAGAAAGAAAGGCAAGTGGCATGACACTTCAGGCCAAGTTCTACAGAAAGTATTTAGACCTGTGGACACTCTGAGGTGGACACGGACAACCAACAGGCCTTAGAACTTATACAGAGAAAATAATTAAGAGTCCCTGTGGGAACAGATGGAATACATCAGCTCTTGCACAATGGCCACTCAGCTCTCAGGACGTTCTCCCCACTCCCGCTCTGGGTGTCCTGAGGGGGCATCAACAGACCATCTCTGCTCCATTCCACTAATGTAGTCTGACAACAATCAGCAGCATACCCTTTCCATTCTCTCCCCTACCACAGACATATCTCTTTTACCTCTTCTACTTTCCCTGATCCTCTCATTCCCTGCTAGAAGTTCCTACGGGCCTGCAATTCTCATTCCCTCAGTTCCGTAATGATCACTTAAAAATTAGCAGTTAAAAAAACAAACAATTAGAATTCAATAGAATACAATGATTTTTGTATCAAAAATCAGTTTCCAAAGAAGAGAGCTGCATCTTTCAGTAAAAAATAAAAGTGCACTCAAAGAGAACAAAGAATGGAGCAGGGGTTGTCTTTTGCTCAGTAAGTTCCTGCCTAGCTTCCACTCCAGTCCACTATGCAAATGAAAGACACTACATGTAAGTTTGCAGGTAAGAAGCAGCCAGTCAGGACTGGTTGATATTTAAAACTGACTGCAGATAACATTCATTGTTCAGGTCCAGGTTGCAAAATAAAATGTTTAGAGGCCATTTGGGCAATTGAAACAGAAACATGCCTGGGCAAGGACCACAATTATACAGAGCATACAGAAACAAGTTCAGCTCTGACTGGAATTTTAGGCCAATTTTGTGATTCTATGTGTCTCTTAAAAATTCAGCTTTTCACAGGCTTTACAAACTTTAGTACACTAAATCTATCAGCTAAAAACTATGAAAAGAAGGAATGGTAACTGCCAAGATTCAGGAGAAAATATGACCATTTACATAAACTTTTAAAAATTATTTATTTATTTGAAATGCAGGGTTATAGAAAAATATGGAGAGAGAAATAATCTTTCACTCACTGATCATCTTTCCAAATATCTGCAATGGAAGAGGCTGATTTGAATCAGTGCCTATATTTGATGCCGACATTGCAATCTGTAGCTTAACCCACAACACTGCAATGCCAGTCCCAAGAAATCAAATCTTTACATAAAGATAATGAAATGATTCTTTAGCTATTCTTGGCTAGAAAGTAGTTTCTGGTAAGAAATGCCTAGAAATGTAAAATGATATGCAACAAACATATTTAAAGTCTATATCTCTCAAATAAGTAAATAAAAGAAAGATAGGATATTACAAATTAGATAATTTAAATGAAATTGTTAAGACAGCAAGATAAATATTACCCTATATGTGTAATAGGGACCAAAGAACATTAGAAGCTTTTTTATTAATTTTTTAAAAAGGCTGTTTTATTTATTTGAATGGCAAAGTTACAGAGTAGTTGGGAGGTAGGGAAAGAGAGAAAGAGAGCTTCCATCTGCTGGTTTACTAATCATCATCTTAAATTATACTTGATAATTCAGTATTAAACTATCATGAGGCAAATATTGTCATATAACAGGTGAACCTACTCACACTACTATTATGATAAATATATGTAATAGAAATAAAAATAGAGAAGTTCCTGAACTGGCAATTCAAGAAGTTGACAGAGTCCAAGCCTGAATGGTTTCACTGGAAAATTTATCCAACGCTGAATTAAAATTTAATACTATGCTTTACAAACACTTCCAAGAATACACAAGGAAGTACATTTCCAGAATCATTGATGGGGCCAACAACATTTTCTATTTTTTATTTTTTGCTAATAATTATACCTTTATGATTTTAAATATCTATCAAAAGTAAATTTAACATATGATGGACAGCCAACCCAAGCATAATTGCATAGTAATCATTCTGAAAATATCTTTAACACACTTCACTCTTAACAAACTTAAGGTAGATTATGTAACACAGATATAAGTCATTGAACCAACAAGGATTTCTGTTAATTTAATTATTTCTAACCCATTATTCTAGATTTATTTAAGTTTCTCTGTAGTGACTCTCTTTGCTAGAATAGGTTCAAAATCTTGGATATGTGAATTTTTTTACTATTCTCCTTTCACAAAATAACTCTAGCCAAAAAAAGAGTAACATAATTCAATTTCGTTAAGTGGTTTCTTCACTCTCAGAGAGTACAATGAGATATGACTGTTCATTTTTTATCTATAGATTCAAAAATTAAAATTTCCAGTTTTGCAAAATGCACCCTAGGGGACTTTAAGAATAGAGCCCTGGGGCCCGGTGCGGTGGCGCAAGTGGTTAAAGGTCCTCGCCTTGCACGCCCGGGATCCCATATGGGTGCCGGTTCTAATCCCGGCAGCCCTGCTTCCCTTCCAGCTCCCTGCCTGTGGCCTGGGAAAGCAGTCGAGGACAGCCCAAAGCCTTGGGACCCTGCACCCGCGTGGGAGACCCAGAAGAGTCTCCTGGCTTCGGATTGGCATAGCATCGGCCGTTGTGCTCACTTGGGGAGTGAATCATTGGATGGAAGATCTTCCTTTCTGTCTCTCCTCTCTGTATATCCGTCTTTCCAATAAAAATAAAAATAAAAATAAAAATAAATCTTTTAAAAAAAGAATAGAGCTCTGGTGCCCATCATCTTTTATGGCAGGACCTATCAACATTGAACCAAATTTAAAAAACAATTTTTAAATTTGTAAAATCACAACAGAAATCTTCCAAGTTAAAAGTCAACAAGTTGACCATGCAACAAAGCATTCAGAGAATGTTTAAGAAAGGAAAGGGATCTTTCTCGCTTCAAAGAGGTAAAGTGCTTGCAAAGCCAATGCCCAAGCACTGTTGAGCCAGATCAACACCTTGGTATAATCATGCTGATTGTTTCCAAAGATCAAAAACATTTTCAGATTTTAAGTTACAATTGAGCCTAGCTTATTTTGCTTGAAAAGCACATTAGACAAATGATACTGGGTCAGAAGTCATCCAACAGAGAATAATCCCTGATGTTAGCAAGAGTGCAGCTATCTTCAGAACAGCCCCCAAGTGTGACCACCGGATGGGAGCATGTGTACTATGTATGAGACATCTCTTAGGACTAGACTCCCTTTCTGGTCACCAGTTTGTTATAGAACACCAACCTGGACCTGCTCAGCCCATGTAGCCAGCTAATCACTGACACAATGATAGAAGAAAGCAGGAGTTTGTTTTGCAATGAATGCACAGAGCACAGCAGTCAGTAATTTACTGTTCAGCTCCTGATCTCTATGAGGAATTATGCACGGCACATGTTGGAGTTGGGATTGGGCAGTGCAGGGTCAGCACATTTTCCAATTACTGGTTGGTCCACAGTGCTGTGACCTTCCTTGAGTTAGTCAGTGATAAGTTGGTATGTATTTCTGAAATTCATTTATGGCAAACAACCGGGGCTTCCTTGGGATCTATGTATAGATTGTTTATTTTATTATTTGATTATGGTGTGAGGTTTCTGCAAAGCATCTCAATATAGGGTTTTGCATTACAATGTTAATGTACAGGTGATAATTTAATTCTAAATCCCATGATTCAAAATCCTACCAGGCTGGCCTGACCCTTTTAGCATTCCCTTAATTAGTGATCTAACATCTAGTAAAGGAGTTCTCTTGTAATCTTCAAAGTGAAGAAAGAGTAACTGTTAGTTAAGGGAGAGGAATTAGGGGGTTAAAAAATTCTGCATCAAAAGAAACTACTGGAGCTTGGTTGTAAAGGCAGAAATTGCTAGAAGGCAGATTACTAATGTATGTAGAAATTAGGGATCCTCCTTTTAAATTGACTCCTGTGTCTCTCAGAAACAAAGTCCAACAAAGAAATGTCATTTTGGGGACCCTGATGTTTGAATGTTTGAACTGTACCCACAATTTGTAGCTTGGATTTTTTTTTTCCTTTTTTAAAAAGGTCAGGTTTACAGAGAAAAGGAGAGCTGATAGAAAGAGTTTCAATTCACTGGTTCACTCCCCAAGTAACTGCAATGACTGAAGCTGAGCCCATCCAAAGCCAGGAGCCAGTCTGGATTTATCACACTTCCTGATCCAGGGCATATTACAAAGCTGTAGTAATCACAACCATATGGTACTATATAATGAAATATCCAGATGATTAATTTAGACCTGCTAAGCAGGAAGTTTCCAAAAGCCCTAAATGTAATTCTATGTTGTTACTTCCTGGTCAAAATGCTCCCTTTCCTAAGACTGATCTACTTTTGGGACCTAAGGGGAGGATCTCATTTAAAGGTGGATATTGAGCTCCACATGGAACCTGTAGAGATACTATATCATTTCCAAATGGCTTTATGCTTAGAGAGGCACTATGCCCTAATTCCAAAAAGGAACGCCATTAGGGAGGGGCTTTCTCTTTCACAACAAACCATGCCATGGAGATTTTTTTTTTATTGTTGTTAACATTGTATTATGTGATACAGTTTTATAGGCACTGGGGATTCCCCCCACCCCTCCCATACCCCTCCCCCCATGGTGGATTCCTCCACCTTGTTGCATAACCACAGTTCAAGTTCAGTTGAGATTCGTTCCTTGCAAACACATATCTAGCATAAAGTCCAGCGTCTTATTGTCCAGATAAGTTCAGTGGCCTCTTGGGGAGACCTTCTCTAGTCTGAAGATAGGGCTAACAGAGTAAATATCTGGTCAGTTAAAAGCCCCAACAAAACCTCAGTATCAATATACAACATTATGGAATTAATTGACATAGTATTGGGTAAACAAAATGTTAAAAATAATGCAAGTTCCATTCTTCGAAACATCTGGGTTGAGACAGTGTCAATGACAGGTTCAAAAAATAACCAACAATCAAACAAAAAGCGTGGTATCTAACCTTTTGGGATTCGCTCATTTCCCTTAGCATTATAGTTTCCAGTTGTGCCCATTTAGCCACAAAGAACTGCATTTTGTTTTTTTTAATAGCTGAGTAGTATTCCATGGAGTAGATGAACCAAAGCTTTCTTATCCAATCTTCTGCTGATGGGCATTTCGGTTGCTTCCATGTTTTTGCAATTACTGATTGTGCTGCTATGAACATAGGGATGCATGTTGGTTTGTCGTAAAACAGGTGTTTTGGATATATTCCTAGGAGTGCTATTGCTGGGTCATATGGTATGCAGATTTTGAGTTGTTTGAGTGTTCTCCAGACTGATTTCCATAAAGGCTGTACCAACTTGCAGCTCCACCAGCAGTGGAGTAGGGTTCCCTTTTCCCCGCATCCTCGCCAGCAAGCGTCGTTGGTGTTCTTGTTTATGTGGGCCAATCTAACTGGTGTTAGGTGGTACAAAGCTATTGACTTTTGTGTGCTAACTTTATATCCTGAAATTTTATCACACTGTTTTATGAGTTCCAATAGTCTCTTAGTAGTATTGCTTAGATCCCCTTGATTGAGAATCATGTCATCTGCAAACAGGAGTACCTTGATTTCCTCCTTTTCAGTTTGTATTCCTTTGATTTCTTTTCTTGCCTAATAGTTCTGGCTGAAATTTTCATTGCTAGTATATATGCTTGGTTTCTCTTCAAAGTCTCAGTCTCTTTTCAAAATTTTTCATGCATGAATTTCTTTATTTCAATAATTTGTTTCTGTATGTTTTTGAACAATCCCTTGACAATTTTTTTGCATTCATTTTCAGGCAGCTTACCAATCTCTTCAGCTTCACTTTCTAATATTGAGGAGTCATTGTACTGCTTTTAGGGACTCCTAATGTCTTTATTTTTAATGTCTTTTTGGTTTGCCTTTTAACATGTATTTTTATGCATTTCTGTTGTTTGTCTCCTCTGATGGTTTCTCTCTGTGAACTCTGCCATTCTTGTTTGGTGGAATGACTTCTCTTTCAATGAATATCCAAAGGTGTGCACTATGTGTGGGCAGCATACTCTGATCACTGTTCAGATGTTGAGAGCGTTCAGAATGACACCCTAATTGGGTATGGTATTTCTTCTCTTTTATCAACACAGAGGAGGCAATTATTATAATTGCTAGTGGAATCATAACCTCACCTCCTCTCTTCCAAGGTGTTCAATGTGCAAGGGTAGTCCATGGTGGCTACAAATAGCACCCATGCCAGCATGTGACCCACACAAAAGATCGGCGCATTTCTCTGGTTGCCTGGAGACCCAGCTACATACCAGAATATATCACACAGTGACAGGATATCTGCAGTCCTTTTTGCATGAGACTCCCATAGTTACAGAGTGCTGAAGCTCCACACAGCCCCATGAATCAGCCACAACCTACACAGCAGAGGCATTCCCAATAACAGCTATCTCTGAATACTCTGCTTTTGTAACTTGCACTGCCAATCCTCCACTCAGTGCTTGTGAAGGGTGGGTATGTGTGTGTGTGCCTAATAAATCCAGATGCATATGCCAACTGCTTCCAGAAAGCAGACCCAACTCAACATAGATTTATCATTTCATAAGAGCCACTTAATTGTGTGCACACACACAGGGACAACTGCACATCACAGCTCCCATAACCTCCTGACTTTCACCCATCTCATGCTAGTACTTGTTCCTGGCAGGCACAGTTTAGCTTTGAAATGGTGGCATTCCCCCCACTGCTCTGGGCACCTTGTAGGAGAATGTAGAAAAGTGTGCTTCCTCCCCCTGGTGACCCATTGGAACACTGAACTCTCCAGAAACATACATTTGATAAGAGATTAGTTCTAGAATCAATAAAGAACACTTCTAACTCCATAACATAAAGGTAAATACTCCAATTATAATTAAATGTGCAGAAAATTGTCAGTCTAGACATACTTCTGAAAAGACAAACAGATAGTTAATGAGCAGATTAAAAGAGACTCAGGATTACTTGCAATGGACTAAACACATGCATACCCCCAAAATTCACATTGGAAGCTGTTATATCAATGTGACAACATTAAGAAGTGGGTCTTTGGGGAACTAATTATATCATAAACCTGGACCATGAATGGAATTAGTACCCTCATAATGAAGCCTGAGGTCTGAATGTCATTTTTTCCTGCCATGTGAAAGTCCAAACGGTCTACAAGCCAGCAGAGGGCATCCTCTCAGAACCTGATCAAGTTAGCACCCTAAGCTTGGACTATGACACACAAAACTGCAAGAATTAAATTTCTGTTTGGTTATACGCCATGTGCATGTCATATTTTCTTAGAATAGTTTGCCATAACTAAAATATTAATCATCATGACATGTAAGTAAAAATCTCAACAATACTGCAAATCTACTAGAATATCTATAGTGCAAAAAAATCAAATAATAGTAAATGTTGATGAAGATGTGAAGAAACCATAATCCATATTTCTCCTGGTGGTAAATTAAAATACTATAGTCACTCTGAAAAATAACAATTAAACCTGAATGCCTGGCAGACAAAAGCCGTGGAGGTGCTGAGCAGTGTTGGTGCTTATACACAGAGTGGCAGCTGCGAAGCACTCACCCTGAGTAACAGCCCTGAGCACAAGTCTCAGAATTATCCCTGCTGCAGAACTGCCCAGGACTGGGAAGGCAGAAGAATTTAAGCACTGAGAAGAGTGAAAACTCCAGTTGGCAACAAGGTGGAAGCAGCTGACAAAGACTGTAACTGCTCAGCTGTGATGGTAGAATGAGGTCTAAAAAATATCTGCAAACCCACCTGCTACCTGAAGAAGGCAGGTCAGAGAAAAACCCTCACACCTCTGTCTTAGTAACCCACAGGTCATCAGACAGGCACAGTTGTCCCAGAAACCCCCAGCAACACATCAGAGGCTAAAAATTTGAAGAGACAAGAAAATACACAGACAAAGGAAGAGCCAGCAGAAAAAGAATTGATTTAGATGAAAGAGTGAGTGCTTCCCCCCAAAAATGATCAAAAGATCTCAGTCACAGCATTGCAAGATGAAGACATTAAAGAACTGCCAGACAAGGAATACAAAAAAATCATCACAAAACTATTCAGAAAACTCACGGAATTCAAAAATAAAATGATCACATAAATAAAACAAGTCCAAAATGAGATACTAGGGCTAAAGAACACAGTAGAAATCCTGGCCAACAGAATGAAATGCTACAGAAGAAAGATTATCAGAAATAGAAAACAACCAAAACAAGAACACACAATTAATTAAACACCTGGAAACTCTGAACAAAGCCAAGAAATCTATACAAGAAATGAACAACAGAATGAAACAGTTCAATATCAGAATTATATGAATTCTGGAAGATGTGGAAAGAGAGGCAGGATTGCAGGAGGTACTCAATGAAATTATAAAGAACTTCCCAAACACTAGGAACATAATGGCAAGCCAAATTCACAGAAAGACAGAGAATCCCAAACAGAATTGGCCGAAAAAAGACCCTCACCCAGACACGTTGTTATCAAGCTCCCTTCAAATGAATATAAGGAAAGAATATTGAAACAAGCACAAAGAAAAGATAACATTTATAGGAAAACTGATCAGAATTACTGTTGACATCTCAGAAGAGATCCTTCCAGCAAGAAGAGAATGGAGCAACGTTTTTCAGATCCTAAAATAGAACAACTGTCAACCAAGAATAATATAACCAGCAAAGCTCTCATTTGTATTTGAAAATGATATGAAATACTTCATAGTAAGAGAATAGAATACATCAACACTATGCCAGCCCTAGAAACACTCATCAGAAATGTACTGAAGTCAGAAAGAAAGGAAATAAATCATAAGCAACACACACACACAAACACATGCACACACACACACACGTACATGACAGAGCTAAACTGCAATCTCTCAAAATCAACTTTGAATATAAATGTCATAAAATTATCAATCAAAACACATAGATTAACAGAATGCCCAAAAAACAGGAACCAACTACCTGTTGCCTACAAGAGACACATCTATTCAACAAAGATACAAAGAAGCTGAAAGTGAAAGGATGGAAAAGGACATTTCATGCCACTGGGAAGGAAAAAAAGAGCTGGTGTAGCTGTTCTAACTTCAGATGAAATAGACATCACAATGAAAAATATTAAGAAATTAAAATGGACACTACATAATGATAAAGTGGGCCATCCACCAAGAAGAAATAACAATAATAATCATTTATACACTAAAAGCAAGAGAATCTAGCTATAAGAAAAAATTATCGACAGACTTAAGGGAGCATGAATGCCTATGCAATAATACTGGGGACCCATTAACACCACTAGATAGATGAACAAGAGAGAAACTCAGCAAAGAAACAACAAAACTCACACAGATAATGGGACAAATGGGCTTAATAGACATATACAGAAACGTCCATCCCTCAGATATAGAATATACATTTTTTCAGCTGCACATGGCATTTTCTCCAAGATCAACCACATTATAGGACACAAAACAAGTCACATCGACTTCAAAAAATAGAAACCATATACCATGCATCTTCTCAGACCGCCATGGTGTGAAACTAGAGATCAATAAATCAAAATAGCACAGGAAGTTAGTAAACACTTAGAAGATAAACAATATGCTTCTGAATGAACAATGTGTCAGAGAAGAAATTAAGAGATCAAGAAATTTCTTGAAATCAACGAAGATTAAAACACAATATACCAAAACATGTAGGATACCGCCATGTCAGTGTTAAGAGGTAAATTTATTGCAATTAGTGCTTATGTTGAAAGACAAGAAAGATACCAGATAAGCAAGCTAAGTATACACATAAAGAAATTAGAAAAACAACAGCAAAATAACACCCAAAAAACCAGAAAAAAATAGTTTAAATATGAGACAAAATAAACCGAATAGAGATCACAAAAACAATACAAAAAATCAATTAATCAAAAACTTGATTCTTTGAGAAAATAAACAAAATAGACACCCCACTGTCCCAACAAAAAAAGTGACAGAAAACAAGAATTAACCCTATCAAGGAAAATTCCTTGAACTCCTGCTTTACTTGCTTTTTACAGTGAGTTCTCACTGAGCTCAGTATATGCACAGCTCCTTGTTGTCTTAAATTCTTAAATTCTTTTCCACACTGTAAGAAATGGTGCCTGATGTGCCTCTACTAGAGTTCTTGATCTGCTGCCCATCAGGTGTGGGGGCTACCCGGACCTATACTGGGTGAAACCTACAGGATGTCACGTTGTTGCAATTCATTGAACCAAAAATGAGTTCATTCCCAACTCAGTGCACACTCAGCCCTGTCCCAAAACCTTTGACCCCTTAAACAAAATGGCACCCAATTCAGTTCTAGGGGGTGGACTGGGCTGTGAAATCTTCCAATTCTGAGATTTCTTCTTCTGCCTCATTCATTTTATCCTCAAGACTTACCACTGCATTTTTAATTTACTCTATTTGTCCTTCATTTTCAATAATTCTGCTTGATTTTGTTTCAGTATTGCTATTTCCTATGTGACATATTCCTTAAATTCCTTAAACTCCTGTATACACTGCTCATTGTAGATAAGTAACTTTATCATGGGTTTCTGAAATCTTTACCCACTCCCTACCCTCCGTCCCCCATTTTCTCAATGTATTCCTCTGTTAACTCTGGTTGGCAAAGACTTTTTTGCTCCTTTGCAGGGGAGTCTTCAGTATTATTCATTGTATCTCAATCTCTTCTCTTACTCTTGGTCATTGTACTTCTGGTCAGCAGATTCTTTTGCTTAGGGCAGGTTTCTAAGCTGTGTCATCCACAGGTCTACAATTCAATTTTACTTATTGCTGTTGGTACCCGGTTCTTTATTTGCACTCATTTGTACCACTCCCTCTAGTGAGTTTCAGATCTGGATTCTTGTGTTAGGCTTACACCAAGGTCTCCGTAGCACCAGCTCTTGGCTCACCACTCAACACCTCCTGTGATCCTGTGCTGTGGTTGTACCATTGTCTGAGCAACCTTTTTCCCACTTTAGGTTTGCATAGCTCCCAGAATTAGGGCTATCCTAAATAATTAGCATGTTGGTGGTGCTGAGTTTCAGAAAACTACTAGGCATTAGATCTGAGGTTCATCCATCTAAATTTTGTCCTATAGAATGCCAAAGTTTGTATTATCCCTGTAGGATAAGTGCAATGCACTGAGCTAGACGGGAATTTGCTCCCACCTCAGCATATTGTGCACAGCCTTTGCCAGCCTGTACAAATGGTGCCTGATATGCTGCTGGTGGAGTTGTGGATCTGCTGGCCATTAGTTCTGAGGGCCACCCGGACCTGTTGTGGGTGGAATCTTTAGTTTGCCATGCTGCTGCAAAACACTTAGCCAGAAATGAGTTCGCTCCCAGCTCAGTGTATACTCCCACAATCTTTGCTTTCCAACACAAAATGGTGACTGATGCAGCTCTGGTGAGGGTCTGGGCTATAAGATCCACCCTGTTTCCACAGCACTTCCTTAAGAATCCCCTGCTCTGTCTCTGCTCCTGGTTGAATCAGACAAATCAGCAGGATGGGCAGTTTTTTGTCTGGGTTCACCTCCTGAGTTCCCAGTGATCTCCTCTTCCCACCTGGCTACTGATGGAGCTTCAGTCTCCACAGGAGCTCAATTTGCCACTCATTGACTGCCACTGGAGTATCTGGTAACTGCAACACCACTCTGTTGTCTCTGCTGCTTTCCCATGTCCATGAGTCTCCAGCTGCCCCTCTGCTTTCAGCCTGTCCTCTCCTGTTTTCTGGAATGTGCCCTCTTTGCTTCATCCTGGGTAATGATTCTCCAACTGTTTAAATGTGTCCTTACCCTATTCTACCATTTGATTCTGCTCTTAATTAATACTTCCACTTGTGATCATTCCAAGTATAATGATTAAAAAGTACTATTTATTGGTTTATGATAAAGATATAATCATGCTCTAAATTACCTCACCTATGACTGCTGGGGTCCATGCGGGGGGTGGAGGACATGAAGATGTGAAGAGAATTGTTCCATTGCAGGCAAGGCCTTAAGGAATTTCCTGTTGCATGGCAAGGCCTGGTGGATGTCTCTACAACCACCTGAAAAACAGTTCCACCTCTCTTTGCAGGAACACTGGACAACCCCTCTGAGAATTCTGTAATCTATTTAGGCATTGTCTGCCATTGTGGAGTTGGTCTTTACTATCAGTGTGAGCTTGGAAGTGGATAATGTCTTGGCAAAAGGGCCTTTTACTATTCATGCTGTCTAGGCTGCCCCCATTGATCATATGCTAATCAAGGGTGTTAAGTCCCTAGGTGTAGTGGGAATCTATCTTTCCCTCTTTCCTTGATCTTTAGGTCCCTCCTTCTGTAATGTACTCAAGACTAGTTGTAGAATGATGATTATAATAGGAATGTGTTACTGATTGATATGTGCTGTCTACTGAGAACTTCCTAGCCACAGGATTAGGACGGTTGATATCCTGCCTCAAGGTGAAACAATTGGCAGAACTATCCTTAGAAATGCCTGCATGACCAAGTGTGAAAAGTCGGTGCCAGAGTCGTGTAAGCTTCTGTATAAGTAGGGAAGAAAGCTTTCTCGCATTGTCCATTATGATCATGATCATGAAATTGTAGTGGTCCATTTCTTTTCTCTATACACCTATTCCATGTACCCTTCTCAAGTTCCAAACTTGGCTAGAGGTGGACTCTGGCATATGACATTTTCTGTTCTCATCCCAGGCATTTCTCTGACCCACATTGCCTACAAAGTGATCAGTAAGGCATTTGCTATCCACCTAGATCCCAAACTGCAGGAGCACAACTCATTCAGCCAAGTCTGGACCCTGACTTCAACACACTTAATCGTTATCTTACAAGCTACAAATCTAAAGCTCTTATTGGTGAATCTGAACCACAATACAAAGGCTGTAGCAAAGCAGGGGGTGGTGATTACTGAAAAGGCTGAATGGTTGAGAGAGGGTAGTCACTGTTAACCATGTGGTTATTAAAAATAAACATTGAAAGCCTGGCTATGGGGAAAAACAGAGTGCAGTGTATGCTCAAGTTCAACAGAGTTGAGAGGGTTAGAGAATGTCTGTTTGGTAGTTCCCTGATTACATGAGGCCTAACTGTACTTCTACAGTTGGGTTGCAAGCAATTTCATACTTGTGTTTAAAAACTCCTTTTCTATGAGCATGAATTCCAATAGATTTTATTTATTCACTGAGAAAATTTTCTCTATGGGCTTAAATGTGCGGGATGTATATGCAAAGGTCGCATCCTTTTCAGAGAACAAGCTGGATTCATAGAAGAGTTTCCTCTCAGAACACATTGCTAAGAAGAGAAATAACTTGGATTTCTGCTTTAAATCTATAACTTTCCCTCTAGTATGCCCTCTGGCTGATTATGATGTATCTATCACACAAGTACAAATCTCTCTTGCAAAATAAATGAAGAGTTCAATTACAAGTGAAAAGAATTATTCCTTCCCTTCCTGTGTTTCAATTTTTCATTTCTATGGCCTTTCTCCCCAACATCCCCATATCAAAAACAGCTCAATGATGTATCATGTGGACATTTGATTTCACACTAGTTCTACAACTTTATTGATCCCATTCCACCCTCCTCTGTAAGCCTTAAAACATCAACCTCAATCTGAAATTTGCTAAAAAAAAAAAAAAATTACATTGCTTTACATAATTTACCTTCTCTAGCATTAAATAAATCACTCTCCAAATTTAATGGAGCATGTCAAACTAATAAAATGCCACAAGCACTAACAATTTGTAAACACCATTATCAGAGGCAAAGGGAACTGCAATATCGTCCGTCTCCCACAGATCGTAGCCACAGGCTTCTGCAATACAGAGATGAAACTGTTGGCAGAAAAAGACGTTCCTGGCTTTTATCCCAGAATTATGGGTTGTGAAGGGGTTGGAATAGTAGAGAGTGTGAGAGAAGGAGCAAGCACTTTGAAAACAGGTATGAACTGACATCTGGGCCTAGAAAACAGCAACAACTGGGAAACCTCGTCAGGTATGACACACTTAATGTGTTGGCATCACAACAAAAGTGAAATGTTCATTTCTTAGAAAGGTGGGTATAATTATCCATGAGCTCCTCTGAAGTACTAAGTGTGCTGAATACTTTGCATTTATAGTTTCATAACAACAAGAAACTGAAATACACTGAAACTGGAAATGAAAGTACTAACAAGAAACAAAATTTACACAACAAAAGTAAAATCATGAAGTATTCTTTAAATTAAAGCATATGACTAAATTCAGTCAAATCAGTACAACCAAATGAAGAACTCCTGAGTGATCCAAATATATGTGGGAATTTAAAACATGACTAAGTTTGTTTTTCAAGTTTGAAGGCAGGAATACAGATTATTCAACAAATTGTAGTAAAGCACCTGAGGAGTCATCTAAGCTAAGGAAATATTGTATTAAATTTTCTAACTCTTATTTCTCCATTTCTTCTAGATTACCCAATTTGCTATAATAAAATTGCTCACAATAATCACTAACAATTTTGTTTCTATTTCTTTGGTGTTTGTTGCTATGTTTCCATTTTGTTATCTGGCTTTTTTTTTTTTTTTTAAGAATTCTCCCTCTTTCCCTAGCCTATAAGAGATTTGTTAATTTAGTTTCCCTTTGCAAAGAAGCAGATTATCTATTCTTATTTTTTGAAATTCAGTTATTTTTAAAGATAAACAGATGGAGAGAGACAACTGAGGGCACAAATCTCAAGTCAAATAATTCTCTCCTAACGTGCCAACACTCAGAGTCAGAAGCCACATACACAATTAGACCTCTCATACAGGTGATAGGCATTCAACTACAGTTATTATTGCCTGAACCCCTGGGTGCACATTAGTAGGAAACTGGAATTGGAAATGGAGCTAGAACTAGAACACAGGTACCCCAACATGGATTGGGGGCGTCCCATGTGACTCTTAACCTCTGTGCCTCCTGATGTGTATGTGTGTGCTTGCCTCAAATTCTTTTACTCCATTTCTAAGTTTTGTTACAGTCTTCCTTCCACTAATTTTTAAATTGGTTTTTCCTTATTTTTAAAGTGTAGCTATAGGTTTTTTATCTCAGAGATTTCCTCTATTAAACCAGGCACTGTTTGTTATAAACTTACCTCTTAATACTGATTTTTTTGTTTCCTTCTAGCTTTAGGATGTTATGGTTTAATTTTTATTTATTGTAAGAAACTTTTTAAGAATCCTTCTCAACTTCTTCCTTGTTCCACTAGCCTTGGAGGAAGATCATTTTTGCAGCTGGGCTCTCTCTTGTTAATTCTATTGGTATTTGCTCTATATAATTGTGTATAGGGTACACATATTTTTTGTGTGTTTTCCCCATTGTTACATTGAACCCTTTACAATTATCTAGTGACTTTATCTCTTTTACTGCTTCTGATTTAAAATTCTTTTAATTAAGTAGAAAAATTGCTCCATTTGCTTACTTTCAGGTTCTAATTGCATGAAGTACATTACTCAAATATTTCATGAATACTGTAATATATCCTTAGGCATTACATTTCTTGCTTTCATTAGTAAAAACTCTTTTTAGCATATCTTGTTATAAAGATCTGGTGGTGAGAAGTGTTCTCAGCTTTTGTTCAACTTGGAATTTTTTTATCTCTTTTAATCTGAAAAATAGTTTTGTTGTGGCACATATTCTTGGCTAACAAATATTCTTTTAGTCATCAGTATTTATAAAATCTCACTATACTCCCTGTTTATTTCTACCAAGGAATCTACACTGGGACTTCTTTTTTGTGGTGTTTGCTCATTTTCTCTTGGAATTTTGATAATCCTTCATTTATTTTTAACTTTGGAGGATTAGATTATAACATGCCTTGGAGTAGATTTGACTGGAAGGAATCTGACTGGTGATCTCTGACCTTCTTGTACCCTGATACTTATACTAACTCAGACTCAGGAAGATTTCTGTAATCATATGTTTGGATATACTCCAATCCCTTCAGCATTCTAAAGTCCCTCTTAAACCACAACAGTTTAGATGTTTGCTCTTTGCATGGAGTCCCAAAGCTCTGATGAGCTTCCTACATTCTTTATTAATCTTTTTATCTCACTGTGTTTTTCCAGATATTCTGACATCAGGCTTATTTATTCTTACTTCAGTTTGCTCTCTTTTAATACCTTCACCATATTTTAATTTTTTTAGAATGGAAAATATGAGCAGACTGCATGGTTGCATGAAAAAAACCATTTGATGATTCTAGAGGAATTTACAAGGGAGGTAATTCTGAGGACAGTTCAAGATTCAGCCTTGAGTACAGTTACATGAGAAAAAATTCTGTTATCATCATCTTCAGTGCCTTGATGTGAAAATTCTGAAATGAAATTATATAATTACACCACAAAGCACTTTCTCAATAGAAAATCTTCCATTTTCCTAGGTGATAATGTTGTCACTCTTTTTCTAATACAATGTGGAGAGTGTTCCCCTTGCCTGGATTCTGGGGACAATTATTGTATGAAACTGAAGTAAGACTTTACCGATATTTTCTCTTTGAAAGAAATTACTCAATTTAGTGAGAGAAAAACTAAGCTTTTTAATTAAATAAAAATATTTTTTGTTTAAAAGACAATCCAAAACCCCACTGAAGTCTCACAGTACCACAGGTTGTCTGCAAAGGAAAATCAGTTAAGCAGTTAACTGTTACAAGCAATCTTTACTGAAAACATAGTGGTAAGAGATATGGCCATTGTCAACATTGATACAGTCACACCTCTGGAGAAAGTCTGCCTAATCAGCTACGGGTTTGCCACTGGATTTGGCACGGCAGTCTAAACAGCCATGGTGAAGGGCTTTTATATGCAGTTTGAATGAAATATTGGGATGTCAATTAAAAATTACTTCTCTACAGAAATTCTTTGGATGACACTGTCCACTTGCAGATTGTTTTCTTTTTCTTCAGAAACAAGAATATCCCACATCGATAAATACCTCGAGAAACTAACACTTTCCAGCTATGCTTTACTTGAAAATGGTCCTTGCTTTTATCTCATATAATAATACAGTCTTGACCTCGCCAACTAAGTAGAACCATCTGTTCCTTTTGCTTTTGCATTCAATGCTTATGCTCTTGGGTGACTCTAGGCTCTATCAGTGCTGTCTAGTCTTGTAGAGAGGGGTTGGCCTGTCATCATGGGCTGGAGCAGAAAGGATCATCGGGGTGGACATTAACAAAGACAAATTTTAAAAGGCAAAATAAATGGGTGCCACTGAGTGCATCAAGCCACAAGACTTCAAGTAACCCATTCAAGAAGTTTTAATATGATGGATGTTGGTGTTGAATTTTCCTTTGAGGTCATTGGAAAACCAGACACTCTGGTATGTGATCATCTGAAGTAAAAATTAGCAATAACTCTCTCTATCCCTGACTTAGATTTTATTTGAATGAATATTATTACATTCTTTCCAACTTCTCCCATTTTTCTTCTTCCTTATGATATTACCATCTCAGCTGATTCCCACTGTGCATTCTGGACACTGAATCTAGAATTTCCACACTGAATTTTTCTCACTCTCAGTTTTGTACATTATCATTCTTTCAGATACAAACCTACCTCCTTCAACAGACACAACAGAACTCTATAAAGAATGCTCATAAACTGTTTCATAAGAAGTAGCATATCTCTTAACCTCCAAACCAAAAGTTTTATATGAAATAAGATTAAAGTTAGATTGAGTGAACTTTTTACTTTCAGGAAAACTTATTATTTTGAATCTTAGTTTCCAAGAAAAAATATTTATACAGTTTACAGTTCAATTCAAAAATGAAGGAGAAAGTGGTTATTTCTCTACTTGAGCATGATTTATGTAAGAGGCTAGAAATTGAGAAGAAATTATTGTACATCTGCTGATTATTTTCTTTAGTAAAGAAATAGCATACTCTTGGATTATATGATTCTATCTTCTGCCCACCAATTTGCACACACAAGAACCATCCCTTCAAACCTGGACCTTTATCAGCCAGAAAATGTTTTCATTACTCACTGTACATAAAATTCTCTCATCTGTAAAAAGATATAGCTATGACAGAGCCAGTTAAGCCACCATTGGGATGCCTGCATTCCATGTTGGAGTGCCAGTTAAAGTCACTGCTCTTTTGTTTCTCATCCAGATTCCTGTTAGTGCATTCTAGAAAGCATCATGTGCCAACTCATGTACTGGGTTCACGCACTTGGAAGACCCAGATAGCATTTTAGTCCCCCAGCTTTGGCCTGTCCTTGGCTCTTGTGAGCATTTAAGGAATGAATCAGGACATGGAAGACTGATCTCTACTGATCTCTCTTTCCCTCTCTGTACACACTCTGTGTGTGTGTGTGTGTGTGTGTCTGTGTGTGTGTGTGTGTGTGTGTGTGTGTGTGTGTGTGGTATTCTTTTTCATGTAGAGAAACACTTTGAAAAAAAACTTGTTCAAGGTATAGCAAAATCTTTCTCACAACCTTGATACAGCATTTGAAAATAACTAATAGGAATATGTGTATGTATCAATTTTCCCACACTTCATATTATATAAGTAACTATCATTCTTAACGTCTGAAAGAAAATTAACTCTAGTCACTTCTGTCATGAATGGATTCCTGCTAAAACTATGCTATAGAATTATATTAGCATGGATTGCTATTTTGATTTTGAGAGGATTTTTAAGACTTATTTATTTTTATTGGAAAGGCAGATCAGATTTATGAAGAGAAGGAAAGACACAGAGAAGGTTCACTCCCCAAATGGTTAACAATGGCCAGAGCTGAATCAATCTGAAGAAGAAAGCCAGGATTCTCCTCTGATTCTCCCACATGCTTATAAGATCCCAAGGTTTAGTGCCATCCTCTACTGCTTTCCCAGGCCATAAACAGGGAGTTAAGTGGGATTGGGAGCAACCAGGACACAAACAGGTGACCATATGGAATCCTGGCACGTGCAAAGTGAATCACCCAATAACAGATCTTGAGACATACAAATGTATCCCAAGATGCTCCATTAAAGTAGATTTTGCCTCTACTTCCAGGTCTGTTGTTCCTTGAACACTTCTCTCCACCACGAATTATTTTCTAAATTATACCAAAAAATGAAAGTGTCCAGTCATAACATGGCTGAAAATTCACATTAACCCTAGCCAATTTAATGCAGCTGCAAACTGTCACTTAGGAGACTATAAGTAATTCCTCAGTTCTCACCACATCTATACTAAATAGCCAATGGAATTTCAAAATCCTTTTCAGCTGGCCAGGACAACATAATTTCCAGTAGTTCATATTACATGGCTTCACAAATAATCCATCTAGGAACTGAGAAGAAGAGAAAGAGGGAGTTGGGATACTGTTCTAGTCATCAAGATCCACACTGTGTAGGTGGCAGTTGCAGTATTAAACAAGGCCAGTTTTAACTCCACACTCCAAAAAAGGCAGATGATTGCAACAGCTTACATTGATAATAAATTCTTACTCCAAAAAGTGGCTTATGGGGAAAAAGAGCCAATACTGGTTTGTGACATCAGTATCCTCTGCCCAGACCAGGTGACTTGACTTTCTTCCCAAAGCGTCTGGATTCTCCTGGAAGTCAGATCAAGGTAAATGAGTCTCTTGGGAATATCCTTTAATTCTTCCTTCCCCCCTCCCATCCCTTTTGTAGTTGCAAAGTCTTTAAGAACTCAAATACATAAACAAGAAACTCCCTTCCTACTTAAACTCTTCTGCTCCAGTTTGGGCATGCCTCAACCTGGGGCTTTGAATCAAACAGGGGCATCTACATGACAGGAAACCATCACTGTACTTGAAAGACCAGGACATGAAACACTGTACCTTCATGATTCAAGCTTGCCCAGCAAAGTTGGCTACACCTCCAGCCAAAATAGCCCATTGTGGTTATTACATGAGATCATGGCATTGGTGTAAAATCCCCAAACTGAAATGGAAAATTTCTAAACTGAGATGGGAATCTTGTCTTTCTCTGCAGCATGGACTGCTATACTCTCAAACTTAACAGGTCTGAGAAATTGTAGCAGCATTCAGAAGCTGGAAAATTTGACCTTTCCCAGAAATATTTTGTTGTATACAGTGACCATATTTTTGCTTCAATAAATCCAATCTTCAAGATATTTTGAATGTGGGCCTGGTATGATAGTGTAGCCTAGTGGCTAAAGTCCTCACCTTGAACGCGCCAGGATCCCGTACGGGTGCCGGTTCTAATCCTGGTGGCCCTGCTTCTCATCCAGCTCCCTGCTTGTGGCCTGGGAAAGTAGTCAAGGACAGCACAAAGTATTGGGACCCTGCACCCATGTGGGAGACTGGAAGAGGCTCCAGGCTCCTGGCTTCAGATTGACTCAGTTCCAGCCATTGTGGCTGCTTGGGGAGTGAACCATCAGACAGAAGATCTTCCTCTCTGTCTTCTCTCTGTATATATGCCTTTCCAATAAAAATAAATATATCTTTTTAAAAAGATATTTTAAATGTGTGCTTGTGTTATGGATCACTGAAAAATTCTCTCAAGTTTGACCATTATTGCACAATTTTCTTCTTTTTGTCCATACATAACCAAAAACATCACATAAATATTGGTGAATATACATGCCACTCTATACTCATTCACTGTTATTGTAGGTTCTAATTCACAGCTTACCACTAATACCATGCCCTGTAACTTTGCTTGAATATATTATGCAACCAGTCTCTACAGACCCCAACATTTAAAATACACTCAAGGGTCCTGAACAAACTGAGCAAAATCCTTTTTTTCAATCTCTGGGCACCGCACTTCCCTAAATGAACACTAGATGGGGCACTTTCTAGTCTCTGCTAAAGCTGTCCTAATCCATCAGATAAGAATCCAGCCTCCAATGAAAACTATAAATTTTACCTGCAAAATAATAATGTGTAAGTTTTTTCAGACCTTTACTTCACTATATACATAACTCCATTTTAAACTATGATAATAGAATGTTTCTATACAATATAGAAGCCCAGGTTTTAAAAAAAAAGTGTAGGATGATCCTCAGTCCTGGAACTACATGCTTTGCAGGCACTACCGTGTTAACAGTTAATATTCCCTGATAATTTGTAACAACTATCAGCTCTTGTCTATTCAACAGAAATAAGTCTCAGATATTAGTGCTGGCACATTATCCTAAAGATGTTGTAGCTCCTATACACACGCCCAGTTGTCCATTAAATGTTCTAAGTTAATACTTTGGCTCTCTCTAGTGGTGAAATCTAACACTGGCCTACACTATATTTGTTCCTCTCACTTATTGCACTCTGATGTCATTTATAAACCAGAAGACCAATATCAATAACAACTAACATGATCCCAAAGAACTCACTCCTTTTTTATTGTTGTTGTTTCCTTGATGAGTTTTAAAAATCATTTATTCAATCACTCATTTCCAAATGCATTTACTCAGTAATGCAGGTGGCACTGGAGATGAAGAAATGACTGATACAGCCTATATATGCTTGTAAAAAGCTAAAATCTGGGCCCTAATGCAATAGCCTGGTGACTAAAGTCCTCACCTCGCATGTGCCAGGATCCCAGATGGGCACCGGTTCTAATTCTGGTGACCTCGTTTCCCATCCAGCTCCCTGCTTATGGCCCGGGAAAGCAGTCGAGGAAAGCCCAAAGCCTTGAGACCCTGCACCCATGTGGGAGACCCAGAGGAGGCTATGGGCTCCTATCTTCAGATCAGTTCAACTCCAGCAATTGCAGTCACTTGGGGAGTGAATCAGCACACGAAAGATCTTTTTTTCCATCTTGCCTCCTCTCCGCACATCTGCCTTTCTATTAAAAAATAAGCAAATCTTTTTTAAAAAGTAAAATCTGATAAAATAAACTTTACAGAAGAGGAATAACCAACCAATAATAGAAGGAGAAAATTAATTCTACCTAGGACAGTTTAGAGAAAACCTCATAGACAAAGGGAGTTTCAGTGAGAACTTTCAGTTTTATAATTTAAAAAGAGTGGCAATGGCATTTTTTAAAAGTCCAAGATATGAAAGAATACATCCTTCATGGTGCACATAATAAAATAGGGAGACAGGGTAGGCATGGGAGGATCTATAGTGAAGAGGCAGAGAAGTTAAGATTATTCAGACCCTATTTCATCATTGAAGTTCTTCAAGGATTTAGCAACATACAGAAAATGATGTTACATGTATGTTTTTTGGTATGTGGGCCACTCTTACTGGCGTTAGGTGGTACCTCATTGATGTCTCAATTTGGATTTCCCTTATTGCCAGAGAGCTTAAGTGCTCACTTATCTTATTCATGGAACTACCAGAAGTTTAAATTTATATCAAAGTTATTATCTGAGGAAACACAAATCAAAGTTAGTAAAAGAAGCATCCCTAGGAATAGACAAATGATGCAGTTCTGGAAGTGGATCACATGCCAACAAGATGGCGAAAGACCCCATTTGGAGTTGCTAATGTGAACCAATGATTCTCAGATCCTGGTGCTAATGTTCTGTGTGATTCTCATTAAGTGTGAGCTGGACTTAAGATGGCAAGCACAAGTTTAACAGCAGAAATAGTAGAACATCACTTCTAAGATTAGCAGACTTGAGGAAGGCATTGTGGTACAGCAGCTTGAGCTGCCACTTGTAATACCAATTGTTACTCCAGCTCAAACCATAGCTGTTCTGCTCATGATCAAACTTCTTACTAATACCCTTGAGAAAATAGACAAAGATGGCACAAGTCCTTGGGCCAACATATATACGTGGGAAACTCAAATAATGTTCCAGCCCCTTATTTCAGCTTGGGCCACCTCTTGCCACTATGGCCATTTGGATAGTGAACCCAGAAAATTTCTCTCTCTTTCTTTTCTCTCACTCTCTTTTTCTCCTTGTGTGTGTGTGTATTTTTCCCTATATCCTCACAGATACACCTTTCAAGTAACTACATAAATCTTCTAAAAATTAGAAGTCTTTTTTACAAAAATGCCACAGCTTCCATTTTTGGTACCTCTCTCTCTAGGGTCCCTCATTCTAGAGAAACATCTGCCACATTATGCAGCAACTTCACAGAAAGGACCTGAGCAAACTTTGGAGTTGATATGTTAAGGCCTATCAACATCAGTGTGAGTAAAAATAGGAATGGATTTCTCCCTGGGCCAAGCTATAAGATGACTACATCTCAGCCAACACCTGAACCATAGCTTTGTTAAAGGACCTGAATCAAATGACTAGCTAAATTGCTGTATTTTTTAAATGTAGTATTTGTTTTATGTATCTAACCAATATATCATTAATATCCTGGTGGTAAGCAGGGAAATAATCCCCACTGGCAATTTACTATAAACACCTGTAGTGAATCAAGATAGAAAACACACTGCAGGGTTAGCACTAACTTATATAACATCATTAGCACTTGAGATTAAAGTGGTAAATGTAATTATTAGGACTGTGAGTTTAGCTGGTTATTGATAAATGTCAACAATGTACAACATGGGAAAAAAATGACAAGCCTGGATATGTCACTCACAAATTAAAAATGAACATTTCGAATTTTGACAGAAATTTCAATTTTCCTTTATTTCCTACAACCAGAAGACGAGTTGCACTGAGTAGGATGACTAATTAGTCATGTATTAGTTAAATAACATAAAAGTCTAAACATATGGTCCCCTAAGATCTCCAAAACCAAGGCAGGGTCCTGATTTCCAGAGGTCAGATCTTGAGATTGAACAGAGAAATATCCCAGGAATGTAAATCTCAGATTGTCCTGATCCCACTAGGCCTAAAATAGTGATAAAACTTATGATAAAACAGCAGTTTCTTCTTGCATAGAGTCCATGAGAAAACTTGTTAAGGTGAATGCCTCAAAAGACAATGTTTCCACTTTGTATGGTATGACTGTACATCTCTTAATGGGTTCTAGATCGATGTATTAGGTAAAAGTCGAGCCTGACCACAAAGACAATTCACCAAAAAAATTTCAGGACTCAGCTAATCTGTGAACTAGAAAGTTAAAAGCATGCTTGACTGAGATAGCACAACATAACAGAGGAAAAAACAAATGGCCTGCAACAGAGAACTCAACGCTCTCTGAAAAATACGTGAACTTCATTCAGTGATACCAGGATAATAATCCCTAAAAGCTCTGCTCTGCTCTGCTCTCCTCTCCTCTCCTTTCCTCTCTTCTCTTTCTCTCTCTCTCCATGTATGTGTGTGTGTGTGTGTGTGTGTGTGTGTGTGTGTGTGTGTGTGTGTGTGTGGTAGGGGAGGAGGAGGCAGAGATGCAGGTCTATGATAAAACATGGAGTTTCAGAACTGTTTTGGCAGAGTAATAAAGAAGAAGTCAAGAGGTTCAGAAAGGTGATCATTGTAGAATGTGTTTCTCAGAAAAGATGTAAAAACCCAGCAGATGCCTATATTCTTCAGGATAATCCAATCCAAACACTCCTTGCACTAAAGCAATAATAACTGTACCTCAAGTAGTGCAGGCGATGGGGGTAGGAGGTGGGCACTACCATCAGAGAGGAACTCAGAAGTGCCTGTGCTCTATGAGGCAGGTGTAACAGTAGTGAATGACTCTAAGATCCTGAGATGACTGGATTCTGAACTAGCAGAGATCAGAAGGCACCACTTAACCATCAGAACAAAATGGCTACAATTATCCAAATAGGCAACAGAGGCTGTATAGTGACAATGGTGCTGAACTCTTACAAGGATCGGTGCCCATGAAGATTACAGTGCACCTGCAGCTGGGACAGATTATGGTACCACTTGCTCCATACGTTGGTTAGGAGGCTAGGTGTGGCTTCTCCTCTTATCTCTCCCCTGCCCCCATATACGAGAAGAAAAAAAGAGAATGTGAAAACAATGGTCTCACCCACTTTCCTCTAGCCCTTGACCCTTTGCAGCCTAATCAAATATGCAAAGAGAATCAAAAATAAAATGTACACAATTTTAAAGGAAGTATCAATATAATAGAATGAAATTCCTCCTCCCCACTGTCATCAGCCACACACATTGGGAATGCCACAATGTTCAAAGCACACCTGGTCCCAGGGATGCATTCTGAAAGATGGAAGGAGACACATGAAGATCTCATTAATGATGCTTTTTATACGACATGAGTTCAAACAACAAGAACCTGCAGAATATGGACTCAAGCTACATGTCCATGGTGAAGCTCTCCTGGTGCTCCAGAAGTTTCCACATGTACCTCTGCAACTACTACCTGCACTTGGGAATAAGCCTCATGCTCTTGCAACACTGAGGCATTTCTTTTTGTTAAGTATCCCCTTTGAAAAGCAGCAGCTTGACAACACATATGAACTTTGTAACCAAACAAAATTCAAATTAAATCTGATCACTCATAGATGACTGAATGCTAGCAAAAAGTAATTAATTATAATGGGAAGAAACTCTGCTATAAAGAAAAAACATCTTTCCATCAGATGAGCAGACTTCCAGAAGAGCAGACTTGATAAACATAAGTTATTTGTCTACAAATTTAGTTGAATCTTTAATAGAATGGATGTTTCAAAGTCTCTTTTCCAGATGTCAGAAAATTGCTGCTATGTAAAGTGGCGCCATTAAGACAATGTTGGTTGTCCCAGGGAGAACTTCACACAGCACAGATATCATGACTTACACACTTGTGGAAGCTGTATGGTGGTCATTGCAGTACCGATCCTCTTATCCTCGCCTAAGTTTTACAGCAGATATTCTTAGAGAATTGATGTGTATATTTGTGATACAAGCATGTATATGTGGTCTGTACATAATATAGTCTAAGAAGGGATGATGTGGCACAGCAAGTTAAGCTGCCACGTGAGAAACTGACATCCTATTTGAGCTCCAGTTTGAGTTCCAGCTCTTCTACCAAAATTAAGCTCTCTAATAATGTACCTGGGAAAGCAGAATAAGATGGCCCAAGTACTTGGCCCAAGTACATGTAGTACACCTGGATGGAGGTCTGGCCTAGTCCTGGACATTACATTTAGGAAGAGAACCTACAAATGGAAACATTCTCATTCTCTCTCTCTCTCTCTCTCTCTCTCTCTCTCTCTCTCTCTCTCTCTCTCTCTCTCAAGCACACACCACACACACTCAGACACACACCATCTATGTAACTCCATCTTTACAATACATAATATAAATACACCTTTTATCAAAATAGTCTAGGAATGAGAAAACTGAGCAAACAGCAAAAATTAGTGAAAAATAACACATGGAAGAAACAGTAGGTAAGATCCAGAAGGACCTTGATCTGAGATCCAAAAGCAGAAACTGTGGGAAATAAATGAATATAATTTATTTTGATAGTCTTTTGCCTTATTTCTAAAATGTTGGTGCATGTCAGATAAAGACATCAGGGATCACAGTACTCTCAACCAGTGACACAAAAGTTGGGGAATGATTGTTTAGGGAAAGCAGATCCAGGTTGAGTTTCTCAGGAATTTATTATATTGTGATAGCTACTGTTTGAGAACGAGGAGGCACACACATCTATGTGGCTTCAGAGAGATCGAAAGACAATAAGAGAGAGAGAAATGAAAAACTATTCTTTCATTCTTTAGAAAAAAAATTTTGTATTTCTTCACATTTTCTTAACCCTGCTACAAACATTTTAATGGGAAATGAAATTGTTCTAAGTCACCAAATAATAGAACCCTGGCACACAACAGAAATGTGGAGAACTGGCTCCTGTAATTCTACTTGAAAACATTACAGGATTGTTATTGTATTTTCACAAAAATATCAGACCCTGTAAGGTTGAATATGGAGTCATTCTTCATAAGAGGTAGGTTTAGAAACACCATAGTAAGCCAGAAACATGCTGAAATCTCTGTCTAAGTTACATGAACTAGCATGACTTCACTCTGGAGGAGGGGTGGCTGCTGTCTATTTGCCAGTTGGCACAAGAAACATCCTCCCAGGGATCACAAATCTACAGGATGGGGCCAGTGGGCTGACTGAAAGACCAGAAAGCAGTGGCATCTCTGGTCAGGCAATCTGACAAAAGAAGAAGGTGAAACTGAGGAGTGAACATCAAAGATCCCAAGACAACTGACAGGATGTGGGGTCACTTAACTCTTCATTGGGAAATCTCTAAGAAGCTGCTTTACATCTTCAAGCATCCAGCCATGTTTGCTCTGAGCTTCTGTTTGCTCCACAGCCAGGGACATTTGCTTCAGTAATTTGCCCTTTCCAGCATAGCAGATACCCATCTGATATCATGGTATTCATTAACGAAAGAGCTTAACATAGACTAAAAAATGAGGCATGTTATCACCAATAAAGGAACTGAAACTTATAAAGGCCTGTTGGGCATTTTCAAAACATAAATCACACATTACAACTTACCTGGTGAAAGATAGATTGCAACCACCCAAAACTACATTTCTAAATCACGTGTTAACTTTATAATTTTAGGGGGGAAAGTACCTAAAATTACATCTTTAAAGCTATACCAACATACTATTTTTTTTTACATTTTGTAATATTTATGTCATTATTTTTAAAAGCAGAGTAAGACAGAGAGACAGAGGTCTTCCGTACACTCTGCAAACAGATGCCCATTTCCAGGACTGGTCAAGCCTATACCAGGATCCCAGAACTGTGTCTGGGACCCTGTGTGTACAGAGTTCCAAATATGTGGGCCATGTTCTATGGCTTTCACAGGCACACCGCAGTGAGCTGCATCAGAAGTAAAGCAGCTGGGACTCAAACCAGTACCGCACTGCTTACTGGCATTACAGTATCAGCAGAAACTGCTATGCCACATTTCCAGCCCCAAATATGACATTGTTTTTTAAGATTTATTTAGTTTTATTGGAAAGGCAAAAAGGGAGAAATAAAGAAATACAGAGAGAAAAAATCTTTCATACACTGGTTCACTCCCCAAGTGGTCACAATGGCTGGAGTTAAGTTGATCCAAAGCCAGGAGCCAGGAGCCAAAGGCTTCGTCAGGGTCTACCATGCAGGTACAGAATCCCAAACCTCTGGGTCATCCTCTACTGTTTTCCCAAGCAACAAGCGAGGAGCTGGATTGGAAGTGGGGGAGCCAGGATATGAACCAGAGCTCAGATGGGACACTGGAATATACAAGGCAAGGACTTCAGCCACTAGGCTATTGCACAAGGTCCAAACATGCTATTCTTTTTTTTAAAAGATTTATTTTTATTATTTTTTTATTGGAAAGGCGGATATACAGAGAGGAGAGACAGAGAGGAAGATCTTCCGTCCGATGATTCACTCCCCAAGTGAGCGCAACGGGCCAATACTATGCCAATCCGAAGCCAGGAGCCTCTTCTGGGTCTCCCACGCGGGTGCAGGTTCCCAAAGCTTTGGGCCATCCTCGACTGCCCTCCCAGGCCACAGGCAGGGAGCTGGAAGGGAAGCGGGGCTGCCGGGATTAGAACCGGCGCCCATATGGGATCCCGGGCGTGCAAGGCGAGGACCTTTAACCACTTGCCCCAAACACACTATTCTTAACCCCAAAACTGATGTACCTGAATAGTGCCTTGCAGACAACATTCAAATCCTCTTTACCCACTCCTGAACCTGGTACACTCTGAGAATGTACTGTTTACCAAAGCAATGCTCATCAATCTGATCAACAGTCAGTCTCTAACTGCCTCTCATTTTTACATAGACGCATTCTTTGGGCACTTTGGAGCAGTTTCACAGTAAACTCAGTAGACCCACAAAGTGTATAATGTTTATAGCCAGACCTTAGTATACAGGGTTTTTGTAAAGTGTTTTAAAGAATTTTTGCATTAATACTTATTAATACTTATCTAGAGGTTAAATTTGACCATCAATTATTTAGATATGACTCAGCGTGAGACACTTCTGATCCAAGTTATTAAACAAATCCTCAAATAACTGCAGTTCAGATACCATTGGTAATCACACACCATATGCATGACTGAAGCAAAACAGATGGGGTGCTTGTCTTCACCGATCTCAGGGTCTGAAAGAGGCAACTAATACCAGACATGTAAACACAAAAATAAATACATAAATACAATTTTTGGCAGATGTTAGAAAAAGTGCAGTACTGACCTCTCTAAGCCATAGTAAAAAAGTAGACACATCATCTATTGGAAGACAGGCTTTAGATAACAAGGGAAGCTACAAATACTAAGATGGTCATGTTATATGCATAATAGACTTGGACGCTAGGTTTGAATTTTTGGTTTCCATAAAATTTGCCTTTGACTTACTGAGGTGGAGCTTCAGAGGTAATACACATTTCTAGAGTTTCTCTCTCATCCCAGTATTGAAGAAGATGGTAAATCATTCTCCTTTCATTTATTACAGTTTTGTAGGTATAGAGATTCCTGCATCCACCTCTACCCCTTTCCCAGTTTCTCCTCTCACCATGTTCCTCCATATTATCACAATGGTACAGTTCTTTAGAAATAGTTACAAGTTCAACATTCTTTTAAGTATTTCACAGCACTGTAGGTACAGGCTCTTACAGAATATATATCATCATACTGCCAAGATGTACTTAATTATTGCATTGGGAGAACTCCTTTATTTTGGAATAGAGATGTATATTGCAACATATCTTCATTGTCTGGTATGCTAGCCTCCACTATATTGTTCACCTATGAGAATAAATATATACACTTGATTGCCTATTTATTTATTTATTTTACTGTGCTATGCTGTCTTATATCAGAGAAAACATATCATATTTATCCTTTGGGGACTGGCTTGTTTTGCTAAGCATACCAGTCTCCACTTCGGCCCATTTTGCTGTAAATAGTAGGATTTCATTCTTTTTATGGCTGTGTAATATTCCATAAATTACATTATCACAATTTCTTTATCCACTCATTTGTTGATGGGCATCTAGGTCATTTCAATATCTTCACTACTGTGAATTAAACTACTATCAATATATTGTTAAAGGCTGGTTTCTTACTTGTAGATCTTATTTCCTTTGGATATATTCCCAGGATTGGAGCAGCTTGGTCATATGGCAGATCAATTCTCAGTGTCTGAGCACTCTCCATACTTACTTCCATAGTGGCTGCACCAGTATACACCCCCATCATTTGGAGTAGGATTCCTTTTTCTCCACATCCTTGCCAGCACGTGTGGCTAGTTAATTTCTGTATGTAAGCCATTCCATTCTCACTGGAGTTAGGTGGAACCTCGATTTGGTTTTTATTTGCGCTTTGCTAATTCTTAGTGATTCTGAGCATTTTTCCATGTGTCTATTAACCATCTGAATTTCTTTTGAAAAATGCCAGCTTATAACCTTCACCCATTTCTTAACAGTGTTGATTGCTTTGCTGTCGAGGTTCTGAAGCTCTTTGTAAATCCTGGGGATTAGTCTCCTACCTGTTGTGTAGGTATACAGAGATTTTCTCCTATGCTGTTGGTGGCCGCTTTGTTGACTGGTTCCTAGGCTGTATAGAAGCATCTTAGTTTGGCGCAATTCCCTCTGTTTAATTTTACTAGAGTGGGCCAAGTAGCAAAATAGTGAGCACCTCCCTCTTGGGCTACCACTCCCACTAGAAAGCATGAGAATCAGGACTGGAGCAGGGGTGGCTAGACAGAACAGTGCCCGCCAGCATGTGTGTGGGCTGGATAGTGGGGCTGGTTGAGTTGAACTAGGCTTCAGTGCCCACTGACATAGAGGAGAGCTGAATGGGATGTGGGACAGATTGGACAAGTCTGCTGTAGATATTGGCATGCATGGGAACCAGGGCAGGTGGTAGGACTGGAGGGGGTTATTGTTGGTCACTCCAACTAGGCTGTAGCTCCCACTGGTTTGCGTGAGGGCTGATTGTGTGGTGGACAGGATCAGACTGGACTACAATAACCATTGGTTTGTATAGAAGACAGGGCTAGAAATAGAGCTGACCCAGCAATTGTAACCACCAGCACATGTATAAGTTGACTGAGGCGACAGACTGTACCAGACCCAGTACCGGCATGCACACACAAAAAAACAGGTCTGGAATCACCTCAGACAAAGTTTCTTTGGGGATCCATCCAACTGAACTGCTGATCTCAGAACCCCAACCATGAAGAGAAGTGCAGGTTCCATGGTCTGATCATGGAGTGCATGTGTCAAAGCTGAGTCTCCTCAGAGGCTCAGATGGAGCAGTGGACAGCATACTCAGGTGCACATGGAGGATACAGCAGCCCATTGGAACCTGCAGAGGACACCTGGTGCCACAACAGAGAGCAAAGGACAGAACAAATTGGTCAACTACCCCAGACATGTGTTGGCAGTGAATACCTGAGCAAATGGAGACTAAGGTAGACTATGTTAGCCAGTGGATTCTGGAGAGTTTTCATCGTGCTTGAAATGGTAAGATTAGCAGCAACTCAGAACTGCTGAACTATCAAAACCACTTGAGCAGAGCACTCGGAGCATGCCCCAAGTCAGTTACCCTGGGATGGGGTGGAAGGCTGGGTGGGACTTCTCCCTTTATCTCCTCCATTGCCCCAGACACAGAAAAAATAAAGAGAGAAAATATGAAAACAATTATCTTACCCATTTTCTTGTAGCCCTTGAACCTTTGCGCACTAATCAACTATGTAAAGATTATCAAAGTAAAATAATAATAATGTTATAATAATAAAACAAAAAGAACAAAACAAAAACAAATGAAAGAATGGCTGAACCATATTACTTTTCCTTTCCATTAGCCTGGAATATCCTTTTCTATCATTTAACTTTCTGTTTCTCCCTCTCTTTGATGATGAGATATGTTTCTTATAGGCAACAGATAAATGGGTCCTGTGTTACGATCCATTCTGCTAATCTGTATCTTTTGATTGATGAGTTTAAGCCATTTGCATCCAATGTTAATATAGACAGGTAGTGTTGGTCCTGTCATTTTAAAATTGGCTTTATCATTGTTGGATTTATGTTTCTTTTTTGGTTTTACTGAGGTTGTCTCTACTTGCATCTTTGTATTTAATAGGTGACATTCTTTTTCCTGTCTGTATCAAATCTTTACACATTTGTAGGGCTGGTCTGGTAGAAGCAAAGACTTGAACTTTTTGCTTGCTTGGAGGATTTTGTTTCATTCACAAACATGAATGAAAGCTTCGCTGGGTATGTTATTCTGTTAAGAATAAATTCTGATAAGTTTCTTTTAAGCTCTGAAACATGTCACTCCATTCTCCTCTGGCCTGTAGAATTTCCTCTGAGAATTCAGCTGTAAGTATGATTGTATTTCTTTGATGTACATAGTTAAGTATCTCTTCTTTATGTTAAGCTAAACAGTTTACTTATAATGTGCAGTGGTTATGATCACCTCTGGTTTAGTCTCTTCAATGTTCTATTCCCTTCCTGTACTCAATTTCCCCCTACTTTCTCCATATTAGGGAAGTTACCATTTATGATTTAATTGAACATACCTATCAATACAGCTGCTCTTTTCATGCTGTCAAGCAGCCATATAATCTGTATATTTGCCTTTCTGATAGTGTCAATTAGTTCTTGATGGTTTTCTCAAAATTACTTAGTTCCTTTTCCAGGTGAAAATATTTGACTAGGTACTTTCACTTGTGGTATTATTTTGCTCCCTGGAGCAGTGAAATGCATTCAGGGTATCACAATGTTTAGAAGTCTCTTGGAGAGTCCTTGGACACCTGCACCTGATGTGCCACCCATTGAGGGAGTAGAAGGCTGGGTTGCACATTCCATCCTAACTCTTGTTACCATTCACAGGAACACTGTTGCTCTGTCCCAACTCACAGTCAAATAAAAGACCAGCAGGTAGTGAGATTTTATGACTTAAATCACCTCCTGAATCTCCAGACACCAGTGGAACAACTGGACACTGCTGCCCTGTTCCTCTGTGTCCACAGGTCACAGCTATACTCTCTGCTGCTGACCTGCCTACTCTTGTCAACTGGGATCAGTCCCTTTCTGCTTCTTCCCCACTAATCCTTCTCTGTCTGTATTAACCAGTTCTTACCCTATTCTGCTATCTTCCCTCTCTTAAGTTTGAATTCTAATAAAACATTTTGGAAAACTCTTCTGGGTATAATTTCTTTTGTATTTCTACTTTTAATATTGAATTAGGCAAGCTGCTTTGTTTCTAACACAGGATGATGTGGAAGTAAGTAATAAGCATCCATTATGATGTTCTTTAACTCAATGAAATGTACTTAGCCATTCGGTACATCATTTGATGTTCTCTTTTGGTCTCTGACCTTCATTGTTTCCTGATTAAACCCCTTTTAATTTTGTCCTGTTGCAATGCATCTCAGATCAGTTCTATGATTATTACCCTACTATAATATGTGGTATGCCAGGGGCTTCCATTGCAAGCCAATGACCAAGAATTCTTGTGAGTCCTTTTCAATCCACACTTAGGCTCTAGAAAAATGACTAAACAGAGATTTAGCAGAGCACATACATTTGAAAATGAAACAAAAAAGAAGTATGAAGGAAGAACATAATGACCTTTAATAAAGAGGTCCTGATCCCATCTGAGAGATCACAAAAAGAAGCAATATTTCAGCTGAAATCTGAATTACAAGGAAAAGTTATATTTGCTGAATAGCCCAATATTAAAATAAATACATGTTATCATGGATATTCTTTTATATGCCCTTATCTAAAGATTAAAAAAAACTTTTTCTGAAATCTATTTAAGATAAAGAACTATAGTAGTAATTCCACACAATAATTATTTACTATATAATAAAAGTTGACTTGACAATTTTCAAAGGACAAAATTCCACTTACAAAAGAATTCAAGATAAGATAAGCAGAGCCCCAGTCTTATTAAACAATTTAGAAGTTTGAAAAGTAGCATCTTGATCTTTGAGTTTTGTAACACATGAACTTTTAGGCCAAGTAGAATTCAAGTCAAACGTCTGATCCCTCAGAAACATAAAGGATATCAAGCAGAGTAATTAATTGTAATGGGAATAAGCTCTTCTAGAAAAATCAATGATGTCTCACTTTCCTTCCCCAAAATAAGACTGCAGAAACAGATTCCTTGGCTAGAAACTTAGGTGAGTCCACAGTAGAAGGGGCATTTCAGAGTCTTTATTATGGAAGTCAGAAAATGGAAGAAAATTTAAAAGAATGATCATAAGACCATTCAACAACAGAAATAAGTAAATACATAAGTTTAAAGAAATCTATACACAACATGGATAAAATGAGAAGAAATAAAATTTTAAATATAAATGAAGAATTCAATATGTCATAAAAGATGGAGAATTAAAATCCTTAACAACACAGTGGTGACACAGAAAAAAAAGAATTTCATATTTAGAAGAAAATTATTTTAGAAAAGGAAAGAAAAAAAGAAGAAACTAGCCACACTGAAAACAGTGTTAGGCATTTATGGGAAACCATTATCTTAGGAGGTTCTGAAGTTGTGGGAAGATCTATTCAGCAAAATAATAGTGGAAATAAAAACATAAACTTGCCTAGTATAGAATAAGATAGGAACATCCAAGGAACAGTAAGTACATACAACTTCAAATAGACTTGATCATAAAAAATCTTCACCATGAAACATCACAGAAACTTTTAAAAGTAAAATAAAAATATTGATACTGAGGCCTTGTTGGGGCTTTTAACTGACCGGATCTTTACTCTGTTAGACCTATCTTCAGACCATAGAAGGTCTCCCCAAGAGGCCACTGAACTTATCTGGACAATAAGACGCTGAACTTTATGCTAGGCAAGTGTTTGCAAGCAATGAATCTCAACTGAACTTGAACTATGGTTATGCAACAAGGTGGAGGAATCCACCATGGGGGGAGGGGTATGAGAGGGGTGGGGGGAATCCCCAATGCCTATAAAACTGTACTACATAATACAATGTAAGCAACAATAAAATAAATAAATAAATAAATAAATAAAATAAAATAAAAATAGATGACTACAAACCATACACTAGAAAAATGCCTGGCACTTGTATACACAAGAGAAAGTCTTACACGATGACTCTTTGGCTAAATCCATACACTGCAAGTGCTGGCAATCCAATATGGGTGCCAGTTTGTGTCCCAGCTGCTTCACTTCTCATCTATATCCCTGCTTATGGCCTGGAAAAGCAGAGGAGGATGACCCAAGTCCTTGGGATTCTGTACTCATGTGGGAGACCCAGAAAACTTGGGAAGTGAATCAGTAAATGGAAGATCTTTCTGTCTCTCAGTAAATCTGATCTGTCCTTCCAGTAAAAATAAATATTTTTTTTACAGAGAGAGAAGGGGAGGGAGGATGCTACCTTGAAAGCTACCTTCAAGGAATCTCCAATTTGACAACTGAAGTCTCATAAAAAATCTACAAAGCTAAAATAGAATGCAGAGACATAGACCAAGTGTTAAAAGAAAAAAATTTAACCCAGAAACCATATCTAGCAAAGCTCTCACTTAAAATTAAGGTAAAAGACCACTCCAAAACAAACAAAAAAGAATCTGTCACCACTTGCCCAGCCTTATGATTGATACTTAGGGATTTGCTACACACAGAACCAAAGAAAGATAGTATCACTAATAAAGAATGTGGATATTTTGAGATCCATCATGTGTGAATAGGTAGTAGCCACACTAACTTGAGCTAATCTAGAATTGAAAATAATGAAAGACTTCATTTTCAGAATTTGTCTGACATAAATTCTCAGCAGAGAAGTGAAACAAAAAATAAAAACAATGGAAGCTCTGGCACATGAGCACAGAAATCAATACATTGCATACAATCAGCCATGTGTGGCAGCCAGCAGCTGATGGTGAGCCATCATTTCACTTCCAACTCAAGTAGGAGACAAAGCATTGATGACTGGAGAAAAAAGCAGAACATAGTCAGAGGTGGGAACAGACCAGAGTTACCATAATCACTGGTGATACTGTCAGCTGTAGAATCTTGAGGCCACACTGACTCTAGGTCCTGACTCAATCCAGAGTGAGGGGCGGGCTCTGGCAGGTAGCCATAAGAGAAGAGCAGACTCCTTTCTCCTATTGTCCCACAAAGTGTCCACCAAAAGAAACAGAAGGAAAATGCTGCCATTTTGAAGGCAACCTCGACCTGCAAGCAGCAACTGCTGGTGTAAGATAAGGGAAGGCTGTCTGGCTTTGGCAGTTAGTAAGTGCATCTGGTTCTGCACAGGAACATGTGATTAGGTGGTTCTGCTGAAAGGATAAATGCATGTACACCACTGACTCTGATACAGGGATGATGGCTTTGCAGAGAATGACACATGTTTCTGAGACTGGTAGGCAAGTACACACCCCAAACCTTCTAACATGACTTGAGGGGAGGCATGTTAAGGGCAAGCTGCTAATGCAGAGCACTGAGAGATTGCTGGTGTAGGGAATGCCTCTGCTCTCTGCTCTCAGTGTCACTTCAGTACTCTGTGACTATGGTAATCTTCAAGCAACACCATAGATATTCTGTGTCTTCATGACAGGATGTGGTGTGTAGCTCCATGTCCTGGGTACACAGAGACCTGTACAGACATGTACATGTGTTACATGTGTGTGTATGGCTGGGGTAACAAACACCGAACTAACCACAGGCATTGACCAAATTAAAAGAGAGGAGGTAAGGTTGTGTTTCCACAATCAACCAATAACACTCCCATTCTGACAAATGAGAATATCCAATACATCAAACTTAGGTGTCACCTTGGACTCTAATCCCACACATGAGCACTGAACAAAGTCTGCTGACATGCTGCCCACATGCAGCACACATTTCCAGATATCCACTGAGGAACAATCACTCCACCAAGTCACAGAAACATAGTACAAAAATAAAAAAAATAATAATGGGAGAAAAACAAGTGTATTCACAAATGCCTAAAAAACTAAATGCAGAAACACAAAAGACAAAAACAAAGATGACATGAGGACTTTTGGGAAAGAACACAACAATTATTCAATATTACAAAGTTAAGATAAAGAGACTAATGAAATGCCTGAAAATGAATGAGGAAAATGATCACAGGATTATTCGAAGGCATACAGAAATAAATTAAGCAAATAAAGAAATCTATGATTATACATAATACAGATGAAAGGTTTACAAAAGATTGAAATATTGGACAGAAATTAAACAGAAATATTAGAAATAAAGAATCAAATGTCCAACAGAATATGTAGTGGAAAACCTCAACAACAGACTCTAGGGATATCTGAGATAGAAGACAAAGCAGTGGAAACATCTCAGCCAAAAAAACAGCAAAAGACAAAAAAAAAATTCAAAAAACTCAAAACAATGCTCAAGATCTTTTGGAGCAACATAAAATGACCACACATATATATCATAGGAATTCATCAAGGGGAGGAAAAAGAATGGTTTCAAAGGATTACTTCATGAGATAACAGCCAAAAGCTTTCCTAATGTGGAGAAATAAAAGGATATCCAAGTATAGAAAAACACACAGAATGTATAGGCATAATCAGAAATAATCTTCCTAATGACACATTATAGTCAAATTTTCAACCAAACAAAAAAACAAAACATAAAGAAAATATTCTAAAATGTGCACAGGGAAATACCAGGTTACCTTCAGAGGATCCCAATAAGATTAACAGTTGAAATCTCATCAAACCTCTACATGTTAGGAAAGAATGGAAAAACATACTACAGGTCCAAAAAGAAACACACTTCCAATCAAGAATACTACACCCAGCAAACTATCATTTATATAAAAGGCAAAATAAAAAACTTCTAGAGCAGAAAGAAGTACAAAGAATCTTTCACCAGCTGCCCAGCCCTACACAGAAATACAAAATCATAATCACCATAATGAAAATTCAAAGGTAGAAAAGATCCTAAAAAAGATACAAAGAAACCCAGAGCAAATAATAGCAATATTTATGGCAAAAAGGTGGGAAAAACTTATTAAATTTCAATATTAATTTTGAATGCAAATGATCTAAAACTCTCAAATCAAAAATACAGGCTAACAGAATGGATTAAGAAATAAAATCCAATTTTTCCTGCCTACAAGAAGCACATTTTTGACAATAAAAATACATACAGCATGAAAGTGAAAAAATTAGGCTGGCATGTAAATCCTCAGCAAGTAAATCCTCACCCTGCACACACTGGGATCCCATATGGGCACCAGTTCGCGTCCTATCCCATCCAGCTCCCAGCCTGTGGTCTGGAAAAGCAATAAAGGATGGCCCAAGTCCTTAGGATCCTGCACCCACATGGGAGACCTGAAAGAAGCTTGTGGCTCCTAGCTTCAGATTGGCTCAGCCTTGGCCACTGCAGCCACTTGTGGAGTGAACCAGTGAATGGAAGACCTTCCTCTGTCTCTCCTTCTCTCTGTAAATCAGCCTTTTCAATAAAAATAAATACATCTTTAAAAAGTAGTTAAGTAAAAAAAATTGAAATGGAAAAGGAAAGGAAAAATGAGTAGTTATAGCAATTCTAATATCACCAAAATACACTGTAATGCAAAAACCATTAAAAGAGATGAATAAAGACATTGCATAATGATTGAAGCATCAATTCAGCAAGATGGACTGATCATAGTAAATGTATATGCACCCACTACCAGGGCACATCACTATTTTAAATATTTCTTAATGAATTTAAAGGAGACATAGACTTTAATGCAATAATCACAACACTTCAACACCTCACATTATTCTATGTTCAGATTGAACACAGATAGTCAACAAAGAAACAACAGAGCTAATCTATACTATGAAACAAACAGACTTAATATTTACAGATATTTCATTTCACAGTTGCAAATGGAACCTACCCTAGGATAGACTACATGCTAGTCCATAAAATAACCCTCAGTAAATCCAAAAATATTGAAACCATACCAAATACCTTTGCTGACTCCAATGGAATGAAGCTGGACATCAGTAATTTGAGAAATTCTATAAAATATGCAAATGCATGGAGACAACAAAATACACTCTTGAGTGAACAGTGGGTCACAGAAAAAAAATTAATATTGAAATCAGCAAATTCCTGGGAATGAATGACGATGACATGGTATAAACAACAAAAGCTGTATTAAAAAGGAAGTTCATACCAATTTTTCTTTTATCAAGAAAACAGAAAGGCACCAAATAAATAACCTATCAATGCAGCCCAAAAACCTATAAAAAAAGTAAAGGAAATCCAAAGTTAGTAAAATGAAAAATAATTAAAACTAGAGAATAAAGAAAAGTGGACCCAATTTTAAAGCTACCAATCACAGTGGAAGGGTATAGAGTATGTATGCAATCACCAATATTTATGTGAGGCTTTACCATGTACAAATAAAAAGAAGAAAATTATGCATTTGTGATCAAATCTGAGAAGTTTTCCAATGATTTACAATGCAAACACACATTCATAAAAGCTTAGATTTTGTGTTTGTTGAAGCAAAAGAGAGAAATTATGAGCTATGAACACTGTGTACAGCAAAACATTTCTGGGAAAGGTCAGATTTTCTCACTCCTGACCACTCCGACATCTCACATTCATTAAGTTTAATTTGGAAGCACAGCAGAGCAGAAGATCCATGAACTGAAGATGTGGTTTTGCGAGAAAAAGTAAACAAAATTAATATATCACTGACCCAATTTAAAAAAAAGAAGTCAGAGACCCAAATCAGTAAAATCAGAGATGGAAAGGAAAATATAATGGACATCATGGATATAAAAAGAATCATAGGGCCCCAATGAGGTAGCCTAGCAGCTGAAATTGTTGCCTTACTCACACCGGGAACCCATGAGTCCTGCTTTCCAGCCAGCTCCGTGCTTGTGGCCTGAGAAAGCAGTCAGGGATGGCCCAAAGTTTCGGGACTCTGCATCCACATGAGAGACCCAGAAGAGTCTCTGGGGTTCTGGCTTTGGATCAGCACAGCTTCGACTGTTATAACCACTTGGAATGAATCAACGGATAGAAGATGTTCCTCTCTGTCTCTCCTCCTCTCTGTATGCCTGACTTTCCCAAAAAAAATTAAAAATAAATCTTTTTAGAAAAAGAATCATCAGAAATTACTAAAGGCAGCTACATGCCAACACATTGGAAAATCTAGAAGAAATGGACAGATTTCTGGACATACATAATCTACCTATATTGAGTCACAATAACAGAAAACTTAAGTAGACCAATTACTAATATGGACATTGAATCACAAAACACCCTTAAAAATCAAGAAAGACGCAGGACCAGATGGCTTCACACTAAATTCTATCAAGCTTTTGAAGAACTAAATCTGATTCTTTTCAAACTAGTCAAAACTAGTCTTTGCACACTCCTTCTATAAGGCCAGCATCACCTTAATTCCAAAATCAGCAAAATATACAACCAAGAAAAGGAACTATAGATCAATATTCCTGATGAAAATACTCAAATATCCTAATATCCTAGCATTTCCATTAATATAAAGAAACAGACAAGGATGTTTACTCTCACCCCTGCTACTCAATCCATTTCTAGTCATTTTAGACAAACCCATTAGGCAAGAAAAAGAAATCAAGGAGATAAAAATTGGAAAGGAAGTGGTCAAGCCATTCCTCTTTGTAATTGACACTATTCTCCACATATAGGAGAACCAGAACATTCTACCAAGCAACTACTGGAACTCATAATAGAGTTTGGTAAAGTTGTCAGATAAAAAAAAATCAACACGCAAAAATCAATGGCCTTTCTATACATACAAGAATTCCATGAGTCAGAAAGAATTTATATAGTCAGTCCTATTTACAAAAGTTATAGAAATGTGGAATATAATGCAATAAATGTAACCAATGATGTCAGAAATTTCCATAACGAAAATTACAAAGCATCAAAAAAAAAAATAACAGAAGACATAAAAACATAAGAAAGAACCTTCCATACTTGAGGATTGGTACATTAATAGCAAAATGTCTATACTACCAAAAGAAATTTACAGATCAATGCAATCGCAATCAAAATATCTACGTTGTTTTTCTAAGATCTAGAACAAAATTATGTTTAAGTTCAACATGGAAACAAGACTCTTGGCATTACTAAATCAATCTTGAACAATAAAGACAAATCTGGACCATCACAACACCAGACTTTAGAATGTATTACAAGACAGTTGTTATCAAAACAGCCTGATACTGACACAAAAGCAACAAAAGATAACAAAAATCCCCCAAAACAAATCCATACATCTACAGCCAACTAACTTTTAAAAGGTAGCTATGCTAGAGTCCAGCTGAGTTCAGAGCTCAGGAAGGGTGCATGGAGTCGGCGATAAAGAAAGACACGGACATCGTCACTTTGTGCGCTCTTGCTCCAACTTGAGAAGAAGCTGTCCTTTTTATTTACTCAGACACATTACAAGCCTCTACACAAACAACTAATTGTTCTATTTTTACTTCAAGACTAAGAGGGCATGTACAGACGTTTGGTCATTCTGTCTACACTTAAGGGCTAAGCAGGTGCCCCTAAAGATAATTCTGCCAAATTCTGTATTCTTATTCTTCAAAGCAAGCCATTATTCATTCTTCAATAGCAGCCATGGAGCAAAAGCCAGGACTCCAAGGCCAAGGCACATGGAATTACCTGCTAATCAGTAGTTCATTCTTACCACATTTCTGTTTCTGCAATTTGCCCATTATTTAATGGTAAAATAGGTTGCAAGGGAAAAAACGTAAAATCCAAAACAGAAGTTTCAAATATTAAATCCCTCTGCAACTATAGGCTCTACAACCCCATAAACAATAAAATAATAATTAAAAGCCTATTTCATTAATAAAAGCATCCTTAATTCCTCTAGCTAAAAATTATAAAAGCAGCTAAAACAATTACATTTTCTATGCTCCAAAAAAAATTGCAAAAACAGGCTAGCCTTTGAAATAACAATAACTATTGCCATAGCAGTTTCAGCTCTCACTGCCATCACTTGCCTTAATATTTAGGATATTTATTAAGTCCTTTTCCAGAAGGTGTGTTACATGTCTGGGCCAGATTCGAAGGCAACGGTTAGCACACAAAGTGTCCAGAAATGGCATGGGCTTAATTGTGCTCCTGTGTGTAAATTGTCAAAGGCCCACTCACTGACATTAACTCTCAAGCTCACATTGGTTGCAAAAGCCATCTCACAGGGTCAAGAAACAATGCCTCAATAGATTACAGAATTTTTAGTGGGGTGCCTGAGTGTCCATGCAAACAGGAGGTGAAACAGCGTCAAGGTGATCAGAGAGAAATCCGCTGGGCCCTGCCGAACAGCTGGAAGCTCCCCTGGGTCCTGCCGAACAGGGGAGCTGTTCTCTTCACACTTTGTGTCATCCACACCTACTGCATGGACCCCAGCAGAGTTGAAATCAGTCCAGTGAGAAAGAACAGTTTCTTCAACAAATGGTATTGGAAAACTTGGTATGAAATGAGACCCCAACCTTACATCTCATACAAAAATCAACTCTAGATGGATCAAGGATCTAAATCTATGAATTGAAACCACCACATTGCTAGAGAAAACCATCAAGGAAACTGCAAGTAGATATAAGCCAGACTTTCTTGAAAATAATCTCAGAAGCATAGAAGCATAGACAATGAAAGCAAGAACAAAAAAACATAATTTTATCAAGTTAAAGAGCATCTACACTGCAAAGGAAACTGTCAACAAAGTGAAGAGGCAGCCAACATAATGGAAGAAAATATTTGCAAACTACGCAAAAAGATACAGGATTTACATCCAGGACCTATTAAGAGCTTCAGAAACTCAAAAACAACAAAACAACCCATACAGTTAAGAAATGGTAAAGGACATGAACAGGCATTCTTAAAAAGGTGAAATTCAAACAATCAAGACATAAAAACAAAATGCTCAGGTTCAGCAGCTATCAGGAAAATGTGAATAAAAATCACAACAAGATTTTACCTTATCCCAGTTAGACTGGCTATCATACAGAAGTCAGAGAACAACACAATACTGGCAAAGAAGTGTGGAAAAAGATTCCCTTATCCACTGTTCATGGAAATGTAAACTGGTCCAACCACTTTGAAGATGTATGAGGAGTCCTTGCAAATCTGAAAAGTAAATCTACCATTTGTCCCAGCCATTCTAATCCTGGGAGCATATGGAAGTTATCCTTACCTCTATGTTTATAGCAATTGAATTCAGGAGCTAAGATATGGAATCTTCCTACATGTCCACCACCTGATCTCTAGATCGTTATGGAATAGTTCTTACACATCAAACACACACACACACACACACACACACACACACACACACACACACAAAACCTTATCATCAGCAACAAAATGGATGCAATTGGAAACCATTACATCTAATGAAATAAGCCAGTCCAAAAAAGACAAATATCGCATGTATTCTCTGATCTGTGATAGCAAATACCCAGAATACCAAAACTGTAATATTTATAAATGAGCAAGATTGCTATTTTGTAATTTGGTCATTGTTTAGTTTTGTCTAGGCAACTGAGGAGTAGTAAGGGGTCTATATTCCTGTGAAAGAGTAGAGATGTTAATTTCAATGTTTAATTTTCTACTTGCTATCTGTTGGTACCTTAACCTTAGGGAGTGTTAAACCTCTGATTGTGAAATGAAATGAAAGCATGCCATAGTACAAACAAGGAAAAAAGAGAAAAAAGGGAAGGAGAGGGAAGGAAAAAAGTATTTGCAGAATGAGGGCAAGAGGGAGATCTGGATTTGAACTGTGGTAATGCAACAAGGTGGAGGAATCCACCATGTGGGGTGGCCGGTTTTGAGGAGGGAAGGGGGAATCCCAGTGCCTATAAAACTGTGTCACATAATGCAATGCAATCAATAAAAAATAAATAAACAAACAAATAAATATGAAAAAAGAGGGAGATCTGGATGGGATAAATTATTATGTTCCAAGATGCATATGATGAAATATTGGCAATTTTTTCACTTTGTATAAATAAATGTATTTTCAAAGAAAAAGATCCAGCCATCATACTCCTGATAAATTACCCAAAGGAAAGGAACTCAGCATATAAGACTTATCCTTACTTCCTTATACGCTGGAACTCAATTCACAATAGCTACTTTAGGGAACCAACCTAGATGTCCAATGATGGATGGCAGCATAAAGAAAATGCACTACGTATACACTGTGGAATACTACTCAGTCATAAAAATAATAAAACCTTGACATTTGCAACATAAATGGATGCAACCAGAAACCATTTTGTTTAAATATGCTAGTCTCAAAAATACAAACATCAGGCCCAGTGCAGTAACCTAGTGGCTAAAGTCCTTGACTTGCACACACCAGTATCCCATATGGGTGCTGGTTCATACCCCAGCTGCCCCGCTTCCCATCAGCTCCCTTCCTGTGGCCTGGGAAAACAGTCAAAGCCCAAAGCTTTGGAACTCTGCATCCACGTGAAAGACCTGGAAAAAGCTCTAGACACCTGGCTTCAGATAGGCTCAGCACTGGCCACTGAGGCCACTTGGGGAGTGAGTCAATTGACAGAAGACCTTCCTCTCTGTCTCTCCTCCTCTCTGTATATCTGCCTTTATAAGAACTTTATAAAGAATGCAAATATCATTTCTTTTCTCCAATATGTGAGTTAGTAGAGAAGACAAAATGGTATACTAGAAAGCAATGGAGACATGATGTCAGGGTTCAAAACCCCTTGATTACATTCCTGTGGAAACATGGTGTTCCTACATTTTATGTTATGAATATTATTGATTAGTGGAGGATTAAACCTGTAATTTTAGAGGTGATCAAAATTATATCTTTGCAAAAAATATTTTTAAAGCTAGAAAGGAAGGAGGAATGAAGGAAGAAAATAATGGTTATGAAATTAGAACTATAACTGTGAAATACATAAAATCTCTCTTTACATTAATATACATCTAAAAACACAATGTCAGTTCTTAAAAACATGAAAATTATTAAGTTCTTCCACATGGGATGGAAGAAGCCCAAATCCTTCCTCACAGGATCCAATGTCACTGGAACAGCCAGGAGCCATGAGCAGTCTGCAGAAACAGAACAGTAAACTCCCTTTGGGACTAGGGAGAGGAGCTTTCTCTGGTCTTTACTCTGTTCCAACTTTGGATCTCCACCCTCTCCTGCAATGACCATCAGGGTTGCCCTGGAGCTCCCCCCTCAAAAACAAAACAAAACAAAACAAAAACAACAAAAAAGTTAGAATAGATAGACAGAGAACAACAAGAAAAGCTTAGAACCAGACAGGAAACAGTCCGCAGTGACTCACCTTACTAGGTAGGATACGAAAATAAGTTACTCTTCACTGGGATATTGAAGATTTCTCTGCACACCTCTCCTAAAACTGTTCTGTGCCTCAATTGTTGACATATGTCTTGTTAAAGTTATAAGCCAGTTTGGACTATCTTAAAATCTGCTAAATTCAGTAAAAATTATGTTTCAATACAATAAACTGCTAAATACAAAAATGAAAATAGACACAAGAAAGCTGAATAGTACCCTATAGCCATTGCCGGTTGTGTATAAACTAAAATTGAAATGTCAATGAAATAGTCACAGGATGTGGTTAAGAACTTGCATTTTTTTAACATATTTGTGACTCAATACCATGCCAATTAACTCCATAATGTTGTAAACTGTTGTTGATGTTATGTTATGTTATGTCTTTTAATTGATTGCAATGATATTCTGCCAGCTCTGCTTTTAGACCAGAGATAGTCTCCCCAAGAAACTGTTGAATTTATCTGGACAATAAGATGCTGGGCTCTATGCATGGTACATGCTTGCAATGAAAGAAGCATGATTGGATTTGAACTGTAATATTGCAATAAGGTAGAGTAATCCACCATGCAGGGAGGGTGTGGGCAGGGGTTGAGGGAACCTCAGAGCCTATGAAACGATGTCATAAAATGAAATGCAATAAAAAAAGAAAATTATTAAGTCCTTTACTTAAGATTTATAGTGAAATTAAGAATTACTAGTAGCATAAACACTTCAGACATGTACATGTTGTAAATATCAATAAAAATAAACTAAGAAACTTCACAATTTCTTCAGAAGACAAAAATGACAACAGTTACACAGCAACTAAATGCAAAGCATGACTCTGGACTATATCTTGTTTGAATGGGGGAAAATGTTCTGTAAAAGGCATTAGTGGGAAATGATTACGGATGGTAGATGTTTATCTCCATATTTCCAAAAATTATTATACTTTGAAACAATATCACCTCATAAAAAAATCAGCAGTTCCAGGATAAAGAATTTATCTTCTTGAATGATATGATTAAAAGTTGACAATATAACACCACATCACCCCAAATTGCTTAGTATGTGTTTGATGCAAAGACATTTTCATAGCACAAATGTAAATATTAAAAATTTACTAATTATAGTTTACCACCATCTAATCCTTAGACCTTATTCAAATTTTGTTAACTGTCTCAGTAACATCTATAAGCAAAAGAGTCCAACTTAGAATTACAAACTACGATAGTTTAGCATGTCTCTGTAGTCTTTTTGACCTGAAATGGCTCCTCATATTATCCTTTACTTCCATGGCCTTCATATTTTGCAAAATGTAACCTAAGAATATTCTTTCAAAAGAAAAGCATTAAAATTAAGCATATATTGGGCCCAACCCAATAGCCTAGTGGCTAAACTTCTCACCTTGCATGCAACATAATCCTAGATGTTCATATCCTGATTATTCCACTTCCCATCCAGCTGCCAGCTTGTGACCTGGGAAAGCAGTCTAGGACAGCCTAAAGCCTTAGGATCCTGCACCTGCGTGGGAGACCCAAAAGAAGCTCCTGGTTTTGATTTCAGATTGGCTCAGCTCTAGCCACTGCAGCCACTTGGGGAGAGACCCAGAGAATGAAAGATTATTCTATCTTTCCTTCTCTCTATAACTCAGACTTCCCAATAAAAATAAATAATAAATTTTTAAAACATAAAATAAAAATAAGCATATATAAGTCAAAGTCATCCTTTAATTCTTTCTTGTATTCTTTCTTTGTTGTTTCCCATTATAGAGTTAGCTTCAACTGAGCCGCCAATACAGCTTATAAATCAATTTCTTTGAATTCAGCTTCCCTATATTTTGCTTTAGCTCTCCAAAAGAATACTACCATTGTATAAACTGAAGATCCAGATCAATCCCTAGCAATCTCTGATGTTGCCTTGGTTTCCTGACTTATCAGAATGATTCTTCCTATTCAGCATGTTGAAAAGCATCTTACTCATGGATATGCATTTCTGTAGATTGCTCATTGTCAATCCTGTATCTCCCATTAGACTTTAGATATACAGTCTTTCTCTAACACATAACAGAAGCACACAACTCCACTCAGCACATTAAACCTCAAAAAGACTCACTTGAAAAGGGCAAAAACTATTGCACAATTACAAACTGAAGTTAGTTAATAATTACTAAATATATTTTATTTACAAGCATGGCAGAAACACAAAATAATTCACCTTTGTACTTGAGGAGAAAGTTCAAAGAAAGAACACATTATTGCAGATTCTAAGGCAGAGTAAAATTAGAAACATACTTATTTCTTCACATTTTCAAAATAGAAAAATGATGTAAATATGAATAAAATCAGAAAATATCTCACTTTGAAGAATAATTTGAAGATTGGCCTTACAAAAGAAGCAGGAATACCACCTGTAGATGTAGCAGTACAAGAAACAAAATTAACAAAAGCAGATAACTGGGTTAGTATAGAGGATATTCAAGTTATATAGAAGTTTACAATACTGGTATATACATTTAAAATCCTGAGTTGCAGGATAACAAACCTATTTAACAGGTTCTTTGTTGAATTAGTAAGTATTTTTGAATAGCAAACTAGACAGAGAGTTTTACTTTGGAAATCCGGTCTAGCAGTGGGGTTTTGAAGAATTGAAATGAGTTAAGGATAGAAGGACAATGAGAAAGTTAGCAATAACATATCATTTTTAAAAAGTGTTGGATTCCTTTAAAAAGCAAAATGGGACTGGTTTTGTGGCACCTGGTATACTAGTCTCCTGTGTGCATGCCAGTTTGTGTCCTGGCTGCCCAATTCCAAATCAGCTGAAAACAGCAGCATAAAATGGTCTAAGGACTTAGGCAAGAAAATGGACTCCTGCACCTACATGGGAAAAACAGAGGCAGGTCCTGACTGCTGGCTTTGGCTTGGCCCAGCCTTGGCAGTTCAGGCCATCTGGCGAGTGAACAACATATAGAAGATTCTCTCTGTCTCTATCATACCTTTCAAATAAGTAAATAAATATTAAAAACAGATTAAAGTATCAGATTCCATGCTTTAGATGGTTATAATGAAAATGAAAAGAAGTAAATGTTGGTAAGAATATCCTGTACACAGAAGCTCCCTATATTTCCAATGAGAATTTTTTTATTACATTTGATTGTATAACAGTTTCATAGGCTCTGGGATTCCCCCAACCCCTCCCCAAATGGTGCAGTCATGATGGAAGAGTTTCACAGGTCAAAAAGACTATAGAGACATGATAAACTATCACAGTTTCTGATTCTAAATTGAACTCATTTGCTCATAGATGTTATTGAGACAGTTAACAAAATTTGAATAAGGTCTAAGGATTAGATGGTGGTAAACTATAATTAGTAAATTTTTAATATTTACATTTGTGCTATGAAAATGTCTTTGCATCAAACACATACTAAGCAATTTGGGGTGATGTGGTGTTATATTGTCAACTTTTACTAAAATCACTTGGTATTTTGGGAGACTCTAAAGTACATTTTGCAGGTTGAAAAGTATAAATATAATACAATCTTTATAATTCAGGAGGGTAAAGATGAAAAGAGAGTTTCCAAATACTAATATTGAGATGGAACTTACTTTCCTTCATATGACCATTTAGAACATGAGATGGAACTTACTTTCCTTCATGTGGCCATTTATGTATACACAAAAAGAATGGTGTAACTATTAGTAAATAAAAGAGGAGAAGGATTACACACAAACAGAAGGATTGGAAAGTCAAGCTACCTAGACACGAACCTGAAGAATACATTAGTTGAGTAGGCAGAGGTAGCCCAGCAAGTACTCTAATCAGGGTAAACTGTTTGAATAAAGGCAGGGTGATCAGAAGGTAAATAGAGCACTGGGGGAAAGTCTACCTTGTATGGAGACATGAACACAAGTAGGAAAGTCTAGATGGAAAGGTTTAAAAAACTTTGTGGTAAAGATTAAATTCCAGACTGCAAGATTTGAGCTGACTCACTGGGTAAATACATCATTCTTACATTTTCAGAATAAAATGATATACAATACTGTGTCAAGAATATTAATCTAGTATTACTCTGGAACAGAGACTGAGAGAGCACTGTACATAGTAGATTCAGTTGAAAGACTATGATGATAGTACAAACAAGAAATAACAAAAAAAATATTTACCCATGGTGTAGTAATAAAATACAATCAACAAACTGGCATTCAGCCTAGCAGTTAAGATGTTAGATAACACCCTGAGTACATAGGCTCAATGTTCAACTCAGTCTTCACTTCCCTGCTACTGCAAAAACCTGGAGACCAGTATCGATGATTCAGTTGCCGGGGTTCCTGCCACCCATGGAGGAGATCTGAATTGAATTCTAGGAACCTAGTATTGGTCATAGCAAACTCTGAGGAGAGTGAACTTTAAGAAAGGAGTTTGACCTCCAGCCACTCTACTTTCTGTCACTCAAATAAAGTTTCTTTTATTAAATAAAAGCATTGAAAGTAGAAAAGCTTTTCCATGATGTAGGAAAGATAGTCATGGAAAGTCCTGGAATTATAAGAAAAAGAATGCTGATGCTAGTGTCAAGACAGGAACTACTGAAAGGAGTCATTTTGGAGGTGTAAGAAAAATTATGAGATTGCCCTGTAGACATGAATTCTGTTAAAGCAGAGATGTTTAGAAGCAATCAGGAACTTTTATCTGAAATTTGAACTCAAGGGAAAGAAAGTGTAAAAATATAATGGAAAAAAAGGCATTATAAGCTAGAAAACAATGCTATGCAGCAATCTTCTAAAACATCATGTTTTTTTTCTTTTTCCTCATAAATTAATGATTACACTAACAACTTCCTACAAAATATTTTTTGACAAAAAGATAGAGCTATTCCAGTTGAGAAGAAAAATGTAAGTAATGAGAAAGTGGAAGTAAATATTATAATTTATATTCTCATAAATTTTAATGAAACAACTTAAGTTTTCATTAATGTAGTACTAGTTAACATCTGGAGGATGTGGTAGAAAACTATGGGGTCATTAAAAAAAGACAGGTAAAGAAAATAACTGATGGGAAAAGGTGGTAAAATCATGTTAAACTATTAAAAACACATAGAAAATATTTGCATGTACCTAATATCAATCTTCAAAATATATAAAGCAAAAATTAAGAAGCATACTAGTCCCAGCACCATAGTTCAGTGACTGAATCATCACATTACAGGCACCAAGATCCCATGTTGACCCTGGTTTCTGTTCCGGCTGCTCCACTCCTCATCCATCTCCCTGCTTGTGGCCTGGGAGGGCAGTGGAAGATGGCCCAACACCCTGGGACCCAGTGCCCATGTGGGAAACTGAGGGGAAGCTCCTGACTCCTGACTTAAGGTCAGATTCGCTAGGCTCAGACTGTTGCAGCCATTTGCGGAGTGAACCAGCAGAGAGAGGATATTTGTTTCTCTTTCTCTCCAAGGATCTGATGTGCCTTTCCAATAGAAATAAATAAATCTTTAAAAGAAACATATTATTAAAAATTTAGCAAATATGTAAGCATAATTTAATCATCTCCCAGTACTTACCAAAACTAGCATAATATGAACTGTTATCAATATACTCTGGTGCTTAGCAATGTTAAAAATAAGATAAACACAAATTAAAAACAAAACTAACACTTTTAAAACAGGGAGGCAACTGTAGCACATGTAAGGAAGAAGAAAAATGAGGACTCAGATAAACAGTGCTGGTAGGTGCAGTCACATTGTAATCTCATCTGTATTAACAGCAAAAGACCTGGCAATAGCACTTCTCAAATATTTAACAACCAGTACAGCACACTCTACTTTTTACAAATGGTCACCCAAATGTGATCCTTAATTATTCATAAACTCATTCTTACATGATTAAAATACTGCTCTCCGTTATTTAGTATACCACAATTTAAAAAAAAGCAAACAGTTTAAAAAACACGTGAGGCTGGCTTGGGTCAAAGAGCTTGCAGCTGAAATACGATACTGCAAATTCAGTGGCAGGAAGTAGACAGAGCTATGTGATTGGAGAATAAGACAGCAGGAATGGTATTTATTCAGATAGCTCATTACAGGACACAGAGCACCTTGCAGGGGGAAAAAAAAGGCTCTTCAAATCAGAAACTAGCAAGTTTTCCAAAGGAAAAAAATGGGAACCAAGGGCAAAGTAAGGAAATAAGTTCTATCTTCATTCTATTTGTATAATTTTATGTCTTTGTATGTTTGTTGAAAGTTGCTTACTTTGAGGAAAGTTGATTAAAAGCATATAAGTAGCCCAAATGCTAGAAATTTGCTCAAAGGAAATAAATAACTGTGGATCTGTAAAATGTTTGCTATAAGAGTATTCGATCAAAATTATTTAAATGAGCAGAAAAAAGAAGGCTTAAGAAATTATGCAAAATATATCAAATAAAACATGTTTGTTGGAAATAATACTGGAGAAGAATATGGAAATGTTTATGTGTTACAAGCAGTATTCAAAAGTGGACTAAAAAGTTAATTACTTCATACTTCATGATATAATTTGAGATACTTAAAATGACTTAAATCAAAAACATGAAATGAGTGATAAAACTATACGTAAATATTGTTTTATTTTAACTGGATTCAGAAATTGCCTCTAATTGATACATACATTTCATTTGTAACAATATTAATATCCAAAAATACAATTCAAAATTTCATAACAATTTTTCATACTGAAAAATATATGTTCACATGGTCAAAAATTCATAGCAAATCATACCAGAAGTGAAAATAATTATTATAAAATGAAGGATCACAGGTTTGTTATTTTTAATTTCTTTTGGGAGCACAAAATACAACTTGAGGCTGGAAAAAATTTATATAAGAATTACAGAGTCCTAGATGTTTCAATTATTTTCATGTACTTCTGCTTAATTTTTTTTAATTCTTCATTTTTTATTATAGAGTTGATTAGGCTAAAAGGAATTTCCCCTTCAACTCCCCCACACTGCTTTCCCTGATATTATAACTATAGTCTAGTCCTTCAGCACAAGTCCATCATTCTTCTATTTAAGTATATCCTAACATTGTAAAAGTATACAGAATGGCATAAAATCCAGCATTTTATTGACAGTTTCATTGGGTGCTAAATTTCTTATAAAAGCAAAAAAATTAATCAGCTGTAAGTAAGTGTTATGTTGCTGGGGAAAAAAGCAGCTTGATTAATGTTAAATTTGTGTTAACTGTCTCAGAAAACCAGAATATGACTTTTTAAAAATAATAATATGTGGGTAAGGCAGGGAATGTCAAGTTAGAACATACCATACTGGCTCCCAGATAAGGATTGGGATTGCCCAGGGAAAGAGGTCTAGGGATATATTGGAGTAAGAGTGGTGGAGGGCGTGTTTAACAGAGGAGAAATAACTTCTGGGAACTTCCACAGACTGAGCTAAAACATGGTGGTTTAAAAGGGGAAAACCAGAGAATATTTTGGGTCAGGCCTAGGCACCTGCCCAAATGAGAGACCTGGGCTAGGCTAAATAGCCTTGCTCAAGGTCTTCTGGTGCATGCAAAGCTGGGGGCCATACCCAGCTGTGTTAGGCCATAGTACCTGCCCACAAATATCAGAGCAGAAAGTGGGCCCCAGCAGGCTGGGCAACAGCACCCAGGAGAATATGACAGAACTGTATCTGGGGGCAGATTCAGTAGGAGACCCATAGGCTTGCCTCTGTGAGACTGCAACATATATCAGTTTATTCAGAGAGCTGGAGGTGGTACGGTGAGTTCTTGGGGTGTGCCAAGCTGCACTAGACTTAGTAACCATTACTGAGAGCCAAAATGGGCGCAGACAAGTTGGGCTAAGCTGCAGAACCTGTTGGTGAGTGCTAGGAATAGGGCCAGCTATGTCAGTCTAGGTAGCAACACCCACTGCTGCACACAATAGCTACTGCTTGGAGAGGGCCAGGTAGGAGAAAATGGGAAATCCCCCTGTAGGCCACAGATCCTGCTACTAACTGAAAGAGCTGGGGCAGAGGGAGGGCCAGACCTGGCTGGGCTGCCACACCTATAGGCAAACATGTGGGTTTGGTCTAGAAGCAGTCCATAGAAACACTAATATGGGGAAGAATGTTCTAAGGATGCTACTTGAGTAGTCAGGATAGTTCTAACATATAGTCAACTTCATTGCACCAGGGTTGAGAAAATCCTTCTAAAGTCTATTGCCTGACCAGATCTATTTCAATATACCCACAGATTTAATCATTTGCTGCAAGGCCTGGCCTTGAGAGCTCTTTAACTCATTCTGCTTTTCAACTTTCAGTGAGGTATTTGAAGTCCTCTATTAGCTTGGATGAAATTTTTGTGTCTTTCTACTCTTAGGCTCATCAGCAGGAACTGTAGCCTAGAAGGGGAGTTTAAGAATCTTAATAAGGTGGGTCTCAGGACGGGGCGTCTCATACCTGGATCCCGGACAGCCACCATGTGCACATGGTGAGCTGTTCCCCGGGCCTGCTGGGTTCCTTCGGGGTGAGTAGACCGAGGGGGGAGGTCTCCGGGACTGGGCAGGTCTGGAACCCACCCGCTGCCCTCATTGGGTGGTGAATGGGATTTGGGAGGGGCGCGACCTTGGGCGTGGGAATTTAAACCTCCAGCAGCCTTCCGGCAGCTGGTGGGTCTCAGGACAGGGCGTCTCATGCCTGGATCCCAGATAACAGCCACCATGTGCACGTGGTGAGGCCTTCCTGGGCAGCCATTGAGCCATTTGGTGCCAGGCTCTGCCTGCTGGCTGCCCGGCCAGGCAGCTCTGGGGATTTGGTTCTTTGAGTCGCTTCCTAATTAGCTCCAGGTTGAACCCATTGTGCTTCTTGGACCTGAAACAGGCAGTAACTCTTCCTTTGTAAACCTTGTAATCACTAATAATGCTGAGCACCAAATACCAGTCCATGCAGAAGCTATGGCTTGGGGCTTGTCCTGCAAAAGTAGCTCCAACAGCTGGCCAATGTGTCAACTGGTAATGGAACAGAGTAGATCAGGCACGACTGAGCAAAACTTAGCCCACAAGTAAAACTAGAAACCAGGAGGGAGCAGAGGTCATGCCGAGCTAGGCTCTTGTATCTACTGGTCTGCGGGAGCCAGGGACACTAAGCCACAGTGTCTAAGGCAGAATTCGGGACAGGGGAGGGGCTGTGCCAAGCTGAGTCAGAGCAACCACTGGCAGGCAAGTGATCTATGGCTGGGAACAGACCCGGTTGGGGAACAAAGGGGACAAACCTAGCTGGGCTGAGGTTCCCACCAAGAGGCCCGTGGCCTGAAAGGGGGGCTGCGTTCTGATCTGGAAACAGTTGTAGTCTCCCTTGGCACAAGTGTGGACTGGGATTGGATGCACTGAACCAGGCCGGACCCTGACTCTCCCTGGTGTTCTGGAGGACCAGGGCAGATGTGCAATGGACTAGGCAGGGTCTCAAACCCCTACTGAGCCATGTGTGAACCATATGTGGGTATGGACAAACCATGGCTGGGTTGGAACATCCAACAGCAAGAACCAGATTGGGTGGAAGGCCAGTCAGGAAAAGCCACAGTTCCTGCTATGACAGGAGGTGGACTGAGTAGAGTTGGCTCATGGACCCACTGGTAAGCGTGAAACCTGGCATTGGGAGAGGTTCTGATAGAGGAGCCTGAGCAACTCCTCTGGCAGGACACACACCCGGCAGGTAAGCACAAGAAACATGATAGGAAACAGCCCAGAAAAGGCCATGGAAAGCTACACACACTGGCATACAATTGGCAGATGTGGGGGCAAGACCAGGCTGAATCTGTCCACGTCATCCACTGGCAAATCCAGGCACCAGTGTGGTAGACCCAGGTTCAGTCGCAACAAAGACTAGTGCACAATATGGAATGCCAAGGTGAGGTTGCCTGTACCGGAAGGGTCCGCAGCGCCCAACCAGCCTGAGAACAAGAAAGGAAGTGGGCAGAGCTAGCAGGGGAATAAGGGAGGGTTCCTTTGCTGGACAGCTACTTCCGTAAGAGGAGCATAGGCTGGGATGGGGGCAGACCAGACTAGGCAGAGCTACCACACCTGTGCGCCTCATGTGGACTAGATCAGAGAAAAGCCGGGCTGGGCGGATTATTCCTACTGGTGCAAACAAAATTAAAGTGGGCAAGGGTTGTTTGGGCTTAGACACAGCATCAGTTGGAATCTGGGAGTGGGAGAGGCCTGGGAGGGAAATAGTGGGCTCATCCCTCTTGGGTTACCACTTCCACAGGAGGACATAAAACTAAGATAGTCGCAGGGGTGGAATGGGGTGTGGGACAGACTGGATTACTGCTACACTTACTGGCAAACCAGGGTAGGGGGTGGGCCTAGTGGGGGTTATTGTGGGTCGCTCCAACTAGGCTGCAGCTCCCACTGGTTTAGGTGAGGGCCAAGTATGTGCTGGGCAGAACCAGGCTGGACTGCAACACCCATTGGTTCCAATGGAAGTCGGGAGTGAAAACAGAACCAACCCAGCAATTGCAACCACCAGCTGATTGGGGCGATGGACGGTGCCAGGCCCTGTACTTGTTAGCACATACAAGAAGTTTCTTTGGAGATCTTCCTAATCTAAATGCTGGACTCAGAACCCTAACGAAGAAAAGAGAGAAGACAGAACAGGTCAACCAACCATCTCAGCTATGATGGACTATGTCAATCAGTGGATTTTTCAAAGACCTCATAGTGCTTGGAGTGGCAAGATTGACAGCAATTCATAACTGTTGCAATATCAAAACCACTGGAGCAAGAACCTCAGAGCATGCCCTACATCCGGGACCTGGGGAGGGTGGGAAATTGGGTGGGCCTTCTTCCTTAATACCCCCCTTTAAACATGAAGGTAACAATATGGAAACCATACTAGTATTATCCACTTTCCTGTAGCCCTTGAACCTTCTTACCCTAATTAACTATGTAAAGAATGTCAAAATAAAAATTTATTTTAAAAAAAAGAATCTTAATAAAAGGCACATTTTTATTCAGTGGCTTTTGGGCAAACTTTAATCTCAAAAGCAGACAAGTGAAAAAACTGCTAGACTAAAATCTGTACTTCTAGTGGCTAATAAATCTTTGGCTTGGCAATAACATTCTGAGTAATTCAGAGTTAATTACAAATGACAGTCAAGAAACTACTTTTGGTTCTCAACCAAACCCTGTGAACTCTACAATAAAATAAATTTGCTATGAAAAAAAATCAAGGATAAACTTTAATATACCTTTCATCTTTAAAAAAAACATAATGTGGAAGTACACATCTTTTCAGTTAAGTTTCAGTTAAGTTTTGTTTTCCTTTAAAATAGTCATTTCTGGAAAGCGTAACAGGTTAAACTTTGTAGCAAATGTCTGGATCTATACAAGATACAAGGTAGACTTGGTCAGCCAATTCACCTTAGAAAGAATTTCTCAACTCTGGTGCAACAGAGCCAATGATGTCTCAAAATTACATTCTTCCCTGGGGTCTCTAAGATGTCATCAAATGACCAGCCCTGCCCCCATTGTCGAGTGCTAATGTAGTCTGGCATCAGGAAGTGGTTTCTTTCCCTTCCCTCCAATCCCCACTGGCAGAAGAAAAAAAAAAGAACTGAAACATTTGTCCCACCCACCTTCCCCCATTCCTCAACCCTAATCAGAGGCTCACATGGGCATACATCCTTCTCAACTATGCAAACAATATTAAATATATATATAAATATATTTATATAAATGTTTTTTAAAATAATTTGTCTTCAAAATAATATACCACATTCAGGAGCAAAATATGTTTGATGAAATTATGATATTACAGGTTTTTAAAATTTTTTCCTATGATTCTCTCTCTCTAATCTTTTACCCACTCTCTAATTCTCTCTCTTTCCTCCACCCCCTAACCTCCACCTTTTGTTCAGGTTATTAAATGCAAAGCAGTCGTTGCCTGGGAAGCAGGAAAGCCCCTTTCCATTGAAGAGGTTGAGGTAGCTCCTCCCAAGGCTCATGAGGTTCGAATTCAGGTGAGTAGCAACTATCTGGCTTGGACAGATTGGACCATAAACACAAAATTAGTTTCTGGAAATTCAATCCTGTATGGAATGACTGGGAGACCTTGTGTTGCTGAATACCCAACACTGGTTAGAGGAATTGTGGAATCCCCGAACAGGATCTGCCTGCCCAACACACAGAAAACCAATCACTGACATTGGATGGCAAAAGAAAGTAGGCATTTATTGTAAAGCGCAAAGCAATGAGGCAGGCAGTTATTGCTTAATTCCCAGGCTCCCTGAGTTAGGGGTGAAGGTTCATATAGAAAGTGAGAGTTCCATGTGTGCAAGGGTCCTGGTTGGTCAGTGAAGTCTGTGACCTTTCTTTTCATTGGTCAGCAATGCTACGATTTTTAGGGAATTTATGGTGGGCTCCAGCCTATCTGACAGTTGCATGAAGCTAGTTACATCTTCACCAGAACTTTCCCCAAATGAAAGTCCCCCAGTCAATACTGGCCAGGTAGGTTCTTAACTACTGGAGAAGCAAATGATTCCTAGAGTCTTGTGATTAGAAGCCTGTAATGCCAAATGATCACTCACTTAAGCCAGTGAAGTCCTTTTGATAAAAGGCAGGCAAGGACTCCTTGCACAAAGAGACAGTCAGGAATGAAGATTCTGCTTATATTGAGGGGGGATTTAGTTTTGCTTGGAGTTTCCACTCTGAAAAACTTATAATTTCATATTCAGGTAAGAATAGGTACTCTCCCCAGGAATGATAAATCATTAATTGTTTCTGTAATGTTATCTGATAAAATTAAAATTTAGTTTAACTAGCTGAAGACATATCACCAACACAAGAATCAAACAAGGCAATTCCTTTGGATTAGGATGTCAGGTTTTCTTATGTTCTACGACTGCCGCTTAAAAAATGACAGAGAATTAGGTTCAAAACAAGGGAGAGAGGAAACCCAAAGGGCTGTCCTGGGTGACACCAGTGTCCAGAATGCCCAGAGGAGGGCACGAGACTGCAACCACAGGGAGAAGGGACTGCAATAAGCAGAGTGATTTCAACTGTCTCATTTTCTTCATTTCTGGTCAGCCTTAATTTTCCTCAAGATCACCACTTTACGGGTTTGCTTGATATAGGAAAATGAATGATGCGTCATCATGAACAGGATCTTAAAGAACAAATAATACAGAAATACATTAGTAATTAATTTAGGTAATTTTAGTTGATATCTACAATCTATAAAAGGTTTATTGCCTCTTCATTTCATGAAGTCTCAACAAAAGTTAACATTCTGCAGAAACCCATTTCTTTCCATCTTCTAATATTAAACAATTTCCAATTGCCTTTTCTTTTTCCTATCCAGGAGACAATAATTGCCAATTTTATCACTTTTCATAAGTTTCTAACAACAATGAAAGGCAGAAGGCCATGATATACTGCAAGTGGAAAAGAATCTAAACATCTTTATTCTATTTTTTCCATATTGTAATTCTTATGGGATTATAGGAGCATCAAAGTGGTTCAAGATGATATCAGACCACAAGATAATTTATAACATCCAGTCCAAAAATATAACAACAGAAACATAATCAAGTTTGTGATTGCTTTCTAGATAATTGCTGCTGGCCTATGTCGTACTGATAGCCATGTGATTAGTCCCACATTTGAAGGGGCTTTTCTTCCAGTTATCCTGGGCCATGAAGGTGCAGGAATTGTTGAAAGTGTTGGGCCAGGAGTGACCAACGTCAAACCAGGTACTTTAATATCTGATTCCAAATCAATGGATATGCCAGGTTATTTCAGTAGTAATATCCCTTTTGGATCTGCATGCTATACTTGATTACTATTCACATAGCAGCACCATCTTTCAAAAAAAAATACCTAATATACACAGTCTATCACAGTGAGTAATGTAGCCTTCGTTGAAAAACAGGATGAATCAATCATGATTTAATTTAAATCTATATTCAAATACAGAGTAATTTTTCTTAAATACTGATCCTAAAAATTACTCTGTATTCATAAAGCAATGTAATAAATTTAACCCTGTAGTCACAGCTGTGTTGTTTACTAAGAGTTCTTGGCCAGTTATGTCAGTTTTCTATGACATCTATCAGTTCCTGTTTCCTACAATAGAATAATAATGGTACTTATCTTGGAGTGTGATTCTGAGAACCATGTAAGTTAATACATGGAAGCAGTTAAGATGGTGCCTGCCACATAAGAAGTGTTAAATTAACACTAAATACAAATTGTCATCACCTTAATTTTCAAAGGACAGAAACCATTATAAATTTGGACTTGAATTTAACCAGTGGCAAATGTGGGACGCAAAAGTCAATCTAATGGTTAAACAAGACAATCATGTAAAGTTTACTTCCTATATCCAATTAATTTTCATCATTTACCTAAGGATGTTCTGGTCTGTACTGGGTGTTCATAAATAAAATAAATATAATTACAACACAGAGGTTCAAAGACAACAGAGTCTCAGGACTCTGCACCTAATGCTGTGAGCAGCAATTTATTGCTTGAATGATGAACAGTTGCTTGAATGCTGAACAGTATAACTGGGTATATGTGTGTTTGTGTGTATGTGTATATGACTGTGTGCAAAAATGTGCAGTATTGTATAGGCAGAGAATCTAATATCTTGTAAAGAAACCTGATATTATAGCCATGTTTGCTTTCTTCTCATCATTAAAACATATATGATAAAGAATGGCAATATTTATTCACTCATACATTCACTGTTGTCCAACTATGAGCAACACCTTAGGTACCATCTAATAAATAGTCTTTCTTTCTAGGTGACAAAGTGATTCCAATTTATACACCTTATTGTGGAAAATGCAAGTTCTGCCTGAGTCCACTCACAAACTTGTGTGAAAAATTCTGGTAAGCCCTTTGCATTGTTAGTAATAGGGTACATATTCATAAATGATGTTGGATAGCACATTTCAAATATATAAATGGACTTGAAGAGATGCTAGCCTTTCATCCACCAATTCTACTGCAATGTGTACATAAGATCATGTTGCAAATATATACAAAAGCTATATGCTAGAATGTTTCACAGCAACACTGTTAGTAATAACCAGCATTTCAAAATAGCAAGAATATTTATAAATTTTAAAAGTGGATTAATAAATTGCCATTGTAATGTAACAAAACACTAAATATCACTGAACTTGAACTACAAACATCAACACATAATAATTCACATAAAAATGTTAAGAAGAAAGAAGAAAGTGGCTGATAGACATTTTCACTAAGGTTTTATATATAAGAACAATACAGCAAGTTGCTTATGGCACACACATATGCAGAGAAATTATAAATAGATCACTAAAATAGTAGTTACTTCTACAAGGAGGAGACAATAAATCACAGTTATTTCCCCAGAGACTTCTTAAAACACTTAGGAGTTAGCTTTGAAATTAGTGAGTACAACACCAAACTCTAAGTCTTAATCTCTTTGTTTTAACTTTACTTAGAATATAATACAATTTGTCAATAAAGCTATCTGAAACTATTCATAAGGTTGAACCTACAATACTCAAATCTACTACTGTGCCTTAATTTCCACATTTCCAACATGAGGTTAAAAATCATGCTTGCTTCATAAGGTTGTCATAGGTGTTCAATGAATTAAGAAACATTTATTATAAACCTTTAGTGAAATGATTGATTTAGATAATAACCATAATGCTTTCTAATATCATAAAAAGGGAGAGAATTTGATAGTATGTCCCATTGTTCATGCCTACAATATCAGGAAACACTTCAATAGTGGAATAATGGACTTATAACTATTCATGACAGACTACCCATTGTAATACTAGAGGGGAAATCAGTAGGAGGGAGGGGATTTGGGGAAAGGGATGGGAAATCCCAGAGCCTTTGGAACTGCAGCATAAACAGTAATTTAGAAGAAAGAGAGCTAGAGAGATAATTAGGACATCAGCAATGGAAAAATAAAATGGGCCAGTAACATAAAAAAAAAGGTAGCATCTCCCTCCAGAAAAAATTACCAACTTCCTCATTTCTCCTTTTTTTTTAAATTTTCTAGTAAAGGTAAAAATCCTTTAATCGAACAAGAACTAATGGAAGACAAAACCAGCAGGTTTACCTGCAAAGGAAAATCAATTTACCATTTCTTTGGAGTCAGTGCCTTCTCTCAGTACACTGTAGTAAGAGATGTTAATGTTGCCAAAATAGATGATGACGCAAATTTAGAAAAAGTTTGTCTGTTTGGATGTGGTTTTTCTACTGGCTATGGAGCTGCAATCAACACTGCCAAGGTAAATGGTTAAACACACAGGGTTGTGTAGCAGAAGTTATGAGAAAGTAATGTGATGTAAAGGAGCTGACAGTTCATTGTTCTGTTCACTCAAATTCTGACTATGTAATTTTTTAACTCTATCATTTGAAGCAAGTTATTTTACCTCTGTGGAATAACAACTAGTACAAATACTAACGGAGATAAGGGAATCACATGTTTATAACACCTGGCCCAACAGGCAGCAGCAGGTAGTTGACAGCCAGCAATCTTAATTACTATTAGATAGTTTATTGTCCCTAATTTAAATACATATTTAAATTCAAATATGATGAGTCCTAGATATGGTTATTCCTCCTGGATCAGCCCCTTGGTCAAAGGACATCAGAAGCTACAGAGATCCTCACCATCTCTACACAATCACCCAGGCTTTCTCACAGATGCTAAGGATTCCTCTTCCTCAGCAAGAACTCATCTCTGCTTCTCTTCCCAGCCCTTGGCTTCAAGGGAGGATATTTGCTAGGGGTCCTAATAGTAGCATGATGTATCCCTAAAATCCCAGGTTAGAATTTTAAAGTTCTAACAAAACCTTTAGGTCATATGTAAAAGAATTTCCTGAATGGGCAAACAGCCTTATTTACCTCTCTGACATCAAGTTTTATGCCCTGGCTCAAAACTGCAAAGTGCAAAGACACTGTGTTTAAAAATTTTTTTTTAATTTTCATTCGTCTTGGGTTATATCATGTTCCCTTGGGGCTAGATACATTTCCTTAGCAGGCTGCACTGCTCCCTGCTTCTGCCTGAACTGCAGGCCCCTCAGTATCAGGTTGCGTGTTTCCAAAGCTCGTCACAGTGAACTGTGAGTGCTTCATCCCTGCCTTCCATCCAAAATGCAGAGAAGATTTTAATTGGATATCGCTTTCTGATGGATCCTGCTTCATTCAGCCACTCAGACAGGCAATGATCACCATCCCATTTTCCTGTATTCATTTTCATCACACTGTGAATAAATTCTTCATTATTTCGATTCTATTCTACTTTTTGTTACTTAACAACAAAAACTATTGCCTATTGTGATATCCCCAGAGCTCATCACCATGTGTGGCACTTAACAGGAACATCAAAAGTTTTCAAGAAATTATTTGGTAAAGCCAGGAACATCTGATATTCTTTTTTTTTAAGGTTTATTTTTATTTTTATTGGAAAGGCGGATATACAGAGAGGAGAGACAGAGACGAAGATCTTCCGTTCGATGATTCACTCCCCAAGTGAGCGCAACAGCCGATACTATGCCGATCCGAAGCCAGGAGCCTCTTCCGGGTCTCCCATGCGGGTGCAGGGTCCCAAAGCTTTGGGCCGTCCTGGACTGCTTTCCCGGGCCACAGGCAGGGAGCTGGAAGGGAAGCGGGGCTGCCGGGAATAGAACCGGTGTCCATATGGGATCCCGGGCGTGCAAGGCGAGGACCTTAACCACTTGCGCCACCGTGCCGGGCCCAACATCTGATATTCTTAAAGCATCTTCATGAGGATCTATCCTCAGGTTTATAATCCAGTGGAGTTCATAAGAAGCTGATTTTGTAGCCAAAGTATTGAAGTATGACTTTTCACTGAAAATTTCATCTGTGAGGCAGACAGAAATATTTCACTTTGCTATCAGCATATTTTCTTCCTCAAATGACTTATTCACTCCTTGAATAATTCATTAGTAAGAAAATGAAAATTTTATGCGAAAACAAATTACAATCTGAAAGCTGTTTGGGGGTATGCACTAGAATTAGCAGCTGAAATAACAGTCAAGACATTTGACCATTCTTTCCTACGCAGCACTGATGACTCAAGAAAGAACTTTCACTCTCCTCTTCTGAACTCCTTGTTATCTAGTTCCTGTGCTTCTACAGTGTTTCTTAGATAGTATAATCAACACCAGAGTTTTGACCACAGCTTTCTCCTTTTTTTTAAAGATTTATTTATTTATTGGACAGTCAGATATACAGAGAGGAGGAGAGACAGAGAGGAAGATCTTCCATCCGATGATTCACGCCCCAAGTGACCGCAATGGCCAATGCTGTGCCCATCCAAAGCCAGGATCCAGGAACCTCCTCCTGGCGTTCTACACGGGTGCAGGGTCCCAAAGCCGTGGCCCATCCTTGACTGCTTTCCCAGGCCACAAGCAGGGAGCTGGATGGGAAGCAGAGCCACCAGGATTAGAACCAGCGCCCATATGAGATCCCGGGGCATTCAAGGCGAGGACTTCAGCCGCCAAGCCACGCTGCTGGGTCCAGCTTTCTCTTTTTTAAAACTTAAAATCCTCCCTTTCCCTCTACTTTGTTTCAGCTTTTGAGATAATATACTCTAGATATACTCTAGAACACAGACAACGGATAATTAGCAAGAATTGAATACAAATTAACCATTTTACCTAAATACAGCAAATTACAAAGGAATCACAGTACTATACTTTGAGAGGTGAAAGTGGACATTCTTGTCTTATTCCAGAACTGAAAGGGAATGCTCTCAGTTTTTTTCCCATTCAGTATGATACCAGCTGTTGTCCATGAAGCATAGCTCTGAAATAATTCACCAAACTGAATAACAGTCATTTCAGATTGGTTGATTTCCTTCATTTGTGATACAGTTTTATAACCACAAGCCTTTTATTCATATATCCATGCCCCCATATCATCCTCCCTCTTAAAAAGCAATACCAGCTGCTTTAATAGTTACTTTATAATTTTCCTGCCTACAGGTCACCCCTGGGTCTACCTGTGCTGTCTTTGGCCTAGGAGGTGTAGGTCTTTCTGCTATAATAGGTTGTAAAACAGCAGGAGCTTCCAGAATCATAGCCATTGATATCAACAGTGACAAATTTGCAAAAGCCAAAGCCCTGGGAGCCACTGACTGCCTCAATCCTAAAGAACTGAGTAAGCCTGTCCAGGATGTCATTGTTGAAATGACCAATGGAGGTGTGGATTTTGCTATTGACTGTGCAGGTGGATCAGAAGTCATGGTATGTATATCTTTCTCTTGGATCTTAGTTTTAGTTTGTTCTATGGTCATCCAATAATGGTACAGGGATAGATCATGTTCATCAAAGCAATTACAATCATTTTTTCTAATTCTGTCAACATGTTAACAAGGAAGTTGAACTGTCTGCTGCAAATCATGTTCTAATCCTTCAACTATACATTTCTTGATTCCCACTGATGTGTCCCTCAAATGCCAATATTAGCATTACATTAAAAAGCCATATCAACATTATTTATGTTAAGAAGTTGTATCAATATTACCTATAAATTTTCAAAAAAAAATCTGAGATCACTTTGAGAATCTCAACTTTATTACACTAGAAAGTATTTTTCTGATTTTGTATCCATTTTCCTATTTGGAAACAATATTCTGGAAAGTTTATTCATTTCTAATTGATTAAATAACTTGATTGATTAGTTGATTTGATTAAGTGCTCTGCTTAACTACTTAATTTACTGATTTAATTTTTTATTACTATATTTATTTTTTATTTTTATAATCTTACTTAGTTGATTAGGGTACAAAGGGTCAAGGGCTACAAGAAAGTGTTAAGACCATTGTTTCCACAGTAATACCATTTTTTCCCTGTATCTGGGGTCCGGAGAAAAACAAAGGAAGAGGCCCCACCCAGCCTTCCATCCATCTCAGGTACCTGATGTAAAGCATGCTCCGAGGGTCCTGCTCAAGCAGAATCCACTGGCTGACAGTCTCTTCATGGTTGGGATTCTGAGATCAGCAGTTCAGTTGGAGGGATCCCCAAAGAAACTTTATCTGAGCTGATCCCAGACCTGTTTTTTGTGTGTGCTTGCAGAGTTTGTCGCCTCAGTCAGCTTATGCACGTGCTGGTGGTTACAATTGCTGGGTTGGTTCTGTTTCCAGCCCTGTCTTCCACGCGAATTGATGGGTGTTGCAGTCCAGCCCGATTCTGCCCACCTCCTCATACTCAGCCCTCAAACCAGTGGGGAGATGCAGCCTAGTTGGGCAATTACCCATAACCCCCACCAGGCCTGCTCCCTACCCTGGTTCCCATGCTTACCAGTATGTACTGCAGACTTGTTCAGTCTGTCCCACATCCTATTTAGCTCTCCTACATGTCAATGGGCATTGAAGCCTAGTGCAACCCAACCAACCCTGATATCCAGCCCACACACATACTGGCGGGTGTCTTTCTGTCTAGCCACCCCTGTCCCAGTCCTGGTTTTCGTGCCCTCCAGTGGGAGTGGTAACCCAAGAGGGAGGAGCCCACTATTTCCCTACTCCCACTCCAGCTATGCACTCTCCAGGTGATTCTGGAATTTAACTTGACAGACTTAGTCCCTAGTGCCAACATCTGCCAGCTGATGTTTCAGCAAAGCCCAGTCAGCCCTCACTCAAATTTTTACTTGCACCAGTCAGAACAGTCAGCCCAACCTGGCTTTTCCCTGATCCAGTTCACATGAGGCCCTCAGGTGTTGTAGCCCTGCCTGGTCTGGTCTGCCCCCATCCTAACTCACGCTCTGCAGTGGGAGTGGTTGTCCAGCAGGGGAGCCCACATTACCCCTGCCATCTTTGCCCCCTCCATCCCAGGTTCTCACCGTGTGCTGTTTGGGCAATTCGGCCACATCTGGTACAGCTCACCTCACCTTGGCATTCCATAATATGTTCTGGTTTGTGTTATGACTGAACCTGGCCCAACCCACACTCTGTTCTGGTGCTTGGATTCACCAGCGGGTGATATGAACTGGTTCAGCCTGGTCTGGCACTGACCTATGCCAAATGTATGCTGGTGGGTATCTTTCTCTGGCCTGGTCTGGGTTGCTCCATATCGTGGTTCTTGCGCTCACCTGTAGGGATTGTGTCTCGACAGAGGAGTTTCCCAAACTGTTCCATCAGAACCTCTCCCTGTGCCTCATCTTGTGCATACTGGCGGGTCCATGAGCCAGCTCTCCTTGCTGGCCTTCAATCCATTCCAGTTCTTACTGTTGGATGTTTTAGCCCAGCCAAGGTTTGTCCATACCCAGGCACTGCTCACACATAGCTCAGTAGGCAAAGAGACCTATTTTAGTTCATCCTACATCTACCCAGGTTCTCCAGAGCACTAGATGGTGCTGGCGTCTAGCCTATCTTGGTGCGCCCAGCACCAGTCAACACTTGTGCCAAGGGAGATTGCAGCCATATCCAGACCCGAATGCAGCCCCCATACTGGCCCCCACATTCTCCAATGGGAACCCCAACCCAGCAAGGGTATACTCTCACAGCTCCCCAACCGAGCCTATTCCCAGGCCTAGTATCCCTGGCTCAGGCAGACCAGTCAGTGTAAGAGTCTAATTCAGCATGACCTGTGCTCCATCCTGATTTCTGTTCTTCCTTCTGAGTTGAGGTTTGCTTGGCCCTGCCCGGTCCTCCCTCTCTTCCCATTGCAGCTCAGCCCACCCCACATCCTATTCACTGATCTAATTTAATTATTTTTATTTGATTTGAATTAACAAAGCAACTTATTTTACTTTCATTTATCTATTTTAATTTAATTGATTTGATTTTATTGTTTAATAACATTAATTAATGCTCACTTCAACTATTATGTTAAATAAAAGGGCAATCACATTATCTAAATTACAAAATTCTTTTGTAAAACATACAAAATTGTATGCACAAGATAATAAACAGAAACAAACTTATTCAATTTAACTATATTATATTAATATTTAATATTTAATATAATCTAGGTATAATATATGAGAAAATATTAAATAAAACTCATACATATATATAGTTACAATTATTTGTAAATTAACATTTGTGGAACTATATAAACTATACTTATATAGTAGGCTAATCTTTATTAATAATACTTAAAATGTTATACAGTTAGCACCTACTATATTCTATGCAATTACTATGCAAATATTTGTCATGCTGTTTTATCTAGGGACTAAAACAAGGAAAACTTTTCTATGTCTATGTGGCCATTTTCTCATTTTTATTTTATTTTATTTTTCTATGTGATATCATTTTTTTTATTTCCAAAAAATTTTCTTGAGAAGCAAAGAGTTTTCATCTGCTAGTTTACTCCCCAGGGATATCCCTTAGGGATATCCAAAGCTTAGAGTTAAGAATTCAATACAGCTCTCTCTCACATGGGTCACAGGAAATCAACTACTTGAAATCTCACCACTAGCTCCCAGAGTCTACATTGGCAAGAATATGGTCTGTGGAACCAAAACCAGGCATTAAGCCCAGGTAGTGACATGTGTGATGTAGGAATCTTAAAAGCAAGTGCAAAGGTCCACCCCTAGAATATTTTTTATCTCTGATTGATTGAACCCACTGAGCAGTATCTATGGATCAGAGTGAGCCTTATTTCCCAGACTATGGTGAACAGCTACTTATTCAACCTTTTTTCACAACTTCAGATTTTGCTCCTAAACCTCCAAATTGTAAATATCTTAGCGCATATCCACGGTGGATCACCAAAAACTTACTGATTAAAGTTCAGAATAGCTTATATATTTTTTCCTAACACCATCTATGCACATGTCTTAAAATAAAAACTTAAATTTCAAAGAGCTACAAGAGAAAGAGAAAAGATAAAGAGATAGAGACTTTCCATCTATTGATTCAGTCCTTAAAAGGCCACAACAGCCAGGAATGGACCACACCAAAATTAGGATACAGGAGCTTCTTCTGCATCTCTCACATAGCTGCAGGGACCCAAGAACTTGGATCATCTTTCACTGACTCCCCAGTTACATTAGCAGGGAGCTGGATTTGAACTGGAGCATCTGGGACTTGAACCAGCACTCCTGTAGGATGCTAGCACTGCAGATGGTAGCTTTATTTGTGTGCCACAGGATCAGCCCCAAGTTGTTCTTTTGATATATAGTAAACACATCACAGATTCAGGTTATCTTTGGTATTAATACAGGATAAAATATGATGTTTATTTTACATTCTTTTCTACTGAACCTCAAATTGCATTGAAGCTCTACATAATGATTCTACAACCTCACTTGCTTGAATCTCATCATCTCATATGCAGAGTTGGATGAATTTTCTCTAATGTACTACACTGGATCTCTAATGTATTCCTGGCTACACTGAAGCTCATATTCTACATTTCTACATACTCAAGTGGTCATCTTTATTGTACCTTCCAGAAAGCAGCAATAGAATGCGTAACAGTAGGCTGGGGATGCTGTGTTTTCGTTGGAGTCGATTTAGCTAGCAAAGGATTGACTATTTCTCCAATGGAACTAATAATGGGCCGTACTTTAAAAGGAACAAACTTTGGTGGTAGGTTTCTATTATTCATAGTTTTTAATTTCCTTGATAACACTGAAACTTTTAGAATAAGCACTACTGACAGGCAAAGAAAATAATTTAAATATTGAATATCTATTACATATAAAGATAACACAAACACCAATCATGTAAAATTAGCAGAGTTCATGTAAAAGCATAACTGTAACTTGCAAATTTAAAATCAACTTGCAGTGACGAAAGCCAATAAAAAACACAAATGGTGAAATTTTAGTTAATTGATAAATTCTTTCTCTAATGTAAAAAATCATCATGATTTTTCCTATTAAAAATTCTTTAGATGTACATACTGAAAATTTAAAAGAAAGGAGATTAACCTATTTAGTCACTCAAATCTGACCTAATTTTATATTCCATAAATGCTGATGAAATTGCTTAATGCCATAGACCATCTCTTTCATTTTTTGGCATTTTTACCCAATTATAGGTTGGGATGCACAAACTGTCCCAAAGCTGGTTTCTGACTACAAGAATGGTAAATTCAATCTGGATACACTGGTAACCCATACTCTGCCATTTGACAAAATCAATGAGGCACTGGATTTACTAAAGCAAGGAAAAAGGTAAAGGGATTTTAGAAACCCTTGAAGATTGTTTTATTTTTGTTTAATGTTAAGATACAACCGGTTTGTCTTTCCTGGTCTTCTGCATCAGAGATATTAAATGTACTTAAAAGATTAAAGAAAGACCATTGGAGTGGAAGGTGCGAGAAGCTTCGAAGTCTGTAACTCCCACTTTCACTACCAATTTAGGTAACTGGTACTGGGCTGCTTCCTAGAAAGGGTGGCTTCCATAAGAGGCCCCTAAGAACTAACTCTCAAATTCAGAGTAGGTTGAGGCTTTGGGCCTTGGATTCTAGTGCTCATAACTCCTTTACCACCCCACTTTTCTTCTAAAGTTCTCAGTTAAGGAATATAACACAAAAATACATACAAAGTGGCATCCAAATGGGAAATTTTATTTCTTTACTAGTCATTAGATAAATCTCCCATATTCTCCAAGGAGGTTTCTCTGGTAAACAGAGAGAAGACAGATGCTTTTAGGTAGGTACCTAGTAGGATCTCCTCTTTCCCTCTAGCTCAATGAGACTACCTGGATGCCTAAACAGGTACGAAGTAAACACATAGAAAGGGATTTCCCAGGTGTATTCACTATGTTGGCACAGGTAGCTCAAGAAAGGACAAAACTTCCTACCATGCCAACTCCACAGAAGTTAGGAATTACCTAGCTTATCCCCCTATTTGCTTGTAGTCACCTACTCCTTTGATGCCCAGCTTGGGTCTGGAAAAGCCAAGAATAGTGATTGTTCTAAGACTGAAGTCTCCTTCAATAAAATTTACTTCCATATAATTCCACTGGGAAACAAGAATCTGTTTGGGCTGAATGAGGGTTTAAAATTCTGTTTCCTGCCTTCACCTACTAGCTCCATATATAAAATTTCACATACTGTATGAATAGAAGAGGATAAGATAAAAAATTAAGGCCTAACAAATTTGATGTCTACAAAGAAAGCTTAAACAAGGTCTCAAAAAAATCGTATTTCAGTTAAATTTATCATGAAAATTACACTTATAGTTTATTTCTTATTAACAGCATACGAACGGTCCTGATCTTTTGAAGATGCCGAGAGCAATTTGGAACACCATATGACTGAATATGAACCCTAAAATGATGAACCAAGGAAACCTATAAGCTTAAATAAATGTTTACAGCTAATATCTTACCATAAAATGTTATCATTAATACAGCACCTGTAAGTGTGATGTTAATGGTTTGCATGATAAATGACTATAGATAATGCAGTTCTTATGAATGAATAATGTTGTATTTATAGATTGCTTAAAATTAGCTCTGAGAGGTGATAGCAGGGAATGAAGAGATAATAAAAACAGACTGAACATATTCTATAATATTTTAGATTGGGTGATACATATATGAAGCTTGATTATACTAATTACCCACTTTTACCTACGTTGAAACTTTCCACAATAAAGATACTTACTGGAAAATATTTTATATGTACATCAAATGGTATGTAATTTCTATATTCCTGTAAGCTATTCTTTTGCTGCTAAAAACTCCTTTTAATGCTATTCTTTTAGCCTCACTTAAACAGTGTTTTTATGATGAGAAGTAATCAGACCTCAAAAATCTATAAAAATGTGAAAAGAAAAAAATCATCCTATCAAATTTCTACCTCCATATTACAGCCACATTTTCATTTTTTATAATATTTACAATGCATTCGATTTTGTATTATATTATATTTAGTGCTTTATAGCTTAATGTCTTTAGTTGAGTTTGAGGCCAAAATGCAACTGTCAACCAAAAATAATGAACATAATGTACTTATAATAATATAAGTAAAAATATTTGTTGTAAGAAGACTTAATAAGATTTATACCAAAAGGAACAAAATGATAATTTTCAAACTATTGTAGAATAGATATGACAATGAATGTTTTAAAAGGGTAAGAAGATAGATAACAACTTAGGTCACAGCAATAAAGAATAACCCTCAACTTTTCTAAACAATTCTAAAGCCTATCAATGTTCTTTAAAAATTCTTCAAGGGCTCAATGCAGTGGCTCTGTGGCTGAATCCTAACCTTGCAACTCCCGGGATCCCACGTGGAAGCTGGTTCATGTTAATGGCTGTTACAGTTCCCATCCAGCTCCCTGCTTTGCCCTGGGAAGGCAGTGAAAGATGGCACAAAACCTTGGTACCCTGCACCCAAGTGGGAGGCTCCTGGCTTCCAATCGGCTCAGCACCAGCCGCTGTGGCTACTTGAGAGTAAACCAGCAGATGGAAGATCTTTCTCTCTGTTATCTCCTTTACTGTATAAATCTGCTTTACCCATAAAAATAAATAAATCTTTTTTAAAGATATATCTGTAGTAAAGATATATCTTTTATTAAAAAAATAAATCTTTTTTTAGAGATTTATTTTTTTATTGGAAAGGCAGATATACAGAGAGGAGGAGAAGATCTTCCCCAAGTGGCCATAATGGCTGGAGCTGAGCCAATCCGGAGCCAGGACGCAGGAGCTTCTTCCAGGTCTCCCATGCAGGTGCAGGGTCCCAGGGCTTTGGGCCATCCTGGACTGCTTTCACAGGTCACAAGCAGGGAGCTGGATGGCAAATGGTGCAACCAGGATAGGAACCAGTGCCCATACGGGATCCTGGCATGTTCAAGGCGAGGACTTTAACCACTACAGTGTGGCACCAGGCCCCCAAATAAATAAATCTTTAAAACAAAATCTCTAAGAGAAGATGAACCATTCTGAAGCTTTGGTTGAAGAAGACGGTAGTATCTTAGGGTAGAAACTAATACTCATGCTTATTTTAATCTTAGAGGAGAAATCAGGAAGCAATCTGTCTGGAAACACTTCTTCGTCAGCATTGTGGCAGCTTCCTTATGATTTTCTCTGTAACAGTTATCTTTTTCTCTCCTTTCCTTTGCTTCCCAAAATCCTTCCCAGGCTCACGTGAGACCCATTTTATTTTCAAACATTACAGATACAAAGCAGTTTGTAGTCCCTGAACTGCTGGGCTGTTAGTGGCTTTAGGGAGATATTAATATATTTTATTTCCACTGTGAGTTTTTCAATTACATATGTATATACTTCTTGAAGAAGGAACCATCTTTGAATATCTCAGAGATCCAAATTCATATGATATACTTTAAAAGGTTGTTGCAAAATGTGTATTGGGGTCAGTATGGTACAAAGGATTAAGCCACTGCATGCAAAATCAGCATCCCAAGTCAATCACCAGTACGAATCTGGGCTGCCCCATTCCCAACTCAGCTCCCTCCTCATGCACCTATGGAAAGCAGCAAGAGACAATCCAAATAAAACAGGTCATTGCCGTGCATGTGAGAGACCCGGATGGATTTTCTGGTTCCTGATTTCAGCCTGATCAAGGGCCAACCAATTGACCTTTTGAGGAGTGAACCAGCCAAAGGAAGATCTCCCTGTCTCTGTCTCTCCTTTTATTCTGTAACTCTTTTAAGTTAATAAATTTTTTTGAAAAAATGTCTATTATATATGGTTTTCAAAAAGTTTTGCTCCAAAATAGATTCACCTTATAGTTCCATTTTCCAAGACCTTTCTTTTGAACAAACTGATTTATACACTGGATTCTCAAAACCACAGCAAGTGCATAATAATTGCCACAATTCTCATTAATGTTCATGTTAATATATTAACATAAGGAAAACAAATACAATGTAGTTCATAGATACAATTCTAATAATATAATGATATATCCTTTCCTTGCTGTCTCATTTTTCTAATTTTAGAGACAACGTATTTTTAATTTACATTGAAATTAAAGGCTTAAAGTTCTGTTAAATACAGAGTTTAACAACTAACAGTATCATAGCCCATCACCCAGCATTGTGGTACAGCTCACTAAGCTGCCAGTAGCAGCTCCAGTTCAAGCCCAAGACACTCCACTTTTAATCTGGCTCCCTGCTAATGCACTTTGAAAGTAGCAGAAGATGGCTACTTTGATTCCTGCCACTCACACTAGATGGAGTATACAGCTTCAGCATTCAGCCTGATCCAACCCAGGCTATTATGGGCATTTTGGGAAGGAACCAGTGGAGTATGCTTCATTCTTCCTTTTTTCTTTTGTCTTTTCTTCTCTGGGCATTTAGAGAAGGAACCAGCAGGGTATTATTTATGCTTTCTTTTTTCTTTTCTTTTTTTTTTCTTCTCTTTTCTTTTATGATATAATTCCAAAGGCTCTGAATCTGTGGTCTATCCATGGCATGCATGTGTCAGAACTGGGCACCTCAGTGGATTAGATGGAGCAATGGACAACATGCCCAGATACACACAGAGGACATGGCAGTCTATTGGGGGATGCAAAGGACATCCAGTACCATAGGGGAGGATGGAGAGCAGAACAAATCGTCAATTACTCCGCCAAGCATTGACAGCAAATATATGGGCAAATGGAGACTCTAAGCTGGACTATGTCAGCCAATCAACCTAGGAAGGATTTCCTCATCCTTGGAGCAGAGAGAGCAATAGCATTTCAAAACTATCTAAACCAGTTTCGGCGGCATGGCCCAGTAGCTAAAGTCCTCGCCTTGAACGTGCCAGGATCCCATATGGGCGCCGGTTCTAATTCCAGCAGCTCCACTTCCCATCCAGCTCCCTGCTTGTGGCCTAGGAAAGCAGTTGAGGACCCTGCACCCGTATGGGAGACCCGGAAGAGGCTCCTGTCTTCGGATCGGCATAGCATCGGCCATTGTGCTCACTTGGGGAGTGAATCATCGGATGGAAGATCTTCCTCTCTGTCTCTCCTCTCTGTATATCCGCCTTTCCAATAAGAAAATAATAAAAATAAATCTTTAAAAATAAATAAATAAATCTTAAAAAAAAAAACTATCTAAACCACTTGAGCAGAACCCTTGGATCATGCTCCACATTGGGGACCCTAGGATGACATTATGTGGCCATTCCCCTTCCTTGGGTACTGAAGCTGTTGGGAGGCTGGGTGTGGTTTCTTCCCTTCTCTCCTCCTCTTACCTCAGATACAGGAAGAAAACAAAGGAAAACTTGGAAACAAAGATCTCATTCGCTTTCCCCTAATCATTGACCCTTCCCGCCTTAAGTATACAAACATAATCAAAAATAAAATTTTAAAAAGAAAGAAAAATGTCCGTTCATTTCCTTTGCCCATTACTTCACAGGGTTGTTTGCTTTGTTATTGTTGAGTTTCGGAAGCTCTTTGTAAATCCCGGATATTACTCCTCTGTTGGTTGTGTAGTGTGCAAAGATTTCCTCCCATTCTGTTGGTTGCTTCTTCACTTTGTTGGTCATTTCCTTTTCAGTACAGAAGTTTCTTAGTTTGATACAATTCGATTTGTTTATTTTGGCTTTGACTGCCTGTGCTTTTGGTAACTTTTCTAAGAGATCTTTTCCAATTTCCTATATTATTCTTAACCATTATTGAACAAAAATACAAAATAAAGTTTTACAACACTATATTTGTAGCAACACTGATATGGGCACACATTACTGTTTTTTCATTTTTTTCATTTTTTTCTTTTTTAAATTTTAGTTCCCACATATAAGGGAGAGCATGCAATATCTGATTTCTTTTTGCAGATTATTTCACTCAACACGATGTCTTCCAAATGCATCTACTTTGGCAAAAGTGGTAGAATTCCATTCTTTTTATAGCTGAATAATATTACATTGAATATATATACCACATTTTCTTTATCCATTCATCTGATAATGGACAACTTTGTTGATCCCATATTTTGTCAAGTGTGAGTGGAACAGTTCTATACCAAGAAGTTAGATTGCTAGATCATATGCAAATCTTATTTCTACTTTTAAAAGAAATATCCATGTTGTTTTCCACATTGGTTGTATTAATTTACATACCCACCAACAGTGTATAACAGTTTCTGTTTTCTGCACATCCTCATAGTATTTACTACTTTCTGTCTTTTGGATAATTGCTTTTCCAATAGAGGTAAGATGAAACCTCACTATGGTTACGATCTGCATTTCCCTGATTACTACTGATGTCAAGCATTTCTCATATGTTTGTTGATTATTTATATTTCTTATTTTGAGTAATCTCTATTGAGATACTCAGTCCAATTCTTCACCTCTTTGGGTTTTTATTGCTCAGCTCTTTTCAGTTGCTGATATATGCTGCGTATTAATCTGTTCCTGAATAAGTAGCTTGTAAATATTTCTCCTTTTCTGTTGGCTGTCTCTTCACTCTATTGTTTCTTTTCATATGTAGAAGCTTCTGAATTTGATATAATCCCATTTATCTAGTTTTCCTTTTGTTTCCTGTGCTTTTTGGGTTTTTTTCAGGAAATCACCACCATCACCCATATATTGAAGTCTTTTCCCTACATTTTCTTCCAGTAACTTCATAGTCTAATCCTGGGTTGACTTTTTTAATATGATAATTTTAACATGATAATTAAAATAGATTATTTTATCTATCTACATATACACATTCACTTATGTCTGCACCACTTATTAAATAAATTATCCTTTCTACAACACATGGGCTGGGCACTTTTACCAAAAATCAGTTGACTGCATGTTCATTCCACAAACTCTTAAAGGTACCCTAGTGCACGAAGTCTAATATCCTTAAGAGGATCCAAACAGTTCATATTCACTTATTGCAATGGATTTTAAAACTTTAATAGTTCTTTATTTTTCTAAATAGTAGATCTAAATCCATATATTAACAACTAGAATATCTGTTACAATCATTATTTTTACACCAACTTGTAAACCAGTGGCCTCCCTCCATTCTCTCTTGCTTTCTCCAATTATTCCTATAGTAAGTGTCCCTGGCTCGATCAGTCTTCTAACTTCTGTGTCTGGGTTGTGATTTGAATAAAAAATATGATTTTTTAAGAGTTAAGCTTCTCTACATATGACTTTATACAGTACAACAATAATACCATATATTCTGTAGACAAGGAAAACGCAATTTCAAGAAACAAGTCACTATACTTTGAACTAAGGCTGTCATTGCTTTCAAAATGGTACTACACTGCCCTCTGGTGTTTCTTCTTGCATTTTTCCAGTTCTTAGGTCCCATTTTCCGGGGGGGGGGGGGGGGGGGGACTGATGGTAGGAAGAACAGGAAGAGAGAATAATGCTACTTTCATTTATATCACAGTTGAATTTTTAAAGCATTCTTTCAATAGCAAGTATTTAACTTAGCAATGTAATTAGTATTCCCACATCTCACATCTTGATACCTGGGAGCAATTCCCAGCTTGGGCTCCAGACTCCAGTTTCTTTTGAGTATGTGCTATGGGAGGCAGCAATGGCAGCTCAAGTAACTGGACTCCTGCCACTCAACCAGGAGAACTGGTTTCTGGCCTCAACATGCAACTTCAGTCCAAGCCCAGTCCTGGTCATCACAGGTACTTAGAACAGGAACAAACAAAAGCCCAGCACAATAACCTAGTGTATAAAGCTCTTGTTTTGCACAATCCAGAATCCCATTCGGGTGCCAGTTTGTGTCCCAGATGCCCAGCTTCCCATCCAGCTGTCTGCTTGTGTCCTGGGAAAACAGTCGAGAATGGCCCAAAGCCTTGGGACCTGGCACCCTTCTTGGAGACCTGGAACAAGCTCCAGGCTCCTGGCTTCAGATTGACTTAACCTTGGCCACTGCAGCCACTTGGAGACTGAGCCAATGAATGGAAGATCTTTCTCTTTATATCTCCTCCTCTCTGTATGTCTGCTTTTCCAATAAAAATAAATAAAGCCTTTTTAAAAGAAAGCTTTTTTTTAAAGTGCTTGCTCGTTCCCTTGCTCTCTCTTTCTGCCTAGAAAGGGGAAGGGAAGAGAAGCTAAGGGGCAAGGAAAGGAGAGGGAGAGGAAGAGGAAGAAGGGAAGGGGAGAAAAGGCAAGGAAAATAAAGCAAAAGAAAGAAGAAAATTACTACCCTACTTAACATATACATCCATATGTATCATTTCTTCTGATTCTCCACTATTCTTCATGAGTAAAAGCATGTTTCTATAGTATTCTGAAGCTATATCCCATTGTAAACAAATATTGAGACTCATAAGTGATTAAATATTTACTCTCTGAATGCTATTAAATCTTACTGTGGTTTTTCTATAACTTTAAGTCCAAATATAGAACATAATCTTCCCCCAACTTCCAAGATGTTTTTGAAAGAAAATTCAATATAAGCAGACATTTAATATAACATAAAAAATAACCTATTATCTAATTTCTACTAAATGTCATTTAACCCTTTCTCCATATGTGTCAAAATCATATCAAAAACTAAGGCAGTTGATACAATTTCAGAATCTGGCCTTAAAAACAAAAGTTTTTCTAACTGAACCAAAAATGCCTGAGAAAGAGATGCAAAAGCTTCCTTTCTGGCAGGTATGAAAAAAAGAAATGCAATTGCAATTCTACAACATGATCTATCATAGAGAGCTTGATTTGATAACATGTTAAATAACAAAGCTTCCATGAATATCAATTTGCTATCTTCAACAAAGGAAAGCCTACAAATATTACTAGCTGCTATTAAAAACTAATTGAAGCATGTTACACACACTGTCATCTCCAAAAATCAGATCAGACAACACTGGTTAACAAAGTGATTCTGTGTCTACTACTATTGACCATGCTCTACCCTGCATTTCCTGCCATACTATTTGATCTCTCTCACCTCAGCATCTAGTGGCCTATTAGAAATCAGAAAGCTCATCACAAATACAGCACCTCATTCCACCTAGCAGAGAAAGTAACACTATATTTCTCAGTAACCTTATTGAAGAGTCTAAATTTAGGGTGGGGAGGAAGACCTCTCAAGGAATGTAGTAAAAGGCTTAGTTAAGCAGAAATATGAAACATTTTAATTTTCTTCCATTTGTATATTTATGTTCTTTCCTTTATGTAAATTTGAATTTGGGTTCCTACATATAAACAGAGATTTTCCAGCCATTCTTGTCTATTAAATCTAGTACAAGTAATAAAGTCAGGCAGATCTAAAATTCAATTATTCCTTTTTTGCCCTAGCACACAGAAGTCATTCTTACAAGATGGGTCAGTGTAGTATCAATATGCATTGTCTAAAATATATTAAATTTGGGGGGGGGCATTTAACACTTCACCTCACACATACTCTTTATCTTCTATGTTTAATATGGTGATTGCTACTCACTGCGCAGTGTGATTATAATTACAGATCTAAAGACAATGACTGTAATAAATAGGACACGAGGAAACTGGACAATACTCAGACAAGATTCTTTTATAAGCTTCAAATGAAGTAGTGACATCTTCAACAGACAAGCAAGATAACTGGTATGGTTGGCAAGGAAAGATCAGCTGAGGTTAGAGATCTATGGCAACCTGAATTATTGGAATTTTACAATATATCCTCAGTCCAATATTTGGGATCCTATTACCTTCTAATTGATACCTTAACTTTCACTAGAGTTCTTCTGATCATTTAAATTTAGTCCATGTTATCACTAGAAACCTACAGGTCAAATTCTCAATTTGGCTCATACCTGATTAATCACTTGGCTTCAGGTAATTAACATATATACTATTATTATCATAAAACATTCTTAAATTTTAGAATACATATGATTCAAGAATCTGAAACTTGAGCTTGCCACTCACTTCAACCAAATGTTCCAGCTCTTTCAGAATCAAGTATCTACCTCTTCAGATGTTAAAGACTCATGCAGTTTAAAATTCTTCTACAATAATCACTCTATCATTTCCAAAGACTTATCTTCAATATTTACTTCATTATAAGTAATTAGATTTCATATTCTTATTGTCTGTTCCACTCCTACATCAACACATGTTTGTATATCTTAACTATTGTAAATAATATAGGCTTTTGAAAAATATACCTCGCCATTCTCTTGGTAGAAGGTGGACATGGAAAGGCTGGGGAATGACACTCAACTACATTATTTTTTTTTAAGATTTTATTTTATTTTATTGGAAAGGCAGATGTACAGAGAGGAGGAGAGACAGAGAGGAAGATCTTCCGTCTGATGATTCACTCCCCAAGTGGCTATAACAGCCAGTGCTGTGCCAATCCTAAGCCAGGAGCCAGGAAACTCTTCCGGGTCTCCCACACAGGTGCAGGGTCCCAAGGCTTTGGGCCATCCTCGACTGCTTTCCGCCACAGCAGGAAGCTGGATGGGAAGTAGAGCTGCCGGGATTAGAACCGGTGCCCGTATGGGATCCCCGTGCTTTCAAGACGAGGACCTTAACCTTTATGCTATCATGCCTGGCTCTCAAGTACATTTTTAATGATCTGTGTTTAACGATGTTTCTGTTAAACACCCGCTACCTTCTATTATGCTGGCTGTTTTGAAGGAAAAAAGACTTGGAAATCTTAGTAAAATGAAAAGCTTGGCTAGAGTTTTCCTTGTTTACATTACAGATTTTACCTTACACAATTCTACTCTGCCTTCATTGCAAGATTCCTATTTATATGCCATAGTTACAAATCACAAAGCAGATTCCAAGCTACATGCTTATTAAGAGCATTACCTCAGTGTCCATGGCTCTATTTGAAACAGTGTCTTATTCCTGGATTTCAGATTCAGGAGGGGTGGGTGGTAATCTATCACTCAAACTTCATGCTAGCAAAATAACTGAGAAATTAATGGGCCAACGGGGCCCACAACTTTGCTAAACTATGACTTAAAGATGTAAGAAATTTTAGGCCAGGAAACAGGAATGGTTATCAATGTCTTTCACCAGAATATTTGAAAATTCTGGGAAAAAAAATTTTTAATTTACTTATTCAATTTTTTTTAAACTAGCTTCATGTTTTATTCTAGAATCAGGCAATACTTCAGTTTCCTGACATAATAGGATTAATTGTACCCTGGACCTCTGGAATCTTCTTTTTTTTTTCTAAAGTTCTTTTTTTAGTTTTTCTTTTTCCATATAGACTGGGATTCACTCCCCCGCAATCCTACCCCTTGACAGATTCTCCCTATTTTACTACAATGGTATAATCCTTCATAAGGAATCATATTTCCATCAGTCTCTTATTTAAGTGTACCCCAACATTGCTGGTACAGACAATGTCAGACAGTCCAGCATCCCATTTTTTACACATGTCCAACAGTTTCATTGGGAATTCATTCTTCATCTGGAAGCATGGACGCACATTGCACTATACATTCACATCTGGATATGGTAGACCCCAGTACTCCATCACTATATATTTCCATAACTGAGAAGCCATGAAATAAGGCCAACAACTGATATGAGTTAGAACAACAGCCACAACAACAACATCAATAACAACAAATTATAGCACCATGAAAAATGCACCACTAAGTAACCAACACATGGGTGACAAAAAGGAAACACAAAAGTCTCTTGGGAAAAATGATGCCACCATCTAATCCATGAGCCAGCAATGAATTTGACAAGAAAAAAGAGATTATTTGGAATGAACCAAACTAAAATAAAAAAAACATCAAAACACATGGGATGCAGCCAAAGGGGGAAAAAAAAGTATGGATCGGGTTCTTGAAGTTACACTTTCCATGCTGGTTTCCTTATATAAGGGAGAACATGTGGAATTTCTTCTTTTGTGATTGACTCATTTCACTGAGCATAATGGCCTTTAGTTGGAACCACCTATATTTGCATCAGCACAATCTACAATATCAAAAACATGGAAACAATCCAGATATGCATCCAAAGAAGAACAGTTAAAGAAACTGTGGTACATCTACTCCATGGAATATTATTCTGCTATTAAGAAGAATGAAATTATACTATTTACTTATTCAATTTTTTTTCCAGAGGTAGAGAGGGGAGGAGAGAGAAATCTCCTGTCACCAACTCACCCTCCAGTGCCCACAACAACTAGGAATGGCCAGGTCAAAGCCATGAGTCCCAAATTCCACCCCAGTTTCACACAGAAATGGTAAGGATTCAAGTATTTGAGCCATCACCTGCTGGTTTTTAGGCCATTATCAGGAAGCTGGACTAAAAATGGAGAAAGAGATGAGTTCTTGGCACTCTAACTTAGGATTTGGGCTATCAAGTGGCAGCTTAATCCATTGCATTATAATGCCCAACCCTAAAACACTACAATATGTGAATAATTATCAGAGGCTATAAAATCTCCCCTGCTCTCATTCTCTCTCCCTCTTGTGATATCACTGACTTTCAAATATGTGGTTTTTTAAAAGTTTCAAGCAAAGCCTTTATGAGCTTACACTTAATATTGATACAGAAAGATGAGAATGTTCAAAAGTATTTACTTCATGTTTGGTTAAACATCTATGTCAAATACTTTCTCAACTTCATATAAACATGGATTTTTTCAGTCCTTGTCTTAAAAGATATTAAAGACCTCATTCCCTTAAATGTCTGTCTGTCATTCACACTTAAAAATCTGTTTAGCCATTTGGATGACTAGGTGAGTGATTTCTTGCTTGATGGAAAAGTGTAGACAGTGTTCCAAAGTTGGTATCTAACTACATGTCCAAGAAGGTAAAAGTTGATGAATTTGTCACTAGCAACCTATCTTTTGACAAAATTAACAAACACTTTGAACCTATATATCTGTCAAAAAGGTAAGCATTCTCACACACTATATATTGTAGAATACAACAGGGATTTGGAGCTGATGGGAAATGACTCAAAAATGGCACGATTTTCACTATCTTGGAAGGAATCAATAAATCCATGTGTTTATTGCTTTCTTCTCTTACAGCATTTGAATTGTTGAAAAGACATAAATTTAAATGGAAACTGTGTCCATCACACACCTTCTTCTAATCTACTGTGTGCACCATGACCTGCAGAAAGAAGCTCTTCAAGCTCACAGCCTCTTACACCTGTACTGACTACTCTTAGGAAGCATTGTGCCACAAAAGTCCGAAATCTGTTTTCTGAGCTCTCCATCCCAAAAACAATTATCAGACCACTAAGAAATGTTTAACAACATAAAATCACCTCTGCATTGGTATGCAAGTTGCCATCCCTATTTTATGCTTTAGTCATTCTCAGGCTTCCTCCCTCCCAACGCCGCCTCCATTACCTTTATTCTGTAAAAGAAAAGAGGACAATGCAGAAGAGGAGGTAAGAATTCTCTTCCACCAACATCAATTAACATTTACTGCTTGTTTAAAGGGAGAAGGACCATTTATAGAACATGTTTTCTTAGGCAGCCTGACAAATTTCGTCAGCTCCTGTGAAATCATATTCCTTAGAACTTTGTTCAAACTGGCACCTCCAATTCCTGTTGTGGCATCTGACTTGCAGGTGACACAAAAATTGATCACTGAAACAACTGTCCACCCTTATGTCAGTGAGTATGTGTTGAGACACTGTGACCAGTTTCAAGCATAGGAAAGTAGAGTGAATTTTACAGTAGATATCCAAGTTCCCAGTACCACCTTTTATCAAATCTCTTTGCCACTTTCATGTCACATTCTGTTTTTTCCTCTCCAGAAAAAATTAGTGTTTTTCATTCCCATGCATATTCCTAAACTATATCCATTGACCCTCTGGTCTCAGTATTGCTTTGTATGTGTTTAGACATTCTATGGTCTCAACTTTTTATTTATTTATTCATCACTATTGTGTTTGAAACCCACATTCATTAGTTTTAATGCTGTATTAAGATTGGACAATTATATGGCTACTATAATTGACTCATTCTTGAGTGAATGGCATAGACTTCTTCCCAAAGTTGTCTCTGTATTACAGCACTGCATGGAACATTTTGTGCATTGTACTCAGCACATTAGCTATTGGAATATGGATTACAGAACAAGCCTATTTAAACCAGAAAGGGCCACAGACTTTCCTACAATTAGGAATCCTTGTGAAGTGATATTTTATTGTGACTTTAGTTAACCTACATTTAATGTTTAAATCCTTATTCTATTGGACATTGTATTTCCTCTATGGTAAAGGATGTGTCCTAATCCTGAGTCCAACTGCATAGCTTCCCACATATAAACAGGGGAAAACAACTGAAGGGAGAGATGATGGGAAAAGTGGAAACAGAAATCCCTGAGCATAAGAAACTGCATCACGAAAAATAATAATTTAAAAAATAGTAATAGAATAAAATAAAACACAGAGTAAGAAAGTTAAATATATATATATATAAAACATTCTTTCAAAATAAAACCTTAATCAAAGTGGGTACAGAAAGAATATTCACCAACAACATTGGGAGTAGGCTCTACCAAGTTGGGTTGCAGAACACATTGACTCAGGTGTGAACCAGGTCTGGAGACAAACCAAGCAGTATGCGGCAGTCAGTCCACAGCACACACTGGCACAAGTGAGGATCAAAAGACAATGCAGGCCAGACCATGTTGGACAATTCTGGCCAAGCTTTGCAGCATGATCCTGGTCTGTGGATGTGCTAAGGTAGACTTGGTTAACCACTAGACCTTAGGAAGACTGTCTCAGCCCTCAAGCAACAAAACCAACAATGCCTCAGAGCTATCAAAACCACTCAAGTAACACCCCTGGAACACTCTTCCCCACTCAAGTCATTATCAAAGGACCATCATCAATCCCCAGGTGCTGATGTGGTTTCACACCAAGGAACAGTCCTCTCCCTTTCCTCCCTTCCACACACTGGAGAAAAAAAAAAAAGGACTGAAACATATGTTCACGTGTTCTACCCTCATTCTTCCAAAACTGATTCTATCCACCCTAATCAGAGTCCCACATGGGCATACATCCCTCTCAACTATGTAAATAGGATTTTTAAAAAATTTTTTAAAGAAAGAAAATAACAATTTGTAAAAATAAATAAATAGCCCCTTCCCAGAAAAGTTTTAACTTATATCTCTAATATGCTGGTGTTATTTTCATAATTTTTTAAAACCTACCATTCAAAAATTAAGTCTTTATGTCTCTAACAAGCTGTTCCTACCTGCAATTCTTGAGGTACCAGTGCTTATCAGACAGTGTCTAAATGCCAACAGAATGTCTGCCTTATCAAATGACCTAAAACCTATGAAACCAGCAGTTTGACAATAAACATGACCTTTTTAGCCAAACAGAATTCAAATCGAACCTCTAATTCCCTCTTAAACAACTAAGCATTATCAAGCAAGTGACCATAATGGAAACAAACTGCTAAAAAAAAAATCCCTAGGCTGAGGAGAATAAGTCTCTTTTCCCTTCACCAAGACAGAACTGTAGAAGCAAAGTTCCTTTGGCTACAAATTTAGTTGAATCCTAAATGGGACAGGTATTCCAAATTCTCTATCCTGGAAGTCAGAGAACTGTCACTGTTGCAGCAGGTGGCTCCACTGTGAATGCAGTGGCTGGCTCAAGGAAGAATGTCACTCAGCATTAGTTATAATGACAAGCACATAAGATGTGTGATAGCCTTATGCTCATTATATGACAACTGAAATGTCTTCTCTTTCTCTCTTCAGTCAAGTTTCTGGAGAACATCCTTGGGATACAAGTATGTATATGTGACACACACAAGATAAAACTTGGTCTAACAGTGAAAAATAAACTGAACAGCAGAAATGCATGCTGAATGTTCAAATCAACAGAGATAGCCCTCAGAAGGATCAACAGCGAGGATCCAGTACCACAGTTGATCTCAGACCTCAAAGCGACCAATTCCAACCCATTTTATGAGGAATAGATAAACATGATTTTGAATGAGATTCTTTTGTCATAGTCCTGCAATATCAGTGCATACAACTGGAACCTTAGGGGAGCCTCCAGAATGCCAAATCAATGAATCTTTAGGGAAAGTAGATTCAAAAGTGAGGCCTATGGGACTCAGTTTCTCAGGTGTTATGTGTGGCCATAAAAAACTGTTTTAGGAAGGCACAAGAAGAGGAAAACACAGATGTGGGATTTTAGAAAGCAAACATGAGAACTAAAGAGTCTTTGTAACCAAAAATAATCGTGATGAATACTTCATATGCTTTAAAACCTCTTACACTTCACATTTTCTTAACTCTATTTCAAATTTTTTAATATGAAATGAAATTGTATTCACAAATAAGAGAACCTTGAGAAACAACAGAGCTACAGAGAAAGAACTTCATTTATATTGCCTAAGCACATTACAGGACTTTCAGTGTACTTTCCACAAAAGTATCAGGACATGACAAGCTGAAAATAGAAACACACAGAAAGTCATCCTTCACAAGGAGTAAGTTCTGAAACAGCATCCTAAAGTAGCAACTTGATGCTCATTGGGTGAAAGACACAAGAACTAACATGACTTGTCCCCAGAAGAGTTACCTGTTGACTCCTTGCATGTTGATACACGGTCATGCTCAGGAAAAAAATAAATAACTAGACAGTTTGAGACAAGTTGACTAACTCTTGGATGGCATCTCTGCCCATGTAATCTGACAAACGCAAGTGCTGAACTTGAGAAAACATCAGAGTACCCAGACTGCTGACAGATGGTGTCACATAGGTCTTCACTAGGAAATCTTCAAGAATTTACTTAATGGAGCTGCTGCAGGGGCTCCACAGGCTAATTCTCTGCCCTGTGGGTCCAGCATCCCATTTGGGTGCCAGTTTGTGTCCTAGCTGACCCACTTGCCATTAAGCTCCCTGCTTGTGGCCTAGGAAAGCAGTGGTTGATGGCCCAAAGCTGTGGGACCCTTCCCCACAAGGGAGACCCAAAAGAAGCTCCTGGCTCCTGGCTCCTGGCTCCTGGTTCCTGGCTTTAGATTACCTCAGCTCCGACTGCTGCAGCCATTTAGAGAATAAACCAGCAGACGGAGTATCTTCTCTCTGTCTTCCCTTCTCTCCATAAATCTGATCTGCCTTTCCAAAAAAATAATTAAATCTTTAAAAAAAAAGAATTCCTATAAGTCCTTTTAAATCTTGCATATCTATTCATTCTAGAAACATCACTAAAGAGAGATACAAGGGAATTTATCACATTTCAAAATGAAAACTAAAAGTACTATGAAGGAAAAGTATAAAGGAATTTTAATACAGGGGGCCCTGACCCTACCAGCAATTACTTTAAAAAGTGATATCTAGGTTGAAATATAAATTGTGAGGAAAATTTATCTGCACTTGATCTTAGCCAAAAGGCCGAGAAGCGATAGGAAAGTTTATCTGGTATCACAATACTAAAACAATTACATGTTAGCATGAATTTTATTTTAGGTATTGGGCTAAAGATTAAAAAAATACTTAGAATCTATAGTAATAATTACATAGAGTTAATTGTTAACTTAAAAGTTGACTGAACAATGTTCAAAGGTCAAAATTCCATTTACACGTACTGCAAAGGAAGGGAAACAGAACCCAGATCCTACCAAACAATCAAAAAATTTAAAAGCAGCAGCTTGGGCCTGGCATGGTAGCCTAGCAGCTAAATGTACCAGATTCCCATATAGGTGCAAGTTCATATACCTGCTGCCCCACTTCCCATCCAGCTCCATGTTTATGGCCTGGGAAAGCAGTAGAATATAGCCCAAAGCCTTGGGACCTTGCAACCGCATGGAAGACCCAAAGGAGGCTCCTGACTCCTGGCACCTGGCTAAAGATTGGCTCAGCTCCAGCCGTTGTAGCCCCCTTAGGAGTGAATCATCAGATGGAAGATCTTACTCTCTGTCTCTCCTCCTCTCTGTACATCTGACTTTCCAATAAAAAAATTAATCTTTAAGAAAAAAGCAGCAGCTTGAAAACATGAACTTTGTAACCAAAACACAATTTAAATCAAACAACTGATCTCTTAAGCAACAGAATATTCAAACAAAACAATTAATTTTAAAAGAAATAGACTGCTATAAAATCACTCAGTTATATGTAAAGATTATCAAAATAAGTTAATTTTTAAAAATCACTCAGTTAAGGAGAAAAAGGCTTCCCCTTTTCCTTCTCCAAGATAGAGATTACAGGAGCAAGGGTCCTTTGACTAGAAATTCAGTTGAGTCCTTAATGAAACAGGTACTTCAAAACCTCTTTTTTGGAAAACAGAAATGCCTTTGATGTGTCAAGTGACTCCATTCTGAGAGCACTGGCTGACCCAAAGGAAGAACTTCACACAGCCTAGACAACATGACAAACATGCTTGTTGAAGTTGTGTGGTGGTCTCATGCTGATTGTGGGGCAACTTTCTCTCCTCAGTCAACTTTTGCATCACATATTCTTGAAAAATTACTGATTATCCTTTGGATACAAGTAAATGAATATGATACGCACACGATAAAATCAACCTGAGTGAAAAAAAAAAAAAAGAAAACCTTAAGACAGTAAAAACAACAACACAACACAACAACAACAAAAATGTGGTAAGTGTTCAAACAAGCAGAAATACAGCACAGACGTCAGCAGGATGGGTCCAGGTCCACCCTTGATCTGACATTCTGAAACAATTACCCTGCAAATCACTCTGTGAAATATAGATGATCAAATGAATAGAATTCACCATGAGACTCTCTTGTTCTACTCCTGAAATATGATACATACCATGAGGCTATCTTCAAGTCACAACTCTGTGAAATCCATTTAGGGCAAATGATTCTTTGGGGAAAATAGATACATTGAGAGCTCTGGACTGGGTTTTTCAGAAGGTCATATGCTGCCAGTCATTGTTTCAGAGGGGTACATAGGGAAGGCAGACACACATATGTGGCTCCAAGAAATAAATACCGAAATTGAAGGGAATTTATTGTTTTAAAAACAGTCATAGAGAATTTTCTGTTTCATGCTTCATAAATATTTTCTTAACCATGTTTCACATTTTTTAACATTAAATTGTATCACCAAATAATAGAATCCTAGAAAACAACAGAATCTGTGGAGAAATACCTCTGCTTATATTGCATATAAAAACCAAGACAAGATTCAACTTTCAATACAAAGACTTCCAAGGGAAGGGAAAATAATTTTACCAGCATTACCTAGATATCTGCCATATATCCTCTCCTTTAATTCACTAATACTCTTCTAGAACTGTCTGGATTTCCATGAAAATTACTGGAGTACACACGTTCCCCCAGAGTGTTTCTGTGTACTTCCAGAAACTTGCATTTATACAGTCTGAAATCACACTTCTGGTTCAAGTCTTATAGCATGATACCAGTCAGCTGTCTTCTGAAGCTATCATCACCCAGGAGGCTTTCATACGCTGGTTCCTTTCACCATTAACTAGTCCCTTGTTTATAGCTGGCATTGCCATGTATTCTGGAAATATGAGATTGTAATACAGAGAGATATGAACAGAAAACAGTATTAAACTTAATGTTGGACTCTGCTACCCTGGGATCTATTACCATCCACACATATGATGGATATCTCTTGTTGGCCATCTCTGTTCACATGTATTTCTCATTCAAGCCTATTTTTACCTTCATCTGCACTCTTTGCAGTCCTCATACTTCTGTTGCATCTACCTGTATACCAAATACCTGTACACAAATACCTATTTTATTACTTCGAACAATATGATTCTTTTATGTTTAGACCTTTTCTATTTTATCACTGTCAGAAGCCTTGGTTTACATTATTACCCATGACTACCAAAAGATTTTTCAAATATCAACATGAACATTTCATTTTTCCTTGGCCAAATGTAACCAACTATAACTAAATTCTAAAATAGCATTATTTCTTATTACATAATTATACACCCTCAAACATGGATAACATAAAGGCCCTGCAGAAGTGCACTGGGATTTAAAAAAATGTAGGACTTTCTAAGATGGCGGTGTAGGGTGCAGACGTGTTTGGTGGAATGGAGAGTCTTTAGGCAAGGAGAGGTACAATAAGTAGATTTCAGGGAAAAAATAGGGCTCAGGCAGTAAGCAGGGGGCACCTGGAACTCCCCTGGACACAGGGAAGCTGCGGAAACGAGACAGCAGTGTTGTAGTGGACCGAAGAACCCACCAGCAGTTGGCGAGTAGCAACTCAGATCCCCGTGATCCAGGCTCTAGCGATCCGTTTCCAGCGCCAGCCAAACATCCAGCAGCGGCCTCCACACAGCTCTTGTGACCGCCAGGTGAGAGCCTGGGTCCGCGTGGGGAACAGGAAAGTTAATATAGTCTGGGCGCTGACAATCAAGCTGAGTGACTGGAACCAGCAATAGGCGGAGGGAGCAGGGGACTCAGGGCGCCATCTTGTGCGGAGAGACAGAACGAGGAGTTGACAGAGCCGCACAGCGGCTCCTTTCTGGCTGTTTACCCGGGACTGATCTACGTGGGGAGGGAAACGCCAGCTTCGCTCCCTGCAGGGTTGGTGTGGTCCCTGGAGCTGACGGCGGACAGCCCCCCCACCTCCCGACCTTTGCTGGTGCCCCTACGGGCGCCATCTTGGACACTGTGGCAAGTGCTCCAAACACTGATAAGCTGCAAGAGGAGGAGTGGCAATCTGCGCATGTGCTAATTCGGCAGCTCTCAGATAACAGTGTCACGGGACCAGACAGTGTTACACTGAAGGGAGAACAGCTGAGTCACCCAAGTACTGACCTGGGGACAAAAATACCACCATCTTAGAGCACTGCACAGCCGCAGAGAAAACAGCCCATACAAGGCACGCCGCCACCTCCACCCAAAATACCCCCAGGAAGTACTCTGACTTATCGGCCAGCAGCGGGCGACAAGCTCAGTGCTACCTACAAAATCAGTACCACAGACAAAGCAATTGTCAGGACAGCTGTGTTTCCCAAATCCGGGGCACTGATTGAACATAAAAATCAACTTATAGACCTGTAGGTAATATACCATAGAGATGATTTCGTCAAACAGAGCGGCAACTACAAAAGGTAAAAGACAAGACAAAAGTACTGTGAATGTTACTGAAGACTCTCCAACAAAAGAGCAAAAGCTCCGCCCACTCTCAGAGTTAACTGAGGAAGACATTGAGAAAATGGGGGACAAAGAACTCAGAAAACTCGTTGCAAAGCTGATGGTCTACAATGAGAAGTACAAACAAGAGTTCAAAGAAGAAATAGCAGTAATACATCAAATTAAGGCTGATATATCAGAAATTAAGAACACAGTAGAGCAAATTAAAAATACAGTGGAGAGTCTCAACAACAGAATGAATGAAGCAGAAGAAAGAATATCAGAATTAGAAGATATTTCCTGTCACCATGAAGCAACAAGCAAAAAGCTGGAAGCAGAGCTAGGTCAAGCTAAAAAAAGTATCCAAGAATTAAAAGATATGATTAAAAGGTCCAACATAAGAGTTATGGGAGTTCCAGAGGGTGCAGAAAGAGAAGTTGGCATTAGAGGAGTATTCAGTGAAATAATAAAGGAAAACTTCCCTAATCTGAGCAAAGAATTGGAAAATTATATACAGGAGGGATACAGAACTCCAAACAGAGTTGACCAAAACCGAACTTCACCGCGACACATGATAATCAAGTTCTCTTCAGTTGAACAAAAAGAAAAAATCCTTAAATGGGCATGGGAAAAAAATCAAGTGTCCCAGGGGAGCTCCAATCAAACTCACAGCTGACCTTTCAGAGGAAACACTACAGGCCAGAAGAGAATGGAATGACGTATTCCAGATCCTAAAAGAGAAAAATTTTCAGCCCAGAATAACTTACCCTGCAAAGCTCTCCTTTGACTTTGAAAATGAAATAAAATTCTTCCACAGTAAAGAAAAATTTCAAGATTTTGCCTCATCTAAACCTGCCTTACAAATGATATTCAAGGATGTTCCCATGAAAGAAAAAAGAAATAACAACCACCAGAAACAAAGGCAAATGTGGAGAACATCCCACTAAAAGGCTAACAAACGACTCAATTATAGAACAACACATCGCCATAATGACAGGACCAAACTGCCCCTTATCCATAATAACTCTGAATGTAAACGGCTTAAACTCATCAGTCAAACGCCATAGATTGGAGGACTGGATCAAAAAACAAAACCCTACTATCTGCTGCTTACAGGAGACACATCTCACCAACAAAGATCAGAAAAAATTGAAAGTGAAAGGATGGAAAAAGATATTCCAAGCAAATGGTAAGGAAAGACGAGCAGGTGTAGCCATTCTTATATCAGATGACATGGACTTTGACGTAAAGAGCGTCAAAAGAGATGAAGAAGGATACCACATAATGATCAAAGGATGCCTTCAGCAAGAAGAGATCAGCATACTAAATGTTTACGCTCCAAATGCCAAAGCATCTAGCTACATGAAACAAATATTAACGGACTTAAAGGGAGAAATAAACTCCAATACGATCATAGTGGGAGACCTGAATACCCCATTAACACAAATGGACAGATCAAAAAGCCAGAAACTCAGCAAAGAAACAATAGAACTCACCCAAACTCTAGAGCAAATGGATTTAGTTGACATCTATCGAACCTTTCATCCTACAGACAGAGAATACACATTTTTTTCATCAGTGCATGGAACTTTCTCCAGAATTGATCATGTTATAGGCCATAAAACAAGCCTCAGCAAATTTAAAAAAGTTGAAATCATACCATGCATCTTCTCAGACCACCAAGGAGTGAAGCTTGAGACCAAGCAGTCGAAACACCAAGGAAGAATTACAAACATGTGGAGACTGAATAATATGTTACTAAATGAGCAATGGGTTAGAGAGGAAATCAGAGGAGAAATTAAAAAATTGCTTGAAACAAATGAAGGCATCGACACAACTTATCAAAACTTATGGGACACAATCAAGGCAGTGCTGAGGGGAAAGTTCATTTCAATCAGTGCTTATGTCAAGAAACTAGAAAAGCACCAAGTAAATCAGCTAACCTTACAACTGAAAGAACTAGAAACTCAACAACAAAGGAGTCCCAAGATTAGTAGGAAAAACGAAATTGTCAAAATACGGGAGGAAATAAACCAAATAGAGACCAAGAGAACTATACATAAGATCAATCAATCAAAAAGCTGGTTCTTTGAGAAAATCAACAAAATAGACTCTCCACTAGCTCAACTAATCAAAAAAAGGAGGGAGAAAATATGCATCAATAGTATCAGAGATGAGAAAGGAGATATAACAACAGATACCTCAGAAATACAAAGAATCATCAGGACCTATTACAAGCAACTATATGCAAACAAATCAGAAAACCTAGAGGAGATGGATAGATTCTTGAACACATACAATCCAGCAAAATTGAATCAAGAAGCAATTAACAATCTAAACAGCCCAATAACATGCACTGAGATTGAATCAGTAATTAAAGCCCTCCCAACCAAGAAAAGTCCTGGACCAGATGGCTTCACAGCTGAATTCTACCAAACATTTCAAGAGGAACTTACCCCAATCTTACACAAGCTTTTTCAAGCAATAGAAAAAGAGGCAATCCTCCCAAGCTCTTTCTATGAAGCTAATATCACCTTAATACCAAAGCCAGAGAGAGAAACAACAGAAAAAGAGAACTACAGACCAATATCCTTGATGAACATAGATGCAAAGATCCTTAATAAAATACTAGCCAATAGGAACCAACAACACATCAGGCAGATCATTCACCCGGACCAGGTGGGATTCATCCCAGGCATGCAGGGATGGTTCAACATTCGCAAAACAATAAATGTGATACACCACATCAATAAATTGAAAAATAAAAACCATATGATCCTCTCTATAGATGCAGAGAAGGCATTTGATAAAATCCAACACCACTTCATGTTAAAAACCCTAAGCAAGATAGGCATAGAAGAAACATTCTACAACATAATCGAAGCAATTTACGAAAAACCCAATGCCAGCATCATACTAAATGGGGAAAGATTGGAAGCTTTTCCGCTAAATTCTGGAACTAGACAGGGATGTCCACTGTCACCGCTACTCTTCAATATAGTTTTGGAAGTCCTAGCCAGAGCTATTAGGCAAGACAAGGCAATTAAAGCTATAGAAATTGGAAATGAAGAATTGAAATTATCACTATTCGCAGATGACATGATTCTCTACATAGGGGAGCCAAAAGACTCAGTCAAGAGACTATTGGAACTCATAAGAGACTTTGGCAGAGTGGCAGGATACAAAATTAATGAACACAAATCGATGGCGCTAGTGTACGCAAATAATTCCACGGCTGAGCAGGAAATTGTAAGTACTGTCCCCTTTAAAATAGAGGAGAGGAATCTTAAATACCTAGGAATTAAGCTAACTAAAGATGTGAAAGACCTCTATGATGAAAACTATAAATCATTTAGGAAGGAAATAGAAGCAGACCTTGAAAAATGGAGAACATTACCATGTTCTTGGATTGGCAGGATCAACATTATCAAAATGACCATATTACCAAAAGCAATATACAGATTCAATGCAATCCCAATCAAAATCCCAACAACATTCTTCTCGGAAATAGAAAAGATGATACAAAAGTTCATTTGGAATCACAAAAGACCACGAATAGCTAAAGCTATCCTGAAAAATAGAAATCAAACTGGAGGACTCACAATTCCAGACCTCAAGACATACTACAGAGCAGTGGTTATCAAAACAGTCTGGTACTGGTACAGAAACAGAGAAGAAGATCAGTGGAACAGAATAGAAACACCAGAAGGAAATCCACACATGTATACTCACCTAATCTTTGACAAGAAAACGGAAAACAATCCAGGTAAAATACCTGGTTTATTCAACAAATGCTGTTGGGACAACTGGATAGCAGCTTGCAGAATAAAGAAGCAAGACCCACACCTGTCGCATTATACAAAAATCAGCTCTAACTGGCTCAAGGACCTAAATTTACACGCAGAAACCATCAAACTATTAAAGGAAAATATAGGAAACACACTCCAAGATATTGGAACAGGGAAAGACTTCTTAGAAAAGACACCCAAAGCAAAGGCAATTAAATCCAAAATGAACAAATGGGACTACATCAAACTAAAAAGCTTCTGTACAGCAAAGGAAACAATTAATAAAGTGAAGAAGCAACCAACAGAATGGGAGAAAATTTTTGCATACTACACAAGTGATAGGGGACTAATATCCAAGATCTACAAAGAGCTTCAGAAACCCAGGGACAGCAAAAACAACAACCCTGTAACAAAATGGGCAAAAGAAATGAACAGACATTTCTCAGAAGAACAGGTTCAAATGGCTAACAGGCATATGAAAAGATGCTCAGGCTCCCTAGCCATCAGAGAGATACAAATGAAAACCACGTTGAGGTACCACCTAACTCCAGTGAGGCTGGCCTACACCCAGAACTCGAATAACAACACCTGCTGGCGTGGATGTGGGGAGAAAGGTACCCTCCTTCACTGCTGGTGGGAGTGTAGGCTAGTACAACCACTATGGAAATTAGTATGGAGAGTGCTGGGAAAATTGCAAATAAACCTGCCATATGACCCAGCTATCCCGCTCCTAGGAATATACCCAAAAGGAGTGAAATCTGCCTGTGAGAAGGGGATCTGTAATTCTATATTTATAGCAGCACAATCTACAATAGCAAAGACATGGAAGCAAACCAGATGTGCGTCCAAGGAAGAGTGGTTAAAGAAACTGTGGTATATCTACTCCATGGAATATTATGCAGCTATTAAGAAAAACAAAATTATTCTATTTACAACCAGGTGGTCCCAACTAGAAACCATTATGCTGAGTGAAATGAGTCAATCACAAAAGAACAAATACCATATATTCTCTCTCATATAAGGAAGCCAACATGGAAAGGGTAACTCCAACAGTCCAATCTATGCTGGTTTTTTGATGTTTTTACTTCAGTTTGGTTGCTTCCAAATAATCTCTATTCTCTAGTAGAATTCATCATGTGCTTATGAAGTATATGATGGCACCATTTTTCCCGAGAGACTTCTGTGTTTCCTTTTTGTCATGCATGTGTTGGCTATTCAGTGGTGTTACTTTTTTTCAGGGTGATATACTTTGTTGTCGATGTTGTTGGTGTTGTTGTTGATGTGGTTGTTATGAATTGATGTCAATCTGAAACAGTAATATTATTTCAACCCCAAACAACCTGTATCTCATGCAATAAGATATTGTGAAGTAATCAAGGAATCAATAATCGATATGAGTAGACTGCTTCTGATCTACATCAAAGAATTGTAAAATTGTAAGGCTCTAAACAAGATGGAAGAATCCACCATGGGGGGGGGAGCGGGTTTTGGGGAGGGGAGGGGGGAATCCCAGTGCCTGTAAAACTGTGTCTCATGATGCAATGTAATAAAATAATAATAATAATAATAAAAAAATAGAAAAAAAAATAAAGATTATCTTCTTAAATAAAAAAAAAAATGTAGCCCCTGAACAAGGAGTCAATTGCAGTCGAAAGAAAGTGAAAATATTTAAGAAAATGATCTTCTTCCTTTCACTGAACCATCAAAACATTATAAAGTTGCTAAGCTTAAGATTTTTACCAAAATTAAGGGCAGGATTAGTAAGAAGATCATGTCAAAGACAAAACAGATATCAGCAAAGACAAAAAATAGGTTAGTGGCTTCCAGAGGCCAGGTGAAACTAGGATTATCTGTGTGGGATTGGCTTTTGATGTGGTAGAAATGTTCTGGAACTACTAGTGGTGAAGACTGTGCAACTTAATGAATACGTTCAAAGACCATCAAATTGTACACATTAAAAATAATTAAAGTAGTCCATTTTTCCTGACTCCTGGATCCTGGCTTCAGATAGGCCCAGCTACAGCGATTGCAGATATTTGGGGAGTGAACCAACAGACAGATCTTTCTCTTTCTGTCTCCCCTTCTCTCTGAATCTGCTTTTCAAATAGCTCCTCAGAACTCAAATGTCCTTCAACTGACAAAGAGAAAAACAAACAAATACTAGCAGATGAAGCACCTGACTCTTCTCTATAATTCTGCATTTCAAATAAATATATAAATCTGACAATGTCAATCCTGCCAACCCAGAAACAAGGTAAATTTCTCCATCTTACAATAAATAAAATAAATCTTTAAAATAATGTTTAAATAAATTTTAAATTTTAAATAAATAAAATTATTTTCAAGTAAATAAATAAATCTTTTAAAAAAAATAACAGGTCCTATTTTGGGGATGTACTAGAAATAAGCAAGATTCAGGAAACTTCTAGAAGAAGCCCAGATCACCAACAGGACAAAGGTCTGTTTCTGAATTTCCAACTTACTCTTGCCTCTTAGCTAACCCATTATTCCTAAGAATTTCTCTTCACTGTTCCCTTTGATTCAGACTTGGTTACTATACAGCTGGACATGCAGTAGATAGATTAGGACATCTAGTCAGGCTTCCAGCACAACAATTTAACAATTATATTTTTATGAGTAGGTAATAATACGTTTATTTAAATAACATTATCTTTGGTGGTGGTGATGGCAGTTGTGGTATGTGAAAATAATAATATTCTCCTTTGCCCTGAGGTGAGTTTTAAGCCAGCCATTAGCACAAGGCTGGATGGACAAAGTCCCCATATCAAGCAAACTGGATTCATGAAGTAACATTTTTTTTTTAAGATTTTTATTTTTATTATTTTTTTTTATTGGAAAGGCGGATATACAGAGAGGAGAGATAGAGAGGAAGATCTTCCGTCCGATGATTCACTCCCCAAGTGAGCACAACGGCCGATGCTATGCCAATCCGAACCCAGGAGCCTCTTCTGGGTCTCCCACGTGGGTGCAGGGTCCCAAAGCTTTGGGCCATCCTCGACTGCTCTCCCGGGCCACAGGCAGGGAGCTGGAAGGGAAGCGGGGCTGCCGGGATTAGAACCACCGCCCATATGGGATGCCGGGCGTGCAAGGCGAGGACCTTAACCACTTGTGCCACTGCGCCGGGCCCAATGAAGTAACATTTTTAAAGGTACATATAACATTGGGAATCTTTTAAGATTTATTTATTTTTATTGCAAAACTAGATATACAAAGAGGAGGAAAGACAGAAAAATATCTTTGGTCCCTTGATTCACGCCCCAAGAGACAGCAATGGCCAGAGCTGAGCTGACCCAAAGCCAGGAGCCAGGAACATCTTCCTGGTCTCCCATGTGGATGCAGGGTACCCAGGTTTTGGGCAGTCCTCGACTGCTTTCCCAGACCACAGCTAGGGAGCTGGATGTAAAGAGGGGTTACTGGGATTAGAACTGGCCTCCAGATGGGATCCCTGGGCGTTCAAATCAAAGTCTTTACTCGATAGGCTACCGCGCAGGGCCAATAACATTGAGAATCTTATTCATCCAAGGCTGAATTCAAATGTCATAAAAGATAAAACAATATTCATAGGAAGAATCCATTATTTTTTTTAATATAGAAGATGCCATCATGTTCAAAAGCCAAGGATTAGACTTTGGTTTGGGTGGATCCTATTCCTCTTCTCTGTCAAGAGAACATCGTTAAGTATCATTTATAGGGCAGGTTTGGAAGAAGCATATTCTTTTAAATTTTCTTTATTGTGGAAGAATTCTATTTCATTTTCAAAGACAAAGGAAAACCTTCATGGATACATTATCCTGAGCCAACAATGTTTGGTTTTAGCATCTAGAATATGTCACTTCATTGTCTTCTTGACTGTAAAGTTTCCTGTGAGAAGTCTCCTGTGAGTCTGATTGCTGTTTCTCTATAGGTCAACTGATTTTTTTCATGTGCACATTTTAGAATCTTTTCCTTATGTTTGATTGAAGAGGGTTTGATTATCGTGTCGTGATGAAGATCACTTTTGGTCAACCCTGCCGCGAGTTCTGTGCCCCTCCTGGATGTTGTTTTCCAATTCTTTCTCTAGATTGAGGAAATTTACCCTTATTATTTCATTAAATATATTTGTAAACTCAGCTTCTCTTTCTGTACCTTCTGGAACTTCCATAACTCTTATATTTGGCATTTTAATAGTGTCTTTCAATTCTTGAATACGTTTTTTAGCCTGATCCACCCCTGCTTCCAACTTTTTGGTTGTTTCCCCCTGGTGACAGGAAATATCTTCTAATTTTGAGATTCTTTCTTCATCCTATTTTGGAAACTCTCCACTGTACTTATAGTTTGTTCCACTATATTCTGAATTTATGATATATCAGCTTTCATTTGATTCATTTCCTATGTGACATGCTCTTTAAATTGCTTGAACTCCTGCTTTGCTTGTTTCTTGTTGTCGATAAGAAGCTTTATAAACAAGTGTCTCCTATTTTCTCATGTATTCCTCAGTTAACGCTGACATTGGCAAAGACTTTTGCTCCTTTGCAGGGGAGTCTTCAGTAATATTCACTGTGCCTTTGACTCTTTTTTTGGTCATTGTACTTCTGGTTAGCAGATTCTTCTCCTTACGGCAGGTTTCCAAGCTGTGTCACCCACTGGTCTGCAGTTCGAATTTACTTATTGTGGTTGGTACAGAGTTATTTATTTGCAGACACTTGTACCACTCCCTCCAGCGAGTTTCAGACCTATGCTTTTACGTTAGGCTTCTACCATGGTCTGTGTAGCACAGCTCCTTGGTCAGCATTCCACCTTCTGTGATCCTGCGCTATTGTTGCACCATTATCTGTACGTTTCTCTCAGTCTGGTTTGTGCAGGTCCCAGCATGATAGTGCATGTGTAGCTCACTGTTGTCCCTGCAGTGTCAAAGTCTTTGTCACACTGTACAAAATGGTGCCTTATGTGAAACTCATGGAGTTCTTGAACTGCTGGCCATTAGGTCTGGGGGCTACCCAGTCCTATTTTTGGTGGAACCTGAAGGATGCCACATGATTGCAATTCATTCAGCCCAAAATGAGTTTGCTCTCTACACAAGATGGCACCCAATTCAGCTCTACTGGGAGGGTTTGGGATGTGAAATCCACCCATTTCTTTGTTTGAGCTCACCTCCTCAGTTCCCATTGAACTACCATTCCCATCTGGTTGCTGGTGGAGTTCCCACTGCCAGTAGAGTTCAGATTGCCACTCAGAAATGCCGCTGAGTATTGGGTCACTGCAGCACCACACTATTATTTCCTCTGCTTTCCTGTGTCCATCAGTCTCCAGGTGCCACTTTGCTGTCTGTCTGTCCTCTCCTATTTCCTGGAGTTTTCCCTCTCTGCTTCAGCCTGGCTAACATTTCTCTGTGTGTTTAAACTTGTCCTCACCCTATTCTGCAATCTTTATTCATTCAGTTTCTTTCCTTTCAGATTAATATCACTAAAAATGAAAGGCAGATGAGAGGGAAAAAAAAGTACATTCAGGGAAGGCTTTAGAAAGAGGGCCCAACAAGGTAGCCTAGCAACTAAAGTCCTTGCCTTGCATTTACCAGGCTGCCATATAGGCCCCAGTTCATGTCCAGGAATCTCCACTTCCCACTCAACTCCCTGCTTGTGGCCTGGGAAAGCAGTCAGGGAGGGCCATTGAAGCCACTTGGGGAGTGAATCAAAGGACAGAAGATCTTCCCTCTGTCTCTCCTTCTCTTCAGCGTATGTAACTTTCTAATTAAAATTAATTTTTTAAAAAAGAAAAAGAATAGAGGTGCTAGTGTTAAGACAGAAAAGTTGTAAAAAGGAGCCATTTCAAAGTGCAAGGAAGATAATGAGATTATTATTTTGTGGACATGAACTCTATTAAAATAGAGATGCTTAGGAGCATCTCCAAAGTGAATCAAAGGGAAAGAATCTGGAAAAAATATACAATTGAAACCAAGAGAAAGGTGAAAGGTAAAAAGCTTGAACCTTATGGAAGAATTCCCTAAAAGATCAGTTTTTTTAAAAAAAGAAGAAAAAGATGATTCTCCCAGCAACTTTCATTAACACACTTTCAATAAAAAGGATACAGCCAGACCAATTTATAAGGTAAATGTGAGTAGTGAAGAAGTAGAAACAAAGAGAATAGATTATAGCTTTTCAAAGTTTAATAAAATTAATATGCAGATATAGAGAATATTCTGACACAAAGGTAATAAAATTTATATTAAACTATTTAAAGCAGAAACATTTGCCTACATAAATATCAAACTTTAAAATATTTATAACAAGCAGAAGAAAGGAACAGTTAGAATTAAATAAATTCATAATAATTTTAAGCATTTCCCATTATAATAGAATTAGTACACACCAGAAATCAGTATGAGCTGGCACCAGTACACCACTGGTACTTAAGCTCATTAAAAATCAGAAAAATACAAATTAAAAACAAAAGTAGATATCCCAGATGATCAAAACATTCTGTAGATGAGCAAGGCAAGTTTAACATGGGCAAGGAGTGGGGCTATAGAACTTCAATAACTGCTGCTAGTAGGTGCAGCCAATTTGCAATCTCTTCTGTATTAACAATAACAGCTGAAGACCTGGCGAGTCTACTCATACTAAAAGTATTTAACAATTCATTCAAGATAACTCTACTTCTTACAAATGGCCACACAAGTATGATTCTAGGGAATTGGTTCATAACAATAGTGGTCAGAGCCCAGGAAATGATCACTGGATACTGATTCACAGAGGTCCTAGGATTACTATGTTGTGAGATCCAGAATTATTCCACATCAGGAGGCCAATGGTGTTTTACTGACCTGAACAAAAGTACTTCTATATTTAAAAAGCTGGCATCACTTTAATGGAGTGTGCAGACTCTATCAATCCCAAATTTTCCCTTAAGAAACTAAAGCACATGTGCAACAGAATAAGCTAACTTATGCAATTATTGATCCAGCAGAAACAAACAGAAAATAAATAACAAGTGATAGTGAATTTTTTAGAATATTCTACAGCAATGAAAATAAACTAGAGCTATAAGCAATGTCAAAGAATCTCACAAACTGATAAGAAAAAAGACAAAAAGAAATACATACTGCAAATAATGAATGAATGCATAACATTATTATAGGATTTCATTCCTTAAAATTTGAACAGATAAAACTACATGGTTATATAGAAAAAATAAATATTAGCAAAACCACAGAAGATGAAATGATATGATTAACATGGTTGTGATAATTTGTTAACTCGTCTTCAAACATTTAATGTATTTTCTCTATTATTTTGTATTTGAACATAAAAAAACAGTTTAAAGAAATCTTGACACTGACTGGGATCAAAGGGCTTGCAGCTGAAATGACAACACAAATACTTTGCAGGAAGTGGGCAGAGTTCAGACCAAAGGAACAGCAAAGCAAAGTGATTGGAGAACAAGACAGGAGAAATGATATTTATTGACAGGTCATTATGGGACACAGAGTACCCTGGGGATACGTGGAAGCCTCCTCAAATCAGAAAGAAATTTCCAAAGCAAGTTTTCCAAAGAAAAATGGACACCAAGGGCAAAGTAAGAGAAAAAGCTGATATTTTAGTTTGTGATTTTTTTTTTATCTGTGTACATTTATTAAAAGTTTTTTTTGAGAACTATACCAATATGAAATTGATCAAAAGAATAAACAGTTACCCCAATACTAGGAAATTGCTACAAGGAAAAATTTGTGGATCTATCAGATGTTTACTACAGAGTATTCAATCAAGTATTATTTTACTTGCTGGGAAAAGGAGACTAAAGAAACTATGTTACAGCCATAAACTAGAATATGTATTTATTGGAAATAATGTTGGCAAATATAAAAATACTCATATAATTAAGTAGGAAAAGTCAATTAAAAGTAAAACTTTTTCATAGTTTATGATCCCATTTGGGATACTTATAAAGAATTAGATTAAAAAGCATGAGCGATAAAATTAGAGACTAATTTTGTTTTTCCTTACTTTGATTTTGAAACTTCTTGTAATTGATATATATATTTCATCTGTAATGAAATAATGATATCTTAAAATATTCCAAAATTTAATGCAACTATTGAAAAACATATATTCACGTGGTAAAAGACTTTGGGAAAATCATACCAAAAGTAAGAATATCATTAGGATGGAGAATTAGCTTTGCTTCTTTTAAATTTTTTTCAATGTTAACTCTGCTTGATACAATTTGAAAATAGAAAAAAATTTTGATGTATGAGTTATAGAGTCTTGAAATGTTTCATTTCTTCTCATGCATTTTTACGCAAATTTTTACAAACATAAAAACTACTTAATACATATTGTTCTGAAAATGCATGTAATCATAAAAAACTCACACCTTAGACTTTAATAAGGCATTTGGGGATCTTATTCAAATTCAAATTTGATTTACTGGATTTGGAAACAGCTGTCAGCCCTAAAAAGTACCCAAGTGACATAACTGCTAGTATGAAGCCTATACTTTGAGTAGTTAGGTAATAAATCTTTGTCAGAACTGTAAGATTTGAGGCAACTCAAAACTGATTACAAATGGTTGAGTCAACAAACACCACTGGATCATTAATAAAGCTCTTTGAACTCTATAAGCATATCTACCTTTTCACAGAAAAAGAAATCAGGTCACTACATTTAGAATAAATTTAAATACACCTGTTCACCTCAAGAAACAAAAGTCAGAAAAACTATCATGTAAAACTTAACATTTTTTTTTTAAACAAAACTATTTCATGAAATTATATCAACAGGACATTTAAGTTTTTCTTAAATTATTCTCCCTTTCTGTTTTTCTCCCACTTCACCTCTCTTTCAGGTTATTAAATGCAAAGCAGCTGTTGCCTGGGAAGCCGGAAAACCCCTTTGCATTGAAGAGATTGAGGTAGCTCCCCCCAAGGCTCATGAAGTTCGAGTTAAGGTGAGGAGGGACTGTCTCCAGTCTTGAGCAGACAGAATCCTAAGTATAGAATTGGTTTCTGTTGATTCAATCCCTGTGAGAATGACTGGAAGGTCTTGGAGTTTCCATTATGCGGGAGTTATACTTTTAGGTTCAGGTAAGAATAGACATTCCCTAAGGAGTGATAAATCAATTGTTTTAGTAATGTTTGCTAGCCAACTTAAAATCTAATTAAACTAGCTTAACATAAATCACAAACTCTAAGAATAAGACAAAGCAATTCCCTTTGGATTAAGATGCTAGCTTTTCTTTTTGTCCTCCAATTGCAATATACTAGAAAACGTTAATTTTTAAAAATATGGAATTAGGTCCAAAATAAGGACTGGGAACCCCTGGGAGACACAAGTGTCCTGGGTGCGAGGGGAAGGGACTGGCTTGAGCATACTGAGTTTCAACGACATCTCTGTATTTCCCAGCACTGCTCAAACTTAACTTTTCTCAGGTCCACAATATTAAGGGTTTCGTTTATACATGAAAGTGGATGGGACATTCTTATGAACAACGTTTTGAAGAAAAGTAATAGAGATATATTGGTAATTGATTTAAATAACTTCCATTTTATATCTCTGTTTTACCTACAATACATCTTCATTTCACAGTCTAAACAATTGTTAAATAAACCCTGGAAACTCCTATTCCTCCTTCTTCTTTACTCCAATAGCTTTGATTCTTTTTCTCTCCCGGAGACAGCAATTGTCAATTCTGCTTTTGAGATTTTCTGACAACAATGGAGGGTAAAAAAAAAAAGGTACATTGCAAGAGAAAAATGAATCTAAGTATATTTTTAGTTATTCTTTTTTTCAAAATGTAACTTCTATTAAGTTCAAGAAGTATGAGAATACTTCAAGATGACACTGAACCCAAAGTTACATATTAAGATCTAACATAATGGCAGAAACATGATCAAGTATGTGATTACATTGTAGATAATTGCTGCTAGTGTGTGCCATTCTGACACCTATGGGATCAACCCTGCACTGAAAGAGGCCCATCTCCCAGTTATCATTGGCCATGAGTGTGCAGGAATTGTCGAAAGTGTTGGGCCAGGAGTGACCAACTTCAAACCAGGTATTTCAGTTTTTTATCTCAATTAAATAAGTATGTCAGGTTATTTTGGTGATAATTTCTGTCCTAGGCTCACCTGATGTACTTGATCTCTATTTACATAGTAGATACATCTTTTCAGAAGCAAACCTGACACGCACAATCTATCACAGTCTAACAATGGGACAGAAATGTTGAAATTAAGATTATAAAACCCCCTAAACATGATCATTTTATTTATATGTAAAATGCTAAGGAATTGCCTGATGAAGCAAAGGTTGCCATAAATTTACACTTTCACAGGATACATACATACAATATTTTATAACAGATTTATCTACATGAAACATAAAACTTTATTGTTATATAAAGAATAAGAACTTTATTTAGATTAAGTAAAAAGCATTTTATAAATTCTAATGTATTATGAAATAGTATGATTCACAATGGAAATAGTGCCCAAACAATACACACCAGTGGCTGAAATTATTTATGTCATATTTTAAAACAGACCAATCAATACTAGAATACGAGAACTGTAATCCTCATTTTATTGGCAGAATTAATTTTTATCACTCTCCTACTTTAAAGAAAATGCTCCAGATACTAATAGATCTGCTTCCATACAAAATCATGAAAGCAAACTACTAGAAGTTGTGTAGTCATGAAGCATTCTAACAACCTAAGTCTTTAGTCACAGCTTTGCTGTTTACTGGCTGTGTGCTCTTTGTCAGTTATGCCACTTTCTCATGACTCCCTTCAGTCCCTATTTCCTAGAGTATTATCCAGAGAATAATGTAAGATATTGGTGCCTGGCACATAGTAATGTTGAATTAACAGTAAATGTGAATTCTCACACCAGATATTAGTTTTCAAAGGACATAGCCATTAAATAATTAGAGTTGAGTTTAATAAATAGATAAATATATAATATGAAAGTGAAACTAAATGGTGAATGTAAACGTTTGCTCCATTTCTAGCCTGGTAGTTCTAACCTCTCCTCTTATCTAAGGATATTCTATTCAATACTGGATGATCAGAAATAAATAGTTACAACATAAAGTTCCAAAGACAACAATGTCTTAGATAGAACTCGGCATCTAACTGACATTAATACAGAGCACAGTGATACATGGCAATATGTATAGTATTGGGAGGAATCTGATATCTTGTAGGGTAATTTGACAATGTAGCTACCTAGAATGTTGCTTTAAATATAAAATATATGCCATAAAGAATGGTACTTGCCTCTGATTCATCTGCTAGAAAAAAAATGAGTAACATGTTAGGTTCCATGTAACATATGGCTTTTCTCTCTAGGTGACAAAGTCATTCCCCTTTATTTACCTCGTTGTAGAAAATGCAAGTTCTGCCAGAGTTCACTCACAAATTTTTGTACAAAATTCAGGTAAGCACTATGCACTAAGCATATATTGGTATATATGCTTTGGACAGCAAGTTGATAACATCTAAATGGAGTTGAAGAGGTGCTAATATCCCAACTACTAATTGTATTCTAAATGTGTACTAGAGATTGTTGCAAATGTACAAAAAGAGACACATGCTACAGTATTCATGGCAACACTGTTAAGAACAACTAACACTTCAAAATAGCAAGAATGCCTATAAATAAGAGAATGGATTAATAAATTGCTATGTGGTAACATAATGAAATACTATAAACATAAACAAGTAAAAATCACTGAACTTGAACTACATATATCAATACAGAAAAATTCACACAAAAACATTAAGAAGAAAGTAGCTGAAGGACATTTTCACTGAGGCATCAAAAAGTATGATAAATTACTGATGGTTACACAAATATGTAGTATAAATATATCACTGAACCATCAGCAGCTACTTTGACCAGGATAAAAGTAGGCAACAAAGCACAGTCATTTACTTCAAGGCATCACAGGTATAAATGTTACAGCCAGGCTTTTCACCCAGAGAGTATAGTGGTAAAATCTAAATCTTAATCACCTGGTTTTGATTTGCAAAGACTAAGAAAAAATAAAATTCTTACTAATGATATTTGAAACTAATTATTATAAAAGCTAAACCTGCAATATTCACATCTATTACTGTGCCTCACTTTCCTCAACTATAAAATGGGGATAATAATAATGTTTGCTTCCTAAAGTTGTTGCTGATATTCAACAAATTAATGTGACACTCTTTTGCAAAACTAATTAAATGATGGATTCAGACCAAGACTATAACTTCTTTATAATATCACACAAAGGGGGATAATCAGATATTATATCCCTCCAGAAGAAACTACCAACCTAAATTGAGAAATATAATCAAAATAAGAAGGACTCTCTATAAAGAATGATATTTATTTGGGAATAACAGAACATTACCATAGAAACACCAGCATACTTCAGTGAAACTATTCATGCCACAGTTAACAAAAAAAAAAATTCAAGGAGGCTGTGCAGAGAGATTTTTCAAATGCAAAAATGAGGTAGATTCTGAAAGAATAATTTCTGACCACAAAGATTAATAACCAGCATGACCTAACATTGGACAGATATCCTTGAAGAGGTACTTTTTGCTTTTTGTATATGGTCATGGTTACCTTTGTGTTATGTAGCTCAGGAAGTCTTTTTCTGATAGCTATTATCAGGCAATAATGAACACGAACTCATTGTTCATAACCTCCCAACTGTATCAGTTAGGTTTGACAATTGACTTCCTGTAGTTGTGACCCAGTACATGTTATAAACTATACCACAGTAAGATGGTGGTCCATCCCTGACAGTCAGCTTCATATGAAATGTGACTCCATTTTGATCCTGACAAGCTTCACATTCCTTTCACAAAATATACACAATTATATTCAAAATATGTGACCCAAGATATAAAGCCTGAATCAGAACAAAAAGTCAAAATTGATAAATTAGGAGAAAATGCAGATACACAAACCATGTTAAATCAGATTATATAAACATAATAGCAAAATCCACAACAAGAAAAACTTCTACAGGACAGATAAATCAGTTTCTTCAAAAACTAAATAGTAAGTTGAAAAATGGGTAGAGTAGAAAAGGAAGTATACAGTTAAAATTGGATCAACCAGGGACCTGGTGCATAGCTCCGTGGCTAAAGCCTCACCTTGCAAGTGCTGGGATCCCATAAGAGTGCTGGTTCATGTCCCAGCTGCTCCATTTCCCATCCAGCTCCCAACCTTTGGCCTGGAAAAGCAGTAGAGGATGACCTAAAGCCTTAGGATCCTGCACATTTCTGGGAGATCCAGAGAAAAGCTCCTGGCTCCTGGCTTCAGATCAGCTCAGCTCTGGCCATTGCAGATATTTGTGGAGTGAACCAATGGACAGAAGATCTTTCTGTTTCTTTCTCTCCATAAATCTGACCTGCCTTTCTAATAAAAATAAATAAATAATTTTAAAGATACATTCTTTGTAGACCCCCCCCCAAAGAATCTTAGGGCTACATACTAAAGTATTTACAGCATGAATTGTGATGTTTGGAGTTTGCTTCAAAACAGACCAATAAGAGTAAGGAAATTTGTACTGTGTAGGGGTAAACAGATGAAACTAGATGGGCAAAGAGTTGGTAGTTACAGAACCTGATAGGTAGGTACACAGGGGTTCATTACACTAACATTTCTATCTTTATATATGAATTTCTCCTCAAGTTTTAAAGGTTAGCACAAACAAAATCCTTAAAAGGATTTGTGCGTACAAGAAGCATTCAATACATTTGTTGTTATTATCTTGAAACTATTGCTAACAGAACAGATATTAATGTGACAAGTTTCAAGCTATCTCCTCAATTTTCTTCACATTACAAAGTTATAATGTATAATGTATAAATGTATACTGCCTAACATATTTTGTAGGTAGATGATCAGTGTTCCACATACTTTCCCCATCTTCAACTATCCCTTTTTAATTTTCTAGTGAACTGAAAACCCCTATCATTGAACAAGAACTAATGGATGACAAAACCAGCAGGTTTACCTGCAAAGGAAAATCTATTTACCATTTCCTAGGAGTCAGTGCCTTCTCTCAGTACACTGTGATAAAAGATATTAATCTTGTCAAAATAGATGATGATGCAAATTTACAGAGGGTTTTTCTGATTGGATGTGGCTTTTCCACTGGCTACGGTGCTGCAATCAACGATTCCAAGGTAAATAGTTAAACATGGGTTAGTGTAACACAGAAGTTACAAGAAGGAGCCAGAGTCCATTATCCTCACTCAACCTGTGTTATTTGTTTTGTTCTGTTTTGTTTTTTTGAAATTTAGGTAAGTTATTTAACCTCTCTGGAATAATACCTAGGACAGATACTGATATAGATGAGGAAACCATATACTACATGTATAGAATGTCTGATCCAGCACATAGCTCATGGCCGGCACACAGTGCATGTTATAAACTATATAAGGGATAGATTGTAGTCCATCACTGGATGCACACAAGTATGGAGATATGTCTTCCACATAATAAGCTCATTTTCCTTAGATACATACCCAGAAGTGGAACTGTATGTCTTTCTTTTTAATCTAGTCTAAGTTTTCTTAAATTCCCAGGATTTGTTCTGTTCACTGTTAACAAAGAGATCCACCAAGAAAAAAATATATATCAACTGTTACTCAGAGAGAAAACATAAATCTGTTAGGAATACATTAAAGGAAATTAATTATAAGCAGTTCTACCCATGAAGCAAGAGTTGTAACAGAGCTTATCTTACTTCTGCAAAGAAAAGTGAGGCAATAACATCCAGCATCACCAGAGCTTTAGCCTGCTGGCTTAATTTGCTGTCAACTAAACCACAGCTCACAGAGTTACTTGAAACCATGAACACACTCTGTACCAGTTTTGATAAACAGAGGAGTACCCACTCCAGGTTCCCTAGTTGCAAACTGTGCAGGATTGCTTTATAATGACCCTTCCTCCAGGTACTGTAAGCAAACACACTTAACACACAATGGTCAGTTGAATTATCCAAGTAGCTTAGAGGATTTCGCCTAGTGTTCTGAGCTTGTATGAGTATCCAATTACTCATAACACTGCTGCAAAGAAAAAACTACAATCTACTGCTAAAGAGACACATGAGTTACATTTTAACTCAGCCCTACAGAAATATATTTGAAAATATACTAAATATGTGCAACAATATTATAATAAATAGGCCATGGTATATGGAGAGCAGTGTTCTTAATAGCTGTAAAATATATTTTTTTTATTTCCCCTGAGTAGTAAATGCCAGCATATGCATACCTACTATATATGTATTAAACTATTCTATCTGTTCCTTGGTAATTTTGCTTGTAACTAAATATTTATTAACACTTCTCTTGGACAGGTTCTTTACTTCCTTTTATTATGCTTTCACTTAGAAAGCTTTCCATATTCATTGGAAACATTAATTAATGCATGTTTCATACAATAATTTAACGTATTTTCTATGCACAGAAAATACTCTGTGTATTTTCTGCCTCTTTACAGCCTCTATAGAATATCATTCCAGTTATACTACCTTGTAAATTGTCTCTATTTACTTTACTGTAACAAGCATTTACTAAAAACTTCACATACAGATTTTTTAATAACAATGCAGTACATATAAAGTCTGCTGTAAAAACTACTGATGCAATCAATCAATTGATTAGAGAAAACACAGAAAAGGGCAAAAAATGTGGGTACTAATTTTTGATGAAATAATCAAAACAACTTTCATGAACAGAATGCTCTTTCAGTCAAAGCTAAAAACATAGGTTATATTTTAGTTAAAGAAAAAATACAAAGTTCAACCTCAGGGCTTGGGTGGAGGGAGCTCCCGGCAGCATGGCAGCTGCTAGGGATACCTGAGCAAGGTTGGACTCAATGCTTGGGGGCCTGGCCCCAGCCACCACTGCTAAGCAGTGAATTGAGTCCAGAGCTTGCCTAGGCCTGAGAGTTTTCTCCCTTCAAAGTAAGTACACTGTAAAGAGATCTCTTGGGAGGTAGGCTGGTCCCTGGCTACGCCTACCACTGTCATCTTGGGCTTGCAGGCAGCCACAACACCAATTGGTGCCAGGCTTTACTCAATGGCCACCCAGAAACAAGCTCTAGGGTTTTGGGGTTATGGAATTACTGCCTAGGGACATTCATTGTTAAGGCTATGAAGGTGCATGTAGGTGAGGAATGAATCTTGTGGGAGTCCCATTGACAGGGCCACTATATTTGCAGGTAAGTGAGGGGACTGAGACCAGCTGGTTTGGAGAGGAGAGACTGAAAGATCCATACAGGTCAGACTGATACACCAGCCACATGGGAGTCCTGAGTAGGGCTTGTTAGCATGGAACATTTTTAATCACCACACACCAGCCCATGCAAAAGCTAAGGTTAGGGACATGTCTAGCAGGGCTAGATCCCAGTACCCAACTGAATGTCGGAACAGGGAACGAGTCACATTAGGCAGTACCATGACACTAACCAGCATGTGAGAGAACCTGGTCCAAGGGTAGATTCTGTGGGGCATATGTAGACCCAACTCTGGAAATATAATTCCCACTGGTTAGCTCAAGAGTTGGAATGGGCATGGACTGAGCTAAATATGACCATGGAACCTGCAATCATTCATGGGTACACAGACTGAGCATAGCCTCGGCAGATCCTGGTTGCAACACCCACATGTGCATCCTAAAACAGAGTGTGGGGTGGGCCAGGTCATAATATTCACTAGCTCACACAATGCCAAGATGGAGGGGCATGCTATGCAGGCAAGGGCCTAACACCCGTTGGCATGCATGAGATCTAGGTCTGGGAGTGGCCGAGCCAGGGAACTTGGGAAACTCCTCTGATGGGCCATAGCTCCCGCTAGTGAGCACATGGTCTAATCCTGGGGATTGGGTAAACAGGGCAAGGTAGCTCCAATGGATGGCAAATGTGTGGGATGGTTTTGGAAGGGAGTAGACTGGGCAGGGCCAAGCAACCTTAGCTCTTGGGCAACTGCAGAAAACAAGTTGGAGTGCAGGTCATGCTAGACTAGGCTGTCACACCTACCAGTTTGCATAAGCCAGGGATGGATGCTGAGTGAGCAAGGCTAGGTTCCAGAACCAGCCAGTGAGAGTTGGAACTGGGGGATGGCTGGGTCAGGCCAGGCTACAGCATCCAAAAGCAAAGGTCATTATAGGTGAGAGACTATGCCAAGCTGAGTCAGAGCAACCACTTGCACACATAAGATCTGTGGCTGGGAGCAGGCCTGGTTGGGGAAGTTAAGGGGATGACCTGGCTGGGTGGTGGTTCCCACTAGTTAGCACTTGGGCCAGAGTGGGAGCTGCATTCTGGTCTGGATGTGATTGCAGTGTCCCTCAGAACAACTGTGCACTAGGTCTGAGGTATGCCAGACTGGGCTAGACTCCAGCACCCACCGGTGCTCGTGAGAAACAGGGTGGGTATGGGATGGGCTAGGCTGGGTCTCTACCTCTGCTGAGCCATGTGTGAGCTGTGTCTGGGTGTGGACCAGGCTGGACTAGGATGTAGCACCCAGCAGAAAAAACTGGAATGGGTGAGGGTTGGTCAGGAAAGGCCACTGTTCCTGCTAGGACAGAAGGTGGACTAAGTATCGTTGGCCAATGGATTCACCATTTTGCATGAGATCTGGTGTTGGGAAATATTCTGATGGAGGAGCTTGGGTAGCTCCTTTGTCGGAACACAATCCCTGCAGATAAGCATAAGAACCACAATAGGGAGCAGCCCAGACTAGGCCAAGAAACGGCAGCTACCAGCATACATTTGGGTTAGGTCAGGGGCAAACCAAGCTGGGTCAGTTTATATCACCCGCTGGCAAATCTCAGCACCAGAATGGAGTGTGGTTTAGACAGTGTCAGGCTGCAACACAAGGTGCTTCACATGAGGACCAAGTCTGGGGGGTGGCTTGGCTGGGCTAGGCTGTAGCCTCGAGTGTGAGCTAGAATTGGGGATGGGATGGGCCCGGTGAGGCTGCAGCACCCACTGACAAATGCTGAGGTGAGGCGGGTCATGCCAGACTGGGCTGCAACACTCAACCAGTGGGGGAGGGGAGAGGACAAGCACAGTAGGGGGCTGCATGGGGCTCCCCTGATGGACCACCACCCACTGGTGAGCATGAGAACTGGGATAGGGACTGATCCAGCCAGGTGGGGCTACAGCACCTGTTGGCCTCAGGTGAGCTGGATTGGGGAAAGCCAGACTGGGTCAACTGTTCCTACTGGTGCATGCATAAGTTAGAGTGAGTGTGGGTTGGTTGGGCTTTGCCAAGCATCAGCTGGCAGATGATGGCATGGAGGGCAAGTTCTGTCAAGTTAAACTGCAGAATCACCTGTAGAGTGCAATATCTGGGAGTGGGAATGGTCGCAGTATGGAAACAGTGGGCACCTTCCCATTGAGTTGCCACTCCTACTGGTGAGCATATGAGAACCAGGATTGGGGCAGGCATGACTAGACAGAGAGTGGCACATGCCATCATGTATGTGGGGCTAGACAGTGGGGCTGGTCAGGTCGAACTAAGCTTCAATGCCCCTGACAAGTTTGAGAGCTGAAGGAGATGTGAGACAGACTGGACCAGTCTGCTATACATACTGGCAGGCACGGGAACCAAGACAGGGGGCAAGCTTGGTAGAGTTTATTGCGTGTCACTCTGACTAGGTTGCAACTCCCAAAGGATTGCATGAGGGCCAAGTGTGAGGTTTGCAGGATTCGGCTGAACTACAAAACCCATTGATTTTTTTTAAAAGATTTATTTTTATTATTATTTTTTTTTATTGGAAAGGCGGATGTACAGAGAGGAGAGACAGAGGAAGATCTTCTGTCCGATGATTCACTCCCCAAGTGAGCACAACGGGCCGATACTATGCCGATCCGAAGCCAGGAGCCTCTTCCGGGTCTCCCACGCGGGTGCAGGGTCCCAAAGCTTTGGGCCGTCCTTGACTGCCTTCCCAGGCCACAGGCAGGGAGCTGGAAGGGAAGCGGGGCTGCCGGGATTAGAACCGGCGCCCATATGGGAACCTGGGCGTGCAAGGCGAGGACCTTTAACCACTTGTGCCACCGCGCCGGGCCCCAAAACCCATTGATTTTTGTAGAAGACAGGGCTAGAGACAGAAATTATCCAGAAATTGCAACCACTAGTATGTGCATAAGCTGACTGGGGTGATGGACTGTGCCAGACCCTGTATTGGCAAGTACACACAAAATCGAGTCTGGGGTCACCTCAGAAGAAGTTTCTTTGGGGATCTCTCCAACTGAACTGCTGGACTCAGAACCCAACCATAGAGTAAACCACAGGTTCCATGGTCTGATCATGGAGTGCATGTGTCAAAGCTAAGCCCCTTCAATGGCTCAGACAGAGCAGTGAACAGCATATCCAGGTGCACATAGAGCATATGGCAGTCCATCTGAACCAGCAAAGGACAGCAAAGGATGGAGGACAGAACAAATTGATCAATTGCCCCAGCCACATGTTGACAGTGAAACTCTGGGCAAATGGAGACTCTTAAGATGGGATATGTCAACCAGTGGATTCTGGAGAGATTTCATCGTGATTGGAGTGGCAAGATTGGTAGTAATTCAGAATTGTTGAACTATTGAAACCTCTTGAGCTGGACCCTTTGCGCATGTCCCATGTCAGTGACCTTGGGATGATATCAGATGGCTGCCTTCTATCGCAAGGTGCAGAGGTTTTCGGGAGGTTAGGTGTAGTTTCTCTCCTTATTTTCCTCCTTCCCCCGCCCCCAAGATACAGGAAGGGAAAAAACAGAATGTGAAAATGGTGGTTTCACTCACCTTCCCGTAGCCCTTAACCCTTATCACTCTAATCAATCACCATAAAAATAAATATAGTTTGAAAAAATAAAGCCATTGTGGCCACTGGGAGCATTAAAAAAAAAAAACACCACGTTGAGGGAACAGCATGAGGATAGGAAAATGCAACAAGTTATTGTGATTGCTGTACTGGCACTGTCACAAAGATGAAATGGAAGGTAAACAGAAGTCAGGTCCTGAAAGTCCTGCAAAGACTGAAATACCATGCAAAGAAATTTGGATGTACTGCTTCTAAATGAGTTAATGATTTTGTAGTATCAAATGAGTCAGTTCACACTAAAAGAAATACTGGCGGTCAAGAACAATTGAAAAGGCAATATAACCACCAACATTCTATTAGTAACATATATTCCAACTTACTTGCATTTTTAGAAATTGTGCTGGTAATAACAAAGGAAAAACTAAAATATTTTACTCAGTTTTATTCTTTATGAGCCGATAACTGCTTACCTTTAAACAATACTGTCAGCTTAGATAATAATACAGTTTTTTGCAATGGCAGATTTCCTACACTTGTGATATCATTTTTCATTCATTTCTCTACCTCACACTCTCTTCAGTTAAAAAGAGAAAGAGAAATAAAGGGAGAGAGACCAGCTGCTTTAATAGTTACTTTATAATTTTCCTGCCTACAGGTCACCCCTGGGTCTACCTGTGCTGTCTTTGGCTTAGGAGCTGTAGGTCTTTCTGCTATAATAGGTTGTAAAACAGCAGGAGCTTCCAGAATCATAGCCATTGATATCAACAGTGACAAATTTACAAAAGCCAAAGCCCTGGGAGCCACTGACTGCCTCAATCCTAAAGAACTGAGTAAGCCTGTCCAGGATGTCATTGTTGAAATGACCAATGGAGGTGTGGATTTTGCTATTGACTGTGCAGGTGGATCAGAAGTCATGGTATGTGTATCTTTCTCTTGGATCTTAGTTTTAATTTGTTCAATGATCATGCATTAATACCTGAGGGTTAAATCATGATCATTAAACTAGCTATAATCATTCCTTATTACAAATGCCAATACTATCTTTGTGAATTCACTCTTCACTTGCATTAAGATAAATGACCCTTTAGATGTTGGGTTTTCTTTTCAGATGCCTTGAAGCAGCTCAATATTGTTACATTGGAAATAATATACTTCTAATTTTAACATGGTATCCCAATTTCTAATTTTGAAATGATAGTTTGGGGGTTTCTTTTAATTATTGAAAAAAATGTTCATTTAGCTACTAAGTTAAATAAAACAGCAAGTATATTGTTGATGTGGCAGTATTCTCTAGCAAACAGTATGAAGAGGTTAATTAACTGTAATACATAAGAAAATAGGTAAAAATAGTTTTTCTGCTTAAGTACATATTAAGCATATCATATATTGACATTTGTTAATTTATAATAGTCCATGTAATATTATATAAGAGATTATAATTAAACACTAATATGTGTATCTATACTATTTATATTTAATAATAATACATTTATATAAGTATACAAATTACATTTATAAAATAAACTAAAATCTTTGTTAACATATTAAATATGATTTTATAGTGCATACTAACGTGTTAAAGAATATTTCAAGTCACCACTTATTACATATAACAATATACATTCAAATTCCGATTATCTGTCTACATAGATTTCATCTATTTATTATATTAACTCAGGAAAAAAATGTGTTCGGTTTACTTTTAGAGTTTTTTATAATGAACCTTCAAAAGATTTTGAAGCTCTATGTAATGATTCTACAGCCTCATTAGCTTGAATCTCATTATCTGATACGTTAATTGTATAAATTCTTTCTAAAGCATTTTACATGGTGATACTGGGATCTGTGATCTACTTCTCTACATACTCAGGTGATTCTTGTATTTTATCTTCCAGAAAGCAACTGTGGAATGCACAACGGTAGGCTGGGGATCCTGTACTTTTGCTGGAGCCGGTTTAACTGACAAAGGATTGACTATTTCTCCAGTGGAACTAATAATAGGCCGTACCTTAAGAGGATCAAGTTTGGGTGGTGGGTTTTTTTTTTAAAGATTTATTTTTATTGGACAGTCAGATATACAGAGAGCAAGATCTTCTGTGTGATGATTCACTCCCGAAGCAGCCACAATGGCTGGAGTCGTGCTGATCCAAACCCAGGAGCCAGGAGCCTCTTCCGGGTCTCCCACATGGGTACAGTGTCCACAGGGGCCATCCTCAACTACCTTCCCAGGTTACAAGCAGGGAGCTGGATCAGAAGTGGGGTGGCTGGGATTAGAACCGGCACCCATATGGGATCCTGGTGCATTCGAGGCGAGGACTTTAGCCGCTAGGCTACCGCGCCAGGCCTGGTGGTGGGTTTTTATTCTTCATAGTTTTTAGTTTATTTTATAATAGTACTGAAGTTCTAACATGAAGATTATTGGCAAGAAAAGAAAATAATTTTTTTAAATATTAATAATCTAGAATATATCTAAAGATTATACAATACTAATTACCTATAAAAAAACTGAGTTCATACAGAAATGTAACAATATCTTACAAATTGAAACAATTTTCAGTGAAAGAAACCCACATAAAAGTACAAAAGGTAAATTTTGGGATAATTGCTACAGTTAGTTATGTAAAACAGAGAATAAATCCTATTTTTATTTAAAAAATAGACTATAAATATAACATTAAAGGAGGAGGGAGGGAGATTAACTACTTGAATCAATTAAAATCTGGTCAATTTCATATCAACAAACATTGATGTAATCATTCTTTATGCTATGAGACATGTCTTTAATTTTCTGCCACTTTGGCCAAATTATAGGTTGGAATATAGACACCATCTCAAAGCTGGTTTCTGACTACAAAAAAGGGAAATTTGATCTGGATGCATTGGTGACCCACACCCTGCCATTAGAAAAAATTAATGAGGCATTGGACCTGCTGAAGCAAGGGAAAAGGTAAATTAGCAAAAAGATGATTGAGAGGTTTAGAACACCTTCATGTTACCTCTTTTTTCTATTTAATGTTAAGCACTAAGCAGTTTGTCTTTCCTGACTTTCCACATCAGAGCAATTAGAAGCATTTAAAAAAATTCAACAGTCACTACTGGGAAGAAAGGACACCTTGCATACTACTACATACTGCTAAAATTACTATATGCTGTTGAAACTACTATATAGAATGATGGTATAAATTGACACAGATCTTCACTTTCACAAACAGTTGCTAAAACAACTGGATCTGTTCCCTAGAGAGGCTTCTATGGTATAATGACAGATCCCTATAGAACAGCATTGTGTATCTATAATCATAACACTCGGCAATCTGATAAAGCATATCCACTCAGTCATTTCTTAAGCAGAGCCACATGAAATTATGGAGATGACCAGTGAGGGACAGATACCATAGATATGAAAAATGCCTCATTTTCTCATTTACTTGCTTTATCATAGGCTCCTATAAGATATCCTTCTGATCCATATTTTTAGCCATTGTACTCACCTGCCGTGTATCCTAGGAACTCAAAAATGTCCTAAGTGGAAGGTTGATAAGGGCTGGGGAAATGGATTCAATTCGGATCAATTATTTTAGTCACAATGATTGAGCACAGCTTTGATCAACAGAAGCAAAGGTCAAAAGCAGCAGTAGCAATGTGATATAGAGGAGGCACTGGCAAAGAAAAAGGTAAGAAGAACCTAAAGTGAAAATGCCATTGTACCACATATTCAAAATTCAAAATAAAAATATATTTAAAAAAAATAAGGAAAATGACAGTAGTTCGAAGCAGAGAATAAACGTCACAAAAAAGAAGAAAACAGGTCCATGACCAGAGGACACAGGCTAATTTCCAATGAAGAAACCCAAGAAATTATTCCCACTGATATCAACTCCTCAATTTGCAAATATGTGAGTCACACATATAAAAAGAAGTTCAACAATAAGCAAATTAAAGTACAACATTATTTTTAGGCTACACTATGTAAACTTAATGCAGAAGCCCTGCAGTATCTTCTTCAATTTCAATATCTGCAGGCAGAATATTCTTTGGAGTGAAGCTCTGGACCACAAATTCTGGTGCTCATAGCTCCTCCAACCACAACACTTTTCCTCTGAAGGCCTCAGTCATGAAATAGAACCACAGGAATGAATGACAAGTTGCAGCCAAATGGAAAATGCTATAATGCCTTATCAATCAGTTGGTAAATCTCCTACAGTCTCCCCTGGTAAGCAGCTGGAAGGACAGACGCTTAGGGGTAGATACCTCCTCATCAGGGTTTCCTACTTGCCCTGTGAACCATGAGAAGACTGCCTGGCTACCAGAACAGATGGAAAGGAGGCAACAGGGAAAACAGAGAATGATACTTCCAGATGTATTCACCATGTGGAGACAGGAAGCCCAAGAGAGGATAACACCTCCTAGCATGCCAGCTGCATTGAAGCAAGGAATTGCCTCAAGGGAAGGAGATGGGACACAATGAAGGAATATCCTGAACAGTATAAGGACTCATGCCCATGGTGAGGCGTGGACACAAATAGGTATACCTCCACAGTGGTGTATGCTTCCAGAACCTGCGTGTAGAACCATTTAATTTTGGCAGTTTGCTGTCTGGATTCCACAGCTCCAGTAAGCATATATCTGAGGTAAACAGTTCTGCCCTTGAGGCTTAACCCACCTTTTGCTCCCACATGTTGGAATTAACCAGGAAGGAGAATGTTTAGCTTCTCAGAAAGGAGCACCCCAACTCAACAAGCACCTCTTCTTTGGTGCCCAACTATCCCTTGGCAATAAAGGACCAAAAAGGAGTGACTCTTCCAAGACTAGAATCTCACTTGGTATGTTTTATTTCTGTGTAGTACCATGCAGCAACAAAGACCTTGTCCAGGTTGAATGAGAGTGGTCTCCAAATTAACTCTCATATATGCCATGAGTGGAAGATTATAAGAGAATTTAGAACTAACCAAGTGGATGTCTATAAAGAAAGGCTACCCAAAAACTGAACTAAAAAAAGCTAAGATTATTTGTAAATTTAGGTTTATCATGAAAATTATACTTAATATAGTTCAATTGTTTTTTCACAGCATCCGAACCCTCCTGACCTACTGAAGATGTCTGGAGCAATCTGAATACCATGTGACTGAATAAGAATCTGCCGGATTGAGACCTAAAATAATTAACAAAGGATATTTACAGTAATGTCTCAACATGAAACAGCTATAAACATATAGCATTTGTCACCATAAAATATGCTAATGATTTCTAAGTTAAATGACTATACTAAATGAAATTCCAACTAGTGGAATTGAATCGTATTTAAGAATTGTTTAAAATTAACTCTGGTGGTCTGGGAGGGGAGGGGGGAATCCCAGTGCCTGTAAAACTGTGTCACATAATGCAATGTAATCAATAAAAAAAAATTTTAAAAAAAGAAGAAATGAGTTAAAAAAAATTAACTCTGGGGAGATGTGAATAGAGAATAAAGGAATAATAAAACCAGACTGATCATATTCTATAATGTTGTAGATTGGGTAATGAATACATGTGATTTCAATATACTATTCTCCCACTGTTGCTTATGTGAAAACTTTCCATAATAAAATAGTATTTTACATATTACACATATTTATACACTATTATATAATGTCTATTGCCCATAAGCTATTTTTTTGAAATAAGCCACTTAAAATATTTATTGTGGGCCCAGCATGGTAGCCTATTGGCTCAAACATTGCCTTGCAATCGCCAGGATTCCATAAGGGCTCTGGTTTACATCCCAGCTATTTCAGAGCCCTTACAGTTCCCTATGTGTGACATGAGAAAGCAGTAGAGGATGACCCAAAGCCTTGGGACCCTGCAACCACGTGGAAGGCCCAGAATAAGATCCTGGCTCCTGGCTTTAGATTGACTTAGCTCCAGCCATTGTGGCCACTTGAGTGAAACAGCCAAGGAAGATCTTTCTCTATGTCTCCCCTTCTCTCTGTAAATATAGCTCTGTAAATGGACCACAGAACTCACCTAACAGAAACCGACCTAACACAGGAGCTGGACCTTGGAGGAGCCCAGGCAGGGCCATGCTGCAGCACCATGCAAAGGGGGCTATGCAAAGGCTGGGACTAAGAGCAGACCATGTCAAGCAGAACCACTATACTCCCCAGCAAGGGTGAGATTTGGGGCTGAGAGCAGGTATGGCAGAGTAACTTGGGGAACAACACTACTAGGCCACAGCTCCCACTGGGAACGCAAAAGCCTTGGCTTGGGGCAGACCAGGCAAGGCAAGGCTAAAACACTCATCACCATTTGTGTGAGCTGGATCTGGGGACAGGCCAGGCTGGACCAAGCCTCAACAACTACTGGCACATAAGATCCATGACAGGGTGTAGGCTATACCTGGATGGGCTAGACTAAGCTACAACACCTACCAGCAAGAGCTGAGACTACAGTTGGGCCATGCCAAACCGGGTTAAAGCAACCACCAACATACAAAAGATCCAGGACTATGATCAGGACAGACCAGGCTGGGCTGTAGCACCCATGGCATATATTTAAGCTAGGTGTGAAGGCAGGTCTGAAAGGATTAGTCCACAGCACACACAGTCATGAAGAAGAGCTAGGATGGGTGCAGGCCAAGCCAAGTTGGTGTGTAACACTCACCACTTCACATGAGGACTGGGGCCGGGACAGGCTGGGCTATCCTACCTCATCCACCAACAAGAACTGGGACTGATACAGGACAGGCCGGGATAGGTTATAGTACCTACTGGGAAATTCCTAGACTAAAGGCAAGCCATCTCAGACTGGCCCACAACACCTGCTGGCACGTGCAAGACTCAGGGCTGGGATCAGGCCTGGTAGGGGAACTTCAGAGGCTTCTTTGCTGGACTGCTACTTCCACTGCTGAGCATAAAAGCTGAGATTGGGGACAGGCTACACTGGACTAGGCTGTCACACTGACTAATATGCACAAGAGCCAAGATACATGCAAGCCAGTGGGCTAGGCCACACCACCAGCTGGCAGGAGCCAGGATTGGAAGTTGCAAGTCAGGCTGCAAGTCATGTCAGGCTGGAATGAAGTACCCCCTGCCAGGTGCAAGATCCAGGACTAGAAACATGCCTAGCAGAGGAACTGTGGGCACTCCTACTGGGCTGTACTTACCAATGGTGAGCATAAGAAGCAGGCTTGAAGTGGGCCAAACTAGACAAGGTAGCAGCATCTGTCAGCATACATTAGGGTCAGGCCTAAGGTAGGGCTTGTCTCAGGCTAAGCTAAGCTACAGCATCCACAAGTATACACCAGAGTCAGATAGGATACTGGTTGGGCTGGGTTAGGCTGCAGCAGAGGCTGGTATGTTCAAAAACATACCAGGCAGTGGGTTAATAGGAGTTGCCTCACTATGCCATGACACTTGCTGGTATGTGTGAAGACAAGGCCTGTGCTAGGCAGGCTAGGCCCCTGTCAGTTCACATGAGATATCGGGCTGGGGCAGAACTGACCATGTCACTGCATCCATAAGTTTATGCATTGGCTGGTGCAGGACTGAACTTGACCTTGCACTGACTGGCACATACGAGCCAAGTCTGAGGTCTCCCCAGGCAAGGTACTTTTGGGGACTTCCCAATTAGATCACTGGACTCAGACCCTGGGCAAGGGAAAATCACAAGATGTATGGTCTGACCTTGGAGTGTATGTATTGAGCTTGGGCCTCGACAGTTACTGATGCCTGTGCAGTAGACAGCATGTGCAGATGCTCATGAGAGACATGACATCTAGCCAGGCCAGCAGGGGATACTGACTGCCTAGTCAGAGAATGGAAAGTAAAACAGGCTGGACAATTCTCCTGGCCAAATGCTACAGCATGCTCCTGATCTGTGGATGCACTAAGGTGGAATTTATCAACCAACAGACCTTGGGAAAATTGTCTCGACCCAGGTGCAACAAAATCAACAACTTCTCAGAACTATTAAAACCCTTCAGTTAATACCCTCAGAACATTCTTCCTCATGTCAGTACTTCTAAATTGTCAGCAAAGGCCCATCCTCCATCTCTGGGTGCTGATCTAGTTTGATAGCAAGGAGCAGCCTCCTCCCCTACTTCTGCCGAGGACACAGAAAAAAAGAAAAAGAAGAAGCACGTGTACCACCCACAACTCTCCATACCTGCCTCTATCCACCCTAATAAGAGGCCCACATATGTGTGCATCCCTCTCAACTATAAAAAACATTAAAGAGAAAATGAAAATTAGAGTCCAGTGCTAGCTTAGTGGCTAAAGTCCTTGCCTTGCATATGCCACGATCATATATGGTACCAGTTCATACCCCAGCTGCTCCACTTCCCTTACAGCTCACCTCTTGCAGTCTGGGAAAGCAGTAGAAGATGACCCAAAGCCTTGGGACCCTACACCCAAGTGGGAACCCAAAAGAAGCTCCTGGCTCCTTGGCTTCAGATCAGCTCAGCACCAGCCACTGCAGCCACTTGGAGAGTGAACCAGTGGATTGAAGATCTTTGTCTCTCCTTTTCTCTGTAAAACTGACTTTCTAATAACAATAAATAAATCTTCTAAATAAATAAATGAACATTTAAAATAATGATTTATTACTGAACCCTTATGATACTCCAGAAACAACAAAAAGCACATAGCAATTACGTAACTGGTATTGTATATAAAGCTTACATATAATAATGACTGTATAAAGGTATCAAAAAGTCTGCAAGCCACCAATAGTTGGCTACATGTATTCCTTGATCAAACATAACTGATTTCCAAAGATCAGAGGGAACACGAGTTGCAACATTTCTAGGATATTAAGCCAATGAAACAAAACAACGGAACTTGATCCTTCCAAAGCGCTGGGGTGGGGTGGGGAATTTGAAGGGAGGGTGGGGGGATTGGATGGGACAGGACAATATTTCACAGGATTGATGAAAGATTTACTTTCTCTTATTCTGAAAAATCTTTCCAGAATTACCTCTCCCCCTCCTTCAGTACTGTGATCCAGACATTGGAAGCTTGTTGCAGGCACACAAACCATGGACATTCAGGATATTGAAGAATGTTGAATTTTCAAAAAAACAATTTGCTTTCTCACATAATTAGATACGAAGTTCTACTGTGTTAAAAATCTTTAAGAATATCAGTTAACAGAACAATAATTTGTAATGCAGCACAACTAACAATATATTCTGACAAGGAAAATATGCAGCTTTTAGAAATATTCACTATCCCTTCATATGGCTTAGCCTGTCAGTTTTCAAAATGGTACTACAGTGCCCTCTGGTGTTTCTTCTTACATTTTACCATCCCTTAAATCCTATTGTGAGATAAATTAGTAAGGTGGAGTAATTTAAGTATTATTTACATTATAGATGATGTCTTTTAAAGTTTATTTAATTAAAAGGTAGAGCTACAGATAGAGAGAGCAGAGACAGAGATATCTTTCATCAGCTAGTTCAGCCCAAAATAACTGCAATAGCTGGTCTGGACCAGACTAAAACCAGGAGCTTCATCCAGGTCTTCCATGTGGGAACAAAAGCCATCAAGCTCTTTGATAACGTGCCTCTTTCCAAGATAGAGCCATAACTTGTACTCAAACCTATATCACATGCCAACATAGCATAGCAGTATAGATTCCCAATTTGACATTCTTTTATTTATTTGTTTACTATTTGTTTATTTATTTTTATTGGACAGTCAGATATACAGAAAGGAAGAGAGACAGAAGAGAAGATCTTCCATCCAATGGTTCACTCCCCAAGTGACCACAATGGCCAGAGCTGAGCTGATCTGAAGCCAGGAGCGAGGAGCCTCTTCTGGGTCTCCCACGTGGGTGCAGGGTCCCAAAGCTTTGGGCCGTCCTCAACTGATTTTCCAGGCCACAAGCAGGGAGCTGTTTGGGAAGTAGGAGCACCGGGACATGAACTAGTGCCCATATGAAATCCTGGCAAGTGCAAGGTGAGGACTTTAGTCACTAAGCTACCATGCCAGGCCCCGAGCTGACATTCTAATGAGTGCGTTCAGTAGTATTTGGCCTAATAATGTAATTAGGATGTCCACATTTCACATGTGATCAATTATTAAGTGTGGCTCCTGACTTCAGTTATCTGTAAGCATGAAATTGGGAAGCATCAGTGATGACTTAAGTAACTGGATTCCAGACTTCCATGAGGAAACTTGGGATTGCCTTAGCAGCTCCCAGCTTCAGTCTCAGCACAACCCTGGCCACTACAGGCACTCAGGATAATAATCAGCAGACAGGAGCACTCTCTCCTTTTCTCTCTTTCACTATCTCTCTCTTCCTTCTTCCACCCCTCTCAAGCAAAATAAAATGAATTCATCTCTTTCTTTAAAAAATTAAGTGCTATTTCAATGTCTATTGTTAGTCTGAATCTCCAATTTTTTCATGAGACCATTTTACTCTTCAGGGTAGGGCTTTTTCCCCAGTTTTTAGCATGCTTGTTCTTAAGCAATTTAAAGATACCTGGGAGAGTTCATGGACAGCAAGGAATGAAAAATTAAGTTTTTTCATGATACACTTCCATAGGCAAGTGGATTTCCTCCTTTGCTACCCTCATCCCTCACGCAGTGTTTTCTCCCATAATGTTACAATAGTATATAGTCTTTCAGCAACAATCACAAGCCCAACATTCTGCTATTTAAACACATTGTAAGTATAGACAATAGTAGAAATTCAAGTATTCTGCTGTCAAGATATATTTAACAGTTTCCTTAGGAGTCCTCATTTTATTTAGGAGTAGACACGCTAGGAAGTTTATTTTGAAAGAGTTAAAGACAGGCTGTTAATAGACAGATCTTCCATCTGCTGGTTTATTCCCCACATGGTTGCAAAGGAGCCAGGAGCTTCATCCAGGTCTCCCACACAGGTGGCAGGGACCTAAACACGTGGGCCACCTTCTGTTGCTTTTCCCAGGTCATTAGCAGGGAACTGAATTGGAGCTGGGAAAAAAAAAAGGACATGAATCAATGCCCATATGGGATGCCAGAATTGTACGTAGAGGGCATTATCTAGTATATCCCAAACTGATCCTACTTGGTGCAAAACTGTTTTCATCTATGCAGTTCATGAAAAATATTATATAAGAGCTACTCAACATTTCATAGGGAAGCTAAGTAATGTAACTATTCAAAATAATATAACAGTAAACATAGTCTGTATTTATGTATTACTGTATTGCTATCTCCTATTGTGAACAAATTTGCTCCTCACAAAATGTTCATTTACTCTGAAATGAGATTAATCCTAGTTGTTCTTATTTGCACTTTACACACAAAGATAATTTTTCTTTCAACCTGCAGGATCTTTTTGGAAGGACACTGAAATTAAACAGGGCATTTAATAATATCGAGGAAAGGGCTCAATGTGATAGTCCAGTGGCTAAACTCCTCAGCTTGTTATGCGCCGGGATGCCATAAGCACCAGTTCCTCTTCCAGCTGTCCCACTTCCCTTCCAGTTTCCTGCTTGTGACCTGTGAAAGCAGTCGAGGACAGCCAAAAGCCTTGGGACCCTGCACCCACATGGGAGACCTAGAGGAATCTTTGGGCTCCTGGCTTCAGATAAGCTCAGCTCCAGCCATTGTGGCCTCTTGGGGAGTCAATCAGAGGATGGAGGATCTTTCTGTCTCTCCTCTCTGTATATCTGACTTTCCAATAAAACAAAAATAAATTTTTAAAATAATAATATAGAAGAAAAGTATACCTTATTTAACTGATATTAAGAAATGTTTTATCTCTTTCTTCATTTATGTTAATAAAATTATGTTCTATAGGGCAGCTTACTTTATGGCTAATCTAATTCAGGAACCTGAGCTTAAAAATTAAAATCTTTATATTTAAAACAGAGTCTAAGGAAAAGATGAAAAGGATGTTTCTTTTCATGGCAACTATGAAAAAAAGAAATACAATTCAATATCATAAACTGCTACAAGCAACCTGATTTAATGAGGCATTAAATTAAGAAGCTCTGGCTAACATCTGTCTCCCAAACAACATGGAGACTGAATATTCATAGCTGGTACCACAACCTCTTCTGTTGCTATGAAAAAAGAAATTCATTCCGTTCATACAAATGGTATCTAAACCAAAGGGCTTCCCACAAATTTGAAGAAAATTATTAGTACTTCCCTTTCTCCCACATGTATAGCAGAGTAATGAAAAATGTATGATTCTGTAGTTACCTGGTAACGAGAATACAAAACTGCTTTGTTTACATTACTAAATCTATCAGTGATGGAACAAGCAGAAGTATGACAGATTTTGGAATTATAGCCAGAAAAACTGGAAACTGGAGAGAACAAACTTCTACTCTCCTACCTGATTAATGAGACTCAATGTAATCAACCCATCCCAGAGCACCTGTCCATTCCTTCTGAAGCTCTCCCTATTAACATGGGCACTCCACAGTGGCAGAATTAGAAGAGCCTTGGTAAGGAAGTATCCATGCTGCTGAACCCATGCATACCAAGCAAGAACTTGGATAGGCTGTAGAACGTTACTCCCAAAGAGAGTCCTTTTGTTCTGTGACTATTAACCATGTCTTCCAAAATCAGACCTTTCAATGAAAATCATGAAAAAAATTTTTCCTAACCTTCAGTAACCTTATAAAATGTCCACTTGTTACCAATGTTACAGCTCCTACACTTCTAAGTTCTCAGTCCTCTGGCCAAACACTGACTATGACCCATCAACAAATATAGATCCTGAGCAATAGGCCATCCTTTTCCTGCAAAGACTCACAGAGATGTAAGTCTTGAAAACAGTTCTACCAAAGAACCCTTAGTGATGAACTCAATGCAACTGGGACTCTCTCACTACCCCAGTAGATGATTCACGATTGAATTAATCACACTCACTTTTGCTAGAACCTGATTTGCAGTGGACATATGAGTTAACTCTGTTGACTGAGACATGCAGGTAAGAATCCTGGGAAGCTTCAGGAGTAACTTCCTTCTGGATAAAAGCAGAGAGTGGAGGAAACAGAAGACCCTTCGCTTTTTGCTTTCAGGTTGTTGTATAAAGACATGACATATTGGGGCTGCAATAGACATCTGTCAACCATGACTGGAAACACACAGGGATGGTAAAGAGGCTGACCAAACCATGATAGACTTTGGTTATATCAGGTAATAAACCTTTAATTGTTAAGCTTCTTTTACACAAATATTCCATTTTTTAGGCAAAAAAAACCCTAATAAATACATTAATCCTTCCATTGCCACATTCTAAAGTCACAGTAGATCAGACACCATTATTTATCAAACTGACCCTGCTGCTAATCATAATGATTGTGCTCACTTTTCCTCTCTTGTCATACCACTTGGTCTCTGTCATCCCAGCATCTGGTTCCGCTAGAAACCAACAAGTTCATCTCAACTTTAACACTCTTCACCAACTGAAACAAACAGCAATCATGCCACAACAATGTACTTCTTGATAACTTTGATGAAATCTTTAGTTTCTTGGCCCTTTCAAGGAACACAGCTATTTAAGTTAGGACGGCAAGAAGTATTTGATAATTTTCCCTGACATTCACTTCCCTTCTTTCACACTATTGTGATCGATAATTCCCCAAGTATAAGAAGAGAGTTTTAATGTCAGGCATCCAAATAAGGAAAAAATGTACCATGTACTTATTTTGTGGGCACATTTGTTTTTGGTTTTGGTCTTGTTCTTTCCTAAGAGAAAACAGGGACAGATATAACGGCTCTTCTGATGAACTTCATACACAAAGAAAAAAGTGAAGACACATCTAAATCAATTTTTAAAACTTCTAGTTCAGGACTGCCTCAAACTAGAGAATCTGTAATGGACAAGAGCAAGGAGTTTGTTGCTTCCTGTTTCCTGTTACTATCTCTTCCATCACTTGCCAATGACTATCAAGCCTTCTTTATCGTTCAGGCCATTGTCCAGCATAGACGGGAGGGGATATTTGGAAGCAAAGCCTACATTTTACACATCAAGTACAGTTGTACCCTAACATTGGCGCCTTTCCAGTACTTCACCTTTAGATACTGAATTCCTTCCTGAGTGGAGGATTACTATTGCTTTCAGAAAGACAACTTCCCCATAGATCTCTTATGAAAAATGATTCCTTTACAAGGATGGTTCTTTCTACAACAGACTGTTAAGCACTCTGCATTAGCCTCAGTTCCCACAAGCTCACCTGACATGTCCAGGTGCCTCTCTTTGGTAAGGTTCTCTTAAAAACATCTGCATCTCATTTTTTTTTCCCAAGTTCATAGTTGACCCAGGGAAAACATACCTGTATCATTGTTCCCATTTAAGTCTGCTCCACTTCATCCTCCAACAGGCTATTCCAGTCAGACTCTTAATTCCTTTTGTCTTTCACAGAGCAGAAATTTTAACTTGTTATCTATAGCTTCATGTTGTCTACATTTTCCATTAAATGCCTCAGCATATCAGTAATAGTTGTTTTAAATTACAGTCTGATAATTCCAACATCCCTGCCATCTTTTGGGTCTGGTTCTGATGCATGGTCTGTTCATCCAAACTGTGGCTTTTCCTTTTAGTGTATCTTATACATCTTGATTGAAAGGCAAACATGACATACTGGGTAAAGGGACTGCAGTGAACAGTCCTTCAGTAATACAGTGCTTAGGTACAGAAAAAATGGAAGTATCCCATAGTTTTATGATTTGATCTCACTGAGAACTTTCAGTGAACCTGTGTCATTAGGCTTTGAACGTCACAGTTCTTAAGGTTTTTTTTTTTTCTTCTTCTTCCTTTCCTTCTTTTTTGTCCACTCCCTTGAGTGGTGAAGGATTGGTAGACAGGGCTGGAGTTAGGTAAAGCCTTTTTCTGTGTCTGTCTAAACTCTGGTTACCTCTCTATCACAGCAGGGGAGGCACAGACAAAACAGTTCCTTATTCCGAGAGCAAGCCCTATAAAGAAAAGGAGGTTCTGCATATTTCAAAATGGTTACTTTTCCACTTCCCTGGAAGGAGAGGCAGTGAATTTGTCTCTGATCTTCAATGCGAGAATTTAGGGAAGTAAAGTTCAGAAAGTGTGATATCCCCTGTTACCAAAGAGTTCCCTTGGAACTTTAACTGTCAAACTAATCCAAGATACATCTCCAACAAATTCATTCATGATAATCCAGGTTTTCCTACCTCAGTAGTAGTTTCTGAAGGACCGGGCTTCCGCTCAGGTATGCCATTTTCTGTCTCCATCTGTGCCTCCAGTGTGAAGCAGCAGCTTCCCCTGTGACCTCACTTCTTTCACGGACCAAAAAAAAAAAAAATGTTAAATTTTAGTTTTTTCAACTTCTTCCTTTGGAAGAGCAGTGATACGTTATAAACAAGAAGTCCTATATTGCGGCTATTATTATTCAACAAATTACTATAACAATACAAGTGTTAGGCCTGGCGCAGTAGCTTAGCAGCTAAAGTCCCTGCTTTGCACACGCCAGGACCCCATAAGGGTGCTTGTTCATACCCTGATGGCCCCACTTCCCATCTAGCTTCCTGCTTATGGCCTGGGAAAACAACCAAGGATAGCCCAAAGCCTCAGGACCCTAAAACCACGTGGGAGACTCAGAAGAGACTTCGGGCTCCTGGCTTCAGATCAATGCAGCTCTGACTGTTATGGCCACTTGGGGAATGAATCAGTACATGGGAAGATCTTTCTCTGTCTCTCCTCCTCTCTGTATAGCTGACTTTCCAATAAAAATTAAATCTTGAAAAAAAAAGTGTCTTGTTCCCTCCGCCCACAAAAATGGACAATATTTTTACCATAAGGTAAAGAAAATTAACTCTTTGAAGAAAAAACATTAAGTCTCTCCAACACTAAGTCTTCCCCCACCCCTAGCTTCCACCAGAAAGTGCTTGCTACATTCCAAGCAATAGTGGCACACAAAAAGACATGGAATCAACAGATGAAACAGTCTTGTGTCTTTTTATGGATAGCCCTTTTAAGGAACAATAGACATTCTGTAAAACTTATGTGAGAGAATAGGGGCCCGACGCGGTGGCGCAAGTGGGCCCGGGATCACATATGGGCACCGGTTCTATCCCGGCAGCCCCACTTCCCTTCCAGCTCCCTGCCTGTGGCCCAGGAAAGCAGTCGAGGACAGCCCAAAGCTTTGGGACCCTGCACCCGCGTGGGAGACCCGGAAGAGGCTCCTGGCTTCGGATCGGCATAGTATCGGCCGTTGTGCTCACTTGGGGAGTGAATCATCAGATGGAAGATCTTCCTCTCTGTCTCTCCTCTCTGTATATCCGCCTTTCCAATAAAAAAATAATAATAATAAAATAAATCTTTAAAAAAAAAACATGTGAAAGAATAGCAAAACTAGGGATGGAGAACTACTTGTTGGTAGTCTGGGGAAGTAGCCACCTGCATGGGAGTCTCCACACCTACATCGGAGACCCAGAGACATCTACTCCCCCTCAGCCTCACACTGACCTGGCTCTGGCCACTGCAGTCATTTAGGGCAAGGAAGATCTCTGTTTCTCCCTCTCTTTGTAATCCTTTGAGATAAAATAACTAAATCTTAAAGGGAAGTGAAGAGAAGGGAGAGGGGGTGAGGTGGCAGAGGAGAAGTCGAGGAAGAGAAAGGAGGAGGAGAGGTAAGCAATTTTGTTTATAATCTAACTTATTTAAACTACTATTTTGAGGTAGAAAGCAAATGGCACTGATATATGTTTCAGAAAGACCACTTCAGGGACATTACTTTAGAACCAGCATAAAGCAAATCAGATGGAAAGCCCTGTAAGGAATGACCAGATCCTGAGCCAAGCTACTAGCTGTGAGGAGAGTGTGACACAATATTTAAGAGAGATTTAGGGTTTGGAGACAAACACAGTGAGCAAGGGAGAGGACAAAATTGTGTCTCCCTGATTCCTGGGACTCACAGGTGTAAGATGTTATTACACACTCCTTAAGGAGAGAAACCTGGAGGTTAAGACAGCCATCCAGATTAGGGACAGTACATTCTAAGAAGGTACATCAAAAAGCTCATGGACAAAAAAACTGAAATCACAGTATGAGTTCATTTCAGCTCACAAGTTTTTTGAAAGCCTGGCATTGTAGTTCAATGGTTAAATCCTTACCTTGCAAGCACAGAGTCCCACATGGGTGCCAGTTCACATCCTGGCTGCTCCATTTCCATCCAGCTCCCTGCTTATGGCATGGGAAAACAAAGAGGATGGCCCAAAACCTTGGGGCCCTGCAACCCACAAAGGAGACCTGGAAGAGGCTCCTGGCTCCTGGCTTTGGATCTGCTCAGCCCCTGCTGTTGCAGCCATTTGAGGACTGAACCAGCAGATCTTTCTGTCTCTACTTCTTTCCATAAATCTAATCTACCTTTCCAATACAAATGACTAAATCTTTTTTAAAAACTGATTTTTGAAATCAGTACATGGTCTTTTCATTAAACATTTTCCACACACTAAAAAACAATGTTTTTGCACTAAAATCAAAATCATATTTTCACTTTCTCATAAATGTTTAAAAGACTTTCTTATGTAATCAGAAGTTAAATTTTACCATGGTTTAGGTGAGAGGGTACGGGAGGGAAAGGCCTTGGGTACAATCTCTGTAGTGTGTACTTAGGAAAGAGCCACGAAAAGACTACAGCACAGAGAGCAGAGTAGCCTGGGTGGCTGAGTTTTTAAAAAAAAAAACAAAACAAAACAATCCAGGACCCATAGCATTCAGAGTTTAAAAGGAAAACATCAGCTGTTCAAAAACTTCAAGCAAATCCCAACTCCAGAGACTCTGTCTTAAGTTCTTTGCCAAGTTCCTCCCTTTTATTCCAAAGTCCCTCCGCGCCCCGCCTCCCCCCGCCTCACCCCCGCCAACACACCAGTTAGAATGGGGAAGTTTCTAGAACAAGCAGCCCTCCTTCTGCCCCGCCCCTGTAGCTCAGGTGGAGTTCCTTCAGGGGCTGTGTCCCACTCACCCCGCCCCCGGGCCCTCACGCGGCGTGTAGAAGGGAAAGCTGCAGTTGTCTGAGGGGGGAAAAAGGCCTGTGTGGGGCCCCTCATGGCTGCTCTGGGGCTCCTGACCAAGCCTCCCATTCCCTTGCCTTCCACAACTCCTAAATTGTAAGCCTCATTTACCGTGGCTACACAGTAATTACACTGGGATACCGTCCCCGGGCCAGGACATTCGGCCAGGGGTCTGTCAGACAGGCACGAGTGGGTCGAACGTTCGCTCAGCCCCGCGAAGCCTCGCCTCAGGCGCCGCCCCTCCACGGAGGGCGGGGCGGACGTCGCCCCTCGCCCCGCCCCGACGCACGCCCCACTCACCTCCCCGTCCCCGGCTGGGCCTCCCCGGATTCCCGCCTCGCGCCAACCCCAGCTGGAGGACATGGCGAACCAGGTAGATCCCGCCACGCGAGGGGCCCGGAGTCGAAGGCAGGGAGAGAATGAGGTGAAACCAGGCCGCTAGCCCCGGGCCGTGCGGGGCTGCGCCCGGGGCGGGATCCCGCTACCGGAGCGGGAACCTCGCACGGGAAGGAAAGGCAGGAAGTTTTGTTCTAGATCGTCTCTTTGTTAACTGTTCTCGGGGCTGCCGGAGCGGACTGGGGGAAGGGAGAACCCGGGAGTGGGGCCCGGACCAGGGCCGGTCTGTTTCCTTGTACGAAAGGCTTGCAGCAGCCATGGCTGTTTACGCCAAACTGCTTGCGCCGGGTAATGCCTCCGACGGAGCGGAGCTGCGGCCAGTCGGCGATATTAACCCCTGTGTCGCTGTGGTTCGTAATCGGTTGGGCTCATAACCAAGCCTGCACTGGAGCGGTGCGTTTTGTGAAGGCGATTAGGTCCTGAGACGTTCTGAGCCCAGATTTACCGACAGATGCATACTCTCAAGCTCTGCTGGAGGTTTCTTCCCCATTTCACAGACTTAGAGCGGGAGAGGTTGGCTGGGCTTGGTGGCCGCGAATAGCGAGTGGAGACTTTGACCCTCAGCTCTTCAGTGTGACAGATTCCTGAAATAGGCATTAGGTGCCAAAGGCAGAAATATGCAAATAATGAAAATAATCAGTCTAAAGTTGTTTTGGTGCTATGCAAACTTGATAGACATTTTCTAAAAATATATGTGACCTTGAAGTATTGGAATTTAAAAGACATGACGAACTCTAAAACTGTTCTCCAAACTTGGTAAATTAGCATGATTTTTTTGTTACCAAGTGTATAATCAGGAAGTGACAAGTTATAATTCTTATAATAATTCAGAGGTTGAAGTAGCACAGTTGCCCTAGGATTTACAGTTGGAGCTTTGTCTTGCTTAGATTTGCAAGTGAAAGGAAAAGATTAAGCAAGCATATAGCAAATATTTTTCAAAGGGATGAGGCATCAAATTTCAATTCTGGATTATTTATTCTTGTTACATTGTCTCAGTGTTGTAATTTTGATTTTCGGATGTATTTTTTGTAATTGGTTGTACATTGAAAGATTGCAGTGCAGTGTCAGTTCTTTGTATTATCAAACTTAATATTTATATTTTCACTTCCAAAGTGGTCATTCCCAGCCTCGCCTGTTTACCAGGCCATTCTGCTTTTCCTTAGCACTTTGTTCTACTGCTGCTGATAATTTCTTACTTTCAAATCCACACTGTGCCAAGGGCCATTAGTCATGTTCATTTTCATGCACTCATAATCTCTCGGTGTGCACAAAGGGGCTCCAAAAAGGTCATGGAAATTTGCATAGTCCTCTTGTTTCCGTTTTTCAGTTAGCTTTTTGAAAAGCAACTGCTCATGTTTTCATTTGTAAGTATGCTCTCCTCATCAATCAGTATCCAGTTTAAAAGTAACATGCTTCAAAACCCACAAATAGAGATAACACTGTTTGCCCTGCTTTTTGTAGCATTTTGTGCCTGTTTTCTTAAATTGTACTTTGCAATTACTGACTTTTAGGTCTGCTGGGAGCCTAGTGGTTTGCAGCCTGTATTCTGTGAACATATTTCAAAAGCATGTGTCATTTGTCCACCTTCCTCATACTGACTAATCTCTAACGGTGTATTTACATAAGCCGGTCTAATCAGAGTACTGTTTTATTTTGTAGTTAATGGTTTCTAATATGTTACTAATGAGATAATTAGACCTGTTTTTATACCATGTCTTCAAAATGCAGGCATATGGAATACTTACAGCTCACATCCAAGCTCACACAGACTTTTTTTTTTTTTTTTTTTTTAAGATTTATTTTTATTATTTTTTCATTGGAAAGGCGGATATACAGAGAGGAGAGACAGAGAGGAAGATCCTCCGTCCGATGATTCACTCCCCAAGTGAGCGCGACGGGCCGATACTATGCCGATCCGAAGCCAGGAGCCTCCTCCGGGTCTCCCACGCGGGTGCAGGGTCCCAAAGCCTTGGGCCGTCCTCGACCGCCTTCCCAGGCCACAGGCAGGGAGCTGGAAGGGAAGCGGGGCTGCCGGGATTAGAACCGGCGCCCACATGGGATCCCGGGCGTGCCAGGTGAGGACCTTAACCACTTGCGCCACCGCGCCGGGCCCAGACTGTTTTTCAAGTGTGGCAAGTAGCAACTCTTCTAGGTCATAGTTTTAAGGGATATGGTTTGATGTGTTGTCAAGTTTCCCTACACTGATATCCCCTGACCCCCTTTCCACTCTGGGACTTTGCATTTAACTGGTGAAATAAACAAAAAAGTTCTGTGGAGTATACATAAAGCACAGATTTTTTTTATACCCCAAAATGGATCTATTCAATCAGATTCTGTTAGAATTCTCCTCCTTCTTCTTTTTCCTTTTTATATGGAAGGCAGACAGATATAGAACTTCCATGCCCTGGTTCACTCCTCAAAACACCCACAATGGCCAGAACTGGGCCAGGCCAGAACCAAAACCGTGGAATTCATTCCAGTAACAGGGGCCAAAGAACTTGAGTTGTCACCTTCTGGCACACAGATCTTCATTAACAGGAAGCTCTACTGTTAGCAGAGATGAGGCTTGAACTCACGTACTCCAGTAGGAGATGTGGGTGTCCAGAGTGATTTCTAACCACTATGCAATTTCCTGCCTTCAACCAGTATTCTTTATCTCCCGGATCTTCTTAATTTATTTGAAATGCAGAGCAGCAGAGCCAGAGATCTTCCAGCACTGGTTCCCTCTCCGTATGCCCACAACAACCAGGGCTGTGTCAGCCCAAAATCAGGAACCCATCTGGGTCTCTTCTGTGCATGACAGGGACCCAGGTACTTGGGGCATCACCTGCTGCCTCCCAGGGTGCGCTTAAGCAGAAAACCAGATGTGAAGTAGAGTTGAGACTCAATCCCAGCTCCGCTACTGGATGCAGGCATTCCAAGCAGCAGCTCTCACCTGCCATTTCACAGCTCCCACTTCGTCAGTATGTATTCTTAAGCAGCTCTTAAGAATGCATTGTAGAGGCTCTCTATTTTATGAATATAATTTTAACCAAGAGGTGTTTCTTTGTGAACCTATGATATACTTTCTAACATTAACATTCCTCTATATCTAAATTGACCATTAAATAGCTTAGGAGGAGAAGCAATTTACCTTTTTTTTTTTCTTGTTTCAGGTTATTAAGTGCAAGGCTGCAGTTGCCTGGGAGGCCGGAAAACCTCTCTCCATAGAGGAAATAGAGGTCGCACCTCCAAAAGCTCATGAAGTACGAATTAAGGTAATGACTCAGCTGTGGCACTGGAAGAAAAGGGTTAAAATGAGGTCTCTGGGTAGATGAGCACACCTGAGGCCTGCAGAGGATAATTCCCATTGGACAATGTCAGGGGAAAGTGCTGAAAGTCATCCAGCCTTGGAATCGGCACTCTCTTCCTGTCGTCCTGGTTTTGCTCTTGGTCCAGGTAGCCATCCTTGTGAGTCACTGGATTGCTGCAACTGATCCTGTGCAGGCGACTTTCAGAACCTTCCCCACCCCTGTATTTTTTGTTTGTTTTGCTAATCTTGTAACTTTAACTTTTTTGGTGACACATCAGAAATAAATGCACAAATGTGTTCTGTTTTGCTGGTAGTACTTCAAATAAGATTTGAGAAAAGTTTGCTGGTTAGAGCAACAAGCAAGTGAGATCTACCTGATGGGAGAAGTTTTCAGTGAGCTGACTCCGCAGTGGAGGACAGGGTACAGGGGACCCTGCTTCTCTGCTGTGACAGACAGGCTGCCACTGGAGGGGGGCAGATGATGCAAGGCAGCCAGTCAGTAAGATCTTGGAAGTTGTAATGTTTATAAAACTTCATGTTTTCAGCTTTTTGCTCTGTGCTTATTTAGATATAAAATAAACACTTAAAGTTACTTTAACACTTGGGCTCTGACCAGGGAATAAAAGCATTGTAGCAGGAGAGGTAACAGTTTCGTCTTTCCATGATATTCTTCCTTTTATCCACTTTCCAGATATACCATGTCTGGAAGTGCTCATGCTCTTCGGCATCACACTTAGGAGGTAGCAAAACCCAAGGCCAAATGACTTTTGGGGGTCTTTTTTAAACCAGAGCCAGGATTCCAGAACCATCTGTTACTTTATATGGTATTCTTCATTCAGAACTTGGGCCGATTATCTTGTCGCCACTGAAGATAATATTTGTCCAGGATATAGTGAGGAGAGCAGTGCCTCTAGCCATCTTCCGTGGGAAACTGCTGATAGGTGGAAAAGCATGTCACTCTGTAAGTGGGGCTGTATGCCAAAAGCAGAGATGCATAAATATAAACTTACGGATTTATCTTCCTGCATTTTTTTGTGGTTTGGAAATATAGTAGTTGATAGCTAGAGAGATTGAAGTGATTATTGAAGTAAAATTTATATGTGCTTTCTCAGAAAGGAGTGAGTTCCACTAAATCCTCAGTTTTTTGCCCCGGATTCAGGTAGAGTTCTTATTTCAAAAACAGTACCAATGTAGACATCTCACTTCCCTGCAATCACAAGGGAGCTGGCAGAGAGATAGGTACAGCCTCTCTAGCACACAGGTGATGGTATCTCACCATGCCTGGAGGCACAGTACGCATTACATCCCCTCATATGCATTTTCTTTATAAACATGCACTGGAAAGGAGGATAAATGTGCCATATTTTGTTGCTCATAAATGTACCATGGCTTCTGTACATCACTGAAATAATACCACTAATTTGGATTGTTAGAATGCATATGCTGGAGCTAGCTCAATGACTCAACTGGCCAATCCTCTGTCTCTAAGTATGGCATCCCATACGGACGCCGGTTCGTGTCCCGGCTGATCTACTTCCCTTCCAGCTCCCTGCTTGTGGGCTGGGAAAGCAGTAGAGGATGGCCCAAAGCTTTGGGACCCTGTACATACCATGGGACACCAGGAAGATCTCGCTTCTGGCTTCAGATCAGTTTAGGAAGTGAACTAGCAGATAGAAAATGTTTGTCCCTGCTTCTCTATAAATCTGCATTTCCACTAAAAATCTATTCCTGATGATAGAAAGGTTAAAAGAAATGTCTTTAAGTCAGTGAAAAAAGGTAAATGCCTTTCGTCTGATCTCTGCCTCACTCGGAGTTGCATGTATATCCAGTAAATTATTATATTTGGATACTCTGCTAGATCATCGCCACTGGAGTTTGCCACACTGATGCCTATACCTTGAGTGGAGCTGATCCTGAGGGATGTTTTCCTGTGATTTTGGGACATGAAGGTGCTGGAATTGTGGAAAGTGTTGGTGAAGGAGTTACTAAGCTGAAAGCTGGTAAGGACAGAATTTGAATTATTTGTTTGATGATTGTGGCTGTGCACAACTTATGAACAGTTTATCACATAATAACCCTTGACTTGTTTCCCTCTTGCATGGGAAGCACAGATATTCGAGTAATTTTTGCCTTTTTAATTTTCACGCTAGCATTTGTCCATAACTGTTTAAATACGTTTCAAAAGTCAGTTTTGTTTTGTGTTGTTTTTTTTGGTAAGGCAGATATACATGGAAGAGGATCTTTCATCCATTGGTTCACTCCCCAAGTAGCTGCAATGGCCGGAGCTGAACCGATCCAAAGCCAGGAGCTTCTCTAGATCTCCCATAAGGGTACAAGGCCCCAAAGCTTTGGGCCACCCACCACTGCTTTCCCAGGCCACAAGCAAGGAACTGGATGGGAAGTGGAGCAGCTAGAATGCGATCCTGCACCACCCATATTGGATCCCAGTGGATGCATGGCGAGGATTAGCCGCTAGACTATTGCGCTGGGCCCTCAAAACCAGTTTTGACAAGTCAAGCAAGAATTTTTGGAAAAAAAATCAATGAGATGTTTTTTTTGTTTTATTTTCTTTTTAAAGCACACAACCTCCTTGTTCTCTAGTTACTGTTAAGAGTTTCATTTAAATAAAAATTCTGAATCCCATTTTCCCCCTGATCAGGCAGACATTCCCGAATGATGTGATGTTGGTGAGGCTGTAAAGAGCGGGGCTGTTGACTTTGTAAAGCTCTGTCAGGTGACAGGCCCGAGACGTCTCAGGGACTGATGTGTGCCCTTGCAAACACATGCTATCTTCAGGATCTTGTCTTCTCGTTCATTTCCCAGGTGATACCGTCATTCCACTTTACATCCCACAGTGTGGAGAGTGCAAATTTTGCCTTAATCCAAAAACGAATCTTTGCCAGAAAATACGGTTAGTGTCTTTTTAATTTCCTTCTTACCAGAGGTCATATTAGCAATGATAAGAAATTATATGACAGTCTATAACATGTAACTTGTTTGTTTTCTTTTTTTATTATAACATGTAAATTTTACATGCATTACTTCAGTTCTGTTAGAACGTTAGTTGATTGAGATGCGAGAGAGAGAGTTCCCACAACTGGTTCACTCCCTAAACGTTCTGAGTAGCTGGGGCTGGACTACGCTGAAGCAGAGAGTCAGGAACTGGGTACCTTTCTTGTAAACAGCTGGGACCCCACTCTGTGAACCATCCCAAGTGCTCATTACCAGAAAGCTGAAATTAGCATGCAGGTACCTGATGGAGGATGAAGATGCAGGACACATTTTAATGCATGCACCAAATGACTGCCCCTCATTTCACCTTTAAAGTGATGTCACCATTCCTGAAATTTCTTGTTTTCATAGGTGAGAAAAATTAAGATTCTGAAAATAAGGATTTGCCTGGGATTACCAGCTGTAAAGAGATAGCTGGGTCCAGTGTGATAGTACAGTGGCTAAATCCTCACCTTGCAACCACCGGAATCCCATATTGGCGCTGGTTCAGGTCCCAGCTGCTCCATTACCTACCCAGCTCCCTGCTTGTGGCATGGCCAGGGGAAGGGGGATGATGGAGGATGGCCCAAAACCTTGGGACTCTCCCCCTCATGGGAGACCTGAAAGAAGCCTCTGACTCCTGGCTTCAGATCAGCTCAGCTCTGGCCATAGCAGCCTCTTGGGGAGTGAACCAGCAGATGGAAAATCTTTTTCTCTGTTTCTTCTTGTCTGGATCTGACTTTCCATTAAAAATAAATCTTTAAAAGCAAATAAGAAACAGTAATAATTTTAAAAGATATAAAACAATTTTCAGGGCAGGTCTTCTTTTGACAAATTTTCCAGAGTCAGTAATGTTCATCTAAATTTTCCAGATTGTGTGGTATAGAAGGACATGCTTGTGAAATGAAAGGAAATCATTTTTATGATCCATTTTATTGCCCATTAAGTCCAACTAATTAAAATTTACCTCATAAGGTTAATACGTGGAGCGACTGTAAGAGATAAAATAATTCTGTGACACAGAGAAGATATTCTATTGTGTTTTCATAACAATGGGGTTTTTGGGAAGTCAAATTCAGGTGCAATCTAAGTGCTTATCAGTGGGAGTATGGCTAAAAAGTGGTATGTGTTTTATTTCTTTGGCAAGGTGGGACATAATACATTTAATAAACTATTTATGGCATACAGATCTTAATTGTACATGTTAATGAATATTTAAACATTCTTACTAATTAGAAGCCTCACCATATTTAGATAAGGAGCCCACCAACACTCCACAAAGTCCCTGTATCCTTTCCAAGTCAGTATCTACCTCTTTCAAAGGTGACTATACTTTACTTCAGTATAATATGTGATATAAATGTAGTCATGCAATTAGCTTCTCTTTTGTCATGTTTCTGCCCATTCTTGATGTCTGTAATACAGCCAAGTTGTTGCATACATTGATAGTTCATTTTTGTTGCTGTACCATGGTTAACATTCCAAGTGCCACTCTTCATTCTCCAGTTGAAAAACACTTAGGTTGCTCCCAGTCTGAGGCTATTATGATGACTGCAAAAGCAGTACATAGACCTTTTGATCGATGTATGCTGTACTTTCTCTTGGGTATTTTCCTGGAGTTGCTAAGTTACAGGAGCATTATCTGGAATTCTCCAGTGTGGTAGTAAACAGTATATACTCTCAGGCAGCATTGTTTGGCAGATCTGTTCTTGTGTTTGTTTTCTAATACTATTGACAAAATTAGTTTATATATTTGTAATGCAAAATTCCACTTATTAAGCCAGTTAATTTTAACAAACAGCCAAAAAATATGTATGATTGTTTTTTTCAGAGAGTTTCAAAGACGGTCTGAAAAAATTTTGTGTCACATAGGGTATGGTAATGATGATGAGCTTTTCTGTGATTGTAACTTTTGAGAGAAAGCAACTCATGTCACCTTTAATTGAAGAAATTTCTTGTCTGGAGTGAGCATTAGAACAGGAGATAAGGAGCTGGTTGAGATCCCCACATCCCACACGCGAGTGCCCGGGTTCTGTCCTGGCTCTGCTTCGGATTCCACCTGCCCTCCAGTGCACACCTGCGAGGCAGCATGGGATCCCTCCAGTACTTAGATCATTGCCACCCACTTGTGAGACCATATGGAGACCCTGGCTCCTAGCTTTGGCTTGGGCCAGTCTCAGTTAATGAGGGCCTCTGAGGCCTGAACCAGTGAACGAACGGTGCCTCTGCCTCTGTAGCTGCTGGTTTTGACTTTATCCCTTACAAAGTTACGTTTACCCACAGAGGTTTGTGATGGAATCTTATTTCAACTGATCTTAATGTTTTATCTCTACTTTAAAAGTTTGGTGTAAGTTCCAAAAGACTGTTGAATATTGGGAAAGATGGGTAAGCTTATATATCTCTTAGAAGTTTCCTTAAAAGGCCTTGGTTAAAGTGCTGAATTATTCATTAATACATTAAAACTGGGCTTTTGGTCTTATTGCATTTTTGTGAATATCTGTTGGTCATTATTTTTAAAACTGATTTCTTTTTGGTTTTTACGAAACCTAGTTCTACCCTACCATTTTCTTTTTTCATTTTCATAGAGTCACTCAAGGAAAAGGCTTAATGCCAGACGGCACTAGCAGATTTACTTGCAAAGGAAAGACAATCTTACATTACATGGGAACCAGCACATTTTCGGAATACACAGTTGTAGCTGATATCTCTGTGGCTAAAATAGACCCTTCAGCACCTTTGGATAAAGTCTGCCTTCTGGGTTGTGGCATTTCTACTGGGTATGGTGCTGCATTAAACACTGCCAAGGTAAGAGATTGGCATGGGGTTTAGTTTATACCTATGATTCAGTGCAGCAAAGGTTTGCTAGAATAGTGACATTGGCTAGAAACCTAGAGATTTGGACCTGGCATGGTAGCCTTGGGGGTAAAGTCCTTGCCTTACATATGCCAGGATCCCATATGGGCACCAATTTATGCTGGGCTACTCCACTTCCATCCAGCTCCCTGCTTGTAGCCTGGAAAAGCAGTGGAGGACAGCCCAAAGCCTTGGGACCCTGTTACTGTGTGAGAGACACAGAGGAGGTCCTGGCTCCTGGCTTTGGATTTGCTCAGCTCCATCTGTTACAGCCATTTGAGGAGTGAATCAGCAGATGAAACATCTTTCTTCTGTCTCACCTTCTTTTTGTAATCTGACTTTCTGATTAAAATAAATAAATCTTTTTTTAAAAATAAATTTTTTTAAAGCTTAAAAAAAAAAACCCTAGAGATCTACTTCATTCTGCAAGGATTATTTTATTGACTGTCTTTACATTTAGGTGGAGCCTGGCTCTACTTGTGCCGTCTTTGGCCTGGGAGGAGTTGGATTAGCAGCTATCATGGGCTGTAAAGTGGCTGGTGCATCCCGAATCATTGGTGTGGACATCAATAAAGATAAATTTGCAAGAGCCAAGGAGTTTGGAGCCACTGAATGTATTAACCCCCAAGACTTCAGTAAACCCATCCAGGAAGTGCTTGTTGAGATGACTGATGGAGGAGTAGACTATTCCTTTGAGTGTATTGGCAATGTGAAGATAATGGTGAGTGTGCTTGACTTCTTTCTTTCTTTCTTTCTTTCTTTTTTTTTTTTTTTGTGGGCTTGCATTTTTTTAATGCAATGTTTATTAAGTTAAAAAATTACTGTGTTTGCAAAGGAAAAATCTCATTTGATAACAATTGTTCCAATGAAAGAAGAGAAAAATTCAAGCTAATTTGGGATTAGGATACGCCATCTCAGGGAAAGATGAAAAAAAACCTGTCTCCACTTTCTGATACACCTAAATATATCCATCTCATGGTGTATTAAAAGGCAAAACAGTGCAGTTGTAGAGTACACTTTGAAGTTAGGTAACTCCACTTGCTAAGTAAATGGCTTGAGCAAACAGTTCACTTTTCCTTGAACTTCAGTTTCTTCATGTAGATGATGTCAACAGCAACAGCTAGTTGACACTGAATGGACACTGCACACATTAACGTTGTTGGAATGTCGAACTAGGATTTAGTGTGAAGAATAGAAAGCAAGTAAAAGCTTTAAGTTCTTTTAGTTTGTGTTGATATATGGTAATGTATTTGTTAAAAGATAATTGTTGAATAAAGTTAAATTTGAATATCTGATTACTGTTTTTTAAAAAATTGATTGCCATTATATAGAAACAAAAGCCATGTTCCCCCTGCCACCTCCTTCCTGACTCGAAGTTTTGGGGAGGAAAGGCATAGCATTCTCAAAAAATGCACTGACTTTTGTGTTCTGGTCATTTCTCTGTGCCTGCAGAGAGCAGCACTTGAAGCCTGCCATAAAGGCTGGGGTGTCAGCGTGGTGGTTGGAGTAGCTGGTGCCGGTGAAGAAATTGCCACTCGCCCGTTCCAGCTGGTAACAGGTCGTACCTGGAAAGGCACCGCCTTTGGAGGTAACTCCGTGGATGAGATGGATTTTTTTTCTTGACAGTTCATTGGCAGATTTTTTTATCCCCGGCCATTTTTCTTGCAGCAAGGATTTTCATGGACAGACTTCTCATCCTAAATTGTTACAGCAATGATATTGTAATAGAAGAGTTTGAAAGGAGGTATTTATTCCTGGGACTGGTAGGTGCTCAGCTTCTTCTGAAGCCCCTGGCCAGTTGTTAACACAGCCTTTAAAATAGAAACAAAAACACCAGAGGCAGGGTTAAACCCTCACCTGTGGCGTTGGTATCTCATGAGTGCCAGTTCAGGCCCCAGCTTCTTCACTTGTCATCCAGCTCACTACTCACGTGACTGGAGAAGCAGCAGAAAATGGCTCAAATGCTTGAGCCCTATTATCGACATGGGATACTCAAGCGGAGTTCCTGGCTCCTGGTTTCCTCTCTCCTTCTCTCTCCTTTTCTCTTACTTAGTCTGCCTTTTTAAATAAGTAATCTCTCTCTGTGTGTCTCTTTTAATGTATTAATGAGGAAGTAATTGGAGGGTAGAGCAGAGGGAGAAGCTGGTTCAGGGTTAGCAAGCAGTGTCAGTCACACTATTGTTCATACTGTAAAACTTAAATAGGTTGCCCCTCTTTTTCTCAGTAATTTTTTCAGAAATTGCAATGATCCCTAGGTGTGAGCATATATGAATATTTCTGGTTTCAGCAGCAACCAAGACTGTGTCTGAAAATACTAAGCTAGACAAAAGCTTTCAACAAAATTCAGCAGCTTCCAGAAAGATCATTTTTTCCTTAGGATCCTAAGCAGTACTTGGGTATTTAGGCCTAACTACAAGCAGAGTGCTGGAAACAATTTTCCCAGTGGTTGTACAGAAAAGACCTCAAACCATGTTTGTACAGCCCCGCTGTTGGAAACGAGTGACAATTGAAGTTTTTGCAGACTTTTTTTTTTAAATTTTTTAATTTATTTATAGGAAAGTCAGATATACAGAGAGAAGGAGAGACAGAGGAAGATCCTCCGTCTGATGATTCACTCCCCAAGTGAGCGCAATGGCCGATGCTATGCCAGTCCGAAGCCAGGATCCAGAAACTTTGTCCGGGTATCCCACACGGGTGCAGGGTCCCCAGGCTTTGGGCCATCCTCAACTGCTTTCCCAGGCCACAAGCAGGGAGCTGGATGGGAAGTGGAGCTGCCAGGATTAGAACCGGTGCCCATACGGGACCCCAGCACATGGCGCGTTTAAGGCGAGGACTTTAGCTGCTAGGCCACACCGCCAAGCCCTTTTGCAGACTTTTTAATAATACAGTTAAACCTCATCATTCTCTTGGAGAAGAAAACTCATACGAGGTTTGAATGGTCCACGTGTATAAGGTGCCAAAATACTGTAATAAGTTCCTCCAGCCCGTGCTATTGCCAGCTTTTTTGGAAGGCTAGAAAAAGATTGGGAACATTTGCTTAAATGAGTCTGACTGGTTTTCCTTCCTTTTTAAGATTTATTTTTATTGGAAAGGCAGATATACAGAGAGGAGAGACAGAGAGGAAGATCTTCCATCCGATGATTCACTCCCCACGTGAGCACAACAGCCGATGCTATGCCAATCCGAAGCCAGGAGCCTCTTCCGGGTCTCCCACGCGGGTGCAGGGTCCCAAAGCCTTGGGCCGTCCTTGACTGCCCTGCCAGGCCACAGGCAGGGAGCTAGATGGGAAACGGGGCTTCTGGGATTAGAACCGGTGCCCATATGGGATCCCGGGCGTGCAAGGCAACGTCCTTAACCACTTGCTCCATCGCGCCGGGCCCTTCCTTCTTTATCGTACAGATTTTGCCTTAGAAAACATCACTCTAACCTGTTTTGCTTACCAGAACCTAGATTATGTCACAGCTTTATACCTTAGAAAACATAGCAACACAAGCATGATAGTGCCATTAGAAAGACTGCAGGGGGACTGAGTCAGGGGTCCTATAATAATCTGTAATCAAAACTTGATCCATGGCCATACCACCCTGAACGCGCCCAATCTCATCTGATCTCGGAAGCTAAGCAGGGTTGGGCCTGGTTAGTACTTGGATAGGAGAAGAAAACTTGATCCTCACATATTCTAGCTGAGAAATTGACTGGACATTTGGGTCTCAGTACTTCTGAGGTCTTCCCCAAAGGTGTAAATAGAAGTTTTATTTAAGAGAAAAAAAAAAATCCCCACAGTCTGTAGGGAAAAAAGTAACCAGCAAAGGATGTAAGAAAGAAGATCAGAACAAGCCTCAAAGAAAGTTTGAAACATCGAGAATCCATAAAAGATTGGAAAATTTCTTTGTTGGTCTGTTGATTCATTCAATACAAATAAAAATTGAAGCATCTAATATTACTAAAGATCTTACTGAGCTAAAGTTTTTTTATTAATTTTTTTTTCGTGATACATTGCTTAGGCTCAGGGATTTTCCTTGCAGCCTCCTCACTCTCCCCTCACCCCCCACTGTCTTCCCCTGTATTAGTACAGTGGTATAGTCCGAACAACAGTCAGAGGTCCATCATTCTACTTAAATGCATCGTGACATTGTATATCTAGCCAATGGTAAAATTCCAGCATTCTATTGTAAAGATAACATTTAACAGTTTCAGTGGGAGTCCATCTTTATTCAGAAGTAGAGCTACTTATTGCAGTGTATCTTTACTTCACAGTATACTTGCCTCCATTGTACAGTTCCTCCAGATAAATATATGTATATATGTGCTTACCTATATATCTTTTGACCTTGTCTTTTGCATAAAGGTAACCTTATATCGGAGAGAATATACGATATTTGTTCTTTTGAGATTGACTTATTTTACTGAGCATGATGGTCTCTGGTTGGGACAATTTTGTTTCAAACAATAGAATTTCATTCCTTTTAATGACTGAGTAGTTTTCCGTAGAGTAGAGGTACCACAGTTTCTTTATCCACTCCTTTTTTGACAGGCATCTGGATTGTTTCCATGACTTCACTATTACAGCTTGTGTTGCTATAAATATAGGATTACAGGTCACTGTCTTATATGGAGACTTCATCTCCTATGGATATATTCCCAAAAATCAGATAGCTGAGTTATGCGGTAGATCAATTTTCGGTTGTCTGAGCATTCCCCATACTGACTTCCATATCTAACAGAAGATTAATAAGCCAGTTTGTTGCTAAGACTCCAAGTTCTATCCTAGGTAACTTAAAAGTTCCAGCTGGCCAGAACCTTAAATAAATTATATTAAATTTTGACGTAGAAAAATAAGAATACTCAGACATTGTATCTCTTTTGAAATGGAATTCTTCCTGAATTCCATACAAATTTTGGAATTTTAGTTTTTAAGGTGTAAGCTTCATTCTCTTCAGTGTCTTTTTCCACACACTAAGTAGTGAGTACACTAAAATCTGTTGAACAAATAATGACTATAAATGAATGCCTTCTTTTTTTTTTAGGATGGAAGAGTGTGGAAAGTGTCCCAAAGTTGGTGTCTGACTATATGTCCAAGAAGATAAAAGTTGATGAATTTGTCACTGACACTCTGTCATTTGACCAAATTAACAAAGCCTTTGAACTGATGCATTCGGGGAAGAGGTAAACACTAATGCACTCTGTATTCTGGAATGTAATAAGGATTTGGGGCTTGTTGGGGAGCGAGTGCCAAAAATAACCATTTTAGTCATCTCAGAAGATAAAGGCAGCATTTAAAAATGCATTTATCACCTTCTTCCCTTACAGCATTCGAACTGTTGTAAAGTTTTAAATGCCCGTGGAGAGTGTGCCCATCCTGGACCCAAGTCGTATGTGCTGGCTCACCGTGACGTGCAGGAGGAAGTCCTTCCAAGCTCTCAGCCTCTTAGACCTTCACTCACTACCCTAGGGAATAGTGTTGGCCACATAAGTCAGAAATCCATTTTCTGAGATGTCCTTCACTTGGTCAGTCGCTGGCTTTTTTAACAAAATAAAAGTGATCACTGCAGCATTGTGCGAGTTGTCATCTATGTTGTATGCTCTGTTCATTCTCAGTTTCCCCTACCCACTGTCTGCCTTTTGTAAAGGCAAGGTGAAAACACAGGGCTGAAGAAAGACATGAGCCGTTCCTGCTGCCGGTCTCTTGAACAGCCTCTGTGGTTTTCAGGGTCCCCAGGCCCTTTCACTGAAGAACAGATTTTAGCAGTTATCTTTGGAAAATTTCATCAGCATCCAAGTCTGCTTCTGTAAGAGTACCTTTTTTGCAGGGGTGAGGGCTAGAGATGTCTGAACCACAGAGTGACAAAGACAGATTTTCCATCTGCTGATTCAATACCCACATGGCTACAGTGGCCAGGGCTGTGCCATTCCACAGCCAGAAGCTTCACCTAGGTCTCCCACGTGGGTGACAGCAGCCCAAGCACTTGGACTATCTTCTGCTGCTTAACTGGTTATGTTAGCAGGGTGCTGGATGGGAAGTGAACTCCTGAATTTCAACTGGCATTAGATTTTGGCATTTATCATTTCCACACATTCTTAACTTTACTGTATAAATCCCCAAGCCCTCCAGTCTCACATTGCTTTATAGGTTTTAAAGCTTGTACTACCCCCCTCCATAGAAATTCTCTCATCATTGCACATCAGTTTTAGCAGAGTGGGCAGTTCTGTGGACTACCATATTTACCTGCCTCCCAGTTGATGGCACAGCAGCATTTCCTGAGCTGTCACTGTGTACCATTGCATGGAACATTTTGTGCATTGTGCCCAGCAGGTTGTAAAATAAAAATAAACACATTTAACCTTACCAGACAGGGCCACAGGGCTGTTCAGTGTGCTTGTAAATTCCATGAAATTGTGCTTCATTGTGACATTAGTTTAAATTTCCCTCAATTGCTAGTTACATTTTTGATTCTAATGATCATTGTATTTTTTTAGTGCAAATAGGAATTTTATTGGTAGTAAGGGAATAGATGTATATCCATGTACCAGTGTGACTGCTCCATGAAAACATCCAACAAATGAGTGAATGACAGAATTGTTTATAAACTGGAGAGAAGAAAAAACGAAAATGATACTTTATAATTGGAAGCTGTCATTACCCACCTATGGGGAGTGGGAAGGGTCCATCTGTGACCACGTTCTGATGGGACAGCACATAGGAGAGCAGTGTGTTCCATGGGGCCCCTTACTGGGCTATTTCTCCTGTTTCTTTAATTTTTAGGAGTTCTTTATCCTGGATATCAATCCTTTAAGAGTTTTTATTTTAGTCAAATCTATTAATATGGAGTGGTGACACTTTGTAATTTTGGTCCAAAAAATAAACGCTGATATGTTTTCCTCTGATCCTATTCACTATCGCAAACCATACAAGCAGTACGAGTTCAAAATTTAGGTTGTGGAGCAAATTCTGGTAAAAAATGCATGCAGATCTCCCCCAAAACAAATTTGTGCAGGGAATTGTAAGATAAAGCATACACTGCCCCCTGCCACAAAAAAAAGAAAAAATACTAAAGTCTCATAAGTATTTTGCCATTAGTTTCCATATGCAGAATATCATTTATGCCTATTCTTTAAAAGTTACCCAAAAAGAAATAGTATTTAGGCAGAAGAGTTAGTTCTTTCCACTGACTCACTCCCTAAATGCCTGCAACACGTAGGGTTGGACGAAGCAGAAGCCAGAAACCCAGAACTCAATCTAGACCTCAGATACAGTGACAAGTACCCAAGTATCTGAGCCACCACCTGCCACCTCTCGGGGTGCACATTCCCAGGAAACTGGATGGGAAACAGCAAAAATTTAACCATACACTCTGATAAGGGACGTAGGTATCGTAACAAGTGACTTAACAGCCATTCCAAACATCTGCCCATAAAACAAATAGTATTAACATCACTACTCTGGCCTTTTTAACTCCACATGATAGTATACTTTTTAATTCTAAAAGCATTGCATTATATTCACCATATCCATTGTCTTTTTTTTTTTTTTTTCCACATGACCCAGTTTGTAGCTTCCAAGACCAGTATATAGTTTATTGACAGCAATATGGTTTTACTGATGGACAGGAATTCCTTTGGTGGATCATTGGTGCATTTGATGCTCCAGGGCTGCTCTCCCATTCTTACTGAAAGGGTTGAAGACAAACTGCCCAATGATCTACAAGGAAGGCGAAGTTAATCCTAGCTTCTGGCCCAGCTGGAGGGACCCTGCTTCGCTTCTGGATAGCAGTGGAGGAGAGTTAATGGCTTGCACTTCTTTCTCCTTTGTTATGCAATGTATTGCAGAAAGACATACATGACCATGCATTACAAACTGTGTTCACCACTACAAAATGTAAAACAAGATTCCAAAATGACGTCATTCAGGTTTTCCTGAGTGGATAATTACCTAGCTCCATCTATGTCTGTCCCAGCCCACTTCCTGACCCAACAAGTTTAACAAGTATTAACATTTCCTGGGTGAGAACACAATTGCCCTGGAAATCCACTTACAAAGAATTTTACAAGAATCTGAGTATATAAGGATTCTTGGCTCACAGACTTGTAGTCTGGCAATAGGTGTGGTTCTTTGTGAGACTTCCTGACTACATCTTGGATCTAGGGTGCTATAAAAGTTGCTAAATCAATTAGTTTTTGAAATAAGGTACAAATCAAAGGCAACAAAACTTTGCCCACATATATGTACACCAACCAACTCAGACTGTCCAAGATTATAATTCTCTGTAAAAAGTCTTTGGACTTTTTCAAAGTAATCTTTAAACTGCTTTCTTTAGACCATTTTAACACAAATTAATATTAACTTTCATCATGCATCTTTCTGACTTGTAAAATGGATTTTAAAGGATCTTAAATTTCAAAATATTAAGAACTCTAAGTATCTTACGTTGTTTAACTGGAAATTTTAATGTACCATCACTTTATTCTTTCCTATTTTTTTTTTCAGCATGTTAGGCTCTTCTGCTTTCTAGTTAACCTACCTTGCCATTTGCACTTGAGCAAGTCCATATACAGGCATGTCTGGCAAGTTATTTTAATACATGTACCTGGAACTAATATATGGAATAGAATGTATGGGAAGATGGAGTCATTTTATTTTTTTAAAGATTTATTTATTTTTACTATAAAGATACACAGAGAGGAAGATCTTCTATCCCAAGATTGACTCCCCAAATGACCACACCAGCCAGAGCTGAGCCAATCCGAAGCCAGGAGCCAGGAACCTCCTCCAGGTCTCCTACGTGGGTACAGGGTCCCAACACTTTGGACCGTCCTTGACTGCTTTCCCAGGCCACAAGCAGGGAGCTGGATGGGAAGTGGAGCAGCCAGGATTAGAACCGGCGCCCATATGGGATCCCAGAACATTCAAGGCAAGGACTTTAGCCACTAGGCCATTGAGCTGGGCCCCGAAGGGGTCATTTTAAATGGAGATGAGGAAAACCTATGTTATGGCTAAAATTCTATTGTGGAATCAGCTACTATTGTGTATAATTTTCCAAATATATGAATTGTTTCAAAAATATACACAGTACTACTCACATTTATGCTATTTAAAATCAAAATGGCTCTTAACTGATAATTCTCAGTTTTTATTTTGGGAGGGATAAACATTTTACAACCATAGAATACTTTAGTACTTTGCTTGACTGACAATCTACCAACTAGGCTGATGAAGAAAATAAAGTCATGGTTCCGTGGGTTCTGAAGCCATTTTGATGACTTAGGGAAAATAACTAACTTTGGAATCCACCAGTGTTGTTTTAATTAACATGTAGGATCAGGTTTTGTCATCAAATACTTTCTAGGAAATTAGAGAAATTTAGGTAATAAATTCACAGAACCCTACCAAGTGAATTCTGTCTCTAAACTACAAATGAAAAAGACCATACAAAGTCCTACGTTGCACAAGATACCTTGGCAAGTGTTAACACTGCTGGGAGGAAAGCAGGCAACAGCTGGCTAGCATTTCTGGGCCTGGTTCATACTAACTCTGTGTTAACCATAGCACTGTGCTAGTGTCACTTTCTAATTTTTAAAGTTAAACCTGGAAGAGAAGGGGGACAACAAACCACTACTCCCTGTTTGCCAGGGTACTTAGTCTGGCGTGGGAGCCACTGAGGGCTTTTGATGTAGACAGAGCTGCAGTCGTAGGTCTCCTCAAGCCAGCCTGCTGCACCCACCAATGTGTGAGAACCAGGGCTGGTTTGTGGGATGAGTGGAAGCAAATACAGAACTGGTGCTTCAAGTCTGGCCAGGCCACTGTACCTGCTTGTGCACACCAAATCCAGGTTTGGGATGGGCAGGGTAGGTGGGCCTACCAATCTGTTGCACTCACTGCTATGTATGAAATCCAGGGCTTGGGATGGCTGAGCCAGGTCACTGCACCCATCAGTACTTGTGAGAGCCAAGGCTGTGGGTGGGCAGTCAAGTTGTTGTACCTGTTGCTTCACATGAGAGCCAGGGCTGCACTGGAGGGTATGGAGGGTCTCCCTAGGTTTTTGTGCCAGCTGGCATGCATGAGAACTATATATTTGGGTGGGCTATGTAGGGGGTCTCGCCAAGGGTCAGATACTTGAATCACATGATTGACTCATACTGACAGGACTCTAATCTTGGGTTACAGAGCCCATGAACATGTGGTTTGGCCTCATTGTACATGTTGCATGACTAGGCCACCTCCATGGCTGTGCAAAGGTGAAGAACACGCTTAGGTGCACATAAAAGATAAGACTGCTTTCTGATGCAAAGACCTCGAGTTCCTCAAAGGGTAGAAAGATAAGTATGCTGACCAATGTTTCAAACCAAGTTCTACAGCAAGCACCGAAGTCTGCAGACACTCTGTTAGAGCTAGTCATGGAAAGTCAATAGGTCTTAAATTTTTTACATAGAGGATAGTGAAGCATTTGTGGTGGTATAGATTAAATTTACCACGAAGCAGCCAGCAAATTCTCAGAGCAATCAAAATGATGTGGGAGGCACAGCAATAGGCACTGAAAGAATCTGGCTCATGGGAAAAACCCATTAGATGAGGGAATGAAATGGGACAATTTAGCAACTAGTCTAGGGTCACAGGTGGGAGGTGCCCCTTCCTCACTCTATCCAAATTCCACCCACCCCTCAAGTAACCCTTTCCATCCCTTGGCTCTACCAGGATCTGGACACAACATGAGATCATTCCCATTCCCTGGCACACGTGTAGTGTGGTAGCAGGAAAACAGCATGCTTTCTTCTCCCATGGGCACAGAAGAGAAGACAGAAACTCATTTGCCTTTCCCCTCCTGACCCATACCATCCCTATTCATTTCCCGTATGTGCCTGTAATCCCCTCACCACTTTAACAAACTTCAAATGTTACCTTGAAAAAATTTTTTCTAGGGAACCAGCATTGTAGCATAGCAGGTGAAGTCATTGCTCATGACACCAGCATCTTATACAAGCACTCATTATAGTCCCAGCTGCTCCATTTCTAATCCCGCTCCCAGCAGACTGGGACCCTATATCCACATGATATAGGGTCCAGATAGGGCTCTAAGATCCTGACTTCGCCTGGCTCAGCCCTGGCTGAAGCAGCCTTTTGGGGAGTGAACCAGTGAATGGAAGATTCCTCTTTCTAATTCAGCCTTTTAAAAAAAAATAAATCGCATTTAAAAACATGTCAATGCAGATAGAGTACATTTGGCTCAGCACTCAAAATGCCACTTTGGAGTTCCAAGCAGCACCTGCATCCATGTCAAGACTATGGTTTTGAGTTCCAACTATGCTCTTCATTCCAACTTCCTGTTTGTGCACACGCTAGGAAGCAGCAGAACATGTTCAATTACGTGGGCCCTCGCCACCTCATGGGAAACCTAGACTTAGTTCTGGGCTCCTGGCTCCAGCCTAGTCCTTGCCAGACCCAGCTGCAGCTACTACAAATATTTGGGAAGTGATTCAGAGGCTGGACGTTGTGTTTGTACTCCTGTGTCTTTATGAAAATAAATATCCTTTTAAAAAGTGAGCGTAAAAAAACACTGATCTTATATAAAAAGTTGATAGGATTAGATGTTTTGTCATATGAGCCTAATAAATTTAATAGACATATACAATTACACAAAATTGTAGTATATTTGTATTCCCCAAACCAAGAAAGGCGCTACTCACCAGTGCAGCAATTTATTTTTTTCATTAAATATTTTCCAGGAGGTCCAGCACTATGACTCAACTGGCTAATCTTCCACCTCCAAACATGGGGATCCCATATGGGGAGTGGATCATGTCCTAGCTGCTCCATTTTCCATCCAGCTCCTTGCTTGTGACCCGAGAACGCAGTAGAGGATGGCTCAAAGCCTTGGGACACTGCAGATCTGCATGGGAGACCCGGAAGAGGCTCCTGGCTCAGCATCAGTTCAGTTTCAGCTGTTGCAGCCACTTGGGAAGCAAGCCAGCAATGGAAGCTCTTTTTATATCTCTTTCTCTCTGTAAATTTGCCTTTCCAATAAAAGTAAACAAATCTTAAAGAAAAATCATACAGTTACTTCCTTAAGAAGGTTCTCAGGGCCTGGTACAATAGCCTACTGGCTAAATTCCTCGCCTTGCACGCATCAAGGATCCCATATGGCCACCAGTTCTAATCCCAGCAGCTTTGCTTCCCATTTAGCTCCCTGCTTGTGGCCTGAGAAAGCAGTTGAGGACGGCCTTAAGCCATGGGACCCTGCCCACACGCAGAGACCCAGAAGAGGTTCCTGGCACCTGGCTTCAGATTGGCTTAGCTCCAGTCATTGTGACCACTTGGGAAGTCACTCAGCGGACTGAGATCTTCCTCTCTATCTTCTTTGCATATATGACTTCCCAATAAACACACACATAAATCTTTTTTCTCTTTCCCCCAACTCCTCACTCCAACCCCCTCTTTCGGTATATCCCCGTTTTTTGGGGAGGAGGGGGTTCACCAATTTTTCAAATGATTATTATCTCTCCTTAGCTCCCCCTCCCTGCCGCTCCCCCAGCTTTCCCTCCCTAAGTAGTTTTTCACCCCTTTCGACATTTTTTTTCCCCTGAAGGCTGACTGGGGAGAGGGGAGTGGAATCAAAAAAAACCACTAACTAGGTAGCATCCTGTTGTACAAATGCTCAAAAACATGGCTGTCCCTCAAATACTGCTGGCAGACACTGAGACGTTCAGCATAGTTCCACAACTGTGTAGTCACAAACCTGAAACAGGATTTTCACTGAAATGGTCCTGAGTTTATTTCAGATGATGCAATTAGCCTCCCCAAGCCCACCCTGCCCTTTGGAGACTCAGACAAATGCAGCAGAGCTGATGCCTGCATGGTGGGGTAATCAGTCCAACTCTTTAATCTCCCTTTACACATTACATTAATATTCATATTGCAAGGCAGTCCATTCACAATTAGCACAGTCTGTTAAAAACATCACCCACCAAAGTCTACCAGATTCAGTCACTTTACTAAATCATTAAAATAATAAAAGTAATGAAAACATTGTCATAATTCTTTTAAAGCAATAAGGTCTGAGGCACTCTGGGAAAGATGTGCTCTTACAAGTATAACATGTCAGTGGTATCAAACTGCATTACAGGATAGTCATCAGAGACCCAGTAATAAAGTACACTGCATTGACGATGACTTTATGATCTGATATGTTCCCTACACAAACAATCCTGTTTGGACAATTGTTGAAAGGAACAAAAAGGTATCAGGCAGCTGCGGTCATTTTTCAACTAACTAAAGCTGAGGTGGTGTCTTCACACAAAGACCACTGCATCTCTTCTGCAAGGTTACAGTACTAAGCATGTTCCTTTCACCTTACCTGACTTCTTAATTGTTAGAATCGAACAGCTAGCTGACTCACTGTGCTCACAGCTGGCGAAATGTCAGAGTGCTCCCTGCTCCCTTCCAATTGCAACCTCCACCCTCCTCTCGGCATTTCCAAAACTTACCCTTGAGATAAAGCAGAGTCCCCTCTTCCCAGAGGGTTTCTTTCCTCCCATTTCTGAGTGAATAAATCTGAATTAGCAGTATATCACAAAACCCTCATGTCATGTAGCAGCCAACCCCCACTTGGAGCATGGCTGTTTCTGCCATAAACTAGACTCTAAAAAAGCCTGACACACTTTTTAAAAAAGTGAATTTGCCCACATTCATTTAGACACACAAGGCCTGCACTGGTGAGAAGATCACATTGCGTGAGTACTTCCCCATGCACAATTTGCAGGGGTAATTAGCACAAGGGAGGGCAATTCTCCAAGTGGGAATCAGGTCACTGCAAGGCAGGGGTCCATGGACGACAGCAGGTAACCCTGACTGAGCAGAATCAGCACAAACTCCAGGTCACGTAGTGTTCCGCCGTTATGTCTATGGAATTTAAAGGTATCCATATATTTCCATATATACATAATACAAAAAAAAAAAATCTAAACAGAAATGACAAAAGCTTCAAGGATTTGCATCTTCAACATTCACCTGGAAAGCAGCTGGCTCTTCATGGTTGGTTTGCAGCAGTGATAAAAGCAACTAGAGGCAGGTTTAAGTAAAAGTGCTTAAAGGACAAAGGAGAAAACAGGTGTGCAGAGATGGGGGCAGGGAGAAGTTGAGCAAGGTTTTATTTATTCTTCTCAGCCTGTTCCGATTCAAGCCAAGTTCTTGAGGACACATATCAAATGCTGCAGTCTTTTTTTTTTTAAATCTATTGTCAAAACAAAACTAGTTGTAAAAAAATTTCCTCTTCCTTCTGTACTTTCAATAAAATGCACAGTACAGTAAGAGTGTGTTACAGAGCTGTTGGATGTCATGTTGCGAGGAGCTAGAACTGGGACATGAAGTGAGGCCGCGCACTGTCGGGGCGACGGGTCAGGATCTCACAGCCAGTGTCTGTGACCAGCAGCGTGTGCTCAAACTGAGCAGAGCGCTTTCCGTCTCTCGTCACTGCAGTCCAACCGTCGGGCCAGGTTTCATCCTGCCATCCACCTGAAACAAACAAGCAAACAAAGTGCTTAATTCCGCTACTCAGTTTTCTAAACTAGCTTTCAAAGGAAGCGCCTCATCAAGGAGAAAAACGATTAGAAACCTGATCATTACGATCCCATTTGCCAAGTCACTTGCTTTAGCTCAAGCCTTCCCAACTTTTGTACAAGTGAACTCACGATATTTTCATCTTCTTGACTGTTGAAAATGTACAGGTTTTTATATATCCAAATACCAAATCAAAAAAGCTAATTCCAAAATAAAAAACTGGGTCTCATTTTGGGAGACATGCACAGCACTCACAGTAGCAACCTGGACTTTGCTACTGTTTGCTATTCGTAACTCTGTCATCAAACCAAACCATGGACTGTGTATGTTGTGAAATTATTTCCATAATTTGAATTTAAATATATATATATGTATATATATGCATTTAGCTTATTTGTTTTATTGGAAAGTCAGAACTACAGAGAAAAGCAGAGACAGAGAGAAGGATCTTCTATCCGCTGGTTCACTTCCCAAGCAGCCACAATCACTGGAGCTGAGCTGATCTGAAGCCACGAGCCTGGAGTTCAGAGCCTCTTCTTGGTCTCCCATGCAGGTGCAGGGTCCCAACGCTTTGGGCCATTGCCAGGCCACATATCAGGGAGCTGGATGGAAGTGGAGCAGTGGGGACACAAACCAAAGCCCATATAGGATCCTAGTGCATACAGGGCAAGGACTTTAGCCACTAGGCTACTGTGCCAGGCCCAAATTTTTATATTATTACTGAAGTTAATTCTTGTTATAATTTTTAAATGGCAGGCCTACCATCAAGTTGTAGGAACAGATAACACTGCAGAATGTTTGTAGAATAATGGTGTTACCAGAAAGAGGGGTGAAGAGAAAGAAACAGAGATGGCAAGGCAGAGAACAGGAGGAGGCAAGAGAGATGAGCTGAGACTACAGGAGGAGAGCACAAGGCCAGTGAAGGCAGTTGCAAGATGACAACAGAAAAGTCAGGGAGAGGGGAAGACAGAAGGCAGAGTGAGGAGACAACTAAGACACAAGACAATCTAAGGTAGAATGAGGGCAGCAACTCTGGTAAAGGTGTATTTACGAAGACTTTCCTGTTTCAAAAATTAAAGGCCCTACTCTTCCCCCAAAATTCAAGGTCCAGCACAACAGCCTGGTGGCTACAGTCTATGCCTTGCACCCTTTCAGGAGACCCCGTAGAAGCTCCTGGTTCCTGGCTTTGGAAGCTCCTGGCTCCTGGTTCCAGCTGTTGTGGCCACTTGGGGCATGAATCAGCACACAGAAGGTCTTTCTCTCTGTATCCCCTTCTCTATATCTGCCTTACCAATAAAAATAAATAAATATTTTTAAAAAATCAATATGTTCTTTAGTATGAGTAATCTTCAGGCAAAACGTATTACTTAAAACATCAATGGCACACACCCAAATCCCAGAACGCAGACTTCAGTATCAAATTCCAAGCTAGGAAGAAAACAGAAAGCATCTTAAAGTCAGTCCATGTTTTGTTCAACAGCCAAGGATGAGTAATTTCAGATGTAATGACCTTTATACAGGTGGATTTGGGACACAGTGAACTCTGATTTGCTCCTGCTCTTTTTTTTTTTTTTAATTGATTGATTTTTTTGTTGGAAAGTCAGATATTAGAGAAGAGGAGACAAAGAGAAAGATCTTCCATCTGATGATTGACTCCCCAAGTGGCCACAATGGCTGGACCCTGGCCAATCCAAAGTCAAGAGCCCAGAGCCTTCTCTGGGTCTCCCACGCGGATGCAGGGTCCAATGGCTTTGGGCCATCCTCAACAGCTTTCCCAGGCCACAAGCAGGGAGCTGGATGGGAAGAGGGGCTGCTAATAAATTAGAACTGGCACCCATATGTGATCCCAGAAAATGCAAGGTGAGGACTTTAGCCACTAGGCTACCATGCTAAGCCCTGTTCCTGCTCTTAAAAGACAAGGTTCTTCAGTAATGTCAAGTCAAACATATTTAGCCATGATCTTTGGAATTGAAAACTTTGCATTTCACAGCTGAGACTAAACCTAGCTAAGTTGCTGTGAAATACATGCCATATATTAAAAGTACAAAAATCAAAGTTACATAGAAGGAAGGTGAGATCGTCTATCCAGTAGTCCACTCCCAAATGGCCACAACAGCCAGCCCTAGACCAGGCCAAACCTAGGAAACAGGGATCCAAACACTTGGACCATTTTCAAGTATCCCGGGACATCAGCAGGGATCTAAATCAGGAGAGTAACAGCAGAACTCAAGTCAGTACCCAAACTGCATGCCAACACTGCAAGTAGCAGCTTTACTTGCTATGCCACAATGTCAGCCCCTATTGTGTGGTAACTGGATGACTAAGCTGGTTATACAGAAACATACTTGCTTACTCCTGGAAATGGCAAACTATTTTTCACCAATCAGGTGCCAGTTAATGAAACTATGTGGGAATTACAGAATATTCCTGCAAAGTTGAATTAAAATGTTTCCTTTTGTGCAAAAAATTCTGAAATCCATGCATAAAAGTCTCCCAAAAATTCATAAAAGATTCATATTATGAAAAAATTACAGATTTCAAAACTTCCCGTACAAAAACAGCTTTTAATTCAATTTTCCAGGAATTTCCTGAAGTACTTTAATGTACCGCCAAAACAATTTCCTCCCACTGCTGACGTACTTACTTGATCTTACAATTGGCTGCTCACAAGAATCTTCTTATTCCGGAAGGATGACAGAAACATGGCCTCACATTTACTTTGTGTAATTCTTTAAAGGCCGCAAGGCGCGGCCTACAAACACAAACCATCCCATTTCTTACAGCAGTCCTGGGCTCGTTGACAGGACAAGGATTACAATTTGTATGTTACGGAAAAGGGCCATACAGAATCAGGAGAGCAGCAGGATGACTTCTAGACACTACCCCAGGCACTCACGCCCTGGCCGAGCCCTGCTCACACACTGTGGCTGCATTCACTGACTCACTTCTAAGTAAGAGAATGGAAGTCACTCCTTAATGTCATTTAATGTAGAGCAAAGGACACACAAGCATTATTACAGGCCCCCACTGCTATAATGAGAACCACAAAAAGCCAACTTTGCTTTCACTGTGACATGCCTACCTCTGGGAATAATCACAGTGGGAACTAATTAGGCTGCCAAGGACAGAGACGTCCCTGTCATGTTTTCCACGTAGTGACAGCCTGCCATTCCGTAAGAGTTAAGAATAGCTTATGAAGGGTCAGAGTGTAGCAACCTAATCTTTCACCTGGGGTGCTGGCCAAGTCCCAGATGCTCTACTTCCCTTCCAGCTCCCTGCATGTCGCCTGGAAAAGCAACAGAGGACTTAAGTCATTGGGCCCCTACATGCTGGGGTCCATGCAGTAGGTTCAGATGACACAAACGTGTGAAGGGAACAGCTCCCCTGTTTGGCAGGGCCCAGGGGAGCTTCCAGCTGTTCGGCAGGGCCCAGCGGATTTCTCTCTGACCACCTTGACGCTGTTTCACCTCCTGTTTGCATGGACACTCAGGCACCCCACTAAAAATTCTGTAATCTACTGAGGCATTGTTTTTTGCCCCTGTGGGATGGCTTTTGCAACCAATGTGAGCTTGAGAGTTAATGTCACTGATAATGTCTTGGTGAGTGAGCCTTTGACAGTTTACACATAGGAGCACAATTAAGCCCACGCCATTTCTGGACACCTTATTGTGTGCTAACCATTGCCTTTGAATCTGGCCCAGACATGTAGCATATCTTCTGGGAAAGGACTTAATAAATATCCTAAATTTTAATGCAAGTGATGGCAATGAGAGCTGAAACTGCTATGGCAATAAATATTGTTATTTCAAAGGCTAGCCCGTCTTTGCAATTCTTTCGCAGCATAGAAAATGTAATTGTTTTAGCTGCTTTTATAATTTTTAGCTAGAGGAATTAAGGATGCTTTTATTAAGGAAATATACTTTTAGTCATTGTTTTATTGTTTATGGGGTTGTAGAGCCTATAATTGTAGGGGGATTTAATATTTGAAACTTTTGTCTTAGATTTTATGTTTTTTCCTTTGTAACTTATTTTCCCATTAAATGATAGGTAAATTATAGAAATAGCAATGTGGTAAGAATGAACTACTAATTAGCAGGTAATCGCATGTGCCTTGGCCTTGGAGTCCTGGCTTTTGCTCCATGGCTACTACCGAAGAATGAATAATGGCTTGCTTTGAAGAATATGAATACAGAATTTGGCAGAATTATCTTTAGGGGCATGTGCTTAGCCCTTAAGTGTAGACAGAATGACCAAACGTCTGTACATGCCCTCTTAGTCTTGAAGTAAAAATAGAACAATTAGTTGTTTGTGTAGAGGCTTGTAATGTGTCTGAGTAAATAAAAAGGACAGCTTTTTCTGAAGCTCAAGTTGGAGCAAGAGCGCACAAAGTGACGATGTCCGTGTCTTTCTTTATCGCCGACTCCATGCACCCTTCCCGAGCTCCGAACTCAGCTGGAGCTGGACTCCGGCACCTACAATCATGTGGGAAACCAGGAAGAAGCTCCTGGCTTCAGCTTAAGTCAGCACTAGCCACTGCAGCCATTTGGGAAGTGAACCAAGAGATGCAATATCTAAATGCCCCTCTTTCAAATATGAGTTCATGAGTTGAAACCAACAAATTCTGCCACACAGACTAAGTCAGTGACCGGAGCCAAGTCACTTACACTCTTCAAGAATCAGCTTGCATCCCTGTCCAATGGCAACAACAGCCATCTCACTAACTATTCAAAATCAAATCAGCTAACCACACCTGTCCAGGGTGGTTGGTTCAGTAGATGGTATACTTCTTTTTTCCTTCTCATTTCCCTCCTTGTAAATCAAGTCCTGCTACATCGGCTTGATGCTGGACACGGAGCATGATGTACCCTGTGATGGATCATTAATAAAAGGGACCAGAATGCAAGCACTTCAGCATCCACTGGCAGCGGGAGAACTATCACAAAGGCAGCATTTTTTTCTTTCCAACTCTTACAATAAATTTTCAGGACCCAGTGCAATAACGTAGTGGTTGAAGTCCTCGCCTTGCACGCGCCGGGATCCCAGATGGGCGCTGGTTCTAATCCCAACAGCCCGACTTCCCATCCAGCCCCCTGCTTGTGGCCTGGGAAAGCTGTTGAGGATGGCCCAAAGCCTTGGGACCCTGCACCCTGTGGGAGACCTGGAAGAGCTCCTGGCTCCTGGCTTCAGATTGGCTCAGTCCAGCCGTTGTGGCGGCTTAGAGAGTGACCCATCGGACAGAATATCTTCCTCTCTGTCTCTCCTCTTCTCTGTATATCCACCTTTCCAATAAAAATAAATAAATAAATCTCAAAAAAAACCTAACTAAATAAAAATAAAATAAATTTTCAGTTTTCAAGATGAAACCGCACCAAGTTCAAGATGAGAAAAGGACTGGTAACGAAAGGGGAAGAAAAGCAAGTAAACAGAACAGATCACTATTCTGATAAGTAACCAAAAAAAGATAAAATTTCAATTGAAAATGTTAAAAGCATCGTTTCATTTTTTCTCACCTTCACAAATCATTGGCTCAATTGTAAACACATGGCCCGACTTCATGACTCCAACTGCTTTATTTTCTGAAATTAAAGGGAAAAATTTTTCAATAGTAGCAAAAATCAACAACTAAATAGCTCAACAGAAATACACAAGTCCTTTCGGTGAGTCTGACATGACTTCCTGCTGTCCTGACTCCCCTTCTTAAAGTTTATCATCCGACAGACAGGTAGTAGTACTGGTAACACCGCCCAGCTTAGGTCAGAGTTCAAGCGGCTCATACTATCCCTAGCAAAACACAGGTAGGTCTACAGGGTGGGTTTCAAACATGATTATTGCTTCCATAAAAGGAAAAATGCCATCACTTATATTTTCCATGGTTAGAATTACAATCACAGAACCAAACTTTCATTATTCACCCATGAGCAGCAATGTGAAGATAAAAAAAGAACGGCAGGTCTTTCAGATAACAGAAGGCCCCCCGCCCTCTGGGGGCCAAGGGAATGTGTGTTGTTGTGTACAGAGGCACAACCCATAGGAACAATAACAGAATATTTAGTTTTTAAGTCATCTTGTTTTTCTCCTGAGAAAGTCTCAGCATTACCATATTTTGTTAAATGCTGAAGAGACTACTCCCTCCTAGCCGAAAATCAATACCATTGCTAAATACTTTTTAAAATGTTTTTGCCCAACTTCACTGATGACCTTCATTACCACCATGAGAACACACAGGTATGAGCTCGTGTTCACATCTATAATCAATGAACAAAAGACCAAATTGTCTTAATGTAGAGATAGGCATTTTCAGACAACTGGAGACACAGATAAAGAATTAGTTTCAATTTCAGGTTTAAAAATTGCTAAGGACATCAGCTAAATAAATATCTGTATTTGCTCTGAGCAACCACTAGATGGCACACTCACAGGCCTTACTGGGTTTCTTTGTAGGGTAGTCAGAATCCCAACTTCCTACAGAGCCCAAGGAGGCTCCACCTACTGGACTCCACTCATTCCAGGAGTGCTCTGATCTACCCACACATTTATATCCCTGCAATCTCCTGGTGAATCGTAATCATGCTTTTTACTATCCTGGATTACCAAAATATGCTCAATGCAAATTACAAATCCAGTTTCTAAATTCAGGCAATCTTAAGAGGGAGATAAAACTTTTTAAGTTTCTCATTTCTAATCTCATAAACTTTCCCTCAAAATTACAAGCAACTTACTACATATATGTGACTGGCTTACAAGTAAGTCAAAAAGACACAATGTCAGGAGGATACGTGTCTCACAAAGAAGGGAATGGAGCAGAGAGGATTTGAACTGGCACCCATACAGGTGGAGGCTTAGCGCACTATGGCACGGCGTTGGCCCATGCATGACTGCAGCATTTTATCAAATACTTTGAAAATAATGAACAGCTATTAAATACCTGTCTCACAGAATCACAGTAACCTACATTCTCAATTAGGGTATTACCATAATTTCCCAACAATTAATAACTTACAAAAAAAAGCAGCAAGCTGAACTCTCCACTAATAAAAAGAATTTTCTTACACAGAAGAGGTGGAAGGAAGTTATACAACAATTTCCTGGTTCCTCCCTCTTGTGGGGTAATAGTTACAAACCAAAGCAGCATTATTTACATTTGAATAGGTTTCTTTGACTCTATAATTTCCTGTAACATTTCCCTAAAGGGATCACAACATATTTTGCCTTAAATAAACTCAATTTACACTTTAATTTTTATAGACATATCAAATCCATATAATGAAATGTATCTAGTACCTGCCTTTGTCAGAATTGTGTAAGTAAATTAACAGGTAGGGCTGGCATGTTGGCTTAACAGGCTAATCCCCTACCTGCAAGCACCAGCATCCAATATGGTCACTGGTCCTAGCTGCTCCACTTCCAATCCAGCTCTCTGCTTATGACCAGGGAAAGCAGCAGAGGAAGGCCCAAAGCCCAGGGCCCCTGAACCCATGTGGGAAACCTACAGATAGGCTCCCGACTTCAGATCAGCTCACTTCCGACCATTACGCATTTAGGGAGTCAGCCAGAAGAAGGAAGAGCTTTCTCTGTCTCCTTTCTGTCTCTTCTTCTCTCTGTAAATCTGACTTTCCAATAAAAATTTTAAATTTTGTTTAAAAACTTAAAACCCATCAGATGGCATCTCTTGTCCAAAGTACTACACTGTGTGACCGCATAAAAATTACCCATATCCCGGGCCTGGCGGCGTGGCCTAGCAGCTAAAGTCCTCACCTTGAATGCGCCAGGATCCCATATGGGCGCCAGTTCTAATCCCAGCAGCTCCACTTCCCATCCGGCTCCCTGCTTGTGGCCTGGGAAAGCAGTTGAGGATGGCCGAAAGCCATTGGACTGCACCCATGTGAGAGACCTGAAGAAGTTCTTGGATCCTGGCTTCGGATCGGCATAGCATTGGCCGTGGCGCCCACTTGGGGAGTGAATCATCGGACGGAAGATCTTTCTATCTCTCCTCCTCTCTGTATATCTGATTTTGTAATAAAAATGAATAAATCTTTTAAAAAAAACTTACCTATATCCCCCTTTACAAAAATATTTGTTTATTTTTATTGGAAATGCAGATTTACAGAGAGAAGCAGAGAACAAGAGAGAAAGACTTTCCATCCACTGGTTCACTCCCCAAGGGGCTGCCATGGCCAGAGCTGAGCCAATCTAAAGCTAGGAGCCAGTGCAAATTCTCAAGGTTGTGGGCCACCCACCACTGCCTTCCCAAGCTACAAGCAGGAAGCTGGATGGCAGATGGAGTAGCTAGAACCAGCACTGATGCCTGTATGGAATCCCGATGTTTGGAAGGGGAAGGATCAGCCAGCTGAGCCTACACCCAGGTTCCCAAAGCCCCTTCTTTCAGAAACTCTGCTGTCTGTCAACAGGCCTTCAATCATCTATATGTTAGTTCAAATTTTCTTGCCTCTGTAAGGGCCACTGTCTGTGTTCCCTGCACGTATTCACAACACATGTACACACACATCCTACAGGAATCAGAATAGGTATTCTTACTCTATAAAAGGAATGATAACCGAGTGACTGATAAGGGATATCATCATCATCATCATTCCAAAGCTACACATTAGCGACCTCTCATGTACCATTTTCATGTGATGTCCTATGTGTTTTTCCTGTATGATCTCAATTATTGTAACAATTCCATTAAGGTATTAATCCCCACCTACTGTTCAGATCAAAAAAACATAAATAGCAGAAATTCAAGAAAGTGTTTACACTGGCAAAGGCTCAGTGACTCTTCCCAGGTCACTAGGATAGAAAGCTTTCATTTCTGGCACTTGAGCTAACAGCCTCACTCCTGCACAAGTCCTCTCTGCAGAGAACAGGTCGCTGAAGACACTGTCCTGATACTTCCTGTTAGATTCCAGCTTACAGCTTTCAATCTGAGGCCAGGTGCTTATTCCTCCCTGTCTACACATCGAACTGTACAGACCACACAGATAGTAAGAACTCAAATCAAGTAAAACAGAACTGGTTTTACCAGAGGAATCAGAATATTGAAAGCCAGACACATGGGGTAGTGTTAATTTTTCAACAAAATTAATTTGCTTTTCTTCAAAAGCTTAAGCTAAATTACATTTCTCAATCTCCCCAGTAGCTAGACATGGCTACATTATTGAAATCCTGACAAATGAAATAAATGTCAGTGATTTATGCCACATCCGGGCTGCCTCATTAAAACCCCTCAAGTACAGCCCTCCTCCAAGCTTCTCTCCCTCCCCCTTGCTGCCCACACTATTTGCTGACAAGAAGGCTGAGAGCCAAGATGTTCACGAAAGCCCTGGATAAAGAGCTCTAGTCACAAAGCAATGGCCTTGACCACACAGTGGTGAAACATACCCGCCTTACACTGTTACGTGGAGCAAGGCACAAACTCAGATTTTACATGAGGAAATGTATATTTTGGGCTTTTTTTAAAAAAAATATCTGACAAATTGAAGATTCCAAAAGAATATATCATCTTAAATATCTGGATTAGTATCCACTGAATAAATCAATAGCACATTAAAAGCCTTTGTGAACAATACTTACTGGCATAATGAGGGACATTGGGGGCTGTATGGAAGAGTTTGTGGATCCCATGCCCACAGTAGCTTCGTACAACAGAAAACCCATTTGCTTGGGCATGTTTCTGAATAATGTTTCCCAGTTCTCTGTATCGGACACCAGGTTTCACTGAAAGGAAGAGAAAAGACACATGATGTAGAGCAACAACAACTAACATTTGGTAAGCATACTATCCCTCTGCTTTCTAAAGGTTCTGTGTGCCTTCTCATTGAAAAACAAGGAGACCGAGGCACAAAAAGGTCACATGGCCGCCTGACGGCAGAGCTTTGCTTCAAACAGTAGCGCCTAAAGTCTGGAACTAAAGAAGGATGTTTTGCAAAATTAAGAAGGAGTTGAGGACAAGCATCTTCTTGCTTCCTCTAGCAATAGAGGGAAAAAAATACGAAAACCAGCTCTCTTTGGCTCCTTCCCTCAGGTCAAGTGTTCTACTCTGGCCAAGTGGGAAAACATTACAGCAACAGAAAAGCAAATGTCCAAAAGCAACTTGACTGGTTCCAGGTTCCACCTGGTCAGCTTCTCCGAGAATTATTTCCCCTGTACTTCTGCACCCCTTAAAAACGATCCCCAATCTATCCAGGTTGCCTCTGCAGTAGATGTTGGGGTACCATATTAAAAAGTACATAATGGATTTCCTATCATATTTAGTTTTATTACACGTATTACTGTTTCAATAACAAAAATCAAACTGGGGTGTCTCTTCGCCTCAGGCTCTCCTAGCACTAAGGCCCCTGCACCTACTTGAAATCTGGAAGAAGCTGCAAGCTCCTGGCTTCATCTGTGACAGCCCCAGCTACTGCAGCTACTTGGGGAAGTGAACCAGCACATGGAAGAGTCTCTTTTTCTCTCCATCTCTCCCTCTCCTGTGTAATGTCTATCTTTCAAATAGGTAATGTTTCATAAAAAAGAGAAATACTAAATGCTAAAATTTTCACCTCGCAATAGCACCAAGAACACTAAAGTTTTCAAATACTTAACAGTGAATAAGTAAAACTAATTTTACATGCTAATATACAAAAATATCACATTTTCATTTCTTCAATTTTATAAAATCAGTAAAAATATCATTGCCCATTCATGTTAAAGAGCGGACTAACAACAGGCTGAACTACGGCTTCTTTTGCAGAGTATCAGTTCCATTCCTGGCTACTACACTTCTGATCCAGCTTCCTGCTAATGTACCCTGGGAGAGAGCAGTTCATGACTCGTGTGCTTTGGCCACTGTCACCCATGTGAGATGCAGCCGGCTTAGCCTGGATACTGCAGGCATTTGGAGAATGAATTAATAGAAGGAAGCACACTGCAGACTTTCATTGTCACTCTCTCTGCCTTCCCAATGAATAAACAAACAGAACAGGCATATATCTGTGTTAAGTAGGTACACCTGTGAATCTGAAAGTTTTAAAAACTATTACTAGCTCAAAAACACCAAATAAAAAAAAGCAAAAAATCCCCACAAAAACACCAAATCACAGAACATCACTGACAGCATTGTGCTATTTAACCCAACCAAATGTATAACACATGTGTTTGTGTATTTGTGAGGTGAGCACATAGGAGAAAGCAAAAACTAGACGTTAACAGTATCCCTCAACAGAAGACAGGGAAAGTGTAAGCTTGAAGGTGGGTTGCTCATTTTTTTCTCATAATATTCAACTGCTTATTTTTTATAATCAGAACATATTTATGTAGGTCAAAGAATAGAAAAAGGCAGAAACAAAATCACTACAAAACTCTTCACACAATTCATCTAGCACAGAAAGGTAAGTCATAGATGAGCAATGAATGCTAACTAGTTACTTGCTCCATCCCCATCTCAGGATTCCCAAATCGCCCTTCCACTTGTCACTGCTAAAGCCCAAAGCTAATTCAAACAGAGGAACAGTCCCAGGTAACAAAAGCACGGTCCTCCCCAGCCCCTCCGCACACAGCAGTGTCAGCGGACGCCCAGCACTGACCTGCATCGATGGCTTGCATTAGACACTCATAGGTGGTCTGAACAAGCTTCCGTGCTCCCTCATCCACTTCACCAACAAAAAAGGTCTCATTCAGGTCCCCGTGGTAACCATTGCGATACAAGGTGATGTCCACTGCAAAAGAAGGTGCAAACATGAAGACAACATTATTTATCCCAAGCTATCACTGTTTTCCTAATATGAGAGCTTCAAGAGCCTAATGAAGAAAAGAGCTATTACATTTTCAAATCAGACCCAAGAGAAACTCCTGGAGTGCAATGTAACTCACCCACTGTGGAAAACAGGAGTATGGCCACAGGGCACAAGCCAGATGGTGACTTTCTATGTTGTTTATTAGACCACTGGTGCCACAAGAAAAATGTATGCAGGATACAGTCACACAAAATAACTAACATGAGTTAGTAATATTAGAGTGACTTTGTTATGTTCTGGCATAAAAGAGGGAATACTTTCTCACTTATTGAACAGGTTTCTTCTTGCTTCTGGGGAACATGCAAACAGATTTTAAAAAAACTCTACATTTGTTTTTAATTCTAAAAATTAGTTTTTAAATTTTTAAAATTAATTTTAAAAATTAATCTTAATTGGATTTTTAAAAATTCAATTGCCTTTCATTTACATGCGAATATTCATATTTCTCTAAAACACTACTGTAATATCACTATAATAAACATATACAAGGTGTATTTACAGAGCACATTAAACGAATATTTTTAACTCCCGAATTTCAATCAACCTCAATACTGCAGGATAGGCATGTCAGCCTTACTTCAAAACACAGTATTGAAAAAACCTCACGATTTAAAAAAAAAAAAAGGGTTTATCAAGATCTATGGGATTTTACAAACAGCGCTCTAACTAAAGCAGTTAGCAACACTATTGAGAACCACTGTCACAGCTAATTCTCCACCATCATTCACAGCGAGCATCACCAGTCAGGTGCCTGTAATACTTGGCCTCATGCTTCATCCCTTGATCCATAAATCTCTTCTGTAATTCGATGACGAAGAGACGAATTTCATCAAAATGAGGCTTTAAAATATCAACTAAAGGAGTTTTCTCTATCAATATTGTTTTATCATCACATGGAGGAATGTCTTTGCAGTTCCTTCCATATTTTTAGTTTCCCAAAGATTTTAAAACAGAGGTCTTACAGTAGTAGTGGTGGTCAGATGTGGAAATGGTGGGGAGACAAAAATATACATGTGAAACTCAGTAATTTAATAAAATAGAACTGTTACTCTTCTAAAATGAAGAAAGAAAGAAAGAAATAAAACAGAGGCCTTAATTTAACCATTTCTACTCAGGAACAGAATGTCTATGAGACTTTTAGCTTTTTTCTTAAGATCTTTTATATTGTTGACACTGTCTCTGCAAACGAGAAAACTCATCTCTTCAAAGTCACTATATTTAAGAGACAGAGGGAAGAAAACGAAACACTACTTTGGGAGAGAAATTTGGTATGGCAGTTCACATGCCATTTGGGGAACCCTTACCCATGTTGAAGTATCCGGGGTAATGTCCCAGCTTCCTGCTAATGGGTGCCGCAGGAGGCAGCTGGTAACACCTCCAAGTAGCTGGGGGCTGCCACCCATGTGAGTGAGCCCAGTCAAGTTCCTGGATTTAAATTAGCCTAAGTCAAGCTATTGCAAGCTTGGAAACTGGCAAATGGGAGATCTCATCCTTCTCTTTCTAAATAAATTAATTAAAATCACACTACTTTGAGTTGTAAAATCACACCATGAGTTGGCCTCATGGCAAAATTGGCTAGAACTCAGTGTGCAGCATGGACATCCTGTTTGGGCACCAGTTAGGGTCCTGGATGCTTCTCTCTCTCTCTTTTTTAAGATTTTTTACTTTTATTGGAAAGGCAGGTACACAGAGAGGAGGAGAGACAGAGAGGAAGATCTTCTGTCTGATGGTTCACTCCACAAGTGGCTGCAAAGGCTGGAGCTGAGCCAATCCAAAGCCAGGAGACAGGAGCTCTTCCGGGTCTCCCACAGGGTGCAGGGTCCTAACACTTTGGGCCGTCCTCGACTGCTTTCCCAGGCCACAATCAGGGAGCTGGACGGGAAGCAGAGCTGCCAGAATTAGAACCGGCGGCCACATGGAATCCTGGCACATGCAAAACAAGGACTTTAACCACTACGCTATCACACCGGGCCCCTTGGATGCTTCTCTTTCAGTCCTGTTCCTTACACATGGCCTTGGAAAACCACGGGGCAGCTAAAATCTATGGGTTCAGTTCTCCCCAGAGAACTGGAGGAAGATCCTGGTCTTTGATCAGCTCAACTCTTGCTGTTGTAGTCATACAGGGAGTAAACCAGCAGATGGCAGACCTATTTTTCTGTCTCTCCTTCTCTCTGTAACTCTGACTTTAAAATCTTTAAAAAACCCACACTACAACATTACTTCCACATGTCACATCTTTCACCTACTTATCTTATGAGATAATAACTACTAAAGAAAAACAGGAAAACTATATTAAAGGTGCATTTATTTTTATTGGAAAGGCATTTACAGAGAGACAGAGAGAGAGGCCTTCTGTTTGCAATTTCACTCCCCAAATGGTCACAACAGTCAGAGCTGAGCCAATCTAAACCCAGGAGCCAGGAGCTTCTTCCACATCTCCTATATGGGCCCAGGGGCCCAGGAACTTAGGCCATCTTCCTCTGCATTCCCAGGCCACAAGCATGGAGCAAGACTGGAAGTGCAGTTGCTGGGACACAAACTTGTGCCAATATGGAATGCCAGCTCTTGCAAAGGATTAGCCAGTTAAGCCACTGTATCAGCCCCTAAAAGTATCTTAAAAGAAACATATACAGACACTGACATTGTGACACAGTGGAATAAGCCACTGCCTGTAAGGTTGGCATCCCATATAGGTGCCAGCTCAAGTTTCAGCTGTTCTACCTCCCATCCAGTTCCCTGCTAATACACCTGGGAAAACAGTGAAAGGCGGTCTAAGCACCTCGGTCCCTGTACCCACATGAGACGTAAATTAAATTTCAACTTCCTGGCTTTGGCTGTCCAGCTCTGACTGTTGTAGCCATTTAGAGGAATAGCAGATGAAGGAGGCATATCTCCTTCCTCCTCCTCTCTTGCCATTCCCCACCCCCAGCCTTGTCTCTCCCATTTCTAACTAGTTTATATCAACAAATAAGTCCTATAATTGGCACAAAACTTTAAAGGAGGGTTTTGTAGATTTGAGAAAGATGCTGAGTTTTAGACAAGTAAGTGTAAGAAGCAAGTTCAGAAAACAGGCCATGCTCAGCCTTTAACACCTTACTGTTTGCTTACTCATCACCATGAGTCCTATGTACATATTTCTTACCATTAACAATATCACCTTCTTGCAAGGGCCGTCTGTCTGGAATTCCATGGCAGATGACTTCATTCACTGAGGTACAACAAGACTTTGGGAAGTTATAATAATTCAAGGGAGAAGGATAGCAATTTCTTGCAATGCAGGCCTAAAATGAATTAAAACGCAGAAAAGACAATTTTGAATGTGAAGAAAAAAATATGTACCCGGTGATTCAGCTTTTAAAATTTGAAAACTTTTGGGCAGATGTTAAAAAAATTTAGTATTTCATTTGAGAAACAGTCCTTGGGATCAGCACAGTGGTATATCACATTAATCCTCTGTCTGGGTGCCAGCATTCCATGAGTGCCGACTACCCTACTTCCGATCCATCTCTACACTTTTGCCTGGGAAGGCAGCTGAGGATGGTCCAAGGCGTCAACCCTGCGCCTATGTGGGATACCAGAAGAAGCCTCCTGGCTCCCAGCTTCAGATCAGCTTGGCCCTTGCCATGGTGGACATTTGGGGCGTGAACTAGCAGACTGCAGACTTCCGTGTGTCTCCTCTCTCTGCAAAATCTGCCACTCAGATAAAAATAAATACCAAAAAGAAAAAAGTAGTACTACATATTGTTAACATAACAAGGCTGGTTCTGGTTGGATACACTGTTATACATACCAGTTTTTTGGTGACGAGTTTGAAATAAAATTTACATGTTATTTGTACAAATTTTTACTACACGAACAGTTTATTTTAAAACAACTGCTGGAGGCGGATCCTGGGTCCTGGCTTCAGATCAGCATAGCTCCAGCCGTTGTGGCTACTTGGGGAGTGAGTCAACAGAAGGAAGGTCTTCCTCTCAGTTTCCCCTCCTCTCTGTATAGTTGACTTATCAATAAAAATAAAATAAATCGGGCCCGGCGGCGTGGCCTAGCGGATAAGGTCCTCACCTTGAACGCACTGGGATCCCATATGGGCGCCAGTTCTAATCCCGGCTGCTCCACTTCCCATCCAGCTTCCTGCTTGTGGCCTGGGAAAGCAGTCGAGGACAGCGCAATGCTTTGGGATCCTGCACCCATATGGGAGACCTGGAGGAGGTTCCTAGCTCCTGGCTTCGGATCAGCACAGCACCAGCCGTTGTGGTCACTTGGGGAGTGAACCATCAGACAGAAGATCTTCCTCTCTGTCTCTCCTCCTCTCTGTATATCTGACTTTGTAATAAAAATAAATAAATCTTTAAAAAAAAAAACCTATAAAAAAAAAACCTATAAAAAACCCCTACTGTTTGTGAAAAAAATCTCCTTAAAAGATATATTTAAAGGGCACCTTTCCAATAGAAAAATAATAAAAATAAATCTTTAAAGGAAATAATAAGCATTTTAATATAATTGTAATCTCATGTAGAAAAATTAGCCAATATCCCTATGATAAAAACATGAATACCAGTATAATTAACAAATGGCAAAGTACTTCCAGAGACATTTTAATCATTATATTTAGTGGAATAATAAAGGATGCTGAGAAAAAACAGTCTAGTTTCCACAACAAAACTTATCACACTTGGATATTTCTACCCTGGGGTAATCACAGCTTATATCACTTCTGTTTTCATACTGCCACAGTCTTCAGGCTAATAATTTTTTAATGGTTGCATAAAGTACCATCTGTGAAATCTGCCATAATTTTACCAGCAATTCCACTTTTACTGGAAATCTAAATTAATTTAAAATTTCCTGAATTACAAAAAAAAGAAAAAAAAACTTACACCAGTGACTACATGCCTGTGGCTGTTCCCTTAGAGAATTAATTCTGCATTTCTTACAGTAGTATAAACAGCTCATAGCACGATCAATCAATCAAACTAGTCTTTGCTGAACATGTCAACTCTATCACTCAGAAGCTGTGTGACATGGGGCCAGCATTGTGGAGCAAGCAGCTTAAGCCACTACCTGCAATGCCAGCTTCCCATATGGACATCAGTTTGAGTGCCAGTTTGTGTCCCAGCTGTTCCACTTCCAATCCAACTCCCTGCTAATGTGCCTAGGAAAGCAACAGGAAATAGGCCAAGGATAAGCACTGCCACCACCAACGCCAGAAAGCTGGAAGAAACTCCTGGCTTCGGCCTAATTCAGCCCCAGTTGTTGTGATCATCTGAAGAGTGAACTAATGCAGGAAGAGCTCTGTCTCCTCTCCCTCTCTCTCTGCAATTCTTTCAAATAAAGAAATAAACATCAGAAAAAATTTAAAAGATTGCATAACATGGACAATTTAACATCTCCTCAGTTTCCTTATCTGTAAAATGGGGATTATAACAATACCTATACTCAAGAGTTTATTTGGGATATTAAATGAGTTAATATAAAAATAACACTCAAAGTAGTACTTGGTCAATATGAAACACTCAAAATGCTAGTCCTGTATGCTGCACATTTTACAAAACATGAACAATACCTTAAAAATTACAATTCATAAAATTAGAGTAAAATGATTTATAATTATTTTTGCATCTTAAGACATATAATCACATTCTTTCAAAACGACTGTCCTAATACATAATCCCAACAATAAACAAGACTATGAGAGTATTTGCATCATCTCTGCACATACAATGAATATAAACATCGCGACAACACAAAACTACCAGGTTTTATAGATCATATCTGAATACAAAAATAGGCTCAACTCACTTTGTAAATGTGTACCTAGCTACCATTCTTCCTTCATAAAGGATCTTTTCACATTAATGTTTACTTTCCTCTCCCAGAGTCTATCAACAACCTGTGCTTCTGGATGAAAGTAGCTCCGGCATTGCACATACTGCATGTGGACTACATATGCGGTCTATTTAACAGCTTGCTAACCGTGGATAATAAAGAGAACACTTGTTTCTTCTGAAGTCATATTCTTATTTTGAACTACTTGATGTATACATTGTCATGATTTATTTATACGTTGGAACTGATAAAATGAATCACTTTATAAATGCTCAACTGAAATGCTTAACAAACACAAGGTTTCAGAAACAAGATCTTTCAACCTCACCTCAGATCTTGTCACAAGCATTTAAAGACAGGAACATTTTCCATATTTGTAACAAAGCAAAAATCTGCTTTCAAATTACTTTAGCCAAGTTACCTTAAACATTCAGAATTTAAATATACTGAAGTTTTAGAAATCAAAAATATCTAATAATGTGAATTTTCTTTTCCAAAGTAAAGCAGAACTTCTTACTAAGTGCACAGCGTGATCTATTTCCTCAGTAGTAACGCCTGGTTTGATCATCCCTGCAGCAATGTCCAAAACTTCTCTAGCAAGCTGTAAAAGAAAACACATCCAGAAGAAAATGACAGAGAACCAGAAATCTGTACTTCTTAGACTCTGAAAGACTAGTAAAATGAATCTGTAATTATCTGTAAAAATTAAGCAAACTAGTAAGCAAGTTACTAAGTAAGCCACCCCAATTTTTATGCAAAATAAACATACATCCTAAGGAACCAACTGATTAAAGACTGAATCTTCTCATATTTCTGTAATGGTACAGGATGGAAGCAGAAAAAAAAAAGTGAATTTCTTGCATGAATCACAGCAAGCAAATTATAAGAACACTAACTCTTTTAAATTAACAAAAAAGGAAAACATATCAAATAACTTTTAAACAAAGTGCTGCATAAAAAGCTTAAATTTAACATCTAGATAAAAACTACCAATTATTTTTTTTAAAGAATATAGATGTGATTTTATCTGGCAATAGTTACTAGCGTAAACTTGAGATATTTTACAACAGGATCTTTAATACGAGCCTTAAACTTTGTCCTGTAACTATGAATACACAAAGCAACAAAATATCACAAAAATCTGGTTCTTCTAAAATTAAATATATAAACAGTAATACAAATATCAACTAAATATACATCATCCACCAAAAATTAAATATTTGAAAAACTATGGGGGCCCGGCATGGTAGCCTGGTGGCTAAAGACTTCGCCTTGCATCAAATGGAATTCAAAATGGGCACCAGTTCGTGTCCTGGCTGCTCCACTTCCTTTCCATCCAGCTCCCTGCTTGTGGCCTGGGAAAGCAGCAGAGAATGGCCCAAAGCCTTGGGACCCTGCATCCACATGAAGACTGGAAGAAGCCCCTGGCTTCTGGCTCAGATTGGTTTATCACTGGTCATTGTAGCTACTTGGGGAGTGAACCAGTGGATGGAAGATCCTGCTCTCTGAATATCTGACTTTCCAATACAAATAAAATCCTTAAAAAAAAAAAAACCTATTGAAACAACTATGGCTTGTCAGCCTTATGACATTTCCATCAACCTTAATAAAGCAACAGGATCACTGACTGTGTCTGCGTCTACATCCATCCTTAAACATGCCCCACCCTATAGGAAAAAAACAATTCTTACCCTACACACAAGTCGCATCCCTTCTATATCTTCAGCTGAGAGCAATTTAATTTGAGAAGTGCCTTTAAGAGCCTGTTCAGATTCAGACATACCTGCAATACAAAATCAGTAAGCAAAACGAAAGTTAACAAACACATAGCATTTATTAGCAGAATCATAACCCAGATAACATAATAATCCAGTCTATCACACAATATTTCATCATCAGAGATTATCCAGTTAGCTTTTTTCTAAAAATATTCAACAAAAAAAGAAATTGACTTTACAAATTGAACGAAGAATTCTAAAGAACAAACTTTCTATCTGCTAGAAATCAGCCAGTACTTACAGAGCATACATTATCTGCCTCAGTATACTAACAAACTCAGAGCATGACTGACATCTGAATGGCAAACAATTTTCAAGTTGATTTCATGATCACCATCTAATGAAGCATATATACCAACAAATGACATATCTATTTTTTTGAAACAGAAATCCAAGTCAGTGTTTTTCAAATTGCAATGTCACAATTTACAGACACTAATTTTTGAATAAATAAATACAAGTATCATAAAGAATAAGGATAAATGTTGCTCTGAAATGTTTGCTGTCATACTTGTTATAAACCCATGTCTTACTTTGACATAGTCAAAGAAGTCTGAAAAATACTCCCCTAAGAATTCTTATTAATAAAATTAGTTTAATTCAAAGCTTGCATACATTCAAGTGTAAGTCAGTAAAGCAATTATTTGAAAATATGACAAAATTAATATAAAAATCAACAAATCTTTATAAAGTAACTGATAAAAGAATTTCAAGTGAAATATCAGCAAACAGAAGAGGTCAAGATAGCTCAATTTAGCAAAAACTAAGCATTTAATTCATCATTGCCCTTAATTAAGAAAACAAAAGTAAGTGATCATCTAGAAAGAAACACTTCTGATAAAACGGTCAGTTTCAACTTTAACTCGGTGACACACTCTCAAGCCAAGAACCAGCATTACAGGCTGCTTACAAACAGCACTGCTTTTCACAGTAGCTATGATGACACCTGGCTTTCTCCTGAGGGAAAACAAGTCATATGTCCTCTATCTACTCATATTCAATGAATTTCAGACAGATAACAAACTTTTATCATACACACAACAAAATCAAAATCATGCAAATATTACAAGAAAACATGGGAAATTATTTTTTGTAACCTCTGAACCAAAAAGGTTTTTCTAGGTCACAAGGCCAAAGAAACATCTTTAAAGTTTTTTTTTTTTTTTTTAAAGTCAGATATACAGAGAGGAGAGATAGAGAAAGATCTTCCATCCGATGATTCACTCCCCAAGTGAGCGCAATGACCAGTGCTGCGCCAATCTGAAGCCAGGAGCCAGGAACTTCCTCCAGGTCTCCCACGTGGGTGCAGGATCCCAAAGCACTGGGCTGTCCTCAACTGCTTTCCCAGGCCACAAGCAGGAAGCTGGATGGGAAGTGGAGCTGCCGGATTTAGAACTGGCGCCCATATGGGATCCCAGTGCGTTCAAGGCAAGGACTTTAGCCACTAGGCCACGCCACCGGGCCCCAAACAAACATCTTTAAAACACTGATAAACTTTACTACATAAAAAATGTTGAAAGTTATATATACAGTAACAAAATGTAAATGGTCAATTGAGAAAAAAACTTCAGTGCATATATATATAAAGTCTATTGTTCTTAATACAAAATGAACCTCTACAGATCAATATTGGGGGTACTAATAATCTAACAGGGATAGAGAAGGCTACAGATATGAATAATTCAAAAAGATAGAAAAACTCCAAATAACTTTAAACATGACAGTATACTCAAGAATGTGCATTAAAATAACAATTAAACACCTTTCTTTCATCTCAGATTAGCAAAGACTATATGCATAACAAAACATTATGCTGTTTTCAATAGGAGCAGCAATTAGTAAAGTGTCCAAAATCTCTAGAAGCAAATCAAAACTGACCTAATTACTCCACTTTAGGTTCATCCAAAGACATACTCTCACAGGCAAACAAATGTAAATGAAAGAATAATTACTGCAAATTGATAAGACAGGAAATAATCTAACCATCCATTAGTGAGTGGGAGCCAGCTTTAGTAATTTGTGATAGACTCACACAATGGAATATTTCAGTCAACAAAAACAAAAAGAGAAATGGTGTTATATGGTATTATATGAAATGTTTTTAAGATATATAGAGACTACAGCAAAGCAAAAAGGTGTATATAGTGTTTTCTTTTGTAGTGAAATGTAGAAAAGAAAGTTAAATGTGTGTATACATGAATTCTGTCTAGAAAGTTGTGCAACAACCTAGCAATAGCTGGTTCACTAGTCTTAGGAGTAGGACTTGCCTTTCACTGCATGATATTTTATTCTATTACAATTTACCTTGTCTGTATTTTAAAATACAAGCCAATGTATTTTATTCAAGAAAATTAGACAACAATGAAATACATATCAATAAAAGGTTATCATTCAAACTTCAATATTTTTTTCTTTCATATACCTGAAATAATGCAGTTTAAGTTTTAAAATTATATTTATAAGAAGCAGTTCTTCATCTACAGAACCAAACAAAGGCAGCTTACCAAAGCAGATGAAATCACATGAAGTTGCTGTTGTTCAACCATTTTGGACATGTAAACTCAACTATTTCACACAATCCTACATAAACTACACTGTGAGACCCTGAGGTAAGAAACTGCGCCGAAGTTGTTAATTCCTGTCTTCTCTGGGTATCTCACTACCATAGCTATAAAATGGAGAAGACAACAGGACCTACCTCAGGAATGCTGCAACTGTTAAATGGAGTAACACGTACAAAAGAACTTAGCTCAGTGCCTGACACACAGTTAAGCAAAAATAAATACCAGTTACTATTAAAGAAGCATCAGCAGCAGCAGCAGGATCTTCATCATTACTACCATTATCCATGCTACTATTAGCATTTCTATTATTGCTACAGTCCAAAATCTTTAGGCAGGCACTCACTCAGACCTCTACAATCTGCTTTAACCTAACTACAAACTTAGGCAGGATATCTTAAAAATCAAATCTGGACGTGCTTGTTTTAACTTAAATGCAGAGGATGCTATAACCACACAAAATACAGTGTTATTTTGGAGTCTATTAACAGCTAAATAAACAATGTTTCAGAACTGGGTAGATTTCAAAACAGTGGATCTACTCTCAGTGTTCTAATATCACTTAAGAGAACAAAGATCATGTTTAGTAGAATTCCAGTACTGAACCTTTTCTACAGGAAATGGACTCTTCACAGCAGCCATCAAGTCAACATACTGCAAACTGCAGCAAAACTTACCTAGGGGATGATCAGCATAATCTGGTCTCTGAATATAACTTGGCACTGGCCTTGTTGGCATCTAAAAACATGAAAGAGGTAAGTCATATACTAATTACTGACAGAATAAAATTCAAAAAAAATACTAAAGTTCACTTAGGTTTTTAAATGAAAAAATGTTGTAAATGACATCTAAAATACTGTAAGACAAATCTGGTACACAAAGACTAAGCTTTACCTTGTGCTAGCCTTTTCTTACTAACTTTACAAAAGGAAAGACCACTAAGGATTTAAGATTAGATACCCCACAAAACACACTCCTGTGTTGGTTCAAACTGACAAACTAACAAGGTACCCAGAAGTAAACACACATCAGTATGCCCAGAGTCACTAATGTTGGGAGGCTGGCTTAAGGAATCTTAAGATACTTGATATTTTTTCAAAATTTCCTTTAAAAAAAGAATTTAAATATTGAAGAATGCAAAATGAGGTACAACATAAGAGAATTTCTGTATTATAACTGAGTCCTCTGGAGCTGGATTTTCTACACTCTAACCCTGGATCTGCCCCTTATCATTATTGTGATCTGTGGCAAATAACTTAAACTCAGCCCAATTTCCTCATCTGTGAAACAGACTAATGTATCATGGGAGTTTAATCAGGTAATATTAATAAAAGGTATAGCCTACATACAAAAAAGTGATAAAATAAGTAAAACTCTAAGTCCTATCTAAAGATCATAGAAAGGAACAGGAGTTGCAGAAAATCTATCAATGTAAACTAAGGCAGGAATAAATACAAGTTTAAAATGTTTCAACAACGAAGGTCAGGAGTTGGTGTTGTGGGTTAAGGTGCTTCCTAGGAGGTCTACATCCCATATCAGAGGGCCTTTCTTCCTGATTGTAGCTACTTGGTAAGGCACACCCTCAGAGGAAACAGTGGTGAGTCAAGTACCAAGTTCCTGCTGTCTTTCTGGGGGACTTTTATTTGGTTCCGGCTTGGGCTTATACAGCTATTGTGGTCATTAGGGGAGTGAACCAGCAGGATTGGGGAATTTGTTTCTCTGCCTTTCATATAAGTGAAGTCAATTTAAAAGAAGAAATTTCAAAAGAAGAGTAATATACATAATCATCGTGCCAGCCAGAATTATCTATATGACTATGTAACACTATTTTAAAATCTAAAAAGTTTTAATCCCTTCATCTAAAATTTCTCCCACTTTTCCCAAGATTGCCAATTGTCCCTACTGACTCCCAAACATTGTCCCACAAGAGCTAAAAGCTAGAATGCAAGTCCTTCCGCAAATTCTATCCTGATCCTGTGATTCACTACCATAGGAATAAAAATTATAGGTACCCTTTAAATGAATGTTCAGTTTCATTACCTTATTTACTCACCAGTGGATAGTGTGGTCTGAGTTTACCAGTATATCGGTAACCTGCCCATGGATCAGTGTTAATATCACCCTCCATAGACCAGGAAGACACTTCTCGTTTTGCTTTTTCATCCTCTGGGAGATGGGTAGACAGCAGCAAACAGATGGCAGAATAAGAGAAAGGAATGCTTCAATGATTAAGCAACTGGATGTAGCACACTTTGATTAGCACATGTTTTGAAAACAAAGCCCAAGAATACATACACAAAAATCCAACACATGTCCACTGTAAATCATCAAAGCTATTACTTTTCCATTATAGTCACTAGTTTTCAAGTAAACACTAAACATATTCTCTCTACAATGTCAATTTTTAAGGTCATTTTAAAAATATGATTTGTAAGTTAACAAAATCTTCTCAACTGAGAAAAGATATTAAGAGTGAATTCTATTAAATTAATTAATTCTATTAAACTATTTAAAATACAAAATGGATAGCTGGTATAATGTAACAAACTAGTCTAGCTTATCCTTATTCTGAAGTGAAAGTGACAAGAATACCTGCTTCAATTTATACTCTTGCACATCACAGAGTCAATATGGGGGTCAAAGAACTATTTTTTTAATTGTATGGTACAATTCCATAGGATCTGGGATTTCTCCCCATCCCCAAATTCCCACCTCTGTCTGATTTACCCCATATTATCACAATAGTATAGACCTTCATAAGGAGTCATAAGTCCATCATTCTGTTATTTAAATGTGCCCTAACACTGCTGGTACAGATGTCAGACAGTCTAGCATCCCATTGGCTACAATTTCCAATAGTTTCATTGAGAGTCCATCTTCGATTTTGAAGTAGGGATGCACACTGCATTGTATCGTCACAGCTAGATATGGTAGTCTCTACCATGCATCACTACACATTCCCTTAAATGAGAAGTCATGAAACCAAGTCAACAACAGGAATGAAGTTAAAACAAAAACAAAACAAAACAAAAAAAATTATAGGACCATGGAGTCGAAAAAACATGCCACTGCAAAACCAATGCATGGATAACAAAAAGAAAACACAAAAGCATCTTGGATAAGATGATGCCACCGTGAAATCCATGAGTTAGCGATGAAATTGACAAGAGAAAAGAAACTGGAAGAAATGAAAATGAATTCAAAAACATCAAAAAACACGGGATGCAGTAAAAACAGTATGGGAAGGATTATTGAACATAATTTGCACGATGGGCTTCCTTATATTAGAGAGAACATGGTATTTGTCCTTTTGGGATTGACTTATTTCACTGAGCATGATAGTCCTTAGTTGGGATCTTCTAGTTGCAAATGGTATAAGTTCCTTCTTTTTATATTCTGAGTTATATCCCATGGCGTAGATATACCACAGTTTCTTCAACCACTTCTCTTTGGACAGGCATCTGGACTGTTTCCATGCCTTTGCTATTGTAGATTGTCCTGCTGTAAATATAGGATTACAGATCCCCTTGCCATAGGTAGTTTTCATTTCCTTTGGGTATATACCTAAGAGTGGGATAGATGGGTCATTTGGCAGGTTTATTTACAATTCTCTAAGCACTCTCCATACTGATATCCATAGCAGTTGGACTAGCCTGCACTCCCACCAGCAGTGAAGGAGGGAACCTTTCTCCCCACATCCACACCAACAGGTGATGTTGAGTTCTGAATGTAGGCCAATCTCACTCGAGTTAGGTGGTACCTCAACGTGGTTTTCATTTGTATTTCCCTAACAGCTAGAGAACCTGAGCATCTTACAGTGTCTGTTAGCCATCTGAATCTGTTCTTTTGAAAATGCCTGTTCATTTCCTTTGCCGAATCAAAGCACTTTGAGGTAACAACTGGCAAGCACACAAAGATAGAACCAATCTATTCATTCACACTACTCTAGAAAATAACACATTTTTGAACATCAGGAACAAAACTTTCCCATGAAATGTAAGGCAGAGGAGAAATGAAGACACAGGGTTTCTGCCTCAGAACGCTCTTGAGGAATGAGCAGGGAGAATGCAAAGATGTAATACCATCCACAACTTTCTGTTGATCTGCATTCCTATCCTTCCACAATCTATTTTCAAGAGAATTCAAAGATCTTGAACAATAATTTAAAATGAAAGAAGCCTAGAGAAGCAAGCTGAAATTTCACAAGTTCTGTACTCAAACCTAGGTATGATTTACTTACAGAAATGTACACTTGAAAACAAAGTTATGTAACATTTTTAGGCTAAATTTGATCTGAGCCTTAAATAATAGACATAATAGATTTATAATCTGAGCTGAGCTGAGATTGGTGGCAAACTGCATAATTTTTTAGAAACATGAACAGGTAGAACACTGTAAATAAACACTAGTAGGTAGTCTTTCAACCATCACAGTATAACAGGTAATGCCTGATACTTGCAAGAACTTGTCCAAAACTCAGTTATAGGCTGCTTCTGCAAATCACAGAAAATGAATACTTTCATAGGGACAGGATTTTCTGATCAAATTCTTATAAAAATAATAATGAAATGGTTAATGGGCACTTATATTCACTTTACATGAATTTGTTTATTTAGTTTGTTTATTTAGTCCATAGAATAAGCCTATGATTTCAATAACCTGCTGGTTATATCTAAAGGGTAAGTAAATAGGGCAGCAGTGTAGGACAGTACAGAAGTCCCAGTTGGGATCCGGCTAGGCACCAAGTATCCCCAGTCCCAAAATCCTGGTTTTGGCCTGGTCCATTCATAGCATTTGGGGAGTAAAACAGCATATCAAAGATGGATCTTTATCTGTCTCTGTATGTCTTTCTATGCATTTAGAATAAAATTAAAATTACATAAATAAAAAGAAAAAAAGAAACAATCCATGATTGCAGTTCAGGGGAATAGTTGGGAGCAGAGCAATAGAAGAAAAATTGTTAGTTGCAGCTTTTAAAAGCACAGCATATCTATATCATGCTTTTGGCTACTCAAACAAGGTCATACTCTTCCCCCATTTACTTCAGAGAAGTCGGAGACAAAGAAACACAATAAAATCAGTGATTCACTTAGTGTAGAATGATAATCTTGACTTGTGCAGTGCTACAACTTTCACAGATCAGACTAAGGGTGCACACTCTGCCAGAAGCCACAATGTAGGAAATATGCACCCAAGTATTGCTACACATGCTCTCACTTCATGGCCTGACAATCAGACTGGCTGTCCTTGCTGTAAGACACAGAAACACTCCATCAAGGTCATTTACGTTATTCACACTTCAGCACTTCTTGCAGTCTGAAGAAAAAAATCAAGCTCTTGCAGTCAAGAAAATTCCATGTTTCACATACAGACTCTATTAAACATTTAAAAATGAAATAATAGAGCTCAGCGCCGTGGCCTAATGGCTAAGTCCTCGCTTTGAACGCCAGGATCCCATATGGGCGCCAGTTCTAATCCTGGCAGTTCCACTTCCCATTCAGCTCCCTGCTCATGGCCTGGGAAAACAGTCCAGGACAGCCTAAAGCCTTGGGACCCTGCACCCGTCTGGGAGACCCGGAAGAGCTCCTGGCTCTTAGGTCCAGATCGGCATAGCTCCAGACTGGCACAACTCCAGCCACTGTGGTCCCTTGGGGAGTGAATCATTGGACAGAAGATTTTCCTTTCTGACTCTTCTCCACTCTCTGTATATTTGACTTTGCAATAAAAATAAATCTTCTAAAAAATGAAATAATACCAATAATGTCATATTCTCCTCTAAAATATGAGAGAAAAAAACTTTCTCATCTTAATTTATGAAACCAGAATTACTCCAATAACAAAATTAGGCAAAGACATTAACAGCCTATTATACATCAATATGCCAAATTAAAATCAGGCAGCCTTAGTCAGAAACCAGCATACTACACTTAAAACAAAACCCAGAGTCTACATGTTCTGTTTAGGAGAATTGCTTGCTCTATTCTCACCAGCATTTATAAGAATCAAAACATCATCTTTAAAATTTTTTTTTTCATTTTTTTGATGTTTACAGAGTTGAAAGAGATGCGTACTCATGTGGACCTCAGATTAGGGTGGGGAGGGTCGAGAAACGGGGGAAAAGCGGATGAGACAACTGTCTCCAATCTCCTTTTAAGATACCCTAGACCTTGAACTCAAGAATCTTTTCCCCTAATATGATTCTTGATACTTTTCTTGCTTTAGAGCTCATCCTTCTCCACACTATGCCCTTCTCTAAGTCTATCACCCACAGTAGTGTCCTGGGGTCAACCTGCTTAGGTTGTGAAAGGTACGGAGCTGGCCAATTGAGGGCTACCTGCATCCAATATGTCCCAAAGGAATAAAGAGCAATAGGTTCAGCCAGTCATGAAAATTAGCTCCCCCAAATCCAACAGGGCACCATGTAAAGGATGGCACTGCACTAAACAGAAGTGGAGATGAAATCCAAGCAGCCAAGACCAACACTGATTGTCCATTTCACAAAGGGAACACCTGCTATTCAGTTCTTTTATAATACAGGCCAAAATGAAATAGCTCTGCACTTAGAAATCTAGTGTTGAAGACACAGGTACACTGCAATGAACTAGCAAACCTGGAGGTCAAGACAGAACCTAAGCTCCCTTACTTACTGTGTAACCATGATCCTTTGTATTTTGCTGCTCTGTAAAATATCTAACACATTAAAAATATAACATGTAATGAATGTATTAACAACATTTATTTAAACTTATGTCTACATTTGTGGCAACAAATCAGAATAAACAAGTCTTTTTGTACTTGATAAGCCTCATTCATTCACATCATTTTCATCTGACTAAATCTCCTCTCCAAACAGCCTATATCATCATTAGACACAAAGTTACTTTATCCAAGCACAGAAAGTGTTTGTGTATCGTTAAAAAAAGCTTATTTTATTTCCATGTCCTTCAAATGGCAATTTAACTGACCTGAATTACATATGCCTTGGTAAAAGAATTTACCAAAGCTCATTAAATCAGTTCCTAAAAAAATACACAAGTCGATGAACAAAGCATATGAGTATCAGTAAACTGCTGATATCAGTAAGCCGCATGAGTATCACTAAGCTGCAACAAAAATCTTATACTAAGAAACATGTGCTGCTGGTCAAGCCTTCATTCAACAGGGAATGCCCTTTGTCTACTCCCATCTACTGTGACCAGCTACCAGGCTGCCACAGCCAATCATCATGGTACGAGTTCATGCAGGAACAGCTGAAGCAGAAAGATTAGTTATATCACAGCTGTATGAGCAAGACTAACAACAGTAGCTAAGCAACAGTCAACTGTTTCACTTTATACACATACACGAAGTAAACTCAAAAAACAAAACTAACCATTAGACTATGGGTAACAACATTAAAACACGAAATAACAAGCTGCAATCATCACTCAGCATCTGCACCGGACTGGCTCCAAGGCCTGACCCCCACCCTACAATCAGAAATGAAACTCTTAGTCAAAGAGCCTTGACAAAACATTCGGTGCAGACATTTTTAATAAATATTTTCAAAACACAGATGAGAAACCCACAAATATGGAAGGCTGGATGGAATATAATGTTGAGTAGAAAAAACAATGTGAATTGAAACTAGATAAACAAAAGTAAAGCCAAATAGTTAGTATGCCCCCTGCCTGCAATGTACAAACACTTCTAGAAAAGGCAACAGAATGCCAAGAGAGCAGAGCTGTGTTAAGACTGTCCAAGCAAGATTTAAGAATCTTAGCAGTTAACTCATGTTTTCAAGTTAAACATGTGAATAAAGACTAAGAAAGATATTACTCAGGCACACTTTTGTTATCATGCGTATCTACCATACCACAAAAAGTCATTATACAGCTTCAGTACATTTCAATATATACATTTACAAACAGTAGAAATATCCAAATAGTAAAGACACATGGTCCCACTTACTTGCTTTCTTATGTAGTAACTTGTGAGTAGCCCAGCTTCCTTTAAAACATTCCTAAAAAATCAAATAAGAAATTAACGTCAGGTCTTCCTTAGTGAAAAACATTTTTAAGCAATACAAGATACAGCCACTGCAAACTTTATTTGCGAAAACTAAAGCCTCTGACTCCACAAATTAACCAAGGAAAGTTCAGAAAAATAGTACTTACTCAAAATTTCACTTCAAAAAGCAATCTAAAATTTATTTAAAATAACAAGAAGCATTATACTATGTTAAACAGCAGCTATAGTTATACTTCAATTGTATGTTACCAAATTGATTTGAAATATTTCAGAGAAGTTAATCAATCATAAACATGAAAAAATAACAAGGAAATATTTGCAGATTTTTCCATTATTTACGGGAATGAGACTCCCACACTCAGTTACACATACACGAAAGTACCCATCTGAATATCATATTCAATATGAGAGACATAAACTCTGATGGAAGGGACTAGTTTTATAGTTAACCACAGCTGCCCAGAGCCAGTTTATGCCTGGCACATCACAGGGTTCCAGTAACCTATTAACAGGACAGAATAGAGAGCATCTGTTTAGCATCGTGGCTAAGACACTTTCATACCATATCCAAGTGCCTGGGTTCAATTCCCAGCTCCAGCTTCTCACCAATAAAGTCTATGAGGCAGCAGTAATGGCTCAAAAAACACCTACTTGAAAAACCTAGATTGTGCCCCAGCTTTTGGTGTTCTTGTCTTACCTCTACCTAAACAAAAACAAGTGGCAAAAAAAAAAAAAAATTAACTAAAAAGATCAGATTTCTCATTCTCATTTGTGAAAACGTTTGTGTAATATTTTGAGACCCCAGTAACAAGCTGGGGAACTAAATTCAAATAATAAACCAGAAAATAATTCACCCAGTGATTTGTTTTTACTTTTATATGGTTTCCTTCATAGACTTTAAAGATACTCAAATATTATGAATAAAATACTAAAAAAATTCACAAATGCCTATAAATTGTGTACCACTGAACACACTGAAAAAGTAAAGCATGGACAAGAGAAAAGTTAAGAAAAGTAAATGGGAAAATCATTAGTACTATGTCATCATCAAGTCACTTTACACCAGGGACACCAGCTGCCCTCGCTGTGGTCTGTCAGCCCTTCCTCCTGGGCCGAGGGCATCACCACCTCCCCTTCACGTTCCTGGTGTCCTCACAGCCTGCGCCCCATTTACACAGATCCTTTCACACTGCAACTTATCACTGCACAGAAGGTACCCATACACCAAATACTTCCCAATTTTTTTAGTTTAAACTAAGCTCCCTCTTTTAGGGAGGACGGCAACTATAGCAGACAGAAAAACAGCTCCTGGAAGACAATTCTGTCTACTAACAGGAACTTGTGACTAAGTTAGCTTACAAAAGCAAACCAGATCAATGGAGACAGTCATCTTGGTTCCTCCAGATGGGCCAATGTAATCATAGAGCTCCTAAATGCTGGAGGATGGGGTTGGAGGAGAGAGAAGACATTAGGAACAGAGCATCAGAGACAGAGTTAATCCATCATGTGCCTAAAGCCGGAGGGAGGCGGGCATAGGGCAGGGATGTGCAGAAGGAAAAGGAAAAGTTTCTCTCCTAGATGCAGGGGTAACACAGCAGCCAACACCTGATTTAGTCCCAGCCCTGAGTCAGGCTTCTGAACCATAAGCCATAAGGCAGAACCATAAGATAATGAATTTGCTTGAAGCCACCCATTTTGTAGTAATTGGTTATAGCAACTATAGAAAGCTAGTACAGAATAGAAACTGAGTTTATTCATGCTATCAAGTTGCAAAAAAAGACCCCTCAAAAGGGTGACACAGATCAATTTTCCCGACCTACAATACAGCAAACTGGTAGAAAAACATTTATCAGGCCCGGCGCAACAGCCTAGTGGCTAAATCCTTGTCTTGCATCCACTAGAATCCCATATGGGTGCCAGTTCATGTCTCTGCTGCTCCACTTCCCATCCAGCTTCCTGCTTGCGGCCTGGGAAAACAGCAGAGGATGGCCCAAAAGCCCTGGGACCCTGCACCCATGTGGAAGACCTGGAAGAAGCTCCTGGTTCCTGGCTTCAGATCAGCTTAGCTCTGGTCACTGTGACCACTTTGGGAGTGAATCAGTGGATAGACGATCTTTCTCGTACTCCTTATATCTGCCTTTCCAGTAAAATAATAATAATTTTTTTACTTAAAAAATAATAAAATTTACCAAATGACAGACCTGATAAATGCTTTCCTACCAGTTTGCTGAAATCATGGGTAGGGAAAAAATTGATTCGTATCACCCTTTTGAGCATTTTTTGCAAGTTGATAGCATGGATAAACTCAGTTCCTCCTCTGTACTAGCTTTCTATAGCTGCCATAACAAATTATTACAAAATGGGTGGCTTCAAGATTTATTTCATTTTTATTGCAAAGTCAGATATAAGAGAGGAGGAGAGAGAGAGAGGGGAAGATCACCCGTCCAATGATTCACTCCCCAAGTGACCTCAATAGCTGGAGCTGAGACAATCCAAAGCCAGGAGCCTCTTCCTGTCTCACACTCGGGTGCAGGGTCCCAAGGCTTTGGGTCATCCTGGACTGCTTTCCCAGACCACAAGCAGGGAGCTGGATGGGAAGTGGAACAGCCGGGATTAGAACCAGCACCCTAATAGGATTCTGGAGTGTTCAAGGCAAGGACGTTAGCCACTAGGCTACAGCACCAGGCCCAATAATAATAAATCGCTTTAAAAAAAAAGTATATTTACTACTGCACCAGAAATGTATGGTGTTAAAATTGGTTCAGAATCTCCTCTAAAATAAGAAGCAGTAATTGCTTCAGTTTTTTTCACATCTATGGAGAATATAAGAAAGGTCAATGTTAAACTATAACGAAGACAGGATGTCATCACAGTGGTGTAGTATGCTAGGCCTCTGCCTAAACTGCCAGAATCCCATATGGGCACTGGTTCGAATCCCAGTTGTTCTACTTCCGCTTATGGCCTGGGGAAGAAGCAAAAGATGCCCCAAGTTTTGCTCCTTCCACCTGCCTCACGGAAATCCGGAAGAAGCTCCAGACTCCTGCCTTTGGATCAGCCCAGCTCTGGACATTGCAATCATGGACGGGGGTGAGCCAGTAGATGGAAGATCCCTATTTCTCCTCCTTTCTGTTAACTCTACTTTTCAAAGAAAACTAATTTTAAGCAAAAAACTATAATGAAAAATCATAATAATAATTTAACATCGGCACTACTTCATTTGTCACAGAACCTTACACAGTAGGCAGAACATCCTCATTTTACAAATGACAAAACTAAAGCATACACAAGCTAAGCAGGACTGTGACCGGCAGAACTGACAGCCTGACCCAGGCCACCCGACTTCAGGTCATTTTTCCCACTGCTTTACTCTGTGTGCACATGTATGTGTCTAGGTTTTATGCTCAAACAGTAAGCAACGTCCAACTTGGTACTAAAAAGCTCAAGGATTTTTTTTATAAGCATAAAATTCTAAGTCCTATAATTCTATCCTCAAATCAGGAAATGACTATTCTCTTAGTTCTCAGTTACTTCACATACAAAGTGAGACTGACGCCTCCTCTAATGTGTTTGCTCTCCCCAGGAGAGGAAAATACAGAGGCTTAAATGAGATAACGCAATTAACACCTACCAAAAAAGAAGCTACCTTGGTGTCTATCACATCTTAATATGGATTCATTCTGAGACACGTGTCTTTAGTCTATCTCACAGTGTGAACTTCATGTTACACACTTAAAAGACCGAGACAGAACTGACTACTTAACACCTAGGCTATGTGGCAGATACCTTCGCAAACGCAGAATGTTATGATGCAAAGCACGACCATACTGACAAACACAAACCACTGACAAACCAATGCTTACTTCACAAATGTAACTTCAGAACAGGAGAGAACAAATGCAGGTTAATGTTATATACGAAAAAGCCTTTTCCTAATTGTAGATGGAACTATAAGCTGCTTTCTTTATTCTAGAACAGACTTCAACCTGCCTGCTCCACAGCTATTCTCCCCTTTCCTTACCACAAATACAATCCTGCAGGTTAAGCTGCTACCTGTAACCCTGGCCTACATAGCTGGTATCCCATATCAGGGTCAGGTTTAAGTCCCAGCCAGGTGGCTTCAGCTCCAACTCCCTGCTAGTGCCTGCAAAAGCAGAAGATGGCACAGTACTTGTGCCTCTGCCCCCCAAATGGAAGAACCGGATGGAGTTTGAGGCAGGTGGCTTCAGCTTGATCCAGCTGCAGCTTCTGCATTCGTCTAGATGATGAACCAGCAGACTGAACAACCAGTTGATCGTTCTCTCTCCCCTGCCAACCACTTGCTTTCCTTCCTCCATTTTCATCACTAACATAAAGTGATTTTTAAAAAACCAAAACATGAAAATAAATAAATCTGAATTAAAAAAAAAAGTCTGTTCATGTTGAAAGATGCACAGCACTGGGAGCTAATTCTGTCAAGTCAAATGCCAGAACCACCTGGAGAGCGCATAATATCGGTGTGGGTGTGGCCTAGAAGGGAAATAGTGGGCACCTCCCTTGGGGCTACCACTCTCACTGGACAGCACGAAAACCAGGACAGGGGCAGGGGTGGCCAGACAGGAAAGGCACCTGCCAATAGGTGTATGGGCTAGATAGTAGGTTGGTTTGGTTGCACTAGGCTTCAATGCCCACTGACATGTGCGAGAGCTAAATGGGATGTGGGACAGACTGAACAACCCTGCAGTACATACTGGCAAACATGGGAACCAGAGTAGGGGGCAGAACTGGTGGGGGCTATTGGGAGTTGCCCCAACTAGGCTGCAGCTCCGACTAACCAGTCTTTCTGAAGCTGCAATAATTAACATGTCCTGATTACTTACAGCAACTTCTTTTTAAAAATAATTTATCTTTTAGTTCTATGTTTCCCAAATAACATTTTTTTTAAGGTCTGGTTTTTTGTTTGTTTTTGTTTTCCATTTACTTGAAACGCAGAGTTGACAGAGACAGGACAGAGAGATCTTCTACCCAATGGTTCATGCCTCAAATGGCCACAACAGCTGAAGCTGGACTAGTCTGAAGTCAGGAGCTTCTTCTAGGTCTCTCACGTGGGTAAAGGGCTCCAAGCACTTACGCCATCCTCTGCTGCTGCTTCCCAAGGGACATGAGCAGGGGGGTGGATCAGAAGTGGGGCAGGCAGGAATCAAATAGGTTCCCATATGAGATGCCAGCATCACAGGCACCATTATTACTATGGCCCTAGCCCCTGTCTCACGGAGAGAGAAAAGCCACAGGACTTAGTTTAAAAAACATGACTTGGTCAGCAGTGAAACTATCTCACATCATAAATATAATCAGCAAAACTGATAACATTATTTGAGTTCCATTTGGTTTCCATCTTTGGTTTAGTTAGCCTATACTGTTCAGGTTTCTGGCATTTGTAGGCTGTGCAGGAGAACAACAGGAGACAGGTGCCCTAGAACTGTAGCCCATCATTTTAGAAAGCACAAGGTGGGCTGGGCCTGAAGCAAGATTCCACCAGGCAACCATGCTAGGTATAACTCACTTTTGAAAACCCCAAAACGAGGTTCAGAATACTCCCAGGACACCTGTTTGGCCTGCGGGAGCAGAGCCACATCGTTGTCAAGGTGTCTGGGTTAGAGTTCCAGTTCTGCTTCCTGCTAGTGTATGGGCCTGAGAGGCACCAAGTAATGGCTATCCATGTAGGACCCTGGCTTTGCTTTACAGCTTCCAGTTTGGGTTTATCCTGCAACAGCCCTTCTAGGCACTTGGGAAATAAAACAGCAACTAGGAGATATGGATGCTGGGGGAGGAGACAGATAAAGAAGCATAGTTTCTCTCTCAAATACATAAATAAATGTATACATGTAGGCCAAAAAAATTTTAAAGATTTATTTTTATTATGTTTTTACTGGGAAGGCGGATATACAGAGAGGAGAGACAGAGAGGAAGATCTTCTGTCCGATGATTCACTCCCCAAGTGAGCACAACGGCCGATGCTATGTCCATCCGAAGCCAGGAGCCTCTTCCGGGTCTCCCACGCGGGTGCAGGGTCCCAAAGCTCTGGGCCGTCCTCGACTGCTTTTCCGGGCCACAGGCAGGGAGCTGGAAGGGAAGCAGGGCTGCCGGGATAGAACCGGCGCCCATATGGGATCCCAGGCATGCAAGGCGAGGACCTTAACCACTGCGCCACAGCGCCGGGCCCGGCCAAAAAAAATTTAAAAGTCTCTTCAAATGCAGAGCAAGATTACAGTAGTGGGAAACAAAGAGGCATTACCAGAGAATGAAACCAACAAGTCTAACATTTGAAAAATCAGTTCCTGATTGGACATTTAAAAAAACCAAAAAAATAACTTAAAAATAATTTCCCATAACTGGGAGATGTAAGTTTCCAAAATGAAACGTTCCATAAAGTAAAAGAACCAAGAATAGTAAGGCACTCACATGAAGTTTCATAATACTGGGGACTAGAGAAGTTTCATCAAGCTTTCAGAGAAAAGGGACAAAAATGACAATGTAGGACAGAGTATGGGCCGCAATGGCACCAGACTTTCCAATATGGCAAGATAAGATTAAAATGCTGGGTCTGGCGCCGTGGCGCAAGTGGTTAAGGTCCTCGCCTTGCACGCCTGGAATCCCATATGGGCGCCGGTTCTAATCCCGGCAGCCCCGCTTCCCTTCCAGCTCCCTGCCTGTGGCCCGGAAAAGCAGTCGAGGACGGCCCAAAGCTTTGGGACCCTGCACCCACGTGGGAGACCCGGAAGAGGCTCCTGGCTTCGGATTGGCATAGCATCGGCCATTGTGCTCACTTAGGGAGTGAATCATCGGACGGAAGATCTTCCTCTCTGTCTCTCCTCTCTGTATATCCGCCTTTCCAATAAAAAAAATAATAAAAATAAATCTTTAAAAAAAAAAAATGTTGAGAACGGTGGCCCAGTGTAGTAGCATAGAGGCTAAAGTCCTCGCCTTAAACGTACTGGGATCCCATACAGGTGCTGGTTCTAATCCCAACAGCCCTATTTCACATCCAGCTGCCTGCTTGTGGCCTGGGAAATCAATAGAGGACGGCCCAAAGTCTTGGGACCCTGCACCTACATGGAAGACCTGGTTAAGTTCCTGGCTCCTAGCTTTGGATCGGCACAGATCTAGCCTTTATGGGGAGTGAATCATTAGACGGAAGATCTTCCTTTCTGTCTCTCCTCCTCTCTGTGTATCTGCCTTTCCAATAAAAATACATACATCTTAAAAAAATGTTGAGAAATGAGTTTCCGATCTACCATTCTATGTTCAGCCAAACTAAAAATCAAGTCTTAGGATATAACAAGATGGTATTTTCACATTAAAGGGAACCTCAAAAATGCACTTCCCACACAATCTTCATCAGGAAGTTACTACAGGAGATACTATACAAAAACAAAAGAATTTAACCTTGGAAGAGGAAGACTGACACAAATAAGATAGGAGGAAATTGAAGGGAGTGTGAAGACAGCGGCAAGAGAGACCTCAAGATGACATCTAGACACAGCTGACGTGCAGGGAGTCTCCAGAGACAGATTTCCAAGGTTGAATCGATTAAATGACTAATGTACTCACAAGAATTGAGAACAGTTTTACACAAGTGTAGGAACATTTAGAGATTAAATAACAAACGTTAAAAAAACCATAAAACAGAAAAGGAGACTGAGAATTTGTACAGAAGCATTTGACAATATAAATGAAGAATAACATATTGTTTAAAAGTTACAAAGTTAATTTGATTATAGTAGGTATTTTGCCTCAATGATATTAAGACAATAAGCAAAGTCAGTCAAGAAATGCTTAAAATTAACTTTCTGTGAATTAGACTCAGTATGATATGAAATATCCTTAAAACATACATGAATGCTCAAGAAACATATACAAGGCTTAAGATGTAAATTATCATCCAGTAAAAAATAGGTAATTTTTAAAGAAAAAGACAGGATCTAAAATCAGATGTGATTTACAGAACATGAAAGCTGCCAATCTCCCATATAGCAGTAATACCACCCCACTGTCAGATGTCGTAGACAGTAACTGATAGTGATCATGAAAATGCCAAATTAAGATAACCCATGATCTACAGCCACAGTAATAATTTAAAGTAGCTGCTCATGGCAATAAAAACCCTGAATGTTGAGATACTCAATAGGTACTCAAGTTCAGAGTGAGACTGGAAAGAGAAGATGTTTAATGTCACCATCTAGGTTGTTTATAAATTTCATCATCTAATTGCTACAGTACAAATCACAACATTTTTTAATCCTCTCAGAGTCATGGGAAAGCAGTTAATGCCCCCCAGGAAAAAAATGCTCCCCTACACACATATAAACATATGCATGTAATTTTGTCTATCCTTTCATATTAAAATCATTTTGACCAAAGCACGGAGGTGGGTGTCAGGCATTCATCAATAAACAAAGGCAAATTCCTGCCCATTCTGCAACAAAATCACAGAGCTAGCTACAAATTTACTATAAAAACTTAAGTCATAAGAGCTAAAAAGAGAAAAAACATACACAGTGCTATGAGAAGAAGAAGAAAATACAGATGGTGTCAAATTGTGCTAAGAATTCTGGTCTATCCCAGTTATAATAGAAAGCCATTAGAAGGTTTTAAGTCAAGAAACAAACAATAGACTTGAATTTATGACATCCTGGGCAAGTATCCTGGAACTCAAAATTAAATCATTTTCCTTTCATTTTTAATTTAGCTTCTTTTTATTTGAAAGGCAAAAAGACAGAGACAAACAGAAAAATCATCACACCTCAACTGATTCCTCAATGCCCTCAATACTTAGGACTGGGCCAGGCCAAGGCCAGGGGTCTCCCACACAGGAGGAAACCACTCAAGTACTTGGGCCAGAGCAACACATCAAGAACTTAGAACGAAAGCAGACCTCTGCACTTGCACCAAAGATTACCCCCAAACACCTGCCCTTAAAGCTCCTTTCCCTCTAATGTGTATGACACACAAATTGGTCTTTTAATACAAGCAGTCAAAACTTGCACAATAATGTGCAGACATACAAATGATCACACAAGCTCTGTACAAAGTAACCCTCATAACACAATTGTTCTACGATCTTAAAACTTTTTTTCACGATGTTTTCTATTATACTTGAAAGTTACAAAGAGAGAGAAATGGAGAGTGAGATCATCTATTCACTGATTCACACCCCTCCAAAGGGCGACAACGGCCAGAGCTGAGCAGGCCCAAAGCTGGGGGCCAGGAGCCTCTTCCAAGTCTCCCCCAAGGCTGACAGGGACCCAAGCGTTGGGCCACACTCTGTGCTTTCCCAGGCCATAAGCAGGGAGCTGGATCAGAAGTACCTGGGACTTGAACTGACTCCAATATGGGATGCTGGCATCTCAGGCAGAGGATTAGTTTACAGACCATAATGCCAACCCCCAAATTTAAAAGTTTTGTCAAAATACTTTAAAACTTCCTGTCACTTAACAACTTACAGATAAATTAAAAATAGTATAGCTAATTTGTCTGGTGTACTCCAATTGAAAAGACTGGAAATGCTGATCAAACAGAACAGATTTAAACGTTACCTCCTCACTTTACAATTAATAAAATTGGAAGGAACCACAGCCTGGCAAAGTCTCATATCCCTTTCCAAGTCTGGTTGGGTTTTTCTGTTCACTATTTTCTATTTGAGAGACACAGACACAGCTGTCCAAGGGTTCACTCCCCAAATTCCCCTAACAGGCAAGCTCAGACCAAGGTGGAAGCCAGGGGCAAGCAGCACAATGCAGGTCTCTCACATGGGAGGCAGGAACCCAGCCATCTGAGCCATCACCTGCCATTCCCAGCGTGTATATCCTCTCTAGGTTTGGAGTAGATTCCAAATTTTATCCTTTATACTTTATGTACTTCTGAGGGTTTCTTTAATGTGAATGACGTTTTTACTGGTGTTTCTGCTTCACATGTCATCCTGCTTCGTGCACAGCTATGTTAATCACTACATCACCAGGCTCACCTCACTGTGTTCCTAGAGCTGCATTATCACAGTTTCAGAAAGGCAATGATATCAGCATTCCTGGTCTTTTCCAAATATTTCCTCACTTAATTCTTTGGTATATTTTACCTTTGTGGGTCAAAACATTTTGATTACCCATTTTTGTAAAACATGATGTGAGTTCATCCTTGAGAAACAAGAAAACCAGACAACTACATACTTCGCTGTCCATGTGCGCACTATGATACACAGTGGTCAGTCACTGATGGTCTTTGAAGGAGAGGCATCAGTGACTGTTACCGGGCATGTGTGCCATTTACCCAGTGACCCATGGACTCAAGCCAGCAGCGAAGCCTGTACATCCTTTGATGACTTTGCATACTGTGGTAGCCGCAATGTTACCCAAATTGTTGGGTGACTGGTTTTATTTAACTGAACTGTGGCAACTAAATTCACTGAACTCATACAGATCAGACCATACAAAAAGAGGTTTGCCTTCACATAATTAGCAACCTAATCCAATCTATTTATGCAATTCTAAATAGATTCTAAAGACAAAATACTTCTTCATCACCCAGCATCCACATTACCTCAGAGGCTGATACACATTTCTTTAATGACAGTCATGTGCCAAATGATTCAGGAAACACAGAAGCTTCCACCCCAAACAGACAAAAAAAAAAAAAAAAAAAAAAAGGAGGGGTCGGGGAACAATTAGACAGCCAGTATAAGAGAAGCGTTTAAAAATACTACAAAGTAAAAACCTCCACCTAATTTTAAACATTACAAAAAACACTTTGCCTACTTGTGACATGATGATTCGTAACTAAAGAATACTGAAAGACTACACATTTTTCTAAAATATTCAATTTCAAAACTAAAGTCAGGGCAGTGGCTAAAAGCACACATAACGAAATCAGGCTTGTATCTTAAGTTGGTCAAATATTTTTTTTAAGATTTATTTATATTTTTTATTGGAAAGGCAGATATACAGAGAGGAGGAGAGACAGAGAGGAAGATCTTCCATTCGATGGTTTACTCCCCAAGCGGCCGCAACCACTGGAGCTGAGCCGATCTGAAGCCAGGAGTCAGGAGCTCTTTCAGGTCTCCCACGCGGGTGCAGGATCCCAAGGCTTTGGGCCGTCCTCAACCGCCTTCCCAGGCCACAGGCAGGGAGCTGGATGGAAAGTGGAGCTGCCGGGATTAGAACCGGCACCCATATGGGATCCCAGTGCATGCAAAGCAAGGACTTTAACCACTACGCTATCATGCTGGGCCTGGTCACATATTATTTTTAAGAAACTGGAGGCAAAAGGGATCTTAATTATCTCTTACTTTCATTTTCCTTTATTGCAAATTAGCAAAAGTAATGGTATAAAATATTTGATCAGTAAATGCTCAATTTTAATTAGCAACTGTATTATTTTTAAAAGAAGTTTAGAGCCAAAATTTGTAAAGATGAGCTAAATGTTTCTATATAATGTGTGTTAATCTGTACCAATTTTTCACTTATGAAAATTTATGTGTGATTACACAATTAGAGATGACTATGTACTGTATACACGACGAGCTTCCACGGCCCAGGGAATCTGCACATTGGGAAAGCGTACCTAAGAGCCAGCAGAGGGCTGAGTGCTATGGTGTACAGGCTAAGCCACTCTTTGGAACTCCAGCATCCAACATCAGAGTGCTAGTTCAAGTGCTTTGCTTCCAATCCAATTTTCTGTTAATATACCTTAGGAAGCAGCAGACGACAGCAAGTGCTTGGGTCCCTGACATCCACATGGTGGCTTCAGGCTACCAGTCGCAGGCTTCACTGTTGCAGGCATTTGGAGCATAAATCAGCAAACATGAAGTCAATGTGTGTGTGTGTCTGTGCACATGCATACATATCTGCCTTTCAAAATGATGAAACTGAACAAGCATTTTTAAAAATAGAGTCAGAACCTGAAGTCTGAAAATCTGCCCTTTCCTGGCCTCCACACAGACTGTCACAGAGAATAAAAGCCTAATGGCACGAGGTGCTCAGTACAAGGCTGCAATCAATCGCTTGCAGAATATTCAATTATGCAGTCGCCAAAGCAGCCCTCAGAAAACCGGGGTCCAAAGTCAAAAACCAGAGTAGAGGCACCATGTTGCCACTCCCTGCAAAGGAGACAGACATCTTGTACTTAGCCCCTATCAGATCTCAAAGAATGCATGAAACAGCTCTAAAAAGGTAAACAGCAGCAGGCAAAGAGGAAAGCCCACAAATTTGAAGCACCACTTACCTAGCAATGAGTTTACTGTTTTCTCTGCTGAAAATCCCACCGCAAACTGCCCTGGCCATCTGGGCCCAAACACAACGCACTAGCAGAAATCCTCCAATTCTGACCCAAACTCTGGAAAGAGGACTCCTCCTATTCAGAAAGTAGAGAGAGTGCCTTCCTTTCTCTGTGCTCACACTCAGCTCCCAAGCAAATCTGAGGCACAAGAGCAGGTGGCAGCCAAAGTTCTGGAGCAAACTATGAGACTGGCCTCAAACAGACAAATGTTCACCATTTGGATGTTCTACAAAAGACAAAATGGTTTCATCCACAGAGCTCATGTTAAGCATGCTAATCCTAATTCCTAACAGTAGTCACTATTTTTGTATTAACACTACACTAACTTACCATACCAAAGGCAGGAAAAGACTGTTTCTATTCACTTCTGTTGAACAGCCTGATCAAGATGTATCTTGCGGCCTGGCACGAAAGCTCAGTTCCTAAATCCTTGCCTCGCATATGCCAAGATCCCATTTAGGTACCAGTCTGTGTCCTGGCTGCTCAAATTCCCATCCAGCTCCCTGCTTGTGGCCTGGGAAAGCAGCAGACGGCAAAAATCTTTGAGACCCTGCACCCACATGGGAGACAGAAAAGAAGCTCTCAGCTTCTGGTTTCAAGCTTCAGATCAGCTCAGTTCCAGCCACTGTGGAAGATCTTGCTGTCTCTCTGTAAATCTGTCTTTCCAAAAGAAAGAAAGAGAGAGAATGAAAATGAGAACGTATCATGTCCCTTAAAAACTCCCTGGAGAAACAGAACAAAGTATTCCCAGTGATTAGTACTGAGGAACTCGGTAAGTAAGGGGTGAGGTACCACTCTTAATTTTCTGCAGCTAACATATTATCTACCTTTTTAATACATGAAAACATTAACATTACCATTAACATATTTTCAACGTATTAACTGAATTAAAACACATAAACTCAAAAGCATTTAGCAGTCCAGGTTGACATCTGAACTATAGTTAAATTATCAATTAAGACACCATGCATCTCTTCTCATAGTACCTGGTCTCACTGCCTGTGTGCAGTTCTACCTCTAGCTTGTTAGCGAGGACTCCAGGAGCATTCAATGATGACAGATCCAGATTGAGTGCTATGGGCTCTCAGTTTTGGCTTGGCCCAGTCGCCATTTCTCTCTCCTCCCCATTCTCCATCAAAAATAAACAAATAAATAAATAAGGAAATAAAATAAATAAAAGCAAAGAAGCAAACAAAAAAGCCCAGGTTGACAGGTACATACATATACACCACACACACACACACACACATATGAATTCATTACCTTCAAAATTGCACCATTTGGAACAGGGTCATGATGGAGCAAGCAAAGCCACTATTAGACCGCATCTAATATAGACATTGGTTCCTTCCCTGACTGCTCCAATTTTAATACAGCTCCCAGTCAATGATGGCTCAGGAAAACAAACAGAAGAAGGCTCAAATGTTTGGACCTCTGCACCCTCTTGGGAGATAATAATAGAATTCTGGTTCCTGGCTTCAACCCAGCTCAGTCCTGGGCACTGCAGCCATTTGGGAAGTTAACCAGTGGATGGAAGATCTCTCTTAATCTCTCTCTCTGTCTCTACTTGTTTTTGTAATGCTGCCTTTCATTTAATAAGTAAATCTTTTTTTTTAAAGGATACATTTTTGCATCAAATATCTTTTCCAACTTTCCATAAACTTTTTAAAATGTCTTTATATATACTGAAAGGACTTGTACCCTCTGGAGTTTGGCCTGGTCCAGCCCTGGCAGTTGTTATCATTTGGGGTATGAAACAACAAATGGAATATCTCTAGCTCCCTTTGCAGTTCTGTCTGTAAAATAAACAAATCTTAAAAACAGGGCCCAGTGCAGTTCTCGCCTTGCACACACCACGATCCCCCGTATGCGTCCCAGTTCGTGCCCCAGCAGCCTGGCTTCCCATTCAGCTCCCTGTTTGTAGCCTAGAAAGCACTCAAGGATAGTCCAAAGCCTTGAGATCCTGCACCTGTGTGGGAGACCCAGAGGAAGCTCCTGGTTCCTGGCTTTCGATCTGCACAGCTCCAGCCATTGCAGTCTCTTGGGGAGTGAATCAATGGACAGAAGATCTTCCTCTCTGCCTCTCCTCCTCTATATGTATTTGATTTTCCAATAAAAAATAAATACTTCTTTTTTTTTTTTTTTTTAAAGATTTATTTTTATTATTTTTTCATTGGAAAGGCGGATATACAGAGAGGAGAGACAGAAAGGAAGATCTTCCATCCGATGATTCACTCCCCAAGTGAGCGCAACGGGCCGATACTATGCCGATCCGAAGCCAGGAGCCTCTTCCGGGTCTCCCACGCGGGTGCAGGTTCCCAAAGCTTTGGGCTGTCCTCAACTGCTTTCCCAGGCCACAGGCAGGGAGCTGGAAGGGAAGCGGGGGTGCCGGGATTAGAACCGGCGCCCATATGGGATCCCGGGCGTGCAAGGCGAGGACCTTTAACCACTTGCGCCACCGCGCCGGGCCCATAAATACTTCTTTAAAAATAAATAAATAAAAGCAACAATTCACATATCCCAATTTAATAATGTGCAAAGAAACTGAACAGACATCTCTCCCAAAATGATATGCAAATAGTCAACAAGTCTATGACAAGTTCTCAATATCACTAATCATCAGAGAAAGGCAAATAAATCCACCAACATTAGGATGACTACTATGGAAACAAAATGTCTGTCAGGATGGGGAAAATCATAAACCTTCTGTACTGTTAACAATATAATCACACACACAAAAATGTGTAATCACTACAGAAAATAGCATGGCAGTTCCTCAAAACATTTAAAAATACATCAAATGGTCCAGGAATACTACTTCTGGAATGTATATCCACAAAAGGAACTGAGAACAAGATCTTGAAGAGACACTGGCATATTCATGTTGATAAGCACTATTTACAATAATCAAGAGGTAAAAGCAAACCAATGCCAATCAAAGAAGAACAGATAAACTGTGAAACGCTATGAACTATTGTTCAGTCTTTAAAAGGAAGGAAATGCTATTAAATGCTAACATTATGAATGATGCTTAAGAGCACTGTATTAAAGGAAATAAGTCAAAAACAAACAAACACCATCTTATCTTACTTGGATGACACAATTCCAATCCAGATACAGAAAGCAGAATGATGATCAGCAGAGGCTGGGAGAAGACAGCAAAGAACTGCTCTTTAACATTCACAAAGCTTCAGTTCCATAAAATAAAGATGTTCTGGAGATGTTTCACAATTACGTAAAAACACTTGACATTACTTATCTATGTATTTAGGAACTATTAGAAAGATAAAATATATGTGCTTGCTATGATAATTTTTTAAAGACATGCTAAAAAAAAAAGCATGTTGTAAAACTAGTATAGCTGTGTATAATGCAATGCAAGATTCTATTTTGTTTGGAAAAAGCAAAAACAGCCATGTGAATGTTTATTATGGGCCAAGCACTGACTAAAACACTTAACCCTGGACAAGCACTATTAATACTTTCCAAAATTCTAGGAGATAGGTACTCTTACTACAGATATCCTATTCTAAAGGTGAGAAAACAGAGGCAGAGATGACTACTTAACATAACCTCAAAACAATTAATGAATGGCAAAGGAACTGCAGAACTCGGCCCTTCCATGCTTTGAAGATCCGCAAAATACATAAATACAAGTCTACAAGACAATTAGTTAAGATCCCCTTAGAATATCAGGATCATGTTATTTTTTTCTTATGTGTTTCTGTTCCAAATTACTGCAAAGATCATGTAGGAAAAAACCAAAAGGAGACACATTCTGAAAAAATCCACCTTAATGGAACAAGGTCTCTTTCCCTGCTCACAATCACCTCCCTACATTGTGTCCTTGGACTCTTCACTAAAGCAAAGCTAATTTACTTGTTACAACATTCATGCTTCAGCTTCCTCCTACCTTCATAAACGTACCATTCTTCCCTTGGAGAGAATGGCCTTTTCTTGGCCTTAACACATGTTTTTATTTACTTGCATATTTACATTATTTACATTCCTACTTTATTTGCCAAAGTCCAGTTATTTTTTTTTAACATTTTAATCACTTTATTTGAAAGAAGTAGAGGGAGAGAGATGGATTTTCCATGTTTGTTCATTCCCCCAAATGAATATAAAGAAGGAGCCAGGGGACCGTGTGGTGGCCTAGTAGGTAGAGTCCTCTCCTTGAACGCACAGCGATCCCATATGGGCGCAGGTTCTAAACCCAACACCCCCGCTTCCCATCCAGCTCCCTGCTTGTGGCCTGGGAAAGCACTGGGACCTGCACCCATGTGGAAGACCCGGAAGAAGCTACTGGCTGCTAGTTTCAGATAGGCTCAGCTCCAGCAGCTGCAGTAACTTGGGGAGTGAATCATCAGATGGAAGATCTTCCTCTCTGTCTGCTCTCTGTATATCTGACTGCAATGAAAATAAATAAAGCTTGGAAAAAAAAAAAAAGAAGAAGAAGAAGGAGGAGGAGGAGGAGCCAGGAACTATACAAGGGCTTCAACTGGGTGGCAAGGGCCCAAGCTCTTGGGCTATTTTCTGACTACTTTCCTGGGCGCAATGGCAAGCAGCAATTGAATGGGTGCTTAAACGCCAGGGTTTACAGGCAGCAGTTGAACTTGCTACACCACAATGCTGGTCCCTTAAGTCCAGTTCTTCACTCACCTCCTGCTGGATGCCTTTCAGAGCCTGTCTTTACCTACACATCATTTTCTAGCTATTTAATATACCTCTTTGAAAAACTGCCCTTAAATTGAAAAAAGTTTCTCAATGTCACTACTACTGCCTCTCAGAGGATGGGTATTCCAACAGTAAACCACACCAAACACCCACCTCTAGACTTCTAAGCACATTCCTACCACAAACCAGAACTATATACAAAGAGGGCAGATTCCAGATCTGGAGTAGGGAAAACATAAGGTAAGTCTGATCTGCTTTCAGCCAAAAACCTGGGCAGCAATCAGAGGCTAAAGAAGAGGCTCAAAAGGATACAGAAACCAGGCACTGATCAAATCTGGTCATGGAACATTTACAACTGCTACCTTCAAAAAAATTTACTTATTTGACATCTGAAAGGCAGATTGACAGGGGAAAAAAAGAGAAACAGGCAGGGCTGGATCACGCCAAAGCTTGGAGCCTCAGACTCCACCCAGGTCTCCCTCATGAGTGATAAAGACCCAAGTACCACGGCCATCACCAGTTGCCTCCTAGGTACACTGACAGCTGGGCTGGAAGTGGAGCAGCCAGAAGCATAATCAGCACTGTGACAGGAGATGCAGACATCCCAAACAATGTGTCACAAAGCACTCCTCGCTGGGCAGGGCAGAGGACCTCAGTTCCCACATGGTAGAATTAGGGGAAATCACCACTAGAAACTCTTGAAAGATGGTCAAACAGCAAAGATTGCCGAGATGCATATTCATCCTCACAATGTCAGAGTACCATTCCACATACTCCATGCTAATCAAAAAGTGAAAATACACTTCAACAGTGTTGATCTCTTAATAATCTCCTTAACCAACTGGTCAACTGAGAACCACCAGCAGTGGACCAGCCAGGCATTATGTGACTTCTGATATGACGTAACATGAAGCACACACATGAATCTTGTCGAAAGCCTTTAACCAGGAGCAGCCGTTTGGCACAGCACTTAGGATGCAGCTGGGAGCGCCTGCATCTCAGCTCCACTCCTGACTCCACTTCCTGCTCATGAATACCCTAAGAAGCAGCTAGTGATAACTCAAGGATTTGCGATGCGACCACCCACGAGGGAATCAGGAAACAGGCTTCTGGCTGCTGCAGCCATTTAGAAAGTGAACCTCTTTCACACAAATGAAAATAAATTTTAAATAAAATTTAAGTGTTCAATCAGAATTTAATGACATAATTTCTGGCTTACACAATTACAGGGAATATAAAAAAGAACACACATAAAATCAGATTATCCAAAACAAAACAATCCACAAGACAACTGAGAAGTCTCTTCAAAAAGTCAGCATGATGAAAAAATGTGAGACGACTGTTCTAAACTAAAATAAACTAAGAGACAAGAAGACCAAATATTGTATGGGAACTTGCATTGGATCGTAATTCCATAAAACCAAACAAAAGTCCAGTTATTACAAAGATGCTCAAGGATAACTGAAAATTCTGAATCAGATTGACTGTTAAGACAATACTAAGTGATTGTTCTTCATTTAAATAAGTGTAACAATGCTGTTACAATTAAGAAAGAAGAATGGCCTCTTCATGGAAAAAACATGCTGAAATTCTTAAAGATACAATGTTGCACTCTCATTCATAAATGTTTCAACAAATACACAGACACACACATATATACACACATATACAGATGAAACAGGTAAAATGCATTCATCTAGAGAAACTGTATAATGGAGAGTAAGGTACAAAGAAGTGAAGTTACACTGCAGTATGCATCTCTACACCAAAATAAAGATGGACTCCCAAAGAAACTGTTAAACATATCTCCACAATAGGATGCTGGACTCTCTATCGCTGTCCATACCTACAATGTCAGGATACACTTAAATTGCAAAATGATGGACTTCTGACTGTTGTTGAAAGACTACTGTTGTAATAATAGAGGGAAAGTCAGTGGGAGGAGGGAGAATATTGAGGAAGAAGAAATCCTTGAGCCTATGGAACTGTATCATAAACAATGAAGAACAACTGTTAATTTAGATGATGAGTATATAACAATTAGTTATACAGAGTGAGTAGCCTTTCTCTGAAATGCTTAGGTCACTAATGTTGTTAATTTGAGAGTTTTTTTTTTTTAAATTTCAGAACTTTAACTGGTTAAGCATCCTTATTACAAAAATTTGAAATGCAAAATCTCCAAAATTAAAAACTTTTTCTGACATGTCAGTACTCAAAACTTTCATAATTTCAGATAGAAATGTTCAACATACATTATTTTTCTCTAAGCTTTTCAGTCTGTTTGAAAAGCTTAGGATAACTCAATAAAGATATAAAAAGTTCAAGGAAGAAGAAGAAAAAAGAAAAAACTTGTCCATAACTTACTTGCCAAACTTCACCATTTATCATTTTTCAAGTACTTCCTAAGTACTAATATAAAGTAAACCACAAGCCCCCCTTGAGAATACTTTAAAATTTTTGCAAGCTTGCAGATATGAAAATCTCTGTGAATATCACTGTTCCAAGTAACATAACACACTACGCTAACAAAAATTTTAAAATTCTATTAATAGCAAATCTCAACCAAGACAGAAAATATAAAGTTTCTGATGCTGAAAGTGTAAGCATAATCACTTTGGAAAACAATCTGGCACCATCAAAATAAAGCTGAACACACATTCTGTGACAAGAATTTTTCTTTCATGTGTATATCCAACAAAAACTTAATATATTCACCGAGTTAGGTACAAAGTTTAAATCTGCATTATTTATAAACACAAAACCTGAAACTCATACAACCAATAATAGAAGAATGAGTAAGTTATGATACAGATTGATTGGAATACCAATAAAAATGAACTACAGCTAAATACAACACAGATAAACCTCAGGAGACAATGTCAAATAAAGCAGGTGGCAAAAGAATACAAAATTTTGTTTATAAAAAATTTAAAAATACTGAAATTAAACAATACATTATTTAATTAATCAAACATATGGGGAAGCCTATGAATGATACATATACAATTCAGGACACAGAGCACCTGATGGATAAGAGACTGATTTATTTATTTTTTAAAGATTTATTTTTATTGCAAAGTCAGAGCAGAGACAGAGAGGAAGATCTTCCATCCGATGATTTGCTCTCCAAGTGGCCACAACAGCTGGTGCTGTGCTGATCAGAAGCCAGGAGCTTCTTCCAGGTCTCTCAAGTAGGTGCAGGGTTCCAAGGCTTTGGGCCATCCTTGACTGCTTTCCCAGGCCACAAGCAGGCAGCTGGATGGGATGGGAAACAGGGCTGCTGGGACACAACTGCACCCATTCAGGATTGTGGTGCATACAAGGCGAGAACTCTAACCATTAGGCTATTGTGCTGGGCTAGGATAAGGCATTTAAAAGCTTTCTATGGTCACTTTTCCTGACAAGGCCACCTCACTAAGGTAATAGCACACAGGTATTTTACTGTGTCATGTTTCTTTAGATAGCATAAGTTACTACCTAGTTTAATCTTCTCAATGGCAAAAACAATGTAGAATAAATATATAGATCTAGACTGTAAGGCATTAACAAACTTCAATTCAAAAATAATACCATAGTGTTCATGTAATAACTACACTTGTAATTTTCTATCATTCATTTAACACCAAAAAATCCTTCTACCAGTTGGTGAAATGCTCAAGAAGATAAATCCCTATTCAGGCCCAGAATGGTAGCCTAGTGGCTGAAGTCCTCGCCTTGCATAAGCCAGGATCCCATATAAGTGCTGGCTCATATTCTGGCTGCTTCACTTCTCTTCCAGCTTCCTGCTTGTGGCCTGGGAAAGCAGTCAACGACAGCCCAAAGTCTTGGGACCCTGCACCTTTGTGGGTGACCCAGAAGAAGCTTCTGGCTCCTGGCTTTGGATTGGCTCAGCTCCAGCCATTGCTGCCACTTGGGAGTGGAATCAGTGGATGGAAGATCTTTCTCTCTGTCTTTCCTTCCCTCTGTAAATCTGACTTTCCAATTGAAAAATTAAAATTAAAAAAAGAAAAAAAAAGATAAATCCCCATTCATGGTGTGGGAGTGCGGCAGGGCTGGTAGTCACCCCACATCTAAAACCTAATGTCACTTACATTTATCTGTCTACTCAATGATTTGAGCTCATGACTTGATGGCTAACATTAACCTTCAGGACTGATGCGAAGAGTAGTCCTGTTGCATTTATATCGACAGATCTGCAAAGTCTGTTGCTTCCCATTTTGTCATGATACAGGAAATGGTTAAAGACCTACCTACACTTAATATTTACACCCTCAGCACTTTTGAGTGACTTAAAATGATGACCCAGATAAATGCACACCTCAGCAACAGGGTTTTTAGGAATATCTTCCAAAAGCACAACCCTAGCTCATTAGGAAGAAATCTCCACAGGTTACTGGAGACAAGAGCAAACAGAACTCATAAAGGTAAGCGAGGCAGTTTCACAAGATGCCTCACCCAAGGTCAACTATAGCTACTGAACATACACACTGATGAAGGCTCACCTAGTTATTATATCTTGAATTTTTTTTTACTCAAATCCAGAGACAAAACTGGTACTAGTCAAACAAATGAAAATAATGCACTTGTAATTACTAAGCTGGGAGAATAACCTGTCCAGACATGAATAAAAGACACTTCACCACAAACCATGAGGTCAGGAGAGGTTCTGGAACAAAGGAGAAAGTTCTCATCTTAACCAGCCATGTTTAAACTGTCACATGAAAAGAGGCTCAACAGCAACTCTAAACAAAGTCTGCCTGTGTGACATCTCTCTAGAATGGCTTGCTTTCAACACCAAAGCAATCCTCCACTAACAGCAAACAGTTACCACGCACTGCTGCTGCCCCCTAACACCCAGTGCTGCGCATGTGCTTATGCACTTTTGCTTGTCATCCCTACCAAATTTATTCAGACCAAATACGCAAAATCTTCCCAAAAGACTCACTTTAAAATAACTGTGATTGGGACACATGCTGTGGCACAGTGAGTTAAGGCACCAGCTGCAATGCCAGTACCTCACTTAGGCATCAGTTTCAGTCTGAATTGTTCTACTTCCAGCTCAGCATTTTCCTAATATACCTGGGAAAGCAGAGAAAGATGGTCCAAGAGCCTGGATCCCTGCCCCCACAGCGGTAGACCAGAGCAGGCTCCTAGCTCCAGCATGGCCCAGTCCCAGTCACTGCAGCCATTTGGGAAGTGAACTGCAGATGGAAGACCTATGTCTCTGTCTCTCCCTTTCTCTCTGTAATTGCCTTTTACAAATCCTACAATATAATTCAGGTTAAAATCCCAGTGAAGGTTCTCAAATCAACAAGAACCCATCTACTTGGGCCCAGTGCAGTAGCCTAGTGGCTAAATTCATCACCTTGCTAGCGCCAAAATTCCATATGGGTGCCAGTTTTGATTCTGGCTGCTTCACTTCCCATCCAGCTCTCTGCTTGTGGCCTAGGAAAGCAGTCAAGGACAGCCCAAAGCCTTGGAACCCTGCACCCATGTGGGACACCCGCTCCTGGCTTTGGACTGGCTCAGCCCTGGCCGTTGTAACCACTTGGGGAGTGAATCGTCAGACGAAAGATCTTCCTCTCTGTATATTTGACTTTCCAGTAAAAATAAACAAATCTTAAAAAAAAAAAAAAAGAACCCATCCATTGTGAGAACTAAGTTCAAGTTCCACATAAGACAATCAGCTTAGAAAGGTCCAATTCTTGATATATGTCTAAATCCCACCACTATTATCAGGGCATTACTAAAGCATAGTTAAGTTAAACAGCTGCTGCAAGTCTTTGAGGAAGAATGGGCACTAGGGGTGGTAGCCAAGACGGGGATTGGGTTGTCCACAGCACATTTCAGTATGCCAGGCTCAACACGAGGTTCCACCTCCAGCCCAGCTTCCCACTAACACGCACCTTAGGAAGCAGCACAGGGATGGCTCAAGTACACGCATGAGGAAACCCAAATAAAGTCCCAGGATTCAGCCAGGCTGTCCTGGCTGTTGTGGTCATTTGGGAAGTAAACCAGCCGGGATTTCAGTCTCTCTCAACTGTTCTAACAAAATGAAAAAACTTAAAGTAAAAACAAAAAGCACTTAAATTAGGCACAGGAGAACAAGGTTATGGAAGGAGCAAGGCTGGGTGTGGCGTTGCCCTTTCTGCTTCGGTCTCCGCTTTCACAGAGCTCCCAACAGTACCACACTGCGATGCAGCAAGCCCCATGGGAGCCACACGGAGGGGCCCAGGGAAGAATGTGCCATTTGCACGGGAAAACAAGTAGAGGCTGCCAATGATGATGACTTTCTACCTCTTTCTTCATAGGATAACACCAAGTAATTACCAAAAAAAATGCCTTAATCCATCCATTTTACAGATTAGGAGAAACATTTCAAGAGGTATAATCTCTTGGAAAATGGATAAAACCTGAATTCACAGCACGCAGAATATATCTGTTATTAAACTTGTGACATGAAAAAATACTTTAATTGGAAAGAAACCAAATTTGACCATAAGTGAACAAATGGTAGAACTGTAGCAATGCACTGTTCAGCCTTTACAAAGGATGATGTAAACGTAGCCAGACATGACAGTCTCAATGTACTGCTTGAGACATACAGTTGGGGGCCCAGTGCCATGGCATAGCGGTTAAACTCATTGCCTTGAACACGCCGGGATCACATATGGGTGCCGGTTCTAATCCCGGCTGCCCGACTTCCCATCCAGCTCCCTGCTTGTGGCCTGGAAAAGCAGTCAGGGACGGCCCAATGCCTTGGGACCCTGCACCTGTGTGGGAGACCTGGAAGAGCTCCTGGCTTCAGATTAGCTGAGCTCCAGCTGTTGATGCCACCTGGGGAATGAACCATCGGACGGAAGATCTTCCTCTCGTCTCTCCTCCTCTCTCTATATAACTGACTTTCCAATAAAAATAAATAAATCTTTAAAAAAAAGACATATAGTTGGGACAATTCCCTAAGATTATATATCTTAAGATATGATGACATTTTAATATAAACATACACACAAATTTCTGAATGTAACAATAGACAGCAAAAGTGTCAAGGAATTTATCTCTGCATAACTAAACCTGCATTTTCCAGTTTTCTACATTAGACAGAGAAATTGTTTCAAAAACACATCAGTGACAAAAGCTTGGTGGTGCAGCTTGCTAATCTCTACCCTGTGGCACTGGCATCCCATATTAGGCCCGGTCACGTCCCAGCTGCTCTCCTTACAATCCAACTATCTACCTGTGGCCTGGGAAAGCAGTGGAGGAAGGCTCAAGGCCTTGGGCCCCTGTACCCATGTGAGAAACCCAGAAGAACCTCCTGGTCGCCAGCTTTGAATCAACTTGGCTCTGGCTATTGCACCCACTAATGGAATGAATCAGTGGATGAAAGACCTTTCTCTCTCTCTCTGTTAAAATCTACCTTCAAATACAAATAAATTAATCTTTAAACACACACACTCGCTCACATATACCTATGCCTTTTGCTTATAAGCTGCAACAGTTGTACTCAAAATACAGCAATTATCTTACAGTAGTCCGAAGCTTGAGGAATTTAAAGAAAACCCCTATAAGTAAAAAGTAGAATTAGAATGTGGTGCTTTCTCCATTGATGGTGAAGAGAAATTCCAAAAGCAACCTCTGCACTCCTGGGAATTTTGTCACTGAATGAGAAGCAATCACGGAGGGCAGGCTGTAGTTCAGGCACTGCTACAAGTCAGAAAGGCAATCCCGTCCTGTTTCCAACTTGAACCTACAACATTCAGATACTCATCTTACCTGCCACCGCTTCTTTGAAACCATCTACCGTAATAATCTGTCCAACTTGTTCATAAACAATACTTTCTAAATTTCTTAAAGCTTTTTTTGTAACTGATTTTAAAAAGCTTTATACATAATAAACTAGGTAGTGAACACTGTAAAGCACTTTGCATACCGCTTTGTATTAAGAGAGAGATTTATTTTTTATCACTAAGGCAAATTTACAGAGAGGAGAGACAGAAGCAATTTTCATCTGATGGCTCACGCTCCAGAATGGACACAATGGCTGGAGATGAGCCATCATGCCAACCCCTGCATGCCCTGAAAATCACCTTCCCCTAGGTGCCATGAAGAGGACGCTCCTGTAGCCCTCTTGTACAAATCAGAAAATGACAAGAACTCAAGGACACAGCAGCAGAGATTTAAACTGAAGTCTGACCCCAAACTCAGACTCTAATTCATGCTACATTCGCCACCTTCTAAGTTCTCTTGTCTCATAAACAAATAATTAGACATCACTCAAAATTCTTCCCAACTGATCCTTTAACTCAGAACAAGACAGCAACTGCTTATGCTATTCATTAAATTAAGCAGCTTTAAAAAGAGGGGAAAATTTTAAACTCAACCATAGGTGAATAAACAGTACATCATCCACAACATAGTGCACCATTCGGCCTTTATAAAGGATGCTAATACCTGGCATCGTGGCTCAACAAGCTAATCCTCTACCCAAAGGCACCAGCATCCCATACAGGCATCAGGTCACATCCTGGCTGTTCCATTTCCCCATCCAGATCTCTGCTTATGGCCTGGGAAAGCAGTAGAAGATGGCCCAAGTCCTTGGAATCCTGCACCAGCATAGGAGATCTGACTCCCAGCTTTGGATCAGGTCAGCTCTTACCACTGTGGTCATCTGGGGATGCAAAATCTTCTGTGTCTCTCTTTCTCTCTATAAATCTGCCTTTCACATAAAAATAAGTCTAAAAAAAAAAATGCTAAATGCAGAATCTACTTTCCAAAGCAGGCCCATGGATTGAGTGCTCTGTGCAAGGCAAAGCCTCTATCCTCAAAATACTCTTACACAGAGTTGAAGGGACAAGACATACACCAACTGCTAGTAAGAATGACGACTTCTACCAAGAAATACAACAAAAACACTAGGAACTTTTGGAAAGTTTAATGTGTAAGTAAACAGTTTCTACTCCTTTAAATGATAACAACATCTTATAAAAATATCTCTACTTTCTTAAACACAAAATATGGCATAAACAATCAAAACAGCTAACATTTAATGCTTAATGGGCTAAAGTCTTTACATCTGAACAATTGGTCTTTAATCAAACAAGATAAGCACTACTAATTGGATCCATTAAAAAAAAAAAAGACTATTTATCCAAAGTCACAGAGCTGGTAAACAGCAGCTGAGAGTCAAATAAGGCGTCTATCTCTTTATTCTGCCTTCTGATACATTTATCCATTGAGTGAAACAATTCCTGGCTAAATTGTGCAGACGAAGCATTGTACTGTGAAATGATAGTGCAATGAATAAGATAGCTTATGGGTGAAACTCATCTCCGGACTAGAAGTTCACTTTGTTTTAATTCAAGAGATAGGGATAATAAAGAGAGCTCCCTTCTACTTTTTCACCCTGCAGCTGCCCACTGGTTCCCAGACAAAGTCACCAGTCAGGAGTCAGAAAGCCCAGCCAAGTCTCCTTCACGGGACAGAGGGACCTGCCTACTCAGTCACCTGCTTACTGCAATACTCTTAGTGTGTTGGTAAAGGGGATGGAGCCTGTAGTCAAAACCAGCCTCTAACACAGAACGCAGGCTTCTTAACCAAGAAGGCCAACCATTCCGGTATTTTTGTTTTCCAACAAATATGATAATTACATGTTGTATAAAATGTTACAAAGGAAATATACAACGTGATATGACAGAGTAACTGGAAGAATTACTTCTGCTTTGAAAAGGCCTCCAAAAATGCTGTAGGCTATTCCCAAAGGCAAGCTAGGTAGGGACCACAGAAGCCAGGGGACCATGAAGGACACTCCAGTTAGGAAATTATCAGAGAAGTAGCAAAGAAAAACCAGTTTTGTTACAGATTTCCTTACAGGATGAGTCATCTCTGCTAACAGGAACATGCTTACAAAAAGTTACAGACCTGGTCAAGATTGCAAGCTGGGTTGCAAGAAGAGCAGCCAATTCAGAAGACACATAATATTTTGGGTAAGAACATAAACACAGCCTCTACTAAAGGAAAGGAAGGTTTGACAGAGAAGAGTATTCTGATTTGGGGGCTAGAATCCTGAAGGCACTGGGAACTCCATGGCAGTTAAGACACCACTTGAGACACCACATCTCCTATCAGAGTACCTAAGGTTGATTCCAGTTTCCTGCTAATGCACACCCCAGGAGGTGACAGGTGCTGGCCCAAGCAGCTGGGTGCCTGCCACCCACCTGGACACCCTGGATTAAATTCCCAGCCCCTGGCCTTGAATTCCAGGCTCAGTCTGACCCAGCATCTGGTGAAACAACCAGTGGATAAGACATCTTTCAAATAAATAAAAGGAAGATAAAAGAATTGTTAATGGGAAAAAAAATAACTGAAAAAATTTAAAAATTAAAAAAGAAGTTTTAAACGCACTGTTAGGAGGTGGAAATTGGAATGAAGAGAAAGACAGCTGTAAGACCACTCTGGAAATGTCTGACTTCAAGTTTAACCGTGGCAACAGAAAAATCCTGCATATCCAATATGGAACACTCCCATCTTACCACACTATTTAAACCTGACAGGAATTTCTCCACAAACCCCAGTGAATTAATTCTCTCCTGAATTTTACCCACGTTTGATGAACATGATTTCATATTACCTTGCTGAAATCTTTACAACCAGCTGTCAGTACATATTAATTCATTCAGCCTTAGAAAACGTCACCTAATTATAAATATTGTAAACTATTAGCCGCCTAAGAGACGGAATTTTCAAAAACAAAGTATTGCTTAAGTCCAGATCCCACATGGATTTCAATAAACTAGAATAAGAACATTTAAAGAATCAAGACCGACCCAAGGTTTGGCTTGTTAACTAGCTCCAATGCTATTTTTAGACAAAGCACTACATGTACAACTTTTTCCAAATGATATTATCAAAGTCAAGGATCATACCCTATCTAAACCAAGACCTGTGACAGCTAACATGTTCTACAATGCTCTATCTGCAAGTATTGAAAATACTTATCTGTATTGACTGTCTTATCTGTATTGACTGTCTTAATAGATTTGTTTTCATTCCACACATTTACATTTTACGGCTGGCAGCATAGAGCTGTGCTGGCATCCCTTTTAAAAATTAAAAAAAAAAAAAAAAAGGCTCACACTGTGCCAGTGTTTCAGGTTCAATGGATCTTCTGGGCCTCAAAAACACTCTCAAGTACAAGTTAAACTGTCTTCACCTTCCTCTGGAGTAGGGTAACATGGAAGTTACTTGGCTAAATCAAGACCGCATGTGTTGGGGAAGGGCAGGACCACCGCCAGGTGCCCCCTCCACCCCAACCTGGTGTCCCCACACACCACCAGCCCAACACTGGAATCCTAACCAACCTGGGCTCTTCCCCAGAGAGTCAGACTATTCAGGCTCCAAAGTCGGCGGGGACACCGGCAGGGAAACACAAACAGGAGCACACGCTTCTCCCCCAAACCCCATTCAACCCGGGGTGTGCTTCTCGGCACACTGAACACGACCAGCATTAGAGCCAGGCGCAGAACCCTCGAAGGTGAACTCCGGTGGGAAATTCAGAGATGACTCATGCCGTTAACTGAGGGTTTCCTCACTTAACAATTCCGGACGCCTAAGCATGACACAGACCCTTCTGCATCCCCCGACCCCAAAGTTGCTCAAGTGTCAAAGTGCGGTAGTAAAACACAAAGAAGTAAGGCTGGAGGGAACGTTGCTCCTCTCAGCCCTGCACAAGGGGCCCAAACCACGACGCCCAGCGGGCCCCTTGCGACACCCCAGCCCCAGCTGAGACCCGAAGGACCGGCCGGCCCCGAAGCCCCCGCGCCCCCGATCACCGCCCGGCCGGGAGCTGGCCCCGCAGCGGCGCATCCCTCGCGTCCCTACCTGCCCCGGGGGAGCCCACACACCTGGCCTCCTCCGTCCCCTAGGAGGATGGGAGCCGCGAGCACCGGCCCCGAACGCGGCGCCCTCAGGGCGGCCGGGAGCCCCGGGACAAATCCACTTCCGCCCCCGGCTCACGTGGCCGCGGACGACCGCGCCCCCGCCCCCGCCCGGGACCCCCGACGCCCCGGGACCCCCGGAGGCCCGAGGGACGACCACGCCGGGGACCGGGGCACTAGGAACCGCGGTGCGAGGAAGAGAAGGAGCGCGTCCCGGCGGCCGCGAGGGCACACGGGCAAGGAAGGGCTCCGGGGCAGCAAGGAGGGGGCCCGGCAGCGGCGCGGGGGAGCGGACGTCTACCTGCGAGCAGAAGTACGAGCCCTGGATACCCAGCTTGATGCAGGTGGGACACTGGAGCTTGGCCTCGCTGCTGCAGCCGTCCGTCTCGCACACGCGCGCCTCCACGGCCGCCATGCTGCCTGCCTGCCTGCTGGAGGAGCGCCTCACCGAGGAAGAGGAGCTGGGTGGGGGGCAGGGAGGAACGGCCGCGAGCGGAGGCGACGGGAGAGAGAGAGACCGGGCCGGGGGAGGAGCTCGGCGCGCCACGGGCCTGGGCGCGGAAGCGGGAGGAGCGCTGGGCGGCCTGGGCCTCGCAGCGCGCTCCGCCCCCGCCCGCGCGCAGCGCCCGCCCCCTGCCCCGGAGCCCCGCCCCGTCGCTGAAACCCCGCCCCCGCCGTGCACAGTGCCCGCCCCCTGCCCCGGAGCGAGCCCCGCCCCGTCCCTGAAACCCCGCCCACGCCCTGCGCAGCACCCTCCCTCGGCCCGGGAGCTCCGCCCCCTGCCCAGGAGCCCCGCCCCCTGCCCCGGAGCCCCGACCCGCCCGTGCTCAGCGCCCGCCCCCTGCCCGGGAGCCCCGCCCCACTGCTGAAACCCCGCCCGGAGGGGTGGCGCCCGGGCTCCCTGCGGGCAGCGGCGTCACCTGCGCGCGGGTTGGGGAAAGCCGAATAGGGTCGGTGAGATTGCCTGGTTAGACAGACGGGTTCACAGTTGTCCCTGCTGGGAAGACCCCGCACGTTGGCGTGCAGGCCGCCTTGGAAAATAGTGTCCTTTTTAAAGTTTTGTTTCTCGAGAGTAGTTTTTGTTCTGAGGTCTCAGATTCACTCCTCATTCACAGAACAGCCGGAGAGCTGTCACAGGGGCGGAGAGCTGTCACAGGGGCGGAGAGCTGGAATTGGCATCTGTCCTCCCCTGTGCCCCACTTTTTCCCCCTGCACCTCTGCTATTCACAGTCTAGAGTAATACAACTGCCATATAATCAATATAATTTTTTTTATTATGTCAGTTGATTGTTGTAAGCGGTAGCTAAGGGGGAATTGTGTTAATCATGAAATGTGTCCTTGAAGGAATCTTTACAGCTCCGACGAAAATCTGTTCTCTCCAGCATCTGAACTACCTCCCATATTTGCTGTTTAACTTCTGATCTGTGGTTAAGGAAGAGAAAAACCTAAGTTTATTAGTCCTCAACAAATGTTGTGTTTGTTATCGAGTTATTTTTAATTTGTTTCTATATTTGATAGACCAGGAAAGCTAGTTCATTTTTGTTAAGTAATATGAATGAAAATGTAATAAAATTAGTGGAAGGGAAAATCAACTACCTAGGTATGTATATGTGATTTATGCACATATATATACACATACAGAATTTTTAAATAAAAAACTGACCATACCCATATTGAAAGGCAGAGTGACAGGAGACCCAGAGGGGTTTTCAATCTGCTAGTCAACTCTCCAAATGTCTGCCACACTGGGAGCTGAACACTTCAACTTTAAAGATTTACTTGTGGGCCGAGCGTGATCAATGCCTCAGTGGCTAAATCCTCACCTTGAACTCAATGTGTTCATGTCCTGGCTGCTCCACTTCCCATCCAACTCCCTGCTTGTTGCCTGGGAAAGCAATAGGGGCTAGCCTAAAGCCTGGAAGAAGCTCCTGGCTCCTGGCTTTGGATCAGCTCAGTTGCAAACATTGCGATCACTTGAGTGAACCAATGGACAGAAGATATTTCTCTCTGTCCTCTCTGTAAAACATTTCATATATATGTATATATATATATATATATATAGTTGTGGAGTGTAAGAGAGATCACACTGGACCCAAGTGCAGGATATTAGGAGTCTTTATTGCCCAAGCTTGGTGACAGCAGATCCGACTACATTCCAGGAGCCAATGCAAGGGGTGTGGAAAGTCCGGGGGGAGGGACTTTAAGCGCTCATCTTCCAATCAGATTGAGAGTCACGCAATACAAAGTTTCCTTGTACAGGAGGCAGGATAGTAGTTACCAGAGCTTAATTAACCTTAACCTAGTACAGTAGGAGGTAGGAGGGGCCAGGTGAGCACAGCCTCTGGAGTCATTTCCTTTCCCTCAATTGTTCTGAATGGTGGAAGGCTGGAGGAGCAGGGCATGCTTTTCATGCCTTCAATGAACTTGAATGGCAGAGAGGAGTTAGGAAGGATGCACTGTTTCTGCGCCCTGTTCACCGTCAATTAACCTGACAAGCAGTTGCAAGCCATCAATGGCTGTATCCCATCACGATATATTTTTTTAAAAGATATTTATTTATTTGAAAGAGTTGGGACTTTCATCCACTGGTTTACTCCCTGGATGGACCAGGCCTCAGCTAGGAGCTTCATCCAGTCTCCCATGTCATTGGCAGGGACCCAAATGCTTGCACCAGCCTCCAGTACTTTTCTCAGGCCATTAACAGGGAGCTGGATTGGAAGTAGAGCAGATGTGCCCCTGCTCAGCACCCGTGTGGAATACTAACTTCATAAGCAGTGGCTTTACCATCTACATCTTAGTGCTGGTTGGTCTTTTGTCATATAATTTTCATTTATACATGATGTTCTGTTGCATAGATAATATAGCTAACTAGATGCATTAATAATAGACATTTAGATTATTTTAAATCATATATTATAAGTAATCGGGTATTTTCTTGGCTAGAATTTAGCATATAATCATTAAGTGTATATGTATATATAGCATGTGTATGGGTATGGATATGTATGTGTGTGTATATATACTTTCTTAAGCAAGAAAGTCATTTACTGACTCATCCCCAAATGCCTGCACTGACTGGAAGAGAAGCTAGAGCCGGTAAATGAAACTAGCTTTATTTGAGCCATCACTGCTGACCCCCAACATCTGCCAATGGAAAGGGACAGCAAACAGGCATTGAACCCACATATTCCCATATGGGACCCAGGCATCCTAACTGGATAGATTACGTCACTTAAGATATGTTTTCCAAAGTAGAATTACTGCATAAAAGGGTTTTCACTGTCTACTATTCTTTATATACTTTGCTATATTTCTACATAAGTAATTTTTGAGGAAATGTGGTCCATTTTCCATACAGGATGGAAAATTAGTTGACTTGAAGATATAGCAAAACGCACCAGGACAAGAGAAATTGGAACACTGGAAAGCAAGGAGAAAGTTAACTTTGTAACTTGGGTGACATCCAGGAAGACTGGGAGAGACTAGCATAGAATTTAGGCCTCCGTTCCTGGAAACTCCAACTATCTGGTGGTCTTCCTAGCTCCAGATTTAGATATCTCACCCAGAGATCAGGCAGGGCTCAAGATGCAACCCTGTCAAAAATGGTCTATTTTCCTTCTCTTGCTACTTGGGGCTATGATGGCTACTATGACAGCCATAGGAGCTATGGCCGTAGTAGTACCACAAGTACAGCACACCTGGCTAACCATACAAAATAAAGATTACTTGCCCATGGTCCGGAAACACCTGGGAGTATCATGGTACCAAATATACTCATTAGCTAGTGTTGCTAGCCCTCCTGACTGCGGAAAAGGGGGAACTGTGTGTTCCTCAGCAAGGAATGTTGCTTCTGTGAAAACCACTCAGGGGAAATAAGAGAAAATGAAAAAAAAAATTGCTAGAAAAAATACAAGCAAGAAATTATCAGGCCTCCTTGGGATAGGGAGCAACTTGAACCATCTAGGGTCCCTAGGTAGCAAACACCCTTAGCTTGGCTTCCTGTTCAGACCTCAAATTACAAACCTCCTGATTAACTTCATTCAATCTTTGGTTGAGACAGTCAGATTATAGCTGGTAATGCGAGAGTATCAAGTAATTCCACTGCATGGAATGGATGGTTCACAAGGGATTGTGGAAGTGATAGGAGAGGATGAGGCAAAAAGCAAGCCCAGGGCCTGGCGCCATGGCCTAGTGGCGAAAGTCCTTGCCTTGAACGCACAGGGATCCCATATGGGTGCCGGTTCTAATCCCAACAGTTTCACTTTTCATCCAGCTCCCTGCTTGTGGCCTGGGAAATCAGTAGAGGACGGCCGAAAGCCTTGGGACCCTGCACCTGCAAGGGAGACCCAGAAGAGACTACTGGTTCCTGACTGAATTGGCGCAGCTCTGGCTGTTGCAGTCACTTGGGGAGTGAACCATCAGACAGAAGATCTTCCTCTCTGTATATCTGACTTTGCAATAAAAACAAAATAGATCTTTTTTTTAAAAAAAAAGAATTAAAAAAAAAAAGAGCAAGCCCAAACAGAAGTCACAGGGAGATTAGAAGGTTCTGGGAATCTTCAGTTTACTGTAACTCAGCTAAGACCAAATATGGAATGAAACTAACAGTCTGAGGCTAACTGCCTTGTATTTGCTTCTGTACTTCCTGCTTGCTTCCTTCTCTTTCCCTATAAAAACTGAGGGGAAGGCGGTCAGGGCTTAGCCATTTTGGACTCATCTAGACTAATGCCCTCCGGAGAAATGAGGTTCTTCCTTTTCTGTAAGCAGCTGTTAACTCTCTGGTGGTCTTTTCTGTAACAAGGAAGAGACAAAATGAACAAGATAAATTTAATAGAATACTAATAATTAAGGGGAGGAAGCCTTTAGCCTGGCAGTTAGAAAAATATCGTAATCCCATATCGGAGCACCTGGATTCAATTCCTTACCCCAGTTCCTAATTCTTTTATTTTTTTTTTAAGATTTATTTTATTTTTTATTGCAAAGTCAGATATACAGAGAAGAGGAGAGACAGAGAGGAAGATCTTCCCTCCAATGATTCACTCCCCAAGATGCTGCCATGGCTGGAGCTGATCCAAAGCCAGGAACAAGGAGCCTCTTCCAGGTCTTTCACACGGTTGCAGGATCCCAAAGCTTTGGGCCATCCTTGACTGCTTTCCAGGCCACAAGCAGGGAGTTGGATGGGAAGTAGGGCAGCCAGGACATGAACTAGTGCCCACATGGAATCCCAGCACATATAAGGCTAAGACTTTAGCCACTAGGCTACCATGCGAGTCCCCTGCAGCTCCTAATTCTAGCTTCTTGCCAATGCAGACCCTGGAAAGTAGCGGTAATGGTCTAAACCACCCATATGGGAGACCTAGAGTATATTCCTGGCTTTTAGCTTCAATCACAGCTCATTGCTGGCCATCATAATCACATATACTGTGATGGCAATCATTTGCTTGTTTTCTCTCTCCCAGTCATGTCTTTTCAGATAAGTAACATTTTCTAAAAGAATGCTAACAATTGGGAAAATCAGGTTTGCTAGAGCTCTTTTTTGCAATTCTTGCAACTTTCCCCATTAGCTTAGAATTCTTTCAAAATAAAGTTTTAAGAATCTTTCCTGGATGTGTATTCCTGTAGGATCAAAACCAGACCAGGCTTCTTGTGTATGCATACTTCTTGCTTAGCTTATCAGCCTCAGCCCTCACTATTCTTCATGCCTAGGCCATGACCTCTAAAACTAGCAAACCACTTCTGGTTTCACGAACGCACACTGCTATTTCATTTTTCGTGTCCCTTTACTTTCTATTTCTCTGCCTGGACTGCTTTTCCTTATTTGAGTTGCTGATAAAATTAGTTTATTTAAGATCTAGCTTCAGGGTTGGAGTTCGTAATGCAGTGGGTTAAGCCACTGCCTGGACACCTATATCCCATATTGGAATCCAGTTCCAATCCAGTTTCCTGGTAATGCACCTGGAAAGCAGCAAGTCCTGGCTCAAACATTTCAGTCTCTGCCACCTGTGTGGAAGATCTGGATGGAGTTCGTGGCCAGGGCATCTTCCAGAGTTCCCAGGTGGGTGCACAGGCCCAGGGTCTTGGCATGTCCTCCGCCACTTTCCCAGCCACAACAGGGAGCTGTATGGGATGTGGAGTAGCCGGTACTAGAACTGACACCCATTGGGAGCTGGCACTTGCAGAAGGAAGATTAGCCAATTGAGCCATTACACTGGCCCACCATAAAGCTTTTTTTCTGTGTAATATTTTTAAAAATGAGTAACTGGGGATTGTTGCAGTGGCTCTGTAAACTAATCCTCTGAGGTGTAGCATCAGCATCCCAATATGGACACCAGTTGTAGTACCCTGCTCTGTTTCCCATCCAACTCCCTGATTAAACCCTGAGAAAATAGCAGAGAATGGCTCAAGTCCTTGAGCCCCTGAATCCATGAAGGAGACCCTGGACGAGGCTCTTGGTTGCAGATTGACTGAGCTCCAGCCATTGCAGCTTTTTTACGGAGTGAACCTGTGGATGGACATTCTCTCTCTCTCTCCCCACCTTCCTTCTCTCTGTAAACCTTCCTTTCAGATATAAATACATACATCTTTTTTAAAAGTGAGTAATGTAGGTTTCTGACAATAGATATTGCTTTTCTTGCTCTGACATATCTCAAACACTGTAGAGACATCTTATTTCAGTAGTAAAAAACAAGTTAGCAGTCAGAAAACTCTGACACAAGTGTCTATTTCTTACTTCTTGTTTTGTGCAAAATACCTAATATCTCAGAGCTTTTATTTTCTCAAGATCAACTGGCTTGGTCCCTGGGAAAGCACCTAGTATAACTCTAAACTACCATATAAACATAAGCTACCACTGCCAATTGCTAACTCCTCTTCTATGAGCAGAAACTTGCTCTTGTTTTTTACCTGGGGTGATGGTAGGGCTTTTTGTTTTGTTTTGTTTGTGCTCTTTGTTATGGCTCCTGCATGAAAGGGGCACTGAAACCAAATGCACATTACATTTGTACTGATCAAACAAAACTGCTGAAACCAACAATCCCCAAACTCCCAGGAAAAATCAATTTTTATTCCTTTATTGTGTCAGAGTCAGCTATAGGTCAACCAGGGAAGCACTGCCGTAGCAGTTAAAGACCTCAGATCCACCCGGTGGCTCTGCTGCCACTAAAGTTCTTGGCGTCTGTATGCGGAGGATCCTACATCAAGATTTTACAGATCAAACGTGGGAGTGTTGAACTTCACTCTATCTGGTCTTTTGGCCACAATTCATTCACTGGCTGTAACTTATTCCATGGGATGATAGAAAATGTGGTTCAGTTATGACCTCAGGATTAAAAATCTTGACTTGTCAATAATCTTACCAGTCTTTGCTTCAGCAATCCAAAAAAATATTTGTGGAATAAAGTCACCAATAAATGAATGAAGTAGACACATCCAAATGACAGTTTAATATCCGTTTGATTTTTTTTTATTTCCTTCTCAATAGGGCTTTAAAATTAACTTGCATCACTGAAAATGATTAAAGTTTTTCACTGTGTTTGCTCTGAAGGCCCATTGACAACTTAGTGCTTCTCAAGAGTCCATCTACCTGGGAGCAAGGCTTGAATAGATTGGGATTACCCCATACTCAACCCACTTTCTAATAACACTGTAGACTAGACTTGTCTACTTGCCAACCTTCCTTCCTTAGGACACAGAGCCAAAAACCCTGCTTCCAAAATTACACATGAATAGTTTGTCATGTGGAGCCGTCAGTCACGTGATTCAATGTTTTCTAGTCCATTCTGAAGCAACAGGAGTCATGCCAAGCACTTGCCCCATCTTCCCCTCAGCCTTCTTCACAGGCACCTACCTGTGGCTTCAACTCCAACCTCTCATGGAACACAGCACAGGAAATAATCAACCATGGGAGAAGCATGAGACTTTGTTTGAAGATTTATTTATTTAAAAGAACAGGGGACAGAAAGGAAGAGACAGGAGATTCATTCGGTGATTTACTCTCCAAATGATCAAAGCAGCTAGGTCCAGGCCAAGCCAAAGCCAGGAGCCGGAAACTTCACCCTAGTTTCTCATGTGGGTAAAATAGTCCAAGCACTTGTACCTTCTCCCATTACCTTCCTGGACACATTAGCAGGAATCTGGATTGGAAGCAGAACATCCAGGACTTGAACCCACACTCCAACAAGGGATTCTGGCATTATGAGCAGTAGCTTATCTAATTACACGACAATGATAGCTCCTACTCTAAGATGTATATGTAGGGATCACAACTATTTTGTTTTTCTTAACCTGTATATAAACAAGCACATAGCAATTTGGAGAGCATTCTAGCTATAAATATGAAAGATAGCGATAACATAGTTCTAGATAATAGCACTGGAGATTATCATTATGACCTGGAAAGAAAGTAATTTCTGGAAGAGGATGGAAAACTCCATTAGTGAAAACCACTCTCTCTCTGCTAGGCCTGCCCTCTTTGCATTCTACCAAGTGTCCACCTGTCAGTGGATTTTTGTCTTGACATGCTGTGCTAGTCTATTTGGCTAACCTTGATGCCTTAATTTCAATGGCTCTATAATAAGTGTTTTTGTTTTGTTTTGTTTTGTTTTTAAAGATTTATTTTTATTGGAAAGGCAGATATACAGAGAGGAGGAGAGTCGGAGAGGAGGATCTTCGATCTGATGATTCACTCCCCAAGTGACAGCAATGGCTGGTGCTGCGCCAATCCGAAGCTAGGAGCCAGGAGCCTCTTCCAGGTCTTCCACACGGGTGCAGGTTCTCAAGGCTTTGGCCGTCTTCAACTGCTTTCCCAGGCCACAAGCAGGGAGCTGGATGGGAAACAGGGCTGACAGGATTAGAATTGGTGCCCATATGGGATCCCGGTGCATGCAAGACGAGGACTTTAACCACTACGCTATCGTGTCAGGTCCTATAATTAGTATTGATATCTAAAAGAGTAAGTCCTTCTGCTTAGTTATTTTTTCAAGAAAGTCTCAATCCTTAACTGTGGCAAGGTAAGGGAATGGTGCACACCGGAGTAAAAGCATCAGATATCAAGAGTGATGTGGAACAATGCGTGCAGGAGTTGGGAGAGCATAAGCAGCGTATGCAGGGGTTCATCTGAAAAGGCAGATTGGTGCTAAGACTGGACAGCAGCCTGACAACATCCTTGCTTCAGCCAGGCTCTGACACCCACAACTGTGGGGTTTCCTTTTCATCCTGCTCAGGCTCTGGTACTCTGCCTGCAGAGGCGGAGATGGTTGCCCTGGAAATGGACATCAGCACTCCAGCACAGAGTGGGGCATATCTCTGCTGAGAAGCAGCCTAGGCTGGAATGCCATATTTCTGAGCAGGCTGAGAAGGGCAGCTCCTTGACAAGGAGAGTCTGCCACTGCAGGAGAAAGATGTCCTTGACTGCTTTCCCAGGCCACAAGTAGGGAGCTGGATGGGAAGTGGGGCTGCCGGGATTAGAACTGGCGCCCATATGGGGTCCTGGCACAAAAATTTTAGCCACTAGGCCACAGTGCCAGGCCCTGAATTTTCTTTAAAAAAAAAGATTTATTTTTATTGGAAAGTCATATTTACAGAGAAAAGGAGAGACACAGAAAGATCTTCCACTCATTGATTAACTTTCCAAATGGCCACAGCACCCAGAGCTGAGCCTATCCAAAGCCAGGAGCCAGGAGCTTCTTCCAGGTCTCCCATGCAGGTACAGGATCCAAACGCTTTGGTTCATCCTCTACTGCTTTCCCAGGCCACAGGCAGGAAGCTGGAAGGGAAGTGAAGCAGCTGGGATACAAACCGGTGTTCATATGGGTCCTGCTACACACAAGGTAAGTGTTTTAGCCACGAGGCTACAATGTTGGGCTGACTTTGAGTTTTCTTTTTTCATTTACTTTATTTTTTTATTTTGATAATCTTTACATAGGTGATTAGGTCACAAAGGGTCAAGGGCTACAGGAAAGTGGGTAAGACCATTGTTGCCACATTATTATTATTATTATTTTCTAGACTTGGGGAAATGGGAGAATAAAGGGAGAAGCCCCACCCAGCCTTCCACCCATCCCAGGTCCCCAGTGTGGGGTATGGTCTGAGAGTCCTGCTCAAGTGGTTTTGATAGTCCAACAGTTCTGAACTGCTGCCAATCTCGATATTGCAAACACGATGAAATCTCTCTAGAATTCACTAGCTGACACAGTCCACCCCAGAGTCTCCATTAGCCCAGATTTCCACTGCCAACACGTGGCTGGGGTAGATAGCGATTTGTTCTGTCCTCCATCCTGTTGTGGCACCAGGTGTCCTCTGCAGGTTCCAACGGACTGCCAATCCTCCATGTGCACCTGGATATGCTGTCCACTGTTCCTTCCGAACCTCTGAGGAGGCTCAGCTTTGACATATGCACTACATGGTCAGACCATGGAACCTGCACTTCTCTTCATGATTGGGGTTCTGAGATTAGCAGTTCAGTTGGAGGGATCCTCAAAGAAACTTCGTCTGAGGTGATCTCAAGCATGATTCCTGTGTGTGCATGCCAGTACAGGGTCTGGCAGAGTCTGTCACCCGATCAGCTTATGCATATGTTGGTGGTTCAACTGCTGGTTCAGTTGTGTTTCCAGCCCTATGTTCAACACAAATTATAAATAAATATATATATATAGCAGGCTGTTTACAATTCTGAGCAATGAAAGCTTGTTCTTATTAAATTATATGGAGCTGAGATGTACTTTACCAGATACCTTGATTAAATTGTGTGGATAATAGTTTCTGTTGGTCTTGATTTATAATGCTTACATGAAATCATCACCAGAAGGAAAAAACTCCCAGACTTGCCTTACACATAAATGCATGGCTCTTACAATACTTATGATATGACATACTCATTTATCTTTTTTTAAAAGATTTATTTATTTTATTAGAAAGTCAGATATACACAGAAAGGAACATATTCTGTCCACTGATTCACTCCTCAAGTGGCCACAAAGGCTAGAACTGTGCGAATCTGAAGCCAGGAGCTAGGAACTTCTTCCATATGGGTTCAGGGTCCCAAGGCTTTTGGGCCATCATCTGCTGTTATCCCAGGCCACAAGCAGGGAGCTGAATGGGAAGTGGGGCCATCAGGATATATACCAGCACCCATATGAGATCGCAGTGCATGCAGTGTAAGGATTTCAGCTGCTAAACTATTGCACCGGGCCCCTCATGGTAATTTCTTCAAAAATATTTTTATTAGTTTACTTTCATTTTACTTGAAAGGTACAGACATAAAAACAGAAGTCTTCTATCCCCTGGCTTATTCCACAAATGCACACAACAGCTAGGACTGAACAGGACCAAAGCCAGGAGCCAGAAATTGCATCCAGCTTCCCCTTGTGAATGGCAGAGACCCAGGCACTTGAGTGTCTGCAGCCTCTAGTAACTGTGTGAAGTGAAGTAGCTGAAACTTGAATACAGTCGTTTCCAAATGGGATGTGATCATTTCAAGCAGCATTTCAACAACTGCACCAAATACTTGCCCCAAAAAGTGCTTTTAAAACCATTTTGAAGGCCTTACATAGTAAACTATTGGCTAAAATCCTCACCTAGGGATTCCATATGGGTGCCAGTTCTAATCCCGGCAGCTGTGCTTCCCATCCAGCTCACTGCTTGTGGCCTGGGAAAGCAACAAAAAACAGTCCAAAGCCTTGGGACCCTGCACCCACGTGGGAGACCCAGAAGAGACTCCTGACTCCTGGCTTCAGATAGGCTCAGTTCTGGCTGTTGAGGTCACTTGAGGAGTGAATCATCAGAAGGAAGATCTTCCTCTCTGTATATCTGGCTTTCTAATTAAAAAAAAAAAAAAAACCTTAAAAAATTTTGAAAAGAAATAGTGAATACTAGCTCTTGAGCATCTGTTATAGTTATAAGGAGATTATCTTATAGACACTGTTACAAATTTATTATTAAAAGGATAAACATGTTTTAAATTGGAAAGGATGATAAAAATAATGAGAAATAAGTAATAAAAGAGAAGTCCAATTCTATCTTGTGTAAGAGTATAACGGGGCTTATTGGGAGTCACTCTGACTGGGCTGCAGCTCCCCCTGGTGTATGTGAGGGCCGAGTGTGTGCTGGGCATGGCGGGGCTGGACCGCAGCACCCATTGGTTTGCAGAGGAAGGAAGGCAGAACAAATGGATCAATTACCCCAGCTAAGTTTGACAACAATTTTCTGGGCCAATGGAGACTTGCAGGTGGACTGTGTCAATTGACCTTGAAAGGATTTCCTCATCCTTGGAGTGACAGTATCAACAGCATCTCAGAACTGTTGAAACCACTTGAACAGAACCCTCAGAAAATACTCTACAGCGGGGACCCTGGGATGACATCCAGTGACTATTCTCCATTCCTGTGGACGGAGGTGATGGGGAGGCTGGGTGCGGTTTCTCTCTTGTGTGCCCGCCTCCCCCAGGTGCAGGAAGAAGAAAAAGAAAATGTGTAAATAACGGTCTCACCCAATTTTCCCTGATCCTCGACCCTTCCCAACCTGACCAACTATGTAAACATCATGAAAAATAAAATTTTTAAAAGATTATAGCTGCCATGATACTAATACTAATATTAATTTAAAAAGTACAGTCTTTTGGTTAAAAAATAAAGAGTCTGGAAAGCATAATAGTAGAGGGGGAAAAATCAGACCATCTGCATTCAAAAGCTGATCCATCCCCTGTGCAGTTAACGTCTCCTTGCCCCCTCTCATTTGTGAGGGTTCACTCACATCTATAACAAATGTGTTGTATGGAATATTCTATTTTATGGTGTGTTTCCTAACTCCAGAACTGAAAAGACCAGCTACCTAGACTAGAAGAAGAAAATATTACAAATCAATATAAAAAGGAAATATGACTTGGTAATCAAGGAAATTCAGTAGCAGTATGGAAAAATAATTTTCATTGATGAAGAAAGTCCAAAACAAAAGAAAGTCTTAAGCTTATCCAAAAATTAATAAAATATTCTAATTAGATAAGAATAACCAAATGGAATAAAATGTCATATCTAGGAAACTGCTAAAAGGTTTTATGAACGTCTCTTTTTAAAAAAAAATTATTTTCTATATTATTGTAACAATATGGGGAGAATCAGTCAGATGTGGGAATTTGGGGGGAATGGGGAAATCCCAGACCCTATGGAATTGTACCATAAAATTCAAAATAGAAAACAACAAATTTAAAATACGAAAACAAAAAAAATTTTTTTTTTGGTAAGTCAGATTTACAAAGTGAAGGAGAGACAGAGAGAAAGATCTACCACCTGCTGGTTTATTCCCTCAGTGGCCACAATGGCCCGAGCTGAGCCCATTCAAAGCCAGGAGCCAGGAGCTTCTTCTGGGTCTCCCAGGAGGATGCAGGGTCCCCAAGACCTTGGGCCATCCTTTACTGCTTTCCCGCCAAAGCCACAAGCACTGAGCTGAATGGAAAGCGGGGCTGATGAGATATGAACTGGTGCCCATATGGGATCGTGGTGCATGGAAAGCAAGGACTTTAACCAGTAGGTTATCATGCAGGGCTCAGCTTTATGAACTTCTAAGTTTAAAAAATATAATATAGGATGGACCAAAATTCAGCCTTATTAGCACTTTTCTAGATTTTCAGGATGCGTCAGGTTCTTTTTTAGATATTTTGCACAGTGTGATAATTATAGCCAATAATAGTGTGTTGGACATTTAAAGATGGCTCCAAGCATAGCAATGTTCTCATCACGCATAATGACAGAATAAGCAGCTTAGGTGACAGTTTTGTTGGTTAGCTTGATTTAATTATTACAAATTGTATTCATAAATCTTAACATCACTTTGTGCCCTATAAATATTTAGTCTCCACCTTACCCACAAGAAATATATTCTAAGATGACTGTACTTATAGGCATACTGCAGAGATATTGCAGGTTAGGTTCCAGCCCACTGTATTAAAGCAAATACCATGATAAAGTAATTTTTTGGGGGGGGGGTTACTCAGTGATTTGGAACTGAAGTTTAGGGGCCAATTCTTTCACATAGTGTGTGAAGCTATGACCTACAGTAGTGGCATCCCATGGGGGTACTGGATCAATTTCCAGTTGTTCCAGTTCTGATCCAGCTCCCTTGCTAATGGGCCTGAGAAAGCAGCAAAGGATGGTCCAAGAGCTTGGGCTCCTACACTCCTGTGGGAGACCTGGAAGAAGTTTCTGGTTCCTGGCTTTAGACTGGCTTAGCCATCTGGGGAGTGGGACAGCAGATGGGAGCTACCTCTCTGTCTGTGTTCTCTCCCTGTCTGTGTGTCAAGCAAATAAGTGTATCTTCAAATTATATCTAAGAAGTTATGTTTATAATATGTTAAGTGTGCAGTAGCAATGTCTAAACATTGTCTACCCTTAATTTAAAAATATTTTATTGCCAAAAAATGCTAATAATTATCTGAGTCATCAGTGAGTCAAGAATCTTTTCACTTACGGGAAGTCTTGACTCAATACTGATGGATGCTGCCTAGCCAGGATGGTGGTTGCTGAAGATTGGGGTGAATGTGGCAGCTTGTTAAGACAGTCAGGTTTGCCACCTTGAAGGACTCTTCCTTTCCAGAAAGATTAATCTGTAGTATATGTTTGATAGTATTTTACCTATAGTATAACTTTCAATATTGGCATCAACTTCTCACACTATCACCTCAGCTTATGTCATAAATCCTTTGTGGTCATTTCAGCTATATTCATAGCAGCTTCACCAGGAGTAGATTCCATCTCAATAAAAAATATCATGTTCAGGCCGACGCTGTGGCACAGTGGGTCGAGTCACCGTCTGTGTCACCAGCATGCTATATGAGCATTGGTCCGGGTCCAGGCTACTTCCACTTCCAATCCAGCTACTACTAATGATCTGGGGAAAGCAGCAGAAAATGATGCAATTGTTCATATCTTTATAATTCAGTTCCTGACTTCTGTAGCCAACTTTGAAGTAGACTAGCTGTAGATCTCATTCTCTTCCTATTTCTGTAACTGACTTTTTTTTTTAAGATTTTTTTTTTATTGGAAAGGCAACTACAGAGAGGAGGAGAGACAGAGAGGAAGATCTTCTGTCCAATGATTCACTCCCCAAGTGAGCACAACAGCCGGTGCTGTGTCATTCCAGAGCCAGGAGCCAGGAACTTCCTCCAGGTCTCCCATATGGGTGCAGGGTCCCAAGGCTTTGGGCCGTCCTCAACTGTATTCCCAGGCCACAAGCAGGAAGCTGGATGGGAAGCGGGGCCACTGGGACACAAACTGGTGACCATATGGGATCCCGGCACGTTTAAGGCAAGGACTTTAGCTGCTAGGCCACCACGTTAGGCCCCAACTCTGACTTTCAAACTAAGTAAATAGATTTCTAAAGATTTGTTTTTATGAGAAAGTCAGATATACAGAGAGGAGAAGAGACAGAGAGGAAGACCTTCTGTCCACTGATTCCTTCCCCAAGTAACCCAACAGCCAGAACTGAGCCGATCCAAGACCAGCAGCCAGGAGTTTGAGTCTCTTCTGGGTCTCCCACGTGGGTGCAGGGTCCCAAGGCTTTGGGCTGTCCTCCACTGCTTTCCCAGGCCACAAGCAGTGAGCTGGATGGGAAACAGGGCTGCTGGGATTAGTACCAGTGCCCATATGGGATCCTGGCATGAGCAAGGCAAAGACTTTAGTCACTAGGCTACTGTGCCGGGTCTGTAGATTTTTGAAAGAAAAACACCACTCTTTCATACACAATTAGTAGTTGATAGCAATGTACATCATAAGGCTCTACTTCTAATTCTAGTTCTCTTGATGTTTGTACTGAGTCTGCAATTATTTCTTCTACTAAAGTGTTAACCCCTCAAATGCATCCATTGGGATTTGTATTAACTGCTTCCAAATTCCTGTAAGTTTTGATATTTTTATATCCACCCATGAATCACACATGTTCTTTTAAAAAAACAACCAGTGAATTCTGGAGAGGTTTAAACATGATAAGAGTGATGAGATCAGCAGCAATTCAGAACTGTTGAATTATCAAAACCACCTGAGCAATACCCTTAGAGCATGCCCCACATTAGAGACCCAGTGATGGGTGGGAGGCTGAGTGTGGCTTCTCCTCTTGTCTTTCCCCTCCCCCCAGACATAGTAATTAAAGGAGAGAATGTAAAAACGATAGTCTCACCCAATTTTCTCTAGTCCTTGACCCTTTGCACCCCAATCAAATATGTAGAAATAATTATCGAAAACAAAATAAAAATTACAAAAGGAACCGGTGCCCATATGGGATCCTGGTGTGTTCAAGGTGAGGAATTTAGCTGCTAGTCTAAATGTTCTTAATGAATTTGGAATAAAGCCTTTCCAGAACGTTTTCAATTTACCTTGCCCAAGTCCATCAAGGGAATCACTATTCATGGCAGATGTTCTCAGCTTAGAAAATATTTCTTAAATAGTAAGTCTTGAAAGTCAGAACTATTCCTTTGTCCATGTGCTGAAAACTGGATGCTGTGTTAGCAGGTGCAAAGACAACATCTATTACACTGCTAATCTGTGTCCATCAAAGAACTTGGTTGACCTGGTGTATTGTCAATGACCAGTAATCTTTTGAAAAGGATTTTTTTCTTATGGTAGCAGGTTTCAACAGTGGACTGAAAAGCCATGTTTTAAACAAATGTGCTATTATTCATGCTTAATCATTCCATTTATAGAGCACAGGCTGATTATGTGGTCCTAGGATTTTCCTTATGGCAAATAAGCTGGGGTCAACTTAAAGTCTTCAGCAGCATTAGCCCCTGGCAAGAAAATTTGTCTGTCCTTTGAAATTTTGAAGCCAGGCAATGACTTCTTTTGTACCGTGAAAGCTTTAGATGGCATCTTCTTTCTATATAGCTGTTTCATCCACACGGAAAATCTGTTGTGTGATGCAGTAGTCACCTTTGTCAATTATCCCGCCATTGTTCTACGTAGCATGTCACAGCTTCTTCATCCGCTCTTGCTGCTTTGCCTCACACTTTTCTGGCATAAAGATACCTTCTTTCCTTAAGCCTCCTGGAGCAGCCTCTGCTAGCTTCAGACATTTCTTCTGCAAGCTTCCCACTTCTCTTATTGTTCCTAGAAATGAAGAGTTAGGGCTTTGCTCTGGATTAGGCATTGGGTTAAGGGAATGTTGTGGCTGGTTTGATTTTCCAACCAGACCGCTAGAACTTTCTCTTTTTCCCCAACCAGGTTGTTTTGCTTTCTCATCAATTTTGCATTCACTGGGAGTTGGGAGGATCCTTTTTTTATGCTTCAAAATTTTGCCTTTTAAATTATAGCTTTACTGTGTAGATGGTCATCCCTCTATGCACTGCAGGAGTCTGCAGTTAAAATAGGCTCCCACCTAATGTTCATTAATCCCAAAGATAAACTACCTAGAAATCTGATTGGAAGAGACACTTACTGGAAGGACTGATGGCAGTGGGTAGGTTAGCCAGTAATCCTCATCTACCTGACCAGTGTACACATTTTTAAATAGTAAAGCAGCATAAGAGGTCCCACAAGGTTGTCAACAGGCCACAGCTGCATTCAACTTACAATCATTCACCCCACCAAATTCTACTTCGGATATTTACCATGAATGGACAGGGAATGATCTTTATCATGAGAGAATGGCAGCTTTACTAGCCTTCCTTACCATATACCCAAATATGATGTCATCAAGCAAAGCATTGTCATTGTTTTCCCATGGTAGCATGGCTTTTTGGTAAGTCTTTAAGTATGATTTGCTGTCTGAGAAAAATAGCTAAACAAATAACCTAAAATAATTCAATACTAAGAATATTTTTCATGCACATAAATATGCACTATGGTATCCTTGATCAAAGTGAAAACCTAAATCAACCTAAACATCTAATGATCTGGCACTAATTATCTAATGATTATGAAGCCTACATTAACAAAATTCTGGAGTCTAAACATTCTTGGAAAAATATGTGCTAGTATAGAGAAATGTTATTGCTTACACAGTGTTAACAGGGCAAAAATGAAAGGATTTTCTAAAAACAAGCATGAAAAATATAGGTAAAATTAATGAAAGCATAGATAATAGCCTTCTTTGGTGGGAAAATGACAGTTTTTCTGTGTTTTCCAGTGTCCCTTATTGGATATGTGTTTTCTTAAAATGAAGCAGGCGAAGGAGGATAGGGGAGGGGACAGTGCTGGCACCAGTGTAACCATATGGATGCTAAGTGTTCCCTGCTCCACTTCCAATCCAGCTCCCTGCTAATGCACCTAAGAAGGCCACGGAAGATGGCCAGAGACCTGGGGCCCTTGCAACCCATATGGAGACTGGGAAGAAAACTCCTGGTTACTGACTCAAGTCTGCCCCAGCTTGAACCATTTCAGCCTTTTGGAAGTGAACCAGCACATGGAAGATCTGACCTACTCTGCCTTTCAAATAAATCATACAAAATTTAAAAATTTAGATGGAGGGAAGCTGTATTTAAAAAAAATACTATTTCTTCAACTTCTACAAAATGCTACTTGTAGTAAACCACATAATTTATATCAAAATGTGTTTTTATTATATTTTTATCTAGTTATTTATTTTATTTGAAAGGGAGAGAAACAGAAATCTCCCATTTGTTGCTTTACCTCCCAGTTTTCCCTAGCTGGGCTGGAGCAGGCCAAAGCACCTGGCTTGTAGGGTGAGCATTAGCAGGAAGCTGGGATGGAGAGAGAACTGAAGCACAGGCCTCCAATATGGAATGCGTGGGCATTCAAAGTTGCATCTTAAGCACCACAGGAAACACTTGCCCCTATTTCTTTTTAGTTCATTGCAAGCTCCAGATGTCAGTTCACTTGTAAAGATGGGAAATTTTACATCGTTCATCTCTGAAAGTAATATCTAAGACACAGTTCTGAACTCAAAAGTCTGATGAATTTCTGAGACCATCTTCTCTACTTTTCATAGAAAACACTTCCTAATTTTATAGTTCAGCCTCAAATTTGGTTGACTCAGATTTTGTACTAATACAACAGCTCTGCTCTCTAAAATGTGGTGCCCAGATAAATATCAGCCAAGCCCTTCAAACCTCATTTGGAAATATGGGGTCTGCTTGTGATGTCCCTGCTCACCATTTAACAAATGACAGTGGCAGGTAACGTCATCTGCTGCCCCTCTAAGTTAGCAGCAGATACTGAAGAGCTGCCTGAATTGATTTCTGCTGGCATGTTCTCTAATGTATTGCAAAAAGCTTCTGAGATTGATGACACAGAGACATTGAGCTGAAAGTAATTCTTTTCAAAGTGAGTTTGGTTGTGGCATAAAATAAGAACTATTCCAGTTTTCTGCCTTGACTGTTTGTGATAAACATAAAACAAATGGAAACTGAGTAATTAGTGTTAGACAAATAGGCATAAATTGTGGGATATTTGATATATACATTAACACCAAAGCTTCATTACACATTTAGTACTTTATTTTTCATTTTAACTGTAAAAGTAATTCATTGTCTGTAGGCTGACAGGACCTAAAATATAGGCAATTGATTACCCAGGAACATAACAATGAAATGTAAGAAAATAACCTCTTAGATTCTGCTTTCGTATATAACAATGCTTTTGGCTAAAAGAGAGGACTAGGAAAGAAACAAAGGGATGTTCATTTCTTTCACACCTTCCAGTTTGGGCTCAGACTGCTACATACAGGAGAGACAGCTATTCTCTACCAACCTAGCCTGGCAATGAGGATTTACAAATTTATCAGTTTCCTATGAGCCATTGCAGCTCAACGCTAGTTGGTGGTACACTTACTTGGGAGTGCTTACTGATTTCCATTGCTTCCTTTCTTAGTAAATGGTTCTTTTAAACCATTGCTTTTTGTCACTCCATTTGCATAGCTTCGTGTTTCTCAAAGGAACACACACTATGTAGCATATAAACTAGGAATTTTATAGCATCCATTCATAGGCCTTGATTTATGGTAGGACTCCATTTAAGCTCTATTCTGGGCATGTCTAAAAGCAGTGCAAGAGGTGATAGCTACAGGGACCAGCAGAAAAGGCTCAAAATAAAGGTCAGGCATCCTACCAGGGTCAAAATGCCTTTGTGAGAAGGTCACTCTACTCGGGCATGACTGCAGCTGCTCTTCTGGGAATGGCCACTGTGACTGTGTGATGCCATTTAATCAAGTGTCTCTCAGTAATTAAAAAAGTGGCCGCGTGCGACCTGAGATTACACAAGCCATCCACCCTGCTTTACCTCAGTCTCATCGGTCTCAAAATGAATCCAACAGCTAGGTGTTTTTCCTTATCTAGCAGTTAAATCATATTTCTTCTCAAAATGCTTTCTGAATGTAGACAATTTTTTGTTAATGTTAATCTTTACAATAAAAATATTTGTGATGCAACTCAGGGATTCTCGAATAATTTTGTTCATTTCTTCGGTTCATTTCTTAAGTTCGTTACTTCTGTTATTTGTTCTATGTATTCGGATATATTTTTATAAAGATGAACAAGATAGGCTTCTAATTTCTAACATAATGTCATATGTAAATACGTTATTCTACAATTTATAAAAACTGGATAGGTTGTGTTGATAAATGCTTTGGGAGGGCTACAGTTAGTTCATTTTGTTGGAATGTAAACAAAAGTAGAGGTCTCTGAACAGATTCACACTGTGCTCCTAATAGTCAGGAATACTGGCTAATATCAAAAGAAAAATATTTACCATGATAAAAAAATCTCTCCCTTCTGTCTGACTTAAGAAGAGAAATATGATAACTCACTGAAAGAATATTCCTTAGTAACACTGATGGTGATATTCAGATTAAATGAAATCAGCGCTGAGTGAGGATGTCCCTGATTATACTGAAGTTATATCATCTGTCTCAACTTAGAAAATAAAAAGTACACCTTCTCTTATGAAGTTTTACAGAATGCAAGCAGAGAGCTCTGGCTCAAGGAGTTAGTAAAACAAAAAATGTTCCTTTTCACAATATTTAGAGATTGGCTAAGATTTAAAAAAATTCCAGTAGCAGATTGTATCTGTGATGACTTTAAAGATGGAAATTACTGATTCTGAGGAACAAGGGGGTCTTTGGAGGCATTTTAGGTTGCTAGCGTTGGAATAAACAAAATACTGTAGGGGCAGGCACTATGGCATACAGATGAAGCTGCTCCCCAGACTGCCAACATTCCATATTGGAGTTCCTGGTTCAAGTCCTAGTTGCTCTACTTCCAATCTGGTTTCTCGCTAATGCACGTGGGAAGACAGTATATGGTGGTCTTTACTTGGATTCCTGCTGCCTCTATAGGGGACCTGGATACAGTTCTGGGCTCCTTCCTTTGACCTGGCCTATCTCCAATTGTTGTGGGCATTTGAGGAATGAACCAGAGGGTGGAACATTGTCCCTTTCTGTCGGTCTGCTTTTCAAGGATATAATAAATATGTATTTTAAAGAATAATAGAGACAGGGTGGGCTAAACAACAGAAATTAATTTTCCCATAGTTCTGGAGGTCAGAAATCCAAAACCAAGGCATGAGAAGGTCTAGCCTCTCTCTGGCATGTGCACAAACACTTTCTTCCTGCATTCTCACATGACCATTTTTCAGTCTGTGTTTTCTGTATGTTAGTCTCCTTTTAGACCAACAATAGTCATGCTGGATTAGGGCCCACTCATATTAACTGTTTAAACTTAAATACCTTTTTAATAGTTTTGTCTTAAAAATATAGCCATGTCTCAAAGTGACATTGGAACTTCAACTTATGAATTTGGGGGAAGGATAGAAATGAGCCCCTAACATTGGGAAATAAGCTATCCTACATCTCTCAGAATCTGGATCCAGGAAGTAGTTGCAGCATTTCCTAGTGGATAATCTTTATTATTCACAGGATAATTCTGAGAGGTCCAGGGCAAGATTCCGAACACCTTTCCAGCATACAACAATATTTATGTATATGGCCACACAGACAGGAAAGTCAATTACTTTTGTGCGATTTTTTAGTAGGACTCAGTAAAGATCTACAATATTTTCTTTCTTGAGCCTTTGCCACTGTTGATTATGCCATTTAACCAAATATCAGTGTCAAGTGGCTGGCATTTGGAGGCGGAGTTAAGCTGTGACTGAGACACCCATGTCCTGTATTGGATAGCCAGGGTTCGAATTCCGGCTGTCCTCCCAATTTCGCTTTCTTGCTGATGTACTGACTGTGAAGCAACAGGTAAATGGCCCAGGTATTAAAGTCCTACCATCCATGAGGGAGATCCAGAATGCGTTTCAGGCTCCTGGCTTCAGCCAGCTCCAGCTCCAGCTGTTGCACACATTTGGGAAATAAAACAACAAATGTAAGACTATTGTCTCCTTAGTGCATTTAAAATAGATAATTACTTAAATCTCTTAAACAACATCAGTGTCTAAACAACTTATGTGGTGAGAACATTTCTACCACATTTTAAAAAAATATTTATTTTATTTTTATTGGAAAGTCAGATATACATAGAGGAGAGACAGAGAGGAAGATCTTCTGTCTGATGATTCACTCCCAAAGTGGCCACAACAGTCAGAGCTGCACTGATCTGAAGCCAGCAACCCAGATTCTCCTCTGGGTCTCCCATATGGGTGCAGGGTCTCCAAGGCTTTGGGCTGTCCTGGACTGCTTTCCCAGGCTGCAAGCAAGGAGCTAGGTAAGCAGTGCTGCTGGAGTATGAACCACTGCCCATATGGGATCCCGGCACATGCAAGTCGAGGACTTAAGCCACTAAGTTACTGCACCAAGCTTTTCACCACATTTTCGTCAAGAAATGCATAATTATTATTCAGCAAGTGGAGGCTTATGCTATATTTATCAGGAAGAACTAACTGCAATAACACAGCCCCAATTTTAATATATTACATTTTATGTATTTTCCACAGGAAGAATCTACAAGATGCTCTTGATTGGAAAGACCTCAACAATCTTCACCCAGGGTCAGGGAACCAGGAACTTGCCATCTGAAGTAAGTAGATTCCAAGATTTCCTTAGAAGGAGAAGAGAGCAGGGAAGGCAGAACAGGTCCTTATCCTCCTGACCTGGGTGTGAAGCACATCAGTTTTGTTCACATGAACTAGAACCAGTCAAGTGCTCCACTTGAGATTAACAGGCTCAGAAACATATAGTCTTTAGCTGGGTAGCTGCTTTCTAGGGACAACTCTACACCTGGAATACACAGTAAGAATTTGATCATTTATTTATTTATTTGAGTGGCAGAGAGAAAGATGGGGTGAAAGAGAATAGTTTTAATCTACTGATTTATTCCCCATATACCCACGGGACTGTGTCAGGATCCAAGTTGGAGACAGGAACTCAATCCAGATTTCCCATATGTGTAATAGGAACTCAGTTACTTGAGCCATCACCCCGCTGCCTCTGTGGGTCTGTGTTAGCAGGAACCTGGAGTCCAGCCAGAGTTGAGAATCAGGCTAAGGATAAGGGATACAGGCATACAAATCTGCATTTTAACTGTTAGGACAAATGTCTGCTTCCAGAATTAGAATCAGTCTTTGGTGATCCATTAGCCACCAAAGTCTACTACACCCAACCAACTCTAATAAAGGTCTATTTAAATATAGTTATTTTAGAAAGGCAGTGGTTAAAAGCCAGATTGCCTAGCTAGAATCTGCTACTTACTGGCTGTGTGAGTGGAAATATGCTTAGCTTCCTTTATCTGTAAAATGGGAATATTATTCAGAAATTTAAACAGTGAAGCTCTAGAAACAGTTTCTGCTCCATAGCTACAGCACCATGGTAGCTTTTGGTTTCCTCTTAACCTGCAACAAGCACAACTCCCTGTTAGGTAGGTGAATCCCTGTTAGGTAGGCTTGGCTGCAAGTTAGACAAGGCTAAGTTAGATGATCCGCTGTCAATAGCCCTGCCCCACAGAAGTAGCCACAATTGAACTATGGACCACTAGTCTCTCTTGCATCAGTGAGTGAACAACACACAGGAGAAGTCAGCAGTTTGTTGTGGGGGCAGAATTCAAAAACTGAAAAGAACAAAGCCAACCAACACTCAGAGAAAGGGCAACGATCAGAAGCCATGAAACAATGAAAGGCAAGAGTAGTCAGAAACCATGAATGGAAAAGCTAAGAAGCACAATGCAGAGAAGTCAGCTCTTTGCTCAGTATCAGGAACAGGAGCTGCTCTCAGTAGAGTAGCTGAGTTGCCAGAATAATATAGGACTGCAGCTGGGACCTACAGCAGCATGAGAACACAATGGGAGGAACTGATGATATTCCGACTGATCTTTCAGGTTTATTTTAGTGGGGCAGGTGAGACCCACCACAAGACAAATATTTGTCATGTTTACTTAAAAGTCCATTATTTGATGTTCCTTAGCATGCCATTTTGACTTTAAAGAGGCTGTCATTACAGCCACTATACTTCACTTGAAATTCAGAAGTGGGCTACCCCAGCTGTAGGCAACTGCCTAGGTCGCATTGTACCTAGGCAAATGTTACACTGCGGGGAGAAAGGCAGCAAATAGCTGGCAGGCATCCTGGGCCTGGTTGATGACAAACTTATGTTAACAACACCAGTGTGCCAGCATAGTTGCCTATTCAATTTTTTTTAAAGCTATGTGGGGGGTGGGTGGGACTAGTGTGATAGTGTAGCCTAGTAGCTGAAGTCCTTGCCTTATATGTGTCAGGATCCCATATGAGCACTGGTTCATGTCCTGGATGGTCCACTTCCCATCCAGCTCTCTGCTTGTGGCCTGGGAAAGCAACTAAGGATGTCCCAAAGTCTTGGGACCATGACCTGTGTGGGAGACCCAGAAGAATCTCCTGGCCCCTGGCTTCTGATCAGCTCAGCTCCAGCCATTGTGGCCACTTGGAGTGAATCAGTAGATGGAAGATCTTTCTGTATCTCCTTCTCTCTGTAACTCTGACTTTGCAATAAAAATAAATAGAATCTTTAAAATAAAAAGATATGTGTGGGGGGAGGCAGATGTTGCCATGTCAACAGTGTGTGGGGACCTGTGCACGAGTGTGCATGAGTCCTGGGTAGGCAGGAAGGGCCCCAGGCTGGCATGGAACACCACTGGAGGACTAGACTTGGGGTTCTGGGGGCACCGGGGCTGTGGTTTCCCAGGAAAGTGGGAGGGAGGACTGCTGAGGGAGAATGTGATAGGTGAGGAGTGACTTCTGGTGGACTTCTACCACCCAGGCTACTGTACTTGCAGGTAAATGAGGGGCTGAGACCAGGTGGTTTAGGGGAGGGAAACCAGAGAACCTTTTCAAGCCAAACCAATATACCCACCCCATGAGACCTGAGCTGGGACTGTTGGTATCAACCACTGCCCACCAACACACATGAAAGCTGTGGTTGAGGAACCTGTCTGGCAAAGCTCAACCACATTACCCATCAGTGAGCATCGGAGCAGGGTGTAGACCATGTTGGGCTGGGCCATGACACTAACCAACGTGCGAGAGAACTGGGTCTGAGAGCAGATTCTGTGGGGAATCATGGGCTTATCTCTGTGGGTCTGTCATAGCAGCTGGTTTGCTTGAGAGCTGGAGGTGTGACAGGATGAGCTAGGCATGACCATGAAACTCACCAACATTCATGGGTACTGTGTTTGGCAACAGGTACAGGCTGTAACACCCACAGGCAAGCACAAAAATTGGGTGTGGGATAGGCCATGTCACAACATCCACCAGCACACACAAAGGCTGAAATCAGAGGGGGAAGACTGCTGGGTAAGCGTCGAGCACATGCTGCAATGTTTAAGATCTGGTTCTGGGAATGGTTCTGGGGAAGAACTTGGGGAACTCCCCTGGTGGGCTGTTGTTCCCACTGGTGAGCATGTGAATCAGGGCTGGGTGTAGGTCAGGACAAGCAGGGTTGTTTCATTTGTCAGCAGATATGTAGGTTGGCATTGTGGAGGAAGGGAGCCAGGGAAGTTCCCACTGGTGAGCACAAGAGCCAGAATTGGGGTGATCTGGACATGGCTGCAGTATCCCTCAGCTTGGGTGTGGATTGGATCTGGAATGTGCCAGACTGGGCAAGGCTCTACCACCTGTTGGTGTTCCCAAAAGCTAGAGTGGGTATAGAACAGGCTATGTTAGGTTTTGTACCCACTGAACCATGTGACAGCTGGATCTGGGAGTGGGCCAGGAAGGGCTGGATTATAACACCCAACATAAGAGCCGGAATGGGTGCATTTTGGTCAGGCAAGGCAACTGTACCTGCCATCACAGGATGTGGGCCAAATCAGGCTGGACCAAGAACCCACCAGGATGCATGAGATCTGTGACTGTGAAATGACCTGATAGAGTAGCTTGGGGAACTCCTCTGTTAGCATGGAGTCCCTGAAGTTGAGTGCAGGAACCAAGGCTTGAGCAACCTAGACCAAGTCAGGTTCCAGTACCCGCCAGTATACTGGGCCAGTTCATAACACCTACTGGTGTATCTGAGAACCAGGAGAGAGGACAAGACAGTCCGGGTTCGGACACAATATCAGCCGGTTCACATTAGGCCTGGGATTTGGGGCTGGCTGGCCTGGGCTGGGCTAGGCAACAGCGCCTGCCAATATGAGCTGAAACTGGGAACAGGCTGGCCAATCCAGGCTGCAGAACTGGTGAATGCCAACATGAGGTGAGCTATGCCTGTGTGGGCCATAGCTCCAACTTGCACATTTAAGTCCCAGGTTGGGGGACAGTGAACCCAATAGGGAAGCTGCTGGGGTCCCCTGCTGGGCTCCTACTGGTGAGCATCAGAATTGGGACTGGGAGCAGACCAGGCGAGTTAGGGCTACAATATTCATTGGCCTGCATGTGAGCTGGGTTAGAAGCAGAGCCAGGCTGGGGTAAGCAACTGTCCACTGGTGCAGGCATGAGCCAGAATAAGTGCAGGTTAGTTGGGCTTTGTTGCAGCATCAGCTAACAAGGGTTGGCTGGGATTGGGGGCAAGTCTTGTCAAGCTAGGTCCTAGAACCACCTGGAAATTGCAAGACCTGGGGCTGGAGATGGATCTAATGGGGAAATTGTGGACATTTCTCTGATGGGTTGCAGCTCCCACTGGTGAATATGAGAACCAGGGCTGGGGGCGGGCCTAACTGGTCAGGCAGTGGCACTTGCCAGTATGGATGTGGGCTGGATAGTGGAATTGGTTGGGTTGAGCTAGGCTCCAGCACCCCTTGATATGTATGAGAGCTGAATGGGATGCAGGATGGATTGGACCAATATGCTCAACATACTGGCATGTGCAGGAACTGGGACTGAGGGCAGGCCTGGTGGAGGTTATTGGGAGTCGCTCTGACCACACTGAAGTTCTGTTGGTGTGTCTGAGTGCCAAGTTTGTGGTGGGCAGGATTAGGCTTGGCTACAGTATCATTGTTTTGCATAAGAGATGGGGCTGAGGAAAGAACTGACCAGGTGACTGCAGTGTGTTTTTAAGTTGATGTGGGTGATGACCTGATTCTGACCCCACAATGGCTGGCACACACAGAAGTCAGGTCTGGGGTCACTTTTGTTAAAACTTCTTTGGGGATCCACTCCATAGAAACCACTGGATTTAAAACTCCAACCACAGGGAAAAAAAATCACAGGATTTGTGTTCTGACTGTGGAATGCATGTGTCAGAACTGGGTCTTATGGTTGCTGAGGCCTGTGTAGAGGATGGTGTGCCCAGATGCTCATGGGGGACTTGACAACCTGTTCACTGAGTTCTGCAGAGGACGCCTAGTACCATGGAGGTCAGAACAAATTGGACAGCTCTCCCAGTTAAGCTTTGACAGTATCTGTGCAAATTGTGGCCCTAAGGTGGATGATGTGAGACAACGGACCTTGGAAGGATTTCCTCATCCTTGGGGCAATGAGTTCAACAGCATTTCTGAACTATCAAAACCACTTGAGCAGGGTCCTCAGAGCACACTCCACATCAGGAACATTGGGTGGCTGTTCCCCATTCCCTGGTACTGGGATGACTGGGCTCCTGGGAACAGCTGTCTTCCCATCTCTCCCCTCTTTCCCAAGTATATATATATAAAGGAGATTGGAGGCAGTTATCTCGACCACTTTCCCCCAATTCCTTCACCTTCCCCTTCCCCTGATCAGTGATCCACATGGGTATGCATCCTTCTCAAGTATGTAAACATCCTCAAAAATAAAATGAATTTATTATTTTTTAAAAAAAGTTACATGCAAAGGCAATGCATTAGACCAGGACTCTAAGGAGAGGCTCTGGGTAGACAGGATTTTAAGGTTTTGCTTAGAGTCTCAGGTTATAATACAACTTCCCTTTGGGAATAAAATCCCACTGTGATGCATGCAGGCATGATTTGGCTCTATGACCTCAAAGAGACATGCATCCCAAAGTCTTGGATATTTAGTCTCAAACAAGAATTTATACAACATTTATTGTATATTTGTTGTTTATGTCTAATGACACACATGCCCAAGAGACCTGCTGAAATACTCCAAAAGCTTCCATGACAACTTCTGATCTTCTGAATGTTTAGTATACACATTGGTCTAGCTTCCACCAGCTTGGGACATGGATGGGATCCTGTGTAACTGAATAACAGAATCACTAGCTCATGACATCACTCACATAATGCAGGTTTCCTTTTTGAAATCTCGGTTTCTTGGGTGTTTTATGCCTCTTCAACAGGTGTTGCATTTATGTTGTCAAGCATGTTCTCCCACCAGGTACCACTCCCTGGTTTTGGTATATAAGCTCTTCTGCTGACTCCACACTAGAAAATCTTCTCTGTTGGCATGATCATTTCTGCTGGGTTCCATTGATGGTCATGGAAGAATCTAGATCATTGATGAGCACTTTAGTCACCATATCCCATCAGATGTTGAAGAACATCAGTTTTTGCCTCAGCTGCATCAAACTTGGAAGGTTTTACTTGCCCTGGCTCCTGCCCTGTATTCAAGTTCTGTCCTATGGGGTGCCTTTATTGCCAACTCTATCCAAGCACTACGAAGATATTAAATAAAGGATGCTTCTCTTCCTCTTGATCCAATTCTAATAGAGGAAATCTAAACCAGAGGTTGCTGTTTAATAGTTTCCTGTGAGATAACACTTCTGACTTTTACTTACAACCCACTCTCTTCCTAGGTCCCAGACACCCACAAAGTGGACTTGGTAATGAGAACACATTGAATGACAGACACCAGACTGACTATGGAGCCTGTTTTCATTCTATGAAGACTCTCCTACAAACTCCTACCTTTGTTTCTACTTGTTCGTTCTTCAAGCTGAATTTCTCCCACAGGAAATTCTGTCCTTATACAATTGGTTCCTGATAGGCCCCTGCCACCAGTTTGTGAGACATCCATGCTTATACGAGGAATTTAGTTTACTTCAAATTGGGATTTCCCTCTATAGTTAGATGTAATTTGATATATTGTTTTTTCCCAGTTCTATGTGGCAGATTAAAAGGAGATCTTCAAGTAATGATGCACAAATACATATGCTGTCTTCATTACAAAACAGAACAAAGGCATCCCTGTGGACATTGGCTAATGACAGCAGACTGACCAAAACAATGCTGTTGGCAATGAGAAAAACAAACCTCACTTCTATTGTATCAGAGCCAATTGCTTTGTCTATTTTATATAATTAATTATAGACTTGCCAGGTTTCAGCAACTTTGCAGAGATCATTTCACAAGTAATAAATCACTGGATTCCAGAATCTTGGAATAATTTAGTAAGCTGTCAGTAGTTCATAAGACCGAAGAACAAAGACTGAATCTATCATGATACCCCATGAAAAGTAACTAAATTACATTTTCTTAGAGCAAATTGTTTACCCAAATGAAACAATATTAAATAGGGGGAAGGAAATGAGGTTTTGGATTAATTTTCTTGAGAAACACTGATACTTATTTATTTCAGAGACATAGTTAGAGGTAGAGATCTTCTGTCTACTGCTTTACTCTCTAGATGGCTTCAATGGCCAAGACTGGATTAAGTCAAAGCCAGGAACCACAGGTTTCATCAGGGTCTTTCCTGTGGGTGCAGGGGCTCAAAGTCTTAGGTAATCTTCCATTACTTTCCCAAGCTCATTAACTAAATGGAACTAAATGGAAAGTGGAGCAGCTGGGATTTGAACTGATGCCCCATATGAAATGACAGTTTTCTTGGAAGCCTAATCTGTCATGAGCATTTATTGAAGATTCAAAAATAATTTACTATGAACTGGATAAAAGTAAATTTTAAATATAATTATTACAAAGTTAGTAATATAATTGACTCATTAAATTTTTATGGAGCTTACATATTTCATCAGTATCTAAAATACTGGCATTTAAAATGTGGAGAAAGGCCAGATAGCTGGTGCTGTGTTTAACATGCTGCCTGGGACTCCCACATCCCGTGTTGGAGTGCCCTGGTTCAAGTCATGGCCTCACTCCATATTTCTTCTGCTAATGTATATCTTGGGAGGCAGCAGGCAATGCCTCATTTAATTGAGTCTACGCCACCAATGTGGGGACATACAGATTGAGTTCCTGACTCCTAGCTTTCCCCTGGCTCAGTCCTAGCCATTGTAGGCATTTGGGGAATGAACTGGTGGATAAAAACTTCTTGTACTCTGTTTTTTCCTCTGTTTTTCAAGTAGTAAAATAAAATAAATTAAAGGTAAAATGCAGGGCGGCAGGGACAGCCTTTGGGATTGCACCCTCAGCATGTGGGATCTGGCAATACTTCCAAGTTGCTGGTATCAGTGAAATTGAATAGGACACTCACTTGGAATCTACCTTGCAGAACTGATTGTTTGCTTGATATTATGGGGGAAAATTCCTGTACATCTGGTATCAGAATTAATCTGTGTTGTGAGCATATGTTAAGAGAAAGTGAGCTTAAGCTTGGATGGGTTTTCTTTGTCTATCTTCATAGAGGTTAAGTTCGTTTCTAAATCAAACTCAAAGGTCCCTTATTTTTCAAGCTGCCTTTGACCATAGCCATTTTCCTTTCTCTCACAAGCTACAGCAAGGTAATCATCATAATGGCCAATGGTTACAGAACCTTGAATGTTTGCCAAGCACCAATGCACACATGTTATACTACAGGCCCTCCCTCAGCAAATCCTAGCAACAGTCTCAATTTACAGATAAGGAAAGAGCTAGTGAGGTGAAGAAACCAAGGGAACATAGCTAATGAAGCACAGGCAGAACAGACATTCTCATTGTAGAAGCTGATCCGCATATATTTCATATTACAGTCTTATGTGGTGGTTATGACAAGGAGAATATATCCATCCCAACATTATCATATGTGTGTAGGCATGTATATGTGTGTATGTATATATGTATATATGTGTATACATATATACAGCTCCCAAGTAATAAGTGATCGGGCAGTCAAGGTGTTGTGGAGTGATTTCTAGTTAGGCCAGGTCTAGGTTCTTGTCTCCTTTTAAGAGATATAGATAAAGATGAGCAGACATGCAAGATCAACTTAAAGCAAAAGCACACAGGAAATGAGTGAGAGCAAGTTGGAGGAAGAATGACTACAATGAACAAGAGTTAGGACTGTCTTGTTAAACCACATGGGGGCATAGGTGATGCTATCTGGGGCAAGACTAACTTGAATATTCAAAGAGGGTGGAATGTGAGGGAGGACTTTACATTTGATGAGCTGTACATATGATGACTGTGCCTTCCTGTGCCTTTTTATGGGAATATCAGAAGTATCATGGTTTTACGTGCATCGTGGGAGTAGGTGTGTTACCCACTGTGATTTTATTGTAATGCCATCATGGTGACCTAAAGGTCGTTGTGGGGGCACAACCTGCAACTGTATTGGATAGTTCTAGCTGGCTTGTATTATTAGTTGCAAAATCAGAGAATTTGCAGTTCTCACTATATGGAATGGCTCTGGAGGAGTAGCAGTGACCATAAAGGGAGAGTTAGCAGGACACAGAAGGGGAGTTTGGGTGGTACCTGGAATGGGCTGTGGTTTGAGCAGCGCTGGCACTGCTGCGTTGAGTGGCTGGGACTCCACGTGGCCACAGCAAGCAGGGCAACAGTTTGGTGCTGTGGAATCTTGCTTTCACTCTCCCAACTCAAAGGGAGAATTGATCAACAGCATTTTTCAGGCAAAAAACAGACTTGGATAGAACTGCTCTAGATGCAACTTTGGAGAAAGTATACAATAATAAATGAACCAGGAAAACATGTTGAATAATGAATAGCAAAGAAAGCTATGAACCATGCTGTTCAAAAGAACTGGCACTTCATATAACATCAGTCTAATATCAAATATCCTAAATAACACCAAGATTTAGATATAAAATGTAAAAGCATATAATCTTATAAAAGAGATTTCTCAATTTTACTTATTTTTATTGGAAAGGCAGATTTACAGACAGAAGGAGATAGAAAGATCTTCTGTCTGCTGGTTCATTCCCCAAGTGGTTGCAACAGACAGAGCACAAACAGGTGCCAATGTGGGATCCTGGCATGTGCAAGGCTAGGATAGTCACTGAACCATTGCACTGGGACCAAAAGAGAGATTTTAAAATACAGAACAGTTTTAGAGTGGGATAAGGCTTCCCTAGTATGAGATAAATTTGCAAGTCATCAAAGATAAGCTTGACAAAATGAGTCACCTACATTAAAAAAAATCCCGAGAGGAAAAGCCATTAGATGTTCATATAAATGACAAACAATGAAACTGGAAAAAATATTTGCAATTCATATAAAAAGGTATACTTATTGCATAAGAACTTCTAAAGTCAATGAAAGGCCAAATAAAGTAGAAATAGACAATGATATGAACACATTTCACCCAAAAAATCTTAAGTAAAAATTTTTGTTTGTTTGAAAGGCAGAGTGTCCAAATGGATGCATAGCCAAGTCTGCAGCAGGCCAAAACCAGGACACAGGAATTCCCTCCCAGTTACCCATACGTGAAGCTGGAGCCAAAGCACCTGGACACAAACCTACACCCATTTGAGATGATGATGCTACAGATAGGTGGTGGCTTAACGTGCTGTGCCATAGTACCAACCCCTTTGTAATTCTCTTTTTCTTTTTTAAAGTTAATTTTATTTATTTATAGGTAGTGAATAAGTTTCACATAATTTACAATACAGATTTATAAGCACAATGACACTTCCTATCCCACTCTTGCTCCTGCCAGAATTTCCCAGAGCCCTTCTTTTTCCCATCTCCTCCCATTTCCCCCTAATTTTTACTATGATATATTTTCATTTCACTTTGCAATCACAAGCTTAACACAAGCTTGCAATCACAAGCTTAATTTTCAGTAAGTAAAATATCAACATACAAAATAGGAAAAAAAAACCCCACCCTACTGTTCCTTAGGAGTACAGACAAAGCCTATAAATAATCAAATCCCAGATGTTAACCTCTCTCATAAACACTACGTTTTTGGGGTCTGGCATAATGGCTCAATGGCTAAATCCTCAACTTGCAAGCACAAGGATGCCATATGGATACCAGTTCATGTTCCAGCTGCCCCACTTCTTATTCAGCTCCCTGCCAGTTGCTTGGGAAAGCAGTAGAGAATACCCCAAAGCCTTGGGATCCTACACTCACAGGGGAGACCCGTAAGAAACTCCTAGCTCCTGGCTTCAATTCAGCTCAGCTCTGGCTGTTGCGGCCATTTGGGCAATAAACCAGTGGATGGCAGATCTTTCTTTTTGTCTTTCCTTCTCTCCATAAATCTTCTGCCTTTCCAATAAAAATAAATCTTTAAAAAAGGTTACTTTCTTTTTTTTTTTTTTTATCTCTATGTCTTAGTTATCACAGAGCAGGGAAAACATACTGCTTGTCTTACTGGAACTGGCTTATTTCACTAAGCATAATGGTTTCAATTTGGATCCATTTTGTTACAAACAGTATAATTTCATTCTTTTTATAGAAGAGTAGTACTCCATGGAATAAATGTACATTTTCTTTATCCAGTCATCAGTTGATGGGCATCTATGTTAATTCCGTATCTTAGCAATTATGAACTGAGCTGCTGTAATATGGGGATAGAAATAACTCTCTCATTTGCTGATTTCATTTTGCTGAGAAAAATTTTCAGGAATGGGATGGTTGTACATATGGTATATTTGTTTTCAGATATCTGAGGGATCTCCTGGCCACCATTTATTGTTTTCTTATTATTGTATAATACCCATTCTGACGGGCAAGGTAAAACCTGATTGTGATTTTTGTTTGCATTTCCTTGATGGCCAATGAAACTGAGCATTTTTTTTTTCATAGCTGTAAGCCATGTTGAATTTCATCCATTTAAAAATGCTTGTTCATGTCCTTTATACATGTCTGAAATGGATTATTTGTTTTGTTGTTAAGTTTCTTGAGCTTTTTAGAGATCCTGTATATTAATCCTCTATTAGATGTGTAGGTTGCAAATAATTTGTCACATCTTATTAGGTGCCTCTTCATTTTGTTGACTATTTCCTTTGCAATACGGAAGTTTCTTAACTAGATATAATGCCATCTGTTTATTTTTGCTTTCATTGACTGTGTTTCTGTGGTGTTTTCCAAGAAGTTTTTGCCTATAACTATGTCTTGCAAAATGCCCCTGTTGTTTTGTCCGATAACTTAAATGGGTCATACCATAGATTTAGATCCTTGATCTATTTAGAGTTGATTTTGGTATAAGGCTAAGGTAAGGGTCTTCTTTGATACTTTTGCAAATAAGATCCAAGTTTTACCATTTGTTGACGATACTGTCATTTCTTCCTATATTGATTTTGGTTTACTTGACAAACTTAGTTGACTGTATGTATGTGGGTTCATTTCTGGGATTTCATTCTGTTCCATTGATCCACATGTCTGTTTTTGTGCCAACGCCAGGCTGTTTTGATTACAGTTGCCCTAAGGAAATCTTGCAGTTTGATATTTTGACACCTCTAGTTTTTTTTTTTTTTTAAGATTGCTTTAGTATTTGGAGTCTCTTGTACTTTCATAGGAATTTCAGCATCATTTTGTCCAGATCTGAGAGGAATGTCATAAGTATTTTGATTGAGATTGCATTGAATCTATAAACTGATTTTTGCAGCTTAGACTTTTTGATTTTACTAATTCTAATCCACATACATGGCAGATTTTTCCATGTTTTGCTGTCTTCTATTTTTTCTTTTCTTTTTTCTTTTTACTTTGTAGGTAAGACCATTGTTTCCAAATTATTATTATTATTATTATTATTATTTTCTGTATCTGGGATAAGGGGGGAGATTATTTTTTCTTTAATGTTTTTAAATTTTCCCTGTAGAGATCCTCCACATCCTTGATTAAATTCATTTTGAGGTATTTAAATTTTTTGCAGCTATTGTGAATGGGTCTGAAATTATAAGCTCTTTCTCAGCCATTACTTGCCTACATATACAAAAGCTATTAATTTTACATCATACAACTTTACCAAACTCTCATAAGTTCCAATTGTCTTTTTGTTCCGCTTTATAGAGAAATATGTTATTTTCAAACAGGGATCTCTCTGCCTTCAATTTCTTTTAAGATTTATTTATTTTTATTGGAAAGGCAGATATACAGAGAGGAGGAGAGACAGAGAGGAAGATCTTCCACTCAGTGATTCACTCCCCAAGCAGCCGCAATGGCTGGAGCTGAGCCAATCTGAAGCCAGGAGCCAGGAGCTCTTCCAGGTCTCCCATGCAGGTGCAGGATCTCAAGGCTTTGGGCTGTCCTGGACTGCTTTTCCAGGCCACAAGCAGGGAGCTGGATGGGAAGCGGGGCTTCTGGGATTAGAACCGGCGCCCATATGGGATCCCAGTGCGTGCAAGGCGAGGATTTTAACCATTACATTATCGCGCCAAGCCCCACCTTTCCAATTTGTATCCCTTTGTTTTCTTTTCCTTACTGAATGGCTCTCTCTAAAACATCCAGGACTCGCTGTGCCCACCAGTGGCTGCCTCAACCTTATCGAGGAAAACAATGGAGTCCTGGTGAATGGATTTGGTTGGAAAAGTCATACCATTGGTGACATTCCTGGAGTCCACCTTAAGGTCATCACACTAAAACATCCAGGACTATATTGAATAGTAGCAGTGGGACTGGGCATTCTTTTCTGGTTCTAGATCTTAGTGGGAATGCCTCCTTTTTCACATTCTTGAGCTCTTGAATGCTGGCATTTGGTTTTTGTATGTTGCCTGAGTGTGTTGAGAAACATTCCCCATATCCAATTTATTTAAGGTTTTTATCATGAAAGAATATCATGTTTTATTAAATGATTTCTCTGCATCCATTGAGAAAATAGATGAATCTTGTTTTTTAATCCAGCTAGTGGGAACCATGAAGCTATTTTCCTGATAGAACCAGTGAATTGCATGTGCCACATAGAGAGACAGGTAAGCACTTTGGCCCCTGCTATCCATGTAGGAGACCCAAATGGAGTTTCAGGACCCTGGCTTCACCTTGCCCCATTTCCAGGAATATGGGCCATTTGGAGAGTGAATGAGTATATGATTCAACCACTGCAGCCACCATCAGTGCTCCGCCTAGACGGTGGTGGTTCCTCAATCCCGTAGAGGAGTGGGAATGTGTTCATGAATCACTGTACCAGTCCCGACTCCCATTTTATTCTTTAAAACTGAAAGAAACCTTGAATTTTATTGATTGGAAGATGCACACAAATGAAAATGACATTGTAATACTGTATTTCATTAAATTACAATAGCATCAAAGTTTGATAACTTACTTTTTCTGTTAGAATATGAGGCAGCAGGCACTACCATATGCTACGGAAAATGCTAATTACCTTGACTGCTGCCTGCTGTTTTATAGTAACTATGAAAAATCACACTTGCACATGAACTTTTACCCAACACTTCCTCTTCTCAGGTCTAGTCCATAGGCACACATGGGAAATTGCTTACGTACTGTGGAAATTTATGAAATCATCCTTTGTATTACCAGCGGGTTCTGGAGAGATTTCATTGTTCTTGGAATGGTGAGATTGGCAATAATTGAGACATGTTGAGCTATCAAAACCTCTTGACCAGGACCCTCAGAGCATGCCTCAGATCGGGGACCCTGAGGTGGTGTCAGGTTGCTGACCTCCACCCCTGGGTAGAGAGGCATTTGGGAGGTTGGGTGTGGCTTCCCTCATATTTTCCCTTCCCTCAAATACAGGAAGGAAAAAAGAGAATGTGGAAATAATGATTTTGCCCACCTCCCTGTAGCCCTTGACCCTTATCACGCTAAGTCAACTATATAAAATCATCAAAACTAAAAATAATTATTGAAAAAAAGAAATATGTTTGAAAGGGCAACATGACAAAATAAGGAAAGTTAAATAAAGAGAATTAAAATGGAAGAAACACATTCTAGGGTGATGACAGCATCCCATTTGAATACCTGTTCAAGTCCCAAGTGCTCTACTTCCAATCCAGCTTCCTGCTAGTGAACCTGGGAAAGTTAACAAATAATGACATAAGCAGTTAGACCCCTGCTACCCATGTAGGAGACCCACATGAAGGTTCAGGATCCTGGCTTCACCCTGCCCATTTCCAGCCATGTGGGCCATTTGGTGAGTGAATGAGTGAAGGGCTGTTCTCGCCATCTCTGCCTCTCCTTACCCCACTGTGACTCCCTCTACAACTTTGCTTTTCAAACAAATAAGTACATCTTTAACAGAAAATATGTTCTAGAGTTCCACAACACGTTGAAATGAGTTTAGTTCCCAGCAATGTTTTACATACTATATAGAGAAATAGAAGACAAGAGTTGATACACTTCAAATAAAGAAAGATAAGAAAGTAGAAACGCTAATTGCCTGATTCAATTGGATCATGCCATGTTTATATTCATATTCAAATATTGTACTGTACAGCAAGCATTTATCCTGTTGGTTGAAGCACCCACACCCCACATTAATGACAGCATTTTAACATACTGAGGAAGATACCCTGTGAAACAAGCAAGGTGTGAGATGGGGAGGTTAGATTCTCATTGTCTCCTTTTGCTGATAGATTTTGACCATGTGCCTCCACATTTCATGACCCCTCTCTTCAGGATTAATTCTTGGTGGTTTTCTGCCCTTCTCTGCCAGCAGGCATCAGTTGGGGCCATCTAATTTATTACATAGATTTTAATGAATTGGCATGTCAAAAGAGACAGGGTCAAGGTCTTGGTTTCTTTTTACACAGGAAACTGCTTTCTATAAAGAAAATTGCATACCAAGAGTTATTAGAAAGGGTAACCTCTGCAAGACACAAAATAAAGGGCAATGGGTGTCTCTTTTCTCACATTTACACAACTGAGAGCAATCACTCCAGCGTTTCTTCTCAGAAAGAAATATATGTGCTCTAAAATGAAATTCTGTTTCCAGGTGGAGTAGACATCGAAGCATTTTTAATTTGCAAAAACAATGGTCAATTTCCACCTAACTAGGTGATGCAACGGAATTATTGCCACTATCATAGTTTTTTTTCCCCCACGGGCCAAGAGTCCAATTACTAAGTATGTCTATTTTGGTTGTACCTGCTCTGTGGATTTGTGCAGAGTGGCTTCACTGGCTCGGGGGCAGAGGGAAGCTCAAATAATGCCAGGGTGCTGGGTCTTAGTTTCAAGGTAGACCAGAACCTAACAATACTAGAAATGTTCGAATATTCCTCGTTTCAAGGCATATAATTGCCAAAAAAAGAAGAACAGCTGTCGATCCCTTCATGGAAGACTGAGGAATCCTATCCACACTGCCTGCCGTGGTTCTTTCCTCCAGGTGCCTAGCATCATCAGTCAATGGGGTTTTGGGTTTAAAATCTGGCTGCAGTACAGGAACTAAATAGGAGATTATAATGTTTTATCTAGAAGGTTTTCTTTGGTATCCTTATCCATCATGGATGTTTTGTAGAATATGCCTTGTATAGTTTCCTTTTGGCAGGCCCATCTATTTTGTACCTGGAGACTTTTTGTCCCAGTAACTATTTCCATAACTCTGATGGTTAGGTCTCCTTCACCGGTACATTAGCAGACTCCACATGCACCCTTCTCTCCTTCAACAACACTCCATAGTCTCTCTATCACCTACACTGCAAAGGTATTGCCCAGGTACTGCTTTATGGAAGTCTGGTGTACAAAAACGTCTTCCTTACCATCATTTCTGTTGATGAAACCACATCGATTTCTTACAATGAACCATTTTACTCTTCCCAAAACCTTGGTTGCTATGACCCACTTCTCCCTACCAATAGGTACCACACAAGCCCCCGCTCCCTGCACCACTACTCCTGGTGCCCGGCTGGGGTATCAGTATCACTGCAAAGTTGTGGCGACGGTGAATGGGGCTGTCTATGGCAGCTACAGCTCCCACCAGGTGTAATGATCATTAGGCCACTGATGGCAGTGAGGTTTCTCAGGGCTCTCTAGGGCATTCTTCAGTCCTGCTACCTTTCCAACTGGTTTTTAATGTGCAGAAATGATTACTGATATCTTCCAATTCTCCCATGTGTTTCCAAAATCTCTTTCAGGAGATTGTGAAACAATAGGCAAGGCCATAGCCTGTAACTCCAGCGTCCGATATGGGTGCCCAGTCCTATCCTGAATGTTCCACTTCCAATCTAGCTCACTGCTATTGGCCTAGGAAACACAACAGAGGTTGGGCCATGTGCTTGGACTGCCACCCCACCCACTCATGAATGAGACCCGATTGAAGCTCTAAGTTCCTAAGTTTGGTGTGGTTCAGTCTTGACCATTGCAACCACTTGAAGAGTGAACCAGCAAATGGGAGATTTCTCTGTGTGTGTGTCTTTCAAATAAATAGAAATAAAACTTTTAAAAAGAGGTTTCCCTACTTAGCAAGTTTTTGATACAGATCTTTAATTTTTTCCTAAAAACTTTAAATGGTAATTTTGTATGGCTAACCTAGGAGATGTCAAAGTGTGATTTCATAGATCACATTGCCAAAGTAAAGATAACTCTCTTCCTTATACTCAAAGAGGGAAGAACAAATCTCATAGAGAATACCTTTGGTAGATGAGGTACATCAATCATATAGTAAAGGAATTCTAAAACTACTGAAGCCTACTTGCACGAAAGGACAGAATCAAGCCACTGTGGAAAATTAAGTTTAATTAATGTTTGAGGTGGAAAGTCCCCTAATGTGTTGGAAATCCCTGATGGCACAATAAGTAAGGGTCTCTCAACCTTAGAGTTGGCAGATAAGTGTAGCCTGGGAGATAAGCTCAAATATTAGCAGGTTGTGGCCCTGGTGCAGCCCGTGCTGTCAGTTACAGTCACTGACAGTACAGCCCTGTCACAGCAGCTGCTGATAGACTGCAACCTACCTTCACCCAGCTCTCAAATGTCTGGCAAACTCTTGAGTTCCTATGTATTTTGAAGTCCAGTAGTCGAGATCGTTAGCTCACATATGGGCATTCCTCAGGAGGGCTGTTATGTTTTAGGGGAAGCAAGTATCCTCCAAGTCCTTATCAGAACATACAATACTCATGGAGCAAACTGTCTAACTGTTGGGGATAATTTTGAAACTACTTAACAGGCTTCCTTGCAGTATGGGTATCACTACTTTATTGTCTAGTTTTATAAAGCTACAACCATGGTTTTCTTCAAGATACCTGAAATGCTTAAAAACTTTAGAGGACACTCCATGTATTTAGGCTTGTGTTTCAAGAGGGCCCATGTAAAACACTCTAAAGTGAAAGCCACCTTTTGCCTGCTGCCAGTATATCTGATATAAGAAATAATCCATCGTGCTCAGTATATACAACTTTGGCTGCTATAAACAAAAGGCACTGTCATTGAGTTGGAGCTTTTGACACAAGGAGGTAACGTTATTCAAAAGAAATATGCCCAGGTTGCTAACAATCCTGAAAGTGATGGATACATAAATGTAGTTACTATTTGATATGTTTCATATAAATAACTCTTTACCATTATTGAAGACTGCACACTGAATGAGAAAACTACCACTGCACTGATGCTTCTGAATAGTACCAAACTACCTTATTTATCTATAGTCATCAAGAGAATGGCTGGTTAAACTGTAAAAAAAAAAAGCACAAATAAACCCAACACATTAAAATGGCTCAGTTTTCTGAAAAATAATAAAGTACACTAATGGATAGGTGTCCAACAATGTAGTTGGAGGAGAAAGGTACCTGGTCAGGCTGAACTGCAACACCCATTGGTTCCAGTGGAAGACAGGGCTGGAAACAGAACCAACCCAGCAATCACAACCACCAGCTGATGGGGGCAATGAACTATACCGGGCCCTGTTCTTGCAGGTGCATGCAAGAGTCTGCTCTGGGATCACCTCAGACAAAGTTTCTTTCAGGATCTCCCCAATCAAACTGCCAGACTCAGAATCCATGGTCTGCCATGGAGTGCAAGTGCCAGAGTTGAGCCTCCTTAGAGGCTCAGACAGAGCAGTGGACAGCATAACCAGCTGCACAAGGAGGATATGGAGGTCTGTCAGAACCTGCAGAGGATACCTGGCATCACAACAGAGGACAGAACAAATCAATCAACTACCCCAGCCATATATTGGCAGTGAAAAACTGGGCAAACAGAGACTCTTAAGGTGGACTATGTCAATCAGTGGATTCTGCAGCAACTTCATTGTTCTTGGAATGGTGAGATTGGCAGCAATCCATAATTGTTGAACTATCAAAACCACTTGAGCAGGACCCTTGGAGCATGCCCCACATCAGGGACCTGGGATGGATGGGAGACTGGGTGGGACTTCTCCCCTTATCTCTCCCTTTACCCCAGATACAGGAAAAAAAAAACCAATGTGGAAATAATAGTCTTACCCACTTTTCTGTAGCCCTTGAACTTTTTTGCCCTAAGTAACTGTAAAAATTGACAAAAATAAAGGAAAAAAATTGGGGAAAAAAAGGTAACTGGTCAGCCCTGGGGGAGGTTGATGAACTACTCAGACAACTCCTGTAAGCATAGCATTTCCTCAGCAATCAGCACAATCTCAGGACACAAAACCTAGTCCACGGGATAGCTTTCCCGTAGCTTAAATCAGAAAGGACAATTATAGCAAGTGAGCAAATAAAAAAATTTAACACCATTTAAAAAATGGACTCTGAGAAACGTAATTATTGTAGCTTGGGTAGCCATGTTTCCTAATCAGCCCAGCATGGAAATCAGTGTGGGAAGATCATGTTTATTACATGGTTGCTTGTTGAGTCTATAACCAAAACAAAGTGTATTAGTTGTATGATTGTTATTCTCAAGCAACCATCTCCAATAATGGTCAGGGGGATCTAAAATCATATTATGGCATTCCCTATGGGCAAGGTTAGACAAAGATCACCAAATGTTGTCATTCTAGACTCCTCTTTCATACTATGGAAGGCAGTCAATTCTCATCCCTTAACAATTCTCCTTCTAAAGATTTGTTTATTTGGATGACCAAGTGATAGAAAGACAGAGACTGAGATAGAGATCTTCCATCCATTGGTTCACTCAAATGATCACAATAGCTGGGGATGAACCACACCAAAACCTGAAACTGACTTTCCCAAGGAGGGCAGGGGGGCAGGGACTTTCACTGACTTTCCCAAGGAGGGCAGGGGGGCAGGGACCCAAGTACTTTGTTCATAATCCATTGTCCGCCTAAGCACATTACTAGAAAGGTGATTTGAAACAGTAGCCAGGACTGGAAGCATTGCTCCAATATGGAATGTTGGTGTTATAAGTGATGGTTGAGTTGGCTGTGCCACAATTCTTGTCCCTACATTTATTTCTTTAGACAAAAAGAATGTACACACTCATTATGTAATAATGAAAACCAAGATGTGCTTCCATGAACTTCCACCTAAACCTTTAATTAAATTTGGGGTGTTGGACTGGCACCTTGGCATAACAGATAAAACTGCCACCTGCAGCATCAACATCCTGTATGAGCACCAGTTCATGTCCTGGCTGCTCCACTTCAGATCCAGCTTCTTGATAATGTGCCTAGGACAGCAACAAATTGTGCCCCTGGAGGAAGCTCCTAGATCTTGGCTTCAGACTGACCTGACCTCACAACTTGGGACCATTTAAGGAGTGAACCAGCAAATTGAAGACTTTTTCTGTCTCCCTTCTCTGCCTTTCAGATAAATAAGTTTTTAAAAATTGGAGGAATGTGTTAAATAAAAATTATAGAACACCATTGTTTTGGACTAGGCTCCTGTGCTGGGCAAGTACAAATATCAAACTAAATATTAAAACAGTCGCTTATGCTGAAACTCTAAGTGATCAAACTGTTTCATTGACTGAGAAGTCAGGATTAGAGAAACAACAGCCAACTTTCCAACACTGGTCTGTTTTATTCAGTATGATAAAGAAGTTCCCTCTACCTTAATCCTAATACAAAATAGGTGAACTGAAGTAACATGATGTAAGGCAATAAGCTACTTTCCTATTGTTCCGTCTTCCCCATTTCTAAGGAAAGCAACTTGGAAATGACCAAGCTGCTTTTTGTTATTTTCGTTTCTTTCTTCTAAAGTTTTTTCTAAGCTGTACCTGAAACTTCTTTTCCTCTGCCACTGGAACATTTATTCTGTTCTCTGGAACATATTATTTCCCAATCCTAGAATAAAAATAAAGCAAAATAAGATCTTTAATTGGTTGTGAATTTTGTCTTTTGACAGGTATTTAAGTCCTGACATCCAAAGTCTATTGAACTTATTTCATGTATTTACGTTATTTTCAAATTTCTGTGTTGTGAGGTAAATTCATTTGGGGAGGTTTTTCTTTTTTCCACGTGTGTGTTGCCTTTAGCTAGCAATTACATCTAGAAAAGATCTGTAAGTATATAGACGTGTGCATGAACAAAACTGGTAAAATAGTTTTATGGCAAGTGTCTAGGAAAGATAGGTATTTTTAATTTTCTTTCTTGTTTTGTTTTTGTTTTTAAAATATTTATTTTAGGGCCCAGTGTGATGCTCTAGCGGCTAAAGTCCTTGCCTTGAACCCACCGGAGTCCCATATGGATGCCGGTTCTAATCCTGGCAGCCCTGTTTCCCATCCAGCTCACTGCTTGTGGTCTGGGAAAGCAGTGGAGGATGGCCCAAAACCTTGGGACCCTGCACCCATGTGGGAGACCCGGAAAGACTCCTGACTTCGGATTGGCACAGCAATGGCTGTTGCAGTCACTTGGGGAGTGAATCATCGGACGAAGGACATTTCTCTCTGTCACTGCTCCTCTCTCTATATATCTGACTTTGTAATAAAAATAAATAAATCCTTTAAAAAATATAAAAAAATATTTTATCTGAAAAGCAGAACGACCAAAAACACAAAAAGAGAGAGAAAATCTTGCATCAGATGGTTCACTCTCTGAAATGGCTATAATGGCATGGACTGGGCCAGATTGAAACCAGGAGCTTGGAATTCCATCAGCTCACCCATGTGGGTGGCAGGGACCCAAGCACATGGGCCATCTTCTGCTGCTTTCCTAGGAGCATAATGAAGAAGCTGGTTCAGGAGCATAGTACTAAGGATTCAAACCTACTCCCTGGTATAGAAGGCAGGCCTAAGTCATGTCTCAACTCCACATACAGTGCCTTCTCAAGTAAATTCTCCTGGTTGAATTTACATTTTATGTATTGGACCTCAGCCTACTGCAGTGCTGGTGACTTCAGTAGGTGTAACATGACAACATTATGAGATTTTGGGTCACTTTGGACTCTTTCTTGTCCTAATATGAACATATTACATGGATATGATAACAATTCCAGGTTCTTTGGTTCTCTTGAAGTAGAAATTGATAGGAGAGGACCCAGTGCTTTGACTTAACTTGCTAATCCTTCACCTGTTCTTGGGGGCCAGCAGGGCCACCTCCCCCCCAAGGTCACCGAGGGTGAGGCAATTGTGTTCTTTGGCCATAAGAAACACCGGGGACAAGCTGGTGAGGGATGCTCCTCTATTCAGCCCAAGTTCCAGGTTGATAAAAGTCTAGGGAAAAGGAGGGTAAGAGGGCATTTTCTGGTAGTCCCTTCACCCAATAATGACACTGTGATTGGATGAAAGGCTTGCCTAATCCTGTTGACCTTCCAATCATATCAGAGGTCACATTCTCCATATATTCAGGGTTGGAAGTCACTCCGTAGACCAGGGCAGACAAGCTCCAGGTCATGCCCACCAGGTGGCAGGCCGAGACCTGGGGGGGGGGGGGGGTAAGTAGAGGGGGTGGGGTGGGGACGACTTCCCACAACTTCCAAGCACGAGGATCCCATATTCGGGAGCTAATTCATGTCCTGGTGCTCCACTCCTAATCCAGCTCCCTGCTTGTGACCTAGGAAAGCAGTAGAGGATGGCCCAAAGCCTGGGGACCCTGCACCCATGTGGAAGAACTGGAAAAAGCTCCTGCCTCCTGGCATCAGATCAGCTCAGCTCCAGGCCTTTGCAGCCATTTAGAGGGTGAACAAGTGGGTGGAAGATCTGTCTCTCTGTTTTTCCTTCTTTCTATAAATCTCCCTTTCCAATAAAAATAAATATTCAAAAAAAATTGATAGGAGGCTAATGTGTCTCTACCCCTCCCCCAAAAAGTTTAATTGAGGTTTAAAGGCTAGATATAAGGGAAGCAGCGTGGTGGGAAGATGTTCTACTGATTTTTTTTCAGTGACATGAGCTGAGTAGGGATTTTTATGGGTGGAATGAAGGTTCCCTGACAGCACCTGTGCTTGGCTCTGCACCCAGCCTGGAGTTCTGCCTCATTCCTCTCCACACATGACCGTTTTTGCTTCCACCTGCTTCTGTGTTCAGCACAAGCTGCTATTTTTTTGCACAAAACAAGTTTCAAATGATGGTGCTACTCCCTACTGCTACTCCAAGGTCATATTCCATCACATTGGGCTACTCTGGGTATCTGTGGATATTTGGCATGTCTTTAATAAGGCAATATAGTCTTTCATAGTTAGGGTAGATGTTCATTGCTCCTGTTTGAGAATGCGGATGGTCAAGAGCTGAGGAGGGGTTTGATGCAGCGCAACCTGTCTCTATCTCATGTCACGTGCAGGGTGGAAGGGCAAGCTTGAGGATCCTGCAGAGCAGAGGTGCTGCTTCAGTAGGGCTCATCAGTGCCAGGCCAGGCGTATGTGGCTTGCTGCCTTAGGTTACCCAGGTCTGGAAAATATCTCATGGGCCTAAACTACCACATTTTTTCCCCACATACTTTCTACAGGTGATTCTTTTGCTTCTTAATTTTTATTTGTAAGATAGAGAGATGAAAAATAGAAAACATCTTCTAGTTCTCTTCAGGCCTTAGTCAGATTGAAACCAGGGACCAGGAACTCAATCTTGGTCTCCAAACTGGGTGGCAGGGATCCATCCACTGAAACCATCACCTGCTCTCTGACTGGATGTACATTATCAGGAAGCTAGAATTCAGAATACAGTCAGGACTGGAAACCAGAGATTCTAATATGGGATGAGGTTATCTCAAGTGATGTCTGTCCCTACAGATCATTCATTGCTCATTAGTTCAATGATTTAAAAACATTTTGGAGAGAGGCAGCAAGAAAGGTATTTCCTTTTTTTTTTAAAGATTTATTTATTTTTATTGCAAAGTCAGATATACAGAGAGGAGGAGAGACAGAAAGATCTGTCCAATGATTCACTCCCCAAGTGAGCGCAACGGCCAATGCTGCACCCATTCGAAGCCAGAAGCCAGGAACCTTCTCCAGGTTTCCCACACAAGTGCAGGATCCCAAGGCTTTGGGCCATCCTTGACTGCTTTCCCAGACCACAAGCAGGAGCTGGATGGGAAGTGGGGCCGCTGGGATTAGAGCCAGTGCCCAAATGGTATCCTGGTGCATTCACGGCGAGGACTTTAGCCACTAGGCTACTGTTCTAGGCCTGAAAAGTACTTTCTATTCATTCATTTCTCAAATATGCATAGTGGTCATCAGCTGGGTCCAAAGCCTGGCACTAGGAACTCAGTCCAAGTCTTCCAAGTGAGTGGTAGGAATAGAATTATTTGAGCCATTCTCCTACCATTATCGGCACCTACATTAGCAAGAAGCTAGAGTCAGGAGCCAGAGCTGGATTTTGAACCCAAGAGCTGGATATTAACTCTGATGTGAGACATGCGTGTCCTAACCACAGTCTTAATCCCAGGCCAAATCTCTAAGGAATCCTTTTCTTTAATTGACCTGAATATAATCAGCAGCACAGGAGCTTCTGTAAAGCTTCAGAGCCCTGAAAATAGAATTGTAGTTTCGAGAAAGTTAACTTTTGCGATCCAGTTCCTTTATCTGAAAAATCAGTATATCCACAATGTTTTCAAGATTAAACAATGTGCTGTAATGTATATAAACTACTCAATATATCAGACGCAGTAATGTTTCTATTATATGCATTATTAGTCTTGAGGCTAGACTTAAAAAAAAAAACTACACTTGCATTTTCCCAAAATACTTGTTACAAGTCTACTACAAATCAAGGTAATATTCTAGTAGTGGAGATCATCAATAATTATTGAAATCATGTTTATAATAATACTGAGTTTATAGCCATATGTGTGAAGTAGTCTGAAGAAACACAGATAAAAGTAGGTGGTCAAGAAAGCCTTTCTTCTGGAGGTGACAATGCAACAGAGACTTCGGTGAAATACAGAAATTCCATATGCACTGTTTCATTCGTTATGTGCTCATTATGGTGCTTCTGAGCCGCACCCTTCAGTTCTTAGTCACACATCTTTATATTGGCACTGGACTGTTTATATTGGTATGATCTAGTATGCCACCTAGATTTTACAATCCAGGAAGGAAGTGCCTTCCTGTCTCCTTTAAACATTCTTCATAGTACTAAGGCTGGGCCAAGTTGAAACCAGCACCCAGGAATTCTATGTGAGTCTTGTACATCACTGGCAGTAGCTCCAATGCTTGGACCATCACCTGCTGCATTCCCACGTGAATTATTAGCAGGAAATCAGATGAGGGGCACAGCAACCAGGACCAGCACACTGATGTAGGAAGTTGGTATCTCAAGTGGTGGCTTAATATGCAGGGCTACAACACCAGCTTGGTTGAGCTTGATTCTTTATAAAAGAGGAGACAAAAATATTTAGTTCATTTAATAGTTGTGAAATGCAAATAAAGTAATATAAAAATATTTTATATAAGAGATTAAAGATTACAAACTGAATATTTAGAAAATTGAAATATTCTCAAATACAATATTCATAAGGATGCTTAAGTGGGCACGTTTTTTTTTTCTAGTAGTTAAAAGACACTGGTTAAGATCTTATATGTAAATCAGTAAGTTCTGTATCTGCCTCTGGCTCCCGACTCCAGCTCTTTGCTAAGGCAGATGCTGCAAGGCAGTGCTGATGCCCATATGGGAAACCTGGATTGAATTTCTGGTTCCCAGCTATGCTCTGGTCTAGCTCAGCTCCGGCATTTGCAGGTAACTGGGAAGTGGAACAATAATGGGATTTGTTCTCTTTATCTCTTTGCCTCTCAAAAAAGTTAATACTGTTAAAGAGTTATTAAATTACAGTAAAAGCAAAAAATGTCAATATTTCCTCTTGTTAATTATAGATAACACTGAGTGGTTACTGTATTTGAAGTACTATTCTTAATATGTGAATTAATTTTTCACCCTAACTATTCAAGATGATAATGTTATTTTACCCATATAAGTTGTGGGGAAAATAAGGCCTAAAGAAACTAAATATCCTGCCTAGCTCTCACAGTAATGGTAGAAGTAGAATTGTGAACCAGAATAGTTTGACTCCAGAATTCATGTTCTCAAATACTGAATTAATATTTAGGTTCAGCATTGGGGTTGGGGCAAAAGCAGCTCCCTGCTGTACAGGGTGCCCCAGCCAGGCCGGACCCAATGCTGGGGACTCAGGCCAAAGTCACTGCCAACAGACCGTGACCCATCCTAGGCTTTCTCCAGGCCCGAGAGATCTCTTTCCCCAGGGTAAGTACACCGTGAGGGAAACTTGGGAATTGGATTAAGGCCCTGGCTCCGCCCTGCCACTGTCAGGGGAGAGTCTGGGTAAAAGCAGCTCCCTGCAGTGTGGCGGCTGTGGGGAGTGTCCCAGCCAGGCTGGACCCAATGCTGGGGACTCAGGCCAAAGTTGCTGCCACCAGGCAGTGACAGAGTCCTAGGCTTTCCATGGCCAGTATGCCTATTGGGTTCCAGGCTCTGCCTGCTGGCCACCCAGCAGCAAGCTTTAGGGTTTTTAGGATATGTAATTGCTGCCTAGGGACACCCATGGATAAGGCCAGTGCGAATGTAGGTGAGGGATGAATTCTGGGTGATTCCCAGAATCACGGGAATCTGAACTTTCTGGCAGGTATGGGGACTGAGACCTGGTGGTTTGGAGGGGAGTGTCCATAAGATCTATTTGGGCCAGACTGATTGACCAGCTCAAATGGTAATCCTGAGATGGGCTGTTAGCATAGAGCATCACTACTGCTACACACCAGTCTACACGAAAGCTGTGGATGGGGGCCTGTCTGGCAGTGCTAGGTACCAGTACCTGACTGGGTGGTGGAACAGTGTCCAGGCCACACTTGGCAGGGTCAAGACACTAACCAGCACGCAAGAGAACTTGGTTCGGGGGTAGATTATGTGGGGGAAGTGTGGGCCCAATCCTGTGGAAATACAAGTCCCGCTGGTTAGCTTGTGAGCTGGGGTGGTGATGGGCTGAACTAGTGTGACCATGGAACCTACCATGAGTTAAGGGTAAAGGAATTGACGGTCTGCGCAGGTCAAGGCAGCACCCGAATACGCATCCTAAAATAGGATATGGGGTGGACCAAGCTGCAACTGGAAGGGGATGGACTGGGCAGCGCTGAGCAAACCTCAACTCACAAGGAATAACAAAAAAAAACCAGGATTGAGCACAGGTCGTGCCGAACTAGGCTCTTACACTGACGGGTCTGCATGAGCCAGAAATACTAGGCCACAGCATCAAAGGCAAAGGCTGAGACAGGTGAGGGGAATCAGGATAGGGGGCAGGACTGATAGGGGTTATGGGTAGTCGCCCCAACTAGGCTACAAGTCCCACTGGTTTGTTAGGGCCGAGTATGAAGTGGGCAGGATTGGGCTGGAGAGCAACAACCATTGATTCGCGTGGAAGACAGGGCTGGAAACAGAACTGACCCAGCAATTGCAACAACCAGCATGTACATAAGCTGATTGGGGCGATGGACTATGCTGGACCCTGTACTGGTAAGCACACACAAAAATCAGGTCTGGGATCACCTCAGATGAAGTTTCTTTGGAGATCCCTTCAACTGAACTGCTGATCTCAGAACCCCAACCACGAAGAGACTATGTCAGCCAGTGGATTCTGAATAGATTTCATCATGATTAGAACAGCGAGACTGGCAGCAATTCAGAACTGTTGAACTATCAAAACTGCTTGAGCAGGACTTCGGAGCATGCCCCACATTAAAGACCTGGGCTGGGTGGGAGGCTGGGTGGGATTTCTCTCTGTTTCTCCCCTTACCCCAGATACGGGGCGAAGGGGGTGGATGACGATATTAGTGTGCAAACAATGGTCTTACCCGCTTTCCTGTAATCCTTGACCCTTTGTACCTAATTAACTATGTAAGATTATATATATATATAAAAAAAACCAGTGTCAAATCAGCCTGGGACCTTGTTGTTCCCCTGGCTCAGTCAGTGTCTCTGTGTCTTCTAATTATATAGTAAGTGTGTACTTAAAATAAGTCCACACTGAGACACAAAACTAAATGAGATTTGTCCATTTAATTTAAAAATCATAGCCGAATAAAAATCAAAATATTAAAAAAATACTAAATTGGGCCCAGCGCGGTTGCGCAGTGGTTAAGGTCCTCGCCTTGCACGCCCGGGATCCCATATGGGCGCCGGTTCTAATCCCGGCAGCCCTGCTTCCCTTCCAGCTCCCTGCCTGTGGCCCAGGAAAGTAGTCGAGGACGGCCCAAAGCTTTGGGACCCTGCACCCGTGTGGGAGACCCGGAAGAGGCTCCTGGCTTCGGATTGGCATAGCATTGACCGTTGTGCTCACTTGGGGAGTGAATCATCGGATGGAAGATCTTCCTCTCTGTCTCTCCTCTCTGTATATCTGCCTTTCCAATAAAAATAAAATAAATCTTTAAACAAAATGCTAAATTAAAATTTAAAAGACTGTCTTGTTAGAAGCCATAATCATAGGTAAAATCACTTAAAAAAAGGCCACAAAATTGGAAAACAATAGAATGTGCATTAAAGTGCTGATATCACCAAGTTTTTTAAATTTATTTTTTATTGATTATGATATCACCAAGTTTTAAAAGGAGTGAACAACATTTTAAAATGTTACTGTTAACTAGAGGTTGGAGGTTGGTTTAGGTTATACTTATATCTTCTGTTTCAAAACCTACTTTTTTTAAAAAAAATTGTACCCTAGTGGTAGTCAGAGGTAAAAACGGGATCTAATCTAACAGAGTATCTCCAAAGCCTATTTTAAGAACAAACAAAAACTTAGGCAATGGACATTCATAATCTTAGGAGATAAATTGTATCAGTTATGATAGTTTGAAATGTAACTGAGAAACCTTTTAAAGCAATGACTTTGCTCATCTGTAGGGCTAAAATAAAACAAATGCTAAAGAGATAAACATGTAATAAAAGCAGCAAATGTGGTTTATTAAATTATTTAAAATATTGCATCATGAGCTAATTCTATAAAGACTAATAATATATCAGCTTGAGGGATATATTATATAGAGAAAAGGCCATGGTTATTTCCAGCTGTTAAGTGACATGCAAGCATTCCAGACATAATAGCTACCATGATGCTATGTTGAGCCACAGCAGTTATGTATAAAGTAGGTACTCAATCATGCAGAATAGTATTTTAATAAGATATTCCATTTTGGGCCTGGCACAGTGGCCTAGTAGCTAAAATCCTTGCCTCTCATGTGCCGGGATCTCATGTGGGTGCTGTTTTGTGTCATGGTGGCCCCAGTTTCCATCCAGCTCCCTGCTTGTGGCTTGGGAAAGCAGCGGAGGATGGCTCAAGGCCTTGGGAACTCCGTGGGAGACTTGGGGGAGGCTCCTAGCTTTTGGCTTTGAATCAGCACAGCTCTGGGCCTTTGGGGTCACTTGGGGAGTGAATCAATGGATGGAAGATCATTCTTTATCTGCCACTTTATGTACATCTGCTTTTCCAATAAAAATAAATAAATCTTAAAAAAAGATACCCATCCACAAATCTTTTACACTTTATTTTCCTTAAGTATATGTACAAATACAGACTAATGCATTATGTGAATTAATAGAGAAAAATCAAAACTTCTATAGTGTATATTTATTTAAAAGGCAGAGTGATACAGACATGGAGGGGAAAAGGGGAGATCTTCCACGTGCTGGTTCACATCCCAAATGCCCTGCAACAGCCAGGGAAGACCAGCCTCAGGCTGAGGCCAGGTATAGAGATCTCCAGCCTCGTCTCCCACATGGGTGAAGAACCAAACACTTGGGCCATCTTCCACTGCCTTCACAGATGCATCTGCTGGGAGCTGGATTGGAAGTGGAACAACTGGGACTCAAACACGCGTCTGACACAGTATATACAGCAATTGGGGACTTAGCCCATTGTACTACAATGCTAGCCCCTATGTTTATTTTTAAACACTTGTTTTTGTTCACTACGAAGGCAGAGCAATGCAGAGAGAGAGAGAGAGAGAGAGAGAGAGAGAGAGATGCTGATTCATTCCCCGAATATCCACAAGACCCAGGGCTGGGCCAAGCCAAGCTGAGTCAAACTCTATCCCAGGATGCATCAGCAGGAAGCTGGATGGAAAGCCTAACAGCCGACTTGCTCCAGTCACTCCCATATGAGCCTCAGGCATCCCTCGCAGGGATTTACCCTCCTGTGCGAAGACCCTACTGTGTGTATTTAAGACTGGCAAAAACAAAACTAAAGAAAACAACCACACATACATATACACACATGAAAATCCAGTCATTAAATCTGACATGGTAGAATCTCAATGTTTTAGGCAAAAGACAGGTGAAGGTACAATAAAACACATGCAATAAAGCAGGCATAAAATCTCAAAGAAATTAAACTCTCAAGAATAGAAGCACCCATCGGTATTGTAAAAGTATGAGCCATGTGGGGCCTTTTTGGATGATGAGAAAACTTACCAAAAACGAAAGCTATTATCAAGAAAAAAGTTAACAACTTTAAGAGAATCTCTTGTTTTAGTACCACAAGAATACTTCTTTGCCAATCTGATTCATGTTATCTAGCAGTTTCAGGAAAATGTGACTTCAAAGAAGTTAACCACATACATTTTTACCCAGCAGAAAACATCAATGAGATCAACTAACCATAATGACTTTGGATAGCTGACAGTAGTCTCTGTGAGCAGAAACTCATTATCTGTTTGTTATTTGGAATTCAGTCCACTTTAGAATCTACTGGAGCTAAGCTGACCAGACAAAACCTTTCATTAATCACTTCTGACATTCAGGCAACACATTTGACCAGGCAATGGCTTTGCGTTCTTAGACAACCTCAATTATGTGTTAGTCAACCCAAGCATCCATTATGCACTCAATAATAGCTATGACACAGCTCTGGTTTTCAGCAACACCAAAAGGAGGCAGGCACGGCCAGCCTGCTTATACTGCTGTTCTTGCTGTTGATATCCTTAAGATGTCTGGGAAACAGCAATGAGATAGTTATCTTCTTCTTTAGGACCTTACAGAAGCACTCCATTTTGTCCTATCTCTTGCAGACTGTGCAGAAAAGCACTGTCCTGAGAAATGGTAACACAGTATCTTAGAGGGAAAAGAACCGCAGGATGCTAGCATGGGGACATATTTCTAACAATCGATGATGATTGGCAGTGTAACAATTTCCCGAATACTGAAACCTCTGCTGGTGGCAGCTACAGCTGTAAAGAAGTAAAACATGCTGAAACTGTAAAATTGCACTGGCGCACATTATACCGTAACAAAGTAAACAGAAGGAAAAATTACCAACACTGTTTTTAAAAACAACCGCAGGGGAAGCAGCTGATCCTAAAGAAAGGACGCGCGGCTGTTTATTACGAAGCATTTACAGAGTCCCAGAGCCCCGTGCCTTTTCAAAGCTGGTTACAGTCATTACCACAGCACACCCTTGTGAGGTAAGTGTATTACACCTGTGGTTCATCCACGAAAAACCCGAGGCTCTGAATGATGAAGCGACTCGCCTGAGGTGAATGAGTCAACGTCAAGAGTCATAGTTGACCCGGCTCAACGACTGCTGACAGTCCAGGGCTTAGTCAGCGGGGCCCGGAGTGGCTTCCCCTGGCTGGCACCTGGACTTAGGCTATTACCCTTCACATTAAAGCAGAATCTTGGAACCGACTGGACAGAACTGCCAAGTAGTTTTTACGCTAAGACTCAGCCCTGCGAAGCGGTCGGACCTCTCCGCCTCCCCCTGGCTCGTGGCGAGTGGGTACTGCGACGGGTTCCGCCCATCGCCCTTCGCAGCGATGGCAGCGAACCACCAGCAGCGTTAGCCGAGCCGGGGCACAGGGGGAGGGTCGACCTGCTTCCACTCTCCATCGCCACCTCCTTTGGAAACCAAGAGAAAATGGTAGGAGGTCCAAAGACATAAACACACAGGACCTCAACTAAGCCAATGAAACGCTGTGCGTGCTGAGCCTGCAGTTCCCACCGTTCCGGGGAAGATGGGAGGACAGGGCGACAAAGGGCACGGTAGGCATGCCCGGTAGTAAGCGCCTGCCACTGGAGCCGCCCCGGCGGAAGAGCCGAGGACTGAAAACCAGCCTGCGGCACGCGAGTGCCCGCCGCCTTCAGAACCGCGCGCCCAACCCGTCCGCCACGTGACCAGCCCTTTTTAAAAAAAACTTTGCCTCTTAAAAAAAAAAAAAGACTCCACTTCCCAGAAGCCACTTGTTACCCACGCAGCCGCAGTCTTGCGCAGGCGCCGCCGGGCCAAACGGACACGTCCGTCACGTGGGTAGGAGCCGGCCAATCCGGTTTGAATCTCAATTTTTCCTCTCACCCCCCCCTTCAGGAGCGGTTGTGCGATCAGATCGATCTAAGATGGCGACTGTGGAACCGGTGAGTATTGCCTTTGGCCCCCACCCCCACCGGTCCCCGCGCTCGGTCTCCTTTCTGACTGGGGGACCCCGCGGGACGGCGCTCCCAGCGTGCACGCTACCCTTTCCCGTCCCCTCCCCCTCTTCTTGGGCCTGACCTCCCGCGGGCAACTGGGGGGCGCCCCGGAGGCTGGCCGCGGCGGCGTGGAGCGCACACGTTCTAGTGGGGGCCCCGGAGCCGGGGAGACGGGTGGGGGAGGGGCGGCGTGGCGCCTGCCGAGGAGCCGCGAGGGGTCTCCCCGGGGGTACGGGGGTGATCGGAGCCCTGGGCTACGCGTGTGGGGAACGTGTCTCGGTGGCTAGGAGGGCGCGGGGTCGGTCCCGAGCCGGCGCCGGGATCCACTGGGCGGGTGGGCGGCGAGCCGGCCTGGAACGCGATGGAGAGAGCGGGCTAGCGCCCCGGGGCAGCCGTGGCCTCCCTCTCCGGTGCCCCGAGCTCCAGTCCCGGCGCACGGGTGCGAGGCGCGTGCAAGTCTGGACTAGGACGGGTGGGCTGGCGAGCCGGTGGGCGCGCGGTGCGGGAGGGCGGGTGAGGCGGGAGTGGTGCGGCGGCACGCGCCGGGGAAGCCACGACCTCGCCGCCGAGAGCCTAGGGGAACGAGCGCATGTCCCCGCTGTGCGCTCCAGAGTTGCCGGGGTTGGCGGCCGGGGAGGCGAGAGAGGTTTGGGGTGGGGAGGAAAGCCCGGCGCTGCGCGGTGAAGCCGTCCCCGTAAGACCAGGGGAGGTGGTGGTGAGAAGGGGGGATCACATTGTCCTCGCCCCTCCATGCTTGGGACTGGGCTGTCATGGAGGAGGGAAGGGGGAGGAGCGAGGCCTACAGATCGCTGCCGCCGGGCTGGTCGCCGGCCGGACCTACTGCATTTCACACGCGCTTGTCTTCCATTCATTCATCCTTTCCGCGCAGTGCGCACGCCTGAGAGAATGCGAACGGGTCCACGTCCATCTGTTCTGAGTCTTAGCGTCTGGAAGATTTCCGAGCTAGTTTATCAAGGATATAAACTTCTGAAATGACTTTTTCTTTTCTTTTTTTTTTTTATAACTCTACCCATGCTACAGGCTTTCCTCTCAATGTAGGCGCCATTTAAAACGTTACTGAAGCATACGAGTCTCAGAGCAGAAAGTAGGTGGTTATCCCTAATACAGAGGATGTCTTGTCATAGTTGGGGTATGCCAGCACTGGCTCACTGAAACTTCTGGGCCCGTGTTGCAGTTTTAGGAATGTCACATCTGTATGACAGTCACTGAGGTGCATAATGGAATCTGTTAGCAGCCAGAAAACCTTTGACACTTTGGAACCGGTACTAGAGCTGCGTTGTCAGGTATTTCTGCATTATCTTTTCTTGGTAGCTTGTGATTTTGGTAATACTTTACTAATTTGCCTTGATTTTTAAAAATGCTTTTATGTAACTATTTCAAGAAACCTGTAGACTGTGAAATAGGTTATTTTCATAACATTGTTGTAAACTGGCTTTCTCTTGTTGCCAGAATTGAAATCAGCTGCAATTGACTCTTCAGTTGGTGATACAGTTAACTGATTTTAAAACATTGTTATATAAACTCAACGAAGGATAAATATGCAGAACTTAAAGTCCCGTTGACAAATTTTGATCCTGGCTTTGGTTGGCTCTGCTCCAACTTACCCCTCCATGAGGAAAAGTCAGTGCGGCTGGGTGTGGGGCAAAGGCTAAGGAAGAAAAGGATAATATTATTGTGTGACTCCACTAGATCCCTTGAATTTCACAAGCTGTGTTCGGCAGCACAGACTAGAACTTTAAAAGTGGTGAAGGATTAATAAGTCAGTAAATGTTTATAGCCCCTGGAGTGTTTAGGAAGTTGTAGCTAATGTTCTTTGGATACAAAGTTGTACAAGATGAGATTCTATCCCACCTTCAATGTGAATTCCTAAAGAGACTGAATTTCCTGGAGTTGTGGTCAATGGTACAGTAATCCAGTGCTTCCTTGGGGAGATTTTGATTGTATGTTTAAATTTGGAGAGTAAGGGAGCTGCCTGAAATCTCATGTGAATGTGGAAATCTAGATCAAAACTAGTATTTTGAGGTTGCAAGTAAAATGGTGTTGAAGTACTTTGAAGTACTACTTTTTTTTTTTTAAGCAGTAATGAGCAAATTTTCCATGTTCTTAATATGCTCTTGTGCATGGGCTAGTCATGTATGTAGAATTTCAATGATTTTTAACTAGTTGCATTAATCTTTTTCACACCAATTAGCTATTGGATTGCAATTGAGATAACTTTGCTGAAACCTGCAGAAATTCTGTTTGTTCATTGCTGCTTCAGGTGAATTTTGAATTTCATCCTTCTCTGTTGTGCTTAGTCATAAGCACTTCAGAGCCTTTGTTTTTTTCTGTCTGTCCCACCTTCTGTAGGTATTGATGGCTTTTACTTTTGGAAATTACATACATACAGTAACATTTTTATGTTACTCTGTTGTGTGCTTTTTAAATGTATGTAAGATTGTTACAGTCGCATTAAGATACAGCTTCAGATATTTTGTTGAAAATCTTGAAAGGGAATACTAAAGGGCACATTTCATCACTTTACAAATAGTATGGCAGAATTTTAAACATGGGGACCAAGAGTACTATCCTGCTATCCTGTTGGCATTTAAACTCTGGATAGGTCAGAATTAGACAGTGAAGGTGGTCAGGCAGTTTGCCCAGGCCATCTTTCTTCCAGTGGGTCATGTTTCTTTGTTGCTTTATTTTCATTCTGTATTTATTTTTATGGTTTCTGTTCTTTTTTTGGACCTGTATTTTTTTAAAAAAATAAGAGGATGATTTTGTTTTCTTTAGTTATGAAGATGTGTAATTTTTGCTTGTTTTTATGCCATGTTTAGAAAAATATTTTCATGTACTTGAAAGGCAGGGACATAGACTACATGTCTTTTGAATTTTCCTAATTTTATAAGTGAGTCACCTTGGGTTCTCAGCTGATCTAATGCTTGCTTTTTTTAATATACTTTAAGTGTGCTTTTATTATAGATTAATAAAAGTAAATTAATACAGAGTAACAATTACGTAATTTAGTGCTTTAATATTGAAAGTTGATCTTGCAAGTAAATTAGCACTTTTGGTTTAGTGAAGGAGTCTGAGTTCACTAGTAAGCTGAATATATTTGTTGTGGTGTTCTACAAATTTTAGCTTGTACTCTTGATTGAATTAATGCTTGTAATTGGAGAAATTCAGTGTCAATACAATTTAAACATTCGAGTTGGCAAATAATTTGTAATGTTAGCTTAATCTAATTTAGACAGAAAAATTACAGGAGAAAAACATACTGTGTTTGGTTTTTCTAATGTTAAGAGTGCTATAGAAGTGTTAGGATCTCTAAAATAATTGTTCCAGGAATGGTCATTTCTTTTCCTTCATTGTACCTCTGGAAATCTCATTAATCTCATATTATTTAAGTTGCACCATCTTTGTTACAGAGGCTTTTTGAAAAATAAATGAACATTATTTCTGGTCTGATAAATATCTGTGGTCCTGAAGACAGATTTTTCAGTCTCACCAAAAAATTAGAGTAAGGTATCTTAAAATAATTTTTGTTTTTTAAGTGTTTTTACTCATCTAAGAGTGGCAGATTTTCCATCTACTATGTTCACGCCTCCATATACTTTCAATAGCCAGGGCTGTCAGGAGCTTACCCAGGTCTCCCATGTGAGTGAGAGAAACTCACATACTTGGGCCTTAACTCCTGCTTCCCAGGATGCATTAACAGGAAGTTGGGTCCAAAGCTGAGGAATTCTGGACCCCCCAGGCACTTCAATGTGGGGGATTTGAGTGTCTTAATAAGTGGCTTATTAACTCGCTGTGCCACCATGCCCACTTCGGATTTATCCATATATATATACATAACCTTTTCTCCTTGGCAAGAAAATTCATATGGCTGCCTTTTGATGGCTGATTCTTTGCCATTAGGGAGGAATTAAAAACCTGTGCCTCATAACTCTTGCATACTCTGCATTCCTATCCTTATTTTAAAAATTACTAGTCTTGCTTCAAATGATCCTAGTTATTTCTGGAGAGAAAAGGATAATTTTTGTCTCTTAAAATATTGGTAAGCATTTCTAGACCCTGAGAATGTGGTCAGGAACCAGTAATTTTTCCCCATTAGGGATTTTTGATATATTATTCCATAGGCACAAGGAAGCCTGGAATTTAGTCATTGCTCAGTACGTTTCTCTTGAGTCATGGAACCCAATCAGGGTTGTATTTTCAGGGGTATGAGTTTAAAGTTGTAAGCAACAGACTAAAACTGAAGACCTTTAACCTAACCTGTTTGTAAGAACTATTTTTAATATAAGCAGATTTTTATTTCTTAATAGTTGCTAATATACAGTTCTTGCTGTATGTTGAGCACATTAAATGCTTTACATAAAATTAATTCATATATTCTTTACAGCAAACCTATAAGGAAAGTGGTATTTAGTATTTCAAAGATGAGGAAACCGAGACAGATGTTTAATTATTAAGTAACTGTGTGACTAATTTACCCCTTGATCACACAGCTAATAAATAGGGTGAGGCTCAAACTAAAGCAGCCAATTCTAGAGTGTGTGTTCTTAAACTTGGAATTATATTTCCAGTGGGTTAGCCTTGATTTCAGAAATGGAGATTGAGTTTGACAAACTTTATAGGTGCATGTGTGGACATTTGTTGTTAGACCCTATTGTAATAAAACACAACAGACGTATAGATGACTAAAAAGCTAACACCTCAGTGTCTGAATTTGAAGACTCAAAAGTCATCAGTTCTGGGACACACACCATGAATATCAAAGTCTGCAGATGTACAGTCCCTTTTATAAAATGTATTTGCATGTGTCTCAGTATATCATCTTATATATTTTTATTGTAATAGTCATTATTTTTTAAAATGCTTATTTACATGAAGGGTGAAGTGACATAGCTTTTCTGTATGCTGTTTCACTTCCCAAGTGCCCAGAGCAGTGAGAGTTGGGTGACCAGGATAAAGTCAGGGCTAGAATTCCATATGGGTCTCCATGTGATTGGTAGGGACTGAGCACATGGACTGTATTCTCCTTTATAAGACATATTAACAGGGCGGTGCATTAGAAGCAGAGCAGCTGTTGCTGAAACAGGTGCTCTGATGGAAGACGCCAGCCTTGCAGGTGGTGACATAACTCCAAACTTCACCCCATAGGGTTGATTTAACCTGAAATGAAGGCTCTTAAGAAAAATTCATGGAGCATGTATATGATGAAAATAAAATATCTTAATTGTGTTTTCTTTCATGAATTTTCTGAAGTATACTTATGTTAAGAACATAAGGTGAATTCTGAATCTGTCATTGATAGGAAAATGTCTTTTATTTCCTGCCTGTTGTCCCCAGCCATTTAGTTCTTTCCAGGACACTCTTTTTTGCTAGTGTTTTTGAAGATTCTTCCTGAAAAGACTCGTTGAAGAAGTTTCTGTGGTGATGGAAATGCTGTTACTGTTATAATATAGTCTCCACTAGCTGCAGAATATAGTTGAGCACTAGAAAATGTGGCAAGTGCAACCAAGAAGTTTAATTTTAAACATTATATAATTTTGATGATGTTAAATTTAATGAGCCACGTGTGGCTGAGGCTCCCAAATGCAAATAGTAACTGAAATCCAGTCATCCTTTCTGTGTACAAATACATGTGTGCCTATTTAGTTTAACTTTGCAAGGTACATACGTATAACTAGTTTTATTGTGTAAATTGCTTTTTACTTTCATCCTAGAAAAGTTACCCATTTTAAACATTTAAAAATAGTTACTTGGTCTTTTATGGAATTAAGTTTCTCATGAGTTAATTGTTTTATAAAAAATGTATTTCTTTGAAAGGAAGTTACAGGGAGAAAGAGAGAGACCAGAGAGATCTCTTACCCATTGATTCACTTTCCCAAATGCCCACAGTGGGCAGGCTTTAGCCAGGAGCTTCCCCGGAGTCTCCTTTGTGAGTGCAGGGGCCCAAGGCGTGTACCACCCTCCCTGCTTTCACATCTCACAGATGGTTGGAGCTGAGGGGAATTGAACTGCACCCATATGGGATGCTGGATGGCACAAGTGGTAGCTTAACCCACTGTGACATATTGCAAGCCCCATGAGTTAATCTTTTTGTTAAGGGGTGTGTTTGAGTGTGTAAACAGTAATTTGCACTGTCAACGTAGAGTGTATAGTCAAGTCACCTTTAACTGATCCCCAACCAGCTAGCTTTTGATTTTGTTATGTTTTGATAGAGACTTATGTATCTTCTGAAAAATAGTAGGGCTGCATTGTGGCACATCAAGTTAGCAATAGCCTCTTATAATACAGGTACTCATAAAGGAGCTGATCCACTTTTAAAAATTTTTTGGTTTATTTCTGATGTATTAATGTTACAAAGGTGAGGGAGTTGCAAACTCCTGTGAGTCTCTGATTACTTTGGAGAAGGTTGGGTTGTGGGGGAAGGAAGGTAACATAAGTATTTCAGTTTTCTGTCCTTGGTTGTGGGTGGGGGGCTTAGGTCCTCCTTTCCTTGCTGTCTGTATTAGGCTGTTTCACTTTTGATCCAGCTTTCTGCTAACACACTTGGAACAGAGTGGGTGATGGCCCTTGTGGGAGACTGGAATGAAATTCTGGGCTTCTTGCTTTGTCCTGCCCCAGTTGTGGCTGTTGTGGCCATTGGGGTGCAAGTGAGTTTACTGGTATGTGGAAGATCTGCCTTTTTCTGTATCTGTCACTTGCCTTTCAACTAAGTAAAAAAAAATTTTTTTAATGTGATAGCTACAGGTATTTTGCTGACATAGTATGTTTTTCACTTAATGTTTTTATAGTATTTTTTATCAACACAAATCTTTTTTTTCTCATGGTATGTTTTGGATGTTATAGCTTTAACAATTATTTCTGTATCAATCAACATTAGGTCAGGTGTAGTGGCCCTTGAAATCACTTGACCTGAACCTGTCAAGGCACCTGCAGGTGGGACTTGAAATTTAATAATTTATAGCTGGCCAACATAAAAACTGATAATTTTATGATGTTATGAATGTCCAAATGGCCTGGGCAAATGAAAGTTTTCCCACCCACGATTGAGGTTATTTCCAAGCATTTGCTATTTCAAATGCTGTTGTGATGAATAACCTTTTACCTATGTCAGTCTGTGCATTAGTTAATAATGTATTTGTAAGGTAGATGTTTTGTCAGCAAAATGAGAACTTAAAAACTATATTGGTCAAAGAGCTTCTGCAAATACACTTGACTGTGGGCTGCAGATTTTAAAGCCTTCCTTCTCATTTTGAAAAAGAATTAGTGTGGAGGCAAGCCTTCCGTCTGGCAGTTGAGATCCTCACATGCCATGTTGGAGTGCTTAAGGTCAAGCACTGGCTCTACTCTTGATTTTAGCTTCCAGCTAATAAAATTTTTAGAGATTTAATTAATACTTACGTTAGGAGGTACCAGGTGAGTTGCTGCTTGCGTCCCATAATGGAGCACCTGTTCCATTTTAGTGCTAGGCCAGTTCAAGGTTGTGCTGCTCTACTTCCAATCCAACTTCCTGCAAATATGCCTAGTGATCTTTGTCTTTGGATATCCTTTTACTGTTTCTTTTTTAAAGATGTATTCATTTTTGTTATAAAGTCAGATATACAGAGAGGAGGAGAGACAGAGAGGAAGATCTTCTGTTCAATGATTCACTCCCCGAGTGACTGCAACGGCTATTGCTGCGCTGATCTGAAGCCAGGACCAGGAACCTCTTCCGGTCTCCCACATGGGTGCAGGGTCCCAAAGCTTTGGGCCGTCTTTGACTGCCTTCCCAGGCCACAAGCAGGGAGCTGGATGGGAAGTGGAGCTGCTGGGATTGGAACCGGCGTCCCTGTGGGATCCCAGTGCATTCAAGGTGAGGACTTTAGCCACTAGGCCACCACGCCAGGTCCTGTATATTGCTTTTTTTTAAAAAAAGATTTATCTTTATTATTATTTTTTTTATTGGAAAGGTGGATATACAGAGAGGAGAGACAGAGAGGAAGATCTTCCATCCGATGATTCACTTCCCAAGTGAGCGCAACGGCCGATGCTATGCCAATCCGAAGCCAGGAGACTCCTCCGGGTCTCCCACGTGGGCGCAGGGTCCCAAAGCTTTGGGCCGTCCTCGACTGCTTTTCCGGGCCACAGGCAGGGAGCTGGAAGGGACGCGGGGCTGCCGGGATAGAACTGGTGCCCATATGGGATCCCTGGGCGTGCAAGGCGAAGACCTTAACCACTGTGCCACCGCGCCGGGCACATATTGCTTTTTAAAATACATTTTCTTATTCATGCCTGTTTTCTCCAAGTTGCTTGTTTTCTGTTTGTTTTTACACTCAAAAGGCAATAGTCCCAGTCAACATGGAGTAGCAGAGAGCATTGAGTGTTTTAGCTGCTTTTTTTTTTTAAGACTTATTTATTTTTATTGCAAGGTCAGGTATATATACAGAGAGGAGGAGAGACAGAGGAAGATCTTCCATCCAATGATTCACTAAGTGACTGCAACGGCCAGAGCTAAGCTGATCTGAAGCCAGAAGCCAGAGTTTTTCCCGGTCTCCCACACGGGTGCGGGGTCCCAAGGCTTTGGACCGTCCTCTACTGCTTTCCCAGGCCATAAGCAGGGAGCTGGATGGGAAGCAGGGATGCCGGGATATGAACTGGCATGCATATAGCATCCAGCACGTTCAAGGCGAGCACTTTAGCCATTAGGCCACCGTGCTGGGCCCTCACCATCAACCTTTTTTAAAAAAGATTGAGGGCCTGGTGCAGTGGCGTAATGGTTAAAGTCCTTGCCTTGCACGCCCGGGATCCCATATGGGCGCTGGTTCTAATCCCGGCAGCCCCACTTCCCATCCAGCTCCCTGCCTGTGGCCCGGGAAAGCACTTGGGGAGTGAATCATCGGACGGAAGATCTTCCTCTCTGTCTCTCCTCTCTGTATATCCGCCTTTCCAATAAAAATAAAATAAATCTTTAAAAAAAAAAAGATTGAGATAGATCTTCTGTTCACCGATAGAGTCACTCTCCAAATGACTTATGCAGCTTGAGGTCTCCTGTGTTGGCAGCAGGTATCTAAGTACTACTACCATTATCTGCTTCCCTTGCCCCCACAAACCAGCAGGTGCACATCAGCAAGAAACTGGATTTTTAAAGTAAGAATATTCTGATAGCCTTTTTTTTTTATAAATACTGGTAGAATGTGAATTTTCTTCTTAGTGTTGTTATTTTAGATGACAATTCTGTTTATTGTGTTTTGTCATACTCCTCTTCACACTCATACATCTGAATTTTGTAAATCTTAGGCTAGTAATTTGGTCAGTAGCTACTGTTGTAATGTGTATAGTAAGGCATTTGACTTAGCAAGTAAGACACCAGTTATGATGCCAGTATCCCATGATGGCGTGCCTAAATTTGAGTCTTAATTCCAGATTCCTACTAGTGGAAACCCCGGGAACAATTCAAATGGTTGGTTCCCACCCATGGGGGAGCTGGGTTAAAGTCCCCACCTTCAGCCTAGTCCAGTCCTCATCTGTTCCTACATTAGGGGCGCGGACTAGCAGGTTAAAGCAAGTTCTTTTTCTCACTTGATGTTAGCCAAAAAGACGAGAAGCAGTCTCTCTCTGGTTCTTCTCTCTTTGTGCTGTCTTTGTTGCTCAAATAATATTTAGGAAAAATTAAGCTTATTTTGATGCAGAAATTTCAAGAGACATGTTTTTAAATATTTCTTATGAACTTTCTGAATATTCCTTGTATTATTTGAATATGAATGTTAGTAATTCAGCTTCTATTAATAAGTTTTTCTTCATCTTTTGAAGACTTGCTAGCCTAACTTCCTTATGATTTGGAACTGATTTGATGTGCCCCTTTTTTTTCATTCCAGCTTACAAATCCTTCAGGTCCTCTTAAGTGCTAATTCCTAGTGGTAACTGAGTTACTGACCACTGAAATACCAGATTCTTTAGTGTTACTGAAGATCCTCTTTTTACAAAAGAAAGTAAGGATTGCTAGGATATTAAGGACTTGCCCTAGACCACTTGATTTAAAAAAAAATCTGATCTAATAGGGACTCCTAGAAACCAAGCCACTTGGCAGTGCTAACCCCTCGTAGATCAGCGGTTGGTAAATCTGGGATTGCAATTACTATTACATTGACGGAAACTGGTAAAATGAGAAGTTGGGGGCCCGGCAGCGTGGCCTAGCAGCCAAAGTCCTCGCCTTGCATGCCCAGGATCCCATATGGGCGCTGGTTCTAATCCCGGTGGCCCCGCTTCCCGTCCAGCTCCCTGCTTGTGGCCTGAGGACGGCCCAAAGCTTTGGGACCCTGCACTCGTGTGGGAGACCCGGAAGAAGTTCCTGGATCCTGGCTTTGGATCAGCATAGCATTGGCTGTTGCACATACTTGGGGAGTGAATCATCGGATGGAAGATCTTCCTCTCTGTCTCTCCTCCTCTCTATATATCTGACTTTCCAATAAATGAATAAATCTTAAAAAAAGACTGACAGTTATAGCTCTAATTGCAACTATAGAGGATGGCAGATGGGTGATATCACTAAAATTCTTCCTTATTTCCTCCCCCCTGCACCATTTTAGATATAAAGGACTAGAGGGAGGTGGAGAGTGTTCCCTTAACTCATTGGTTAACTACCCAAATGCTCACAAGAGCTGGAGGTATGCTGGGGACTGTGCTCCCAATCACTGGTATCGGCACCTGCCTATTAGAGTCTGCTTGGCAGGAAACTGGAGTTAAGAACTAGAGTCAGTGATCAAACTCCAGCACTTCTTTGTGGGATGCAGTTGACTTAACTGCTAAGCTAAACACCTGTCCCTTATGGTTTCTTTGTTCGCTAAGCTCCTTGATGTATGGGGACTGAATGAGGTCAAGGGTAGGAAACCTTTAGTACAGAAAAAGGGAAATTATAGTATCTTGGAGTACTTTCATAATTAGGGTGAATGGTCTTCCTCACTTGGATGTGTTTTATTATGATTTCATATTGTCACAGATCATTTGTTCTGAGGGGAAAGTAGGGTATGCTTTCCTTTACCTAATACCTGGAAACATCAGGTAGATACTTTAGGGAGGGGATTGATGTTCTGGCAGCTCCACTTCCAATCCAGCTCCCTGCTAATGACCTGGGAAAAGCAGCAGAAGGTGACCGAAGTGCTTTAGGCCCCTGTCACCCGTGAGGGAGGCATCCGTGAATCTCCTGGCCCCTGTCTTCCGGCTGACTCATCATCCCTGGGAGCTGCGGTGAAGCCACATGGGGTGTGAGCCAGTGAATGAAAGAACTCTTCTCTCTCTGGCTGTCCCCTCAACAAATCTTTCAAATAACTAAATACATCTTAAAAAGAAAATATGGGAATAGAGGACGGTGATATTAATAGTGACATCTTTTTTTTCTAGAAATTACGTAATTTGCATAGTGTCTGACCCTACAGTATTCCTTGAGTAAATGCAGAATGAGAAATCAAACACCTACATAGTTTTAACTACTCAGAATCATACAGTGGTGGAAGAGCAGAACTGGAATTCCAGTCTGGCTGTCATTTCTCTGTAGAGTGTGTAACCTGAAAGTACATCTCATACTTTGATGAGACCTTTATAAAATACATCACCAATATATTATGTTTATGAAGTAAATGAAAAGAATGCATACAGAATGCAAGCAATTCTAATTGCCAGAAACATTTATAAATATTTACTTTCCGTTTCCATATTTTGCCTAACTCTAGACCAGGTTTTGGGCCAGTACTAAGTAGTCTGTGGATCAAATTTGAAGTTAATGCTTCAAACGATTGTTCATGCCAAAGAATCTATCGATTTTTTTTTTTCAGACCTCAGAGTTGAGTGAGGTCTCAGACTGGGAAGGAAATCCTGCAAGTTTCTTGGGTAAATATTTGTTGTTTGAAGGCAATAACAGACACAAATTGGAAAGGCTCAGTGTTATTTCAAGAGGAGATAGTTAATGTGTTTAGATTGGGTTAGTGAGGACAATAGATGTTCAGGAACCTTAGAAGAGAATATGGTTTTGGAATTGAAAGTGTGATTCGAACGTGACTGCTAAAATGCAGTCACGTTTGTTAGAAAAATGTCACAGAAATAATATTAGATCTGAGAAATATTTAACATATTAGTATAATATATTAGTATGATCCCATAAGGTTTAACACCTAACTTAAACTATTTGAGATTGTCCTAAGCTTGCTTGTCCTTTTTTCTTCTAATTAACCTTCTGTGGCACTAGCAGTGGACCCTGCGACTCTTAATTCATAATACTGAGCATTTTTTATCTGAGACTCATAAAACCCAGGCAACCAAAAACCAAATTTTATACTTTTTACTTAAATTGGTTGTTCTTGTTTCTTTCCTTATTTGCCACATATGCTTAATCTCTTTGACTGGCTTGTTAATAACTTCCATTGCCCACGAAATGAAAGGTACACTTTTAGCTTGACCTTTGAGGTCTTTCATCATCTAACTCCAACCTACTCTTAGCTCTTACTTGGGTTTCATGAGCCCACACTGGTTACATTGTGTGGATAAATACAGCACCATTCCAGAACTTTGCTTTCTTCCTGGTTTACCCACTGTAATATATTATACACAGATTTTTCAAAGATAGGTTGTCTTGTAGGCTAAAAATCTGATTACTTTGGGAGTAGCCGCAACCTGTTAGTTTAACCTTTTCTTGTTTCATAAGGTAATTTTTTGTGCTTGGAAGTACAGGGTAAAAGAATAGATATTTAAGGTGCAGTTTTTATTGGGAGGCTCTGCATTTGGAGAGTGAACCAGCAGATAGAAAAACTTTGTCTTTCATTCTCTTCATAAATTTGCCTCTTAAATGAATCTTTTTAGAAGTTTAGGCCAAAAGGAAAACATTAGCACAGGCTTAAGCTTTAAAAAATTTTAAGTATGCATGACCAAGATGGTTGTCAGGCGTGGGTGTTATAGAACACTGTGGAGTATCAATATCCTGGACCACAATACCTGGGAAACAAGGCAACACTGCCCCTCAGCCTTGGGTTACTACCACCTAAGTGGGAGACCAAGATGTTATTTCTGGCCCCTGGCTTTTGCTTTTCCCAGTCCTGGACATTTTGAGGACAATTGGCAAGAAGAATATAGAAATGGAGATCTCTCCCTTTTTTGTCTCCCTCTCAAGTTGGTCACCATGGTTTTCAAATGGCCATTAAATATTTTAATAATGCTTCAGAGCATTTGTTGTAAAATCCAGTATATTTATGTATTATTTAAAATACAGACCTAAAGATTGTAGAGAGTGTATTTTCTTTTTAAAAAAATTTAGCTGTGACAGATATCTTCCATTCAGTAGTTCACTCCCCAAATTTTTCCACAACCAGAGCTAAGCTGATCCAAAGCTGGGAGCTAGTGGCTTCTTCCAGGTCTCCCGTGCAGGGTGCTAGGACCCAAGGCCTTGAGTCATTCTCTGCTTTCCCAGGCCATAAGCTGGGAGTGGGTGGGAAATGGAGCAGCTGGGACTCAAGCTGGCATTGGTTACCAGTCCTGCACGTGGAGTAGTGTGCTGGTCCTGCCACTATGCTGACCCAATGGTTGATTGAGAGTTAAAGAGAGAGTTAACAGATCTTTCATTTGCTGGACCACAAATATTAACAAAAGCTGTGGGGGCCAGGATGAAAACGGAAGCTTCTTCCAGGTCTTTAATATGAGTGGCAAGGACCGCAAGTACTCGGGCTCCTCCGTTGCTTTTCCCAATTCAGTAGCAAGAAGCTGGGTAGGAAGTAGAGCAGCTGGGACATGAACTGGCATCATGTAGGATGCTTATATTGCAGGTGGCAGCTTTACCTGCTGCACCATAATGCCAGCCCTAATAAGTATACTTAATGATTTATACATCCACACATTTGAAAATGATTAGCTGTTTTTGTGATAGTTTTATTATGTGTTATTAAACTGCAACGTCATTTACTTAAGAGAATTTTTAATTCTGAAGAATACTTTTTAAAAACTTGAGTTGTTTTTTCCTGAGTGATTATCTGCTTTTAGTTTCTGTGTCCAAACACTTGATGCTGTCATTCTTGTAGTGAAAGAAGAGAGGGAGCCAATATGAAGGGAAAGCATGAAATGAGCCAGATAGAAGGTGACATTTTGGACCTCATGAAACTTGTGATTACTCAGTGTTCCTTTTTTTTAACTGCTGGAATAAGAAGTTTAAGCATTGTGAAATTGTGATTGATAATGAGGATTTTGAGCTTATCAGTAAATTTAAGAGAATTTGCATTATAAGTGATTAAACATCCTTTACCTGAAATCTGAAACTTTGAGTACTGATATAGCACTAAAGTTGGAAAATATCACACTTGACCTCATGCATAAGTTGTAGTCAAAATGCATCCTTTATTCAGTGTCCACAAGGGAATAATGTCCTTTCTAGTCCCTCCTACTTGTGATAAACTGTTCTCATCCCCAAATTAAAAATATATACATTTACTTTCAGGCTGTATAGTAAGATGCATATGAGACAAATTAATACTTTGTTTAGATATCTTAGTATGTATTTGGAAATACTGCAAGATCCAAAAACACTTTGGTATCACACATTGGGTAAAGAACTTATCCTTTTGCTTTGGAAAGGGTTTCTTTGTCTATCACACCTAGTCTCATTTTAAACCACGTGAACTCACCATTATTTCACACTTAAGATATGGTTATTTTCTGTTTAAATAATTAATAGTTATGTGATTGTCATTCTTTTATATGCTTTCATGCTACCATCTGGGTGATTTTTCCTTTGATGTTTCTCTTTGAATCCATTGAACTGTTTATGTGTGCACATGTAGTAGTGTATTTGAGACTGTTTCTGCCCCCCCCCCCCTTTTTTTGGAATGTTTGTTTGAAAGGCAGAGCAATGAAGAGACAGATCTTTCTATCTGCATTCCCAAATGGCCGGTCTAGTTAGGTCGAAGCCATGGATTAGGAACTCATCCAGGTCTTCCATGTGAATAGCAGGACTTGAATAGCAGGGCTTGAAGTGGTCCTCCAGTATGGGGGTGCCAGTTTTGCAAATGGTGGGTTAACTTGCAGTGGCACAGTACTGTTCCCCTCTTTTTTAGAAGGTCCATCAAATTTTAAGGTGCAGGTTCTTGAATTTCAGTACTGAAGTGTCATTTCTGTTGCTCATGGCTTCCATAATTTCTGTTGAGAAGTTAGCAATTCTTATTTCTTGCATGGCTGCCTTGATGTTACCCCCTTTATTTTCTGTAGTGTGATTCTGATGTAACTTAATGTAAGTTTGTGTTTACATTGCTTGCAGTTTCTGAGCTGCTTAACTCTGTGACTGGAAATTCTGATCAGAAGTGGTTAATTTTTGGAGTATTTCTTGTATCCTATTCTGTCATCTGTCCTTAAACTTGTTAACAGTTTCTATACATTTCATATGTTGTGCTTTTTGGGGGAGGGGTTTGCTGTGCATCAGTTTGATCTCTTTTGAACTGTGAGTTTGCTACACCTACATTCAGTTTAGTTTGATCTGATGGTACTTATTCAGTGAACTTTTTTTTTTAAATATTTATTTTATTTTTATTGCAAAGTCAGATATACAGAAAGGAGGACAGACAGAGGAAGATCTTCCATCCACTGATTCAGTTCCCAAGTGGCCACAATGGCCGGAGCTGTGCTGATCTGAAGGAAGGAGCCAGGAGCCTCTTCCAGGTCTCCTGTGCTAGTTCAGGGTTCCAAGGCTTTGGGCTGTCCTCACTGCTTTCCTGAGCCACAAGCAGGAAGCTGAATGGGAAGTGGGGCCACCAGGATATGAACCGGCATGCATATGGGTACCTGGTGCGCATGCAAAGCGAGGACTTTAGCCACTATGCTAATGCGCCAGGCCCCGGAACTCTTTCTGAAGTTTTGGTAAGTTTAAGTGTCAGCTAAGGATCTGCGAGGGCCTTTCCACACAGATTAGTTTTGGTGTTCATTCTATGCTGTACTTAATTTTAATTTCTCTCTTGTACTCTGTTGCCTGGAGCACACCTACATTGTTAGTCCTCAACTTTTTCTGTGTTTTTTCTTTCTCTATTCAAAGCATCAACTTAAAGCTACCTGGGTAGCAAATGACATTCAGTAATTATCTGAAGACTAAAATTGGCGAAAAAATGCTGCTAAAAATGTTTTGTGATGTTAAGACATACTGTTGCATATGAATTTTAGGGCATGAGTGAAATAATCAAGCCAAATGGGATTCTGTTAAGTTTACCACAGGATATTGAGAAAGCAGTGGTAAGCAACGTGGAAACATGACTTCTGCCCAGAGTAACTTAGTAGATGTGGTGGGAATTTTCTGAAATGTGTCATCATACATTGAGAGTTAAAAATCTGTTTTGGTGGGGGGAGGTCATTGAAAACATGAAATACTTTGGAAAACTTGTAGAAGATAGAATTGAAAAATAAACTTTCGATGCAAAAAGATTCAAAACTCTTGTGTAATTTCTTTTTTAAGATTTATTTTGTTTGAAAGAGGAAAATATCTTCCATTTGCTGATTTACTTCCTGGTTGCCTTCAGTATCCAGGGTTAGCCTCAAACCAAAACGCCATTACCTGCTGCCTCCCAGGCATATTAGCAGGAAGCTATTTCAAAGTTGTGGAGTAGCTGGGACTGGAATGTGGGATGTGTGCGTCCCAAGCTGAGGTTGAATGTGCTGTGTCACCGTGCTACTCCTAGATTTCTTTCTTGATAGGCATTTTCCATGAACTTTTTTTTTTATGAACTGTTTGATCCACCCCTCTTTCAGTTTATGTATCTTTTTACATTAGCACAGGTCTGATTTCTTGCTGGTTTTGCAGGTGTTGTAGGGGGAAGGAAATGGGGAAAGAAAGTTCCTGAGAATCTCCTTGGTTGCTTTGTTGGTGTAATAGGCTGAAGAGCTACATGAAGGAACACGCTGCTGAGCTTTGAAATTACCATAGTTTAAACAGTGTAGCATTTAGGCAAGGATGTGTATTGTCTATTGTCATGATCACTCTACAGAGCTTTTGTTTTTGGTCATTGTACTACAGTTAGCTGTTGTAGTCTCCAGGCTTGAGTTTTATTCTTCTACCTATTGTCAATAACACATAATACCTTAATGTGGTTAAGAGAGAGAGCTCGGGGCCAGGGCTCTACTACAGTGTTTTAAGTTGCCACTTAATGCCAGCATCCTATTTTGTAGGGATGATTTGAGTTCTGCCTTCTGCAGTTCACAGGTAGCTCTCTCCTGTTGCACCTGGAAAAGTAGTGGATGATGATGGCCCAAGTAGTTAGGTTTCTGTCCTGCACAAGGGGAGACCAGGATGCCGGGCTCCTGACTTTGGCCTGGCCAAACTGTGGACAGTTGGGGAGTAAGCCTGCAAATGGAAGATTGATCTCTTTGTTGTCTACCTTTCAAATAAGTCGATATTTTTAATAGTTCATTTTTCCATTGTTTTGCTATCTCTGACAGTCTTCTTGATATTTCAAAAAAATGCAAATAGGATGGTAAATATTCTAAATATGTGTGTATGGTTATTGAAACTGGAGAAATCTTGTACTTTGTTGAAATGCATAGTCTTGTTCTTAGAAATTAGTCTCTGGTCTGTTTTATGATAAGGACGCAATAAAGATGCAATAATTTCTTCTTAAAAGGATATTGGGAATAACAATATAAGTTTATTTAGCGTATTACCGTATTAGAAATATAAAGTTGAAAAATAATGTTTTGGATTACTTTCTGCTAGGAAACCGCCCCTACTTCTAATCCCCCGCCCACAGAAGAGGAGAAAACAGAATCTAATCAGGAGGTTGCTAACCCAGAACTCTATATTAAGCATCCTCTACAGAACAGGTAAGATTTTGACATTCAAATTTTCGGACCTGAGGCATGAGATAAATGCTACACATGGTTAGTTTTAAGGGGGAAGTTAGGCAAGGCTATTTTTAGATGTGCTAAGGTTGAAAATACCATTCATATCTGGATGACTCATCACTAAAAGGCAGGTTTGTCTTGCGCTCAGAAAGAAGAGTTGTAGGAGAAACATTGATTTGAAATTCATTAGTGTGTAAAATATGTAGTCATTGAAGCCATTGCAGTAAATTAATTATCTTCAGGGCAGATAAACTCAGGACGGATCACTGGGATACCAGTACTTACAAGTTTTGTTGCAGGATAATGTCTGTGAATGATATAGACATGTAATCCACAACAGAGTAGTAGTCATGGAAATCAAGATATTCTGTTGTGACAAACGTGAGAATAGTGTATGTGTGAGGAAGATCAAATTAGAGCCTCAAAATATCCATCCATTAAATAGCCCAGTTTGAAGGGATTTTACAGGTTTAAGAAAAGTTTCTTTTTTGCATTCTTAAAGTGGTTCAAAGGGGCTGGAACAGTGGCTTATAAGCAAATCCTCTGCCTGAAGCACCAGCTTTCCATATGGGCCCTGATTGGTTTCCCAGCCACTCCACTTCCAGTCCAACTTGCTGCTTTTGGCCTAGGAAAGCAAAGGAGATGGCTCATGTCCTTGAGTCCCTGCACCCCTGTGGAGGAACTGGAGGATGAGGATGTTCCTGGCTTCATATTATTCATTTAGGGAGTAAACCAGCAGATAGTAAATCTTCTCTGTCTCATTCTCTGTAAATCTACCATTCATAAAAATAAGTCTTAAAATTAATGCAAGCATAGAAGCCGGCATTGTGGCCTGGATATTAAATCTGCCTCCTGCAGTGTCAGTATCCCATAGGGATGCCAGTTTTAATGCCAGATACATCATTTCTAATCAGCTCCTTGATAATGGCATGGGAAAAGCAGCAGAGATGACCGTGGTGGGAGACCCCAATGAAGCTCCTGGCTTCAGCTTGGCTCAGCCGGAACTGTTGTAGACACTTAGGAAATGAACAAGCAGATGGAAGAGCTTTGTCTTCCATTCTCCATATAAATCTGACTTACACATAAATAAAAACAACAACAAAATGAAAGCTCCTTCATTTAGAATTACCTATTAAGATTTATTTTAAATTTATTTGAAAGGCAAAGCTACAGAGAGGAGAGACAGATGTTCTATCCATTGGTTCATTCCACAAATGGCTGCAATGGGCCATTCTGGAGCCAGAGCTACTTCTGGATCTGCCAGTTGTGTGCCAGGGCCCAGGGAATTGAGCTGTCGTCTGCTTTCCCAGCTCGAAAGCAAGGAGCTGTATCAGAGCAGATAAAACCAGTGTCCATGGGGGGGGGGCGGATTTTGGCACAAGCAGAAATTTAGCCTGCTATGCCGTGATGCCAGTCCCTGCAGTCCAAGTTTATTTAAACTACGAGTGCTAAATTGTACTGAATTGCATCACCTGAATTAGAACTTTTACATGTAACCAATTCAAAATAGTCATTAGTTTGGTTGTTTTAAACACTGGCTCCCTTTATACTCAGATGTTAATGCATCTAAAATAAAAATGTACTGTTGAATAAAATAGGAATAGTTACCTTAAGTTAGTGTTATGGCCTTTTGAACACTTGCATTTGTTCCAAGTTCACACCCACAGTTCTTGTCTACTGTTTAACATTTCCACCAAAGCATTAAGTTTTAAAAATAATCATTAGTAGGCAAAGATACTAAACTTGTACATTAGGTATTACAGTTTTATTTATACATGAGCAGACAAGTTTTCCATTGAATGTACAACTGCAGAAGCCGGAAAATGATCTATAGAAATTGTTAATTGATTTAAATGTTGTTTAAAAGACGTTTATACACCCCCCACTCTGCTAGTAACTATACAGCTTTGTTCTTTGTAAACAAACCAACAAACAAAGGAAGTATACAGTAAGATTTGAAAGGACTAATATATCTTAGTAGACACAGTATAAGTCCTATGTCTTCTCGAGGTTTTAAAAAATTGCCCAGGTGTGTTAACCAAAGCACTTTGTGCCATACAGTGATGATGGCCTTTCCTTTCTTAAAAAATGTTGCAATAAGCTTTAGCTATCAAAGACATGAAGTTATTTAGAATAGTCCCTATAGCAGGAGCTCATTGGGCTTTTATTAACTAAAATAATAATAATGTTAAAACTCTTATTATCATGCTGATAGAATTAAAGTGTGGATCAAATCAAATTATATAGTACTCCATTTTTATACATAAACAACATTGGCTAATGTAGAATATCTTTTATTAGCATTAATGCTGATTGTAGTCTTTGCTTTAACCAGTTGCATACTCTTGGATTGTTACATAAGTAAAAATTCATTGTGATGGTGGAAAGTAGTTAGAATATAGAAGTTGATTCCCTTTTTCTTCCTCTTAAAAAGAGTACCACACCACAGGAAAGTCCATGTAAGATTTTGATGGGTTTAACACTTGGAATCCTATAATTAGTGGGTTTTGGAATAGTTCTTACCTGCCTGAGAATTATAATGCCTATACATTTCTTTTTAAACTTTAATTTTATTTGAAAAAGCTGCAAAAAAGGACAGAGAGGGAAATCTTTTGCCCTCTGATTCACTTTACGCAATGGGGTTTTTCTGTTCATTTGCCACACAAGATTTCTTTAACTTCTTTTTCAGAGGTCTCTAAGAATGTACGTAGTTCCATTGTCTTGCTAGTTCTGGTTACCTTCCTACAATTAACCTGAGTAATACTTAATACAAGCCAAAATCATTAGAACATTAATATCTGAAGCTAGGAGCCAAGAGCTTCTTTTGAGTCTCCTGTGCCGGGTGCAGGGTCCCAAGGCTTTGAGCCACCTTCTATTGCTTTCCCAGGCCACAAACAGGGAGCTGAAAGGGAAGTGGAGCAGCTTGGATACAAACTGGCACTTATGGGTTCCCGTTGCATGCAAGGCAAGGACTTAGCCACTGGGCTACCTACCACACTGGGCCCAATATACAGGCAATGCAGCTTCTGTGTCAAGGGCCCACCTCTCAATGCAGTGTTTGTATCAGTAGGGAAATAAAACTTTACTCTAGATATTTTTTTTGCTATGATTTATTTGAAAAGGCAGAGTTGCAGTAAAGACAGATCCTGCGCCCTTTCCAAATGGCCTCAATGGGCAGGACTGCACCAGGCTGAAACCAGGAGCCAGGAACTTCATCCAGATTTCCCGCATGGGAACAGCAGCTCACTTGAATCATCTGCTTTCCCAGAAATCATTAGCAGGGAGCTGGATCAGAAGTGCAGCAGTTGGGACTCCAACCAGCCACCGATATGGCATGTGCTGTGCCACAATGCTGTAAGACTTTGATATTCCAGGTACCCCATATAAGTAGAATGATATAGTATTTCTTTTTGTGACTGGATTATTCCACTTAGCATATTTCACTTTAGAATTGCTACTCTTAACTTTTACTTTTAGCCATGGTAAGTAATGCTGCATTAGCTTAGATTACAACTACCACTTTTGACACTAACTCTTTACTTTTAGATGGGCACTCTGGTTTTTTAAAAATGATAAAAGCAAAACTTGGCAAGCAAACCTCCGACTGATCTCTAAGTTTGATACTGTTGAAGACTTTTGGGCGTAAGTAACTATTTGATAATATTATCTGTTTTGTTTGTGGGTTTTTCATTCTATGTTGAATTGATGAAATGGTAGATGAAGTGAAGAATGAACTTTTGCAGAACTAACTTTGCTATCCTCAGAAATATTTGAATTGATGATAGTGTTTTGTCAGGTTTTCTTTTTGTCAGTTTTGTCGTCCTCTAGCCATCAGTATTTTCAATGCCTTGTCTTAAGATATTCTCCGGAGAGAACTCCTTATTTCAGCTACAACTTTTGATAACTAAGGGCTTTGTTCTTTTTCATAGTTGCCTAGATATATTTTTGCATTATAAGGATATTTTAAAGCATTGTGGAGTTACTGTTTCTGTAGCTCCAAAACATACGAAGTTTCTTTGGCAGGTGTTTTTTGAGATTCTGAAGGTTTGAAGTGCTGAAAATTCAGAGGCTGTCAAAAGATTGACAGTGTCTGCAGTGATAATTTGTTAATTTCCTGATACATTGTGATAAACTTCAAGAATGTTGAAAATGTTGAGATTTTGTTTTTGAAAAGCAAAATATTAAATTTGATATTATTAACTTATATGACTTCAAAACTACATGTAAAATTGTGAAGTCTTTTCCATGAAGTTTTGATGCTGAATCTTTAAGATAATTTTGGTGTTTTATTTGCTTGTAGAATATATCTGGGAGATTCTTTCTGAAAATATGAAAGGTGAAATTTTAAACACATTTGTTTGGAAGAGACAGAGATAGATAAGTAGAGAAAGCTCCCAGATGTCTGTTGGTGCAATCAACAAATGTTCATAATGGCTCCAGGCCAGAGGCTGAAACTGTTGGCCAGGAACATACTTGGTGTCTTCCACATGGGTGGCACGAACCCAGTTATATGAGCCATCGCTACTGTTAGCCAGGATCTACATTAACAGGAAGTTGGTTCCAGGAGTTTGAAGCAGGTATTGAACCAGAGTACTCTATTGTGGGATGCAGCTATTTTTACCAGTAGATCCCATGCCTGCCTCGTGTTAAAGAGGTTTAAACTACCTGGCAATTCTGTAAATATTTCAATTTATACATGTGTATTTTGGAGTCATATGCATGTTAAATTGGTGGTGCTGTTACTAATGTTTTGATACCATGAATATATTTTGCCTATTATATAAAATTATTAAATGCATATTATTTCAAATGCAGAGGCAGTATTTTTTTAGTTACTACTTGGCCTGAAATGGGTGTTTGCCATGTATCTGCATTATTGGGAGATATGGAGAATTTCTTTTGCTTTCTGTTAGTATCTTTAATCATTGGACCAGCGTTGTGACAGCGTTAATCCACTGCTTGCAGTGCTAGCTTCCTTATAGACGCTGGTTTGAGTCCTAGCCACTCTGCTTGTGATCCAATTTTGGGCTAATATGTGTCTGTGAATATGGTCCAAGTGCTTGCATCCCCTGTCCCCATATGGAAGACCCAGATGGAATTGCAGACCTCTCTCTGGCTTTGGCCTGGCCACTTAGGGGTGAACCAATAGATGGAAAAGTTCTCTCTCTTTCTCTCTCTTTCTTTCCCTTTTAAGTAAAAATAAAAAGTCTTTCATTACTTCTTAATTTCTCACTTTTTAAAAAGCAAATTTAATATAAACAACTTTTGTACTTGTATGTGACTCTGTGTTTAAATGTGCCATTGTAAATTCTCATTCTGAAGTTCTAAGACAGCCTGCTGTGAAGGAGAATGGAGGCTGCAGGAAGAAGCGTTGATTTTTTTTTCCCCCCTTGTTGGGGCCACTGAAGAGGATCACTCCCACAGTATCCATTTCTGTTAGATAATTGGTGATATTCATTCTGTAGTTGTCAGTATTCAATTTCTTTTATTGCCTAGTGTAGGTTGACACAGATAATGTGATGAATATGACCTCATGTATTCAGCAGTTTTTAAGCAATGTCTTGCTCTTACCCAAACTGAATTTGTTATACTACATAATGAGATGGAGAAGGTGTCAAATTCTTATTTAAAAGCCTGCCTGAAATATTCCTAGATTATTAAATAGTATCAAGGGAACCAGAGTAAGAATGAAACACCCATACTATGTGGATGTACTGTTATGGTCATGATCCTACCATTTAGTATCAGGTAAACGAAGTGTTTTACTCTTGCAACTTCATAGCAGTTTTGCTAAGAGGTTTCAAGAGATTAAATGAGGCAAGTAAGTCATTTCAAATGCTATTGAGTTATTTTGACTTGGGAAAGTAATTTGGAAATATATATTTCAAGGCTTTATCTCATATTTAAATGAGTAAGACTTTGAGTTATGTATTTTATTTAAGATGTCCCTTGTGCTGCATAGCCAGGAATAATTTGTGGTGTTTAGTAGTTAACTTTTGGTTTGTTTTACCCTTGGAGACTTCGAAGGATAATGATGATGGTTGTTTCATACAGTTCTGATGGGCAGGAAGTTTGCTTTTCTTTTGATTTTTTGTTTTGTTTAGTAACAAACAAAAAAAGTGTTAGCTTTACAAATTCTTTTATTTACTTAAAATAGCAAACTGCTATTCTCACTGTCTTAGAAATAAGTAATGCATGCATTAAGTATTTTTTGTCAAAATAATTGAGGGTATTTTCTTCAAAAATAATAGATACCATAAATTGCTTTGTGAAAGATGTTTTTTCCATATTAGAAATTGACTCTATTAAAGAAATACAAAAGAACTTGTTTATTTTTCATACTTTGTGAATGTGTCTGTGAAACACCTAAACTCTGTAATATGTATCCTGTGTTTTTAATTGTCTCTTTCTTTTACCTAGTCTGTACAACCATATCCAGTTGTCTAGTAATTTAATGCCTGGCTGTGACTACTCACTTTTTAAGGTATGCTTAATTGGTGATTTCATATATTTGTTGTAGCGCTTGACTGGTTCGGATATTTATTAAGAAATATTGTCACCAACTTAGGAATAATTTGAAGTTGCACAAGCTAGTAGTTGAATTGGCCTCTACATCCATAGATTCTGCTTTATTTATGATAGAAATAAGAAATTTAGAGAGTTTTGCTCAATGGGCATATTAATTGAGATTGACTTTGATAGGAACATTGATTATCTAGTCTAGTCCCTTTTATGTACTTGAATACCCTGAGTTTCTCAGTCATTCTTAAGATGTGTGAGTCCCTGAGATATCTATAAATGGATTTTGTCCAGTAGTAGGAAAATGGGGCATTCATTAACCTTGAATTACATCATTTTTGCATGGATTTTCTAGGCATAGGAGTGTGTGTAGTTTCTAAAAGGTGACTGTTTCTGACAAAGCTTAAAGACCTTTATGAAAAATGAAAAGTGGCTAATATGTGATTGTTGGGACTCAAATTCTGCTATCTTAGGACTCTAGCTTTTAAGTCCTGTATGAAAACTATACCAGTGGCAGTTTTGCCACAAGTGAAGTAAATGTTGACAGTGTTGTTGATTCCAATTTTAGTGCATATCTCCTAAAGTGACAGTAATACTTAGCTCTAACATTGTTGTGTTGTTACCGCCTTTTTAGGATGGCATTGAGCCTATGTGGGAAGATGAGAAAAACAAACGGGGAGGACGATGGCTAATTACATTGAACAAACAGCAGAGACGAAGTGACCTCGATCGCTTTTGGCTAGAGACAGTAAGGTTTTACAGTTATTAAGTCTTAGCAACAGTTTTAGACTAGTTTTTAAAGGTTTATTTATTTTTATTGGAAAGGTGGATATGTAAAGAGGAGAGACCGAGAGGAAGATCTTCCATCCGATGATTCACTCCCCAAGTGGCTGCAGTGGCTGGGCTGGGCCAATCTGAAGCCATGAGCCTGGAGCCTCCTGGGTACTTGACTGCATTCCCAGGCCACAAGCAGGGAGCTCGATGGGAAGTGGAGCCGCCTGGATTAGAACTGGCACCCATATGGGATCATGGCACGTTCCAAAGCAAGGACGTTAGCTACTCTGCTATCGTGCTGGGCCCCAGATTTAGACTATTTGATACTTAAGTTACATTTGATTTTTGCTTTGATTACTTATGAGGAAATAAGGGTATTGTGATACAGTAGATGAAGCCACTGGTTGGGATGTGCTTACACCACACCTGATAACTGGTTTCAGCCCTGGCTGCTATTGGCCATTTGGTCCAGTTGTCTCATTACTATACCTGGAAGGAAGTACATGTTAGCTAAGTAGCTGAGTTCCTGGCTCATGCCTAGTCCTCGGCCCAGTCCAGTATGTCCCAGGCGTTTAGGAGTGAACCAGAAGATGAAAGATCTCTATCTTTACAATAAAAGTAATGCACCTTAAAAAAGGATTTAGGAACACCGATAATGGAAAATACTGAGCCAGCAGTTACTATTTCATCATGTGAATTCTGTGTACAGTGAGACATCCTACCCTTTACAAGTCTACAGCAATGGGTAGTTAACTGCCACCCCTCGCCTAAGCTCATACTGATGGTTTCGTTAACGTCAAAAGTAATAGAACCTCACATTTGTATGATTTGTATAGTTTCAACTTACTGAATTGTTTTACATATCAAATTTTAAACTCGTGAGGAATCGGAATAAGTTGTTGGCTAATACCACAGAATTTACATGTTGTGATATAAGCTGAACATGTTTTGTTTTCTGTAATTAGAGGTTCTAAAACTCAGACTTTAGGAACAGGGGTTTATAGTCTGTTTTCTTGAAGCTGGTGTGGTAGCAAAGTAAGCTAAGTCTCCACTAGCAGTGCTGGTGTTCCATAAAGGTGCTGGTTCCAGTCCCAGCTGCTTCCATTCAAATCCACCTTCCTGGGAAAGCTGTGAAGGAAGGCCCCGTGCCTCAAAGATTTATTTGTTTTTACTGGAAAGGCAGACTTACGGAGAGAGGGAGAGACAGAAAGATCTTCACTCCTCTGGTTCACTCCCCAGATAGCCACAATGGCCAGATATGAGCTTATCTGAAACTAGGATCTAAGAGCTTTTTCCTGGTCACCCATGTGGGTCCATGGTCCCAAGGCTTTGGGCCATCCACTGTTGCTCTCCCTGACCATAAGCAAGGGGCTGGATGGGAAGTAGAGCATTCAGAATGCAAACTGGTGCCCAGTGGGATCACAGTACTTGCAACAGGAGGATTAGCCAGTTGAGCCATTGTGCTGGGCCCGTAATACATATATTTTAAACATTTTGCTAGTATGTGTGCATTTTCTCTAGTGTTCATTGGTTTCCTTGTACTTTGAATTGTAGCATTTCTTTTTTTTTTTTTTCATTTTGTTAATATAAAAGGTTAACAGAGTCTGTCGCTATCATTGGTGCAGGGTTATTTCCATTACGGCTTTATGAACTTTTCTATTGAGTGTTTGAAAATAGTAGCAGATACTCACAACAAAGCAGGAGCAGTGTAGCTAATCTAACCATGAACGGTTATGAAGTATTTGTTAACTGGCAAGTATTAACAGCTGTGTAACAAATGAATGTAAACAAAATTAAACTTCTTTGTGTGCCCTGATATCAGTTGCCCAGTTTGCTGAAAAAGTTAAAACAGCTCTTCATATGCTTGCTATGAAATTAACAAGCAGTGGGTTATGGCAGTGCCTGCAGTGCTAGCATGGTATGTGAGTGCCAGTCTGAATTCTAGGTGCTTCTACTTCCACTGTGGTTGCCTGCTGACGTGCTTTGGAAGGTAGCTGAAGATAGCCCACTGTGGTTCATGTTGGAGACCTGGATGGAGTTCTAGGCTCCTCATTCTGACTCAGTTCCTGGCTGTTTTGGACTTTTTGGGTGAACCAATGAATGGAAGATAGCTCTGCCCTCTCTTGTATATGTCTTTCAAATGTATTAGTGAAGTCTTAGAAAAGTATAAATTATCAAGAAAATGATTTTTTTTTTTTAGAGCAAAGAACTATATATATGTGTGTATATATATAGTATATATATATATATATATAAAGAAAATCAAACAATTAAAAAGTAGATTTGATTGAAACTTGTAGAAAGAGGCATTTGCGATCTGTTGTGGTTCATGATCTGTTGAATATAATTTGCTTTTTTAAAGCTGCTGTGCCTTATTGGAGAATCTTTTGATGACTACAGTGATGATGTGTGTGGAGCTGTTGTTAATGTTAGAGCTAAAGGTGATAAGATAGCAATATGGACTACTGAATGTGAAAACAGAGAAGCTGTTACACATATAGGGTAAGTTTTGCTCTTTGCCTCTTTTGCTTTTATAATAATAAGTAAGGCCAGATTTTCTGTTGATACCTTTTAAAATATTGAGGTTTGGGTCTGGCATTATGGTATAGCACATTAACCTCTGCCTGTGGTGCTGGCGCCCTTACATGTGCTGATTTGAATCCTGGCTGCTTCACTTCTGGATCCACTTCCCTGCTAATGCATCTGAGAAAGCAGCAAAAGATGGATGGCCAAGGTCCATGGGGCCCCTGCCATCTCTGTAGGAGACTCAAAAGAAGCCCTAGGCTGTTGGCTTTAGAACAGCTCAGCTCCAGCCATTGTGACTATTTGAGGAGTGAACCAGCAGTGGGATATGGACCAAGTCCTTGGTCCCCTGCACTCCCAAAAGGCAGACCTGGAACAAGCTCTTGGCTCCTGTCTTTGGACCATCCCAGCTCCGGAAATTAAGGCCACTGGGAAAGTAAACCAGTCCATGGAAGGTGTGTGCCTGTTTCTTTTATTCTGCCTTTTAAAGGAATAAGACATCTTAATTGCGGGAGTTTTTTATTTCCTTGAAAATAAGAGGTAAAGAAATTGAAGTTTTCCTATGAAATTTTTTTGTTTTTATTTAAGATTTATCTTTATTGAAAGTTGAGCTATACAGGGACGAGAGGCGGGAAAAAAAAAATCTGTCCACTGATTCACTCCCCAAGTGGCCGCAATGACTTGAGTGAGCTACTGTTTCCCAGAATCTGCTTGGTTGGAAGTTGAAGCCAGGAATTCAGTCTTGGTCAGACTAGTCTTAGGAAATGTCTCACCTATTAGGCTTAATTCCTGCCTCAACTGTATTTTTAAAAAGAGTTATCTAATTTTGCAGATGAGATCTTAATCCCCACACTTTATTTAGAAATTATAAAGTTGATAAGACATTGTGTTTTAAATTACCCTGAATGTAATAAATTCCCCTCAGTGTGCTGAATTTTTGTTTGTTCAGTCTTGTCAGTAATGGGTACAGTAAGTGTAATGACATGAGATAGTGATAATATAGTGTTGTTAGGCTAGATATGTATATGAAAACATTCTGAGGAATTAAAATAGATATGTAGTAGGATACTTATTATTTAAGTATGCTGTAAGTTAAATATGCATGTGACATAGTTCCACACAGCTACTTGTGATTAGTGGAATGTGATTTCCATACTAAATAAGAATGTTACCCAGCCCAGGGAATGTCCCTGCTTTGTTCACTAGTAGTTTAATAATTATTACCATATTACCTGGTACATACTGCATTGATCATCCAGTGTTTGTTAAATGATTAGTCGAGATTATTGTGAATATGAAGAGTACATTATGCTGGAAGGGTGCACAGTTTTCCTGTTTCACTCAAAGGCCTATTTTAAAATGAATTAACTTTTTGGTAAGTAAGAGCTAATGGCATTTTTTTCTTCTTTTTCTTCCAGGAGGGTATACAAGGAAAGGTTAGGACTTCCTCCAAAGATAGTGATTGGTTATCAGTCCCATGCAGACACAGCTACTAAGAGCGGCTCCACCACTAAAAATAGGTTTGTTGTTTAAGAAGACACCTTTTGAGTATTCTCATAGGAGACTGCGTCAAGCAATCGAGATTTGGGAGCTGAACCAAAGCCTCTTCAAAAGCAGAGTGGACTGCATTTAAATTTGATTTCCATCTAAATGTTGCTAAGATATAAGAGAAGTCTCATTCACCTTTGTCTTGTACTTCTGTGTTCATTTTTTTTTTTTTAATTTTTGGTAGTGTCCACTATCCCAATCAAAGAATTACATACAATATACATATATACATCATCCCCACAACCCATGTGTGTCCCTGGCCCACTCTGTAATAGTTCAGTACAATTCTACAAACACAGTTTACCCATCCACAATATTCAAAACAGAACTTGCATTTCTATACCTTACAGAAAAAAAAATTGTTTATGTTCCATTGTATGCAGGAGCATATTTTGCTGGTTTGAAAGAGTATGATGCATACAGTTTTCTAGCAATTTTCCTTGTTTCTTTTTACAGCATCATCTTTGCTGTACTTTTGCTGATGGCTGCTAGATTTTAATTTATTTGTTTCCCTATTTGATAACATTAGTGATTCTGATTTCAGTTTTCATTTGTTTTGCTTTTGTTTTTTCCTCATGTAACATTGGTGAAGGATCCAGGAATATGACACAAAGGTGGAATAAACATTAATTTTGTGCATTCTTTGGTAATTTTTTTGTTTTTTGTAACTACAAAGCTTTGCTACAAATTTATGCATTTCATTCAAATCAGTGATCTATGTTTGTGTGATTTCCTAAACATAATTGTGGATTATAAAGAAAAATGTAACATCATAATTACATTCCTAACTAGAAGTAGTGTATCTGTTTTTGTATCTTTATGCTGTATTTTAACACTTTGTATTAGGTTATTTTGCTTTGGTTAAAAATGGCTCAAGTAGAAAAGCGGTCCCATTCATATTAAGACAGTGTACAAAACTGTAAATAAAATGTGTACAGTGAATTGTCTTTTAGACAAATAGATTTGTCCTTTTATTTCTCCATCTCGAAAGAATTTGTACTTATTGCTAGGCAGTCTCTGTTGTGTCTTCTCTTACAGTGTCTTCCACATAACTGCGCAAGTTTTGAGTAATAGTTTATTATGTTTATTACCTCTTCAATAAATAGTTGGTATTATATATACACATATATATATATGGAATTAAGCTGATGTGGCTATTTCTTTTTTATACAGTAAGGCATAATCCTTGAGTCTTAGGTAAATAATGTACCATTAATATGTTAAAATTCCTCAGAATTGGGATCTTGGTGCCTCTGATTGTTAGGAACAGTGGTTGTAAAACTTGGTTTCTGGATTGAGATTTTTTTGTGTATGATAGCATAGGTAAAGCGAGAGTATGCGTTAACTTCATTAGTGTTGTTTAGACAGAATGGAGTAAATAGGTATCAAGATATTTATGTTGGTGAATTGTTAACAGTATGCTTTTCTATAAACTTGAAAAGTTAATCTCTTTATAGGTATCTTTTGAAAGCAGGTATTTTGTCTCTAATACATGATGAAATAGTCGCTCCTTCGAATAAAGCGTGGCTATCACAGTTAAAAGGGTAAGCCAAACTAAGCAGAATGAAAATCGTTAGTTGAGAGGAGAATTTGTCTTTCAGTGATGATTATGAGTTGATAATTTAAAAACTGATATACTTGATGGAGATTCTGTATAAAGTAAATGTGAAATTAATAGTATTGATTTCATTGTACAATTTCCAAAGAATTTAATTGATTCCACATGTTATGATCTTTGTATTCTCAATGCTGTAAACACCTCTGGTTCAGTATTGTGTGGCAAACTGAACTTTTGTGCTTATAACCAACATATTGTACCTACTATCTGATGTTTAAGCATGGGTGATTGGTTAGCTGATGTGCTATCTGTGTTGATGTGTATTGTGAACACTTGAAGAACATACTCAGAATTGGTGGTGATGGTGGTATATTGACAGTGGATGGGATTAAAATAGCATATCCATTAGAAATTAAAGGTATTTTAACATGTAGTGCAGTTTTAACTATCAGAAGATTTTAGGGGTAGAGGAGAAATAAAACATTAAATACACACAATTATTTAACAGCATTTGATTATCGTTTGAAAATCTCTGTTTTGATTCTAGAGTTTGGGGAGGGATTTAAATTACTCTGAGTCATTTCTGGCAGTTATCACTAAAACATCATAATGACCTCACTGAAAGTCTGTCTTCCCTGTTCCAGCAGGACATTATAAATATATTTTTGTAATACAGAGTTGAAATAATTTTGAGGATTGAAATAATCTTTAATAAGTGAGTAGCAGTTCTTTGTAATGTAATGTGACATTTCATTTAATTAACTTCATTACCCCTATTTTTGTGGCACAATCATTTATACTTTGTAATAAATAATTTCAGCACTTAGAAACATACTAGATAGTTCATTCACTTTTACATGCACATTTACTTGCACAAGAATGCTTTCAGATGTATGTGCTGTTACCTTTATTCCACAAGTGAAAAGCCAAAAGATATTAAGTAACTTCACAACTTGGTGTTTGTGCATTTGAATCCTAGAAATTGGGTTCCAGAGACCCTAGGACACAAAATCGTTTCTCAGTAGGGTAAGGCCTATGTAATAGGCTCTTGTAAGCCACCTGAGATTGTTTTCAATTTTATAGGCAGGCAAACAAACATGTTTCCATTTTACTTGCTTTGATAATCAAATCCAGTAATAGATTGAAATTTTTAGACTGCTAAGAATAACTAGTCTGGGGAGTTTGGAGTAGGTGGATGCAAAGGTGCAGGCATATAGTATGCATGTATTTATACTTATTTGTTCAGCATTCTAACGTAAATGGTAAAATATAATTTCTTAAATGTTGAAATTGCATTCAAGAGTATAATGTTGTAAGGTATTGTGACACTGCGATGTACATTTTAAACTTAGACTAAGTCAAATCTGTCTGATGGTTTGTCCTCTTGCTGAGTACTGGAGGAAGAAAAAAACAGGAAAAGTTGAGTTTTATCTCATGGACTTTAGAAACTTTATGCAAATTCAATATTTTAAGTCAGATTGATGTTGAAAAGCAAAACCCAGTCAGCTTTCTTAGAAGACCAGTGTAGAAATGGGGTGTCTACTAACACAGGAGTTTTACACTGTGACAACAAAGTATGTGATCATTCTAATTATTTTAAAAATATGTATTTAACAAAAATAAAGTTCAAGATTACTTTTTGTAAATATATAGCTGTAAAAATTAAGGGCTTATTGTGATACAAAATTTTTTGAAATCTAATTATAATGTAGGCTTTTCATGAACTTTGCCTAAATCCATGTGTTTGACAGTGTTGAGAAGCACTGCTTCAAGAATTTGTTCCTAGACACCTACGTCAATGAATTTACCCTTCAATTGCTAAAACAATGCTGTCTTATTAGGTTTCTGTTCTGCAGCATGCTGCTGAAGGATCTGATGTCAAAATTTTGGCCTTCTATAGCATCGAACTTGGTTATGAAGTAGGCTTTAGACTTCCTTACTACTTTGGTTAGTTGTAGATTTCAGTATTCCAGTCTCATCTACTAATGGAAGCAAAAATGATAAGTGTAGGCATGATATCAGGTGGGTAGACATTGTGGGTAGTATTCTCTTCCAATTCAGAGGAATCAGTTTTCAGATTGTAATCTTTTCCTTTTTCTTTACTTTACACTTTGTAATCCCTCATGGTTTGCAAAAAAAGTTACCTTACTACCGAATATAAAATGTGTCAATCACCTATGTTTATGATGCTTTGGTTGGGCATATACCAAGAACAAAATGGAATGAGCCGCTGCTCTAAGGAAATTTTAAAGCAGACACTTATTTTAAAGTGAGTCTTTATAAGGTTCTACAGATAGCTTTTATTATTGAAATAGAACTAGAATTTAATTACTGGGGTTTGTATAATCTAAAGGTAAATATAAAATGAATTTGGTGTAGACTTCCAGCTGTAACTTGGAGTCTGAACAGATCTGGAGAATGGCATCTGGCCTGTTTTTGCTTTGTTACTGAACTATGATTGTTCAAGTAAAGTTTTGTGGCTGTTTTTTGATTGCGGTGACTTTAAAGAAATACCACTTTATTATTTTGAGTATATGTTGTAGTTTGATTTTGTCTGCTTTTTTGTGTAGCTTTAGAGCTTGCTGTTTTCCAGCCTCTTTCCAGATTGATCTATGATTTTCTTTACTTTTCTGGACAGTAAACATTATGCATGCTTTATTTTTGCTTCCCTACAGAAGGGTAGACGGTGGAATTTTCCTGTCTTCAGTCTCACTCTTTTCAAGGTACCACTCAAGTTTCTTAAATGTCTGGAATTTGTGTATGTGTGTGTGTGCACCAAATGTATGTGTGTGCACATCTTTGTAACTTCTGGTGACACAAATCATTTTCAATAGTGTTTTCCATTTTTTATGGTGTGTATAGAATGTCTTTAATTATATAGTATTCCATTACATGGATTTATTCCTTATTGATGAATAGATTTATGAGTCATTATTTTACCATTTCCTAAGTGTTGTAGTTGTAGTCTTCATGCTTTATTTTCTACTGATGAGTCAACATTGTATAGTTTACTTCCTAGATTATATTTTTCTCCAATGACAGGAAGCTAGTGTCTCCCAAAACCGTAAATTTTAGGAAAGCTTCAATCAAATGCCAAATAGTAGAACTAGTTTTTTTTATTTTCACCTGTTCTTGATTTAACATGAGACTTATTTCCCAGACATCTTCATTTCCTGATGTGTTTTTCTTGGTATATGGCTTCTGTTTTTCTGCTTTGCCTTTGTTCAGCTTTTGGCTCAATGCATGTTAATGCTTATATGAAGTTGTGATGTGTAGGATCTGTACTGGAAATAGGAATCCTAAGATTTATACCAACTTTATCCTGTTTTGTACTCTTTTTGTTAAAGTGACAATTAAGCACATATAGTTTGTGAACTAGCACTGCCTTTGAGATAGCTTTTAGGTAATAACTCTGACTAAACATTGCAGTAAGGCCTGTTTCTCCATATATAAGGATTTTGTGATTGAGCCAGAAAGATAAAGTTACAATGTTACATGCTTGTTTTCCTTCAGGTAGATACTTTATGTTTACCTTTTTTCATACTTTTCAAGATTTAGAAAGATTCTGGTGTCAGGTGTTCCTGCCTTGCATGGAAGGGTTCACTTGGGCTGGGGTTTTTGCAGTCTTAATCATGACTTCCCTTCCTCCTTGTTCTTAGATCTATTTCTATCTTCTTTCTCTTTTGTTTCCTCCCCTACTCCCTTTCCCTCTCACTCTGTAATTTTCCATATAAGAATAAATATTTTTAAGACACTTGCCTTAGGAAAATGTGTACATGCTTCAGGAACAGACAGCTGAAATTCAAAGTATTATTCTGCCATATATTAGCTGTTTATATTAATCTAGTCACATGTGAACCATGAAAGAGACCCCCTAACACTTAAGTGATTGAGTTCCTATGTGTAAAGAACATACCGTAGTGCTTCATACATTGCAGTGTTTAACGGGTGTTAGCCTTCTCCATGAATATTCATAGAAGAATACCTATTGTGCAAGTAGTACGATGAATATCATCCTATATGTTTCTAAACATAACCTGCAATTCCATAAATATAACTGGGTGAGGAATCAACCACATTTTTGAGGTCCAAGTTTATGATCGAGTCTGATTTGTACAGCCTCAGGGTAAAAAAATTTTTCTAAGTTAATTTATTTGGAAGGCAGAGTTGAAGAGCTGCACTTTCCAAGTGTCCATATTGACTTAGACCATGCCAAAGCAGACAGGAGTTTCATCCAGGTATGCTGTGTAGGTGCAGGAGCCAAAAACCTGGGAAATACTCTGATGTTTTCCCCTACAAAGTGGCAGGATTTGGATCAGAACATGTATAGCTGGGGCTCTAATTGGTACTCATGTCAGATGCTGGTTGACGCCACAAATGGTTGGTTGGCTCAGCGTGATATAACACCAGCTCCAGCCCATTGTTTTTGATATAGAATAAAATTGTGTGCTGTCCACCAAGGGTAATTACACACTTTGTGATGATTGATATTGATTTGAAAACATAAAATTGTAAGTACTAATGGGTTGTATAGCTCTCCTGAAGCCACTCCATGGATTCATTAAAGCTGAACTTCTTTCTGTTCCTAAGCTAACGTCCCCTTGTCCTAGGTGGGATAATAGAGGCATAGATCTAAAGTCTGTCAGACTAGTACCTATTTTGTAAAAGCGTATAACACTATACACAAGCCAGAACTGTGCATGATATAACTTGTTGCCTACATTTTTCATGGGTTAGGGAGAAAATCCCTTTTAAAGAATAAGAGAAAGAAAATGAGAGAATTAGTTTTAAGTAAAATATCTTAGTTTAATCATAGAATAAAGTGTTGATAATTGAGTTTATGCCTTAAAACAGTGCAATACAATGACTGAAATGTAGGCTATTAAATAACTTTGAAATAGTGAAGAATACTTAGTAATATTTTGGATGGAAAACTATGGGTTTACATTGGCTGTTGTACAGAATACTTAGTGTGAGATAATGGAACTGTTTGCATTCCGGTTTTCAGTTTTATAAATTATGTGAAAATTTCCATGGTTGTCTAGCATGGTATTAGAGTGTGTCATGGGACACTTTCTTAGTGTACATGTTCTTCATCCTGATGTTAGAGACTTGATGGCAGTAACGCCTTCAAAATGTTCGATCTATTTCTACTGGTGCTGAAGTCAGGAGTCCTGTGCCCTCTGAGTATTGGTCCTGTAGGTCAGTGCCTCTCAAATACTGTGCATGTGAATCAGCTGCTGATCTGTGTGACCTGAAAGTTCTTGTGTTGAAGTCCATTTTATTTCTTTGATATTGTAAGTCCTCTTCATCTGATTCGTTGTAACCTGTGGTTTGAAAAGTATGCGATTAAAAAGTATCTGTTGTAATGTGGACCTTTAGAAATTGTACTTTATGACAGTTGGCCAGCTTTGTCAAACAGTTGTAAAGCCTGCAACATTTGTTTGTAATTGGTAGCTTAATTTCTAGATGTGCCATAACATAAAACACGGAATTATTCCTAGATAAATGAACAGATTGTCTTAGCAAACAGGACTTGTTAATTACTAAGCAGCTAAGTAATTAAAATGCCTGCCATAAGTGATCAAGCCGATGTTAGATCAGTTTTCTGTGAATATATTGGTTTTTTGTTTGTTTTAGGAATTGGGATAATAATTCCACTGCAATACTAGTTGCCTGTGATGTCACATAACTTATGATAATAAACCTATACCATCTGCATGAACACTTTGTGTAATAGAAGATTACACGTACCTCTCCAAATGTGGCATCAAGTTAGATTACAAAGGAGGTGCAGGAAATAAGTAATTCCCTTTTTATATCACTAGAATTCTGATCAGTTGAAAGACGATTCTTAATACTCAGTTGTCCCTAATATCAAAGAGCAGATTGAAATATTGTGTCTCTTATGTGTAGAATAGACAGTGAAATAGAATGTGGTTACACTTGTGAACTTATGAATTTATTAATAAACTTATAGAATATGTACCAGAATCAGTTTATGCTAGTAACAATGCTGAACAAAAATCTCCCCTATTGAAGTTTCAGTTCTAATGGATTTGAGATAGTATTCTTTCTACTGTTATATGTAATGCAAATGTTTGTCTTATACAAGACAATGTAAAGTTACTGTGGTGCTAAAAGGTGCTAATTTTCATTTTTAGTTATATGCTTTTTCATACAAGGAAGTGTTGGTTGTTTCTATGTTGCAGTAGATAGCGCTCATTTTACCTGCCCCAAGCCCCTCCGCTTCAGAAGCTCCTGCTTCTCCTTAACCAAATGTCTGCAGTGTAGATCTCATTCCAGACTGGGAGTTATCAATATGCATATGTGGATAATTTATTTTCTTTTGCCACAATCTCAGTTACAGGAGAAATTTAAGAATATCTTAATATTTCTGCATATACCTTGACCAAATTCATCAAGAGTTAGCATTTTAGTACATTTATTATTATTCTGATCTAATTTTTCCAAATCACCCAAGAGTAAACCATCATGACACTTCTTCAGCTCCAAGCATTTCATTGTGCGTTTCCTAAAATAGATTTCCTAAACAACAAGGACATTTACTTTTCTAATCCATAGTACTACCATCAAAATCAGAATGTAAACCTTAATTTACTGGTACAACTGTAGGCCTTAATGAGATTTGCCATTTGTTCAGATGCTTTCGTTGCAAGTGAAGGATTTATTTGTTATTTATTTATTTATTTGGTTGTCACATCACTTTAATCTGGTACAGCTCCTCTGTCCTTTGTGTTTAATGATACAGTTTTGATGAGTACATATCAATTAATAGATTATGCATAGAATTTAATGGTATTTCTCCATATTAATGTTAGATTGTGTGTTCATCTTTGACAGGAATAAAATAAAGGTCATGCTTTTTTCAAGAGTGTCATACAAAAGCATATAATATTAATCTGTCCTATTGTTAGTGATCATTTTTTTCATAGGTGATGTCTGCCATGTATCCGTTTAAAACCGATTTCTCCTTTGTAATTAGTGTGGAGCAGAATGTCCTTGAAACTATATAAATCTATGAGAAATAGATTCACAGAAGTTTTATACTCCATCAGTGGGCATTCCTGAGCCAGTTATAATTGCTAAATAATGAATTTTCTAGTTTGATCCTTAATACATGTAAATTGGCTTCCTACCAGGAACATTCTCCCTTATTTCAGTGTAGACCCCAGTTTTCTATTTTATTCAGTTGATATTGATTCTTTACTCATATTTATTTGATACTCATATTCCATGAAAGGAAGGTTCTTCAGGCTGGCTCCTTGTCCTTTTGACATAGTCCACATCATGTTTTGAGTGGAATTCACCTTTGAATCCAAAACAGTTTCCCAGGTTTACCATGGCTTGTCTTGAACTTCACCCACTCTCAGCCTAAAATTGACAGTTTCTCCAATGGAGTCTTCATTCTGTTAATGGAGAAAGGAATGTGGTAACCAGTCTGTAGGCAGTTGATCTGTTTATTGCTACTACATGTCATATGTCATGACATATAGAGCTGGGCTATAGAAAGTATGTGTACATGTACATACCTACACATGATGTCTGGTATCCTGTATGTGTGTCAGTCTGAATTCACACTGATGTCACGGGGATCATTTTTTCTACCTTCTCATATATATAATTAAATGTATTACAGTAAAGCAGGATATCGCTGTATCTAATTGCTCAATCAAAACACACAGAAAATTAGAATTGCTGGCTTTTGCTAAGAAAAGGCTGCTAAATGGAGTTAAATGATTAATTTTGTCTTTACCTTTAAGAATACATAGATAAAATGCTATATTCAAAACTTCAGTTATTCTCATTCTTTCCTTCACTGTGGTTATGTTAGAATGATAGAGGGGGAGAACTGATTTCCACTGGCTCACTCCCTAAATAATCACAGTGACTGGGGCTGGTCTGAGCCAAAGCCAGGAGCCCAGAACTTCATCTGGGTCTCCCATGTGGGGGATGGGCTCAAGCACTTGGTTACTCTTCCAGGCTCATTAGCAGGAGCTGAATGACACAACTAGGACTGGAGCCAGCACTTACATGGGAAGCTAGTGTTGCATGCAACACTTTAGTTTACTATGGCACAAATGCTGGCCTATCATTTCTTATTTTCTTTTTCCTTCCTTCTTTCCTTCCCTCAGTTCCCGTCCTTCCCTCTTCCTTCCAAAGATTAGAAATTTATAAAGTTAGACTTTAAAAAATTATACTTCTAATTACTTTTTCCTTTTCATCCGACTCCAGCAAGCTTCCTGTGGATAATCAAATTTATTTTCTTTTTGCATAAAGTAGTAGGTACCCATTCGTTTTCCTCTCATGCATCAGATAGCACACTGTTAGTATCACTTTCTGGCACTTTGCTTATTTTACTTGACATTATATCCTGAAAACATTGCTACATCAATCTGCAGTACTCAGAAATATGGTACTCCATTGTCCGTATCCTGGTTTAGTCAGTTATTCTAAAGCAGAATATGCATTTATAAACTGCTGCAATCAATAGCAATATTGGACAGATTGTATATAGTCAGCAAAACTAAAAGTGTGAGTTGTTTGATTAGAAGGTAAAAGTGTATGTGGTCTTACTTAAGGTTTGTATCCATGTGCAGTCCTACCTTCAATGTGTGACGGTGCTTGTCTTTCCAAAGCCTTTGATTGTGGTGTTAATATTTCAGCTTCTCTCAATGGAAAAGTGAGAAATTGTGTTTTGGAATAGTTACAATGCTCTCTTGTTTTGAGTAACATTGAATGTATCCCAAGAGTCATGTTGTGCACATGCATGCACACATATTCCTATGTTTATAAATCGCTCTTCTCTGTCCAGTGTACTTTCAGATTCTTTCATTATGGCATTTTTAACATCTCAAGCAATTAGGAGGTAATCGAGTATGCAGCTAAGATGGGAAATAACTGCTGTTGAGGAAGTTGCTCCATGCTTACAAAACTTCTCTACTTTGACCTCAATTAGAGTAACTTCTAAGAAATGTTTGCTTTTTAAGGAAAATTTAAATTTAGTTTTAAAAATTTTAATTAGTTAAGATTTGATTTCATAGCCACAAGTCTATGAATACGATATTCTTTTCTCCCTGTTTGTTACTGTATTTTAAGACTATCGTTATTTACTTCACAGTTCCATAGGCTCTGGGGTCTCTTATTCTTCCTCCCCTAATCCCCTCTCCCCACTGATTTCCACCATATTACTGAAGGAGGTGTATGTATGAGAGAACTGGTATTTGGGGAGGGTACTGTTTCTGCTTGTTTTGAAAGTCGTGTATTTTCTTACTCTTCCTACTTTCTTCTCAGTCAAGTATGCATACTTTAAACAAATTATGTTCCCACCTCTTTTTGCTTGTTAATTATATTTCAGTTGCTTGCTAATAGAATAGCTTGATGAACATTATCATTTTATTATTTACTATAAATTTTTTCATATTCTCATTCTGCATCTGTTAGTGAGATTTACTGTTTCCCCCTCATGCTTTTTTTAAAGATTTATTTGAAATGCAAATTTTACAGAGAGAGAAAAGACAAAAAGAAGGTCTTCTGACCACTGGTTTATTCCCCAGATGGCTGCAGGGGTCAGAGCTGAGCCAATCCAAAGCCAAAAGCCAGTAGCATCTTACTGGTCTCCCTTGTGGGTGCAGGGGCCCAAGGACTTGTGACAACCTCCATTGCTTTCCCAGGCTATAGGAAGAGTTGGAATGAAAGTGGGGCAACCAAGACATAAACTAGGAACCATATGGGATTCTGGCACTACACGGCAGAAAATTAGCCTGCTCCATCACCACACTATTCTCTCCTGGCTAACATTTCTGGGCTTGTGAATGCACCAAGGTGAACTTTGTCAGCCACAAGATCTTCAAAAGATGTTCTCAACTGTGGTGCAATGAAGAACTATCAAAACCACTCAGTACCCTTGGAGCACTTCTCCACTTCAGGGTCTCTCATTATCAAAATGACTGTCCCTCATCATGGGTGCTGATGCAATTTGACAGCAAGGAGTGACCCTTTCCTACTGCAGGTACAGGAGAGAAAAAATGGAAACATCTGTCCTAGCCACCTTCCTCTATACCTCCACCCTTCCCGCCTTGATCAGAGGCCCACATGAATGTACATACTGCCAACTATGTAAACAATATTAAAAAGTTTTTTAAAAAATAATAAAATTCTTTACTTGGGCTGGCATTGTATCTGCTATGAAGCCGCTGCTTGGGATGCTGATATCTCAACTGGATGCAGGTTCAAGTCCTAGTGCTCTGCTTTCCACCAGCTTCCCTAGTACTAAGCTTGAGAAGGAAACTGATGGTGGCTCAAGTACTTGAGCTTCTGCTATCCACATGGAAAACTTGGCATGGAGTTCATGGCTGCTGGATTGGCCTGTGTATGCCATTGTGGTCATTTTGAGAAGTGAACCAGCAATGGAAGAGTGTTGTCACTGCGTGTGTCTGTCACTCTGCCCTTTGAATATGTGTTTTTAAAGAAGTCTCACAGTGAGTTAACAGTTGAAGTGTACTTGCTGGCATTTTTTCCAGTTGTCTGTAGCTGGGCTTTCTTGACACTAGAAACTGAGCTTTGTACCCTGTCAGTGTTGCATATTTGCTTTTCTGCACTGATAGTTGGGACACAAAGTATATTTTGCTGGTACTCTCTGAGATTTGCCAGCCTTAAAACTGTTAGGCTTCATGTTTTTAACTATATGATGGTGTAAAGTGCACATTGAATAGAAACTGTATAGCAGTTTTGATCATTTTTCAGGCTAGCAGTGTGATTCTGGGCAACAGCTGTACAGCTGTAGTTCCCAGTTAGCCTTGAGACCAGGAAGGGAAACAACCAATCTTGCACTGTGCTGTGATGCCAGTGATTTCTAGATACTGTTTTGTGGTTTTTTTTCATGCCCTAAGTGTACAAAATATCTATTTGTGTATGCACATCAGGTTATTGATCAGCTTCAGATGATTTTACCCAATTGCAATCTTCCCATGATGTTTAAGGTAGGCTAAGCTAACCTGTGATTTTTGGGAAGTAGTTGTATTAGATGTGTTTTCCATCTGTTATATTTAAGTGTATGATGGGTTATCAGGGTGTAACCCTACTTTGACTTGAAGAGCATCTGTCCTTACATTTTAGAATCTGGACTGTCTCTTCCTCAGGTTTCATCAAGACAAGTCATAGGGCCTTCCCCTTCATTCCGCATATTGTAGCTATTTTTTGTCCAGATTTCAGAAAGAGAAGTGCTGATTTGACAGCTGTGAACATCATATGTTCTTATTCTTCATTATTGTTGCTTCATAATTTTGGGAAGGAAGAGGAGGTAAGTGAATTTGCCATTGGTTTTCAGTTGGAAGCAGGATTCTCATCATTTTAACTCTTGAGATGATTTGTCTATTACAAAGCTAATTTACTTAAATTTTTTGATGTTTATATAGTTGACGAATTAATTTACCTTCATTGATATGCTTGGTTTTAGTCATCATTTTAATTTTTTTCTTAATTTTCACTTTTATAGTGGATACTTAATGTCTTCAAAAGCATTCGTTAACCTGAATTATTAGTGTCAACCATGCTGTAACATCTGTAATATTTTGCTTTACATCTTATTTTAAAAATATGCCTCAACTTTCACACTTGATAATTTTTTAAATTCCAGATTTTTCAAAACTTTTTTTTGCATTATGTTTCCTCTTGGGTGTTAACATGGTGATTTTTATCATATTTTATATTCACATTTGCAGCATTTAAATGTATTTCTATTTTCTCTGACACTGATATCTATATTTTTAAATATGGAAGTAAACTGTTGATTTGGTCAAATGATGTAGATGATGTTTGCTCATTAGAGATACAATTTGTGAAAGCATGATGATAAAATAGCAAGTTATCTGGAATTTTGTTTCACTTTCCAGACCCAAGATAAGTATGGTTGATATTTTGGTGTTCAAATTTCATGCTGTTGTGCATTTGTTGGCATAGTTAAGATTTTTGAGCTACACTTGGCCCAAATGCTTGACTGAAAGTAGTATCAATAGAAATTTATTAATTAAATATATATCATGTTTAAAGACCAAAGGTGGAAGGTCTAGGCAAGGCTTTGGATTGGGTTCTATGGATTTCCTTGGCTTGTCTCATAGTCACATGAAGGCTGTCATAGCTGCGGTCATATCTTCCTCTTAACTCTTCAAAAGCAGGAGGCATTGAAATGAGCTACTTTTCCTTGTGTTTCTCTTTTCAAAGAGAATAATAATACTTCCTAGGAAATCCTTCTAGGTCTTTGCTTTCCATTTGTCAGATTACACACCGTCATGTTTCAGCCACAGGGGAGGCTGGGAAAAAGTTTTTCTGGCATTTTCTGCTTCTGTATTGGGATGTAGCTTATGAGAGCAAGAGTGTGTGATGGGGAGTGACTACTTAAAACTCCCATGGTATATGTCACACACAAACTGCACATAATGGATGTACTTCATACATGCTGATTTGGGCATGAATATTTTTCAAAAGAATTCTTGCCATACCCAAGCCACATATAATCATGATTAACAACTGGTACCTTACTTTTATATATACATGTTTATGAGAATACAGTGGAGATTGTTTGTTACTTTATGTAGTGGGCTCACCTTATACCTGAATCTTGCTTTATGTGCCTACTTTATCTTTCAAAATCAATAAGAATTGGTGCAATTTATTTTCTACATAATTATGCTGTATGCACGCCACATTTATTTAACTATATCCTTATTGATGGGCATTCATTTTTGTCTCTAGAAGCTTCATTTTTTGTTTTCTTTTGCTACAAACAATTCCATTATAAACAGCCTTCTTTTACATATGTTGTAATATTTTGAAGCTTTACTTAGATTATGGAGATGGTGATCTATTGCTATGTTAAAGGGAATATTAATATACACATAATTTTATGAATTATGACAATCCCTTCATGAATATAGATGAATTCTATTTTATTGTCTTTGCTTATAATAGGTATTTATATGTTCATTCAGTCAGTAAATACTTATTTACCTTGTGCATGCTTTTCTAGATGCTTGAGTTAGAGGTTCCTTCTCTTAATGGAGTTCAGAATCCACTGAGGGAGATAGGCAATAATTTATTACCTGTATGATACAAGAAATAAAATGTACAAAATACAATAAGCGATTCAAGTCCCTAGTAAGTTTATGAAGCCAATGAGTGCCGGAGACCAGCTCCAGCTGACTGAGAGCTTGCAAAGGATGCGTGGATCGGCGAGATGATAGGAAGAGATAAGACACGGACCACTATGACTTGATGCTCATAATGGACAACTCAGAAAAGTTGCCTTCTTTATTTATACATAAATCATCACAAGTTTTTTCACAACATCCAATTGTTTCATTTTTCATTACATCATGGTTATGAAAATGCAAGAAGCAATCCTAAAAAATATTTTTCTATTTCAAAGAAAACACTCTTTTTTTTTTTTTTTTTTAAAGATTTATTTTTATTATTTTTTATTGGAAAGGCGGATATACAGAGAGGAGAGACAGAGAGGAAGATCTTCCGTCCGATGATTCACTCCCCAAGTGAGCGCAACGGGTCGATACTATGCCGATCCGAAGCCAGGAGCCTCTTCCGGGTCTCCCACACGGGTGCAGGGTCCCAAAGCTTTGGGCCGTCCTCGACTGCTTTCCCGGGCCACAGGCAGGGAGCTGGAAGGGAAGCGGGGCTGCCGGGATTAGAACCGGCGCCCATATGGGATCCCGGGCGTGCAAGGCGAGGACTTAACCACTTGCGCCACTGCGCCGGGCCCCAAAGAAAACATTCTTAACAAACCATTACTCATTGAAACCTGCAATCACCTGGCTGAAGCCAGGAACTCCACGGTTGGCAGCGCATGCAGTTACATAGTGACAAGTAGTTTACTTATACTCAAAATCAACTTTTACTAAACACAAACTAATATTGATTAAAATATTAAGAATACAGAATTAAAAGATCATAGGTAAAAGGATTTTATAAAAGCATATAACAGATTCTTTGCTAAATTTTATAATCAAATCATGCATTAATTACGGTCACTGTCACCTAGTGCTGATTCAATTGTTTTTTATTCTTTTGTTAAAGGGCAGTGAAAGGGATCAAGGCAACTCAGCTAATCTACAGAGAGCCTCTTACAAAAAACTTCCTTTCATCTATATAAACTGTTTTCTTTCCCTAAATATAAGTGCCAGTATAAGATTGAAATTTAAGCCATTTTGAGGGGGTTTTGTTTTGTTTCCTTTTAGAAGATGCCCCACATATTTTGCTTTCTTGTGCTAAGAAACTAAAATGCGTCATATCATGTGTTGTAACAGTTCGAGGTGCATGGTAAACAAACTCTTTGTACCTCCATGATTGCCATCTCTTCCAGGATATTATCAAGCCATTTCTTAAGGATAACATTACTTATACTAGGGCAAATTTCAGGGCAAAAGTGGGCACATAACAGGATGTTTGGAAACATAGTGGGCTCAATTGTATTATTGTATACTTTTAACTGTGTGTCATAGCCTTACGTTACTACAGGTGTTTTTATCATAACATGATAGATCAAGTTGAGGTGTCACACCAGTTACAGGAATCAGTTCACATTAGCAGAAAAACAACAACAACAACACCCTCAGAAGAATTCTATGAAATATCAGAGAGGTGATTGAGTTCCATACAATGGGTGAGGCAGCAATGAGGTGACCAGAGACATTCTGCCGGGCCTTGCCACGCAGCCAGAAACTCCTCGCAGCCTTGCTAACTGAGGAGCGGTGCTCATCACACACCCATGCCATCAGACCCAACTGCACGGCTCCCCACAAATGAGATAGGATAAGCAGATGGAACGTTATAGGAAGGTGATTGTATTTTAGACTGTGTGATTAAGGAAAAGTTCTGAACAGATCATGAATGGATGAAGACCTGTATTAAGGCTCAAGCCAGAATACCATCTCAAGGAAAAAGGAGTCAGACAGAAGGATCAAGTCTGTGATCATTAGCTAGATGAAGTGGTGAGGACACAGTGAAAGCATAAGAGTGGGAAGAGATTGGATCCTAAGTAGTAATCTGGGGATAGATTCCAGTAGGCCTCGTCAGCTAGAGTAGGAACTGAGTAAGGTAATAATACATTCCTGACAATTTCATGTATGTAAAGTTATATGCTGCTGTTACTCAATTTATGTTTATGTAAGTTTTGAATTTCTCTGATTATTGTTTTGAAAATTTTTTCACATATATAGGTTTATTCCTTTGTCTACCAATGTATGTTCTTCTACGTATTTATACCAAGTCCACTTTTTCTGTCAGGTTTCCTTTTGACTATAATTTTTAAGCTGTTTAACAGTTTGGTATTGTGATATTTTTTTCATCCACAAATTCTAAATTACTTGTCAAGTCATACAAATTATGTATGTTATTAACATTGAAGTTCATGGCTCTTGCTATTCTTTTTAAATATAAGGCCTCTAGTCCACTTAAAGTTTTCAAATGCAATATGAACATCATGAGTGTAGCAAAGTGAAAAGCTTTTTATCACTTAGCAGCTTGTAATTTTGAGTGAATTTCTTCATCTATATACATCTAATGCTTTCTATAAATGGGATTAAAACAGTACTTACCTCATGGGATTGTTGTGAGGATTAAGAGTTAATACTGCTAACATACATAACAATATGCCTGGCACATTGTATTATGTAAATGTCTGTACTCAGCCTAAATACCACTCACTGGATGATTGAAAAAAAACCAGTTTCTAAACATGGAACTATACAGAAACCATGCTAGCCACTGTTACCTCAGGAGGAAAATGCACTACTCCACAAAGACTCGATTTTATTTCATAGTATTAGGTTTATAAAATTTGGGTGGGGGGGAATAAAAAGATGATTCCTTCTCTTTGTTACACTCGTGCTTTCTTTTAATCCAAAGCATGTGAGGCTTTTATCCTCGGGTTGCAGAGTTTTATGCAACTGTCTAGGTGTGTACATTTTCTTTTAAAATTTCCATCCAGGACCTAGTTGCCCATCACAATCTACCATGTAACTTTCATTAGTTTATCTCATTACTGCTTTTCATTGACAAATCTTGAACATCTTCTAGCATACTTTTTTTTTCAATATTTATTTATTTGGGGGCCCGGCATGCTAACCTATTGGCTAAAGCTCACCTTGCATGTGCTGGGATTCCGTAAGGGTGCTGCTTTGCATCCAGGCTGCTGCACTTCCCTTCCAGCTCCCTGCTTGTGGCCTGGGAAAGCAGATGACGACCCAAAGCCTTGGGACCCTGCACCCGCGTGAGATGGAAGATTTTTTTTCTCCCCTTCTCTGTAAATCTGACTTTCCAATAAAAATAAATAAATCTTAGAAAAAAGCAAATTAGAGTCACAAAATAAGAAATAAGATTTATTATTTGAAATGTAGAGTTAAGAGAAAGGTGGGCTTTTCTTCCACCTGCCAGTTACACCCCAAATGGTCTTCATGGCCAGGGCTGGACCATTCTGAAAGCAAAGCTAGAGGCTTCTTTCACAGCTCCCATGTGGGTACAAATACCCAAGCACTTGCGCCATTTTCTGCTGCTTCCCCAGGCTTATTAGGGGGTTGGATCAGAAGTACCACAACTGAGACTTGAACCAGCATCCCTATGGGATGTGGGCATTGTAGGCAGGGGCTTAACCTGCTTTGCCATAGCACCAGCTCCTCACCTTTCCTGGGTGATCATCTTTTCTCTTAAAAGATCATTTTTGTTTATGCTGGCTAAATGTTTTGAGATACACTTTTTATTTGACCTTTAAACCTAACCAATTAAAATGTCGTGACATGGAGCTGGTGTTGTGTAGTGACACAGGCATTTCCATGAGTGCTGGTTCTTGTCTGGTCATTCCAGTTCAGATACTACTCCCTGCTAATGGCTTGGGAAAAGCAGCCGAGGATGGCCCAGCTGCTTTGGCCTCTTGTCACCAACCTTGGAGACCTTAGTAAAACTTCTAGGTCCTGGGTTCACCCTACCCCAGTACTGGCTATTGCAGCCATCTGCAGAGTGAACCATTGGATGGAAAATTTCTTTCTCTGTCTCTCCCTTTAATTCTTTCAAAATGCATAATCTTATTGTTTTTAATCTAGTGATCTTTCTGACTTGTCTATTTTATTAAAAATTTATTTTGTTTGAAATGTAGAGTTGTAGAGGGGGAGATGGAATGAAGGAGACCCTGCATCCAGTGGTCCACTCAGCATGTGGCTGCAGTGGCCTCGGGTAGGGCCAAACAAACCAGGAGCCTGGAACTTTATCTAGGTCTCCTGTGTGGGTGGTGGGGACTAAATCACTGGGGCATCTTCCTATGCTTTCCCAGGTACATTAACAGAGTGCTGTTTTGCAAACTATTCTGGCATTGCAGGCAACTGTCTTAACTTGCTGCACCACATGCTCGCCCTGCCTACTTAATCTAAGTATATTTAAGATGGCTTCCTTATCCAACAATAAGTAGTGGTGGTTTGGGTTATTTGTTTCTTCCCTCTCTGGATGCTAGGTTAGGGACCCATTTTCTCTTTGCTTCTACATGGCTCTGCTAGCCCTGTTGGTACCCAACCCAGAAGGTTGTTTAACTGTTATTGCCAGCTCTTTGTTCCCTTGACTGTTCAGGTTCTGAGGCAGGAGGGATTCAGCCTGTCCATGTTAGCACTGATCCCAAAGATCTGGAGATGTGAAAGGGAGTGTGCACCACATTTGCTGTGACCCTGCATCAGTGATTTCTCCATCCTCATCTGACTTTTACCCTTTCTATTGGTCTACAAGCCTTCATCTAACTTTGACGGGGGGAAATTGCTGAGTCTCTCCATCTGCAGAGAGCTATGAAAGTTGAGGTTTAAATCATACTCTTGCCTCCTTGCCTATTGGGGGAGTATTTGGGCAAAATTGAAAGCTCAGCAGCAAAAACATGCTGCAGTGCCATCTTCCCGGGAATCTCCTATTCCTTAAAAACAACAAACAAAACCCTGCTCTTGAGCTCTTCGTTTTGAGTCAATTGGTGCACATCTTTGTATAAATTTTTCAAGGTCAGCATCTTTGCATATATGAGAAGGTCTTTTGCTTGTCTTACATATTAAAGGAAATTTGAATTTATATAATGGTAGTATCTTGGGTAGTAGTGGTTCTCTTTAAAAACTTCATTGATATTAATTATTCTTGGCATTTAAAATTATAGTCAGAAAAACCTTAATGTTAGTGGGGCTGTAAGGCAAGAGTTCAAGTACAGGTTCCTACAGCCAATATAACTAGTCAGAACATCTGATGGAAGGCAAAGAAGTTATAAAGCAAGCACATAATAATGTTGGAAAGACTACATTATGCTTTTTATGTGACACATCACAGACTGAATTTAATTGCACATATCTGAGTGTCTGACAGTGATGTTTCAGTTAGTGATGAAGACATATATCTTTGATTAATGTTTTTATTTCTTTTGTCCAGATCTCTGCTTTAGGAACCCTGCTTTTTTCATTCTGCTGTCTATATATTTAGCTATTTTTCTTTGTTATGTCTCTTCTTGTCTTTTCAGATTCTCATTCTAAAGAAAATTTCCCAAGCTTGTCTTGCTTTCTAGCAAAATAATTTTACTCTTACAATAATAAGATTTTTCTCGTAATTTATATTCTGGTGGCAGTAATATAAAATTTAAAAATGCATTCCACATACATAGTATTTAAATATGTAATATTTAATCAAAATGGAAGTTAAACATTAAAATTATTTTCATGTTTAAGGAATTTTAAAATAGTGAAAGTTATTTGTTAGAATAAAAAAGTAGAATATGTTTTAATTTCAATTTAATTTTTGAAACTTTAATGAAATGTTATTAAATGGTTCAGAGAAATAAAGCTCTGCATTTCTAATGTTCAGTGTTCATCTTGGTGCCACTAAGCAAAATCGGCAATGCACTTCACACACTACTTCTGCAACTATTTAGTTTCAAATTTAAGCCATCAGATGTTGATATTGTGGATTGTTGCTCTTGGGGTTCCTGGTACCAGTACTTCACTAGTTGCAAGTCTAATCTGTTGAAAATGTCTTGTGAGGCCCTTTTTAACCTACAACAGTTGTGCTGCTTTCCCCTATGCATGTGACTGCTATGAGGAGGCCACATCAGTTGTTTTGTTGTTTTGCAAGTTGATCCACCTCCTAGATTTACCTAGTGGTTTAACTTGTTCCCCTATCCTCTTCCAGTTTATTTAGCCTAAAGGCTTGGCTAGAATCACGTTAAACTGTTTTGGAAGAGTGCTCTACGTTAGTGCTGTGTGTGTCATGTTGTATCCCATCAGAGAGTGTATAATGTCAAGTTTAATCATTGTCTGGGACAATAATGTCAGATGTCTCCATTGAAACACTACGCTTTTTCTTTGCAGCAAGCAAATAACCTGCATGGTAATGCTTTGGTTCTGTGCCAGTGCCCTCTCCAAAAGCCTTTTTACCTGCTGGTGTTTGCTTTCTTGTCTGGATTAATTATTTCATTGAGATTTACAAGAAGATTTTCCAATTAAGTAATCCCTTCTACATTTGTTAGCTCATGTTTTTCTGTAAAGAGGAATTTTCCCTTGTCCTGTGGTGATAAACCGTAGTTCCTCTCAAGGGTAAGGCAAATGTTTAATTCTTTTCTTTTTATTTTATTTTATTTCATTTTGTGACAAAGTTTAGTAAAGGAATGGTTATCTAAATGAATGGAGTGAGAAGAGAGGATAATGACAGAAGCAAAAGTCCTCTGTGCATAAACTTATGGAGCTTTGTGTTGAATTTTATTGATATTTATTAAAAATTAATTTGAAGGAAGTACAATTTGAACATAACATTACACCTGAAAATCTTTAATATAATAGATGATATGCTAAGAACAGAAAGAACTTCAAAGAAATCAAATATTAAACTTTGCTTGATAGTTTTATTTCCAGTATAATGCAGTCATCTCTTAATACCCCAAAGATTGGTTCCAAGACCTTCCATGGATACTAAAATCCAGGGATGCTTAGGTCCTTACATAAAACAGCATAGTGGTTACAGATAATGTATGTATGTCTCCTGTATACTAATAATAATTTCTAGATTAAATACAATATCTAAACACTGTTGCTGCTATGTGAATACTTTATTTAGGGAATAATGCAAGGAAAAGTATGTTCAGTACAGACACGATTTTAAAAATGTATTTGAGAGGCAGAGAGAATGATCTTCCATCTGCTGACTCATTCTTCAAAAACATGTAAGGGAGGGAGTTGGGAACTAAATCCTGGTTTCCACTTGGCTGTTAGGAATCTGGCTATAAAAGCTATCACTGCCTCCTCCCAGAGTCCTTGAGCAGCAAGAAGCTGGATTCAACAGCTAGAGCTGGGAATTATATCTAGAATTCTAAAATGGAGCATGAGTATCTTAACCAGTGGCTTAATCATTAGGCCAAATTACCATGCTGAAAAAAAATTTTAATTTATTCTTTTATGATACAGTTCCATAGGCTCTTGGATTTCCCTTCTCCTCTCCCCAAGTCCTTCCCCACCCCCCCCGATTTCCCCTATGTCATTGCAATAGTACAGTCCTTCATAAAGCAGTCATAAGTCCAACATTCAGCTATTTAAGTGTATCCTGACATTGTAGGTATGGACAATGCCAGAGGTCCAGCATCCTATTGTTAAGATATATTTGACAGTTTCATTGGGAGTCCATCTTTGGCAAGTAGAGATGGATACTGCATTGCATCTTCACACATGGATATGATAATCTCTGTGACACAGTATACATGCCTTTAAATTAAAATCCATAAAACAAAATCAACAGGAAGAAAACATTAACAAAAAGAAGTTAAATAACATGCTTCTGAATGACCAATATATTGCTGAAGAAAAAATATTTAAAAAAATCAAAACCCATGAGTTGCAGCGCAAACAGTATTATTGAAAGGGCTCTTGATCCTTGTATTTGCATGACGGTTGCCTTGTATCAGAGTGAACATATGGTGTTTGTCCTTTTGGGATTTACTTATTTCATGGAGTATAATGGTCTCAAGTTGGGACCATGTTGTCGCAAATAATAAGATTTCATTCTTTTTAATGACTGGGTAGTATTGCATGGAGTAGATGTACCACAGTTTCTTTAACCACTTCTCTTTTGATGGATATCTGGGTTGTTTCCATGTCTTTGCTACTGTGAATTGTGCTGCTGTGAAAATAGGACTATAGAGCTCTTTCTCATATGCAGATTTCATTTCATTTTGATAAATTCCCGGTAGTGGGATAGCTGAGTCATAAGGCAGATCAATTTGCAGTTCTCCTAACACTTTCCATAGTGACTTCCATAGTGGTTGCACTAGCCTACACTCCCACCAACAGTGATGAAGGGTACCTTTCTCCCTGCATCCACTCTAGCAGGTGGTGTTAGTGGAGTCCTGAATGTACACCAATCTCAATGGAGTTAGGTGGAACCTCAGTGTGCATAAATCGATGGCACTAGTATTCACACTTGATCTTAGCCAAAAGACACTAGTATACACAAATAATTTTGTGGCTGAGAAGGAAATTGTAAGTAAAGTCCTCTTTAAAATAGCAGAGAGGAATCTCAGATACTTTGGAATTAACCTAAACAAAGATGTGGAAGACCTCTATCATATAAATTCCAAAACATTAATAATAGTAACAATTAAAGAGAAGACATTAAAAGATGAAGAAACTTACCATGTTCCTGGATTGGTGATTGGTGGGATCAACATAATCAAAATTTCCATATTATGAAAAATAATGCACAGATTCAATGTGATCCCAATCAAAAACCTGACAACATTTTTCTCAGAAATAGGCACAATCATACAGAAGGGCATAATCTCCAACAAGAGAATTGAAAATAATCTGGGAGAAAAGCCTGGTCTCTTCACCAAAAGCTGTTAGGAGAATTTGATCATGGCCTACAGAAATAAGAAACAAGACCCCTACTTGTCACCTTATGCAAAAATCAGTTCTAAGTGGATCAAAGATCTATATCTGCACAGAAACCATTAAACTATTAGAGGAAAATGTAAAAGATACAGGAATGGGGAAAGACTTCTTGAAAAACACCCCCAAAGCATAGGCAGTCAAAGTCAAACAGATGAGACTACATCAAGCTGAGAAGCTTCTATACAGCAAAGGAAATGATGAACAACATGAGGAAGCAACCAATGGAAGGGGAGAAAATCTTGGCACATTACACAACTGATACCTAGGATTTACAAAGAGCTTCAGATACTCAATGATAGTAAAACAAACCTGTGCAGAAATGGGTGAAGGAAATGAACAGACATTTTTCAGAACAAATTCAAATTGGTGATAGATATATAAAAAATGCTCAGGCTCCCTATCAGGAAAACAAATAAAATCTCTCCTTGAGTATTTTCCATCTGTACTTAGTTGAATCTCTGGGTACAGAACCTGTAGATTAAGTGGACTCTTTTGGTATTGTAGTTATCAGCCAAGATTTTCACTGCCAGTAAAAACAGGTACAAATACAAATATGACATAAAAAGTTCCAAAATACCTCTGTGGTACAAAATATACAATATAAACTTCACAATGAGCTCATTTAAAAATATTTAATTGTATTTCCTAATTTTGCCCATTGAAAAAGTCTGGATGAATGTTGTCACAACTTGTGAAGACAGGATTTCCAGGTATATATGAACTCATGTACAAAACTTAATTTACCTCATAGGACATCACCAAACTGGTGAAATCCAACTGTCTTCCTTTCAGGAAAGTGCCTGCAATTGTGCAGTTGATGGTAACTGGAGAGAAACACCCACACAAACTACACTCGCCACCTTGAACTTCAATTGGGTCCCAGTCCACGTCATGGTCTTAGTGCACTGCCTGCACATTCACTCTCCTCTCTCAACTACTTCACACTTCTAAGTCACTTGCTCTATCTTCACTACTGATTTTGCCTCCCAATCCCCTGAGAAAATGGATGCAGTCAGAAGAAAACTTCCAAGGCTCTCGTCACCATCACCATTACTCAGATCTGCCCTTGCTTTTCTTTCCCTACAGAATCAACTCCTTTGCTTCTCCATGGGCAAAACATCTAGCCCTTCCCATCTTGCTTGGAGACATTTTGTCATTGGCATTCTCTGTCATCATCAGCTATTTCTCACTAATTATTTCTATTAGAATACAATTATGTTACTTCCTCATCACCTGGGAAACTTCTCATCATGCTGCTTCTGCAAGCCGTGTCATGATTTTGTGTTTTGCAGCAAGACTCCTGAAAAGAATGTCTTATGGTTTCTAAAGGATCCATGAAGCAACTGACAACAGAAATGTATGGTACCTTTCTGTCTCTCTGAATGTCTCCTCCCACCCCTTCCAGATACCAGTCTGACTTTTATCATTATTTGTTAGTTTTGCAGATATTTTTTTAAAAGTATATCTTTTAAAAGTGTGCACACACACACTGTCTGTTGGCTAATTCTTCAAGTCCTTGCAATGGAACCTGCCTAGAGTAAGGGCCTTGCAGCCACAAATTCAATCCAATTCTCTCACATTGGTGGGAGGTACTCTACTGCTTGGTCCATGAGCACACCTCCCAGGATGTGTGCATAAGCAGGAGGCTGGAATGGAGAGCAGAATGGGAACTCAAGCAGAGACACTAATAATGTGGCTGTCCCAAGGAACAACTTAACTGCTGCACTAAACCCCTGCCTTGTTATTTGCTTTTTGGCTAATTTAATTAATGTATGTCAATGAATATCATTCTTAATTCTAATGGCCAGTCTTTATGGTTAGTGTTTTGTCTTGAACAAAATTTTTCTCGATTACCCTAAAAACTATATTGTTTCATCTGACACATTCAGAAGTGTGCTATCAGTTTTTTTTTTTTTTTTAAGATTTTTTTAATTGGAAGCAGAGACAGATCTTCCATTCGCTGGTGGCAGCAATGACCAGAGCTGAGTCAATCCAAACCTAGAAGCCAGGAGCTTCTTGCAGTTCTCCCACGTGAGTGCAGGGTCCCAAGGCTTTGGGCCATCTTCTACTGCTTTTCTAGGCCACAAGCAGGGACCTGGATGGGAAGCAGGGATATGATTCGGCACCTATATTGGATTCTGGCACTTGAAGGAGGATTAGCTAATTGAGCCATTGTACTGGACTACTCGGGTTAATTTTGATATGTATGGTAGGGATCAAGTTTTATTTTGTTTCATTAAATACCAAATTATTTCAATGCTGGTTGTTGAAAAATCATTCATTCCCTTATGGATTTATATTATACTTGCCATAAATCAGGTCTTTTTTTTTTTTACCTCTTTTGTTGATCTACTTGTATATTATGTCAATCCCATACTGTTTTTACTAATATAACTGTGCAATAAGTTTTGAATTCTGGAATTCAAATTTGCTCTTTTTCAAGCTTGATTTTTCAAGCTCTCTGGTCCTGTTTTTTTGGTACCTTGTTAAGTAATACATTTTTATGTGCCTAACACAGATAAGACCAATTGTACATTATCTGCAATCAATTGATAGAAAAAAATTCTCTCCTGTGGTGCTGGAGAAGAATATTTTGAAGAGCTTCTGATGACGAGAGTCCACCAATGGTATTTTGAATTCTCACAGTCTTCCAGTTTTCATTCCCTCATTCTCTCAGGCCAATCATGTTAAACATGTTAAATCGAGGGCAAAATTGTTGCCTCCTACCAGACCTGTACTGTTCACTTTGAGAATAGGAGGGAAAAGTGAAATAATAATTTCATCTATGTCAGACACACAGCACAGGATAAAAATGTGAACACATCCCAGAATCACAATATGTGTTATTGATTCCACCAGGGTTTATTTATAACAATATTGAGGAATCTTGCTCCCACACCAGTGGGCAAAATGTATGATTCCCATAGGGCACATTTGGAAGTGCCTAGGGGCTTGCCTTCCTTCCTTCCTTCCTTGCTGCCTGCCTGTCTGCCTGCCTGCAGCAGGGGCAGGCATTTTGGCAAATCAGGTTAAGCCATCAATTGAGGCTCCTGGATCCTAAATTCTGCTAATCCTCAGGGCAGTCAGTGGATGAAGCCCTAAGCAATTATGAGATCTGACTGGAAGTCCTGCCTCCTGGCTTTAGCTTGTTCAGAGCTAGCAGTTGTAGACATTTGAGGGAGTGGCCCAGTGGATGGAAGAACTCTTCCCTCTGTCACTGTAAAAAACGGTCTTATCGAAGTAACACAATAATTAAGTAAAACAAAACTGTCTCAAGGAAATAATTAAATTCAATAGTGCCTAAAAAACACCCAGTAAGACCAAGATCAAACTGGATTTATGTGGCGATTTCAAGGTTGGTTTAATATAAAAAAAATTCAGCAACATAACTCACCAAATACTAGATTAAGGGAAAACAATTTTAAGATTGTCTCAATAAATACAGTGAAAGGATTAGACTAATTTCTGTACTCATTATTTGAAAATGTATATAATTAATATATTAAGAAAACAGAAACTTCTTAATTTGATATTTTGATAATGAGCATGTACTAAAGTTTACAACTGACATTAAATTTAAGCAGGGAAAGTGAACATTTTTTTCCTTTTTTTTTTTTTCTTTGAGAAGGAAGAAAGAGCAATTTTCCCATTTCTGGTAAATATTGCATTGGGTGCTAGAGAAGAACTAAGACTGGACCTGCATAGGAGTAGGACATTAAAAACTGGTCATAATGTGCAGATAATGGAATTATGAATTTGTATTTTAGCCAGGCTCCTAGATTCATAAGCCACAATTAAATCATGCAAGTAACTTCCAAATAACTAATGGTTAAGGCGTTTTATTACAAAACTATGAGTGAATTTCTAAAAACTTCTGCATCATAATAAACTTGTCTTTTCATTTCATTTCCACAAACTTAAAAACCCCTTATATTTTATAGGTAGCATTTAAGTAGAAAATGAAATTTAAAATAGTAGTAGTAGAATTAGCATGAAAAATATCTAATGATACAAAGATCACGAAAATGTATTAATGATCATGTGCAGAAACTTGAAAAATTCTTGAGAAAGTTGAATAGACCTAAATAAGTGACACAATATACCTTGTTTGTGGAATGGAAAAACCAACATTGTAAAACTGTCAGTTTCCCAATTGGTCCTAAATCTAGAGATCCGATTCAATATCAATCAAAATGACAATAGAAGTATACCTATAAATAGACACTGATGTAAATTTTTGTGGAAATAAAAAGTTAAAATAGTTCAGGTACTCATAAGAAAAAATTTATTAAGAAAACTTGTTTTCCAAGTGTCAAGACTATAAGTTTTATACCTTTTTTGAAAAATATGGTCTTTTTGGTGTAAAGATCAGAAAATAAGCCAGTGGCATAAACTAGAACACCTGAAAATAAATTCAAGAATGTATGAGCACTTGATTCAAGACAAAATGACACTGTGTATCAGTGGGAGAAAAATGGCCTTTTTAACAATGAAGGAAAACGTAGATATTGCTGTAGAAGATAATGGAATTTGAGTCCAAACTCTGCATGCAAAAAGTAATTTTTGATAGAATAAACCCCAAATGAAAGACCTTACCAGGAACCTTTTACAAGGCAGTATCTTTGTGGTCTCCAAAAATAAAAAAAAATATTTCATAAACAAGACACAACAAAGCACTGATATTAAGAAAAGGATTAACTTTACTACATTGTGTGTATAAGATACCTTCAGTCAATGGCAAATATATACTATGAGAAAAGTATGCATGGATTAAAAAATCTGCAACAAAATAAACTTTTATATTTATTTTTTTAATTTGAAAAGACAAAGCTTCCCTTCACTGCTGGACTCCCCATTAGTGTCTGTGGTAGCCTTGCCTGGGGCTGAGATGAGAACCAGAGGCTGGAATGAAATCCAGCTCTGCCACCCCCACCTTCAAAGCCAGCAGTGACACACAAAATCCTTCCACTCCCATTGCCTGCTGGAGATAACTCTTTTTATAGTATTCTTCTGATTGGAGTAGCCCAGCCTAGATACTGTATTTTAGGATTGACCTTTGCCATGTAACTAATACAATCATGGGAAATTCTACCCTCCAATCATCACAAGAAGAGTTTTATGTTGGATAATTTGGAGATACATATTTTTTTTTTATTACTTGAGAGAAACAGGCAGATAGGATAGATTAACAGGCAGGATAAACTTTTCTATCTCCTGGTTTACTCCCCAAATTTGCTTGATGACTGGAGTTAAGTTGGAACCGACAGTAGAATCCAGGAACTCAATTCAGTCACCCGCATGATAAAGCAGGGACCTTACTACTTGACCCATCACTGCCGCTTCCCAGAATCTGCATTAGCAAGATCAGGAATCGAGAACTGAAACCGCAACTTCAACCCAGGTACTTGGATATGGAATGAAATTATCTTTTCTTTCTCTTCTTTCCTTCCTTTCTTTTTTTGCTTTAAACTATTTTTTTAAAATCTTTCTTTAAAAGAGTTACAGAGAGAAGAGTAGAGACAGAGAGACAACAAGAGTGATCTTTTGTCTGCTACTCTGCTCCCCAAATGGGTATGATGACAGGCTGGAGCTTCCCGAGCCAGGCCTCCAGGTGTGCAGAAGGGACCCAGGCACTTGGGTCTTCTACTTTCCCTGGGCCATCAGCAGGAAGCAAATTACAGTATGCAAATTTCTTACCCAGTGTCTTTTTAAAAAGATTTATTTTTATTGTAAAGTCGGATATAGATAGAAAGGAGGAGAGGAAGAGAGGAAGACCTTCCATCTGCTGATACACTCCCCAAGTGACCAACCGGAGCTGAGCCAATCCAAAGCCAGGAGTCAGGAGCTCTTCTGGGTCTTGCAGGGTCCCAAGGATTTGGTCCATCCTTGACTACTTTCCCAGGCCACAAGCAGGGAGATGGATGGGAAGTGGGGCTGCTGGGATTAGAACTAGAGAAGGCAAGAACCTTAGTTGCTAGTCCACTACGTCGGGCCCTAACCAGCGTCTCAGTTGCTAGATTAAATACCACCCGGTAGAAATGTATTTCTTTAGAAATTTTTCAAAATTATGTTTCAGAAGTGACTTGTCTTAAGATAAAAAGAGCTATAAAATTGGTAATATGTTTATCTTAACCCGCTTGTACCAAATGGATGTTTGGAAGTCTTTTGAAGGAAGTAATGGAAATCATTAGGATACAAATTAAACATTACCATTTCAAAGCATAGGAAATGTGACATGAATCACTACACAAGGCTGCCTGAGAATTATTTTTAAAACTTTAAAAGGAATATTTTTAAAATTAAGATTTGTTAAATTATCTCACTAATTTTTAAGTCAAAAAATCATTTTGTTAGGGATTCTTTGGTAAGTATGAACACATATTTTGGAGAATTTACCCTGTGTAGTATATTAATTTGCATTGTGAGGGCCAGTTGTCAGACACATTCCCAAAATAATTTCTGACACAAGGTATTAAAGTTCACTTTTGTTCGCCTCATTAAAGTTTGACCTTTATGTGTTCAGTCTGTTATGTGGAAGCTCATGTCTCTGTCTCAACTTTTCATATAAATGCATCATTTCAGTAGCAGTAGTGAAATAATAGAAACAGCAACTTTCCTTACCACCCACCAGGAATGGGCCCTGGTCCTTTATATGTACTAACTGCTCTTATAGTTTTTCTTTCTTATTTTATTTTTATACTGTAAATTAATTAATGAGAGAGAGAAAGAGAAAAAGAGAGAGACAGAGAGAGAGAATCCCATCCACTGTTATACTCCCTAGATATTTGCCTGCAACAGCAGGGGCTAAGTCAGCCCCAAACACAGGTTGAGACTCACTGCAGGTCTCCCACAGAGTGACAGGGAATCACTTCACTGAGCTATTACTCTGCCTTTCAGGGCCTACACTGGAAGTCTGGAGCTGTAGCTGGGTGTGACACCCAAGCACTCTGAAAGGGGTTGTGGACATCTTAACTTGTATCTTAAACACTAGGCTAAAAGTTTTAAAAATGTTGTGTTAACATCATCAACTGGAAAGGTATGGAAATCAATAGGAATATATTTGGTACCCACATTTATTTAATTTTTGTGACGAGGTAGAACAAAAGCAACATACTAAAAATGTCCTGTGCTGGGATCCAGGAGTCTGAGTTCTGATCCTGACTGACTCTGCTCCCATGTGCTTAGGGAATCTGGAGAAAGTTTTTTTCTTCCTCAGGTCCTCATTTTTCAACCATTAAAGCAAGTCTCTCACGAGATTGTTGCATACCAAAGTGTGCTTCACTCATGAGTGTTAAATGCTAAAGGAAGTGTGAGCATATTGGATGAAGGCAAGCTGAAGAGATTTCTATGATGCAGGACTTTGCAGAACTTTTAATGCACCCGTATGAACTGTGCATTTTCAAAGGGGAAATACATTTTGTTTCATCTCCTAAACCTGCCCCATTAGAGAACTCACTGTCAAAGAAGTTGCTGAACCAACACATTCTCTCATTCCAGCCCGTAATTCTATGATAATTTCCTAGCCATTATTGTAATCCACTAGAGACCACATTCATATCTGGAATCAGACTTCAGGTCCTCTTAGAAATTTGCTCAAAAAGTAAGAGATACAGGTAAGTAGATTTATCTAATTTTCAGCAGTGTTAGCTTGAATCCTAAAATATTTCAGAAGAGAAATATAGGGACATGACTGATATTATGATTATTTGCTAGTAAATGAAAAAAGTTTCTGATATTAGTGGATATTTTGCTCTGAAGTTGTTGAAGTAAAAGTAATTTCTACTTTGATTTCTGAAAGGATGATTGTTAAAATTATTAAAGTGTGAAAAAATTTCATGAAGCAAGCAAGGGCTTTAAGGACAAATAGCGCTTTCCATGAACATTTCTTGTCTATGTTGAGGGATGAAATATTAACATGGCATTTGCAGTTTGAAAGGATTATTTGTATGCTTGCTAAGTTGTTCCACTATTATTTTTTATGTTCATTTGAAGGATATTTTAAACATGGTAGTATCTGTTTAGAACACATTTTATTACGTTAAATTTAATTTCCTGTGGTAGCCCTTTGACAGACATTTTAGACCGGCGTTTCCTAAGTTATTGTGTGTCACTGGACGAAAAGATAAGATACATATTTCTAAAGTGGAGGGGGAGCCAGTCCCAGCCATTTCATTTTGCCAAGTAGGGCATATTTAAAAGCAACTCCCTGCAAAACAAACACATTAAAAAGCAAAAGCAAGAGCATGTACTATCTCCACAAGATAAAATAACAGCATTTTAATGTCACAAACTTAGGAAAGACAAAAAAGTAGCAGGCTTATTTGAATCTTAGTTACTTTAAAAACTTGCTTTATTTCTTTGGAAGGCAGAGTTAGATGGAGAGAGGGAGAGACAGCATCTCCATGTATTAGTTCACTCCACAAATGGTCACAATTGTTGGCACTGGGACCGGCCAAAGGCAGGAACCAGAAACTTCATCAGGGTCTCCCATATGGGGGTCCCAAGCACTGGGGGGTCATCTTCTACTGATTTCTTGGGTGCATTATCAGGGAGCTGTATTGGAAGTGGAGCTTCTGGGAAATGAAATGACACCCCTCCTGGATGGTGACATAGCCGGCATCAACCCACTGTGCCTCAATACTGGCCCTAAATTTCAGTTTTATGAAAGATTAACTCTTATTTTCTTTCCCAATAGTTAGACTTAATAACAAAGCTCCTTTGTCTTGGGAGCCAGCCTCTGTCTCAGCTGGGAGGTGGCAGGCATGTCTGCCTTGCTTGGAAGGATGCCCAAAACAATAGCAATGGCCCAATGGTTCTCCAACAGCTACCTCTAAGCTGCACCGTCTGTTGGAAGATTTGGATGTGTTGGTTGGTTTAAAATCACTTACTATTTCTTTTACATTTTTTCCTTCCCTTACCACTTCTTTTCTTCTCCCCCTATTTCTTCTTTGTTGGTATGTTATTTATATGCCTGAGTCCTTTATCCTAACTGGGAAATTCAGAACCAAAATTGCTTATGTCTCCTTCAAGAACAGCAAAGCAAGTCAGGGAGAAGCTTATTTCTCCCTGGATGAAGTCAGGGGACATTAGACAATTGTTCTACAAGCCATTTGGAATAGAGCACTTTAAATTTGCCCCATCACTGCTTCAGCTTTTGCCTGCCCAGCAAGCAAGCACTTTGAGTCAATTATTCTTTGAAATGCTTCTTTCAGTGCCACTGTGAGTTGGTGACATTTTCCTTGGCTGTCTTTCATGAACTATTTATAGTACCTGTCTTCAAAATATGCTTGGTTTGACACTTCAGAGTCTATAAGAAATATGGGAATGTGAGCATAAAATGGTACAGAAATTAACAAAATAATAAACAAACAATATGAGTAGCCTGTAAAAAGTTTATGAAGAAATGTGTATTATGAATAAATTATCTAAGGATTTAACTATTTTATCCTTATCTTTTCATTTCATTTTCCGCTAACTTTTTGAAGTACCCCCATATCTGTCTTTAGCTTATAGGAGCAGTTCTGGAATCTACACATCTTGGGGCTGGAATCTCATAGTCAAGATGGGAGCTCCTGTTGGTCTTTGTTCTCCAGTTGGTCAGCGTCCAAGAGGCAGAAAGGAGGTCAACCTGAACATGCATGAAATGGGGACTTGCATAAGACTATTTTGCCTCATGTGCACTGGCACACACACTTTCATGAGCAATCCAAGCATGGAAAGGGAGCATCCGGAGACCTTGTTAATACGGCAAATATGGGTCAATGTGAGCTCTTCTCCTGGGTCATTCTTGAGGTATGGGCCCACCCTTTATGAACTTATAGCGTGCCAAGATGGTGCTTTACTGATCATGTTGCATCCCTCTCTGGATCCTGGCTTCTTCATGGGCCTAGCCTGTGACCACCTGCTTAAACTCTGTGCACACTCTCTTGATGGACAAATAATGCATTTCATGTAGAAGAAATAAAGCACAGCCAATTTCTTGCATGTTAATTGGTTTTTGAAAAAATTTCCTAGCAATATCAAATTAGGTAAAAATCCACTCCTTTCATCAGTTATGAAAATAATGCTATATGAACTCAATCTTGTTTCATTGATCCCTTCCTTCCAGCTCTCAATTATCTGTACAGTGTGTATCAGTCTGTGTTTTATTACTTTAAGCTATCCAAGAGGAGATTCTTAGGATTGAAAATGTTCATCTCAGCTTATCCTTTGGAGATTACTGTGTAGAAGTGGGTGGCTTCATAGTCCAGCATCTGAAGGAGGCTGGTCATGGTGGATGTGCAGGAGCAGTCACATGTTGAGCTAGGAAGACAGAACATCCAGGTAGACCTTGAACTCAAATAATCAAACCTCACTCAAGAGCCGCCGTCCCAGAGCAGGCCCCCAATAACCTAAAGAACTCTCAGCTGACCCACCTCTCAGACTCCATAAATAGATCAAGTCTCCATCAATGACTATAAGCATCTGCATGAATTTTGTAGAGACACGTTCTACTCAACCCACTGTCATAGTTTCCTTTTGTCTGTGGATTCATGTTCTGTGATTTCAGGTGCCCTGGCCAACTGCAGTCTGAAGTTATTTATTGGAAAATTCCATACACAAGCAATTTAGATGTTTTCGATTACATCCTAGTCTGAATAGCATGAGAGAGTTTCAAACTGCCCTTTTCTGTCCTGCCCAGAATGATGCTTATCCAACTGTACAGCATATCCATACTGTGTACACTGCTCTACTCACTAGTCACCTGGCAGCTATGTTGTTTGACAGAGAAACTCTTATATTACGGTGCTTGGGTTCAAATACATACTCATTTAATGCTATACCATAATCCCTACATTCATCACTTTTCATTTCATGTAGGCATTTTGTCATCGCACATCATCCCAAGAGGAATGGTGAGTATAGCCCAATGTTTATTATCAAAGTGTGGGAAAGGTCAGGTCTATATAACTCTTTTTGACTACATTGCTATGTTCGCTTACTTTAATAGTTACTATTAATCTCTTGATCTACCTAATTAGTAAATTAAGTTTTATCATTAGTGTATGTGGATAGGAAAAAGTATAGGGTTTGGCACTTCGCACAGGGTCAGGCTGCCACTGGGGATCTTGTGATATACCTGCTGTGAGTAATGAAGGAATCCTATATTTGGCTAAGGAAGATAGCCCCATGATTCAAACTTTCAAGTTACAAAAGGAAACGTAGTAAATATTTTCCTTCGATCCATGATCCTTCTCTTCTGTAATCTAGTAGGCGTCCCAGGAGCCTTCAAAAATTTATCACTCTTCTCTCTTATTGGGATAGGGAGTTGGGAAGGTTGCTTCTTGCAATGTACCTGAAGAGCTTTCCCTGGAATTCTGGCTTCTGATTCTGCCCCTTTGTCTTCTCTTTAGAATAGAGTGAGTTACATGATTGATGAGTTTGGGGGAAAAATTGGTCTGTGGGGTTCAGCCCTTTCTTTCCATTGCTTTTTTTTTTTTTTTTTTTTTGTGAAACAAGGTGATCGGAAAGACTGAGTACTCTCTAACTCCCTTTTGGACATTGCATAGGGGCAGCTTTCGCACAGGGAGTTTCATAGGGAGCCAGCCTCAGTTCTTGGAGTTGTGTTGTCTGACATGAACTTTATTAACAGCAGTTAATAACATCTCTGTTGCCGCTGTCTCATCCCGACTATCATGTTTCCTCCCAGAGATGTAGATAGATGTCAGTGCCTCCCCTTCCTTCCCTTAGAAAAGCGGCAGTGCAATGCTGAACATACAGTGATGCACCTAGGAGGTAGCTTGTTATCAGAACATGGAGGATCTGTGAATTTTTATTCACAGATGCATGGAATTCTATTGTGTGGAAAGATTATTATTTAATCAGTTCCTTATCAGTAAGAAGTCATTCCCGGGCCCTGCGCGGTGGCGCAAGTGGTTAAAGGTCCTCGCCTTGCACGCCCGGGATCCCATATGGGCACCGGTTCTAATCCCGGCAGCCCCACTTCCCTTCCAGCTCCCTGCTTGTGGCCTAGGAAAGCAGTCAAGGACGGCCCAAAGCTTTGGGAACCTGCACCCGTGTGGGAGACCCGGAAGAGGCTCCTGGCTTCGGATCGGCATAGTATCGGCCCGTTGCGCTCACCTGGGGAGTGAATCATCGGACGGAAGATCTTCCTCTCTGTCTCTCCTCTCTGTATATCTGCCTTTCCAATGAAAAAATAAAAAAAAATCTTAAAAAAAAAAAAAGAAGTCATTTCCAATATTTTTCTATTACTAATATACTATAATGAATGATTTTTTTGTATATCATTTTTATACATGCAAATATTATCTGGTTGACAAAATCCTACAGTTAGAAATGTTGGGTCAAAATTAGCATATGTATTCTAGCTTTGGCTCTCCATTCTCTCTCTTTTTTTTTTTAAAGATTTATTTTTATTATTTTTTTATTGGAAAGGCAGATATACAGAGAGGAGAGACAGAGAGGAAGATCTTCCGTCCAATGATTCACTCCCCAAGTGAGCGCAACGGCCAATGCTATGCCAATCCGAAGCCAGGAGCCTCTTCTGGGTCTCCCACGCGGGTGCAGGTTCCCAAGGCTTTGGGCTGTCCTCGACTGCTCTCCCGGGCCACAGGCAGGGAGCTGGAAGGGAAGCGGGGCTGCCGGGATAGAACCGGTGCCCATATGGGATCCCGGGCGTGCAAGGCGAGGACCTTAACCACTTGCGCCACCGCGCCACCGCGCCGGGCCCTCTCCATTCTCTCTTGCACTGACCATCAGGGTCACTCAGGAGACCCAAAATTAGCTCAGATAGAAAGAGACTAATATAGAAGATTTTGAGCAAACAGGAAGAAGTCAGCTGGCCTATAATTGCTCAGCCTGTACCTTACTAGTCAGGCTTCCAATTGGGCTTTTCCTAGTCTTCACTAGGTAGGATTTAGAGTTCAGTTATTCCTCACTTGCTAAGTTATTGGGGATTTCTCTGCTCACTCACCTAAGAATGTTCTACTCTTCAATTCTTAATGTATGATTTGTTAGATTTTTTTTTAAGTCACTCAAAACTTGTTAGTTTGAAAAAAATTTGCATGTGTATTTGGATGTGTTTGGCCTTAGTCCACTCAGTAGTCTAGCTTTATCACATGGTGCTCCTCAACTGTGGCTTAAGAATACAATATATTAAAAAAAATTTTTTAAAGGGTTTATTTTCTTTATTTGAAGAAACAGTGACACAAGATGAGGGAGAGATAGAGAGAAGCAGATTTTCCACCTGCTGGGTTTTCATTCTCCAAAGTGCTATAATGGCCAGGGTTGGGACAGGTGAAAGGCAGGAGCCTGTAACTTCTTCTGGATCACTCATGTGGATTCGGTGGCCCAAGCACTTGGGACATCTTTCACCGCTTTCCCAGCAGAGAGGTGCATCAGAAGCAAAGTAACCAGGCCTGGAACTGGCATCTGTATAGCATGCTGGTGCAACATGTGGCAGCTTAGGCAGCTGCATCACAAGCTGACCCCTATAATACATTTAAATCCGAATGGAGATTGCATTAAATTAATGTGTTAACTTAGGAGAATTGATGTCTTAATGAAATTATTTCTTCCCATGATAGGAGTTTTTAGTTTAGACTCCTTTTGCTTCTGAAGCTTTTTTTCATAGAGTTCTTAAACAATTTTTGTTACATTTATCCACAAGTATTTGCTATTTTAAGTCTTTAGAATTATTTCCACTATATCTAAATAACTTGAACTTGCTGTGTCTGTCCCGGTGTCATAGATGAAGCCACCCCTGCTCACACTTGCATCCTACATCTGAGTGTCTGTGATCCAGTCCTCCCAGGTTTTCTCTCTAGCTTCCTGCTAAGGCTCACACTAAGGCAGCACATGATGACTAAGGTACTTGGGTTCCTGCTACTCTCATGTGAGACCTGGATGTAGTTCTGGGCTCCTGGCTTCAGCTTGACATAGCTCTGGCTGTTCAGGGCATTTGAGGGGTTAGCTAGAGAATGGAGGCTCTCTCTGTGACTCTCCCTCTTTCTCTGTTGCTGTGCGATAGATAAATAAATAAATGAAAAATCCTAAACTCATACAAAAAATACAATAGCAATGCAACTTTCCCATCTCCTTGCCCAGATATACCAATTGTATCATTCTTTCTTGATTTAGATGCATTTTTCTTAATTTTACTTCTTTCTATTAATATCATTTTATGATATAGTTCCATAGATCATGGGATTTCCCTTTTCCCCTCCCCAATTCTGTTCCCCCTCAATGAGTTCCCCTATATCATTACTGTAGTATAGTTCTTCATACACAATCATGTGTCCATCACTGTGTGTATGGACAGTGACAGAGTCCAGCATCCTATTGTCAAGATATAGTAAACAGTTTCCTTGGAAGTCCATTTTTGTCTGAAAGTAGAGATGCATACTGCATTGTATCCTCACATCTAGAAATAATAGTCTCCATTACACAGTTACTATACATCCCCTTAAATGAAAAGCCACAATACAAAATCAACAATAATAAGAAAAATAGAAATTTACAATGCCATGAAGTTAAATTAAATGCTACTAGATATGATAGTCTCCATTACACAGTTACTATACATCCCCTTAAATGAAAAGTCACAAAACATAATCAACAACAGGAAGAAAGGAAGAAAAAAAATTAAAAACAACATGAAGTTAAATAACATGCTACTGAATGAATAATGTGTCACTGAATAAATGAAAAAGAAAATCAAGAACCTTCTTGTATATGATGCTTCTGTATAGTCTGAATCATTGAAGAATTTAATGAGAAGAAAGTGTTTTGAAGAGATGAAACTAACAATCAAAATCCATGAGATAGTTTCCACTGATCTTTGTTGGTGTCTCCTGTAGGCAACAAATAGATGGGTTTTATTTTTTAATCCAGTCTACTAATCTATGACATTTCATTGATGAGTTTAAGCCATTTATATTCAGGGTTCATACCCATAGGTGGTAATTTGGTTCTGTCATTTTAGAATGGGTTGTTCATTGCTTTGGTCTTCTGTTGTTACTTTACTGGTATGTACTTTACTTTGGCCTTTGGTTTTGGTGGATACTATCCCTTTTTTTCTGTTAAGTGAACATCTTTAAGTGTAATTTGTAAGGCAGGTTTGGAAGAGGCATATTCTTTTAACTTTTCTTTACTATGGAAGATTTTTATTTCATTTTCAAAGACAAAGGAAAGTTTTGCTGGGTACATTATCCTGGGCTGACAATTTTTTTCTTTTAGAATCTGGAATATGTCACTCCATTCTCTTCTGGCCTATAGAGTTTCCTGTGAGAGATCTTCTGTGAGTTTAATTGGCATTCCTTCATAAGTCAGTTGATTTTTTTCATGTGCACATTTCAGGATCTTTTCCTTATTTTCAAATGAAGAGAGCTTGATTATCATCTATCTTGGTGAAAATCACTTTTGGTCAAGCCTTTTGGTAGTTCTGTTCCCCTCCTGGATGTTGTTTCCCAATTCTTTCTCTAGATTAGGGAATTTTCCCTTATTATTTCATTAAATACATTTTCAAACCCAGCTTCTCTTTCTGCACCTTCTGGGACATAACTGTTATATTTGGCCTTTTCATAGTGTCTTTCAACCCTTGAATACTTTTTTTTTAGCCTGATCCAGCTCTGCTTTTTGTTTGTTTTCCCCTGTTGACAGGAAATATCTTCTAATTTTGAAATTCTTTCTTCTGCCTCCTTCATTCTATTTTGGGGAATCTCCACTGTACTTATCATTTGCTCCACTGTATTCTTCATTTCTGATATATCAGCTTTCATTTGATTCATTTCCAGTGTGTCATATTCCTTGAATTCCTTGAATGCCTTGTTTACGTGCTTCACATTATTGATAAGAAGTTTTAAACAAGTGTTTTGAATTCTGTATTCCCCATTTTCTCAATGTCTTCATCAGTTAACTCTGAGGTTGGCAAAGGGTTTTGCTCCTTTGCAGAGGAGTCTTCAGTAATATTCATTGTGTTTCTGTATCTTCTTTTGCTCTTGGTCATTGTACTTCTAGTTAGCAGATTCTTCTCCTTGGGTCAGGTTTCTAAGCTGTGTCACCCACATGTCTACAGTTCGATTTTACTTATTGCAGTTGGTACATGGCTCTTTTTTGCAGTCACTTGTGCCACTCCCTCCAGCAAGTTCCACGTCTGGGGTTCTAAATTTCCACCATGGTCTCCTTAACCCCAGCTCCTGGCTCACCAGTCTCTACTCTATGTGATACTGTGCTGAGACTGCACTGTTGTCTCTGCAACCTTTCTCCCACTTCTGGTTGGAGCAGGTTCCAGGGTTAGGGAGACACCAGGTATCCTATATAGCTAGGTTGTTGGTTGTGCTCTTGCTGGAACCTGGTGGCTGTTAAGTCTGAGGGCCAGATGGACTTATTTTGATCTGTATGATACCAGAGCTGATATTATTTTTCTGTGGGATCAGTGCAGTGCAGTGGGCTTGGTGAGTTCTCGTTGAGCATGGGCAGCTCACTGTTGTCCCTGCAGTCTTAAATTCTTTTCCACACTGTAAGAAATGGTGCCTGATGTGCCACTACTAGAGTTCTTGATCTGCTGGCCATCAAGTCTGAGGATTACCTGGGCCTCTCTTGTGTGGAACTTGTAGAACGCCATGTTATTGCAGGTCACTGAGCTAGAAATGAGTTCCCTCCCAAGTTAGACCATGCACAATCCTGCCCCATATCCCTGCCTCCTTAAACAAAATGCTGCCTAATTTGACTCTAGAGGGAGGACTGGGTTGTGAAATCCACCTTGTTCCCGCACTGCCTGTCTGGGATCTGCTGCTCTGTCTCTGCTCCTGATCAAATCAAACAGACCAGCAGGAGAGGCAGTTCTTTGGGTTCACCTCCAGAGCTCCCAGTGAAAGTCCCTTTCCCTCTGGTTGCTGGTGGAGTTCTGGCTGTTGGTGTGATTCAGATTGCCACTCGCTGAAAACTGCTGGGGTATCAGTCACTGCAGCATCACTCTATTGTGTCTGCTGCTTTCTTGTGTCTGTCAGTCTCCAGGTACTCCTCTGCTGTTGTTCTGTCCTCTCCTATTTCCTCGAATGTGCCCTCTGCTTCACACTGGCTAATATTCCTCTGTTTAAAGGTGTCCTTACCCTATCCTGCCATCTTGATTCTCTACCTATTCCTTCCTTCCTTTCTTTTTTTTTCCTTCCTCCATTCCTTCCTTTTTTTCTTTTTTTAAAGATTTATTTATTTTTACTGGAAGACCACTTTTACAGATAGAAGGAAAGACAGATAGGAAGATCTTTGGTCTGCTGATTCACTCCCCAAGTGGCTGCAATGGCCAGAGCTGAGCTTGTCCAAAGCCAGGAACCCAGAGCTTCTTCCAGGTCTCCCACGTGGCTGCAGGGTCCCAAGTCTTTGGACAGTCCTCCACTGCTTCCTAGGCTACAAGCAGGGAGCTGGATGGGAAGTGGAACAGCTGAGACAAGAACTGGCACCTGTACAGGATCCCAGTGAATGCACGGGGAAGACTTCAGCTACTAGGCTACTAGGCTGGGCTCTCTCCCCCTGTCTGTCTGTCTGTCTTTCTTTCTTTCTTTCTTTCTTTCTTTCTTTCTTTCTTTCTTTCTTTCTTTCTTTCTTTCTTTCTTTCTTTCTTTCTTTCCTTCTTTCTTTCCTTCTCTCTCTCCTTGTTTCTTTTTCTTTCTTTTTTCCTTCCTTCCTTCCTTCATTACTTTCTTTCTCTCTTTTTGTTTGTAATGGGAAAGAAGAGTATATTGTCATTTCCATAGTGTGATTTAGTAAAGCAATATTTATAACTATATATGAAATGATTCAACATCCTCAATTTTTATACCATTTGTATACATTAACTACCACAAACAGTATAAAACATGGTATTTGTCCTCTTGGGTATGATTTACTTCACTAAGAACAACAACTTCTAGCTGCATCCATTTTGTTACAAATGTGAAGATCTCATTTTTTGTTATGGCTACTATTCCGTCATGTATATACAGCACATTTTCTATATGACCTATGGAACTATATCATAAAATGATACTAATAGAAAGAAGTAAAATTAAGAAAAATGCATCTAAATCAAGTTGGTTCCGTGTTTTAGGTATTGTGAAAGAAGCTGCTATAAACATGATCATACAGGTGTCACTTCTATATACTGATTTTTTACTTTGAATGTATTCCTATAAATATGAAAGCTGGTCATATTGATAATTTTATGAGGCTGTTTTTCATGATTGTAACACTCTGCATTCCCAGAAACAGTGGATTGGGGTACCTTTTTCTTCACAAATTCTGTAATATTTCTTGATTTTTGAGATGAACATAGTCTTGTTGAGGTGGTAGGAATAAGTCAAAGGCTCTCAAGAAACCACAGTTTCTTGTCTTAGTCTGTTGGGAAGATTACCCAGGCGATACCTAATCCAAGATGTTGTGGTTTAGTTTGGCATGCAGTACTTTTACCTCCCTCTTCTTTATGGACACAGCAGGTACCCGGATCGGTTGTTTATTTTGGCCTAACATTAAACTGATCTACAGTCTCAGAATACAAAATGGCAACAAATAAGCCAAAGCCTGTCTCATGAGAACAGTAATATCAAATCAGGTACACATGGCACAAGAGAGTGCCTGATCTGGCTTGACTCATCCTGTCCTCTCCTGCACTGATCTGAGGCAGAGAAGACCCTGTGACCTAACTGTCCTCTCTGGCTTGGACACTTCGCCAGCTGACCAGGATGACAGCTTGGCAGCTGCTCTGGGGTAACGCTCTCTAAGGCCAGAGCTTTGGACAGAAATGTCTGTCTCTTATTTCTAACACCTGACTCTCTCCCTTTTTGGTTCCCTTGGGAAAAGAGTAAGCGTGTAGTTGTGTTTTACAGGTTCTCTTCCAACTCACCTCTGGAGAGGGGTGAGGACAGCGACTTCTTTGGCACAATCAGCCATAAGGAAGCAGGCAATCACTTTTTGGACTTTTGGTTGAGAACAAGTGTAGGAAGCAGGCAATAGTCTGTTCTGCAGATGACTCAGGCAGGGCATGCATTATTTCCCCTTTATTCTCACATCCTCTTTCTCCCTCCATTCCTACTTCTTGTCAGTCCTCTTCACAATGGTAGCCTCACCCTGGGAACAGAAAGCCAGAGAACTTTCCCTCCCTTCTCTTAGACTCTAGAAATGTATGAGTGTATCTGTGTGTTTTTTAAGATTTATTTCTTTTTATTGGAAAATCAGATATACTGAAAGGAGGAGAGACAGAGAGGGAGATCTTCCATCTGATGATTCACTCCCCAAGTGAACGCAATGGCTGGAGCTGCACCAATCCGAAGCCAGGAGCCAGGAACCTCTTCCGGGTCTCCCACATAGTTGCAGGGTCCCAAGGCTTTGGGCCATCCTTGACTGCTTTCCCAGGCCACAAGCAGGGAGCTGGATAGAAGTGGAGCTGCTGGGATTGGAACCGGTGCCCACATGGGATCCTGGTGGGTTCAAGGTGAGGACTTTAGCTGCTAGGCCACTGTGCTGGGCCCAAGTGTGTGTGTGTTTTAAACCTTCTCTGAGACCTTCCTTCTTATTTTCTTGATGCCCAGTCTCTGCCCTCAGAAAACCTCCTCAACTTCTAGACTCATGACTGTGGCTGTCATTTGTCCTTCACTCCAGAGGCACATGCACACCTCTGCAATGTTCCCTATGCAAAAGGAGTTTCCTGGGTGGAGGAACCACCCAACGGGATGTTCCTGTTTCTTTCTCCAGTTTGACCAATTAGTGTCCCCCATAGATTTTTTTTTTCTCCTGGAAAAGCCTCTCCTTTCTTCCCAACCTTTTGCTGTGCAACAGAAAACCTGTTGGACTCCAGGAGATACTGCCACCCCTCACCCCTGGAACCAGCTCCTTCTCCCATCAGTTACGAAGCAGACACAGCAGTGCCCTCATTGTAGCCCCATCCTGCCCACTCTTGGAAACAAACTGTTGCAGCAAAGTGTTTCTCTGAGATGATTCACAAGTGGAACTAGACAGACATGAAAAATGTTCTGCAGGCCACAAGAAGGGCCCACACTCTTGACTCTGCAGCACTAATTCTTTGCACATCCCACCTTGTCACTCTCAGTCTGCTGAGGCCTGATGGTACATGGTGCTTTCTTTGGGTCAGCTTGCATGCCTGTGTAGAAGAGAGGCCGATGTTTCTCTGTAAAAGAACCAGTGAAGGTGTAGTGGTGAGAGTGGTCTATGATGTTATAAAAAGACAGTATGGGAACCATGTAGTCTAGGAATGTGCCTGCTTGGGTTTCACCTTGTAATATAAAGAGGTAAAAGGCATTGTAGTGTGCCCATATTTGACCCCAGCCCATGGCTGTACCTATTCAGGGTATCCCATTGTCCACCTTCATCTCGCAGTAGTGTGGACCAGAGGTGGAACCTTCAGTGGCCAGGATAAAGGTAAAAGGTGAAAGGCTAAGGTGTCTCGGGGAGATCCCATGGTCTCCATGAACTTGATGCTGTTAATGATATTCTTATAGGACTATGTTAGTACAAGTGGTCTCACGTTCCCAGGTCACAGCTGCAATGAAGGATTTTCCTTAGGGCAAAGTAGAATTGGGGGAAGAAATTGTTCTGTGGATACTAGAGTTGTCTTCAGGGGTCTACCTCCTCATATGTTCCAGGGTATTTGTGACACGCGTGGGCATCTCGAACCCTGCCTGTAATTACTTGCCTTCTACATTGGCATTCACATGGGCCAGGTCCTTGTGCTTGTCTCCATGGTGAGTTCTATGTTTCTGATTGGCTGAAAAACATTTCTATCTTGCTTTTACAACTTGTGTCTTTTCCAATTTCCTCTCTTGAATCTAATTTGTCTTCCCCCTCCCAAACAGTGTAGCTTTGAATTACAAAAACAAAAACAAAAAACAAAACAAAACAATAAAAAACTGAAATGTCTACTACATTTGACAGGACAGGGGTGCTTACCACACCTGGCACAGTGTCCTCTGAAGTCCAGGGCACACTGGCACACTTACCTGTGAGGGCCCTGCATTGGTGGAGACAATTGTCCTTGAAGTGAGCCAGAGCAGTGGGACTGTGCACATGTGTTGTTGCTCTTTGAAATGCATAGATGAGAAGTGATTGAGATGTATTGGGAGGGGAAAGCAGGAGAGCAAGGGAAGTGTGATTATCTTGTTGGAACTGTACTAATGGAGGGCATAAAATCTGTTCTCTTTTTATTAGCAAAAAAAGATCGAGAAAATATAAAAAGAAATGTAAAATGAAAATTGTCCATTAAATGCAAGACACTTGAGAATTAGCAAACTAAAAAGAAAACTTTTCGATTTTACACAATAAAACTGATAAAACTTTTAGATCTTACATAATAAAACTAATTGAACCAACAAAATAAGAAAAGCATAGATGTTTTCTTTTTTTTTAAATAAAAGATTTCTTTATTTTTATTGGGAAGGAAGATCAGATTTATAGAGAGAAAGAAAGATCTTCCATCTGATGATTCATTCCCCAAATGGCTGCAAAAGCCAGAGCTGAGCTGAGCTGAAGCCAATAGCCAGAAGCTTCTTCTGAGTCTCCCACATGGCTACAGGATCCCAAGGTTTTTGGTTACCCTTTACTGCTTTCCCAGGCCATTAGCAGGGAGCTGGAAGGAAAATGGAGCAGCTAGGACATGAACCAGCAGCTATGTGAGATGCCAGGGGGATGCAAGGTGAGTGAGGATTTAGCCATTGAGCTATCACCTCAGGCCTGATGGTTTTCTTTCTCGAAGTGAGCAAGTGCATGTGAGTATAATATATTAGTTTGGTCGTCTTGTCTGCTTTCTAAATATTTTAACCAGGAGATCAGGGGATAACAATGTCTTTCATCCACTGGCTTACTTCTCAAAGAGTCCAAATAGCTGGGATTGGGCCAGGTTGAAGCCAGGAGACAGGAACTTCATCTGAATCTCTCACACGAGTGTCAGGAACGCAAGTCCTTAAACCTTCACCCACTGCTTTGTAGATGCAGAATCAGGAAATCAATCTAAAGTAAAGTAGATGGGACATTAACCAGCACTCTAATATGGGATTTAGGTGGTCTGAGTGGCAACCTAATCTGCTGTGCCACAGTGCCCTTCCCTGCCCTCCCCCCAATTTGGTTTCAATAAAAAAATAATCTGTTAAGTTCTCGATCAGGTATATCTACAGCCAAGTGCCATCAGCTATGGCTGGATCAAGAGCCAAATGATGTCAGACTTTCAGCTTTTCTCTCCTTTAGTTGGCCCCATTTCCTTCCATTGCAGAAGGACTTTCCCCACTCAGCCAAGTAAGTGAGCTTTAGCTTTACCAGAGTCCTCTTTTCCTCATTGGTGTAACTCGGGTCATGAGGACTAATGATTGCTTTTATTGGCATTACCTGGATCATTTTTGGATTTTGTGAACTGAAGATAACTCTCAGTAGCTTAAGGAACAGGAATTAGTGATGTCCCAACGGAAAATCAGGAAGCTTTACTCCAAGAAGTACTGGGCAGTCTAAATATCAGGTGTTCAGGACATCCATTTTTTAAAATTTTACTTTATTAACATTTTTAATAATGATTACATGGTTGATCAGGGTGGGAAGGATCAAGGTTTAGGGAAATTTGGGCAAATTCATTGCTTCCAAATTTGCTATTTCTTCTTGTTCCTGGGGGAAGGGGAGAGACAAAGGGGGAAGCCACGCATGACTTTCCACATGTCCCAGTACCCAGGGATGAGGAACCGCAACCTCATATCAACCCAGAGTCGCAGTGTGTACATATTCCGAGTGTTCTGTCCAAGTGGTTTGGATAGTTCTGAAATGCTGCTGATTTCATCGATCCGAGGATGATGCAGGACATCTGTTTTGTTTTACAGGTAGCCTTTTGTATTTCTACACAGTGGTAACTTTCCTTTACTGTTTGGAGTATGGAAAGAATTTTATTCAGGGCTCTTGGCATATTAGGGTTCTGTTTCATATCTGGTATGTTGTCAATAAAATCAGGAGCAAAAAGCCCTTTCCTTAAGTCTTTGTTTCCCACTCTACCTCCATATAGAAGCCAGTGGGAGGAGCTGAGACGGTGTGATGTTAAGGGCAAGAGAGAAAGTACATCTGGCATGAACTATAGAGGTAGGCCCATCAGACATCTGCTCTCCCCACCAACACTTCCACTCACTGTATTCTGAAAAGAAACCAGCTCACAGCATCCACAGCAAGCATGAGTTTGCCAGAATAATCAGAATAATTAAACAGGTGTGGGATGCTGGGTCGTCTTCCCTTCCGTCGACACACATAGCTGTGTCAGGATTTCCTGCCTCATTAGATACTGGCCAGACTTCATCATTATTACCAGTTCTGCAAACTTTTTCCAGGCTGGATCTTAGATTCCTCCATTCTCACAACCTGTGCTGTTGCCTTAGATGGGACTTCGGCCCTTCTCTACACCCCGCACCTGCAGATAGAGGTTAGCTACATAGATGGCACCTGGTGTTGTGAGAGGAGCTCTGTGCTGATGCCAGATGCACCCTAATGAAATCCTCACACAGCCGTTTTGTTGTTTGCTCCTCTTCTCTAGTCATATTGGAGTCCCTGAGGACTGAAAAAGTAAGTAGCCTCCTTTTATAGTTAATCTGAAGTGTTGATTCTTTGTCCTTGACAAAACTAAAAACAGATTATCACTTCATTGTTGGTCTTTGTAGCTAAATCTGGCTTTTGGAAGCCATGGATTCTAGAAGAGTGATTCATTGTTTTCAGCTGTGTCCACAGCCAGTCATAACACAAATAAACCAAACCTGTGGATTTCTTTTTTTTTTTTTTTTTTTTTTTTTTTTAAAGATTTATTTTTTTATTGGAAAGGCGGATATACAGAGAGGAGAGACAGAGAGGAAGATCTTCCATCCGATGATTCACTCCCCAAGTGAGCGCAACGGGTCGATACTATGCCGATCCGAAGCCAGGAGCCTCTTCTGGGTCTCCCACGCGGGTGCAGGGTCCCAAAGCTTTGGGCCGTCCTCGACTGCTTTCCCGGGCCACAGGCAGGGAGCTGGAAAGGAAGCGGGGCTGCCGGGATTAGAACCGGCGCCCATATGGGATCCCGGGCTTGCAAGGCGAGGACTTAACCACTTGCGCCACCGCGCCGGGCCCAACCTGTGGATTTCTAAATCAGTGATGAAGGTGAACCCGATTTCCACAGTTTGAATAGCCAAGCTCTCTGTGTTCACCTTGGGTCTGCCGCTCACATCCAGGAGAGAAGGTTCTCGGCTTGTTTTCATTTTTACTGTTGCGGGAATGAAGCTTGCAGACCATCCCAAACCAGGAGCCTATCAAGTGTTGATCAAGAAGATGGCAACGTGACAGTTTCCTCAGTGTCTTGGATTCTCTCTGAACAGCAAAATGATATGGCCCGTGTCTCCTTCCTTTTTTGGCAGAAAATGGTGAGAATTGTGACTTTGAATCTTATTAATTTTTAACTGTATTACAGTGGACTTTGATGTCGTTGAAAAGTTTTTCTACTAATTTCAGAAAATTCTCATTGCCAGAAAATGAAAAAAGCTGAGCCTATCAGCACTCTGTGTTTTGCCTTCCCCTTAACCCCTGGAAAGCACTAGTTTACTTTCTGTCTCTTTGAATTTGCCAGTACTAGAACTTCATACTAATAGGAATGCGTGATATCCCATGTCCCTTCATTTCTTTCATTTAGCCTGTGTTCAAGATTCATAAAATATACATTGGCATGTGTCACTCCTTCATTCCTTTTTATAGACGTTTACTATCTCATTTCAAAGACACACCACATGAAAAATATTTTTAACAATAAACGTACATATTTGTGTATTGGAGTGTTACATTACAACACAAATATACAATGTGCACTAATCAAAACAGGGTGCTCAGCATTTTTTCCTTCTGACAATACCTTTGATTAGAGACTTGCAGTTTCTCTTCCATTTGTTAAGGTAGTGTGCACCAGGTTACCGTGAACTTGTCTGTATTATGCTATGTAAAATGAGGAACTTCTTCCTTGCTTCTGACTATAATTCGATGTGTATTATCCAGACTCCTATTGTTCATCAGCCCCCTGAATAATGGCCACTTGTGTTCAGATTAAGCATTTTTAGTGTGTGTTTGTATTTGCTTATGGGCTCTCACACATGAGAGATGACTTGTGGTATTTGTCTATTGTCTGACTTATTCCACTTGGTATAATTTCCGTCAGTTCCATGTGTTTTTTTTTTAATCAAAAAACAGTATTTCATTCTTTTTATGGCTGAACCATATTCCATTGAGTGTTCTTGGAAACTCTGCTAAAAGTAAGTTGGCTTTATATATGTGGATTAATTTCAGTGAATTTTTCTCTATAGGTTTCCTTTTTTGCCCCTTTAAGTTGTGTCTTTGGTTGTAAAATCCTAGCAATGTTGAATTTCAGTATTTTGGAATAGTTGGAGCACTATTGTAATTAGTTCCTCCTTAAGCATTTTGGAGTGGAGACCAATGCAATATCTCATGTGGTTGATCCCCTGTCTACAAGTGCTGACATCCCCTCTAGGGTCAAGCTTGAGTCTGGTTACTTCACCGTTTGTCCAACTCTCAGCTTATAGCCTGGGAAAGCAGAGGAGGATGACCTAAAGTAGGTGATCTTAGAAGATACATAGTATGATTTCAGTGTTTAATGACTTTCTGAGATTTGGTTTGCATATTTGTAGCAAATATTTCATGTGCTGAGAAGAATATGTGCCCAGAAGCAGCTGAGTGAGACGTTCTGTAAATGTATATTGGGTCCATTTCCTCTGCAGTGTGATTCAACACTGAAGTGTTTTTTTTTTTTTTTCTGACCTGTATGATTTTGATATGCCACATTTTGTTTATCTGTTTATCAGCTGGTGAATGTTTTCATTGCTTTTACTTTTGGGATATTATGAATAATGTCTCAATGAATACTCAGGTACAAGATTTTATTGTGAATGTGTCTTTTTAAAATATTTGTTTATTTTTATTTGGAAAGCAGATTCTCAGAGAGGTCTTCCATCTACTAGTTCACTCCCCAAATGGACCCCAATGGATGCAGATGAGCTGACCTGAAGCCAGGAGCCTGACTTCCTTTATTATTATTATTATTGATGTTTACATAGCTGATTAAGATGGGAAGGATCAAGGGTTAGGGCAAAGTGGGCACAACCATTATTTCCAAAATTTCTTTTTCTTCCTCCTGTATCTGGGGGAAGAGGGGAGACAAGTGGAGAAGCTACATTCAGCCTCCCAACTACCCCGGGACCTGGGAATGGAGAATGGCCACCCTGCATCAACCCAGATCCCCCATGTGGAGCATGCTCTGAGGTATCTGCTTAAGTGGTTTTCATGGTTCTGAAATGCTGTTAGTTTCTCTGATTCGATGATGATGAAATTCTTTCAAGGTCCATTGGCTGACATAGTCCACCTTAGAGTCTCCATTTACCCAGATATTTGCTGTAAGTGCTTGACTGGGGTGATTGCAGGTGCCAGCCTTTCTTCCAGGTCTCCCACACAGGTGTATGGGTCCAAGGACTTGATCCATTCTCCACTGCTTTCTCAGGTCATGAGCAGAGAGCTGTATCATAAGTGGAGCAGCTGGTTCACAAACTAGTGCCCATGTGGGATACCAGTGCTGCAGGTGGAAGATTGGTTTGCTATACCACCATACTGGCTCTTGACCATATGTTTTTAAATTTCTTGAGTATGTACCTAAGAGTGGAGTTTTTGGCTGATATGGTAGCTGTATTTTTTTTTAAGATTTATTGGAAAGTCAGATATACAGAGAGGAGGAGAGACAGGAAGATCTTCTGTCCAATGATTCACTCCCCAAGCAACCACAACGGCCGATGCTATGCCAGTCTGAAGCCAGGATCCAGGAACTTCTTTCGGATCTCCCATGTGGTTGCAAGGTCCCAAAGCTTTGGGCCATCCTCGATTGCTTTCCCAGGCCACAGGCAGGGAGCTGGATGGAAGTGGAGCTGCTGGGATTAGAACTGGCACCCATATGGGATCCCAGTGCGTTCAAGGCGAGGACTTTAGCCGCTAGGCCATGCTGCTGGGCCTGGTAGCTGTATTTTTAACTTTTGAGATCTTATCAAGTTGTTTTCTAAATGTGCTATGCTATTTTCATTTCCACCAGCAATATGCAAGGGTTCCAGTTTCTTCATATCCACTGTTGTCATTTATTTTTTCATTGAAGTCATTCTAATAAATGTGAAATGATATTTCATCATGGTCTTGATTTGCATTAGATTAATGGCATTAAATTTCTTTTTATGTGCTCGCTGGCCTTTGAGTATCTCCTGTTCAAATCTTGGCTCATTTTAAAGTAGATCATTTGGTCTTTAAAGTTTATCTTTCAAATTAAGCTTTATATTTTGAAATAATTTTAGGTTTTTAGTAATATTGTGAAGGCAATAGAAAGAGTCCTCATATTCACCATATTATTAACATCTTATGTAATCATGATGCAATTAATGGACCAATTTTATTTTAATTAATTGACTAACTGGAGTCCATACTTCATTAAGCTTTGCTTAGTTTTTGCCCAATTTCCTTATCTCGTTCCAGGATCCCATCCAAGATATGTTATGTTTGCTTGTGTTGTCTGCTTAGGTTCCTCTAAGCAGTCTGTTTTCCAGGCCCTTCTCTTTGGACCTTCATAGTTCTAAGAAAGTACTGATTAAGCAGCTCACAAAACATCCATCAGTTGGGATGTTCTAGTGTTTTTCTCAGAATTAGCCTGAGGTTATGTGTTTTGGGAAGGAAGATACATAAAGAACCATTTTCATCATACATTGTTGAAATAGCTTCTTAAAATGTATGTATGTATTAGTTATATGTAATTATTCTGCATGTGAGATTTATATCTTTGCTTTCATTTATTTATATCTACATAATTTGTGGATATTTATTTTATCTTTTGATTTATAATCCAACCCTACCTATTGAAATTGTTTCAGTTCTGGTCATTGCAAGTTCTTTTAGCTAGATCCTCTGTTTTTTGATATGTCTTGATCATTGTGTGTGTGTGCGCGCATGCACTTCCTTACTTTGTGGCCTTGCTTGTTTAATTTTTAACATTTAAAAAATGTTAAAGGCAGGGCCAGCGCGATGGCCCAGCAGCTAAAGTCCTTGCCTTGACTGTGCTGGGATCCCATATGGGCACTGGTTCTAATCTCCGCAGCCTTGGTCCTAATCTTGGCAGCCCTGCTTCCCATCCAGCTCCTGGCTTGTGGCCTGGGAAAGCAGTCGAGGATGGCCCATAGCCTTGGGACCCTGGACCCATGTAGGAGACCAGGGGAACTTCCTGGCTCCTGGCTTCGGATTGGTACAGCTGTGGCCATTCTGGTCACGTGGGGAGTGAATCATCGGACAGAAGATATTCTCTCTGTCTCTCCTCCTCTCTATATATCTTATTTGGCAATAAAAATAAATAAATCTTTAAAAAATGTTAAAGGCAGAGGGAAAGGCATAGTGGGGAAGAAATCTTGCCTCTGCTGCTTCTTTCTCTGAATGGCTAGAATTGGCTGAAGTCAGGAGCCTGTAACTTCATTCGCATTTCCTACACGTATTCTAAGAGCTAAAGCGCTTGAATAATTTTCTGCTGCTTTCCCAGATGCATCAGCAGAGAGCTGGATCAGAAATGGAGCAGCTGGGACATGAATATGGGATCCAACATGGGATGCTGGCATAAAAGGAAATGGCTTAATCTGCAATACCACAATGCTGGTGCTACTTTTGGGTATTGCAAGACGCTCTAGGTTCATCTGATATATTATTGCATCAGCCTTAAGTCCAGTAATTTCTGTAAGGAGTGCTGCAGTTTTTATTGATACGAGCATAGAATATCATAAGCCAAGATCTGTTTTCTAACACTGAATTTTAAGACTTTATATATTCATGATTTGAACTTATACTCTTAAATGTTATTTATAAATATTTTCTTCCACTTATTGTGTTATTTTTTCCCTTTCTTGATAATTTCTTTTGAAGCACAAAAGATTCAAGTTTTGAAATTCAATGATCTTTTTCTGTCACTTGTGCTTCTGGTGTCATATCTAAGAAATCATTACTTAATTTCAAGTGATGAAGATGCTTACATATATTTTCTTTTAAAACATTTTTATAAGTTTAACTTTAATTTTGAGACCTTTAAACCATTTTGTGTTAATTTCTGCATATGATATGAGATAACGGTCCAGCCTCATTACTTTACATAGGGATATACAGCTATCCCAGCACCATTTATTGAAAGGATGATTCCTTTTCTATTAAATTGTCTCCACGGCCTCAACAAGAATCTAAGTGTCTGTTTGTTATCAAGCTGGTATCTCATTATCTGGATTACTATAGTTTTGTCATGGCTTGTATCTTGCTGCAAAATGATTAATGGGATGCATGTCTATTGGCCTGTTTGTGATCTGCAGGAGGCTACCCTTGTGACTTCACCCAGAGCTGTTTGGATGGTTATTATGCTCCAAATTTGGACTGGACATTCATTCACATACCACAGGAGGAAGGGAAAGGACTGTAGGAACTATGTAATTCCTTCAGGGTGTGATGACCTGGCATGACATTAAGCAGACATTGTAAACTAAAGTTCTCTAAATAGATTCAAAGGCAGCAGCCACATAAAGGAAAGGTTCTTTGGGTAAAAGACTTAAGAACCCTGCTTGTGTGTTTCTGGGAAGCTCTTAGAACTATTCTCCCCAAAGGCATAGAGCAGTGGAATGCCAAAGGGGGATCACACTCTTTCTTCAGCCAGTCTGCCTCCCAAACCATTCCTCCTTGGCTCTCTGCTCCCACTCTTGGTTCTATGAGGTCTTCTGTAGGTGTAACGTGGCAGCATGCTCTTGCTGTCCACAAAAATAAATATTTCTTAAAGGGATATATCATGAAAATTTTCTGGATAGGACACTCATGCCATAGTTATGTATCTGGAAAAAGTTGTCTTTTAGATACATAGGTTGATTTCTAATTTTCGTCTCCTAGATTGCCACTAGTATTGTTCAGTTAAGACGTGTGCACTTAAATAGAAATTTGAATGAATTTCTTGGGTTTGAATATGAACTAAGAAATGAAGTAAGAAATGTTGGAAGCCAATGTCCTGATGGAGGAAATACTGGCAGTATTTACTACTAGGAATCAAAGCAGTTTTCATTTTATATAAGAAGATTCTGATAAATTGTAAATAAAGGATAGAGTAGGATATATAATGCAATATTAAAAGAAAACTGGAGTATCTACATATTACATTTTTTTAAATAATGTTTACATAGTTGATCAGGGTGAGAAGGGTTGAGGGTTAGGAGAAAGTGGGTGAGATAATTGTTTCCAAATATTCTTTTTTCCCCCTGTATCTGGGGGGTGGAGAAAGAGAAAGGGAGAAGCCACACCCAGCATCCCAACCACCCCAGTACCCAGGTATGGGGAAAGGCCAGCCAGTGTCATCCCATGGTTCCTAATGTGGGAGCATGTTGCTAGGGTTCCACTCAAGTGGCTTAGAACGTTCTGAAATGCTGTCAAACTCACTGCTCCGAGGATGAGGATATCCCTCCAAGGTCCATTGACTGACATCGTTTACCATTCATCCAGATGTTTGTTGCCAACACTTGGCTGGGGTCGTTGATCAATTTGTTCTGTGCTCTCTCCTCTGCTATGGTACCAGATGTCCTCCACAGGCTTCTGTCTTAGCTATTGAGGAGGCCCAGTTCTGGCACATGCACTCCACAATGAGACCACAGATCCTACAATTCTCCCCTTGGTTGGAGTTCTGAGTGCAGAGGTTCAGTTGAGGGGATTCCCAAAGAAACTTCGTCTGAAGTGATCCCAGATCTGACTATTGAATGTGCTTGCCAGTATGGGGTTTAGCTCAGTCAGTCACTTAGATCAGCCTATGCACACACTGTTAGTTGCAATTGCTGGGTCAATTCTGTCTCCATCCCCATCTCTTAAGCAAACCATGAAAGTTGTGGCCCAGGCCAGTCCTGCCCACCACACACTTGACCTTCACATATACCAGTGGGAGCTGTAGCCTAGTTATAGTGACCCCAATAATCTCCACAAAGCTGGTTCTTGTGTGTGCCAGTATGTGCAGCAGACTGATCTAGTCTGCCCCACATTCCATTTAGCTCTTGTACACATCAATGGGCCTTAAAGACTAGCTCAGCTCAACTGACCCTACTATTTAGCCCATACTCATGTCAGCCGGTACTTCTACCTGTCTATCCAGGCCCACCCCAGCCCTGGTTCTCATGCTTACCAGTGAGAATTGCAGCCCATCAGAGAAGTGTCCACAGTTTCCTTATTGGACCCACACCCAGTCCTGGATCTTTCACTCTCCAGGTGGTTCTGCAGTCTAGCTTGACAGGACTTGTCCCCAGTCCTAGCACTTGCCAGCTGATGCCATGGCAAAGCCCAACCAGCTTACTATTTCTCTGGCATATGCATGCTAAAGTAGATACAGTCATACAGCCCATCCTGGTCTCCCCCTGACCCAGTTCACATGGAAGGTATCTGGTGTTGTATCCCTGCCCAGCTGGGTCTGTTCCCAGTCCCACTACTCACACTCATCACTAAGAGCAGTGGCACTGCATAAGATCACCTCACAGTACCCCTACTGGGCTTGCAACCCTCCCCCTGGGTCTCACATGTGCTTGTGGGTGCTGCGGCCCAGCCTGACATGGCTTATATCACCACAGCAGTTGCTAGCAAGTGTGATAGCCTGGCCTTGCCTGGTTTGCCCCCAGTTCCAGCTCATACTGGTGGATGTTGCAGCCTAGCTCAGCCTGAACAGCCCCTAGTCCCAGCCTGAATGTGAACTGGCTGGTGTTGCAGCCTGACCTGGCCTGTCCTGCATCCTGTCCTGGTTCTCAGATCTGCCAGTGGGTGTTATAAACTGGTTCAGCCTGGCCTGCTGCCAAACCTGATCCACACATATACCAGTAGGTACTGTAACCTGGCCTGGTCTGGGCTACTCTCAGCCTTGGTTGCTGAGCTCACCTGCAGGGACTGCATCCTGACACTGAAGTTCCACAGGGTCCTCTATCAGGCTTCCTCCCAGTCACAGATCTTGCTCACACCTGTGGGTTCTTGGTCCAGATTGACTTGGCCTGCCTCCTGTCCTGGCAGAAACAGTGGCTTTACCCAGTTGGCCCACACCCAATCCAATTCTTACTGCTGTGTGTTACAGCCCAGCCATACCTGGTCCATGCCCACACTCAGCTCTTACATGGTTCAGTGGGTGCCACGACATAGACTAGCCAGTCCTATACCTACCCTGGCTCTCACAAGTACCAGTGGGTGTTGGAGTTTAGCCCAGTCTGGTATACCCCAGCACCAGTCCACTCCCATGCTGAGGGACATTGCAGCCATGTCCAGCCCAGATCACTGGCCTCATTCCAGTTCTCATGCTCCCCAGTGGGAACTGTAACTCAGCCTGATCACCCCCTTAACTCCCCAGCCAGTTTGTTCCCAGCTGCAGATCTTGTGCATGCCAGTTGTTTTTCTGACCCAGCTCGGCATAGCCCTTCCCTAGTATTGGCCTTTGTGATTGGATGCTGTAACCTGGCCTGACCTGGCCTACTTTCAGTCCCAACTCTTGCTGGCTGGTGCTACATCCTAGCCCTAGCCAGTCTGTCCCCATCCCTGGCTAATTCAAACTGGTAGGTGTGATAGCCTAGCCTACCATAATCTAAACTCTAGCCTGGCTGCTGCACATGCCAATGTGGTAAGAGTTGGACCTGACCTGCCAGGTCCACTCCCCTCTAGAACCACCTCATATACTTGCCAATAAATGGAGCTACCTTGCCCAACCTGACAAACATCCAGGCCTGAATCATCCCACTAAATCCCACTGAATCAGTGAGAGCTATGGCCCATCATGGGAGTTTTCCAAGTTCCCGCACCAGGCCTACTCCTAACCCAAATCACACTTACCAGCAGGTGGTAGGCCCTTATATGGCATAGTTACCAATAGTCGTACCCCCCTCACCCCATGTCCTGGCCTTTGTTTGAGCTTTTGGGTGAACAGACCAATGTACCAGCCCTCATGGGAGACCTGAGCTGGGCTAGACATGGATCACTACCAACAACCACTCACTGGCACATACTAAAGGTAGAGCTAATGCCTACCTGGCAAGCTAGATCACAGTGCTTGTCAGTGACAGTTGGAACAGAGGACAGGTAATGTTAGGCTAGACCATGACACTAACCACCATGCAAGAGAACCAGGTCTAGGGCAGATTCTGTGGGGGATATATTGGCCCACCCCTATGGAGCTGCCAATTTCTATGGATTTGTCTAAGAGTTAGGGATAGTGGTAGGCTGAGTTAGGCATGAGCATGGTACCCTCCAATACTCCTGGGTACTGGGGTTGGGAGCAGGCTGGGTTGGTCCAGGCTAAAGGACTCACAGGTACCTCCAAGAGGAGGGTGTAGGACAGGTTGGGCCCCAATACCCATTGGCTCAAACTTGGAAAACCCTCACTTATCTATAAATACAGTAACTTTGTGGATAGAAGTCCCTCAGAAGTCATTCTTCACTTACAACATACATCCTTAGTGCTCCTCCCTCCCACATATCCTCTTACCCCCTTCCCTGACCAGTCCACAGTCCCTGTACTCCAGGAAGCTGGGCTGGGGAACCCATGCCCAGACTTCTGAAGCCCAGTCTTCTGGTGGGGAGGTATGGTGGCCTGGAGCTCTGCCTGCCCACTAATGTCTCAAGTTCTTGGCACATGTGTTGGCCTGGGACCTGACCTCTCCACACACTGAAGATCCAGGTCTATTCATAGTTCCCCAAACCCATTTCACCAGCATACCAGGCCAGCATGCTAATCTAGGGCTCTCCCCTTCCCTCCCCTCCCTCTATACCATCCAGGACCACGCACAAGCTCGCTCCACCTGCCTGTACATGAGTCCCCAGGTCCCTCCAAGCCCCAAACAGTGCCATCTCCTAGGCCACCACGAGTCCACTGCCCAGGCACATTGGTAAAAAAGGCCTGAAATACCTATATTAATTTTTAGACAAAATCCACTTAGAAGGATATCAAGGATAAAATAGGGCATTATATGATGATAAAGGGGTTAATTCTACTTAAAAATCCTACCCTGAATAATTATGTTTCTAACAACAAGTTCAAAATACATGAGTGAAAAAACAGCTAAAACTAAAAGGAGCAAGAGGCAAATCCATCATTGTTGTAATGTATGTGCAGCATACCTGTAGATAATTGATAGGTCAAGCAGGCAGTTTATCAGTAAGGATGTAACTGACTAAATAACACCATCAATCAACTGAATCTAACTGACACCTATAGAAAGTTCTATCCAGCAACAGCAGAATACAAATTGTATTCAAGCTTGTATGGAATATTCACCAGCACAGCACACACTGTGGATCATAAAACACACCTTAACAAATTCAGATGTATAAATCACAAATAAGGTTCCCCAACCACTGTGGAATTAAACTTGAAATTGATAACATAAGATAGCAAGAAAATTCCAAATATTTGGATATTAATGTATATACTTCTAAATAGCTTATGACTCAAAGAAGTCTCAAGATGTCTAGAAGAACTTCAAATTCTGTGGAAAAAATAGAGAAAAAACTAAGGTAAATAACATAAAAAATAAAAGCTATGATAGTCAAAACTCATCACAAAATAGAAGAATAAGATGGGCAAATTTATATAGCAAATGTGATAAACATAAACAATAATAGATTAAAAAATATATATCTTTTAAAAAAAGATTTATTTTTATTGGAAAGTCAGATTTGCAAAGAGAAAGAGAAACAGAGAGAAAGCTCTTCTATCTGCTGGTTTACTCCCCAAGTGGCTGCAATGGCCGGAGCTGAGCCGATCTGAAGCCAGGAGCAAGGAGCTTCCTCCAGGTCTCCCATGTGGGTGCAGGGTCCCAACGCATTGGGCCATCCTTGATTGCTTTCCCAGGCCACAGGCAGGGAGCTGGAAGGGAAGTGGAGCAGCCAGGACATGAACCAGCACTCATGTGGGATCCTGGTGCATGCAAAGCAAAGATTTAACCACTGAGTCATCATGCCAGGCCCACCAGTAATGTCTTAATACATAAATGATATGAACCAGCAATTCACAAAATAGCAAGCTCAAAATCTAATCTCCATGAGGAAATATTTAATTTTACTAGCAAAGAGAAAGCAAATGTGTTCTTATAAAATGATCACAGGATAAAATAATATTCCATCAAGTAGTGCATTTAAAATTAGTGCATTTTAATAAAAATCCATTTTCAATAATTCTTTGCAGTATTGGTGAGGATATAGTAAGAAAGACACTAAGGATAATTTAAATAATTTAAGTTAGTGTAACCTTTGCAGAAAGCACTGTGGGTAATATCCAGAGTGTTTTAATGTTGCCATAATTTAACCTAGGATTTTGACTTCTCAAATATGATAAAAAAAATCTGCACAGAAAGATATCCTTCATCTAATTGAAAAAAAATGAAAAGTTAATATTTACATAGATTGTAATAGATATCTTTAATGAGGCATTGATAAGCTATGAATAATGACTTACCAAGTTATGTAATAATAGAATGTTTTAAAAATTAAAAATATGCAAATTTGCAAATATAGTATAATTCTTTTTAAAATGCCTATAAAAGTAAGGATTTATGGCATAACACTAGTTATTACTATAGCATTACCACTAGATATGGAGTTCTGTATCTTATCTGTTAAGTAAGTGAGACATTCTTTTGCATTTAGGGGATGGTTTTCATTATTTTTAAAGTAAATATTAATACTTTAATAATTGGGAAGTTGGTAATAGCAAACTCCACATCTCTAGAATCCTCAGCTTCCTGCTACTACCTACCTACATGCCTCAGCATCTTCCTAGGTACAGGTCAAAGGTCAAAGGTCACCTCTGGGAAACTCTCCCTGATCCTCAGCAATAGTCACTCCTCTCTGGGGATTTGGTTAACTCTCTGTGGCAAAATCTTGCAGCTGTCCCACTTCATGTGTCACGATGGCTCTTAAATTTGTCCTACTAGCCAAGTATCAGGGGCTCTTTTTTGCAATTATGTTCCTGGGGCATAACATCTGGTACAAAGCAAGTGTTTAATGCCTGATGATCATGACTGTTGATGGTTCAGTTGGTGGTCCTCTATTTCCCCGACTGAGATGTACACATATTCTTTAGAAACTAGAAAACTAGGAAGCCAGGACGTTAAACACATTTCTCAACCACAGCGTATAACTAGGGCCAAGGTGTCAGGTGTGTTCTGGCAGAAGAAATACTATCGTTTTGTGAAACAGAGCAAGTTCTTCATGATTGGTATTTTTGCCACCACAGAATTCTCCTCTTTCTCTTTTATAATGAATTGATTCACTGGCCTAGATAAGTGCAGGTGAAAACTTACTGGTGAAAAAAATCCTCACACCTTCGGTCTCCTCTCTGTCTTCCTTAAGATCTGGTTTTGAGAGTGGAGTTTCTTGAGTCAGATGAACCTGGAGTTTCTGTTGATTGATGTCCATGAGGAAGCTTCCCTGTGTTCTTTTGTTCTAATGAGGGAATGACAAACACAGTAGCCAAAACAAGTTCTAAACTCTGATGATGCTCAAGGCTGCTTTTCCTCCTGGGACTAAAAACCAGATTAAAACACATTAGAGTGAAACTATAACATCATTAAATGACATGGTGCCCAAAGCAACTAAACTCAAATCCAAAGATCTGAACCTCTGTTCTACCCATACTCATATTCCCAATCCAAGCACCTCTGTTGCAGCTGAATTGCTTGGTCAAGGGATACCCATGTGGCATCCTCCTGTTTGGGGAATCAATTGAATAAAGCTGTATAAAATCCCTTCAAGCTGTGGATGAAAGAAAGCACAATCCTTACTTATTAGTAGGGATATCCATCTCTTCAGGAATATTAAGAATTATGCTTAATACTTAATATTAAGTATTAAGAAAATGAAGATCGTTTAACTGTATGTTAGGTCTGTGATTTTTCTTGGACCTCCAAGAATGATGTCTTAGTCTGTCTTGGTGCTACATAAAATATCAAACTGGATGGTTTATAATCAATACAAATTTGTTTCTCACCATCTTGGAAGCTTAGACCATCAAGATCATGGTGCTGCTGGGCCCAGTGCAATGGCCTAGTGGCTAAAGTCATTGCCTTGCATGTGCCAGGATCCCATTTGGGCACTGGCTCTAATCCTGGCAGTGCCACTTCCCATCTAGCTCCCTGCTTGTGACCTGGGAAGGTAGTTGAGGATGGCCTGAAGTTTTGGATTCCTGTACCTGCATGAAATTCTGGATGAAGCTTCAGGCTCTTGGCTTCAGATTGGTTAAGCTCTGGCTGTTGTGGTCACTTGAGGAGTGAATCAACAGACAGAAGATCTTCTCTGTTTCTGCTCCTCTCTGTATATCTGATTTTGCAATAAGAATACCTAAGAAATCTTAAAAAAAAAAAAAGATGATGGTGCTGGTGGATCTGGTATTTTATGAAGGACCCACTTTCTTATGGATTATTTCTCATTGCTAAGACTTCGTGTAGCAGAAGTCTTTTGCAAACTTCCCTTATGATTGAATAACCTTCCATGTGGCCCTGCCTCATTTATCATTACTTTGGGAATATCATCACTTTCAATATATGAATTTAGGGGTAGCACAAGCATTAGACTGTAGCACATAGTAGTATGGGAAATATCAACTACCACCAATATTGCTTAGGTTTATTGGTAATGAAGAGTAAAGCAGATTGCTACCATAATATTAAGACTTCTAGCTGCAATCTGAAAAAAAGAACCCACAAAGTTTATTGTTATATTCTCCTGTTCTTTCTGCCTTCTTCTCTTCCTCCTCTTCTTCCTTTACCTTCTCCTCCTCTTCTTCCTCCTCCTCCTGCTTCAAGATTTACAGAGAGAAATAGAAACATCTTCCTCTGCTGCCTTACTTCCCAAATGGCTACAACAGCCACAATTGAAACCAATCTGAAGCCAGAAGCCAGAAGCCTCTTCTGGGTCTCCCATGTGGGTGTAGGGTCCCAAGGCTTTGGGCCATCCCTCACTGCGTTCCCAGGCCACAGGTAGGGAGCTGAATCAGAAGTGGAGCAGCTGGGACATGAACTGGCACCCATGTGGGATTCCAACACTTGAAGGTGGAGGATTAGTCAGTTGAGCCACCATGCCAGCCCCAATATTCTCCATTTCTACTGCCTTCTCTATGTGGCTGCAATTATCCATAATACATGTACTTTGTGATCAAGTCTGACTCTACTCTGGGTCATCTAGTTTCTTTTCAGGTCTTCCTTGTACACCCATCTTTCTTGGTACTCATAATGGTTCACTGAACTATTCAGAAAGAAAAAGGAAGGAAGAAGGGGAGAGAAAATTCTGCATTGCTCCCCCCCCATGCTGTATCTACTGCAATTTGGGTAAAAGTGCTATTTGGGATACAAAACAAGAATAAAATATGTTGGAGTGCATAGACCATGGCAGATCATACAGACCCTAGACTTGGGCCAGGATGTCTGTGGTAGCAAATGATTCCCAAGTCTCATGGGTTAAGCCCACAAGGGTTTATTTCTTGCCCCCATTTATGTTCTTAATGTCTTTGCTCAATGTTGCCTTTAGTCAAGAACAAAAGCTGTAGGATGAAACTCTTTCTGGGATATGCTAGGCTGGAGAAGGTCTTTCCAACAGAAGAAAAAGCATGATGTGAGAACGACATGATGGGTTTTGGAATTTCCAGTTGAAAGTGATGCATTACACTTCTCATTGCATTTCACTGATCCATACACATTGCCTCACAGAGCTTCACACCATCAAGACAAAGGAGTATAATCTATCTGCAGAGAGAGGAAGAGAATGTTGGGATTAAATGCTACCATCATATAGATCTGTGGAGGGAACTTGCGTAATTAACAAGCATACCATGTGATAAGGGAAAATGCATCCTCCATTGGATTGGGCAGGAGAAACATGACAAAGTGTGATCTTCATGCTAGTGGGGCGTTTGTGGTGTTGGGGAAAGTTCAGGAGAAAGTGAGAAACAGATTGAAAGGAAAAAATCAAGATTCTTAACCTGGATAGGACCAACAGAAGGAATAAGGGAAGAATTGTGTTCTTCATGATCTAAAAAAGGAGCATGTTATAAATCGTGACATTGCCGAGGAGGTGGGTTTTCAGGTAATGATTAAGGCCTGTGCTCTTTTACCCATTGCTCTAAAGTATTGTTGAAGAGCTTTATCAGATGCATTTTTCCATCAGTGGACCCCCACAGTAGCATTTCTTGGAATAACAATTCATTTATAATAGGGAAAAGAACCCATTGACTTGGAGTGTGCGTATCCCAATATCAGGGACCTGGGGTGAGTGGGAGACTGGGTGGGGCTTCTCCATTAATATCCCCCTTTACCTCAGATACATGAAGGAAACAATATGGAAATAATAGTTTTGCCTATTTTCCTGTAAACTTTGAACCTTTTTACCCTAATTAACTATGTAAAGATAGTAAAAAATGTAATTTAAAAATAAAAAAATTAAAAAAAGATTGATAGTGCAGCAGTTTTAATCCACATTTCACTTATGATGAGCACAACTGTGCTCTCAAATGTCTCCATTTCTATTCCAGTGAGCCAATTTTGATTATAGCTCATGTCTATTTTTCCACTGGGGCTTTGACCTACTTTTAATTGGCTTGCAGGAAAGGCTGAGATAGATTTTATCGGTTAGAGATGAGAAGAAAAACTGCCAAAACTCTTACCAGGCACTGAAGTGGATTGATGAAGCTCTGACTGGGTGTGCCCTAGTGCATGAGGAAGGCATCTGGACTACCATATGGAAAAAGACCCATCTGTATCATATTTTTGGAAAATGGCAATCCATTCATTTGATGAAGTTTAGAGTTCATAATGGGCCCTGGCTGGAGTACCATTCCTCCTGAGCAAAGCACAATTCTTAGTGTCTTAGCTCAAGGTTGCCTAGAAACAGAATCTGAGATGGGGATCCTTTTTCAAGGGTTTTTCCCCTTAGTCTTCCAGGAGAAGATGAAAACCAGGATAGACTGGGAGAAAGCAATAGTCTCCCTGGGAAACCCACTTTGCCTGGTTTCCTGGGGAAGCTCTTAAGCGTGAACTACACCACAGAGTTGGTTCCTCCCTTGAGAGATGGGAGCCTGCCCTGTGTACTTAAGTCAGCAAAACATTGGTTAAGATCAGGGGATATGTCAAAGGACATAGCTACGAAGTCAAGACAGCTCCCATTTGTCCAAGAGCAGTTCTCTGGAGAAGGAAGCAGCTGTGAATAGTTAGAAGACAATATTCTGTGGTCTAGGAATGGGTCCACCTGCTCCAGAGAGAACCTAGAAGGAGATCTAACAGCTTCTTTTGTTACATTTAGTAGGAATCAAGATCTGCCAATGGACAAATCCACTGTGTACAGATTCTCCTTGACTTATAATGTGATTATTATGGTAAACTGAAATATTTTAAGTTTAAACTGAGTGTGACATGAGTGCTCCTGACCTATGAACATTTCAGTATTCTCTCTTCCCTGATCCTCACTCCATGATCATGTGGTTTTCTGGGGTTCTGTGGTCCAATGCTGCTGCTTGGCATCGGGACAGAGAAGAATACTCCATATTGCTCACTCAGGAAAAGAATATAATTCAAATTACAGTGTCTGCTGAATGCACATTGCTTTTGCACCGTCATAAAGTCAAAAAGTCATAAATTGAACTATTACAAGAGAAGAACTGTCTGTATTTGATTACCCCTAAAAATTTCCCTAAATAGCAATTGAAAAGGCTTTTAACAAAAGCTAATGGATATAGCTTAGAAGCATCATTATGAAACTCATGAATCAGAGTTTGACTTGAAGTTCCATTGTGTAGGATAATCATTAGTTATCTAGAGTAAGACACTGCTGGGACTTGAGTGTTGGTTTATGAACATTTTGATTATTCTTGGGCCCCAGCTGCAAAATGCCAGAGGCTTGACTCTTCAAATATATCACTCAGTTACAGGCAGTAATGGCTTCAACAATGGTGGCAGAGTTTAACCCAAGCAAATATTTATAATTGACAATGAATGTGTGAGTGGGATGCTAAATGAATGGATGTGCTGATTATTTTCTCCTGACACAAACATTAGCTCTTGTTTGCTTTACTGTCAAAATGACACTAGAGATTAGAAATGACAGAATGCTGGTGAAGATTCACAGTGGGAGGCAATATTAAGAAAACTGGTGAATTGTGTAATTTTAATTCTTCTGTTTCTAAATATACATGTTTGTGGGTGTTAGCAGGAGGCTATGGCTTAATTATAGGTCCAGATGAAACACATTTAGATTTGTGAGTGCATTTGGACTTCTGAAGTTTTTCCTTTAAGAACAGGAAGCCCAGCTGTTGACACTTCCTTGGATTCAGATGGATACCTGTAGGCCATGGGCTTGCAGATTACACAAGTACATGACATGAATGTTTTGTCCTCTCCAGTTATTCTTTCTTGTTACAGACATTAAAGTTCAGATTTCTGTGTTAGCATGATTTGCTTTTCTGTTTGATGGCATTTCAAAGAATGTCTAGAAAAATGAAGTGCATTTTTTCCCATAACTTTTTCCCATGGATTTTTTTGAAGAGCCTTCATTCTTACATATATTTATTTGGATCATTGATAACTTTGTTTTTTGCTTTCTTGTGTGCTGCGATGTGGTTTTATTAGCCACGAAATTTATTACTCTTCCTAGTCCAATTTTCTTTTCTGATTAAAATATTTTTTATTTATATAAGGTGAGCAACTATATTTCATATATATAGTTTTAAGAGCATAATGATACTTCTCACCCTACCCTCTCTCCTTCCCCTCCCCACTCTGTCTTATTTCTCCTTCCTTTTTTATTTTAATTTCTACAATGACATATCTGAAGTTTATTTTATAATCACAAGCTTGAATATCCACTAAATGAAAATTTGCACAAGTAGTGAGTAAAAAAAAAAAAATCACTGTTCCTTAAGAGGATAATAAAATTCAGTCTAGTTTTCTTAATGGCTTGACTTTGTAATGACTTTTATCCCTCACTCTGTCTGTTGCTGAGTCTGTGTTGCCTTTACTTAGTATTGATAAGGCCTCATGCCCAAGCATGGAGTGCACTATCCCAGTGGGGGTGTGGGTCACAGCTGCCATATGACCAGCAGACCATGGGCTTAGCCTGCACTTTGCATGTGCCTTGGTGATGCTTGGTCCTGCAGTGACTCAGCAACATCTTGACCTGCCTCTCCTGTGGGGTGTCTCTCTATGTATGAGCAGGTTGCAAAGCAGAGCATAGCTGCTAGGGCAGCAGATGTGGTGACACTGTGTTCATTGAGTGGTTGGAAGGCATGCCACTCTGTAGAGCATTGTTCCTCTCATGAATCGGCCCTGTCTCCACTCAGGACTCAGCTCAGTGGCAGGGCTTGTCTTTAAAATTTCTTAAAGGCTTCCTTATCAAGAATGGGAAGAGAGCCAAAGGGACCAACAGCTGTATTCATTGATGGGGGTAAAACAAGACTTTTGATGGCAGTCTTTCTAGAAGAATCTCTGGGCAGGATGTGTGTATCTCCCTATGTGTAGTCTTTGAGACTGTAAGACAGCTCTACTTAGGGACTCAGAGCAATAGTAGAGCTGGAATTCCTAGCTTGGCTTTCCTTATATCAAAACCCACTGGTCTTAACAACCTTGAAGCTAATTTGCTTACACAGCAGACAGCCTGTGTCATAGGTGTGTATGCCATGACAAGTTCCTGAGCTTGCAGTATCCTGGCAACCGGTCCTGGATAGAGGATCATGGAAGAATATGGTTTTTCAGTGTTCTCAAGTCCCTGCCGCTGGGATGGCTCTGCAATTCAGATAAGTTTTTTAGATTACTTCAGCTGAAGAAAAGTGTTTCTATCTATCTTGAACTCTGTAAGATCTGGCTTTTACCAGGTCCTGTCACTTTCCTTTTGTGGGCATCCTGTAATCAGCTTCTTTACCCAAGACCCCTGGTCCCAGCTTTGACCCAGACCAGGCCTTTCGCCCAGCCTTCTCATCCTCCAACTCTTTTGTGGGAGCTAACGTCTGTTTCCATGTTTGCAAAGAGGAGTTCCACTCTGGGGTCTGCAAGTTACCTTCTGCTGGATAACAATCAGAACTTTAGATTTTTGCTTTCTTTTCCAGGTCACAAAGATCCAGCTACTTCCTTCCTCACCTCTGTCTTGCCCAACCCACTTCTCACCACTTCCCCCATTACCACCTGTCCAAAGTTTTTGTCCATTGGTTATTGCATTGGTTTCTTTTCATCTTTGTTTCTACTTTTACTCCCTGTTATTAACTATTTATTGCTGGATAACAAATCCCCAAATAGAATGACTCATAAGCAACGTATTGTACAGTTTTAGTGAGTCAGGAAATGGGTTAGTTTAACTGAGGGCTTGGTTTTCTCATGAAGCTGTTTGCTACCCATATTTTTGAATAGGCTGCAATCATCTCAGATGTAGCAGGGATGAGAGTATCTGCTTCCAGCACCACTCACGCCCTGTACAAGCCTGAACTCTTCCAAGGGTCCGGACTATCAGTTCCTTGCCACCTCATGTTGACTTCTGCACCTGGCAGTTCCCAGAATGAGTAAGGATGGGGTGGTTGGAGATGGGAAAGTGAGAAAAAAAGGATAAGTGAGTTGTAAATTACAGACTCGTTGTTGTTGTTGCACAATATAAAAAATGATCTGTAATACTGGTTCACTGTCAGTGAGTTGGTGAGTCTAACACATACCCAGGAGAAAGCAGTCCAAAGGGCAGGTGCATCAGAAGGAGGGGTCACTGACGGCATCTTCAACTCTGCCTGCCACCATCACCCGTAATCCACTCTGTGCCCAAAAGTGTCATTGTACAGTGTAGATCAGATTACACCACTCACTGACTCAGAATCTTTCAAGGTCTTCCCAATGTCCTGATTCGTTATGACCTGTGAGGCCTGTCGGGGATCTTAGCTACTTTGAGCAACCCCATGCCCTTCCATTCTCACTTTCCTCCTTCACAGGTCTCTGCCATTTCTGTCAAAATTTACTCCTGTCTCAGGGCCCTGAACTTCCTGTTTCCTTGTGTATCGAGGCCTCTTCCTCTACACTTGCTTCTTTCTGGAAGTGACACCTCGTTGGGCCTGCATTCCCTGATTACCTTCTCTGAAAAGCATCCCTCATTCATTTCTCTTTGTTCATTTTTACTGTCACAATTACTTATCTAGCAAATATATGTAATTACAATTATGTATTTTTTCATTTTAAAAGACTTATTTATTTGAAAGGCTGATTTATAGAGAAGGAAGGAAGGAAGCAAGGGGAGAGAGAGACCGAGAAAAGGAGAGAAAGCAGGGGAGAGAGAGAGAGAGGAATTGATTGTTTATCTGCTGGCTCACCCCGAAAATGGCCACAACAGTTAGAGGTGGGGTAGGCTGAAGCTAGGAGCCAGGAATTTCAAATACATCTTCCATGCAGGCAGCAGAGGCCCAAGCACTTGGAGCATCTTTTGCTGCTTTCCTAGGAATGTTAACAGGAAGCTAGATAGAAACTGGCCAGCTGGGACTCAAACTGGTTCTCTTAACTGATGAGGAGTCACATGTGGAAGACTAAACCACTGGGTCACAGTGCAGGCCTCAGCATGAGTATTTTCTGCCTCATTCAGTATTGCGGACAGGCACTTGTGTTTTTACCTAGAACAACATAATGCTGTAAATAGTAAAATCAGATTATATGATGTCCCACTGGACAAAAATGAATAAAGAAATTTCTTCCTAGCTGTAGGCAACTGCCTAGGTTACCCTATGCCTGGGTAAGTGTTATATGGCTGGGAGAAAAGAAGCCAAAGCTGTTTGTTATTCTAGGCCTGGTTAATGCCAAATCTGTGTTAGCTATGCCAGTGTGCCAGCAGAGTTGCCTATTCTTTTTTTATAATTTACTTCTTATTATCATTTTATGATACAGTTTCATAGATCATGGGATTTCCCTTTTCCCCTCCCCAAATCCCTCCCACACTATGAGTTCCCCTATATGATTGCTCTTGTATAGTTCTTCATACACAATCATATGTCCATCATTACAGGCATGGACAATGACCGAGGGTTCAGCACCCTATTGTCAAGATATAGTAAACAGTTTCCTTGGGAGTCCATTTTTTTTTGACAATCTTTACATAGTTAATTAGGGTAAAAAGGTTCAAGGGCTACAGGAAAGTGGGTAAGACTAGTATTTTTTCCATATTGTTTCCTTCATGTTTAAAGTGGGGTATTAAGGGAGAAGGCCCACCCAATTTCCTACCCTCCCCAGGTCCTGGATGTAGGGTATGCTCTGAGGTTCTTGCTGAAGTGGTTTTGGTATTTTAACAGTTATGAATCACTGCCAATCTTGCCACTCCAAGTACTATGAGGTCCTTGAAGAATCCACTGATTGACATAGTCCATCATAGCTGAGATGGTTGACCTGTTCTGTCTTCTCTCTTTTCTTGGTTAGGGTTCTGAGTCCAGCATTTTGATTGGGGAGATCTCTAAAGAAACTTTGTCTGAGGTGTTCTCAAACCAGATTCTTATATGTGCTAGCAAGTACAGGGCCTGGCACAGTCCATTGCCCCAATCAGCTGGTGGTTGCAATTGCTGGGTTGGTTCTGTTTTCACTCCCACTTCCACCCTAAGGGAGCAGCCCCCAGAGACCAGGCAGGCCCGAGGACAACTCACCACATGCACATGGTGGCTGTCGTCTCTGATCCAGGCATGAGACGCTCCGTCCTGAGACCCACCGGGAGTCCATTTTTGTCTGAAAGTAGAGATGCATACTGCATTGTATCCTCACATCTAGAAATGATAGTCTCCATTACACAGTTACTATACATCCCCTTAAATGAAAAGCCACAAAACATAATCAACAACAGGAAGAAAGGAAGAAAAAAAAAAGAAATTACCAACACCATGGAGTTAAATAATACACTACTGAATGAATAATGTGTCACTGAAGAAATCAAAATCAAGAACCTTCTTGTATATGATGCTTCTGTATAGTCTATGAGTCGCTGAAGAATATGAGAAGAAAGTGTTTTGAAGAGATGAAACTAAAAAAAAATAAATAAAAATCCATGAGATATAGTTTCTGCTGATCTTTGTTGGTGAAATGTGTCTTCTGTAGGAAACAAATAGATGGGTTTTGTTTTTTAATCCAGTCTACTAATTTATGACATTTCATTCATGAGTTTAAGCCATTTATATTCAGGGTTCATACCAATAGGTGGCAATTTGGTTATGTCGTTTTAGCAATGGGTTGTTCATTGACTTAGCCTTCTGTTGTTATTTTACTGGGATGTTTATCATATTCTTCTTCTCCTTGGGTCAGGTTTCTAAGCTGTGTCACCCACATGTCTACAGTTCGATTTTACTTATTGCAGTTGGTACATGGCTCTTTTTTGCAGTCACTTGTGCCACTCCCTCCAGCAAGTTCCATGTCTGGGTTCTTATGTTAAGTTTCCACCATGGTCTCCTTAACCCCAGCTCCTGGCTCACCAGTCTCTACCCTATGTGATACTGTGCTGAGGCTGCACTGTTGTCTGTACGATCTTTCTCCCACTGTTGGTTAGAGCAGGTCTCAGGATTAGGGAGACACCAGGTGTCCTATATAGCTAGGTTGTTGGTTGTGCTCTTGCTGGAACCTGGTGGCTGCTAAGTCTGAGGGCCAGATGGACTTATTTTGATCTGTATGATGCCAGAGCCGATATTATTTTTCTGTGGGATTAGTGTAGTGCAGTGAGCTTGGTGAGTTCTCGTTGAGCATGGGCAGCTCACTGTTGTCCCTGCAGTCTTAAATTCTTTTCCACACTGTAAGAAATGGTGCCTGATGTGCCACAGAGGGTACCTGGACCTGTCTTGTGTGGAACCTGTAGAACGCCATGTTATTGCAGGTCACTGAGCTAGAAATGAGTTCCCTCCCAAGTTAGACCATGCACAATCCTGCCCCATATCCCTGTCTCCTTAAACAAAATGCTGCCTAATTTGACTCTAGAGGGAGGACTGGGTTGTGAAATCCACCTTGTTCCCGCACTGCCTGTCTGGGATCTGCTGCTCTGTCTCTGCTCCTGATCAAATCAAACAGACCAGCAGGAGAGGCAGTTCTTTGTCTGGGTTCACCTCCAGAGCTCCCAGTGAAAGTCCCTTTCCCTCTGGTTGCTGGTGGAGTTCTGGCTGTTGGTGTGATTCAGATTGCCACTCGCTGAAAACTGCTGGGGTATCAGTCACTGCAGCATCACTCTATTGTGTCTGCTGCTTTCTTGTGTCTGTCAGTCTCCAGGTACTCCTCTGCTGTTGTTCTGTCCTCTCCTAAATCCCGGAATGTGCCCTCTCTGCTTCACACTAGCTAATATTTCTCTGTCTGTTTAAAGGTGTCCTTACCCTATCCTGCCATCTTGATTCTCTGCCTGTTTTCTTTTTTAAAGATATGTGGGGAAAACAGGAAATGCCAGCTGGAACACACCACCCTGCCTCCCACCCCCACCCCAAGCTATAGGTGGGAGGATGATGCTGCAGATTTCCCAGGGAAGGGAATCGGGGGATGTATTAGAGAGGGAGTGAGTAAGGGCATATTTGACAGGGGAGGAATGACTCTTGGGTTCTTCCATGGACCGGGCCTCTACACTCACAAGTAGGCAGTGGAGCTGAGGCAGAGTGCTTCAGAGGAGGGGAAGCCAGGAGCGTGTCTGGGTCAGGCCAAGGCAGTCGCCTATGTTGTAGATATGGGATGGACACACATAAAAGCTGGGGCTAGGCGACATACCTGACTGGGCTAGGCTGCAGTACCCACCCACAAGTGTCAGAGTTGGGAGTGGTCATGAGAGGTGGGACTTCAGCACTCACCAGAATCAAGCAGGGCTGCTACATCTGTCGTCATATGTGAGATTCGGAGCTGGGAGTGGGCTTGGTAGGGGAACTTGAGAAACTCCCCTGGTAGCCCAAAGCTCCTTCTGAGGAGCATAATAGCCAGGACTAGTGGTAAGCCAGGTCAGGCAAGTCTACAGGACTTATCAACATTTGTGTGGGCTGGCTCATGCCACAGCAGCAGCTGCAGGCATGCATGAGATCCAGGACAGGGTGTGACCACACCCCATTGGGCTAGGCTGCAATGTTCACCACTAACAGTTGAAATGCAAAGCTGGCTTGAAGCCTCCACTGGTACATTCAAGACCCAGGACTGGCAGCAGGCCTGGTAGGGGAACTTCTGGAACTGTCTTACTGAGCCACTGCTTCCATTAGTGAATGTGAGAGCTGGGCCTGGGGTCAGGTCAGTCTGAAGGTGGATTGTGTTCAGCTAGGCTGCTGCAACTAGCCCACTGGTACAATGAGAGCCAGAATGTGTGAGTCAGCCAAGCTTGACTGCAATAATTGCTGGCAAGTGCTTAGACTGAGTGTGAGTCATGTCAGGGTGGACCACAGCACACCTTGGCAGGTGCAAGATTAGGGTCTGGAAGAAGGCCTGGTAGGGCAACTGTGGACACTGCCCTGCTGTGCTCTAGCTACCACTTGTGAGCATGAGAATCAGGGCTAGGGGTGGGCCAGGCTAGTCAAGACAGTAGCACCCATTGGCATCTGGGAGGGCTGCATCTGTGGCCGGGTCAGGTTGAGCTAAGCTGTAAGACCCATGTATGTGCATGAGAGCCAGATGGGATATGTCACATGCAAAAACCTGGGCTGCAGGCAGGCCTGAAAGAGGTTTTTGAGGATCACCCTGACTAGACCATAGCACCTGCTAGTGTGTGTGAAGTCAGGGCCTGTTATAGGCTGGGCTGGGCCACAGCACCTGTCATTTTGTGTGAGAGATGGGGCTGAGAGTGGAACTATCCAGGCCACTTCATCCACTGGTATGTGCATTGCCTGGTGCAGGTGACCAACCTAACATGACTCCACAATGGCTGGGGCACACAACAGTCAAATCTAAAGTCACTTCACATGAGGTTTCTTGGGAAACCTACCCAAGTAGATCACTGGAATCAAACCCCAGGCACAGGGAAAATCACAATATATGTGGTCTGATTCTACAGTGCATGTGTCTGGGCAGTGCCTCCCCAATTGCTAATGCCTGTGCAGTGGACAGCATGCCCAGATGCACACAGGGAACATGACAGCCAGCTCCTGTAGGCCACCAAACTATGTCAAGTGTGAATGTTAGCACTTGGAAATGCCCCAGGATGTTAGTGGAGAGAAAGCAGAATAGGTTGGACCACTTTTCTGGCTATGCTTTGCAATATATTTCTAGGTCTGTGGATGAACTAAGGTGGACTTGGTCATGCAATAGACCTTGGATTTCTCAACATTGATGCAATGAAGTCAACAATGTTTCACAACCATCCAAACCACTCACTTAACTCCCTTGGAACACTCTTCCCCACTCTAAGGCATGATCAGATGGCTGTCCCCCATTTCTGGGGACTGATGTGGTTTGACAGCAAGGAGTAGCCTCTCTACTTTCCTCCCTGCTGATACCCAACTTCCTCCATGTCTCAACCCTCTTCATTCTAGAGACCCATATCGGCATGCATCCCTCTCAACTATGTAAACAATATTAAAAGGTATAATTAACAAGAAAATTCATGTCTACCACAATTCAAAGGAGAAATCAGTTTTCCATTATCTTTACCCTGTACTCCACATCCTGTCTTCTGTACTTGGAGCAGCAGCTCAATTGCTCCCATTCTCCATTATCAACCCTGAGTTGCTGTTGTTATCTATCAGAAGACCTGAATTTTATTACAAACCTACAGCATATTGAAAACCAATTTCTTTCTATTGTTGATTTTGTATCATGACTTTTCATTTAAGGGTATATACAGTAGTTATGTAATTGAGACTAACAACCAGATGTGAGGATGCAGTGTGGTATGCATTTCTGTTTCCAGAGAAAGATGGACTTACAGTGAAACTGTTTATATTATATTTTGACGGTAGGATTCTGGACTCTCTGCCATTGTCCATGCCCTCAATGATGAACATATGACTGAGTATGAAGAACTATATGTTAGTAATGATATAAAGGAACTGGAGGGGGGAAGGGATTTGGGGAGGGGATAAGGGAATATGGAACTGTATCATAATAATAATAATAATAATAAAATGTGGGGGAAAAAATGAAAACCAATTTAGAGTCAAAATGGCAGGTCTTTGGGTAAACTGCCATGAATTCCCTTTGTTTTTTGAAAAAGAACACAGTATACCTTCTCTTGGTCCTTGCTCTGTGAGGCAGGACACAATGCTTCAGGCAGAGAGTGGGCTGGGAAGCTCACTGATGCAGCTATGAGGAGGGATGCCAGGAACTGAAGGCCAGTTTGTCAGCTCTTCTTACAAGTTCAGATCCCTGAATAGCAACAGCAAGGAGGCCCACAACTGAGTGATTGGTTTTGTTATTCTTCAGGACTAGCACACAGGGGAATTTTAGTGGACAGTTACTGCTATCCCCTGTAGCATAAAAGTAGGCTTTTACCCTGCATTCACTAACTGCCAAGGAAGTGCTGAGGCTGCTATTAGGAGTGGTGAAGAAGGAAAAGCTGGATGATTTTGATCATAGTATGGTGAGAAAAAGATTTCGTACTCTATGTGATGAAGAAGAGATCTTGCTCTGTGTGTATTGAACTGTCGAACAGGCAGAGGAACCTGACCCCTCTAGTCTGAGGGAATTTTTTCTCCATCCTTGAACATATTAGCATCTCATCTATAACCCAAGGACTAGTTTTCTGTTAGAAAAGAGATGGGGTAGGAATTAAAAGCCAAATCATATATATTAGAGATGAATTTAAAAGGGTGGCCATCTTTCTCTCTCTCCCTGTTCTGCATCTGTTTCCTAACACTGAGTAGCAGTTGAATGTGGTACTGATCCTACAGAATGATCTCACATGGGAGAAATTTTGTGTCATCATCATTATTTTTGGTGTTGACTGTGGGCTGTTAAAAAACCTTTTTTTTTTTTAATTTCTCTTAAAACCTTGCACATTAGGAAACAATGGCTTAATAGTATCTTGATACCAACTAAAATTGAAAACGCAAGTTTGTACATGTCCCTATTTTCTAATTTTTAAAATGGGATTGTTGTTTCTACTGTATAAGTTCATTGTGTAGGGTAAGCAAAACAATAGAACCACAGCTCGAAGCACAGAGCTTTATAAATAGCAGACTTCCTGTAAACAGCTGCCATCATTGTTGTATGTATATTGTGATACAAATGAGGAAGAAAAGAGCTCAATTCATTCCCCTAACTACAACTGAACAAAGCAGGGGTCCAATCACATGAATGACCAAAGAAAGCTAGCTGGGGATGATTTCAATCAAGTTGCATAATGTTCAGTTTCAACCAAGAAAAGTATCATTGTCATCCTTCTGCTTAAAAGACAAACTACAACAAATTTAGTTATAAATCTTATTAGCTTCTACTCACCATTCATGAATTAAGGCAACCTTCATTCTGCAAAATAGGATGAAGGGCTCCACTGACAACATCTGACCAATAGATTTTATAAGATGAGAACAAGGAAATGCAGTAGCAGGAAGAACCACTGACTGGCTAACATCAGCATCTTAGGATGCTTTTTGGTAAGGGTTGAGGCAGAGAAGACATTCTTATTATACTCATCATGTAGACAGGAATCTCACGTTTTCAGGAGAACTTGATCTGTTTTGAGATCTATCTGCTTCCTTAGCGGTGATTATGTGACATTTAGCATGAATTACTCCATTTTGCTTTGGTCTTGTCTGTCAAAGCCTAGTGCAGTTCAACCCGAAACAAGGGCTTCCCGTGATTTTTGTTCAGCATTATATTATTTGGTAAATATGTCCTTAAGTCAGAAGCAATTAGTTGGTATTTATTTTAATTTTTACATTTAAAACTGGATTCTATGTGTACAAGATTCCAAATTCAAATGACACAAAGGGTATATTTGTGCATACTCTCATCACTTAAAGGCAAGCAGTGTTCCTAATTCCTAAATAAACTAGTTATATACAAAGAGTTGTGTACATTTTTCCTTAACACAAAATAAACACATAACCCTTATTGTTCTGCATATTTCCCTTTTCACTTAAATGATAAAATAATTATTTTTCACAACTATGTATAGTTCTTTGTATGGCTGGCCATCATTTGTAAGTTTGCTACTAATGAATGCCTTTGCTATCACAAACAATATTGCACAAATATCTTACACATAAGTCATTTCTTAAAAATACAAGCATAGGGCCTGGCGCAATAGTGTAATGGTTAAGGTCCTCATCTTGAAAATATCAGGATCCCATGTGGGTGCCAGTTCTAATTCCAGCAGCTCCACTTCTCATCCAGCTCCCTGCTTGTGACCTGGGAAAGCAGTTGAGGATGGCCCAAAGCCTTGGGACCCTGTACCCGCGTGGGAGAGCCCGAAATAAGTTTCTGGCTCCTGACTTTGGATCGGGACAGCACTGGCCGTTGTGGCCACTAGGGGATTGAATTATCTGATGGAAGATCTTCCTCTCTACTCTGTGCATCTGCCTTTCCAATAAAATAAATGAATTTTTTAAAAAATACCAGCATAACTGAAGTATAAAACCATAGAAGGATAATTTGATAGAAATTGTCAAATTGCACTCTAAACCAGTTGCATTAATCTTTCTTCTAATCTGCAATCTATGTGAGAAACCCCTACCAACATGGTGTGATACCAAATGTTCTTGATTTTTGCTATTTTGATAGGTGAGGTTTTAATCTGCATTTGCCCTATTTTGAGTATGATGAGACATCTAAAAATATGCTTAAGAGCCATTTGTATTTCTTTTCCTTGGAACAGTGAGTTCCTGTGTTAGTCAGCTTCTTGTAGATTTCAGACACACACACACACACCCATGAAGAACAATCACAGGGAGAGTCAGGAAGCTGAGAGGCATAGGAAGAACACTTCCTTTATGCTGCAGGTGGCCTCTCCTTATCAAGGCATCATGGTTTTATCAGGGACTTCACCCTAGCAACCCAATACAATCCAGTTACTGTCCAAGGGCCCACCTTCAGAAGTCATAAGTGAAACAAGCCTCCACCCATATCCATTAACCATGAGCATTAATCCAATAGCCATTAACATAAGACTCTGGGCTCTGAACCTTTGCAGGATTTGGAGGGGGAGCCAAATATTGTTCATTTCATCCCCTTGCCCATTTCTCTAAATGCTACTAGTAAACTGGGATTGGAAAAGTTGGAGTGCATTGGTTAGTGGAAAGGAATGCGTCTTAAAGTTGTTGGTCCCATAGTAAAGCTCTGGTTTATCATTTTACAGGTTCTCAATAAATGCAGCAGTACTTTGTCCACCCATGATCCATGGTTTTATAAAGATAACAATAGTTGTCATATTTGTAAGAACTCATAAATAATTTTATAAATAAAGGGAAAAAAGCAAGCATGGAGAGGAAGAAACAGAGGCTGGGATGAGTAGCCATGTTTTAACTTTAGAAGCTCATGGATATTAATATTCCTATTATTTAATTCTTCACGCTTGGCTGTCTTTAGTTCTTTCATAACTCCTGCCCTAGTGTGCTTCTGAAGTCCCTTCTTCCACCAAAGGTGATCAGGGAATACTGGTTAATTTTAATATTAGCATTAGCAAAATGAAGGAAGTAAATCTTCAGTTCCCAGATGTACATTAGTCATTACCAAGTCAATATGTAACATGGCTTTAAAAAGTCATTTGCTGCTTGGCATTGTTTGAGAGTTTATCAGGGCTCTGCATAGGATCCCTGCGTTAGCTCTCCAGAATGCAGAACTGACAGAATGCGTCATTTCTTTTGGCCATTAAGGAAGCAAAAATGTTATCTGCTAGACTCTTCTGGGCAGATTTATACCACTCCTCTCTGCAGCACCAGAGCCTGGCTCAGTGTGGGCAGCATGTTGTTGAATCCGGATCAAAATGAATTATTTGAGGCTAGTGTTCCAGTGCAACAGGTTAAGCCACTGCTGGTAATACTAGCAATATTACCTTAGAACACTGGTTTGAGTCCCAATTGCTCTGCGTCCAATCCTGCTTCCTTGCTAATGCATCTGGACAGGCAGTGGAAGATGGCTCAGATGCCTGAACCTCTGCCACTCACATGGGGCCTCTCTATGGAACTGCTAGCTCCTGCCTTTAGCCTGGCCCAGTCATTTTGGGAGGGAATCAGTGGATGGTTCTCTTATTTTCTCACCGATGCTCTTTCAAAACAAAAGAATCACTAAGTGAGGCATATATTTTTCAAATTCTACATGAATCCAACTGAAACCTGCAGAAAAATGGAAATACTACAAATATCAATGTTCCTTTCATGGTTGGCTCTGTGCCCATTTGTTCTGCAGGTGTCTATGGAGCCTTCACTTCTGGCTTTTTTTCCTTTTAGTTCACAAAAACATACTATTTTGATTTAATTTCAATTTCCTTTTTCTGACTTACCAAATGTGATATGCTATATATCTACATGAAATAAAATTAATCATAAATCTGTGAATTCCTTAATGTCTCGTGAGATGGATGTTTAGAGAGTGTAAAGTATTTTGAAATCATGGTAGACAATTTATGCTCTGGAGATGCCAGGAGAAGCTATTTTACTAGCTTCCTAGGCAGGTGAATGATGAGGATAACTTCTTCATGTTCTGTTTTTATAACCTCTCACATCTCACTTGCTTTGCTCCCCAAAGACCCAGCTGGTAGTTCGCGGTGAGCCAACATGGCACGTGCTTCAGCATGGAGTTCTTCAGGCTCAGTGTGAGAAATTCTCACACTTTGGTTTGCTGAAACATGTAGCTATTATCTCTGCAGTTCACTTCAGGATTACAGCGACAGCCTGCATTTAGGCTTCTGGCGGCTTGTCTCTTGGCTTAGGTGATCTCTCTCTGCTTGAAAAGCCGTTTGACAATTGCTGCCATTTGCCCACTACCAGTGTCCTCACACCATCCCTGTGTGTAGACCGCCGAGTTGCCCTTAGTACAGGCACACTCAGCTTTTCCATGTGTGGGATGCCTATGAGAACAAACACTCCAGGATCCTATGTTTTAACACATTTTAGCCTAAGGGATTTATTTCAAATGTGGAAAAAGGTCAAATCCATATAGTACATTGCTGCAGGGGTTTGGCACCTGGAGAGGGGCTCTGATGTACCAGGTGAGATTGCACACTGTCCCTCCGAAGAGTTGCTGTTCACTGTTCAATTTATTCATCTGCCTTATTCCTGCACCATTTTTTAGCCCCTTGTCATTGATGTCTTCTTCAGGGAATGTGCAGTGAAAGGACTGAGGGCAACATGTTCTGATGCTGTCTGTCACTTGCTAATGGAGCTCGTGAAGGAACAGTAAAGTTTGTGGTTCAGCAACAAGATCCACCTGTTCCCAAGACTTGCTTGTCACCATGCATGAATGAGTTAACAATGTGCAATCTTGCAAAGGTAAACTTCCATGAGAAACCTAGTCTTGATTTGGGGCTTGAACATACCGTTTGGGGTAGGAACCAGCTGACATAGCAGAAGCTCTCACAAGTAAGAGCTTGCCAAAAGTGAAAGAATGACTCAGCAGAGGCCCAGAGACAAGATGCCAAACTGTAAAGGCCTGGATTATTAGTCTCAGGGAGATGATCTGAAGGGGTTTAGGAAGCTGCAGGGATTTTGGTTAGGAATGAGATGATTCAGGGTGACACCAGGTGCTCCATTATGTCCCTCTTGTTAATGTTGGTTTCAAAATCAGCCACTCCTTCCCCACAATCATTAAGGATTCTAAGCGCATGTGTAGTATACATTGACGTTATACACATAGCATTCAATGACTGTACAGCTCAAATTGTTATATCTGTGGAACTTGTTTGTTGAATGAGCTGAACTGAGTAGCATGTAATCAAGAAACAGCTCCAGCTTTCCTATTGACACATAAAAACACTTAGTAAGACCTTGATTCAAAGCCTGCTGATTGTATGCAGCATAGAAACACAGTTTTTTGGCCTTGTCACCTGGCTGAAATCTCTTGTTAGTTATACGTTTTCAGTATTTTCTCTTGCTTTCTTTCCAAATATTTCTCATATCAGGAAAAATAGTATGGTTTAAGTTTTTTTTCTGTGACTTTTATACTCTTAGCTTCATTTTTATTTCAAATTGTCAGTTTTGGTACAATGTAAAATATGGACAGAAATAAGGGGTTTCATTGTCTTGTAATTTTTTAAAAAAACGTGGCAGAGACTATAAAAAATGAATGTGTAATGCATACAGTATTGTATAATCATACATTATTTGCATCCAGTAATTTCACTTCTAAAAATTTAGTCTAGACACATACTTACTCAGATAATTTATCAACTTCTTCACATCAGTATTATTTGTAGGAATGAGCAAGTAGAAGCAATATAGGAGGAGCATTTGTTGCAGGAGCTAAGCTATCATTTGAGACACCTGCATCCTAGAGCAGGATGCTTGGATTCAGGTCCTGCCCTTGTTTCCATTCAAGTTTCCTGCTGCTGTGCCCCCTAGAGGCAGCAGGCAATGGAGCAAGTAATTGAATCCCTGTCACTTGTACAGGGTACCTAGAGTCCCAGATCTGGGTTTGGAGTCTGCCTTACCCCAGCTACGAACAACCAGCTGAGAGATTTCTCTCACTGAATATGTCACTTTCAAATAAATTAAATCTAAAATGTTAAAATACAGATGAATAAATATATTCAGTACTGAAGAAGTTAGATAACTTGTGATAAAATAAGACAATTATTTATCTATTAATAAATAGCACATTATCCCAAAGCACAGTGGGTTAAATGAACAAACATTTATTATTGCACACAATTTGTGTATGTCAGGAACCTAGGAGTAGCTTTGTTTAGCTGGATGACTCTGCCTTAGTATCTATGAGGCTTTGGTTAAGATATTGGCTGGGACTGTAGCCACCAACATGCTTTATTAGATTTGGAAGATCTGCTTTCAAAGTGGCTCCTACAACATGCTCAGTGGTGTTGGAGTTTTGGCAAGAAGTTTCTACAACATGCTCAGTGGTGTTGGAGTTTGGCAAGAAGTTTCTTTCCTCATTGCAAAGATCTCTTCATGGAATTGCTTAAGTGCCCTCTTGAAATTACAGCTGGCTTCTTCCATGGTGAGACTTCAAGACAGGAACTACAATGTCCTTTATGAAGTCACTCTTAATTGTACAACATCCTGTTGGTTGCATGGATGAATTTGATTCATTTTGATAAAGGGTTTAATTGATACAACATCAAGAAGGTAAGAACTACTCTGAGTGATTTGGGAGGCCGATTACTGTCGCTTGTGCTCTGATCTTCAATGACTCACATTCCTCAATTAACCCTTCACCAAGCTGCCCCAAAGTTTCAGCCCCTTACAGCATCATGTCTAAATCCAGAATCTACCCCAAATAATTCAGTTCTGAAACAGATGAGGCTATTCCAGCATGGTCCTGTCAGTGTATCTTTTCAAATACAACTCCTTTCCCTCTGAAGGCCAATGCAATAAAGGGAAAATTTATCTGCCCATCCCACACCTGCCACATGATGATGGGAAAGGCAGAAAATGGCTCTTATGGATTTCCCAATTGAAAAGTGGGGGAAAGAGGAAGTATGCTTCACAGCAATTCTAAAATCTAGTGAGGTAAAGGTCAGAATTTCCTTAATGAGAACCGTATCTATTCTTACCCATGAATGACTTCTTGTGTTTTGAAAAAACCTGGTGTACAAGAACTGGCTGCCAAAGTTGGAAAGAGATGTAGGATCAGAGAGAACAAATCTAAGATGATGTAGAATGCCTTTTTTTTTTGTGGGGGTCTCAGGTGGGCTTCTGTGCTACAAGGCAAGACAAAAAGGATTTTATGGCAAAGATGAATAATTAGAATACACCCGGATTTTTAAAGAAATATTGGCATTTAGACATTAGTTAAGGGATATTCCAGGGTATGTTTGGCAAGACAAGTCTGGTAAATTATCTTAATGGCTTAATTTAGTGGTTTAACTTAGGGCTTGGGATATTGTCAGGGTTACCTAAAAGGCAAGATGGCTTTTGGATCCAAAATGCACACATCATGTCACCCTGAATCCCATACACCCTGACTCTTAGCTCCATTCTACGTCTTTTTTTCCCCCTCTGTTTTTCCTTCATGTTGCATTCAAAGTAACTCATCTTTTGGCAGCCTTTCTGACTTTCTACCAATCTGGTGTCTCAAGGCATCTTTATTTTGTCCAGTTTCAATCTGTTAGTTCCAACCTGGTAGGGTTTTTGTCAATATATATTTTAAACTTCATAGGTTACCTGCAAATGTGTTATAGGTGAGGTTTGCTCCAACAGACAAAAGCCATCTTAATAAATTCCTTGAAAATAAACCATTTTCCACTTTGGACTTTTGTTGAAACTGCTGAGGGACAATGCTCTTAAGCTTCTTATAAGCTGTGTGGTTTTATGAAGTATTTCCTTAATCATGAAAATAGGATTTTGCAGTCATTACCACAGCTTGCTTTAGACCGTGTTTTCCTGGAAGAGCCTCAGATTTGATCGTTGCCTGGAAGCCATTTTACAATTTTAGCATTTCGTGTCATCTGGAAAATTTCACAACCAGAAAGTCTTGACTTCATTTTTGTTTTACAGTGATTCTCTTACCTTATCTTTCCTCACACATACTGCTATAAGCAACAAGAGCACAAGCAGCTTTCAGTATTTCTTGGAAATCCCCTTAGTAGATCCCCAAGTTTCTTAGATACACAAGCTTTCTTTTTTCCCATGTGACTGTGTTGCTAAGTATTCTACCACTATCTCACACCATCTCTTATCATTTCTGATACACAAAAATATTTTCCAGATTTCTGCTGGACCCTCCCAGCGGTGTCCCTGAAGGCCATCAGAGTTCCAGTAATGCTTTCTTCAGCACAGTTTGTACTTTTACTTTTCAAAGCTCTTTTTCCCTGTTGTGAAGCCACTCACGCATATAAAGTCTTTTTAGAATAGCTCCCCACTTATAGTACCAATATAATTATTAATTATCTATGTACAACAGGAATTTATAAACAAACTAAGATATTTAAGGCAACAGCTATTAATGCATACATTTTTACTCACTGTTGAGTCAGGGATGCAAAAGCAAGTAAATTGGTGATTTTTTTCTTACAATCCTTTTAGGAGGCTGCGGTCAAAATGTTAATTAAGAGTATAGTCATCTGAAACTTGTCCATGTTGGGAGGATTTACATGCATTGTGACAAACTCATATACCTGGCAGATTAGTTCTGTTTATTGGCAAGAGGTCTCTATCCCTCAGTGACCTTCTCTGTAGGATGTTTGGGTCCTTGTGGCAAAGCACAATAATACTGAATACTCTGAAAAGCAGAGTAGACACTGTAGTGTGTCTTATGACCTGGTCATGCAGTTTACACTCTGTTATTTCTCAAGTATCTTTTTGGTTGCATGGGTCACCTCTGTTAGTTGTGTGAGGGATACAGCGCAGGGACATAAATACTGAGAGATAATAATCACTGGAGGTTATCCTGGAGGCAGTTAAGGTAGATAAACCTGGGAGCTACCTAAAATAATGTGTTTGCTGGATCTTTAATGGTGTCTTAAATGAGATACAAGATTCAAAAACTATTGCTGAAATAAACTTTAAAGCTGTTTAAAGTTTATGGTGTTATCTGAATATTTCTATGCATATAGAAAGACCAGAAGAAAACTAAGGTACTAGCATTCTTTAATTCTATCTGAGACAGCGTTTTGGAGACTTTAAAATATTTCTACAGATAAATGAATGGTTTCAAAATGAACAAATCTGGGGCAGGTGCCATGGTATAGGAGCCTACACTTCCACCTGAGCACCAGCATCCCGTCTGGGCACAAGTTCGAGTCCTAGTGGCTCTACTCCTAATCTAATTCCCAGCTAATGTGCCTGGAAAAGCAGCAGAGAATGATTCATCAAATACCCCAAATACCTGGGCTCCTGTGTGCAAGAGACTCAGAAGCTCCTGGCTCCTTGCTTCAGACCAATCCAGCTCCTGTTGTTGCAAACACTTGGGGAATAAACCAGCAGATGGAAGATCTCTTTTTTGTGTCCCCTTCTCTCTCTGTAACTCTACCTTTTAAATAAAAATAAAATAGTTTTAAAAAATAAAAATAAATGCTAATATGAACAAATCTATTTCAAGAATATAATTAGAAAAATTATTTTGAATGTTGTTTATTTTAAGATATAAGTAATGAACCCAGTGCAGAAGTGTAGTGGCTAAAGTTCTTGTTTTGTTTATCCTGGGATCCCATATGGATGCCGGTTTGAGTCCTGACTGCTCCATTTTGCAACTAACTCCCTGCTTGTGGCCTGTGAAAGCAACCAAGGATGGGTCAAAGCCTTAGGACCCTGCACCTGCATGGGAGCCCTGGAAGAAGTTTCTGGCTCCTGACCACAGATTGGCTCAAGTCCATCCCTTGTGGCTGCTTGGTGAGTGAACCAGCAAATGGAAGAGCTTTTTCTCTCTCTCTATATATATATCTCCTTCTCTCTGTAAATCTGACTTTCCAATGAAAATAATAGTAATGATATAATAACATAAACGATGTCTGGCATTGTAACATAGTGGGTAAAGTCACCACCTATGATGCCAACATACTATACGGGTACAAGATTGTGTCCCAACTGCTCCACTTCTGAATTAGTTCTCTGCTAATAATTTGGCAAAAGCAGCGGAGAAGTTGGTGAAACCATTGACTTCAGCTTGACTCAGCCTGTCTGTTGCAGCCATCTGGGGAGTGAACCAATGGCTGCACGGTGTCTCTGTCTCTTTGTGTAGTTCTGACTTTCAAATCAACCTATATTTTAGAAATATATAAATGATGCAGTTTTACCTTAGTTAAAATTGAGAGGGAAATCATGGGCATTTATTGCCACAATGAAGCTGTGCCCTGGTCCACCTGAGTCCTGTGGCAGTGCCTCAATTCCCCTCCTGGCTCTGCTTCCTGTCTCCTGCTAAGGAGCATCCAGGGGGCAGCAGGTGATGGCTCACACCCCTGGATGGAGTTCCTGGCTTCGGCTGGGCCCAATCTTCACTTCTGTGGGCATTTGAGAAGTGAACCAGTAGATGAAAAAATCTCTCATTTATTCTTTCTCATGCTCTCTCTGCTTTCAAATAAAAAAGCAAAATGAATTAGTTGTTATAAAAAAAATTAGGTGAAATTTCTATAGGCTTCAAAAATGTAATCATAATTTTAAATTGCAAAACTCCAATTTGTCAACTGATAGCTTATTTCACCTTTTAAAATAATCATACTTCCAGATTTTAAGTTGTGGCAGCACAGATGGAATATGTGTGCATGCATAAGTGAGTGTGCTTATGGGGAGGGAAGACAAGACTTCTTTGAAGATCCTTCTGGAAAATTATTGCTTGGTAATATTTTTGGGGTTATTCAATATTCAGTAAAGACTAACAAGTCAAATTTTTCTCTATTACTCACACATTTGCCTGCATATTATTTTTTTTAAAAAGATGAACTTTAAGGAAGAAATATAAATTATGATTGTTTGAAATAGGAAAACACAATTTAGCCAAGCTAGATGTCAAAGTTTCAAAAATGTACCAGTGTTAAAATTCTTTGAAGTTTTTTTCTGAAAATTAGCATAGAAGCTATTATTCTTTCCTTAGGATGTAAGAACAGTCCACAGCCATGAAACTGTTTTATGCCTGAGGACCCTGGAAGTCTTTCTCAGTTATCTCTTTATCCAACAGATGGGAGCCAAGTGGTGTTTGCATTCATTGCCCAGAGGAGCCAAACTAAGGCTATCGGGGGTCCTCCCATCCCGCAGAAGAAAACACCCGACACTTGAGAGCGTCTCCGAGGCGCTTTATTCCGATCTTCCGTTAAAAAACCGTTATGTCCGTTAAGTCCGTTAAGTCCCCTCCCCTGCCAAGTCCCCCTGCTTATCTGTCAAACCTGTCCAATCAGCTTAAAGATAACCAAGGCACACCAATCAGGGCAAAGGGCCAATCACAGGGCAGGAAATTGTCAGTGTCCCCCACATAAGGCCTGTGGGATTGTAATGTAGCTCACACACACTTGCGTAGGCATCAAACATGTGGGGAAGTTTGGGTTTCCCTTGTACGTAGAACATCTCCAGGTGGGTGGGCATTGCCTGCTCTCGCAGTTTTGCATTATGAATCCTAGGAAAGCTTAGACATTTTGTCTGTTCTTGTGATTTCCCACCCATTATTTTTATAATTAGTGTTGTGTATTTTGCTTTTTTGAAGCTCCTTTTAGATGGAAGACCTTGCCTTCCATTGCTTCTATTTTCCTGCTTAGCCACTAACAGCAAAATGGCAGACTTTCAGAATAATGAAAAGGAGTTCACTAGAAATTGGAGTTTTTACGCTATTTCACTATATTCTGTTTCACTCATTTTTTTTAGCTGTACATAGGATACTTTAAAAATTTCATAGAAAATGGAAATAAAAGGTGAGTTTGTTTTTGTGCAAAAATTTGGTGATCAATGGTTTTTCCACATTAGGCATTTACTATGAACTTTCAAGAAGAATTCTAGCCCCTATCCCTACCCTGTTTTTTTTTTCAGGAAAGTATTTTATATTTTCTTTTTCATTTCTTCAGCAATACATTGATCATTCAGTATCATGTTATTTAACTTCATGTTGTTGCAAATTTTCTTTTTTTTTTTCTTTTATTCTTTTTTTTTTCAAATTCTTTTTTTACCTACCCTGTTTTTAACACTTTAAACATGTTTTGTCTTGTGACTTCTGTAGTTTCTGATTCGGAAGACAGTCATACTTTATTTTTAAGACTTATATTTGTATTTGAAAGGCAGATTTACAGAGAGAAGGAAACACACACACACAGATTTTCCATATGTTGGTTCACTCCCCAAATGGACACAATTGCTGCAACTGAGCTGATCTGAAGCTGGGAATCAGGAGCGCAGGGACCCAAGGACTTGCACTGTTCTCCACTGCTTTCCAAAGTCACAGCAGAAAGCTGGGTTGGAAACGGAACAGCCAGGACATGAACTGGCAGACATGGGCTGCTGGCACTGTTGGCTGAGGATTCGCATGCTGTGCCACTGCATCTCCCCTGTCAGACATCATTTTTAAAGTTGCATTTCTGTAATGAAAATTATTCTTTTTCCAGGGTAGCTTGCAATTTTATCTTCATTTATAGACAACATCATACACTTATTGCTTGATGTTTCTCAGAAAATGGGAGAAATGTGTGACCAGTATTTGTTCTCACATACTTTTTTCTATTTTGTATTAGGTATTCATGACTTCAAATAGAACCCCTGAGAGAGGCTGCTTAGGCAGGAAGTTGTACTTTGGTTCACAGCATCAGGGGTTTGTAGTCCTCGATCACATAGTCACATCAGTGTAGGCATCTGATGAGGCTGGGGATACAGAGGGTAGATCACATGGAGCGTAGAAGGCAGAGACCCAGGGAGCACACTCCTCCTTCAAATTCGCTGTCTCTTTTGATAAAGGCACAGTGATTTGATGATGGAGGCTCCACTTGCACTACTTGTTGCATGCTACTCATTTTTCAAGGCCCCACCCTCAGACATCATCTTCTGATTAAGACTCATTCTTAATCCACCAACAGACTCTGAGCCTCAAGAATTTGACACATGGACCTTTGAGGACATCCAAATTGTTTTCCCAACCTTAGCATACTCTCATATTCTCTTTCTTGTGTTCATTTGAGATTCCACACACATATATATTAAGCCACTAGATATTGTCTTGTGACTAAGTTGCTTGTTATTGTTTAAGCCTTTTCGTCTTTTTGATTCAGTTAATTTCTGTTGATTTATATTCAAATTCAGTTATGCTTTTATGTTATATCATCTTCTGTTGAGCATAACCAGAGAATTTTTCATTTCACTTTTTTAAGTTCTAGAAATTCTATTTACTTTCTTTCCTGTTATAGTTTTTCTCTTGAGAATCTCATTTGCTTATTTGTCATTTATAGATCTTTGTTGAATTCTTAAACAAATTTATAATGATTATCTTGAACTTCTTATCTGATAAATCTAACTTCTGGACCTTCTTGGAATCTCTTTATATTGGCTACCTCTTTATTTCTCTTTCTCTCTCTTTCAGATTTATTTATTTGAAAATTTATTTATTTGAAAAGCAGAAAGAGAGAGAGGGGACAGGGAGAAAAAGAGAGGGAATGGGAGGGGAGTCTCTAATTTGATGGTATACCTCATAAATGGTTGCAACAGTCATGTCTGGGTCATGCCAAAGTCAGGAACAAGGAACTCCATCTCTGTCTCTCATGGATGTCAGTGTCCCAGGCATTTGGGCTATCTTCCACTGCGTTCCCAGGGGTATTAGCAGGAGGCTGAATTAGAAGCAGATCAATTAGGAGGACGTCAATCAGCACTGTGCAGTAGGACACCAGTGTGGTCAGATGCAGCCTAGCCCACTGTGCCACAGCTGCCCTTTTTCTTCCTGATAGAACATATTTTCTTGCTTTTCTGTATCTAAAATTTTATGTTATGGAGAGTTTGCATTTTACTTTTTTTCCTTGAAAGTTGAGTTTTATTTTGTTAAGTAGCTAATTACTGAAGGGCACTTTAAATCCTTTCAGCCTTGTTTGTAAGCCTAGTTTGGTGTTTCCCTGATTGCTAAGGTGTGCTCTCCTTGGAGCAGCATCTGAATGTCTGAGCTGCTCATGCAGTTCTCTCCAAAATGCAGAAGCAGAACTTCAGTGTCTTCCAGGTCTGTCTGTCCCCCAATCTCCTGTTCAGCTCTTGATTCCCAGTACGCTTTCTGCTGCGCATCTAAATCTCACACTACCCGTACAGAGAGCCCAGGGCAAATGCCCGTACAGACTCTTATGCCCCCTTTCTATGTGGCTGTCTTCGGCTTAGTGCCTTCCTTGGCAAGTACCAGCCACATTGACAGAGTTGCCATTTAAAATTTTAAAAAGAATTGTTTATTTGAAGGATAGAGTATCAGACACACAATCCCATTCATGGTAGCTACCAAATAAAATAAAATAAAATAAAAAATATCTTGGGATGAATTTAACCAACAGTATGGAAGACCTATAGCATGAAAATTATAAAACATCAGTGAGAAGAATTGAAGACATAAAAATGGAAAGATCACCTATATTCATAGATTGGAAGGATAAATATTATCAAAATGTTCATCCCTTCCTGTCCAAATCAATGTGTAGATTCAATGTAATCTCCACCAAATTGCCACTGATATTCTGCACAAAAGTATAAGAAACAATTTCAAAAGTCACAGGGAAACATAAGCCGTGAAAAGCCAAAACAATCTTTTAAAACTTTTTACATTTTTAATTAGTTTTTAATAGATTCAGTGTGATTTAGAGTATAATTCTAACAACATAATGAAATTCCCTTCTCTCTTCCTCGTTCTCCCCTCCCATGCTCTGTCCCACTGTCCTTCTATCTTTCTTTCTTTCTTTTAGTTTTTATACATATTTTATGTTATAAAAAGGCTTAATATTTTAGTAAATAAGAAGTTTAGTGAGTAAAAACAAAAATGACCCTAGTTTAGTGTGGATAAATACAATAGTTATAAACAATTATTGAATGGAAAAGTGACCATTCACTAATATACAGAAAATTATAAAATAATCACATATCTTAAAACCATAAGCATCCTTAACCTTTGGTTTGACAAAGATTTAAGACAAAGTTTTACAAAACTATATTTGAAGCTATACAGAGACACATAGAAATTTCTTCTTTTTAAAAAAGTTATGTCCCACATGTAAGAAAGAACAGAGTCATTGGTTCCAGCCTTTGAGGTTTCCCAGTATTGGGATTGCTGTATCATATGGGAAGTGTATTTCTAGTTTTTAAAGAAATTGTCATATGGTTTTCCACAGTGGCTGTACTAATTTACATTCTCACTAACAGAGTATAACTGTTTCTTGTATGCTTATTTTATAACCTGCAACTTTAATGAATTGATTGATCAATTCTGACAGCTTTTTGGTGGAGTGCTTAGATTTTTCCTTGTACAACATGTTGTTTGCAAACATGGATAATTTGACTTAGTCTCTTCCAATTTTTTATGGAGTAGATTTTATTGTAAAGAGTTTATACTTTATCTGAAATTCAGGGTACCACTTGGCTTATTGCTTTGTCTTTGGTTCTAGGTGAACCCAGGAGTGTAGTCTGTAGGTGACTTCCCTGGTTTTACCATATGTTAGTGTGTCTAGAAGTGACACAGTGACTCACCAGCTACAATTTGTAGGGATGAAAGTGTGGCCTTTGGAGGAATAAGGGTTTCCTTGGGTGTGTATCTTTTTTCAATGAAGAGCTAAGTGTCAGTCTCCCTTGTGAAAGTGATACCCAGGACCTTGTTCTTGGTGCTGAGGGAGAGAGAGGTGGCAGCCTCTTTATCCTACCAGCAAGACTGAGTGATGCCAAGGCTCGGGGCACCAGCTGCCGTGACTGTAGGACTGTGTGACAAGAATGGCACATTCCTCAGGACTGGCTATGAAATACCAAATGGTGCTGGAGCTTATTGTACCAATATCCAAAGCCCTAGAATGGGGATGTGAAATGAACCTTGTTCCAGTCCTACAGGGTGACTGCAAGGTATATAGGAGAGCTTACTCTAGAAGATGTAAATGCAAAAAGGTAGAATGAAATAGGCTCTTCTCCAAGTCCACCAGATAAATTCCTGGGGTGCTGAGAAGTTTGGAACTGATTGTTATAGAGTTGAGGGTATAATGGGATCATTACCCATACTCCACAGGAGAAAATATTTTATGGGGCTGCTTTTGGTGTTAGACCTTGAAGCTGAGGTGTATTCTCCTTGCTCACATAAAGTGCATGAACATAGCTCTGGGGCCAGTGCCTACAATCCCCACAGTTGCAGGATGCAAGGGATCTGTTCGTTGCCACATACATGATGCTGGTAGATAACTGAGGCACACTGCCAAGAATGGTGTTCTGCAGACGTGAAGGAGGAGGACGCAAGGGGGCTTCCATGCTCCTACCCTGGCATTTGTTCAGATCCCAGTCTCCAGGATGAAGTGAAAATTGGTGAGTAACTTTGGAATTCTCTCCCAGCTGACACTGCACACAGCCGGGTGTGCAGCAATTTCCTCATCCCTTGATGTGGTTAAGATGGCAGCTCACAGCTGGCTGCACCATGTGGCTGGCTCCAGCAATGTTTCTGTCTTCTCTCTTCTTGTTCCATGGAGTCTTCATTGTTTGTCTCATTTCTTTGCAAAACATTTGCATCACTTAGGCCCCTGGAACTTAGTCCTTCCTTTGTTCTTTTCATATCCCAGAGCAGCTTAAGCTGGTGTCGGTATACTCCATTCAGTCATCTTGGATCTCATCAGCCAAAGAAATCTTAAAAAGTGAGAACAAAGAGGCATCATAACACCAGATTTTATGGCATTTATACACAAACACACACACACGCACATAAATACCAAGCTTTGAGGCACAGTATGCAAAACTCAAGTAAATAAAAGAAATGAAACTATTAAAATACTAGAGGGAAAAAGGGAAAGCATTCCAAGATACTGGCTATAATTCTTTGGATAAGACCCGAAAAGGGCAGTCAAAAGCAGCAAAATGGGATAAATGGGATTGAACTAAAAGTCTTCTATACAGCAAAGGAAGCACTCAGAAGTGTGAAGAGACGGCTAACAGGATGGGAGTAAATATTGCTAATTATGAATCTGTTTAACACGCAGAATATATAAGGAATTTGTGAACTTTTCCAACAACAAAACAGATTTGGAGTCCTAACTCTCCCCTCAATTTAAGTTAAGAAATGGGAAAAGGATCCAGATAGATTAAAAAAAAAAAAAAGAAAGAAAGAAAAGGAAAAGAAATACAAATAGCCAGGAGACACTTGGAAAAAAGCTTAGCATCACTGATCATTGAGAAATGCAAATAAAAAAATACAATCAAGTATTATCTCACTGCAGTTGGAATGGCTGTAATCAAGAAGACAAAGAAGATAAAAATGGGTAGGTATTTGCAGAGCAGTTATCACTCCTTTTTTTTTTGAAGATTTATTTTATTTTTATTGGAAAGGCAGATATACAGAGAGGAGGAGAGACAGAAAGGAAGATCTTCCATCCAATAAATCACTCCCCAAGTGGCCACAGCAGCAGGATCTGCACTGATCTCAAGCCAGGAGCCAGGAGCCAGGAGCCTCCTCTAGGTTTCCCACATGGGTACAGGGTTCACAAGGCTTTGGGCCATCCTTGACTGCTTTTCTGAGTTACGAACAGGAAGCTGGATGAGAAGTGGGAGTGCAGGGATTAGAACTGGCGCCCATACTAGGATCCCATTGCGTGCAACACAAGGACTTGAGCTGCTAGGCTACTGTGCCAGACCCTTAAATCACTCTTTACGTATAAACTAAATCTATGTGTGCTTTGTTGAAATCTTGTGTTTTGCTGTACTATTTGAAGTATTCTAAAATACAAGAATGTTATAAAGGTCAAGTAAATGAATAAAGAAGCATAGAAGAGAGCCTGATCTATAGCAAATGCCATTAAGTTATTTTAGTTACCGGTATCAGTCAACTACCTGCTGTGTAACAGAGCGGTGTACTTAAGAATGGTGTGAAACACGTTGTTTCTTCCCAGCCTCCATATGACAGCTCATCTCAGGCTTGGGCTCGTGTGTTCCCACTGACATAGGTAGGGATCACCTGTCACCTAATCTCTGATGGCCTCTGCCAGGGGGCTGGGTCTCCTACAGGAGTTTCGGCTGTCATCAGACAGACTCTGCTGATGATGACAGGGAGGAAACGGAAAGGAGGATTTCAAAAATAATTTATTGCTTTTTAAGTTGATAAATAAAGATGATATATAATTATGCTTTGCACTGTGATTGAGGCATGCATACATCTTGAGATGACTAAGCCAAGCAATTTAACACATCTATTACTTCACATACTTATCTTTCGTGGTGAAAACATTTTAAACCTACTCTCTCCATAATTCTCAGATAGGTAATACATTATTGTTAGTTATGATCAACATATTGTAAAAAATATTTCTTGACCTTATTCCTTTAATTTAAATGAAATATAGTATCCTTTGACCAACACTTTTGCAGTTTTTCTATCTACTGGCTTATTACTATCCACAACAGCTGGGGCTGAACTCAATCCAACTCAGCCCCTGGGGAGCAGGGACCCTTTGCCTTGAGGCAGGGCCTGCTGCTTTCCAGGGTCTGCACAATCAGTAAGCCGGAACTGGGCGGAAACCCAGGATTCAAACCCAGGCACTCTCATATGGAATCTGTTTATCCTACTGGCATGTTTTAAAGCACTTGCTTCTCTCCATATGGCTACCTTCCCACAAGCCAAAGCCAAGTTTGAAACCATCATAAAATCACTGTGGAGGTCATTACCAAAGAGAACAGACATAGGAAGACATGAAAAATTGGCCTACTTATGCAGTCAATTTGTAGTACTCTTGATTATCACTATTATTTTCATTTAATTCTGCAAGTAATTCACCAGCGAGGGTGCATGATTCACCTTCTTTCACATGTAGTGATTTTCACAGCATTTCAGTCATAGTGGAACAAAACAGTGTAGCAATAGCAGAGAAGACCATTTCATTTCATTTTTGCCCTGAAGGAACTGAGGTTCCTAATCAGGGACACAGACAGTAGCTTTTTAAAGTGTGTGTGTTTTTGCTTTCTCTCTGCCACCCTTCTTCTCCTCCTAACACTCATTAGCCAGAGTTCAGCGTGGCTGGGATGTCATGTCCCTTGATTTCCACTCTACCAGTGCCTGCATCACTGCACCACCATTTTTGTTTATTTTCCAACTAATAAGGAAATTGGAAAAGAAGTTCAAGAACCAGAGAGTAGTAGGGTGATTAGAAAAAATAAGCGTGCAGAAAGTAGAAATTGGAAGGTGTCAAAAGGCTATGATTTGTCTAGTCAATTATAACAGCCTTGTAAATAATCAATTATAACAGACTTGTAAATATGGACTATGAAAAGCAGTTCAAAAACTTCATTGTCTTTTTGCTTTATTTTCTACTGTCACCCACCCTTTAAATAGATCACGCCAACAGAATCAGAAGGGACATTTTCTCTTTTAGCTGCAGCCAAAGCAGAGTTCAGTGCTACAGAAACAGATGGAAGGAAAGTTTTGAAAGAGGTGGGATTTTAAAACCACCAGTCTGTTGGGAGGTAGCCTTGTTCCCTCATTCCCATGGAAACAAGGGCTTGGAAATCCCCAGCTCCTCTGCTATTGCTGCCCTCGGTGTCCAGAGACAGATTTCAGACCCTCACATGATTAGACAGGGCAAGTTTGCCCAGCTGTCTCTTTCTATGCCTTTCTGGTTCCAATTCATTTGTTGGTCGTAACATTGCATTGAACTATGCAACTTTCTTTTGGGGGGTCACAATTCTCTTTAGAGGTGGAAGAGATTATTAATTGGAAGGCATACAAGAATCATCCAACCCCAACAGATTCCAAAGCAACTGAGACATTGGAAGCCTGGAGAAGTGAAGTCTAGGAAAAGCTAGGTTAGAGTCCAACTTTGTGCTTCTAGTCCTAAATGTTTTCTAGTTAGCTTTGTTCTCTCCTTACAGGTGGTCCATTTCACCAAATAACCACATGGTTTGAATTTATCACATATGACCAGCTGTTCAGGTCCCTGACATCTTGCTGGCTTCTGTTCCCAGTCTGCCCCATCAAACATGTGTCCCCAACCGCCCTCTTCATTCCTTCAACCCAAACCACAGTTATCCTGTAAATAGTTATCTCCACAATGTACCTACTGTTACAGAGATAAATCTACATCTGTCATATTTGAGTCTGAAGTCAGAAGCCAGATGGAGTACTCTGCCATGGTGCATACTCTCCATGAGTTTGGAAATTTCACTGAAGGGGACTCCAGGTCTTCCTCCTCATAACCTTTCTTTCACTTGAACTCAATTTGTGTTTCTACTGATATGACAATCTTCCTGGCTGAGTTCAGCGGTAGTGTTTTCTTCCCCAGTTAGAAGTGAGACATAAGTTGTTAAGATTCAGTTGAGGTTTAGAGCTATTCAAAGCTTGTGGTTAGTGTCATAGAGTGGTTTTAGAACACTGAAATTCATCTCTTAGGATGTTGTCTGTGACTTTCCATGAAGCACATACACACACCAATGTCTGATTTGATAGACGTTGTTTCAATTAATTAGGTTGGCATTTCTTTCCGAAGGACAGGCTGCACAAGTTTGTCTCCCATCCAGACCCGACCCTGCTTAGCTTCCGAGAGCAGTCAAGATTGGGCGTGTTCAGGGTGGTATGGCTGTAAACAAGCTGCGCAGGTTTGTGACCCTACTCTATTTATGAAGTAACAAAATTTCATGATGAAATGAACTCAGGAAACTCAGGGGATAGAGTGAAACTGGAATTTTCTTTTAGATCCTGTATTTTTAAATAAAAGCTTATATTCTGATTTTGGAAGGCATAGCACTGTAAGCAGGATTGAATCCAGAAGGCATGCGATCTTGTGGAATGCCTGAGGTATTGTTATGGGAATGGAGTCTGCTGGATATTCATGTACACAGGTGACAGATTTGGCCGTGTTTTTAAGAGATCCCAGGATGCAGCTGGCTGGTTGTTTTGTCTTTATGTGCAGATCCTTAGTATCAAATTACTTTTCTTACTGTCTCATTCTAAACATGCAGGTCCATACCAGGGGAGACACACTAAGCTGGTTACAGTGGCTCTGGGTTCCCCATGACATGTAGGAGTGTTGGGTCAGTTTGAGGCAACCAGAAGCCTGGAGATTCTGTTGTCCTGTATTCCCATTTCAGGAGTAGGAACAGCTGGCCCATGAGCTGTATTAAACCTGTGGAATCATTTGGTCTGGCTCTGTGAAGGAACCCACAGGTGGGGCTCAAAATTCAATAAACCCATAGAACGGTGATTCTTTTTTTAAGGTAATAATTTTGTATGGCCTGCCAATGATGTTGTAAATATCCAAAATGTCCTGGCAGAAAAAAACAGATTTTTTATTCCTGCAAAGCCAATCTATTAAGACTTGGTGGAGAGCCAAAGTGGGACAGCCCTGAAATCAGGCGAGGCAAGTTCTACTCAAACCTGTCTTCTGTGTCAGCAGTTCTGTAAGATTTGTTCCTTTTAATTTCCCAGATTTGTAAGATACATGCCACTCTGTCCCTCCCCTTTATCAAGATCAGATTCTAAGCACAATCTGCTTTGGTCCATGGAAAGCTCATGAGCAGATGCCATTGGGAAATAGCCACATTCTATGTAACTTTTTGTTGGATCCAAATAGTGGCCAACTTTATCCTTTCACTTATTCATTCAACCACTTGCTGAATGAATGAACTACGCATTAAATAAACACTCAGTAACTACCTACTTCAACAATCATTTGTGAAAGGAATTCTGTGCCAGAATTTGGCTAATGCATACATTTTATTTTGAGAGAGTCCTGGGATGGCAATGAGGTCTAGTTCCTAAAGTTGAACAGGTCCTATAGGAGGGTGTGGAGTGGGATGCAATTGATTGGAGGATCATAAAGAGAATAGTAAAGTCAGCACCAAAGGTAGAGTATTTTGGATCTCAGAGCAAATAGCAGAATTTTTCCAGTACCGCTCATAGTTTTCCTTTGGCATCAATCCTGTTATGCAAAGTGACCAAGTGAAGACTGCAATAACTGGGCAGTTTTATGGACACTATAAAAGTTGCTAAGCTGCAGGAGTGATTTTCGCAATTTATTGGTGGCTCCTTCTTTAGCTCACAGCCAGAATTGTACACAGATAATTACAACAAGGTGTTGGAGTTGAGGATCAGAGAACATTTATTTTTTACTGAGTCACAAAGGGCAAGGATGGGGGATCAGGAAAGCAGTCCTGTGAACAAAATTCATTCCAGGTCAAGGAAATAAACAGGTGGCAGGAGCTTCTTATTATCTGCCATTTCGTGAAGAGCATGCACTTGAGACTGGCTTTCCAGATTCCTTGCAGCTAGGCTTGGCTATGCAACAAGGTTCTGAGTTATCACCTTAGAGGTCAGGTTACTTGAATGCAGTCTTCTTCAAATATGAAGGCAAGCCAGTTTCAAGCCTGTGGATGGAGGCAACAGCATATGAAATGGTGAGGTATGGCAAGGTATTAAGGAACCTGGATGCCTGAATGCTGCCTTACCTGCTCTGTCCCCTCACCTCTGGACTGCATAGCACCAACACAAACTATAAGAAGGCCTTCTACTTTTTTGTTCTTGTTTCACAGTATTTAACCCAAAGTCCATCATGATGTTCAAAGACATAGTGATATGAAACAGCACAGCGTGAGTGGAACCTGAAAGAATGAGTGAGCAGTGATGGAAAGTGGGGCTAAAAAGTTTGAGATGGCAGGAATCAGTGTGGCTTCCTGCACAGGCAACTCACAGTTGGATTTTGTTTCTAACAGAGGCATTGATAGATTGTGTAAGCAGCTTCAACTTTGAATTTCTTAGCTATCACATGTGTGCAATTCCATTTATTTGATGTTTGAAGACTTTTGATTTAAAAGCTTTTACAACTATGTGATAGGATACCAAGAGTTTTGTTAGTTTAACCGGAGAAAGATGTGCTTTCCCATCATGGCATTTGCATTAAAAAAAACTTTCTTTTAGGTGGGACTCAGTCTCTGTCTACTGGGTATCTCTTTTTCTCTTGTTTAAAAGATGTATTTATTTGAAAGGCAAAGTTTACACACACACACACACACAAAGCAATCTCTTCCAACTACTGTTTCACTTCCCAAATATCCACAATGATTTGAGTTGGAGTTGGGTCAGTCTGAAGCTCGGAGCCAGAAATTTCTTCTAGGTCTCCCATGTGGGTGTAGGGGATGAAGCACTTGGGCCTTCCTCTGATGCTTTCTCAGGGTCATTAGCAGGAAGCTGGACCAGAAGTGGAGTACCTGGGACTCAAACCAGCATCCATATATGATACTGGCATTGTAGGTGGTGGTGGCTTTAGATGCTATTAGCTGGTCCTTTTTCAAACCTCTTTAGTACCCAAGTTGAAACTGTTTATTGGTCAGCTTGGAAAGCATCTTACTTTTTATATTTTTTTATGTATTTCTTTTTTGCATCTTTTTTTAAAATTGATTTTTCATGATACAGTTCCTTAGGCTCAGGGGTTTTTCCTTCAATCATCCCTCATCCCCTCCCCTATCAAACTGCTTTCCCCTATATTGTAACAATAATTTAGTCCTTCAAACAGTCATAAGTCCATCATTCTGCTATTTAAGTATATCCTTACATTGTAGGTATGCAGAATGGAATATAGTCCAGTATTCAACCACTAGTGGTTGAATACCAATAACTATGGAAAACACAGAAACACAAACTTTCACTTCTAAAAGCTGCCCTGGAAACACAGTGCCATGGACTGGGTGATGAAAGACTGGATATGGTCCATGTGTCAAGAGTTTGGCTTATGGCCTATAAAATGTGCATTGATTTCCAAAGAAGTGATCACTAAAGGAGAAACTTCGAGAGGCTTTTGGGAAAGGATGATCGCACTCAATTCTGTAGTACTTACTCATATGTGACTCCTGTGACCTGAAGCTTCCTTCAGTTTTCACAGGCCTGGAATTTGGTCCTTCTCTTTCTAAGTGGTCAACCCTGCTGCCAAAAAAAAAAAGAAGAAGAAAAGAAAAGCAACCAATATTCTGAATTGTTGGCTATGCATTCTTATACCAAACACCTCAGGTCAACACCAGCCTTCTAGCTCCCTGTTTTGTGATGCACTTTCTGTTCTTAGCCTCAATTTGCCCATGACTTAGGCTTCTGACCTAACTGTGCTCATAGCTCATTCTCCTGCCTGCCTGTACAGCCCTCCGCAATCTCTGGCCAGCACAGAGTTGGGGAGAAGTCTTTCTGGATCAGAAGACCCTGCAGCACAGTTTAGTAGAACACTAATTCGCAAACTTCTAGTGGATCAGAAATTTCTAAACTTTTGATAAAATCTAGATGATTTCATCCTTCTAGGAAAAACTAATGAGATAACTTCTCCCCCACCACATTCATACTGAGTTTGCACTATGTTGTCAATAAACTTAATGAACTACTTAACTTTCTGTAGATTGTGGTTGGAAATTTGGAAAACAATGTATTTTAAGAATATAATGCCTTTTAAGATCCTACTTACAATTAACAATTATATAAACTTCTCTAATCACTCCAGTATCAAGAATCTTTGATGTATATTTAGAACATGTCCCTTAGTGCTAATGCCAGCTTGGCTGGTGTGCTTCCACAAAGCTGTGACTTGCTGAATTCACTTTCCTTCCGTTCTTTCTTTAAACTATTATTATTATTATTATTATTATTATTATTATTATTTTAGGTATTGTTTACATAGTTGATCAGGGTGGGAAGGATCCAGGATTAGGAGAAAGTGGGTGAGATCATTGTTTCTAAACTTTCTATTTTTTTCTTCCCATTTCTGGGGGAGGGGGCGATAAGCGGAAAGGCCATACCTATCCTCCCAACCATCACAGTTTCTGAGGATGGGGAAAGGCCACCTGATATCAACCCAGGGTCCCAGTGTGGTACATACTCCAAGGGGTATGCCCAGGTGGATGTGATAGTTTCAAAATGCTGTCTATCTTGCCAATGTGTGGATGAGGAATCCCTTCCAATATCCATTGGCTGTCCAGATATTTGCTGTCATCGTTTGGCTGGGGTAGTTGTCCATATGTTCTTTTCTCCATTTTCTGCTGCGGTACTACATGTCCTCTGCAGGCCCCAACGGGCTACCATGGCCTCTGTGTACCACATCCTGCTGTCCAGCACTCCGTCCTTTAAACTGAGGAGAACCAGTTCTCATAGGTGGGCTCATGGACCTGGGCCAGGCAATCCAGGCTGAGCCAGAACTCCAACCCTGGGGTTCATAGAAATGGCATATCCCTGCAGGTGGGCCCAAGAACCCAGGCCAGGAGACCTGAGCCTGACCTGGCCCTCTATACCTGGGGCTTTCAGACCAAACACCCACTGTGCAAGTGGACCCAAAACCCTGGGCCATGCAACCTGGGATCTGCTGGAACCCCCACCCCTGGGGCTCATAGATCAGACACCCACCCTGCAGGTGGGCCCCAGGTCCTGGACCAGGTGATCCAAACCCTGCTTGTCCTGGTAGAAATGGTGTTCTTGCCCAACAGGCCCATACCCTTTCTGGTTTTTACTGCTGTGTGTTAAAGCACAGCCATGCCTGATCTGTGCCCACACACAGCTCTCACATGGTTCAGCAGGATCTGAGACCTAGTCCACCCTGTTCAGCACCTACCCTGACTCTTACAAGTACCAGTGGGTGCTGGAGTCTAGCCCAGTCTGGTCCTCCCCATACCCAGTCCACACCTGTGTCAAGGGAGATTGCAGCCATGTCCAGCCCAGCTCAATGCCCCAATTCTGGCTCTTGTGCTCACCAGTAGGAATTGCAGTCTAGCTGGGGTATCCCCTTAGCTCCCCAACCAGGCCTTTTTCCAGCCACAGATCTTGTAAATGCCAATGGAGATTGCTATTCCACATGGGTGAGCCCATGTACTCCCCTGCACATTCTATCCCCAGACCTGATTCACTTACCTGTTTGTCAGCTCTATGGCCCAGCCTTAACAGTATCCACTCCCTTTTTAGACACTTGCTGGTAGATTCCATGTTGTAGCCCTTCAAGTAGAGTGGTCTTGTCCATGAAGTCCCAGAAAAGCCGTTCCTTACCTGGATGTGAATTTTCAGGTCTCTGCTCATCCCACCTGTGCCAACCCTAGACTCCCTGTAATCCTATACCCCCCAAGTTCCCACAGCAGCCTGAGGGCTTTGCCCAGCACCATTGGCAGTGGGGCTGCCTGGTCCAAGTTCCCCTGGCTACAGTCACACAGCTGGAATAGTAAAGTACCTGTGCCCACCTCCTTCCAGATTCTTGTCCTTCCTTTTTACACACTATTCAGTAGCCTGGGATGTTAGCCTTTATACCTGACATTAGCAGGGTGCTTGTTCTCCAGCTTCCTGGTAGCTTCAGTCCATAGGAGACTCTGGCAAGAGATGAGATGATGCAAAGAAAGTAGGGTCAGAAGGTTGTCTTCCCTGGCTCCTTCCCTGCTGGATTGTTCCAAGTTGGCTGCAGAGGATGCCTCGTTCTACCAAAGACCACAGCCTCTGGAAAGGGCATCATTCAGGGCTGGTCTCCACACAGCTCTTCCCTGAGCTTAAGTTTTGGCCTCTGCCCCTGATCACCATCCTGCCTTTCTCTGACAGTACTGGCTCCCCATGCACATTCCCTCTTGTTTCTCTCTCCTCCACACCTCCTTTGTAAATAGCCTTTATGTTCCACTGTCCCTGGTGATGTAGCCTCACTTCTATGTTCTAGAAAATGGACGGGCACAGTGGTAAAGCTAAAATTGGGTATAAAGCACAGTGACTTGAGAGGCAGCTAATGGATTACAGGAATTCATTTGCTCTGAAGGATCTGATTGTAAACAGCTCCTTAATATCACCTCATAGATTTTAATATTATTTTAATTTGAGAGACAGAGCAATAGACAGACAGACAGAGGCCTGGGCTTCCCACTGTTGTTTCAATTTCCAGATGCCCATGATGGCCAGCGCTGGGCTGAAGCTAAGGCAGAGAGCTGAGAATTCCATTCAGGTCTCCCAGGTGAGTGGCAGGAATGCGGTTACATGAGCTGCCACCTACTGTCTTCCAGAATCTGCCGTCACAGGAAGGGGGGGGGGGTTAAAAGACAGAGCTGAGTATCAAACTTAGGTATTTCAATGTAGGATGTGAATATTTTAACCAGTAGGCTAAGTGCCCCCTCCCACCTCATGTATTTTTAGTCATTTCTACATGAGGACAAAGGACTAGTTAGCCCAGATCTGACATGGACACGGCCTTGGAATGAATGTTGCTATAGGTCCCAGAAACAAATGCCCTCCTTATCACAGCATTCATTCCTAAAAGAATTTTGTCCCCCATCTCTCCCTCAATTCCACTATTGCTTTTTCTTGCTCTTTTTGGCGCACGCGTGTGTGTGTGTGTGTGTGTGTGTGTGTGTGTATGTATCATTTGCATATGTAAAACAGGATTTCTTTTTTCTAAACCAACTGAGTCTGAGTTACATGCAGCACTATAGCTTTAAGTGCTTCAGTGTGTATTTCCTGAGAACAAGAATATCCTCTTACATAAGCATTGGTGCAGCGATCGACTCCACGAGTTTACAATGATGTAATATGTAATGCTATATATAATCCAGCACCCTCTCTCCAGTTTTTTAGTTGGTCTAATTATAATGTGTTCTGTAGTGGTTTTTTTACCCCCTCTGGTTCATGATTCAGGGTACGACCAGGATCTGCATTTAGTTGCCACGCCCTTTAGTCTCCTCTCATCTGAAACATTGCCACTGCTTCTCTTATGGCATTGATTGTTTTGTTTTAAATCTGTCTCTTTAGAGCCATTCTAAGCTCATAAGAAAGTTGGGAGGGAGGTGATATCCCATATATCCCAAGCCACATAAAACCTCCATCCTTATCAAATCCCCCACAGGAGCAATATTGATATTTTTGAAGAATGAAGCTCCCCCATACATATACACATAGGCTCTGTTCTTTGTATAAAAAAAAAAATCCAACAGTGCTTACTCTCATCAGGCTGTGGGTGTTTCATGCTGAGACTGTGATTTGCAGCCAGCAAGCTGCAGAGGTGTGGCCGGGTCCTTCCTGGAGCCGCACATCTGCAGACACCGAAGCTCATCAGGGAAGGTCCTTGTGATCTCCACTGAATAATGATTGTTTATTTTTTCCTCCCTTGAACTAATGAGGAGACACTTGACAATCACATAAGGACCCTACTCCTCATTAACTCTCCCCCTAGATTTGACATCCATGGGGTTTCTTGATGACCAATCTGTGGCTGTGGAACAATGGCTCTCCCTCTCTCAACGTTGGACACCCAAATTTCTGCACTCTCCTACCAGCAACAGTCCTCCCTTCTCTCCTTTTCATCCTTGCATTTTAAAAAATCATCTATGTGAATTCATGTATACCTGTGTTTTATGGTTTATAATCTGTTATCATGCTTAGTATTTTTGGGCTCCAGTTATTCCCAGTCCGGCCAGAGGAGCCTTCTGAGCTCCCTCCCAAGTACACACAGCCTGCTCCATCATTGGTGGCATTGTTCATCCTTACTTTCCAGCCTGCTCTAAGCTCATCTTGCAGCCACCTGCTCGGGCCTGGAATCAGTCATGTCTGAGTCAGCCTGCTCCTTCTTTGGGAATGTCGAGACAACAAACCCAAGTGTGCTTCCTGTGCTTTCAGAAGAGAGAATAAGGAAACACATGCATGTCTATAAACACAGGCACAGAGACGTAAACCTGTGGGCACAGAAACACAGATGTGCACATACATACATACACATATTTTAGTGCCAAAGTCCAGCTCCAGATGAATTCGGAACTCGAGAAGGGTACGTGGATGAGGTGTAAAGAAATTAGATGGACCACTAGGATTCCACGATCATTGTGGAAAATGCAGGAAAGCTGTCCACTTTATTTATACAAAAACAGTCAAACTCTGGCTCAGACTTTTTACGTCATGGTCAAATGGATGTTTCCAAGGGCAATTCTGCCATTTGTTTCCCCTTAAACCAGGATGTTATCCATCCTGACCCCGTGGTTAGGAAGTTCTCAATAGATGGTACATATCAATCAGTAACACATTCCTGCTACAATCCTCATTCTACAGCTTAGTCTTGAATCAGTTAAGGGAGGAAAGGCATTACAGAAGGAAGAACCTAAAGATCAAAAAAAGAGAGAAAGAATAGATTCCCACTACATCTGGGAACTTTACACCCTTGATTAGCATATGGTCAATGGGGACAGCCGAGACAGCACTAATAAAAGGCCTTTTGGCTAAAACGGTATCAGCAACATCAACTTCCAAGCTCACATTGGTACTAAACATTAATTCCGCAGAGGCAGACAATGCCTAAATAAATCACAGAAATCTTAGCAGGGTTGTTCGGTGTCCATGCAAAGGGAGGTGGAGCAGCATTCAGGTGGTCATAGAGACATCTGCTGGGCCCTGCCAAACAGCAGGAAGTTCCTTGCGGCCTTGCCTGCGATGTAACAATACTCTTCACACCTTCCTGTATTCTGCACCCATCACACGAACCCCAGCATTTTAGAAATCTCGACTTTGTATAAGGCCATCAGTTCCCACCTATTCCCTCGGAGTTATTTTTCATCCCACCCCTTTCTGTATTTGCATCGCCCTTTTTGTGGCAGAGGAGTGGTACCATCAGCATATTTGTTTAGCATCATTTTGTATGATGACCAACATTCTCTCCAAGTTGCTTCACTAATACCGCTGAATTTAACACACCAACTCTGTCAGTCCAGGAAAGCAGTAGAACTAGGTTTTCACATATGAAGGTACTTCATGGAAAATGTGCTCTATCTTTCAATTCTACTTTTCCATGAACTTTATGAAGTTGCATTGTGTGTATGAGACACATGTTCCCACACACATGTATAAACATATGTACATATGTGTTTAAGTATATAGAAAAAAAGAGACTTATTTTACAGAGCTGGTTCATGGGATTTTTGAGGTTGGCCGTGCCATGCCAGCAGGCAGGAGGCTTCAGGCAAAGCTAATATTATCATTCAAGTGGGAAGACAGCCTGGGGACAGAACTCTCTCTTCCTTGAGAGGGCTAGGACTTAAGGATTGAAGGACTGAAGCCCACGCATACTATGCAGGGTGATTGGCTTTACTCAACAGTGCATCTCAAGCTCACCTCATCTGAAAGCAAAGCCTTCCCAGTGACAGCTAGATGGTGTGGGACCTACCATCAGTATACCGTGGCCTAGCCTAGCTGTTAAATTTTTATTTTGAACTTTTAAATTTTATGGTTCAATTTTGTAGAGACTGGGATTCCTTCCCCCCTCCAAACTCCTATCCCCTGACAGATTTTCCCCACGTTGCTACAATAGTATAGCCCTTCATAAGGAGTCATGATTCCTGTTATTTAAGTGTCCTGACATTGCTGGTACAGACAATGTCAGACAGTGCAGCATCCCATTGTCTACACATTTAAATAGTTTCATTGGGAATCTGACTTTGATTTGGAAGCAGGGATAGGAGCATCCCTTTTTAAAGATGGGGAGAAAGGGTAGAGCTCCTCACTACAAGATATTTGTCCTAGTGCCTCTGGATTCCAGGCAGCCCACATGGAAAGTTGCTTTGGCCCAAAGGAGTCGTTAATGAGGCAACACCACGGGGAAAGGTAATATGTTTAGGGTCTTTTAGGGTCTTCAAATCATCCCTTATCAATGCTTATTCACTGGGAGTAGATTCCCATCCAAAGCTCTCATTGTGGGTTTGACAAGCTCTTCTCAAGCTCCGCCTGCCCCTGCCCCCTTCCTGACTCCCTCATACCATCTCGTAGCCATCCGATGCTTTCTTTAGTCCAGGGGATGGGAGAGCCAGTGCTAGTAGAAGAGATTCCCAAGAAAGTTATTTTATCTCAAAATGCATGGCTGCCTCAGTAAAACACTTTGCTCTCCATAAGGAAAAGCAGACCAGATAACCCAGCCTCCCCAGCCACCATCTCATGCTCCTCTGTTTTCTAGGGCTGAGTGGGTGCTGCTTCCGGAGAGGTGCTTGCTTCTGGGAGACAGTGGAGGAGAGCAGCTATTTGATCACTGACCAGTGATAATGCAGGGGAAGTTCTTCCTTTACAGACTGGGGATTCCAAGGCTCTGGGTCCCTCACGGGAGAGCCATGGCTTGATTCCAACCCAAAGAAGGACATCGTAGAAATCCACTCACTCATACTCTCTGGCAAGATTCTCACGTAGGGCATGGTGTGCTGGTGGAGTTGTTATGTTGGTGCAGGGTGACGCAAGGGTTCTCTCCAGGCACACTTCACAGGGGCTTACACTCCAGGCTGCAGCTGTTTGTTTCTGGGAGGCTTCAGTCTGAGTTTTGATGGATGAAATGAGCCAGGGCATTCCTCAGGGGATGGAGGCACTGCAGGAGTGCCCGCTTCTATCAGATACAGCAGGTTGTCTGGAAAGAGGAGCTGCTGGAATAGGGGAGAGGAAACAGCCAAGGAAATCTCCCTAGGCCATGGAGAAGGGGGGAGAGAGAGGGACAACAGACTGACTGCCTTTGCCAAGGACTGGCATGCTCTTCCCTGGTGTACCCTGAGTAGGACCAGCTAGACATGTGCCTACAGGCCAGCTCTGGCTGCATTGCTGCCTGCATTAAATAGCTCACTCTGGTCAACACTGTCTAGTCAGACTCTAACTCCCTCTTCCAGCTTCTCCTTATTTCTGCATACTGCTCTGTCACTGGAGCAGATGCCATTTCCCCATGATGCCCTAGCAGTCTCTTGTACTTCCTTCCCCAGAATGCCCTTCTATACTCCTCTCTGGCAAATTCTCTTCCTCAAGACCTGATTTAAGCCTCACCTCCTCTGCTCCACCTTCCTGATTCCCCTTCATTAATTCCTTCTTTCTGTTCTTGTAACAATGCAGGCTCAAGCCTCACACAGCTGTGATTACTCATTATGGCATCTGCCGAGGCCCCACATGTTGGCTCCCGAGGTTTCAAACCTGTTGGCCTGCCCCAGGGCTCTCAGCGAGTTACTGAAGCTGCATTGGCAGCTGAGCTCCTAACTCCTTTATCTTCCAATATATTCCTTTGATCTCCTGCTATGCACTTCACAACCCTTGCCTTCACCTTGTTTTTGCCCATGGCTGGCCTTCTCTACCTGTTGCTGGATGACTTTCCTCTAAGACTAAGCACACGTTTGAGTTACTTGTACCATATATTCACACATTGGGTATGACTGCATTTGGCTCTTCCTGGTAACATTGTGTTCATTTCAATCTGGCACTAGTCTTGGTCTCCTTCTTCCTCTTGGAAGTAGAACACCATGTGCCCAATAGTAGTAAGGTTTACATAATATCTTTTGTTAAATACCACTTACTAGCACAGTATCTAGTTCACAGATGGCAGGCAGTTGATGTTGAACAGTAGACAAGTAAAGTCTGCCACTTCTCATATGACCTGATTTAATAGGAAACCCTATTGTTTTGGTTGGGATACAGTTTGTCCCCTGAAGTTCATGTGCTTAGAAACTTTGTTCCCAGTGTGGAAATAGTGAAGTGTTGGTGATATCTTTATTAAAAAAAATGGGATCTTTGGGGGCTACTGCAGTGGTACAGCAAGCTGAGCCTCTGCCTGTGGCAGTAGGATCCCATATGGATATTGGTTTGAATACCAGTTGCTCCTCTTCTGACCCAGCTCCCTGTTTATGGCATGGGAAAACAATAGAGGATGGCTCAAGTCCTTGGTTACCGGCACCCACATGAGAGACCTGAAACAAGTTCAGGGCTCCTGGTTCTGGACTGGCCCAGCTCTGGCCATTGAGGTCACTGGGGAGTAAACAAGCAGATGGAAGATTTTGTGTGTGTGTGTGTGTGTGTGTGTCCTGTCTCTATAACTCTACCTTTCCAATTAAAAAAAAAACTTCTTTTAAAAAATAAACTAAAAAGTGGGATCCAGAGGAAAATATTCAGTTCATGAGAGCTCCAGTCACATGATTGCATTAATACCATCTCACAGAAGTGGCTCAAAGTTTGACAGAAGTGGATCAGTTCTGGGAGAAATGATTGTTATAGAAGTTCATCTTTTGATTCTTATCTGCCAAGTGATTCTTCTCACCTGAGTGCCCACCACTGTGTTGCCACAGGCATTAGGCCCTTCATAGAGCTGGGCAGGTGCTGGTGTCTGCTTCCTGAAACACCACAGTTGGGAGCTACAGGAATCTCTTTTCTTTCTGAAGTACTAAGCTTTCATTTGGTTATAGCAGCACCAAATCAACCAAGAGACCTGTTACAGTACTTCCCTCAGGAAAACGAACGTGAAGGGTTTGGATGAAGAAGGGGAAAGATAAAATTTTTAATCTACTTCCTTTTCCCCTATTAGAGTAGGTTTTGAAAACCATAAACATGTTTTACCTAACCATAATAGCAACAACAGAAGACAATTAGACAACCGAATTGTCAACTTATACCTCTACTTTCTGAGTTGTTTTGCTGGGGCTTCCATAACAATGTACCAAACACAGCAGGTTTTAACAACACAACATTGTTTTCCCACAGTACTGGAGACTATAAGTCCAAGACCAAGATATTGGCAGGGTTGAAGTCTTCTTTCTAAATGTTTGTTTCTTCGTTTATTCCTACATATTTGAAAGATAAAATGGCAGAGAGGGAGAGAGATTGAGAGATCTATCTTCCATCTGCATGTTCAGCCCTCAAATGCCTTCAACTACCAGGGTGGGGCTGGTAAGAAGCTTGAGCTGGATCCAGATCTCCCACTTGGTTGAAAATACAGAGCAACTGGAACCCTTATACACTCCTGGTAGGAATGCAAAATAGTATTTAATAAACTGATTAAATCTCTAAACTATGCTTTTGTATAATTCTAGTGAAAATTTGTTGCGTTAGTGATAAAGATTAATATTTTATGGGATAAACTACATGATCAATTCAATATATACTTTTCAGATCATTGAATACAATTAAACATACACCCATAACAAAAATCATTTAGAAAACTTATAATAGTAGCGATTTTATTTATCTGATGGCGTTTCACACAACTTATGAAAACATTTTATGTCATTATTGTATATCACCAGAAATCAGGAAGACAAAATATTCAGTATATGAGATCCTTTGAATATGTAAGTCAGAAAATGTGAAATTAAGAATAAGTGCATTATTACTATGGCATTATTAATGATGAATTGCAACATATGATTGAGTTCTCACTATAAGGATATGCTAGGTGCCTCACCTATATTCTCCCGCTGAATCCTCATCACATCACACACAAGCCCAGTACTATTGCTATCACATTTTACAACTGAGGCTATTATACTACATGAAGTGATTTGCTCACAACTCAGTGTTACCAAGTAGCATGAATTCCATCTAGGGTTTCAAATTCTTCTATGCCTGGTTCTTGGAAAGAAAAGGACAAATAACCCACAGACCCCCACCAGACATTTCTGGGTGGTGGATATTCCCATGGCCAAGGGTGAGAGAGAAGCAGGACAAGAGTCTACCTTCATTAGAGTTTGGGAAAACCTTGCTGCATGATCTGGTTATGAGGTGGTGTGACTGCATGGAGATGCTCATCCTTCTGTTGACAGAAACTGGCACAGGGAGGCAGGAGAGCCAGGAGATGAATTGGTAAGCTCCCGTGGGCTGGGATAGACAGGTGTTTGCTTTTTTAAAAAATGAGCCAATGCCAGGCTCCATGGGGACTTGGAGGTGTGAATCTCTTTACCCTCTTATAGCTGACTGCTGCTGGTTTACCAAGCACCTGCAGATTGGGAGTCAACTGGACCACACTGATCCCAGTAGTGCCACCAGCTGGATACTCAGCTTTGGGTGAGTTCTCACCTATCTAAGCCCCAGTTTCCCACATAATAAAATGAAGATGTTAGATAAGGTAAATGCGAAAGTGCCTAGAAGTCTGATTCTTTCATTAAAGCTTATTATTTCCATAAATCTACTCAGTGATCTTAGTAGTAATTTTCGAATGGGACTCCATGGAGGTGATTCAGAAGTTCTGTTGAGAATACAGCACTTATTAATAAGGAAGGAACCCAGGGAGAATGTTTGCCTATTTATATCCCAGTATCTGAAATGAGATTTGGTTGAAAAATGAATTCTATTGCAATGTAATGTGAAAATCATATAACAGAACATTCAAAGGCAAGTCCGTAAGTCCTTAAAGAATGACTTTGTCATGTAAAAATTCCAGGCCACATTCCAGGGATGCATGAAGGCCCCTCCCTTGAAAAAAAAAAGGGGAAAAAAACCTCAATCACACCACTTGTGGCATATCCCTTACCCACTCCAAGGTCAGGCCTCCAAGGTCATGCAGCTTTCCCAGCTAGTAGGCACCACTTCCATAGGGAGGCTTTTCCCAAGCAGAGGGCCTTTTGTTGCCCAAGTCACTAGCTGCCTAACACACTTGTGTCAACCCTGGGAGAGTGGCTCTGGCCATGCTTCTCTAGCACTTCAGCTACAGAAAAGATATAATCTTGCATCTTATGTTATGCATCAGTTGTGAGATGCATCCCAATTTCAGAAAATTAAAATGTGAAGAAAGATGAGTCATATACACAAAAAGCTGATGAGCAGCATTCTTTGCTGGAGCCCCTGTTGTACCACCAGCGACAGGAAGCCATTTTCTAGGGCGTGTTTTCCCTGGACTCAGTCATAGATCTGAGTGTGTCAGCATCTCATAGGTTCTCACTAAGTTTGTGTGGAAATGGGTTTGTTTTGTTTGTCTTGTTTTGCTGGTAAAATGCCCCAAATTGCCTAATTAAGGGCAGCAAGGGCCACAGCAGCCCTTTGTTACATTTTTATCCCATTCCTTGTGAAGAGAGTGACTCTGAATTAAATGGTGATTCTTTTTACACTTCTCATACACGAAACAGGGGCTCCCAGTGCTCCTATGAAAAGGAATGAGACTTGAAATTCTGCAATAAGTCAGCCAACTCCTTACAGGTGGGGAAATAGTTAATATTTTGTTTTCTTCCTATCTCTGGGTTAGCTCCATGGTACAGCTTCCCTAACAAGTGATTGATTCATGATTAGTCGATAAGGAAAAGCAGAAGTAAAGGAAGAAGAAAAAGAAATATAGCCAGCGTTGATGAAATAAGAAGTACTTCCTACATCTATACTTTTATATCTCTACTAAAAAACAAGTCTTGGTTACTGGATTTCATCTGATGGAACTAATAGACACAACTTACAATGGTTAAAATTGTGAAGAAGCTCCACGCCTATAAGAATCTCTAAGGTTCTGGACTTGATTAATTCAGAGGCTTATTGATGATACACCAAGCATCCAGATTCTTTTCATCTTTTTCCTCAGCCATCATAAGCTTTACAAATATTATGCAATGAAAAATTCTCAAAGAAAAGATGAGCTTCTTTCTTAATCTCAAAAAAGCCACAAGACCAGTGGGTATCACAGCTTGATAGTACCAAAAAACAGAATCATTTTTTCCTTGTGTCTTCTTCAGAGAGCCAAGAAATTTTCATTTGAACAGCACACTTCCAGAAGACCTTGTCTCATCTCACTTACCAGAATTAGATCGTGTGTATAAAGCAATACTACATTTTTGAGACACAAGGGTATTACTGTTGTTTGCTTAGATCAGTCAAGATTTAGCTGTCCACATGGGGAAGGGGTCACCTGAGAAGGGTGGCTGTTTAGCTACTGATTGCTGGGTTTGCTAACAAAGAGCTAGAGCTAGTTTGACACTCCAAAACTCAGAAATTGGCCTAGTTCTTGAAGATAGCTGCTGGGAATAGTTGTGAAAGCCTTGGTCAGCCCACTCTTGGTCTGGTCAGACCTCTTAGCATTGAAGGGATTTCTGCGGAGACAACAGAGCTGGTGTGGCGTGGCTAGATGCCGTGCTATCCTACTTAGTATCCTAAGGTTAGCATCCTAAATCTATCCTTCACCTACTTTCTTTCTTTTAAAATATAGACACAATCATGTAGCTCACTTTCCAGCTCAAAACACCAAGTGGTATTCTAACTTGTTCCAAGCCTTCATTTTTTTTAAAAGCCACTGCTTTTATGTATGCATGACCAGTAATCCACATGTGGTTTTCTTTTCTGTTTCCCTAGTGTGCTTATATTTTCTTCATTCATTTTATTTGAAAGATACACACACACACACACACAGAAAGTGGCACAGAGACATCTTCTATCCTCTGGTTCATTTCCCAAATGCAATAGTGACTAAGCCAATCCAAAGCCAGGAGCTAGGAACTCCATCGGGACCTCACACTTAGGTGCTGGGCACCCAAATACTTCAGCCATCACCTGATATCTCCTAGGGTGTGTGTACCAGAAAGCTGGATCAGAAGTAGTTAGAACTTGAACCAGGCATTCAAATATGAGGGTATCCCAAAGGGCAACTTTAACCACTGTGTCAGACACCTGAGTCTGTCTATCTTGAATGCTTCCCAACCCATCTGTCTTGATACAAACCCTGCTTTTCCTTCAAGATCCAAATCAAATATCATAAGTCACTCCCATCCCCAATTTCCATTAAATTTCCATCTTATAACAACTGCTCTCTGGGCTCTTGAACCATTCCATTGTTATTACAGTTTCCCAACAAATCTCCCTGCCTCTTCTTGCTTCCCTCCAATGGGTTGCCTTACTACAGAATGTTATTTGTAAAGCACTAACCTAACCACACAACTCCGTTGCTCATATTCCTTGTTGATTATCCATGGTTGTCAGGATGAAGCTGTGTAATGGAGCTCACAGTTCATCTGTGTTGTAGCTCGCATTGTTCAAGGCACCCCCCCTCCCACCACCACCACCACTGGATGCTGTTATACGGAACTATCTGTAGCTCATGAATGGAATCTGTGCTCCTTCTCATCGCTCTGTTATTTGTAGACTGCTGTCTATGCCTGGAATCTCACCCTCACAGCAACCCTTCAGCCTTCAGGACTTAGCTGCCTGGTTTGATTACACTAAGCCTTGGTTGCTGCTTTCTTTATTTTAGAATTCCTTAGGTTTTCTCTAAAGTGACACTTCAGCCTCTAAGATTTTATAAATTCTCTCAAGTTCCTTCAGGACAGGGACTGTTTTTTGTCCATTTTTGTAATTCTGGCTTGGAAGAAGGATTCAAAGGTTTGTCAAAGATGGCCCCCAAGTTGATTTTCACTTGACAGGTTGCAGCAATATAGGCCTTAAACCTACCTATCTTCTTACATCTTTGCCATGTTCATTCACTCTAAGACACAATGCTGAAAACTGTAGGCTTTGGTAGCATTCTCTGGCATGAGTGGGCCGGAGGGTGGAGTTGGTTGGGTTGAGTTAGGCTTCAATGCCAATTAAATTTTTTTTTAATTTATTACATTGCATTATGTGACACTGTCTCATAGTTTCTGGGATTCCCCCAACCCCTCCCCATACCCTGCCCCCATGGTGGATTCCTTCACCTTGTTGCAGCATTACAGTTCAAATTCAGTCAAGATTCTTTCATTGAAAGCATACAGTCCAGCATCTTATTGTCCAGATAAATTCAATGGCTTCTTGGGGAGACCATCTCTGGTCTGGTAGCTGAATCGGCAGAATATCATCCCGATCAATTAAAAGCCACAACATAACATCAACAACGATTTACAACATTATGGAATTAATTGACATGGTATTGAGTAACAAATATTTTTTAAAATTCAGGTTCTTAACCACATCCTGTGACTACTTCATTGACATTTCAATTTTAGTTTATACACAGAATCAGCTGCTATATAGCTTAAAATGGCTATAGGGTACTATTCAGCTGTCTTGTGTCTATTTTCATTTTAGCATTCAATGCCCATTGATGTGTACGACAGTAGAATGGTATGGGAGACAAACCAAGGCAGTCCATTGTACATGCTGGCAGGCACAGGAATAAGAGCTGGGGGCTGGGCCAGTGAAGGTTATTTGGGGGTCACTTTTACTGCGCTTCAGTTCCTCCTGGTGTATGTAAAGGCCAAGTGTGTGGTGGGCAGGGCAGGGCTGGGCCACAGCACCCATTGGTTTGCACAAGAAGGAGGGCAGAACAAATTGATCAACTACCCCAGCAAAGCTTGACAGCAAATTTCTGGGCCAATGGAGACTTGGAGGTGGACTGTGTCAGCCGATTTCCTTGGAAGGATTTCCCCAATCTTGGAGCAGCAGCATATCAACAACATCTCAGAACTATTGAAACCGTTTGAGCAGAACCTTCACAACATGCTCCACAATGGGGATGCTGGGATGACATTGGTTACTGGGGAGGCTGGGTGTAGACTCTCCCATTGTATCCTCCTCTCTGTCAGATACAGGAAGAAGAAAAAGAAAATGTGCAAAAAAAAAAAAAAAGAAAGAAAAAGAAAATAGACATTTGGAATGAATCCAAGAGCATTTTCAAATATTCATGTAGCCAAATAAACTACCCCACTCTGATATTGTTCCAAACAAGGGATTGCTAGACTTTCTCTCAGAGAAGGTGAGTTACTTTGGAGAATTTTCTGCTCCATCTGCTCTCCCCAAAGATTTGGAAGGCATTTATTCCTTACTGGAGCCCCCTTTATTCACTCCAGCCATTGTCCAAACAAACCATTCCCTTTTTAGGGTTCATGATTACCACCATTTCCTAATTTTAGCAAAAATAAAATTTTAACATTTGTTTTCCATTCATTTGTTTTCCAATTTATTTTTAGAAAGCATGAAAATATTTTTACTTTCCCACCTTAAAATAAAAAAAAGAAAGAAAGAAAAACTGTGGGCCTTGACATCCTCGCAGAAGCATCATGAATTGATTTTCTGTATTTATGGACTTTTGTTTGTGAATCATACACATTATCAACAAACATACACATGTTCTTTAGAGTCGTCACAATTAAAAAAATAAAAAATGACATGATAATTTATCATTGCTATATTATGGTTCAAAGTTGTATATCAGAAGAATACTAGTTTACTATTTTTTTTAACTAAGGTTTCTACAGATGCTTGGAGCCATTGGTTATATTTCTCTATTAAGTTGTATTCCATATCACAGTGAAAAATCAGGGGAATAACAAAGATTTGGTGGATCTTCCCAATTGAAAAAGTCATAGTGAGATGTCTCACTATAATCTCTTTGTCCACTTTGTAAGCAGTAAAGTAAGCGCTTGAGATTAGATGTTTCAATATGAAAGATAATGATGAAAGATCATTAGAGCCAATCTGAGTCACCTCAGCTTCAGAAAAAAAATTGCGTTTTTATAGTTTATTCTTAAATTTTAAAGTATGTTAATTATGTTTTATTTATTCCTGAGTGAAAAAAACACATCAAATACGATTAGAAATAGTCAAGTCATTAATATCATAATGTGATCTTTGACAAAGATTATAATATTTTATTTTCAAGATTTAAAAATCATTGTATTTAAGTCTTGAAGTAATAGTTATTTTTTAAAAATTCTTTATTTGAGAGGCAGAGTTACAGGGAGCATGAGGGGAGAGGGAGAGAAGGAGAAAGGAAGTAAGAGAGAGTGAGAGCAACAGACAGAAAGAGATCTTCCATACATTGGCTCACTTCCTAAGCGAAACCAATGGCTGGAGTTGGACTTGCCCACAACCAAGATCCGGAAGCTTCTTCTGGGTCTTCTACACAGGTAGAGAGGCCCAAGGCCCAAGGAGATGCTGGTGCCACAGATGGTGGCTTTACCTGCTATGCCACAATACAGCCCTTTGAAATGATGGTTTCATGCTATTAAATATGTTGATAATATCCTAAATAAATACATTTATAACATATTTATAAATATACAGGATACAATGTTTGAACAGTCCACTTGACATCATAGAAATATTCCTTACTAGGATAATCACGCATCTCAGGGACAATCCCAATTTATGTCTATTGCCGCCCCCCCCCCCCAAATGGTTAAAAGCACCCTTCTGGGGCTGGTGCAATGATGTAGCAGGCTAATCTTTCAACTGTTAGCACTGGCATCCCATATGGTCACCAATCCATGCCCTGGCTGCTCTACTTCAAATCCAGCTCTCTGCTTATAACCTGAGAAAGCAACAGAGGGTGGCTCAAGTCCTTGGGCCCTTGCAGCAATGTGGGAAGAAGCTCCTGGATCCCAGGTTCGTATCAGCTCAGTGATGGCCGTTTTGGCCATTTAACAAATGATTCAACAGATGCCTCCCTGTCTCTGTAAAATCTGCTTTAAAAATAAGTAAGTCTTAGAAACATCCTTTGAACTTTTAAACGTATCCCTGATCAGATAATAAATGAGACAGAGTTGAGTCTACCACAGTTCTTCCTGGCACTAATAGTTATATATAATGGAGAAATGTGTCTGTATATGGGTTTATATGAGTACCAGCGAATAAAATTGAGTTTCTACCTATGATCTCATATGAGGTGCTTTTTCCTGAGACAGTGTGAAAACACAATTTTTAAAATCATTGCCCATTTTCCTCTCACACAGAATGCTAAATAGTTTAATTATACTTATAATTAATATAATTTGATCACATTCATAATTGCCATCATTTCCTTCAATTAGAAATCAAAACCAGAAGTGACAGTGGTGAATGTCAGTGCTCTCTGTGACAGGAGAAGGATAGGCTCAGATATTCAGGAATAAATTCTTCAGCTCTTATAAAATCTAAAACTCTTTCTGGGTGTCCACCCCGTCACCAGTGACCCAAACACATTTTTTCCTAACCCTTTTCATTGCCCACCCCCCCAAAAATGTGCAATTAATAGAAAATGTTTTTTTTATGGCAGCACAGGATTTCAATGACAAGAGAGGGATAAATGCCATTAGGTTCTCCCTCCCAGATGCACGGCATGGATATCAAGGCGGGATTCATCACATCAGTGTTCCTATTGGAGAAACCACGCACACACACCTCATCACGTGAGCACGTGACTGTCATGTGCCATCAGCATTGTAGGAGTTTCAATGGCTCCATGTGACGAAGGAAGTTGGCCTGACAATTTACTCTATTTTTTCTCAAATATTGTATTTTTATAATGAAAGATGTTTTATTTTTAAAGATTTATTTATTTTTATTTGAAAGACATATTTTACAGATAAAGAAGAAGACCAAGAGAGAGGTCTTCCGTCGGTTGGGTCACTCCCCAAATGGCTGCAACAACTGAAGTTAAGCCAATTTGAAGCCAGAAGCCAGGAGATTTTTCCAAGTCTGCCAAATGGGTACAGGGTCCCAAGGACTTAAGCCATCAAGCCCTGTTTTCCCAGGCCTTCAGCAGCAAGCTGGATTGGCAGCAGAGCAGTTGGAACTCAAACCAATGTTCAAACTGGCACCACAGGCAGAGGCTAAACTTATTATGCCAGAGCACCAGTCAGACGTTTCATAATTTTTAAGCAATAGTATAGTCTATACCCAATTTTGTAGTGAAAAATAGAATTATGATATCTCAGTAGTAGTACTGGCCTATGCCCTTAGTGACAAAATACATCAGATCCCCCCGGAAATGCATTATTTGAGCCTTATGCTGCAGACTGTTAGTTTATTAGGGAGTCACTTTTTGTATTTGAAAAATTGAGAGCTCGCCTGAGTTCCTATTACTGTTAGAAAAATATTTTAAAATTATATATTAAGGAATAGAGTGCTTTACTGGTCCAGTAAAATTCAGTACAATAATGTTTTTTAATTAGCTTTGTCTCTGTGTATTTTCGTTTTCCATTTTCTGTTTAAAACACATGTATGAAGTTATCTGATCTGCAAACACCTAGGTTTGCACTTATTTTTTTCTTTTGGAGACAGAGAATTATTTTAATCCCCTGGGTCACTCCCTGATTGCCCACATGGGCTAGCTATGAAGTACAGGTTTTCCATGTGCATGATAACGACTCAACTATATAAGTAATCACTGCTGCGTCCCAGTCTCTATATTAGCAAGACACTGGATTTGGGAACAAGGATTACAAATCAAACCCAGGCACTCTGATGTGGGACAATTCTCAGGGTTTAGGCCTGCATTGGGCCTGCAGGTCCCGAGATCACTGAGGGTGAGGCCAACGGTGACCTTTGGTTACAAGAACCACCGGAGACAAGCTGGTGGAGAATGTCCACTTTATTACACACAGGTTACAGGTTTTAAAGGCTAAGGAAGGGGAGGGCAGGAGGGAGCCTTCCGCCAAACCCCACGCCCACCAAAGATACTGTAATTGGCTGTATGCCTCATCCATCTCTCTAGATCTTCCGGAGATGTCAGAGGTCATGTTCAGGTATACTTCCTTTGACCTTCTAGCCATGTTGGAGGTCACACTCCTTGAGTAGGATTGAAAGCTGTGCCTCAGGCCATGGGGAAGGTTAGGTTTAAGCCATGCCCTCCAGGCAGCAGGGCAGGGGCATGGGGTGAACCCGCCACAGACAATGACTGTTACATTTTAGCCATCAGATTCAAAACCTGCCATTGCAGTTAACTTCTGGTTACTAGTTATTATCATGACAGTTTTCTATATATACCATATGTATATCTTTTAATTTCACTAACCCATTTTTAGACTGTGGTCCATCAATTGAAGAGATAATAGAACTAATCATAATGCTAAATATGGACTGACTTTTTTGGCAAAGCATAGTGTAAACTTTAAAGTGACTTGATTGGAGCCATCAGTGTGAGTCCATCAGGCTAAGCCATTGCTTGAATGCCAATTTGGAGCATCAGTGTGAGTCCAGCTGTCATGCTCCTGACCTAGCTCCCTATAATATGCCTTGGAAAGTTGCAGATGATGGCCAAAATCTGTGGACCTCCTGTCACCCACAGAAGAGACCCAGATCAAGGTCTAGGCTCCTGGCTTTGTTCTGGCTTAACCCTGGTCATTGTGGCCATTTGGGTGGCCACATAAACCAGAAGAGGAAAGGATGCTTGCTCTCTTTTCTGTCTCTCTCTCTCTCTCTTTAACATTTCTTTACAACAAATCATCTTTTTAAAGCAGAATGACTTGGTTGTAAAGGCTGCAACACCATTCTAATGAAAAATCATAATTTCAGGTTTCAAATTGACGAAATGTATATTGAGCCTGTTTCATTACTCTTCCTTGTAAAGCTGTAAAACTGGCAGTGTCCTGAGAGCACATTTTCAGAACAATTTCTGAAAGGGTAGATTTACCAGTTTCCTATATATCAATCTCTAGTTGCCCAAAAAGGTATCATTTTCTCCCAAAATTACAGGTCCAAAAGTCATGCTCTTGAGTGTCATGATAAAATATCAGTTTAGCACAGAGAAACATGTGTTCTCCCGTGTGTTCCAGAGAAGAAGCTAGTTTCGGTTTCCTAGGTTGCCGCAGCGATGTTTCCCAGTCCCAGCTGCATGGAAGCTCTTTCTGTTGCAAGAACAGAGAACGTTCTGCCACATAGTAGAAAGCCCAGAATTCTGTTGAGATTGACTACAAAATAATGACATGGGTTTCACAAAGGAGCACATGAAAACCAGTGGTGCTGATGTGGTCATTCATTCACTGTATCCTAATCCTCAATGAATATTTCTTGAAGATCATTTTTTCTTCACTCAAATTTACTGAAATCTATGCATTTATGTGCTCCCACCCCCATTAATGTCACTGGTTTAAAGTTTTGCTTGTTTGTTTGCATCAACTTTTAATTTTTTCTGTTTTTTTTTAAATAAATTTATGTCTGGTAAGTTAACACAGCTCATGTACCCATAAGCAATTTTGTGTGCTTAAGTGTACTTAAAACTACTGAAGTACACTTAAGTAATTTTGACAAATGTATACAAGAAAGCAGAAAATGTCTGTGTAATAACCTTAACATTCTAGGTATTTATTTAATAGCAAGAGGCCTTTCTTGAAACATTTTACAGGTACCTGGTCATATTTTGAGATCTTTAAAATAGTACATGAAAATAGATAAAAAATTATTGAAATGCAAAATAAATTTGGAGAAAAATTATCTGGATTTTAGTATACATACAAAGAAATGGATAATATAAAAAGAGAGATTAAGAGGCTGGCATTGATATAGTAGATTAAGCTGCCACATGTTGAAGTGTCGGTTCAAGACCCAACTGATCTGCTTTCAATCTGACTCCCTTATCATGTGTCTGTCTGAAAAGGCAGCAGAAGATGGCTGAAGTAACAGAAGCCTTGCCACCCACGTGGGAGACCTGTATGGAATTTAAATCTATTGACTTCAACCTGGCCCACTTCCAGCTGTTGTAGCCATTTGGGGAGTTAACCAGCAGATGGAACATAATTCTGTCTCTCCCTGTCATTCTGCTTTATAAGCAAACCAATAAATAAATAAATCCCCCAAAAGGAAAGAAAACTACAAGTCAATACCCTTTATGAAAAGAAAGACTAAGAGAGCTTAAGGCTGTTTAATCAAATGTACCAAAAACTTTTAGAATGCAATAATAATATGATTTTAAATAAACCAATTTAAAGACTCAAAATGAATTGAAATGGACATTTCCTCAAAGGGGATGTCCAAATTTCCGATAAGCTACAACTAATTATATAATCAATATGTTATTTCACATAATAAGAATGAGCACAATACAATAAGATATTTTGAAAAAGCAACCATACTCACACTTTTATTATACTTTTATGTTACTTTTACTTTTTCTTAGTATCTTACTACATATAAATACAAATCAAATTTAATAATTGTTATGTGTATATGGGGAGACATAGTAAATAGAGGGTTCATGGCCCAGCACAATGGTTCAAATGGCTAATTTTCCCGTTGCATGCACTGTGATCCCATATGGGTGCTGGTTCATGTCCCAGCTGGTCTGCTTCCCTTCCAGCTCCCTGCTTGTGGCCTGGGAAAACAGCAGAGAATGGCCCAAGCCTTGGGCTCTGAACCCACATGGGAGACCTGGGAGAATCTCTTGGCTCAGGGCCATTTGGGGCCATTTGGAGAGTGAACCAGCAGATGGAAGACCTTTCTCTGTCCTTCTCTCTGTAAATCTGCCTTTCAAATAAAAAAATAGATCTTTAAAAATATATATAGTGGGCCTGGCAGCGTGGCCTAGCAGCCAAAGTCCTCACCTTGAATGCACCAGGATCCCATATGGGTGTCGGTTCTAATCCCAGCAGCTCCACTTCCCATCCAGCTCCCTGCTTGTGGCCTGGGAAAACAGTAGAATATGGCCCAAAGCCTTGGGACTCTGCACCCATGTGGGATACCTGGAAGAAGTTCCTGGATCCTGGCTTCGGATTGGCATAGCACCGGCTGTTGTGTATTCTTGGGGAGTAGATCATCAGACGGAAAATCTTTCTCTCTGTCTCACCTCCTCTCTGTATATCCGACTTTCCAATAAATAAAAATAAAATCTTAAAAAAAAAAGGATCTATCTCCACCTTAAAAAAAATATATATATAGTGTTCAGTACTACCCATTGTTTTAAGCACTTTCTGGGTTCTTAAAATGTGTCTTTAGTTGATAAAGAGGGGCTATTCTACACTAAAAAGGAAAGCACAAATACTGAAAAGAAATTTGTATATGTATGTTGATTGCAGCAGCATTCATGACAGCCAGTAAACATAACCCAAATCTCCATCACTCATAACTGTATAAACAAGATGTCGTTTATTCATAAAATGTAATATTATTTGATTATAAAAAAGAATGAAGTAGGGCCTGGTGCAGTAGCACAGACTAAAGTCCTCACCTTGAATGCACCAGGATCCCATGTGGGTGCTAATTCTAATGCAGGTGGCCCCACTTCCCATCCAGCTCCCTGCTTGTGGCCTGGGAAAGCAGTTGGGGACAGCCCAAAGCCTTGGGACCCTGCAACCATGTGGGAGACGTGGAAGAGGCTTTTGACGCTTGGCTTCAGATTGGCTCAGCTCTGGCCGTGTGGTCACTTGGGGAGTGAATCATCAGCCAGAAGGTCTTTCTCTCTGTCTCACCTTCTCTCTGTATATCAGACTTTGCAATAAAAATAAATAAATTTTTAAAAAAGCATAAAGTATTGGCACATGCTGCATCATGGGTAAATATGATGCTAAAACGCAGTCACAAAGGACATATACTATATGATTTCATTTATATTAAGTGTCCAGAATAGCCAAAGCAGTAAGGTCAGGAAGTAGATTAGTGGTTGCCTAGGGCTGGGGAGGAAGACCAACAAATGAGTACTAAGGAGTACAGGATTTCTTTGGGGTAATAAAAATGTTCTGAAATCAGATTATGGCGATAGTTTCACAATTCTTTGACTCTAGTAAAATCAATAAATTACAAATTTTAAATGGGTAAATTTCATATATGTATCAATAAAGCTATTTAGATTATGATGAAAATATTAGAAGAGGGTCTGGAACAGTAGCCTAGTGATAAAGTCCTCACCTTGCATGTGCCAGGATCCCATATGGGTGCTGGTTTGTGTCCCAGCTTCTCCATTCCACATCCAACTCCCTGCCTGAGGCATGGGAAAGCAGTTGAGGATTGCCTAAAGCCTTGGGACTCTGCAGCCACGTGGGAGACCTGGAGGAAGTTCCTGGCTCCTGGCAGTGAACCAGTGAATGGAAGATATTTCTGTCTCTCCTCCGTGAATCTAACTTTTCAATAAAAGTAAATAAATCTTCAAAAGAAATCTAGAAAACAAAGGTATTTTCTCCTCAAGGTATGAAAGGATATCTCAGACAATAAAATTACAAATCATTAAGAAAATGATGAATAAAATTAATTACATTGATAACTCCAAATTAACTTCTTTTTGTCAACATAGGAAAATGAAAAGACAAGCATATTTGCAGCATGAGCCCTTTATATATTCTCTATATTGTTGTGGTAGCATTAAAATTTGTAAACACCTTTGAAAGTAATTTGGTATTTATTTTAAATATTTATTTAATTTATTTGAAAGGTAGTTTTATAAAGAGAAGGGAAGTAAAGAAAGCGGAAAAGAGAGAGAGAGAATCTGCCATCTTCTGTTTCCTTTCCAAAATCAAAATGGTCGCAAGAGGCAGGGCTGGTCCAGACCAAAGCTGGGAACCTGAAACTGCATCAGGTTCTGCTGTATGGGTGGCAGGGATCCAGGTACGTAGGCCATCTTGTGTTGCTTTCTCAGGTGCATTAGCAGGGAGTTGTATTGGAAGAGGAGCAGCCAGGATAAGAACCAGCACTCACAAGAGATGCTGGCAAAATAGGTGGTGGCTTAACTTGATGCACCGCAGTGCTGGTTCTGTACTTTAGTGTTTACAGTCAATCTAATCATCTATCTTCAGCCTGGAATTGATTTTTTTCTTTTGATCCATTCTCAGCACTGTCATTGAGTTGCATTGTAATAACACAGGTGTATATCAATAAAGCGCTAGAGTTTTAATGAGAAGAAATATCTGGAACCCAGACGTTAGATCTAGGCAACATGGACAGCTAAGGGATGTTTTGACTTATCCCTGGGACTCTCATGCTAGAGATGGCCCTTGCTGCAGGTGGAGTGGAGCTCTTGTAAGGTGGTAGGACCTAACAGCAAACTCACTAAACAGCTGAATATGCCCTGCAATCTCTTATTAACATTACAATTATTTCAGCTTGTGGCAGTGAAATATTCCTCACATAAGATTTATGTATTAACTGTTCATCTTCTCCAAGCTTCCATCACTTAGAGATGTCATCTTAGCAGTTCTGTGAAAGAGTTCTAGTTGCTTCAAGTCCTAGCCAAGACTTGGCATTATTAAAGCTTAATAGTTTTGACAATCTGTAAGAATATTTGGAAAACATCTATCTAGATAGGCATTGCTGATAGATGTCTATCCTTGGCATTAAAATAAAAAACCTCTCAGACATATGTACTGAGAAACAGGATTGTTCATAGTGGCACTGTTTGTGTAAGTAAACCACTGTAGATTTTTCAATACATCCAATGAATGTAGCAATGAATAAGAACTTTTTCAAATATGCTTATATAACAGAAAACTTTACACTAATGAGGACGTTGACTGTTAGTCACAATTTTAAACGTGAATTTATTTGACAAATTAATATTGTTAGTTAATACAAGGCATGTCACACACTATCAAGCATCAAAGTCATTGGTTGTGTTTTTATTTCTTCAACAGAGTAACATGAGTACTTTACTTGTGCGTGTGTGTGTGTTAAAACTCATCAGTATGTATGCCACTATGTTCTAATTTGCCCTTTTTATGGGAACACTAGTCCTATTGGAGTAGAGTCCCAAACTGATGACTTCATTTTAAATTGATTACCTCTGTAAAGAATCCCCACATCCAAATATGATCACATTTTGAAGTCCTGGAAGTTGGGATTTCTATGGGTCTTCTGGAGGTAAGCAATTCATCATACAAGAGTTGGGTGGCTTATTTTGAGCATGTTGTGTTTAAAAGTCTCTTTCAGGACACTCAAGTAGGAAGTTGAAACATGAACCTTGAATTTAGAGAAGAGGTGTGGAGGACCGGAAGGGTACATTTGACACTAGCCAAAGTACAGATGGTACTTGAGGCCAGGGAACAGGTGAGGTTATCTATGGGAACAGCATTGGTATGTGGAGCCATCTGATAACTTAAGAAGATCAGGAGGGGGATGCATCACCTTCCCTAGTGGATGTGAAGAAGCTTCACCACTGGGAGGATTCAGCAATACCTGAGATCTGCAGACACACACAGGGATCTGTTGTGGGAGAAGCAATCCAAAAACCATGAACTGAAGACTCACAGGGGCTTCTTGCATGACAGTTGTTGGGTGGTGTGACAAAGAGGGAAGCCAGACATGATAGGTGGGAAAGTGTACAAGATGGCTGTGGGATCCTGTGGAACGAGACCAGCTATGCAAGGAGTCAGCTATGCCAGGTGGAGGACAAAATGAAATATAGGGAAAGTTATTGCTTGGTTTGAATGTGTGTTCATTGAAGCCAGGGCAGTTTCAGCATGTTGAAGTGCTGATAGGAAGAATCAGTGCAGAGGAGAATAAGGGGTGTGAAAAAGGAAGATAACCTGTTGCTTATGGTTCTGAGTAAATAAGAATTGTGGAGTATGGAAGGAGTGAGCTGCTTCTGTCTTACAGATGATGGAGGACAGCATGGGTACAGATCTAGGAAGCACCCTCTTGGTGAAAAGAAATTGAGAATCTTTCTTCTGGTATCTGTTTTCTCAATGTGGCAAGAGACAAAGTATCCAGCTGGTAGTGAGTGGGAGGGCCAATGGCTTAAGGACTGTGGAGAACGTGTGAAATAAACATGCTGATGGGAGAACTTCTGAGTTATTTTAAAAAAGAAGAGTATGGACTCTAGAAATATTGAGGATGTTATGGAGGATGACACAAATGAGTGCTCACTGTGCTAAGTATTAGTGCTACATGATTTTCTCCAGTGACATCAAATAGACCATAGATTATTAGCAAAAGCAACGCCCAAGTCTCAGCAGCTTAATTCAACAAATTTGCTTTGTGGATATGTGGTGGGTCAGAGGGTCCAGGCTCTCTCCATCGAGGGGTTCTGTCATCTTCTAGAGCTAAAAACTTCCTTTGGACTCAGTCTTTGGATTCATAGAGGACCTTGTGGAAAGGTATAGAGACCAAGGCTGGAAGTGGCTCATATCATTACAGCCCCCAAATCCCTGAACTTGGTTCCATTACATGGCCTACACTAAGTACAAGGGCAGCTCAGAAATGTACCTGTTAAAGTGTCAAAACAGATGATAACACTCGTGCTCAAAGTAATCAGCTAATGTCTGTCACAGAAAGGTACTATTACAGTTTCCAGTTTATATTTGGAGAAACTATCACTAAGCAGTTTGCCTAAAACCATAATGTGTGGCAAGCAGCAGGCTAGCGTTAGTTTCTGGTGCCAAGGTTTTAGCTGTCGCTTACTATATGTGAATGTATGCACTCTTATCAACTCCTAGTAGGCAGAACAAGGGAGACAAACCTCCCTGTGTGGGGTTGAATCATGAATTGCTTTCATTGGAAGGTTAAGAGCCAGGAGACTCCCTTGGGAACAGAAATGCAGCACAGCCTGGGCTTTGGAGCCGCAATGCCTGGACATGAGTCCGAACGCCATCTCTGATAAGTTATGAGCTTCTATGCAAGCTATTTACTTCCTGGGGTCTCAGTTTTTCCTATTTGTAAAATGAAGTTCATAATATTTAGAGGTACTGGGCGGTACCCCAGAATTATATGAGTGAATATACAAATATGTACTGTCCTTAATGCCGGATAACTGTTGTGACAAATGTGAAGGTATGAATATGGTGTGGAATGCATATAACTGGAGAAGAGGCATTTACATTTCAGAATATTTATTTATTTGAGACAGTATATGTATGACAGACAGCGAGTGGGAGAACATTTCTGGTTCATTCCCCAAATGCCTGGAACAGCTTAGGGTGGGCAAAGCTGAAACTGAATACTGGAAGCACAGGCTGAATCTCCATGTTGTAGCAGGGACCCAACCACCTGTGCCTTCACCTTCTACCTCCCAGGAAATAGCAGAGGGGAGCAGAGCCAAGGTGCAGACACAGGCTCTCCAGCATGGAGGATGCTGGTGTCCAGAGCCTTACCTGCTAGGCCAAATATACTTGCCACAGAAGCAGATTTTTAAAAGGATGGGTGTGGGAAAGGAAAGGGTGCTCATGAAACTACTGGCTTTCTAGTTTGGCTGAGGCAGAGAGATTATGTTCAGAACAAAAGGTAGAGAAGCTAGAATGCTCGGTAGATGTGATATTCCAGTTAAGGAATATCTACTTGGTTCCAAAGAAAATGTAACTTAGGAAGACTTTGAGCAGGGAGAATACAAGACTAGAACTAAATTTTGGGAAAAGTGATCTGGCAGCCATGTAGTGTGAATTACAGTGGCAAAGATTGATTATATTCACTATGTAATCTTCTTGATTGATTTTTTTTTCCTAAACAGACTCTCATACTGTCAAGCAAATGTATTGAGTAACTGACAAAATATTCTAATCCATTTGGCAGTCATATTGTCAGGGCAAGTTAATCACATATTCTTATGGTTCATCCATCCATTCATCTGTCCATCAACTGAGTCTTTTATTACTTTAAAACCCACTTCCTTCTAGATGGAGCTTAGAAGACTTATAAACACACACAAATACAATAGCTAAATAAATCATGAATGAAAATAAAAAGACAGTTAGGAAAAATGGCAAGGTAATTATGTGGATAAGGATCTAGAATATGACGATGCACCAGCTGACGATTGCATTAGCTCAAGCTTTCTGAAAATCCAGGCATAAAAGGAATCCAAATTATGAAATAGTTATTGCTAATAAAAAAATATAATTTTTTTAAGGTAAAACTTTTTCTTCCTTCCTGGAGTCTAATGGAGAACTACCATCTACTTTCTAGTACAGTCCAGTTTTTACAGAAGGGAAAAATCAATCTTCACTTAGTTATTTCTAATGACCGGTTATTATGAGCAGTTCTGGAAGACTGAAATTCCCCTGAATTGGCAGAGAAGATTTTCGGAATGTATGCCACCAGGGACCTGGAATGAAAGGTCGTGGGTGTTCTGTCATATGTACGTTTAGCTACTGAGAGGAGTTCTCACCACGTAAATAGTGTTGCTTTAGAAAGGTAGGTTATGTCAACTTGCTTTTTAAATATGACATTTTGACATATATCAGAGTGCAAAAATAATGACTACCCATTTTTCTACTGCCAATCTTTAGCCTGTGTTCTAGTATTATGTGAATCCATTTTAAATCAATTCTCTATATTAATGTATATATATAGACCTTATTTACCCCCAAAATCAAAAGCTATTTTTGAAACAACAAAAGTATACATGTTAAATATAACAATTGATTCTGAAGAAAGAACAATGAAGAGAAGTTAACTTATTCAGATGACAGAATTTCACCATCCTTGATACAGTATGGTATACTTGACAAAATACAGCAAAGAGAGCAATATTATAGACTAGAAAACTCAAGGCAGATGTAGATACTGAAAGCAATAACAATAAATATTGATGATTACACAAAATTTGACAATATTATAAAGAAAGTAAGACTAACTTTTATAATCTTATGTCAGAATCAGTCTTTTAAAACTCTAAATGCAAAAACTATATTAATAATAGTCTAATTCTAATTCATGACTATTTCGTGAATTATAATTCTTAAAGAATTTAAAACATTTAAAACATTTCTATAAAAGGATTCAATTTTGTGTGTTTCATATGAGCCCTTCTCTGCCAAGGTGAACCAACTACCCAAAGAGGCCTGCAGAGCCTTTGCACCCCACCCACTGAAGCAAAGGATCTGTGTGGCTCCCTGTGTGAGCACCGAACCCTCTGTAGTGACATGCCTCAGGGAACACTGAGTCGCTGAAGCAAGACCCAGTAACTGACCAGAGACCCAGCCACACCCCAGACCCCATCATGTAGTCACAGGATTCCCATAGTCACAGGATAGAGAGCTCCCATGATCCCAAGTTATAGGGATCCACGCAGTCCCGCCAAACTTCTGTAGGGACCATCATAGTATTTCTGTAGCCAGTTGCCTGCCCAACAGAGAATGCTCAATACTCTCCTTGGCAAGTTGAGTCTGGGTTCCTTGGTAGCCTGGATATAAGTAAGTGCCCAACCCCATCAACCCTCTAGCCTGGACTCAAAAATCAGTGGGGACCATGGATTTATTCCTCCAATAAAATCCCCCAGTCTTGCATGGACTGTGGCAGCCTCTACTCACCTTATTATGATGGTGTTTCTACCCTGCTGGTCATCACGTGCCTTAATGGGGTGGGGGAAAAAAATCAATGTGCTCTCTTTCTTAACAGGATTGGGTGGGCACCCTGGTCCCTACTGCTGTTTCAGAGTCAGCGGACTGCTAAGTTCTCCCTCAGGCAATACCACTAGTGTCATGGGTTGCAGATTTCTGTACCTTGCTCTAAGGAGATGTCATTCCTCTTGCTGAACATTGCAAACTGGTTGGAAGCATTTATTTAGAACTCCCAAACTGGGTCTGCTTGCCTGACAATCAAAAAGCCAATCATTGACATGACAGTGATGGAAGAAAGTAGGTATTTATTGCAAAGCGCAGATCAAGGTACTTGGCAGCTATTGCATAATTCCCAGGCTCCCTAAGGAGTTGGGGCGAAGGTTCTAATACGTTGCAATTGGAGCTGACAGGTGTGTGATCAGCTCAGGTGCAAATTCCTGGTTGGTCAATGGAACTTGTGACCTTCGTTTGATTGGTCAGTGAATCCGTTCTCTTTAAGGATTTGTGATGGCCAGGTGGACTCCAGTTGGTCTTGGGGTTATAGAAACCCAGCAGTTACATTCTTCTCAGGTCTAAACTACCCCCATCCAACTCACTCCAGGACAATACCAGCCTTTGAGATTCTTATCTATTGGAGAAGCAAATGACTCCTAGAGTTTGGTGATTAGAAACCTGTAAGGTCAGATGTATCTCTACCTTGTCAGTGAATTCCTTTTGATAAAAAGCAGGCAAGGATGCTTTGGGCAAAAGGGGACAGTCAGGAGGCTGGGTTTTGCTGTTACATCCTGGGAGTTGTTTCATCTCCAGCTGCCAGCAGCAGGAGTTACTGGTGGTGTCCTGCTCACTGCTGTTTTTGTACCATTCCCACTGCCCCACAGTCTCTCATAAATTTTCCACTGCAAACTTCTCTCCAACTGGCCTCTCGAATGCAGTTCCTCTCCTCTTTTGTTATCTTTCCATGGTCAAAATCAGCAAGTCTTTTCCCTATTCACCCAATTTATTTTTCCTTGAAGAGTAGAGTGAATCTATTTTTTTGAATTTTTTTTATTTTGATAATCTTTACATAATTGATTAGAGCACAAAGGGTCAAGAGCTACAGTAAAGTGGGTAAGACCATTGTTTCCACATTAATATTATTAATTTTTTTCTGTATCTGGGGTAAAGGGAGAGATTAAGGGAGAAGCCCTTCCCAGCCTCCCACCCATGCCAGGTCCCCAATGTGGAGCACACTCTGAGGGTCCTGCTCAAGCAGGTCTTGATAGTTCAACAGTTTTGAATTGCTGCCAATCTCACTGTTCCAAGCATGATGAAATCTACTCAGAATCCAATAGCTTACAGTCTCTTCATGGTTGGGGTTCTGAGTTCAGCAGTTCAGTTGGAGGGATCTCCAAAGGAACTTTGTCTGAGGTGATCCCAGACCTGATTCTTGTGTGCTTGCCAGTACAGGGTCTTGCACAGTCTGTAGCCCAAATCAGCTTATGTACATGCTGGTTGTTGCAATTGCTGGGTCAGTTCTGTTTTCAGCCCTATCTTCCACACAAACCAATGGGTGTTTCAGCCCAGCCCAATCCTGCCCACTTCACACTCGGCCCTCATACAAACCAGTGGGAGCTGTAGCCTAGTTGGGGTGACTCCCCATCTCCCCCATCAGGCCTGCCCACTATCCTCATTCCCATGTTTGTTCAGTCTGTCCCACATCACATTTAGCTCTCATACATGTCAATGGGCTTTGAAGCCTAATTCAACCCAACCAGCCCTACTATTCAGCCCACACACATACTGTCGGGTGCTTTTCTGTCTAGCCACCCCTGCCCCAGTCCTGGTTTTCATGCTCTCCAGTGGGAGTGATAACCTAAGAGGGAGATGTGCACTATCTCCTAACTAGGCCATTCCAACTCCCAGATCATGCACTCTCCAGGTGGTTCTGCAGTTTAAATTGACAGAATTAGCCCCCATTGCCAGCCTCTGTCAGTTGATGCTGTGGCAAAGCCCAACCATCCCTCACCCACTCAAATTTATGCTTGCACCAGTAGGAACAGTCAGCCTAATTGGCTTTTCCCTGATTTAGCTCACATGAGGCCCACAGGTATTGTAGCCCTGCCTGGTCTGGTCTGGCCCCATCCCAACTCATGCTCTCCAGTGGGAATGGGGCTGACCAGCAGAGGAACCCTCCACATTCCCCCTACTGGCTTTGCCCCCTCCCTCCCTGGCTCTCACGTGTGCTGGTTGTTTGCTGAGGCCCAGTCTGGTACAGCCCCCCTCACCTTGGCATTTGCCAGTGGATGTTGTAGCCTAGCCCAGCCCAACCCACCCCCAATTCTAGCTGATGCTGGTGAGGGTTACAGCCTAGCCCAGCCCTGCAGGCATCCAATCCCAGCTGCAATGTTTACTGGTATGTATTGCGGCCGAACCTGGCCCAACTCACACTCTGTTCTGGTGCTCAGATTAGCCAGCAGGTGATGTGAACTGATTCAGCCTAGTCTGCCCCCGACCTATGCCAAATGTATGCCAGTGGGTATCTTTCTCTGGCCTGGTCTGGGTTGCTCCCTATCATGGTTCTTGTGCTCACCTGTGTGCGCTGTGTCCCGACAGAGACGTTTTCCAAGCTTCTTCTTCAGAATCTCCCATTGCCAGATCTTACACATACCAGTGGGTCCATGGGCCAGCCCTACTTAGTCCACTTCCTGTCCTGGCAAGTAACAGTGGCCTTTCCTGACTGGCCTTCAACCCATTCCGGTTCTTACTGTTGGATGTTTCAGCACAGCCAAGGCATGTCAATACCCAGACTCAGCTCGCACAGTAGGCGCAGGGAGAGTGAATCCGTTTTTAAAGAAATAAATTTGTAGAGAGTTAAAGCCTTTTCTTCAGTTATTTTATCCCGGTTGCTACCTCTTTTCGTAAGTGTCAACCAGTATCACGAGATTTGTGTTTATCTTTGTAAATGAATCTTTCATATTTCACTGCAGCGGTATATACACAGAAATAACATGACATTGATTTTGGCAGTTAAACTTAACACAAATGGTATCAAACTACAGGCTTTATTGTGCAAAATGTACAACCATTATTGTGTATGTAGAATTTATTCATCTGTATCTATTTGTGGATGCAGCCCAGTAAGAGTTCTATTATGAAAAAGGCTCTGATGTATTTCTGATGCTCAGTTAACTTGTACCTGAGTTGCTGTCAATTTTTTTTATTATTATGAATTATGCTGCACTGATCATCCTTGAGTACCGTTGAAAGATATTCTCCTGAGAATACACCGAAAAAAGAATTGCTATATCTTGAGATCTGAGTATCCTCAACTTTATTAGTTTCAAACTGCTCTCTAAATTTGTTTAATCAAGTTCAATTACCACTACAGGAATACTGAAGAAACTGCCTTCTCCCAGTCTTGTCATACAGTTTTGGTTAAAAAAAAAAAATCTATCAAATGGTAGCTCATTGTCTTTATTTCTAGTATCTTTGGTGGAGAAATTTGTCCTTTCAAATATTTTTTGACCATCTGACATGCTAAAAATAGGCTTGGCCTATTATAACTTTTTTTTCCCTACTGAGTTGTATAAATGCTAAATATAGTATTCTTATAATCTATTTTGGGTTATGTGAGTTTTAAATATGTTTTCCTGTCTACAAATTGTTTGAAAAATAATGGGTGTGATTATTGCTGTATGGAAGTTTTAAATGATAGTAACCTGAAATCAAAAATAAAATAGATTCCAGATTATGCATATTTCCCACTTTTTGTGTTTATCTAACAAACACAAAAAGTGGGAAAACACAAACACAAAAAGTGGGAAATATGCATAATTGTTAATTTCTTTACTTTTGAGAGTAATTAACATTTAGGATGACCCATTAGGATAGATTGTAAAAGAATGAAAGAAAAGAAGTAGTAAGCTTGTCTTCCCAAACATTTTACATGCAGCCGCTGAGAGGGCCTTACTGGGGTTAAAGCAGTGAGAGCTCAAGCCTTTAATGACTAGCAGGAAAAGAGATTGCGAATGTATCCTCAAGCGCTGAAGAAGCCCTTATGCTGTAGACAACATTGAAGCCTAGGGACTAGATTGCTAAGACCAGACTTTGACTTTTCTGTGACGTTGTGAACACTTTTCCTCAGTAATACGATGTATCACAATGTATCACGGAGTCATGGGTGTTCTGTATGCTTCTGATAGGGGTACTGGCTCTAGCTGCCTTTGGCTAACATCCCTGGATTCCCAACTGTAAACACTTCCCACCTTTCCCCAACAATAATTCATTAGATGTATTGATAGAAATAAATAAATAAATAAATAATAATAATAATAGAACTCACACAAATAGATTTAGCAAGAAATTTCCAGATGAGCTCTGTTGAGAAACAGAAAGGTTTTACTTATTGGTAGGTAAGGAGATGCTCTGAGGTGAGGACAGTCATTATTAAAAATATGTCAGTTGTTCCAAATTAATTTACATGCCTAACTTAATGACCAACAAAATTCTAATTCTTTATGTAAAGAATAAACAGATGTGTCAGAAACTTCTAAAAGCATACTATTTTGTGACAGCCTTTTCCGATTATTAAATGTGTACAATGGGTACCAAAAGCCTTAAAAAGTGATGAATGTGATATTAGAAATCAGTTTGAAAGTGACAGTTTAATAAAGGTTGTGAACTATTATTCAACTAAGACAAGTTAAGATCGCTAGTTCACACCAAATGCCAGAATGGATTCTAGAAGAATGAAAGCATTCATTGTTAAAATGAACCCATAAATCATTAAAACCATATAGAATAATTTTTTTAAATTATATTTTTGACAATCTTTACATAGTTAATTAGGGTAAAAAGGTTCAAAGGTTATAGGGAAGTGGGTAAGACTATTATTTCCACATTGTTTCCTTCATGTATCTGAGATAAAGGGGGATATTGAGGGAAAAGCCCCACCCAGTTTCCCATTCACCCCAAGTCCCGGATGTGGGGCATGCTCTGAGATACTTGCTCAAGTGGTTTTGATAGTTCACCAGTTATGAATCGCTGCCAGTCTCGCCACTCCGAGCACGATGAGGTCATTGAAGAATCCACTGATTGACGCAGTCCATCATAGAGTCTCCATTTGCCCAGTATTTCACTGCCAACATATAGCTGAGGAGGTTGATTGACTTGTTCTGTCTTCTGTCTTTTCTTGGTTAGGGTTCTGCGTCCGGCATTTCATTTGGGGAGATCCTCAAAGAAACTTTGAGGTATTCCCAGACCAGATTCTTGTGTGTTCTAGCAAGCACAGGGCCTGGCACAGTCCATTGCCCCAATCAGCTGGTGGTTGCAATTGCTGGGTTGGTTCTGTTTTCATTCCCGACTTCCACTGGAACCAATGGGTGTTGCAGTCCAGCCTGGTTCTGCCCAGCACATACTCGGCCTTCACACAAACCAGTGGGAGCTGCAGCCTGGTCAGGGTGACCCACAATAACCCCCACCAAGCCTGCCCCCTACCCTGGTTTGCCAGTATGTGTAGCAGACTAGTCCTGTCTGTCCCACATCCCATTTGGCTCTCGTACATGTCAATGGGTATTAAGGCTTAGTTCCATCGAACCAGGCTCAACTATCCAGCCCTCACGGATGTTGTTGAGTGCCTCTCTGTCTAGCCACCCCTAGTTTTCGTGCCCTCCCATGGGAGTGGTAACCCAAGAAGGAGGAGCCCACTATTTCCCTCCCAGGTCTCTCCCACTCCTGGTTTATGCACTCTTCAGATGGTTCTGTGGTTTGACTTGACAGAATTAGACCCCAGTGCCAGCTTCTGCCAGCTGATGCTGCAGCTAAGCCCAAACAGCCCTCACCCAGTCTAATTTATGCTTGCACCAGTAGGAATGATCAGCCCAGCCTGGCTTTTCCCTGATCTAGTCCACATGAGACGCACAGGTGTTGTAGCCCTGCTTAGTCTGGTCTGCCCCCATCCCAGCCCATGCTCTACAGTGGGAGTAGCTGTCCGGCAAGGGGACCCCCTAAAATTCCCCCTGCCGGCTCTGTCCCCTCCCTTCCTGGTTCTCACGCATGTTGGTTGGGTGCTGCGGTCACATCCGGTACAGACAACCTCACCTTGGCATTCCTTATTGTGCACTGGTAAAACCATATAGAATGATTTAGATTTTACCTAAGTCTGTGAGGACAGTTGGCCCCTTTAAGAAAAATCAGAGACGATAATAGAAAACAAATCAATACACAGGATTATGAAGGTTCTTCATGGCCATAAGGTTGATGACAAATTAAATTGAAAGAAAAAGTCACAATCTTTAACATACAAATAAATCTCGTATCTCAAAGAGTGTTTCAGCAGCAGCTGCTGCAAGAGTTGTCATACAGGCAGAGGAGGAGGGGAAGGGAGAAGAGTCACTTTTCACTTGGCTCATGTATTTTTGTTTTGTTTTGTTTTGTTTGAGAGGTAGAAAGGCATCTTTTTATTTGTTGGTTTGTTCCTCAGATGCCCACAAAGCTATGGCTCAGAGCTCTGTCTGAGTCTTCCCTGGGGGTGGCAGAGAACATTCCTCGCTGCCTTCATGGGTGCTGTTAGTAGCAAACTGGGATTTGGAGTGGAACTGGGATTGGAACCCAGGCACTTCAGTGTGGGATGTAGATCTCCCAATTAGAGGTCTTGACTACGGTGCCAAATGCCTGCCCCTACTTTGTACATTTTCTTAAGGATTAACTTTATTTTTATTTGAAAGGCAGAGTTATAGAGCTAGAAGGAGAGACACAAAAAGACATCTTCCATCCACTGGTTCAGTCTCCAGATGGCTGCAACAACTAGAATTGGGCCAGTGAGAAGCTAGAACCAAAAATGCCTTCCATGTCTCCCACGTGGGTATAGGGGCCCAAGGACCTGAGTCATTCTCCACTGCTTTCCCAGGCTACAAGTACGGCACTGGATGAGAAGTGGATCCGCACCAATATGGGATGCTGGTGCCTCAAACAGAAACAGCTTGCTATGTCACAGCACCAACTTCCTCTTTGTGCATTTTAAAAAAGAAAAAAAAAGATGTAATGAGATTATGATCAATTTTGGGTTTTGTCCTCTTGCTGTGTTTGCCAGGTCTTTTTTTTTTTTTCCCAATAATAAACACAGACTATGGTGGGGAGTGGGGGAGAAATCACATACTTTAAAAATCACTCTAGGGCTTTAAAGAAGGCTTAAGGCTACAGTAACTCTAAGAAAGAGACTTTAAAAACCAATTTAAAAGAGACAGTTATTCCAACTGGAAAATAGGCAGTGGGCCTGATGATAGGAAGGGGCAGTTTTTAGGAAGTAAAATTGGCTAACAGCTATACTAAAATATATTTTATTTTACAAATAAACCCAAATTAAATAATCATGAGAAATCACAGTGGTCTGCAAAATTGGCAAAGATTAAAAAGAAAATATTTGGAGTTGGCAGGAATTTGGGGGAAAATGCTTGCAGGCTGTGCTGTTGGGAATACAGATGCGTACACTGATTCTAATGGGAAATTTGGCAAATAATCAAAAGCCTTAAAATGTGCTACCTGTTGGCCACAACATTTACCTTCGTATTTCTTTTCCTAAGAAAATTAACAAGGGCACAGAGGCTATCAAGGTATTGTTTGTGATAGTGGAAATTGAAAACCCTATAAATATTCATCAATAAGGGAAAAGATAAGTAAATAATGGCACAGCTACAAACCTATGATGCAGTATTCAATCCTCAAATAATTATGTAGAATCAAATGAAAGATGTCCACAGACAAACGGAAGAGGCAGATTATAAAACAATCTATAATGTCACTTTTCTGAAAGATTCAAAATTTATTCAAAAGGTTGTGTGTGTGTGTATGTGTGTGTGTGTGTGTGTGTGTGTGTGTGTGTGTGTGTGTGTGTGTATGCAGGAGGGAGGGAAGAAGGGAGGAAGAAAAAGAGGGAGAGAGAGAGGAAGAGAGAGATTCTACTGGTTCAACCCCAAAATGGTTGCAAGGCTGGGGCTGGGTCAGGTCAAAACCAATAAGCAGAAACTCCATCCTGGCCTTCCATGTGTGCGGTAGAGGCCCAAGCACTGGGGCCATCCCCTGCTGTTCGCCCAAGCATGATAGCTGAGCTGGGTCAGAAACTGGCTCCAATTAACATCAATGTCACAGGTGACAGCTCACTGCACAATGCCAGACCCAATATTGCATTTTTTAAAAGACTTATTTATTTTTATTACAAATTCAGATATATAGAGAGGAGAAGAGATAGAGAGGAAGATCTTTCATCCGATGATTCACTCCCCAAGTGAATGCAATGGTCGCCGGTGCTGTGTCAGGAGCCAGGAACTTCCTCCAAGTCTCCCACATGGGTGCAGGGTCCCAAAGCATTGGACCATTCTCACCTGCTTTCCCAGGCCACAAGCAGGGAGCTAGAAGGGAAGTGGAACTGCTGGGATTAGAACCAGTGCCCATATGGGATCCCTGTGCGTTCAAGGCGAGGACTTTAGCCGCTAGGCCATGCCACCAGGCCCCCAGTATTGCATTTTTAAAAGTGTAAAGTGTATGTGTACAAAAGCAGACAGAAATATCTGGAAATAAATGTCTCCTGGCCTTTTCCATTCAAATCCTAATCTTGTCATTCTTGGGTCTAAGTGTTGAGCTAAATCTCTGGAAAGAAACACCTCCCCAGCCCACCCAGCAGCTTCTGATTCAGACGGATCTCTTCCGGGTCTGACTGATGAGAGGGGTGGCTTTGGCTGAGGCTTAATTTCTCTAATGTTCAGTTCACTTATGTGTGGTGTAGAGACAGGAAAACTATTGCAGAAGGTTATTACAGGAATAAGTGAAGTATTGAAAAAATACGGGCACTTCTGATTTCTCTGAGACCCAGGGAAGAATATCAATAGAAAATTCTCATCTCAATGTGAAAAAAGGGAACTTGAAAGGTTCCTAGGCAATGGAAATTTATTTATTTTGGTACAAAAATATTTTGAAATGCAGGCATATGAGTGGTCTTCAGAAGTGTTTATGAAAATGCCTATTTTGATAAGAATCCCATGGAGCTCCAAAATACACCAACATAAGCTTACCTGTTAATTTAATCTTCTCATGAACTTTCTGAAGTCCTGTCACAGGATATACCAATTCTCTTCACAGCTATACCTTCATGTTCCGGGCGCACTTTCATTGTACAGATAGGATTTGCCATGTATCAGAGCTAGCAAAATATAAACAGCCAGTGATTTTCATTATAACTGCATATAGAAGGCTATTCTGATGATGGTCAACTTGTGTCTAGAAGTACATAAAAAGTAAATATTAATAATTATACATTTTTCGGTAACACTTTTTCTTGCCTTATTTCTTAATGGTTGCTACAAATGGTGACTCCTCTGTCTTGTAACACAATTTTTTGACTAATTTATGTCCTATTGGCAATAAGTGCCTGGAGGATTCTAATCAAATGGGAGGGTATATGGCCCAGCAGGTGAAGCCATTGCCTTGGATGTCTGCATCCCATACTGGAGTGAGTTCTGGCCACTCCATCCTTCTGATTTAGCTTCCTGCTGATGCATCTGAGAGGCAGCCTGTAACAGCCCCAAATGCTTGGGTTCCTGCCACCAACATGCGAGACCCTCAAGGAGTTCCTGGCTCCTGGCCTGGGCCTGGGTTAGCCTTGATTGTTGCAGGCGTTTGGGGAATGAACCACTGTGCATGGAAAATCTCCTTCTACTTCCCTCTCTCTAATTCATCTTGCCTTTCAAAACAATAAATAAATATTATTAAAAATGTTAAGTTCACTGAAAGTCTAAATAACTTGTATGTATTTCAATTTTTAAATCAGATTAATGGGAATATTAAAATTTTGGATTTGCAAATCATCTTCCTCAAATGGAAACTCTTGTCTCTGTCTCTGGCTCAAGGCTCTTGTTCATAGTGTCTAGGAGATGTGGCCCCTGTGCTGGGTGTTCACATCAGCTTTGTAAAAGTCTCATATCACAGTGCTCAACTGCCCTAGAAAGTTCAGGTTGTTTTTCTCCTCGCGTCTCAATTCTGCTTCTGGCACATCCCCAGCAGAGCCCATGTCTGTTGTGTTTGATGGGAGTGGTCAAGGGAACAATTGTTGGCTTTCACATTATTCTTCTGCCACCTACATCTTATTCATTAGATTTTGCTTTCTTTTCCCTTTCCTGTTTCTTCTTTGTTCTGGTAAAGCTAATACTTTAAAATTCAGCACGATTATTGCTTATTCATGACCACAGATCAACAAAAGACCTTTTACTAAAGGCTCCTTTGTGGCCTGGGCTGCATTCATTGGGGTCCCTATGCCATTTTGCTTCCCTGGCAGGCGCAGGAAGCAAGCTCCACACTGAAACAGGACGCCACGCCCAGCGCTGGAAGAGGCCCAGTGGCTTGCTTTGGGGCTCGCCCTTTCAAGAAGGCTTGACGTGAGAAAGGTTTTGAGCCAATCCTTTGGTTTCCCCGACAATTCTTTCCAGCACCCTCTTCCTAGCCACCTTGCAATTGCTCTTACCCGAGTTTGGCTTCTCTCCCCAAGGCCTTTTCCAAGGGCCTCTTGTGCACATCCTCCAAGCTTCCCACACCACAGATTCCTTCAAAGGCTCAGCAGCCCTGGGAAGGGAAGAGTGACAACAAAAGAAAACCCCATGGGAGCCAGGTTTGCTTTGGCAGCAGCTTGGTTGTTCGGCAGGTGGGAGGCGTCCTTGGATCCAACCTCACAGCTCAATGCAGTTGTTGTCTTTTGGTCTGGTTTCTTCCTGTCTCTTTGGAGGCTTTGCGCCATCCCTACCCTCTTCCCTCTTTGTGTAAATTTTCCCAAGCCTCAGCTGCTCCTGCCTCCACTCAGCCTTTATTTGTTGCCAACACTGGATTCTCTTAATCTTGTCTAAGTCACTGTGTCTACACACAGGAGAGAAGAGGCTCTGGCACTCAGAAGGTGGGTCCCTTTGCTATTTAGTTGCCTGATTTATCTTAAGGTCATTGGGTGCAGCAGGTGTGAGCAATGGAAGGGCTGACCTATCAGAGAGCTTGCCCCACAGTGGTGTTCAGGAAGCACTTATGGGTCTCTGCCCACATCCTAAAGCCCTACTGTGAATATTGTTGCTGTACGGGGGGGGGGGGGTGTACATTTTTAAATTTAAAAAATGAAACATTTTTATAAACCAAACCAATTACTGGCTGAATTCACCCTGCCTACTGCTACCAGTTTGGAACCATGGCTGGCTGGCCCAAACTGGTAGTTCTCGACTTTAATTAAATAATTACCTACTCCTGTAGTGCTTATTTAAAATGCTTTTGAAAAGGTTTGTCCCAATCCTCCCCCTTCCCACCCACCGCTCAAACCCAGCACTGCAGTATTGCAAGTTAAGCTGCTGCCTGAAATGCTGAGATCGCATACAAACCCAGGTTCCAGTCCTGACAACTTGATTTCTGGTCCAGTTCTTTTCCAGTGGCTTAGGAAAACAGCAGTGGGTGGCCCACGTTCTCTCACTGTGGGAGGGAAGAAGCTGCTGGCTCCTGGCTTTGGTCTAGCCCAGCTCTAGCCATTGTAGCCATTTGGGGAGTGAATCTGCAGATGAAAGACCTCTGGCTCTCTCTCATGTTAGCTCTTTTTTTTTTACTCGATCTTTTAAAGTGGCAGTTAAAAAAGGAAAAGAAGAAAGAAAGAAAAGACCTGAGCTACAAAGTCCAAAATTCTGTGATCACAGCTCCCAAGGGAAGTATCTGCTTGGATATCTTATCAGTTGAACCTGTAGATCCAAGTGAGAAACTGTTGAACATTCTCCTGAAGAAATGGGGCCCATGAACTTCATTGTGATTTTTCTGCAGGCCATTCAAGAACCTACTATCTGGCTGGGTCTCCAGCTACCACTACTGTCAAGAAGAGTCAGTGTGTTGGGAGGTAAAAAGGCAGGATCCCCACTGTTCTTGCTTCTCTCCAGAGGCCTCAAATCACTTCCTGCCTTTCCTTCCCACTGTCTCCCTCTCACAGGGAAATGTCAGAGCAGCTGGAAAAACACCCACTGCCCAAGTTAAAACAACAAAGACTTTCTGGGGCCTCAAGCTTCTTGATGGCTGGAGATTGTTTTCTTTCAGCAAACGATCCCACAGAACCAATAGCACCTGCTGAATAACACTTCTTGCCCTTGTGATTTGAGAACAAAACCCGTTGTGATGCTTTCTGTAAGTTGCTCTGAAATGGTTAGGAGAGAAGAAGCTGCTACCCATTTCCATACTGTCTGCAGTGAGCTAACTTTGAAAGTGACAGGGCAACAAGTGAGTAAGTAGAGGTTCTGTAGGTAAAGTGGCGCAATACCTAGACCAGTTAGAGAGTTTCCAGGAGTCCCAATCTGGACATTGTGCATTGTGTGTACACTAAGAAAACACTAGAAGTATACTGAAATGTGGAATTAATGCCAAATTTCTGGCACAGAAAATATTGCATGAAATTTAGAAGAATAACATTCTTGTATAGCCCACGTGGCTTTGAACTAGAAGCTCTGAGAGGCATGCTTGAATTAAAATAGTTGGCCAACAAATGTCAGTCGAAGAAGGATGAGTGCAATTAATCACCAAGTATTCTTGTTTTCATGAGTTATGGCCAGGCCAGAATTTCTGGGTAACAAAGGAGACACTGGGACCTGCCACCCATGTCCTCCTGCCGTGGCCATCTGCCAGAGCATTTGGCATCTCCCTTAAATGCAAGATTGAATCTTCTGGAGCCTTTAAAAAATGTTTGAAGAAGTGCCAAATGTTAACTTGCCAAGGAGTAAATGCATCTGGCTGAAACCTTGGCCCTCTTGGCAATTGCACTGGATCCTACCGTGAGGATAGCATTGGTCATCTGAAAAGTTTTTAAATGTAGGTAAATTGGAAAAGATTTAAAAATCCATGCATAGATTTTTTTTTTCAAGGAACTTTTTGAAGCCTCTGTGTGTTATCCCCAGCAGCAACTCATCCTGACCAAGACCCACCTGGAGAGAGTTTTCAAGTGTCACAGGTGAAGCTTGCTAGCAGTAAGAAGTAAGAAAAGGGCAGATTGATGTAGATAAAATAAGAGAATGGAAGGGAAAGGTCCTTGGGGGGTAAAAGGCACCATGTGCAGCTTAAGTGTGACTAAACAGTTGCTACGGTCTGAACATTTGTGTCCCTCTCTGTCCCCAAATTCACATTTTGAAGCCTAATCACTGAGGCTATTGTATTACAGTGGTGGGGGCTTTAGAAGATTATTAATGGTCATCAGAGCTGGGCCCACGTGAATGGAATTGGTGCCATTTAAAAAGAGGCTGGTGGGAGATTGTTCTGCCCATTCCACTATTGGAGCACACAGCTAGAAGGTGCCGTGTCTAAAGATTGGGGCCTATGAAAAACTGAATTTGTTGGCACATTCAAAAAAATTATTTATTTGATGGAGTGATAGAAGAAAGACAGAGAGAGAATGATCTTTCATCTGCTGGTTCACTCCCCAAATGGCTACAACAGCAGGGCCTGGGCCAAGCCAAAGCAAAGAGCCTGCAATTTCATCCGGATCTCCTGTGTGGATGTCATGGGTCCATCCCAGACCATTAGCCCCTGCTTTCCCAGGTGCATTAGTAGGGAGATTGATGGAAAGCAGAATAGCTGGTATTCAAACTGATGCTGCAATATGGACTGCTGGCCTCCCAAGTGGGGGCTTAACTCACTGTGTTGCAATACCAGTCCCTCTGCTGGCTCCTGACTGCTAGCTCCTGGACTTCCCAATCTCTGGAACTGTGAGTAAAACATTTCTATTGTTCATGAATTACATCGTTTAATGTAGCTTTTCTCTGGTATCACAAACTTTTATTAATTAAATATCCAATCCTGCACAAAATGAAAGACAAATGATATGCAGGAGAAAAAAATCTCTACAACATGTTAAAGTATAAAAATGGCCTTTAAAAATGTATAAGGAAAGGAGGAACAGTCAAAAAGGACCAATCAAAGGACAAGAAGAAGCACTTCTCAGAAAAGGAATGATAAGGGATAAATAAAAATACAGAAAATGGAATCAAGATGGCGGCACAGGGTGCAGACACGTTTGGAATCAGAGATTCATTAGGGTACAGGCAGCAGATCACAGGAAACGATAAGGGTTAGGCAGTCTGAAGGAGGGTACCCAGAGAGCCCCTGGACACAGGGAAGCAGCGATGGTGGAATGTTGCTACAGTGAACAGAAAACCCACCAGCAGCCCATGAACAGTGATCTGGACTCTGGTGACAACCAGTGATCCAGCAATGGCCACAGATCAGCTCTTGTGGCAGCCAGGTGGGAGCTTGGGTTCACAGGAGAAGTTCAGGAAGTGAAGGCAGACTGAGACTGGCCAATCTTGCCAAATAGTTTGGCCCAGCAATGAATGGAGAAAGAGCCACAGACTCTGTGGGGCACACCAATATTAGGACAGAGCTCATAACACGGAAATCGGATGCCAAAGTGGGTGTGTTTCTGGCTGATCACACTGAGCTGACACCACAGGGAAGGCAGCATCCTGTTTCTCCAGGAGTGCCCCAGTAGGTGCCATCTTGTGTTCCAGGGCAGAGAGTGCAGAGTTCAGGAGTGGGCTCAATTCTAACCAATCACATGGAACTGAGCCCACAGAGAAAGCAGTGCCAGCCTCACATCTTGCAGGGTCAGAGTGGTCCTCGGGTCTGATAGCCAACAGCCCCAGATCTGTGTCTGTGCCCACCAGGTGGCATCATGCACATAGAGGCAAGGGCTTAGAAATCAGGGGAGAAGTGGTAAATTGCACATGATCTAAATCAGTAGAATTCAGAAGCTATTTTCACAGGACCAGACACTGTTAGACTGAAGGGAGGACAGATGAACCGTGCAAGGGCTAAGTTGGGAACAAAATCACTTCCAGGTTAGAGCACTGCACAGAATCCTCAGGAAAAAACACTTCCATGGTGGCACTTTATAGACTCCATCCAGGGAAAATCCAGGTGGCACTCAAGCTTAATGGCCAGCGCATGTAGACAAGATAAGCGCTGTCAACAAACCAGTTATTTGGGACAGTTGGTATCTTCCTAATCCAGGACACTAATTGTTTCATCAAGAGGAGCTCCACGTCTTTGGTTAGGTTAATTCTAAGGTATTTAGGGTTCTTTCCTGCTCTTTTAAAAGGAACTGTTCTTATAAATTCTTTTTCAGCCACAGAGCTGTTTGTGTACACTAGAGCCATTGATTTATGCTCATTGATTTTGTACCCTGCTGCCATGCTAAACTCTTATGTGTTCCAGTAGTTTCCTTGTTGAGTCTTTTGGTTCTGCTTCTTTTAGAATCATGTCATCTGGGAACAGGAATAATTTGACTTCCACATTTTCAGTTTGAATTCCTTTAATTTCCTAGGCTTGCCTGATCGCTCAGGCAAGGACTTTCAACACTATGTTGAATAGCAATGGTGAAAGTGGAAATCCTTTTCTAGTTCCAGATCTTAGTGAAAAAGCTTCCAGTATTTCCCCCATTCAGAATGATGCTGGCAGAGTTTTTTGTTTTTTGGGTTATTTTGTAAATTGGTTTGATTATGTGGTAGAATGCTCCTTTTATACCTATCTTGCTTAAATGTTTTTTTTTATCATGAAGTAATGTTGGATTTCATCAAATACCTTCTCTGCATCTGATGAGATGATCATATGGTTTTCATGCTACAATTTGTTGATGTGGTATATCACATTTATTAATTTGCATATATTAAGTCATCCCTGCATGCCAGGGATAAATTCCACCTGGTCTTTGTGAATGTTGCATCTGTGTTTATCAGGGATATAGGTCACTAGTTCTCCTTCTTTATGCTTCAATAATACGGTGCTAGATTTTCTGCATTTGTCTATTCCTATAATGCCATGGTTGCATATGGATAGCAAAATGTTGTAACTATTGCTGGAGGACTATACTGCTGAAATAATACAGAAGGAGGAATAGCGGGAGGGAAAGGAGGGAAGGGGGGAGGGAAATGAGGAAATTCCCATACCAATAAAATTGTACCGTAAAAATAATAAGAATAATTTTCTGGGAAAACCTGCAATGAACAATATCTATAAAAGAATTATTGGCAATAACAATAACATCAGGGAAGTATTGCCCTTAGAAGACAGAGGGAAAACTACTGATTTACTATTCTATGCCTAGATAATCTTTCATTTAATAATTATACTTAGACCAATAAAAAGGCAATATGTAGATGGAAAAGGGATTTATTTATCTTTATTGAAAAGGCAGATTTGTAGAAAGAAGGAGAAATAGAAAGATCTTTCACCTGCTGGTTCACTTTCCAAATGTGCACCATGGCTGGAGCTGAGCCAATCTAAAGGCAGGAGCTCCTTCAGGGTTTCCGTGTGGATGCAGGGTCCTAAAGACTGGAACAATCCTCCATTGCGTTCCCAGGCCACAAGCAAGAGCTGGATAGAAAATGGAGCACCTGGAATATGAACTGGTGTGCATATGGGATGCCAGCTCTGCAAGGTGAAGGATTAGCTAGACAGCCATTCAACTTTTCATGATATGTTTTTCCACAAATCTTTCAAAGATCCTTATATAAGATCTTGTCATTCACAAATGGAGAGAATTTTACTTTTTCAAATTTAAATGCTCTTTTATCTCTTTTTCTTGCCTTGTTTTTCTGACTAATATTTCCACTAACTGAGAACAAGATCAATGGGCATCCTTGTTTTATTGCTGATCTCAGAAAGAGAGCTTCCAGCACTTTTACTGTTGAGAACAGTATTGGCTATGGGTTTTTCATGTATGGCTCTTACCGTGTGGTGGTGTCTTGGGCTCCCTGTAGCCTATGTCTTCAGGTGTTTGCCTGGCACCTGATATAGTCCAGCGATGGTGTTTGATGGAAGTATCTTGGAGCATGAGGCTGCAGGGACTGACCAAGCTCCAGGGCAGCTTACACCCTGGGGCCCTAGAAGCCAAGCTGATAGCAGGTTTCAGTGGAATTGGGCGTACTGCTCAGTTCTATGGCAAAGTTCAGTGCTCACTTCCTTCCCCTTATGGAAGCTGGATGATATAACCCAGCAATCTTAACACATCCTGTTTCATCCAGCAGATTTTATTCCTAGGGATTTATGATAAGGAAAGAATTAACTAATTGTGAAATTGTGTTTACATGAGGATTATTATTCCAGAATGATTTATGATAGTGTGATGCTGGAAAGAATAAATATCTAAAGGAGAGAGTTATATCAGTAATTAATATCTGTAGACTAAAGCACCAGTAACTAAAAATCATTCCAAAGGTGGATACTTATTGCATGAAAAGGTGCCTAACTATACTTAAACCTATGCATTGTTGTCAGTTCTGAAAAGGTTTAAACACATTCTTGTACATGGACTGACGCATGCAAATCCAGAGATTTCTCTCTGAAAGCAAAAGTGGTTTCACGGGTGATGTTTGCTGCTGTTTTCTGGAATTCTGTGTAAAAGCAGATCATTTTAATTGTAAAAAGGAGCAAGGTAATTCATGTCTTTGTGGAGTACCCAACTCCTAAGAAATATGTGAAAGGTCCTAGAACTAGTTAAGTATTCTGTGTTTTAAATATCTTTGAAATCACAGGTAAATCCTGAGTGAACGATGATGTCCTTTTCTTTCGCCTTGAGTTCTCTTTGTCTCTGGATTTCATGGGTGCCTCATCTGTGCCAGGCATGGTGTTGGCCCAAAGAAGGGACCAAGGTGCCTTTAGAGTCCAGCACAGAGATGCCAGGTTGGCCTAAATATTTTAGTCATTTACTTTTAGAAGCTGTATATGGATGAAATATATGCCTGCCAACCAGCCTGCCTTATTATTTATACCTGCTCTAATCAGAGCCTTCCATACTGCAGCAACTGATGAATTATAGAGAGTCAGTTAATTAATAGAATTTATACAGCCAGTTGCAAGAAAAAATACTGAGGAGAAAACTGTAAATCAACACAGAAGTGTTTGTTACTTGTAAAGAAACTGTGATTACCTAGATTCATGATCTATTTCCACTTTTAGAGGCAATTTTTCAGGCAAAAATGCAGAAAAAACATCCAGCTGTTCTACCTCTTTGAAGGGATTTTTAAGGTTTTCCTACTGGATATTAGTTTTAATTAGCAACTTCATTTGATAGTCCACTAACATATAGTTAGAGTCAGTGGGGTCTCAGCTGTCTATTCTGTCACCTTAATTTTTAAAAAAAGGGTTGTACAAAGTTACCGGCAGTGATATGTTGCTGTATGCCGTTGATTTATAGGGCACAGGAGCACAATGCACAAAGCTAAACACAGGATGTTTTCTTCTCTCTGAATTGTGTTGTGTTAAAAGAGCACACTGGATAATAGCAGCTGACACCACAGTGATGGTCTTTGACACATTCATGTTGTGCCTCATTTTTAGGCCAACGAAGACTCTGTATTCTGTGACGAATCTAGGAGAGACCGAGGTAAGGTCCTCTTAGCTGTCTGCTGGGGGTTGCTGGGGTGAAGGCCTCTGGAGCATCATGTGGGCTCCTGACAGCAGGGTAAAAATTCCAGCAAACATTGTAAAAAAAGATTATGTTCACAGTACTGGCTTGAATTGGTTTTAGGACGCAGCACATGATGTGAAGTTTCTGGAATTAGACCTGGTTCAAATCCTTACTTTTTTTTTTTTTTTTTTTTGAGATTTATTTATTTTGGGCCCGGCAGCATGGGACCCTTTCTGTATATCCGCCTTTCCAATAAAAAAATAAATAAGTCTTTTTTTTTTTTAAGATTTATTCATTTTTATTACAAAGGAGGAGAGACAGAGAGGAAGATCTTCCATCTGATGATTTACTCCCCAAGTGGCCACAACGGCTGGTGCTGTGCTGATCCTAAGCCAGGAGCCAGGAACTTCCTCCGGATCTCCCACACGGGTGCAGGGTCCCAAAGCATTGGGCCGTCCTCGACTTCTTTCCCAGGCCACAGCAGGGAGCTGGATGGCAAGGGGAGCTGCTGGGATTAGAACCGGCACTCATATGAGATCCCAACACGTTCAAGGCGAGGATTTTAACCACTATGTTATTGCACCGGGCCCTACTTTGTTTCTTAATAGACACAGTTCTTAATCCACATGACTTTCAGGTTCCTCAGCTGGGATAAAATTCCTTATGGCAACTTATTTATACAGTACACAGAGTGTTTTAAGGAATAATTAACTTACTTGAAAGTCAGAGTTACAGAGAAAGAAAGTCAAACGGAGAGAGCTTCCGCCCACGGGTCCACTCCTCACATAGCTCCATCAGCCAGGGTTGAGCCATGCCAAAGCCAGGAGCCAGAAGCTTCATGCAGGTTTTCCATTTTAGTGGCAGGGGCTCAAGTACTTAAGCCATCTAAGATGCCTTGCCTTGGCCATCGTGGGGAGCTGGATGGGAAGTGGAGCTGCCGGGATAGGAACAGGCACCAGTGTGGAATGCTGGCGTCTTAGGCAGTAGCTTTACTAGCTGTACAACCGTGCTGGCCCCTGATATATAGAGTATCATAAATATTCAAACATTGTCTCATTTGTTCCCTGCAGTTACTACAGAAGGCAGATATTATTATCCCTAATTTATAAAAAATACTCATAATTTGATTCATAATATTATGTACTTTCTGCAAAACACACAAAAAATCTGACCAATCTGCAACAGGAAAAAAAATGGACTAAAAGGGAGGTGGATGGAATGTCACGCGTCTATAGCCAAGTGGTGCTCTGGTCTTCAGTAACTTGGAGATCCAGAGTGCCTGTCACTCACCTACCCCTGGGCTAGAAAACTCTGTAAACTGAGGCCCCCTCCCAGACAGCCCCATGAAAAGGAGCAGTTAGGTGTTCCGGGGAGGGCCTCCATGACCTTGACCATAGCAGCTGCTGGGCCTCAATCAGTCTGCATTGAGTAGAGGTGACGGAAAGCAGGGCTGCTTTCTCCATGATGGTGAAGGTGGTCTCTATTCCCTCATCTCATGTTCAACTGGCCATGTCTGTCAGGAATCTGACTCTACCTCCAGGAAGAGGATTTGCTATGGCTGCAGTACCAGAGTGGAACATGATCTCAATTAACCTATCGGATAAAAACTGGGTGTAATGGGAGACAAAGCTTCAGTTAGCAGCCATGTGAGAATGAATCCAATGAGACACTCTCTGCTGTAGTGCACTCCCGGGTAACTTCGTGACATCTGTGCAAATTACTAGTTCACTTCATTACCGTTCAGGCCTTTGTACACTCCAGTGGAATCTTCCCTGAATACTCTGGCTGATCTATTCGTCAGCAGATTTGAGGAACTGAAATTTGTGATCTGGGATTTTGCTATAGTTGTATAACATCAATGTCTCATTTCGATTAGAAATATGTTAAAAAAAAAAAAACTTTGGGAATGCATTTTGCACATGAGACCACATCAAGGCTGAATTCTTTTTCTTTTTAAAAATTTATTTTTTTTTTAATTGAAAAGCCAGATACACAGACAGGAGGAGAGACAGGAGAGGCAGAGACAAAGATCTTCCATCTGATGATTTGCTCCCCAAGTGGCCATAATGGCCAGAGTTGAGCTGGTCCAAAACCAGGATCCAGGAGCTTCTTCCTGGTCTCCCATGCTAGTGTCGGGTCCCAAGGCTTTGGGCCATCTGCAACTGCTTTCCCTGGCCACAAGCAGGGAGCTGGATCAGAAATGGGGCCCCTGGGATTAGAACTGGTGCCCATATGGGATCCTGGTGCATGCAAGTCAAGAACTTTAGCCACTGGGCTACTGCACTGGGCCTTACTGAATTCTTTAGACGGCAAGGTATCCACGTCTCAAGTTTAAAAACATTCTCTTTCTAGACAAAGTTTTTTTGTCTGGTATCACAGTGAAAAGCTTGTGTTTCAAAGGAAAGTAGAACTGGGTTCTAATCTTACTTCCGACCATGGGCTCTCAGATAAGTTATTTTCTTCTGCAAGAGTCTGTAGTTCATTTGCACAATTGTGACAGTAATTGTACTTATCTCATAGAATTTCTATGAGTATTTTTCCTAAAAATATTTATTTATTTGAAAGAGAGAGAGAGAGAAGCATTTCGATCTGCTGGTGCACTTACCAGATAGCCAGAACAGCCAGAGCTGTGCCAGGTCCAAGACCAAAGCCAGGAGCATCCTCCAGGTCTTTCACAGGTATCAGGGGCCCAAATGCTCAGGTGATCTTTGCTGCTGTTCCCAGGCCAGTAGCAGGAAGCTGAACAGGAAGTGGAGCAACTGAGACATGAAGCAGTACCCACATGAGATGCCAACATTGCAGATAGTGTCTTTTTGTGTCATGCGATAATGCTGGCCCTTATTCATACTTTTAAGCATTAGGTTGTCTATCATTAAGACAAAATATGTATTTTTCCCACTGTTTGAAAGAAACAGATACACAGAGAGATGTCTGCTGACTTACTATCCAAATGCCTGCAATGGCTAGGGCTGGACTAGGCTCAAACCAGTCATCTGGAACTCATTCTTGCTCAGCACTCTGATATGGGATGTAGGTAGGCATCCTCTAGTGGTCTTAACTACTGCTCCCACTGTACCAAGTCTTGTTATGCAGATTTAAATAATGGGTGCAACGTGCTTGGCAGGTCTTGGCAAATAGTAACCATTCAAATATGTTGCAGTTGTTATTGTCCAACAAATGTTGATTGTTCTCCTACCATGTGTCACGTGAATACTCACCACGGGGGGCTGCATTGGACAGCAGACACTGTTCGCAGAAGGGCAAACTGAGCAGTACTTGACATAGAGTAGATGCCACTGCACAATTATCTTTTATGGTAATTTAAAGTGTTTACTTGAGAGGTAGAGACAGAAACAGAACTCCCATCCACTGATTCACTTTCCAAATGCACAGCTTTAAGTAAAATCCAGGTCTCCAATGTAGGTGACAGGAAATCAATCCGAACCAACATCACTGCCTCCCAGAATCTGTACAAGACAGCTAGAACCAAGCATCCGACCCAGACACACTGAGACAGCATATGGGCAGTTAAACCATCAGGCCAAATGCCCATGCCTTTGCCAGGTTTTTTAAACAAGTCAAAAATAGGAGCTAAGAATCCAACTTCCAGTTGAGGTTTGAGCCACAGAACTAGCTCCCTGCCTAGAAAACTCAATTGATTTGGGGAAATAGTGAGCGATTATAACAAAATTTCAACTGTTTAATGAAAAACCAACAACAAATAGGAGAATGTTCAAAGATCACAGGAAAATTACAAATAATAAAAAGAATGTATTAAAATGATATAACAATAAGACACTGTACTTTCCTCTTCTATGATTGTTTCTACTTTCTTTGAGTGTTTATCACTTTTATAATTACCTTTAGAGTATTATTTCCATAGATCTGGGATTTAAAATAGCTATAATGATACTGATATAATCTTCTACACTCCCCAAGTCACACTCCTGGGTCAAAGATTTGTCAAAATTTTGCCTTGAAAAAGAAGGCCTACGGGAATCATTTTGAGGGCTAGCTCTTGGAAAAGCATTTTGTAGGTTAAGGGAAAGTTAAGTCATCATTGTTTAGAAAGGAAAGGACTGAAGGTTGTGTTAAGGGATATAAGCTTTGTCTGACAATCTGCTGTGGCCCTAGGAGGAGGAGTGGTGATGGGTTCCCAGAACATGGCTTAATTTCATTAAAGTTTATCAGAAAATTGCTTATGTCTTTCATCAAGAATTATATTTGCTTCTTCCCAGAATGAAGTTTTAAAGGAGAAGTAGCAGGAGTTAGGGGTCATTTTTCTGTGCCACCTCGCAGCTCTCCTTTTCTTCCTGTGATTCTTACTTCCTTCCAAAGAGGAAAACCAGCTCCAGAAGCCTGGGAGTTGCTCTCATCATCATCTGTGTAAGTCCAGTTGTCAAGTTCTAGGTCTTATCTTTTATGTAAACCTCTCAGTTTAGTATGCCCATTTCTAATACCATGACCCCTACTTTAGTGGAGGTCCTGAGCAATTATTTTATCTTGGAACTCAAAAGGTAAATTTATTATTATTTTCTTCATTATTTTTGTAATACCAAAAATTATTTCTGTATTATAAGACAGCTGGAGTAGAGAGCTGGAAGTCGACATCAGACCCAGATACACTGATATGACGTGTGACATGAGGGCATATTAACCAGTAGGCCAATGCCTACCCCCTTTGCATGTTCTTTATAAACCCATGTTTCCAAATTCTCCAGTTTAGTCACAGCTATATTATTTCCATATTATTTCTTTATTAATTCTTTTAAAAATGGCTTTTATTCTCTAATGGGGGTGCGGTGGGGGGAAACTGAACAAAGCTAGCATATGAAAGTGTCAAACCTTTTGATGTCTTTCATTTCAGTTTTGTTTATAATTTCTTTTGTCGAGTTCATCACTGGCTCATGGATTACGTGGTGGCATCATTTTTCCCAAGAGACTTTTGTGTTTCCTTTTTGTCACTCGTATGTTGATTACTCTGTGGCACATTTTTCCATAGCACTGTAATTTGTTGTTGTTGTTGTTGTTTTTGTGGTGGTGGCTGTTCTAACTCCTACTAATTGTTGACCTGGTTTCATGGCTTCTCAGTTATGGAAATGTATAGTGATGGAGTGCTGGGGTCTATCATATACAGATGTGGGGGTGTAATGGAACATGCATCCCTGCTTCCAGACGAAAGATGGATTCCTAAAGAAACTGTTGGACATGTGTAGACAATGGGATGCTGGACTATCTGACATTGTCTGTACCAACAATGTCAGGATATACTTATATAAGAGACTGATAGAATTATAATTCCTTATGAAGGACTACACCATTGTAGTAAAATGGGGAAAATCTGTTGGGGGGTAGGAGTTTGCGGGGGAATCCCAGCCTGTATGAAACTGTACCACATAATTCAAAATTAAAAAAAAAAAAGAAAATGTCAAACCTTGAAACCATGAATCAGTTTGAAGTTCTTAAATACACGTATTGTGTCAGAGTACCCAAATAAAAGTTAACTGATTTACTTATCTGAGAGGCAAAGAGAGAGATTGATCTATCTGCTGGCTCACACCCTGGATATCTGAAATGGCTACTGACTGGGCCATATTGAATTCAGGAGTCAAGAACTTAACCAGAGTCTCCCACAGAGTCTCCTACTGGTTAGATAAGCTGCCTGTGGGGAAAAACTGGTCTCAGAATGACAGAGCCACAGCTACTTCCATGAGGTTCCACAACTGAACCCATAAGATAAAAATGTAGACACACTGATAGGAGAAAATACCTACAGATTGACCACATGTGTAGGACATCACATGAAAGACAAATGAGTGCCCAAGCACCCAGTGGGATTCCAAGTTTGAGATACCCTCTGAGGTGTGGGAAGAGTGGAGGGGAAATACCAACATTTGAGGGGAGAGTAAATGGTTTTTGGAAATAAGGAATGGGTTCTCGGAGTAGGTGATGGCCTGTGACAAAGTCTGGATTTGGTGACAGCCTCTTCCTCTTCTGCGACCCTGAAGAGGGCATTTATGGCATCTGCTTGTCTCCACCACTCCGCAAATGCCCTCAGAAGGCACATCTTTGTGTGGCATTTCCTGAATCCCTTCCAGCTTATATAAACACATGTATACATGTACGTTGCAACCAGTTGTATTGAATGTTGTATCAGTGGTTGGTGCACTCCTTCTCCAACTTCATGTCTCAAAATAAAATAGCACTTTATATGGGAACCCATAAAAACAAGGTCTCTAGTCTTGAGATTTTTCTAATGGGAGACAGAAACAACAGGGGAGAACTTAGTAGTGCTTATTAACCACACAGAAACTATCGTTGCAGGCATTATGGCAAGGAAACAGGCAGAGATTTTTGAGGTACAGCTCTTGCACAATCCATAGGAGCGCTCAGAGAAGGATCAGTGTGCTTGTTGCATGCTAATGGCTCCTTGTGAGAAAGGAACCTGCAGCAAACAGCCTGCTGGTTCTGTGGGGCTTATCTGTAAGCTGCTGTCTAATTCTCATGACATCCTTGTCCTGCTCCAACCCCTTCCCTGAGCCTCATCCTGGATGCAGGAGTTGTGTGGGGTGAGGCTTCTGTGATGAGGAGAGACAGCTGTTTGTACATGACTTAGTAATTTTTAGGAACTAAAAATTTAATCAGTTTTAGGCTGCCTTGAAATATCCCCAAATCAAAACAACTGCATCAAAGCAGCAGCTTCAAAGTGCCAGCTCTCTGCTGCCTCTCTGTGCCTGGCCTTGCCCCATCCAGCCTGCTGAGGGAGTAGGATAAGATACAGAACTGAAGCAATCCCAACCCTGTTTGAAGCCTTGCTGGCTCCTGTTTCTCCTCTTCCACTGCTTCCCTGCAAGACTTCCTAGTTGCAGTTATAATCAAGCCATACAAAGCTCTGCAAAAGCCCACGAGTCAGGGCCACAGGTCTGTGCCTGCCCCTCCCTCTGCTTGGAGACCTTTCTCCCTTGTCCTGTCTGATGGAGCCCTCATCTTGGGTCATCTGCTGGAAGCAGTTCCATGCGTCGACTTTCTGCTCTGGGATTCCATAACGGTCTGTACCATTTCTCTCCTATCTCACTAACTCCTTCAGTGGGTTTACTTATTCCCCTGTTTGTCTTTCTCACTTGGCTCTGAGACCTTAAAGAGTAGTGGATGTAAATTCTCTGTCTTGATAGTCCTTGAATGTGGCATAATGTATCAGAACCAAATGTCCAATAAATGTTTCTTGAATGAATTAGTGAATATATTTGTGAATAACTGAAAAGTTAACTGAGTAAAAGAAACCCATCATAATACAATGCTAAAATTGGGAGTCCTCTCAAAGACTCATGCTTTCCAATTTGCTAGTGAGGCATTTGCAGTTGTTATAATTTCCTAACTTGCACACAAAGAGAAGGAGAGTTTGTGTTGCCTTTTGGTATGGGTATGCCTAGTGGTACTTAGATGCCATGGTAGTTAATTTGCTGAAACTTTAAGAATTGCACTTTGGTTTAGATGAGATATTTCTTAAATATTGAATGAGATGAAACATGTAAACCATATATAACAAAGAGGCATTTATTAGCTATTTTTCTTCTTGCTAATCTGCACCCCGTGATGCAGCAGGAGATGGTTCCTTCTACTCATGTAAGAGGTTGAGATTCAGATGGAGTTCCTGGCTCTCTTCAGCCTGGCCAAGCCCTGTCATTATAAGCATTTGGGGAGTGAGCCAAATACATTTAATACATGTCTCATAAATCAAATAAATAAAAATTAAGATATTAGCTATTTTTGTCATCATGAAAGAACTATGCTGATTAGGCATATAGCGGTAGAGCACGGAAGTTAGAAAAGGCCTTTGCATCCTGTGTTTACCACTTGCTTTTCTTTCTTTTTTTTTTTTTTTGCATCCCCTGGGATGATCATGTGCTTTTTGTTCTTCATTCTTCATATGTGATGTGTTCTATTTAATGATATGCATATGTTAAGCCATCCTTGCATCCCTGGGAGAGAGTGCACTTAATCATGATATAATAATCTTTTTGGTATCATGTTGCATTTGGGCTACTAGTCATTTGTTGAGAATTTGTACATCTTTGTTCATCAGTGATATAAGACTAGTAGTTTCCTTGTTTCCTTTTTTGGTGTTAGTAATGATCTTTTGGATTAGATTTTTTCCTTTTCAATTCTTTGGAATAGGTTGAGAAGAATTCGTGCTGATTCTTACAATTTTGGTAAAATTAAACAGTGAAGTCATCCAGTATTGGATTTTCCTTGGTTAAGGAACTTTTTATTGTTGATTCAATCTCACTAACTTTGGAAAGAGGGGTAGGGACAGATGGGCCAGGACTGTGATTTTATACAATGTGGCTAGGAAATGACACATGGAGAATGTGATTTTAAGTGAGTATCTGAAAGTGGACAGGAAGCAAGCTGATGGGGAAAATAGAACAGAGAAACTCAAATGGAAATGTACTTGGCACAGGAAGGAGGCCTGTATGGTAGGATGAGGAGAGATAGGGTAGGTGATGAAATCCAAAGACTGTGATTGACTGCTTAGCTCTTTAAAATTTTTTAATTTTCTTATTTTTGTATCTTTGTTTTTTTATTATATTTTCCATGATACAGTTTTGTAGGTATAGGGATTTCCACCCCACCCCAGTTTCCCTTACATGCACCATTTTCTCCCATTTTATTATAATAGTGTAGTCCTTCAAGGATTTCACTTTGTATAAACAGTTTCGAGCAGAGGCATGGCTTGACCCAACTCACAGGGTCATGCTACTTTGCCAAGTGTAGCCAGATTAGGACACAGTGGCGTAAAAGAGGCTATGGAATAACCCAGGAAAATGTGCGATGAATCACCCTCATGACCTATAACCAAGACATTTTCCTTTCTTCTCTCAGAAAGTAGTTACGTTGCTCAAATTGCCAGTTGTTAGGAAAGCATTATACTTAGCACAGAAATCTATGGTGCCCACACTGTAAGTGATAACTCCTTCTCTTGCGCAGTGTATAACCCGCACAGCTGTGTGGGCTGGTCCTAGAAAAGGGGAGAAAGAAGAATCAAAGATAACATTCAGACTTTTAAGCATGAAAAGCAGGAAGAATGAAATTTCCAAGAACTAAGAAAGACAATTAGGAAAAATTGTGGTAGGATAGGCAGGAGATTGGTTTTTAACACCTGAAAAGTGAGATGTGTAATAGTGAGGGCAACAATAGAGCAGTTGTCCGATTCTGCCAGCATGAGAGTAATCAGAATGTATAAACATTAAAACTATTTCCTGTCGGTAGTAGTTCAGTAGGTGTTAGATGTTGTCTGTAGATGGGGTCTTTTGAGAGTTAAATCGGGGTAAGTGGTTCGTACAAGTGGACCCTAGTACAATATGGCTTGAAGACGAAGAAGAGGAACTGAAAAAAAAACGAAAACACACACACAATAGAGAGGCTATCTGTAAACAAAGAAAAGGTGGCCACCTGCAAGCCTAGGAGAGCAATCTTGAAACAGATCAACCTTTCAACAACCTGGACTCCCAGCCTCTAGAAATAGGAAACAGTGAAGTTTTTATTGTTTATAGAAAAAAATATTATAAAGCCACCTGAATGTTCAACATAAACATCGACATATACCTACATATCTATAATCTTATATGCATACAATGCAGGCACTTGATCATCTTCTAAGTGATTATCATTTCTGCTTTGGTATGCTCATGTGTGATTCTAAGACCATAGTCTAGATGAATCTCTTATCAAATTATGAAACAAGTTGTTTTAAACAAATACTTTTATAAAAACATAAATATATTTTAGTGACAATATATATATAAACCAGTCTATTTGTTGGAATAAAACCATGTAAATGTGTATGTTTCAGGGATTTGTTTGTTTTGAAAAATTCCTTCTCTTTCCTTGTTTTGCATGTGGCCTGTTCTGTTCTGATGGAGTTATATATATGAACAAATGAGAAAACATTAAACAACATCATTGATTGTCTTCTGAGATATCTTTTTGTTTCTAAACAGACCTTCAAGAGAGGGACTACTCGGATCTAGGTTGTAAAATGTAATTATGTTTTGTATTTCTTACCTATGTCATCACAATAGATTATGTTGGTGTGGTATTTAACTATCAGCTAGTGGGGCCAGTTTTGGGGCACTGAGAGTTAAGGCATACTGCCATGTAGGAATGCTGTTTTGAATTCTGGCTGCTCCACTTATGATCCAAAATCTTGCTAATGTGCCCGGGGGAGCTGTGGGAGATAACTCAAGTGCTTGGGCCACTGTCACCCACATGGAAAACAGGGTGGAGCTACATTACCGAATGATGGGATTTAAAAGTTGAATATAATACTATTTTGAAAGCAAGAACAACTACAGAGTACTGTCTGGTGGTGGTGTTTAAGTTCTTGACATGATCAAGGAACAGAACAGAGCAGTAGATTGTCCCCATAAGACAGTTAAGTCCTGGATCATGTTGGACATAGCTGAGGAGCCACACAAAGCAAGACATTGCCTAGTGAGCAGACATTGCCTAAACTTGAACCATGTAACATGTTTTATAGACTAATATTCTTAAAAGATGAGTAAATATTTTTAACTATACAGTTAGTTGGAGATATACAGTTAGGGAATTGTTTTATATGAACACATAAAATAATTTCAGTACCATAGTTAAATTTTATGATGTATGAAATAGAATTGCTTGATTATTGTACAGCACCCCCTGATTGCACTAAGCTCGACAGGGGTGGAATCTGTCCCATTTGACTCACCAATGTTTGCATAGATCATGGAACACAGCACGTGCTCACAAGCCTGATAAATACATGAAAACAGGAATGTCATGAATGATTAAACAGATCCATTTTGATTAAATGCTTGCTACAGTATGAGCTCACTCTGATATACAGTCAACACTAAACACATGTTTATTCTCGGTGTTGCTCTTCCTATAACATGCATCTTCCTTTCAAAAAATCTCTCCAGTTCCAATGTGTGTGGATCCTTCCTTCTTTCCTTCTCCTTTCCCCTTCTCTCTCTCTCTCTCCTCTCTCCATTTCCAAAGCTTCTCTCCAGAGCCCCTATTGGAAGGTCTTCTCTGAACACCTGTTTTTGGACTTGGAATTCCTGTCAGTGCTCCCACAACTGTTTGTGATTCTTCCTGTCCTGGGGTCAGCCAGCAATCCTCAGCACCCCATAAGCTCTCTGGGAAGCAACATGCCATAGTTGGCTTGGGATCCCCAGTGCCTATCACTTGGCTTAAAACATAGCAAGTGTTCTAGGATGTCAAATCTCAGTTCTCTTGGCTATGTTTAAGCAACATTTCCATTAGCGCCTTACGAAGTATGGAAATGCCAACTTTATTAAAACTATTCGAGAATTATTTCTTAGAAATCCCAGATTTCGTCATATGACTGACTAATACTCTTTCTATGTTTAATCTTTTAGCTTTATAATGAAAGATGATATATTTTGGTTATCTTGTGCCTGTTTGAGTGATCTGTTCTTTTCCTATGCATTGATGAAAGCTTTTATGTGGCTTTAGAAAATACAAATATCTAGAAACACGGATTTGAAAGGGAATTCTTTTTCCAGTCAGTTGCCTAAACTACCCATAACTAATGGTTGCTGAACATATTTTCAAAGCTCTCCAGTAATGGCAATGACAGGGTTTAATCACTATTGCGGCTGAGTTTTGCCTAAGGTCAGAGAGAACACTATTGTTGCATCCTAATTTGATTTTGTCTGGCTTTTAATCTCTATAGAGACGGAGAAAAACAAGCTAACATCCGCCTCCAAACCATCTTGTTGTTGAAGAAAGTCATTAAATAAGTCCTTGCCCTGTAATTTTCAGTGCAAAGCCAGTTCAAAGTCTTACCTTTCTTCGTGAGGGTGATCACCTCTCCTTTTGGTGGGTCCTTCTTTCTCTTGGACCTCTTCCAACTCCTGTTCTTCTCTCTAGAAATTCAGAGATCGAAACTTGACTCAAGACCAGGAAGGCTCTGACCAAGATTAATTGTAGAAAAAATTATAAGCTCTCAACCTTTGTGTGTCATACTCCAACAGGGCCTCTTCGACAGAACAATGGCATTAGTTTAGACTTCACTAAGTAATTTGTAACATTCTAAGGTAAGTTGAACAACAATTTACAACCTTAAAATATATTCTTTGAAAAGGCATGATGAGAAGCAGAGGAAGGTATTTAAAATGTCTACAACAATATACTATTTCAAAGGCTCGTTAAATAAAAATGAACCAATATCATGCACTTACTTTTAACTTTTTACTGGACTTATCTTTTTTCTGAAGAATTTTTTAAGTGTTGGTGTAGTCAACATGGTTGTATTTTTATGAGAATTTAAAAGTGAAAAAAAAAGCTTTGTAACAGCACACATTTCAAGAATTCACTTGCTTTTTAAATTGAAAAAGTTTTTTTTTTTTTTATTGGAAAGTCAGATATACAGAGAGGAGGAGAGACAGAGAGGAAGATCTTGCATCTGTTGATTCACTCCCCAAGTGGCCACAATGGCTGAGCCAATCTGAAGCCAGGAGCCTGGAGCCTCCTCTGGATCTCCCACATGGGCACAGGGTCCCAAGGCTTTGGACCATCCTTGACTGCTTTCCCAGGCCACAACTACAGAGCTGGATGTGAAGCAGGGCTGCTAGGATTTAAATTGGCACCCATATAGAATCTTGGTGCATGCCTCTAGGCTATTGCGTTAGGCCCTGGCTTTCAAATTTCGCAAAACTCAAAAAGATGTATCCATATTTTAAATATAATGATGCAATATTTTTAAAATCACTGTAACTTTTAATCAATTTGTTTTCTCTCTCCTTTTGGATCTTTGTCAAAGATAAATCTCCTGAGTAAATGCTTCCAAGTTCTACCTGGAGCTGTGCTGTACTGTGAAAGGGCATCTTTCATTCACTGGCATCTCAGGAGAAGCCTGGCATTCAAGGGTTTCCCTGATGCATCTGTTCTCAGTTACCGCCCATCCACTTTTGACACTTTCAGTCCCCAGGTGATGAGAAACGGATACAGATACGGAATCTACACAGTCAGATTCCAAGACAATTCTTTGGCTTAATGACTAGCCAAAAGAACATTATTTTACCCCCCACGCGCCCCAGTTTTTCTTAGACTGAATCCTATTTCGTATTAGTAATTCTCCTTCTTGATATTTTCTACATATATTACACGTAGCTATTTTTTCTCTCATGTAAGACAGGTTCAGAGGGGCTGTGGGTAGAGTAGAGAAGGGAGAAGAATGCTCTGATTTCTCTAAGTCTCTGGCTCATGGGAAGGCATAAGTGGCATGATCTGAAAGAGGAAGAAAGGAGCAAGGTGACATTAAAGGGCAGGGTGTTGCTCGCCTATGAACTCGCTGTGGCAGGAACTGAGACCCCAGGCAGGAAAGTAATATTAACATTTTGGCAGCATTCGTAGCATCACCATCTTATCATTTTCTAGCCTTATCTTTTGTCCATTTTGGTTTTTTAAAAAAGATTTATTTATTTTTATTGCAAAAGCAGATACACAGAGAGGAGAGGCAGAGAGGAAATCTTCTGTCTGATGATCCATTCCCCAAGTGGCCAAAATGGCCAGAGCTGAGCCAATCCGAAGCCAGGAGCCAGGAGTCTCTTCCTGGACTCCCACTTGGGTGCAGGGTCCCAAGGCTTTGGGTCATCCTAGACTGCTTTACCAGGCTGCAAGCAGGGAGCGGGATGGGAAGCAGGACTGCTGGGATTAGAACTACTGTCAATATGGGATCCTGGATCTTGGAAGGTGAGAACTTTAACCACTAGGCTATTGCTCCAGGCCTCATTTTGTTTTGTTTTTAAAAAGAGATGTTGTTGAAGCCATCCTATATACTGGGACATTTGTTAACATGGAGGTAGCAGTGTATAGAGATCCTGAGCCCAGAAGAAGCTTGAGAGCTCTTAGGCAGAGGGTTGAGGAGGATTGTGTAGATGGGACGGGCTTCAGCAAAAGCAAGCTTTGGAGTAGGTATGCTGGGACTTGTCGGGGAACACAGGCCTGGAATGATTGCTGCGCAGGGCTTGCAGTCTCATCTGTAAGAGAGAAAGCTACAGAGAAAGATGAACCCATATTGCTTGTTGAAAAGTTAATTTTCGTCTCAGATTCCCCTGAAAGATCTATCAAAACCCATCACTGGCCTTGGTGAACTCCCCTAGCCATCAGCAGGGTGAAGCTGAGCAAACAGGCCAATCAGAGGCTCCCGAAACTCTTCCAGGGCAGCCTGTTTGCTGTCTGCTTGGCTGCATGTTTCTCATGACCTGTTGAAGAAGCAAGAAAAGTACAAATCTTAGAATGTCTGCACCAACTCTCCTGGGCCTTAGCCAAGGGACTGTTGGGGTCTCCTGGAAGAAATACCCAAACGTGAGCGACACGGTATGTATGTGTATTGTTCAAATGCTCATCAGTTGGAGGGTGCCAAGTGGTGGTTAAGGGCAGGTGCAGGTGTGGTTACGTGGATAATCTACTGATTTATTTATGGTAAACTATGTCAAAATTTATGTCCTTATTAAGAAAAATCATTTATGCAGTTTCTCTACCTTTAGGTTAGCAAGGAATTCTTTCTACTGACTAATGAAGAAAATAAGGTTTAGAAATGTTAAATGCATTTTCCAAGACTACACAATTCCCACAGTGCTTCTTTGGGATCTTCAGACATCTTCTAAATCCACACTTTTCATAAGATTCCCTTCTAAAAGAGGCTGAGATGATAGCTATAAATATTTTAAAAATTCCTTTAATTTATCTTTACCTAGTTCAAAAAATACTCACCTAAGCAGTTACTGTTTAGATTTCATTCATTCACAACGTGCTTATTACCTAGAAAGTACAGGAGGAGGGGTTTTCAGTAAAGAATAAACATATGTGCTTTCTCATCCACTCTATGCACTCTAATACAATCCTGAAATGAATTCTGTACTCCATCAAAGTAATAAAATCCATCTGTTTTGACACTGAGCTATTTTTCAGTATAAAGCAACTTTAATAAAAACTGAACTATATGAGGAGACTTTAAAAGGCTCAAGGAAAATGGAATCCAAAAATAAAGACATAAATATTATTTTTCAACACAAGTTCCATCAAGTTGAAGATACTTTTATTACGTACACTAGCCATTTAGTTCATCACTAAATTCTTGGGAATTTGCCCATGTCTTTTTACGTTAGTAACTGAAGAAAATTGGGTACCCTCTAAAAGTTTTTGGGCCAGCACTGGGTGCAGCATATAAAGCCTTCCCCCCCCCCCCCCAGAGTTAAAGTCCTCTTTGGGTACAGGTTCAAGTCCTAGCTGTTCTTCTAATCCATCTCCTTACTAATGTGTCTAGGAAAGCAATAGAGCATGGCCCAAGTTCTTGGGCCTCTACATCCACATGGGAGACCTGAAAGAAGTTCCTGGTTCCTGACTCCAGGCTTCAGTCTGGCCTAGTCCTAGTCATTGTGGCCACTTCCTCCCACCCAAGATCCAAGCATGTTCACAGTTGCCCCAAAGCCTGTTCCACCAGCCCAGCATACCAGCATGCTAACTTAGGGCTCTTACCTCTCCCATCCCATCCAAACTTTCTCTGCTGTAGGATGAAAGCCCCCAGGTCCCCACACAGGCCCACCAGCACCACCCGCCAGGTCCCCTGCAAGCCTGCACATGCAGGCCCCTATGAGTCCACCTGTGCTGGCAGAAGCCAGATGCTCCCTCCAACCTGCTGTATCTTTTTCTGATTTGGAAACTAAGGTGATGCTGGTCTCATGGAAGTTTGAATGATTCCCCTTTTTAATTGTTTGAACTAGATTGAGAAGAGTTGTAAGTAGTTCTTCTTAAAAGCTTGATAGAATTCAACAGTAAAGCTATCAGTCTATGCACTGTTTATTGTGGGATCTTCAGTGTTTCAATTTTCATCTTGGTTATTTAGGTTTTCTGTATATTCTTGCCACAATTTTATCTATGTCCTGGAATCTATTCATTTTTTCCTAGATGTTCCATCCTATTGACATTTAGCTATTTATAATAATTCCTGGTGATTACTTTTATTTATGTGGCATTTGTTGTAACATCACCTTTTTTGTCTCTGATCTTATAAATTTTTGGTCTTTATTTTGTTTGTTTGTTTTTTTGGCTAGTTGTCCTTTAGCAGTCTTGTTTATTTTTTCAAAACATCAGCTTGATATTTTGCTGATCTTTTGCATGTTTTAAAATTTGTATTTGTGTATTTCTTATTGGCCTTAGTTCTGCTTTATTGACTTTAGAGCACTTGCAATGCAGTTTGGGAGAAAAAAAAAAAGCCACATATGCAATGAAAACCAAGAACCTTCTTAAAGACAATTCTGTTACTGTATGACGTATGAGTCAGTGAAGAACTTCAATAGGAGAAAAACTTTTAAACAAAAGCATCAAAATACATGAGATATAGCTTTTCTGTAATCTTTGGTGAGATGTCTCTTCTGTAGGCAACAGATAGATTGGTGTTGTTTTTTGATCCAGTCAGCTAATCTGTGATGCTTGATTGATGAGTTTAATCCATTTACATTCAGGGTTTATATGGTTGGGTGGTAATTTGAGCCTGACATTTTAGTAATTGATTGTTCATATTTTGATTTAGTCTTCTTTTGTTATTTTACTGGGTTGTTGTTTGCATTTGCCTTTGATTTTGGTGAATGCTATTCCTTCTGTCCGTCAAGAGAACATCTTAAGTATCATTTATAGGACAGGTATGGAACAAGCATATTCTTTCAGCTTTTCTTTACTGTGGAAGAATTTTCTTTAATTTTCAAAGACAAAAGAAAGCTTTGCTGGGTACATTATGCTGGGCTGACAAGTTTTTCCTTTTAGAATCTGGAATTTGTTGCTCCATTCTTTTCTGGCCTGTAGAGTTTCCTGTAAGGGGTCAGTAGGCAGTCTGATTGGGGTTCTATATTCCTCTACATGTCAACTGATTTTTTCCTCATATATGTTTAAGGATCTTCTTTTTACATTCTAATCAAGAGAGTTTGATTATCATGTGATATGGTGAATATCTCTTTTGGTCAACCTTTTGGGAGCCTGTGCCCCTGCTGTATTGTTTTTTGAATTCTTTCTCCATATTAGGGATGTTTTTATTTATTATTTCATGGAATACATTTTTAAACCCACCCTATCTCTCTGTCCTTTTGGAACTCCCATAATCTTTTTTTAAAGATTTATTTTTATTGGAAAGATATACAGAGAGACAGAGAGGAAGATCTTCCATCTGATGATTCACTCCCCAAGCAGCTGCAATGACCAGAGCTGAGCCAATTCAAAGCCAGGAGCCAAGAGCTTCCTCCAGGTTTCCTATGCAGGTGCAGGGTCCCAGGACTTTGGGCCATCCTCGACTTATTTCCCAGGCCACAAGCAGGGAGCTGGACGGGAAGTGGACCTGCCAGGATTAGAACTGGTGCCCATATGGGATCCCAGCACGTGTAAGACGAGGACTTTAACCACTGGGTTATTACACCAGGCCCTCCCATAACTCTTATATTTGGCCTTTTAATAGTGTCTCTTAATAGTACACTTCTTGAGTACTCATTTCCACTTCCAGTTTTTGTTTCCCTATTGTTGAAGGAAATTTCCTCAAGTCTAAGATTCTTTCTTCTGCCTCACTCACTCTATTATTCAGGCTTTCCACTGAATTTTTAGTTTGCTCCACTGTGTCCTTCATTTCTTTTTTTTTTTTTTCACAGACCAAGTACATATGCTTTTTTTTTTTATTAATAAAATTTATTTTGACATTCTTTATATACTTAGTTAGAGTAAGAAGGTTCAAGGGCTACAGGAAAGTGAATAATACTAGTATGTTTTCCATATTGTTATCTTCATGTTTAAAAGGGGGGTATTAAGGGAGAAGGCCCACCCAATTTCCCACCCTCCCCAAATCCCGGGTGTAGGGCATGCTCTGAGGTTCTTGCTCAAGTGGTTTTGATATTGCAACAGTTATGAATCACTGTCAATCTTGCCACTCCAAGCACTATGAGGTCTTTGAAAAATCCACTGATTGACATAGTCCATCATAGCTGAGATGGTTGGTTGACCCGTTCTGTCTTCTCTCTTTTCTTCATTAGGGTTCTGAGTCCAGCATTTAGATTAGGAAGATCTCCAAAGAAACTTCTTGTATGTGCTAACAAGTACAGGGCCTGGCACCGTCCATCGCTCCAATCAGCTGGTGGTTGTAATTGCTGGGTTGGTTCTGTTTTCACTCCCGACTTCCACTGGAACCAATGGGTGTTGCAGTCCAGCCTGGTTCTGCCCAGCACATACTTGGCCCTCACCTAAACCAGTGGGAGCTGCAGCCTAGTTGGAGCGACCCACAATAACCCCCACCAGGACCGCCCCTACCCTGGTTTGCCAGTAAGTGTAGCAGTAATCCAGTCTGTCCCACACCCCCTTCCACCCCAGCTGCTGTTTAGTTTTATGTCCTCCCGTGGAAGTGGTAACCCAAGAGGGATGAGCCCACTATTACCCTCCCAGGCCTCTCCCACTCCCAGATTCCAATTGATGCTGCCCAAACAAACCTCGCCCACTTTAATTCTGTTTGCACCAGTAGGAATAATCCGCCGAGCCCGGCTTTTCCCTAATCTAGTCCACATGAGGCACACAGGTGTGGTAGCTCTGCCTAGTCTGGTCTGCCCCCATCCCAGCCCATGCTCTCCTGCGAAAGTAGCTATCCTGCAAAGGAACCCTCCCTTATTCACCTACTGGCTCTGCCTACTTTCTTTCTTGTTCTCAGGCTGGTTGGACGCTGCAGTCCCTTCCGGTACAGGCAACCTCACCTTGGCATTCCATATTGTGCACTAGTCTTTGTTGCGACCGAACTTGGGTCGACCCATACTGGTGCTTGGATTTGCCAGTGGATGACTTGGACAGATTCAGCCTGGTCTTGCCCCCACGTCTGCCAAATGTATGCCAGTGGGTAGCTTTCCATGGCCTTTTCTGGGCTGTTTCCTATCATGTTTCTTGCGCTTACCTGCCGGGTCTGTGTCCTGCCAGAGGAGTTGCCCAGGCTCCTCCATCAGAACCTCTCCCAATGCCAGGTTACACGCTTACCAGTGGGTCCATGAGCCAACCCTACTCAGTCCACCTCCTGTCATAGCAGGAACTGTGGCTTTTCCTGACTGGCCTTCCACCCATCTGGTTCTTGTTGTTGGATGTTCCAGCCCAGCCATGGTTTGTCCATACCTACGTATGGCTCACACATGGCTCAGTAGGGGTTTGAGACCTTGCCTAGTCTATCACACATCTGCCCTGGTCCTCCAGAACACCAGGGGGAGTCGGGGTCCAGCCCGGTTCGGTGCATCCAATCCCAGTCCACACTTGTGCCAAGGAAGACTGCAACTGTATCCAGATCAGAACTCAGCCCCCCTTCCAGGCCACGGGCCTCTTTGTGGGAACCTCAGCCCAGCTAGGGTTGTCCCCTTTGCTCCCCAACCAGGTCTGTTCCCAGCCATCGCTCACTCGCATGCCAGTGGTTGCTCTGACTCAGCTTGGCACAGCTCCTCACCTGTCCCAACCTCTGCCTTAGACACTGTGGCTTTGTGTCCCTGGCTCCCGCAGACCAGTAGGTACAAGAGCCTAGCTTGGCATGACCTTTGCTCCCTCCTGGTTTCTAGTTTTACTTGTGGGCTAAGGTTTGCTCATTCGTACCAGATCTACTCTGTTCCCTACCAGTTGACAATTTAGCCAGCCGTTGGAGCTACTTTTGCAGGACAAGCCCCAAGCCCAGGCTTCTGCATGGACTGGAATTTGGTGCCCAGCATTATTAGTGATTACAAATTTTACAAAGGAAGAGTTACTGCTTGTTTCAGGTCCGAGAATCACAATGGGTTCAACCTGGAGCTAATTAAGCAGCAACTCAAAGAACCAAATCCCCAGAGCTCCCCAGCCGGGCGGCCAGCAGGCGGAGCCTGGCACCAATGGCGCACTGGTCGCCCGGGAACGGCTCACCATGTGCCCATGGCGGCCGTCCGGGATCCAGGCATGAGATGCCCCGTCCTGAGACCCACCAGCTGCCGGAAGGCTGCTGGAGGTTTAAATTCCCAGGCCCAAGGTCGTGCCCCTCCCAAATCCCCTTCACCGCCCAATGAGGGCGGCGGGTGGGTGCCGGGCCTGCCCAGTCCCAGAGGCCTCCCCCCTCGGGTCTACTCATCCCAAAGGAAGCAGCCTCTGGAACCCAGCAGGCCGGACACGGCTCACCATGTGCCCATGGCAGCCGTCCGGGATCCAGGCATGAGACGCCCAGTCCTGAGACCCACCCCTTCATTTCTAATAGTTTGGCTTGATTTTGTTTGGTATTGCTGTTTCCTGTGTGACATATTCCTTAAATTCCTTGAAATTCTGTACTGCTCATTGTTGATAAGAACGTTTGTAATACGTTTTGAAAATTCTTTATCTCCCATTTCCTCAATGTATTTCTCAGTTACCTCTAAACTTGAAAAAGTCTTTTGCTCCTTTGTGGGTGAAGCATCAGTAATATGCATTGTGCCTGTTTCTTCTTTTGCTCTTGGTCATTATACTTCTGGTTATCAGATTTCTCTCCTTAGTTTAGCTTTCTAAGCTGTGTTGCTCACTGGTCTAGAGGGCGATTTTACTGATTGCATTAGGAACCTGGTTCTTAGTTCGCAGTCGCTGGTCTAATTCCCTCCAGCAGGTTTCTGGTCTGGGCTCTTGTGTTAGGCTTCCATCATAGTCTCCATAGCCCCAGCTCCTGACTACCACTTTCCACCTCTTGTGATTCTGTTCTGTGGCCACACTGTTGCCTGTACAACCTTGCTTCCATTTCAAGCAGTGCCTAGTTTAGGGAGATGCCAGCTGTTCTAAATCACTGGGTACACAGCAGTGCTCTTGCTGGAATCTGCTGGTCTTTACATCTGAAGGCCATTCAGACCTATGTCAGGAGGAAATTGTAGGATGCAAAGTTAGTACTATTTTTCCTGTGAGACCCAGTGCAATTTGCGGAACTGGAGTGGGTTCTCTCCCAGCTCAGCACATTTGCAGCTCGCTGTCATTCCTTCAGCCCTGTAACCTTTTCCTCAGTACACAAAAAGGTGCCCAATGTGGCATATGGCACAGGTGGAAGTCTGTATCTGTTGGCTGTTAGGGCTGGAAGTCACCCAGACCTATTTTGAGTGGAACCTCTAGGATGCCAAGTTGCTTCTGTTTTCCCTGTGGGACCTGTGCAATGCATTGAGCTGGATGTAGGTTCTCTCTCAGCTTGGCACATGTGGAACTCAATGTTGCTCCTCCAGCCACACAGCCTTTTCCTCCGTATACAATCTGGTGCCTGATGTGGTACTGGCGGGGAGTCTGATTGTTGAAACCATCCTGTTCCTGCACCTGCCTGTATGGGCTCTGCCACTCTGCTTCTGCTAGAGCAAGTCAGCAGGATGGGCAGATCTCTGCCTGAGTTCATCTCCTGAGCTCCAAGTGAACTCCCATCCTACCTCCCCTCTGGTAGAGCTCTGCTCACTAATCGCTGACCATTGCTGGAACACCACTCTGCTCTCGGCTGCTTCCCTGTGTCCATGGGTCTCCAGGTGTCCCTCTGCTGTTGGCTTGTCTTCTTCTATTTCCTGGGATCAGGGTCTCTCTCTGCTTCACTGTGGCTAATGATTGTGTAAATGTGTCCTTACTGTGTTCCACCATCTTATTTCTTCTTGCTTTTTCATTCTTTCAGAAACACTCAACATACATATATTTGGTCATTTGATCGTATCCCATAGGTCCTGAACACTGTTTTCAGGTTTTCAACTTCTTTCCTTTTTTTTTTTTTTTTGGTCTGAGTTATTTGAGAATTGTCTTCTAGCTCAGATATTACTTCTCCTAACTCACCATGCCTATTATTAATGCTTCCTGATGTATTCTATATTTTACAATTAATTCTTTATAATATTTTGGTTCTGTTTTTCTTTAATATATCTAGCCTGCTGCAGAATTTTTTATACATGTCATGTATGGATTTCCTGAATTCTTATAATTGCTTCTCTGTGTTTTTAAATAATCTTACAATCAGTCTTTTGAATTCCTTTTCAGGCATTTTGTCAATCTACTATCTTCATGGCTAATATTGATACATTATTGTGTTCTTTTGGGAATTAATATTGTTTTGCTTCTTCATGATTCTTGTATTTCTATCTTTATTTTTATGCATCTAGAGAAACATTTGTAATCTCTTATGAAGGCTTTATTATTTGAAACGTTCTGGATGGGTTAATGGATTGCCTGCAGTTTACAGCAAGTATCCAGAGGTGTGTGTTGGGTAGATATGAGGAAACTGGCCAGCATCTGTGGGTAGGACAAGTGTCTGGAGTGACACCCAAGTTGGGCATGGTAGATCTCTCTTCTCAATAGGGAAAGGGGTGATCACACCAAGTGGCATGTTCATAGCCCCAGCCTTCATTGAACCAAGGTGAGCTCATTTCTTAGGGTGAACACCCCATCCACTGAGGAACAGGAACTGCATAAAGGATCTGTGAAGTGCATGATGTGAGTTCTCTTCCCTGCATTCAGGCAGTTTTGAGCTCCTGGAGTCAGACTGGGTGATTATCCAAATACACAGCCATACTCCATGCCCTACTCAGTTTCTAGACTACGAAGAAGACAAGTGGTCCAGGATTCTCACAGTCATAGGATGCAGATCTGTTCTCTTGCTTGTAAACCTCTTTATCTATGAGGTGAGTCACCTATCCCCAGAGTTAGTTATCTGCATTATGGAGGATTGTTTGGTGCTCAGCCTTGGCAAAATGTCTGATACTCTTTCCTCACTTCCCTAGATAACTGGGCATCTGGATCCCCACCAACACTGTAAGTTAAACTCAAAGCCTGTGTATACCTCAGAGTTCTTCCTCAATCAAATTCCATCAGTGGCATGTGGACCACTGCAACTTCTAGTGGCCTTGCTCTGGGGAGATTGATATTTTCTCTGCTAGTCACCAAGAAATAGCATGGCCTCCCTTTCTTGAGTTCTCTGGGTACCCCACCTCTGTCCTGCTGCACCACCTCCCCAGACTGGACTTGAACTTAGTGGGAACCAAAGGGTTCTCCCTCTGACCACATCACCAGATAATCAGGATAGTTTGGGCCCTTTGAAGGAAAGCAATAAATTAACAGAAACTGTTCATGAAAAAAACTTGAGGGATGATCTACTAGAAAGTGACCTTAAAACATAAGTCTTAAAAATTCTGGAATAACTGAAAAACATGTAATAGTCAAGATAATGTATGAACAAAATAGAGATATCAATAAATAGAATATAGAAAATAAAGCCAAAAAAGTTTGGAATTAGAAAGTGCACTATCTGAAATAAAACATTCACTAGTGGGATTCAAAAGCATTTTTCAGGAAGCATAAGAAAGGAAAAGAAAACATGAAGGTAGGACATTGATATTATTGACTCTAAGTAATAGGAAAAAAGAGAGCAAAGAAAAATAATTGTCTATGGGACCTGTGAAACACCATCGAAAAGCCAACGTATGCATTATGGGAGATTCTGAAGAAGGAAAAGGGCAGAAAATATTTAAAGAAATAAAGACTGAAGCTATCTAGATTTGATAAACATGAATATAAACATCTAGAGAAGCTAAACAAGCTGCAAATAAGATGAACTCATAGAGACCCACACTGGAACACTTTATAATCAATCTTTCAAAACACAAAGAAAGGTGCAGGCATTTGATACAGTGTGAAAGATGCCACTTGAGGACTTGCGTGCTACTTTGCAGTGTCTGGGTTTGGGCTTCACCTTTTGAGTCTAGTTTCCTGCTAACATGCATCTGTGGAGGCTGCAGGTTAATGGCTCTAGCAGCTGGGCCCCTAGATCCTACTTTGGAGGCCTGGATTGAGCCCTAGCTATTAAAGGAGACTTAGCCTAACCTTGATTGTTGTGGGCATTTGGGGAGAGAACCAATATGTCCACCTATGTGTTTGCCTAGATTTTTCTGCTTTTGAAATAAATAAAACTTAATAAATAAAATTTTCAAGTACCAGGGGAGAATCAAGATGGTGGAATAGGGTAAGGACACATTTTACAGACAGAGAAACATTTAATCAGGATGAAGCAGAGGGGAAACAGTCCAGGAAATAGGAGAGTACAGAACAATAGCAGAGGGGGACCTGGAGACTGACAGACACAAGAAAGCAGCAGACATAATAGAGTGGTGTTGCACCAGCAGCTGGAACTCCACCAGCAACCAGGTGGGAAGGGACTTTCACTGGGAGCTCCAGAGGTGAACCCAGACAAAGAACTGTCCATCCTGCTGGTCTCTTTGATTTGACCAGGAGCAGAGACAGAGCAGCAGATCCCAGAAGGGCAGTGAGAGAACAGGGTGGATTTCACAGCCCAGTCAGCCCCCTAGAGCTAAATTGGGTGCCATTTTGCTTAAGGAGGCAAAGGCAAGGGAAAGGACTGAGCATACGCTGAGCTGGGAGTGAACTCTTCTCTGACTCAGTGAACTGCATCAACATGGCATTCTAGAGGTTCTGCCCAAGACAAGTCTGGGTAGCACTCAGACCTGGTGGCTAGCAGATCAAGAACTCTAGTAGTGGCATGTCAGGCACCACTTTGTAAGTTTTAGGGCTTACAGGGGACAACAGTGAACTGTGCATGTGCTGAGCTTGCGAGAACACACTGAGTTCAATAGATTGCACTGGTCCCACAGGAAAATAATGCTGACTGTGGCATCGTATGGGCCAAAATAGGTCCATGTAGCACCAGACCTAATGGCCAACAGGTTCCAGAAAGATCAGCAACAACTACCTAGTTTTTTAAGACACCTGGTGTCTCACAAATCCTGGGATCTGCTCCAACTGGAAGTGAGAGAAAGATTGTACAGACAACAGTGCAACCTCAGCATGATAGCACAGGAGGTGGAGACTGGTGAGCCAGGAGCTGGGGGCTACAGAGACCATGGTGTAAATCTAACATAAGAACCCAGACCTGGAACTTGCTGGAGGGAGTGACACAATTGGCTGCAAGCGAAGAGCTGGGTACCAATTGCAATAAGTAAAATCAAACTGTAGATCTGTGGGTGACACAGCTTAGAGACCTGCCCCTAGGAGAAGACTCTGCTAGCCAGAAGTACAATAACCAAGAGCAAAAGAAGACACACAGGAAAAATGAATATTACTGAAGACTTCCCTGTAAAGGAGCAAAACCTTATGCCAACTTCAGACTTAACTGAGAAAGACATCAAGAAAATGGGGGACACAGAATTCAGAAAACTCATTATGAAGCTTCTGATCAACAATGAGAAGCACATACAAGAGTTCAAAGAATTTAAGGAATACTTTACACAAGCAAGAGCAGCAAGCTGATATATCAGAAATTATGAACACTGTAGAGCAAATTAAAAGTACAGTGGAGAGTCTCCAAAATAGAATGAAGGAGGCAGAAGAAAGAATCTCAAAATTAGAAGATATTTCCTGTCATCAGGGGGAAGCAAACAAAAAGCTGGAAGCAGAGCTGTATCTGACCAAAAAAGAGTATTCAAGAATTGAAAGACACTATTAAAAGACCAAATATAAGAGCTATGGGAGTCCCAGAAGGTGCAGAAAGAGAAACTGGCTTTACAAATATATTTAATGAAATAATAAGAGAAAAATTCCCTAACCCTAAGAACGAATTGGGAAACAAGATCCAGGAGGGGCACAGAACTCCTAACAAGGTTGACCAAAGTGATCTTCACCACAACACATGATCATCAAGCTCTCTTCAACCGAACATAAGGAAAAGATCCTTAAATGTGCATGTGAAAAAAATCAATTGACATATAAAGGAATGCCAACTAAACTCACAGGAGACCTCTCACAGGAAACTCTACAGTCAAGAAAAGAATGGAATGACATATTTCAGATTCTAAAAGAAAAAATTGTCAGCCCAGGATAACATATCCAGCAAAGCATTCTTTTGTCTTTGAAAATGAAATAAAATTCTTCCACAGTAAAGAAAAGTTAAAAGAATATACCTCTATTAAACCTGCCCTATAAAGGATACTTCAAGATATTCTCTTGACAGAGAAGAGGAATAGCACCCGACAAAACCAAAGGCAAATGTGAAGAACATCCTAATAAAATGACAACAGAAGACTAAACCAATGAACAACCCATTCCTAAAATGACAGGACCAAAGTACTATCCATACATGTTAAACTCTGAATGTAAATGGCTTAAGCTCAACCAAATGCCATAGATTAGTTGACTGGATTTAAAAACAAAACCCATCTATTTGTTGCCTACAGGAGACACATTTCACTAATAAAAATCAGTGGAATCTGTATCTCATGGATTTTGATGTTTTTGTTTCTGTTAAGTTTCATCTCTTCAAAGCAGTTTCTTCTGACTTCAATGACTCATAGATCATACAGAAGCTTCATTTTCTGCAAGAAGGTTCTTGATTTTCTTGTTCATTTCTTCAGTGACACATTATTCATTCAGTAGCATGTTATTTAACTTGATGGTGTTGTTAGTTTCTTTTTTTCTTCCTGTTGTTGATTTTGTTTTGTGTCTTTTCATTTAAGGGGATGTATAGTAGCTATGTAATGGAGACTGCCATATCTAGTAACATGTTATTTAACTTCATGGCATTGTAAATTTCCATTTTTCTTCCTATTATTGATTTTGTACTGTGACTTTTCATTTAAGGGGATGTACAGTAACTGTGAAATGGAGACTATCATATCTAGATGTGAGGATACAATGTAGAATGAATTTCTACTTCCAGACAAAGATGGACTCCCAATGAAACTGTTCACTATATCTTGACAATAGGATGCTGGACTCTCTGCCATTGTCCAGGCTCGCAATGATGGACATATGACTGTGTATGAAGAACTACAGTTTAGTAATGATATAGAGGAACTAGGTTGGAGGGAGGTGAGGAATTGGGGAGAGGACAATGGAAATCCCAGGAGCCTCTTTAACTGTATCATAAAATGATAATAATAATAATAAATTTTAAAAAGATTAAAAAATTTTAAGACAAAAAGAGAATCCCCAAAACAGTAAGAGAGAGTGATTTATCACATGTCAGCATAAGAAATCCTTGATGAAAATATTAGTAGAATATTGATTAGCATTGGAAGTCGTAAATCTATGAGCTGGTATAGTCAAAGTGCTTAAAGAAAAAGATACTGCCAAGCAAGTCATAGATGTGGTAAAGCTGCCATTCAGAGGTGATGGAGAAGTGAAGATTCCCAGATAGATAAACAAAAATGAGAGGACTTGCCCTACAAGAAATGCTTTAAGGGTCATAAATAGTAACTTGAAGTCAAAGGAAGAAATAAAGATCTTAATTAACGCAAATACATGGGTAAGTATAAAAGCCAACATTATTTTAATAATGGTTGGTAACTCCACTTTTATTTTCTATATAATTAAAGACACTAATTTGTTTTAGACAGTAATTTTTTAAAAATAAATAATCTGAATGTTAGTAACTTTGGTTATAACCTTGCATTTTATATTACACACAATTTAAGAGTCTAATGCACTTAAAATTATTTACTTTATGAAAAACAGAGTGGATAAAGCTGTAATTTTTTATAGCAACAGAAATGGATAAGGATGGGGTTACATGTGGGCAAAGTGTACGTTATTGACATTTGGTTAGTATAAACTCAAATCAGGTTACTATAATTTTAGAATGGTAAATGTGATCAACATGATAATCATAAAGCATACCTATATCACACATGAGAGAGGAAGTTAAGCTTTTAACTCCAAGAAAAAATAAATTGAGCACAAAGGTGATAGCAGTGCAGGAAATGCAGAGTTCAGCCATTAGGCATGCGGAAAACAAATGTACAAAATTGATACATTTAGATCCTTCCTTATCAGTGATTAGTTTAAACGTAAATGGACTGAACTTTGTAATCAAAATACAAAGATTGACAGATGGCTAAAACACACGCTCCAGATATATGCTGTGTACAGAAGGCTTAGATTAGATCCAGAGACACAATATACTGAAAGTAAAAGAATAGAAAAAGATATTACAACCAAAAGATAGGTTATATGACTATCATACAAGATAGAATTTAAATTTAGAAGTTTTCGACCCGGCATGGTAGCCTAGCAGCCGAAGTCCTCGCCTTGCACACCCAAGGATCCCTTATCCCGGCGGCCTTGCTTCCCATCCAACTCCCTGCTTGAGGCCTGGAAAAGCAGTGGAGGATAGCCCAAAGCTTTGGGACCCTGCATCCATGTGGGAGACTTGGAGGAAGTTCCTTGCTCCTGGCACAGCACCGGATTATTACAATTTTCCAGATATGTCTTCATAATTGTAGACAGTCATTCTGTACTTTGGGGTAGTCTAAACAGATCAGTAGGTTAATGTCAATGAAAGTAAGTGTGAGAAATAAGTCACTAAGATTTTCATGCCTCTCTGGTGGAAAAACAACATGACTATATTACTGCTTGCTAGGAGTGAGCAGTCAACTAGCAGTTATTATGACCATTACTGCACCTAAGTTCCCCATGAGAGTACTTAGGTTAGATTCCTGCTACTGCTCCTGTTTTTAGATTCCTGTTAATGCAAGTAGGCAACAATGGTATCTGCTACCATCCATGTAGGAAACCTGGATTGAATTTTCAGCTTCAGCTTCAGCCCAGCTTCAGACATTTCAAACATTTAAGGAGTGAAACAGCTGGTGGGATCACCCATTCTTTGTTTGACTCTTTGCCTTTCAAACAAGTAATTTGAAAATTATGAGTAGCTGATACTTTTGAGGAAACTGCTATGTGCCAGAGAGGAAACATACGTTCCTCTCTGTTACTGATGAATACTAATTCAGCAGAAGAAATGCCTACCATCCTCTTTTCAAAAGTTTCTTTTTGATACCCTGTTTGTAGCAGATTTTCTGAATTGAGATCAATACTCTCATTTCTTAATGCCACATGGACAGAAGTTTTAAAAGGTTGTAAGTGACAGGAGCCATCTGTCACTGGAAGGCATTAAACAAATCATTGAATAAGATCTTTGGGCCCGACTAATTTCACTGCATGTGATGGAATGGAGACCCCTCCAGACTTGTTATTTCCCCTCCACATGAGGTCCTAGGGTCTTCTTGGTCTTCATCAACAGGATTTCTTCCCTTCTAACTTCCAGGCTCCATGAATGGAAGACTTATACAGATAATGATTAAAAGGTGGCATATGAGGGAACTGTCAAGACTTATGGAAATGAAATTAAGTATAAATTTATTTTGATGGAAAGACTTGAAATCCTCGCATAGTTTGTTCATAACACACATTTCCATAAACTTTCAGAGGACCACTTTCAACTATGCGTTCGGCTCCTTCCTTTATCAGTGGGTGGCAGTAGTCACATTCTCTACCGAAGGTCCTACAGCTGAGTTCCTCAAGTTCCAAAGATGACTTCTACCTTATCATCAACCAGCTGAGGGCAGTACTGGCTCTAACTTTGCTGAGCCCCACACTGACAGGTGCAGAAAATGTGGACTTAAATAAATTTAGATAAAGTTTGCCTCTCTCTCAAGTATGTGTTATCCCTGCTTGCTATGTCCAAGGATTTTCTCTGTTGGGATAGTTGATACTTAGTCATCAGAATGTCTTCTAGGTGGAGCCAGTATGTGAATGGGAGGACACTGGAAGACAGTCAGAAGCTTAGCTATGTTAACTAGAGAAACTGTGGTTTAGAAGTATGACCAAATGCATATAAGCTTTACCATCTTAATCATTTTAAGTGTATCTGTTCAGCAGTGTTACTGTTGTTTTTAAAAACGTAATTTCTTTAAGCATCCCAGTGTGCAGAGGTGTTTTAGAGGTTGGGTGTGACTTCTCTCCTTGTCTCCCTCCCTTCCCCCAGATACAGGAAGAAAAAAAAATGTGGAAATAGTGATCTGACCCACCTTCCTGTAGCCCTTGGCCTTAATCATTCTATTCAATATGTAAAAATCATCAAAAATAATTAATAATTTTTAAATGTATTTTAAAGCATTTTATTTCTACTTTAAACATTCTTACTAATGTAAAAAGATTTAATATATTTCATATGTACAATTATAAAACAACCATATTTCCCTAAATCTCCCTCTACCTCCCTCAACCCCCTCCTTTCCTTTTTTTTCTTTAATTTTTGTGAAAAATGCAATTTCAATCAACTCTTAATACTCCATTAACCATAACAGTCAATGAGTAAAAAGGATATTATAAATGTACACAAATATTTAGAAAAGACAATATAAATCCCAGAACTAGGAGTGAGGCATTAGAGAAGGACCCCAAAGAAAATGATAAAATGCAACAAAGATTGAGGGAAGCAAAGAGTCTCTAGTGAAGGAGAACCACCTGAGTGTGAGTGTGGAGGCATAGAGCAGAACAGAGTGCAAGAGTGGGGCAAGATGCAGGTCAGGGACATTAGACAGGAAAAGCTGGAACAGGTGGGTGAGGGAGGCTGGACAGGGACCAGATCCTTGAGAGCCTTTTATGGTAGCCTAAGATCTTGGCACTTTACCCCTCAAGCAATGGTAGGCCGAACAATGCTTGCATTTGAGCCTTACACAGATTTTTCTGTGGCCTATACAGAAAAATTACTGTCCCTGTGAAGGATAGAAGGAAGAACAAGTAGGAAGCAACTGAGATAAAGGGGGATGTAGGGAAGTGTGGTTATCTTATAAAAATAGATAATAATAATAAAAATAAGGCAAGAAAGAAACAAAGTCATAAGGTTGAAGAAAACATTTAAAAACTATGCAAAAGTACTTTGAAAATTTGGTTTAATAAAGTTTATTTTGATGCAAAAGAATTTAAACTTTTGTATATGTAATAGGTCTTCAAATGGTTTATAGATGAATATGTTATTTAAAATACTATGTATGGATACTAAACATTTTTTGTCTCAAACTTTTCTTTCAGTTCTATTATTTTCCCATGAACGTTTTGAGGTATCCTCACACTTAGGGGACTCAGTTGGTAGGCCTTGAGTTCTCAGGTGCAGAAGCAATATTGATGACTAGAGGATGTTAGCTTCTAGGACCCAGGGTGAATTGCAGGCATTGGAGCAGGGATTAGAGTTTGGCATGCATGCTGTGGTACACAGATCCAAGGCAAGCATGCCAGGAATGAGGGCTGCTGATGGCAAGTAGCTCAGTCTTTTCTGGCCCAAGGGAACTGCTTTGCTGTGACTCAAGGGAGCTGTTAATGCCTGCCAGCCAAGGATAGCCCATAATGAATGTCGGGCTAGTGGCTCATGGGAGGACACGAAAGCCAGGCATTTTTGTTGTTGTTGTTGTTAATTCATGAAAATTCTGAGAGGCAGTTCTATCCCCACAGCTCCCTAGTGGACCCTCTGAGCCCTGGTGTGTCTGCACCACGGTTCTACTTCTCCCTCTGCCCAAGCCTGCCTCCCCAGGCTTATAGGAGAGGCATCCTCAGAACACACCCCTAGATCTCTTGCACATGTTACCTGCCCACCAGGAACCAGATCTTACCCAGACAGAGGGACATTCAGTGTTGGAGATAAGTTAAACAAGTCTGTAATGCATTCAGGCAAATGTGGGAAGCAGCTTGATGATTATCTGCATCTACAGATCTAGGAAAATTAATGTTCTAGAAATAAACAATTTGGGAGTTACCAAGACATCTGTAGCACTGGGCCAGAACCCCTTACTTACCATTGTCAAGTAAAAGAAAATCTAAAAAATGAAATTAAAAATAAACTCATTTCAGCAAAATTTGACAACATGTGGGCCATTTTGACACCAAGATACCTAAGATTTCTGTGTTTGTAAAAAAAAAAAAATCTGTGTTTGCAATAAAAGTGTTTGAATCCAGGTGCTACCCCAGAGGCTACTGCAGCCAGTGGGTAATTTTCAGTATATGCTGCTTATTTCCTTCCACATAAAAATTATGAATTTGGAGTTGCCTGGTCCCAAGGATTTCCTCTTAAGACTTAAAGAATTTGGATGGAAAACGTGAGACACAATAAGATCACATGAGGAGAAAGCAGGTAATACACAGAGAACAGCAGCAAATGAAACTAACCAAAGGAAGGGTGGCCAACAGGAAAGAAATGCTCCTAAGACATGTCCAGGAAAACAGGAAAGGGGATAGGAGCCAAGTACAAGTGGATTCAGGGACAGCAGGCATGTAGAAGCCACAAGGTACAACATCATCCAGAGCTGGTAGTCAATGGTTGATCAGTGCTCATTGTGAGAACTTTCATGAGTAGAAGAGTAGCAGGGGCAAAAGTGCCATCATGGTAGATTGTGGGATTAATGGGAAAAGAGAAAACCCATACAACAGAGAGACAAAGACATGTCATTTTCATGAAGTTAGCCTTGGACTTATTTCTAGGGACACGGGGGGATGCAAAGAACGAGATGAAAGACTCATGAGGAGAACCAGTAAGAGGAATCCAGGAGGAAGCATGACCAACTCAAGGTGGTTTGGACTAGGATCCCCAATCCATACAGATGGGGACATTGAAGGCTAGCTGTGAGCAGGAGGAGAAGCTATTCACTCTCTCCCTCTCAAATAAAATACAGAATACGTAAAATGGATTAGTAGGAAAAGATGAACTTGAAGCTGATCATTGACATTTTCTTATGGAAGTAAATTAAGTCATCTGCTGAGAATAAAGGTGTCACAGATTGAAAAGGAGTTCTAGGGGAAAAGATGTTGGCTTTTATTGCCACAAACCCAAAAGCCAAACACAGGAGGTCTTTATTTTAGTAATAAATATGGCCGTGCACAGAAAAGGGAGCAGAGATAGACGGTGGGTGAAGAAAGAGGGGCAGGGAGTGAGTGGGAGGGAGGAAAGGAGAGAGTCTGACAGACTGCTCCATAGTGGGAGACAGCCCAGACCACTTCCACATGGCACAGTGATTCATGTGAGGGAAATAGCCACTTAGGAGCGGGGGTGCGGGAGGCGGTGGCTCCTCAGTTTGTACATGCTTGTGACATGTCAGCATTGTGGGTGTTGATCTTCTGGGCAGACTTGCCCTTTGAAACATTTCTGGATGGAAATATCTGCTTGACCTTGGCAAAGATAGCATTGAGGCTAGTGGAGCTCTCTGCTGTTGTTTGTGGCCAAAAGGAGGCAGGAAAGAGATAAAGCATGGGACTCGGTGTGCTGCTTGGTGTTCAAGGTTAACCAGCTGTTTCTGGCTTGTGATAAGTTCTTTTGTTCTCTGATGCACTCAGCTCCTTCAGGAGTTGCTTCTGCTTGGCCCAACAAGAGGTAAGAGTTCAGTATAAAGAGAGGCAAGTAAGTAAAATTGCAAATATGAATAATTGGTGACCTACAGTTAGTTATACAACATTCAATGGTATAAGTTGATACAAGTATGTGATTTTTAATTCCCCTAGCCTTCAACTGTATGCAGAAAAATGTTAATCAACCAAACCAAATATTGAAAGTTGTCACAAACAATATTTAATAACAAGGCAAAGTGCGTAATACACAGTGATCCCTGTATCATTGTTTCCATGATTTTTAGATGCCCATGTTCCAGAAATAAATAATTCACAAAGTTTATGAAACATGCTGTTCTGAACAACATGGCAAAGTCATGCATCCTTCTGTTCTTGTGGCCAGGACAGATTCATTCACTTGTTCAGAGCATCCATGCTGTGTGATTGCTTGCCCTTTGGCATTTAGTAACTACCTTGCTTATCAGATCAACTGCCAGGGTACTGGAGAGTTTGTGTATAAAGTACCCCTTATTTTATTATGGGTGGCTCTGACGTGCAAGAGTAATGATGCTGGCAAGTCAGCCATGCCAAACAGTCCTAAAGTACTTCTTATCGGTAAAAATGTCGAAGTCTTCAACCTAATCACAAAGAAAAATATTGTATGCTAAAATTACTAGAATCTAGAGTAGGTTATTGTTAAACTGTGCCTAATTTATAAGTTAAACCTTACCATAAGTATGTATAGGAAAAAGTGTAGAACGTAGGGTTTTATATAGGCATCCTCTTGGGTTAAAGAGGGGACAAGTGGAGTCTATATCAGATGCTATTGGTACTTGCCTTAGAACCTCTTGGCAGTATTTCTTTTTTTTTTTTTAATAATCTTAGTTTATTAGGGTACAAAATGTTAAAGGCTACAGGGTGAAAGTGGCCAATATCATTGTTTCCACACTAATATAATCATTTTGCCCTGTATCTGGGGTTAGGGGAGTAACAAAGGGAAAAGCCCCACCCTACCTCCCACCCATCCCCGATCCCCAACATGAGGCGCTCTCCAAGGGACCTGCTCAAACAGTTTGATAATTCATCAGTTCTGGGTTGCTGCCAATCTCACCGTCCCAACCACAATGAAACCTAATCAGAGTCCACTGGCTGACAGTCTCTTGATGGTTGGGGTTCCAAGATCAGCAGTTCAGTTAGAGAGATATCCAAAGAAACCTCATCTGAGTTGATCCCAGATCTGATTCTTGAGTGAGTTTGCTAGTACAGACTCCAACACTGTTCGTCACACCAATCAGCTTATGCATATGCTGGTCATTGCGATTGCTGGGTCCGTTTGGCTTCCAGCCCTGTCTTCCTTGTGAACCACCGGGTGTTGTAGTCCAGCTCAATTCTACCCACTTCATACTCGGTCTTCATGCAAGCCAGTTGGAGCTGCAGCCTAGTTGGGGCGACTCCCCAAAACCCCTACCAGTTCTGCCCCCTACCCTGGTTCCCATGCTTGCCAGTATGCACTGCAGGCTTGTCCAGTCTGTCCCACATCCTATTTATCTCTCGTTGGCAGTATTTCTACATTGAGTGTGGCTTGCTGTGAACACTTGTAACTTTCTGCCTCAGGCTTTCCTCTGGCTAGGAAATTTCCAGAAATCAATCCTAGGGAAATGTTTGTCAGTTCCTTTTAGTAATTAATGCTTTCTCCTCCCTGCATGCATCATCTTGCTCAGGCTTCCATGGGGACAATTTTTAGATGTTTTCTATACTTGAAACTGCTAAAATTTCAGCTTCAGTTAGAGGATGGTATCAGCTGCATTAATTAGCCTCCTTCCTGCAATGATTCTTTTGTTAAAAGCTTGGCTTTCTTGGGCACTCTTTCCATGATGTGGTAGGGTCTGTGCCCTCAGCCCTGTGGGCTTGTGGCTACTGTACCCAAAAGAGTGTGATAAAGGTGACACAATATAATTTCAAAACTAGGCTGGAAAAGTTCATGAAACTTCAGCCTGGCTCTTGTGAACACTCTTGCGGCAGCAGTGTCCTGGTAAGAAGTCTGCCAACATTGAAGTTGCTGTCCTGCAAGGCCCCCAGGCAGACACTGTTGTAACTTTTCAGGTCCCTTATCAGCCTATAGAGGGTCAACCTGAAGGCCCAGCCAAGCAGAACCTTCACGTACTGGCAGTTCCAGGGAAAGATATCTTACTGCTGGGCCCTTCTGGAATTTTTTGTACACAAAACTTTGTGCAAAGCAACACAGTGGTTGTTGTGAGTTACAATGGAGTCATTTATTACCCAGCGACAGGGATCAGGAGATTTCCCTTCCCTTTCTCTTTTCCCTACTTTCCCATTGGTGTTCCTTGGCATTGACTTCAAAATAAATCATGTGCTCTTGAACTCTCAGAATGTAGTCCTAGAGAATTCAAACCAAGACAAATGATGTTAGAAAAATAGTAATTGTAACTTCGACCATGACAAAAGATAATAGGGAAAAATGGGAAGAAGTATGAAAAATATTAACCTGGCTAATTCTAAATTGCGAAATTGAGGTTGATTTATAATAATCTTTTTGTGCGTATTTTTCAAGTTATCAAGTACTTCTTTTATCAAAAAAAATTTTATACAGCATAGGAAGATGAGTAATACATTATGCAAGATTTTTCTATGAAAATTAAGATTTTCCTAGTCTGAGTAAGAATTGAGATCTGAACATTTTGCACACCTTGATTCTGGCCTACTGAGTGTTTTTTGCTGATGTTAGTGTCACCACAGTGTCACATGAGCCACATTGATCAGTCACAATCAACTGGACTGGGAATACCACTTAGCCTCCAAAGTACTCCTTCATCTAGCTGAAGTTCATTCAGATTTTCCATGGAGAATTTAAGGAAACACAGTACTGTAGTCCCACTACTGTGAACACTGAATCATAAAGCCTTGTGGGGTCAGATGTGAAGTGAGCCAACATCACATACAAACTGAAGTCTTATGCAGACACAAAAGCCATGGCAAATAGATGATATTAATCTGCTACATGGAAAATGAGGCAAATGTACAGAAGAGTAAGTACGAAAAATTCTCTGTGTGTGATGCGTGCATGCATATATGCATGGTGGAGGTGGGAAGAAAGATGCTTGTAGTTGTCATGAGGTTTGATTATACCTCCCGCAGTATATTTACCTCAGAGTCTCTCATATCTCTTCATATCCTCTTTGCCTTGGCCTTGTGGGTTTCTCTTAGATTCAGAAGAATGTAAGTATATCATCCAAGGCCAAAAAGCTGAAGTCAGACTCATGCCATGCAACTTGGATGCTTAACAACAAAGTATTATTCACATCCCCATTTTGCGTAAGAGGTGTCTGAGGTCAAGGAATGTTGAGCAGACCCATGGTACCACGCTGGCAAGTGCAGGGCAGGCTGTGGGATGGGCAGGCTTTCTAACTCCAGAGTGTGAGCACTTAAACTGAATACTGCTCCGTCCTGCATTCCCTGGGGTCTGGAGCTGTGGCTCTTTCTGAGTTCTCACTCCAGGGTACAAAGGAGATACATTCTTGGGGCTCTCACACCTGAACAGCAAGGCAGTGACTACATTAAGGTGCTAACATATGCATGGTTCCATGATTGGCAACATCAGACTACATGAGCTGGTCATTCTCCCTCCCCATACTTGTATTTCTCAGCAGCATCTGTTCATTTCCTCGCTGCTGATCTGACAGGCAAACACAAGAGCACTTGAGGATGTTGAGAGTGGTACCCCAGCATGAAAGGAAGCCAGAGGAAAGCTACGAGTGGGACACAGTTGCCTCAAGCCCTGTGCAAGCAGCAGACTATGCCGCACACGGGCCGAGGTGAGCTGACAGCTCCAGTGTGGGGATCTGCGTGTTGTATCATTGTTTTCACTAGTGTTCTTGCACTTGATTCCTATGGTCTCCCTGTGGAGATGGGAAAACGAGGCTCAGAGAGGGCAAATGGTTTGCCAGAAGACACACAGCAAATCATGGCAGAGTTGAGATTCTAAATTTCTTGCAGTTTCTATTTTAGGATGCTGCCTCTTCAGCCTGGTGGTGTCAACATTTGGGCTCTCTTTCTCTTAGCTCCCAGATCAACAGCACTGTGAGATGGGGTGCAAATCCGACCCCAATTATTATAATATTATAATAGTATTATAATATATAGTTAGATTGCTTTTTGGTATGAGCCACAAATGATGCCATATAGTGGCCAACTGCCTCCCTCAATAACCTATATAGCTAGTTAAATCAGTTTCTTACACAGACATGCATTTTCTAAACTTAGTTGCTGCCAATTTTTAGATTGAGAGCCACAGCTACCCAAATGAGATGTCAACATACATTACATGACTTATGAAACCACCTCCATGTTCTGGCCTCAACATATGCACAGACACACACGTACACACATAAATGATAATGAGAAATGCTGTATGTATGCATACAGGAGAGTAGGAGGAGGAAGAGAGGAAAAGACAGATGGCTTACTTGTTTTCAAGAGGCTTGACCAAACAACAAAACATGAGTGTTTTGAACAAGCAGGTTCATACACTCATGTCTGATAAAACCTATTTGGAAAGTGTTAGGGCAACTCATATTTTCCCAGGGTAATGTAATACTTTGGGAACTCTTGTTTTTTTTTTTTTTGTTGAGAATAGAAATAGAATCTCAAACATATGCAATGCTAACAGGGGAAGATGGAAAATTTTCCCCAAGATTTATAATGAGGACCTAGGTAATCCACATAAATAGTGAGTCCAGCATTTTTATAGACTGAAACGAGGGCAGTCATTTGTAAAAAATATGTCATTTCATACCTGGGCAGCTCGCTGAGCCTTTAAAAATGCAGCACACGGTTAGTTGCGAGTGAACAGGTACAGGATAGCACGGCTTTTAATCCAGTCCGAAAGTCAGCCCAGAAAGCAGTACATTTTACGGGCGACTCCTGCTGACATGACTGTTCAGGAGAACGCAAGGGGAGCTTATCTGACATTCTTTGACAAATAGTCACAACTCGGGAGAGAGAGGCCCAAGGAATCAGGGAGATTGGAGAATGGGAAAGGGTGCTGGTAGCCCCTTGGAATATGGGATGTTTGTGGAATATTTCCACAATTCTGGGCCCTGGTCTGTTTTAAGGGCTGGCACAGTGGTGTAAAAGGCTAAGCTTGAGCTGTTGGCACTGGCATCCCATACAGGTGCCAGTTTATGTCCCAGCTACTCCACTTCTGAGCCAGCTCCTTGTTCATGACCTGGGAAAGCAGTAGGACATGACCCAAGCCCTTGGATCTCTGCACTCACATGGGAGATCTAAAAAGAAGCTCCTGGCTTCAGATTGGTTTAGCTCCAGCCCCTATGGCCATTTGGGGAGTAAACCAGCAGATGGAAGATCTCTCTGTAAACTGGCCTTTCCAATAAAAAGAATATACATCTTTAAAAAAAAAAAAGAATAATGAAGAGTTGCTAGAGTTATGTGAAATCCATAGCCAGCCCAAGTTCAAATATACAAAGGTTGAAGAGCCATGCTTTGGGCCCTGAGCTGCACAGTGCTGGCCACTAAACTCTCAAGGTCCTGGTGACAGTGCAGACTTTCTCAGGGATGACAAATGGTGTGGAATGGGTGAGGGTGGTGGAACAGCTGCAATGAGTCTCACACAGATCTGGCTGCACAACATACTGGCCATGTGTTGGTATGGCTTGCTGGGCTTCTGTGTCCCCATTTGTGAAGCTCACACAGAAAATCACTTTTCAGTGCCCACTCTGTGTCCACTGAGCTATTCCTGGTGCTGGAAAGCCTGCCTTTTGGGGTCTTCTCTTCTGTGGAGTTCCCACACCTTCACAGCAAAGTTCTCCTGAAGAATCATTACGAGGACTGGTGCTTATGGCAAGGAGTTAAGGAACATTTTAGGAGGACTAAGTGTACATGACTGAGATGTGGATCAAGCCATAGGACTCATTCCTGGACCCATATCAGTGGCCAGTCAGAGCAATCACCAGGTGCCCTAGTAACTGGATATGGATCTCAGGTGTCTCCTGCTGCCTGGTGATGTTGCAACCTGCTCTGAAACCTCAGTGCTATCAAGCAAGCTCCAAACATCCAGCGCTGTCATGGAACATGGCAGACTCTGCCTCTGTGCGGTGAGTTACTCAAAGATGCACTCTTTGATCCAGGCGCCCAGTTGCAAATGACATCTCCAAAAGTCCATTTGTCCATCTGATCTCAGGAGTTCAGATCAGTCTATCAATACTCCTACTCTGTGCAAGGCTATCTTCCTCTTTGTGTGTGGGGTGGAAGTGGCTGACAAACAGGCACTAATATGAGTCAGAGAGCCTGGGTTCCAGTGTCTCTTGATGCTTCCTTGGTAACTGGGAATAGTCCTGATTGGACTGTGGTGGGACCAGGGGAGCTCATAGGTAATCAAGTCACTGGGACACCACACAAGTGAAAATGACAGCGTTGAGTCTGCCAATGAGCACAGCAGAGAATCATGTAAGCTGCAACCTGAGGATGAAACCAAGGACAGCTGAGCATCTTCTATCATAGGCAGCAAAACAACTAAGTGGAGGGGTGAAGAGAAACAATGGAATGCCTTTTGCTGATGCTGTATGGAAATGTCTTGAATTGAATAGCCTGTGCACCATGCAATGGAGGTACAGGAGATGGTGCTGTCTCTGTTCCTCCTCCAGGTACTCACTACCCAGTAAGAAATCAATAACAATTGAGAAGCAAATGCTACTGAGTGCCCCAGCATCTGAGACAGCAGCATGAGCTAAACACTGGAGGAGTACTCAGGAAGCTGCATCCATAGGGGCACGACTTAATAATGGCTTCACAGGGGAAATGGGGGTGCCAAGCAGAGAAGGGCGTTGCGCTATGAGCCTTTGGACCAGTGAGGGCCAAGGCATGAGAGCAGGCCTATGTGAGCACTGAGGAGGCATTTCAGGTGGCTGAAGTGCCGAGCTCTAGGCAGAGTTCAGGAGGGGAGTGGGTGAGGTGCGTCTGGAATGTGAGGTGGGTTTTGTTCTCCTGGAGGGCTCTGGAAGTCAAGTCAAAATGTGAGAGAATTTAGCGAGAGGTCTCTGGCAGCAGTGTGAAAAGTGGCATTGGAAGTGAGCAAGACAGGAAGAAGAGAGAGGGTTTATGGGACTGTTGGCAATGTCCAGAGAGCACAGCTGTGAGAGATGAACCACGATAAGAAGTGCAGAAAGAAGGGGATGCAAAGCAACAGCCAAGTCTACAGTGCTTAGACACTGGTGAGCTGCGGCACCATTCTGGCTCCTGATGGGAGGGGTAGTGAGTTATTCTGTAACAGAGCAGGGTCTCGGTCAGCAAGTGGCCTGGACAGGTAAAAACAGGGGCAGAGGCGCACTCAGCCACAGCGCACCATTGATGCTTCCTGCATTGGTTATCTGTTGGTTTATAACAGTTCATTCTAAAACTTCCTTGGTGAACTCAAAAATCATTTCTTTTCTCAGAGTTGTGGGTTTTGTTTGTTTGTTGCCTCAGGAATCCAGGCATGATTTAGCTGGATTGTTGGATTTGGGGTCTTTCACAAGCTCTAGTCAAGGTGTCAGTAGAAGGTTCCACTCGCAAACTCAATCCCAGCCTTTTGAAGGCCTCAGGTCCTTGTGGGCTGGCGACGGCGACTGGAAGCATCAATTCCCTGCTACGTGGGTCTCGCCCATCAGTACCCCATAACGGGCAGCCAACTTGCATCCAGGGGCAGAGAAGAATGAGTGAATAACATGGAAATTAGCCTTTTTTTTAAGATTTATTTTATTTTTATTGGAAAGGCAGATATACAGAGAGGAGAGACAGAGAGGAAGTTCTTCCGTCCGATGATTCACTCCCAAAGTGAGCGCAACGGTCCATGCTATGCCGAGCCAAAGCCAGGAGACTCTTCCGGGTCTCCCACGTGGGTGCACCCACAAGCAGGGAGCTGGAAGGGAAGCGGGGCTGCCGGGATTAGAACCGGCGCCCATATGGGAACCCGGGCGTGCAAGGCGAGGACTTAACCACTTGCGCCACCGCGCCGGCCCGAAATTAGCCTTTTTAAACCTGATGTTAGCAGTAGCATCCTCTGTTACTCTGTTCTGTGATTCAGAAGTGAGACACCAGGTCCAGCCCATATTTAAGGAAAGCTTCATATTGGCACACACATTTCTAGTGACCACATTAGAGATAGAATCACAATATTAGCCTTTGGGACTACTAGTCAATGTTGTGAGTGGATGATTTTTCAGAAAAATCGGAAATGAATCTCTTTATATGAAATTTTCCAATTTGTAAACACTGCTGAATTATCCAATTTTTTTAAAAAAGCTTTTATACATCATAGCTCAAATAAAACATAACTACCAAGCATGAGCCACAGCATACCACTATAACCAGTCTGTAGACCCCACTGTGGTAGGCGCCATCTTATATGAAAAGGACACAGAGGCTAGAATGCATCTCCCATTCTTTTATTTGAAAATGGAGGGGATGGGAGAAGGCAAGTGATTGTTAGAATGATAGGAGCTTAGGAAGAGCAAATGCCAATCATTTCATCCAGATAACTGTATTCATATAAATTCTACAGTCATATCAGTTAAAAAAATGACTTGTTTTCATTAAAGGCAAGGCTTTGATCCCTGATCTGACAGCTGCACATCTATATAAAATGAGACAGTCTGACATGCTCAGCTCTGATCTCAATTGGACAGGAGGTTTCCTGCACATTAATGGAACAGAAAGACAATTGAGCATTATTAGATAGGAGAGAATGTTCTCACACACAGGAAAACAGCTTTTGTCCTTTGAAAAAACATGATAAAGATAGAAAATGACTGACAGAATCAGAGCTTCACCAAAATGTCAGAAGGGCTGTTTTGGCTATGCTCTGACCTCTGTTAGGGAAGATAAGGGGAATTTTTTAGCAAGTATTGAACATACCTTAGTGTTAGCTGATGCAAGAAAGAATTTTCTGGTAAAAGCAGCACACACTTGAAGTATTTTAAGACCTAAAATCCAGTGTGGACTCTTCATAAACTAATTTATATGCAGTCATTGCTAAGTTGAGTAAGCAAGAAAGCTTCTCAGAAATTCTTCTCGGTTCTTCGTTCAACAAACACTTAACGGTGTGCACCTGTGTCCTATGTATTAGACAGCTAAGGTCACTCTGCCTCAGTGCCTCACAGAGTAGAGGAAAAGACAGGTATGAATCTAGGAAGCAGTAAAAACCCTCTGATGCGTTTTGTCAGATGAAGTTGAGATGCTATGAGAGTCTCATCCCAGGCATCCCAAGAGCCAAATGGAGGGTGAGAGTTGGCCAGTTCAACAAGGTGGAGCAGAACATGGAGACTTGGGACTATTCCCTATTTGATTGCTCCCATGGGAAATAGTTTTCACATGTTTCATGTTTAGCATTGAATTTTGCCTTCACCATTCAAATTATAGAACATCCTGAAAAATTAGACCACATTTGTAGTAAGAATCATACAATAGAAACTAAAGTAAGTAGTTCTTGAAATATTTAAAGTAGTGAGTTCCGTTGCCTAAAAGTCAAATCATATATATTTTAGATTGTTCATCTGTTGCTTGTTTTGGTCGCAGAGAAGTAACTATGTAAAAACAAAAGACTAGAGTACAGGTGTGAAGCTGTGGTGAGAACTCCTACCAGGCTGGCGAGATATTAAGTGGTACAAACAAACTGACAAATTGTTAAGCATGAAATTGCCATATGACCCGGCAGTTTCATTGCTAGCATATACAGAAGAGAAATGGAAACATATGTCCACACAAAAATTAGTACACCAATATTTATTCACCATACCAATAACAGCAGAAAGGTACAAACAACTTAAATGTCCAACATTTGAATGGGAAGACAAAAGGTGTTACAGCTGGATGATGGAACACAACCACAGAAAGCAAAGGAGTCCTGGTATATACTACAACACAGATGAACTTGGAGGCATCATGCTCAGTGGAATCAGCCTGTCACAAAAACCAACATGTTACATGGCTTTGTTTTTATGAAATGTCCAGGATAGGTGAATCTATAGATCAAAAGTAGATCCATGGTTACTTGGACACAAGGCTATCTTTTTGAGGTGATGGAAATGTTCTAAATTGTGATGATGATTGTTCTTGTATCTGTGAGCTCATAAAAAACCAATGATCTATAGGAAGGCATTTCAAAAAGTTTATGGCAAATTGAATTGAAAGACAAGTTTACTTGGTGCAAAAATGTTAAAATCCATGCTGTTTATATATATATAGTATGTATTTTCCATGAACATTTTGAAAATCCCTTGTAGATGTTGAATGGATGACTTTTTTAATATGTGGACTTTATCACAATAAATGTGTTGAACAAAGGAAGATGTAATGTCCAAATGACAGGCCAGCTTCTCCATTGTCCCTAACAGGGTGGGGAGCCAGCAGCCCCGAAGGGCTGTGGGGAGGCACAAGCCCATCCTGCTCTCCCCAGCACAACTCCTTTGCTTTCTTCTTCTATTTGTCTTTTCCTTCTTCCTCAGCAAACATCAACAAGACTTCAGTTACTGTTTTTCACCTTATAATAATGTTGTCTATGAACCTCAGGTAATGCATTAGAAATGCAATTATCTCCAATTTGGTTTGGGATTGTGATGAGTCATGTCCTATCACCCAAATTCCTCCTTTCTAAATGCCTGTCATTATTATTAACTGTCTCGTTCATACACACATTTCCACCTTACCGCCAGAGCTGTAGCTTTGTCACCTCTCTGAACATCTAATGAGACTCAGCTTTGTGGAACAGCTAATAACTCTTCAGCAACCATTATCCAGGGATCCAGGAATGAGGTTAGATGTGACTGACTTGAAAATCCCAGCTGAAGTAGGGATACAAAACACTTTAAATATTAGAAAACCTTTTGGGGGAGAATCCACAATGATGTTTTACATGATTAGATGAGCTAAGAGCTGTATACCTAAAAAAAAAAGTAATATGGGCATAACCACACAATTGTCTGGCCAGGTTATTCTTGTCCCCCATTTACTATGATACAGTAAAAAAAAATTTTGTCTGATTTATTTGGTAACTTGGCAAGCAACCGTAGGAGAATACAAATGTCATAAGTGCTTGGTTTTTCAATGTATCCCATTTGTGGCCACAGATTTACCTTTCTACTAATGTAATATGTAGTTTAATATTAAATTGTTTGCATATTATAAACACACATGAGATTAGTGGTGGGAAGGCAGCCAAGAATAAGCAGGGAGTTCATGAGAAAAAAAATCTACTTGCTTTAAAAAATGAGCTAGAGCTAATTTACAAAGAAAAACGCACATGCAGATTATTGAGGGTTAACTCTATAATCCCCAAAGAACAAAGCACTGGTTAGTAATTCCTACTGAGAGAGGGAGGGAGAGATTGATTTATTGGCTGTTTCTGTACTTCAGGGATTCCACATATATTATCTCATATTCTTGCAATGGGTTTATGAGCTAGACATTATGACTCGCATTTTCTAGATGACGAAAAAGGCTAAGATAAACAGTGTAATAGCCAAGGCCAAAAAGAGATTACTGATGGAGCCACAATCTGGTAGACTTCAGATTATCCAACATACAGTATTGTCTGAATTGTTTTTCATTTATCTACTGCTCAATCATGATTGTAGGTGCAAAGAACTATCTTGATTGTGGGGCAGGATCTATGGGTAATAATTAGCAAAATAAGCCAAAGAAATAACAAGGCAGAGACTAATCTAGATTCTAAGTTTAGTTTAGTTTTGTTTTGTATTTGAGGACAGTGAGAGAGAGAGCAAGCAAGCATGAAAGTGAGTGCTCCCACCCACTGGCTCACCTCCCAAGTGTCCGCAGTGGCTAAAGGCTTGAGACAAGGATCTAAGGTCTGGGTTTTTTTCTTTTTTAAGATTTATTTACTTTTATTAGAAAGGCAGATATACAGAGAGAAGGAGAGACAGAAAGAAAGATCTTCCAACTGCTGGTTCACTCCCCAAGTGGCCAAAACAGCCAGAGGGGAGCCAATCTGAAACCAGGAGCTTCTTCCAGATCTCCCATGTGGATGCAGGATCCCAAGGCCTTGCGTCATCCTCTACTGCTTTCCCAGGACTACAAATTGGGAGCTAGAAGGTAAGTGGAGCAGCCAGGATACAAACCAGCATCCATATGGGATCCTGGCATATGCAAGGCAAGGACTTAGCCACTAGGCTATTGCACTAGGCCCAGATCCAAGATCTTAATCCAGGTTTTCCATGAGGGCTTCAGGAACCCAATCGCCACTTGGACCATCACTATTGCCGTCCAGGATCTGCATCAGCAGGCAGCTAGAACCAGAGTTTGGAGCCTGGGCTGGAACCCACATACTCCCACTCAGTCAAATGCCTGCTCCTAATTATAAACTGTTGTAATCGAAGAGCTTAAAAGGCAAGGATTACTTAGCAGAGACAAACCTCTTTATAAAAAGCAACAATTTTCTAAAATCAAGACTCTCCAGTCTGCAGGTGACTCTCCAGCAAAGGCTCCTGGAGGAGTCTCAGAGGCGGCTGCAGCACTGACATGCATGCTGAGAGCCTTTGGATGTTAGTTAGCCTGAAAAACAAGTGCTCTGTCTTTGATGTGGCAAGTTCAAAGGAATTTATCAGGACTGTAAGTTGACCAAAAGCATGCAGGTGAAAAGAATTCTGGGAAGACTTGTAAACTGTTCCCCTCCACCCAAATTGCAAATATTTGAACAAAATCAGGAAAACCCAAAATGGAGAAGTAGCAATGAAAGGAAATGAACTGTCCAGGAGCCTGGAAATGGACTTTAATGCCCTTTGGTTTACTGAATAATCGGTAGTGTGACACAGGCCAAGAAAAATAATCAAAACAGGATTATTTTATCTCTAGGCTACATGCACAAGGTAGAGAGCCCCTCAACTTATACAAAACACGACACTCTAAGAGGAACAATCTCACCAATTATCTTTATTTTTCTTAGTAGTAAATTTTAAGACAAAAGTTATTTCTATTCTCCTTACTCTTGCACTATCTTTCTGGAGGGTAATAGGGATAGCCCATAGCATTGCATTCCAGAGCAAAGAGCTGAGGAGCTGCGGGCATCCACACTCTATGTGCTATGCCAAAGAATTGTGGTAGAAAGCATAGTGGCCCTCAAAGACGTCGTATTTTTTGTCATCTTTAAAATTTTATTCTGATGTTTACACAGTTGATCAGAGTTGGAAGGGTTGAGGATCAGGAGACAGTAGGTAAGACCCTTGTTTACACATTTTCTTCTTCTTCTTCCCATATATTGGGGTGAAGGGAATTCAAGAGGAGAAACCATGCCCAGATTCCCAACCACCGCATTACCCTGGAGATTGGGGAGCTGTCACCGGATATCATGTCAAGTTCCCCATTGTGGAGCATTTCCTGAGAGGTCTGTTCATGTGTTTTCAGTAGTTCTGAGATGCTGCTGATCCATGGATAAGGATAAGGAAATCTTATTCCATGGACATGGAAATCTTTCCAAGGTTGATTGGCTGAAATATGTCCATATTTTAGTCTGCAGAATCAGTGACCTTACATGGCAAAAACAACTTGGCAGGTATGACTAAGAGAAGGGCCTTGAAGTGCAGCAATTATTCTGGCTTATCATGTGGGCCCAATCTAACCCACACAAGTCCTCAGAAGTGAAGAACCTTCCCTAGACATGGTGAGAAAGCAATGTGATGGCGAAGAAAGATCAGAGAGAAATATGTTTTTGCTGAAAAGGCAAGGGAGTCTGTAGGAAAGTGTGCAGCCCTGCTGGCATCTTGATTGCTCGGTGGGATCCATGTTGCATTTCTCATGTATAGAAGTAGAAGATAATAAATTTATGTTCTTCAAGGACAGGCACTTGAGCTAGTGTTTAAGCCCCTGGTTGAGAAGCCTGCATCCCGTATCAGTGTGCCTAGGTTTGAATACCCCCTCTTTTCCAGACTCCAGCTTCCTGCTAGCATTGACCCTGGGAGTCAGCAGTTAATAGATGAAGTAGTTGGACCCCTGCCACCCATGTGGGAGACCTAGATGGGAGTATAAGCTCTTGGTTTCAACCTGGCCAGGCCCAGCCATGGCAGGAATTTAATTGTGAATCAGCAAGTAAAGAATGTTTTATTCTTGTCTCTCTCAAATACATATATAAATAAGCATTTCTTTAAAAAAACTATGTTGTTTCAAGCCTCTAAATATGTGGTTTATTTAACAAGAACATAAAACTAATAGAGGTTAGAACAAATCCAAGGAATTGATTAACTTAACCCCTTTGGTCCGTGTATTCTTATGGGGTACTTCCTGGTTAGTAACAATACTTAAGTACTTTTCAACTGCTTAAACCACAGCCAAAGTCTATCTAATGCTTGTTAGGTAAAAAATAAGAATTACTTAATTTGGAAGAGTGGTAGTTCCATATTGGGATTGGGGAAGGGAGAGAAAGAGAGAGCAAGGAAGAGATCTTCCCTCCTCTACTTCGCTCCCCAGATGTCTGCAACAGCCACGGTTAAGTCAAATTGATGCCAATATGTATGGCAAGGACTCAGATATCTGACCCCCATTCTGCTGCCTCATCAGATGTGCATTAGCAGGAAGCTGGGTCAAAAGCAGATGAAACAGAACTCAAATTGGCACTGATACAGGATATGAGCATCGCAAGTACAGCCTTACTCACTGTTTCACCCTGTTCAACCAGTCCTTTTTGCTGTTATTAATCTGTTAGATTATTTCAGTTTCATACTTAAAGGAAAAGACTTCATGCTAATGTCTTTGTGTTTTTGTTTTTTGCTTTACTTCTATCTGAAGATCTATAGTTGTATTTTAGTTATTAATCAAAAGGGTGCCCCAAATTATTATAAAGTAATCTACCCTATAACTAAGAACCATCTCAAACCGTAATAATGGCTTCAGTGACAACCAATAGTATCATTATTATCAGTTTAGCAAATATAAACATTTGGGCATATTCAATGTATTTTCACTGTTGGTAAAACAGATATTGTGCATTTTGCCTTATCAAATACACTAAGGAAAAGCCTTGGACTTGAGAATTACACAAAAATATGGTGCAAAGTAATAAATTATCTTTCTACTGTCTTCCCAGGTTAAATAAAATCAAGTTCTTTGACTCCTTTGGTTAAATAAATTAGGCTAGCATTATCTTGACTCTGAGGTCACTTTTTATTCTTAAAACAAAATGTAGAAGCAATAGGGTCCAATACAGTGGGGTAGCATGCTAAACCCCTGCTTTCCATACCAACATGGGTGTTTGTTCTAGTCCCAGCCTATATACTTCTCATCCAGATCCCTGCTTATAGCCTGGGAAGGCAGTGGAGGATGGCCATGAGTCCTTGAACCTCTACACCTATGTGGGAGACATGGAAAAAGCTCCTGGCTCCCAGCTTCAAACAAGCTTAGCTCTAGCTGTTGCAATCATTTGGGAGATGTACCAGCAGATAGAACATCTCTCTCTGTCTCTCCCCCTCTCTCCTATAACTCTGACTTTCAAGTGAAAACAACTTTTTCAAGGAAAAAAAGTAGAAGTAACAGGAAAGTGCTGATATTTTGCCTTCATAGCCTGTGAATTCCACCCATGCTACTGTTCTCCAACTCCTCTTACCTTCCTCTCTCATTTACCCACTCTCTCTTCAGCTCATCACAGCCTACTGTTGCCCCTTTATTCTCTGCTGCCAAAGCCTAGGTGATCCAAAACTAAATATATGAAGAATATGCCTGTGACAGTCTCAGGTCATTCACTTAGCTCTGTGCAAAGCAGGTTTGCCATGAAGCAAATGAAAGCCAAGCTTTCAGCTCCTCTCATGGTGGGACCCTTTCATACATCGGTCCCTTTCAAGACCCAGAGAAGGATCCTGATACATTCACATTGCTATTGCAACAAGAAAACACTTTTATTGCAGTTGATTAAGGCTATCTTGTCTTTCCACTTTGCTTTCCCACCTGTCATGCTATAGTCAGGTGCTATTTCTGGGAACATAAGCATTTGAAACATATAATTAAGAGAAAATTGAATTGGAGGCCCGTTATATTTTGGTTTAGTGGGATGTGTCTTTCAGAGTCATAGTAGGTTTGTGGCATAGTAAATGGTAACCGGCAGACTTGGTCTAGAATTTCCCTCTGCATACTCTTACATCTTACTGAAAGACCAACCATCAGGTTAAAGGACCTGGGTCAGAGGTCACATGAGGATAAAAATGTGTCTTTTAATCCAAAATAATATGGATAGAAGAGAGAAACAAGGTGTGAAATGTGTAAAGCAAAAGCAATTCTATGAAACTTCATCTAAGCATCAGATAAGCAAAAGGGTAAGCAAAGAATTCAGTTCTCATTGATTCCTCACTAAGAAAAGAATTTCTTTCAGAAATATACTGATAATACTGTGCATTGTATATCATTTTGAACCCCAAAAACACTTCTTGGAAATAACTGAAATTGAATTTTTTATAGAATTTTTGTGTTTCTGGTACATAAACCTGCCACAATAGATACATGTATGTGTGATGTTGCATGTTTTTCACATTCCATCTGCCGACATTACAACAAATTTTGAGCAACCACACTAGGGGAAGACCATCATTTTTTTCTTTCTATAGAAAGCCATGTTACAAAATTTCTGTCAAATAGTATATAGCCAAAATATGCAGGAAAAAGTCTTGTAAAGGATTGTCAGAGGATACAAAATAAATATCTAATTCTTGATTTAGATGAATGTTCATAGAATTTATTATCTCTACCATTTTACTATATTCTAATTATTCATTTTGGGCCTAGTTTTATATTTTTACAATTTTATATTCTTAAGAAGAAGATTAAATGAAATCCTGTATCACAAAAGCTAGCCCCCTTTCTTTATGCAGTCATAGTCACTGATCACCCACAGCATTTGGCAGTTTATGGAGCAAACCTCTAGTGCCCAACGAAGGTCCTTGGTTTGCCTGTCAGTCTTCCGTGTCTAAATTCACTGGGGAAGTAAAAGAAAGCAGACAAGCATTCTGATTCTTTTGTGACAGAATGAAGCACATCCTGAGCACAAGTGGCAAACATCTTAAGTCCTTTTCTCAGTCTCTGCTTTAAGTTGAGGAACTTACCGGAAAGGCCTGGATTCATTGCCTAGGGCTAATGTAATGAATACCTCCAACTGAGTGTCTTAACCATCAGCAATGTGTCCTACCATCTCAAGTTTGAGCTCAAGGTGTTGGCAGGGCTGGCTCCCTCTGAGGGCCACGAGGGCTATCTCTCTTGCCTCCCTTGCCTCTCTCCCAGTTCTTGATGCGTGCTGGCAGTTGGTGCTGCTCTGCTGGCTGTTGGATCACACCAGCTTCTGCCTTCATCTCCACATCCCTGTGTGTTTGTTGCTGCATCCAAACTTCTCTGTCTTCTCTAAGGACACCATCCATACTAGAGAAGACTTACAACCATATCTAAATTTGTCTAGCCGTGCATGAACCCTGCTTCCAAAGTCATAATCTGAAGTAATGAGTAGTAAGATTTCACCATGTCGTGTTTAGGGTACAAAACTCAACCCAAAACAATACCTTAATTTTTTTTGTACTTGTCTGTTTTGTAAAATCACACAATAGTACCCCATATTGAGAATCCAGTAACATGCAACAAAGCAGTCTGACTTTTCCCAAATACTGTTATTGGAAATATCAATCAACACATTAGAAACACAGAATTTAAATTCATGTTAGGATGTGGGGACTTTTTGCATCCTGCTGTCCATTGTAATCGGAGCAGCAAAGCAGAGTTTGCTTCCTGATACATACCCAACATGCTTGTTTTGAATCAATGTGTAATCTGGCAAGTCCTGTACCAAATTATTCTCATTTAGCAATGATTAGAAGACTCAAACAGATATAAGTGCTATTAAATATCAGATTCCTAATGAAATAGGTGGAAAGGGTCTACTCAACCTGAATATCCATAAAAATTTTTATAAAAATAATAGCATTTGTTAAGTATGATGAAACTCATATACACTGCAGCAAAAAATCATTGTATTACAATTTAATGTATAAAAAACATGTGCTAGGTATATATATAAATTAATTCACAAATAATTATTTCCAATTTTGTCACTATCAAGGAATTGATAAAGGTGCTGAATCTAGCTGAATGGTTTGCACCTTTAAAATTCCATTGAAAATGTCCAATTTCACAGAAGCCCAAAAGATTTGTGGATCCTCTAAATTCCCTGTGGTCTCTTGTCACTGATTTTCAGATTTTAAAACCACTTTTTGGTAGTGTGCTACTCATCATATTTGAATTTAAATAATAATGTTACTATTATTTGAATGAATGACTTTTTTTTTTTTTAAAGATTTATTTTTATTATTTTTTCATTGGAAAGGCGGATATACAGAGAGGAGAGACAGAGAGGAAGATCTTCCATCCGATGATTCACTCCCCAAGTGAGCGCAACGGGCCGATACTATGCCGATCCGAAGCCAGGAGCCTCTTCCGGGTCTCCCACGCGGGTGCAGGTTCCCAAAGCTTTGGGCCGTCCTCGACTGCCTTCCCAGGCCACAGGCAGGGAGCTGGAAGGGAAGCGGGGCTGCCGGGATTAGAACCGGCGCCCATATGGGATCCCGGGGGTGCAAGGCGAGGACCTTTAACCACTTGCGCCACCGCGCCGGGCCCGAATGAATGACTTTGTAACTATTTTACATTCAATGCAAACACACTTCCTTTATGCTTTTACCAAGGTAACCCCTAAGTTTATTGTCTGGCATATAGTTGCTACTAACTAAATATTTGCTGAATCAACTAATAAATTAATGGGAAAGCAAATGAGTGAATAAGGGAATGTATACATGAAAGGGCAACTAAATAAACATTATCCTAAAGGGCCTTTTTGAGATTCCCTTGCTTTAGACTTGACCTAGCTGCTGCTGCTGACCGTGCTCATTAGCAGCCTTGTCCTACAGCAGTGTTTGCAGGAATGTCGATTTCTCTTATTTTTGCCCTCATTTCTCGACAGAAATTCTTTCTTTGAGGGTGCTCAAAGTAATGCTCTTATCAATTTCATCACAAAGGAGACTTTGTTTGCTTTCAATAAGCTGCAAAAATGCTTGGCTCTGCTTACTTATTATCAGAGGAAGCTTCCCTTTCTATTTGCATGGCTCTGCATTTTTCCAGCCTTTAATCTGGGCTCCTTGTGTTCCTGGTCAGCTGCCTGGAGGATCTGTCCTCATTGTGTGGCTGGAAGCTACATTCTTCTCCCTTTGGTAGACAAAGTAACTTACTGATTGAGGTCAGAGCTACAAAGATATCACCACTGGGCAGAAATATGAAGAAACAAACTTCCTTTGTAACATTATTAAGAATTATTTCTGGCTACAGCAGGGAAGGTTGTTTTCTAAGTATCCCACTCTTTGTGCACAACTTTTATCCATTTTCCACTTGAAAGCCATTCTAAATAATGGCATATTTTATCAGGAGCCTAATAGTTCTTTCTTAATATTTATTAGTTTTGAGATCTGATATCTTTTTAGAGTTCAACAAATGCGAAGTAAAAGATCATGGCTGAGTAGGAAAATAGGCAAGGTCCATAAAAAACAATCCAATGAAAAGATGTTCAACTTTATTCATAATTAAACTTTACATATAATTAAGTAAAATCATTACAATTATAGTGTATGAGTCTCAACAATTTGTTTGACAAGACCAAGTTTGACAAAACACCGTATTTACAGCAACATGGATACACAGGCATTTAAGAAAAATTTAGTTCCATAAATAAGAACAATGGGTATTACTTGTCCATCTGTGTCTCCCTTTATTAGAAACCTTATAGCTCTTCAAGATAGCCTATGCATGGGGATGCTGACTCACTCTCTGAATATGGACTCTGGGATGGAGGGAGGGAGGCAGATCTTGATGCAGATTTAAATGGCTTGACCAAGTGTATGTCATCAGGACAAAAGAGGTTCTCTCCACTGAGGCTTTCTTAAGACTGTATAGAATTTGTATTTATTTTACAAGATTTATTTGTTTATTTGAAAGAAAGAACAAACTTCCATCCTTTGGTACGCTCCCTAAATGTACCAAATGTCTTTCAGGAGTTTCTTCTGGGTCTCCCAGGCAGCTGGGAAAGGCCATCTTCTGTTGATTTTCCCAGGTCGTTGGCAGAGACCTGGATTGAAGGTGGAGCAGCCAAGGACATAAACTGTGGCCCCTTATGGAATGCTGGCATCACAAACAATAACTTTACCCAGTATGCTGCAATGTCAGCCCTGTACATGTTTTTTAAAAACAATTGTTTCGTAAGTACTGGTGATAAATCATTACTTTTTTCTGTTATTTCTCTGATTATTACCAAGAGTCAACATGCTTGCATTTTTGAGTTAACTAGTTGAATTTTCTCTGTGCATAATAATCTCTTTTCATGAATGTTCCACTGACAGTCACTAGTCTGCATGAACAAACTTTCGCATTTTTAACTTCCACATTTTCTTCAAGCAATTTTCTCACTTTAATTTTTATGCCATCTTTTTTTGTGTGCACAAATTTTTTTATTTTTACTGAGTTAAATTTGCTGGACTTTTGCTTTATAATTTCCTTTGCTATATTTAAGCTTAGAAAGTCTCTCCCTTGAGGGAATTTTATAAATAGGCATCCATATATCTTCAAATGTTTCAGTTGTTAGAATTTTAAATACTTTAATTCCTAACAATCTAGTGTTTCCAGTTCAAACACTGTTAATTGAATAATTTGTCCTTCCCTGAGGGTTTCACATGTTGTGTTTTTTTATGTCACAACAGACTCTATTGTAAATTTGAGTTAATTTATGAGCTTCACAAATAAGTTTCTTTGGTCAATTTTCCCGAGCATATGCTACATTTTATTAACTTGCTCCAAAGGCATCATCAAGGTGACCAAGTGCCCTAGCATAAAAATGGAGGGGTTGTATGGTGGGAGATGGAATGCTTCCCCAAGCACATAACTTGTTTGCTTTCTTTTTAAGTATCAAAGATTTAATTTTCATTTTATGAGTTATTTTTTAAAAATCATATCTGTATCAGTTTCTACAAGGGAAGGAAGTGACAGAAGGGTCCGTTTTCCCAGGTGTGCATTGTGCTTTTTTTGGTATGTGTTAGAATAATTTAGTCAGTTAATAAAAATAAACTACAGTTATTTTGATGGAGTTATATTAAACCATATCCTAGGCTTCTAAGCCTCCAAACTCTCCTGGGTTTTCTCCTGTTTGGCTACCTGCCTCCTTCCTTGACTCAAACTCTTTCTGGTGGCAACCCCTCAGAGTCTTTCTGTGTGCCATTCTTTCCATATGTGACCTCATTCAATCTTCTGGTTTGCATTCCAGCTATCTGCTGATGTACAACATTTCTCTGAGTTTCAGACTTTTTTTCCCCTAAGGTTTATTTGGTTTGAAAGGCAAAGTCACAGAGGAAGAGATAGAGGCAGGGAAATCTTCCACAAGCTGGTTCACTCCCCAGATGGCCACAACAGCCATGGTTGAGTCAGGCCCAAGCTCGAGCCTGGAGCTTCATCTGGTTCTCCCATGTAAGGGGCGGGGGTCTAAACACTTGGGCCATCTTCTGTTGTCATGTGAGATGCCGACACTACAGGCGGTGACTTTACCTGTTGCACCACAATACCAGCTACATTGGACTCTTAGACCAACTGCCTACTTCTTTTCTCTGAGTCTCATAGACATTTCAAACTTATCATGGCCCAAATTCAACCACTAGTTTCCGTCCCTGCTCCTAGTGTTCCCCATTAAGACACTTAACATAATGAGCTAAACAGTTGCGTCTTGGCCCATTTTGTGGTATAATAAGTAACACTAGTGCTTGTGACGTTGGCAGCCCATATGAGTGCCAGTTGGTCCAGCACTATATTTCTGATCCATCTCCCTGCAATTGGCCTGGGAAAGCAGCAGCAGAAAGCCCAAGTACTTGGATCCCTGCCACCCACATGCGAGACCTGGAAGCAGCTCAAGACTTCGACCTGGTCCAGTCCCAGTAGATGCAGCTATCAGTGGAATGTAACTGTGAATGGAAGATCTCTCTTCTTAGTCTTTTCCTCTTTCTGTAACTCTGACTTTCTTGAATAGGCAGATCAGATTTATGGAAAGAAGGAGCGATAGAGAAAAAACATTTTCTATCCACTGATTGACTCCCAAATGGCTGCAATGACCAGAGCTGAGCCAATCCAAATCCATGGGCCAGGAGCCCCTTCTGGGTCTCCCAGGTTGGTGCATGGTCCCAGGGCTTTGAGTCATCCTCTGCTACTTCCCCTCGACAAGCGGGGAGCTGTATAGGACGTAGAGCAATCAGGACACAAACTGGCACCCATGGGATCCTGGGCACTTGCAAGGTGAGGATTTAACCATTGAGCCATTGCGCTGAGTAAATAAAATCTTTTGAAAAATATATAGTTGCTTCTAGAAAAAAACTTGTAGACCAATCCTTATGTCTTTCAAAAATATATATCTGGATTCTACTCTTCCTTCCAGTCCTGTTACCTCAGGCAACCTCATTTTCTCCATTCTGAATGATTAAGATAGCTTCCTAAATTCTGTCATGATTTCCTCTTTCCTTTACCCTATCTGTTTTCAGCATTGAAACCAGATTGATTAAAAAAAAAAATACAGTTAGGCCACATTGCCCAAGGCCCAAATGGCTCCCAACAGACATAGGATCAACCAACCCCAAAGGCCCTCTATAGTCTATGGGGCTGAATACGACTTGCCAACCATTCCCACTGTATTCATCTATACTCATCTCCACCAGTGTCCACAAACTCTGCCCACGTAACAGTGTACTCTCCGGTGTTCTTAGACTGTATCAAGCATGGTTGCATTCCTAGGTCTGCTATAGAAAACACTGCTACATGTTATTTAAGTATCTGTTCAAATGCTACTTCCTCTGAGGTTTTGGTGGGCTGTTCTATTACATGACCAGCAGAAACATTTTCTATATTAAGGCTTTGTTGTGTTACTTCTAAAAGAACTAAACACCACATGGGTGTTCATAGCCAGAACGTAGCTGTATCCCCAAAATTTAGCACTTTGCTTGACCATTATGGCCATTATGTGATGACTGTTTTGATTTAACCTGTTTTTTAAAATATTTAAACATTTTAATGTCTTGCCCTGGAATATTGTATATTTTTCCATTTTCTTAATTTATTGCATTTCTTAAATGCAATAAATACGCCTCAGTAAATTTTATTCTTTTCTTCAAGTGGATTAAAAGATTCTGTATGTTAAATCTTCTGGATGTTTTGTATTTTTATATATAAACATATAAGTGCAAAAGTTGCTAGAATTTTCTTGTGGTTGTCTTCCCTTTTGGTTTACTTGCCATTCCTCTGTTACTACCAACCTTCTCTATTATTAGCACACAGATGTCAGAGAGGAAGCCATTGCTTTGGAATATTGTCTAAAAAACAAAAATAGCCCTATAGTCTTCTTAATGAGTCAGAAGAATCAGGAGGTGAAAATCTATAAAGCACGGTCCAATCAAACTATATTATCAAGGACGTCACCTACTACGAATACAAGCCTGGCAGATGTCCATTTGATATTTGTTCAAGAGTGTTCCCGCTCCTTAAGAGTCTTTTTGTATGTCGATACTTTCCATGAATTATCAGATTCACACTTGATGCTAATCCTAGGACCTAGAAATGAATATTCCTGCTTTACAGATGGGGAAACTAAGGTAGGGAAGGGCTAAACAATTTGAACCAATCCAAGGAGATGTTTGGTGTCAGCTGGAATAATAACTGGGCTTCAACATCCCAGGAAAGAGCAGATCCAAGTGAAGCCAGCCATGCTGCAAGACAGGATGTGTAATGGCTGGCCCCATGAAAGAGGAGCCAGCACAGCATTTCTGGGATGCAGATTCTAAGGTGAGAGCTGGAGGACTTTGAGGAAAAGGATAGCTTTGTCAGGCAGATAATTAGACACGAGCAGCAGGGAATGGGGCCCCAAACCAATGACCCTGTCACCTAGGACCCACCCAAAATACCCACTTTGCATTTAGACTTGTGGGGTAAGGTATCCTGATAAGATGGGAGTTCAACTGAATAGGGAAGTCTAATTTGTAGCCCCATGTATAGAGACCCAAGGTCAATCACAAGTGCTGAGCATGAACATCACAGCCAAATCACCAGCCCCAGCCCCTCATTCTTTAGGCATAAAAACCCCAACCAGGAAGAAAGACTGCCAGGTTTCCTTCAAACTCTCCTGTTCCTCCCCAGGAATGTATTTGGCTGATTTTTGATTTGTTATCCTGTTTCTCATCTCTCTGAATTATAATTTGTTACCCCACTGGTAAAAAAGGAACTGAGACAAGCCAGCAGCTGCCTGAGACAGCTTTGAATGGGGAGGAACATATATGAAGCTGAGAGAACAGGAAGCATGAAGGAGCAAGATGAAGAAGGCCTAGGACAGGCTTAAGACAGAGGGAAGTGTTCTGTTGCAATGCTGTGATTGCACTGCTGTGCAGTCAGAGGAGCAGAAAACAGAGACTAGGCTCTATGGTGAAACCTGCAAGATAAATGATGGGGGTTCATTTCTAACAGTAGGCAATAGAGAGCCATTGCTGTTATTCAAACAATTGGCTAGCAAGTCAGATTAAGAGGGGAGCTTAAAAGGAGTAAAGATTGGGAGAATGACACTTTTGTCAGATAGCTTATACACAATTTATCAAGAAATAAAGGAAACCTGTTTTAAAGATGGCAGTAGGTTCAGATACTGGGGTAGATTTTTTTAGGTTTGTACAGAGAGGATGCTGACAAAATAGGGAACGACAGAGTCCAGGAAGCCTTAATTCCCCTGGCAGCTGAGTGACTGGAAGGAGGTGGTGAGCCTGCAGAGAGGGTGATGTGGCAAGGTAAGGTCAGTTGCTGGATAAAAAAGTGGTGAGACATCAAAGTGAGAGGTGGTTATTTCCAGAGAGTTAGACTTGGAGTCAGCAGGTATGGCAATGGGTCATGACCAGCTTTTAAAGAGGAGGCCTTAAGCAGATTCTCAGTCCTGGAGGCACAACATAATCATGCAGTGATCATCATCATCATCATCACACACACACAGCCACCCATCCCCATATCTGCTCAATCAGAATCCACTATGGAAGCCAGGGCTCTCTAGCTTCTCATAGTCCCACATAGATTCTGTAGGATACCCAGAGTGGAGAACTGCTGGGAAAGGGGTAGAAGTTTGATATGAGAATATTTGATACAGCGCCTTGTCTAGCCAGGGAGGCCCCATGTGAAGTTGCTTCTTGCACATCAGTCCAGCACCTCTTCATTTTGTAGATCTCATTGGTATCTAATACTCTAACTGATGCCCTTCAAATTGCCTTTAGCAGACAATCATTGAACGACATTAAAAAAAAAGATCAGAAGGAGACAGAGATTGTAGTCTAGGGGTTAATAAACCATCTTTCACATTGGGTGCTTAACAGAAAATGAAACCCCACTGTGTAAACAGTTGAAAGCAGAACCTCTGAGACAACGGCTGTCCAGAATTCTCTTGTCCCAAGCAGAGATTTTGAAGGATCTTACCATAGCTCAAGATCATCTGCACCCAAAAAGACCAGTTCAGCCTCCTCCCTTTTTGACAAGGAAATTAAGTTTGAAGGGTTTGAAGCAATTGGCCCTAGGTGGCATCTTCAGGTTAGGTTACATCTGCTAAGTCCTCCCACGGTTTTGCTTCTTTCAGAGTGTAGCCTGCCCCACAGCTAGCCTAACGTGTCTCAAAAGTGCACGCTCTATTCCAGTCAAGTTACCCACAGTTGCTTGGGTGCAAGGCTGAGAAAGGAAAGGGGCTACAGCTCCTTCCTGTGCTGAGTTCTGTGGTTTATCTACGGGGATCTCATTTACCCGTGCACTCCCGTTGCTGCAGCAGCAGCTGGTAATTCAGAGTGGCCTGTATAATCGTTATCTGGCCAACTCAGGGAAGATAAAAAGCCATGTTAGTTTAAAGGAAAAATTCCAGTGATTGAAATTTTATCAGTAGGATGAGCCTGCAAGGTTTTTTTTCTTTCTTTTTTTCTGAGAACCATGTGAGGAAAAAGTAATGAAAACTAAGGAATCATAATTGAAATTGAGAATTGTCAGGCATCTTTTGCATATTTTGCATGACTGACAGGGGAGGTTGCTTTGAGGAACCAAATATTATTTTGGTGTCTAAGTTTCAAATCCTTGCATATGAGAGGTTCCAGAAAGTTCTGGAAATTGCATGTTATGAAGAACCCACATGTGGGTTCCAAAAGTTTTTGCACAATAATAAATTTATCTTTTTAATTCCATTTCCCCACAAGCTTTGCCAAGTACCCCGATATCTATTTCCTAATTCCCCCAGTGCCATCTCTCAGTTGCAGCTCCAATCCTAGGGAAGTATTTCTCACTGCAGAAGAAGCCATACTGATAAGGAAACCAAGATAAATTTCTGACATGAAGAGAATCGACTCTGCACTCCTACATATTTGAAATTTAGAAACTTAAAGGGTTCTTCCTCCAAAATTGCATTGAGTAAATTTAACTGCTTTTCTCATCCGTGCTATGGATGGAGTATGGCATGCCCTTGCTCAAGTCTGTTGCTAACATTCAGTTGTGTAAGCACAGACCTGGGTAGCATCATACAAAGGCAGTCCATTTCCCTGTTATGCTGGAACTTATCCTATCACAGAAGGTGAAACTCATACTCCTCAAGGCAGCTTGTCTCAAAACTTCCCTTGTCCTAACGCAAGGTGATTCTGAAACCTCTATTTAGTTCACAACTTCTTGCTCAGGCGTTTAGTGATAGGAAGGAGGGCATCAGGGAATGAAGGAGCTGGAAATATTTCTAGTTTGCTCTAGTGCTATGCCCTGACTCTCCACCCCCAGCTCTACCATGCATATCATTCCTAGGAACTCACTTTCCCATGACACACCTGAGCCTCCTGCTCAATGAAGAGGATGTCACACTCATGTGTAAACTGAGCGACAGGTGGAGGCATCATAAAACACCACATACACCGAACACTGCCCACACTCCACCCTATTTGTGCATTCAACCAGGCACCACCCTTACTCCATACAGGGTCCACTAAACTGGGGGGCTTTCTTTCTCTCTTCTTGTAGATGCAGAAATTCTCCTTGTGGGCAGCATGCTCTTGGACTTTCTCTGGCCTTCTCAAGGCAAGTGTCTCTTCTCAAGAGGTTGGTCACATACATACCTGGGCATGCATCATCTCTTTAAATAAATCCTGTTCCAATTTTAATAGTTATAGTCCTGCTTCAAATTTTGATCTCATAGTGGAGAAAGAGCCTGGAATAAATAAACCAAAAATCCAGGAAGCACATTCCCACAATGTTAGAAACAGTGTCATTATTATCCGTAATTTGTCTTCTAGCACCCAGATAAAGTGCTTATTTCTTTCCTTTCTGGCACCCTTGTGGATTTTTTTTTTTTTTGTCAATGTTGTATGCAAGAGTCTGACTTTTGTGTCTATCGGGGAAGACCAGACTTTGTCTACACTCATGTTTAATTTATGGCAAGTCAGCAGCAAAGCTGAGCATAGAAACCTTTCCACACCTGTGGCATCCTCATGGCTATGAAATGCAAGTCCCTCTTTCCCCCGCTGCCTTGTCTGACGACCTATCATGCTGATGCTCACGTGGCACCTAGCTGCACCTCAGAGTCCAACTCATCCTCATCCACATGAAAGTATCAGAACATAAAATCCAAGTTCAGCAAATGAATAATTCAGTGACCATATTCACTTTTTAATATCTGAAAATTCATATTTAACAGAGGCCAGATTTGCTCAGCTGTTTGCATTTTCTCCCTGCATCTTTCGCCCTCCTTCCTTTGATTGATATCAGCAGTGGGTCAAGATGCATAGGCATTATTTCCCTGACTCCAGACTTCCTCCCTCTGCCTTCTGCCTTTAGCCACCCCATGCTCACCATCCTTTTCCAGGATCTTAGCCTTCTTCTGTCATGGCCCTGTGAAGGAAGGGATTCAGCCTGGCTATGCTTGTTGTCCTCATGGCTGTGGCTGAATGTCTGCAACCCTGATAACAATGGTGTATCTTGGATTTCCTAGGCTTCCCAGTGTGCAAGGTACCCTCACCTTCATGATCCTAGATAGATGATGCACCTGGAAAGCACAAAGGTGAGCTCTGCCTCAGCTGGGAGACTCAAGGCAGCACCTTAAAGAATACCTGAGCTTGGCATTTTCCAACACCTGGGTACTTGTCAAAAATTCAGATTGTTGGGTGCTAGATGGACCTGCTACACATGAGCATTTATAGAAAGTGTGTGTTCATATCAACCGTCTGGAGAAGTTGTATCACCAGACAAGACTAAAAACTAGTGTTCTAGAAAGAACCCTACTGCTCTAGAGGTCTCAGTGCCAGGTTCTCAGAGAACACCGTAAGCCAGTTTCTGGCCACTGGTATGTCATCAAGTGTGTGTGATGCCAAATGTACCTCAATAGCAGGGCATAGGGTGACTGACTAAAGGGTCTACCCAGGATGCATGTTGGGTTCCAGGGAGGCATCCAGTAGGAACTGAGGGGAGTGCAGAGGCAGGGACTCAGTAGCTCTCAGTAACAGCAATTGAACTCCCTCCTGCTTGCCTTGGCTCAGATGTGATGTAGTGTAACCAAGGTTTGCAGTTTGGATATGGCTGTCTCCCACATGTAATACAATGATAGATATTGTTTCTCCAGTTCACAAAAGAAATTATTGACTGCTTGGACAGAATCCTGAAGACTAGCAGGTGGTATTGAACCAGCAGAAGAAGGCCAGGTTAAAACCAGAGTTAGAGGATAGCAACTTGAATGCGTGGATGTTATTGGTGGCAGAGAAGGCAGCAAGATGTCAGGGTTCAATGCATTGCGCTTTCTTTAGTACCGTGTCATCATAAAGAGGGAACACCCATTCTTCTGTACCTCAAACTTCAGCTTCCCTTGGTTGATGTTAAGCTTTTGTGGAGCAAATTTGAACATCAAATGATCTTATGCCTTTTTATTTTTAGGGATACATGAGCATCAAGTTAAAGTAAAAGAAAAGTTGCTTTTCAGTTATAAATCATCCCTGTGTATTTTATGCCTAATAACTTAATTATGTCACTCTGGAATTGATGAATTTAAAGAAACATGGAAAATTATATTGGCTATGGCTGTGAATCTAGTGATGTGAAGATGTTGGATTTATGTATGTTAATTTGATTCATATGCAAGTCAAAACATGCATTTTTTAATCAGCAGATGGTTTAATATGCTTTCCACACTTGTAAAAAATGAAAAGTACTGCAAGCTATTTTTTGCCTTGTCATTCATTCTGTCAACAGTACTTACTGTGAATCCATCCAGTGAATGTAATGCATTTGGGTCCAAGGCAGTTAAAATGCAATAGAAAATACATCCCTTTTGTGTAAGAAAATGGGATAAACTTAGGTTTTTATTTTTTTCACTTTAGGCTTCTAGGAGTGTTTCTCATTAAAATGGTGCCTGTGATTTGAACCTTCACCACTCAAGAAGATTCCACATTGATTAAAACTTCAAAGCCACTTCACCATCATTCTAGTTGGACTTTCCATTGTCAGAATTAGCTAAAATTCATTTATTCAGCCAGTCACTTATGTTCAGTTCGCAGGATTATGCTTCCAGCGTGTGTGGAACACTTACTAGGTAACACACAGGAGATAAGCCATTTCTGGCTTAACAGAGTTTCCAGCTCACTACAAACGACAGCTGAACTACTGAAATGAAAACACTCTCTACGCATCCCCGCTGTCCTGAGGTGTCTGAGTTTCTTGTATGAAGCTTGAGAAAGGGCTGGCATCTCCTATAGGAAGAAAGAGGGGAGGGTGGCCCCTCACCTGGGAATATGTGCTACCTGGGACCTGCTCCTTCTTTATAGTATTGCTGCTCTCAACAGTCATTGCTGAGCTGCTCATGATCAATTTTTTAAAAAGATTTATTTATTTTTATTGTAAAGGCAGATATACAGAGAGGAGGAAAGAAAGAGAGGAAGATCTTCCATCCAATGCTTCACTCGCCAAGCGGCCGCAGTGGCTGGAGCTGAGCCAATCCGAAGCCAGGAGCCAGGAGCTTCTTCCAGGTCTGCCACGTGGGTACAGGGTCCCAAAGCTTTGGGCCATCCTTGACTGCTTTCCCAAACCACAGGCAGGGGGCTGGATGGGAAATGGGGCCCATATGGGATCCTGGCGCATTCAAGGCAAGGACTGTAGTTGCTAGGCCACTGCATTGGGCCCCATGAACAATTATTGAGCAATGAAGTTTAGAAGGAGACTAATTCCCTGCTTAAAGAAACACTTGGCTAAATCCCTCAGTAATATAGGTTCTTTTATATTCAATCATCTCTTAATTTACTTGCATATTCCATCAGGCCTCCTAAAGTGAGGACACACAAAATTCACAGTCATGAAATGCATACATTAAACACTTAATTCTGATCACATTTGGATGTGAGAACAACTTAGGCTTTCTTTGTATTCAATTATTCCTTTGGCATTCATTGTTTAAAAGCACCAATCTTTTTTATTGATTACATATTTGTAATTTAAAATGACCCTTTAAACTGATAAGTGGCTTTCACAAAGCTCTCTCCAATCATCACCACTAACCATCTCCAGAATTTTTTGTCATCTCAAACAGAAGCACCATACTTGTTACAAGTTCTCCGTTTGCCATCCCTCCCCTCTGGCTCTGTTTTTTGTGCCCATGGTGTGAATATTCCATGTATCCCACAAAATTGGAGCCATGTAATAGGTATTTTTTTTTATCTGATATATTTTACTTTCATATCTGCAAGGTTCATTCATATTGTAGCATTGGTACCAGAATTTCATTCCATTTTAAGGCTGAATAGTATTTTGTCACACTATGTATATATGTATAATACATATACACACAATCACATCTTTTTGAAAATATGTTGGGTCAAGTGCAATGACTCAATGGCTAAATTTTCACCTTACAAGTATCAGGATTCCATCTGGACACCAGTTCATATCCTAGCTGTTCCACTTCCCATCCAGTTCCATGTGGATGGCCTGGGAGAGCAATTGAGGATGGTCCGAAGCCTTGGGACCTTATACTGGCATGGGAGACCCAAAAGAGGTTTTTGAGCCTGGCTTCAGATCAGCTCAGCCCCAGCCATTGAAACTATTTGGGGAGTGGACCAGTGGATGGACAATCTTTAACTAAAACAATAACAATAATAATAAAAGTTAAATTTGAAAATAAAGAAAATCTGTAGATAGCCACTTAAGTGGTACTCACCTTTTGGCTAGTAAAGTATCCACTTAGGTTCTAGCTTTGGGTCATATGACTGTGAGTGGAATTTCTGGATCATATGGTAATTCTGTGTTTAACATTTGAAGAACTGCCAAATTAATTTCCACAGTGGTTACACAATTGTAGTTTTAATTTTTAAACATATTCTCTCAGAATTTTTACCTAAAGAAGTGATTCAGATGGAAGACAGTCCATTTTGATTAAATTTTTCTAGTAATCGCACTTAGCAAATTCCACTGCAAAAGAAAAAGGAAAAAGAAAAAAAAAAGCCCTGTAGTTTGAAGAGGTAATTTTTGACTATTTTAATTAGAAGATTTACCACTTTGTGTTGCACTTTGTTAAAATTGTTTGTAGTGTTAAAATTGTAGTGTTTAATCCATTCTGACCTGTTTTTACCTGTGATTCTCTCTTTTATTTATTTGGAAGAGAGAATGGCAGAGAACAGACAGAAGAAAGAGACCTTCCAACTACTGGTTTACTCTCCAAATGCCTGTGACAGCTAGTGTTGGGCTATACTAAAACCAGAGTCAGGAGCTCCATCAGGATCTGTCTTGGCAGCAGCAGGCAACCAAATACTTATACCAGCATCCTCTGTCTCTGATGAGCATCAGCAGGAAGCTGTACTGGAAGTGGAGTGGCTGGGGCTTCAACCAGGCATTCTGATTTGGGATGGTGTTCCAAGCAGCATCCTGTGCCACAATGCTCACCCCTGATTGCCTATTTCTTAAAGTTACATTCTTAATGATGGTGTCATGATGTAGCAGATAAAGCCACTACTTGAAACATCAGGATCCCATATGGACACCAGTTTGTGTCCCAAATTTCTCCCACTTCCCATAAGACTCCCTGTTAATGGCCTGAGAAAAGCAGTGGAAGATGGTCCAAGTTCTTTGGCCCCTGTTCCGCATGTGGGAGATCTAGAAGAAACTCTTCGCTCTTGGCTTCAGCCTAACTCAGTTCTGGCTGTTGCAGCCTTGTGGTGAGTGATACAGCTGATGGAAGATCCCCTTTTCTCCCATTCTTTCTGTAATTCTTTCAAATAAATAGCAACATCTTTTTTTAAAAATGTTATGTTCTTAGAGCAGAGATCATAGACACAGATATTTTTTAAAAATGTATTTATTTAAGTAGTACTTCTTGTTGATTGAACTAACTCTATGTAATAAAATCCAAATAGATATCTGATGACTCTGTGGGGTCTGGATATTGAGTTCCATGTGCCAGAAATAATGATTCCATTGGCAAGGGACACATCCCAGAAGCAAGGTTTTCAGTTTTCACTTAGGTCAAGAAACCAAATGGTGGTGGAAGAAGTTACTGGATATGACTGACATGCCCAAAGTCAAATGGAGCAGATTTGGTAAGGGGTAGAATTATGTTTAGGCAAAAGAATTTAATTTGCGATGAATGGGAGGATAGAGTAGATAGAGGGAGTAACAACAATTTGAAATTGTTGGGAGGGAGGTTGGAACAAAGAAAATAGGCCAGTACTGTTGCCTTCAAAGAATTATACAAAACCTGACAGGCAGTGGAAGTGCGGAAATACTCGCAGGCAAATGGAGCAATGAGGTATGAATCTTGACAGTAATCTCCTGGTCATTGAGAGCGATGTCGCTTTTTTCCCCCTTTTTCCTGTTGGATGATGTTTCTGTACTATTTTGGGGCACTGGAAAATGGAAGATAAAATAGATTTTTCTGTAGTCTGAGGACAAGCTATACAGATACTCTTATTCTTAAAAGATTTATTTATTTTTATTAGGCAGAGTTTAAAAGAGAAGGACAGAAAGGGAAAGATCTTCATTCTGCTGGTCCACTGCCCAGATGACTCCAAGAACCAGAGCTAAGCTGACCCAGAGCCAGGAGCCAGGAACCAGGAGCCAGGAATTTATCCAGGAATTTAACCTTGTAGGGTCACAAGGTTTTGGGTCATCTTCCAATGCTTTCCCAGACCATAAACAGGGAGCAGGATGGGAAGTGGAGCAGCCGGGAACTTGAACGCCCATATGGGGTGTGGCCCTTTGCAGGTGGAGGATTAGCCAATGGAGCCATTGGAACGGCCCAAAGAGATTTATTATTGTACAAGACTCTGATAACTCTTTTGCTTGGAATGTTGTCATGAGTGCTTGTTTAAAAACAGTGTCTACATATTATGTATATAGAATGTTTTTCTTTAAAAACAGAAAAAGGGTAAAGGTTTTGTCCTAAAAGGCACAGTTTTAAAAGTTCACATAGTATTGCTTGGGATGATTTGATCTTTGACTAGTTCAAAGAGGAAATTCACGAGAGAGAAAGGGGCTGGTTTGGGGGTCCCTAGGAAAACAGGGCAAGAATCAGGAGGATTTCAAAATCTTAAAGCTTTGGGCTTGTTCAAGGTCTCCAGGAAACGAACTCCAGGTGGTCTATGGTCATTTTTCTTCCTTGCTCAGCACTTGGATGGGAGTTTTTAGCTTGTGCAAATATGTTATGCCATGTGCTGGCCCCACTGAGGTCAGGGCAGGGTCTGCTACGGGTTCACTCAATGCCTAGTAATTTCCCAAACGAGAAGAAGCTTATATGCCATTATCATTAGATGGAATGGCAGAAGAAAAAAATATCAATGACTGCTCTGTCATATTTTGTGAGGTTGAATTCATTTTATTATGTGAAAGTTTTTTTTTTAGAAAATTTTTAGAAAATTTATTTACTTTTATTGGAAGTCAGATTGACAGAGAGGAGATAACAGAGAGAAAGATCTTCCATCTGCTGGTTCACTCACCAAGTACCACAATGGCCAGGACTGAGTTGATCTGAAGCTAGGAGCAAGGAGTTTGTTCTGGGTTTCCCACGCAAGTGCAGGGTCCCAAGGCTTTGGCCCATCCTTAACTACTTTCCCTGGCCACAGGCAGGGAGCTGGAAGGGAAGTGGAGCAGCCAAGATACGAACTGGTTTCCATATGAGATCCCAGTGCATGCAATGTGAAGACTTTAGCCAGTAGACCATCATGCTAGGCCCATAAAAGTTTGTTTTTAATGTGTTCAAAAGCAGAGTGACAAAGTGAGAGAGTGAACGAGAGAATAAGAGAGAGAGAGAGAGACCCTCTATCTGCTGATTCATACCCCAAGTGCCCACAACAGCCGGTGCTAAGACAGGAGGGTGAGAATTCCATCCAGATTTTCCATGTGGGTGGCGGAGACTCAGCTTCTGAAACCATCCCCTGCTGCCTTGCAGGGTGGCTGAGCTCAAACCAGCACTCCATTAGAGCAGGCTTCCCAAGTTGTGGCTTAATCCACTGTGTCACAATGCTTGCCCTGATTTTTACAACTGCAACAACTATGGTCAACGCAAGTTTACTCAGTCATATCCAGGAGATAGATGGATGCTCTGTTTTATTCTTCAAGTCTTGAGAACTGATATTTTGTAAAGAATACGTGAGGACTTGGGACAAGAAGGTCCTGGTGGAAGGGAGAGTGGCCTTGGGGAAGTAGTTGCTTTTTAATACACATGATTTGCTCACTTTTCAACCAAAGAGCAGGAGGCCCTCTGTTTAAATCATTAAATATCACCAGACAGCTTTAATTTTATATGCTGGTTAATTAAAAAATAAGTTTATCTCATTTCTTAAAGGATTTGAGGTAGCATGACCTGTTGTTTTAATCAAGGTTTTTTGATGTACAAATCTGAGCCATCCACTTCAAAGCACCTAAAGCCCCAAATGAGACATGGATGGAATAATTGTATCTAAAAATTTTGCAAGTCTCAAGGACACAGTTTTCAAATCCAGAAGTAGAAAGCCGGTAGCAGGGTCAGAAGCCTCTCAGGGCACAAAGTGTACAAGCATTTGTGGCTTCCTGGGCTCTCAGAGAACTCTGCAGCTGTTGCTCTCTGAGTTCAAGCTTCCTTCCTCTTTCTGCAGAGGGAGAGCGACAGCCTGGCTTCCGCCAGGACCTGCAGGCCCCCAGCTTTCCTGTAAACATCATTGCCATATTGGCCACAGGCAAGGTCCCCTTTGTTCCTGAATGCAACACTGGGGAAGACAGACTCCCAGGTCAACTCATCCTGGATCCACCCCTGCTGTGACAACCACAACAAAGAGAAGACTTTGTGGTTGAGAAAGTCTGAGAGAAATGGGGTGAGTGGAGACTCTCAGACAACTCAAAGTGTCCCCGTGCGACAGGACAGTGGGGGCAGAGAGGAGGGAACAACAGAAGGGTGGCACTGAGAGAAACAGGGAAACAGGGTGGTGATTCAAAATGAGAACATCAGTATAAAGGGCTGAGGCGAGAACCGCAGAAGTGCAAGCGACGGAAGAGCTCTTTGAACCAGAAAAGCTCCCTCAGCGAGTCTTAACCCAGAAGTGCCTCCTCTGACAGGAAGTCCTGAGGCTGGGTAACCTTTAAGGCTGCTTAAACCAAGCAGACAGCAGTAGTGGCAAGGCCCAGATTCATACCCCGGGATGTTATTTTATTCTAGGTTGTAGACAATTCAGGCATCACATCCAAAGGCAATCAAATCCAAGGCCAAAACAAGATCCTTGTTACGTGCGAGGTAGCCCCTGGCATACACCTCGTGTGTCTTTGACCAGAACTGGGTCTCATGCCCATCCCTGAGCCAAGCACTGGGGAGAGGAAGGCAACCAAGCCTGCTGCAGAGCTTGTCTTCCTAAAGCATGTGGCAGCTTAAAGAGGCTGGGTCGTGCTGGCTACAAAGAAACAAAAATAGGGAGCAGGGAGACAGTGAAAGAGACAGAGGGACAGATACAGAGAGAGGCAGGGAAGGTGGGTGGAAAGAGTAAGATGGAGACAGAGATAGGCCAGTTCATCACACTGAGTGTCTTAGGTTACACTGCTGTTGTCCTATCTTTCTGTTCAGCTGGAAAACCATTAGAACATGTTTTACTTGTTTTCACTGCCACTTGAAAGGCTGATTAACTTTTCCGTAATTAAACTTATTAACTGTTTTCTAAGCTCAGAATTAGAGATGGCCATAGCAATCTCCAGACAGTGACTCTTTTTTTTTTCCTTAAAATAGACTGGAACTTACTAAGCTGTGAAGTAAATATAAAATAACCACTCAGGTTCTTGTTTATGTCTTTATATAATACTTTTATTCCTTTATCTGTAAAAGCCATATAATCCCACTAATAAAAATTGGAGTGGAAATGTATTTGTCTTAGTGGCTAACATTCCCTGTGTTCTACACTCGAGGGCTGGGTTTGAGTCCTGGCTCGGCTCATGTGCCCTGTGGTGATGGCTAACCTAGTTGGATGTCTGCCATCTTGTGGCAGACGTGGATTGAGTTCTAGACTCCTGGATTTGACCTGACTCTGTTCTGACTGTTGCAGGCATTTGGGAAGAAAGATGTCTCTATCTCACTCTTCCTCTCTATCTCTCTGCTCTTTAAAACACATGAAGTGAATCAATAAGCTTAGCATTATACAATTGGAAAGTAGCAATACAAAAATAGAATCATTCATAAACTCACCATCTAATAATTAAGAATAAGCTTCTGTCATATTTTCATGATTTTGTGTACGATTTTGTAGAGTGCATCATTTTCTCAAAAAGGTATATAATATACATGTACAAATCACAAAAATGAAAGAACAAATTGAAAAATAAAGCAAGTTGCCTTTCTGCCAGTATCTGTTTATCCTCAAGTTTGCCCCTTCCAGCTACAACAATTGTCAATTTATTTCATTTCATAGATACCCCATCCCTAACAAGTAAAGCTGTGTGTATGGAAACATTTTTTTCCCCAGCATGTCTTGTCTTTTTAAAAAATTATGTCCACCACATGTACTGTTTGGCATTTTTAAAAATTGAATAGCATCACCTAGAATCAATTCTATATAAAGGTACTTTTAAACGTTTCTGGGGGAAAAAATGAAATTAAGAGGTTAAATGTATTTTGGGGCCAGAAAGTTTTGAAATCCATGCATAGTTTTTTCCTAATGAGAATTATCAGTGATACTTGAAGACCCCCTACAGTGCCTTTAAAATTTAACAGCATAATCTGTTCACACATTGACACACACCCTTAAATAATCACCATCCTTACAAGTTGTTAAAAGTATGAGCAAACAATTCATTCATTCCTAATAATTATCAAACAGCTGCTGCATCTGTAGCGCCCAGGTGATTCTAAGATTACAAAGAGATGAAATCACACCGTTGGAGGAGCCACAGAGGAGAGGCAGAGAGACAGGAGGGTAAACAGTGGATGGAGGAACCTTTCAGAGCTTACATGGAAGGAAGGGTTTCAAGAAACAAAGGCAAAGACAAAAGGGCCCTTGAAATTAAGTAGGGGGAAGGAAAGCATTCCCCGTTGGGACCAGGAATGACAGGTCCCAAGGTACTGAAATGGGAAGGAACACTGAACCAGGTGTTGGATTTAGTCCCTAGTCTTTGTTCTGTAACCTGTGGCCAATCTTCACTATAAGTAATGCTATGACATATAATTTGTAGTATGTAACTTTTCCCCACATTTTGGAGTATTTCTTTGGCTGGATTCCCAGAAGTGAAATTGCTGAGTCAAAATGTAGGGAGCACTCTGACCTGCTACATACAGCCAAAATGTTTTTCAAATGGACCATAACATTTCATGAGGATGCTAGCAATGCTTGGCAATCCAGTGCCCATTGCCTTTGTATCTGTACCACAAGAGTAGCGGATATTTCTTTATTAGACTAGATTTCCCCTTGTATGTGTTGCTACTTCAATTTCATAACTGGCTTTTGTGTTTATATTCAGTCATTGACATTCTACATTTCCCCCCTATAGCTATATGAGCTCTACTTATAATACAGATCTTCAGACTTTTATTTTTATGTTTACTGCCATTTCTTTTGCTGATTTAGATTACATTATAAGTTTGACAATTCCAGTTCTTAAAATATTACTCAGGCAAATCCATTACTTGTTTCCTTCTAGTTTCTCTAAGTTGAGACATATCTTCTATACAGAATTTATAAAATATTTAATGAGATTTTTAAAAGATTGATTTATTTTTATTCAAAAGACACATTTATAAAGGGACAGATGACAGATCTTCCATCTGTTGTTCACTCCCCAAATGGCTGTAACAGCTGGAACAGAACCAATCTGAAGCCAGGAGCCAGGATCTTCCCCTGGGTCTCCCATGTGAGTTCAGTCTCTCCCAAGGACTTGAGCCATCCTCCTTTCCCAGGCCATAAACAGAGAGCTGTGTTGGAAGTGGAGCAGCCAGGACAAGCACTGGCACCTATATGTGATGCTGGGGCTGCAAGCAGAGGATTAGCCTGTTAAGCCACTGCACCAGCCCATCTACACAGAAATGTAACAACTGTGTTATTTTTGTTTGCTTAAAAACTAAAATTTCCTCAACAATATTCCTAGAGCTTACTTTGAACATATGAGAATTCAACTAGATTTTTTCTCCTTCTCCAAATTCTCCCCACATTATTTTTTCCAAGACTTATAAAAAACGGTTTATTTTAATTCAGAAGAGAGTGCCACAGAGAAAGAGGGAGACAGAGGAAGCGAAAGATTTCCTATCTGTTGATTCATTCCATAGATGGCCCTAATAGCCAGAGCTGGGGCTTGCTGGAACCAGGGACCGCACCTGTCCTCTACCTGTGTAGCACGGGCTCAAGCACCCAGGCTACCATCTGCTGCTTTTTCAGGCACATGAGCAGGGCGCTGGATCAGGAGCAGCCAGGACTCAAATTCAAACTCCAACATGAGATGCCTGACTTTGTAAGTGAATAACTGTGCACAGCCACAGCTACTTTTTAAGATTTATTTTTAAAAAAATTTTTGGAAAGGCAGAGATACAGAGAGGAGGAGAGACAAAGAGGACGATCTTTCATCGGATGATTCATTCCCCAAGTGGCCACAATGACTGGAGCTGTGCTGATCCAAAGCCAGGAGCCTGGAGCTTCTTCCAGGTCTTCTGCGAGGGTGCAGGGTCCCAAGGCTTTGGCCCGTCCTTGACTGATTTTCCAGGTCATAAGCAGGGAGCTGGATGGGAAGTGGGGCTGCTGGGATTAGAACCAGCACCCATTTGGGATCCTTGTTCATGCAAGGCAAGGACTAGCTGCTAGGCTACTGTGCCAGCCCCAACAACAGCTGCTTTTTAAAGACTATATACTGTGGATTTCTTAAACATGATGTTTGGAAAAGAAAAAACCATGGAGAGAGTAACACACTGGCAGCCCTCGGTGAAGTGAGGGAGTGAGGGATGAAATAAGTGGAGCTAAGAGGGCAGTGAAAATACCTTGCAGAATACTTTAATGGTGGGAGCGAGCTATAGAATGTGCAATGCTGAGTGGCCCCCAAAGTCCACAAAGAGCCTAAGGTGATGGTGACGTATCAGAATTGTATCAGTATTTGGAATGTAGCCCTGTACCAGGAGTAAGGTAGGTAGTTTGGGTGTGTGGGCACAGAGGTATATGAGGCGTCTCTGTTGATTTATATTTCAAAGATAAGTCACATTTAGGGATCAAATGAGTTATCCATTGGATCTAATTTCTTGTTACATCCTGTAGGGTGTCACATCAACTTTAGACAGCCCTTTCCTCTGACTTATCCTGTATTCCTGTAGCCACTGTTCTATTTATACACAGAATTACAGCATAGCACGAAAAGGTTTCAGTAAAGCTTGTCAGTGCTTTCCTGTTAAGAGGGAAATCCGCCCTTGAAAGAAGACCTTCCTTTTGAAGGCCACCAGGTGGGAGGTGTTATGGTCTGTATTTTGGATGGGTAGGGGGTAGTTTTGAGGAAGAGAAGGTTATTTTACACAAAGCGCTGAAGTCACGGTTAGTCACTGCGATAGCTTGATAGGACTTTCTGATCCTCCCATCTTGATGGGTGTCCTGTTCACAGCTCTGACCTCCATTCAGTCCCTATCACCTTGCAGTCCAAAGGGTCACTTATTGAAGGAAAAAGCAACTTCTTGTGCTGCCGATTCTAGGCCAGAGGCTCTTAAACTCTATCACCTGCGGAACCTCACGGGCCAATTCCTGCATCTCGCACCAGAATGCACAGGGTGGTGCTGGCATTTCTTCCCTGCCTCCCATCTCTCTAGCTGTGCAAAGCCTTAACATTTCCCACGGATGTGTATCCTTCTGAGAAGTTTTCCTTTTCTTTCCTCGCCACACTGGTACCTGCTCTGCCAGCACCTCAGGAAATGCTCCCAGAGGAGGGTCGGGCCGGATACACCTGCTCAGGTAGGGTTCTCAAGGACCTTCCCAGGAACTCCAGCCCACCCCGTGGAGGCCAAAAGCTTAATGATTCGTGATCCAGAAATCCAACTGGGATTTCCCAGAAGCCGATCCCTGAACCCCTTTTGGATTCCTTCCCAGAGTCAGCAAGCGGTCAAGTTCCTAAGGGCACACAATCCGCCCCGGGTGGGGAGGGAGTCTGCTGTGCCTGTTGTGGTGTTGCAACAGACCCTATGGAGAGGCTCCTGGGTCAAGCCACCTTCGGGCCATCTGTCCCTCGTGGTACCGTTTCTATGGTCAATGTCCCGTCTGCAGGAGGGCAGGACAGATGGCAATCACATCGGGAGACTTTTGTCCTGAGGTCCCTGAGTCTCCCTCTTCCCAACACCCCGACGACGCGCTCCCCGGCTCAGCGAAGTCCACCACCGTAATTCCTGTCCTGCATCGTGGCTGTACCTCGCCTCTGGCCACACAGCCTGGGAAGGGGCATAGAGTTCATATGCGCAGTGGGGGCAGCTTCCCATTCACTTAAGTCCTCTCCTGCCACGAGGCTTCCTCTCCCCGGAGCCTCTCCAGTGTTGCCAGGAGAAGCGGCGGGCGGCAGGGACCCGCTGCTAGTCAATCACGGTCCCTCCGCCACGTTGCTTCCCCAATCGGCGTGCTTCTCGGGCACCCTTCCTCCTTTCTTCCGCCTGCCACCTTCCCCTACCACCCCTCCACAGCTAGAGCCGGGCGCTCCGGGGGGCTGGCTGAAGAAGGGGCGGGGATCGCTGGAAGGAGGGGGTTGTGACCTGGTGCCACCGCCGCCTGCCCGGGAGCGCCCCAGCCCGTGCGCGCGCGCGCGTACCTCCCTTAGGCCCGGGCAGCGGGCGGAGCCGCGGGCGGAGCGAGGGGCGGGCAGAGCGAGGGGCGGACGGAGCGCGGGGCGGGAGGGCGCGCGAGCGTCTTCGCCAGCATCTGCCGCGGCCGCGTTTGCCCGAAACCTGGGGACAGACCTCGGAATCGACCGCCTGGCGCACGGACGTTCGGCGCTCGCCGAGTGGACGCGGCCGGCGTTGGGAGGCTCGGGCTTTGCAGAGCACGGCTTGTCTCGCCCGCTCGCCGCCGCTATCCTCGGCTCAGACGGCCTGGGCGAGTGAGCTAGCTGGAGGTTGCGGGAGCCGCTCTCTTCCTGCTGGTCTCCGCGCGGCTTTGCCCGGGCCGCCCGCGCCGTGGCCCCGAGCCCCCCTGCTCTCCGCTTCCAAGCAACGGTGTGCCAGGACTCCAAAGTCGGGTATCCGGGGCAAGTGTCTTCATGAACCCAGAGGATGTCCGGGAAGCACTACAAGGGTCCTGAAGTCAGTTGTTGCATCAAATACTTCATTTTCGGCTTCAATGTCATATTCTGGGTAAGTTGGAGCGCTCCTGGGATTGTAACTACCGTGGCTGATCAATTTCTCAGCAGTTGCCCCCACGTTGTTCATCCCCTTTACTTTTTTCTCAGACCTGCGGTGCTTGCCGAGCTTGGGGGCTGGGGGAGGTGGGTGCACCCAGGCATAAGCCTTCCGCCTTTCCTGTGTGCGCGTTGGAGAGGGACGCGTTCAATCCTTCCTGGGAATGAAAAGAGGAGAAAAGAAAGAAAAAGAAGAAGAAGAAGAAGAAGAAAGAAGAAAAACAAAAACAAAAACACCCGGAGCCGGCAAAGGGCCACCCAGGCCTTGGGGTGGCTTTTCAAGAGGTAGTCATAGGGATGCAGATGAACGGAAGGCTTCGGCAGTTGGAGAAATGAGCAGCCACGCGAAGTGGATTTGCTCCCCGGGGGATACGGGTGTTGGGCAGAGCGTGGTGTCATCATGGGGAAGGCTGCTTGGGCAGAGCCGAGCCTGGGGTCCACCTTCTCTCAGGGCTCTGATTGGCCAAGGGTTGGGCTCCGTGTTGCCGCGGCGGGTCTGTGCCACGCTCAGCCTGTATCTCCATGCACCATCTCCGGCTTTGTGTAGGATGCAGATGCCTTAGTGTCTGTGGCTCTGGACGAGGCATGCAAATAATGCTTCCTGCGCACTCTTGCCCCTCGGCTGGAAAGCGCTCTTTTGCATAATGGATTGACCCGTCAGTGGGCATGTGAGGTGCAGGGATTGAGTCCTATATATGTGTATAAATACCACTGTCAGCATCAAAAGTCCCCAGCAATGTATGCTCTCCTGGGCCGGTGTCTCACGTCCTCCTTTTTAAAGGAGTGATCCGGAGCTGGCCGCTTTGGGGGAGGGGGATAGTAGGGGGGGAGATGGCTGTGAACCTTGGAGAAATGCAACAGAGGAGGAGTGTGAGACATGGTATGTGGGGTCACGGAGAGAGTGGGTGTTTGAACATCAGATCCAATCCGTGCTCCGTGCTCTGCTGGCGCCACTGTGTGCTGGGCACCTATTGTGATGAAGCTGGGACGCCTACTCTTTTGTTTTGTTTTGATTCTCTCCCCTCATCTCGCAAACGTGTTCAGCCTGGTACCAGACAAAGAGTACTGTAGGACAACAAGAGGACCCTGTTGTTTTCCGTGCCATCCTCTCCTTCCTGGGTATCCCCTTCCCAGTGGAAGGTAAAGATGGTGGCCCTGTGGACGGGGGCAGGGTTCTCCAAGTTGCCCTCCTGGGTGAGGTGAACAATGATCCACCAGATGATCAATGATAATCCACAGCAGACTGAACACGGTGTATTTATTTGGATTCTCCTTAAATTGGGATGATTTGTTGCAAATAGACCCTTTGTGAGAGTAGTCTCTGTCGTGTGTGTGTGTGTGTGTGTGTGTGTGTGTGTACACACACATAAGTGTTTTCCACACTGTACCAGGTTGTTTTCTCTTTCCTCTTGGAGTCTCTTGCAGTGCTCACACATGTTTTGTAGGAGGCCCTGGACGAGATTTCAGACCAGGGTATATGTCGGCATGCTCTGGCCTCAGGACTGATGGAAATTAGGAGAGGGATTTGGGAATAGGCAGCATATCCACTCGGTCACAGTTGGGTATTTTTGTTCCTCCCCCTCAATGATTGTGATTCCTGTGACATTTTTTCTTTTGTGGCCCCTGCCTCTTCTGGGAATGTCTGCAGGTGGTGGCCACATTTCTGAGATAGAGTGACTTGCTTTGCCGTTTGTGACTTGAGTTGACTAGGTTGGGCTCAGTCCCCGGGTGCTCTGTGTTGCCTGAGAGCAACTTTTGAGAAGTGTTCAAGTAGAAGTAGCAAAGAAGCCTGGGCTCTGGCCCTAAAAGGGAGTGGGGAGTCAGTTAGTAGGTGGCTCTCTCTGCAGTTTCATAGCAGGGACCAGAAAGGAGATAAAAGAATCTGGGCCTGCTTCGCTGCCAGGTTGGTGTCATTTTGTGAAGTGCATGGAGGCAAATGTAGCCCTGAATTAGGTTGCTGGAAAGCCTCTGGAATTGTAGAAGGCTTCAAGGACTTGCACAGTGTTTGTGTGGAGAGTTCCAGAAAAATGTCACATCTTGTGTGGTGCTGAAGGAAGATCTTCCCTGGGTGGGGATGGAAGGTTTATGGGAAGCGTAGCAACAGACCATGACTAGGGAATCAAACCAGATGCCCCAGGTGGAGTTGTTCTGCTTATGCTTTCCTGATGAGGGTCCTTCTTTTACCCTGCGTTCTACACACTCTCCCCCTCCTGTCTTTGCCTGAAGCCTGCCTTCCTTCTCTCTGCTTTCAAATTACCCCGTATGTAAGTTTCCCAGTTTATAAGTGCCGTGGTCACTAGTGGTGCTTGCCAGGAAAGCAGCCATGTTATGTGAAGTACTTCAGACGAAGATGTTGGTGACTGAAGGATGGGAGTCAGGAACTTGCCACCTGCTTCGGAAGCATGGCACACCTCTGCTCTCTACAGTCACGGCCTGCCTGCGACTGTTCAAAATAGCAGAATTAGTGCTGCTCCTAAACAGTCACCAAGCAGAGATTGCTAAAAGAAAATTTAGTCTGCTAACCTTTTAGTCTCTCTGAGATGCTGGAATGCAATTGAGATGCATAGAAGACATTGAGAGGGATACTTGTGGTGACTTTTGGTAAAATCCTTTGGGACATAGGGTGTCACCTGCACTGAGAATTTGGTTCTTGGAGCACAAGTTAGACTGTGAGTTGGTCACCTGCTCTGGACCTCAGTCCTCAGTTGTGAAGAAGAAAGAGTTGGATGAGATACAAAGTGTTTTTCTGCTTTTCAGGAAGACTGAATGTGTCCAGTTCTAATAGGTGAGGAAGAAAAATAAAAGAGATGGGCATTTGTATAGCATGGGGATAACATATTTGTTAAGTTACAAGCTCTTTCTCATACTGAGACCAACTTTCTCTAAAGACCAACTTTATTACTTAGGTGTATTTTAAAAAATACTTTAATAGAAAAAACTTTCACTAATTTCTTCCTGTCTTTTTTAATTGTTGAGGTATGGTAGCATGCTGCTCTATCCCCACTGAGGTTCTGTGAGTCATTAATTGCATTTTTATTATTAAAATGACAGTTTCATGTGTAAAATCAAAATCCTTTTATACTACGATTTGTATTGTATTGTATACGTATTCTGAGAGGTTAGTATGGAAAAACCTTGTTTTCCCTGTTGAGATATCCAGACAACTCAAGACAAAGGGAACTGAGTTTATTGAGGATATTTCTAGGAAACCCCTGAGCCTGCTTTGAAGTGGAGAAGGGAGGACTCAGTATTTTTGGGTCCAGAATTCTTACATGCCATCACTCACCATGAATAGATGTTTAGCTCTGGACTCTTTTGGAATATGGTTTGGATAACTTCTCTGTGTCTGGGCAAGTCAACTGGTCCCCATATTCTTGCAACTTTAAGGTCATTAACAAAGAACGCTCCCCCCTCCCAAACTTAGTGGTTTACAACAAACTTTATACCACAGCTCACAGTTGTGTGACTTGCGTGGACTCACACGGATGATTCTATATCGGTGAGTCTTCTGTGCACTTGTAGTGAGCTGTGACCAGAGCTGGAGTTTTCCTGAGGGTTCATTGGAGTGGGATATCCAGGATGGTGTTTTCATGCAACTGGGAGCCGATCCTCATGGACCATTTCTGCTGGTATTGTAGGCTGGAGCACCTGCTTGTGCCTTCTTCCTGTCTCTGACACTGGAAGAAGCTTCCAGCCAGTTATACCTGCATCTGGCACAGTGTCGGTTTCATATGGTCTGTTTGTTAAAGCACACATAGAGCCAGTTCAGTTCAAGGGGGAAAATGGCAAGGTCATATGATGGCAGACGGTCCTGTTGATTGTGAACATTTGGGGAAAATACGGTCTGCTGTGTTATTTTTATCATCTAAAACAGAGAGAGCATTATGTAATGAACTTGTAATTTCAAGCGTGTCTCATGGTTTAGTAAATGGTATCATTGTTGTATCATCCTCAGATTACACACTACTTCCATCCTGGTTGTTGAACTCCAAGGATGGCTTGAGCTTGTAGTTGATGAGGCAGATGGGTTCAATATCTTGACTTAGTAGCAAAAAAAGCCACGCATGGATTGTTGGAAGCCTTAAGTGACTTGGGAGTCAGTCATTTCTATTCTTTTTGCTATAGAAGGGTTAGGACAGCTTTGGAATACTTGAAGCCACGTTTCTTGTTAGATATGCTTCCAGATATTACTTTATGTCTTTCACTGGAGGCTTATCCAGAGTTGATGGCAGGATGTTGCATTTGATTTGCTCCTATAGGGGTTCGGTTCAGCCAGGAGGGAGATTTAGAGAACCTTTGGGGAGAGGCATCAAGTAGGAAGCCTTATCTTATGATTCACTATGAATTGCAAGATGTTCTGGGATGATGATACATCAGCAGTTTATAAGTCATAATTTTTGTTTTAATTTGCTAGACATCTGTTAGCTTCGATGGCAACCATATGGGATTCTAAATTGCCTTTTGAATTACAGGGTGATGGTAGGAAGAAAGCTAAATATGGATATGAAAGTGTCATGTGAAAAATGCTCAAGAAAGGTCTATACGCTTAGTGGGGAAGGCGATTGAATACTGACTGTCTGGATCTGGCTGCTCTGTGGATCAGGAAGAAGGCACTAAACAGTCTCACTTGATTGAAAAGAAGCCAGTGGGGAACTGGAAAATCAAATCATGTTTCACCCACCATAAAATTGCCAGGAGGAGCTCGTTGAACTGGATCACTCTGACTTATTATCCACAGTAGTAGGAACTTCCTGGCAAAAGGTAAAGCAGTATACATTTGACAGAACTTTGCCAGGGTTATGGAGTATGTTTCTTGTAAGCATCTTGAAGGGTCTCAGTTATTTTATTGAAATCCTTCTAAGAGACAAAGAAATGGGAATACGGAGATTAGAATGAATTTTAAGATAATGATGAGTGTCAGGGTTTGCCTTGAGATTGCCTTTTCTGGAACCTTTGTCCTAACTTCTTGGTGGGAAACCTATTTTAGAAGATGCTTATTATTCTAAAACAAACATCAAGTAAATCATTTGCATCTGTTCATAACTGAAAAGTGATAAAGTTTTTGCATATACCACAATTAACACCACCCACAAGTTACAAAAACATTACGATGAAACTGTTCTTGTAGTATTTGATAGAATACTAAGTTAGCATGTAGGGTCCTAAGAATTCATAGATGAAAAGATGGGTATTAAAGACAACAGGTGAATTGTATATTTCTGTCCTTATTCTGATGACTATCTGAAAATTCCCAACTTCAGACCTTTGAATCATCTGCTCAGTTGGATTGTAAGAGCCAGTCCCGATGTGTAGCACGTTGTCTGAAACATTGGCGGCATCTAATAAATGCCGAATGAATGGACCATAGACACATTGGAAAGTACCTGGGAATCATTTCCAACCTTCTAGCTGGTGAAGCATTTTCCTTTGTAACGTCCTGCCAACTCTTCTAAGACTAGATCTGCTTTTGAGAGAGCACCATCTATCCTGAAATGAGGTACACTCTCTCCCTTAGTAACTGTCATCCTAATTGACTGTTGCTGATTTTCTGTTTTTATTTTGGAACAGTTGCAAACTTACAGAAAAATGACAAGTGGCACAAAGAACTTAATTTTAGCCTGTGTCACTAAAAGAAAAATGTTGCTGGGGTGATGGGCATCACGCAAACACATCATTGTCTACTTCCTACCAGCTAGGAAGTTCTCTTAGATAACCGCAGCATAGCCATGGAAACTAGAGGATTACTATTGCGACATTACCACATCCAATCTGTAGGCCTCATTGGAGTTTCCCAGTTATTCCAGTCATGTCTTCTAAAGCAAAAAAATCCAGGTCAGAGCCACTCATTATGTTTCATTACATCTTTTTAGCCTCTTTCAGTCATGGTCTTGACACTTTTGAAGATTATAAGCCAGTTCTTTTGCAGTATATCCTTTAATTTGGGCTTTTCTGCTGTTTGCTAAAGCTTAGATTCAAACTGTGCCTCTGTGGCAGTGATGGCATGGGACAGTGTTGCATTCTCATCACATCCCATCTGGTGGCACTGGTTTCTGTCCCTGGAACCATTGATATCTTACCTCCGTCTAGTCCTTGGGCCTCGTGATGATGGTCATTTCATTTAATCATTGTCTGTCCAGCTTCTCTACCATATGGCCACTCTTATCCCTTTGCATTTGTAAACATTTTGTGACATGTTGAAGCTTGTCAGTACTGCATTGATGCTTCATTGGATTTTCAGTGAATTAAACTTCTATCAGTAAGAATGTGTGGTTTTCTCTTTTTCAATGAGTCTTAGTCTGAGTTTCTCATCACTTGTGTTGGATGGCTAAGCTGGTGCTGTGTGTGGCCACATGCAGCCCTTTCATGTTAGCTTCTGTGCCTTTTGACTCCTCTTAGTCCCTGAGGACGTCTTTGCTATCTGGCAGAAGAAGCTATTTCTGGGTCATCTTGCAATTTTCCTAAATTATTTGTTCATCTCGGACCAAGTTCTTTGAATGTGGATGGTGATCAGAAGCCAAGATCTGGTTGTTTGGTGTGCTCCTTTTAAAGATTTATTTATTTTTATTGCAAAGTCAGGTATATATATATAGAGGAGGACATGGGCTCGGGCCCAAGCCAAAGCTAGGAATCAGGAACTTAGTCCAGGTCTTCCATGTGAGTGGTGACGAGGCAGACACTTAAGCCATCACTGCTGCCTGTCACATTCCAAATCAACAGGAAACTGGAATCAGAATCCTGAGCCAGGACTCGAACCTTGGCACATGGGCATCTCAACCAGTGGTTTAACTGCTAGGTTAGGTGCTTGCACACTCCTATTGATGTGACAGTGTACTTACTTAATTAATCTCACTATGCCACATTGCCCTTCCTTGTTCTCTTGTCCTGCTTGCCTACAGCTGTGGCCAGCATCCCCACAGCCTGTGAGGACGCCTTTCTCACTAGGACATTCTGCTCCAGGCTTCCTGAACACTCCTCTCCATCTGTCTTGGCAGAGTCCTACCTCACTTGGCCTCACCTCATTAGTTTCAGGATCGAGAGTCTCAGGAAGGAGAAGGGGAGAAGCCTAGGATACTCCTGAGTGATATAAAAAAAGACATATCTCCCTTCCCCATGGTCCTTTCATAAGTAAAAATAACCATTATGTCATTCCTGACTTTCTGGGTTCTGTCTTTGGGAGCTCCTCTTTCCTCCATGTGTTCTTTATAGATTGTTTGCAGATTGTTCTTTGCTTTGGTCCTGGTGCTTTGCCTGTGGTCCCATTTGATTGCACTGCCCTTAAGGCATTTTTCACACGCTCTCCCCACCCTCCGGAGAGCAGTGGGCTGTCACTGTCCGACTTGACCTTCATTTTCTACACTGCGCTGGGTCCACAGGCAGAGGTCACTACTTGTCACCTAGATTCTACTTAGAGTAAGTCACTTTCAGAGGGTAGATTGTGGCTCTCAGTTGTTCGCCTGTGTCACTGGGAAAATACTTTTGTGCCCAGTATAAATGAGATCCAACATACAAAAGTGCTTAGTAAAAGGTAAACTTTCAGTGGAAAAATATGAGTTATTAACCTGAGCTGCTGGCTGCTAGAAACATTGCTGGCTGGGATTACGCAGACTAAATTTTTCTTTCTTTTCTTTCTTTTCTATCTATCTTTCTTTCTTTCTTTCTTTCTTTTTCTTTCTTTCCTTCTTCTCTCTCTCTCTCTCTGTTTTTCACAGATTTATTTATGTTTCTTGGAAAGGCAGACTTACAGAAAGAGAGACAAAGGTCACTCTCCAAATGGCTGCAATGGCTGGAGTTGAGCTAATTCAAAGCTAGGAGCCAGGAGCTTCTTCATGGTCCCCTACATGGGGATGCAGGGTCCCAGGCTTTGAGCCATCATCTATTGCTTTCCCAGGCTAAAAGCAGGGAGCTGGATGGAAAGTGGAACAGCTAGGACATTTACCAGTGCGCATATGCAATCCTGGCACTTGCAAGGTACAGAATTAGCCGATCAAGCCATCACGTTCTGTCCCCAGTCTGAATTTCTGTTGGAATGAAACCTCATTTCTTTTTCAGGTGGACCCCTATGCCCATCTGCCTAGGCCAAGTGTAATCAGATGCCATAACCCATCAGTTACTTATTTGAATTTAGATTTAGTGCATGTATATATATATTTTTAATCTAAATGCCTTATTCTGGTCCAGTGGTTTCCAAACAGTGCTATGACAATGCTAGGCCTCTTTGAGGTATTTGTGGAGGTGTAGGGGGAGTACTAAACCGGTACTCCTGCTCTCTTTTCTGGAAAATCTAGAGCACTAAGTTTGACTTTTTTGGATGCTGTGATGGATTTTGCCTGGGGGGGATAAAAGAGATCTGCTTACATTTGCTTTTAATTGGTTGGGACGATACTTTGCTGGCTTTACCTTCAGACCAGAGATGGTCTCACCAAGAAATCGTTGAACTCGTTAGGATAATAAGATGCTGGACTTTATGCTTGGTAAATACTTCCAATGAAAGAACTTCAGCTGAATTTGAACTGTGGTAATGCAACAAGGTGGAGAAATCCACCATGGGGAGAGGGTTCGGGGAGGGGTGGGGGGAATCCCGGTGCCCATAACACTGTGTCACATAATGCAATACAATTAATAAAAAATCTACAAAAAAAAATGAAAGGGAAAAGTGAGAGAGGGAGGGAGGAAGGATAAAAAGAAGGAAGGGTGTAAAGAAGGAAGAAAGCAAGCAGAGAAAGGAAAGGGAGAGATCTTTATTTACTGATTTGCTACGGTGGGCAAGGCAGAAACCAGCACCTCAGTATTCTCTCCAGGTCTCCCATGTGAGTGTTATAGACACGGAAACCATCGTGTGCTGCCTCTCAGATTGCATGGGCAAGAGTTTGATCCAAATCGGAGGCAAAACTTGAACCCAGGGACTCTGATATGATAGAGATGCGGGTAACCCAAGCAGGGCTGAAACTGCTGTGCCGAACATGTGCTCCACATGTTTGTGAATCTTGATGGCCAAGGTATTATTTTTTTAATTGCTTTTTGTATGTGTTTTTTTTTTTAAACTTAGTTTTTAAAAAAATTTATTTTTCTTGATACAGTCCCGGTTGTAGGGACTTTTATCTCATCTTTCTTCATGCATAGAAGTCCCTCTCACTAACTGTGGGTGACTTCTGCAGGGCTGGTTGGTATTTCACCCCTTTATAGATACGGTAGGAAATTCATTCTTCCGCCTGGGAGATCTGACTCTTTACATTTACCCAGGAAGGAATAAGTGGAATTAGTGTTTAAAAAAAAATAAAATCAATTAGCATTTAAATTTTAAACATTAGCACTTAAACAATTAGCAGGGTTTGGATTTTTTTGGTGCCATTGGCTGAGCTGCAGCTCTGCTCGTGTTCTTTGGCAGAAGATGGCACGAGGGCTTAGGTCTGACCCAGATGGAATTCTGGGCTGCTGAGTTTGGCCTGGCCATTGCAGCCTTTTGATGAACCCACTTGCTTGCTCTCTCTGCATCTCTGCTTCTCGAATAAGTAAACTGAGTCTTTAAAAAGACATGACAGTGCGCTGCAGGGTGAGCTCCAAGCCTTGTTTTCCTGTAGAGACGTAGCCTCTGTGTCCCATGGCTTCTGCGGAGGACCGAGGTGACTCAGAGTGGGTCCTGGAGGAGGACTGATTTCACAGCATATGAAGCCACTTGCTCTCAGCTCTTAAGAAAAAAAATGTACACTTGATCTTAGCCAAAAAAAAAAAAAGAAAAAAAATGTAGTTTATTTTATTCCTCACGGATTTTTTTTTATTAATCCCCAAATGCCAGTTTATTTTTGAACATGGAAGCCCTAAAAAAAATGAGAAAAATCTCTCTAAGGCGAGCTTCTTGCACTGCAATTAGTATGCGAACAATTAGCATCATCTGGGGATGGAAGCTTGTTGTTTATTTGACAGGCATAATGGAAGAACTCAGTGTTTTGTTCCTCTGTTCCAGTTGCCTGGGACTGTTGTGAGGTTTTCAGCTGAATCTAACTGCAGATTACAATTTAACCATGGCAAACCAGCCTGCTCCTCAGGAAACCTAGCCCTCTCCCCACTGCTGCTCTTGCTTCCAGTCTCTGCTTCCCAGGGTCTCCTGGGCCTGCAGCCCTGGCTATGTCTTTGCTGGGCAGAGCAGTTGCTGTTTGCAGCTTGGTCTATCCGGCAGCTTTATGGAGCTGATTGCTGGAGTACCGTGGAAGGGATGGTTATTTTCTCAGCTCCCGAAGTGCAGCATCTGTCCCAAAGACAGCTGGCCTTGGAGCCAGTGCCGAAGACCCACTTATGATGCTGGCAGTTTTCTTTAGGAAGAAACATTGCAGTGTAGACTATTCAGGGCAAGCATCAGTTTCTCCCCTTTTCCCCTCTCATCTATACTTCCTATCTTCCTCTCTTTTTCCTTTATTCCCCGTAATTCTGTTCTTCCATCTTTCCTTTAGCCCCAATTTCTTTTAAAGTTGCTTGGTTGTGACTGTGTTTTTAAATTGGAAATCGTTGAGAAGAAGCACAATTAAAAAAATTCTAAATGATTTCTCTGATGTGTTTCGTTGGGGTTAATGACAGTCTTTTAACATAAACCAAAAATAAAGCTTAAAAAAAAAACAACACCGAATGGGAAGCAGGTGTGTAACATAACAGTTAAGAAACTGATCATGATCTGGTGTGATGATAGCCAGTGGCTAAATCTTTGCCCTGCCTTTACCAGGATCCCTTATTTGCGTGCTTATGTCCCGGCTGCTCTGCTTCCCTCCCTTACAACTCCCTGCTTGTGCCTGGGACAGCGGTAGAGGATGGCCCAAAGCCTTGGGACCCTGTACCCACGTGGGAGACCTGTTGGAGCTCCTGGCTTTGGATTGACTCAGCTCCAGCCGTTGTGACCACTTGGGGAGTGAACCAGCAGATGGAAGGTCTTTCTGTCTCTCCTCTCTGCATATCTGCCTTTACAATAAAAATAAATAAATCTTTAATTAAAAAAAAAACTGATCAGGATACCTTCATCCCATATCAGAGTGCCGGGATTTGAGTCAGTCTGTGCTCCTAGCTACAGCTTCCTGCTAATGCACACCCTTGGTGTCAGCAGGTGGTGGCTGCAGGGCATTGGTTTGAGTTCTTGGGCTCTGGTTTTGCCTTGGCCCAGCGCTGGCTGTTGCGTCTGGATAGTGGACCAGTTGGGAGCTCTGTCATCCTGCCAGTTTTTGGCCTCTCCTATAAGTGAGTTTTAAATTTAAATTAAATTTAAAACCAATTTAAAGTAAAAAAAATCCCATTGTGAGGATATCCATAGGTACCTAAATGATTAATTATGAAATGCCATGTAAATGATTTTTCAGTACTATAGTTCCCAAGCTCAGTAGCAATTGTTTAGAAGCAGATGAGAAGGTGTTTGGGCTCCTCTTATTACAAAGGCGTGGTGGTACGTCAAACCTCTCCAGTGACTATTTACTGATTAGGTATGTGTTACAAGATGTAGGGCTCTTTCTCTTTGTTGCAATTTTTTTCTCTAAGTTGTACTTGGCACTAAGGTTTGAATTTCTAAAAATCTGGAGGGAACAGCTGGTGCTCTAATAAATATTCAGGCCAGCTATTTTAATGCTTTGTACTCAATTAAGTAGTCCTAACAAAAGAAGAATACTTGACCTAAGCATTTCTCAAAGTATAATGTTTTGCCGCCAACAAAAATTTCCCCCAGTGTTAATATTTTCCCCCAGGCAGCATTAAAACTTAATTCTGCCAAGTAAGTAGTCCTGATCACGGTGGAAACATCAGTTGCCAACAGTCAGTTCTCCTGGTTCAGGTACAGGTTTATCTCTAGGGCCCAGCCCTGTAACTGATAGAGATGGCCAAGGGTCATTGACATCTCAGAACTCTTTATATGGTGCGGCAATTAGACAGCAGGGAAGATTGATCCTATCTTGGGCATCCCTATGCTGTGGGGGTTGGGAGTCAGAGAGCCTCCCGTGAGTTGGTGTGAGCTGTGTGTGATGTATCTGGGTTTTGCACCTGCTCCTGACTTACACAGATTACTCCCTTCCCCTGGAGCTAAGTCTTCTCATCTGCCAGGAGGCATGGTTAGCAATAGTATCAATTACTAGTGTTCATGGCAACCTGAAGGCCTGATATCCATCCCAGAATCATGAGGGTTCGAGGACTTCACTAGCTAGAATCCTTACTGGGGATTGGCAATTATTTCTCTGTTTTCTTCAACACCCATCATTTCTGCAGGTCAGTTTTCCTTAAGGTTTTTTTTTCCCCAAATCGTTAAAATAATCTGATATAGTCTAACATATATTTTTTGTTCTTTGTGGTGTTCTGCCTACGTAAGTGCATTCTCAAAATAACTAAGGGACAAACAGATCTCCCAGGCGTTCATAGTGTTCCTTTCACTGCAGTGAATGGCAGCGTAATTCCTACATTAAATATCAGACCATGAATTTACATCTATTGTTTGTTGTTCACTTCCCCTTTTCTCTCTTCAGCTTTTTTGCAAAGCTAAACTGGCTCTTACTGGTCCTTTGTATTGAGAGAATCTGAGTTTCTGGCTTTTGGAGTTTGTAGTTAGAGGGGTAGTCGTGGTAATAAGGAACAGTATGTCTTGATTAACAGGTGTTAAATCTGGATGTGCAGGCATTACCTGTGTAGGTGTAACTATACATATATTTTTAGCTTTTTATGACATCATTAAGTCCTCCATATTTGGATCATTGATTTGTTCTGTGTATTATAGATAAATTGTTTAGGAAGAAAAACTGAAAATGAGTCAGTGATGCAGGTAACTGGTTACTTCTGGCATATTCTTCTGGTTGACACAGGGCTAGGGTTTTGGCCTGAGCTGCCTGTGTCATTGACTAAATGGGCACCCCAGCTGGGTGAATGAGTGATCCTCTGGCGTCTCCCCCGGGGCCATAAATGGGATACACCGAGAGCTTTTGTACTTGCTCCTAGTATTATCACCTGACCTAGAAGAGGCAGGTCCAGACCTGATTTTTCCTCTCATTGGGCTTAGCTCTGAAAGAAAAGACCAGGCATGTTCCACAAGCAGTTGTGAGGAGATGTATGAGCAGTTGCAGTGGAGATGTTTCAGGTAAGCTAAGATGCAAAAGACACAGATGTAAAGGTGAAAAAAAAACCCATAAAATCCTTCCATTCTAAATACATCACTCTTTCTCACCAACAAATACTCTAGTAAAAATTCTTGCTTAACCCTCTCATTTCATTCCTCTTCAAGGGCTGCAGTGTCCAACACAACCTCAGCAGGTGGGACGAGCACAAGCATGTGGGCCATCCTCCACTGCTTTCTCAGGCACATTAGCATGGAGCTGGGTCAGAAGTGGAGCATTGGGACTCCCAACAGTTGCTCATATGGGATACCGATGTTGCAGACAATGGTCTAACTGGTACTGCCACACTGCTGGTCCCTTTCAAAGTTTAATATGCGTGTGCTTTATGTGGGCATCTTGTTTAAATGACTGGTTCTGATTCAGTAGGCTTGAGAGGGACCAAAGATTTGGCACCTTCGGCAAAGTTCCAAGGTTTCATCTGTTCCACTTGGAGTCCCACGATGCTAGTCTGTTTCCGGCTCATTCTTTCCTTTTTAGTGGATTCCATTTTTAAGCCTTCAATACATTTATTTAAAAAGGGAACTTTAAATAAATGATTATTCACATGCATACAATGACAATAATATGGTTTATTAACTCCTAGGTAGCAATTGAGGCCTGCTGGCAGGCTCCATGATGGGGGGTTTATTTCCTTTTGTTCCAGGGGAGGTTAACAAGTATACTAAATGTCCTACATTCTTGTACCAAATGGAGATTTTTTTTCCCCCTTGAGGACCAGAGGGTTAAAAGAGAATTGAAAGGAAATAACTTTCTTATTCTGGGTTATTTAATACTGGTACCCAGATCCCCAGGGCCTGTCACTTTGGGAACACTGCATTGAAGTCATTCAGAGGAAGGCGTGCGTGTGTTTGTGTGCTGAAACCTGTTGGTGAGATACGTGACTCTCTAGGGATCACCTGCCTGGGGGATATGGCTAAAGGCCTGCTCCCTGTTCTGTTGCTTGTGGAGGGGCTGAGGAGAGGTGGGTAACAGAGGGGTACTCTTTCTGCAAAGTTGCTAAGCCAGGCCCATGAGTAGGTATAAAGCTGTGACAGGTTGTATTTCATGCTACCAGGAAGTCAGCTCAGTGGGGCCTCTTCCTCTCCTAGTCACAGTTGCTCATGTTTGACTTTGGAATAAATCCATTTATTGGAATGCGTATTCTCAAACTTGGCACTTCCTTTTTAAATATGTCTGAAAGCTTGAACCTTACATTTTAACATTTTTATGTTTGTTTTATTGGAAAGGCATGGAGACTGAGACAGATTGACACACAGTCATGCATACCTGTTTAACGGGGTATAATGTGATGGTTCAGTACATGAATACATTGTCTAATGATCACATTAGAGCAATTAGCACATCCGTCACCTCAAACAGTCAAACATTAAAAGCCTTCTTGCAGCTAGTGGGGATTACGATAGATTATGCTTAGCAGAGTCACCAGGAACTTGTTCCTCCTCTCCCATTGTAACTTCATACCCAGTGAGTAACCTCTCCTGGCCTCATTCTCATAACTGCTCTTTTGCTCCCAACTTCTGTGTGAGCACTGGCATGATGGCTTTGCAAGTTAAGCTGCTGCATGTGACACCAGCATCCCATTTGAGTGATAGTTTTGAGTTCTGACAGTTCTGCATCCTATCTGGCTTCCTGCTAATGCATCTTGGGATAACAGCAGAAGATGGCCCAAGCTTTTGAGCCCTGCTACCCACATGGGAGACCTGGATGGAGTGCTGAGCTGGCTATAGCTTGGCTCCTCTGACTGCTTGGGGAAGTGAACAAGTCACAGAGAGGCTCTCTCTGTGACTCTGTCCCTCTGTCTCCATAACTCACCCTTTCAAATAAACAAATAAATCTTTATACAATAACTTTTACCAGCTTTTGATCAGCAGCTGAAGCCGTGGTGGTATAAGCATGGTGGTGGCACCAACATGGCTTTTTTAAGGAATGGGTGCTCACCGTGTTACCACTGACACTCGCCTTGGGTTCAGCTGTACTGACGGTGGAAACTCCTAGTCAGATGCTCTGAGAGCGGTTTCAGAGTTTAATTGGTTCACCTGCGAGGCTGTGAATTTAGCAAACCTCAGTAAGGGAAAACGTGCTGTCCCATCACCAATGTTCACACATTTCTTCTGACTTTACTGGAACTTACCTCCCCCACCCCCGCAGTCCAGATAACATTCAGAGTAAGCATTTTGAACACAGAGAGCGAACACCTTGTGAATAAACATCGATTTCACACTGCCAGGAAAAAAATTAAATAGAATCGTTGAGTTCCCTGCAGGCATTTGAAAATTCCGATTCCTCCCTCCCACCAATGAAGGAGTCACAAATATTAAGTCACTGGAACCAAAAACTCAAGAAAACAGCATGTTTTAAATTTGTTTCGGGCTGACCTTGTGCAGGCAGAAAAATGCAATTGGGATCTTTGTGGGCACCTGCTTTGTTGTGGGTATCATCCCAGTCCAAGGTTCAGCCAAGACCATGAGCATGGCTGCTCAGAACTGGAATCTGAGGGAAACTCAAGTTTCTGTGGTCCCAGTTCTTTTAACTTTGTTAGTTTTTGAAAGAATAAATTGAATGAAATCTAAGTGATGTAACTGTATATGGCATTTTCATTTTTTTCCCCTGTGACTCTGTAAGGTTTAATAATCTCTAATGTTCTCACTGTGTGCTTGGAAAGTTTTCAATTCCAGTGAGAATTTGAAACAATTGCATGAATGTTTAAAAATAAGTTCTTTTTTTCCCCCCAAGATATAGAATCAACGTTTTTTTTTTAAAGATTTATTTTTATTATTTTTTTTATTGGAAAGGCGGATATACAGAGAGGAAGTTCTTCTGTCCGTCCGATGATTCACTCCCCAAGTGAGCGCAATGGCCGATGCTATGCCGATCCGAAGCCAGGAGCCTCTTCCGGGTCTCCCACGCACAGGTGCAGGGTCCCAAAGCTTTGGGCTGTCCTCGACTGCTTTCTCGGGCCACAGGCAGGGAGCTGGAAGGGAAGCGGGGCTGCCGGGATTAGAACCGGCGCCCATATGGGATCCCGGGCGTGCAAGGTGAGGACCTTAACCACTTGCACCACCGCGCCGGGCCTGAATCAATGTTTTTATAAACAAAGGGATAGGATCAGCACAAACAAGTACAAAAACAGCTGCAAGAGAAAACCAGTGAGGGTCAGGTGTGTGGCCTAGTAGTTAAGATGCCCGCATCACATATCAAAGTGCCTGGTTTGGTTTCCAGTTGTGGCTTCTGACTCCAGCTTGCTGCAAGGCGGTCTTGGAGGGGCTAGGGATGGCTCAGCAGTTGGGTTCCTGTTACCCATGCACAACACCTGGATTCCATTTGGCTCTGCTTCAGTACCTGTCCTTGTGGGCTTTTGGAACTGCTGGAAAAGTGAAAGTTCTGTCTTTCCACTTCTCAAAAAAAACTTTCTTTAAAAAGTCTCAACAATATCTTTTACCTTGAGTACAATGCTTTGTGTTTGTCCATCTAAATACTTAAAAATAAGTTCTTGGAATATTCTTGGAATGTATGTATTTGGGCCTGGCGTGGTGGCCTAGCAGCTAAAATCCTCACCATGAGTGTGCCGGGATCCCCTATGGGCGCTGGTTCATTTTTTTTAAAGATTTATTTACTTACTGGAAAGTCATATATACAGAGAGGAGGAGAGACAGAGAGGAAGATCCTCCCTCCGACGATTCACTCCCCAAGTGAGCTCACCGATGCTATGCTGATTTGAAGCCAGGATCTAGGAATTTCCTCCGGGTCTCCCACACGCGGGTGCAGGGTCCCAAACTTTGGGCCGTCCTCGACTGCCCTCCCAGGCCACAAGCAGGGAGCTGGATGGGAAGTGGAGCTGCCAGGATTAGAACCGGCGCCCATATGGGATCCTGGCGTATTCAAGGTGAGGACTTTAGCCTCCAGGCCATGCCGCTGGGCCCATGGGCACCGGTTCTAATCCCGGAAGCTCCACTTCACATCCAACTCTCTGCTTGTGGCCTGGGAAAGCAGTCGAGGATAACTCAAAGCCTTGGGACCTTGCACTCACATGGGAGACCTGGAGGAAGTTCCTGGCTCCTGGCTTCAGATTGGCACAGCACTGGCCGTTGCGCTCACTTGGGGAGTGAATCATCAGACAGAAGATCTTCCTCTCTGTATATCTGACTTCGAAATAAAAATAAATAAATCTTAAAATGTGTGTATCAGCAGGTATTCTTGCTGCATACTTAATATTCTATATTTTGGGGCTTACTGCATGAATTTTTCTAAGTAGACATGAATTTTTTTGAGGAAAATTCATACGACCTCTAAACATTTTTATTTGAGAGACAAAACTTTCCTTATCACTTTGCATGTCACACTGTAATATGCAAACTAAAGGAAATTCTTTTTAAAGTTAAAAATAAGGCCAGAAATAAGTTTTAGTAACCACACAGGAGAAAGCTTGTTATTGTAGTTTTAGTTCTTATATGGAAACTAGAAAATAAGCTTCCTGAGCTATGAAATTACTGCTTCCTAGCCAAAAACAGTAACAGATTGCTACGAATGTTTCAGAATACAATTTTTACTCTTAAGTGTCCTTGCTATTGAATTTTCCCTCCTCTGCCCCTTTCTCCTGTGATTTTAATTTCAGGATTAAGAAGACAGAGCTTTTTGCTTTTGGGGAAGTTAAGCCTCCTTCTCATGCTTTTAAAAAGGTTAGCCTGCTGATAAAAGAACAGAAGACTGGAATTCCTTTGAACAGGAATAGCTGTGCAAATACTTAACGTCTTGTTCCTTGGTGGTTCTTTCTAGTGCCTGAGTGTTGAAGCCAGGCTCTAATTTTTTGGAGGGGTGGTAGGAGTGGGGCCTTGATTGTATAATCTTAGAACTTACATCTTGAAAGGGACTTGAAACATCATTTAGGCTTCTGCTTCTCACCTCTTCCTTCTCCCCATCTCTCCCTCCCTCCCCCTTGTTGCATACTAGAATGCTTTTCTGTTCCATTAAAAATTGCAAGGAGGAGAGATGCTGTTCTGGAAGCTGGGCGTCTTGGGAACCTCAGACACTTTGAGCCAGGCTTCGTGCAGAGGGGACGAAGGGAGTCACTGCAGATTTCAGCCCAGGTTGAGCTTTGGCTGGGGTCTATGGAAACGGCATCTGTTTACCATTTATACATTGAACCAGGATGAAGTCGGCATTTGGCCTGTGCTGTTTGTAGGATGTGTGCACACTCAGTTGCCAAGTCCCGATGCTTTGACTGCATTTGGTTCTACTAAACAGTTTTTGGCACAGTCGTTTTGATTAACATCAACCTTGCTTATGTTAAGTAACTACGCAGGTTATTTATTATGTATTACTCTCCTGCTTCGGAACGAGCACTCTCAAAAACCTCTGCTTCATATGGATTCCATATGTGGCTTTCAAGTTAGCAGAAACCGAAAGGCTCTCAATTCATTTGCACATAAAGTTACATATTGAGTAGATTAAGCTTGATAGCATAGGCATTGTTGGAAATTCTTGCTCATCGTCTAGTTGTTATTCTTAGTTCTTGTAAACAAGCAATTAGAATTTTGGATATTCTGCACTAATGAAGAACCTACAAATTCACTGAGTGCAGGTATCCTTTGAATTTATTCTGTTGCTGGATTGGCACCTAGGAGTTCTAGTAGTAAAGTACAAAATTTCTTTCTTTCTTTTTTTTTTTTTTTAAAGAAACATATACTCTGTCACCCTCCCCCCCACCCACCACACACACACCCTTTTGCTAGGCAGAGAATGTGACAGTGTAGTTGAGAGTGAGACTGCCAGGGTTCACATGTGGGCTTCAACATTAAGTGGCCTTGAGCAGTTGCTTGGTGACGCTGACTTGTGCCTTTTGGGCTGCAGTGGCTGTAGGGCTCACTTGGTCATGGTGAAGATTCAGTGAGCTGATGTCCCCACCGCTGTGAGCATCATCAGTGCCCAAGGGAAGTGTGGACTGTGAGTGAATGCTGACTTGGTAATGAAGTGTCCAACAGATGACTGCTCTGTGTGGTTGCAGGTGACAGTTCATTATCACCTGGGAAAAGTGTTCACTGCCCAGGAATCTTAGCTTGCCCTGCTGGGAAAGTACACGCTGGATGACAGCCCTTTTCACGAGTCCAAGCTGTGTTCCCTGTGGTCCATTTCCCACTGACACAGGCCGGATCTCTGTGCTGCTTGCCTTCAGCAACCCATTGGGAGGGCTTTCGAGCTAGGGCAGCTGTCATGTCCCCTTCAGTCCTGGACCTTAATTGCCTCTCATGTGTGGCCAGCTGCAGCTGTGCACCGTGTCCAGGCCTGGCCTGACCTGACCAGCCCTCTCATTTGAGTTCCCATGCCAGCATTTCTTCTGTCTTCCCCAAAGGGTCATCTTGAGGCCACAGACCCTACCTGGATGTTTTCTGTTTGTTTAGTACTGTTTTTTTTTTTTTAATGGTAGGATATACAGAACATATCAATAAAAATATGTAAAGAAACGGGACCAAGAAATCAGCCTATGATAAAGTAAATATCTAATACTTATTCATTGAAACAAATTAGTTGAATATCATTTTCTTAGTTTAGGAGCAGAATAAGTATCCATCCTGGGCCCTCTGTAGATATTTGGCAGAAATAGGTGTGTGTAGGGAGTTGCCTAATTTATGAGTATATAATTCATTCTGATGGTAATTACAGAGTCTCTAATTGAATTTATATTTACATGCTTAGTATATATTTTTTCCTTAGTGGTGTTTATTAAAGGAATCTGGCACTGAAAAAAATTATTTTTATTGTCTAAATATAAGTGTAAGAACTCATTGATGTTACGGTAAAAGAAGGCAGCCTCCCTTGGATGATGCCTTGGAGAGATTTACCGAATGAACTTTGAGTTTCTCCATTTTCAGGATTATCGTAGTGAGTTTGCTTCCTTAAATAACACAAAGATTTTTGAAGCTAAACTTTTCCCAGATTGAGATCTTATTATTCATTTACTTCTTGATTTTTGGTGCATTTCTAAACATAGGTAAGTTTCCACACATGGGAAATGTGAAGCGTAAGGGAGGGAGAGTTGCAAAAGCTAAGTAGGGTGGCCTTGTGAGGGAAGGGCATGCTTTAGGAGAATCTTAGAGCCAGCTGTTAGAGGACATGGTTGAATTACAGGGTGCTTCAAGTGTCTTTCCAGCGAGGGGTATTTATGGCTGCTTTTATAATCCACGACACAAGAGTACAGCGGGGCTCATGTGAAGGAGTTGCTGGGGCCATGAACCCCGTTATGGCTAGTTATCCATGTTTAGGGACATGCACAGGTTTTTTGGATACTCCCTCCATGGGCCTCTTGTGCTCTTATGTGTCTTACCGGGAATGGCACTGATGCTGTTTACCTAGGCCATTTCTTTTGGGATGTGTTTGCAGGCAGCAGTCTGGAGGGGTGAGGTGCTGTTCTCACATCTCACTTCTCTCAGTAAAGTGGTGGGTTCTCCAGATCCTCAGCTGTGATGCAGACCCACTGCATGTGCGTGTGGCTCCCATCTGGGTCCCTCAGCATCCCTCCCTCTGGAGGCGGGAAGCCCTGGCACAGGCCTGATGCTCAGGCTTCCTGCTGGGTTGTGAATTACAAAGTCCTGTGTCTTTGACCCCAGAGTCTCACGTCTTCTGCCAGCTTTCCTGAAATAATACCAGACTAATTTATTACCTTGTAATAGGGCAATATTGAATCAAGATCAGAGGCAGGCAAGTTGAATATGTGTCTAGTTCACTGTGTTCAGATGCCTACTGGGAGCCAAGGCAAAATTGAGGCAAATTGACCTAGAATTGTTGTATCTTGAGTCAGGTATAAGACATAAAATTTGGATGCTTGAGAGGGCAGAGCCATGGAATGTAGTGTTAGTGGTGGCAGTAGGAAGAGAGCCAGACAGCCCTACTGGGCACTAATTAGAGCCCAGGTGTGGGTGAAAATCCTAGCTGCAGAGATCATCAGACATCTGACCCTGGAGAACATGGAGACGGAAACAAGCAAGTCCAGGGCAAGGTGGAGAGCAGAGCTGGGAAGGGGCAGAAGAGCCATGTCAGGAACCGCCTGGCTCTGCTGACGTCACACGGAGAAGACAGGCTCCTCAGTTTGCTTTTAGGAATGTGTGGAATGAATTGTTTTCCAGCAGTGAGTGAACCAGTCTCTGCTGAGATCACCTCCAAACTGGTCTAGGCAATTGAGAGAAACCTAATTATCATTCGAGCAGCTGATCAAAGCTGAGTGAAAGCATTTGTTCGGAACAATGTATTTTGGTCCTTTGTTTCTGTGCATTAGTTATCATCTGCAATAGCTTTTCTCCATCTCCCATCAAGCGAATGCTATGGCATATATAGTAACTAGTCCTGAGATTAGGGTTCTAGGTGGAAAGAAATCTCCCAGGAGCAAAATATAGGAAATCAGTGGCTGAAACCCTGTTGCTTCCAGCCCGAAGCTCGCTTGGAATCTAAGTAGAACCAAATTCTAAATAATATTTCTTGATTGTCTAATGATATGTGAGCATTAGTAACTGCCTGTAGCCAGTGTTTGCAACCCACGATGACTGCTGGAATCTAGGAATTTAGGATGAAGTAAAAAATTCAGGGATCAGGAAGTGAATTTTACCAGGGAAATATCTGTGGGAGAGAGAGCTCTGTCCCTGAAGGCTGCTGGGTACTGCTGGGTTCAGCTGTGCAGGTTGTGAACTGCACAACTCTCTGGGCTGAGCGTGGTATTCGCCTGAGTTGTATGGCATGGCAGTGCTGTGTGTACTGGGAATGGGGCCAAGGGCAGAGTTTCAAAGGTTTACATAAGTGACATGGAACATGGGTGATCATTGAATGGCTCTGGACATTTCTGTGAGTGTGGTAAACGCCACCTCTCACTCAAGTGCTTGGAACGTCACAGATTTAACTAACGTAACTCATATAGGTCCACACTCCAGCTGCTCTCCATAGGGCCCAGGGCACCTGAACACCTGCAAATGCTGCTTCTGTGTTACTGTATCCCTGAAGCCAAGTAAACTGTTTGCTCACTTCCATTAATCAGTAAGTAAGCATGTTTATTCATGTTCAAAATAGTTAACCCCTATTGTGAGTTAATAGTCTATCCGTAATTACCTTTAACTTTCAAATCTGTATACCGAAATGAAGAAGCTGCCAGCCAAAAAGTTTTAGCAGTTTTCACTTATGTTCTTTTAATTCCACAGTATGGTGAAGTATTGGCTAGTTTAAATGCACAAGTTAATGGAGGTCACCGTTATATGCAATTTACTTTTATTATATTCCTCTGCAAGTAATTTTAGGAGATAAACTTATTTTCTAAACATAAACATTCTAGATGATTTTCATTACTAAGCCTATAGTTATGCAGAGTGTCGTTAGAAAGGGGCTGAAAGGCTTGGCAGTGGAACCCCCTGGTCCTGCTGACATACAGGTAGCCACTGTTGCCTTCTGGGCAGCCTAGCAGGGTCAGCCTGGTTCTGTCATATATTCTGCCTTTGAGACATTTTAGCACAGGTCATCATCCTTATAGCCAGCCGTAGTATGTGCCTCATGCCATACTCAGGTGAGTTTAGTTACACAACTCCCAGGAAAGCTTGTAGGGCCAATGTGGATGCTTCAAAAAGTTTGTGAAGGGCCTGGCATGGTAGCCTAGTGGCCAAAGTCTTTGCCTTGCACGCACTGGGATCCCATATGGATGCTGGTTCGTTTCCCAGCTGCTCCACTTCCCATCCAGCTCCCTGCTTGTGGCCTGGGAAACCAGTAGAGGATGGCCCAAAGCCTTGGGACCCTGTACTCACATGGAAGACCCAGAGAAAGTTCCTGGCTCCTGGTGTCAGATGGGCTCAGCTCAGGCCATTTCGGCCACTTGGGGAGTGAACCAGCAGATGGATGATCTGTCTCTTTGTTTCTTTTCTGTGAATCAGTAAAAATAAATAAAACTTTTAAAAGAGTTTGTGGAAAAGGGAACTAAAAGAGAAGTTCATTTTGGTGCAAAAAAAATGTTGATGGGAAATGTGTATTATGAAAACAACTATGCATGGATTTTGAAAATTTTTACATGAAAATTAACTTTTGATTCCATTTTCCGTGAACTTTTTAAAGTTTCCTGGTACTTCTCATTAGCATGCCATCATCCTGCCCTGCCGCCACCAATGTGTTATGTGGAATAGAAAGAAAGTTAACTAGTAGTACTCAGTAGGACTGGGTATCGCAAGCAATAAGCTCGACCCCCATATCTGTTACTGTCTAGCTGTGTTACCTTGTGGACGCTTCCAAAGTCAAAATAAGTCATTGTGTCAAAGTAGCAAAGAAAAATAAAGCTGAGAGGTTACAAAGGAAGCATTCTCACAAAGGAGTGCCTGGTCATAAGTTTCACAACATACTCTGCCAGCGCCGCAACACTGCAGAAAGGCTGCAGCAACCTGATGGACAAAGTACTTCTCCAAGGATGGCTCCCTGCAAGTGTCCGTTCATTCACAAGGATTGCTGCTGCTGTGAATGATCGTAGCCAAAGATGATTGTTTCAAAATCACTTTTAACTTAAAAAGAAAAAACTCTACTTTGTCTCAGCCTCCTTGAATGCATTCTCATTTTACTGTGGCACACATATTCCAATACACTGCAGTTTCCAACTGTGTAAGAATTTCCATTAGAAACTCTCTCTGTTTTTTAAACTTGCGTGTTTTCTGTAGGTAAAGCAAATTTGTCAAGGACAGCTGCTTGTCACTCAATTGTCTGTACATGTTGCAAACTGAGGTAACGATTACCTGTGTTCTGGACTGTCTTTTCAAGCGTATTTGTACAGTGAGAAAGCCTTGGAGGACAGATGTCTGCTAAAAAATTTGGGTTTTGGAAGGTCAAGTGCGTTCTCTTGTAGTTCAGCTCGCTGTGTGACCCATCTTTGCATTGTCCTGTGGGAATTGGAGCTTGAGGAACTGGCACAAATGCGGATACTGTGGTTACTGCCATTGCTGTGAGTAATCCATTGTTCTTTGTGTTTAACCCAAGACTTGTGTCTTTTGCCAGCTTCCATGAAACTGTTAAGATAACTTGTTAGCTTATAAGTAGGCTAAAATCTGAGCCTTTGCACAGTACTTGCTGCACAGTAATACTCATTCAGTCTTTTTTCAGTGTGGGTTGTTTCACTTGCATTATCACATTATTGCAATAGTTCTCTTCCTTCCCTGACACTCCATTCTCTCCCTCACTGCTGGGAGATTTCTCCGTCAGCAAGTCTGGTTGTGTCACATTCCTGTAACTTTAAATTCTTAGTTGTCTCTCACTTTGAGCAGGATTAAAGCCAAACACCATGATAGGGACTTTGCTTTTTTCTCATCTCTCCTACCTGTACATTCATGCTATGTTCTCCAGTCTTACCTGTGTGGCGCGCAGGGGCGGGCGTCCTTGATGTGCCTTCAGTATGCAAGATCCCAGGTTCAGGACTGAAGCTCAGTTGTGATGTTGCCCGCTCTGTGTTCAGGGGTCACTTGTCCTTTTGTTTTCACACTGTGGGAATGGGGGGTAGGGAGCTCTCCCATTGTGAGCTTACTTACACTTTCTGATTCTATATATAACTTCGTGATTGTGCCTGTTTTCAGTGACATTTCTACCACTGCACACCAGCTGCTACCAGAGGTGTAGTACATACCATAAAATGCTGTAAAGAATAAAGAAGTCGGGAATGCAAGTTAGCCGCTACTATTATTGCTATTGTAAGTGGGTTCCAGAAAAACATTTTTGGGTGTGATTTCTTCAACTTCTCTACCTCAGACCATTGTTTAGGGATGTCTATTTAGCTGTTGTTAGTCCATTAGCACATATTCTTATAATTTTTTTAACATGCTTTTTAAAAATCATCAAAAAATATACCTAAATCTATTATAGTGGAAAGTAGAAGTTGGCATATTGATATTTTTTTTTGAAAAGATTTATTTATTTATTTCAAAGGCAGAGTTAGAGGGAAAGGACAGAGAGACAGATTTTCCATTTGCTGATTCAGTCCTTAAACTGTACAGTGGCCAGAGCTTGGCCAATCTGAAGCCAGGAACATCTTCTAGATCTCCCACATTGGTGCAGGAGCCCAGGCAGTTGGGCCATTTTCCACTGCTTTCCCTGGTACTTTAGCAGAGAAACGGATCAGAAGTAGAGCAGCTTAGACTTGAACTGGTGCCCATACTGCATGCTGGCACTGCAAGTGGCAGCTTTATGAGCAACACCACAGGACTGGCCCATGTGTATTTTTCTACTGTCATTTGGTGGCATCTAGGAGAGGGGCCATGGGACACTTTCAGCTGAAGAGAGCCAGTATGGAACACTGTGCCTTTTTCAGGCTAAGTGGCTCCAGGCGATCTGCTTTGTTCTGTTTTATAATCTCTATTTTTCTCCTTTTCAGCACCTTATTTTGCACCTCGTGGTCTTTGATTCGCAGCAAATTGTTTGTTTTCTAGAGGATAAACCCAAAGTTGGTTTAAATGGTTAAAATACAAACTGGCTATTAAAGTGTGAGTTTTATAAGCTGTCACATCAGATGGACTGTGCTCTCACCAGCGAGGTCCACCGTTGCAGTCCTTCTGTGCAGTGGTGATGAGAGACCAGAGGAAGCCAGTAAGTGGCTCCCCACTGAGGGCTTTATGTTGCTGGATTGCTCCTCTGTGGGGTGTAGGTCCTGGTGACCCCCTGAGGCACTGATTCTGTGAGAGGCCTGTTTCCCACTGGATTTTGATGGCCTTGTGGGTCGGGAACGTGGCTAAGGTTTCATCCCAGGTTTCTATAGAGCCAGGCTCCTGGAAGGCATTCCATAAATTGTTTTGAATGCATGAATGAGTAAATAAAATGTGAGCATGCTTAGTTAACTGTGAAGCGGGAGCCAAATGTGAACTAATATTTTTTTCTCCCTTCTTTGATGCGGAAAGATGTGCAGATGCAGGAGTGGGGAATTGGCCCTGTGTGATGATGGAAACCGCCCTTCCAGTGTCACTGTCTTCCTTCCTCTTAGCTGAGGGCCCAAGGGGCGTGTCTCCCCCAGGAGTAGGCCCTATTGGTCTCTTCTCCCATTTCCCCCATCCCAACCCACACCCCTTTTTGTTGACTAAGCCCTGTCCTTTCCAGTCAGCATCTGTAAAGATTTAGCTCTCTTATTGTTTTGTGTATCTTTTCTGCTAGAATTACAGCTCCTTTGTTCTCATTTCTTGGATACTTTTGGAAACTCTTTTAGGATTGAATTAGGTATATCTAGTAAGAAAAGGGGTGATGGTAATGTGAATATTTTTACAGTTTGGGGGATTGCACTGTGATGTAGTGGGTAAAGCCCCTACCTGTGATGCTGCATTCAATATGAGAGCTGGTTCAGGTTGTGGCTGCTCCACTTCCAATACAGCTCTCTGCTAATATTCTAGAAAATAGAACAGAAGATGGTCTGTGTGTTTGGGCCTCTGTCAACCATGTGGGAGACTTGGGTGAAGCTCTTGATTCCTGCCTTCTGCCTGGCTATTGCTCCCATCTGGAGAGTGAACCAGCAACTGGAAGGTTGTTCTCTCTTTCCTGTTTTCTCTGTCTCCTCTGTCTCTCTATCTTTCCTTCTGCCTGTAACTGACGTTCAAATAAATACATATTAAAAAAAAAACCAACCCAAGCAGACAAATGAACAGAAACTATGTTTGGGCCAGACTGCTTTAAAAATTGCCCAAAGGATTTTTCTGTCATGTATAGACTTATCTTATAGCAAATGTCTTATAATAGCATATCCAATAGACCATATTTAATGAATGATTTTATTGTAAGTTATATAGTTTTCCAAAAATGGGGAAAATGCACATTGTGGTCATCTGTCACCCAAAAGGCTCTTGAGGGGCTGCCCTGCCTCTAACGGAACAGCTGACCCTTGAGAGGACTTGAAGGAGTTCTGGGCATATTTGCCCATCTGGGAGGTCAGGGTCACTGTGACAAATCAGTACTTTGTAAAATGGAGGGTATGTTACAACTGTAAGTTACTGATATTTTGCCATGATTGGTCATTTTTAAGTGCATAGGCATTCTTGCTTTGCCCTGTGATGGAGGCTGTGTGTTGCTCCTTTCCTTCTTTGTGGTACATGGCACAACAGCCCATTCTTTGGAGGAGAGTGATACAAGGCTTGAATGCCAACCTGGCCATAGAGTTTTGCTTTATGTTTATGTGTCAGATACAAAGGGTGACTGTCCATTATTTTGAATTCTTAGTAAGCATAGAATCACTCCTTGAAGTGATAGAATAAATGGGGACTAGATGTGATTTGCACATTTTCAACCCTAAAAAGAATTTGAAATGTGAATGTCATTTCTAGAGGTGAAGGCAAGCTTCCTGTTGTACTGTAAGCTCTAATAGCCTCACCTTCTGTGTTGTTATTGGGTGACATAACTAACAGGTCACCGCAGGTGCTGAGAAGTATTGAGTTGTTTGGTCGAATATGTCTTGTTTAGAGTGTTGAGAGGTTCATTGATTTGTGGGTGTGGGAAAACTCTGGAAGGGTCATTTTGACATTTGTATTTTGTTTTAACAGTATGTGAATGGGAATTTGTGAGTCTGCCTGAACAAGATTACAAGGCTACCTTCTTTTTTTTTTTTTTTAATTATTTTTTAGTTATCTTACTTAGTTGAATAGGGTACAAAAGGGTCAAGGGCTACAGGGTGAAAGTGGGTAAGACCATTGTTTCCCAACTAATATTGTCATTTTTTCCCTTTATCTGGGGTCAGGGGAGAAACAAAGGGAAAAGCCCTTCCCAGCCTCCCACCCACCCCAGGTCCCTGATGTGAGGCATGCTCTGAGGGTCCCGTTCAACCAGTTTTGATAGCTCAACAGTTCTGAATTGCTGCCAATCTTGCCGTTCCAATCACGATAAAACCTACTCAGAATCCACTGGCTGACATAGTCTCTTCATGGTTGGGGTTCTGAGATCAGCAGTTCAGTTGGAGGGATCTCCAAAGAAACTTCATCTGAGATGATCCCAGACCTGATTCTTGTATGAGTTTGCTAGTACAGGGTCCAACACCAACTGTAGCCCAGATCAGCTTATGCACATACTGGTCGTTGCTATTGCTAGGTCAATTCTGTTTCCAGCCCTGTCTTCCTCATGAACCAATGGGTGTTGTAGTCCAGCTCGATCCTACCCACTTCATACTTGGCCCTCACGCAAACCAATGGGAGCTGCAGCCTAGTTGGGGTGACTTCCCATCACCCACACCAGTTCTGCCCCCTACCCTGGTTCCAGTGCTTGCCAGTATGTACTGCAGGCTTGTCCAGACTGTCCCACGTCTCATTTAGCTCTCGTACATGTCAGTGGGCATTGAAGCCTAGTTCAACCCAACCTACCTACTATCCAGCCCACACACATACTGGCAGATGCCTTTCTGTCTAGCCACCCCTGCCCCTGTCCTGGTTTTCGTGCTCTCCAGTGGGAGTGGTTACCCATGAGGGAGGTGCCCACTATCTCCCTACTAGGCCATTCCAACTCCCAGCTTATGCACTCTCCAGGTGGTTCTGGCATTTGACTTGACAGAATTAGCTCCCAGTGCCAGCCTCTGCCAGCTGATGCTGTGGCAAAGCCCAACCATCCCTCACCCACTCAAATTTTTGCTTGTACCAGTAGGGACAGTCAGCCCACCCTGGTCCTTCTATTGTCTAGCTCACATGAGGCCCTCAGGTGTTATAGCCCTGCCTAGTCTGATCTGCCCCCATCCCAACTCACACTTTCCAATGGAAGTAGTTGTCCAGCAGGGGAGTACATATTCCCCTGCCGGCTTTGCCTCCTAACCCCGGTTTTCACATGTGCTTTTTGGGTGCTGCAACCACATCTGGTACGGGTCATCTCACTTTGGGATTCCTTAGTGTGTACCGGTATGTGTCGCAACCGAACCTGGCCCAACCCACACTCTGTTCTGGTGCTTGGATTCGCCAGTGGGTGATGTGAACAGGTTCAGCCTGGTCTGCCCCCAACCTATGCCAAATGTATGCCAGTGGGATAATTCCCATAGCCTCTTCTGTGCTGTTTCCTATTGTGAGTCTTACACTTACCTGCAGGGACTGTGTCCTGCCAGAGGAGTTGCCAGGCTCTTCCATCAGAACATCTCCCAGTGCCAAATTTCGCAGATACCAGGGGTTCCATGAGCCATCCCTACTCAGTTCACCTCCTGTCCTAGCAGGAACAGTGGCTTTCCCTGACTGTCCTTCAACCCAATCTGGATCTTACTGTTGGATGTTTCAACACAGCCACAGCTCTTCCACACCCACATATAGCTCACACATGGTTCAGTAAGGGCTGAGACCTAGCCTAGTCTGTCACACATCTACCCTGGTCCTCCAGAGCACAAGATGGTGCTGGAGACTAGGCTGGTTTGGTACTTCCAATCCCAGTCCACACTTGTGCTAAGTGAGATTACAACCGTATCCTGATCAGAATGCAGCCCCCATTCAAGCCCATGCGTTCCTTGGTGGGAAACTCAACCCAGCTAGGGTGTCCCCTTAGCTCCCCAACCAGGCCTATTCCCAGCCTACAAGGCTACCTTCTGGCACTAGGCACTAGAGAATCATTTAAGGATTCAACTCCATTGTCTTATGTTCATCTTGCTCCTCCCATTTCATTTTCTGACTGAGTCGGAATCTTGGTTGGCCTTCTCATCCATCTCTGGGATCTTTAGAGGTAGTTCCTCATGGCTCTGTTTGTTCTTACTATTTAGCTGGTCAGCCATCTCTTGGACCTGGGCTTCCACCCTCTTTGATGCCCTGGCCTCAAGCTTCCTCAAATCCCCCTGTGCTAGAAGGGTTCTGTCACATATCTGATCATGTCTCTCCCAAGGTGCGAGTGGCCTCTGTGGCTTTCCTCTGCCCTTAGTGTCACCTGAGATTTTTCCCTATCTGAGATGCCTGCTTTACGGCCTTATCCCCTCTTTCCTCTTTTCCTGTCTTTCTATTTAAATCCCACCCACCCCCAAATCAGGTTAACCCACAGAGTATTCTAGGATATACCTAGGCCTTTGCCCTCCAAGCACCTGTAAAACTAGGTTAGATCATTGTCAGCTTTTGGTTATTTGGTTGTGTCCTGCACCGGGTGGTCAGTTTCAAGAGAGTAGGGACTAGGCATTTATGGATGGTGACCTCTGCACCCAGGGCATAGTTCTAAAGTGCTTTGCAAGTCTGCATTTTGTATGGCAGTGTTGGTTTACAGCTGTTGGCCCGTTGTAGATACTAATAGTGTACTCTCACATTTAAAGTTAGCTCATTTTGGAGAATAGCATCCAACACAATCCTTTTTAAAGCCTGCCAATGCAAAATTTTTCAGGTTAGGGGTTCCACTTTAAAAGCCCCAGAACAGAAGAACCTGGTATGGGGATAGAGAGGCTATTGCCAAATTCTGATTCTGGCTTAAGCTACTGTAATTTTTATCCTTGGAACTCTTGCTGTTGGGGCCAGCATTATGGGACAACGGGTTCTGTGATGCCAGCATCACATATGGGTGTGGGTTGGAGTCTCAACTCTTCCATCATCTTCTGATGCAGCTTCCTGCTAATGTGCTTGGAAAGCAGCCAGAGAGTTTTTCTGATACTTGGCACCCTGCCATCCATATGGGAGACTCACAGATGAAACCACTGGCTTCTGAGTTCAGCTGATGGTACAACAGCTGTTGTTGCCATTTAGGGTGTGAACCAGTGCATGGAAGATCTGTCTCTCCTTTCCTCTGTGCAACTCTTTTTGAACAAGTAAATAAATTGTTAAAAAGAAAGGAAGGAAGAAAGAAATGGACTCTGGCAGCATTTGCAGAATGTTTAACATTTAAAAAGCTGACAACATTCTCTGTGTCCCTGGGAGTTTAGAATCTGATTGAGGGAGGTCTCAAGATGGTTTCAGAATTGGAAAGCACACAGAGGATGGTGGGAGGGCAGTGACCCATCTTCAGTCAAAGCCACGGACTTTAGGAAGGGATGAGAATGCTGCATTTCACTGAGTGAATTGGTCTGCAGTTGAGAGAGGCACACGGAAGCTTTGTCCATTAGTAGACGCAGAGAAGGTGATGGTGCAGAATTAACTAACTAAATGCCAACCTTAAAGGCAGCAGGTTTCTAAGATTATGGGCCTGGTGGGCTATGGAGGCTCAGTTTCCTCCTCTTGGGTGCTGATGGTTGCTTGCCTGGGGAAAGACTCTGAAGGCTGGAGCAAAATCGGGCTTTGAAGGGCCCTTTCAAATTGCCAGAAACCTTCAGGGGGAAAAGGGTTTTCTGTGACTCTGATTTGAAGATAATTTGATCAGATCCCATAGCCTGAGGTCTCCAAACAGAGCAACAGAAGAGAGGCAGAGTCCTTCCTGTGGGTCCTGCAGGCCCAGGCAGTTGGGACACTAGAAGCCAACACAAAGGGCACCTGCCCAGCCCACCTGCGGGTGTGATCATCTCCTAGATGGAGGCACACCTACCCATGTGCCTGGAGAAAGGCACTTGCCTCAGAGACACTACTGTGGGCCTCCAGAGAGCCATGGCATGGGCTCACAGTCTGTAGCCCTTGCCGTTGCTTTTCTGCACTTTGCAGAGGAGAAGCTGCAATGCCCCAGAAAGACTGGGGTGTCCACACTGTGGGAGGTGTGCAGGCTTTGTGGTCACACTGCCCAGTGAGTGATTCAGCAAAGCGTTGGTGAGTTTTCTCTCATGGTGAAACATCCACAGCAGGCTCAAGTTTGATTGGCTGAAAAGCAAGGTGAAGTGAGGTAATCAGAATTCAATGGATCCTCCCCCATTCCCCAAGTTCTGGCATCTTGTGTTGTCTGCCAGCCAGAAAGATTCGAGCAGAGCCGTGATATTGCCTTTCATCTGCTGAGCCTTCCAGATGGCAGCTTCTCAGCCAGTGAGCCCAAGAGGGAACAGGGGAGATTTATGAGTGAGTTAATTCCCTTCCTGTGTACGGCCCAGTGAACTCTCCTTCGCTCTGGGCACTAAGCGCCTGTGGCCGGTCATCCCAGAGCCCTCCCCTCTGCAGGGCCTTAGAGAGCCACAATCCTCCTTTCCCAGGGATAAATGTCTCAGTGGACTCTCAAAATGCTTTTCAGCAGAACTTCTGGGATGTAAGTAGACAGAGTCCCCAGGAGTGGAGGCTCCTTGTTTTGTTTGTGGGGGAAGTTCAGTACTCATGGAAGCTTGGCACGGAGGGCTGTGGGTACCCCTTTTTCTTGCAGTGGCCACTTTGGAGAGGCTTTGTCTCCTGGTGGACACATTCCCCAGTTACCCATTCGGTCCAGGGGGTGCCTAGACCACAGTACAAGGTGATTGTGTGCTGGGAGTACTGGGCCACATTAAAGGGAAGTGTGGCTGAGTCATTTGGGGACCTGTATGCAGGGGGTGGTGCAGATGGGCGGGTGTTCTCCATCTGGCCCTGGTGCCCTGTGGCAGCTGCAGACTCTTCCCTTGGGGTGTGCCTTCCTTTGTCTTGCTTCTTTCTCACATCTTTTTAATATGGGCTAGGCAGACAGCTCAGGATCTGATGTGCTGAAGGTACCTGCAAGTTGCGTTCCTCTGTCCCATGTGCTCCTACTTGTCTGTCAAAATGCAATACCTTTTTTTCCTGGGCTTCATCTGCATCATCCAGGACCTGGTGGGAAGATGTCATGAAGATCTGTGTAGGAAGACGGATGTGGAATTTTATTGAGGCACCGTAAAGCTCTAAGGTGGCTACATGTTCTCCTCCGTCTCACAAGAAGCAGTGCTGGCAGGTGCTCACACTGTCTCTCTCTTTGCTGGGGATCATGACTGGAGGAGGAGCTGGGTTGCTGTCTGTTTCACTGCCTCCTTCCCCACCCTGTTCTCTTCTTGGGTCTCCTTCACAACCATGATGAGTATATTCCTTGGCAGGGGGCAGGGGAGAAGATGAATGTGGAGGGGAAAGCCTTGTTCACTGGTGTGTGTGTGTTCTAAATAAAATTTATCTTCTTTGTGCATGGCAAGAACAGGGACTCAGCACTGTGAGAACTCTTGCAGCCGAGCCCAGGCACACACAGCTCCTGGAACTGCCACACTGTTCAGGTGGCACCTGAAGCTTACCATAGACTTCATCGCTGTGAGCTTTGTTCCCTGACTAGAATGGAAGCTCAATGAGGGCAGGATCATTTTGACCATGCCAGAGGTAGTATCAGTGGCAAATGTTCAGGGACAGCTGTGGAGCTGGTTGATTAAATATTTTTGTTGGTTGTTATTACCTGTTTGTGCAAATATGACTAGATACTTTAATCATCAGTGACTCACCAGTGGATATAGAGTGTTTTTTAAATTTTTTACTTTTTTTTTCTTCTGCTTAGGAAAAGCACAGGTTTTGGGTTGGAAGCCCATCACCTCGCTGATGCTCATTTGTTTATTTTACCATTCAGTTCATTCATTCACTAACAGTCTGCCTTTGAAATAATAAACAGGTTTTTTTTTCATTGATATTTTTAAAATGCATTTTTAGTGCACTGGGAATTTTCTTTGAACTTGATAATTGTTTTGATAAATCTTGACCACTTGGATAATAGCTCAGGGCTAACTCTTTTTTGTTAAGTGCCTCTTAGAGTGACTGGCAATAAACCATTGAGAAATCACTGCATTTTATTAGAGACTTTTGAGATTTAGCAGTAAGTTGAATTGATATTAGTGGAATGTGCTTTGAGTAGGAGACCAGAGACTGGAGTGTTTCACTCTGCAAGTCAGGGGAGGAGAATGGCCGTTGTGTTGAGTAGTACAAGGCCTGGGGGCAGTGTGTGGTGCTTAGGCACTGTTGGGTCTGTGCTCAGTGCTGCTTGTCCACGTTAGCTGCAGTAAGCCTTGTAGTGAGCCCCTGAGGTGTATGTACTTTACACTTCATGGTGGACAGAAAAGGCCATTGAGATACCAAGAGCTCATGTGATTTGCTTGCCCTGGCTTTATGCTTGAAAATACAGTCTCTCGGGGACTGATATACTTCAGTTATATGTAATATAGAGTCTTACTTTGAGGTTGTTTCAGAAACATGTTTGTTCATGTAATCATGTTTATTGACTGTCTCTGTTACAGGGTAATATAAAGGCATGCTTATGATTGATAGTTTGAAAATGTTTTGTATGTATTGATGTTTTACAAAGCAGAGAAGGACAGAGATCTTCCATCTGCTGGCTTATTCCCCACATGCCTAAAACAGCCAGACATGTAGCAAGCAGGCCAAAGCCCGGAGCCAAGGACTCAATCTGGGAGTCCCATGAGACCCACACAACTGTCACCTACTTGTACTGTCGTTTGTTGCCTTCCGGCTTGTGCATTAGTGGGAAACTGGATGATGAGCAGAGCTGGGACTTGAATCTTGGCACTCCAATGTGAATATGGGCATCCTAGGTGGCATTTTAACTGCAAGCACTGTCTTAACCACTGTGCCCAAGTGCTCACCCTGGAACGATATGTATAAAATGGTGGTAAAATATACGCAACCATGACAGTTGGTTTTGAACCCATTTGAAAACAAATAACTTCACACTTTGATAAGCTAAGAAACATTCAAAGCATTCTTATTTCCAAAGCAGAGTGGTTTCAGAAAAAGACTTTAAACATTGGCTTTTGCCAGTGATGCTTGAGAGACTGCCATTTCGAGAAATGCTGAAGTGGTTTCCACATAATGCTATTAATGTATGCGTGCTTTTCCTCTCTGAAGTCTTATTAAAGCAGACTGTGTAAGAGGACAGCTCAGCTTTGATATCTTATCACGTTGGGTGGATTTTTTTTATTGTTGGCATTTTTCTTCAAAGCTGGGTTTGCAGATTTCTGTGCTTAGAAAAACCAGGCAACAAACAAGACAATGAGGGTCAGTGCTGAGAATGCAATGGGGAGCACTGGGGAGTGTAATTAAAGGTAAGCTATGCTTCTGTTTTCTATTGGATTCCTTAAAAGAGATTTATTTGTTTTTATTGGAAAGGCAGATATACAGAGAGAAGGAGATAATAGAGAGAAAGACCTGTCTGCTGATTCACTCCCCACGTGGTCATGATGGTCAGAGTTGAACTGGTCTGAAGCCAGGAGCCAGGAACTTCCTCTGGATCTCCCATGTGGGAGCAGGGTCCCAAGGCTTTGGGCCATCTTCTGTTGCTTTTCCAGGCCACATCCAGGGAGCTGGATAGGAAGTGGAACAACCAGTTCACAATGCGGAGCCCATATGGGATCCCAGTGCATGCAAGGTGAGGATTTAGCTGTTACACTAGTGCATTGGTCCATGCTTCTATTTTCTTACAATGGAAGGTTGACCAAGGAATGTGTGCTCATGTTGCTGGATCTAACCAATTTTTAGGAGCAGCCGGACCACTGCATTTTAAATGAGGAATTATTCGCTTCAATACTTTGGAAGGAAAGTATTCAAATTAAAACAAAGGAAAGCAGGCTAGGTAATGAGCCCACCTACAGAGGAAAAGAGGGGGCCTGGGAGGGGCACTGGTTTTCTTTGTGTCCTCCACTGCTGTCTGTCCCACTGAACTGCTGGCTGCTTTTGGTAGCTGTTGACATTTTGGTTATACTCTCCGTGGGTGTGTCCTTCCAAAGCTGTGTGTGAGCTAACTTTTTCTGTGTTTTTTAATGTGGCCTTTTACCTTACTGTGGAAGATAAGGAACTTCTGATGAAACCTCTTGAATACTGAATGTTTTGTTTTTTGAAGTTTTGTGCTCAAAATGGGAAATGCTGTTAGATATTGCATACTGCTTGAGTTAGGAAGGCCATTAACTAGGCATGGTCCGGATTATTCAGAGAGTCTTATGGCTGTGGTGTTTGTGGTAATGAGATTTGACCTGTCAAGGGAGCTGTAGACGCTTGGGCGAGTGTTCAGGCCCTAATAGTGGCATCTAAATTCTAGGCATGCTGCCTACAACTTCCAGTTTCAAAAAATCTATGTCAATCTGTTCCTTTATAACCTAGGGCTGCTGCTTTTCTCCCCTTGTTTTATATTTAATCATTCTTTCTGGCTTACAACAGCAGTCCAGTCCTAAGATTTATTTTTTCTATTTCCAACCCCATCATTATTTTTATGTAAAAAGTATGTTTTGAGTTATAGCAATTCATGAGATCCAGCTTCCTCTCTGTGGGGAGAGGAGAGATGTCATTTACTACAGGGCTTATACAGACAGATATTCTGCTGCACGCTGTGTTCCCACTGTAATCCAGAGGGTTTATTTGCATTTACACTTAAAGAAAAATGACCATATTTGGGCTGACTCTAAGCCAAGATGAGATAGCTCCCAAGTTTTTCTTGGAGGAATGATAGAGCAAGGGGAATAGAAGCATTTGGAAGAAATAGTTCTCCCATTGTACTCATTGGGCATTTGACTCACAGATAATTTGATGCATTGTATTTGCTCATATGTTCTACTTTTCTGTTTTTCTAGCCTTTTTTTTTTCCTCTTCTGAAACAGTTTCAAACTTAGAAAAGTTGCAGGAATACTGCAGAAATAACTCCAATGAATATTCAAACGAATTGCCTTCTGCAATAGACCCTCTTGAAGCTTCTCCAGTTATTTAGTATTTCCTTTATAGCCAAAGGATCAGGTTCAGGATCATATCCCCCACACAGCTTGTTAGTCTTCCACAATTTGTGAGAGTTCTTTACTCTTTCCTTCATCAATTCAACCAGTAAATATGGATATAGTTGGCCCTTCATGTCAGTAGATTTAACCAACAATGAGTCCAGAATATTCACGGGAAAAAAATTGTGTCTGGGGAGTGGGTGTTTAGTGTAATGGTTGAGCTGTCTGCATCCTACGTTGGATTGCCTGGGTTCCATTCCCAGGTCCTGCTCCTCATTCTAGCTTTCTGATAATGCAGACCCTGGCAGGCAGCAGTGATGGCTCAGGGGATTGGGTTCCTGCCATCTACATGGAAGATCAGCATTGTGTTCCCAGCTCCTGGCTACAGCCTAGTTCTAGCCCCAGCCACTGTCGGCATTTGGGAAGTGAACCCGTGACTGGGAGTATTCTTTCTCTCTTTCATTTCCCCCTCTCTGGCACCTGCGTTTTTCCTCCCTTTCTACTTCCCTCCCTCTCAGATTATATGAAATTGCACCTGTACTGAATATATACAGCTACATTTTCTTGTCATTATTTATAAATGATGTGGTATAACAGCTATTTCCATATCACTGGCATTGTTAACTGTTCTAAGTAATCTACAGATGAGTTTATGTGGGAGGATGTGTGGGAATTTTATGCAGATAACTCTGCCATTTTATAGATGAGTCTTGAGCATCCTCAGATTTTGATGTGCACAGAGGTCCTGGAATCCCGCATCCCAAGATTGACGCATTGTTAACTTCTGTGTGGCAAGGGCTAACCATTTAAGAACCGAACAGATAAGAAAATAATAATTCCTGCTCTCATCCCTCTTCCATGTTACTGACACTAATTGAATCACAAGAGAACTAAGTTAAAGAGTCAGGGTGTCAGATTAGCAATGAATGCTACAGAAGACCAAATCAGGTAGAAGTGAGGATGGGTTGGGCTCCCGGCACAGCCAGGGGAGGCCTCCCAGGAAGCTGACTGAGGGGAAACCCCACACAGGCGAAGTTGAGGCCATGAACCAATGCCCAGGGAGCCTGGCATAGTGTGAAGGTTAGGTGTTGCAGAGAAGCCAGGCACAGGGAAAAGGGAGTGGTGGTAAGAGACAGGTAAAATAGGGGAGATCGTTCCAGCTTTGGCTGCTAAAGCAGATGCAAAACTCTTGGAGAAGTTTGATCAGACTTAAGATTAAAAAGACTTATGCAAAGTTGTGTAGGGAATGACAAGTATGTGGGGATAAGGTCAAGGTTAGTAGTTGAGAGACCAACCTAGCAAAGCTATGATAAGCTCTTTGTACAGTTTGTCCTGTTGGGCACACAAAAGTGAATCAGTAATTCTTTTTTTTTTTTTAAAGATTTATTTGTTTGTATTGGAAAAGCAGATTGGAAGAAGAGATAGAATGATTTTCCGTCCCAAAGTGGTCAAAACAGCCAGAAGTCAGGAGCTTCTTTTGGGTCTCCCACATGGGCACAGGGTCCCAAGGCTTGGGGCCATCCTCCACTGCTTCCCCAGGCAGCAAGCAGGGAGCTGGATGGGGAGTGGAGCAGCTGGGATACGAATCAGCACCTAAGTGGAATCCCAGCATGTGTAAGGCAAGGATTTAACCACTGAGCCATCACACTGGACCTCAAATCACAAGTTCTTAAACTTTAGGATACTGATTGAACTGGACTGTTTTTGGAAGTTAGATTTCTTCTCTAGAAACCTGGAATTTAGTAGGTCACACTTGTACTGTCAAGAGCCACCCCAAGGTGACTCTTGAAACACATGTTGATAAATACAATAATAAGTGATGTTGAAATGAGTGAATAATTGGTTTATGGAAATTTCATTAGAGATATTTCCATATGAAGTGTTTCCATTTTTACTATTCTGTTTCTTATAAACATTATTTAACTGAAAAACATGTGATAGTATAAATTGTCTCAAAGCGTATCTGAAATTGAAAGATCAAATTAAGCAAAGTTATATTTTTTTTTCAAGAGAGATAGTATTTAATGAAATACTCTGGTATCCTGTTTTTCTTCCTCTAAACACATGGTTTTCAAAAAGAGATGAACAAAGGCTACTCATAGGTTAATTCACAAAGAAGCTATTAAATATATTTAGGAGTAAATTGGATTCAGAGAGTATGCTGGATGAAGCCATTAAAGACAGTTAATAGCAAGTGATTAATTTAGTGTTGAGTGGACTGGATCTGGCTTAGTAGTTCATTGCACTGAAGGATCATGGGAAACAAAGGATTTGACTCTGTGGCCCTGGACAAAGCATTAAGGAACTTCTGTTTCTTCTCCTTAGTGAATGACTTCCATCTTGCCTGGGCATTTTTGAGGTGAACATGAAAATAAGTCAGGCCTTGTTTTCTAGGAAGTGTTGCAATCAGATGAATGAGCAAACTAGTTCTGAAACCTGTAGGGCAACTGTGTAAAGAGAAAAGCTCTATGTACTACATGGTCTTGGAGGTTCAAGTCCAAGATGCTTTAGCTGCATTGGTTTGACCTCTGGAGAGAGCAATGGGTGGCACTTGTAAAGCAAGGATCACACAGTGAGCCAGGGAGCAAAGGGAGGGAGGGAAGGAGAGAAAGAAAGAGACACAGAGAGAGAGAGAGACAGAGAGGTGTCCCTTCTAAGGCGTTTACAACCACCCTCTCTGGGAATTACCTTCTGAGGATATGCCCCTGGTGACCTAGGGATATGGCATTTGTCCTGCCTGCCAGACACCATAATTGGATTATGCTTTCACTGTCTTAGTACTGTTAATTTAGGGCTGTGGAATTTACATATCTGTATGGGATTTGAGAGTCAAATCATATTCAAACCATAGCACCTGTTTTGAAGTATGGGTGTGTTTTTGGGCAAGTCACATCATTTGGGTTTGTTTCTTCACCGCCTGGAAATAACAATGCCTGCCTCTCAAGCTCATGGTCAGGAGTGAGAGCCAGGCACATTATAAGCACTCCATGATTATTAGCTTTTTTCACCTTTCCCTTCCTATTGTTGTTGTTTTTGTTGCTATTTCAGTGCTTTCACATCATGTTTTATCTGCTGGAATAGTGCACATTTTCAGTGCACATTTTCAGGGGGTGCAGAGGGAAGGCAGAAGTAATTGTTGGTCATGTCTAAAAATATACTTATTAATGCATGTCAGCCTAGAGAAAGGTAAAGTGGAAAGTGAGGTGTTGGTGTGTATGATCAGTGCTTTCTGGAAATAGGTCACCATCAGTTATGTAACATTGGCTTTCTTCCCCTCCATCAAAGAGCGATGCCTCAGGAATGTGTGGTAGGAATTAATGAAGAAGTTAATGTGTGTAGATCTAACCCATTAAGTACTAATTGGCATTAGTTACTCTTCTCTTTTCTCCAAGTGCTATTGCCAAACTGTTTTCCAAACCAATGGCATTAACTGAAATAAGTTTTTTGTGGGGACTGGGTGGAACAAGAGTTTACAATGTATTTACTGCTATTTTAAAATTTTTATTTTCATTTTATTTGGAAGGTAGAGGAACAGAGACAGACAGGAATGTTCTAACTGCTGGTTTACTGCCCCCCAAATTCACAATAGCCGGGGTTAGGATCAAACTGGATCTTCTATCTGGGTGGCACTGACTCAAGTCCTTTAGCCATTACCTGCTTCCTTCTGCCACCTCATTTGGCCCACCTCCACAGGTGCACATTAGCTGGACGGAGGAAGAAGAGCTGGAATTGTCAAGTGGCATCCTAGCTGCTGAGGCCATTGCCCACCCCTGCTGCTACTGCAGCAACACCAACATTACTCCCCATGTCTAAGATTTTATTCCTCTCCTATCAAAGCAAACTAAATCAACCATCTTTTTATATCACTCTCAATAGTAAATTATTATTTATTAAAGTACGTAGCTGCTATTTTGCCCTGGAAGATCACTGTTTTTCATTTTTGTTTTGGTTTCTCATCATTCTTTAGCACTTATATATGTACCTAGCAGTAATGTTCAAAAAATGTTCATAATAGGTCGCATAGAGGCCACCCTAGCTTAGTCGGGGGTGGTGGGGGGAGGCTTGTGTATCAGTTCTGTGTCACTAGAGGCAAGATTTAGATCTTCTGTCCCTTACACTTTTGCTTGTAAAACAAGGATGATAGGAACTAGAATTCAGAATGTTGCAAGAATTTGGAACACATGTATTTGAACACCAGGCATGAATACCAGTGAGCATAGCTAGGACTATGATGAAGAAACAGGAAACAATGTCATAGTTTTCATGTAAAAGTAGGAAGATATTCTTTAAGTTTCTAATACCATTTATTTTCTATGGGACCTAGCTGACTGATTTCCAGACTTGCTCTAGGAGAGTGCTACTTTTATCTATTAATAGATTTTTGAAAGATTGTGATAATAGAGTGAATATGGGATAATGTATGTGTGTGCATGTGTGTTTCAGATGATTCAGAGGTAGATTATTGTGGCACAATAGGTGACGTCTCTGTGTTGGAGAGCCTGCATCCCGTATCTAAGTGCCTACAGGAGAGGTCTACCTCTGCTTCTGATCCATTTTCCTGCCAGAACACCTGAGAGACAACAGGTGCTGGCTCAGGTATTTGGATCCTTGCCTCTCCTGTGGGAGCCCCGGGTGGAGTTTCTGATCTGCCTGACCCAGCCTCGGATGTTACAGGTTTGTGGGTAGTGAGCCAGGGGATAGATCTCTGCCTGCCTCTCTGTCTCTGTTACTCTGCCTTCCAAAGAAATAAAAAGAGAAATCATGCAGTATAATGATATTTTACATTTCCTGGTTTTGTATTAATGTTGCGAGGCACAAAGGCAGCTGGAGTTGGGTCCAAGTCCTTGAAAAAGATGGGTCCAGATCCCTCAGGGGAGTGCCATGTGCCTGAGCTAAAATGGGTTCCTGCTTCCCCCTCCAAAGGCAATGCTCATTTCGTCCCATTATGTGCACAGAATGATAAAGTTAAAATTCAGGCCGTGCATTGTAGGTCTGAGAAGATGAACAACATTTCTTGATTGATATGTAAAGAGTTCTGTAATCTCTGCAACTATGGCTTTTGAGGAACAAAATCATCTGTAATTTTGAAATGGGGCAGAGGATGTTATTATAGGTTTATTCTTGGGATTCTCCTCTTTGAATCTGACTCTGTAATTAAATACCTCCCTGCCAGTGTGGGGTGGGGTGGGGACTGCGGAGGAAAGATTCTTCTTCCACTTTCACAGCTGTTGATTTCTCAGGGATACTCAGAAGTGGTGTCCTGCTGTCTTCCCTGGCTTCCAGATAGTTGGGAGTGATAATAGAAACTTGTGAAGGACGAGTTGCTGTTGTAGCCGGATTCCCTCCGTGTGCTTTCCTGTGGACAGGTCTGTTTCAGCTCACAGCGGTTTGATGTCCACTCTGAAATGCATTCTTTCACTAGTAATGATAGTGCATCTTATGTAAGAGCTAGAGAACTGAAGTTGACCTTTCACCACTAGCCCCTGTATGTCCTGCTCCCTCCAAAATGAAGGAAAAGAAAGAAAAATGTGGAAAGAAGGCAGATGATGCTTACTTGGGTGGGGGAGGTATTAAAGGGTCACATTTTAGATTCTTGTCAGCTCTTCTGTTTCTTGTACTGTTTTATGAATCTCTCTTTTACAAGAGATTTAATTTGAAAGGAAGAGCTAGAAAGAGGGAGAGAAGAGTTAAGAAGAGTTGAGAAGAGTTGAAAAGAGAAGAGAAGAGAAGAGAAGAGAAGAGAAAAGAAGAGAAGAGAAAAGAAGAGAAGAGAAGAGGAGAGAACTCTTGTATCTGCTTGTTCACTCCCAAGATGGCAGTAACAGCCAGGTATGGGTGAGGCTGAAGCAGGAAGCCTGGTACTCCATCTGAGTCTCTTGTGGGTGGCAGGATCCCAAATAATCGGGCCACATTCCGCTGCTTTCTCAGGCACAGTAACAGAGAGATGGATTGGAAGTGGAGCGGCCCATTTGTGATATCCACATCACAGGAAGCTGCTTAACCCACTGTGCCACAACACTGGCCCCTGATGAATCGCTTTGGTCTTTGTTCAGTCACCTCCTCCTTTCTTAACCCACCAATTTTGAATTTTATTAAATTTTGTTTAGCATGCTTTTTTTCAGGCTCATTCTCATCTGCCCCATCTTGTGTTTTCAGAGCTCCTACAAGTTCCTACCAAGCTGTATTTACCATTTCTCTGTAAATGCATCCGTGCCCATGACTGCTGAGCCCCACTTGAGGCATTCCTGACTGTCCTAACTGATGGGTCCACTTAAATGTTTTAAAAGGCATGCCAGACCCATCAGGCCAATTGCACTCTATTGTGAAGATCCTCAAGGCTGCTGAACTGGACACTTTACATTATGGCACTGGCAGCTGTTAGTTTCCTAGGGCTGCTGTAATGAGGAGTTAGCAACTGGATGGCAGAGGCAGTAGTACTTGACTGAGTTCTCGAAGCACCTTGTCTGAGACCTGGGGAGACTGTGAGGTGGGATCTGCCCCACTCCTGTCCCCCGCTGCCTGCTCGCTAGCCTTTGGTATTCCTTGCTTCGTAGACCCAGCCACTCAGGCTCTGCAGCTTTCTTTGCTGAGTGTATATCTTTGCCCAAATTTCCTCTTTTTATAAGGGCCCAGTCATACAGATGAGGGTTCACCCTTAATGACCTAATTTTAACTCATTACACCTGCAGTGACCTATTTCCAAATAAAGGCACATTTACAAGCCTGGTTATAATGTCACTATATGAAGTTTTTGGTCATGTCTTTCAATCCACTGTGTTGTTTACATTATATGTTCTGACTTCACTAAAAAAATTGAATACATAAAACATCTTTTCCAGAAACTTCTAATTGCTGTCAAGTAAGAGACCTAGGAAACCCTGCTTGTGGGCTGAGCTCTGCCTCATTGCAGATCCCTTTTCTGGACCAGTCAGGCTCCTGCTTGTCCCTCCTCTTCCGGTTACAGCAAGTCCTTTTGCCCTTCAAGTCGCAGCCCCGTGGCCTGCTTGTGGAGAGTGTTCTCACAACTTCCCAGCAGATCCAGGGCCTTTGCCGAATCACCTGCTGCTATGTGACAGCACATGTTGTGTTAACAAGGGCTGATCTCTGTCCTGGGTTCTGTGGGTCAGTCTGGGCTGGTGACAATGGCATCTCTCTCCTGCAGCGGGAGCAGGGAGCTTCCCCACTCATGGTCAAGTTGGGGATGCTTCCCAGAGCAGCTCAGCTGGAATTATGGCCCTATGGTCCTACCCTGCCGTTCTTTCACTGGGCTCATGCGTCTTTCCAGCTGGCTGACCTGTGGACAGTAAGGCTGCTCACAGGGAATTTTGCAGCTGCATGGCTGAGTATTCTCGCAAGCAACAATTGGGATCTTGCGGGGCATCTGTTGGCTTAGCTTTGAGGTCGTGTTTGAAACTGCCAAACTCCCCAGTGCTAGGGTCTGGATGTTGGTGTGGACCCTAGTGCAGTAATACTGAGCCCTAGTGGGGCCTTTGGGTGATTCGGGCCTCAGGATGGAAGGGGATTAATGCTGTTATAAAGAAACCTGAGGGACTTCGTTACTCCTCAGCCAAGTGTGAGAGTGGTGGAGGGGTGCCATCTGGGAAACAGAGCAGGCACTTGGCAGACACTTTATCCACTGGAGCCTGTGTCTTGGACTTCTCAACCTGTAGACCTGGGCAGGAAACATTTCAGTTGGTGGTGTGTAGGCTGATGGACCTTGTTAGGCTATGTTCCTTTGTTGCATTTGACTGAGTTATGTCTTTAAGGAAAACATGTTTTTATTTATTTAAAGGGCAGGTGAGAGTGCCACAAATATAGTTGTTTGGGAAGACAATGGTGGGATAGTTAATGGAAGAATTAGGGAGGGTGCAACAAGGAAAGCCATTCATATATGTTATAAAGATCCCAGGTTTAGGCAGCCAGCCTGGGCAAGATCAAGGGTGAGGATGTGTGAGGCGCCGTGGGTTTCTCATGTCCCCTTCGGGAGCTCAGTTCGGCAGCATCCCCGAGCCTCCTTGTGACTACTGATACTGCGGGAGCCAGAGAGCTGCCGCCCAAGAGAAAGTCATTGCAACACAAGTATAAGTGAAGTCCAATCATTACTGAGTGAATTCCTTGAAAGAGAATAAGCAGAGTTACACAATTAAGGCTTCCATGGTCTCAGGCTCATAAGGTTTGTGTATGTGTGCCCATGAACTTCTCTGCTTGTTGAATGAAGGAAGGAAGTAACAAGGAATGTAGTTCTTGTTTCCTTTGCTGACAGATGAACTTCAAGAGACCTTCACGTGGCGGTTGTGTTTATTTAACACCCTGTAGAATTAAGAATGAGATTCTGCCTCCTGTCTCCTTGGCTTCCCATTTCCCTGAAAAAGTTCAAGACTGAACTAGGGGTACATCTAACCTTTCCAGGCCCATGATTCACTTGTCCCACCTGGCTGCTGTACAGCTACTTAACAGCTGCACACTGGACTTAAAGGTGTGCCTGTTTCCTTTCCTTGCCTGTACACTTGCCAGACATTGTCATAGAACCTCTTTAAAAAAATGCAAGGAGATGTGGTTCAATAAATGAAAATGTAGTTTTGGGCCCAGCACCGTAGCCTAGCAGCTAAAGTCCTCACCTTGAACGCACCAGGATCCAATGTGGGCACCGGTTCTAATCCCATCCAGCTCCCTGCTTATAGCCTGGGAAAGCAGTCAAGGACGGCCCAAAGCATTGGGACCCTGCATGTGCGTGGGAGACCAAGAAAGAAGTTCCTGGCTCCTGGCTTTGGATCAGCATAGCACCGGCCGTTGAGGTCACGTGGGGAGTGAATGATCAGACGGAAGATCTTCCCCTCTGTCTCTCCTCCTCTCTGTATATCTGACTTTGTAATAAAAAAGAAATAAATCTTTCGGAAAAAAAAGAAAATGTAGTTTTAGTTTTTCCTTCTCTACATGAGTAACTCTAGGGTGGCGTGGAGTGCTATTCCAGACCTTAGCTGTGGAATTACATAGACCTGTGTTTGAAACTTGACCATGCTCCCTTTCTGTTGGTGTGACCGTAGGCAGGTTAGGTACTGGCCATATGTCTTCTTTGTGTACAAAAGAAGAAAGGTAGTAGAGCTCTTAGAAGAACGTGGTCAGATTCTACCTCTGAAGACTCTCATGTAGTTTGTTATATAGTTCAGGGCCTAGTGCGGTAGCCTAGCAGTTAATGTCTTCACCTTGTATGTGCCGGGATCCCATATGGCCACCGGTTCTAATCCCGGCAGCTCCACTTCCTATCCAGCTCCCTGCTTGTGGCCTGGTAAGGCAGTCGAGGATGTTACCCTGCCCCTGCATGGGAGACCTGGAAGAGGCTCCTGGCTCCTGGCTTTTGATCAGCTCATCTCCGACTGTTGTGGCCACGTGGGGAGTAAACCAGCTAACAGATCTTCCTCTCTGTCTCTTCTCCTCTCTGTATATCTGACTTTCCAATTTAAAAAAATCTTTAAAAAAATCAGTGTAGATTGTTATACCAAGGGAACTTCTTGAAGTTTAGTTGAGATTTATGTCAGTGATACTTGAATGGTCTTCCAAAAAAATACTCAATTTTTTTCCTGGCTTTCCTGCTATTTGGAAAGTAAGCTGATGCTGCACGAGTTCTGGGCTGTTAGTATGAGGAGGAATCGTCAGAAATTTACAGTGATGTGAAACTGTAGAAATTATGAGAAGATAATGTAGTGGCTTCCAGGTTTATGTACTAAACATAATGTGATTATTTTCAGTTTCTTTTATCATGACCTTTTTGAAGTTCCCTTATATTTTGCTGGTTTGAATTTTGCCTCATCTTTGCTTAGTATCTGTTAACAAAGAAATAAATATGAATTGGTGAGATGATTCAAAATTCTAGGATCTCAGGGAATGGAGAACTCTTTTATATGTTTTCCTAGCATCTGTAGTTTTGCATGTTGCCAGGTTGAACACAGAAACCTGTATCAGGGTTTGAATTTAAAAGTGGCAATTTCTTTCTTCAGATAGGGGTCAGCTTGCACTCAGGGGGCCTCTGGCAGGTTGAGTTTGGAGCTGTGTACCCTGTGTTCAGAAGACAGGCGATGGTGGCAGATGCTGTGTCCTGTTGTGAAGTTGGAGAAGGAAGGGTTTTGTAACAGATGGTTTCTTGGATGTCTGGGGCCTGTCCAGCTCTAAGCTTTGGAAGTGATGGGCCAGGCTGCAAACTGGCACTGAAACAGAACTGGTTGCCAGAACAGGAAGTGAGTTCCGAGGGTGATGTCTTTGGGGCAGCTGCTGCTGCTCTGCTGGTGGGCTGGCCCTGGGAACACTGGTGCTGCACATTGTGTGGAGCTGCTGGTGCGTGCTACCATCACAACAGTGAGGTGGGGCGGTAACTGGGCCTGGCATCTGACGAGGTCATAACGGTGCTGGAGCGGTTGACCTATTTTACATGGAGCATAAACTACTGTGTCTTGGAGGCGCCACCTCTAGCGTGGATGGAAGTATGTGATTGGGCACCAAATAGGCATCCTGTTCCAGTCGGCCTGGACTTGCAGCTTCTACAAGGAGGTCGGTAATGCTTTGTGGGAGGACTTACCTGTCCTCATCAACATTAACCTCCTAAGAAGAAGAGCCTATCCCAGACTTTGCTTGTGTACTCTGCTACCTTTCTGGAATAATTAGATCTAAGTTCTTGGCTGGGTTCTGCTCTTTGCCCTGCCTCTCATTAGCTGAATGTCCTCCTGCAAATTATTCCGTGTCTGTCTAGCTTTTCTTATCTGTAGAATAAAGAGACCTGTGTGATATTGTAGGTCTGCCATGTTCTCAAGTTCAGATCTGATTCATTTATTAGTGTCTGTATATTTTGGCATTTGCCTCTTTGAATAGTCATACAGATTTCATTTCCATATAAAGAGAGACATGTATTTTTCTATGTTATTAAATTCTTAAAAATGCAGGTGGTGCTGGCCCATATCTAGTAGTTAAGAGTTTGGAAATTAGAGTCAATGTCATTATTTTATAGAGAAAAGGAGTCAACTGCTATCTCCCTCTGTATCCATAAGTGGTCTTATACCCCTTGTTTTTGAAGTTTGTTGTTAGGGAGGTAAACATGGAAAGCATGCATTGAACTGCGGAAACATATCATGGCGGGGCAGGCAAGGCCATGTAGTCCACCTTTCATGCGGAGAGGAGGAGATGGAGGCCCCAACAGGCTCTGTGAGTCTGAGGTCATGCAGTGTGGATTCCTTGAAGGTTGAAGCTGTGCTTTTGTTCATCTCAGTGTGACTATACTTCTTGCTTTTTTTTTTTTTTTTTTTTTTACAGTATTTGGCAGAATAACCCTAAGCAGCCGTATCTCACATGATCTCTGCCCTGCCCTGTAGGCATAGAAGTGCCACACCCCCCATGTTCAATGAACTTTGGGGGGAAGAGCCACACCCTTTGATTCCCACTCATTCTACTTCTTGGCTTTGTGTGGCCACCAAAGGGCCCACAGGAATTTCCCGGGGCCGTCCCTCCTGCTAGCTAGATGTTGGCCATTTCTCTTTTCCTTCTGTCTCTTCTCCTTTGTTGTCAGTGTGGCACATCTGCCTCGTTTTCTTTATGTGAAGACATTAACTTTGGAAAACACTCCTGGAATGCTGATGAATGTAAGAATCAATGTATGTCTTTAAAGCAGTGTGTTCCCTTTCCCTCCAGTGTTAGGAAACTTTTTCCCTGCTTTTGAGAACGTGAGAAAAATGCTAGGTCAGTGCTGGAAATTGATGGGAACGAAAGACAATGGCAGCCATCAAGGTGGGGCCGGTTGGCCAAGGACAGTGGAGAAGTGGTGCTGTCCTACAGCGAGACACTTGGTGCACAGAGCTGATAACCACACTCGTAGACTACTGACTGATGGTCAATAGCCAAAGTTTATTAACAGCAAAAGGCTTTTAAAGAATGAAGGTCATGAAGGCATAAGGAGGGAGGGCCTGCAGCAGGATGTGATTTAAGTGTATACATGCAAGGGAGGTCAGTCAGCGAACAATGTGCTTTTCTATCAGCCTACTAATAATTAAACAGCATACACATGAAAGAAAATAGAAAAAAAAACACCACTCTTTGATCTAATACCAAAGCTTGAGGATCAGGGAGTTCCTACGCCCGTATTTTCCTGTTCCACTGGTTCAGGCCCTTTGCCCTGAATTCTCAGGGCTTTCTCACAAGATTACAGTTGGTTACAGTTTTACACCAGTAAGCTCTCCCATGCTCCTACAGATGCCTGTCTTCCTCCAGTGAAGTACCATCTAGCTAACCCTCCATTTCGGCAGGTTCTGGGTCCATGGCTTTCGGCCAACCTTAACTGAAAATATTTGGGGAAAATAATTACGCCTGTATTGAAGCATGTTTAGACTTCATTTCTTGATATTATTTCTTAAGCAATATAGTGTAACCACTGCTTACATGGCATTTATACTGTCTTAGGTATTATCAGCAATTCGGAGATGACTTAAAGTGTACAGGAGGATAAGCATAGGAATTATATGCAAATACTATGCCATTTTTATGTAAGAGACTTGTGCATTTGCAGATGTTGGTAGCTATGGGATACTGGCACCAGTTCCTTACAGAGGAAAGCTGTGGCTGTGTTCTCTTTGATCCTGAACTATTCAAGCTTGTTTGCCTGAGAAGATGGTGGAGGTGGTTGGATGGAAGGCCATTGCACTGAGAGCTTGGGCTCAAGGTTGTGAGGTGCCTTGCATTTATGCTTTTCATGTAACCTCCTCCAGAACTTACATACTCAGTCACAGAGACAACCTGGCAGGATTGAAGGAAGATGGCATTCATCATCTAAATTTAAATTTGTTTTCTCATTAACAGACATTCTGCCTGTAGTGCACTATGAATTAATATGTTTTATAAATCTCGTAGCTGTCTTATGAAGAGTGTAATTAGTCATAAGTGTTTGGGTGTTAGAAATGTTAATTTGTTCAATATAGGCATTAAAATGTTTTGTCACTTCTTTGTTGTTAGCATCATTGCAAGCTTGATAAGATGAGAATGGCTCAAACCTGCCTTGATCCCTGAAAGGTCCTGCCGAGCTGTCTTAGCATTGGCTGAGTGAGGCCACGTGCAGTTGGCAGGTGCAGGAACAGCCTGAGCCCGTTCTCGCACAGAGTGCTGTGGGTGTGGTAGACCTGTGACCCAACTGAGCCTGGAGAACTTGGGAGTGTGACCCACAAGGAATAAAGAGGAAAGCCCCAAGCAGATTCCTAAAACATTAGGCAGCTCAGCCCCCTTCTGCATCTATCCCTATAAATAACAGATGAATGACACCAACTGACTTCGGAGAACTGTGAAGACTATAAAACTCATTTATACTTGGAGATATCAAGCAACCGTCAGACCACTTTTTTAAACATGAAATAATTGTGTAGGTAGTTGGTAGTGACTCTGGAAAAATTTCAGATGAATGGCTCTAAAAAAAATCAGCTCCAGAAATAAGAAGAGGATAAGAAGATGCAAGGGGCCATTTAGTCAGTTGGATGAAGGCTGGCAGTGATAATTGGCTACGCTTAGGGACGGTTAAAATTGGAAAGCAGTGTGAAAATGCAGGCACGGAGGGAGGGCGGGAGGGAACTCTGCAATGATAAAAACAGTCTTCAGTAGAAACAGAGACCTTTCACTTTTACATTCCAAACCAGCTTCTGTTAGTCCTCCTTCAGTTTTCTTCATCTGCTTTAGATAATGTTTGCTGTAACCACCACCAAGAGATATCTTAGCTATCCTATTTTATTCATCAGTTACCATTTCTCTTGTTGTTTGGGCAAAGCTTTGATGTCTGTAATATGTACCAAAAGATTTTATGGGGAGAGACTGGCATATTAACAGACATTGAAGTAAGTTGCCTGAGACTCTGTTGTGTTATGAGGGAAGGGACTTTGGACCTTGGTGGTTTGCAACGGCCATCTTTGTCATGATCAGAGAGTTTGGGAACATGGGTAAAGTGGCTGTAACTACCAAATTAGCCTAGGGTGTGTGAATTCTTATTTATTCTTGTTTATTCACAATGGATCTTTTCTGTGTGCTTGTTGAAAGTACAATATCCTGGGCAGATTTCACTGCTCTCATTCCTGGTACAGTAAACCTATCTGGAAAGGTGCCATGAGAATAGGACATTGGCGCTATTTGTAAACCTGTTGCTTTATGGAGCGATTGTACTTATCAGAAACGGTGGCATTGCTATACATTTTTCTTCACATTTCTTTCACATAGAGCAGTGTACTTGGTATTTTAGGATATCATTTTGCTAGGGAAATGTCAAATAGTGTTCTTCTCAAAAGGGCATTCTGTATCCAAATCACATGTGGAGCTTAAGAAAAAAAAAATTACAGAGTTTGGGAGGCTCCTCCAAGATCTGTTGTGACTTCCAGCAGGCTTTCACTTCGGATTCTGACATCCCTCTCGCCTTGCCTCGTTCGCTCAGTGAGCGTGTACTGAGCCTTGGGGGACTAGCATTGCACTGATCTCAAGTGGTAAAGGCAAAAGGAATCATTCTCCACTTCTTGACATGTGCATCTCTGAGGGAGCCAGATAATAAGTACTTATATACTGCAGGAAAATCAGACTAATCATAACTTGCAGTATGTGCTATAGAGAAAATGAAAAGCAATGGGCAATGACAGAGATAACAGGAAGGGAATAGTTTCCATGGAGGGAAGGCAGCTCTGAGGAATGGCACTGCATGCAACTGCCAGCTGAGTGAGGCACAGAAAGGAGTAGACAAGGAATGACAGAGGCTAGAGTAGGTGGGGCTGGGGGACAGCTGGGTGGGAGGCTTGGTGTAGGGGAGGTCTTGGGATTTGGCAGGCTGAGATGGGGCCTTTTGCCTGGAGAGTGGTTACCCACCTGTGACAAAAGAGAAGCCCATGTTCCTGGGAGAGATGGCAGCTGGTCTGGCTGGGTCAGTGTCCCTTTCAGAAGAGAGGTCCTTGCCAGAGACAGCTAAGCAAACTCTGGGGTATCCACTGGCTACGTTTTGAGGCCATAGATGGGTTTCACTTGAGAACATTACAAGAACCAAAAGAGTTTAAACAGAAGAACTTAGTGGAAGGATGTGTTGTTCTTGCAGAGTGCTGGGTGCTTGGTCGTTGTGACCTTTTAACTCCCTTCTCTATCAGCCCAGAGCACTGAGCTGTGTGCCTTCGTCTGTGACCTGTCTTCTTGTAATGCTTGGCCCCGGCTTTCTTCTTTTTCACATTTTCCTCATTAACACAGAACGAAGATTGGAGAGAGTTCACTTGGTCATGCTTTGAAATGAAGTTGACCTTGGTTTCCAGGGATATAATATTGATGGGTTTACTGACATGATGGTTTCTCTCTAGATCTTGCATCTGCAGTATTAGGCCCAACAACACAAAGGATAGGTGGGTTAGATACACTCTTTGGTTTGGGACAGTGCCCTCTCTCCCTGCTGAAGGGCCAAAGCCACTGAAATGCAGCTCATACTCCATCCTTTAGGACAAGAGGCCAAAGCTTGGAGTAACATGGATTAGGTGCAGACCTGAGGAAGGGGCTAGGTCCTTGACTGTTTCTCAACTCTCTCACTTTTATTGGAAAAGCAGATTTCCAGAGAGAACGAGAGATAGAGAAAAAGATCTTCCATCTGCTGATTCACATTCGAAGTGGCCACAACGGCCAGAGCTGAGCTGAGCTGAATCCAGGAGCTTCTTTTAGGTCTCCCACACGGGTGCAGAGTTTTAAGGTTCTGGGCCATCCTCTGCTACTTTCCTAGGCCACAGATAGGGTACTGGATGAGAGGTGGAGCAGCCAGGACATGAAGTGGCATCCACATGGGATCCCAATAGGTGCAAGGCAAGGATTTAGCCACTAGGCTATTTCACTGAGCCCTCACCAAGCCTCTTGCCCTGAGTGTATTTAAGCTTGACCAGGAGTGTCATGTGTCAGAAGCATGGGCTATGTCCATGCTTGACAAAAAATTTAGTGTGTCCTAAACCCTTCGCTGTTGCTCCTCAGAATCCTATTTTGCCCGGTCAGATGGGAGTTGGGACCATGGTTTGTCCTTTGTGCTAACCACGGCACCTCATTTTTCTTCACCAGTATGTGACCAGTTTTGAGGTACATATTTATGCAATCAGTGCCTACAAATCTTGTTTATAACTCTCTGATACATTTTAAAAGTATTTTCATTACCATGCTGAAGTCACATTTTAGCTTTTGACAAAAATAACTTGTGATCATCTAGCAGGTACCCTAATTTCCTGGGGATGATGATTCTCAGCACATTCATTCACAGGCTACTTTGTACAGCTGCTCACAGCATTGGCATCTTAATGCTTGCTTTGATTCTTAGCATTCACACAATTGTACAGGTGTTTTTATTTCTAGTGTATTAAAGAGAAAGCGACAATTTGCTCCAGACAAATTGGAGGTCAGAGTCAGGATTGGAAAACAGCTTCTTGGCTTCCTGCTGGAACCTGTAGGGTGTGGGCTGCCCTGAGATAGGGCCACCCCCTGAGGACCACAGGTCTTCCCAGGGTTGTCTGGCAGTAAGCAGTCAGGACAGGAAGAATGCCTAAGCCTTCCTCATCCCTGGCTGCCCTGGTGACTCCGTCTGTCATGAGCTCTCAGCCAACAAGTAGTTGTGTCAGAAGAAGGTGACCCCAGAGTTGGACCCATCATATCAAGGCTTATCATGCCATAGGAGCAAACTCAGCTCCCAGAGAGCCCAAGAAGTCTAGTCTTTCTGGAGGAGACAGGGGGCATAAACATGGCTGGCTAAAACTAGGGAGATTCAGTACCAGAAAGAATGGAAAGATGAACGGTGGGGGCTCTGTCTACCATGTTAGTTCTGTTCTTCTTGGTTACAGCATTAGGGCGGATGAGGGTCCCTGGCTGAGATGTTGGATTATGAAGATGTATAAAGTAAAGCTGAGTGCTGAATCTTGGTCCAGGTGCTGCATGGTTCAGTAATTGATGAACCTGTGTGAGATGTCTCTGGTCAGTCCTGTTCCTGACCAAGCACCTACTTCTGTAGCAAATATGGAACCCCAAACAAGGAGGTTGGTTTCCCCTTGGTCAAGTCTTCAAAAACAGTCTTCCCACTGATTGTAAGTGAATTCATTTCTAAGGCAGAGGGCACTATTCAGGTCCTGGGGCCTGTGCTGAGCCAGGCTGGTGCCTTCCGATGGTGTTACCCCATTTGTAGCAAACAAAAGGCCCTTCTGCTTGATGCAGCAAGACAAGATGCCATTTAACTGCTGAAATTTGTCCCATTAGCCTTGGTTGAGCTTCATGTCCTTCTTCCAGGCTGAGTCCTTCCTGTGGGCTCAGGTTCCTGATCACTTGCCTGCAGGCTTGGTGTGCCTTCTCTGCTCTCCCAGGCCTGTGTATGTGGAGACCAGGTCTTTCAGCCTCCTGGAGGTGAGGGACAAACTCTGCCTTGACCATTCATGCAAGGGGAAGTTGGGTGTTTGAAATATCCTGAACTGAGAGATGTGCTGATGCTCATAAACAAGCTGCTAGAAACATCCATGAGCAGAAGGAAAGTCTACATGGTTAGGGTCTCAATAATTCAACTCAGAAATGTTGGACAGTAGAAACCTGATGTGTGAGGTTTCTTCTGTGGTTAAAATGGCATCATGTTGATATAATTTCTGAACAGTAGCACCAAAGTATTAGAATTCCCTCACCCACCACTGGCGTGAAGTGTACTACTGTTTAAAACTAGGGAGAGGGAGAATCATTTTAGAGTCCTGGTTGGGGCCAGGAAACCTGGGCCTCATTCTTTCACTGTCACCTGCCATTGCTGGACTCAGAATAGAAGACTGGCTCTCTTGAGGCAATCCGTTGGGGAAAGTAGGTTGAAGAGTAGGAAGGATTAGGTTAGACCTACATGTGGAGGTGGCTGTTTGGCTTAGTGACTAAGATGGCAGTGTCTTGTAACAGCCTGCCTGATTGAATATCTGCTCCGACTGCTGAATGAAGCTCTAATTAGACACTGGGGAGCAGTGGTGATGGCCCAAGTATATAGCTGGATTCTTCCTATCCAGATGGGAGGCAAGATTGAGTTGTTAGTTTCTGGCTTTGGCCTTGCCCAGTTCTGCCTGTTGGAGGCATTTAACGGGTAAACAAATAGAAGTCTGATCAATCTCTCTCTTTCTGTGTCTCTGTGTGTCTGTATCTCTAATCAATTAAACAATAAGAGCGTTCTCCTGGAGCTTAGAGGTGGATGCTTTGGACACAGGTAGGACTCCATGTGGAGTCCACTGGAGACACCTTTCACCTGCTATTTCTTTCTTTTTTTTTTTTTTTAAAGATTTATTTATTTTTGTTGGAAAGTCAGATATATATAGAGAGGAGGAGAGACAGAGAGAAAGATCTTCCATCTGATGATTCACTCCCCAGGTGACCACAACAGCCGGTGCTGCACTGATCCAAACACAGGGAGCCGGGAGCTCTTCCAGGTCTCCCATGTGGATGCAGAGTCCCAAGGCTTTGGGCCATCGTCAATGACTTTCCCAGGACACAAGTAGGGAGCTGGTGTGAAGTGGGACTGTCAGGATTAGAATTGGCACCCATATGGGATCGTGGCGCATTGAAGGCAAGGACTTTAGCTTCTAGGCCATGGCACCAGACCCTCACCTGCCGTTTCTGTAACAGGAAGGAACCCAGACAGAGCCAGCTCTACAAAGACCCAGAAATGATCTGTTTAACATTGTATGTGATTATATATGTTTTTCTAAGAGAGAGATGCCGTAGCTTCTAAAAATTAGAGCCCTACAGTGATCCAGGAGGTGGAGGGCTCTTGTGATAGGTATCGTGGTCTGTGACGGGGAAGGCAATGGCTGCACAGTGTGGTGTGCAGTTGAGAATGCCAGCAGATTTTCTCTTCATTCTCACTCTAGCAGCTTGTCTAGCATGTACTGCTGTAATGAATAGGATCCCAAAGTTAAAGTTTTTTTTTTTTTTGAATCCTTGGGAAAGAAATGCAACCTTGTGAATAGGTTCAGTGTTTATATATTTCTTGTAAGGTGTCACAATGATTTCCTTTTTAAACTGTATGCTCTAATTACAGGCAAAAGTATTTAAGGAATGTTGGAACAGAGTGTGTATGTAGGTGATAGGCCTGATACAGTACACAGAAATGACAAAAATCACATGGTGGAAAAGACAACCAGTTATACCCAGCAGCTCAGGCCACTCATGTGGTTGCATATGAGCATTGCATTTATATATGAGCTTCCTGGAAACCATGGTGAAAATAGAAGTGTGGCTAAGAATTCTTTCTTATGAAAGCAAATTACTATAGTAAGTGTTCCTGGGAAGATTTGATAGTGTATATCATGTGTGTGGCACCTTTGCTGGCAGTTTTATAAAAGATGCAGAGATGCTCTCCTTGGGACTGTTCTAAACATCAGCAGTTGGGTTTGTTAAGTAAAGTGTTTCTCGGATACTTGACCGATGGGATCACAGCGTGTGACTCTCTCCCCATCATTCTGTAAACTCAATTGTCTTAGCTGCCAGGACATGGAGTAGCTTGCAGTACAAGATTACAGTCATTGTAACTTCGCAGATGGGGACAATGAGGAGGCTGACCGGTGCTTTCCTCCAGGAAATGACAATTTGCAAGCATAATGATGATTTCTTTGCTGTGAAATTGAGGCTCCTGTCCAGAACACTCATCTGCACTGGTGGAGTGCTTCCTAGCCTGTGGGAGCAGAGCCGTTGGAACGGCTTTTACTATCAACAGTCTGCCTATTTACCTAGTCCTGTTTCTTTCTTCTTCTTGGAAATCATTTTCACTCTAACATTCTTCATAAATGCCCCATAAAGATGAACATGTATTTTTTAATTTGAAAGAAAATCGCAGCAAAATATTTTAGTATCAAATTACCTTTTTAAAAATCAAACCACAAAGCTTTCTTTTTCTGTTCCGTTTCCTTGTTTAAAAAACTGTCGCCATGGGGTCAGCATCTAGCCTAGTGATTAAGGTGCTGTGAAAAAAACCTGTATTGCCTATTGAACTGTCTGGGTTTTATTCCTGCCTTTGGCTCCTGACTCCAGGTTCCTGCTAATACAAACCCTGGGAAGCAGATGCTTTACGTGTTGGGTTCTTCCTGCCACTTATGATGGAGACCAGACCAGGGCTCCTGTTTCTGCCCTTGCTCCCACTCCGACTGTTGCAAATATTCAGGGAATGAACTAGCAGATGGATGTTCTCTCTCTTATATGCCCCCCCTTCCTGCCTCGCAATCAAATAAATTAAAAAATGTTAGATATATTTTTTAAGAAGTGAAATTCATGATAAAAAGACTTGCATTCAATTCTTCATTTCCTTTGAAATGTGTTCAGTAATTACAAGAGCTCTCTCAGGCCATCACTAATAATAAATTTTTCATTGCTTTAGAAAGCTAAAAATGAATATCTCAGTGCATAATGACTTCAGAATTGCTAACAGCTAACATTATAATGAATGGGACAAAGCTGAAGCGTTTTCTTCTCTAAGATCTGGAGCAAGACAAGGGTCCCAAACTTGGCCACTTTATGCAACGTGATCCTGGGAATTCTAGCTAGCACAGCTAGTCAAGAGGAAGAAATAAAGGACATCAGAATTGGAAAGGAAGAAGTCAAAATGGTGCTGTTTGTGGATGAAAAAATCTTATGTAGCAAAAACGTCAAGACTACACCAAAAAGCTGTTGGAAGCAGCAAACCGATTTAGCAGAATCATAGTGATGTCACACACCTGGAGTGAACCATCTGAGAAAGAAGTGAAGAAATTCCCATTTCCAGTAGCTACCAAAATAAAAACAAAACACCTGAAGATAAATTTAATCTAAGAGATCAAAGATGTTTATAAAAACATACAAATCATTGATGAAAGAAGTTGAACCCAAGGAAATGGGGGAGATATCTGTGTCCGTGGAATTGAAGACTTAGTATTGCTAAAATGTGTACATGGCCAATGCAATGTAATGCAGTTCTTTCGAAATTTCCATGATATTTTTCATGAAACTAGGAAAAAACACTCTACTAAAATTGTTCTGGAAGCACAAAAGACCCTGAAAATCCAAATGAGCAAAAAGAGCAAAACAAGAGGCATTACACTACCTGACTTTAAAATAAAGTTCAAAGCTACAGTGTTAGAATAGCGTGATAGTGGCATGAAAATAAATCTATGGAGCAGTAGAATAAAACAGTGACTCAAGAGGTAAACCCCTTAGGAGTAAACTCACACAATTGTAGACAATTGATTTTTTTTTTTAAAGAAAAGACTTATTTGTGTATATAAGTATTTGACAGGTGTAGTGACTGACAGGAAGAGAAAGAGAGAGAACTTTTGTCTGCTGGCTCATTCTCCACGTGACTGCCAGGCAAGATGTTAGCTTTTTCTATAAACCCAACACGCCACACACAGCAAGCGAGCCACACAAGAGGCCTTTATTTCAGCGAGGGAGGTAGAATGGGGCAGGGAGAAAGAGCAGAGCAGAAAGCAGAAAGTAGTGAGAGAGACAGACAGCATAAGGAAAAGAGAGAGACAGAGCATAGCAGAGGATAAGGAGAAGAGCAGAGAGAGAGATAGCAGGAAGAAAGGAGAGAGCAAAGGGAAGAGGCCTCTTTACAGCCTCGAGGTGGGTATGGGCAGTGCGGGGTCAGAGATTGGCAGATGCAGCTGTAAGTGGACACCAGCGGTAAATACCTCAGGAGATGGGTGGAGTGCACAGTTTATTTATTTTTAATTTTATTTTTTTAATAATGATTACATAGTTGATCAGGGTGGGAAGGATTGAGGTTTAGGGAAAATTGGGTGAATTTGTTGCTTCCAAATTTGATATTTTTCTTGTTGTTTCTGGGGGAAGGGGAGAGACAAAGGGGGAAACCACTCATAATTTTCCAAATGTGCCAGTACCCAGGGATGGGGATCTGCCACCTTATATCAACCCAGAGTCTCAATGTGTACAAATTCCGAGGGTTCTGCCTAAGTAGTTGGGATAGTTCTGAAATACTGTTGATTTCACTGATCCGAGGGTGATGTCACCCTCCCAATGTCCATTGGTTGACATAGTAAGCCTCAAGTCTCTCCATCCATCGAGATTTTTCTGCTGTCATCGTTTGACTGGGGTAGCTGTCCAGTTTGTTCTGTTCTACTACAGCGCCAAATGAGCTGCCATATTCTCCTTTTACAACAGGACCTGTGTCCACTGCTCCACCTTTTTCATTAAGTAGGACATGTTCTTGCAGGTGAGCCCAAGGACCTGGGCCAGGCATCCCAAGGCCCACGGAATCCCCACCCCCAGGGCTCATGAACCCAGTACCCGCCTCACAGGCTGACCTCAGGACCTGGGCAAGTTCATGGGTCCTATGGGATGGGGATCCGGTGGGGCTCAGGAACCTGACACCCACCTCACAGGCAGGCCCGGCTTAGGTGACTTGAGTCCCTCTGGATCCCTCACTCCTGAAACTCACAAACCCGGCACCCACCTAGTAGACAGGCCCCATGACCCAGGCCAACTTACCCAAGCCCCACTGGATCCCCCATCCCTGGGACTCATAAACCAGGCACCCTCTGGGCCCAGGCTGGCATGACTTGCCTCACCTCAGCATCCACAATCTTGTTGCACAGCCTGGCCTAGTCTAGGCTGCCCCCCTGTTCCACCTCATGCTGGTGGGTGCTGCAGCCTATCCCAGCGTAGCCTGATTGCTGTCCTGCCCATAATGTGAACTGGCTGGTGTTGCGGCCTGATCTGGCGCCTCCTGCCTCATGCCCTGGTTGTCATATCTGCCAGTGTGTGTGTTATGAGCTGGCCCAGACTGGCTTGTCCCCAGACTTGACCCACGTCAAGTGTGTCCCCAGACTTGACCTCCCATGTGTGCTGGGAGGCACTGTAACCTGGTGTAGACTGGGCTACTCCTTGCCTTGCTTCATGCGCTCACCTGCAAGGAATGCTTCCTGAAGGAGTTTCCTAAGCTCCTCGGTGGAGTTTCCTTCCAGAGGCAGTTCCCACACACACCAGTGGGTCCTTGGCCCAGGTTGACTTTTTCTACCTGCACAGTTTAAACCTGAAGGTCACTAAGCTTAATTAAGCCAGTGGGCCTTAAGGGGGAGTGAGCTTTAGGATGTTTACAGTAATACTGGGTAACAGGTATTTGAGGGGACCAAGACCTAGGAGATTTAAGGCAGAACTGAGTAAGCTGGCATTGGAGGAGGCACAGAGTCCAGGATGGTGGGGTCAATCTTGGGGTCACTGAATCACTCTTTACACAAGGGCTTATGGAAGCCAAAGTCAGGACCTGAGAATTGCAGTCTCCTAAGTGAGTTGCAGGGTCTTATGGGCTTGTGCTATCTTCTATGGCTTTTACAGACACAGTATCAGGAAGCTGGATCAGAAACAGGGAAGCCAGAACTTGAATTGGGATTCCAGCATCATGAGCAGTGGCTTAAGCTACTGTGCCACAGTACTCGTCCCAGTCCATTGGTCTTTGACAAAGGTGTTAAGAACAAACATTGAAAAAGCATTATTTTCAGTGATTTCATTAGTGCCCCCAGATCAAGCCTTAGTCCTACTATTGATCATTTGCATTTATTTTTCTGAGATAGTAATAGTCCTAGTTACTGCTGTAAGAGTGAATTAAAATGTTGTAAAACCTTTGGGTTTTTGATGATGTCAGTGGAGCATCAGCCTTTCTAAAAGAGCTCTTGTTTTTTAACCAATAACAGAGAGAGGGAAAATGGAAGAAGTGTAAATAGCAACCTGTTGATCTTGATTGTTGAGACTTTGTGAACTGTCTACGTTCATGAACATGTTTACGATCTCTATATATGTGTATATGTTTGATTTAAAATATAGGGAAAACTGGATGTGGATTCACTTTTTAATCTATTGAAGTTTAAATTCTTGGTAGCAGTTGGGTATTGGTAAATTGAGAAGGATGGAAGAATCCTAGCATGGTGTCCCTGGGCAGCCTACCTTGCATTTTTGAGCCTTGGTTTACACATCTGACCAAGACTAACACACCCGCTGTGTAGGATTGTGTTGGAGATGAAATGAAGCCACATGAAGAGCACTAAGAACATCATGTGAGCTCAGTAAATATTTCTCATCTTGCATATCTAGGGGGAAGTCTTTCTCTAAATGCACCCCTCCTCCAGGATTTGTTCCAGTTTGTTCAGGTGTCTTGGAAACGGGAACCTGAAACTGCATGTAGCATTCCAGGATAAACCCTGTTGCTGCTTCCTGACTATCATAGAGAGGATGCTCCATGCCTCCTTCCCATTAATACATCTCATGTCAGGTTACTGTTGCGTAAGATGATTCAATGCTGATTCACTCAGCTCTTCAATTCTGGAGCGGCACCTTGTCACAGAATGCAGTGGCTCTGTCATTTTGATGAGGAGATGTTAGAACAGTGCATGGTAGGAATCTGCTTAGCATTACAAAGCATTCAATTTTCGTGGAAAGAAAATTTTCCCCAAGCTCGGAAATTGACTAAAGCAACTTTTTTTTAGAAAAAGTTGTTTGTTGTTTGGTATCAGGAGACGATATTTGAAGTCTGGATGATTGGTGATGGCTGGAATTGTTATAGGAGTCGGGTGTAGGCTCCTTTTCCCAGAGTGATGCTAATGAGTTTACCTGGTGCTGTGGCGCCACTGCCTGCACTAGCCTTGTGACCTCTGTGCAAGACTGCATGTTGGAAAAAGAATATTTTGCTGTCTTCATCCCAGCCCAGTCTATTTCCATACATCTGCAGAGACTGAAGTAAGCTTTGGGCAGAGAAAGGAAATGGCAAGCGGATGGAGTGGCGGCTCAAAATGACCAAAGCAATTCCAGAAATGCAGGGAAGTAATTGTTTCTCAAGTGCCCATTAGGATTGGACTGTCTTACACTCTGCACAAGTCGGAAGTGATTAGAAGGGTTTTGTGGCTTTTCTGTTCTCTGGAGTTGGTTTCAAGCCTCTGAGTAAGTGGTAGACAAGGAAGATAAGGTATGCTGAGGAGCCAGAATGGGCACCGGCTCTGCTTTTCATTATGAAGGAGGTCTGCAATTGCAGCGTGCCAGAGCATCAGCCCACCCAAAGAAACTGAGTTCTCAAGCACGGTAACTTTGTATTGCTTAATTGAAGCAGTTCTGAGCCACTTGAAAATGTTCCATTGACTCTCTTAAGATGGTCAGCTAATCTTAAAGTGTTCTGTCTATTTCCTGCCTAAGCTCCATGGGTAAATTTATTCTTGAGAGTTGAGGTAGCACAAGGCAAAACCCACAGTGGTGTCCCTGTACTAATAGTACTGGTTTTGCTCCCTACTCATGCCTTGATGTGAGCTGGCTACCTGATGATAATTACAGCTCAAGATCTATTGACGAAAAACTTGCTTTAATGGCAAAATTGCTTTTATACTTGAGCTTCTGAAATCTGATTTTTTTTTTAAAAAGACCCAGGGTAAATGTCCTTTAGCAACATTATGTAGACATGTGATATGAATAAAATGACTTGGCAAGGAGGTGCTTCAGCCAGCTGCGTGTACTATTTGTTCCTAGGGTTGAACATGTTATGCAGATAACTCTTAGTAGCGTGATGTCTAAAGGGACTGAGAAATAAACTGTTACAGATTTATCCTGCTATAGATGGCCACATGTGGTGTTCAGATTGCATTTCCGTGTCACAATCATGCTGCCATTACAAGAAGTTCTAATGTAAAAAGAATATGTGACTTTTTAAGACTTTGTGAGTTCAGAGAATTAGAAGAAGGGAATTAACAGTGAAAAGCTCAAGTACCTTTAGGAGACAGAGAACATAAACAATGTTTGTTTGCTCTTTAAAAGATGGATGCCAGTCTTTTGCATAAAGTCTCATTAATCAGATTACCTTCCTAATCCACAGAGGTGCACAGTTTAATGCAGGGCAGTAGGTTTATAGGAAGAGAGGAAGGAAAGAAGGAAGTGACTTTGGATGGGGGACACTTTGGCTAGGGCAGGCATCATACTGCAAATTCTTTGGGTAGTTACAGAAGTGTCAGTGTGAGTGCTGTGAATGCCGGGCCTCTGTGGAGACCGGAGAATGAGACAAAATTACACACCAGTGGGGTTTTGTCCAAAAGAAACTTTGAAATAGGCAAAGTGTTTCCAGTTTTTCCAAAAATGAGAAAGAAGTTCTTCTCAGTAAGCATCTTATGTCAAAGGCTTCCTTCTTACTTATCCAATGGTAATAGCCAGAGACATACTGCAGGTGAAAGGGCATTTTGGGGTCAGATTTGTAATCTTTACTATTCATGACAGTGTAAAATAGTGCAGTGGTTTCGGAACACCATTTATCAGTAATAAATAATCAGATAAGTTAAAACACGTGTGCACAAAAGAATGTGAGTGTTCAGAGTTCCCTATTCATGACAGTCAAAAACTAGAAACAGCTATCTGTCACTTAGGTTAAACAAACTGTGGTGGGTCCATATAATGGAATATTGTGGAACAACAAAGATGGATCAGACTTATATATGTACACAGTAATGTGCAAGAGTCTCAGAAACATGTAGTGAAAGGAATGGCACACCGAAGAATATATGCTTTGAATTCATTTATATAAAGTTCTGGGGCCGGCACAATGAATGCAGTTACAGAAGGCAGGTGAGTGGTTGTCTTGGGTTTCACGTGGGGGGATTGACAAGGGAATGTTTTTGGAGTACTGGGAATGTTCTGTAGCTTGACAGATATAACCCATTTTTCAAAACCCAATTTAACTCTATGCAAAACGAGTATATTCTAAGTAAATTATACATTGAACTTGATTTCTTTGATGTTTTTGTTAAAACTTTTAAAAGGCAATTATTTCTACCAAAGCACATTTAAAAAAGACTTTTTAGATTATATGTAATGGGGGATTATTTGCACTTTCCTATTATTAGTATATTTTTATTCTTTCTAAATAGCCTTCTGAGTTATGTGTTGTTTTCAAAAGGCTTTTGGAGATTTTTTTAAAGTATGTTTTGACAGGTTTTTCCTGTAGATATTTGGCCAACTTTGCACAATTATTGTTTTAGGAATATAAATAACAACAGAACAAAATTATTTTCTGGCCCATATTTCTTCTGGCCTGCTTCTTTTATGTAGTGTTACAGTTCCTGTTGCTCCCGCTTTTGAACTTAGGAAACAAACTCTCCCAGATATATCTGAAAGAAGCCACACACACACACACACACACACACACACACACACAATTAGGAGCAATTTGTCAGTAAAGTTGTGTGCTTCTAAAGGGCTATGCCTAGAGGAAATGAGGTGAGGAAGTGGATTTCCTATCTGATGAAAAGGGTGCTTTTTGTAAAATTCATGGAAAATGCAACCAAAGCAAGTTTATTTTGGTACAAAAAATTTCACTATCCATGCATACTCTTTGCATACTAGTGCATTCTTTCATGAACTTTAGAAAGGATCCTAGTACATTCCAGTAGCTAAGGGTTCATATGTTTCCCAAGGTGTGTTTTTCTGCCAGCCTCCTCAGGTTCCTGCATGAATGAGGGGTGGTTTGGAGAGGCAGCTGTTTAAAGAACTCATGGTTTAAGTTGTCAAAATTTTATAGCTTTAATCTTGTCAGGGCAAATCTAAATGTGATAAGACGCCAAATGAAGGAAATTAAGTGGCTGAAGACAATAGTACTGCCAGTGTTTGCACGCGAAGCATTGTGTGAAGTGGTTTAGGAAAGGTTACTGAATTTATGAAGCAAAGGTCTGTTCATTTTGATGATGAGTTTGAGTCCAAAACCCACTTCTGGCTCAGCTCCGGCTGTTGTGGCCACTTGGGGAATGAACCAGCGGATGAAAGATCTTACTGTATATCCTTCACTCTGCATGTCTGCTTTTCCAATAAAAAATACAGTATATCTTTAAAAATTAAAAAAAAAAAACCCAGCTTCAAAAGCATTGTTGGATTATCTATCACCTGGAATTCTTTCCTGATAAAAACAGATTAGATCAAAGCAATTCTGGCTAAACTTGGAGATCAACTCTAGTCTTAGTTCTGGTGCCAAGCTTCATGGGACCATCTCACCGTGGAGCGGTCAGGTTTGTGTAGGAAAAATTGTACTGGACTTGCAGTATGGTTGACGTGTGTTCAGAGCATGGCATGGATCAGCTCTGTGATCTTGGGCAACAAAGTTCATTTCTGAGCTTGTTTCCTTCATCTGCCATATGGGAGTACTCACTCCACCGAGTCTTCTAGAAAATTAGATGAAATATGTGTCAATGATAGGTATTTATGTAGCGCAGGTCAGGTACTTGATGAACCTGAGTTTATTCCCTTTGTTCTGTAGCTTTCTGTCTGGTTTGTATTATACATAACAGAGTGTCTGATAGTATTGTATTCTCACCAGGCTAGAAAGCTGAGAAGTTTGTTAACATGTTACCTTCAAGCATAGGGGTAGTATACCTCCATTTCCTGGTCTATGTGTGCGGCTGGCCTTCACACCTCACACTGTGTGGCCATTTACTGGGCTGGGATTGCTTAGCGTCAGGCTGGCACAGTTGGTCTTTCCCTGAGTGTCCATAGAGGTACCTAATTGTAGGAAGATCTTAATCAGTAGGTGGAGCTTAATGTGCTGTTGTTTATGAACTCAGCAGATTCTAAAATCAAAAAGAAAACACAGAGGGGAACCTCATTTTCCACACAACACCCCCAATCCTGTGTTTCTGCTGATGCTCAGCACCTGTAGGAAACTGAATATGTTTTACACCGGTATTCAACACTGTGGCCAGAGAAAGTGCATGTTAGCCAAGGTAATGAAAATATTTATGTCCTGGTGTAGTATTTGTGGAGAGTTTCACTATGTTCTTGATGTTTCTATTTTGAACCTATTTCTGGTAGTCTGTCACTGGGAGGAAGGTATTCCCAGTTATGGGTTTGGGCAGTTGGAGATTAGAAGCAGTTATCTGGCTCATGTAAAGAAATTCTGCTAAGGAGGAAAGAAGGGTGCCCCCTCTCCCATGTCAATTACTCCAAATTGTTGTTTTTAACGAACCAAATTCCCTGTTGGATGCCTTCTCTCTTTTCCTTGTCTGTCAGAGCCATCCTCAGAGTCCTTGAGTGAAAGTCCTGGGAGTGTTTCCGGTGGCATCTTGAAGTCAGGCTAGGGATCCCTGTAAAGCACCTTGCTTAAGGTCTCAGTTGTGCCTCCAGAGCAAGGTCAGCCTGGGTCTCAGGGGCTTGATTCACTAACTCATAAGAAATGATACAATGCAAAACTCTACTCGCCCCAGTGTCTGAGCAATGCTGGCTGCTCAGGAATTTGCAGTGGTAGAATGCAAAGTAGCCTCCCTGTAGTTTCCAGCAGGCACTCAGCCAGGTGGAACTTTGTCCACACATAGAAAGCACCCAAGAGAGGAGGTGGCAGAACGCACCCTGGATTAAGGGTCAGGGTGTGCCTGGTGCTGCCATCTTCTAGCTATTGGCAACTGTCCAGCTTCTATAGTGCTGGGCCTCAGCTTTCTTATCTGTAGACTGTAGACTTATCTGTAGTAACTTTGTTTCCATCCAGCTTTCTGGAGTTCTAACTCTGTCCTTTTACCATAGGGATGAAATGACAGATTGCACATGAAAAACATATAAAAGATATCAGAAACCTTTATCAGAGGGCTGAGGGCTTGTGTTCACTGAAATTCAGCTTCTTGCTCATACAGACCCTAGGAGGCCTAGTTACGTCTCAAGTGATTGGATCCTGGCTACCCACATGAGGTCTGGACTCAGGACATTCCTGTTATGTACACGGAAGGTCTGGGTTGAGTTCATAACCCCTAGTTTTGGCCCAGCCCAGCCTTGGCTTTTGCAGGCATTTAAGGAATGAATCAGTGGATAACAGTTGCCTTGCTCCGTGTGTCTGACTCTCAAATAAATAAATAAAAAATAAATTGCAAAAGCAAACAAGAAAGCACTCTTCAAGTATAAGATGTTATTAAATGTAAACCCAATGGCATCACTTCAACACCCGCATTAGAGAAACAGCACTTGAAATCTTCCAGGAGCACACAGGAGATGGCAGAGCTTAAATTTCCTCTTGGCAGATCTCTTTCAGGACAGTTAATACGCCACAGGGCAAGCTTATCTCTTTGAATATCATAACTGGATTTTCTTGGGGCTTCCTTTTTCCATTGTTTAATCTTATAATCTTTGTCCTTTCTCTTTAAGCGTTAAAAGTGATGGGAAAAGGAAGTTTTACAGCAGTCAGGAGAAGTAAATTGAGAGACTCAGGAGAGGAGAGAAATTATATTCGATGTACCCTCCACAAGAGACAAGAGAAGAAACTTTTTCAAAAATAAGACAATGGTCATTGGCAAGTTTATGCTTCAGAAGTGACAGACTTGGAAGCAGAAAAGTGGGGATGTTAACTTAAAAAAAAAAAAAAGAAGCAGCTAGCACCAAACACTGCCCTCTCTTTGGTGAGACAGATGGTGAGACAGATTTCTGTGATCTTCAGTAGGCTCTATTGCCCATCACCTTGCTCATGTGACATGGGCACAGTTGGCACTCTAAAAGCGCCCCCCCCCATGTCTTGGAAGCCCAATGCCTTTTTTATTCCTTTTTTAAATGTTGAAGTTAGTTCCTTTCCTTTTTTTTTTTGAGAAATACCACTTTTACAAACTGGAAAAATGAAAGGGCTCTCAAAAGTATGCCACACAGTTTACAGTTGGCAGAGAAGATGATGGGAAAACGGGAGAACTGTTAGCCATGGATTTCACTGACCCATGCATGGGCAGCGTGGGTAGTACAGGAGACACCTTTCGGGGGAAGAGGTGAAAATGGGCGGACTTTGAGCCTCCGATCTGGGCACCTTGTGGACTTAGCATAGAGCCTCGCTGTGAAGCCTGTGGGCTGAGGACTTACAGTTCCAGGCTTAGCATGTTGTCCCCTCCTTCTTTACTGTGGCACAATACATGTTTGCTCTTCCCGGAGCTGGGAATAAGACCGACAGCTGAGGAAGAAACTCATAATTAGGTTTCTTTGGAAGGCAGGAGACAAATTAGCATGGCCATGCAAGAAGACACAATGGGTCTTTGTTTGCAGCTGAGAACCCTGAAAATCACAGTGTGCAGGGTTCAGTAGCCATGGGTGAGCGAGCAGGTTGATTACTGGGATTGCTGATATACACCAAAGCGTCTTCATTGTCTCTGCCTCAATCCCTCTAGGACTAGGTTTTGTTACTGCAGTGTTGTGGATTGACTCACTTGTCCTTTCTCTGATTTGCTCCCCTCTTCTGGAAGCAAGTTCTGGGAAGCAGCCATGAGCAGGTGTGGTGGCAGCTCAACGTCTTGGCCACTGCTGGCCAACAACAGCCTTGAAGGCAAAGGCTTTAGCTCTGTTGCCACCCCACCCTTCAACCTTGGCTTTGGCCATTTCTGCCTCCCAGTTGCCAACGCAGGCAGTTCTCTGCCTTTGTGCAAGGGACAGGGCAGGGCACCACCTGCCATGGGCTCCCCTTCTCCGTTTGGGAGCCCGAGGCCCTCCACCACCTTGGGAACTGTGAGTTTCTTGTGCAGTGAGAAGAGTGGAGCAAGGTCTGTAACCGCTCACTGTGTAAGGAGTTGGCAGAGGTGCGTGTGCTGGCCCATTGTTGGGGTTCTGTAAGGGAACTACAAAAACAAGTGTCTAGAATTAGATTCAGTGCTTCGGGACCACCTTCCCTTTCTCCTTTTAGATTTTCCCAACAGAAGCTGCTTTGCGCTTGATTAACCATAACAAAATCTCTGTGGAATTTTGTGTTTTGGAAGCTGCATTGCCAAAGGAGAATCGTTATGTCTGTTGTAAAAGCCTCAAATAAATTCCTGCCCGTGTAAATGGGGCAGAAGGAAGAGAGGATTTCATCTGTTTTGTGGCCGGTGAGTGAAATACTGCCGAGTGATCTCGTTCATCTCCATATTAAATGTGCAAGACCTGACTGTGATTTTTATTTATCTTTTTTACTTGTTGCCTTGGAAACAATGCCAGGGTTCAGAATTTGCACCGGACCTGAAGCAAATCTGCAGGCTGGTTTCTTCACACTGAGAAGGCAGTTAATGGGGAAAGGCTGGCTTTTAGAGTCTTCAATGGTTAGTAGAAAAGAGAAAGGAAGGAGCAAAAATCAAAGAGATTGATTCTTCTGGTAACATTTTCAAAAATGCTACTTTCAAATTAATTGAAACCAGTTTTACCTGGACTTAAGAAGAAAATAATTCTAGGGCCTCTTGTAACTTCACACTGCTTTTCAAGAAGAACTTTCCAGATATATTTGGCAACTCTAGTGTAGGAAGAATCAGTGAACCAATTGATGCTGAATCCCAAGCCTACTGTTTGGGAATCTTCACTCTCTCATTGCCTTGTTGAGTAGCACTGGTTCTTCCAGATTTTTTTTGGCAGTATTCTGTTTTCTCAGGCCAATTTTTCAGGAGACTGAGAAGCAAGATTTAAAAATAGGATTTAGTCAGCAGCTAGAAAGCAAAACTGGCCCATCTTCCAACCTTAGTATGTAGCTTACATATGTAGTATCCTGGTAAAGCAGGAACCTTACCAGTCCTCTAGATTGTCTCATTTCACAGTTGAAGAATGAAGCGTAATTAATTACCCAAGGCACACATATGGTTTAGAGCAGAATCTGGATTGTTTCTTGTTTCCATGTCGAGTGCTCTTTCAGCACAGCCCTGGCCCGATAAATCATTTGCTCTGAGTTCTGTTAGGATGAAAGAAGTGTGAGAATGTTATTCTCAGGACCAACACTAGTTGCTATGGTTTGGATATTGGTTTGGTTGTGTCCCAAAGACCCATGCATTAAAGACCTGGTATCAAAGTCTTGTGTCAGTAGTGCTAAGAGGTTGGAAACTTTTAGAGAGGAGGCCTTTGGAAAGTGATTGGACTGGATTAGCTAGTTGGAGTGGAGCCCTCTGATAGCCTCATGGTGGCTCTAATTGAGGAGAAGCTAGACAGACACCTAACTTCTCTGACTGTGAGATGCGCTCTGTCATATTGGGACTCCACCAGCAAAAATAGCACACCAGATGCTAAACCAATTGAGGCATTTGATCTTGGACTGTAAGCTTCCAAAACCACAAGTAAAAATAAACCTTCCTTCATAATTAGTTTGACTTGGGTCCTGTGTTAATGGTGGTGAAATGCTATTGCCTCAGTTGACTTGCATGTGAAACTGTGGAAGCAGAAAAAAATGGAGCCTCAACCTTTAAAACCCTCTTTATTGATATTTGTTGTTCATAGAGGGAATTAGAGTGAGAACAGAACCTTGTGCACTCTGGGGATAAATTGTCAAAAAATGTGTCTTCCCATTCAAAGGCACTTTCAATTCTCTTGAAACTGTATTTTCTTGTGTTTTTTCTAAAGTTTTATTTTTCCTGTTTTTTAATACTCTGCTTTGCAGTGATGATAGATCTGTAGCATGAGGAAATAAAATGTCTTTTAGACTTTTTCTTCTTACAAACTTGGGGCTAGGAACATGTTTGCCTGGGGGCAATCACAGAATCTTTGAAAAGATACTTCTAGCAAGGAAATCAGTTTTTAAAATACAGAGCAGGAATCTCACGACTTTGAACTTCAAGTCTGCCATATAAGAGATGGAACTGTGTATAATATCTTTGCAAGTAGTTTTGTGCATTCATTCCTCCTTTCTGAATATGTTGTCTTGTCTGTTGGCTCAAGAACTGACAATATACTTGTTCCTTCATAACAGTTATTGAACTTCTATTAAGTTTTATGTATTATGAAAGCGCCTGGGAAGCGTGGTTGAGAATCAGAGACTCTGGTGTCAGTGACACTTCAGTATCTATAATTGGGCATTTAAATTTTTTCATAATTTTATTGGAGTAGGAGAAGAAGAGAGTAAAGAGGGTAGTCTCTTCCACTTGGCCACTTCCCAAAGGACTGCCTAGCTAGAGCTGAGTCATACCAAAGCTAGGAACTCAGAACTCATTAACCAGATTTCTTACATGAGTGATAGGGACCCCATTACTCATGCCATGTCTCTGGCATTCCAAGGTCTGTGTTACCAAGATGCTGAAATGACAAGCAGAGAAAGGACTCAAACCCATCACTCTTGATACAGGATTTGGTATCCCAAATGGCATCTTTACAAAGGCAAAATTACAAACATATTGGATGATCAAGAATAGTAAGTAAAAATGTAGGAATAAACTTATGAATTGTGGTAGAACATATAGCAGTCATATTTACTACTTGGATTTGTAGCTCTTCTTGCCTTAATTATTTCATTTGAGAAGTTGAGGTTGGATTGAGGTGGGGCAGTATGCTGTCTTCTTGTGAGTAGATCTACCCTGCTTCCTCTCTGGTGCCAGAAATCTAATTAGCTCCTTCTCACATGGGGAGTTAACAACTAATGGTAAATACTTTTTATGTCATTTGTGGCTGTCATGTTACCATGAACAATTTTCTTCATTCCATTGTCTGATGTGGTAAAATCAACATAATCCCTGCCTTCTGGGAACTTTGAGTTTAACGATGGGGTGTGGGATTGCATCATGGTGGAGGCAGTGCTGGAGAAGCAGCAATGGGGAACAGTGTGAATCCACCCCAGAGTTCTAGAGATGTGGAAGGCAGGCAAGTGGGAAGATATTTTCACCTTTATTTTACAGGCAGCTTGAGGAACTCCTAAGTTGTTCTGCAGTATTGCTTAGCCACGATTTGTTATTAATTTTTTATTCAGACTGTGCTTTATCTAACCGTTCAGCAGAAGATAGCCATGTGGGTTTTTTTTTTCTTTAAGCATAATGTTGCATTCTATATTTTCCTATAGGGGTTTTTTTGTGGAATGTTTTTTGTCTTTTATCTGAGAAATTTTAATAGCCATAAAAACTTTGTATAGTTGTGGAGTGCTACTTGATGTTTTGTTTCACAAATATATTGCATAATATCCAGTCAGGTTAAAGATACTCACTCTTTTAAGCATTTAGCATTTCTTTATGAGTTATCCAAAAATCCTGTCTTCCAGGTTTGATCATGTTCGTTTAATGTGTTTGTTACTTTAAGCCTAGTGTTGAAGTCCTGGGGAGCTCATTATCAGTGAGACGTGTGTTCAGGTATGTGGCCAGTAAGCCTGAAATACAGGAGCCTGATGGTTACCAGGCATGCATCCGGCACCACAGAGCCTGGCTCCTGCTTTTCACTTCCCCTGCCTTCTACTTCCTTTCACTGCAGACCCTGGGAGATGGTGGTGATGGCCGAAACAACACCACCTACAGAGACACATGGGCTGCTTCTGGCCCCAGGCTGAGCTCAGCCTCTGGCATTGTGGACACTGGGAAGAGAACCAGCAGATGAGAGCTTTCTTTCTTGTCCGTCTCTCTGCTTGTCAATAAATAAATGACTGAAAGTACATGGAACACAAATCTCTTCCATGTTTTTCAGTCTCATTTTCTTTAATGCTTGTGTCATGGGCATTTATTTTCCTTGCAGTTTTCTGTGAATCTAGTCAGAGACAGCATTGCAATTTGAACCAAATTACTAGTGGTTAGGGCTGGATGTCTTGTTCAGCACCTTCCCTTCTCTCTTTCCTCGAGGCCCCCTAGTAATCACAACTGCTAGTGGACCTTATGAAAAAAAAATATAATCTTGGTTTCAGGCAATGGTTCTTATAGAAGCAGAAATTACATTTGTAGGCAAATTACTGCACAGGTTAGTCTGAAGTATTTCTGGGCTTTTAAAAACAATTCTGCATGGAGGGAATTCCTCTTTTGTAATATTGCAACAATATGCACTCATGGTACAACTACAGAATATGAAAGCATTAATACAACAAATAAAAAGTTAATCCACGTTGGGCTTTATTGTTTGATGATGCTCTTGTTTGTGGAGCAATGCACTTGTGACTGAGTAATTAATACCCTACTGATGGATTAGCAGTCCAGATGATGAAAGAGGAGCAGAGAACAGAGTTGCTTGGGAGGCAGGGGAATTGAGGAAGTGCCAAGACAGAGGCATTGAGGAAGGAGGTTTTTCAGCTTTTCTCCTTCTAATGATACATTTTTGCATCTGCACAGCCTGGTGAGCCCCTTGCAGAGGGTGGCCTTCCAAACGGATCCCCTGCTCTGCTTCCAGGCAGTGTCGTTACGCCTCAGTGGGTGCTTGCCATGTTCAGAGGTCTTTCTTGGTTCCTCTTGCAATTTTTTATGAAAAAGTTTTTCAGTCATCATTTATTTCATGCCACTGTTAGAGAGTGAAAATCAAGTAAGCAGGGATTCTCCCCGCCCCACTCCTGCCCTTTCCTGTGGGCCTTTCAGTGTCAATCTATGGTTCTGGTTAATTTCTTCAGCCCCTTTTGATGACTCTGGGGTGTCTGATGGTCAGCTTGGAAGAGCTTCTAGATCGAAGTCATTCCAAACAGAGGAGTTTTGAGGAGGAACAGCAGTGGGGAGGAGACAATGCAGATGTAAGTGGGATCCCTTGCTCCCCACTGAATGCTAGGGATGGGCACAGCTGCAAGGATCAGATGAAATGGGGTCCTGCTCACACAGCACAGAGAAAGTCTTTTTTTCCCCTGTACTTCCTTGTACCTGATGCTATAAAAAAACAACAAACAAACAAACAAAAAACCAAGAAACAAACAGGCTCTCTCATTGTGTTCTCAAAAACTCTGTGGTTTGGTTTTCAAATCCAGTAATCTCATTTACAAGTGAAATGGGCTTTAGTTATCTTCCCCTCCCCCCCCCAAATAGTTATTTATTATTTGAGAGAGATCTTCTGTCTAGTGGTTCATCCCCAGATGGCCACAGCGGCCAGGGGTGGTCAGGCTGAAGCCAAAAGCGTAGAGCTCCATCCACATCTCCCATATTGGTAGCAGGAACCTAATTGCTTCTACCATCATCTGCCACCTGCTATGGTGCACATTGGTAGGAAGCTGGAATTGGAAATGCAGCCAAGACTCGAACCCAGGCACTGTGGTAACAGGTGTAGGCACCTCCAGTGACATCTTAGTGATGTATCAGACACCTGCTCGTCTAGTTGTCTTTGAATCACTTGCTCTCCAGTGCTCTTTGTCTTAATTTTTCTGGCCATTGTCTTGGTGTTCTTGTGCCTGCTCCCCTCTCCTTGGCCATTTTCCAGATAGCTTTTTCCATCCAGGTTGAGTCATTTGGCCATCATGTCCTTTCCTGTGGGGCAGACTGTAGTGCAGCTGGGACTTCCAACCTGCACTACAAGCTTGAGCCCAGGGTAAATTTACCCTCATAATCTTTCCACAGTTTGCATGAGGGTAAAATAGGTCAACTGGACAGCTCAGCCTCTCTGGAATTGAGCAGTCTGGGCCAGATGATGTTTCCATGAACTGTTTCTGCAGTTGGCATGGTCCGCCTCCATCTGCACCTGCCCGAGGACAGTGGGTGGCCACAGCCTAACATTCTTTCTGTCTTCCTGCTTGTACAAATAACATAGAAACATGGATATGTTTACAGTTGTGATGAACAAGAGCTTATTTTTCTTAAAGGAGGTAATGGAAATTTTGGTTTCTCTCATGTTTCTATTTTCTCTCTATACATATGGATGAAAGTTTTTTTTTTTCTTGGCGAGAATCACTGGTGGAAGAAAATGCTATTGTGTTGTTAAAAAGTCACTAAGCAGATAGTATTCTAACCAATCATCATCTGTGCCTATGTAAGTCATTAATAGGATTGTTTAAGGATTGACAGGTTTTTTTTAAGTCATTACCTGACATCTAATACAGAAAAGTAAGAAATGTTGCATATTTTTTCAAACTAAAACATGGAGAAGACTTTTTGCTGGTTTTTTTTTTTCCTCCCCACTGTGTCCTTCACTTTGTTTATGAAGATCTGATGTGAACAAACATAGCCTGGAAGTTTTTGCCCTCCGCAGATGAACCTAAATGCTGTCCCAGATGCCACACAAGACAGCTAGGATTAGCGGAGCTCTTGAAGAGCGAGATCAGTAATGGGAAGTGATAGCTGTGTGAGAAAGCCTTAATGCTGAAGTGCATTCTTGTAATGCAATTTTCTTGTCGGCCTCGTTATCTTACAGTTTCAGTGGGAAAATGAATAACAATGCTATTTCAAAGAAGTGGTTAAAAAATAATCAAACTTAACAGCCACATAGCCCTGGCCTTTGGTTAAACATTCATTTACTCAGTGTGCACTCTGCCTCTCTCTTTGCTAAAAACAGAGCTGTGAATCCTTTCTGAAGAGCGGCATGTATTGGTATTAACTCTCTCCCAGCTTACTCAATAGTTCTGGGCTGCACACTCTCAGTTCCTGTGGGATGTGCTGCTCTGGGCCATAGGTTGTCCAAGGCATGTCAATGTTTTTCTCTTCATGCACTGGGGTTTTGTGGTAGTTCTGATAAAGGGATAAGGGCAGTTGGAGGATGCTGGATGGTGCTGCTATGGAGCGGGGAAACTGGAGTGGCAGTTTGGGTTCCCTGGGAATGGAGGCAATTGTGAAAGTTGTGGACCTGCACGTGATTTCTCTTCAATCAGCAGCTTTGTCTGCAGGAGTGCAGTCCTTCCCTCCTGCCCCCACCTTGATTCAGCACAGGTCTGCTTATTTTGGGAGATTAGTAATTGCATCGGGTATATTTACATATCAGTGCTGTGGTTGTCTTATGGAAACCTTCAGTTGCTGGGTTTAGGGAAAGGGTGCTTAACAGGAAGTGTCCTAAGCAGCTTAGGGGGTGGGTGACTGAGCTGGAGTGGTGGGGAGGGGTGGAGGGTAAGGAGGGGAGGAAGGAAAGATGTGGAGAAAGGTGAGAGCTGGCTCCGGAAATGGAAGGAAGGAAATAGTACCATCCACCTAAGAGAATGCTTCCAGAGGCAGTTTGCTGTTTTTGTGCATGATGAAATGTGTGTACAAAGGATGGTAGCATTTCCTGGCTCAAAGGGGAGAATTCGGTGGCTAGTAATGTGGTGCAGTGAGTAACTACATTGCTTGTGTTCCAGCATCAACAGCTATTGTGTTTGTTATCCGGTTTCCTGCTGATGTTCCCAGGAAGTAGTGGATGGGATGATGGCTCAAGTGCTTGGGCTCTTGCTACCCACACTAAGACCTGGAAGGAGCTCCTGGCTTCTCTGCCTAGCTGGTCGTGACCCTTGCAGCTACTTGGGGAGTGAACAAGTAGTTGGGAGTTTGATCTCTCTCTCTCTGTCACTCTGTCTCCAAAATAAATAATAAACAAATCTTTTTTTAAAAAGAGAAGCAACTGGAAAGAATGTTGAGCATATAAGCATTGGCGGTGGTTTGTGCCTTTGGAAGCAATGTGCCATGGGGCCATTGAGCTTGTATGCTTGCGGTTGCTTAACAGGCTTACCTGTTGCACATTATTCTATAGTAAATTGTTAAATTCTCAAATCCCATGGGTTTTGGATTTTCCGGAACAATCCTCTGTGTTCATGAACAAAAAAGGATTGGGACTATTCCACTGTTCTACCTATTTGTTATCCCCAGAGCCCAGCACAGGGTCTAACATCTTAAGAGATACTGATGAATGCTGGCTGAACGAAGAAGTAGTCCAGAGATTCGTGTCTGGGGGGCAAGCTGTGAGAGGAATTTAAACTGAATATCATCCCAGGATTAGCTTTTCTTTCAGTGGAAGTATTTGGGGGTTCTATGAATGCAGTAAGCCCACTCCTTTGCAGCTCCCTGGGCTCTGCAGGGATAAAAGTGTTTCCAGCTCCTGGCGCAAGTTCATGTCCAACGTGAGAGATGGGTGCCTCTTGGCCACACCGCTTTGCATAATTGATTAACTCTGCTTAACTGTTTGCATTCCTTTCCTAAAATAAATTTTGCTTGCTGATTAACTCCCCAGAATCAATAAGTAACAAAAGAGAAGGGAAGGTGGGAGGGAGAAAGGAAGGAAAGAAGGAAAGAAGGAAAAAGAAAACAACCCAAGAACCAGGATGTGTGTTGAATCTTATGATCTGATGTGATGGGGCCAGCTTCACAGTTCCTGAGCTGGGAAACAAGTCTGGGAATGTGGCTCATATTGATTTTGTGTGCTGTGCACCAGAAGCTGTGCTAGGGATGACTCCCAGTCACCTGCTCCATGGTCTCTTCAGCATCACACACAAACACCCCAGCAGTAGGCCTCTGAGGATGTGCATTTTGGGGGGTAGGGGGTTGAAGTCACTGTCCAAGTTGGCACACAGTAAATAACAGCACTGGGATTGAGATAAGGGGCCAGACTCCAGGGCAGTGCTCCTCCAGGTCGGCCTTGTGGTTTCTCTTTCTTCCCTTCTCTTGTCCTTAGCACTGAGTCTCCTCTGCCGTCTATTGGGCAACACTCTTGACCACTAGGGTCAACAGTGGAAACTGATATAGAACAGATCCCAAATACGTGACCGACCCTAAAATCTAGCACAGGCTAAAGAAGTTTTTGAGAAGTCACATCGCTTGCATAATGGCAGGTTATGGTCATATAATTCCTTGGAGGTGAGATTTGGAGTGATCTGATGAAGGAAGGGCATCTGTTTTAGGCAGGTAGAGAACAGTGTGTTGGAGAAACTACTTTAATTAGGGGCTTGGGACTTCATGGGAGGAGATGGTGAGGGATTCTGGTTGACAAGTCTCCTGGAAGTTTTAGGAGCACTCAGTATCCAAAATCAGTTATCACAGACTTCTGGATGAGATATACCATATACTTCTGCAAAAACTTAAATTCAGTACATGAGCTTTTAGGGTTAAAAACAAGAAGGGCCCAGTGTGGCAGCCTAGTAGATAAATCCTTGCCTTGCGCCTGGATCCCATATGAGTGCCGATTTGTGACCTGGCTGCGCCACTTGCCATCCAGTTCCCTGCTTGAGGCCTGGGAAAGCAGAAGGGAATGGCCCAAAACCTTGGGACCCTGCAGCCACATGGGAGACTGGGAAGAAGCTCCTGGCTCCTAGCTTCAGATCAGCTCAGATCTGGCTATTACAGCTACTTAGGGAGTGCACCATCAGACAGAAGATCTTTCTCTCTGTCTCTCCTCTCTGTAGAAATTTGGCTTTCCAAAACAAACACACAAACCATTTTAGAAAGAAAGGAGAACACTACTGCTGTCTTCTTTATGATCAGAAATATGACTTTTTCAGACGGAATCTTAGATTCTGGGTTCTATGTTTAAGCAGAAGGTAAAGCCATTATTTTTTGTCTCCATGAATACTGTGTAAGGATAGTGTTGAACTTGTGTTATTAGTTCTGACATTTTTTGAATCAGAGAACCTAAAGACTTTGGATAATCTAATTTAATTGGTATAGAACTAGGTTACCTTTGTCCTTTTTTTTTTTAAGGTAAAATTTGGGGATATTGTAGACTGTCAACATGTCCAACTAATTCTTTTAGCATCCCAAGTTGATTTTGAACTAATTGAAATTTTGAAGTTTTAATGCTGTTGGATTGTATGCAGAGTACACATTGAGGGGCAAAGAAAAAAAATTAACATTGTTTGATGCTTTTTTTCTTTCATCCTCATATAAGTAATGTGAATACCCAGAGGCAGTACAATTCTTTAGGTTTTCAGAGGCAGGAAAGAAAATAATATAACATTTTCCTCTTTTCTTTTGGGGCCAGTAAGGGGACATGGCACTGAATACAATATTGAGGACATTGTAGGTTTTGAGGAAAGAGGGATAAGTTCCCAGAGTGTTGTACAAATGTTATACGAAGTGTTGATTATTTTGGAGACAAAAACCTTTTTTCTGCCTAAGATTTTTTTTTTGGTGTTAATTAATATGTAAAAGAGCTGGGATATTATTCCTGCTCCTGCCTTCTAATCTGGGGAAAAGAGCCCCTTGGTTGAAGCCCTGGCTGGAAGGTTCACCCAGTAATTAATCCCTGACAGCCAGTTAGCAGGAGAATAGGCAGAAAATAGCTAGGGACCAGTGCTCACTGAGACTTCCAGCTTGTGTAGAGAAGGGCTTGTGTCTCACAGATGAGCATTATATTGTCTCATTGGAAAGGAAATGGACAGTTTAGGTTTTTCTTTTTATTTTTTATAAAGTATGCTCTCCCACTTTATTCTAGATGCGTTCTTTGCTCACATCTCTCATGAAGATTTAGAAAGTTTGTAAACAAATAAGAAAGGGGAGGGGGAGAGGTAGAAGGAGGGAGGAATAGCGAGAATAGGGATTGCTCCTGGTGCTTTCTATGTTTTAAAATGATTTTCATCTTTTGTGTGTTTTTCAAATATATCTGCATGCCAGCACTTTGAAAAATTCATGGAAATGGGATTTTAAAAAACCTTTTACGTTGTTGCAAAGAAATGTTGAAATCTGTCTTCAAAAGATTTATGTAAATGAAGTTATGAGGACACTGTGCCTGATTCTAAGATTTCTTAGCAAAATAAATATTTAAAAAATTTCATTTTCCATGAATTTCCTGAAGAACCCCAGTCTGTATTCATACCTTTCTATTTTTAATGTGTGCTTGCTTTGGCTTTTCACAGTTTACCTCTGCGAGGTGAGCTTGTGGCTGACCTGAGATTTATTTGAGGGGTCTGTATGGCTCTTGAGCTCTGTCACCCGCGAGCCTCTGATCTGTCTCCCTGCTCCAGCATCGCTCTGCGGGTACCACTTAGCTCGAACACTTCCTTTGCAGTTTTCTGGCCAGAACACAAGCTCCTACTTTCTTTGCCTAGGGTCTCTTCATCTTCAGGTACACTTTTGTCTTTCCACACCTTGGGAAGTGGGTTGGAAAGGGTGGGCTTTGGTGACCAGAACAACCGGCAACTTCTTCAGTCGTGTCATCTGTGAATCTGTAGCTGTTGATGATCAGGTCCCTTGCTAAGCACCATTGGTGCTTCCAGGTGAATAAAGACAAGGAAATGGCACTGCCATCTCAGAAAGGTGAAGCCCTGCTCAGCCTAGAAGCCTTCCTACTGGTGTTGCTTTTCATTAAGCTCACTCAGTGTTGCCATGGAGAAGGGGGAGGAGCCTGGAGAGGGCTTTTGGATGTGCTACCAGCTAGTGCAAGGAATTGTCAACCCTCATCCCCACCCCTACCCCTTTGGCCTGGAAATGTTCATTGCAAAACCTAGCCCTAAGATACTTTATGTTAAAGAGGTCTCTGGGAGAATGTTCTAGGTCTTGGAAGGATAGGTGTTCAGAATCTCCTAAGAATTGCTTTTTTGCACGCATGTGAGAAAAAGAAGTGCTCTTGGTACAGAAGTGAAACTCTGACCTGCAAAGAGGAACCCTTGGGAAGTTTAGAAGCAAAATGAAGAAATGCAATATAAGTTTGATATAAGGATGAAAGAAGATGTGCTAACCCTTTAAAGCTTTGAGGGATTGGCTATTTTTAGTGACAAGGGTTCACTCAAAGATTAATGAGTCAAGAGGGCTAGAAAGTTAACATTGCTGCTTCTCTACATTATTCAGTTCAGTTCACCAAATACTTTCCCAGGCCAGCAGATTCATGAGCCTGTTGGAAACACTTGGCCTTTATAAATGACAACATTGTGGCCAGTTTTGTAAGTATAATTTATGCTTGAATATGTAGACCATGGCCACATTAATTCTGTAAAGCCCTAAGAGGAGACGTGGGATGGAGAACTGGTTTGTCCATATCACAGCACTGTTAAAGACCCATTTCTACAGGAAAGCTCCAGTGCTTTTCCATTTCCTAAAAGCTTGGTGTTCTCTGCCATTTAATTTACAATCATAGGAATGGTTTGGAAATTGTTTTTATTTTTATATTTGCTTTAAAAATAAAGCTTCACTAAACTAACATCTGGGGTATTTTGTCCTGCTGCTTCTTATTAAGATTGTTTAGTCTTCAGTGGGTGATCTGAGATCAGAATTTAACGTTTTTGGACTGATTCCTCTCATAAATCAGAGTAGTATTAGATGATGGTTCTTAAAAAAATTATTTGAATTTATCTGTACTAGTTATCTACTTTAGAGTCAAGTTACTCTGTTCTAAACTTTTTAATTCATGACTTGGCATTTTAAAAAGTAATAAAAGAAGAATTGTTTGTAAGAGATATTGGTAGGGCTGATAATTGGTGCAGTGGTTTGGATATCAATTAAGCTATCTGCATCACACATTGAGTCTGGGTTTGTGTCCTGGCTCCGCTTCAAATTCCAGCTTCCTGTCTCCATGCACTGAAAGGCAGCCAGAGATGGTTTAAGTTCTCGGGTCACTGACATCCATTTGAGATGGTGAGATGCCTGAATTGAGTTTCCACCTTCTTGGCTTTGGTCTTGCCTTCCTGACTATGTGGCCATTTGCAAAGTGAACCAATAGATGAAATATGCTTACATTTTTCTCTACCTTTCCAACAAGCCCAAGTAAATGGATAAAAGAAAAACTGTAAAATTTTTTTTTTTGTTTTCATGTGTTTCTCTTCATATCACCAGTCAAACAGGAGAAAAATTCTCTAGCCCTAAGCCTATTGTTCTATGTGTATTGAAAGAGTCCTTCCAGATCTTTTCTTTTAAGATTTATTTATTTTTATTGGAAAGTCAGATTTACAGAGGGAAGGAGATGCAGAGAGAAAGATCTTGCATCCACTGATTTACTCCCCAAGTGGCCACAACAGCCAGAGTTGAGCAGACCTGAAGCCAGGAGCCAGGAGCTTCTTCCAGGTCTCCCACATGGGTTCAGTATCCCAAGGCTTTGAGCCATTCTTGACTGCTTTTCCAGGTCACAGGCTGGGAGCTGGATGGGAAGTAGAGCAGCTGGGACATGAACCAGTGCCTATGTGAAATCCCGTTGCATGCAAGGCAGAGGATTTTATCCGCTGAGCCATCATATATTTCTGGAAATTATTAGTATTGGTTTGGTTAGTGGCCATGAACAAAGAATAAGCAGAACAGAATAAAAATGTTTGGAATTAAAAGGGAAATGAATGGAGAGTTGTGTTGTTGCAACACCACTTCCACATAGGAAGGCAATGTAGCATTTTCCTTGGATAAGGGTACATGTTACTGTAGTTCAGCTATTGATAGAAACAACATATGGTTAGTTTTATGAGGACTTGGAGACAGATGGTGACCCAAAGGGTAATTATGCAGTGGGTACGATTCTTGAAACAAATCACAGGGATGGTGACATGGCCCTTTCTCATGAGTTAGACAATCTGGACTGTTTATTGTCACACCAGGTGAACTTGTGCTAAGTGAATGGGAAAAGGTGCTACTTGAGGAAGGTGTATTTGTAACATCATTTCGTCTCCATATCCATCTCACTCGCTAAAAGAAAATGGGAAATTAAGAAGTGCCTTATTTTGGATGTTTAGCTTTTTGCATAGCTGAGGATTTTGCCATTAAGCATCAGCCATCCTTCTTTAATCATCCTGAATGAAGCTCTTTCTGAAGTCTTTCTTGCCTTCAGAAAACAGAGGGACTTATGCAGGTGTTTGGGATGTAGGCTCCACCTCGCAGCATTTGCATGTGGGCATTATAATACCAGCGTATCTAGAGCATCCAATACCAGCATTATTCATGGTTCAGTTTCACCGGTGTTCTCTCCTTTCTTGGCATTCCCTCTTCCCCGCCCTTTTCAACTATCTGGCCTGTAAATTCAAACTTCATGAGGACAGGGCTCTTGGTCTGTCCTCTGTGATGTCCCCAGCCCTGGGAGAGTACTGGCACATGGCTGCATTTAATTAATTCTTTCACAGCACAGGCTATACGCTGCCTGGTTTGCAGACTGGTCCGATGCTCCTCTCACACTGTTGCTGCCATTGCAATTTCAGTGTGAAGATCAGCATATTGTAATTGCCTTTTCTTATCTGTCCCCTGCACTGCTCTATCACATTCCTGATAGCAAAAATTTTGGGTGTTTGTTGTTATATCCACAATACTTGTTAATACTTATTGGTACTTGTTTATTAACTGTATAAAGAAGCAAATTCACCAAGGAAAATGATTGGTGTGCCCCGGATTTACTTCTTAGCAAAACTTCATAAAGGGGCCAGGGATTAGGATACCTGTTAGCCCCTATCAGAATACCCAGGTTTGAGTCTCATCTCTGACTCTGCTCGTGTGGCTCCAGGGAGACAGACATTACCACTGAATAACAAGGCTCCTGCCTTCCGTGTGGAACAACTGGATTGAGTTCCCAGCTCCCTGCTTTGATAGTGGCCTATTCCTGATTTTTGCGAGCAGACGATGGCTTGTCTGCCTCTATATCCAAACGTATTTTAAGTGAATAATTGGGTTAGAAAAACAACCCTCTGAGGCAGGTGTTTGTGTGCCCATTTTACTGATGCTAAATGCAGAGAAGCAGCAGTGATTGAATCCAGTTTTGCCTTACTTTAAAGCATGTCCTGTACCCTCTCCATAGCTTATACCATTTTTGCACACAAGGAACCATTCTTAGTGTCAATTTTCCGAAACCTCACACACCATTATCCATGCATATTTTCACTTATCTGATTGAGAAACTGTACAATAAAAATGCTACTGTAAGTTTAGCAGTGCTTCTTTCTTTTTTAAAAAAAGATTTATTTATTTTTATTACAAAGTCAGATATACAGAGAGGAGGAGACAGAAAGATCTTCTATCCGATGATTCATTCCCCAGGTGACCACAATGGCCCATGCTACACCGATCCAAAGCCAGGAGCCAGGAACTTCCTCCACGTCTCCCATATGGGTGCAGGGTCCCAAAGCTTTTGGGCCGTCCTCGACTGCATTCCCAGGCCACAAGCAGGGAGCTGGATGGGAAGTGGAACTGCCGGTATTAGAACTGGCGCCTGTATGGGATCCCGTTGCATTCAAGGCGAGGACTTTAGCCTCTAGGCCACGCCACTGGGCCCATAAGCAGTGCTTTTTCCTTAGGGAAAAAAAAGATCCATTTTTTTTTAAAGAATTACTTTTATCATTATTTTTATTGGAAAGGCGGATATACAGAGAGGAGAGACAGAGAGGAAGATCTTCCGTCCGATGATTCACTCCCCAAGTGAGCTGCAACGGCCAATGCTATGTTGATCCGAAGCCAGGAGCCTCTTCCGGGTCTCCCACGCAGGTGCAGGTTCCCAAAGCTTTGGGCCATCCTCGACTGCCTTCCCAGGCCACAGGCAGGGAACTGGAAGGGAAGCGGGGCTGCCGGGATAGAACCAGCGCCCATATGGGATCCCGGGCGTGCAAGGCGAGGACCTTAACCACTTGCGCCACCGCGCCGGGCTGGGTCCATTTATTTTTAAAGTCAGAGTTACAGAAAGGTAGAAGGAAAGACTTGCATCTGCTAGTTTGGGCCATTCTCTGCTACTTTCCCAGCCCAGTTGACCACATAGCCAGCCGTGGGTCAGGCCAAAGCCAGGAGCCAGGAGCTTTGGTTGAGCCTGCAACATGGGTGACAGGGGCCCAAGCACTTGAGCCACTTTCCACTATTTTCCCAGGTGCATTCCCAGGGAGCTAGATAAGAACAGGATCAGCTAGGACACAAGCCAGTACTCACATGGCATACCAGCATCACAGGTGGAAGCTTTACCTGGTATGCCACAACACTGGCCCCTTGATAGTTCTTTTAATTGCCATTTGTGTTCATTGTACTAATATTGCACATTTGAAAAGTAGCTGGCCCTATGTGTGGGAGACCTTCGTATCTTTTGTGGAAAGCCAGAATCAGGCCGGCTAGCACATGTCTGCATGAGGGGACCTGGCAGGTGGGTTGTGAGTGAGCTGCAAGAACTCTTACTTCACAAACTAGTTACGTGAAGTTTGGCTACAGATCTGAGAGGCAGCTTCTCAGGCCCTCTCTGGGTACATTTGACATTCATTACTCACTCAGAAATGTGGCTCTATTCTATTGGATATGGAGTGTGGACATGTTGGCGGTGAGGGGTGATATTAGAGGATTTGAAGGAGTAGACATAGCAAAGTGAGAGAATGTTGACTTGACCAAGGATGTGGGTGACACCAAAGACTCAAGGGCAAAGTCATCCTCCTGTGGATATTTCCTTAAGTCTTCGCCCCGTGTCTTCCTCTCCCTGGCTCTGAGCAGGTGCAGCTGCTGTGTTGTCTTGTTGTGTACTGTCTTGTCCTTCTCCCTGCCATGCTGCCAAGGCTGAGATTGTAGTCACTCTCCTCTGTGTCCTAAAGGCAGGGTGAGATAGAGGCACAGATAGGATGCTGTTGTGATTGTATTGACTGCCGCTTCATGAGACGTTTCCCATGCAGCAATAAAAAGTTCTTTGTAAGTGGTCACGTGTTCCTGTCTTCCTCATAGGTCTGCTATTTTCTAATTTTTTTTTTTGCTTCATCCCACCATAAGGAATCTATTTTATTTTTAAAAATTATTTATTTTTATTGGGAAGACATATTTACAGAGAGCAGGAGAGACAGAGAGAAAGATCTTCTGTCCACTGGTTCACTTCCCAAATGACCATAATGGCTGAAGCTGGACCCATCCAAAGCCAGGAGCTTCTTCCTGGTTTCCCATGTGGGTACAGGGTCTCAAGGCTTTGGGCCATTCTCTACTACTTTCCCAGGCCAGAAGCAGGGAGCTGGATGGGAAGTGCACAGCTAGACACGAACCAGTACTCATGTGGATCTGGGTACTTGCAAGGGGAGGATTAGTCAAATGAGCCTTCACATGGGCCCTTTAAGGAATCTATTTTAAAATCATGACTTGGTGTGATGGTGAGCACATACATCTGAGTTCAAGGTTCCACCAGACTGTTCTCTTCCTTTCATGTCTGTTAAAACAGACAGTACTGATTTTACCTGTTTAACTGGTTTTTACTCTCCCAGCATCCCTTATGGAGACTGCCCATGGTTTGGCTTAGTAAGTCCTTGGAAATTGCAGTATGTTTCCTGCCTCTGCTGTGACTTCGATGGGCCAAGCTTGTTTCTAGAAATTCCTTTGTTCTTGGATGGATTTTTGGCCAGGTGCAATCAGGTGGGAGAGGCTTCATTAGATTAGAAATCATTGTTGAAGTGCCCCCAATTGCCACAATGGGCTGGAGACCCTGCAGGCAGCTCTGTTTTTGCTTGTGTGCCTCCTGGGGAGCGGCTCCCTCTTGAAAGCAGTGCCATCCTCTCCAGCACTTGGCCACGTGGGTGGTGGCACAAGCTGTTTCCGTGACAGTCAGCCACAGTACTTGCTTCTGCCTCCCCAGACCAAGGCACATTTGTTGGCCTGGGGACGTGCTGTGTTGGGGTTGAATCTCCTTGGACCTCCTGTCCTGTGTGTGCTGCCCCTGCCGTGGACCAGGCTACCTCCTGTCCCAGAGACTGGCACCTCTGCTGGGGTCACGTTTTACCCATTGTGCCTCTCCTCTCTGCAGCCCACCTGCTTCTCCAGGAGTGAACAAGCCTGCTGCCTTTGGTGTCCCAGCACCAATTTGTCATGCACTTCACTGGGCTGTGGCCCTCTGCTTCTCCTCTGTAAGGGATCTTTCTTTTCCAGGGCTGCTCCAGATGCGCTCCAGCCTGACACTGCCAGCACGTGTTCTGGCTCTGGCCTTGGGCATTCTTGTCAAGGTTGTCTGCCTGCTTCTGCTTTGCCATTGCCTGTTTTTTTTTTTCTGCATGCAAAAGTCTTTTCATGAATGGCTGGGTTCTCTTCCCCTGCTCCCCCCACAGCCCAGGAGACTTGTTGAGGCTGCCCGAGGTTTTGCCAAGCCAAGTGAGAGCTGATTTCTAGCCACTTGCAGAACAGCCATTCTGGGACTGCGCTCCGTGTGACTTGGCATGTGCTCCTGGGAAGTGTCCCTCGCTGCTCCCCAACCCTAGAGAGCATACGGCAGCCCAAGGGAGGGTTCTGAGGAGAGCCTTGTGTCTCTACAACCAGAGGGAGGGAAACTTCCCTCTCTCGTTCTCTTCCCCTCTCCACCTTTCCCCGAAACAGACCTAGCACAAGCTGCTGCCTCTGCTCTCCTTACCTCACCTATCCTGTGTGTTCTGCCTGCGTTCTCTTCTGCGGCTAATTGCAGAATTTTGCCTGTGCTTCCAGATGGCTCACCTGGCCTCCGGGCCAGGCATGCAATAGATTGCATCCTGTATTGTGCCTTGAGAGCCTCTGCTGTAACACGGGCTGCAGAGAATTGTGGGTCTTTGTGACAGAGCCATTTCACATCAGCAGCCTCTGGTGATGGCCGAGAGGGCACCGTGCAGGTGAGGCAGGACAGGAAGGGAGCACAGGTGCCCAGGCTGACCAGTGGCAGTCTGATGGACTCAGCAGGGCTGTTGCTGGTATGACTTCCTGACAGCCCCTGACATGATGTCCTCGGCTGCTTGGCAAAAGGTTTCAAAATGCCAGGCAGTTTTTTCCATCTTTACTGCGTGTCTTTAATGTCTGCTTTATACCAGACTGAATTTAATACAGCGCAATGGAATTAGACACGTATGAGTAATGTCAGCAGTGCCAGGGTCCTCAGTCACTCTTCTTTTAAGCTATTCAGTTTCAAGTGGATTAGGTGATTTTATGATTTTAGGATATACAGTGAAATTTCCCAGGAAGTGCATGTGTGAACTACTGTGGATCTGTTTCCTCCCCCTCTACCATCACTACCCTTCCGCCATCACTACCTCTCCCCTTCCCTTCACTCCTTTTCTCCAAGCAGATATCTTCTGTCCACTGGTTTATTTCCGAAATACTAGAGAGGACTGGGCTGAGGCCACAAGGACAGGGTGCCAGGAGCTCAGACCAGATGTCCCATGCAGGTGGAGGAGTCCAATCACTCCAGCCAACCCTGCCAACTTGCATTGTCTGTAGGAAACTGGAGTCAAGTCTACAGCAAGAAATATGTCAAGGCCCTCCACTGAGGGAGTCCGTAGCAGCATCTTAACTGCCCTCTTCCCTCCTCAGCTCTGTAAGATTCCAGAAAAGATACTTCAAAGTTCCTGTGGAAATCCATGAGAGCAGGAAATCTGATCCATAAGGATATATATTGGTGAGAGTCATAGGCTTTCAAGCATCCCAATTAGATGTTCTGCAAGGATGTGAAATATGCAAGCATACACAAATAGGTATTTTAAAATTTAACTAACACATGGGAATTGGATATGTCTACTATTTTGCCTCCCCCCCCAAAACGTTTATGGCACAAGGGTAGAAAAAATTCTGACGTGTCAAAAGCAAAAATGTCCTTTATCCACTCATGCAAGCTGTCCTCTTGTTCACAGCTGTCAGAGAGGACATGATGAGCCACACTGTGCAGGATGCAAGGTTCATGGGAAGCAGGTTTGAAAGTGGCAGGTAGCCGGAAAGTGATTTATGTCCCATGAAAATCCATTCAGCCTTTGTAGCACTTCCAGGGCGTCTGACGCTTAAGGGAGCCATTGTCTTCACATTCAGGGTGAGGACAAAAAGCCTTCAGTGGTTGGAAGCGGCTGTTTGAGGTAGCCATAGCCTGTCTTCCTTTCCAGTAAGTGCAGGGACATGATTGTCTAGGGTATTTCAAAGAAAGTTTTTGTTGGTGTTTAGTTTGGTGACAGAAATTCTCGTGAAACCTTTAAGAGTAGGAACACAATTCATTTGGATGTCAAGACCCAAGCAAATGGCCGAGGTTAAATCAGATGCCTCATTAAAAAATGTGTGAAAGTTATCTACCCTCATTTGAATTTGGGGACAACAAATGAATGGCTATTGAGGCTAGGCGTGGGAAGCGGTACTTAGTATGGCGTGAAAGAACTCTGAGTGGGATTAACTTAGATCACCTATTTTCAGTTTCTGATTATGCTTCATTGTTTGCTTTTTCATTCATCTCAATTAACTTCCAGAATTGCATGTATTAATATGTTGGAGAACACTGGCCAAGGAGCAGCTTTGTTTGGTTTCATAGTAGACCATTGTTGCTATTATTTATGTGAGTCTTGGAAAATAATGGTTTTTGCATAAGAAGAGATGATTATTCTTTTCAAATATGTTATTCATTACCACAGGAATTTGATAGAAACTGTAGAATTTACTCTATAAAATAAAGTACCTAAACTATATGTGTGTATAATGTGTGTGTGTGTGTGTATATATATATATATTTATTTATTCACTGTTTGTATATTTGTGTATAATTTCTTTCATGTAAGTTGAAAATGTAAGAAGAAAGCAAAGATAACAGAAGAAAAACTAGTAAAGCTGTAGCTCATTTTTCCAATATCTGTGATAATTATCTTCTAATTTTGTCCTACCAAACATTTTTTTTTTCCATATCTGCTTTGCTCCGAGAAGTCCTTTATGTTCTAAACCTTAAGAAATCGCTTGGTTTAACATAGCTGCTCTTACTGTTTCGACACAATCACCCTTGTGGGCCAAGTAGTTCCTTGTTGTTGGGGTATTCTGGGGTGCTATAGGATGTTCAGTGATGTCCCTGACTTATTCCCACCTGATGCAAGTGGCACCCCCCCATCCTGTGCCTTGATTATGACAATAATACTGACTCCAGAAACATCACATGTCCCTTGGTTTAAGCACACAGGGGTTCTTTAGGAACCCCTGGTTTGGCGTGTTGCCTATTGTTGTAGTGACTGATTGGCATTCTGTGCCATGAGATTTGGTATTTCTAGTTATGGAAGAACCATTTGAGAGAAGCCCTGAAGTGATTTTTAACTGCAGTCTCATGTTCTTGACCCAATTTCTAGGAGACCAGGGGAGAATTAGTAACTGTGTCTGCGTGTGTGTGTATACCAGCATTTTCATCATTGTTGTCACCAGTTAGTAAGCAAAATGGAGTCCTCCGACCTGCAAGTGGAATTTCAAACCTTTGGACACTCTGCTAAGTGCAAGCCCTGTGCCAGGCACTGGAGATTGAACAATGAACAAAACAGAGAAGCTTACGTTCTCTGGGGCTGGGCTGTTGGCAGTTGCACGAACTTGTCAGTTTGTTGGCTTTACTCATCTTTGCGTGGAATGTGCCCTCCCCTGGCTCAACTGGATGGTATTGCTGGAGTTTGAGAACCCAGCCATAGTACCATCATCCTCACTAGAATTACCACTCTTCTATGTCTTTTTTTGCCTCTGGTATTTATGATTCTACTCTACCAGGGCCTGGTTTTACTGGAGTTGGTGTACCCAGCATCTGTAGGAGTGTCCAAGAGCATTGTAGGTAATTAATAAATATTTTTTGAATGAAAGCTGTGGCCAACATGGAGACTTTCTGACATCTGTATTCCTCATTGTTTTGAATATTTTCACCCCTTTGCTCATGTTCTTTTCTGTCAAGCCTACCTACTCCTAGCTTTCCTACTGTTTTTAAGTTACTTGCTGTATTCTTAAAAGTGTCCCTGGCATGCTAATCCATTCCCTGTCCATGGTTATTATCATTTTCTTTTTTATTGTTTCACTGTCATTTATTCAATACATACCAGGTACCTGTCACTTGCCTAGAGCGTCCCAGGTTCTGGCAATGGGATGATGGGATAAGACCTGATCCTTGGTCTCAGAGGAAGGCCCAATCTGACTGGCAGAGCATTCTGTTCACGTCTGCTGCAGGGTTGATTAGTTCTTCTCCATGTAGTGATGTGGGATTCCAGGCCCCTACCTGACAAGGCTTGCCTTGGAAATATTTGCAGCTAAAGATCCTCCATGCCTGAGGCCACCCAGCCCAAAATAGCTCTCACCTCCTGAAACTGACCTCCTCGTCCCTCTTTATACAGTCTCAGTCACCTACATTAAAAGTTTATGGATAATGAAATTTAAACATGGGTTTATTTTGGAACAGTTTTGCAATCAGTGTATCATTTTCTCATAATATGCATTTTCCATCAGCCTTTTGAAGATCTTCAATAAGCACATATTTTGAAACTTTTTAAGCAAGTTTTTTTTTTTTTTTAAGACTGATTTGTTTCAAAGGTAGAGTGTCAGGGAAAGAGATCTCCCAGGTGCTGGTTCAGATGGCCAGGACTGGGCCGGGCTGAAACCAGTAGCCAGAAACTTCTTCCAGGTGACCCAAATAGGTGACAGAGGCCCTCGTAATTGGGTCATCCTCTGTTGCTTTCCCAGAGACATTAGCAGGAAGGTTAGTGGGAGAAAGCAGCTGGGACTAGAGCCAGCAATCATAAGGAACGCTAGCATTGCAGGCAGTTGCTTAAAGTGCAGTGCCAGCCCTATAACGCGAGGTTTTAAACTTACTTTCAGTTCCATTTTCTCTTAACTGGGAAATACCCTGGTATAAGGTTAGCTTATCACTCTCTATCCCACTCCATCGCCTGGATAGAAGTGTCATGAGAAAACAAGGGTTGCTTTGTTCACCGTTGTCTATGCAGAGCCTAGAACACTGCCTGGCATTTGTCTTCAGGGCATACAAATGTGTTGAAGGCGCAGCTTTTGTCACTTGTGTTTCAGTGACTAAGGGTTGAGCAGAGGCTTGTGCCGGACAAGCCCTGGAGGTCAAGGCTGAGCAGGGCAGAGAGGGCTCTGCCCTGTGGGGGCGCGTAGTCTCTTCACTATCTCCTTTCACACGGTTCCTCTCCTGCCATATTTGTGCAGTGAGACAAGTCATCACCAGCACACTCAGAAAATCTCTGTGTGGTAAATGTATTCTTCAATTTTAGGAAACCACAGCCATGTAAAATGAAATATTTCGCTAATCATGGGAGAAGCTCAAGGGATGAAAGTCTACCCTGTTTTGCTTTAGCTTTGAAAAAGTATGCTTCTAAGCAGCTCGCTCTCTTTGGTGCTGATGGTAACAGCAGAAGGGGGGCTGGGGAGAATTGAAAAGGCATTTGTGGCCAAATGGGAGTTAACAGCTTGTCTCGTTATCTGGATTCAAACACATAGCCCTTCAGTCGCATTCCGATTAAATCTGATTAAGATGTAGAATCTATTTGAAGATAAATGGAATATAGCCTGCTTAGAAAAATTGCTTTTGCTACCTTAGGATGTTGTGGGCTGAAAGTGGAAAAACTTAATTTTCAGGGAAGGCCTGTTTGGAGATTCGGAGGAAGGGGCTGGTGATACGCTGTTGGAAACTCCTCAGGGACATGGTGGCACGGGATGGGGACAGGCAGAAACGGCTCCATCCAGGACACAGCGCTGCAGCCGCCCGTGGCTCTTCTGTGGCTTATGCCGGTTGGTTGGCTCACTCAAGTTTCTCCTTGGTACCGAGTGTCAAAATGGAACCTTTATTTCAAGAATGTCTGAATGTTCAGGTTCTGTCTCCGGGCACGGGGGCTAACATGTGGCTGTGCCTTTGTGGCTTCAGTTTTTGGAACTTATTTATCATGTTGTGAAGTATTTGTGACTGAGGGTTATTAAAGTAATTCAGGCAAAATCAGTATTTAATAACAGTTTTTAAAAAGCCCCTTTAAAATACTGTTCAAGAAAATGGAGTGCATGTGTAATGTTTTAGCATATAGGAAGGTCTGAACCTTCTTGAAAACTGCCACATATTATCAGATTATTGCTCATATTTACAAGTTTTGCTTCCTTTTACCTAAGGACAGAGATAAATAAGGGTGGGCATCAGGAATCCCTCCCTGCGTGACCTCTTTGGGCTCTTGGGGTCACTGGCACTCATTTTAAAGAGTGTGTCATCACTAGCCACTTATTTGGTGTTTAATGTTACTCTTCATGATTTCCAAATTTAGAAGATTGGAAAAGGAGCTATTAGCCTAATAGAGATTTTACCAAAACGTTTTTTTTTTTTTTTCTCCCTGTAGCAAACACAGGAGGGCCCTTGTCTTTCCTAATGCTATTTGGGTTCTTGAAGGACTGTGGCCAAGCTGAGTTTTAAGCCTCAGATTCAGGGAAGGAAGGAAGCATCCAAGCCAGAAAGAGAACAGGCTTGAGGCAGACGGCACTTGCTAGGTTTCTGCTCCGGCAGCCTGATGGGAGTGACTGCTTCTGGCTTGTTCTGTGTCTGGGTGACGTCAGTAGGGATATTTGTGGGCTCTGTGCCCTGGAGTGCTGAGAGATTACACGAGAAGCCTGGCACAGGTTATGACTGCTGCTAAAGAGAAGGAATTCATGTTTTCGATTTGTTGTCTAAACGTCAGGGTGACAATGCTTGCTGCCTCCTGGCTGATCTAAGTCAGTTCAGCTTACCTTCATGGGCTGCAGGCAACAGTCCCCTGCTCCTAAGCTCACCGTGGTGGGAACAGGTGACCATGGATGAGGAAGGAGGCTAAAGGCAAGCCGGAAACAGGTGGCAGTGGAGTGTCAGAATCCATGGCTGTCTCCTGGAGAAGAAACGGCATGGGCACCCAGTGTCAGCACCTCCTTGCCACCCTGTGTATGTGAACCAAGAACCTCAGGAGCAGCCCGTTATGTTCTTGGAACTGCATCTGTGAGCAATCTGTTCTTTTTCTGTTAATAGAAAAAAAATAATTATAAAAAAATTCAGCCCTGGCCTAGGGAGGAGATCTCTGTGGTTCCACTGTTTAGAGATTCATAGTACTTCATAGTTTTCACAAATGCAAGAAAACTTTAGGAGCCTACTCGCCGTGTTATGGAGCATTTCTAGCTGGGGGTTAGTAAAATCAGCATCAAATGATAATTTAACAAGGATACTTTTAAAAAAGTATTCAAGAAAATAGTGTATATATTCTATTTTGCCATGTATACAGGCTTGTACTAGCCATTGCCTCACTTCTCCATGACTTTTAAGACTTCCTGCTCCAGGGTCCAGCACAGTAGCCTAGCAGCTAGATGCCTCGCCTTGCATGAGCAAGGATCCCGCTTTCCATCCAGCTTCCTGCTTGTGACCTAGGAAAGCAGTCGGGGATGGCCCAAAGACTTGGGACCCTGCACCAGTGTGGGACAACCAGAAGAGGCTCCTGGCTTTGGATTGGTGCAGTTCTAGCCATTGTGGCCACTTGGGAAATAAATCAATGGATGGAAGATCTAAAATTTAAAATGAAACAAAACCAAGCTTCGTGCTCTATTATTTCAGTTTTGGATTTAGTCTGGATTCAAATTCTGTCAGCTGGGAGATTGAGACCCAGCGTCCAGGGTTTTTGATGACTATAGTTTCCAAACAAATAAGCATTTTGATGCTTCACTTTTGTTTTAATGCTTTCTCATTTTCTTGCCTTGCATTCCAGTAACAATTGAATATTTAAACTTTTCAGTAACTTGCACCAGATTATAGTATATACTAGCATGAAATTTTAGAGAACAGCCTAGTTTTATTTTTAGGTTTGTTATACTCAGTTCTCTGAGACAAATATAATTTTTATTTTTGTGAGCTTTCTTTCAGACTCCTGTGTTTTCAAGCAAGCATTTGAGTGATGAGTACAATAGCCAAAACTCCGAAAAGAGAGAGACAAACTGTGTATTTTTACATGTTTGTTTAAAAGAGAAGAACTAAAAAGACAAAAAGAGCTGTTAACCACCTATTTGCATCCTAAATGCCTACAGTGACTTGGGCTGGGTCAAGATCAGAGCCAATAGTTCAATCCAGGTCTTCCATATGTGACATCACTATTGGGGCTTAGCATGCTATAAGCTGCAGCCTGCAGCACTGGCGCCCCTAATCAGAGCTGCAGTTCAAGTCCCAGCTACTCCACTTCCAGTCCGACCCCACTAATATTTCTGAGGAGGCAGCAAATGATAGCTTAACTTCATGGGCCTGGCAACCCATGTGGGAGACCAGAATGGGATTCGAGGCTCCTGGCTTTATCCTGGCCCAGCCTGAATATTGTAGGAATTTAAGGCATATTCCTACAGTAAAGGAAATCTCTTTCTATCTCTCCCTCTTTTTTTTTTTTCTGTCACTCTGCCTTTTCAAGTAAATAATAAATCTTTAAGAAGATTCAGTTTAGAAAAGATATATTAAGATATTTTTAAAGATTTTTAAAATACTTACTTGAAAAACAAGGCTACAGAGAGAAAGAGCTGCTCCAATCCCTGATTCACTCCCCAAACAGCCACCTGGGCCAGGTGAAGTCGGGGCCAGCAACTTCTGAGTCTCCCATGTGGGTTCTGCGGCCCAAGCACTTGGGCCATCCTTCGCTACCCAGGCAATTAACAGCTAGCTGAATCAGAAGTGGAATAGCCCAGACTCAAACTAGTACCCATATGAGTTGCTAGCATCTCAGTCAGATGCTTAGTGTACTGTACCATGGCGTCAACCCCAGTTATGAATACATTTAGGTGTAAAAATATAAAAATTTTAGCTTTGTGACCAGCGTTGTGGCATAGCGGATCGAATGACTACCTGTGATGCCATCAGCCCATGAGAGCTCTGTATTGAATCTCAGATTCTCTGCTTCTGATCCAGCTCCCTGCTAATGTGCCTGGGTAAGCAGTGGAAGATGGCCCAGGTGCTTGGGCCCATACACCTACATGAGAGACGTGGAGGGAGTTCTTGGCGTTTGGCTTTGGCTTGACCCAGCCTGGGCCATGGCAGCCATTTGGTGAATGAAGCAGTAGATGAAAGATCTTCCCCGCCCTTATCCACTCTCAAATGACTAAATAAAAATCTTTAAAATTTGATTTCATCTTCAGCACATACCGCTTGTTGGCCCCACCGGCTGTGCTGATAAAGGCCTCAGAAGAGCAGGGTAGCAGCGAGCCTATTGTGCTGGAGACCTTAGCGAGGCCACAAGTCACAGTTGTGTTCAGGGCATGAAGGTGGGGAGATGTTCTGCCTGTGAGCCTTGCTTCCTCCCAAGTGAACACGCAGCTTATAAGCACTGTCCCAGCCACCTTCCTGATGGTAAGCTTAGATAGAAGAGAACCAGCATGAGATGGATCTGCTGTATGGGTCAGTGACGACACCTAGTTCATGGCAGTGAGTACTGTAGCTTCCATGATGCTGGGAAAATGCATAGCCCTGCACTGTTCTGGGTGCCATGGCCAAGGGGGGCAGCAGGAATTGGGCTGGCTTGGAGGCCTGCCTGCCTGCCTTCCCTCCCTCCTTCCTTCCTTCCTTCTTCCATTCATTCTAAAGACTTGTATATTCATTATTTGGAAGGCTGATTTGGGGGTGAAGAGGGAAAGACCTTCTGTATGCTGTTTAACTCTCAAAATGACTATGATCACATGTGTACAGGGGCCAAAGCTCTTTGGGTCATTTCTGCCACCTTCTCTGGCACGATAACAGGGAGCTGGGTCAGAAGTGGAGCAGCCAGGACATGAGCTTGTGCCTAAATGACATACTAACTTCACAGATGGCAGCTTTACTTGTTGTGCCACAGTGCTGGCCTTTGGACAGCTGTTCTTGGTCTTCTTACCTCTTCTTTCCAAATATGCTTTGGAAGGAAGTCATAGCAAGAACAATGAAGAATTTTGCCCTTTCTTCCACTGAGGGCAAAGTATCCACATAAATGACTTGAAATTCTCAGTTGTATTTTTAAATGTGTGATGTTTAAAACTGCTTAGCCAGGCAAATGGTTACTGGTGTATTCATCGTGGTTACTTACAAACTTGGTCTGATGGGTGTTTTATCCTAACTAAGGGGAATAGAGAACTTGCCCAGTTGTCACTGCCCAGCCTGGGGCAGAACCTGTGGAATTCATCATCCCTGCCAGGGCTTGTTCTTAGTCACACAACAGGGGGCCACATGCTGTCCTCTTTCGGGGGGGTGGGGGAGATTTAACCCTCTGTGTGTGTTTTCCTCTGCCTCGCTGGGGTTAGTAGCATTTTGAAGACCTGATCTGTTTGGACTGTATTACTTCAGAGAGTGTGCTCTGCTTGAAAACATACTAATCTGATCAGATGTACTATTTTAATGTCCTTGTGTATTTTAAAGTCTTTACCCTCAAAGATGTGCTTTCATGTCTGTTCATTGGCTTTGACTTGAAATCACTCCCCAAAGAGTAGGTAATTAAAGACTTTTCTGTGTAGTTATTTTTAAAAATTACTTCATATTTAACATGGTGCACATGATAATACAGCATGATTATAAGTAATTTTGCTTTTTTTGAAGTTTTTTTTAAATAAAAGATTTATTAATTTGGAACGCAAAATTTAATAGAAATAGCAGAAAGAGGGAGAGAGAAAGAGAGGCCTAGGGAGTGGAGAGAGAGAGAGAGAAATATTTTCTATCCGCTGGTTCACTACCCCAATAATCTCAGTGCCTAAGGCTGGGTCAGAATAAAGCCAGCAGCCTCGAACTTCATCCAGGTCTCTCATTTAGGCAACAGGGTGCCTGATTACTCCTGCTGCCCTTGCAGGCGCATTAACAGGGAGCCCGATCAGAAATGGAGCAACTGGGCCTCTGACTCTCCTGACATCATCACATATGGTACCTTAACATGCTGTACACCTACACTGGCCCCTTAACAAAAACACTATTTAAAATTTTTGCTTACTTTTTGATGGTATAACCTTAGTACTAGAAGTTTTGTTTCAGAATCCAATAGTAAGTTAGATATTCACTCCCCTCATTTTAATAAAGAATGCTTATACATTGGACTTTGGAAGACTTCCCCAAGGTAATGGTTCTTACACACTCTACCAACACAGCAATCCCAATGCTAAAAGTGGATAGAAATAACTTCTCCAGTTCAGGTTTTTCTCTTTGTCAATTTGCATGAAGCCTTTGGCTTCTGCCCACCACATGCACACTGCTGAGTGTCAATAAAGACAAGTACACATGTAGCTAAGGAATGCTAACAGAAAGATTCTGAGATGGCCTCTGAGTCGGATAGCTATTATTTTGTTGACAGCACATGAATTTAGGTTGTGCTTTTACATGACATTCATACGCTGTCATTTCTGCAGGAAACATTATTCTGGGTCATAAGAGAAAGCAAAATATTGCAGTGTTTCATGTTTTTCTCAATGGGCAGCTCAGCTTTCAGGCATTTTATCATTTGAGCAAGTTTGAAACCCGGTACGTGGATGGATAAGATGCAATTAGGGAGCTCTGAGAGCTTCCTGAGACAGGAAGGCACCGGTCATTCCGAAGCTATGGGATAATCATGTGTGTCCTACTGCAGCAAGGATGGAATTGACTTTCCTGCCCACAAATTTGGCATAAAATTTCACTGCATGTCAGGCCAAGACTCTGTGCAGGGTTCTGAGATCGCCAGTGGGTTGGAGTGTGGATGGAGATACTGATGCTGAGAAGCCAGGCCTGCCAGGGTGTGTGTGTGTGTGTGTGTGTGTGTGTGTGTGTGTGTGTGTGTGTGCATGCAAGTGTGAGGGCACATGCCTGGGCTGATTTCTACTTACTCTCCATAGGGAAATGAAAAAGATGAATTAATAGCACCGGTCTTTCTGATAGCCAACTAACTATGACAGCATTTCTGTTTTCAAGTATCAATCACATCACTGATGAGTTACCTTAGTGTGTCGTCATCATCCCTGTGGGTTGTATGTTATCTCAGTTCAAAGTGATTTTCACTTTCTAGCAGCTTACTTATTTTTACCTTTGTTTAGGGGAATGCATGACAAAGAAGTGAGGGATAAGAGGTATCACTTAGGCAGTGCTTGAGTGCCTGCTGAAGTACAAGGTGCTGAGCTGAGGACCCGCAGGTGGCTAAGATAATCATTGTCTGTTCCCCGGAAGCACACAACCGTCACTGAAAGATGGTGATCTCAGGCAGAGGGAAGGGATCACAAAGGATGATGATGCTAGCAGAGATGGAAACAAGAGACTTTTTTGAGGAATCATGTGAAATAAGCCCTGAGAGACTAAAGCAAATCATCCCTGTGAAGAAAAGAAGAATAGTCCATTAGTAGGGGAGGTGGAGAAGGAAAGTGCTCGATTGTGGGCAAGGACTAGAGTGGGGAAGATGAAAAAGAAAAGTGCTCTGTGTGGGTGACTGGATAGCGGTGTGAGAACCTGGAGAGGTGGTAGGCTCAGGGTAGCCTAGAGCCTTTAGGCATTGTGGAGTGTGAGGCAACGACAGGGAGCCACACACACAGGTGGCTTTTCACAGACTGGATGTGCTGTGTACCTAGTATCTGCACTGCAAAACTGAGCACCTCCAAGGGTCGTTGGACCCTGCTAGAAGCTACAGTCCCTTCCAATGTTGGGTCTGTGTGCATCTTATTCTTGCTGTATGGAAACTTCTGGAATTCTTAACAGTCTGAGGCACAACACTTCCAGCAACAGTGCACATAGTCTTTTTCTGTGGGATTTCAGAATAATGCCATTTGCTTGATAAACACCTATTTGTTTTCTAAATGTGTTTGACGTGTTTTTTCTTCATTAAAAAGCAAGAATTGTCCCTCCCAAAGGTGATTTTCTCCTATTATTTGTGGCTCTGCTTTTTAGGTCTAAGTTGAAACTTGCGTTTTCATCCAAAATGTATGCATGTTTTAACAAGAGTTTGTATTTTCTAGGGTAATGAACTATCTGAAGGTTTGTTGTCTCATTATATTTACATCCTTATGTAAAAAGCCTGCAGGGGCATCTAACCAAATTTAAACTAGAAATAAATTAAAGATAATATAGTAATTTCAAATAGCTTTGTGTTCAAGCCGAGATTTTTAAAGTTATTATTCCATGGTGAATTTTTATGATGATTATTGTGTACAATGGCATTTACGGATGTATGGCAACCAAATGAATATGATTAGCATGTTAGATTATGGATTTGCAATATGAAATTAGAACTTTTTAATAAGCTTTTTCCATAATGGTTCATGCTGTGAACATAAAGTGTGAACTTCACTAAATCATAATGGGGCTCTTGCAGTCAGTAGGCTGGTCTTTCTAATCAAGGCGGGCTTCAAACTTTTCTGAAAAGTTAAAAGCTGGTTATAGAACCAAATGTGTTATATCCTTTTGGGGAGTTGGGACAAGGTATTTCTTTTTATAATGCAGGCAGATTACTTATCAAAGAAGACAGCACAAAGTGGAATTGGAGTTACATTCTGAGAAACATGTGTTGATTTGCAAGGTCTTGTTGAACATGAACATATCACACAGCGTGCTTCTGACATTTTCCGTGGGAGACTTCTGAAGCAGTAACTGAATTCAGCAGGGTGGTTTGGTGTGGTCTGCTCAGGTAGGCTGTTACAACTTTCTGACCTGACCAAGGAAGTGTTTAGGGAACATTTCTGAATACACATATTAGAAAAACCCAAAATATTTTTTCAGTGAAAGTGTATAAACAGTTTTTTATGCAGTGATTACAATTTTTTTTAGTTTGCCAACCTCTTTTATCGTGACTTTTAAATTTTCATTTATTAGAAATGCAGAGAAGTAGGAGACAAAGATAGACAAAGAGGGGTCACCCATCTGTAGGTTCACTCTCCAAATAACTTTAGTAACTAGGGGCTAGGGATGAAAAAAGGAGCCCAAAACTCAATCTCCCATGATTACATCAGACATCACCTGCCACCTTCTAGACAATACAACAGCAGGAAGCTGGAGTTGAAAGGAGCTGGGCCTTGACTCTAAACATTCTGATATGACATACATGTGCATCTATCCTGCTGTGCCAAGTACCTGCGTCTAAAAGACAGTTTTACGCATTTATTTTATTTATATGGAGAGGCCAAGAGAGAGCAAGTGCTCCCATTGCCATCCTCTGGTTAGCTCCTCCAATGCTAGCAATAGCCAGGTCTGGGTTATACTGAAGTCAGAAGCGTGGAAGCAGATTTTCTGTGCAGAACAAGAGCTAATTGCTGGAGCCATCAGCTGCTGCCTGTCAGAGCTGCGTGGTCAGGAAGCTGCAGTAAGGCTCAGAGCCCAGACGTGAGCCCCGGAAGCTGCAGTAAGGCTCAGAGCCCAGACATGAGCCCCGGAAGCTGCAGTAAGGCTCAGGGCCCAGATGTGAACCCAGAAGCCGCAGTAAGGCTCAGGGCCCAGACGTGAGCCCCGGAAGCTGCAATAAGGCTCAGGGCCCAGACGTGAGCCCCGGAAACTGCAGTAAGGCTCAGGGCCCAGACGTGAACCCGGAAGCTGCAGTAAGGCTCAGGGCCCAGACGTGAGCCCCGGAAGCTGCAATAAGGCTCAGGGCCCAGATGTGAGCCCCGGCAGCTGCAGTAAGGCTCAGGGCCCAGACGTGAACCCCGGCAGCTGCAGTAAGGTTCAGGGCCCAGACGTGAACCCGGAAGCTGCAGTAAGGCTCAGGGCCCAGATGTGAGCCCCGGAAGCACATATCCAAGCAGTGTCTTCAGTGCTGGCGAAAACTCATGCTGTCTTTTGTTTTTGAAAGCTAGTTTTTAACCTTTTATCAAGAGAGTATGATCTAAAAAGACAACTTGGTAAACATCTGTAATTCCTTTTTGTTTTAACTTTCTTTAGTATTGCCACCTAAGGATAACAGTTCATTTTTTAAAGATTTATTTATTTATATTGAAAGCTGAAATGATAGAGACAGAGGTTAATCCATCTGCTGATCCACTCATCAAATGGCCTCAATGTCCAGGGTCGCGCCAGGCCAAAGTCAGGAACTGAAATTCCATCCTGATCTCCCACTTGAGTGGTGGGGCCCAAGAATTTGGAGTTATTTTCTGCTGCTTTTGCAGCTGCAGGAAGCTAGTTTAGAAGTAGAGCTGCTGAGACTGCAATTGGGGATGCCAAGCATTGCAAGCCATGGCTTAATCTATTACATTGTAAAGCTAGCCCCAGGATAACAATTTTTACCCTGTTTGTTACTCAGTGTATCAGTTTCATTTTTTTAAAAAGTGCACTTCAACATTTTAGGATTAGACTTAAATTTTAGTTCCTTGTGAAGATTTAGGTTACTGCTAAGATGCTATCTTGTTTCAGCTTTTACTTAATTTTCTCTAATACTTTGAAACAGTAAATTAGGTGATTTCATACTAGTGGTGTTTCGTAGCCATATGTTTCGCTAACTGCTCCATTTTATGATATTAGCTGTCAAAAAAGCTTTTAATGTAAATATATATTCAATAAAATGTTGAAAACAAATGTTTTTAATTAAAAGCCAGCCGTTGATTAGCATAGTAGTGGTATCAAGAAAGGCAACAGTGAGTGAACCTTTTGTCATTTTAAGTCTTTCACATTAATAGAACAACAGTCTGAGAAGGGGTGGGATGGAGAAACACAGAACCTGAACTGACTGTGGCGATTAATGTGCACAGTGAAGTTGAGGATATTCGCTTCCAGACCTAAAAATACTGTTTGCAGTGATCAGACCATGGCATAAGGCACCTTTTTATTTCTTGGCCTTGGGTTGCCTTCGTTCTCAAGCAGAGTATCCCCAAATGACCTCTGGGAACCCAGACAGTTCCTGGCACCTTTCCTAGCAGTTCAGTAGCTCTAACAAATAAGATTTCCCTTTCCAAGGGCTTGAGACGAAGTGCAGGATTGAGTGTCATTGGAGCTCTTGCTCTTCACAAAGCAGTGGTTGTGGCAAGGCAGGTGGAATGCTGATTACCAGGATTGGGTCACCCCCTGCCATCTCACTCTAATGCAGCAGCGTGTGGGCCAGGAAAGATCAAAGTGTTGAAACAGGAAAGTAGAAAATACACTGGATGCCCTTGGCCGTCCAATGAAAAGATCATTGAAGACAGTGTCTAATTTTCCCTTCTCTCTTATCTCTCCCATGTGATTTATCCTGTGACTCTGCAAGAGCATTACAAAAAGTCCAGGAGAAATAAAATCAAAGGATAAATTTATTTTGTGCCAAAAAGTCTTAAAAATTTATACATTGTATTTTCATAACATATATTTCCTCTGAACTTTTTGAAGACCACTTTGTATGCATAAGTTCATATCTTTTTGCGTTAAAGTAAAATTTTAAGTCATGCACCAGAAACTTTTTAAAAGGATTTATTTATTATTTATTTGAAAGCCAGAGTGACAGAGAGAGCTAGATCTTCTATGTACTGGTTCACTCCTTCAAGTACCCTCAAGAGCCAAGGCTGGGGCCAGTCCTGGTTTCCCATGTTGGTGGCAGGAACACCAAGTACTTGCACTATCATCTGCTGTCTCCCAGGTGCATTAGCGGGAAGCTGGATTGGAAGCAGAGACAGGACTTGAATCCGGACTCTTCTTTATTGGGTGTCGGTGTCCCAAGCAGCAGCTTAGCTTGCTGTGCCACAGCATTTGCCTCTTCCATGAACATATGGACTTCTTTTCTCCACTACTGATTCATCATGTCAGCTTTGTCATCGGGAGCACCTCAGTCTTCTTTCTCTTTTGATATTATCTTCATGCCTGAGTGTAGTTCTGGGTCATTGGGCCCTAAATACAGAACTGATTGGTCATTTCTGAAATCTAACAGAAGGGAATGAGAAATTAACATTCTTGTTTTAGTTCATGGTTTTGTTTTCAATATGTGCTTGAGAGAAAATATTTAACCCCATCCCTAGGGAGCCAATTTGTGTTTTTGCCATGGAAATGCCTAACGCTTTGGATGGGATAGGGACTAGAACTGGAGATCTTAGCTGGGGCTACGTAACTTCTGAGGGACTGGGGAAGGGTTCCTGTCATTCTAGTAAGACTGTGCCTGCACATTCGCACATCTCTGTGTAGTTTCCTGGAGTGAGGCTCCTTCCATTTTATTAGGTGATCAAATGGGGACACCTACCCCACAGTCACTGCAAAAAAATTTCTTGCATGAACAGAAATAATTCTGACTTGAGGGATTGAGTAACTCACTGTGTGGGGGTAGAAACTAAAAGAGTTGGTGCCACTTAGGAGAAGCACAAAGGAATATGAGCTTGAGGATGAATTGTTTACTTATTTTAATGAATTCAGTCCGTTTGGGGTTCAAACAAAATATATTATGGATGAGCCTGTAATGAAATGGGCTCCTTGCCCTGCCAGTTCCACAGTTAACGACTAGAAGTTTGCTGCCAGCTGATTTTGGCTCGGTGCTTTGGAGCAGGCGCTGGTCCACCTCTCGTCGTTTGGAAGAAAATGGGAAGTGGTGAAATATCAGGTTCCTGTGACAACAGTTTAATAAAAATTGAAGAAGCATCCTTGTCCTGGACCAGGAGAGGAGCCAGCAGGCCCCAGAGGGACTTGAACTTGGGGTCAGACACTGATTTTCTTGGCACCTTCTTGTCCACCTTCCACCGGGAGCTGAGGAGAGAGAGCAAGCCCAGCTTGTCTTGGAACCCAGTTGGGTGTAGACATTTTGACTTTTCTCCCTCAAATGTAACACTGGCCCCAAGAGTTTTAACTTCAGTGTGGTTCCTGGGGGCTGCCTCGTGTGTTGCCTTTGTGCTTTGTACTGTGTGAACCTCATTAGCCCAGGAGACATTTGCTTTTGGCACCACTGGCATTGCCACTCATTTCCATTCTGAATTGCTCCATGAACAACTTATATGGATGGTTTTGTAGAAGGATTTTTAGGCACTAATATGTAGTTCAGGAAAACTTCCCTTTGAAGGAATCAAATGAAATATCTTGAAGGATTTCCTTGTGAAAACATTGCAACATGGATCAGCTTTAGTTGTCCTGAATTCTTGGGGCCATGCGATTCTACCTTCTCCGTCCACCTGACCCTGGGAATCCTTGTTTGGGTGATTTCATAGACAGTACTCCCTGCACCTTTTTTCAACATTTGTGGCCTTAAAAACTATATGACAGGGCCTAGAGTGGTAGCCTAGCAGCTAAAATCTTTACCTTGCATGCACTGGGATCCTGTAAGGGTGCTGGTTCATATTCCGGCTGCACCTCTTCCAAGCTCCCTGCTTGTGGCCTAGGAAAGCAATTGACGATGACCCAAAGCCTCGTGACCCTGAACCCACATAGGAGACCTAGAAGAAGCTTCTGGTTCCTGCCTTCGGATTGGCGTTGCCCTGGCCATTTCGACCACTTGGAGAGTGAACCATGGGATGGAGGATCTTTCTGTCTCAGTAAATGTGACTTTCCAATAAAAATAAACACATCCTTTAAAAAATGATAGCTTATATGACAGTGAACTCTAGTAAGATATGTTTTCTGTCATTACCAAGAATATATCTATAAGGGTACCTCATACTTTGTAAGGAATGGTATTGAAAAGTAAGTTTATTTTGTACAAGTGTTTTCAAATCCATGCAGTTTTTTCATAATAAATATTTCCTGTGATTCTCTCAAAAACCCTCCTATTAATATATTAGTAATGCATGTATATTAAGACTAATGTATTAATAATAGTAATAGCAGGCATTTGTTATCATGTGCCTGTGCTAAATTTAGCAAATGTTCGCAGTTAGTATTAATACCACTAGTGCTTTTATATGTCTCCAATTGGATTGCACTTTCCTTCTGTCCACTTACATGCTGAATTCATTTAGAGTTTATGGTGGGAGCAGGTTTATAGTGTAGTGATACAGATTCCAGTTAAGACTCCTGAACTTCATATTGGAGTACCTGAGTTTGACACCTGACTCTTGCTCCTGACTTTAGCTTCCTGCCATTGCAGCTCCTGGGAATGATGGTGGTGATGTTGGCTCAAGTAATTGGGTTCCTGGCACCAAGTGGGAGAACTGGTTTGAGTTCCCAGTTCCTAGTTCAGCCCCAACCAAGGCCAGCCGTTGTAGGAGTGTGAGGCGTGAACTAGCAGCTGGGAACATCTCTGTCTCTCACCTTTTTTCTCTCTGCCTTTCAAATAAAACAGGAGTATGTGTTTATGCACAAGTCCTATTTCTAAAGCTTGAATTATAAGCAGTATAAGTAAATTTAAAAAATTATTATGGCCAGATATCACACCTTGAATTAGTCAAAGAATTTTCATTTGCAATTGACAGAAACCTCAACCACAATTTTAAAGCAAAGACAGGAATTTATTGATTTTGCTTAAAAGTCTGTAGCTGTTGCTCTCAGCATTCGCCATCTCCAGCTCTTGCAATGATGTCAGAAATTCTTTTTCATTTCTTGCTCTGTCCATCTCTGTTGGTCTCATTCTCAGGCCTGCTTGCCCCAAGCAGTGGCAGAAACAGCCACCAACTGTTCTTGTCTTATGTCCCTCTTGCAGAAAGAGAAAGCTCCCTTGTCTGATACAGGGACCCTGAGGGGCTGGCTTCAAGTTGAGCCTCCTGATCCTCAGCCCCCACCATTGCTGAGCCAAGAGAGGCAGCAGTCACTGGGTGTCCTGGCTCACTTGCCCCACTCACATCACAGTCAAAATGGGCATGGCTGCTTCATGGAGAGGAAATCCTACCTGACACTTGTTACACAGCTGCTGCTCCTTCTCTGAACACGAGATGTACTCCCTACGACATTACTTCTTGTGTTCCTGTCACAATACAGCCATCTTCAACAGTGTCATCCCTCTTTTTTTGCTAACTCACAACCATGTGTGTTTCACGATTCATCTTTTCTTTGTGTTGCCTGTTGTCATCATTTCCCTCCATCTCATGTCAGGCCTTCCTTTCTCTAATCCTCCCTTTTCCAAGCTTTGAGTACCTCTTGACTTTCTTATTATCAACATGAGACAAGGCCTCACTACTTGTGAGATGGGATAGGGGTTTAGAAGCAGCTTGAGTAGCGCTGGCACAGTATCTCAGTAGCTAAATCCTTGCTTTACATTACTGAGATACCACATGGACACTGGTTCATGTCCCGGCTGCTCCACTTCCCATCTAGCTCCTAGCTTGAGCTCTGGAAAAACAGTAAAGAATGGCCCAAAGCCCTTGAACCCTTCACCGATGTGGGAGACACAGAAGTTCCTGGCTTCAGTCTGGCTCAGCTCTAGCCATTGAGAGTACTTGGGGAATGAACTAGCAGATAGAAGATCTTTGTATCTCGCCTTCTCTTTGTAAATATGTCTTTCCAATAAAAATAAAATCTTTAAACAGTCTGAGTGGATGCCCAGAGGACACTCTTGGGCTTCTTCCTTCTGCTGTTCTTGGATGTATGAGAAGCAGAGATTCCTAGGGGTTGACATTATGGAAATAGCCAGCTGAGCCACTAATTATGATGCCCAGCATTCCATATGAGCAGAGGTTCAAGTCTCAAATATTCCTCTTTCAATTCAACTCCTTGCTAATGGGAAAGCAGTGGAAGATGGCCCAATTACCCTGCCCCCTGCCATCCACATGGGCAACCCATATGGAAAGCAGAGACTTTTAAAATATGTTCCAGTTGTTTACAAATATGATGGAGAAGGAAGAAGGGGAAGGAGTTTACTTACTTCAAACAAAATGTATTTAAACTGATTTAAAAATGGGTTTTTGGAGGAAGAAGAGAAGTCTTGTTTCTGCAAACATAGTATACTGATATCTAGTAGGAAATCCTAACATCTGGGTAAGCAATAATGTTCTGCTGCCCACCTCCCCACTGTTATCTCGTAGGGTAATATAAGGAACTCATGGGTAAATAATAGTTATACCTAATGATTATAGGTAGAGCACATTTTTACATCATACATGCAGAGATTTTTCTTGGAAAGCACATATCTATGACATTTTGCTGATTAATACCAAATAAATTTGAATGTGTTCCTTCATAGTTCATAAAAAGAAAAAAATTATCAGTAAAAACCAATACAAAACAACAGCAAAATGGAATAAATTTGAATACATTTTTATATAAGCAGTCATAGTGCATGTTGATAAATATTTTTATCAACATGACTGAGGGTTCAGCACTCAGCGACAGTGTCACAGGGAAAATGAAGTAGGCTGTCACCCTTTCACTGTGAGGTGACAACAGTTAGGTACAGGGGGATGTTGCCAGGAAGCACAGCCCAGTATGGCCTCATTATCATCCTCATAACCCTAGTGTGGTTGCCATCTCATAGCCGGCAGAGACATTGCTGGGAGCCCGAGCAACAGTCAGTTCATTCACAGCTCTCTGTGAGGGCTGAGAGGCTGTGTGTCAGTGTTGCAGCATTTGGCACCAGAAAAACTCTTCAGTACATTACTTGGGCTTCTTATGCTTCAAACTCTTTCTCTATAGAATGGGTACCCATGTAACGGGATTATTGTGAGAATTTGTGTGTACGTAATAAGGGCTCAATGATTTTAGTTACCTTTTGCAAGGCTGCACACACCTGTGTGGATCCAGTAACTTGTAGTTTACTGCACATATGAAAAGGGTAGACTTGACAACCTCTTGCATCTTTGTGCTTCTAGATAACTCCATCTCAGTTTGGTGTCAGTTTCATTTTTTTCCCCGCAAATTCTGTGCCGATCTGTCTCCTTGTTTGAAATGCTGTAGTGAGACAGGATGGAGTATGCATGTAGAAAATTTGAATCAGATATGGTTTGGAGAATCCTGGCCTGATTGTGTTGCTCTCCAGAAACTCTAAGTGCCCATGAGCCTGTTGCCTTATTTCTAGGATGAAGATATTCTTGTCTAATTCATAGGGTGATAAGAATCAGCCATTTATAGGAAATACCTAGTGCTCTTGGTACAGGAAGTTAACAACTAAAGGTAGCTCTTACCATGGTCTCCTAGCCTCTGGTTATCTCCAAATGATGTACTCATGACTTTTCTACTCTTGGTTCCAGTGACTATGTTAACTCCTGGAAGCATGTTTCCATTACGGCTGCTTACCTGGTTAGGGTATAGCTTGGTAGACAGCAGCAGAACGGGTTGTACATCTTTTCCCTGACAAGTACCAAGTACAAGACCCAATGCATGCATCAAGAAACTAGGAGTACAGGCTGCAAAACAAAGGTGAAACCTTCTCAGCAAATCTGGGTTTTGTCCTCTGTGTGAACATATTCTAACCTTAATGGTTCTTAAATAGAAATTTTCCTTAGGATCATGGCAGTCGTTAGTCTCAAAGCCTGAAGAGGTTGAGTGTTTTTTAGATCTTTGCTATTTGCAGTGTCAGTAGTGATGTAGGAGATTCCTAAAGCAGGTGTCCCAAGTTCTGAGATTCAGTGTGGAGGTGTTGATCGCACCTCCCAGCCTGCATGTGGAGTTTTTGAGGTTCTAAACGTGGATGTCTGGCTTTCAAGTTGGGCTTTTGCACACGCTAGAGCAGGTGACCACGCTGGTCATTCAGTCACTGAAGCTCATTTTCCACCTTTGGAAAGTGAAAGTGAGTGTTTACCTGAGAAGACTGTTGTAAGGCTGTCAAGACATAAAAGCAGGTCAAGTGCATAACTAGGTCACGTCCATGTCAGACTTTGTAAATATTTCCACCTGAGTGTATTTATAGCAAGTGTGTAATTTTTAACTCCACTGCCTGCTTCTGGCAGGTATATCCTTGAGAAATTATGGTAACGATTTTCAAACCCTAAATCAGACCCTCCTATTTGGAAAAAAAGAGTCTCCAATTTCTTTGATCCTTGAGGATGCTTTTGTTCATCCAAAGAGGCATGACCACATGGAGATATGTGGGGGGCAGTAAAAAAGCTTAGCGTTTTCAGAATTGTGGGGACAGCTGCATGGAAGTGAATGCGTGCATGGAGGGCATGCCTGTGCCTCAGTGTGTGTGTGTGTGTGTGTGTGTGTGTGTGTGTGTGTGTGTGTGTGTGTGTGTGTGTGTGTGTGTGTGTGGAGACAGCCAGGGGGTCTCGCAGCTGGCAGTTCCTCCCCCGGATTCATCACCATGTGGTCAGAAGGAGTTCTAGAACTCTGGCTCTGCGTCTTGATGTCATCACTGCCGATCCGTGGGATCTTGCAGGAGTCGTGTAACTGGCCTCATCTGTCCGAATAAGGTTAATGAAAGGTGACATGCAGGTGTACTGTGCCACAGAGGGGAAGCAGTCAGTGCCGTGTCCCCACTTGCGGAAGAGTGGGCAGGGCCAACCCTTGTCTGTGCACCCTTCAGGAGAGTTCATTAGCATTGAGCAGAGCTGGTACGTGTGCAATGAGAAGAAATTCTGTTTCTCATTGCAGCAGTGACTGGATTAGACATCCATTTAATGCAAATTGCCATGATCCTGCAGCGCTAGCTAATGCGGGGAAAACCGTTGTGGTGCAACACCTCGTCCTGACCGCCTGCCTGTAGGCTTGCTATGAGGTCTGCTCGTCCAGTCTAGCCTCTGGGTGTTTTGCTGTTTTGCTCAATATACTTATAGAAACAGGTGTTCTGTATGTAAACATTTATAAAAGTTAAAGTGGCACAGCAGATTAAATATAGAAACAGGCAGCATATTACATCAGTGTTGTAGTGACAGCAAAAAAATAAAATCATCTGTTACATTTCATTATTGTGGCTAGTTTGAGTTATGTTGGCTGGATAATGTTTTTTGCCCAAATATCTTTGGGATTTTATCCAGGTTTTCTGTTTCTTCACATTGAATGATTATTTAATTAAAAAAATAATCATTTAAGTTAGTATTGAGGACATGTGACTTACAAACTTTACCTAGAAGGCAGTTTGCTGGGTCACTTTAGAAATCAAGCACTGACTCGGCTCATCTGAAAATGGGCCCAGGAACTCAATCTAGATCTCCCACATGGTGGCAGTGACAAAATGATTTGAATTATCAGTGCAGGCAGAAGACAGGCAAATACCAAATGTAGTCCTTATTGCTAGCCCAAACACTTGCCCCAACTTCTCTCTCTCCTCTTCTCTCTTGACTTTTCAAAGATATGTTTAGGGCCAGGTGCAGTAGCCTAGTGGCTAAAGTCCTTACCTTGCACACACTGGGATCCCATATGGGCACCAGTTCTAATCCTGGCGGTTCTGCTTCCCATCCAGATCCCTGCTTGAGGCTTGGGAAAGCAGTTCAGGATGGTCCAAAGCCTTGGGTCCCTGCACCCACATGGGAGACCCAGAAGAAGCTCCTGGCTTCAGATCAGCTTAGCTCTTGCCATTTCAGCCACTTGAGAAGTGAACCATCGGATGGAAGATCATCCTCTCTGTCCTCCCCTCTGCATATCTGACTTTCCAATAAAAAAAAAGAGTAAATCTTAAAAAAGGGGATATGTTTAATTAACTGATTTATTTGAAAGGTAGAGTTACACGGAGAGAGATCGATCAATCTTCAATCCACTTGTTTATTCCCAAGTAACTGCATCTGTTGGGACCAGGCCAGGTTGAAGCCAGAAGCCTGGAACTCCATCTGAGTCTCCCCCAGGGGGTCTGGGTCCAAACACTTGGGCCATCTTCTGCAGCTTCCCCAAGTACATCAATAAGGAGCTTTGGCTGGCAAGATCACATAGCCAGCTAGTCCTCCACCTACAGCATCAGCATCCTGTAAGGGCACCAGGTAGAGGCCCACTTCTGATCCAACTCCCTGCTTATGGCCTGGCAAAGCAGCAGAGAATGGCTCAAGTTCTTGCACCCCTGTACCCACATGGGAGACCTGCAAACTCCTGGTTGCTGGCTTCAGATCAGTCCAGCTCTAGCCATTGTGACCATTTGTGGAGTACATCAGCAGATTGAATATTTCTGTTTGTCTTCCCTGTCCTCCTCTCTGTAATTCTGACTTTCAAGTAAGATAAAATTTTTTTAAAAATAGAAAACACATAAAGCATATATTTATCTAGAGAATCTGCATAATGGAAGCAAGTATACCATGGAGATACATTGCTGTATACAGCTCTACTTCTGAATGAATGATGGATTCCCAATAAAACTGTTAAATATATCTTGATATTAGAATGCTGGACTTTATACCATTCTCTATACCTACAATGTCAGGATATACTTACATAGAAGAATGATGGACTTGTGACTGTTGCTGAGGGTCTAAACTATTGTTACAATAGAGGGGAAAACAGTGGCGAGGAGGGGGCAGAGGAAGATGAAAGGAAAATCCCTGAGCCTAAGGAACTGTATCATGAAAAATACAGAATTAAAAAAAGAAAGAAAAGCACAAACAGTTACTGGGGTTAACTAAAATGTATGTGCATAAAGCAAAATAGAAAACAAGGCCAGGAGCTGGGTCAGAAGTGAAGCAGTTGCGACTCCAACCATTGCTCCCTTGGGATGCCAGTGTTGTACCCACTGAGCTGTGATGCTGGTGTCCTGATTTCTCTTTGAAAGTGGTTCCATATGTTGGTTAAGGATTGCTACCTAGGGCTCTGGAGGCTGTGCAGACCAGAGCAGGCTCCTGCACACAGCTGGGTTGTCAGGTGTTTTGGGCATGAGCACATATTTCTCTGTCCAGCTCTTGCATTGTTCAGGTGAACACACTTCTGGTGGATGTCTGCCTGCTGGGTCCTTGGGTGACGTGGGCTCTGTGGCAGGACTTCTCTCTTGCTGTGAGTGGTGCTTTTAGCAGGCTGTCTTGCATTGCTCAATATCTGGATCTTCTACATACTATTCACCAGAAATACCCATTTTGATATTGTTTATTCCTCCACTCAATATTAAATACACATAGTTGGTACTGTGGCACAGCATGTTATGCCACCAGCATCCCAAACTGGGGTTGGTTCAAATCCTAGCTGCTTCACTTCCAATATAGGTGAGGCTCCTGGCATCAGCCTGGCACGCCATTACAACCATTTGGGGAGTCAATCAGCAGATGGAAGACCTCTCTTTCTGTCTCTCTTTCTGACTCTTTCAAGTAACTAAATAAAAACAAATCTTAAGAAAATAGGCATGCTGTTATTCTATCGTTCTTCTTTCTGTTTTACACTTTTATGTTTGGCATCTTACTGCTGCTGTGTTCTGCATCGCCCCTAGGGAAAATGCCCAGGCTTCCCACAGCCTGCCTTTCCCAGGGAGCTTTGTACTCACGGGTGTCATAGCAGTTGTCCCCAGAAGGTAGGTGATATCAGAGTGTGGAGGGTGAGCTTTGAGCTCTGCAGCCAAGTGACTGGTTACTTTTTATGCTTGCATTTGTTTTGACTTGCTTCAGCATTTACACCTTTTTTGTTTGTTTGTTTTTCTTCAGCGCATTTTCCAAATGATAACAGTCATTAACTTTCTTGTCTCAGAATGAAGTGAGGGGTAATAAATGAAGCTCTTGAGAAATAAGGACTTTCAGGCAACCTTTTTGAGGGCTGTGAAGTAAGAGCAGTTTTAAGTTGTGGTGTTGCTGCGATTCTTGCCTGAGAGCTGGAGTGTATTTAAATTGATCATACATTCTGAAATGGAGTGAATAGAAGGACCGCCCCCCTCACCCCCTACTCACTTCAGCGAAGTGGTTGTTAGGGGGCCTGTTCGCTGGAGCACTGTGAGGTGGCAGCATGCTTAGTGCTAAAGCCCCACTCTGATTGGTCAGGATTTTCCTTGGTCTTTTTTTGAACCTGGTACTCTTTGGTTTGAAAGAGTCAGCTTCATCGTATGAGCTGGTTAATCTGTCGGGAGTCTCGCTCTCCTCCCCAGTAATGGAAGGAATGATACCCCAAAGAGTAGTTAGACCTGAGTGAGGCTGTGCTGGTGACACTGAAGCACTGTGAGTATCAGAAAAAGGTAAATCTTAAAGCCGATAATGGCCTCACAGCATAAAATCCAGTCTTTTGGCGCCACATTCTACACACTGGCCTGGGATGACCTCAATCACTGAGTTCTTATTTTCCAGCCAAATAGACAACTTCACCCTTCATTTTTCTTAAAACAGAGCAGACTTTCGACAGTGACAATTGCTATCAAATACAATTTCCATAGGAAACAGAAGCTTTACAAAGCAGTACTTCAGCTTGCCACATGCAGTAACTGTTAAATTTCCTTGACAAGAAAGTACCAGCCAGTGACCTATGAAGCCTGTAACCAGCAAGTTGCAACCTGCTGTTTGGAAAATAGCAATCTAGAAGACTCTTCATCTCCATTGCTTGAAACTGCCGCTCCTTGAATCCGGTACCCCTTCATGAAACCTCTCATCTTGACATTTGGTGACCTTCCTTGAACTGAGTGATTTTGTTCAACGTCATCTATGGCATTTTCAGCAAATTGCCTTTGATGTTAATTATTGATTTATACCTTATCTTGGGAGCAAGATGGCAAGTGCCATCAGGGCATGAACTCTACGGTGCCTTCATTTATCACCTTGTGCATATGGCAGGGTGACCTGCCCATCTGAGAGCCCTCACAAGGTTTTCATCAGGAGGCCCTGGGGCCCAGGGTGCTTCCCTACCTTTGTGTTGACATTTCAAAGCCGTAAATTGGAGTTGTACCCTCGGCAATGGGTTGCTTCTGGCTGTGTCTGCTTCCTAGATCTGATATTTTGAGCTCTCCTGGATTCTTTATGTGTCAAATAAAGAGTGAGACTAGATTGGGATGGGGTCGTGATTGAGATGGGGATTCTAGCTTCCAGGTGGATTCCTAGTTTTTCCTGACATGGCTTTGCTGGCTCTCAGAAGCTCCTTTCTGCTCTAGAAGTAGAAATCAGCCTCCCTTAGATGCAGCCCAGCCTTGCATGTTTAGGCTCTGGATCTTTGCAGCATGGAACAGGCAATGATTTTAACATGCGAGACTTGCATTTTGGAGCACAAGTCCCTGTTAGATCTGTTTGTGTGTGACACACCGATGTGGAGATCCTGTGTGTGAGCCTGTTTAGATATCATATTTATTTCATCTGTGATGAAAACTATTATGAAGACCAGAATAGAAATACTTACATGTTCATTGTGTACCACAGAGTCTCCCATTTAGAGTCCAGTTTTTGCGAACCTGAGTAATGATGAAATTTGGAGGGGAGCAGGACCCCATTTATGTTTACACAGATTACTACCCAAAGGTCAACCTCATTTGAAGGAGCTGATTTAATTTAGGAAAGTTATGTCTTTGTCTTTTTAATCTAATTTAAGAAGCTTTACTGAAACGGTAATGGATAGCAGAGAACTACCCTCGCAGCTCTGAAACAGCAGCCTCTGTCTGGGAACAATACATTCACAAAACACAGATCAAATATGTTAGGAAATCATGTGTTAAAAACAGATCACCAAGTATTTAATGAAGTGAGCAGTAAAAAGATTTTTTGAAATACTGCAAAACACGAAGCAAAATCTGCAAAGAGTAAATGGTACACAGTGTTTATAACAGCTTCCTCCTCCTAAAGACTGGTGGACCGCTAGGCTTCTATGGGAAGATCTGGTTGGCCCATGGGCAGATTTTTTTCTGTTGTGCATTGGGGATGTGTAAGAACTTACAAAATGAATTGAGTTTCATTCAGGTGTTCAAGGAATTTACAAACCAACAAGTCTTTATTCAGTCTCTTTCCCAACCAGGCTGCCATTTACCAGAGCTAAAATGGGTGTCGAGGAAGCAGAATTTGTCTTAAAGGAGCTGGGTGGAAAAAATCTTCCTTCAATATTTAAATTGCTTGAGAAAGTCGTGTTCACATGGAAGTCAGATTTGAGATGAGAAAGTTAAAAGCAGGTGGCTTATTTATGTTACTGGCTGAAAGCCGGTCTGATAGGCTTGACATGGAGCACTAATTAATCACCCAGGGTCTCCTCACTCACTAATCACGTTGCACGGAAACTTCCCTGCTGGCTGGGGCTCAAGGGCACACCGTGGGCTTCCTGCCAGCTTCTTTTTCATCAGCATTATGCTCCTGCTATAAATTAATGTGAACCTAATAAATTCTGTCAGCAGTTTACTTTCCCATAGTGACCCTCCCTGCTTAAACAACTTTAAATGAAATCTTATCTTGAGAATAAAAAGAAATTTCTTGCAAAAGGGGAAAAAAGGGAAAATTTAAAATCCGCTTTGTAATCCTTTTCCTCACAGGATATAATATTTCAGTTCTGATAAAAATCTGCTGGTAATTTGAATAATGCGTAGATGACATGATTGTTTCTTTTGTTATCTGAAAAGTGACCTTATGTTATGCTTAAGTAGGAGACTTTCCCCATTTTTTACTTGCACTCACATTGTCTATTAAATACACAAAATGCCTTAAATGATTGATTCTCATATGGGTTCTATGTGAATACCTTTTCTGCCTTTTTTATTTGTGTAAGAAAATTGAAAATCTAAGAAAAATGTCAGAAATATTGGAGCCTAGATTTGAATCACTGTCAATTGTGATATACTTTACTTAAAAAAAAAAAAGATTTTATTTTATTTTACTTCGAAAGCCAGAGTTACAGAGAGAGAGTTAGAGAGAAAGAGAAAGAGACTCTTCAGCCCCCTGATTCACTCCCCAAATAGCTGCAATGGCCAGAGCTAGGCCAGTCCAAAGTCAGGAGCCAGAAGCTTCTTCTAGGTCTCTCACATGGTGCAGAGTACTAAGGTATTGGGCCATCCTCTGCTGCTTTCCCATGCCTTAGCTAGAAGGGAGCTGGATGCAGAAGTAGAGCAGGTAGGACACAAACTGGCATTTATCTGGAATGCTGTCACTAGAAGGTAGGGCATTAGCGTGTTACACCACTATGTCAGTTCCTGACCCACTTCAAACAAAATTTCTTATTTATTTTCATGTCCTTGAGGGTATCTCCCATTTTCCGGTTCACGCTCCCTCCCAAATGCCTTCAACACCTGGGGCTGGGTGAGGGTAAAGAAACCAGGAGCCCGACACTTGCAATATCATCTGCTGCCCCCCAGGTTGTATTAGCGGGAAGCTGGATCAGAAGCACAGGGGCCAAGACTTGAACTGGCTCTCTGATATGGGATGCTAGTGTCCCAAGGAGTACCTTTAACCCACAATAGCCACCCAACTTTACCTTTGAAATTGAGAAAGTTTTCAATGGCCTGAATTTTTAAAGACACAGTTACTCCTTTCATATTGATTTTTCACGTTCATCTGAGTTATCAATCGTTACAGAAGCCTATTGATCTCTGGCACATGATCTTCAGATCATTTTAATATCATATAGCTTTTATTCTGAGAACAAAATGTTAGATACAACCTGAAGCCATAGGAAAGAAGTGCAGCTTATTCCCATCCCTCCTGCTGCTGTTCAGTGTGAGGCTCTTCCAGGCAGCTCTGAAGGGAAAGGAAAGGTCCGAGTTTCCACACATGGCCACTCTACAGGGCAGTGGCTGTTGAGCCCTCAGTGGTCTCTGCTGAGTGCTAAGGCCACAGCTCACCCTGTATGCAAAGGAATGTCCTGGAGTCCTATAATAAACCCTGACATCCCATAGCATGTGTAGGAGAGATTCGTCAAAGGACCCATTTCCCCTATGGAAACTTCCTAACTAGAGAGAGTGTAGGTTGAGATTTGATGGCTGCTGTAGCTCTGTGTTAAGGCGATACCTCTTCGTATGCAGTGGGATGTTCTTGGCTAGAAGGCATAACTTCCCTTTCCTTTCATAGTGTCATGAAAAGTTGGGGAGAGGAAAGACTGAGCTGAACATACAGAATAAATAACTAAGTGGTGCTGGCAGGCTGCCCTTTGGTTTTCAGTTGTCCCCCTCCCTCTCTTTGTGACTCGCTGAGCCAGTAAGGCCGATCAAAGATGCCTCGGTGTATAGAGCGTTTTATGTGGAGGTTATTTGTCATCTACAACAAAGGACTAATTGCCTCCAGGCCTTCTTTCACAAGATAATCAATGGATTCAGATCTCCTGGGTGTGTTCCACATATCCCGCATTCATCTCTCAAGATGTTTATAGGTTTTGATTGAATACAAAGCATTAGAAAATTGATGTCAATCTAGTAAAAACAACAAAGGGATTTTCATTTTAAGCATGATTATATGGAAATATAAAAAGAGCTTTAAGTGAGGGCACCTGCCCCCTTTTTTTAATGTTAGGTTTGATCAGAGTTGCAACTTCTGTTGTTGCTGTGGAGAGTGGTACAAGGCATGGCTAGGGTACAGCATGTCTCTCTTGGGGTCCTAAAGATGGTTTCTTGAATGCCTTTGTTACTGATGTTGTTGATATGATTCCATTTTGAGGAAGTATTCTGAATTCTAACTAGAAGTCAGGCTACTATGGTACTGTAGTTTTCTGTAGTGGCTTTGTCTAATGTGGAGAAAAATGTGGGGGAGGAATGTAGACAATAAGGGGCATACAAGTTAAGCAACCACCATTGAGCTCACTCTGGGTGTTTCAAGGTGTTCATGGAAAGTGCAGTTAAAAATTAAAAGCTTTGAGCACAACTTTTCATATTGTATATTTTCCATGACTTTTTGGAGACTTTATGTATGGATTTTAGGTTTTTGGTTTTGCACCAACATAAATGTGTCTTTGAATTCTGTTTTCTATGAATGTTTTAACATGCCCTTATGTTGTCCTGGTGTTCTTTAAAATAATTTCTAAGATAAATTGTTTACTAAAACCTATCTGAAATATGCAGTTATTTCTTAGGAGTTTTTAATGCAGTTAAATGAGAACACTGTTAAATGAAAAATAGTACATTGATTATAACACATACATCTGTTTAGTAATATTTACCTTTCCCTCTGTAAGTGTATTAATGAATTATTTCTATTAGAAAAGAAAAACTTTTCCCACCAAACAAAGGAACCCACAAACACAAAGATTTAAAGCACACAGATATATACAGGTGCAGAGAGCATTTGTGTGGGTGTTTTTCAAGTACTAGATGTAGCTCTTCCTTAAGGGTGCTAGCTCCCAGCAGAGCAAGCCAAAGCAAGCCACCTCAAGTTGAGTTCAGTCCTTGAGTGGGAGGATGCAGCAGGCTTTCGCTGCTGTAACAAATACCAGAGTGGAGTTCCTTGTGATTTTGAAGGTTCACAGTCCAAGAATGGGCAGCCCCACTAGTCTGGTGTTTGATGAGCATGGTGGGTGTTGGAACACATGCATTAGAGGGAGCATGTGGTGAGCCAGAAAGCTGAGAGACTCCAACCCGCTGGTGAAAACTTCCTTCTTGGCGCATGTCACCAGTGACTTAGTAACCTCCCACTAGGCCTACCTTCCAACAGAATGGTTGGAACATGTCTTCAACCTCAACGAATAGCACCACCTTGGGGCCAAGGCACAGTCCCTGTAAAATGATTACACTGCATGTCTAGAAGTGGAAAGGGAATGACAACTGTCATGGATACCAGTCAAAGTCACTAGTCGCCCAGGGCAGATTTCTCCCAACAGAAGGCTGAACTCTAGAAATACACCAGATAAGCACCAGTCAAGCAGGCAGTGTATCTACACCAATTTTAAGGATAACTTATGTGCTGCGTGACATAGACAACTATACAGGTCTCCTCATTAACAGGTGGGTGAAATATGATACTTTAATTCTTTTTTTTAAAGATTTATTTTTATTATTATTTTTTCATTGGAAAGGCGGATATACAGAGAGGAGAGACAGAGAGGAAGATCTTCCGTCCGATGATTCACTCCCCAAGTGAGCTGCAACGGGCCGATACTATGCCGATCCGAAGCCAGGAGCCTCTTCCGGGTCTCCCACGCGGGTGTAGGTTCCCAAAGCTTTGGGCCGTCCTCAACTGCTTTCCCAGGCCACAGGCAGGGAACTGGAAGGGAAGCGGGGCTGCCGGGATTAGAACCGGCGCCCATATGGGATCCCGGGCGTGCGAGGCGAGGACCTTTAACCACTTGTGCCACCGCGCTGGGCCCGATACTTTAATTCTTACAAATATATCTATATAGCATATCTTTTTCAAAGTGTCTTCCCTTGTGTTTGACATCTGCAGTGTTGTATGGGTTGGCAGGTGTTCTTACCTGTTTATACCTGAGAGCATTCAGTGACATAGCCAAAGAATTTGGCCAGTTTATAGGCAGGTTGGCACTCCCCTTGGGGTCTCCTGACACCCAGTCTCATGGCCTTGAAACACATTGTGTAATTCTGCCTCCCTTTGATCTCCGGCAAAGGAAAGAGTATAACCAGCCATTTTAAAGATAACCTCAGTCTCCAGCCCTAAGTTGTTGTTGTTGTTGTTTTGTTTTTTTTTTGGTAGTTGCTTTCCCCCTCAACTATTCCTAGGTCTTGCCCAGCCATATCTGGGACAATGTCTGGTGGTAATTACTTTTTAAAATGCTTTCCTGTTGTTCTCTGTCTCTATTTCTTCTGTTATTCATAAGAGACTGAGATCTCTAAATGCTGGTTCACTACCCAAATATCCACGACGAGTAAGGAAGGACCACTCTGAAGCTAGGAACCAAGAACTCAATCTAGGATACAACTTCCCACATGAGTTGTAAAGTACCAACTGCTAGAGCCATCACGTGCTGCCTTCCCAGTGTACATATCAGCATTGTTGTGAGTTGACTGATTCTATCCAAGAAATGAGTCAGAGGCAGACTCTTCAAAGCTTAGGAGTCTTTATTCACTGGCAGGCGGACTGTCCTGTAGTACTGCAAGTGAAAGAGGAGAGCAGCCCAGAATGGAGACTGGCAGGGGATTTTTAAGCTCATACTCACATGAAAAACTATCCAATCAACTAAGTTAACATTGGCATGCGCACAAAAGCCTATCCAATCAACTAGGCTAATATTGGCACAATGTCAGGAATTCTTGTCTTCTCAAGGTTGGGCACTCTTTCCTTCCAGCCTTGCTTTTGGAGTCTTATTGTAATCATGGGAACATCCACACTTTGAACTGGCCAACTGAAGGAGGTCATAAACGCACTAAAGACCTGTGTTTTGACCTGGGCTGTCGGAAAATTTTGTAGCCCAGTGAAAATCTGAGCAAAAGGGAAGATCGACCACCAGCAACCCAACTGCTAGGCACCACTAGGAGAAATAATAAGACTGTTAATTATGTTCCTGTTCTCTGGAATCTTTCTTGTTCTCTGGGAGGCCTGTGTCAAACAGGATGTGACTTTCAGAGTTTCTGCCAAAGAAGTGTAAGATCCCTTCCCAGAATGAGATATTTTCTTGAGATACACACTCTCACCCTTGCAAGGGACTCCCCTAGAAACTGGGGTCATGGAAGGGGTCAAGTTGTAGACATGTCAGAATATTCTAGGGGATCCAACTTGACTATTATCATTTTCTATCTCCTGGGTTGCCATAGAAGGAACCTGGAATCGTAAGTGAACCCAGGATTCAAACCCTGGGACTCCAGTCCTGACACCCAGAGATGACATACTTGACACTCAGATGTTCTCCACTTTGTTCAGTAGTCCTAACTTTCTAAATAATAGCAACAGCTTACCATGTTCCTTAAGTTAAAACTTTGGGAATTTTTTTTAGCTGCTTCTTTGTGATCTGCAAAGATCTTCCTCATCCATTTAGTAGATACAGATTAGGACCCACTGTGAATTACATAGATGTGGTTGTTTATGTTGGGGAATACAGGAATAAAGGTGTTCAAAGCCATTTCTTAGATGCTCTCCAAGTGCCCACCTTTTGTTTCTGTTGGTTTTAATTTCTGTGTATTTTGCTGTAAATCTCAGTGTTCTCCAGGACAATGTCTGTTCTTACAGAGTCTCTGTGTGCCTCAACAATGACCACAAAACAATGAGCTTATTCTATGTGCCAGGTACTTTCTAAGCACATTCTGTGCATTATCTTAGTTAGGCTTCCCAATGACCCTTTGATGCAGGTAGTACAACTATCTTTGTGTTTGTAGAAGAAGAAATGGAGAAATGAAAGTTCAATTATCTGTCCAAGGCCAAATGTCTTATAAAACCTGGATTTGAAGCTGAGTTTGATTCTGGAGCCACCTTACTCTCCAGCCTCTTGGTTCCCGTGTTTATGTGTTTGGATATTTCCACATCCATGTTTGTTGATAGTAATGTCTGACACTGAAGTGTAAAACACAATCTTTCGCTTAAAATATTCTCCACTTCAGTATTCCCAGCTTCCTAGATGATATCAACAAATTACCATGTTGCTTAAGCTAAAAACCCTGGGAATTTTCTCAGTTTCCTCCTTCTTATCTCCTACAAGAATCTTTTTCATCCGTTCAGTAAATATGCATTTAGAGCCCACTGTGAGTCATATAGACATGGTTGTGTTCGGGAATACAGAAGGAACCGGACATAATGGGGACTATTCCCATGGAGCATGTGCTTTTGTAGAAATGAATGTCCCCATTTTATAGATTGGAAACCGAGGACTAATGAAGCCAGATGACTTGGCCAAGCTCACACGTTTAGACCTCACACGCAGACATGCTGACTCAAGGGTTCTTGATCTGAACCCACACTCTCTGCTTCCTGTCACTGAGTCTCATGATCTCCTCCACCCAGCCTCTGTCTGCGTGCCGCCTCCTCCCTTCTCAGCAGGCGTCGTGCCCACCAGGATTGTTGTGATGGCTGCCCAACTGCTCTCGCTGCCTTCAGTCTGACCTCTGTGCAGCACTGGAATGAGTTTTCTGAAATGCAAATCAGATCCCTGTCACTGTTTTGCTTAAAATCCTCTATTGGTTTCCCATGACCCCTGGTACCCACAACATGCAGAGCTGCACCGATCAGGCCCTTGCCTGGTCCTGCAGCTCGGAGGTTGTCAAACTTCATCAAGTAGCATAACCTGGAGGGCTTGTTAATAACACCAGGCTTGCTGGTTCCCTGCACTGCTCCCCCACACCCCCATCTTTGCTGCAGTAGGTCTGGGGCTGCCTGAGAATTTACATTTCTGACAAGTTTCCTGGGGCTGCTGTGGAAACCACTCTGTGAGAACCACTGTCTGGCTCGTTCCTCAGGAAAGTGACAGCAGATCCCTGAAGGGAGCTGGGTCTTGGGCTTTGATCCTTTTGCATGAGCTGTTGCATCTGCAGGAAGTGGTCTCCTCTCGCTTTAAAAGAGTTCAAGTGTCACTTCCTAGGAAGCTTCCCAGAGACTCTGGATTGCCATGGCAACCCACATGTGTCCCTGGGAAGGTTTCATTTCCTATCCCTGAGTTAGGGTTCTATTTACATGTCTCCTGTCCACCCCTTAGACCATTAGCTCTGTAAGAGGTCATCCTCTCCCTGCTTTGCCTTTCTGTCCCTGCCCCCAGCCCTGTGCCTGAAATGTATCAAAGGCACACATTGAACAAATTGAGCGTTATTACTCTATTTGTACCTGAAAAAAGAATGATCCCATTCTGATCACTTCTTAAATCATTACTCCTTAAATCATGCTCAAAAAAATTTTTTTTAAGATTTATTTTATTATTTATTCTTATTACAAAGTCAGATATACAGAGAGGAGGAGAGACAGAAAGGAAGATCTTCTGACCAATGATTCACTCCCCAAGTGAGCACAACGGCCGATGCTATGCTGATCCGAAGCCGGGAACCCGGAACCTCTTCTGGGTCTCCCACGCGGGTGTAGGGTTCCAAAGCTCTGGGTCATCCTCAACTGCTTTCCCAGGCCACAAGCAGGGAGCTGGATGGGAAGTGTGGCTGCTGAGATAGAACCAGCGCCCATATGGGATACTGGTGTGTTCAAGGCAAGGACTTTAGCCACTAGGCCATGCCGCCGGGCCCCATGCTCAAAAATTTTAAAAAAAGAATTAAGGTGGAGGTGTGTGTTTGGTACAGTGGATAAGAAACCCCACACTGGAATGCCTGGTTGCCAATGACAGCTCCACTCTCAGTTCAGCTTCCTGCTGGTGCACTCTCTGGGAGGCTACAGGAATGGCTAATGTATGTGGGCTTCTGCCCCCCATGTCAGAGACCAGATCTAAGCTCTAGGCCTGGATATTTGGGGACTAACTAGCTGTTGGGAAATCAGTACCTGTCTGTCTCTCCCTCCCTTCCTCCCTTAATCCCTCCCTCTAGTCACTCTGCCTTTCCAGTAAATAAATAAAATTTTCAGAAGTCAGGAATTCAGCATGAAGAATGATGTGCATCGGAGTGTTAAACCTCCAGAGCTGCCATCCCGTCTCGGCTGTTTAACTCCCGCAGTGGGGGCTTATTCCTGCAAAGGCTGGTGTTTGTGTGTAGATAACTCACTTCTCATACCTGCAGTTTGGAATACTTGAATCATTCCCCACTCCTTCTCTGCCTTCAGAACACCCCTCTGGTGTCTTTTCTGCCTTGGTTTTATCTAATCAGGGAGGTTCAGATGGAAGAGCCCAGGCAGTGTAAGCCTGCCTTTTCACTGAGACAAGCTAAGCTTAGTGAGCTGTAGACTTGCAGCCTCTGTGTTTCCACCCAGAGTGGATAGCTAATCCCTCACGTGCCTTTTTACATGCCTGCGTGGCCTGGGTCATTTCCAGGAATATCAGTTTTATTATTTTCTCTCTCTGCCCAGCTCAGATTACTAGTACTTGCCAAAATATCAAGGTCTGAGCTCTAACAAATGTGTTTCCAAACAAGACTGTCCCTGATGGTAGAAATTTCTTCAAGGGGTGCCCTGGCCTTCTAGCAGAGTCCAAGTTCAAAGGCAAACAGTCCTTTCATCCTCTCTGGAAAAAGAGAAGAGAACGCAGATCCAAAATGCTATCGTGTCTACAAAGTGGCCACCTTCTCTCATGTACCTCCTTACCCATTTCCCAGGCCTTACCTGCTGTGTGCTAATGCTCCAGGACCCTGTCTCCGGGTTCTAGCTGGTGCCCTCTGCATTTGCAGTTCAACAAGCATGGATGAATTATGTGTTTCCCCACACATCCAGTAGCAGCAGCCTGCCTGATGGTGCAGAACAACTGAGATGTCAGCTTGGTTATTTGAAAAGGAGCATCACCCTCTGCTAGAGTATCATTAGTCTCTGAGAACAGTCCTTTTCATACTTAATTTGCCATTCTCAGTGAACTTGTCCAGAGGTAGAGGATAAAGGGAAGTTCATCTTGTCTCTTATTTATGTCTTAGAACCCTCGTGGAGTGGACATCACGTAACAGCCAGTTAGGCTTCTGACCTATCAGAGGAGCAACTCTGCTTCCCATTGCTCTACTTCAGGTTCAGCTTCCTGCTGGAGGACCTGGGAATCAGGGGATGATGGCTCAAGAGCTTGGACCTTTGAGACCCATGTGAGAAACCTCAATGGAGTTCCTTGCTTGCTATTGTTGGCACATGGGAAGTTGAACCAGCAGGTGGAAGATATCTTTCTCTGTCTCATCTTCTATGTCACTGCCTTTCAAATAAATAATACTTTCTTTTTTTGAAAGGAAGTCTTCAAAGTAGCTTAAGTTGAGGTAGGAGGGGTTGACTTATAACAGAAACAAGCAGGTGCAGCCAGGGTGCCTAGCAGTGAGGAGCAGAAAGCAGTCAGCAACATATATTTTCCATCCCTCTCTTTCTCTTTTCTACCCTTGATGTCTGGGTGCTCTCCACAGGACCTGGTGTAACGCCTAGCCCTCCATATGTGCTGTTGTAACATAAGGGACACTGAGGCCACAGGAGTCACGGTGTCCAATAACAGCCTCCTGGGAGAGTGATACCTGGCTGGCCCAGTATTGCGTAGAATGGCTGTGGTCACCTGTCCCACCTGACACAAGCCACCTGGAGAGCGAAGGAAAATGTGTATAGGTCTCCCATACAAACACAGCTGCATGGATGACCCTTGAGGGAAGGGGTTGAGAAGTGACTCCAAGCAGTATTATTGCATATCACATTCTTCCAAAAAATTTCCGTCAAAAACTGGGTCCAGTGAAACTGACCCACCAGAACAAGCTATACATTTAGGACAGACCAGATTGGGTAGAGAGAAGATACAAGAACAAACCCTGATAGGAAGAAGGTATTTTAATATGGATATATGGATTTCAAAATTAAAGGATTTAGGGGATAATCACTCAGAATTCATGAAAAAAAAAGAAGACTCATGAAATCAAGCAGGATTTCGGTATATCAGAGTTCTGAGTGAAGTTTCTTGATCTAAATGTGGAGAGAAGCTATGGGTCCAGAAGGACCCATAGGCTGGCAGGAGAGTGGAAGGAAAATGAACCGCCAGGCAGTTGCTACTGCTGCTGCTGTATGTGGGTAAAGCAGACCCATGATTCCTGTGGGCTGACCATATCAGGCATTGTGCCCTGTTCTGTGCTTTCGATTTGTATTTCTTTATTTGTGTGTGTGTGTGTGTGTGTGTGTGTGTGTGTGTGTGTGTGTGTGTGAGAGAGAGAGAGAGAGAGAGAGAGAGAGAGAGAGAGAGAGAATAAGAGACATTTCCATGCAGTGGTTCTTTTGTCAAGTACCTACCCTAGCTAGCCTGCCCTTTCACAGTTCCTCCCTCCAGCCTCTGCCACACTTCTAGTTCACCTTACCCTGCTTTTCATCTTCTAAACTTTGCAGTGCACTCATTGATGCTTGTTTGTATAGCTTCTCTCTCTCTCTCTTTCTTTCTCTCATTTGCACTGCCCCCCCTTTTGCCCTGTCTGTCCACATGCAGCTAGAATGTCAACCCTACACCAGCAGGTCTTTTTGCCTGTATTATTTGCTGATGTGAGGCAAGCATTACAATACAGAGGGTTTAGCAGCTAACTACAACTTTAGAATCTCACATCAGGGCACCATTCTGGTTCCAGTTGATTCCAGTTCTACTTCTGGTCTTTCTGCTGATGCACCTAGCAAGGCAGCAGAGTTGGACCAAGGACTTGGGTTCCTACCACTGACATGGATGACCCAGATCAAGTTCCAGGCCCCTAACTTTGGCCTGGCTCTTTATAACCATTTGAAGAGTGAATCAGTAGATGGAAAAAAAAAAATCTCTCTCTCTATCCCTCTCTTCCTGTCACTCTGCCTTTGAAATAATAATAAAATTTAAAATGTTTCATGATTTGCCCCCAAAGCCCCTAAATGTTGCCGTTGCTCATAGTAGATGCTCAATAAGTATTTGCCAAATGAACAAGGAACTTTTCTCGGATCAAGAAACTACCAAGTGCTGGATTCAGGGTTCAATACGCAGGGTTTGCTTGGGCCACACGGAGGAGGATGCAAAGTGAGACCCCTTGACCCTGGCCTGGAGAGGAATGTCCTGTTTACAAGTTTGAGCTGTGTCTATCATGCAGTCTTACCATGTGGATTCCAGACAGTTTGTATGAATTAGGACACTGGGACCCAGTGGCAAAGCTAGGGTTGACCTTCTGTATATTGAATTTTCCAATAGCCTATGCTTGCTCTTGTGACTGGCAAGAGTTAGACCCAGGGGCATTTTGGTCTTGAAATAAGTTCCTACTATAGAAAGACATTTGTTTTGTTTAATGTAGGTATTGTGCATACTTTGCGTAAGCTGCTCCGCTACATCCAGTCCACACATTATAGGTATATGTGGTGGCTTCATCACAACCTCCATTTCTTAACGGTGCTTTCACTTTCCTCACATCAGTGCCACATGAATTAAATGCAGCTCTCCTATTTGTTTACACAGAGGCCAAACTTTTCCTACAAATATTCCCAGAATGCTAGGGTTTTCTTTCCATTGTTATTTAAGAGAGTGAGGGACAATAGGAGGGGGAGAAAGAGAAAGAGAGAGAGAGAGTCAGCCTTGTTTTTTATTTAAAAGGTAGAGAAGCAGAGATGGAAGTTTCCCGGTGGTTAGTTCACTCTCCAGGTGCCTCCAACAGCCAAGGCTGAGCCGTGCCGAAGCCTAGAATCCCATGTGGGTTATCCATATGGGTGGCAAGGACTCAAGTACCTGAGATCTCCCCTAATGCCTTGCTGGGGTGTCCAGTGGCAGGAAGCCAGAATCAGCAGTGGGGCTGGACTGGAACCCAGGCATTCAGCAATCGGATGCCAACACCCCAAGTAACATCATAACCGCTACCCCAAATGCCCAGCTGAGAGCACTGTGTTTGAAGCCCCAGTGTAGGTGAGAAGATTGATTGGCTTTTATTTCTTCAGTCATGTCTGCTTCAGACGATGTTAAGTCTGTTCACAGAATACTGGGCAGATACTATTGGGCAATTTTTAAGTAAAGTATCAGTTTAGGAGTGGCTTTTGAACAGTGTGTACCCAACTGCTATTTCTTGTGAATCAGTGGTAGAGGTGATGATGGAAATGTATATGGATTTTTAAAAAGGTTTATTTATTTTTATTGGAAAGTTAGATATATAGAAAAAAGGCCAGAGAGGAATAACTTCTGTTTGCAGATTCACTGCTCAAGTGGTCACAATGGCCAGAGCTGTGCCAGTCCGAAGCCAGGAGCCAGGAGCCTCTTCCGGGTCTCCCATGTGGGCGCAGGGTCCCAAGACTTTAGGATGTCCTTGACTGCTTTCCCAGGCCACAAGCAGGGAGCTGGATGGGAACATGGCTGCCTAGATATGAACCGGTGCCCTTATGGGAGCCTGGTGCATGCAAGGTAAGGACTTTAGCCACTAGACCCTGTAAATGAATTCTTAAGTAACTTTATTTTAAAGCACAAAATATTTGTCTTTTTTTATTATTTATTTTTTTTAAAGATTTATTTTTATTATTTTTTTATTGGAAAGGTGGATGTACAGAGAGGAGAGACAGAGAGGAAGATCTTCCGTCCAATGATTCACTCCCCAAGTGAGCGCAACGGGTCGATACTATGCCGATCCGAAGCCAGGAGCCTCTTCTGGGTCTCCCACGCGGGTGCAGGGTCCCAAAGCTTTGGGCGGTCTTCGACTGCTTTCCCAGGCCACAGGCAGGGAGCTGGAAGGGAAGCGGGGCTGCCGGGATTAGAACCGGCGCCCATATGGGATCCCGGGCGTGCAAGGCGAGGACCTTTAACCACTTGCACCACCGCGCCGGGCCCCAAAATATTTGTCTTAAAGGGAGTTCAGGTAACAGCCAAAAATATGAGGGAAAATATGAAGGAAAATTCTCCTACAGAAATGACACTGGATTTAGCTAGTTGTGCAAGTCGCATCCCAGAGTGATTTCTGTCAGTGAGAACCACGAGCTTAGAGAGCCACCACTTCCAGGTGGAAGATTTCAAAAACGTAGGCATTTCCTTCTTGTCTCCCTCTCCTAGTTCTCCAACCTGTCCCTATCCAGGCGTTAGTCACTCTCAGGTCCATCCACATCTCCTCCTCATTTCAGCGTAGAACAGGACCAGCTCTTGCCTGCATAATCAGAGTCACTTCCTTCTGGTCCCCCTGGAGCCACTTGAGTGCCGGTGGAGCCACTGTTTCTGCCTCCCCAACAAGTGGAGCTGCGTGGTTTCCTGTTACTCTCAGGTCGTATCTGATTCCTTAGATGGCTCACAGGCTGGTTCTTGCTTGCATCTCTAGCTGTGCGTTTGCCATACCTTTCCCTCGTCTGTTCTCTGTGCTCCAGCCCCCACCTGTCAACTTTTAGACTCATTGAAGAGCCATGCTCCTCTTCCCGCATGGATTTGTACATTCTCTCTCCTCTGAGACAATCTTTTCTCCTTTGTTTGCCTGTTAACTCCACCTAATGTTATCTAGTCCGCACATTCCTCCTCAGGGAAGACTTGCTGTCTGAGTCTCTGAGTCAAATCCCCCTTGGAATCTCCCTTGGCTTTAATTTGCTTTTCTTCATACTACTATACGGGGAAAGTTTCACCTTTTACCCTTGGACTCTTTGATTACTTCCACTCTCTCTCTCTGGACTGGAAATTCATTGCTGACAAGAACTGCGTCAATTTTCTTATCTCCATTTATCTTATAGAGCAAAGTAATATCTAACACAAAAGTAGAAGCCCAAGAATAGTGGAAGTTTGTTTACTGGATAGATTGGGTAGCTGAGTGTCAGTTTCATGCCAGCTAGTATGGGACATCCATCCATTTGTAACACATGGGAGGCTCAGCAAGGATGAAAACCACCAGGTATGGTGGAAGGGACCATCTGCTCTGAGCCTCAGAGATAAGGGGGCAGTTGTGTCCTTCCACAAATACACAACACCCTCATCATGTCCCGGTGCCATTTTCCTAGCCAGCTCTCCCAGAGATCCCCTTCTCTGACTCCTGTCCTGCTGAGCCTGGAGTCTTATGTCCATCAGCTGCTGCTGCTTTCCACCATGGGCCGACTTAGTGGCCAACAGGTTGGACTTGGGATACCTAACAGGAAAAGGAACCATGCAGGGTCCTGAGACCTGAGTTTCCTTACATGTCCCCATCCCTCAGCTGTTTCTGGGCACAACATACGCTGCTCACTGGCAAAGTACTCTGACGGTTTTGAGTGGATGCCGAGAGTTAGATTTGCTGAGCAATCCAGTGCAGGCACCTATGTCACTGGGGAGCATAACTTCAAATCACCAAGCTTCTGTGTCTTATTTTTAAAATGAAAGTGATACCAAAACCCACTTCATGGGATCATTGTAGAATACTTTAGACCATCATTATTCTATAGAACTATAGCAAAGCAAATCACAAATGTAATTTACATTGCCTAGTAGTTGTATTTACCAAGGAAAACAAAATGGGTGAAATAAATTATGTGTTTTAGTTGACCCTTTCTGCCCAAAATGTTATCATTCCAGCATGCATTCACCAATAAAGAAAACTAGTAATGGTGTATTTGCATTGTTTCTGTTTACAGTGTTTGTATTATAGTTAAGTCTCAAATCCCCGTGTCCATTTCATCCTCACCAGTACATCTCAGGTTGAGCTAGTCACTTGTCCAGTTCTCAGTAGCTAGGACCTATTGTATAAGGCAGGTCTGTTTTAACAAACACCTGCAAAACCTTAGCATTCAACTTATGTTGGCAAGATTATTGTTAATGCATTTTGAAATATCAAAATATGAGTGGGTAGCCTGAGCATTGGATATGATGCTGGTTAAGGTGCTACTTGAGACACCATATCCAATACGGCCGAGTCTGGCTTGGAATCCTGGTATCACTGCTGAGTTCAGCTTCCTGCCAGTGTGTGCTCTGAGAGAAGCAGGTGCAGGCTGAAATATTTGGGTCCCTGCCACCCTCATAGGAGACCAGGGTCAGGTTACTGGCTTCTCAGCCTGGCTTGACCCCAGCTATTGCAAGCATTTGGAAAGTGGGCCAACAGATGACAGATCTTAGTAGCTACATCTCCCTCCCTTGGCCTCCTATCCCCCTACTTCTCCTCCTCCTCCCCTCTAAGATCAATACAAATAAACAAGTCTTTTCTAAAAAGTAGGTAGCCAAAACATCTGTCATGCACATTTGCATATCCTGCCATATGAGATCTTGCCTTGGACCTGCTGTTGTTTCTGTTTCAGAAGAACTGGGATTTGTCTGGCAGAGTTCTCAGCCAGGCCCTGTGCATCAGCCTCTCTGGCCTCAGAATGAGGTCGGCTTGGGGGTTTCTGATCATCTCTTCTTTGGGAGGTAGGGAAGAAGAAATCGAATGGACCTCGAGTGCTGCGTGCCTGTCTCTGGATGTTTGGCTAGTCTCCATTTAATGATTTGCTGGAGCTGGAACAACCTGATTTTAAAACAAAACACATGGGCTGGGAGTCATGGGGAGGACGCTGGCTTAGTGATGTAGCACTGAAGGTATGTGCCAAGTTGAGGCCCCAGCCCTGCTACACTTGCTCACATAGGTATTGTTTTCCTGAATTTCAAATTGAGTTCTGCTTCCAAATTCTCCAGGCTCCCACTTGGGAAGTCCCCATCAGACCAGGAAATACTGGACCAATGCTGTAAAGGAAGCAGTCTGCCTTAGCACTGTGCTTTGTCTCTCACTCTCCTTTTTATGGCAGACCGTTGGGTTCCAAGATATTTGAATGATTCCTGAAGGAAAACAGGGGTCTTTTGGGTGCCCCTAGGGGAGAGAAGAACTGTCCTGGAGGAGAAGCAAGCAGACCCACCACTGTGTTTCTCTCTCCTGCTGTGCTGAACTGCACCAGCATGAGGATTTGAAGGTTTTGTCTCCTTTGATCTCACTGGCACCTCCTTTGCTCACTGGGAGAGGGGGGTTTGATCCCCTGGACACTTCTCACAGGATTCTAGCCGAAACACCTCAGCTGTATGTCCCATGAGCAAAGAAGGGAGAAGGGAGTGTATCGGGGCTGGTAACAACTTGAACTCATTCAGATCTCTGCCCTCCTACTTGGAAGAGGCATGTGTCTATGAAATTTTTTGGACTGACTTTCTACACTTCCCTCTTTCCTGAAAAAAAAGGTAATAACAGTGTTTATTTCAAAGTAAGTGTTGTGAAACACAGGAGAGGCGCTGCGTACAAAGCACTTAGCATAGTACAAATATAGGCATGTGGCACCTCACAAGCTCAACAGTTACTGCCTACATGACAGTGGCCACCTAAGGTTGTGTTGTCCAGAGGTTGGTACTGTGTAATAGTGGGTAAAGCTGCCACTGGTGGCACTGACATCCCGTATGGGTACCATTTCATGTCCCTATTGCTTCACTTTTCATCCAGCTCTCTGCTTAGGGTCTTGGAAAGCAGCAGAGGGTAGCCCAAGTCCATGGGCTCCTGCACCCACATGGAAGACCCAAAAGAGACTCCTGGCTTTAGCCTGGCCCAACTCCAGCCTTTGCGGTCATTTGGAAAATAAACTAGCAGATGGGAGATTTTGCTTTCTCTCTATCTCTGCCTCTGACTTTCAAATAAATAAAGAGATCTTTAAATATATAATTTCTTTAAAAAAAAAAAACACTTGTGCTGCTGTTCACTGTCCAGCAACAATGGACTTGATGCATGGAGCTGATAATCATATGTGTAGAGTACTGACTGATGGGTCAATAGCCAAAGTTTATTAACAACAAAAGACTTAGGGTCAAGTGGAATGAGGGTTGAAGCAGTAATTGAGTTACATGTTAACAGTAACTAGTTAACTAGTAAACAGTTTGTTCATCAGCAGATGCCTTTCTTTGGTCTGTTTTCTGGGCTTGAGAATATGGGCGTTCCCATACTCTGCCTGTGCAAATAATCACCTCTCTTTGATCTGTTATCTAAACCTGAGGATTTGGGAGTTCCTGGTCTGTGCATTTCCATACCAACTGCTCCCCGCGTTCTCAACAGGATTAGCATAGCTCTGCACTGGCAAGACTTCCCAATGTCCTTTCAGTTGTTTTCCCGCATGCCACCTAGTGATGTTTTAAGTCCTACTAGTGATCATGTATTTTATTTAAGTGCATTCCCTGGTGTTCCTCCAATGACAAGATTACCTGAAGATGCATTTCTTGGAATATACCCCAACCTTCAACCCTGACCATGGATGTTAGCGATTGGGAAGCAGTCCTGTGCAGTAACTTGTTCATCCTCATCAGCAGTAAGAGTGCCATGAAACCCCACGCGTGGCTTGTGGTGACGCTGAGTCCAAGGACTGCATGAAGAACTAACTAAACATTGCTTTGAATTGCATTAGTGTTTGAAAATCGGCCATATTACTGGAATGAGCTTGATGCCCATGTGTGTGAAGCTGGAGTCTTTGCTCTATGCTCTGTGGCTTCCTAGTTGGGATAGGTGTCTGGGGTCTCACTTTGTCATTGGTGTTTTCCTGTTTTAGTGGGTACCAACCACTCTGAGCAACACGCTGAGTTGTACTAAGTTCGTGCTTTGAGTCACTGAGAGAAGGATTTGTTGTTTTGGATATGGGGCATGAAATGAAATGGCTTTCTGGCCAGGCCAGTGGGGGCTGCTGACCACAGCCTTTCTGTTGGGATGAGGAAAACAAGAAGTCTTTCTAACTGCTTGGCAGACAGCTGCCCCATAGGAGCAAGGCAGGGAAGAAAGGGGTCTTCCGTCTTTGCTAAATCGCAGCCTGGCTTTCTTATCCAGGGCTTCAGAATGGATCACATGCTGTCTCCTGTGTCAAAGAACTGTCGGGAGCTTAGCTGAGCTCTGCTTCTGTAAACACCTCCACCTCTCAGGAGGACTTGTGTCTCCAAGCCCATCTGTTTTCTCCACTCCTACTATTTGTCCAAGTCCCATTTGGATTTATTCACCATTGCCTACAGAGTGCCAGGAGCTCCCTGCTGCCAGTGGCAGAGCCCTGGCTAGATAAACAGTTCTCCCATTTCCCTGAGACTACAAAGAATGCCCACCCTCGCTCCCAACACTGCTATCCTGACATTAGCCTGATCAAGATACGAGAGGCAGATAAGCTGTGTGCATGGCTGCCTTCACAGTGAACCTGCCCAGCAGCCTTTCCACTCACTTTCAATCTCAAGGTTTGAAAGAAGTTCTCAGTTGCCATTGCTGATACAGACAAAGAATAGGATGTGCCCATCACGGCTGGTACTGGGCTCCATGTGGTAGACAACCTTGTACTGGTGGTGTGTCTTCAGATCCCTGACACCCTGGCTCTGTGACCCATGACCATTTTAGGTACCAACATGGGTGGAAACAAAGTATGATATCTCATCACATTGCAAAGCACATCCCCATTTCAGAAATAATACTTGGGGAAGGGAAATATGTAACTTAAACCAGATGAGCCCTGGGATGAGTCAGTTGAAGGGAACAGTCCTCCTGGTTATCATGGTTGACAGCCACACCCTGGCTGGCACTGTCCCCACCAAACACACAGCTCGTTCAGCTCATTGACAGAGGTGAGGTGCACCTCTGCACTGTGCTTGATGCTTCACTCAATCCCCTGTGCCTTTGGCTGCTCCAAATTACGTATACTTAAACCAGGAGGCATCATGGAGGCCTTCTGTGCTGCCATTTAAGTTGTTTATGTTTTGGAAAACAGCACATCATATATGGGTGGCTTTAAGTAATCTTTTGAAAAAGTGAGCTAGGGTTTTGTGGAAGGACTCTGGGGATCCCTCTGTGTCCCTCTGGCTGGCCTGTGTACCATGGTGTGATCTCAAAGAGAGGATCACTTTCTACTCTTTATTCTTGCCCCTGGTCATCCATTTTCTGATGAGTATTGGGATCAGGTGCGTGGGGATATGCACTCCATCCTTTCCCACCTGAAACAGCAGCATTAGACATTATTGATGACTTTAATTTCATTCACAATGCCTTCTATTTATTGGTCATCATCCAAACAACTTCTTAAGTGCCTGTGCATTTTCAGCCTGTCTTAGGGCTGTAATAACTTTAACAAAATGGATTCTGAGCTTCCTTTTCTTGGTAAAGATGGTTAGTCAGATTTTAGAGAAAGATATTTTCCAACCAGGTAAAGTGACAAAAGAATGGAAAACTTTTATTTGCTAGTAGAAACACTGTGTTTTCTTTTATGTTTATACTGCTTTTTTTTTTCCCTGTCTTTCAGTTTCTGGGGATAACGTTTCTTGGAATTGGACTGTGGGCGTGGAATGAAAAGGTAAGTTGGGATCAAGTGCCATGGCTCAATTGATTAATCTTCCCCATTCAAGTACCAGAATCCCACATGGGTGCCAGTTTGTGTCTGGCTGCTCCATTTCCCAGCCAAGCTCCCTGGGAAAGCAGTGAAGTATAGCCCAAGTCTTTGGGACCCTTCACCCACTTGGGAGACCCAGAAGCTCCTGCCTCCTGGCTTTGGATCAGCTCAGCTCTGGCTGTTTGCAGCCGCTTGGGAAGTGAACCAGTGGATAGAAGATCTTTCTGTCTCTCCTCTCTATAAATCTGCCTTTCCAATAAAACTAAATAAATAAATAAAAAGAAAAGGTAAATCAAAATCACGATAAGGCACATGTTTTGGTTAGAGCATGTGTGTTATGTTATCTGTGATTGTTCTTCAGTGTTGATAGCTGCAAATTATGGAAACATGGTTCAACAATGAAAGGACATGTTTTTGCAAGACAAATGTCATATTCTCATTTGACAAATGAGGCCTAATCTGATTAGTTCATCAAAATGATTCCTAAAGAGGCAAGTGGGTATTTGACCTAGTGTTTTTACCTGGTTAGGATGTGTGAGTCCTGCATTGGAATTCCAGGGTGTGATACCCTCCAACCAGGATCCACAGTGGTGATGATGGCTCCCCGTGTGTTCTTGCACCCACATGGAAATCCTGGATTGAGCTGCAGCTGCTGGCCCCTATTTCAGGCATTTGGGGAATGAACCAGTGACCAGATGTATATTCTTTCTTTCTGTCACTATCTCCTCAACCTCTCCAAAAAATGTGGTTTTTTTTTCTTAATTACAAAAGTAATGTTTCATGAGCACAACAGAGACTGACTTGGAATCTGAGCAGTAAGCAGAGCTCTGTGTTCCCAGGAGATAGCTCCTAACTCTGGCACAAGAATTTCAGGAATGTTTATAAATACCATCAAATCACCTCTAGTCCTTTTTTTTGAACCCTTTGGAAGAAGGTTCAATTTATTTTTTTAATCCAGTTTTTAGTGTTTTATGTGATAAGCTTCCAACATGCAGTAGGAAGTAAGTGGAATGTCAATTCATGTTGAATTTCAGATGAAATTATCACTAATAATAAAGGATGTGAAAACCTTGCTGTTGATAGCAAATATTAGAAGTACTCAAAGCTTGTGCTCATAAACAAGAGGAAAAAGGAAAAGGCTGAAAATATGAAGCAGCTGGTACTTGCTGCTGAAGCCACGCTCCGCCTTCCTTGCCAGGCTGCATTTCATGTTTGGGCCAAACCTTCCCGCTCAGAGGCTACCACTAGAATCCACAAGTGAACAGGAACCCACTTTCTTCTTCCTTCTTTGGAAGCAAACTCACCTGACATTTGCATACTTGCTGGCCTTGGCTTCCCAATGGTGAAGCCTGTTGGGATTGATTAGAAGTTTGTGTTAACTAAGGGATTAGCTTCCATTTTCCTACAGGGAATTCTCCTTTCTCTTTGGTCCTTCACCCTCTGAGCTGGCTACTTCTCAGAGGGTTCCTTTGACATGGTAAAAGTATGCAGAGACACCATCAGCAGAAAGAAAGCACAGAAAAAAAGCAAGGCTGGCCAGCCCCCAGCAGGACTTGAGATGCCGGCTGGAATTTCCACCATTGAGACAGTGCTCAGGTGGACTGGGAAAAACAAAACACAGGTAAAATCTGAGCTTGGGCAATGTACTTTCTTGCAAAAGGCTTCTGTGGAATGTAAAATGTTCATGGAAGGTGAACCGCCTTCCAGCCACCAAAAGTAGTGTTCTGAGGCCGAAGGTGATTGACTTTGAAATAAGACAAGTTGAGTGTCCCAGACATAACTGCATCTCCAGAAACTTCTACATTGAATACCAGCTTTGCTCTTGGATCATGATTCTTTTCTCTCGCATCCCACTTCAACTCCAGGATTTATATTGAAGGGATCTGGAAATTCCTCTTTTGGAAGCCCCTCTGATTGGTAAAATGCCAGATAACACTGGTTTTTTTTTTATGAGCCCTTTAATATGAGTCCATTTTTCTCTGCTTTGAAAAAATGCTGGAAGGCATTAAATGAACTAATTGTCCTAACATTAAACAAAGTGTCGTTTTGAAGTTTTTCTCTTCTACTTGTGAAACATAATTGTCTTTTGATGCCATTGGTTGCCTCAAATATCTCATCTTTGATCAAATCATAGACTTCTAGAATTGACAGTTACATAAATATCAGAACAAGGGAGTGGTTCAGTCTTTGGAGAGGGACAAACCAGCAGTTCCTAGTTGAGCAGGACACCCATCCATGACTGGCATCATGTTCTCAAGAGTGGAAGTTTCCCAGCCTTGGTCGCCCAGCTACATGCAGTGGAGTGGAACCCTGGAGAACACAGGTGTTGGGCTGTGCAGCAACCCAGCTGGGTGAGCCCTGGTCCTTTTTCTGGGTCCTATGTACGGGATGAGATAGTGCAGAGTCCCTGTTACAGGGAGCTTGTGTTCTAGTGGGGACACTGAAAAGCAGCAGCTAACTGGCCCAAGATTTGTGCCCTGTACTGATGAATGCTGGCAAGAAGCTTCGAAGGGGGTAAGGAGTTGCCCAGAATGTGGCAGGTAGAGGAGTCTCCAGGTGGACTGATTGAGAACTGACTTTCTGAGGAGGTGGCATTGGAGCAGGGACCTGGATGAGACAATAGGGATGTGCAAAGATCTGAGGGAAGTGCATCCTACATAGGGAATAGCAAGTGTGGTGAGGCGGGCCATGGTGAGCCTAAGAAACAGCCATGAGGACTAGAAGGGAGCGAGCAAGAAAAAATAGAGGAGAATGTTGCAAGCAAGGAGCAGAAGCCAGACCAGGCAGAGCCCTGCAAAAGGTGGAATGTATTCTAGGTGTGAGAAGAGGCCACCATAATATTTGTTTCTTTAATGAAATTAGGACATTTATTGATTGATTTGAGAGGCTGAGACAGAGAGACACACACCGAGACAAACTTCTCATCCACTGATTTATTCCCCAAATGCCCTGGAGCTAGGAACTGAATCCAGGCCTCACACGCCAGTGGCTGGAACTCAGCAACTCATATCATTGTCTGCTGCCTCCCAAGGTGTGCACTGGCAGAGCTGGAGTCAGGAACCCAGGTGCTCAGATATGAGATGTGAGGGTCCTCAGTGGCTCAGTGGCAGTTTTCTTCTCTGTGATGCCCCTTCCCTGTGTGTCTAATGAAGATAGCAGATCTCACCTCCCAGGGTTGTTGGGAGACTGAATGGCTTGTCACGGAACTTCTGTAAGATGCGTGGCTACAGCAGACCCGGCTCCCTCCTCTGGATGCACAAATAGCATGTCCACTACCACATGGAGGCCATCAGAACAGTAGCCTACACAGCTTCCTGCAGTTTTCAGGAGTTTCAGGCTCCGTTCCATGGACCAGAGAGCTGGGTTGGTTTTGAAGTCTTTTCAGGAGGATGTGGCATGCAGCAATTGCCTTGGTAACTGCAAAGGTCTCTGTCACGGTCTTTGGGTTATCCTATAAGATGGGCCAGGCCTCTGAAGGATGACATTTTGAGGTAAATCCCAGCCAGGGCAAGAAGAGTGTGTAGTATGTATCTGCTAAGCTAATAACACAAGTTGGAGAATCAATATATCACCCAGTCCAAGATGTAGTGATATTTTCTTTCAAGAGGCCTGGAGGGGTAATTCCTGGAACTGAGTCACAGCTGGAAGAATCAGATCTCTCTGATTGATGGGGGTTTTCAGCATGTTTATATGGAGCTCGGGAGCATTGGAGGTAAAAAATTATTATCCCTCATATTTAATAATGCCAATCTGAGCTTTAAACCTCCCTGTGATTACAGTTGAATACTGGGCATAATAATTACTTAATTTGTTCGGTCTAAGTTCTAGATGCACTGTGAAGGCACAAAGGACTGTGTCTCCAAGGGAAGCTGTTTTCCTTGAAGGTTTCTGAGTTGTAGGATTTGCCCTTTAAAATGCACATGCATGAGGATATGGCATGATTATCTCTACCGCACCCCTGGCACCATGCAGCCACGATCAACACATCTATTCAACTAGCATTTATTACAGGACATGAGATAGGACTTATGCTAAGCTGTCAAGGTAGGAAGATGAAGAAGTCTCATTGCAGACCTCAAGAGATTTGCCTAGTTGTAGAAAGAGTATGCAAAACTGCATAAAGTATATACATGGATAGGCATACAATAATGCTGGCTGGAAATGTATATATATGTAACAGTTCCCACAGCATGGTGCCTGTCATCTCTGTCTCTGCATGACTGATATTGTTGGGAAGGCTTTCCTTCTGCATTAGAATCATGCCTCACTGCTTTGACTCATTGGTGCTGGATCTATACTGTTGGATCCACACAGTGAGTCCTGCCATGTATTAGCCCTTGAGGCACCTCGGGGTGGAGGCATGATTCCTGCAGAAATTTCCAGTTCAGCATGTGCTCTTCTTTGGGTGGTCCTTGCCAACCTCAGGCTGGAGTCGTTGGCTTGCTTAGTCATGCTCCTCTGACCTCCCTCTGTATCCTTGAGAGGGTGTCAGGGGGACACATGGCTGCATTGTGTCTCTTTTCCCCTTCTCTGGGGTCAGTTGGTTGCACATCCCCTGTTGACCTCTAGTTCTAGATCCAGCTGGTTCATCCCATCCCCTCATAGTCGACTGCTTTTCAGAATCTGACACGAGATTGCACACCTCACCACTTGCACATATTCCTGTAGAGCTGAGCCATCCACAAAGAAGCTGCCCAATCCACTCAGCCTCATGTCAGCTGTAGTATTCTAAAAATGTATGAAGACAGAAAGCCTATTCATTCCTCTGGTTTAAATCACCAAATGCCTGCCAGTGGCAAGGACTGAGCCAGGGCCATGGCCAAGAGCAAAGAATGTATGCCATCCAGGTCTTTCACATGCACAGCAGGAACCCAGTTACAGACACTGATCTGCCCCCTCCTAAGGTTTGCATTGGTGGGGAACTGGAGTCAGAGGCAAAACAAACTCAGGCACCTTGACGTGGCATCTAAACTGCACATTTAAACTATCTCCTCCGTTGATCCTTCCCTCTAAATCAGGTCTTTCCTTAGCTATTTTTCACCCTGTGTCACCTAGGGAAGTTCTGATTCAGTAGGTCTGGAGTAGATGCTGGGATGCTCTATTTCAACAAGACTCTTTCATTGTTCTGATCACAGTCAAGTTCAGTTATGACTGATAAAAGCCACTGACATATTGAGCAGGCCAAGAACAGAGCCCAATGATGTGTCCCTAGAAATTTCCTTGGATATTGACAGTCATTCATTTATTTGTGCCCTTCAGTGTCATCAACCAGGCAGCTTCTAATCCATCTGCTTGACATCGAGTCAGAGTATTTTTTTCTGCATCTTGGCTTTTTAGGTAGGTTATATCCTTCATTTGTCCTCTGACTATCCGGCCTGACCTGAACTGCACATGCTTGTTTATTGAACTCGTGCTGGGTCCCGGAGCACGTCACATTCTCAGCCGGGCACTCAGGCACCATCCTAATTAAAGCAAGAGCTCAGGGTGGTCCTTCACCCCTATCTGTTGAAACACGTTCCTCACTTAGCTTCCAAGATATCCTCCAAAATTGGCAGGACCCCTGCATGCTCTTGGTGGTTCCGCCTCTGTTCCCTGACCCCTAAGTGTTGGAGTGCCCCAGGCTCATCCTGGGACATCTCTGTTCTTCGTTCAGCTGTAAGAGGTCTCATCCAGACTTGAAAGCTATAGGCTATCAATTGCTGATGACCTCTAACCTGATGTCTCTGGTCCTGACCTTATCCGAAGGCCAACAGCCTGTCCAATTCCACTTAGATTCTGAAACTTAACACCTCTGAGAAGACACTCCTGATCAGGATCCTCTTGGAACCTGCTTTTTTGCCCTAACTGCAGTGAATGGTAACTCCATCTGCCTTTTGCTATGGTATTCCCTTCACACTCTTTCCTTTCTTCTCATACCCCAGGCGCTGCGTAAGACTACATGAAGAGTCTGGTTTCTTCTCACCACCTGAAATCATATGCTCTAATCTAAGTGGCTGCTACATCCTGGCCACATCCATACATAAGCCTCCCAATTATGTTCTGGTTCTTGTGTCTCAACCCCTACACTCAAGATCTCTCTCTGCAGCTGCTACTGTGATTTTTAAAAATCAAGGAGAGAGGCAGAAAGACGAAACACAGAGAGATCTTCCATTTGCTGATTCACTTCCCAAATGGCCAAAGTGAGGTCCAAGTAGGTCTCCCACATAAGTGATAGGAATTCAAGCCCAATGCTGTCCAATGTGTTAGCAAAAAGCTGGATCAGAAGACAAGTAGACAGGTCTCAAACCAGGTAATCTGATATGGAATGTTGGCATCATATGTGGCAGCTTAACCTCTGTATCACAGATCTGGCCCTTAGAATGATTTTTTTTTTCTTAAATGCAAAATCTTAAGACTTCCTGGCTCCAAACCCTTAACTAAGCCTGCTGGCTCACTCAAAACTGTAAGGGGCCCGATGCCTCTGTGAGCTTGTCTTCCTCACTGTGCCCTATCGTTGTACTTCAGCCTTGTTTTAATATTCCAATGAAATACAAGGCATAAGCAACCACTCCAGGATCTTTGGGTCTGTCCTTCCCCTGCATGGTATGTTCTCTCCCAGGGATCCACATGGGGAGTTTCCTTTCCTTTCTTTTTTGGTCCCTACTCAAACATCACCTTGTCCTTTATTCGCTTTAAAGATTGATTTTATTTTTATTTGAAAGGCAGATTGACAAAAAGATCTTCCATTTGCTGGTTCACTTTCTAAATGGACATAATGGCTGGAGCTGAGCAGATCTGAAGCCAGGAGCCTCTTCTGGGTCTCTCATGCAAGTACAGAGCCCAAAGTCTTGGGCCACCCTATAGTCATTTCCAGGCCATAAATATGGAGCTGGCTGGGAAGTGGAACAGCCAGAATACAGACCAGCACCCATATGGGTGCTGGTGCTTGAAGGTGAAGCATTAGTCTGTTGAGCCATGGAACCAACCCCATCCTATCTTCTATGCAGCGTGGCTATTGTATTTCTTCTTCATAAGACATATAATTTATGCCCTAAGAAGTTTACTTGACTTGATCTGCCGCCTAGAAAGTGAACTTGTGTTTTGTTCACTGCTGCACTCCAGTTCCTAGGCTGTTCAACGGTACATAGTAGTGTTCAAAAAGTAGTGCATATGCAGGATGCCTTTGGTGTAGTAGCTGAGACATCACTTGGAACACCCATGTCTCATATCAGAGTGCCTGAGTTTGAGTCCAAGCTCTACCCCCAATTCCAGTTTGTTGCTGATGCACACCTAAGGAGGCAGCTGGTTCTGGCTTAGGCACCTGGCCATCCCTGCCACTCATACATGAGATCTTCAGTAAGGACCTGTGCCAGGTTTGACTTGACCCAGACCTAGCTGTTTTGGGAAATTGGGGAGTGAACCAGTGGAAGGACTGTCTTTCTGTCTCTGCTTGTCAAATAAAATGGAAAAAATGTGAGGCAAAAAGAAATAATGGTTATAAAAGAATGGTAAGAATGATTGAGCAAATGAATGAGGAAAGCATTGTTCTAAACTCTGGCCGTTTTGTGTCATTGATTGTTGAGTTGTGGAAATCATTGGTTCAGATCTCTAGCAGGGATTCTCTAATGCTACAGTGAAATACCTAAGGCTGGATACTTACACAAGAAAGATGTGCTTGGGCTTTTGTAAGAACCAACTTTCCCTAGAACTCTCTGGTAGACCATCATACCAAAGACCTAAGGTTCTCCCAGTTTGTCCCATCTCTGCAGGGACTGGCCACCTCCCAGCATTGCCACAGGAGGACCAAGCCTCCCACACAAGAACCTGCAGCTGCCAAACCACTTCCAAATCAGAACTCACTCGAGCACTGTATTAACCATTCTTATAGCATAAAAGGTGGCAGAGTTACCTGTGGTTTCTGAGGTCTGATTACCAAGTGGCACTGTGTTAGAAATAGCAGGCACGTCTATTCTGGGTATCAGCGAAGAAAATAACCATTTATTTTTGCCATGAAGATGGGAATCTATGTATGATTACCTCATTCCAAGGGGAAAATAGGGCTGCAGTTCCTTTTTCGCTTTTTCCCAACAGTTGTGCTCATGGCTTTGTTCTGAGGTAGGGGTGACAGGCAGGGTGATTTGTTAGCAACACAGGCAGGTAAGGGAGTTGCTAGTGAAGGACAGTGGAGGACTCGGCTTTTAAAAGAAGGAAAGACATCTTTTCCTATTCTTGGTATGAGTTTAAGGTTCATACCACTTCCCCTGCTAGCCCTGGCCCAGCACCTGATCCACTGAGCAGGATGGGTAGCCAGACCCAGGTGGTTGTCTGGCCTGACAAATCTTCTAGGAGTACCCTCTTTTGCTCAGTTAGTTCCTAGCACAGTAGGTACATACAATGTCACAGTACATGCAGTTCTTGACAGTAGGTACATAAAATGTCCAGCAGTGTTCTATCAGGCATGTTTGGAGGGCTGAGCTGAATAGGCAAGCCAGGGAATTGGTCCTCACAATGCCTTTTGTCTTGGCTTTGTGTACATGATGAGGAGTCGCTCTGAGCAGCTTTCAGTAACTGGAAAAATCTGTGTGAGCCCCTCCACCTGCTTCCTGTCACAGTCCTGCTGGGACCCTGTTGTCCCAGGAAGGCAGATTAGAGGTGGTGAGTAGATGCAGTTATCTGGATACCTGGTACCCAGAAGCAGGAGACACTTCTGAATTGCTGAAGATGCATCTGCAGAGCTAGAAAGCACTGGGCTCTTGGTCAGTGACAGGTAGCCAACTGACCGCATGAGCACTCTGATAGCTTGTTCAACAAACATGGCATGAATTGGAAAGATCTCCATTTTTCCCTCTGTGTATATCCTTTCTTTTCCTCTTCCTCCTCCTCTTTCTTGTTCTTCTTTTCTTTTAAGATTTTTTTTTTTAATTTGAAAGGCAGAGTTACACAGAGAAAGGGAGAGACATACAGAAAGAAAGATCTTTGATCCTCTGATTTACTTTCAATAGCCACAAAGGCTGGGGCTGGGCCAGGCCAAAGCCAGGAGCCAGAAGTCTCTAAGCACTTCTTCCAGGTCTGCCACATGGGTGCACGGACCCATGCATTTGGGCTGTCTCTTGCCACTTTCTTCAGGCGCATTACCAGGGAGCCACATCAGAAGTGGAGTAGCTGGGATTCAGACCTCCGGTCCATATGGGATGCTGGTATCACAGGCATTGGCTTAATGTGCTCTACCACAATGCAGGCCCTGTGCATATTTTTATCCAGAGGAGTTTTGGGGGGAATCCAAGTCCCTCTGGGTCACGAGTCCAGCCATTGTTTCTTTTCTGTGGTTCTCCCTGAGATGGAATCCTGCCCAGTATTTGCTAGCCCATGGGTAGGCCCTGTGATCACACAGCGCTGAGTAAAGATCAAAGCTCCAAAGTGATTCTGCAGTGAAACCTCACTCACTCTTCCTGCCGGGGCCCTGAGAAGGGATGAGGTGTGGGCCTCAGCCCCTGTGACCTTCTGAGGCCCCTCTCACCCCCATCCTACCAAGTGCTGCTCCCCACTTCCTGCCAGAACTTAAGTGGGGGTAGGGCTGTGCACTCTGGGGAAGAGGCTCATGTCTTGGTCTTTGTGAGACTTCCTTGCTGAGTTCCCAGAGCTGGGGGGAACACCTCACTTCTTGTGGCTGCCTGGCATCCTGCTCTGATGGGAGGGTATCTTTCTCTGCCAGAGTGCCCCAAGGTCTGTTGTCTGAGGCTGCTTCTCATCCCCGACTCCCTAGGCAGGTCTTGCTGACCGGGCCAGGGCCAAGCTGTCTCTCACGTGTGGCCCTCAGGCTTTCTCCTGTGAGTGAGTCCTACCCTACCCACAAAGCACTGGCCAGCCCTATGGCTCTGGAATTTCCAGGGCCAGAGGCAGCCCATGGCCCCCATGCCTAGATTCCTAGGCAGGGTCAGGCCTAATTGCTGCATCTCTCAATTGCTGAGACTCCCTTCAGAACTCTCAGGCAGCCCCCTGACAGTTCTCACTGGGTTTAGGGAAGAATGAAGCTGTCCTGATCCTTCTGGGACCAGGAATCACTCCTAATACAGCACGGCAGCCCTGTCTCCAGGGATCTCCCACCCCTACCCAGTCTTCCTGTGGGCACTTGCCAGCTGCTCTGCTTTGCTGACATATGCAGGAAAGAGATTCTTAGCTGGAGGGTACAGCACTAATGATATATAGTTCCTCTTCATTTTGGTTCTGAGATAGTAATGAATAAAATTGCAGGCTAAGTATATTGTTAAGAATTGAGGAGCAGGAGCTGGCATTGTGATGCAGTGGATTAAACCACATGTGGTACAGGCATCCTTTATGGGAGTGATTGTCAGAGTCTTGGCTGCTCCACTTCCAATCCAATTCCCTGCTAATGTACCTGGGAAAAGCAGCCAAGGATGGTCCAAGTTCTAGGGTCCCTGCCACCCACATGGGAAACTAGGATAGAATTCTAGGCTCCTGACTTGGGCCTGGCCCAGCTCCAGGTGTCGAGGCTGTTTAGGAAGTAAACCCACGGATAAAACATGTTTCTCACTCTGTATGTGGGGGGGGGGGGGGGGGAGAGAAAGACTCTGTCTTTCAGATTAAGATTATTTTTGAGAAGCAGAATGTTGTGTTCCAGATAAGAATCCTGGTGCCCAGCAGCCCTTTACCAGCTGACTGCCAACAGTAACCCCTTGCAGGTGGTTATAGCACTGCTCTGGGGCCAGGCAACCTGGACTCAATCCCTGCCCTACTGTGCCACTTTACTTCTGAGTGATCCTGACAAATTACCCCGTTTATGTGTCTGTTCTCTGTTGTGGACAGTAGCAAGTCCCTGGTTAGGGGTGTTGTGGGGTGAGATAATCCGGACAGCCCAAGGCATGGCCTGCAGTCAATGTCCAGCAGGTTGGCTGCTCTGGACTGGCTGGGCCAAGCTGTCAGCCAGCAGCTCTTCCCCACATCCCCTCAGCCCTGCCTATGCTTCCACAACACTTCACTGTAGACGCTCTGGACTTTCCAAGTGCAGCCATGGTAGGGCCCTCCTCTGCCCAAAACCCCATTAGCCTCTTCCTCTCTTAACATTGTCACACTCATGTGTAGATGCCATAAGCAAGGTCTGCCACTTTGTCCCGTGTTGGCTGACACCCGCTGCCTGTCCCTTCCCTCCAGCACACTCAGCTCCTGCAGGTGTGACTGTTATCTTCTGCTCTTTGTGCCTCCTACACAGTACCTGGTGCCTCACAGGTGATGTGCCATGAAAGGATTTGCCTTCTGAGGTCCCAGGTGCAGAGCTCACCTGCAACTGGGTGACACATTGCCATGTCTCGGCTTGGGCTGTAGATACAGAAGACCACAGACTGGGTGACTTTCCGGACATTAATTTCCCACAGTTTTGGAAGGCAGGAAGTCCATGGGCAAGGCGCTGGCAGATTTGGTTCCCTGAGGGCTCTCTTCTTAGTCTGCAGACAGTTGCCTTTCTGCTGTGACCCCAGGTGGGAGAGAAGACAGACTTTGGTCTCTACTTATAAGGACAGGAAGCTTTTCAAGGTTAGCAGTCCTGTCCCTCTTGCGTAACCTCTAAACCTGGTGGCCTCCTCAGCCCCCGCTCTCCACACTGTTGAGGGGTAGGGCTTCAGTACAGAGACTGACCAGTGAGTCCGTAAGAGTCCCTGCAGTACATGTTGTACTTGGGCCAGAATGTTCCTTAGGGATGTCTCTGTGTTTTGAATGTGCAGATGAGGAAATCTGGGGGATGATTAGGATCTCTGTATAGTGCTGCTTCTGCAAGTGCTTGTGTTTAGGGGCCTTTGCACCCATGGTGGGGTGGGCAGTGGTTGTCTGGCGCAGGAGCAGGACCAGCTGATAGAAGCTGATGCAGCTGGCCTCCCCACTGCTGCTCAGTGGGGTCCTAAAACATGACTGCCCTCCCTCCGCTCCTTGCCTCAAACACAGGCCATGGCCTTTTATTTTTTAATCTGCAAGAAAGGATTACATGAGTCTCATTGATGACCCTTTGTGACAAGGGAAAATGGGAAGGAGTTTTGAGTCTTTCAATAGCTGGGCTTTCTGCAGCCTGGCCTCTCTGCCTAGCCGTGAGTAAAGCTGTTCTTGCTCCGTCTCAGCTTGTGCACTGCTCAGCTGCTTATAAGCTTACTTGTGGCTGCTCATCCTCTCTGGCCTTTATGGCACCTCCTTGCATGGATGAAAGTTTAGGTTCTGCAGAGTGGTTGCCCTACAGCCCTGAGGGTCTTTAACCAAAAAGAATTCATTTAAAAGGCAAAGTTAAGGAAGGATGAACAGAAAGAGAGAGAGCTTCTATCTGGTGGTTCACTCCTCAAATGGTGCAGTGGTCAGGGCTGGACCTAGCTGAAACCAGAAGCCCAGGTGCTTCATCCAAATCTCCCCAGTGGGTGGCAGGGACCCAAGGACCTGGCCCATCTTCCACCACTTCCATAGGCATATTAGCAGGGAATTAGATCGGAAGCAGAGTAGTTAGGACTTGAACCAGTGCCTGTCTAGGATGCTGGTGCTTTCGATTGTAGCTTAACCCACTGCTCCACAGCATCAGTTCGAGATTTTTGGGGAGCTTGTTTAGGGGCAGGTTTCTCGGTGGCCCTGAGTCCCACCTGCTCTTGATCTCCAGGACCAGCCTTGTCCAAGTCGTTGCATTTTCCTTGCAGTGTCTGGTTAGCCTTTTCTCTGTAGGAAACTTCTTCTCTCTCCCTGATTCCAGAGATGCTGTGTCAGTGCCACACCACAGGACCTGGTCTCTGGAGGAGTGGGAGAACCAAGACCTAGCATCATGAATCTCAGAGGGGTCTAGCTGTCCTGGCTCTGTGTGTTGCATATTACAGATGCTTGTCTCTGTTTTTCATCCTGCAGTGGGAAGGAATCTGCTTATATATGCAAAAGCAGAAGAGTCCCAGACTGTGCGCTGTATTGGTTCTATTTTTGTCTCTCTTTTCTGTGTGGGTTGAGATCAAAGAAACTGAAGCTTACCAGGTGGCACATTGAGGCTACTCTGAGTTGCCGGGGAAGAAGGCCACAGGCACTCCTGGAGTTTTGTTTTTCTTCTTGTTTGTGCATGTTCATGGAAACAGATTTCCAGAAGAAATCCTGACTCAGAACATATTCATCTGTTGCAGAACTATAGGGAGAAGCTGCTTAAATTCCAGTGTCAGCTGAACAAATGAGGTGATGCAGAGGAGCTGGCGGAGGGGAGGGATGGCAGCCTGGGCTTTCACCTTCTTACTGAGACATACTTGGTCCACTGAACCGTGGAACTGGGCAGATCTCCCAAGTGGCTAGAGTGTGGCTTACGACTAGAAGTCACCCAGAAACAGTGACTGACCATCAGAGTGCCCAATGAGCTCCCCTAACAGCCGAGGTAGCCTCGCTGCTAGCTCTATGTTCCACCGTGCTGGTTCTGGGCCCACACGCCTACTGCCACCGCTGGCTTCTCTCACTCTGCTGTTCCACTTCTTCTCTATGTTCTGAGCTTGCACCCACTCATGATTTCAGCCTTTTTCTTGATTTTTGCTTAATCATGGCTTCTATTTTCTGGTTTTTTTCTCTGTATTTGCACTTTCCCCAAGAAAGAGATATAGTGAACAAGCCAATGACTGTCAGTCTGTTAGGCATGGTCATCAGGCTTGGCTTAGGAGGGATTCAGGCAAAGCAAGTGCCCAGAGTAGATTCTCCCCTGAAGTATTTAAATTAGGCAGTCCTATGTCTTCATATGGTTTTAAAATAATATTTCCGCTTTCGCTGAATTCTTGTTATATAACCTTGTTGTTTGGACTTACTTCTGTCTTCACAGTAGTCCGTGACATTGGGTTACCATGTCACAGATGTGGAAATGGAGGCTTAGGTGGGTGAAGTAATTTGCCCAGGATTGTATTAGCAGGTAGGTAGTAGAATTGAAACTCAGACAACCTGGTCTATATTATAGTATCTTGCCTACAGTGCATCTCGCGTTTGTGTAGGCTACCCCCACACCGTGTGCCAGTGATCCCTTGGGGAGTTATCGAACGTGGGTACTGTCGTGCAGGAGGGTGACTCTGGAATGTGCTCTCTGCCCCAGCCTGGAACAGGCTTGTCAAGGTGGCTGATATATCACGTCTCCCTTGCGTGGGACTAACATGCACGGATATATTTTCATTTGTCAGCTCTCTCTAAAATTCTGTTCCAGAGATATTGCCTCAGACATGTCCATTAACATGTCTTATTTCTTCTGAGATATAGATTGATCTCTCTGTGAAGGCATGAATGATCCTGTCTAGTACTTAGCAGATAATAGAAATTTCCTATTCACACTGGAGGATCTCTTTAAACCTCCAAACTGGTATGCTCAGAGCTAGTTGACCAAAAGCCAATTTGCAAACAGCCAATTTGTTGAATATATTTGTTTCTTTTGGCTTTTTTAATTGACTGGAGTTTGTTTGGTTTTTATAGCAGCACATTATGCTATGGTCAATTTGTTTTTGCCTCTGTGACCTGCTACAACAAGAGTTATATAGGGCCCAGAGCGGTAGCCTAGTGGCTAAAGTCCTCTCCCTCCTTGCACACGCTGGTATTCTGTGTGAGCCCCGGTTCATGTCTTGGCGGCCCCGCTTCCCATCCAGTTCCCTGCTTGTGGCTTGGGAAGGCAGTCAAGGACGGCCCAAAGCCTTGGATCCTGTACCTGTGTGGGAGACCCGAAAGATGCTCAGGGCTCCTGGCTTCGGATCCAGATCGGCTCAGCGCCAGCCATTGTGGCCACCTGGGGAGTAAATCAGCAGGTGGAAGATTTTTCCTGTCTTTCCTCCTCCCTGTATATCTGACTTTCCAATAAAAATTTTTTAAAAATAAATCTTAAAAAAAGTTATATGTAGACTTATAGCAGAAAATCGAGACTCCTCAGAAGAAGGCGTAATTGGAAACATTTTGATGATGAAGAATTCTTATGAATATATTCATTTTTACCACCTCTTATTAGTATCTTGATAATGTATTAATTTAAACTCTATGTAGAAATTCTACATATATTCTGAACCTGAGAATATTTTACTTGGCACATACAGTACTGACTGGCCTCTGACCTGCTCTCTTATTCTGATCTTTCTGTCATAACTGCTATGGTTCAGAATCCCATTTTCATGTCAAACAGAACAGTGGTCAAAGAAAAAGGTACATGGAGCTAATTGCTCTGCTTCTCCACCATTCTCTTCATCCAAAAGACTTAGCTTCATGGGCTGATAGTTCCCCAACATTATCAGCTAGGTCCAGTCCCCTTGGCAGCTTTAACCCCCAGAGCTTTGCCTGGGAGTCAGGTAGGAGAAGGCTAGGAACTCCTGTGTGAGACAAATGACAGGCTCTTCGTGTGTGTGTGTGTGTGTGTGTGTGTGTGTGTGTGTGTGTGTGCGCGCACACACACTTCTAGTGCAAGTGGTTATAGGTAGAGAAGAGTCAAATCACATTTCATGTTTATGTGTTTCAGTAAATTTTTGTTTTTAAATGTTGGTATTTAGGGACATGCATTTGGTGAAGAGGTTAAGATGCCTCTTGGAATGATATTACAGTGCCTGAATTCAGCTTCGAGCTAGGATCCTGCTTTTAGCTTCCTGCTGTGCCCATGAGCAGCAGGGGGTGGCTCAAGTGCTGGGATCCCTGCCATGCATGGGAGACCTGGGGCGAGTTCCCAGCTCTCCAGTTCTTCCAGGCCTAGCCTCCTCTGCTGCAAACATCTTGGAGAGTGAACTAGTGAAAAGGACATCTCTCTGTCTCTCTCTCTTTCTGTCTCTCTCTCTCTCCCTTTCCTCCCTCCCTTCCTCTCTTTCCCTCTGCCTTAAAAAAAGATTAAACTCAAGGACTAAACTTTCAAGTTTACATGGAGAATTGGAGCAAACTATGTTACCCATAACTTGTCAGTAAAATGAAGCATCTGAAAGTTCCAGCCAGAACTGCTCATTTGACTCAGGATTTAGAACATACTGAATTAATTGTTTTGTTACCAACTGGGAAAGTTACCATTTTTAAATCCAGCATTTTTTCTGCCCCTTTGCTGTCTCCGGGCTCACAGCATGTTTTCTGCCAGCATAAAGTGTGAGCCTTGGTTCTGACCATTTGCATATGTGTAAATGCATCCCCATGTGGAAGGAACATGGAAGCCTCATTTACTCATAGCCACTGTGTCTTGCAGGACTCCTCAGGTATGAGTGAAGATTCAAATTTACCCAGTTTGGGCAATCAATACAGTGTCTTACAGGAAGCTAAAGCAACACATACACACAACTGGGAACCTCTGGACCTGGGAGTGTATGACCTGCTGTCAGTAGTTGGCCTCATGGCTCTGTTCTTTGCTTCTTCTGTGTCTCACTGCAGACCGATTTTCTCCACCTAGCTTTCAGGTCTAGCATCACGCTGTGTCAGCTGCTAGTGAGTGCGGCCTATTCTAAATCCTGGCCTCTCTGGAAGTGAATTCAGCCCTCATCTTGTTGAGGCAGTGGGTTCATGTGAGAATATGGCAGCACCAAAGGGGCCAAGGAGTGTATTGAGTGTATTGAGGAGCAAGGAAGAGGAGCAGGCGATGTTCCGGGAGGAGGGGATGCCTCAGCTTCCCAGAAGATGAGGTGTCTGCCACTGCTGGTGTTCTTGCACGTTCCTGAAGATGTACCATGCATCTGAGTGCCTGCTTGAAATCATTTGGCAGACTTCACTGTAATCTTTCAGACTCCTTTTTTCCTTGCAGCTTGTCAACTACAAGCTTTAATTATAATTATTCTACAGCAGGCATGTACTTGTGCTTCTAACTCATTTGTCAAATTGAGCTTAATATACTTAAAAAGTCCAGAGAGAGAGAGAGACCGTGTCTTTAAGACAACAGAAGGCTGAGCTGTCAGCTCCCCATCATGTTGGTAATCCAACGCCCCCGCACCCGGGTGGTGCTCAGCTCCTCCGTGGTCCCGATGTAATCAGATTCTGTCAACTGTTGCCCTGCCTGAGTGGCTGTGAACTTTGCACAGCTGGAAAAGTGAGCCTTTTCTTCTTCCCCATCTAGGGATGTAAGCCAAGAAAAAGAAACCAGTCTGTAGGCACTGACTTCCAGTCTTCGTGCCTCTTGAGTTGAACTAGTGAAGTTCGAGGTGTGGTGCAGCAACTAAAGCAACCACAAACAACACCAGCAACCCACACGGGTGCTCATTCGAGTCTTAGCTGTTCCACCTCTGATCCAGCTTCCTGCTAATGGCTGGGAAAGCAGCCAAGAGTGGCCCATGTGGCCCCTGCCAGGTGAAATTCCTGGCTTCTGACTTTGGACTGGGCCAGCCCTTGCTGGTATGGTCATGTGGGGAGTGAAACAGCAGATGAAAGAACCAGCTCTCCCTCCACACTCTGTCCCACACTTATATCTATAACTTGGACTTTCAAGTAAGTAAATATATTTTTTTAAAACAACAAAAACAGCCCAGTTAATCATATGTTCTTGAAAACTGCTGAGAGTGGATGTGGTATTCTCACCACAAAAGTAACTATGTGAAGTAATGCATATGCTAATTAGCTGGATTTAGTCATTCCACAGTGGGGAAATACTTAAAGCATCATGTTGAATGTCGCAAGTGTGCATTATTTTACCTGTAAATTAAGCAGAAAGTTAACTTAAAAACTGCTGAAGGACCTAGTCTTTCCACCCAGGGGCAGGGAGGGCCTGGCGGTAGTTTTCCGCTCAGAACTAATTGCCTAGGTTCCAAGTCCATTAAAACTAAAAATCTTGCTCATCTTGCCTGTGCTTTGCAGGGTTAGCTTTCCCTCTGCTCTTGGCAGGTTCTGTCTCCAGTCCTGTCTTTGCCGGAATTTAGGATGAAGTGAGGAGAATCTGCAGTCCAACTCTGGGCCCCCAAGTGATTGCCTGTTGCCATGGAAACAGTTTCAGGCCTCTCAATTAAAACTGCCCCTGCAGGCTGGGGAGAGTAAGTATTACAGTGAGCCAAGTGCTGATCCTCCAAAGGATACCGGGAGAGGACAGATGATCCAGGAATCTACCGACAGTCAGTAGCATGCTTTCATGCCTTTTCAGGAAGAAGGATCCAGAGATTTTTAGGTGCTGGTTCGTGTACTTGCTGCACTGGGCTGCTCAGATCATCCCTTTAATCCACTGAGCTCCTTGTGTGCAGGGATGGCCCATGCAGGACTGTTTGGGAACAGTCTGATCTTTACCCAGACGTGAGGGAGGGTGAGTCATAAATCATTACAAATGGGTGAAATCATAGTGAATCTTAGAGTTGGAGGGAACCTAAAGGTCAGATGGTCCCCATTTGCCATCTGTTTTGGCCAGTGTAACGTAGACTCACAGAGTCAGCCACCTATGAGAAGGCCCATGTCTCACAGGGCAGCCTTTTCTGACCCATTATTAGATATCTGAGGATGATAGCTATGCCTCAGTGAGAGGGCACCGACACGTGTCTCTCTCACTTCCACATCTGCTGCTTGTTTCTAGTGCCAAACCAACTGAGTCTACTTCTCCCATCAAGACCTCTCCCATGGGGCCACTGTTAGGGTGTGGTAGGTTAAGCCACCACCTGTGATGTCAGTATCCCCTTTCAGAGCACTGGTTCCAGTTTGGATCCAGCTGCCTATTAAATGTATCAGGCAAGGGAGCAGAAGATAGCCCAAACACTTAAGCCTATTCCACCCATCAGGGAGTTCCAGATGAAGTTCCTGACTCTGTTCTTCAGCCTAACCCAAGCTTCAGCTTTTTTGGACATTTGGAGAGTAAAACAGTCAATAGAAAATCTGTCACTCCATGCCTTTATCACTCTGTCTTTCAAATAGATTCTTTAAAAAAAAAATTCAGGTACTAAATGTTACCAGCTAACCATAAAGTCTTCTCTTGCACTGACTGGGCAGGTCCAAAACATTAAGACTCTGAAGTCTTCACCTGTGGTTAGCACAGTTGCAGGAAGGACTGGGGGCCCCCAGCGCAGAGCCCTTGGATTTTGTCTGACTTCCTGGCCAGCTGGTTTCCCAGCAGCCCATGTGTAGGTGTAGATTCTGCTGCAGTGTTTGCTGTTATGTTTGCGCTCAACTGTTGCCTTCCTGGTGTGAGCAGTCATAGCTCAGAGCTTGAAGATGTAAGACAAGAAAGACAGAATGGATCAAATCATTGATGGCTGTGGTTTTACGAAGAGTGTGGCTGCCAAAGTGTAAATGCATCCTTCATTCCTAATTGCTTCAGTAACCCCTCAGCCTCTTGCCTGTCACTTTCTGTAAACCCTTGGCTGTGTGTGTGTGTGTGTGTGTGTATGTTTCAGCCTTTTCTTTGGACCATTTCCTTCTATGTGTTCTGCTATTTACATTCTATGTTCTGAAGTCAGCATCCCCCTAAGAAGAAGCACACAGAAAGACCAAACAAATACAAATGGTATGTTCCAAATATTCCTGCAAGCTTAAAATGCACGAAAACTCCCAAACTCAAGTGCACATGTGTGCTGACTGAGAAGCAGGTGCCTGGTTTCCTGGGGAGGCAAGGAGTGCAGAAATAGACATTCTGTTCTAGTTCCAGCAAATCGATAGGTGTGTGACTGTTGGCCGATCACCAAATCACCCTGAGTTCCATTTTCCTCAAGTATAAAATCAGATGACTACTGCTTGTTCTTGTAGGCCGTTGGGAGTGCTTTGAAAACTAATTTTAAGACTTTACAGCAAGCTATATTATACACTGGGGTATTTTGATTGGAGAATTGCAAACAGATTTAATGAAAAATATATGAAATATAGGCGATTTTGAGTACTTTAGACCCACACACATCCATAGTTTCAAATTAACAGTAGCTGACCTCCACCTAGAGAAACAGGAAGTGTCTTCCTTACAGTGTTAGAGGAAAACCTCATGGCTTCTTGCTGCCCCTTTGCTTCCTGGGAGATGCCGAGGACTTTGCAGTGGTAGCTGACTCACCTCTGTATTTTCCCTGGAGATATTAGGTGGCCTGTCCTTCCTTGCGAGGTGCTTTTGTTGCACACCTGTGTTTCTTGCTTGTTTATTTTTTACTCAATACCACTTACAGTTGAGGACATGGAAAGCAAAAGTAACATCTACTTCTCCCTGTAGAATCTGATAACACTTTATGTGGTGTTTTTTTCTTTTCCTGTATATATGTTTTTACCAAAACATGTGACAAAAATGTCAGCAATTCCTCCATATCTATTTCCTAGTCCTTTTTCTTGTAGTGTTTTTACAGTTTTAATCACACTGATAATCAAATGCCATCCAATGTTTTTCTTTAGTGGTTTTGGGGAAGAACAATAATTGGATACTAGAGAACTGGTCCCATAATCCAGTGCCTTGTTTTCTGTTCTTCTCTTCCTCCAGGGAGTCCTGTCCAACATCTCTTCCATCACTGATCTTGGTGGCTTTGATCCAGTGTGGCTCTTCCTCGTGGTGGGCGGAGTGATGTTCATTTTAGGTTTTGCAGGGTGCATTGGAGCACTACGGGAAAACACATTCCTTCTGAAGTTTGTAAGTATCATATGCCCTGCTGCCCAACCAAGAGTCAAGCTCTTTATGTTACCTCAGGAGGACACTGCCAGCACAGACAAGACAATGAGCTATACTAATGGCCCTGACAAAGCTATGGTCCAAGTCTTGCTTTGCTTTGAGGTGAGCTCTGTACATCCTGTGCCCACATTCCCCTGTTATGCTTTCTTTATAATAGAGATACCACCCCACCCCATGCCATGCATGGAAGGTTTGTACATGCCTATGCTTGCATTACAGATTTGCAGTTAAGTTCCTAACAGTTTTTGGACTAATAGAGCCCTTAAATGTGTACACATTATTTTTTTAAATGATGTCTCTCACCTTTCCACTTCGCATGTAGCAAGTCAAGAGCTGTGCAGGCAATGTCTTAGAGGAACCAGGCAGAAGGATAGTGACTAAGTCCTGTCCAGAGTAAGTCTGCCAAGCAGCAGGTTTGGTACAAGTAGAGCAACGGTGTGACGGTAAGTCTCCCTCATCCTTAGGACAAAGGTCTCCATTGTTGTGTAATCATTGTTAACGTCTTTGTAGGGAACTGTTAATCAGGGAGTTTAGAAGTATTAAAAGTGAAAGTAGAAGAGGTCAGAGCAGAACACATGGAATGTGCCAGCAAATACGTACATTGGTTCTGTAAGTGTAGCCAGGGCGCAGACCCACATGCTTGTCGGTGTGGAGCTGGCATTCCCCCAGGTGTGTGACCCACAGCCCTGAATGTGAAGCCTGCACTCCCTCTCCAAGAACAAATAGGTGATCAGAAGGCCACACATTTTTATGGGGAGGCAGGGTGGGAGGGATTTCTATAGAAGAAGATCATTGTGCTGCAGCTTTTGTCACTTATTCCTAGAGTCACTCACAGCCCTTGTTGGCACAAGGTCATCTGGGAAATGTCCATTTAAAGCAAGAAGAAAGCCTGAGACCAATCTCAATAGCCAGGCAGCGTGTGGTTCTCTTCCCCAGGGTTCCCACCATCCCATCTCCCTGCATCTTCTCATGAACAGTCCTAAGAACAGAGATCTCATTCTTCCTCACCCAGGGCACCCAGTTTTGATTTGAGCAATTGAGATTCAGAGAAGAGAAGCTCTGGGAGGCTGTTTCACCTGAACGTTGACATGAATCATGCTAACACAGAAACGTTTAATTTACTGAGCAGCTGATTCTGTGTTCTGTATACAAGAGGGTATGGTAGAGTGACCAAATTTCCAAGACTCTACCTGCCAGATTCCTCCCTTTCCTCATGTGCAAGCAAATGCTTCGTGGAGTAGTGTGTCACCTTCAGGAGAGCTTTGTCCTTGACCATGATCCGCCAACCTGCCAGTTTTCTCAGGATTTGTGTCAAAGGACTGAGCTCGCTTCACTCAGCTTTTGTGGCTTGATTGGGCCTTATACTTATGTGCTGCCAGTCTTTGATTAGATGAAGCTTCCAGCTCCAGGAAGTGTGATCCCCTTTGATATGACTTAGATGAACATTTTTTTTTAAATCATGGTAGCACCTTTAATGGGCTTTATTGTTTTTATAGCTGACAATATCAGAGCTAATTGAAGATAGAGAAATAGACACGTCTGTGAAAATTAACATCTTAATTTATAAAGTTCTCAATTGGAAATTTAAAAAAATATTGTTTCCTGGCTTTTTTAAGTACTAAAGAATATTTGAAGTGTCCTCTTTCTATATATATTTAGAATAAACCATGAAAACTGTGCCAGAATATCCTTGGCTTGACATTTAAGACGCTCCTGTTCTATATTTAAGGACTGGCATTCCCTTCCCAGCTTCCTGCTAATGAAGACCCTGCTAATACCCTATTGCTTGAACAGTGATGACTCAAGTGTTTGAAATCCTGCCACGCACATCCTGGCAGGATCCTGGACTGTGCTCTCAGCTTTAGACTAGGCCAGACCCAGCCATTATAGGAGCTAGGAGAGTAAACTAACAGATGGCAACAATCTCTGTCTGGTCTCTCTGTCTCTGAAATATTTTCTTTTCAGTGAACAGGAGCTGTGCGATAATCAGGCAGCAAATGTGAACTCAGCTCCAAACCTCTTGAAGGGTCTGATTCTATAGGGCGGTGTTGTAGCACATTGGGTTAAGCCACAACTTGCAATACTGGCATCTCATGTTATAGCACTGGTTTGAGTCCCAGCTGGTCCTCTTCCTGAACAGCTCCCTGCTAATAGGTCTGAAAAGACACTGGGTAATGGCCCAAGTCTTCTGCCTGTGCCACTCACATGGAAGACCAAGATAGAGCTTCTGACACCTGGTTTCAGCTTGCCCTGGTTCCCACTGTTGCAGTCATGGAGTAGAGCATCTCTCTGTAACTCTGTCTGTCACATGAACACATCTTAAGAAAAGAAAGAGAAAGAAAAGAAGAGAAAAAAGAAATGGTAGATCTGATGCATAATGCCAGAAAAATTGCCAAAAGAAAATCCCAGCGAAAAGATACTATACCATGAGACAAGTGAAGTTCTTAAGGTTGACTGAAGCCTGTGGATGAAGTCTGAGTCAGTCTCTACCCTCTTAGGGGAAGCTGGCTCACAGGGCTTGGCTCTTGAAGGCCTCTACCGGACACTTGATATGAGTTGACGTTAGATTTGGATTTTTGATATGTGTGTTATGTAACATGATGAGAATATTTATCAAGGGAACTGAAAACTGAACTTACCTAACCTTTATGGAGGCGCCCCTGCCTACTCCAACCCTAACTCTGCAGTCTTCAGGTCCTCACTTGAGCAGAGCTGGCCCTTCCTGTCTTTGTTCATGCCAAAGTGGGAGAAGGTTGAGGATGTGGGAGTGGTGGGACCTGGACGAAACTGTGGGCGGCAATGTGAAACCCATACAACTAAGAATAGGAGGCTCTTCCGAGTGTTCTTAGATGGGCGGGGAATTGCCCTGATGTTCCCAGCAGTTAGCGCACTGCTTACAGCCACTCCCCGTCAGCTCTTGGCTGTGTGAGCCAGGAGTCTGCCTTTGGCTGTGCTTTGAGGTCTCTAAAATGTTTCCCGAGCCTGGTGCTTCCCAGAGCATGGCGTGCATGGCTGCATTCCTGAGAACGCCCTCAACCCAAGGGTTTTGTTTTCATGCTGGGAAAAGTCTCTTCTTTTCATAGTCACACGCCACTCCCACCCAGCCCCCAACTTCCTCTTTGACCTCTTCCTCTCAGATGAACAGATCTGTTATTTTATGTGTTACAGCAGGTGCAGAGGGGAATTGAAATGGTGTCTGAGTCCATAAAAGCGATAGGTGGCACCCAGAATCAAGGCCATGGTAACAAATGACAGGCGACCTTAACATAATGGGACAGGCAATCTTTTGAGCAAGAAAAATCTTACCAGAGTTGGGAGCAGGTCATTGTTGAAGCATCTGGCAGTACATTAATCATGAAGAAACTCATTAGGCCTTAATGTGGGTCTAATGCGAAATTCCTATTATCCATGTTTGCTTATGGGTTTATTGGTTAATTACCAAATGGAACACTAGAGATCCTAAAATGTGATTGCGAAATGATTTTTAATTTTTAGAAATCCTTTCTTGGAGTGAAATACTGTAGTAATGAGCCTTAAGAAACTAAAGATTATCTGCTTTGGAGATGTGTAGCAATGAAGTATAACAGCAAAGGCTTTCGGAGAGGAACTAACTAGATCTGATCCCAGCACCCCTTGTAACTGTTCCCTCTGTGTGTGTTTTTGTCCTAGTTTTCTGTGTTCCTGGGAATTATTTTCTTCCTGGAGCTTACTGCTGGGGTCCTGGCATTTGTTTTCAAAGACTGGATCAAAGACCAGCTGTATTTCTTTATAAACAACAACATCAGAGCATACAGAGATGACATTGATTTGCAAAACCTCATAGACTTCACCCAGGAATATGTAAGTTTACATTTGGTCTCTTTTCAAGTTGGAAGCCTTCTCAGGATGCTGACCCTGGTGCAAACCCCTCCTGATTCTGCCAGTTGGAAACTCCCTCCCCTTGGGTGCATGCTTTTCTGTTTGTTTGCCTTTTTTTTCAAATTTATTATTTTCTAGCTTGCTATAAAATACAGGTCTTGCATCCTAAGTAAGAATGTCCTATTTTCACTTGTTTGCATTTGTAGTCAGTTGGAAGAAAAATTAAGAAAATCCCTGAGTGAAAGGTTTATCGTCACGCTGGCCTTTTCCTATGAGCATTGAAAAGGCTTTGCTTTGTCAGAGGCTTACAGTTTTTACTTGATTGTGAAATGTTGGTCTTTTCTTGTTGTTTGCCTCCTTTCTGGTAACCCTCCCTATATCACAATTCATAACAGTATGCTTACTAGAGTGTTTAAACACAAGTTTCCTGCAGTATGATATTTCAGATGTTATCATAGCCCATGCAAGAGAAACCAGAAGAAATTACCAAGTGCTAGAGGCTTCTGGCAAGTGAAGTCTGGCCTGCTCCAGGTCTCTGGTGACAGCGGTGTGATGGCTTAGGCGGTGCACACCAGGAGGCAGTTGTGCTCAAAATACAAAGTGGTATAAAGAGGGGGCAAAAGACCTCGGACTGGTGCCAAAAACCTGATTGACTGTGTGACTGTGGGTTAATAATGCCTTCTCTTGCTTCTGCAGAACTGAAGTAAAAATAACAATAATTGTAGTCTCACTCATGAGATGGTGGTGGCACTGTGATGTAGGTAGATGTCACTGTTAGACAAACTGGCCTTTATTGACCTGCGCTGTAAGATTGGATAAGTTGAGTGAGACTGTGCCAGTAATGTTTACAGCAAGAATGGAGGGCAACTAGGAGCTCAAGGAACCAGTGACCTTCTTGGAGTTAGTTTTCTAGAATGTGCTGGAGCCACCTAGTTAAAGGGCAGCCTCGGGGCATGGGCTGTGATCATAAGGGAGGATACTCTGAGCCCATTGATGCAGAGTAGGCTGCCTCTGCAGCGTGAAGTCAAGGCCGTTTGCATCTCCGCATCAGCATCAGCCTGGTTAGATCATAAAGGATGCAAGCTCATAGGGTTACTCCTGACTTGTCTGTATGACAAATCTGATGGAGCTTTGTAGCCACACCTGGGAGGAACCCATGCACCTGAAGACGTGGTCTACACAGCTTCTCTAGGAATGCCATTGGCTCCGTGAGATTTCGTATTTCTGTGATGGAGTTTCATGTTTTGAACTAGCTGTTGTTCTTGAAAGCCTAACATGATCCAGGCTGGATGATTTATTTAACTGGGAGGAATATAAAAATGGTCAGTCAGTCCCTGTGAGTCAGGCTCCCCTCAAGATGCACCAATTTTGATACCATTTTGCTATAATTAGGTTCCTGGCTTTTTAAGGTTGGAAATACAAATGCAGGCTCTTTTTTAAAAGTTCAGAGAAGAAGCAAATATAATACAATGTAAACCCCTAAAATATTGGCAGGGCCAGTGGCTAGATCCACTCTCCTGATTGTGCTAGTGGCTGTGCAATGTATGCACCTGTTCAAACTTACTGAATGACACATTTTGAAGATGTGCATTTTATTCTATGTTAGTCATACCTCAAGAAAACATTTCTAGAAATGACTATTAAAATAAATATTAAAAAGTTGGGCCTGGCACAGTAGCTTAGTGGCTAAAATCCTTGCCTTGCATGTGCTGGGGTCCTATGTGGGCACCGGTTCTAGTCCTGGTGGCCCTTCCTCCCATCCAGCTCCCTGCTTGCAGCTTGGGAAAGCAGTCAAGGACAGCCCAAAGCCTTGCGACCCTGCACCCATGTGGGAAACCCAGAGGAAGCTCCTGGCTCCTGGCTTTGGATCAGCTCAGTTCTGGCCATTGCAGCCACCTGAGGAGTGAATCAGTGGATGGAAAATCTTCCTCTCTGTCTCTCCTACTCTTTGTATATCTGACTTTGCAATAAAAATATAAATATCTTAAAAAACAAATATTAAAAACTTAAAGTGAGGCATATGGGTACCCTACCCATGGCTTACGTTGCTGTGTCTTGTCTGTTCTTCTAGAATATTCTCATTTCTCCTTCTAAAATGTATCCAAGCCAAACAGATTTTGTTCTGACTGGGTCCTTGGTCAGCCTAACAGCAGGAGTCTTATGCATTGCAGAAATCATAGGCCAATCACAGACCAGCACATCCTTGCAGAAGCTTCTCGGGGACATTGAGGGTGAGCTTCACTTAAAGATGAATTCTGAGCCAGAAGAGGTTAGGGCAGGTAGAAGCCAGATGTCGTCTGGTAGGTGTGCATGTGGGCACCTGGACGCCTCCGAGGAAGATGTTCTAATTCTCTCCTGTTTGCTCTAGTGGCAGTGCTGTGGGGCTTTTGGAGCTGATGATTGGAACCTAAATATTTACTTCAATTGCACAGATTCCAATGCAAGTCGAGAGCGATGCGGCGTGCCCTTCTCCTGCTGCACTAAAGATCCAGCAGTAAGTGAGCAGTGAGCACCAGCCCACCATGGGCCGGTGCCCACACATGCATCCCCACCAGCGTGGCATGGGCACGCATGGCGGTTCTCTTCCTGTAACTGCTTCTCACCTGTTTATTCCTGACTGTGGCTCAGGCAGGGGGTGTAACACTCAGATCTTCCCGGTAGGAGTCATCTCTGCTGACGTTCACATCACATCCTGCAGTGGTTCTTGTTCTGAATCTTTGTTTACGGGTATAAGCTCATTTACCTTCACAGCATTCCTACCAGCAGACACTCCTACTCCGTCGCTTTGCTGGGGAAGAAGCCAAGGCGTGCGGAGACTTAGCTGGTTCAGCTCCCACTGCCAGCCATTGATGGAGGGGAGCTTTGGTCGACCCAGGCACCTGCCTGTGTTACCTGCCGTTCTTCTTTCAGAGAAGGACAGGCTCATTGGTGAGCGCTCTGCTTGGCATTAGGGTTAGGAACCTTTTTGTCCCCACTTAGTCTGGGAAAAGTATTTGGAGTAGGCAGAGGGCCTGAGGCCAGAGAGAGCTGGGTTATATTGCATGAAAACCCAGAGCCACCCAGACCCTGGGATGGCTTAGTTGCCATGGTAGTTGCAGCTTATATTGTATGTTCCAGAACATATGTGTTTGAATAAAATACATGTGTAAAAATAATAAATAGGATATTAATGTAGTAAATGTAAACATAGTAAAATATAGACATAAAACCTACTTATAAGCCACTGCCTTCTACTGCATCTTTAGTGATTAGGGGCTGGCTTGTGGGCCTGTCCCTGGGATGGCTTCCGTGTGATTCCTTCCTGGTGAATGAAGGGCCAGCACCGAGTGTCAGAACAGCAGGTTTGACAGTCCCTGCTGCACTTGCCCCTGCTTGCTCCTAGCCATTTGGGGACTCTTCAGCCTGCCCCTGGTGACCCTGAGTGACCTCCCCTAGATCTGCCTTTTCCCCCAACAAGCAGCAGACTGCACGGACAGCTCTCCTCATTTCTGAGGTGGCAAAGCAGACCTTCCCTGCAGGCTGCCCACCAACCACATGCCAGGCTAGCCTGCTTTCCGTGGGAGATGGATGGTGCTCTGAGGTCTGGCCCACAAAGCTGCCTGCCCCACTGGTTCCTGTCCCACCTTCTCCTGAGGAGAACTGGGGCCTAAGGCGCCCATTTCCAGTCCCAGGTGGTCCCCTGTCTACCATTCCTGTTCGATGTTAGCTTCTGTTAGAATTCTGAAGAGTTTTAGAGGGCATTAAGCCTCGCTCTCAATGTCAGATTTTTGGAGTAGAGAGTCCTCCCTCCTTCAACTTGATGCTAATCCTAGTGGCCCCACACCTGGCAGAAGGGGAAAAGAAGCTAACCCAGAAAAACAGAACCATGTTTCTGATCAGGTCCTGAGATCTGTCTGTGTGATACACAAGTGGTTTATTTTTTAATTATTGAAATAAGCCATTCCCATTGAAAAACCACTTCAATAATGCCAAAGTATGTAGAATAAAATGTAGACATCTGGAATATTATTCAGCTGTAAAAAAGAAATTTGTCATTGACAGCCAAATGCTTGGAACTGGAGTACCTCATGTTGAGTGAAATAAGCCAGACAGGGAAAGACAGATGTTACATGTTCTCCCTTATATGTGGGAGCTAATATAGAAAAAAGGAAGGAAGGGAGAGAAGGGGAGGGTTCCTGTCAGTTCTGTTGGCAAACAGTGTTTTGTCAAACTTTGTTTTAAATATCTGTCCCACAAATTAGTGGGAATTATATACTACTGTGATATTTTAGCCTTTATACAAGTGAAATTGAGCCTCTTCTCATTTGATTAGTTTATAACTCTTGCCTATTTTCCTGCTGGGCTATGGTCTTTTTACTTGTTGAACTCTTTATTTAAGTAAAACCATTAAGCCTTTGACTTATGTAAATTTAAAATGTTATCTTTTAGTAATAAACCATTTAAAAGTTGAAATTTCAAAGCGTCCCTCAGAGAGCCTGAATGGGGATGAGCTTCATGTGCCTTCAGTGTGGTTTGAATCTGACTCCACCTCTGTATATTCCACATGCCTCTTGAGGTCAGCAGTACTTTGCATCTGGAACCTCCTGCAGAATATCCTTTCTGAGAACAGAAGCCTGAGCCACAGGTCTCTCCATTTGTAAAACAGGAGAGACTTACTAGCGTCTGAAGAGTCTCCTAATAATGACATGAGATACAAGACATATTGTGTTCGCCACAGTGTCTGTGTTGAGATAAACACGTTACAGACACACCATGGGGCTCTTCCATTCATTCCCATCAGGGCTGACTGTATAACAAGAGTGAATTACAGTTTTCTCTTCTTTCCCTTACCAGGAAGATGTCATCAACACTCAGTGTGGCTATGATGCCAGGCAAAAACCAGTAAGTGGGCCTTATCTTGTTGCTTAGCAAAAAGGAGAGCTTTTGCATATGCATAGTGCTATATCTGTGACACTCTGTTCTTTTCTGCCCTTGTAAAGGAAGTTGACCAGCAGATTGTAATATACACAAAAGGCTGTGTGCCCCAGTTTGAGAAGTGGTTACAGGACAATTTAACCATCGTGGCTGGCATATTCATAGGCATTGCATTGCTGCAGGTAAGTCAAGGTTCTTCATGGACACTACATGGCAAGGTTCCCCTAGGAGCACTCTTTAGAATGGGAGGTTTGCTGAATCACCTAACATTGTAGTTTGTAAGACACATTAGATGGCTTGGGAATAAAACTGTTTGGTGCTTTATTAAAGCCCTGTTTTTAGATCCTATATACTTCAGGAAACCTGTGTTCGTTTTTAAGCTGGTGAGATCAGTTGGGTCAGTGGTTGTCTGCTGGCATTTTGTCATGCCCATTGGGTCAGGAATACTGATCGGGAGAAGCAGGTCTCCGTGGTAAGGGCAATTCACAGAGCTTCTGTCCCCTTTCTTGCCGGGCTGCATTACTTGCTTAGCCTGCATTTCTTGGACCCTACTAAACTCTGAAAGGTATGGATGTGACACTTGGCGTCGAGAATCACAAGCAGGGCCCACAATCTAGAGAAAGGAAAGCTGTAGATAAGCAGCAAAACACCTTGCATCCTTGGGAAGCAAGACAATTTTGTTAAAGGTGGCATACTCCTCAGATTGATGTATAGATTTCATGTAATCTTTGTCCAAATTCTAGCCACCATTTTAGCCATACATAACACGTGCCTGCCTTAAATTCATACGGAAGTGCAAGGACCCAGAAAAGCCAAAATGAACTTGAAAATGAATAAGTTGGAAGAATCGTAGTTCGCAGTTCAAAACTTTCCACAGAGCTATAGTAAGCAAGATAGCATGCACTAGCCATTATAGATCAGTGGAATAGAATTAAAAATCCTGAAATAAGCCAACAAGGGAACCAACCATTTCAGTGAGGGAACAGCAGACATTTTCAAGAAATGGTTATGGAAAAAGTGAATATCTGCATACTTCATACCTTATAGAAATATTAATTGAAAATAGATTAAGGGCATAAATATAAAAGCTATTTTTTCATTTTGAGTCAGAGAAATCATTTGGATCTGTAGTTGCCTGCTGGCATTCCATTATTTCCATTGTCTCAGTAATACTTCGTTGGCACAGCTAGGGCAGACAGGATCGGCCAGGGGTGGATTTCAGTGGTAAGGATAGGACTTACAGGAGTTTCACTGTCAAAACATAGAAGAAAATATGAAAGTAGATCTTTGTAACTATAGATTAAGCAATGTTTTCTAAGCTGGCATCACCAAAAGCTTGGGCAACCAAAGAAATTATAGATCAATAGGACTTCATAAAGCCTAAAACTTCTATGATAGGGCCAGGGTGGTGTTCCTGTTAATGAACTATTTGAGACCAAATTTCTACACTTCCAATCCAGCTCCCTGATAAGAGAAATTGAAAAGACTATCCTCATAATGAAAAAAAAAATTGTAAATCACTGTCCTATAAGGATCTGATATCTACAGTATATGAAGAAGTTTGCAACTCAACAATATAAGGAAAAGTCAGTTGTAAAATGGTATTGGCAGTTCTCCAAAGAGGATAAAAGTGACTACTATGCATGTGAAAAGTTATCAACATTATTAGTCATTTAAAAATGGGGAATCAAAAGCACAGTGAGGTACTGTTTTACATTCTTGAAGATTAAAATGAAAAAGGCTGGCAATAACATGTATTGCTGTGGATGTGGAGAAATTAGAAGCCTTACACATTGTTGGAAGGAATGTTGCTGGTACAGCCTCTTCAAAAAGCAATTTGGCAATTCCTAACAGGTTACACATAGGATTACCGTATTACCATATGACTTATAGGAATGTCCCCAAAAGAATTGAAAACATATGTTCACCCAAAAACATGTCTGCAAGTGTTCATATAACTTTTTATTCACAGTAACCAAAAGGTGAAAACAGTGAAGATAATGCACCAATTTATAAGTGGATAAACACATAGTATAGTCATCCGATGCAACAGTGTTTGGCCATCAAAAGGGATGAATTGGCCATTCTTGCTAGACAGTCACCTTGGTTTCCTGCCTCAGAGAACCTTGAAGAAACTTTGCATTGCTCCTGCACCCTGGGCGGTCATGCAGTCAGACCTTCACCACCACCTTGCCATAGCACTAGACTGGCCATAGACCCCACCACCAACAGTGCAGCCATGCTCGCTTCACAGCCCTATCTTCAGGATCCAGTGGCCAGATGAACCTGGAGCTCCACATCTCTTCCCTCTCTCTGCCAGTGGCCTGCCTCAGGAGGAGAGGCAAGTTAGTGAGCCATCAGAGAAGTTGAAGAACTGATGAGGTAGCTAAATCTTCATTCTCAGAGAAGGAAGACTGGGAGAGTGGGTTACATGGAATGGAATCTGCATTTGACTTGGAAAAATCCAATCACTACTGGAAAGGCACAATCTGGCCTCTGATTAAAGGGATCCTCACTTGAGTGACTTTATTGAGACTCGTTGTCAGTAGGTGAAATCCATCCAAGAATTAAGTGACCACATAAAATAACTTGCTTCTGGAATCTGGCCTGATTGAATATTTGCTTCACACACATGCCCTTGGAGACAGGAGTGTTTAGAACTAAGCTTTAGGCTAACTTTCCCACAGGTAGAAGGCAACTTGTCTGGTCACCGAGGCAGTTCAGTGCATGTTGGAGGAACTTTTACCCCTTCTGGAAGTTTTCACCAAAGAATCTACCCAAATAAGCTCTCATTGGTACCATTCCTTCAAATAAAGACATGTGACCCCTCTGCCTCTCCAAAATAATTGAGCTACTTCCTGGTATATGTGGCTGACCCCTGAAAACATCCTCCTACATGTAAAGAAAAAAGACACAGAAGTCACATGCTGTATGAGAGCATTTGTGTGAAATGTTGAGAGTAGGCAAAGCAGATTAGTGGTTGCACGGCTATAGGGATGGGTAATGGAAATGACTCTCATGGGTGCAGGGTTTCTTTCTGGGTAACGTTCTATAATGAGATAGTGGGGATAATCGCATAGCCTTGTGAGTATATTAAAACCTGCTGAATTATACACAATCAAAGGATACAGCTCACTTTGTATAAATTTTATCTTTGATTTAAAATCTTTGATTTTTTTTTTTTAAAAAGGGGGTATATGGCAGCCAAAGAAAGCTCAGTGAAGTTGAAAGTTTCACCCTTTGACTCGTTCTCCTTTTCTTTTCTCAGATTTTTGGGATATGCTTGGCCCAGAATTTGGTTAGTGACATCGAAGCTGTCAGGGCCAGTTGGTGAGCCCCTTGCCATAGCCCTGTAAGACACTGGACACGCCCAGCCTTCACCACCTTCCCACGTGCACGGACCGAGTGCAGAGGCCTCCTGCCGCCCACCCGATGGAGCTGCCGAGAACTTGTTTCGTGGGGGGTGAACCTGGGCAATGCTGCTCCCTGATGGAATTTTTTTAAACAAATCACCAGTATGAAAGTTGTTGCGCCGTGAATCTCTACTGTAGCCATGAGTTTATGGATGGTTGGACGCGTACCAAAAAAGCCAAGCGGGGAGTGGGGCAGGTGGGACGGAAGCTGTGGAAGGCGCTGTCTTGTCCTCTGCTGCACTAACTGGAGGACCAGGAGAGGAGGTTCTGCCCATTCCATCCTCAAGAGACTGAGGGACCATCTTCTGTCCTGGGGTCTGAAGAAGCTCAGCTATTTGGACATGCGGCCTCCTGCTTGGGAAGACAGTGGCTTTTTGGCATGCCACCACGCCCATTTCACAAAGCTGAAGAAGAAAACATCTTGTGTTTGGGTTCAGATACTTTTAATCACATCCAACAAGCGACTTGGGTGGACGCCCTTGCCCCGTCTACTTATTAACAAGGTGGTGTGTCCTATGGGCATGAGCAGGCGTGTCAGAAGACTCTGCGATGCTGTATTTTAGCAGGACTGAGCTTTTTTTCCCCCCCAAGTAGGATTGAGCTTTATTTATCCATGAAACCCAAGGAGAGAATGAGGTTAATGAGAGGCATTAGTGAAATACTCCTTACCACCAAATCTGTGGTTGGATTCTTCGGAAATTCTCAAATACTCTGGGTTGTCTGATTGTTCTGTTTTGTGTTTTTTGTCTTCCAAAGGTGAAAGCTATGAGAGACTCTGTTCCTCTTACATTCTAAAGTGTTGTCTTACTCAGTTGGAGTTTTTTGGGGGGAGGGGTATAATCCTAAACTGCATGACCTTTGGATCTGAACCTGCCTTCTCCCTTTCCTGCCATCTTGCCTGCAGAGCATTGGAGCTGTCACTCTGCATCAATTGCATAGGCTCACTGCCTTGTGATGGTGTGGGGAGGCAGGCCAGCCCAGCTGGGAAGTGACCGGCTGCTCCTTCACAGATACTTCCATGGACTGAGGGTCCATCCAAGTAGCCTGTTTTGTACCTTCTCCTTCCTTCTCTTTGAATGCAATTGAACCCAGTTCCAAAATAGTTGACACCATCAAACACCTTCTAAAGGGAGATTCTTCTTGCAGTCTTAGTTTGCTGTTATTAACAGAAGGAGATAGTGCACGGCCAGGACCCCTTCTGGTCTTTTACTGTAGAGCAGCCATCGGAACAGTAACAAAGCACAAATATTCTGGAAGCGAGTGTGTGGGAGCAGGGCACCTGTTTTGAGCCACATGTTGGGGCAGCCACCTCAGGGGCTGCCGTCGTCCTTGCTGCACTCCGGGTGGGAGTAACGACTTCTGCCCCCTGGGTTTTAATTCAGCTGGTGTCTGCGAGCTCCTGCTCTGTGGGGAGCAAATATTAAGCTGTGGAATGCTAGGGAAGCCACAGGCGTGTTTTACAGTGGTGACACATTTGCTAGCACATGACTTAGCCTACCTGGTGGCAACACAGTAGCTGATGGACGTTGTCAGTCTGCTCAGAGAAAGGACCGAAACTCTTTTAAGCTCTTTGTCTCCAACGTGTGGGTGTGTGTGAGTCTGCATGTGTGTGTTTTGTGTCTATGTGTAGGTAGAGCTGCTCATTCTGTATTCTGCCTGTTAAGAGTAACTTCTTGCCTCCCTGCCTCATCACAGTTGTCGTTTTGTAATGTCATCCCCATGTGGAGAAGACTTGATATCTCCGCTGGCACTTTTGTCTTTTTTATTACCTCATTCTCCAGTGAAGTCCATCTGACCAGCTGACTCAGCATCAGGCAAGCTCCTCCACCCTACGAGACATCCAGTGAAAGGCCAAACAAGTTTGAGTTTTAAATTTTAATTAATCACCCTTTATTTTTTACACTAAAGAGTGATTGTAATCAAGATTGTCATTAATAAACTTGTTCTGTTTCACATGGAGTTATGTCTTGCTTCATTGCTTCTCTCTGGAAATTATAAGCTTCACATCCAGAAACTCTCAGCTTTTGTTCTGGATCGGAGTTTACATCATGCCTGAAACTTCTGACTTGGTGAGTCCAAGGTGAGCTCAGAGTGCATTTCTGACAAGTTCCCATGTGAAGCTGTTGCTGCTGATTTGGCCAGCACTGCTCCGAGCTGGTGTTGAAGGAGGGAGGGGAAGGGCAGGGGTCATGGAGGGAATGTCTTTGCACTGCCCCATATGGCCTGAAGAGTGACGAGTGACCCCTGACCCTGAGGTTCCTGTGTATCAAGTGCAGTGGCCTAAAGACCATTAAAAATCCTGATTCCTGGGGTCTGCCCAGAGAAATTTTGGCTGGGGCTCTGGGGTGGGGCTTTTTTTTTCTTTTTTTTAACAGCTCCTGTGTACATTTAATGCACAGGAGGAGTTGAGATTCAGAGACTTGGATACATGTGGATGATGTATGCAACCTCTTTATAATAAAACTCAAAATTCCTTGGAGCAGGAATCCTCAAGGCTCCTTTAAGGACTAGTCCCATGTGGCTGTGCACCACAGGGGACACAGATCTGTCTCTCTGTCTTGGTAAGATTTGTTTACATGAAAGAGTCATCGTACAGGGAGAAGGAGAGACAGAGATCTTGTGTTGATTGGTTCATTGCCCAAGTGGTCACAGTAAAGCAGTGCTGGGCCGAGGTGAAACCAAGAGCCAAGGGGTTGGGAGTTTATCTAGGGCTTGCACATAGGTTTCTGGATTCCACTTGGGCCATCTTCTGCTTTCCCAGGTTCATTAGTAGGAAGCCAGATCAGAAATGGATCAGCCAGCACTTCTATGGATGCTGATATCACAGGCGGAGGCTTAACTCACTGAGCTACCAGGCTGCTCATCCCCCACCCTCCCCCTCCTCCCCGCCCCCACCTACTGCTTTTATGGCTGAGCAAGACTTGCAAAGATCAAACCAAAACACTTAAGGTTGACTTCCCATCCTTAGTCCCTGACACTGGGAAGTCTTGCTTGAGAAACATTTTGTTTGACCTTCCCAGATATTTAAAAGCAAAAAAAAAAAAAAAAAAAAAAAAAAAGGTATTCTGAGTTGAAGGAAACTTGGTGGTATTTGGAGATGGCCAATTCCTGTGTATCTTTTTCTTACCCTGTGAGGTAACAGGCCCTCCCAGTTCTTCACAGTCTAAGCCCACAGAGGAGAAAAATGTCCGTTTGCAGGGCATTTTGTCTAAAGAACTCAAAACTGCCACTCTCTCCGATGGGTAGGAGATAGGCATTTGGGGAAATTGTGAAATTTTATTTGTGTTGTCTGATCACCACAAGCTTTAATGTGTCCCTAATTTTAAAATACTCATTGTTCTGTTTTTGTTTTGAAGGGAACTTGTGAACTAAACAGCTGAATTTTGCATCACAAAGTCCTTGGAGAAGTGCTTCTGTTTTTCCTGCTTCTGTTCTCCCAGGGAATGAACTTGCCTTTCAGCTCTTCCTGCCCTGGTCCCAGTCTTCCTGCCCTCGAGGGGATTCTTAAGTGTCTCTTGGCCCTTCCTTATTATTAAGAATGTTTGGCCTTTCAGGCCCCTGTGTGTTTGCGTGGGCCAAAAGGGAATACTCTTGCTTCTTGGTGGGGCTTCTCTCATAGCCTGTTTCCTGCTTCCTTGGACCAGGTCCCTGGGAAGCCCGTGGGCTGAACAATGAGGAGCAGAGCCCAGTGCCCTGGCAGGCCCTTGCTGGCTGTCTGTCGTGGGCTCCGTGAAGCCTGGCTCCTCTCTAGGGAAATCCTGTTCAGACCTCCAAGGAAGAACTGGGACCTTCGTCATCTGCTTCTGGCCGAAGGCCTACAGTGGCCAGCACTCCCCAGCGATGCCCTGACACTGTTTATTCCCTGCTGCAGGTGCAGAGCCTGGAAGGTAAACCTGGAAATACATTCACCTGGGCCATCCCGAGATGCCACCAATAAAATCCATAAAGAACTGCGGTGGGCATTTGGCACCACAGTTAAGGCTAGTCACCTGGGATGCCTGACATCCGATTTTTGAGTGCGTATGATCAAGTCTCAGCACTGGCTCTTCACTCTGGGGAGCAACAGAGGGTGGCTGTGGTGCTTGGGGCCTCCCACGTACTGGACAGCTGGAGCATTTGGAAGTAAGCTGGCAGGGTTCACTCTCTTGTTTGCTCTTTCCCTCTTTGTCAAAGAATTAAAATTTACAGGAAATCTATACACAGCAAACAAGGTGGTCAGATGGTCCTGGGGTGGAGAGGGTGAGGGGAGTTGGGGAACAGGGAATGGAAACCAAATGGAAACAGAGAATCTTCCTCCCTCCCTCCTTCCTTTCATCTGGAGGAATCCACTACAAAAGCAGAGCTTATAAAAATCACAGTTTTTAAGGCTTCCTTAATGCAAGACCTTGAATATGGCTAAATACCCTGGTCAGTACAATGTTTTCCTCTACTTGTAGGCTTTGGAACCACAGTAGATCTGGAGGCAGAGGGGGCCGGAGATAGGCTAACACAATGAATTCAGAGAGGAAGACAGCAGCAGGAAGCCTGGTCAGCATCACCCTTGCTGTTGCCCAGAGGCCACCTTTTAGACCTGCCTGTGAGTGAGCTTTTTGCTGGTGCAGAGCCGCTGATGAGAGCAGGTATGTTTTAGTGGCCTGCCCTCTAGTGTAAGCCTCAGGTAACAGCAAATGGAATGAACACAGGAACCAATACTTGAGAAAACATGAGGGTGCACAGCTGTGTGTGTAGAGCAGGTGAGTGCTTTTTACTCCACTCTGAAAAATGGCCTGGCTTGTTTGGGAGAGCTGAGGAATAGAGCATTTTGTTTCTGCCACCACCTAGGTTATGACCTTGCTGCTGACATTTCATGAGGTCATTGCAGCAGATGTGTGCAAGTGGAAGCTGGGCCTGCCATCACTCCCAATCTCAGTTGTGGACTGGGCAAGAGACTGTTAATGCTTAGAACTGCCCATTGGGGGGCAGAGGCTAAGCTGCTGCTTCGGACACCTGTCATGTAGAACTGCTACGTTTGAGTTCTTGCTCCACCTGCAATACAGCTTCCTGCCAGTATGCGCTGACGTACCGTAATGGCTCCAGAGCTTGTGGCCTTGCTTTTCACATGGGAGACCCAGAGGGAGTCCTGGCTCTGGCTTCATGCCGGCCCAACCCTGGCCAATTGGACAACTTGGGGAGTGAACCAGTGGGTGGAGGATCTCTCTCTCCCTGTCCCCACTCCTATTGTCCTTGCTCATCTGCCAAGCAAGAGGCATTGCGTCTACAAGGTACTGTCGGTGGAGGTTGGAGGGCAGCAGTGTGCAGTCTGCACCCCCTGCAGGGTATGCCACCTTGCCCTTAATGGATCCTGGGGCCCTAGTGTCCCAATTTGCTCCTCTTTGTTCCTCTTCAGCAACAACCAACATAACATTCCCCATGTGTCTGTTTAAAAACAACAGCAACAACATGCATTATCTGAGAATTAGCCACCTTGCCAGTAAAGGCATCAGACAGTGCAGTTTGTTAGCTAACTACAGGGTGAGATGATTATGTACAAGGTCTCAGCAGGTGTAATTCGTTCACACGAGCTCATAATGGAGTAGGATATTTCAAGGGATTTCTGAAGAGTGTCGTCATGCCCTCACCTCTGTCACTGTGACTTTACAAAGCTGACGGTCAAATGGCCTAGCTATACCTTTGTTCCGTGTCCTTGGGAAGTCTTGGAAGCTCTGAGGGAACCCAGCTGCTGCCTCTTCCAGCAGAGTCTCAGTGGAAGCCCCTAGGCAATCCTTCTCAACAGGTGGCACCTGGGTTACAGAGCCCCTGTGGGTGGGGTTAGTGCCCTTATAAAAGAGGCGTGAGGGCGCTTGCTCACAGCGCTTCCACCCTGGGAAGGTCAGTGCACAGGTCGCGAGGAACGGGTCCGCGTCAGCTGCTGTGTTCCTGGTGCTTCCCCGGCCTCCAGCAGGGTGAGTCCTCAAGGGCAGCTGTGTGGCCCTGACCCAGCCTCAGGGATTTTGCTTGTGGTCTCCTACGCTTGGGGTCACTGTCCCCACGAGATGTCTAGGATCTGGGAATTGCCAGGGAGCTTGTTGTGTCCTGCTGGCGAGGGAGCTGCTGGATATTATCTTAGGGCACTGCTTGCTTAGCCCTAGACTCATGTTAGAGTCACTAGGAAGTGTGAAAACAACCCCACATTCCTGTCCACTTCCCCTCACCCCTCAACCCCTTCTCCCCACAAGCTGCATAGCCCTTAAAGCTCTCCTGGGTCTAATGCGATAGGCCTGGGTTTCTCAAACTGCTGTGCACAGCAGTTACCCGGGTCTTAACAAACCTTGGTTCAGGGGTCTGGGGGTAGGGTTGGAGCGTCGCAGGTGACTCTAATCCTGAGGTGTGCAGGCCGTACTTAGGGAGCTTAGGGTAGCATGCAGAGTCTTCAGCAAAAAATTGGTGTGTTATTGTTGATGCTTTCCTATGACGTCTTTTAAAGCTACGGAGCTGAAATGTTTATGTCTGAGAAGGAAAATACAGTTGCCTGAAAATATGCAATCTGTGCATATGACTTTTAATTCCAAAACAGATATTTTAGCAAAAGAATATTGTCATCATCAAGAGGTATATACTTACTATATAGCACAGTGTTAATTACTCTGTGGATGTTTAGTACTATTCAAAGTGTTTAACGATCTGCTTTCTTTCAATCAGGATATTTTCAGTGCCAGTGAATATTTTGTACAATAAAAATGTTCAGATCATGTAATATTCAATATCGTAGATCAAGGGCTCTGAAACTTTGGTCCGCAACTTTTGTTGTTTTCTGAGACACTAAGAATACACAAGTCGTAACTAGTTCCTAGTCGTAAGGTGTTAGTTCCCCTTGTTGTTATTCATTTTGTGTTCTATAGAATTTTTCAGACACTACATGACACAATGATGTCCTCTCTTAACAGCTAATGAATTTCTGTTAATTTCTAATATGGTAAAGACCCAGCAAAACTCCCATAACTTCTCTAAGAAGCCTCCACTATATTTAAAGTGTAGTGAGTTCCTGAGAGCAAACAATTTGGAAACAGCTGGCATAGATGAACCATAATTTAATTAACCAGCCTATCACTGTGAGCACTTCAGGCTCTTCCCAATGAAGTTGGGTTGCAGTGACCTTCCTGATGAAATTCTTTGGTTAAAGGTTTTCTTTTTTTAAATTCTATTTATTTTTATTGGAATCTCAGACCTACAGAGAGGAGGAGAGAGAAGAGGATCTTCCATCTCCTGATTTCATTCCCCAAGTAGCCACAAGAGCTGGAGCTGAGCCAATCAGGATCCAGGAGCTTCTTTGGGTCTCCCATATGAGTGCAGGGTCCCAAGGCTTTGGGTTGTCCTCCACTGCTTTTCCAGGCCACAAATGGGGAGCTGGAAGAGAAGTGGGGTGGCTGGGACTAGAACCGGTACCCATATGGGATCCTGACACCTGCAAGGTGAGGACTTTAGCCACTAGGATACCACACCTGGCCCTAACAGGTTTATTTTTATTTGCAAGGGAGTTTTTACAGAGAGAAGGCAAGACAGAGAAGTCTCCCATCCACTTCACTCCACAAATGGCTGTAATGTCCAAAACTGAGCTGATCCTAAGCTGGGAGCCAGGAGTTTCCTGTGGGTCTTACACGTAACTGCAGGGGCCCAAGGACTTGGGCTGTGTTACACTTTCCTTACCAGGTGTGTTGGCAGAGAGCTGCATAGGGAGCAGAGCAGCTGGCACTCAAACCGCCACTGACAGTGGATGTGAACAATGTAAGTGGTGACTTAACTCACTCCTCCGAAACACCCGCCAGTTACACCATTCTTAAACTTTGTACTTGGCTCTGATTATGTCCTTAAGATAGAATCCTAAACATGGCACCACAGAATTAAAGAGTTACACTCATCTGATAGTGATACAGGTAGTTAAATCATATTGAAAGCTTTGTTAAAATAGGGCCTTCTTAACATTTAAATTTTAAGTTAAAGTTGTTTAAGTCAAGCCTGTGCCAGTATCAAGGGCTGGTGTTCTTACTCATATATTTTATCTGCTCCAAAATGAGCAATTCTGTTAACCTAACAATAAACCCAACTGCATTATGATTGTTTAGTTGATCTTAAAGAATGATTTTTAACATTTATTTTTATTTGAAAGTCAGATATGCAGAGAGAAAGATCTTCCATCTGCTGGGTCACGCCCCAAGTAGCAACAACAGCCACTGTTGAGATGATTCAAAGCCAGATTCTTCTGGATCTCGCATGCAGATGCAGGGTCCCAAGGCGTTGGGTCATCCTCAAATGCTTTCCCAGGCCACAAGCAGGGAGCTGGAAGGGAAGTGGAGCAGCCAGGATATGAACCAGTGCCCATACAGGATCCTGGTGTATACGAGGCAAGGACTTTAGCCGCTAACCTACCATGTTGGGCCCAAGGAAACTGATTTTAAAGGCATCCTTGGGCCTGGCACGATAGTGTAATGGTTAAGGTCCTTGCCTTGACCACGCTGGGATCCCATGTGGGCGCCGGTTCTAATCCCAGCAGCTCCACTTCCCATCCTCCCATCCAGCTCCCTGCTTGTGGCCTGGGAAAGCAGTCGAGGATGGCCCAATGCCTTGGGACGCTGACCCGCGTGGGAGATCTGGAAAGAAGTGCCTGGCTCCTGGCTTCGGATCGGCACAGCACCAGCCGTTGCGTTCACTTGGGGAGTGAATGATCAGATGGAAGATCTTCCTCGCTGTCTCTTTTCCTTCCTCTTTGTACATCTGCCTTTCCAATAAAATAAGTAAATCATTTTTAATGATGTAGGTTTTGCTTCTAAATGGCCACAATGTATAGAACTAAGCCAGGAGCCCAAAACTCTATCTGGGTCTTTCACGTGGGTGGCAGGAGTCCAAGCACTTGGACCATCTTTTGTTTTCCCAGGTGCATTAGTAGGGAGTTGGATGGGAAGTCAAGTAGGCAGGACCCAAATCAGCACTCCAATATGGGCTATGGGTGTAGCAAGCAGTAGCTTGGACCCCTATGCCACCATGATGGTCCCAGTGGAGGTACATAAAACACCTAGTGGGGAAATTTAGAGTGCATAGCAGATTTTGCACGTGTGCGCGCACACACGTACCTGCCCCATTAATTGCATTAATTGGTGTGAAGGAATGATGCTCTAGCTTCAAGTTCTGGTGTTTTCATTCTACTTCCTCAACCAATTACTATGCTGATATGCTGACTCACAACACACATCTTATATAATGTATTTATATAAAGTGAGCAAATTTCATGTGGTTTACAGTACACAGTTAGGAATAGTGATACTTCCCACCCTATGCTCTCTGCTGTCCCTGTTTCCCCAAATGCACCTCCTTTTTCCTACACATTTATAATGGCATACTTAGTTTACTTCACTATCACAGGCCTAACACTATTAGGTAAAGAATTCAGCAAGTGGGAAAAAACATGTTTTTCAAGGGACAGGCAAAAGCTATAAACAAAATCTCAATCTCTTTTTTTTTTTGTACTTTGTGTATTAATTTCCATAGATCAGTGAAGACATACATTATCTCTTTGGACTGGCTTATATCACTAAGCATATAATGGTTTCCAGCCGAATATATTTGGTTGCAAAAGATTTCGTTGTTTGTATGTGTATGCGCGCATGAGTGACTGAATAATATCCCATAGTGTGTGTGTATCACATTTGCTTTATTCGATCATCTGTTGATGGGCATATGGGTTGATTCCATATCTTGGCTATTATGACTTGGGCTGCAATGAACCTGGATGTACAAGTAACACTCATATGCTGACTTCATTTTGTTTAAGTAAATTTCTAGGAGGGGCATGGCCGGGTTAGACGGAAGATCAATGTTCAGGTTTCTGAGCATGCTCTATACTGCCTTCCAGAATGGTTCCCACCAGCAGTGGATTAGGGTACCTTTTTCCTCATGTCCTCTCCAGTATTTGTTGGTTGACTCACAGATGATAGCCACTGCAACTTGGATGAGGTGACACCTCACTCTGGTTTCTTTCTTACATTTCCCTGACTGCTAGTGATCCTGAGCATTTTTACTTGTATCTGTTAGCCATTTGTGTTTCCTCCTTGGAAAATGCTTATTATATCCTTACCCAATTCTTAACTAGAGTAGTTTTTTGTTATTGAGTTTCTTGAGCTCCTTATATGTTCTGGATATTGAGCCCTTATCAGATGCTTAGTCTGCAAATATTTTCTCTCATTCTGTTGGCTGTGTCTTTGATTTGTTGATATTTTTCCTTTGCAGTGCAGAAGCTTCTTGATGTAATCCCATTTGTTTATTTTTGCTTTAATTGCCTGTGTTTCTGGGGTCTTTTCCAAGAAGTCTTTGCCTATGCTTATGTCTTGGAGAGTGTCTCTGGTACATTCTAAAAAACATGATAGCATTAGGATGTAAATTTAGATCATTGATCCAATCCATTCAGAGTTGGTTTCTGGGAAGGTGTAAGGTAGGGGTCTTATTTCATACTCTGGACATGGAGGTCCAATTTTCCTAGCATCACTTGATGAAAAGACTGTCTTTTCTCTCAGGATTGATATCAGTTCACTTGTCAAAGATTAATTGGCTGTACGTGTATGGGTTTTTTTCTATTCTGTTCCATTGATTGGCATGTCTGTTTTTGTGCCAGTTCCAAGATATTGATTCCAATTTGTATTAAAGTGCATTTGTAATCTGTATACTGGTACCTTCAGCTTTTTTGTTTAAGATTGCTTTAGCTGGGCCCGGTGTGGTAGCTCAGTGGCTAAAGTCCTCACCTTGCACATGCCAGGATTCCACATGTGCACCAGTTCTAATCCTGGTGGTCCCACTTCCCATCCAGCTCGCTGCTTGTGGCCTAGAAGAGCAGTAGAGGACAACCCAAAGCCTTGGTACCCTGCACCTGTGTGGGAGACCTGGAAGAGGCTTCTGGCTCCTGGCTCCTGGCTTCCCATTGGCTCAGCCCTGGCCATTGTGGTCACTTGGAGTGAATCAATGGATGGAAGACATTCCTCTCTGCCTGTTCTCCTCTCTGTATGTCTGACTTTCCAATACAAATAAATCTTAAAAGATTGCTTTAGTTGTTTGGGGTTCTACATTTCTGTATGCGTCTTATATTTTATTCTAGATCTAAGAAGAATGCCACCTTTTATTCTAGATTTGAGAAGAATGCCGTAGGTATTTTGATTGGGAACACATTGAATCTGTAAATTGCTTTTGGTAGTATGGATGTTTTGATGCTATTTTACCAATCCACAAACATGGAGTATTTTTCCTTTTTTAAGCTTTTATTGGAAAGGCAGCATGACAGAAGGATAGATTAGATGGAGGTCTTCATCCAATGACTTATTCTCTTTTTCTTTTCTCCCTCGAAAAACTGGGCTGGGCTGGGCTGGGCCAGGCCATCCTGGGGTCCCAGCTATTGAGGCTCTCCTCTGCTGCCTTCCCAGGTACATTACCTGGATGAATGTCCTAAGCAGTAACTTAACTTCCTGTGCCACAATGCCAATCCCCTTGACCCCTGTCTCTCAAGCCTGATGTATTTCAAACATTCTGCTTACTAGAACTTGCTAGGACTGGAGGTTCTGGAAGACACTCAAAGGTACAGAAGAGTGCCTGAGATACTGAGTCCATCATTGCCTCCATCATAGAAAGAATTAGCACACTGGGCACGGAAACCCATGCCTTAGCCTCTGTGAAGGTTCTGGGAGTGGTTTGCTCACTCAGCTTGAAAGACACTGTGCTATCCACACATGAAACAGTTCTTTTATTTCGTTTTATGACAGTTTCATAGGCTCTGGGATTCCCCCAACCCCTTTCCCCACCCTTCCCCCATGTTGGATTCCTCCACACTGTTGCAGTTCATATCTAGTCATGATTCCTTCATTGCAAGCATGTACCTTGCATAGAGTCCAGCATCTTATTGTCCAGATAACTTCAACAATTTCCTTGGGAGACCATCCCTGGTTTGAAAGTAGAGCTGGCAGAATATCATCCACTCCAATGAAAAGCCACAACACAACATCAGCAACAACTTACTTCATGGAGTTAATTGACATGGTATTGAGTGACCAATATGTTAGGAAATGCAAGTTCTTAACCACATCCTGTGGCTACTTCATTGACATTTCAATTTTAGTTTATATAGAACCAGCTGCTATATTCCTTAAAATGGTTATAGGATACTATTCAGGTGTCTTGTGTCTATTTTCACTTTTATATTTAGCAGCTTATAGTATTGAAGTGTGATTTTTACTGAACTTACCAATTTTAGGATAGTCCAAACAGGCTTATAACTAACAAGGCATATGTTAACAATTGAGGCACAGAACAGTTTTAGGAAGGTGTGCAGAGAAATCTTCAATTCCTTAGTGAGGAGTAACTAATCTTTGTGTACTACCTAGTAAGGTATATGTGAGTCCGAGTTGACTGTTTCCTGTCCTAAGTTTTCCTTATTGGTCTCTATCTGATCTAATTGTTTGGGGGTGGGAAGGGGACTCCATAGCAACCCTGATGATCATTGCAAGAGAGGGTGGGGATCCAAAGTTGGAACTAAGTAAGGACCAGAGAAAGCTGCTGTGCCGAGTCCTGAAGGAAGTGTACTGTTCTTCTGTTTCTGAGGACCGCTCAGGGCTCCTGGCTGTTGTTCTGGTGACATTAGATCCTGTAAGAAAGGATCTGAGCTTCTTGCATCCCATGTGCGAGGTCCGAAAGGGAGTGGATGACCTCAGAGTCCTTGGCATACGAAGGCAATCCAATTCCCTGTGGTTTCATTGGCAGTTGGGATATGGTACTTGATGCCCATACTAATAGTCCTTGGTGAGGAATCAGGAGTTTCCTGGGTTGAGATACAAGCCTCCTCCTGTCCTCCTGTTCACTTTGGGGTCCCCCCCGGCTCTGTGCACATGACCTCCTGTTAAGAGGCTGTCAGGATTGCTCTTGGATCCCACTGTATGTCTTTGTAGCTTTTGCTAATGTCTAATGCAGATTCGAGTTTGCTGTCTGTAGGTTACCTGTTATAATCTTCATAGGTTATACTTAACTTCTTCCTCACTCTAAGAAGGTGGAAGATTTCTCTTGCTCTCCTGACCCTTTATGGAGTAATATAGGATATTAAAAGCATATTAGGTTTTTCTTTGTAGATTATAAGCAGTCTGACTCATATTAATTGTTGATTGATTAGATCACAATATCTTAATATATGTGATACAGGCTGTTTGAGGTTGAGATAATATTACATTTTACAAATACTATTTTTTGGATTGACATCATTTCATCTTAAATTAAGGCAAACATGTCGTATCTAACCTTTTGGGATTGGCTCATTTCCCTTAGCATAATGGTTTCCAGTTGGGCCCATTTGGCCATGAAGAACTGCATTTCAGTTTTTTTTTTTTTTTTCTTTTAATAGCTGAGTAGTATTCCATGGAGTAAATGAACCATAGCTTTCTTATCCAGTCTTCTGTTGATGGGCATTTCGGTTGCTTCCAAGTTTTTGCAATTATTGACTGTTTGGCTATGAACATAGGGGTGCATGTTGGCTTCTCGTGTAACAGGTGTTTTGGCTATATTCCTAGAACTGCTATTGCTGGATCATATGGTATGCAGATTTTGAGTGTTGTTGCTTGAGTGTTCTCAATACTGATTTCCATAGAGGCTGTACCAACCTGCAGCCCCACCAACAGTGGAGTAGGGTTCCCTTTTCCCCGCATCCTCACCAGCAAGTGTTGTTGGTGGTTTTTTGCATGTGAGCTGTTCTTACTGGCATTAGGTGGTACCTCATTGATGTCTTAATTTGGATTCCCCTTATTGCCAGAAAGCTTGAACATTTTGGCAAACAAACATATGAAACAGCTGTTTATGTTGCCTTTAAGAAAAAATGAAACTCATTTGTAGTAACATGGAAGAGTCATGGATGATCTATAAGCCAGTTGGACACCAGTGCTTAGGATTTGGTCACTGCTTATTTGCTTTAGAAAGTCCCTTGGAACTGGCACCATGGTATGGGTTATTAAGCATCTGTCTGAGGTACAGCTATCCCATATGAGTCCCAGTTACTTCACTTCCAATCTAGCCCCCTGCTGATGGCTTGAGACGGCAGCAGACGATGGCTCAACACCATGAGCCTGTGTGCTCATGTGGGAGACCTGAAGAAAGCTCCCGATTCCTGGCTGTGCAGCAGCTCGGTTTCAGCCATTGCAGTTGTTTAGGCAGTGAACCAAGAGTTACAGGAGCTCTCTGCTTCTCCTCTCTATGTAAACTTTGCCATTCAAATAAAAATAAAAAGATCTTTAAAAAAGCTCTTTTGCTTTTCCTGCTGCAGTGTCCTCCCTAGTAATATGGAGAGTGTAATACCTATGTCACAGGACTGCTGTGTAGGTGGAATGAGTGGAAAGCCTCTGCTGAATCCTATTCATGCTACAGAACGTACCTGAAAAGGCTTTCTAAAGGAGATGCTTTCAAAATTCAGCCCCTCTCCTCCCCAAAAGCCATGCTCCCACAACCTTCTCACATTTGGTGCCTTCTTTTGCTTGAGCAGGAGCCCTGTGGGACTGCCAAGGGGCGTTAGTTCCAATGACTCTAGCATCCAGATGCTTGTTAGTACCATGAACTGAATGCTTGTATTCATCGGAATTTATATGTTGTCGCTCTCATCTGTGATGTGATCCTGTTTGGAAGTGGCATGTCCAGGAGAGTTCAGGTTTTGGTGAGCCCCTGGGAAGTCGGCCCTGTGAGAAGACTGACTAGTGCCCTTAGGGGTCAGATCTCTTTCTGTGCACTCCCTCCTCCCCCAGCACCTCTCCGTTCTCTTTCTCTCTTGCTCTTTAATCTCTCTTGTCCTCTCTCCTCCCTCTGTTTCTTTTTGCCTCTCTCCCTTTATTTTGTTTCTTCTCTCTCTCCCCCCACCCCTCTATGCACACTCACCCACCAAGAAAAGGCCACTGGAAACATATGTGGGAGGAATGGCTTCAGCCAGGCTGATGTGCTGGTCTGAATTTCCCAGTCAGACTCGAGAGGCGTGAAAAGTAGGAAAAGATCTTCAAAAAGCATGAAAACTCAATGTTTGGAGGGAGAAAAATGCAAGGATTTCAACTTTTTCATACCAAAAGAAGCATCTTTTTTGGTTAGATTTATTTTTATTTGAAAGGCAGATTTTACAAAGGGGAGAGACAGACAGGTCTCCATCTGCTGGCTCACTCCCCAGATGGCTGCAGTAGCCAGAGCTGGGCTACCTGAAGCCAGGAGTTATGTGCTACTATCAGGGCCTCTCCTTTAGGTGCAGGGTCCTAAGGACTTGGGCCATCTTCTGCTGTCTTACAAGTCATAAGCAGGGAGCTGGACAGGAAGTGGAACACTTGGGATGCGGATGCTTGCCCATATGGGATGCTGACAGTGCAGATGGGTCATTAGTTTGCTATGTCACCATGTCTGCTCAAAAACATTGTAAGTAAAATTTCCCAAAACATTTTGAAATATTGTTATATAACAAGTCTCATTTTAGGTACCCAGTATGGTAATTTTTCATAGCAACATAATTGACTAAGATAGCTAGATTATTTTTTTGGTCATGTCAGACGAGGGTTAGAGAGTATATGGTCACCTAAAAGATGAACTAAAGTCTTATCAAATAGATCTATACTTGCCTAACTTTTTTTTCCCAAAGAATCACTGGCCCTGGCAAGTGTCAGGCAAACCCTGAGTGAACTCATTTCCTGTGAACAGGAGATGCTTGATAGGTCATGGCTAGCTCTAACGCCTCCCTGATCTCATGTCAGAGAAGCAAATGGAAGTGGGGATGGCACCTTTGCATAAGAGATTTTGCTAATAAATTTGTTTCTCCCAGGGATGAAGTATTTCTCCAACAACAATTTGTTTTTGTTTTGACATAAATTACCAAAAAGTGGGATTGAGCTTAAACCCAGCAAACTGTGGTGGTACATAGCTAGATTGAACTGAGATTTATAAAAGTCATGTATATTTAGCTTAAAATGATCACAGAAATGTGACTTAAAAAGCTATACTTCAGATGTCCCAGAGAGGAAAGGGGCACGGACTTTCTCTTTTTAAAGATTTATTTTTCTTGGAAAGGCAGATCAGATTTATGGAGAGAAGATGAGATTGATTCACTATCCAAATGGGCACAACGTCTGGAACGGAGTCGATCAGAAGCCAGGAGCCAGGAGCCAGGAGCTTTTTCAGGAGAGAGAGAGTGAGCAAGGAGGGTGAGCGAGGAGGGTGAGTGAGATCTGTTGATTCACTCCCCAAGTGGCTGCAACTACTGGAGCTGAAGCTAGAAGACTGGAGGACCTTTGGGTCTCCCATGCAAATGCAGGATCCCATGGCTTTGGGCCATCCTCTACTGGTTCCTCAGGCCACAAGTAGGGAGCTAGGATTAGAACCAGCATCCATACGGGATCCCAGTGCGTTTGAGAATTTTAGCTGCTAGTCTATGGTGCCAGATCCAACTTATTTCTATTGGAAAGTCAGATCCACAGAGAAAAGGAGAGACAGAAGAATTTTCTATCCATTGGTTCACTCCCCCAAGTGGCTGTCCTCTACTGCTTTCCTAAACCACAAGCAGGGAGCAGCTGGATGGGAAGTAGAGCAGCTGGGATATGAACTGGCACCCATAAGAGATCCTGGCATTTGCAAGGCAAGGACTTTAGCCACTGAACTACTGTACTGGGCCTTTGGTGTTGTTTGTTTGTGGTGTGTGTGTGTGTGTGTGTGTGTGTGTGTTTTAAGCTTTATTTGCTAGGAAGAGTTGGAAGGGGAGACAAGTCTTCCATTCCCTGGTTCATTCCCCAGTGGTCACAACAAATAGGGCTGAGCCAGGCCAAAGACATGAGCTGCTTTTGGGTATCCTTCATGTGTGGCAGGGGCCCAAATACTTGGGCCATATTCCCTGCCTTCTCTAGGCCTTTGGCTGGGAACTAGTCAGAATTGGAGCAGCTGGCACAAGACTGGTACCTGTACGGATGCCAGAGTGCAGGTGGCAGCTCTACCCATTATTCAACAATGCTGGCCCCCCGTTGGAAATTTTTTTCTTTGAACGAGTTTTCTGTATCTGTGGTACTCAAGTCTGTCCTGATCCTCAATAACCTAATTCTGTTATTGTTTTTCCCCAACTCCCATAACTTGCTTTCTTTTTCTCCTCTACGTATTTCTAAGAAGTTTCTGAGCTCATGGATTGTTGCTCCTGTTTGGTTTATACTGTGAATGATGCTTTTTGTTACATTTAAAAATTTCATATAATGTACGTTCGGGGATTACATTTGATTTTTTTTTTTATAAAATTCAATCTGTTGGTCTGAAAGTAAAGAATTGTTTTTGCTGATGTGCACTGAGTTTTTAAAAATATTTTGAATTCTCTAAAACTTTACATATTTCTTGCCTTATGATCGGTTTCTGACACTTTTTACTGTGCCTTGGGTAAAGTCGTGGTTCTGAGAAAGCTTTTTTCTCCAATTAAGAAATATTTTTTTATAGTTCAGAAGTCTTCTATTTGTTGTAAAGTCTAACTATGCCATGAATTCCTAAGGATGGTGGGCAGCAGCCTGGGCACCTTTACGTGGATTCTGACAAAGTGGGCTGCTTTGGGTGAACCGATGCTGGCACCTCAGTTATACCCAGGTGGCTTTCTCTTTGGCTTCCTCCATTTTCTGATCAGTTTCCTCTACATGTCTCAGGGGGCAATCCTGGCTCTTAGAGTGCTTAATGCATTCAGCATGCATTCATGCTTTTGGTAGGAATCCTGTCCTTGTTTATAACCATGCCAAGAGGATGCACTGTACACTCTTCTGGATTTGCTGTGGGGCATTCCTTTTTGAACAGCACACATTTCCCTGATGTCTATAGTTTCACCTTGTGGGTGTGCATGTATGTGGCTGAAGGAACAATTCCTTGTTTCTTAAAAGGTCTGGAGAACATGTATCAGGTGCCTCTCCTCTGTCCCTTTGTGTCCATCTTGGTGAGGCAAACTGCTGGGAGCTGTTTCTGTCCAAAAGAACTCATTGGTTTGCTTGGCTCTTGTGAAAGTTGTGAAAATATTTTATGCATGAACAGTATTTCAAATTAATCTACTTCCAGGGAGATGATCACTGTGGGGTCTTATTCCACTGTCGTCTTGCATCTGATGTTGAAGAGAATGTTCCTTTTCGTTAGGATGACTGGGAAATAGATCAGGTTGAACGATGGTTCTGGCTGAGGTATGGCCAGGATGACAGACATGAGAGTATCCAGATAATTTCTGCAGAAGAGGCACCAAGCAGAATCCCAGATGCTTTGGCTAGGCAGAAAGATCTTTGACCCACTATTGACAATGTTTATCTTAAGTCAACATCTGGAACTGGAAGACTCAGGAAGTTAGAGTACTATGAGTACAGTGGTTTATTTGGCAAGTGATTGGTCACAACTTGGTGGTCAGATAAAAAGCCTTGGGATAGTGATGTTAGTCGTGACTTCCTGTTTGTCCAAATGAGATGAGCCTTTTTTTTTTTTTATGTGACACAGTTTTATAGGTACTGGGAATCCCACCACCCCTCCCATAACCCTCCCCGCATGGTGGATTCCTCCACCTTGTTGCGTGACCACAGTTCAAGTTCAATTGAGACTCCTTCATTGCAAGCATATACCAAGCATAGAGTCCAGCATCTTATTGTCCAGATAAGTTCAACGGCTTTTTGGGGAGACCTTCTCTGGTCTTGACCAGACAAGGCTCACTTTGAGCACTCTAAGGAAGATGTGATTGCCTTTAGTACCATGATCCCATCTGGGCATTGGTTCATGTCCTGGCTGCTTCACTTCCCATCCAGCTCCCTGCTTATAGCCTGGGAAAGTAGTAGAGGATGGCCCAAAGCCTTGGGACCCTGTACCCAAGTGAGATATGGAAGAAGTTCCTGGCTCCTGGTTTCAGATTGGCTCAGCTCTGGCCATTGCGGCTATTTTGGAAGTGAGCCAGCAGATGAAAGATCTTTCTCTCCTCTCCATAAACCTGCCTTTATTATAAAGATGAATCTTTAAACATAAACAAATAAGCATAGCAGGAATGCCAGTGTCTGCTAATAAATCTTATTTTACACTTGATCTTAGCCAAAAGGCCAAGAAGCGATAAACCTTGTTTTAAACAGTTACAATTAAGGTCCCTTCCCTATCTGGTCTGCCCTTTTTTCTAGTCTTTGGCTTCTATTCTTTCTTATACCCTTTACTCTGACTATCCAAATAGCCCAGGCCATTAACACTATTTATGTCCCTGTTAGAGCCCTTACTACTGTTCTTAAAAATCAGATCCTTAAGTTTCTTCTCTTTGAGTGTTGTCCCTAGGCAGGAAGAGATTGAAGTCTGTGTGGTGAGGATGGCTATTGTTCCAGAAAGTCACGGCTGTTTAGGATTTTATTCTGAATGTTGGGTTAAATTTGGTAGTCTTGGGACTGGCACTGTGGCCCTGTGGGTGGGACTGTATCTGAGGCTAGCATTGCACATGAGTTCTAGTTGAAGGCTCAATCTAGCTCCCTGCTAATACACCAGGGAAAAAGGACATGGTCCTAGTATTTGGGCTCCTGCCAACCATATCAGAGACCAGGTGGGGTTCCAGGTTCTAGGATTTGCACTGGCTCAGCTTCAGCCACTGCAGAAATTTTTGAAGTGAACCAGTGAATGGAAGAGCTTTCTAGCTATGTCCTTTGGGTAGATAAGATAAATGTTAAAGATAACCCAAGCCTGGTAGCCCTAATTGTTGTAATTCACTGGAAGTGGTTTCTTCTCCATTCTTTTTCTTTTTTTAAAAAAATATTATTTTTATTGGAAAATCAGATACACAGAGAGGAGGAGAGACTGAGGAAGATCCTCCATCTGCTAATTCCCAAGTGGGCGTAATGGCTGGAGCTGAGCTGATCAGAAACCAGGAATCTCTCTGGGTCTCCCACGTGGTTGCAGGGTCCCAAAGCCTTGGGCCGTCCTTGACTGCTTTTCCATGCCACAGGCAGGGAGCAGGATAGGAAGCAGTGCTGTCGGGATTAGGATCAGCACCCATGTGGGATCCTAGTGCGTGCAAGGTGAGGACTTTAGCCACTAGGCTACTGTGCTGGGTGCTTCTTTTTTAAAGGTTTATTTTTATTGGAAGGCCAGATTTTACAGAGAGAAGGCAACAGATCTTTTGCCTGCTGATTTACTCCCCAAATGACCACAGTGGCCAAAGCTGAGCCCATCTGAAGCCAGGAGCCAGAAACAACTTCTAGGTCTCCCACGGGAGTGCAGAGTCCTCAAGTTTTGGGCCATCCTCTATTGCTTTCCCAGGCCTTAAGCAGGGAACTCGATGGAAAGTGGAGCAGCCAGAAAATGAACTAACACCCATATGGGATGCCAGCAGTGCAAGGCAGAGGCTTAGCCATTCTGTCAGTCCCAGGAAATGTTTTCTATAAGCTTTGTGGACACAGCCTGTATCTGTGTGGTAGAGGCCTGCCCAAAGTCACATGCACACACACACACACACACACACACACACACACACGTTTATCTTGGGAATGGAAAATAGCCATTTCCTTGTTAACAGTTTTAGTTTCTAGTTTTAGTTTCTACTTATCAGCACAGAATTGGTTTTGGTTAATGCGGAATGTATGTAATGGGAGGAATATGAGGTTTGTTAAGGGAAACCAGTTAAACCTTATCAGTAACTATGTAGGCATGTAGTTTTCTCTGAATTCCTGTAGGCATTATACATCATTAGAATACCCAACTAAAGGTATATATGTAACCATATGTGGGAGACAAAGAAGTGAAAAATGTAAGAAGATGCCCCATTCTTTTTTGGATACAAATCCAATTGAGTTGTATGGGACATGATAATAACTTCTTCTTGTTAAAGACCTTGGTATCTGGCTCTCAGTCCGTTAATTCTGCAAAATCTTGATGCACAGACTAGCCTTCTGTCCCTGATAATAGGCAGCCCTACACTTGGGGTCTCATGCAGTCAGTGTGAGGGTTCTGAGCATGTGGCTGGTGTTCCTGCTCATTTATGCTCTCCCGTGCCACTTCTCCCAAGTCTGTAAGCCTTCACCATCAGGTCTGTACTCAAATATTGATATGGGTCCAGAAGTACAGCAGCCTTCTTGCAAAGATTAGGTACAAACATGAGTGAGGGAGAGACTTCCCACCAGGTTGTTCATTCTCCAAATAACTGCATATGGCCAGGGTTGGGCCAGACTAAAGTTAGGCACTTCTTCCAGATCTTTCATGTGGGTGCAGAGGTATGAGCATTTGAAAGCTGCGAAAGTGCTGTTACAGCTTGATGCAGTGCCACATCTGCTGCTTTTCCAGGTGCGTTAGCAGGGAGCTTGCCTGAGGAGCAGAGCAACAGCAACTCAGTTACTCATAGGATGCTGACATTGCAGGTGGTGATTTAACGTGCTACTCTACACTGGTCCCTCAACTCTGATTTAGTATTTTCTTTTTTAAAAAGTTTTATTATTGGAAAGTCAGATATACAGAAAGGAGAGACCTTCTGTCTGTTGACTCACTTCCCAAGTGGCTGTAATGGCCAGAGCTAAGCAGAGTTGAAGTCAGGAGCCAGGAGCATCTTCTGGGTCTCCCACATGGGTTCAGGGTCCCAAGGATTTGGGTCATCCTTGACTCTTTCCTAGGCCATAAGCAGGGAGCAGGAAGGGAAGTGGGGCTGCCAGGATTAGAACCAGTGTCCATTTGGGATCCCAGTGCATGCAAAGTGAGGACTTCAGCTGCTAGACTACTGCGCTGGGCCTTCTAATTTAGTACTTTTAAAATATGGCAAGGATGCCAGTAGTTTATTTTACGGTAGGGTTGGGTTGGGGAAGAGGTACTGCTAAAGGAAATTGGGCTTGGCAACAATTCTGTGCTGCTGCCACATTTCAACTCCTACTTTATTCAACCCTCAGTGGATTGAATAAAAAAACCTTGACTTTTTCTGAGCATGTTAGACTTGGGGTTTACTGTCCTTGCAGGTATGGTGCCGTTGAGAAATTCTCAGGGTATTCTTCTCTGGGCTGTTTGCCAGGAGTGGAGTGTGTATAATTTTGTAAGTCAGGAGATTCGCTTCCCTGAGGAATGGCTATCAAAAAGAACGGTGGATTATGACGTTGGGTGTGGCAGGTGCAGCCTGTGTTAGGGAGTCTCAAAAGGGAGATTTTGGGAGCAAAAGCAATGAGTTGGGTTAGCAGGGGCTGGAACTGCATACGTACTACCAACCCTTGGCAGAGAGGATGGTCAGTGTGCTTTGGCCTCAAAAGGGATGCATTTATAATCCACTTTAGAAGGGACTTTCCACATTCCTGTATGACCACTGGGTGCTGCCAGCCTTTTGGACAGGAGGGTCAGCTCCAGTTGCCTTCTACTAGCCGGATATGGTTGGCACAGAACTGAGCATGGCTTGCAGCTGTTTTCCTGTCCCCCCACTTGTCAGACTGCAGCTGCCACTGGCCCTCAGAATGCTGCGCCTTCTCTTGAAGAGGATAAAAACAACACAGCAGTCATGGGAATGCCCATGAAGCAAGCGTTCGGACTTCCCGGAGAGGCGATCTCTCTCGTAGTGCTGTTACTTTCAGCTTATGGACCTAGGTTTCTAGGAGTACGGGGTTAAGGTGAATGTAGAAGATGACCTGGGGAGTCTAATAGGCTGGAAGGCATGTCCTGTCCCCCAGGGACCACACAGCCACACCCCACTCTTCTGGAATGAGGAGTCCATCCCTGGTTGCTGAATCTATTTTTAAGTCAGAACTAGGTTTTCATACAAAAATCACATACCTGAAATATTTACAACTATTTTCTGCTTTTTAAAAATATCATGTGGATTTAAGAAGAGAGCGAGCCTCAAGTTTGCATTTGTGGTCTATGAATCAAGAAACAAATGGTCTGGTTAGGTCTTAAGGATGGTGTGGAGGGTTAAATGACTCTTGTGAAAGTGGTTCCCTACCCGGCCTCTTCTCCATGTGAGCCAGCCTGGAGAGCACTTATCAGTGGTGCCTCACAGGCTGGGTGAAAGCTGTGTTAAGTGGTAGGGGTTGATGACAGTGCAAAGAGGCAGTTGGACTTCAACTTTCTCAATAACATCTCCATCACATTTCCAGATATGCTAAGCTCTTCCTCTCCAAGGGTGACCATGCTGATGCATTTGAGGGGTGAGGATAAATGGTGTGTGGGTGGATGTGATGACATGCCCAATGCCCAGGAAGGAGGTGTCGCCATGGGTCTTTTTTAGAATGGTGAGGTCCTGATTGGAGTGGCGTGTGCAGGAAGAAGAGTGTCCAGGCAGGGTGCTAAGAGGATGATGGAAGAACTCCATCGCACTGACAGCTTGATACAGGACTCCTGAGGAAGAAAGTGGGCTTCTGATTTAGAGGCAGAAAATAGTGACTGGCAAGTCAGTTCTTAGTTGAGGAACTCTGCTGCCATCTGAAAATGTTCACAACATAGCATCTGGGGGCTACATTTTTCTCAGTTTCTACTTATTTGGAAAATGTGTTGGGGGTATCAAGATCCTCCATCCGTCACTTGGTTTATTCTCCAAGTGTTGGAGCAGTATAGGCTGGGACCCAGAACCCAAAGCCTAATCTACGTGGTAGAAACCCAACCAAGTACGTGACCCATGATCTGTTTCCTCCCAGGATGTTTAGAGAAGGAATTTGGGTCAGAAGCAGAGCTGGAACTGCAACCAGGTACTCTGCTCTGGAGTTTAATTGTCCCCAAGTGTATCTTAACCTTTGCACCAAGTGCCTACTCTCAGAATATACTCTACATGGGGAAAAGGTTAAGAACAGGTAACCCTGGAAAATGAAGTTCACAGAAATGGGTATTTGGCCTACTGGTAAAATGTGCCAGTTAGACTTGCATCCATTATTGGGATACTTGGATTAAATTCCATCTCTGTGCCAATGCAGACCCTGGGACAGCAATGATGGCTACAATAGTTGGGTCACCACCACTCAGAGGGGAGAGCTGAATTAAGTTCCCAGCTACCTTCCCATCCGACTCACAGCTTATCTGGGGAATAAACTTGTCTTTGGGATTGCTTTCTCTGCCTTTTGAGTAAATGTGTGGTCGGGGTGAGAGTGGGGAGATGTGACTTCTAAAAACCTCATGGTCTGGGTCCGGCACCATGGCCTAGTGGCTAAAGTCCTCACCTTGAATGCACCGGGATCCCATATGGGCACAGGTTCTAATCCTGGCAGCTCCACTTCCCTTCCAGCTCCCTGCTTGTGGCCTGGGAAAGCAGTCGAGGATGGCCCAAAGCATTGGGACCCTGCACCCACATGGGAGACCTGGAAGAAACTCCAGGCTCCTGGCTTTGGACTGGCTCAGTTCCAGCTGTTGCAGCTGCTTGGGGAGTGAACCATTGGACCAAAGATCTTCCTCTCTGTCTCTCTTCCTCTCTGTATATTTGCCTTTCCAATACAAATGAATAAATTTTTAAAACAAACAAAAAACTTCAGCTATGTGAATTACACAGGGCAAGTGCTGGGGAAGGGCACACCAGATGTCATTCTGGAACTTTGCATTAGACATTAGCCAGATTTAATAAAGCATGCTTTTGTAGGCTAAGTGGTTGTCAAGCTGGGGCGAGAACACAAATGCATAGTTAATCTCCATGGAGTAATAGGAAATGAGTTTTCATCAGATGCTTTTCTTAGGTCAGTTATCTCCATTCCACTTCTTATGGCTCAGGAAAATTCACTGCATTTTCCAATTACCTGTTAGGAGAACAAGAGGGCAAGAAATAGGAGGAGGGCAGCAGAGGACTTCACATGAAGTTGTGACTTTGGGAAGTCGGGTTCCTCACTGGCCCCTGTGCTGTCACTTCCTCTAGTTTCTACTGAACAGGTGAGGCTGTGTGGGTGAAAAGAGTGGAATATGATTCATTGACAACTCCTCCCCTGCTGTTCTTAACTATACAGGAAAAAGTCCTTGTGGGAGAGGCTGGAGGAAAGTGGGTTGCATACTGGCTATTCAAAGGGATGGTAAGGAAACGTAATCAGCTACTCCTGAGTGTCTGGGTTCCGACAGAGATGGGTCAGAAGTCGGAGCTACTCCAGCTGACAGATCCTTTCCACTGTTCACCCTGACTTCTTGCAATGCCACGTTTCCCCATTTTGGCTTGCAACCTGTGGGCTTCTATTATGTCATCATCCTAGTCAACCTTCCCCTCCTTTCAGAAGTTCTAAGACTCGTTAGGTGTTTGCCTGCCGTACCTTGGCTCTGGAGATCAAGGCCATTGGCATGCAGCTGTTCTGGGGCTCTGAAGATGCTGAGCCTGGGAGAATACTGACAGTCCTGAAGATGCTGCTTGTTTTTCCTTGAGTGTGCACAAGGCCCGAGGGAGGGGCTGGTCTCAACATCCCAGCAGGTGGTGCCTGTCTTTCTCAATTGCATCAGGCAGGGCTCTGTTCTTCACACTGCAGACCCTTTTGAAAAGGAAAAAACAAAGGCACCTGGCTGGAAGTAGGCCCGCTTTGAAACAGATGCAGCAGTAGTAACGGTACAATACAATATGCTTTGCAAATAGGAGACTCCATACTCTTTTTCTCTTGGGACAAATCTGAAAATGTCAGTCAGTAGGAAAACCAAGGACTGAGAGCAAAAGCCAGGAAAACTACCTGACCAGTTTCTAACTAGCTCAGGTTTGGCTTCAGTATTGTTAGGTGTCAGTACACAAAGAGTTGTCATCATGTAAGTTCTTGTTGGTATCACCAATAGCAGACATGTGTCTGCTGTCTACCTGTGGTGTGATAGTTAGGTTAGAATCTCTGTGGCCATTAGCGGAAAGACTCAATTTGAAAAATGTTTCTGTACTGAGTAAACAGCATTATCCTGCATTTTTTATTTCTATTGACTGGGTAATATGAAAAGCTAGTTGCACTGAGCTGTTGTCACATCATGAATGAGAAGCTCTGAGACAGGAAGACGGAGCCCCGGGGTTGAGGATTGCTACGAAAGGCTTATTCTGCAGCCCTGGGCATCTCCATCAGAAGAGTGAGATGATGTATTCTGTGCTGAGTATGACAGACACCTTGTCTTCTGCCTGGTGGTTTGGAATCCTGCAGAGAGGTATGGAAAACATCCTTTAAAGAAAGGCAAACTTACAGAGAAAGGGGAAAGAGAGGATAAGAGTGAGAATCAATCTTTGATCCACTGGTTCACTCCCCAAATGGCTGCATCAGCCAGGGCTGAGCCAATCCGAAACCTGGAGCCATGGGCATTTTCAGGTCTCCCCAAGATAGGTGCAAGGGCTTAAGGACTAGGGCCATCCCCTGCTGCTTTCCCAGGCCATAGCAGGGAGCTGGACCTGACGTGGAGTAGCTGGGACATGAACTGGCACCCATGTGGTATTCTGCTGATGTAGTGGAAGATTAGCTTGCTATGGCAGCATGCCAACCTTGGGAGTATTTTTTAAGCAAAAAGGTCATCACAATTCTTGAACCTTGAGATGAAGCTCTCAAAGTTTTGTCACAAAAGTCCTCAGAAATAGGGATTTAAAGACCCGTCACACAAAAAAGCAAACCCAGAAAGTTAAAATAATCAAGCTGTGGTTACACAGCCTGCAACAGTGTTTGGATGTTGTCTGATCCGTGCTCTTCTTTCTACTGACTCTGTCAAAGTAGTTACCACATTTCAGCCAGACCCACCCATATACACTCATGAAGCCTTCCAAAGGGACTTCAAGAAATTGGCATAAAGTAAAATCAAAATACAAATTTATCTTGTGAAAGCACCAAATGTATACATATAAGGAATAAAAAAAATTCATGGAAAGAAAAAACACTGAAAATACCACGCCTGGATTAAGGTTTTTTTTTTTTTTGCACCGCCCCCCCCCCCCAAAAAAAAAACTTCCATCTTCATGGATTCTTGGAAGTGGCTTTATGCACATGCATGTAAAGTAACAAACTGTTGGAAAAAACAGCCCTCAATTTTCCTCTTACAAAATGAGGACACATCCAGCATATCACTCAGTACTTCCCAATAAGATACTTAGTGATTTCAAGCAACCTGGCTCCCTAGAGTGATGTGGCTTTTAAGCTAATTCTGCAGCAGCTGGATACAAAGGGTAATGTTCAGCTAAGTGTCTTAACATCCTGACATCCTCAGCCCATGTGCTCAGAATTGGACAATAAGTCTCCTGACGCAATTCCTATTTGAGTGGTTCACACGCAGGGTTTCTCAGAACACATCACAACACTGCTTGCAGGACAGCTGCGTCCTGTTCCACTCATGAGGAAATCATTTCAGAACTGAAAAGTCTACCAGTTCCTTTCATCAGTATTCCAAAAAGTGTTTTGCCCAGGAAAGCAATGGTTTAGGCGCTTGTGTTTGATCTGTTCTGCTTTGAGCAGTGAGAGGTTACCATCTGGGAAAGGATGGGTAATTAGATTCCAAGTTGCTAATGGGGCTGAGGGCAGAAGGGATATTCCAGTGTATTTCACTTGGCCATCTTTTGTTTTCTTGATGCTTCTCATCAATGCTCAAAGCTTGGCACAAGATGCTACTTAAAAGTTTTGTTGTACTTTTCCCCATTCTCTCAGAAAACACTTGTGCTGGAGAGAGAACTAATGAACTGGTGGTCTCTAGAAGTGAGACGAGGTGGTGGGAGCTACGATCTGCCTCCCACTGCCATAGCACACAGTGCACAGTCTAGTGTGGTAGACACCTGTCATCTTGGAGCATGGTCTTGATTGTTCTATAGAACAACTGGTAACTTAAATTGTACTTTGTTTTGGTGGAGATGGGAGTTCCTACCGAATCAGTAAATTGATTGCTAGCTGCTGGCCCACACAGTGTCTGCTCAAATATGGGATTTTTAGAATACTAAGACTTTCTGTATCATATTTCTCAATAGGGACAACTCTACTATTAACATCTTCCTTAAGTCAAACTATCTAAATCTGAAATTTTTCATCACTCATCCATTTGGAATTAAGTTCAGGGAGTCTTAAAACTTCAGGAAAGTAGGAACTCATTCATCAAATACCTTTTAGACATCCGTAGTCAGTAAGCACTGTTGCAGCAGTTGGAAATCTATGTAAAATACACGCACAGACCAAATGATGCCACTGTTGTTTCATACTGTTTATTTATTAAGTTATTAATATGGACAATCTATTATGTAACTTTACAGATGTCTTTCAAAACCTATAGTAAAATATAGTCCACTCTCCAGTCCAGGAGAAAAACAACAAACAAGATTCTTACAGTAAGTGTAGCATAAGCACTCACATTAGTTCCTTATTTGGATATCAAAGGGAACAATAAGTCAAGATTTACCTCCTTTAGGGTCGGACCTTCCCTGAATTGTTTTCGTAGAGTCCTAAGTCCAACTTGGTGCTCCTGTGGACAGGAGCAGCTTCTCCTGTTGGAAGGCTGGGATGCCTTTCACTTCCTGGGCAGCCTGTGCTATTGTCCTTTTCTTCCACACTGGAGCCATTTTGCTTTTTAGGTCGAGAGTGGTCAAACTTGGGTACAGGGAGAAGGCAGGTAGGTCACACGATGCTTTAATTTACAAAGACTGCATTTTAAAGCTCTTAAAAACCCATTTTGGTGGTGGTAGTGGCAGTGAAGATTATACTCTATTTTGCCCAGGGAGTCTTCCCATCTCTTGGGTCTTTGCTTTCTTACAATTACTTGCTTCTAAATGGAAGAGTGGAAGTGGACACTTAACAATGACAGATATGAGACCAGCAGTGGAATGAACTGGACTGGCTACTATGGCTTTTAAAACTTGCCTTTTTTTTTTTTTTAGTTTAAACAAGTTTATTTGTTCATCTTTCCTCCTTGCTAGTCCTAATAAGATTAAAAGGACCAAGATAAAACTTCTCACTTGCAAACTGAATGAACAGCAGCACACACACACACACAAATCCATTTTTCAGTGAGCTACACTTTCACCTGAAGACTAGTACCAAGTGAGTTTTAAAGACAAGTGCTTGACAATGCTGATTAACTGATGGAAGAAGATACTGAGTTGAGACTGCACATGTACCAGAATCTAAAATATAGGTAGTAACTGAATGCTCCAGTGTTAGAGGTTCTTCAACTCCTAGTTTCATGTTGATGTTGAAAACCTTTGTAATTTTCAGAGTATTAAGACAGCCAACGAAATGGCATCAGAAACCTTAGTATGTCTTGCCAAGTTTTTGGCTATTTCAGTTGCCTATTGCTAGGAGAAAGGAGAAATCATAGGGTAAAGATTGAGAGCACTGGAATTTTATTCAATGCTAGGTACCAGGGGTTTGACATTTGTAGGTAAGATTAATGAGTGTACAGCCATACAATTTTTTTGGTCACTGTGCTTCCGAAAGCACCAAAAAAATGGAGCTATTTATACTATTCAATTTCATCTTAATTAGCTAGACAGGTCCTGCTGCATTCTTGGTTTCTAATTTACCAGTACAGTATTATGTAGCTTACTGCAAGTGAGGAGCAAGTCATCATGTAGTACCAAGTTTATATCATCATAGGTTTGCAACATGCACATTCTAGTTAATGTAGTTCAAGCAACAGGAGTACAAGAGAACCATATTATGGGTGGAGACTTGTTTGACAAAGCCGTGTTCACACTAACTATGTGTTTAGAAATCTTACTAGGCATGTACCTACAGCAGTTCTTCCATTGGTATGGGAACGTTACACGCATGCACAAGTGATATGGTAGAGAATGAAGAGGAGGGCAGCTGGACAGAGGACTAGAGGGGATCTCAGAGATAGGATGATGGTGCACGTCTCAGCTTTCCACAGTCAGTCTCTGCTCTGTAAGCGAGGCCTGTTGGGCAACACTCTTGTTCTCATGACCACGAAGTTTGGATACAACATCTAGGAAAGCCAAATCTTCAACTTCCTTGTGTAGAGACTCTGAAAGACAAAAAACATGGCATGTATGTTCCTGTATTCCATGTATTGTCCTATCTTTCATGCTACTGAAGACATATGCTCAAAATGTTTTTGATACAATTCTAGAGAAAGACACATAGCACTAGCTAAGCAGTGTTTTAAAGAAAGTCAGAAAACTTGGTATACTTTTATAAAGATACATCTGATATCTAGTTCTGTAGTCTAAGGTTGATTAGGATAATGAGTTATACACAGTTCTTTGTAGGACTTCATGTGTCAGTTATATACCACTTAAACCCTGTCAAGAGTTCAAATAGGAAAATCAATGACTTCTTGAAGAATCTTTATCTGTTTCAAATTAGTTATGGCAAATAAAAAGCTTATACTTCATATCCTTTCTACGAATTTCTGTGGCACTAGTCTCAAACTTCCCATCCTTCTCTTTTTGGCTTTCTTGTCCCATTTAGTTTAAATTCTAGGAAGTTACAGTAGTCTCCTAAAGATTAACACTGCACAGGAAGAGTGAAGTTCAACATTTAATATAGTCAACACTTTTCAAACGCATGTGTTTAACAGGATGACACATAAAATTAGAACCAACATTCTACCACAGGACAGCAGGTCAACCACAGCTTGAGACTCTTAAATCCTGGATTGGACTGTCTGGGATACAATCCCACCTCCACTCCCAATCCAGCTACTTGAAACTGTACACACCAGGATGCAGCACACAATGGCCCATGTACTTGGGTTCTGCCACCTATGCGGGAAATCTGGCGAGCTCTGGATGTTTCAGGCATGTGAGGAGTGACCCAGCTGATGTAAACCTGTTAACATCCATTCCACCCCCAGTGTCTATTTCTCTGCTTTCCCAATATAACAAAAGGGAAGATTCATGACCTAAGTGTAAGGACTAAAACTGTGAGGATATAGAGGAAAAGAAAACAGAGGGGGGAAACTATGATACAGGACATGGAAAATACTCTTTTGGAAACGAGTACAGGCAACAAGAAGCTGAGTTTCATCAAAGTGAAAAATGTTTTTGTATCTAAAGACTCCATCATAAAATAATACTGTATGTTTTTACTCACATGGAAAAACTAAGTTTATTTTATAGACTTGGAGAGCAGAACACTAGCTGTCAGGCAAGGAACGGGAGAAATAGAGAAAGGCTGGATTAAAAAAATACAATATACAATATAAGTAGATAGGTAAGCTGTAGGGTTCTCTACCACGAAACAGATCATACCTATATTACTTATGAAAGTACTTCAAGAAGTTCATGGAAAATGGAATTTCAAGTTCATTTTGTACAAAAAGTTTTGAAATCCATGTGGTGTTTTCATGCTACTCATTCTCATGAAGACTCCTAGTATGCATAGATTCTAAGATTTTTTGTCAGCATGGGCTAGTGTTGTATAGTGGGTAAAGCCACAACTGGCAACAACAGTGTCCCATTTGGGGAACAGTTTATGTGCCAACTGCTCCAATTCCAATCCAGCTTCCTGCTAATTGACTGGGAAAAGTAGCAGAGAATGGATCAAATGCCTGGGACCCTGTCACCCACATAGGAGACTTAGGCAAAGTTTCTAGCTCCTAGCTTCAGCCTGGTCCACATCTGGGGAGTAAATGAACAGTTGGACGACCCTTTCTAAACCTTCTCTACCTGTATTAAGCCTTTCAAGTAAATTTTTACACCAAATAAACCCTACTTTTGATTTCACTAAACAACTTTTTAAAATATATTTACTATGAAAGGCAGTAACAGTTAGCTGTCTTCCACACCTGTTAGTTTATCCTCCTATCCCTCATAAATGTAACAGCCAGGACTAGGATCCTGAAGCCAGGATCCTGGAACACCACCTTGGTCTTACATGTGGATGACAGGGGCCCAAGGACTTGGGTCATTATCTGCTGCCTTCCCACGCACATTGCAGAAAGATGTGGAGTAGCTGGGACTCACCTTGGTACTCTGATAGGAGATGTGGGTGTTACAAGCAGTGGCTGGCATGCTGGGCGACAGTACCAGCCCCTTCACAGACTTAAGTATCCTTGCTTATATAACTTGCTTTAAGGAGGGCAATAAGAATAGAATTTAAAGTATGCTAATATAAAGAAAAACTTGAAGTTTAAGGAAAAGGAAATCCAAACTATTCTTTTTTTTGATCACTGCACATTGAATATATGTTCCAATTGCTAACATAGAAATCCATGATTATTGCAGCACCTGACAGCTCAAGAGAGATGTGGGGCCGCAGAGGAACTGATCATCCTCTGGTATGTGTGTTGGGCTAGCACACACAAGCTTAGTCTCAGGTAATCCCAGGTGGTTTGCTGGAGAACACCCCAGCTAGACCACTAGACTCAGACTTCAGCCACAGGGAGAATCACAGGATGTATGGTTTGACCATGGAGTAGTTATTGGGACTGGGCCGGCACAGTTGATGCCTGTGCACTGGTCAGCATGCCCAGGTACACTAAGGCAACATGATGGCCAGCTCATCTAGGCCAGCAAGGAAAATTGCCTCATCAGATGATGGAAAGTAGAACAGGTTGGACAATTCTCCTGGCCAAGCTTTGTAGCATGTTCCTGGGTCTGTGGATGCACTAAGGTGGACTCTGTCAACCAACAGACTTTGGGAAGATTTTCTTAACCTTGGAGCAATGAAACCAACTCAGAACTATCAAAACTATTCAAGTAAGACCCTTGTGATACTCTTCTCCACACACAGGTCTCTAGGCGGATATACCCATGATTTCTGTAACAAATTTCTTAGCTAATATCATGGCATACAAATTAAGAATCTTATATAAAGTAACAAGGTTAATGAAACTTTTAAGCCTAATTTTTGCCTATATATGCTAATACGATACTTTCTACTATAGTAAGAATCATTTGAAAATATTTTCACTGTAAAGAAGTCCTGCATCTTCAGAGATATTATCTCTAAAGCTTTTAAAATGCCAAGCCATCGTTTTCATACTTTTCATCTGTACTTGGCGGTTAGGGTTAATGATGTATTGATACATCAAATGATGTTAAAACATACTTACCAGATCCCATGAGAGCACAGATCAGGACCATGGAATTGTATTTTATTTCAGGAGCACTTCTTTCATCTGCTAGCAATCTGTGTAGAATCTGTACAAGTTTAGCACTTTCTAGATCTTTCTCAGCAGTGCCTAAAATATAAAAAGTTATTTTCACTGTATATGAACTCAGCATATTCAGCCTAGAAATACTTCTCTAGAAACTGTGGAACCTCCCCAGAGAGAATGATTAACATTTACCTAGATCTTTTATTATTTCAGACTATGTGAAAGGAGTAGATGAAACCAAATTTCAGAAGACATTTAATTAGGCTTAACATCTGATAATGAAACAAATCTGTATTATGAAAAAAATGCTACATATACAGAAATACCCACTGTCACCTTCAACAATTATGGACAGTACTGTTTCATCTACCTCTCATCTGAAATTCTTTTGGAACATTCTATACAATAGTGACACAAATATCATTCCAAGGCATTTACCTAGATAAATGAAAATTCACATTCACTGAAGAATTTGCACACAATGAATTTAAAAAATTCTTAGCACCTATTTTTTAAAGTGCCAAACTGGAAGCAGTTCAAATGTCCTTCAGCAGGTGACTCATTAAACAAGCAGTGGTTACATAAGGATATACCATGAAGCACTATTCAACAATAAAACATTATAAAGACTAAAAAATGATTTAGAATTATGCTGAGCACAAAAAGTCAATCCCCAAAGGTTATGCCGTTTGACTAAAGTTATCTAAATTTTTAAGATAGCAATTTTAATAATGAAGAATACATTAGTGTTTTCCAGGATACAGGTACAACGTGGGAGATAGAGGAAGCAGGTGGCTGCTGTAAGGGGACAACAGAAAGGAATTTTGTGATGCTGGAAATGTTATGATTGATGGTATATACCATCTTAAATGGATGATAAAACCATACAGAACTTACAAACACAAATGAGTATGAATAAAACTGGGGAAATTTAAATGAGTAACCTATGTCAATGGTTAAGCCATGCTGTAGGTCTCCAAATTGGTACCTCACTGGGAAAAACTGCACAGTGAACACAAAGGACCACTTTTTTACAATTGCACTCTGAATATTTAATTACATTTCAAAAAACAAGGACTCTTCAAAATGTCTTTTAACACTATTAGAGATTTGTGATGACAGTTCCTTATAATCTATAAGGACACAAGACTAGAGAAACGAGGTTTTCAAAGCATATTGTGTATTAAAAGGTAGCATAGCTTATTCACGCTTTGTTACTTGTGATTGCTAAGCCCCCTAGATACCGAAGTATGCAAGTGTACTGTCTCTGTAGTTCTACTGCGTGGTGACCCAGCAAGTGTTGAGCTCTCAGGAAGCTGCAGCTTACTGGAAGATACTAAACACAAGGGACACAAAACCAGATCCGCTCTCGCCTCAGGTACATTCCATTAACTGCTGCATTACCTTGAGCATACATAAAGCCTTCCAAGCTTAAAGATGGAGACCTTGTAGACCAACTAATGACTCACCTCTGGGAGAGAAGTCCCAGGCTGAGTCAGGACGAAAGACCACAGAATCTTAAACTATAGACTGCAGGAGTGACTGAGAGGAGGAAAAACATTTTTGAAGTTTTTTTTTTTAACATTCAAACAACTACTACAGTAGTAGAATACCCATGAAGTATTTATTTAATTTTTTTATTATTGGAAAGTCAGATATGCAGAGAGGAGAGACAGAGAGGAAGATCTTCCGTCTGATGATTCACTCCCCAAGTGGCCGCAACGGCTGGAGCTGAGCCAATCCGAAGCCAGGAGCTTCTTCCAGGTCTCCCACATGGGTGCAGAGTCCCAAAGCTTTGGGCTGTCCTCTACTGCTTTCCCAGGCCACAAGCAGGGAGCTGGATAGGAAGTAGAGCTGTCAGGATTAGAACCTGTGCCCACATGGGATCCTGGCATATTCAAGGTGAGGACTTTAGCTGCTAGGCCACTGCGCCAGGCCCGAATTTTTAAAAGATTTATTCGGGGCACGGTACGGAAGCTCAGTGGCTAAGTCCTTGCCTTGTATTCCGCCAGTATCCCATATGGTTCCAATTATAACCTTGGCTGCTCCACTTCCGTTCCAGCTCCCTGTTTCTGGCCTGAGAAAGAAATAGAGGATGGCTCAAAGCTGTATGGAAGACCTGGAAGAAACTCTTAGCTTCAGATCAGCTCACTTCTGGCTGTTGTAGCCAGTTGGGTAGTAAATCAGTGGACAGAATGTCTTTTTTCTAAGTATCTCCTCCTCTCTGTAAATCTGACTTTTCAATAAAAACAGACAAATAAGTAAAGCTTATTATAAAAAAAAATGCAATATGTTAGAAACTGAATTTAGACTCTGGTTTGAGGGAACTTGAAGCCAAAACACAAATAACAGTAACACAGAAGACAGTAATTAACAACAAAAGTGTTACAAAATTAATAGAAATCATGGTGATGGATGAGATGAAGAGAATTGGCGAGAGAAAAGACTGAAGAGAGGGTCTGGCTTACTGAAAGAGTAACGGGTTCTTCACTTGATGTTGTACTTTAAATAGTCTAGGAAATCTAAACATTTTCTATATTCTTTAATAGCAATTTATAACCACTTAAAGTGTTAAACAATCTTATAACATTGGCACGAAAACATTACCAAAAGCACAGCTGAAGGACACAGCTGTGGTAACACAGCTAATTAGATGTTCTGCATTTTACATAAGTATGGCCGAAATGCTTCCAGTCAAGGTGCTGTGCTATCGATTCCACTCCTGAACTTCTTTCATCAAAGATAAAAACAGCAGAAAATAAGTTGGTCACCGGGCACTTACCCAATTCTAAAGCTGCTATTAGTGCCAAAGCAACAAGGGCTTCATTCTGCATTATTACATGCTCACTAGTTGCCATGGAAACTAGATGCTTGATGCCACCACTCTGCACAATGGTTTTAATTACATCCTACAATAAATAACAGAATTATAAACTTTAATTTTAAACAGAGAGACTGCATTACAGTCAGTCAACGTATTGTTAAGCTGAATGGATTTGTGATAGTGTCCTGTATGAATCATTGCATTTAACCAGATTTTTTCCCCCCAGTAAAAGCAAAAAGCTTTTAGCTTTAAAATAAATTCATCAAAAGATGACAACTTGAACTTCTGAAGCAAGAAAGACCAGTGCACTTCCAACACAGAATAGAGGGGCCTACAAGCTATAAAAGCCAGGGAACAGAAGCTCCATTTTCCTAAATGCTGACCTACCTCAGGATCAACAGCAGAGAATAATAGTTGGATTGCAAAGTTTTCTTTTTCTTACAATATTACCAAGTAGCTGTTCTTCAGATGCTTCAGATAAAGCTTTTATAAAATTTACAAATAGTATTTTTTTTAGCCCTTGGGTCCATAAGATAAATAGGCAATTGGATGACATGGAAAAGGATTGAGCAGGACTTCAATCAAAATTCTCTGTCTGTCCCCATTTTCATGGTGCCCTGTGTATTGTATTCATGGCAAAGTGGCGCAGCAGGTTCTGGATTCAATATCACAGCAACAACACTGAGAAAAGTCCAGAACTTTTGTTATCTTAGCGACTTCATCTATGATGTCAGGATGATGTGTGTCTCATAGGCTTTTTTCACAATTAGAAAACTACCCCGGGAAAAGTATCTTACAAGTTAGATAACAAATACAATCACATTTATCTCTAGTAACCATTTTTATCTTCATTCTACAGAGGATTTTGTTGTGTTAAAACTCATAAAGTGGGAAGTTACAACTGAAGAATACTTAAACTGATTTATGGATACTTTTTAGTATTTTTACTGTGAAGCTCTGGATATGAACTGGGGCTGGCATTTGCAGCATAGTACATTAGCTGCTGCTTGTAATGATGGCCAATAATGGCCCAAGGACCTGGGCTCCTACCAGCTATGTGGAAGACCGGGGTGGAGTTCCTGGATTCTACCAGACTGTCAGGGGCAAGTGGAAGGGAACCAGCAGATGGAACTCTTTCAAATTTGCTAAAGTTTTTGAAAAATGCTTACTTTGGATTTTTATCTTATGAACATTTTTAAGAAAAGTAGAGACACTTGGAATTTCTGATTATTTTTACGGTAACTTATGTGAGCTGTATTTTGGTATATAGTAAATTTCCATTAATAGTTTTTTTGGTAAACTTCTAAAATTGTATTTGAAAGAGATAGCAAGGAAAGAAATCTTCCACCTACTGGTTCACTTCCAGAAGACTGATACAGCCTGGCCTGGGCCGGGCCAAGGCTAGGAGCCAGGAGCCTCTTCCAGGTCTCCCACATGGGTGGCAGGAATCCAACCATTTGGGCGCCATCTGCAGTTTTCCTAGGGAGCTGGACAGGAAGTGGAGCAGATTGGCATGAACTTGAACCTATTTGGGATGCTGGCATGGCAGGAGTTGGCTTTACCTGGTACACCACAATGCCAATTCTGAGAACCTTTGGCCTTTAGATGGTCATTTCATCCTTTTATTTTTTTTTTAAATTCACCCTGCAAAGTCCAGTGCAGGAGGAAGAACAGGAAATATCAGAACATCAAAAGTGATGTTATATCCAGCATAGTTTCTTTGTTCTCCCTTCTTTCCAAAACACCTTTAGAAATGCCTGTCTCCAAATATTTGACAAATATTAAACAGCTACTGCTGTATGAAACTGCTTTGCCTATAGTTTGCAGGGGAAAAGGTAAAGCATTCTACCTGTGTTATGTGAGAAAAGCAATCTAATATTGAGCCCAGCGCAGTAGCCTAACAGCTAAAGTCCTCACCTTGCACATGCCAAAATCCCATATGGGCACCGATTAATGTCCCGGTGGCCCTGCTTCCCATCCAGCTAGCTCCCTGCTTGTGGCCTAAGAAAGCAGTCTGGGATGACCCAAGGCTTTGGGTCAGCTCAGCTCCAGCCACTGCAGCCACTGGGAGAGTAAATCAGTGGACAAAAGATCTTCCTCTTCCCTGTGTATCTGACTTTCCAATAAAAATAAATCTTTAAAAAATTATAAAAGTAATCTCATATCAAAAGCTTTCCTTTATGGAACAATTATTATACCGGGTCCTTATTGCATTTTTTTTTTCATTCTGCAGGAAATCCCCATTAGTAAAACCATTTCCAGCATATGGATGAAGACACCGAAACTCAAGGTAGGAAATCTCAAGACCAGATGGCGAGTAAATGGCAAAGCTAATGTTCAAATGCAGTAGTTTGATTACCAAGTCCTCAGTCTTTTATGGTCAATGTAAAACTAATGTCCTAAATTCATCTATGCAGAGTAATCATTTAATATGACTTATGCCTCTATGAATGTGTATTGCTACTTTTTAACCTCAAGATATTTTTCAAAAGATGAAAGATTTTTAGCAGTTCATGTAGCAAAAAGGATCACCTATAAAAATATCAGCAAGTTAACCAACAGACTTAAAAAACTAATCTAGAAGTCATTTTTAATTTTTTTCAAAGCACTTCTACATATTACAGAATGGAACAGTTCTTACAGAGAGCCCTGCTAACCACAAAATGTCTCTGTAAAACCCGTAAAAATTTCTAAGTATTTTTACAAAGTTAGAAAACAGAACTATGTATAATAAAACATTATTTCAAAGTAGTTTTCTTTTAGAAAATTCAGTTTGGGGACATAAGATCAGAACCAATTGTCTTTGCCAACAATTTTATCTTCTTAGCATTAATAGGCAATCTGGCCTTGGTGACTGAAATATATTCAGGTTTTAAAACCATGCTGAAAACTGAATAATCATGTTGCTCACAAACAGAATGTTTTGAGATAGGCTTGATTAGAGAATAATCAATTTATAAATATGCAGGTTGGTGTTACTGAAATTTTTTTCCAAGACTACCATCAAAGTCTTCTCAAATTGGGACTTGGATGCTTGTTCGATGGATGAGTGAATGACTAAGTACATTTCCTTAAATAAGCTTTCAGCTTAAAATACAATTGATGAATGCTATCCCCTTAGAGAGTTAAGAATGATTCCTTGACAGAGCTTCTATACTCTGAGTTAGCAGAAACTGACAAAGGAAAAAAAATTAGTTTTAGCTATGTGCAGTATGAAGATCCAGAAAACTGGCGAGGAGCTCCATTTGAGGGCATTCTTTCAACGGTGTGAATTTCCCTCATCGCATAAACCTGAGATGTAGAGAGAAATCTAACCATCTTACTTCTGGAGGGATGAACTCAGACAGGATTCAGGGCAACTTTAAAAGGAGTATGCTCTTCAAAGTTTAACACATGGAGAGCGCTGTGATTCATAACAGCCGGTTGAGGATCTTTATGTAGCCAGTTTGCACCTAGTGTTACTGTAAGTGTATTTCAGAGCAGCATTTTCCCAAGCACCTCCAAGTACTTAAAAAAAAAATTGTGCAAAACGGAATTAGTAGATAATGTTCTGTGAAAAAGATTTTATAGTCTAGGCAAATTTGCCATAGCTTCCATCTTTTCTCTGTGTACTTTCTGAAGAGTTTTGTATGCATTCAAACTAACTCATCTTAATTCTAGTTCCCACAAACTTGAGGTATTTTCACATGTCCAGTGTAAATCCTATTAACTGCAGAAAATAAATATGTAAAGTGGAAATTACTTGGTTGATATTTAATTGCATTTCTGAAGTTAAAATGTCATTACAATCCTATAAAATTTCACACTGTTTTCTATTACATACATAAATACACACAGCATCAAGAAAGGTGCTGCTTTACAGTCTTCATTTTTCAAAGCTCCCACAGAGTGATGGATACTCAACAAATAGAAAAGTGTGTGGGAGTGGGAGGAAGAATGGAGATTAGATGAAGGAAAGGAAAATCTATGATAAATGAAACTCATTATATTCCTCAAGATTTTCAAAATTCAATAGACTATTGTATTTCAAGAGAATAGACTATTGTATTTCAAGAGTTTTGGCCCTTAAAACAGTTGGGGTGCATCTTCTATAGATAATGGTTTGTTATATAACTGCTAGCTGATACCAAACTGAAGTCACAAAGTCATTATGGCTTCCTACTTTATGTAACAGGAACTTAAAGTTCCAAATCAGATGCCTGAATCATGTCTGTTGTTTGTAACCTAACTAGACAGAATTAAGATTTTTTTTTAAAAATTTTAAATCAATGCTGGTTAAGTTCCAAAAAGTGCTGAGACTGAGAGTAAGGAATAAACAAATTACATCTCTTCCTATAGCATATTTTAATGGCAAAACACAGCCCAGGGCTGCTGCTGAACTGTGGAGTTTTCTTTAAAATCACCTCCTCCAGCAAACCTGTCACATTTAGTTGATTTTATCCTTCTCAAATCCTTCGCTTCTTTTCTCCCATAAAATGTACTCCTTTGTGTCAAAAGTGGTTTAACATCAGCAATGTCAACTGTTCAACCTCAAACCTTAATTCAGATCTTCATCTTTCATGTATATTTTTGTAACAACTTCCCATTTCTTTTGCTTGCCTCCACGAAAGCCCTCTGTCAGACTTCAAAATGAAAACCCAGTGATGGCACTCTGCTGCTTAAAAGCTTCTAAAATTCTCTAGAAAATCTTTGATTTGTCATATCAAGCTTCAATCTTTATTTTCTCTTGCCATCATCCCCATATACTGTGCTCCAGCAATACTGCTTTATTTGCAGTTTCTAACACTTCTCCTGAGACCCCTATTGTCAGAACACAGCCTGTAGGAAAGCTGGGACAGCAGAGGCCTGTGGGACCCTGTTGAGAAGAGGCTCCAGGAAAGAGAAGGCGGAAGGCCTCTCACCCACAGTGTGCTCTTGCCAGTGAGTCCCAGCATGCGCTTTCATGCTCTCCTTGAAGATAGGTGGACATCTGTGCTCTGTCCAGTAAATCAAGGATGGACAGTATTATCTATTCCCTGTTATAACAACCTTTTGACTAGGTCGCCTTGTTAGTTCATGTGTAAGAACACAGACTACAAAGAAGCTAATTCTGAGTTATGTCTGAACCACTGTTTCATGAAATGCATAAAAGCTGAAACCCTGGAAATAAACTTTGTCAGTTGACAAAAGAGCACTGTGCCCCCATTTCTTCAGGTCATCTCCTCTCCAGGAACCTGCAAGGTAAACTTGCACCTTATGTGAAACATCTGCCCCTCTATAACACCATCCCAGATCTCCCAGACAGCACTGGTCTCTCTCCTGTTGAATGGAATATGTGGCTTCAATGCTATTCTTATGTGCTTTTACTATCAGTCCTCTCACTAGACAGGTAAGTTCATGCTACATTAACTTTAACATTAACATTTCTATTAACATTACATTAACATTTATATTTATATGGCAAACAAGTGTGTCTAGGAGAGACTTCAGATGCAGAAGGGGTGAAAAAAGTACAAAAGGAGGTCATTTTGTTATTTAGTCATAGTGCCCACAAACGGTTGGTGTCAGTGGAAAAAGATTGGATGAGACAGGTAATAAGAAGTTCCTGGAAAACAACTGTTTTTACCTTAGGAACAGCCCTGAAACTTCAGCATCTGAAGGAGAAGGGCAAGTCTGTGGCTAACCAGAGGGCAGAGCTATGACGGTGAAGCCAATTATAGACATGAAAGAGATTTATGCAACAAGAAACACTTTTTTTTTTTCCTCTAAATCCCTAAGTAAATGAAAATAGCTGAAGGATTTGAATTCTAAACTGATTTTCTTACGTATAACCACCATTCAGGTTGTATAACTCAAGTGATCAAAGGCTCACCTTAGACCAAGTTATATGTATGTGTGTGTGTGTGTGTGTGTGTATATATATATATATATATGTAAAGAAATACAATCTACTAAATTAGGTGCAGGCTGCTGACTGGGGTTCTCAGCATTATATGTTTAAAACAGATCATGTCTTCTTTCTCTGGTTACCTACCAATACATGGCTATTAGAATATATTCTGTTCAACTCTGTTCTGGCTACCATATGCTATCTGAATACCATGTAATTTCTCAATGTCCACAGCTAGCAAGGTTAGTGTCTGACACGAGTGCTGGTTGTAGTGGCAACAATAGAAGCAGCAGCAAGAGAAACCTTGGTTTCTCGAGTGCTTCCTATGTGATGGGTACCAGCTATCACTTCATAGACTTGATGTCACTAAATCCTCACAATGTTTTTAGACAGATCTCATCTGTTTTTGTATATTAAGAAACAGATACAAAGAAACCTGACCATCTAAATGAGATTAAAAATATGACTCCATCTATTGATTCCAAAGTGTTACACATTAGTACTATAAGAAAGTAAATAATGCATCTTCAATACATTTTCCTTAGCATTGTTACTGAATGTGTCGATATATAAACACATAAAAAGGTAGGCTTATTATGTAGGTTCTGTGATGCTGGGTTTCCAAAGAGGCAAGTCCAATGTTTCCTAGTCACAATTTCCTTTGGAACTTACTTTTGATTTACTGTGCCGTATGAGGGCAGAGAGCAGTCTGTTGGATTCGCCCATCACACCTGCATGATCTTTGGCTTCACACCATTCCACCAGACGCTCCACTAATTTAACATTCTTTCCCAGTTGTTCAGCAGCTTCTGCTATAGGAAAAAAAGACAACTCTCAAAGGAACAAATGGCAATCAGCAGCAATCATTAGTCAAGGTCTAAAAGTGTTAAGGAAATCACACGTTTCAAAAGCATAGAACAGCAATTTTATTAAAGCAAGTATTTCAAACATTCCTTATCTGATGGACTGTTTGGCATTTTCTCACTTTCTGTAAAGATGTAGAGTTTATTATCAAGGACTGTTTGGCATTTTATGTAAAGCCTTAGAATTTATTACAAAACATACAAACAACTCCGTACCTGTTTTGATTAAGCCTGGCCATATGTTAGTACTGTGGCAGACTTTGAAGAACATTAAGGAAGCAATGTATTGAAGGGCTTAGAACTCAAAAATAAGCAAAAACAACAACAAAAGGACCCTTTCCAACTAGAGGCATACTCACAGTTATACCAAAAATGAGGAATTTCTTTTACCTTGTGCATCTATTAACATTCTTAATGTTCCCAGAAGTTTGAACTGTACTGGGGGCATTTCAGATTTAAGGAATTTCAAAACTGCCTCTGTGACTCCGGCTGACAACATCTTTGCTTTATTTACAACTAGACAAAAAGAGAAACAGACTATGGTTAAAACGGTGTGGGTGTTCTTGATGGGAAACATTGACACAGTATATTTTTATAGGTATCAATAAATTTTAAAATGCTATTTAAGCAGAACTGAATGCATTGATTCAACTGATTGTTCCCTAGGAAACAATTTACCTAATCAAACATTTAGTTTTAGAAAGCTATCATCTGTGTTATTTCCCATGATAATCTGATTCATGGCTCAAAAACTATTAATTCAGAGACACTTTTTAAAAAACACTGTTTTCGCATGTAAGGGAAAAAAATGTTTGTCTTTAGAGGATTCTGCTCATCAATGTCATTAACTTTTCTACTCTGAAGACACTTTTAAAAAGTTTGACTGTATAACCTAATGAAAAGCCAGGCATTCACAATGGTGTTTGAATAATTTGAAGAAAGGATTTATATGGGATCTAGTGTCTGAAAACTTATTTAACAGATTTCCAGTTATCAGTAAAAGTGAATAATTTGAAAACTTTTACTACATGTCAGAAAAGTTCCTTAAAGTACATAAGTATGCCCCTAAAAGGATAGACTTTTAAAACTTTCTACGCGTTTGCCTTCTGATCTTACACCTTACCTGGAATGGCCAGGTTTCGGAGGGCACTTAGTGCTGCATGCTGCACAGTCACATTTCCATCTTCTACATGTCTGTCTAATAAATCCATGAGTTTTTCTACAATTCCGTTGTCTACCATATGAATACAATTTCCATCTGAACAAAACAGAAGCATTTTTCTTTTAAATATTGATTTTGTAGTACTGATGCATGCCAATAAAACATTAAAGATCCAGTTCATTTCCCAAAAAATATTTAGATTTTTCTATTTACTGAATGAGAAGTCTGAACAGAAAAACGCAACAAAGATCTCCTGCTCATAGCAATAATGCATATCAGGGCAGGTAGAAATCACATGCTTAAAATTGTCACTGGTAGTTTCACACACAGTACAGGGTGCTTGTTTTCTGCCAATGTAACAGTGACTGACTATTCTCACCCTCCTGTTATCATGGCTGACAGTGAAGACAGAATACTTCAACAGTATCCCATGTTTGGCTTGAATAATCATCAATAGTTGGTCTGTCTTACCTCCATCACTTAAGTTACTATGTTTAAGAGTAAAAGTGTGCTGTATTTCCCATAGTGTGAGCTTCTACACTGAATAGAAGGAATGAAATAACTAAGGAATATTCTAACTTTTTAAAAAAGATTTATTTTTATCGGAAAGGAAGATTCACAGAGAAAAGGAGAGACAAAGATTTTCCATCCTCTAGTTTACTCCCTAGGTGACCACAACGGCTGGAGCTGTGCTTGTCCAAAGTCAGGAGCTGCTTCTGGGTCTCCCACATTGGTGCAGGGTCCCAAGGCTTTGGGCAATTCTCTTCTGCTTTCCTAGGTCACAAACAGGGAGCTGGATGGGAAGTGGAGCATCTGGGAAATGAACTGGTGCTCACCCGGGATCCTAAGGCTTACAAGGTGAGGATTTAGCCCCTGGGCCATCTCACTGAAGTATGAATGAGCTCTCTCACTTAAGTATTAAGGCAGAATACTCAGCTTAAAATCACCAAGAAAAGAGCACATCTTCTTATACCAAACATATAATAGAATAACACTCAAGTTTACTAAGCTCTAAAATGCACAGTATTCAATAGAAATACTTCATAATTCATGGATCTTCATTAGAATTTAGTTGAACTGTATAGAACATACAATTTCTTAGGACAGTCTCTAGAAATCTTATTGGTTTATTTATATCTATTGGAAAGGCAGATCAGATTTAGAGAGAAGGCGAGACACAGAGTAACATCCTCTAAAAGCAAGGAGGCTGGATGGGAAGTGGAACAGTCATGACAAGAACCCGCCCCAAATGGGATACCAACGCTCGCAAGGTGAGGATTTAGCTACTGAGCCATCGCACTGGCTCCGTATTTGTGACTTCTAAAAAGTTAAAGCAACAAATATGTATATATTACACAAATACCTAGTTTTGTTCATCAACATGTATTTATACATCTTCAGGGAGTACAATGCAATATTTCAATACATATATATTGATCAAACCGGGTAATTAGCTTTCCCCTTATCCTTCCTTTGTGCTCAGAGCCTATAAGCTCCTTCTTCTGGCTCTTTCATTGGTATATTATTGAGAAGCACAGTCACTCTACTGTAGAACACTACAACTTCCAACTGCATGTCACAATACTTCTGAACTCTTCCACTGGAAATAAAAATACAGAACACTGGATTTATAAAGGAGGAACCAATACCCTTACCATTTCGGGCAAAATTTGCAATGGCCAAAGCTCCAGCAAGCTGTAGCTGGTGGTTATTTGAGGGAATCCAAGAGAGCACTCTTTGAAACACATTGCCTTTTCCTCCTTCAAATAATTTCTGCATGGATTCATCTGGAGGTAAATCAAACAAATGGCTAAATAAAAGAAAAATAATTAAGGATAACAAATCCATATTCCCAAGCTTCTGACTGGGAAACTACATAGCTCACAAACTTAATTCATAATGTGAAAGGTAAAGACATTTTATTACAGCCTTTAACACAGACCAGACAACAGAGTGTTTTTAGGCTATGTCCCAGGTAGACATCCAGTGGTTCCTTAGTGCTACAGCTATTTTTTCTATACAACAGTTCTAAACATATGGGACAATAGGAAAGACTTAAGTTCATTATTTCTCATCCTCTCACTGATGTGCTTAAGGTTTCCAGTTCATTACATCAACAGAATGTGTGATGCGAAAATGACAGAAATTTAATATATTGAAAAGTATCTGACAGCCATGTTCTGTGGATGGTGTAAGTTACAACTCACCTCCAAGAAGTAATAAAACCATTAGATCTGAAGCAGTTTTGAGCTCAGCAGTATCATCCTCTTTGTCACTATCCACTTTCTGCTGAACAATCTCTAGAAGACACTCAACCAAGCCTGCTTCAACCAGCTGCAGTTTAATGGCATCTGAAGAACAATGTGAACAAAAAAAAAAAGCCCAAATGCAAGGTGAAACAAGAGCTTTCCTAGTAGCAAGTCATTATGACAGACCAGAGAAACAAAATGCCAGATTTATATAACATAGGATTGGGAATCTGAGTTTCAAAAGAAAGTATCTGTGCAATTTAAATATGTAATGTTTTTATTTCATTTTTCTACACAGAATTACATCACCTTTCACAATATCATACAACACCCAACTCAATTCTCAGTTCTGAAGACCTCTAGTATCACACCAAAATTATTTCAAGCATTATGCTTCTGTTTAGAAAGTCATCAGTATGAAATTTTTTTTTAGTATGAAATCTTGTATGTCAAATATGCCTAATACGTGTTTTGTAAAAGTTAAAAATGTATCCCTGATGAGTCTTGAATATAAAGTTGTTGAAAAGTAATGTGCTATTAATTTTAACTTGCACCTTAAGTATATTTCGACTTACATGCATATAGATGCCATTTGTCTAGTGTAGCTAATCCAACACTATGAACATTAAAGTCATATTTGTAAGAAAAGCTTCAGGTCTTCGTTAATTTAAAACTTTCTTGGTTAATTAGTACTTTATCATACTAAATTCTAAGTATGTTTTTAAATGCCCATAATATAAAAGGTGAAAGAAATGGCAGTAAGGCTCTCTGAGGGGTAACCAACAAAATGGGATATTATAAAAATAATTTAAACCCAATTATATTTCAAAAAATGATCTTCATAACATACTCCTAAATCAATGTTTAGCATTTTTATCATAATACTTATTTCACTGAAGAATTTATATTCACATTCATAACTGCTTCCTATTCCCATTTGAATTAAATTTATCTAAATTCTGATCAACTAAATTTAGAAATACATTTTCTACCCAGATTTTTAAATGTAAATTTTAGTTTCTATTTTATTAAAAAAATTTATTTATTTGAAAGGTAAAGTTATAAAGAGAGTTCTTCCATTTGCTGATTCACCCTCCAAATGGGTGCAATGGTCAAAGCTTGTATAATCCAAAGCCTGGAGCAGGAGGTCCTTTCCAGTATCCCATGTTGGGTAGAAAGGCCCGATACTTGGGCCATCTGCTGCTGCTTCCCCAAATTAATAGGGAGCTAGATCATAACGGGAACAGCCAAGACCCAAACTGGTACTCATATGGGATATCAGTGTTGCAGGTGGCAGCTGTGCCAAAGCCAGCCCTTAAATTTCACTTTTTAGTTGCATTATACTATAGTGATTGGTTTCCCTAAGCTATATACACACATATTCTTTTAGGCAGCATTGGCAATTTCAGTGTGTCATACTGGTAAAACGCAAATTTAAAAATATATAAACATGCCAAGACTTTCTCTTCAAGGAAATACAGTGTAAAAACTTAATATTTTTCTGTCACTAGAGTCACTGAATTTTCTTTTAAGATTTGTTTCAGAATATTCAAACTTGAATATTTTATTTTTTAAAGGTATACTTGTACTATGCTGTGCTCAAAGTAGGACATTTCCTTGGTTACAGAATGCCAAGGCTAGAACTGTGGCAACTAGAATGAAAACAGTATGAAAAAGCCTTATACTAAAAAACCTTAAACTAAACAAATATTAACTGTTATACCAGAATTGCTCTCCTTTGCAAACAAAAAAAAATTAACACTGATTTTCAAAAGCTCAGTCCCAAAGCAAGTTTCTTGAAAGCTATCATTTCACAGATGGGACTGTTATAAAACTGAAGAATGGAGAAGAAAATAATACTAACTCTTACTATGAAACACTATAAGGAAAGTTGATAATTTTCTATGTAAAACTGATAGATGACAACAAAGCTTTCGTCTTGCTAAACCACTAAATGAGATGAAAAACAAATTACTCTCTAAGAGTAAGACCTACGATGTTTAGAAAACTGAAATGTGTCAAGATTAAAGTTTACACACCTCTCATGGTTTAACTGCAACCACAAATAATATAGGAGGCTTACAATGTCTTAATTAGGATTAGCAAAGTATTCTGGCAAGACACATTAACATGTATATATCAAGACCAGTCTGAAGACTTCTATCTTTACCACCTTCTTTTGCATACAATCAGTACGCCTGTATGTGTGTGTATGTATATTCATGCTGGTATCACATATAAGTGCACATTTCAAAATTTTCATCTAGGAGACTATCTATGAGGGAGACATTAATCTTCCATCCACTAGTTCATTCTTCAAATACCCCCAATAGCCAGGACTCGACCAGGCTGAAGCCAAGAACCTGGAACTCCATCCTGGTCTTCCCAAGTGATGGCAGAAGTCCAGGCACTTCTGTCATCTGCTTTCCAAACTGCATCAGCAGAAAGCTGGATCAGAAGAGAAACGGACATGTGAAATGGAATGTGGGCCACAGAAGTGGCAGCTTAACCTGATACACCACAATGCCTTCCCTGAAACCTTTTTTTAAATGGTAATAAAAGGAACCAGCATGGTGATACAGGGGCTAATCCTCCATCAGAGGTGCTCTTTCGCTGAGGCGCCAGCATCCCACATGGGTACCAGTTCTAGACCCTGGCTGCTCTGTTTCTGATCCCACTCCCTGCCTGAAGACCTGGGAAAAGAGCAGAGGATGGCTCAAATCCTTGGCTTCTGTCTCCATGTGGCAGACCTGAAGAGAAGTTCCTGGCTCTTTGCTTCAGATCAACTCAGTTCTGGCCATTGTTGCTATGTGGGGAGTGAGCGAATGGAGGATGGCAGATCTCTCTCCTCTCTGGAAGATCTGCCTTTCAAAATAAAACCATTTTCTTAAAAAATAAATGAAATGGTAATTAGAACCTGCAGATGGAGAAATGCAGATACAATATACATGTTAAGTAAATAAATTATCAGAAAGCTAGATGGAGAAATGTATTGCCAACACCCTTTCTCCCCACAACTGACTCTGCTGTCTTCCACCTTAAGTTACCCAGGCTGTTACTGTAATCACATCTATATTTTTATTTCATCATATATAATTTCTATTACTCAATTTACCTCTCAAAGTTTATAGACATAGAATAAATTGTTTCTTAATGTAAGCTTTTCAACAATTTGTCCATATTTAATATTTAGAAAAATCTTCATTCCTTTTGCTAATTCTGTGTTTTTCCATTGTGTGACTGTGCCATGGTCTGCTTAGTGTACATTTTGTTAGTAAATATGGACTGGTTTCCATTTTTATCATTATGAATAATATTGCTGTAATAGTCTAGTATACATGTCTCTCGGTATATTCCTAAAATCAAAATTGCCAAACCAGAGGGATGCATAGCTCCAACCACAGTACATCGTAGTTTCCAAACTGAATCAAGTTATACTCCCATTAGAATTTATTCCACATCTCATCAACACTTGGTTTTATTAGACTTTCTAATAGTATTTTATTATTTTGTACGACCTGATTATTATGAAATTGGGCATATTTTTATTTGTTTATTAACTAGCTATTTTATGTTTTTTTTTTTCAAGTGCCTGTTCAGATCTTTTTACTTATTTTTCCCCACTTTGTTTTCTACATTTCTCAAACTGATGTGTCGGAAGTTTTAGAAGTACATGATACACTTGAGCCTTCTGCTGCATTGTAAACACAGTCTTTGGTCCACTCTTGGCTTTCAGTCTTAAATGGCATCTTTGAATAATGTAAGCAAACCTGTCCATCTTTTTCTGTATGATTAGAGCTTTGCATGACTGAAAAAAAAAACTTGCTGTGTTCCAAGGCCATGATACTATTTTCCTGTCATATAATTAAATGTAGTAATATGAAAAAACATATTCTGTGCATTTTATAGATATATTTCCTTCACTTCCCTACTTCTCAATATTCCAACCTTCCCATTCTTCATCAGTTTTTGTAATGACATTATTTTAATCCACTCTCTATTCATAGGCTTAAGAGGCCTTTAATTGTAACATTAAGAAACAAAAGTAGGAAGATGAGAGTTCCACGGAGTATAAATATGGGCAGAAAGCTTTTCTGGTTATAACATTCTCACCTATCTGGAATTAATATTTACACAGGAGGCCAGAAACCTATTATTCATTTTAAAATAACCTCATCAAGAGACCTAATTTACAGATTTTTAAAAAAAACAATTAAAACTTAATTATTCTTATTGGAAAGGCAGATCAGATTTATGGAAAGGAGAGACAGATTTTCCATCCACTGGTTCATTCCCCAGGTGGCCACAATGGCCAGAACTGAACTGATCTAAGGCCAGGAACCAGGACCACCTTCTGAGTCTCCCATACTGGAGCAGGGCTGCAAGGCTTTGGGACATTCTTTATTGTTTTCCCAGGCCACAAACAGGGAGCTGAATGGGAAGTGCAGAAGGTGGGACACAAACCAGAGCCCATACGGGATCCTGGTGTATAAAACATGAGGATTTAGCTACTGAGCAATCGTACCAGGCCCTAATCTACAGATTTTTTTTTTAGTAATAACCATTTACAAACAGTAATTTTTTTCTTTGCTACATTTTTTCATCCTCTTTAATGCAACATTTAGCTCCTATAATATTTTTCTAACATTATGAAATGTTCCAGTGAAATATAAATAATTAAGTGCTATTTAAGACTAAATCTGTTTATGATTATTTTCTTCAAAAAAAGTAGAAACTGGAATAATGTTTATTGCAAATCTCCAAGGAAATGCTTCTCTTTGATGTTTTCTGTAGGGTTTCAGATTTTAAAAATTTCCTCTTAATGACATCTTGCTAAGAATTTTGAGTCATGAATGGATGGTTAATCCTAGCAAATCCTTTTTCTTGAATTTTTTTCTCCTTCAGCATTTTTAAGATAGTGAATCATCCTGATTGCATTCTGAATATTAAGCTGTATTACATTTTCAAAATAGATGTTTAATTTCAAAATATTACTGGAGCTCATCTGCTGAAATTTTTGGAGGAATTTTAGTTCTATGGTCATTATATCACTGCTCTTCATTCTTGTATTTGTTGGAAACTTGATATAAAAATTTCATTAGTTTCATTAAAACACATCTATTAAGCATATTTGGTTTTACAATTATCCGGAAGAATTTAAAAGATTTATTCAGCTTTTTTATTCCTTCTTGTGTTACCCATGCATTAAAATGTGCTGTATTATTATTTTAAATGATTTATTTATTTTTACTTGAAAGGAGGTTTACAGAGAGAAAACTTCAATCTGCTGGTTTATTCCCCAAATGGCCACCATGGTTGGGGTTGGACTAGGTTTAAGCCAGTAATCAGGAGCTGCTTCTCTGTTTCCCCCAGGGTTCAGGGGCCCAAATACTTAGGTCATCCTCTGCTGTTTTCCCAGGTCCATTAGCAGGGATCTGCCTCAGGAATCAAACAGCCAGAACTGCAATTGCATCAGGATGCTGGCATTCCAAATGGAGGCTTAAACTGCAGTGCAAGAATAAGTCCCTGTAGTCTTTTTAAATTTGCAATTTGCATTTAAGTTTTAATGACAAATATATTCAGCCTTCTTGAGTTACACCTACCTAGCCACAAGTTTCTTCCCTGCAGCTATATCATCTTCCTTCTATTGGATGAGTAACGTTAGCAATTGGCTATAGTGAAGCTAAATTGGTGGTAAAGTTTGTTGGTGTTTAATCAGAAAATCTTTGTTTTATCCTCGTCTTCAATGGGTTTAAAATTCTAGACTGGTAATTACTTTCTTTAGCAAAAATAAAGATGTTATTCCACTTTCACCTGGCTTTCATTTTTGCTGTTGAGAAGCTTGCTTTCAGTGAAACATTTACTCAGTTGAAGGTATATTTTGGGTAATTTTAAGATCAGCATGATACAACTAGATGTAGATTTCCCTTTGCTTATCATATTTTGGAATAAATGAACTTCTTGAATACTTACTATGTTTTACTGATTTCTGATTCACTATAAATTTCTTCAGGGGCCCAGCGTGGTGGCCTAGCAGCTAAAGTCCTCGCCTTGAGCGCCAGGATCCCATATGGGCACTGGTTCTAACCCTGGCAGCTCCACTTCCCATCCAGCTCCCTGCTTGTGGCCTAGCAAAGCAGTTGAGGACAGCCCAAGGCCTTGGGACTCTGCACCCATGTGGGAGACCTGGAGTAGGTTCCTGGCTCCGGGCTTCAGATCATGCAGCACTGGCCGTTGCGGCCACTTGGGGAGTGAATCATCGGATGGAAGATCTTCCTCTCTGTCTCTTCTCCTCTCTGTATATCTGACTTTGCAAGAAAAAAAAAATCTTAAAAAATTTTTTTCTTCAATTTTTCTTCTCTCCCCACCCCCACCAATCTTTACTTTCCTTGTACTCTAAAAAAATGCACAGCAATTTCTCACTTTATTCTCTGCCTCTTAACCTCTTCTATAAGCTGTTTGTCTTGAAGCTCCATTTTGGACTTCTTTCCAAGCTACTTTCCACTCTACTTGTTTTCTAATTGAATTATATCTACTTTCCCGTTAAACCTCCCCACTAAGTTCCTAATTTTGGTTAGATTTTTGAAGTCAGGGATTTCGTTTGTTGATTTCTCAGATCTGCTGTGTGACTTTAATTAGATTCCAGTTTAACTCTTTGAACATAATGAGCATACCTGTTCTGAGACAATGAATGATAATTCCTGTATCTGGAAGTTTTGTGCTGATGCTTTACTCTCTGTGCTGGTTCTTGCTTACTGTCTTGCTTCTCATGCAGTGTCTAGTACTTTTGATTGCATAGTAAACATAATATTTGAAAATTAATTACAAGGAATCAGGTAAATTCTTAATATTTTCTCACTGGAGAGTAACAGTTGACAAATACCCTTATCATTGGCGGGCCTAGCACTCCAGTTTTTATCCCCTTTGCCTTACAAGGACACTGAAATAGTGTTCAGCCTCTTAGCTGGCCTTTATAGATTTGACCAAAAATGTCAAAGCCACTTTCTAAGTGGCTTTGGTCAATGTAGATATAGCTAAAGGGTACATAATGTAGACATCATATTTAACACATCATGAATAAAACACCAATGGGTTTTGAGTTAAATAATGAATAAGAAATATTATGAAAAAGCTAAAAAGTCTTCATGATCAAATATGAAAAGGTATATTTCCTTACCATTTTCTGCCAATGGAGCAAGCACTTCAAAAATCATTTCCCTTTTATCATGTTCAGTTTGTTTTTTGAAAAGTTTTACCAGCTCTTCAGCAATGTTTGTACTAGCAAACTGTTCTTTACTTGACTCTGCAAAATAAAAAAAATTGGGGGAATTAAACAAAATTAAACCCATAAATTGTTGTATTACTTTCAATATTTGGTCACTTTGCATCATTACTGATTAAAAAAAATAATCAAGCACTCTTCAAGTGTAGGAAAAACAGTTTAATGCCCTTGAAATGAAAAGTGTGTAAGGTTTTAAAGAAAATATTTTGACCCAGTTATATCAGACTATAAAAAATGTTTTCACTAGCATTACAGGTAACCATAGCAACAATAAAATCACTAAGTCATAAATGCACAGTTTCAAGGCCTTTAGAATACTCATAACAGACTTCATGAGCAGACTGGATGAATTAAGCGTGATTTATCATTTTATCTTTATACCACTAAAGTGGTATGCTTTTGCACTGGTTCCAACAAGCCTGCTATTGAAGTATAATTGTTCACATATACTTCAGATGTCGCTCCGTCTTGATTCCTGAGCATTTCCATCCACTCCTCACCACCAGTCAGTATTTAAGAATATTATTATTTCCCAACATGAAACAATGTCAGAATGATACACTTTCCTCTATTCACCTTCTTTAGCTACCATTCAATCTGTCACTTTCACCAAGTCTCTTGGTAGCAATCTCTATGTATACAGCCTCTACTTTCAATTCAGACATTCTTAACCTATCTTCAGTCTAGTTCTCTTCATTTTGTAGTCTCCATGTTTGCTTCTCCTTTTCTGCCAGACTTCTATGAATTCTTGTCCTTTGGGACATACTCGTGCTTTGCTTTCTTATCTTCTTGATTCTTACATTAGGCAATCTAATTCTCTTCCACAGTGAAAAGTATCTCTGTGTTGGTATTTTATAACTATTTCACCAGCCTTCCTCTGGATTCAAAGTTATGTATTTAACTGCTTATCTGACACCTCTAAACTCAATATCTAAAACAATTTATCTGATATACCCTGAAATCTGTGCTTCCTCAAGACTTCCCTAAAAGCAGACATGAAGGAGTCACAGCTCATGATTTCACTCCGTATCAATAAATCACCAAGACCTACCAATCCCCCTCCAATTTACAACTAGAATCCATTCCATTTCTTTCCAAACTGTTTCTCAATTTATTTGGTTAAACCAGACATTCTGTTAATTTTTCTGGAAATTCAGAGAATTCCAACCAAATCCAATATACATGAGTTCTCCATGTTTGGGAGCACATTCTAGAATATCTTTGACATTCTAGAATATCTTTGATGGACCATTTTATTGTCCTCAATCATGGTCTCTGTAACTACTGTCCTCTCTCATTCGCCTGTTTTATTTGGGTGGATGAATACTGCAGAATTTTCCAGAGAAAGCTACAGTATACTGTGCACAGTTAGGCATTTTAGAAACCTTAACTATCTGAACATTCTTTCTATTCCTCTTGTTTACATTAATCTCTTGCCTTATCTCATTACTTTCTAATACCAGTCATCATACTTAACAATTATTTACCTATTTATTTGTAATTCTCCACTCCTCCACTCCACCCAGAGAGCAGGGATAGTGTACCACAATATAATACACAGGAACAGTGCATGATAGATAGGTGTTAAAAATAAGTGGACTAAATGAGGAAGTAACAGAAGTATGTAAATGAAACCAAGATTCAGATATTGTTCTCTAACCTTAAGATAAATCTGTTATTTATCAAACAGAAAACTATAAGTGCTGCAAGTTTAACTTAAAGAAAGGACAAATAGAGATGTTAATGCAGCTCAATGTGATTTTAATTTTCTTTGTATTTCACTGCTTTCATCAGATATGCCAAAATCATGAAAATTTCCCTCAAGAATGTTAGATGCTTTGGTGCTGTGAAAAAACAGAGGTGAGGTGCCCTTTCTAATAATCTACTAAGCCTTCAGACATCACATTCTGTAAATGTCAGCACACACTACCCTACAGGGAGGACAGTATGATTTAAATAGAGATGACTTAACTCTAGAACATTTCTGGTTGTTCCTCTGCTTCCGAGAATTCTATAAATGAAATGAATTTCAGAAATGAAATTACAGGTGAGGTAGACAGACAACATCTCTTATCTACTTATGTGCTTTTATTCTTCTCTAAAATAACAATATTTGTATTCTCTTCTTTGCAAAATATATTCTCTTTCCCCATTTATTATACTGAAACCAAATCACTGCTGCTATGTAATTTGGGCTATGTTTGCTGACAGAAAAACAATGTACTTGTATTATATACAATAATTAAGGAGCAAAATCTATACTTACCTTGTAGGTAGATAAAATGAAAAGGCAGCATGAAGAATGCTTATATTATACCCACATTAAATGACACAAATTCTTAATAGATTTTTAGCAAGAACTTCACTTACTAAGGCTTTTTAAATCAAAATTACACAGTTTAAAGGGCTGGCTAGCATAATTTTACCACATTTCAGTCCCCTTTTGTCACTATTTCTTTTTCAGGGACAAGAAACAAACTTTTTTTTGCTTAATGGTTAACTTTCCTATCTCTAATGTACTACTACTTCCATTTGTTAATTTTAGGTATTTCTGATCAACTTTCCAGTATGAAAAATGAAGCATGTTTTCTTGCAACTCCCCACATTCCATCTTCCCAATCTAATTTAGTTATATATATATGTGTGTGTGTGTGCATGCACACACGTGTTCTGATAAAACATTATTTTCCTTGGTTATTTCTATATCATGCATCTGGCAGTATTTGCCAGCTACCGGTAAGATACATAAAAAAGATGTTAACAGACTGGAAAGTAATTAAGGCTATCTTTAAGATCATACATATTTTTTAAAAGGACTAGTTAATGGAGGTGAGTTTTCGATAAACAGAGCAAGAGCAAAAATTCCTGCTTATTTCTGGGCTTTCAGTTTCTGGTAAATCTATTTTTTCAAAAAATAAAATGTTTGAAAATCCAATGTAGAAGCATTCTTTCACTGTTTCAGTTTCATTCCACATGACTCAATAAAAACACCAGCTTAGTGAGAAAGTACATGTTGACGTGATGCATACAGAAACTATAAAATATCCATCTACTATAAAAGTATGTATCAGAACACTTAAAAATAGAATTAAAAGAACTTAATACTTAAATTTTTAGAAAGAGTTATCTATTTCCAAAGTAGAGTTACAGATAGGGAGATAAAGGGGAAGAGAGAGGGGAAAATTTTCTATCCAATGGTTCACTCCAAGAGGGCTCCAATGGCCAGGAATGAGACAAGCTGAGGCCAGGAGCAGGGGGCTTCCTTCAGGTTTCCTATGTGGGTGTCAGAGGCCCAAGCGCTTGGGCCATCTGCCATTGCTGTCCCAGCCCATCAATTTGGAGCTGGATCACAAGTGGAGCAGCTGAGACTTAAGTCTGTGCCCATTTCCCTGCACCCACCCTGGAGTGTGGATCTCTTTTCAAACCTGTTTCAGCAAAACTGCAAATTGTTAACTATTACAGATCTCAGGGTTGTTCAATATAGAGAAATACCACGTTCTGGATCTTTGAAAGTCATGCATTTAATTCCTTGTGTTCATTTCAAAATATTCATGGAAAACATATTATGTAAAAGTTAGGCATTAAAACTATACATTGCTTTAAAACTACTTTGTACCTAAACAAGCTTTTCTTTATTTCATGAATTTTAAAATTATTTATTTGAAAGGCAGAGCAAGATACAGAGTAAAATTAAAAATGAGAGAATTAGAGGAAGAAGCAATTTTTCATCTGCTACTTTATTCTGTGAATGCCTGTAACAGCGCTGTGCCAGGCTGAACCAAGACCTTGAACTATATTCTCCCACTTGGGTGACAAGGGACCAAGTATTTCCACCATCATCCATTAAATCCAATGGGTAGAAAGTTGGATTGGAAGTGAAGGTAGACACTTGCTTTGGGATGTTGGAGTCCCAAGTACCAACTTAATCTGTTATGACTCAACACCCACAATTCCCTGTATTTCCCTTAACTACTAAGTATTCTTTAAATGCAAATTTTATACTCAACAAATATCATGGAAAATTGTAATACACAGTACAATTTTAAATGTCAATACTTAAAATGTAAGACAAATATTTTAGTAAAATTATATAAACCAATCACAAAGAATAAAGTCAGAAGTGACAGTTAAAATCACCACCAAAATAAAGATGCTTCTGTGTGAAATTTCTTTTAAAAATATTATGTAAAATAATTTTTCTATAACTTCTCTAGTTCAAAGATGAACTATCAGAGTACCCTGAATATGGTGGGAATCAACAGTGTTCAGTTTCAGATGTGATTAGCAATAATAAGTGGTACAATGGGCCACAATTCAGGAATGTTTGAAAAATAATGTCCTAAGGTTAACCACTTTATACTCTGGGTTTTGTTGAGGTAATTTTGGGAGAATGTTAAAATTTTGCATTTATATTAAATTTTTAAACATTGCAGATTTACATTAGCATTTACACACCAAATGATGTGGAGGAAGTCTAAATGTGTAGTCTACCTTCCCTATCACAAATTCCCTTCTATAAGCTTATCCCAAATTCACTTTACCAAATAAACCACAAGGTTGGATTTGCAGTAATAATTAGGGCTTGCTTACTTCATGGGACAGTTGTAAAGGGGAGTTTTCAATACATATCCAGTACTATCTTATTGGAAAATCCAAGATTCCTGTAGCTAAATTCTCTCAAGGTTCAACCACTTCCATTAACATGGCATTTTCTTTATTCATTTTATCACTAGTTTTTCTCTGTGATTGGCTCATCCTTCCCCTGGCAAGTTCCGTGACCTCATATGGGTGCAGTTTTGTGTCCCAGCTGCTCCATTTCCCATCCAGCTTCCTGCTTGTGGTCTGAGAAAGCAGCAGAGGATGGTTCAAAGCTTTGGGACCCTGTACCCACATGAGACCTGAAGGAGGCTCCTGGCTTCGAACTGGCTCAGCTCTGGCCATTGTGTCCATTTGGGGAGTGAACCAGTGGATGGAGACCTCTGTCTCTTCTCCACTCTCCCTGAAATGCTTCCTTTCAAATAAAAATACATCTTTAAAAAAAACCTACATTTTATATGCTATAAATATATTCTCCTGAAAAAGTTTTGTTATTTTGGGGGATTTTATAAAGGAAAGAATCTTAATTGGCTAGATTTTTTTCTACTCAATCAAAAAATTATTTATAACATAACTATAATGAAATTTCAAGGCCATTTCTAATGTAAGAATATTAAAGTCAATACTAAAGTTAGCTACCTTTAGTGTTAATAGTCAACTATTAAATAATATACGATAGAAATATTATGTCTTAATATAGAAATTAATTAGGAAGCAATGTAGTAAATTCTAAATAATATCATAAGATATAATCATATTTACTGGTTTTTAACACTGAAGAAAACACCCTGGAATGCCTAAAAATTTAGACAACTAAAAATGAATTCCCAGGTTTTTGACATTTAAAGGAAAACCTGAAAGGATCTTAATGAATCAAGTCAGTTCATGGTTTATGTCTAGGACTTACCAAGTTCTGCTAAATTTCCAAATGCAACAAGACACATCTCTGTAAGAGCTGCATTTTGGCAATGGATGCCCAGTAATTTCACTAAGGTAGGAATCACACCCATATTGATAAGCTGAGCTTGAAGGGAATCTGTTAAGGAAAACAAAACCAAAGGTGTTCAAGTTGAAATGAGTATTAGCAAGGAAAAAGTCTTTAGCTCTGTCACAAGCTCAGTGCTACTTAAATTACAGCAAAGAAAAATGATGCCCATTGTCGTGATTCTCTGGAACACTCAAGACAGAGTGCTTTGGAAGAGCTGAGTTCTGAACCTTTAATTGAAAGATTTGTAAAAATGCAATTGGATTCATAAAATACATCGAAACATAGTTTTTGTTTTTCTTTTCCTGAAGGTCAGAGTTTGAAGCTATATAAATAACATTACCACTGATTTTTAACATAGATTATATAATATATACATGACAGGAAATGAGAGAATATATGAAAAGCTCAGAAAAAAGAGGTATAATAAAGATCAACAAAGGAAATTAACTCAGAGATCTATAAAAAGTTTCTTCACAATAAACATTAAGATTCACTCTAGGAAGGAATGTAGTTTTAACAAGGAAAACAGGGCTAACTAAAGTATTTTATTTAAAAAAAAAAAGTGAGTTCAAGAGGTAATGAATGAGGTCAACCTAATCATATGCCACGTTTTGACTTCATTTTCTAAGCAACTAAGTGGCTTTACTTAAGGCATGAAACCTGCTTTGGATTTCTACAATGGTTCCACAGGCAACTACAATACAATTTCAGCAGCAAGGCTGAAGGTGAAGTGAAAACTTAAACTACTGCCTCTGGCAGCAAGCTGGGACACACAACTTCACATTTATGAGCGGTGCTACACGGTCACTAATGATTCAATAGGACAGAGGAGTGTTTTACATTCTGTGTCTCCTTAAAACTATCTGGCATTTTCAAGTGAATACTTTTCTCCAAATACTTGGATGTTAGTTATTTGGTATGCAAAGAACTCTGTTTTTGACCTCATAGTACAAATCTCTGACAGGGTTGGTCTGTAAAGTTTTTAACCTGTAGATAAGGAAGTGGGTGGATTATGAGCCGTGACTTGTTTGGTGGTCTTTGTTAATTCCTGCTTTTAGAGTAAGGTAGGAGAAAGCCAACAAAGGCTTATTGCCGCAGGAAACTGATGGGTGAGTGAGTTTTTAGGGATAATCATCTGGTTTGCTTGCGGAGGGGGATGATCTATGCACTAGAAAAGGCCATATTATCAAAACAATAGAAAATAAACCTAAGAGGGAAGGTTAGACTGCAAAAAGTCTGAAACAACTTCAAATCAGCAATGGAAATATGAAATTTATTCAAAGAGGAAATACAAATACATGAATGTAGTGTATTTAACCAAATGATTTGCTTTTATACTTTTCATAGTACATATTTTTTTCTGAATACAGAATTCAGCAGTAATGAACAAACTTCAACATAAATTTTAAGAGGCAAAATACTTAAATAGTGTGAAACCTATATGTTATTATGGCAGAGTACTTGCATTATGCTTACAGATAAAGACCATGCACTGAGGAGTTTCTAAGTTAAAAATCACATCATCACTTACCAGGAAGCACAGTGTGCAAGTCACCTCTGCATATCCTTGTTCTTTAAGAATTGGTTTAATTATTTATTTTGACTATCTTGTCAAATACTGCAGAGCTGCACAATCATTAAGTCTCAGGTACGTAAGCGTGGGCACTAGCGCATGCATTGAGTGTGAGTCAAATTCCACTATATGTCTGCATACTCGTAAGCATCACACACCCCCTCAGTACTGCTGGTAGAACTACAAGAATCCAACAGCACAGGGATATCAGGAGTAACACACTTGATCATGGAGATGATTCCACATGAGAATGCCACTAGAAGATGAGACATTCTTCACATTCTTCTAACTTGGCATCTCTGGCACTGATTTGGACCTCTTTTACAATGCTGTAAATTTTGGTTCCAAGGAAAAGAGGGCCAAGAATTTAAGAAATGTTGCAGAGCTTAATAACAGTATTTGTAATATTTGAAACTGTGGCAGATCAGGAGAAGCTGCATAGCCAAATAGTGCATTATGTGAACTGCCATAATTCATGAAAATCACATTGCTTTGTGGAAATATTTTCAAACAACGCAAGAGCCCAATTAATCACTCACATATAACAACACATATATCACACACAAGAAGAGAGACTTAATCATTCAACTAGACAGACTTATTCTGGACCATGTGGCTTCCTTTCTTTACATCCATTTCTGTGATGCTAACTAAAGCAAAAATCAAAGTGAACTAACTTCAAAATATATCCATTCTGCAGGCAAGTCACTCTCCTCAGCGAGTGAAGGCCCAAGAAACATGTGACTTTTCTTATTTAAGCAGGTTGCTAAACAACTTCATTTTATGATGCAGATGCCCTAGATATGGTTCTCAAATTGGGGTCCCTGAAATCCTTTCAGAGGATCACAAAGTCAAAATTCTTTTGATAAAAACATCAAGGTGTCACTTTTTTTCACTGACACTGCAAAAATAAAGCTCCTGCCACTTAAGCAAAACCTCAAAAGGGCACTGAACTGCATTAGTAGCCACTGTATTGAAGATCACATAATCCTAATAAAATGTGAATTTTCAATGTTTTCCATCTTTTAAATTTTGATGAAAATGTTATTTAGGTTAATAACTGGTTTCTTTTAAATCAATTTTTCCATTTAAATTTTCTAATACAGAAAATATCAATAGATGTAACTGATTTGCATAAAAATGTCTGAGATCTTTAATACTTTTTAGATGTCTAAAAGAGTCCGAAGACCATAAGTATAGGCTCCAATGTCAAAGGATTACCTAATTTTCATTACAGATGAGGGGTAGGAGAATGAAGAAAACATGGAGAAGACATTCTGTGATAGCAATGATGTAATAACCAAACAAAAGGAAATGAAAACTGAAATCATGAAGGAATCCTAGATTTTGGTACTCAGATATTTTCAGAGACATGACCTTAAACTAAGTATCTGGACATATCTTCCTCATTTATGGGTGGGGATGGGGTCAGGGGCGCACTGAGGACTATGGATTCTGTCTGTATGGCTTAAACTCATATGTAGTAAATGATATCAGGAATGACTTTAAAGTGAAAGACTAACAAGATTAGATCAAGAATAATTCACATTTTCCAAATAAAATACATAAGGAAGTTACTGGAACAACTCTTGACTCCTTTCTGCAAAAGGCTATGACTTTTGTATCTCATGGAGTACCACAAGCCTCAGGGCAAAGTTCATCAGGATTCCACAAAAAGCAACTCATAAAAATGCAACCCAGGCCATACACAGCAGACAGGTGTGGAAGACAGTCTCTAGACAGCACATCATAAATGTCACAAACGTCTCAAGATGTTCTGATAATTGTTCCTGACACACATCATGGACCAAAATACAAAATTTACAAAATTACATAGTACCAGGATGACACAAGCCCTACGAGATCTATGGGAGGAAGCGGAAGAAAGAAACTGAGGGGGTGCAAAACAGATGCATATACAAATAGATATAAGGCAATCAACACATGCGCTGGTGTGAACACTTACCTACCTACATTTGAATTTCAATGGTTCCAAGTTCTTCAGGTCACACTCATGGGAACTCCAAAGAATGGAGATCTGGAGAGAAGATCTCAAGTTGAGGAACCTTTTCCCCCTGAGTTTTAAATTTAATGTTTAAAACATTGGTATAGACTAGATTATAGGTCCAGAAAAGTATCCTCAGATTCCTAGTAACTCAACTGAATGTATGTTGACTCATCACTAAAAGTAAGTTTTTAAAGATTATAACCTGTTTATCTTCTTCCTAGAGCCTTTACAGACAATATTATAAGATTACTAAATTTACTGGTTACTAAGACTATGGATGAAGTTGTGTTAAAATAAGATACAATTCAACATACAATTTCTATATTAGGCTGTATATATAACATATATATCATTCATAATATAAAGATACAATATCAGTATTATAGATTGTATTGAAAAATCTCATCTACAGCCAAATGGATTAAAACTTGGTAAAAAGTTATGAATTGGTTAAAAACCATTTGGGCATAACAAAGACATAATAGAGACTTAATGAAAACATGTTTTCAAAAATGGAAAGGATATGAGAGTTAAAAGTTAGAAATGACATAAAGTGAAACAGGGCTTTGCAGTTTATGTAGGTTTTAGTTCTATTGTAACAGTGAAAAGGAAAGTGACTTAAAGACTATGAGTATGATTAGTAAAAACTCCATAAACGGCAATATACAGGGGAAAGGTATTTTAAATTTATTTTGTATCACTTTGTTAATCAGTAGAGAGCTTTATTCTAAACCTGGTGTTGAGGATGAAAATCTAGGTTATTTACTTTTGTTTCTAAGTGCATGTCATGATTTAAAAACCCTTTTATAAAATATGCAGATGTGTTTTCACCCAGTTTACTCTTTTATGCACCAAGTTATATATATTTTAGTGGCACATAAAAATTTCCAAAGAGGGAAAACCAAGTGAAATGAAATTAGTGGTATTCAGAATACTAGTGTCTTAGGCAATTTATATATTTATTGTTATGTAAAAGTTATAAGTAATTCAGAGCATGGTGTCTAACGGCTAAGACAGCTGTTAGGATACAGGCAAACCATATTAGGAATATTTGGGTTCAATACTGGAGATTCAGCTTCCTATTAGTTGAGATTTCTAAGAGGCAGGGGTAATGGTTCTAGTCACTGGGTCTGTGACACGCACATGAAGAGTCCCAGTTCAAGTTCCCAGTTCCGGACTTTAGCCCCAGGTCTGTCATTTTGCTACCTGGGGACATGTGGAGCATGAACCAATGCACAGGATGTCTGTGTCTTTATGCTTCTAAGATAAATTTATTTAAAAATTTATAAATAAAACTAGAAATTTCTTTCTGGGTTCCAAAAAGAAATCTCAATGTAACGACATTTCTCTGTCACAAAAGTTCAAAAATCAACAACAAAACTGTATAAGGGCAAAAATCAGAAAAGAAAAAGTATTTTACTATTCTTAAGAGGCTCTTACATTTATGAGTCTGAATTCAGTGGTGTCTAAAGTGATCACGCCCTAATCCAGTAGTACTTTCCACATTCCAGGATGAACTGTTTACTACACAACACTTGCTTTAGTCAATATTGCTACAGAGGAAATTTCTGTAAATGTGTTAATTAGAAAAACAACAAACAACTCTACTGACTTCATCTTACGAAGAATCTGGTTCTCTGCAGTGAGAACTGGTATGTCTTTTTCTTCAGTTAACTGCCTGCTGTTTTTTAAGTACATCTCAGCAACAGAAGCCAATAGTCTGCGCTCAAACAGCACTGCTGAGGTTAAGTCAGACCTATTGTAAGTACTGAGTTTCCACTTAAATTCCTGCATAGCAAATTAAGCTAAATGCCAGGCTAATTTATATTGCAAAATGTATATCTCACAGACCTGTTGAAGATACAAAAAATTGTTTTACAAAAGGATATACTGGCTTAAAGAAACTTCACTAATTACCCTGAAACGTCATTTAGTTTTACACTTTTAGCTAGAAGTTATTTGAAATGCAAAAACTGTCTTAAAATGATACATAGACATGTGCAAGATTTTTCTATTTCCAGCCAACACTCTTGCTTTTCAAACAGTATTTAAGGAATATAGGCAGTTGAGTATTAGATTTTACTTGTGAAAATAGGATTACTAATTTTTACAGAAGTAATTTACAAATGATACCTTTTTCAATTCTTTTCTGAACAGACTTTGGAAGTGGCATAAATCAGAGATGGCTTGGCATTTTGGTTACTATTCACCTGAGATGTCAGCCTGAGCTCAGTGCTAACTTCAAGGTCTTTTCTGGACCCTGAAAATTTATCCAGAATCAATGCACATGATGGCTGATACCATCACTTCAGCTATTGTAACAACATCAAAAATAAAATAAAACACAGGGTGGGGAAGTTGAAAAAAGGGGGATTGTGATGCAGTGGGTTATACCATTTGTTACTCTGCACATCCTTATGGCTTCCTGCTAACATCCCTGTGAGGCACCAGCAGATAAGTGGCCCAAATAATTGGGTACCTGCCATGCAAGTGGGAAACCCAAATTGAGCTTTAATATCTTGGCTTCAGCTTCACCTAGCTCACATTGTTGCAGGCAGTTGAATAGTATACCTGTGTGTGTGTATCTTTCAAATTAAAAAATAATTTTTAAACAATGGTATAAACTATACAAATATAAAAAGATCAAATAAAAGCAGAATCATTGAAAATGTATCATCTGTTCTCTAGATTTTACACCATAAAATAAACACTGGGAAAAGTTTTTAAGTTATTTAATTTCATTCAAATCATGAGTCTATCAATTAAAAAGGACCATGGGGGAATTCTTTATATTTTATGAGGATAAGTCAAAATCAGAAAGCCAGTTTTCCAATTTTCACAATCAAGAAAACCTTGAAAATAATACTAAGTAACATCCATGTTTAGGCACTTTCAACACAGGCATTAAAAAAAAAAAAAAAAAAACATGCTTCAGAATGAGGAGCCCCAAATGTATTTTGCTCCTCCACTACCTATTGTCCAAAGGGAGCATCTATGTAGCAGTACCATGCCAAACTTGCTAGTATGATTACAGAGGCAATCTTGAGAATAACAATATTAAAATTTACTCATGTAAAATATTAAGCTACCAAAAGTTAATGACAAAAATGTATAGACCGTTTCATTTTTCTTCACATTCTTTCATGGACTAGGCTCAATGCTATCTGTTCATATGGAATGAGATTATGTATTTGATACACCTCTACCATAAAACAAGCTCTCAGGCTGCTCATTAAATCACAGCAGGCAGTTAACAGAGAGGAAGAGGAAAAAGTCCAACACACCAGCTCTCACGGCAGAAAACCAGATTCTTTGTAAGATGAAGTCATTAGAGTTGTTTTTCTAATTGGAGTAATTGTTTAGGAGCATTTATGGCTGCTATTGCACTCTAAGGGTTAACAGAGCTAGCTACAGATACCAAGTAAACTGCTCCTTCATGGAAACAATTTCTTTCAAATGGCATTTGCAGGAACACTTTAAGAATGCAACCTGCTTCAGCAAACTGAAAATACTGCTGAATAATAATATTTTTTAAAGATTTACTTATTTTTATTGGAAAGGCAGATTTACAGAGACACTGAGAGACTTCTCATCCACTGGTTCACTCCCAAAATGGCCACAATGGCTGGAGCTGAGTTGATCCAAATCTAGGAGCCAGGAGCCTTGATCCTCTTTTGAGTCTTCCATGCAGGTGCAGGATCCCAAGGCCTTGGGCCATCTTCTATTGCTTTCCCAGGCCACAAGCAGGGAGCTGGATGGGAAGTGGAGCAGTGGAGACACAAACTGGTGTCCATACTGAATGCTGGTGCTTGTAGGTGGAAGATTAACCAATTGAGTCATTATGCCAGCTTCCCCTTTTGAATAATAAAAATTTAAAAACATTTTCAAGAGAATAATGCTAAAGTAAATAAACAATTGTTGGAATAGCAAATAAATACAGACGCCCTGGAGCTGGCACCATGCCATAGCAAGTTAAGCTGTTGCCAGTAACACTGGCATCCCACGTGAGTGCCAGTTCAAGTTTCAGCTGCCCCACTTCTGATTCAGCTCGCTGAGCATGCACCTGGGGAAGCAGTGCAAGACAGCATAAGAACCTGGGGCTCTGACACCCAAATGTGAGGCCTAGATGGAGTCCCAGGATCGTGGCAAGCCATTGCTGGCCCCTTGGGGAGTGAACCAGTGGGTGGAAGATCTCTCTTCTTCTCTCTCTTCCTCTTTCTCTGCATCAACTTCTCATTTTCTATAAGAAAGATCTTTAAAGCACTAAACCTGACATACTAGGGTTCAAGTGATATGAACTTAACAGTATGTCTTTCATATCTTTCTAAACAAAGTGAACACAAATTATTTAAAATAGCATACTGGAAAATTATCTTTAGGTAGGAAAAAAAAGACAATTATTGCTACAACACAATTTTATACATTTTCCTTTCTTTGTTTACCCAAAACAATTTCACTCTTTCGGGAAACAGATGGAATTACTAATTGGCTTGTACACATAGTAATTAAGCTTTGGAAACAGTTTCTCACTCATGTAAAACAAAAATCTTTCCAAAGGTCCAATCTAGGAGATGTTCTTTCTCACCTGTAATAAGCATCGAAACACACAGGTAAATGTGCACTCAGGCCAAGCAGCATTTTATTTTTAATCAGGATCATTCTTTTATTCATGTCTACTCTTTATTTTTTTAGGATGAAGACAAACTAAAGCAAGCTACTGGCTGTGTTCACTACAAAAATGAATAGCATGATTAAAACTGTGAAATTGTTGCAAAAATGGATGCAACTAGAAACTGTAACACTTGATGCAATAAACCAGTTTCAAAAAAGACAAACATCACATTTTTCCTGATTTGTGGTAATCTTCACAGTACAAAAACTGTCATGTATATGAGCAAAATTGTGATTATTGTTTACTGCTCTTGTCTCCACTTTGAGGAACAGTGGTTTTTCTATTCACTTCCCATTGAATTGATTTAGTGAGGAGTTAAGCTTGTTATATACATATAAAGAATGAAAGCATGTCAGTGTAAATATTAAAAGACAAGAAATAAGAAAAGAAGGAAGGATGGGAGCATGGGTGGGAATGAGGATAGGGTAAGATAATTACTATGCTCTTAAACCTGTACATATGAAATATGTTCATCTTCTAAAACTAAAAACTTCTCCCTTTATTCTCCCCTTACCCCAGATCTAGAATAATAATAATAGTGTGGAAACAATGGTCTTACCCACTTTCCTGCAGCCCTTGACCCTTTGTGCCCTAATCAACTATGTAAAGATTATCAAAATGAAATAAGAAATAAAAGCAATTATTTGAAAAAGAGTAAATCTCCCACCCACCCACCCACATTCAAAAAAGAAATTGTGTCTACAGGTTGAAATGAAAGCACTGACTAAAATCAAGTGATCTTCAAATAAGAGATCAGAAAATACTTTATAGTACTGGGTTCAATATAAAAATCAAGTGTTATGTTTTTGCAACACATACCACAGGTTGCATTTCCTAAATAACACAGACATGTTCATTTCAACCATGGTTTAGTTATAACTATACATAGCAAAAAATATAAAAATTACCACAAATGTATTTAAGATATAAGGAACCACACAACTCTCCCACCCCAGCCAAGTCTTTTGATAACAGGGAGTTAAAGTAAAATCAGCTCTATTTATAGAAGCCATAGGAGCACATATACAAATATAGATTAGAAGTCACAGACTGTACATATTAATTTTAGAAGGAACTACTTTTCTTTTTACTGATAGCAAGTTTATTCCTTCTACTTTTTCTCTTGCTGTATGCATTACAAACAAAGCAAGTAACTTCAGTTATTAGAACTACCACAGAGATCTCCCTCCATTTTGAGACTCCAGCACAATTGCATAGAATGAAAAATAACACTAACTACAGAATTAGAGAATTCTTGATTGGGGGTAGTTCTATATAGCAAGGGTGACCACCTGAGATTCCTCAACAAGTTGTTCTGCTGGTGTGCAGTGAACTGCTTTAATATTACTAGTTTGTATCTATTCAAACCAGCAATCAACCTTTGCATGTATGCAGGCAGACTTATCAAAGCTACAGTTCACCTCTGGGAAAGTTTTAAATGTAGATCTGGTACTTGTTATTATCACGATTTTTCCAATGTCTCTTTCTCCTCACTGCTATGTACGTGGATAGGGACTATAGACTAACATGAAGTAGTTTGTAAGGCTTCTACCTGAGGTAGTGAAGAAAATGAATTCCAAAACCATACTTCTCTTCCAAGCATTAATTTTGCTAACTAATTTAGACTGTACTACATACATCTCAAGAGAAGTCAATACATACTTTCAAAACTGTTATATGCTAAAATAATATCGACTGTGACCTAACAGAAACTTGCCTAAAATTTTGATCTTTTTCCACGCTGGCAATACGTGGCACAAAACTCCTACAATGCTATGTAACATCAGTGAGTTGTAATCTAGAGTTAGTCACTTCATCACAGGGCAAGCAACTAGCACATGACGTGAACTGTAACGTTTGGTAGATTAAGTCAAATGCATTTTGGAATCATGAGATTAAAAGTTATGATGGGGTTTTCAGGGTCTAACCACATTTTCAAGTCTAGGAGCATCTTCACTTGAGAATACAACTGAAGAAAATGTTTAATCTTTAAGGTGATGTTTTGGCACTAAACAGCCAAAGTCAGAAAAAAGTATTTAAGAAACTGATTAGATACATAAAGGGTCTTCACAGAATTCATTGAAAATGCACATTAAAAAAATGCACAGATTTAAATGTTTATGCCAGAATAAACTTATTTTATGCCTTGTTTCCACCTTTATCATGAAATTATAAAGTACTCTTGTAGAAATATTTATACTTAAACGTCTGAATTCTTTGCTGAAAAAACCACATTTTCTAGTTTTAATCAAAGAAAAAAACCAGCATATTCAGCATGTTCCCTCAAATTGAATGCCAAGTTATTAGCATGCTTTTTTATAGTCAAAATAGCCAAACATTCAGGTTATTTTGGAGAATCACAGAATTACAAGGTGTTTTTTGCTGCATGACACAGAAATCCTTTTCCAGAATGGACAAATATGAAATGGTTTTTTATTTTTGCCTTCTTTTAAAATGTCATTTACATGCTATTATTGACATAACTTCTCTGGCTAAGGCATTCTAACTTTTATTCAGATATTCCACACTTTTCTGAATATACAAATTTTAATTGCTTCCTGAGCACAGAAATCAAACTATATTAATATTTTTAAAAACTTAAGTGCAATTTTCAGTTTATATAATTCAGTTTATAAATACATGCATATATATGTGTTATGTGTGTATATAGCTTTATCAAATAGCAAGAAAACATCTTTATTGAGTAAGTATTTGGACAGAAAGCGTTCATATTGAGATGTTCTAAGTCTCAATCTAGTGAAAACATGGTTTTTGGGGAAACAATGTTGACTAATTTTCTTGTGTTTCTTATGTTGTTTTTTACTTATCAACGTACTTAAGATTTTTTAACATATAATACTAAACAACAAATCCTTAATTATTGGTAATGTTTGATTATTCACTCCAAAGTTCCCAGCTGGAGCAGAATTTTCTCAATTTTATGGTCTACTCACAAATTAACAGATGCTTATCATTTAAATTCAATATAAACACATATAAAAAGAAATTATGCATGTTAGTACTAACAAAAAAAGCACTTCCTGAGTTTTAAAAAGCTCTAAATTTTTGTCTCAGGAACACATCTAGCTGGACAGAATCAATACTAAGTAATCTAAAGTTAGTTTAAAAAAAAAAGATCTAACGTTTAAATCATTTAACACAAGTTCTAAAGAAAAGAATAAGGATTCTAAAGAGAACCAAAAACTTAAGTTAAAGACCATTAAGAAGAAAAAACGATCACTTCACAAACTTTCATGCTTATGATAATATAAGAGGAAAACACAGCAAAAGAGATGACAATAGTTTGGCGTTTGTTCCTTGAAATTATTAAAGAATTTTTGTATTTTAAGTATCAATTTTAAAAGCTACATTCAAGTAACAGTTTTTGGAATAATAGAACAAAACCCTTTATCCAAATATATTTGGGAAAAAAAGTTAATATTCTCCAAAATATCTAGGCTATTTCCTAGGAATACCTGAGCACTAGGGAAAGGCGTACTCTTAAAAAAGAAACATTCATTTAGCCTATGCACTCTGTATGGTGTTAATCATTATTTTCTCAGTACAGTTCTAGGCTGTTAAATAGCTTCTATGTCTGCTTTGGATTAGAATTAGTAACGCTTTCTTGAGGATCAATCGATAAACTTTTTTAGAGTTGTAAACACAGCTTCTTCAAATAACAGGAGTAATTTAATTAAATCCAGAATTGCTTTTTTAACTTCATGATGAGTTCCTTTCATTTGGCTTTCTGAAACACTCTCCTATTTAACACTTACCTACTTTCCCAGATGCCTAAACCCAAATAAAGTTAGAGAGAGTGGAAGAAACATGGACAAATGATCAATTATTTCTTAATGCAATGTGGAAGCTTAAGATGAATTTCAATTATTTAGGAAATTACTCTATTTTGTAGATTGCCCAGACTGTCTTTTTGCTCTCCTGTCCATAATCAAGACAGTATCTTTTTAAAACTAATTCTACCAAGGGGTGGGAGATACAGAAGAAAATGATTATATAAAGACTACAGCTTGTTACTTGCTCAAATTTAATAAGTTAGTCATCTGATTAACAAAAACTATATACTACATTTATATATATATACCTATACAATATATATTATAGATAATATAATTATAGGTAATTTTAATTGCGAGACACATCCATCAGCCAGAACGGGACCTGAACATACTTCCTGTTAATAGTGATAACAAAGCAAATGTAATCCAACATTTACAAATCAGATGTCATGATGAAAAGAAACATTTTTACTACCTCTCTTTTCCCTCAAATAAAAAGATTAGATAAAATTTGGCCAAGCAGACATTTAAACACAACTGCCTAGAAAGGAGTAGAAGCTCTCGCCTTTCTATAGGACATGGGATTTGTCAAACTCAAGAACCCATCATTCTTCTAACACCAAGGACCAAAGATGGGCTTGTCAGGGCTTACCTTTTTAAAAAAGAGCTAAGAATTATTCTTTGGACCCACAACCATAAAAATGAGAAACAATCAAAAAAGATGCTGAAAAACCATGTGTTTCTAGACCACATAAAATTAAAGAATACCATTCATGTTCAATATGCAAATCTCTTTGTACAAAGACAACTTGAAAAACCTCTGCAAAGCAAACCACACAAAGACCTTATATATTAAATGCCAAGAACATCTCAGAATCTGAGTGTTTGATACACACAGTAATTCATATAAAATAACAAAATGATATTTCATGACACCAAAGTACAGTGAAGCCTTAATAACACTATTTTTTTCTGTACATTTAGTTAACCCTCTAGGCTATCTGAAAATTGTTGCTAGATTCTAAGCATGTCTGACAGAAATAAGAATCTGCCCTTTGAGAGACTTCATTACATGTCTGTTATGCTGTCTGAAATGGCTCTGAATGCCACTTTCCTAAAACCAGACATTATTGCGGTTTGTCAAAAAATTTTCCAAGTAAATCTAGCATCTAGATAAAATAATTTTATTTATATAGACAGCATAAATGCTTTAAAGCTACTTCAGATATTAATATAAATTAATAAACACAATGCAATTGATGTTACTACTCTTTACTCAAGGAGTGTTCAGAGCAAAAAAGCTTAAACTATACCACAGATTTTGTTGTTTTGTTTTGGAACTGATTAATATGGGTGACCCTTTAAAAAACTAATCCCATTTACTAAATTAGACCATTCTGTATTTTCCTAAAACTTAATGTTAGCTAGTTATTGATTTTATCAGGATACTCTTTATCGTTTTTCAAGTATTTTTGTTTTACACTAGAGATGATTTTTAATTTTTCCCCCAGAGATAAAGCAAGTTTTCAGTTTTGTTTACCATTCTCATTGCTATAGTTCATCAGCATGCCACAAAAGACAGTCAAGAGCTTCTCATTGGCGGGATCTGTTATACTGCACAGTGACCTTAAATGGTCAACTACAATCTGTGCACCACCTGCTTGGTCAACTGCACTTCTGCCCTCATCTGTAAAACAAAGAGTTAAATTACAAATAAAAGAAAAAATAAACGTACCTTATAACTTCAAATACATAACATAACAGTACTACTCTTTATTAAATAAGTAGAAAAAAAACTTAAACAGGGCATCAAATTTTTTTTTGGATAAACAAAATAAAATAAAACAAACATGGAAATGGGAGTGGGATGGGGAGAAGAGACAATCACTTTTTTTAAGACAAAAAAAAACATTACTTTCATTAACATCATACAGGATTTAAATAACTTTTCAGTGTCCTAGAAGTTTATGTTGTAAAAATTTACTCCTTCTTCCACAAATGACAGCTTTGAGTAACAGAAAAAGGAACTAAGTGATATTCTACTGCATAAGTTTGTTCCTCAGTTTAGAAATGAAAGAATATATCAGTGGCTTTCAAAGTTATCTATTATCAAACAAAACTGAATACTATTAGGCTTAATTTTATTAGTAGTACTAAGTTCTTTTCAATGGCATTTTTAATAACCCAGATGAATGTTTTCCTTTTTTTACTTTATTTATATTTCTTTTTCTCCCATTTTCTAGAACATACTAGTATACTTCAACCTTACTACTAGTGTCAGACAATGGTCAAACACACGCTCATTCCCTTATGTGCATAACCACATGGCATGGAACAGGCATTATTTCACTGCTGGGACCCGTGAATAGCTTTATAATACCTTCCAGACTCTGAACACAGGATTGCAAAGAAATAAAAAAAAAGAGTATCTTTCTAAATCTGATTTCCTTGTATGAAACACGACAGCCTCTAGAATAGTGTTGTATAATAAGAATACAAACAGAAAGTGTGAGCCACATGTGTAATTTAAATTCACTGCTGGCTATGTTTAAAAAGTTAGAAATGAAATCTAGTAATATTTTATTGAACCCAATAAAAGTAAATTTTATTCTAAGATGTAACTACTATACCAACTATTAGTGAGATATCTTACATTGTTTCTAAAATCTACAAAATCCAACTGAGCTTTCCCAGATTATTACTCAACTGCCACACTAGGTTTATGGCCACCACAGTGGACGGCTCAGCTATAGAGGCATAACAAAGGGATCAATACAACAAATGGCTCACAAGGAAGTTATAGCGGCGAAGTTAATGTGTGCTATTTTACTCCAACAAAGGGTCTAAAACTAAGGCCATTAAATTGTTGCTGAATGATATTATATAGTAAGATGTGTAATTGTGTGGTGTTTGGACTTACACACATACTAGCACAGCGGAACCTTAAAAATACTAGCTTCGCTTCATAATTTTGAAAACGTATAAGAAAATCCATATTAAAATGCAACAGAATATTTTTTAATCCACTTAACTGCACTGTAATATTATATAGCTATGCTAATTGGCTAATAAGATCACAAAAATCTCTTCTACTGTCAGAATAACTTGTGAGATGAATCAACCAACAGTGTCAAATGTCAGTTGGAAATCTATATCTCCAAGTTTTTATTTTCCAGTAATAAATGCAGATTGCCTAAACTCTGCAGCAATTTGCACAGAGATGTTGTCTCAGGAAACTAAACATTGGACTACTTAACTCAAATGTTCAGACTTCCAATATTCTGAATGCTAAATATACCCCAATCTCTGATGGGAAAACTCAGACAGTATTGGATTCTAAATGCTGAATACAGGCTCCCAAACACCTGTCATTAAAACTTGACATACATGAGGAGTAACTTAGAGAGTAATTAAGTTTTAATTTCATGTACTAATAAACTAAAGCTTAGAAAATATATGAAGATCCTTTGCAGTGAGTTTTTAAAGCTGAAGATGGCTTTCTATCAGTACAGTTATTCCGCATTTCAAATCTGCTCAACAATTTAATAACGCAAAAGTAAGAGCATAGTACAATTACAGGGCAAAGTTTCAGAGAACCAATGTATTTCCTCTTCATGTCTTCCATACTCTTCCTTTGTGCGAGTTGTCTCCATGGCAGTCCCTTATTCATGAGTTAATAAGAGGTATTTGTGGAGCATAAACTATCTCCCTGGTAGAAATTACAATCTTAGTGAATTTGAGCATAAAAAAACCAAAGCATCCTCATACTGAAGGTCCACATTCCTGAATGCCCAGATTTCTAAATGTAGGCTCACCTTTTACTTTAACAAGTTATTTAATTTAAAAAGTTATTAAATTATTGTGTACCCTTCTGAGATACTTACACAGTAACCCCCCCCCTTTTTTTTTTTAACTTTAAATGCCTATTAGGAACTTAAATGCCTATCACTGCAGAAGTCCATATAAGCTGATACTTCATAGTCAAGGTAGCTCCACAGTTTCGTTATACTGATGAATATTACCATTCACAGAAAAAATTTCAAAAGGATTCCTCATCCTCAATGTTTATATTCATCAACACAGGCCCATTTAACTCTTTTTGTAACAGTAACATATAATTTGTGAAGAATCATCAGCTGCTATCATCTATATATATAATTTATATCTTAACTACTGGCAACTATAAGGCATCCAACTAATCAAAAGTATAGTCTATCAACTCCTTAAACTCTATTACATTTTATTTCAAAGATTTTTTTTCTTGGTTACCAATGTATTCATTTTCATTTGAAAAGCCAGATTTACAGAGAGGAGGAGAAACAGAGAAAGCCTGTCTGCTGGTTCACTCCCCACAAAACTGCAATTGGCCAGAGCTGAGGGCCAGAAGCATCTTCTGGACCTCCCACGTGGGTGCAGGGTTCCAGAAGCCCAGGGCCTCAGTTCAGCCATCCTCCACTGCCTTTCCAGGCCATAAGTGGGAAGCTGGATCAGAGTGGAGCAGCTAGGACATGAACTGGCGTCCTTATGGGCAAAAAGGACAGGCAGAGGCTTAATCTATGATTCCACGGTTCCGGTCCTATACTACATCCTTTAAGGAATATCTATACAGTAGTTTTGAACACAAGTATAACCTTTCATCATGTTGGGTAAGGGCAAGATTAAATCTAAACCAATATTGCTATTCCATGACAAGCTTTCCAAACACAACAACACAATACAGACAGAAGGTTCGAATTAAACAAAACAAAGAAAAAACCTGCAGGCAAGGAGGAAAACTGGCAAGGCAGCCGAATACTGGAGAAGAAAATTGGCAGAAAAACTTAATTTAAAAATTCTTAGCCGGGCCCGGCGCGGTGGCGCAAGTGGTTAAGGTCCTCACCTAGCACGCCCGGGATCCCATATGGGCGCCGGTTCTAATCCCGGCAGCCCAGCTTCCCTTCCAGCTCCCTGCCTGTGGCCTGGGAAAGCAGTCGAGGACGGCCCAAAGCTTTGGGAACCTGCACCCGCGTGGGAGACCCGGAAGAGGCTCCTGGCTTCGGATCGGCATAGTATCGGCCCGTTGCGCTCACTTGGGGAGTGAATCATCGGACGGAAGATCTTCCTCTCTGTCTCTCCTCTCTGTATATCCGCCTTTCCAATGAAAAAATAATAAAAATAAATCTTTAAAAAAAAAAATAAATAAAAAAAAAATAAAAAAAAAAAATTCTTAGCCTACCATTTTCCAGCAGTGTGAACATACAGTTACCTAGTCTCTGTATTTCTTGTATCAGATATACAACAAGGTCATCTTTTTCTCAGGAGTGCAGCAGGAATTAAAGAACATGAAACATGAGGGCAGTTTAAAGAGTGAGTGGGAAATGCATATTATGGCAAAACGACACATGGATATCAAATATTTTTATACCAAAATTTATATTTTCTCCAAATTTTTTTTTATTTTGAAAGACAGTTATCTCACAGAGACAGAGAGCTAGCCAAAGGAAGGTGAGAAGAGGGAGAAGGGGAGGGGTAGGAGTTATCTTCATTCACTGACTCACACCCCAAATGGCCACAACAGCCAGGGCTGAGCCAGGTCCAAGTCAGGAGCCTGAATTCCATCTAGGTCTTCCATGTGAGTGGCAGGGGCTCTAGTACTTGGCCATTACCTGCTGCTTCCTAGGCATATCAGCAGGAAGTTGAACAGGAAATGGTGCAGCCAAGATTCAAACTGGTGCATGTATGGAATGATGCCATAACGTCCAAAAGCTTAAAACCAATCACATGCAAGGTGATGTGATTTTAGATGTAGCTCATGGTCAGCTAGTCCGCACAGCCTTCACATGAATATTTCCACTTTGTTAAAATAAATCATATCCCTCTCCTAAGTTTACTTACGTCTCATCCTCCAATTCTTTATCATGTTGGCGACAACAACTTAGACTCGGCCATCTAACAATTCCTGGACTGCTAGCAAGTCTCATTCAACCTCAGCCTAACTCCCATAGCCCACAGAATCCACACAAACTTACCAGTACTGCCACCATATTCTAATAACTGTACCCTGTAGGCAGCTTTCAAATCTGCTCATGACAAACACTGCCTGCCAGAGACACTCCCAAGACCCACGCCCTGCCCCAACAGCTGAAAGCTAATAATCTGATGCACATCTACCCAAATCTTACAAAATACACCAGACCAAACCTTGTTGCCCAGTGCAACAAAAATAGGAAACACCTCTGAGATTGTTGGGTCACTATTAAGTGAAACAACCCACAAATCTGGGGAACCTCTGAAGGAGAATAAATTCATAGAAAAAATATTCAACAAATAAAAGCTCAAAACTTCCCCCATTTAAAACAATAATAATTAATCAATTAATACTGGGAAGGCAGATTTACAGAGTGAAGGAAATACAGAGCGAAGGATCTGTCCACTACTTCACTCCCAAAATGGCTGCAATGGCCAGAGATAAACCGATCTGAAGCCAGGAGCCAGGAACTTCCTCCAGGTCTCCCACGTGGGTGCAGGAGTCCCAAGGCCCTGGGTTGTCCTCTGCTGTTTCCCCAGGCCATAAGCAGGGAGCTGGATGGGAAATGGAGCAGCTAGGATACAAATCAATGCTCCCATAGGATCCTGTAGGATGCAAGGAAAAGATTTAGCTGCTAGGCTAGAGCACTGTGCTCAAACTTCCTCCATTTTTGAGAAAAATATGAACATTCACAAACAGAAGGGCCATAGAGACCACAAACAGACATGAAAAGAAAAGACCCAGACTGCACTGTAACTTGCTACAATCAAACTGCAAAGTATTACACTGGGACCAGCACTGTGATGCAGTGAGTGAGAGCTGCCGTGGACCCCAGCATTCTGTACGAATTCTGGTTCATGTCCTGGCTGTTTCACTTCCAACCTCTACTCCCTGATAATCCGGAAAAAGCACAGAAGATGGTTCAAGTCCTTAGAGGGCTCTGGCATCCAAATGGGAAGCCCTGATGAAGCTCTTGGCTTAGGTCTAGCCAAGCCCTGGCCACTGCAGCCACTTGGGGCCTAAAACAGTAGAAGTCTCTAACAGTCTCTAACTCTGACTTTCAAGTAAGTAATTAAAAGAAATTTAAGTTTTTAAAAATACTGTAACATCAAGTGAGAGTTCCAAAATCTGCAAGAACAAAATGCCAAATTTTTATAGGAACTCCAACTAAAGAAGAGGAACCTTATAGGCCAGGAGCACAAGGAATATCTATAAGAGTTGAAAGGGAAAACTGCCAACTACAAATACGATATGCAGCAAAGGCATCCTTTACACACAGGGCAAGCAGGAAAGTTTTCCAAGACAAGCAACAACTGACAGACTTCATCACCATCAGGTCATCTTTACAAGTGATGCTTTAGAGTAACCACATCTAGAAGCAAAAGAAAGATTTATTCCATTACGAGAACACTTGAAAGTTGAAAACTTACTAGCAGAGCAGATATACAAAGTAGGAAGAAAAAAGAATTAGGCCTTACTGATATAGTAAGCTGCTAAGCCATGAAGAAGAAAAATGTGAAGAAAATAATACACACAAAGTAAGCAGAAAATTTTAAAATGATAGGACATTCACTGCTATCCAATAATAATCCTTGATGTCAATGAACTAACCTTCCCAGTTAGAACATACAAATTAGCTAAGCGGATTAAAAGACCTGAAACATGCTGACTATAGGAAACTTTACCAGTAAAACATAACAGTCTGAAAGTGAAACCATGGAAACAGCATTCCACCCAAGAAGGAAGTAGAAGAAGTAATACCTATACTTAAGAGACAATGGACTTTAAGACAAAAAAATGTAAAAGGGACAAATATAATTAAGCGATAAATTCAACAAAATCAGATAACAATTAAATGTATACATAACTAGTGCTGAAGCACTGACTTTCATAATGAACATTATTGAAAGGGAGAGCAAAAGGCTCCCAAACAGTAACAGTTGGGGACTTCCAAATCCCATTTTCATCAATAGTTAGACCAGCCAGGCAAAAAATCATCAAAGAAATGCTTCCGTTAACCTATACTATAAACCAAGTAGACCAAGCAGAACACTGCAGAACATTTCACCCAATAATTCAATAACTGCAGAGTACATATTGTTTTCATCAGCACACAGACATTCCTGACAACTGAACATATATTAAGTTACAAAATAAATCAGAAAACTCAAAACAATAAATATCATACCATATATCTTAATATAATTAAATAAAGCTATAACAAGAAAAACTTGAAAAAAAATTCAGTACAGAGACTGAATGATATGGTTCTGAATGAGCACTTGGTCATTGAGGAAATCCAAAAGGAAATGAAAACACTTCTTGAAGCAAATGGAAATGGAAACACAACATACCAAGCTTATAAGAGATGCCAAAAACAGTGATAAGAATTCTATATCAATAAACACATACATCAAAAACAAATCCAGATTCTGAACAATCTCAGGATGTATCTAAAGAACAAGCAAGAGCAAAGCAAAGAATAATAAGATCATTATTAGGACAAAATGGGAAAAAATAAAAAAAGAGCAGTGAAATCAAGAATTGCTTTTTTGACAAGATAAAATCAACAGATTTGGGCCTGGCATGATGGCTTAGTGAGTGAATCCTCTCCTTGCATCTGCCTGGGATCCCATAATGGCGCTGGTTCTAATTCTGGCTGCTCCACTTCCCATCCAGCTCCCTGCTTATGGCCTGGGAAAGTAGAGAGGGCCCAAAGCCTTGGGACCCTGCACCCACATGGGAGATCTGGACGAAGCTCCTGTCTCCTGGCTTTAAATAACCTCAGCTCTGGCTGTTACGGCCACTTGGGGAGTGAACAAGCAGACAGATCTCTGTGTATCTCCTGCTCTCTATAAATCTACCTTCCCAATAAAAATAAACCTTTAAAAAAGAAATCAGACTTACTAGCTAGACTTAGCAAGAAAAACAGAGAAGTAACTCAAGCAAAATTGGAAACGAAAAGGTAGATTGCTGGAGTCCAGCTCCAGCCGAGTTAGGAACTCGAGAAGGGTGTATGGAGGAGGCGTCACAGGGAAAGTAATGGATTACTACAATTTTGGGATCATAATGGACAAATGCAAGAAAACTGTCTCCTTTATTTATACAGAAACCTTCACGAGCTCTGGCACAGACTACTGATGTCATGGTCAAGTGGGTGTATCTAAGAATAATTCTGCCGTTTGTTTCACCTAAAAACTCTCAATAGAAAGTTCTCGACCATTGGTTCCAGTGGAAGTTGGGGCTGAAAATAGAACCAACCCAGCAATTGCAACCACCAGCTGATCGGGGCAATGGACTGTGCCAGGCCCTGTACTTGCAAGTACATACAAGAATCTGGTCTGGGAACACCTCAGACAAAGTTTCTTTGGGGATCTCCCCAATTGAACTGCCAGACTTGGAACCCTACCCAAGAAAAGAGAGAAGACAGAACAGGTCAATCAACCACCTCAGCTATATGTTGGCAGCGAAATACCAGGCAAATGGAGACTCTATAATGGACTGTGTCAATCAGTGGATTCTTCAACGACTTCATCATGTTTGGAGTGGCGAGACTGGCAGCGATTCATAACTGGTGATCTATCAAAACCACTTGAGCAAGTATCTCAGAGCATGCCCCATATCTGGGACTTCGAATGGGTGGGAAACTAGGTGGGGCTTCTCCCTCAATATCCCCATTTACCTCAGATACATGAAGGAAACAATATGGAAATAATAGTCTTACCCACTTTCCTATAGCCCTTGAAACTTTTTACTCAAATTAACTATGTAAAGATTGTCAAAATAAAATAAAAAATTGAAAAAAAAAAAAAAGAAAGTTCTCAATAGAAGGTGCCTATCAATCAGTAACACATTCCTGCTACAATTCTTATGCTGCAACTCAATCTTGAATCAGTTAAGGGAAGAAATCTGTCACAAAAAAGGGGGAACCTAAAGATCAAGGATGATCAAATGGAGGCAGCAGAGACAGAGACAGCATGAATAATAAAAGGCCCTTTTGCAATTACCAGCGACATTAACCTCCAAGCTCACACTGATAGTAAAAAACCAACTCCACAGCAGCAAACAATGCCTGAACAGATTACAAAATTCTTCTGTGGGGGTGGTCCAGTGTCCATGCAAAGGAAGGTGGAACTGTTTTCAGGTGGTTTGTAGAGACAGCTGCCGGGCCCTGCCATGCAATGGGAAATTCCTTGCGGCCTTGCCTGCAATGGAACAGTTCTCCACACCCCTTTGTGTCCTCCACACCCACTGCACGAACCCCAGCAGTACATATTACAACTAATACCACAAGACTACAAGGATCATTAAAAGGTATTAGGAACAAGAATATATTCACAGATTAGAAAACCTAGCTGAAACTGATAACTTTCTGGACACAGTTTGACCATCTGGTAAGGCCAGAGGATGGCAAACAGACTTTGTGTACCAATTAAAAGCAGGGATCAGATCTACACCTATATGTTTTTCCCCCAAGAAAGATATAAATGTTCTATGCGTATGCAAAAAAAATTTTCAACAAAACTAAACCAGGATAATGCAAATCAAAGTCACAATGAGATGTTATTTAGGCTGGCTATTATCAGAAGGCAGATATGGATAAAAAAACACTTGTACTATGTTGGTGGGAATGTAAGTATAGTCATTTTGTAAAATAGTAAAAAGGTCTCTCATAAAATTAAAAACAGGGCCAAATGTTTGGCCTAGCAGTCAAGTCAGCAGTTAACTTGCCTACCTGCACATCAGTGAGCTTGGGTTCAGTTCCCAGTTCTGGCTCCTGGTTCTAGCTTCCTGATAATGCAACACTGGGAGACAGCAGGAAGAGCTAAGGTACCTGGGCTTCTGCCACCAGTGTGGGAGATATGGATGGAATTCCTGACTCACCTATTTCACACAATCCAGTTCTTGTGGTCCTGGGCATTTGAAAGTAAATAGCAAAGGTATCTTGATTTCCCCCTTTAGCACCTACAGTCTCATTTGTTCTACCTCTCAAAAATATATATTAAATAAAATATAATTTTAAAATTAAACTTCAAGGTACAATATGACCCAGCAATTCCAAAACTGTGTATATTTATCCAAGGGAAATGAACTCACTCTGTTGAAGAGATATCTGTATTCCAATATTTACTACAGTACTATTTAGTGTAGTCAAAAAGAGCTATCAACTGGTGAACAAACAAAATACGATACACATAAACAATGAAATAGTATTCAAGCATTAAAGAGGATGAGATTGTTATCTTCACATCTTGTAAATAAACTAGACAGTGAAAAGGCAAGTGATGGCTGATAACACTCATGTGGAATCAAAAAATAAATAATTATAATCCTAAGGAAGTAGGATGGTAGTTATCAGAGCCTGGAGAGAGGTAGGGGGTGGAAGTAGGATAGAAACAGCAGATTAATGGTACTAAGTTATTAGACAGAAGACAGAAATTCTGACATTCTACTGTCATAAAGTAAAGGCAGATAACTGTAATGTCACAGGTATGTATCCTGCATTTGGTTAAAAAAAAAGTCAAGGGGAGGATTTTTTTTAAGTGTTTGATAATATCACTATGCTCACCATGAACTGAACATTTAACAAAAAGTATATGTGTATCAAGACATCACAAGGTACCCTATAAATTTCATACAATTTTATGTTACTTTAAAAATGCCTCATATGAACAAAAAACAGATAAAAATATATAAATATCTCAACAAATCAAGAAAACAGTATTTGGCAAAATTTATCATACATAAGGATTAAAACTCTGAAAAAATTAAGTATAGAATGGCTATATTGATTAGACGGCTCAATGGCTAAATCCTCATCTTACAAAGTACTGTGATCCCATATAAATGCTGATTCATGTCCCAGCTGCTCTACTTCCCATCTAACTCACTGCTTAGGGTCTGGGAAAGTAGTCAAGGATGGCCAAAAGCCTTGTGTGGCCCTGCACCCATGTGGTAGACCTAGAAGAAGCTCCTGGCTCCAGGCTTCGGGTTATCATAGCTCTGGCTGTCACAGCCATTTGGAGAGTGAACCAGGGGATGAAAGATCTTTTTTTTCTCTCCTTCTCTCTGTAAATCTGATCTGCCTTTCCAGCAAAATAAATAAACAAATCTTTTCTTAAAAGAAAAAGTAGTACTAAATTTCAGTATGAAAAAGGTCATACATGACAACCCTACAGGGAATACTGACTTGGGGAAATGCTGAAATCTTTTTCTCTAACATATGGACTAGACAAGGATGTCCACTCTTAGCACTCTTAATAAACAGAGCAGTAAAGCAAAAGAAATAAAAAGCATACAAACAGGAAAGGAAGTAGTAAAATTATCCTTTTAAAAAATGATCTAATTGTTTATGTAAAAAAAATGGTAAAAACTACAAAAAGGCTTGCACTATAATGCCATGGGTTAACAAGCAGCTGGCACCTCAGTATTCCAAAGCGGAGAACTAGGGACAGAGTTCTGGGTTCATACCTTTGGCTTGGCCTCAGTTCTGGCCACTGCAGCCATTTGATGAGTGAGCCTGTGGATGGAAAATCTCTGTCTCTCCCATTACTATGCTTGTTAAATAAGTAAATTTTCAAGGAAAAAATGTCTGCAACAAATAGGAAATAAGAACTCTACCAAACGACTGTTAAAATGAGTAACTTCAGTAAAGATTCAATGTTTTCATTAGAATTTTGCATAATAATGAGTGCATGGAACAATTATAATACACTTCCATTCACAATAGTTACAAAAAACACCTTGAGAGAAATTTACTGAAAGATGTGAAAATTGTACAATGAAAATTATAAGACATATAAGTGAAGGAAATTAAAGAAGACATAAATAAATGGAAGACTTCCTGTGGTCACAGACTATATGAATCAGCATTGACAATCTACAGAGTCAGGGTAATCTTCATCAAAGAATCAATGATATTCATCACAGAACTCAATCCCAAAATTGATACATAATGACAAAAATATCTGATTGATGAAACAATCATAATCAATAGGAACAAAGCAAGAGGTATCACAAAACCTGATTTCAAGACTTACTGCAGAGCTGTATCACCCAGAATTGCATGGTACTGACATTAACCAGTGGAACAGATAAAAACAAAACACATAAACTACTCTGCAACAGAACAGAGATCCCAAATATGAACCCATGTACATACAGCCAGGTGATTCTTCACAGAGTGTCAAAAACAAATACTGGAGAAGGACAACTATCATCAATCAGCTGTACGGAACAATGGATACACACACACAGAAGACTGAACCGGACACCCCCCCACCCCCACTCTCTAGAAACCTTAAACCTTACATCAAGTCAACTCACAGTGATCAAACACATAAGTCTAAGACTTGAAATGATGAAACTACAAGGAGTAAACATGATAAAAGCACTTTAAGCAAATAGTTTGGGTAATAAATTTATGCATAAAATCCCAACAACACAGGTAACAAAAGTTAGTATGCATGGGATCTATTGAATTTAAAAATTCCTTCACAGCAAAGGCAATAATCAGCAAAGGAACAGACAACTTACAGAATTCAACAAAATTTTTGCAAATTAAATCTGACAAAGGTTACTATCCAGAAGTTATAATAAACTAAAAAATTCAATCAAAAATGGGCAGAGGGATATGAATAGAACTTCACTTTTAAAAATGAAAATATATAAAAAAAGTTCAAGTGGCTGACAATTTCAGGAAAAATGCTCAATATCACTAGCTAGGGGGGAAAAGTAAATCAAATGACTACAAGATTTCATCTCCCCCCAGGCTTTGCCAGTAAGACTAAAAAGTAATAAATGATGATAAGGATGTGGAGACAGAAGAACTCAAACATTGTTAGCAGGAATGTAAATGGGCCTAGTCATTATGGAGAACAGAAGGGAAGTACAAAAATTAGAACTACCATATGATATAATTATCTCTCTTTTGAGTACAGATCCAAACGCAGTTAAATCAGACTATCAAAGAGATGCTTGCCCCCTCATGTTTATAGTTAACTACTAATATGTAAAAGTTAAGATATGAAAGTTAGCTGCCCATCTACAGATGAGTAAAGAAAATGTGAGCTGTGTGTGTGTACAAATTTATCACATACACACAATGGAATATTATTCAGCCATAAAAACAATGAATCATCAGTTACACAAATGAGTAGAACCCACAGACATACTGGTAAGTGCAGTTAAATTGCACTAAGACAAAGAGCATGTGTTCTTTTTCACATGAATGGTATTAGTTAAGGCATAGAGTAGTGATTGCAAGAAACAGGGAAACTGCAGAGGGTACGGAAGTGGACTAGAGACAGAGCGGACACTGGGTACACAGAGGATAACCACAGTCCACAAGAACTTACATTTTATGAACAGAGCTTGAAGCCTCCAGGCACAAAGTGATGATGGGGAGAGGTGAGCACCACCTGCTTTCACTGACTGGTACACACTGTGTACTTTTATTAAACTGTCTCACCATACTCCAGAGATCTGTAAATAATTACTATATTAATTTTTATAAAAAGATTTAAGGAGATGGAAAAGATAACCTGATTAGATCATCATCTGTTAAGTATATGTAGAATCTAATTTTCATGCTGTCTTCTATTTTTATGGCTTAAACATTACCTTTTAAAAAAAATTCTCAGAAATTCTCATATCAAATACAAATAATGAATCATGCTCACATACATATTTGTCATTGGTTTTCCTCCCACACTCTATTTATGTAAAGACAGAATCTTGGTTCCGCGTGTATTTGATCAGATGATTTATTCTCAGACGTTATCCTTCTCGAAATCAGTGACTGTTACTGCAGTGATAACTGTAATGCAGCACAAAACAAAACCAAGTACACGGGAGGAAAATTCAGAGTCGAGAGCGGTAAGAAGATCCCATCTAAATTTCATTTACAGTAACACTGAGTGACACAATGAAACTGTGGGGATACTGTTGGATAAAATATATTTTGTTTTCAAAGAAGTTTTCTGCAGTAAGAGTTCACCTTTAATATTATAAGGTATCACAGACTGTTGTAATTCTTCATTTTCTCTGTATTCTTGAAAGCATCCTGCTCATAATGAATGTTCAACTGTTAAAGATGCAGGTTCTGCATGCTACAGCTCAGTATTAAACGTCACACACAGTAACAGAGGGTATACAGTATACATCAAAAATGCTACTTAAGGTTGTAGAAGACTATAATAAAAGCCAATGTATGGAGAAGAACACATGAATACATTCTATTGTAAGTATGTTTTAGAGAGAACAAGGATTAATTAAGATCAATTATAAATCATGCCTTTTTTACATATTAGACTTTGTGCTTAAAGAAAATGTGATTAAACATCAGCATTCTAAGAACATTGGCAGTCTGAGTTATACGTCTGAAGTCTGAATTCTCATTAAATACTACTAATAAAGATATATTGCCTTTGCCATCTCAGCATTGATTATCAAGTTTTAAAAAATTTAAGATGCAGAATTACAGAGGGAGACTTGAGGAAAAGTAAAAAGAGGGAGACAGGGAAAGATGGAGAGGGAGCAGGAGAAATTTTCCATTCACTGATTCACTCCACAAATGACTGCAATGGCTGAAGACTGGGCCAAGATGATTCCAGGAGTATCTTCCAGATCCTCCTTGTGTGTTGAAGGGCCCAAGCACTTGGACCACCCTCTACTGTTTTCCCAGACACATTAGCAAAGAGCTGGATTGGAAGTGGAGTAGCCAGGATTTAAACTGTTGCCTAAACATGATGCCCATATTGCGGGTAGTGCATTAATGATAATCTATTTTTGGGTTTGTATTTCAGAAAAATAATTGCCTTCCTCCACCTCCAAATTTTTCAGGGTATTCATGAACATAACAATCATTAAGCGTAATCAGTGAGGACTGGCGCAGTAGCCTAGTGGCTAAATCTTGGCCTTTCAAGTGCTGGGATCCCATGTGGGCACTGTTATAATTCTGGCTGCTTTATTTTCCATCCAGCTCCCTCCTTGTGGCCTGGGAAAGCAGTAGAGGAGGGCCTAAAGCCTTAAGGAGCCTGCACCCACATGGGAGACCCAGAGAAGCTCCTATCTCCTGGCTTTGGATCAGCTCAGCTCTGGCCATTGCAGCCACTTAGGGAGTAAAGCAGCGGATGGAAGAATTTTTCTGTCTCTCCTCTCTGTGGATCTGACCTTCTAATAAAAATAAATAAAAATCTTAGAAAAAGAGTAATTTATAAATACCATTGCTGTCTAAAGTGCATACCAAACAAACAGAAGTTGATTGGCAAAGCCCATTTCACAAGTAATTGGTAAAAGCTTAAAATGGCATTGTACAACACAATTTTCACTTTACCAAACTCATGCAAAGTCCCTAATGCATTCGTCAAGATCCATTTTGAGAGTGAGAAATTTTGAAAACTTCCATAGGAAGTGCTTTAAATAACAGTATTTAGAAGCACAGCCAAGAATGAACCCTATATACAACCTTTTCTTTAACTTGATAAAACTATAGGCCTGTAAGAATGAACAAGTCTTAATTCACTTCTATCCATATATCTAAATACTATGTATGAACTATAAGTACGCGAGGGGTGAGGGGTGGAGAAAGAAAGCAAGTGGTGTTTAAGGGAATAAACCTCTCACATCTTGCAGTCTTAGCTTTCCCATTATTATTCATTGTAGTCTGGGTGTTTAATGTACTTTTCTCAAACAACTGTTACTGGAAAGTATTAAGAATTCTGAGACATGAATCAAAAATCATTTTCTGAAGGTAAACTTCAAAGCCTAATCCCCCAAACCTATGCCACATGGAAAAACTCTGAAACAGAATACATGTTTACAGTCAAGGCAATGGAAACTCAAGTCCTACGTTATCAGTGTTAGCTTACAGAAAGTGATACAAAAGTACGACAATAAGCTACCCTGTCCAATGACATAATAGGATGTTTCTAATTCTAACCTCATTCAGCAGAGGCAAATTTTGTCCTTTGTTGTATAGAAAGCATAGAAACAACAACAAAACCCAGGAAAATCTAGGGGTGAGCATTTGGCATAGCAGCTAAGCTGCACCCTGATATTGCAGTGGCTGAATCCAGATTCCCAGAGTGCTCTCACTGCGGCTTCCTGCTACAGTGTACCCGGAGAAGCAGCAGATGAGTGCTTTGGTTCTGACAGCCATATGTGTGTGACTAGACTGGACTCCTGCGGTCTGCCTGTGGTCTGGCTGTTGAACGCACTTGGATAATGAACCACGATGGGAGATTCTCCGAGTCTCTTTCCCTGTCCATCTCAACTGCCCTGCCGTCTTCTCCATCTTCCGAATAAATAAATTTTGAGGAACGAGGAAGATTCAATATCTGAAATCTTCATACTTGTTTACTGTTTCATTGTGCTGGCACATCTTTTTTGAATATGGGCTGCACTTCTTGGCACCATAGAGTATCCAGACAACTTTCACTTGGCAAATCATAAAGAATTATCTTCCAAGACAGAATTTTTTATCCTTCAAATATACACAGCATCAATATATTTTTTAAAACAAATTTCATTAGTAGAGTCGCTGTATATAAGAACAATCATCCTTGTGTTCAAAGGAGGTCTTTATATAGAAAATGGTGGCAGCAAATAACCAAATCCTTGGCAACAGTATCATATCTTAAATATCTCATACACTAGTTGTCTTCACTCAAAATCCTTCTGTAAGAAATTTTTCTACTCACCTAAAATATGCCACTTTTAAATATTGAGCAGTGCTGTGTTGCTCAAACAAGTTAGTGCTAAGCAGACATACCTATATTATTTTTCAAGAAAGATTTAGAAGATATTTATCAATTTTGCTGAGGAAAATGAAAAACTGATGCTTATATTTCCTCCAATAATTTTGCTGAAGTTTTATTTTATACCTAAGACAAGTTCAAACACGTCTCAACCATTCAAATGAAAAGTTGATCCCACCAACTGAAATTCAAAAAAAGCAATTTGTGGGCCTGGCACAGTAGCATAGTTGTTAAAGTCCTCCCCTTGCACACGCCGGGGATCCTACATGCATGCCAGTTCTAATCCTGGCAGCTCCACTTCCCACCCAGATCCCTGCTTGTGGCCTGGAAAAGCAACCAGGGACAGCCCAAAGCCTTGGGACCCTGCACCCATATGGGAGAACCAGAGGAGCCTCCTGGTTCCTGGCTTCTGAGGGGTTTGGCTCTGGCCATTGCAGCCACTTGGGGAGTGAATCATCGGACAGAAGCTCTTCCTCTCTGTCTTTACTCCTCTCTGTATATTTGACTTTGCAATAAAAATAAAATAAATCTTAAAAAAAAAAAGACCAAAAAAAAAAGCAATTTGTTCATATTGCAGGTACACATAAAATCTATGCAAAACTAGGCACAAAATCAAAAACTGTAAATATTACATCAATGAAATTACAAGAAAGAGTCATGAAGCAAAAGTTGCCATGACCACTGAATTTTCACATATAAAAGGGGGCTGGAAGGTAAATCATATTTAACTTCTGCCTATATGCTGAAAATGTTCAAAATACTTACATGTATTAACACTAATAATGCTCAATCAGGAAAAGAATAAACTGCTTCATTTCCCAAAGCACTAGTGTAATAAATTTAAACATGAAGGTTAACAATATGGAAAACATACTAGTATTATCCACTTTCCCATAGCCCTTGAACCTTCTTACCCTAATTAACTATGTAAGCATTGTCAAAATAAAAATAAAATTTTACATTTAAAAAAAAAGATAACTTGATTTGGGTACAAAAAATTTTCAAAAAAAAAATGCAGTTTAAAAAAGCTTAAGTCATAATGCTTGTTGCACATATCAAACTGCCTGCTAATACCGGTATTACTTATGGTAACTCAGATTTTGCATCAGTTAAAAATCATTTAATAATTATACATTTTCAAACATATTCTCTGGTAGATAATTCATAAATGAAAATATTTTACTCCCCATATTTTTATATTTGTATTTTACCAACAAGACTGCATGTTGGTCAAATAATGAAATGTTGTTAAACCTATTCCTTTAAAATTTATTTAAAATGTTTTCTAAATTGTTTTCAGATAACACTATAATTTAATGCTTAAATTTTTAGTAAAATCTCATGAAAACTAAATTTTATCCCAAATATTTAAAATTAGATGTTTTTAAAGATGACAACATATCTAAAAGAAACTATTCTAATGCATGTCCACATTTGATTTCTGAATTTAACCTTAACTGATGACAGCACAGTTTTGGAGATACAAATCTTTATCTCACTCAGCAGATAAAATGCAGATTACCTTCCTTTAAATATTAGCACTTTCACATTCCCTTCAAGACAAGGGAAATAACTTCATTTGAAAGGCTTTAATAAATAAGAACATACGAAGTTCAGGCTGTCACAATTGCTCAACTGAAAAAGCCAGCATCCTATATGGATGCTGATTTCTGTTGTGGCTACTCCACTTCCCATCCAGTATCCATATGGTCTGGGAAAGCAGTGGAGGACAGGACAAAATTTTGGGACCTTGCACTTGCATCGGAGACCCAGAAAAGGCTTCTGGCTCCCAGCTTCAGAAAGATTCAGCTTTGGCCACTGCTGGTATTTTGGGGAATAAACCAGCAGATGGAATTTCCTTCTCTCTGTAAATCTACCTTTCCAATAAAAATAAATAGATCTTTAAAAAAAAGAGCATGTAAAGTTCATAAAACTTAAGCTCTTAAACAAAATTGGAAAACTAAAACATTAAAATGAGCATAATATCATATGTGTGGATAGGGTTCCATAACTAGATGATACAATCTTACGTTTTATGTCTAAATACTGACCACCCAAGAAAACCAGGCTGGTAAAGATCAGGGGTAAAGGATTTAAACCACAAAATAAACAGAAGAGTTTTTTTTTTTTTTTTCCTAGAGCACTATAATCAAGATTTTCCCAAACCTATCTAAAACTTATTAATCAAGGAGGGAAAATTACAAAGGCTTTTGTTTTAAAAACTATAAGGGAGCGTAGTGTGCAAGTGAGAAAAAATTAACATGATTTCACAGAGAACACAAGAAAAATCATCTAATATTTTTACCGTACACAATGATGTTCTCTCACATGCTATTTCCAATTTCACGTCAGTATAATTAGTAGCACTTATCCAAAACTAATATTCCATGCCTTTATCAAGGCATTAGCTCTGTATAACAGCACTGAAAAAAACTAGCCAAATAATGTGTTCTCTGTCCTATAATTTTTGTTAAAGTCACAATTCCTAAAACCTCAGAATCTAATACTTTTAATTTGATTTCAAGTAAAAAAAAGAGAAGATTATAGTTCCTCAAGTATAAATTACCTGAATGCTTAAATCTGGAGCAGTACCATGCAAGAAAAAAAAACAGACTGGCAACAAACCATCTGGGTAGTGTCTCTCACGTTTGCACTTTGATTTCATTCTCACTGCTACATCACATTTGGTTTCTCTTACGACAGTTTCCTGTTATCTCCTTCTAACATCCTTTCCTGCGCTAATCTGAACTATATAACTATATGCTGCTATCATGAAAATACCAATTTCTTCAGTTATGTTTACATTAATTTGCATAAAGTCCTCTGTTATGCACAATTAACACATTAATACACTGATGTAAAGATTTCTATCCACAGTAAGCCAAAACACCGTTTTGATTATTTAAAAAATCCCATCTTCATAACGGTTTACAAGACATTCCACAGCTCCAGTTCTGAACTTTACCCCATATTAGCATCACTTTGCTACTCTCTTTAATGGAGTTGACTTTCACCTTACTAGGAAGAAGTGGCAAAACCAGGAACTTGGGATACCGTGGGAGTTCCCTGAACACGCTCTCTATTACTTGAAATTTTTTCAACTTTTCACTTCTATGCTTGTCTCTAAGGGAAAAATAACCTCTTTCTATCTAACACCAGCCTATTTCAACTCATTTACTTGGGTTTATGATTTCATTTCTTATTATCTTTTTGTCTGTGACCTTTCTCCATCAACTATGCTCCCTCTAGGAAATGTACTATTTCCTTGTCAATAGTATTCTTACTCAATAAACTTGCAGTACTTTTTTATTTTGAAACAATTGATCTGGGGGATTGTTGACTGAAAGTCAAATATAGAGGGAGTAAAAAAAATCAGAATTTTATCATTCACCTGAATTGTACAATGTGTTAAAAAAGGACTACAGTCGATCAAATTTGAGAATCTTATGTGCACGTGTGTATATACTCCTCCCACTTTCTGCCTCAGGAGATCTGAAAAAAATAAAGCCAGTTTCCCATAAAAAAGAGCACAGGTATGTCTCCTGGGTATAAGGAGCTTCAATTAAGTTTTTATTTTGACATCACTGTCTCATAGGATGTTAATTAAAAAAGCAAAACACATGGACACGTACACTTCATGTACATGTCATCTGTTTTCTTCCAATTATAACATTTACATAATACAGCATCCCAACCTGGAAATTGGTATTTATATAATCAACAGTCATATTCATATTTCATTTTTATATGTTCTAGTATGTGTCTATATACGTATGCTTCTAAGAAATTTTATCATATATTGATTCATGTAACCACCATTAATACGCTGTTTTTAGATCCTATCATGCCAATCTGATAAACAGTCACTAAAAACTCAAAGGCAAGTATTCTGGTTGCAGAGAATAAAATTTGGGTATATTTTAGAATGCATTGAAGGTTGATGCTGTAGCACAGAGGGCCGAATCACCACCTGCGACCCCAGCAAAGCATACGGCTGCTGCTTTGAATCCAGGCTGCTGCACTTTTGATGCAGCTCCACTGCAAAGTGCATGGAAAGCAGCAGGGGATGGTCAAAATACCTGGGCCTGTATCGCACATATGGGACCCAGATGAAGTTCCTGGGTTTAGCCTTGTCTAGCCACAGCATGTGCAGCCATCTGGAATATGAACCAGAGAATGAAAAATCTCTGTCTCTGCTTTCCACAAATAACAAACAAATCTCAAACCAACCACCACTACAAAAACAACAAAACTCTCACTGTGAAAATGTAAGGCATAGTGTAGGCAAAGTGGAATTGTATTTTTAGATTTTTAAACTTTTATCCTCAAAGTGAGTTCAACTACCAAATAGACTACCCAAACAGACACTTTTACTGAAGTATTCAGCATTATTTCCTGAATTTTTACTAAAGATTACACAATAACATGGAAAACATTTTGACAAAATTTCTAGAACCATTACTTCAGACACTGTCTACCAACGCCAGTCATTATCTTTTAGTAGGTATCTGACATCCAGAGAAATAATAATAAATTGATTATATACTTTTTGAGTTTTGTTTCAAAAATGTTTGTGTAAGAATTGTTAAATATTTCTTTTTGACATAAAATTAGAGCTACTGAATAAATACAGATTATACAAAAATATTTTTGCCACATCAACTGCCAAAATGTTGATGTTAAATCACTGGTTATATATGGTTGTATGTTAGCCCTGACTTTTAATAAATTTATCATTGCTTTTCTATATAATTTCTGGCTTTTATTATTTTTACTTTAAATATCATGTGTACTTAGAATATATACTACAATACATCAGCACACATTTTAGAAATGATTCTATAAACAATACTTTATTTTCTACTTGCATATAATCTTACTTAATCCATACAATCAGACTACTTTATCAATGGGGAAACAAATCAGAAAGGGCAAATGACAAAACGCAATAGAAATGCTGGAAAATCTTATCTCAACTGAACTTGAACTGTGGTTATACAGCAAGGTGGAGGAATCCACTATGGTGGAGGGTTGTGGGAGGGGTGGGGGGAATCCCCAGTGCCTATAAAACTGTATCACATAATACAATGTTTATCATCATTAAAAAAAAAAAAAGAAATGCTGGAAAATCTTATCTGCTTGCAGTTCCAGCCATCCAAGGAGACATATTAGAATTTTATACATTTACATTAATTTTAAATGAATTCAGTTGATTAAAAATGCATTACTTTTTCTTTTAAAAACTTAAAATTAATACTTTCATCATTGTTTTTCATTGCAAAAACAGCAAATTCAAATGTATACCCTGTTAATTATCATTCATAATGCTCCTGTATTCGTGCTATTTTCTTTACTGCCTAAGTCCACTGGAGGGGGAAATATTTGGTGTATATTTCACAGGTTCACAAAACAGCATCAGTTGCAACCTGTATATTTAGGATATCTTTAGAATGAAGTATTTGCATGTAATATTACTCATACTTTCTACCTCCAGAGTAGCATTAGCATACAGATTATATATGTATGTACATGATATTTTGATAAACTTATTCATAAACTATAAGATTAACTGATAAATGCTGAAGCAGCTTTTTAGGTAATTTACTGGCTTTATATACCTCGATTACCTTGGCAATTCCAAAGTATAGCTGCACTCTGTTTATGCACATCTATCTGACCAATTTATTTTGTAATATATTACAGTTACTGCTAATTATTTTTCGGCATCGGCAGTCATCTTTCTTTATACTAAGGTAGCGTAACATAGTAAGAATCACTACTAAAAAAATGGTTACATATATACAGCTGAATATCCTTCCCATTTAACACTTGACTTCCATGAAATAAACAATGTCATATTTGCTTCATAAACACCACCTCCCTTTGACTATTTGTTTATTCAACAGGGACCAACAAAACAGTTTTCCTTCGAGATCATGTTAGACAGCATATGCATGCTTAAATTTGCTGACCCTCGCAGGACTAGGAATAGATATATAACAGCAGTAATTCTTTTAGAAAATGGCATATTTAATTTAAAAAGGTTCATTCTTCTTGCTTTCTCTAGAAAAAGGACAAACATTTCATCTATTAGCATCTTTTAACCAGTACATTAAATATCTTTTATTTCCTAGCCTCAGTGATTAAAAAAAAAAATTCAGTCTGTCTAATCAGCAATTTATTCCTTGGGGTTGTAAATGCAGGATATGAGAATTTACCATGAAGGTTTTCCAAATTTACAAGTCACTTAAAATATCAGAAGCTTAAAATGTGCACGGTTACATAAACAAAGCAAATCACTGAGAGAAGAGAATACCACGATGGATGGAGACAAAGCACTCGTAACACCACTGAGAGACCAGCGATGAACAGGACAAACGTGAGCACGTTTGGTTATAAATAAACCACATTCCCTACTGTATCCTATTCAATGCATAGCTTTGCTGATTTCTTTCCTAATTAAAATACAAACTTTCTCTATTCTTAAAAGGAGTCAAACTTCTCACTAAAAGAATTATTTGGCAAAGTTAAACCATAAGTTTTTTTTTTTTTTTAACATTGTTCATTTCAGAAGGTTTTGAAAGAAAAACCTATAAATGAAATGACTGGGAGTTCTCTGGAATGAAAGAAAAAGATTGGGCATTTTAAATGAAATACGGTTCCAGTCTGTGATTCTCTAATCTCTGTGTGCAAAACGGATACTGAAGACAAAAAGTTCATCAGCAACAAAGCCTCATTTCATCGCTTTTACTATATACATCCATCTGTTATTTGACCTTAGGATTATAAAAGACTGTTTTCATCCATTAGAAGAGTTCCTAAAATGGAAACTGTCAAGGTTGGCCAAATTGAAATCTGACCTACTTTTCTCCCAACAATTTCCATGGATTTTATGGCAGACACATTTTTCCCACAGAGGGAGCTTTCCTCCTTTAAATAAACTATGTCAGCAAATGTTTTACTTCCTAAACTATCAAAGCAAAAATCTGTAGGACACTTAAAAGATTTCTCAAATATTTATTCCCAATAGTAAACTCCTTATACTACTTTCTGTGTGCGTCTGCTTTACTGCCTGCTGTAATTACTATCATCTGAATAAATTCTGAAAAATTATTCACTTAAATCATATTAATAAAACAGAAGTCAGAGAAGACATTTGGCTGAGCAGTAAAGAGGTCAGTTGAGCTACATCTCATATCAGTGCCTGAGTGCAAAACCTAGTTCTGGCTCCTGCCTCTACCTTTGTGCTAATGGAGACCCTGGAAGGCAGTGGTGCCTGCTTGAGGCCTTCCCACCATGTGGGAGACCCAGACCGTGCTCCCAGCGTCCAGGTGCCCAGCTTCAGCTTTGGCTCAGCTCATTCACGTCTCTAGCAAGAGAACCAGCAAAGATGGGAAGTTCTGTCTCTGCTTCTCAAATATTAAATTAGATCGACTGCTTAGTCTGACAAGTATATTTGATGAAAAATTTTAAACATTTTCGCTTGGTAGAAAAAGATTCTTTGTATTTGCAAGAGTACCGGGCCTATTGTTTTTTGGTTTTTTTTTGTTGTTGTTGTTCATTACAACACAAAAACACTGAGGATTATATTCCTAATAGGGAAGGTAGCTGATGAATTAACTAAAATAGAAGCTATCAAAAAGCTTTTAAAGAGAAATTTTTTAAGTTCCTTAAAATGCCCAACTGACAAAATAGAAAAATATCTGCCAAGTAAACTCACAAGTCATTCACATGGCATCACACTTACAGACTTCTGTATCATCTTGTAACTTAAAAATAGACATTGTAGTTTTTCTATTACAATCCTGGAGAATCACTAAGGAGCTAAAACTTTAAGTTCAGATAAAAGGATAAGAAATCATGCAGATGAATGGAAAAACTATGCATAAGACAGAATAGATACTGAATACATTTTCATCACATGATTTAGAGTAATAAATCACTTTGCAAATTTATTAATTTTTTAAAGCTACAAACCTCATTTTCCTTAACTAAGGTTAAAATATATAAGAACATGGCCTGTATTCATTATGCTTAGTTACTCATTAGAATTGAAGTAAATGACAGAGTAATTATAAATATTTATTGATAATTAAAAAATTGACTTCATGCCAAAGAATATCCACTGAACTTCATAATGCATATCCCCAAAGATACTATAAATGAATGTGAACATAAACTTCATCAAAATAATAATCTTATTACCTGGACATGGCTCCAACTTGAAAGTAATTTGGAGTATACAGAAAGTAAAACAATTATACCCATTAAAAACATAGCAATATAAGGCAAATGATAACTATGTGTGTTTTTTCTATTTTGTCAATATTAAGTGAAACTCCAGAGCAAGAGTCCTCAACCAGATAATAGTCCTATGTGCAATTAATACATTATTCAAGAAAAACTATGCTGAACAATGCTTAAAGAATATTTTTGGAAGCGTTATCCAAATAATTAATACAGAAGAATAAGAATAAAATCAGTGATAATCAAAATACTCCAAATATATGCCATCAATCTTTGGCTATGTCTCAGTAAATAGCTTTTAAATATGTTTCACTAAAAATAATTATAAAATACATATTAAGAGCTCACATTACAAGCTGTAACACTGGATAAAAATTGTAAATACAAAATGTAAAATTAGCAAGTACGATAATTCTATAAAGCTAATATCCTAATATTAAAATAACTGGATTGCAGGAAGCAGATATATTTACAAAACTGAGCATTAGAAGCCATAAATTAAGATTCAGTTGCAGACAGCACTGACCTCTTATGAACTATTGGCACTCTCAGACTGAATGGGCATAGAAACATACTTCAGAAAAAAGAAGAAAAGGAATATAAATGAGGCTTGCTTTGCCAATACTGTTAAGACCATTTGTAACTGACAAACTGTTGTTTACCTAGTTTTTCCTTATATATAAATGAATTTGCTTAGGCCCTTAGTTGCTGTCTGGCTCATGTAGATTTATAATCCACTTTTGGAAGCAGTGTTTGTTATGAAAGGACCATATCTTTGTGCATATAAAAAAATACTACTCAAGTTACAAACTCAACAGAAAATCAGCATTAAAAATTGTCTGAATTACATCAATAAAATGAATTTCCTAAGAGATTTAAAGGTACATGATAAATATGTGTTCTAATTCACAAAATAACAATGTAAAGAAAACCAGGAAAAGCCTAGTTAACATGAATATACTCAAGAGTTCTCTGTAATTTGTTTATATGTAAAGATTGTAACATTTTTGCAATGTACCCATACCTGAGATCTTACTTTTGCTTTGCTTAGTAAACAGTGTATCACAGAAGATGATGAAGATGACAATGAGATAACGATACACAGGAATGGAGTCAATACAAACGCAACAGGCCACTCCAGTTCTTAGGAAGATAATGATTTTATGAACAGTTTTCGCTGAGTTGCAAATAATTAAAAATGTATGTGAAATTTAAAAAAACTGACCAGAAGCATTCTCATTCTTGGAGTGTTTGGATAAAACCCAACTGAGAAGATACATATTTACAATTTAGCTAACCTTAAAACCCCAGTTTCTTAGAAAGTGGTTTATTTCCCTCAAAAATATGACTAATGATAATACTGGAAGAGAATTCTCAATTTCTGAATTAAGAATACCGTGGCCCAAATTTCCATTGGTTCTGCCAAATAAGCAGAGCTAAAAAATATAGCAACTCATGTCAAGAGTCTTAGACTAGAAAAGTCACTCTCTGCACCCAAGTGAAATTAACCTGAAAAAAAAAAATCACAATTTGTAGCAATGCACAGCACCTGTTGGTGTGCCAACACTTACGGCTATCATAACATATGTTTCCTAGGGCTCTGCCTGTCTGAAGAAGCACTTCCTGGTCTTTGCTGTTCAGCAACTGCACCAGCGGTGAAATCAAACCGGCATCCACACATGGGATTCTCATAAATTCTGAAAATAAGAGAAACAATTAATTTAAAAAGCTAAAGAGTCACAATTTATATGTCATTTCCTTACTAAAGTACTTATCACTACAATGTTTAGGCTAGCTTACTATTTAATTCAAAAGTACACTGTTACAAACATATTAAATAAAAATACGTTAGGAACTAAGTTCACAAAAATGAGTATGGGCTGTAATTTTATTTTCATAGTCTTCTTTATAAACCAGAGGATTTTTAATATAACTTTCATCACAATCTGCAACTATCTTCTTATAATAACTAGATTGCTCTGGAAGCAATATGAGGAAACACGGGCAATGATTTTCATATGAGCTTGATAATTACACCGCCAGTCATCAAAAACTGTTTTGACTTTTTTTGTTCTATGCTAATTTAAAAACCTATCAGCAAAACATTAAATACATCCATTTCAATTGCTAAGTCCTCAGGGAATCGTCTACTCCTTATGTTAATTTATTAATTTTATAAAATAAAGTTTGTAGCTTACTTTCATCAATTGCAGTATCCATGTTTTTACAGATTTACAGAATCAATTGTTAAGCTTTTAATATTTCAAACTTTTCCCTTATTTTGTATCTCTATACATACTGATTTGTTTTGTTTTGTTTTTTTAAAGATTTATTTTATTTATTGGAAAGTCGGATATACAGAGAGGAGGAGAGACAGAGAGGAAGATCTTCCGTCCGATGATTCACCCCTCAAGTGAGCGCAACAGCTGGTGTGCACCAATCCAAAGCTGGGAACCAGGAAGTTCTTTCGGGTCTCCCATGCGGGTGCAGGGTACCAAAGCTTTGGGTCATCTTCGACTACTTTCCCAGGCCACAAGCAGGGAGCTGGATGGGAAGTGGAGCTGCTGGGATTAGAACCAGCGCCCATATGGAATCCCAGTGCATTCAATGCGAGGACTTTAGCTGCTAGGCCATTGCGCCAGGCCCTACATACTGATTTCTAATGAAATGAACACTGCCATGATCAGAAATAAACTTTTTATAGACCACATAATTTAATGATAATGAAGATAAATAATTAATGTTAGAGCTCCAATAACCAAAATTAAAACTGGCACTTTTGATATCATCACTTACCCCACGGAATATTCAGGTCAATGAAGTTAGTCAACAAAGAACTCATTCCCCATAAATACACAAACAAAACCTGTCCTACTAAAATAAAAATATTTACACATTTACAAAAATATTTATTTATTACTTTGAAAGTCAGGATAACATAGAAGGAGGGGGAATAGGGGGAAGAGGAGAAAAGGTGGAGGGGGAACATACTGAGAGTGAGAGCGTGAGAGTGAGCGCGCGAGAGCGAGAGCGAGAGAGAGAAAAGAAACCCTCCATTCTCTGACTCACTCCCCAGATGCCCAGGACTAGATGAGACAGAAGCCAGGAGCCAAATGAGAAGCGCCTCACTTTGGCAGGGGCCAAAACACAGGGACCACCTTTAGCTGTTTCTCCCAGGTCAACAGCACGGAGCCAGACAGCAGCCAGAGCAGCAAGGACACACACCAGTGCCACAGAAGACCATGGCCCAACTCGCTATGCCACAAGGCTGGCCCAAGCACAGGCTCTTTCAAAGGGTCATTTCTCCATGGAACCTCATAAGCAATCTTCCTTCTGTTTATTTTCTTCAAAATTTTAGAGCACTCAAAAAGGCTATTGTTAACTGTCACCTTTGAAAGCAACTTCTTTCTCCCCTCAGCAATAAGGGAAATTGTTCCTTTCTATCCTCTCTCTCGCATAACACAGTACTACCAAAAACTTTCAATATTTTAAACTTCCAAGATTGATAGAGTCTTTCCTACCTTTAAATCTAAACTATCACAAATAGTTTTAACTCAGCAGTATGAACTATCCTGTTATCTGTCCAGAGCAGGAATTTTGCTGTACACATCTATTAACTGAATGATCATTTGTTGATGACATATCAATCTAGTTGATGACCTCTTAATCCAATGATTAGCTTAGACTCTTCATAGGTCTTAAATTTTAAATTAATGTGTCACCAATTCAAAATTATCCTTCTCAACAGGCCCTGTGCAGTTTCCAACAGTGAGGTCATTTCATTGCAGAAGACACGGTCCATCTGCACTCTTACTTCATAAGCAGAACCTGATTTATTGTTATGTCTGTTTTGGTGTTGATATTCTTCAAGCACGACAATTTCTACTTGTTATTACTTTGGTTTGTTCTTACATTCTCACTGCTGACAATTGTCACTGTTTGAAACTTTGATTCTTTAATTGGATCATCAGACAATCTTGAAAATGATGCAGGGTAAATTACAGGAAGATTATAGAATCAAATAAAACTTTTCCAAACCACTTGTTTACTCAAAACACAACGACCAAGGTAGAATGGTGCTCAGCTTTCAGGAAATTTAAAAGAAAACACTGCTAGACTCAGGAGAGAGTAATAAGCCTAACAAGTCCTCCTCTCTCTCTCTCTCTCTCTCTCTCTCTCTCTCTCTCTCTCTCAAGATTTTATTTTTTATTGGAAAGTCACATCCTTCTCTTTTAAGATAATCCACTTTTGAAAACAAATAGCCCACTTAAGGTAATCCTGAATATACAACATTATTCTGGTGTGTCTGTGATCATACTGTGAAGCTTTAGAATGGCTGTGGAGGTTATCCTTAAGAGTTCCTGAAGCCACTCCCTCAACATTCACATGGCATAAGCTGACAACTTGGTCACAGCTGGCTGAATTCCGGCTCCAGTCCAACCTTGTACAGCAGCCTGGTTTACTAAATAGAGCAAGGGTAATGGATTTTAAATAAAAACTAATAATAATAAAATTAAAAAGGTCAGTTGATCTCCGATAGCATTAGAATAGAGAAGCAATTAGAACAGAGAAGTGGGGTGGGGTGCACAGTGACAGGTAGGCCAAAACAAAATAGAGTGGAAACCATGAGGTACTATTGTGTGTGTGTGTGTTTACACAGCAGAAAATTCATTTTGGTTTTTGCATAATAAGTGGATTTTAATGTAGAGATCCGATACTAAGGTTGTAAGCAATAAGCAATGCTCTATCCCAATGTCAACTACTTTTAATAGAAATCTGATTTCTACATAACTATATATTTTTCTCACAATTTTAGCATATTTGTTAACTGAATATTAAAAATTTCTAAACATTGTAAATATTTCTTACTTATCACTTACCTATTTGAATTATATTCCTTTTGGTATCTTTTTAATTTACAGGTTTTTGAAAATCAAAAGATAGTTTTCTTTTCGCATACACTGAGATTTACTAAAACTCCTTTTTATAATAATCTACTTAATGTAAAAGATTTATTTTTCTTTAAAAGTCAAAGGGAGAGTCAAGGCGAGAGATCTTTCATCTGCAAGATGAAAACGACAGATGAAAAAAAAAAAAAAAGGAGGGGAACCCAGCAGGATAGCCTCGCGGCTAAATCCTTGCCTTGCATCTTCCAGGATCCCGTATGGGTGCTGGTTCACGGTTTGACTGTTCTACTTCCCATCTAGCTCCCTGCTTGTGGCCTGGGAAAGCAGTAGAAGATGGCCCAAAGCCTTTGGGTCCTGCACCCATGTAGGAAATCTGGAAGACACTCTGCCTAACTCCTGCCTTCAGATCAGCTCAGCTGTGACCACTGCAACCACCTGAGGAATGAACCAGTGGACAAAAGATGTTTCTCTCTGTATATCCTTCTGTTTATCTGCCTTTCCAATAAAAATAAAATGAAGCTTAAAAAAAAAAAAGAGGGGAAAGTGTTTTTGGTTTTCACTGAGACTTGCCTCTCAAGATTTATCTTCATAAAAAAATTATATACAGGACATGTTAGAATGGATATGTGCGCCCCAATCCTAAGTTTACACTTCAGTGAGTCAGACTGAGAGGATCCAAGCATTTGTATGCAACAAGTTCTTGGGTGATTCTGATGCTGCTGATCCAATTAGGAAACTGCTGCTTTGAAGAAACAGATAACAAGTGTCTCAAGTGTGCTTGCCTTTGTGTACTTCATGTCAGTTCATTGCATTTACTGTATTCCTGTACTCAGACTACTCATGTTCCTCTACTTTTATGAAGAGAACAGAGAAAAGAAACAAAGGAAAAAAACAAATCTATAAATGGTAGCTCCTAAGTGCCTACCTGCATAAGCAGGACATTTCACCTCTTTGTCTTGGCGATAAGAATCTTTCACTATGATATATGGTAATAGCTATCATTCCAATTCAAATTATCCTTTAATCTTCCTATCAATCTTCTGAATTGTGAACATCAGCATATAGTCAGATATTTTAGTTTCTACATATTTCTGTATATATAAATTTAAATATTCCAGTACTTTGTATTTAATACAAATCTAAGACGCATGACAATTCTTTTCTCTGTAGCTACATAACACTATAGTAAAGATGAACAAATAAACTTCAAATATTTTTTTTTTGGTTCAGAGAATCTTTTTCATTGTGAAGATTCTAAGAAAAATAAGCCCAGTTAATAGAAGCTGTTGTATCGTGTTATATTTACAAAGATGTGTATTTCTTTTAAAAAGAACAATCAACAAGATTCTAGTCCTCAGCAAGTCACATAAAAAAGCAACATCCACATGCATTTAAGTTATTTTTACCAATAAATGCTAGTCAGCACCTCATTAAAGTAGGAATGTTTTAAAAAACTATATGTTTAGGGTAATGCTCTCTACTACTACTGTACTATTAGAAGAAACCTCTGGCAGGAGAATGGTCATTAAACCGTGACAAATTATGAAGAAATGATACAATTAAAAATAACAACATACAGGCAGAGCAATGCATTCACAACAATCCTGCTACCCAAATTTCTGAATTTGTGCTATAGCATATGTGCCCACTCTCACAATACTGATTCACTGACTGACTTGAAAGGTGACTACAAATGGGACAAGGAGAGAGAAAGGGAGAGGGGAGGAAGACAGCGAATGACGGCATAAGTACTTTGGTCCTTATCATTTACTTGGGGAGATGCTGAAGGAATTTCTGGCTCTCAGCTTTGGCCTGAACCATCCCTTCATATCGTGGGTATCTGGGGAATGAACCAGCCGATGGATCATCACCCTCTCCTATCATTCTGTCTTTCAAATGAACAAAATAAGGCAGAACAAAGACTCACTGGGTATAAACAATACTCAAAGAAGAAACTATTACATAATCCAAACTATGCAATCATTATTGTTTTCCTAGAGAATTCTTACACTAGAATCTAAGAAACATAAACATTCTTTCAAAATGAGTATCAAAAACAGAACATATCCCCCCAAGTGCAACAAATCAAACACAAATGCCAGAAGGATAAACAAAAGAAAAATAAATATGTGAGTGTACTTGAGTATAACTAATACCTATATTAGAAAAGGCATCTATCATGGCAATAAATTGGATTATGCAATGGCAAGAATTAGAAACTATTATAATCATATAATACAAGTATAGCTGAGGCTAGTCATTCTTTTCCTTAATTCTATTCTAAAAGAATGAAATAGCAAATGACAAATGTATGAGTAAAATGACTGTAACATTAGTCATTTAAAACAATTATATAAAAAGAGAGAAATTAAAAACATCTAATCTACAAAAGTAAAACATAAATTAATAAAACATACTGACAAGTAAGGTGTAAAACTGAAGATGTTCCCAGCAGAAAAGTTCTTGAGGAAAACCTCACCATTTTTGGCTACTTCTGCTATGATGTTAGCTACTTTGGCTGTGCAGGGTGACTGTGGAGCCAACAGATTTGCAAACAATTCAAGTATTCCACTTCCTTGTATTTTTTCACTTGTTTCCATATCTGAAAGAGATAGATACAAAGAGTCTCAGCGAAAATCTGTAACACCAACAATTTTATCTACAGTAAGTTCTTCAAGAATTTTCCCCCATCCAGAATAGACATTAGTTTCAAGAAAAATCAAATGTATATTTATATAAAATTATCTACTTTTATTTTGCAATTTAAGCTGCTCAAAACACTTCACAGTTGTTATCTATGGCCAAGTACAAAGGGATTCTTTCCAGACATATTATTATATCATACTTTTCTACACTCCTTTCCTATTCATAGGTACCACAGCACAATACCATAAACCATATGGTTACATATAACACTACAGCAATTCTGAACAGTGGAACTCATTGGTTCAGAACTATGGTTAGTGAACTGGTAATGCAAGATGCTCTTTTTCTTTCCTTCCTTTTTTTGCTAAAGCATGAACAACAAACCTCCCACTACAAAGGGATTTCGTCTCTGTTAAAATAACAAGCAATGTGAGTGCTTGGGGTAATAACACAAATAAAGAAAAACTTAAGAAAGTGAAATTACTATTTGTGAACACTGAAGAGAAATGGCATGTATGTAAATACAGAGGGTTATAAAGACCATTATTCCATTTAATTCCTACATATCTTTTACAGACCCTATGTATATCTGATTTCTGCATATCCGCCTTCAACCGAGAATCAGAAATGTTAGGAGGGGAAAATGTGTACACTGGGCACATACAACTTTTTTGAGGGGTATTATTCCCTAAATCCACAATGGCTGAGCTGACATATCATTTACATTGTAAGAAACTAACAGATGGTTTAAAGTACATGGCAAGATGTCTGTACTGTAGGTTGTACGCAAATATTCTGTCATTTATATAAGAAACACGATACCAGTAAGGGGTCCTAGAAACAATCTTGTGTAAATACCAAAGGATGGATGAAATAGAAAAGCCTGAAAAGGTCTTGCAAAGCCTGTGGCAGCTGAATAGTAAAATCACTTTAATACAATAGTTTTAGGAAGAAGTCCACAAAAGAAAATATATATTTCTTTTAAAGATTTTTTTTTTAATTTTTATTGGAAAGGCGATATACAGAGAGGAGAGACAGAGAGGAAGATCTTCCGTCCGATGATTCACTCCCCAAGTGAGCACAACGGCCGATACTATGCCGATCCGAAGCCAGGAGCCTCTTCCGGGTCTCCCACTCGGGTGCAGGGTCCCAAAGCTTTGGGCCGTCCTGGACTGCTTCCTCGGGCCACAGGCAGGGAGCTGGAAGGGAAGCAGGGCTGCCGGGATTAGAACTGGCGCCCATATGGGATTCCGGGCGTGCAAGGCGAGGACCTTAACCACTGTGCCATCGCACTGGGCCCAAAATATATATTTCTTTATGTAAGAACTGATCATTTAAAAGTATCTTTGAAACCGCGAATCCAATCTATTTTTTTTGCAAATTCTAAAATCAATTTTATAACTGAAAATGAGGAATTTTTAAAAAGAGTAATAAAATTAACAACAAATGAGAAATAGATTAGAAATTGCTCATAGTAAGATGGGCACTGCTACTGAAATTTTGCTTTGAAATAAGCATATGTATAAATAACTGTATATGAATGCATTGCTATTTGTAAAACATCTCTCCAATTACGGGTCTTGGCCAAAGAAGCTGAAAGTCACTGATGCCTGTACCCGTTGATTAGCCAGGATTAGGAGCTAAAGACCCATATCTATAGACTAAAATTTGAAGACACCATATGAAAATCTGAAACCTAAGGCCCATTAATTTAAAATGTTCCTCTTTTAACAGAAAGCAAAAATGAACTGAACTCCACTGCCATGTTTAAGTGCTTCCTTTTCTGATCAATATACCAGACGCAGAAACTCAGAACATGGGGACAAACTGCCCGGGGGTCTGGCCACGCCATCTGCTGCCGCTGGGATGACAGTAAGAGCCTGGCATATGGCATGGATCACGATTAGATGTGAAGCTGAGGCATTCATGTGGATAGGGGTGAGCAGGGTAACTACAAATCATTCACACACGTCTCATTTTAACTATTACTAAAAGAATGGCATAATATCAGAGCTGAACGTCAGGGGCAGGAGTAAAACAAAGCAATGCAAACTCTTACACAATGAGATTTTCCACAAAATGCAACTAAAGGAATTGGGAGAATGCTAAAAGAGGAGTCAAGAATCGGGAATGGTCTTGTGATAACACTATGATCTGAGAAATAGACGGGACAGGGAAAACATAACCTAGTTTTTCATACAAATTTGATTTCTGCTTTAAAAAAATCTGTAGGTTTAGAATTTTAAAACAAAGTATTGCCTTCCTCTTTCACATAAAAATAAAATCCTGTCCAACGCTCCACCTGACCTGATGGTGCAGGGGCTGTTCACTGATCACGCTGCCAGTGACAGATAAGATAAACTGGACTATGGGACCAGAGAAGCCTGAGAAAAACAGTAACACAAGCCAGGATATGATGCCACAGTGGCGGAAGCTGGAGCACAACTCACATAATTCCTCAAGGTTAATAACTGAGTAGCAGAAGGGAGAGAGTAGACAGAATGAGAAGCAAATCATCTGTGAAAACTACAGTTTGAGAAAGGCTCAAGTCCCCAACAATGCTGATAACTAATTACATTAAAATAACTGGCTTTAGAGTTTAATATTAAGAGTGAGTTTGTAGGCATGCTACTACAATCAATCAAATTAAAATGTTACACTATCATATAGTTTTCATGTAAATAACCCAATGAACTATTTCACAATTGATTTACAGCAAATTCCAAGTTAGAAAAATAAAAATGGTCACTGCCATGCCATCACTCTATTAGGTAAAAAATGTAATTAGATTATACCAATAGTGTAATTTTGGAGGCATAAAAAATAAGTTTTACTGGGAGTTATGAGCCCAATAAAAGTTACCTTGATATTACATGTCCTAGTGTTCCCTGTGGCAGCTTGTAATAGAACAGGTTTTAGTGAGGACTATGACTGCAAAGACTAGCAACATTAATCAAATGGCCATGGATACCCAGGTATCTGGGGAACCATGTACTATTTCAAGTTGCAGATTTTTTTTTTAAAGATCTATTTTTATTATTTTGTTTATTGGAAAGGCGATATACAGAGAGGAGAGACAGAGAGGAAGATCTTCCATCCGATGATTCACTCCCCAAGTGAGTGCAAAGGGCCGATACTATGCTGATCCGAAGCCAGGAGCCTCTTCCGGGTCTCCCACACGGGTGCAGGGTCCCAAAGCTTTGGGCTGTCCTCGACTGTTCTCCCGGGCCACAGGCAGGGAGCTGGATGGGAAGTGGGGCTGCAGGGATAGAACCGGCGCCCATATGGGATCCCAGGCGTACAAGGCGAGGACCTTAACCACTTGCGCCACTGCGCCGTGCCCTCAAGTTGCAGATTTCTAAAAGAGAGTTTAACAAGAATTGATTCTGGGCAGTCTGATTCAAATCTAAAGTTTCATTTTTTAACCACTCAGACAAGTTTCAAATCCTTTATTTTATCCAAGAGAAAACATTTACATTTGGAAATATCATAAATACTTGAAACTTAACATGCCCTAAATGACATTTACTCTTTCCTTTAAATGTATTCTGGCCTCTATTTCAGTGAATGGTACAGAACTTACCTAAGCCAGAAACCCTAAAATAATCACAAATGCTCCTATTTTAGATTACAGCTTTAGATAGTCACATCTAATCGTAACTCATGTCCCTGGGGCCCCAGCTCACTGGAGTCTTCTGCTTTCTAACATCCATGCTCTTTAAGTTCTCAGTGTGGAACTTTATTTATTCCATGCACAACAGCCTCCTTAAGACTCCTCCTAACTCCAGTTTCACTCCTACCCAATCTGTCATCAACCGCAACATCAGAACACATTTCTAGAAATGCAAATATTTTGTTACTCATCTACATTTTAACCCAAATGAATCATCTTATTTTATAATCTCATTGGGCACATGATTTTCCCTCCCTGAAATGCTGCTGCTCCTACCTTATCCTGGCTAATTCCTACTCAGACCTACACTGTATTCATTCAGATACCCGACTGGAAGTCATTTAATATTTTAATGATATCTAACATAAGAACTCTGTACCTTGACTTTAAATTGAGTACCTGTTAATTGAAAAGGATTTTTCAAACATTATCTCTTCACTTTAAAAAGTCATCATAGATAAGTTAGAAATCAGAAGAGATGATACACTGGTTATACTGAAAGAGGAATAAGAAACCAATCTTTTGGTTTTTAATCTTTTCCCATCAAACTGCTGTTTAGAAGACATGTGATGATGATGATAATACCTTATTGTCTGGTTGCTAAGTTATTATGCAAAGTGCATTTTTGGTCAATATGTTTTACAGGAATAAAATTTTAAAAACACAACTAGAAAAAGTATATACAGAATTTGGGGAAGAGATAAATCAAGGCAATGATTAAAACAGAAGAAGCCAACTGAATTTACAGATATGAAGCAGGGTTCAAACATACAATAGAAATATGCTGCATATCAGCAGACTAAGGTAAAAGCCCAACAAATGTGAAGTCCCTATTTCTACAAGAAAAATCGCAAGAGGGCAGAATAATAAACTGGCATTTTCCCCTCACTGATGAGGACTTTCTCCCTTCCTAAGGATCTACAACATACAGAGATCCTAGGAGAGGGCTGATGCAGACCTGAAAAAGAGTGGAACAAAACTGTGATCACAGAAACACAAAAAATTACGCTGTGAGATTAAATTTACAGAATCAAAAAACGTGAATTTGATAGCTTTAAAGTAATTACAATGTAGGCTATGGGAATGGGACCTTATGCATTTAGAAAGCATTACTAGAATAAGTGGAGGGATGTCCCAGTTCGACTATTTTCTTTAAAATTAGCAGTAACCAGCTTATAATTACTGAAGATGTAGGTCCCTATTAGAAATGTGGATGTCTCAGGCTGAGAAAATGAGGACAGTTAGAAACATTTTCAGCAAAAAAGTCCGTTTCCATTATATTATCAAACACCATAGGAAAAATACAAAGTAAACAAACCTAATGAGATTTGGGATGGCAGGATTCCTTAAAGTCCTTAATTTACTAATCTTTACTGTGAGCCTACAGGATTACACATTGTTCTCAAGTACATTTTTCCTATAACACATGTAAAAAGAAAGTGTGATTCAGATAATCTATTTAAGAAAATACTGCAACCTTACTAACTATAGTTTAGTGTCTTACAAAACTTATTCCACATTTTCAGGAAAATACAGGAAACAACCAAAAAGTGTATGGGAGACAGGCATTTGGCCCAATGGTAACGATGTTCTTTGCATATCTGCATCCCAGTTCTAGATTCCAACTTCCTGCTAACATGTACCATGGAAAGGTGAAGGCTCCAATAGTTGGATCCCTGCCATCCATGTAGGACACCTAGATAGAGTTTTTCTGGCTCCAGAACATCTGTTCTCAAATAATTAAAATACTTAAGTTACACAGAAAGGTGGAAAAGCTGAAGAATCACATGGAACCAACATTATCCAAAACACCCATACAGAAAGAGAAGGCAATTCTAAGAAAAACCATGTTGGCTTAAGTAGAAAATTAAATTCTGAGGGAATAAATTACAGTTTTCTTTCAAGTAAAAAGTTACCAAAAGAGGTTCAAGACAAGGCTTTGAGAAGCCCATGTTATGGCCCAAAGGTTAAGTTGCTACTTGTGATGCCACCATTCCATATCAGTGTAGTCCTCACTACTCCAGTTCCAATTCAGTATCCTGCTATTGCGCCTGGGAAAGTACCTGGATCCCTGTCATTCACATGGGAAATCATTACAGAGTTCTAGACACCTGGATTTAGCCTGGCCCAGTTCTGGCCATCGCAGCTTTTTAAGGAGGGAAGCTGCTGATTGAAGATCATTCTGCCATTCTTTCACTTAAATAAAACTAACCTTTAAAATGAGGGTAGGGTTGGAGAATGGAGAAGCAAAAAAGGATATAACTAACAGAGAACAAATAAGGCATTATTTTCCCTAATCTTTTTAAAGTACTTCAGAACAGATGACTTGATAATAAAAATGATAAAAGTCAACAATGTTATATGATCCTTTAGGTGGAAGGGGAAGAATAAGTAAGATACAGTCCTAAACACAAAAATTGTTAACTGTAAAGTATTAAAAGGAAGTTCAGTGTTTTAAAAAGCATTTGTAAGGGAGAGAGAGTTCTAAGAAATGAATGGAAGAAATATCAAACCAAAGCACTTCAAGAAAAGTAATAGACAAAACTATGGCACAAAATTGTGAGGATCAGAGAAAAAGTCAGCAGACATTTTAGGGAGAAAAAAACAATTATTCTGTTTTTGTCAAGAGACATCAAGAGTCTGGCTAAACAACCAATTGCTAATAATTCTATATAAAATGTATCTAGCATTACAACTGAACTGAATCATGCTCAGAGGAGAAGAAACAATCACTTAAGCATTCAAACAGCTTATTTCAATATGCTTTGACTATAAAAACAAAACCTATCAGAGCTAAACTTAAAAAAAAAGTCAGGCCACCACAATTTACCAGTATCAAGTCAGTGTTTGTATTAGATTTTATTACCCCTCCAGACTTGCTTTTCAATTCTTCTTTACTGTTAATCAACATGAGCCAAGTGCAGACATTCCCCGAATTCTACCTCCTCCCATTCACACCTAGAATTCTTATGAGAGTTCCCTTGAAGAACCTTCCAGAGGAAGTACTCAACTCCATTTTCTGTCTTTAGATACATGGCTTTGCACTTGAGTTTACTTTCTTAGCTCAAGAATGGCTGAGACGCTTATGCTCCTGCTTCTTTGAAAACTACTCTCTTTTCAATTTCTACCATCTCTTGAGATTAACGTTTTTCCATTCTCATTCACAGCATTCTAACACACCCAAACACACTCAGTTTTTCTCTCCCTCCTGATTCCTGCCATCGTGAACAACTCTCAATCCATTGGGAACAGTAAATAACTTGGCCTCATACTCCCTGACTTTACCAAATGGCTTAATTTCCATGACTCTTTTTAAGAACCCACCACAAATATCATATTGAGGATGTCATCACGAAGCACTGCTCCATGCTAGAAAGCTTAACTGTGGAAATTACTTTCTTATCAGTTTTCTATTCTAAGATATCTTTTATTTCCTTACTGGTTAACATTTTTTAGCCTTGTTGAAATCTATTCTTTCAACAACTCATTCTCTTCCTATCAGTCCTTTCCATGATTTACTTCAACTTTACCCACTCTGAGTAAAATGATAAATGAGTTCAACAATTCTATTACCCCAGTTTCTAAAATCCTATCTGTCTTATCTTCCTATTCAATCTTAACACTGTATGAACCCAGTCATACATTTCTGTCTTCTCCTTGACTCTAAAATAGCAGATTTGGGTCCAGAGTGATGACTCAATGGCTAAATCCTTGCCTTGCATGAACCAGGATCCCATGTGGGTGCCAGTTCATGTCCTGGCTGCTCCACTTCCCTTCCAGCTCCCTGCTTGTGGCCTGGGTAAGCAGTAGAGAATTGCCCAAAGCCTTAGGACCAGGAAGAGGATCCTAGCTCCTGGCTTCAGATCGGCTCACCTACAGCCACGGTGGACACTTAGGGAGTGAATCAGCTAATGGAAGAATTTTCTTTCGGTCTCTCTTTTTCTCTATAAACCTGCCTTTCCAATACAAATTTTAAAAATCTTTTTAAAAATTAACAGTTTTAAGATATCTTCATGATTTGATCCCTATTCCCTTTCTGGTTTTCCTCGTTCTACTTTTCCACATAAACTCTTTTTGTCAGCCACACCAAATTTGTTAGTGTATTTTTTTTTTTTCTTTAGCAGATTAGAGATTTTTTTTTATTGTTGTATTTTTGTTCAGGTTATCTTTTCTGTTTCAACCACAGGCCCCTCGTTTACTTGGTGCTATGGTTTGAACAGGATTTGGCTAATTCTTGCGAATCTTAAAGTCCAGAAGTCATGAGATTGCCCGTGATGACAAGATGGAGGCTTCACCCATTTCATCCCCCAATACTGACACTCAACATAACTGGTTTTGAATTGTTAAAATGTATTTAATCTATGAGACTATTCAAAGAAAGGACTTCTTTTTTTAACTAGGTTGCTCTTATGTTAGACTAAAGAGGGCTAAATCATACCCTTAGACTAACAATTGCCTAGTAAAAGACAGGATAATAATTGTACTTTATTACAATTCAATAAGACTAATGCTATCATAGAGGTTTTACACAAAGGGTACAATGGGAAGACATCAAGGTTGTATAAAATGGGACTGTTCCCTGAGAAGGTAACGTCTGATCTGAATTTTTAAAGACAATTAAGCACACTCTAAATAAAAGACAATAAAGACATTTACAAAGAAGGAATACATAAAAGTATCAACAGTTGAGGCCAGAGAACATAACCTATAATGGTAGCACTCTGTCCATTGGTTCACTTTTTAGCAATCAGCAAAAGGTTACCAGTAATCATAAATCCTAAAAAATAGATGGTTGGCACTGCCCATGTTAAAAGCCAAGTAGAATAAAGATAACAGTATATACTTATAAACACCTATTTATCAGTCACAGGTGACACATCATTCATTTTGTAAAACTCTGTGTGAGACTTTTACAGTCTTTGTTAGACTCTTATAAGTCAAATCCAGCTCTGTTTCTAGTACTTTGTAATCAGTTCTATTGTACTATCTCAAAATTTTAAAATTACTTATTTACCTACACATTATACTTTTCACAGCAACAAACTAAAGCATAGCATCACCTAATAAATGTTAGTTGAATACAACTGCATACTTGCTCTTAAAGGAATTTATAATTCAGTAAATGAAAAAGATATTAAAAAATAATGAATATATACCAATATAAATGTGAACAGAAGATAGTATCATCTGTCATGAGAATACGAACGATGAAGCGACTGGATTATGATATTGTAGTATCTCTAATTACTTCTACCAGAAAAAAGGAAAGAACTGCAAAGGAAATGGCCTTGTATTTTCAAGAATTTTCTCACAAGCATTTTCAAGCTAAGTTTCTGTAAATTTACCAATCACTGACTCGAGCAGAAACTGAACTTTTCACTTTGCATTAAGGTAATCAGATTGCAGATGATATTTTCTGAAAAGCAAATATATGCAAAAGTGCTCTTTAAAACTTCAGAAATCATTTTAGAAAATTACCTTGCTTTTATAGTCCCTTCCTACATGCACACATTAGGAAGATGTTTGATTCATAATGAATTATTATGAGTCAAATGAAAACAATGTTTACTCCTTTAGAATGAAGAGATGCCTATCACTCAACATGAGAACATTACAAGTATCAAAAATGAACTCACCTTCCAGAACACCATACTAAAATTTAGACCTCAATTCCATTGGTCTCTAAGACAAAGCAATAACAAAACCCAAGTATTATTCTGCCTTTTAGAACCTCATCTTGAGGCTGATTCAGTATCAAAAAGTAAGTCATGAAAACCTCAGTAAAAGCAATTCTAGATTCTTGTGTGCAAAGTTCCAATGCTAACTGGAATTCCTTGCAGAAGTTATCCCAACATATAAATACTGTGCAAAACAACCCATTTTGGTACTTCATTAGAAACGTATATTCCATTTGTGAAATTAATTTTATGCCAATCTGGCAGGGTTACAGTGCCCAGGTGTTTAGTTAAACATTTATTCTGGACCCTCCAAGGCAAGATTAACATTTAAAACAGTGAGTTCTGAACAAAGTTGATTTGCCCTCCTAATTTACGTGGGCCTCACTCACACAGGTTACATCTTCAGTAGAACAAAAGCAAGAGAGAATTCCACCAGCTGTCTTCAGACTTGGACTATAGCATCTGTTCTGCCCAAGGTCATGACATTCTGCATATCTGGACTTGTCACCCGCCATCATCTTATAGAGAAACTCCTTAAAATCTCTCTCGGAACCTATTCTTTCAGCTTTTACGTACATTTCCCTATTCACCCACCCATCTCTTATTGGATATGAGCAGCTCCTAGAGGACAATAAAACAAACACTTCCAGACAAACAGTAGGATGTTCTACCATCTTGTCAGTAACACAGCACTATGTCATCAAAAGAGGACCAACTGAGGAAACAGGGATGCAGTAATTATCTTCAAATGCAGAAGGTCTGTGAGGGAGCAAACATGTTCTTTTCCAGGAGCTAGAAATGGGGTCAAGGTGTAGCGAGAAGGGAAATGAGGAATTAATATTAAAAGATGGTTTTTTAATCTTAGGTTATAAAAAAATGAAACAGATTCTCTCATTAAAAAATGAAGTTCTTCAGAAGGACAGAATAATTATTTGCTAAGGATAAGACAGAAAAGGATTACCAGTTGGAGATGAGGCTGGTGAGGTATTTAAAAACCACAAGATCAGACGACAATATGACTAAAGCATAGTTCCTCGCCCTGAGACTCATGAGTTCAACAGATCTGGAAGTATCATAGGAGAGGATAAACTGTGTTCCCCAAACTTTAGTATAACCATCTATTTCTTTACAGCTGTCCATTGTACATGAGCCCTCTTTTCCTCCCCTTGTCTGACTTCTATCTTGTAGTTCTCTCCACTCCATTTTCATTATTTCTGACAGAATTTGTTAAGAATGCAAAAATGAGAGGGAAAAAAATCTAGAAAAAGCCAAGACTTTAGCAGACCTTTCTGCACCACATGTAATTAAACTTTCATAGGTATGCAAATTTTTTCCTACAAATTTCTTCCCTCCTTCTTTTACAGGTGTAAAGTCTGAGAAATGACATGTTAAATCTTACTCAGCTGATAAACAGTTGCTCTTATTTTTGTATTTTCTTATTTATGAATAATATCAAAAACAAAATACCCGTTTAAAAATTAGCAATGTGATACTCTTTTCTTCAAAGGTTCAGAACAATTCTTATATTTACAATCCTCTAGATCATATGACAATGTATTTTTTAGAAGATTTATTTTAAAAGTCAGAATTATGGGCCTGGCGGCATGGCCTAGTGGCTAAAGTCCTCGCCTTGAATGCACCAGGATCTCATATGGGCGCCAGTTCTAATCCCAGCAGCTCCACTTCCCATCCAGCTCCCTGCCTGTGGCCTGGGAAAGCAGTCAAGGACGGCCCAATGCTTTGGGACCCTGCACCCATGTGGGAGACCTGGAAGAGGTTCCTGGTTCCTGGCTTCTGATCAGCGCAGCACCAGCCATTGTGCTCACTTGGGGAGTGAATCATCAGATGGAAGATCTTCCTCTCTGTCTCTCCTCCTCTCTGTATATCTGACTTTGTAATAAAAATAAAACCTTTTTTAAAAAAAAGGTCAGAGTTACATAGAGTACGAAAGATAGAGACACAGAGATGAACAGAGAGAGATCTTCGATCTACTGGTTCACATCTCAAATGGATGCAACAGACTGGGTTGATCCAGGCTGAAGCCAGGAGCCAGAAGCTTCCTCCAGACCTCCCCAGCGGGAGCAAGTGTCCAAGCATAGGAGCCATCCTTCATTGCCTTTCTAGGCACATTAGCAGGGAGGTGCACTAGGAACTAGAGCAGTGGAGACTTAAACCGGCTCCTATATGAGATATTGGCAGTGTGCAGGTGCTGGCTTTACCTGCTACACTGGCCCTAACAACATCTTACTTACAGATCAGAATACACGGAATCAGAATTATGTGACTGCTGATACTGCCTTTAATTCACTTTAACCTGTATTCTTTTCAGCCTGTTAGGCACTGTTTCATGTAATTAACTTAAAGTGATCGATCAGCACTTGAGTATCTTCTACAAGTTTAGCAGAAATGTCATTCTGGGATGCCACCCTGAAATTACTGAATCAAAATCTCTGGGTACAGGACCCAAGGATCTAGGATAACAAGATCTCTAAATAAATTTATGAATCTTAACGTCTGAAAATGATTGTTCTAGTACATTGTTGCCCAAAAGAAATGTGTAAAGAACCAAGCACATTAGTTTACATTTGAAACAGTCATACTTAAAAAGGTAAAAAGAGAGGCTAGCAAGGTGGTACAGCTTGCCAAGCTGACACCTAGAATGCAGTATCCCACACTGAGTGCCAGTCTCAAGTTTATCATACTGGCTAGTTCGAACTTCAAATCCACCCTGATCAGCTACTATTGACAACTGAAGAAACATTGGCCCAAAATGCTTTAAAAATAAAGCATTTTTAAACATAAGACATAAAAAAAATGAATCAATATGCAATTATCATGTTCCTAACTAGTACCTTATACATGCTTTATAGGGTAATCTTTGAAAATTAGATACGTATCTTATACTTGCTGTATGTTTCATTTCAGATTAGTCTTAATTCAAATGTTCAAAAACCATGTTGGAGAGTGGCTACTAAATTGGACAGAACAAGTTTAGAATGTTCTAGAAAGTGAATGAGTACAGCATTTCCTTGGTTTTTCTATGTTAAACAGTATTTTCCTGTAGCTTTGCCATTCATTGAGCAGCCTGTCTCAGTATAAAATGCTTATTCCTTGAATTAGATAAAAAATACTGCTCCATTACAGAAGAATATATTCCTACTGAAAAGTTTGATAATTTTCCGATTTTCTTTCACAATTGTGAATTAGCTGATCTTTTCTACATGAATGTCCTGACAGTTTTTGATTAATATTTTTTTCTTTGCAACCACAGACATATGATTGTGGGCACTTTCAACATGTCGGTGTTGGTCTTCCTCTACTTCTAAAAAGCGAATTTTAGCACCACTTCTGTCTCATTGTTCTATCTTGTTAAGAACTTTAATCCATGCACAATGCGTATCTTTTACTTTCATCTATACTGATGTTTCCCCTCTTGATTCTCGTGCTGCTCTCATCCCTTTCCTTACTGTTTCTTATAAATTTTCAAATATCCACTGTTCCTTCCAAATCCGATAATTTACTTGTAATTTCTAGAATGATTCTGTTATTTCTTCTTGAATTTCCCTGATCAATTCTCACTTCACATCTTCATGGTTTCAAAAATTGGTTTTAGATACCTGACACGAAGGTTTTTTCCCTTTCTGTATCTTCAAAAACTTAAGGATGTTTAATATCATGTACATGGTGCTATATTATTGATAATTGCTTCATAAATGATTTAAGAAGAAAACTTAATAGCTAAAATGTTTTATTACTTTCTCCTTTGTTCCTTGCAGCACCTGCATATGCATCTCACTGAAATTTCCTATTCAGTGTTTAAGTTTTATTTTCCCACAACAGCAATAAAAGCTGTTTGCTTTCAAGGTAGAGATGTGAGATAGATGCCAAGGTTCTTTGATTGAAATACTGCCCCTTCTAAACTGGAAAAAAAAAGGAAATGATTAGAGTGTCTTTTGATTTTGTGGTTTTCGTATTTCTACAGAGCACAGTTTCTTCCTTTTGCATTCTTCTCTCCACAAGTACAAGAAGGAAGAAGAGTTTCATCCCCCAAATCGGCTCTCTCCTGAATTGTTATGTGTGGTGCCCTGCATTTCTAACAGCCGAAGTTCTAACTAAACCTAAAATTACAGCTTAATATTGTCCCGCTAGAGAAGGAATTTCTTTTTCTGAAGACAATGTCACTGTTTACTATGATCGTTGAGTTCCTAGTTCTCCAATCTCCTTTTCATGTAGGTTCTGCAGTCTTGACAGAAATCTACCAAACTGAGCAGCTAGATTTGAATATTTATTTCTCTCTTTAATAAAATGAAATCTGTTTCCCAGTTTTATCAAAGGCACAAGTTATGGTTAGTTGGTTTTATCTGATGACTTTGTTGATTAGTATGAACTGAGAATAACTGCAAAGATTAGATTTTAGTCACCACCAGGCTCTGACAGCCCAGAAGTCTTGAGTTATCAGGAACTGTCAAACTGGTCATTTAGTTGAAACATTTGGTGTGGCTCAGAGTCTTACATGGTCTTCAAATGTTATCTTTAAGCTAAATTCTTTAAAGAAGCACTATAAAATACCACCTCGGTTATACATTTGACAACATCCACCTGAGGTATTACTATGAAATATCATAGTAAAATAATACATTTCCATTTGTACAAAAACAGCAATACCCTATGCTCAACGAGCTTTAGCATAGCTAAAAATTAACACATTTCAAAGTTCCTTAGTTAAGAAATAACTTGGCTACTTAATGCTAAGTGTATTTGAAGACACGCAGGGAAGAGGGATGTCTGACCCACAGGCCAGTGAAACCATTTGGCCTGCCCATGTTGTGGTTACCACAGATAGTACATGAAATTTTGTAAATCAACAGGCAGCTAATTTTTAAAGTTGATATATTGTATATGGCCTGCAAATGATAAGTATACAACAAATGGCCTTGATGGAATAAAAGTTCCCTAACACTGAGAATACAATCTAAAACCAGACTGAAAGCAACTGACAACAGAAAGGTCCCGATCAGCAGCTGGAGCAGTAATTTGATATGCTTAGGATCGTAGCCTAGTATAGAACCAAAAATCAATAAAAAATAAAACACAAACCATGAAGAGGAAATGAAATGAGCTTAGTCATGTGGAACTAGATACTAAATGCTTTCTTCTTGGAAGACAAGTTTACGTGTTGTCTCAGTTATTTGCAAAAAATCATTATGTAATTCTTGTAAGAATTTCTAACAGGCAAGCAACATATCAAATTTTGGAGTGCAAAAACAAAATACAACAATGAGGTAGAGGAAGAGAGTAATTCTTCAGAAGAGTTTAAAGCTGCTGGGAATATTAATGCACTGTATTTGCAATTCTCTCAAAATAGTAGCTTATTGCATTTTGTAATGGATAGAATTAACAGAACTTAATTTTTTAAAATTTTCTTTTTAATATTGCTTACATAACTGAGGGATGCATGCCCATCTGGGTTTCTGATTAGGGTGGAGAGGGTCAAGTGGGGGAAAGGTGGGAGGGACAAATGTTTCCGCTTCTTTTTTTCATCCTGTGTGCCTAGAGGAGTAGGCGCAGGTTGCTCTTTGCTGTCAAACTAAATCAGCACCTGGGGATGGAGGACAACCATTTCACGATGCCTTTCTTGAGGCATCCACCCTGAGTAGAGAGAGCATTCTGAGGGAGTTACTTCAGTGTTTCTGATTATCATCAATTTCATTGCACCAGGATTGAGAAAATCTTTCAATGTCCCTTGCTAGCCTAGATGAGCTGGCTGTAATGCCCCCCAGTATGTATCTGGACATGCTGTCCCACTGCATGGGCATCAGCAATTGAGGCAGCACAGTGTCAATACATGCACTCTAAGGCCGCACTACATATATTGTGATCTTTCCCTGTGGCTGGGGTTTGAGTCCAGCCATCTAGCTGGGGACTCCCGTGTGTGCCAAGCAGTGCAGGGTCAGGTGCTGTCTGTCACCTGTACCAACCAACTCACGTGCTGGTGAATGCAGCTGCCTGCTCAGTTCCACCCCAGCCCCACACCTCACGCAAACCATCAGGTGCTGCGGCCCAACCCAGTCAGCCCGTATCAGGCCCAACCCTCATGCATACTAATGGGTGCCACAGCCTAGTCAGGGTGACCCCCAATAACCTCCATCAGACCAGCCCCCAACCCCAATTTTTGTGCGTGTCAGCCTCTGCTGTGGCCTAGCCTGGCCTGTCCAATATCCCACTCAGCTCTCATGCACACCTATGGGTGCTGTAGCTTAGCTCAGCCCACCCTACCCTCCAGACCCAGCCTTCATGTATTCCAAAAGGTGCCACTGCATTATCTAGCATGTCATATCCCAGACCTGATTCTCATGCTCAACAGTGGTAGGTACAATCTAGCAGGGGAGTACCCACAGTTCTCCTACCATGCATGCTCCCAGCCTTGGATCTTGCACCTGCTGAAGGTCCAGTGGTTAAGCCTTGCATGACTTGCATCGAGTCCTGGCACTTGCCAGCTACTACTAGGCCTAGCCCAGATGGCCCACATCCATTCTGGCTCTTATGTGCATCAGTAGGTGCAGCAGCCTACTCCAGCCTGATCTGCTGCCAGTTCCAGCCTCTTGCTTACCCTTGGAAGCAGTGGTCCATCAGGGGAGTCCTACAGGTTCCCCTATTAGGGCCACTCCCAGCTCTGACTCTTAATCAGGGAGTGCTGCAGCCTGGACCACATTCAGTTCAGCTATTGTCACAGATTGTGCAGCCTAAACTGGCCTGCCCACTCCCAGCCTAAGCCCTCATGTAAAGTGCCAAGTGTTACAAGCCAACCAAGTCTGTCCTGCACCCCATCCTTGCTCTCATTCATGTCAGTGCGCTGAAGACTAACCCAGCTCATCTCTCTCCCAGACCCACCCACAGGTATGCTTGTCAAGTGCTGCAGCTCAGCCTGATCTAGCCTGCCCCTAGCCCTGGCTCTTGTGCTCAGTAGTAGGAGCTGTGGCCTAATTCCCCTATGAGTCCTACTTACAGCAATGGATATTGCCAGCAGGTATTGCTGTCCAGACTAACATGGACAATCCCCAGTCCTGGCACTCACCAACAGGTACTGCAGCCTAGTCTAGCTGCACCCATTCTCACTGTCACAGATGGGGTGCTACAGCCTAGCCCAGCCTGACCAACTCCAAGACCTGGCTTTCAGGTGACATGGCAGCTGCCATGGCCTAGCTTGGCCTGTCCTATATTCATTCTGGCTCTTGGGATAACAGCAAGTGATGGAGCCTAGCCCAGTTTGGCCTGATCCCAGACTCAGGCCACATACATGCTGATGGATGCTACAGCCTTGCCCAGCCTGGTCACCCACAGCCCTGACTATCCCACTCAACAGTGGGAGCTGAAGCCCAGCAGAGGCGTCCCCAGTTTCCCTACTAGGTCCAATCCCAGTCGCGGGGTCTTGTGAATGCTGGCAGGTGCTTTGACCCAGCCTGGTATGGCCCAACTGCAATCTCAGCACTCACTGGAGGGCTCTGCAGCCTGGTCCAGCCCAGCTAGGTACAGCCCACACCCTATCCTGGATCTCATATGTGCCAGTGGGTGCTGGGGTACCCCGGCCCAACTTATACAAAATTCTGATGAATACTGCAGCTCTGCCTGGTCTGGTCTGCCCCCAAATGTGGCTCCTGTGCTCCCCAGCAGGAGCAGTGGCTTAGCAGGGGAGTTTCCTAAGTTCCCCTACCAGGCTTGCTTCCCGTACTGGATATTAGTTAAGTGTGCCTTGTTTGGCAATGATCTACTCTCGGTTCCAGCCTCTGCATGTGTCAGTGGGTATTGCAGCCTGCTCCTACCCAGCCTGTTCCCAGCCCATTTGCTGCAAGTGTCAGATGGGCTCCTGTTGAGTTCTGTGATCCACCTGTCATCATTCCTGTGGAACAGCGGGTGCAGCAGTCCCACAGAGATCTGCCCATAAGTCTCTTACAGAATCTACACCAAGGTCCAGGTCTGGTGGGTGCTATGCCTGGCCTGATGTGGCCCTCCCCTTCTCTGATATTCATGAGCGGGTACTGTGGACCAGCCCAGCCAGCCATGCCCTCCAGCCCCAACTTTGTGTGCACCCGAGGGAAGTGGGCAATACCATTCAGCCCAGCCCAAGTCTCCCGCTTAGGCAAATGCCTTGGCCTGACCCAGACATGACCTCTGGTTTGCTCCCCTAACCACTCTGTTGTGGGGAGCGGAGTGCTGAAGCCGCTCCCCAGAACAGGAAAGCCGGAATAGGAAAGGCAGTGACACAATGGCAGCTGGCCCAGGGCCAGGAGGTGGGGTGCATCTCGCCAGCAGGTAAACAGGAAGTCACAGGGACAGGCTGATGCCCTCGCTGTGATTTTGTCATTGCTACTGGCCTATCAGGTAATGCCAATGGACCCATGGGGAGAAGTGATTGGTGGAGAATGGTATAAAAGCAGCCAGTAAAAACTAAGGGGGGAACGACGAGGAGAAAGAGGGAGAGAAGAACGACAGAGGGAATGGGAAGAACAGGGCAGCAGAGAGGGGAAGAGGGGCTAAGATCTTTGGGTGGAAAAGTGGCAAAGAGGGGAACAAAAGTGGTACAGAAGCAGTAAGACCGACATACGGGGACAAGAATGGAGAAAAGGCAGTGGAGAGAAGGGTATAAATGCAGCCACTTTTGGCAATAAGGGTTCCAGCTTTTCCCAGACCCTCAAGAGTATGCCTCATTGTTAGTGTCGCTGCTGGGCAGTGACACTCTGTCTCAGCTCTCTCGTTTATCTGCAAGTGCTGTAGCTTGCTCTGTGGAAGCCCCTAGAAGTCATTACTCCCCTGTCAAACGTGCCCTCACCTGTTTCCACTCCAATATGTTCCATATCCCCTTCCCTGGGCAATCTGCAGCCCCGCCCCTTGCCCTGGGGGCCAGGGTACCATATCCTGGCCCAGTGTTCCCTGTCATCCCCATATATCTTAAGAATAAAAAATAAAAAAATTTCTTTTTTAAAAAAGGAGTAAGCAGGGCCTGGTGTGGTAGCCTAGCAGCTAAAGTCCTCTCCTCAAATGTGTCAGAATCCCATATGGGCCCTGGTTCTAATCCCAGCAGCTCTACTTCCCATCCAGCTCCCTGCCTGTGGCCTAGGAAAGCAGCTGAGGATGGCCCAAAGACTTGGTACTCTGCACCCATGTGGGAGACCTGGAGTAGGTTCCTGGCTCCTGGCTTCAGATAGGTGCAACAACGGCCATTGCGGTCACTTGGGGAGTGGGTCATCAGACAGAAGATCTTCCTCTCTGTCTCTCCTCCTCTCCGTGCATCTGACTTTACAGTAAAAATAAATAAATCTTAAAAAAAAAAATAGAAGTAAGCAACTGCTGGCATCCTGGTATAGTTAACATAAATTTTGCCTTAACTAGTGCCAGAATGCCCTCCAGCTACAGGCTACTCTTCTCCCAGTTACAACACTTGTCTAGATACTCAGGCAGCTGCCCAGGACTGGGGAGAATTAATACAACTTTTTTTTTTAATTGGAAAGTTAGATATACAGAAAGGAGAGGCAGACAGAAAGATCTGGGAGAATTAATAGAACTTTCATAATGACAAAAATGGCAACTTTTTTCTTACCTTTCATCCTAGCTAGCAGTTTGCCTTCTAAGGTGATTCTGATATCAAGCTAAGGGCAATTATTATCTTAATGTTGAGGGATGAAAAAAGTGGCTTATTGTTTTAAATTTCCAAACAAGCATGAAATAGAGTAGCCACACTATAATTCAACAAGCATTTACTGAGAACCATCTAATTATAATGTCAATCAAAAGAGACTAGAATAAACAGTGGCTGATTTCTTGGCTGGTAGTCTTCCTATATTTACCAAAAACACTTTAGAAACTGAGATCTTTAGTATTTACACAAGTAAATCAATGCCTCTTATTAATTCAGATCAGAGATTTATATAAATTAGACAAAATGTTTCCATAAAATCTTCTACATATTCAAACCTTCTGAAGTCTTTCATTTAAAATTGGCACAGACACCATGCTTAATGTTACAGAAAAAAAGGAAGGAAACCACTCAAGTACTATGTCACAGTAAAATTTTCATAATGTGAACACTTATATACAATTAAAATGGACTAAATTCACATAGTGCAGATGTTTCAAAAACATAGTTCTTTTAAAAAATATCCATTCCAATAACAAGTTAGAGGACTATAAAGTAAATTTTAGGTTTAAATTTCTGTCATACATACTGCCATCTTGAATCTGTACAAAATGGAGAACTCTATTTTATTTTTTTGACCAGGTGCAATTTTGGTGCACACAGTGAAATTTTTGGCAAAACGTTTGATACCAAGGAAGAATTATGAAATTAAAAGGTCTGTAAAAAAAATGCACACAGGTAGCCTCTTTAGTTAAATGGTGTCTTAAAGAGGACTGAAGTGGCAATGGGTCAACTACTTATACAAGTAAGAATGCATAAAATAAACAGTCTAGAAAATAATACACACTGCCTTTTATGGTTTCAAAGCAGATTTTTTAAATTGTATTAATAAATACCTATATGATAAGCATACCAAGGAAATTCAAAGGAAAAAAGGATCATTCTACTAGTTACTGATAAATACTTGGAATTGTTTTAAAGACAAAGTAAAAATTAAAGTAACATATTAATACTTAGCTTCTTTGAATAATTTCACATTGTCTAAATCCAGCAACAAAACCCACTTCAAAGTATAATTTTTCTGATGTTGTTAACTAAGAATTCAATTCCAAACTCTTTATTGTGACTTATCAATGTGAATAATCTTAGCTACTCTGTTTTCTGTCCTTTATAATAAACCAACCTTGTGGAGTAAAGAAAGACTGGAAAGTAAATACAGTTTGCAGCTCAATGTTAATACACAACAGGCACTCTAATGATAGATAATAGATACAACTCAAAAACTGAACGTCTGCATAAATTCTTCTGAGGCAAGTTCTTTCACACCAGTAGTGCTAGACACAGGAACATTTACAAAACTGTGTACAGATTATTAAGAAGACATTGCTTTTATTCCCCTCCTGGGATGCCATCAAAGATTTTGCTGCTGTAAACATCTTTTGGTTATATTTTGTGATACAGAATTTCAGAATCATGTTCAACAAAGAGGTTTCAATGAATAAGCCCAAAATGAATTTGAGCATTAATCCAACAATTACATACTTATCCTTTCTTGAATTTGTTCTACAGACTGTGGCTTCCTTGTTTCTTTATTTCTCATCTCCCATTCTTCATATCCCTATCTCTAATCTTCCCACGAACAGAGCATTCATCTACATTTGACTAAAGACGTGTGTCCTTCAGTTTCTAAAGCAAATGGTTCCTTTATAATATTTCCCTGTTTGTTAATGCAAAGGGAAAAGAACTAGCCATTAGAAATGAGAGTATAAAAAAAGTATCTTCTTAGGTTATGACATGAAGTTGCCTATAAGTGTAAATAATTACATCAACACTTAGTTCTTTTTAGGTTCTAGAATAGTGCTATCCAGAATTTTCACTGAGCACCAAAATGTATTATATTTCTTTCCCTCAATAAAATAGTCACTTCTCAAACCTAACCACTGAATGAAAGCATTGGAGAACTGAATTTTAAGTTTCAGGAAATTCATTACAACTCTAAAGGACACTACAGACTCGAGAAACTCTTTCACTTTACCATCTTAAGCATGGTCCAAATGCTTACACTAAACTTTTTTCAATCTTCTCTTATCACAAAGGTTAAATCGCTTGATGACATTACAATTGCAAAAGCAAAGGCTTTTTAAAGCTACCTTTAATATGTTCTTTTTTGTTCAAAAGTACTATGTTAAATTACTTTTTCTAATCACAGTATATTAAAAAAATAAAAAGCAAAACAATAGCATGCATCTCAGAGTGCTTGAAATCAAAACTCTAACAATCTGTATTTTCCACTGAATTCTCTGTCAGCTACATAATTAGCCTCAGGCTAAGATAATGACATAATTGAAGACAAGTACAGCACAAGCAGAAATCAGGCAAGAAATGAAAATCATTCTATACTTATTCACTGTTTCACAAAGATTAGTGAATGAAAAGTAGTACAAATTAAATGCAATAACACAATGTGGTAGAAAATGAAGAATTCCGTAATTCCTATCTCTAGTATTTGCCACAGACCAAAGTTGTCTCAATTTTCAAGGGATTTTCACTTGGCTGTTGATTATTTTTCCAATTTAATTGATGCATATACACATTGTTTTAAAGTAAAATTACTTTAAGTGGCAACTATAAGACCTCAAGGGTAGAAGTGTTTTAGGTTAATCCTTCCATCACTTCTCGCTCTCTCAGCCACTCATTCCACAAACACTTTCCTAAAGCACAAAGGTAGGTGTGCCGAAATAAACAATTATAATGCTTGTCTGTAGAAAGGAAATAATGGCCTCTCTGAGGCTGTCTTAACATCATCGCCACCAATCAATTCCTCCTTTCTTTGCCTATCTACTTGGCTTTGAGTAGATTTTGGTGGTGGGAAGGAGGGGGGTGGGAGAGTAGAACTTGTAAAACAATCTCAGCATTCAGGGATAGGATTCAAAAACATTCAAGTTATGTCGAAACAAGCTATGTGTTTAGCTACATACCAATTTTGGAATGACTGCTGATTTGTTTTCATTTGCTCTGAGGAAATGTAATAGAACTTACTATTTTGTGCCAGGGCTTGAAGAAGACAATCCAAGCATCCTTCTAAACTATCCTCGGTCTTGTCAACAGCTGTTATCTTCAGCTTCTTTAAGGTATCACTGAGATTATCTGCTTAAAAGGGAAACAAAAAATCAGAAATGCAACCCAGTTTATCACTGTCATTTTTTACCTCATTAAAGTATAAACAGTTATTACTAATACACAGAAAGTTCCCACTACAGTGAATTACCCCGCACATGCACTCCAAACTGCCACTGGGCTGTACTATTACAAATTATTTGAAATAAAGTTTTATCCACTGAAGTATGAAGCATTTGGTTTTTACGTGTAAAACAAAAAGTCCGTCGATTATCATAGAACATTCTTTTCTGTGTTCTTATATTTTATCCAACTTGAAAACCAAAATCAGTTATCAACTACAGTTGAGAAAAACTAAATTTCCAAAAACTTGATTTTTGGCCCTTTCTTGTATTTTAAAAATGTAAAATGAAAGAGAAATTTTGGAGAAGCCTCAAAATAATATAACTGCACAAGACATGAATTGTGCTGCCTAATACTTCATAACAGCTGCTTCAGCCCCCACCGGCGACACCAGCATCTCATTTTGAAGTGCTTTTTAGATCCAAGTTGCCCTGCTTCCAATTTACCTCTACAAAAATGTACCTAGGAAGGCAATGGATCATAACCCCAGTACTTGGGCTCCTGCTGCCCACATGGGAGACTCGGACTTCCTGTCCCTTTCCAGTCTGTGGCAGCAATTTATGGAGTGAATCAGCAAAGGAAAGATTTTTTTTTTTTTGTCTCTGTCATTTAGCCTTTCAAATAATAAACAAATCTCAGGCCCAGCATTGTGGTATAGAGGATTGTCACTTCCTGAGATGCTGACATTCTATAAGGGCACTGATTTCTATCCTGGCTGCTCTACTTCTGATGCAGCTTCCTACTAATGTGCCTAGAAAAGCAACCATAGATTCCCTAAGTGTGTGGGACCCTGTCACCCATATGAGAGACTTTGATGGTGATCCTGACTTCCTGGCCAACCAATCCCCAGCTGTCGAACTTCATATGGAGAGTGAACCGGTGAATGGAAAAATCTATTTATCTTTGTCTCTCCAACTCTGCCCATATGGGATGTCGACACTGCAGGCACAGCATTACACGTTAGGCTATGGCCCTAGCTACCTGAACATTCCTTAATAGTTTACCAAAACTTAGTAGGTGATAGTTCCTTAAACATTAACTGCCATGTGAAATCTGAAATAATTTCCAACTGCTACATTAAAATACAACGATGTTTAATACTTCGGATTTGATCTTCTCAAGCAGTGGTAAGAGTTAACAATTTCAGTCAGGGGTGGCTGTTGTCATACAATAGTTTAAGGCCCATATTGCATTTTGGAGTACCTGACCGAGGTTCTTGCTAAGGCACTTAGAGAACCCACAGATGATGCCTTGAAGTCCTGCCACCTAAGTGGGAGATCTGGAAGGAATTACTGGCTCCTGCTTTGGAGCAGTGCAGTGAAGGCTGTTGTAGAGCTCTAGAGAGTGAGCAAGTGGGTAGAAAATCTCTGTGTGTCTCTCTAATCGTGATAAATCAATGAATTTTTTTTTAATTTATTTTGAATTTTGAAATTTATGGTACAATTCCGTAGTATGGGATTTCCCCACCTCAAATTCCCACACCCAGGGTGTTTCTCCCCATGCTGTTGAAACAGTACAGTCCTTCACAGGAGTTAAAATTCCATCAGTCTGTGACGTAAGAGTATCCCGACACTGATGGTACAGACAATGTTAGACAGTCCATCATCCCACTGTCTAGATATGTCCAACAGTTATTATTGGGAATCTATCTTTGATTTGGAAGTAAGGATGTATTTTGTAATGTATCTTCACTTTTGGCTATGGTAGTCTCTAGTACTCCATCACTATACATTCCCTTAAATGAAAAGCCACGAAATAAGGGCAACAACAGGTATAAAGTTAACAACAAAAATACAGCACCATGGAGTAAAAAAAAAAAAAAATGCCACTGAATAAACAATGCGTGGGTGATTAAAAGAAAACACGAAAGCTAAATTTGCATCATGGTTTCCTTATATTAGAGAGAATACATGGTATTTATCCTTTTGGGATTGATTTATTTCCCTGAGCATAATGTTGGGACTATCTAGCTGCAAATGGCATAATTTCATTCTTTTAATTACTAAGTAATATTCCATAGAGTACATGTACCACTGTTTCTTTACCGTTTTTCTACTTCCCTTAACTGTAAAGTTAGCTGATTTACTTGGTGCTTTTCTAGTTTCTTAACATAAGCATTGACTGAAATGTACTTTCCTCTTAACACGGCCTTGATTATGTCCCATAACTTTTGATGTGAGTGTTGATGCCTTCATTTGTTTCAAGCACCTGTCTATCTGTTCACTCATCCATCCATACACCTACCCTCTCAGTTACTTGTGTAGAGTGAACTCATTAAAAATTTGAAGTATTTTATGTCAGGTGAAGTAGAAAATAAAGCTTATATTTCTGGATAAAATTTCAAGGAAGATACACTAAAAAATATGCTACTATAAATGACAGATTATTTCAAGATGTATTAGCCTAACATGATCCTTTCTAACATTGAGACTGGCTCTTCAGAACCATCTTACAAGCATTTTTGCCATCAGATTATTGAAAAAATTCTAAAAAATTCTAAAAATCAGCTTTTCTTAGATAGATGGGTGGGTGTGTTTATCATCTTGGGAAAACTATACCATTACTGACAGTAAAACCCACAGTGCATGACACTGCCAACCAAGCTCATAAAAGTTCATGACACTGCCAACCAAGCTCATAAAAGTTCAAGCCTTTTTTATCCTCCTTCAAATGTCATTCAGTTTTCCCCCTAAATCTACAGTTGCTCAGTAACAGCAGTAATATTTTAGATAAAAGGGATTAGTCTAAGAATATCTTATTCTTGAAGCTAATATAATTTTCACAAAATTAGTACCAATGGTCTCTTCACATGATTTTTACACACATCAAATATAAAAGAAAAACAGTTTCTGTACTAATTGGTTCTTTTAAGCACCTACAATGGAGTCAACGCATGGAAGGAAGAATTTGAAACTCATCTCGAAATGAACAGCATTAAGAAATATGAGGCAGTTGGTTGAGAGTTAGAAATAATAGCAATCTCTCCTGAATGTTAGGTGTCTCTTACATCAATGGTTTACTCTCTGAGAAAATGATGCCATTTAAAAAATATATCTAGTAAGATCATAATAATTGTTAGTATAACACGTGGAAACTACTACAATTAACAATTATAATATTTTGAAATTTATAACACTTACCGACTTGGTCCCTTATTTTGTTTAATATATGTTTACAGAGCTGATCCTAAGCCAATCTGAAAATCAAGGTCTCCAAACAAATTAACCTATTTCATATTCCCTTAAGCTATATGACATGAAAGGAAAAACACATTTTGTTTCTGCATAATAATGAATTTCAGCTAAGAGAGAACTCAAAGGCCAATAGAAGATTTGAAGTCACATCTAGTTACTGCCTCCTCCCTGATTTAAAAATAAATTTAAATTGCCTAATTTTCTTCTTCATGCTAGAATTAGTACATGAATAATGTTTTTGGAGTCTTAAGTAATCTGAGCCCACCTTCCCAACTTCTACTCATCCAGGCAAGTCCTCAGAAATGTGCTCTTTCCAGAATATATTACTAGTCTTTTAAAATTCTCCAGTGGCTTCTTGCCTCAAGTCCAAAATAAGTGACACGAAAAGCAAGAACCTCAATTTTATGCTTTGACTTCTCATTACTTTACCATACAACATCATGTTTGTCAGTCACTTAGATTACTGGCTTCTTCCCAGGCATGCCTCCATTTCTACATTTACGTGAATTAAATTCTTCTTGTCTACAATGACAGTGCATTTACCACTCAAAAAATTCACTTACTCTACAAAGTCAATTAACGTAACACTTCTTAAGTGAGTCTTCCTGTTCTCTGGCGTAAGATCAACTTCTTCCTTTGACAAGTTTCCATATTTTGTTCATATCTCAGCCACAGTATTCATTTCACTATTCTCTATATGAACAATTGCACAAAGGTTTTACCGAAACTACTCAACTCCAGGAGAGAAAGGGTAGTATATGCTAAAGATGAACAATGCACACCTGGAGCAATTCCATTTGCACTTAAATGAATTAAATGTGAGCCAGAATTTACATTTAAGAAGGTTTTCTTTTTTTTCTTCATACCATAGATAAAAAATAATCTATCTCTTTAACCTACAATGAGAATTAAATGAGGAGATACATTAAACAGGAACTACCAGCACACAGGAAGCAATCAACCAAGGCTGATGACTGCTGATACAATAGTTGTTACTGTCACCACTGCACACTCATCACACCCATCATTTGGTCATGCACGTAAACAGACATTCAAAAAATGACAGTGCTGAATACAGATTGTATTCAGTTTTCTTTTTTCATGGTTATTTAATACATTCAAATAAAGTATCATTAAAATGTATAACTTAAGATATCTGATTTTTTGTTTAATCTTTTTCCATGTCAATGAAACAGTATTTTTCTTTATAATTTTAATTTTTCATGATAAAGTTCCTTAGGCACAGGGGTTTCCCCTTCCACTCTCCCTGTCCCACTTAGCCCACTGTATTCCCCCACATTGTAACAATAGTAGAGTCCCAATAAAACAGTATTTTTAAAGACTTCATATTTGTCCCTCACATAATTACATACAAATATGCCAAAAAGGTTAGGACCTTTATTAACTGAATTGGAATTGTTTTCTGCATAATACTTATCTACATTTTTCTTAGTCCATAAAACCCTTAAAATTATTACAAGTCAGTCTGGATAGTTGTAAGTCATTCTTTTAAATAACAGCCATGCTTCAGAGAGTGCCTCAAGAAGTTTGTAGAGGGGTGAGCATTGTGGCACAAAGTTAAGCTTATATAAAACGCATGGATTTCACACCAACAAATTTTACCTTTTAAATGCATTCTCCATTAATCTTCTGAAGTGTCCCAATAGGGCATGGTTGGAGCCCAAGTTAATTATCCCTGCATGCACTGATCTTCACTATCTTGTTTTATTTCACTTTGGCCATTGATAACAGTGCAATAAATGTGTATGTAGATGTCCATAGCACTTTGAGGACTTAATTTCAACTGACATTGCCTGATTATCTTGCAAAATGACTGAAAGATTTCATTTTTCCTTCAGCAGGGTGTTAAGAATGGCAGGGAACTTCACAGTTTGTGGAAAATGGAATTAAAAGGTGAGTTTATTTTTGGTACCCACAAGAGATCTTGCAAACACTAATGAAAACTGAGGGGGACCAAGACAACTGGCTGAACAGTGTCAAGACCCACTGATTTTGAGTGGAAAGGGCTAGTGAAAGGAAGCAGAGGGAGCGTACTGCCAGTGTGGGTGGGTAGACTATGACAGTGAAGCTTCTGCAAAGCCAGACACACCGTGGAGTAGAGTGGGCAGCACTGTTCCACAGCAGTGGGTATGTTCCAGGAATGGGAAATGGAGGATACACACACCACAGCAGCCAGACTTACCGGTGACACTGCCCAACACAGAATCTTGGAGAGATTACGCCGACTCTGGGTTCAGCTGGAACCAGAGCAGGGGGAGAGAGTTCCACCACAGCAATCTGGGGGAGGCGCACAAGGCTCTTCTTCATTTCCCTATAAAGTGCCTGGACCAGTGGGGAGAAGGCACCATCTTGGGAAGGGGGTGGGTGGTGTAGGTCAGTTGGACTAGAAAACCACTCTAAAATCAGCAAAGCTCCTGTGGAAGCAGTGGCTGTAGGGTGTATGCCTAGCTCTGCTCCAAGGCTCGCCTGGCTCTGTGCAATGAATGCAATTCCTCAAATTTGGGAGTTCCCCACTGACATGAGACTGCGGGGGTTGGGGGAAAGAGATGAAGCAGTCATCTGGGACTGAATAATACACACACATACACCTCTACCCTCCTGCTGGCCTGAGATGCAAGCTGGGAAACTGGATCTCTGTGTGCAGAAGTATGAAACAAGACCTCTACTTTGCACATTATGCAAAACTTGACTCTACATGGATCCAAGATCTAAATCTACAACCCAATATCATCAAATTACTGGAAAAACCATAGAGAAAACTCCTCAAGACATAGGCACTGGCAAAGATGTCTTGTAAAAGACTGCAGAACCACCAGCAATTAAAGTAAAAGTAAACAAATGGGATTATATCAACATAAGTAATCCATTCACTGCAAATGAAGCTCAAATAGGAAGCAGTCAACAGAATGGGAGAAAATATTTGCAAATTATCCAACTGATAGAGGATAAATAATTAGCATTTATGAAGAGCTCAAGAAGCTCAAGAGCAAATCAAGCAATTCAGTTAGGCAAGCATACAGCATGAATGGGTGATTTTCAAAGGATGAAATACAAATGTCCAACAGACACATGAAGACACTCAATATCACTAGCCATCAGGAAAATGTAAATCAAAACCACAGTGAGGTTTCATTTCACCCCAGTCAGAATGGCTATCATACAGAAATGAGAAAACAATAAATGCTGGTGAGGAAGTCGGGGGAAGTACACAAGTAGGGGAAAAAATCCAATTGGTGAGAATGTGAACTAGTACAATCATATGACAGACAGACTGGAAAGTCCTCAGAAACCTGAAAATTAATCTACCGTAATGACCATCATCCCATTCCTGAGAATTTATTTTTAAAAAATGAAATAAGCATACAAGAGCGTTATTTGTATACCCTAGCTCATTGCTGCTCAGTTCACAATAGATGAGATGTAGAATCAATCCAGGTGTCTGACAAAGGATGACTAGAAAATGAAAATGTGGTATGTGTGCACACTATGGAATACTACTCAGCTTTAAGAAAGAATGAAATCCTGTCTTTTGCAACAGAATGGGTACAGTTCAAAACCATTAGGCTTAGTGAAAGCAGTCAGTCCCAAAAGGACAAATATCATAAAGCTCCCCCCCTCTGTGGTAACTAATACAAAGAGTACAAGATGTGTAATCTGGGGTTAGCACAGTAGTGCAACAAAACTAATCCCCTACCTTTAGCATTAGCATCCTCTATGAGCACTGGTTCATGTTCCAGCGGCTCCACTTCCAATCCAGGTCCCCACTCACAGTCTGGGAAAGCAGCAAAGGATGTCCTAAGTCCCATGGCTCCTGCACTCACATGGGAAAACCACAAGAAGCTCCTGGCTCCTGATTTCAGATGGCCCAGCCATGGCCAAAGCCACCATGTGGGGAGTGAACCAGCAGCTAGAGGATCTCTCTCCATTTTAACATCTCTTTGTAATTATGACTTTCAAGTAATTTTTTAAACATAATCTATAGAAGCAAGATAAATATTTTGAGAACTGATTATTGCTTGTAGCTTTTGTCTACATTCTTGAGAAATAGTAGGGTTGTTTTTTCCCCCCTTCATTCTAGCTGTTGAATTCTTTACTCAATGGAGTGTTAAGCCTGTAGTTGAGCAGTGAACTGAAAGTATGCTATGGTAAAAACCTAGGGGGAAAAAAACGAAGCAGCAGGGTTGATGGGGAATATAAGAAAGGGGAGGGAAGCATCACTACGCTCCTAAAATCATATTGTGAAATTTGTTCACTTCATGTGAGTAATATTTTAAGTTAAAGAAAAATGCTTATTACAAAAACTATGCTTGAATTTTACAAAAACCATACAACAAAATAAAATTATCTTTCAGTTCCACTTTTTGCCATCAGCTCTTAGAAGTATCCTCATTCTTTTAGCAACTGCCAGGCTATTAAAATATAGCTCCCCACTTTTGATAGTTTCATGGGTCTAGAGTGATATATAATTGCTAATTTCCATTTATTTAGCTATTATAAATGTCAGCATCTTTTTGTATTTGTTGGTCATTTAAATTTTATTTCCTATAAAATGCTAATTCAATTCTCTGCCTAATCTTCAAATACATTATCCTATCTTGTACCCATTGTGTAATAGCAACATTTGTCAGTGTAGTTTCGTTTGTTATCTATGATTAATGTTTTTCTCCCAAATCTATCATTAATCTACTGGTTTGGTTTATGCATTTTTTTCCTAGTTTTGTTTTATGGCAACTGGGTTTTCAGCCCTAAGGAAATTTCTTGGATTCCCAACAAATGTTTCCCATGTCTGGCATTATGATTCTTTTGGATTTAAGTCTTCAATTTTATGGAAATTATTTTTATGTATGTCTCAAAATGATCCCTGTGGTAAAAAGGTACAAGGGCTATTGTTTCCTTCATATATTTGAGATAAAGTGAATATTGAGGGAGAAGCCCCACCCAGTCTCCCACCCACCTCAGGTCCCGGATGTAGAGCATGCTTTGAGATCCTTTACTTTATTGTGCAAGTAGTTCTAAAGTTCCATCCTTTCCCCCACCAAACTACCACCCTAGTCTCCTATCCAGGAAAACATTTCTAACCTCTCTCTTCCACCCAAAGATCTCTACTTTTATACTAATATCATATTGATATAATTATACTGGCTCTATCTAGTGTTCTGCTATCTGGTGAAGGCTACCTCTCATACTACTGTCTGTTTTCTTGGCTATCCAGACTTTCTTCTTCCAGATCTCTAAACTCATCTAATCACTCCATGGTGAATAACTTATAACTAGAATTACATGAAGTCTCTACTTTAACTTCTCCATCACCTGCATTTTTCATAACAAAACCTTTCCCTTCCACTATCTGTACAGACTTTATTTTGTTCATATCTCATTTTGGGTCCTTTGGTAAAACTGTCTATATTTATAAAGATCCTATGATTTTATTGTTAAATTCAATGCAGTATGTTTTAGAATGATGTCATTAGAGAAAACAATTCTTCCATTTCTAAATATTGGTAGATGTGCATGGAGTAAACATCAACTAACTGTGATGAGATATTCAGCCACTAACAAAACTATTGAGTGGGTTTAAGTCACTGTGCTTTTATGCATTTCATTATCTGATCAAATACTGATCACACTAGCCCTTCTTTTCTAATGTTTGTGCCAGTCTCCAAGATCAGATGAGAAAATAGCTCTATACTCTTGCACAGCCTACTCAGTTTATTACCTTAGGTTAAATTTAATACACAAAACCTTCCCTTCTTTACTTAAAAAACAATCATATAAAGAGAACAATTTCATGCATTCCATGGGTATAGTTTCCCCTCACTTCCTCTTCTCTCTTCATCAGCTTTTGCAGGCATAATTTTAATTTACTCTATATTCACAGGCTTCATTTACCACAACTCAAATATTCAACAAGACAGTAGGAAGATCACAGTTCCACAGTAGTATAAACCACATGATTCATGGTCAGATGTAGGCTATACTAACTTTTTTGTCCCAGAATTGACAGGAAAACAAAAAAAAAAAAAGGTGGTTCCTTCAACAAGCTCCTAAACAAAGAGATTCAAGATGTTTTCCCATCAGTATTCAAAACTCAGGATGTTACAAGGCAATTCATACACTCAAGGTAGATAAATAAATTTAATAGTAAATGTTAAACAATTATAAAGAATTGCAGGAATTTCCAATGGAACATTGTGGGTCCTGTGTCAAAGAACTGTTGCAATGACTGCTATACATGGAGCAGCTCCAACAGATGCTGGGAAGTCAGACATACACTTTCAAGTTTCACTTACATACATGTAAAATAATTACATGCAGAACAAAGTAGAAACTCTTAAACACAAACAAGTCTGTTTGAAGCATATCTGCTTCCTTTATACAATGTGCCTGCAGGTGAATCTAAGACCTCACATTCATCAGCACTCTATCACAAGGATTGTTCCATAATGATACCTTGATAGCTTATTCAGATTATCCTATTCTGTATTTACCAACTTTTCAGTCCTGATTTGTATCTCAGGTCTCAAACTCCACTTGTCCTCTCAGACTAGCATGCTGATATTGGACTTACTGCCTTAGCTGTGTTCTTCCACTTCTCCCGGATACTAGACAGGTGTCTGCCAACAATGCCTTGGAAGCTCCTGTTACATTTACAAGAGTAAAAGCCATTTTGACTCTGAATTCTGCCCTAGACTCTGGGATATGCTTGACAGGGGGAGAAGACAGACAGGGAGAGATAATATGAATTCAAAAAGAAGAAATCCTGAGAATCCAGGGGAATTTTTACTGCCATACAAGTTAAACAAAGAAACGTGTTTAGGATTACCTACTGAGAACTCCAAAGCAGAATTTTTCACCAGAATACATTTAGAGATGTGACTCAGCAAATACAGTAGTAGGGAAAGTAGTAAAGACCCTCTTTTATAAAGCTTTGCAATAATAGAGAACAGGACTAAAGGTTTAAATATAAGGTCTAGATCAATGGGGCTTTCGTTAAATAGAGAAGCTCAAAATACAGAGCAAGGGTGGACCCCGGAGTGGAGCAGGAGGACAGAAGAAGGCTTGTATTCCAACCCTGGAGACTCCTGGATTCCCCACTAAGAACTATCAGTACAGGCACCAAGGACTATATCCCAAATGCCAAGGAGACCACAGGGAATTGGAGTACTCTCATAGGTCGAGAACTCTGAGGTCATCCACTTCCTTTTGGACCTCCCACACATGGGATGCAAGAAGCCCAGACCCTTCCTCGAAGGATCTAATATCACCAGAACAACAGCCAGGAGCCCTGAGCGGTCCTCAGAAACAGATGAACAGTACACTTCCTTCGGGACTCGGCAAAACAGCTTTCTCTGGTCCTTATTTAGTTCCAACTTTGGATCCCCACCCTCTCTTGCAATGACCATCAGGGTCACTCTGAAGCCTCCCCCACCCCCTCCCCATTAGATTAGATAGACAAGGAACAACAAGAAAAGCTTAGTACCAAACAGGAAATGGTTAGCCTGGACTCACATTTACCTTACTAGGTAGGACACAAAAATTAGTTACTCCCAAGGAATTGAAGATTTCTCTACACACTCCTAAAACTGTTCTGTGTCTCAACTGTTAATATATGCCTTATTAGAGTTATAAGCCTGTTTGGACTATCTTAAAATTCACCAAGTTCAGTTAAATCAAGCTTCAATATCATAAGCTGCTAAATAGAAAACAGTTGTTCATGTTATGTTGTGGCTTTTCATTGGAGTGGATGACATTCTGCCAGCTCTGCCTTCAGACCAGAGATGGTTTCCCCAAGGAAACTGTTGAAACCATCTAGACAATAAGAGGCTGGACTCTATGCATGGTGCATGCTCGCAATGAAGGAATCATGACTGGATATGAACTACTGCAACAATGTGGAGGAATCCAACATGGGGGGAGGGTACAGGGAGGGGTTGGGCAAATCCCAGAGCCTACAAAACTGTCATAAAACGAAAAAAAAGATTGGTACAAAATAGTCTCACTAGCCTAATAATATGGAAGAGGTAAAATTCAGTGAAATTCATAAATTTTTAAGCAGCATAAATTTCTTCAGGTAATAAAATCCCAAAAGGGAAAAATGATGTATTTATAAGTAGTAATAAACATGAAAAGAAGTTTAACATAAGCAAATATTAAGCAATACTTCCAGAAGATTAAAAATCTAAAAAGAAATTTCGGGGCCCAATATGACAGCTCAACTGGCTAGTTCTCTAGTTGTAGGCACTGGCATTCTATCTGTCAGTTACTCGTTCGTGTCCCAGCGGCTTCACTTCCCTTTTGGCTCCCTGCTTATGGCCTCAGAGAGCAGTGGAGGATAGACCAAAGCTTTGGAACACTGCACCTGCCTGGAAGACCCAGAAGAAGCTCCTGGCTCCTGGCTTTCAACCAGCTCATCTTCAGCCATATTGGCTATTTCAGGAGTAAGTGGGGGCAGAGGGTGGCAAGGAGGAAGAGAGCTTTCTCCTTCTCTCTGTAAATCTGCCTTTCCAATAAAAATAAATATTTTTTAAGTTTGGGGATCAATATAAAGCAATAAAAAATAAGGAAAACAGAAAATCACATTTATATCCTTTCTTACATCCACAAAGAGGTAAGCCCATAAAATAAAGTTAAACATGATTTTGTCAGTTATCTACTTATTGATGTCTCATCTCTAACTACTCTTACTACCTAATGTGCAAAACCTGAACACTAAGGGTTCGTTTTTTTGCCAGAGCACATAATAAAAGCTCTGTCAACAGAAGATAGCAGATGGTAAGGTGCTCTCCTTCCTCTCAGCCCACACGATATTCTCCAGAGTCAACTGCCTGCAAGCCACGGCTTTCACCACGCCTTCTCACACCATCTTCCAACGCTGCCAAAGCTAGACCCAGACAGCCCGAGGACAGACCCTTGCACAGGTCACTGCTTCCTTCACTAGCTCCTCAGGCTTGCTGGTGCACATGCTGGGAGCCTCGCGGGACAGATGGCTTGAGACACATGCCAGCTGCCTGAAGAGGCCTCTCCAGTTCTCACTTTCAATAGTACCTGCAATTCTGTGTATCCACACACCTACCTCAGCTTGTTAACCCAACACACCCAACAGTTGTTGCTACATGTCAGGGAACTGTGAGCCAGTCTGGCCTGGGTAACCAAATGAACTTCTACACACCCAAAGGTTAAAACAACATTTTGGAATGAGAACCTACCCTTCCAAAGTTAGTTCCTCACACACCTTGGATATGTTTCTGGCTGTCTAACTGCTCTTCAGAGTGTGCTAGCCACCTTTCCCAGTTATTTCCCTTTTACTGCTTCATAACTGGGCATTCAGTGTTCTCTGTGACTTTTTGTGGGGAGACAAATTCTTATATTGGCATTTCTGCATGGTTGGAACTTTCTAAACAACAACAACAAAAAAAAAACTGGTACGTATAATAAACCTGAGTTTCCCATCCTGAAGACATTCTAGGATTCTAACAACAACAACAAATCCTTTCCTTCCAGAAATTCGCTTTCAGCTTACTTTTATAGAACTGGCTTCTACCTTCCTAGGGGGGATTTGTTTAATTCCAGAATAAAGATGAGGTGTGTGTATATTTCTTGGATAATTGTGACTGACTGCCAGCAACCCTAAATATACAGCGTCATAATTTTAAGGTTTTCCTCACCAGGTACAATATGCCTACATGTGGAAGGTAACATTGGGTTCTCGGTGTGTGACCCTGTTGAAATCTGGGCTTGGGCAACCAACACTAAAACCTCATGTTTCCTGTCAGAACACGTGATATAAACCTACAAACTTCACTGTGTGGTTTGTCTTTTGACTAGACTGACTGATATATAAACAGCCGTCAAAGAACAAACATGAGAGAAGACTATTTGCTTTTTCAGTGAATAATATCATTAGCTATTGGATTATGAATGTTGCATACAAGGTGACTAAATTAACAAAATGAATCCCAAATACATTAGGTACTAAAAGTAAACAGATGAATACCTCACAGTCCTTTCCTCCATTTTCTTACAATACGGAAAACCATACCATAGCTTTAATTCCATTGATAGGGGAATTACTTTGACACATCCCATTTCACTCTTGGAAGCAATCAATGCTAATCTTATTATAGATCCTTCCAGAGGCATTCTGAATATGCATATGCAATTTTTTACACTTATACATTGTGTGGTAATGTGGCATTGTGGTGCAGTGGGTAAAGTCGCCACTGTGACTCAGGCAACCCATTCACGTGCTGTTTATGTCCCACCTGCTCCACTTTCAATCCAGATGCAGATGACCCAAGTAAGTGATCGAACCCCTGTCACCCACATGGGACACCTGGATGATGCTCCTCGCCCCTGGCTTTGGCCTGTTCTGGCTGATGCAGCCATCTGGGGGTGAACCAGTGGATCAAAGGTCTGTGCCTATCCCTTTCTCTAACTCTTTCAAACAAATGAATGAATCTTTTTTTAACTGTATTTTATTATTGTTATCTTACAATGCAGTTCCATAGGCTCTGGGATTTCCCCTTCCCGCTCCCCAAGTCTCCTCCCCTAGCTGATATCCCCTATATTACTGCAGTAGTATAGTGCTTCATAAACAGTCACATGTCCATCATTCCGCCATTTAAGTGTAAATTTACATTTACATATGTACAAAGGCAGGGAGTCCAGCATTCTATTGTCAAGACATATTTAACACTTTCTTTAGGAGTTGTCGTTGGTTTGGAAGTAGAGATGCATATGGTACTGCATCTTGACAACTGGTTATGATAGTTTCTATTACATAACTACTATACTTCCCCCTCAGATGAAAAGCCATAAGCCAAAATCAACAACAGTAATAAAAAAATTTACAACACCATGAAATTAAATAACATGCTACTAAATGACCAATGCCCCTAAAGAAATGAAAATGAAAAACCTTCCTTAGGAAAGTGATGCTACTTGTGTGACCTACAGGTCAATGAATAAATTAGTAGAAAAAAACTTGGAAGAAATGAAATTCAAGCAAAATTATCAGATCCCATGAGATGTAGCAAAAACATTAAAAAGGACGTTTATAACGTCTCCTTTCCACTAACCCCTGTATTTTGTAGTGAAAGTCTTTCAAGTATAGTCCTGACTCCAACTTACTGCTCTTACATGGGTCATGACACTGTCGGCATAGGCAAGGGTAGAAAGTTTAATATTCTGTTGTCTAGGTATATTTAGAAGCTTCGCTGGGGGGTCTAAGTTTATTCAGTTGTACAGATTCTTTGTCAATTTTCTTTGATTCCTGATATTCTTGGCTCCACTACATCTTATGTTTGTGAGGTTACAAGTGTATGATGGTTTACCTTCATTTTTATTTTGCATTCTCAATGGAGGTTGTCCTATATTACAACAAATATGATATTTGCCCTTTTGAGACTGGCTCATTTCACTAAGCATAATGGTCTCCAATTGGGACCATTTAGTTGCAAAGGGCAATATTTCATCTTTTTAATAGCTGAGTAGTATACCATAGCGTAGAGGCACTACAGTTTCTTTATCCAGTCCTCCTTCAATGGGCATTTAGGTTGTTTCCATGTTTTTGCAATTGTTGATTGTGCTGCAATGAATACATGGGTGCAGGATCTCATGTGTACATATCAGTTCTTTTGGATATATTCCCAGGAGCGGGATTGCTGGGGTCATATGTTAGGTGAATTTTCAGTTGCCTGCGTATTCTCCATACAGACTTTCACAGTGGCTATACACACACACTTTAAAGCATAGGCAATTTAAAAGTTATGATGGCACTAACTACCTTTCTCAGAACAATCTGGTTAAAGCCAGAAATTTCATGTAGGTCACAACAATAGGTGGCGGGGACCCAAGCACTTGGACCATCTTCCACTGCATTCCCAGGCTAATAAGCTGGATCATAAGTGGAATAGTTAGGATGTAAATCAACACCCATATGAATCGCAACATGGCAGTGACAACCTTACCCACTACACACAGCACAATGCCAAACCCTGCAGCATATGAAAGTCCAAAGCCATGAAGTTCCTCATACCAAGGAGTTGGAAGCTTAATTAGTGTTTAGGATGTGGGCCCTGTTAAAGGTCTTTATGTAACTAGAGGTGCTCCCTTCTAAGGTGGTTACTGCAAAAGACAAAATCGAGCACAAGTGAATCGAGCCCAATCTTCCTGCTTCTTGCTCACCATGTGGTCTCTCCCAGGAATAGGCTATACCTCTGCTGCCTTCCCAGCTCCAACCATTGAGCTCATATGGAGAGAGTAAACTATCAGATGAAAGTGCTCTCTCTCTCATTCTTTCTCCATGCTTCTGCCTTTCAGATAAAAACAAACAAATCTTTTTTAAAACAAATCTTGCCTAGGTATGTATCCATTACACAGGCAGACATCTGACATAGTAGTTAAGATGTTGCGTGGCACATCCACATCCCATATCAGCTGCCTAGATTTGAGTCCTAGCTCTACTTCCAATTCCAACTTGCTGCTAATGCAGACCCTGGGAGGCAGCACTTGATGGCTCAGGTTGTGTTCCTGCAGCCCAGTTTTGGCCTGGAACAGCTGCAGCTATTGTGAGCAGCTCTAGAGTAAAACAAAAGATGGGGCCAGTGTGGTGGTACAGCAAGTTGAACTGCTGCTTACAATGCTGACATTCCATGCGTGCTGTCCCATATACTGGTTCCTCCACTTCTGTTCCAGCTCCCTGCTAGTTTTCCTAGAAAAACGGTGGCAGACATCTTGGGTGTTTGGACCTGTCAACCACAGGAGAATGAACCAGTAGATGAAAGACTTTTCTGTGTCATGAGCACCACCGCATTGTCTCAATAAGCTCATCCTTGGCCTGCCAGTACCAGCATCCCATATGGGCTCTGGTTCTAGTCCTGGCTGCTTCACTTCCAATCTAGTTCCCTGTTTATGGCCTGGGAAAGTAGCAGAGGATGGGTCAGGTCCTCGGAGCACTGCACCCACATGGGAGATCTGGAAGCGGCTCAAGGCTTCTAGCTTCTGGCATTGGATCAGCTCAGTTCCACTCATTATGGCCGTTTGGGGAACGAACCAGCAGTTGGAAGATCTGTCTCTCCTCTCTGTCAATCTGCCTTTACAATAAGAATACGTTGTGGGAAAAAAACAAACAGAAACTTACCTAATAAAAAATGACTCTAGGGCCCGGCGCGGTGGTGCAAGTGGTTAAGGTCCTCACCTTGCATGCCCGGGATCCCATATGGGCGCCGGTTCTAATCCCGGCAGCCCCGCTTCCTTTCCAGCTCCCTGCTTGTGGCCCGGGAAAGCAGTCGAGGACGGCCCAAAGCTTTGGGACCCTGCACCCGCGTGGGAGACCCAGAAGAGGCTCCTGGCTTCGGATAGGCATAGTATCGGCCGTTGTGCTCACTTGGGGAGTGAACCATCGGACGGAAGATCTTCCTCTCTGTCTCTCCTCTCTGTATATCTGCCTTTCCAATAAAAAAAAATAAAAATAAATCTTTAAAAAAAAACGACTCTAGGATGAACCCTGTATAGTGCTTAAACATATGTATGTCTTCCCTGGTTCCTAAAAAAGCAGTCAACTAGTGTTTCTTCAAAGGAATTGCAGTTATAATAAAGAACAAGCAAAGAAAACAGGGAAATGCAACTTGCCAAGGCAAAATTCTCTTAGACTATATTAACTTAAAACTAAGAAAACTGTGTAAACATTTATTTAGCAGGCAGTTCCCACTTCGACGAATTTTATAATAGCAATTATTCATTACTGAGAAAATACCATTTCCATTTTTATAACTATTCCAATTATTGTTATATAACAAATCACCTCAAACTTGCTGCCACAAAACAACAGCCATTTCATTGTGCTCACAGATTCTGTGCAAACAAGAACTGACAAAGAACACACTGAATACGGTTTGTGTCAGTTCCACAAAGTCTGGGCCCGGCACTTTGGCAATCTCAGAGGTTAGGGATAATGTGGGGATGTATTCAATGGTCAAAGCTGGCACTGTGTTAATCATCCAATGGTCCACTCATTCACACATGTACTGACCAAGAAGGAAGATCTTTAAGGCTTGGTTTCCTGACCTAAGACCCAACACCTCATACCTGAGATGTGAAACTTCTCCATGAGGCTTGGCTTCCCAACATGACAGTTTCACAGCACAGACTTCTCAGGTCTCCAAGTATGGTGGTGCCCAACAAAGTGGAAGCCACATAGCTTTTTACATGCTGGGCTAAAAAGTCAGAGGAGCTGGCATTATGGTGTAATGGGTTAAGCTGTGCCTGCAATGCAGGCATCCCATAAGGGTATGAGTTGGAGTGTAAATCAGCTCTCTGCTAATACACCTGGAAAAGCAGCACAAGATGGTCCAAGTCCTTGGGTCCCTACACCCATGTATGAGACCTGGATGAAGCTCCTGCTTTAGCCTGGTTCAGCCTCAGCCGTTTCAGCCATTTGGAAAATGAACCAGCAGATGGAAAGTGTGTGTGTGTGTGTGTGAGAGAGAGAGAAAGAGATTTGTGTAACCATTTAAAATGAGTTCAACAAATCTTTTTTAAAAAGTCACACAAGGGTCCAGTGTGATGGCTCAGTGTCTAAATTCTTACTTTGCACATGCCAGGATCCCATATGGGCACCAGTTTGTGTCCTGGCTGCTCCACTTCCCATTCAGCTCCCTGTTTGTGGCCTGGGAAAATAGAAGATGGTCCAAAGCTTTGGGACCCTTTATCCACACGGGAAATCCAAGAGATCCTTGCTCGTGGCTTCAGATCAGCTCAACTCTGGCTGTGGTAGCCATTTGGGGAGTGAAACAGCAGATGGAAGATCTGTCTCCCTCCTCTCTGTAAATCTGCCTTTCCAATAAAAATAAACCTTAAAAAAAAGGGTCACACAGAATCATCTTCCACACTCTACTAGCTCCAAGTGAGTCAAAAGCACACTGAAACTGAACAGGAGGATTAAGTCTAACTCTCAGTGAGAAGTAGTAGAAAAATACATATTCTCCTGAAAGAATACGTAAGATGAGAGCTCATTACGGCTGTTTCCAGAAAATATAATTTGGTATCATAACAATATTGACAATACTGTTTCTTTGAAATAATTAATGTCATTATACTGTTTGGTTTTATCCTAAAATATTTCCGAAACAGCTGTTTTTTTTTTCATCTTTGGATAGATCAAAATTTACATGGATATTATTTTACATAATACTTGCAACTACCTTGTGAAATCAGTGAGATTATCATCCATATTTAAACAGAAAAACAAATGAAAAAGCTGAATAACTGGCACAGAATAAATGTCCAACAAGGGATAAAATCATATGTATGAGCTTGTGAGTAGCAGCTAGAGGCACTGCCTGTGACACCAGCATCCCACATGTGTGTGCTAATTTGTGTCCCTTCTGCTCTACTTCTGACCCAGCTCCCTGCAATGGCCTGGGAAAAGCACTGAAGATAACCCAAGGGTCCCTTGCTCTCAGGCGGAGACCCACCTGAAGCTCCTGGCTCCCAACTTCAGCCTGGGCCAACACTGGCCACTGCAGCCATTTGGGAAGTTAATCAGCAATCTGTCTCTCTTGCTCATGTAACTTTTTCAAGTAAACAAAATTTTTAATAGTTTATGGAACAACTGAAAAGCATTAAGTTTATTTTGATACAAAAAATTAGAATACACAGAAAACAAAGATTACAAAACAAAAACAAAAAAAGTAAGCATGGATGTCTTTTTTTTAGCACCAAAGTAAATTCGAATTTTTATAATGCTATTTTCCAAAAACCTTTTTGAGGTACTACCATTTTAGTCTTCAAAGTTCAGGCTCTTGTCTCTGAACAGAAAAGTAGTTGGCTTTTTGCACAATTAACAAGCATAAATCTCACAAAAATGAGAGCTATGCAGTGAAAGGATTGTTGGTATCTTGTTTAATGTGCTTAAACTCCTCAAGATGAATTTATAATCCAATTCTGCCAGTTACTAGCTAACAACTGCCTATGTATCTGGATATGCAGCCCAAAGAATAACAATGGATTCTAGCAGGGTAATCTCTACGATACTATATCAAAAGTCGTATAATGCAGATTCCTACTATAGTTTTCTTTGAATGATCAACTGAATAGTGAGTGAACTATAGGCATCTGCCCAAAAATTCCAGGTTGTTTTAATAAAGGAGTTACATATGCCAGAAAAGCTTTATTAAATCATAAAAATTACAGGTGTGTTTTCTTGTTTAATTACTTCTACTGCTCAATTTTAACTATTTACCCACAGTTAAGAGTCTGAGTTTGTACAGAAAATATGAGTACTTGCACTACTTATCTAAAATCTTGTATTTCTGATTTGACTGGTTTATTGTACAAACCATATAAAAGCTACAGGTACTACAGGCAATTATTCTCTCTTGGAGCTTAACAATTACAAAATGTAATTATGCAACTAACAGTATGTAAACCAGCCCATATAAATGTTTTCCCCCTGCTCTGACTGTAGAGAATGAATATAAAACATTTTTTTCAATCATTTAGTTCAAGAGTGAAAGAGAAAAGAACAGCAGAGAAGGAATACTCCCATCTCCCAATTAACTCCCCAATATCCACATCAACCAGGTGGACAAAGCCAAGAGCTGCAAATTCAACCAGTTCTGCCCTGTGGGTGGAAGGAACCCAACTACCGGAGGCAGGGCAACTGCTTCCTCAAGTCTGTGCTAATAGAAAGCTGGAGCCAGGTGCCAGAATTAGGAATCCAATTCAGCTTCTGATAGATGTGAGCGTCATAACCTGCTTATTAACTACTACGTCAAACATCTGCAACTCTATCATACAATTAAAAGAAAATCACAGGAACACACTTTTTAAAAGATTCTATTTCTATTGCAAAGTCAGATATATAGAGAGGAGGAGAGACAGAAAGGAAGATATTCCACCCAATGATGTACTCCTCAAATGGTCTCAACAGCTGGAACCATGCTGATCCTAAGCCATGAGCCCAGAGCCTCCTCTGAGTCTCCCACATTTGGGTACAGGGTCCCAAGGCTTTGGGCCATCCTCTACTGCTTTCCCAGGCCACAACCAGGTAGCTGCACGGGAATCAGAGGTGCCAGGATTAGAATCAGCGCCCATATGGGATCCCAGTGCGTGCGAGGATTTTAGCCACTATGCTAATGCACCAGGCCCAGAAACACGCATTTTAGTAGTTAACACACCACTTGAGACTGAGTTTCAGTCTTGGCTCCACTTTCCATCCAGCTTCCAGCAAATACATGCCCTGGTGGGGGCAGAATAGAATATGGTCCACATACATGGGTTCCTGCATCCTGTGTGGGAGACTGTACTGAGTCCTGTGTTTCTGACTTCAATTTGACATAGTCCTGGTTGCTGAGGGCAACTGGGAATTGTACCAACAGATGGAAGATCACTGTGTATATCTCTCTGCATTTCAAATACTTAAAAAAATTAGATGAGGGTTTTTCATAACTTTGCAAGAAAGGTTTTTGCAAAAGTACAATTCTTGGTGTTTTTTTCCTGACTCCAAACTCTCCCAATCACAAATTAAGAGAATTTACTAGCTATCTGAAAATTTTAAAGTCATATTGTTTTATACAATTTTTACATAGTTTAAAAAACAATTTAGGATCTAAATTCTATCTTTTATGTACTTTGTATATAATCATTTGAAATAACTTTATATAATTCTTTTATATCAGAAAATGCTTTCTTAGGTTGTGTAATAGATGAGTCCTGGTTGGTTCATTTCTAATCTAGCTCCCTGCTAATGCACTTGGGAAATTACTGAATGATGGCTCAAGAGCCGGTGCCCAGGCTACTCACATGGGAGACTCAGAAGCAGCTTTAGGCCCAGTGCCAGACACTACTGTCATTAGCAAATGGAAGAGCTCTTGCATTCATGCTCACTCCCCCTCCTCCCCCTGCAACTCTACCTTTCAAATAAAACGATTTAAAGGAAAAAAAAAGAAAAAGAAAATACTTTCTAAGACACAAGAAAACAATATTGGGGTGAGCACTGTGGCATAGCAAGTTAAGCAACATATGGGTGTCAGTTCAAGTGCCAACTGCTCCATTTCCAGTCCAGTTCCCTGCTAGTATACCTGGGAAAGCAGCAGAGGATGGCCCGAGTGTTTGGGTCCCTACACCCATGTCAGAAACCCGGAGAAAGTGCCTGGCTTCAGCCTAGTCCAGACTGGTCATTGTAGCCATTTATTCTCTTTGCCTTTACAAAGCAATCTAGTGACCCTTCTGATTTCAGAAGATGAAGCCTCATCCCATCACTATTCCTAGAAGATGTGTTTATTGCTCAAGGACAAAAAAACACACGGAAAAGAAAAATACAACAGATTTTGTTTCAGACTGGTGAAGTTCCTACAGGCAAGTGAAATGAAGATTTCTAAGTTACAGTTTGTACTACCTATGAAATGGACTCTGCTTTTTTTTTTTTTTCAATTTTACCTGGAATCTATTCTTTGGATTTTATTGTTACTAATATGTTAATAACTTAGGTAACTGGTCAAAAGCTCCACTATATAGATTGAGGAAGAGAAGAAAATCCATCCTCTTTCCTTCTTAAATTCAGCTTAAGCACGACAGATGACCAATTACAATCATTAGTGTCTGACTGTGCTCCTGATTGGTTTAATTTTCATAATAAGTTCTTAATTTTAAAACAATTTATTAATTTTCATAAAGTAATACAAATTCAACTTTACCACAATTTTGGACACAAATAAATCCTTAACCTCCAACAGCCGGACACATGCAGTATTCATGAATCAAATTTGTTTAATGGAAGATCACAGGAAGCAATGAACTACAGAGAACTAACTATAATAGCCAATAATTTGAATAAAGGCTAATTTTTAAATCTTTCTAGAAAAGTAGATAAAGCAAATTTTTATCAGAAATTTCCTAGCAGTTAAATGTGGACAATTAGGGCCCAGCACAGCATCCTAGCAGCTAAAGTGCTCACTTTTCAAACACCAGGATCCCATATGGGCACCAGTTCATTTCCCAGCGGCCCCACTCCCCAACAAGCTCCATGCATGTGACCTGGGAAAGCAGTAAAGGATGGCCGAAAGCCTTGGGACCCTGCACCCAAGTGTGGGATACCCAGAGGAGGCTCCGAGCTCCTGGCTTCAGATGGGCTCAGCTCCGGCCATTGTGGCCACTTAGGGAGTGAATCAACAAATGGAAGGTCTTCCTGTCTTTCCTCCCCTCTGCATATTTGACTTTCAAAAAAAAAAGTGGACAATTAAGACAAATTTTTAAAACTTCCCTAAGAAAATACATCTGCCCGGTCCACAGGTTTACATCCTTTTTTGTCAACACTACAGGATAATGCTGTTACATTCAGCAAGAGCTTGACCCAAATCCTGCGACTCTACAGTATCAGCACACCGTATTTACTGAATGTTCACAAAAAATACAAACCGTTAAGTGAATTAAACTATTAATACCACTGCACACGTGTTGAAATTCAAGAAACAAGAAATTCTTGAAGTGAAATGGATAAGAGTTTCACAAGTTAGATCATGAAGAACTGTTAAGAGGAAATCTAGGAGAGCGAATAATAGGAGCAAAGCTAGATGGCTGTTATCAATGGTCTTAGTAAAGAACATCTAGGTAACAGACAAAATCAGAAGAAGATAATGTAAGAGGACTTTAAAATTTCATGGAAAAAACACTGAAGAGTTCCTCTGGCATACAGTATAAAAAGAACCAAACTCTTTGATCAATACATAAGAGGGTTCCATCAAGGGATTAACAGTAGACACAGCAGTTAAGACCTACTGCTAATGCAATGCATGAATTTCAAAAATTTTTTGAATCAATACAAATTTACCTTTTAATTTTATCCTCCAAGAACTTTTTGAAGTGCCTCAAGTATCAAAATTGTGAGAAATAAAGCATTCTCTGTGGCGTCAGGAACCCGTATCAACATACTAATTCGAGGTCCAGTTGCTCTGCTTCCAAGCTAGTTCCCTGCTAATGCACATGGGGAAACGCCGGAAGACAAAGGACACCCGGATTGAGTTTTGGGTCCGCGGCTTCAGCCTGACTCAGCTCTGACACTTATGGCTATAAGAGGAGTGAACCAACAGATGGAAGATCTTCAGCTCTGTTCCTCTGTCATCCTGCCCTTCACATAAATAAATCCTTTAAAAATATGTATTTTAAAAATACATAGTTATATGTTAAGTATATAGAATAGCAAATTTCTGTGCATTGAAAGCAAAGCTTAAACCTAATTTGCAATGAACATATTAGAATCATAAGTGTGTGATATAATTGACAAGTGTCTTAAAAAAGGACTACTGTGTCACATGACAGGATTAGAATGCATTAAATCTAGTTGCCATCTAAGAAATGATCTCAATATTATAATAACAAGGATTTAATGGTATTAATTATTACTAATGGTAATGTAAAAAGTTTTCTGTTAATCTACTTACTTGAGTGAATCTTTGCTATTACCTTGTAAAGGCAGATGTACACACACACACACACACACACACACACACACACACACACACACTTATCCAATCTGAAACAGATTCTATCCTCAACCTTAGTTTTTCCACATGGGCATTTGTAATAAGAAAGGCAGATTATCTCCGTTATTCCAAAGAAGAAACCCAAAGCTCTCCTGAAGATCTGCAGATTGCTGGGTTTTGGAGTTGAAAGACATTTCAAAGTCCAAGATTTCCAACACTGATAACAGGACCCATATCTTTTGACTCTGAGTGAAGCAATGGGCAGATATTATTTAAAAATATCTTAATTCACATTTTTAGCCAGAGATATTATCAATCTAAATTTTTTTTATTTTACAAATCCTATTCTGATGTTCTTTTCATCATAGAATAGCTTCAACTTGTTAATGAGGAAAAAAAGCAACAGTTGCCTTGGGATTCACTGAGAAGACAAAGTCTTGGGAAAAGCAAAGTAGCAAAGCATTACTCTTACAGAAGTTGGCATGTTACAGTCAATACATTGGGATGACTTTTGCATGTACAGTGACTGGATGAATTTAAATTTCATTATGTGAAAATTAAATTTCAGTGTCTAAATAAATTTTTACTGTAACAACTCACTCCTCTGTGTTGTTTATAGCTGCATTCATATCACAACACTGCTGTTTGATGCACTACAAATTGCAGTGACATAGTTATGACTCAGTGTTTCACGTATCATGTATACTGTCATACCAGATTTAATTTTGATAATGTCAAGAGAAACATACAGATGGTATCCAACTTATAATGGCTCACCACAATTTCTTAATTATAATATAATACAAAAACCAATCCACATTCTGTACAAACAGTAATTTGAATTTTGATTTCTTTCTGAACAGCAAAATACAGTAAAATACTCTTATGATACTAGGCAGGGCCACAAGCCACAATTCCACATTAACAGTAACAGTAAATGACCTGTGCTCTATAATACACCGTTTTGTTAAACCATGATATTCAGTAGGTTAGGTGTAGGAAATGCATTTTTTTAACCTAAATATTTTCAACTTACACTGTGTTTATAAAGACATAATTTCACTATAAATTAAACTGAGCATTTTTGCTTCAAATATCATGCATTTAAGGCATTTAAAATGATGTTTGGACTACTTCGCTATGTATACAGTTAGATGGCAAGCCAGTGTACTACACAATGACATTGCAGGCAAAAACAGAATATATACTTTGGCATTAAATAATTCATCACATTCTGAACTCCTATGAAAGCAACTGTCAGAGCAATCAGAAAATATAAAACAAAGTGCCACACCACAGCAGAATATCTTCATGAAAATGAAGCTGCAAACATTGAGTGACTTAAGAAAAGAGAGAGGTTTACATATGAATTAACTAAATATTTTACAGCATTAACAAATAAACATTTCTAGAGAAAATAACTTGTTTACGTATTTCCAGAGAGAATAACTTGTTTAATTTAAGCACAGCTTTCTGGGGCCAATGTTGTGGTATTAAGCCATGGCCTGCAAGGGAAGCATCACATATGGTTAGTAGTTTTAAAGTTCCAGCTGCTCTACTTCCAATCCAACTTCCTGCCATGCATATGAGAGCAGGAAGATGCTCAAATACTGCCTCTTCACTCAAATGGGAGACCTTGCATGATGCCCTGGCTTTAGCCTGGTCCACTCCAAAGTTTTTGTAGCTACTTGGCAAGTAAACCAGAGTATGAAACATCTGTCTTCCCTCCTTGCTTCCTTTTGTTTCTCCCCATCTCCTTTACCTTTCAAATAAATAAAATAATCTTAAAAAAACAAAAAAATAGCTTTCAGTGAGAACAGCTATTCAACGTGAGGACAACAGGAACAATAACACTTACTGTAGCTTAAAGGGAGGTTTTCTCTGACCCTCAAGTGACAGATACGGATATTGCTTTATTATTTTTTTTCAATAAGTCAATTCCAAGTTTGTAGCAACTGAATGAGCTATGAAAAGTTTGTAGAGAATAGTGATTGGTAGGCATATTTTCAAAGTTGAGAAAATACCATTTCAGAATAACCTGAAGTGGAATCTGCTAAGATGTGTTACAATTAATGGTAGCTGAAATGTAGGAAGAACAGAGAAAGGTTTAATTGAATTAATGCACAACATTTATGGTCCATCCTTCTATTAACCCATATCTCTTACGGGAAAATACTTGTATTTATATCACTGAATCAGTGGTGCTGCCAGTGAAATTCATTTGCTTTAAGAACTTAACTTTCATCAGTTCTGTGCATTTTAATCACAAATAAAAGTGAATATCCTAATTTGTTTTATCATGCAGAAGATAGTTTAGCAGCTGCAAATTTTTCCTGTGATTTTTTTTGGTCTGAAGGGCAAAACTGAAATTTTCTTTGAAAAAAAGAGACTATCAACCACTATTGCTAAATTATAAATAGCTCTGGAAACTATAGACTTTGCAGAATGGATAACCTTTCCCAATGGATATGACCAAAAGTAAGGCAGAGAAGTGCTTTTGTGAGAAACTTAAACTACAGTACAACAATTTGATTTACTGTTTAAATTGCAAGCTTTAACCAATCTACTTTCTATTCTGCAGTGTGATCAAAAAGTAAAACATCTTCCATATAAAAACACATGCATTAAGATCATATGCAGTTGGAGACACCCATCTGCATGAAAAAGACTTCAAAGGTCAAACTACTGTAGATCACATCAGCAGGTGAGCATCTGCAGTCAACTCAAACAGGGTAACTCTGAACCCCAGAGAAGTGAAATTAGATGACCCAAAAACCAGTCCATATTTTTTGCTTTGTATTCCAATAACTGTGTTCAACTAATATTATCGTATTTTGAATTAGGATATCTATTGTCTTCTCATACATATTTTCTCTCTTGCCCATGTTAAGTGCTTGACCTTGCTGTCAAAGCCTCAAAGACTTTCCACCTGACCGGTTAAAGCTCATCAGCCTCTCCTGGATGGTTAGTGCTTTTCCTTGCAGAATCACCAGGAAATGCCTCGACAATGCAAATTGTCAACTTATCCCACAGATATTGATTCTGAATTTCTAAGGACCTGCACAGTAATGCTGTTTTAACAAGCTCTCCAGGGGACTCCTATATAAACGTTTGCAAACCTTGACCTTGTAGTTTCCAGAACTGTGAAAGACAAAATTTCCAATCCTAAAAAATTACTCCATTTCAGATTCTCTATGACACAAAATGGATTAAGATCATAACCTATGATATTTTTATTTTCACTCTTCTCTATATATTAAGCTGCTAAGCTTCGTCAAATTAAAAGCCTAGGAAAATGAATTTTTGCCTTATCAGTTATCCTAAGATTTACCTACACAAAATTATATGGGGTTTCTCTCATTTCCTGATGTTCGTAATTGGAAAATAAACATCTAGGCAATTCCGATGGCTATGCTGGTGCCACCAGTAACTCCAGAAGTGCCAGGACTGAGGTCAAGTGACCTGGCATTTCTGGCCGCAAACCAAAAATCTCACTATAAAAGCAAAAATTCCTTGGTTTTCAAAACAAGTTACATGTATTGTAACTTTCCAAACAGTAAAAACGTTAGAGATACTTTGGAATATAGCTCACCTCCCATGAAATGGTAAAGACTTATAGAAAACAGATTATAATACTAATAAGAATTACTGAACTTTTTGATCATCTATTCTCTTGCAAAAGCATCAATTCAATAAAAATATTTTATCACAAAATAACAGGCAAAAGTGTTTGTTACTAAGCCATTCCAGGACTTAAGAAATATAAGAGAAAATGACTATCTATAAAGTTAATAGATACTTACATCCACAAAGAAAAACAAAATTCCAGGAATTAACAAAATAATTACAGACACACAGAATAAACTAGAGAAGTCCTCACATTCACGGTGTCTAACAACAAATTTAAAGTAGCAAAATCATTTGTCAGTAAAAAGTGTTCTTTATGCAAAATTACCTGCAAAATTTTTAAGTAGGATCATTTCCAAATTCATTATATATGACAGACATTACAAAAATTAAAAAAAAAACTGTAATATCCTAAGTCTCAAAGGAAATGGAATATCAAAGAAATGAAAAAAAAAACCACTGGCAAAATTAATTATTCTGAGCCAAAGTAATAACGTATCATTTCAACTAAAGTGCAGTATTTAAAAAAAAAAAAAGCTAAGTTTTTTTTACAAATCCTTAAAGGAATACAACAGAAATATACAATGAGCTGGTTTAACCTCTTATCCACTTAAGACTTTACAATTAACTTCCATATTTTTCACACCTCATAAACTTAGCTGTTTGGGGTCCACCATAATGGCTCAATGGCCAAATTCTCACCTTGCAAAGCGGCAGGATCCCATATGGGTGACAGTTTGTGTTCCAGCTGCTTTACCCTGCTTGTGGCCTGGGAAAGCAGTATAGGACAGCCCAAAGCCTTGAGACCCTGTACCCATGTGGGAGACCCAAAAGAAGCTCCTGGCTCAGGGCTTCAGATTGGCACAGCTCCGATCATTGTGTTCACTTGGGGATCTGTACATCTGTACATCTGATCTGCTTTTCCAATAAAAATAGTGATTTATTTATTATAAAGATTTGTTTAAAGAAAAGGGTCAATGGCTAAAGTACCAGTCTGGAAAATGTACAAACTTCCATCAGTACATGAGTGATTCCACTTAGGACCATCTTACCACCCAACCCACAGCTGCTGGAACTCACAGGAAATAGCACAGAATTTGCATAGAACTGATATCTATCCTCTTTGGGGCATTCCAACAAAAAAATTAAAGTCTATAACATATTTAACGCAGAGCTAATTTTTTCCGAAATATTTTTCATTTCTAATTGGTTGAATCTATAGACACAAAAAGCATGAGGGCTGATCACACAGGGCAACATCCTATCAACAGTATATCAACTTGGGCCTCTGCAGTCCTTTATCATTCTGATGATTCAACAGCAGAAGATATTATTGAATACCTGTTCTTTCTTGAAACCAACCACATACTGATTCTAGTCTTTGCTATCTATTTCAGTCTTTTCAGTGACAAATCACACCATTTCTGTTACCTATGGGACATTCCTCAAGATTCATACCATGTGCAGATCCTTGTTTTTCTTTATTGATCCTTATCCTGTATTAATTTCAGATATCAAGTCTGAATATCTGTGGGTAACTTTCAAATCTCTACTACAAATCCCCTCAAAGTTAAAAATAAACATTTGTTAACTACTTTTCTTTTGGCCTAGTACCAGTCAACACATTTCCACCATATACAGCTTCTCTGGGCCATGCACTAATATTTCAAATGCATTCATAACCTAATACAACAAAGTTTCTGCTATCAAGGAGCAGACATACACAACAGGCCATAAACATCCAATTCAGGTTCAAATTTGAATTCTCATGTTTCCTCTTCCAGCAGATTGGGTTAACAGAGCCCCATACTGTCATTATCATTGAGGCAAAACCCTTCTTTTCTTCTCACTTGCACATTCAATCAGTTGTCAAGTAAATCCTGATCTTTAGCTGCAAATCTATTAACATTGTCACAACCTAAATCAGGACTGGAAATGTTTTTATTTAAGCTGCAGCAACTCCCTTTTGAGGGGTTTTCTCATTGCTCATCTAATCATCTAATCCACTTTGCACTGGAATTAATTTTCCTACACTACAGAGGTAATCCCTAACTTATTTGCATAGAAATATTTAGTGGTTACCCTTAATAGGCAAGTACAAATTCTTCAGCTTGAATTTGAGGTTTTCCCAGATCTGGTCATTATCTATCCAAACTTTCATCTCTATCACTGACCATTTTACTTTCACATCATTAGTCATATCCTAGAAATCCCCTAAATGTTCCCTATCTCTCCCTTTCATTTTTGCTGTCAAACCCCGATTTTGATGAACAGTCTCATTTCTACCATTCAGGAACTAAACTGATTTTGGTTCAAGTTACACCATTTCTCTCAATCATTCTATCCATCCCATGAATCTAGGGCATATTCAACACTTCTGTAACAGTTCATCATTTATTTCTGTTAGCTATTTGTGTGTGTGTGTGTGTGTGTGTGTGTGTGTGTAAGTAACATTTTGTTCTGATTACAAGCAACTGTGGCTGACCTTGCCATGTTTCAGATAAAGCTTCCACTGTGCCAGCACCCTGAGTACTAACGGCCTTGGAGAATCAGTGGATGATGGCCCAAGTGTTTGGGCACCTGCCACCCACGGGAGATCTAGAAGCAGCCCATGCCTCTTTGCTGCAGTCTGGCCCAATCCTAGCCAATGATGCATCTGGGGAACGAGTGCCTGCACATGCAAGGCCTCTCTCTGTTACTCCTTCAAATGAGTTAATTTTAAAATAAAAACGATTACCAAAAACTTGAAATTTTATCCTCACCGTACACTGTGCATGATTTAAAAAAACCTAACAATTACGGTCTATAAGGCTACAACAGTAATTTTTTATCACTTTTTTTGTGAAGGAAAACCACATCACATATGCCTACATATTTTCTGCTGTATCTTACACACATGACTTGCTCCAACTTCCTTGGCTCAGACAAATCGTTGCCTTCCTGGGTGTTAGGTTCCCATGCCTGTATGTACCTACTGGTCATTGATGCTTCACCACTGGAAACGCCAGCACAGCAAGGAATGTCTTGCCTGAGGCTGCCCCAAACCTGCCAGGATAGTCCAACACGTTCTCTTTTTTTAAAGAGAAAGAGATCAGAGTATAATTATACCTCCCTCCTGGTTGCAACTTCCTCCACATCTCCATAATGGCTACCAACCCAAAGCTTGTTCAGTGCCCGATTTATGTAGGTTCAAGTGTTGAAAATACGAAGATAAGTGGTTTTAAGTCCAACAATTAGTTTGCCATAGATTTACTCAAAAGCACTGAAGACACAAAAATTAACAGGATATAATTGCACTGTTTGGAACTCCTGATTAAGTGCACAACAAACACAACGATTCCATTATAAGGCTCAAAATCTAACAAGGTACCAGCAGAGTACTATAAGGAAAGAAAAACCAGAGTTTCTATGGTTTTAGAATGAGAGGTTTTCTACTTGGCCTTTTATATTTAAATTAAACAGTACCACTATTTTCAAGACGAATCATTTTTAAGTAGGCAATTTCATCTGTTGTAGGTATTTTCATTCCAGTATTTTTAAATTGAACTGCATTTTTTCCAATGAAAAAGTACTGGTTTGACATGAATGTTGGTTAAGTGGACTGTTAAGTTCACCTTGACATATGGAGAAAAGCATTTTATGTGGGTCTTTATAGGCTTGTGGCCTACAGCTAACACAATGTGTATAAGTTTAAAGCAAAGACACAGTATGTCCAATAATCTCATTTAAAATTTATCTAAAATTCTGCTCCCAGAGAAAGGGCAGGCACATACAAACAGGCCACCTACTTCTTGCAGATATGTGTTCATCCTATCAACAACTGGAGACGAAATTCAGGGACCTACATCATTTTTCCCGTGTACCACCTCTTCCCGCTATACAGCCGAAGGGCTGATTCAGAGCTTTTCCAGGAAGCTCCATCAACACCATTTCTAAATGGAGACACTTCCCCGACCATTGTGAATAGCCTTGAGCGGTGCAAGGCAGAGAAAAAGACCACATCTCAACTCAAGCTTAAAACAATTTGCACAGAATGGGTGGGAAAAGCCCGCCTTGACAGATGCACATTTTGTAAATGAGGCGATTATGACAGGAGTGAAAACAAACTGGAGAACACGCATACTGTGCTGAAGTACAGTATCCCAAGTTGCTCCTATCAAAAGAAACTTTCGGCTCTTGATGGCATTAGCACAATTTAACACATGCAGGTGTGCTGGTCATGACTGGATGCAACAGAATATAGAATGAGAAAGAAAGTGAGGCTAAATTATGTTTTTGTAAAACGGGTTTGCTTTTTAAATATCTCGCCCAAACCCATCTCTCGAGATTAAATACAAAAGGAATTAAAATCAGATTATGCAGATTTAGGCAGGGGGAGCCGGGAAGCAATAACCAGCATGTAAGTTGGGAAATAACATGTCATAGGGCGCAGTTTCCTTATGTAGGAGACGAAAGCTAGAAAACGAGCCGAGCACAGCATCACCCAACACGAATTCCACACCTAGCGGCTCTCCCCTCCCTCGTGGCCTCTGACAAGCCATCCTTCCAATCTATGAGGCTGTCCGCTCTCGCCCCTGGAGAACCGTGTTGGTGCAGGTTGTAAAATCGCCCTCGCCAACTACTTGCTCCCACTTCCCCGCTCAGGACGAGGCGTCCCCAAGATGAGGAAAAAAAGGTCGCCCTGCCAGCAAGGGAAGTTCCACCAAGTGATCTCCCCGGGGTTCGGATCCGCGCCTCGAGGCCGGCCGGCAAGCACCGGGAGCCGGGCAGCGGGCGGCCTCGGGAGAAGTGGGGTTGGGGGGCAAGAGGAGGCGAGTCTGCCAGGCGGCTCCGGGGTGCCCGGGCACCGGCAGGAAGAACGGGGGGCGGGGAGGGAGGCGGACAGCGAGCCAGGTGCCAGAAGACCAGGGCGGCAGGCCGGCCCCAGCCCCAACCGCACCCGCCTCGGGACCCTCCCGGCCCGGCACTGGCAGCGGCGTGCGTGCCGCGTGCGCTGACGCGCCCCGCTGCCAACAGCCACCCGTCTCACGGCCGTGGGCTTGAGGCATCCGGCAAGTTTGCACGAGATGAACGCTTTCCCTCCCTGCAGCACGCCGAGAAACATGTCAGGCGATGACGGGAGGGGAGGGTGGGGGGAGGGAGAACGACTTACCCATGTTCCTCCCAGAAGGTGAGGAGCCGGCAGGGCGACGAGGCGAAGGCGGTGCGGGGCGCGGGCGGCGCGCGGCTCGGTGTCCTCCTTCTCTCACGGCCGGGGAGGGACCCGCGGTGGGGCAGGAAGGGCGGCCGGCCGCCGGGGAGGAGCAGCTGCTGCTGCCGCCGCTGCCAGTGCTGCCGCTGCTGCAGGCGGCGGGGACGAGCGGGGGGCGGGGCGGGCGCAGCCTGCGGCGGGCGCGGCTCCGAGCGGGCGGGCGGCGGGCGGCGGGGGCGCCGAGCGGGCCTCGGGAGCGCCCCGCCCTCCACACGGAGCATGCTCAGTGCTCGTCGGCCCGGAGAGGCGGAGCGTGCGGGTGGGCGGAGCGTGCGGGTGGGCGTGTCCGCCTGCCCGTGTGAGTGCGGCTGCTGCAGAGGAGCTTGATGGCGGCCGTCCGAGGGCCTGGAGGGTTGGGCCCGCCTGGAGAAAGGCAGCGTCTGGGGTTCCGCAACTCCCAACAAACTACCTGCCGACTCACGTTCTGCCTACCTACCGCAGTCGCTGACTGGACGGCTGGCTGCACGGGGCGGGAATTTTCCAAAATACTGGGCAGCCCCCGCCACACCCTGGGGGTGGGGAGGGAGAAGCAAAGCAGCCGCCCCGGAACCGAGCGGGGCTGCACGTGCTGCGGGGAAGGCCGGTTCCGCTAGGTCATACTGGGGCACGCACGCCCGGCACGGGGCTCCGCGGAGATGAGAGAACGCCGAGTGTTAGCAAGCGTCTAGCCCGGACGGTGAGGGCTCTCCCGGCTGTGGCCAGCTGCAGTCGAGAGGCCCGGGGAGCCGAGCAGACGGGTTACCCCAGCATCGTTCTCCCCGGGGAGGCGCGCGGCCTTCCCCACCCTGGAGGGCGCTTTGCTCCGGCTGCCCCTAGGCGCCCGGGACGTGCCATGGCCACCCGCCTCCCTTGAAACGCCATTCCTGGGCCAGGGCACAGAAGTCCAGCCGAGTTGGCTGCAGCCAGGTCGAGGGGAACCCAGCCGAGGTCGCGCGGTCCCGGGGAGCGGCTGCCGGCTCTGGCCTCCTGACCCTGTTGTAGGGAGAACCTGGGCAGGGGCGCTGCCTTCCTGGGGCGCCTTCCCGACCAGGCATGCGCAGGAAGTGTAAGCTGGGTTTGGGTCCAGTGCCCTGGAAAAGAAAGCTGAGAAAACCTTGTGTTTCTTCTCATCCTGCTCTGGCCCTGACCCCTCTGTAACCTGGATGAACTCCCGGGGCTGCAGCGACTGCGGGAGAGGGGCGCCAGGAGCAGCACAGCCTGTGAGAAGAAGCAGTCCACACACATTTCTTCCAATTTATACTCTTTCGGTTCTGCGTTGAGAAGCTTTATTTTTCCTCACCTGTGCCTCATTTCACCAATCAGTATGTGCACGTGTGACTAATAATACAGCAGGCACACACATGCATCACAAGCGGCCGTGGCATTTGTTAATCAGCAGATTGAGTGTGAGTCTTCTGAAACGAAAATGAAACACGGTGAACAGAAAGCTTTGGGTAAACAGGAAAATACAATTTCACTACGGAAGTTAAACTTCCCAGGGCACAGGACAATCAGGCACTCTTCCTGTTGGCCTCAAAACAGTCTTAAACTGAATTCGTCTCCTGGAGCTTTTCAAACAACTACCACAAGCGGATTGGGAGCACTCGGGCGGTTGGTGTCTCCCTACCTGGAGGCAGACATCTGAACGAAATGTGGCAGCAGCCTGGTCTGTTGAAGCACGTGGCTTATGGAGTCTCCGTGCTCCACGTAGTGCTCAACTTCTTTTCCAGTTCTCTCTTTTACAAATACAAGTGTGCTGGATTAGGGGCCTACCATGCTCCAGTGTGAACTCATTAACTTAATTGTATGTGCAGTGAGCCTACTGATAGAGTCATGGTGTGAGGTGCTAGGGGTTAAGCCTTTTAGATGTCAGTGCGGGAGGAGAGCACAATTCTGTAGAGCACCCGGGAAAGTCCACCATTGTGGCCACCCTGCTCAGACACATTTGCCATGTTCCATTCTCAAGTATTGACTGTCCAGGAACCATGCAGAGCCTTGGTATTACTGCTGGTGGTTGACCTCTTTGTCTTTCCTTAACCTCCATGAATCTCTTCTAGACTCCCCAGTTCACTTGGTTTGCTTCCCTTCTACTTCTTTTTCCTATTATTTATGGCAATAATTCCCTAGGACACCGTGCAATTTTCCTTCCGATGTATCGATTGATGTTACCCAAAGGAGCTGAATTGGCTTAATGGCCTCCCACCTGACACTGGTTTTCATGCTGCTCTGTTTCACTTGAGTCCACAGGCCCCAGCCTTTGCATCAGTTAAAGCCACGGGGCTGTTCAGGTTTAGTGTACACGCTGCGGCCCAGTGTGCGGGTGGGTAACGGCAGTGAGACCCGGTACTGACTGCCACGTGCGGAAGTGAATCAGCAAGGACAATGCAACACTTCTTACAAACAACACCAACCCCCTTTCATCCCTGCTTGTCCCATGATGAGAATACAGCATCTTTTCAGACCTCTGTTTTCTCTGTTTATCCAAAAGTCACCTTTGTGAAGCCCTTCCTACCATCTCATCTAAAACTTTAACACTGGACCCACTTTCTGTGCTTACTTCTGCATTTTGTTTTCTCTGAGTCACTACTCAAAGAGCAAATGCCTGTTTTGCAGTTTGGTTGTCATCCATATGGAAATGTAAGTTCTACACAGGCCAGGATTTTTGTCTGCCTCCTTTGCCTGAAACAATGTCAGCAGACAACAAAATGCTTAATAAAATGTGTTATGTAAACCTTTTTTTTTTCAGAGCTTTCATCTTGAGTGAGAGCAAGAATGTCGCTAATATTCTCTATAAATCCTAACATCTCACCAAGTAAAATTAACTGTTTAGTAATTAAAATGATGAGGAGTGATAAATGTGCTGTGCTGCTTTTGTTTTAAACTATGGCTGGAATATTTGTCCTAATTTTATTCACTCATTCAGTTTGTAGAGATTTGTGTATGGCCAAGCACTATGATATATACGAGGGATTAAAAAAGAAAAAAACCAACAGTGGTCCCTGCCTTCAAATAGCTTAGAGATTAGAAATCTGTTTCATAAGACTTTTCATTGTTGATCATAAACATAGTTACAGAGTTTGCTGATATAAAGCAATGTTTTCCAAAATCAACCTACAAGTGCCCATACAGCAGGTCAGGCAAATGCAGGATTGAATTAGGTCTGTCACAAAATGAAGCAGGTACTTCTGATCCAATGCAAAAGTTTTCAGATTCCATCCAGGAAACATAACTACGAATTGAAGACTTGTCTTTTTTTTTTTTTTAAGATTTATTTATTTATTTATTTATTTTATTACAAAGTCAGATGTACAGAGAGGAGGAGACACAGAGAGGAAGATCTTCCGTCCGATGATTCACTCCCCAAGTGAGCACAACAGCTGGTACTACGCTGATCCGAAGCCAGGATCCAGGAACCTCTTCCGGGTCTCCAATGTGGATGCAGGGTCCCAAAGCTCTGGGCCATCCTTGACTGCTTTCCCAGGCCACAAGCAGAGAGTTGGATGGGAAGTGGGGCTGCCGGAATAGAACCAGCGCCAATATGGGATCCCGGCACATTCAAGGCAAGGACTTTAGCCACTAGGCCACGCTGCCGGGCCCCCAAAGACTTATTTTAATAACATGTTGAAATTATTTCTTTCAGGGCCCATTGTGATGGCTCAATTGGCTAATCTTCCCTTTGCAAGCACCAGGGTATCATATGGGCACCAGTTTGAGGCCCGGCTCCTCTGCTTCCCATCCACGTCCCTGCTTGTGGCCTGGGAAAGCAGAGAGGACTATGGCCCAAAGACTTGGGATCCAGTCCCTTCATTGGGGAGACCCAGAAGAGGCTCCTGGCTTCAGATTAGCTCAGCTTCAGCTGTTGGGGCCATTTGGGGAGTGAACCAACAGATGAAACATCTTTCTCTGTTTCTCCTTTCCATAAATCTGTTCTACCTTTCCAATAAAAATAAATAAATCTTTTTTAAAAATGAGTTTATTCACTAAGTTTATGTAATTTTGGAGGGAAAGTATGCAGGAAATGTCTATTAACAAAGACCAGACATAGTACATTTTGGAGAAACTTTTAATAACTTACTTCGTTGAAGCATATAAACTTAAAAAGTTTAGAAAGTCATTTAAATTCTTTTAAAGATATAGGCTGGGAAGGGTAAAGCAAGAACTATTAAGAGCAGAACAAGAGTGTTCTTTTAAAGAAGAATAGGGAACTGATTGCCTGTTCTTCACCATGATGTTCTGAATATCATTTACGAGGGCCTCACAGGAGCAGTTTTCCCGAACTTTGCAGTCCTAAAAAATAATTCAGTTCTGAATCGTTTTCTGCCTAAACTCTTTATTTTCAAAAACATTCCTTGGTGAGGTTAACTTAGTCCAGGTTGAGCAACTAAAATGTCTTAAGCTTGCTGTTAACCCACCTTGATTTGCTTAATTTCAATTTTATTTTTTTTAATAATCCATCATGTCAAACTAATGTTTCACATATCAAACAACTATAGATCTCGATTATGCAAGTGACTGCTTCCAAAATTGCTGGGGCATGGAATTAAAAATATGTTTATATTATTACAAACAAATTTTAAATCATTAGTGTTTACATAATATATATTCATCGTGAACATTTGGCGCACACCTCATAAGCATGGATTCCAAACAATTTTTGCACCAATGTAAGTTTCTATTATTATTCTATTTTCCATGAACTTTAAAATATCTTCTTACATATTTTTAGATGGGATATGCAACTTTAAAATCGGCTGAATACTTATCGTTTCTTAACTTGGCACTAAACTAAATGGTATAATTTAGGACCATCATGCAAAGCAAGAGAAATGGCAATATTTTAAAAAAATTTCTTCCTGTTAAAAAAACTCTGCTAAGGGGCCTGATGCAGTAGCCTAGCAGCTAAAGTCCTTGCCTTGCACACAGGGATCCCAAATAGGCGCTGGTTCTAATCCCGGTGGCCCCACTTCCCATTCATCTCCCTGCTTGTGGCTTGAGAAAGCAGTCAAGGACAGCCCAAAGCCTTAAGACCTAGAAAAGGCTCCTGGCTTCTGGCTTCAGATCGGCGCAGCCCCGCCCATTGCAACTGCTTGGAGAGTGAGTCACAGAAGGATCTTCCTTTCTGTCTCTCCTCCTCTCTATATATTTGACTTTCCAATAAAAATAAAATAAATCTGAAAAAAAAAGAAACTCTGCTAAGGCTATGAGTACTGCGAGTTTCCATTGAAGTGTGAAAGGTTAAGCTATCTGCAGTGATGCTGGCTTCCCATGTGGACACCTATTTGAGTTGCAGCTATTCCACTTCCGATGTAGCTCCCACGAATGCACCCAGGAAAGCAGCAGAAGATCTTTGTTGCTTGAGTTCTGCACCCTTTGGAAGACGCAGAAGAAGCTCCTGCTTCCTGGCTTCAGACCTGCACAGCCCCAGCCATCGTACACATTTGAAGGAAGATTTCATCTTTCTCTGATAGCTCTCAGAAGAACACTTTAAGCATTGCATGGAATAGATTGACAAAGCCAAGTGAAATTAAAATAAGCAAAATATTATTCCATTAGTAGCTGGACTTGATTCTAATCAAAAGTAGCATTGTGAAACATCCACAAATGTAATACTGTGAGAATAATTCAGAGACTCTTTGGAAACAAAAGGAAACTTTAAAAAATATTTATTTGTTTTTATTGGAAAGGCAGATTTTTAGAGAGAAAGCAAGACAGAAAGAATTTGTGTCTGCTGGTTCACTCCCCAAGTGGCAACAAAGACCAGAGCTGAGTCTATTAGAAGTCAGGAACCAGAGCTTCTTCAGGTCTCCCACGCAGATTCAGGCTTCCAAGGCTTTGAGCCATCCTCCACTGCTTTCCCAGGCCACAAACAGGGAGTTGAATGGGAAGTGGAACAGCCAGGACAAAAACCAGCATCCATATGGGCTCACTTTGCATGCAAGAAAAGCATTTTAGGTACTGAACCATTGTGCTGGGCCCAGAAGTGAGTTTTAAAGGCATAAAACTCTTACTTCGAACAAAGATAGTTTATAATACTGTTTTTTTTCACTAAAGATTTATTTATTTTTATTGCAAAGTCCAAAAGCAGAGAGCAGAGACAGAACCATCTAATGATTCACTCCACAAGTGACCGCTGGCCAGAGATGAGCTGATCCGAAGCCAGGAGCCAGGAGTCTTTTCTGGGTCTCTTACATGGATGCAGGGTTCCAAGCCTTCAGGCTGTCCTCGACTGCCCTCTTAGGCTACAAACGGGGAGCCGGATGGGAAGTGGAGTAGCCAGAATAAGAACCTACGCCCATATGGGATCCCAGAGCATGCAAAGCGGGGACTTTAGCCACTACGCTGCTGTGCCAGGCCCTGTTTCATTTTTTAAACTGTTACAGTTTCACAAAATATAAGACTGTTCCCTTAGCACATTTATAAATACATTATCACATGATCAATAAAGTAGTGAACTGTAATTTGGATTACAACTATTTCATTTTACATGCCATATTCCTTCCATTTGTTTTCGTCACTACAACACATCCTCTGTGACAGTCCATGAGAAAAAAGACACTTATATTTTATCATACTTATTTTCCATACTGGCAAAGTCTGGTTCAGCTCCTAACCAGAACTTTCCTTTTCAGAGCAGTGGGAAGTTAATCAATATTTATGTTGAAATCGTTCTTCCCCAGATATATTTATTTCTGAGTAGATGTAGATACACGTAATTACAAGAAGGCTTCTGATAAAGTTATCTTTTATTTTTCAAAACTTACGCATCTCTTAAATGAAAACTGGCCAAGTGCCAGCATTGCAGCAGATCAGGCTAAATGGCTGCCTGTTAGACCTGCATCCTAGGTCAGTCACTTTCAAGTACCAGCGGCTCCACTCTCAATACAGCTCCCTGGTAATGCAGCTGGGGAAGCGGTAGAAAATGACCCAAGTGGTTAGGCCCCTGAGCCCACACAGGAAATCCAGAACAAGCTCCTGCTTCCTGGCTTCGGTTTGGCTCAGCATTGGTCATGGCAGCGATCTGGGGAGTGAACCAGCAGATGTAAGAAATCCCTCTCTGTTTCTCTCTATCCCTGTCTCTGTTATTCTACCTTCGAAATGAATAACATAAATCTTAAAAAGAAAAAGAAGCAAGTATCTGCTTATTCTGACTACTGTTAAAGTTTTTCCCAGGTCTTCTTAAAGTTTCTTTTGAACCTTTTTCCACGGTCTTCCTTTATCTTCTTTAAAACTCACCTAGAGATCCACTTCATTTAGGAGATATTTCCTAGTCTAACTTCATCCAGTCCTAGCTAAGGAAGTCTTATCACTTACAAAGCTCATGCAGTAAAAGCTGGCTCATTTTAGCCTTCTGAATAGAAATGCTTCATTAACCAGTATGTCTATCTACAGTTTGCCAATAATTGATTCTCATAATGATAACCCTGAAGGGCTGCAGGATTCTGAAGTACTAACGGCTGAATAAAGTTTGCTTAATGTAGTTGTATTAGTTTCCTGTGGCTGCTGTAACAAATGACTACCAATTTAATAGCCTAAAACAACATAAATGTGTTGCCCTACAGTTCTGGAAGTTACAGATCCAAAATGGATCCCAGCAGGCAAAAATTAAGATGTAGACAGAGCTGCAGTCCTCCTGAAAGCTCTAAGGGGCAAGCTGCTTCCCTGCCTTCCCTATCTTCCTGACTGCCTGCATTCCGTAACTTGTCCCCCTTTTCCAGCCTGTGATTATCAACATCAACCTCTGCTTTTGATATTACACCCCCTCTGTCACCCTCTTGTATTTCTCTTTGCCTTATGAGGGCTCTTGTGATTATATTGGGTCCATGTACGTAACCCAGGGTAATCTCCCCATGTCATAATTCTTCATTTAATCGCATCTGCAAAATCATTTACAGTATAAATGAAGTCATGGACAAAGACTTTCTCCCTTTGCTTAATAGCAACTTCCTGGACAATCTAACATCCTAACAGACCACAACAGTCATTTGCCCACCTGTTGCATAGTAACTTCAATCCCATAACAGTTATCTTTGATTTAAAAAAATAAAATAAACATAAACTGCTGAGTTGTTTTTCTAGGATCCCTGATAAAACTGGGCAGAATTTACTGCCACCAGTCTTGCATCTGAAGCCTATGAAGATCAGCTCAAAATACCTTATGGTTCATTACAATGTTAAGTGACAGGTTCTAAGGGCTTAGACACCTGAACATACCATTTCTGGCATATTCTTCAGTCATCCTTGAACATACCATGCGTGAAAAGACATGATTTGTCAAGGTACATGTTCAAAGGACTTTCACACCCCTTCCCTCTGCATTTCATTTGTCTCTTACCTCATCTGGCCCTGTTTTTCCCCAGCTACCCCAACTCTATACATTTCAAATTCTTTTCTGAATAGGCAGATTGATTTGGACTTGACATGACTTACCCTTTCCTCCTGTAATTAATGTGTTCCCTTTGTCAAGGTGATAGTGTGCATGCAAACTGGAGAATTGCCAATTGATAATAGCATGCAAGGCGGTATTTCAACAGGTTCCGGGGATTGGGCCATGGCTCTGCATCCTTTTGGGAATATGGGGAAACATGGTCTCCCTAACTCAGCAATTAATGAACTATTTTAAGTCCCATTAAATTTTTGAAAACTAGTAAGACTTATATGTATGGATGATACAGGCATGATACATGTATGTGAATTTACTTCAAAGTTTTATTAACTAGTTTTATAAAAACGCTGAAAACAGACTATGTTTAGATGATGCAGCCATGATAAGCCACTCATGTGAGTTTACTTGAAAATTAAATCAACTTTCTTACCTTTTGTGTATGTTTTAATTAATATGTATCTTTGTCTATTCAGAGCAAACAAGAATTTCTGTTATGTCTTCCATTTGTTTCTAGAACCTTTTAAAAGTAAGTTGACTCCTGTACTATATTCTTGAAGTTATTTCGTCTCCAAGGGGGTGGACATTTGGCAGAGCAATAAGACTCCTCCCTGGGACACCTATATCCCATACTGAGGTCCCGAGATCTGAGTCCCACTGTATTTTCAATTCAGCTACCTGCTCTTGTGCACCATGGAAGGCAGCAGATCACGGCCAAATTCTGTGCCACTGTGTGGGATATTTGCATGGAATTTCATGCTCCTGTCTTGTCCTGGCCCAGCCCTGGCTGTTGCAAGATTTGGAAAGTGAACCGTAGAAGGAATATCTCTGCTTCTGCCTCTCTGTCTTTCCAATTAAAATGAGATTAAGTATATTTTAAAATGTTAAATATCAATTTCTTAAAAAAAAAAACAGTCTCCAAGGCATTTGCATTCTGTGGATTTGGTTTCATGGTAGTAAGAAAATAATTCCTGCTTGAAATATAATAATTGAAACCAATTCTTTGTAGTTATAAAGTTGACAAGCCAGATATAAATTCTTAGGTGATAGTAATCATTCATTCACAATGCTATACTATTCGTCTATTATGATTTAAGCCATGGGAATAACACAGTGAATAAGAAAGATGTGTTTCTTCAAAGAGTACATTGGATGAGGTTGACAATGATCCACTGACTGGATGGGTGGTGATGTCATGTATTGACATGAGAGGAACTGAAAGAGAAAATAGATGACAAAAACTCATCTTCCTTAAATTCAGCAATGTGGAGGTGGTATGGTGATTCATCAGGAAGAGATTTTTTGAGTGCTGCAAAAGGAAGCCAGATGTGGAATTTGAAGGGCTTGTGTACAATATTTTAGTTTATTTATGTAAAGGGTAGATAGAGAGAATGCACACTTACATACACACACTGACGCAGGGAGAGACCCTATTCACAGTGAGAGTGCGCCTCTTCACTGGCCAACTTCCCAATGGCTGTAACAGCTGGGTCTGGGCCAACCTGAAGCAAGAAGGCACCAACTCCCATCCTGATATCCCGCATTAGTGGCAGGGTCTCAAGTACTTAAACCATCTTCTGCTGCATTACCAGACATGTTAGCTAGAAACCGAATCTGAAGTGCAGTAATTGGGACTTGAATCAGTATTCTGACTTCTAAGGCTTAACCCACTGAGTCACAGCACCTTCCATGCCTGTGTGTATTTTTAAAAAGAAGTTTTGCTGGGGAAATAAGTAACAAAATATAAAGGAGACAGGAGATTTTAAGACTGTATATTTTATACTGAAAGTAATGATCTATTGGTGAGGGTAGAAAAAAAGCCCAAAGGTCAGACCTTCAGGAAAGGCAAGAGGAGATGGGACCCAGAACTCTAGCAGGGTGAGGGACACCTGATGTGAATCCTCTCATGAGAGGTGGTGATGACAGCCTGGCACGATGGCCTAGTGGCTACTCCTTTTCCTATAAGCACTGGGATTCCGTCTGGGTGCCCATTGATGTCCCAACTTCTCCACTTCCAATCCAGCTCCCTGACTGTGGCCTGGGAAAGCAGTAGAGGATGGCACCATACTTTGGAACCCTGCACCCATGTGGGAGACCAGGAATAAGGTCCTGGCTCCTGGCTTCAGCTCTGGCCATTGTGACCACTTGGGGAGTGAATCAGCAGATGAAAGACCCTTCTCTCTTTCTTTCCTTTTCTCTGTAAATCTATCTTTCTAATAAAAATAAAGAAAACTTTAGAGAAGAGACAAAAGAAGAAGAAGATGTGGTGAAGAAGATACAGATATAGATGGTTTGGTAGATTTGACAACAGGGAGATGGAATGTCTCCATTGAACAACTTCTGTTTTATTTGTGATACAAGAGGGCATATCAGTGATAGATGGCAAGAGGAGAAACAGGAATTTTGAGGATAAACAAGAGCATGACATAGTTTTGTCTAAAATCCTACATGCAAACCTAAGGCAAAAATTAGGTGCTGTTACTGGGCAGTGTTGAACATGCATTTTAGGTTTGAGAATATTGATGAAAGTGTTTCAGGATGGTTGGATGAGTTTTTTTCAACAATATTTCACAGCTTATTGGAGAAAGTAGTTAAAGTATGGCTGCAATGCAGGTAACAGCACATAGGAGCTGAAAGGATAAGCTTTAAAATTTATTTTTCAATAATGGTTCAGTTTTAAAAAAAAAATCTAGATCATAATGATGGGAACAAGTTGCTGAAGTGGAGTAGAGGAAAAATTAAGAAGTCAAGGATCTGATTGAAAGGCTACATCTCAGTCATCCAGATGGATGCAGAAATCATGAAGTGTCATTAAGAAAACAGAACTGGAGTGTGAGCAAGGAGCCAGGGTATCTGGGAGAAGAAGAATGGCCAAGATCACAGAAGAAGGCAGAAATGAGATCAAGAGAGAGAGAAAGGGAAAGAGACATGGCATAAATTTCAAGTCAGCAGAGGAGGCTGCAGGAAGACAAGGGGAAACTGGAAGAACATCTCTTTTTTTATTGGCCCTAAGCATTCGCAGCATGAAGAAAAATGCGGATGTCACTCATAAGGGCTACTCGATGAAGTGTGGAAAGTTGCTTTACAGTCAAAGGATGGGAGGGAGCATTCCCCAGAGATTGAGTATGTATGTAAAAGAGGGTTTTGTTTTCTGTTGCTGCTTAACCGCAAATGCAATGTCTTAAACAATATTGTGTGTGTGTGTGTGTGTGTGTGTGTGTGTGTGTGTTATTTTTCAAGCATTAGTGGTTGACTGGATCCAGCAAGATAACTCTTGTGATCATGCAGCCATGTAGGGCTGAGATAATCTGAGGCTTTAACTGGACTGGAACATGCAAGATGGCTCTTAGCCTATCAGGTACCTTAGAAGGGAAGGCTGGAAAGCGGAGTCTTGGTAACATGCCTAGATCTCTTGATTCCCCCTTCTCCCTACGAGCTTTCCATCAGTGCAGCTGAACGTCTGACATGGTGTTTTCAGGGCTCCCAAAGGCACCCAGCACTTGATTATCAGATCTACAATGTGTACAACATGACTTCTTCCATGTTTGCTGGATTCAATGAGTTACAATAACAGTCTGGACTCAAGGGAGGGGGGAGGAATTCACAATGATGTGAATGCTAGAAGATGACATCCACTGGGTAATATCTAGGGAGATTAGCTACAACAGGCATTTTATTGATCCCAGATGCAGAATTCTTCAACAACAGAGTGCAAGGTTTGAGATAGGAGTGGGGACTCAGTCAATTTAGAATACTGCACAGCTATAAAGAAATTGAGTATCAGGTTGTAATAGATGATGCAGGGACTTGTTTTGTCAAAGATAACTGAGATAGGAAAAACCTGGGGCATTATGGGGCTGAATACACCAAAGCAATAATCCCCAAATTTCTGTCATTATGTATTCTTCATTAAACATTTTTGAGTAGTCTTTAAATAGTCTTGATATGTATTCAACAATGTGCTACTCTAAAATGTACCCTTAAAAACAAGCATAAAAACAGAAATTAAAAATGATGAGATAACTTAACAATTATTTTAAATTATTTCATAATGATTTGCCAGTGTTTTTATCCTTTTCTGGTTAGAGATATTTATTTAGAAATGCCCAAACATTTAAAAGAAATTTTGGTTTAACATCTTGTGATATAGTGGCTCGGAGGCCTGCTCCTCAGTTCAATTTGTACCCATACTGATTTCATAGAAGAGCTAACTCATAAAATAAGTACAGCCAGATGGAAGAAGCACACAATTATTTCTGCTTGCTAAATCATGTTACTTGTTTCTCAAGTCCATACCCAATTGGGCAAAATTCACCTTGCAAACATTTATTATCCTAATATTATTTTTCCTTTTTAAGAAGATTCATTTTATTTATTTGAAAGGTAGAGTTACTGAGGGATGGAAAGAGAGTAAGTTTATAAAGTTCTCAATACCAAGCCCTAGTGAGTCTACTTTATATATCAAGTGTTTGCTGATTAAGTAAGGACAAAAGTATGCTTACACTAAAGAACACTAGGGAAAATTCATGTCTTTTAGATACAAAATAAATAGAAGTATAAAATTTAATATTTTCATGGCTGATCTTGTGGGCATAATAGGTTAAGCCACTGCCAGAGATGTTGACATCCCAATGGGTGTTGGGTCAAGTTCCAGTTGACTCCACTTCCAACCACTCTCTCTGCTAATGAGCCTGCAAATGCAGCAGAAAATAGTTGCAGTGCTCTGGGCCCTGTACTCACATGGGAGGTCCTCAGGAAGGCCCTGGCTCCTTGTTTTGGTCTGCTCCATCCCTGGCTATTTGTAGCCTATTGGGGAAGAAGCCAGCAGAGGGAAAATCTGTATCTCATTGTATTTCCCTCTGTTACTCTATCTTTAAATAAGTTTTAAAAATACTTTGAAAAATGCTTTAGTACTTAAAAAAATTTTTTTTATTGGAAAGGGAGATACACAGCAAAAAGATGCAGAAAGATCTTCCATCCGCTGGTTCACTTCCAAAATGATGGTAATGTATGCTGCTGAGCCGATCCGAAGCCAGGAGCCAGGAGTTTCCTCTGGGTCTCCCATGTGGGTGCAGGGTCCCAAGACCTTGGGCCATATTCTACTGCTTTCCCAGACCACAGGCAGGAAGTTGGATAGGAATTTGAGCTGCCAGGATATGAACTGGCACCCATAAGGAATCCCGATGGATGCAAGGAGAGGATTTAGCCACTAGCTATCATGCCGGAACCAATACTTTGTTTACTTTTGCACATCCCACGTTGAAGAAAAAGAACGATGGCCACTTTATTTAAACAATGTAGTGTTATGGAAAACAGTCAAAGAGCAACTTTGGGATGATTGTTCTTCCTGGAGACCATCTGTTGTACTGTGGGATTCATGCCAAAATGTCTCACTTTAGCATAGTTATAGTACCAAGAATGTGCAAACAATGGTTTTAACAATGAATTTTATATTGAAAGAGGAATTGGGAAGGAGAAAGAAGGAGGCACAGATTAACACCAATAGTTTATTATTCTTACACACAACTCTTAACCACCAAATGGGTGAGAATAAAAACCATTATTGTTTGATAAGACTTCAGAGGATGAAGAGAACTGCTTCAGCTCTTAGTCTTCAGAAATGTGTTAATGTTCATTTACTCCTATAAATTCACTTAACATTTACTTCCAGAGCTTTTGACATTCACTTTATAAGTGAGGCAAATGAGTTTCAAGGATTTGCCAAATTTTATAGCACTAAGCTGAGTGCTAAGATTTTCCGTCTAAAATAATTTTCTCAAGATGCTTTCAATCACGGAGAAGGAATTTGATCAGGCGTGAAAAGCTAAAAAGAAACACAAAACAGGGATTCTCCCTCCCCCTCCCCCACCCCCAGAAACACCACTGTAACAGGTCTTGTGCCATCAGGAACAAGCAGGAACATCCAGATGCTGAAGCCAGATAACCGTATGCTGAGTTCAGAAATGACTGGTGGGTGGTTTGCAGCATAAGAAGTATCATCAGTCAAAGAAGGAAGACATCGGAAGCACTTGTCTTCTTGGAACAAGCCAGCATGTTGGCACAGGGGCTCACAGCAGACCCTTGAGTTTTGCTAGGAGTAGGATCTCCTTAGTTGTTTGGGAGTGACTCTAAAATGGATATTGCACGTGGAGTGTGGCACTCAGTGAAGATTTGTGTTTTGTGTTTTCTCCTGATTCAGAGAAGTTTCTTCCCCTCTGCTTTCCTCTAGTCTGTGGTAGGTGCTCTCCTCTCCCCCTTTTTCTCTTCTCTTCTCCACATTTTCTGCATTGAATGTCTTCATTGAATCCCAATGTTATAGACCCCACATTTTTTGACTTGACAAGAGGCCAATGTGCAATTCAGACAAGGTTTATGGGAGGCTTATTTTCAAACAGGAGGGAGGCAGCAGAGTGGGAAGAGGCTCTGTTGACTGGTGTTCTGAAGAGTTGCATAGATAGATGCTTTTATGAGTTTGGGGGCCTGTGGTAGTTCTCCAATAGTTCGGGGAATTTTGATCTCCACCTGGCACGGAGTTTAGTTCATCCCCCTCAGCATAGTGCATTGAGTTTGGTGTTCTGTACAGGTGATGTTGACTTTTTGCACATGGCACACTCAAATTGTCAGTGTTGCTTCTACGGTCATCACAGGAAAATCGCATAGTAATCATATTGGACCATTCTGGGCATGATTGCAGGTTGGAGAATTCCCTAAATGGCAATAGGGTTTTTGTGATAGTGTCTGGTTGCTCCTTGCTTTTAATTGATTTGGAGTGGGAGATGGATTCGTAGTCAGATTGGGAGAAGAATATATCAGAGATAGAAATAGGCCAAAGTCAAGAAGTCTTTCCCTCAAATCCTGACCATGAATTCCAAATGTGTATATCAGCCTCCTACAATGATATTTCTCCCCTGAATTTTATAAACACATCCAAATTTTTGTGGCTCAAACAATTTTGATTGTTCTCCTACTCCCAATCTGGTCTTGTCTCAACCATTATCATCTCATTTTGCAAACCAAAAGGTCATTATTAGTTCTTCTCATTGCTTCTGTGTCATTCACTCCCCTTCCCTCGCCACCCTCCTCCCCACTTCATATAGACACAAAAACCCCAAAAGCACATGCAGGCACACACACATCCAATCCATCCAAGTCTTCCTTCTTTTGAAATATATTCACATTTGTTTGCACTGCTCTGGTCCAAGGCACCATCTTCTTATGCCTGAATTTATTCAAGTACCCCCTGGTTGGTATCCCTAACTTTTCCCTTGCTTTTTTATAGTCTATTCTCCTTATAGCTATCAGAGTCATCATTATAAAATGAAAATCAGATCCACTATTTCCATGCCTAAAATATTCCAAACTTTACTACTTTACATAGAATGAAATCAAAACTTCTTACTCTACTATGAATCTAAAGTGATATATTTATGCTTATATTTTTTGCTGCCTTAATTAACTAACTAATTAATTAATTAATTAATTTTCATGCTATAGTTCAATGGACTCAGGGGTTTTCCCTTCCATTGTCTCCAATTCCCCTCTCCCTTACTGTTTTCCTCTATATTATTATAATAGTATAGCCCTTCAGCAACAGTCCCAAGTCCAGCATTCTGCTACCAAGTGTACCAAGACACTGTAGGTATGGACAATTAGAAAGCCCTTTAAATCTTAATCTGCTTTATAACGGCATTCTTCGTGTTTCCTGAATATACCAAGCTTATTCCTGCTTGAGTTACTAAAATAGCTATTCTCTCAGGCAAGAATGCTCTTTTCTCAGATTCCATAGCTGCCTACTTGTCATTCCGGTCACAGAACAAATATCTCAGAAGAATTTAGTGCCTCACTTCAATAATGTACACAAACAAATCCCAAATAATCACTCATTTGGTTTCGTTTTGCTCATAGCCTTATTATTTGATATTTTTCTGTTTTATGTATTTGCTTGTTTTCTCTCTGTACTAGAATATGACAGTACAATAGGGCTTTGTCTTTTATTAACTTGCAATGTTAGAACAGTGCATGGTATGACTTTCTTTTAAATATCAATGACATGCACTAATTGTAAAGGAAGATACAGTTTTAAGTAAAATAGCCTCATTAAAAGAGTCGACCTAGTGTCATTTAGAGAGAAGTGGGTCCCTACCTAACAACTGTTGTTTGGTGGGAGGGGAGATGTCTGATGGAACAACCATTTTCTTAATATTCTAAATAAGCTGCAAACCTCAGACTCAGAGAATGAATGAATGGACTTCAGAGCATATGTTATGCTGGTCACAGTGGCAGGACTGTATGGGAGATGAAACTGTGGGAAGAAGCTAACCCATTTTGTCTGGCTGGCTGATTATACTTCCAGGGAGAGCAAACACAGAAATAGCATTAAATTGCAATTGAAGGGGGATAGAACTGGATAGGATTCTGTTCAATTGCACAAACAGAAATCAGCTGCTATAAAATATGATCTATACCCCTAAGGATATTTAACATACTAAAAGGAAGGCAGACATGTAAATAATAAACTGGAATACAAGTTTTGGGTTCATGCAAACCTTCAGGCCACACTACCCAATTACGGCTCTTAAACAACTGTGAGAGTACTGCTTAGAAAAGTAGAGTTTTCTGAAAGTTTAATGGGAAACCAAACAGAAGTTACACAGCAAAAAGAGTCTAACACTGCTTTTTCTGAAAAGTTTTTCTCAAAGAATTGCCTCGCTCTTGGGTGTTGCTATGTTTTTTGTTAGTAGCCTTTTATTTTATTTTTTATTTTTAAATTTTTTTTTAGGTATCTTAGGAGGTGTATTCCAGCGGGGCAGGAAAAGGGGAAGGGGAAGGTGGGGAAGGGAGGTTGGAAGGAGAGAGAGGGGAACAGCAAAGAAGAGAGAGCCGCACCTGGGGGCCTTTCACCTGCCAGGTATGGGGTGTGGGGTTTGGGAGGGATTGAGGTCAAGGCCCCAGGGGATTGGTGCCTGCAGGTAAGGGCCTGGGGATGATTGGTGAGTTGGCGGGGTTGGGGAAGGAGTTGGAAGATTGGGGGTGGGATTCTCCGGTGGAATGCTGGATTACATCTGAATGTAATGTTTACTCTGACAAAGGTTGAAACCTGACAATTCTTTTATATCTAAGCTTGAAATCCCAAGTATTCCAACTGGGTTTCTAACTGAATTCATGACCTGCTAGGGTTGGTAAAGATTATAATTATAATATGTTTTGTCATCTAGACTTCAACAAAGAGAAGCCTACAAGTGCCAGGCAGTATGTCAGACATCCAATGACTTTTACCTTCTACCAGGAACCTCTAGACCCTCCTACTGCTGCAGTTACTCAACAATGCCCCCTTTCATCTCGAAGAAGCTAGAGCGGTCATCGTGGTCCCTTAATCCCTGTAAGTAGCCTTTTAAATCACCTTGTTCAGGCCTCCTTTTTTTTCTCCATCTTCTCAAAACTCAACCAGCTTGCATGAGTTAGTAAAGCAAAATCGAATAGTGAGCCAAACAAGGAGCACTTATTGTTCCTGAAGTGTATGGTAGGAGAGTCAACATACAGGTGCGGATAAGAAGGATAAGTCTACTCTTATGCCACAAATTTGATTAGACAATGAAGATAATACTATGTTACTAGATTTTAAGTTTCCATGATGAGGCTCAGTTGGAAGTAAGCCTGTAAAGGCAATTGAGAGCATAATTAGCCTTGAATGCCATTTGAAAAACTTTAGTTTTGTTTTTGCTTTTTAGGTCAATGAGGAGTCAATTTTTTCACAGAGATGTTCAGATTTGTTGTATAGGAAGATAATTCTGGGAACAATATGAAGGACAAATTTAAGAGATGATGAACTAAGATAGGAACTAAAACAGCAACTTTTTAATGATGAGTATAAAACAGAGTTTTGGAAATCACATGAAATAGATCATTCTAGATGCATTTTTAAACTTAAAAATCTTCACAATTCTGGTTGGATGTAGAAGGTGAAAGGTTCCCTTATTCTTGCTTTCAGCAATCAGTGGGAGACAGATGTAATTATCTGAGTTAGCAATGAATAGCTATGCTATTTCTGTGTGTATTTTATGGTTTGTTTTTGTGGGCAGAGGTAATGATTTAGATGTCAAATCCGACAAAGGTGAGTAGGCATTCAACATACCCACATGAAGATGTGCAGCATTTGAAAATGCTTTTTAAAAGAAAGGTTAGAGTAAGAAGGAACTAACTGCACCAAACGATGGTGAGAAGCAGGTTGACTAAGAGTTGTCAGAAGCAGAATGACTGCCAATGAAAAAGAAACTATTATTGTTGAAAAAGTGAAAGCTATGTGAGAACTCAGGAAAAAGAATTGGTGTAATTTTAAGATGAAATGGAATTCTGATATATCACAGGATTTTAACAAAAAGTTTAGTTACCAAAATTGTTTAATGTCATAATTCCTGAATATAATGCTGTGGGGATTTGGATGGGATAGGGCAGGGGATAAGTTTGACTCTGGGTATGGGATCAAAGCAGGTTAAGAATTCTCATTTTCAGGGTGCTTTCGAATAAGTCTAGAGACTCTGTACTTTCTCCATAGATTCTTGATTGGGGCTTAGCAGGGCTTTTTTCCAAAGGGCCAGATAACAACCACTTTAGGCCCTTTGTGTGTCATAGTCTCTCTGTCTTCACTACTTATCTGCACTACTGTACAGCAAAATAGTGAACAATAAACAAACAAATGGGCACTGTTAGTTCCATAAAATTGTATTGATCAAAACAGATGCTAGGCTGGCTTTGACTCATGGGTACACTTTCTTTTTTTTTTTTGAAACAGAGATGCAGAGACAGACACAGACAGAGCTACCATTTGTTGGCTCACTGCAATGACTTGGACTGAGCCAAGCTGAAACCAAGAGTCAGGAACCTGATCCAACCTCAATCACTTGAGCCACTGCCTGCTCCTCAGGACGCTCAATAACAGGAAGCAGGAGTCTGGAGTGGAGCTAGGACTAAAACCCAGGTACTCTGCTATAGGACGTGAGTGTTCCAAAAGGCTTCTTAACTACACCAAACTTCCTGCTCTCGGTTGATATTCTGTGACTTCTCTTACTGATCAATCAGTGCCTGCTCGTTTGATAGCCTGTAATGTTGGTACATGTTTGATCTTGGTTTAAGTATTATTTAATTATAACTCTCCTACAGAGATGGTTCAGTTTTTCCCAGATAAAAGTCACTTTTATAAAAGCTGCTGGATTTAGCTGCGGTTGTGATCTTTGAAGACCTAAACATTGTTGTGATATTGTTAAAGCAGCAAGGGGCCTTTTGACTTTGTCACAGTGGATATCCGTCTAGTTAACTGAGTGCCCACAGGTCTTCAGGTGTTGCTGGGGATCTTGACAACTGCATGCAGTTTTTATAGCTCTTTGTTTATCTTTCTACTTTCCAATTCAATTCATTGATTAACATGTGAACAGATAGGCCAATCTTGTTGATGTATTTTAGTGATAGGTCAATTACCTATGTTTTCTTGTTTGCATTGATTAATATAATTCACATATATAGCTATTTACCAATCACTGTAATAAAAATGAGCTAAAACTCTCAAAAAGGCTGTTTTTGTTTGTTTGTTTGTTTTTACTGTTTAACCAATATTTCTGCTATGCTTCATTCTACCAGGCCTTTTTTAAAATCACAATTAGAAAATACAAATTTATTCACTTATATTTTCATTCAACTTCCACTGAGTGCCATGTGCGTGGTAAAATGTCACTAGTGGCAAGTGCAAAGATGATCCTGCTCAAGCTTTGCTCTCAAGATGTTCTTTGTCCAAGAAAGGTGTTCAGCAGTGGTAGAAAAGTCAACTTTGAGAAGTGAACAAAGGCCATTAGATTTAGCAGTCAGATAATCATGAGAAGCTTCAGAGAAAGCAGTTGCAGTGTAAATGGGCTTCTTAAATTACTCATGTTCTCACCTCAGCCTCCATTTTCAGATGCCCAAGCACATGGACAGTCTGTTTCTCAGCAGAATTTATATGCTGAACTCCTTCTTTGTGGGTTGGGCTTCAGGGGTATATTTATTGTCATAACCAATAAAAATCAGCTCTATGAAGCCTAAACTGAAAAATATTTTAGGAAACAATTCTACTACTTACAATATCTAGAAGGACAAGAAATGTAAGCTTAGAGGCTTCATAGATAGGAGTTAAATCTTAGGTTGGACTGGTCCCCACAAGCCTCCACTGGCCAGACACTGCTGAGTAGCTGTCAGCATTGATGAGAGAGAGCAGACATGATTGCCAGGACTGCTGCTATTGACACATCTGGATGCAGTGCCACACAGTCCCTGTGTTGCTAACTCCTCAGTTAAAGTGGAGCCTGGGTACATTTCATCTGACTTGCAGGAGAGTCTAGGAAAGAGTATCGGGGCTTCTGTATTGAAAAGAGAGATTTTATTTCCCATGGAGACTTGGGCAACTCCCCAATAAAGGAAATGGTTCAAATACCTGACAATTAAAATAAGAAATAATGACAACTATATTTGTTACAAAAATTCAAAAAGACATACGCAATTATTCTCTACTTCTTTTTCTTAAGGCTAACTCTGAGTCAGTTCCAAACAATTAGTTTTCAGGGGGCTTGCATGGCCTAGAGAGTAAAGTTATCACCTGACAATGCCTGCATCCCAAACGTGCTCCAGTTCAAGTTCTGGCTGCTCCACTTCTAATCCAACTCTGGGCTAATGATCAGGGAAAAGCAGCAGAACATTTCTCAATTGTTTGGGTCTCTGCCCTCCAATGTGAGAGACTCAGATGAAGTTCCTGGCCTTAGCCTAACTCAGCCATGGTTCTTAGGCCATCTAAGAAACAAGTCAGCAGAAAAAACAACTCTAATTCTGACTTCCAAACAAATAGATCTCTTAAAAAAGTTAATCTCTTCTTTGCCCATGTTTTTATCCCTTATTAAATTAGCATTCTTTGTTTCAGGACAGGCAAAATAAATCTAAAATCCAAATGGCTGAAAAGGATCCACAGAAGCTCTCAGCCCCCGAAGACAGCTCATTGAGTAAAAGATGTAAAGCCAACGAAGCAGAAAGCCCAGGAATCCACAGTTTTCTCAGCTGTTTCTACCTCTGCTACAGACACTATATAAATTTAAGAGGTAGAGAAGCAGAGGGAAAAGAGAGAGATCCCATCCCAATTCACTTCCAAATGCTTTCAATTGTCAGTTTGCAGCCAGGGCCAAAGCTGGGAACTCAATTTAGGTCTTCCATGTAGGTAGCAGAGACCCAAGTACATAAGCTATTATCACTACCTCCAGAGTTTGCATTGATAGGAAGCTGGAGTCAGCAGTGCACCCAAGTAACTGATGCAGGAAGTGCGTATCTAGCCATGAAACACCTTTTTCATTCTCCTCTAGGAATGCTGTTCATTGTTCAATGCCAAGAGAGAAAGAGCAAAAAAGAAAAGTATCTGCTTCTCTTCTCTAGGCAAGATATTCTCTCTCTCTCTTTTTTTTTTTTTTTTTTAGTATTTTTCAGTTTTCAAAGAGTCATCTTTAGCAGTGTTCCCGGTTTGTAGTCTTGTTTGTTTCTTATGATGGCTCATATTCCCCTGTGTATAGGTTTCTCACTCTGTATTTTTTTTAAAGATTTAATTTTTTTATTGGAAAGATGGATATACAGAGAGGAGGAGAGACAAAAAGGAAGATCTTCTTCCGATGGTTCACTCCTCAAGCGACCGCAACAGGTGGAGCTGAGCCAATCCGAAGACAGGAGCCTCTTTTGAGTCTCCCACATGAGTACAGGGTCCCAAGGCTTTGGGCCATCCTTGACTGCATTCCCAGGTCACAGGCAGGGAGCTGGATGGGAAGTGGGGCCGCCAGGATTAGAACCGGTGCTAATATGGGATCCCCAGGTGCATTCAAGGCGAGGACTTAAACTGCTATCCTATCGTGCCAGATCCTCACTCTGTACTTTTGATACCTCCTTCCTTCCTTCATCTATTTTGAGGTTAATGCAAGAGGGTCAGAATATAGGATGAGTAAGGACTATCATTTTTAGCAAACACCAGGCTTTAGAAAATGTTACATACCATTTGTTACCCCATATCTTCACTCCCTCGTAGCTCAGAGAATTGGATTGTATGGACAGGATCTTTGCTGTTTTGTATTGTACATAAGTAGTCTACAGATGGCAGCTTGTCATTGTTTTGTGAAAGTTTCCAAACTGGCATCCCTCAGGTCAAATTCGTCTACAGTTTTGTTCTGTGCTGCATACACAGGATTTAAACATTTGAAAATCCAAATACCTTTTGACTGGTACAACCTCTTTAGCTCTCTGTTGGTTGCACTGCTCTTTGCTGCTTTTTTTTTTCTGCCTTGATCTTCGAAAGCCCACTATAATCCTAATCTACATTAATCAAATCTTAGTTCCACATTTCTTGCAGTTAGACTCAATTGCTATTAAATACTGGTCTGTAGCTAACATGAATTTTTAATGACCTTTTTCATTTCTTGGAATAATATGATAATAACTATGTAAAACTTGTTTTTAGTAAAATATTTTCTTTGGATTTTTAAAATTCCTTTTTATTGAATTCCAGCAGTACAACTTGGAATTTTCTAAAAATTATTTTTGTTAGTCATCATTGCAAATCTTTTTTGCAACAAGATACCAAATACCTTTATTTTTAGATAAATTACAGCTGATACATTCAATCAGATATTATCAATTCCCTGTGCAGGTACAGGAAGGGGCCCATTTAACCAAGAGTCTACCTATCCACAGAGTCAATGTCCCTTCCACCATACCTCTTTGCTTCCTGTAGTCCTGTGAACATTTTTAATCACATGGTTCCTCATTCAACATTGTCATCTATCTTCCCATTTCTAACTAATTCTGTAGTGTCAGCAACAATCAGATAAGCTGTTCATAAAGTCCTCTAAAATCTAGATTATAATAAACTCAATGGATTTCAGAGGAAGTATTTTGAAAGTAAATATACTCAATTAATTATTTTTCTAAAAATCATCTTCTTGTCTATATCATATCCCTAAAACAGCTTGTTTATGGGTCAGGAATATAGATGGGACTCTGGTAAAACCCCTTGAACGCTTTTTTGAAGTAGGGGGCAGTCTATTTCTTTAGAGTTAGATTAAAAAAGTGTACAATAGACAATGATTTTGGCTGAAGTACACTTCAGGGTTTGAGCACGGCAGCTAGTGGGAAACAGGGTTTGTATGATGCTGGCCACATGTCTTTGGGGATGAATCTACGAATACATCCCATTTCTGGACTTTACTTCATTTGCTCAATATTTAAGGATCTTTTTGTCCTATTGTTTTAGCTTTTCTTCTCTACATTTCTAATTTCCATTATCAAATGTAAGTTACTGACCATAATATTCTGATTTGCTGGCATTGCTGGAAACTGTTGGGGAGCAATGGACTGTTCTTTTGGATCTCACTTGATAGTTAATTACCTACATACTTCTTTTCTTTTCTTTTTATAAATTTTAAAGGTAAGATACACTACTTAATATTTCTTAATTTCATGCTAAATCTATGTCTCAAAATTAGACTTTAGTTCTTTTCCCAATGCATGTTAATTCTAGTTCTTTAAATTTAATCATTTTCTATGAATTTTAGGACAGAGTCCCACCATTACCTTAGCTGACTGGGTATAGTGTATGAAAAATTTGGCTTTGTAAATAACATACACATTACTTATATATTTGTGTGCATATTAAATTTTTCTTAGTGTAGAAGACTATTGATTGGATCCGTTTATCTTTTTCATTTTAACATTTTCGAAGAGAGGAGTCCCTTAGTAAAAAAAATAGAGTATTTATGTTAGAATTTTCTACAGTGATAGAAAACTATCTGATACGGTAAGCCAGTGGCTAACCCAAGTGATAAACTGAAAGTTAATTTAACTTAAATAGCCTGTGTAGTTAGTGGTTTAGTACTGGACAGTGCTGACTGGAACATGCTTTCCAACATTTGCTTTTTGCTCATTTGTTTTAGAGTATGCCTTCTACCTTTTTTCTTTACATTTAAAATTTGATACATAATAAAAGTATTTTGATATACGTGCTTGGTATATGTTTTATTTGTGCTGTGTATATATTAAAGCATGTCTGATACATCTCAACAGCAAATTAACATTTTGTTACCTCAGAACCTCTATAGACAATGGAAGTAAAATCTAAGATTACTCAAGATTAAATCTACAGCCTAAAAAATAAGCTTAAGTGTAAGTTATTTTCTTTCTCTGAAGCCTCAGGACCATTCGCTTTCAATTGAATTTAAGAGCGTGAATAACTTCATTTCAAAGTTGAGTGATAAAATTATGGTTTCAATTTTTCAAATCAAACAAGCATATATTTTCCCCTTGTGTGTGATGTATGGAAAAGAACACTGGTTTATTGTTCCATTTACAGCTCTGCTATGTGATGAGTGGTCAACTTTGTCCAGGTCACTTACTTAGTTCAGTTTTAATTCCCCTATGTGTAATATGGAAATATTGTTGATACCCTGTCTTGCTAGAATCAGCAGGTTGGTGAAATATTAAGTACTAAATGAATATAATATATTGTTAACATTGTTTACCCATACTTTTTTAGTTGACATATCAAAAATAAGTCTAGAAGCACTAAGGCCAAAGTTAATGAATTTTCTTGGCTAGTATTTATTAAACTATCCATGGAAGCAATAAGATTTTAATATTTCCAATCATACCCACATCTTTACAGCTGATATTTATCAAACGGGCTAAGAACATATATTGGAAAAGGGATAAACTTTTCAATAAAATGCTACTGAAGAAAGTATATATCACATACACACAGACAACTGAAATTAGATCTCACATGTGTAAAAATCAGCTCAAAATGGGTCGAAGACCTGGCCTGAAACTTTGAAACTATTAAGAAAAAACCATAGGGACAATATCAGAGGACATTAGATTGAGCAAGGATTGTCTAGATCAGATCCTAAAGGCTCATGTAACAAATGCAAAAATAGACAAATTGGATTGACTCAAACTATACAGTCTTTACATAGCAGATGAAACAGTCAACAGAGTGAAGAAACAACCTACAGAATGGCAGAACACATTTGCAAACTATCCATCTGACAAGGAGTTAAATCCAGAATATATATGGACTCAAACAACCCAATAGCAACGAACAAAACAAATATTGCAAATTAAAGTGGGAGAACAGATCCAAACAAACATTTCTCAAAGGAAGAATAAACTTTACTAATCAGTATTGGGGTTAACATGGCTAATTAGCATTAGCTCAACTGGCTAATCCTCCATCTCTTAGATCTGGAATTTTATATGGTCACTGGTTCATGTCCCATCTATTCCACTTTACATCCAGCTTCCTGATTCTGACCTGGAAAAGCAATGGAGGGTGCCTAAATTCCTTAGGACCCTGTACCCATGTGGGAAACTCAGAATAAGCTTTTAGTTCCTGGCTTCAGATTGGCTGAGCTCTAGCTGTTGTGGGCATTTGGGAATTGAATCAGCAGATGAAAGATCTTTCTGTCTCTTTTTGTCTCTGTAGATCTGCCTTTCCAATAAAAATAAATAAGTCATTTTAAAAAATTACTAAACTACCATGAGAAACTAGCTCACTGTAGTTAGATTGGCTATTTTATATAAATATAGACATATTAATATAGTTAGATAATAAGCACTAGCAAGGATGTGAGGGAAAGGGAACCAGCAGACATTGTTGACAGGAGTGTAAATTAGTATAGCCATTGTGGAAAACAGTGTGGAGGTTCTTAACAAAAAACAAAACCAGAACTACCAAGTGATCTAGCCATGTTACTTTAGGGCATGTATACAAAGGAAATGGATGAAATACATATGTTGGACAGACATATGCCATCCAATGTTTATTACAATATTTTTCACAGTAGTCAAGAAATAGAAACTAAGTATCTACCCCTCTACAAATGAATAATGAAAATACGGTACATATATATCATAGAATACTATTTAACCATAAAAAACAATGAAATCTTTTCATTTGGAACTGGAGGTCATTATGCTAAGTGAACTAAACCACATGAATTTACCCATATGTGCCACATGACACATTTCAAACCTACAAAAAGTGTAAAGAAGATTATTTTGAATACCCTTATACTTGCCACCCAGATTTTTAAAATTCTAGTATTCAGCAGATTTAATTAGCTATTTTTTGAAACATTGCATTTAAAACTTCCCATATCCTTCTTTATCCTGTTTCCATCTCTCATTCCCAATATAGTTATTTTCAGTCCTATACTTGCTTTTATATTTTAAGATTATTTTATTTATTTGAAAGGCAGAGTTAGAGGGAGAGAGATATTTTAAATATTAATTTTATTTCATTGAAATGGAAAATTTACAGAGAGAAGAAGAGACAAACAGAAAGATCTTCCATCTGCTGGTTCACTCCAAAATTGGCTACAATGGCCAGAACAGAGCTGATCCAAAGCCAGGAACTTCTACCAGGTCTTCCACATAGGTACAGGGTACCAAGGCTCTGAGACATCCTCCACTACTTTTCCAGGCTACAAGCAGGAAGCTGGATGGGAAGTGGAGCAACTGGGATACAAACCAGTGACTCTATTGGATCCTGGCTTATGTAGGGCAAGGATTCAGCCACTGAGCCATCATACCATCATACCAGGCCCCAATAAAATAAATCTTCACACACACACACACACATACAAGTTTGTGTCCTTGGGGAATCTCATGGAGAAAAGAACATGTACTTATTCTACACTGTATAGCATGATAAATAATTTTTTAAAAGATCTATTTATTTCTATTGGAAAGGCAGATAGAGAGGACAGACAGGGAGAAACAATCTTCCATCTACTGAATTACTTCCCAAATGAGGCAATGTATGGAGCTGAGCCAATCTGAAGCAAGGAGACAGGAATTTCCTCCAGGTCTCCCACATGAGTGCAGGGTCCCAAGATTTGGGGCTCTCCTTGACTGCTTTCCCCAGCTACAAGCAGGGAGCTAATGAAAAGTGGAACAGCTGGGATATGAACCGGTACCCATAAGGAATCCTGGTGCTTGCAAGTAGAGGATTATCCAGTGAGTCATAGCACTGGGCTCAACAAATAATCTTTGGACTCCTTCTTAAAGAAACTTTGTGTATATGATATTTGCATCTTCTTAGTTATATATTACCCAATCATGTATAACATGATGATCTTCTGGTTAAAATGAAAATGTAGGCTGCATATGCAATGGAGTATCCATAAGATGAAAACAGCAAAATTTCTATTGCTTAGTGAATGTATAGCTGGAGAGGCTAGAGAAAAGGCAATTACAAAAGCAAAGAAAGAACTTCCCTCCAAAATTAACAGTGAGGGGTTTGAAAAAAGCTCTGAGAGACCTCAAAAAGCTCCTTCAAAAGCTTGAAAACATGGGGGTGAGAATTTGGTGTAGTGGTTGCAAGACACTGCTGGGAGCACCACATCCCATATGAGACTGCCTGGCTCAACTTATAGCTCATCTGCTCCTGGGAGATGCTCATTCCATGTGTGTTGTTGCAGAAGACCTCCTGCTGCACGAGACTTTGAGGTGGAAGACAACAGTACTGAGCACAAGGCTTGTTTATGCCTTAGGGTTTTTAAAAAGATCTATTTATTTTTATTGGAAAGGCAGATATACAGAGAGGAATAGAGACAAAGAGGAAGATCTGTCCGATGGTTCACTCCCCAAGCGGCCACAATGGCTGGAGCTGAGCCAATCCGAAGCCAGGAGACAGGAGCTTCCTCCCGATCTCCCAGGCGGGTGCAGGGTCCCAAGGCTTTGGGCCGCCCTTGACTGCTTTCCCAGGCTACAAGCAGGGAGCTGTGTGGGAAGCAGGGCCGCCAGGATTAGAATCGGTGCTCATATGGGATCCCCAGGTGCATTCAAGGCGAGGACTTTAGCCACTACCCTATCGCGCCAGGTCCCTTTTTTTTTTCAAGTATACGTTTATACATATAAGTACCCACAAACAAGTCTATATAAGTATTTTGCATATTTAAAGACTTCCAAGAAAGTCTTTAAGTTTTCTTCAGTGTCATTCTACAGTTTTTTCATTCAGTATTAGATTTTTAACTTACCTACATTAAAAGATGTAGCTTTAGTTCATTCACATTCATTGGCTCCTCTTGTTTTTCATTTTTTGAACAGACACTCGATTTTTTGTTACTGCATTTTTCTTTCTCACTCTCTCTCTACTAGTTGTTCAACCCTGCTTGTCTGGTGGTTGTGTGGTTGTGTGGCTGCTTCTGTCCAGGATCCCTGGCTTCCAGAGCAAGTCAGGTTTCATTGTACTAGTGTGGAATCCTTGCTCCCCAACAGTGCAGCACGTTTGTTCCTGAAGCCCCTGTTGGCTTGCTTTAATGCATAATTGAGGACTGATGCTTATTGCTCCTGCTGCCTATGCCTGAAGCTGCATATGTACCCGCACAAAAGCCACAGACACATATATTTTTTTTCCATTCTCATTTTAGGCGAGTTCCATCATAGGCCCTTGCTTTGAGAAATAACAATTCTCCATCTTGCGACATATAGCTTTCTGCTTTTCTTCAGAAATCAAGTACTATCCACCACTGCTTATTTTTCAATTGAGAATCCAGCAGTGTTTTGTTATTTCTCTTTTGCTTCTTATCCATAGAGATTTATCTTCCATTTGAGTCTGATTAGGTCTTTTTGGTTTTTGTCTTGATTTTTAAATTTATTACTCTTAAGAGTTTTGCTGCTGCCTCAGTCCATGGAAGCTTAAACTCACAGTGTCATCTTGACAGCCCATCTCTCAGCCATCTTTTATAACCTAGTTCTTCATACTTTTCTCTGAACCAAGAATATCCTCCTGGAAAAGCTCTCTGCTTAAACTCTTATTCTTGATGGTACAAGAAGTTGTTCTTTATAGTTGTGTGGAAAAGAAAACAGACCTTGGGTATGAAGGGAAGGGTTCTATAGTCTCGATTTATAGCTTCTCATTATTAAAGCTTATTTTATGGAATCATTATTCTCCCCTCTCATGTATATGACTCTAGAAATTTTAAAACTATCAGGTACAACTGTACACAATTATATGTTAACGTTAAAGAATGTGCTTATCCAGTTATTTGGACAACCTGCTATATTAATATATGGTTCTGTTAGACTGAATAGTAGCTACATCGTACCTTTTGTTAATTTTATTTGTAGTTTACCCCTTTAATCATTTGTGCTATTTTCGGAAATCTTAGCTTAATTCTTTTTCTTTTATTATGTTTTCATTCTTTATCAGTTAAAATGCTTGTCATTATGTATGCCTAAAAGCAATGAGCTCTCTATGCTTGCCCAAATTTGCCATTAATTTAAAAAATTACTGTCACTCTATTTTCTAATATGTAAAAAGAAGACATGCTGGTATCTCGTAGCTGTTGTAACTACTACATTAAACCATCATGAATATACTATCCTATGGTTCTAAAAATCAGTGTTCAAAATGGATCACCCTGGGCATAAATCAAAGTATGGTCATAGTATGTTCCCTGTGAAAACTAAAGGAGAAAAATCTGCCTCCTTGTCTTTTGCAGTTGGAGGTTGCCTGGAATGTTTGTCTCATGGCCCTTTTCTCCATTTGCAAAGGATTCGGGGTGGCCTCTTCAGATCTCTTTTTGATTCATCCAGCTCTTTTGCTTTCTCTTTCACTTCTAAGCTAGTCTTTGATCAGGCTGACCTGGATAATCCAGTTTAATCTCCACCTCACAGGTGCATCTGATCATTCCACTGGCTGCTTTAGTTCCACTTTGCTACATGACCTCACATAGTCACAAATTCTGGGGATCAGGACATGAACATCTCTGGGGGAACCTTTTGTTCCATGTACCACAGAAGGTTATTATCATATCAAGTCAAAGGGGAGAAGTGTTTATAAGTGATGTTGAATTAAACAATCACCCCACTTGAAAATAAGAGAGCTAATTTACTAACATAATCAAAATAATTAGATCAAAGCCTTCACTTTTATTAAACAAAACAAAATCATAAATGTATAAAAACAAAATGTGAGTAAACAGCTTGACAGTTTGCAACATATGAAAAGTAGAAGCCTGAAAAATTTGAAAGCTAATGTGTAATGATTTGTATGGACAAATCATCTCAAATATAGTAAAGAGCAATCCATAAGCCACAAGCTAGAAAAAAAATGCCACACATTTGCTAAGCAAAGGACCAGAATCCATGATAAACAGAGTTCTTAAAATAAGTTGGAAGAAGATAACTCACTGAATAGAAAATCAGGACAGAGAACAAAGACAAAAGACTGGATGTCAAACATCAAAATTTTGCTTTATTTGAGTATGTTTGATTCAATAATTCATATATTTTTTAAAGATTTATTTATTTTATTGGAAAGTCAGATATGCAGAAGGAGAGACAGAAAGATCTTCTTTTCCTTGATTCACTCCCATAGTGACTGCAGTGGCCAGTGCTGAGCTGATCCAAAAGCCAGGAGCCAGGAGCTTCCTCCAGATCTCCCACACAGGTTCCCAAGGCTTTGGGCCATTCTTGACTGCTTTCCCAGGCCACAGGCAGAGAGCTGGATGGGAACTGGTGTTGCCCGGATTAGAACCGGCACTCATATGGGATCCTTGGGGTGTGCAAGGCAAGGACTTTAGCTGCTAGGCAACCACACCCACCACACCCAGGGCGCAGAAACAATTATGTTAGTGATTACTTTCAACTAGTAATTCAGAAGGTAGCTTAATTACCATACATTAACATTTCAACATGTAAACTGACACTAATCAGTTTACGGGGTAGGAATTCTTTCTACTTAAAAGGAAAAAAAGTGAGTGAGAGTACTGTCACAATGGTTGGGCAGGTGTTCAAGAATTAGCATTTGGTGAAATGTTTTAATTAATTAATGTATCTATCCTACTTACAATGTGCTTTTTTTTTTTTTTACGTAGTAGCAAATGCAACTGTTTCACATAGGAACTTTCAAATTGAAACTCATGAAATATTCTCAAATCCTGTGAGCTTTAATATGAACATTAATCTTACTTTAATATTTCTAGGTGAGTGCAGCCAAACCATGAGCTGTTTAAATAACACTGCTTTTAGAGAAGCTTTTCATTTTATTTTATTTATCCCAGTGCTGTTATAAAAGCAATATTATTTTTTTAAAAAACAAGATGGACAAAATAACTACAGCTTTCAAGTCAGATAAAGAATATATTCTTGTAATTACCACATTTCCCAAACAGAGATAATGATTTTAAATAATAGTGTGAAATAATTTTATGTTTATGATCCTGTATTGCGCTTTTAGCTTTAACATTTTGTTTGAATTCTTGAACACAATTCATTTGTATGCTTGTTTTGTAGTTGTTTTTACCCTGGAGGATTTTTCAGAATATTGCATCAGCTTATGTTTCCCAGATTCTCAAATCTCAGATTTTGAACAGAAGCTCCCAAAGAGATTATTGCTAAGTGAGAACTCATTATCTAAATTCATTTGGTTTGAGCAAATGACCTAGGATTTGAATCTATTTATTATCATTTCTTTTTCTAACCCCAACTATCAATGTAGCTCAATATTCTTCACAGCCATTACTTTTAAGAATAGAAAGAAAATAATATTTAAAAAAACCCTTAAAAGCACACCTCATTATCATGTTAGAAATTCAACTAATTGTAATGCCTCATGGATGAGGCAGCGCCTGCACAGACATTAGGAGTTCAGATGCCTGTAGGACTATATTTTCCATTTGTACTCCCACCTCATCTCCTTTTTGCACGGCTAAATATTTTCTGTTGTACCTTATATTGGGTATTCTGCTACACAGAAATATAACAGGACACAGACAATAAGCAGGCCACTAGTTGCAACTTCATTGGAATTGTAATTAAAATAATGATGACTTGTGCTTATCTATTTATGCAGTCACATGCTTACTGTATTACTTCGTAAGAATAATTGGAGCAATTTAGCATATAGTTTCCACAATTTTCTCCTTAGACATCAATACAAATGAATTACTCTCCTGTAGGTGTTCAATAACCTATATATGCTCTACAAAGACATGCAAGCATCTGTGGTCTTTAACCTATCACTGATGGCAGAAAGATAGCGTCTTGGAGACAGAAATCTGTTTTCATCTCTGGAAGCACCTCTGTTCAACTAATTCAGATTCCAAATTCTTTCCAATTACCTGTTTTCTTTTTCCAGGATGGTTGGGGACCTCATGAGTTCATATCTTCCATGTTCTGAAAATATAAGTGGCTGTCAAACCTTTTATTTCCACTTTTTATTAAATTAAAGGGTATGTGTGTTTTTGTGTGTGTGTGTATACATGATTTGGGTTGAGGGACAAAATTTGGAGTTTCATGCTAATATTGGTTTTTCAAACTATGAGGTTTTCAGAGTAGCGTTGACTTATTAAAGTACAGATTTTCAGTAAAAATTGCAAAACATGGAAAGTCTTCCCAGATGTATTCTGTATTCATGCTGTGGCCCCTGGTCAGACTGAGTGCTCACAAGAAAGATGACATGTGTGTCACGTAGGAAGAACAACATTTATCCACAAAGTCATCTGACTCTCCAACGTCCACTTGATGTAACACCCTTTCTTTTGCCTTGAAAATATTTCAGTTTAACTCAATGGATAAATTTAAGCACCACCTTTCCTTTGTAAGGTATGAATGAGAAGAAAGGGATCCCTTTGGGATTCAGTCTCCTCTGGGATATGGTGTTCATTGGGCAATCAAGATGCTGGCTAAGGACCTGTTGCTTCTGCCAGAACCACTATGAAATGTTGCTAGATTAGCTGTTTTATTTGATTTTCTACTCTTATAAAGGTTGCCTGTGTTACACAATTTCCTGAAGAACCAACTCTTTTGTAGGCTGCTCAGGTGAGAACAGAAAACAGAAAGAAACCTTTAGAAGGACAATAGCAGAGGGGATATTGAGAGCCTTGTAGATACTTTCAGATGTTCCTGAAAATTCTTGATATTGGGAGGCAGGTGTGAGGAAGTGCTCCATTGTGAGTAAGAATTTATCCATTGATTTTTTTTAAAGATGTGTTTTACTTATTTGAAAGGTAGAGTTACAGAAAGACATATGGAGAGGGGGAGCAAGATGTCCTATCTACTGGTTCACCCCCCAAATGGTCACAGTGGTTGAGGCTAGACCAGGCCTGCAGTCAGGAATCAGGACCTTTATTCATTCTTCTGCATGGGTACTAGGAGATGTAAGAGATCAAGAACTTGGACAAATATCCACTGTTTTCCTAGGTGCATTAGCAGGGAGCTGGATCAGAATTCAAGCAGCCAGAACTTAGACTGGTGCCCATATGGAATGCTGGTGGTGCAGGCTGTGATTTTAACTTGATGTGCCACAATCCAACACTTACGAGACTTTGGTTTGTGTACCTTTGGCCCCATCAAGAGTTAGGAGTGCCTGGTAACAAAAAGCTAGCGTTCAGCTGAAGGTGATTTGTATCTAGGGAGGCTGTAACTGCTCTATTCTTACAGGAAAGCTATGATGAATAACTAGGTGATAGCCCAGATTCAAAGACCTCAAGACAGCAGCTGAGCAAATTGAACAAGAGGTCATCTTGGTGATTCTTTTTTTTTTTTTTTATGACATGGTTTCATAGGCTCTGGTAGGCTCTGGGATTCCCTCAACCCCTCCCCACGCCCTCCCCCCACGTTGGATTCCTCTACATTGTTGCAGTAGTGCAGTTCATATCCAGTCATGATTCCTTCATTGTGAGCATGCACCATGCATAGAGTCCAGCCTCTTTTTGTCCAGATAAATTCAATAGTTTCCTTGACACCATCCCTGGTCTGAAAGTAGAACTGGCAGCATATCATGCCCTCCAATGAAAAGCCACAACGTAACATCAACAACAATTTACTACATCATGGAATTAATTGACATGGTATTGAGTGACCAATATGTTAGAAAAGGCAAGTTCTTAATCACATCCTGTGACTACTTCATTGACATTTCAATTTTAGTTTATATACAACCGGCTGCTATACTCCTTAAAATGGTTATAGGGTACTTACTATTCAGCAGTCTCATGTCTATTTTCACTTTTCTATTTAGCAGCTTATAGTATTGAAGCGTGATTTTTACTGAACTCTGTGAATTTAGGGTAGTCCAAACAAACTTATAACTTATAACTCTAATAATGCATATGTTGACAATTGAGGTGCAGTTGTGGCATAGGGGTTTAAACTGCCACTTGCAATGCCAACATCCCATATCAGAGTACCAGTTTCGTTCCTGGCTACTCTCCTTCCCATCCAGTTTCCTGTTAATGCCTGCTAATGTGCAGTGTACAATGGCCCAAATACACCTGTCCCTGTCACCCACATGGAAGACCTGGATGGAGTTCCTGGCTCTTGGCTTTAGGCTAGCCTACTCTGGGATCTTATGGACATATGTGAGTGAACTAGTGACTGGAATATCTCTCCTTCTCTCTGTGTCCTCTTTTTCAAATATTAAAAAAAAACCCTGCATTTGTGGCTGTTTCGTTTATGGTGAGTCTATATAGATACAAGCATCTGACTATGTCATATGTTTCAATGTAGCTATACCTGAGCACTGACATATTGAAATATGAATTTTTACTTTATTTTATATATGGAATTAAATACTATATACTTTCTTTTAAAGTCAGTTTTACCACCCGTGAATTCATTTCAGGAGAATGTTAGAAGCAAAGATTTGTTAATGGTAAGGATTGTTGGGTTTAAATCATGTAGGACAAAAGGTCTGAGATTTATTGACACCATACTCAAATGAACAAAGAGAATGTCCAATCACTTAGCAAGTCACATACAATACACATGGCTGGCAGGTATGCTGCAGGTCAAGTTTACCACATGTGGCTCTGGGTCAGCGGAAGGTCATGCACAGCATGTGTGGTTGGCAGGCAATGTGACACTGCACCAACTTCTCAGAGTTGCTTATCAAGGAAGTCCCAACACAGCTTGCCAAGGAGAGAGAAGAGACACTGGGGTGAGGCCACCACTTTGGCCTGTATGGTCAGTGACCAGGCCAGTTGAGGTCCTAGTGAGCCAGGACCATTGTCAGGGGCTTCTCCTGGGGACATGGTGTGCTGCGTCCCTATGGGCTCCCATGTATGCCAAGCAGGCAGACATCCAAGGGCGACCTCCCACATCCTTATAGAAATAGCACTGCTGGCTTTTTGAATATTGAGGGACTGAATCAAGAAATTTAGTGAATTATTTTCCCTCTCTTACAAAACCTGGCTTACTCAGTTGCTATGTTCCAAGGAGATAAGAAAATGGTCTCATGTAGGAGCCAGAACTAACCTAAGGTTCCATTATTTTTTAATATTTCCCTTTCTATGATATGGTAAAACTTATAGCTTGACTGTGGGAGTGAAAGAGTGCAAAGGAACTTGTTTTAGCAGAGATATTCCAAGGTGTTAGTTTAGGATTTGGAAAATATTATCCCTACTGCACAGATAAAACATATCCTATCTTCATACCAATCTACTTTGACATCTTGTCTTGGTTTCCTCCCACATTCTGTCTGACACACAAACCCCGTTCTTTAGACCCAATACATTTTTTTAAACCATTCTTTGAACACAATATACTACATGAATTAGCATAGCTGTTTCATTCCTTGACTATCTTTTTCCAATTTACCCCTTCCTGATAAAGTCTGTCTTATACTTTCAGATTAAACTCAAATGTCAATTCCCAGTAAAGCCCTATTTGACTACCTAGCCTTCTGTATTATCCTAGCAGTATGAAAGGATCATCACAGTAGATGTGCTACATTATAATAGGATTATTTTCTTATCATTACCATTAGTCTGTTCAGTACTTCAACAGCAGGGATAAGGGTCTGTAAAACTCTACAATCAGCTTCTTCTACACTGGCTAAACTTCTCACATGTGTTTATTCTTTAATTAATTAATTAATTTTTATTGCGAAGTCAGATATACAGAAGGAAAATCTTCCCTTCGATGATTCACTCCCCAAGTGATTACAATGGCCAGAGCTGAGCCAATCCAAAGCCAGGAGCCAGGAGCTGCTGCTGGGTCTCTCAAGTGGATGTAAGATCCCAAGACTTTGGGCCGTCCTTAACCATTTTTCCAGGCCATACGTAAGGATCTGGATGGGAAGCGGTGCTGCTGGGATTAGAACCAGCACCTGTATGGTATCCAAGTGAATTCAAGGTGAGGACTTTTAGCTACTATGCCACCGTGTTGGGCCCTATTCTTTAAGTTAGCTAGAACATATTACCCACTGCTTCTCAGCCTTTTGGCTAAGATAAAGTGTAGATAGAACATATTGCCCTATATTAGAAAAAGTTATTGAACTCCTATAAATAATTCTTTCTTTGCCTTGTGAAAAATGTGAAGACAACAAAGAATAAGAAGTAGATGATTTTATAAATATAAAATCCTGCTTCACATATCATTTTTTTTCTAATTTTACGTCAAGAATAAAGAACCCATGTTATAAATAGTGAAGTTTTTTTCAAAATCCATATCTTTATGCAAACACCAAAACAACTATAAACTAATATTTCTAAAGTCTCATACATCCTATTAATAAGCAATCAGAAAGTTTCAGATAAAACAATCCAATCATGCTCCCGTGAATGAATATGCTAAACAGAGAAAGAAAAGGTCAAGATAAGAATGAATTGTACAATTGAAACATCAATTAACAACAAAATGAGAGGTTTTTCTTGTATGAAAAAGGGAGTCAGATAATGTGCCTGCAAGAGTTGTATCCTATCTCCCTTCCTTCATTTTCATTTTTCACAATGAAACAATGGCAGGGCTTCTCTATCAGAAGTAGGGAGACACATGTGAAAAGAATGCATATAGAAGTCCTTCTTTGTGGGAAAGTTGTGCTCTCAGGAGGGTAAAGTGGGGATCTGGAGGCTTTGGTGCTTCTGTAATGCTCTGGGCCATGTAGTTCAACCAAAACATTTTTGTTGTAACCCACCCCAATGTAGTCTTGCAGCTGTTATTTTCCTTATTTGCACTTCAGAATTAAAACATACAGTTGCTTCACCTTTACAAAAGACAGAGACCGTGAAACTGTAGCATTTAAGAGACTTAAGAGCATAGCTGCTGGAAGGTTTGGGTTTTTCACACATATAGTGGGTTGGGCAGCATTCCCATAAAATCCACATGCACACAGAACCTTAGAAGGCAGCCTTATTTGGAAGTGGGTCTTTGCAGACACAATCACTTAAGGATCTTGAGATGAGATCACACTGGATTAGGGTGGGCCTTAAGTCCGATGACAGGTGTTTCTATAAAGAGGTGATGGCACACAGAACCATCCCGAAAGGAAGCCTATAAAAGATAAAGGCAGATTTGAGAGTCGTAGCTACAATCCAAGAAATGCTGTGGATTATTAGGGATTACCTGAAACTTGAAGAGGTGAGCTAGGATTCCATCCCGGAGCTCCACAGGGATTTTCTCTTTTTAGGCTCCAAAACTTCTGTTGTTTTTGTGACAATCAGTCGGGAATTAGAACAGAATTATTTATGGGAAGTAAATGATTATTTATGGGGAAGAGTTCTGGCCACACCATGTCTGGTCCAGCTCCCTATTAATGCACCTAGGAAGGAAACACAAGATGCACCTGGTAAGCCAACAGAAGAGTGGCCTCTGTCACCCCGTCGGGGCCTTGGACGAAGCTCCTGGCTCCAGGCATTAGCTGGGCCCAGGCCTGTGAACTGTAATCATTCGGAGGTTTGAAATAGCGAATGAAAACCTCATCTCTCTTAGACTCTTCTCTCTTGCTCCCCATAATTTTGCCTTCCAAATACAGAAATAAATCTTCCACAAGAAACTAGTGACACTGAAACATTTTAATTTCTCACGTGATCATCTTAAAGACTTACATAGCATTATTGTCCTTTCTAATAATTATTATGCTAACAAGTAAAATTTCAGCTTTTTCCTTTTACATCTCTTAAAAATAGATCTTCGCATAAAATGCAGTTATAAAAAAATGCACTGGTAGCTGTTCTTCTAAAGCTAGCTGAATATTAATTAAGGTCTTGGTGCCAGTATCATACTTCATGTACCTTAATAAAGATTTATTATATGGAATGTTACTCACAAGAGATATCATTCATTACTTAATATCTGAAACTTTAAATTTATAAAATTGACAAAATAAGGAACTAGCATATTATCTTTAAAAAGGTCTTACAAAGAAAATATCATGTGTTAGTCATCTATCTCCTCAGGTTCATTAGCATATTTTAAAAGTATAGGAGTAGGAGGATAATTCTGTATAGAACCTGGACTGACTCAGGCAAAACAGAAATCCCTAGGGTTTGGCAACGGAAGGACATAATTAAAGAGGAGGTCATTAAATAGGGAAGGCATTGTTCAAATCTGCCCACATGTTCAAAAGCTGAGCACTAGGTGCCTTGATTCTCTGAGAGGCTATTATCTGGCAGTGCCCAGCAACCCATAATAATAATCACCATGGCAACATTCTCCTTCTTGGAAGCTTTTGACTCAGCCAATTGGAGAATTTTGTTTTCCATGGTAATGTATCTCCATTTCTGTAATTAAAAGAAGAGAACGATTTCACCACGTTAGCTTTCCAGAAAGTTTACAGAATGCCAAGTCCTTAAAGAGTAAGGTGCCTTACTAGTCATTTTAGGTCTATCTTAATATAATTACTGCAAAAATAATAATTGCATTTTGGCTGTCATACCACTGACATTGTCAATGTAGAAAAAAAACCTGTGTAGTATTTAGGCTGGTTCTGAATATCTGCTTTTTCCCCTTCAGTGTTTCTGTAGCGGGAGCTGATGAAAATACAAAGGCCAAATGGGAATCTGACAGTGATTCAGCCAAGAAGATGTCAACCAATCAGGATGATTTTAATCCAGAGTACTCTGCTCAGAAATAAGTGTTAGAAAAAAGGCAAAAAGTAAAGGTTAGAAAAAGCATGAAATGAATTTGAACATCAAAAACTTGACGTGTACACATGTACACATTGTTTTATTCCTTGTGAAAATGTCAGAATGCCATCACTTATTATGGGCTACGTGTTAACAACCCAAGGCAACCTATCATAATGGTGGAGATGAAAAGTATTCAGCCTTAGCATGCAAGGTGGAGTAATAGTCAGGAAAGGAATGTTTAAAAAGTTGCTAAATCCTTGCCTTGCATCCACTGGGATATCCCGATAGTGCCACTTCCCATCCAGCTCCTTGCCTGTTATAACAGAAAAAACAATAGAGGATGGCTCAAAGCCTTGGGACCCTACACCCACATGGGGAAGAAGCTTCTGGCTGCTGGTTTTGGATCAGCTCTACTCCGGTCATTGTGGCCACTTGGGGAGTGAACCAGCAGATGGAAGATCTTTCTTTGCCTCTCTTTCTCTTTGTAAATATGCCTTTCCAATAAAAAAAAAATCCCTAAAAGAAAAAAATGATGGATAACAATCTATCACAGCAGTGAGGAATCAGTGACAGGTAAGAAATTCTCCCTTGCAAAGCATGTATGGTCTCAAGTCAATCTGAAACAAGTCTTACGTATTTTATAAACAGGTGCTATTAAAAATACATCCACTGAAGACCAACAAGAAAAAAATCTCAATTGTTTTTGGAATTATGTCTATTTCATGACATGAGACTATCTTCTGAACAGGCACTTGTTCGCATAACCCTAAATTATATAAAACCCACAATGATCTCACTAGTCCATAATAAGAAATGTGACAATCACCACTGTTTCTATTTTTAAAGATTATTTTATTTTTATTGGAAAGACAGATTTACACAGAGAAGGACAGACAGAGAGAAAGATTTTCTATCCAGTACTTCACACTCCCCAAATGGTCACAATAGCCGGAGTTGAGCTGATCCGAGGACGGGTGTCGGGAGCTTCTTCCAGTTTCCCACATGGGTGCAGGGCCCCAAGGCTTTGGGCTGTCCTCAATGATTTCCCAGGCCATAGGCAGGGAATAGAAAGAGAAGTAGAGCATCTGGGACATGAACCAGCACCCAAATGCATCCTGGTACATTCAAGGCAAGGATTTACCACTGAGCCCTTGCACTAAGTCCACTAGTTTTTTAGATTTAAATTGGCTATTAAACAACTAATGAACTTCTTAAAGAACCCTTGAAAGAGAGATTGGGGAATGGGGCATTGGTCTTCCATCCAGTGGTTTACTTCCCAAATGGCCACAATAACCAGTCGGAGCCATTCTGAAACCAGGGTCCAGGAACTCCATTTGGGTTTCCCGTGTGAGTGGCAGGACTCCAAAACCTTGAGCAATAATCTAGTGCCTCCTAGATGCATTAGCAGGAAACTGGATCAGAAAATCAGGTGACTTTTGATCGATGAAGTTTCTATAATATAGACTCACTATGAGTTACACAAAAAGTCCAATACTGATGTTGAGCAAAATGCTTATTTTACTACTTTTAGTAATGCTTCATCTAAATTGCTCTATAAATTGCTTTATGATTTTTTTACATTTGTATGACATTATTATTTAAACCCTTTTTAAAGGTTATTACTGCATCTGTTTTTAAATTAAACTAACAAATTGTCTGCCAAAAAAGGTGTACCACCTGACATCTATCAAAGGTAGATGAATGTGCCTCTTTCCCTAACGATTCACCATCACTGGGTGTTTCATCAGCCTTTTAATTTTTGCTCTTGTCTTAGTGACAAAAGTGGCCCATCAATTTTTAAAAATCATATGAATTCATTATAATAGGAATTGATTATTTTTCATAAGCTTCTTAGCTATTTTTATTGCTCTTTTTCTGTTAATATTAGATCAAAACACTCTTCTCACAAACCCTCCTGTGACTTCTAATTTTATCCAAAGTAATATTCAAAGTTCTTACTGTGACCTAGAAGACTAAAAGGTCTGACTCATGGGGCCTGTGCTTTGGCTGCATAGGCTAATCCTTACTTATACATTCTGACATCCCATATGGGTGCTGGTTTGTGTCCCTGCTGCTCTACTTTCTTTTCAGCTCTCAGATTTTGGGAAAGCGGTGGAGAAAGGCTGATGCCTTGGGAGCATACCCTTATGTGGAAGCTTGTAAGGATCTTGACTCCTAGCTCCTGGCTCCTGGTTCCCGGCTTTGGACCAGCCCAGCTAAGCTTGTTACAGCCATCAGTGGCGTGAACCAGCAGATCCTTCTTTCTGTTGCTCCTTTTCTGTGTTAAGTCTGGTTTTCCAATATAAATAAATAAATCTTTAAAAACAGAGTGACTCCAGGCTTCTTTTTCATATTGCCTGCTAACCCCATTCTTTCACTCTCTTCCCCGTGTAACTACTGGCTTCACATTAGTCAAGTCTACTAATATTTCAGCCTTTTTGAGCTTGCTGGTCCCTCTCCTATCATTCTCTTACTGCTTATGGCAGCATGGCTTGCTCATATCAGTTCACTGCTCAAATGTTTTTGCTGAGAGTTCTCATCTCTCTCACCACCCTATTGGAAATGTGAAGGGAGAGACACATTACACTGAGTTTAGACCTCTGCGTGTAACATCCGAATAGTGGGAAAAGGAAGTGTAACCTGGAGCAAGTGTTTGGTGCAGCGGTTAGGATGCTGTTTGCCCAGATCACAGTCGTAGCATTCTGCTCCCAGCTCCAGGTTCATGCACATCAGCCACATTATCAGCAGGTGGTGGCTCAAGTAATTGGATCTCTGTCACCCACATGGGAGACCTACAAGTAATTTCTGGTTCTTGGCTTTTTCCTGGTTCACCTTTAGCTGTCAGAGCATTTGGAGAGTAAATCAGCAAAAGACCTCTGTCTCTGCTTTTTACATAAATAAAAATAAAATTTTAAAAAGTAGTATGTATTTTCTTTCAGAGATTATATATTTTTTAACAATGAACAATTCATTTTTCCCCCTCTCCCTCCATCTCCCTCCTTCTCTTTCATTTTCGAGATAATTTATTTTAATATCCATACAACCATGCATTATTATTATTAAACATTAATAAATATATTAATTACATTAAGCATTATTAAGGTTTTGGTGTTCCATTTAATAAGAATTCATCAACTAAAAAGCAAAAGACCCTAGTTTGCTTTGAGTATATGGCAGAGTAATAAACTTCTGGGTATATACCCAAAATACGTCAACATTTTGTATCTAAGAAATACTTGGGGCCCAGTGTGGCAGCCTAGCAGCTGAAGTCCTCACCTTGACCTTACCAGGATCCTATAAGGGCGCTGGTTCTAATCCCAGCAGCACCACTTCCCATCCAGCTCCCTGTCTGTGACCTGGGAAAACAGTCAAGGACGGCCCAAAGTCTTGGGACCCTGCACCCGCGTGAGAGATCTGGAGGAAGTTCCTGGGTCCTGGATTTGGATTGGCTCAGCTCCAGCCGTTGTGACTGCCTTGGGGAGTGTTATCATCAGAGAGAAGATCTTCTCTGTCTCTCCTCTTCCTTATATATCTGACTTTACAATAAAATTAAATAAATCTTTTTAAAAAAGAAACACTTGCACCACCATGTTTTTTTAAAAAACATATATGTTTTCAGGCCAGGTGTGGTAGCCTAGTGGAAAAAATTCGTGCCTTGCATGTGCTGGGACCACATATAGCCACTGGTTCCTGCCTTAGTGGTCCCACTTCCCATTCAGCTCCCTGTTTGTGTCCTGGAAAAGCAGTTGAGAATGGCCCAAGGGCTTGGAACATTGTACCCGCATGGGAGACCTGGAAGAGGCTCTGGGCTCCTGGCTTCAGATCAGCTCAGCCCTGGCTGTTGCGGTCACTTGGGGAGTGCATCATCAGATGAAAGATCTTCCTCTCTGTCTCTCCTCCTCTCTATGTGTCTGACTTTCCAATAAAAATAAATAAATCTTTAAAAAATAAATAACTTTAAAAAAGATTATTATTATTATCTTTTCTGTTCAATTTTTATACTCCCTTGGAATCAGTAAGCCCATGATCTAAGTTTATAACATATGTGGCTTAAAGTCAGAAATGGGAGTGGAGAGTGACTGCCAGAACTCTGGAAGTGAGCAAAGCTGGAAACCACAGTTTAATCTGTCAGCTTGGCACACATCTATCAGAAACCCCATTCTCCCATTTGTGAAAATGCCAATGCCTGTCTGCTACGGCCTCCCTACATCAGAGTGTCCACATGGGTTGGTTCAGCTTCCTAAAACACATGGCGAGAGAAGGCTGAAAACTCATTGAGAGCCTTTTGCTTTGTAAAAATTTGTAAATTTTTACCAGTGCATGCTCCCTGTCTCTCCTGGACCCCTGCTCCACACAGGCTGGTGAATATTTCCCAGCCGCCACTGCAGTGACCTCCTTCCTGGTCCCTGTCTGTTCAGTACTATTCTGTTTGACCATGATGCAGCATCAAACTTATACATATGCAGTCACTGAACCCCTAAGCTGATAACATGCTAGTGCCACTTTCCAATGAATATTGTTGAGCTTAGCCAACACAAACTATGAGAAAAACTTTTTAAAAAGCATTATGCCGCAGAAGGGCAATTGGTTGGATTCTGATTCATCCCCTGCTTCAGCAGCATGCAAGCTTCTCTAGAGGCAAGCTCTGCACACCAAGAAGTCATCAGGAGAAACATGAAGTCATGAGACTTTCTCCCAGGAGAACAGATGCCTGAACAACTTTCCTAGGCGACAAGCAAAACAGAAACTGTCCTAGGGGACAGGTGCCAGGTACCCAAACCAAACAATGCTACCAATTTGTCAGTATTAATTCAGTCTTGCCCAGAACTCCGTTTTATGTACAGGCCTTTAAAAATGAAAGCAGGCTACAAGCAGGTGTGAGAGTTGTGGGCGAGGAAAATGGGAAAGTGTAGAGGTAGCTGTTTACACTTTCTGTTGATCTCCCCATTTGTTTTTATGATGTGTGGGTAGATCAGCCAGGTGCAGAAACCCACAGACAGAAGGAGCACTGAATAAATACAGGTCTTGTATGCAAATTGTTAAAACAGTCCGCATAAGCTCCATTATGACTAGAATACAAATGCCACCTCTTTTTAACATTAACAAAATTATGTTACACCCTATGCACTTTGCTTTGGTATCTCATTTACCATCACACTTGGACATCAGGTAGGCATAAATTAAAACATACAATTTATAGTCCGTAAAATCACAGAAATGCTTATTGATTTCTAAATTAGGATAATATATTTTAGCTGGTGCAGTCTTTTATCAATACATCTTAATTGAATTTTCAAGTCATAGCCTGCAGGGAAAATGTGCTCTATTTTTTTTTTGTTGTTGTTGTTTCAAACGTTGTGAATATTTTCTTAGCAAATGTAATTGGATCAGTTTGAGGCAAAGATGAGTCAATTCTCTTAATCTGTTCAAAGAAAAATCACTCACATATTCTAAGACTAAAGTTTTCAAATACTTCCCCAAAGTAATTAGCTTTTCTTGTAAACTACTTTGCCAACCAGCAGAAAATTACTGAATATTTTGCTTTCTCCTTTAAATGTGTTTTTAAATTTCAGCACTATTTTCATTGTGATTATGCATTAGTTCTTTAACCCTGGGATAGACAAAAAATGACTTGACATGTTAAAACAGTATTCCCTAGTGGGAATTTTGCCAATATTTTAAATGGAAATAAATATTGAATCTCAAGTACATTAATGACATAGTAAATAATAATAAAGTAATGTCAAATTTCTAAAAATGATATTTGATATTTTGGCATTTTGACTGGAAGAAACCATTACAGTGGTCTTGTTTCCTTGGGTGCCCTCAAAAGCAGATCCCGAGGAAGATTTCAGATTGGAGGCTGGTTTGCTTGGGGAGTCTGCAGGCAGGCTAAGGCAAACGAAGCATCCTATGTGATTGGTTAAGAGTATACCCTTGAATTTCTTTGTACGTCCTAAGTTGGAAGCAGAGGTAAAAAACTAAAGGAACTGATTTATTCCTAGTCATTCGGGTCCAACTATCACAGAAAGTATTGTTTAACTTCTTGGACTGTCTGCTATAGATAGTGCCCTGATATCCTATAAGTACAGTTTGCACTTGGTAGATTGCTTTTCTATAGAGATGAGTTGGATCCTGGGCTAATTTCAGTAGATTGTAGTTAAGGATCCTTCTTTTTTGTAGGGTCTGGCCATGTCTCTCTGTATATATTCAGTGTCTAACATGCTACTAAATAGCCTTACTGGACAGTGAGAAGCCTGAAGCACTTATCCCCCTATTTCTATCTCCCTTGGGTTGGTGCTACTCTAAGTGACATTAGCAGAGCAAACTTCCCAGTCTCAGAGAAAACACTGAGGCAGGGAGGAAAGACACTTGTGAGTTAAATTCTCACTTTAACTGTCCCAAGCTAGTTTGCAATGGGCTGGCCTCCAAAGAAAAGGAATTAGCGTTCTGCAGGATTTTACAAAAATTGGTCACAGTCGAACAAGAAGGCGATCAATCCTGGTCAACCATAAGACTGGAACTTGAGCCCCTGATCATTCCAGGTGAAGTGTTCCTGCTTGCTACAAATAAAGAAAGTGAGCTTAAAAAATAAGGCTGGCATTGCAGTTCTGCCATGTTATCTTCTTAAAACATTCTGGTCATGGATCACCTGAGAGTAAGAGCCAACATTTCCCTGCTCATGTACCATAAAGGCTCACATCAGAAATTGGGATCCCTCACCCTGAGTGTGACCTAAGGCCATTCTACCTTGCAGTGTACCAGAGAGTTTGCACAGCTTGTTGTTTCTCTCTCTTTGAATTTTCTCCAATAAACTTTACTCTTGCACATTTTGAATGAGTACTGACTAATTACTGGGATTTTGTTGCATAACAGCGTTTTATTTATTTACAACAACTTTCTGAGGACGATATATAATTAGCACTTTTAATTTCAATCAACTGAGCCAATGGAATTCTTTACCTAATCAAACAGAAAATAATTTTTTGTTTGTTTCTTTAAAACTAAAATATATTTGGTTGCTCACAGAAGTATTTGGACGTCTGGCTAAGTATTCTTGGGATTGAGTTTCCAGGAACGGTTTTGAAAACCACAGGGAAGGATTGACCCAAAGAGGAAGCTACTGCTCCTGTTGGTATTCCATAGAGTGCTAGGACAGGTGCTGTCAAATTGGAACTCGTTGCCTAGGCTGGTTCAGTGCTTGAAGTTATTAAAAAGCTATGATGATGTTGGTGCTCTCAAAACAAGAAGACAGAGTTGTTGTCCCACAAATCATAAAAAATGGATTGTGACTGGTTATCCTTTGGTTGTTGCTTGCTTACTGGTCAACTTCCCACAAATACGAATCAAACTGGAGAACCTTCCCACTGTCAAATTCCCAGATTGAGCTCTTAAAGAGGTTGGGAATAAAATTTTCTGCATTTTATTCTGTGGAAGCAGGACTCTTATGATAGGATTTTCCAATGTAGTAATGGAATTTCAAAATGTGCTGGGTAATTAAAAAATTGGGACAAACATCAGAACTAAGGTCGTGGTACAGTGAGTCAAACTATCACGGGTGACGCTAGAATCTCCTGTGAATGGAGGCTGGTGTCCTGGCTACCCCATTTCTCCATCCTGCTAATAATCCAGGGGAAGCAGAAGAAGATGATCCAAATACTCGGGACCTTACAATAACGAAGCTCTTGACTTTAATCTGGCTCAGCCCTGGCATTGCAGTCATTTCCGGAGTGAACCAGCAGATGGAAGAAATGTCTGTAAATCTGCCTTTCAAATAAACAAATCTTGAAAAACAAAAAGCAAAATCATGACAAATATCCATCTTCAATGTAGCAAATATTTTATTTTAGAAGGAAACTGAAAAGCAGGAAATTTCTATGATGTGTCTAATATTTATGTTACTCTATACTCTATATATTACTCTATAGTCTCAGGCTGTAAGCATACATATACACATACACACACATATATAGCATGTATAGGTATGCCTATGTAGACATAGAGAGAGCAGTTTGCCTAAATTCATATTCTACCTGCTTTTTAGAGTCCAAGTCAAATATTTATAAACAAGTGCATATAGAATCCCTGTCCATACGGAATGAAAACAGTCCTGTATGCTTACTAAAACGTATGGACAATGTGGTTCAATTGGGACTGTGTAGTGGTATGTTTTGCTTTCTGTGTGGGTTGTTTGGTTTATCTGTTTGGCTTGTTTTTAAATTATCGTTTCTTCTCTTTTCTTCTGGTAATAGCAACTCTTCCTTTGGAGAACCATTTCTCTCCAAATAGATATGGCCCTCATGAGCCATTCCATTCTCATTCCATTCTTCATGAATGGTCATGAAAATTAGGTTGGCTTATCCTTGAATTGATCCCCTTGGCATAGTGGTTAGCTTAGGATGGGCATATTACTTAAGATGTTCCAATAAAATTTTTTTTCCCAGAGCTTTGCTGCCAGACTTGGCATATAAGACTGTAGTTGGTTCAATAAAGGCCTTCCTAAGAATGTGGCTTCTGAATTGCCATGACCCGTGGCTACGTTGCCTTACACCATAAACATATTTTGTAGGTAATGTCAAAATTGAGGATCTGGAGATAACAGATTATCTTGGATACACTGAATATTTCACCTTGGATGGGCTTCAGGAAGTCCTCAGCATGGTCAAAGGAGGGATGTAGGAGCTGATTGCACCCAGGGAAGAAGGCGCTGCAGTCACGTGGCAACAAGCCATGGAAGCCTGGCAGTCATTGGAAACTGGAAGAGGAGAAGAGCAGATGTTCCTCTGGAACTTTTCAGGGAAATAAACTTTGGTCAGTCTTTTGTTTTAATCCCCTAAAACCCATTTAATCCAAGTTTAAATAAGTTCTGATGATCAAAGTCATTAAAAATGTTACAACTAGATGCCCCCTGAAATTTAGACAGAGGTGAAAGGTGCTTTAAAGTAGAATTCAATAGTCACTTGAGTGTACTAATTTTACCTTCAAGCAATTTATTTGATCTGAACTTATAAACCCTTTAATATTTACTGATATTTTGTGTTATGTCTGATTCTGTGCTGAGCACTTCATATGCATCCTTCCAATTAATTGTCATTGCAGCTCAACAGATTAGGTATTCTTAGTATTTCCATCTTGCCAATAAAGCAGTTGAGGTTTTGAGACCTTAGATATTTAGTATAGAACTAGCCAGTTGAAAAGGCAGGATACAAATTTGGTCAGTGAATTTTGTTGAAGGGCCTATTAATTAATCAGCGCTATCAGAACAACTTCAGCTTGAAATTATATATGCTATCTTTGTGTAATTTATATCCATGTATTTCTTCTGTGATTTCTACCTAAGACATGGAAATACTTAAATCTATGGCCAAAACCTGTCCAACTGTTATGAAATGGCATGTCTCTAGCTCGGTTTATTCCAAGTTGTTATCTCAGCATGAAATATGTATTATCTCTGCTATGTTTCAAAGCAGTAATGTAGTCTAGGAATGGGAGCAGGATTTATTTAGAGATTAAAAAGGAAGTGTAAGATTTGCTGACTACCAGGGAAGGAACACATCAGCTGAATACAGAGAAGAATTTAGGTGGCCTTTATTTCAGGGATCCTTGGTCACAGGCGTCCCTTCCTGGTGTAGCAGAAAAACAAACGTGAAGGAGAGAGCTACAGATGATGAAGTGCCAGGAAGAGACCTACAAAGGGGTTTTAAATCCCTTAACATGAAAGCTGAAGCAGGGGTTGCTTTGGCCCTTATTTGGTGGGAAATATTGGTTTGTGTCCATTATTGGTGCAGCAGTGACCCCGCTGCTTGAGGGGTGCACCAGAATTCTGCTGTCCCTTCTGGGGTGTAGCTGGAAATGGGGCTAGAAGCAGGCTTCACCCTCCTCCGGTTACCATGGCAACCAGCAGAAAGAACACACTCAGAGGTGATGCAGTTAACCTCTTTGAGGGAGAATCATCCCCAACCAGTTCAGTCATGCCTTTTTAAAGGTAGAGGATAGTGTCTTAAATGAATATACAAATAGGGGGGAATTTGAGTGGGGTTCAGTGTATGTGGTGATCACTGGAAAGGTTTCATGGAGTGCCCACATGCAGCTCAATATGCATTTTCCTCATGGCATTTCCTGCATGATGAGGAGGCTCAGGCTCAGGTGCATGATGGAAAAACAGGTGTGCTGAGTCAGCAACGAAGAGTAGAGTCTTAGAAGTAAATAGAGAGCCAAGGCACAAAGGTTACTGGAAACCTTTCTGCAACATGATTCACTAAACAAGCTCCCCACTTAGCCTGTATCAACATGGCCCTTTAACTTTTATAAAGTTAAAAGCAACAAAATGTTGCAAGGAACCCATGTTTGGAATAAGTTACTTTCCATGAAATAACTGAACAGAGTAGATGCTTCTTCACTCAACATATGCTATAAATTGGATACAGTTTCTGCTCCTGGCTCAAGCTCATGTTTTAGTCTGTCAGTGTAGTGGTGTTAGGAAATTGGGCCTCTAAAAGGTGAAAAACAATGAAGAATCAGTGCATCTCTCACAGGAATGAGTTTTTTCTCCCAGGACGTTATTAGTAACCATGAAAACAGTCTATTATGAAGCAAGGCTGCTCTTCTTGCTTTTTCCTCACACACCTACTTGGCCCTCTGCTTTCCACCCTGAATGGAATCCTGGGCCATAATGGCACATTTTAATGTATATGTGATTTGTGTTCAAGATAGAGAAGAGAGAGAATGATTAGAAGCAATATCTGAACAGATAGTGACACTAATCTTCAAAAACCTAAGGCATCAAGTTACAGAATCAGAAAGAATAATGATCTCTAAATAGGATACATTTTAAAACAACCATACCTAGACACATTAGAGACAAACTGCTGAAGGCCAAATACAAGGAGAAAACTGTGGAAGCAGCAAAAAGAAAAATTTCTCTTTAAAGAAGCAGCAATAAGATTTTCAACAAAAATGATGGAAACAACAGTAAAATAGCTTCTGCAAGATGGAAGTGAATGCTACAGATTCAAAATAGACAAAGTGTCTTAAGAAATGGACATAAATGGATAACAAATGTAAGTGTGAAAGTTAAGTGATAAAGCTTTTGGAACTAATAGTAAGACATTATTCATGATCTTGAGAGTAAGTAATTATTTCCTAAATAAGTAGTAACACTAGCCAATACCACTGAAAAATTCTACCTCATCACAGTCAATGAGTTGTACTAATCAAAAAACAATGAGTGGCATTTACAACTAGGTGGTCCCAACTAGAGACCATCATGCTCAGGGAAATGAGTCTATCACAAAAGAACAAATATTCCACATGTTCTCTCTTATATAAGAAAATCAGCACGGAAAGAGTAACTTCAATAATCCGATCCATATTATTTGTTTGTTTGTTTGTTTTGGCTGCATCCCATAGGTTTTGATGTTTTTAATCTCAGTTTTATTTATTCCAAAGACTTTCTTTTTCTCTTGTCGAATTCATTGCTGGCTCATGGATTAAACAGTGGCATCATTTTTCCCAAGAGACTTTTGTGTTTCCTTTTTGTCACCCATGTGTTGGTTACTCAGTGGCACGTTTTTTCATGGTGCTATAATTTGTTTTTGTCATCATTGTTGTTGTTGCGCTTGTTCTAACTCATACCAGTTGTTGACCTTGTTTCATGGCTTCTCAGTTATGGAAATGTATATAGTAATGGAGTACTGGGGTCCACGATATCCAGATATGGGGGTATAATACAACATTCATTCCTGCTTCCAGATGAAAAATGGATTCCCAGTGAAACTGTTGGAACCGAGTAGACAATGGAATGCTGGACTGACATTGTCTGTACCAGCAATGTTGGGGTTCATTTAAATAAGAGACTGATGGAATTGTGAATCCTTATGAAGGTCTACACCATTATAGTAAAATGTGGACAATCTGTCAGGGGATGAGATTTTGAGGGTAATCACATTCTATACAAAATTGTACCACATAATTCAAAATTTAAATATATATATATATATATTAAAAAAGATAATGAATGGTAAGGAGTGAAAGTTTAGAAGAGTGAATTCAGAAGATATATATTCCCAGAAGGACTCCATTCACTACAAATAAAACAGACTATAATGTATAAATAAAATAATGTAATGAGGAGGTGGAAAGACTGGAACTGGCATTCATTGTTGAGGGAATGTTAATTGGTACCATATTTTGAAATTTTTTGGCAGTATCTATTACCAGAAACTTAAAACCTACCATGGGTGTTATAATCACCATATACATGTACAAGAATGTTCCTGGCAGGTTTATCTGTAATTATTTACATCAGGAAACAATCCAAATCTGCAGCAATGTGACAATGGATAAACCAACTTCAGTACCTTTATTCAATGGAACACTTTCAGAAAGTCACTACGTGCCAAAGTATCCAAATCTCGCAGACATAATGTTGTGCAGAAGAAACAGACACAGAAGAGTACATGTTGTGTGACTCCATTTGTGTGGCTATCAAAAGAAGGCAAAACCAATTTATGGCATAGTGGTCAGGAAGGTATTACCTTTGGGGAAGTATGTATTGATTAGAAGAAACCTCTCTTTGAAATTCAGACTAGTGGGGAACCTGGTTTCCTGTTAAGGAGGGCTGGTCAGTGGGGGGCATCTCATGCCCCACTGAGGGCTCCGGATCAGTGGGAGCCAGTCAGTGCCCAGGGTGTCATTGCAGGTGGTGACTTTACCCAACAGCATGCAAAGCCACCCCATATAGAATTCTATATAACATACAGAATTAAAATACTTGACATCAATAGCACAAAAAAGATGAAAGGAATGTTCTGATATCCTAGTTTTTAAAAATTATGTCTTTGAAATGTGCTACTCTTTGTAGCACATTCCCGGCTGATCAAGCCACAGTTCAAGTGCTCACATGTGGTTACTAGCTAATATTTAACCCAGGTCTTGTGCAGTGGTTCTCAAAAGAAAGATTTTTGATCTCCATGGGATATCTGGAAATGTTGGAAGATGTATTTGATTGCCATTACTGGGGAAGTCAGGGTGAAGCAAGTGGTTTCTAATAACAAGACACCATGGACACTGTTAAACATCCTAAAATATACACATGAACAGTGCTCCTCATTCCCAGTACTCAATCCATTTAGGCATTTAACCAATTGGTATTTAACCAGTGCTACTATGATTGAGAAACTTTCTTTACAGTAATGTGTAAAGTGATAGTTTAAAAGTGTATAGCTAGTAAGCAAATGGTGAGGGTGTGGATGCATAATAAAAGTTCCTTAACATATGCCAGAGTAAAACAACAGAAAAAAGTCTGTAGAAGTAGGACAAATAAGAAAAGAAATAGCTGTACTAGCAAAATTATGTTAAATATTAATGAATATCATAATTAAAGCCTAAAATAATTAGAGGAAGAAGTCTATGACATATGTTGCAAAAAAACTTGAAAAATAATGTTGCATAAACATTTAAGATAAAAGAGTGGAAAGTCTAAATCAGAAAAATTGATACAAGACTGGTTTATCTGATCGTAGTGAATTAATATTAAAATAGCATTTAATGCAAATTGTGTTTCTAGCAGCAAAGAGATATTTCATAATAATATGAGGATCTTGTATCAAAGTGATGAAAGTGATTGATTTAAAATACCAGATCACTGCATTACTTTACTAGTATAAATCTTTCAGCGCCTCCTCACTGACCTCGGGTAGGACTCAAATTACAGTTACGATGGGTGAGCTCCCCATGAATCACCTCCTTCACACATACAGCTCATCTCTTTCCACAAAATTTAGTTTCAGGATTGTCAAAAGTTAGCACTTACTCAAAATCACTTTGTTGTTTTAAAATAATTTTCTTGCTCATATTGGTGGCTTTGTTTAGGATACTTTTATTTTGTGAAAATCATTTGCTTATTTTTTAAAGAAGTATTTTGGTAGATTCTACCTAAAGCTCTTCTAATGGGTCCTCGAATATATATATATATATATATATATATATTTTTATATCTCAACCTCATGAATGCTTTATTTTATTTTATTTGTTTATTTTTTAAAGAATCTTACATAGTTGATTAGGGTACAAAGGGCCAAGGGCTACAGGAAAGTGGGTAAAACCATTGTTTCCACACTAATATCATCACTTTTTCCTCTGTATCTAGGGTCAGGGGAGAAACAAAGGGAGAAGCCCCACCCAGCTTCCTACCTATCCCAGGTCCCTGATGCAAGGCATGCTCTGAGGGTCCTGCTCAAGCAGTTTTGATAGTTCAACAGTTCTGAATTGCTGCCAATCTCGCCATTACAAGCACGGTGAAATCTTTTCTGAATCCACTGGCTGACATAACCTGTTCATAGTTGAGGTTCTGAGATCAGCAGTTCAGTTGGAGGGATAACCAAAGAAACTTCATCTGAGGTGATCCCAGACCTGATTCTTGTGTGTGCTTGCTAGTACAGGGTCTGGCATAATCCATCGCCCCAATCAGTTTATGCATATGTTGGTCATTGCAATTGCTGGGTCAGTTCTGCTTCCAGCCCTGTCTTCCACACGAACCAATGGTTGTTACAGTCCAGTCCAATACTTGGCCCTCCCGCAAGCCAGTGGGAGCTGCAGCCTAGTTGGGGTGACTCCCCATAACCCCAGCAGTCTGGCCACCTCCCCTGGTTCCCATGCTTGCCAGTATGTACCGCAGACTTGTTAAGTCTGTCCCAGATCCCATTTAGCTCTCTTACATGTCAGTGGGCACTGAAGCCTAGTTCAACCCAACCAACCTACTATCCAGCCCACACACATACTGGCAGATGCCTTTCTGTCTGGCGACCCCTGCCCCTATCCTAGTTTTCATGCTCTCTAGCGAGAGTGGTTACCCAAGAGGGAAGTGCCCACTATTTCCCTACTAGAGCACTCCCACTCCCTGATTTTGCACTCCCTAGTCGGTTCTGCAGTTTAACTTCACAGATTTAGCCCCCAGTGCCAGCCTCTGCCAGCTGATGCTTCAGCAAAGCCCAACCAATCCTCACCCACTCTAATTTTTGCTTGCACCAATTGGAACAGTTAGCCCAACCTGGCTTTTCCCTAATCCAGTTCACATGAGGCCCACAGGTGTTGTAGCCCTGCCTGGTCTGGTCTGCCCTCATCCCAACTCACGTTCTGCAGTAGGAGTGGTTGTCCAGCAGGGGAGCCCACATTCCCCTTGCCGGCTTTGCCCCATCCCTTCCTCCCTGGTTCTCATGTGTGCTGTTTGGCACTGCTGTCACATCTGGTATGGCTCACCTCACCTTGGCATTCCGTAATGTGCACTGGTTTGTGTCGCGACTGAATCTGGCCATACCCACACTCTGTTCTGGTGCTTGGTTTCACCAGTGGGTGATGTGAACTGGTTCAGCCTGGTCTGCCCCCGACCTATGCCAAATGTATGCCAGTGGGTATCTTTCCCTGTCCTGGTCTGGGTTGCTCCCTATCATGGTTGTTGTGCTCACCTGCAGGGACTGTGTCCTAACAGAGGAGTTTCCCAAGCTCTTCCATCAGAACCACTCTCTATGCTAGATCTTGCGCATACTAGTGGGTTCATGGGCCAGCACTTCATGAATGCTGACTTTCAGGAATGCGTTAAAAAGACTCATTTCTTGCACATTTGTTTTTAAATTCTGCCTTTTCAGCTAGCCTGTAGAAAATATTAGACACTCATCATCTTTTGTTAATTGGAATTAATTTGTGTAGGTAAATGCTTGTACTCACACAGCCATTTGCTATATGAAATTATCTAAAATATTTGCTAGTCTATTTTGCCATTTACATAGTTCTTTCATATTCGGATACCTTGTAAATTGTTTATATGATTTCAATGAATATTTTAAAGACTAAAATCTTTAATTTACATTTTTACTTTTGTTCTTACAAATTTAGTTGTCTGAAGAATTAATAACATAGTTACTCCAATGCAGTATTTGAGTACCTATTTATGTTGTTCTTCTATTACAGATTGATCAATGCTTTGCCATAGTGTTGTTCATTGTCTAAACATAGACAAATTACACTGAGCACAAATAGTAACTTGAAAAATTGGTATTTTTACCAAATGCATGGATCTTTACTTTTGAGCATCTACTATAGAAGGATTAGAGAGTATACAATGCAGGGTGTTATGCTTAGAACATACTATAATCACAATGCTTAAATTTTTGATTATATGTTTAAAATGTATTCAGTTTATATTACAGCTGTTTTTGCTAGGCTTACAAATTTAAATACCTAAAGTAAAATTTTAGATGAACTGATTTATGATCTGGCCATTGAGGCTATTGTTATTTCAAAATAGAGGAATTTCATATTTGCATTGTAACAGACTGAGTAAGAATGAAAAATTTGAGTCAAACCACTGGATCTGAACTCAGGTTCGTTACATCCAGTCACATAACCGTGGGCAAGTTCCTTAACTTCTCTAATCCTCAGGGGGTTTTGTTTGTTTGTTTGTTTGTTTGTTTGTTCTTGGGTTTTGTTTTGCTTACAAAAAGGAAGATAGCAAATATTGTCTGTTTCATAGGTTATTTTTAACTTTAAATGATTAATATTGATAAGACACTTGGCACTGTTCCTATTGCATAGTAAATGCTCAATGGAAATGAAGGAATACAACAGGTATAGTTAAGTAAAATCAATACATAATACTGTTAATTAAAAGACTTTCACATCTACAGTGTATTTAAGTAGGGCTAATAAAAGCTATTATTTGCTGAGCACTGTGCTAAGTATTTTATACCCATTATCTCATTTGAATTTTATAATAACTTTGGGAGTTATGTATAATGTCTTTATTTTATGGAGATGTTAACCAAGGCTCAGAGAATATATGCTATATGCATAAAGTTATATTTTCAGTAAGAATATTGCAACATAGTCATTAAAAGAAGACAATTTAATGTCATGGATATTTTAGGCAGTCTTTTTAAAAATGAACCTTTAGACTTTCTGTTTTCCCCTGCAAAATGAATATAGTTTTGGTAATTGAAAAAGAAAAAAAAAAACACAGAACACTCATGTTGCAAATAATTCAGACTGTGCAAGGAGATAAAAGAATCACCCACAATTTTACGACTCAAAGGCAGTCACAGATAAGCAATTCACTAAATGTACGTAGCAAATGGTTGCTTAATAAATGCATGTTCTCTATTTCTTAACTGGATTTAAGTTTTTGTTTGGATTAAGCTGAAATGCTCCCAACACCAGCAAGGCAGAGGACCAGTTCTAAGGAAGGAGATGCAAGCAGAAATTGCTGGTCAAGCACTGTTGAACAAGCGGCAGACTGGTCTGACTATCACTCTGTATCCTTTCTCCTTATCTTTCTTTTTCCTGCTTGAAGTGCAAACAAGTAGGAGTATAGCAGATATTATCCAGCCCAGAGGAAGATTTGCAGTCTGGCACAAGAGCTCTGAGTCTCTGGTAGAATTAGAAAGCCTTTTATCAATCTTGAGCTGCCTATGTTGCAGATTTGTAATGGAAGGGAGAGGAAAATGTTTTGAATTAATTTATTTTAACCTTGTTTCTGTTACATGTAAACATTCATTTTGATCTTACTTCTGTTTCATTGGAGAAGCAATCTTAACCAATGCATTATTATTCTGGAATATTTTCCTTATTTGATTATATTGAGTATTAAAAGGGAACCTTATTAAAATGCATATTATAAAAAGGAAATCTTATTATATATCCAAAATTCTGCAATAAACTATTTATTTAACCATGTTATGGAAGCAGACATGATTGTTTGCCACTCAACAGATGTTTCTGTTGATTCTTTGTTAACAGAATTCTTCATTTAGATGGCATTCTGTCCAGGCCTGGGAGGAAGCGTGACTGCTGTGCTCATCTACATTAATTAGAGCCGTGTATCCTTTCTTGCCAGTAGTTTGTCTAGAAGTGACTGTATAATAGCATTTCGATAGATGCCAGCAGAAGAAAATCATTTTCCATCTTAAAAAGAGACATGAGAGAATAATATTTTGTCCTCATGCCGGTTTCTTCTGCTGATTCTGTGGAATGAGTCAACACAGCAACCACCTGTGAAAACGAAGGGCTGTATTTTTTGCATGATGATTATGATGATGAAACACAGAGAATCCCTAACCAGGATTTCCTTTTAATTGTGTTTTTTATTATTATTATTGAAAAGACAGAGTTATGGAGAGAAGAGGGACAGAGGGAGAGACCTTTCACCCTCTGTTTCACTCCTGAGATATCTGCATTGGTTGGAACTGGGCCAGTCTGAAGCCAGCTTCCAGGAGCTTCTGGAGCTTCCACATAGGTGTAGGGGCCAAAGCACTGTTCTCTGCTCTCTTCACAGGCCATAAGCAGGGAGTTGGATTAGAAATGGAGTAAATGGGACTCAAACCAGCACCCAATTGGGATGCTTGTCTTGCAGTGGAGGCTTAACCTACTATGCCAGGGGTCAGTCCTAACCAGGCTTTTTTTTTTTTTTTTTACAACATAAGCATTCTAAATGCTATGTACTATGATTCATCATTTAATTTTATAATAATGTAATGACTAAGAAATAGAAATACATACTCTGAGTTTCAGTTTATGTATAGGCAAAAACATTCCTGATGACAAACTTTTTTCAAAGTTTTATCATGTACCATCTGTATGTCAAACACTTTAGATGCACTAGAAATATATTAGCAAACAAAAAAAATTTGTCTTGTCGGGCCTGGCACAATAGCCTAGCAGCTAAAGGTCTTGCCTTGAATGCACTGGGATCCCATATGGGTGCCGGTTCTAACCCTGGCAGCCCCACTTCCCATCTAGCTCCCTGCTTGTGGCCTGGGAAAGCAGTCAAGTATAGCCAAAGTCTTGGGATCCTGCATCCATGTGTGAGACCAGGAAGAGGCTTGATGATCCTGGCTTCGGATTGGCTCAGTTCAGCCATTGAGACCACTTGGGGAGTGAATCATTGGAGGGAAATCTTCCTCTCTGTTTCTCTTTGTCTCTGTATATTTGACTTTGAAATAAAAATAAATCTTTAGAAAAAATTTTTCCTTATACGGTGTACTTTTGAAAGGAAAGCCAATTTAGATTAATAAAACAAATGTTTTAAATTTTAATTTTCTTTTTAATATTGTTTACATAATTGAGAAATATGTAAACAACATCAAAAAGAAAATTTCATCCCCTCTTCTCTGTTCTCCCCTCCAGTCTCACAATTGGTGTCTTTCGTGAATTTTCCCAAGCCCATCATGCTGCCGCTGGAGTGTCTCCCTTACTGCAATTTTCAAGGCTGTAATTTTCAAAGGGGACCCGCCTGGGGAGAGTTTTGGAATTGGGGAGATGCTTTCCGACACAGTGATTGGGTCTCACTATTGGCATTTGTGCCTGAGACCTGCACATCTTAGATATTCTTCCCCATGAGAATCAGTCTTATTCAACAAAGTTCACACTACATTTAGATGTCTCAATGCATAGTCTGACCTGGAAAGCCTGTTTCTAATTTTCTGAGCCTTCATTATAACACCATCTTACATATAAATAAAAGTACTTTTTGAAGATGTTAGTATGCTCAGAATCTTTCAGGAATGCAACAACTAGGAAAATTTGGAGAAAACCATGCTTTTTTCCTTGTAAAGGAAACTAAGAGCTGTTTACCAAGATCAGTCACTGACGTCTAAAATGGTTCCTTTAAATTGATGGTATAACTTACTCAGATCAGTTTGCATTTGTCATACCTCTCATGGTGTTTTCAAACATCAAACAAATGCAAGGCAAAGTGTCACCAACATTCAAATATTATATACTTTTACTTTTAAATTCTCAATTATTCACTGTAAGTAGATGCAAACATCTACTCACTTTGCTTTCTTGGGTAGTAGTGTTCATATACTTACAATAATAAAATATGTTTATGAGTAAAAACACGGGGCAGACAAGATTAACTTGCTTTTACCTATATGCCATGAAGCAGGAAAACTTGTCACAGTGAAAAAAAAAATTTCAAGGGGGAGGATGAATAATGTAGCTGATAGGTAAGTTCTAGTTTTAGGAAGCAGTGCATTCAGTACTTTCATTTTCTCTTTCATTCAGAAATATTTGTGTGCGCTTCTCAGAGCAAATATTAAGCCTTTATACAGCACGTCTGTTTCTTTCCTCAAGGAGTTGCCTGAGATTTATAAGGCAACACACATGGGACTCTCACACTATGGATATATGCTGGGAACTGAGATACAAATCTTAGCTTTTCTAGCAAGGGCTAGCCATTGCTTTTAGCTGGCAAACACATTGGCCAACTGCTATCCCCTGGTGTAGTGGCAAAAGCTGGTGTCTCTGGGCTTGTGGCTCAGAGCGCGTCAATGAGTACACTTCTCCAGTTCTCGTGAAGTAGGGCGTGTGATCCCAGCCACAGTTTTCTACTGGGGTTGCTAAAGAAAGAGTTAGTTAACAAACCTTTTCTTTTGGCGATCAGAGTTCAGAGTTTATGAAAACGGGGTATTATGATCCTAGTTTTTGGTCCTGTGAAGAATGTCTGCTTGTAGTGAGAGGTAATGAATCCACCAGAGATGGCAGAGATTACAGGGGAGAGAGAGAGGTACTGAATGCTGCTTCCAGGTCTGAGGTTCTAAAAACTGACACTCCTTAGGGTGTTAGTTGATGAAAGATTCTGGGCAGAGGAGTCTGCCTCCTCAGCTCTATCACACTTCACCATCTGGAGCTCAAAGCAGCACTATTCATGCCTGGGGCTCAGAATGTGTCTTACATAAACAGTTTCTTCAACCTCTGGCTCCCAGTTCTGTATCTTCTACCAGGGATGTCCTCAAATCACATCTCCTGGAAAAAGAAACCAGTTTCAGATATGGCAAGACTTAATTTCAGGGAGACAGTCTCTCAAGGAAACCAAATCTGTAGAAATGCATCTCTCGCCTACCACGTAAGTAGTCTTACGTAATTAAACAAAAATCTTCTAATTGTAGTCTTTGCTGTATATTTATATAACCAAAAATTCCAAGGAGTTTACTTAAAACAAAACAGTCATTTGCCCCAAGTCTGTTTTCTTGTGAAACAAAGAACGGTTGGCAGGCCTTTCTTGCCCAAGTTTTAGTTCAAATTCAAGCTCAAGGTCCTTGGCCCCTTTGTTCCTCTTTGATGTCTGTTAGAGCAAATTTTCACAACTGATGCACTGCAAATGAGAACTGGGTCTGTAGGGGTGGCTGCACAAGTGACGTTTCAATTTTGCTCCTGATATCACTATAACACTCCTGGGAAGATAAGCATGAGTGGGCTTATTCTGTGAGTAGTTAGAAATGTAGGCCTGAAACATAATAAAATACCAAGGAAATCAATAGAAATTTAGTATTAAATCCAGTGGAGGTCGTGGCAGTTAATTGTCATTTGCTGGTTTCTTGATACTGTGATTTTAAGAACAACTGTGGTACATTACTTGGGGCATGACCAGAAGTCTCCCAAAGAGACCAGGTTGGAGCACAAGGCAATCAATATAACTGCATTATTTGAGTGTAATGTAAGTCCCTCTAATTTCTTGCCCTGTCTCTTTGCATCCTCGCCTAATAGCAGCTGCAGTCCTGACCAGTGCTGTCAACTTGAGTTCCCCCAAGAGGCCCTTCTTAGTCTTTATGCTTTTGCCATTTAACTGGGTTCCTGAACTGGTTCCTTTGTCTTTTTTGCTTTTACCATTGTAGTTAACAACATAAAAGGCACTTTGATCTAATGCCTTGCATGAAATGTGCCACATGACAGTTTTAATATTAATTTTGTTTCTGTGATTAATAGAAATCGGTGCTGAAAAGAAGTCCATAAGAACTACAATTAGTATTAAGTTAGAAAGTCAGTGGACAAGAGGCCTCACTGCAGGAAGGATGAGCTTCCCATTGTGAATTGAGACTTTCGGAGCCCATTAAAAACTTGGCCACACCTTCAGGTGGGTGGCGCAAGAATTGCCCAGCTATTTCCTAACTGGATTGAGACCATCAGTGGGGAACATCTTCCCTGCAGGTTGCTGCCCAGACAAGGAGGGGTCAGGGAGCACTTCAAATCCAGAGACCCTTCTGAAAACCTTTGCTCTCCCTCTCTCCTTTCAAGAGGCACCCCATCTCCCAGACCTCTCCTGGAGCTGCTTTTCCTTTCCCTCTTCTTTCCACATTCGCCTGGTCACTTTGCACATCAAATTTCTCTATCTGCAACGATTCCAGGATTTTTATTTATATACTAAGCTAAGGAAAGAGCCCACTCAGCTTTGCCCCTAACAGGAGTGAAAAACTGTGTTGGTCTCAATCTTTTTTTTTTTTTTTTTAGTATTAGCCTGTTGTTCTCTGAGAGGCTGGAGGCACACACTGAGAAAGATGCAAGCTTGGGTACGGTGCCATAGCACCACAGCTTTGCTTGGACAATCTAGTGAGTTGAACTTCAGCCTGAGATGTTTATATCGATTATTGTCATCTTGGGATCTTGCTCACATAAATACTGGCTCACATAAATCCCAATTCATTCTCCCCACTCTTCATTTCCATTTTTCTTTAATTTTTTTATAGTAGCTGTATAACCAGAAATTTATATTTCACAGCCTCTCTTGAAGCCAAGGTGGTCTGTGATGTGGTTCTGACCATTAAAGGGTAAGGCTGTATAATTTGGTGCCACTGTTTCTCCTTTTTTGTGTGGTTCTGAGGCCTTGAGGCACTGTAGCCATTTAGTATCAAGAGGCAGTAAAGAAGAGAATGAGCAGTAGTATGGCAAAATGCTCAACTGAAAAGTTGGAAAGGCTCTGATGCCTAATAGCATTGTAAATCTTAGCCCAGAATTGTCTACACTGAGACCTACGTCAGGTGAGTCAAGTGCACCTCTGTTCCTCAAGGCCAATGTTTCTCACACCTTTCAGTGTTTCATCTCCTACCTGTACACCACATGTGGACAGATGAGCAAAGCTGCTTAGCACTGCATACTTTCCACATCTCAAGTGATCCCTCCAATTACTAAATGGTCACTATTTTAACTTATTTTTAATCATTTATCCAGAGAATTCCACTTCAGGTCACTTTTAGTTACAGCTTCCTCTTCTTTAAAATTGAACACTTTGGGGCCAGGCACGATAGCATAATGGTTAAGATTCTCGCCTCAAACGCGCCAGGATCCCATATGCACACCAGTTCTAACCCCAGCAGCTCCACTACCCATCTAGCTCCCTGCTGTGGCCTGGGAAAGCAGTCGAGGACAGCCCAAAGCCTTGGGACCCTGCACTCATGTGGGAGACCCGCAAAGAGGTTTCCTGGCTCCTGGCTTCGGATCAGTTCAGCACCAGCTGTTGTGGTCATTTGGGGAATGAATCATTGGCTGGAAGATCTTCCTCTCTGTCTCTCCTCATCTCTGTATGTCTACCTTTCCAATAAAATAAATAAATCTTAAAAAAAAAAAAAGAAACCTGAACTCTTTGGGAACACACTGGAGTTAGAAGGTGCTTGAAGGTAAGGAGTTAACTCTCAGCCTAAAAAAAAGAAGCAATGACATACCTGAAAGTCACCATGGAGGCAAAAAGGAAGTTACTCTGTGAGGTCAAAGTGGGACATGTGGCATGTGAAAAATAAATTTAATTAAGTGAGAAGTTTTAAATCTGAAGAATCTAGGGATTGGTCAGTGAACAAGTGCTTGGCTAATAGAATGGGCATGGAGGTGTGAAGATCAAGGAAGGCAAGAAATTAACCTAAAGACCTCGACTGGAGCTATGAAATCCCCTTTGGATGTGGTGGGTGCAAGAGTACAGAAATAATTTACTTGGGCTTAGCATGGTGGCCTTGCTTTATACATGCCAGGATCCCATGTGGGCGCTGGTTTGTGTCCTGGTGGCCCCGATTCCAGTCCAGCACCCTGCTTGTGGCCTGGGAAAGCAATTGAGAATGGCCCAGGTCCTTGGGACATTGCACCTACGTGGGAGACCTGGAAGAGGTTCCTGGCTCCTGGCTTCGGATTAGCTCAGCTCTGGCTGTTGCAGCCTTTTGTGGAGTGAATCAGCAGATGGGAGATCTTCATTTCCATCTCTCCTCCTCTCTGTATATTGACTTTACCGTAAAAATAAATGAATCTTTAAAAAGAGAGAATATACTGTTCCTGACTCAGGGTTCAAGGGCCGAGGAAGAAGCTTGAGTCAGGTGAGAGCTTTGTAATGTGAAGTGGAAGAAGAGATGTGGCCTGAAGATATTTATTTCAAACATCTGGACTTGAAGGGAAGGTGCTGCCTCATTTGTCTGGAAATGGCGTTGGAAATCTAGCAGAAAATCTAACTCTGAGCATAGAGCGTATCTTTTCCCTTCCTCCTGTCCTTGTTGTCCACCCATTTCTCCTCCTGACATTTTCCGGCTGCTTTTCCCTTGGCCAATTTAGGTCATGATAGCATTGCAAGTAAAATATAGGAACAAGTAAGATTTTCTAAATTATCTTTCCTGATTAGGAGTTAGTAACAATTAAAATAATAATTATTAGTTATAATGTAGATAAATAACATAAATGTAATATATATATAATTAAGACATTGCAGATAATACATTTTGAACACATGTTAGATGTCTGACACCATTCAACGTGTTATTCACACATTGATTCATTAAATCTTCATTAAAAACCCACTGACTGTGTTAAAATGCATTGAGCAACAATTGCAATAGAAAAAGCAATAAAGAGACGATTTTATTTGGGCAATTTCAACAGGGAACATATTAAGGAAGAATGTGAAAAATCTCAATTGGCAGGAAGAATCTAGTGGGCTTTTGATAAACAAGAGAGGCAGATAAATAAGAAAGCCATATGGGAAATATGAGGAAGGATGGAGACACCTAAGAACCTTTGAGGCCAAGGATGCGCACTACACTTAGTCATTCCCAGAAAATAAAGCACATGGATTTCTCAACAATTGCTGGCAAAAACACAAGGCTTGAATAAAAATTCGATAGTCATGTGGTGAAAGAATGAGTGGTGCATATGAATGTATTAAACAACTTCATTACAACTTTCAAACTCTACACCCCAAATTCAAAGCAAATAAATTAGCATGAAAACAAGGACAATGCTTATCAATCTACAAGCTCTCTAAAATTATCTGTTATTAAATTTCTGGAATGCAAATACCTAAGATCATCCTCAGTGCTTTTTTTTTTTTGAAAAAAAAAAACCTGATTATATGTGATGTGTGATTTCATGAAGCTTTAACAAATCTCCATTGATTCATATTTTGGTAATAATGTTGACACTAGAAGCCATCCAAGAACTTGATAACTGGGGGGAAAAAATTGTGTTCTTGGAAAGCCCTCCAAACCTGCCAATCCTTCTAGGTCACAGAGTATTCCCTGAATATCATCAACAGTGTTTTGCATGGGGCAGGTACTCAATGGTTTGATTAGATCAGTTCCTTTGTAGAAATAAATTTTAGAGACTGTAGTCTGTAGGACTAAAGAGTTTTGGAATGCTCCAAACTTCAATGGAAATAACCTGGCAGTAATTTTATGAGGCAGGCCTGGGAGTGAGTATAATTTAACACGTAAAAACCCAAGCAGTGACATCATACTTAATTTACTTACCTAAAGAAAAATGTAAATTCTTTGGGTAGATAATGGAGGCATCTCAAGTGGAAAGATTTAGCATTATTTTTATGGGAAAGGAAGATCAGGTTTATGGAGAGAAGGAAAGATAGAAAGGTCTTCCACCAGCTGGTTCACTCCCCAAGTGGCCACAACAGCCAGAACTGAGCTGATCTGAAGCCAGGAGCCAGGAGCTTCTTTTACGTTTCCCATGTGGGTGCAGGGTACCAAGGCTTTAGACCATCTTTTACAGCATTCCCAGGCCATAAGCAGGGCACTGGATGGAAAATAGAGCAGCTAGGACACAAACTGGCGCCCACATGGGATCAATGCACTTGCAAGATAAGGATTTAGCCACTGAGCCATTGTACCAGGCCCTGGATTTAGATATTTCTTTACAAATTGTTAGTAACTGCTGTACCTTGGAAGCTGAGAGACTAAGACCAAAGCGGTAATTTGATTACAATAATATTTCAGAGCTGTAGATCTCAGGCTGCAAGAGTGGGATCAGTAAGCAAATAATGAGAATGGGATCAGGGGTTTATAGGGTTGTAGGAATGGGGAGGCAGAAATAGGCAACTGGAGTACATCCGACAGGAAAGCTGGGTCAGCAGAGACCTGCGGGGTCTTGTTGAAAAGAAGTTCCAGGAAAGAGGAAGCAGAAGGCCTCTCTCCCAGAGTGCCTCTTGCCCCCAGTGAGTCCTTGGATGTGCTTTCATGCTCTCCTTGATGATAAGAGAGTATCCATGCTGTATCTAGACAGTTAACCAAGGGCAGACAGTACTCCTGATCTGTTCCCTACTTCAATAATGCTTTGACCAAAGCACTTTGTTAGCTTCCTTGAACTCTCTAGTCCCAGACATGATACAATTCTGAATTGTGTCTGAACTATTGTTTTACTAAGTATGTAACAACTGTAACCCTGGCAGTACACTTTGTCAATTGCCCAAGAGAGCACTGTCTCTTCCCATTTCTTTTCTGTCACATCTCCTCTCGAGGAGCCCACAAGGTAAACTTGCATGCTATGTTTTAGGCATTTTTTAAAAGCCACCCAGGCTATGATATTTTATTATGATATGCTACAATACATTTATATTTATATACCAATGGTATATTTAAACCATGTTTTATCATTCTAAGAGTTACTTTCTTCTTTTTAATAACAACCTAGAGGGGAAAGATGTTATTATGCTAATGTTTGAACTTAGGCACTTTTTAAAATGATTTTGATGGGGACACACAATATTCTTCCATTATAATTACAGCAAATTACTTGGAATCATTTATCAGAATATATAGTAACTGTGTAATAGAGACTATCAAAAGACTAGAGACTATCATATCCAGATGTGAAGATATAATATAGTATGTATCTCTACTACCAAACCAAAGATCGACTCTCAATGCAATTGTTAAATATATCTTGACAATAGGATGCTGGAGTGTCTGCCATTGTCTGTACCAAGAATGTCAGGATACACCTAACAGCAGAATGATGGACTTATCACTGTTTACGAAGGACTATGCTGTTGTGATAATATAGAGAAAATCAGTGGGGGAATAGGGGTTGACAGGGAATTAGGGGAGGAGGTAAAGGAAATCCCAGAGCCTATGGGGTTGTATCATAAAATTAAAAAAAAAAATTCAGAAACAAAACCAAAGTATGTGTGAGGTGTGCAGAAAGTTTTGAGGAATATTGAATGCCACTGATCAAAAAAAGAGAAAATGGAAGATGATCATGCTAGAGGACCACTCCTCCAGCACAAACTTACAGAGGTAATTCCTAAAGATGCCATCAGACACTGACAAATGAAGAGGACCACTAGTCTAGAAACCATCTGCCTCTTCTGTTTACTTGCAACTAGAAAGTGACAGGATGGCCACACTTACTTACAGAATATGAAAATATAAATTTAATATGGCTTTGGCTCAATATAGTTTCAATTCCACAAATGGAATAGATGTTGTTCAAGTCTCTTGTTTTGGACTTAAACAAGTTTTTCAATATTCTATTTGAATTATATCAACATTATATATATATATATATATATATACACACACACATACATATATAAAGTAATCTTATAACCCCATATGTTTCATTTGATAAGCATTGTTTTCTAAATCGCTCATTTGCTAGGTAAGCAATGTGCTCTCACTATTAAGATTTTAAAAGTTTCTCTTCATTAGCGAAGATAAAAATTAATTGCTTTATTAATTCTTTTTTTTTATTAGTTATGTTGCATTATGTGACGCAGTTTCATAGGCTCTGGGATTCCCCCAACCCCTCTCATGCCCTCCCCCCATGGTGGATTCCTATACCTTGTTGATTAATTCTTTTAACTATGGCTTACTTTTTTAATCCAATTATCTAAATGCAATTTTTCTTTCATAAAATGCTTTAGGATTTAAGTGTATAAGAAATGCATACTGCCAGGAATACCTAACATTAGTAGTAGGAATATTTAAACATTAAACGAAGTTGAGCAGAAATGCAAAGCAGTCTTCTTTTATTGTAAAGTAACACATTAACTTTGGTCTGACCTTCAGCTTTGATTTATACAAAGCTGCCTGAGAGACAGAATTTACTGACTCAGCATAGGCCAAAGGCCTTGTGTTTTAAGAGTATAAAAAATTAATTCTTAAGAACGGTATAAATTCTTGCAGAATTCAATCTATTTCTAAAGTTCAGGAAAATGATCTATAAGCAAATTTCACTGTAGTATTTTTCTTTTGGTTTTATTATTATTAAAAAAAGCAAATAGTGAAGCAATAATGGACTATTTATAAATGGAAAGTTAAGTCAAATATAATCTAATCACCATAGTTCAAATGTTAATTTTAAAGTTTTTTTTTAGCTTTTGTGTTTGTGTGGTTGGTGTGAGATGGAGGTTTCTCATAGTGTTCAGGTAGCCACTCAACATCATTTCTTTCCTGTTACATTGTGCTCAATAGACAAATGTTGGATTTTCTGGTGTGACCGTAGCAGAACTCCATTGCTTCTATGTATAGCCATTGCAGTGACTTACCTGACAATTTGTTTCTGGGTACCAACCATTTTTCCAGCCCGAATTTACATCTCGAAGATGTGCAAATAGCACTTTCAATCACTTTAAAAGTCATGTTGCCTTTAGTCATTTCTTTTTCTTTCCTTGCTCTCAAATAAATACTTGACTGTGTAAAAGCAATGGTGCAAGCACTGTAAGACTGTGAAAACGTTTCTAGAATCAGACATGTGCTTTCATCTTAGCCACATAACTCAAACAACACAATCACAGGAATCTTTTTCAACTTTAGTTTTATCTTCTGTAAATAAAACTTGGACATGATGCTTCTGAAGATTAGGTCATGTTAAATCATGGAATATGCACCCAGCGAATCTAATTCTTTCTTTCTACAAGTTTCTTTAAGTTCTGATGTTCCTTTACACTGAATTACAAACTGGCTTTATTGGTGTGGTCTAAAAATCAATACAGAAACACTTATGTTTATTTCAGATTTCCTGTGATATAAAAGTCTGTCCTTCAATTAATGTCTGTAGTTCATTTCCAAAGTAGTTTTTTCCCCAGTATTGCCTTCAGCTACTAAGGTTGCTTAATTAGTTGCAAAGACTGAAAAATCAAAAGAAGGATTAAGCTCCATGACAAGCAAGGAGGAATTTATGAAATGTCAAAAATTTCTTAAAACTGTAAGTACAGTAAATGGTCTCTAAAACTTCTGTAAGATTTCTCATTGGTGTCATTACCTGTTGTTTTTCTATCTCTATGCTCTGCCTGAGACACAGGGATGACTCGGGGTGTGTGGAGGGGCCTGAGATGTGCTCATTGTTTCCCTTGTCATGGTGGGTAGCAGAAAAGAACATTCAACATCATTTGCGTTTTGTACTCTGAGATGGACTCTGGGACATCTGCTGCAGAACCAGTGGAATCCCTAGTCCCTTCAGACATATTTTGTATGAAAGCATAAATCACAAATGGGCTCTCCTTCCTGGCCAAGGCTGGACTTAGTGCTGGCCCTTGACCAGTGGTCATTTTTAAAATCAATCAATCAATTAAATTTATGATTTTATGATGGAGTTCCATAGGCTCTGGGGTTTACCCTTCCCCCTCCCAACATATGCTGCCCTCCCCTGACTTTCCCTGTATTATTATGATAGTACAGTCTCTCATAAACAGTCGTAAGTCCATCATTCTGTTATTTAATGTATCCTGACATTGTTGGTGTGGATAATGGCAAAAGTCCAGCATTCTACTATCAATATAGAACAGTTTCATTGTGAGCCCATCTTTGATTTGGAAGCAGAAATACATACTGTGTTGTATTTTCACATCTGGATATGATACTCTTTATTACACAGCTACTATACATTCCTATAAATGAAAATCAATGAAACAAAATCAACAACAGTAAGAAAAATAGCAAATTTACAACAATACAAACTTAAACAGCATGATACTGATTGACAAATGTATTGCTCAAGAAATAATAAAGAAAATTAAAAAAGCTTCCTGAAGAAAACGATGCTGCTGTATAGCCTATCAGTCAGTGAAGAAATTAATAAGAAAAAAAAACTTTTTTGAAGAAATGAAAATAAAGACAAAATATCAAAACCCATGAGATGTAACAAAAACAGTATTGAAAAGGACATTTATAACACCAGATGCTTATCAAAAGTTCAAATATCTCAAATAAATGATTTACTATTACATTTCAAGGACTGATTTTAAAAAATAGGAAGCAAGAAATGATAAAACACAACAAAAATACATATAGTTAAAAATTTTAAACTACAAATTGCATCAAGTAAGGGCCATTTTTTAAAGAAGATAAGCAAAACAAACTTTTAGCCAAAGAAAAACAAAAGAGAAAAACCAAGTAAAATTAGAGATGAAAAGAACATCCTAAAAAATGACCGCTTCTTGCTGAATGGATCCTTTGATCATTATGTGATGTCTTTCTTATCTCTTATAATATTATTCATGTCAAAGTCTATATTATCTGATATAAGGATGTCTACACCAGCTCGTTTTTCCTTTCCATTAGCCTGGAACGTCATTTTCCATCCTTTCACTCTTAGTTTCCACCTCATCTTGGTTGGTGAGATGTGCCTCCTGCAGGCAACAGATAGATGGGTTGTTTTTTGACCCAATCTATTAATCTGTGATGCCATTTATATTCAAGGTTAATATTGATAGTGCCTGTGCAACTTCCTGTTGTTCCTGCAGCCCCACAGCCTTTTCTTCAGGACACAAAATCACGCCTTGCTGGAGATGTGGATCTGCTGGCTCCCAGACCTATCTTGGGTGGAACCTGTTGATGCCAAGTCAGTATTGTTTTTCCTGTGGGACCAGCGCAATGTGTCAAACCAGGAATGAGCTTATTTCTGGCTTAGCACATGCACAGTTTGCTATTGTCTCTCAAGCTCCACAGCCTTTTCCTCAATACACAAAATGATCCCTGATGTGGCACTGGTGAGGTCTGAGCTGTGAAATCCACCCTGTTCCTGCACTTGCCTGCTTGGGCTCTGCCGCTCTGCTTCTGCTCTTAGTCAAATCCAACAAATCAGCAGGATGTTCGGTTCCATGGCTGGGTTCACCTCCTGAGATCCTGGTGAGCTCCCCTTCCCACCTGGTTGCTGAGGGAGCTCTGATCACTGATAACTAACCACCACTGGGGTAACTGGTCACTGCAACACCACTCTGCTGTCTCTGTGGCTCCCCTATGTCCATGTTTCTCCAGATGTTTCTCTTCTGTTGGCCTTTCCTGTTCCATTTCCTGAAATCACAGTCTCTGTGCTTCGCCCTGGCTAATGCTTCTGTCTGTTTAAACATGTCCATACCCTTATTCTGCCATCTTACTTCTCCCCTTGTTTTTTTCTTTTTGATAACCTTTAAGACTGGGAGCATTTTTCCCCACAAAAAAAGATTTATTTATTTTGAAGGTTAGCATTAGAAAAGAAAGAGAGTTTCCATCCACTGGTCCATCTGGATCTCTCACATGTATAGAAGAGGTCTAAGCACTTGCATTTTCTTCTGGTTTTCCCAGGCAATTAACAGAGAGCTAGTTTGGAAGAGGAACATCAAAGCTCAATCCAGTGCCCATATGAGATGTCATCATTGCAGGCAGATGATTTACTTGATATGTCACAAAATTGATGCCAAGGATGAGTTTATCTTACGCTAAATATTTGATTCTAACATCTTTTCTCTTTGATTTTTCTGAAAAATGTCCAGTAGACAGTGGCGTATGTGAGTTTTCCTTTCAGACAGTGTTCAAGCATGTGGGTGATTCCTTAAACTGGTAGGAATCTCTCTTCTCTTTAACGGCCCTGTATCCTATAACAACAAAAAGCTCCTCCAACACTGAAATGTCTGCTTCCTTCAGACTCTCCAGCATGACTCTTTCTTGGCTTATCGATGTCTGACATTCTTAGCTCAGGTATCTGTCAGAGATAGAGGATACATGAGTCTAAGGAATCCCTGTTTCCTCTTCAGTGGAGAGTCAGAAATTTATTATTAGGCAACACTTGATCTGGGCAAACAACTGGAAGCAGTGAAAATTCCAATAATGAAGAACAGGATATATGCTTAGCAAACACATGTTATCAATTAATGATCAAAGGAAAGCTAGTCAGCTTATAAGGAAGAAGCCTGACAGCTACCACCTTTAAGTTAACATCACTAGTAATAGGACAAATGGTATCAAGTGTCTCTTGATAAGAAGCATAATGAGAATACCACAGTGTTTAGCTGGTATTCCTTCCAAAAAATATATACCCTGGTCAAACCATGAGGAAACAGTTGAACCTAAAATGAGGAATGTTGTGGCTTGTGGGTTAAGCTACCACTTAGGAAGCTGGTATCCAACATGAATGCTGGTTTGTGTCTCAGCTACTCCTTTTCTGATCAGCTCCTCTTTATGGCCTAGGAAATCAGTGGAGGGTGACTCACCTACATGGGAGACTGATATGAAGTTCCAGGTTCCGAACTTTGCACTGGCCTTTATTGTGGTCATTTGAGGAATGAACCAGCAGATAGAAGGTTTTCTCTCTCTCTTTCTCTCTCTCTCTCTCTCTCTCCCTAACTCTGCCTTTCAAATAAATAAATACATCTTAAAAATATAAAATGAGGAATATGCTGCAAAATAACTGGTCTGCACCATTAAAAACATTAGCATCATAAAACTAATGAATTGTTCATATTAAAGGAGATAACACAGAGTAAAATTAAGAGTAAATTTCCTGATTTTGATCACCTCATGTGGTTATGTAAGTGACTTCTCTTGTTAGCAAATACAAACCAGAAGTATTCAAAGGTAGGGGCATGATATCTGCAATTTTCTTCTTCTTTTTTTTCTTTTAGATGTATTTATTTATTTATTAATGGAAAGACAGAGAAAAGGAAAGATAGAGAGAAAGATCTTCCATCTGCTGGTTCACTCTCCAAGTGGCCACAACAGCTGAAGCTGAGCTGATCTGAAGCAAGAAGCCAGGAGCCAAGAGCCAGGAGCCAGGAGCTTCTTCTGGGTCTTCCACATGGGTGTATAGTCTCAAGGATTTGGGCCATCCTCTACTGCTTTCCCAGGTCACAGGCTGAGAGCTGGATGGAAGTGGAGCAGCTAGCATACAAACCAGCACCCATATGGGATCCTGGCGTATGCAACATGAAGATTTAGCCACCAGGCTACTGTGACAGTCCCTGCAACTTTCTTCCAAATGATTTAGAACAATAGTATCACAAACATGCACCTGTGTATACACTCAGGGTGCATAAATACATATGTACACAATGAAGCTTGAAAAAAACTTACGGAAAATACATATTGAATTGAAATTATCTATAAATTTCCAAGTTTTTTTGAAACAAAATAAGCTTATTTTTGATTTTTAGAACTTGTTGAAGAACCCTTTTGCATTACATTGTTGTCTATACACAGATCTGTGATTGTTTCATTTATAAATTTGGCACAGCAGATTAACAATGACAATAACACAACAGAAAATATAACAAATTTTAATAAAAATTAGGCAGATGTGCTATATCTGTCTTTCTGGAATTTTCTGTTTAATAGTTTTTGGACTGCAACTGACCTTGATTTATTGAAACATATAGGTGAAAATACAGATAAATAGGGATCTATTTGAATATTTGTGTGTAAATATTTTCTGTAGGATTTCTTACAATGACCAATTTTGTGCATTGACCTAATGATTCTATGATACTCAGATATTTAGTTAAATATTGTTTTGAAGATTTCTATGTAGATATTTCCAGGCTGAGATGAACAGAGACTGGGCATCATCCAATCTGTGACAGGTTTTAAGAGAAGAATGCCACTTTTCTTTAAGAGAATTCTTCCTACAAACTGTTAGTAGACTCAAACTCTTTCCTACAGTTCTATTGTGTTTCATCAGCCTATTGGCTTGCCTTGCAGATTTTTCAATGTCCTTTACCCTCTAAATCATGTGAACCAATTCCTTTAGAGTTCTCCTTTTGCATATGTATACATGATATTTGCAGAACTCCAATACAGTTCTTCCAATAACAGTAGGCTTGCCAGCAGGAAGCATATGCTTATCCTTGTGGCTTGGTGGGCTTGCCTGGATAATCTGATTTCACTCTTTTTCCATAGCCAGCCAATACCTCCTCTTCTTTTTAAGGATACTTTTGTCCATTAGCCATGTTAATATATTCAAAAAATATGATCAAATCTTCCTGACTCCACTTGGCTGAAATTCTGTTTTCAAGTGACTGCCTAAAATCTGATCATATGTAAACCCATAATTTAACTCTCTTTATCTAACCAGCATGGAAACTGTTAAGAGACCAGTCATGATAGCTCTCTATTCTGGCAGTTGGGGAAAGTAGAGGATGTTTTACTTAAAGCTGAACTGGAAGTTGGTGTTTTAGCTCTTTCCTGAACATCTACAGCTATTCTGATTGTAGAAAATGGTGTTTCAGGAAGAAAACTCTTTGGTATTGTTCTTCCTTATAATTATTTCACTTGAGCTTAGGTATCCTGCTGTGGGTATAATTTCTGTGTGCTCACATTTGCATATTTCCATTGTGATAAACATCTGTACTCATCCTTACTTTCTCCCCTCTGAGAAGATAAAATGGCCCTCCTACGGCTCAACCCACTGCAATCTGCCTACTGCCTGCTCTCACCCTCTTACCTTGAGAATGGAATTATCTTTACTGAAATAAAATAATACATTTAGATTGTCAAATCCAGGAAATTGCCTTGAGTCTTCAGCAGAATGTCTCTCTACTTTTGATTTTTTGGACAAGCGCTGTTCAGTATTCTATCTGCTGAACTCTGTTTCTCTGGTACTGTTTTTCTAATCCTACTAATAAATTGCTTATGTGCTCAATCTTGATTTGTGTTTGTCTGTAGGAATTGCTTTTCTGTTTCATTTTCTCCTCATATTGGGCCACCACTGAGCTGTTTTTAATACTTGCTGTACAATACCTTCCAAAACTATATTTTAATTCTAATGTTTTCTGATAAATCTTGAATTCATCCTTATGTAACCAACTAGATACAGTACCAGTAGTTGCTTTGATATTTCCAACTATAAAAATAAAGCTTCCTTTTTCCTGACTAAACTCACTCTAAATTTCTCAACCACATTCATTGGGATTAAGCAGAAATTTTTTGTGTCATCACTGAAGATATATCTTCCATATAATCTTCCTAAGAATTTGTCCAACTTAATTATACACATGGATTGAAAAGGAGAAGCAAATTTTAAAATTTATTAAACTTAAATATACAACTGCAGCATGGTATAGTTAGCTTTACATAAATTTCATTAAGGAACTAAACTAAATCAACTGAACATTGTGATCATAATTAAACTAATCATTTTGGAAAGTACCAATTTGATATTGTATCAAACACATCTAAGATACAGTATGAATATTTAATATGATTATTACAGAATCAACTCTTTTAAAAGTTGAATGTTTATTAATTATAAGTAACAGAAAAAATGTATGTGTCTTGCATTAGACCAAAAATAAGAGGGATGTGTTTTTTTATGATTTGAGTTGAATTATTAGACTACTCACATTTTATTTTAAAAGATTATTTTACTTGAAATTCAGAGTTACAGAGAGAGAGAGAGAGAGAGAGAGGAGAGGCAGAGATCTCTCATCTGCTGCATCACTCTCCATATAGCCACAATGGCCAGAATTGGGTTGATCTGAAGCTGGAAGCCAGGAGCTTCTTCCAAGTCTAGCATGTGGGAGAAGGAACCCAGACACTTGAACATCCTCCACTGCTTTCCCAGACCACGAGCAGGGATCTCAATTGGAAGTGGAACAGCTGGAACTTGAACTAGTGCTCATATGAAATGCTGGCCACTGCACACAGAGGCTCCACTTGCCATTGGCTGGCCCTTAAATCCTCACATTTTTATTTAAAAGTATTTAATTTACTTACTTGAGAGAGCAAGTGTGACAGCGACCAAGGGACATAGAGGGATCCCATACACTGATTCACTACCCTGAATGCTTGCAATGGTTCTAGTTAGGCCAGATTGGAGCCATGAGATGGATCTTAACCTAAGTCTACTATTTGAGTGGGACTCGACTACTACTTGAGCCATCAGTGTTGCCTCGCAGGATCTGAATTAGTAGGAAGCTGGCGTCAGAGGTTAGAGCTGGGAATTGAATCTAGGTACTATGATGTTGGAAGAAGGTATCATAATAATTAGGCTAAGTGCTTGCTCCTGTCTTAAGTTTATATTCCAAAATCCTAATTTCCAATACCTTACATCCTGATCTTACCTGGAAAGGTTTTACAGTGGCAATCAAATTCAAATGGGTTTAAGAACAAGGCCTTTAATCCAATATGATTGGAATAGCTAAAAGAAGAAGAAATTTGACACAGACACATAGAGAGAGAAGACAGTATGAAGGGATATAGAGCCAGAGAACCATGGGTCTTATAAGTCAAAGATAGAGATCTGCAGCAGATCCTGTGGGCATCTTAATTTGGGATAGCTAGTGTCCAGAACTGTGAGACACCACTTTTCTATTGTTGAAGCTACACATTTTTTTTTCTTTTTAAAGATTTATTTTTATTGTTTTTTTATTTTTATTTTTTATTTTTAAAATTTATTTTATTTATTTATTTTATTTTTAAATTTATTTTATTTATTTTTTTTTATTTTTTAATTTTTTTTTATTGGAAAGGTGGATATACAGAGAGGAGAGACAGAGAGGAAGATCTTCCATCCGATGAGTCACTCCCTAAGTGAGCCGCAACGGCCGATGCTATGCTGATCCGAAGCCAGGAGACTCTTCCGGGTCTCCCACACGGGTGCAGGGTCCTATATTATGGCCAATTCTTATTTATTTATTTTTATAAAAAAAAAACCCCTTTTGTCATGGGGAGGGCACTTCCTCATATTTGTAACATTCAGGGACCAGGGTGTGGCACATCAGATGGGTCATTTTGTGTCTGTTACACCCAATTAGGATATGTGTCTTTTTTGTGAGCTCATCACTGGGAAGAGGAATGAATTACAGGATTTGCTAAGATAAATCTTCTGAGGAGGAAAGGAAACACTGTGAAACAAGTCAGAATGTTTATTATGTGCCCTCATTATAATGCTTCTCTTGACAAGTAGCAAATGGATTCACATATTGTCTGTTCTGTGTTTCTCCTCCCTTTGTTTTACATATATATTTATGAATATATATCTGGTTAGCACTGTTTTCCTCAAATTTTTCATAATCCACATAAAATGCTGATTAATATATGGTTAACCAGTATTTTAGGGAAAAGCAAGAAAGAGGGACTATTGAAGTGAAGCCTAGCATTTCAGAAAAAAAAAAATCTCATTTTTCTGATCTCACCATGGTAAATAATCTTTTTAAAAAAATTATTTATTTTTATTGGAAGGGCGGATTTTGTTGCATCCAACCCAAACCTTTCCCCAAGAAGTACAGCACAGACAACTCTGCAAAGCAGGAAAATTTATTGAGGAGGCAGGTAAACAGACCAACTGACTAAGGCCAGCTCTTCTTTCCTTCAGAGAGTGACCCCTGGATGAGGGTTACAGGAGTTTTTATACAATGAGTGAGTTAGGTAGCCATGGAAACCAGGTGAGTTGGGAGCAGCCATGGGAACAGTGGGTTAATTGGGCAGCTATGGGAGGCAATCATGGGAATAATAAGGGTTACAAGACATACAATAGTAGTTCCTGGAACTGAGGGATACTAGCAGGGCTTGTTGCACTTTACCAAAAAGCAGAAAACTGGCAAAATATTTTGTGCAGAAGCATAAAGAGCAGGTTAGCAAACTTATACAGGCCTGAACCAAAGTAATTACCTTTTGTGATTGGATTCCAAATCACAAAATTTACAAAGAATAGAGAAAAAAAGGGAAAGGTCTTCCATCTGCTGGTTCATGTCCCAAATGGCAACAATGGTCAGAGCCAAGCTGATCTGAATCCAGGAGCCAGGAACTTCTTCCAGGTGTCCCATACAGGCACACACCCAAGGCTTGGGCCATCCTCTGCTGTTTTTTTCAGGCCAAAAAGGGTATCTGGATTGGAAGTGGAACCGCTGGGACATGAACCAGCACCCAGCAAAAGGGATGCTAGTGCTTGCAGGTAGAGTGCTAGCCAGTTGAGCTATCACATTGGCACCATGGCAAATTATGTTAAAGAGAGATCAGTAAGTTGCTGAATTAACAGAGAACAGCAACATCATGGCTACAATTTCTCTGTGGGTGTTCATCTATACATATGTTTACAAATACAATGCAAAATTTGTAGTTGAACTACGGTGTACAGAATGCTGGCTCAGCTGTGAGATAAGTCAGCTTAGCTGTCTGCTCGCACGTTGCTGTAAGGAGCCACTGCTCACTTAGCCTTACCACTGAGCAGCCACTTGTGAACTCACCAACTTTCAGTGGGCTCCAGTACTGCTTTAAGAGTTCCTCTATAGGAATTGCCTAACTTTTCTCTTCCTTCCTCTTCCATCTCACTGTTCTGACGTAACATGGGAGAATGAATTGGACAATCTAGTGCCCATTAATACCTAGTGTAGTGTTGCCAAGTCTGACTAGCAATGTAGACACCATTTCCCCCCATTCCCCTCTGCATTTGTGACCAACTAGAAGTTATTACCTTTGCCTGACATAGTGGCAAGAGAAATTTTCATCTTCAAAGATAGAAGTAGCAATATTTCTTTCTTAGACGCCCCTCCTCTGCCCCAACTAAGATTCTACCAGGCTGATTGTACCATGTGGACAGAGTGTTCACTAAATAATGGTTAGGCAGGATTGCTCCAAGAGCCTAAGCCAGGGTGGGGAGATGGTCTAGGTCAAGTGTAGGTTCTGTTTGTTTGGCCGATGTGTACTATTTCTTATTCATATGTCAAAATACAGCTCAGGAGATGAGAAACTTTCTGGACTATTGATAATTCTAGGATAGGAATAATGGAAGCATTAGACAGATCTGGGACTTTCATATATATAAAGCATGGTACTGTAAATAAAAGGTCAATAAGGTGCCAACTGCAGCCATTTTCCATTGTGTCTAGATTTTTTTTTTCATTCTGAGCACAAGGAAATTTATGCTCTAATTGGTTATAATTAGTTCCTGAGAAGCAGCCAAATAAAAGTAACTCAGACTTTTGGGATTCTGGATAATCCTTCTGGTTCCTAACTCTAAGTATTTGTAGTCACTGGAATCCCTAGCTTATTTTGTTTATGTAGGGAACCAGCTTGACATGACTAGAGCCATTTTGGTCATAACCACCATCTTGCCCTTTAGGTGACCCTGAAAGTCATCCTTAACCATGTGAGATAAATAAAATCATTCAGATAAGCTGCTGCTTTGATCTGGTGCCTGGAATGTGAGTGTTATTTGAGAGACAGTCCAGGTGCATTCCAGCTAGCCATAAGCCATCTTTGTCTACAAATACTTTCTGTCTGTCTGTGGCACAGGACCCACTGTTTTGTAGCTGTACCGGACCATATCTCTGTCCATAAATTTCTAATATACTACATTCTAGGTAATCCTGTATTTGTCTACCTCTTTCTTTGATCTAACAGCACCTTCTGTCTTTGTATACTTCTTTTCAAACTGGGTTTACCCAAAACAGTTTTATTATAAAATTGTATTATCTATTGTTAGTACTATATAAATAAATACTTGATTAAATTAATGTTTAATATCTGCTATTTTTAGTGCATTTTAATTAGAATGCTATATTCTTTGGATTATTTAAATCAATCATATGTTTAGGGAATTCTGGTTATTATGTTCATGAATAATAACATCAGCCACAGAATTTCATTCTCAGAAAATTTTATATTTATTGCTACATATGTGTACAGTTAAATTATTTAGGTGAAACCATAATTTTAATACAGATGAATTCATGAGAGGCTGAATGACTTTGTTAACATAAATTGGTGAAATTGTGCCATCTAGTGCCCTTCACTGAAAAAACTTATGCTTTATTTCCATTCTTTTTTAGTGTTATTATTTTAAAAATCTGCATAAATGGGTAAATTTCATATTTTTCATGATATGTACTTGGAAACATAGGAGTTCCTACTTCTTCTATACTCCTCTATCTTCTTGATTTCCCCTTGTTTCTTCCTCAAAATGATTTCAATAGCAGATTTATTCACTTCACAGTAACAAGCTTAATTTTCTAATGCATAAAGGCATTACCAGATCACAAGTAGAGGAAAAAGAGAGAAGAAATATTACTTCAATACTTAGAATCCTTCCAAAGTTACATATTAAAATGAATTTATAAATCAAGTTGATGAAGAGGTATAAAACAATGAAAATAAATTGGGAAACATAGGAGAGTGTATTCCAGATACATGAGAATATTTCAGTCACCCCTTAGGAATTAATGTTTTCATTCTGAGCATTTACTGAACTTTCTATCATATGTAGCATAATATCCTTTGTAGAAGTGTAGATTAGTGAGGGAAAAGGTAAGAACAGTTGTAATGAGACTGAAGCTCCCTGAGAATGAGATCCTTGGTGGCTGATCAGAGAAGGGAGGCACGTCATTGGTGGTTAGAGCTTCTTCTTTCCATTGTCTCTTCCTTGTTCAGTCCAGCTAAGGATCAGCTCTAGTTTGAGAACTGGGGGAATCAGACTTGCATGTCTATCTTGGTAAGGGGAGGAAAACGCGCTCCTTTGGATAAATAGGAGTGGTGTGAGAGAGAAGGTAACTGAAGTTAAACTGGCAGAAAACTTTCATATCATATCTACCTAGGTTTCAGTTAGTGTGGATTTGGAATTATGTGGTTTTCTTTTGGGATTTCTTTTTAAGTGCCCTGTAAATACATTCTTGCATCTTATAAAATATATTTATTTTGAAAGTTAGTAACACACACAGAGAGAGAGAATAGTTTTAACCTGTTGGTTCACTCCCTAAACGGCTGCAATGGCCAGCACTGGGCCAGACTGAAGCCAGGAGCCAAGACCTTCATCCATATTTCCCATTGTGTGGCTCCTGGCACCTTCCTCTGCTTTACCCAGGCCATTAGCATTGAGCTGGATTAGAAGTGGAGATCTGAAATCCTTGGCTTGCAAACCCTAGGATCCCAAATGGGTGCCAGTTCATGTTCCAGCTGCTTCACTTCCCATTCAGCTCCCAGCTTGTGGCCTGGGAAAGCAGTAGAGGATGGTCCAAACTCTTGGGACCCATGAGCAATACTAGAAAAAGTTCTTGGCTCCTGGCTTCAGATTGGCTGCACTCTGGCTGTTGCAGCCACTTGGGGAGTGAACCAGTGGATGAAAGATACTTCTCTCTGTCTCTCCTATGTGTAAATCTACCTTTCCAAGAAAAATAAATAAATATTTTAAAAAAGGCTTCCTTTAAAAACAAAGGAAGTAGAGCAGCTGGGCATGAACCAATGTTGACATGGAATGATGACATCACAGGTGATGCTCTACTTGTTATTGCTATAAGCATCTTTTATAAACCTTTAAAAAGTTGAGACATATATGATAACCCTGAATGTTTACATCATATCCATTTTAATACTGAAAATAAATTTAAAAATTTACTCATGTCTAATTTTTTTAAAAAAAAATCACACATCATATTTTCAAAATTCTTGTCATTTACCCTTCATTTTTTTACCTTCTTTGCCATTCAGACTTTTTAAAAAAGATTAACTTTTACTGGGCAGTCAGATATACAGAGAGGAAGATCTTCCATCTGCCAATTCACTCCCCAAATGGCCACTAAGCTGGAGCTGAGCCAATCCGAAGCCAGGAACCCAGAGCCCCTTCTGGGTATCCCACATGGGTGCAAGGTCCCAAGGCTTTGGACCGACCTTGACTGCTTTCCCAAGCCACAAGCGGGGAGCCAGATGGGAAGCGGAGCTGCTGGCATTTAGAACTGGTGACTATATGGGATCGCGATGTGTTCAAGGCAAGGACTCTAGACGTGTCCCTGCTATTCACACTTTTTAAAAGAAAGTACCTCTGGCATTATTTTCCTTTTTTTTTTCTTACCATTTAAAGGACATTGTCAGAAACTGTTTAGAGTATCTTCTCATGCTCAGAGGACCTAGGACACAGAAATCTATTATGATGATGAGAACAATCAAAGCATTCAATTGCTGCATTTACCCTGATTTTATAGCACATAAAAAGAACCACGGCTCTCCAAGTTTGGCAATTCATTACACACAGGTTCTGGTCAAAGTTAGGAAAAGAAACATTAAATCTGCCCATTTATCAGATACTCTCATGTATGCAAATTTCATTAAACCCATTTTTCCACAACATCAATGATTGCTTCGTATTCTATTTTGTAGTAGAATCCCCATGGGCAACCTCTCTGCATCTTCTCCATCATGACTAATAAGCAAATCTGCCCCCAGTTACTGTTTTTCTCATCTGCCACTGGATTTTTTTCATCAGTGTCATTTGAATTGGCAGACGGATACACCACAAAGGGCTTCAGACAATCTGTGGAAAATGTAATTAGAAGATAATGCAAATCTTCTGTTAATATTTTGAAGCTCCCTTTTGTTTCCCAGGGCAACTCACAGTGTATATGCATACAGAGAGTAACATTTACTGCGAACTGCAGCTAACTGAACTCTTCATTGTTGCTTTACTCCAGTACTATTATTACAACAATAGTAACACTATAGCTCTACCTGCTTTCTCTCGTGTTTTCTCCAACTAAGAATTTATATATTTATATATTAAATTTTATGAAACGATCCTAAAGCAGTTCCCCCATTTTACAAACAATGCATAAATGTGATTATTATTTATTCTTTCCCTACTACCTCTTCCCTTCCTAATTCACATTTTCTCCCCACTAAGGTAATTTATGTTAATTGCCTAGGATGCATATGACCATATTTTTCTCCCTACTTCTATAATCATATATAATCATCCTTTATATATTCATGGGGGAATCGTTCCAGGAACAATGATTTAAACAGAATGTCTGCAGATTACTTGCAAAGACTATCTAATTTTAGGTAAAGAACTTGGGCAGCTACAGATTTTGGTACCACTGGTTATCTTAGAACTAATATTCTACAGATATTAGGGAACAAGTTTACTTTAACTCATCTCTAGATTACTTATAATACCTAATATGCTATATTCATAAGTGCTATGTTAATAGCTATTATATTGTATTGTTTGGGCAATAACAAGAAAAGAAGTCCTTGTAGTAGAGATGGAGTGCTTTGGAAAAATTTTTAAGCTGATGTGAATCTATGAATATGCAGCTTACATACACTGAGGGGTACCTGTACATGCATTTATATGAAACATACACATTGACATGTACTTTTAAAATTTTTACTTGTTTTGGTTGTTATTATTTGAGTTAATAAAAATGGTATCATAGATGTTTCTCTGGATCTCCTTTTTCTCACTAATACTTCATAGAAATCTTTCCAGAAAAGTAATAATGCACATTTCTACCATGCATAATTACAAAATTAGAATTTTTTATGTTCTTTCATAATAAATGCTTTACTGGTCATTTGTATTTTAGCCATTCTGGTGAGTAAAAAAGTAACATTTCATTGTGACCCCGACAGAAGAATTCCATTAATACTAGTAGCTTATATATGTATTTTTGGCTATTTTAATTAGTTTTCTCATGAATTTTTTCACTATATCCTTTCTCATTTTCTATTGAGTCTTCCTTCCCTTTCCAATAATCTCTAAACTATAATACAGTATTATATTAGGACCTTTATCTATGATCTGTAGTGCACAGAAATTTTCAAAATATGTTGCTTATTTATTAGTTTTATTCATAGCATCAGGCAGAGAATAAGGTTTAAAGTTTCAATGTCCTATTGCTGCTAGCTTTCTATGAAAGTTTCTAACTACCTAGAGTTAAAAAAAGTGTAGGGTACTAAAGCTTTGGGCTGTCCTCAACTGCTTTCCTAAAAACTATCAAAATTTGTTAAGATGTCTTTGCAGTTAAATGGAAGATTAAAAGAAATGTTTGTTTTCATCTACCTGAAAGACATAGTGGACAGAAGGAGTCATTTTCCATTTGCTAGTTCATTCCCCAAATGCCTGTAATAGTCAGGCTGAGCCAGACTGAAGGTAGGAGCTGTGAACCCCAGATGGGTTTCTCACCGGGCGGCAGGGAGCCAAGCACTTGAGCCATCATCCGCTGCCTCCTAGGACGCATTAGCATAAAGCTGGATTGCAAGTGGCAGCTTGAAATGAGAAACAGTATTGCAAGCAATGCCTTAAGCTAGTGGACCACAAGATCAGCCACAAATGGAAAATTTTGTATATCTAGTTTAATGATTTTTTTACTGCTCATTTTCTGCCATTATAGTATCAATGATGTACTGAAATTCTCAGTTGCTTTTCTATTAATTTTTGTTTTATGTTTTGATCTGTTACGGCATCTGATGCAATATGATTTATTATTGTGAATCCTCTTCATAAACTTGATTACCTGGTATCACTTGGTCTTACCTGTATTTCAACGTTAAATTTCCCTGATCTGTTTTGCTTTGGTTTGCTTGCATTTTCTTGATTTTACTTGTACCATGCTTCTATTTTCCACCTTTCTCAATGTATTTTACAATGTGTATACAATCCTGTAGATCACATACAAGACTAAAAATAAACCTGAGAACTGTCTTTGAAGACTAATGCTTTTATATGCATGCTAGTGCAATGCTTTATGTGTTTGATACTCACTTTTGTAATTTACGTTACTTTCTTTTTATCTTTTTGATCATTTCTACTGATTTGATCTAGTGATTATCTGTTTAGTTCCTTTCCCCTCCTTTTCAAAAGGCAGAACTCCTGCTGTAAGGCTTTAATTTTGCTATTGGCTAGTCTCCATTTCCTGTGTTGAACATTAGAGTCTAATTTATTATTACTTGGAAATAAGTTATTATTTTTACTAAGTCATTCTATTTCTGGCATACTGCAAAGCAAGATTGGCTTTTGAAATATTTTTGCTATCATCATGTCTTTAAATCAGCAACCACGTGGTCTGCTAATGTAGCCTAGCGGATGGGGTTGCCTAGCATGTACCTGGATCCCAGTGGGCTCTGGTCCATGTCCCTGATGCATGATGCCCGGCAGAGCAGTCGAGGATGACGCAAAGCCTTGGGATCCTGTACCAAGATGGGAGACCTGAAAGAGGCTCCTGGCACTTGGCTTTGGATGAGCTTACCTCTGGCCATTGTGGCCACTTGGGGGGTGTTTCAGCGGATGGAGGATCTTTCTGTCTCTCCTCTCTGTGAATCTGACTTTTAAGTAGAAATAAACCTTTGAAAACAAAATCAGTGACAATCAAAATTAGTTTGCGACTCTATGTGTTATCTCTTGCAACTCATTAAACTCCTTAATTTTCCCCAATTTATTACATTTTTTTAAAACATTTACTATTCTTTTGGTTTCCAGGTTCCTTATGGAGAACATATGGTACATATTTTTGGTCAATGTGTTTTATAAATGTTTAACTACATGCTAATGGTATTTTTACATACAAAGTTCATTGACTAACACCATCTCTTTTTCTCATTTGTTGTGCTTTCCCCTGGAGGCTTTTTATATAGATCACTTCATTTTGAGTTGGAGCCTTTTTAAAAGTCTTTTGGAAGCAGAGCTTTCTAAGTTCTCATTTATTATGTGTGTCGCATGAAGTGACAAATAAAATGAAATTGCTCATGCATATAGGACTCTTTTGTTTCCGTCCACTTTTTTTAGTTGTTTGCATATCATTCCCTTATCTACTGTCTTACACTGTTAAGATGAGAATTCTGATTTATCCTTTTCTTTTGCCTCTGTAGGTAACTTGTTCTGCTGGATTCAAGAATTTTTCAGCTAAGTCTATAAGAATGCATTTCCTGTTAATCTCACTTTAATTTTGGTCATTACAGGCAAAGTATTCTAACGGATATATCCCATGTAAGTCACAGGGAAATGACACACTGAAGTGTGTTACCTATCGTGTACTGAAGTATAGCACAAGATCTGCACTGGGGCAAAGCACTCTACTTGGGGGCAAAACATGGTCAGAGTAGGATTTGTCCAGGTGTTTAAGGACATTCATAAGCAACAACCTGCGACAAGTAGAGAATTCTGACTTCTTTGTGGAAGCCAGGTTTCTGGTGCTTAACGTTAGGAAATCCATTGCTTTAATGGGAGTGGACTGGGTGTCCTCATCGCCGTTAAACTTCGCGTTATGAGATCTAATTGTGGTTGCCTGGCTTCTGAGAGCAGCAGTGCCCTTCTGCTCAGCGTGTTTCACCGGGTGAGCTAGTCTAATCCTTTCCCCAGTGGCCCCCCTCGCTCCCGGTCTGAATTATCTAGGGGGGACAAGGTCAGGGCTCCTCCTTTTTCAGTGGGTGCAGGTGTTGCTACACTAGGATCGGTTTTTCTTTCACGATTTTTGCGGAGACTCTCTACCGTCTCCCTGCCTGACCTATAATGAAAACCGGATGCAGGTCTCTTGACCGCACCTCTCCTACCTTGTTTTCTAGAGACTCTGAGCACAGTGAAGAGGCTCCAGTCCCTTTTAACAGTGAAAGTGTTAACAGGTGCCGTGAGGCTAAGGGCGCGGGGCGAGAGTCGGCAACACTGTCCGCCCGGTGCGCATGCTCCGAGGCTCGTCCTGGCCAGGTAGCTCCAACCTTCCAGTCCGCTGACCAGGCTTCCGGGGCGGAGCCAGGGCCGGAAGCACAGGGTGGGCGGCACCTCCGGCCGCACCTCCTTCCGGTAGTAGGGGGCTGGGCCTTGCGGGATGGGTGGCTCGGTGCGGTGACCTGTCGCTGGTCACTCCCTGTGTGGCCCCGCTGGGGCTAGGAGAAGCCTTGGGGAGAATCCCACCCAAGGGCCTGTGGAGAAATAGCCCCGGATTCGGGCTCCTGAAGTTAGGGGAGTTGCGCACAGGAATCTCCCGACTGGTGTCCGCTTCCTTTAGCTGCACACGTCTGGCTCCCCTGGTCTTTAATCCCCCTAGGGTTCCCGCCATTTCCCGCCATGTATGACAGGGCTCCTCGCTTGCTCAGGTCGACCGAGGGTGGCAGCACTGAGGCCCATGTGGGCCCGGGATCCTACGAGGTCCCTTTCCTGAAGCAGCAGGGCACAGGTAAGAGGCGCAGGGGACGGCTAGGCTCCCGCGGCGGGCTCCTCACGCCCAGCCCGCCCGACCTCCGGGTGGCCCTGAGCCGGCGGCGTCTCAGGTCACGGCCGTGAGGCGAGCGGGACGAGCGCCTCCTCCAGCGTTGACATCCTGCTTCTGTGGACTAGGTGCAGCTCCCTCTCTCCCCTCGACGTCCACTTGGCACCTCACGTCTCTCTTGCCATTAACAAGCGAGGCATTATTTACTAAGATATAACTTATGTATTTCTGTTTTGGTAATTGATAGTTCCACTTTTTTTCTCTCAAGCAAATGGGCCGAATCTGAATGTCCCCATTCTCTTTTGAACATGCTTAGGGAGAAATCATTTTCCAACGTTCTGTAAAGGAAAACTACACTCGTGTTTTTGCGAGGGGAATGAAGACAAAAAAAGTTACATAATTATTTGCTCTTCTCATTTATTCCCCTAGTAGCTAGGGAAAGTTATTTTAATAAGTAAATACTTTCAGTTTGTTTTCTAATTTTTTTCTTTTTTTAATTGTTTTATTTTTTTCTGGCACTTAGTCCCATTTCCCCCCCTTTGTTAACCTGTATTTTCCCCATGGGTACCGTAGGTCTCTATTTTTTACTCAAAATCTATGATTCATTATTCTGGATCAGTTGACACAGCTGATCAGTTGGGGTTGGTTTCCTTCTCTTTGTGAGGGAGAGTATTACAAACTGGTCCCCTGTCGGTGCTGTACATCTTGTCTCGCTGCTTTGGCATATCCGATCTCTGTATTGGAGCTTATTAAAGCTATACTGCAGGTGAGCTGGTACAAGCAGTTAACTCCCCAACAACTTGCCACCAGTCGCCACTCAAAATGCTACACCTATGACGGCTTTCTGTCCTCACTTTATTTTGATACGCAAGGCCACTTGTCTTTAGAGACACTTGTCTAACATCATCCTTTCCTCCTGATTCTTACTCTTGTCTTGAAAGTGTCTGATCCAGGTTGGGACATTTGTTAGGTCCTGAAGCAGGGAATCACTGTCCCCTTTCGACCAATCCTTTATTTATTTTTAAACAGAGAAGCATTCATGTACTATACATTTTATTCTTTGCCTGTTGGTTTTCCCGTTTGTAACTTAATAACATCAACTGCCATCCGTATTTTGATTTGAATGCACCCAGAATGACGTCTTCAGAGAAGCAGGTGATTCTTGTACCCACAGTGTTCTTCCATGGTAAGGTCTTTAGCGTTATAGTTTGCTTTCTGGATTGTTCCCCCTGCGTAGGCTCTGGCATCTAAAATTCCAGGCTTCTGAACTCGTCGTTTTCCTCACCAAACTTGGTCTTTAAGAATAACAATTCCTGTTACTCTAGCATAAATTTTCAGTCTTATTCTGGACATTTTCTCTGCCTAGCTGCTGCTGTTCTGCTTCTCATTAGGACCTACCAGTTCTGTTTTCACAGCTCTTTTATAATTGATCTTTCTCCCTTTAATGTTGGTTTAGTTCAAGCTCTTAGTTCTCTTCTGACTAAAGAAGTGAAATATTGCTTGTTTCTCTCTTATTTCAGTCTCCATTAAGTCTTTGTTCTTGTGCCAGAGTGTTTTCTTTTCTAAGATAGTATGTCTACAAAGATCATTTTGTACCATCAAGGTTAATATCTAAGCTCCTGAACCTGGTGAAAATCCTTTAATGTTCTGATCTCTGACTTGGTCTCCCACTTTGCCTGATCTTTCCAGACACCCACACTCCTGTGGAGACTTGACATGCATTTAAATAATTTCAGCTTTTCAGTTTCTGTAATTTATTGTTTGCTTACCTCTGTGTATTTGTTTTTGAGCAGTGCATCTGTCTTTCTACTTCACTTGGCTAATTCCTATTCTTTGAGATTCAGTTAAAGTCAATTGTTCTCTTACTCTTTTTTTTCCCCTGACTCTTTAAAGACTTTTCCACAATGCTTTGATTCTACATTGTGATGACTGCTTAACTTAACTGCAGCCCCACTTAGAAAGTGAATTGTTCAAGGTCAGCCATCATAGTAATCATGGTCTCTGCTCTGTTATTCTCAATTCTTAGTTCAATTCTGTAACCAATTTAAAAAGGAATTATGAACTAAAACTGAAATATAATGAGTCATGTAACAATTAAAATTTATTCTCACGTGTTAATTGAGCTTTGAGCATAACAAGTAGGGTCTGGGAAAATCCTTTTACTATTTTATGGGATATGCCTTGTTGACCTATGAAATAAACTAGGTAATTGCATTCCTTGGAACTCTGAGCATGTGTGTCCTGCATGCCCTTATTTTAACCATACTTAGGGGTAACATGCTGATAATTAATATAGGGAACTGGTATTTCTTAATTCTCTACTGGGTTCCCTGGCAAGATAATTGAACAGTAGAGAGGAACATTTTTCCTCACCTCCTTTTAAGACTAATACTGTACTGGATCTTGCAGTTATTTCAGTTCAGGATTTGGTGAGGTTTTACACAATATGAGTAGGAAGAAGGGAAGAAGATGTTATGATTTTATGTAATTGTTATCTTGAACTTACCATGAAGAGAGTGCCTAGGAGCTTTAGATGAAGATGCTGTTTTATCCCTCAACCTTTCTGTTTCATACCTAGGAGTTTTTTTTTTTTTTTTAAGGATTTATTTATTGTTATTGGAAGGGCAGATTTACACAGTGAAGGAGAGACAGAAAGACAAAGACTTCCATTAATTGCTGGTTGGCTTCACAGGAGGGCATAATGGCCAGAGCTGAGCAGATCTGAAGCAAGGAGCTAGGAGCTTCTTCAGGTCTCCCCCATAGGTACAGGATACCAGGACACAAGCAGAAATCTGGATTGAAAGTGGAGCAGCTGGAACATGAACTGGTACCCATATGTGACTCTGGCCCTTGAAAGGAAGTGATTAGCCAGTTGAACCATCACACAGGCCCTTACCACTATCTTCTTATACATCCTGCTTGGTAAATCTTGGAGTGTACTGTATTTACATTTTCCTTAGGAAATTGTTTCCACTTAGTTTGAAAACTCCATGTCTTAGGCTTTAGGCTATTTGATCTTGGAGTATCTCTCCCACCCTGGATGTGACCGGATGGGATAGGACTGAACTGTTCTTGTTTCATGAGTAGGAGAGAGAAAATTGATTCTCGAATTCTAGATTAGTGGGAGCCTTGCCAAATTTGGTCACAACTGCCTGAGTCATGAGCATACCCCACCAAAGTAGTTTCACCAGAGCCTAGAAGTCTAGTAAAGTGTGATAAAAACGTTTGGATAGTGTCCCTGCTCCTGGCATTATTGTGCTAAGGAATATCACTGAGTTTTGAGCTTTTTTGCATAGTAAATATCAATTTGCATTAGTTGCACATTAATTGTTAGCAATTTAAGTTGGGTGATATTTCCTAAGTGTGTATTCTTTCCAAGATACCTTCTTTGATGAGGGAGCAATTAATTTTATCTGCCACAGAGCATGCGCCTGTGACTCTATGGCAACAATGATGGTTTTTATCTATTAGCCATTTAGAATTTAAGGAGGCTGCATCAGGGAAGGCAATCTGTCTGTATTTACATTTAAGTAACAGTGTATAATTGCTTATATGTTTATGCACCGGAAGTTGAGCACATGTGTCAGAGGCCTGGTTATGTCCTTATGTCCTCTGCCCCTTTCTTTGTCCTAGGGCTGTCTCTGTGGCTATAGATCTTCTCTTTTAATCACATGCTGTCCACCTTTCTTCTCAGCATGGACTGACTTTTATTGCTTCATGCCAGTTTGATTTACTTTTTGCTGGTGGTGCCTGAAATTTAATATATTGCAAAAAGAATTCCTTTCTTTCAAATCTTCTACTCCCCTGTGGTCTTAATTTCTTCTCCCAATTTTATCTTTAACATTTATAGTTAACACTTCACCTGCCAATTTATATGTCTTAAGTCAAACTCTACTATTTCCCTGAACCATTTCCTGTATTTTATACCTAGTTATCGGCAGCACTATTTGTAGTATAATTGTTTATTTATCTGGCCTCCTCACTATTTGAGGAAAGGCGATCTTGTTCATTAGTATGCCCTTACTGCCTATCGCACATACATATCATATACATGATACAATATGCATTTTATTGCATGAATTACTAAAAGTGTATTTTAAAATATTACCCTTTATGCCCATTATATATTGTTTACTATATAAGACTCTGTGATAGCTGACTAACCATTTTGCTTTCTTTGATCTTAGCACTTAAGTTTCAACATCCTGGATAACCTGGGTAGTTGGTCTCTCTAACTTATAAACATTTAGTATGCAGCTAAAGCTCCATGAAAAAAGATACTTCTTTCTTTTACTTATAGCTGCATATCTGAGCTAGTCCAAAGCCAGGACCCTGTAGCTGCATTTGGGTCTCCTATGTAGTTGGCAGGGACCCAAGCACTTGGGTTATATTCTGCTGTCCCCTCAGGCAACTGGCAGGAATCTGAATTGGAAACAAGAGAGCTAGCACATGAACTGATGGTTGATATGGGAGCCAACTACATCAGCAGCTTAAAACTAAGATTATTTGTTTTGATGAAATTTGTATATTTGATTTGAAACCTTTGTTTCGAGTTGCACAATCAAGAAGTATGTGCCAAAGCAAGTAAATAATTAGCTGCTGTTAGCCAGTTTTATTTCTTTCAGTGTAGGTTGTCACTACAACCAGGTGTAATATATTTTATGCAGGTAATATATGTGATTTCAAAACATGAAACAGTGAACTTTGATGAGATTGTAAAAAATTACTTAAAAATGGTGAACAAATTTCATGTATTTCACAATATAGATTTAGGAGTATGCTAATATTGCCCACCCTAACTTCCCTCTTAGCTATGTTCCCCATTCCTCTTTTATTTATTTATTTTTTTAACTTTCACTATGGCATACTTTCAGTTCACTTCACAGTCACAGGCTGAGCATTCCATTGGGCTGAGTATCAACAACAAGAGAGTAGGAAAAAACCCATTGTTTCTTGAATATAAATAAATGCTATAAACAATAATCAAATCTCAAGATATCAATTTTACTGACATAGATTACATTTTTTAGAACTCTATTAGTTTCATAGACCAGGGAAAACATATTCTTATTTACTAAGCATAATGGTTTCTAGCTGTATCCATTTTATTGCAAAAGGCAGATTTCGTTCTTTTTCATTAGCTGAGTGGTATTCAACAGTGCATATATACCACATTTTCTTTTTTTTTTTTTTTTTAAAGATTTATTTTTATTATTTTTTCATTGGAAAGGCGGATATACAGAGAGGAGAGACAGAGAGGAAGATCTTCTGTCCGATGATTCACTCCCCAAGTGAGCGCAACGGGCCGATACTATGCCGATCCGAAGCCAGGAGCCTCTTCCGGGTCTCCCACACGGGTGCAGGTTCCCAAAGCTTTGGGCTGTCCTCGACTGCCTTCCCAGGCCACAGGCAGGGAGCTGGAAGGGAAGCGGGGCTGCCGGGATTAGAACCGGCGCCCATATGGGATCCCGGGCGTGCAAGGCGAGGACCTTTAACCACTTGCGCCACCGCGCCGGGCCCTACCACATTTTCTTTATTTAGCCATCTATTGGTAGACATGTGGTTTGATTCCATATTTTAGCTATTGTGACTTGAGCTGCTATAAATTGATAACTGGGTAACTCATATGCTGAGTTAATCTCCTTTGGTCTAATTTCCATGAGTGGATCTATTTTCAAATCTCTGAGCAATCTCTGTACTGACTTCTCTGGTGGCTACACTAGTTTGTGTTTTTTTTTTTTTATCAGCAAAGCATCAGAGTACCTATTCCCCTCACATGTTTGTCAGCACTCAAATGTTTCTGATTCCCATATGGCTACTGTAATTGGAGTAAAGTGAAACTTCATTGTGGTTTTTATTTGCAGTTTGTGATCCTGAGCATTTTTCCATATATGTGTTGGCCATCAAGATACCCTTTGAAAAAATCTTGTTTATGTTGCTTGCCTTTTTCATAACTGCTTATTTTGTTGTTGTTTTGTTTTTTAATTTCTTGAGTTCCCTTAAACTCTGGATATTAATCAGTTGCATAGTTTGCAAATGTTTTCTCCCATTATGTTGGCTGTTTTTTTCACCTTATTGGAGGGTTTCAGTTGCAGCTTTCCTTCTTAGCTTGATATAATCCCATTTGCCTATTTTTGCTTTAATTGCCTGTGCTTCTGGGATCTTCCTCAAGAAGTCTCTGGCAGCTTCTTAGATATTCTCTTGTAGAAATTTGATGGTATTAGATATTGGATTTAGATCCTTGCTGCATTTTGAGGTGACTTTTGTACAAGCTGTAAGACAGGGATCTTGTTTTATACTTTTACACTTGTAGATCCAATTTACCCAGCACTGAATGTTGAAGAGACTGTTCTCTTTCCAGGGACTGATATTAGATGGGCATTTTGTTACCAGATGAGTAGAAGTATTTTTATTGAAAGTCTGTTTCTTGACAATATTGCTGCATTAGAGTAAGAAAGACGAAGTTGGAGGGGTAAGTTTATTGGTAAAATGAGAATGTAGCAGACAAGTGCCTGAAGAGCTACCATCCTTCTGAATGAAGAAATGCCACTTTTATTAAGGGGTTCAGAAGAGGAAACCATGACTAACTAGTAACACATTGGGAATTAAACTGAACAGCCAAATACCAAAACTGGTTGTAGATACAACAATAGGATTCTTTAAAATTCGATCTCAAACATCAGTGCAGCTTCTTGAGAAACATGTCAAGAAAATGGATGGCTTGACCTATACACAGGCAAAACAATAACACTTTATGGGTATATTTGGTGGAAAGAGGCAAAACATTGAGTTAAGAGATAAGAGTGTTATATTAGCCAACATAAGATCTAATTTTCCTAAAGTCTACAGTTAGTGTGGTTATTGTGTCCTTGGTCACATACACTGTTACATTTTGTTGCATACCATTTTAGATTAGAAAAAAATTACTCTTTTTGGGAATTGATTGGATATTTTTTTCTGTTGCTGATAAATTTAATCCTGTAGCTGCTTCCATTTATTACATAAATGGTCTGATCTGATTTTTAGTTTTCAAAAATTTTGATCTAATTCTTTAAAAAAAGTAATAACTTCCATGTTTAGCCATTAGTTTTGAAAGTATAGTCTCTGCATTGAATGTTAAATGATGTGTGAATGTTTCTTTCTCTGAGATCCTTGGGATAGTATCTTACCTGCCAGTGTTAATGGTTTATTTTCATAGGTGGCTATGCACCATTTCTTTCTTCAGCTGCCAGAGAGAGTGCTTTTCCTGTTGCCCCTAACACTGAGCAAGATGGTCCAGGTCCAGGACACTATAATGTTTCAGAAGCACAGGTACATTCATAAAGTCATTATACCAGAGTTAAAGTCATATTTTCTTCCTCTATAGTAATAAAATGCCATTTGTTATAGTTTCTTCTTCGGGTTTTATTTCTCTTTTTAGCCTATATTTTATAATTTGCATAATAAGAAAAATGATTTTGATATTGGTTGCCTGATGGGGTCTTTTTCATTATTCTATATATTCTAAAGGATACAAACCATTATGTCACAAGAATGGGAGGTCCATATATCTAGATGAAAATGGTTATAAGGTAGAGGGATTGGTTTTCTAGAACTGTAGCTCTGGACATTGTTTCTTCTGTCTCCTGTTTTACCAATGAGTCCAAAATGTGTGACCAGAATACCTTCAGTGGTCCAGTCAGAAATAGTTGCTGTAACTCCAACATCTTTGAAATCAAAGGTGTCATCATCTACCCTTTTGGAATTTTGTTTGAATCAACTATTTGGTCATTTGGAATTTTTTTTTTTATTCTGGAGAATCCAGATTTGTTGCCTGGTGAGTCATAGAAGATTCCTCTGTGTTCTTTTAAAAGTAATCTGAAGGGTTAGGAATCTGGTACAATAGTCACTATACTGCTTGGGACACATTATCCTGTATTGAAGTGCATGGATTCAATTGGGGATCTGCTTTGGATATAGCTTCTTGCTAATCCTCTGGTAGGCATTAGGTGATACCTCAAGTAATTATCAGAATCACTTAGGAGGGAAACTTGAACTGAATTCCTGGCTCTGGGCTTTGAACTGGCCCATCCCTGAGTGTTTTGGGCATTCAGTGGAGTGAACCAGTAGTTGAAAGATCCATTTTTGTCTGCCTGACAAATTAAAACCAACCAACCAACTAGCCAACAAACAAACAATAAAAAACCGAATCTGTGCATAAAACTAAGATGTGGCTAGTAAATCTACATTAATTTCCTTGGAAATCACCAAGATGAATAGAATTAATCCTAAGCAAGTCTGAAAGGCTTTTAAAATAATTGTTTTTATTTTGCTACAATGTGAATGTCAGCAGTTTAAAAAAAATATTTATTTATTTTAAAGAATGTGTTACAAAGAGAGAGAGAGAAGGGGGAAAAGACAAAGTTCTTTCATCTGCTGGTATTCCCTAAATGGCTTTTAAAAAAATTTTAACTTTTATTTTGAAAATTATTTATCTAAATGTGAAGAATGACCAAATGGCTTTATAGCCAGAGCTGGCCTGGTACAAAGCCAGAAACCAGGAGTTTTATGCAGGTCTTCCACGTGAGTGTGCGGACACGGGCACTTCGGCCATCTTCCTCTGCTTTGTCAGGACATCAGCAGGGAGCTGGTTCAGAAATGGAGCTTGTACAAGTACCCATATGGTATGTTGGTGCTATGCCACAATGCTAACCCCAAATGTCAGCATCTTTAAACCTCATTTCAGAAGTACAGGTTGTTCCAGTCTTGCAAGAATATATACTAGTTTTGTTCTGTAGTTTTGGAAGCTGCTGTCTCTGATTCTTGTTTTAAAGGAGTTTTTTGTGTTCTTTTGGACTGCTTCAATGATAGAAAATTTTAGTTTGGATTCAGAGTTAAAACTGAAAAAGTTTTCATTACCTGCTTTAACTAAAACCATGTTTTCCATAGAGAGGCTTAACTTTTTTAGGTTGGGTTTTAAAGTTATGTGTTAATGGTAATATTTAATATTTACAAATAAGAACTATTTGCAAAGTGTTTTCAATTATTTCATATTTTTTCTCTCCAATTTAGTGTATAATAGGAGGCCATAGTTTACGAAACCGAGAGGAACGTTTTAAGAAGTTTATTTCTGATAATCCAGGACCAGCCAGCTATGATCATTGTTTTCCTGAAACACTATGCAGAAAAGTACTGGAGGCTAAAGAACATCTACAGTCAGTACGTTGATATTTTAAGTCAAGCTTTTAAGAGTTCTTTTAGTGAAGATAAAAAAGAGAAAGTTTGGCATATTTTTGTGATGTTAACTACATTTAAAAAGCCTTATCATAAAAGCCAGTAAACTTCATAATCTTTGAACTGTATTTAATTTATAATGAAATCAGCACTCAGTAATTCTTTAAAGTTTTTGCTGTGATAGTATCTGACTTCATTTTTGTGCTTGAGAAATCTATTGTTGATGAAGAATGTGAAGTAACATAGATTTAAAAGGTTACCTAGACAGAGAAAAAACTTTAAGTATTGTTAATCATGCTGAGAAATTAAAAACATGATTTCTGAAATATGTAAGCTTAAGATTTAGATGGGAAAAAGACATGGATAGGTCATTATTAATTCGAGACAAAATGTGATGGTGTTAATCATCTTATTTTAAATGCCATTGACATTTAAGGAGAATTATAAAGTTCCAAGATGCCATACATAATTTATAGAGAATTTTTGGAGGAGGCTGGTGATAAGATAGGTCGTGATGAGTAAGATCAGAATGTTCATTTCAGGACTGGAATGCTATGAGTGGGCATATGAAAATGGGGTTTCATAAGAGGTAGTGGAAAGGTTGTTTTAAGTGGGATGAGGAATTTGTGCTGGAGACTAAAGTGTAAGGTAGGCTTGGAAATGTATTGCTGCTGTATAAAGAATGATTTTTGACACCCAAACTCTGTCCTTTGGAATAAATCAGACTATCTAGTTAATTTTAGTCATGTACACTTCTCTTGCCCTGATTTCTTTATGTAGCTCACATTAATTGCATCTTAGTTCTGTATTGAAGATTTTTTTTTTTAGAATTGAGTACTCAATTGAGTAATGTCAGTTTAATCACAATGGGATTAATTTTGGAAGTATATTTAAACCTGAACTATTTCATGTGTGAACACAAGATACCTACTTAGGTAAAGGTTTATCAAGCATTTATTGAGTGAATATGAGTGTCACACAGCTATAATTTTAACAGGAAAGTAATGAGTAAAATTTAGTAAAATATAATTTATGCACTCATGTCTTAGAATCATGATCATATTTCAGTAGTAACCAAAAGAAAGGGAGCCTTGGATAAAGCAGCACAAACCATTTAACTTGATATTTTTTCAGTTGAAAATTTTTTCCCTATATATTTATTTCATTTTTTGATGATGTTTACATAGTTAATTAGAGTGAGAGGGGTTGAGGATTAGGGAAAGTGAGTGAAAACATTGCTGCCAAATTTTGTTCTTTCTGTATCCAGGGGAAGGGGATTGATGAGGGAGGGGAGAAGTCACACCCAGCCTCCCAACTACCTCAATACTTGGGGCTGGGGAATAGCTACTCAATGGCATCCCAGAGACCCTGAAGTGGAGCATGCTCTGATGATTCTGCTTATGTGATTTTGAAAGTTCTGAAATGCTGTTGATATTGCCACTCCAAGGATGAGGAAATCCTTCCATAGTCCATTGGTGGATTTAGTGCACTTTAAAGTCTCCATTCACCCAGATATTTGTTGTCAAGCGTGGCTGGGGTTATTAAGTTTGTTCTGCCCTCCTTCTTCTGCTGTGGTACCAGATGTTCTCTGCAGGCCCCAACGGACTGCCATAACCTCGATGTGCATCTGAGCGTGCTCTCTGCTGCTCTGTCTAAGCCATTGAGGAAGCTAGTTCTGACACATTCACTCCACAATCAGACCACAGATTCTGTGATTCTCCCTGTGGTTGGAGTTCTGAGTCCGGTGGTTTAGTTGCCCAAAGAAACCTCATCTGAGGTGATCTCAGACCTGATCTTTGAGTGTGCTTACCAGTACAGGGTTTGGCTCAGTCAGTCACCCATATCAGCCTACACACACACTGCTAGTTGCAATTGCTAGGTCAGTTCTGTCTCTAACCCTGTCTCTTGCATAAACCAATGGGTGCTGTGGCCCAGCCCAGCCATGCCCACCACATACTTGGCCCTCACATACACCTGTGAGAACTGCAGAATGATCAGAATGATCCCCAGCAACCCTCACTAGGTCTGCCACTATCCCTGGTTCTTGTGCTTGCTGGTGTGTGCAGAAGATTGGTTCAGTCTGTCTCACATCTATTCAGGGCTTGTATATATCAATGGGCATGTGTAGCCTGGCTCAACCCAACTGACCCCACTATCTAGCCCACACTCATGCTGGTGGGTGCCACCACCTGACTAGCCAGTACTGTTCCCAGCCCTGCTTCTCATGTTCACTGGTGGGAGTTGCAGTCCATCAGAGAGGTGCCCGCAGTTTCCTACTAGGCTACTCTCAGTTCTGGATCTTGCACTGTACAGGTGGTTCTGCAATGCAGTTTGACAGGATTTGCTCCCAGTCATAGCACTTGCCAGTTGATGCTGTGGCAAAGCCCAAGCAGCCTGTACTTCCTCTAGTCTAAGCATGTACCAGTTGGTACCAGTTGATAGAGTCAGTTAGGCCAAGCTAACTCTCCCCCAACCTAGTTTTCATGAGGTCAGTACATATTGTAGCCCTGTCCAGCCTGGTCTGTCCTTGGTTGAAGTTCTCATGCTCACCAGTGGGAGCAATAGCCCAGAGGTGAGCGCCTTGCAGCCCCTCTGCTGGACTCAAATCACCCCCGCCCATGTCTCATGTGTGCTGATGGGTGCTGTGGCCCAGTCTTACGTGGCCTGCCTCCCCTTTGCATTGTCTGGTGGGTGCCTTATCCTGGCCTAGCCTTCTCTTCTCCCAGTTCCAGCTCATGCTGGCAGGTGCTGTATCCTTGCCCAGGCCAGCCAGTAACCAGTCCCAACTCTAATGTGAATTAGCTGGTATTGTGACCTGAACCAGCCTATCTTGCACTCCAACTTGGTACTTGGATCTGCAAGGAAGTATTATAAACTGACCCAGCATGTCCTGCCTCCACACCTGAGGTACATGTGTGCCAGCAGGTGCTGTAACTTGGCCTTTTCTGGGCTGCTCCCAGCCTTGGTTCTTTTGCTCATCTGCAGGGACTATATCCTACAGAGGAGTTCCCCAAGCTTCTCTATCAGGTCTCCTCCCAGTGGCAGAACTCACACACTCTGTTGTATTCTTTACCCAGGCTGACTTAGTTCACCTTCTGTCCTTGCAGGAACAGTGGCCTTGCCCAACCTACTCACACCCATTCCATTTCTTACTATTGGGTGCTACAGCCCAGAAGCACCTTGTCCACACCAACACAGCTCTCACATGCTTCAGCGGGTACCGAGACCTAGTGCAGCTCACCCTGGCTCTCCCAGTCTGACACACTCCAGACCCAGTTCACACCCATGCCAATGAACATTGTAGTCATGTCCAACCCAGATTGCTGCCTCCATTTTGGCTCTTGTGCTCCCCGGTGGGAACTACAACCCAGCCGGTTCATCCCCTTAGCTCCCTAGCCATGCCTGTTCCCAGCCACAGATCTGTGCATGTCAGTGGTTGCTCTGACCCAGTTTGGCATAGCCCATTCCCTGTCTTGGCCTTTGCCATCTGATGCTGCAGCCTGACCTGGCCTGGCTTGGCCTGGCTGGCTCCCTTTCCAACTCTCACTGGTGGGTGCTACAGCCTAGCTGTGCCCAGCATTGTGATACATGACTTTTTGTAAAAGAAGGATCATCCTCTGAAGACTTCTACCTATCATATTAACATTGTTTTAGCTTTTGCAAAGTTTCCTTCACTACTGTGATACATGACTTTCTACATTTTATATAATTTCACATAATTTACACAGTTATCTTCATAATTAAAATTCATAATTACTGTTCTCATTTAGCATTATTTTCCTGCTTCATAGTGTGCATAATTAGGGTATTTGTATGAAGAACAGGTAATGTGGAGATAAGTCAGAAGCTGGAAAGTAATGAAGCTAGGAAAAGTTGTTAAAAATACAAAGTGTGTTTATGGTATATGCTGTAATAGTGTGACTGTAGGAATGCTTGCCTTTGAATCAATATTTACTTTAGTAAGCAAGATAAATAACTGACGCAAATGAAACAGAACTCATATATATATATATATATACATTTATCATGACTTTAGTAGTTTGGTTTATACAATGACTTTACCTGCAAAGCTCTATTATAATAATAATAAATAAAAATGGCTTTAAACTCATTCCTTTGAGTTACTTTTATAAATAAAATCTTTTTGGTGTATATTATATGATCATTGTCAATATTTAATAATTGGCTTTCAATAATTTTCATAATTCCTTTTCCTGTTGCCTTTGACTAAATTAACTTTTGCCTTACAGAAAATTTCAAGAGCACGGACATTTACTAAAGCTTTGGATGTTCCTTCAATTCCTTCTTGTGGACAGTCCTATGGTTATCACATTAATGAAGATGATAGTATTAGAAAATGTGTTCCACCTGCTAGTGATGACACACTGGGTCCAGCATATTATAAACCTCTGTTTGTAAGTATAATGTATCCCATAATAATGAGAGTTGGAAGATTATTTATGTTTATACATGTTTTGGTGCATGTAATACTAGTTGTAGTAGCAAATAGAGCCCAGCATTTCAGTGGTTTAATACAAAGTCATGCTTTCCTCATTCATCTGGATACCTCTGGTTGATGACAGACTTTTTCCATGCGGAGAATCAGGAACACAGTCGTAGTCCATCTGTTTTTGTCATCCGCTAGGATCTGGTCATCTGCATCTAGGTAGTAGAAGGGGATAGAATTTTATGAGTGGGAGATTTTTGTAGGTCAAGCCTGGGTGCTGAAACTCAAGTCATATGGTAACGCTTGCTAAGGAGGATGATAAATGCTGTCTAACTGTATTTCTAGTGAGGAGAAAGAGTGAGTGTAAATTGCTAGATCTTTCTGCTATATATAATAGTATATAAAACATATTTTCCGGGCCCGGCGCGGTGGCGCAAGTAGTTAAAGGTCCTCGCCTTGCACGCCCGGGATCCCATATGGGTGCCGGTTCTAATCCCGGCAGCCCCGCTTCCCTTCCAGCTCCCTGCCTGTGGCCTGGGAAAGCAGTCGAGGACGACCCAAAGCTTTGGGACCCTGCACCCATGTGGGAGACCCGGAGGAGGCTCCTGGCTTCGGATCGGCATAGTATCGGCCCGTTGCGCTCACTTGGGGAGTGAATCATCAGACGGAAGATCTTCCTCTCTGTCTCTCCTCTCTGTATATCCGCCTTTCCAATGAAAAAAATAATAAAAATAAATCTTTTAAAAAAATATTTTCCCTGAATTTCAAAGGAAAATGAACATTTTGTGTGTATAAGAATTTGAGAGTATGAGTATCATTTATTCAACAAATTATTGTAAGCAAGAAGAACTTTTTTTGTACTAAAATAGCAAATATAATATAGCTGATCTATCTAATTCAGATACAGATTTCTTTTTTTTTTTTTTTTTTTTTATTGTTGCTTACACTGTATTATGTAGTACAGTTTTATAGGCGCTGGGGATTCCCCCCACCCCTCCCCATACCCCTCCCCCCATGGTGGATTCCTCCACCTTGCTGCATAACCATAGTTCAAGTTCAGTTGAGATTCATTGCTTGCAAACACATGCCTAGCATAAAGTTCAGCGTCTTATTGTCCAGATAAGTTCAGTGGCTTCCTGGGGAGACCTTCTATGGTCTGAAGATAAGTCTAACAGAGTAAAGATCCGGTCGGTTAAAAGCACCAACAAGGCCTCAGTATCAATATACAACATTATGGAATTAATTGACATAGTATTGGGTAAACAATATGTTAAAAATAATGCAAGTTCCATTCTTCGAAACATCTGGGTTGAGACAGCATCAATGACACGTTCAAAAAATAACAAACAACCAAACAATAAATTACAGGTTAAATCAAGGCAAACATGTGGTATCTAATCTTTTGGGATTCACTCATTTCCCTTAGCATTATAGTTTCCAGTTGTGCCCATTTAGCCACAAAGAACTGCATTTTGTTTTTTTTAATAGCTGAGTAGTATTCCATGGAGTAGATGAACCAAAGCTTTCTTATCCAATCTTCTATTGATGGGCATTTCGGTTGCTTCCATGTTTTTGCAATTACTGATTGTGCTGCAATGAACATAGGGATGCATGTTGGTTTGTCGTAAAACAGGTGTTTTGGATATATTCCTAGGAGTGCTATTGCTGGGTCATATGGCATGCAGATTCCGAGTTGTTTGAGTGTTCTCCAGACTGATTTCCATAAAGGCTGTACCAATTTGCAGCTCCACCAGCAGTGGAGTAGGGTTCCCTTTTCCCCGCATCCTCGCCAGCAAGCGTCGTTGGTGTTCTTGTTTATGTGGGCCAATCTTACTGGTGTTAGGTGGTACCTCATCGATGTTTTAATTTGGATTTCCCTTATTGCTAGGGAGCTGGAACATTTTTTCATATGTTTGTTTGCCATTTGGACTTGTTCCTTTGTGAAATGTTTGCCCATTTCCCTTGCCCATTTCTTGAGTGGCTTGTTTGTTTTGGTTTTTTGGTTGTTTTGAAGTTCTTTGTATATCCTGGAAATTAGCCCCCTATCGCCTATATCGTGTGCAAAGATCTTTCCCACTCTGTGGGTTGCTTTTTTACTTTGTTGATTGTTTCCCTTGCTGTACAGAAGCTTCTTAGTTTGATGAGGTCCCATTTGTTTATTCTGTTCTCAACTGCTATTGCTTTTGGTGTCCTTCTTAGAAAGTCGGAACCTACTCCTAGGTCTTGTAGTGTATTTCCTACATTTTCTTGCAAGAGTTTGAAGGTTTCTGGATGTAGGTTTAGGTCTTTTATCCATGTAGATTGGATCTTAGTGTATGGTGATAGATGTGGGTCTATCCTTTTGTTTCTACAGGCTATCAGCCAGTTGTCCCAACAACATTTACTAAAGAGGCCTTCCCACTTGTTTGAGCTATCATTGGTCTTTTTGTCAAAGATTAATTGGCTGTATTTGTGTGGGTTCCCTTTTGGTGCTTCTATTCTATTCCATTGATCTTCCTTTCTGTCTTTGTGCCAGTACCAGGCTGTTTTGATAACCACTGCTCTATAGTATGTCCAGAGGTCCGGGATTGTGATTCCCCCTGCTAACCTCTTATTTTTCAGGATGGTTCTAGCTATTCGTGGTTTTTTGTGTTTCCAGATGAACTTTTGAATCATTGTATCCAGTTCCGTGAAGAATGTTTTGGGCAATTTGATTGGAATTGCGTTGAAAGTGTATATTGCTTGTGGTAGTATAGACATTTTAATAATATTGATTTTGCCTATCCAGGAGCACGGGATGTTATTCCATCTTTTGAGGTCTTGTTCAATTTCCTTTTTAAATAGTTTGTAGTTTTCTTCGAATAGGTCTCCTACGCTTTTGGTTAGATTTATTCCCAAATACTTCATACTTCTCTCTGCTATTTTGAATGGTATCCTGTTGGTTAGATCTTCTTCCATCTTGGTGTTATTTGCGTACACTATGGCTGTTGATTTTCGTTCGTTAATTTTGTACCCTGCCACTCTGCCAAACTCTCGTATAAGTTCTAGCAGTTTCTGTATTGAGTCTCCTGGTTTTTCTATGTATAGGATTATGTCATCTGCATATAGTGAAAGCTTGACTTCTTCGTTTCCTATACGTATGCCTTTGATTTCTTTTTCTTGTCTTATGGCCTCTGCAAGTACCTCTAGGACTATGTTGAATAGCAGTGGTGATAGTGGGCACCCTCGGTTATGGGTTTATTTAATTCTGCAGTTGCCTCCGGACTGAGTTTTGGTAAGTGGTGGGAGTCCAAGAACTTTTCTATTTCTTGGTGGTCCTCAAATTTGTGGGAGTACAGTTCTTTGTAGTAATTTCTAATTATTTTCTTAATGATTGCAGTGTCTGTTGTTATGTTGCCTTTTTCATCTTTAATGCTATTGATTCTCACTTTCTCTTGTTTTTTTTTGGTCAATCGGGCCAGTGGAGTGTCTATTTTGTTTATTTTCTCAAAAAACCAACTTTTTGATTTGTTGATTTTATGTATAGTTTTTTTGATTTCTATTTGGTTTATCTCCTCCCTTGTTTTGATGATTTCTTGTTTCCTATTGTGCGTGGGACTCTTCTGCTGCTGTTTTTCCAGATCCTGGAGGTGTGTGGTTAGTTCCTGTATTTGGCGTCTTTCTTGGGCCTTGACATGCGCTCCGATTGCAATGAATCTACCTCGTAGCACTGCTTTGGCGGTGTCCCACAAGTTTTGGAATGTTGTATCAGAGTTTTCATTGGTTTCCATGAATTTTTTGATCTCATCTTTAATTTCTTCTCTGACCCATTGTTCGTTTAATAGCATATTGTTCAATTTCCAAGAGTGCCTATACTTCCTGGGGAGTTTTGAGTTGTTGATTTCCAGTTTCATCCCATGGTGGTCTGAGAGGGTACATGGTATGATACTAATGTTTTGGAAGTTGTTTAGATTCGCTTTATGTCCTATCATGTGATCGATTCTGGAGAAGGTGCCATGCACCGCTGAGAAGAATGTATAGTCTGTGGCCTTAGGATAAAAAGTTCTATATATGTCTACTAAGTCTAGTTGTTCTATTGTTTGTGTGAGCTCTGTTGTTTCTTTGTTGAGTTTTTGTTTCATAGACCGGTCCATTGTTGTTAGAGGTGTGTTGAGATCGCCTACAAGAATTGTGCGGGTGTCTATGTCTTCCTTTAAGTCTGTAAGTAATTGCTTTACGTAACTAGGTGCATTAAGATTCGGTGCATAAACATTAATGATGGTGATTGCTTCTTGATGGATCATTCCTTTCACCAGTATAAAATGGCCTTCCCTGTCTCTTTTGATATTAGTTAGAATGAAATCTATTTCGTCTGAAATTAGGATAGCTACCCCAGCTTTTTTTTCTCGTCTATTGGCGTGAAATATCTTTTTCCATCCCTTCACTTTCAGTTTCTTTGCATCCTTTCTGGTTAGATGCGTTTCTTGTAGGCAACAGATGGTTGGGTCTTGTTTGATGATCCATTCTATTAATCTCTGTCTTTTGATTGGTGAATTTAGACCATTTGTGTTGAGAGTTAAAATTGAGAGTTTGCAATTTTGCCCTGCCATGTGATTGTGTTGTGTGTGTGTTGTTGCCTATGTAGTTGTCTTGTTTGTGCAGCTTTTAGTTTGGAGACCTTCTTATTTGCCAGCTTTGTTTGTGATTTGCCTCCTTTTTGTCCGGGACTAGTGCATTTCTAAGGAGACTTTGCAGAGCTGGTTTTGTGTAGACATATTCTTCTAGTTTTTCTTTGCTATTGAAGTATCTGATTTCGTTCTCATATACAAATGAGATCTTTGCTGGGTAGATTATTTTTGGTTGACAGTTGTTTTGTTTCAGGACTTGGAAGATCTTTGTCCATTCTCTCCTTGCTTGTAGGGTCTCTTCGGAGAAGTCAGCAGTGATTCTGATGGGTTTTCCCCTGTATGTGATCTTTTCTCTACTTCGTGCTTGTCTCAGGATTCCTTCTTTGTCTTCATTGGAGTAGAACCTGAGCACCGTGTGTCTGGGTGAGGATCTCTTTGGATCATGTCTGTTGGGAGTTCTCTGTCCATCCTGTATGCGGGGTGGATTCGTGTTCCGAGTGTTTTGGAAGTTTTCCTGTATAATTTCATCAAGCACTGCTTGCATCCCAGATTCTCTTTCTACTCCCTCAGGGAGGCCGATGATCCGAATATTCAGTTTTCTAAGGTAATCCTTCATCTCTTGCATCATTTTATTAGTTTTGCTGAGGTTTGTCTCCAGCTGTTTAATTCGCTGGGCACTTTCATTTTGTATGTCTTCTGTTTCAGAGATCCTTTCCTCTGCCGCATTTATTCTGTTGATGAGGCTTTCAATCTTATTCTCTTGGGCATCCAGTTTGGTTTTGATTTGTTGTATTTCGGTGATTATGCGGTTCTGGTAGTCTTCCAGCTTTGTGTCCACGTCTCTGAGAAATTTTAGCATTATTTTCATCAATTCCTTTGCTGGTAACACGTCCATGTCTTCATCTCGCATCGCCGATATTGATAATGGCTTTTGGCCCATGTTTGGTGGGGTGCTGGCTCTTTCATCTGGAGCACAGCTCTTTCTGGTGGTTTTTCCCATTGCGTTGGTGAATTCTGGTGGGGCAAATGAACCCGTGTGTTGAGGGGTTGTCAGGTGCTTTCCTGTAGAGGTTGGAGCCTGTAGGCGTGGTGTTGCCGGGTAATTGCGTGGTTGCGTGGTAATTTTCAAGGCACCGTTGGTGCGTTCTCAGGGCCCGGGGCTGTAGAGCACCACCTTGGGGGCCCAGTGGATTCCAGGCACACTCTGGGCACCTCTTCTACAGGTGTGACACCCCAGGGCGTGGAGGGATGGAGGCGCTCTCTGGGTGTGCCCCCTGCACGGGAATCCACAGGACTTAGAAGGTTTTATGTGCTTTCTCCCTGCGTTCTCCGTGTCAGGGACTGCAAGGTTTTTCAGAGCCCACCTGGTGCGTCTCCCACACACGGGACTGTGGGTGAGGCACTTTCCAGGCGTGGCTCTTGTGCAGTGAATCCACCACTCGTGGTGTGTGGGTGTTCAGAGCCCCTGCTCCTGTGTGGCTCTTTCACACCGGCCCTTAGCGGAGGAGTGGCCCAGGCGCCCTGTTATTATTTCACGGCAGGTTCGCACCGTGTCAGTGTGATGCAGGAGTTTTCAGAGCTCTCCTGGTGGGTTGCCCACGCTCAGAACTGCGGGGTGGGAGGCGAGGGGTGAGCAGTTCACCCTATGGGAGTGGTACCTGCGTGTCGGGGACACACAGCGCTACACTTCCCAAGTCTCAAAGCTCTCCTGACATCTGACCCCTGCGCTGTGGAGGCGGCTGCTGCAGGCGGGGCCGCCTAGTCCGCTCGGCGCAGCGACCAGGGTTTTCCCGATGTTATCGCGCTTCCACCAGGCAGGATGTGGAGGACTCCAGATCCTCGCCAGCAGCCTCTGCGCACTGAGACGCACTGGCCCCCTCAGTGTAGGAGCATCCGAGGCGCCTTCCTGGGGCCCCCTCAGCCACCAACACCACTGTTCGTAGTTCCCAAGGCACAAACCCAACAGTTTCAGTCTGTCTGCCCCGCGTTCTCAGAGGCTGGGCCCTCAGTAGGGGTCTAGGAATGCGGAGGCTACCACGTCAACCCCCGGGCTCACCAAACGTCCGGCCGCTGCAGTCTGCCTCCGCCTCCCGCCGGTGACGATCCGCCCGATCTCCCCGCCTCCGGGCTGTCCGCGTTTCCCGTCAGGCCGCTTTCAAAAGTGACTCAGCAGGTCTGGAGTGGGATGTCGGTTTCTCTACCTTTGCCCTGCTCCGTTCTCGCTGTTCTTCCGAGTTGTGTGGATCTTTTTGGCTCCACACTGTCCCAGGGAGCCTCACGGACCTCTCCCTGCGATTCCCTGCTGTTCCACTTTGCTGCTTCTGTAACTTTCTATCCCTCTTTCACTGGACGCTCCCTCACAGCTTTCCTCCTACGTCGGCCATCTTCGACAGTCCCCAGATACAGATTTCAAACCCAGGCAAGTTGTGTCAGGATTTCATTCAGCTAGTTCAAACAAATAATGTATATAGATGGGATTTCTGGCTTTACTCAGTTATAAGACAGAAATAATTTGTACTTTGAGCTTTTTGTATTTTCATATGCTTAAGGTATCTGGAAGAAGAAATCTTAGCAGAGAACATGGTAAAAATTAAGCTTAGATTTAAGAAAAGGCTGTGGAGACATCTTGGGCAAAATATAATAAACATTCTCAGCATTTGATTTAACCTACATTCATAGTAGTCCAGTTGTTTTTACAGATGTACATCTTTTGGGCTTAGACCCAAACACCTACAGAAACTATTTTGATTTGTGACAGTATATGCATTAAGGAATGGGGGTGTTCATGGATCTGTCTCCTCTCCCATCTCTACCACACATATCTTTAGATAGAAAAACAAACAAACAAACAAAACAAAACAGAATGGTCTAGGTTACTATGCTGGCACACTGCTGTGGGTAACACAGATTTGGCAGTAATCTGGCCCAGGGTGCCTGGAAGCTTCCCGTGGTTTTTCTCTTAGCAGTGTGACACTTGCCTAGGTAGAATACAAAGTAGGTTGTTGCCCACAGCTGAGGGTTGTACAGAATTTCTTATGAGTAGATTAAGATTATATATTTTGTCTGGAGTACTAAAAGTAGTGCGTTTCCCATATGTTATATAAAGAGGAATATGATATTTGTTTTTTTCCCCATACTGATGCTATTACCTGTAGTAGTATTTCACAGTTTTATTTCTTTTGCAGTTACTGGGTATTTTCTTTTTAATTTACCTGTGTATTTGAGAGTTACTTTACGATCAAGTATGTTTTCATCAAACTGTCACCTACTAGTTTTTTTTTAATTATATTTTTGACAATTTTTACATAGTTAATTAGGAAAAAGGTTCAAGGACAGTAGGAAAGTGGGAAAGACTATTATTTCCCTATTATTTCCTTCTTATATCTGAGGTAAAGGGAATGTTGAGGGAGAAGCCCCACCCAGTCTCCCACCCACCCCAGGTCCCAGACGTAGGGCATGCTCTGTTTTCCTTGTTCAAGTGGTTTTGATAGTTCAGCAGTTATGAATCGCTTCCAATCTCGCCACTCCAGGCACAATGAGGTTGTTGAAGAATCCACTGATTGACACATTCTCTCATAGAGTCTCCATTTGTCCAGTATCTCGCTGCCAACATATAGCTGAAATGGTTGATTGACCCATTCCGTCTTCCGTCTTTCTTGGTTAGGGTTCTGAGTCCACCATTTTGATTGGGGAGATCCCCAAAGAAACTTTGTCTGAGGTGTTCTCAGGCCAGATTCTTATATGTACTAGCAAGTATAGGGCCCGGCACAGTCCATGGCCCAGATCAGCTGGTGGTTGCAATTGCTGGGTTGGTTCTGCTTTCAGCCTCAACTTCCACTGGAACCAATGGATGTTGTAGTCCAGCCTGGTTCTGCCCAGCACATACTTAGCGCTCACGTAAACCAGTGGGAGCTGCAGTCCTGTCAGAGTGACCCACAGTAACCCCCATCACGCCCGCCCCTACTCTGGTTTGCCAGTAGGTGTGACAGACTAGTCCAGTCTGCCCCATATCCCATTTGGCTCTCGTACATGTCGAAGGGTATTGAAGCTTAGTTCCATGTAACCAGCTCAACTATCCAGCTCTCACGGATGTTGTTGAGTGCTTCTCTTTCTAGCCACTCCAGCCCAGCCCCTGTCCTAGTTTTTTGTGCCCTCCCATGGGAGAGGGTAACCCAAGAAGGAGGAGCCCACTATTTCCCTCCCAGGTATCTCTTACTCCCGGATTATGCACTCTCCAGGTAGTTCTGTGGTTGGACTTGACAGTTTTAGCCCCCAGAAAGCACTGCTTTTTTTAAAGAAAATTTTGCAAATGATCTGAGAAAATATACACCTTCAAAGTAGCACTCAGGGTTCCACATTGCCTTCAAGCCCTTAGCGCTCCAGTAAAGGCCTTTTCACTTCAGCAGAGACTCAGGCAGCCAAAAGCTCTTCAAGATAAATTATTGCCAGGAGTACTGGCACAGTGAGATGTGCCTCAAATGGGAATCTGAAGGAATTACTCTGCATTATTCTTGATCACATGTAAGTGGTCAGGAAATATCTAGACAGAGTTTTCTTTAAATGCCCTGAACTAATGAATCTTCAATTTTTCCCAAGGTGCTCCAAGTAAGTACTGGGACACTTTCAGTGTTCACACAGGCAATTTACAAATCTGCCTTATTATTCACTTCCTGCTGGTATACAGCTTCAAAACCACCTAAAGATAAGAGCCTGATGTAATCAAACCTATTTTTTTTTACAGAATAGATTTACTCTGACAATTTCGAAAGTACTTTCAGCATATCACAGTACTAAGGAAATATACTAAGGGTAAGGGGAGTCAGGTTTCTCAATTGGAAAGAAGACACTCCAAATTGAAAAAGAAAGAGTAGAGTATATCCGTGGTACCAGATTGAAGATGAAGGCACAGATATAAACACAAAAATCTGAATAAATAAATAATAATTAAGTATAGATTTCTAACCTTGTCCATGAAGATGATCTAGAAGCAATGACACCCCAGTACCATTGCATGCACTGATGACACAGATCTTAGTTAATTACATTATCCACTAAATGAAAGCACAGCTCCTTAAACAAAGATCCGATTTAATGCCAGACAAACCTGGAATATTTTATTATTCCAGAAAGTAAGAAAATGTTCAAGAAATGATAGTCATATATAAAAATGACACTAGATGCATTCTGAATGGAGTCCCAAGGGTCAAACCCAGGATAATTTCAGCCTCAAAATAAATGATGGCAGTAATATAACACTTTGAGTAAAACAGGAATTTATGACTACAAATAGATATAAATACAGAACCAACAAATAAGGTGAAAGAAAAGAGGAGTATTAAAAAATTGATAAGCACACAGTAAAACTGATTCTGGTATCATCAATGGATATTAAAACTAGCTTCAATACCCTTCGACATGTACGAGAGCCAAATGGGATATGGGGCAGACTGGACTAGTCTGTCACACCTACTGGCAAACCAGAGTAGGGGCGGGCGTGATGGGGGTTACTGTGGGTCACTCTGACAGGACTGCAGCTCCCACTGGTTTACGTGAGCGCTAAGTATGTGCTGGGCAGAACCAGGCTGGACTACAACATCCATTGGTTCCAGTGGAAGTTGAGGCTGAAAGCAGAACCAACCCAGCAATTGCAACCACCAGCTGATCTGGGCCATGGACTGTGCCGGGCCCTATACTTGCTAGTACATATAAGAATCTGGCCTGAGAACACCTCAGACAAAGTTTCTTTGGGGATCTCCCCAATCAAAATGGTGGACTCAGAACCCTAACCAAGAAAGACGGAAGACGGAATGGGTCAATCAACCATTTCAGCTATATGTTGGCAGCGAGATACTGGACAAATGGAGACTCTATGAGAGAATGTGTCAATCAGTGGATTCTTCAACAACCTCATTGTGCCTGGAGTGGCGAGATTGGAAGCGATTCATAACTGCTGAACTATCAAAACCACTTGAACAAGGAAAACAGAGCATGCCCTACGTCTGGGACCTGGGGTGGGTGGGAGACTGGGTGGGGCTTCTCCCTCAACATTCCCTTTACCTCAGATATAAGAAGGAAATAATAGGGAAATAATAGTCTTTCCCACTTTCCTACTGTCCTTGAACCTTTTTCCTAATTAACTATGTAAAAATTGTCAAAAATATAATTTAAAAAAAAAAGCAATGCTTGATTAAATACTAGCACTCTTCACTCACATAGTTATTTTTTTTTTAACCTGTTTTTGCTTCTCTGTTCCTCTATTCTTTTTGCTTTTTTTGAGGACTGTCTGGTCTCCTCATTTAAATAACAGGTGATGAAACTTATCCCTCTTAATGAAACTGTAATCCTTGAGGTTGAAAATGTTACCAGGTATTTGAGAAACTAAGGCCACCCTGGCAGGCTGATGTGTTAGTTCACTTTTGTGCAAAATAATTGGGTAGCCACTCTTTTGTTGTTGCTGTCCAGATTTATTTATTTTTATTTGAAAGGCAGGTTTTAAAGTGAGAAGGAGAGAAAGTGAGAGGAAAGGTCTTCTATCCACTGGGTCACTACCCAGATGGCTGCACTGACCAGAGCTTAGCTCATCCTTAGCTGGCAGCCAGAATTTTCTTCTGGGTCTTCTACATGTGTAGAGGATCTGAAGAACTTTGGCCACCCTCCGCTGCTTTTCCAGGCCATAAATAGAGAGCTGGATCAGAAGCAGAGCAATTAGACACGAACTGGCACCAGTATGTGATGCTGGCGTTACAGGGTGGAGTATTGGCCTGCTGCATCAGCTCTGCAAACCCTGGTAGTCAATGTGAAGTTTTGAAGATCTCTTTGTATATATGGCTTTCAAAATGTTTTTTTGCATTAAAATAAGTTTTATTTAAATTCTTTATTTTTATTTTGAAAAGGAAAGATGGAGGAGCGGGGGAGGAGAGGGGAAAGAGAGGGAAAAGTATGTGTGTGTGTGTGTGGTGTGTATGGGAGAGAGAAAGAGAGAAAGAGAGTGACAAGGCACTGTTTTCCATCCAGTGGTTCATTTCCCATGTGCCTGGATTAGCCAGGGGCTGACCAGGCTGAAGCCAGGAGCCTGAAACTCAACCTACATCTCCTATGTGGATGAAAGTGACCTAACTATTTGAACCATTACCTTCTACCTCCCGGGATATCCATTTGCAGAGAATTAGAATTGAATGTAGAACTAGGACTCAAATCTAGCACACACATATGAGGTGTGAGTGTTACAAGCAAGTAGTTTAACTGCTGCACCACAACACCTGCCCCCCAAATTATTTTGTGTAGCATTTTGAATAATAAAATTTAGATTCTCTTTCTCCCTCCTTTTCTTCTCTCTTTTTCTTTCTTTCTTAGAAAAGCTCAGCTTACTATTACAAATCAGTTTCAGAGGTGGACTTCAGAATCAAAAAATACTGACATACATGCTAATAATAATGTCCTGGTGACTACCTGTGTGCTGTAAACTGGGAATGTAGTCCATTAGTGTTTGAATTGATGTGCTTTGAGGCTTTTAATTTTTCACAAATTTTATTTTCATATTTAATTATGGTGGGACACAAAAAATGTTACATAGCCAATTCTTCATTTAGTTTTCAATGAAAATGGCAGTTAGTAATACTTCAAGTTATATTATGGCTTTCACTTAAAATGATGCTGCTTCATGCTGAGTTTGCTTCAATTAAGTCATATTTTATTTGCTAATGACTTTCCAGGATGACAGTGACCTTGAAGTTGGAATTGTCAAAGCTTTTTGACACATGGTATGATTTAGAATTAAGAATGCATCAATTTACTCATTTTCTGTCTGTATTTTTAAAAGGAATTTTAAATTAAATTTCAAGGTTAACATTTATTTGAGTACTGCAGAAGTTAGTGAGCTTTAGAATTGTCAGTTAATATGGTTTAACTGAAATGAATTTTATTGGATATGCAGGAAAAGATTTTCCTGCTAATGTTTTGAATAATACTTCTCCTGAATTACCATCCTAAAGGTAATAATTCATATTAAATGTTAAATAGTTGAATCATAAAATCTCACTAATGTAGTTCATCTGAAGAAAGCTTGTTAGACTTACTTCTCAAAGTATTCTGAATCACTGTGTAAGAATGATAAAGGCTATTTTTAAACTACAAAATGAAACATGGCTTGCCAAAAAATTTTAAAATATTGGTTTATGAGTATATAGGCTATGGCTTGTTTGTGAAATGTATTATATAACTAATATATCAATGATATTATGCTATAACATATTTCTAATGTGTATAAAGTGCTTAACATACTCACCTGTATTTTCTAAGAGAATTTTGTACTTCACAGGTCCTTGTTGTAACAATGTTGTGAAGCAAATTTGCACAACCACACAATTCTGATTTAAGTACAAGCATGGCATAGATGGGACTTTTCTTTTTGTCCTCTTTAAAATCCATGGATTTATTAAGTACTTTCTTTTTAAAAAAGATTTATTTTTATTGGAAAGTCAGACATATATAGAGAGGAGGAGAGACAGAGAGGAAGATCTTCTGTCCGATGATTCACTCCCCAAGTGACTGCAATAGCCGGTGCTGCGCTCAATCCAAAGCCAGGAGCCAGGAACTCTTCTGGGTCTCCCACGTGGGTACAAGGTCCCAAGGCTTTGGGCCATCCTCTACTGCCTTTCCAGGCCACAAGCAGGAAGCTGGATGGGAAGCAGGGTGCTGGGATTAGAACTGGTGTCCTTATGGGATAGTGGTGCATTCACTGCTAGGCCACTGTGCCAGGCGTTATTAAGCACTTTCATTGGAAAGTTTTCATTTGAAAGTGGCTAGGCGTTGTCTTTTTTCCTGTAGCTTTTTTGGATACATCTGTCTTCAGAATTACTGCTGACCCTATCAGAAAAAGCTGCCTCTTGTGCTGTCTGTGAGGATGCTGTGGTTTCTCCCAGTACTTATCAACTGACATCTGCTCTACTGTTCCTCTGGGTGTGGCAGCATTTGTCTTTGCACTCACAAGTTCAAACACTTTTGGATCTCATTTCCTTTTGTATTTAAGAATCTGAAAACAGTGTATGCGGAGCCTATGTGTTTCAATGATGTTGAACAACTCCTTTGATTTTGGTTCATACCTTAAACCTCACAGAACCTTACCAAGGACTGGGCTTTGGAATCATTTCAGTTAGAATCTGTACTACTATTACTACTGTGAATGATAATACAGTGCTTCATAGACCCGTGTCACTTACCACTCGTTGTTAAATCTAGATGTCTTAGTCAAAAGAGGAAGATACCAGCATGATCTTGGCATTGTAGGTCATTGGAAGGGATCGTCACAGCGATCACATTGAGAGCATGTAACAATACTGGAAAATTGCGAGCAGAAATGATTAACCTTTAAAATTTATGTTCTGCAAATGTTTCCACGAGTCATTGGATTGCAGATACTAAAGAGAATCACAGTAATGTTACCAACTCAAGGATTAATGTTTCTAATCTCTCTCTACCAAATAATACAGAGTTTCTCTTCTCCGGCAGTTTTCAAGGTCCTCAGGGGATGCCTGAGTTATGCTCACAAACAAGTCTGTTTCTACCGAGTACAGCTGCTGCTGCGCCAGGCACTTAAGTCTTGCCAGATGGTACTCTGCTGGGCATTTCTACCAGTGTTCTGTATCAGCTGCTTGATAAGATGGGGTGAAGTGAGGCAATAACATTCTCTGTGTTATTGTCTCTTAAAGGAGTGCTAAAGTATTGCTGTTTTTTTTTTACCACTTTTAAAAAATAGTTCTTCAGATTTTTGTCATGGCCTCTTTGCACTTCAGTGGATGTAGGAATTGAATCGATGGGGATTATCTGTTGGGAGGCAAATTTAGTATCAGAAATCTAACATTCCCACTCTTTTGATACCAGAATTTATTATCTGCTGAGGGTCATCATGGTTAACTGCCTCGTATAGGATTAGTTTTCACATTCCTGATGAGTTGATGATATTAGTTCCCAAATGTTTGAAAAGATGTCAAAGTCCTACTTGCACATAGCTGATGACTCCTTGATTCTCTATGCTTATCTTTAACATTCTCTACATTAAATCCCTTTGTTTATCCCAAGCCAAAGGAAATGTTTTTAAAACCTATAATTATGTTTTGCAATGTGACTACATCTGTGTAAATAGGATCAGCAAAGGCCTCATCTTACTCTAAGGAAACATTGAAGTCGTGTCCATTCTTTTCACATGACATTTGTGCCTGTATTAGTTTCTGTGCTCCAGAGGAACAGGCCAATTCTGCATATGCATACATGTATGCATACACATACATGAACTTCTACAGAATTCATGGAAAATGTATGTAAACATGAGCTTGTTTCAGTGCAAAATTTGAAATCCATGCATAGTTTTTACATAATATGCATTTTCATAAAGCTACTGAGGACTCCTCATATGCATATGTTTTGCACCAAATGCACTTGGTTTTAAAATTCAGTTTCGGGCCCGGCACGGTGGCGCAAGTGGTTAAGGTCCTCGCCTTGCATGCCCGGGATCTCATATGGGTGCTGGTTCTATCCTGGCAGCCCCGCTTCCCATCCAGCTCCCTGCCTGTGGCCCGGGAAAACAGTCGAGGACAGCCCAAAGCTTTGGGACCCTGAACCTGCATCTGTGTGGGAGACCTGGAAGAAGTTCCTGGCTCCTGGCTTCGGATTGGCATAGCATCGGCCGTTGTGCTCACTTGGGGAGTAAACCATCGGATGGAAGATCTTCCTTTCTATCTCTCCTCCTCTCCATATATCTGACTTTGTAATAAAAATAAATAAATCTTTAAAAACATTCAGTTTCATGTTTTTAGGTTTTGGGAGTGTGTCTCTGTGTGTGTATGTGTCTCTATGTGGGAGAGGGCGTTAGTAATGGGAGTTGGCTCAGAGGCTGAGAAGTTCCGTGTCAGACCATTTGCAGTCTGGAGAACGGGAAAGCGGTAGCATAGGTCAGTCCAGCTCCGAAGGCCTCAGAACCTTGGGAACTGATAGTGTAACTCTTAGTCTGAGGACAGAAGCCTGACAACGCCTGGAGGCATGACTGGCAGTGGAGGGGGAAGATATGGATGTGTTTCTCACAAACTAAAGGTTAGAGAACCTGCAGTTATAATCTGATGTTCAGGAATAGTAGAGGATGTCTCAGCTCCAGAGAAGAGTGTGAATTTTCTTTTCATCTGATTGTGTTTTACTTTGCCCTTGACTGGCTGAGTAGTGCTTAGCCACAGTGCATAGAAGTGATTCTCATTCATTCCACTAATTTAAATTTATCTCTTCTGGAAGTATCTTCCCAAATATATCCTGAAATAATGTTTTACCACCTATCAGGTATTTTTTGCCTCAACTTAGTGGGCACTTGAAACAAACGAGCACAATCTCTAGTTAGTTTTTTCAGATCTTAGGGAGTGTAGGAGTCTGTTTATTTGGTTTATGTTTCATAATGTGAGAGGCCTACTTGTTAGTAGTAAGATCAAGAAAGTAGAAGTTATCACAGAATAGGGAATTTTTGTGCAGTACCGACCTCTTTTTGGATTTTTTTTGGAGCTTCCCAAAGCTTTCTGGCATGGTCTCTCTCTAACTCGATGTGGCCTTCTACTTTCCCCTGCAGAGTCTGGGTTTCTCTTCAGTTTCTGTCTTTCTGGAGGATGTTAGTAGAGTTCATCCAAGACAGTTTTCATATGTAGTCAAATCCTTTTCTAGTTATTGACCCTGCTATACTGTATTTTCTACAATCCATAAAGTTTCTGAGGTATGAATGAAATCTTAATAGTGAGAATTTGTGTCTTTTATATTATTCTTTTTAATCACAAATATTATAATAGATTGTATTAATATTTCTTATAGTGGTCATTGAGAGAAGTTATTTCCACAGCTCTGAAATAGTAATAGCCACTCAGACCATATGCATACTTTTTTATGCAGTTAAGCTATATGTTAGGGGGATTTTATTCAATATAATTTTGTTTTTTTACATATGGACTGAAGTATCTTTGTATATTATTTTTAATAAATCATACTTTAAAACTGTTATTTTATTAATTTAAAATGTAAAACTAGAGTTTCTCTTCCATCAGATTGCTCAATTAAGAATATTTATTATAATTATTATTTTTACCTCGATGTGGATTATGCTTACTGATTCTGTAAGTTAAGGGATGTGTAAGAGGAGTGTAGTGGAGACTGATATATTCAGATATGAAGACAAAGTGCCGTATATCTCTATGCATACAGCATAGAGATGGACTCCCAGTGAAAGAATTGACACTGTCCGAGCAGTAAGAGGATGGACTCTCTGACAATGTCCAACACGATGGACTTGTGACTGTTCATGAGGGACATCCAGTGTAAAACTACAGGGGATATCAGTGTGGTATGGGAAGGGATCTTGGGGAAGGGCACAGGCAACCCCAGAACCTGTGAAACTATATTATAACACAAAATAAAATGTTTTTTAAAAAAGAAATAAATAGATAATAGAAAAAGAGACTATTTTAGGTGCAAAGAATTAATTTCAGAAACTATGGCTGTTGTGTTAAAACTTTATTAATTTTAATTAATGATGAAGTCAGTTGCTTTAATTCCTTATGGTTCATGCATAGTTTTGATATTTATTATAGTAAATATAAAGCAAAGAAAATGGTTAGTTTATCCTGCCACAAGTAATTTATTTGACATTAAAGGATGATTCTTTCCTTAAGTATCAATAAGAAAATGAACTAGGATAGTGTTTAATTTATTGCTCACTATTGTACTCTGTAAAATTTTCATGAATGTTTTTATTTTTGTTTGTAAATGAGTTATTTTCTGGGATGCAGATTTATGAAAGAGAGAGAGAGATGTAGAGATACATAGATCTGGAGATAGAGAGAGAGAAAGAGAGAGAGAGAGATGTGGATAGAGAGATGGAGAAATCTTCCATCAATCATTCACTCTCCATTGATCAATCACTCTCCAAATGGCCATAATGATTGCAGCTGGGCTGGTCTGGAGCCAGGAGCCAGGAGCTTCTTACAGTCTTCCATGTGGGTTCAAGGACGCAAGCAGTTGAGCCATCTGCTGCTTTGCCAGGCACATTAGCAGGTTGCTGGATAGGAAGGGGAAACAGTCAGGAATTGAACTGGTGCCCATATGGGAGGCTGGTGCTATAGGTTGCAGTTTTACCCATTATGCCACAATGCCAGTCTCCCCTTGCATTTACAGTTAGACTCAAGTAAACGTAATTTCCTGATTTAGTTAAACCAGGTCTCATCTCCATCTGTCTCTTCATTATGTTTTAGGATGTTTCTGATGCGACTTTGAAATACAAGGGTGTACATTTTGGCAACTCTTCAGGAAGACGAGAGCTACCTACAAAGTCTGGCCCTGGTCCAGGACAGTATGATATAGTCCAGTAAGTTTAAAGGAAGTACTATGATTTTGATGTCATTCTTGACCATAAAATATTTTAAGAATTCAGATTAATGCTGTTTTTTTCAGAAAAAGGAAAAACTGAAAATCTGGAGGAAATATTGTTTGTTGGAGTAACATTAATATAAAAGTGATTGCTTTGTAAAATGACCCAAGAACTTCATATGCCACTTACTTTTTTCCCTTAAAAGATCTATTGTTTTTGAAAAATTTATTTGTCATGATGTTTACATAGTTGATTAGGGTGGGAGGGGTCGAGATTTAGGGGAAAATGGGTAAGACCATTGTTTTTTTTTTTAATTACATTGCATTATGTGACACAGTTTTTTTAGGCACTGGGATTCCCCCTTCCCTTTCCCAAACCCTCCCCCTATGGTAGATTCCTCCACCTTGCTGCATTGCCACAGTTCAAGTTCAATTGAGGTTCTTTCATTGCAAGCATATACCAAGCATAGAGTCCAGCATCTTATTGTCCAGATAAGTTCAACTGCTTCTTGTGGAGACCATCTCTGAAGACCATTGTTTTTAAAGTTTCTTTTTGTTCTTCCTGTATCTGGGGCATAGGGGCAGATATGGGGAGAAGCCACACCCAGCCTCCCAACTGCTTCAGTAACGGGGGTAACCGGGGATGGGCCATCCAGTGTCATCCCAGGGTCCCCATTGTAGAGCATGTTCTCAGGGTTCTGCTCAAGTGGTTTCAATAGTTCTGAAATACTGTTGATATTGCCACTCCAAGGATAAGGAAATCCTTCTAAGTTCCTTTAGGTAACATAGTCCACTAGCCCTGGTTCTTGTGCTTGCTGATGTGTGCAGCAGATTGTTTCAGTCTGTCCCACATCTATTCAAGGCTTGTATATATCAATGGGCATGGTAGCCTGGCTCAACCCAACCGATCCCACTATCCAGCCCACACTCATGCTGGTGGGTGCCACCACCTGTCTAGTCAGTACTGTTCCCAGCCCTGCTTCTCATGTTCACTGGTGGGAGTTGCAGTCCATCAGAGAGGTGCCCACAGTTTCCTACTGGGCTACTCCCAGTTTTGGATCTTGCACTGTACAGTTTGACAGGATTTGCTCCCAGTCATAGCACTTGCCAGTTGATGCTATGGCAAAGCCCAAGCAGCCTGTACTTCCTCTAGTCTAAGCATGTACCAGTTGGTACCAGTTGATAGAGTCAGTTAGGCCAAGCTAACTCTCCCCCAACCTAGTTTTCATGAGGTCAGTACATATTGTAGCCCTGTCCAGCCTGGTCTGTCCTTGGTCGAAGTTCTCATGCTCACTAGTGGGAGCAATAGCTCAGAGGTGAGCGCCCTGCAGCCCCCCTACTGGACTCAAACCACTGCCTGCCCAAGTCTCATGTGTGCTGATGGGTGCTGTGGCCCAGTCTTGCATGGTCTGCCTCCCCTTTGCATTGTCTGGTGGGTGCTTTATCCTGTCCTGGCCCGTCTGCCTCCACTTTCAGTTTTTGTTGGCAGCGTATAACAAGTTTACATGTTATACCCCATTTAGTCTTTTTTTTTTTAAAGATTTATTTTGTTTATTTTTATTACAAAGTCAGATATACAGAGAGGAGAAGAGACAGAGAAGAAGATCCTCCGTTTGATGATTCACTCCCCAAGTGAGCACAACAGGCTGGTGCTGTGCAGCTCCGGAGCCAGGAGCCAGGCACTTCCTCCGGGTATCCCACTCAGGCGCAGGGTCCCAAGGCTTTGGGCCGTCTGCGACTGCAGGGAGCTGGATGGGAAGTGGGGCCGCCTGGATTAGAACCGGCGCCCATATGGGATCCCAGGCTTGCAAGGCGAGGACCTTAACCACTGCGCCACCATGCCAGGCCCCCCATTTAGTCTTAATAGCAGTGCTCTGTGTAGTACAATTGCAGTAACTGTTTTATTTATGAAAAATCCAACAATTTGGAGAGGATAAATTAAACATTTAAGACTTTGTGTGTAGTAAGTGGCAGAGGCAAATTGTAGCTGAGGCCTTTTTGAGAACACAGTTTATTTATTTAAGTAGTAAAATCTGTAATATCTGAGGGTCTACCAAAAATGTATCCATCGTTGTCAACCAAAATGATGTTGGAAGTAATATTTATGAAGCTTAATTGCTTAATAAATTTCTCATAAAATAACTCTGCACTTTTTTTCCTACTTGGTAGTAAAGGCTAACATATGAATCCAAGGAAGACTAAGAAATATCTTACCTTCCTCATAATCTGTTACTTTTTTTCATGATTGATTTTTTAACATAGTCCATCTCATCTGCCTGATGTATTTTTTCTGTTTCTAAGTTCAAAAGTGACCATATACTCAATCCATTTGCCAGACAAATTGTGACATATTCATCCAGCAGGGATAGGTTCTTGCTCTGGCTGCCTTGCTACAGTTGATTCACTGAACAAGAGTTTGAATTATTGCTATGTGCCAGTACCTTTAGAATAAAAGGTATAAAATAAAACCATGTTTTGAGAATTATATACTCTGATCCATTATTCCTTTTATTTTTCAGTCTTCTGACATGAAATATATGCTTTTGTGTCTTTGAATTCTTTCTATAGTTGTTCTAAACTTAACACACATATTTAGCATAAAGGTTGTATTTACATCATTAATAATTTTCCCAAGCAAGAAACACCTATAGAATAAGTCTATAGAATACTCTGTGATGATTTCTGTTTTGACATGCTTCTGTTCATAAGTTTTAAATAATTATGAAAAGATTTCTTTGCTCACTTGAAAATCAAAAAGAGAGCAAGAATGAGAGCAATAAAGGGAGAGAAAAATCTTCCTGCTGCCTGGTCCACTCTCCAGATGCTTTCCGTCAACCTGCAGGATCAGATCAAACTGAAGCTAGAAGCCCAGTTCCCAACCCATTGCTGAAATGACAGGACCAGATTACCACCCATTCATATTAACTCTGAATGTAAATGCCTTAAGCTCATCAATCAACCATCATAAATTGGTAGACTGTATTAAAAAAACAAAGCCATCTATGTATTGCCTGTAGGAGACATATCTCACCAACAAAGACCATGGATTTTGATTTTTTTAAAAATTTAGTTTCATCTCTTCGAAATATTTTCTTTCTCATTAAATTCTTCACTGACTCAGATCATACAGTAGCATCATTTTCTTCAAGAAGGTTCCTGATTTTCTTTTTCAGTTTTTTCAGTGATGCATTAGTCATTCTGTAGCATGCTATTTAACTTTGTGGCATTTTTAATTTCTTCTTTTCTTTCTGTTGTTTTTTCTTCCTGGCTTTTCATTTAAGGGGATGTACAGTCACTGTGTGATAGAGACTATCATATCCAGTAGTATGTTATTTAACCTCATAGTATTGTAATTTTCTATTTTTCTTCCTGTTGATTTTGTCCATGCCCACAATGATGGGTATATGATTATTTTTGAAGAATTATATTATAGTAATCGTATAGGGGAAGAACTCAGTGTGTGTGTGGGGGAGCAGATTTGGGGAAGAGAAAAGGGAAAACCCAGTGCCTATGAAACAGTTTCATAATAATCATCATAATAAAAAGTAAAATCAATCAATCAATTAATTAACAACTCCATTAAAAAAGAAAAGAAAAGAAGTCCAGTTCAGCTCGGTCTCCTACACTGGGAGCAGCATCCTAAGCAATTGGGTCATCATCTGTTGCCTCCCAAGGACATTAGCTAGAAGCTGCATAGGAGGCAGAGGGGCAGTCACGGGTTTATAGGATATGTGTATCCCAAGTGGTGGCTTACCCTGTTGAGCCTTTAGGCCTGCCATGTGCTGTGCAGTATTTTAATCCTGCCTTTTTCTTCTTCCAGATTGCTTGGCTTATTTTTTTCTCTCTTGTTCTTTCGATCAAATTCTCTCTCATCAATTTTGTTGAATAACATACAGCAAAATGTGTCTTTTTAAAGGTATTTCATTTGAGGGTGATTGTTTTGCATCCATTTCACTGCATTTCAGTGAACTACAGGCATACCAAGACTCTTACCTAATCAGCTTTATCTCTGAGTTTACTTAGTTGTTTTACTTATCAGTTCCTTTTATATTGCTTACTGATGTCCTACTCAGTCTCTCCCTGTTTTGATACTATTGCTTTCCTTGATTTTCCTGATTTTTCTTTTCTCCTCTTGTTTCATTTGTATTTTTACATTGTCTTAAACAAATTCACATAGATTGCATTCCTAATTTCTTCAGTTAATTTTCCAAATTTTAGTAATTTGTTTGCTGTTTCATTTGGCTGCCCTCACTACTTTCCATTTGGACTTGTTTTAGTTCCTTGTGGAAGTTGATATTTTGTGTTGATTTTTTAAAAAAAATTTTGGATGTTTTGTTTTATTGGATAAGTCAGAGTTATTCCTGGGACCCTCTGGAAAGGATCTTAACTTGTGATTCTGAGCACTCTCATGACTGTGAAGGTGGCTGGAATTGACCCCTAGATTCATCATTCCCAGCTAAAGAAGGTCACATCTGACCCAGAAAAAAAATAGACTGTTCAACACACTGGAGTACCCTTAAAGATAAGACTCTGTGGTTCTGTCATGATGCTTACAAATGGGAACTCTGGGATACAGGCATTAGGAATTTAAACTCCAGGACCCTGCCGGTGTTTTGTACTACATGTGACTGAGTCAATGATTTGACTCAGGTGTTAAGAAGAGAAGTGGGGAGTGTTATGGGGTGCAGCCAGTGATAGCCAGCACCTATTGACAGTGGGCAAATGGAATGTGGCTGTGTCCCCTATCCTCTGTCCTGAAGGTGGGTCCTAACAGCAATGGAGTGATAATTCCATCCTCAGCCACTTCCCCCACGTCCTAATTTAGCCAGAATATTGGATACAGATGAGTCCAATTAATCTGGGTGTTTTTAGCTGCTAGCCCAGTTCCTGTTCCTGCCCGTCCCAATGAGCACTAATCAACTCCTTAACCCACAACACTTAGGTGAGTCCCAGGTGGGTAGGAGTGAATACCTATCAGCTGAGGGGAGGGGGGTATTGCATTATTGTGTAACCACTCCCCTCACAAGTCCCTTTAAAAGGCCCTTGAAGCAGGGGCTCTTGCTCTCTTTCTGGCCAGGTTACTCTGGCGCCTTGACTCTTGGCTGACCAAGGACAGGTAATCCCCTGAGCATGGTCCCTTGCCGGAGTCCAGCTCCAGCCGAGTTCGGAGCTCGGGAATGGTGCGTGGAGTTGGCGATAAAGAAAGACACAGACACTTGATGCGTTCTCACAACAACTCAGGAAAAGCTGTCTTTTTTATTTACTCAAAAACCTTCTCGGGCCTGGCGCGGTGGCGCAAGTGGTTAAAGGTCCTCACCTTGCACGCCCGGGATCCCATATGGGCGCCGGTTCTAATCCCGGCAGCCCCGCTTCCCTTCCAGCTCCCTGCCTGTGGCCTGGGAAAGCAGTCGAGGACGGCCCAAAGCTTTGGGAACCTGCACCCGCGTGGGAGACCCGGAAGAGGCTCCTGGCTTCGGATCAGCATAGTATCGGCCCGTTGCGCTCACTTGGGGAGTGAATCATCGGACGGAAGATCTTCCTCTCTGTCTCTCCTCTCTGTATATCTGCCTTTCCAATGAAAAAAAATAATAAAAATAAATCTTTAAAAAAAAAAACCTTCTCAAGCTTCTACACAAGCAACTAATTGTTCTATTTTTTTACTTCAAGACTAGGGGGGCCTGTACAGACTTTTGATCACTCTGTCTGCACTTCAAGGCTAAGCAGGTGCCCCTAAAGATAATTCTGCAAAATACTGTATTCATATTCTTCAAAGCAAGCTATTGTTTCTTCAACAGTAGCCATGGAGCAACAGCCAGGACTCCAAGGCCAAGGCACATGCGATTATCTGCTAATCAGTAGTACTTTCCCACCACATTTTTACTTCTACAATTTACCCATCATTTAATGGGAAAATAAGTTACAAGGGAAAAAAACCTAAAATCTAAAACAGAAACTTCAAATGTTAAAATCCCCCTACAACTATAGACTCCTACAACCCCATAAACAATAAAGCAATAATCAAAAGCATTTTTCTTTAATAAAAGCATCCTTAATTCCTCTAGCTAAAAATTATAAAAGCAGCTAAAACAATTACATTTTCTAGGCTCCAAAAAATTGCAAAGGCAGGCTAGCCTTTGAGACAACAATAACTATATTTATTGCCATAGCAGTTTCAGCTCTCACTCCTATCACTTGCATTAGTATTTAAGACATATATATCAAGCCTTTTCCCAGAGGGTGTGCTGTATGTCTGGGCCTGATTTCAGGGCAATGGGTAGGTACACAATAAGGTGTCCAGAAATGGCATGGGTTTAATTGTACTCCTGTGCACAGTTAAAGGCCCACTCACCAAGACATTATCATTGACACTAACTCTGAAGCTCACGTTGGTGATAAAAGCCATCCCACAGGGGCAAACAATGCCTCAATAGATTACAGAATTCTTAGTGGGGTGCTTAAGTGTCCATGCAAACAGGTGGTGAAACTGTGTCAAGGTGGTCAGAGAGAAATCTGCTGGGCCTTGCCTAACAGCTGGAAACTCCCCCGGGCCTTGCCACACAGGGGAGCTGTTCTCTTCACACCTTCATGCCATCCACACCCATTGCACGGACCCCAGCAGTCCCTGTGTACTGCTTTGATGGGACAATGGGTATAATAATGTTGTTTCTGGTTTGTGCGCTGTCATGAGTTCCAGGAAAGGTGAAACCTAGCAGTGAGGGAATGTGGGCAGAGAAGCCAGGGAAAGGTGAATGTCTGCAGCTTTGTAAGTGTGTCCAGGTTATTCGTTGCATGTCTCTTAGGATAACTTATATTGTTGGGGAAGATGGGACATAGGTCTTCAGCTTCTTGGATGGACTTAAGGATAATGCCCATTTGTTCCTTTTGAGATTATGTTTGGTTGGATTATAATTGGTTGGATTGCTGTATGGACTTTTGATTTGCTATTTTTAGTGTGCTCTATTATCACCAAGGTTGGTTAATAAAGACTCCTTAATAAAAAAAAAAGAGTTATTTGGGGAGATTTCAAAGATAAGTTTTTAAGTCTCATTTTTTGGGAGAGATACATAGAACTGACAAAACATTTTGGATAGCCCAAATATAATTTGTATCTATAAATCCATTTGAGATTTTGAAAATCAATTTGTTAAAAACTCTGTGAATTAAAGTCAGTAAGAAAGTGAACATTTAATGGTGAACTGAAAACATGTTTGTCATAGCACTGCTGAACAAAGAAAATAATGGCAATTATTTTATTACTTAAGCTTTTTGTTTTACATTTTATTGTTACCTTTTTTTAATCTTCTAATGTTTAGTATAGCTTTTGGGAATGATAGACGTCAGATTTCTTTTAAAATGGGTTTAAGACAGAAAAAATGTAATGAAGTCAGTGTAGACTGTTCAAATGCAATTCTTGTAATAATAATAGCTAAGAGTTATTGTGTATTTACTGTGGGTCCTGTATGGCACTAAGCAGTTCTCATATGGTATCTACGTTCATCTTGGCCACTTTGAATGATGGTAATTACTACCTCCAATAGAAGACAGATTTTGAAGCTTAGAAAAGCAGGTATCATATGTGGGATTTTTATCAATATGTGTTACTCAAAACCTAAGCTCTTAAGCACTGATTCTTTGGTTTCCAATTTGTTCTTGAGTTTGTCAAATTTCAATTAAATAGTTTGCTTTCAGTTTTCTTTGAGTTCTTTCCTGATGACTTTAGGATATACATGCTTCAACCCTGTTCTGCCTGACCTTATTTTACTAATAGTTTTAGAATTTATAGGAGAGGAGAGAAAAATGGATTGATAAATGATAGAGTAAACTCTCAAACCATTAGTGCTCACTCCCAAAATGTCTACAGTGGCAGGGGATGAGGGAAGCTGCAAAGCCAGAAACTCAGCCCAAGTAATTTTGTTTAGGCCAAAGATATTACCTGGATGTAGATTTTAAATACGGTTTAAATGATAAATAGAATACATAAGAAACTTTTGTTTGGGCTAACTTTTTAAGTGTAGTCATGATGTAAATCCCACATTGTATTTATCTTTGGAGCATTATAGTAGATCTGTGATAATTTCTGGATTGAGATAAATAGAACCAATTTATCTAAATAGAAATTTAATAAAAATTTGAATATATTGATCTAGTGTCTAAAACATCGTTTTATCATGTACTTTTAGGAAAATTTTTTGTTTGAAAATCAGAGTTCCCTAGAGAGAGGGAGACACATGAGGAAGAGGGAAACTTCATGCTCTGATTCATTTTCTGGGGCTCGGCCAGGCTGAAGCTAGAAACCATGAGCTTCCTCCAGGATTCCCATGTGGATGGCAGGGGTCCAGACAATTCCTGGCCATTAGCAAGGAGCTGGATCGGGATTGAGGAGCCGAGACAGGAGAACTAGTAACCATATGAAATGCTGTACTGAAGGTGGCATATCAGTATGCCAAAATGATGTCCCCTACTATGTACTCTCAAAGCAGAAGATATTGCTATAAAAATGTTTTTTTGTTGCTCATGTAAATATTTATGTATTTTAGATTGATAACTCAATTTTTATTTGAATTTACTAAAGGGAAAAGACTTTATGCTGTGAAAACATTAACATCAAGAAAGATAAACAACACAATTATTGCTCATCTATCCCACGGTTTTATGAGGTATTAGCATTACAAGAAGAGAAAAAGGTAAGTGGTAAAATAATTGGTGTATTTTCTGGATTTTAAGATGAATGCATCCATGATCACAGGGTTAGTCGATACTTGACCTTTGGTCGTATAGAACTTCCCAGTCCCAAGTGTTCTTATTAAAATGACAAGAAAGCCCCCCTTTAAAAAAAAAATTAAAATGTCCTTAAGGTGATCTTTTTTTGCTTCTTAAAAATTATTTAATTTTTATTGGAAAGTTGGATATACAGAGACAAGGAGAGACAGAGAGAAAGACTTTCCATCTGCTGATTCACTCCCTAAATGGTTGCAATTACTGATGCTGAGCTGATCCGAAGGCAGGAACCCAGAGCTTCTTCTGAGTTTCCCACTTGGGTGCAGGATCCCAAAGCTTTGGGCTATCCTCATCTGCCTTGCTAGGCCACAAGCAGGGAGCTGGATGGGAAGCCGGGCTGCCAGGAATTAGAACCAGTGCCCATATGGGATCCTGGTACATTCAAGGCGAGAACTTTAGTTGCCTGTGCTGGGTACAACAAAATAAAAATGTGGAAACAGCTGAATTAATTATTTAATGAAAACTTGAAGGAACTAAAACATGTTTTTAAAAGCATAACATTGTGTTATATATGTTCCATATTTATGTGGAAATAGTAAAATATTGGAATCTCTTTAGTTAACTTTTAGGAAAATAATTTTTGAAGCTGATAGTTTTTTATCTTCAATTATCTCTACTATTACTATTTTAGTTTACTCTGTATTCTTTTGCTTTTACAATTAGAAATCAAAATATTATATAATTATTATTGTATTATCCTATTATACATCATTAGTAACTTGGAAACAGGGAAACAACTGAATGTTAATAAATTGTACTACTTAAGATCTTAATATATTAAGGGCATAGTAGGAGAAAGATGAGGATGTTCTAAAAAGCTGATGATATCATGGATTCTTGATTTTTAAATGAACTATTCAGTTTACACGTGAACATTTCTTTAATTGGGAGAATTTTTAAGGATAGTTTACCACTAAGTAAGTCTATACTTTCTATATTTCTTAAAAATTGGTAGTTTATCCAGGGACTTGTTCATTGTTACTATATAATTTGACATTCTTTTAAAAATCATCTAGGTAGAAACATGTTTGATAACAATTTTAAGGTATAAAAACTTTCATAATTAAGGAAGACAATGTGAAATTAGTATTTTATGCTCTTACATGGTAAATATAACCTATTTTGTTATTACACTAGCAAATACCTCAGAATCGTTGTGTGACACTTTACATAACATCATCCTAAAACTAGAGATAATAATTCATTCCTTTATTCTGTAAAAAGGAAAAGGAATTACATTTTTTTGGCTGCTTGAAATATAGAGGCTTTGTTTTGTCAGTTCTTTGTTGTCAAAACGAGTGTTTGTTCTTAAAATATGAAAAGCTTTAATTTAAATTTTGAGTTAATAAGAAAAGGTGAACTTTCGTAAACTTAGGTATCTCAAATAATGCTAATTGGTAGTTTACCGATGATTATTATGACTTGAAATTATTCAGTTTAAATTATTTTGTTATATTCATGAACAAATGCTGATGCTGTATGCATGTGTCTGCATTTGTGGGTAAGTAAGCAAGAAGAAAAAGGCAGAGAGGACTCCCAGAGGTTGGAATTGAGAACTATGTCATTAGCTGTTCACTATGATGGACAGAGGATGAGTTCAGTTTAGACAATGGAATTTGGAGAAAAATTACTGCCAGATGGTCGGAATTGAGAATATAATTTGTAAAGCAAATTATGGCTAGAGATACAGAGCTAGTGGTTGGTCTTTTAAAGGTAGCAATTGAGGTAGTGAGGTGCCTCCAGAACAGGAAAGCAGAAACATTCAGAACAGATCTAGGAAGAATAATTAGATTTTAGAAATGAGGCTGTGAGGGATTTTGATTTCTCTATTTTTTTTTCTTTTTTTAGTTTCTTTTCTTTTGCCTTACCATGAACATGTAATATAATTTAATAGGAAAATTAAATTGCAAGAACATTTTCAAAAGAAGATATAGTTGCTAGAACAAGATTTTTTTTTTGGTTATTGAAAGGTAGTATGAAAGTGAGTGTTTCAAATATTGGGAGAACTGTTTAGCAGCAGGGGAATGTTGGATTTCACAGAATGAGGGAAATGGGGCATTGCATGTATGTGGGGTCTATTCTTTTTAGAACTTTGATGCAAAACAATAATAGAAATAGTTGGATAATAGACTTAGAGAATACTAGAATGGGGATATTATGTTTTTTGGAGAGATATATATTATTAGAGATGTTTAACGATGGAGTGCAAATTGAACTACTGCAAAAAAATACAGATGAGGTAACAGTATCTGTCCAGAATCATAATAAGCAAAGGGATTGAACACCCTGAAGAGCTGGTTTATATTAGAGAGCAAGAGAAAAATCTCTATGGAAAGAAAGAAAGAAAGAGTGATAAAACAAATTAAGGGTTAGACATGTTTCCTGTAATGAAGCAGGTAGTAAATAAATGTGTTGAGTTTCTGGGCCCCGTCATCTCTTTCATAAATGCTTATTTGGTTATCTTCTACAGGTTGGAAACATAAGCACAATATTTATAAGTTGTTTCAAATCATAAGAATAATAAACATAAGAATGGATATTATGTTGTCATTTTTCATGATATGGTTTTGTGCGTATAAGAATTTTCCCCTGCACATCCCTTTCTTCTATCCCCATCCTCCTCTGTCCCCACCATCTTCTCCCATATTATTAAAATAGTAATAGTCCTTCAGCAACAGTCACAAGTACAGCATTATTCTCTTTAACTTTATCATGGTACTGTGATTCTAGGCAATGGTACATAATCTAGTTTTATATTGTCAATATATTTAATGGTTTCATTGAGATTCTTCCTTATATTTTGGAGTAGAAGATTACAAAAAAATATGAAAGAATGTGAACTGACTGAAAAAAAGAGAATAAATCAAGTTCCACCTGGGAAGCTGGATAGGAAGTGGAATGCCTGAACTTGACATGATGCTCAAATATGGTATGCTAGCGTTGCAGGCTGTGACTTTGTCCACCCACAGTGTTGGCGTTATGCTGAATTACCAAAAAAAAGTACTTGTTTTAAAATCCCAAATTAAACTACAGTTTTCAGGAGAAAGGAACCTCAGATTTCATTTTTAAAATTTGTATGCCTGAACTTAGTAAAGTGAGGGAGATTTGTTTTTAGTAACAAAAGCACTTAAAATGAGCTTTAAAACTTAAAATTTAAAAATTTTAATTCAAATAAAGAATTCCTAAATTTTTCTTGCCATCCAACTTTCTCTATTTTCTTTGTAGTATACATTTAAAGGAGTAAAAAAAAATTTTTTTAAGCGTTGGTTATTTGGGACATAGTAAGTCTTGCAAACATTTTGGTCTTTTGAGAAACGTCTGTGCACACCCTTGTCAGTGGCCTGCATGCTAACTTTATTTGGATGAACATCTTGGTGGCTTTAGTAGCAAATTTTGCATCCTACCTTTTCCTCTGCCACTTTATAGCATCACGTTAGATAAATTGTTGAACATAATAGAAAAGATGCTTTGGGTTCTATCATTTTCATGGATTTATTGTTATCTTTGATTTATCCTCAAAAAACAATTAGCTCACACTTTTTGAGGTAATTACAGGATTTATATGTTCACAAAAGATAAGCATATAAGTAGATGACATCATAATTTGATATCCATTAAGTTGGAGGTTTCCATAAATGTAGAATATCAGCAGTCATCACTGGGGCTGTTTATTAATATTTATTAGAAAGCAAATAGTGAACAGGAAAATTACTCATTAAAATTCCACAATACTAAAACAATTAATTCCCTATCAGAAATGTGATAGTCATGTTTCAACTTCAGAGTCCTTTACATTAGATTGTATGTACTGTAATTTAAAAATCAAGAAGTGGGCTAAGCACCATAGCCTAGCGGCTAAAATCCTTGCCTTACATGCTCCAGGATCCCATATGGACACCGGTTCTAATCCTGGCAGCCTCACTTCCCATCCAGCTCCCTGCTTGTGGCCTGGGGAAGAAGATGAGGAAGACCCAAAGCTTTGGGACCCTGCACCCATGTGGTAGACCCGGAAGAAGCTCTGGGCTCCTAACTTTGAATCAGTTCAGCACCAGCCATTGCGGCTGCTTGAGGAGTGAATCAATAGACTGAATGAAGATCTTCCTCTTTGTCTCTCCTCATCTCTGTATATCTGCCTTTGTAATAAAAATAAATCTTTAAAAAAATCAAGAGCTATTTTGCCTTTGGTTAACCATTTTCAGATGTTATATATTAATATGTTTTCAAGAACAATACTATACTTGTGTATGTATATATTTATACTTTCAGTAAATATGGAAAATGTTAAAAAAATGTAGTAAAACAGTTCAATAGCAAAAATGATAATACATTTTAAAAACATTTATTTTCATTTTATGTGAACGATGCAGAAAGAATCAGAGTTAGAAACTACATGTGTGAAAGGAAGATAGACACAGAGAGAGAGGGAGTGTAAATTGTCTTGCATTTGCTTATTCACTTCTCAGTGTCTCAGTAACCCCCTTGTTGGGCCAGGTCAGACCCAGGAAACTGGAATTCCATCCACGTTTTCTACATGGTTGGCAGCGACACATCTGTGAACCATTATCTCCTGTCTTCTAGAGTGCACATTAGTAGGAAGTTGGAGCTGAAAGTGGGCTGAACCTTGAACTTAGATACTTTGCTTTGGGGTGAAAGGTGTCGCAAGTAGTGCTAAGTTACTGTGCCAACTGTCTGTTCCCAAACAATATGATACTTGAACTAGTGATTGTAGGCTTTGAAATTTACCATAGCTAAACTTTAGATATTTTTAACTATTTCAAATAAGAATTTTTGTTTCAAAATATATTTTGTATACCTATTGCATCTTCATTAGAATTTTTTATATTTCTGTTTAAAACACAAATTAGGAACTTTTATTTAACTTGAAGATTTTCTTCAAGTATATGTCTGGCCTTTGGCAGTGTAACTTTTAAGTAGCTTTCTTGATTTTAATGAAATCTTTAGGAGAACTTTCCATTAAGTAAAAACATTGAATAATTTTCTGCTGCAATATTTTGATTTGTTAAATACAAAATCCACAATGTTGTTCCAATAGTTTCATGTCAGTTAAAAAACTGAATAAAATTTTACCAGGGGGTGCCAATACCTTGGTTCTTTTAACCCAACACATCATTCATTTCTCACATTCATTGGAACACATGCTTAAAAGTTATGTTGCAAGAGATAAATGTTTTCATTTTAACTCATCAGGCAAACCTAAATAATAAATTTTAGTTGTTTTCAGAGTCTGTCCAATTGAAGTATGTTGGTATCATGTATTCTTTTTTAATTTTAAAAGTTTTTATGTGTAAACAAATAGAATCTTCCTTTGGAAGACTATGTAAACATGAAAAGTTGAAACACAAGGTTTGAATTTCAAAGAAAATTAAATGGATCATTTTGAATGATGGATAGACACCCCTGTGTCATCAGAGTTCTCCAGTTAAAACAATTTGAGAAGCTCTGGGGAACAAAATATCACACCCAGATGTGAAGATGCAATGCAGTATGCATGTCTACTTCTAAATCAAAGATGGACTCCCAATGAAACTGTTAACTGTATCTCCACAATAGGATGCTGGACTCTCTTCCATTGTCCATACCTACAGTGTCAGGATACACTTAAAGAGAAGAATGACAGATTTAGGACTGTTTGTGAAGGATTGCACTACTGTGATAATTTGGGGGGGGGTGTAATCAGTGGAGGGGAGAGAATTTGGGGAGAGGGCAAGGGAAAAAATACATATAAAGATTTTAAACTGAAGAATTTTTTTTCAAGTTGAAAGCTGCAGGAAATAAATTATCAACAGAAGTGGGAAGATATTGGAAAGAATTTATAATTTTGAGAATCTGATCTGTATGCATTTATAGGGCAATTTCCTATGCATTATTTCTTTTTCATTCTCAGAACAGTAATGGAAGCATTTTCTTCTTATTATTCTCATTTCACAAGAATGGAAATCAGAAGAGGTATAATTCAAATGCTTACATAGATATTATGTGCTTAAATGTTACTTACATTCTAATTGTAAATTATTTTACCATTTGCAAGAATAATCAAAGTGAGCTTTTAAAAAGGATTTATTTATTTTTATTGGAAGGCATATTTACAGAGAGAAGAGGAGACAAGGATGATCTGGTTCACTCCTCAACTCGCTGCCATGGCTGGAGCTGAACCAAACTGAACCTGAATCAGGGTCTTCCATGTGGGTGCAAGGTTCCAAAGTCTTGACAATTCTCTGCTGTTTTCCCAGGCCATAAGCAGGGAGCTGGATTGAAAGCAGAGCAGATGGGACATGAACCAGCACTGATATGAGATGCTGGCCCTAGCAAGTGGAGAATTAGGCAGTTGAGCCATTGTGCCAGCTCCAAAGATGAGTTTTAAAAATTAAATTTTAAATATGTAATTTAAAAGCTTGATTTTCCTCTGGATTAGTATAAGATCATCTTATGTTAATCTTAAATAGAAAGTTGTAATTTCAGGGCTGGCACTGTATCATACCTAAATAAGTCACCACTTGTAAAGCCAGCATCCCATATAGGAGCTGGTTTCCATCCTGTTGTCCCAATTTCATTCCAGCTCCCTAGTAACGTACCTTAGACAGGCAGCAGAAAGCCCAAGCCTTGAACCCTTGTATTTATGTGGGAAACTTAGGTGAAACCACTGGCTCCCCAGGCCTAACTCTCCCCTAGCTCTTGCAGCCATTCGGAGAATGAGCCAACCAATGGAAGTTTTCTATTTTTCCCTCTCTTCAACTGTGACATTCAAGGATATAATTAAGGTTATAGTTTTGTTTTATTTTCTGAAGATTTTTATGTAATTGAAAGCAGAGTTATGGAAACAGGGAGGAAGAAGAAGAGGGAGGGGCAGGGGAGAGAGAGAGAAAGAGAAAGAGAAAGAGAAATAGAGAAAGGGAGACAGGGAGAGTGTCTTATATTAGGCATGTGCTGGTTTACTTCACCAATAGACACAATGACCAAGGCTGGGCAAGACTGAAGACAGAAGCCTCATTGGAATCTCCCAGAGGAACAGTAGAGGCCCAAATAATTGAATCATCTTATTGCTGCTTTCTGCTCATCATTAGCAGTGTTGGATGGGAAATGGGGCCTCTGGGACATAAACTGGACTTAATATTGAATGCTAGCATTGCAGGCTAAGGCAAGTGTATTGAAAAAGGCTATTTTAAAATTTATTTAATAACCTGAGCTTTAATATAGAACTCCTAATTTCATGTCAACATCTTGTCTTAGCCTCCAAGAGTCATGACCTTTAGAGAACAGTTTACTCTGATCTGCGAATGTTGCAATCATTTGTTTGCAAAATTTTGCTCCTAGAGCTGACAGGATGACAGAGAGAGACTGGAAGTTTAAAAAGTAGAACTGATGATTGGTTTTGAGGTGAGAGGTTAAATTATAAGTAGGAGAATGGGGATATAGTTCAGTTTCTTTAGGAAATTGATAGATATAGTATGAGATCATGTGGGTGAGCAGTCAGAACAGAGTTCATGCATTGTATAAATGTGTTGAGGCTTATTTGAATGCACTGTTGCTAGTATGTTTTGAAGATTGGCATCATATGTTAAAGGTTAACCTATATATCCCATCACTGAACTTGCACTGTTTTTTCCTTGTAAAATGACAGCATGTCAACATATTTTTACCAGTGTTTCTGATTCCAGTTATTGTTTGGGATGCGTCTTCCTTGTTAGCAGGCTGCCTACACATGCACTTATCTATATAAATACATCTCTGTGCCTAAAATCTGTATCATTTACCCAGCCCATCCTCTTCAGTAAATAATTGGAAGATGTGTAACAATTTCCAGCTATTTGACATTTTGAATAGTCCTAAATTTCTAGTCGCCAGTTAGTTTATCTTGAAATAATGTGATATAGTATGACTGAGATTCATGATTGGAAGTTTTCCTAGGAAGATAAAATTTTCAGTGTTATCCTGATATGATAGGGACTAAGTGAAAATCAATGCAACTTTTCTATGTGCTAAAACTAATGTCTTCCTATCACCAGTTCTAAGAAAATTTATTCTCTAGTCTTTAAATCCATCAGATAGTCTGTTTCCCTATGTAAACTCTAGGAGTAATAAAACAGAATATCTGATCTCTCCTCCATTGATGTTTATCTCCAGGAATATCGTTAATTACCAAGGCAAAACTCATAACTATTCATTCTCTTTGCCTCTCCCATCCTTCTAGTTAACAAATAAGAATTACATATGTTAATGCTATATATGATGTTTTTGATATACATATACACTGTGGAATGACTAAGTCAAGCTAAATTATATTCATATTGCCTATACTTTTATGATGAGAATACTGAAAATCTATTCTGTGATCTGTAAGAAATATTAACTACAGACGCCATGCTGTTCAGCAGATGTTTTGAACTTATTCTTCCTGTCTCTTCCTGTCTGACATTTTGTATTCCTGTCCATTCTTACCTACTCTTGTGTTTATTACTCTTATCTACTCCTTCCAGCCGCTAGGCTCACCTTTCTCTTTCTAAAAAAGGATTTAATGTATAAGGTCATTTGATTGTCTCTCAATGCTTGATTTGCTTGATTCACTTAACATCCTATACTCCAGGTTCCTCAATATCATTACAAATGACAGAATTTTCTTATTTCAGTCTGATCTTTCTTCTCTTTGATCTGATTTTAGTTAAGCTGGAATTTTACATATATCAGTATGCACCTTCATTCCTGGAGAACGTTTGATTTTGTGGGCATCACTGACATATCACTAAGCCCATGGCTACATGAAAGTAAGGGGGTATAGGTGGTGGCACAAGGAACATGGTGTCAGATATCAGTAGTCACCTGGAAAACTCTGCATAATAAGAGCTAAGGTAAATATCAGTGGACCACTTAAACCAGGTATGGATCAGAAAGATACTTTTGTCAGGATTAGGTTGTCCCACATCCTTGCCAACAATTGTTGTTCACTGATTTCTTTATCTGTGTGGTTCTCATTGGAATTAGGTGGTACCTCATTGCAGCTTTTATTTGTGATTCCCCAATAGCTAGGGAACCTGAGTAACTTTTTTCATGTGGCTAATAGCCTTTTTAATTTTGTCGTTTGAGAAATATCTGTTCATATCCTTTGCCCATTTTCTTTCTTTTAGGGGCGGGGGGATGATTCCATCGTATAATTCATGAGCACATGATGAATTTAACTGGAGAAAAGAGATTAATTGGAAGGAACCAAACTGAAATAAAAACATCAAAACACATGGGATACAGCCAAAAAAGAAAAAATCAATTGATAAAAAAAAAAAGCCCAGTATGGATTGGACTATTGGAATTACACTTTCCATGTTTGCTTCCTTATATGAGAGAGAATATATGGTATTTGTTCTTTTGTGATTGACTCATTTCCCTGAGCATAATGGTCTCTAGGTGTGACCACAGAGTTGTAAATGGTTTAATTTTATACTTCTTAATAGCTGAATAATATTCATGGAGTAGATGAACCATATTTTTTTTTAACCACTCTTCCTTGGATGCACATCTGAATTGTTTCCATGTCTTTGCTATTGTAGATTGTGCTGCTGTAAATATAGAACACACCCCCTTCTCACATGCAGATTTCACTTCTTTTGCTTTGCCCATTTTCTAACAGGGTTGTTTGTTTTTCTGTTGTTGAGTTTCTGGAGCCCTTTCTTTTCCCTGGATATTAGTCGCCTATCTGTTGTGCAGTGTGTGAAGATTTTCCCGCATTGTATTGCTTATCTTCTTACTTTACTGATCATTTCCCTTGTTGTACAGAAGCTTCTTAGTCTGAAGTATTTCATTTGTTTTTTTCATTTTAATTTTTAATTTTATGGTGCAGTTTTATAGAGTTTGCGGTTGCCCATCTGCAACTTCCCACTCCCCTGACTGATTTCCCCATATTGTTACAGTAGTATAGTCCTTCATAAGGAGTTATAATAATTCTGTCAGCCTGTTATTTAAGTGTGCCCCGACATTCCTGGTACAGACAATGTCAGACAGTCCATCATCCCATTGTCTAGATATGTCCAACAGTTTCACTGGAAGTCCATTATGACTTTGGATGCATGTTACTTTTTTTGGTTTTAATTGTGATGTTATTGTCCTATTATTTAAAAAATGTATTATATTTTATGATACAGTTCCTTAGGCTCTGGGATTTCCTTTTACTCTTCCCAAATCCTCCTCCCCCACACTGACTTCCCCCATATTTTTACAATAGTATAGTTCTTCACAACAGTCCTTAGTCCATCATTGTGGGAATGGACAATGACAGAGAGTTCTGCATCCTATTGTGAAGATATTTTCAACAGTTTTACTGGGAGTCCATCTTTGATCTGGAAGTAGACATGCATACTGCATTGTATCCTCTCATTGGGTATGGTAGTCTCCATTGCACAGTTTTTATGCATCTGCTTAAATAAAAAGCCAAAAAATAAAATCAACAATGGGAAAACATGGGTATTTGCAACTCCATGAAGTTAAGTTAAATAACATGCTACTGAATGTTATGCTGAGAAATGAAAAAGAAAATAAAAAAGCTTCTTAAAGAAAATGTTGCTATTGTATGACATGTGCTTCAGTGAAGAATTTAATATGAGAAAAAAAGTATTTTGAAGAAATGAAACTAAAAACAAAAACATAAAAATTCATGAGATAAAGTTTCTATTGAACTTTGTTGGAGAAATGTTTCACCTGGCAACAACAGATTGGTTTTGTTTTTGGATCCAGTCTACTAATCTGTCATGTTGCTTGATGAGTTTAAGCCATTTACATTCAGGGTTAATATGAATGGGTGGCAATTTGGTCTTGTCATTTTAGCAATGCATTATTAATTGATTTGTTCTGTTGTTATTTTACTGGGATATTCTTCACATTTATCTTTGGTTTTGGTGGATTCTATGTTCTCTGTCAAGAGAACATCCTTATCATTTGTAGTGCAAGTCTGGAAGAGGCCTGTTTGTGTTATTTTTACTATGGAAGAATTACATTTAATTTTCAAAGAAAAAGGAAAGCTGTGCTGGGTACGTTATCCTGGGTTGACAATTTTTTTTCCTTTTAGAATCTGGAATATGTTGTTACATTCTCTTCTGTAGAGTTTCATGTGAAAGATCAGCTGTGAGTCTGGTTGCCATTCCTCTGTATGTCAATTGATTTTTTACATGCACATTTAAGGATCTTTTCCTTATGATAAACTGAAGAGAGCTTGATTATCATGTTTCATGGTGAAGATCACTATTGGCCAACCCTGTTTGGAGTTTTGTGCCCCTCCTGGATGCTGTTTCCCAATTCTTTTTCCAGATCAGGGAAGTTTTCCTTTATTATTTCATCAAGTACATCTTTAAATGTGGCTTCTCTTTCTTTGCCTTCTGGAACTTCCATAACTCTTATATTAGACCTCTTAATAGTGTCTTTCAATTCTTGAATAGTTTTTTTGGCCTGATCCAGCTCTACTTCCAGCTTTTTGTTTGTTTCCCCCTGGTGACAGGAAATATCTTCAAATTCTGAGATTCTTTGTTCTGCTTGTTTCACTCTATTTTGGAGACTCTCCACTGTACTTTTACTTCGCTGCACTGTATTCTTCATTTCTGATATATTAGCTTTCATTTGATTCATTTCCAGTGTGACATATTCCTTGAATTCCTTGAATGCCTGCTTTACGTGCTTCTCATTGTTGATAAGAAGTTTTATAACAAGTATTTTGAATTCTGTATGTCCCATTTTGTTGATACTTCCTCAGTGAACTGTGAGACTGGCAAAAGGTTTTGCTCCTTTGTAGGGGAGTCTTCTGTAATATTCATTGTACCTCTGTTCCTTCTTTTGCTCTTGTTTATTGTAGTTCTGGTTAGCAGATTCTTCTCCTTGGGGCAGGTTCCTAAGCTCTGTCACACACAGGTCTACAGTTCGATTTTACTTATTGCAGTTGGTACACGGCTCTTTGTTTGCAATCACTCTCCATAGCCCTAGCCTACTTTAACAAAATGGCAGCTGATTTGGCTCTAGAGGGTGGACTGTGCTGTGAAATCCACCCTGTTCCCACACTGCCTGTTTGGGACTTGCTGCAGTGTCCCTCTGCATTGGTGTGGACTGGGTCTGGAGTATGCCAGACTGGGTTAGATTCCAGTGCCCACTAGTGTTGCTGAGAGCTAGGGAAGGTGTAGGTTGGGCTGCCCTGGCCTAAGCACCTGCTGAACTATTTGAGAGTTGGGTCTGTGGTTGGATCTATTGTGTTTGGGCTGTAGCATCCAACAGTAAGAAATGGAATGGGTGTGGGCAAGTTGGGCAAGGCTACTGTTTCTGCCAGGAAAGGAGGTGGGTCAAGGAAGGCTAGGCCAAGGACCCACAGAGGTGCACAAGATCTGCACTGGGAGGAGACATAATGCAGGAGCTTGGGGAACTCCTCTGTCAGGATACTCTCCCTGCAGGTGAGCATGAGAACCAAGGCTGGGAACAGACCATAACAGACCAGGTTACAGTACCTGCTGGCATACATATGGCTCATACCTTGGGACAGGACAGGCTGACCCAATTCATAACACCCACTGGCAGCTCTGAGAACCAGGTTGGGGTGCAGGACAGACTTGGGTGGGCCACAACACCAGCCAGTTCACAGTAAGGCCAGGACTAGGGGCTGGCTGGGTTGGGCTAGACTGCAACACCCAAAAGCACTGCAGTCATGTAGAACCCAGATTACTACCCCCATTCTGGCTTTCCTGCTTAGCGCGTTCAAGGAGAGGACTTTAGCTGCTAGGCCATGCTGCTGGGCCTGATCTGGTTTTTCTATAGGCTGTTGCTACTGCTAGCTCCAAGTGCCTGAGGGGATCCTTGTAGATCATTTAGAGAGCATCAGCACAGTGTTGGGGATTTATCCTTAGAACATGTACAGCTGTAGGAATCAGGGAGTCTGCTGTCTGCCTTGAAAGTTGTGATGATGCTAGCCAGCTCTGGTCACTTCTCATACCAGTGGAACAGATGTCAGCTGCATGACATTGCAGAGCCAACTGGTTCTGACATTCTTGGGGGCAGGAGATGGGAGGGAGGCATTGTGGCTTCCCTTTTCAGAATCATACAGTTGGTATCAGGTTGCAATTGGTTCATCATCCTGAAGTTGTAGTCAGTGGGTGACAGCAGAATCGCCCCTCAGCTGAAACTGGTGGTGGAGTGTTGACATTTTCTGTTGACTTAGACAGATAGTGACTCTGGCCACCATAGAAATGTGTGCATCCATATTCCTCCACAGTATTTCCAGGTCTAGGTGAGTTGCTGCGATTTCTTGACTGAACATTTCTGTGTAGCTACTGTATATGTGGTGCTTCTTTTACTTTTTGTCATATCCTTCTGTAGCTGAAGTCAGTGAGATTTCTGACTATGTAGCCATGTTGGATTGATACATTTCTTCTACTTACTCAGATATATAGTTGCTGTTTGGTGGTTAAATGTTCATATATCCAAATGCTGAACAGCTACCTTTTATTTAAGTGAGATTTTATTCTGAAATAAGGAAAAGTTATGGTATAAAAAACATAAACCTTACTTTAAACCTTGAAATGTAGAAAAAAATATGATGGTGATCATGAATTAAAATAGTTATGTGAAACTATCAAGTATAGAGAATGAAAACTGAGTAAGTTTTCCTGGGCTATATTATGATAATTACTACTTTGTAGAATTGTGTAAGAAATGAGATGGCAAATGTGAAAACACTTGCTACATTTAAGCATTACATACATATAAATTGTTGATGTATTAAAAATGTATTTTTCTAAAGTTAATGTCCCAATTGAGTGGTGGAAGAAGTCATATATAATTCATCTTTGACAATTATTTTGAAGTTGTGATAACTATATGATAGTTTTTCTGTGAATAAAACTAGTATTTTATGATTATTTTGATTTGAATTTGTCTAATATTAAATGAGGTGGTTTAATTTTCTTTGAAATCTCATTGATTTTTTAATTGACTACTTTAGATTTAGTAACTGAAAGGAATATCCTTTTTTCTCTAAAATAGGAAGACTATGAGTGTGTATTTATATATGTATGTATATATGTTTGTGTGTGGTCACTTGAATTGTGACTGTTAATTATTTCCAGGTAACCTTGGTGAAGTTCATTCATGGTTACATGCTAATTTTCTATAGGAATGGTCTATTTGTAATTGAAGTAATAGCAAATTATGTTAAATCTCTACATAGAAGTTAAAATTAGTAGCAATGTGGTTTGTACTTGATCTTAGCCAAAAAGCCAAGAAGTGATAGCAATGTGGTTTATAAACTAATGAAGCTCCTTAAAAATAAACTAAGAATTATCTTACATAAAATTGTATTTTTCATAGTTTTATGAGAATATGTTTAATGTGCATATATTTTTGAAAAGCTGTAGTTTTTACTTTTAGTTGCTTATATTTAATTTTTACATGAACACATTTTTCTAAGATTCAATTTTGATTTCTTTTAGAGATTATATATTATGAAAAACAACTGCAAGTTATGATTCTTAAGGGTTATAGTATCAGAAAGCAAATTGAACATTCCTATAATTTTTATAGTTGTATAAATCTTTCATAATTTGATCTCTAGTGGTGAATATTCTTTTGCAATCTAAAGTAAAATAGTTCTGTTTGAAATAAAGCATTGGTATTTAATATGCTAAAAGTAACCATTTAGACCAATTGATATTGTGACATCATATAGCATACATTATAATGTAATGTGCACATATTGTACATTATAATGTACCTAAAGAGTTTTATGACATAGGGAAGGATTACCTTTCATGTTTCATGTATTTATAGCATTGTTGTATCACAGTATAGAGTTGCTCTCTTATGAGTCTGTCAGTAGAGAATTCAGCAAAGTTGTTTTAAAAGATTGAATCTAATAAGTAATATTCCTATTTCCCAAGACTTGATAAAGACAAGTAGTGAATAGTGAATAGGTTAAGAGAAAGTGAAAGCAATCCCTGTTAATATAAATGAGTACCTGAAATACTCATCTTTGACTTTTCACACTCAGACTTTTAGGTCATCATTCAGTCATGAGTGGCAGGTAGTGACCAGTAGGTGGATTCATTAACACACTACAGCCTGCTTGTACAGGATGACCCACATCTGTCTTCATTACAAGTTTCCTGGTTGCCAGTAGTGAACAGATGGGTCGTTATTGTCAGCATTGCCCTCTGGGCCTATCTGGAGGAAGGACATCAAATTCATTCCACATAGACACATATCTACACTTATCTACTGTAGTGTGGTAAAAATATTTGGAATAGAGGTGACGTATTAAGATTGAGTTTTACTAGTGGAATTCTCAGTTGGATTCATATTCATAAATAGTTCATGATAAAATATTTTGGTGAAGAGGGAAATCATGTAAATGTATATTTACAATGTAACCATTGTGACTATCTAAAAAAGAAGCTAGAATAGTTGAATTGTAAATTCAGCATAGGTGGATCATAAGTTTTCATTTGGGTTATTTTAATTTCATAGTGTATTGAAAGGCTTTAGTGAAAAAATATAACTGTGATATGTAATAAATATGGTTATTTTTGGTGGTGCTTCTACATCATAAATTCTATGCAAGTTTTCCTTTTTATTTATCTGCTGTCTTTTAAATAGATTGTACCTAAAGGTAGCTCATGAAATTATTGGAAAATGTAATTGTAAGTTTACTTTAATGTAAATAAACCTTGAAATCCAATCTAGCTTTTCCAATATATATTTTTTGCAGGTAATATTAAATTTTAAATTTAAGATTTTAAAATATTTTACATTTGTCTGTATAAGCAGCATGATTTAAACAAAAGCAAATCATGCTTATAGTCTTAAACACAATTTTAACATTGAATTATACCTGTGCACGGACTACTCTCTTCAGTGGTAGCGAGTACTTTTGTTAAGAAAAGAGTAATTACAATCTCTGTAACATCCAGCTTGTATGATGCTGGCAAGATATTGACTGTGTACATTTATCTTTGCATTGCTGCTTCTTTATCTCTACCAAGACGGTTTTACTTGTTAGCTTTCAAAGTCACTCAAGTGCAGTATAGTTAGAAATCAAGAAAACTATCTTATGCAATGGTTATTCTTCACATAATATAGTATAACAGTTTTAAATCTAATTTTATTTGTTTAGGAATCTGGAGCTGTATTTCTGGGAAATGGAGGCTTTGTAATTTTTGGGATTTATTAGTTTCATAGATCAGCCCACTAGTGGTGTATTTATTTTCTTTCATATTAACTTTTCCAAGAGAAGTGCTTAATGAGGATCCTACATGATATGGCAAGATTGCCCTTTATAATTTTCTTAGATGAACATACTTTGCTTAAAGAATCTGGTAAGGAGCAATAGACATGCAATACCCTGCTTTTATGAAAATGCAGGTGTTTTCTTAATGAATGTCTTTTTTTTTTTGGTAGTGCTTGTTTTATAGTTGGAGAGAGAAACAAAGATTTTTAAGATAATATTTGTAATGATATCAAGTCCTATGATTGAGATAAAATTCATTTTATTTTGGAGCAATTGTCCTTGTAGTCAGTTTTAAGTTATTGAAGGAGCACAGAGAATAAAGAAATTTGGAAGATGTTACAGGGCATTTGCATGGCATATTCTGTCATCATGACTCTTACTGAAACAACTGAAAATGACAGACCACACTAATAGCATAATAATCTTTAGTCCCATGAGAGTGGAACTACCCTTTTTAATTTTTAAAGATTTATTTATTTGAAAATAAGAGTTAAAAAGACAGGAAAAGACAGAGAGAGGGAGGGAGAGATCTTTTATCTGCCGGTTCACTGCCCAAATGGCTGTAACATCCAGAAGTAGACAAGGCTAAAGTCTTCCACATAGGTGGCATAGGGACCCAAGTGCTTGGATAATTTTATAATGCTTTTCCCAGGCCATTAACAGGAAGCTGGATTGGAAATGAAGTAAATGGACAACAACTGTTGCCCATATGGAATGTGGGCTTTCTTCATTATGCCATAATGCCAGCCAGCTCTGATAACTTTAAAAAAAAATTTTATTTATCTTTATTGGAAAGGCAGATTTACAGAGAGAAGGAGATACAGAAAGAAAGATCTTCCATACACTGGTTCACTCCCCATGTGGCTACAATGACTGGAGCTGAGCTGATAGGAAGCCAGGAACCAGGAGATTCTGCCGGGTCTCCCATGTTCAGGGTCAAGAGCCTAGGGCCATCCTCCACTGCTTTCTCAGGCCACAAGCAGGGAGCTGGATGGGAACTTCTAATAAGCTTATTTTTTATTCATTTATTTGAAAGGTACAGTGACACAAAAAAGAAAGGGAGGCCAAAACAGAGGAAGAGGGGAGAAGAAAAAGAGAAGGAGAAAGAGAAAGAATGTTTCACTTCCCTGCAGTAGCCAGGGCTAAGTAAAACTGAAGTCAGGAGTCAGGAACTCCGAGTCTCCTAAATGAGTGTTGGGAACCCAAGCACTTAGACCATCATCTGCTGCTTCCTAGGAACATTAGCAGAAACTTGTCCTGGGAGCCTAGAGTAGCTGGGACTCTACCTTGACACCAACATGGCATGCAGACATCTAAGTCTGTGGATTAACCCATTGTGCCACAACATCTACCCCCTGAAATTTGTTTTTTGATTTAGTGTTTATTCTATTTGATACACTAGGATATTTAGAACTTATCAGTGCAATGCATAGCAGTCTTTACTATTTTTATCTTGCATATTTTTCCAAAAATATTATGCCATTCTCTTAATTTATCTTTTAGGTTGTAGGGCAGATTCACAGATTTTTTTTTTTACTTGAGGACATTTTTAAACCCTTAAGATGATTTTTTTTGTCATTTAAAAATTCTTTTATCATAGCTAACAAATTTTCCATTATAATAAAGAGAATAGCACTAAGGAATCCTTACATGTGGGCCCAAATCAAGGAAGACCCCAAATTATAAGATAACTGACATAGAGTTGAACATTGAATAAATGTTGCGCTAACAACATTTAAAATAAACGAGGTTCTGATTGTGTGTGCATAAACACTTGAAGGTTTGATTTTGCCAGGATAATACAGGTTTACAAAACACATGATTAAAATAAAACTCAAGTATAAACAAAAAAACATGTTAGGTGGGGATGAGACACAGACTCTCTGGTCTTTAGATCTATAATGGCAAATTTGTGGGTGCCACAGAAATTTCTCCCCATTTAGGAATATCTGGACCCAGCATGGTTGTGGCCCTGTGCTGGTGCTGACCCTACCACGTCCCAACATCCTGTTGCCTCATGAGGAATGAAATAGCTTTTCTGACATATCCATTGTGATCTGTCCTGGATGGGGCTTACGTTTCTAGTCTAGAATAGTACCCAATTCGTGAAAAGGCCGGGCATTGCTGAAGTGACCCAGGAGTGTTGGGCAGGCTGGGCTGTAGTCAGCCTTGGCCCCAGGCCCTGCTGGAGCTGTCCGAGCAATTGACCAGGAAGCGGATGGGCTTCAGTGTTGAATACCCAGTCTTTCAGAGACAGAAAGCAAGACATAATCAGAAAGGTAGAGATACTTGAGTGTCTCCACCAGGAAGGTGGTTGGGGGTGGGGGTTGCTACTGTACCCATTTTGGATCTCTGAGAAAGTGGATTCTGGCAGGGAGTAATTCTGCAGGGCTACCACTACTTCCCAGCCCCTCTTGAACATGTGGCTACAAGAACATGTGGCACTTAGCCACCTCATGCTTCAGGCTATACTACTGGCTCTCGTTTCAGTGAATGGCCATAACCTCTTTGCTGGAGAAGAACCAGAAGCCTTAAGGCCTGAGGTTGGTATGAGCGGTTGTATGTTTCACTGCACATCTTGGTGATCTGAGCTGAAACCTCTACGTGGTGGGCCCTCTTGCTTTCCTGTGCATTCTCAGCAGCGAGGATAATCATGCCTCTTAAGAAACAGGTCACCTGGTTCATCTTGTGGTCCAGAGTTTCTTGTCGCCACTGTGCAATATAGGTCAGCCTGTCAGGATAGAGCTAAGCAGGTGGATCTTGAGGGCCTCTGCAGCTTTATAGTACATTACTTTCACCTCCAAGTTGGTCTGGGCTGACATCAGCCAGGATTTGATCAGGATTTGATTCGTAAAAACTGTCCACGACCTCTCCAGCAGAGAAGCTGATGCTCCTAGTCTGTGCCCAGTGGGTTGAAGAGACTGAAGGGTTTATTCATATTCCTGAGGACCTTGCAGGTCTTCCAGACCTTTCTTGAGAAGACCTGGTAATTCAAGAGCTCGGTAAGTTGTAAGAATTCCAAGTGCAGACACCCTAAGTTGATCATCATGCTGTTCCAACCCACGTTTCATTCTCTGCTCCAGGTTTTGAAGATGAAATGGCTTATTGGGAATTCCAAGGGGGTTTTGAGGGCTGGCAGGAGTTTCTCTCCCAGCTCAATGTCCTTGGTTTGGATCACCTCTTTGCCCACGAGGCAGAAGACCAAGAGAAATCCTCTGAGGTAGCAAATGTTCACCTCAAACACGGACACTTCTCCATACAGATTCAGGTGGAAATTCTCTTCTTCCCTGGCTTTGGCCTCCCAAAACTCCTCTTTAAGCTCCATGAGGTAAAGAGTACCTGGGGAACCAATGATGGCCACCCTACTGAGCCTTGGAATTAATTGATCTTGTAGCCATCTTTCATCAGTGGACAGAGCTTATTTTCCCTTACAGGTTGTAGCTATGACAAGCAAGCTTAATCATCAGCTTGATTTTCTCCCACTGAGCTCCTTCTGGGCTCTGGGGCTCCATTTTCTCCTCAGCCCTGGTCTCCATGTCTGGTGGCAGAGGAGGCTTTGGAAAGTGTTGAAGTTGAAGAGGATGTCATTGTTCTTGGGCCTGAGGGTCAGCATGTGCTACACTCGCTCTTCTTGCGTAGGGCACTGGACTGTCTGCCTGGGTCACCGTGGTGTAGGGTAGGGGCAGTAGAAGCTGGTTTGGGAAGCAGCACCGGCTGGGACTGGACAGAGATGTCAGCCACTACCTCATGGTTGGGCTGCTGGATCCACAAAGGCAGGAAGGAAGGCTGCAGGAAGAAGGGATTAAAACATGCAGGCTCAAGTGGAAGAGAATGCGAGTTATCTTCTGCTACTCCAGTCCACAAGGAGGCGGCATGAAGCCAGGCACTTTCCTCAAGAGGGCGCAGTGCTCTGTGCAGTGCTTGCCAGCATCCATGCAGCCCAGACTTCACACGCTGCAGCTACTGCAGGGCTGTCAAAAACCACTGTGGTGGTACCTAGGGGCACATGCAGTACCCAGCACCCCAGCTTACTCCTGTCTTCTCTCTTGCACCCTCCAAACTACTTACAACCCGAAAGGATACTTATTTATGCAGGTTGTTGATTCTGTAATCAAATTTGAAATAGAGAAATATTAAAACACAGCACTATGAAAGTGTTCTTGAGAGATCTGGTCAAATGGTATCTTAAAATTATTATTGCAGTAATTTTAGTCTTAGCAGATTCTAAGAAAAAGTGCCAATGACTCCCAGAAATGACTGGTACAAACTTTGATAACCATGACTGTGGAGTCTTTGAAGTTGGACATACATTGTGTTTGCTTAAATGCCTACACCAGAGAGTACTAAATATACATTTGCTAGTCTAATAGAAATATTCTGTTTCTGGGCCCAGCATGATAGTGTAGCGGTTAAAGTGCTTGCCTTGAACGTGCTGTATGGGTGCCATATGAGCGCTGATTCTTATCCCGGCCGCCCTGCTTCCCATCCAGCTCCCTACCTGTACCTGGGAATGCAGTTGAGGATGACCCAATGCTTTGGGACCCTGCACTAGTGTGGGAGACCTGGGGGAAGCTCCTGGCTACTGGCTTTGGATTGGCTCAGCTCCAGCCATTGCAGCTGCTTGGGGATTGTAGCATTGGATGGAATATCTTCCTCTCTGCCTCTCCTGCTCTCTGTATATCTGCCTTTCTAATAAAAATAAATAAATCTTTTTTTAAAAAAGAAATATTCTACTTCTATATATAATAATAGAAAAATTCTATTTTTTATGTGTTATAACGTTATATGCTTAGATTTTAATAAAACTAGTTTTAGTTAAAAAGTAAAATTGTCATTTAAAAATCTTAAAGTTCTAATGTGGCATGAAACAAGATGTTCTTAGCCTACCTATTAGAACTGTAGTGACCTTTACAGATATTGCTGGCATTTGCAACTCTAATATTAAATTTCTTCCAACATTATACTGTCAGTAGTGAACATGAGGATTGACTAGTCTGAAATGGCAGTCTTAGGAAAAGATAAAAACTTTGAAACACTCAACTACTTTTAATGTCAAAAATCACATATACCAATCTCAATATTAATTTTAATACTTCTGACATCTCGATAAAACTTCAAAATTATCACTTTTGGGAACACCTTTCTTTTTTCCAAATGTGTTTATTTATTGTAAGTTGATGTATAGAGAGGGGCATTTGATGTATCAGTTGAAGTGTCACCCAGGATGTCTGTACCCTTTCTTGGAGTGCCTGGATTCAAGTCCTGGCTGTCTGCATTGCATGTCCTGCCAGTGTGATGGGAAGCAGCAGGTGTTGGCTCAGCCTGCTATTTACTTGGGGACCTGGGTTGAATTCCTGGCTCCAGACTTTGATCTGTCTCCGCTCAATTCTTTGGGCATTTGGGAACAAACCGGTGGGCAGGAGATTTCTGTCTCTGTGTTTCTCAAGTTAAAAAAAAAAAAAAAGAAAAACTAAAAGGTCCTACAAAATGTGTCTTTATTACCACAACATGAATTTTTGAAATACGTATACACTGTAGAATATACCTAGTTATCTAAGTACTTATCATTTCTGTGATAAGAACAGTTAACACATCTTTTCCTGTTTTATAAGACTATATCATCCATCACTCTTAAATTTGTTCCTCCAAAGTGTAGATTTGTGTCCTTTGACCAAAATTTCTCTACTCACACCTTCACCTCTGGTAATCACATTCTATTCAATGAAATCAGCATTTTTAGGTCCACATAGAGATACTTTAGTGTTTGTCTTTAAGTGCTGGTTTGCTTTTCTGAACACAGTATCTTCCAGGTTTATTCTTGTCTCAAATTGCAGCATTTCCTTGTTTCCCTAGGTTCTTTAACCATTCATTCCTTGCTGAGTACACTTAACTTCTGTCTTGATTATTGTGAATAGTGCTGAAATACAAGGGAATATAAATCTCTTTTTGACATACTGATTTTGTTTCCTGTGTCTCCTCTGGTAGGACTGCTCGATAAACAGTTCATCATTTAGCTTTTTGAGAGAACTGTACTTTTCTTCAATGACTGCACTAGTCTGCATTATAATCAACAGCATGCATCCTTATAAACCATTGTTAAATTTTGTATTTTGATAACTTTTTTTTGCATCTTCCCAATGATTATGATGTTGAGAATTTTGTGCTTATATTCAGACCTTTTGCCTGTCTTTAAAAACAAAGATTTATTTGTTTGATAGGATGAGTTATGGAGGAGGGGGAGAGACAAATCTTCTATCTGCTGGCTCATTTCTGAAATGGCCTTAGGAGCTTGGGCTGGCCAGGCTAAAGTCAAGAGCCCAGAACTCTATCTGGGTTTCTCATATGAGTGGCTGGAGTCCAAGTATTTGGGTCATCTTCTGTTGCTTTCCCGGGTGTATTGGCACGGAACTGTACTGCTAGTGGAACAGCTGGAATTCAAAGCAGAACTCAAGTGGGATACTGAACAATGGTATCCAATTTTCCTAGCACCAAAATGTGTTGTTTCCTCAGTAAGTATTCTTGACACTCTGCTGAAAATCACTTATCTATAATTGTGTGGATTTATTTCTGCACTCTGTGTTCTGGTGCATTGACATATGCAGGTGTTTTTAATGTCAGTATAAGGATGTTTTGGTTTTTAACTTTTCTTTGAACTAGTTGACATTTGCTGTGCATTAATCTTGAGTGGCCTTTATTGTGACGAGGCCCAGTTCTTCTGTACTGTTTTTTGAGAGGTTTTAATTTTAATCATGAAATGATGTTGAATTTTATCATTCTTTTAAAATATGTATTAAAAGGATCTTATTGTTTTTGTCCTTTATTCATTAATTGTGTGTGTGTTTTTAAACAGTCCATTGTGTGAATCCCACTTGATAATGATGAATCACTTTTTGGGAGGATATTGAGATCTTTTGTCTGCTGCTTCACCCCCCAAGTGCCAGCTAGGTTTGACTCAAGATGAAACTAAGAGCCCAGGACTTCATCTGGATCTTCCCAGTAGGTGGCAGAGGCAGTGGTACTTGAGCAATCATTTGCTGCCTATCAGAATTCATTAGCAGGAAGCGACAGTTCAAAAGTGAACTAGTTAGAACTCAAACTGGGTCCCATGTAGATGGCAGGGTCCCAAGCTGTTTTCTGTTGCTTTTCCAGGCACATTGGCAGGAAGTGGATTAGCTGGTACTTGAACTTGGATCATAGCTTTATGTTACGACACTGGCCTCTATTACTAGTAATTTGTCAAGTCTCTTGTTCCTTGCACTTGCTTTTCTCATATTGATATTTCCCCACTTATTTGTATCTTTAGTGTCTTTTAAAGTTGTATTATCATATTTTTGAAGATTTTACAAGTGTTGTTAAGAGTTTCAAACATTGTATTTGAACTGTGAAAAAATCATAAAGAGTGTCACCTGTGACACTCTTCATGAGTGTCAATACATTCCTGTTACTAAAGTTTTTTTTTTTTTTAATTTGGTTAAATGGTGGAAAAATCACAGACACAAATGGGCCATGTTCAGGGATACAGTGGACTAGAAGAGAAGAAAATGTTTCTATGTTCTGTCTAGGAAGAGTGACATTGCTATGCTTCTAATGGGCTTGGAAAAGGGAGTAGTTAGGATATCTCCAAAGATAGCTGTTAGGGTATCTACCCTAGGTCACAGGTGAGGTCACAGGTGAGGAAAATACACCCTGGGGAAGAAATCATTTGGATGAGTCAAGTGGCTAGGATTACATTAGCATTCTGGGAGGTGTTAGTTCCAAACTTAGGACCCTAAATTGGCTATCTAGCTGTGCCATATCATACCCTGCTCAGAGATTGATGACCCCTAATCTTAAGGCTTGCTGATGGATGCAGATTCATCACATCTGAGGTTACTTCCTGCTGATTGGGGGAATAATGTTTGCCTATCCCAGGATTGGAAATCTCTCCCTATCTTGTCAATCTTGTCCTTCTAAAAAGCTGGTGAATTTCCTGTCATTGACAATGGCTATATTGTTTGCATCATCATTACTCTGAAGGCAGGTTGATCAATCAGCATGAGCAAAATTAGAAGAAACACATTTCTCTTTAAGAAGAGATGTTTGCATTTTACAATTTTCCAAATACTGGGTGATGATAGATTGCCCCTGTGTAAAACCATATAACTTAAGAAAAGATTTTATATATCCCTTTTAGTGAATAGATTGCTGTTGGTGTACAAGTGACAGATTTTGTTGATCACTGTACAGGTTTCTCCTAGTACTATATGTTCTAAGACTTCTTGGTTGTCCATGACTGCTTTTCACAGAGTGTCCACAGACTTAGGTACTTACTGTGGAGATTGGCATGGAGTCTAAATCAATTTACCTAAAGCCAATAGTCAGGTTTCTAAAATTAGCATTTTATGGCACCCCTATAACTTCAGATATTATGAAGAACTAATGGACTTTAAGCTAGGTATATGCTTGCAATGAAGGAATCTCAACTGAACTTGAACTGTGGTTATGCAGCGAGGTGGAGGAATCCACCATGGGGGGAGGGTTGTGGGAGAGGGAGAGGTGGGGGAGATCCCAGTGCCTATAAAACTGTATCACATGAAAAAAAAAGAACTAATGATGGATTTCTGCTACCATTAGCAGCTTTTAGAAAGATAGGGAGAAACATGTCTGCCTTAAAATGCAACAATATTGGGTCCGCACGATAGCCTAGTTGCTAAATTCTTGCCTTATATGTGCCGGGATCCCATATGGGCACTGGGTCATGTCCTGGCTGCTTCACTTTCCATATGACTCCTTGTTTGTGGCTTGAAAAAGCAGTAGAGGAATCCTGAAAGCCTTGGGGGCACTGTGTCTGTGTGGGAAACCTGGGAGAAGCTCCTGGCTCCTGGCTTTGGATCTAATTAGTTCTGGTGGTTGCAGCCACCTAGAGGGCTGAGTCAGTGGATAGCTATATTTCTTATCTCCTCTCTGTGTATCTGCCTTTCCAATAAAAATAAATTAATCTTAAAGAAAAGATAAAAACATGCAGCATCCTTGATATGGTGTGAGCTACCACTTTTTGTTTGTTTTTTTGAAGAGTTCTTAGTTCATTGTGAACAATTAGTTCACAGTGGTAGCCAGGCTTATCTTTCTTGTGTACCTGTGTATGCTTCTCTCTTGCACAGGAGTCAGTAAAGGATATGTAGGCCTGCTCCCAGTCTGGCACTGGGTTCATGCTGTGGGTAGCGGCTTAAGGGCCCAGTCTGCTGGAAGTCCTATACCAGCCCCTAGACCATTGCTTGGCTCACACTGTGCTGCTGATGATAGGTCAAGATGATAGCTGGATTACATTATTACTTATTTTTTCCCTTCTCATTTTATGCTATTGGTTTATGTGTTTAAATATTTAAAAAATAATCATGAATATTTTCTGTTCTAAATATATTTGAATAGCTTGCATTAGATTAAATATTGTCAAACAAGTATACAGGTTGGAAAAATTATGTGATTTCCACATAACTGAGGGAAACAGAATAACCAAACCAGATAAAAATAAGGGATAAAGATGCCAGGAGAATGATCGATATGTTTGTTAACCCAACATTTTCCTGAGCTGCTTCTGTGCAGATGTCTTTGAATTATAAGTCACATAGCATAATGAGGAGATGCTTTCCTCTTTAACTTCAACACAGGGGAGAAGTAAAACCTCTCTGGAGGGAAAATATAATTCAGAGCTTGTGCATTTTCCCATGTCTGACATCTAGCTTTCAGTCCAAGAAGACATCAGACTCTCTAGTTATTTGAGATGGCTGAATATCAGACCACAAAATAATTTTAATTAACATCACAAAGAATGAAGAATCAAATGGAGCATTCTGTAAACCAAATTTATGAAAACAATAAATGTAGAGTTTAACACTAAAAATGCAATACATGAAATGAAGAACTCAATTACTACTTTTAGCAGGCAATTGAAATTGTAAGTCTCTGTCATTTTATTAACCCTAGAAGAAAAGAAAAGATTAGTATATAGAGGTGCTAATTTAGTAAGAAAACATTTAGTCTGAAGAATGGAGAATGAAAGAAAAGAAAGTATGGGAAAGAAATTGAGAAGAAAGTATATAAAATCTCTGTTAGCACAAACAAATGATAGCCAAATAAATAATACTAGTAATAGTTCCTGTAATAGCTACTACTTTTTTTCCCAGGGCATTATAGGTAAGGATTTACAAGATATTTCTTATGTAAGTATCTTAGAAAGTAACTATTTAAGCTAAAACAATAACTTTCCTAGAAGTTCATAGAATAGAACTTGTAATAGAAGAGTTCATTTCTGAATTACTACTTAATGTCTAAAACTACCTAAGTAGAAATTCAGTTAGTTAGAGGATAGTGTTCAATTATCTTGAAAATAGTTACTAAACACAAGATTTTCCAATGACAAAAAATTAAACAAGCATGTAGTGCAAGTTTTTAAAAAGTTGCAAGCACTTTTTTTTTTGTGATTTCTTTATTTTTCTTGGAAAGGCAGATTTACAGAGAGAAGGAAAGACAGAGAAAAAAATCCTCCATCTGCTGGTTCACTCCCAAAGTGGCCACAATGGTAGCAGCTGAGCCAGTCATAAGCCAGGAACCTCTTCTGGGTGCAGGGTCCCAAGGCTTTGGGCCAACCCTTACTGCTTTCCTAGCCACAAGGAGGGAGCTGTTTGGGAATTGGAACAGCTAGGACATGAACTGGTGCCCATGTAGAATCTTGGTGCTTGTAAGGCAAGAATTTAGCGACACTCATGTGTTGGGCCTGGTGATACACTTTTAAAGATGTTTTATTTTTATTTAAAAGGCAGAGTTATAGAGAGAAGGAGAGACTAAGAGATCTTCCTTCTGCTGTTTCACTCTCCACATGGCCACAATTGGCTGGCTGGTAGTGAGCCAGTCCTAAGGCAGAAGACAGAAATCTGGAGGCTTTTCCAGGTCTCCCACATTCATGCAAGGACCCAAGGACTTGGATCATTCTCTGTTGCTTCCCATTCCATACATAAGCTGGTAGCTGGATCAGAAGTGGACCAGCTGGAACACGAACCAATGCCTATATGGGATGCAGGTGCTGCAGATGGATTAGCTTGTTATGTCACTGCACCAGACCCAAGATATATTTTAATACTTGATAATGTATAAAAGAATTAGCAACAATCATACTTAACATATTTGAAATATTAAAAAATTAAGGATGTTTGGTCCTTTTTCTTATTCTGAAATTCCACTTTTAAAAATGCTTCTAACGGGCCCGGCGCGGTGGTGCAAGTGGTTAAAGGTCCTCGCCTTGCACGCCCGGGATCCCATATGGGCGCCGGTTCTAATCCTGGCAGCCCCACTTCCCTTCCAGCTCCCTGCCTGTGGCCTGGGAAAGCAGTCGAGGACGGCCCAAAGCTTTGGGAACCTGCACCCGCGTGGGAGACCCGGAAGAGGCTCCTGGCTTCGGATCAGCATAGCATGGGCCGTTGCGCTCACTTGGGGAGTGAATCATTGGACGGAAGATCTTCCTCTCTGTCTCTCCTCTCTGTATATCCGCCTTTCCAATGAAAAAATAATAAAAATAAATCTAAAAAAAAAATGCTTCTAACTTTAATGTAATCCATTTATTCTTTTATATTTTATTTTTAATATTGTTTACATAGTTGATAAGGATGCATGCCCATGCTCTGATTACATTGAGGAAGGTCTTGAGATAGAGAAGAAGGTGGGTGTGACAAATGTTTTAAGTTCTTGTTCATTTTTTTTTTCCTCCTGTCTGCAGTGGGGAAGGGGGGAGGGGCTGGTCCTTGCTGTCAGACTACATCAGCACCTGGGGATGTGGGATCATTGTCTGATGATGCTTTAGAGATCCGGATGTGGGGAAGAGTGTCTGAGCCTATACTTTAATGGTTTCAATAGTTCAGAGACATTGTCAGCTACATTGTACCATAGTTGAAAAAAATCTTTCCAAGGTGTATTGACTGACCAAGTCCACTTTGTTGATCCACAGACTCAGACACTTGCCGTAAAGGCTGGCAAGGAGAGTTGTTTAGCCTTTTTAAATTTCCATACTCTGATGGGGCACTCCACATTCCCTACTAGCCTAGGTAAGGTGGCTGTCATGTCCCCCGTATGCATCTGAGCATGCTGTCCACTGCATAGGCATCGGCAACGAAGGAGGCCCAATCCCAACACATGTACTCCAAGGTTGGACCACATATATTATTATTTTCTCTGTGGCTGGGGTTTGACTCTAGCAATCTAGTGGTTGAGTTCCCAAGAGACTTCACCCGGGGTGATCTCAGACTTGACTCTCTTGTACACCAGCCAGTGCATGGTCAGGTTCAGTTGATGAACTACACCACCCATTGTGTTTACCAGTGGATTGCAGCTTCCTGGGCAGTTCTGCTCCCAGCTCTATTGTTCACATGAATGAACAGGTGCTGTGACCTAGACCAGCCGAATCCCATCAGAGGCCTGGTCCTCACAACACCTGTGGGTGCTATGACTTAATCAGAACAAGCCTGAATAACCCCACAATGTCTATCCCTAGCCCTGGTTTCTGTCCATGGTGGCTTGTGTTGCTGCCTAGCCCACCCCATCCATCCCATCTGGCTCCTGTGCACACCCGTTGGTGCTGTGGCTTAGCTTAGCCCAATCCACCCTAGACCTCGCCCAGGTATATGCTTGGAGGGTGCCGTTGCCCAATTCAGTTTGGCCTACCCCCAGCCCTGGCTCTGATGCTTACCAGTGGGAGTTGCCACCTAGCAGGGGCAGCTTCCAGTACCCTACCTGGCCTGTTCTCAGTCCAAGAATTTGTGCTTGCCCTGGGGTATTGCAGTCCAGCCTGATGTGACTTGCCCCAGTCTTAGCTGTAGCCAGTTGGTGCTGCAGCCTAGCCCAACCAGCCTGCTCCCATTCTGATTCTCACAAGTGCCAACAGATGCTGCAGTCTATCCCAGCCTGGTCTGCACCCGGATGGAGCCAGCATATTGGCTGATGGTTGCTGCAGACATGCCTGGATCAGCCCCCTTCCCATTCCTGCAGCAGCCAAAAAGGGAGTCCCCAAAGTTTCCCTATCAGACCCATTCCAAGGCCTGGTATTGTAGCAGGTGCTGAGGCCACCTGAGGTATATATTCAGATATTTAATTAAATTCAGGTACTTAGCTAAGCATTGCAGATACAGTATGGAAAAAAGTATGCATTGTCTTTATCTTCGGGATTTTATAGCAAAAACCTTTACAGAAATTAAACAGTAGTTAGGAGGGCTTCCCAAGATTTTGAGAGTTTTAATAAAGAAATTCAGTGTAGTCATGGATGTCAGGAAAAGAAATGAAATTTGAATTGCACTCTCAAATAAAACGTAAAATAGAGATAAAGGTAAAGAGAATACATTCTAGGCGGAGGGAGCCTGGAAAGCCCTATGAGGGTCAGAGACTGGCCAGATTAGTTCAAGATAACACCTTGTTACAAAATAAATAAATAAATATACAAAATAAATAAATAAATTCCTTCAGGTTACATATCCTGAAGGAAACTCAGGAAATTCTTAGAAAACATACAGTTTAAGCAATGTAACAGTATGTCAATGTTATAATGATCTAGTGAGTCTATTCCCTTTTCCTTTGAAAATTTATAACTTATTTTATCATAAAGTATATGTTAAGATATAAATTACAAACTTAAATCTATTTTATAATAAAAGGAATATAATGAAAGGATAATGGAGAATGGCGGAGAGCTCTTCCATGTACTGGTTCATTCCCTAAATGGCTGCATTGTCTGGGCCTGCTTCACACCGGAAGTTGAGCACCAGAAACTTCATTCTGATCCTCCAAGTGGGTGTCAGGCATCCATGCACTTGGGCTATCTTTTGCTGCTTTCTCAATTGCATTAGCAGAGGGCTAGATCAGAATCAGAGCATCTGCAACCAGGGCTATGATGGTGATAGCGGATGCTGGTATTGCAAGCATGCAGTGTAACTCACTGCCTTGCAATGTGGTACTCCCTCCCCCCACTTGTATTGATTGCTTGATTGACATACATAGGTTAGAGATCAGGGTGTTTGTTTAGATAAAGTAGTTCTGTGTTGTTGAAATTTAAAAATGGTGGTAAGAAGCATCTAATTTGTTTGTCTTGTATGAAACTATTCAAATAATTATTTTTGTGTTCCATATGTATACATATATATATATATATATTCTTTTGTAGATGTATCAAGTGAGAGTAAATGAACTCAGCCTAACTCAGATTTTATTGGTGAATTTTAGAGTGGGTTTGGCTCAGGCATTGTGTCAGGTTCTGGTGATAAATTCAGGTGTTGGTTTCTTGCTCCTTTCCTGGTGCCCATTTTTTTCTATTTCTTTTATTCACTGATGCCAGTTATAGTAGTTTCTAATTCCTAATTTTATGATTAAGTTCAAAATGTATTGGAACATTGTAAAAGGAACTTCATGACATGGAAATTGACAAACGATTCAGTGATAAATGTGCACAAAAGTTCATTGTTTTCAGAGCTATGGATTTTCAATAATTAACTGCTTCTGGATCTGATTCAAAATGAATTTCAGTTGTAAGAATTTAATTTTATAGCACATGTGGGATATATTGAAATTAATTAAATTTTTAAATGAAAATTATTGCAGCAGCACAATCTACAATAGCAAAGACATGGAAACAATCCAGGTATGCATTCAAGGAAGAGTGGTTAAAGAAACTGTGGTACATCTACTCCATGAAATATTTTTCAGCTATTAAGAAGAATGAATTTATACCATTTACAACCAGATGGTCCCAACTAGAGATCATTATGCTCAGGGAAATGAGTCACTCACAAATTAACAAATAACATATGTTCTCTCTTATATAAGGAAACCAACATGGAAAGCGTAACTTTAATCATCTGACCCATACCTGTTTTTTGGTTGGTTGGTTGCTTTATTGGCTGTATCCCATGTGTTTTGATACTTTTTTTTTTATCTCAGTTTTGTTTATTCCAAATAATTTCTTTACTCTTGTCAATTAATTCATCACTGGCTCATGTATTACACAGTGGAATCATTTTTCCCAAGAGAGTTTTGTGTTTCCTTTTTGTCACTCATGTGTTGGTTACTCAGTGGCACATTTTTTCATGGTGCTGTAATTTGTTGTTGATATTGTTGTTGTTGTGGCTGTTCTAACTCTTACCAGTTATTGACCTGGTTTCATGGCTTCTCAGTTATGGAAATGTATAGTAACAGAGTACTGGGGTCTATCATATGCAGATGTGAGGGTATAATGGAACACGCATCCCTACTTTCAGACGAAAGATGGATTCCCAGTGAAATGCTGCACATGTGTAGACAATGGGATGTTGGACTGTCTGACATTGTCTGTACCAACAATGTTGGGGTACACTTAAATAAGAGATTGATAAAATTATGATTCCTTATGAAGGACTACACCATTGTAGTAAAATGAGGGAAAATCTGTTGGGGGTAGAAGTTTGGGGGAGAATCTCAGCCTGTACGAAATTGTACCACATAATTCAAAATTCAAAATAAAAATATATTAAAAAAGTGAACATCCTTGTGTTGTTCTAGATCTAGTGGAAAAGCTTCTAGTCTTTCCACATTTAGTACGATAGTGGCATTGGGTTTTTTGCACATTCCTTTGATTGTATTGCAGAACGTTCCTTCTGTGCCTATCTTGCTTAGGGTTTGCAGCATTAAGTGGTGTTGGATTTTATCAAATGCCTTGTCTACATCTATTGAGATGATCATATGGTTTTTGGTTTTCAATTTGTTGGTATGGTGTATCATATTTATTGATTTGTGAATGTTAAACCATCCCTGTATGCCATGGAAAAATTCCACATGGTTCAGGTGAATGATGTCTCATGTGTTGTTGGATTTTGTTGGATTGTATTTTGTGGAGGATTTTTGTGTCTATATTCATCAGGGATATCGGTCTGTAGTTCTCTTTTTCTGTTGTGTTTCTATCTGGCTTTGGTATTAAGGTAATGTTGGCTTCATAGAAAGAGTTTGAGAAACAAAAAAGGATTGTTTTCTGTTGTTTTGAATAGCTTGTGGAGCATTGGGATAAGTTATCCTTGAAGCACTTGGTAGAATTCAGCAGTGAAGCCATCTGCTCTGGGTTTTCCTTTGCTGGGAGGGATTTAGTTGCTGATTCAATCTCTGTCCTGATTATAAGGCAATTTACATTTTAATTACTGCATGATTCAGCTTTGAAAGATTGTATGTATCCAAAAATTTATCCACTTCTTGTAAATCTTCTGATTTGTTGTCATGCATTTGCTTGCAATAATTCCTGACTACCCTATGTGTGTCTGAGGTGTCTGTTATATATTCTTTATCATCTCTGATTCTATTGCTTCCTATCTTCTCCCCCCTTTTTGTGATTAGTTGGCTTGTGAGGAATCCATTTTGTTAATTTTCTCAGAGAACCAGCTCTTTGATTCATTGATCTTTTGGTTTGCATTTATTTTCTTTTCTCCCTTATTTTGGTGATTTCTCCTGCTAATCTTGGGATTATTTTGTTATTTTTTTCTTAGTTCTTTTAGACAAATGGTTAGTCCATTTACTTGGTGATATTCTAAATTCTTAACATAAGCATTGGTTGAAATGAACTTTTCTCATAACACTGCCTTGATTGTGTCCCATAACTTTTGATATGTTGCATTGATGTCTTCATTTGTTTCAAACCATGTTTTTATTTCCTGTTTGATTCTTCTATAACCTGTTGTTCATTTAGCAGCATGTTATTCAGTATCTAAGTATTTGCATATCTTCTGGGGGTATGTTGACTTGTTTGTCTCCAGTTTTGCTCCATGATGATCTGAAAAGATGCATGGTATACTTTCTTTTTTTAATTTGCTGAGGCTTGTTGTGTGGTCAATAATAAGAGCAGTCTTGGAGAAAATTCCATGTACTGATAAAAAAAGTGTATTCTCTTTATGTAGGATGAAAGGTTCTGTAATTATCAATTAAGTCCATTTGTTCTTTTTTATGGTGAGCTCTGTTGTGTGTTGATTTTATACCTTGCAACTTTAGTGAAGTCTTTTATGAGTTTCATTACTCTCTTTGTGAAGTTTTGTGATTTCTCTCTATTTTGAATCATATTGTGAACAGAGATGGTTTGAATTCCTCCTTTAAAATTTGTGTCCCTTTGATTCCTTTTCTGTTTTTTAATGACTGGCTTAATCTTCCTGAACGGTTTTGAATAGTAGTACTGAGAGTGGCATATGTTTGTATATTTAGTGGCATAAAGTCGTCCTCTCCAGAATCCATAGAATTGCTGAACAACACTCCATACTGATTGGAGGCATTGTTGTAAACACCCAAACTGGGTCCACTCACCTGACACACAGAAGACCCAGCACTATCATTGTTGTGGAGGAAGAAGGTAACCATTTATTGCAAAGCTCAGAGAAAGGAGCTGGGCAGTTATTGCTTAATTCCATGGGCTCTCTATGAAGTTCAGGATGAAGGTTCTTACACACTGGAATTGGGGCTGACAGATGTGTGATCAGTTTGCATCCAAATTCCTGTTTGATCATTGGAGTTTGTGACCTTCCTTTGTTCAGTGATGCTATACTGTTAAGGATTTATGGTGGCCAGATAGGCTGTAGTTGGTCTGGGTGTTATGGTAAATATAACAATAACATTCTGCCCAGATCTCAAATTCTCCTACCAAAATCACTCCAAAATTACTGGCCATTGAGGTTCTAACCTATTGGAGAAGCAAATTGCTCCTTGATTCTGAAACCTGTAAGGCCAGCTGGATCACTCTCTTAAATCAGTCAGTTTCTTTTGATAAAAGGCAGGCAACAGTAGAAAATATCTTGATAGTAGGATGCTGGACTCTCTGATATTGTCCATGCCTACAATGTTGGGAGACATTTCAATAGCGGAATGATGGACTTATGACTGTTCATGAAGGAGCACCCATTGTAATACTAGAGAGGAAATCAACAGGGGGAGGAGGAGAATTCCTGGGGGAGATGGGAAATCACAGAGCCTTTGAAATTGTATCATAAAATAATAATAAATAATAATTATATTTAAATAAACAAAAATAAAAAGAAGGCAGGCAAGGACAGCTTGTGCTAAAGGAGACAGACAGGAGGCTCATTTCTGCTTTTACATTATGGGGGTTTGGTTTCAATAGTATGCTTTTTAATGGTAAAGATACTTTTCAAGTTTTTTCAAGATAATTAATCAGCAATACAAATAGATTGAGTCTTACTTTTGGACACTTTCTTAGTTTACTGTTTGTTTAGTCTTTGGAGAAAGAAATGATGATATATTATTTAATTATTATATAAACTACTTCCAAATATTACAACTGGGCATGAAGAAAAATCTTCTAAGTCTGTAAATCACTTGAGTGGATTAATATTGCATTCAATGTTGCTTTTCAAGTTTAAACATCAAATCTTCACAATTTTGCCTGTAAAATGTTAGAAGTCATCATCTGTTGGAGTGCTGATAATAGTCTTCAGTGAGCCATCTCTTCATAATTTCTGGACCATTTGTGTTTAATATGAATATCGAGACTTCTATGACAGCCACTAACTCTTGGTGCCATTTAAAATGATCTATGATTGTGAATTCACTGTCTAATTTAATAGAACTAGCCTGAGAATTCAGTTGCAAATGTGATCTGAATTATGTATAAAACTATTCATTACTGAGTTGTGTAAGGCTACCTTGGAGAAATAATGAAATAATCATTGACATTAAAATAAAATTTATTTACTATTTTAAAATTGTATAATTGACTTTTTTTGCTACATATGAATTCAGATATATGGTTTTATTTGGTTTTTGAAAAGTTCTACTTATTTTTACTTGAAGGGTAGGTTGACAGAGAGAGGGAGAGATAGAGAGACAGAGACAGAGACAGAGACAGAGAGAGATATCTTCTGTCTATTCATTAGCTCCCCAAATGGCTGTAAAGGCCAAAGTGGAGCTGATCTGAAGCCAGGAGCCTCTTGCAGTTCTCGTTTATGGATTCAGGTCCCACAGACCTTGGCCATCTTATAGTGCTTTCCTGATCCGTAAGCAGGTAAATTGAGGTAGAGCAACTTATTAAGAAACGGTATGGTTTAAGATATAGACAAGGAATTTTTTTTTTTTTAATGTTGAGTGCTACATTTTTGAAAGCTGGAGAGAGGGGAAGACAGAGATCTTGCATCTGTTGATTCAGTAGTGATTTGTCACAGGAATGGTTCCCTGGAGACAGAAGCTTCCTCTTGTCTCCTTTTTGGATGGTAGACGTATTCTGATGTTTTCCTAGGAACATGAGCTCTCAGCTGGATCAGAAATGGAATATCTAATACACAAACTGCTGTCCATAGGGATGGTGGCCTAGTAGGCATAGTTTATGCCACAATACAGGTTGCACCATGTGGACTTTTTGGGAACACATTCAAGCCATAGCAAATGACCTCCTTCTTGTTTCAAATTTTTTTTTTTAAGATTTATTTTTATTGGAAAGTCAGATATACAGAGAGGAAGATCTTCCATCCATTGATTCACTTTCCAAGTAGACGCAAGCAAGCCAGGAGCCCGGAGCCTCTTCCGTGTCTCCAATGTGGGTGCCGGGTCCCAAGGCTTTGGGCCCTTCTCCACTACTTTCCCAGGCCACAAGCAGGGAGCTAGATGGGAAGCAGGGCTGTTGGGAAGCGAACTGATGCCCAATGGGATCATGGCACATGCAAGGTAAGGACTTTAGCTGCTAGGCTATTGCACCAGATCCTGTTTCTATGTTTTTAGGTAATAATAGTTAGCTTCAATTTTGAAAGTCAGAATTTGCTCATCTTGTCAATTTTACATCTGTGTGAAATTCATATTGATGTTTTTTTCTCCACATAGAATCAGAGAAAATTATTATTTTGGTAGTTTCATTCCTTGATGACTTGATGTATAGTCTATTTACCTTCTGTCTGGGGAGCAGTGTAAATATTATTTTTCATTTTTGCCTGATTGACAACAACCTATCTTCCAACTGCAGGAGTGGAGTATGGAACATTTCAATTTATTGTGTTCCATACCTTGTGAATGTAAGGGAAATTAGATAACCTGTCTTACAACAATGAGAATTATAAAGAACAAATCAAGCTATTTTTGGTTCCTGGCAATATTTGATGTGATTCAGTAGGAGCATTGTCAGTAGCAGTGTTCTTCCTGTTTTCTGGCCTCTGAATTCTTTATGGTACAGTTCCTGTTGCAGGCATTTGAGTTATGAACCAGAAAATGAGAGATTCTCTCTTGCTCTCTTGCTGTTGCTCTCTCTGTCTTTAAACAAATAAATGAATAAATCTTAAAAATAATGGAGTAGGAGCACATATTACTTGAACTCCTTCCACAAATAGTGTCTCAGAGGCTACTTGAAATGTGGGCGATCCATGTTTCAGAACCATCAGTGTCTAGGACGAAGTCTCTGTTGACCACTTGTAATTACATCATGATAATGTGATAATTAGTCATAGAAAACTCTAAATAATTTTATAAGCATATTTTAGGCTTACATTTTGCAGGCTATGGAAGGACATATGGAGCTGAATATAGAATCTATAATCTGATTTTAATCCACAGGTGTATTTGTATGGCCAACTCATAGTCATAAAAAATTAGACTGCCAACATTTGTAAATTTTGGGATTCCACATGCCAGTGCCAATTTTCAACTTTTATTAAAAATCAGAAGGAAAAAGCTTACAGCAATCAGTTGGTGCTTATTAAATGTTGCCATTGGGGATATGGTTGAGTAACTTCCAGTATGCCACTTTCTATTCAGCACTGATTTGCCTTCCTGGCTCCAGTTTTTGAATCCTGTGTCCTTTTAAGTGTGACATTGTTAATACTGTTTTAGATCACTATCTTCACTTAAGATATTTAACTCCTAATATTTGTTTGTTTTTGTTTGGATATGTTCAATTATGTGTGTATTACTTTTTCCCCCTTAAAACATATGTATTTGTAAATATCAGGAAGAATGTACTCACATTAAGTAACTATAGAAAGAAACTCACATTGCAATGTACAGTAATAAGTGTTAATGTACTGAAGATTTATATAGTATTGATTTATAAAAATAGGCATTGGAAATCTTGACTGCTACTAGATAATCCACTATGTAGGATATAGTAATGATAGGAAAATGCTACAAACCATTTTTATGTTCCTTCTTGGTGAAAAACCTCTGAGCACAAAGATCTTGTTTAATTTTTGATAACTGCGAGATTTTTGGCATGGGCTCATTTATTCATATTTATTTAATCTCAGGACTAGGCAGTATGACTTGAAACTTGCTAGAGTAGATTTTTGTCTCAGTTAGGTTACTAATACCACTGTTGACATGAACTGTTATTCAGCAAATGTATTAGTAGCTTTTCAGTCAGCTTTACTCAGCCTCATATTTGGTTGACATTATATGAGACAACCCTCTACCCCAAAGCAATAAGTATAGTTAGCCAGTAGCTTTTATGTAACTTTTGCCCCTTATGATTTACTTGACCAGATTGATATAGAAAAGCCACCTTTATTTCCTACTGCTGTTATGGAAACATATGGTTGGCTGAGTAGTATATGATTTATCCTGTCAGGTACTTCCTATTGCTGTTTAATTTTCTCATTTGAATGTCATACAAGCTAAGTGCTGCTTCTGAGGCCAAGTGCCACTTGCAATTCTATTATTGATGAATACAAAGTCACTTTTCAAATGGCTTGGTTCACTTGCAGTGTTCCTTATCATGTTTATTTAATGTAGTTATGTTTAAATTTAATTAGTTTTCAAAAAAACCCAGAGAGCTTATTTGTTTCCTGAAATCAAAAATATAGAATGCATTATGGTATCTCAATGAACTAAAATTCATGTTGTAATTATACAAATGAATGTAAAATACATGTTATTTTTAACATTCTCAAAGGTACATATGAACATTATTCTGTTTAAGCAATCATGAAAATTGATTCACTTAAAAAGTTAACTAATTGGGACCTACATTTGAAATATGTTCTATTTTAAATGAAAGGGATATATTCTTTTATTGTGGGAATACTGAGCTGACATAGTATTCTTAGCCCTTCTTGTTCCTGCAGTTTTCCCAGAGATAACAGAGTTTCATGCTTTAGGTCCACGTTACATATGCTGATCACTTCCCAGTACACAGATTGCTTCCAGAGATCACAATACACAGATCAATATTTACGTCTTCTACCTCTTCACTACATTCAGTCCTCAGCCAGGTACTGTTTTTGTGCCAGCTCTACTGTGATGTTTCACAGCGATGAGGAAACTAAAACATCTGACTGAAGCCAGACTTTCCCCCAGTCTTGCCTTGCTTTGACTGTCTGTATCTGACACTTGCTTACATTCATTTTCCAGGACTGTTTCATATAGCCAGTCCTATTAATGCTTGGGAAATGGGAGGTTAATAGCGACATTGTGCTAATAACCAATAATGTCTGGCTCAACCTCTGTAGGTTTTGCAAATAGTTTATTTGTTTTTTTTTTTGTTTTGTTTTAAGATTTTCTTATCTATGAATTGACATAGTGCCTGATAAACAGTAGGGATTAGTAAATGTTTGTTGTTTTTGTTATTTGATGCATAGCCAATCACTCTCAAATGAGGTGCTTTAAAATAAAAACAGTTCATTATTTTTAATGATTGTACTAAAAGTGGCAGGCAGGATTTGATTACCATGGCAAAATGGCAATGCTTAAATCTAAATTTATTGCTGAAAGAGACTACCAGTGGCCACAGTACTAAGGTAAAGTCATTTTTCATAGCCAACAACTGCAAGGATTCCAGAGAGGCCAAGAGTGAACTCAGTTTTCTTCTTTTTCCAGGTCATATACTAGGAGTTGCTTTTTCTTTTAGACCAGAAACCACTGAAAATGTGCAGGCACTAGCTTGTAACAGCCAAGGAACAAAAAATGGAGTCTTGCCAGATTTGTTAAATGCTGCAGTGTGTGGTCATATTGTTTCATAACTAATACCAAACAGTAGAACTCTCCATGAATCTCACTGAAATTATGTACAAACCATTAGTCTTACTGTTATCAATTAAAAACATTCACAAGCAGATGAAAGTTACCCTAAAGCCATTGGACCCGTAGTTATAAAGTCTTTTTAATTAATAGTGTCATACTTGAGTAGGGGCGGGTGTTTTGTAGATTACTTCTGTGAAATGGTTTGTGCTGATTCTAAACCCATTTAAATTAACCTTCCAGTAAAATGATTCTCTGCATTCACTGAATTCTGTTAGGTAGTTTATTCTCATTCAGGTTGCATTACCTGGGGCTACTCATTTTACTTAATTCATTTGTGGATGGAACTGAAAGAGTAAAGATATTTACATGTGTGGCATTTCATAAGAGTTGGCTACAAAGAATGGAGGTGTTAATTGGACTCCTTGTATGGAGCCTGAGGGTTGTGAGAGGGCAAATGTGAGGCACATTACACCTATTAAGGCCTATGATCTGAATTGGTATTAGTTTCCAGTGCCTTCTATTTGTCAAATCAAGCCTCCAGCTATACTCAGATTCAAGGACAGAGAAAAGGATTCCATCTTCTGATTGGAGATAAGCATGACTTAAGGGGATAGTAGAAATTTTTGGTGGCCATCTTTGTAGACAATTTTTGAGACTTAGTTTTGTTTGTATAAGTGTTTGTTATTACAACTATTGGCCAATTGAAGAAGGCATTGTCTTTTTCCTGGATTTTTAAAATTAGCCTTGTTGGGCCCGGCGCGGTGGCGTAGTGGTTAAAGGTCCTCTCCTTGCACGCCCAGGATCCCATATGGGCGCCGGTTCTAGTCCCGGCAGCCCCACTTCCCTTCCAGCTCCCTGCCTGTGGCCTGGGAAAGCAGTCGAGGACGGCCCAAGGCTTTGGGAACCTGCGCCCGTGTGGGGGACCCGGAAGAGGCTCCTGGCTTCGGCTCGGCATAGTATCGGCCCGTTGCGCTCACTTGGGGAGTGAATTAGGGACGGAGAATCTTCCTCTCTGTCTCTCCTCTCTGTATATCTGCCTTTCCAATGAAAAAAATAATAAAAATAAATCTTAAAAAAAAATTAGCCTTGTGCCTGGGGCTTCTAATCTTACTTCTTTCTTTAATCTATTTTTAATAGGCAGTCATGTTTATTTCTTAAAATGTAACCTAGGGTCCAGTGTGATAACCTAGTGGCTTAATCTTTGTCTTGCATCTTCTGGGATCCCATATGGGTGTCTGGTCATGTCCTGGCTGCTCCACTGCCCATTTGGCTCTCTGCTTGTGGCCTGGGAAAGTAGTGGAGGATGGTCCAAAGTCTTGGAACCCTACACCCATGTGGGAGAACTGGAAGAAGTTCCTGGTTCTGGGGTTTGGATCAGCTCAGCTCTAGCTGTTGTGGCCACTTGGGGAGTGAACCAGCAAATGGAAGATCTTTTTCTCTGTATCACCTTCTTTCTGTATACCTGCCTTTCCAATAGGGGGGGCATGTAGTCTGACAGCAATAAGACAAGTAAACCAGGTATAAAATGCACGAGACTTAAATAGATATTTCTCCAAAGAAGATATCCATGTAGCATGTAAAAAGATGCTGATAATTATTAAACATTATGGTCTCTGACTTGTAAGGACTGGTAATTATAGTTCTGAATTATTAGATTTACTAGATCTTGGGTGTGTGTGTGTTTAATAGGCAGTTTATGATCATTATTTGAAAATGCAGATTCAGCACCATAGTGTTTTCAACCTGTGCCTAGGACTTGGTCTTCCCAGGATCTTTTTTTTTTAATTTATTTTTTTAGATAATCTCACAAACAGACTGCCTTTTAAGTTGTCAGTTCTCATAAGTCTATTTGGAATTTGTTTCCATTGCCATATTTAATCCACATGTGTGATATTGCTGCTCTTTTTTTTTAACTTAATAAAGCAATGTTCAGTCCACATTAGAAACTTCTTGTAAAAGCAGAAAAAAGAAAATAGTGTGTTTGATATAATTATGTTTTTATTTCCAATTTTATTTGGAAAAGTTTCCTCACAACTATTCATTCATCATATTTACACCTAATTTTTACTTGGTGATTCATAGTGATAGTCACATAGGTAACTGATAAAGGAGTGTGGGCCTGCTGCAATAGTGTAGTGGATAAAGTCCTTGTCTTGAACACGCCAGGATCCCATATGGGTGCCGGTTCATATCCCAGCAGCCCAGCTTCCGATCCAGCTCCCTGCCTGTGGCTTAGGAATGCAGTTGAGGATGGTCCAAAGCTTTGGGACCCTGCACCTTCGTGGGAGACCCAGAAGAAGCTCCAGGCTCCTGGCTTCGGTTTGGCTCAGTTCCAGCCATTGCAGCCGTTTGGGGAGTGAATCATCAGATGGAAGATCTTCCTCTCTGTTTCTCCTTCTCTCTGTATATCTGCCTTTGCAATAAAAATAAATAAATCTTAAAAAAAATACAGGAGTGTAATTGTGTGTTGTAACTGGTCTTTTAATTAATTAACTAGTTAATTAATTAATTAATTTTAACCATATACATGGAAAAGAAGCATATCTGTAAAGTCCAAAAACCATTAACATAATTTGTAGCTATACTATCCATCTGTATGTATTTGATATCTATTTCATAGTTTCACTATATATTCATAACTTAGAAACAACCTTACATGTCATGACTGAAATTATCTTTTCTGTCTACCACTAAATAATGGAATCATTAGGCTTACTTGGTGTGTACCTTTTCAGACTCTAAACTGTTAATAATAAGAGGTACATCTGTATGGGTAACTTCTAATGTTTCTTCTCCCTCAGATAGATTCTTTTCATATGAATACATGAGCTCTGTATTTTTTCTATAGCTAGAAATGGATGACACACTTACTCAATGGCACATATTAGGCAGAGGAGCATACTTCTGCTCTCATGTGGTCAGTGAAAATCTAGGCTTAAATTGCTGAATTTATGGATTCATCCATTCTTTTGGCCAGTATTAATGGAACACCTAATCTGCTCTGGGTACTCTTCTGTGTGAGAGTTACAAGAATGAACAGAACAGAAAAAAAAAATAATGCTAACTGAAAGGAGTTTTTAAAAGGCAGGACAGTGGGCACGAATTGTTTGGGGGTGGGAAATTAAATTTTAACTATATGGTCTTGAATTGATTCATTGAGAAAGTGATGTTGGGTTGAGCTGGAGAACATTTGTTTACAAGAATGTTACAAGCAAAGATATGACCAAGTGCCATGGTTGTGAATCAGAGAGATGCCTGATGTTTTTGAGGAAAAGATGGAACTGCAATGGAATGAGGGAAAGAGTGGTAGGAGATGAATTTAGAGTGGTAAACGTGTCTTTGGGGATGGAATTCTGATCATATGAGGTAGTTTGGATTTTGCTTAAAGTGACATGAGAGTAGTTGATGGATTTTGATATGCAGCATTCTATTTTTTTTTGTTGTTTTATTTTATGACACAGTTTCATAGGCTCTGGGATTTGCCCAACCCCTCCCCATGCCCTTCCCCTATGTTGGATTCCTCCACATTGTTGCAATAGTACAGTTCATATCCAGTCAGGATTCCTTCATTGTGAGCATGAAGCATTTCAACGATTTCTTCGGGACTCCATCCCTGGTCTGAAAGTAGAGCTGGCAGCATATTGTGCCCTCCAACGAAAAGCCACAACAGAACATCAGCAACAATTTACAACATCATGAAGTTAATTGACATGATACTGAGTGACCAATATGTTAGAAAATGCAAGTTCTTAACCATATTCTGTGACTACTTTATTGACATTTCAATTTCAGTTTATACACAACTGGCTGCTATACACTTTAAAATGGTTATAGGGTACTATTCAGGTGTCTCATGTCTATTTTCATTTTTATATTTAGCAGCTTATAGTGTTGAAGCTTGATTTAACTGAACTTGGTGAATTTTAGGATAGTCCAAATAGGCTTATTACTCTAACAGGGCATATGTTGACAATTGAGGCACAGAATAGTTTTAGGAGGGGTGTGCAGAGAAATCCTTAGTGAGGAGTAACTGATGTTTGTGTCCTACCTAGTAAGGTATATGTGAGACCAAGCTGACTGTTTCCTGTCTGTTCTAAGCTTTCCTTATTGGTCTCTATCTAATCTAATTTATTTTGGGGGCCTCCGGAGCGACCCTGATGGTCATTGCTAGAGAGGGTGGGGTTCCAAAGTTGGAACTAAGTAAGGACCAGAGAAAACTCACCTCCTGGGATCCAAAGGAGGTTTACTGTTCTGTTTCTGAGGACCGCTCAGGCTCCTGGCTGTTGTTCCGATGACATTAGATCCTTTGAGGAAGGATCTGGGCTTCTTCCATCCCATGTGGGAGATGCAATAGGAAATGGTTGACCTCAGAGTTCTCAGCCTACGTGGGCACTCCAGTTTCCCGTGGTCTCCCTGGCAGTTGGGATATAGCCCTTGGTGCCTGTACTGATAGTCCTAGGTGAGGATCCGGGAGTCTGCAGGGTTGGGTTATAAGCCTCCTCCTGTCCTCCTTCTCCACTCTGGGATTTCCCCCCCCCCCACTCCCCACCCCTGCTCTGTGCATATGACCTTTTGTTAAGAGGTGCAGCAATATATCTTACTTGGAATCTGCATTGAACCACTCACTGGATTCTGGGTGCGAAGACTGAACATGGACAACAATGGGAAAAATGGACATTTAGGAAACAACTATAACTTGTGTGAAATGATGGTGGCCAACAAAAGTTGTTGAATCAGATTGGTAGCTGAGGAGTTGGAAACTAGTTGTTGGATTTGAATCTACAAAGCGAGGAGTAACAGGACATGCTGTTAGAGCTTCAGTATACGTCCAATTTGTAAGGCAAGCAGTCTTATTTTTAAAAGACTTATTTATTTTTATTATAAAGGCCGATTTACAGGGAGAAGGAGAAACAAACAGGGAGAAGGAGAAACAAACATCTTCTGTCTGCTGATTTACTCTCCAAATGGCCACAGTGGTTGGTGGTGAGCCATGGCAAAGCCAGGAACCAGGAGCTTCTGCTGTCTACCATGCAGGTGCAGGGTCCCAAGGCTCTGGTCTGTCCCAGACTGCTTTTTCAGGCCACAAGCAAGGAGGTGGCTGAGAAGTGTAGAGGTTGGGAAGTGGAGCAGCTGGGACATGAACTGTCACCCATATGTCACCATATGCTAGCAAATGTAGATGGAGGATTAGCCAGTTGAGCTATCATGCTGGCCTCCACAATTTTATTAATAAATTAAGGAATAAGTGTTACAGCTCTGAAGAAGTAGATGCACAGAAATTTTGAATCTTTTTTTTAACTGGGAATGATTTTTTATGGAGGTAATTAAAAGATGATAATACATAAGCAGTACATCTTTATATATATTTAATTTATATTATGAAATTGCTGAAGAACTTGGTGCTATGAGTTATTGAATTAATTTTTGTCTGTTACAAAGTAGCTAGTTCAAAGCAATGTCATATTATCTAACATTTGTAGATAAAATAGTTCTTAAACCCCATCTGTTGGATAAAATTAGGTTACTAGAAAATTTGAAATGTTGGAACGATATTTTTTTTAAAGATTTATTTTTATTATTATTTTTTTTATTGGAAAGGCGGATATACAGAGAGGAGAGACAGAGAGGAAGATCTTCCGTCCGATGATTCACTCCCCAAGTGAGCGCAACGGGTCGATACTATGCCGGTCCGAAGCCAGGAGCCTCTTCCGGGTCTCCCACGCGGGTGCAGGTTCCCAAAGCTTTGGGCCGTCCTCGTCTGCCTTCCCAGGCCACAGGCAGGGAGCTGGAAGGGAAGCGGGGCTGCCGGGATTAGAACCGGCGCCCACATGGGATCCCGGGCGTGCAAGGCGAGGACTTAACCACTTGCGCCACCGCGCCGGGCCCTGGAACGATATTTTATAAAAGGACAACTCAGTGGTATGATTTTAAATGGGAGGACTGTAGAAGTGATTTTTATAAAATATATTTTATTTTGAATTTGCATTATGTGGTACAATTTCATACAGACTGGGATTCCCCCTCATTTTACTACATTAGTGTAGTCTTTTATAAGGAATCATAATTCTATCAGTCTCTTATTTAAGTGTACCCCGACATTGTTGGTACAGACAATGTCAGACAGTCCAGCATCCCATTATCTACACATGTCCAGCATTTCATTGGGAATCCATCTTTCGTCTGAAAGCAGGGATGCGTGTTCCATTATACCCTCACATCTGCGTATGATAGACCCCCAGTACTCTGTTACTATACATTTCCATAACTGAGAAGCCATGAAACCAGGTCAATAACTGGTAAGAGTTAGAACAGCCACAACAACAACAACATCAACAACAAATTACAGCACCATGAAAAAATGCGCCACTGAGTAACCAACACAAGAGTGACAAAAAGGAAATGCAAGACGTTTTTATTTCTTCAATCATGTGAAGAGTTGCATTTTTTTTCTGAGCTTTGTCAGTAGAGGGCAGCAAAGTCCAAGTAGTGTGTTTTCAGGGCAGCAGTTTCCCTGTGTTTTCAGATTGAAGAAAAGCTGTACTAAGGACAATTCTTGTTCCTAAAGAAGTATGTTCTGGCTTGCCCTTCAGTGAAGTGCTTTTGGCCATATCACACAGGAATTTACTTGAAAAGACTGTAATTTATCAGATATTTAGTCAACTTTTATTTATTTATTATTTAATTCTTGTGCTGTAGATCCCAGGTTAATGAGAGTATGTTTCTTTATTTCTATAATTTCAGGGAGTACCGGGACCTGGAAAATATGATATTAAAAGTCAATTCCAGAAGACTAAAAGTGCAAAGCCCAATGTGAACACTGCATGCCCTGCTTTTCTTTCTCAATCCCAGGTAATTATCTACGTCACTTTTATATACAGAATCTGTTGGCTGATTTACGATGAACAGCAAGTTTAGTGACATTTAAGGAGATTTAAAAAAGAAACATGATATGTAATAAAATAGGAAACATGTGATCTGGCAAAAACATTAACAAAAATATGGACAGAAAATAAAATCAGAATATGCCATTAACAGTATGAATATCATAGATGAATATGAATAACCATCTATTAAGCATTTTCTATTAGCAGATTTACTTCTGTGAGTATTCCATTTTGGGAGAAAAGTCTACTTTAAAATATAATTTTACCAATAAATATGTTAATGTGTAGCCTATGAGACAAAAGTGAAGGTTGTGAAGGCTTTCTGAGGAAAACTGGCCACAGGTGGCATTTAGCTGCCATAGGGGCCTGAATTACTGGTGTTCTGGTCTTAGAATGTATTTCCCAAAAACAACTTCAGAGAAATTTACTAAGGGAGGGGGCTTGAAGATATATGAGATATTTATCTAGCAAGACAATTATGAAACTCATGACAATTTATAAGGTGACAGCCTCCGTAACAAAATAGTTGTGATATTTATCCAGCTGTCCCATGTATAGCTCTGCTTATCTTATTTAGTTTACTAAAGTGATTAGAGATGACTTTTTTGGTTTCATTTCACTTCAAAGATGCTTCCTTTCAGTCAGATAGGTAGTTTGCAGGTGTATTTTGGAGCTATAATTAACACAGTATTGTAGGGCTAGTTCTTGTAGCAAGGACCTAGAAAGAATTACAAGTAGAGCAACTCAGAGGTACTGAAGGACTACATGGTACCAGAGTGGGGCACAGGACATCCTGGGTTTGAGTACATACAGTCAGTTTTTTTTTTTAAATATGATTGTTCCAAGTAGAACTCTGTTTTTCCACGTTTCTGTTTCAGTGGTCAAGAAAAGCATCAGATATCAGTATTTTTCTTATAAAATTTTGAATCTAGAGTTGAGAATTACCATTTGAAAAACATTTTATTTAGCATCTAAATAAGAAGGTAACAACAGAACACATCTCGACCTGGTAATTCATCAGGATTTTGGCATTTTCTGTTGGAGTCCTGGGTTTATGCCTCCCACTGACTCCTGATTTCAGCTTCCTGTTAAAATGGGCTCTGGGAAAGCAGCAGTGGTGACTCAAGTGATTGTTTATAACACTCATCTGGAAGCTTGAAAGAGATTTTAAGCTCTTGGTTTTGAACCATATAGGCCCGGCCGGGCCTCAGAAGTTTTGGAAACAATCTTTTTCCCCTCTCTCCTCTCTCTTTTTATCTTTGTCTCTCTTCCTTGACAACAACAACAACAACAACAAAGCTAGTGCAATAATGTTTAGAAAAAATTAGAAAGTTCTTTTAATATTCCCAGTATTTTTTTGGTAGTGTTGATATTTACTTACTATGCAAAATGCCAAAGAGAGTATTTGATACACTACTTTTGAGTGAGAAGAGGAAATGGGAAAACATACATAAAATAGCTTGACTTTATACAAACAAGACAAGAATAAAACAGAAAACAATGTCATTAGTTACCTATAGGGGATAATTGAGAGATAGAGCTTATATTGGCTTGTCTGAGCAATTGTTACTTTTCTGGGAGTTTTAAAGATTCATTGATATTACTTTGATAATGTGAAATTAGCTACTGCTTTGGATGTGTTTATGTCACTGAAATTGGCAAATTGAGACTTCTCCCTCAGCCCCAGTGGCTCAAATTTCCACTCACTTTCTTTAATTATTTACCATTAGTTTTTAGATTTCCTTCCTTCCTTGCTTGCTCTCTCTTTCTTCTTTCTTCTCTTTCCTTCTTTTCTTTTCTTTTCTTTTCTTTTTTTTCCCTTCCTTTCTCTCTTTCTCTATTGAAGAGTGATACAGGGAATATTTTATTTGCTAATTCACTTCCCAACAGCTGAGTCTGGCCCAGGCCAAGTGCCAGGAACCAGCAACTCCATCGAGGTCTCTGGATGGCAAGAACCTAAGTACTTGGACCACTCTGTGACTCTCTGTGACTCCCTAGGGAAACTTAGGGACGGCACTTTAGCAGGAACCTGGATCAGAAGTGGAGGTGGAATTCGATCCTTGGCACACTAATAATTGATGTGGGGTAACAAGCTACAGCTTAACCTGCTGTATTACACTGTCTGACTACTTTTAAAAATAAATACTTTGGGGGCTCAGGCAATGGCTCAAATGGCTAAATCCTCCCATTGTGAGCACTGGGATCCTTTAGGGTGCTGATTCGTGTTCTGTCTGCTACACTTCTGATTCAGCTCCCTGCTTGTGGCCTGGGAAAAGAAAGGAGGATAGTCTAAGTCACTGGGACCTTGCACTTATATGGGAGACCATGTTAAATTTTAAATAAATAATAAATAAAATAATTTTCAATTAAAAATATATATTTTACCTTTTTTATTGTTATTATTATCATTTAATGATACAATTTCATAGGCCCTGTATTTCCCTTATTCCCCTATCGCCACTTAGATCCCCTGTATTATTACTACAGTATAGTTCTTTACATACAGTCATGTGGGCATGGACAATGGCAGAGAGTCCAACATCCTATGGTCAAGATATAGTTAACAGTTTCATTGGGAGTCCATTTTTGTCTGGAAGTAGAGATGCATACTGTATTGTATCCTCCCATCTGGATATGATAGACTCCATTATACAGTTACTACTATACATCCCCTTAAATGAAAAGCCAGAATACAAAATCAACAACAGGAAGTAAAATAGAAATTTAACCAGTCTACTAATCTATGACATTTGATTGATGAGTTTAAGCCAATTACATTCAGGATTAATATGAATGGGTGGTAATTTGGTTCTGTCATTTTAGCAATGGGTTGTTCATTGATTTAGTCTTCTGTTGTTATTTTACTGGGATGTTCTTCACATTTGCTTTCTTCTTCGTGTTGTTTATTTATTTATTTATTTATTTGTGGCTTTTCATTTAAGGGGATGTATAGTAACTGTAATGGAGACTGTCATATCCAGATGTGAGGATACAATGCAATATGCATCTCTACTTCCAGACAAAGATGGATTCCCAATGAAACTGTTTACTATATCTTAACAATAGAATGCTGAACTCTCTGCCATTGTCCATGCTGCATTGATGGATATATGACTTTATATGAAGAACTATACAATAGTAATGAAATACGGGAACTCAGTGAAGGAGAGGAATTGGGGAGGGGATGAGGGAAATCCCAGGACCTATGGAACTGTAACATAAAATGATAATAATAATAAAAGAAGTAAAAAAAAAAGTTTTATAACAGGTGTTCTGAATTCTGTATTCCCCATTTTTTCGATGTATTCCTCAGTTGACTCTGAGGTTGGCCAAAGGTTTTGCTCCTTTGTAGGGGAATCTTCAGTAATATTCATTGTGCCTTTGTGTTTTCTTCTCTTGTTCATTGTACTTCTGGTTAGCAGAGTCTTCTCCTTGGAGCAGGTTTCTAAGCTGTGTCACCCACAGGTCTACAATTTGATTTTATTTATTGCAGTTGGCACATGGCTCTTTGCAGCCACTTGTGCCACTCTCTCTAGCAAGTTCCATGTCTGGGTTCTTATGTTAGACTTCCACCAAAGTCTTTGTAGCCCCAGCTCTTGGCTCACCACTATATACTTCTTGTGATACCATGCTAAGGTTGTACCATTCATTGTCTGTATAACCTTTCTCCCACTTATTGTTAGGATTGGACCCAGGGAAAGGGGGGCAACAGGAGTCCTATATAGCTAGGTTGTTGTTAGTGCTGATCTTGCTAGAACATGTTTGCTGTTAGGTCTGAGGGCCACATGGACCTATTTTGACCCTACTATGCCATTGCTGATATTATTTTTTGTGTGGGACCAGTTCAATGCTGTGAGTTCAGTGAGTTCACTCCCAGCTCAGCACATACATAGTTTACTGTTATCTCTGCAGTGTTAAAGCTTTTTTCCACACTGTACAAAATGGTGCCTGACGTGCCACTACTAGTGTTCTTGATCTGCTGGCCATCAGGTCTGAGGGCCACCGGACCTATCTTGGGGAACCTGTACGATGCTGTGTTGTTGCAGTTTACTGAGCTAGAAATGAGTTCACTCCCAGGTCAGTGCATGCTCAGTATTGTTCCATAGCCTTTGTTTTCCTTCACAAAATGGTGCATGATTTGTCTCTATGGGCCAGACTGGGTTGTGAAATCCACCCTGTTCCCGCACTGCCATCTGGGATCTGTTGCTCTGTCTCTGCTCCTGGTCAAGTCAATCGGACCAGCAGGACAGGCAATTCTTTGTGTTCACCTCGTGAGCCCCAGGTGAACATTCCTTCCTACCTTGTTAATGGCGGAGATCAGGATGCCAGTACAGTTCAGAATGCCACTCTCTGAATGCTGCTGGGATATTGGTCACTGCAACACCTCACCGTGTATTCACTGGTTTCCCATGTCTTTCAGTTTTCACATGCCCCTCTGCTATCGTTCTGTCCTCTCCTATTTCCTGGAATGTGCTCTCTGTGCTACACATTGGCTGATGTTTCTTCATCTGTTTAAATGTGCCCTTACCCTATTCTGCCATCTTGATTTTCCTAATTTTGCATTATTTCTGTTAAACTTTTCTATAAATTTGAAATTACTTAAAAAGAGCTAAACAGTATGGATTTAGAATGATATATTTATTGTGTGAGTTCATGATGATAGGCACACATATATTTAATACTAATAAATTTATAAGTTAAGGTGGATTTATAAATAATGTAAGATTTATTTTTTATTTTAACTTTCTGTTACTGTTGTTGGTTTAAATGAATATATACATTGAAGAACTTTGTCAATTTATGCAATTTTATTACATAAAAGAAATTATGTTATAGTGTAGTTTTTTTGTTCATTGTTCTTACTTGCAGAACCCTTGAAATATGAAAATTGTCCATATACTATCATCTAGAATTTCATGAGGAAAGTATTTTCCTCTAAAAGTCCATCATCCTCAATAAAGTGTATCACACATAACTATATAAGTATATGGGTGACTTTACTAAAATCTCGTTTTATTTTTTGTTGGGTACAAGATCTTAATTCATCTATATTCTCTTATTCCATTAAAAAATAAACTTTGAATGTTTTATTACTCAGCAGACAGTTTTTAACTCATGAATATCAAGATGTCCTTCAGTTTCTCACTGCTAGGTTTTCCTGTTCTTTACTAGAGATTTATACCTGTGACGTCTATCACCCCAGCTCCTGGTACATATCATGAACCTCAGATTGCTCTTAATTCCTCAATTAAAACATTAAGACTGAGGAAATCCTCATTTGGTAAAAATACTGCTCGATTCACACAGGACTCCAAAGCAGAGGAACTTCCAGGTTAGCAATTAATCATACGCATCTTTTCTTTAGTTTTAAGTAACTAAATATATTTACTGGCTGGATATCACACAGAATAAATTTTTTTGTTTTGTTTTGTTTCAGGGTTGATTGTGTCAAGGTAACTGCTTTCGCCCCTGGCTTTTTAAAACACATTAGCTATTTAAAAAATACAGATAAGTCTAAATAATGTATCATTTTTGTAAGATTTCAATTTAACATGGCACAAATCTCAATTGTAATTTTTTGTTGTTTTTCTTATAAAATTCCTAATTTTCTCAACATATATACTGTATCAATTCAGTAGTCACTACTAGTATTATAATTTATGATCAGTGTTATTAAGCTTGTAATTTCAGAATGCCCTGTCACATATTCTAGTTTTCTCTAAGTATTCTGATATTTAAAACTCATAACAGAATCAAAATTATTACTAATATAATAGCTAAAATAGTGATTTATTACCAGGTAGCAAACTTAGTGGCTTACAATGACAAACTTTCCAGTACATATCATTTTTTAATTTTCTAAAGAAACATCTTCATGATACAGTTTCTTAGGCTCAGGAATTTTCCATCCTCTCTGCCCCCACAGTGTTTTCACCTGTATTATAACGATAGTATAGTCCTTCAACAACAATCACAAGCCCATCATGCTGCTATTTAAGTGTATTAAGGCACTGTAGGTATAGAAAGTGATGTAAAGTACAACATTCTATTGTTAAGATATAGTTAAGTTTCATTGGGTTTTGTCTTTTATTCAGAATTAGAGATGCTTACTGCATTGTGTCTTCACTTCCCTTCATGTCATACTTGTCTCCACTATATAGTTCCTCCAAATAAATGTATGCATATACATGTTTACCTATAGTTCTACTGATGTTTTATTTTGCGTGAAGGTTGCCTTATATCAGGTTATCAATTTGTTGTAAAGCAGCACTGCACTCGGACCAGCCGGTTGCCTTATATCAGAGAGGATATATAATATTCGTTTTTTTGGAATTAGCTTATTTTACTCAACATATTGGTATATAGAATCAAAATTTAATGAAAATATAGAATTTGTTTATAAAAAATAGAAACAAAATGGGAGCATTGTTGAAAATGGTGGAATCTAATTCTTTTTATGGCTGAATATCATTCCACAGAGTAGATGTAGCAGTTTCTTTATCCATTCCTCTTTTGGTGAGCATCTGGGTTACTTGCATGTCTTTAATATTGTAGAATGTGGCGCTGTAAATATCGGATTACAGGACACTTGTTGGATGACTGGAATGCAGGGCCTTGGTGGAACTGTTTTTCTGAGTATAAAGATAGCACCAGCATTTCTGCCTTAGGGCAGGAAGTCTGAGCTTAACATGGTGATACAGGACATAATTAAACTTCACCAAATGTTGCAAAACTTTTCCTAAATCAACCATAGGAGTCCCCGGATATAACGTCTTCTACATTGTCTTAGTTAATCCAGTCACTCAGGGTTACACATGGTGAAGGGAAGGACATAGACCTATGTTTATCGATGACAGAAGTAGCATCACGGGCTTCTACTATGTAGTTTACTGTGGCCACTGCTATATTGTCTACGGTGTATACCCACCACTGCTAATGGACCCTATAATCTCACAGAGTGATGGAATGGTTTCAGAGTCCTAGACTTCAACATATGAGAAAGTATAAGTGTAATTGAGAATTTTGAGTGTAGTTCTTATGCTACTTTGTGAATGATTGTTAAAGTTTTCTATCATCAGATCTGTAAACTAAAGAGGTGTGTTGGTTCATCCAACTTAGAATACCAAGGGAGGGGAGGGTTAGGCAAATCTCTTTGGAAAGAAAAACGAAAAGCTGGTAGTAGTCCCAGGACCATAGTATTTCTGAAGTCCAGTGAGGCAGATGTCACAGTTTTCTTGATGAGGATCTAATTAGACTCTGAGAATGATTTTATGTGAATTTTTGCTTCTCAATTAAATATTTTGAGTCATCATTTCCTTTTTATAGTTAGTAAGCTTTCTTTGTGGCTAGAGTTTCCTCAGCCTACTTTCTGTCTGCCAATTGGGAGTCTACATTATTGCTTTTCATTTTGTGTTCTCAACTGTCAGTTTGATCTCAAATTTTTGCCATATTTATAAAACCGAGTCTCTAATTATATTAATTTATAATCAAATCTTCTATAAAATAGTCTCTGTTTTCATGAGAAAAATCTTTGTCTTGTATCATTTTTGAGGCAGTTCATTTTAATACCCATAAATTCTTAGAAGTATTATTCTTTTAACTAGGGCATACAGAATATAAGGTTTGTAGATTTTTAGAGGTGTTTCTATTTAACTTAAGTTCTATGAGCAGTGCACTAAATTTTTGGGAAAATGAAGCAAAGGATCTCACAGAACCTTTTGCTCTTTGCCTGAAGTTACTTCTTTGAGAGATTTTTGGTGTTTGGAGAGATAGGGTTATTTTTTCAGGTTAAAAAAATGTATTTCTTTTCTGATTTCAATGAATTCTGCTTGAAAAATGTTTCTACCCATACCCATCAACACATGATGACACTTTGACATTCGTATATTCTTTAGAATCAAAGAGGTCATTAAGTACTTTCTTCATTATGTCAGTTATTAGTTTTAGCAAAACGATTAGTTTTATATTAACTTTAATATTAGTTTTGTGAATGTTTCATTGCCCAGAAGTACTTACATTTTTCCAGCCTTAAAACATTTTTTTCTCATGTCTTTCCATTCATCACAAACAGTCTCTTCAGGGACTCTTTTCTAATTCATTTTTTAAAAGACTTACCTGTTTTTATTTCAAAGACACAAGGAGAGACAGAACGAGTTCTTATCCATTGGTTCATTTCCCAGATGACCAGAGCTGAGCAGACCCAAAGTAGGAGCTTCTTTCAGGTCTCCCACATGGATGCGGGGTCCCAAGGCTTTCGGCCATCTTCCACTGCTTTCTTTTTCCTCCCTGCCACAAGCAGGGATCTGTTTTGTAAGTGAAATGGCTAAGACAGGAACCTGTGCCCGTATGAGATGCTGGTGGTTGCAAGGTGGAGAATTAACCTATTGTGCAACCACACTGGTCCCTCTTTTTAATATCATGAGATTACTCTAGTTTCTGAGTTACTGCCTGATTACAAATGGTTGCCACAAATTTTGGAATTTATTACAGTAGTGTAGCATTTAGCTGTTTGCTACTAGTTCCATTGACATATTGAGCCTCACTATTCTCTGCTTCAATCCTGGCAAATTTTGGTGGCTTTCCTCACCACACATTCAGTAGAAGTGACATTCTAGCATTTCTTTGTCAACTGAGAAAGTACAAGGCTGTGCTTAAAATGATGGTAGCATTTGTTGAAGAACAGGGATTCTGTTTGGGGCACATTGGTAAGGTAAACCTAAGTTGTTGTCTGGCATGGTACAGGAGAATGAATTTGAAAGGAGTTGAGCAGAGAACACTAGTGTAATCTACCTGGAAACACCCATTCTTTTTTTTCTTTTACTTCTTTTATTATTATTGTTATTATCATTTTATCATACAGTTTCATAGGCCCTAGGATTTCCCTTATCCTTCTACCCTCACTGAGATCCCCTGTATTACTATTATAGTATAGTTCTTTATATACAGTCATATGTCCATCATTGTGGGCATGGACAGTGGCAGAGAGTCCAGCATCCTATGGTCAGGATACAGGTAACAGTTTCATTGGGAGTCCATCTTTGGAAATAGAGCTGCATACTGTGTTGTATCCTCACATCTGGATACAATAGTCTCCATTACAGTTACTACTATACATCCCCTTAAATGAAAAGCCAGAATACAAATCAACAACAGAATAAAAAAAAGAAATTTACAGTACCATGAAGTTAGATAGCATGCTACTGAATAACTAATGTGTTGCTGAAGATGTAAAAGAAAATCAAGAACCTTCTTGAAAAAAATTATGCTACTGTGTGATATATGCATCAGTGAAGAATTTAATCAGAAGAAAGTGTTTTGAAGAGATGAAACTAACAAAAAAATCAATATCCATGAGATATATTTTCTGGTGATCTTTGTTGGTGAAATGGAGACACCCATTCTTGACAGGGCATTCATAGGTATTCCTTGAACCAGCCTAATTTGACTCCATCTCAATAGTATTTATCATGAGTGCGAACTCTAAAATATTTAAGAATATTGATTTATTAAGTGTTTCAGATGTTTTAAGATTGTTTTTTTAAATTTGATGATCCAATAAATTATAAATAAAGCATCACAAATTTCACATTGATTATTTTTAATGAATTGAGGACTATGGAATGTGTAGGATCTAATCATTTTATATATTTTAAGCATTGGCAAGAAAGGCTTTCACAGAAGTTTGCTTTCTTTTCAAACTAGGGTAAAGGGATGAACTGGAGTTCTCAGCATATCATAGATGGAATTGAACACTTGATGTAGGGCATGAGAATGGTGGCAAGTTACCATTTGAGGGCCACCCTAGATATCCCAGCTGTTTCCTAGTAGTTTGACTTGTGATTCCTGGACATCAGATAATTAAATCCCAGAAGAGTGAATATAAATGATTTCTCTTTTTTTGTGATTATTTTATTTTGATAATCTTTACATAGTTGATTAGGACACAAAGGGTCAAGGGCTAAGGGCTACATGAAAGTGAGTAAGACTATTTTTTTTCACATTATTATTATTATTTTCTGTATCTATGGTGGGGGGCAGATAAAGGGAGAAGCTCCACCCAGCCTCCCACCAATCTCATGTTCCTGATATGGGGCATGCTCTGAGGGTCAATTGGTTTTGATAATTCAACAATTCTGAATTGCTGCCAGTCTTGCCATTCCAAGCACAATGAAATCGCTATAGAATCCACTGGCTGACATAGTCCACCTTGGAGTCTCCATTTGCCCAGATTTTCACTGCCAACTCATGGCTGGGGCTTGTTCTGTCCTCCATCCTCTGTTGTGGTACCAGGTGTCCTCTGCAGGTTCTGATGGACTGCCATATCTTCCATGTGCATCTGGATATGCTGTCCACTCCTCCATCTGAGCCTCTGAGGAGGCTGAGCTTTGGCACTTGCACTCCATGGTTAGACCATGGAACCTGCAATTCTCTTCATGGTTGGGGTTCTGAGTCCATCAGTTCAGTTGGAGGGATCTCCAATGAAACTTCACCTGAAGTGATCTCAGACCTGATTCTTGTGTGTGCTTGCCCGTACAGGAGTCCAGCACTGTCCATCGCCTCAATCAGCTTACACACATGCTTGTGGCTGCAATTGCTGGGTCAGTTCTGTTTCCAGCCCTGTCTTCCACATGAACCAATGGGTGTTGCAGTCCAGTCTGATTCTGTCCAGTACACATTTGGCCCAGGAAGGGAGAAGCCTAGAGTCAATGCTAGAAGCAGAAAGGCTTACCAAATGTGAAGCTTAGGAAGATAGTATTTGAGATCTTTGGGTACCTTGTTATGAGGTCATGCCATGCTCAAATCCTGAAATTTACTTACGTGAAAATTTTAATATGTGCTCTTATATCAGAACTTGGAATGTTATAATTAATTGTGTTTGGCTTGAAAAAACATTGTTTGTATTAGGCATAGGAACAACTTATTTGTTTAGGATAGCTTGACCCTTTTTAGATGTGATATCAATGAAAATGTAATTTACCTTAATGCTACCATTGTTTGTATGTGAAAGGAGATTGTTCCCCAGTGTAAGGAAAAATAGTAGTTCCTTCTTTGCAAAGGACTAATTGCATTAAAGCTTGTATTTACTGTATGCTTTCATATTTCCTAGATTTTCATATAAGTGGAATCAAACTATATTTAAGAACTTTTTGTCTGTGTTCTTTCACTTATCATGGCATTTCTGAGGTTCATTCAGGTTGTTGCTATTGTTTGTATTTTGATTGCTGAGCAAGTTGTATTTTTCTACTTAGCAACTGGCAGAAATTTGGGTTGTTCTTATTTCTTGCTGGAAAGTATCTAGGAATAGAATTTCTGGATGTTATGGTGAATATGTTTAACGTTGTAGGAATTTTACAAACTGTTTTTCCATGTGGCTATACAGTTTTGCATTTCTGCCAGCATATGAAGTCTTTCTTATTCTTATCCATTTGTTTAGTTGAAATGCAGAGTTATAGAACACACACACACACACACACACACACACACACACACACACACACACACACAGCAAGTAGGCATGAGGGAGCACTGTCACTGGCTGCCTCTCCAAATTGCATCAGAATCTAGGGCAGTGCCAGGGCTGAAGTCAGATCCTGGAAGTCTATCAGGGTCCCACATTGTTAGTAGGGGTCCAAACACTTGAACAACAAGAGGCGTTAGTGCTCCAGTACAGTATATTGGTGTCGTAGGAGACAGCTTAACTTGCTGTGCTACAGTGCTACTTTCCCCATTCCATCATTTTGTTTTTTAAGATTTATTTATTTAAAAAACAGAATTATAATGATAGAGGGAGAACGAGAGAGATTGCTCTTTCTAAAAAAATTTCAAATTAATTATTTAATTAAAAATAGTTAATTTAAATTTGCTCAGTTCAAAAACAGTAATTAAGTCATGCTCATTCTTTCATAAGATATTCTTTATATTTTTAATCTATAGGTCCTGGATTTTACAATATGCTAAACAATACTATTCTTGCTAATAGAAAAACATGCTTGAAGCAACCAAAGGAAAGTGCATTTGGTTCTTCTGCTCCTCGGACTTTCTTCTTGGTTCAGAAAGAAGCTTATACTACTCCTGGTCCTCCTGATTATCAGGTAATGAATTAATATCAAAGTAATATTTTTTGAATGCAATATAGAACCCTTCTCTTGTCCATGAAGTTGCATGTCAATTAATATGTTAGGACATTAAATAATTGTAATGGGCAGTATGATGGCTTAATTGGCTTATCTTTCTCCTGCAAACATTGGCATCTGATATGGGCACCAGTTAATGTCTTGGTGGCTCTGGTTCTGATCCAGCTCCCTGATTGTGTCCTGGGAAAACAGTGGAGGATAGTTTAAAGCCTTGGGACTCTGTACCTGTGTGAGAAACCCTCAAGAAGTTCCTGGCTCCTGGCTTCAGCTCAGCTTAGCTCTGGTTGTTGTAGCCATTTGGGGAGTAAACCAGCAGATGGAAGCTCTCTCTCTCTCTTTCTGTAACTCTGCTTTTCCAATAAGAATAAAGAAATATTTATTTAAAAAGTTGTTATAACTGTATAGCATATGGTAAGTAAAGGAGAAGAAATAAATACTTGAGAAATAGCAGAAATAAAAAAAGAGAAGCAAAGTAAATCTCTAGAGGTAACAATGGTAACATTGCAAAACTGTGCCCTAAAATATCTTCAGTAATTAGAATGGTGAATGTCCAAAGATTTAAAACACAAGTGAAGACAGTGAAGACTTCAGAAGAAGCTGGATGGATGATCTTATAGTAGAAAGTTTTATAAGATAAAAACTGGCTCTGTGTGATGTGGGCCATATGACCAAGACCAGTTGGTAAGCACAATGGTTTCAGATTTCAACCCAATGGATATAATAGCTAGATTTGGTTAGTATATTTATAAGATGCATATGTGATTTTAAGATAAGAATAATGATAATGACAAAACAAGTATATAAAGAAAAAGTAGAAAAATATGTTTAGGCACATTGTTGCCTGCCAGGCTGCCAGTCACACCTGCATGTTCACGGTCAGCTGGCATCTGGGAAGCACCATCTTTCTAGAGTGAGCTTTGAGGGGGCTGTTGTGGCACTGTCACTCGTGGCTTTGACTGACAAAGAGAATTTCATGGTCCCCATTGATTTCACCTCTGGCCTGGGGAGCCAGTGAGTATGTGGCTAGCCATTTGACTCCATTTGACTCCATGAGCAGAGGCCATGTTTTGTTCCTTATCTTCAAGGAACCAGATATGATTTGCTTGGGTGAAATAGTGCTGAACTCTGTTCTGTGTCAGGAAACAGTGGACAGTTCTGCCATTGCTGGGGGCTGCCAGGGTTGGATACAGGCAGCTTGTGAAAGTAACCACTGAGTTAAGACCAACCTGTGCTACACTGGGTTCTCATGCACCTGTCCGATCTGACAAGGAGATTCATGGTATTGGATCCTGTGGAGGAGTCAAAGGGCACACTTCAGAGTGGCTCAGTGCTCTGAATGGTGCTCACAGTTAGGTGCCTAAGGTGAACTGGCACAGTGAGCCTGCTCTAAACTGTGAATCAGTTTGGTTCACTAAGGCAGAAAGAAGGGCTTGGTTGCTCAAGGCACTAACTGGTTCCAGCATCCCTTCTCTGCATTAACTGTGGCCAGTGGAGTACTACTGTCTATTTTGTGGCACACTCTGGATTGTTGTCCTTCCCACAAACTGTTAGCCAAACTCCCTGAAACTACCAAGCACACACACACCTGGAACTCAGGTGTAAGTCTTTGGCATTCCACCAGCACCAGATGCAAACACCCAGGAGCAAAGCCTTCAATGAACAAAGCAACACAAAATATAGAATGCATAAGATGGGCAAAAGTTAGTGTAAAAACACAAGATCTATGAACAAGGCAGTATGACTCCCAAAAGAAACACAGTTAATATTATAGGGGAGGTTGATAAAATGCCTGATGAAGAAGTCAAACTCTGAATATTGTAAGCTTACTGAAAAACACAGATAGCACTTATATGAAATGATAAAATCAGTACATATATATTGTTATCTTACAGATCTTCTTTTGTTACTTTCCTCCCATTGGTCCTTTTGGTATGTCTGAAAACTTTATCAGAACTGCTCTCTAATTGATATAAATTTTTTTCCTATTAATTTCACCATTTATTATATTAGATACTAAAACATTTCATGTGCCTATGTATATTCTCTTAAAATATTTTTGATTGCTAGATTTTCTGTATTTCTAAACTTTTATTTTTAGCTTTCTTCTGTCACCAATCTTTGATATTGTTCTTTATCTTTTGTGTTAATTATGCCTGTTTTAAATGTATATATTTTTATTTTTGGCAAAACATATAATATTAAGTTTTCCACTTTAACCATTTTATGTGAATATATAAGTATATTTCAAATATATTATAAATGTTAGTTTTTAGAGCATTCTTGCTGTGTTTTGCTTGAAATATATTAACAATTTATTATTCTTAGTATATGAGATTTAGATTAAAGTAATTATTAATATTATAAGGAGTAAGAAGTATAAAAATGCTTTATTATCAGTAATCTTTTAAAAAAGATTTATTTATTTTTATTATTTTAAAGTCAGATGTACAGAAAGGAGGAGAGACAGAGAGGAAGATCTTCTATCTGTTGATTACTCCCCAAGTGAATCTATGGCTGGAGCTGTGCTGATACAAAGCTAGGAACCTGGAGCCTCTTCTGAGTCTCCCATATGGGTGCAAGGTCCCAAGACCTTGGGCCGCCCTTGACTGCCTTCCCAGACCACAAGCAGGGAGCTGGATGGGAAGCAGGGCTACCGGGATTAGAACCAGCGCCCAGGGTATGCATGGCGAGACTTTAGCTGCTAGGCTACCATGCTGTGCCCTATTATAAGTAATCTTTAGCTTTCCTTGAAGATATTGGGAAAAATAGCACATTGATAATGAGCTTGTTATATGGAGTCAGAGATGTTGAATATATTTCTTGGCTTTCCACTGGTTTGTATAAATTGTTTAAGTTTTTTGTTTCTTGGGTAAGTGATCATAATATCAATATCAAAACATTATTATGAATAATAATGGAATCACATGGAGAAGACTTAGTAGCTACTAGGGAAAAGTGAGAACTCAGTATATTTTGCTATTCTTACTGGCAAAACTATCAGTATGTATAACAATATATATACATGCACCATATTATTATAAATATTTATTGGCTCACTGGTTATTGTGTTTTGTCATCTTGCTTGGCTCCCTGGATGAATCAAATATTTTACTTCATTCTTCTTTATTACCATTTTAGTTGTACCTTCATTTATTATTATTTTAATATTTACCATAAAAGCTATAATGGCATCATTTACTTACTGCTGTTTACTAAAAGCAATTACTTACACTGACCTAGAGCATTGAAACTTCATTTTGCTATCTGTTATGTTTATTTAGTTGTTAAATATTAAATTTTAAAATTTCATTTTAAAATTTTATTTGAAAGGGGTGATAGACCAATTGAGAGAGACACACACACTCAGAGAAAAAGAAAAAAATTCCCATTTATTGCTTTACTCCCTAAAGGCTGCAACAGCTGGAGTTGGATCATAGCAAAACAAGGACACAGTAACTCAAGAATATCTCGTAAATTTTGAGGTCCCTACTCCCATCACAATATCAGAGGGTTAGAAGGGCAGATCTGTTCACCTTACTAGTGAAGTGTTTGGAGGACACTGGAGCTGTGCATCAAGCAGACCTAAGTGCAGCTGGGCAGATCTTGATCTCATTCATCTGATGCTGGTTTTGCAGGTATGCAAATTGTCACAGTGCTGATATCAAGGCAGCTAAAATTTCAGAACCAAGCCTAGAAGGCTAGCAAGACTTGGGTCCAAGAGTTGGTAGACCTACATAGATCCTTGGTGGAAGGGATCCCAGTAAAACCCTAAGGATAATGCTAGAGATGAAGTAGAAATTCCAGGAAGACAAAAGTTCCTACAGCAAGCAATGTCTTTTGGTGAAAGCTTGAGGGAGCAGACACTTGGGCTAAAATCAGAGAAGTAGAGGGATTGTGCTGCCTAAGTCCTGAGGAACCCATCTCCTGCGCTCTTTGTGACCCAGATGCTGAACACAGAGCGTTAGGATTTGATGTTTGTGCTGCTGGGGTCCATATTTACCTGCAGTCAATTGTTTGTAATTTTTATTTCCATGTCTCCTGTGCCCTTTTGGCATGTGCCCCTTGTGCCTATCCCAGCATTGTTTGTTGGAGGTATATAGCATTTTTTTAAAGGCTTGCTTTGAGTCACAGGGATGATTTTGGACTTTTGAATTGGTGTTGGACTCAAAATTCTGTGGCTCTTTGGGATGAAATGAATGCTCTTTTCATTGTGAGATGGATTTGAACCTTTAGGATACCATATTTGAGGGTTAAATGTCATTCCCCTGTTGCAGAAGATCCAAATGTTAAAGTCTTGGTAGTCAGAGGAGGGCTAGTGGGTATTGGGAGATCTTTTGGAGGTAGGGAGTAATGGAAGATCCTCAGGCCGTGGGAGCATGCCCTCAGGAGATAGTTCTTACGAGAAGGCTTGCTGTGAAAGGCTAAGTTTGAGACCAACTACTCTGACTGCTGCTTGGCTCACTATGTGATCCTCCTCTGCATAGCTCTGGCATCTATGACAGAACCCTTGCCAGATCAAAGCTCACATCCTTTGGACTTTGTGGCTCCAAACTGTGGACTAAACACTCTGCTTTCATAAATATACTTTCAGTTATTATAGTGATGAAAGTCTAATGTAAACACATTGGTTACAGTTATTTTTCACATCCTGACACATTACTGCTAATACCTGGTCTGTTATTTTTTTTTTCTCAATATGTGATTAGGCATTCATTTTGGCATGCTCTATACTTATTTTTTTATAAGAACGCCATAAATTGCACCTAAAACTTCTTCTGAATGGTGTTATTTTTCTGCTAGAGAAGCTTTTACTTTTCTCTGTAGATCAGGTAGAAGTTAGAGGAGATCATATTTATTCCAATCATATACTATGCTGATTATTTTACCAATATTTAGTTGGCCTCTAATGGTTTCATTTTTTTTGGTGTGTTTTCCTATTGAAAACAGTGAATTTTATGTGTTTAGGGTTTTGCTTTTTGGCAGGAACTAAACTCCAGTCATTTCAGTCTCTATATTTCAGGTTTTGTTTTTTTTTTTTTTTTGGCTTAGATTTTTATCTCACTCTGCCTTCACCTCTCGGAAACATTTTGATGTGAAACATACCATATGTTTCATGGCACCACAAATGTGAAGTTTTGCCATTCTGGCCCAACATGATGATGATAAGCCAATTGCTCCATTCCTTAATAGCACTCCTCTGCCAGATCCAAGCCCAAATTCTTACTGTGTTGAATTGTCATTAGCAACTTTCCCCAGGGAGAAAGCACCTGTAAACTCACATTTCACTTCTGAGAAATCTTCTCTTCTTCAGAATCTTCACCATCTGGTTGTGTTACCTCACAACACTGTGAGGTCTTTCCAAATGCAATTTGATTATATTTTATCTCTAGTTTTAAAAATTATTCATGGTAGAAATGTGATTTTCTGCAAGCTACCCATTCCCTCCCAAGGCAAAGTTTTCCAATGACTAACACATTTTTTTTTCTTGTATTTTTGTTCAGGGTAGTGACTCTACTTCCAAATGAATAAAAGTTGCACAATGCTTTGGAATTTCCTCCTGTTACACGTGCTCATATAATGTGCCTGCCAATAATATAATTATTATAGCAATTATTTTCAGCTTCAGAAACAAAGAATAAAAGTAATAATGCTGACCCAGATGTTCTGTGTTTGAAAAGGTGTCAATTTTTATAAGATGTGACTTGTTCTGATTCTGAAAATGATAAAAACTACCTATTTTTATTTGAACCACTTGATAGGCATAATATGACAATGAGTACAGAAATGCCAGCTTCAGCATTTAAAATACAGAGGCAATTTCATAGAAACTATATGTTAGGGTAGATTTTTTTAAAATTTTTAGTGAATTGGTGTTACAAACAAAATAAAGATAAATATCTAATACTTACATACATTTCCAAAGTATGAATATGAATTAAAACAATGACATGGGTGAAAGCCATTCTATTACTTTTGCACATGCAGGGAATTTTGAGACTGCTTACAAAGTTTACGTTATTAAATGAATACAAATGAATAAATTATGTGATAAATCAGTGTAGTTATCATAAGGATTAGCTAATTGCTAATTAAATTTTTAGATTATCATTCTCATCCAGCCTATTAATTTATGTCTTCCTTGCATATAAGAAATTAGGAGTGTGAATCATTTTGCTAAGGAAATGTATTCAGAATTGCCACATACTTAAGTTAAATAGTAATTGCTAATTTATTTCTAATTTCATGTATTAAATATAAAGTGTCAACAAATAATTCTGTTTGTTTAAATACCTTGTAGTCATTTATTATGGGGAATGCAGCCAATTAGTTATAAAACAGAAAAGGAGCTGATGTGTGCTTGTGATATTAGAGTCTAGCTAGCAGTTCATTTTCCATATGTTTAAATAATTTATCCAGATTCATTGTTACTACTTAGATTTATATATTTAATTCTTTTTTTCCACTTTACTACCTCTTAAATATTTTTTTACTTCTATTTCTATTTACAAATTTTATTTCTGAGTAGTGTCTATATAGTGTAATGACAAAGCAATATTGCTGAGCTTCAGGCAAACTTATTAAAGAGAATTTGTATTAATAAAATATATAGAATTTAACTCCTCCTCTCTACATGCCTTTTAGACATCAGAAGTTGGTGGAATATCTGAAAAATTACGTAATCTGGCCAACTGGTGTGCTCCCTTCTTGTCAAGAACAGAAAGGTCTTTTAAAATATCAGATATGGTAAGAAACATTTTCTAATCAATGTTACATCTGTATGTAATCTGAAAGATTATTATTATAATAACATGAATATTATTTAGGACCTGAGAGAAGTTTCTGGTACCTTGCTGTTACATTTGAGCTAGCCTGACTTCACTATTTTTGAGGTTTTAAAAAAATTATTGACACTAGACAGAAATCCAAAATTGCTCAATAGACTACTACACAGAATATCCCTGTTAGGATAAATTTTAAAAACCATTTAATTTTCCCAAAATATGCATTTTCATGAAAGTCTTGAACTTGTTGCATGCATGGCTTTCCTTTTTTGGCACTTTCAAATTCCATTTTCACTAAGTTTTGAATAGTTGTGTATACCAAGTTTCTTATATGCTAGCACAGAGTTTATTGACATTATAAAAAGTGACAAGTCATAACTCATTCTCATTTAAAATTGTGGTGGCAAATAAAAAAAGTATAGTAAACTGCATAAGAAAAAAAATTGATAGACCCAATTACTCAGGATGAATCCAGGGAGAGGTGAAAGGTGGGTTATTTTTCTATTTACTTTAGTCTCATATGTAAATGTATATGCATATGTACATATATACATCTATATAATTTTAGCTTTATTTATGACACTATCTTAAAGTAAAAGTAAAATAATACTCATGGTTTAATATATGCATTTGGTGTGACATTATGATGTGTTGGTATCTGGACTGACCTATATTCTGAAAATAATAAAAAATTATATACAAGTACGACCAAAACAGTTTCTTGAGGGACACTCTGACTGGACCACTGAGCTCAGACCCTGGCCACAGGGAGTGATTATCACTTGCTCAGAGGTTCAGTGGTCAACTAAAGCAGGTCCACTTTGGGCTGTAGCTTTGCTAGAGAAACTGTTTCCTGATACTACTGACTGGGACTGCCCTTGGTACAGGGCAGTTGAGTAATGTTCTTCTATGGTCATGTCAGAGACACAAGAGCCTTGCTGTGACAAAGAGAATAGAGAAATTTCAGAATTAAGAAAATCTGTTGCAATGAAGATTTGGAAGATAGGAATGATAGAGAAGCATAGAAGAGCAAAGGAATTGGGAGCTGAGTGTGGAGCTGTTTCATGTCTTCCCACATTGTGGGTAAGCCCTGGAAGATTGAGGATTGGGTAGTAGCAGCAGGATAATTAGAAATGTAGGTTTAAATACATAGGATTGGTTAAACAGGAGCTTCATTTCTTACTTGAGAATCTGTGAGATTGTTAGAATGAAACCCTTTCCATCACCTATAATTCTAGCATCCACAGTCAAAAATGCTGTAATGGAATATTTAAGCCGAGAAGGTCTAAATCAGGCTAGTCAGAAGACAGAAATGTACTAATTATTTTGAGATATTATTTAAGGAATTTTGCATATTAGAGAACTGAAAAGTCAAAAAGGAAAAACTGAGGTATCATGGAGGAAGTGATACAGGACTTGCCACTATTCCAGACCCTAAGAAACAGAAGAAATAGATTAGAATGATGACAACTTTAAAGCTTGAGAGCTCTTACAAAGTTGGATTCAGAATTCAGAATATTCAGGTGTCACAGATCAGCTGGTAACAGTGTGTCTGGAGCTCAGAATATAGATCACTGGGCCTGTGATAGAGATCACTGGGATCCAGATAGCAAAAACATTGAGAGAAGCATTTCTTCTATTTTTTAATTATTTATTTTTATTTTTAATTTTGTTTACATAGTTGATAAGGGTGGAAGGATCAAGAGTTAGAGAAAAGTGGTTGAGACTATTGTTTCCAAATTTTCTTTCTCTTTTTCCTGTATCTGGGGAAAGAGGGGCGAGAAGTGCAGAAACTGCACTCAGCCTCCTAACTGCCTTAGTACCCTGGGATGGAGAACAGCCACCTGATGTCATCCCAGGGTTCCTGATGTGGAGCATGCTCCAAGGATTCTGCTTGAGTGGTTTAGATAGTTCTGAAATGCTGTCAGTCTCACCGATCCAGCTATGAGGAAATCCTTCTAAGTTCCATTGGCTGACATAGTCTACCTTAGTCTCCATTTGCCCAAGTATTTGCTGTCAACGCTTGGCTGGGGTAGTTTTCCAAGTTGTTCTGCCCTCCTTCCTGTGCTATAGTACCAGGTATCCTCTGCAGGCTCCAGTGGACTGCCATATCCTCCATGTGCATTTGGGTATGCTATCTATAGCTCCATCTTAGCCACTGAGAAGGTCTAGTTCTGCTGCATGCACTCTATGGTCAGATCACAGATCCTGCAGTTCTCTCAGTAGTTAGAGTTCTGAGTCCAGCAGTTCAGTTGGGGGATTCCCCGAGGAACCTTGTCAGAAGTGATCCCAGACCTGACTATTGTGTATGCTGGCCAGGACAGGGTTTGGCTCAAAATGTTACCCAAATCAGTCAATGCACACATTGGGATAGTTGCAATGTTTGGTCAGTCCTGTCTTCAGCCCCATCTCTTACACAATCCAATGGATGCTGTGGCCCAGACCAAACCGGCCTACTGTATACTCAGACGTCATATGTACCAATGAGAACTGTAGCCTAGTTGGAGAGATATCCAATAACCTCCACCAGACTTGCCCCTAGCATTGGTTCCCAGGTTTGCCAGTGTGTGCAACGGAGTGGTCCAGTCTGTCCTACATCCCATTCAGCTATCATACACATCAGTAGGCATTGGAGTTTAAGTCAACCCAACTGACCCCACTATCCAGCTCACACTCATGCCAGTGGGTACCACTGCTTATCTAGCCAGGGCCTCTTCTAGCCCTGGTTTTCAAGCTTATCAGTGAGAGTTGCACCCATCAGAGAGGTGCCTACAGTTTTACTACTGGACCCACTCCCAGTTCTGGATCTTGATAGGATTGTTCCTAGCTCCAGCACTTGCCAGCTGAATCTGTGGCAAAGCCCAATCAGCCTGTTCTTACTCTGGCTTATGCATGAACCAGTTGGATACAGTTAGTTAGCCTTGCTGGCTTCTCCACTAACCCAGTTTACATGCAGGCCAACAGATACTGTAGCCTGGCCTAGCATGGTCTTCCACTAGTATCAGTTCTCACACTCACCAGTGTGAGCAGTGACCAAGCAGGAAGCCTGTGCTATACCCCTACTGGGCTTGCATCCCTCTCCCAGGGTCTCCCATGTGCTGAAGGGTGCTGTGGCCCAGTCTGGCGTGGCCTCCCTCACCTTGGCATTGGCTGGAGGGTGCTGCCCCCAGTTCTAGCTCATGCTGATAGATTCTACAGCCTAGCCCAGCTCAGTCAGCCCCCAGTCTTGGCCCTAATGTGAACTTGTTGGTGTTATGGCCTGACCCGGTCAGTCCTGCACCCCGACATGGTTCTCAGATCTGTTTTGAACTGACTTAGCCTGGTCCATTCCCAGACGTGAACCACATGTATGCTGTTGGGTATTGTAACCTTGGTTCTTATGCTCACCTCCAAGGACTGTGTCATGACAGAGGAGTTCCCCCCACTCCTTTATCAGGTCTCCTTTCAATGGCAGATCATGGGCACACCAGTGGATCATTGGCTCTGACTGACTTAGTCTACCTCCTTTCCTGGCAGGAACAGTAGCCTTGCCCAATCAGCACACACCTATTCCATGTCTTACTGTTGGGTGTTACAGCCTAACCACACCTGGTCCATGCCCAGATACAGCTCACACGTGCTTCACCAGGGGCAGAGATGTAGCCCAACCTGTCTTACGCCTACCTGGCTCTTGTGAGCACCAATGGGTGCTGGAGCTTAGCCCAGTCTGGTGCACCAAGACCCAGTCCCTATCAATGCCAAGGGACATGGCTGTCATGTCCAGCCCAGGTCACTGCACCCATTCTGGCTATTGCACTCACCACTGGGAACCACATCCTAGCTGGGTTGCCTCCTACATCCTCAACCAGGCCAATTCCCAACCTAGAACTTGGGTATGCCAGTGGTTGCACTGACATAGCTCCTCACCTGTCTTGGCCTTTGCTATCAGGTGCCGCAGCCTGGCCTGTCCTGGCTTGCCCCCTGTCTTAACCCTTGCTGGTGGTTCCTGCAGCTTAGCCCTGCAAATCTGTTCCATCCCTGGCTCTAGCAAACCAGTAGGTATGATAGCCTTGTCTGACATGGTTCACACTTTATGCTGGCTTCTGCCCTTGCCACTGTGCTAAGGTTTGGCCCAGCCTTGCATTGCATGCCTGCTCCAGGCAAAACCAACCCACACACTTGCTGACGGGTGGAACTACCTTGCCCATCCTGACCAATACCCAGGCTTGAATCACATGCTCATCAATGGGAGATGTGGCCCTTCAGGGAAGTTTTTCAAGTTCCTTCATCAGACCCACTCCAAGACTCAGATCTCATATGTGCCAGTGGGTGCTAGGCCCTTACCTGTCATAGTCTACCCCCTCTCTCCCAGCCTGTGAATGAGCTGGTGAAAGTTGTGACTTGGTCTGCTCCACACCCTATTCTTAGGTGTGCCTGCACATGCTGCAGCCTGGACCAACCCAGCCTGTATCCAGCGCCAATATTCATAAGTGTTGGAAGGTTCCATGGTAATGCCTAGCTCAACTTGTCAACAGCCCCCAGCTCTTGAGCAAATCAGCAGAAATTGCCATTCCATGGGGTGGGGCCACATATCCCCTACAGTATATGCCCCTAGACCCGATTCTGCTGCATGCTGGTTAGTGTCGTGCCCCAGCCTAATATTACCAGTTCACTGTTCTGACTCTCACTGGTGGGCACTATGAACTCACCCTGAAGGTAAGTCCCCAGCCCTAACTTTAGTGTATGCCAGTGAGTGATGGTTATTGGTGGTTGATGCTAACCAGCTCAGATCAGGCCTCCCAAGTGGGCTGGTGCATTGGTCTGACCCTTAAAGGTCCTTCAGTCCCGCCTCAAAACTGCTTGGTCTCAGCCCCCTCACTTATCTGCAAGTACAGTGGCCTTGTCATTTGAAACCCCCCAGAAATTGTTCCTCTCCTGCAACATACTCCCTCAGTGGTTCTTCCTCACACACGTTTCCTTACCCCCTTCCCTGAGCAATCTGCCCTCCATCATCTAATATAGTATAAGATATCCTCTATAGGCTCCAGGGACTGCCATATCTTCTATGTGCATGTGGGTATGCCTCCATCTAAGCCACTGAGGAGGCTCAGATTTGCAAGAACAATAGCTTTGTCAATTCAAGTCACTCAGGTCGTTCTTCACCTGGATGTGAGCCACCAGGTCTCTGCACACCCCAGCCTGTGCCTTCTCCCAGGCTCCCTGAAAGTCCATACCCTTAAGTCCCCATGAGAGCACAACCACATGGTCTGTGGGTTTTGCATGGTGCCCCTGGCTACCAGACCTTGGCTGTGACCTGCCCCTTCTGCAGCTCACAGGCCCGGTTGTCTTGCTTTTTGTTTTGTTTTAAAGCTTTGTCTTTATTGGAAAGACACATTTATAGAGAGAAGGATACAGAAATATGTTCCATCTGCTGGTTAACTCACCAAATGTCTGCAATGGCTAGGAGCTGAGGTGATCCAAAGCCAGGAGCCAGGAGCCAGGAGCTTCTTCCAGGTCTCCCAATTGGGTACAGGGTCTCAATGGTTTGGGCTATACTCCACTGCGTTCCCAGGCTATAAGCAGGGAGCTGGATGGGAAGTGGGGAAGCTGGGACTTAAATTGGTGCCCGTATGGGATCCTGGTAGTTAGAAGGGAGGATTAGCCAATTGAGCCATCATGCTGGGCCCAAGAAAAGCATTTCTTTGGAACCATTCCTATTAGTCAAAGTTAATCTGACCCCAAACTATTTTCTTTTATATTCATGTTTTTCTTTCCTTAAAACTTCCCTGGCATATTGATAGCAGTATTCTCACACTAATAAATAGTTTTAGGGTTTGTTTTTTGGTTGGTTAGTTTATTGGTATCCTATTATACATATATAGTGCTGGAGGAGACCATATGGTAATAAGGCTTCCTGCTGTAGGTACATCAAGATAAGGAAAGGATTTTAAGTAAACAATTTCTGACACACTGAAAAGTGAATTGATTGTAACACTTACGTTCTTCCTGAAGTTTCATTACCTTTTAAAGTATCTGTAAATTTTTAGTTGATTGTCTTCTTTCACTAATTCAGCAAGTGGGTTTGACAAGCAAATTGCAAGCCTAAGTGCTGCTGGTTGCCATCTTTAAGGCGCAGAAAGGAGTGAAAGCAGCCGCCGGGCAAGGTGTGGTTAATGAAGCTGATTCTGGTAGTCTGGTTTCTGATTGAGGGATGGTGCCTGTCAGTGCCTATGTAGGTTATGAAAAGAACATAGATTTGTAGGACAAAAATTTAATTCGTTTTGCTTGCTCTTATCCCAGAAGTAAATACTAGATTAATGAAAAGGTTTTTTTTTTTCTTACCATTTGGCTGATAAATATTTTGTGCTTTCATGCAATTTTGAGAATGAAATCTATCTTGTGAAAATTCCATGTAAATTACAAATGAACAATTGTAAAATACTCATAATAGTTTTACATAATGATGTCATTTTGTATAATGACATTCTACATAATCACTGAAGCTAAAACTATGCTATATTTATGGCATCCATCCCAATCTTATTCTTCCATTTTATATTACCAATTATTTGTAGTATATGTGGGGATAAAAAAGGGACAGTATATGAAAATGATATGGAGGTAATAAATCAAAACATTTACATCATCTAATGTTCTGGATGCCAATGTGACTGTCACTTCCACATGTGGTGTAAGATAGTATTGTCATTAATGAAACTTCTTTATAATAAGTGTGTGACTAAGAAACCATGACATTTAGAAATTTACTTCAGATTTTTAACTAACTTCCTTAAGATGAACTTATTCATGATACGCAGACTTTGTTTTACTACATTTAAACATGAATGGATTTATATTTCTCACCTCAACTGATTAAGAAATCTTGTTTTCAAGGCTGAATTCATGCACAGAAACCTAATGTCAGTGACATGGCTAACACAGTCAGGGTATGATGAGTTGAGAACCTGAATGTATTGCTCATTTGACCAACATTATAAACAGAAGTATGTACTAATGCCCATCTGTATGAAGATTTTAGAGGCAGACACTAGTTCCATTGTACAAACAAGCCATTTAGGAAAAAAAGCATTTTTTTTATCATATAAATTTATAGTATTTTTACTAAGTCATAAATTAATATTGCCAATACAAGTTCAGAGAGAGCAAGTGTTTGGAACAGGTTCACATAATTGAAATGGTATAAGGAGAAGAATCAAATAACATTGATATATAGAGAAAAAAAGAGGAAAGGAAAAAGGACATAAATGTGAGGAAGATGAAGAGGAGAAATAAGAAGATAGTCTTATGATACAAAGAAAAAAGTTAAAAATTTAAAGATCATTTTGCTTTTACATATTTATGGAGTGCTATATGATAATTTGGTACATTTATGCAATGTGTGATAACAAATCATGTTAGTATTTCTAGCTCCTTAAACAATAAAAGTTTTTGGACTACCAATTGTACTTCCTCATGAAGTGCTTGGTAACATGGCAATGAATGTAGACATTGTATTTATGAAATCTGATTAACTTTGATTGCATTTATCATAAATTTGGAGCTCTTGTATTTGCTAATGAAAAATATAATAGGTAGTTGTAAACTACAGTCATCCCATTGTGTTGTGGACCACTGGAACTTGTTTCTTCTATCTGATTATGTTGTAGTATTTGTTACTGCTCTCATTATCTTCTCTCCTATCCTTTGTAAGTTGTAGAAATTACCACTATATCTCCAGATTTTTTTTTATCTATTTTGGTTTAATTTTTATTTAGGTGAGGGTAACTAATTTTTAGTTAGGGTGAGAGATGTGGAAGGAGATCCATATATGGATTGTTTGCTTTTCAGCATTGTTTGTAGAATCACTTAGGCTTAGGTATGTGGTTTTTATTTCTGAAGGCTCCATTGTGTTCCATTATCTGAGTTATTCCAACACCACACTGTTTCCTTCACTCTAGCTAGGTTGCAGTCTTGAGGTTAAGTATGATAATAGTATAGCTTTTGTACTTTTTTTTTTCAAGATTCTTTGGCTAATTGGGGGGTGCTTCATTTCTTCCACTTGAATTTTAGCATTATATTTCTATGTTTGTAAAAAGTATTGATATTTTCTTAGAAAATCTGTTGAAACTGAAATATTTGAGTTATTTCTTTAACATCATGAGTTGTTTCAAATTATGAATATTAGAAGTCTTTCCAGTTTTTGTCATCTTCAATTTCTTTTTTTGTGTTTTGTGATTTTAAACATAAAGGTATTTCACACCCTTAAATAAATTTATTCCTAGGTGTTCTTTTTGCTGGTGACTGTTATACATGGGATCACATTCATTATTTTTTGTCAGTAAATTTGTTTTGGTGTATAAATCTGTTACTGATTTTTGCATATTGATTTAAAATTCTACAGTCTTACAGGGTTTACTTCTCAGTGGGAGAGGAAAGGGGCTGTGTATTCCATGCTTTAAAGAGCAAGTGCCTCTTCTGGGCATAGATGCCCCTTCTGTCCTAAACCACCTTTTCCTATGTGTACTGGTTTGTGGTATCATAATTACACTACTTGCCCTATTGGATTTATGGTTTTTGAGGCTCTTTTTTTTTTTTGCTAGCATGCTGATGTGTCTGTGGAGGCTCAAGATTGGGGATATGTAGGGACTTTTGTAGTGCAATATGAAATCTAACATCTGTCCTTTTCTTTTTTTCTTTCATTTTTAATTAATTAATTAATGAATTTTGAAAAGCAGAGTTACAGAACATCAGATTGACAGAGAAAGAGAGAGAGAGAGAGAAAAGGAGAACTCCCCCACCTACTGGTTCATTAGCTAAATATCACAATGGCTGCAGCTGAACCAATCCAAAGCCAGGAGCAAAGAGATTTTTCCGGGTCTGTCATGTGAGTGCAGGGTCCCAAAGTCTTGGGACATCCTCTGATGTTTTCCCAGGCCATTTGCAGGGATCTGGATCAAAAGTGGAGCTGCCAAGACACCATATAGGATGCCATAGTGCTGTCCCTTTTAAGGCAAATTTTTATAAACTCTTAAGTAACCCTTCAGGTACATGGATTTCTTTTTTAATATGTACTTATTTTATTATTATCATCATTTTATGATACAGATCCATAGGTCCTGGGATTTCCCTTACCGCCTTCCCAAGTTCCCTTCCACCCCCTACAGAGTTCCCCTATATTATTACTATTGTATAGTTATTCACAAACAGTCATATGTCCATCATTGCAGACATAGACGATAGCAAAGAGTCCAGCATCCTATTGTCAAGATATAGGTAACAGTTTCATTGGGAGTCCACATTTGATCTGGAAGTAGAAATGCATACTGCATTATATCTTCACATCTGGATATGATAGTCTCCATTACACAGTTACTATACATCCTCTTAAATGAAAAGCCGCAATACAAAATCAACAACAGAGAGAAAAGAAGAAATTATAACTTTTGAAAAGATTTCTTTATTTTTACTAGAAAGTCAGATTTATGGAGAGTAAGAGAGGTAGAGGGAAAGATCTTCTCTTCTCTGGCTCACTCCCTAAATGGCCATAACAACCAGAGCTGAGCCAATCCTAAGGAAGGAGCCAGGAGCCAGGAGCCAGGAGCCAGGAGCCAGGAGCTTCTTCCAGGCTTCCCACATGGCTGCAGGGACCCCAGGCTTTGGGCCATGCTCTAATGCTTTTTCGGGCTACAAACAGGGATCTGGAAGGGAAATGGAGCAACCAGGACAGAAATTGATGCCTATATGAGATGCTTGTGCTTGCAGGTGGTGGATTAGACAATTAACTATCACGTCAGCCCATAGTTAAGTCTTTTTTAAGATGGCACTCTACAGCTGAAGCCTTTACTCTGAGCGGATTGTGAGGGACTTACCTGATGTGAGTTGCATTTCTGTGGCTATTCCAGGTAACTGTGCTTACTGGGCTCTGGGATCTTGACAACTGGGGATCTGTTCCAGAGTGAGGATTGGTAGAACCTGGTCTCTGAGAAGATGGGGTTATTTTGGATCTCTCTCTCTCTCTCTCTTTTTCTCTCTTTCTCTTTTTTTTCTTTGCTCCTGCAATTGGGCTTCTGGTAAGGGGGCCTAAGGATGCTCTTTCCAGTTTGTTTTCTCTGTGCCATTAGCCTAGATCTATGTCTCCTGTATGGTTCCTTTATCCCTCTTGTGGAAATTTCCCTTTGGAACATAACTATTTCTCTGTTGATTCTTTTCTGAAGAGAAGGAGGAAATTGTTGAATATCTTTGAGTGACTTTCATGTTGAGGCTTCTAGTGGATACAAAGCAACACTGGAAAAATAATTGAAGCAGCATTACACAGGAAATACTGCCAATGGATTCAGAAAAATCAGCTTGAGAAGGAATTGATGCTTTTGGAAAGAAAAAGTGGATTTCTTCCTCTTTATAACAGCCTTGCATATACTCTCCAGCATCTACAGTTGGTAGAGCCCAACAGGGAGCACTCTGGCAGCTTGTAGTTTTCCTGGTTGGGAGCTGAGAGACAGCGTTTCATAAAAATCTGGTGTATTTCACCACTTTGACTACTCAGAACACACATAGCTACACATGTTTAAACTTGTACTTAGCACTCTGAAACCTTTTTTCTGCCTAATGAGATGCAACCATCCTCTGAGTAAATAAAGCGTTATCATTCTATCCAAAATGAAGAGACGCTTTTCAGCATTTTCTTTATCTCTAGTCAAATTTCGTTACAGATCATTTACATGTTACATATATTTAATTTGTTATTGATACCTACCTTCTATAATCTTAATATTTTTGTATTGCTATAACAAATTACCAAGGATGGGAAATTTATAAACAACAGAGAGGTATTTCTTACAGTTCTGGAGCCTGGCAATTGAGAGGCCTAAAACTGGTGAGGGATTTCTTGCTGTGACATCCCATGTTGCAAGATAGGACAAGAGGTCACGCTTAAGAGGGAAGGGAGGCAAACTAATTTTTTAACTATCAAGATAACTAATCTATGTGTGACATAACATCATTAGTCCAGTCATGAGGAATGAGCCCATATGACCTAAATATCTCTTCAAGGTTTTACCTTTCAGCGTGTTATATTAGAGATTAAGTTTATAACACATGAATTTGGGCATGGGACACTCATTTAAATCATAGCATGTACTTTTTGTTTTTGTTCTCTGTTGTTACTAAGGTCTACTTTGGAATTCTGGGTAGTCCTGGACAAGGAGACTAGAGGGGTTTGCCAGAGAGCCTTGGGTTTGGGACCCGGCTGCTTCCCTGGTGCAGGTTTCAGCCACAAGTATAGCTGTTGACATTATACTCTTTTTGCACCACTGGAAAAATATCTCCTTTCACTCTGTGCTTTGCTGGACTTATGTGTTGGGCCTAGGTGAGAAGTAATGCAGAAAACATGGAATTTCTCTTTCTGTCCCTTTTCATGTATTCTTCAATTGTGCTGTACCCAGGTGTGTAATCCCTCACCTTTACGCTTGTTTGAGGTTTTTGGATATGGATAGTTATTCAGCACTTTATATCTCTGAAGTAAATCCTGTCATCTTGGTGATACCACTGTTTTTTGTTAATTTCTTATGAAATGTTTAGAAATTTAAAGGAGGAGAGGAGGAATAAGGAAAATGTTTAACAGATACACATACCAAGTCAGATACACACGGAAACAACTGCCACAGGCCTCCAGTGTTAACTGGTCAGTCCATAGCTCTGATGTCTGCCTTCCCTCATCTATAAGCCTCTTTGTTTGCTCTCAGCCAGGAAAGCAGCCTTCAGGGTTCTTGATGTGCTGGGGTGACTAAAACCTTCATCTCTGAATACTCTGTGATCTTGCTTTTCTTCATTTGGTTAAGATGTTTTGTTAATTCTTAACACAGAAAGAAAAGTAATGAGAGGAATTTCAGCACTGACAGAGTTCCTCTTGCTCCCATTGTGTAGCTTCAACCCAACTTCAGTTTGTTACTTATGATAAATCAGATTTCTGTAAGGTAACTTGTATTTTGAGTCAATGGCAGAAGTAGGCCCTAATACTAACTGGTAACTTCTACTTTTGATTAGCTAGGCTGCATTGTGAGAGCATTCCTTCCTTGACAATAATGATTTCTCATTAAGAAGATTTCATAGTTGTAGAATTCTTGTGTTTTGTTAGGTGAAACAAGGAGAAGAGCTACTCGAACTTCTTATTCTTGGTTTCTGACCTTCTGAATTCTGGATACATGAAAGCAGCACACATTAGGTTCAGATTCAAAGCATTTATTTAATCCTATGATTTAAAACTCTGTCCTCTGAAGTTGTTGTCTACCATTTGACACTATTATTGGATTTTCAGTAGGCCCATCTGTCCTTTCAGGGCAGCTGCTTTAATTGATTAGGGTATGTTAGACCTAATGAATTCTGTGGACATGAGCCCACTGCTGCATTTCTTGTGCTGATAAATGAATTCCTGATCAGAAATAATGTTATCTAGAATAACCTGCCAGTAATTACGACATTTTCTAGAGTCCCTGAAGAATGATATTGGCAAAAGAATTATAGGCAGGGAAAGCGAATGTCCTTTATTGTAATGATCTTTCATTGGTTTTGGATTCAAGGTTATGCTGGGGTCTTAAAGGAAAGCTAGTGGATTTTTTTTTCCTACTCAATTCACTGGCACTGTTTTACTTATTGTTGCAAACCCAAGGTTTTCAATCTAAATATTTATCTCCTGGATCTTAGAATTTTGTTTGTGGGAGTTTTTTGTTTTGTTTTTTAGCAGATCTGATTCTCTTAATAAGCATTGGACTATGTAAACTTCATGTGTCTACTTTTATCAGTATAATTTTTTAGAAATGTGTCATTTTTTTCAAATTGCAAATGTATTTACTTAAGGTTAGTTAGAACATTTTTTTCATGTTATATCTGTAAATCCTGTCATTCTGTCTGTTTCCTCTGATATTTGTAGTTTGCATTTTCTTTCTCTTTCTGAGATAAATCTTGGCAGAGGTTTGTCAATATTTATAATCATTTTTCAAGTAAAACTTTGACTTTGTTGCTGTTCTTTATTCTTTGCTTTCTGTTTCACTGATTATAATTCTTTATATCTCACTTCTCCTCCTTAGTTTGATTTGTTCTCTTTCTAGTTTCTGAAAGGGAAGCCTAAACCAATTTCAGCTTATTTTTGATGATATGTATTTTTGAAGTGAAACTTTCCTCCTTGTTCTTTTTAAACTCTATTTGATGTATTTTAAAACACTTTTGGACTTTTTTTTTGAACTTGCTTGATCTATTTTGAAATATGTTAAGTTCCTTGAAGATTTTCTGATTATTTGTTATTGATTTCAAGCTCATTTTCATAATAAGCGTATTTCCATAAAATGTTTCCAATGTATTAAATCACTTAAAGGTTTTCTATGTTTGCCAGAATAGGATCAGTTTTTGTGTATGTAAAATTCATGACACATTATCACTTAGGCATATCTTCATCTATTTTGAGACTGATTTTTATGAAGTAATATGTGAGTTTTTACTTTTAATAGGAAGGTTATTTTTGACAGGAGAATGAGTAATATGGAGTTTAATATTGTTTTAAGTTTTTCATGAATATAATTATTCAATATTCTTTGTTTCAATTTCAATCACAGTGACACATATTATTTAGGAACTTTGCCATGAGATTGATTCTTACCTTCTTTATGTTTGCAGGTTTTGATTTTAGTCAGATTTTTCTTTTGTGAGTCTATGCTAACTTTCCTGAAATTGTTCTTCTGACTCCTTTCTTGGCCTAGAACTTTATTTTCCTAGTGAATGTGCACTCCCTCTCTGCTTCCTTGATGTTGGATCATTGTGATTGTTCCTTTGTATGGTCATGGTGAGCCACTGTTACCACATCCCTAATTTGGCTTGAGAGCATCCTCTGATGAATAGTGCTTTTCTTCAAAGGAACTTCTATGAACATAGATGAGCATCAATTTAACTTGAGATAAGACTTTGGTTTTAAATAAATTATACCTTGAAAACTCTGCATAAATCTTCTTTCTTATATGTACTAAGCATTATCTATATCATGTTCAGATAAATCTGAAATTTGAGTATCTTGTATGTATACATCTATATTTCATAACTTATATATTTTGGAAATTTGTTCAAAAAACACATATTTGATTTGAGTTAAATATTCTCAAGATTTGTAATTTTAATTTTAGGTTATTTCTAGTTAAAATAAACACTGAAAATTGGAAACTAAAAATTATATGATTGCAAATGTTAAAACTTTTCTTTCACTTGCTCATTTGAATTTTCTTGTTAAATGTGTGCACTTAAATTTCAAATTTACCATTAGATTTATATGAAACATTTTGGAGTTTATGAATGCACTAGGAAGTTTTAACATTCTAATTCATTTATTCTATCTGATTTTCATTATATTTAGTAACATGATTAAGTTCTTCTATGTAATGATATGTTTTATTATTCTAAAATGTTTATGTTCCAATATTAATAATCTCTGGGAATAAGGCCAGATTTGGAATTATGTATCACCATGCCTGTAATCATTTTTTAAAGCATCTATTGATTTTTATTGCAAAGTCAGATATATATAGAGGAGGAGAGACAGAGAAGAAGATTTCCCGTTCCATGATTTACTTCCCAGGTGAGGCAATGGCCAGAGCTGTATTGATGCAAAACCAGGAGCCAGGAACTTCCTTCAGTTTCCCAAACAGGTGCAGGGTCCCAAAGCCCTGGGCCATCCTCGACTGCTTTCCCAGGCCACAAGCAGGGGGCTGGATGGGAAGTGGGACTGCTGGGGTTAGAACCAGCATCCATGTGGGATCCCGGTGTGTTCAAGGCGAGGACTTTAGCTGCTAGGCCACTGCGCCACGCCATATGCATTGTAATCTTAATCAAGAATTTGAAACTAGCATGATACTCCAAAATGGTAGGAAAAGTTGTGTGAGTTAAGGATTCTGTAGGTCATTATGTCTATAATTCACCTCTTTCTTAGACTACAGATATCTGCCTGACATCTCTACTTGGATTTCTAATTTTAATGCACTCCAAACCGGAAGTCATAACATCTCACTTCTTATAACTTCTTCATTGTCCTCATCGTCCCAAAACAACAACAATAACAATGACAACAACAACAAAATACTTAACTATCATAAAATACAGCTCAAATGATAGGTTTAAGTAGAGAAAGTTTTTGAAGAAGGTAAACATTAAAGTAATTGTTATGGTTAATGCAGACAAGTATCCCTAATTTGAAAACCCAGGGTATAAAATGCTCTAAAGTTCAGAACATTTTTAGGTATTGACATCAAATCTGTAGCTGATCTGATGTGCTGGGCTGGTGTTAATACACAGCTGCACTGTGCTGGGGTTGTGATTCAGCAAATAAAGCTGCCATCCATGTGGCTGGCATTCCATGTGGATGGCAGTTCATTACTTGGCTGTTTGATTTCTGACCCAGCTCCCTCTTAATGCTCCTGGGAAGACAGCAGAGTATGGCCTAAGAAATTGCAGCCAGGTCATGTATGTGGGAGATCCAGATAAAGATCCTGGCTACAGGCTCCTGGATGTGACTATATGAGAAGTGAATCAACAGATAAAAGATCTTTCTCTCTCTGTTTTCACTTTGCCTCTGACCCATCTTGTTAGTTTTTGAGTACAGGTAGACTGAAAATATTGAATAAAGTTTCTTTCGGGTTATGCTATATAATATGCTATATTCATTCAGGTATTTACAAAACAAGTGATTTTCATATGTAAGCTTGGATCTCATGTACAAGATATCTCATGTATATATAGATACCTCAAAAATAAGAAACAACCTAAAATGTGAAACATTTCTTATATACAGCACTTCAGATAAACACTCAAACTTTATAGTGATTTATAGAGATGAAGAAAAAGGAATCATGTGTTAGTCTTCCTGGGGGAGTTATTTATTTTCCTTCATTTCCTGTTCCTTTCCCTGTCTGTCTGGATTTTCCTGAAATAATGAATTTCACAAATTCCCTTCAAAAGAACCTTAGTTTTAGCACCATTTGAACATAAATGTAGTATTTTCAGTATCCTTAAAATATAGATCCACTGTAAATTAATTTTGCTTTTTATTACAAGCTATCAGCTCCTTCAAAGCATCATAGTAAAGACTCCCACTGTCCCTCTTTAGAACTGTATTATTTGATCATTATTATAATTGCATGTCTCCATTTAATTATATGTGTAAAATTATAGACCAGTTGTTTAGGCCAGTATTTGTCAGCCCTGGATGATGTGCTTCTAATGTCATCCAGAGAGCTTTTTACTAATTCTTACTCTGTCATCTCCATCTAGAGTGCCAGTTTCCATCTCAACTATGGTGAAGTAATTATTGTGAAGTAAAGAGCCAAATATTCCTATTTTAAAAATTTTGGAAAATATTAAGGTACATATATATTGCAAACTATTGAATTAAAAGCTTCATCAGTTATATAAACTTTATTATGCTTTTATAGGCAGCAAAAATAGATAGGTGTTTTTTAAACCCAGTCAGCCATTTAATGTATTTTAATTAAAAATTAATCTATTTTCAAAGTTGATAGTGGTAAATAGTTCCTTGCTCATGCCACTTTTTCATAAATATTCCTGTTGTTTGTTTTGAATTTCTTTTGTTCTTTTATTATTTTCTAACTTTACAGTCTCTGATGATGCCGGGTGTCTTTCACTGTGTCTGAGTGTAGTGCATTCTTATGCATCATTTTAAGGCTGGCTGGGCAGTGAGAAATTCTTTCAATTTCTGCTGGTCTTAGAAGGTCTTTATTTCACCTTTTGTTATGAAATTTTATTTATGAAATTAATTTTTGCTGAAAAAATGCTCTGAGTTGCTATTTTTTTTTTGTTTCAGAAATTGCACCCTTACCTCTCCTAATGATCCCGTAAATTCCAAACACTGATTTTGATCTTTTTATTTTTTCTTATGACTATTTCAGAAGATATATCTTCTAGATAATACATTTTTTTCTTCTGAATCACCAAGTTTGATACAAGATTTTGTTGTATTTTTAATTTAACTTATTGGAAAACTTTTTTGATAGATTTTATATTTCTTTGTTGAAGTCATTTATTTCCTGTACAGATTTCTTTAACTATTTTTCTCTGTTTAAAAATAATTGTTTAAAAAAGTTATTTTTCATGCCTTCTGTGGTCATTCTGGTTGTGTACAATGGAGCCTACCTGCAATTTAGGACCTTATAAACTCTATGGCCTATGCCCAGACTCTCACAATTAGAAGGTGCAGGGGTTTTGCTCTACACCCTGTATGCTAACCTGTTTAGTCCCCAGCATCCTCTACCTGTGACAGAAGAAATCTGCTGTTCCCAAACAAAGGATAGAGTTCAGCTATAGCTAGCTCTACCTTAGCAAATTGCCTGTAGTGCTCTTATTGGAAGAAAGGAGAGAGGTAATATGACTTGTGTTCCTGGTGCAAAGTATTCACCAAGAGCACTACCAGCTTTCCAGGCAAGACTTGAAACCAGTGAGGATCAAGAATTTTCCTTGAGTCAAAACCACTAGTTTTGGCAGGTGAGTGCCTTCTCTCACGTTCTCTTAAAATATCACTTTCATCCAGAAGCCAGCTTCATTGAGTTGTTCTGTAGAATTTGTGTTATTCTGTTCTGTCCATTCGCCACTGAAAATTTCTATCAGTTTCCTGAGAATGTGATTCTTTTCTTTTTCTGGTCTCTTTTAGTGCCTTTTAACAGTGTGTTTTCTCACTCACTATTCAGCCATGTAGGATCTCCCAGAAATTCCTTCTTTTTAAAGCATAGATAATTGTTCCCTGATGAATATCACATTGTCCTTATCCACTTATCTGTCAATGACAGTTTATACATGCCTTGTCTATCTGTGAATAATGCTGTAGTATGCAGGAGGATACAAACATGCCTTGACATATTAATTTCTTTCTCTTTGGATGTATGTACTCAGAAATGGAATTGCTGGATTGTTTGGTCGTTCTATTTAATTTTTAAGGAATCTGCACATTTTAATACATAATAATTATATTAATTTAAACTCTGAAGAATGTATAAGACCAATATTTTATGTATTGGCCTTATACATTCTTTCCAATGTTTATTGTCTTTTGGCTTTTGATAAAAGCCAATCTAACAAGTAGCAGATACAGTCTCAGTGTGGAATAGATCATTTGCTTAAACCTAAATAGGATTACACCTAAATAGGATTATTTATTCCTTTTTAATGAATTATTTGAGTTCTTTGTGTGCATGGAATTGAATAGCTTATCATGTGTTTGGTTTACAGATATTTCCTTAGATTCCCTAGCTTCTATTTTCATTTTGATGGTTGTGTCTTTTCCCTTTAGCAGTTGTGGATTTTGGTATAATTTCATGTACTTTCTTTGTCTGTTTATTGTTACCTATCAAAAAATAATTACCAAAACCAGTGTAATGAGGCTTTCCTCTAATAGTTTCTTGTGGGAATTTTATAGTTTCTATTTTACATTTAAATTTTTAATCCATTTTAAGTTGACTTTTGCGCACGGCATAAGAGAAGGATCAAAAGATTATTTGATTTCTTAATGTTTTTCTTTTTTCAAATAGAATTTTTATTAATGAAAAGGGAATAAGTTTCATGCATTTCATTTATATGGCTTCAACAGCATAATGATGTGGCCAGTGCAATGGCACAGCAAGCTAATCTTCCACCCTGTGCTGTTTCCTAGCTGACTGCTCTGCTTTCTACCCAGCTCTCTGCTAATGGCCTGGGAAAGCAGTGGAGAATGGCCCAAATCCTTGGGACTGTACATTCATGTGGGAGACTCAGAGGAAACTCCCAAATTCTAGCTTTGGGATAGCTCAGCTCTGACTTTTGCAGCCATTTAGGAAGTGAACCTACAGATTGAACACTTTCTATTTTTCCCCATTTTTAAAAAATCTGCCTTTATATATATACATACACACACATATATACACACATTACATATACATGTATGTATACAAAATCACACACACACATTCATATATACTGGGCAGATTCCAGTAAATAGGAGAAGACAGGCTAATGGCAGAGTGGCAACTGGAGACTCATGGACACAGGGAAGAAGCAGAGGCTGCTACAGTGACCAGATACCCCAGGGGCAGACAGTGAGTCACAATTGTAGGTCCACAGGTGGCCAGGTGGGAAGGGGAATTTACCAGGAGTTCAGGAGATGAATCAGGCATTGAAGTATTTGTCCTGCTGATTTTGATCCAACCTCTTTGGTGCAATTAAGAGTAGAGACAGAGCAGCGGACACCAAGTGAGTAGTGCAGGCAAAGGGTGGAATTTATGGCCTAGACAACCACCAGAGCCACATTGGGCACCATTTTGTATAGTGAGGCAAAGGCTGTAGGACTGGAGGGACAATGATGAGCTGCGCATGCACTAAGCTGGGAGTTGTCCCACAGGGAAAACAGCACTGACTTGGCATCCTACAGGTTCCATATAAAATGGTTCTTGGACCTAACAGCCAGAACATTCCAGCAGGACCAGCACGACCAACAGTCTAGTGATTAAGGACAGCTGATGTCTTCCTCATTCTGGGTGCTGCTTGAGCTAGGAGTGGGAGAAAGGCTTTGCAGGCAATGCTGTAACCACAGCACAGGATCACAGGAGGTCGAGAGTAATGAATCAGGAGCTGGGCTATGGAGACTGCGATGTAAGCCTAGCAAAAGAGCCCAGGATTAAAACTTGCTGGAGCAAGTGGCAAAAAGAGACTGCAAATGAAGAACTAGATACTAAACACAATCCATGAAATTGATCTGTAGACCTGTTGGTGACACAGCTTAGAAACCTGCCATAAGGAGAAAAATTGACTAGGAGCAAAAAAGACAGCAGTGTAATGAATGTTACTGAAGCCTCCCTGCAAAAGAGCAAACGACTTTGCCATCCTCAGAGTTAACTGAGGAATACATAAAGGAAATGAGGTATAAAGAATTTTAAAAATTTATTAAAAAGCTTCTTTTCAACAGTGAGAAGCACATATAGGAGTTCAAGGAATTTAAGGGAAATGTCATATTGGAAATAGCAGCACTGAAACAAAATAGATCCACATTATTATAAATGAAGGTAATGGGCCCGGTACAATAAGACAGGTGGCTAAAGTCCTTGCCTTGCACTTGCTGGGATCCCATATGACATAGTTTATATCCTGGTGGCCCTTGCTTCCCGTCCAGCAACCTGTTTGTGGCCTGGGAAAGAAGCTGAGGACAGCCCAAGGCTTTGAGACCTGCACCCACATAGGAGACCCAGAGGAAACTCCATGCTCCTTGCTTCGGATTGGCTCAACTCTGATGCAACTTCTTGGAGAATGAATCAGCAGATTGAACATCTTCATCTGTGTATCTGGCATTCCAATAAAAATAAATAATTTTTTTAAAAAAGAAAGACATTAAGAACACAATGGGCAAATTAAAAATTCAGTGGAAAACTTCAATAATAGAATTAGTGAGGTAGAAGAAAGAATCATGGAATTGAAAGTATTTCTTGTCAGAATAGGGAAACAATCAAAAAGTTTGGAGTAGAACTGCGTCAAGCTAGGAAAATTATTCAAGAATTAAGAGACACTATTAAAAGGCTAAATAAAAGAGTTATAGGAGTTCCAGAAGGTGTAGAAAGAAATGCAGTGTTTAAACAATTGTATTAAATGAAATCACAAAGGAAAGCTTTCCTAGTCTGAAGAAAGAATTGGGAAACACCATCTAGGAGGGGTACAGAACTCCCAACAGGAATGATCAACACATGATAATCAAGCTGTTTTTAGTGAAAATACGGAAAAGATCTTTATGTACAGATGAAAAAAAACCAATTGCATATAGAGAAACTCCAATCCGGTTCATAGCTGAGTTCTCAGAAGAAACTACTGTTCAGAAGAAAACAGAGTGACATATTGCAGATTTTTAAATGGGAGAAGTTGTTAGCCCAGAAAAACTTACCCAGCAAAGCTTTCCTTTGTCTTTAAAAATGAGATAAAATTCCTCAACAGTAAAGAAAACCTCTAACAACTCACCTCTTCCAGACCTGCCTTAAAAATGATACTCACCAATGTTCTCTTGACAGAGAAAAGTAATAGCATCTAGCAAATGCCAAGACAAATGTGGAGAACATTCCAATAAAATGACAACAGAAGACTAAATCAAACAACGAACAATACATTGCTAAAATGACAGGAACAAAATCAATACCTATCCATATTAACCTTGAATGTAAATGGTACAAACTCATCAATCAAACATTACAGATTAGTGGACTGGATCCAAAAACAAAGCTATTTGCTGCCTTCATGAGACATATGTCACCATTAAAGACACGCAGAAACTGAAAGTAAAAGGATGGTAAAAGATATTCCAGGCTAGTGGAAAGGAAAAACAAGCTGGTGTAGTTATTCTTATATCAGATAGTATATTCTTTGACATAGTAATATTAAAAGAGATGAACAAGGACACAACGTATTTATCAAAGGATCCAGTCAGCAAAAAGAAATCACCATAATGAATGTATAGACACCAAATGATAGGACACTTAACCATATGAAACAAATGTTAATGGATTTAAAGGGAGAAATGAACTCCAATATAGTAATAGCATGGACCTCAATACACCATTAACACCAATTAACAGTTCAGCAAGACAGAGATTCAGCAAGGAAACAGTAGAGCTTGCCCAGACACTAGAGCCAGTGGACTTAATTGATATCTACAGAACTATTCATCCTTCATAAAGAGAATAAATTTTTTTTCATCAGTACGTGGAACGTTCTCTAGGACTGACTATGATACAAGCCACAAAGCAAGCCTCAGAAAATTTAAAAAATTGAAATTACACCTTGCATCTTCACAGACCATCATTGGAGTAAAACTGGAAAGTAATAATTCACAATACTCTGGAATACATGTTACTAAATGAACAATGGGTTAAGGAAGAAATAAAATGGAAAATTTAAAAATTGCTTGAAAGAAATAAAGACACCAACACAACAATTGAAACCTATGGAATATGATCTAGGAAATGTTAAGAGGAAAGTTATCTCAATCAATGCTTATGTTAAGAAATTTTGAATAGCACCAAGTAAATGACTAACCATTTGTATAAAGGAGCTAGAAAAACAGCAGCAAAATAATCCTAAGATTAGCAGGAGAAAAGAAATCACTAAAATATGGGAGTAAATAAGGCAAATACAGACCAGAAGAAAAATGCGTAAGATCAATAAATCAAAGCGCTGGTTCTTCTAGGAAGCCCAGAAAGTAGATTCCCCATTACACCAAGTAATCAGAAGGGAGGGAGAAGATGTGAATCAATAGGATCAGAGATGAAAACGCATATATGACAACAGATATCTAAGAAAGTCATAGAATTATTAGAAACCATTACAAGCAAATATATGGCAACAAGTCAGAGAAAATAGATACATTTTTGGACACATATACTCTACCAAAATTGAATCATGAGGCAATTAATCATCTAAATAGGCCTATACCAAGGAAGGACTGAGATTGACTCAGTAATTAAATACCTCTCAACCAAGAAAACCCCAGGACCAGATGGCTTCACTGCAGAATTCTGCCAAATGCTTTGAGAACTGATCAAAATCCTCCACAAGCTTTTCAAGACAATACAAAGGTAGGCATTCCTTCCAAACTCTTATTATGAAGTCAATATCACCTTAATATCAAAGCCAAATACACAAGAGCGAAAGAGAACCACAGGCCAATATCCATGATGAACATAAATGCAGATATCCTCAATAAAATATTAGCCAACAGGATCCAACAGTATATTCAGGCAGATTATTCACCCAGAGCAATTGGGATTTACCTTGACATGCAAGGATGGTTTGGCATTTGCAAATCAATAAATGTGAATTACTCATAAATTGAAAAATAAAAAAACACATATGATAATCTTAGTAGATGCAGAAAAGGCATTTGATAATATGCAACATTATTTCATGCTAAAACCCTTAAGCAAGGTTGGTGTAGAAGGAACATTCTGCAACACATTTAAAACAATATGCAAAACTCCAATACCAGCATCATACTAAAGGGGGAAAACTGTAAGCCATTCCACTAAAAACTGGGACTAGACAAGGATGTCCAATTTCACCACTTCTATTCAGTATAGTGTTGGACGTCCTTACTTGATCTATTAGGCAAGAAAACAAAAATAAAGGAATTCAAATCAGAAATGAAGAGTTAAAATTGTCTGTGTTTGTAGATGACATGGTTCTCTACACAGCAGAATGAAATGATTGAATGAAGAGACTATTGGAACTCATAAGAGAACTTGGCAGGGAAGCAGGATACCAAACCAATGAACCTAAGTCAGTGGTGCTAATAAACACAAATAGCTTCCTGGCTGAGAAACTTGTTGGTTCAGCTCCCTTTAAATAATGGGGAGAAATCTTAAATACCTTGGAATTAACCTAACTGAGCAAAGATATTGAATCCTGTATGATGAAAATTACAAAATATTAAAAAAATAGAAAAAATTAAAAGATGAATAAACTTACCATTTCCTGGATTGGCAGAGTCAACATTATCAGAAATCTGTATTACTAAAAGTAATATATAGATTCAACATGATAAAAATCAAAATTCCAAGAACATTCTTCTCAGAAATAGAAAAGATCTGGGATTTTAGGAAACTATGAATAGCCAAAGTTATCCCTAAGATTAAAAGTCTTAGGAGGAATCACAATTCCAGACCTCAAAACATAATACATGACAGTGGTCATCAAAACAGTCTGGTACTGGTATAGAAACAGAGAATATAAATGGGACAGAACTAGAAACCCTAGAAGACAGCCCAGACATGTACAGCCAACTAATCTTTGACAGGAGAACTAAAAATAATCCAGGGGAAAAAGCCTGGTTTCTACAACAAAGGCTGTTGAGACAATTGGATAGCAGCTTGCAGATGTAAAGAGCCAGATCCCCACCTGTCACATTATACAGAAGTCAACTCTAAATGGATCAAGAACCTAAATTTGTACCCAGAAACCATTGAAGTATTACAGGAAAACATAGGAAGCACTCTCAAAGATAGAGGAATTGTCAGTTTTTCTTGAAGATCTTGGTATAATTCTTCAGTGAAACCATCCTGTCCTAAGTTTTTGTGGCAATAATACATTATTTACCATTAGATATAATTGTATACTGAGTTTTAGGCAACTAATAATAAATTTAATTTCCTGAGCAATGCAGAGACTAGTTTTCTATTTCAAAATTAGACTTATTTTTCATTTTGGTAATGGCATTGAATTTTATGCTTTGAGATGTTTCTTGAAAAAGGAAGAGGGGACTTTTTCTCCTACTTTTCTGGGTTTTGAGAGCTCAGTGACTGTGGAGTAAGAAGTTCAAAGATCTGCAGTCCTTCAGTAGATCCAGAAGTGCCAACTCAGCACTGTTGGAGAACTAAATATCCAAATATATATAGCTTATCATATTATAAATCTATAATTATATACATTATATAATATATAATATTTATGTAAGCTATATAAAATACATATAATATATTGCAAATTTTGTATATTTCTTTTAGTATCTAAAGTCATACTTTATGTAATATATAAAATTCATATACTATGAGTTATTTTAGTATATAAAATATTATGCGATATAATATAATTCATAAATATATAATATTTATATAATTACAAATACCTTATACATATTGTACATTTATAATTAATATAAATTAATATAAATTATATACATATTAGATATGTATATTGTATATGCATATTATATATAATATAAATTATATAATTTGATATAATATATACTACATCACATATAATATATACTGTATACAATTATATATAGCTTATATAATTCCAGTTTATAGTTCTATTTTCAACACATCTCTAATTTGGTTAATTGTTTTTTCAGTGTGAGTCATGGTTTAATTAAATAGTTAAAGTGGTCAAGCTACAACATTTTGTTTTAATAGTGTTTTGTGTATTCTTTTTTGTGATTCTCAGTAAACATTTTATTTTTGTTGTTGAATATAATTTTAGTTATCCTTCTCCACTTGAAGAATTCCTTAACTCTTTCATCAACTTCCTGACTATTGCTCGTATGATATAGGTGAATAAATGCCCCTTCCTCTTGCAGCCTTGAAGAATGCGGTTAGTTCCCCTTTCTTACTGAGGAAACGTAGTTGGTGGTATTTGAATATTATGGTCAGAAGAGAAGGGTGGACAATGAACATACAAAGGTGATTTATTTTGTCATGCGACTGGCTATGTTTTCTTCATAATTGTCTTAATCACTATATTTCATAATTCTCTTTCGTGGTGTGAGAAGGAAAATGTGACTCAATAATGAGAAATAACAGGCTACATTATATATGATATTATATATTACAAATGACCAGTTTGGAGCTTGTATTTACATCTATTTAATTCTGGCAGAGGGACAGGGAGAAAGAGACATGTATACAGAAAGCAAGAGAGGAAGCACCACACATTCATTTATTCCCCAAATTCCCGTAATGGCTGGAAGTCAACTGGTCTGGTAAGGGAGCGAAAACTCAGTCCAGGTGTATCCCAAGGGTGACAGTATCTGTGTGAGACATCATTGCTGTCTTGCCACGAGCATATTGGCTGGACTCTGGAAACTAAATTTTGAGCTCGGTATTGAACTTAGGTTCTGTGAAGTAGGATACATGCATCTCAACCAGCATCAAACTTGCCAGGGGAAATGCCTTTTTCATGTCTACATAGTTTATGCCACAAGATTCTGATAGACATAGCTACACTGCTAGGGAAAGTGGGAGAGAAAAGTAGATAACTGAGTGGAATGGTCTAGATGGCTTCTGCCAGCGATGAAGACTGGAGTGGGGTTTCAGGAAAATGGGGAAATTGTCACAGGCTGAGGAAATGTCCCTTCCAAACCAAATAGCTGATAGAGTGAAAAAAGAAAGATATAAAGGTCTCTGCACTTATGGGGCTTTAGCATTTTTTTATTTGGTTTTGTAATTAATTGTTCTTTCCATTCAGATGAAATCTTAGTGTATTAATTTATCTTTGTTTTTGTGAGTAAAGCAATTCTAATCTAGAAAATCTGTACTATTTGACAATGAAGATGATTATTTGAGTGAATGCAGGTATTTTTAAAAATAAATATTTTTCTTTATGTGGTAATAAAGCAAATAAGTTCAAGATGTATTTTTGTCTTCCTTTTAAGATTGGAAATTAAACTCAAGCTTTAACCACAAAACATTATGCAAACATTACTAATTTCCGTAAAATAGCAATATATTTTTCATTTTTTCTTGATATTTATATGCCTCCTTTTATAGTTGTTTGCATTGTTAAATGAAGCTTTCTATCTTAAAAATTCACTCTTGATCTCAGGGGGATATTTGAATGGAAAATGGAGCAATTGCTGTTCTGAAAAACACCTGTCTTTTTCCTATGAAGTTTCTCCATAATTTGTATAAAAAGGAAAACTTGGCATTTGTTTTTAGCTTTCAGCTCTTCGAATTTTATTCAGATCCTTCTCTTTAAAATGTCAATTGCTATTTATTTGTGAGAACTTATTTTTTTAGAAGTGTCAATTGAATGTAAGAAGTATGCAAGGCTCACTGATATCTAATATATTATTCACCACATCATGTTTCAGATCCAGAAAATTTTGTAAGCATGGAAAGTATTTTCTGTTATGAAGACATTTTGATCTGAATAAGAACATTATATAATTTTCCTGTTTCATATTTTCTAAGTATCACTACTGATGAGTGCTCATTTTGCACCAAATAACCTTATCATTTTTAAACATGCAGAGATAATAATTTAAAAAATTATTCAAAAGGCAGAGTTACAAAGAAACAAGGGGAAATAGTAATATTCCATCGGTTGATATGCATCCTGAATGGCTGCAATAGCTGGGACAATTCCAGGCTCGAGTCAGGAACCAGTATCTTCATGTGGTCTTTCCACATGGATAGCAGGGGCACAACTGCTTTGACCATTTTTCATTGATTTCCCATGTGTGCTAGCATAGAGCCAGATTTGACGTGGGCAGCAGGGACTTGAATTGTCACTTGTGTGGTAAGCTGATGTTGTAGTCCATGGCATAAGTCACTACACTACAATGCCAGTGGCACTACTTTCACATTTTAGTGAGGTATATGTTGACATTTAGCACATATGCATTGTATAAACTAGTTAAATCAGGCAACTGTCCTTTCCATCTTGCTAATTTTTATACATTTTTTGACAGTCATGCAAAAAAAATAGTTAAAACGTTCAGGGTAAATAATGCCATGTACTAGTGAAAGTGGAGCATTTATTTAGAATTGGTTCCAAATATACAAAGCAATAATTGGTAGAAATATTCAGGTTAATGTTTTTGAGTATCCATTTTTAGCATGAAAAATCAAAATTTTAAAATAATTTAGTAGATGATTTAGATTATATATAATAATAAGTTAATTCCAGAAGCTTTGTGGAATTCATGAATACAGGCTAATAAAGAAGATCTACTAAATTTAAACATGTGTTAGAATATATATGCATCAGTAAATCATGAAAAATTCTCAGCATGGAAATATTTTCTGATTACTACACAGGATTTCAGCTGTAATTCTAATTTCATTTGTGAAGCAATTTAACTCTGAGATTTCTGATTGGTTTTGTCTTGCTATCTCCAAACCTTTGCTGAATATCTGATTCATATTATGGATTTTTTTCTTTAGTTGATTAGTTTGTCCAATTGTATTTTCTTATATTTCATTAAGTTTCTTTAAAATTATTCTTCTGGGCCACCTACATGGGTGCAGGGTCCCAAGGGTTTGGGCTGTCCTCTACTTTTTTCTCAGTCCACAAGTTAGGAGCTGGATGGGAGGTAGAGCAGCCAGGACATCAGCTGGCACTCATATGGGATCATGGCAACACTTATGAGGTCAGAATTTAGCCACTGATCCATCACACCAGGCTTGACTACCTTCTTTCTTTTGATTCCGTAAATTATTTTGTTCCCAGAGAATTTATTCAATAGCTGATTCCAACTACTTGGTTTGTTCTATCATTCACTTCTGTAGGATGCTTCTTTTCTAAGTGTTTCATCTGCGTCTGTTATTCCTGTGTGTGTGTGTAATATGCCTTTCAAATAAATAAGTAACTCTTAAAAAATAGTACCAGCTCTGTGGGGCTAAATCTGTGGTGGTTAACCTGCTGCTTCCTATGCCTTTATCCTAACTATCTCTGCAAAGTTCCAAGTTCCTGGCTTTGGCTTGGCCCAGCCTTGGGTGTTTCTGCCATTTTAGGAGTAATCAATGAATGGAAATCTCTCTCTCTGTTTCTCTGTAACTGCTTTTCCAATAAATGACACAATCTTAAGGTTAATGCTGGCTCTGAGAGGGAGAGTTCTGATAAATTAGGGCCAGTGTTGAATAATGCAAAAATTAGCCCAAATCAATTGAGTTAACATTAAAAATTATTGATTTACCTGTAAACACCTCACACACAACTCACAAGAACCTAATCTATTATGTGCCATTCTCTGTATAAGAAAAGTGAGTCCAAGAATTATAAGCTGCTGGAGACTGAGGTGAGGACTTGCCTAATTCAAGGTTTGTGAAAGTCAGATTTCAGCATTTGTTGTTTCTGATGAAAACACAACCACATAAGCTCCAGCGTGCTGTTATGATGTGATTGGTATGGACTGAAAATGTCTAGGCAAGGTTGGGTCTAAAATGGTCAAGGCTTTATCTAGAAGCCTGTTTGTTCTATTCATTATGTTTCTGGTAGAGACTAAGAATGCAAATGATACAAGTGTACTTTTTATTTAAAAATTCTAAAATCTGTTGATCTTATTTATCTGAATAAGAGAAACAGGGAGAGAACAAGAGAGTGAGAGCAAGGGAGGTCTCGAACTCACCATGTGATTGTATGCTCCCTAACTACCTATAATAGCAGGAATGGGCAAAGCTGACACCAGGAGCTGTTTATTCAGTCAATCCAGATCTTCCACATGCAACTGTATGAACCATCACCTTCTTCCTTGCAGCTTGTGCATTAGCAGATAGCTTGAATGAAGGGTAGAATGACTTAAGTGTATGTACTCCAATATGTAATATAAGTGTCCCAAGCAGTATTTTAAATGCTGGACCAAATGCCTGCATCCTGCCTAAGTGTACTTCTTGAAAATGTTATTTAGATAATTAATATCATAAAATGCATTTTTCTCCTCTTAAACTTGTTATACATTTATAAGCTAGTTTTCTTCCTTTATTCTTTTCTTCTATGTCTCTCTCTCTTTCTTGTTCTTTCCCTTTCCTTCCCTCCCTCCCCTCCCCTCCCCTTTCTTCCCCTCCCCTCCCCTCCCCTTTCTTCCCCTCCCCTCCCCTCTCTATCCCATATTTTAAAGGTATGTTTTTCCTACTTGTATGTGAACACCTGAAATACTTTGTCAAGGAATCTTTGGCTGAATTTGTTATCCAGCCTTTGATGATTGCTACTATTTAAAAAAATATAATCAAACTTAAAAGTTACAGATAGAAGGAGCTTGATATTTAGATGGCTTGAAAGCAGTTTAACATTCCATGCTGAGCATCCCTTTTGCCAAATTTAATGAAAATCAACATGGTGTTGAAGCAGTTAGCATGTGAATTCTGCTATCATCTTTGCAAATGTTGAAATGAGAAGATCTCAAATAACAGCTAATAAATTAGTGGTATCTATCTGTACCACATTCTTCATCTCAATAGCAACTGGCTTGGGGCCTTAATAAATTTACTCCCACCTTTATGATATCCTTGCTTTTTTTTTCTTTCTGTTCCCTGGGTTTGTATCTTGGCTCAGATCCTTATTCCTAGGATATAGTTTATCTGAGAGTTTGGAAGTGTAGTTCAGTAATTTGACATGCAACCTTTTTGATGACTATTTCAATAAGATAATCATATCAAGACATTTACTCACTGATCTCTGTGAATACAATTTATGATCATGCCATTCTAAGTTATTGTCACATAAAATGATAATATAAGCTGATTTTTAAGCAAATTTTGAATCGTTTTGAATTTCTTTATCATGCTAATCTGAGGAGGCAACCAGTTTTTATTGGCATAATTTTGAAAATAGCTTGGACTACAAAAGAATCAATACTTGTTCTTTTACTAGTATAACTTATTTTTTAAATGATGATCATATTTTTAGAATGTATTATTGATAACTATTGTGAGTAGTAATTATATAGTCATATAATTTCAAAATTATGGCATTTTTACAGAATCTTTGGAGATCCTTCCTATATTAAATTCTTTCTTAGTGGTTTTGTCATGGGAATCATGATAGACCTGATCATTTCAATATTTCCTTGGAAACATTTGGGGTTACGGAGGTGACTCATGGGAGTAATGTGGAAGTATTTGGATTCAGAGGCTTATCAAAAAAAAGGTAACCAGGAACAGACTACATTTTAAATTCAAATAATATGGTACTGTGAATTTGGCATTTTTTATTCAGAAAAGAATGCTTAATCAGAAAAAATTGTTCAATGTATGAAAATATTTTGAAGTAAATTTAAAGTAATTTGAAATTACAGAAAATATTATTTTTAAATGTTCGGTAGGCTGAATAAATTGTGCCACTAGTTTCTAAAAAGGTTGCTTTACCAGCTGGTTATTATTTTATTTATATCTTCTAATTTATTTGAAAGAATGATATTCTTTAAAATTTTATTTTCTAATTTTTTGGGTGGCAGGCTTTCTTTTTTGAAGAATAAATCACCAAACCTCATATACTATAGCTTACAGTCTATTGGGGAAAGTTGAAAGCTATTGACAATTTTTCCAATAAATAAAGATAGCTATTCTGATAGTATCATTTGCTGAGTGAGCTACCTAATGCAGTGGGAACTGATAAGGTGAAAGAGTGAGAAAGGGACAAGAGGAGTAATCTATGCTATGAATGGCTCCTTTCCTGTATGATTAAAAACATTTTATCTTTTTTATTATTTTTTTTAGTGTTATAAAAACATTTTATTTATTTGAAGGGCTGCATTAGAGAAAAATGAGGGAGAAGATAGAGATCTTTAATATAAAATAATATAATAAAACAATTTTTATTTACTAATATTTTATTTAATAAAATAATATAATAAAAATAAAGATTTTTATTCCCTTGTTCATTTTCCCAGTTGCTTTAATAGCTGTTTCTGAGCCAAACTAAAGGCAGGAGCTAGGATTTAGGAATTTCTTTTGGGTCTCCCACATGGCATTTGTCCAAGCATTTGTCTATCCTCCACTGTTCTCCTAGTCACATAACAGGATTGGAAGAGGAGCAGCTGGAACTTGAACTAGTACTCATGTCAGATCCTGTTGTAGTAGATGGCTTTACCCTCTAAACCACAACACTGGCCACTTGTTTTGCAATCTTTTGGAAAAAAATTACTACAAATAATAAGAATACTTTGAGAACATAATCTAAGTAGATAATAATGAGTGAGCAATCCGGAGAAGTAAATAAAAGTCAATAGCAAGAAAAACTTTGGGGAGTATCCCAAATTATGGAAATGAATAAAAATATTTTTCTGAAACAAGGAATTAAGTAATTTTTTAAAATGTCAAAAACATTCTAATGGAAACATTAACATGTGGGATACAACAAAAATAGTACGAAGAGGGGACTTGGTAGCAATCAATATCTAGAATGATTTTAAGTAAAAACATATTGCTGTGGTTATGGAGTGAGAAAAACAAGAGCAAACTGAACTCCCAGGTAGTATAAGCATAGAAAAAAAAATTAAAAATATAATAAAAGTAATAAAGACAAAAATTTAAAAAATCAGTGAAATGAAGATCTATCTGATACTTAAAAATGATAACACTGAAAACCCTTAGCTAGAAAAAGAATAAAGAATACACAAATAAAATTAGAGATGAAAAGAGACTTTATGTCTGATATCACAGATAAAAGATTGTGAATTCTGAACTACATAGATTGCAATGATTTAATCATGAAAAATGACTTGTCTGGGTATAGAATAATTAGTAACATATAAATTATTATTAAGAAGGATTGATTCAGTAAGAAAAAAACCTCTTATTTTAAAATAAGCTTTGAACAGATGATTTACGTTGCTTATTTATACCAACAATTTAAAACATTATCTAATATCAATTTTCTTTAATTATTCCAACAAATAAAATAGTAGAGAGTTTTTCCAAATTCATTACATGAGGCTAATATTACCCTGATACTAATGCCAGATGGATGTGTATGCAGAAATTCTCATCAAGCTGCTAGCAAGACAAATTCAGTAGTACAATAAAAAGATGATTCACCATGATCAATGTAGGATTCATCTCAGGAGTTCAAGGATGATTCAACATAATGTATACATAATACACCACATGAACAGGATAAAGGTAAAAATTATGATCACCTCAATAAATGCAAAAAAAAGCATTTTATAAAATTCAACTTCTCTTTATCATAAAAATCTCTTAAGTCAAATATGGAAGGAGCGTGACCTCAACAAAATTAATATCATATATAACAATCCAAAAGGTAACATATTGTCTGGGCAGAAACTGAAGCATGACAAAATTGTTCTTTTCAGTTCAGGTTAGTATTGGAAGTCCCAGCCAGAGAGAGTAGGTAAGAGACTAAGACAAAGAACATCAAACTTGGAAAGGAAGAATTCAGACTATCACTATTTGCATATAAAATGTTCTTATATAGAAAATTGCAAAGACTCCACCAAAGAACTACTGTGAACTAAAATGCATCGATTGGAGTTGTATATAAAAACCAGAAACACTGCCATATACCAATAACAAATGATCTGAAAAAAATTCTTTCCAATTGCTTATACAAGTCTAGGAATTATTTAAGCACAGAGATGAAAGGTATGTACAATAAAAATCAGATAACATTGAAGAAGGAACATTGCACACAGCAAAATGAAAACAAAATTATATACGGATTGGAACAGTCAAAAGCATTAAAAAAATCCATGATACAAGAAATCTGTGGACTCAGAGCTATTCCTGTTAAAATACTAAAGAACCTTTTTCACAGAACTACAGTAAATGATCTAATGTTTATATGGAACTGTCCATGTAAAAAAAAATCCTGAATAATTGAAGCCATGTTGAAGAAAAGGAGTATACCAGTGCACATTCCACTACCGGACTTCAGAACTAGAACATTAACATCTTGGCATTGATATAAAAATAGACACATTAATCAGTGTAACATGAAAGACTCCTTAGTGATAAACCTATAGGAAACTGATATTTCAGAAAGATCCTAAGCATATTCGTTGGAAAGAAAAGACAATCCTTTTTTAATAATTGATGCTGTGAAAACTGGATATTCACATGCAGAAGGATGAAGCCAGATTTTTAACTCTTACCAAGTACAAAAATTAACTCAAAATGCATTAAAGACCTAATGTAAGGCTTGAAACTTTTAATGTTATAGAAAAAAAATATAGGGCAAGTACTTCAGTACATTGGACTAAGGAAGGATTGTGTGTGTGTGTGTGTGTGTGTGTGTGTGTGTGTGTGTTAAGAGTCTGTAGAAGCACAGGAAATAGAAGCAAAAATAGACATTTGGGATTTCCTCAAATGGATGAGTTTCCTTATAGTAAATCAAACAACCAGTGGAGTTAGCAGACTGCCTATATTTTGGGATAAAATATTTGCAAGTTATATATGTAACAGGAGATTAATAGAATTAGAATTTTGGGGGAACACAAAAAATTCAACAACTTAAAAGTAAACAACCTATTGAAAAAAATAGTGATTTATAAAATGCAAAAGAAGAAAAAATAATTATCCAATATATTCATGAAAAAAATGCCCAGCATTTGTACCCAACAGAGGCAAGCAGGTCAAAATCCCAATGACATATCATCTCATTTCAGTAGCTGTCATAAAAAAATCCCCAAAATAATACCACAGTCTGATGGTGAAAACAAACAAACAAACAAAAACAACAACAAAACCCCAGAACAATTGTTAAAGTCATATTGGAGGTTACGGATATGACAAGTTCCTTCAGACAACCTCTGTCTGTTTTTGGCTTATAGGTGGATGCATTTCAGCCCATAACAGGTTGACCAACTGAAAGAATTTATTGGCCCAGACTAATTAAATATATTGACAATTCCCTCTGAACTCTTTATGGTTACCACCAGTGGACAAAGCACCCCTATTGTTTACTCCATCACTTCCTTTCTTCTTTTATTTCTAATTATCTTCTTGGTGTTTTCCAGTATTCTTTGATTTTTTATTTTAAATTCTTGGTCATTTTCTCTTTAATACTTCTCTGTCCCTCATCATTTTACTCGCCTACTTTGCAGAGGTGTTTAGTAATTACACCATTGCTGTTGTCATTTAGCACTTAGATTGTTTTTATCTGATATTTTTGTCTTGTGTTTTTGGTATTTTACTTGGAACAATTTCTTTTGATGCATATTTAAAAGGCTTATTCTTTTGTTGGTTCTCTTGTGTCTAATGATGAATGCATGGAAAGCATTCTTGATATGCTCTTTATGCCTTTTTCTTAAGTGTTTCTTTTGATTTTGTACTTGTTCTGAAATTCGCCAACTATCCATTCATGTTGATAACCTCTTTACTAATGTATTAATATTACTCATTATTATTTTAAATTCCCTGTCTAAAAGTTTCAACTTCCGGGTAATACTTGTGAATTTTTTTGTTGCTTGTTCTTGCACTCTCTCTCTTTTTTTTTTTAAGATTTATTTTTATTATTTTCTCATTGGAAAGGCGGATATACAGAGAGGAGAGACAGGGAGGAAGATCCCCCGTCCGATGATTCACTCCCCAAGTGAGCACAACGGTCGACGCTATGCCGATCCGAAGCCAGGAGCCTCTTCTGGGTCTCCCACGCGGGTGCAGGGTCCCAAAGCCTTGGGCCGTCCTCTGCTGCTTTCCCGGGCCACAGGCAGGGAGCCGGAAGGGAAGCGGGGCTGCCGGGATTAGAACCGGCGCCCATATGGGATCCCGGGCGTGCAAGGTGAGGACCTTAACCACTTGCGCCACTGCTCCGGGCCCGTTCTTGCACTCTCTTAACAAAAAAGATTTGTCTTTATTGAAAAGTGACATGTAAAAAGAGAAGGAGAGACAGAGAGGAAGCTCTTCATCCGCTGATTTAGTCACCAAGTGACTGCAACGGCTGGAACTGAGCACATTTGAAGCCAGGAGCCAGGAGCTTCCTTTGGGTCTCACATGTGCATGCAGGGTCCCAAACTTTTGGGCCATCCTCAACTGCTCTCCCAGGTCACAAGCAGGGAGCTGGATGGGAAGCAGGGCTGCCAGAATTAGAACTGGTGCCCATATGGGATCCTGGTGCATTCAAGGTGAGGTCTTTAGCCTCTAGGCTGCCACGTTTGGGCCCATTTGTTTTCTTTCTTAATATTTTGTAGGTATAGATGTGCATATATATGCATATGGGTGGAATAAGATAAATGCAAGTTTTGACAAATTTTGCAAGAATGTTGTTTCTCATGTATTTTGATTGAATAGTCAATATGGTGCCTTTGTCTGTTTTGTTGTTTTTGCTGTAGCAAAACACTGCAGACCGGTTAAATGTATTTGGCCATTGTTTGGAAGACTGGAGTCCAAGACTGAGGGTTATATTTATGTGCCATACCTTAGTGGTGTTACAGTGAGAGAAGGAGAGGAAGCTGAACTACTATATATTTCCACGATAGCTAGCTAACTCTTAGGATTGTGTCCCTAATCTCTTTATGAAGGTATTGCCTTTATGACCTGTTCTATTTCCACCACCACCATGGCAGTGAATTTCAACCTTTTGATGCTTACTGTGGATGGTTGTGCAGTTTTGTTTAGGAATTGAGTTAATTTGAGGTTTTGAGTGCTAATGCTTGCTAATGCTTACCTGATGTTTCTCCCTTCAGTCTTTATATTTGGTGTAAATGTTAGTTGCCTGGGATTTTTCTTTAATAATTCTGATCTACCCTCAGTTTTAGGTTATATCCCATATTATAGTTTGAGAGCCATGGGACGAGTTTTCTGTATTCTGATTAGCTTTAGTTTTAACATTCCCATTGCAAAGTTGTGATAACTGGATAAAATGAATTTGTTATTTTGATTGAATCTTTGTGCAATGAATATCGAAATCAAAATACCATATTATACACAGAGATATATAGTTATTTATCAAACTAAATACAAATAGATAGATTGCAAAAGATTCTTTATTAAAGATTTTGTGTATATTTGAAGTTTTATCTGTCATAATCCTAAATTTTGCAGTTTTTTCATTATTTTCACGCTATTAGGACTTAGGAGCCACTGAGGGAGTATGTGCATTCACAATTCTCATTAATTCTAAATATAAAGCTTTATGAAAGATTGTCTAAATATTAACCATAAAAAGCAAAATAAGATTTCATTCAATGATTTCATCTTTTCTTAGTTTTTTTTTAAAAATAATTTTTAAAAAGTTTTAGAACTCAAATTCAGAAGAATATCTTTAACTTTTAAATGTATATGATGCTTAGTGCAGAAAAGATGTTCAGTTCCCTAAACACTGAAACACAAAGGAAGCAGCATGTAATTTAGTAATATGTGTCTCCAAGGGCTTCCTAATTACCTTCTAATGTGGCACTTATATTTAGAAAATTAATTTTCTCATTTTTATGATCCCATATCCATTTCTAGAAACATGTTCTTAAGATATCACTGCTTAATTATAAAGGAATCATTAACGGAGTAGATTTTTCAAGTTTGAAATTGTACTTTTGAGCATTTCCACTAGAGTTTAAGACCTTTTCAAGACCTTTGATTTGCAGTGTGCAATAAAAAAATCGCATATTAGACATTTGCCAGCAATTTCCTAATGTTTATTATAAATCCATGGTTGCATCTGTTTCTTCCAATGAGTCTCCTAGTGCACACTCAGGGGTCTCTTCTTCTACTGGTGCTCAGTTGATTTAATTAGGCAAGTCCCACTAATGTGCTAATTGGAAGACAGATTTTTTAGCATTCGCCTGAGATTAGATTGCATCTACAGAACCATAATTATTTTGATGGCCTGCCACAGTACAATAGATGAACTGTGTATTGGCTAAATTTTTGATGAAGTTAACTTTCTATTTTTGTCTGTTCTATACAGTTCTGTCTCAAAATATCCTTTGTTTTACTCACATCAGTTTTTGCTGTGTTTGTAATATACCATGCCTCAAATATTTAATAGTATTATATATTTTTACTACAAAATGAAAGAAAGATAAAACATCATTGATCTTAAAACTTAACATGGGACAGTAGCTGGAAGAGTAAGTACAAATTAGCTTCCAATTCTAGTACAAAACATTTTACCTTATAAGCTCAAAATATTTGCATATTATAGTTTTTGCCCATTTGTGTCCTATATTAGCTTCTCTAAAGCCATGATTCTGAAAAGCACTGTTATGACCTTCCTATGTCCCAATCACTGTTTTAACAAACAGCATCTAAAAATGAGAGAAAATATCAAATTAAAATGCCAGTCTTGCTTATGTATACTACATTTTTGTACTCTATATTAATCACCATAAATCAGGAAAAACATGATATTTGTCTTTTGGGATTGGCTCATGTCTCTAAACATAATGGTTTCCAGTTGCATCCATTTTGTTGCAAAGGACAATATTTTCTTTTTTTTCTTTTTAAAAATGATGGAATAGCATGCTGTAGTCTATATGTACTTCTTTTTATTTATCCAGTCATCTGTCGATGGACATATCAGTTGATTTCATATTTCAGCTATTGTAAATTGAGCAACCATAAACATGGACATTTATAGTACTCTTACTTATACTGATGTGATTTGGTTTGGGAAGATTCCCATTAGTGGATTGTCTGGGTCATATGGTAGATATGTTTTCAGATTTCTGAGTAACCTTTATACTGACTTGAATAATGGTTTATACTACTTTACATTACTAATAGTGTATTAGGGAATATTTTTCTCCATATCCTTGCCAGAATTAATTGTTTTGTGATATTTATATGATAGCCATTTTAAATTGCAGTGAGGTGAAATGTCTTTGGTTTTTACTTTGTAGTTTCTTGATGGCTAGTTATCTGAGCATTTTTTTCATGTGTGTGTTGACCATTTAACATTCAGCTTTTGTAAAATGCCTGTCCATGTCCTTTGCCCATTTGTTAACTGGATCATTTTGCTGATGTTGAGCTTCTTGAGCGAGGTATAGATTTTGGATGTCACTCCGTTATACATTTCATAGTTTGCAAATATTTTCTCTCACTCTTTTGGTTGCTCTTGGTTGAGAGTGTCTTTGAAGTATTGAAAAATCTTAGCTTGATATAAACTCATTTTAAAATTTTTGGTTTTATTACCTGTGATTCTGGGATATTTTCCAAGAAGTTACTGTGTATGCAAAAGTCTTGATGAGTTTTTCTGATTTTTTTCCCATAGTAATTTGATGATGCTAGGTAAGAGACTAAAATTCTTGATCAATTTAGAGTTAATTTTTGTATGAAGTATAAGTTAGGGATCTTTTTTACTTATGCATGTTGAGACTACATAACATGCTCCTGAAGTAACAATGAGAAATCAGTGGGGAAATCAAGAAATTTGTGGAAATGAGAAAAGATGAAAGTATGATAGCAATTACTATTCACATAAAGAAATTAGAATGTCATTAAATAATCTAACAGTCTATCGCAAGCATCTAGAAAAGCAAGAATAAACTAAACCCAAAAAGTGAAAGGATGAAAGAATTAAAATTATAGAATAATTAAATACAATTGATACTTAAAAGATATAAAAAGATCAGTGAACTAAATCGCTTTTAAAAAAATAAGCAAAATAATCCATGAATGGCCCAACTAATAAATTATATAATCAAAGATGAAAAGTTATGTTACAATGAAAATAAGTATTTTCCAATAAATGAAATAAAATGAAACAGCAGAAATTTCTAAAATCAGCTGTATGCTAATGAATTGGAAAAACTGGAATAAATGCATTGATTTTTGGGCCCTTATCTGCTAAAATTGAGTTATGAAGACACGGTAAACCTAATTAGACCAATAACCAAGACAAAATGTGATTTGGTAATAATGTCCTACCAAAGAAAAGCCCAAGTCCATATGACTTGCCTTCACTGTTGATTCTACAAACCATTATTGGAAAATTAAAATTTTCTCAAATTGATTACAGCCCATATTTGCCTTGTATGTTTTCATCTTTGCACATTCTTTTTTTTTTTTTTTTTGATTTTTTTGTATTACCTTGTTCCATTTTTCAAAGTTTTTTCAACATGGTTTTTGTTTGTTACTGTTTGTTAATCAAACTGAAAATTATTTTAATAATTTAATAATTGAGTGCGTACTTATTTGTTTCTGTTAGTGATGTATGCAGCATCTACTGTCATGGTATTTTTTATTATTGGTCTAGATTTCATTACATTTAATATAGACATTTATTTCTCAATTATAAATTTTTTATGATTCACATCTTTTTTTTTCATGTTTGTATTGTGGTTCTTCACTTTTGTACATGGTTGATGTTTTCTCTTCTGTATTTATTAAAAATATTTCTAATTTTTACTTTGATTGGTAAACTTTTCTCCTATCATCTGCATCTGGGGTGATTTTGTTGCTTTCATTCAATGTTGGGTGTTAAGTCTTTTGTTGGTAGTGCTGAAGATTGTTTTGTTTTTTGTTTACTGGCCTAATTCCATAATACAGCTTAATCCCTTTTAATACTAGGTGTTTTTTTTAAGATTTATTTTTTTTATTGCAAAGTCAGATTTATATAGAGAGAAGGAGAGACACAGACAAATATCTTATGTTTGATGATTCACTCCACAAGTGACTGCAACAGCCCGTTGCACTGATCCAAATCTTCCTCCAGGTCTCCCACATGGGATCAGGGTCCCAAGGCTTTGGGCGGTCCCCAACTGCTTTCCCAGGCTACAGGCAGGGAGCTGGTTGGGAAGCAGAGCTGCCGGGATTAGAAACTGCAAATATATGGGATCCTGGGCGCATGCAAGGTGAGGACTTTCATCCACTAGACCTCAGTGCCCGGCCCAATACGAGTTTTCAAATATACTTTTAACTTCCAGAGATCTTTTCTTCTTTACTATTTTGAATTTTATTTTGTTTCATTGTTATTATTCAAACTCTGTATATACTTTAGATCCTTTACTTGTTTTCTGTTTTAAAGCACTTTATTCTGTATCTTGTGTCTCTTGCTTAAATTCATATTCCCAATTGATTTATTTTCTTCAACATTTCTAAGACAATTTTCATGTAAATCTGTCTTTTTCTCATTATGGGAGGTCTGTGTGTGTATTTGTGTGTGTGTGTGCGTGTATGTATGTGTGTGTACATGCATTTTTGAAAAATGATTAGTATTTTAGTTATTTTCTTCTTTTCCTTTGGTTACAGAAGTATACATTAGTTTAATGAACTTATTTTGTAGGTAAGTAAGCCTTAGAACAAATAAAAATGCTTTAAATTGAGCATAGTCTTTTTCTTGTTGTTAATATATATGAGCCACACATTCTTGAAACTGATTCCAAGCCTCAGATTCTTATTTCCAAAGTGGAGCCATTTTGCCAGCCAAAAATATCACTTGACTTTACATTAATCCTTGGCAGAGTTAGTATAAAGAACCCACGGTATCCATTTGCAGCTAAGTGCTTTGCAAACGGTATATTTCTGTGAGCTAGATATAAATGCCAGTAATGATGCAGGAAGAAATTAACTAGAAAAATTCTACAGTCCATGGAGAAATTTGACTAGAAAGCTTTTCTTTTTCCTGGTCCTGACGATCTAAATATTAAGAAAAAAAAAATAGAAATCGTGTAGGTATCCTAACTGTATTTTTCTACGCCTTTTCATTGTTGGGGAATCAACACATGGAGTTGGATGGTTCCAGCTGTCACTGCATCCTATTTCGTTTTCTGTTTTTCTGCCTTTTGAGTAGTGAGGCATTCTCTTCCCCCATCTCCCGTCTCTTGCTGCTTGGAATAGTTGCAGTGGGTTCTTTAGCTTCTTCATGCTTGTAATATGTAATGAGGAGGCTCATTATGGAGAAATGCCCCTCAGGGAGGTCCAAGGCCCTTGGTAGAAGGAACTGCTCTCCTGTGCATTGGAGCAAAATATCAATTGTAGTTTAATTGCCATTTTCCCCTTTTTGCTGCCTTGGGCTGTGAAAACGTGTGGACAGTAGGGTAATGGGTCTGCTTTGAATCTTATCCCATGATTCCAGACCCCAAAACATAGGATAGTTAAATACATCATTGAGAGTCAGAAATCCTGTTTTACTGGCTATTTTAGATATAAAGATTCACTTTAAAATATTTTCCTTCTATTCTCATCCATGTTAATATCTCAAAGCATTTAACATCTGCATATCTTCCAGAGCATGCATTATTCTCTCAGCTTTCCTAATATTTTCATCAAAAATGTGTTCTCATGCAGAGATCTTTATTCATAGCATTTTATACCTACTGGTTCTTTTCATTCATCTCCTGATCTGGTCCTCTATCACCTCTTAATTAAAAATGAAACATCTAACATGTTAATCCATAGTTACACTAGGATATATTTTGCTTTTGATCCTCTGAGGAAGATGCTACTTGGGGAAAATATACTCATCATTTGAAAAGGTTTTCTCTTGGGCTATAATATGAAAGATGCTAATCATGAAATTAGACCTCTAGGTGAGATGTCCTTAGATTTAGATAACTAATATAAAAGGGCAAGAGCCATCTTAGGACAATCAGAGATGGGCTTGAATAAAGTCCAGCTATGACACTATGCTGCAGAGTGGCAATCAGGTGAACAGTAAGATAAAGAGAACTAGTGTGCTGAGTAATACAGCTATTCCCAGAATTACTTAGCTCAGTGATGGGACTAATAAGAGAGATTGTAGAGAGATGTGTACCTCTGTCACCTTAAGTTGTTTATGATGCTTTTTAATTTTTGTTGGGCCTCTTGCTTTAAGGAATATTATCTCTGATTAGGGAAGAAAGGGGTTTTTAAAGATAAATTCACATCAGTTGGACAGTTATTGCTTTGCCAGTTTTTCTTTGAATTTCCTTAATGTCTGGATTAATATCTGCTTTAACTAGGGCCATACAGGTTGCCCTGGGGTCATGAGGATGGTGGCTTCCACGAGGCATATGAGATATTTCCTCAGAGGCAGTTTTGGCTTGTCTGATATGATCAGAAGACATGAGCAAAAAAAAAAAAATCAAATTATTTCAGTAACAGCTTAGAGGCTGGGTGAGATATCTAACTAGGGACTTTCCTGAGATGCTTAAGTGGTTCTGATATCCAGGAGAAAATCTGTTTCCTTTCTTTGGACAGCTGGGAGTACCCGGGGTTCCTATGTGCTAAGAGGACTGAATTGTAGGAACTTGCAGAAGCCCCAGGCCCCTTCAGTCCTTTCCGGTTTTCTGAGGAATGGAATCCATCCCTAGTGTCCCTAGTCTCCAGGAGAAGCCAGCCCTAAATGTATCCCCACTGCAAACAAGACAGGGTTAAGGGATTTTTTCTGAGTGATTAGGATATGGACATTGCTCCCTGAAATGTCCCATATAACCATACCTGTAGTACTTAGAGATTCCATGAGATCCCCAGATTGACTGAAAGGTTGCTTCTAATACTGTAAACCTTTGCTTATCCTTTCTCTCATGTTTGATCTCTTCCACATCACACTGTAAACTGTAAAAAACACAAGTGCTGACCTTTAGGAGATTTAAAAAAAAAAAGATTTACTATATGTATTTGGAGAATAGAGTGACAGGGATAAGCAGAGACACTCCCAACATGGCTATCATGGTGCTTGCTGTACTAGGCTGAAGCCAGAAGTCTGGAATTCCATTCTGGTTTTCTGTGTGGGTGGCAGGATTTGAAGAACTTGGGCCACCTTTCAATGCTTTCCTCGGTAGCTTAGCAGGGAGTTGGATTAGAAGATTAGAAATTGAGCAGACAAGATTCCAATTGGCATTCTCATGGGATCTGATGTTGTGTTATAGGCAGTGGCTTAACCTATTAAACAACAAGTTCAATACCCTGTTTTTGAAACTTTCTACTAATGTCTTAGGCTGATTGAATCCTTTAGGATTGCCTATCCTTTCACTGAGTTTGATGGTAAAGGGATGTTTTAAAAAAAAAAACAGTCTCTCTAAAGATAGCTGAAGGATTTTCTTCAAGATCTCAGCTTATTATGGATAACTTAGAGAATTTTTTATACTTATTCTTGATTCTGCATGACCCAAACAATGAAATACTTTTACTTCAGGTCATGTATATGGTCATCTAGTTTCCATTTAGGATAATGCTCCTCTTGATGTATGACTTGCATTCCTGTAGGATATATTGAACCTTGGCCTTCCTTATCAGGCAAGGATGTGAAATCCCTGTAAAATTCATCCCCTAAGTTTCTGCAAATTGGAGCATGACCTATTTCTTAGTCCCTGATAGCATCTGTTTTAGGAGTAACATTACATCTTTCTAGGAGAGTTTTGAGTTAAAGGCTGGAAAGCCTCTATGTATTTAACTTTGTCAACTTCCATTTACTTGGTTACAGTCCCAGAGAGATAAAGGGGCATGGGCATGTATGGGGTTATTGAATTCTCCAGGAGTCTCATAGAAATGTAAGCAGAAGTCTGCAGTTAGATGTACTACTACTTGCTAACAATCTTGGATGAGGAGAGAGGGCATAAGGGAACAGGAGACGTGGACCATACGGCATATTCCATGGCAGTAGGGGAGGGGAAGGCATTTGGAGTCCTGAGGATAACTGCTTCTAAAAACATCAGATTTCCTTTAGACTTTACGGATGTCTGACTTAATATGCAGTAAACAATGTCTGGAAGTAAAGGTTTTCAGATGTAACTATAGGATTGTATTATTTCTACTATCCGTTTTGAGTGGTGTATCTGTATGTCTCCTAGCTTGTATCCTGGTCACTAGGTTGTACTGAATGAGATCAGGCATTCTTCAGAGTTTCAGGATCAAAAGAATTCTCATGCCTGATGATGCACTCCAGAGAGGTATATGTTAAAGATGACCAATTGCCCAACTGAAAGGAAAGGGGAAAAAACAATGGTGTCCCTCAATTTTTTGCATCTCCCCACTTGAAGCATCCCTTGAGTTCATTTACTCTGGGAGTATGGCATTCTGGACCCCACAACAGAGAAAGCTTGGAGAACAGAAGTAGATGATCATATTTATAACTCCACCACTTTCTGAACACCGTTTTTAGGTTTTTACGTGGCTTTTCATGACTGGAAGTCTCAGATCTGAGCAGTCTTCCTCCAAAAGCTTAACAGTTACAACTCCAGGTACAAGGATTTCAAAAATGTGAGTTTATTGGCAACACATGACTTAACAAGAATACTAGCAGAGAGATTCTCAGTAACAGGAAAGTGACTCACCCCAGGGAGCCATCTCCCAAATGTTGGCTATAAAATTCCGTAAGAAATGAGTCCAGGCGGAAAGAAGATGGCCGACGTAGGAGGAAGGCTGTGAGGGAGCGTCCAGAGAAAGAGGGATAGAAAGTTATAGAAGCAGCAAAGAGGAACAGCAGGGAATCGCAGGGAGAGGTCCGTGAGGCTCCCTAGGACAGTGTGGAGCCAAAAAGATCCACACAACTCGGAAGAACAGCGAGAACGGAGCAGGGCAAAGGTAGAGAAACTGACATCCCACTCCAGACCTGCTGAGTCACTTTTGAAAACGGCCTGACGGGAGACGCGGACAGCCCGGAGGCGGGGAGATCGGGCGGATCGTCACCGGCGGGAGGCGGAGGCAGACTGCAGCGGCCCGGACGTTTGGTGAGCGGGGGGGGGTTGACGTGGCAGCCTCCGCATTCCTTGACCCCTACTGAGGTTCCAGCCTCTGAGAACGCGGGGCAGACAGACTGAAACTGTTGGGTTTGTGCCTTGGGAACTACGCACAGTGGTGTTGGTGGCTGAGGGGGCCCCAGGAAGGCGCCTCAGATGTTCCTACACTGAGGGGGCCAGTGCGTCTCAGTGCGCAGAGGCTGCTGGCGAGGATCTGGAGTCCTCCACATCCTGCCTGGTGGAAGCGCGAGAACATCAGGAAGACCCTGGTCGCTGCGCCGAGCGGACTAGGCGGCCCCGCCTGCAGCAGCTGCCTCCACAGCGCAGGTGTCAGGTGTCAGGTGTCAGGAGAGCTTTGAGATTTGGGAAGTGTAGCGCTGTGTGTCCCCGACACGCAGGTACCACTCCCATAGGGTGAACTGCTCACCCCTCGCCTCCCACCCCGCAGTTCTGAGCGTGGGCGACCCACCAGGAGAGCTCTGAAAACTCCTGCACCACACTGACACGGTGTGAACCTGCCGTGAAATTATAACAGGGCGCCTGGGCCACTCCTCCGCTAAGGGCCGGTGTGAGAGAGCCACACAGGAGCAGGGGCTCTGAACACCCACACACCACGAGTGGTGGATTCACTGCACAAGAGCCACGCCTGGAAAGTGCCTCACCCACAGTCCCGTGTGTGGGAGACGCACCAGGTGGGCTCTGAAAAACCTTGCAGTCCCTGACACGGAGAACGCAGGGAGAAAGCACATAAAACCTTCTAAGTCCTGTGGATTCCCGTGCAGGGGGCACACCCAGAGAGCGCCTCCATCCCTCCACGCCCTGGGGTGTCACACCTGTAGAAGAGGTGCCCAGAGTGTGCCTGGAATCCACTGGGCCCCCAAGGTGGTGCTCTACAGCCCCGGGCCCTGAGAACGCACCAACGGTGCCTTGAAAATTACCACGCTCGGCAACACCACGCCTGCAGGCTCCAATCTCTACAGGAAAGCACCTGACAGCCCCTCAACACACGGGTTCATTTGCCCCACCAGAATTCACCAACGCAATGGGAAAAACCACTAGAAAGAGCTGTGCTCCAGATGAAAGAGCCAGCACCCCACCAAACATGGGCCAAAAGCCATTATCAATATCGGCGATGCGAGATGAAGACATGGAAGTGTTACCAGCAAAGGAATTGATGAAAATAATGCTAAAATTTCTCAGAGACGTGGACACAAAGCTGGAAGACTACCAGAACCGCATAATCACTGAAATACAACAAATCAAAACCAAACTGGATGCCCAAGAGAATAAAATTGAAAGCCTCATCAACAGAATAAATGCGGCAGAGGAAAGGATCTCTGAAACAGAAGACACACAAAATGAAAGTGCCCAGCGAATTAAACAGCTGGAGACAAACCTCAGCAAAACTAATAAAATGATGCAAGAGATGAAGGATTACCTTAGAAAACTGAATATTCGGATCATCGGCCTCCCTGAGGGAGTAGAAAGAGAATCTGGGATGCAAGCAGTGCTTGATGAAATTATACAGGAAAACTTCCAAAACACTTGGAACACGAATCCACCCCGCATACAGGATGGACAGAGAACTCCCAACAGACATGATCCAAAGAGATCTTCACCCAGACACACGGTGCTCAGGTTCTACTCCAATGAAGACAAAGAAGGAATCCTGAGACAAGTACGAAGTAGAGAAAAGATCACATACAGGGGAAAACCCATCAGAATCACTGCTGACTTCTCCGAAGAGACCCTACAAGCAAGGAGAGAATGGACAAAGATCTTCCAAGTCCTGAAACAAAACAACTGTCAACCAAAAATAATCTACCCAGCAAAGATCTCATTTGTATATGAGAACGAAATCAGATACTTCAATAGCAAAGAAAAACTAGAAGAATATGTCTACACAAAACCAGCTCTGCAAAGTCTCCTTAGAAATGCACTAGTCCCGGACAAAAAGGAGGCAAATCACAAACAAAGCTGGCAAATAAGAAGGTCTCCAAACTAAAAGCTGCACAAACAAGACAACTACATAGGCAACAACACACACACAACACAATCACATGGCAGGGCAAAATTGCAAACTCTCAATTTTAACTCTCAACACAAATGGTCTAAATTCACCAATCAAAAGACAGAGATTAATAGAATGGATCATCAAACAAGACCCAACCATCTGTTGCTTACAAGAAACGCATCTAACCAGAAAGGATGCAAAGAAACTGAAAGTGAAGGGATGAAAAAAGATATTTCACGCCAATAGACGAGAAAAAAAAGCTGGGGTAGCTATCCTAATTTCAGACGAAATAGATTTCATTCTAACTAACATCAAAAGAGACAGGGAAGGTCATTTTATACTGGTGAAAGGAATGATCCATCAAGAAGCAATCACCATCATTAATGTTTATGCACCGAATCTTAATGCACCTAGTTACGTAAAGCAATTACTTACAGACTTAAAGGAAGACATAGACACCCGCACAATTCTTGTAGGCGATCTCAACACACCTCTAACAACAATGGACCGGTCTATGAAACAAAAACTCAACAAAGAAACAACAGAGCTCACACAAACAATAGAACAACTAGACTTAGTAGACATATATAGAACTTTTTATCCTAAGGCCACAGACTATACATTCTTCTCAGCGGTGCATGGCACCTTCTCCAGAATCGATCACATGATAGGACATAAAGCGAATCTAAACAACTTCCAAAACATTAGTATCATACCATGTACCCTCTCAGACCACCATGGGATGAAACTGGAAATCAACAACTCAAAACTCCCCAGGAAGTATAGGCACTCTTGGAAATTGAACAATATGCTATTAAACGAACAATGGGTCAGAGAAGAAATTAAAGATGAGATCAAAAAATTCATGGAAACCAATGAAAACTCTGATACTACATTCCAAAACTTGTGGGACACCGCCAAAGCAGTGCTAAGAGGTAGATTCATTGCAATCGGAGCGCATGTCAAGGCCCAAGAAAGACGCCAAATACAGGAACTAACCACACACCTCCAGGATCTGGAAAAACAGCAGCAGAAGAGTCCCACGCACAATAGGAAACAAGAAATCATCAAAACAAGGGAGGAGATAAACCAAATAGAAATCAAAAAAACTATACATAAAATCAACAAATCAAAAAGTTGGTTTTTTGAGAAAATAAACAAAATAGACACTCCACTGGCCCGATTGACCAAAAAAAAAAAACAAGAGAAAGTGAGAATCAATAGCATTAAAGATGAAAAAGGCAACATAACAACAGACACTGCAATCATTAAGAAAATAATTAGGGTGCCCGCTATCACCACTGCTATTCAACATAGTCCTAGAGGTACTTGCAGAGGCCATAAGACAAGAAAAAGAAATCAAAGGCATACGTATAGGAAACGAAGAAGTCAAGCTTTCACTATATGCAGATGACATAATCCTATACATAGAAAAACCAGGAGACTCAATACAGAAACTGCTAGAACTTATACGAGAGTTTGGCAGAGTGGCAGGGTACAAAATTAACGAACGAAAATCAACAGCCATAGTGTATGCAAATAACACCAAGATGGAAGAAGATCTAACCAACAGGATACCATTCAAAATAGCAGAGAGAAGTATGAAGTATTTGGGAATAAATCTAACCAAAAGCGTAGGAGACCTATTCGAAGAAAACTACAAATTATTTAAAAAGGAAATTGAACAAGACCTCAAAAGATGGAATAACATCCCGTGCTCCTGGATAGGCAAAATCAATATCATTAAAATGTCTATACTACCACAAGCAATATACATTTTCAACGCAATTCCAATCAAATTGCCCAAAACATTCTTCACGGAACTGGATACAATGATTCAAAAGTTCATCTGGAAACACAAAAAACCACGAATAGCTAGAACCATCCTGAAAAATAAGAGGTTAGCAGGGGGAATCACAATCCCGGACCTCTGGACATACTATAGAGCAGTGGTTATCAAAACAGCCTGGTACTGGCACAAAGACAGAAAGGAAGATCAATGGAATAGAATAGAAGCACCAAAAGGGAACCCACACAAATACAGCCAATTAATCTTTGACAAAAAGACCAATGATAGCTCAAGCAAGTGGGAAGGCCTCTTTAGTAAATGTTGTTGGGACAACTGGCTGATAGCCTGTAGAAACAAAAGGATAGACCCACATCTATCACCATACACTAAGATCCAATCTACATGGATAAAAGACCTAAACCTACATCCAGAAACCTTCAAACTCTTGCAAGAAAATGTAGGAAATACACTGCAAGACCTAGGAGTAGGTTCCGACTTTCTAAGAAGGACACCAAAAGCAATAGCAGTTGAGAACAGAATAAACAAATGGGACCTCATCAAACTAAGAAGCTTCTGTACAGCAAGGGAAACAATCAACAAAGTAAAAAAGCAACCCACAGAGTGGGAGAAGATCTTTGCACACGATATAGGCGATAGGGGGCTAATTTCCAGGATATACAAAGAACTTCAAAACAACCAAAAAACCAAAACAAACAAGCCACTCAAGAAATGGGCAAGGGAAATGGGCAAACATTTCACAAAGGAACAAATCCAAATGGCAAACAAACATATGAAAAAATGTTCCAGCTCCCTAGCAATAAGGGAAATCCAAATTAAAACATCGATGAGGTACCACCTAACACCAGTAAGATTGGCCCACATAAACAAGAACACCAACGATGCTTGCTGGCGAGGATGCGGGGAAAAGGGAACCCTACTCCACTGCTGGTGGAGCTGCAAATTGGTACAGCCTTTATGGAAATCAGTCTGGAGAACACTCAAACAACTCGGAATCTGCATGCCATATGACCCAGCAATAGCACTCCTAGGAATATATCCAAAACACCTGATTTACGACAAACCAACATGCATCCCTATGTTCATTGCAGCACAATCAGTAATTGCAAAAACATGGAAGCAACTGAAATGCCCATCAATAGAAGATTGGATAAGAAAGCTTTGGTTCATCTACTCCATGGAATACTACTCAGCTATTAAAAAAAACAAAATGCAGTTCTTTGTGGCTAAATGGGCACAACTGGAAACTATAATGCTAAGGGAAATGAGCGAATCCCAAAAGATTAGATACCACATGTTTGCCTTGATTTAACCTGTAATTTATTGTTTGGTTGTTTGTTATTTTTTGAACGTGTCATTGATGCTGTCTCAACCCAGATGTTTCGAAGAATGGAACTTGCATTATTTTTAACATATTGTTTACCCAATACTATGTCAATTAATTCCATAATGTTGTATATTGATACTGAGGCCTTGTTGGGGCTTTTAACCGACCGGATCTTTACTCTGTTAGACCTATCTTCAGACCATAGAAGGTCTCCCCAGGAGGCCACTGAACTTATCTGGACAATAAGACGCTGAACTTTATGCTAGGCATGTGTTTGCAAGCAATGAATCTCAACTGAACTTGAACTATGGTTATGCAGCAAGGTGGAGGAATCCACCATGGGGGGAGGGATATGGGGAGGGGTGGGGGGAATCCCCAGCGCCTATAAAACTGTACTACATAATACAGTGTAAGCAACAATAAAAAAAAAAAAAAAAAAAAAAAAAAAAAAGAAATGAGTCCAAAAATGAGAGGTCACCTGCCATTGGAGGTTGATGATAGAAACTTTGAGCAAATATAGTTTGCTGTATTTCCAGGGGTCAGGTAACTGGAATCTAAGGAGTTATCTAAAAAGAAAAGGCTGTCCAAACCTACAGAGTGGGCTCCTAAAGATCTGTTCATAAGCAGGGCGCCCCAAGGGAGCCTGATTAAGAGAAGAAACCTTGGTCAAATAACTGACATATGAAAAGCCAAGTGGTTGTAGGGCAAAGAGGGTGGCTGACAGGAGGAAAGCAAGATGTGCAGGGAAAGTGATTCAGCAGGAATGAGTGAAGAATAGGATGCAGATGACATCCTGATGGCCAGTTGGAGTCTGGCTCCTGTCTTGGAGTCTTAGGGTAATAATAGACTATAGTCCTGGCCTGAAATCTTTGGTTGCCTCCCAGGTTTTATCCCATGCTCACATGTTGGATAGCTCTCCACAAAAGGAAAGTGTGACATAAGCATATCAACATTTCCAGTACCAGGAGGTGGAAGGGAATTAGTGTGCTCGGGGCCAGCAAGCTTAACCTCAGAATATTTGAGAATAGCAGATGTGCTAAACAGCTTTATCTGGCTGACAAAAGCCTGTTTTTTTTTTTTTTTTTAATTGCTAGCCAACTATGGTGGAGAGAAAGATCTCTAAACAAAAAAGAAGCAAGAGCAATCCATTTCTACTCACCCTTCTGATGATCTCAGACAATGTACCAAGAAATGATGTAGGGGTTTGCAGTTCTATTTTTTTAGTTTCCTATTCCAAGACCAAGGTGAATAAAGCATATGAACAAGGAAGGGCAAGTAGGGACACAAAGATAAACTGAGGGGAAAGTTTCCACAGGTTGGGAGTACCAATAATGGAATGTTGTCTAGGGGTTTATGTTCTTTGGATCATAAAGCTTATACATGGTCCTGTTTAAAAAAAAAGCCATTTAACACTGATGACCTTGGTGTTGCTAGGAGATTATATCTCGGACTGCAGGGGTCCAGCCACAACAACTTCTTATTTTGTTTTTAGTTCTTATGCCTTATTTTTGAGTATTGAGACATTTTGTTCTATCCATTTTTTCTGCCTCTCAGAGATGGCTCTATCTATATCTATCTATCTATCTATCTATCTATCATCTCTTGGGACATTTGTGTCCCTGTCTGCCTAGGTTACTTCTTATCTGCTCCTTGTATTTATCCAAGGAGGATAAGAGAAAATTGAAAATGAAATCTGGATTCAATACAACAAAATGACAGCATACTGAAAGAAAAGGAAATTGTCTAAAAGACCAGTTGAAGACAGAAGATTTTTACCAGTTATGGAGAAATTAATACACTTGAAGAAGTGTAAGCAGGAAGGATTTATACAGCTGTTATTAAGTAAAATAAGCTGATTCCTCCTGGGAATGCACCCAGATCTGTACATCAGAAGCAGGTAACCATGAAATCTCTTATTACTTCTGCAAATTTAGGTATTTACATATTTAAATGGAAATTTATCAGTTTACATAATGGACCCAGAACCTACCTAATGCTGCTAGCTAGGGAAGTCATATGCTGAAGTTATTTTACCTTGTTGTACCTTTCCATTTGAATCACAATTCCTGTAATGTATTCTCTCCAGCAAAAACCTCCTTATACCCTGCTTGCTTTTTCAAATAACTCAGTTCCAAATTCAGTCTCATTCAAAAGTATCCGATTGGCAAAAGCAAATCCTATTTGGATCACTAGCTATTGCAGCATTCAGGATATGGAATTTTCTGAGGCAGAGTAAAATGATGCTGTGAAAAGTGTTAAGTAGAAGCTTATGTGTCATGTGCCACTGAAAGACAATTAGCTCAACATCAAGATTTTTAGTATCAAGACAGCAAACCAAAAATAAAAGGATAATATCTTAAAAATGAGGAAAACACAAGTTGTTTGAAAGAACATACCCTAATAGACCCTTTCTGGAAGAACTACTAAACCATGTGTGTCATTAAGAAGTACATGAAACCTAGAGATAAGGAAAAATTTGCAAGCTTAAATGATTTTCTTTAAAAAGTGCATTTACTGTTACCAAAACATTAACTTAAAAGATTAACAAAATTCATGTCAAAGAAGTGAAGAACTATCTATGTAACTTAGTGCTTGAAGGAAATAATGGTGCAATTGAAGAAGATAAGACATGGATCTTTATACACTTTTAACATAATAATGGTGCTGTAGATATTTGTAATTAAATTATCCCTGGGCTGTGGAACATATAAGTCTATCATCACTGCATCTGTATTTCAGAGAAAATGGAAAGCAAGATTCCACATGCTGTATAGTTTCTTCCTCAACCACTTATGATTAACGATTTCATTTTTATTGTTGCAAATGCTTTTATGTTTGAAACATTAAGAATTGCAATATTTTATCTTATGTGATAGCCAATTTTCAATGAAATATAAAATGAAACAATGTCACTTGAAATATAAAATGAAATAGTGTCAGGATCTTAATAAACTCATTATTATGTGGCAGTGTTAAAATGGGTTTTGACCCAGTTATTCTTCATTAATATCTCTAGCTCTAGCATTCAAAATATACTGACTAATAATAGTTGTTGGTTGTTCTCTTGGTTTATGGAACAATTAAATTTTGTTAGCTTTGTAGGCAGAATTTCTAATATATCTGGAAAGATGTTGCATCGTAACACCTGAAATTGTGAATAAGGTGAACAATCACCCTCTCCATCATGTTAAATGCCACTATTTGGTATATTTGATTTCAAAATTGAAAGATCATTCTAGATTACCTGTGTAGACGCAGTATAACTTCATGAATGTTTAGAAACAGAGCTTTCTTCAGGTGAGGATGAGAAATGTTACATAATCTAGGGTGTGGGTGGAACTCAATAGGTTTTGAGATTTTGATGATGATGTGAACCACATGAAAAGGAATGTAGAGTCTCCAGGAGCAGAGAAAAGCCCTTGACCAATGGCCAGCATGGAGATAGGATTATGAGACTTAGAGCCGTAAGAACTGGATTTTGTTAATAACCTGAATTAACCTGGAGGCATTTTCTTCCCCGTAGTTTTCAGATAAGAGGCCTAGGCAGGTGACATCTTGATCTGGGGTTTTTGATATTCAGAAGACAATTAAACAATGATTACGTAGACTTCTGCAGAGATGTGAACTAAAAATAAATGAGCATTGTTGCAAACCACTAAATTTGTGGTAATCCATTACACAGCATCAGAAAACAAGTACATTAATCTACAAAGTGAGATGTATGACCCTTTTTCATTACATATTTGTTAAATGTCCTTAAGATATTGACTTAATATCTTCAAATTAATAACTATTGTAAATTGGTGAGAATATGGAACATGTATTTTGATGTAAATCACTGTTACATTTACTGTTCATATAAATTATGGTTTGATTTTCTTATTTCATGATTTAAAAAAATCATTGCCTAATTGTCTCATAGATTTTTTTTGGTGCTTAGGAACATCATTAAATGGTGATGTAATCACTAATAAATGTGATACCATATGAACTAGATGAGTGCTGAAAGTGCAGAAATTATACTGAAATGTACATACTGACAATTAAATGTCTATATTAACTTTATTGATTTGAAAGAATTAAAATTAGAGCCAGCTTTCAAACTTAATGAAGTGGAAGAAAGCATATGCATAAAATGAAGGGCACGGAATATGAAGTATTATTAGTTTTTTCTTTGACATTGCAGGTAGTGTTTAGGAATGTCACATGATGCTTTGCTTGATACGAGTTTTCCTGGATTTTCAAGTGGCATTTTATATCAACTTTAATTTGTCTCATCTAGATTTTAATGGCATACACTAAAACTGATTAGTATGAAAACATTATTTAATTTGCTTTCAAATAATCAAATTTTCAGAGATTTTAGATAATATTATACTGTTTGTCCTAAAAGCCTTTTAGGCTCTAATATGCTTTGTAATATTAGATTATACTTTCTTGCTTAGACAAAGGGAGAATAGACAGCTGTATTTACCAAGTGGTGGAGGAAAGCGCAGTGAGATGAGGAGTTAATGTGTATATTAAGTGTATTAAAAATGAGTATTGTGTTTCAATATTAAAAAAAGTTCGGATTGGTTTGCCAAAATAAAGGTTTAAGAAATTGCCAAAACCTGTCTATTGTTTATAAATACATTAGATTTAATAAAAAGTTCCTTATAATTAGACTTACATGAAATGATTTTGAAAACTGTATTTATTAGTGAAAAAATATTTATTTTCATTATATTTGATAGAATTAGAGTTTTAGAATACATAATTTGTACTTTGAACTGTTATAAAATACTTTTAAGAAACAATACATTTGAATGCTTATTGTTAAGTAGTTAAAGAATGAAAAATATTGTTTTGTTCATTCTCATGGGAATATTAAAATATAATGTAATTAACATTAACATATATTTCTAGAAATATACTATTACATTAATGCAGTTAACATGTTAATATATATTTAGAATATCTTTCATAGTGTGTATTTATCAAATAATCAGAAATGAATCAAGGGTGTACTTTTCTTGCTCATTTTAAGGTAATGAATTTTTTTACAAAGATAAATGTTAGAGGCATTTAAAGGACTTAAAGGAAATGAGGAAAAATATGTTTGTGTATATAATTAAACATCTTCCTTGGAAATTACAACCTGAAAACATTATTCACAGGTATTTGTGTATCGTATTCTTTGTGTTCTCAAAACTCTGATTTTACTAATAAGCAACATCTAATTAGATGAGGATGGATCCTGCCGGCTATTGAACAGTCACCTACGGCCTCTGAAGTTGTCCTGTTCAAATGCGGTTTTGCAACATTTTATGTGACTATCAACAACAGCAAAGAAACCCAAAGCTTGAAATTCTAGAATAAAGGACATATTTAAGGGAGAAAATAAGTATAACTTGGTAACAAAGATATCCAAAGGAAAGGAGAAATCCATAAATTTGGTTTTCTTGATAATTACATTAGCACACTTACTTGAGTCAATAAAAAGAAAGTGGGAAAATAATGGAGTGTAATCACCAAATCAGTACCTTTTCTTTTCTCTTCTTTTCTTTTTTCTTTTCTTCTTTCTTTCCTTTTTTTAAGATTTTACTTATTTTTATTGAAAATGCAGATCAAATTTACAGAGAAGCAAATACAGAGAGAAAGGGCTTTCATCCAGTGGTTCACTTTGTAAGTAGCCACACTGGTCCAAGGTGAGTTGATCTGAAGCCAGAAGCCAGGAGCTTCAACAGGGTCTCCTACATGGCTGCAGGGTCCCAAGGTTGGGTAATTTTTTATTGCTTTGCCAGGCCACAAGCAAGGTGCTAGATGGAAAGTGTAACAGCCAGGCCACAAACTAGCACCCAAATGGGATCCTGGCACATGCATGGCAAGGATTCAATCATTAGGCTGGGCCCATCAGGTTTTTTTTTTAAACATTTATTTATTTTCATTACAAAGTCAGATATACAGAGAGGAGGAGAGACAGAGAGGAAGATCTTCCATCCGATGGTTCACTCCCCAAGTGACTGCAACGGCCGGTGCTGCACCGATCCGAAGCCGGGAACCAGGAGCTTCCTCCAGGTCTCCCACATGGGGGCAGGGTCCCAAGGCTTTGGGCCGTCCTTGACTGCTTTCCTGGGCCACAAGCAGGGAGCTGGATGGGAGGTGGAGCTGCTGGGGTTAGAACCAGCATCCATATGGGATCCTGGCATGTTCAAGACGAGGGCTTTAGCCGCTAGGCCACGCTGCCGGGCCCTTTATGATCAATCTTAACCTTCTACTAAATAAATAATTCATGATATCCTAAGTAGAAAAACACTGATACTGAAGGATACAAACACGGGCTGTAAACTATGTATCATTCTTACCATTGATGTGACAAACATGAAACAATGTATATTTGTGTAAAGATTTTATGGAATATTGAAGCATTTTAAATCATTTAACTGAAATGATAAAATTCATTATAAAACAAGTTCTAAGTGATATTTTAGAATTTTCTACTTCTGTTGTGTTTTATGATGCTCTGGTATATAGTGGTAGTCTTAGACTTGTTATGCTCATGGACTGTGATCTAGACTCCTAGCTCTAGTGAGAATGAAGTGCCTAAGCATAAGATCCAGGTTCCACTCAGCCTCTGAGCTTACCTGTCCTGCTCCTACCATAACCACCTTCACATTATCCTTCCAGTGTTTTAGCTGATTTCTTGAGTGTGTTTTTGTTTTGCTTTCTGAAAACTTTATCTTTCAGATGTATGCAGCTCTGCTGTCTAGCATCCTTCTTTTATTCAGTTTCAATATATGGCAGCTATGCTGAAGCGTGTATTTGTTGGCAACTCTTGATGTAGTATGACTCCTAAGAATCAATAGACAGCGGATTATTTTACTGTATCTTTCCAGCCCTCTGTGCTTTCCAGACCTGCATATTTGTGTATATTCTAGAGTCTGCATTCATTCCAAAGTAAAACATCAGTGATGAATTTGTGGTATAGTAGTATTTTCTCTTATTAAACTATCTGGTCTTCAATACCTTTACTAATTTATCTCTTTTAGAATATAGGCTGTTGGGCCCGGCATGGTGGCGCAAGTGGTTAAGGTCCTCGCCTTGCACGCCCAGGATCCCATATGGGCGCTGGTTCTATCCCAGCAGCCCCACTTCCCTTCCAGCTCCCTGCCTGTGGCCCAGGAAAGCAGTCAAGGACGGCCCAAGGCTTTGGGACCCTGCACCCGTGTGGGAGACTTGGAAGAGGCTCCTGGCTTCGGATCGGCATAGTTTTGGCTGTTGCGCTGACTTGGGGAGTGAATCATCGGACGGAAGATCTTCCTCTCTATCTCTCCTCTCTGTATATCCGCCTTTCCAATAAAAAAATAATAAAAATAAATCTGAAAAAAAAAGAATATAGGCTGTTAGAAATCTCAACTTAAGTTCTTTCTGAAATATAACAAATGCCTGCAGTAAAGAAAACATTTTGCATTATTAACTCACACAGGAATGGTTCTTCCTGTCTTTGAAATTCATATATGCTTACATCAGAACTTTGTTCTATAGGTATCTGAGATATTTAAAACTGTAATTTTAAAGTTTACCATTTTTGGCAGCTGACAGAATGTAACGTGATTAGCCAAAATTTACTCATTGGTGTAAATCAGGGAATAGCTATTTTGATTTCAGATAAAATAAGTATAAGATAAAAAACAGATTAGAAATATTCGCTATCACTCACTGTTTGCTGAAAGGTTAGATTCATAGGCCAATATAATCATTTGCAATTTGCATGTACATCTCCATATAAATGTAAAGCAAATATTGGCAAAATGCAAAGAGGAAATGAATATTAAAACATAATGATAAACCTACTTTGTTTTTATCTTTTATATATTTAAATTAATAGAATTGACCACTGTGTATTGTATTGATATGGGATGCTGGGTTGCAAAAAATGGTTCAACCCAGTGAGCCAAAATACTGATCCCTTTATTTTTTAATTTTTATAGCAAAATTAACATATTTTACTGTACTTGTTATCATATATTTTGAAGTATGTATAAGCTTATTGGAATTAAAATTTACTTTTACTTAGTGTAGAATTAGTAAACACCAGGGTTTGTAAATATCATCAAAATTTGCTGCATGGGTGTATGCATCTTTTTAAGTTTGAGTATAACTTTATAATGTTTAAATTTTATTCAGTGAGTGTAATTCAGTATACTCAAGTGTAACAGAGTGGTTTTTTTTTCATTAAAAAAATTTTATTTTTGATGGGCCTGACATGATAGCATAGTGGCTGAATCCTTGCCTTGTATGTGCTGGGCTCCCCTATGGGCATCAGTTCATGTCCTGGCTGCTCCACTTCGCATCTAGCTCCCTGCTTGTGGGCTGGGGAAGCAGAAGAGGATGGCTCAAAACCTTGGGATCCTGCACCTGCATGGGAGACCTGGAAGAAGCTCCTGGCTCCTAGCTCCTGGCTTTGGATTGGCTTAGCTCCAGCCATGGGGACCACTTAAGGAGTGAACCAGAAGACAGCAGATCTTTCCCTCTTTCTCTCCTCTATCAATATCTGCCTTTCCAGTTAAACAATAAAATAAATCTAAAAAAAGAAAAATTATTTTTGATTATGTCTACAATTTGATAATGATGCATGTCTGTGTGTACCACTGATTAGGATTGGAAGGGTTGAGGAATCGGAGAAAGTGGATGAGACCATTGTTTCCAGTTTTGATGCATAGTATACAAGGGTACACACGTCTTCCTGTGGTTCCAGAGTATGTTTGTGTGTGTTTGTATGTTAAAGTTCTAGGGTTTCCTGTTGAAGATTCAGTTAGTATCTTTCCTTAGGCATGGAAATATCACTTACGGTTTCATGTAGTCTTAACCCCCCAAAATGATAAAAAATACTAAAGATTATGATGATAATCATGAACTAAAACACTAGATGTCTTTATGTGTCAGACACCATTTGAATCATTTGATGTCTATTAATCTTTTGACTGTATAAATCTTAGGTCACTTTAAGATAAGGTCATAACTTTCCAGATGAGGAAGACAGGACACCATGTATTTACTTTTCTTTTGAATTGATATATATCCTTTTAGATGATGATCACTTTATGGCTTTTTCCTTTAGTATAAGATGGCATCTTTCAGCTTAGATTCCTGTTGTCTCTGGGATTGACTGCTAGCAGTGATGTTCCTCTCCCAAGAATATTTTAGGTACCGTGCATCTAAAATGTTGTTTTGTATCCTAGCTAAGTAAAATCAGACCAAGAAGATAAAAAATACTTCTTTTTAGCCCTTGTGTTTCGACCTCAGATTTTGTATATGTAGGGATTTTTGTTCACTAATGTGATTCTTGCTACATAAGGGGGAAAAGTTCTACTGTATCAACCCCCAACTGCTCCTATTACTTGTGATATGAAATGGATCACTAATAGAGATTTGGTGATGTTGTATATAGACCCCACAACATGAAGTTAAACTTATTTTAGGTAGCATGTGGAAGGAATACATAAGGTATTGCTAGTATACAAGGTTTCAAATTGGTTTTACCAATCATCAATCTAGAATACTTTGTTAAAATATTAATCTTTTGGTGAGATAAAATCAGAGATGAGTACAGGAAGTCAAGAATATAAGTCATCAAATTGCAGAGATGCAGAGATACGTTATAGGAAGTATTCATTACATATAAGGGTAGAACCATTTAAAGTTGGAGAGCCCATCTATGGACTAGAATTAAGATAGCCAGTTTGATGAACTTTCCCAGGTATTAACAAATTAGTGCTGAAAAAAATGACCACTGATATAATTTTTTGTCTTGCTTTCAAAGCGTCTTTTTTTTAAAAAGAGTATTATGTACTTATTTATTTGAAATACAGTTCTAGAAAGCGAGGTAGGGATGGTGGGAAGGAGAGATAAGAGAGAAATTTTTTTCCATCTCATGGTTCACTTCACCAAATAGCCACAGTGACCAAGTTTAGGTCAAACCATGTCAAGAACCAGGAACTTAATCTGTGTCTCTTCTGTGCGAAGCAGAGGCCATGTGCTTGGGCTATCTTATGCTGACTCACTAGACACATTGGTAGGGAGTTGTAGCAGCTGTGGTTCAAACCAGCATCCCAATAAGGATTCTGGCAGTGAAGCAGACTGTGGCTTAACTAGAGGCATTAAAACCCTCAATCCCATGTTGGGATAGGTCTTAGAAAAAGGGATAGATAGCAACACCAGACGGATTGTTAAGAAAAAAATTGTAGGCCTGGTGTGGTAGCCAAGAGGCTAAAGTCATTGTCTTTACAGGATCCTGTAAGGAAGCCGGTTCTAATCCAGGTGGCCTGCTTCCCATTTGAGCTCTGCTTGTGGCCTGGGAAAGCAGTCAAAACTAAAATTTATATGAGGCACAGTAAAAATTGTAAAAAATTCTTTTTAAAAAGATTTGTTTATTTTTATTATCAGAAAGTCAGAGGAGGAGAGGCAGAGAGGAAGATCTTTTTCTGTTGATTCACTCCCCAAGTAGCTGCGACAGCCGGAGCTGAGCCCATTTGAGGCCAGGAGCCCATAGCCTCTTCCAGGTTTCCCATGTGGGTGCAGGGTTTCTTTAGAAATAGAAGAAAATGTTTTTGATATATACTTGAGGTGAATAATATTGACGAAAGTATCAAGAGAAAGTATTTTATAACATATAATTACATCTAGAATGACAAAAGTATGCCTTCTAAAGATTCAGATTTATCTGTCTTCCTTGAAACTCAGAAATAATTCCCTATTATTCAAAATTTTATTGCTTGTAGTTAAAAAATTATCTTTTTATTGAAAATGCAGATTTACAGAGAGAAGGGTACAGAGAAAGAGCTTCCATGCACTGGTTTACTCCCCATGTGGCCACAATGACTAGAGATTAGCCAATTCGAAGCCAGGAGCCAGGTATTTTTTTGGGGGGGGGTCTACAGCAGTGGAATAGGATTTCAAGGACTTAAGCCACCCTCCACTATTTTTCCAGAGCTTAAGCAGGGATCCAGATGGGAAGTGGAGCAGCTGGGGCACAAACAGGTGCCCATATGAAATCCTGACACTTGGAGGTGGAAGATGAGTTAATTGAATCATTGTGCCGGGCCTGATTGATCATCTCTCTTTTTATTGTTGACTAATTAGGTCTTCTAGAATATTAAACACCATTTCCTTCTTTGGAATTATATGCCAATCTAAGTGTTTTAGCTCATTTCATTTTTCTGCATAATTTTGTAGCAGAAATACTGTTTCATCACATTAAGGAGAAAACTGAGGCTCATGGAAGTTGAGTGGATTGCTTGTCATATAGCTAGTAAATATCAGATATTTTGAACCCAGATAATCCAGCACCATAGTTTACACTCTTAGCTATAGCACCGTATTGTATATTAAGAAATTTCTAAACCTTAATGCTTTGTTCTTTCTGCATAGTGTGTTTAAATCCATTCAAAAGGATATGTTATTTAAAATAATTTAAAGAAAATTGGTTTTTAAAAGTTTTCATTAAGATAATTTGCTAATGGAAGACATTAATTGTGCAACAAATACATGATACTTATATTTAATTTAGGTTAGAATTTCAATCGTACTTATTAACATCGATGTTAGATCATGTTGATTAAAAATGCTAATATAAGTGCAGGTCATATAAAGAGCCATAAATGATGAAAGGGGAAGCCTTTTAAGTTAATTGGGACTTATGAAAAATGAAATAAGCAGTCTCATGTTACAGAAGAACTATGCTTGTGTAAAACAGTAAAGCAGGAGTGATATTGCTGCTTATGAAAACAAATAAGTATTGATTTTACCCATGCCTGAAATTTGATTTTCATTATTAAATTTGAAAAGGAGAATTTGGTTTATATCACAAAGATTCTTTTTAAAAAAGAATATGGTCACATTTCATCATTCTGTTTACATTATCTTCATTTTTAACAAGTGAATTTGTGGTTTTATTACAAGAACATTGACTTAGGGATCTTTGTTCAAATTTCTAATTTTAATGTTTAATTAAATGACTTTTTCTATTTTTCTCCCTACACCATTGCTTAGTGTGATCATCTATTTGACATCTTGACTTTTTTTTCAATAGATTAGATATTTATGCTCAATCATTAACATGTTTTCCAGGTGATTCCAGCACCTGGCAGCTATGATGTTCAAAAATCCTATGAGAGGTCCCAAGTGAAACATAAATACATGCCACCTCGAAGTCTCATGGCTGAAAGAAGACATGCTTGCTTTCTTAGTGCAGCTCCCCGGTGTAGAGTAAAAATGCCTGAGGGACCAGGTGAGTCAAGTTCAAAAAGTCCTTTTAAGCCATGAGGGAAATCTAAGATTTCCATCTTAATATGGATAATTAAATGCATATGTTTGTATTTACCATTCCTTTTTTAAATGCACATGACAAAAATTAAGCACCAATCTCTTCATTCAGCAAGACTTTTGAGCTTTTTTTTGAAATATTATTTGGGAGCCTTTTTAAAGAATTTTATCAAAGATAATTTACCAATTTTACTGAAGCTCATGATGCTTTATTGATAAAAAGCCAAATAGGCTAAAACTTTTTAGAGAAAGGTACTTTGCTCTGATTTGATAAAGATACCCTATATGTGTACAAGACACATACCATGGGGTTACTTTGATCTTTGTCAAGTTCAAGAAAAACTCTGTAAAATATAAATATTTGATGATTATTTTCAACAATTTAATTTTTTACTTTTGCTTTGTACAGCTGTCAATAATAACATGCATGATCTAAAAATGAGTGCAGCAACTTTTACTGATAATGAAAATAAGTCAGTAAGTTATACTAAACAGGACAATTAAAGAACAGGAACAAGATTTTTCAACAGTTACTTACAAATGTATTATCACTAAATTACCAAATTGGGATACTGGATTTTTATGTAAATAAATAGGAAAAAATGAAAGGGAATTAAGTAATTTTATTCCAGAATTGTTAATGCAAATTCCAAGCAGGAGAATGCAATCTATCCAATAACACCAAAGCAAAACAAAACAAGAGAAGCAAAGCAGAGGATTTGCTTTTACTATCTTTTCAGAGAGCCATGTTGCCAGTTAGAATGTCCTTTTTATGTTGAATTAACTACTTTCTTCCTCCTCTTCAGTTGCTACAAAACTGTTGAAATGATAGGCTTTTGCTTGTTACGAAGTAGAGTTCCAAATTCTCTAGTGTGTGTTTGGTCACACTCAGTATGTGGTCACCCAGAAGTGGTAGAGGGAAATGTCGTACTGTTGCCTTCACCTGGCACAATCAATAAAATAACAAATAAATACACATGTGATAGCCTTTTGAAGTGGATTACATGCAGTTTTGTGGTTCCTGAAGTTTTCTTCCTACCTTGACTCTGTGTGAGATTTCTTATGGATGGGAGACATGATAAAAGTTTCATTAAGTTCCAGGATCTGTACTGTTTTCATTATTTTAGTACTTATCCAAAGGCAAATGCATTCAATAACTATTTGTTAGTTTCTACAAATGATTGATAAGACTGCATTTTGTGTCAGCTTCATAACATCTGACATGCCTTAGAAGTATAATGTGTTTTAACAGTGTGCTATGTACTTAATGCAAAACTAGCTTCTGAAAGACTGAGAGGTGAAGGGAATGTTTTCATTATGAAGGCAGTGATTATTGGGAAGTCAAAGACATGGTGAGTGTCAGAGATGTTGTGCAGCCATAGAATAGCCAGTCTGTTGAATAAGAAGACCATATCACGTTGTTTAGCACAGTAATGCAACAGATTTGTCATCCTGCATCTGCAAGTGGCCTATACTTCAAAATAATGATAATCAAAGCCTACATGCCTCTATAATCAAAATATTAGAAAAATCCATACAGATTCCGAAGCTGTTATCTGATAGGTGTATGAAATTTTATTTCCTCTGACATGTGTAGATATAATAATTATAGATTTTTCCTTTCTTTTTAAATTTAATCATCTGTCTTCAGGTATATAGTCCAAAATATGGTTCTAACATAAATTTAATTGATTTCTGGGGCAAAATCAATTAATCTTCATGCTTTATTTTAGCTATTTAACTTCCAGATGTTCAAATTCTGTTATATTAATGAATCAAGGAAATGATATTTGATTGTGATATTATCAACTCTCTAAATACATTTGTAAGTTTAATATATTTTATTCAGGATAGATGTATATGTTGATTAATATGTCAAAGAATTCATTGTTTTTAATACAAATGAGAGAATTTCAAGGAATTTATGAAAAAATCGACATTATTGTTTAATTTCATTTTAACTTTTTGAAGGCTTCCATATAACTTGACAATATCTCATTTCTTTTTTATAATCCTTAAAAGCATTTAACTTTTTCTAGGAACACATAATATGGTAAGTCTTGTTTTTTAATAAATCATGTGGGTGCAGGGTCCCAAAGCTTTGGGCCGTCCTCGACTGCTTTCCTGGGCCACAGGCAGGAGCTGGATGGGAAGCAGGGCTGCCGGGATTAGAACTGGCGCCCATATGGGATTCCAGCACGTGCAAGGCGAGGTCCTTAACCACTGCGCCATCGCGCCAGGCCCCTCTCATTTTCATTTGTCTAAAACGAGAAGTAATGTACTTGTAACAACATACCATTAATGTTGTGTAACCAATAAGAGCATATTGAATCATTAATGAAGAAATTCTTAATTGAAATGTGTCGCATTACAAAGAAGTCTCCTGTTATTATACCGAGTTATAAGCCAGAAATTTGTAAATGATTTTGTAATTGATCCAGCTCAGATGAAGGGAGATGATTGGAAGTGGAAAAATAGTTGAGCATTGCTTTCTCTCTCAACTGACCTGTCACTGGGCATTTCGTCAGGCAGGGAAAGATAGTGTGGGAAACTGGGAGCTGGCATATAGCAAGAGTGAAATATAGAATGATCCCAGTGCTTTTCAGGGGCAGATTGGCACAGTGTTTCAAATAGGTGTGCAATCTGGTCCCACGAGTCTATTTTTGGGATAACACTAAGAAAATAATTAATGGTATGACTTAAAACTGAGCAGCAGGGATATTCATCAATGAAGAGTTATAACGGAGATTTTAAAATACATTAAATACAAAGAAAATTGCAGGTAGTTCATCTTGATACATAAACCTTAATAAAAACATAGGAAAAATTTTTAAAGTAGTTGATTATTTTGTAAAATTTTAAAGTTTTTGTTAGCAATGTTGGATTCGTTCATCCAATCTCTAACACATATTTGCTGAGAACTGCATGTACTAAGTACTATTGCAAGTTCTTACGATATAGCAACGGATAAAATAGGAATATATTTTGGTGTCATTGAACCTATGATCAAAGCTAAATCCTCAGATTGCATACACCCAGATTGCATGCGGATGTCAGTTTGTGTCCTGGCTATTCCACTTCCCATCCAGCTCTCTGCTTGTGGCCTGGGAAAGCAGTTGAGGACAGCCCAAAACCTTGGGACGCTGTGTCCACATGGAAGACCCTGAAGAAGTTTTTGACTCCTGACTTTGGATCGACTCAGCTCTGGCTATTGTCCTTGTGGTCACCTGGGGAGTGAAGCAGAGGATGGAAGATCTTTCTCTCTCTTCTTCTTTGTGGAAATCTGAGTTTCCAGTAAAAATAAATGAATGCTAACAAGAAATAACTGAAGAGATAGGCTGAACCTGAAAGATGAAAGAGGAAGGAAGAAAAAAGTTAGGTGTTGGGGTTGAGGGGAGGTGTTCAGGGAGAGAGGGGTAAAATGAAGGAAGGAGGAAAAAGGTGAGCCATGTGTTTCTAGATGCTGTGAGAAAAATTAGAGAAAAGAATATTCAGTTTAAATAATATTATCAAGAAAGGCTTCACTGAAAAATAATACTTCAATAACAACTTCAGATTGAGCATAGGGTGAGAAATATACTTTTAAGTATGTATATTGGAGATATATATGAAATTTGTTCTCTGTATATACATGGAAAATTAATAGAAAGTAACATGAAGTAGTATTTAAAACAAACCAATGTTACATGTCAATTATTATTATTTTTTTTTTTTTGCTTTATGGAGCTTTGTTTTCTCTATGACAATATGCTCTTTCATAGTAAGTTAAAATGTATATCTTAACATATTTAAATATGTTAACGTATTTTAAAAATCTTTATAATTTAAATATGTATTTTAACAATCCAGACAACTGAATTTGATAGCACACTTTTGGTAGAAACCAAACATCCAAATGAGTAGTGATTCAGCAATATGTAGCAGATACCATTTGTAGGCTAAGCCTGTCAGGTACTGAGACTTTTTTCACTCAGCAAGTATTCTTTCTTAAAAATAATGCAATGATTTCCACATTGTGTTTCCATAGGAATGTTAAGTCATTTCAACATACTCTGTGAAAGTAGGTTTGTCCAATTCTTTAATAAATATACCTTTAATATAAAAATCACTGTAGTGTATGTAAAAGCTAATTATTTCTTTTCTTTTTAAAATGCATCTCTTCCCTCTTGTTGAGTTTTGTTAATCTATTCAGTGAATGTGATGTTATTACTTTTTTCTCAATATCACTTGCAGAAATTTTTCTGACCTGCTAAAATTCAGAATAATTTTGAATGTGGGGGATTGTGGGAATTGGTTGGCTCTGTATGTTTATTCAAACTGTTAGAAATTTCATTATAAAAAATGAACAAAATTCAGTAATCTTTAATCTCAGTATTTCTGTTTGGGACTTATATTTGAATACATTTGAATTATATGATATTTATTTTTAATTTGAGAATTTTTTTTAAAGATTTATTTATTTTATTGCAAAGTCAGATATATGGAGAGCAGGAGAGACAGAGAGGAAGATCTTCCATCTGATGGTTTACTCCCCAAGTGACTGCAACGGCTGGTGCTATGCCTATCCGAAGCCAGGAGCCAGGAACTTCCTCCAGGTCTCCCACATGGGTGCAGGGTCCCAAAGCTTTGGGCTGTGCTTGACTGCTTTCCCAGGCCACAAGCAGGGAGCTGGATGGGAAGTGGAGCTGCCGGGATTAGAACCAGCATCCATATGGGATCCTGGCACGTTCAAGGCGAGGACTTTAGCCGCTAGGCCACGCTGCTGGGTCCTAATTTGAGAATTTTTATATTTGTTAATAATTATGTTATATCTAAAATTATCCTACTTATTAAATAGGCTACTAGTTCTCTGAGAAATAATAGACTTTTTAATAGTATAGAATCTTTGAGAATTACTAAGAGGATTCATTTGAGAAGGAGATAATAGATATGCAAGGAGGGTAAGAGAGCATGTGAGGAAGTGATATAAAATTTTATAGAAACCAAATCTACAGTGCAATGATTAGCCTGAAAGCAGAATGTGAACTTTACTTATGGAGGTAGGAAACAAGGTATAAGACCTTAAAGAAGATACCTGGATCATATACTTAAAGGTAGACTATGAATGAGCGCTTATCTCAAGCATCTGTAGGTGTGGCTTTGTGTGATGGGGTGCTTTATAAATTACAGACTGATAGGATCATGACTCCTTATGAAGGATTATAATATTGTAATAATATGAAGAAAATCAGTTCGGATGGAGCTTGGGGGGAGGGGCTATCCCAGGCTCTATGGAATTGTACCATAAAATTAAAAAAAAAAATCGTTGAAGCCGAAGGTCACACAGTTTTAAAAATAACTTTATCAGTTTGATGTAATAAGGACAGATGTGCATGAAAGGAAACAGGATCTCTGGACTCTTAAATGTGTACAGGCAGCTGGCAAAGACCTCTTACGGAGCTGTCAATAGGTGCTACTTTTTATAATGGAAAATGCTGACTCAGAGGACAGGACCAAGAGTACTCAGGGTAGAATCATTAAATGTATTGAACAACTCGAATTAAGGAGGATTGAACTCTCATCAGTGGATTTACAACCTGTGCCCTGCTGGATTTGAATATGGTACAAACTTCTGACTGCTGTTTCTCACCTTTATTTTCTTGTTGCACACCAGTGTTTACAGCATTTATAACAATTAGTTTGTTATCTATCTTTGGACAAGGCAATCTGTTCCTTTACTTTAAGGTCTAGAAAAGGAATTATATTCATGGAGCTGTACCTGGAGAGCCACAGCTAAAGTTTCTCATCCTTATTCCAACCAGAATTAGGTGACAAAAAAAAAAAAAAAAAAACCTAGGCTTTAAGTTAATGTGATGTGATACAATTTAGGAGTCTTCCTTGTATGAGTATGTGGAAAGAATGTAAAGTATTATGAATACAGACAAGTCTACACCAGATTATGTTTTTCAAAGATCCTGTATATTCTTTGACACAATTCAATTTTGGTACTGCTTTAATCAAATAGTGCTCTGGTTCAAATTCTTTGGGTGGAACTGGTACGATGTCAATCAGTGGAATGTAATGAAGAAATTGTTTTGTAGACATTTCTTCTGGTTGTTTCATTCAGAATATCAGCTCTTGTCTCTTTTCAACATATGTGAGGTATGACTTTAATACTCTAGCATCTATAAATTATTGATTCAGGCCTCTTTAAGAACACATAAATTCCTACATATGTTACAATCTTTTTGTAAGTAGATGAGGTAGGCTCCTGGTACTATTTTTTCTTCCTTCCTTTCTTTCTTTCTTTCTTTCTTTCTTTCTTTCTTTCTTTCTTTCTTTCTTTCTTTCTTTCTTTCTTTCTTTCTTTCTTTCTTTCTCTTTCTTTCTTTCTTTCTCTCTCTCTCTCTTTCTTTTCCTTCCTTCCTCCCCTCCTTTCCCTTCCCCTCCCCTCCCCTCCCCTCCCCTCCCCTCCGCTCCCCTTCCCTCCGCTCCCCTCCCTTCCCCTCCCCTTCCCTCCCCTCCGCTCCCCTCCCTTCCCCTCCCCTTCCCTCCCCTCCGCTCCCCTCCCTTCCCTCCCCTTCCCTTCCCTTCCCTTCCCTTCCCTTCCCGCCCCTCGCCTCCCCTCCCCTCCCCTCCCCAGCCCTTCCCTTTCTTTTTTCTCTTTTCTTTTCTTTTCTTTTCTTTTCTTTTCTTTTCTTTTCTTTTCTTTTCTTTTCTTTTCTTTTCCTTTCTTTTCTCTTCTCTTCTCTTCTCTTCTCTTCTCTTCTCTTCTTTTCTTTTTCTTTTTGTCCTTCTAGAGCTGGCTGCTACAAGGAAGTTTACAGGATTATTATAGGTGTGTACCCTATAATCATATGTATCATATGTTATATAACATATAATATATAATACTTATAACACACATATATATTATACATGTTATAGGTGTGATATATATAAAGTAGTCTAAAAATTCTGAAAAGCTCTCTAAAACGGATCTGACATTACCACTTACTTTAGACTATAGCCCTATACTCTGAGTACTCTGAGTATAATCTTACAGGAAAAGAAATAGACATTTCACTTCAATATAAATAAATACTGTAGATGGGTTGATGAATAACTTTATGGACTGGTTCTTTTAAAAAGATTTATTTATTATTGGAAAAGCTGAGTTTCAGAGAGAGAAGGAGAGACAGAAATCTCCATCTGTAGTCCCACTCCCCTGATTGGCACAATGGCTGAACTGGCCTGGTTGGAACTGGCACTAGGAGCATCTTCTAGGTCTCCTATGTGGGTGGAGGAGCCAAAGGAGTTGGGGCATTTTCTGCTGCTTTCACAGGTACATTAACAGAGAACTGCATTGGGACTAGAACAGCTGGGACTAAAAATGACACCCATATGGATGCAGGCTCCACAGATAGTGGCCTAGCATGCAGCAACACTGTGCCTCCTTTTGGACCAGCTTTTTAAAGGAACATAGCACACATGCTTGCAGAAAAGAAGATGGACTTTCTTTAGTTGTTTGAATAAAAATTTTGGAAGAAAAAAATGGTGGTAGAGTGGCATGAAGGCTCAATTGGCTAATCCCCCACCTGCAAGCCCATGCATCCAGTATGGGTGCTTGTTCATGTCCCAAATGCTTCACTTCTGATAAAAAAAAATAGCAAAAGATAGTAAGTGAGGACTGTGGTATTCTTAAAGAAGTTTTATTTTTCTAATATATAATTATTGCAACTTTTGCAATCTGGAGTTATCATTTTGCAACTGTTAATTTAACACTCCAGAAATTAGAAAACCTGGTTTCTAATTTAAGTTTAATGATTTCTATGTAGTGTACTGTTGCAGTGAAGTACATGGAAAATATGTTTCAGTCAGATATAATAGCCTTTTCAAGCAAGGCGTGTCTAATTTTGTAGAACAGATCCTATCCTCTTTAGAAATATAGCACCACTGCAAATAAAATGAGAAACCAAATACTTAGAATACTGCCAAACAACTCCTTTTATATTAGGTTTAGTGAATGTTTTAATATAGTTCAGTGTAGAAAAATTTTTATGTAAAGTGTAGTACAACAATGCTGCAAATTCATTAAAACTCAACACTCTTTGATATGATAGTTTTATATGCTAGCTTTACAGAAGCCTTAGAGTATGCAACTTGTTATACTGTTGGAGCTGTATTTCAGTTAAAACACTGCAATTTCTTTATCCTTTTTGGGATATTTTGAAGCCCATTAGTGTGTCAAAGACTTGGCATTGTTCTCTAATTGCAATAGATCTCAAGAGATAAAAATTGATTTTAATCCTACTTTGTTGACTCAGCACTGGGTAGCTGAATATATTATTCTTTGTAAAATTTAAGACATCATTCAATATTGTTAGAAGGCCTCAATCTCTGAATTTGTGATTATGTTGGCAGTTTATTCTTTAATAAAATATATGCACTTAAGCATAGTAAAATGTCAAATTCTAAGAATTTTTTTTAAGTCTTTTTTCATGTAAGACCAAATCTACTAACGTAAATCCCATGAGTGAATATATCTCTTCAAAGGGTAGAGCCTTTTTGGAATCTTGTTTTTTTTTATCATTTTAAGTATAACTATATTATAGAACAATAGCAGAACATATGTAATTTTATATTATTATAAGGCTTATGCCTTTACCTGTTAATTATAATCAGTACTCTAAAGCCTAAAGTTTTTTTTTTTTTAAAGATTTATTTTTATTATTTTTGTATTGGAAAGGCAGATATACAGAGAGGAGAGACAGAGAGGAAGATCTTCCGTCCAATGATTCACTCCCCAAGTGAGCACCAATGGCCGATACTATGCCGATCCGAAGCCAGGAGCCTCTTCCAAGTCTCCCACACGGGTGCAGGGTCCCAAAGCTTTGGGCTGTCCTTGACTGCTTTCCTGGGCCACAGGCAGGGAGCTGGAAGGGAAGCGGGGCTGTCGGGATTAGAAACGGCACCCCTATGGGATCCCGGGCGTGCAAGGCGAGGACTTAACCACTTGCGCCACTGCGCCGGGCCCAAGCCTAAAGTTTTTAAAATAAAAAAAATAACACATTGCATCCAGGGAGGAAGGAAATGATAGCTGAAGTTCTTGGGTCTCTGCTACCCACATGAGAGAGTCAGTCACTCTCTCTTTCATGTGGCCCAGTTTTGGCCATTGTGGAAATTTAAGGTTCACTAGAATCAGTGAATGGAGATGGTTGTCTGTGTGCCTGTCCTTCAAACAGAAAAGGAATGCTGTAAATAAAGAGCTGGGTCAGAAGGTAAGCTGTGAGTATATAAAATGAGAGGCAGAGGCTTTGCCTTTTACGCCATAAATGCCTATAAATTAACACGCTGGTGAATTGAATATTTCATTTTATTATGTTCAAATCACTGAGCGGAAGTTTAGCTTAGTTGTTCAAAGGCTGGTTAAGATGGCTGCTTCTCACATGAGTCACCTGGGTTAGATCTCCAACTCTTGCTCCTGACTCGAGCTTCCTGCTGACACTGGCTCTGTGTGTAGTGTTGCTGGCTCAACAGTTTGGGTCTCTTACTCACTTTGGAGACCTGGGTTGCATCGCTTCACATCTCCTGGCTTCAGCCTTGGTCCAGCCATGGCTGTTTCATGAGCTCTAACTTCCTGTCTCTGTCTCCACCTCTTTCTGCCTCTCTAAGAAAGAAAAATTCTTTAAAAACAACTCCTTTTTGCTGATTTTTTAAAAAAATTGCTATCTTTTGGATTTGTTGTTAATATTTGTTGGCCATGTAATTCTTTTCCCTTTAATTTCAACTATTCTAGAATCATATTTAGAGTTGGGTTCCTTTTGCAGCCACTCTATTAAAAAAATTGGTAGATTGCTCTTTGACAACAGATTTAGCAAAAACAAAAACAAAACAAAAAAACCACTCTGTTTACCAGTTTTCTTTATTTTTTTCTTCCTTTCCTTTTATTGAGAGAATCAGATTCTTCCAATAATCCTGTACCATCCATCCACATTTCATCTGTTTATATTACTGCTTTGCAATGTGTGTGTGTGTGTGTGTGTGTGTGTGTGTGTGCGCACGCTCTGGTTTTACTTTTGTGGTATTATTTGCATGTGTAATATTTTATTTGAGTGTCTTGGGAAGCTCCTAGAAAATGTAATTGAATGATTTGATTTTGGAAAAAAATTTAAAAATGTACATGGCTTTTTTATCACAGCCATTTCCATGAAAATTAAAAAAAAGAAGTTTATGTTTTGTCAAGATAGTGCTCTTTTCTGTATCTTTACGGGGCTCTTTTTCTGTATCTTTACAGGGCTGTATCTTTACTTTTCTTTAACTTTACAAATTATATTGTAATAATATATAATGATATGATCTTTGGGGAAGAGATTTTTGAATCAAGATAAGAAAGAATTGAAGGCTTAAGTTATTCTAAGGAAAAACATTGCCAGCAAGGAGGGCTGATATTATTGGAAATATTATTAATTTTAAAATATAGAATTGAAGTCAGTAAAGCTATAGCAGAAAGAGTTGGTGTGAGTAGCTGTGCCAGGAGATGTCATGCCTGTCATGCTAATACATGGCTTGGAATATCATACTTCATGCTGAAGATGGAAGTTGGTTACATGGTTTTGTTCTAATATTTCAGTAAACTTTATCTGTTTGCTATACATTAGAAAGCTGAATTCAGAGGACCAAAAGCAGAAACAGAAGACTATTGTGTGAGGCCTGATGGTGTGAAGCAGAGTGCTATTAGTGAGAAGTGTGACTGCTTAGGTATTTCTTAAGGGAAATTTAAGAATATGCTAATGATTCTGATGATGACTGTGAGAAAAGCAAAGGTAACAATGACTTTGAGCTTTTAGAATTGGAAAATTAATAAAGGAGATTTAGTAAAATTGAGATACACAGTTGTGTTGTATATTATAGCCTTTTCAGTATAAAATGTTTTATATCCTCAATTTTTTTAAAGATTTAAAAAAAATTTTTTTTTGAAAGGCAAATTTACAGATAAAAGAAATAGAAAGATCTTCCATCTGCTGGTTCACTAGCCAAAAGGCCACAGCATTAGGAATTGAGTATATCCGAAGCCAGGAGCCTCCTCCAGGTCTCTCACATGGGTGCAGGATCCCAAGGCATTGGGCTATCCTCTGCTACTTTCCCAGGCCATAGTCCAGGAGGTGGATGGGAAGTGGGGCAGCTGGGACATGAACTGGTGCCCAAATGGGATCATGGCATGTTTAAGATGAGGGTTTAGGCACTATGTCATAGTGCCAGGCCCATTCTTTTATTTTTTTCAATATAATTTTGTTGGATTAATTGCTTTAATTCATTTTATTTTTTCTTAGCACTTTGAATAATCATTCCAGTGATTTCCGACTTGCATCGTTATGTGACAATCTATTCCTCAAATTAATCTGCATTTCTCTTCTGCCAATTCATATTTACCTGCTTTGAAGATCTTTTTGTCTTTCATATTACTGAGAAATCATCGTGTTTCATGATGATATTGACCATTTTTGCCCATGTAATTTTTCCTCATTATTGCCCATAATTTTTTTCTAATTTAGATAAATATGAAGGTTTAAAATTGAAACACAGATCTATTTAAATAGTACTTGATATCAGTACATTTCCAGAAAATTGGGCCAAGGTGTATATTGACACTTTGCAAAAGTAATTTTTAAATGTAAATACTACTTAATCATTTCACAAGTCTTGAAAAATGAACTTGAATAACATTAGGTTGAAGTTAGGTTTAATTGAAATTGTTAAGAAAAAGTAGACTTGTTCTATTTATACACATTTAGAAGAAAAACTAAGAGTTTGACTTTCTGATGTTATAAAATTTATTTTATAGAAATTTTTATATTCTAAAATCTTTTCAATTTGACAACTTTAAAACGATAGTGTTAGGTAGAAAAATGATTTTATATAAAATCATAACACTAGTGTATTATCTGAAGTACAGATTATAGTTTTTCTCTTAGCCATTTTATTTTACCATAAAAGAATTTCATTGTTCAGCCCGGCCTCCTGCACTATGTTTTCCAGTCAGGTTATTTTATAAAGATTAAATTAAATTCATTGCAGGGTACATGAGTTCAGATATTGTAACAATTCCTTCTATTTGAACTATGTAATGCCAGCTTTTTAGTGTAGAGAAAAGTTCAGGAAGACAGTTTTCCATCTCATTGCACCTTTTCAGAACAATTCTCATGCCTCAACCTCAGGTTTTATTAAATACAAATTGAAGTGAACCTATGTCAGTAAGAAATACTGAAAACACACATTTAAAGTCTTCTTTTTCCTTTTTGGAGTGTACTTCCAGGATTATTTGGAAAGCATGCAGAATTTAGGTAGAATTTGAGTAACTTGTATATTTAAGATATTGTTAATTAACTGCTGTGTGACTTATTTTGTAGATATAATAATGCCCTTTCCCCACCAAGATATTCATGTGTTGATCTCTGGAACCTGTGAATATGTTAATGTTGTATGGCAATACAAAATTAAATCTTGCTAATTAGGTGTTCCAAGAAAAAATTAGGGAGATTAATTCAGATCATCCAGTTGGGGCTAATTTAATCACATGGGCTCTTAAAATTGGTAGATAAAGGTGGAATGATCAGTGAGAGACTCAGAGCAGAAGGTAAAGGCACAGGAGAAATTAAGAATTGAAAGAGACTTACTCTTCCATTACTGATATTGAAAAGGAGAGGGGATGCTCTAGTCGTTTAATAGTGTGACAAAAAAAATTCAGTCTGCCTGGTGAAAACTCTATTGGTTATATATTTGGTGTTTTAATTCCTTGATTGTTTTCTCCTCCTGTCTTCAATATTGAAACATTACCATAGTGCAAGAATCATCATTATTTAAACATCTAATGCTCAAATTTTTTCAAATTCATTTTGTAAATGAACCAGGAAAGTTTGGTTCAGAAAAAGTAACAAGTAACACTTGAGTAAAAATGGAATTTCTGACATATGGAAAATTACCCAAATTATGGAGATGTTCTACTTTCTTAGATATGATATGATATAGATGTTAGTTTTACAAATAAGAAATAGTCCATAAACAGGGCATGTATTTCTCAGTGACAGTAGGGAGCAATTTAGTATCTTGAGTTGCTGTGCTGCCAAAGACTTTGAATGAAAAATTAAGACTTTTGTTAACCTACTATGAATTATACAACTGGGAATAAGTACTTTTTATTCTAGCTGAAAGCAAGTATTATGCTCCCAAGTATTTATTTTTTTAAATGACTTTAATTTACTGCAAGACAGATGGGGACAGAGTGAGATAAAGGGAGAAAAGAGGACAGGGGGGAAAGTGGGAAAGGGGAGAGGGAAAACCCACAAACTGCTCATTTTCAATTTTCACGGCAGCTAGAACAATGCTAGGCCGAGGCTGGGAGCCGAGAATTCTTTAGAGGAGAACTCTCCTGTGTGGGGGAGCAGGGAACCAAGTGCTTTTATCATCTCCTGCCACTTTTAAGGATAAGTATTAGGAGGAGTTGGAATCTGGAACAGAGCCCAAATTAACCCTCGCCCTATAGATGACATGGTTTGAAAGCAGCCCGAGTGGTGTGTTAACTGCTATTTCCCTACATGGTCACATCCACCAGAAAGATAATGGTTCACTTTTCTTACATCTAAGCATAAAAGCAGCCAAAGAATACCTTATATATATTAACAAGGTGAAGAAATAAAGGTTTTGACTGTATTTCCAAGTCTCTTTTGTTTGCTGCTATTGAAAGCACTGAGTTTTAGCAAAATGACAGGGAAATTTGAATCTTGGACCTGGTGTTACTGATAGCACTGAGTGCATATGAAAGATCCCTAGTAGGAATTAGAAGTTTTTGGCTTGATTTTATGCTGCCTGTGATTAAGTTGCCTCTTGATTTTGGTGAGATCTAAAGAATTTTGAGGATATAATTTTGACTAATAATTGGCAGGGAAAAAGTGACAAACCTGGGCCCGGCGTGGTGGCGCAAGTGGTTAAGGTCCTTGCCTTGCATGCCCGGGATCCCATATGGGCACCCGTTCTAATCCCGGCAGCCCCGCTTCCCTTCCAGCTCCCTGCCTGTGGCCCGGGAGAGCAGTCGAGGACGGCCCAAGGCTTTGGGACCCTGCACCCGTGGGAGACCTGGAAGAGGCTCCTGGCTTCAGATTGGCATAGCATCGGCCGTTGCGCTCACTTAGGGAGTGAATCATTGGATGGAAGATCTTCCTCTCTGTCTCGCCTCTCTGTATATCTGCCTTTCCAATGAAAAAAAAATAATAAAAATAAATCTTTTTTTAAAAAAGTGACAAACCCGTGCAAACTGTATTGTTACATTAAAATTCAGATTTAAACTATAAGATCAATGGTTGTTGTCTTTGGAGCATCTATTACTGCATTTTTATGGAGTTACCCCGGGTCAATTTTTCAATGTTAAGTGCCCTGTGTCCATTCTCTAACATCTATTTTCCCAATTCATAGTGATAATGATTACATATTATCAGTTGATTTTTTTTCTTTGCATGATTCTTAATTGTTTTCAAAGTGCTTTTGTGAGACTGTGGAACTAAAGTAAGAAGTAGTACTAAAATATGCTGAGTGATAGATGAATCAAGAGAATAGTGTGTTCAGCAGAAGGTAAATAGTACTAGAATGATAGTAATAAGAAATAATATTAGGGAGTAGTATCAAGTAATAGTTCAATAATAAATTAATGTCTAGCAATAAAGAAAATAAAGCTCAGTTTGGCTTCTGTGATGAGAGTTTTGCTTACAACAAGGGGAACCAATGTAAAGCCATGAAGGCCTCGGGCAGGCCTCGGACAGGCTAGGCCTAAGTTTCAGTCCCTAGAATTGAGGCACCTGCTTCCCCGAAGTGGGCCACCACACACCCTAGACAGAGCTGACAAATCAGAGGAGACTTGAATGGTCCCTAGTCATCAGGTGGCCATGGAGATAAAGGCTGATCACTTGGGTGGGCACAGATAAGAGAGACCGAACACCAGAGTGGTCACAGGTGGTAGAAACTGACCAAATACAATCTTGCCAATACCTGTTTGTACAATCAATGGTCCATTCCTAGAATTGCAGCCAAAACGCTGTATGAACTATATGAAACATATGGTTGGGATCCTTGTCAAGACTCCACTTTGTTGGATGAGACTTGGACCCTAGCGCGTTAGCAATAAATTTCTTTGCTTTTGCATTATCTTATGTGGAACTCTTCTGTCAAGGCATTGGGACAAATTTTGGACCCAACGCTTTAAAGAGCCTGATTTTTAAAATTCTAATAGCATTCACATAAAGTAGACAGCACAAATTCTCATTATTACTCTATTACTCTTAAAATCAGTAATCTTAAAATCAGTAAACTGAAAATCAACTCAAAATTTTCTAGGATTTGTGGCAATCATTGCCATGCTCTTGTGATTTCATGGTCTTGCTTCTCGAAATCCCATTTTTTTTTTTTTAAAAAGCAGAACACTAATAAGGAATATTTTAAAAATTACATATTTTCATAGATTATATTTCTAACATTGGATGATTTATTTAACTTACTAATGTAGCAGGTGTTAATGACATTAAAACTCTTAATAAATGGTCTTTATAGGCAGTGTCCTCTGCCTACATTTCCTCTTGTAATCTCTCCTTTCCTTCCAGTTGTGTAAATGACATTCTGTATACTTGACACATCGATTGAAACTTTGTTCTCTTTCCTCCTCTCTCCAGCCATTCGTCTTCCTTTATATTTGTTATAGAGAATAGCCTCCTTAGAGGGGCTAAAGAATATGTACTGCATTTAAAGAAAATGTTATAGCTGCAAAATTAATTTCAATTAGATTGGAAAATAAAGTTAGAGATATTGAGTGACCCAGACCATAGACTGTGGAACCAGGCTAGCCAAATTGAACATGTCTTATACATATTGGTACCACAATTATGAGTAAATTATTGGCTAAAATTGTTACTCAATATCTTTATGAATAAAATGAAATAATAGGATTTGTTCTTGTATCACCGTGTTAACTTAGGATAATGTTCATAGTTAGTTTCATGTACAAACACATGTGTGTGTGAATATATAAATGTATAGATATATGTATGACTAAAACACCATATCATCTGAAAAGTTAGTTTGAAAGGGAGACAAAGGTATAGGGAGAGAGATTTTTTTTTCTGTCTATTGGCACACTGGTTCACTCCTCAAATGCCTATAACAGCCGCAATTAGGCGAGGCCAAAGCCAGCAGCTCTAAACTCCATACAGGCCTCCTAAGGGGTTGGCAGGAATCTATTACCTGCAGCTGGCCAGTGGGCATAGTGGTAGGAAGTTGGAATTGGGGGAAGAACTAGAACTCAGGCTCAGAAACTGTAATATGGGATTCATACATCCGAAGCATTGTTATTTGCTATATCAATTGCCCTCCTCAGATCTCTTTTGATATTTAAACATCCTTAAAGTATTCTAAAAATTGAAAACATCAATGCTATTTTTCATGTCTTAATAATAAATATTAAATCTTTTACCATATTGCATTCACCAGCAATGTTAAAGATTGAGGTTTTGAAGACTGATTTTTCTTTGCTGTAAATAATTTAAAAAGTAAAATCTAGTGTATTTTGTGGATGGTCTTCTAAAAACCTATTGCTGGAGTCATTGTGCTTCTGTGTTTCTCAGCATACTGAACTCTCATCATGGAGGCTAGAATTGCTTCTCCCCTATTTGCCACTGTACACTCAGGAATTAGTGTGGTGCAGGGTACATGGTATGTTGATAAACAATTATCTTTTTGTTTTTAGCCTCTTTTTAGACTTAATCCCTCAGCCACTTTGCCTTTACATTTAAGTTATTCCCACCAAAGACTCTGTCTACTTTCCTTTCTCTCTTTTTGTTAATTCCTGTAATCTGCTCTTTGTGATGTGCTGTGCATCAGTTTCTATTTATGAGCAATTTCATTCTACTAGAAAAGGCGATAGAATAGTTTGACTGCATTTTTGCATAGCCAAAATTTAATTGTTTTCAGAACAATATGTACCAGACAGCATATGCCAAGCCAGTGAGTACAGTAAAGCTATGTGTTAGCACTGTGTGTTTTTGGACATCCAGGTGCAGGGTACAGAAGGACTCCTTAGGGTGGAGTCAGACACCTGGCAGATGGCACTCTGTGTCTTCCATCTTCCCTGCTTGTCTCCCAGGAGTATCAGTGGCTGCTTGGCACTTTGTGCTTATAAATCATATTCACTGTGTAGGAGGAGATTTGGGTTAAGTGAGAAATCAGTATTCTCAACCAAGACTCCTGAATGTGCATTGTTGGCTGTAAGAAAGAAACAAAACACTTTTTTCTTTAGGATTTGTATTAATTACACCCAAATCTAATCATAACTGTAGGAGTGAGAAAAGTAACTCGAGTAGAACCTTGCTGAGACTTAGATTCTACCATTCAAAAAAGACCCAATCATTTTCAGCAAGCAAGGAAAAAACTAGGATATTCTTTGTGTAACAGAACTCAGCAGAGTGACAGTACTCAGGAAATAGTGTAACTGAGATGTTGCCAAAATGATTTTTTTAAAGATTTATTTATTTATTAGAAAGTCAGATATACAGAGAGGAGGAGAGAGAAATATACAGAGAGGAGGAGAGACAGAGAGGAAGATCTTCCGTCCTATGGTTCACTCCCCAAGTGAGCACAACAGCTGATGCTATGCTGATCCGAAACCAGGATCCAGGAACTTCTTCTGGGTCTCCCACACGGGTGCAGGGTCCCAAGGCTTTGGGCTGTCCTCGACTGCTTTCCCAGGCCACAAGCAGGGAGATGGATGGGAAGTGGAGCTGCTGGGATTCGAACCAGCGCCCCTATGGGGTCCCGGCGCGTTCAACACGAGGACTTTAGCGCTAGGCCATGCTGCTGGGCCCCGAAATGGGTTTTTGATGGTTGTTTTGAAGAGGTGAATGGTGAGAGCGAGGGAAATCAGGCACCTTCTTGAATCGTGGACAGAGAAAGGGAGTCAAAGAAAATATATTTAGAGATGTACTTGGTGAGGTAGTTAAAAGGTCCTGTTCACCACATTGTATAAAATCTGACTTTATATCAAACTTACTTAAAATGAAGACGGGCAAGTAGGGCGCATAATTATATAAATGAAATATAAATTATACCCTGAGTAACTTAAATTTACTTTCATAATATAATAGTGAGTGTGGCTGAAAACAAAAGGCTTTTGGTAGAACTTCTGTAAACATAATATTAACTTGATTAAAAGGTAAGAGAGATGATCACGGTTGTATGATTTATTTTAGTTTTTCTGATTTTGGGAGCGGTGGGGTTTGTTTCATATGTAACTGTTTTTCCTCCAGTAAATAGTGACAAACTTGAGGATGGAATCTTTTCCTGATTGAGTTTTTTTGTATTTCCTACATCACTTGGCAATGCTTAATATTTAATATATATTTAAAATGTAATTGGATTGTTTTCTGGATCTTTAATTGAACATTTCAAATAAGAGTATAAAATGTCAAGTTTAGTATAAAATACGACTCTTTTGCCAACATATTTAATTATTATAATTCTTTACCAGAAGGTGACAATTTAAAAATAATCCAATGAAATATATAATAAACATTTAATATTTATGTTAAATATTATAATTTACTTATAATTAGCTTATTCATAATATGATCTAACCATAATTAATTTAAAACTTCTCATGATAAATGTGTGTATGCTTTTAACAAGTTTTGATCATTCTGATACGAATTCTATACATTTTAAAGATGAGTTGCTTTCTAAATTAAGCTGTTTGGTTATAAAATAATGATTCTTTTTGATCAGTGTAAGTGGAATGGTGTGTGTACTGAAGATCACATATTGAATAATTATTTTTCAAGTTCCAATAGGTATGTGAACATTTTAAATTATGAAATTGATTCTATAATGTATGTTTATAATAATGAAACAGTTATCTCAATGTCAATGTTAGGAGTAATAATATCACCTGTGATTTTATTGTTGAATTCACTGAATATTTCTCTCAGTCAAGGGTTAAGTGTTATGTTTTATAACAAAGGACATATTATCATTACCATTATTGCTTTCAGAAAGAACAAAAACCCAGAGAAGACTTTTTAAAAATTAATTAATTTATTTAAAAGGCAGAACTACAGAGACAGAGACAGAGAGATAGATAATGAATGAATGAATGAATGAATCTCTCATCTTCTCTTTCACTCCTCAGAGCCCCGTAATGGCTGGAGCTAAGGCTAAAGGCAGGAGTTTCATCCAGATCTGTCCAGTGAATGATGTGAGCCAGCCTCTGCTATTTGCCTAGGTGCATTAGTAGGGAAGTAGATCAGAGCTGAAGCAACCATGGGTCTGGTGCATTGGCTCAGTAGCTAAATCTTCATTTAGCAAGCACTGGGATCCCCTATGCACACTGGTTTGTGTTCTAGCTGCTCCACTTTCTAACCAGCACCCTACTTGTGGCATGAGAAAGCAGCAGAGTATGGCTCCAGCCCAAAAGAGTTACTGATTATTTGTATATAACTATCAATTGTGATATCATCATTTTTAAAACTAAATAAATATATAAGCCTCTATATTTGCTGGGGTTTTGCATTTCCTAAGCAGTTTATTATTTTCTTCTTTTGCTTTTACAGAACAGCCCTACATAAAGCTGTTCAGTGCTACTGATAACTTTAAACTTACTGAACTAAAGAAACAAGTCTTTTAGCCTGCAGAATTTGTTGTCTTCCTACCTCCCTCCCCCCAGTTATGTTCTTCCAGATATCTTTACCTCCTTCAGGTCTTGATTCAGATGTCAGTATACAGTAAAGTCCTTCCTGAACAGCCTCACATCAATAAAGTTGCCTTCACTTTGTTTTATATGTGGTAATTTTTCATCTCTGTTTTTATTATTTCATGTTAGTTTGCACTATGGCTTGAATATTGTTTGTTTCTAAAAACTTATGTTACGGGGCCAGTGTGGTAGCCTAGTGGCTTAAGTCCTCACCTTGAATGCCCTGGGATTCCATATGGGCACCAGTTCTAATCTCAGCAGCCTGGCTTTCCATCCAGCTCCCTGCCTGTGGCCTGGGAAAGCAGTTGAGGATGGCCTAAAACCTTGGGACCCTGCACCTGTGTGGGAGACATGGAAGATGCGCCAGGCTCCTCTCTTTAGATTGGCTCAGTATCAATTGTTGCAGCCACTTGGGGAGTGAATCATGGATCAAAGATCTTCCTCTCTGTCTCTGCTTCCTCTCTGTACATCTGACTTTCCAATAAAAATAAAATAAATCTTAAAAGAAAAATGTATGATATGTGCAACATTATGTGTGATTTTAATTCCACCATACTGTCCTTCACAACTCATAACGCTTATTTCTTCATCAGTTTGGCTTTATCTATCTATCTATCCATCCACTTTAGGAATTCATTTATATAAATTTAGGTATATCATATTTTAAGAGGAATATCTTCATTATTTATTTGTGGGGAAGACTCTTTTAAGTGATTATATGATAAAATAAGTCTAGTTTGAGTATCAGTTGCACTTTGGGATATACAAAAATTGTGCCTGATGTTCACATTTCATCAGTCAATATTTTTGTCTTTGTTATGTACAAAAGTATTCCATATTGTAGTGGTATGTGGTATGGTTGCTTATATATCACTGAAAAGCTGTGAGTTGGTGAGGAGGCTCAAGTGGACTTGACTGGGCTTGCTCAGGTATCTGGGGTCATGTGGCTATGAGCTGACATACATTGGCTATTGCTTAGTAACTTATAGCTACTCTGTGTGGCTATCACTCTTCAGCAACCTGACCTTGGTTTGTTCTATCTGGCAAGACGTGAAGAAACTGACTTGTTGTACATGGCTATGCTCTTAGGCCTCTGCATTGTGTATTTAAAATCCCTGTTGACCTAGCAAGGAGATTTGCAAGAAGCAAGGAGTTGATTATATGTTGTTTGCATTGTTTCTCACTTACTCAACTCTTGACTTTTTCTAACCTCTGTTTAGTTTTAATAACATTATTTTCTTAGAAGTGACAGATTGTTAGAAAAACAAATCAAAAAATAACTCTTGTGGACTTGATTCTAAATATAATATGGAAAACTCATTAAATAACATTTCAAATGTTCATTATGTATTGATATAACCCCTAATTTAGAAGACAAAAAATAGGTATTTTTACAGAGAATTGTTTCCAAAGCAGCAATTTTATAAATACTGGTTAATAAGCACAAACCACACAGAAACATATTATGTGACATTTCTTACTTCAGTTAAAAAAGTACAACAAATACTAAAAATTTGACTCTAATAGCTGAATGTTAAAGTATGCTCTCTTCTTTAATTGTCAAATTTAAATACTTCTAAAATAGTATCCTACTATGTGAAATCTGTCATTGATAGTGAATGGTAAAACCCTTTTAAAAATTAAGTAAGGGGCTTAAAAATAAAATCAGACTTCCTCTGGTTTAGTTACCTTATTCTTTTGTGATATCTGCTGTCTTTATGTTATTTAAAAAGGAGCTAATGAATAAAGCTAGTGATGCTTCTTTCTTATCAACAGCCAATTGTTTTTTAAACAATATTTGAATTTTTAAGTGAGATGAAAAATTGGATATATTTATTGGGTATCATATTGTGTTTTGTTAGCTGTATATATACTTTAATATTCAATCAGGTTAAAATACCTATAACTTAAAACATTTATTATTATATTATGGTCAGTATACTCTAAATCCTTCCATCTTTTATTTAAAAGGAAAAATTTGCTAATGTATCCATAGGTAATAATATACCATATAATTTTAAGTCATAAAGCCATTGAATGTTAATATTCAATGCAAAAGTGTTTTCCCTGTGATTTTCTTAAAATATATTGTAGTTATTCATGCTCAATATGTCAAAATTTCAGACATGACATTGAGATTTGGTACATATTCTTACCTTACTTTGGTGATAGTTTTCCATGCTGCCTTTAAAAAAATGTAATGATTATTTTTATGATATACCTCCCTAGGCTCAGGGATTTGCAGTCTCCCCTCTCCATATACTCTCTCCACACTGATTTTCCCTGTATTAGTAGAGTAGTATATTTCTTCAGAAACAGTCACAAATCCATCATTCTGCTATTTACGTGTATCATGACATTGCAGGTATAGACAATGGTGGAAAATCCATTATCCTGTTATCAAGATATGTATACAATTTCATTGGGAGTCCATCTTTTTTCATGGTATCTTCACATTTCAATATGATAGTCTCCATTATACAATTCCTCTAGATGATTAAATGCACATGCATGTTAACACTATTTATTGATTTATTTCGCATGAAGATTATTTTATACTAGAGAAAAATCTGTACTTTTGTGATTGGCTCATTTTTCTGGGCATAATATTCTCTAGTTGGGACCATTTAGTTGCAAATGGTAGAATTTCATCCTTTTTAATGGCTGAATAGCATTCCATGGAATATATATACCACAGTTTCTTTACACATCTCTGGACAGACGTCTGGATTGTTTCCATGTGTTTCCTATTGTAGATTGTGCTGCTATAAATATAGGGCTCCAAGTTACTTTCTCATATGCAAACTTCAGTTCTTTAGGAAATATTTACAGAAGTGACATATCTGGGTCATACAACACATTGGTATTCAGTTGCTGAAATATGCTCCATACTGTCTTCCATAGCAGTTGTACTAGCATACACCCCCACCAATAGTGAGGGTGGATACCATTCCGCCGTATCCAAGCCACCGGGTGTTGTTAGAATTCTGAATGCACGCCAGTCTCATGGGAGTAAATTGGAAATTCAGTATGGCTTTTAAATGTATTTCACTGAAAACTGGGGAACATGAGCAATTTTTTCATGTCTATTAGCCATTTGAACTTGATTTTTTGAAAAAATATCTGTTCATTTCCATCATCCATTTCTTCACAGTGTTGTTTGTTTTGTTGTCATTTAGTTTCCAGAGTTCTTTGTAAATCCTGGATGATAGACCCTATTGGTTGTATAATGTGCCAAGATTTTCTGCCATTTTGTTGATTGCTTCTTTCTTAATTGTCACCGTTAATATACAGAAACGTTTTAGTTTGATGTAGTCCCTTTCGTTAATTTTGGCTTTGACTGCTTGTGCTTTTGGTGGCCTTTTTTTTTTAAAATTAATGTTATTATTCCATGATATAGTTCTATAGTCTCCAGGATTTCCTTCTCCCCTCCCCAAATCCCTACCCTACCCACTAATTTCCACCATGTCATTACAATAGTATAGTCCTTCACAATCAATCCTTAATCCATCACTCTGGTATTTTAGCGCATCTGGACATTGTAGGCATGGACATTGGCAAAGGGTCCAGCCTCTTATTGTCAAGATACTTTCAACAGTGTCATTGAGAGTCCGCCTTTGATTTGTAAGTAGAGATGCACACTGCATTTTATCTTCACCTTTGGATATAATAGTTTCTGTTACACAGTTACTACACATCGCCTTAACTGAAAAGAAATAAAACAAAATCAATAACAGAGAGAAAAATAGAAAATTTATGATATAAAGTTAAATAACATGCTATTGAATGACCAGTATGTTGCTAATTAAATGAAAATAAAAAGAGCTTCCTAAAGTAACTGATGCTATTGTGTGAGTTATGAGTCAGTGAGAATGTTAATAAGAAACAAAACTACTTTTTTGAGTGAATGAAAATAAAAACAAAAATATCAAACCCTCTGAGATGTAGCAAAAACAGTGTTGAAAAAACTATTATCTTTTTTTTTAAGATTAATATATTTTTATTGCAAAGTCAGATATACAGAGAGGAGGAGTGACAATGAGAAAGCTCTTCTGTCCAATGATTTACTCCCCAAGTGACCACAACAGCTGAGGCTGCACCAATCCAAAGGCAGGAGCAAGAAACTTCTTCCAGGTCTTCCGTGCGTGTGCAGGGTCCCAAGGCTTTGGGCTGTGCTCGACTGCTTTCCCAGGCCACAAGCAGGGAGCTGGATGGGAAGTGGAGCAGTTGAGATTAGAACTGGTGCCCATATGGGATCCTGGCACATTCAAGGTGAAGACTTTTAGCTGTTAGGCCACCACGCCAAGCCCTAGGCTGTTGTTCTTATATTTTGCATGAAGGTTGCCTTGCATTAGATGGAACATATAATATTTGTCCTTTTGGGATTGACTTGTCTCACTGAGCATACATGTCTCAAGTTGGGACCATGTGTTGCTAATAGTCAAATTTCATTCTAATGGCTGAGTAGTATTCCATGGAGTATATGTACCAGTTTCTCTATCTACCTGTCTTTGGACAGGCATCTGGGTAGTTTCCATTTCTTTGCTATTGTAGATTGCTGTAAATATAGGGTTACAAATTTTTTTCTCATAGCAGTTTTCATTTTCTTTATTCCCTGAAGTGGGATAGCTGGGTCATATGTCAGGTATATTTAGAGTTCTCTAATCATTCTCTTGGAATATCTTTCACCATCTTTTCACTTTCAGTTTCTCTGGGGTTTTCAAATTTTTAAATTTTAATTTTTTGTTTTTATTTTTTCTTTTGAGATGTGTCTCCTGCAGGCAAGAGATAGATAGGTTTTTAATTTTTGATCCAGTCAACTATTAATTAATATTTGGTTGATGAGTTTAAGCCATTTACATTCAGGTCAGGGAAACTTAATTCACTTTTTCAGTATTATGATTTCACTAAGTATAATGATTTCCAGTTGTATCCTTGTTATAAAAGACAGTATTTCATTTTTATGACTGAGTAATATTCCATAGTGCAGTTACATCATCAATTCATTATCTACTCATATGTTAGTGGATATCTGGGTTGATTTGAAATTAACATGAGTGTACAGATGTCCTCTCACATATTTATTTCTTTTCATTTGGGTAAAGTCACACTAATAGGATGGCTGGGTCATATGATGGATCTATTTTAAAATATCTAAGAAATATCAAAACTATCATTTATAATTATTGTACTAGTTGATATTCTCCCAAACTGTGTTTATGGTGTTTCGTCACATCCTTGCCAGCGTTTATTGCTTTGTGATTTGCTATTGATAACAATTCTAAGTTGTGTGAACTGTAACTACATTGTGTTTTTAATTGTGTTTTCTTTTTTTTTTTTTAAGATTTATTTATTTTCATTACAAAGTCAGATATACAGAGAGGAGGAGAGACAGAGAGGAAGATCCTCTGTCTGATGATTCACTCCCCAAGTGACTGCAACGGCTGGTGCTGCACCAATCCGAAGCCGGGTACCAGGAACCTCTTTCAGGTCTCCCACGTGGCTGCAGGGTCCCAAGGCTCTGGGCTGTCCTCACCTGCTTTCCTGGGCCACAAACAGGGAGCTGGATGAGAAGTGGAGCTGCTGGGATTAGAACTGGCACCCATATGGGATCCTGGCACATTCAAGGCGAGGACTTTAGCTGCTAGGCTACGCCGCCGGACCCTATTTGTGTTTTTCTTAATTGCTAGTGATTCTTGGCATTTTTTCTTGTGCTGTTGGCCATTGTAGTTAACATTTTGCAAATTGTGTGTTAAATGTCAATTTCCCATTTATAAACTGGGTTGTGTGTTTTGTAGTTGTCGAGTAGCTTGAGTTCTTTTTCATGCTTGATATAAATCCTGTATCAGTCACATATCTTTCACACATTTTCTTCCTTTCTGTAGGTTACCTCTTCACCTTTCTCTGTAATTAAAATGGTTACTCATTTTCTAGAACTCAAGGTACAAACATATTCGGGCAGCATGTTTAATTTTGTCATTAATTACATGTGTTACTAAATAACGTTGTCTGCATATATGCTAACCTTTATTTCATGATTAGTGTAGATGGGGTGTTATGATTTTCAAGTATTATAATTTCTTTTAAAAATTATAAAAGATATTACTGTATTCTGAAGGTCAAAACTAAAATATCAGTATGATTTAATCCGGGAGTCTTCACTATCAGAGAGGATCTGTATTAATATTTAAATAAAAACTAGATTTCATTATTATTCTTCTTTAGTCATAATTTTAAGAGTAATGTCTTCGTAATGTGATACTGTTATCTTAGGAAATAAAACTATTTTGTAAGAAATTGAAGATTTCTTGAATGGCCTTTTCTATTTCTCTTGGAGGCATTTTTTGTTTTCAATTTGGAATACTTAAAGTGTGTGTTAATGTTAGCTTTGAATGTAGTGTAAAATGCTTTACCTCTAGGAGAGAGGCAGTAACTTTGATTTTCTTTTGTGTTGCTTTTATAAGATTTTTCCCTCTATGCTTCTTATTCCTGAGGCATTTTAGCTACATGTTTTTTATAATTGCAGCAAGCGCATGTAGTTGTTAATGGTATGCTGATCTATTGGGTAAATTGAACAATTTTTCATAGAGAGAAAAGTTCCTGTAAGGCAAAAAAAGTTATCATTTTTAACTCTCTACATTAAAATTCTCTCTTCTTGTCAGATACTAGTTGTATGAGCAGTAGAAATGCACAACTAATGTTTCTGTAAATATTCAAAAGTCATGCAATGTGCCTTATCTCAGATACAAGCATGTTAATCCTACTCTGTTAAAAAGGAGAAAGATACATCTGACAGAATGTGAAATGAGTTATTTTTATTCTGTGAGGTTTAAAGATGTTTGGCAATATATATTTCTTTCAAAATAGGAAAAGAAATCTTGCCACCACTTAAAGAATCTTTCGACATTAACTATCCTGAATATGATTTTAAATATGTATTTTAAAACTTTGAAAATGGATTGCAATTCTGTTTGTTTTTCCTTTCTTATCTCAAGTGTACTGAGTTGACATACTCCCCTATCTCCACTTTCGACTGTTGCAGTGACTAGTCTATACTTGAGCTGTGCATTTTCCATTTATATTGTATGTTTGCCAAGGCTGAACCTAAAATAGTTATATGTGTTAGATAAACAAGTTACTTGATAGAAAAATCATGACACACATGCACACACACAGGGAAAGAGAGAGAGAGAGAGAGAGAGAGAGAGAGAGAGAGAGCACAGTGGTTGAAAAAACAGTATCAAATGATCTAGAATACTTAATGTATATTCTAGAAAGATTGAATATTCGTATTCTCTGCAATATAGGATGCAAAAGGATCATCATTTCCATTTCTTCAAAAGGTCTTTATCTTTTCATTTTTAGGGGCAAATGACCTGTGTTTTCATCAGTTATTTATTGATTGCAGTAGGCACAATAGTGATCCTCCCAAGATGTCCATGTGTCCATATACTCAGAATTGAGTACATTACATTGCATTTTATACAGTACTGAAAACTGGGCAGCTAGAGCAACAGACCTTTGCTCTCTCAGTTCTGGAGGCAAAAAATTTGTAGTCAAAGTGGAGACTAAGCCAGGGTTACTGATTGGTTTGTTTCTCCTTTTGTTTACACACTAGTTTTAGATTTGTAGACTTGTTGGGTTGGAAGAAACATTAGTGATTATATGCTTCTACCCACGGTTTCAATCTTGTATCTTTCCTGTACAAATGTATAACATGAAATTCATCACCTCATGAGGAATACATCTGTCTAGATATGTATTTGCTTTTGTTCATTTACACACTGGAGTATAGGTACTTACAGAACCTTGATTCATTAATTTTAAAACACTTTATGAACATTCATATATGGCTGAATTCTAGGGAGGCATTGCGTGTGTGTTGTTCGTATGAAACCCAAATTATAGTTCCTATCCTGAGACTGTGAGTCACATTTGAGAATCTGAAGTTCTACAGCTAGGACCATATTTTTTTCCAGTCATCCATTGTTGGACATCTTGGTTTAGTCTATGAATCTTAGCTCTTGGGAATTGAACATCAATACACATCATATACAAATAATTCTCTCATATGCTGATTCCATTTTATTTGGATACATTTTCAGGACTGAGTCATGTGGTATATCTGTTTTCAGATTTCTGAGGAATATTCCTGCTGTCTCTGTGTCTCTGTCAGTTATAATAGTTTAAATGCAAGCCAAGAGTGGATTAAGTTGATGTCTACTCAGCATCTTTGCTAGAAATTATTGTTATTTGATTTTTTGGATGATAACCATTATAATTTAGGCGAGTCAAAACCTCATTGTGGTTTTTTAATTTGCATTTCCCTAATGCCTAGTGATCCTTGGCATTCTTTAATGTGTTTGTTTTCATTTTTTTTTTAAAGATTTATTTTTTCATTGGAAAGGCGGATATACAGAGAGGAGAGACAGAGAGGAAGATCTTCCATCCGATGATTCACTCCCCAAGTGAGCGCAACGGGCCGATACTATGCCGATCCGAAGCCAGGAGCCTCTTCCGGGTCTCCCACGCGGGTGCAGGTTCCCAAAGCTTTGGGTCGTCCTCGACTGCTTTCCCAGGCCACAGGCAGGGAGCTGGAAGGGAAGCGGGGCTGCCGGGATTAGAACCGGCGCCCATATGGGATCCCGGGCGTGCAAGGCGAGGACCTTTAACCACTTGCGCCACCGCGCCGGGCCCGTTTGTTTTCATTTTTATATTTCATCCTTTACATTGTCTGTACTTACTCTTTGCTCATTTCTTAATTAAAATTGAGTTTTGTGAGTGCTTTATAGCTCCTGGATGTTAATCCTCTATCAGTTGCATAGTTTTCAGATATTTTCTCCTATCTGTTGGTTGCCTCTTCATTTTATTGATGGTTTGCATTGTTCTCTGTCTCATTCCAGTTTTGTTATGTCTGCAACTACCAATTAGCAAACTATTTTTGTTCTCATTATAAGGCTAATAATGCAAGATTTAGAACACTTAGAATCTAGAATGAACCTTCATGTTTGAAAGAAAAGGAAAAACTCTAATAATTTTACTTAAGATTGTTTAGGGCTTTTTTTTCATCAAGCAACATTTAGCATCAATTACTTTGTGGTGTATGTGTTTGTTGTTGCTGTTGGAAAATGTGGGGCAAATTATATCTTGTTTTCAATTTCCTATTGTCAGTTGCAGCTAGGATAGGGCCAGTAAATAGTCACAAATATTAACTACAGAATTTATTTAAACTATTGGCATATCTACTGGTTTGTCTAATATGTATGAGAAAATTACTCAGGAAACACTGTAGAAGTATGGAGCACTTACCACAAATCATGCATGATTACATTTGTTTAGAAACTATAAACTTGTGGCCCAGTAAAATTTTTAGTTTATTTCCTCATATGATGTTCTTAACATTAACAAGAAGATTTGTTCTGTTAATGTTGTGTAATTATAAAAATAAAATAGCAAATGCATTGGATTCTATAGCATATTGTGTGGCATAATCGATACATCCAGAAGGACATACTTGGCAGGATTTTTAATTTTTTGTTTGTTTGTTTAAGTTTTATTTCCAAGAGAAATTTCCCAGCTCAGAAGCAGGGAGCTGGTTGGGGAGTAGAGTCGGTGCCCCTATGGGACCCATCTCGGTGCATGCAAAGCAGCGATCTCACTGAGCCATTGTTGGATCCAATCTTGAGTTAGACTTTCATGTCACGTGAGAGACCATCTCATGAAACAGAGGTGGTCTCTCAGTTGTCCGTCACAGAGTCTCATCCCAGTGTCAATGATAGTAAAATAAGAAAATGCTTGCAGTCGAATTAAACTTACTTAGGAGAAGAGCTACTCCTCATGATCTAATTAGCTTTATTTTGGGGGAAAGTGTAGAGGAATTTCTAAAGTGTTTTAGCTCCAAAAGGATGAAATAATGAGATGATGGACTTGAATTATAAACAAAAGAATCTGTTCCATGCTTCCAGCTTCTTGTCAGTGTGAAGAAAACATTTACGAATTCTTATCTCAACTGCTTTACCTCATGCTTGAGAAGAAAGTCCAGTGTACTGGGAATGTTAAGGTGCATACGCAGAGTGGCTCTTACAAATCAATGGTTTGCAGTATAATCCATAGTAATAGCTTGCTTTTTTATTAGCTTCCTACCAATTGCTAGGAGCAAAAACGAATGGTGTGTCTACTCAAAGAATATAAAACATGGAAGACCAGCCAGTATGGTGACAATAGGAATTTAAGTATATTAGTGTAAAATGTATTTAAATAGCTTTAAACTATATCTCCTGATGTTATGAAGTCTTGTTTTTAGTGAAATGAAAATGAAGAAAACCTAAATAATAGAAACTTCCCTCTGAGTCCAAGAATGAGAGATTGGAACAGAGATGAAGGAGTTTCTGTTCATTTCTTCTGAAATCAAGAGGAAAGAGAAATCACTAAAATTTATAGAAAGTTGGTGGAATCCATGATGAAAGTCAGTCTTCTTTTGCATTTTTAGCAATTTTGTTAGCCTAATGGTTTCTCAGTTAAAAAAATTACAGTGTGGCAAGGCAGAATACATCATTGATTTAGTCATTCCTATCTATAGTGAAGTAAAGGAATTTAAAATAATATAGGGTAGATAAAGAAAGTAAAGATTAAATAAGCAAGGAGACAAATGAGAAAGTAGAGGAGAGGGACGAAAAAGCTGGTGAGAAATAAAAAGGTACTTTAGCTGGGCTAGTTGATCCATGAGGAATCAGAAACTGTGAACTCAAAGGGCTAATCCATGTACCGCTGTTAGCTTTTCATCATTCATATGGCTTTTATGCCAAGTGTCATGAATGTATATTTTACCCCTTTAGATCCCCTGGCACCAGGCTGTCTTTTCAGAGAATATTATACAGGCTTTTTAAAACATTCAGTACCACAAAACATGGACTAAAGTTGAAATCTGTAAGTAAGATAGATTTTGTAAATCTTCAATATAGTATCACTTTCTAAGAATATAAGCTTAGAGCTTTTTAATTTTTTTAAACATTTATTTGAAAGACAAAGTCAGTGAGAGAATGGGAGAGCAAGAGAGAGAGTATCTATCATTTGTTCTTTCTCCAAATGGTTGCAATGGCCAGGTTTTCGCCACATTAAAGCCAGGAACCAGAAACTCCATTCCTGATCTCTCAGTGGTTGGCAGGATCTCAAGCACTCGGGGCATGTTCCACTGCCTTCCTAGTTGCACAAACGGGAATCAGAAGCACCGTGTCCTGGATTCCAAGTGGTGTTCTCGTGAGGGTTGCCATTGTTCCATGCTGCAGCTTAACTCTCAGGACTGGCCTCCAGAGAGAGCTTTTCTTCAGTTTAAAGGTAAATGTTCAGGAAACCCAAATCAGTGTCAAAATTAGCTGATTTTTAAAAGAACGTTTTGTTCAAATGTAGGTATGAAGATAGTTTACAGGTTATTATTGAGAGCCAAATATTTTATAAGTGCATCAAATATAGTTGAGGAGAAAAGAAGCCATATAAATATAATGTTTTTAAGTACTTGGACTATTTATAATACTGGAATTGAGTAAATACAGGATGTCTGTGGAAAATAGCTCTGTCACTATAAAGAAAGGCAACTGGGTTGCAGAAGAGATATTGATAAATCTTTACAGGCTTTTAGTTTTCAACTTCTAAGCTTACAGTCATCTACAGTAATTTAAACAAGTATAGACCTAGCATGTGGACAGATGTGTAGGCCAATGGAATAGAGTAGAGAAACAAGAAATAAACCCTAAAATACAATTATTAACCAAGTTTTGGAAAAATTGTCATAACTATTTAGTGGAGAAAAAGGCGGTCTTTTCCACAAATGATATTGAAAACTGGCAATACATATGAAAATGAACCCTTGTCTTAAAAATATGCAAAAATAAGGTCAAAAGACTTAAATGTAAGATCTAAAGTTTAAAATTCTTAGAGTTTTAAACAAGAGGGGAAATCTTTGTGACATAGAATTTATAATTTTTCCATGTATCAGAATTCAAAAGCCATGATAGCCAACCTGGTCAACCACATGGGTGGTGTCAGGATCCCAAGCGTTTTGACTATCTTCTGCTGCCTTCACAGGTGCATTAACTGGAAGCTAGATCAGATCTGTGTAGCTAGAAGTGAAACCAGCACTCCAACAAAAGATGCTGGCATGGGAAGTGTTAGTTTAACCTGCTGCATCATCAGGCTAGCCCCTAAAATGGCAATTCCTGTACATTACTAGTAGAAATTTAAAGTGGTATAGCAGCTATGAATATTGTTTTGCTTTTTAATAGTATGGGAGGTAGTTCATTAAGCTTGTGGTTAGAAAAAAAGGAAGGAGGGGAAATGAGTGAGGGAAAGTAGAAGAGAGGAAAGTATGGTTATCTTAGAATTGTGTCTATGAAACACATGCTATCTGTTATCTTTATATTAATAAAAATCAGAAGGAGTTTTGCATCCTAGTAATTCTACTAGGTATTTGAAGTACATGTGCATGCAAAAGTGTCTTCAAAACATTATTGGATAATTTGTATTATGTAAAAACTTTGTGAATTTCAAAATTTCATTGTACACGAATAAATCGATCTTAAATTCCATATCCATCTATTTTGGAAACATTTTCTTACAGCCAATAAACTTGAAAGCCAAAACTAGAACATCCATTTGCACACCAAAATTCATTCTGCAGAGATGGGAATAATTTAAATGTCATTCAACACATTAGTGGTTAAAAATACACTACCTACTGTTCAATGAAATATTAAGTAGCTATGAAAGTGTGTGGAATTTTTACATATGCTAGACCCTAGTATATATGGAAAAGTGGTTGTTAAACTAAACAAGACATGATATGACAAATATTACATAACTGTTGGTAGAAAGTATCTATGAACAGTAAATTTATAGAATCAGGAATAAGGATGGAATTTCCCAGGGACAACATAAAAGGGATATGTAGTTTTCTGTCTGGATGGTGGAAAGTTTGGAGGAGATATAGTGGTGATGATTACATAGCATTATGAATAGATTTTTTGACCCAAATTGTGCTGTTACAGATAGAGAAAATGATTGATATTAGAATCCATCCGAAGCTTTTATTCTTGAATCTGAATTAAGAGCAGTTAGTGTAGTTGACTATTTTTCTCTGAATTTCAAGGATAGATTGATATGTCAATGAATAATTGAGAGAGTTTAAATCTGTAGAAAGAATCTGTACAATCAGACAAAAAGCTGCATGAACTCAGAGAATCAAGTACAGTGTAGTTCAGTGTTAGATGTAGTGGTTTGAATATGCTTTGTGAAGCATATAAGATCTAAATAGAATCTAGTGTGTTTGAATATGTGAGAGGACATTAAGTATTGGTACAGCACACAATTGGAACCTGTAATCATTTGGAAAATAATACTAGCTCTATTTGCCCAATTGACTAATGTAAAAAGGTGTGGGATATGGACATGACAGGTAGAAAAGGGTTAATATTTAAAGGCTCTTCAATTCTTGGTGAAGAATTTGCAGATTCCACTACATGGAGTTGGGGAAGCCAGTAATATAAAGCAAAGAAATGAGATGATGTATCCACTGTTTTAGAAAAATTGAGTAGCTCATACAGCTTAGATTAAAATGAGATCAGAAAATATCAAGACATCTAGAGAAATTGCTTTTTCTCTTCCTTAATGTGGTAAGACTTGTTGTTTACTATGGTGACACACTTATTTTTCTGTGTAATGGTCAAAGTTCTCAGCTATAAAATTAAGGGATTGAAAGATTTACTATAATGGAATAAAATAAAATCTTTAAAAAATGTACTATTAAAGTACATTTAGAACTTTCTAGCAAAATACTTGGAAAGCATTTAAGAAAAAGAATATGTAAAGCTCAGAATATCATCCAATTAAAATTTTAAAGTATAAATGTATGTATACTAATGATATCACTCAATTTGAAAAGAATTACAGTAAATTGTGGCAAATGCATTTGGTTTAAGAAATGACTTCTTCAATAAGATTGGTTTAAGAAGTGACTTCTTCAATAAGTTTAAATATAATGAATATGTAGTATTTTAAAATTAAGTGAAGTTAATGAAAGGGTCTTTGGTTTAATTTAGAATTTTAGCTTATAAAGTTTTATAATATTATTGGCAAGATGTGTTACGGGCCATATGTTGGAAGTTAGCAATATGAAGGTACTTTAAAAATTTGATGAAGAAATGAAAACAAAACGTGCATTTTTGGGGAAAAGTTTTTTTGAAATACATGCATAGTTTTTTTATAAAATGCATTTCATCTGAAATCTTAAAAAAGAGCCTGTATAAACATACATAGAAGTCTGAGAGAAAAATCTGAGCATATTTCACAGCAGTTAGAATGTCTAATTTGTAATTAGTGAGAATTCCTAATCTTCTTTATGATCTTTCCTTTCTTTTATGTCATGTACTGAAGAGAACTTCTGGAGAGATTTCTACTTATTGAGCAAGTCTGACCCATTCCAAATGGGATGCTATTTTGCTGACTGACTTATGTGAAAGTTCTTCCCATGTGCTCTTTGAAAATTTTGGCATTTTTGTGATGCCTAATTATCTACACAGTTCTTTTGTCTGGATTTTCACTTACAAATGAATTTCCTTGTAGATTTGTACTCAATTTGATTTTTAGTCTTTTCTTAGATTATGTTTATAGTGTCCAGTTTCACTATGAAAAATATATCCACTTGGAAAATTAGTTGCAAATTCAGCAAAATTTTAGTAAACATGTGAGCTGCTTTTGTAGTTGTGTTGGAATCCACTCCAAGGTGGATTCATTAGAACACCCAGAACTCAGGAAATCTGTGATATTAATATTTAGTGTTCATTTCAACAAAAGAGTGCAGATTATAATTATCGAAGGAAGAGATTCATGGATCAGAGTTCAGGAGAAACTGTATAAATGGGCCCAGATGTCCAGTAGAGTAGAGTCACATAGGTTAACTTAATTTCCCAGTAATCAAGTTGACATCAGGGTGGTATGTGGCTCAGAGGGAAGCTCCTCTATACTGTGGGAATGGAATGTACTGTGTATATGCAACTGGAGTTGATGAGTTAACCCTTTCAGTAGTAGCTTCTTTTTGAAAAAATTGTTTTCTGAAGTTATATCATATTTTTAAAGATTTATTAATATTTATTGGAAAGGAAGATTAACAGAGAGAAGAAGAGACAGAGAAGTCTGCCATTTGCTGATTCACTCCCTAAATGGCTGTAATGGTTGGAACTGAGCAACAATAAAGCCAGAATTGGAGTTTGTTCTGGGCTTCTTGCTTGTGTACAGGGTTACAAGGATTTGGGCCATCCTCAACTGCTTTTTCAGGCCACAAGCAGGTAAATGGATGGGAAGCAGAGCAGCCAGGACACGAATCAGCACCCATATGGGATGCCAGCACTTGCTGGTGGAGGCTTGATTTTGTTTCAGTGTTGCTATTTCCTGTGTGACATAATCCTTAAATTCCTTGAACTCTTGAATGTGCTTCTCACTGTTGATACGAACCTTTATAATGATTTTCCTGAATTCTGTACCCCCCATTCTCTTGATGTATTCCTCAGTGAACTCTGAGGTTGGCAAAGAATTGTGATCCTTTTCAGGGGAATCTTCAATAATATTTATTGAGCCACTGTCTCTTCTTTTGCTCTTGGTCATTTTACTTCTGGTTAGCAGATTCTTCTCCTTGCCGCAGGTTTCTAAGTTGTGTCATCCACAGGTCTACAATTTGATTTTACTTATTCTGGTTAGTACCCAGTTCTTTCTAGTTAGTTGTCCCATTCCCTCCAGCGAGTTTCAGGTCTGGGCTCCACCATAATCTCAGTAGCCCCAGCTGCTGGTTTACCGCTGTACCTCTTGTGATATCATGCTGAGACTCCACTGTTGTCTGTATATTGTTTCTCCCACTTCTGGTTCATGAAGTTACCACACTTTGTGAGATACCAGGTGTTCAATATAGCTAGGCTGCTGGCGGTGCTGATCTTTCCAGAATCTGCTGGCCATTAGATCTGAGGGCCAAATGGACCTATTTCGAGTTGTAAGATGCCAAAGGTGGTATTATTTTCAATGTGGGACCAGGGCAATGCACTTAGCTCAGTGAGTTAGCTCCTGGCTCAGCACAGGCACAGCTCACTGTTGTCCCTGCAGTCTTAACACCTTTGCCACACTGTACAAAATGGCATCTGATGTGCCATTTGTGGAGTTCTTGATCTGCTGGACATTAGGTCTAGAGGCTAGCTGGAAATATATTGTCCTATAGGATGCCAAAGATGGTATTATTTTTGATGTGGGACCAGTACAGTGTACTGAACTGGAAGAGACTTTGTCCCAAGTTGGCACATATGGAGGTCACTATTGTACTTGCCCCATAGCCTTTGCCACAATGTACAAAATGGTACCTGATATGCCATTGGTGGAGATCTAGATTCTCTGACCATTAGCTCTGGGGGCTACCTGCACCTATTTTGGGTGGAACCTGTAGGATGCCACATCATTGAAAGGCAGTGAGCTGTTCCTGGCATGGTAGCCTAGCGGTTAATGTCCTGGCCTTATATGCATCGGGATTCCATATAGGCACTGGTGGTAATTTCTGTGGCCCCACTTCCTTGCCTGTGGCCTGGGAAAGCAGTTGAGGACAGCCCAAATCCTTGGGACCCTGCACCCATACGGGAGACCTAGAAGAGGCTCCTGGCCTTGGCTTCAGATTGGCTTAGCTACAGCTGTTGTGGCTGCTTGGGTAGTGAATCAACAGACAGAAGATCTTCCTCTCTGTTTCTCCTCCTGTCTGTATTTCTGACTTTCCAATAAATAAACCTTAACAGAAAGCAACGACAAAACTGGTGAGCCAGAAATAAATTCTCTCCCACCTTTGTGCGTGCACAATCCTTTCCCATAAAGTTTGCCTTCTTGCACAGAATGGCACCTGATGAAGCTGTGGTGGGAGTGTGTGCTGTGAAATCCACCCCGTTCCCATACCACCTGTTTGGGATCGGCTTCTCTGTCGTTGCCCCTGTCAAATTAAACAAATCAACAGGAAAGGAAGTTCTTTGCCAGGGTTCACCTCCTGTGCTCTTGGTGACCTCTTTCCACCTGGCTGCTAGTGAAGCTCTGGCCACCAGGAGGTCTCAAAGAGCTAGCTGCGCAGTGACTGCCACTGTGGCATCTGGTCACTGCAGTACCACACAATTGTCTTAGTTGCCTCCCTGTGTCTGTCAGTCTCCAGGTGCTTCTCTGCTGTCAGCCTGTCTTCTCCTCCTTCCTGGAATGCTCCCTCTGCTTCACCCTGGCTAATATTTCTCCACCTATTTAAACCTGTTCTTACCCTATTTCACCATCTTGGTTTTCCTGAATAAATTTTTTTTTTGTGTGTGAAACATTTTGTCTCTTCTGTTTCTGCTAATAGGAAACAAAATTGTAGAAGGATAAATTGCTAAGATGGATAATGCTTTTGATTTAAGTTTGCAAAAGGATCCCCTTTGGATAAAGCCAGGAAAAATGACATTTTATAACTTACAGATTTAAAATATGTGAACTATAGTATCAGTATTATTTCAGCAGAGTTATATACACTCAAAGTTTTGTTTTAAATCATTATAGTGTCCTTTAGTTCTTGCTGGATACAAATTGATGTGAACAAATGTGTATATGAGGTAATAGAATTATTGTTTCATAACTTTTTGTTAAATGCATGTCTGTGTGGAACAAACTAAATCCGATGTTAAAGTTGTAACATTGCAAAGAAATAGCTCTTAGAGCATACAATATCTTTTATAGAAAGAAATACAAGGTACATAAACCCAAAAGGTTAATTGTTTCTAACAACAGTCACTTTCTCTTACTGGATCTTATACAAAATGTTAGAAATATAGATGTGAAAAGGAATTATTTTTCAGATATATGTCAAATGTAGTGAAATTTTGAGAGCCTTCATTTGGTTTCTCTTGACTACACAATAATGAGATCAAATAAATGTTTAACAACAATAAAAATCATATGTACAATCATTGAAAGGTTTCCCCCAAGCTCTCTTTTCTGAAATTTAATCTAATTTAATTGAATAAAAAATCCTTAGTAAATCAGTATGATAATTTACTTTATTGAAGGCTTTAATAAATTTTAATAGAGTGACGTTTATATCATATCATATATCAAGTACAGCTTTTCTGTATTTTATGAGAATATTAATTTAATAATGATGTTTTCTAGTAAACATGTTTGTTCTACATATACAAATAGTGATATTTTATAATTATAGTATGTTAGGGCTTGGCACAATAGCCTAGTGGCTATAAATCCTTGCCTTACAACCGCTGGGATTCCATATGGGTACTGGTTCATGTCCTGGCTGCTCCACTTCCCATCTAGCTCCCTGGGAAAGCAGTAGAGGATGGCGCAAAGCCTTGGCACACTGCAGCCATGTGGAAGAAGCTCCTCGTTCTGGCTTCGGATAGCTTAGCTCTAGCTGTTGCCACCACTTGGGGTTTGAACCAGAGAATGGATCTTTCTGTCTTTCCTTCTCTGTAAATGAGATGAAGAAAGAAAATTATAGGAAAATCTAATTTTTAAAAATGTCTTTTGAATAGGATTTAACACAGAATCATTTAGACTCATTTAAAATGAAAAAAAAGTCAAGTATGTTATCATTACTTTTTTACTGATACAAATTTAATTTAGCAGACCCACTAAGGACATTTGTGTATATAATTTTACTTTTAGTTTTGTATAACATTTTCAGAAGTAGCACTTAAGCTTGACTGAAAGCATTTCTGCGTTAGTCTCATGTTTTTAAATGTCATGAAAAGATCATATACTATGCCTTCTTGTAGCTACATTTTTTGAATCTCTTTTTGAGTCATTGGTGGCCTGGTTTCAGATTTGACTAAATAAGAAAATTCTAGGGCATTATTTCTGAAAGTGTTTCTTAATGTAACCAAGAATGAAATTTACATTGGTGAAAGGAGTAGCAATTTTTAAATCATTGCAGTACTGTTTATGTAAAAAAACAAATGATAAGGAAGAAAAATGAATTTACTGAGTTATTTTGAAGTTTATCAGCTGATATAACTTTCTGAATATAGTAATGTACATATAGTACTACTCATCAGTTTAACCAATGAAAACAGTTTATTAAAATGAGATTTAACAACTGTTGTTAATGTTTAATATAATGAAAAAACTCCCATTTAAATGCTTATGAAAATTTAATATACATGAATAAAGGTATATTACTCTTTTTCCATTTTTCTGAACTCCCTCCTAGAAATTCAAGAGCCATTTGACAACAATACCATACACTCTTTGCTTAGAAGGTAGTTTCTATCACAGTTTATTCTGTATCCTTCAGAATACCACATGCATATGGATAAGGTTATCTAATTTGTGAGAAATGACATTATAGAAGAGAAAATAATACCTTCAACTCTGGAGCTATTTTTATTATTTTCATATAGGTGCATAGATAAATGTCCACAGTGTCTCAATAAATTAGCTCTGATCTTGCTGTGTACCAGCTTACTAATATTTTGTGAGTATTTTTGGTATTTTGAGTATTATATAAATACAAAAACTTCAGCCTGTGTATTAAGGCATCAGTCCCTCCAAATTATGCTTTTATGTTGTATTATTTAATTGTATCGCATTGTTCATTTCTGAGTACATGCATTATGCCTTGTTGTATAAAAGCTCCCCTTTAACTGTTTATATCAGCTAGGAGCAGTTTGTACTAATTCACTAAAACCCTACTCTCTTTTATATAACTATGTACAATATCTTGTGTTTTTGGACACCTTTTATGATTTTCCTAACCAGATGACATATTTGCTATTTAGGACTTCATAGAACTAATATTGCTATCATTATTTTTGCCTTGCATTATAGGCATAATTATATTTCTCATTTCCTCTTTCCACTCCAGTGACAATTTATTGAGGTGTACAACTTTTTTCTCTTTATGTTCCCTATGGTACCATGATACTAGATAAATTAGAACTCCATTGAACATAATAAATAAAGTAAAAATGTGCGTGTCTACTGATTCACCCTATACTGTGTATGAAACAATAACTATAACTGAGTGATTAAAATTAGAAATGATTTGAAAGCCTGCACAATATTTAAATTTTATGATTTTCAAAAATTGTGAATTCAAATTCAAATTTGATTATGTAGTGAAGAGTAAGTCTATGTGAAAAAGAGAATCAACACTTAGGCGTTTCCCCAGAGCCTGGAGCTGATACATGTGACCTAGTCTCAGCACTTTGTTGACGCTGATGGTGTAAGCAAGGCAAAATGATAGGTATACAAATAGCCTAGCCATTTTGATCCCTGCAATCTAAAAAGTGACTATTGAAGATAGGGAACAAAACTGTTCTAGCTCTTAGTCTTTAATACCCTGTCATATATGTATTCTGAAGCTATCTTCACTGTAAATTATCTAACACTGTAAATTAGCTTTTTGTACTAGTTCTCTTGATTTATACCTTTATAAAGTTATTTTATTACATTAATGTCAAAATAGCTTAATTTATTTTTGAGATGCATATTATTATATTTTCTAACTATTAATTTCTTTGAAAGTAACAGAAGCAGAGGCCGTGTTTTTATCCAGCTAAAATGATTATTACAGCAAAGTCTGGGCCAGGCTGAACATAGGAGCTAAGAATCTAATTCAGGTTTCCACAGATATGGCAGGGACACAATCACTGGAGCTGTAACCTGTTGCCTCTTGAAGTGTACATTGGAAAGAAGCTAGAACTTGAATTGGATTCAGGGCTTGAACCCAAGTACTCTGATATGGATATTCAAGGCTGTGCCTTAAATGGCATGCAAAATACCACTAAAATATAGTTTTATTATATATATATTGAAGGTTGAGAAATAATACTTTGATATACATACATGAAGCAAAAAATATATTAGTCATGTGAGTTAGCATATCCCTCATTCCATGTAATATTTCATTTTGTGTTTGGCATGTGTGTGTGTGTATGGTAAGAACAGCTAAAATCTATTCTGTTAGTAGATTTCCACTGAATAACAAAATATTAAATAGAGTCCTTTTGTGTTCTTTAGATATCTAACACTTACTCATTATATATCACTGCAAATATGTGCTCTTTCAAATACATTTTCTATTTGTGGAATTCTAAAGAATGGTCTAGTTGTGCTTATTTAGTTGTTTTGAATGTGAATAATCAGCTTTCCTTGCACTATATTTGAAAATGAGTACCTTTTTCTCATGGTGCCTTTTTGGTACCTTTGGGAACAATTATGTCTATGCTTTGATTTGATTGATCTTATATGATTCAATTTACTTCTAGCCTCTCTATCATATTGAACTATATGTTTTATACCATTGCCATGCTGTTTAAATATTTTATGTTTATAATATATTTGCAGTCTAGAAGTGTGATGGCTTTATCTTTGCTTTTCTAAGTATGTTTTTTTTACTGTTCAGGTGCTTCTGTTGTTGGGCATGAATCTTAGAATGTCTTTCCCCTGTTTTTGTGAAAAATATCATAATTTTGAGAGAGAATTGCATTGAATCTGCATATTGCTTCAAGTAGATTGGGCATTTTAGTTATACTAATTATTCCAGTCAAGGAGCACAGAATATCTTATATCCTTTCATTTTTGTTATCTTTAGTATTTTCCTACATATTCTGATGTGTCTAATATACAGATCTTTTAGCTTTGCAAATTTGTTCTTAAAAAGCTATGAGAACTAAATTACCATGATAATAAAGCCAGACAAAATACCATAAGAAGATAAAATTAAATGACAATATTCCTACTAAACAGATCCAGAAATGTGAAAATCTCAACAGAAGAAAATCAAATTCAACATGTAATAATATATTATGCATGGTGATCAGGTAGTATTGGCTCAGAGATGCAAGGATAGTTCAACATATGCCAATCAGTTAATATTGAAGGTAAAAGCCTTATTATTTCAATAGATATAGCAAATGAGGTTACAAAATTTAACATTCATTGATTTATGTCTGTTAAAGCATCCATACACGCCAGGAATAACTCTACAAGGTCCAATAGAATGATCTAACTGATGTACTGTTGGACTCTGTTGTCTGGAATTTTGTTGATGGTTTTTGCATCCATGCTCATCAGGGGTATTGGTCTGTAGTTTTCTTTCTTTCTTGTGTCTCTGTACACTGCTATTTCCCGGAATCACTCTGTCTTTGCTTCTACCCCACTAATTGTTCTCCATCCATTTTAGTGTGTCCTCAACCTATTCTATCATTTTGATGTCTCCTATAGTGTGCTGTATCAACTAACACACCATTAACATTTTTATTTTGCAAAAAATACCTGGGGGCTACTGCTTCAATGTTTCTAAAGATCAGACAGTTCATGTTTTTTTTTCTTCTGTGACTTAATTCTAATCTTATAGCAAAAGTCATTGTTTTTGTGATGTATAATAAAAGCCATGTTAGAAAATTATTTCTAGGTAATCACATATAGTGTTAATAGCTTAATTTTTGAGCAATTTTACTAACAAATATAAATATTAGAATGTTAAGGAAATAAATTTCTAAAAATTTATTTATTTTTAAAAATAATCTTACTTAGTTGATTAGGATACAAAGGGTCAAGGGCTATAAGAAAGTGGGTAATACCATTGTTTCCACACTATTATCATTTTTTCCCTGTATCTGGGGTCAGGGGAGAAACAAAGGGCAAAACCCCACCAGCCTCCCACCCATCCCAGGTCCCCGATGTGAGGTATGCTCAGAAGGTCCTGCTCAAGCAGTTTTGATAGTTTAACGCATCTGAATTGCTGCCATTTTTGCCGTTCCAATCACAAGGAAATAAAATTTTAAAGCTAATATTGAATCATGGGATGAATATACTATTAGTACATGTCTGAAGCAACATATGCCTAGGATATTTATTTATATAAGTTTGATTTTTCATTAATATTTTTCTGTAGAAACCAAACTGTAGATGATTATGCATCTGTTTTTTCTATGTTTTTTCTGATACCTTTTCTCTGATTAACTCTGGTGAATTTTTCTGTATCAACACACTTCAGTAGTTTTGTAATTAGTTTAAAAGATTTATTATTTGTTTTTGGAAAGACAGATTTACAGAGAGAAGGAGAGACAGAAAGATCTTCCGTCCACTGATTTAGTCCCCAAATGGCTGCAACAGCCAGAGCTGAGCCAATCAGAACCCGGGAACCAGGAAGCTCTTCCAGGTCTCCCACACAGATGCAGGGTCTCAAGGCTTTGGGCTGTCATCTACTGCTTTCCCAGGCCACAAGCAGGGGGCTGGAAGGGACCTGAGCTATGGCCCCTATGGGATCCTGGTGCATTCACAGTGAGGACTTTAGCCGCTATTTTGCAGCACCAAGGCCCTAATTGTTTTATAGGTATGATAGTTCTGTGGGTATATTTAAGTATGTATTTATTTAATTATTTGAAGTTCTATTTTTTGATGAATTTTCTTTTTCTTCTAGAATGAGTTTATCTATTTGATTATTTGTCTTCATGCTGCTACCTCTTCTTGTGTACTGTGTGAATTTGGGTATCTGTTCACATTTAGGAAGAAATGAGACTAAATGTCTATCTCGTTGTGCTCTGGTATACACCAAGAGGAATTATATTATTCTCATCATTTCCTCAGGTTTAATGACTGTTCTAGGTTCAAATTGTTGATTGGTAGAGGCAATCCATCATGATTAGCGCATTTTGCTTTAACATAACTAGAACATCTTCTTCCTCCCTGTCATATTACCCCTTTCTCATTTCCATGTGCTATTTGTTTGTTTATTTTACCACCAGTAAGCATCACAGAGGGGAACAGGCAGGAAAATATTTCATCTTAGACTGCTTAAGCATCAAAGTGCAATGATAAATATGGTTAGAATCAAGAAAATATTGGTAGTAGTGCAGTCTAAGATTTAAAAAAAATTTTGCGCAATGCTCTTTAAGGAAATGTGTTAATGAATACATTCATCTCTGAGATAGTTATAGGTATATACAGAGGTGATTTATTGCAAATATGTCATCATCAGTTAATAGATAAGCAAAAATTATTTAGTTGGTCCTCCTGGGAAAACTGACTGACTTCATAAAGAAAATAACACATTTAGGCGGAACTGTGTTAGATTAAAGCCCAAAACACAGATAAAATTGTCAGGATATTAGAACAAACTGTTAGGGTATATTATTACAACATAAAAATAGAGAAAGACTGCTTGCTAAAAATGCTCCAACAATAAAAGCAATGAATGGGATCCAGAGGGTTGGTTCAAAAGGCTTTTTCCTCGGCCTTTTAGTGCCATATAGTCCCAGTTGCTTCACTTTCAACTCAGCTCCCTGCTTATGAACTTGGAAAATAGTGATGGATGGTCCAAGTCCTTGGACCCCTGCAACAATGAGGGAGACTTAAAAGAAGCTCCTGAGTTCTGGCTTTTGTTCAGCTCATCTCTTGCTATTGAGGCCATTTGGGAAGAGATCCAGTGGATCTCTCTTTCTTTGGCTTTCTATAACTCTAACTTTGAAATAAAAATAAATAATTCTAAAAGCAACAACAAGAGCTGCAACAAAACAGTGGAACAGAAATAGTCTGAACTTGGTTATTATAAATGAAGTCTTTCTATTCAACATAGTGCAAACTGGGTCAAATTATGTGACCAACAGAAGAAATACTTACAATATGTTAAACAGATTTAAATCTGGACTGAAGAAGGAATTTATGAACTTAAGGGAACAAAGAAAAGTCAGAGAAAGTGTGTGTAGCTCATACAGTTATTGTATAGGTCCATTGATTTTTGTTCATTGTTTTTAATTAAAACTCAAACTCCAGAAGACTTACTGCTGCTTCTTATCTTCAATATCTGCATTGGTATGACTAGAGTGTTAAAAAGTACGTGTCTTAAACTCCAAGAAATATCAGTTAGTGTAACAGAAGAAATACAAATAGCTCTTTCCTCCAAGTCATCAGTTATGTGATAAACACACAGGACTTTGATTTTAATGATGAATTTTCCTAAAAAAAAAAAAAAGAAAACCTCACTGGAATTACAATTGTCGTTTTTAAGGAAAGGATTAATGTATTTGATAAAACAAATTGGCATGGGAAATAATTTAGTATCTGGTTTCATCAAAGTGTGAAACTCACTGTTTCCCCTCCAGGCTTAAACAAATATTACATGAGTGAGAGCTCTTGTAAAATGTAAGACTGGAGGGAAGAACAGTGGCAAAGGGAGGGAACTTGGTGAGAGGGAAGGGGGACCCCAGTGCCTATTAAACAGTGTGATAAAACAATAAAAAAAGAAATAAAAAAATTATGTTCTGAAATAGATTTTATTAATGGCTTCTACTGATAATTTATTTCTTTCTTTACACACAAGTCTTTTTGCATACTAATAATAGATGGCTTATTTGCATATAAATAGATCTCAGTGTTTGCTGAAGCAGAGACAAAATATGCTTCTTTCCTCTCATCCCCCAGACATTGTTAAAAAGAAAAAAGAGAGAGGGGAGGAGGATATTACAATAATTAGCAGTAAGGGCTTATATTAATTTTCTTGTTCCAATCTTTTGCAGTCCACTTTCTTTGATGTGTTTATTGTTATACTTCATGTCAAAAGTGTGGAACTCTGTTAAAATAATTAGCAAAAGGAATCTACAGTTTTATCAACTATCTTTGTGAAATACATATGGTAAAAAATATATTATTTGCTTTTAAAATGTTTACAGTGTCCTCTGGTCATGATCTGCTAATTAATTAATTTTTGTTGATTCTGATAATATAGCATGTTCTGTATTAAAATAGGTAGTTGCCATTTCTGTGGTTATCTTAATTAAAGAAATCATGTATTTGTGAGACAAAGAATCATATGCTGAAGATGGTGTATTCCTCCTTTGAGCTGAATGTCCAAATGTTAATCATTAGTTGTTATATTAGTAGCCCTAAAGTATAACAATCTTAAAATATTGTATTATATAGAATTTTTTTTACCAAGTAAGTCATAAAAGGTCTAGCTGGTTTCCCTTTAGTTGTAGCTACTGATGATCATTAGGGGAGCAAATAAAAAATTACACCTTTAAAAAAAAATCCAGTTGGTATTTTTTTTTTTTTTGACTTTTAGTCTTTGAACTAATAGATGCTCTTGTTTGGTTGCCCTGTAAGTGAATAGCAGACTTCAGCTTATAGCACAGTCTATGAAGAATCCCTTGAGGAAATTAAGATAACAGCTGTTTTCTGTTTGGTCTGATGTCTATTAATGTGAGTTGTCCTGACCAGCAGAGGTCACTCAGTGTAAAGTGAATAATGATTTCAGCTTTCAAAAGAGACAGTGACATGACCATTTTATTTGAGCAATTCTGTTTTAGTTGATTTCTGTTCCTAGCAGAAATATCATTTTCGTTTGTTGTTACACATGTTGGCCAAGGTGAATGAGGCTTTCTCCTGGAGTCCAGAAAACTTTCTAATCATGAAAATAAGATTCTGGCAGAATTGTTTAAAATTGTATTTTTGAATCTTTGCATTTAAAAAAAATATGCGTTTCTCTTTGACAGTTGAAAAAATATGAGAGAAAAATTGTGCCTCAGAAGACATGACATTATATTCTACCACAGAGAGGCAGCCTTCGCCTAAAGATGGGATACAAGGTTATTTTGATACCAGGAAAATAGTATTAAGTTCTAAATTTATAGATTATTATTTACAAAAGATATGCAAAGCAACAGTATATTAACCTTGACAACTGGCAGTGTGGCAATATGGTTATCCTAAGACAACTTGATTTTTAGAATGTTATATGTGTTTTCCTTAATTGCATGACCAGTTACTATACCCTTTGCAATATACGACCAAATAAAATTACATCTACTTTTGAAATGCTGATGAATCAATACTATGGGAACAAATTCCTGAATTTATCGAATAGGCTTTTGAGGGAACAGCTGTTTTAAACATCTACAAATGTCTAGAATGTCTGTGAACATTTATGTGTCATTATTAAAATACCTCTTTCACATTATAAAAAGAAACTTAATTTCAGACTATCCATTTCTTCTCATTGACAATGACCAAAAATACAATAGAAAGAATATGGTTAAAATGTTTAAATTCATAGATGTAGAGTCTAGGTGATTCACATATGACTTCTTTCCTTGATTCAGATAATTTGTGCTCAATCAGTTTTTATTAATGCATTTCCATAGCTAGCTACAATTATATAAGAGACTGAGAAATATTCTAAGGAAAGTTAAGTTGAAATTGCCAAAGGTTTGTATTTTTAAAAATAATTGATTGATTTAGAATATTTTACTTCAGAATAATTTTATATTTGTGAGGCAAAAACTGAAGGGGAATAATATGAACAATTCCTGTGTATCCTTCTCCCTAATTATGAAATTATTATTTCATATCAATATCTTATGATAATTAAGACAACACACATAACTTAGCACTATTTTTTTCTGTACAAAACATGTATTTATTTTTTAACTTGTAAATCAGAGAGAGACAGAGATCTACCAACTTCTTGTTTAATACCTAAATATTCACCCCTGTAGGTCTGGGCCAGGCTGAGACCAGGAACCTTGAATTGAATCATAACCTTCCATATAGGAGCCAAGATTCCAAGTCCATAATCTGCCATGTTTTGACTTCCAGGGTGTGCTGCAGTAGGAAGTTGAATCAGAAATGAAGCTGGAACTTTAACCAAGCACACTAGTATGTGATCTGGCTTGTGTTTTTTTTTTTTTTTTAATTGTTGTTTTTCATGATACAGTTCCTTAGGGTCAGGGATTTCCCCTTCCACTCACCCTACTTAGCCACACCCCATACTGTTTTCCTCTGTATTGTTGTATAGTCCTTCAGCAACAGTCACAAATTCATCATCCTTCTACTGAAGTATATCACGACTTCATAGGTATAAAACATGGCAAAAAGCCAGCATCGTATTGTCAAGATATATTTAACAGTTTCATTTATATATATATATTTTTATATATTTATATATATATATATTCATTTATATATATTTAACAGTCCGTGTTTTACTCGGTAATAGAGATGCATACTGTACAGTATTTTCACTTCTTGATACACTAGTCTCTTTGTGCAGTTCCTCCAATGAGCATAGGTACGTGCATGTTTACTTATGTGCATATTCATCTTCTGTTTTGCATAAAGATTGTCATATATTATATGTTCTCTGTGAAATGGGTTTTCCAGTTAGAGACTTCAGGTCTGTACCATATAGTTGCCCTAATACTTGTATCTGGACATTAATCTGAATGATTCTGATTCCCTTGATATATGAACTATAATTTGACAAAAGTTAGTGTAATATTTATGATCATTCAGATGACTTTGCCTTTAATCTGATATTTTAAGATAAAGCAGAAGTTCACCCAGGGGCCAGTAGATTAGCATGTTCAGAGAAAGAGGAGGATAATAAATGTATCTACAGACAGTAGTTATAAAAGCCACCTGAGAAAACCTTTAATTATCTGGAAGTAGACATCGTACATATAAAAACAATTCCATGAGGCTTGTCACGGTGGCGCAAGTGGTTAAGGTCCTCGCTTTACACGCCCGGGATCCCATATGGGCACTGGTTCTAATCCCAGCAGCCCCGCTTCCCATCCAGCTCCCTGCCTGTGACCTGGGAGGGCAGTTGAGGACGGCCCAAAGCTTTGGGACCCTGCACCCCCGTGTGGGAGACCCAGAAGAGGCACCTGGCTTCAGATCTGCATAGCATCGGCCGTTGCGCTCACTTGGGAAGTGAATCATCGTACAGAAGATCTTCCTCTCTGTCTCTCCTCTCTGTATATCTGCCTTTCCAATAAAAATAAAATAAATCTTAAAAAAAGAGCAATTCCACTATTATTAGTGTTGTTTAAAATTAGAAAGCAGTTGTTCATGAAAAGTGAATAGTCCTTCTAAATTGCAGGTGTAGACTGCTGTGTATTATTGCATGGGATTCTGAGATTATTGTGAGTTTACATTTTTTAAAAAAATATTTTTATTTTTATTGGAAAGTCAGATATACAGAGAGGAGGTGAGACAGAGAGGAAGATCTTCCATCTGATGATTCACAACCCAGGTGACCACAATGGCTGGTGCTGAGCCAAACTGAAGCCAGGAGACAGGAGCTCTTCCCGGTCTCCCACATGGGTGTGGGGTCTTCCCAAGGCTTTGGGTTGTCCTCTGCTGCTTTCCTAGATCACAAGCAGTGAGCTGGAAGGGAGGCAGGATCTGCAGGGTTAGAACTAACGCCCATATGGGATCGTGGAACATACAAGGCAAGGACTTCAGCTGCTAGACCATTGTGTGGCCCGCGAGTTTACATTGTATGATCACAGGGCATAGTAGTAGCATAAGTCACTGCCAAGGTGAAGAAAAATCTTAAAGATTTAACTCTATCTGTAGATTAGTGTTTGGTAAAAAGGAGCATGGAGCTTCTTGAGATATTCAAGGGTTAAACAAATAATTCTTGTTTAATTGCTGATGAATATAAGCAACAGTCGATGGTAGATACCGACATGTAAAAATCTCACTATTCCTTTGTTTTAGGGTGAAAGCTTACTTAAGTTGTAAGTTAGCTATTAGCATTTGCTTAAGCAGATTCTTTTCAAGAAGCACTAAACTTTCAGTCTTGTTTTGTCATAGCAGTTCTTATTTAAGCGAAGTTCATATTTAAGCGAATATGTTAGCAGCAGATTCAAACCCAAGTTTTAAGCAGGTTGAGCAAATGTCACATATGAGTTGAATTGTCAAAATTAGTCGTTTTTCATGTTTGATTTGAATGCTAGCTCATTTGCTACAGCTTTCTTCAAGAATTTTGTTTCATTAATATTAACCAAATATATTAATTTTGGAACTCTATACTTAACTTACCTGTATCATGGAAAATAATAGAAATGATCAAAGATAAGAAGAGTTATGTGACAATTTAAAGAATTCTACATAGCGTGATTTATGGCATGTATAAAGGGACGTACAGATATCCCAGTTTTTATCTATATTATACCCATGGAGAACCAAGAGGAAATATTTTGTTAATTTAGTCCTAATTGGATATTAAAAGCAATGGTGGTGATCATCAAAGAGAACTTTGACCAATTTTGAGACTCATTATACAACTTTCTTAGATAATTCTGGCTCCAGACTTTTAAATATGAACTGATGAACCTAAAACTCAAACTTGGTTATGAGCAGGAAATTTGCTAATGTTTTAGGCTACTTGTGAGATATAAAATATTCATTTGTTGAATATTTGATAACTTTGTTCATTTATTAATAAAATCATTCATGTAATTCATATGTCTATGCTACTTAGAGGGATTTTACATGAAAGGTGATTCCTGCAATTTGTACAGAAACTGTTATAACTGAATTTATAAGATTAGCAAAAGACATTCTAAATTTACTTAAAATATGCTTATGTTATCCAGAAATGAAAGTATCCTTTATATGGTAGCAGATCAAAGACTTCCACTGACACGGCTTATGGAAACACATTTTGATAAGTATGTGCTTAGAAGCGCATAGATAAACAGACATAGCTGTCTAGAGAAATATTTCAGTTAAGGCAAATCCATGTGATTTGTATTTCTATGTCATGACTGTGACAGCCCTGTTGCTTAAATTCATGCTAGGAACACATGCATGGCTTAGCAGACTTTAGCAGAAGCATCTCTTCTTCAGTTTAGTTTGGAGTACTTTACATTTTGGTGCATTTTGGTATGGAGAATCCTATGTCTGCAATTATTTCTAATACTCTGCTAAATATAAGACATCTTTGAAGAAGTGTTTAAAATTCTATTCATTAAAACATAGTACTCTTTTATATTGGGTCCCAGAAATAAACAGGATAGTAGTACAAGTTGGAAATGTTGGTTAAAATCTGGTATAGACAGTGTTTTATTTTCTTTCCCCTCATTACTTGTAAGCTCAGTTTAAAAGCCTGAAGTTCGCTGGATGTAATATGAAGTGCTATTTAATCAAATATAGTCTTAGGAGCAATAAAAGAGTATTAGACCTAAAAAGTACTTGAACATTGATGATACTTTTTTTGTGTACTAATCTTTTGTCTTTGCTATCACTTCATCTGTAAAGCTGCAGAATAAAACTAGGGTGATAAAATGTGTTGCATAACAATATAAGCTCTGTAAATGTCATTTTAAAGCCATGCCATTTTATATAACGATTTCCAAAATGCTTTTTAATTCCTTAAGACATGATCACATATAGGATATTTGTTTTTTAGTGGTTTCATTCACCTTCACATGAAGAAAGGACTTAGTATTTGTAAGAACAACTATGTGACTTATAAATTTTAGATTGTTATAAGAGAGTCTTCTTTTTCATCTGATGTCTGTCACTTTATTGGAGTGGTTTTTCTGCATCCAGCTAATATACTCAGATGCTAAAATGCCCACATTAAAGAGACACAAGGGTAGATTCTGTTAGATTACTCATTGTTCCTGTTCTCTTCCATTTTTGCCCTGTAGCTTTGGTTGACATTTCACAGCGACTGAGTTGGCATAGGGATGAAAAATAACTAATTATAAGAATCACCTGCTCTTGAATTTTCCATTATATACCAGTAATGATTCAGTTCGACTTTTCATAGGCATTTGATTTGGAATGAGAAGTTTTCTTCTTCCATGACCTATGATTAAAATGTGACATTTTGAAATATAAATATAAGATGTTTTTTGCATAATCCAGCTGTGATTCAGAACTGGCGAAGCAATGTAAGTCTTTGACCTGCATCACATAAGCTGCAGTATATGTAATTAGAAATATATTTTAAGATTAAGTGCAATAAAACTTTTTCTTAAAAGCCCTGAGACTTAAAGCAGGCTTAGTGCTAAAATGCAGCAAGATGCATATTAAGAGTTTTGCTTCACTTAATGCTCCTAAAGGAATTCCAATAAAAATCCACTACAGCTTTATTTGAATAATTTCTTTTAACGAGTTATAACCATGCATGTTAAATATTTATCAGTTGCTATAGCAAGGACAAGGGATAAATTGTATTTCTTCATAACTGAAAATGAAACTTATTATTACAATTGTGTTTCTATAATAGTCTTACCTGTTGCATTAACCTTTATGTATTTTTATGGCTGAAGCTGTAATTTTGAGTTAATTAACTGTGGAATTATATTCTCAGTTTCCGATGGTTCTTGTGTTCTTTTCAGAATTTAGGGGTAGTTAATGCATTTTCCCACCTGTAGTTTAGGTTATGGGAGTTTATCTGTAAAGAAACTCCGTATGTATAAATGTATTAATTCCTCTACCCTGAAGATTACATTATTCCAAAAGTAGTATTTGTCACTTGGAAAAACAAAAGAGAATAGGGTCCTACAATGGTTTATAACTTTGAATATGAATGTCATAAAATGAATTAAAACTGCACATATTGAGGTATAGCTTATATGTTATTTAAATTTAAAACTGTATGACTTATGTAATGAGACAAATTAATTAGTATATATGATAGTAATAGGGGAAAATTTATGGGAACTCTGTAAAACTTGATAATTTGTGTTGATTAAAATCTATTTTGTCATTAGAGGTAACACAAAGAAATAGTTTACTTCAATGAGCTAAAACATTGGAAATGTTTACTATCAAGCTGCCAGTACTAAAATATTTAAAATTTGTAAGGTATCAATAAGAAATATATTCTTCAAATTAATTTTTTAAGATTTATTTATTTTTATTGGAAATGCGGATATACAGAGAGGAGGTGAGACAGAGAGGAAGATCTTCCATCCGATGGTTCACTCTTCAAGCAGCCGCAATGGCTGGAGCTGAGCCAATCCGAAGCCAGAAGCCAGGAGCTCTTCCGGGTTTCCCACGCAGGTGCAGGGTCCCAAGGCCTTGGGCTGTCCTTGTCTCCTTTCCCAGGCTACAAGCAGGCGGCTGGATGGGAAGCAGGCGGCTGGATGGGAACCTGCACCCATATGGGATCCTGGCTCATTTGAGGCGAGGACTTTAACCACTGCGCTATTGCGCTGGGTCCAGTAATTGGTTTTTGTATTTAGGTTATTAGAGAGATGTGGAGCCGTTAATCTTATAGCTTGTTAATCTCTCCATGCCTACTGTAGTCTTTTGATATTCATGTTCATTTTCAATATTTGATACTCCAAATTTTTATTTCTTCTCTCTGCAAAGTGTCTCTTTAATACCCTCTAATTTCTTTATTTACTGTTTTTGTAAAGTTGATTTATTGTGATTTTCTTATGACAATCCAATTTTTTTGGTAGAATTCTAATATTTGCTTCACAAACAAGGCTTGGCAGATGTTGGATAGATAACCAATAACTTTTGGTTAAAATGTTAATTAAGAAAAAATAACTGCTTAATTTCTTATTTTCTGAGTCTACACGCTGAATTTTATACACTGCACCATGTCCTTCCTTACTTCTCAAACAACCTTGTATGCATCTCTAGATTTTTTGGTTCTAATACTCTGTTACTAATTTTCTCTTTTTGTTAAGAAAATTTCTTTGAAGAAAATTTTTTACTATTTTTTCAGTAGAAATTGACTTAAAAAGAAAAGCTCTCAAATGCTGTTCCTCTCCAATAGTTTTTTTTGCTTGTGCTTATTTCTGTTGTAGTTTAAATTTTTATATATCCACTAGTCATTTTATATTCTTCTACTCATTGTTAATATTAAATATTTCTTGCATGTCTTAGAAAGTGTTTTGTTGCTATTGCTTTCCTTTACTGGTGTTCATACATTCCTTATTAATGATATTGAAACAAACCAGCTTTAAATCATACCATCCTATGAATTATTGCTGGACCATACTTATGAATCTACCGCCTTCTTCATGACTTTTTAATTTAAATATTTCATGAGTCATCTTATTTCTTCCAGTAAAAATTGTAGTCTGATAATTTCTGTAGAATTTTGGACATCATACTATATGGATGAAATGCTTTAAGTAAAGTACAAAATCTCTGTTAGGGATTAGGCCTAACTCATTTGAACAGTTTATTTTTAAATTCTATATTTAAACAAATTAAATATTTATTTATTTATTTGAAAGTTAGATACGCAGAGAAGAGGAGAGACAGAGAGGAAGATTTTCCGTCCGTTGTTTCACTCCCTATGTGGCCTCAGTGGCCAGAGCTGAGCCAATCATAAGCCAGGAGCCAGGAAATTCTTCTGGGTCTCCCAGGCAGGTGCAGGATGCTAAGGCTTTGGGCTGTCCTCAACTGGTTTCTCAGGAACAGGTAGCTGGATGGGAAGTGGGGCCTCTGGTATACGAAATCTATGTCAATTTCATCTTTGTGTTTAGCTTATATATTGCCTGTATTATTTTGTTTATATTTTGTACTTTTTGTTATATTCTGATCTTTCCTGTAAATTCCATCTTTATGCCTAGTTTGTATGTTACTATTTCATGTATATTGTTTGTATTTATTATGTATTACATTGTTTCCATGTAAAGTCCCTCTTTGTGTTTACCTCATATGTTTCTCAATATGCAGAATGTTGTTAAGCCAGCTTCCTGCTTCTTTCTAACTGCTTCTTTATGTGCTAATCATTTTTCAAATATAGCTTCACATTGTTTCCTCAGCTTACATGTGATTGAACATGTAGTGCTAGGGCTTTTTTTATGATGTGTGTGTATATACATATAGACATATATATGCATATACACCTATATATATAAGAATATATGGATATATATGTATATAAATACTCTTTCTTTTAAAAAAATTATAGCAGTACTACATTTAATTTCATGTAAATAGATACACAATTTCATATTTATCTTTTTTTTTTAAAGATTTATTCTACTGGAAAGTTGGAGTTATGAGATAGAGATTCAGTCTTATGGTTCATTCCCCAAATGGGCACAGTATTTGGAGCTGAGCTAATCCAAAGCTGGAAGCCTGGAGCTCCTTCCAAGTTTCCCGTGTGAATGCCTAAGGCCTTGGGTCATCCTCTGCAGCTTTTCTAGGCCATTAGCTGGGAGCTGGATTTGAAGTAGAGCATGTAAAACTTGAACCAGTACTCATGTGGGATCTACTTTAGATAGAGGATTAGATTGCAGTGCAACTGCACTATCCCCTATGCCTACCATATTTAAAAGTCTTGAACTGAATTATTTTAAGCATCCAGAAACAATGGAGCAAATCTAAGGTGTTTGGCAGTGGTTAAAGTGCTATTTGAGACACTGTTGAGGATAATGGCATCAGGTATCAGAGGACTTGGTTTGGAGTGCTTACTCTTGGATGATTCTGGCTTGCTGTTAATGCTCAAGGGAAGGCAGTTGTGATTCAGATATTTGGGTTCCAGCCATCCCATGGAAATTTCCTTTGAGTTCTTGGATACTGTTTTCAGCCTGGATTAGACCTGGCTAGAGTGGAAATATTTGTAGTGACACTGCTGATGGAGGGAGTTACTGCTTTCTCTCTCTTTCTCCTCTTTTTCTCCCTCTCTACCTCTATCCAACCCCCTACATTTTAATCAAATGAATACACTGATTAATCAAGAAAAAGAATATATTCAATATTATTTCTTCTTATTTTTCACATGATGAGCATGGACTTTAGAATAATTTACATTAGACCAAAATCAGTAACTTTAAAATGTACTATCTGAATTTTTTAATATTTGTTTTATTTTAGGACCTGCGTCATACAATCCTGTTTTAAAGAAATCATGTCCTAAAGTCTTCTTTGTGAAAGCATCAAAATGTTTTGAATATCCTAAAGAGACTACTCCTGGCCCTGCAACGTATGAGGTTTGTCAATAAATTACTTTCCTATCAGTGATACAAGAATAGAATGCTTTTCAGAAAATACTGAAAATGTATGACTAGCTATCCTTTCCATATGTTTTAATTATTTTACTGATAAATACTTTCAGCTGCATAAGATACTTTTGAAGATCAAATGTCATATTCTGACATTTTTAAAGAATTCATAATTCCTTAATTTTAATAATGTTTATTTACAAGCATCATTCATAACAGATACTCACACACATATATATAAAGTTTTCATGCCACTATTAAAATGTACTTGTTTCTATACATACATTGAAATCTCCTGTTTTTAATGAAATCACAAATTTATGAGAAATCTGTGATTCCAGTGGTTCCAGTGAAATCAAACATTGATCTTTTGATTAAAATGCATGATCTTTTTTAGATTTACATAAATATCTTTTTTAAGTAGTGGGCATTCTAGTTATATGAAAAAGGCTTAAGTAAGTAGCAACTTAATACATGAATTTTGTTCTCTCTTTATTATTAAAAATAGTTTAAAAGACCATGGTGATCCTGTTTCTAGGATCTAGGACCTTTTATCTTTTCTGAAAAAGCAATTTAAAAAGCAAATTAAAACTTGATGATGATCAACAAAAGACTGCAAATTAAATGAACATTCTTTTTCACGTTAATGTCCATGTTATCATGAGTACTATTAAATGCATTTGTGAGGTCAAATTGTAATTAATTTATTAGCATCCTGTCATAATACAATATTAGAATATAAGAAGATACAATGAATTATCAGAGTTGTTGTTTTACTTGTTAACTCTTGATGATCCCCAAAAGATGACCTTTACCTCAAGCTGATTAAGCAAGCTAGTTTTATTAGACTTAATTCAGACAGCATGTTAGTACTGTTTCAAAAGGTGACAGAGAATTAAGTTTTTGGACCTGATGTGGTTAAATTAGATTGTCTTACAGACAGGAGAAGAGAAGTAAGCAGAGTTTGTGACATACTTTTGGCCTACATTTGCTTTGGTTTGGTGGAAACAGTAAGGAAGGATTTTGAAGCAAGTATTGATCAGTAAGCTATTAGTTTTGCTAAATTTGACATTTTGCTTTTTATTTTTTTTAATTTTTTTTAATTTATTGTACAATTCTGTATAGTCTGGGATTCCCCACCTTCCCCAATTTCCACCCGATTGATTTTTCCCATAATATCAGAAACTCTTCATAAGGAGTTGCAGTTCCATCAGTCTATTATTTAATTGTGCCCCAACATTGCTGTACAGACAGTGTAAGATAGTGCATCATTCCATTGTTTAAATATATCCAACACTTTCACTGGGAGTTTATCTTTTGTTTGGAAGCAGAGATGCATGTTGCATTGTGTCTTCATATCTGTATATGGTAGTCTCCATTACTCCACCGCTATACATTCCAATTTGCATGATGGATTCCTTATATTAGAAAGAACATATGGTATTTGCCTTTTTGTGATTGATTTATTTCACTAAGCATAATGGTCTATAGTTGGGATCATCTAACTGCAAAATGTGTAATTTCATTCTCTTTTTTTAAAATAAATTTATTTATTTATTTTTTTTTATTTTTCAAATGTATCATACAATTCTGTATAGTCTGGTGGCTGAGTAATATTCCATGGAGTAAATGTACCACAGTTTCCTTAGCCACTCCTCTTGGATAGGCATCTGGGTTGTTTCCATTTCTTTGCTATTGTAGATTGTGCTGCTGTAAATATAGGATTACAAATCCCTTTCTCATGTGTAGTTTTAATTTCTTTTGGGTATATTCCTAGGAGTGGGATAGCTGGGTCATATGGCAGCTTTATCTGGAGTTCTCTAATCACTCTCTATACTGATTACCATATTGGTTGTACTAGCCTGAACTCCCACTAGCAATGAATGAGGGTACCTTTCTCCCCACACCCATGCCAGCAGTTGTTTTTAGTTGGGTTCTGAAAGTAGGCCACTGTCACTGGAGTTAGGTGGTGACTCAATGTGGTTTTCATTTGTATCTCTCTGATAGTTAGGAAGCCTGAGCATTTTTTCATATGTCTGTTAGCCATTTGAATAAAGTTTTAGATTTTAATTTTTAACAATTTGATCAGATTGAATTATATTCTTTAGCTGGACTTATCATTTTTTTACTTCATTTTGTTATTATCATTTTATGATATAGTTCCATAGGCTGTGGGTTTTCCTTTTTCCCCTCTCCCAATGAGTTCTTGTATATTATTAATATAATATAGTTCTTAATAAAAAGCCATATGTCCATCATTGTGGGCATGGAAAGTGGCAGAGAGTCCAGCATCCTATGGTCAAGATATAGTTAACAGTTGCATTGTGAGTCCATGATTGTCTGGAAGTAGAGATGCATACTGCATTGTATCCTCACATCTATATATAGTAGTCTCCATTACACAGTTCCTATACATCCTCTTAAATGAAAAGCCACAATACAAAATCAACAGGAAGAAAAATAAAAATTTAGAATGCCATTAGGTTAAATAAGATGCTTCTGAATATGATAGTCTCCATTGCACCATTACTGTACATCCCCTTAAATGAAAAGTCACAAAGCAAAATCAACCGCAGAAAGAAAAAAAAGAAATTAAAAATCTCATAAAGTTAAATACCATGCTACTGAATGACTAATGTGTCACTGAGGAGATGAAAAACAAGCTCAAGAACCTTCTTGAATAAAATGATGCTGCTGTATGATATATGGGTCATGAAGAATTTAATGAGAAAATGTTTTTAAGAGATGAAACTAAAGAAAAAAAAACAAAATCCATGAAATATAGTTTCCACTGATCTTTGTTGGTGAGATATGTCTTGTGTAGGTAACAAATAGATGGGTTTTGTTATTTTAGTCTAATCTACTAAACTGTGATGTTTGATTGGTGAGTTTAAGCCATTTACATTCAGGGTTATATGAATGGGTGGTAATTTAGTTCTGTCATTTTAGCAATGGGCTGTTATTTGGTCTAGTCTTCTATTGCTATTTTACTGTGATGTTCTTCACATTTGCCTTTGGTTTTGGTGGGTGCTATTTCTCTTGGTCAAGAGAACATCTTTAAGTATTTTTGTAGGGCAGATTTGGAAGAGGCCTATTCTTTTAACTTTTTTTTACTGTGCAAAATTTCATTTCATTTTCAAAGACAAAGGAAAACTTTTCTGGGTATGTTATCCTGGTCTGACAATCTTTTGCTTTTAGAATCTGGAATATGCCACTCCATTCTCTTCTTGCATGTAGAGTTTCCTGTGAGAGGTCTTCTGTAAGTTTAACTGGCATTCCTTTATATGCCACTTGATCTTTTTCACATGTACATTGAAGGATCTTTTCCTTAGGATCAACTGAAGAGAGCTTGATTATCTTGTGTTGTGGTGAAGATGGGTTTTGGTCAGCCCCGTTGGGAGTTCTCTGCCCCTCCTGGATGTTGTTTCCCAATTCTTTCTCTATGTTAGGGAAAATTTCCCTTATTATTTTATTGAATACATTTTTAAACCCAGATTCTCTTTCTGTATTTTCTTGGACTCCCATAACTCTTATATTTGGCCTTTTTGATAGTGTTTTTGAATTATTGAATACTTTTTCTTAGCTTGACCTAGCTCTACCAGCTTCTTGTTTTTTTCACCTGGTGACAGGAAATATCCTCCAATTCTGAATTTCTTTCTTCTGCTTCCTACATTCTATTTTGGAGACTCTCCACTGTATTTTTCATTTTTCATATATCAGCTTCCATTTGATTCATTTCCAGTGTGACATGTTGTTTAAATTCCTTGAGTGCCTGCTTTACATGCTTCTCATTGTTTTTTTTTTTAAGATTTATTTTTATTATTTTTTTATTGGAAAGGCGGATATACAGAGAGGAGAGAGAGAGGAAGATCTTCTGTACGATGATTCACTCCCCAAGTGAGCGTAACGGCTGATACTATGCCTATCTGAAGCCAGGAGCCTCTTCTGGGTCTCCCACGCGGGTGCAGGGTCGCAAAGCTTTGGGCTGTCCTCGACTGCTTTCCAGGACCACAGGCAGGGAGCTGGATGGGAAGCGGGGCTGCAGGGATAGAACCGGCACCCATATGGGATCCAGGGCGTGCAAGGCGAGAACCTTAACCACTGCGCCACCGCGCCGAGCCCGCTTCTCATTGTTGATAAGAAGCTTTATAACAAGTGTTTTGAATTCTGTATCCCCCTATTTTCTCAATGTCTTCTTCAGTGAGCTCTAAAGTTGACAAAGAGTTTTGCTCCTTTGCGGGGGAGTCTTCAGATTCATTGTGCCTTTGTCTCTTCTTTGTCATTGTCGTTCTGCTTGCAGAGTCTTCTCCTTGGGGCACAGGTTTACAGTTCGATTTTACTTATTGTGGTTGGGACATGGCTCTTTGTTTGCAGTGGTTTGTGCAACTCTTCCAGCGAGTTCCAGGTCTGGGTTCTTATGTTAGACTTCCAGCATAGTCTCCATGGGCCCAGCTCCTGGCTCACCACTCTCTACCTCCTATGATACTGTCTGAGGCTGCACAGTTGTTGTGCAGACTTTCTCTCACTTCAGGTTTGAGCAGTATCCAGGATTAGGGAGACACCAGGTGTCCTATCTAACTAGGTTGTTGGTGGTGCAGATCTTTCTGGAACCTGTTGGCTGTTAAGTCTGGGTGCTTTAGGTGGTATTATTTTCCATGTGGGACCAGTGTAATGCACTGAGCTCAGTGAGTTTTCTCCCAGCTCAGTGTATGCATAGCTCGCTGATGTCCCTGTAGTCCTAAAGTTTTTGCCACACTGTACAAAATGGTGTCCGATGTGCCACTGGTAGAGTTTTTGATCTGTATGCTGTCAGGTTTGAGGGCTACCCTGACCTATCTTGGGTGGAACTTGCTGATGGTGGAGTTCTTCCTGCCGGTGCAGTTCGGAGCACCTTTGTTGAATGCTGCTTGGGTATTGGTCACTGCAACACCACACTGTTTGTGTCCGCTTCTTCCTGTGTCTGTCAGTCTCCTGATGCCCCCCTGCTGTCATGCTGTCCTCTTCTATTTCCTTAAATGTGCTCTCTCTGCTTTATACTGTCTAATGTTTCTTTGTTTAAACATGTCTTTACTCTATTCAGCTGTCTTAATTCTTTGTCTCTTTTAAAATTCTTTTAAAATCTAATTTTGGTAGTTTCTTTAATAACAGTCCAGCTAATAGAATCATATTGTTTTTTATATACTGTGGCAAGGTTTTCATAAAGTATATATCTGTTAACCTTTCCAGTATAGTAAGATACACTTGCCTTCTTTAGCAAGAGTTTATAATTTACGTTTCAGATATGGAGAAAATCACTTAGTTTATTGTTAGTCATATTTATTAAGATATTCTCTGACATTTTCGATTTATTTATCTCATTAGCACTATACTGCAGGTAGTTTATTTTTTGAGAATTGCACCTGTAACTTTTAAAATATTGTATGCTTACATCATTTGTTTTCTTAAATAACTGAAATTTTTGAATAATTTTCAATTTAGTTTCATTGAAGGAATATTCCTTCTTTTGAGGGAATGCTAGTTTTAATATGATAGGATGATAAATTACAAAGAAGATTTATTCTAAATTGCACTGATATTTTAATTTGTTCCTTTTCCCCTGACTTTTTGGAGGTGGCTATTTTAACAAAATATCTTATGCTTTATATAAGATATTTATATATACTTTTTTTTTTTTACAGAAAAGATAATTCTAGGAACATATGGCATTGATTTATAATATAAATGGGTTCTACTTGAAGTACTCAATTCCAAATCTTCTGCTATGTGTCTCAGTTCTCTATAATGATTTCCATGCTGTCCATTACTGGTCTTACTCTAGCATTTAGAAATAACTGAAGCTCTACTAGATTGCACACATAGATTTGCAATATCTGCTTTCATTTTTGTTCCTCTGTGAGGAGACCTGAGTTTCTTTGACAGAGTTCATTTTCTCCTTTTCAGCAGAAGTCACAATAGCTGCTTGAATATATATTTAATTTTTAAAAATTCTTTATTTTGCATAACACAGTTCTTTAGGTTCAGGAATTTCCCCTTCCACTCCACCCCGTGAATGTAATGTGTACTTACTTTGCTTTAATTGCCAATCAGCCTTTATTCTTCATTTTTATAGTCTTGATATTTGTTAGTTTACTATTACCCATTCTTTTGAAGACCTGGTGCTAGCTGGGGCTGGTTTGGGTGGGGAGTTATGCATGTAAATTCATAATAAAAACCTGTGCATACTATTTTAGGTGATTTATTTCCATTGTGAAAACTCACTTAGGAGTCACATCAAAAGATCCATGAGAGCAAAGACTTACTTAATTTCATATTATTTGGGTTTCTATCATATAACATGGCATTTAGTGGTAGTATATCAGTAAGTGTTTATTATGAAAATTTTAAAAATGTGTAATCTTAGAAGTTTCTTCCTATAAATCTGTGGTCTTTGTATAGGAGAAAATTTGTTTTCTTCATCCTCAATGAGAACACACACACATATATGTATATATATAAAATAGTGTATATTTATTGACTTACGCTCATCTTTTATTAAATAATTAGTGTTAAGACCAAAAATATTGTCCTTAAGGTTTATATGGGATGTCACATTAATTTTCTGGAACTTAAATTATAGATTATTGTGGAGGTGTATGAAAGCTAGGTATAAGAAACTTCAAGTAATCTAACTTTATAAGATAGTCTATTTAAATATTACATAAAGTTGAGCATATACAAATTTACAAAGTAAATTGTAGTGGAATTAATTGAAGCCTAAATAACAAAAATTTGGGGGAATGTAATTTTGGCAGATCACATCATTCTTAAAATCTTAATCGTGCATAATTTTCTGAGCATGTGTACTATGATTATGTGATAGTATAGACATATCCTATTGGTTTATTTATTTTCTGTTAATTTAATACCTTATGGGCAAGATAGTAGGCCTATAGATTTGAATTCAAACTTCACATTATTTTTATTTCAACTATGTACAACAATTGCCAATTGTTTAATATGTTGTTTTTTTCTTTCCTGAGTAATTCACATAAAACCACCACCATATTGCATTTCTCCTAAAATTAAAACAGACAAATCTCTTTTAGCTTCAATTCTCCATTTTTTAACTAAACCTTCATTTCTTAATCTCTTCTTTAAAATAAAAAAACAAACTTCCCTTGAAGTTTAATGCTCAGAGATCTGGAAACTAAGGGCTGCCAGATAAAACAATTGAAAAATTTAGTGCCTGATAAGTATTTCTTTCCTGGGTCCAAGAGAGCCCATGTCCGGCTCTGTTCTCATACAGCAGAGAGTAAACTACTTCACTGTGGCCTCTTTTGTGAAGGCACTGTCTTGGTCTGCATGCCTTTGCTTCATGACACATCACCAACCAAAGACCCCACTTCCTGAGATGACTACATTGGGGTCAGGATTTCAACATGAGAATTAACAGTAAGTAAAATGGGACAAAGTAGTGTTAAGATCAGAGGTATGGAAATGCAATTTTCTAGCGCATCAGCTTCCTATTGTCTCCAAGATGTCACTTGTCAAGTAGTGTAACCATCTCAATGTCTAATTTAACCAGAGTGATTCTGCTTTCTATCTATAATAATATATGATATATTTCATTATATATTATATGTGTCATATATAGTAATACAAATATTATAAAATAATATATGACCATAATGTAATGTATAACATATTTAAAATATGAGTGGATATATTAACAATATAGTATACATTTTAAAGATTTATTTATTTTTATTTGAAAGGAAAATTTATGGAGAGAAAAGACAGAGAAATCTCTTCATGGGTTTATTACCTAAATGGCTGCAACAGCCAAAGTGAGATGTGTCTGATGGCTGGATTCTGGGTCTCCCATGTGGGAGCAAGGCTCAGGGACTTGGGCCAGCTTCTGCTGCTTTCCCAGGCAGTAGCAGAGTGGAGCAGAAGTGGTGCAACTGGAACTTGACCTGGCATCCATTTGGGAAGCCTGCACTTTAGGCTGAGGCTTAACCAACTATGCCAAAGTGCTGGTCCCTCTATCTTACTATATTATGTTCCCACATACAATTTTATTCGCTTACAGATAAAAAGAGTTTATGGCTTCAGTTTAGAGCAAAATTAGATTCATTATATTAAGAGAAAACTGATGATAAATCTTATTCATTTAATAATAAATGTCAGCTATAGATACAGTATAAAAACAATAGTCAAAATAGCATTTATTTCAGTACTTGATATTTAGTTAAATATGTTATTTTTTGGTATTGTTAATATTATCTTTTTTCATAGCTATATTAATGTGTTTCTCTTTTCTATATATGGAGTGAGTATGATATGGGTTCTGAAATATTCAAAACTGAGGTATATCTGTTCTGAAATAACAGAGAAAAAAACTCCTCAATAAAGTGATTGATGTATTTGTGATAAGTGAAATATTCCAAAGTGTCTGTGGGAAGAGAAGCCCCTAAGTTAGTCCGTGGGAGTCAGAAAAACCTGTGAAATATGACAGTATAATAATGTCAGATGTCTTAGGCTAATGGAGAAAGAAAACCATGTGTGTAAACATGAAGAGGTGCTAGAGAGCAGGATCTGCTTGGCAAGCTTCCATTCTCAGTTGTCTTAAAACATGAACTGTGTGGGATGTTATTAGATAGGTAGACAGTATAAGATCAAGGTGTATACTAAGTAGTATGCAGTTTTTATTTCCTCCTTGAAATTATACATAGGCATGGAAGATTTCTGAGTAGAAATATGATGTAATAAATTAAATCAAACAAAATCCCATGTTTAATATTTTAAAATATTGCTTTTCACTATTTTCTTGGCAATTGCTAATAAATAATAAAAATAATTTAAATTGTGTATTCTATGGGGTGAATATTAATTCTTAAGTTCATTTCCAATTATTTGTATTATTTTATAGAATGAATTTGGTTATAATTATGAACTATCACTTAAAATTCTGCTTTTAAGAACTCAGCTGTTTTGAACTTTAGGGCTAGAGTTTGTAGGAAAAAATTTCATATTCCTTGGTGATGTAATTTAAACTTTTGCATTTATAAATTGGTTTTATACTTTTTAAGAGCCAAAAGTTACATTTTAAAAGCTTACTGTGGTTTGCCATTTCAAAAAATCATTGTTGTTCAATAAACTACACATTTACTGTAATAATCTCCATTCTGTTTTGCTTTTAGAGATCTTTGTGTTCCCTTGAATGTCAGATGTTAATTAAGGTTTGGAGACATTTTCGGTTCCGTCTAGGGAAGTTACTTTTGGCCCGTGATCCTATGCCTTGGGCATCGACAGTACCATCCTTCTGTGGTGTGTTGGGAGCATCACAGGTGATTCCTGGAAGTAATTGTTCCAGGGGAACAGAAAGGGATCTTTAGAACTTATGCATAGGCTTCTGTTTACAGTGATCATTGAGTGACTGTTATGAAAAATTTTAATAGAGCTCATGAAACTCCTTCAAGGACACATAGTGTGACATGACAATTCACTTGGGGAATTTTCACAGTTCTTTCAAATTCCCCACCAAAAGTTCAAGACTCATGGCTTTCCAACAGAACATCTCTGATTCTGAGAGAATCTTCATCTCTACCTCAAATGAAGCAGTGTTGTTAGCAGAAAACATAGCTCTGGAGGTAAAACAATGACCATAGTTGAAAACCTCTTGGGATACAAACCACTGCTTTCTAAAATAGGTTCGCCTGGTCTCAGGCACAAAAATACTTAGAAGATTAACTGAAATACTTTTAAAACTGTTGATGTTACACAGGATCTTTTATTTTTAGGAGTTTTATTCATTTATTTACTTGATAGGAAAAATGACAAAAAGAAATGGAGTGAGAGAAGAAATCTTTCATCTGCTGGCAGATTCTCTAGATGCCCACAACAGCTGGGATTGGGTCAGGGTAAAGCCACTGGCCAGTCACCTACTATCTCCCAGATGAGATAGTGGGAAGCCAGATCAGAAGTGGAAGCCAGGCTCAATCCCAGGTCCTCTGATATGGTATGCAGCCTCCCAAACGATGGCTAAACCCACTGTACCAAAACACTTATCCCACATAAGATGCTTTATATAGATAGTGAAGTAAATTGATATGCAGGTGAAATGTATAATATTATTACAGTAATCCTTATTATTTGAATATAGCAGTATTAAATATAGACAGATTTGGAAGGGCCATGTTCATATTCTATGTAATTTATATTCATTCAAAGTGTTAGATTAGGTCATTAGGCAGGCATGAGCAAGGATCCCCAATTAGGACACCTGTATCCTAGTGATTGAATTCAAACCACTGTAGAAGTCAGAGAGAGGCAGTGGTCAAATCTTCCTTGCCTAGAAAAGACTCCATCTTCAGAATGTCTATTCTATGGCTAAAAAGGCTTCCCCTCTTTTTATTGGAATTCCTTTTTTTCCCCCCAGAAATCCCAGTATTGCCATGACAGATCTGATCTGACCATAAGGACTGAGAAACTCCTTTACTTTTTCAATCTTCTCCCCAGTATACATATTGGGCACTTTATGGAAGGAATGCTTGACTTTTCAAGACATTCACAATAGCTTAATGTCCTTCAGCCAGTGGATGCAGCCGCTCTTTGAGGGACTTGCCCATTTGGATATTTCTCAAGTATACTTTTGCTTACCTAATAAATTTTACTTCTTGCTTACTCAGACTTTTCCCTGAATTCCTTCTTGGCCAACTCAAAGCACTGAGGTGCCATTTTTCTTAACCTAAATCCAGTAACAGAAGTAGTGTTTAAACTTTGACCTCCTGATATGGTACTGTGTTGTAACCAAATGAAGAATATTAACGTTACCAAAATCTTGTCTGATTTTTGTAATAACTCCCATTTTCCTAAAGTATAATTACTGATTTGGGAGGCCTCAGCAAATATTCATGAGCTGAAATTTATGGATTAGAGTCAGCTCTAACAGGGAGTCACTGAAGATAAAGGTGCTAGAGACGATAGGCTTTATTATTAATTTTCAACAAGTTAAGTCATAAGAAGTACTAACTATTTTCCTCTGGAATAAAGACAGAGATGAGTCTCTTGTTCCTTTTTATAGCCAGAAATGTCATTTGCTGGCAAGCACCAAAATATACTTCTCTCTTTGCTGGTATCACCCAACTTCAAGAATGTTCAGTATGTTGTGTCCCTAACTTAGGCTTAACCATACAAATCACACTCTGCCTTGATATTGACATTTTGTTTAGTCAGGTTTTATGTTCACAATTCTGTCATTGATTAACCTTATTAATTGTGGAAAAATTGATATAGATATTTATGTTCATGTCCAATTATCCTATCCTTAAAAACCTAGGAGTTATGGCTACAAAAGAATGTAAGCCTTAACTGAGAGGTTTTCACAGTGCTGTTTCTGTTTTTGTTTATTTCCACCTTTCCTTTTCCTTTCTTTCTTTCCTTTGCCTTTCTTTAATTTATAACTCCAGAAGATCTTAGAAGAAAAGAAATATTAAGACTTTCAAGAATAATCCTGTAGCCCTAGAAATAAATTGCCGCCATGTATGCTGAGACAGAACTGCTTACACAGAGCTGAGCAGAGGGACCTCTCAGTTCACCAGATGTGTTAGGAGTGAGGTTTTTATAGCACTAGTTAGGAATGGTGGACCCGGCAGCATACCATGTGTACAAGTCTGTATAACTGTTACATGTCTGGAGTGTTCCTTGGGTTTTCTATAAATAGGAGCAGTCATTGACTATTTTTAGTGGTCTTAGATTATTTGGGTAAGAAGGTTCATAATTTTGCCCCATGGACTAGAAGAGGCTTCTGGCTCTCTCCTATATCAGTGCTCTCTTAATCTTGTGAGATAGTTTGCTTTGTGTTGTGAAAAACATGAATTTCTTGATAATTGACTGAGATATGAAGCTTGAACTTAATTATCATATGTCTGAGATATATGTTTTTTGAGTGGTTATTGTCAGTAAAATGTAAAAAAAACAAGTCAGTTTACTGAGATAAAAGATGATGATGGCATTCACCTTATAAAAATGTAAAATGATATATTTTAGTCCTAATTATTGGAAACTATAATTTAGCAGTGATGGTCTAGATAAAGTGACATTGCTTTAGTAACTCTTATTGATTTAAATATTCTTGAAGTATAAAATCACTTAGGTCCTTCAAACTGAAATATTAATGAAGAATCTGGATAAATTATTTCTAGTTATAACATAAAATAAAAATTAAAAGTTCCTTTGAATTTATGGAATGTAAAAATATGAGCAGAGAAGATACACATGATTTTGGAGTTTTTTTTCCCCCCTTGTGAACATTTAAAGTAGCAAATGTGCCAATCTGAATTCTCTTTTAAATTTATTTTTACAGAAATTGAAAAATTCTCAAGTAACACTTCTTTTTGAGACAGTGGTATTTAAATATAATTAAATGTTTAGAAACAACACAGTTTTAAATGTTGCTGTTTTATTATTGATAGTATTTCAAATATATCTACAATTAGAATTATGCTATCATTCAATCTCTTCTTTATGTATATATATATATGATTCAAATTTTATTAGCATGTTTTTTATCCAAAAAGGGGAACAATTTTCTAAGTTTCTCTACACATTGCATTCTTTATATATCATATATAAATGTGCAATTAGGGCCTGGGCGTTGAACCTGAGTGTTTAAGACACCTGTTTCTTACATCTGGATGCCAGGATTCACTTCTCAGCTCTGGCTCCTGCCTCCAGCATCTTGCTAATACACATGCTGGCACATTGGTGATGTCTCAAGTACTTAGGTTTCCACTGTCCATGTGAGGTACTTGGAATGATTACGGAGCTGCTTCTTGTGGTCCTTAATCAACCTTGACCATTGTGGTCATTTGGCGAATGAACCAGTAAATACGAACTTCATATTTCTGTGTTGCTCTGCTGTCTGTCTGATCCTTAAATAAAATAAAAATAAAATTTTAAGAATGTCATTCTAGGAGCCAATCATGGTAACATATTGACTAAAGTCCTTGCCTTCCATGCGCCAGGATCCTGTATGGGCACCAATTCATAAACCAGCTAATCCACTTCTCATCCAGCTCCCTGCTAGTGACCTGGGAAAACAGTTGAGGATGGCCCAAAGCCTTGGGACCCTGTGCCCACATGGGAGACCCCGAGAAAGGCTCCTTTTTCCTGATTTCAGACTGGCTCAGATCTAGTTATTTTAGCCACTTGGGAAGTAAGCCAGTACATGGAAGATCTTTAAAATGTCAAATTAAAAAAAAATTAAAAATGTCATTCTACTTCCAAATTTGAAAGTTACTAATAATATTATTTTCATGAAAATAACAAGTAGCACAACCATTAGTTTACCTTTTATAATAATAAGCATTTACGCTTCAGGTGGAGGAAGAGGAGACAGGAGTAAATCCAAAAGTACTAAATGCAATTATACAGTTATTTTAAATAGCATTTTAAAAGCATTTGATAAATGCTGTTTTATACTTTCTCAAATATAAGTAAATGAGTAGTAAAGTATTTATCATTTGTTCATTTCTTAATGGTGAGAAGAAAAGCAAATATATAATTTTTAAGAATATAACAATTCTCATGTTTATTTTATTTTAAAGACTCATTTATTCAAAAAGCAGAGTTTTAGAGAAAAAGACAAGGTAAGAGAGAGAGTGAACCTCTTCTGGTTCACTCCCCAAATTGCTGCAGTGGCTGATATGGGGTGGTCGGAAGCCAAGAGCTAGGAAGTTCTTTTTTTTTTTTTTTAAAGATTTATTTTTATTATTTTTTTCATTGGAAAGGCGGATATACAGAGAGGAGAGACAGAGAGGAAGATCTTCTGTCCGATGATTCACTCCCCAAGTGAGCACAACGGGCCGATACTATGCCGATCCGAAGCCAGGAGCCTCTTTTGGGTCTCCCACGCGGGTGCAGGTTCCCAAAGCTTTGGGCTGTCCTCGACTGCTTTCCCAGGCCACAGGCAGGGAGCTGGAAGGGAAGCGGGGCTGCCGGGATTAGAACCGGCACCCATATGGGATCCCGGGCGTGCAAGGCGAGGACCTTTAACCACTTGCACCACCGTGCCGGGCCCAAGAGATAGGAAGTTCTTATAGGTGGGTGCAAGGACCCAAGCACTTGGACCGTCCTCTGCTGCTTTCCCAGGCATATGAGCAGGGAGCTGGATTTGTAATGCAGAAGCCAGGACTTGACCCAACTCCCACTGGGAATGCCAGCATTGCAGGCAAAGGCTTCACCTGATACACACAACTCAGGCCCTTTTTATTTTAAAACCTTGCATGCTTTGCCTTCTTTCTTTCTTTACTTTCTCTGGGATGACTGAGATGCTGACTACAGAAGTAAAGCCAGTATCAGAAAGTGGGGTTTTTTTTTCCTAGTAGAAAATTGAATGGTTGCTAAGATTGATTTGATTTCTTATTTGTTTTGCTGATCCCCGAAATTATTATAAATATATTCTGATCTCTGTCCAGATCTAGGGAAAGATTTTAAATTAGATTTAGTGGCAATATAAATAATTCCTTATGAAATGCTCAATGAATTAGGTTGATGCCAATTTTTCCTATAATACTAAGATATTTATTCACTTTATTGTTCTTAAGAGTTTGTCTTATTTACTTGTCTGTATATCCAGTAATTCCAGCTGACTGCTGAATGAGTCTTTCATAGGATGGGTTTTCAGAAGGTTCATGGAAAATGCGTTTGCTGAAAAAAGCTCTGAATGGATTTCAGTTTATTTGATTTTATTTTGGCAACACAATATACTTGACTTTTAAACTCCACTAGCTATTAGAAGTGCACTGGTGTGTAGCTTCAACTTTTTGAAGCTAATATTGTTGGGCATATGTAACAGTTTACATTTTATATTATTAAAATTAATTGTCAATTTAAAGAGAGAGTATGTAGAACTTTCATGCACTGGTTCAAGGCCCTCAATTGCCAGAACTGGATCAGGGTAAATCCAAGAGCCAGACAATCTTAGTTGGCAGCAGAGACCAAGTACTTGAGCAATCAATCACTCCTGTCTCCCAAGATATGCAAAAGCAGAAAATAAAATGACTGGCAGAATCAGGATTTGAACCCAGGCTCTCTGCTAGGGGATACTAGTATTCCAACTGTCTCGCACTGAGCCAAATGCCAACCTCATTTTCATGTAGGTTGAACTTATGCTATTCTCCATTCTCTATTTATATACTTTATGCACTAAAGAAAGACAGGGATGAGGTCTTTCATGTTCTGGCTCATTCCTCAAATGACTTCAGTGGCCAGGGTGGGGAAAGGCAGAAGTTTGGAGCTAGAGGCTTCATTCAGGGTTTCCTGCATGGGTGGCAGGAACATGGCCATCCCCCACACCTTTCCCAGGCACATTTGAAGGGAACTGGATGGAAAGTGGAGCAGCCAGAGTGGCAGCTTAACTGATGATACTAGAACACTGGCCCCAGAAATTGACTTGGGTAAGAAAATTTTGTCCTATGTATTCTTGCTATAATTGTGTATTAATACCCAAAGGGCTTTTTTTTTTTTGCTTTATTTGATAATAAGGAATCATAAACATAATCAATCACATTGTTTTTTGATGACTGCAGATATATTTCTTTTTCCTAATGTGAATATGTTTATTTATTTTTTTGTGCTTTAACTAGGATTTTCATTCTAATATGAATACTAGGGATTAAAGGGTACGTACATTTCTTTCCTAATCTCAGTAATTAACATCTAGGTTCTTACCCTCTAAATTATTAGATTATTTTTTGCAGCTACCCTTTATCAGGTTGAGAAACTTGCTGTGCAAAGGCATTAGATTTTGTCAAATGCTTTTCTACATCTGTTGATATCCTAAAATCTTTCTTTTCATCAAATCTCCCTCTAAACATGTCAGTGAGAGACATCCTTGCAGTCACACTTATTTATTGAGAGAGTCCTTATCTATGGAAAGCTTTTTATAGCAGGCTATGTCCCTGTCAGTTTTACTAATTGCAAATAAATCTGAAATCTATTGATTTATGAGGCATGACTCTCTGGAAATTTTGCTTAATTGATATAATTATAAGAGTATAAAATATAGATCTTTAATGACTGATGATTTCTTTTTATGTAATTAATACTATGCATGCATCATTTAGAAACCATATATGTTAAATTTGGGCCAGGGCTCTTCTTAATGTGGCAAGGAAAAATAAGGATGTAAGAAGTCTCCCCATCATGCTGCTTGCTTTGCTTCAAATTCAAGGTTCTTTTCATCTGTCCTAAACATCTCATTTCTGTTGACATTATCATGAAATAGTGACTTGCTCACTGGAAAGTAGGGTAAAGTGAAATCCTGACCCAATACATTTCTGTATGGCAATATAGGCTATATTGCATAGCATCTTCCCCTTTCAGCAAATCAGGCAGTTTTCTTCACCCTAGTCTCCATTCCTGTGACCCAGACTGTCAGTAACCTTTTGTTATCACTGAGGTTTTTGTTTTTGCTAATTGAAAAATTAAGGGACATTGAAGAGGGATGGTTAGCACCCAGGACTCAAATTTGGGTATCTGCATTTAAATGTAATTTCACTACTGGCTTGTATGGCTTCCAGTAGATTGTTTAAGATTCCTGTGCCTATCTTACCATGTGACAATGGTGATGGTGATAGTTTATTTATAATTCAAATTCATTTGATATATATGTTTAAGTACTTAAGATAGTGGTAGGTATTCAGAAATATTACTTATTACTCTTTAAGGCACATTCCTACTAAAAAGTGCAAATTTGAAAGAGAGCTATTTGGACTCAAGGATAGAATTTTTTTGTGGAATAATTCTGTTTGCTTGTGTAAAATGTGGCTGTATTGGAACTTTGTATAATATTCTAGGGAATTGGAAATATCAAAAGATTAGATCTTATTTTAGCAACTATTTTTAGGTTTTTATAGGGGTCTTAACTGAAAATAAATTACAAAACTGATTTAATTCAATAGAATTTTAGATATAATGTCAACAATGAAATAGCAGCATCTCATAGAATATTCTAAACTTTCAGAATAGTAGTATACCTGAAAATATTATCAGAATATCTGTTAGTTGATGTAAAATTAATACCAAATGTCTAATGAATTTAATTTAGATTTTCAAAAAATGGGAATTTTACCTGTAGTCGAATACTTCTCTATGAATGGAGAATTTGAGATTATGCCCTTGACTCTATTTGCCACATTCTTTCATAAACGGCACAATTTTGGAAATGCACAATTCCTTAAAGTACCTGGTAAAGAGCTTAGTATGACTTATAAAATTTAGGAAACATCATAAAATGAACTTCTTGCATGTCACAGTAGGCTGTAGAAAAAAAATCAAGTTATAGGCAAATATCAATTCTAAATGAACAAATAAGCAAACAAACAAAGCACAGGACTATATTGGGGATTTGGCTGTGGAAATACTGTCTGCAGATGTTGAATTGGTAACAATGCTGAGATCATTAGGTGATTGTATTGTTGCTTCACAAATTAAAAAGACAAAAATATGAGCAATATATATTCATAGAATATATGAATAACTATTTGGTGATATTAGAGACACATCCACCATATCTCAAAAATATCATGTTGTGCAGTTTAAAAACTAGGTTGATTTTCTAAAATGAATATGATAACTAATAAAGATCTGGCTGGTAACGTTTTTTAAGTCATGTTTTTTGTAAAATCTTGAGTTGTTTTTACTATTAGCTGTGGGGACCCTATTTTTGTGTATTGTGTTAAGCAGGTAGGTGCAATTTCAGCACTCAGTATGGGTATCAGTTGAAAAACTGGCCTCTCTGCTTCTTATCAAGCTCTCTGCTAATAAGCTTGTGAAAGCAGCAAAAGTGGTCCAAGTGCTTGGGCCCCTGACACTCACATGGGAGACCTGAAAGAAACTCCTGCTATGGCCTGGCCCAGCCTTGGTGATTTTCATCATCTGGGGAGTGAACCAGCAGTTGGAAAACCTTTCTCCTTCTCACTTTAACTGCCTTTGAAGTAAATAAATAAATCTTTATAAGGAGACTGTCATATCCAGATGTGATAATACAATGCAGAATGCATCTCTATTTTTAGACCAAAGGTGGACTCCCAATGAAACTGTTAAATATATTGTGACAATAGGATGCTGGACTCTGTCATTATCTATGCCCCAAATGATGGACTGATGACTATTTATGAAGAACTAAACTATTATAACAATATAGGGAAAATCAGGTGGGGGGAAGGAGGATTTGGAAAGAAAGTAAGGGAAATCCAGAGGAAATGTATCATAAAATAATAATGATAATTTAAAAAATGGAAAAATCCGTAAAAATAATAAAATTAGCTTAAATTCACTAGAAACTAACTAGAAAAGAATATGTGCTATAATTTTACATAAAAATAGATTAAAAATAATCTTAGAACACCAATTTGTAAGTATCCAGATAACTTCATGACATCAGTCATAACTTAATGGAAAAAATTACTGTGTTCTGAGCAAATAAATGCCTATGATATCAAGCTTAATTGATCCCTACTATCACATAATTTTTTCTATAAATGCAATTTTTTTTACTACCTAGAACGTGCCCTAAAATAATTTAATACATTTCCTTTTCTTACTTTGTAGACAACATAAAAATTAATCTACTCATCTCAGAGATGAGAATTATTGCTCAGCTCAACATTTTGAATATTAACCAAAACCTGTATTTTCTAGTTAAGAATAATAATTTTCTTAGACTTTTCACTCTTCTTTCTTTCATCAGTAATATTGGAATTTTTCTCTCTCTCTTTTAAAAAATCTATTGTTATTGGAAAGACAGATTTACAGACAGAAGGAAAGACAGAAAGGTCTTCCATATGCTAGCTCACTCCCCAAGTGGCTACAATGGCTGGAGATGAGCTGATCAAAAGCCAAAATCCAAAATTTCCCTCTGGTATCCCATGTGGGTACAGGGTCCCAAGGCTTTGGTCCACCCTCTACTGCTTTCCCAGGCTACAAGCAGGGAGCTGGATGGTTTGTGGATCAGCTGGGATACGAACCAGTGCCCATATAGAATCTGAGTGCATGAAAGTTGAGTATTTTAGCCACTGGGTTACCATGCTGGGCTCTGGACTTTGTCCTTATGTCTCATTTCTCCAAAAAATTACAGTTTGTTGCTACTGTGTTTCTGTAAATGAAGAGTAGCAAATAACCAGTTTGAATTGAAATTCAGATGTGAAGAACTTAACGATGGTTAGTGAAAATATATGGTTGAGCAAAATCACCGATGCATGCTTAAGAAAAATCACAACTAAAGCATTTTATAAATTTTATTAATTCATTAAAGCCCATTTTCCATTATAATAGTGGTCACAGTTACATCCGTTCTGTTAGTTGAATATAAGAAGCTCAATGGCAGAAGGCATAGAAAAACATGTATATTTTATATGCCTTTGCTACTGAGGTCTGAATGGGTATTGGAACTTAATGGATGCAAGTTTACTATTTCTGAAAAGACACAATTAGGAAGTGCACATATTTCTTCCCTCTCCAGTCATCTGAAGGTTATATGAGAGGATGCTTCAAGTATTATGTAAAAGGTGTGCATGTCGGCATGTGATAATTGTTGACAGATATTTAAAAAATCTGTGTCACTGAAAAATCAGGGCATTTATATATATATTATATATACACATATATAATCTTAAATAAATGGAAGTATAATAAATAATTGGAATTCTTTTGTAATTGCATGCAAATACTTTAAAGATTCTATGTGCATGTATGCATGTTTATTTCTATTTAGGAAAATCGGTTTTACATTTTTATGTGTTAGCACAGAAATTTTAATTTAGTTTATAGCTACTAATTAGTTGTGTATGCTAATTACTAGCATAATTTCTTACTGGTTCCCCTTATATATGTTGGAAAACATCATTATAAACACAGTTTCTAATTTTGTGATAAAATATGCATAACTAAAGCTGAACTTTGGATATCTCTTGTTGAGATTTCTACTTCTGTATTGTCTAGAGTATCTGTTTGTAATTTTTCCAGCTTAGTCCCACACATAAATTATAGCATCTATAAAACACTTAACTAAGCAATATAAATAAGCAGCATTTAAATAAGTAGTATTGCTGTTTTTAATGATTTATTTATTTACTTGAAAGGCAAATTTACAAAGAGAGACAGGAAGCATAGAGAGTTATTTCATGTCTCTGCTGGTTCACTTCCCAAATGGCTAAAATGGCCAGACCTGAAGCCAGGAGCCAGGAGCTTCTCTTCCATGAGGATCTTCCATGAGGATTTAGAGGCTCATGAATTTGGGCCAACACCTACAGTTTTCTCAGGCACAATATCAGTGAGCTGATTTGGAGTGAAACAACATGGACTCCAGTCAGCACCTATGTTGGATGCTGGCATCTGTACTGCAGGTGGTGGCTTTACCAGTTATGCCACTGAGCCTGCTGCTATAGAGCTTACTTATTTTTTAATGGGTAACACCCAATTGTTTATATATTGACCTTTTCTTAGAGAAAAAAATTTTTGTGCATAGTTTTAATGAGAGTAAAAATTATTTCTTAACTTAAAAAGACATAGGCTTTTTAAGAATAATCTCAGCTACGAATAAAGTGGAATGCTAAATAACAGGAAATGCTTCATGTCTTGTAGAGAAGAGGTATGAAGGCTAGGGCTGCTGTGGAAACTCTGTGAAGTGTGGACTTCAGCTAGTTCAGTACTATAGAATCTCACTATGTGGCCTTTACCCACTTTGTTTAGAGGCTTTATTTAGACTTCACATCCAAGTTCCAATATTCAGGAAGGAAAGAAAAGAAAGAACCTGTCTTCTCCTGAAGAAAATAACCCAAATAGGATTACTTTTATAATTGGAGAATCAATTTGGATAATCGGTTTTCTTTACATGTTGATAGCCAGTACTTAGAGACACATGATCATTTCAGAGTGATGCAGTTTAATATCACAGTTAAAAGTTAGGATGTTAAACTTAGTTAGAAGATTCTGTTATATAACTTTTAAAAATATTTACTCTTTTTTAGTTGAACATCAGAGTAACACAGAGAAAGGGAAAGACAGAGAAAGAAAGAGAGCTTCCTTCTGAGGGCTCAGATTCAGGTTGTAAGAGTCGGGGCTGATTAGGCTGAAACCAGAGCCTGAAGCCTAGCAGGAGAGGCCCCGGGTGCTGGTATCATCTTTTGCTGCATTCCCAGGTCTATCAGCAGGAATCTGAAGCTGAAGCAAAGCTGTTGGGACTTTAGTGACACTCTGATGTGGGATGCAGGCATTTGTGGTGGCTTAACCTGAAGCAAAACAGTGTCAACTCCTGCTATCTAATTTTTGAAGAATATAGGTATATATTCCAAAATTGTGAAAGAAAACTATTAAATCTATCTAAAACATAAAAAAATTGGTCAAGCTTTTTTTCATGCTTCAATTGTCATGAAAAGTTATATAGTTTTGTAGGCTTTGGGATAATTGGGAATTATGGTATTAATGATGTTACTCTGTCTAATAATGAGAAAATGCCAGTTGTGCACTCCAAAAAATAGTATGTATTGATAAATATGCCTATTTGACTATTGTTTTAACACTTTCATCATTTTAAAAAATTAATTTACTTCTTATAGCTTCAGGTCTCCAAATAACCATCTTGCATATTGCTTTCTTGTATTCTAAATATTTTAAGTCACATGTGAATTTTCAATATTCCTGTAATCATACAGTTCCTAAATGTCTAATTTTGTCCTTTCTTCTCCTTGTCTTTGTTTTTCACTGTGAAGAGCTTTTGAAAGATATATGAACCTGTTTTATGTAAAGACCACTATCTACAATTGGGGAGTTGAAAAAGAAAAAAGACATCCTGTAAAGAACTTCCAGTCTGGTTAAAACAAAGGACTTAATCTTTGTAAAGAGCAGTTAGTGGAAAAAAAAGACACATAAATGTTTATGTTCAATTGAGACAAACAAGGATGAGAGGGAACAATGTGGGTGATTAGGCGAATTACAGTGTTTTCAGGTTATCCATGAAGGATTTAACTAGGACACATTATAAAATATATACATTTTGTTAATTCCTTTGAGTCAGTGATAGTTGCTTTTGGGTATTGAAGCATATTTGTGATATACTAGCATACATTTTGAACTTATGATGAACTAAATCATCTTTCAAATATAAAACAGAATTTTAATTCAAATGGTATTTGTCAATTATAAAAAGATATATTTAAAATATGTTATAAGTATTTAGAAGTGCCTGAACTATCTTATACACAGATTATATAGATAGGATGTGATTTAATAAATATATGTCTCTGCATTTTTATTCTTTCCATAGTTAATTTTGGGTCCCTGCCAATGAGAAAGTGAAAACACTATAAAACCTCATATTCTTTAATTTAATCCTGGTAGAAAATGTAACCTCAGCCAGAGGCTACAAGCCTCACTTGACAATTTAATGAAGATTCCTAAAGAATGGCAGACATTGGTGCTTTGGTAAGACAAGCCTTGAGCTGGTTGTTACAGCTGTTTTAAAACATAAAACATTTTTGTACGGGAATATGTCAATTACTGATGTATTTAAGTTATACATATTTAAGTTATACATTTAAATTTTGCCTAGGTGTCACTGATTTGAATCTCTTTGATGGTGAAAGATCTTTCTAATCATATCAGAATATTTATTTTTAAAGTCCCAGTGACTGTTGAGTTATGACCATGTGATCATAAATATTCAGTGTAGTGTACTAATACTAAAATGTTTGTTGTTATTGAATACCCATTTTTCAATTTAGGTTGTGTATTCTTTTGTTCATTAGATACCAGATTTACTCCCCATACATTGTAACATCAGCCATGAAATCACTGATGTCTTTTAGTATAATTTTATTACTATAGAAGTGGTTTGAATTTGCCCTTTAAATTGCAATAAAGTTTACTCTCTACACTTACTTTTAATAAATCTAATGGCTCCAATATGTTTCTGCAAAAGCTGTATCAGTGTGAAATTTTTCATATGTTAGAATTTATTCTAGGCAATGTAGGTCATCATTCAAATCAGATTCAGAACATGCTATTATTATAAAGTTACCTAGAACAATAAAAATTGGCAAGGATTTCTGGATTTGAAATTCCAGGATATGTGAGGTAGGTGTTTGGTACAGAGATTATGTCTCTACATGGGACAACTGAATGCTGTGTCTGAGTGCTGAATTTGAGTTCCTGCTGTGTTTCTGATTCTCATTCCTTGCTAGTAAACACCGTGAGAAGTAGCGTGTGACGGCTCCAATGGGAGATGCAGTGTTGTAAATCACAATGCAGCCTTCAGCAAATCAAGGAGAAAGGCTGGAGAGGATAACAGTCTCCTCTACACAGATTAAATGTTTACTCTTTAAGATGAATTGTGGTTATATTTTCCTGATATCCACCCCAATTCCTTTCTTTTGACACTATATATATCGGCACATTTGCAAAATTTCCATACTAGATTGAGCTTTCCTCACTTGAAAACCCCAAATCCAAATATATTACAAGTGGAAAATTCCTCAAGTGACTACACATGATCGGTTGTAGCCAAAATGCAGGTGCACTAAATATAGTACATGAAATTACTTTCAGTCTTATGTGTATATGATATATATGCCTCCCAAATAACTTAAATGCTTGGAATTGGATCCCATCCACTTGATGTGTCTTCATATAACACATTTACATATTGTAAGGCATGAAGGGATTAAAAAATCTGAATCACTTCTGGTCCTAAGCATGATGCTTAATGGATAATTATTCTATAAGCTACCTATATTGCAGCTAATTGTGGACAGTTTTTATTTAATATCATTCAAAACCATTCCTATATGGTAAGATTCATAAATGGTAGAAAATAGATTGCATTAATTTTGATATTTCTTAGAATTATCAATACTAATATAAAAAAAACTTTGGAATTTTATTTAGACAACTTACTTCACCTCTTTGAGACTTGGTCTCTGACTATGTAAGATGTGAATAATAGGAATCTGCTGTCTATCTAAATAGTTCAGAATGCTGTAAGGTGCTTGAGATGAAGCAGTAACAGTGGAAATGGTTGTAATGGTAACAATAGTACCAGTAGTTCGAATAGCAGCAGTAGCAGCAATTGCTATGTAGCATTTTTTACATTTTTTTTAATTTTGACAATCTTTACATAGTTAATTAGGGTAAAAAGGTTCAAGGGCTACAGGAAAGTGGGTATGACTTATGTTTTCCATATTGCTTCCTTCATGTTTATGTAGCATTTTTAAAAACGTTATTAGAATCTATTTCTCACAGTTTAGTTTTCTAGCAATATAGTAATAATAAAAATTATTATTTTATAGCTGTCATTGTTTCAGATAAGTTGGTGTACCTCTCTCAATAGTCCAAAGAGAAGAGTCCTGTCAGTTTAGAAGCAGAGAGTTTAAGGACTGGCCCTTAGTCCACATTGGAGACAAGTGATGGAGCAAAGACTCAGCCTCAGGCACTAACGCAACTTTTGAAGCCATCTGCCACATAATAAAATATATTTGTTAAATGATTAATCTCTGTATAACTTCAAATTATCTATTTGACCCTACTCTTTGATTTTCTTTCTATATATGTATATACGTTTACAGTCAAATACTGTGAGTGTAGATGCTTTGCGGAGAATAATTAATGTAACACTGAAGCAAGAAGCATAGTTGATTGCTAAAAGATACTTGAACATACAGCTCAAAATATGAATTATTGATAAAAGGCTGATGTGTCAAAGGTTGTATATACAGTATATACTTTCCACATATTGTGGTTGTTTGTAGAAGCCACACAAGAAAATCAGTCTCAGTGCTTCCTGGTCACATTTCCTATCCAAAGAATGGTAGATTCTTCTGTATAACATGATCTAGGAGAACAAAATTGTGCAAAACTATTTTTGTCTTTCATATAGAATCGTTTGATCTTTTTGTCTCAGTTGAGGTTGTTTCTAGAGAAGCTGAATGTAAGCGATTGGGGCATGGAATCTATTGTTTGGTCTTATTACAGTCATTAACCGCAGTCAAGGTGCCTTTCAGGAAGAAAGGATGATAGATAGGCCACATTCTCATGATCACATTCACTGTCATGGAGAACAAAAGTCAGGAAGGCAGGAGGTAGCAGAAGACAGAGTGCAGTGGGATACAGGTGCACCTTTTCTAAAGAGGAGCAAGATGAATGTTCCTGTTGTCACCACTCCCTGCATTTCCTTAGTCATTAGTGTGACAGGCCTTTAATTGATGACTTGACATGGGACTTGTTGGGAAGCTCCTTCCCCCTCCTTTGAAGCTACCACTGTGTCCTTTAAACAGTGTATGGTTATCTAATGTGTCAGTACATCTGCCTTCATGTCTTAATCTAAGCTCTCTTGGTAATGACAGAAAATCATGCCACTTGTGCAAAGGGAAGATCATATTAAAGTTTCATAGCTATGTTAACTGCAATTTTCAGCAGGGCTTTCTTATGTAATAATAAGCAAGGTCAGGAATAAATTTATCAGAGTAGAAGAAAATAGCATAATTTGAGCTCTCAATCTGCAGCAGAGGAATGCTTTGTAGTCTTATCATTTTACTTATGTGGTTTCCACAGTTGCACTATTTAGATGACAGATTTCAAAATTATCTTTCAAGAAGTGCTACACTCTACAGAATATTTTGAGTGGATAATTTGAACTAAATGTTTCAGCAAAATAAATGTTTAAATTGTGATCACCTATTCTTGATTCCTTTTTAATAATGTTTTACATATTACTGAATCAGGAACTCCCCAAAAGTCTATTTGATTTTGATTATATATTTAGTTTTATTTTTATAATCACTTATTAATTCATTGATTGTCCATATGGGGATTTACTGAGCAAATCATTGTAAGAATCCACAAGATATAGCATATATACATTATAGTAGATACTTGGTAAGGACTTCCAATATTAATTCCTAAGACTAGTACTTTTATTCTCATAAAAAAAGATACCAAAATTTAATGAAGTTTGTCTTCTTTAGATAAGGTTTTTAAAAAGGTGCTAGAAAAGATACCTTTCTCCCTTTTAGTTTTCAAAAACGTAGCAATCATTTTAAAAAGTGCTTTTCAAAGCAATTATTTTAATGAGAAGCCCTCCACGTTGGGAATAAATCCAATTTGTTACATATTAAATTTGGCTATTGCACATGTAGAGTTGCTTTACTCTAACTCTTTTAATATGTATAACTTCATTAGCATTGTAATGATTTCATGCTGAAACTTGATGCAATAAGCCTCCAAAGAAAAGGTTACAAATAAAAATAAAATAGAACTTCAGTGAATGATACACGTCAAAACTGGATTTAATCAGTATTAACTCTCTATTTTCAAACCACTCTGCCATGTCTGATTCTGTAACTATATTTTTGGTAGAAGCATTATTATCCACTTGTTTCAAACATACAGTTAACTTATACAAGGTATGAGAACATAACATATGACATATAAGTGACATTTAAGAGTCACAAAATATATGCAAGAATATGTGCGTGTATGTGTGTCTTTATCTTTTTAAAAACATATTGAGAATGTTGTAGAAACTCCCCCTCTGAAGACTGGAAGTAATTCTTGGCTACTTTAAAATTTTGCCTTAATTATTATAACTTTTATTTGTATAATGTGAAAACATTTCCATATTTCATGATACAGACTTAAGAGCATAATGATAATTCCTTAACTCTCCTCCCTCCTGCAGCATTCACCAGCCACAAATAAAAACTGTATGATTGTCTCCATGGATGCATGGAGAAAGCATTTGATAAAAATATAACATCCTTTCATGATAAAACAAAATCTTAAATAAACTGAGTGTAGAAGAAACATTCATCAGCACAACCAAAGTACCAATGAAAAACACGTAGTCAGCATCTTACTGAATGAGGGCAAGTTGGACGCCTTTTCACTATGGTCTGGAACCAGACAAGAATGTCCACTTCTACCACTACAAATCGATATAATCCTGGAAGTTTTAGTCAAAGCTATTAGGCAAAGAAATGAAACCAAAGTAACACTGATTGAAAAAGAGGAAGTCATTTTTCCCCTGTTTGCAGAAAACATAATTCTTTACATGGGGGGAAAACAAAAAACTCTACTGAAAAGCAACTGAAACTCACAAGAGAGTTTAATAAAGTTGCAGGATATAAAATCCACACAAAAATCAATATTCATTGTATGCACAATTTCATGTTTAAGAATAACTTGTAATATCATTTCCTCTGACAGTAGCTGAGAAAAAAATTTTAAATACATTGGAAATAATTTAAGCAAGGATGTGAGAGCTCAATTGAATTTCTTCTTCATTTTTTTAAAAATTTCTTTAATTCTGTTAACTGTTAAGCCTTCTGATTTAATCTGTTCTTGAATTCATGACATGTGTTAAGAGAAATGACTTATGGGCCAGGTGCAGTTGTCTAGTGGCTACAGCTCTCGCACTCACGGGGGGGTCTGTGTGGATGCCAGTTCATGTCCCAGCAGGCCCGCTTCCCATCCACCTCCCTGTGGTGGAAAGCAGCTGAGGACAGCCCAAAGCCTTGGGACCCTGCACCCACGTGGGAAACACAGAAGAATCTCCTGGCTCCTGGCTTTGGCTCCTGGCTTTAGATTGGTTCAGCTCTGGTAGTCACGGTTTCTTGGGGAGTCTGTCTTTTCTCCTCTCTGTATATCTGACTTTCCAATAAACATAAATAAATCTTTAAGAGAGAGAGAGAGAGAAAAATCACTTATTTTCCTTTGTCTCAATTATTGCAGCAAGCTTCTAATTTCGTCATTAGTATCAATATCTGACAGTCACAGTTAATTTCTTGTTATTTCTGAGTCTAATTACTTAATTCTTCTATTAAATCTCTTTCCTGGTTTTGGTTCTGATATGGTAACATCCAGATCCCTTAGCAGCCATCATGATGCCTCACACTCTAGCCATTCTGTATATTTTCAGTATCATTTCCTAGCAATGTCCTAGGAAGACTATGTGCCTCTCTCACTTTCACTTTACTTTGACTGCTGCCTTAAAGGCCTTTGCTCACTCTTTCATCTATAGACTGCCCTGATTTTTCTTAAACCGAGTCCTGAAATATTACTTAAGTATCGTTGTTTTTCATATTATTTGCATGAATTTGCCCTTGATGCATATAAACTCTTGCCACTATCTTTTGACTTTATGTTTTAGAGCTATCCTTGTCAAATCATATATATTTTATTTATTAATTTTAATTTTTGATAACACCATTTCTATAACTGAAATACTATTTTTATTCCACAGGAGGCAAATAGAGTGTTTTTGTTATTTTTTCCTTCCTTTGTGTAAAAAAATGTTTTAGTGAATAATCTTGCCATTGTACAGTTGAGCATTACAATTCATTAAGTAATTAATGAATTAGTTTCAAAAGGATAATCTGGGGACCTGTGGAGAGTAATGAGAGGAGGGTGAAATGTAGACACCTGCCATCATTTTCCAAATTTTCCTTACTTGAAGTGTCCTTGCATGAAGTATGATAGTGTCAACATCCCATGTTATGCTTGGTTTGGCATGCAGCATTATGATGCAAATAAATGTGATAGGATTGATAAAATCTATTATTCTAAGCCTTTTATTTTCTATGCCATGTCAAAATGTGACATTGTTTTACTTAATTAGGCTGTTAACATGCCTTACCTGCAGGTACAAATGCAAAATTCTGAAGGTCATTGTCTATTATATTAGTTTCTTTCTTCTAAATTATGGCGATGAATTAGTACTGTTGTTGATTTTTACCCTCGATTTTTATTATGCAGTTATATCAAAAATGCATTAGGTCGCAATGTTCCAAACACCACAAAATGTAAAAGAAGCAATTGCATCTGTATTTAATATTTTCTTCAACTATTTTTTCCCCTCACACCTTTAGCTCTCACTCTCCTTTCATTTCTTCCTGTTAATCATAAAAATGTCTATAGAGATTTTCATTAATTGAAATTCTAACACATAAATTGAAAGACTATCGTGTATTATAACAATCCATTGCCTTTTTTTTTTGTATAAGCATTGTCTGGGAAGAGTGTTTTTATTTCCCACTGTGGAACTGTCTGATTCAATAGTTTCGAGGTATTTAAAAACATTAACTTTGTCTATTGCACACATTTATTACCACCTCAAACACACTCTGGGAGCTATTTAACAAACCTACACTGAGAGCAAGAGGAGGAGTGTTGGTGATGATGGTGATGTCATGGTGGAAGAGGTGGTGGTGGGGATATTGGTAATGGTGAAGGAGTAGTGGCAATGACAGGATGGAGCTGACACAGCTTAGGCATTGAGAATCAAGCAGTTCTGAGTTTGAATCCCAGCTCTGATGGTTACTGTCTTTGTGATCTTGGTTGTATTAGGTAAGTTGTATAACTGCTAGGTTTCTTGTCTACAAGACTGAGATAATAGTCTATGTAATTCATCAGACTTAGCACAGTACCTACCTTGTAAGTACATTATAATCATAAATTGGTATGCTTACAAATGAAATATTTCTCCCCATTGTGTAAACCTCAGTTTGAGAGTGAATTTTCTATGGTTGGCTGGAAATACATTCTGAACTTGAAACCTCTGAATATAATTAACAATAATAAGTCATGTTTGGACTTTCTTTATATATTTCGTTTTGTAAATAATATTGATCCTTCAATGTGAGAACATGTGTTTACATTCTTTGGTCTAAATGTGACTCAGTAGAGAGTTTATACTGCATGTTCTGGTGTTTAAATTTTAACTTTTCTTGCCAGTCAATGAATATACCAATTTATCTTAAGAGATACTAAAATGAAACACTAGAAAGCTCATCAGAAATACACACATGCATGTGCACACACACACTGTTGATAACTGGGGAACCTCACAGGAAGAGCTTTGGGGAAAATGCGTTTTCCCAGATGTGTGGCATTTTTTTCTCTGCAATTAAAGCTCAAGGATCTTACTTTTAAAACAGCATCTGCTGAATTTGCCATGGGTGATCCTAGAGCACGCTTTGAGAAACACTGAAAAACTCTGGAACTGTAGTACTTAGAGTACTACAGTCTCTGCGGATTTCTTCATCTTAAAAGGGAGAAAGTAGATGAAGTGTCTGGTATGTGTTAGACTGCCATTAATTTCATTGTCCTTATGGAAGGCAATGTGTTTATTGGCTGAGGCATGCACTTCCATCCTAGTTCTGCTGCTGCTGAACTGACTTTAAACAGTGCTCAAGCTCTCTACCGCAGATTTCTTGTTAGTTAAATGAATTTACTGGGATTTTGGCATGCTTATATGAGATTAATGATTCAAAACTCATGCAAAAAAAGGCTACTATAAAGTACTGCTAAATAAATTCTATACATTTATAAATAATAAAATCAGTTTCCCATTTCCCCTTTGAATATATGAGGCTATATATGTATAATTGGACATATGGTTACTTTCTTGTCAAGTACACTCATATGTTTAGATAAATTTATTTAATAACAATTTAAGGAATTTTTGCATGTGAAATGTATTATGTTATCAATTTAAGCTAAATGGTAGCTTGGGGATTTTGCTTGTCAACTACAGAGTTAGCATTAGGTTTTGAAAGTGTAAATTTATTTTTTTTGCAAGGAGCTTGCTGCTGGTTCAGGTTTGTCTCCTTTGCCTACTTTTTTTTTTTTAAGAAATTTTGTTTTTTTTTATTGGAAAGGTGGATATACAGAGAGGAGAGACAGAGAGGAAGATCTTCCGTCCGATGATTCACTCCCCAAGTGAGTGCAACGGCCCATGCTATGCCGATCCGAAGCCAGGAGCCTCTTCCGGGTCTCCCACACGTGGGTGCAGGGTCCCAAAGCTTTGGGCCGTCCTTGACTGCCTTCTCGGGCCACAGGCAGGGAGCTGGAAGGGAAGCGGGGCTGCTGGGATTAGAACTGGCACCCATATGGGATCCTGGGCATGCAAGGCAAGGACCTGAACCACTTGCATTAAGGGCCGTGCCGGGCCCTCCTTTGGCTACTTTTTGAAAGAGCATTGAGTAATACATTCCAGGAATCAGCAATGGGAGAAAACTACAGCCTACTGAATATAATGAACAGCTCCTGTGAAAGGGCCAGTAATATCAACCTGTCTCTGTCTTTGGATTTGCTTTTATTATTATTACCTTCAAAATGAAATTTACAATATTTTAGGCTTTTTATGTATTTTTTCATAAGCTTTGAAATAAGCCATACAGTTTATTGTTATTAGAGAAGAAATAAATTTTGAAATCTCTTGTATGCAAGATAAGTTTTATTAGAAAAATATAATAATTGTGATAAAATTGTTTATTATTTTTTCATAAATGAATTTTAAGATAATTTTGTTGAATTAGTAACCAATATTTTAAATTAGTTTATTGAAAATAATAATTATCAGTCTTATAACAATCATTTATTTTCTTTTGTCTTATTTTCCTTTTATTTCTCTGGTGTAAGCTGACAGAAATGAAGGAATAAATTTACATTTTCTGAATAAACTCATAAATAATGAAAAAAATGGCTTATATAGAGTGAATGTTAAGTATCTTGGAAATTAGGTGATTTTACTTACTTATTTCATATTACTTTCCTAATAATACAATGAGATACATGCAGTTCCCATCCAATTTGCTATGATTTACGATAGGAAATCATTTATATGTATTCATTCTAAAAAATGACAAGTGGAGATGGGCTTTTGGTAAAGTAGTTAGGATGTTGCTTGGGAAATCCACATCCCATGTCAGAGTCCTTTACTTCCGATCCTGCTTCCTGCTAATTTACACCTTGTTGGCAGCAGGTAATGGCTCGAGTGATGCGTTCACTGTTATTGAATTCTAAAGTGAAGCTTTAGAATCCTGACTTTGACCTGTCCTGGCTCATGCTGTTGCAGGCACTTGAGCAGTGAACTAGTGGCTAGAAATCTGCTCTTCTCTGTCTCTATATCTCATTTTTTTCATCTCTTTGTGTATCTCACTTAGTCTCCTTGACTTTGAAGAAAAATTTTAAATAATCATAAAAATGTTTCAATGACAATGTGAAAAGTTATTCATAATAGATTCATTTTTCTGAATACTTGCACATTACGCCTATTTGCTAAAAACACTATAAAATGGAGAGAAGTCTCTACAGTGGTATTACACAGTATAGAAGAGTCCTTTTGAAATTATGGTATGCTAAGTTATTCTGGGACCCGACACGATGGCCTAGTGGCTAAAGTGCTTGCCTTGAATGTACCGGGATCCCATTTGGGAGCCGGTTCTAATACCAGCAGCTCCACTTCCATCCAGCTCCCTGGGAAGGCAGTAAGGACAGCCCAAAGCCTTGGAACCCTGTACCTGCGCGGGAGACCTAGAGGAAGTTCTTGGCTCCTAGCTTCAGATTGGCACAGCACCGGCCATTGCAGCCACTTGGGGAGTGAATCATCGGATGGAAGATCTTCTGCTTTGTCTCTCATCCTCTATATAATCTGACTTTGCAATAAAAATAAATTTAAAAGAGAAAAGTTTTTCTGATCATGAAGAATTGTTGATAGCTGAAAGCTAAATGGAAACGGAAACTGAGGGAGAAGTTTTCTGTAAATTTGACAGTGCTTCAAAATGCAAGTGCAGAATCATTCTTTTTCTTTATTAGTTTATGTGTGTATTAGCCTATATTAGCTTGTATATATATATATACACACACACACACACACACAAATATGTACATACAAATATATATAAACACACATCCCTGCAGAGCACATTAACTATTCTGAAGCATTTCGGAATGTGATAATTTTTAACCTAGAAGTGGTAATTGGTGATGTGAAAATTGATGAGATACATGAAAAAAATAGGTGAGAGCTTGTGCTCATGGTTTATGAATTCTTTTAGAATAATAAAAAATGGAAAGATTAGAATATCAGAAAGGTAAATAATTCAGTAGACTTATATTTTTAACTTATTTATTACTTATAGCATGATTTTAATAAAAATTTTTATATTAATATATTTTATTAGAATGCTAAAGAGAGAGGTAATGATTAAGGTGATGGTTGGTGATGAAATTATTCAATTTACGCTCATGATTAAATCTGTATTTGAAAAAAGTCAACATTAGATTGACATTTAAAAAGAGGCCTATCGTAACATAGGGTTTATCCACAAAAAGATGCAAAAAGTGAGGTTGAATGCTTAAATTATTCAGAAGTAAAAAAGTTACTGATAATAATTGCCATCCTACAATCTGCAGATTATGTTAGTGTATTAGACAATGTGAAAATTACAAAGAGTTTCCATAATTTCTATGATAATTCTCTAGTTCTTATGTGGAAAGTCTATACACCTGGCCAATAGAATGTGATAGAAACATGCTGAATGATCTCAGAGGCCGTGTTATAAAAGCATATGCAGGGACTGAATTGTTCTATGCCATGATGGTGTTTGGAGCACATAGATCCCGTGTAACAAGTCTGACTCTGAGTTGTTGATTCTAAAGTAAGGTCAAGCCACATGGGAAAACTACATACAGATGCTCCAATTAGCACAGTGGATCACTTGAGATTTTCAACCCAGGCAACAGACTTGCAAGTGAGTGTTACTAACACTTCTGATTTCCAGATAACAAGTGAGCCCTAGCTTCAGATATTGACAGGTGAGAAATTATAGAGTTGTGTTAGTTTTTGTCTTTATGTTGGATCTATAGAATCTATGGATTTTAAAAAATGCTATTTTGAGTTATTAAATTTGGGATTACTTTGTTACACAGTATTAGACACAAAATAAATGTTATGCTATTTTGAGTTTAATTTTTGAACATTTTCATAAACTTTTGCATGAACACTTACTACATTAGATTTTTAAAGATTAAATATAAAGATTAGATATTCAAGCAGATTGCAATCATATCTCACATTGTCTCAGCTCTTGAGAGGTATTCAACTTAGATTAAGAAAGAAAGCATGTATGCTATTCTGAATTACAAAATGTTTCTGCTTCAATGTCTATCTTTATTAAATCTTCCTCAGTTTCCTGACTTGTTTTTACTCTTAGAATACAACTTAAATTTAAGGTTCCTTAAACAGAGCTCTGAAATCTGCCATGTAAATCAGATCACATATTGTATGTTTTCTTACGAGTTTACTTTGCAGTATTTATCATCTATATAGTGATATATCTCTACTTATGTGTGAAACAATCACAAATATCAGTCTTGCAGAATATATAATGTCTAGGCACTTAACTATAGAATTTCTGAAGTACATTATTAAAATAATTATCAGATACTGAAAATGTATATGAATATGACTGCACCAACTACAGCTCTGATTCAAACTCAAATTTCATTGATTTATCATGAGTTAGACTTCTGTGGGTACTATTACAATACATGTGTTTTGTGATTTACTTATTTATATTGAATAATGGTAAATGTGATATCAAAGTTTAATGAAGAAGAAAACACTTGACAGGCCAGTTGGTTATAGTAGGAAAGAACTGTGAGGTTTTTTTTTAAGTTTTACATTTTATTATTGCTATTACCATTTTACAATACAGTTCCATAGGCTCCTGGCATTTATTTCCCTGTGAGTTTGTTCTGTGTTCAGTTTGGAGATTTTATGCAATAGGACTTTCTTTATTTCTTTTCCTACCTCTTTTCTCAGATATTGTTGGGTGCATGATCTCCTGGGTGTGTAGTTGTGAAATTCCTCACAAAACTTCATCATTGCATTATTCCTGGACTTAGTAGACCCCTGGTGCAGGGTGGGTTAGTTTTCCCTAAGCTGACCTTGGCAGTGGGTCCGTACCTGCCTTATAAGGTTATTGAAGAAGGGTAAGACTTTTGATCTTGTAGTGTTTGTTGTATTTTATTTTAAACTCAGCTAATAACTTTTATGAACAATTGTGTGTGGTGTTTTGTATACAGTTATTCTAAGTGGTATATTTGGGGTTTTTTTTTCAAGATTTATTTTTATTGCAGTCAGATATACAGAGAGGAGGAGAGACAGAGAGAAAGATATTCCATCCAATGATTCATTCCCCAAGAGACTGCAACGACTGGTGCTGTGCCAATCCGAACAAGAGCCAGAAACTTCCTCTAGGTCTCCCATGCAGGTGCAGGGTCCCAAGGCATTGGACCATCCTCAGCTGCCTTCCCAGGCCTCAAACAGGGAGCTGTATGGAAAGTGGAGCTGCTGGGATTAGAACCGGCGCCCATATGGGATTCTGGTACATTCAAGGCGAGGACTTTTAGCTGCTAGACCACCTGGCTGGGCCGACATTACTATTTTTAACAGTGAGCAAATGAGCCTTTTGTGTTGTAGCCTTAGGCAGCATGTTTTTTTTTTTGTGAATGATCAGCAAAGGTGGTAGGAGTTAAGCTTGTATTTGGATCATAGTGTAACCAACTTCAAAGGCTGAGTTAATTTCATCAGTTTTCAGTCGTACTTAATGAAAAGATAGATTTATTATTTCTTTGCATTGCAGACTACACAATGTGAAATTGGGGGTGAGAGCAAGAGAGAGATCCTCAACCAGTTGAGGCAACAGGCAAAGCTAGATCAGGCCATGAGCCAAAATTTCCATCCAGGTCACCCATGTTGGTGGTACTGAGAAAAACACAAAGTTGAATTTCTACTGCTTTCCCAGGCAATTAGCAGGGAGCTGGATCAGAAATGGGACAGTTGGGAATTGAAATACTGTTCTTCACAGGAGACCGGTGTTGCATGTCCAGCTTAACCCACTTCACCATACAGAGACCTCTTCAATTACATTTTTGAAAAGAGAAGTTTCAGCACATCTCAGACATATATAAACAAACCACACACACACACACAAAAACCCGTGAAAGTAAACACAAATATGATAGGTGATTCATACTATTCACGAGGATAAGACAAGAAACAATTCCTTTCTATTGGCGAATTTATTAAACTAGTCTCTCATTCAGTAAATATCTATTAAGTACCTTAAGTGTACTAATTTATACTAAAGTTATATATGCACCAACATTGTTATTCTTTGAGCTTTAAGATCTGGTAGGAGAATACTAGATTGTGCTTGAGGAAAAGGAATAGTGGAAAATAAATGCCTTGTTTTGATTTGACTAGTGTTTACCAGGCTACGTTGGTATAGCTTTATCGGTTGCTGAGCTAGTTCTGTAGCTTTTACTGATGGCGTTTGTCTTAATGTGTCCCCACCAAGAGGCTGTTCCCTTAGGGTCTCTTCAGATCTCCTAGATGAGTTAATCTCCAGATGAGTTAATCCCTTCTTGATTCACACTTGTCCTTGTGTAAAATGGACTCTTGTAGTGATGTCCAAGGGTCTTCCTTTCCTTGATTCAACTCCATGTCATGTGTTTTAGACCTCAGAGTGTTCAGTGGCACCTGTCAATCTTCTGTACTACTGAATGGTTAAATGTAGCTCTTCAGTAGTCCATCTGCTATGGTTGACTTTTTTCCAGAGCTGGTCTAGATACTCGAAGTAGATATGGTTCCTGCATCTTAGGTATGGGACAACAATTGTTATTTTTATTCTCTCATAAGATGGTGGCCAAACATCACTGGCTAGTTTTGCCCACATGGGGAGACTGTAAAACACAGGCAGAGATACAACAAACCTGCGGATAATTCATAATGGGTGACATCTCAGAGAACAGGGACTGCAGGCTTTTCAGGCAGAGTGGGAAATTCCTGCCAAGATGACAGAGGAGGATGAAAAGAACACAAAGTATTAATGTGGGCCAGGAGGTACTAGATGTACAATTCTTTTTAAAACTTTCTCAATTAAGTATCACTTCTCTTTAGTTCGCTTAATGAAAACAAGTCATAAGCATTAATATTTTTAAGAATAATAAATCAAAGCATTTCAACTCATTTGATCTTCCTTTTTCAATAGGCAAGGGAACATAAACATTGGTAACTTAGTTAACTTAAATGACAGAGCAAGAATTTTTAACGTGAACAGTGTGACAGTAGACCCATGCACTCAACAATAATATTGTGCCATCTCTGACTTGGTTTGAAAAATTAGTTTAAGCCTATTAAACACAGGATTCAGATTTATTAGGATTCTTGGTTGATAATAAAATTGATTCTATCTATCCATCCAGCCATCTAACTAGTCAGCCATTATCCATCCATCTATACTTCTAGCTATATGTCAGGCGTGGTATAGACACAATTTAAACGCTTCTGTTAGTTTTTCATTACTATGACAACCTAGCCTTACACAGGAAACAGAGACTTATTTTGACCCTAAATTCTGGACGTTCTGTCTTTGGGCAATCTACATTAGTGCAGCCTCTGGTGGATACCCTTGACATTTGTAGAGTCCTGAGGTAGCACAGAATATCACATGTCTTTCCATGTTGTCTTTTTTCCTTTTCTTGTGAAGCCACTAGGATTCATCTATTGATCTGAGTCAGTCTGTCTCAGAGGTGCTATCTCTTATGAGCGTAATCAGATTAAGTATCCATCTACTTACTGTCATTAGCACGATATTTTGGGGACTCAATTCCTGAGCTCAGGAAAAGGACTATTCAAGTCATAACAATGTTACAGCTGTTAATTTAATGAAACCTGAAAAAGAGGACTTAGCACTAGGTATGTCATTGATTCAGGGGAAATTTTCTGCTTTTTGTGATGCCTGATGAGTATCCTATCCATTTAATCATTGGAAATGTTTGATACATTTCTCTGTATTAAACCATGGACTGCACAAATACATTACTTAATGATAGCTGTGTCAAATGAATGATTGTATTAAACATTTCCAAGAGTTAAATATTATTTTGAAGTTATTAGCTTATATTGTACTAGAATTTGTATCATTCTACAGAAGTACAATGTATGTTATTTTGTTGAGGAATACATGTAAACTTCTTATGTACTGTTCATGTATATGTTGGTTTCCATTAAAAATTCAAAGTTGGGCTTGCCATAATGATTCAGTAGCTAAATCCTCACCTTGAAAGCACCTGGATCCCATATTCAGGTCCTGGCCGCTCCACTTTCCATTCTGATCCCTTCTTGTAGCCTGGGAAAGCAGTGGAGGATGGTCCAAAGTTTTGAGACTCTGCACCCGTGTTGGAGACCTAGAAGAAGCTCCTGGCTCCTGGCTTTAGATCAGCTCATTTGCCATTGCTATGGCACTTTGGGGAGTGAACCAGTGGATAAAACATCTTTCTCTCTGTCTTTCCTTCTCTCTGTAAATCAGTTCTGTGTTTCTAATATAAAGGAATAAATGAAATTCAAAACTTTTAGAATATATGAATGCTTATAGTGAGAAGAGGTTAGGAAATAATATGAATTAAAACTATAGATAGATGTGGAACTTTTTCATAGCTACTTATAGTTCTGGTTTCCATTATATAGCTATATTTAGTTAATTTTGAGATTTAATTCAAATATTCTTTTGAGGTCTATAAAAAAAACAGTATATTATATAACAATATGTTCCATGAAATGGAACAAGTAAAACTAATGAGAATGAAAATAAAAATTAATTAGCTCCTTTTAGAACCATCGTAGGATTGATAACACAAATATGAACTGAGACTTTATTGCAGGACAAATAGTGTATGATGGGGGTATATTATCTAGCAGTGCGTGTGACTCTGCATATAACCTTGCAGTAAGCGCTAATAAAATCTGCTGCTCACCAAAATTAAAAATTGCTGCTTGTTATAGAACTTCAAAGACTCTCACAAATCTTCAAGACAACAAATTTTAATTTGTGATGGCCAAATGGGGTCTGCTGCAAGCAGCATAAAGCTTGTGATTGATTGCACATCAGGAAACCCACAGAACCATAGGTTGCAACCAGTTCAAAAGGACAGATCATTCAGTACAAGATTCCCTTATAGAAATGAGCAACTGAGAGCCAGAGAGAAAATGATTCCTAGGCTCACTGTATTCATAGTTAGGATCAGAGTGGAATTTGTGTTTATTGGAAACATTTTTTCCTTTTAGGGTCCTAAGTTACCTTTTTACTAAATTAAATACAAAAGTCTAAACTTCTTATAGTATTAGAGTAGTTTAAGAGGAAGGTTAGAAAATATGTATTTGGCTATAACATTGTTAAACATGTTAAATCTGTTAAACTATTGCATCATTCATGAAGTTGGGAAATCTATCTGGAAAAGAATGTGTGCCCCATTGCCATTTGCTGGTAGGACAGACCATATGGACAATTTCTTAGTCTGGAAGGAAAGCAACAGAGGGTTGCCAACCCCCTGTGATCATAAATGATAGTTTCTGACAATACCTATTAATTATGTCATAAAATTCACCAAACAAGCCACATACACATGTCCCATGGCAGAGGTTAAAATATGGCTAGTGAATTCTGAGGATTCTAGCATGTTTGAAACCCGAATAAATGCAGCATTGTTGGGTCTCAGGGGAAAATGATGGGGTTTGATAGTATTCTTTGAAGTCAATCTTTAACCCCAGCTTTAAGTTTTCCATCTGAGGGAGGGTATGAATCTTAACTGTTCATATTGTTACACTGTTCTTTTCTTTGTCTTCCCATCAAGATATTTTCTGCCCAGTGAGTTCAGCAGCTGTCACCAAGCAGACTTTTCCCTGTGTGTGTGTGTGTGTGTGTGTGTGTGTGTGTGTTAAACTGTAGCTATAAAAAAACAATAGGCCACATTCAGTTCTCCATCTGTCTTTTATGTCCCTCTGGAGTGCTTAAAATGGCAAGAGTTTATTTATAACCTCCAAACTGTACTCTAAATAACATTTGATGAAGACTAGTTTTTGAAGTTATCAGAGCAATTACATAATTGTACCTTTAGGATACAAACAGCTTCCTATGACTTTCCCAATGCTGCTGAGCCATGCAGTTTGCTTGCTCATTTTATTTGATTTTGAGCATGAGATTGTGGAAAACAAAAGATGCCAGCGGTGACACTCAATCTAGAATTTTCACTAACAAAAAGCTGAAATAATCTCTCTTAAATTTATAGTAGAAATATAGTATGTAAAATACCTTGCCAATCTTGAACAAAGTTCAATAAAGAAGCTTTAGAAAAGTAGAATCCTGAAGGGTATGTTACTCTTAATTGTGTTCTGGTAAATGACTGTGTTGGCTCTTAAGGTGTCATGTTGAACATATTTGCACTCTTCCCAATTGAGATATGCTTTATTCAAAACCAGATTTCTGTTCAGAGTGCCTTAACTCCTGAGCGTCAGAGCAAACTCATTAGTTTCCAGGAGTGATTAGACATGATGTTAGCTTGTCTTTTGCCTCTCAAATTTTGTCTGAAAAGGTAGGACACGTCAAGTTGATGATCAGATAGTGCACATTTCTCCACAACAATGCCCAGTTTGTCATAGAAGGTGATCCATTTGTAGAGTCTTCATTTGTTCCTCTTACAGTGTTGTCTGTCTAGGGACTAAGAAATAGCAATTCATTTGTCAAGAACAGTGACACTGAAGAGATAGAGCTATTGTTTATCCATAAATTCTTGTGTCAATTTTCGAGTTATATTTTCTTTGAAAGGGAAAGAGCTAATGTATCCTGATGTTCAAAGTATTCAAAATGTTTTACACACATTTTCACTTTAATTACGAGCCAAGTACTTCTCTTAATAAGATACAACTATACTCATGTTAAAATGAAATATTTTATTAAAGTCATATTTACATTTCACTGGTATTTAACAATCAAAAGATCTGTTTTCCCATAATAACATCACACCCTCTTTTTTGATTTTCACTCTCTTAAATAACACGGTGTGAGGGTAGGGACTTTGTCATACTAACGGAAGGTCGGAGTTCCAAAATTTAAAGACTTCAAAAATGGAAAGATTGAAAAAACATATTTTTACAAAATATTCATATACATTGTTTGAAGTCAGTTTAATGTACCTAATATCTCAGTAGTTTTGCTTGTGTTTCTCACATTTGAGCCTGCAGGTTTTGCTACTGAAGTAAATACACCTACAAAGAGGGTAGATTTATGAAAGTTGTGTTTCTAATAGAGCCAGTCATCTAGGTTCTCTTATAATATCAGATGCTCCTGAAATAAAGTCATAGTTGGGAAATGGTAATGTAATAAAGCTTTAACTAGTTGATTTCTGTACTTTTGAAAATCAGCTGAAGCTGAGAAGGAAGATAGGAGTGAAGTGGCACAGCAAGTTAGGACACCACTTGTCACTCCTGCATCCCATATCAGAGTACTGGTTTGAGTCTTGCTGCTTTGCTTATGACTCAGCTTTCCATTGATGTGCCTGGGAAGACAGCAGCAAATGGTTCAAATGCTTGGGCTCTTGCTGCCTATGTGATGGCTCAGGGTAGAGTTCCTGACCCTTGACTTTGGCCTACACATGTTTGTTGTGGTTAGTCAGGGAGTGAATCAACAGATGGAAGTCTGTTCTCCCCCTCTCTGTCATCCTGCCTTACAAAAATAAAAGAATAAATAAACAAATACTTTTTAAAAATGTCAATGATTTCTTTAACAAAGTACAAAGAGAGAAAGAAGCCTTGCATTAGCCTAATATATTTGTCTCACATTAGCCTAACATATTTGTGAGGCATATAACCTCACAACTGAGTATTTAACATTGCAAATAAGCTATTTAAAGTAGCTTAAAGGACTGAGCAGTTAAATGGTAAAATACCGAGGATTATGTAACAGTACAGAGTAAACAAGTAAAACTGTTGTACTGTTGTATAGAGATAAGATTTGCCATGCAGCATCAAAATTTGTTTGAATAAACTGCTTAGATGAAGATCAGGATAATATGCTCTAGAAAGCTGCTATATAACTTGACAATGAGGCTGTACAATGAAAAAAAAAAACTATTAATGCCTGAATTGCATGTAAGGACTTTTAATGAAATAGTTGTACCAAATGTGAGACCAGAACCAAAGAAATTCTCCATTAGTAATTTAAATAGCCTGAATAGAGAAATTGAGTTAAAATTTTGACTATGAATGCTCTTTAGGAGCTTTTGTATTATAAATAAAAACCAAAACTCCTCTTGTAAAAGTGTGTTGTTAAAACCTGCATTAGACTATAAGCTTGCCAAAATCATAGTGCAATATTTTTAGGACAGAAGAAATATTCAATACAAATCTGTTAAGATAGGGCATAATCAGTTGCAGCAACAAAAATACAATTGAATAATTTGGTTAATTGACTCATAAAATATTTGTAACTACTCAGGTCTAGCTCTTTTTAAATAATTCATATTACCTTAAATTTGGAAAGCCCCATTTTTATTTAGCTCCTTCTATTTTACTTGGAAAATGCTTGCTCATATTCAATTTTTCCTTTCCTACATTGATTATTTTTCTTTTATAAAGTTATGATTCATATGTAACTATGCTACCTAAATTATAACTGTACAAAAATCCATTCTTTTTTAAAGATTAAAAAAAATTTTTTTTTTCATTGGAAAGTTAGATATACAGAGAGGAGATTCCATCCAATGATTCACTTCCCAAGTGACTGCAATGGTCAGAGCTATGCCAATCCAAAGCCAGGATCCTGTAGCCAATTCTGGGTCTCTCACGTGGGTGCAGGATCCCAAGGCTTTGGGTCATCCTCACGTGCTTTCCCAGGCCAGAGGCAGGGGACTGGATGGGAGGCAGGCCTGCTGGGACATGAACTGGCATCCATGTGGGATCCTGGTGTGTTTAAGATGAGGCCTTTAGCCACTAGGCTACCCTGCCAGGCTCCAAAAATCTATTTTTATCTGCAGATATATTTTCCAAGAATCCCAGTGAGTGCTAATGGCCATGGACACTGAAATCCTACAAATACGGTGGGTTTTTCCCAAATATATACATATGCATTAAAAAGTGTTTTTTTTTTAATAAGACACAATATGAGATTAATATCAGTTAACAAGGCAGGAGAACAATTGTAATTCTGTATAGTAATTGTAATTATAAGAAGCCATTTAGTCTAGAGGTTAAAATGCTGGCATCCCATTTTGGAATTACCTAGATTTGATGGTCCTGGCCACAAGGTCCTGGTCCCAAGTTCCTGTTAATATGCACCCTTGAAGGCTTTGGATACTGGCTGATGTGTTTGTGTCAGTGTCATCCCCGTAGGAGACATGGGATGAGTTCCTGATCCCTGTCTTTGGATCCCAGGCTATTGCTGACATTTGGGAATTGAACCAGTGGATGAAATGGCTCTCTCCTTCCTCTCTCTGACTCTCAGCTCTTCAAATAAATACCTACTTTTTGCAGTTATATGTTTGTATTTTTTTATGACAGTTGTCTTATTGCAGAGAGAATTGTTTGTTTTGGGGGGCTGGCTTATTTCATTGAGCAAATGGTCTGCAGTTGGGACCATTTTGTTATAAACAGTAGAATTCTGTTCTTTTTATGGCTGTGTAGTGTGTAGATGTACCACAGTTTCTTTATGTGTTCCTCTTTCGACAGGTATCTGGGTTATTTTCATGTCTTCACTACTATGGATTGTGCTGCTATAAATATAAGGTTGCAGATCACTTTTTTATGTATGTGGAAATTTCACGTGCTTTGGACGTATTCCCAGAAGTGGGATAGTGGGCCATATGACAGACTGATTTCCAGTTGTCTAGGAACTCTCCATATTGATTTCTGTAAAGATGAGTGAAGATACATTTCAGTACATGTCTCTACTCCTGAATAAAAGGAGGACTTGCGATCAAACAGTTAGATACACCTTGACCACATAATATTTGATTTTCTACTTTTACCTATACCTGTAATGCCATGGTACATTTAATAACAAGATGTTACACTTGTAATTTTTACTAAAGAACTGTATCACTGTGATAATATGGGAAAAATTGTTAGGAAAAAATGCAAAAAGAGAAAGTTTGGGAAGAAATGAATTCCTTTCTTTACTTATCAGTTTGTGTCATGGAAAATAATAATGAAAACAAAGTTATGTAAATGTGTTGCTTCTGACTCTCAAAATTTGACATTTTCCATGTAACGTCTTTCAGTCCTAGTTGATGTCAGGTGATAGAAGTCATGGAAAGCAGAACCATATACAAGGTGGAGTATTGTAGTCATGATGAAGGTTCATATATACCATGAATGTTCTTATGTCTTTTTTTTTAAAGATTTATTTTTATTATTTTTTTTTATTGGAAAGGCAGATATACAGAGAGGAGAGACAGAGAGGAAGATCTTCCGTCCGATGAATCACTCCCCAAGTGAGTGCAACAGCCGATACTATGCCGATCCGAAACCAGGAGCCTCTTCCAGGTCTCCCATGCCAGTGCAGGGTCCCAAAGCTTTGGGCAGTCCTTGACTGCTTTCCCGGGCCACAGGCAGGGAGCTGGAAGGGAAGCGGGGCTGCTGGGATAGAACCGGCGCCCATATGGGATCCTGGGAGTGTAAGGCGAGGGGACCTTAACCACTGCACCACCGTACTGGGCCCTGTTCTTATGTCTTGTTTATCATATATTCCAAACATTTAGTTCAACAATTTAGGCATGGAGAATTAAGGTTGTTTATATTGTTGATAACTAAACTCAGTGATTTTGTTACACTTGACAAAATTGTTTTGGATTTACCATAATCTGCATGAAAACCATTTAAATTCTTTGATGTTTCAAGGAAATGATTTATCCTTAGGTACATTGGGTATAAAATATATTATTCACTATGGTGGATTAGATAACGTTGTTGGCCTTTGTTCTTCAATAAGGTGACTGTGAGAGTATTGTATAATAACTTTGTGCAGAAACTTTTTGCTTAAGTTTCTTCAAGCATTTTTAATTAATGATAAGGGACTTTCAAATTTCAAAATCATTTATGAAATATAAATTAAACTCTTTTGACATTCAACTAACCTGAAAATTACTTAATAACCGTTTAGAAGCTGTACAATATGACAAAATACACTTTAGATTTTCTGATCGTTTAATTTTACAAAGTTAGTAAATTAAGTATTAGTTTCAACATGTCTTTAGACTTTTTAAAATTAGTAATTGTATATTCCAAGGGAAATTTTGCTTCTCTTTTTTGAAACTATGGCTTTTTTCCCCCTTCAATGTGCTGGTTATCATCCTTAGTACACTATCAAATAAAAATGTTGAGAGTTAACATCTCTTGCCTTTGCCCCACTATTAAGGGCAGAGGTATCAGTATTTCATTTTATTTATGATGTAGGTTTTTGAAGATGTATCTTTTACATAGCTCTTTTGTAATTACACTAAGATTGAATTTTTTAGGACTGAAATACTGCTTCTTTTCTCATGGCTTCAAAAAAAAATTTGCATGCAATTCAGTCTGATATTTTGATTGCCCCTAATTTTGTTTTTAAGCTGTTTTTTTCACTATACTAGTGTATCTGCCATTCCTTTACTATTTTTTCTTTTTTGTTGTCTGATTTGCATATTTCTGTTGAAATGAATTTGAGTATGAAAGAGCTTTATATGTATTCTTTGTGTTCTATTTAAATAACTATTTAAATGTCTTTGTTTTTGATTTAATTTTTCTGTTTGAATATTTAATCTATTTAAAAAGGGTTTTTCATTCTGCTAGTTTTAATTTTAAATACTTGCAACATAAAAATATTTATTTGTCAAATTATCAATATTGAAAGCTAAATAATATATCTCATTTCCTAAGGTAAATACTATAGGTTCATTCATTGAACATTTAGTAAGTAATTGCATATTGTTTGCAGTATTCCCTTGCCCAATTTTGGCTTTTAATTAATTGGCACTTTAGAGCCAGATTGCTTTTAATTATTTGTGTAATAGAGTGCATCACTTCTCTCAACTTGCATTTTGATTTTTCTGCAACTATAGGCATAATTATGATTTATATTAGTATCAGTCCTTATCTTGTTTCCTTTGAAGCCACCATTTTAATTCTAGTTCTTTCCTGGAATGTGCTCATTTTATCAGCGTAGGCATTTGACTAATAATTTTCTGAACTAGAAATGTTATAGCCTCAAATATTCAATATCTACATATTGTTCTATATAGTTTTGTATTACTTCAGTTATATGTTTATGAGAGTATACAAATAGAGATAATATGTGTATGTGTATGTGTAAATATATGTGAATAAACATGCATGTACATAGATAGTATTGTTGTATTAATAGTATTTTCTAAATTTTGGGAGAAATGTATGTCTGTTTCTATTTAATTACTTTTCTGCAATTTAGACACTGATTTATCATCTGTGCATCTCAAAATATATTAGGAACTGCATTTGGCATACAGTAAACCTCTCAAATTGTGATGAATAATTGATAATTCCGAGGTCATGTCTATTAATGCTTCCAATTATAGATGATATAAACCTTTTCTTTTTGCTTTTTCATTTTAGAACTCTATTATTGATACTTGAATTCATCCTATTTCTATAATTTTTTTCTAGGCTTAGACAAATGGAATATATCCTCTGTATCACCCTGATAACGTGAAATTATCATTCTTTAGCATGGTTGCTCATAGAGCAATTTTGTTGACTCATAATAGAATTTTATGAATAACATTGGTTCCTGTGAATCAGTAAATGTATTACATTTGAAAAATTTTATGTGTGTACATGGCAATTTAGAGTCAAAGACTAGGTTTTAGAAGTTATTTTATTGACACAAGGTACACAGTCATAGTAGATAATTACTCTTCCCTCTCCAATAATGAGTACATATTGCTACAAATTTATGATTATATTAGATATTTTGCTGTTATTATGGAGATTATATGGTATTTAGGCTTTGTTTTGTTATTGTATCATTCACAAATGAAGCTTTTTAATTTTACTTTTCTAATGACAGTGGGAAAGACAAATCAAAATGCTATAATTCCTTGTACATTTTCAGCTTAATAGTGATTTTAAGAAAGGAATTGATTGCCAAACAGGATAGCTTATTTTAACTTTAATCATTTGTCATAGAAGTATGAATCAAGGCATTCATAGGCAAAGGCATTTTTTTTCTTCTTAAATGCTTAAAATAAAAAAAAATTTAAACAGATTGCATTTATGTGAAATACTCTGTAGTGAATTCTGGTTTGGAAATGCTTTTTTGGGGGGGTGTAGAATTAAAATGCATTTATTATCCAAGAAAGGTTTCTTTTGCTTTATTTGTAACTTTTGTGAAAACGTTTTACCTATCGTTTCTTACTTCTATTATAAATTGAATGATAGGAAATAAAAAAAATAGTCTCACAGCACATAGCCATGCACTGTCAAAAATGTCACAGGTTAATGGTACAGCTCAGTTCCATTTATCTTATTCTGACAACTCACCCAACCTAGCACAGTCTAAGAAAAACATTCTTTCCCAAACCAGGTAACATTCTCAGCCTTTGTTCTTCAGAATAGTGGTTGGGAGGACATTTATTGTGCAGTAAATTGATAAGGATTCTTCAAGATTTTTACATGAAGACAAAGGAGTTTAGACTTTCAGAATTATAATGTAAATTAACTTTTACTTTCAATTGATTTGAAGATTACTTGAGAACCATAGAAATATTTCAAAATCTTATCATTTAGGAGTAAAATATGACCAAATAGATTTAAAATTTTCTGACCTTTTGATTGCATAACATTTACAGCTTTTTTGTGCATAAAAGCTAAATTTAATATCAGGATATGAGGTCTTACATGCATTGTCCAGATCATTTGGTAAATACTTCTGAGTTTTTAAGGAATTTTTTTACTTTGTTGATGGAAACTTAAACAAGTTATGACACTTGAATATTTTCAAATGCATTTCTGCGTTTTGAATTTGATATTGAATAATATCTTGCCTTCTCTTTCAAGGAAATAATCATATTAAAGCAATCACTTTGTAATACACTTTTCTTCTCTATTTTGGATTTCTGATTTTTGAAGACAGATTTCCCTGGTTCAATATAATGAATTTTTTTTTAAAAGCAATGTTTCTAGCTTTAAAAACAATATATGTATATAAATAAATGTGTGTGTGTGTTTGAGCTTTAGTGTGGCATAAAACTTGCCAAAATTCTCACTGAATTCATTTTTAAAATAAAGGCAATACTTTGTAAAGTTCTTGTCTCTTATCTGATTACAGAAACTTAATCCTATTCATGTCTAATTTTTTCTAGGAACATGCAGTCTATTTGTTCTGCAGAAGTTGCATTTAAAAATCAATTTACTTTTTTGTTTTTTTTGCTTTGTAAGATTATTTAGGATTGAAAAAATGAAAAGCTACCCTTCAGTTTGAGTGTCTCCTGTAATGGAGCTCTGTTTCAAAGCCATAATATTTTTACAGTATACTGAATTATTTTCAGATTTCTTCTCTGAATGTATTTGTTTTAATAGGAACACTATTACCTATTTTGGCAGAAGTAAAATGTGTTTTATTGCTTTCTAATCTGAATTTCAAGTTAATTTTCTAATAAAATGTGTGTATATAAAATTATAAAACTGTATATAAAATTGTGGTTTAAATGTATAATAAATAACATTAGATGTTAGAGCTGTTTTCCCAAGTTAACAATGTAATAGCAAAGGATTATGACACTTCGCTAAGAAACAGAGTTATATTTTAGCATATTTTTGTAATCACTTTTTCTTGTTTGGATGAATTGCTTTCTTTCCTTTACATTGTAGATAATAGTGCTCTATAATATAATAGAAATTATAAGACAGGTGCTAAAATTGTTTCAGATGTACTCTTGAAAATAATGCAGAGTAAAATAATCCAGTTATTTCAGAATTGATAGTAATTCTGAGATTGACACATAAAATAAAGTCTTCAAGCTTAACAAATTTTTTTGTGAATTCAGGCATTACTGTAGAGTTATACAAAAATGTAGATTCTATGAAATCATCATTTTGTGTTTTTGAAATCAACCAATGAGTCTAGTTATTTTGCATTGATAACTCAAATTTCTTTTGTTCAGAAATGTTTTCATATTTATAGGCTGTACTGCTAGTAGTAGGTGATGAAAATGTGGAGAAATGTTAATTTATTTCACAACAAATCAATATGAGTGATGCTTTACTGTGTTCTGTGCTATTCAGAGTCAGAGATGTGCTTCAACTTACAATGTGTCATGTTATTGCATCATATATGATGGGAAGACACACAAGACTCCTAAGAGAAAAAGTAATGTATTAATTATAGAGAAAGCAAAGTTAGTAGCCAGAGCTTTATATCGTATGTATTCCATGCATTCCTTTTATTCCATGGAAGACCCTTTATAAGAAACATAAGACATGCTGTATAATTTGGATTTCACACATTTTCTCATAAACATATTTAAGGTAATATGTTAAACACACAGATTATCTGATTATCTTTGATTTCCAAAATTTACCTTTAAATGAACAACATATTTTTTCCTGTTATCTTAAAAAAATGCTTAAATGCCTGCACGTGCTGTGGAATTTGTGATAGGAGAAATACGATGGACTTGTGAAATTCCTGGTTTTTGAATGAGTTGAAGCAATGTTGCTTTTGAGGAAGTTTTTTTCCCACTCTTTTTTATAATTGCAAAGGAAATCCTTAGTAGTTACATAAGTAGAGTAGTCACAGGGCCTTGTCTTCCATACAAATCCAGAAAGAGTGTGCAAAGATTTTCAAGGTTTATCACACAGTGCATTTGCTAACATTTTAAAATCTGCAACTTCAGCCAGGCTTTAAGTCCATCATAAGAACTCTAGTTGAAATTAACTCTGTCTTATATTGTCTTTTAGTTTTTAATATCCATTCAACTTTGATTTGCATTTTCTTGCTTTTTAGTTTTTAATTAGTTTTAACATATTCAGTGTGATTTTTTGATATAATGCAAAGAACACAATGATATTTACTTCTTTCCTCCCCCAACCCTCCTTCCTGTGTTTTTAAAATTTTTTTCAGTTTTTGAGATAACTCCTCGCACAAACACATCAATTCAGCTGCACAGATTTTTTTTTTGGCTAGTGATCTATACAAGCCCCTGCCCTGAAAACAACAAGGAAGTGTTTGTTCTGTGTGTTAACACATAACTTAAAGAAAATCTGCATTAAAAAAACTTGATAGATAAAAATAATAATTCCAATTGTACAATCATGAGAAGTATGGTTATCAAAACTGCACAGACACCTACAGCTTTCTGTGATGGTCTGTTTTGGCACCCACATTTTATGTAGGGTTGTTCTTGTGCTTGACAGCAGATGCTTTTCCCTTTGTTCCTTTGGATACATTCTTCCCATTTTATACAAGTGTCTTTTTAGGTTATGTTCTAACTTTGGAGGAATTGGTTTAGCTTTTCTCTGTGGTTCCTCCTTTGCCTTGGGCTTGTCTGCTATCTTTAGCAAATGCTTTGCTCAGCCATTGTCTTGAGTATAGTCGTGGTAGCTTGGGTATATATGCTGTGTGCATACACGCAGTGGTGTGTCAGTTTTGATCAATCTAGATTGTTATTGTTTGTTCTTCACACTGCCACAATGCCTTTTTTATTTTTAAGCTCAGAGGCAAGGTATTCTGAGTTACAACCTATAATTACTAGGTTAGCCAGATCAGGATGGTGGGCTGAGGCACAGTGAGAGTGAGTCCTCATCTCCTTAGGAATGTATGGAATGTTCCCACAGGAACTCCTCATGCCTTGTTTCACCCCACCTTGATTAGTATCCTGTGCTAGTTACAGCTCACATGTATACCTTCCATCTTCCTTTCCCTCATGCAGTCAATCTACGATGTGTAAATGACCCCGACCATCTCCCCTCCCACAAGGGAGCAGTCCATCAGACTCTCTCCCTTCATTAATAAAACCCTTTGCCTAAACTTAAAGACTGTCTTTCTTTTTCTCAATTACTTCTTAATGTAACAATAACAAAAATAACAGATTTCTCTCACACTCTCCTGCTCCTAATTACCTAATAACCTTTTGTGTAATACTTTGATTTTTATAGGCAAGTAGACACAAATAAACCTTCGAGCTTTGGGCTTTCATAACTTTATGAAATGTGATGGGATAGGTGAATTTCCAGGTAATCCATCTGGGTTTTTAGATAATAGAATGCTATTGGGATTTTATGTAACCATAAAACAACACTGAGCCTGGCTCATTTATAAGTAGCACAAATTCATTTGTTGTATTTCCATTGATTTGGAAGTCCAAGATCAAATGTGTGTCAGATTCAGATGAGAATTTCATCTTCCAGAGCTAACAAAACACTGTTCTTGCACAGTGGAAAGCAAGAGGGCAAGCTAGCTAACATTGGTATAAAGTCCCTTTGATTAGGAACTTCATCCTATCTACCAATGAATCCTTCAGGTCTGAATCACCTTTCAATGGCACCACTTTTTTTTTATTTAAAATTTATTTATCTATTTCTATTTCACCTGGTGCCAGGTTGTTTCCATGTGTACCCTAGTGTAGATTGTGCTGCTGTAATGATAGGAATTCAGGTTACTTTCTCATATGCAGATTTCATTTCCTTTGGATATACTCCCAGAAATGAGATAGCTCTGAGTTGTATGTCAGAACACTTTTCAGTTGTCTTAGCACTCTCCATACTGATCTACTCTCCGGAATACTTCTTTGCCATTAAAAAGAATAAAATTCTATCACTTGCAACAAAATAGTCCCAACTGGAGACTCAGTGAAATAAGCCAATCCCAAAAGGACAAATATGCTCTCTCTGACATAGGCAACCTTCATGCAAAACACAAGATTGCTGCCTTTTCAGGCCATAAGCAGAGAGCTGGGTTGGAAATGGGGCAGCTTAGACTAGAAACAACACTTGTATGATACCAACACTTATAGGTGGAGGTTAGCCTGTTGAGGTATGGTAGCAACCCTGCCATTTCTTGAATAATACCATATTGGAAAAATCTGAATTTTGGAGGTTGATTTTTCATGTTAAAATCTAACAGGAGTCTCTAGAAGGCATGTGTGAATTGTCATATACAAGTCATAATTTACTAAAAACTAACATCTAAAAAGTAATCTTTCTTTTTCACAAACTTGAAATTACTTTTAGGTGAGAGAGTGTAGAGGTATACCATAAGTGAGACTATGTTGGCAAAGACTATTCCCAAAGCCATGCTGATATCACACTAGTGATGTTTTTGACAGACAACAAATTAAGCAATCAGTCCTCATGCAGTTCTGTACTCAGAAATAAATGGAGTAGAAACAAATCAATAATGCCAAGTAAAAAAAGACAATGGCAATAATAAAATAAAAATGATTTCCTAGTCTTCAAGAGAACATTACAAATGATAGAAACTAAGTGTGACTCTAAAGACTTCTTTTTATTGATAGGTGGGAAATTGTTATTTTTCAAAATTTGTTGTGGATAATTACTGTTCTGTTACTTTTCCTGTGAAAATACAACTATAAAAATCGAAAGTTAGTAAGAAGAAAAAATGGAAAATTAGATAGGAAAGTATTGATCCCATTTCTTCCCTACTAATTAAGGCTGTCTTGCTTGATAATTTTTTTCTTAATCTCATTAAAGTAATATGGGAAATGACATGGAATGTTTCCAGAAATAAAACTTTAAACAGGTATTTTAATCATCATGACCTTTTAAGAAATCTTCATATTTCTCTATGAGTCTCCCAATGATCTCATTTTTACATCATCTACCCATGGCAAAGAACCTAAAATGAATTGATTTAGTGTGTTATAGGGCATTAAATATCTTTTTTTGCCATCCAAATAGAATATTTTATTCTATGATCATTTGATATGTATGCAGAATTGAGGTATCAACAGAAATTTCTTATCTACCACATGTTGTATATGAAGTTTTAAATATAGTATGATCAAATCACTAAACAAGATATGATAAATTAGATAATTTTATTACATTAATAGAATAACACTTTAATATATAAATAGAGATATGTTCACTGTCATAGTCACTTCAAATTGTTGAGTTATTGTCTATGTTGCATTGTATGTCACCATAGATACCAATAACAAGACTGCATATTGCTGGTATCAGTGAAAACAGACCAGAACTGAGATACTGGCTTCTAAATACCACCTCTCAATAAAGAAACTTAAGATCTTTATTATTGACTTGAGGACTAAGGCAAAGAGCCACAGCTAGAAAGTAAAAAAAAAAAATGCTGAAAAGTTCCCCCACCTAAACTATAGGAGTGTCATCAATGCCTCAACAGGAGAAAATGGAACCATAAAGATAATAAAGAGTTTGGTTTGTATGCGTGTTGGGTTATAACCCATTAAGACACACACACAAATAGCTACATATTAATTAATGGATAAATGACCACATCTTCTTTGAACAAGCAATTTAAATATTCTACATAGTATTCCACTATGAAATTTAAACCTTCCCACCTCCCTATGTCCATAGCACATACCACACACATACACACACACACATACCATGCTTACATACATGTGCATACACATGGACACTTGATTATTGGGTAGATTTAGTAAGCTGTTTACAAGGAACAGAACATGGAAGAGGAACATAATTCATGGTACAGAAACGTATCAACCATTACCTTAGCTAAGTTATCACAGCTGGTGTGACTAATGGTTATGTCTTGCGAATGTCATATTTTCTGGGTGAAAAGAGTGGACCCCAAAAAATTAGAACTGTGTTTTTCCTTAGTATACCTTATTAGCAGGAGAAATGTAGTGCCAAATGTCTGGGTATATGGAATGTAACTTATATTACCTAATGGTTCTCTCTAAGATAGTGATAGCAGTTATGGTCTGAGGAGCATTATTTTTTTTTTTCCTTTTTCTTTCTCTAAATCAATATTGTCCTCGAAAGTTCCATTAATCTTTGTGTGTCTGTGTTTTTTTGTTGTTGTTATTGTGATGTCATTTTTATAGGCAACACATTTCATGTTATACTTTATTGGATTTGATAAATAGATGATAACAATGTTTTTTGATTGTAAAAATCTAGGTACTACTTACTAAAAATAATTTTTTTGATTTAGCACATTGATACATGCATGAGTTTAATCTGTTTTGCATGTGTGTATGTGTGTGTATATTAGCAACCTGAGGTTTTTATGTCACAGTAATGCAAGTGGAGAAATTTGAAATTTCTCATCATTTACCGGTCTTTGTCTCCATGGTCTCTCCACATACTAGATTGTCAATGCTTTGAGGATGGTACCATGAGTTTCTTGTCCATCATTTTGTTCTTAGGGTTTAGTAGTACCTCATAGGGAACTTTGCATATATGGATTTACTGAGCTTGTATTTTCTATGTTCTTTGAAAGTTGGAAACATATGTGGTTAAAATTTTTTATAGCCTTGTGATGAGATAAAGGGATGACATTTAAAAACTATCTTTCTAAATGTTTCAGTTTTGTCTGATGTCACCTTTTTGTGGAAAATAATCTGTTCTTTCAAATTTCAGAATATGCTGGTACAGATTTGTAAATATTACTGCAAAAATGTAGAAGTGTTTCATCTATCTGACTTCTGAATTTTCTGAAATTTTCAAGAATAATGCTTTAATTCTCACAACTCAGGGACACTTTTCTCTTTCATTTCATAACCCTCATGTCATTGTTTTCAATATCGCCACTTGCTGATAATAATCATATTTCCCAATCATCAAATATAACAGTATTGCTTTCTTGCTACTCTAACACCTTGTTACTCTGAGGCTTTTCCTATCAGATCTGAACTGAAACACTGTGCTGTTTAGTCATTCACCTGGTGAACTATGCCAGACTGGGGCAAGATCTCCTGCATTTGATGGGTGGTCAGCTTTCTGATTCTATATAAAGGAATTAATGTTGAATGTGAAACAATAAGAAAGCTGTATCCTGGAGAGAGGAACATTCTTTATGATTCTGCTTTCTTTATTTCTCCCTGTCATGCCTTTTTCCTGAGGTGTATTTAGCTTTTTTCCATTCTAGCTCTGTCCGGGGCATTGTTACTTTTTGGATTTGAAGCCCTACTTTTAGTAATGAAGGGCATTAGAGGATCATATGAGTGGCTAGACCACTGTCCTTACTCATCAAAATTATGATTTTGATGCTGTACTTAACGATGACAATATGTCTCGAAGGTATGAATGCACATTAAGATTTGACGGGCATAATTTATTTTCCTTTTCCTAAATGATACAGCTTAATAGTTCCATGTAACCTTTAGATTATTAGAAACTCCCTCTGAAATCAGGCAGATGTCAGGTTATTTATCCTAATTTCCTGTGATTTGGTGACTTTGTTTTCTTTCTTTATTTTAAATGTCTTTCTGTGGTATAATTGAAGAAGAAATATTATGACATCTTAGGTGGCTAGTATGTAAATCTGAACCTCCTCAGGGAAATTTTTTGTTTCAATTGATGAAAAATGTCTTAGTGAACTCTAAGTGGATCTGTTAGATAAGGGGAATTGAGGAAGTTTATGGAAAAAGGAATTAACAGTAATGTGCATTTTTGTGAACATTTGAAGATTTAATATGTGTGTATCCATCTATGATGTAGATATACATATATTTATCTTGAGAATATAATTTTCAGAGATAAATCAACATGGAAAAATTCACTTGTGATCTATAATATAAATGCAGTCAAGGACAAATGATACACATTTGGAGATAAATTGAATTCACGTTGTGAACTGCACTGTAACTTAGTGGGTAAAACTGCCATATACAGTGCTGGTATCCCTTATGAAACCTGTTCCAGTCCTGGCTGCTCCACTTCTGATCCAGCTCCCTGCTAAAGTGCCTGTGAAACCAGTGGAAGATGGCTTAAATCTTTGGGTCCCTACACCCAAGAGGGTGGCCCAATCTTGGCTCTTCACTTTGGACCAGTCAGGTTCCAGCCATTGTAGCTGTTCAGGAGTGGACTAGCAGATGTAAGATTTCCTCCCTTCTCTTTCACCCCTTGCTATAGTTCTGCCTTTTAAATAAATAAATAAATAAATAAATACATAGCTCTTATTTAAAAATGAATTCCAAATATATGTAAAAGTAATCAGAACATATGAATCATATTTCTTACTACTCAATTTAAAGAGATCCATTCATTATGGAGAGATTTTAGTAGTGTGTAGATGTCATAAGTCATTCTACACGCATTTCTTTGCACAGATTCCACATAGAAGGCCATAGTAGCTGGCTGTAATAATGTCATTTCATTTGTTAACTATAGGACTTTTGAGTCCTATGTACCAACAGAATTCATTTTCCTGAATAATTGGGGAATTGATTTGGTTTTGGTAAATGATTGAGTCAAAGATGACCAAATGAATTGGGAAAATCATATGAGATACCACATGGGAATTTTCTAACAAAGCATATCCACTCTAGATAGGAGATGATCTTAGGAGTTACACATACTAGTAATTAGTACACTGGGCAAACACAATGTGTAGATTTTATCTTTAACCCTTCTTTGAACATTTTCCCTTGCCTCTCAAGTTAAATCTCAAGGTCCTGGACTTTTGTTTTGAGTTCCAAAAATTTGCTTTTGAATTTTTTCAAACATGTGTTTGTAAACATGAAATGTTGGATAAAATGCTTGTTTAAGCATGAGATGATTTAGTCTTTACAAGCATAACCAGTTGGTATAAAATCCATACTCCTGAAGATGCTAAAACTGAAGTATTGTGCTCAGGGAACACAGGTTTTGCTATAATTCTAGACTTTCGTATCCCTGAATTTCAGGGAGCTGAGCATGTTACCATGGGAATCATATGGGCAACTCAGTAAAGCAGAGTAAAAAGATATTTAAAATGCATTTATTTATCTATTTATTAACCTGAGAGCAAAAAGAGAGCCAAAGAAAGAGTCAAAATGAGAAACACCCATCCTCATTCTCAAATGTGAATAACAACTAATGCCTGAGCTGAGTCAAAGCTGAGAGTTGGAAAATCAATGAAGATCTCCCACACGGATGACATGGTCCCAATTCCTTGAATCATCACCATTACCTTTTATATTCTGCCCTAGCAGAAAAGTAGAATCAGAAATGAAAGAAACACATCAATTTCTTTTATATAGGCAATTCTACTCACTTGCCTACCCCTGGAACATGTACTTCAAATTATTCACCATAGAACCACCCAGATAAAAGTAAAACACAGTTTTGCCTGAGTCCTAGTTTGAAGTATGTGATGTTGCACCTCAATATTTTAGAATGAAGATGTGAAATACAAAACCAAGAGCTAAACATTGATTACCTCTCTTGTTGAGTCTTATGACTCAACAATTCTCAATTATAGCTTTTTAAAAGCTCAGTGTTTTACCTTGTTCAAATCATAATATTTTCGGCTCCTAAAAGCATAGGAACTGATGATTCCAGAAGGTACTTGGAATGCAACTAAAGAAGCTAAAAAATAGGCAGGAAAGAAACTCATCCTCAGCAGCACATGTGCAGTGGGGTTGTAGATCATGTACCATTGGGATTTCTGCATTGTCCTCATGGAGAAGGCTGAGCCCACTGCCACTGTGCCACTGTCATTACTCTCAGAGTTAGAGTATGTGGCTGAATCTATTTTTCAGTAGTTGGTAGCATTCAGTTTCATATTGCTTTGAGAAATACAGAGGTGGTTTCAAATTTTCTTCCCACGCTCAGCAAATTAAAAAAAATGCTATACGGTAGTTCATTTTCCTGAAAGAAAAAGCATCAAATTTATCAAATATTCTGGTTCCATATATGACACCAAAGCTGTGAAAGTGACAAATCTGCATTTTTTATACTTTTCTCCAGCTGGAATCTGCAGTGTGAAAGATGTTGATTTTGTGTTTGACATTTCTTTCCTTTGATTTGAGCCTCTTTTTGTCTCTTCTGTGATTTTGAGCTTCAAAAGAACAGGGAGTATAGAACAGGAGAAGAGAGTCAGTTGAATTGGTTCTCCCTGATTTGTCAGTTATCTTCAAACCCTCTGGGCTGACAGATGTGTAATGCAGAACTTCATTATACACTATGGTGGGATCTAGACATTCTCTTTTGTGCTTGTGTTTTTATTTCTTTACCCAGATAGATACCAACATATTTTACTCTGAGTAGCATCAAACCTCTTTCATCCCCTTGATTTAGATGGCTCCATTAGCACCAAACAAAGTTCTATTCCAGGTTTTCCTCTCCTTTGGCAGACAAGATTTATATGAGAAATTGATGCATCACTAGGTCTAACAAAGTGTGGAAATGCAGGAGAATTCTATTGTTATAAGCAGGTATCTACTTAGTTCAAGTGGTGCTCTTGAAAACCTCTGAGTAGTTTTTTTTTTAAAGAAATAGATTTATTTATTTAAAAGTCATAGTTATAGAAAGAGGAGACAACCCTTCCCTCTGCCTGCCACACACAGAGTGTGTATGTGTTGAGTGAGGCTGGCTTGTTTGCATCCATTGGGTCACTCACTAAATAACTGCAATGGCCATGTGTGGGGAGGCTGAAACCTGGAATCCAGGGCTTCATCCAGGTCTGCCACGTGGATGACAAGGACCCAAATATTTGGGCCATCTTCTGCTGCTTAATCAGGCACACGAGCAGGAATCTAAATTAGAAGTGGGCAGTATCCAACATGGCATCCATATAGGATGCCAGTACTATTAGAGACTGCTTAACTTACAATATCAAAATGCTGACCCATTCTGAATGCTCTTTCAAGGCTCCCTTTCAAGATTTGTTGGAAGTCTGTACTTTCATCCCCTTTTCTAAATGTTTGGGTCTCACAACCCAGTGACATCTTTTCTCACCAATATGCATTTCTTTCCTCTATCCTGATTCTAGTATCCTTGATTTGGGTATTGGATTCATGAATCATGGAACAGGTTCAACATTGCTCTTGAAAACATCCTCTTATTGTCTTCTGTAAATGGGATAGAAAGGGAAACGAGGAGAGGGTAAGAAAGAGTGTGGAGAGAAGGAGAGGATACAACAAAGTTTTGAAACATTGAGTGCTATCACAACACAGCAGCATTGGCTCTCATCATTGCTGTGGCTGCTGTTGCTGCTGTTGCAGTGTCTGCTATACATTTTAAAAATAATGTGTATCAAACTGTCGGCAGAATAAAGATCCTCTGGAGGGAAAGCAGTCTTGAAATTTTTCAGTGAGTATTCGTTCTATTGATAACAACAAATAAGTATTAGCGCAATTTACTCATTATGTGTTAACTTACTGGTTTTTGATCATATAAAAGGGAGATGGCTGCAGTTTCTGCATCAGTGAATGAGGTACTAAATTTTTAGTGTCCTTACTAGTACTCTTGAATTTAGAGATATGAGCATTATTTTAGATCAATCCTTGTAAATTGTTCTTGTAGAATCATATGCATTATCCTTTCAAAAGGGGAAAGGTAGAAGAAAATAATAGAAATAGAAGTACTTATTTTCAAAGGTTAAATGCAATATAAAGATTTTAAAAGCTAAATCTTGCCAGTCCATATTTAATCATTCAATTGGATTCAGTAAATAAGCACAGTTTATTACAAGCAGTAAAATAGTACACTGTGATTTATAGAACATATTTCACAAAAATAAGTTTCAGAAACATAAAAATTGAATGAATGAATGAATGAATGATGTAATATGTGTGATTGAGACACTTGTTGAAATGACTACAGAGCCTGTATCTTGGAATCTATAAGGCTTTCTTTGAGTTTTACAATAAAATACTTGTTATTTATATATATATATATATATTTTTTTTTTGCTAAATTTCAGTGGTAATAACACTTAACAAAATTTGCAGAAAATATGCAACACTGGGAAAACAGGACTCCTGAATTCTCATTGATTAGATTTATATTCAGTAAGGATATCGGTTAAGGGCTAAAAGTAACCCTTTAACAGGGGATATCTAATAGAATCTTGGTTTAGAATATAGTGCCCATGTGGAAAGTCTTGCTACTCTTGATAAGGCATGTGCTTGCAAAGGTCATGTGATAAAATTACAATCAGAATACCAAAATATGTCATGTGATGGAAAAAGCAAACTTTTAAAAAAAGATTTATTTATTTTTATTGCATAGTCAGATTTATAGAGAGGAGGAAAGACAGAGAGAAAGATCTTCTATCTGATGATTCACTCCTCAAGTGACCACAACGGCTGGAGCTGAGCTGATCCAAAGCTAGGAGCCTGGAGACTCTTCCAGGTCATCCACACAGGTGCAGGGTCCCAAAGCTTTGGGCTGTCCTCCACTGCTTTCCCAGGCCACAAGCAGGGAGCTGGATGGGAAGTGAGGCATCTGCTCATGCCCATATGGGTTCCCTGTGGATGTAAAGTGAGGACTTTAGCCTCTAGACTACAGCATCAGGCACCTAGATTATTTTAAATCAGTGTGAAGTACAGGAACAGAACTGAAGTGCTGGTTAAAATTCATTTCTCCTTCAATTCTTACCTAGGCATGAAAATTACATCTTAGAATTTCTCAGCAGGAAGCTTTATGACATATATAAAACTCACAGCAATGAAATCGCAATGGCTTTTGAACTAGTTTTTCAAAATATTCTTTATGAAATGTTTTGAGGCTAGACTCATCATCTTGTATGTTGTAATTTTTTTCCATCACGAATTTGCTTTTCCTTTTTGTGTTAATACAAGTAAATACGAGATCAATCATAGACCACTTCAAGTGTCTGAATTAACCGTGATAGTGAAGCTCTTTTTATTTATAAATACAATTTAAAGTTAGAGCATTGGAAATGTGATGATTCCATTTGTAGGTTGTGATTGTTTCATTTTCATATTATATGAAGCATGCTTCTGTGGAAAACCTCCAAGTCATAATTTATTACAAAATTATTAATTTTTTACCATTTTATTATCAAGTACCAACATATCTTATTCAATACAAAAAAACTTAGGTCTTTGAGAATAAGAACAGAGTAATTGAAGGTGAGAATTAATATGAGAAACACCTTTCTGGATTTAAAGCTATGAATCTTCACAATGAATGGTTCAAGCAGTGTCCTAGACCACCAAATGGAAAAGGAGAGCAAGCAAATGTACGAAAAACCATGGAGGCTTATTGTCTTGAATTTCCCACGAAAACTGGAAAAATGAAACCACTAAATGTTTTAAGGCAAATTTTTATTTCATTTCACGCTTCTCTCTCTCATCTCCAAAGCTGATGCCAAGTGTCCTAGATCTATTGGCATCTAGTGTATACTAACTAGTTTATATCTTTCATTAAAAAGAGAAAGTATTGAACAAATACCTTGAATTTAATGAGTTGAGAGCTGATTAAAATATAAATGAATGAACCTAGGTTTAAAAAGATATGTGCATCAACATTTCATTATCCTATTAAGTAATCAGCGTTAAGAAGCAAACCTTTTGATTGAGCATTCTACTGTTTTTGTTTAATATATTTTAAATTTAGATAAATCCTTTTATATAGGAAGATAAATGAACACAAAAGAATACTTTTATTTTAATTCTATATTAGGCAAATATAGAATTAAATATAATTAAATATGTAATTTTGTCTAATTATATAGCAGAATATCTTTGTAAATTCTGCTGTCTTTGTGTTGCTAGTTTCTGAACCCTTATGTTCAGAGCAAACAGTGCAGCTTGCGATTAGAAGAAAATACTTTGATATGTTTGCTCTTTATAGAATTTACATTGTTTGAGTTTTAGGCATCTTAATTTCAAAAATGCTTTTGATGCACGATGACGTTTTTCTAAACTTGTATTGAAGAAATAGCACTCTTTGGGAATTACTTAAAGTTCACATACATATATATATAAAATCTTGCCTAGAGCATATATTTTCAAATCCTGGAAATCTTAATATGCGTGTGAAAAGGCAGTGTGGATTAGCTCCCAGCATCACGACTGATGACATTCACAGGCTTAATGAGAAGGTTGCTCAATGCCTTTCGAGAAAACCATACTCTGGATATTGATAAAAGAAGAGAAAACCAATTTAGTTGCAGTGAACCACGGCCAACTGGGGTGCAACATGTGCTCAATGGAAATAATTGGTACATTGTTCAAAATTTTGTCCTTTTACCATTTAATTCACATCATTTTTCATCCTCCAGTGTGATGATCTGTGGAAGAATCAGGTTATCCCAAACTGTACCATTTATGTTTAGCTACAAATGCTTTCCAGCTGATAAAAGTTTTTCCCCAGTTGTTTCAAAACTCAACCAATTCAACTTATGAGCTCACTTATATTTATAATATTATGTAACTTAGCCTTCATTGGCATATAAAACTGAAAATACTGGGGAAATGAAGAAACAGAAATTCTCCTTTTGGTGTCAGGTAGTTATTTTTTGTATTCAGCTATTTTTAAATATAATTTCATATTCCATGTTTGTTTATAAATAGATTCAAAAGTTATCTTTGTTTACATGTGGCTATATTGCAATTTTATTTATATACTTTTAAAAATGTTCTGATAAGTGCCTCACTATCCCTCTAAAGTTATCTGTTGCTGTATTGTTTTTGTTGCATATTTAACACTTCTTCAACTAAAATCCATTTCTCTTTCCTTGGATTATTTTTACTGTTTTTCTCTGAACAGCTTGTGTAGTTATTTTTTGTGCTTCCCCTAATGAGATATGTGATTAAAATAAGTGCTTTACATGTAAACACAATATAATTATTTAGTGAAAATTTTTACCTCCTAGTTTTGATATGTGATGCCTGTTCTTATTCCAAAATAGCAATGGCCTATTTTCTTGATGTACTTCCACATAAATTCAGATAGCAATTAATTTGTTGTCCAGTTCCAGCTCCTTTGTGTGAAAAATGAGAATTAGAGGTAAATTGATAAGTTGGTTATGCATATAATCAGTAATCTTACTAATTTTGTTACGAAACTATTGAAATCATTGATTTTGAGTCAAAAACAATGGCAAATAAATCAATAATAAAAAGTTTATTTTTACTGTTTTTATATGATTATGCTACAGGCATAGGGTACATATTTTTGCATGTTTCTTTCTAAATACATATTTATAATATTGATATGCTTGGGACAGCTAGGGAGATGAATCACTTACGACAGGTTTTACAAGACTAACTCATCACCAAGTCTGATCTGATATGTGTAATATAAATAAGTGTTCCTTAGACAATAGTTTCTCAAATACTGAAATATTTAATTCTTATAAAACTTATGAATCTTTAACATAAATTAATTCTGATTTATTTGTAATACACATGCATTTGTGTCTTAGTACTGTATGTTACAGCATACATTTGATTATTTGATTTGAAAAAGTAAATTTCAGTATTATTACCTTTGAATCATATCTAAATTACCTTAAGATTTGGGACACCGAAAATCATTTTTATTCAGGTTAATAGGTCCTTGTAAATATGTCATCTCACAAAGCTATCAGGAATTAATTCAGCCTTAAGGAGGCTATGAATGAGCTCTAATGTAATATTCTTGCTTAAGAAATTATTTCAGCAAATGAATAATTCATATATTTGAATATTCTTTAAAATGTGAGAACAATGTCTGCATGACCAGAGGTGAGCTTGGACTGGATGTCAGAATATAAAAACAAATTTAAGATTTGTTGAGGATACAAATATTTTCCTCTGAAAATGCAATCAGCTTTCTGTATATCCCACACAAAGGAATGGATCTTAAGCAGTAACTTATGTAACAAAATGCAGTTAGTCCAAAAAACCCATATTAACTAACATTACTTATTAATTGAATTTATCTCTAGGAGCATTCATGTATGGTAAAATGAAGTTATTCATTATTTTTGGAAATGGGACTTTTTTATCATTTTTAAAAATATCCTCTTTGTATTTACTCAGTTCCCAAACTGTTGTAAGACTACATATCTTTAAGATATTGTTGCTTATTGTCTTGAAAGAATCATAACAGAAAGACATTTATTGGTTCAAAATTATGAGTCCCAATGACAGCTCATGATGGATGATAGCATTTCTGAGCATACTGCAGGGTCTTGGTTGTGCTTCATTGTAATGTTTAAGATTTGTGAAGTATTTGCCTAGTTATTGAGAGGAAAAAGGAATATATTAAAAACTAAACATTTATTTCATTGACCTCTTTCCTAAACATTTATTTTATAATAATATTTGTAATTTTCTAAGATTCCAAATTGTTAATAAAATGAATGAATCTTGAAGCTAGTTTCCCTGATAGTTAAATTTTCCTGTTAGATAGTTCAGTCACTTTGATAAGTACCATGAGTTGTAAAACTCATGAACTGGAGAATCTATGGCATTACTGCTGTTCATTTGGGTTTGTCTTTCTTCCTTTCTAATGATTCCAGAATCTTATATTTCCTTCCTGTTTGTGTGACTTTCTTCACCTGATGTTTAAGAGTAAGTTGGCTAGCAATAAATATATGTACTCTTGTTTCACTTGAGAATATCTTTATTTCCTCTTCATTCATTAAGGATAGTTTTGTCAGGGATAGAAGTCATGTTGATATTTCCTTTGAGTCGGCACTTGACAAGCATTATATCACTTCTTTACTGCTTCCGGGTTTTTTTTTTTAGAGGAGATATCTACCATCATTCCAACAGCTGCTCCTTTATTATGACTTTCTCTATAGCATATTTAAATATTTTATAATGCCTTATGTTTTCTGAAGTATAACTAGGATATTTCCTGGAATAATTTCTTTTTTTTTTTTCATTTATTTGTAAACACGAGAGAGAGAGGAGGAGAGAGAAAAAAACAGTAGAAGGGATAAAGAGAAAACGATGGAGAGCAGCAGGGAAATAGAGAGAGATGAGGGAGGAGAGAGAGAGAGAGACAGAGAGAGAGAGAGAGAGAGAGAGAGAGAGAATGAATGAATCTTCTATCTGCTGGCTTATTTTTCCAATACCTACAAAATCCAGGACTGGACCAGGCTAAAGCCAGGTGTCCAAAAGTCAGTCTAGATCTCCCATGTCATGGCAGGGACTTGAGTACCTGCTACCTCCATGTCGCATATTACTCGCAGGCTTGAGTCAAAACTATTGCGGGAACTTGAAACTAGGCACTCAAAAATCGATGTGTTAGCATCCCAAATGACTACTTAAATGCTGCATCAAGTATCCACCCAGGAATGAGTTTTCTAAATTTATGTTTTATTCAAATTCACTCAAATTTGTTAATACATATGAAAGTATTTAAAAATTTGTGGAAAAGAAAATTGCCAAACATTATGAAATTCATGCATATAAGAGGTGTTCAAAAATTCATGACATGTATGTACTTAAAACCATTATTTTTGTATTTAGCTATTTGGCATGCAAACAAACCTGTCTTTTAATTGCATTACCAATGAAGTTTTTGAAATATTCTTATTCATGCATGTCTGCTGGCCAATTTTAGAAATTTTCAAGCATTGTTTCTCTGAATATAATTTTAGCTCTTCATTGTTTCTCTTCTCAGATGACATGAACTCTTGGTGTTTTCAGGGACTGCTTCAGGTGGCTTCTGTTCACTTCAGTTGGTTGGATTTAATGAATTTTATCTGTTCTCAGCTTCACTGATTTTAGCTTCCTTTACTATTGAATCAATGCAGTGAATTACCTATTGCTAAAATTTTGAGCTCTATAATTTCTGTTTGATTAGTGTTGAATAATTCTCTTGCTAAGATATTCTAGTTTTGTGAATTATATTTATTTATTTATTTATTTATTTGGAAGTTAGAGTTACAGGGAGAGAGAGGCAGACAGACAGACAGACAGATAGACAGAGGAGAGAAAGATCTTCCATCTTCTGCATCACTCTCCAAATGGCTAAAACCACTAGGGCTTTGCTACACTGAAGCCGGGAACCAGGAACTCCATCTGAGGCTCCCATGTGTGTGCAAGGTCCCAAACACTTGGGCCATCTTTCTGCTGTTTCTCAGGTACATCATCTAAGACAATAATGCTATTATGGTTTTCATAGGCCCTCATATTTTGCTCAAGTCCCGTATCAGACATGTTCTATGAATAATTTTTCAGTATGTGGATTGACTTTGAAAAAACATCTTTATTGATTTATTCTCATTTTATTTGAGTGACAGAAACAGAGATGATATGATGCAATATATAGGGAAGCTGAAAAGCTCCATTTTAAAAGTATTGGCATTCATAAGGGTTTGCAGGTTATAAAAGCATGAAAGAAAAATCAATGGCTTTTATATACACAGATAATCCCATGGTTGAGAAGAACTTATACCTATTCAAAATAGATATAAAAAGTAAATATCTTGAAACAAAATAAGCCAAGGCTATAAAACATTTCTATAATGAGAATCACAAAACATTAAAGGTGTAGAAGACACACCAAAAAAGGAAAAATCTTCCCTGTTCATGCATTCAAAAAATTAATAACAGAATATTCATAATGCACAAAGCAATTTGCAGATCGCAATCAAAACACACAGGACGTTTTTCTCAGATATTAAAAAAATGATGCTAAAATTCATTTGGAAGCACAAGAGAGGCATCGCAAGGACTTCAAATCAGGCTTAAGGGCAGTTATAATCAAGACTGCCTGGTACTGGCACAAAAATAGCCATGAAGACAAATGGAGCAAGATAAGAAACTCCAAGAATATCTACAGATCTACAACCAACTAAGTAAACTTTGACACACAAGCTAAAAACAATTCCTGGAGAAAGAAAAATTTCTTTCACAGATGGCTTGGGGATAACTAGACCAAGGCATGCAGATGTAGAAAACAAGACCCTCACATTTCATCTTACATCAAATAAACAGGTTACATCCGAGAAACATTGAGGATGCTGCAAGGCATTGGCATACGCAAAAACATCCTGGAAAAATACTTCTGTCTTCTGGTGTACTCCCTAAGTGGCCACAACTTCCAGTCCAGGCCAAAGTCAGGAACCTGGAGCTCAATTTGATTCTTACACATGGGTTGAAGGGAATCAGGCATTGTTTGCTGCTTACCAAGGGGTGCATTCACTGGAAGATGGGCAGAAGAAGAGTACACAAGAACAGTCCAGGAACTCTGGCTGTAATAGGACAAAGGTACCCCAAGCAGTGCATCATGGGTCAGCTACTCAACTGCTCTCAACTACTGCACCAAAGGTCAGACCCTGGTTTGATGTCTTCACTTTTTAATAGCACTCATCAAGGAGAGGTTCTTAATTTTGTTGGATCCTGATTTATCAATGCTTCTTATATATATATATACTTTTATATATATATATACTTTCATATATATATGTAAATATATATATATATAAATACTTTTGGTATTATATCAGAGAAACCTTTGCTCAACCTAATGGCACAAAAATATTCATTTTCCTCTGCAAGTGTAATAATTATGGACATCGTGTGTGTTTAGAACCTGTCTTGTCCAAAGTTATATATACAATTAAAACTTGCTCATTTTTGTAATTCATATGATAATTCATTTTCTTGAAATGGATTACCCCATTTTTTTGTCTTCTTGTGTTGAAAGATTGTTCTTTGTCCTTTCTCTACCTGACTTTAAAAATATGTATTTATTTTTTATTGGGAAGGCAGGTTTACAGAGAGAGGAGGAACAGAGAGAAAGAAGAGCATTCATCTGGTGGTTTGCTCCCCAAAATGAGTGCAAGAGCCATAGATGAGCTAATCTGTGGCAAAGGCCAGGAGTTTCTTCCAGGTCTTCCGTATGCATGCCAGATCACAAGGCTTTGGCTATCTTCTGCTGATATCTGGGCTATCCTCTGCAGGCAATGTAAGCAAAGAGCTGCAAGGGAAGTGGAGCAGCTGGGATCAAATGCCACTCATATGGAATCTTGGCCGTTTCAAGGGCAGAACTGGCCAGTTGAGTGATAGCACCTTGTACTACTTGATTGTCTTTTTTCCATTAATAAAATCTGTTTGAGACTATTTTACAATTAGGGTAGCTATTTTTTCCCATTCTCTTCCTTTGACCCATTTGACCATATGTAGTCATGTGGTTTAGTATAAGTTGTGAAATCAAGTAGTCCTCTCAGTATGTACATTTGCAAAGTTATTTTGGTTATTTCATTCCTTGTCCAATTGTCAAAAGAATTTTAAATTTTTAAATTTTTAAAATTTTCTGAAAAATTTAAATAAGCCCCTTAATTTCAACTTAAGAATCACTGCTCTATTTTAGTTGGAATTATATTGAATCAATAACTATTTGTAAAGAAGTATCATTTTCATAATATTGAATCTTTTAACCCATGACGATGATATACCTCATTATTTAGATCTGTAATTTCTTTCAATAATTTTTGATAACATTTTAAGTTTTGCAGATCTTGAAGTCATTTGCCATAGTTCCCACTAAGAATATATTATTACTATTATTACATTCATGTCATTACTCTTTTATGTATTTATGTATTTGCGTATTTATTTATTCATCTTATTATTTTACAATGCAATTCCTTAGGCTCCCGGATCCTTTTCCCCATCAAATTCCCATGACAAGCTTACTAATTTCATCCATATTATTACAGTAGTATAGTCCTTCACAATCAGTCATAAGTCCATCAGTCTGCTATTTAAGTGTATCCTGACGTTGTGGTCATAAGCAATGACAAAGAGTCCAGAATCTCGTTGTCAAGATTTGCTGGTCAATTTCATTGGGAGTCCATCTTTGTTTTGTAAGTAGAGATGCACACTGCATGTATATATGATGGTCTCTGCTACACAGTTACTATACATCTCCTTAAGTGAAAAGCCATAAAACAAAATCAATAACAGTGAGAAAAGTAGAAAATTTTCTACAACATGAAGTTAAATAACATGCTATTGAATGATCACTGTGTTGGTGAAGAAATGAAAAATAAAATCAAAGACCTTCCAGAAGCAAACAATGCTGAGTCAGTGAGTAAATTAATGAGAAACACAACAACTTTTTTTGAATGAATGAATGAAAGTAAAAGCAAAATATCAAACTCCCTGAAATGTAGCAAAATCAGTATCGAAAGGGCTATTTATCTTGAATTTTTCATGAAGATTGTCCTAAAAAAGAGAAAATATATAATTTTTGTCCTTTGGGGATTGACTGGTCTCACTGTGCATAATGGTCTCTAGTTGGAATTGTTTGGTTACAAATGGTTGAATTTTATTCTTTTAATGACTGACTAATATTCCATGGAGTAGATATACCATGGTTTCTTTATCCACATTGGTTTTTTTTTTTTTTTTTGGACTGGTATGTGGGTTGTTTCCATGTCTTTGCTATTGTAGATTGTGCTGTGAAAATAGGATTACAGATACCTTTCTCATATACAGATGTCATTTCTTTAGGATATATTCCCAGAATTGGGATAGCTGAGTCGTATAGCAGATCAATTTTCAGTTCTCTTGGCACTCTCCATACTATCTTATGTAGTGGTTGTACTAGCCTACACACCCACCAGCAACGAAGGATGGTAATGTTTTCCCTACATCTACACCAGAAGGTGGTGTTGGTAGAGTTATGAATATAGATCAGTTTTACTGGAGTTAGGTGGACCTCACTGTGGTTTTCTTTTGCACTTCCCTGATAGCTGTGGAGACTGAGCATTTTTTTCATGTCTGTTAGCCCTTTTAATTTGTTCTGGTTTGGAATTGTGATTCCTCTGACTTGATTTTTATTCTTCAGGATATCTCTGCCCACTTGTGTTTCCAGGTGAGCTTTTCTCATCTTTTCAATTTCTGAGAAGAATGTTGGTATTTTGTCTAGGATCATTTTGAATCTGTATGTTAGATTCACTGATATGGACATTTTGATAATATTGATTCATGAACATGGTAGGTTTCTCTGTCTTTTAATGTTTTTCTATATTTTTTTGCTTTAAAAAATTTGTATAGTTTTGATCATAAAGGTCTTCCACATCCTTGGTTAGGTTAATTCCAAGGTATTTGAGATTCCTCTCCACATGTATGTCTAAAGATCTTTTCCCTGTGTTTAACTGAAGAAAGCTTGATCATCATCTGTTATGGTGAAGATCATTTTCAGTCAATCCTATTGGGGGTTCTGTGCCCCTTCTATGTGTTGTTTCCCCATTGTTTCTTCATATTATTCAAGTTTTCCTTTATCATTTCATTGGAATATATCTTTAAAGCCAGCTTCTTTTACTGTGCCTTCTGGAACTTCCATGACACTGATATATTTGTCTCATAATAGTGTCCCTTAATTCTTGAATGTATTTTTTTCTTGAATCTGATCCATTTCCACCTGCTGAATTGTTTCCCCATTGTGGCAAAAAATATCTTCCAATTTGGGATTTGTTTCTCTGCCTCTTTCATTCTGTTATTACAGCTTTCCACTGAATTTTTAATTTGTTCCATTGTGTTCTTAATTTCTAACATATCAGGTTTCATTTTATTTGTTGCTGGTATTTCATATAGAGCATGTTCCTTAAATTCCTTGAACTTGTGTATGTGCTTCTCATTGTTGATAAGAAGATTCATAGTAAGTTTTTAAAATTCTTTTTAATATTCTAGATTTCTTCTTCCATTAACTCTGAGGTTGACAACGGCTTTGTCTGCTTTGCATTGAAGGCATCAGTAATATTCATTTTGCCTGTCTCTTGCTTTGCTGTTGGTCATTGCTTTCTGGTTAGCAGATTCCTATCTTTAGGGCTGCTTTGTAAGTTGTGTTGCTCACTGGTCTACAGGTCAATTTTTTAGCTTGTGTTTGGTACCCAGTTCTTTGTCTGCAATCACTTTTGCCAGCCCCTCCAGCAAATTTCATTCCGGGCTCATGCTCTAGGTTTCTACCATGGTCTCTGTAGCCCCAGCTTGTGGCTTACTATACTCCACCCCTTGTGATTCTCTGTTATGACCTCACCATTGCTTGCAAAGCCTTTCTTCCACTCCCCACTCAAGCAATGCCCAGGATTTGGGATACCACAGCTTGGTGCTGGTCTTTCTAGAACCTGCTGGCTGTTATGTCTAAGGGCCACTGGGACCTATTTTGTTTGGGACCCATAACATGCCAAATATGTCTTTGTTTCCCTGTACTGATGAAACAGAATTGACTTTGTTTCTTGCTTAGCATATGCTCAGTTCACTGTTGTTTCTTCTGTCTCTCAGCCTTTGCCACAGTGCACAAAATGATAAGTGATTGTTCCTGGCTTGGTGCATGCACAGCTCACTGTTGTGGCTCTGGTCCTACAGCCTTTGACACAGCATACAAAATGGTTTCACTTCTGGCACTGGTGTGGTACTGGGTCTGCTGGCCACTTGTTCCAGACCTGTTTTGGTTGGAACCAGTAGGATGCTGATCAGTACTGATTTCCCTTATGGAACAATGCAATGCACTGAGCCAGAATTGTTTTTCGCTTCTGTCTTAGTGCATGTGCAGCTCACTGCTGTTTCACCAAACCCTCAATCTTTTCCACAGTGCACAAAATGGCACTTTATATGGCAGCTGGGGGGGTTTGAGCTGTGAGATCACTCTGTTCCCACACCACCACTTGGAATCTGCCACTCTGTCTCTGCTCATGGTCAGACCAAACAAATCAGAAAGATGGGCAGCTCTTTGCCATGGCTCACCTCTCGATGTCAGGTGAACTCCCCTTCCCACCTTGTTGCTGGTCAAGTTCTGATCACTGACAATTGTCTCTGATGCTTCTCCATGTCCGTGGGTCTCTAGGTGCTTTTTCCCTTCAACCTGTCCTCTACTATTTCCTGAAATCTGTCTGCTCTGCTTCACGCAGGCTAGTTATTCTCCATTAGTTTACGCCTGTCCTCAACCTATGTTGCCATCTTGCTCCTCAGGAACTTATTATTTTTGATCTTATAGAAATGGCACTTCATAGTGTTTATTTTTCATTGTTTATGTTTATATAGAAATACAACTTGATTTTATATATGGATATTGCATCTTTCAGTTCTATTAAATTCAATACTAATTTGTGCACTTTTTTGTAGATTTCAAAGTGTGACATTATAAAAAGTAGAAAAAATAAGATAGGAGAAGTGTTGGGGGGAATTTGGGCAACAGGAAGGATAGGGTGAGATGTATTAGCATGCTACTAAATCTGTGAAATCTGCTCACTTTATATAAATAAATAAGTGAATAAGTAAGTAATAAAACATTGTATATGTATAAGATTATGTATAATATATATAATCATTCCTCCTGTGAATTAGCAGTTTCACTTCTTTGATTTGTAGATCCTGCTTATTCTCTTGCCTTATTGAATTAGAACTAATGTGAAACAGAATATGTGAGAACAGGCTGTAATGATTTTTGATTTTTGCTAATCTCAAGGGAATATATTTTGAGTTTTGCTTCTCCAATTCCTCTGGCTAGAATACATCACTGCTTTGCTGATTTTTTTCCTAGACAAATAATCCTAACAACCGAATACACTGGAGAGAATTCTCCCATGGAGCTGAGTATGAGAGCCAGCAATTCTGATAGGACAGCTTCCTATCGGTTTGAATCAAATAACAGGATTTCTTAGTTAAATCAGACTTTTCCTTGAACAAAAACATTTTTCTCATTTTTTTCTTAAGGAGAAATATTTTTCATATTTGTTAATGAAGATTCAATGTCATTAGGAATTTTTGTTTATTTTAAGATTCAGTCAATTCAGAACAGTTGCACCTTGACCAGGCTAGGAAGAGGCCTTGTACTTGGCCAGTAGTGAAAGATAAATTTGTTTGGTTTTAGATTATTTGAATTTTATGCATGTGGGCTGCTATTCTTCAACTTATTCTAAGTGATGCTAGATAGACCTCTTTGTTTGTTACATGCACTTTGTAGTTAATAATAGGGTAACTGACCAATGTAAAATCTCGTACTGTAGATAAAATCCCTTTTAGGTGTCTATGTAGGCTTGGCACTGTGACAGCTGAAATTATTAAATCTTCATATGCCTCTAAGTGCACAAATAGAAACTTAAAAAGTAGTATCGCTGTAATAATGAAACAGAATTTTCATCAGTTACGTGAATAATTGTATGTTTTGCAAAAAATACATTCCAAAGGATGTTTCGTTGACCAAGATATTTACATGTCTCATAAATATTAGGAAACTGTCACATTTGTAAAAAATCATCTGTCATTTTGTAGACCTTATTTTTTCCCAATTTGTGATAACATTTCATATAGTGTCAATCCTATTTATTTCTGCTGCAATGTTAATAATATAGGGCTAATGAGTCAGCTAAACTAAAACTTGCATTTGAGCATTTTTAGGGTTATTATTAACATTTGGATATATTCAATGACAATATAATTCTTACAATAATCAGCTTGTTGTTTTATACTATGGCTTTTGCTTATTTACCCATTCTATATTGTGATTTATACTTTTTTGTTTTCTGTAACTAAGCGATAGTTTTTCTGGGAAATCATAAAAAGTTTATTATTTATTAAAATATTCTGATGGTGAAAATATAAACTACAAAAAAATATAGTTAGAGCAGATGAAATAAAAAAATTAATATGCAGAAAACTAACTTTTGTTAAAATAGCAAGTTTCCTCTATGTATTACTGTCTTTCATCTTAATGAGTTTTCATGAAATTTATTATTCAGTTGTGCATTGTGCATTCTGATTTTTGCTCTTTTCCAAGCTTGTGCGTCATTTAATCAGCTGAGTATTTCAACCTACAGTTTGACAAATAACTAAATAAGTGCCTGAATTTTGTACAGGTCTTGGCTGTTTATAGTTAAAGAAACATTTGCAATTAGAAGCATTTGTTCTTTATTAGTGATTAAGATACACTTGTGTATTTGTGTGTGTGTTTGTGCAAGAAAGATTGATTGATTATGACTCTGTCTAGGAAACCAGTAATTCCTCTTACTTAAGTAAATTGCTAGGAGAGTTGTAAGTCTTTAGAGATAGGTGCACAATATTCTATGAAATACTATTATCTTTATGACTTGTCTCATTTCAATAATTATTTATAGAATCTATCAGATGATTTATCAGAAAATCATTATATCTTTTACTATAAAAATTGCATGTTTGATTCTGAGTGCTTTGTAAAGTCACCGAGCAAATGCTGTCATGAAACTTCTCTGAAGCCTAAATAAAGGTAATAAATGACTTCATTTTGACTGCTATTAAGAGTTACATAATTCTTTTGTTATATAGTAATAATTGACAAGGTGGAATGGTATGATTTTTTCCTTTAGTCAATTAGTATCTTTCATTACATGCAGTGTTACTACATATCCCTTAAAAGGGTTGTGTAGCTTGTTTGGGTAATATAGATTATGATTATACCATCAGTTCAAATATTCCTTAAATATATGAAGTTATATAGAAATTATTGAGGAAAAGGGAATTGACATGTTTATTTCTGTTTAAAATTTTTGATATTGATTCATATTTGGATAATAGTACACATTGCCATCTAACATTTTTAAAGATTCTTTGTTATAATTTGTGATACATAATAAACTATATATAACTCTCAAGTTTTGATGGCTTCACATGTGAATTTACTTAAAAATGTATAGAATAGTAGTTTCAATAGAAGATTTGTTCAATCATAAATGTTAATTGGTTTTTTAATTAGATAGTGTGACTCAATTACTCCACAAAATTGTGTAAATCTGATTAGAGGAAATCAAGCTTTATTATTGAAGGGCAAAGAATGAGTATTATGGTCTCCTTAGTGTGATGCACTTTATAAAACAGCCGAAGAATAATCTACACAAGTACATAGATGGATTTAAGTAAATTAAAAGTTTGCTTCTTTTATACAGATAGTGGTAAATTCCAGCTTTCCAAATGCAAGGTTAAGAGCTCTAGTTTTAAAATTGAACCACAAATATTAAATTTTAATACTCTTTTCACTTCATACTTATTGTAGAGTTTGAATGTACACAAGATTTATAAAATGCAGTAGAATAGAAGAGGAAATCAAAAAGCTTCTGAAACTGTACCATGAAAAATAAAAAAAAAATTCTTCAAAGGAAGAAGAAATAAATACATTTGACTTACTCCAAAACTCCTATTTATATATATTGCAAAACTTGAGATTAAATTTCTTCTTAATTGTTACAGGACCAAACCTTTTATTCAACTTCAATTTGAATTTTCAAGAGACATCTATTAGTATTTTTTTTTAATTCTCTGGGTCTGTCCTTCTGTTTTCCTAAGTAGCATAATTAATAAAAAGATTTAATGTTCTAACTAACAACCACAGTTTGTTTTATAATTTCAGGATGCATATCATATGTGGTTATGTAATTTTAACTCCTGGTGACCCCAGGTCTGGCTCTTGTGTGTGCTAGCCAGTATGGGGTCTAGTTCAGTCTGTCACCTATTTCAGCATTGGTTGCAGTTGCTGGGTCAATTCTGTCTCCAGCTCCGTCTCTTATACAAAGCAATGGATGCCATTCCCAAGCCCAACCCTACCGACCACAGACTTGGTCCTCACATACACCAATGGGAACTACAACATAGAGCAATCCCCACGTACCTCCACCAGGTCTGCCCCCAGCCCTGGTTCCTGTGCTTGCCAGTATGTGCAGCAGACTGGACCAATCTTTCCCAAATCCAATTCAGCTCTCATGCACTTCAATGGGCATTAGAGCCTAGCTCAACCCAATCCAGCCCCCTCTTTGAACTTGGATCACAGAAAATATGAAAACTGTTCATGTACTAGCAACCATTCACCAAACAGATGATCATAATGTTATACAAGGGTAGAAATTAGTGATAGTCAGGTGAAAACATAGGAGTTGCATAGGGTAAGTTTTCGGGAAAAGGTTCTGAAATGTTCCATGTCCTCTCTGAATTACCCTACCAACACATTCTCAGGTTCACCAAACTGCAAATTCTTGTGTGCCTGCATCTTTCTTTTTTCCATTTCCATTTCATTTGTGGAGACTTTCCTAGTCAGCAAGATTTATTAAATCACTGACTATTACTAACCTATTCAACTTCTAGACTCTCCCCCTTCTTCAGAAGTGGACAGTGTGCCTGGGAATTCCAAGGCTCTACTTACACGGTTGTTCCCCTTGTCACTCATCATGATCTTCTGGTCATCAGTCATCTTGCTAGAGCAAGAAGACACATCTTCAGATTGTTTTTCCAAGTGGCTCTGTCTTTAGTAGGCTTTTTCATATGTATTTTTGTTTTTCTTTCTTTCTTTCTCTCTTTCTTTCTTTCTTTCTTTCTTTCTTTCTTTCTTTCTTTCTTTCTTTCTTTCTTTCTTTCTCTCTCTCTCTCTCTCTCTCTCTCTCTCTCTCTCTTAGTATTATCATTTTTTAATACAGTTCCATGGGCCCTGGGATTTCCCTTATCCCCTACCCAAATTTCCTTCCCCCTAACTGAGTTGCCATGTATTATTACTATAGTATAGTTCTTCATAAATATTCATATATCCATCGTTGTGGGCACAGACAATGACAGACAGTGCAGCATCCTATTGTCAAGATACAGTTAACAGTTTCATTGAGAGTCCATCTTTGATCTGGAAGTAGAGATGCATACTGCATTGTATCCTGGTATCTGGATATGATAGTCTCCATTACACAGTTACTGTACATCCCCTAAATGAAAAGCCACAATACAAAATCAACAACAGGAAGAAAAAATGAAATTAAAAATGTAATGAAGTTAAATAACATGCTACTGAATGACTAATGTGTCACTGAAAAAATGAAAAAGAAAATTAAGACCATTCTTAAAGAAAATGGTGCTACTGTGTGATATATGAGTCAGTGAATTTAATGAGAAAATGTTTTTGAAGTGATGAAACTAAATTAAAAAAAATCAAAATCCATGAGATAGTTTCCACTAATCTTTCTTGGTGAAATTTGTATCCTGTAGGCAACAAATAGATTTTTTAAATTCAGTTTACTAATCTATGACTTGATTGATGAGTTTAAGCCATTTCCATTCAGGGTTGATATGAATGTATAGTAATTTGGTCCTTTCTTTAAGCAATGGGTTGTTCATTGATTTAGTCTGTTGTTATTTTACTGAGATGTCACCTTTGATTTTTGGTGAGTGCTATTCCTGTTTGTCAAGAGAACATCTTTAAGTGTCTTTTGTAGACAGGTTTGGAAGAGGCATATTCTTTTAACTTTTATTTACTGTGGAAGAATTTTATTTCATTTTCAAAGACAAAGGAAAACTGTGCTTTGTACATTATCTTGGACCAACAATTTTTTGCTTTAAGAATCTGGAGTATGTCATTCCATTCTCTTCTTGCCTGTAGGGTGTCCTGTAAGAGTCTCCTGTGAGTTTAATAGACATTAATTTATATGTCAATTGCATTTCTTTTTGCTTTCATAATTAAGGATCTTTTCCTTGTGTTCAATTGAAGAAAGAGCTTGATTAATATGTGTTGTGGTTAAGATTGCTTTAGGTCAAACCTCTTGGGAGTTCTCTTTCTCTCTTGGATGTTGTTTCCGAATTCTTTCTCTAGACTAGGCAAATTTTCCCTTAGTACTTGATTGAATACATTTTTAATCTCTGCTCCTCTTTCTGTACCTTCTGGGACTCCCATAACTCTTATATTTGGTCTTTTAAAAGTGTCTTTCAATTCTTGAATACTTTTTTTTTTTTTTTTTTTTTTTGCTTGAACCAGCTTTGAGTCTAGCTTTGATTGTTTCCTCCTGGTGACAGGAAATATCTTCCAATTCTGGGATTCTTTCTTCTGCTTCCTTCATTCTGTTTTGGAGACTCTCCACTGTACATTTAATTTGCTTCATGGTATTCTTCATTTCTGATACATCAGCTCTTATTTGATTCATTTCCTGTGTGACATGTTCCTTAAAAGTTTTAAACACCTGTATTACATGCTACTTGTTATTGATAAGAAGCTTTATAACAAGTGTTTTGAATTCTGTGTGTACCATTTTCTCAATGTCTTCCTCAGTGAGCTCTGAGGTTGACAAAGAGTTTTGCTCCTTTGCAGGGGAGTCTTCAGTAATATTCATTGTGCCTTTGTCTCTTCTTTGTCATTGTAGTTCTGGTTAGCAGAGTCTTCTCCTTGGGGCAGGTTTCTAAGCTCTGTCATCCACAGGTTTACAGTTCGATTTTACTTATTGTGGTTGGGACGTGGCTCTTTGCAGTGGTTTGTGCCACTCCTCCAGCGAGTTCCAGGTCTGGGTTCTTATGTTAGACTTCCAGCACAGTCTCCATGGGCCCAGCTCCTGGCTCACCACTCTACATCCTATGATACCGTGCGGAAGCTGCACCGTTGTGTGTACAACCTTTCTCTCACTTCAGGTTTGAGCAGTTTCCAGGATTAGGGAGACACCAGGTGTCCTATCTAACTAGGTTGTTGGTGGTACTGATCTTGCCGGCACCTGTTGGCTGTTAGGTCTGGGGGCTAATGAACTATTTTCATCTGTACGATGTCAAAGTCTGTATTGTTTTCTCTGTGGGACCAGTGCAATGCACTGAGATCAGTGAATTTTCTCCTGGCTCAGTGCATGTGCAGCTCACCGTTTGCCCTGCAGTCTCAAAACTTTTGCCATACTGTACAAAACTCTGCCTGATGTGTCACTACTAGAATTCTTGATCTGCTGGCTGTCAGGTCTGAGTGCTACTCAGACCTATCTTGGGTGGAACCTTTAAGATGCCAAGCTGTTGCAGTTCACTAAGACAGAAATTAGCTCACTCCCAGCTCAATACATGTGCAATCCTGTCTCATAGCCTTTGTTTCCCTACACAAAATTGTGCCCTATTTGGCTCTTGACCATGCACTGGGTTGTGAAATCCATCCTGTTCTTGCAGCACCATCTGGGACTTGCCACTTTGTTTCTGTCCTGGTCAAATCTAATAGACCAGAAGGATGGGCAGTTCTTTGTCTGGGTTCACCTCTGAGTTCCCAGTGAACGTCCCTTCCCACTTTGTTGCTGGTGAAGTTCAGGCTGCTAGTGCAGTTTAGATCATCCTTCATTCAATGCTGCTAGGGTATTGATCACTGCAATACCACACCATTGTGTCTGCTATTTTCCCATGCCTGTCAGTCTCCAGGTGCCTCTCTGCTGTCATTCTATCCTCTCCTATTTCCTGGAATATACCCTCTCTGCTTAACACTGGCTAATGTTTATCTCTTTAAATGTGTCCTTTCTATATTCTTGCATCTTGATTCTCACTTTCTCAGATTTCCAAGGGTCTGGAGCTCTCTGTGTCAGCAAATGGGACTGAAATTTGATAAACTCTTGTAAGGGAAATTCATTCTGAAAATGGATCCATAGGAAAGTTCCTGATTGCAATCATCATAAAATATGGTTATAAAAATTTGATTATCTATGACTTAGGTAGGTGATACAATCTTATGGATTATATGACTTTTTATGGTTAGTGGGAAGCATCTTTAGTGTATGACTGTATATGTTATTATGACATGATGGGAAAATTGGATTTCAAGAAAAGGGGGCACATAAAAGGATGTAGCTTTTCTGATGTTGAATTTGATTGATATACCAGAATAACGTGATATTTGGATTGTAGAAAACAGTCTTTAAAGGAGTGAAATCTTGGCTAATCACTAGTCTCTTAGGTCTAGTGAATAGGGTTGCTGAGCAGTTGTTTTCTCAGTAAAAGAAACTACAATAACACATTGCCAAGGTACACTGATTCTCCTGCTGCACAGTGCTCCTGTGAGTGTTAGATGGATTGATAGGGTATTAGATATTTTCCCTGTTAAAATAGAAAAATGGGCAAAATCCCTCTACATTTAAGAGGAAAATATTTGTTTCATCCCTCAGAAGATCTTTTGCAGCACATAATTTCATTCTAGGAGAATGGAGTGTTTCCTGGAAAAAGCCCAATCAAAGTTTCCTAACCCTGTAGACAAACAGCCAGACTTCTGGGTTGCTGATTGGACAATAATTTAAATCCTTGACTTCCTGATTGATTGTTATTTCCTTCCTACTGATTGGTAATAATTTCTATCCATGTCTCATTGAGTGGTTTTAATCCTGACCCTTTTTGACCATAGTTTTTATGCCTTAACTAGCTACTCATAGAAACGCATCTTTTTTATTGCTGCTTTGCATGGCTAAAAGGCCAACACTTGCTGTGTTGGAAATTCTTTCCTGGAACCCCACTCCTGACTGTTGCATCACAAGTCTCCCTGCTTTCAGTAAAACTTCTGTGATCACTCTCACTGAGCTGTGAAAATTCCATGCAGTAGACAAGAACCACTATCCTCCTCCTCCTGTAACAACGTGGCTTGGTTGAAATCCTGTTTTGTCTTTTTTTTTTTTTTTTTTTTGATAAGGTAAATTCACAAGCTAATCTGTTCTCACAGGAGGTGTGATATGTACATGATTTTGTCTTTTCAATATATAATCATATGAATTCCTAAAGTGGAAAATCTCTGTACCATTATATTTATTATATATTTAGGAAGACTCTTATATTTTTTTGTTATAAGTTTAAATATCTAAGGTCATTATTGAGTTCATAACTGTTGGCTATTACTCCTGAAATGGACAAGAAACAAAGACAATCTAGTTAAATAATTTAAAATGAGTGTTAAGAAAACTTTCCTATGTTCATAATTATGGAAAGGAATTCAACTTATTTCTGAAAGTGTTTGAAGATTATTTTAAAACAGCAAGTGCTTGTTATTGTGGTTAGAAAAGCAGCTTGGAATGTTGCTCATTTTCAACTTCCAGCTCCACTCTTCATTCCATGTTTTTGCTAATGCTTCCCTGGGAGAAAGCCACCTATGTGACAGAACCAGTGTCCTGATTCCAGGCTCCACTCTACTCCAACCCAAGGTTTTAGGGAACCTGAGGAGTGATTGATTAAATGAGAAGCATTCTCTATATTTTTCTTCCTGTTCTTCCCTTTGTAGTTTACGCAAAGTAAATAAAATAAATACAATAGTGATGGGCTATGGGGAGCACTACTCCCAAACATAGCAATTTTAAAAATGAGCACCTAAGCCAAATGAAATGGAAAGGGCAGAGAGAGACTGGAAGTTTCTTTTGACTTTCTTACACCCCTAACTCCTAAAATTGGAAACTAATATTTCTCCTTATCTTTTACTTTCTGAACTGGATCATAAGATCTAGCAAAGCTATTCTCATTTTCTACTTTCTCTTCCTAGAAAACTCTTGTATGACAGGTGTCTACACTGTACTCACAGGGAAGGATTGTCACACAGACAGACCAACTTGAATTTAGCCAGGTTTCCCTTACCCCATTTTAATACTATTACATTTTGTTACTCTGTTCTTCAATCATACTTGCCTGTGACTATACATATAAAATAATTTTCCCCCCTGAGTCATTGAGTCTGTATTTCTGAAAGCTGATATATTACAAAAAACTTATAATGAGTAAATGAATACATTTTATTTTGTTAATCCATTTTTTGTTAAATGGATATCTTATAGTTTGAGTGTGTGCCTAATAAATCTAGGCATTGTAAATTTAATCCCAATTTAATATGCTGACAGCAATTTTAGGTGAGGCCTTTGGAAGGTAATTAGAATTAGAGATGGTCATAAGAGTGGGAATTAGTAACACTGTTAGTAAAGAAAGTGCTGAGCTGACAGCCCCAATCTCTTATTATGTGATGGGATCTACCATTTTATCATGCAATGGAAAGACCCTAACCCACTGCGGTCCCTCAGTCATGGACTCCCTGGCGGCCCTGCTTCCCATCCAGCTCCCTGCTTATGGCCTGGGAAAGCAGTCAAGGATGGCCCAAAGCATTGGGTATGCTGGGCATGTTTGGACAAAGCTGAACATGATCAAAGCCATGAGCTCAGAACTTAATCCAGCTGGTGCTTGGGATTCAACTACTTGATTCGCCTGCTGCTTTCAGGAGTATACATTAACAGGAAGCTGGGATTGGCTGTGGAGCTGAGATAGGAAAACGGACACTCCAATTCACATGAATTTTAAACTACCATTATTTTTCCTGCTAGTAGAGTTTAGAAATAAAAAAACTGAAAAGATCAATTTCTTTTTTACTTTTATATTTCTTTATGTTAGGTTTTTAAAATATTACTATATCAATATATGTGAAAACACTTTTTTATGTTATATAGCCTTTATACCCATCACTTTCTTTCCTCTTAGATTTCCCACATTATGACCTGAAGCAATCCTATTTTTTCTGACTTCAGACATCAGACAAAATTACCAATATTAGTCTAATGATGATTTGTGCAATTTGGGCAAATGAATTTACTCTTGAGTTGATGATCATATTTATAAGTTATATTGGTTTTATTTTTTATTTCATATGTAAAATTCTCATTTCTTTAAAATGACTTATATAAGGTATGTAGTTATATTCCAATTATGAAAATAATTTGCTGTAGAAATTAGTAAGAAATATCAAAAATAATAAATTCATAAGCTCAAAGAAGTGAAGAAAATTAAAAATTGCTTGCATAGAAGACTGAGATTTCACATTGTGTGTTGGTTTAGACAATGTCTGAGGCATTTTCATGAAGCCACTGCAGAGGGGAGATAACAAACCAGGCTTCTGTCTTGACAAGGAAAACTACCCTGAGGATTTTTGTGGTGTGGAAGATGAAATACCTAACTCTAAGTGGGCTAAAACTTGTTAAAAAGCACATTGAATTTATTTAAAGTTCATTTACATATGAATTTGATTAATAAAACTTACAAGTTATGAAAAATTATCATCTCTAACCTAATTCTGTTTTCTCATTTCCCACATTAATTTAAAGCATATCCCATGAAACTTTGACATTCATATAAACTAGAAATGAATGGAAAGTTGGATTCTGGTTTGTTTTACTTCAAAAATATGCTGTTCAGTTTAAGTATTAGCTTACATGTCTAGTCCCAACTTTAGAGAACAACGTGGGTGAATGCCTATTTCAAAGTCAGTTCCTCTGACATCCTTGAGCTTGTCCATTACTAGTAGTCATAGGAGCATGCAGGCAAGCACACTCATTAGCACAGATAAGTTTTAGCATTTGACTTTTTATGAATATTCAGAGAATCCTTTACATAAAGGCATAAGATTTAACTAGAATATGCTTCATATTTCAAAATTCTGCCATGCCTTAAATGGTTTCATAAACTGTTTTTACATGACACATTCAACTCAGACATCATGATAGCCAAAAAACTTGTTGCTCAAAAGAAAGAGAAAAAACTGTTAAAATTTAGTGTAACAAGATGGGGTAATAAGCTGTGGTTGCTATCAGACAAAAGAGTTTTGAAAACTGCTGAAGAAAGAAACAAATGACTATGCTTTGAAGTGCAGATCTTTCTTACATGATAAAGCATCCGTTCAACTTCCTGTCATTCAACGCCAAGGTCATTCTGAAAATGTTAAGTGATAGGAAAAGTAATGTGTGGATGTGATTGTGTGAAAATGTAGCCACATGCAAAAGTGGTAAATAATGAAATATATAACTTGGGGCAGCAGTGTGATGAAATCCTTGAGCTTGTTCAGAAAGCATTCTTATCCAAGGACTACATAAATCTTTAGTGTGATAGACTGTTCATTTAATTAATTTCATCATTTATAGCTAATAGTCAAGTGAGATAGTTGAAAAAAAAACAGAAATGTGATCTTGACCAGTTACTACTAATAATAACTTGGGCCGATAGTTAACATTAGCTATTAAGATAGCAGTTGGGCCCAGCGAGGTTGCCTAATGGTTGAAATTGCCGCCTTCAACACGCTGGGATCACATATGGGTGCCAGTTCTAGTCCCAGCTGTGCCACTTCCCATCCAACTTCCTGCTTGTGGCCTGGGAAAGCAGTCAAGGATGGCCCAAAGCCTTGGGCTCTTGTACCATCATTGGGAGACCTGGAGGAGGTTTCAGACTTCTGATTTCCCATAGTCACAGCTTGGCCCTTGTGGTCGCTTGGGGAATCATCACTTGAATCATCTGATGGAAGATTTCCTCTCTGTCTCTCCTCCTCTCTATATATCTGACTTTGCAATAAAAATAAATAAATCTTTAAAAATAGCAATCAAGGCTCTGTTTTTCCACAGCTCTTGGTTCTGTTTCTGCAGTCCTACTAAGGCACACCATGGAAACATTGGATGATAGCTTAAATATTTGATTCCTAGAAAACCTGGATTGAGTTCCCAGATCTTATGCTGGCTCCATTCTAGGCATAGCAAGCATTTGTGGAGTAGGCCTGGAAGTATGAACTCCTCTCTTTTTCTCTTTGCCTCTCAAATGAATGAATGAACTTATTAATGAATACACATATCTGTACACAAATTTTTATCAAATTGATAAATTGGTAACATTGTAAATATTTTTCCAGAATGAGCTAAAAGATATTTCCTCTTCTAAAAGCTTTAATTAAAAGCTATCATTTATGTTACTTATTTCTATAATAAGAAAACTAGTAACAGGTTTCAGTCTGGTAGCCTAGCACTAAAAGTCCTCATCTTGCTCATGCTGGGATCCCATATGGGCACTGGTTCTTTTCCCAGCCAGAACCCTAATTGTGTCCTGGGAAAGAAAATGAAGATGGCCCAAAGCCTTGGTACCCTGCACCCACATGGGACACCTGGAAGAGTCTCTGGGCTCCTGGCTTTGGATCGGCTCAGCTCCAGCCATTGTGGATGTTAGGGCAGTGAATCAGTGGACAAAAGATCTTGCTCTCTGTCTCTCCTTCTTTCTGTATATCTGACTTTCCAATAGAAATAATATAAATCTTAAAAAAAGAAAACTAATGCCTAAGTGATAGTAGCCAAAAATTATTTACAGTATTATATTATGTCAAAATGTTAATAATGAATACTGGGGGGGAGGGAGGAGAGTTGGAGAAAGAGAGAGAGAGACAGAGAGACAAAGACAGAGAGAGAAATCTATCCTATTCATTGGTCCCTATCCCAAATAACCTAAATGGCCAGGGCTGGGTCAGGCTGAAGCCAGCCACCATGAACCTCTTTCAACTTTCCCATGTGAATGGTAGGGATCCAGGTACTTGGACCACGTTTTGCAACTTTTTCAGGCCTTTTTAGCAGCTGGGACATGAATTGGTATCGATACCGGCTGCTGGTGACACAGGTGGCAGCTTGATCTGATACACCACAGTGCTGGGTCAAAAAAAAAAAAAAACCCTGAAAACAATTCAATAATTTTAATTACATTTCAAATATATTCATTCCAAAGTTAATTTTATGTTGTTGCTATATGGGTTTCAGTATTAATTTCAACTTTAGCCTTATATTGAATATTTAAACCTTTAATTTTGAAATATTAATGTGTGTATTTCCCATAGACCTGGGAGACACCCAGAGAAGGAAAAGTTCTCAAAAGAGGTGATTTGAATTCCAGTTTATTTAGCATCATCAACAAAGAATAACCAAGTTTTAGAGAAATGGTTAGAGTGAGAAAAGTCAAATTAATGACACTAACGTCCATTGGTCAAGATTCTGCTGGTGATATCTCCAATCCTGTAATACTCCAAAGTCATTTTAAATGTTTAATCTTTGTTCTCCCTGGTAGAAGATGGAGTAGGGGCCAGTTAGCTTTGGACTTTGTCAGTCTATTCTCAGCTTTTCAGCTAATAGAGAAGAACAAAGATTTTCCTGTGTCTACTTCTTTCTTTGACTCAGCAATCCTTCATATCTTGGGAAAGCATATTCTGGCTTCATACAATTGCATAGAGAATGCCACTGTGTAAGGCTTAAAATTTTAGTGTGCATTAGGATGTCTTTTTATAAATATATGAAACACAACAAAGCTTTCATGTTTAACAACACTGATGCAGTAACTTTCATCTAAACCACATCTTAATTGTGTCAGCTGTTCCAGCAATGTACTTTGTAGTATTTGCAGATCTGATTTTAGAATTCATTACTCCATCTAATTGTTATGTGTCTTTAGTGTTTGATAAAAAAAAAACAGGTTTTATATTTCATAGTAAACTCTTTTTGGAAATTGAATAATTTCATTCAGTTTGTAAATTTCTAAAATGGTTAGAATCAGATTGTGGATGCTGTTGTTGCTCAAGTTACCTTTGCAAAATGAAGTTATATATGTATGTTGTATCATAACTCTATATGCTAGAGTTATACAATATATGCTATTTAAATAAAATATCCAAAAGATTATATATTTTATTTTATATGATATTATATATATAAATATCTTTTATCCTTTGTTTTTGACCTTTGAAGATTTATTTATTTTTATTTGAAAGGCAGATTTAACAGATAAAGAAGAGAGAGACAATATCCTCTATCTACCGGTTCATTCCCCAAATATCCACAATGGCCAGAACTGAGCCAATCTTAAGCTAGAAGGCGGTCATGTCCATTGAGAGTCCCAGATACTTGAGCAATCCTCTGCTGCTTTCCTAGGCTATAAGCACGAAGCTGGACCAGAAGCTGAGCAGGTGGGACATGAATCTATACCCATATGGATTATAGGTACCAAAAATAGAGGCCTAGACCAACATGCTATGGTGCCAGCCCCTGATTTTTACATTGAGTAAGGAATACTCCATATATATTTTTATGGTTATTTTTATTATTTTATGAACCTTTTTAAAAATTATTTTTATTATTTTCCATGATATATTTTTGTATGTTTAGCGATTTTCCCCTTGCCCACCACATTTTCCTGATATGCCATTTCCCCCCATGTTATTATAGTGGTAGAATACTTAGTAATAGCTAAAAGGTTAACATTCTGTTATTTAAGTACACTATACAATTGTAGGTATAATCAGAAATAGAATATCTAATATATTGTCAAGGTATATTTAACTGGTTCACTGGAGTCCTTCTCCTCAGGAGTGGAGGTACCTACTGTGACATACATTCACTTCCCAACATGCTAGCCTTCGTTATACACTTCATCTGTAAGAATACATGTATTGGGCCTGGCGCTGTGGCGCAAGTGGTTAAGGTCCTCGCCTTGCACGCCCGGGATCCCATATGGGCGCCCGTTCTAATCCCGGCAGCCCCGCTTCCCATCCAGCTCCCTGCCTGTGGCCCGGGAAAGCAGTCGAGGACGGCCCAAAGCTTTGGGACCCTGCACCCGCGTGGGAGACCCGGAAGAGGCTCCTGGCTTCGGATGGGCATAGCATGGGCCGTTGCACTCACTTGGGGAGTGAATCATCGGACGGAAGATCTTCCTCTCTGTCTCTCCTCTCTGTATATCTGCCTTTCCAATAAAAATAAAATAAATCTTAAAAAAAAAGAGAATACATGTATTTACTTGTTCATACTTTATATGTATCTATTTTGTATTTTATATGAATGTTACCTTATATGAGAGAATACATGATATTTGTCCTTTTTAATTGTTTAGTTTCATTGAGCATTATTGTCTCTAGTTTGGAACCATTTCATTGCAAATGGTAGGATTTCATTCTTTTTAATGACTGTATTGTATTCCATGGAATTTATATCCCACAGCTTCTTTATCCATTCCTCTTTTGATGGGCATCTGGGTTATTTTAATGTTTTCACTATTATGGATTTTGCTTTTATAAATATAGGATTACATGTCACTTTCTTATATGCATATTTCATTTCATTTGGATCTATTCCTAGGCTTGGGATGGATGGGTCATATGGTAGGTCAATTTTCTTTCACAAATCCATGAAACTTATTTTTAAATCTGTCATAGTTTATTCCCATAATCTTCTACATTTGGATATTCTAATGTTTTGTAATTGTAAATAATGCTGAAATTAATATATATATACATATATGTGTGTGTATATATATATGTATATATGTATATATATATATTTTACTGCTTGGCCTATCATCACCACAAACTTCTAGAAATCAGATCAATGTGAGAAAGAAGAAATAAAAAGCAAGTAAATAAAGTAGAAATAAAAATATTTTGTTCTTTTTGTCTTAAGGGCGTAAGGGACTGGAAGTAGTTAACATGCCTATACTTACAAGTAAGATAACTCAGGCAGGAGCAGAAACCGAATCAATCAGAATTCCAGACTAGAGACAAAAGAGTGAAGGTTAAATACACTGTGGTAATCAGAGTAGAATAAGTAAAATTCTGGAAATCAGAAAGTTAGGGAAAAGGTCAGTGAGGTCACACGAGAGTTATCCGTGAAGTCATGGATTTAGTTAAAGAACTTCTTAAGGTTTTCAAAGGGCAAATAAAGACCAGATATGAAGCACAGAAAGACAGTAGGTTGAAACAGTTTTGTCAGTGAACAGAAACACCAAGTAAGCCTTATCCTGTGAGGATAGACATGCCTGACCTCCACTCACTTTACACTTTCCAGTACATGTGTGCATCTGCAGTGCAGACTAATGAGTAATACTCCTCCAGAAGTAAAAAGAAAAGTTTTGGACTTAGTTGTAAAGTCAACTATTGATTATATTCCAGAAACATTTCAATTAAGATAAATTAATTTAATAATACACTGTATTTGAAATATATTCCTTCATTTTATATCTTAGATTCCTACTTATTCAAGAATTGTTAGTGTTTGGTAATGTTTACATTGTAGTCATTTTTTTTTAAATTCCTTAGTTTTTCTATTTTTTTTTCAAGTTACAGTATTTCCCCTTTTTTGTCATTCATATTAAGCAGCTAACCCAAGAAAATTTATAGATAAAGCAGTGATGTAATGATTACTGGTAATTTTCTATAATTTTATGGTCTCACCCAATCCAAGGAAGAAAACAAATTTTATTGATCAAATGCTGATTTCTTCGTAACTTTAATATTGGTACTATAAATTAGGACGTAATGAATGTATCATTTTTACATCTTCTGAAATTTCCCTAGGTGTTATTGATAATGTGACACAGCTGTTGAGAAATAAACCTTGCTAAGACAAATGCTTTAAAGAATGAAAACTGTAGTGTTTCTTGTTGCTTAACAGTTAACCCCCACATTTAGTGGTTTACAAGTGACATTATTTTATAGGGTTTTTTTTTTTTTTTTTTTGCTCAGGCATTCACATGATGCTTAGCTGGACCGTGCCGCTTGGTCTTTTGCAATGCTGCAGTTCATGTGTATGCTAGGCTGTGGTTAATGGTGATTTGTTTAGGGATGGATGTCACATCCTTTTGGCAAGATTCATTTCCTCATGGGTCATAGTCACCCTCTGGCTGATAGGAGATGTTGACTTACTATCATGTAGGATTTCTACTACTCACAAATCTTTCCAGACTGGCATGCTAGTTTTCAACTTTTTTAAGTAATAGAACTGAATACTTGTTGAAAAAACCTGAACGCACAGCATGAATGATATACTTATTTGATACTCTTTGGATTTTTATCAATAGGGAGTTTCAATGCTTTATCAGGAAAGATATATGCAGTTAATTTGAAAGATGTCCCATGAAGTTCTGATGAGACACAATGATGACTGCTTGTTGGAAATGCAAAGAGGGTAGCAATGGCTTTGGAAGCAATCTGGGTTCTGTGGTAATCTGAAATCCTAATTTGGTTCTGTTATACGGTCTTATTTCTGTGTTTCTTCCTTGGTGTTTATGTCTCCTATGTCTGAATCCTTATTGTTTTTGTAAGAAATTCTCAGCCTCTGCTAAAGCAGTCACTTAAAGGTCACTTTAAGGTACCATCTTTATAAATTGATTTCTGCAAAGTCTTTGTTTCCTTTGCTCTGCTCTGCCCTGCAACAACCCTTGCTGCCTGAGTTGTTAACCTCTGGAAGACTTGTCACTGTCTGCTTGGCCCTGCAGCTCCTTCCCTTGCTTGAGAAATCTGTGTCTGCCTATGTGTCTCTCCTGCCATCTTCTTTCTCTTGTGTGATGCTGAGGTTGAGGACATGTTATTTTACATTCCATTATCTTTGGCAGGAAGAATTGTTTTTGTGTGTGTGTCTAAGTTCAAATGTGACAATGCTATGTTTGCTGAATCATGACACCAAGAGAGTTTCAAAAATCATCCTTGTTACAGCATTTTATTGGGACTGTTTTGTTTACCACATCATGATAATGATAAGAGAGAAGTGACAGCCATTCTTCTTGAGGATATTTTGAACAAACCATGTTTAGAATAGCAAGTATCAAGTGCTTTGATATTTTTCTTTTACTCCTCTCTCACTCATAGCTATTATAGGAATTATAAAATATAGGAGGCCTTACTTACAAGTTTCATTTTCTAAATGAGCAATTGTAGCAAATGTTGTGAAAATTTTGCACTGTACAAACTGTATGTAGATGAATGTTTCTCTGTTCATGTGTTTTATACAATGGGAAAATAATAAGATCCATTGATGTATAGGTCTTTTCTTTTGGTTTTGTTATCTAGTAACATTAAATAAATACATCCACACAGTTTTAGTCTTGATTTTAATTCTTTTACTTCTTCAGTTTTATTAAAAATAACTGCTGAGACAGACTTATAATTTTATTGTGAAAGTTAGGAATAATTTTAGAGTGTTTATAGTTGCTGATTGTTTCTCAAATAGACCTGGATATGTCATATTTCTATTTCACTTTACTGTGGTAAAACACTCAAGTTAGTGTTATGGTTTAGTAAAGACTTTTTTTTCTTTTGGTGGAGGAAACTGCATAAAAATATGCAGATTGTGTGAATTCAGGTGTGAGATGTTTTCAACAGCCTACAAATCATAAAATGCAATTTTCTTCCGTTAGTGTCAAGTTCATGATACTAAATGGCTTAGAAAATTGTATTAGGTAATTTTCTCTAGTGCTTTTGATGCAAATTGCACTAATATTGTGAAGTGCCTTTGTTTAACACATTTTCTTTTAAGTTAGATAAATTAAAATATCTGAAGAATAGAATTGGATCAAGATGCTTATGATTAGGAAGATGGCTTATTCCTCTCCAATAACATTAAACGTGGTTAATTCTATGCCTTTCTGATGTAAACCTAAGTAACTTCACCATTTAATCTAATGGCTACTTTCCTGCTTATCTCTTAGTGTATGAACAGGGTGCTTTGTCTAATATTTATATAATAATTCCTCTTTGTCACTGCATATGAATGTAAGAAATGTTACCAGTGTCTTCCGTACAATTGGTTTAACCACTCAAAGAAGCTATTTTCAAAGATACTTAATAATGACTCCATTCTTTTTAAAGGATATAAAAATTATCCAAGAATATGAATCAGGCTAAGACTATGTTTCACAATGCTTAGGAAAAGAATGTGTGTTCTGCTAAAATTTTATGAAATAATACAATAATATATATATAGCCATAAAAGTTATATATATACATATATATGTATATATATGTATATATATATATATATATATATATATAGAGAGAGAGAGAGAGAGAGAGAGAGAGAGAGAGAGCAATATACGCAGAAAAGATTGACTTAACCATGCCATGGGTTTCTTTCTAGTTTCTTATCCCAATGGATAAAGTTTCTGTTTTATGCATTTATATATAGGAGATTATTTTCTTATGCTGCTTCTAATCTGTTCTATGCTACCCATTTAAGCAGACCTAAACTATGTTGAAAACTTTGCATGAAGTGAAAACAGCTATTAAATAATTATTTTGCAAATTAATCTATGAAACTGTAATTTTCCTTGTTCTTATGATAGTATAATCAGAAAAAAAATTGCTCTGTGTTACTTTTTAGGCTAAAAAGTTATCAAAGTATTAATTGTAGTCAGTGGGCTGTTTGCCGCCCTTTCACCGTTCTTTCTAGAGTACTTTGAACTTCATAGAAAAAGAACCCAATATGATTAGCTTTATAGAAATTTCAGCTGCTTTGGCATACTGAGTTTTAGGAAAATTCTTTGGATATCCTCAAAATCACAACATCTAGTGTAGAGAAAGAAAAATAATTTTCTTTCCCATCCTTAATGGGTGTTAGCTGAGTGAAATCTCCCAGCAACAAAACAAAGATTAGAAAAAAGAAATATGGGCAAGCATTTGGAGAGTATTTAGGCAGTACTTGGGGTACATGCATCCTGTATCAGAATACCTGCCTTCAGATACTGCCCTCACTCATGATTCTTCATGCCTGCCAGTGTGCACTCTGGCAGGAAGCACATGAAAACTCAAGTACTTAGGTCTCTGATACTCACCTGGGAAACCCACACTGATGTCCAGGTTCCTGATTTCAGACTGGCCAAATGCCAGTTATGGCAAGCTTTGGGGGAGTAAAACAGCAGTCTAAGATATCTTTCAGTCTCTAAGTCTGTATGTCTCTATCTCTGCCTTTAAAAAAAAATGAAAAGTGAGTACAAATTAATAGAGAAAGAGAGAAAGAGCATGTGAGAAAGAGAAATACAGAAAGAAACAAGCAGAAGTTTAGTAGAATATGTCTTTTATATACATAGAGGATAACATAATAAAATAAGTCTTTAGAGTAGATCTTGTTACCAGAAATGCCCGGTGGGTTCTTTTCTCAGCTTAGTATAGAAATGAAAAGCCGGGAATCTGTTGCAAACAGAAAAGCTTATTTGCGAAGGGACCCGGGAGCAGGGAAGGGAAGGAAGGGGAAGCACCTCCGGAAAAGAATCCTGGAGGTGGGGTGCCTCTCGAAAGAGGAGGGAGAGACACCAAAGGTTTGAGGAAGGGTCTAGGGGTTTTAAGCCTTCCTTGACCCCTTCTTGTTGGGCGGGGAACCTATAGGTGAGATGTTCCCCATTGGTGGTCTCTTAATTAGTTAAGAAATGGGTGGGCAATGCTGGTGCCACCCACCTGAAGGTGTGGCCAAGACCTCAGAGGACCTGGATGGTCTCAGATTTCAAAAAGTTGCTTTAGGCATCAGGCTTCAATATCTGAGTTCTCTGAAACAAAGAAAGCAGATTGTGAGAAAAGATCTGTTGCAGACAAGACTTTGGAATTTAAGTCAATAATTTCTCCATTGGAGATATCTGACTATGTGTCTCTTCTGATTAAATAATCTCTTTTCTTCCTGGCACAAAGTGGAAGATACCCTTAAAAATGTATATTTATTTTGGAGACACACATTTCTCTTCCAAGGGCTTAACATTTTAGAAATTTTTCTATGTCTGTATTTTCTGAAAATAACCAGCTCACAGTGATCCAAGACCTATTTATGGTGACATATTTTGGTTTCCTACAGTTGTATTTTGGAATGAGCTATTTTGAGCTCATTATTAGCAGTAGATAGTTCCTATTCAAGTGGAATGAGATGAAAAGCATTTTGCAACTAAGCATTTACAATGGAAAAGGGGCACGATTCTTTAAAAAAGAGTGGATTTTCTTTGAGCACTTTGAGTTTGGTAGCATATCTTGCTGTAGTTGGATTATCATGACAATTCTGAACTCTTCTTTTTCTGTTCCTGAGGTTTTAGAATACATAATGCAAAAATGTTCTGTTCATAGATCACTTCAATGAGAGTAATTAGAAAACATAAAAACGGAGAGGCTTCAACTTTTAACAATACAAAAATCAATGATGGGTGAGAGACAGGATGGATTCTCCTTGCCTTAACAGACACTCACATTTAGCAGCATTCCATGGACCAATTCCCTTTGTGGGAAATCAAGTAACTAACAAAACTACTTCTGCACATCCAACAGTGCAAACATAAACCCCATCAAAACCAATAAGACTGAGGACAGACTTTCTTCATCAGAATTTCTACTCCTGACATGGCACCATGTCATCAGAGAGACATTGTAGATCCCTTCCTCTCACAGGAACAGGAGAATATGGTATTGAAAGCTCAAAACCTTTAATTTTCAAGGGGACTTCCCAGGTGGATGATTGTCTCACTCGTGCAGGAGCTCTGACCGGACTGGCATAGTCCAGCTGCCCAAGGCAGACTAGAATAGTAACTTGGCCTAGAAGGTGCTACAGATCCTCACCACTGTTAAGCACAAAGTGAGCAGCTGAAATTTTCTAGTTCTACCCTTCCGTAAGGAGTGCTCAACACCCCAGTATCTCCACAATTTCCCAGAGACTAAAAAAAATGAAGCTAAGGCATTTGGAAGCATAGCCAGTGGAAGTTATTTATGATAACTTAGAAAAGAAAAAGATGATGGTACAAGTGAATACAGACTTTAAGACTGTTGGGAGGTAGAGGTATCATTTGAACTGGAATGTGTAAAGAACCTTCTACCACAGATTCCTCGATATTGTCAGTTGAAATAGTGTGATTGAGCCAATATTGAGACAACATGTCACTTTCATGAGGTCTGGTTTATCAAAGCCCTTGAAAAGACTCACCTGAATAGGCCAAACCAAAGAAAGGAAACCATATCCATAATTGACCCAAGATACCTATATTTCCCAGGATGATTTTGCATGAGACACGAGTCTCACAGATGTGGGATTTCCCCCACCACAGATTCCTCTAGTACCCCATTGCCGGAGGGGGTGAGTCTGCTGCCCACCACCCAACCTTCCTGCGCATGTGAGAGACAAACAGATGGGCAGAGGTTCTGTCGAGCAGTTCCAATTTATTTGGGAAGTACAGAATCTTATATAGGGTAACAGGTAGCCTCAGGCCAGGAATTTCAGGAATTCCAGGAGGGGAGAAACCTGAGCCAATTACTAGGAGCAAGACTGCAGAAGCCACCTCCCATAGGCCAGGGGTAAGTGAGCGAAATGACCCTGGCCAATCCGTCTTTTTTTGAAACAACATGACCCCTGCCCTGGTTCACGCCCAGGGCTCTGTCCTTGGCTGCCATCTTGCTTGCCACATGTAACCCAGTGACACTGACTGTTAGTCGCCATCTAATAAGTCGATAGACTTAGTGACCTCTTTGTCCCCGAACCCCACACACAGAGATTCTCGAGAAAGTGTTATAGAAAGGGAGGTGTTTTCCAAATGTATCTCAATATTAACAGAATGCATTTGAACACAAGTCACTGAAAATCTAGTCCAGTGTTCTTTTTTAAAATTGATTTTATGTTTTTGAAAATTAGTTACATAGAGGTGTGTGGTAGCAGGGAGAGAAAAGAAAGAGGGGAGATATTTCATCTGTCCATTTGCTGCTTCTCTTCCTGAGTAGCCACAATGGCTGGAGCTGGACCAGACCGAAGCTGGTCTTCCAAGTGGGTACAGGGTTCCAAGGACCTGGTCCATCCTCCACTGCTTTCCCAGGCACTTTATCCAATAGCTGAATCAGGAGAGGAGCAGCCAGGACTCAAATAGGCATGCGTGTAGGATGCGAACCTTGCAGATGGTTGTTGTGGTATGCTATAATGCTGGCTCCAGTGCTTTTTTTAATATGTCTAAAATAATTTTTACCAAAAACATAAGCAAATGCCAGTTATTTATAACTGAAAGGGAGACACAGAAGATGTGCATGTAAATTAAAGAAGACCTGAGAGGTGTAGGTATTTGTCAAAGGTTTGAATTTATTTAATTTGTAATGAAAAAGGGAATGGATGTTATGTACCTACAGAATGTAGTAGACAAAAACAAAATCTTTTCATGACACAATTGAGAATGTTTCCAGCAAAACCATCAACTTGGATTTAGTCACTTATCTTGCAGACATTTGCTATTAACATTCATGTCATAAAGAAGTGGAATGTAAGCTATTAACTGCTACCATAATAGAGAAAATTACTGATGTACTTGAGAACTATAAAGAGGAGCATTGCCTTCCACTTTTATAATGGAGGTAGATTATTCAGGAAAAGGCTCCCTGGAAAAGAGTCCTGTGATTGCAAGTTATGAGTATAATAGAAAGTGATTAAGTGCTAAGACTATGAGTCTGGATTTATTTGCTTACAAACATAGCTCATTGTATGACTTGATCTTTCTCAAGACACATGTCACATCTATTAGTGGTATAGAAAGAAATGGCTTCACTGAAAGAAACTGCTGCTTTCATGGAAATCAACTGCTCATAATCTTTTGAGTATGCCTGTATTTTATCCCCTGTTAATATTCAGATCTAAAAATTCAGTATCCTTCATTTTCCTTAGGTTTTTGGCTTAAACAGTATAACAAAGTCTAATTTTGATGAATTTTTAAAATCTAAATTCTAAAAAGATTCCTGATTTCAACAGGTATTCTTTATGTTGCTCAATTCTCTAATTAAATTTATTTTATAGGCTTATTGTGAGGAGTTCAGTAGCAGTAAAAGCACCTTTTGTTAACTCAAGAAATAATTTCTCTTTGCTATGATATCTAGTCATAGAAAGGCAAAACTATTTTAAAACCAGGATCACATGTGGCCAGAATGTCACAAAAACCAATAGAAAAGAGTACCAGTTAGCTTAAAAAATGCCTTGCCATCACATGAATTTCGAGCTCTATTGTGATTCTGATTGCCATTATAGTACTTTATATTTTAAACACTTGTGTTTAGTTGTTACATATAAATGAGCTGTTCAAAGTGCTTCACCTAGCTCACTTCTCTTAACAACCTCCCGTATTCAGTGCTTTTATTATATATACTTTTAAAATAAAGACCAATGGAGAGGAAATAACTTCCACAATTTTTCTTTAACATGATCTGAACTACACAGAATAGATTAGAACACACACCAATCTTGATTTTTATATTAACTATGCAATATGTAAGATACTTTCCCATTTTCAATAACTAATAAGAAATTATTTTTCTCATCACTCCTAGTGCATTCTTGACATGAGCAGGGTTAGTGAAAAACCCAGTTTCCAAGTATTCTTGGCATGAATTGAGCTAATTTAGACTTTAATTATCTATTTGTATATTTTGAAATATTTGCCTCTAAATTTATCTCTCTTGAATTTAAAACTATCAGATTATCAACATTTACTGTGAGACTATGATTATAGATAGTATCAGAAAATATTGATTGGACTTGTAAGCTTTTGTTACCCATTAAGTCAACTTGTTGGGTATATTTAGTAGTATGTCATTGTGTATCTGATCATGTAAGTACTTGGAAGGCAGACATTAAAATATGAAGGATCCACAAATCCTGGATATCAACTAGAATGCAGCCCTGAATCCATTTCTATGTGCCTGACAATTGTCGAAAAGGATAACTAATTTTGTAGCATTAATTAGAATTTAATTTTTCCTGATTCATGAGGAGTGCTGCATTTTACGGTCATGATTTGCATAATAATAACTACAATCCCAGCATAGCTATTAATGAGAGCACTGAAAGTAGAATTTAGGTCTGCCATCGAGATATTCAATTGAGATTGAAGTTTGTTTTGTTCTAATGCAAACTGAAGAAATCAACAACAGCTGTTGATCAAAAAGTGATTGTGAAACTGCAGCTCAAGAAGAAATTATTCAGAAACCTCTCTGAAATGACATTGTGTTGCGTTTTGTCTTATAGATTCTCTGAACAAATGAAAAGTATTCCAGATATGATAGTAAATTAAATATAGAACTCAAGGAAGATTTTCCTAAGTGTGGCTACTCTGTGTTATAAGCCAAAACTACTTTTCTTTAGCAGCTGGTTTTATTCCACAAATGCCACTGGGTTTATTTATAATATCTGATATGTAGTATTATTCTAAATTCTTCTTATGAATCTCTTTTTCTAAACAGGAGAGTGACAAGACAGGGAAATGCAGAGTATGTGTGCATGTGTATGTATGTGAGAGAGTGAGAGACAGAGAGGGAGAGAGACAGAAAGAGAAACAGAGAAGAAATATTTTCAATTCACTGTTTAGTGGTTTGCTTTCCAAATGTCCTCAATAGCCAGTTCTTAGCCAGGCTGAAGTGGATAGCCTGGAACTGTATTTGGGTCAGCTTCTGGGTGTCAGAGACCCCTATATTTGTGCTGTCTTCAACTAACTTTTTAGATGCATTTCTAGAAATTTGCATGGGAAGTGTAGCAGCCAGGATTAGAACAACTGCTGTGATATTCAGTGCTACATAGCAAAAGGCCCTGCTGTGTCACCATGCTGATTCTTTTTTTTAAAATTTTTGAATTATGTGGTACAATTTTGTATAGACTGGGATTCCCCCCCAAATTCCCACCTCCTCAACAGACTTTCCCCATTCTAATACAATGGTATAGTCCTTCAATTCCATCAGTCTCTTATTTAAGTGTACCCCGACATTGCTGGTACAGACTGTTTGGTTTTTGTTTTTTGGCACCATGTTGGTTTTTTAAAAATATTTATTTATTTTTATTACAAAGTCAGATATACAGAGAGAAGGAGAGACAGAGAGGAAGATCTTCCATCCGATGATTCATTCCCCTAAGTGACCGCAACAGCTGGTGCTGCACCAATCTGAAGCCAGGAACTTCCTGCAGGTCTCCCACGTGGATGCAGGGTCCCAAGGCCTTGGGCCATCCTCAGCTGCTTTCCCAGGCCATAAGCAGGGAGCTGGATGGGAAGTGGGACTGTCAGGATTAGAACCGGCATCCTTATGGGATCCCGACGTGTTCAGGGCGAGTTCTTCAGCCAGTAGGCCATCGCGCTGGGCTGATTTTTAAAGCATATGATATCCATTCCCTGACAGATTACAAACATTGATTTTTACTCTTTCTTCCTATTTTCACATCCATTTATTCAAAATGTTTAGTACAGACCTCATACCATGGAACAGCAACCTCATAAATCTTTAGGGCTGAGTAATACTTCATAGTTTTCAAATAGTTTTATATGTAACATTTAATCAACAAACTGATGTAACGGTATAATTTTACCATTTCATTGGGAAGTAAATTGGAGCTCATGTAAATTGAACTTCTTGGTCAGAGTCATAAATACACTATTTGTTTCCCAGAGCTTCCATAACTTACCACAAACTTGAGGACTTGAAACAATAGAAAGCTTTCTTTTGCAGTTCTATGGGACACAAGTCTGAAAGCAAGGTGGCAGTAGGGCCACCTTCCCTGTAAAAGCACCAGAGAAATTCTTTCTTTCTCCTACTGGGGTTTACCTCTGCCAGCTTCTGGGGATTCCCAGAATTCTTTGCCATGTGCAAGCATGAGATCCCACAGCTTTTTCTCTGCTTATGTGTACATGCTGCCAGGTCACAATAGACCACATGTTATCAGATTTGCTGTCCATTTAAACCTGGATGATCTCGTTTCCATGTCTTAAATTACAAGTGCAAAGACTTTGTTTCTCAATTTGATAAGTTTCACAGGTAATGAGTGGATGTGGCAATCGTGGGAGACATAATTCATCCCATTCCAATTACATAACTCAATAAATGACGAAGGGCCAAATAAAAGAGAAGCCCTAGCTGGGGATGCTGGAGTTCCTTTTGAAGTCAGGCTGCTCCTCTGCTTCTTACCTGGCTTCCTGTTAATGTGCCTGGAATGGCAGAAGGTAGACTAATGGTTCAGGTGCGTGGCATCATTATTACTGCACATATGGGAGAACCAGATCCGGGAGATCTTGAACCTGGGTATTCACATCAAAACCCACTGACTTTTTTTTTTTTTACTTCCATTCTTAAACTCATACTGTGAGAAAATGAAACAGGCTACATGAGCTAATTTTTATCTACTTAGGTATGATGAAAATAATTTTGAGCAGGTAAAAGAAAATTAACAGTGACATTCTGATACTTACTTAGTTTTAAGTAGGTCCAGGCATTGTGTAATGAATTACATTTATATGAATTACATTAATTAGCGTAACAGTGCTGATATATGCCTTATCTTAACTTTGTAATTAGACACAGCTTCAGCTGGGCTATGTGTACTGAAAACATTATATATTTCTGATGTTCTAACCCTTACTCTTTAGAGTGTCTCCCTATGGAAATGGCACAAAACCTGATTTATTTATTCATTTATTTATATATTTGTGTATGGATGTAAGTATTTATTTAACATATGGCATGTAGTGTAATACTGGCATATAATGCATCATACTTAGGCAACTTGTGATTATAATCTCTTGATATAGGTTTATCCAGTGATATCTAACAAGAATCTTTCAAAAATTCATGGCAGATATTTTGATTATGAAAATGTGTGCAGATTTCAAAAATTGTTATATATCAGATAAACATATCTTTTCATTTTCCCCGCAAATTTTTGCAGCACTTTTATACTTATTTAAAATATTTTTCTTTATAAAACTTAGTAAATTAATTTTAAAGATTTTTTAGAAATCTTAGATGTGAAACGTTAAATTTATTCTGTTTGTCAGTTTGAGGATTGGAAGCTTTTTATTCTCCATTTTTTTTTCTGTTCTGCACTGCAAAACATACAAATAAATATACAATTACTTTACGATACCTGATTGTATAATTTAATATGCTGCATATCATCTTCAGCTATAGCTGTAGGTCATTATTTTGAAACAGTGCCTACTACTCTTATTTCACCATAATATTTACCTTGATAGTATAATACTCCTTACAATGGCTTTTCATAAGCAGATGTTATTAATAACCGATCTAATGTTTATCTGCAATATTTGTCTATCTTCTAATGTAATTGAATTATATTTTTCCTATTAACAGAATGGTTTTTAGAAATATTGGTAAATTAGACTACTCAATTTGCTTTGCTATTATTATTCACTATTTTATATACCAATAATATCTTTTTAGTTTTTCTCAACCAACTGTACCCCTTTTTTTTCAAGTATTATTCATTTTTATTGTAAAGTCAGATATACAGAGAGGAGGAGAGACAGAAAGGAAGATCTTCTGTCCGATGATTCACTACCCAAGGGACCACAATGGCCAGTGCTACACTGATCCAAATCCAGGAGCCAGGAGCTTCCTCCGGGTCTTCCACACGGGTGCAAGGTCCCAAGGCATTGGGCTGTCCTTGACCTCTTTCCCAGGCCACAAGCAGGGAGCTGGATGAGAAGTGGAGCTGCTGGGATTAGAACCAGTGCCCGCATGGGATCCCGGCATGTTCCAGGCGAGGACAATAGCCACTAGGTCGTCTCGCTGGGCCCAGTACCCTTTAATCTTTTATCCAAAAAGGCTCCATATACTCTAAAAGAGTATAGTAGTTTCTGATTGCTTTTCTGATTCTGTTTTTTTCATATTGCCTCCGAAGATTAGCTGGCTAACATGATTACTAAACATAGTATTATAGTTAAGATAAACAGATAATATTAATAAAAATTTAAAGTATTATTCTACATATGTTCTAGTTCTGGCCTCTTTTAATAGGATTTAATGTTTTGTTCCACTTTATTACCTCTCAGTAGTGAACACATGTCTTCATTGAATTGCACAGAGATGCTTAAACCTTCTGAGAATACTTTTAGTTCAGAGCTCATCAATGTGTATGAGTAATTCAAATTTATTTTTCAAATGTTCCTTGCCTTTACATATTTTAAGTGGATTTTTGTCAACCTTTGTGTTTCTTAATTACCTTATATTGTTAGGCCTTTCTGGAATTCAACCAATTTCCCTAATCGCAAGAAAATTAAAATAAAATTTCTCTGCAATTTTGAAAACTTTACCTCCCTTTCCAGATCGTTAACAAAAGTACTAAAAAGGAGACACGTGGTTTGGATACTGGAATAACCCTGCTAATTAACCTCTTTGCTTCCTAAGGATTTGAAACTTTTTTCCACTCAATTTCTACCACTTAACTTGTTTTTAATGGCTTAGGGCCATCCATGGGGGGGAAAGTGTCCTGAGTAAATCATTTTGCTGAACGCTTTTATTTGTATGAAATCCTGTGAATGTTAACATCAAGGACATTCTTAGCTGTACTCTTGTTCCAGGGAGGTTTATAAACTATGTGTATAAAGGGGGTTATTTTTATAGGTACCAACTCTCCTCTCGCTTTTTATTTTGACTCAGTGTTTCTCAAGTGGGAAATTTCATAGAAAATTCCCTGAGAGTGCATGTTAAAGATGTGAATTCTTGTGCCTCCCTTTGGAGGTACTAAATCAGAATCCAGCATCCTTTGGTTGACTCACTTGCCTTTTTGGAGATGAATTCAACTATCTTTCTCAGAATACGCTAAAGAATAGAAGAATCAGTAGTACATGGGCGTTTGTGAGAAATATAGAGATTTTTCTGTCCCCTGATTCAGTGCTTATCCATACTGAAGCCAGGAAGCAGGAGCTTCTTCCAGGTCTCTTGTGTGGATGGTATAAACACTTGAGTCATCTTTCAATACACTTTCTAGGGTATTAACAGGGAGCTGAATAGAAAGTTGAATAGCTGGGATGAACTTGTGTGCTTATGGGATGCTGATATCACAGGTGGTGGCTTAATCTGCCACAATGTTTTAGAACATGTTTAGAAACAATAGTATGTAAGAAAATAGTTATACATGCCACTTATACTAGCTGTCTATTTAATTTCACTCTTAGTATCCTTCTCTGTCAATTCTTTGTTTTCCTAGATCCAGGTCTTGCATTGCTCTTGTGTCTTTGTTCTCTTGAGAAGTGACATATGTGCATGCAATAAATAGTATTTGACTGAACTTGCCATCTAGGACTTAAACATATATACTGAACATATATATTATTAAGCATACTTTCCTGCTTTAATTTTTAAGAAAATATAATTGTAAATTAGGTGCAGTGTTTCCTGTATCCTGTGTTGCAAATATATTTTATAGCCTTTATTGGCACTTTTAAAAGTCATGCTTACTTTTTAAAATTATAATTGTTATGTTTTTGCTCAGTGGTATTCTGGCTGCTTAGCAATTACCTTAATCTGTTTTGTAAATATTTTAATATAATAATTGGACAACTGCAATTGCTGTAGAGCGTATATCACATAATCCTCTTCCATTCTGGAGAAGCTTATGCAGTTGTTGGGATTCCTGCCTGATTTTCCCAATGACTTTTTCAAGGCAACCTCAATTTCCATTATTTTATAAATGTAAAGCACTTATTTGCCTTTCTTTCAACACATGAATCCAACAAAAAGTACTGTCAGATACAGATATCATCTCTACAGCCCAGATACCCAGTGGCAATGTTATGGAAAGCTAGACTGTGTGCTTTTACAGATGTCTCCATAAGTTCCACTCACTTTGACTTGAATTGGAATATAATTAATTGTCATTGCATGTATGGAGACCCATTTTTAAACTTATTACCTAAGGTAATATAATTCCTTGGTTAAATTTATTAGAAAGCTATTTTACAACTATGCCTAATTTTTACTTCAACTTCCTGTGACCTCTTTGCAGATTTCTTTTTGTTAAATTATATTGTTATTAAGGCTTTTCAGTTTTTAAATCCTTTGAAAATATTTCTTACAGTAACATGAATGTGTGGGCAGTAGATCACACATATGAAGGGGCTGCAATACATGAAAATATTTGCACCCTGTTAAAATCTACTGAAATTAGTTATTCATTGTTTCAGTAACTTTGTCAATAATTCCATTTTGAAGTATTGTTTAATTTACTGGGAAGTCAGAATTGCAGAAAGAGAAGGAAAAATAGAGGGATCTCCCACTTGCTGGTTCACTCCCCAATGACCACACCAGCCAGAGTCGGAGCAATCCAAACCCAGGATCCAGTTTTTGTTGTTGTTGTTGTTTAATTTTATGTATATTTTGCTTCAAGCATATATCACAAGTATATCCCCAGAAATCAAACTGTGATTTTGTTGAAATATTTGTCTCTCTGTGCTCAAAATTTGAGTAGGTTTATATAATCACATTTCAAAATATTTCTTAAATATAAGGCATTTTTATTAATGATAAAAATGATAATAGTTACAATTTTAAAGTAAACACACGTAAGAAAAGAAAGCTTATGGGTTATTGGAACTCCTTTATCGACATTCAGTTTATCTGTAAATCCTAGCTTGTACTACAATAGTAGTATTAAACTCATGCTGGCCTAAAAATGTGATTTTGGTGACTATGACATATGTGTGTGTGTGTGTGTGTGTGTAACTATTGTAATAAGTGAACTATAAGCCTGTTACTCAGATTATGAGAAAAATATATCAATAAAACTTCTCAAATTTTCTGCCTACACAAATTTGTTTTTAAAAAGGACTGTGACTAGCAATCAGCACTTTCCTAGCGCAGCTAGTGAGAAGAGCTAAAAGAAAGGAAACAGAATGGCATAAAACTCCTCTTTGAGGATATTGGAAGAGAACCAAACTACAAATGTGACACTTGAGAGAAGTAAACAATCAAATCGTATATTTATTTGGAATTCTATTTGAAGGCATTGACTGGATGCCAACAGAAGGAGCAGAGGCCCACACAGAGCACAGAGACCTCCCTGTGCTGGTAGCACTGACAGCACTGTTACATTCTACAGAAGCCAGAACAGAAAGAATCAGAGAACTGGACAAAAGAACTAAAAATTTGCATAAAGTCCAGTGGAGTCACTCTAAGTTAATCTGAGTGAATAACACAACTCCATAAATATGCACAAAAGAACTACCTGAAAAGAAATACTATGAAATTTAACTTGAGCCTGATTAGAGATTGAGGCTAAAATAGAGATTTAAATGTGAGAATGAACAGTCTAAAACTTCTAGAAGTCAGGCCCAGTGCAGTACCTACTGGCTAAAGCCCTCGCCTGTGTGCAGCGGGATCCCATATGGGTGCTGGTTCTTACCCCGGCAGCTCCAATTCCCATCCAGCTCCCTGTTTGTGGCCTGGGAAAAGCAGTAGAGGACTGCCCAAAGCCTTGGAAACCTGCACCTGCGTGGAAGACCTGGAGGATGCTCCTGGATCCTGGCCAGCCATTGTGGCCATTTGGAGAATGAATCAGTGGATAGAATAGCTTTTTCTCTGTCTCTACCCCTCTCTGTAGGTCTGACTTTCAATAAAAATAAATAAATCTTAAAAAAACCCACAAAACTTTCTAGAAGTCTAGGAAGCAAATCTCTGAGATTCAGGATAGCGAAAATTTTCCCAGAGAGCAAAACCATTATGTATATTGAGAGTGTATAGTATATGACTAAACAATAAAAAAAAACTTAATAACTTTTCATAGTATTTCAATAGATGCCTTACAAAAGAAAATATGCACACGACCAACAAACAACACAAAGGAATGATCAGTGTCTTCAATTATCAGCATTTTATATCAAGAGACATGGAAATATTTACTCGGGAAAAAAAAGCTTGTTAGAAAGACTCCTATGCTTTATTTAGAGATCAGCAATTCCAAAGCAGCCCAAATGTCCAGCAAGAGAAAACGGGGACAAGTGATAGTCGAGAGCCACAGTGGAGACTGTTCAGCAATAAAACCAGTAAATGGACAAAAAGTATCTCAAAATCAACCACTTCTTAGCCTTTTGGCTAACATCAAGTGGAAACAGTTTCAAAATCCTGACACAGTAATACGTTTATGTTTCTATGACACTGATCAATAGTGATAATCATCATGATATCACAACGTTCTTCTTCCTGGGAAGGTGCAAGAGTAACAGACGTCAGTGGTACGTGAGAATGTTCTACCATAGAGGAAATGTTATCAGTCTTGATTGAAATGGAGTTTTTCTGAGCGTTTAGGTTTGTCAAAGCTCAGTCATAGAGAAGAATGAAATCCTGTCTTTTGCAGTAGAGTGGATGCATCAAAAGACTAATATGCTTAGCGGAAATATGTAGCTACAAAAAACACAAGCAGAATTTCCCTAATTTGTGGTAACTAATATACAACATTCAGAACCATGTGATTTACAAGTGAAAGTGATATTTGGAGATTTGATAATTACTTATAACACTTCTCTATGCTCTTGAGGGACAATAATATATCTACCTAGAAAACAAAGTGAATATTTAAAATATAATTTACTTTATGAAAACTACACTTCAATGAGCTTAATAAGGAAAACAGAAGAATAAAATTGCATATAATTCAATATAAAAGAATTAAGGAATATATTATCATTATAACATACCTATGTTAACTTGAATGTAAGGTTGAAGATGAATTTGTTCAGCCACTACTTTATTCATTTTCTAGATAGTATTTTGAAATTCTAATATACATTTTTTATTCTTAATGTGCGTATTCCAAGTTGTAAATTTCATTAACATATGCCAATGAAAATGTGTATTTCCAAACAATTATTGAACTGTAGGTTATTTTTCTACTATTATAATGTTTAGATTTCATATCTTTATGAACGTTACATTTCTTTGCTTATCTATTTTTTAGTTGCATACACATTTTCAATCAAATCTAACCTAGTATGAGCACATTTTAGTGAAAGAAATAATTTTTATGATCCCTTTGAAGCCTGTTACATTTTTCTCCTGTACTACAATGAGTATACTTGAATATATCATATTTTGAATCCTTGAAGGATTCATGAACACAGTCTGCAATTTGGGAACAAAATGTGCTCAGTGGGAAGAATCATTTCCATAGGATTAGCTTGCATCAGCTCAGAAGTCTACTGATTGAGTCTCCAAAACTTTTTCAGAGAGAAGATAACCTCACTGGAAGGAAACCTAGATTAGTCTTCAAAGTAGTCTTTGACCAAGGGCAAGGAAAATGTTAGTCCTTCCATTGAAACAAACAACTGAATACAGAAAGCAATGGACAGGTTTCATTGAAATTCATAGAAATAGGATGCCTCGGACAAGAGCTTTGCTGCCCTTCTGGGTGTCAGTGGAACAGCAAGAAACCACCATTATTAATAAGAAGGAAGTAAGAGGAAGCTGTCTGGTAAGTTATGAGAAATATAATGTAATCCCCAAATGGATGCTGGTCATCAAAGACATTTAAAAAAATCTCTTTCAAGAAAATAGCAGTACAAAAAATGTGTAGACATTTTGTTTGCTCACAACGAGTTACAAAATTCCATCAACTAACTGAAGCGAAACAGGTCTACATGATAGTATTGATACACTTAGGGGTTTGTTGAAGCAAAGGTACATTAAGAGGTATCCAAGTTTATATTAATGCCCTCCATATTTTGCTAGCATTTATGTTACAAAATAAATGGAATACTTAAATCTTTTCCTGTATTTCAAATTTCTAGTATGCTGTGATATATACTTAGTGTATCATTGTCTACAACTGTTACTGAAACTTTATCAGTTTGTGGAATGGTTGATGAACAAAAATCTCTTCATTCACAAAGTTTTCCCTAGGCTGTGAAACCGACTTCTCATTTCACCTTTAGATACACAAAGGTCTCATCTGAGGCAATAGTTATGGACTCATTATATGATTAATTTAAACTTATTTAATGTCTTTTATTTTAATATAAATCCTAAGACTCTCAGTTTTTTGTTGTTGTTATTGTTGTTGGGTTTTTTTTTTCTCACATGGAATGCAGTGACTAAATTAATTAATATATTCTTTTGACTTTTCACTGAATGGTGAGTGGGTTGGTTTACAGCAGCTTGCAGAGCATGTTATAAAAATTTGAATACTTGATAAAAATAACAGACAATGTTTGAGGAGAGGGGAAAGAGAAATTTTAAGCTGTCTGTATATGAAGAAGTAGCAAATTCAAGTTTCCAGAGATACCATCCAGCTGAATAAGGATGCTTTGGAATTTTTAAAAGAAGCTACAAGCAGTAATGGATCACTAAAACAGGTGAACAAGGGATAGTGAGAACTGTTTCTTGGCCTCCCATCAGAAAAAGAGAGCTAGTTGGAATCACAGTGGTAATTTGGTCATATTACCCGTTCATCATGTGTCCAAGTTCGTGGTTAGTCAGCAATGTTGTATGCTTCAGGGAAGTGTAATGATGGTTATGTGGGCCTCGGTCATTCTGGGGGCTACAGCTGGTGATATTAACTTTCTGCCCTGGGCATGAAATTCCCCTAAGCAAAGCCCTTTTGACGATACTGGCCATAAAAGTGTTATGTACTGGAGCAACAAAAGTCTGCATGAGTCCAGCGATTGGAATGTTGGAGGACTGGCTGTACCATTTCATCTGTCCATTCACTGACTGATTTTTAGTGCTGTCAAAATGAAGGGCAAGGGAAGTGAAAGGAAGCAGGCTAGGGAACTGGGGACTAATGGTAGTTAGTACCTGCTTTTAAGATGCTGTTAGGGGACTGACTTCAAGGGTAAATTCATTTTCCAACATTTTTTCTCTATTATTAAAGAATTTCTGCCTGACTTTCTACCTTTATAATTATGTCCCTGGAAATGAAATAATTGCATAGAAGATTATACTATTATTTGATAAATACTTCTTTTAATAATACTGGTGGTCATAACAATGTTGACCATTCCTTCATTCTCTACTGTTACCTATTTCCCAATAATCAGTAATTGCATTTTGTTTAGTCCTATCTTAAAAGAACATAGATTATATAATATCATAAGTGAACTCAGACTTGCTGACCATCTGTTATGTGCTTGCCAGGAATGTTTATAACAGCTATTATATGTTTAATCATTTTAACTATACTAGGATCTGCTGATATTGTCCCTTATTTTGTAGGTGTTGAAAATGAGGTCAAATATTTAAAATTTAATCCAGTTAATAACTAGAAATTCCTGTAGTAAAGTCTAAATATGGTTTTAAAGTTCCCACATGCTATCCACTCTTCTAGCATAATGAACTAAATTTTCTGAAAATTTTAAATTATGAATCTAAAGCCATATAATGGTATGGAAATGTCACATATTACATGTTATTTATACAGTGAATGAAAATGCTTTGCATTACATTAAAGTTGTAACTTTAAAGCAGTGTGACATTTTAAATTGTTTGCCTAGCTGATTGCCTTAAGGAGCTACTTCTCTTTGGAGAAAATAACTCTTTAATTCACATGTGACAAACATTGTGGGAGGTACAAGACTATATGGGTGTTTCAAAAAATTAAAATTATGATATAGCTAAGAAAATGTACGAATGATCACTTGCTCCCAACTACTACCTTATGACAAAAGAACGTTTCAGCTTTAGTATAGATGGAACTACAGGGCATAACTTAGAAACCTATCTATGCAAAACAAAATGTTTTATTTATTTAATTCTGCATCTGCAAAACCCAAACCTATGCTAGTCTCATTTAAATCTTCCTGTCCATACGTAGGACAACTTGCTGGCATCTGTATCTGCACTTGTATATGCTTGAATACACCCTGTTTTATTAGCTAAGACACTTGTAATTAGACAAAGATTGCAGATCATTTGTGGGATGGTTTGTCAAATTGGCCTGGAAAAATTTTTGTTATCTAAATGATACAAGTCTTAGTAATTACTTCTAAAGCAGGTATTTATTAATACATTTACTTAAAATAGCTAACTAGGTATTTTTGCCTAGTGGAAAAATGAATTCTAATGAAGTTTGCTATTATTACATTTTTAACATAGTCTATTGTAAAATACTAGGAGTAGTATTAGCCTACATAAAATTATAAAAATTCTAAAAGCTGTTAAATAGATTTCCTCAGTATCACAGAAATGCAGCACTTTTATTCCTCAGTGGAAGAAAAACATAACATAGAAAATACAGTACCAACAATTATGGTGTAGTATGCTTTCCTACTGATAACTGATAACTCTTGTATTTTTAGGGTCACTATTCTTGTTACTGTTCTTAGGATGTTATTATGAAAAATTATGTACATCTCATATAATAGTTATTTCTTTCAAAACTGTGTCCCATTCTTAATCTGTCTTTTTATGATACATTTCCAAAAGGTGATGCTTTATTCCTAATTTCACCTCTTAGTGGGCCTTCGATGACTTCCTGATGTCTGTTCATACATTGAATTTAGCTATGTGAAATAGACCTTTTGCATTTAGATCTAGACCTAAATTATTTTTTCTGTCTTTTTAAAATCAAATTTCCTTGTAGTACCCCATTTTTGACTGTTTTTTATCTTTGAATAGTTTTTGCACTTCAGCCAACTGTTTTTGATTTATTGTCTAGAAATACTGTTACTATCCCCCTGTCTCCCTGTCCTTCTTCTTCCCTTCAGGCTTTACCTTTTTGACATTATAATTTATATTTCTCGTATGTATTAATTGACTTAGTTTTATAATATTTATATGAATTAGGCATTATGAACTCTATTGTACGTATAAGGACACAAGTCACACAACAGCTAGACATCTTGCTCAGTTATTCAGCAAATAGGATAGAACTGGACATTGCACTCTGATATTCTAACTTGTGTCTACTTTTTCAACTGGTTTATTAAGGATTCTCTCATTTCTACTCCTCTTTCTCCCCGTCCCCTGTCACCTATTGTCTCCTCTTTCATTTTCTTCTTTCTCCTTCATTTTTTCCTATCGCTTCACTCTTTCTTGACTGATCTAAGTGCCCAGCTGTGTTGTGATTTGTCTAGATATGTAACATGATATTTGCTTTAAAGCCATATTCTATTCTGAGCTGCCATTTACTGATTTAGTACATTCTGGACCAAATTCATTTCTCTGTGCTAGCATTTGCAGAACTAACTACATCTGCATTTGATCCCACTGCCCTTTTCAGCAGGTCTCATTATGATAACAAACACCCTTCCATATTTAAATGACAGGTTTTTGCTTTTCGTAAAAAATCCTTCTCACAATAGTGGAAGTTTGGTAGCAATTCCATATCTAGCTGGAATTCTGGGCATCTCTGTGTGTTTGTCTACAAAACTCCCTCAGCGTTCTCAGCAACATTTTACTATGACATGTCATTCTGTGAGACCATCTGGACTTCGAGGCCTTTTAGGGCAAGTAGGTGTGAAGATAGCGTTAATGTCCTCCATTCTAGATCCTCACAGTTATCCAAAATGGTAATCACGTTTATCCATCTTTTTTTTTTCTTAATTCCTAAACTTATTTGCTTATCTGGGAGGTAGAGTAAGAAAGTACATGAAAGAGATGCAAAGAGACAGATACATTCAGAGCTCTTCCTTGCTGGTTACCACCCCAAGTGCCCATAATGGATAGGGGCCCAAGTTGGGAGCCAGCGACTTAATCTGTTTCTTCTACAACAGTGTCACAAATTCAGTTACTTGAGCCATCACTGCTGCTTCTTGGGGTCTGCATTAGCAAGTGAAATAGGGTGCAGCCTTCTGCATCAACTGGCCACATGCATATTGTCACTGCTATGATCTCTTCTGTGCTCCCCTTTTTTAATTCTTACTTCTTCTGTATTGGAAACACTGAAATTATTTTAATTTTTCAGGCTTAAACAAAAACTACTGCTTTTTTTTAATTGTTCTGTTGGTTTTAAATTTCAGAAGTTGGGAACTCTGTATTTCTATTTTGGTTTCCCTATCCCCTGGATTTGCAAGATACTACAAATAGCTGAGTGGTTCACAGAAGAAAAAAAGGAGGTGAAGGACAGTAAAAAGTACTTCTGTAGAACAGTTCTGATATGTTATTGTCAGATTTGAAATAAAAAGAAACGCTGAAACTGAACTTGTAGGGCCAGGATGGGGAAAATTTAATTAGATAAATAATGGGAAACAATTATGCTTATGTAAGCAATACTTAAGTAAGCTTATTTTGAGGAATTTTGCTTATTTAACTTAAGCTATGATGAATCAGAGGTGGAGGACTAGAGAAGCAGATTTTAAGTACATTATTTCCAGTAGCCATGTTAGCCCAAGGTGGGTTATATTTCCCAGTATATGCTAATAGTGCCCCTTTTCACAGAAGAAGATTGTACATCTACCCATTAAAAGTAAAAGCCTGTTTTGACAATGCTATTTTTCTGTAGTGTATACTTTCAAAACAAATCCTCATTTAATTTAGAATTGACAACTCACAAGGTTTTAGTGTGTGATTTGCATTATCATGTCGTAACTTTTAACCTTCCTTTATAAAAAGAAAATGAATAGTTGCATGTACTTCCCCTCACGTGTAAGCGACTGTCGCTTTTATTCATGGTTTGTTTCTTGTGACAAGGTTCTCAGCAGATGGGTTTTATCTTGGTGTTTTTATAGTTTCTTAATTATTCAATGTCATTTTTAAATGGATGCTTCAGAACTGCTTGAGTATTTACATACTCTTTGTCACCTTGCTTAACTTTGCATGTCTCTTAGAGGGATCCTAATAATTATTGTAATAGAACTTGAGTGAAGTTATATCAGCCTGCACATACCATTAGTGCATTAATGTGTCAAAATAGCAGTGAATGACACAGCTCTATGCAGTCTTAAAAGCTACTAATGGCAGACCAACTCTAAAGAATTGATTTGTAAGCAATACCGAAGCTATAAAACTTTCTGCTTGATATATAGTTTCAGAAAGCCTTGTTCTATTACTCACCTTATTTTTAGTAGATGAGTAATAGCTATTAGAATAAGTGAACAATGCTTAAAGACAATATATGTGATGTTCTATTTATGAAAGTAGCAACATAAAGCTTCAAAAAAACCAACAAGGTAACAACACATTAAAATTAATTCAGTTGTTAACATTTAAACTGCAATTTAATCATGGGTCAAATCTTTTAAGTTATTGTTTGTGGTTAGTAGAAATGAGTTTGGTAATGCACTTTGTCAAACTAATAGCTTTTTGACACCTAGAATTACTGAAGGGAAAAATATTTGAAAATTAAAACATCGTCCTAAGTAGAAGTTTATGACACATAACGTAAAGTATAATATTGCTTATAACAATATATACGTATATGTGTAGAATGTATAAATTGTTTTTCGCACATGAAAAATTATGTTTTAAAAGTAAAAGCATACACATTGAAAAGGTAAATGCCTCACACAGTTCAGGTTTAGTAAGAAATGAAGCATACGGGTTTCATTGTCCATGTAGCAGAGATTCTTAGGACACCAAGCAGTTTTTGTGCGGGTGTTATCTCTATTTTAGGGAGCATCAGTGGATGAGCAGTCGTCTCTCCCATGCCCCTCATTGAAACTCCCAGGACTAAGTCCAATTTCTAGAATAAATTGGGAGCCTTATAAATATTTTTAAACAAATCTGATGATTGTAACAAAAGACAGAGTTTATAGGTGTTATGAGAAAAACACGAAGCATAATGCAATGAGAAATCCAAACCTCAGAACTCTGAAGTGCCCCATAGTGCCCACATGGGGACAATATTGGACACCAAAAGGTGACTTAATTTCTTCCACCCTTACTTCGAGCTTGTGCTTCCATAATGTGTAGGGAATTTTGCAGTAATTTCTTTAATCAGGCTGAATATGTAAAATTGACAGTTTTTTTTTTTTTTAAGATTTATTTGTTTTTATTGGAAAGTCAGATATACAGAGAGGTCAGACAGAGTGGGAGATCTTCTGGCAACTGATTCTCTCACCAAGTGACTGCAACAGCTCATGCTGAGCTGACCCAAAGCTAGGAACTTCTGGGTTTCCCACCTTGGGTGTGGAGTCACAAGGATTTTGGCCATTCTCTTTTGCTTTCCCAGGCCATAAACAGGGAGCCGGATGGGAAGTTGGGCTGCTGGGACAGAGCCGGCACCCTATGTTGGATCCCAGTACATGCAAGGTAAGGACTTTAACTGTTAGGCTACTGCACTGGACCCAAGATTATATACATATAAAATTTTTTTTCTGATTTTGCAATTCTAAATAACTTCATTCATAGGATATTCTATATTGAACATTACAGTACACTTTAAGAAGTGAAATAAAAAAGCAATAGGGCATAGTTCTGAAGTTTTTTTATACCTAAAAAATTACCATGAAATTTCTTATTCTAACTTTACCATATTTTAATATTATAAAGTCTATTATTTGCTAACTTCCTGTTTTGAATTTCTCTCTCAACTTGTGATTAACTCCTCTCGAGACAATGGTGGGTTTTTAATGGGGTTATTATTTTGCGGTTGTTTCTTCTTTCAATTTCCTTTTGTGTATTTCCTCCTCCAAGCACCTACAAACACAAGTACATGTCTTTTCTCATTCATTTGATAAATGATCCTTACATTGAGGGTGTCTTACTGAGAAAATGAGCTTTTGTATGTTGTTAAAAATTCTGGGAAGCCACATCCCAAATGTTTATACATTTCTGAATGCTAGGTCCTAAATCTGAAAGCCAGAAGGACAAGTGACTTGCTTGTGATATCCATAACTACTTACAGTAATGCAGCCTTATAAATTTACTAAGGTCATGATTTATAGATGTACAAATTCCTATAAGTAAAGTTTTCATCTCTGAAAGTGTTCTACACCACCACAACAAGATTTGTGGTTTGCTTAATTATAACTGTATATCTTCATAGCAGTTATCAGTCATGTCTCACATTCACCTTAGCGAGACCAAGTTCCGAATATCATTCCCCCCCTTCCAAAGGGCTGATTATGTTGCACTTGATTTCATTGAGAGCCTGGGTTTGAATAACTATCATTATTATTTTAAAATTTTTATTGTTATTATTTGCTAGGATACATTTTTGTAGGAATAGAGGTTCCTACCTTCCCATCTCCTTCATTCCTTCTTATATTTCTCTTCTGCAACTTCCCCTCATATTATCACAGTAGTATTGTCCTTTTGTAAAAGTCAAATGCATTATGGCATTGTAGGTATAGGTAAAGGTAATAAAAAAAAATCTAGTGTCATATTATCAAGGTATAGTCAACTGTTTTATTGGAAATTCTTTTTATTTGGGAGTAGGGCTGCACAATGCAGCGCATAAAATTTAAATTTTTTTTTTTTAAATAAAAGAAGATATTGGGCCCGGTGCAGTGGCACAGTGGTTAAGGTCCTCGCCTTGCACGCCCGGGATCCCATATGGGCGCCCGTTCTAATCCCGACAGCCCCGCTTCCCTTCCAGCTCCCTGCCTGTGGCCCGGGAAAGCAGTCAAGGACGGCCCAAAGCTTTGGGACCCTGCACCCGCATGGGAGACCCGGAAGAGTCTCCTGGCTTCGGATCAGCATAGCATGGGCCATAGCGCTCACTTGGGGAGTGAATCATCGGACGGAAGATCTTCCTTTCTGTCTCTCCTCTCTGTATATCCGCCTTTCCAATAAAAATAATAAAATAAATCTTTAAAAAAATAAATAAAATAAAATAAAAGAAGATATTATAAGAAGGAGAAATTTACCATGTTCCTGGATCAGTAAAAAATCAATATCATAAAATGTCCATATTGCCAAAAGTAGTATACAGATATAATCTTTATTTTATTTTGATTGTTGCATTTTAATGCTGTTGATCTACTCCATAATTCTCTGGGGGAGATAATTTCTATTTTTGCTTTGTGGTACTGGCTTGGCAGATGCTATAACATTGTTCTTGATTTCACTGAACTTGCCAGAAATATGTAGATTTCATGTCCCTATTTGGATGCTTATTCTCTGGAGTACTTTACACAAATTCAGTCTCTGTAAACTCCGCTTACTTTTCTTAATAATACATCCGATAATCATCTCTCCTTGAAAAGATTGATAAGAGCAAATGTATAACAGAAACATTAAAGAGCCTCGTGATCTTTTAGTTTATAGTCAGACACAGTACTGATTTGTTTTTTGTTTTGTTTTTGATTCTCAACCCTTCGGAACTGTGGTAATCTCTGCAATGATAGTAACACCTTTTAGATGACTTAATTTATGGTTGGAGAGCTGTATCTAGCTTCAGCATATGGACTGGTCACTTGAAACACTAAAGGCATGATTAGAATGTTTGAACTTTCAGCCCTATCCCCTCGATTTGTGTGGGATGGGAGAGGGAGCTAAAAACTGAGTTGACCACCAGTGGCCAAGACAATGGTTTAATCAATCATGCCTATGTAGCAAAGTTTCCCCAAAAACCCATAAGGACAGGGTTCACAGAACTTTCTGGAGAGTTGACCATGTGGAAATTTCTGAAGGCTGACATGGGCAGAGAGGGCATCTAAGCTATCTGCTTTTTCTTTCCTTTTTCGTATTGGCTTATGCATCTCATCCATCTGGCTAGCCATCTGTACCTTTTGTGATATCCCCTAAAATAAATGAGTAGATGTAAGCACGGTGCTTCCACGAGTCTGTGAACCACTGTAGCAAATTAATCAAACCAAAGGAGAAAATTGTGACAACCCCAGTTTATACCTGATCAGTCAGGAGAGGTGGTCACAGTCCTTGTTTGTGACTTGGACCTGTACTAGGTGCAGCCCTGTAGAACTGAGCCCTCAGTCTACAGGATTTGATGCTTTACTGGATAGATAAAATTGAATTGAATTAGAGGATACCTAGCTTTGTCTTCCGGATGAATCTGCAGATTGACTAGGTGTGCATGTGTAGTCACCTGGGATTTGTACTGTCAAAGTATGGTAGGAGAAGAAAAATTGCTTTCCAATAATCCAGGCCCATTTTTATGTTTGGTACATTCTGATAGCTCAGTAAATGTTAGCTATCATTAATATTTTCAAACTGAGTTTATTCTTTTTCTTTGTTCCATTTCTTTCTTTTATTTCCCATTCCCCCCTTTTTTGTCCTTTACTTCCTTTTCTCTCTCTGTGCTGTTCTGTGCTCATCTTTTTTTGTCTTTCTTAGTCTCTTCTTTTTTGTTGTACTCATATTCTCCAATTGTGATTGTAGAAATTCTGGTGACCTACTGCACATCTTTAAGTCTTTCCAGAATGCACATTTAATTTCTTGCAAAACAGATCAAGTTGGAATTCTGTAGACTACTCAAAGGCAGCATGAAATAACTTCAAATGAACCTATCTCACCATATACCTGCTAACTTACTAAATTTCTCACCTTTCATCTCTTAGTAATTGATGGCACTCCTTGAAATTCCTGAGTTTTATTCTGTTAAATATAAATATATTATCTTTTCCATGTCCTTTATACCTTCTCTAGTCCATAATCTCATTTCCCATTGATTACCGCAATTACCTACTACTAAAGCTGTCTACATAGGATATTAGTTTTAACACAACTTGCAAACTTTTGCTTCCTTCATTTGAAAATTTCAATGCGCATTTGTTAGTTTCTTACATAACTTATAAAATATGTTGTTGCCTATACAATTTTAGATATTAACAAATAGCGAGATGCACATGTTTTTTCATCAAGAGAGATCACTGCCTACTATACAAGCCTTCCCAGCACCATCCTGTATATGTGGCAGCAACTCTGAAAAGGACAAATGCCTTGTCACCCTGAAAACAGGGCCTTCCATTCCCAGGTTTCTGTCTATGACACAAACCTGGAATTCTTGTCATGGGTAACATTTTTTTTCTGTTATTTTCCTGATAAATCCTATCAGATCCCATTTTTAATGGTGAAAATTAGTTTCATTAATTGAAAAGTTTCTTCTTTTCTACAAATATTCATTTTTGACTGTTAGTGTTTAATAATAGTTATCCTTAAATGACTTTTAGTAGTCATCCTATAACTGCTTAAAAATAGTTTGCGTTCTCTAGATATTGTACATACTGTTTAAAATGTGCCAGTTAAATAAGTTGGAAAATTCTGTTGCGTGAATTTTTGTGGTACTGGATTTTGTCTGTCTGTTTGGCCTATTACTACTACATATCCTGAGCATGTTTCTTACAGTTAGCATCTACTTTGTTCTTTTTGCTTTTACATTTATTCTGGCAATTTCTGCTGTTTAATTGTAGTCTTTGTAACTTTTTGATTTTTCAATTATGGTGAGTGACATAACAAGCTGATATCTGTGAGTCCATTTTAAGACACAGAGTCCGTTTTGTGCTGCAGTGGCCACTCTGAGCTTTCTGAGATGGCATAAGAAAATTTGCTGAGAATGTACATCCTGAGGAACAATTGATCTCTGGGACATTGATATGGGTGAAACTTGTCTTTTTTTAGATCAGTGAACTATAGAAGTACATTTTTCCTCCAATCCTAATTCCTGAAAAATAACCCATATGTGCCCCACATAAACTTCACTTTTTATCCTTAAAATAATTCTTTAAACTCCTCTTTACAGGAACACAATCTGGAATTAACTGAAATCCATGTTCCCAAGTTGCACTTCTGAGGTTTTGAATACATGCCTGATTGCTTTACAGATCATGTGAACCTGCTTGGATGACATTTTTAAATATTTGTAATTGTGTTGCATCTACCATCTTGTCATATATATTCTTTTGCTTGTATGTGATTGTAGATTTTTCCTTCCATTTTATGAACTAAATAAGTATTTTTACCCTGTTTTTCTTCTGTTTTAGCTGCAATTGTATATTGCTCTGCATTCTTGATTCTTATTTTCTTCTTAGTGCCTGCACCTGAAATTTCATTATACATTTTTGACGGTTGTTCTTAGTGCTATTAGTATTTTCCTTAATAATGTTCAAATCATGGAACATTTTAGCTTTTTATTTCCCTCTTACCTTTTAGTTTCTGTGTCATAGAATTGTCTTCCTGTGTTGCCCATCTGTTCTAGACATGCGTGGTATATTGCTCTTTTAAGCAGCAATCATTCTTTCTGTATATCTGTCTGTATCATTAGCCTTTTAGTGGTTTTCCTGGCTTCCTGGAAATTCATCACTCCATTTGGAATGATTTTCCTTTCAGTTTCAAAAGCTTCCTATGGTATTTCTTTAAAAGCAATTAATTATCTCAGCTGGTGACTAATTACCTCTTTTTTTTCTTTCTGAAAATATTTTCATTGAATGCCCAAAATTGCTATAACTGTTGAATGGATATTTTTACTGAGTTAAGCTCTATACATCTTCTATTTAAAAAATATTTCTTGAAAAATAAAGTCACTCATTCCAGGAAAAAATTTCTTCAGTTAATTGACAAGTAAAAATTTTATTCTTTTGGTAATGTGATACTCTGATATACTAATATGATACATTTGGAATAGATATACAAAATGAATCAGTATACATTTTGAGTAGATAAATCAAGCTATTTAACATATGTGTTGATTGCTTCACACACTTATCTTGTTAAAAATATTGTTTTATTATTTTCCATGATAAGTTTTTGTAGGTATAAAGATTCCCCCTTTTCCTTCCCATATTTCCCTCATACTATTTCTTCCCATATTATTATGATACTATAGTCCTTTGGTAACAGTTATGAGTTTAACATTGAGCTATTTAACTGCATCATGGAATTGTAGGTATGGACAAAGACAGAAAATCTAGTATCATCATGTATATCACTTCTCGGCCTTTTGGCTAAGATCAAATGTAGTATCAAATTGTCAAGCATATTTAGGTATTTCACTAGTAGTCCTCCTTTTATTTGGGAGTAGAGGTGCCCACTGCAACAAATCTTCAATTCCCAATTTTCTAGCTTCCACATATGAGAATATATATTTTTATATGTTGTATGTTTATATAAAACTTATTTTGTATTTTGCATGAATTTTTCCTTTCATAAGAGAGAACATATGATATTTGTCTTTTTGGAATTAGCTTGTTTTCTATTTGGTGGAAGTTTTGGCATTTTAATCTTTTAAAGCTCAGCCTATTTTCTGCTGACTTTCTGATTTATATTGATAAAGCAGCTGTCAGTTTGGTGTTACAGCTTTTATGATTTCTTTCAGTCTTTGGATTTCAACAACTTAACGTGATCTCACTTGTGATCACAGTTCTCCCTTTTATTTATCCTGCATGTGGTTTCCTGATCTAGAACCTATGAGATGATACTTGGCACTGAATTTCAAAAATTCCAGACCATTATCTCTTCAAAGCTTGACTTTACCAAAATCCTTCAGTCAGCTTTGAGTAGTGTAATTTTAAAAAAAATGTGCTTCATCCTCATTGTTCTTGCACTTTATTTTAGTTGTTCCATGAATGTTTCTGTATTTGTTTACACATTTTTTTACTGACCTCCTGTCTTGTCTGTTAATCCTATCTTCTGTGTCCAATTCACTGCAAACTTATAGACTTCAGACATTATCTGTTGCACTTGAAAAATTTTAAATGTCTTTTTGGTGTTTATTTTATACATCACAATTGCTTATAAAAGATTTTTACTTTCTGGTCAAATTTGTCAATGCTTACCTTAACTTTTAATGTCATACTGATCGTAGTTATTTTAATGTTCCTCTTGGATGACTCCAGTATGAGGATCGTTTGTTCATATGCATTTTTTTCTTATTTTTGGTCTTGATTGATGGTCACATTTTCCTGACTCTCTGGATGACTAGTAAGTCTGGATTACATGTCAGACCTTCTGTGTGAAAAAAACTGTAAAAGTTTAAGCTCTGTAATTTATCTTGCAGATAGCATTGTTTCCAAATAAGAGGCTAAACTAATCTCCAGGCAAGAACAGAGTCAGATATAGATTGCAATTTTAGTTAAGACCTCATTCACCTTTGGCCCATGTATGTTCCCTAGGCATGAACCACATGAGGTTTTGATTGAAAGCCTGAATATTTTTGTCTTGGCCTTGAAAGACTGTGGGAAATTTAGCTTTGTATTGTAGATTTTAAAATCTGTTTGATATGTAAATGTGGTGGGTCTTCTTCCTCCACAGCAAGTTACAAGAGATTTACCATTCTTTTCAGGCTGAACTTTACCTTTTTCATTTAGTTATTTAAATTGTTCTATTGGCAGACCATTTACCTGTGTCTGCTCTATTTTCCAGACCATGGTCTGGATCAGTGCACTCAGTGGTTCTCTCCATACTCCAATAAAATTCATCTGGGCAACAACACACAGATAATCAGATTGTGATGGTTGTATACAACCTCCACAATTTTAGTTTACTTAGTCCTTACTGTTTCCTCTGTTTTATAGTATCTTTTTAAAATGCAGCTTTTTCAGATTACTCATTATATTAGTGATTGCAGAGGGACCATTAACTTTTTTCAGTTTACTAGACCCTACTAAGAAGTGAAAGTTCCCATTAGCACTTTTCTGATTATGTCTGTGTTCTTTCTTAGATTTCTTGTGGCAGTCTAGTAATCTATGTTAGTCTTTGTGACAGGGCTTTTCTGTGTTAATTTGACCATAAATAGTATTTGGGTTTATAAAAACAGGCATACACGGGATGAGGATGTTACTTCTGTTTGTTGGTTTTGTTAATCTGTCTCAGCCCCTAGACTGTAGAATTCCCGGGGTCAGTAACCCACAGCATTGTGCACTGCAATAGAGCAGATAAAGTACGCATGTGGAATGATCTATGATCCGAAATTATTTGTATACTGCAGACAGTTTTGCCTCTTTCAATGTCCATTGTCCAAGTCCAAGCCCTTATTAAATATTAATTGAAATACTTTAGAATGTTCTGTGGCAAAAGTTTTTAGTAAACATATCTCAATGTATTATTTAATGTGAAAGATTCCCTTTTGACCCTGAAAAGAATTTTTTTTCACCTTTCTCTGTTAACAAGCATACTTCCAGTCTTTGTATCGTTCCCTTGGAATATTAGAATGCTCTGTTTTAGCAGGTACTTAACGGAATTTTCATGTGAAGTGACTACTAAGCTTGCAATATTCCTAAGATTTTCAGTAATTAATTCTAAAAACCAATTAATATTGGTTAGTTGAAGAGCATAATACCATATGTCAGCTCTGAACACAAATTACTGTTTCCCCTATTGAAAAAAGGGTACCCTCTTTTTTTTTTTTTTTCTTTACAGGTGATGGCAAAGGTGGAGAAAACAATGGCAGAGTTTTACATTTTGTTTACTCTCATGTACCATAGTATTAAATGTATACATTTGTAGTGGGCATTTTACCTAGTACATAGGAAGCCCATATCTCACATGAGAATCCCTGGGTTAAAGCGTCAACCTGGCTTTCTGAAAGTACAGATTGGGAGGCAGCAAGGATGCCTCAGGTAATGTAGCGTGTCACTCCTGGAGGAGATCTGGGTTGTGCTTGCTGCTCTGGGCTCTTGGCCCTGGCTCAGCGCTGGATGATGGGGCACTTGTGAGAGCAACAACAGATGTGAGCTCTGTGTCTGCTTGTCTGTCTCTCATGCACGCTCTTATTTACTCTCTGCCTCTCAGATAAGCTAATAATTAAATAATAATGTTTTTAAAAAGCACATATTTGTCTTCATTTAAAATAAACTGTGAGGATATTTCTAGTGTTAGCAACTAAAAAGCCTCAGTTTCTAGGTTGTTTTACATACTGTGTATTAAACTTTATCATCTGTTCTTTCCCATTTATTACTTCTGTATGATTTCCTATACGGTGTGCTAATGAAATTTTATTGTTCTTTATAGTTTATTTTTAAGTCAAAATGTTTTTTTTCTAAGATCTTGCTGAGCTTAATTAAAATTTAAGACACAAGCTCTCATTTTTATAGATTAGATGTCTAGAACTAATGAGGAGGAAAGAGGTTACATCTTGAAAACTGAAATGAAAGCTTCCATTGCATTCTTTTTTTTTTTTATTATTATTGTTGCTTACATTGTATTATGTAGTACAGCTCCATAGGCGCTGGGGATTCCCCCCACCCCTCCCACACCCCTCCCCCCATGGTGGATTCCTCCACCTTGTTGCATAACCATAGATCAAGTTCAGTTGAGATTCATTGCTTGCAAACACATGCCTAGCATAAAGTTCCGTGTCCTATTGTCCAGATAAGTTCAGTGGCCTCTTGGGGAGACCTTCTATGGTCTGAAGATAGGTCTAACAGAGTAAAGATCCGGTCAGTTAAAAGCCCCAACAAGGCCTCAGTATCATTATACAACATTATGGAATTAATTGACATAGTATTGGGTAAACAATATGTTAAAAATAATGCAAGTTCCATTCTTCGAGACATCTGGGTTGAGACAGTATCAATGACAGGTTCAAAAAATAACAAACAACCAAACAAAAATTACACGTTAAATCAAGGCAAACATGTGGTATCTAATCTTTTGGGATTCACTCATTTCCCTTAGCATTATAGTTTCCAGTTGTGCCCATTTAGCCACAAAGAACTGCATTTTGTTTTTTTTAATAGCTGAGTAGTATTCCATGGAGTAGATGAACCAAAGCTTTCTTATCCAATCTTCTGCTGATGGGCATTTTGGTTGCTTCCATGTTTTTGCAATTACTGATTGTGCTGCAATGAACATAGGGATGCATGTTGGTTTGTCGTAAAACAGGTGTTTTGGATATATTCCTAGGAGTGCTATTGCTGGGTCATATGGTATGCAGATTTTGAGTTGTTTGAGTGTTCTCCAGACTGATTTCCATAGAGGCTGTACCAATTTGCAGCTCCACCAGCAGTGGAGTAGGGTTCCCTTTTCCCCGCATCCTCGCCAGCAGGCGTCGTTGGTGTTCTTGTTTATGTGGGCCAATCTTGCTGGTGTTAGGTGGTACCTCATCGATGTTTTAATTTGGATTTCCCTTATTGCTAGGGAGCTGGAACATTTTTTCATATGTTTGTTTGCCATTTGGATTTGTTCCTTTGTGAAATGTTTGCCCATTTCCCGTGCCCATTTCTTGAGTGGCTTGTTCGTTTTGGTTTTTTGGTTGTTTTGAAGTTCTTTGTATATCCTGGAAATTAGCCCCCTATCGCCTATATCGTGTGCAAAGATCTTCTCCCACTCTGTGGGTTGCTTTTTTACTTTGTTGATTGTTTCCCTTGCTGTACAGAAGCTTCTTAGTTTGATGAGGTCCCATTTGTTTATTCTGTTCTCAACTGCTATTGCTTTTGGTGTCCTTCTTAGAAAGTTGGGACCTACTCCTAGGTCTTGCAGGGTATTTCCTACATTTTCTTGCAAGAGTTTGAAGGTTTCTGGATGTAGGTTTAGGTCTTTTATCCATGTAGATTGGATCTTGGTGTATGGTGATAGATGTGGGTCTATCTTTTTGTTTCTACAGGCTATCAGCCAGTTGTCCCAACAACATTTACTAAAGAGGCCTTCCCACTTGCTTGAGTTGTCATTGGTCTTTTTGTCAAAGATTAATTGGTTGTATTTGTGTGGGTTCCCTTTTGGAGCTTCCATTCTATTCCATTGATCTTCCTTTCTGTCTTTGTGCCAGTACCAGGCTGTTTTGATAACCACTGCTCTATAGTATGTCCAGAGGTCCGGGATTGTGATTCCCCCTGCTAACTTCTTATTTTTCAGGATGGTTCTAGCTATTCGTGGTTTTTTGTGTTTCCAGATGAACTTTTGAATCATTATATCCAGTTCCGTGAAGAATGTTTTGGGCAATTTGATTGGAATTGCATTGAAAATGTATATTGCTTGTGGCAGTATAGACATTTTAATGATATTGATTTTGCCTATCCAGGAGCACGGGATGTTGTTCCATCTTTTGAGGTTTTGTTCAATTTCCTTTTTAAATAGTTTGTAGTTTTCTTCGAATAGGTCTCCTACGCTTTTGGTTAGATTTATTCCCAAATACTTCATACTTCTCTCAGCTATTTTGAATGGTATCCTGTTGGTTAGATTTTCTTCCATCTTGGTGTTATTTGCGTACACTATGGCTGTTGATTTTCGTTCGTTAATTTTGTACCCCGCCACTCTGCCAAACTCTCGTATAAGTTCTAGCAGTTTCTGTATTGAGTCTCCTGGTTTTTCTATGTATAGGATTATGTCATCTGCATATAGTGAAAGCTTGACTTCTTCGTTTCCTATACGTATGCCTTTGATTTCTTTTTCTTGTCTTATGGCCTCTGCAAGTACCTCTAGGACTATGTTGAATAGCAGTGGTGATAGCGGGCACCCTTGTCTTGTTCCAGATCGCAGTGGGAAGGGTTCTAGCTTTTCTCCATTCAGTATGATACTGGCGTTGGGTTTTTCATAAATTGCTTTGATTATGTTGTGGATTTTCCCGTCTATGCCTACTTTGGCTAGAGTTTTTAGCATGAAGAGGTGTTGGATTTTGTCGAAGGCTTTTTCTGCATCTATTGAAACTATTATGTGGTTCTTGTTTTGCAGTTTTTGGATATGGTTTATGACATTTATGGATTTCCGAATATTGAACCATCCCTGCATTCCAGGGATGAATCCTACTTGATCCGGATGAATGATCTGTCTGATGATTTTTTTAATTCTATTGGCTAGGATTTTGTTGAGAATTTTAGCATCAATGTTCATCAGAGAAATAGGTCTGTAGTTTTCCTTCTCTGATGGTTCTCTGTCCGGTTTTGGGATTAAGGTGATGTTGGCTTCATAGAATGAGTTTGGGAGGGTTGCTTCCTCCTCTATTGTTTTGAAGAGCTTGTAGAGGATTGGGGTTAGTTCTGTTCGGAATGTTTTGTAGAATTCTGTAGTGAAGCCGTCTGGGCCTGGGCTTTTTTTCGTTGGGAGATCCTTGATGACTGTTTCAATCTCTACCTCGGTTATGGGTTTATTTAATTCTGCAGTTGCCTCCGGACTGAGTTTTGGTAGGTGGTGGGAGTCCAAGAACTTTTCTATTTCTTGGTGGTCCTCAAATTTGTGGGAGTACAGTTCTTTGTAGTAATTTCTAATTATTTTCTTAATGATTGCAGTGTCTGTTGTTATGTTGCCTTTTTCATCTTTAATGCTATTGATTCTCACTTTCTCTTGTTTTTTTTTGGTCAATCGGGCCAGTGGAGTGTCTATTTTGTTTATTTTCTCAAAAAACCAACTTTTTGATTTGTTGATTTTATGTATAGTTTTTTTGATTTCTATTTGGTTTATCTCCTCCCTTGTTTTGATGATTTCTTGTTTCCTATTGTGCGTGGGACTCTTCTGCTGCTGTTTTTCCAGATCCTGGAGGTGTGAGGTTAGTTCCTGTATTTGGCGTCTTTCTTGGGCCTTGACATGCGCTCCGATTGCGATGAATCTACCTCGTAGCACTGCTTTGGCAGTGTCCCACAAGTTTTGGAATGTAGTATCAGAGTTTTCATTGGTTTCCATAAATTTTTTGATCTCATCTTTAATTTCTTCTCTGACCCATTGTTCGTTTAATAGCATATTGTTCAATTTCCAAGAGTGCCTATACTTCCTGGGGAGTTTTGAGTTGTTGATTTCCAGTTTCATCCCATGGTGGTCTGAGAGGGTACATGGTATGATACTAATGTTTTGGAAGTTGTTTAGATTCGCTTTATGTCCTATCATGTGGTCGATTCTGGAGAAGGTGCCATGCACCGCTGAGAAGAAGGTATAGTCTGTGGCCTTAGGATAAAAAGTTCTATATATGTCTACTAAGTCCAGTTGTTCTATTGTTTGTGTGAGCTCTGTTGTTTCTTTGTTGAGTTTTTGTTTCGTAGACCGGTCCATTGTTGTTAGAGGTGTGTTGAGATCGCCTACAAGAATTGTGCGGGTGTCTATGTCTTCCCTTAAGTCTGTAAGTAATTGCTTTACGTAAGTAGGTGCATTAAGATTCGGTGCATAAACATTAATGATGGTGATTGCTTCTTGATGGATCTTTCCTTTCACCAGTATAAAATGGCCTTCCCTGTCTCTTTTGATGTTAGTTAGAATGAAATCTATCTCGTCTGAAATTAGGATAGCTACCCCAGCTTTTTTTTCTCGTCTATTGGCGTGAAATATCTTTTTCCATCCCTTCACTTTCAGTTTCTTTGCATCCTTTCTGGTTAGATGCGTTTCTTGTAGGCAACAGATGGTTGGGTCTTGTTTGATGATCCATTCTATTAATCTCTGTCTTTTGATTGGTGAATTTAGACCATTTGTGTTGAGAGTTAAAATTGAGAGGTTGCAATTTTGTCCTGCCATGTGATTGTGTTGTGTGTGTGTTGTTGCCTATGTAATTGTCTTGTTCGTGTGGCCTTTAGTTTGGAGACCTTCTTATTTGCCAACTTTGTTTGTGATTTGCCTCCTTTTTGTCCGGGACTAGCGCATTTCTAAGGAGACTTTGCAGAGCTGGTTTTGTGCAGACATATTCTTCTAGTTTTTCTTTGCTATTGAAGTATCTGATTTCGTTCTCATATACAAATGAGATCTTTGCTGGGTAGATTATTTTTGGTTGACAGTTGTTTTGTTTCAGGACTTGGAAGATCTTTGTCCATTCTCTCCTTGCTTGTAGGGTCTCTTCGGAGAAGTCAGCAGTGATTCTGATGGGTTTTCCCCTGTATGTGATCTTTTCTCTACTTCGTACTTGTCTCAGGATTCCTTCTTTGTCTTCATTGGAGTAGAACTTGAGCACCGTGTGTCTGGGTGAAGATCTCTTTGGATCATATCTGTTGGGAGTTCTCTGTCCATCCTGTATGCGGGGTGGATTCGTGTTCCAAGTGTTTTGGAAGTTTTCCTGTATAATTTCATCAAGCACTGCTTGCATCCCAGATTCTCTTTCTACTCCCTCGGGGAGGCCGATGATCCGAATATTCAATTTTCTAAGGTAATCTTTCATCTCTTGCATCATTTTATTAGTTTTGCTGAGGTTTGTCTCCAGCTGTTTAATTCGCTGGGCACCTTCATTTTGTGTGTCTTCTGTGTCAGAGATCCTTTCCTCTGCCGCATTTATTCTGTTGATGAGGCTTTCAATCTTATTATCTTGGGCATCCAGTTTGGTTTTGATTTGTTGTATTTCGGTGATTATGCGGTTCTGGAAGTCTTCCAGCTTTGTGTCCACGTCTCTGAGAAATTTTAGCATTATTTTCATCAATTCCTTTGCTGGTAACACGTCCATGTCTTCATCTCGTATCGTCGATATTGATAATGGCTTTTGGCCCTTGTTTGGTGGGGTGCTGGCTCTTTCATCTGGAGCACAACTCTTTCTGGTGGTTTTTCCCATTGCGTTGGTGTATTCTGGTGGGGCAAATGGACCCGTGTGTTGAGGGGCCGTCAGGTGCTTTCCTGTAGAGATTGGAGCCTGCAGGCGTGGTGTTGCCAGGCGTGGTAGTTTTCAAGGCACCGTTGGTGCGTTCTCAGGGCCCGGGGCTGTAGAGCACCACCTTGGGGGCCCAGTGGATTCCAGGCACACTCTGGGCACCTCTTCTACAGGTGTGACACCCCAGGGCGTGGAGGGATGGAGGCGCTCTCTGGGTGTGCCCCCTGCACGGGAATCCACAGGGCTTAGAAGGTTTTATGTGCTTTCTCCCTGCGTTCTCCGTGTCAGGGACTGCAGGGTCTTTCAGAGCCCACCTGATGCGTCTCCCACACACGGGACTGTGGGTGAGGCACTTTCCAGGCGTGGCTCTTGTGCAGTGAATCCACCACTCGTGGTGTGTGGGTGTTCAGAGCCCCTGCTCCCGTGTGGCTCCCCCACACAGGCCCTTAGCGGAGGAGTGGCCCAGGCGCCCTGTTATAATGACTTCACGGCAGGTTCGCACCGTGTGAGTATGGAGCTGGAGTTTTCAGAGCTCTCCTGGTGGGTCGCCCACACTCAGAACTGCGGGATGGTAGGCCAGGAGTGAGCAGTTCACTCTATGGGAGTGGTACCTGCGTGTCAGGGACACACAGCGCTACACTTCCCAAATCTCAGAGGTCTCCTGACACCTGACACCTGCGCTGCGGAGGCGGCTGCTGCAGGCGGGGCCGCCCAGTCCGCTCGGTGCAGCATTCAGAGTCCTCCCGGTCCTCCACCAGGCGGGGTGTGGGGGACTCCAGACCCTTGCCAGCTGTCTCTGCGCACCGAGCCGCACTGGCCCCCTCAGCGCAAGAACAACCGAGGCGCCTTCCCAGGGCCCCTTCAGCCACCAACACCACTGAGCGTAGTTCCCAAGGCCAAGACCCGACAGTTTCAGGCTGCCTGCCCCGCGATCTCAGAGGCTGTAACCTCAGCAGGGGTCGAGGAATGCGAAGGCTGCCACGTCAACCCCCCCCCCCCCCCCCCCCGCTCACCAAACGTCCGGCCGCTGCAGTCTGCCTCCGCCGCTGTTGAGGGCCTCCCGCCGGGGACGATCCCCCTGATCTCCCCGCCTCCGAGCTGGCCGCGTCTCCCGTCAGGCCGTTTTCAAAAGTGACTCAGCAGGTCTGGCGTGGGATGTCGGTTTCTCTGCCTTTGCCCTGCTCCGTTCTCGTTGTTCTTCCGAGTTGTGTGGATCTTTTTGGCTCCACACTGTCCCAGGGAGCTTCACAGACCTCTCCCTGCGGTTCCCTGCTGTTCCTCTTTGCTGCTTCTGTAGCGTTCTATCCCTCTCTCACTAGACGCTCACTCACAGCCTTCCTCCTACGTCGGCCATCTTCCTCCCCCCATTGCATTCTTTAAATTTATATGTGGCTCCCTATCCCTCAGCTGGTCAAATTATACCTAGTAAACTGTTGTCTACTAATCTCTTTCTTAATTTGAATAACACAAACTTATCATTCATTTTTTAGGAATGTAAAACAAATTATAATGTGTTAGAGAGTAATACTAAGGTATTATCAACATATCACAAGTTTTAGTTATTTTCTGTGAAGCTCCCTACTTTCTTTAATCAAACATTATGTAGGTTTGATAGAAATCACTTGCTAATAACTGATAAAATAAGATTTTAATTCCAAATAATGATATAGGATAGATATCAGTCAAATGAAAAACAAGCTAAAAAAGTCTTGGAATGTTTCAGTAGGCTATATTTTTAAATTCTACAATCACTGTCTGTTGACTAAGTATGCCAAATATTTTTTGCATGAGTTTTGATGAGTTATTCAGAGCCTCACAAGGATTTGTTTACTTCATCAGAAACCTCTTGTTGCAGTGTTTAGATAACATTATTTTGTCTCTAATGCTTATCTTATTCTTCTCCTACAGTGACATATCCATGTAGTTTTATTCATTTTGTCTTTTTTCACTTATTTCAATTGTTATACCAAAAGATGATTTTTATTTTTCTTTCCTCTGGGAGCTGTGAAGATGATGAAGCTTTAGTTTTTCTTTCAAATCCCCATAATTATTACCCTCTTCCTTTCACTAGCCCAACACACACACACATACACACGCATATATACCTGCACTGCAGATAATCCTCTCATTATAAAATAATGAAAAAACTAAAGCTATCTTCTCAGCACTTGTCACAGTCATATTGTCATCCCTCTTTATTTGCCACAAGTTTCTACTACTCTGGTCACAATGACATCTTCAAATTTCTTAAAAAACCCTAGTCCTTATCTCTGTCTGAGAGAGATTTAGATTGTCCAAAACCGTGAAGATAGTGCATGCTGTAATTTGAGTTTCACTGTAAGTATTTGAGTTTCACTGTAAATTTTCAGTATTGGGGAATTGGCTATGTAATTACAGCTAATTTGCTCATATTTTCAATAGACAATGAAAGCAGCATAGTAATGTGAATAACCCTCACGTTGGACCAATGGGTGACCATAGATTCACCCTTTCCTACAAATAATCACAGTATTTTGAAGTCCCTCACTATGAAATTATATTGACATATTTGACATGTTTATCATTTATAAAATAAATCTTAGCTCATAATGAGTGTATACTTTGTATTCCTTTTTATGATCCATAGGTGATAATGGAGTAACCCTTTCCTACAAATAATCACAATATTTTGGTTTCATCTGCTATGAAATCATATTGACATATTTGGCATGCTTCTTATTTGTTAAATAAATCTTATGTCATGGTAATAAACATATACTTTGTATTTCCATTTAAAAACTTCTGTCAAAAAAACCCAACACATTCTACTTATTTAGGTAATCCCTTTATATTGTTTGAGTTTTTCTAAGATTTATTTATTCTTATTGAAAAAGCAGATTTACAGGGAACAGAGACTTCATTTTGAAGTAGGTTTATTGCATCAAATGGTACTTCTATTACTAATTTTTGGAGGAACCTCTACTGCTTTTCACATTAACTGTTCCATTTTATATACCCAAGAGTAATGTACAGGGATTTCCTTTACGCCATATTATTGCCAACACATATTTTTTTATAATTGCCATTATAATAATTATTGAGGCTAAGTACCTAAGCCCAATTCTCAGTGTCATTTCCTTAGCTCTTAGTTTCTCTGTAAAAGGAAATGATCAGGGCCTTGCAGCGTGGCCTAGTGGCTAAAGTCATTGCCTTGAATGCCCCGGGTCCCATATGGGCGCCAGTTCTAATCCCGGCAGCTCCACTTCCCATCCAGCTCCCTTGCTTGTGGCCTGGAAGGGCAATGGAGGATGCCCAATGCCTTGGGACCCTGACTTGTGTGGGAGACCTGGAGGAAGTTCCTGGCTCCTGGCTTCGGATTGGCACAGCACCAGCCGTTGAAATGACTAGGGGAGTGAATCATCGGAGGAAAGATCTTCCTCTCTGTCTCTTCTCATCTCTGTATATCTGACTTTGCAATAAAATAAATAAATCTTAAAAAAAAAAAAAGGAAATGATCAGCAATGTGAAGAAACAGCCAACAGAATAGATAACTCATTAGCACAGCATAAACACTCAATTTCAAAACATGAATCTCAGAATAATGGCATAAAGAAATCAAGAAATTTATATTTTGTTTTTCAGTGCATGCCCAATGAATTCAGCCTTTTCCCTGTGCTTCCCTATGTACTCAGATTTCCCCTGGTATTTTTGTTATTTTTTCCTTTCCTTTTTTTCTGTTAATGTTCCTATATCCAATATCTCTAAGAATACCCATTCAAGGACTGTCAACTTGTGTTTTGATTTGCTGACTTAGATATATGAAGTTAGTGAAGATTGCATATTTACTGATATTATTCATTGTAGGCATAAAAATGAACAAAAACAATGAAAGATGATCATAAAATGGCAAGATGGCATCTTAGAGGTATCTATTATATTTATGGTTCTTCACACAGTGTAAAAAAGAAGAAAATAGACAAATAAGTTACTGCCCCATTTGTGCATCTTCTGGCTCATCTTCAGCACCTGTTCTGACCTCTGCTTGAATTGGCCCTGGAGTGCAGTCTTATTTCATTATCTGCTACTAGGCTAAGGATTGTAATCCAATTTTCCGAAGGAAGAACTGCCTGTGGGATATACCTTCACTTGTAGCAGGCCTTTTGTGTTCAGGCACACAACTAATACTTTTCAGTGCTTTTACTTTGGGTAAGTTTAACTCCTATGAATGTGAGCTTGCCCTATATGACATAGTTATAATAAATTTGTCTAGAATTGATAAACACACAACATATCCCATTATCACAGTTACCATTGAATAATCCCTGAGGGGGGGAAATTCTTTTCAATTATTAGTGAAACAGAGAATTTTTCTTTAACATGTGAAACATCTTTTTACTTTGTGTGCTCTTTCACAGTTTCATAGGAAATTACATATAAGCGGTTTTATTATTATTTATTGCACTGGATGTACTTTTGATTCTTGTTTCTCAAATATCAGTATAGGAGGTTAAAATATAACATTCAGACATTAATGTTTTTTAAAATTTATTTTTATTGCAAAGTCAGATATACAGAAAGGAAGAGAGACAAAGAGGAAGATCTTCCCTGCAAGGATTTACTCCCCAAGTGGCCACAATGGCCAGAGCTGAGCCAATCCTAAGCCAAGAGCCTGTAGCCTCTTCCGAGTCTCCCATATGCAGGGACAGGGACCCAGGGTTTTGGGCCGTCCTTGGCTGCTTTCCCAGGCCACAAGCAGGGATCTGGATGGGAAACAGGGTGGCTGGGATTAGAAGTGTCACCCATATGGGATCCCAGTGCACAAGGTGATGACTTTAGCCACTAAGCTACCATGTTGGACCCCTCAGACATTAATATCTTAGAGAGAAGAAAATTTAACAAGTGTGTGTGTGTGTGCACACGTACACACACATATGTATAGTGAATGCAAAAATTAGGTATTTGGAACATGATTTAGAATTTTCAAAAATGGGAGATATGCTGTGTTTCTCATTTTATTTCCCATAAGTAGATTTAAATTTTTCTCACTTCCCAGTGCTGTTCTTCTTTTCCTAGTCTTCCCTCATGCTCAAGTACCATAAAGCTTATTTAAATGAAGAAGTACAATTTTGATACCAAAACTAGATCAGCTCTATTCCAGTAGTTTTATGTAACACGAATTTCAATAAATTCATATTTTCCAATATAACCCAAACCCTTGTATATATTTTGAGGTAATAATTAGAAAAAAAGAGAGGAGAAATATAATTGTATCTATTTTGAAAGTGTTTAAATAGCTCATAAACTCAGGCGTTTATACACACTGCTTATTTCCAAATGGAAATCTAGCTTATTTAAATGTTACTTGTATTATTTTTAAATATTGAGAGAGATTTTTGTTGCAGTAAACATTACCAAGTTAAAAAAAAAAACCTTGAAGTTGCACTTGGATGCTGGACTTTCTACCATTGTCCTACAGTGTCATGATACACGTAGGCAGCAGAATGTTGGACTTGTGACTGTTACAATAATATAAGGGAAAACAGTGGGGGAAAGTCATGGAGAGGCTGGACGGGGAAATCCCTGAACCTATGAAACTGCCTCATGGGTGCTGCTGTCTGTGACGCCCACCAATTTTACCTGGGTGCTAATTTGATTCCTGATCAGGTTTCAGCTAATAGATCTGGAACACAGTGGGAGATGACCCAAGTTCCTGGGCTCCTGCCAACCATGTTCAAACCTACGTCCTGGCTTCAGCTACTCCTAGCCCTGGCCACTGCTCCCCTTTGGGAGAGTGCCAGTCGATGGAGGATCTCTTTGTCTCTGCGCGTGTATCGCTCTCTCTGCTGTTATGTCTTTCAAATAAAATTTTAAAAATGCATACATACTAAAAACTTACCAGATAAAACACCAGAAGATTTTCATGAAATTTTGGCATTTTCTTTTTTGCCAGCTTTTCCAAGAGTGTTCAAATCAATATTCTTTTTAAGGTAGACATTATTTTAAAATATCATTTTCTCATTGAAAAAAAAGCACAACCTCAATTGATGAGGTGTCATTGAAATAGTTGCAGGAGATTGTCAAGAACTTACATGTAAATTTAACATACTGTCTACTCAATACTATGTCAATTAACTCCATAACGAAATATACTGTTGCTACTGGGGCTCTTAATTGAGCGGGATCTTGCTCTTTGGGCCATCCCTTCAGACCAGGGAAAGTCACCCCAAGAAGCAGATGGACTTGTCTGGATGATGGGATGCTGGACTCTGAGTCTGGTATATACTTGCGGTGAAGGGGTATCAACTGATTTTGAACTGAGGTCCCACAACGGGGTGGAGGAATCCACCATGGGGGGAGGGGTGGGAGGGAATCCCAGTACCTATGGAACTGTACCCCATACGACAATGTAACCACCAAGTTAAAAAAAATAAAATAAAATAAAATAAATCTTCAAAAAATAAATAAATAAAAATAAAGAGGAAAAAAAAGAAAAAAAAGCACAAAGTATTTGTTAAATCTATTATCTATAAATTTTTGTTCATAGTGTTATCATCCCAGATCAGTTTGCCTGGTGAGCAAAAGACAAGTGACATCATCTCCTGGGAAAAGAGGAGCCTTATTTGAATGGCTGAGCAGCAGAGGAGTTAGGTGGCACAGCTGGAATCCGCCCTGCTGATGGAAGTTGGGGGGCATTTTAGACTGGTATGCAGAGTGCTACTGAGGCAGAGTTCTGGTTGGGGATCCTGAACGAGGCCATTTATGGTAAACTTTAAAATGCATCTCAGCACTAGATTTCCAAGGCTAATGGACCCCTTCGTTCAGAAAGGGCCACCACCTTTCATCAAGTCCTTGTCTGGTCTCTGTGATACTCTAGGTTAGGTTTTTCTTCTCTATGTGTCTAGATTGCATATGTTTGGCTGTGTTCCAAGAAAATAGCAACTTAAGAATACAATGTAACATCTTTTATTAAAGAATAGTATGGGAAACTTTGGGGAAATGGATGGGGAAATAGAATAGAGCAAGAGGTTTTACATTTCAGGGCATCAAGAAGAAGTTCAGTAAAGGTGACAGAATGATGTCACAAGCATTTGATTTTTTTTTTTTTGTGCTGTGAACTCTTTCATGATAGACAAGCTTAAGCTGTTGGTAATTTGGAAAGCTGCCAGTTGATCTGTGGGCTCTAGTACTCTACTATACTGCAGGAATCTAATGAAATATCCTGAAAACTAATAAATAAAAGGAAAGGATCAAGTATTTACCATCCTTTTACAATTGAACTATACCTTGAATTACCAAATAGTACATAAGAAGTGCTTTCCTTATAAATACTTACTTCAATTATAAATTGATAAGAGTTCACTATTTTCAAAGAACTAGTGAATATAGGTTTTAAGGAAGGAGAGGGGATAGAGAAGGAAAGGTGATAAAACTAGAGTTAAAATTACGCTTGCCACTTTTTATCTGAAGCTTCTTCACAGGACATGCAGGACAGCATCCTGTCTCAGTGACCAGCCACCTCGAATGTGGTTTTCTGGCTCCTTCGTATTTCTTCCTAGTGCTCTTCCTGCTTCTCCTACTTTCTAATTCTGTTAATAATTTTGTTTTTAACAATTTATTAAATACATTTTTCTTCAAAATGGTTTACCATACTTGCCTAAATGAATTCAATATGTGTAAGCATTCGATTATACCTGTGGATACTGGAAATTTGTGATTTTTGAATCACTTTTTAGGTAGTTTATATTCAATACACTATACTTTGTTTAACCAACCAAGAATTCAGAGTATTTTGTTTTTCTTTTTTATAAGATGTATGTATTTTATTTTATTGGAAAGCTGGATTAATAGAGAGAGGGCGAGACAAAGATCTTCCATTGCTAGTTCACTCTCTGACTGACTGCAATGGCTGGAGCTGGGCCATCTGAAGCCAGGTGTCAGGAGCTTCTTCTGGGCATCCCATGCAGGTGCAGGATCACAAGGCATTTTTGGGCTATCGTCTACTGCTTTTGCAGGCTGTATGCAGGGAGCTTGATGGGAAGTGGTGTAGCTGGGTCATGAACTGGTACCCATAGAGCATTCTTGCGCTCTGAGGCATGCTCAGCCCTCACAAATGCTTTCAGTTCTGAATGCTTGACAATTGCCTTTGTGTTTAAAAAGTAACTTGCTGGGAATTAATAATCTTCACTCATACAGTTTTTTCCCCTTACAGATTTGAAAAGAGTTTTGTTGTATTCTGACAATGATAATACTGTGATGAAATTAGAGGAAATGTTAACTTTTTAACCTTAAATTTGGCTTGGTTTGTCTGCCAGTATGCCTGAAGAGTGCTTTAACATGGAGTCATAATTTACCCAGGATGTGTATCATTTCTGAGTGTGATCTCAAGTCTTTCTACTATTGCATATAATCTCATCAGGTTGAAAATTTCATATCAGAAGAGTGATATTGTGTTATAATTTCTTAAATTCTTATGATATGATTTTAGGGATTGAATCACATCTCATGCAAGGTTTTGGTCTTTATCTTGTCTAGAATCTTCATCCTCATTCTTCCCTTGCTTATCTGCCACTTCTGAACTTTGCCTTCTTTCCCTCTTATCCCTGTTTATTCTGCCTCCCCATAGTTTACATACTCTGTTGTTTCCTTTCATTTATCTCAGTGTTTGTTCTGACTTCAGGTGCTTGAGTTATCCTTGTATAATTTTGTGCCTACTAAGGCTCTTTTCTCTGTGATACTATATTTGATGTTCCAATGTTTTATGCTGCATATTCTCTAGCTTGCAAAGAATGGTGCTGTTCACAAGCATCTCCCATTCCTGAAGGCCTGATCTGTAGTTGTGGATTAGACTAGGTCCTCTCCTTTAAAAGTCTGTCTTTAGCAAGTCCCCTTTCACCTTTCATCATCAACATTTGCCTTATCCTCTAGATAATTCTGGCTTCAAACAGGTTATTTCTCTCCCCCAATGCCAATTTTTTCTGCACACCTTCATTTCTATTTACTACACACTTGCTTAAGGTATTTAAAGAAATATTTATTAAATTTTATTGAAAAAACATCAGCTTCATAAAAAGAAGATACAAAAGGAAAGATCTATCATCTGGTTCACACTATCCAAATGGCTGCAGCAGCCGGAGGTGAGCTTATCCAAAGCCAGCAGCCAGGAGCCAGGAGCTTCCTTTGATCTCCCATGCGGGTGCAGAATCCCAAAGCTTTGGGGCATCCTCCACTGCTTTTCCAGGCCAAAGGCAGGGAGCTGGATGAACAGTGGACAACAGGATAGGAACTGGTGTGCATATGGGATTGTGGTGCTTGCAAGGAGAGAATTAACCATTTAGCCATTGCTGGGGCCCCCGTAAGTGTTTTCTATTCCTACTTTCTTGGACTCTTTATATTCTTTGGTGTCTTGTAGATTTTCCCTCTCTGTACACAGACAGTGCTGTTTTCTTGGAAAGCAATAACCACCAATGTTGTTAAATGCAGTGCTCAGTCCTCAGTCTTATAATCTCGGGTTAATTAGTAGCATGTATTGTAGCACTTGCCACTCCTTACTTGATACTGCTGCATATGACATGTACCCTTTCTCAATGACCATCCACCTCCAATGTGATTTTCTGGGTCCTTCTGTTCTCCACTTATTAAAGTTAGAATGTTCTTAGTCTCTGCTTTTCAACTTCCTCTTTTCTCATAACTTGGGTGTCAGCTTTAAATGCTTTCTTGTCTGCAGTCAGAATCTCTTCACTGAATTTCAAAAGTTCAGTTTTCACTTAACTTGTCTAATGAACATTTCAGAATTTACAGACCCAAAGTCGAACTCCACATCTTCACACAGCCTGCTTCTGCTGTAGCTTATCTTCTCAAAGACTACAACATACTTTGTATTTTCAGAGTATAATTCCTAGACACACTTGACTTCCTTCTTTCCTGCCCTCATCCAGTCAGTCAGAACATATATGAACTGTTCTTTCTGAATATATCCATTTGTTATCTTTCTTTATAACCTCTCCTGTTGTTATCATCATTTTTTTTCTGAGCTAGAACAGTTAACCTACCTAATGGGTGTTGGCTTGAATTCAGGCTACTCCACATCTAAACCAGGTAAATGTTAATATGTCTTGAGATAATCAGCAGAAGTACTGGGCTCCTTCAACCACGTGGGAGACCTGGACAGAGTTCCTTGTTCCTGCCTCCAACTTGGTCCAACCAACCTGGTCCATTAAAATGATTTGGGGAGTGAATCAGCAGATGAGGGTTTCTCTCCCTCTGCAACTATCTGTTAAGTAAATGAATAATCTTTACCAACAATATGATACATAACTTGAAAATAATATCCCCCTACATAAGCTGCCATTGTGGCACACAAGTACATTCATTTGGCTAGTAATGATGGTTAGCAAGAAAAGTGAGTCTTTTTTTGAGATTTGGCCTCACCTGTAAAAAGCTCTCAAACCTAGATTATTTCTTTCTTGAAATTCTTTCATTCGTCAATCCTATGCCATAATCTAAGTATTCAGGAAAGAAATTTTGATCTTCTGGTGGTAGCAGTTGTCTACTCATTGGGATGCCCTCATCTGACAGTGGAGGCCTGAATTCAGCACTGAGCTCTCTCTGCTCCTGGCCATAGAATCCTGCTCATGTGAATCTTGAGGTGAATGAAGGTGCAAATAGTGGGGTTCTTGTCACTTGTACAGAATTCGTGGATTAAGCTCCTAGCTGCGTGGCTTTGGCCTCAGTCATGGACATTTGGGGAGTGAACTAGAAGGTGAGAGTTCTTATGTCTCTGCCTTTCATGAATAAATACATCAATTTTTATCTTTCACTAAGTTCACTTCATTAGAGCCATATGATTACTTCTTGCCCTACTGCTTGCATACAGTAAGAGGAATTGGTTCTGAAGCAATCACCGATGGAATTCCCTGAGACTCAGTATCAATTAGTTTCAATGGAACTATAAAAGAACATGAGATAAATAACAGAAAGCTTTATGATAAACAAAAGAGTAGAAATCAAGAGGATATGTTCCTGCAATGAAAAGAATGCTAAAAGGGTCAGTGTTATGAAATTATACACATTTCTCTGACATACCAGCCATGTCTTAGCTCTCAGATAAGGAGCCAAAATAATGTGGCATGGACCCTTACAGTAATACTGCTAAAAGTACTCAAGGTTAGTATTCCACCTCAGCATCACAGTTTTCTAATTTGTAGTTTCCATGTAATACTTTATATTTAATTCAAATTAATTTAGCTATAGCTAGAAGAGAGACCTTGGCACTGAGTTTTCAGAACTGAGTTTTAAACAAATCTTTTTTTTTTTTTGTTAATTAGAACATTTCTACTTGTTTAAAGACTGATTTATTATTTTAATTTTTTTTTACTTGAAAGTATTGCAGAGAGAATCTTCTATCCACAAGTTTACCGCTCAACCAGCTGTATGGCTGCAATGATCAGAGCCGGGCTGTTGCAAAACCAGGAGCTACTTCTGGGTCTCCTATGCAGGTGCAGGGTCCTAAGCACTGGGGCCATCCTCCATTGATTTCCCAGCTATTAGCAGGGAGCTGAATTAGAAGTGGAAAAGCTGAGACTAAAACTGGCACCCAAATGTCAGGTGTGCAAGGCAGGTGGAGGACTAGCATGCTGTTCCACTGCACTGCCCCTGTATAAACCATTCCTAATAGGAGATAGTTACTTAAAATTTGAAAACTATTTTGGACAACAGAGGCAAGAAAAATTTCCTTATTTTTTTTATTTTCCCCAGCACTTGAGAAGTAACAAAAGCAGGTAAAATTTCAACTATTTTGTCAGATGCTTTATATATTTCTTGTGTTTTCTGTACAACGTATCTTGAATAATGCTGCTTTTATCCTATGTAAAGTATTCACAGGAACTTCTGCGGTTAAGAAAACACATGAAATTCAACATGAAAAATGTACCTAATTATTTTCCATGGCATTTTAATATGAATACAGCTTCCTCTTTCTTCTTGGAGTCACGAACTCATGCACATAACTATAGCAGCGGAAAAACAAACAACTTTCAGAAGAAATGTTTGGCAGACAGAATGGATGTCCCACAGCGAGGCTCACCTTTTAGGAAAGTCAAACAATAACCAAAGGTATATTTGCTGGAGATTATTAGATAAGAGAAATGATTCTCACACCACTGGGAAACACATCCCGCTCTGTGGGAACTTGCTTCCAAGTTCTGCTGCTTCTCAGAGAATGTGCTAAACCCGGCAAATGCTTACACAAGCATGGGGGGGCCTGCATGCGGCTGCCCGCAGAAAGATCATTTCATTTCCCAAACCCAATGTTTTCTTGATACCTTCTAGATTATGCAATCTTTTACACTAGGGAGCCATGGCAGTGCAGTAATTCTCAGGTTAAACCTTCTCATGAAACAAAGCATTTATTTTTTTCTACCAGCAGGAGACATTTGACTGAAAAGCAAATCACAATCTTTTGAGACCAGATGCATGCTGTGTAATTCTGAGTTCAGCATGTGTCTTGGGGGGCGTGTTTAATAAATTCCTTTCTCCCTGAGGCAGCTCTGTTTTGTCTGCCTAAAGATAACAAAAGACATTCTGTGTGACTGTTAAAAAAACGCCATTTTGATCTAGGCAAAAAAAATGGTAATAGTTAAAACAAAATGAAAAACTGCAACTTATGCTTGCTTTTATCTTTACACTTTGTTACGTTGAAAACACCTTTTGGGAGGCGTATAACTAGGTGCTTTTAAAATAATTTCTTGTGAAGTAAAAATTTAAAATGATGCTATGAATCAATTTTTATGTTTTTCATAAACATAACTTATTAATTTTCACTCTGTTTTTTGAACAAATGTATGTGTGTTATGTATGTTTTGTAAATGATTTGAGTATTTAACATATCCTTGAAATCTGTGGAACACAAAAAACAGTTCTCTGTCTCTGTTTTACAATAGTAACACCTAACAAAAAAAAAGAAATATTTAGGTTACTTAAAATAATTGCTTGTTGATCTATACAGGTATTTTTAAGCTCGATGAAAAAATTACATTAGGGTTAGCTGTTTGGCCTACCAGTTAAGACACCTGTTGGGGCACCCACAGTTCCTATCAGAAGGCTCAGGTCTGAGTCCTCGCTTCACTGTTGAATACAGCACCTGCTGATGGACACACTGGGAGGGAGCAGGTAATGGCTCATGTACTTGAGTTTGCTCCACACACTTGGGTTCAGTTGTGGGCATTTGTGAATGAAAACCCATGTTTACTCATCCTCTCTCTTTCTTCCAAAGGAAAAGTATTGTTATTATTTTTTTAATTAGACCCCTTGGATAACATTCACTGGGAATTTGAAGTTTTATACTGTTACATTTCTCTTGGTTATTATTAGTGTTTGTTTTAAGTATTGCTCTCAAACATTTGACTTATACTTTTTATAATATTTTTTATAATTTTAGAAAGTATATTTATAATATTTTTGCCCTACTCATCAGCTACTCAAGTTTTTGATTTATGTATCCAGCAAATTAAGTTGCTTTATTGTTGTGGAAATATTTCTTTTGAATATTTAGAGTACAAAAAATTATTATACTGTTTAACATCATCTGTTACATTTTAAATATCAAACTGTGGGCATTTGTGTAATTTTTAAAAAATCTAACTGTTTTAAGATTGACCTACTTATTTGAAAATTGGAGTTACAGAGAAAAGATGAAAGAGAGAGCTTCCGTTCTGTGTTTCTTTCCTTAGACAGCCCTAACTGCTGCTGGGACTGGATTAGTTGAAGCCAGGAAACAAAGGCTTCGTGTGGGTTTCCCACATGCATTCAGGGGCCCAAGCACATGGACTACCTTCTGGTGCTTTTCCTGGGTCATTCACTAAATTTGAAGTGCAGCAACTGGAACACAAATTGGAGCCTGTATGGGATGTTGGCATTGCAGGTGATAGGTTTACTTGCTGTACCATAATGGCAGCTGTGAAATCTAATTTTTTCACCTGGCAATATGTATCAGTAGAAAGAAAATTCAAAAAGAATTGCTGGCAATAGACAAAAAGAATGTATGTGATGTTTTAAGGTAATAATTCTATTCTAACATTGAAAATGTAATTTGAGTTCCTGGCATGATGGCTCAATTTGCTAAACCCCACCTTGCAAGTGCCAGGATCCCATATGGGTGCCAGTTCAGGTCCCAGCTGCTCCACTTCCCATCCAGCTCCCTGCTTGTGGCCTGGGAAAGCAGTTTAGGATGGCCCAAAGCTGGGGGACCCTGCATGTGAAACACAGAAGCCCCTGGCTCTGGCTTTGGATCTGCTCAGCTCACCTCTGGCCATTGCTACCATTTGGGGAGTGAACCAGTAGATGGAAGATCTTTCTGTCTCTCCTCTCCATAAATCTTATCCGCCTTCCAGTAAAAGTAATTAAATCTTAAAAAATGTAATTTTGAATTTAGGTATTATATTACAATTGATATTTTGTATTTGTATATTAAATTTTGTATCAGAATGTTAGCTTACTGGGAATAATGGGCTACCTAGAGCTATGCAGTTAGGAAGAGCAAAAACTGTATAACAAAAATTTGGGGATTAGAATGTTGGTCTCCAGAGTATATGTACAAGAAGGTGGTAGGAGGCATTTTGGAAAAAGAAGAACACTAGTGGGAGGCCTTGGATCAACTGGGGACAGGTCGTCAGAATGGATTGTGGACCTTAATCTGTTAGCTTTGTGTCTGATAATGGGATCTGTTGTTCATGGACAGTCCTCCAGCCATTGCTGCCACATGGCCTGAGGTCCTGGCCAGGCTAAGCTGAAACTGGAACCAGGCCTAAATCTTCTAGAACTGTCAACTAAGCAAACTTTTTTTAGTAAATGTATCCAGAATCAAATATTTGTAGTGTAATGGAAACTAATATGAGGGTACTTCAAGTTCATGAAAAAAAAATGGAATTAAAAGATGTGTTTATTTTGATACATTAAACTTAAAATTTGTGTTTCAGGGTTTTTTTTTCATATTATGAAAAAGTATTTCAAGTCCTTTCATAATGTTATTTATTGCTACATTATAAACCCCTACAAAACTTAGTTATGTAAAATAATACTAATAACTGGTTTATCTGTATACAGTTCCTCAACTGTGCTATAATGTTGGGCCTAAATACCTACATGCTTCTTTTGCCTGCCTGCCTGCCTGCCTGCCTGCCTTCTTCCTTCCTTCCTGCCTGCCTTCCTTCCTTCCTTCCTTCCTTCCTCTCTCCTCCTCCCTCCCTCTCCCTCTCCCTCTCCCTCTTTCTTTCTTTCTTTCTTTCTTTCTTTCTTTCTTTCTTTCTTTCTTTCTTTCTTTCTTTCTTTCTTTCTTTCTTTCTTTCTTTCTTTCTTTCTTTCTTTCTTTCTTTCTTTCTTTCTTTCTTTCTTTCTTTCTTTCTTTCTTTCTTTCTTTCTTTCTTTCTTTTTCTTTCTTTCTTTCTTTCTTTCTTTCTTTCTTTCTTTCTTTCTTCCTTCCTTCCTTCCTTCCTTCCTTCCTTCCTTCCTTCCTTCCTTCCTTCCTCTCTCCTCCTCCCTCCTTTTGCTTCCTCTGTATGCCCCACCTCTCCCTCCCTAACGCCCTCCTCACTATCCTAACTCCCTGCCTCTAAGGGTCTTCTCAGTGTCATTTTTTTTAAAGACTTAGACCATTACTTCTACAATACTCATTATCAAAACAGTCACTGGAGCATTCTAGATTCAGGGATTCAGAAGGAGGGAGAAAGCTCTACTTCTTGATTGGGACGTGCCAAATCACATGGCAGAGATTAGGAGTTGTAGAATTTGTTGTAGCAATTTTACACATATGTTCTTCAAAACATAGAGTACAGTACATTAGTATACATCTTTAGAACTTGCAGGTTTGCCAGACTTTATAAGAGTATGATATCTTCTAAAATATCCAATGTAGTAATTTGTACAATTTAAGTGTCTCTAATATTTGGGAAAATATAACCGAAAATAAAATCCATTAACTCAGAAATTTGTTTCAGCAGAAAGAAAATAGTTTTACCATTGGGTGATTCTTAAATTACAATATACTGAGTATCACAGACAACCTGCACAGTAACTATAAAGAAAAACAAAAAGAAGAGGAAAAACAAGAAGCCTATTTCTTTTATATAGCCAGCAAGATGCAGTCAGTTACATGCATACTAAATAGTTTTATTCAAAGAAAAGTAAGATGGAAATTTGTTTCTGACAAACAGAGGTGTTGCATCTTGCAGTTAAATTCCTTGGCTTAAGCTAACAAGGTGTCAGGGAGAAGAGAGGGGTGTCATACATCTTGCTGCTCCTATTTAAAATAAGATGTCTCCAGCATCCCCATGATAGTCATTCATGGAATATGCAAAAGCTGCCAGGGCTGAGTTTTAAAACTTTACATCTATCCTGAAGAATCAGAACATAGCCACTTTCAAGTATTATAATGGGATGGAGACTTCCACAAAGGTTTGGGGTCATTTTTTCCTTTGCAACCAGGGAAAGTTTTAAGACTCAATGTTTTTAAATTTGTATTTACCTTTACCCCATTCACCATTCTTAGCAGATGATTATCTGTGTGTGCACTGAGTGCTTTTAAAACAAAATATACTGGTTCCTGCCTTCAGACTGGTTCAGCTCTAGCTGTTGCAGCCATCTAGAGAGTGAACCTCAGGATGGAAAACTTCTGTGTCTTTCTCTTTCTCTCTTAAACTCTGTCCCATCTCCAGTTCCTGTTTCCATTTAGGGACTGAACAAAAGATGGAAGGTTTCTCTGTCTCTGCTTTCCTCTGTAACTGCTTTTCCAATAAAATAAGTCTTTCAAAAATACTTTGCTGTTATATTCATAATTCTTTAAGTATTTTGATTCACTCCTTAAGTGGCCACAACAACTAGAGCTGAGTCTGTACGAAGCCAGGAGCCTGGAGCCTCTTTCAGGTCTCCCACCTGTGTACAGTGTCTCAAGGATTTGGGCTGTTCTCTACTGCTTTCCCATGTCACGAGCAGGTAGCTGGATGGGGAGTGGAGCAGCCAGGGCACAAACCGGCATTCACATGGGATCCTGGGGATTTAACCACTAGGCCATTGTGGTGGTCTTTAATCCATAAATTTCTAATAAGAAATCCACTGATACTTCTGCTGCATTTTTGAATCTGTAGATCAAATAAAGGAAAAAATGACCATTAATGGAGAAGAAACTGACTCAAGAGTGAGCATCACCTTGTTTGTTTCTGTGCTCTTGAGATCCTGAGTATCACAGTGCTGTGATTGCTCTTGTCCAATATCTGAAGAAAATCGTTTTATTTGTTTTTCCAGTGGTTGAAGACAGGAGGGTAGAGTCTGTGCATTTTATTCTGTCTTGAACGAAAACAGACGTTTAATCAATTTGTGTTAGACATAAAATGCCCAATTCTAAATTCTTCCTAAGGAGTGTAAAATCCAGTCTAAAATCTATATGGTACCTTAAATACTCCAATTGAAAAATCTAGATCTTGTTCAGTTCTGTAACCATCTCTTTACTGCAGTATGTAATAGTTCTAATCTTTCACAATGGAATATCAGATTCTGAAGAACATTCATAGCCCATTAAATTGTCTATATATTCCTATTTAGAGAATGTTTTCAATAGAGATGGTTAAAGATTATTTTATTGTAAAGAATATATCTCTTACATAAAATTTATTATTTAAACCATGTATGCTCTAGTGCATTTTGGTGAGTATAAAGTGTCAATCATAAGTGAACTTTGTTGTAGATTCAAAATTACTATCTATGTGGCATCATTGCAGATGTTATTAAAACTCTATACACCATTGGACACTTAGCAATCTTTTCCTTCACTATTACTTTTTTTTTTTAAAGATTTATTTTTATTATATTTTCATTGGAAAGGCAGATATACAGAGAGGAGAGACAGAGAGGAAGATCTTCCATCCGATGATTCACTCCCCAAGTGAGTGCAACGGGCCGATACTATGCCGGTCCGAAGCCAGGAGCCTCTTCCGGGTCTCCCACGTGGGTGCAGGTTCCCAAAGCTTTGGGCCGTCCTCGACTGCTTTCCCGGGTCACAGGCAGGGAGCTGGAAGGGAAGCGGGGCTGTCGGGATTAGAACCGGTGCCCATATGGGATCCTGGGCGTGCAAGGCGAGGACCTTTAACCACTTGCGCCACCGCGCCGGGCCCCACCATTACTTTTTGATCTTTACTTGAATATTATTTCTTATACCTGAATATATTATATTCTTTAAAGTTTTCCATATATACTTAGTCTTCTAATAACTTTAAAGTGTTTATGTTCTATATAGTTTTCATATGATACAATTCCTACTTTTCATGCTATCTATCATTGATGCATCATTCTCAAATTATGTATAATGCCTTTTCTTCCATAGATCATGTATATGGAAAATTGGCTTGGTTTTTGACTCCTTATTTTGTTTATAATTGCAATGCTTGTCAATCATTTTAATAAAACAGTGATTTATATTAAGCCTAGATGTCTTGCTGGCTTGGTAAGCATTTCCTTGTTTATTTTGTTGATAATATTCTGGCTAGCAGTTGTTTGAATTGTTAAAGAATGGTAGTGTGATAATTTAGTTGTCAATTTTAGCAGAAAATCAATTATAATAATCTTATCAAAGAGTTGTTTAATTTTATAATTAAATTAAGAGTTGTTTAATTTTATAAGAGTTGTATAATAATATTATCAAAGAGTTGTTATAATTTAGATATAACAAATGAGTACAAAAATAATGAAAATTGGCATTTAATTAACTAATAATCTGAATAAATTGGAGACTCTATACTTTCACTTGATTCAGCACAAAATTAGATCCAAGATCAAGTAAATTTTGCCTTATTAACTGGTAATCATTGAGGTTGTCATAGAAAACCCACAGCAATTCTGTGCAGTTATTTGATCCAGTTAAATATTTCAAGTTGTTGTCCTTTTAATCTACTGAAATTAAATCTCTGACCAGATCATTAAAAATATGAAGTCTTTATTTATTTCATAGCTCTTTAATTTATGATCCTAGTGTCTTTTTCAAATGGTACTTCCTTGTATTAGACCTCATATGTAAAATTTGTAACATAACAAAGACATTTGACATTCTCCGTATGATTGACCACTTCCTTTACTTTGTTATTCTGTCCACTCTTCCTTGAATAACATTTAATCATTCCTAGATTTCCAAAAATGATTTATGTTTTCAGTGCCCAGCTGAAATGTTAACGTTCCTGTCAATTTAAATAACCTTCTCTATGAGTATCTATTTTATTACCTTCTCCTTTATATATTATAAATATAGTAGTTTCTATCTTATATTATTATTTATAAGATAGCTTCATATCTTTATGAGACTGTACATTGTGGACAAGTTGTATCTGTGTCTTATCTAAGTATAATTATTCAAATGCCTGTCTTTATCATAAGGTAAGATTTTTACAAAAATCAGTTGGAATATAAACTGGGAGTAGAATTTGTTCAAGGATATTTGAGAAGCAATAGCATATAGTGACAAAAATAATAAAGTAGATTTTATACTTTAATGAGGAGGCAATCTTTGATGATGGATGGTAGATTAAAATTATATAAATTTTGTTACAGATTTTTCTAGGAAGATACGAGTAAATAAATCATTAGTGCCAATGACTTTCATTCAGATGAGTAGATTTTCAGAGCTGTAAAATTGGAAATTGTTTTACAAAATAAAAAGTTATCATTATTAAACACCTATCTATTTATCTTTCATTCTTTCCTCAAGTATCAGGGAACAAACAAGACTGGTGTAAGTAAATGGAGTGACAGTTACTATAAATGTATAATAATAGTAATGACAAAATAATAATATTTGACTTTATTGAGGGATTGTTACAAGCATAGACAGGCACAGAGAGTCACATGTGTAGGACATACACAATTTAAAAAAAAACTGTGAAGGAAGACTGAAGTTACTATCACAACCCAGCTGTAGGATATTGATGTTGTAAACAATTCCATAATATATAGGCTTAGTAAATATCATGTTTTGAATATTTTTTCCCTTGGACACAGGGGTTTGATCTCCAAACTCATGGGTTAATTATATGAAGATGGTGGAAGTGTAACACAATTATGATAATTGGAGGAAAGGTATTTGGCCATGGGTTTGGGTTATGTTGTTACAATGGAGTCTGAAAGTATATCTTGGTGGCTTTATGAGACCATATGGATATAGAGAAACATATCTCCTATGTCTTTCCCTGTGTTGCTGTCTATCACCTACAACTCTGCCAAGTCTGACATGAGCCAACCAGTGAGGCCTGCCTGCTCTTCTAATATTAAACTCTAGAACCGTGAACAAGAAAAACGCCAGGATTATGAAACATAATAAAAATCTTTCCTTTTTAAAGTTAGGCTGTCATAAGCATTCAATTATAGCCACAAAAGCTAAACAGCACAGATGATCTTTGTTTTTTTTTTTTTTTTAAAGATTTATTTTTATTATTTTTTATTGGAAAGGTGGATATACAGAGAGGAGAGACAGAGAGGAAGATCTTCCATCCGATGATTCACTCCCCAAGTGAGCGCAACGGGCCGATACTATGCCGATCCGAAGCCAGGAGCCTCTTCCGGGTCTCCCACACGGGTGCAGGTTCCCAAAGCTTTGGTCTGTCCTCGACTGCTTTCCCAGGCCACAGGCAGGGAGCTGGAAGGGAAGCGGGGCTGCCGGGATTAGAACCGGCGCCCATATGGGATCCTGGGCGTGCAAGGCGAGGACCTTTAACCACTTGCGCCACCGCGCCGGGCCCTGATCTTTGTTTTTGAATGAAAAATTAAGGGCATCACAAAAACAAGAACTGAAAGCCTAATAGCAAATCCTCTATAACTCTAATGATCAGTTCTGAGTCTTTAACTAACATCCTTGCTAAATTTAATAGATTGGTTTATATCTATGAAATCCACAGTCTTTTTTTCTCCCTCTCTTACTGACTGTTTCTTCAAGGATGTGTATACTAGTTCCATCTAATAATTTGCAGCTAATACATGCATTGGTATGCACAGCTGAGGAATTTGAGGTACCTATAAATCAATACCATTTAAAAGGTGGTAACTGCAAAATTATGTCTAGCACAACTATAGTTCTCCCCCCGCCAAACTCCACAATTTATCCTATTTGATACGAATATTTGAAAGAGTGTCAGGTGGCCAAAATTTTCTACTAAATCAAAAATTAAAAGAATAACATTTATAATCAAGTAAGATTAATCCTGGAGTGAAACAATGGCTCAACTTTCAAAAAGAGAATAATTCAATAATTGCATTGATCAGTTAAAGAATAAAAACAATGCAATTTTGAAGCATGTCATAGAAACTTTACAAATCATGGAGCTATCCAAATGTAAAGCCTAAGTAAAATAGAATTTGATTCTATGCTAAAATGATTTACAAACTGTGTAGAAAATTCTGAGAAGAGAGACAATATTGAATGATAGCTACTATTACTTCTATGTGTTTTCCTGGAAATTCTAGAAAATTTAAGAATTATGAATAACCAAAAGTTAAATCAATGATGCAGATAACATGAGTACATGGCAAAAAGAACATAAGAAATAGTATTTTAGCTATTAGTATTAGTGAGAGAATAATAAGATGACTAAAATAAGATTTTATAAAATTCTGTATCAATTTGAGATAGTAAATCAGGAAAATTTATTTTAAAAATGTAGCTAGATAATGTACTGTCCAAATAAGAAATATGTATAAGAAAGTAAATTTAACAAGAAACTGAATATATATGTTATATTTTATTATAGTGACATAATACATAACATATTTTATTATATGATATTGTATAAAATTTTATGTGTTGAAATAAACTACAGGTTCATTCAATTTTTAAAGAGATTTTTAAAAAAGATTCATTTACTTTTAGTTTGAAGGCAGAGTTTAGACAGAAAAAGACAGTGCATGTGAAAGCTAGAAGCCAGAAGCTGTTTCTGGATCTTCCACATGGGTTACAGACACCCAAGCACTTGGGACAACTTTTACTGCCTTCCCAGGCACATTAGCAAGGAGCTGAGTTGGAAGTGCAGCAAACACTTAAACCAGTGTCCATATGGGATGCTGGGAATTATTGGCAGCTGCTTAACCCATAAAACCAACCTCTAAGCTCCTTTGTAAGAGCACTTAATATTTACATACATATTGTCAAGTCAATTAGTCATCATGGACTTTATCTTAAATATATGTTTATAAAATGACTAAATTATAGGATCAAAAAGGGAAAGAAGACCAAGCTACCATTTAGACTGCACTTTAAAAAAGTTGATTTTGAATTTCATGTGATATTGAAAAACAGCATTATTCAGATAAGCCAAAAAGCTTAGGAAATTCTTCAAATTATTGTGGTACTGCATTTACAATATTGGAACTTAACTAATATGAAACTCTTCTTGAGATATTAGTTTTATTTTTCTTCAAATGTAAGAAGCTCTCTCAATTTTTGTTTTGGAGACTATGTATAACAAACAGATGTAATTGCAGTTTTCATGGGAGTGCTGATCTAAAGGTGCCCCTCTCAGTGTTCCACCCAGATCATCTGGGGCCCTTCTCAGAATCCTTGTTCCAGGAGCATCATTTTATTAATTTTCTGTTGATGAAATGCATCATAGGAAACAATCACTTACATGACTTGAGTTATTCTAAGATAAAATTAGAAACACTGAAATCGTAAGAATGACATGCGTAGTCTAATAATATGGCTATGACTGTATTATTGTCCAGCTGTGTTCAGCAGATGTATTATATATGTGATGCAGTAGTATCTAATTCCAAGAAGATGCACTTCGTATCTTCAATCTATTGATCAGTAACATATTGAAAAATACTATATGTTATATAAAACTATATTTTATAAAAATAATATATTTTGTATATTTACTATCTTATATAAATAAATGTTAATAGAATAAGAAATTCTCCTTTAAAAATAGTAAATCCCACTGTACATTATAAGTTGTAGAACATGTTTAGTGAAAAACTTTGACGAAGTAGCACAAATCAGAAAAGCAAATGTACCTCAGAGATCAATGAATCAGCTGTTTTAAATTACTCAGCTCTCATTAAGAGGATTTGTGTATTTCACTAATCTTATTGCTTCTTTACTTTGTTATTAAATTTTTTTTAATTCTGTCTTCCAGGGGAAGACTGGTATCCAAAAGTCACAAAATCAATGTATTAAATCTGCTTTTGCTTCATTTTATTTTGTATTTATTTAAGGCAGGGAGAACGCATAGAGACAGCAAAAATACACAAAAAGACACCTTCTGTCTGCTTGTTCATTTCTCCAAATGCCTATAGCACCAGGGCCTGGGATAGGTGAAGACCAGGAGTTAGTAATTCCATGTTGGTCTTCCATGTGTGTGACACTTGAGTACTCGATCCTTCAGCAGTTACCAGAATACACAGAAGCAGGAAACTGGAACCATAGTGGTTCTGGCACTTGGACACAAGCACTTCCATATGGACCGTGCATGTCACAAGCAGACTCTGCCTCCAACTTATTTATAACATAAAAATCGGTGTTTTCTATGAATACCATCAATGATCATGGATTAATACGTGGAATAGTTCTAATAGAATAATATAATAGGATATTTTTACATACGTTAATTTCTATTATTTTATATACCCAGAGCTCCAAGAAACGGCAGGCCCTAAAAGCAGAACTTCTTAATTGTCTGTTCTTTTTTCATGGGGTGCTCACATTTGCTCAGATGCTTTTCTGCCCTGACTTTTAAAACATTTTTTTATCTTTGTGCTCCCACTTGCCCTTCTGACTTCCTGATAAATCCACCTCTGGTTTTACTTAGCTTCTGTCTCCTTGTAAGTTTTCTTCACATTTCTGTTTCGGCTTTTTTAGTTAAGTATTTCAATTTTTCTTTCTTTTGTTTCTGTTTTGTTGTTGTTGTTGTTTCCCTTATACTTATGAGTCAGAAGCAATTTTACCTGTCTTAAGAATCCTATGTCCAATTGCTACTGTCTTCTTGTCTTAGCTCCTCTTAAGTAGCTCATATTCAAAGTGTACAATAGGGAATGTACTATCTTCCTCCCTCTTCCTCTCCCAACCCCATCTATTTTCTCTCTTGGTGAATTCTAGCAGTATTCTCCCATCCTTTACATCACAGCCATATTTAAATGGACAACTGCAGTGTTTTTGGCAAGGCTGTCCTTGGTATTTTTTTTCCAAATGATATATATTACCTTAATCAACATTAAATAATTTCATCTTTTGATTTATTTTATTGTAGAAGAAGCTGGGGAAATGACCACTGCCACTCAAAATAAATTTTTTAAAGTGGACTCAGTCCTTCAAAATATTAGCCAGCATTGAAACATTTTATACATATATTTGTGTTTTTATAGAACGGTGAGCACTCTTCGAAATCCACAAACAGCTGGATTTTTAATAGTACTATCTGAATATTGTGATGACTTATGTTTGCTTGAATTTACAAAACATTCTTCTAAATATGTAGAAGTGTTTTGAATATTTATTTTTCTGATCCGTGTTCCCTAGAAAAGCAGCAGTTAATCCAGTTTCTTGGCTACCATGCTGCTATATATTGAAGGTACTTATCTTTAGTTGCATATGATTTTGTTTTGGGGTCTGCTGTTTTTGCTTTTATGTAGAAAAAGAAGCTAGATGATAAATGGAATAAAAAGAAGCTGTTGGTCACTAGTTAGCTGTGCAAAACCTGAAAAAGCACTTTTCTCAAACATTTCCTTTATTCCCCGGATTCACTGCATAGGTGACATTGCTGTATGGCTCACTGACACAAAGAATAACTGACTCTGCTAAAGGGAAGAGAAAGAGGAGTCATTTCAGCTAGGAGGGAGTTGGTTTGTTGCTCTAAAGTATGTGCAGAGGAGTGGAAAATATTTAATAGTTCAATGATCTTGTTTATCATGACTCCATTCAGAGAAAATGATTAAGCTATTTATTGCTACTGCTAAGTAGCTTTTCTTTTAAAAAGGTCAAAGGAACCATATTTAGAGTTTGAATGTGTAAGTTAAGGAATCTGAGGGAGAAAAATGAGAAGAATGAAATGAGAGAAATTGATGTTTCTAGGGTGCCTATGTTTTAGATTATATCAATCACAGCAAACTCTCTGTGATCCTGAGGCGTAATAAGGGATGGCTTACATGGGCTTCTGCCACACGTGTGAGGGGCTGAGATGGCATCCTGGGCTGTTGGTCTCAACCTGGCCCAGTATTGGGGACTTGAGGGAAGAGTCAGAGGATGGGGGTTTCCTCTGCTATCTCCATCCCTCGCTCTTTCTCTCTTTTGCTGTCAAATAGATAAAATAGTTTTCATGTCCAGATACCCATAGAAGTAACTGGAATTTTCTCGTGCCTCCAGTGGATGTTCAGTCATAAAATAAAGGAAAGGGCGTATTTGACGTGAATATGATTTATTTACCCCCAAATAAATTTCCATTATCATTTTCAAACACAAATAAAACTTTATGCATGGGTTTGTCACAGACACAACTTTTAAATGAATCATTCAACTGGGAAAAGCCTGTTTGAAAGAAATGTTTTTTCCTAACCTAATGTGCTAGAGTCCTACAAGATTATATGCGTTTTCTTTGCTTCTGAATTTCATTTTTAAACAGAAATTAATGACAGCTGCTAAAGTATGATTTCATGTAGAACTCATCTTTAAGAGGGCATGTAATAAATTCATGCAAACATACTAAGGTTTGTTTTATTTTAGAGATAATAAGATGTTTCTTTTCTATTGTATTCCACATAGATGTTTCCTGTAACAGATACTCCATTCTTTTTACACTTTGAAAAAAAATATAAAAGCCGTTTCAAGACTTACAGAGTTCCTGGCAATGTTCCTTGCCCACAATCTAATTACTTTGCATTAGTGTATCCTAAGTTTGCATTTATTTCCTGACCCAGTCAACAAAACAGTCTAAACTTTTTAACCTATGTGCTTACTTTCTCATTTTACTCTCCAGATCCATTTTTAGTATAATAAGTTAACAGACTAGTTTCCTTCTAATGGGCTCTAAAAATCATTTTTACTATTAGTATGCCTTGTGGTTCATATAACATGAATACTGTATGAATGTATAATAAATTCTGTAAGTCATTATACATGTAATTTAAAGTTACAAACTCCTTTTGGTGAATCATATGGTCACTCTGTTTTACTTCTGCGCTTAGTGCTGAATTATGCTTTGAGACTTTTATGAGTAAAGGAAGATTATTTGATTATGGCTATACATAGTTAAGAAGTTATCTGCTTTTGTCCAACTTTAAATATTAAAATCATCAAAGTAAAGCCATGTGTTTATGTTTTAAATTTTAGAAATAAAAAAATTGGTTAGCAGAAACCCCCAAATTGTCGCTTTGTAAGATTGGAAGATGAGCAGTGAATGTGGCTATCCCCTCCATAGGTGTTAATGTCAAAGGATTGCCTGTTGAAGGCTTCCCCAGAAGAAGGGATTGCATCCTGGTTTGCCAATTGTCATGACCTTTTTCAGATACCAGAGATAACTTAGTCATTTCCCATTCCTCAGCTATACTATTTCTTTTGAATGTTGTGAACTTTCTAAAAATGTCACTGAAATGTTAACTATTTTTTTCTTCACACATTTATGGATTTTGACTGTTCTAGCACACATACTAAAAAGTCTATTGCAAATGTATTTAGCAAGTCCTATAGCTAATTTCCAGCCATTGGTAATCCTATTCACCCTTGAAGGCATCATATAAGGCATCAAATAATCTGTTACTTAAGTCTCCTGAAAGTACATCAAGGAAGATCACCGGTTTCCTGTTTTGTATTTATTCAACAGCTTAATTATTTGAGGTAGCTCATTTTTTTTTTGTTTAACATTTTGCTGTGTTTATATACTTTTAAAAAACTTTATTAAACCCTGGGAATGTGTTCATAGTATAATCATAAGTACAAGAGAAAAATCCACCCAGTGAGGAATATATTAGAAATACCTGTCAGAAAGTTTTTAAAAAGGTATAAAAAAGGAACGAACATCCTTAAAGTTCACAAAAACAAATAGAAAAATGTTACTAGAAATATTGCTGATGGCTCCAGGCACCATGTCTTCTTCTAGGTGCTGCTCATTCCCATTGAGGAAAAGGAAACTGAGCCACTAGCCCTGTGCACAGCTCACGGTGTATCACCAAGCAGTGCTTGCTTCCAAATCTACACAGGATCCTCATTTCCCCAACCACTTCAGTCTGAGTTAAGAGAAATATAAATTATTCTTCCTTTCAAATAAGTCATGAAAAGTTCATGCTCAAGAATTGCCATATGTCAGGTTGATGAAGCTGCATGTGGTTCCACTTCTATAAATAAATAAATGCTGCATGTGGTTCCATTTCTATAAACTTTTAAGTCAAGAAAAACTGCCATGATAATGGTGTGAGAAGTCACATTACTTGTGACTCTTGTGAACTCCAGAGTAAATATAGGAGGTGGCTTCTCATGCCAGCACATTGGGTCTTCCGAATTCCTAGTCATATTGAATTTCATTTTTTAAAAGATATATTTATTTTTATTGGAAAGACATATTTACAAAGAGGAGAGACAGAAAGATCTTCCATTTGCTGATTCACTCCCCAAGTGACTGCAATGACTAGAGCTGAGCTGATCCAAAACCAGGGACCAGGAGCCAAGAGCTTGTTCTGGGTCTCCCGTGTAGGCACAGGGTCCCAAGGCTTTGGGTCATCCTCTACTGCTTTCCTAGGCCACAAGCAAGGAGCTGGATGGGAAGTGGGGCCACCAGGACACAACAGCACCCATATGGGATCCTGGTGCTTGCAAGATGAAGACTTTAGCTACTAGGTTACTGCACTGGGTCCTAGTCATATTTTGTTTTTTGGTCTGGGGGTATTTACAGATCAGTGTTTATTTTTTCAAAATCCATTTCATTATACTAATGTGAGCACATTTTATATGTGCTCCATACTTTCAGTGCATATTTATTGAAATAAATGATGATTAGTTTGAGGATCCTACAGAAAAGAGAATTTCCAAAAACAAAGCATAGAGAAAATACACTTGAGAGATGAAATAATATTAACTGAGAGTTTTCCAAACATGAATCAAAGCTCATAGACATAAAAAAATGAAAAGAAAAAAAAATTATCTCTATGTCATGTTTTAGTCTAGGCACTGTGGAATAAAATAAGAAAAAAGGAAAATTCTAGCAAAGCTAGATACAAATTAAAAGCAAAGTATATTCAGTGGTGCATTTTTCTACTCAATGGTGCTATAATTTTTTGTTGTTGTTTTAGCTTCATACCTGTTGTTTACCTAATTTCATGGCTTCTCATTTAAGGGAACATATAGTGATGGAATAATAGAGATTACCATATCCAGATGTGAAGATACATTGCAATAGGTATTCCAAATTCCAAATCAAAGATGGACTCCAAGTGAACCTGTTTGACATATCTAGACAATGGGAGGTTGGACTGTCTGACATTGTCTGTACTAGCAGTGTTGTTGCACACCTAAATAAAAGACTGATGGAATTATAACTTCTTCTGAAGGACTATACTGTTGTAGCAATATGAGGGAAATCAGTCAGGGGGTGAGAATTTGTGGGGGAATCCCCAAACTATGAAATTTTATCAAAGTAAAAACAAAGTATAAAATAAAATGCATACAATAGACAAAACAAGGCAGAGAGTGAGGCTATCAAGTGTTGAGTTTGGGTAGCAGTGTTCGAGTTTCCAATGGGGCTTTGAGAGAAAAACTTGCTAAGGAATAGAAGGTGTAATATATAACGTGTCAAGTAGGTGGTGGAAATTGATGGAAGAGGAGAAAGTAAGACTTATCTATGGGCATCTTTGCTAATTCTCTATAGCTAAATCATCACTCAGTTAATCATTATTTGCTTTGGAGTAATGTAAGGGGTTTTTGAAAAGTTCATTGAGAAACATTTAGTATGAAGAAAGGGATGCATAGATTTTTAAAAGCCTTAACATAAATTTATATATATATATATATTTTTAAAGATTTATTTTTATTATTTTTTTATTGGAAAGGCGGATATACAGAGAGGAGGAGAGACAGAGAGGAAGATCTTCCTTCCGATGATTCACTCCCCAAGTGAGTGCAACGGCTGATACTATGCCGATTCGAAACCAGGAGCCTCTTCCGGGTCTCCCATGCGAGTGCAGGGTCCCAAAACTTTGGGCAGTCCTGGACTGCTTTCCTGGGCCACAGGCAGGGAGCTGGAAGGGAAGCGGGGCTGCTGGGATTAGAACCGGCGCCCATATGGGATCCTGGGCATGCAAGGCGAGGACCTTAACCACTGTGCCACCGCGCCGGGCCCATAAATTTATATTTTAATTCCATCGGCCCACATGTGTATGAAGTTCCTTCATACGTCATATGAGACATAATGCCTACAGTGAACTTTCATAAAAGAAACATAAGGATCTTGTTTTTTCTAACTATTTGAAAGCATAACAAAGGAATATAGTATAGAGTAAGACTCATTATGATGTTATATAATACTGCCAGCAAACTGTGAGACAAAATAGGAAATCAAATGTCCCTCCAGTATTTGTAAGATGAATTCATCAACAACATCAAATCAGAATAGTTACTTTACCTTTTTTATTATGAATTTGAGAGAGACATCATATAGCCTTTAACATTGTATTGCTGCTATCTCTTGTAATTCATATTTTATATTAAGAGTTTCCAAAAATCCAGATCATAGAATACGGTGGTCTCTGTGCACACCAGGCTATTCTTTGCTGCAGACATGCACCTTGAGATACTCTTCTATTCTGAAAGCTATTGTTTGAATAAGATTGTAGTGCAGACTGAAAAAAGTTAGGACCTCCCTCATTTTCCTTCCTGTCTTAAGGTGGAAAATTCTTTGAATACAAAATCACTGTTTTTATCTCTGGAAATGAGCATGCCTCTCACTTCACCCACTTGCATATTACTTTTCCCACCTGCATATTATTTAAAACCAAACAAGCTGTTAATTAGAAGATGTTTTGTGTGGTTAAGAACTTCTGATTATATACTGCCATCGTATCAGTTCATTTATTTTTCTTTCAACAATGTAATTTTTGTGATTTTGTCATTACCATCCCTTCACCATGGTTAAGTCATTAAATTTAATTTTCCTGAAGCTTCCTGTTAACACCACCCTACTGCACAAATATCCTGTAATTTAAGATTTCATGCTTTATTAGGATGCTTGCTTTTCAATTTTTTTTTTCAAATCTAAGCTCCCTCTTGATGTATTTGCCTAGCTGTCTCTCTCCACATTTTACTTGCAATAATAGTGATTTTTAACCTTTTATTTTGTTTTTCAATATGTTAAAAGACAAGATCAGACACATTACAATTTTGAAGAATTTAATTGAGCAGTAATTCCTGAATTACATAGCATCAGCCAAGAAGGTCAATATTCTACCCAGAGGATGCAGTGGGAAAATTTTTGTTAGGTTTGGTTTTCATAAAAACAAAACAAAGAAAGGATTTATTTCAAAATTGAGAGTACCTAATAAAAGATGATTTGGTGGTTGCTCATTAATTAAACTTTAATCTTACTTTATTATTTGCACTGAAATAAAGTTGCTTACCTGGCGCCCCAGGAAGCGGAATGGTCTCAACCTGCTGGTCGTCCCATTAAACCTTTAAATGATACCTCAGCTGTGTCTATGTTTGTACTTTCAGAGATAATAATGAGTATTCTTGAAAAATAAACTGATTCTTATTTTTAATTTAATTTATATTAAAGAATATGAGATACAATTACATGGTAAATGAATGTTACATAACAGAAATTAATCCAATTTGGCAATCTTGGTAACATATGAGTGTGGTAAACATTGTTTTCACCCAGTACTACATCTGCTGGCTCTTGAACACATGTACAGTGCTAAACTCCAGAGCCTTCAGGTAAGTTTAGTAAGCAAATGGAAATTTAATTCAATTATGGTGATTAGGAGATGGGCCTAGAACAGAATGTTTAGGTCATTGGCATTATGTTCTTGGAAAGTGGTTCTTGTGAAATAGTTGGTCATGGAGCCTCAGAGGGACTTACCCTCTCTGCTTCTTAGCTTACCATGTAATCATTCCTCTTCACGCTTCAGCACTGCCATCCATCACTGCACCACATGCTAAACCCACAGGGCTGCCTGGCATAGTCTTGAGCCTCAAAAACTATGACCTGAATAAACCTTTACTTTTTCATTCAGATAACAGCTCTCAGGTATTCCATATATCAATGAATAGCCAATGAAACAATCTGTATTTAAATCAATATAGTTCATTGAATTGTTTTTTTTAAAGATTTATTTATTTTTATTGGAAAGCCAGATATACAGAGAGGAGGAGAGACAGAGAGGAAGATCTTCCATCGATGGTTCACACCTGAAGTGGTCACAACAGGTGGAGCTGAGCCAATCCGAAGCCAGGAGCTAGGAGCTTTTTCTGGATCTCCCACATGGGTGCAGGATCCCAAAGCTTTGGGCCATCCTCGACTGGATTTCCAGGCCACAGCAGGGAGCTGGATGGGAAGCAAGTCTGCCAGGGTTCAAATTGGCGCCCATATGGGATCCCGGCGCGTTCAATGTGAGGACTTTAGCCACTGTGCTATTGTGCCGGGCCCCATTGAATTATTTTTTAACAAGGAAAGCTTATATTTTTACTTTTTCAAAAAGATACTCATTCTTTAAGATGAGTTTAAAACTCACTCCACATTATTTCAATAGAATTCTTTTAGGAAAGTTTTGGGCTTACAGGAAAATTCAATGGCATGTACATGGTTCCAACCATACCTTGTGTCCCTAAGCTCAGCCTCTTTCACTCTCCACATCACCCATATGAATCATTCATTTGTTACAGTTGATAAACCTCTAATGAAATGTCACCATTGTTACCTAAATTCCACATATTACATTATAGCTCATTTACACTGCTGTTCATATATGTCTTGAAAAATTGATAATAACGTATGTCCACAATTATAGCATGAATTGATTGCAGTGTTCTAAAAATCTCCTCCATCCCACTTACTCCCTACATTCTCCCAGACACCTTGTAATCAATGTCCTTTTCACTCTCTCTTGATTTTGCTGTTCCTGAGTGTCTTCTTTTGGACCCATATGGTATATAACCTTTCACGTTGGCTTCTTCTACTAGGTGATGTGCATTGAAATGTCTTTCATGCCTTTTCATGATATGCTCGTTCATTGTTCATATGGCTGAACAATATTTCTTTACCTGGATGGACAACAGATAACTTATTAATTCCCCTAGTGTGAGAATCTTAATTTGTTCGAGCTCAGATTATTATGATCATTGGTATTACAAAGATTCATGTGCAGACTTTTTTGATAAATAAAAGTCTTCAGTTCAATTGTGTGAAAACAAAAGTTTGCAGAATTCTATGTTAAGAGACTATTTAACTTTATTGAACAACTGCAAAACTTTCTCCCAAAATGGCTGTAGCATTTTGTATTCCAATCAACCATGACTACAAGTCTCCGTCCTCCCTGCCTTTACCAACAAAATATGTCAGTGTTTTAGGTTTTGACCCTTCTAGTAGATATGTAGGGGAATCTCATAATTTTAAGTTGCAATTGTCTAATGATGTATGGTGTGGAATAATGTTTTCATGTTTATTTGTCATTTTATGCCTTCTTTGAGTATTCATCTTCATGTCTTTTAACATTTTTAATGATTTTTAGTTTTCTGATTGTTGATTTTTATAGATTCTTTGCATGATTTGAATGAGTGGTTTATATTTGGCATAAATCTTTTATTAGGCATACATTTTTAAAAGATGTTCTTTGAATTTACAGCTTATCTTTTCACTTTCTTGATAGTGTTTTTCAGAATAATTTTTTTATTTTAATGAAGCATAGCTTGTCAATTATTTTTGTCACAGATCATGTCTTTATTGTTGTATATAAAAGCCCAAAGCCATCAAGATGTTTGTCCATGTTGTCTTTTGTAACTTTTATTGTAGTTTTTTCCATGGTATTGCTTTTGCTTTTTTTGTAAAAAATAAGTTGACTAGATTTGTGTGACTGTATTCTTGTATTCCTTATTCTGTTTTATTGGCACAATTTGGTTGTAGCTTTCCCAATACCTCATTGGCTAAATTGGTTTAACTTTAGAGTAAATCATAAAGTATGATAGTGCACTTACTTTTAATATTGAATAGTAACCATGTTTGGAATCAAATATGTGAACTTTATAAAATATGGCAAGTTTATTTCTTCTGCATTTAAAGTCATTTCTAAAGCATTGTCAATAGATTTTTTTCTGGAAATTTTGAAAGAATTTATTGACTTTTTTATTATATAAACTATAACTAAAAGTAAATGTCACCTCTGATATTGCTTTGTGCAGAAAAATGTTCCATTTTTAAAATCACTGAAATGTATGTAGGTCTATAGCATCTAAATGCAATATATATTCATTTCCTTTTTTCCAAATACAAGCTGGTTATTCCAGATCCTGTGACCTTTGAATGCATCCACCTCCTGCTAATTGGAATGCCAATTTTATCAGAAGCTAAATGCTTGTATTTATTTTAAGCCTACCAAACTTTTTCCATTAAATGTACCACCTGCTGTTAGGCTTCAGCTGCATTGTTTTAAATATCATGGATGTAATAATTTACAAAATTTATAAAATAGTATTACTGTTTCAGTTCCCTGAATCTTTCAACTGTGGGTTTTCAGTGTTAGACCCGTAGAGATCCAAGAGCCTTAGGAAAAAGGGTAGAGAGAGATCTGGTCCAATAGGAAGCCACAGGAAGGAAGTTTATTTGCTTTCCCATAATTTATGTAAAGCTAGATAAATCTACTCTTGTTTTAATTCTCCTGTACTAAAATTCAGCTATGCTTTTATCTTGGCTTGGTTCAGCTCTTGTGTCAGAGTCTACTTCTTTTGTGTGTGTGTGTGTGTGTGTGTGTGTGTGTGTGTGTGTGTGTGTGTGTGTTAAGGGTTTATACCTGGATTGAAACTTGGCAGCCACAATACATTGAGTACCACATTTGACCTACGGTGTGCTATCTGGCTTTCTCATTTCTTGAAAATGACAAACTTTTAGCTTCCTGAACTCAGTATTTATTTTCTTGAAGTTGGTTGGGGCTGGGAGAAAGGAGGCATGAGTTAGCTCCCCAAGTAGCTGTGAGTTGCCCTGCCATTTCTGCTGTAACTAACACTGATCCTTTGAAATCTCAGCAGATCAGAGTTTTATACTTGTTTGAAGCATTTCATAGGATTTGTCCCAGTTATCTGTGTTTGTATTTCCTTGCTGATTTTCATGAAATTTTAGTAGGAAGAATGCTGGTTCACTATTTCTTCTGAAGTGTAGTTGATACAGACTGATCACCACTCTTTTAAAACAATTTCAAATTTTTTAAGTCATAAAAATGAAATTACAAAAAACAATTCTAAAACTCTTAATGGAATAATTTTTGTTATTTTACTTATAGCTTTATGTCCTTTGCAAAGAGGGATAATTTAACTTCTTCCTTTCCCGTTTACATCTCTTTGAATTATTTTTCTTGTCTAATGGCTCTGGCTAAAATTGCCAGAAAAAGTGTTAAAATGAATGATGAAAGTGAGCATCCTTGTGTATCTCCAGATTTTAGTGGAAATGCTTCCAGATGAGGCTGCTTTCCACAATCCTCTTGGAAGGTGCAAAGGTAAGGTGACAGAGGCCCCTTGGATAACCACCAGAAAAAGGAGACTACCAGGAGTCAACCAACATCCATTTATTGAGTCTAGTGGTGATTGAAGCTTATGTACGGGTGATAAACGAAGCCCAGAGCATTAGTAACAGCAACTTGATGGGTTCCTGAGGAAAGCAGTCTGCAAGCCTGACCTGACATAAAATATCAGGTTCTTAATTGGTTCCTTTATCTCCCCACTGCAAGGTGGGGGCCTTCCAAGCAGAGGAAAACAGGATATGCAGTCCAGTCCTGGGATGCTCATCAGCCATGAGGTCAAAGCGAGGTCTCAGTTTGCCAGGTCCCCTGCCGGTTTCCTGGAGGTGCAGCGTGCTCCACCCTCATGACCTCTGGCATAGCACAGGAATGCCCAGATCCACGAACTACTATTCACTTCCAGATTTTCCCTAATCAATATGATTCTGGCTGTGAATTTGTCACATGATTCTTTGTATTGTGGTGTGTTTACGGTTTTGATCTTGAAAGGATGTTATATTTTATCAAATGCTTTTTCCACATTTGTTGAGAAAGTCATATCGCTTTTATACTCTTAACATGACATATTAAATTTATTGTTTTGTGCAGGTTGAATAATCCCTGAATATCAGACACAGACCCCCACTAGTCTGAATAACTGATCTTTCTGATGTGTTGTTGAATTTCATTAGTTAATATTTTGTGGAGGATTTGTGCCTCTGTGCTATTCATGGAAATTGGTCTATAGTTCTGTTTCTTTGTTGTATCTATTTCTGATCTTAGAATTAAGGTAATGCTGCTTCATTGTTGGTGTTTGGGCTCATTATATCCATTCTGATTATTTTAAACAGTTTGAAAAATATTTGGAATAATTCTTGAAACTGCTGGTAGAATTAAGCAGTCAAGTCCCGTTATCCTGAGCTTTTCCTCACTGGGAGGGCCTTCATTACCAACTCAGTCTCTGTCTTCGTGACTGATGCATTTAGATATTTTATGTCTTTATGGCTCTATTGTAGTAGATTGCATATGTTCAGAAATTCACTCATTTCTTCCCAATTTTCAATTTGTTGGCACATAGCAGTTTGCAGTAACCTCTGATGATTCTATTTCTGCAGAATTCATTGTAGCATCTCCTTTTTCTTGTCTGATTTTACTAATTTGGTCTTTCTTATTTATTCTTGGTTACTTGAGCAAATAGAGTATCAAATTTGTGTTTTTATTTTTTCCCAAAAATCAGTTCTCTCTTTCTCTGATTTTTTTCATCATGTTTTTCATTTTTGCTTATTCCATTCTTTTTATTATTTTTCTTCCTACTGATTTGGGCAACTTTCCTGCAAAACACAAAATAGATACATACGTGAACAAATATGCAAATATATTTTCATAGTTGAGCTGTAAAATGGAGACTGGCATACTAGGAATTGAAGGTATGTTGCAGTAGGCATCTCTCAAATAAAAGGAGGACTTGCTAGTGAAACAGTTAAATATATCTTGTCAATATGATACTAAATATTCTAATTTTGTTTATACCTATTATGCTGATTGATAAGACAAGAATGGTAATCTTGTAAACGCTACAAAAGGACTATATTATTGTAATAATATGGGAGAAAATGGTTGGGGGGACATGGAAAGATAGAAACGGGAAGGAATGCTGGAATTCCTCGTACCTATAAAATACATCATAGAAAATAATAAAAATAATTTTTAAAGAGGTACATGCTATGCAATATCTTCTAATTGGACATATTTCTATTTCACATTAGTAAAAATCTGTTTTAAAAAAGTTTATTAGCCAAATTATATATGGTTCTCATTCCATTATATTTCTCCTGAAACGGTTCATTTGATAAAATAAATATGAGTGTTCTTTATTCTGTATTTTTGAATCTTCCTTATCTTCCTTTAGGCTGCCTTAAATTTCCTGCAATTGTTTAGACATATTTCTATTTTATAAGAACTACATTGACATTTATTCATCAAGGAATATGAATTGCCTTAATATTTTTTAAATTGGCACAGGCTTTTGCTTGCTGGATGGACAATTTAGCAGAGACAGTTGATGCAAAGGAACAGGTTTATTGAAGGGGCTAGCAGTCCTGGGGTGGGGATGGGGAAGATATCCTTTTTCTCAAAGTCATCTTGTCACTTTGAACATTCGCAGAGTCTTTAAAGGGGCAGGGGCAGTTGGATAAATCAGGAAAGAAATTGGCTAGTTGATTTTCAGGCAGGCTTCCACAGATGAATCTGGTAATTATCTCTTTAGGTGCAGGTTTCTTTTCTATGAAGCTTGGCTGTTTCTAGAAGCTGCTCTTCCAGTTGTTCCTTCCAGCTAGCCTTGAAATTCTTACCCAAGAATTCTTCATTTGTTGAACCAATGTTTGGAATTAGTTACAAATTGGCAGTTCCATTTTGTAACTGGAATATAAAAAAGAAAAAGAAATGTATTTTCTTTATAATTGTAGATGTTTGGCTAGTCACAAGGTAAGAATTTGAAAAGCAAAAAGAAAATGCTTTTATTATGCTTACTCTTTAATTCTGCTGTCTCTCTGATCATGGAAATAATGTTCTTTCAAATTTTATAAAAAGTGTATACTGGTCTAATCTACCACATTGTGCTTTCTCAGTGTTTCTGCAGTCTACAGAGGGATGAGTCTATCCACTCTGTTTATCACTTCCTGTATAATAATAAAAATTTATTTTAAAGTAATTTGATATGAATGCCAATGGTTTGGGCAATACTATACAAGATAATAGCAGATATTTAATAATCTTGAGAGAGAGGCCAGACTAGATGTATTTACAAACATTACTCCATTTAATCCTCACAATACTGTAACCTGGATATTTGGGTTGTGATCATTATTTTCAAAATGCAAGCCACAAAACAAAAGAACTTAAGTGAGTTGCTTAAGAACACACAGAGAACATGTAGTGTGATTCAATGCTTTTAGCATTTTGTTTACCTTGGCTCCCAGAACAGTAATCCTTCATAGCTTTACCCCAGTTGATATGAGGAAACCTATCTATGGAAAGTGGCTGTAACTGCATTTGGGTGGGCCTAAATGGTGAGGACACATCTGTTTGGATACTTTTATCCCATTTGGGAGTATCTATACTTGGTATCTTGCTCTACCTCCTGATTCTAGCTTCCTGCTGGAATCATATCCTGGTAAGCAAAAAGTGATGGCTCCAGAAATTGAATTCCTGCCCCCAGTATATGGTACCTGGACTGATTTCCCAGTTTCTGCCTCTGTTCAGTGCTGGACATTTTGATACTGAAGCAGTAAATGGGAACTGACTTTGTCTGCCTCTTAAACAGGTAAATAAATTTATTTTTAAATGATGAATATATTTAAAAAGAGAAACAAGAAAGAAATGCAAGGAAACCAAGGTGGATATGAGCTGCTGAAGTTGGTAGACATTGAAAATGAGATCTATTAATTATAGTTTTTCAAAAAGCTGAGTTTAAATCTAACTCTCAGAATGTCAAATGCAGGCAGGAAATAAGGCAAAAAATCTAGGAATACAATATTCTTATACTTAAAAATATATTTAAAGCTTTTTGTTTCATCTCAGTGGAATGTACTCAACTGCTTCACATATCCAGGTGTATGTTTTTTTTGGGGAGGGGAGTATGACAAAACGGAGAAATCTTGTTATGTATTATTATTGCTGGTATATTTACAAAGAACCCTCTCAAATGAATGCTGGTTAATGAATATTCAGTATTTTGTCAGCTATCTTTGAGACCAAGTTGTCATTCTTAAAAACAATTAAACTTAATTTTTTTGTTTTTAAGTATTCTTTCCACTGTGTTCATTGCTGTTTTCCTTGTATGCCGAATAGTGAGATGAATGGGCTTTATTATTTTAATATGTGTCCATTTTAAAAAGATAGTTTTAGCTAGATAACTTTTTATTTAAATTAATATATATGTGTTAACACAAATACCCCAAATATATATGATATTAATGAATGAATGTAAGTTAATAATTTTATTGTTGATTTATGTAAAATAGGTTTTCAAAGCCTTTGGATATTGTAATATTCTGTTCTTTCTCTTGAATTTCCACAGCTCAGTCCATTCTTAAGACATTCTGTTCTGAAGAAAACTTTTAATGTCACTCTACTATGTCCTTCTAATATGAAGAAGGAAAATATTCTGACTACAGAAGCAGAACACAAAAAGAAAAGTCGTCGAAGGTTAAAATAGAATCTTCTAAATGGTGAGTAATCCTGCTTTCATGGAATTATAGGGTTGCTGTTTACAATTCTTTGGCCCAATACTTTTCTCTTTCTTTAAAAAAAATAAGAAAGAAAAAAAAGAAGAAAAGGTAAGAAAGAAACATAAAGGGTGCTGGAAAATGTGATTAAATTTCTTTTGCCAAAAAACGGATTTTCAAATCTATACATATTTTTTATTATATGCATTTTCTTGAATTTTTTGTACACCCATTACATAGAGAGATTTGAGCATTAATTTGCATTAAAATAAAATGACTTTTTAAGTCCACTTTCCACAGATATTTGAATGACCCTCATATTTGCACCCCTATTTAAGGCCCAAGCAGGTAATTAACTGATTATAGCAGAGGATATCCTACACACATCTATAAATAAATACTGATCTGGATAAGAACAGCAGTTACCTTATCTTTCCATTGTTTAATATCTGCTTTTCAGTTGCTTTTTATACTGACACAAAAATTGCTTCAGTAACGTGCCACTGACCACCATTGAGTATTCTATCATTTTTACACAAGAGAAAAATTAAGTATGGATCATGAATAGATATTTTCATAGAAAGAGTTACTGGGTATTGATTATACTGATTAAACAGTCTGTAATTATGACAGTGATTCACGTTTTGCAAGATTGGATTGAATATAAGCAATTTGTGTTACTATATTTCAGATGCTGATTCCTTTTCATTTTGGTTTCCTTATTAAATGACATTGAATTTTAGAAACTTAATTATTAATTATATTCATTGTTATTTAGTGTAAAATTCTATTAGTCATATTGATTACTAGAGAGCAAAGTGTTAAACAGAAAGATATTAAAGTGATAAAATATAAAGCTGATATCAAATATATAGTATAGCTACTTATTGAAGTAGATCACATTGATAATCTTCTAAAAGTATGTTTATTTTAAAATGAGAGCATCAGTGAGAGAATGAGAGATGTAGAGAGATCTTCTACCTGGTGATTCACTTCCCAAATGTCTACAGTAGCTGGAGATGAACCATACTGAAGCCAGGAGCTAGGGTCCTCTTCTTGATATTCAGTTTGGGGTGCAGAAGTAAGAGTAATATTTGGCCATCGTCCTCTGTCTTTCCAAGTACATATTCAGGAAGCAAGGTAGCAAGAAATCTGGCCCTCCGATGTAGGATGCTGAGGTTACAAGTGTCAGCTTAATCTTCTATACAATTGCCAGCATCCTAATTTCTATTCTGTGGATGCCATGATAATTTATTCTTGCTATGGTCTAGTACCACTGTTGTCCACAGGGTAGCCATTAGCTACATGTGCTTATCAAACATTTGAAATGAGGATGTTTATAATTCATAGCGCTCTAAGTCTTAAATGCATGTCAGGATTTTAAGATTTTGTTTAACAGAATGTGTAGAATATGCCAGAACTTCTAAAATGTACGCAACATTGAAATAATCTATCAGATATACTTGCTTAAATAAAATATATTATTAGCTTTATCTCTTTTTCAATTTTCAAATGCTCATTAGAACATGGTGGATGATCTTTTTGATTCAAATTCTGTTTCTGTTATGCAGTGCTGCTCTAGAATATGTAAATTTTTGTAATAGTGAATTCACTAGTAAATTAAATAGAAAAGCCAATGTCTATAATGATCTGATTTCACTTGCATCTCAAATATACTTTTACTTGTATTATATATTGTGTTATGATGACAAACAGCCCATTCATTTTATTTATAATCTTTATGGGTTATTAATATATAGTATATCTTTTATAATGTAAAGGTATGAAGGTTTTTTATTTCATTTAAAAATCAGTGTTTCATCCTGCCATAATTTTCAACTTTATACTTTTTAACTCCATAAAAGATTATTGCTAGTATTACTTATGCTATGTTTATTCTGATTCATTCACATATTTATCTGTCCCTTTGTATTCATCCCTCCTCTCATTTCTGTGTTTCTCTGATGCTGTCGATGAGTTCCATCAGTTTTTGTTAAACATCTCTAGTTTACTTTTATGGAAAGTTGGCATATATGAGGATATTTCAGCATGGTTTCTCAGAGAGAGGTGATCATTACTTCCTTGCTATTTTTGTAAGACTGAAACTTAGAGGAATGGGCGTACTGTTTTCACATCCCAATGGGAACCCACTAATTGCCTATTGTTTTCTTTTACCTCCAGATGTAGAAATGTCTACCTATTGCCTTATCAAATACTGCTTTTATAACTTTCTTCTTTTATTCTGAAAATATAATTACATATACTATATGTTTTACCATATTCCCTGTCTCATATTTTTAATATGATAGATTTTTTCTACTGTAGGCATCAGTTTCTTTATTTTCTAATAATTTCAGTTGTAATTCACTAGGGCTCTCTTCAACTATCTAATCTGTAGAAAAACACATGTATTACATAATATTTAATTATATAACTTCCATGAGATTATCATTTATAAATTCTGGTTATATGATCAGATTCTGAATCTTAGCAATTTTCTTGAGTGATTTACTCTTCATTATTTTAGATAAATCAAACACTGGTTCATATTCAGAGTTTCAAATCTTATTTGTTTATTTACTTACTTCTGCATTGATTACATCTCATGACATCCCTAATCAATTTGATCAAATTATTGACATTCCTTATAAAAGTTTTTGATTTGTTGTCACATAGTATTTTGCTTTCAAAAACCTCAAATACATAGCAACTCACTTTTCTGATGTGCAATTGAGTTTGCTTATAACTGGATTTAGAGTTGATACTAATTTTCATCATCCATTGCTGTAGTCATAACTTTTCTGTGATCCTAAAAGGAAATTGGTAAAATTCATGATACTTTCTTCTCCAGATTTTGTTCTTCTCGTCTGGGAAACTTCTAATACTCTGTGCAGTTGTCCAAATATTTAGATGACATACAAAGGACATTTATCTGATTTTTTTTGAAAGGTGAAGAGACAGAGGGGAACATAGAAAGAGAGGGATTCTCTGTCCATTGGTTCACTCACAAATGCGATTAGCACCCAGTGCTTGGGCAGGCCAACATCAGGAGCCGGGAACTGAATTCAGGTCTCCCATTCAGGTGACAGAATCTCAAATATTTTAACTGCCATCTGCCTCCCAGTGTCGTTGTCTGCCACTTCTCTCACCAAGGCCCTAGCCTTTCTAGACCTAGCTGTCTGAATGTTAACTTCATTTACTTACAAGGCCTTAGATATCAATTATCTAATTGTTTCCAGTATGAAACTAACTGCTATCTTTTCTGGAATGTCTTCTTTTCCACAGTTTCTGACTGTTTCCCTTTTATCTTTTCAACCAGTTTCAGAAATGCTGTATTCTCAGCAAATATTTCCAACTAAACAGGAATTCTTTCCTAGACATGTTGTATCCACGCATGAAGCTATATATGCACTAGCCTATAAACATGCATATTAGTTTTAATGAAAAATGTTTATTAGCCCTAATTGAACATTTACTTAAGAACTTTAAATTACAAAACAAGATTTTATTGTTGTGTGTTTAGTTATTTAACTGTTTTCACTTAATGTCACATTAAAAAAATCTCTCTTGAGAGCTTTAGTGATACCAAGCCTGTGAAAACAGCCTTCAAAGGGAAAAGCCCTCTGTTTAACTTGACCATTGGGCCAGGACAGACTCATTCCATCTTTTCTTTTTTTATACATTTTTACCAATAACCGTGGAGACTCTGAAGAAATTACTGTTTGCATTAAAATTGTATTAAAATGAATATAGTGTCATTTGGAGACTTCAATTAAGTTTTATGAAAAGCAGTTTTTTTTTTTACAGTGTTAGAGAGAAGTTACCACTTATCTGGGCTACTTAACATCAACTCTAGATAAATTGAAGAAAATAACATGTCCTAATGATTGCTATTAGCCACACTCATGCTTGTCTGAAGAAGAACTGGCTAGATGAAGAAAGAGTGTTGATGTTTGAAATGGAGAATAAGTGGCTATCTGACATAAGAAAACATGTTAAACAACTATACTGATGTTATCAAAACCTATTATCTGAATATTACAAGTTTATTTGAATGAAGTCATGTTTTCTTTAAATTTTTCCAGCCATAATGGAAGTCAGCATAAACTATGTTTGCATGAGTGGTCATAGAAATTTGAAATATAATGAACAATTTATATGCTTCCAATGAGAAAAATCTCTTGGAGTCTCCTATGTGCTAAACATATAGTTCATAAGTAATTGTCATCATAAAACATCATTCCTAAAATATTCATCAATAAAGAAATCACTAAAATTAGGTTGAGGTTTTAATAGTTCATTGGGTTGCTGTTTCTTCCTCACTGACATATCATTTTATTCAGTTCACTATTATCAAGCTAGAACATCTTAATTGCTATGGTACTTGTGTATATTCTATGGTACTTGTATATGTTACTGCTGTGGTACTTGTATATACTTAAAGCTTTTTGGCAGTTTGTGTAAAATGGAATTAAAGCAGAAATAAAAACGTAAACTTTGTCAATATAAATTCAAACACAAGACACTTTGGGGAACCAAGATACAATCTTATAAGGTCTGAGGGTCTGGGGAATTGAAACTTGACAAATGAGTTTTTTACAATTTTAACTGAAGGAAAGTGGGGCAATAAGAAGTCAGAAGGAACGCAATGAGGAGTATGAGTAGTTTCATTGAAGCTTGGATCATGGCCCACTTGGCACAGAGGAATAATCACATTCTGTCCATCTTTTGACTGGATCACTTCCTCCTCTTGATAGCCATGACTTTGTGCTTTATGTTCAGGACCAAAATGTAAAGGCTATATTTCATATCTGTTTTACAAACTTTTGTAGAAACACTTTAGGGTCTTTATTTCTGTTGCTTCAGATTTTCATTACAGTCTCTGCTGTAGTTTGCAGCTGTTCTGGGCTCAATCATTTTAGCACCTATTGGGTGGAAAGTTTGCTCCACAAAGAATTCAGTGAGAATTGTGTAATTTGAGATGGCTGCGGTATTGCCAGTTGTTTCTGATATGAGTTATTGGTTCACTTCAATTATGGTGTCAACCAGTTTGTTTTTTCCTCAGAAATTAATATGAATGGTCTGCTGCCTCTGGCTTCTTCTCCAACGTATCTTTTTTTCTTTGTTTATTAACTGAAAGTCACTTAACAGTAGATTTCCGATATATTGTCACTTCTTTTAAATGACTATTTTAATGTGCCCAGTGCAGTAGCCTAATGGCTAACGTCCTCCACTTCCACATGCTGGGATCCCAGATGAGATTCCATATGGGCACCAATTTGTGTCCCGATGGCCCTGCTTCCCAACCAGCTCCCTGCTTGTGGCCTTGGAAAGCAGTTGAGGGTAGGCTAAAACCTTGGGACTCTGCAAGCGCATGGGTGACCCAGAAGAAACTCCTGGCTCATGGATTTGGATTGGGTTAGCTCCAGCCATTGTGACCATTTAGGCAGTGAATCATTGGATAGATCTTCCTCTCTGTGTCTTTTCTCCATCTGTATCTGCCTTTCCAATAAAAATAAATAAATCTTTTAAAAATTATTTTCTTATTGTAAGATGAATATATTTTATATACCTCACAATACAGACTTAGGCACAAGTGAGACCACCCCCTGAATCCTCCCTCCTGCCCACATTCATCACCCACTCTCCTTTCATGTTTCTTTTTCTTTTTTCTTTTTTTTAATTTTTAGATATCATTACAATCAAGGCTTAACTCTCCATTAAGTAAAGAATTCAACAAATACTAACCAGGAGGAAACCCACTGTTCTTCAAGAGTATGCACAAAGGCTTAAAACAATAATCAAATCTCAAAAATCTCAATGTCACTTGTTAGGCTACATTTATTTGTTTTTTTTTATTTTTTTTTAAAGATTTATTTTTATTATTTTTTTTTATTGGAAAGGCGGATATACAGAGAGGAGAGACAGAGAGGAAGATCTTCCGTCCGATGATTCACTCCCCAAGTGAGCCGCAACGGGCCGATACTATGCCGATCCGAAGCCAGGAGCCTCTTCCGGGTCTCCCACGCGGGTGCAGGGTCCCAAAGCTTTGGGCCGTCCTCAACTGCTTTCCCAGGCCACAAGCAGGGAGCTGGAAGGGAAGCGGGGCTGCCGGGATTAGAACCGGCGCCCATATGGGATCCCGGGCGTGCAAGGCGAGGACTTAACCACTTGCGCCACCGCGCCGGGCCCGGCTACATTTATTTGTACCCTGTGTGTAAATTACCACAGTTAAAGGAAAACATATTATTTGTCTGTTGGGGACCGGCTTATAACTCTAAGTATAATGGTTTCCAGTTGCACTCATTGTGTTGCGAAAGACACAATTCTTTTTTTAATGGATGAGTAGTCTATAGTGTGTATATATATATATACATATATATATATTATCACGTATATTTTAATCCAGTCATCCATTGGTGGACATGTGTATGGATTCCATTTCTTTGCTGTTACGAATTGAGCAGCTATAAGATGGGAGCACAGTAACTCTGTTGTATACTGATTTCATTTCCTTAGGATCAATTCCTGGGTGTGGGATGGATCATATATTAGATATATTATCAAATTTCTGAAGAATCTCACACTGCCCTCCATGATAATTGCATCAATTTATAGTCTCACCCATGGTGGATTAGCATACCTGCCCCAGACAATACTCCACCAAGACTACTGAAACGTATAAGAAACCTAGGTGATTTTGCACAATAAAAAAATCATCACAGAAAAATCAATACCCTTTGCATACACAATGGTATAGCTGAGAAAGAACATATCTTTTTATATTAGAAAATGAATTACCCATTATTAAACTGGTGACGACTATGGAACATTGTCACAATAACTTTCTGAAGCATAACTGATTTTACTATTCTGCTCCCCAGGCCTGGCTGTACATACCGTGTTTGTTCTTTCTTTAAATTTGAACGGAATTCATGCTGCTCAGATAGGAGCTCTTTTAAAACATGTGTCATATCTTCCTTAGTTTCTCAAACTAGACCTTGCTCACACATGTTATAGCATGTTAGTATTAGTTTACTGTGATAACAAAAAAGTCCTTCCCTTACATTGTTTTTTTGTTGTCTATAAAAATTTGGAAAACTCCTCACACAGTCTGACTTGCCGGTCTCCAACAGTCACTAGCTCAACCTAAATACCAGGGTTTTATTAATCGAAACTACTTCATGATATTAAGTAAGGAAGTAATTTGAAAAATAGGATATTTATGAACTTTTGATACAATTCTTTGAAGTAATATGAGTAGAGAAACGATCTGAAAGGATATTTTGAAATGTGAAAGCATGAGGTGCCATTTACTGAAAAAGCTTTTCTTTCCCCACAGATTTATTCCAAGTCTAATATCTGTTAACATAAAGGTAAAATGACAGTTCTTTCAAAAAGAAACACTTCCATTTTGATGAAGTCTTCCAGCAGGTACTCAAGGGAACATAATTGCTTTGCTAAGCTCTAGAGATAGGAAAATGCACTTAGCAACACTTTCTACATTCCCTTCCTCAGTGTTTTCTTATTGCAATTGTAGTATATGTTTTGTTACATTTCTTTCCTAATATACTACTCATGTTTCCACAATAAAGTAGAATACTGCATAAAATAATCTAATGAAAAGTTTTTATTTCTTACTTTAGAGTCATATTCTCTAACCAGAGAATGCAGTTACTTTCCAAATGCTAGCAAGCTGAAACATAACAGATAGTGTTATTTTGTGTGTTTACTATGTGACTTATTTCCTTACTCTCCATTTCCCTAAAGTGTTAAATGTGAAGAATAAAAATAAAAAAGGAATATTCAATGTGTTTACTTTGTGCTATTTTTTCATTATACTAATGTAAAGGGAACAAATTCCATGTATTCCATATGTAAAATTGTAAGATAAACAAATTCCCCTCTCAACCTGTCTCTTCCTTCAACCCCTCACATTCCTTTTTTTTCCTATTATTTCTTTAGCTTGTTTCCAAAAGATAATTTCAATCCATTTTATAGTCACAGGATGAATGCACCACTAGCCATAATTTCCCACAAATAAAAAATAGGAAGATGACAGGTCAATAGCAGTATAAATAAGGATAAAATACAACAATCACATGAGAAAAAGGTCTATCTCATAACTAAACTGTTTATTATATATTAACTGCCAAATATCAGAGGGAAAAAATTTGTCTTTTGGGTAATGGTTCATTTCACTAAGCATAATGGTTTCTAGTACATAATTTGTAAAAGAATTTCATTCTTTTTTAAAATGGCTGAGTAGTGTTAGATTTCTTCAATCATCAGTTGATGGCTACTGATTCCTTTTCTTAGTACTGTGAATCAAGTTTCAATAAAAATATTTATTTTATATGCTGATTTTATTTCTTTTGAGTAAGTTTCCAGGAGTGAGATGACTGGATCAAATGTTAGCTCTAGTTTCACATTCCTGAGTAATCTTCATACTATATTCCATAATGATTGTACTAGCTTACATTCCTACACCCTCACCAGAATGTATTTTTGATTATTTTATGATAGACATTCTAACTAGGGAGAGGTGACACCTCTCTGTGTTATTGACTTACATGTCCTTGATGGCTAGTAATCCTTGAGCATTATTTCTTATGTCTATTGGGCATTTGTATTTCATCCTTTGGAAAAAAAATTCTTACACAAGAATGTCCATTGTACTGTTGCTGATCATTATACTTCTGAAAGTTTTAGCTAGAACTAAAGAAAAATTTGCTAGTTTTAGCTAGCAAAGAAAAATTTAAATTGGAAAAATTAGAAAGAGACAAACTATTCCTGTTTTCAGATGACAGGATTGTATATGTTTAGAGAAACTTAAAAAGCACTAAGATAATTCAAACAGGTAAGGAATTTTGATTAATTTGTGGAATATGAAATGAACATAGGGCTTAGCATAATGTCTCAATGGCTAAATTCTTGCAAGCAACTGCATCCTATTTGGGCACTGGCTCATCACCTGGCTGCTCCAGTTTTCAGCCAGGTCTGCTTATGGCCCAGAAAATCAGTAGAAGATGGCTTGAAGCCTAAGGAGCTGGCACCCACGTGGGAGACCTGGAGGAAGCTCCTGGCTTCCGATTAGCTCAGCTCTGGCTATTGTGCTATTGAGGAAGTGAAGTGGTAGATGGATGATCTTGTTATCTTTCTCTCCTCTCCACAAATCTGATATGTCTTTCCAATAAAAATAAATAAATCCTGAAAAATGAAATAAAATTATCATACCCAAACCAATAACATTATATATAAAACTGTTGTGACTGAGAAAAAATTATTAGATCAGTATCATTCACAAAAGAATTTTAACTATGTTGGCATAAATTTAACCAATGATGTGAAAGAGTGCTAAAATGAAAGTTACAAAACATTTAAGAAAAAATGAAGATGAGAAAAAAACCATGTATGTGGATTACAAAAATTAATACTTTCAAAATGTCTATACTGTTTAAAGCAATTTTCAGATTTGGTGCCATCCCAAAAACACAAGGGTATTTTTCTCAGATCTACTTTTTCTAGAAAAGACATATGGTGACAGTTATAATATTAAATAATAATATAATGATAAAAACCCCATTTTTAATGTGTAATGTTTCTCATGTTAGTTTACTATACCCAAGTTATTAAAGTCATTTTATTATCTTTGATTACTAACCATAATTTTTTTAAAAATTGATTTATTAAATGAATTCAACAGTTATTTTGTATTTATATAAACAGTAGTAATAAATTGTGAAAAAGGAAAGGAAGAAAATAATAGCCCCCAATAGTGTAATACTTAGGATTGTATTTGAATAAGAAGATACAGGACTTGTACCTTAAAAACTGAAAAACAATATAGAAAGGCAATAAAAGACTAAACAAATGGAAAAAATTCTGTGTTTGCTGGTTGAGATACTTGCATTGTTAGAGTAGAAGTGAGCTCTATGTAAATCAATCTAGATACCAGTGTCTACTAAATTCTCAGTGACTTCTTTTTTTTAAAGTAATGAAAGATAATTGTAAAATTCTTATCAATTTTTCAGGAGACTTCATACAGGCAAAATATTTGGAAAGGAAAAATTGTAGGATTTCACTAGTCAATTCTTAAATATCCAACAAAATCACAGTAATCAAAGCGCTGTGGTCTTATTGGAAATATAAACATAGATAAATGGGATAGAAGTTAGAATGTGAAAATAATCCAAATATCTGTGGTTAACTGATTTTTAATGAAGATATTAGGAAACCAATTCCAGAGAACAAAGTGATAGCCTTTTACTTTACGACATATAAAACACATGTCAAAGTGGAACAAAGGCATTCATGAAAGAGTTAAGATTGTAAACTCATAGAACACAATAGTAAATTTCATGACCTTAGTTTTACTGTAATTTCTTAGGTATTGCTAAAAGTACAATGAAAATAAATTGGACTTCATCAATAATAACACATATACAGAAAAGACAGCGTGAAGAAAGTGAAAAAGTAACTATAGAATAACAGAATCATATATAAATATGAGAAAGTCCACAGTCCAGAATATATAATTAAGCATTACAACTCTACAGCAAAAGCAAATACTTGTATTTAAAGTTAAATAAACTACTAGAATATGCATTTTTTTAAGAAGAAGGTAGATAGATAAAAAAAATTTGAAAATTTGCTCAACATCATTTTCATTTGGGAATTGCAAAAAAAAAAAAAAGTAGCACCTTGTACCTAGCAGGATGACTATAATAACATAAAAAAATAGTGTACAATTAGCTTTGAGAAGAACATGGAGAAATCAGAACACTTACACATTGCTTCTAGGAATAGAAAATGGCGCAGGGATTGTGGAAGATAACATGGCGTTCTTCAATAAGTTAAAGTCAGTAGGTCACCCAGTTGTTTTATATGCCAAAGAATTGAAAACATATCTTCAAATGAAATTTTACACATGGATGTTAATAGCAGCACTACTCATATAAATATTCAGTCAATAGATAGAAACACCTCAGATATTGATGAACTGATAAAGGGAAAACAATATGTAGTATATCCTTATTGTAGGATATATTATCCAATCGTAAAAACATGAACTGTTACATGCTGTAACATGGATGTACCTTTAAAACATCATGCTTGGTGAAACTTTCAGACAGACACAAAAATTCATACATTGTGTGATTCTACTTATGTAAAAATGTACTTTAACAAAACCCGTTAATAAGCAAATGAATGTATTATTTACAGGGTTTTGGGCCAGGAGAAATGAATGACTGGTAGATGAGTGTGGAGGTTCCTTTGGGATAATTCAGATATTTTGAAACGATAGAAATAGTGGTTGTATAACATTGTGAACATGCTAGAATGCTAGTGAATTATATAGCTGTCAGGATACAGAACCATGGAAGTTGTTGTGAATTTTACTGCAGGAAAAAAAACCTCACTTCTAATAGGTGGATCATTTCTGTTCTTTTGAAATTAATTTCCCCTTAATACAGAAAGTTTTCCCAAATAGTTTTTGGAAGGACTTTATTGTTTTATTTATTTCATTATTTATTTTAAATTCAAGTGAATGACTATCTAAGGAATATTCTGTGTTTATCATGTATGATAACAGATGATGGTAATGTTTCCTTGTTCAGTCAGAAAGTCGTTTCATTCTTTAGTTACTGTGAGATGCTATCAAGCAAGAGATCTTTATCACCATATAGGTGAGAGTGATTTAATTCACCACGTTTAGTCTGTGTGGTGTGTTCAGTTTATTTATTAAGTTATAAAGTTAAAGCAGTTTTTGTACATCGTGTTATGATTTTGTGGCAGCTGTTTGCACATTTATCACACTCTATACTGTAATTTCAATTTGTAAATCTTTCTACTACTGGAACCTTAGACCTCAATGCCATCATCATGAATGGGTCATTACATTGATTCTTATTGTTTTTTTAAAAAACCATTTATTTATTATTGAAAAGGCAGTTTAGATTCATTTAGAGAAAGAGAAACAAAGATCTTCCACCTGGTGGTTCATTCCCCAAAATGCCAAAACTACTGAAGCTGAGCTGATCTGAAACCACAGCCAGGAGCCGCTTTCAGGTCTCCCACAGGGGTATAGGGTCCCAAGGCTTTGGGCCATCTTCCACTACTTTCCCAGGGAGTTGAATGGGAAGTGGAGCAGCTGGGATATGAACCAGTACCCACAGGGGATCCTGATGCATGCAAGATGAGGAGTTAACCACTGATTCATCCCAGCCATCACACTGATTCTTATCCCCTTTGCCTCATTATAGTAAACAATGAAGAAACTCAGAAAGGCCACCTTTATGCGGCAGCTTGCTTTGAAACACTGATCATACTCCCTTAGCAATGGAAAACACACACTGATTTTAGAATCAAAGGCATGTCAGGGCAAAACTGGATCTCTGATTGGCAGCAGGATATTGGCTAGAATATTTCAAACTTCATAGAATAAAAGCAAGAAAAGTTTAGATTACTTGAAATCGCATCCACTCTGCTTGCTTGTATCTTAGGATATACCTTGAAGCTGATATGAAATGTCCAACTTTCAACTTCAGGCATTAGAAAATCAGCCAACTCCTTGACCTTGTATATGAATGCCAAAGACTTCAGTTGAGACTGAAATGTTGAAGGCTCCTTAAGATATTCCTCTTTGAAATTTTTATAAATTTTCAAGAGCTGGGATCGAGACTGGAGGCTTTAATATTAAAGCACTCTCCCACAGCACTCAAAATCAAAAGCCAGCATTGCTTTATGGGCAATAATTTGACAAATGGTGTTTATATGCTAGAAGCATTCTGAAAACATGCTGTTTGGAAGAAGTTTCAAGTCAAAGTTTGATTTCATAATTAAGTAGCAAGGTAGAAATAGTAATGTTTTCTCAAATCAATATGAACTTTTAAGTGAAATTACATTAAATAGTGGGAAAAAAGTTTTTTTTTTCGAAGTAACACTAGACCCCTAACACTCCTTCACTGATGCTTGTACCTGGATTCACCTGTTCATAATAGTGACAAATAATAATGAGGGTTTGTCCTGGGTCTTCCTGATATAGTGTTAGAGAGTCAATGTTAAATTATCACACTTTCACTTTAATTGTGCCAGTTTCTCTCATCCTGAATAGTCAAAATTCTAATACAGTGCACATAATTTGAAGTTCAGTTTCTTTGTACTTTTCAATTCTTTGACAGATGGCTGCTGCCAAGAATCAGCTCGGGTGGGGAACTGAAGTTCCGAGAAATACAAGAATGTGCATGCATTGCTAATGTCCCTTATGTTTATTCCTGCCCTCCACATGATAAACAAAGAACTGAGCCAGAGCTCCTGCCTTCTGCTATGGCCCGTACCAATGATGGCTTTGTCTCTTGCCTGTGTCTCAGTTCCCTAGTCTGTAAATCAGAGCTAATTGTGTTTGTCATTCCCTTGACTTCACCAGGGGATTTTAAGGATCGCGAAAAACCACATAGCGCTTGACAATATAAAATGCTAGTAATGGTTAAAATGAAGAATGACCTTGTCCTGCCAGTGAGTAATCTACTCCCTGGGAGTAAGTTAGGCGTCTGGGATGTGAATTAACTCTCTGTGGCCATCAAGGAACCATTTGTAGCTGAGTGCTGGAGGGCATGAAAGAATATACTGTTTCCATATGAGGCCAAAGTATTTCTGCCCTTCTGACTATGTTTAGTTTTTTAAAGTCACTAAAAATCTACAAGGATTTTCTTGGCCTTCTTAGGAAATTCTAAAAATTAACCTGGAGAATCATCCTTATATATGCACTCTTACATTATTGAAGTAACCTCCAGTATCTGTCTTTTCATGATCTCTGTCTGGCTTTCCTTTTTGAAATCAGCCTCAAGAACCGTAGTTGTGAACAGCATTATAGCAATTGTTCTCTGCAATTCATTATGGTTTTATGATTGGTGAATGCATGCAAACATGTTCTATAGCTCATTATTATATAGTGAGATGCATGTTTACCACTTAATATCCAGCTTAATAATCAATCAGTATTAATTTTCTAGGGCTACCCTAACCACAAACTGAGTGACTCAACAAGAAATGTACAGTGTCATGATTCTGGAGACTATAAAACAGATCAAATTGTCAGCCAGGTAGATTCCTGCTGAAAGAGGCTGAAAGAGGCTGAAAGAGGCTCTGTTCTACATCTCTCTTCGTTTCTACTGGATTCTCTTCAGCCTTCGGAGTTCTCGGACTTCTACATCAATTGATTTCCACTTTCACCTGCCTGTGTTCTCCCTGTACATGTATATGGTGAACTTTCCTCTTTTTGAGGCCTGGCACGATGGCTCAGTGGCTAAATCTTCATCTTGAAAGTGTCAGGATCCCATTTGGACACCTGTTCATGTACCAGCTGCTACACCCTTCCAGCGCCCATCTTATGACCTGGGAAAGCAGTGGGGGATAGCCCAATTCCTTGAGATCTTGCACACAAGTAGGGGCCCAGGAAGAGGTTCCTAGCTCCTGTCTCTGGATCAGCTTGGCTCTGGCTGTTGTGACCACATAGGGAGTGAATTAGTTTATGGAAGATCTATGTTTCTTGTCCATAACCTGATCTGCCTTTCCAAAAAAAAAAAAATCTGAATTTTTTAAAAAGAATTTCAATCTTTCTGTAAAGACATTCATCATAACTAACTAGAACCCACTTTACTACTCCAGGGCCTCATTGTAAAGTAACATCTGAGTACAACATCCCTATTTTGAAAGAAGACTCCCTTTTGAGGTTCTGGGGGCATATGCTTCAACCTAGGCATTTGGGGAAGGGCAAATATGCTCAGGTAGTAACTCCATTTTGTTAAGTCTAAAACAAATGTGCTCAGGTAATAAGAAACAATAACCCACTGTGGCCTGAAATTGATATCTGAAACCATGTTTGTTTTTTTCACATCTTTCGTGGCTTTTGGGGTTTGTCTTGTCTTCTTCCCTGTCTATAATGTTACAGCTGATTTTAATTGTGTTTTCCCTGCACTTTCTGATCCTTTCCAGAGCAGGTTCAATCCCACTGTTACTGTTTGGGTTACTGCTTAATATGTTTGTTATAAGTCTTCTCCTTGCCCCATCCATCGTTCATAAATTCTTGAAAGCTAGGTGCTTAAAGCCAGGGTTTTCATCTGCATGGTAGAAGATATGTAACCTTTAGTCAAGTGAGTTTCTTTACTTGTAAAGGGATTGATAATATTTTAAATGGGATTTTAGAGAGGACTAAAAGCAAATGCTTTTAGCATAATGCTTCAGAGTTAGCAAATGCCCAGGTGATTTATTAATTTTTGTTTTATTATTCAAAATTGTTTAGTGTACTATACAAATTGACAGAAAACCATGCAGCCCTTTCTTCTGATCACTAAACAAACTTTATGTAAGACAGTATCACTTTGTTTCTATGTTAAGTTACTGTAGCAAATGTCTGCTCTCCCTCCCCACCCATCTCAAGTGCCTTACAGTAATGAAGAGTTTATCATTGCTGCTGCTACACTTTTCCTCACTTGTTTCTTAAGTGCTTTTCAGTTGTAGTTTTGTCGCTCCTCTACATTTCTTTCTTTTTTTTTTTTGTCCAGATCCCATACTGAAAATAGAGATGTACTGTGCCTTATGGACAAGCTGTTCTTGTAATAGAGGAGGAAGAACAAACAAAAGCACACAATACATCCTGCAGCTTTTGCACACAACCAGCATATTCTCATTTTACTCACATCAGTAGAACAAAACACATAACCTGTGCTAGCACCTTGCCATGGAGGTTAAGGAGTCTACAGACTCCTACCATAGTTACGCAGTGCAAGTTGCATTATTAATAGTAGAAATGGATGAGGAAACCTCAGCAGATCATAGAAAAAAATGAAATTTAAATATAACTTTTGCCACAAAACGTTTTTGAACTTTGTGTCTACATGGGGGTTTTTCAAAAAATTCATGAGATATACATACTTCGAAAACATTGAATAGGTTTCACATTGTCAGGGCAGGCAAGTAGCAAAGATTATGTGATATTCCGACATTCTCTCTGAGTGAATCTCAGTTAAAAAGTGTTCATTATATATTTCCTCTGAAATAGTTGAGGATCTAAATAGGTATTTAGTTGGAGGCAAAAATGGAATTAATATTTTGTTTATTTTACCTCATAAGCTCAACATACATCTATCTTTAGTTAAAAAAATAGTTTAAATACCATGGGCCTCTTTTCTACAAGGCACTTAATTCTCTGAAAAAATGGTTGCTAGCAAGATCAAACAAGTGGAATGAAAGCGCTCAGTAGGATATCCAGCTTAACTATGTTATAAACATCTCAGGAATTCAGCCACAGAGTTTTCACAGTCTTCTTATAGTTTTACAAGGAGGAAACACTCATTCATTTAGTACCTTGTTCATGTACTTATTACGTGAATAATGGCCCTTTTGTCTGACGTCTAGCTAATGTCTCTGGCTCTCAATCATTTGCTGGCTTCTGTTCACAGCAACTTTTCCTCATCTCCTCCTTTTCTGCCCATATGTGCGTGTGTGTGTGTGTGTGTGTGTGTGTGTGTGTGTGTGTGTGCGCGCGCGTGTGCATGTACACAGTAATACACAGAGAGTAAGCTATTTAATTTAATGTCTTTTACTGGTCACTGATTTCTGTGTTCTTTAAGGGATCCTTCAGCTAATACAAAACAACATTATAGATTTGGCTGACATATTTTTCCTCTGAAGATGCTGATTCCTTGAGTCTGGCCCTGTGGCCAAGTACCTGAATTGCTTGCCTTGCATGGGCCAGGATGGCATATGAGTGGCTGTTTGTGTCCCAGCTGCCCCACTCCTCATCCAGTTCCCTGTTTGTAGTCTGGGAAAGCAGTAGAGGATGACCCAAGGGATCCTACACCCTAGGTCTTGGGACTTGAATCTTGGTACCCCAAAAAAGCTCTTGGGTCCTGGCTGTGCATCAGCTCAGCTCCAGCTGTTGTGGCTACTGGAGAGTGAACCAACAGACAAAAGACTTTTTCTCTCTATCTCTCGTTCTCTCTGTAAAGCTGGCTTCCCAATTAAAATGAATAAATTTTAGGGGAAAAAAAGAGATTAAAAAAAAGAATACTGATTCCTGAAGTGGTATAATCAACATGTGCTTCTGATGATGCTGTGCTCTATATCTCAGGTCATAAGGGCCAGATAAGGGAAACAACACATGTTCCTCTAAGACCATTCACTTTAAAAACAATTAGCTGTAAATTTTCTGTTTTTGTCAGAGAGGAATTCAGAACGTGGGAAAATGAAATTACAAGATAAGTTTGCTTTGATTCCAACAATTTTTAAAATCTGTGCACTTTAAAACATATATGTATATACATACACACATACGTATACATACATGTGTATATGTATATATGTGTGTATATATATCCTGACACAGTAGCCTAGTGACTAAAGTCCTTACCTTGAATGTGCCAGGATCCCATTGGGTGCCAGTTGTAATTCCCGCAGCCCCGGTTCCCATCCAGGTTGCTGCTTGTGGCCTGGGAAAGCAGTCAGGGAGGACCCAAAACCTTGGGACCCTGCACACACATGGGAGACCTGGAAGAGCTTCTGGCTTCTGGCTTCGGATCGGCTCAGCTCCAGCTGTTGCCTTCACTTGGGGAGTAAATCATTGGAGGGAAGATTTTCCTCTCTGTCTCTCCTCCTCTCTATATATGTATATATCTGACTTTGCAATAAGAAATAATAAATAAATCATATAAATCATATATATATATATACTCTCTCTCACACACACACATATATATATTATATATATATGTATTCTTCCAAATTTTGAAGACCCTCTGGTCTTATACTTTCTTTCATACATACGAAAGTGTAATCAGAGGTAATTTAATAATAATATAAGTAAACATAATATGGACAAGAAAAATAACATTTGTAAAGCACTTCTTACATGCAATTATTGCAGGTAGCTCATCCCATATTCTCATAGTTATTCCTTTTAGCAACGTATGTGTTATAGGCTGTCATCTTTATATTACAGACTAGGTTTAGAAAAATCAAGAACTAATCCAATGTTACACACATGTAGCTGGGAAAATCAGTACAGGAATTCAAACATGCAGCCTAATTCAAGATTCAAGGCAACTGAATTGTCTGTGTGTGAACAAGATCTTAATTTCTTAATGCCAATATGAAATGGACTCACTAAGCGATTTTCCATGAAAAGCAAATATTAAATGTCTCAACAGATGGCGTGTTAACTTGTTGTCTTATTCTGCCCTTTGGATATTTAAACTGTTGCTTCCTGCTTCAAAATCTGAGGAAAATCAAAGTTAGGAAAAGTACACAAGAAAGAGTAGCAAAATATTGGGCATCACAGCAGTAGGACACATTAAGGATATTCTTCCATAACGAAATAAAGAAGGGATCCTGCTTACCTCTAAGCTACTTTTTTAAAGAACATGAGTCTTGAAGAAAAATATTTATTAATGCCCTTCTTTGACATCTGTTGTATTATCTCTATCTCTATGTATCTGTGTATGGTAGTATTTCTTGTCATTGTAGAATCTAGGGACTATGCTCTTAGCTTTTCACCTTCTTTTTCATATTCAGAAAAGGATAATTTGTAACCAATGAGAGTGATTTGAAGCTTGATCATTGTTACTAGAAGTCAGCTGAACACTCCAGGACATAGCAGTTAGCAGCCTGTTTCCTAGGCTTCGGCCTACCCAATGATTCTCATAAATTCTAACAGTCATCAACAAAGATGGTACCTATGCAACTTGTCATTGATTTCTTACCATTTCCAGGTTTTACAATAGCTTATGGCGTCTTAGCTAGCTGAAGGCTCTGTTTGATTAAATTCTGCTCTTCTTTTTGTCTCTCTTTGGCTCGACTTATGACGGTGAATCCAGCCTGAAGGCCCAGCCTAGCAAGGTACATCTGTTGTGATTTATGCCATGTCGCCTTCTTGATGATTAACTTGAATAAATCATGCTGGTCTTTTCAGGCACTTGCATAGCTGCCCTTTATATACTTATCAGAGGTTAATCCATTTCGCCTATTGATCTTGTGAGGAAATTGGTACCTTGCAACAGGTATTCTACTGATAAACAATGAACACTACAAATAACTTACTAGCTCACTTTTAATCAATAGACTTTCTCAGGATACATTATTGTAGCAGTTAGCCTAAATCACTGTGTCTATTGCTGCTGTTTTCAAAACCTTTTAATCTAATTTGGAAATCTTCCTTTGTACAAGTAATAAACAGTCACTAAACTGTCTGCACCTAATTGAGCTATGGTAATTTATGGGAGTTCCCCACTGTTTTTCTCTCTCTTTAATCAGATAGACTGTTTTATGCCTTTAACTAATGAAATCTAAGAATACAGGCAGTAGATCTGATCACATGTCACCAGTGAGTAAATCTTCATTACAGCTGGCAGGTTCCAAACATGATCTACATGATGGTTGTGTTACTGTATCACAATTTTACTCTTGTCAGGTGACAAACACTTCTTTGCCATTCCTTCTGATGAAACCTTCTTCACTACATGTATTAGTAAACCCTGGGACCCATTGGCAGCACCCATGTGTGTTGGTGTTAGGAAGAGAAGCAGAGCTAAATTGATTACTTCATCACAGCCGTGTTAAGGGTGTGGCCTCTACAAATGCTGTGTCCGCTTTCCCTGCAACCTTTCTAGCTTCTGACCTTTCCTAATGAAAAAGCATGTTCCTATGCATTCACTCGTGGTGTTCAAACCCTGGAAAGAGAATATATGCTGCCCCAAATCAGAAAAGAACAATTGAGACACTGAAAGGTTTGTTAAGACATGCAAAATATTCCTAGAGTAGACCTTTAATCCAATAGAAATTTTCATGGGAAATCAAATTGATATCATAAATGCAAAATTCTAATGAAATTAGAAGACACTAAGTCTGGATGAGTGTCACAAATCTCATATGTGCCAATGACCAGCCAGGTCCCCTGGACGGATTCCGTGAGCTATGTTCACATTAAAGTGACAGTGAACTCGTTTGCTCCGACTGCTCCCTGCACAATGACTGTGAAGACATTTATTTTTAACGTTCCTTTTTTGGTTTCACCTGTTTCAATTTGAAGCATGCTCTTATGATGTTATTTATGTGATTCCGAAAGGGTATACCAAAACCAAATTACATGAATATACTAAAATGATAAACATAAATAGGTGCTAATAAGAGGAACTTCATCAAAACAAAAAGCAAACACATAACTGTTTAAGTGTTGAGTAAATAGTTAATAATATGTATAAGTATATACCATATGTCAAGCATTCTTCTAAAGGCTTTAGAAAAATTAACCTTTAAAACAACCCAAGAGGTCTTCCTCATTTGTTTCTTTTTTTGTCTCATAATTTATTTATTTTATGATACATTTCCATAGGCTCAATTCTTTCTTGTTTAAAAAATGTCTTTTCATGCTCCCTTCGGCAGCACATATACTAAAAAAGTTGGAACGATACAGAGAAGATTAGCATGGCACCTGTGCAAGGATGACACACTAATTTGTGAAGCGTTCCATATTTTTTGTTCTCAAAAAAAATGTCTTTTCCAGATGAAAATCTAAAATACAGAGAATTTAGGAAACATGCTAGAGTCATACAGGCAACAGATCAGAACTGAAGTTTCCTCAGAGAGATCCATCTCAATCTCAATCTGAGAGATTCCTCAGAGTGTTGATGCTTTTCATCTATACCATGTAATCATTTTGGACAACTGGTTCAGTTTATCTAAAGGAATGCCTGGTACTCTACCTTTCCAGTAACTTTCCAAGCAATGCTGGTACTCCTTTTTGAGGGCTACACTGTGGAAATCACTACAATGAAGTAACTGGCAAATATCCTGTCCAAAGAGAATTTCTGTGGGTAATCAAGCCATGTAAGGGATATGTGTCAGACGCTTTTATCAGATGCATATATCAAAGACATTTAAGAAAGCATCATCTAGTCTGAGTTACGATGTTACAAAGAATCTAAGAAGTATGCGATTCATTGAGATATACACACAGGTTTTCAGTTGATCTGCACTGGTCTTACACTGTCCTGGGATGATTTCCTTTTTCCAGAAATTATTACTGCCTTCAAGACAAATGCTTAATGGCAACATACTTCTTGTTGTTTTTTCACCTAATTCTCTTGCTGCATCATAATTGTCATCTAATATATTTGAGCCAATTTTCATTCTCTTAAGTCTGTCTCAATAGCATAGTTAGGATGGCTCTTTCGTAGAAGTTATCAAATGAGAAATAATCCTCATGAGTCACTGGGACCCCAGAGTGTTCAGTCTGGTGTAGAATCACTGAGTAGTTCATCTTTTCACCTTAGAACAGATGGAAGCAGCTAGAGTAAATGATAGACAGAAGGGGGGAACAGACTTCATTACACCTTCTCAGCTAATATTGACCTGGGAAAAATACAATGATTTCATAGTTTGTCCTAATAGCTGACACAGACTCCTTAATTAGAGATAATGTCAAAAAGGTGGCTATTCCAGAAAATACCTGCTCACCTACCATCTGCTCTTGATAAAGGTTTGGCAATTAAGGAAGGCAAAGAATAAGTTCTAATTACTTTCCTATCCTTGTATCTTGCTCCCATGATACCTGAATTGAAGCCCGCATGTGAATCACATCTTCTGTTTCACTCCAACTCCTTCTGCTTGAATATGCAGAAATTATCATAATTCTAGAGTTTTCCTCTGGGAAGGATCTTGTGGTTAAAAACATAATCTCACACCTCTCCACTTTTCTGTGGTCATTCATCCTACTTGAGCTGAATTGCTCAAGAGTGTGATATTGATAACGGTTATAAATTTAGTTAGCCAGGAATAACATTTGCCCACTTTTCTGATCCTCCTCTTGTCTAAATTGGAAGATGTAGTGAAAGTGACAGCTTTTCTTTTAAAGCTGTGCATATTGGTATAGTCAGATACATTGATATCACCTCTTATTTGAGAATTCACAGAAACAAATGTTAGAATCTATTTTCAGTGGGAAAATTGGGCATCCTGGGCCACCAAGTGAGAATCAAAAGGGAAGCATTATTTTGGATTGAATTTATGGTGGCTGAGTTGCTGGTTTTATAAGAACAAGAGCTTGCTTGTCCTCCTACTACATGATAAATAAATGACACTCATGAGAAGAGATTCACCTCACTGCACTGATCTGGAAAAGTACAAAGTAGTTGTTCCTTGAGTCGGTGATAAATCTCCACAAGTGGTGTCTGGAATCTACAGACAGTCCCCCAAATATCCGAGTTTATCAAAACTTATTTATATCCAGCATCTGTTCATTTTGTTCAGTGATTATTTTAGTAAAAGGCGGGGAACCAGATTTGGGTAATTTTCCACAATTTCACACAATCAAAAAGATGCAAGAAAATATAGACAATTATTCTTCATGAAGCACCTATTGTATCAAAACCATAGGCTGTCCTTGCTTGAGATAATTGTAAATCTTCCAACCTCTAAAAGTGGTTTGTTTTTGAAACTGGTAGACTACAACACAAATAATTTAATGTAAACAACTCAACACCTGGATTATCAGCATGTTTGCATTTATAATCAAGGAGCGTTCAAGCAATATTTCAGAATAAAAACTTGCAACCATTGAATTTTAGAATTAGGATTTTAGGATTATCTAATTCTATCAGTTTTCTGGCTTGGATATATGATGTATGCTTGGGTTAAAATGTGTGTACTTCAGCCCCATTTTGGGGATTCCTCATAATTTCCAAAAAGGACATGGAATGTATGTTTTGAACTTTTTCACAAATCATCCACATAGACAGCAGAGACCATCCACCATCAGGATGGTGGATTTAGTAGGAGAACATGGGTACCTCATATGACATCTTAGCTGCTGTTCTAAACACCTGCTTCTAAAAACTATGTGTTTAACATTATACCATGTTTTAAATGTGTGCTTTGATTTTCATGTGATCCAAATTTCTAGGATTAAGAATTAAAAGACAAAAACTTGACTTAATGAATTATAGGGAAGAGTCAAAATCAGATTCACAGGTGGTACAGGTTTTAAAATTTACAAACAGTTTTAAAAGGACAAATAGCTTGTGTTCTGTCTGATATAAGGTAATCCTCATTCAAAATATATAAGAAGTAGCTATGTAAGTAAACAAGTATATTCATATATTCCAGTAGATGAACTATACAATGGAGACTAGCAAACCAAGAAATGAAGGTATGTTGTATTGCACATCTCTATTCCTGACTGAAAGAAGGACTCTCAACGAATCAGTTAAACATATCTTGAAATTATGATATCAGATTTTCAACATAAGCCTAGTTCTACAATTGCCATGACACTTAAATAGCAGGATGTTAAACTTGCAACTGTTACTAAAGAACTATGCTACTGTGATAATAAGGGGGGAAATGATGGAAAGGGAAAATAGGAAGGGGAGAAGGGGAGGGAAAGAGGGGAATCCCTATACCTACAAAAACGTGTCCTGTGAAATAATAATAACAATCAAACAAACAACCAGAAAAAAAGAAACCTGCACAGACTTGTCACTATTAGAGCTATGTTGTATTTTCTAGAGAAAACCTCAGCATCATGAGGAAGCGATATAGAGGGATAGAAACTGTAGAAAAGAATAAAATGGAATTCGTAGGGTTAATAAATATGTGATACAAAAGTTGAAGAATTTATTTTATGAGCTAATGTGATCTGGGTATACATGAGGAAGTATGTAATAAAATGGGCCTGACTTCAGTGGAACTTAAGAAAACTGAAATTTCTGAGCACAAATGTCAAAAAGTTCTTCAAGGAATATTAGCAAATCAAATCAAGGAAAACACAAATACATAATACATCACGATTAAACATAGTTTGTCTCAATGACGTGTGTTAAGTAATAAAATTTTTACCAGTTTAATTCACTGTTTTAAGAAGATTGCAAAATAACTTCAGAAAAATTACAGGAGGAATTTGATACAATTCAGTACCTCTTTTAAGAAGAGTTTTCAGCAAATGAGAAGCTAAAGGGAATTTTCTTAGTATAATTTGATGTGTTTATGAAAAACCTATAACCAACATTATATATAATATGTATTTATATTATTTATCAATATTCAACATTGTTTTCTGATATTAAATTATTTATTAATTGTTAAAAATATTAGTTAATTTTTTATGAATCCTGCCTTTACGATTTGGAGTAATACAGGATATCAATTCTGGCCTCTATGGAACAACCTAAGGCTGTTCCATATCCGTTTATGGAATCACAGTTCATACCAAGTAAAGTCAGGGGTTCTTCTCCAGAGATGTCCAGACCTTGACTTACTTTTCTCCATCCTTTGTTTTCCTCTCCAATTGCATTTTCAGCTTAACCACATATAGTGATAGTCACTAGCTTTTATCCTACAAGTTCCCAAGATTTCATTTATTTTACTGATTGGGAGTCCTTCATGTATCAGCACTGTGTTAGGTAATAGAATATTATTTACAAATGTCCTTAAAGAACATATAGACAGGTAGAGGGGGTAAGAATAATGAGCAGGAATTTATAGTAATGGTTGGCACATGCTACTTCAGAGATAAGAACAGAAGCATAAAGCTGGACAGCTTCCTTTTTTGAAATTTATTTTTATTGTTTTTCATGATACTCTTTTGTAGGTATAGGAATTCCCCTCCTCATTTCCAGGAGCATGTGAATATAAGCTGTCTCATTGGACTGCCAGCCAGTTGGGAAGTCCCAAATTACAAGCACATAACCTGTTGTAAATAGAGGAATTTCCCAGAGACTCTATGTATATATATATATATATTTTTTTTACTTATTAGCAAAAATCAGAGAACCTAATGGGAAGTATGTTTACTGATTTCCATTTCTTAATAAGGCAGTATGAATCCACCTCATCCCAGCCAGGATTCATGGTGGAGTGGAGTACATGGTCGTGATTTCACCCTGCATTTGTGTGGGACCACTGTGCCAGTTAACTACTCCTGATTTTCATTCTGTTCTATTCTGGAGCTACTTAACCTACCCATAATTCTGTTTATCCACTATTCCAAATCGTTGAGATAATGAACAGAAACTGATATCCTTGCCTGTTAGCACAGGAAAAGACATTTTGACAGAAGGAAAGGCAAATGCAGTTTTTAAGAGGATAGAGTGTGGTTTTCTTAGGGAACAGTACTTGCCTCAGAATGACTGCAATTTACATACCAGATGCAGGAAGAAAAGGGGGTGGGGGTAGGATGGAGCCATGGAGAGAAGCAGAGGCCAGGTCCTGAAAGGGGCTAGATCTCTCAGGAGAATTTACGCTTTGATTTCCCCTTGGCCTGTGCAGAACCGTCAAAGGGTTTTAAGAAGGGAGTTGTGTCATTGCATGATTCACCTTCATTTTATGAAATATTACTCTACAGACAATGTCAAAAGTGAACTTAAGGGGGCAAGCTAGGAGTCTTGGAAACCATTTAGGAAATTGTTACCATAGTAGACTGCTAAATGATGATGGCATAATTCAAGCTGCTGGTGCTGGGGTGGAGAGAAAAGGACTGATTCAAGAAATGGAATGAATAGCACTTAGTGGTTAATTGGACATGAGAAGTGACATAGGATAATTATATTTGAGCCCTTCCTCCCTCATCATTCATCAAAGGACATTTTTGTAACACTGTATGTTACCTCCTACATTTTATACTTCTTCATGAAAGCATGCCTTTCTCAATTACCTTGTTAAAAGCTGGAAAATGTGCATTCATCTGTAATTATTTTTATTGTCAGTTCCTGAAACAGAAAAAATAAAATGTGTCTTTGAACATAGTAGAATATCACTTTCCAGCACAGAACAGTGTAATGTTCAAGTACACATAAGATAAGCACAAGTTGTAATTTTCATTTACTGTGAGATAGCTTTATGTATTTATTTCAGTGGAAAATTTAAATAAAAGAATACAAAAAAAATTTCAATTTTGTTTAGCACTAAATTAACCATAATTCTTCACATATGTATCAATTATTGAGTGTAATATTAAAATTAAATTGTTAATATCTTACCTTACTTATTATTTTGTATCAAACAATTTAATCTTTTGATGAGTCCAAGATATTTTCATATCCTTCAGTCATTATTACAAATATCAATGATTAATTAAACCTCACTGCACTTTGTATTCAGTAATTACTTGATCCATTAAGCATACCAAAAGAAGAGGGAAATCAAGCCTCTTTAAAAAATTAATAGGCTAGTATAGAAAATAGTGAAGACTTGCAGGAGGATTTTGGACTTAGCTTTTGGGAACTTTATAAATGCAGACAGTGTTTGTGTGTTGAAAAGAGGAGGTGATTTTCATGTATGAGCTTAGAGAGAAGAGCAGGGATGGACCCAATGGAAGGAACAGGCCTGGTGAGTTCAAGACCAACAGGGAAGTGAGTGAGTAAGAAATAAGTAAGCAAGGAAAAGAAATATGGGAGACGTGTCCTGAGAAGTAATCAAGACTCCTGGGGCAGACATTTAGCATAGCAGTTGGGGTTTACTTGGCATGCCTCCATCTCATTTTGCAGTGCCTGGTTTGAAGAGTTGGCTCTTTTCCCAATTCCTGCTAATGTACACACACACACACACCACTACTACCTCCACCACCACCACCACTTTGGTGGAAAGCACGTGATGGCTCCAGTAGTGGAGCTCATCCTGCCTTATGTGGGAGATCTGGATTGAGTTCCTAACTACCAGCTTTGGCCTGCTCCAGCCCTGCTCTAGCAGACATTTGGGGAGTGAGCTAGCCGATAGGGGATCTCTTTGTCTGTCTCTCTGCCTTTGAAATAAAAATAAATGAATAAAAATTGAAAAAAAAAAAGACTCTTGACACTCCTCCCTTTGAGAAATGGGGTGTAGATCGCACCCCTTGCATCTAAGTCTGCTAATGGCTTTCTGAATATGTATATGGGTGAGATGACACTGTCCATTTTTTAAGTGGGGACCTTAAAAAAATGGCACCCTCCACTTTCTGTTCAGTGAGATATTTGTTGCTGCAACAACCAGGATCTAATATGGGCGCTAGTTCTAACACCGGCTGCTCCACTTCCCTTTTAACTCCCTGTTTGTGGACTGGGAAAGCAGTGGAGGATGGCCGAATGTCTTGGGATCCTACACCCACGTGGAAGACCTGGAAGAAGCTCTTGGGTCTTGGCTTCAGATCAGCTCAGCTCCAGCTGTTGTGGCCACTTAGGGAGTGAATCAGCAGATGGAAGATCTTTCTCTCTTGTCTTTCCTTCTCTCTATAAATCTGACTCCAATAAAAATAAATAAATCTTAAAAAAATAAGGCAGTTTCACTTAGCAAGGAATGTAGCCATTTGTTATGCGTAAAAAGAACACTAACTCTTCACAAACTCTTCTATAACATTGTGGTGAGAGTCTAAATTACTGACACTGTCAGCCATATAACTATTATGCACAACTTGCTGACCAGAGCTGCTGCTCTACTGATTAATTTTTTTAATGGAATCAGGAAATTCAAGGCATGAATGGAGATGGCCATTCCCAACTTAAATCTGAAATCATGGAAGAGACCACATCTCACATTATTATAAGAAGGGCAATTACTGTGCAATGTTAAGAATGACAGAGAACATTCATACACTTAATTGAGCACATTAAATACTATTTTATGATAAGCCATTGTTAATTTCCTACACTTTCTGATTTATAAACTAAACTTTATAATGAATAGGTATGTATAGAGGGGAAAAAGTAATATATATGGAGTTTAGTTCTATGTGAAGTTTCAGCTGTCCATTGGAGCTGCTTGAATATGTCCTCTCAGATGTGGGAGGACAAGTTTATCACTCAGGAATGCATATCATTTTATTCTGACTTCCCAGCTCTCAGATTCTAGCAGAAAGTGAAAGAGGGAACCTGGGAGGTGGCTTTGAGCTTCACGTCCCTCAGCAAGATTGGTGATGGATCTTTCAGGCCCTAAGGCTTCACAGTGGTATAATTATCAGTGACATTCATCTGCGGAGCCTTTACTTCTAGATTATATATCATGAACTATCATATATGCCGACATCTCCAAAACACGTTTCTTTCATTCATTTCTTCAGTCCTTTACTTATTTGCCAATAACACATGAAAGTCTGTTACGTTAGTAGTGAAACTATAAACAAATCAGTTAAGATAGATCGTATCTGTGATTTGTCAATCTTTGTACTTAGTGCTCAAGTTGTTAAACTTGGAGGGAGGAAGGGAGAGTCATACAGAGTGGAAATTCCTTTGAGTAAGATGATTAAGACTTTCCCCTCAGAAATAAATCATGTGTGTCCTCAAGAGTTCACACATTGCGAGCTTTGGCCTTAATGTTGTTACATTGACAGGTGTGAGATCTTTACGATGTGGAGTCTAGTGAGAGGTTATATCTGCCCCTCCCTACTCTTTGGCTTACTCTCCTTCATGTAACCCACTTCCTCTTGTGTGTGTTCCCATTGTGATTTCTTCTGCTCTGATGTGACCCAGAGGCCAATTTATGGGATTGCCTATCTTGAACTTTCAGTTTCTGAATCTGAGTTAAATAGATGCCTTTTGTTTATAAGTTGTTCAACTTATTTCATTATGTAATAAATGCAGTAACTGAGCAGTGAATTGACCATAAAATCATGTTTATCTATGGGAAAGATTTTGGATGGCCATAAATTGATAGTGTACTACATTATTTATAGTTAGAACTCAGTATTAGCATAAATTCTTAATATTTACTTAATCAACTGCTATTTGAATATATTTTTAGCACATAATCTAAAATCAATTAGAAGTATCATTTATTTTTAAAAATTTTTATTTGAGAAGTATAGAGGCAGAGAGGGCAGTGGCATATATACAGAAAGCTTCTGTTTCTTGGTTTACTCCTTAAATGCCATAAATAGTTGAAGCTAGGCTGGGTCAAAGACAGAATTCTGGAACTGAATATGGTTCTTCCATGTAGGTGACAAAGACCTGAGAACTTGGACCATCATCCTTGTTGTGCTTAGCAGGAAGCTGGAATCAGAAGTGGGACAGGGACTCAAAGTTTGGCACTGTAATATGAGCCACAGTGTCCTAGCCACTGTGCCAGATCCTGCTGTGATTTCCCTGAGTTCCAGAGGCTGGCAAATCTAAGCTCAAGGTGCTAGCTGATTCAGGGTTTGTGAAGGTTTGCATCCTTGCTCATAGAGTCTCCTGGCTATATCCCCCTCCAGTATAAGGCACAGTGTTTTCCTAGGTGCTCTACAGGCTAAATAGCTTGTAATATTCCCATCTCCTTATACCATAATACTAAGGGCTAGGATTTCAACATATGAATTTTAGAGGGCACAACATTCAATGCATTGTGTTGTCCCTCCAACAATAATAACCTTCTTATCTTTTTATATTCCTATATGGGGCTGGTGGCCATTCCTTCTGCCTATGTTCTGAGAAAGAATCCTTGTAGTATCTTCAAGTTCTTTCTCTTTCAACTGCTCTCAACCTGCTCTCATAAAATCAATCATTAAGTGCTCAACATTGTGTAGCAAGGTTATTGTGATAACCTCTTAATTTGTATCATTTTCTCTATGCCACTGTTATATAATCCTCTTCTGCACTAAAGCCAGTCTTTTTCTGTTGTTAACAGTTATCGGTCTTCCTATTAATCCTTTATTTGCTCCCATAATGTTTTTACGCCACAGATTCTTAAGAGAACACAATACAATTCATTCATGAAACTTCCCCATACCTCCTCCATCCCAGTCATTGGAATTAATTTCTCACTTATGGTTAGATATTGCTCCATTATTTTTTGCATTCTGCCTTCTTTTTGATTTCATGTTTCTATCACTCTCTGCTATGTAAAGATACTGCATCTTGTGCTATCAAAAATATACATTTTGCCATCATTTTCCTATACAAATGTTATATGATTTCTCTTCATAAGTAACCTTATGTGAAATTTTTTTCTGAAGTACTCATCTCCCAGAAAGAACTAATGGCTGTCAGATCTTTCTGTACTTGTTCATCTTTTGTGGGAAGACAGGAATAGGGGGATGGGAAACATCATTGCCAAACATAACCAATTGAAATCTTGTGAGAAAGCTCTGAGAATACAGGGCAAAAAGCTTGAAGCAGCTGGAATGGGCATAGAAACTGCCTTAGATAGGAGAATAATGGGGAACCTTGCCAGAATGAAACCTAAGCAGGTGTAATCCTATGAGAAAGCTCCCAGAACTCAAGCCAGTGGTCCTGAAGCAGGTGGAACAGAAGAGTGTGGATGCAGGAAATCCTTAGTCCTCTAGTTTTGATAACAGATCAAAGAGAGGTGCTTCTTATAATGTATGCTGTTTGATCATTAGTAGCCTGCTAGAATAACACATTGTCTACAGATTGACCCTCTAACTCCCTACCCCCACATGCCAGAACATAAATCACATCATGTTTTGGACTCTCCTTCTCTATGCCTTTGCAACCTTCAGTCCTTAGTAGTCTTCTTAATAAACTTGTTGTTAATAAACTTTGGCTATTGATCTTCAGTCAGAAGTGATTATTGGCCCATCCACCCAAGTCCCTTGCACAGAAAATAATCTTCTTCATAATATTTGTCAGAATACAATCTACACATACATTTACTTCAAAAATATACACAATCAATTCTTTATTGTTAAAATGTGAAGATACGGAATAATTACATGCAATACTAAACATTATTATAAATTCTTAAAGGTACTGTTCATTGAGTGAATTCCCTTAGTGGATCACAGCAGTGTGCTTAATAGTTCTTCAATGCTTTTGTCTGTATTTCAGCAAGTACCTATAGCATTGAATTAAGATCATTGGATTTCATTGTTGGTTTACGGTTTGATATGTCTCTGCTATTTTCATGATATCTGTCTTAAGGGAAATGAGTTTAGGAAGATTTTCTCTCTCCCCCCCCCCTTTTATTCTTAACAAAATGAAAACAAATATGCACTGTATATTCTGGGGGCTTTTTGAGACTTGCAATTTTTATTTCAAAATGTGTGATTGGCTCAGGCTAAATGATGAAGTTGGTGATTTGCTTTGTGTGCTCTATATTCACATGTTTCCACTTAGACTCCAGAGTACTTCATGCCCTCTAGAGTTCCCCATGGACACTTATCTTTGAAAATTGTTGCAGGTGACTATCCTTTCTTGAAGACATGGCCAAAGATAAGGCTGATTAACAACATTTGAACTTACACCAAATCACAGGTACACTTAACATCCCCTTCTGAAAATACTGTATTTCTATTTTTATCTCTAACAGTGGAATTTTGTTTGCTTGACTGAGGATACAGAACTATAACGGTATAGAGGGTATTGTTGTCCTTCAGGATTAGAATAGGTGCTAGAATTTGCCAATATTGAGAGTAAGGACACAGCCCTCCACAAGACTGTCTTTATTTGAACTATCAGCTGCAAGTCTGGAGGTTCCAAGCTACCTCACTTGTTTACACTGGTTCCCATGGCCACTTTCAGGCTCATTATTTTATGGAAAAGACAGAGAACTGACTGAAATGCTACAATAATATAGCAGCAGGAAAGTAAATGGAACCAGTTAAAGAAGAGATACATAGGGCAGAGTTTGACAGTGCTACAAACACAATTTCCAACATCCTCGGCTCTGTTAACTGTCTTGCTATCCAAGTGAGAAACTGTGACAGTATTCAATGGATACTCTCAGCCAAGGTGATTCACCCAAAGCAGATTTTATTGAAACTTCATTAGGTAGGCACAGTTGACTGAAACATTAGCTCTGTCCCTTTCCCAGAGGTAGGGATGACGATACCTGGCTCAAAGCCCAAAACATTTAATACCTAAGTCTTTCTGCACTTTCAAAGGCCCACCTGTTTTGATTTATTAGTTTCTGAAATGATATAAAAGGCAGTGTAGAGATGGAGGTGTGTGTGTGTGTGTGAGAGAGAGAGAGAGAGAGAGAGAGAGAGAGAGAGAAAGGAGAGAGAAAAGGAGAAAAAAGGGGCAGGAGAGAGAATGAGAGCACTTTTCCAGCATCAACTTACTAAATTCTTGCAATGGCAGGGCTGTGATGTGACAAAGGCAGGCGCCCAAGAATGCATTCTGCATTTCCCACACAGGTGACTGGAACACAACTGCCTGAGCTATTCCAGCAGCCTCCTAGAGTCTTCTGACAGAAAGCTAAAGTTAGGAGCTAATTCTAGCAATGTAACCCAGGTGCTCCAATGTGGGATACAGAGTTCAGCAATGCCTTGATCTCTATCCAGATGTCTGTCTCCAGTCCACTTCTTAATAGCTGCATATTGGTGACTAGCTTTCAACACATGAGTCCTTGGAAACACAGATATTTTGACCATAGCTCAATATTAAGGAAATGTTGATCACAACCACAATGATAAAGCATCATATGATAGAACATTTCATACCCAGTAAGCAAACTACTATAAAAAAAAAAAGAGAAAACCCAGAATATTATAGCTCCTCAAGTACTAGCAAAGTCATGAAGAAACTGGAATCCTTGTACATTGTTTTTTGTGGTAGTGTAAAACGATGCAGGCACTAGGTATAACAGTATGACGGCTACTCATAGAAGTTTAAGAATGTGATGCACCAGGCCCAGTGCGGTGGCACAGTGGTTAAGGTCCTTGCCTTGCACTCCTGGGATCCCATATGGGCGACAGTTCTATCCCGGCAGCCCCGCTTCCCTTCCAGCTCCCTGCCTGTGGCCCGGGAAAGCAGTTGAGGACGGCCCAAAGCTTTGGGACCCTGCACCCACGTGGGAGACCCGGAAGAGGCTCCTGGCTTCGGACCGGCATAGCATCGGCCGTTGTGCTCACTTGGGGAGTGAATCATTGGATGGAAGATCTTCCTCTCTGTCTCTCCTCTCTGTATATCTGCCTTTCCGATAAAAACATAGTAAAAATAAATCTTGAAAAAAAAAAGAATGTGATGCACCAAGGCAAGTTTTAGGGGAATATCATATCAGAATCTCAAAAAAAGATATTTGTGCATCCATGTTCAGAGAAATATTGTTCACAGTAGCCTTTTAGTGAAAATGACCCAAGTGTCCATTTATAGTTGTTTGGAAAATGATTGATTAATATATAGTTATATCAATTATATATATGTATTATGTATAAATATTATGTGAAATATTACAAATCAAGTAAAAGGAATGAAGTTCTGTCAAGTTTCCTTGAAAGCATTTTGCTAAGGAAAAAAACCAGAAGGCAAAGTAATGCATGAATTCCACTTTTGTGAGTTATCTAAAATCAGCAATTTGTTCTTAAATTTTTGTTGCTTATTTGAAAGGTAGAGGGAAAAAACAAACAAAAAAATAAAAAACAAAAACAAAAGTAAACCTCCTATCCATTACTTGGCATCCCTGAATGCTTAGTTGGCTTCCCAAGTGTGTGGCAGGGATTTTAGTACTTCAGCCATCATCTGCTCTTTTTCAGGGTGAGATTAGCAAAAAACTGGGTTCTGTAGCTGAATCTGGCCTAGAATCTAGGTGCTGCAGTACAGGATGCAGCTATCCCAAGCAACACCGTTAGAGATAGAAAATATCAGGGGAGTTGCCAGGGGTTTGTATGAAGTGAAAACAGAGAACTTTTGCTGAATGGATGCAGAGATTTTTGCTTCAGATGATGAAAAAGTCTAGAAACACTGATAAAATTTACATTCTACTTCTGAATGGGGCACTTAAAATAATCAAAATTCAGTTTCATTTTAGATATGTTGCAGTTGTTTTTTTAAAGGAGTCATCATGATAAAGAGCAAAAAATAGTATGCCATTAGACTACTTGATATTTAAAGCATAAAGTGAAAAAATGAACTTTACAAAGCTTTAAAACTTCAGTTAGTTTTCAATGAGCTTCTGTACCAGGAAGAAAAGAAAGTTGGAAAAATTAAATGCTCTCAATTTTTATGACGATATAATAAAGTTTGTATACCCCACTCCAGGTTGATATAATTTACTTTAAACTGATTTTGCTTAGAGATGCTTATAGCTCCACACATGTTAAACTGTATATTAATTTATGTAAAGAATAAAATGATAGAGTAGTAACCTCCTCAAATAACTACGACTTCTTGAAACATTGTGAGCATATTACCGCTACATGTCAACAGAGAATTGACAGATATGAGAAAGGTTACAGTACTTGATGTTGTGATTATTTTAGGTTATCAAGATATGCTCAATCCAGTGAGCCCTTAAAAACAGAGAAATTTCTCTCACTGCAGTCAGAGGCCACAGAAGGGAAAGGCAAAAGACAGATGTGGTAGAGAGGTTTGCTTTGGAAGAAGTGCTTGAGGCACTATTGTCTCTTTTGAAGACAGAGTAAGGTCAGTGTTGCCTGATACCTGAGGGTCGTGGTCTGCCTCTGGAAGCTGGGAATGATCTTTCATAGCCAGCAGGGAAATCTTTTGGAACTGAACTCTGCCCATGGTTCAGATTCTGGAAGAGCTAGGCTATGGATTCTTCTCTAGAACCTTCGGAAAGGCTGCAGTCCTGATGGCATCTTGGTGTTGGTCTTTTGAAAGGCATAACAAGTAAACCAGCCAAATCTACTAGGTTTTTTTTTTCTTGAGCAATAGAACTGTAAGATAATAAAAGCACTAAGTTTGTGGTTTCTTACAGAACTGATAGAATTGTGCAAATGATAAATTGGAAAACATTGTAAAATTTGTTAATACATCTAAGGAAATATCTTCCAAATACAACTTGTAATTTAACAGCAACTGAAAGTATATCATTTCTAAACATTTTCCCCTTTCCAATGATTCTGTGACATTTAATCATCTCTGAAATTAAACAAAATGGTTCCAATTTGCTCTGAAAAGCAGTTTCTTTTCCCTGGCTATGTCTTGACTTTTTATAAAGGGCACCCAAGAATATCAAGCAAAAGTGTGAAAAAAAAGTGGTTATTTTTTTTTTCCTCTGGAGAGTTACCAAAGTCTCTACTCAAACATACACTTATTATGAAATATTAATGAATCAGGAAATGATTTCTAACTTGCAGAATATAAGTTATTTTAATGTGAGAGAAAGTAAAACTTTCCCCTTTTTTCAATAATGGCACCCAGAACACAATACATTTTGGGATTTTTTCCATGCACAAAGGTCACGGAAGCTGGTGTAGTCCCAGACACCTAGCATGGGTTTCTCCATAATGGAGAAAGCTCATTGGTATGATTCAGATGCAGCTGCACTGAAATGGAGATTCCCCTTCCCTTTCTGTCATTGTCCTGCCAAACCCTTTTCCCATCTGGAATATGGTTTTCTGCTACTCCCAATCAAATTATCACAATCTTAGTGGTTAACCAGTATGCAGGCATTATTTCACAGTCCCTATAGATCAGCTGTCTGGACGCTGCTCTGCTGGATTCTCTGCTCAATGTTTCACAAGACTGCTATCAAGCTGTTGACTTTTCTGCTCAATTAGGAAAGCTTTGGCTTTCAACCTCAATTAGGAAGTTGCAAAATACATTCTTTCGTTCTATAAAGACCTTGCCTTTTCTTTTTTTTTAAATATGTCAGTCATCAGTGAAAGCTGTCCTTCATTCCGGCAGACCACGAGTAAGTAGCTTCTTGTCATGTGAGGTTTATCCATATATGTGTTTGCTTCTTCCATCCTACTAGAGCTAGTTTAAAGCAAGTCGGCTAGGAAGATTCTTATGATAGAGTGTAGTCACAACCATGGTATTCCATTTTTTTTTTCATTTTTAGATGGAAACAAATTGTATGTTCTGCACCATTCAAGGGGCCAGGATGTGCAAGGATATGAAAAAAGATGGAGTTTTACAGTGAGAATGGGGTGGCCCTGAGAATTTGTGGGTCAGATTTCATGATTCTCTCGTCTCCAAAATGTAGAAGCTGGCAAGACAGCTAGAGTTACGTTGCTTTTTACTGTGTTCTTAGAGTCAGTAAGAAGCAAGTGAAGCAAGCCCTGGTTAAGGTCACTGGCACTGCAGTATTTACATACAGAGACCTAGGAGCAAACGTCCATTCTAAGATGGGATTGTGAGCCAGTTGTTTAACTGTCCTAACCTATTACTGTTATGGAAAATGTAAATAAAATAATGTCTAGCATTTTTTCTGTGAGTTTTGAAAAACGGGATATATGTTTAGTAAAATGAAACTGTAGCACATAGAAAATAAAGAAGATTTATTTGATAAAATTTTTGTTTTCCTAAAATACCCTCCATTCAGATGCAAGAGTTAAAAATTGATATACTAGAAAAATATTATATTTTACATGGTATCTGCAGCATAATGCAGCACAGTATACCATGTAAAGAGATTTTACTGATTATATATTTCATTTTCAGTCAGTCATTACTAATATATTAATGTCAGCTTTGACAAGTTGAGTTTTATAAACAGATCTAAAGAAATATCAGCTTCAAAGCTAACGTTTTAACTAACATTTAAAAAAATTGAATTGGGCTTGATTGACTAATTTGCTTTCTATGTGCATAAAACAATTGAACTTCTCAGCAATTTTTTTGTTTGCTTCTTCATTGACCCCCCTTTAAGTAATGAGTTTTGTCTGCATGAAGTATGAAACTCTACAAGCACTTAAATACACAAGCCAATGACAGTTGTGGGAGCAATTTTTCAACCAACCACTGTTTTGTTGTGCCATGAGAGCCTCATTCAGTTTCACATAAATTGTTGAAGTATACAACATGAGTTCATGGGAAGAATTCACATATCAGCTGAATTTATTTTTGTCAATTAGCAGCTGCAGATGCTGCTGAGATTCTTTGATAATATACTGCATTTCCTTCATATTACAGCATGTAATTCAGCTCACACCAGGCCACAGCTTTCTTGCAGAGAACAGTTTTATTGTAGTCTTTATTGTGGCCACAGAATACTTCCTTTTAGCTTTTGATTCTTACACTTCACCATAATAGAGAAACACACGTTTATAAAGATATGTAGGTGGGCAGGTAGATAGATCTTCTTCTGTAAATTAGGATTTCTTTGACAGGGCAACTGAGAAAGAAGTAGAGAGAGAGAGACAGACAGACAGAAATTGCTTTTCTCTCCACTGGTCCACCCCCCCATGCAACCTCAAGGACCAACTTAGGAGGAGGATGAATCCAGGAACCATGAACTCTATCCTGGTCTCTCACATGGGTGGCAGGAGCCCACCCTGGGTTATCACCTACTGCTTTCCCACACACATGGACAGGAAGCTGCATTGGAAGTGTGGAGAAGCCAGAACTAGAACCAGTATCTTGATGCAGGATGTGGGCATTCAAATCAATGACTCCACCCTTTGTACCAGTCCCATCACAGAAATACATTTATAAGTCACTGTTGTGTGTTAATCTTTGGGTTCTGATTGCCTCAGCATCCTCTTGTATAAAAATTGTGTTGCTAAATGTTCTGACAACCGCATACAGTTTTGAAATGACCTAATTAATATAAATAATACATGTATTGGGCCTCATATGCTATGGGTTTGGACATGCATATGAGTCTGTAAGTTTGAACCAGATATGCAAACATAAATTTTTCTTTAACTCTCACATTTATATATAAAAAATGCAAGTAGTGCTCAAAATTCTACTACTTCATACATTGCAAAAATGTTTCATATTCACCACTGAGTAAAATACATCAGAAGATGTATGTATTGGTAATATACAAAGATGTTATTTTTTATTTTTTTAAAGATCATATTTATTTTTATTACAAAGGTAGATATATAGAGAGGAGGCAGGACAGAGGGGAAGATCTTCTTTCCATTGATTCACTGCAATGGCTGGAGCTGAGCCGATCCAAAGCCAGGAGCCAGGAGCTTCTTCCTGGTCTCCCACACGGTTGCAGGGTCCCAAGGTTTTGGGCTGTCCTTGACTGCTTCCCCAGGCCACAAGCAGGGAGCTGGATGGGAAGTGGGGATGCCAGAATTAGAACTGGTGCCCAAATAGGATCCCAGTGCATGCAAGTCTAGGCTCCTGCACTGGGCACACAAAAATGTTCTTTAGCTTTAAGAATTTTCTGGCATAGGTTGCTTCAAAAAGACAGTTCGTTAAAAATGTGATAAACATTTTATGCATCTCAGTTATAGATAAAGAAGAAAGAACACAGCATTGACTTTTTCCATTAAATAAGTGAATAATTTATTCCTATAATAAAATTTATGCATGGATGAGATTCAGGAAGGCCAGCAATATGATGGATAAGTATGGATATTCTTTAGCAATTACTCAAAGTACACTAACTAAAAGTAGTCATTAGCAACAGAAAGGAGAATATCCTACAAATTATAAATCAGAAGCTTATGAAATAACTGCCTTTAAAGCAAGGTAACACTAAATGCCTCAGACATTAAATCATGTACTAGCATTGGAAAGTAGGGAGTCTTTTACTGATTGTTATTGGAATGGGCAATTCAGTGGCCATTTAAACGGCCCAGTCTCAGCAACAGTTACCAAGGCTATTTCTAAGACATTGCAGATAATAGCATGGTTCACGGAACAGTGTAACTTACTTTTGTTTGCAAGACATCAGGTTATTCATGATTATAAAATAGCTAGGGCTCAACCTAAGCATGAAAATCTTAGGTGAGCAAGCATTTAAATGCCACCATATGACTGATGCCCATCAAGCTTCTTTGCATCTCAAGGTGATTGAAGAAATCATGCAAGGTGATCTGACCCACATACGAGGTCATGTATCTTAAAATCCTACTCGACTTGCCATGGTTGTATCACCAGTACCATTCTTATAAAAACGGGTTTCCACAGAGGCAGAGTCATTTGATATATGACACAATAAATAAAAAAGAGAACATAAATATGAAATGTAGAAAATTTACAAGGTTACTATACTCTTTCAATTTTTATGCATCCACATTATATCATTACATTTCTATTCAGCTGTTCATTCTGTTGTAGTTGGTTAAACTGCTCCAGTTAAGGATTTATGTACTAGATTCCTTGCAAATATGGAACATAATTGTCTGTGAATTATATTCTGAGTGTAGTACTTCAGAATCGTTACTTGAGCATTGGAGACAGAATTAGAAGGTCATATTTGTTTGCATGAGTTTGCCATAAGGAATAGTCATTCTTGCAAACTGCGGTAAAAATTTTTAACAAAGTCATCTTGTTGAGGAAGAAAACAGAGTACACCTCTTTTTATCTCATGTTATAATTATTTTCTCTCATCATGGAGAATGATCCATCAGCACTGAACATGTAATGTAGTCTCTGTAAGTGTCCCCTGCTCATTTGAAGTAACTGCAAATGTAAGTAACTCTACAGCTTTGTTTATTGCAACCAGCAATTTCACTTTCTATTATGTAAATTTAACATTAAAATGCAACTAATATGCCCAGATATCATGAAAGAGTCTGCTTTCTGTTTTATTCATTGGCTAGTAACACAGTAGTAGCTTTGTTCACCGATGATAAGAACTTGGTAAAACATTGGTTAATAAAAGTGGATACAAAATGACAATCTTGGATTTCTGTATTTTGTACTTTTGCTACCATAAGCGTTTATCAATGAATACTATGTGCTGGATAAATTATAGATGCTTAGATTTTATACCTATTAAAATTACTGTGGGAGAGTGCTAAGAAAGATTTTAAGAGAGTGCTAAAATGATGTCCAAAGATGCGTAATATCCAAACTGTTTGTAAGAGAAAGGAAATTCAGTCATATAATATAAAAATAAAAACTTGTCTCATATGACAAGTTTTAAAAATCTTGTTTTTGAGTGATTAGTGAATAGAATATTTAAATCTTCTGTGAAGAATTTGATAAAATTTTCCTGAGAGGGAAGAAAAAGACTTTCATCCTGAAATCTTATTTATCACCATGATTTTATGTCTAACTTCATCTTTGCTTACTCATTACCATGTCTGAGTAACTTTCTAGGAGCAGATGTTGATTTGTCAGGCTTCTTAAAATTCTCAAAATAATTTTCAAATATGGGTCCCATTTGCATTTATTATCAACTATGAATTTTTCATATTTGTATGTAATGAACAACTTTTCCTAACAAATAGATTTTTACCAAGAAACAATAGTTACGAGAACAGAAGAAATACCATCTATTCATATTTATGTATCATTCCTCTAACACTTAACAAAATTTTAACATGTTAATTATCTCAAAGCATGCCCAATCATAAAAATAGCAATAAAAATATTTTATTAATTAATCAAACACTATTAATTGATATCATCAGGCCATCATGGATAATCAGTTTTTCTAGCACCATGATTCGACACCCATTGGAGATATTTTTTTTAAAGAGGAACAAAATGTTTATTATTATTACTATAGTTACCTGCCAAATGGAAAGAGAGTACTGGTCCCTTCTTGACCAGGAGCGTCCACAGGTGCATCTCCCCCATCTTCCTTCCAGCAGCAGCTTCAGTCTCCAAGAGCATACGCTGGCCAAAAATGCCTGGGCTAAAGTCAGCAGGGAAGACCTTTGCGCATCAGGAAATCTTGGCTTTTCAGCACTGGTTCCCCCACAGCAAAACAGGGCTAGGGTGGTGGATCCCAGGAATCCGAAGAACATAAGCAGCAGAAAACATTTGTTCAGTTAACTGAATCAGCAATTGCATTTCAACTTTTGCAGGTTGATTGTTTCTCTCCAAACTGTGTAATAAATATGTTAAAGAAAATCACATTTGCCATACTGCAAAAATTCTGGTTTAGTCAGTCATGATTAGATAGTATTTGCTTGTATTATTGAAGTTAGAAATAACACCCCTTGGAAAGAAATTCACATATATACATATGTGTGTATAAACATACATATATAGTATATAGTTGTATAATGTGTATATATGTACATATATATAGTATAACATATTTCATCTAAGATCCAACAAATAAGTACTGTAATAGTTCCATGTTACTATCTCCATCATTTGTATCCCTTCATGAATAATGGAAATACCAGCATTTTAGCACTTTATATAGTATTTCAAATCAAATCTTGTAGTCAAAATTTATCAGTTGAAAACAAAGTCTAAAACTTGAAATAAAAATAACCAAAGCAAAAATCAAAAAATCTGTTAAGTGGTTTTAGACATAGCAGATAGATCACTTCTTGGTCTTTTGGCTAAGATTAATTGAGATAGCAAATAGATTATTTTTGATTTGTGTATTATCTTCTAGAAATGACTGGGGAGAAAAATAATGTAAGTAGCATTATTTTATTTTATTAGTAGATTATTTTAATGATTGTTGACACTGACTTTTAGCTATCAACCAACAAATACAACCATTTTCCAGCAGAGAGTCAGACAGAAGGATAGACATTTATACTCACCTGACTCCTCCCGGTATTCCAGCAGTAGTCAGAGAGACAGAGCCCAGAACAGAATCTAAGTTCCCCACATGGAAAGTTGGGTTCCAACCAAAGAAGTTGACACCAACTGCCTTCAACAATCTACATCAACGGGCAGCTGGAAGGCAGAGTCAGGCATCCAACTCAGTCACAATACCGGATGTGGATGTTCCAACTTGTGACTTAACTGCCTTCTTTCTTAGCCATTTTTTGCATGAAAGATTTGATTTCAAGTCTCTTTCTAACATGTATTTATGTATTCTGTAGCTGTTTCTTGGATCAATGAGTGAGTGACCTACAATTAATTTATATGATTTTGCAATAAGAAATGAGGTAGGTATCCTCAGTAAACATAATCAACCATTCCTTTTTTCAAATCAGATGAGACACTTCACAACATTTTTTCTGAAGAGGAACTTCAGAAAACTTTTCCAAATTGGAAAAGTAAACCTAAGATAGGATCTCAAATTTCAAAACTTTTTTCCCATTTGTGCAATAGCTTACTCTACCAACAAGAAAAACATAATTTCAAAACATATTAAGTTCAGTAAGATTTAATTTACCTATTTTTGCTAAGAAATTATTTGACTAATGTAAATAAGTAGATGTTTGCTTCTGAATATTTGATAGTTGAGTCTGTTGCAATAAATTGACAATTGACAGATTAACAGGAAAACAGACATACATTTATTAATGTGCAAATGTACACAAAAGTCACACAAGAATGCAGAGAAACATCAGATAGTTGATGCTGAAATACATTTTTCATAGGGAAAAAAAGAAGTGAGGAAAGTGGGCAATTTTAGTGTGGTTATAAATGATTGTTAGGGGAGATGACAGGGTCTGAGAAGTGACAATGGGCCAGGACAAAGTCCCTTTGGACTGTTAGTGTAATGTTTGATTTGTCATCTTTTCTTCTGTGATATGTTTAGTTTTCCTTGATTAAGAAAATTTCAAAAAGAAGGTTGAAAGCAATTGTGTTTCTCATTGGTGGGTCTGGTCTTTAAATAGGTAAGAGCACATTAGAAACAAACCCCAGCAAAGGCAACACAGATCAAGTGGCACCTTCTGGAGCATTGTTTTCAGAACCTCAACAGTACGTATTGTCACTTTATATGACAATGTATGTTTCCATGAGGAGAGATATGCAGATAATCTTACATTTATGGGTTGGCCATATCCTGATAACATTCTAATAAATTGAAAATATTCTAGGTTGAGTATGTGTTTAATGCAGCTAGCCAACACAATATCGCAACCTAGAGAGTTTGTTGTGGAATATCAGTTACTTGCCCTCATGATCACATCTCTGACTAGGAGCTACAGGGTCTTTACCATTGTCTGGAATTGGAAGAGATGATTGGATCACACTTTATGAGCCTAAGAGTGGAACATTAAGAATTCAAAGTGTACATTAGATTTTGTAAATCACAGATTTTCTGTTATGTTGTGTGGTGTTTATTATTTAACATGATGCAAACATTAATTAGCATAATTTAATCTTTGACTAAGTAATAAATGAAGGAAAGTATAATACTAAGAAGGATTCTTGAATGTACCAGTTACATGCACATACATTTGGTAATGTTCACAGAAAACTTTGAAGGAGGGTATGATGCCTTTTTCTGATTTGGATAAAGACACTGAGCCTTAGAATGCCTTCAGCAGTTTTGTATATATATATATATATATATGTATGTGTATATGTTTCTCACTACTGAATTGGGTTCTTAACACTATACTTCCATTGGCTTTTTGTACTGCTAATAAATATTTAGAAATGTCTTTTAACTATAACGTAGCACATTTATTTGCCATATATATTTATGTCCAGTATTGCTTCTTTTTGTGTTTCCATTTTACTGTTTCACTACTGACTTAAAGGAAGTCTTTTAAGTATAATTTGTAGGCCAGCAACTGTAATACTATATATTGTTTTGCATTCAGTTTGTATTCAACTTTTTGCAAGAACTCATTATAACCACAGGATTCTGCAGGTTTTCTGTAGGTTGGAAATCATTGGTTTCAGTTTTAGAAAAATTATGACTTTTAAATAAGCAAAATGCTTTTTGAATTCACATGGGTTAGAACCTGAATTCCTTCTAAAACATCTTTCAATATAGGCCCTGTTTTTCTGATTAATCCACATTACAACCCATCCATTTAGTAGCATTGATTTTCCTTACACAAATTTTCTTCTGTGAATTTTAATCTCTAAAATATCTAAAATTATTCAAACTAAAATATATGATATTTTTGTCTGTTATGTGTAAAAAAAAGCATTAAGAAACCTTATCAACTCAAACTTGGGGGCCTGTCTCATGGAGAGTTCTACAAAAAGCACTTTCTGTTCTCAGGGAAAGTAATTTATTTTTAGGAAGTAAGGGGATCATGAGAGAATAATATCCGAAATCATGATTTCATGAGCAGGTGAAATCAGCATGATTTTTATTTTTTTTAATTTCCTTTATTTTAGTGGAAAATGATCATAGAGGCACAGTTTAGAAGCAAATAGGAACATATGTTGTGTGTTATTCTTCCTGTCTGTGAAACTGAGCTCCCAAACAGTGCCTTGAGTCACCTAGAATCCTTTTTTTTTTTTTTTTTTTATTTTGACAATCTTTACATAGCTAATTAGGGTAAAAAAAGGGCTACGGAAAAGTGGGTAAGACTATTATTTTTTCCTTATTGTTTCCTTTATGTTTAAAGGAGGGTATTAAGGGAGAAGGCCCACCCAATTTTCCACCCTCCCCAGATCCTGGATGTAGGGCATGCTCTGAGGTTCTTGCTCAAGTACTTTTGATATTTCAACAGTTATGAATCACTGCCAATCTTGCCACTCCGAGTCACCTAGAATCCTAACCAATGCGCATCACAACCAGTTTAGAAATTGCATTCTTCTTCTCTGTCAGGAGAACATCTTTAAGTATCATTTGTAGGGTAGGTTTGGACGATGCATACTCTTTTAACTTTTCTTTACTGTAGAAGAATTTTATTTTATTTTCAAAGACAGGAAAGCTTAGCTGGGTGCATTATTCTGGGCCAACAATGTTTTCCTTTTAGAATCTAGAGTATGTTGGTCCATTCTCTTCTAGCCTATAGAGTTTCTTGTGAGAGGTCTCCTGTGAATTTGTCATTTGTTTGTTTATATGCCAATTGATTTTTTTCGCATGCACATTTAAGGATCTTTTTCTTAAATTTGTTGAAAAGAGCTTGATGATCATGTGTTGTGAGGCTGGCTTTTGGTCAAGCCTGTTGAGAATTCTGTGCCTCTCCTAATTGTTGTTTCTGAATTCTTTCTCTAAATTAGGAAAAAATTTCCTTTATTATTTCATTAAATACATTTTTAAACCCAGCTTCTCCTTTTGCACCTTCTGGGACTCTCATAACTCTTATATTTGATCTCTAATAGTGTCTTTCAATTTTTGAATACTTTTTTAGCTTGACCCAGCTCTGCTTCCAGCTTTTTATTGTTTCCCCCTGGTGACAGGAAATATCTTCCAATTCTGAGATTCTTTCTTCTCCCTCCTTCATTCTATTTTGGAGATTCTGTACTGTACATTTAATTTGCTCCACTGTATTCTTCATTTCTGTTATATCAGCTTTCATTTATTCATTTCCAGCGTGACATATTTCTTGAATTCCTTGAAACCTGCTTTACATGCTTCTTCTTGATAAGAAGCTTTACAACAAGTGTTTTGAATTCTGTATCCCCCATTTTCTCAGTGTATTCCTCAGTTAACTTTGAAGTTGGCAATGAGTTTTGCTCCTTTGCAGCGGAGTGTTCAGTCACTTCTTTTACTATTATTCATTGTACGTCTTGTTATCAGATTCTTCTCATTGGGGCAGGTTTCTAAGCTGTGTCACTCACAGGTCCACAATTAGATTTTACTTTTTGTGCTGTAGCACTCACCAAAAACAAAGGCAGATGTGAAGAAAACCCCAATAAAATAACAACCGAATACTAAATCAATGAACAAACCATTGATAAAATGACAGGACCAAATTAACACTCGTTCATATTAACCCTGACCGTAAAATGGCTTAAACTCATCAATCCAATGTCATAGATCTGTAGACTGGATTTATAAAACAGAGCCCATCTATTTGTTGCCTACAGATACATATCTCAACAACAAAGATCAGCAGAAAAATATATTTCATGGATTTTTATTTTTTTTTGTTTCATCTCTTCAAAACACTTTCTCAGTAAATTCTTAACTGATCCATAGATCATACAGTAGCATCATTTCCTTCAAGAAGTTTCTTTATTTTCTTTTTCATTTATTCAGTGACACATTAGTCTTTCAGTAGCATGTTATTTAACTTCATGGCATTTTTAGATTCTTTTTTTTTCTTCCTGTTGTTGATTTGTTTTGTGGCTTTTCATTTAAGTGGATGTGTAGTAACTGTGTAATGGGAACTAACATATCCAGTAGCATGTTATTTAACTTCATGGGATTGCAAATTTCTGCTTTTCTTCCTGTTGTTGATTTTGTATTGTGGCTTTTTATTTATGGGGATGCCTGGTAACTGTGTGATGGAGACTATCATATCCAGATGTGAGGATACAATACAGTATGTATCTTTATTTCTAGATCAAATATGGACTCCCAATGAAACTGTTAACTATATCTTAACAGTAGGCTGCTGGACTCTGCCATGCCTACAATGATGAACATATGAGTGTGTTTACCAAGAACAATACTATAGCAATACTACTGGGGAACACAGTGCAAGAGGGAGAGGACTGAGGAAAGGGGCAATGGAAATGCTAGGGCGTGTGGATCTGTATCAGAAAATGATAATAATAATTTTAAAAGAAGCAAAATTTTAAGAAAAGAAATTGCATTGATGAAATGGACCACTTGAATAGATAGTGGCTTTGCATTTGCAGGGGAGGGAAGAAGTACGTAGCCTTTTCTTAAGTCTTGAGAGTCATTTCTAGGTGGAATTAAGTTCTGTTTTCCTTGAATACTACCTTACATTTGTTGAAAAGCTTCCTGAAGCTGTTCAGCAGGAATTCCATAAGATGTATCTTTCACTCCAACTTTTTTTTTCCCCTTTCGCTTAAAAACAGCTTGAGGATACTTGCCCAGTTGGATGTCATTTTAAGAAGGCCCCGTAGTAAGCAAGTTTTGAGCAGGAACTTGTTAGCTTGCTGACACAGCTGGGTCTTATTAACAAAGTTTACATTGCAAAAACAGATAAACACATTACACTTGGTGGCTTATGTGTCTGTTTTGCTCATATTCCAGGCAGATGTTCTTTCCACAGGAGCCAACTCTCAAGGAATTTAAGTATAGATGAATGATAGAGAACATAAGTAGCCTGGAAAATAATAATCAGCTTTGACAAAACATATGGATTGAAATCCTCCAGAGCTGAGAGGAAGTAGGATCAAGTACTCTTAGAAATGAAATAAATAAAATAAATGAGTGAAAGAAAGAAAGAAAAAAAAAAGAAAGAAAAAGAAAAGGAAGGAAGGAGGAAAAAGAAAAACAGCTAAGAAACTATGTGACAAGATGCAATTAATACTAATATAAGAAAACAGTTTGGGGCATTTTTGTTATTTTTGCAAATCATTTAAAGGATATGCCTAGAAAAATTTTCTACTTTTACTTCGTACCTGCAAGATTTTATGAAAGTGACCAAGTGACCAAAGTGACCAAATGGAGAAAAACATTGATTTTTTACGTTTCTAGAGAAGGGGGCACCCCACGTAGATTATGAAGAGCCACATGGAGAACACCAGCCGACAGGAGGCAGAAGACAGGGATCAGAAGAAATGCATGAACCAAACTCTTTATGAGGTTTTCTGAGGAAAGACAAGGCAGGGACCACAAAGAGTATTGACTGATCTGCTTATTTCTGGCAGATTTTGCATTATAATCCAGCTCTCTATTACCTGTATTAGCCCAGGGAGAGTTATAGTCAAGAGGTTAGGGATGAAGACTCTCCCTGGTTGGTTTACAAATAAAAGACATGTTCCTGAGTAAGTTGCTAACTATGTTTAGGAGTTAACTGTCTCTGAAAGAGGCATCTTTCCCCAGGTTTTTAAATGTTTTTAATGTTGGAGAGGTTGAGAATCTACTGTAACAGAGACTATCATAGAAGTAGCTTAAATACTTATTCCTATGACATTAGTTAAATAAGCCGGGGCACATCTTTACTAAATTACTAGGCAAACCTTTAAAACCTTAGTTTTAAAGTTTGTGTGAGTAAGTAAATTTCAAGATTTCTTTATCTTATTTATTTTAAATGGCAGAAATAAAGCGATACATCTCCCATCTAATAGTTTATCCCCCATATGACTACAGCAGTTGTGGAGGGGGAGAACTGAGAGATGAGTTAGGAACTCAACCCAAGTCTCCCATGTAGGTGAGAGGCATGCAACCACATGAGCTATGACTGCTGCCCTACGGGTGCATGTTAACAGGAAACTGAACCTGGAAGAACCAGGACTTGGATCCATGTTCTCAGACATGGATGGGATGCTCACATTCCAAGTGAGTTATCCCTGCTAGAAAACTTACTTATTTTTTGGCACTTTATTTTTCAATGAATGTAATATTAATATAGAAATAACAGATTTAATATAATTCATAGACAAAATTCAAGGATATAATGATATGCCCTTTTCCTTCCTCTATCTCTCTTCTTCCTGCCTTACCTTCTTTGTTCCTTTCTTTTTTACTTTTTGAGATAACATGTTTAACTAACATCATAGTCCAGAACATCATGCTCTGCTAAGTAAGAGAGCAACACTTAAAAAGTAAAAAAAGACCCTGATTTAGGCAAGGACTACAAGTGATAATCAAATGGAAAGAACCTTTTCACCTATATGCTGTAAACTCTAACAATCACAGATCCTTAAAGTTATAGTGTTTTTATATAGTAACATACAATTGACAAAGATATAAAACAAATTTTGGGAACAATTTATTTGAAGTAAAACTGATATATACAAACATTTCTTTTTATTTCATTTATTATTTAATTTCAGCTCCCACAAATAAGTGAGAAGATGTGGTGTTTGTCTTTTTATGGCCAGCTTGTTTCACTCAACATGATGCCGTCCAGTTACAGACATTTTGATGCAAATGGTAGAGTTTCATTTTTATGGCTAAATATTCCATTGTACATATATACATACGTACATGATATATCTCTATGTGTGCAAATAGAGATATATCACTTTTTCTTTATCCGTTCATCTGATGACGGACACCTTGTTGATGCCATATTTTGGCTATTGTGAACAGTGCTGCCATGAACATGACGGTACAGTTATCTCTTTTGCACTTGGTTTATTTCATGTGTATGTGAGGATAATAATTTTATCTAACAGGCTCGTGGTTGTAAAGATAAAATGAGTTAATACATGTCAAGTGCTGTGAAAGATGCACAGCATATAGCTATTATAAATGTCACACTTTACAATCCATAATCCATTATGAAATACAGATGCATTATAAAGGAAAGAATATGAATAAATCAGAGTATAGAACAATATGTGTTTAAATATGTTTATTAATGTATAATTAGATGCACATGTAATGATTGTTTTATAAACTTATACTCACATATAAGATATTTAATTATATACATAAACAAGTCTAAAAACTGTCTGAAAACTTGAACAGTGATGCCTCTTTTCTGATTTAAAGTGAAACAGTTTTCACTGACACAGTCTGATTTGACCACATTAATAACATTAATTCCCAGAATCTTGGGAGATTATATTACAATGCTGTGATAAAGGGTTGTACCCAAGATAGACTAAAATGAAGAATTGGAAATAAATTATTAAAGCATTCTTTCAATGTCACTGAAATTCCAGGGAAGGGCACTTCTGTATGATGTTAGAGGCAAAAATTATTTATTTGTACTCTTAAATGAAAGTCCATCAAGCAGTATAGTTATATACTGATAATATTCTCCAAATATTCAACTGTACAGAAATTCTGTTTATTTCTCCCTTTAGTGTTTAAATTTTTTTAAAAAGATTTATTTTGTTATTGGAAAGTCAGATATACAGAGAGGAGGAAAGACAGAGAGGAAAATCTTCCGTCCGATGATTCACTCCCCAAGTGACCGCAATGGCCGATGCTATGCGGATCCAGGAGCCAGGATCCAGGAACCTCTCCCGGGTCTCCCACACGGGTGCAGGGTCCCAAAGCTTTGGGCTGTCCTCGACTGCTTTCCCAGGCCACAAGCAGGGATCTGGATGGGAAGTGGAACTGCCGGGATTAGAACCGGCGCCCATATGGGATCCTGGCATGTTCAAGGTGAGGACTTTAGCCACTAGGCCACGGCATTGGGCCCTAGTATTTAAATTTTGCTTCATGAACTTGAAACTTTTGTTTTCAGATACATATACTTAGATTTATCAAGTATTAAAATCATTAAGTATTCTTGATAACATTACTTGCCATTTTGAAGTTTCTTTAGTTTAAAGTCTCCACTGCTATTAATGTAATCAAATAAACCTTCCTCGAGTTTAGTGTTTCATACTGTATATTTCTGTCCTTTTATTTTTCATGTATTATTTAATACTTTAAATACTTACTATAAGTAACATATAACTGAATTTTTCTTTCTTATGCAGTCCAATAATATCATATATGTATGCATGTATTTAAATTTATTTTTAGAAATGATGAGTCCATCTTAGTTAATTCCCAAATGTCTTTGGGCTCCTCTGTCATATTCATATTTTTTTTCTATTTGACTTATTTGTGTTTTGTACTGTGTTGTTTATCATTTTGTCATTGTTCTCTATGAATGTATTGAGTAGCTCAAATGTTCTTAGTATTTTATTTTGTCATCTCCATCTGTGTTATAGTACAACTCCATCTGTTAGAACATGTGTCATTAATATACCAGCACAAACCTTCAAATATTACACTACTTCATTAACATTATAGAAATGATTGAAAATTCTACATGTTTATTGGCATATATTGTGCTTTAACATATACTTGAAGCATTGTTCAAGCAAACCCATAATCTTTTAAAAATACTTCAAGTATGAATATAAATAAAATTAAATTGAGATGCATTTTATATGTATTATTCTTTGTCTTATCTGGTCCCTTTATTGGTTTCTGCCAAATATCATCAATTCTTGAAATATTATCTCCTACTATTACTTACTGATCTTCTGGGGATGAATTTTCTCAGCTTTGAACATTGTGAAAATGTCTCCTGTGTCCATATTTAAGTAATATTTTCCCTTGATACAAAGTTTGAGCATGACAGTTCTCTTTTTTCAGCACTGTAAGGATGTCATTCATTGTACTTGGTACTCATTGTATTTGATGAGAAGTCAGCTACAAATTTAACTGTAGTTTTCATTATGTTTCTTAGTTGCTTTTACATTTCTTTTTATATTAGGTATCTTGAAATTTGGTTAAGAGAAAACTAGGATTTTTTTTTTTCTGTTTGAGGTTTCCTGCCAGTGCTTGGATCCGGATGATGTGGGAATAAACTTCAGCCAGCATCTCGTCACGTTGATCTTCTGAGCCGTTTTCTGTCTTTCCGCTGTGGGACTTCAGTTACACATGTGAGTACTGCAGCGCCGGGTGGTGTGCTACACAGGTCTGCTGTCCCTTGTGTTCCCTTTCTCTCAAGATATCCTATTGAGAGTGATTTTACCAGTTCGCTCGTTCTTATTTTTTTCAGTCATGTCCAGTCTGCTGCGAATTTCACAAAAATAAGGTCTCATATGAGATGTTTAATTTTTACATTTCCCATGTGAACATTCCTTATCTGCTCATGCATATGGGTTATCTACCTGTTCTTCTAGCCATGCTTCTCCCAGTGACTGAAATTCTTAAGTGGGGATTCCAGCATGAAAACCCATTCTAATTCTGTTTGTATAAATCATTTCCTTTCTTCACTGAAGTCCACGTTACTTGTTTCTTTGTGTTTCTCATTTTCTTATTTTTAATGACAGATATTGGATGTGGAAACCTGAGTTTATTTTTCTCAAAATAGGGTCCTTTTTCCCTTGTCAACATGTGTGGTGAGGGATAAATCAGCCCACTGGGTAGATGACCTCTTTCTGGACTTTGTGTAACTCTTTCCTGATGTACTTTGAAGAGTCAATTTGAGACATCTTCCACTGGTCAGGCTTGGGATCTGAGCCCTGGCAGGATTTTGGGAATCTTCATATGTACATTCAATTTCCAAACTTCTAGGTCCCTGTGGGGTTCTCTTTGCCTTTGGGTCCTGCTCCTTGAGAGGTCTCTCTGCTGTTGCCTCACCCTTGGAGATTGGAGCTCTGCAGATGTACACTTGGTAATGGGTGGGAGTTTCCCAGAGACTTTTCTCTGATTTCTACCTTGTTTCTAGCCTCTGACATGCTACAGTGGGACAGCAAAAGTCCAAAAAATGACTTTACAGATTTCTTCCCTTAGCTACCCTCCTGTAACCCCTAGGTCTGCCTTTTAAGAGATAGCATTTCTGCGAGAAAAGCACACCCTCCCCCGATCCTCCATACACTTTAAAGGGCTTCCCTATCTCTCTATATATATCTCTTTCTCTCTCTGGCAAAGAGACAGAGTTCTTTTCACCATCTGTCTTGTTCTGCAAATGTCTCTAATAACCAGACATTAGACTGAGGTAGAGGCCAACAGCCAAGAACTCCAATCTCAGTGTCTCTTAAGTGGTGACAACCCCTATTGGAGCCATCACCCTTAGCCTCCCAGGATCTGTATTTGATGTAAGCTGAGCCAGGAGTTGGTGGAAGTAGTGGACACAAGCACTCCAAAAGGGCATCATAGCCAATGATTTGGCTGCTATCTCAGTTTTGTTGGCTTGTTCCAAGACTTAGCTGTACTTCCTAGTAATAAATTGGGTAAGTGGATATAGACTGGCCATGGCCATAACTACATAGGATTCTCATCTGTCATGTAAGTCTGCACATTGCTATGAAAATTTATTAAAACTTGATCAGGTTCCTATGGAAGATTTCTTCTTTGTGATTGCTCTATCATTGTTTGGAAGCAGTTTTCCAGGTATTCATGACTTTCTGAATCTTACTTCCTTTTCATTTCTTCATATGCTTAAAATTCTCACTATTTAATTGTGTATGTGGGTTTGTTTAAGCTTGCGAATGTTCTGATTTTCTGGATGGATTGATACTCAGTTGTGAGGTGATTGGGAGGGAACCATAAATTTTATTAATACTAATTTTAGCTCTGGTGCTCTGGGACATAAAGTAATTCTTAGTCAAATTTAGGTACTTGTATGGAAATTACCAAACTTGCAAAATATTAATTACCAATCTCTTCATTTGTTTCACACTGTGATCCTTTGTCATACTCAGAATTTGCCTTTGAGAATTTCCATTCATTCCTTTAGTGATATTTTTGTGCTAATTTTCTCAATTACTTTATCATTTATTTCTTATGCTTGTTATATGTAGACATGTGACTTTTCCTGTCGATGTGAACCTTATGCTAATGTTCTTCTGTGCTAAGCTTCTTCCTACCTTTTGGTAACTCCAGGCAATTAGATGCTCATCACAGAGTTTCTACTGAGAGGATTTTGTGAATTATGCTTCAAATAGTACATGGTTCTATCACATAAATGTGTTGGTATGTTGACTTAAGACATGTTTTGTTATTTTTACTTGATTAAATTTTGACTCTTTTTGCCCAAGGTAACATCTAAAAAAAAGGTGATTTAGTCTAGAAACTACTATATATCTTCTTATAATTTAATATTTTTAATGTTATAAACATATTATGAGAGTATAATTGTCAAAATGCATATGAGAGGACAAAATCTTTTTCACTGAAGTTGAAATGTTCACCTTCTTGTTGGAAATGTTCATTCCATCATATTGAAAGTGAAGACTTTAAAATATATTATCAAAATTTAGAGGTTTACTACATATAGTCAGTTGTGCTGCTTAAATATATGATGTGCTTACACCAGTTTAAACAACAAAAATGGGTTTGCTTAAGAGAAAAAAAGAGCCGTGTAGTTTTCTTTAATGGCCGCAGCTTAGTTAATTGTTTATTTCATCAAGATTATTATTGAAATTCAACTTTATTTTTAAAAAAATTTTAAAGATTTATGTTATTTTTATTGAAAGTCAGATACATAGAGATGAGGAAAGACAGACGATCTTCCATGCATTAATTCACTCCCCAAGTGGCTGCAATGGCCAGAGCTGAATTGATATGAAGCCAGGAGCCAGGAACCTCTTTCAGGGTCTCCTTTTCGGTGCAAGGTCCCAAGGCTTTGGGCTGGCCTTATCTGCTTTCCTAGGCCACACGTAGGGAGCTAGATGGGAAGCGGGGAGGTGCCAGGACACAAACTGGTACCCATATGGTGTCCCGGCGTGTGCCAGGCGAGGACTTGAGCTGCTAGATATGTTCAAAATTTAAAAAAAAAAAAACACTTATTGGAAAAAATTGTGATTTGTCTGGAATTCCAGATATTTGAATCTCCTGGATTACAATTCTACCAGTTGTTTGGATATGCATTTTGTTTTAATGACATTGTAATTCTGAGCTGGAAGATGGTGTGCTTATCAGAAATAGTAGCTATAAAATATTTTGGTTACTCAGTTTCTAGAAGAGAAGGGAAAAATTTCATTCTTTATATTTAAGAGACTGTGTTGACATGAACACATAATGAGTGGAGCGCTATCATGTTATTATCCAGGGAAATTTCCAAGCAAGAGAGTTACAAGGTGTGGAAACAGCTGGATTGGATTTTTGGCACAAGCTGCCCAATACTGTACTTACAAGGAGCAAATCTTCCCAAAGAAAACACAACTGAAGCTGTCTGCTTTTATTAATGTGCCTCACTGGTGAATCTCCGGTGGTGATGGATCACCCTCATTTAAGGAATGATGTGCTGGAAAAATGCATTATTTTCAAGAGTAAGGGGATGGATTAATGCAAGTGTGCACTGAAAAAAATTCAAAACTCTCCCATGATATATGCTGATACTCGTGTGTTCCCCATTTGCACGGCTGTTTAAGCAAGCACTCTAAATGGAAATGCACTTGACATTTTTGCAACTGGTTGTGATCAAACATCAGGATTTAGCTGATTTCTCATAAAATGATTAAACCAATTTCCATTCTCAGTACTGGCAAAGGACAAAGATGAATAAAACCCATATTAATGGAATAGGCCTCATAAATGAAAAACTGCCTGGAACAATGTAAGGAAGTTGATATCTTTTTCCCCTTCCCCTTCACCCCTCTGTCACAATAGTCCTAGGCTGCATGTATCATAAGAGGAAAATGTTGATCATCTGTTTGCAGGCCTTGGTAAAGCAATTCAGGATAAATGTTCCATAAGGCACCTTGAGACTGAATTATGCTCTCCATTAATGTTTATGTCATAAGAACCTGTTAATACAGAAATATTGTTAACCACTCCATAACAGATGATTTTTGCCTTGTAGTTCCTGATACTAGACAGCTGAGCATTGAATTGTGCCATGGAGCTAAGAGAGAACACAGATTATTATGTCTAGCACACAAGACTACCAATCACAAGTGTCAAGTATATGAAGCAGTAAAGCAAGTTAAAGCAGCAAAAGAAACAAAATGATGAGAGTGGAGATAATTGTTGGCCTTTCGGTAGCTTTTCATTGGCAAGAAGATTCCTATTGTGTTATTGAAAAACATACAGATACATCACCATGTTAGTTATTTGCTGCTGCATGATAAATGGTTGCCAGCTTACCAGCTCAGGCAGCACATCTTTATTCCCTAATAATTTTTGCGGCTAGAAATCAGTCTGGCTTATCTGGGGCGTCTGTATCGGGGTTTCTTACTAGACTACAATCAAGGTGCTCACCATCATAGGGAGCGGGGTGGTCTCATCTGCGGAAAAATTGAGGAAGGATCAACTTCCAAGTTCATATGTTGTTGGCAGGATTCAGTTCCTTGCTGGCTCACTAACTGACTGAGGTCTCCCTTGTTTTCTTGCCATGTTGCTTTTCCATATGGCAGTTTGATTCATCAAAGCCAGAATGAGAAAGAGGGCCAATAATAACAGTCTGTTGGAAGATGGAAGCTACAGTCTCATGTAGCATAATAGTGGCATTGACTTCCATCATCTTTGTTGAAGTCTATTGGTTGTAAGCAAGCCACATGCCCTTCTCAAATGCAAAAGTAGATATTTATACCACAGAAGTAAAACCAGGAAGCAAGGAATGTGGGAGGTGTCGTAGAGAATGCTCATCCATAGTAAGTAAGTCCTAAATCATTTCTCTATTTCAAATCCAATTGTGTCTACATAAGTTCATATTCCTTCAAATTTCTATATAAATATTTCTATTCTGGAGAATTTGTAGGTTTGGGGAATTCTAAATCATGCATTACTATATCAATCAAGAAAACAGAGAGCATATATATTCCTTCTACTCCTTGCCAGCCACATAAAAGAGCATAATTCTCAGCCTGTGAGCCTTGGTTTTCTACATGTGAAATAACAAAATCATGGTCAAACTGTCTAATATTGCGAATATATTCTTATAATTAAATGATATGAAGATACTGTCAGTAAATAAGTAACAATAATATATATGACCAGGTACCCTAAATTTCTCAGATTTCAGTAGTCTGAAACTTCATTTGGAATATTGCCTTGAAGTGTTTAATCCACAGTTCACATGTTTGTCACACTTCTTCCCTGACATTTCCCCTCTGTGTTTTAATTTGAACTTCCAATGCTGTCTCTCAGAATCTTGTAAACATTCACAGGCACCTGCCAAACTCCCTACAGCATCTGTGACTTTTTGCTCTTGCCCTGGTTTCTCTTTAGAGAGTTCTGAGGGAATTGTGCCTAAAGATCTGGAGATGACAGAACTGTGAGTTCAGTTTAAGCAGGCCCCAAAATGGCATGCACATCTATAACTTAGACAAATAGACACAGGAACTTGATGAATAAAGACTAAAATAACAACTTTATCATTTGTGCAGGTGGATTAGTAAGTTCAGCTAAAGTTTGTGATATACATCACCTTTCTGATACAGACATCCAATCTTGGGAGACTCCTTTGGTCCTACAGGGTGTTGTTCACAAAAGTATGCTATTAGGAAAAGTTGCAACCCTATTTCCAATGAGCCATGATTACAAGGACAGAGAGAGTGAGAGTCTCACTAACTTTCTGAGCAGCATGGACCAGAGGGTGCCAGAGCTGCCGCATTGCACCAGTGAAACCAACCAATTCATTGCTAGTACAGAATAGGAACTAAAAGAAGGGTAGTCAGGTGGCAGGATGAAACTCACATAGGCAAGGAATAGTGCATCCCCTAATACTTTGTAGCACTCTCTGGCAAAATTGGAAGCTAGTTAGTGTTTTACAAGCTTGCTTTAAGTGTAGCCTACCAGTGTTACTTGTACCTTGATTAAGAGTCTGAGAAAGGAATACGTCATTCGGGGTCAAGCTCTACCAACCATGTGTGGTAGAAATGGGCGTTTGCGGGGATTGACAGTGTGTAGACTACCTGTAAACCTGAACTCTGATCTATTTCATTTGATTTTATCAGGACACAGATCATCCTGAGTATAAAGCCAGTTTTCACAGTTAATTGGAAATCTGGAAATAATCATCCTGGGTGTGATTCTTTTTTATCAAGAATAATTTCTTCTTTTATAATCTAATTTGTAAAGAGTTTAATGTGTTACTCAAGAACTTTTAAAACCAAAACAATGTTAAAGAAAAATAACTACTAAAGAAATGTAAGATTGTAAAATCTTTTCAGAACACCAGGCCAGACAATGGAAAAGAAATCAAACTAAGCTGATTTTAAGAAAATATAACAGAGAAGACGAGAATCTCTTTGTTTTTTATAAAATATGTACTGGAACTAAAAATATTTTAAAACAAGTCTATCTCTCTCTCTCTCCAGTGATCCATTCTGGCTTTCTTGTGTTTTAACCAAGATTTTAGTGAAGATATTATGCAATTTATTTGTGGGACACTGCACTTAGCTACATATTTGCTGGGGCAGTTTTAACTCATGAAGAAGAATCCAGGAAGCTAGGTACAAGCTAGGCCTTCTGTTGTATTCCCATTTCCCTTCTCCACCTGTCTTCAATGATAACTTGGAAATATACTGGTAGAAATAAGACTGAAATTAGGAATTAGAAATAAAATGTGTTTACCCTGTACTTTTGCTATAGATTGAACTGAAGGAGAACTGAGCTTCCACCTGCTATCTTCATCAAGTTACTTTTTCAACATTTGTCTGAAAATGTAAGCAAGTTTATATTACCATATGCCAAGGATTTGTCATCATTTGACACTTTTTTCCCATGATGTCTAGTCCCACATGTTGTGTCAGACTGTCACACAACTGTAAGGGTCCCACAAAGCTGAAGGTAGATTATAACAGTATTTTCCTCTTGGGCAGAGTGATTTTGCCTTTGAGATTTAAAATGCATTACATTGCAGGTGTTGACCCAACGTTTGCTAATGCAGACGAAAGTGCACCCCCATGACAGAACAGGGAGCTAAAAATATTTCCTGCTGTGTCTATAGCTCTGTCATCACTGTCCATTAGTCTTCGTAGATAGCTTTATTGGCTGCTTTGCTCCATAACTCTTTCACCAAGCAGTTCTTATCTGAAAAATAACTCAATCATTCATCTGTCCATCACCCATCGTGAATCCTATTGTACCACAACTAGATGGAAAATTGCAGAAGAAAATAACTCATTTTAATATAGGACCAGAGAAAGACAACACTGACCATGGTTTTTTTGTTTGTTTGTTTTGTTTTTTGCTCTTTCCTTAAAACTAAGAATGCTGATCATAGATGAGATGTTAAGAATTACTCATGACAAGGATAGGATTCTTTAGATTATAGACCTAATTTATACCTGTTATCCAAATGTGACACAGCAGGTATGATAAGAAGGTCACACATTAAAACACAGCCTTGAGTTTCAGAATTTTCACTTAGTTCTGGTCCCTTGAAATCATTTATTGAAATCACTGACAAGGGCAGCCTGAATAGCACAAAATGCTGAACAAAGTAATCATTTTTAAGTCACTCATGCAGTGTCTTTTTGACAGTAAAAGTGCAAATTAGACATTTAAATGGAACTTATAAAAATGAAGGAGGTAGATTTTCAGTAATCCCAACAAATTGTACTTATGTGAAAAACAAAAACAGATAGGCATTTGGCCTAGTGGTTATTGAGGCATATTGGGATGCGTTTACCAGCCTCAAGATATCTGGAGTCAGTTCCCAGCCCCAATTCCTGACTCCAGCTTCCTGCTAAAGTTGTTACTGGGAAACAGCGTTGATGGCCCCAGTGATTGGCCTCCTGCCACTCTTATCCTGGACAGAGTTCCTCTGTTCAATTGATTACTGAAGACAATTCAAAAATAAATCAGTGATCATATGCAACAAAATGGTCATAACTAAAGACCACTGCACTCAGTGAAATAAGCCAGTTCCCAAAGGACAAATATCATGTGTTCTTTCTGATACAAGGCAGCCTTCATGCAAAACACAAAGCAAAGGTACATATATATATACATATAGGAGAAAATATGTAAATATATTCTCATAGATGAACTATATAATGGAGACTTCACTGGGAGGTGAAGATAAATTGACTGAGCTAGCCGAGCCTCACACAGAAGGTGAAGATAATATTTCAGTAGGCATCTCTACTCCCAAATCAAAGGAAGACTACAAATGAAGCTGTTAAATATTCCTTGAGAAAATGATACTAGAATTTTTACCATTGTCTTTACCTACAATGCTATGATACTTTTAAGTAGCAGAATATTAAACTTGTAACTATGATTAAAGGACTATACTAGTGTAACAATATGGGGAAAAACAATGGAGGAGGAATGGGGAGGGAGGAAAGGGAAATGGAGGGGGAATTCCCCGTGCCGACAAAGCTATGTCATGGGAAAAAATAAAAGTAAACCTACGGATAGTGAGCCAGATCTGTTTCCTGATTTCCCTCTATTTTCATACCTCCAAAATAAAATAGATAAATTTAAATAGAAACAAAATGGCTTTATTTCCCTTTTGGGTATATTATTGTGGGTATATATTGTGTGCTCTTTTTGCAAATCTATATTTTCTGAAATGAACTCAGAAGAAAACTGGAGTCCTCAAACTTGAGGAACTTGTAGCAATACTCAGAATATCCATGCTTTCTCTCAAATAATTCTTTCTCTCTGTCTCTCTTTTTAATGCCCCTAGTTACTTCTTTAGAAGGCAGAATGGCATTGAGATAGACAAACAGATGGAGGAACAGAGCTAGTTCTACAGCTGGTACAGTTCTAAATGCCTGTACTAGCCAATGCCAGGCCAGGCTGAAGCTGGGAATGAGGAACTGCATCCAGGTCTATCATAAGGATGCCAGGAACCCAAGTGCTTGGCACATTATCTGCTGCTGCTCAGATACATTAATGGGGAGCTGGATTAGAGTCACAGGTGCCAGGACTTGAACCAGCACTCTGCCATGAGATGCTAGTGTCCCAAGCAGTGACTTCTCAATGCCCATCATTCCTCCAAGTAATTTTTGCATTGGTTTTTCATCTCTGCTGACCTATTCCACTGGTAGTAAATTAGAACTTACTGGATGTGGTAGATAATGCACTCTGATCACAGCCCTGCTTAGTTTTAGGCTATACAGGATCATTTATTTGTTCACAGAAGTGAAAATACTTTCAAAAACATTTATAAATCCTGGGCTTCTGTGACTCTTACAATGGACAGCATTTTCTACATTGCCACTGAGAAGCTGAGAGCTTACACTTAGTCTGAAAGTATGTACATGATGCAGGCTTTTAAAACTTTGCCTTCGCATACATTTTATTCTGTGTGGATGCTGTGATTTGCTTCCCAGACACACACTCACATGTGCACACAAACATACGCACTCACATATAAGTGTTTTCATCCTTTGTGTGCTAGAAATGTAATGTAGGTTTAAATTGAGCATTAATTACTTAATTGAAAACTGCAAAGCTTACCAATCCTGTAATTTAAATCACAATTCCCTTTGGATCAAGCCTTCGTGCTACTGCCATTGTTCACAGTCTCCTGGTAGATGGTGCTGGTGCTTTACTTAAGCATGCTAAAAGAGAGTCACATATTGCTTTGTTTTCTTTCTTTCCAATCTCATGGGTTTGGTTTTGTTTAATAGACTCTTTCAAATAGGTGGGATCTTGGTTTCTAAGAAAGCCTTTTGTTGAGTTCAAGCCCAGTAATCACAAACAATGTAGAAAGTAATGGTGTGTGATGGACATAGTTTGCCCTTCTAAGGATTTCCGTGGCACTTCAGTTTTATAGGCAGCAAATGAGAATGCCATTAAAAACCTCTCATCTGTACATAAAAGTGAATGAAAAGTAGCAAAGAATAGAAGCTGCTGCCACAGAATACATGATGGAAATATAGAGAGCAAGATGTTATTGTTTTATGAAGGAAAAAGAAATGTACTTCGAAATATTTTAAGGGAAGACATATATTGGATTACAACTCTCATCGCATGCATTTAACTTAAAACAATGTTTTGGATAGTGGCATCGTGGTGTGCATGTAAGGAAGGGAAAGTCATGAGCTAATTTGCAGACATTCTTTGTGATGTCTTTGACTCCTTTGTCCCATGACAGGCTCACCAGCCCCTGTGTCTGGTGGTCTTTCCATCTTTCCAGCATGCAGAAGTATGCACAGCTCTGCTCTTGCCCTCACTCTCCCTGATCTCATCTTCCCTAGCTCACAGCTGACAACCCACACGCTGCATTTCCTCTTTGGTCACTAACCACAATCAGGAATAGGCAAGTCATATTGTGCTTTGACATAAAATTCTTAGCACCAGTTACAAAGGAAAAATCCCACAAATTAGGCTTTAGTTTTCAATTGTAGTACCTCAGCACGAGTGAGGGGCCCAGTGTTCCTGTTTTCCTGCTAAAACCTAGATTGACCTTTCTCTTCTCTCCACTAAAAGGATCCAGATGCTGCTCCTGTAGGGTAACAAATAGTTTGAGCTAAAGCCATTGAGTGCCTGAAATCCCTCTTGTTTTTAAAAGCAGAACCTTCAAACAACCCCCAGTTGTCATAAACCAAAAAGCAGTTGCCGTAAATTCCCTGCCTAGGAGCAGCCAGGGAAGATTAACTGCTATCACCACGAAGAGAACTTGGTACCAAGCCTAGCAGACATTGCTACAAAACTGTCCCCTCTCGCTTTGCTTTCCTAAAGGTTCTTGTATCCCTCCTGAAAATCGTAGGTTCTCTCCCTGTGCCCTTGCTCTGACCACAGGCCTCCATGAAATCATTCACTTCCCGTAAGAGTCCTTCTGTTCTCCCATTCTCCTTCACCTCTCACGATGGTATAATAAAGCCTCAAACTCCAACTCGCTCCTTCAGGTCCCATTTCTCTTCAAATTGCCTTATGTACATGCATATTTAAAATATGTTTTTTTTTTTCCTTGCTGATATGTCTTTTGTTGTTTTAATTTGAAGAACCCCAATTAAAGAGATAAAGAGGGCAGAGGAATGCATTCTCCTCATTGGCAGGGTTTTATGCTTAGGTTTAGCAATTTTAGCACAAGTTTTCTCTGCCATTTTTTAGAAGTAATCCAGATGTCAATATATTATAAAATTTAATGGAGTTATTTTTGATAACAGTTATAAAAGAATACACATGCATATGCATTTATTTATCCAACACAATTTTTAAATGTATCTATTCTTATGAAGCTTTTTCAGATAAACATTTGACATACCACCTTGCCCTTCCCCCTGCCCATATACAACACCCCAGTGCCTGTATTTGATTTCCCAGTCCTGCTTTGATTCTGCTAATTTGTACCCTGAGATGCAGTAAGTGGTGGCTCCGAATAGTTTAGTTCTGACCTCCCACATGGGACACCAGGATTGAGTTCTAAGCTGTGACTTCCTCCTAGCTCATTCCTTATTTTTGTAGGCATTTTGAGAGAGAACCATCTGAAGGAAGATCTCTCTCCTTCTAGAATAAAATGAAAACAAGTATAAAGATTATTTCCAGGAAACTCTTAGAAAAAATAAAAAGACTCACGAGAAATACATGCTTCTCAAAAGTTGTAGTCTCTGGTCAATGGAAATCCTTCTCAAATCCTTTCTTGCTACCAAACCCAGCGACTCAATAAAAGATTACATTATGTCAAGTGCATGGAAAAACTGTAAATTCAAGTTCACATAGTTAAAGGATTCTTGATTTGGTACTTTCCTTTTCCAATTGCTTTTTGTGCCTTGATATCTAATGGTAAGAGAGAAATTAATCTTTCTTTTCTTTTCTTTTCTTTTCTTTCTTTCTTTCTTTCTTTCTTTCTTTCTTTCTTTCTTTCTTTCTTTCTTTCTTTCTTTCTTTCTTTCTTTAACATCTGCTTGTTTTAAACCTTGAGTAGCTGATTTATGCAGTGGGATAATAAGCATATGTCCAAGTTGCACTTAACAAAGGGCATATGGTATGGATTCAAGAAAATCTGAACTTAAGCCTGAGGTTATAGATAACATCGCACTATTTGGCATCTTCATTCTGTAGGAAGAAACATTAGGAGTCTTTCTTAAATTTTGTTTTAGCAAAACATCTAATCATTTCACCTTTCTATTTCCATGACACTGAATTTGACATTTAAGCCCAATTATTTCTCTTCCTCTGCACTTTTATAGATCCATTTTAGTATCTAACACATCCTATTATGGTTATCGGTTTAGCTTTCTGTTTTCCTTGTTGAATTAATATTCCATCAAGGCAACATTTAAGGTCTGTGTCCCCAGAAATTAGCACTGAAATATCTGTGTACCAGCATCTCACGTATGTTTAGTACACAGCAGGTACCCTATATGTATGTTGAATAGAAGTGTATCTGGAATATATCCTGATTTCCTCCATATTTGGCCCTTATACTTCAAATAATGTGAAATTCAGACATTTAGTTTGTACTAGCTTACCTGCTCTCATAAGCTAGACAAATCACACCTTAATCTATGCTCCTAGGGAGTTCTCGTATACCACGAGTATCACATGTAAATCTGCTTATTAATATTTGTTTAGAAATCTTCTTATTTAAAAGAACTAGGTCTAACTCGTTTTTATTGCTTAATGTAAAAGAGTTGCAGAATAAATGTGAAATGAACACAAGGGTTAACTTCAAGACAAGAAATATAGAAGTTTTGTACTATATGGATTAAACTGTATTCCCAAGATACCCTCTTTTTTCTCAGTATGTTAGGATACTGACATGGTTGTTTTAAGTGTAATTAATTATAATGAGATCATACTGGAAGGGGGGTAGACCTATCATCCTATCTGACTGGTGTCCATCTATGAAATAAGAAACTGACATGGAATTATGATGGCCACATGCAGAAAATGCAGACTAGTGGTATGGAGCAACAAGCTAAGAAGCACCCAGGAAGCTTCAAATCAGAAGAGACAACAATGAGGCACTAGTGGGTTTGTTAGCAAAGTGAGCATGTGTGTGCGTGTTATCGTATGTGATGACTTTTTATTGTTTACCAAATGTCTCAAAATTGGGGTCAGATTTCTTTATAATCATAAATAAGTAATAAAGTTTATTACATTTTTTACTTGAACTGTTGAATGGAAGAAATAAGACAAATAGAAAGTCAATGGATTCATCTATCCCTTTATTTATTAACAAAGTCATTTATTTTTTCCTTCTTTTGAGGATATACAAATGAGCAAAACAGACATGGTCTCCTCTCATGAGGAGCACATTCTTTTGGAGTGGAGCAAAGCGTGTGTGTGTGTGTGTGTGTAAGGTAATAAGATGCTAGTGGAGGGCAGGAGAATGTAACAGAACAAGGGAGTGCAATATAGTGAAGATGGATCAGTCTCCCTCATTGTCAGGAGTGTCTTTCATAAGGTAGCAATGATTAGAGTGAGGGAATGAGCAATAGCTCCATGCTACATTGTTATGAATACATGGCAGGAGTACAGAGCACAACAGCCTAATGCATGGCACACTGGTATGTTGATTATTTTGAAAAGCAATGGATACAAGAAGAGCACTTTGACCTATTTTCTTCCTGAAAGGAAGAGGCAAAATTCCCATGTGAAAGATATCCTCCTGAGACAGGGGAGTTAAGGCTAAGGAAAGTATACGAAGGATCCTTGCCAAATTTTGTCTTCCCAGGTGATTTTCCCCAATCAATTGCCCTAGCGCAATCCCCATTACCTTGATATATGTATAACAGTATACCATGTGCCATCTAACGTAGTGTGCAATTTTTTGGCTTTAACTTCATCTTTTGATCTCTGTTTTCCTAGTAAGGGTTACTATGAATAGATGAAGCCTACTCAGTATATTCCCCTTGCTTTGTTCCTATTATTTTGTCTTATGTAAATTAATTTTACGCCTACTCAAAGATCCAAAGATCCATATATCTAGGAAGGCTGGGAGTCAGGTAAATAGTGCATGTTTAAAAGATTGGAAGCCCTTTGAAGAGGCAGGAGAAGAAATGATTAAAGTGATCAGAACTCGGTAGGACCCTGTTTATTTTGAATCTGTTGATGTGTTATAAAAGCTAAAATTGTATCCTGAAGCTGAGAAAGAGTCATTGAAGGATTATTGTGCAGCTGTGAGGTATCATCATATTTTTATATTTTTGTTTACTCAGAGTGACAGTAAAACAGAGTGAACTAGAAAGAATATAAAGTCAAAGTTATAGATCAAAGTGGAGATTTTTACAGGATTTCGTCTGAGAGATGATGACAGCAATTGCACTGGAAACAAAATGGTGAGATTGGTAAAAGATACTAAATGAAGAGAAGTGACAGAATGCAACGATTTTTTTTTGCCAACTGTGGTGTGGCGGGGGCGGGGGGAGGTGAAGACAGAAAGGACAATGACAGATATTCTAACATTTAGTAGTTGGATAGCGGTGGACACTGACTAGGCTCGTTCATAAATAGTTCCTATGAACATGAAGGTAGCAAGTATTAAGAGGAAATCAGTGAAAAGGTCAGAAACTACTTTGGTTTTTTTCTCACATGAATTTCCATATGGAGCGATCATTGAGCAAAGCAAAGCAAAGTAAGGCAAGGATTATTAAGTCAGGAATCTCCTATCACAAAGGTCAGGAGCAGGACCTTCCACAGAAAGATCAGGAAATCTGTGAGATTCAAGTGTTTTAACCTGATTCAGAGAGAGGAAAAATTATTGTAGCAGCTATCAATTAGGGGTTGGGAGAAAACTCATCAAAGACCGGGAATCGCAGTCTTGGCTAACTTGCTCAAAACAAAAAGCCCCAGAAAGGTGTGATTAGTAAATACTTAGATTAGTAAATACTCCGTATTCTCATGATAGAATAGAAAGGTGTGATTAGTAAATACTTCGTATTCTCATGATAAGCTGAAAGCTCAGAAGGATGGAATCACTACTTCTTGCCGTTCTATTGATAAGACTGGAAACCCAGAGGAACAGGGATTCTTGTTCCAATCAGGACCCTAACTAACTGCTTATTCTTATGATAGTTGCTATTCTTATGATAAAACTAAATTCAGAGTGGGATCTGCACTTTGATCATGCTAAATGCACCTTTTTGGGAGCAAGAAGCATCTTGTATGCTTTTCAAAATGACTTTCCCTTTTTCTTATTCTACCAGTGACCCGGACCTGTCTTCCTATTACTTCATCCAACTCTTTACACCAGGTAGATATTAAGCTATATCTGTGTAAGAGGGGCTGAAGAAAATTGAGACATTAACCCAGTCTAGCCAGCTAGGTAGATTTGTGTTTAAGAAGGATAAAAAAAATATGAATTTTTTATATTTATGTAAAGTGAGTGCATTTTACTTATTTTGCAATATAGATTTAGAAGCCTAGGGGTTCCTCCATTTCCCTACCTTCCTGCTCCTTCTACTCTATCTCCTCTGTCCTTTTAAAATAAGAATTTCTAAAGAAAATAAATTCATTTACAATGGGATGAGCAAACAAGTGCTGGAAGCTGACTAGCACTCACACCTGGAGTGATTGCTCTTGCTCTGTAACCCTGTTGGATGATTTCAATGCTGTCTCTGGGAAATTCACCTTGCCCTGTGCCAAGTGACATTTTAGGCCTGGTGACACTGCACTGTTAAGATCCTGGCAGGATTTTCAGGACCTCTGCATCCACAAAATCCCCCACTCATAATATCACAGAAGAGGGAGGAAGGAAACAGAAACAGGGAACCCATGCTCATGTCCATAAAAATTCCAATCAGGGGCCTGGCACAGTGGGCTAGTGGCTAACATCCTTGCCTGGTACATGTCAGGATCCGTATGGGCACCAGTTCTAATCCTGGCAACCCAACTTCCCATCCAGCTCCTGCTTGTGATCTGGGAAGGCAGTCCAGGACTCTGCACCAATGTGGGAAACCCAGAAGAGGCTCCGGGCTCCTGGCTTCAGATTGGCTCAGCTCCAGCCATTGTGGCCGCTTGGGGAGCGAATCAATGGGTGGATGATCTTCCTCTCTGTCTCTCCTTCTCTGTATATACTGACTTTGCAATACAAATTAAAAAAAAAATCTTAGAAATCTTAGAAAAAACTCCAATCAGAATACAGACTGGCCTGTCAGTCTCTCCTCTGGTGCCTCATCTTTCAAATGTGCTACTACTCATTATTTTCTCTTCTGGAAACTTTACTAAAATCTCCTTCTCATCTGTGCTTCATTGAACTTTGTCATCTAGGCCTGAAATAACACAGGTGTTTTATATTATGTCTTGTTGCTTAGTCCTGATGTAGCAGTTGGTAAAGAGTTAGTGAGTCTAGAGTTCTGTTATTCCTGTCTTGGTAGATATTTCTCTGAGGGTGGCCAATAATGGCAAAGTTTGAGCACTTCCCAGGAGAAAATGGTAGAAGTACAGAACCATGTCTACTTCTAGTATCCTTTTGTTCCTCTTATTGCCACTTCCTGAATAGCCCAGGGAAAGCTACACTTGAGCCAAGGTCAAGTCATTAGTTTGTCTAATCGTTCAACTGTTGTCAGACTTTATAATCTGGCTTGGCTTGTGTGTGGATAATGAGGCAATTAATCAGATTTGTGAATAACAAAGGAGGAACATATTTGTGTGCTTAGGGAATGTGGAGAGAAGCAAGACAAGAGCTTTTTCTGCCTCTGTAAGTCAAGTTCAAAGCCTGTTTCTGGAGATCAAATTGAGATGATTGTTGCTTCCACAGTGGCTTTGGGAGCCATTTGGAGCGTAGGCTACCCCAGGAAGAGGCTAACAGAAGGAGAGAAAATAGTGAAGTGCTGATTGTAGAAAACATCAGATGTCAAGCTAGAGATGCAGAAAGAATATCCTGGAAAGGAAACACATAGCCATCAAGGTACGAGAGCAAAAGAGTGGGAAATTTGGAACCCAACTGGTGAGATAGTTGCAGAATTGCAGAGAGGGCAACTGAGGTAAGGAATGAAATTTCTCTATTGTATCTAGCAGCAGGAAAGTCCTAGTTGATATTCGCTATAATCACTTTGAATGTTGATACAGAAACCAGATTTTAGTGTGTTAATTAAATGGCAGCACGACACTCTAAAGTAGAGAGTTTTACGAAAGATCTAAAAGATTTATGGAACCTGGCACCTACAACCACCAGGTGATCCCTAGCAATGACTGAAACCTGCGTGGGAGACCCAGAAGAAGGTTCTGGCTCCTGGCTTTGGATCAGCTCAGCTCTGACCATTGCAACCACTTGAAGAAAAAAACAGCAGATGGAAGATTTTTCTGTCTTCCCTTTTCTCTGTAATTCTGCCTTTGAAACAAAAATAAATAGTGGCTTTAAAAAGTTTTTGCTATCTTTTCACTTATTTTCACATTTTGTACTTGCAGTTTGTCCCTTACATTTTCTTTTTTTTGACACATTAAGCATGGTCTGCCCTCTGTCAGCTTAGTATCCGGCTCCCTTCTTTGAATACCTCAGGTTGGTTAGTAGTCTTGCTCTTGGTACTTCACAAGGCCTTGTCAATCATTTCAAAGAGTTTACATAGAATTATAAAGGAAACAGTTACTTGAAGAAATTGGGGCTCTAAATCATTATCATCATCATTATTGATTTGACAAATATCTTTTGGTAATGAAGACATCAAAAGGCTTTCATTAGGCCCTTAGAAAGGAATAGTGGGCAAGTTAATTACTTGCAGCCAAAAATCCCATTTTCCGTTAAACAACCCCAGGCTGCACTTTAAAGGCAATCAAATGCAGTGTTGTTTGGCAAATAGTCAGCCTTTCCAGAAATGCTGAGTGTAATTAGATGCTCTCCTGTCTGTCATTAAAGACAAATTGTTTGTAAATGGTTAACATTTGAGTACTGCACTACGTCTTCAACCTTTATCATAATTATATTTCCAATATTAAATGAATTATTCGGAACTAAGAAATGGGAGCTTATTACAAGGCTAATTGCTCGATAATGAATTACTGCTGCTCTTAAGAAAACTTGAGCTATTTATTTATTATTTTGCCTTCATATTCTTTAGGGATTTTGACATTTGCAATTCAAATACACTCAGAAGAAGTCTTCTGTGAAAAGAATCATCCATCCTATGATAGTGGCTAATTTTGTTCCTAATTGGGGTTGTGAACCATTTAAAGGAAAAACTCTCAACCCTGTCTAAAATCCACTGGCTTCAAAGAAAACCAGATGTCATTAGGTTTGTCAATGCACCCCAGTGACAGTTAACAGTAAGTGAAGCATTTTTGACTTTTATGAGATGGTTTGAGGTAGTGATGTCATCAGTCTTTCCCAGGACTCATTGTAATTTCTTAATTATACTATAATCTAAATGTTTTCATGTGAATGACTCCTATATAAAACATGAAAATCCAGATAGAAGAACAATACATGCAGGTTTCTGGCCATGTTGTGATGGTACCCATTAAGACTCTTCAACATATTCCAAATAAAAGTTATCTTGTAATACTGAAGATTATAAACAAAATTCCAAGATTATAATGCCTTTAAAATTATGAGATTATAATACTTATAATACAGATGATTATAAACAAAATAACTTAGACATATTCCTGGTTTACAGAATGCTATCTTTTAGTGTGATTATCATCATTTAAATGAGATGATACTAAGTACAGATATCAAGTCTGATATAGGAATATTTGGAGAACCAAACTGCACATGTTTCTAATGTCTACCTCCTCAAACCTGCTACTTAATAAGATATAATGAATTGTAAATAATAATTTAGCCTTTAGTTATTTGGTGGTTACTATGTATCAGGAAATGTGCTACTTCTTTTCATACATTTCCCGTTAACTTTCACAATAATCATGTGAAATATATAACATGTTTTTAAATAAAAAGAAAACCGAGACTTGGCATCTACAACCACCAGGTGATCCCTAGCAATGAGAAACTTTTAAAACTGTATCTTTTCTTGATGCAATTGTGCCATTGTTGTTAAAATTCTACTAAATATACCCAACTCAAAGCTCACTCTGACACACAGTTTGTACATGAAGTGGGTAATTAGTTGTTTATGCCCAAGTCAGTCATTTTAGTCATTATGGTCAAGTTCTTGCAATTTGATATTTCAATTATTAGCAAACTATGCTTTGATGTGAAATTTTTGTTCAATTTTAAGTGACCTCATTATCACTCACATATATTACATATTTGTACGTATACAAGAAAACTTTTAGAATATTGTATGCTCATGATGTAGAAAGCAAATGCATTTTACTATTTGTAACATTTATCTACATATATCTTAGCTTTTTGTAATGACATACACTTGGCCTCTTGTGTACTTGCTTGCTAGCTTGCTTCCTGCTGACGAACTCCAAAGTTAGAGGTAGCCTGTGAACATGGCCCACGTTTGTTTGTATTCCTCACCCTCTATTCACTGCTTGCATGAGTGAGTGGAAATGCAGTCACTAAGATGTTTTGTGTTTCTAAATTTTGTGATTTCAAGAGTTCCAAGGGAGGTGAGACTACTTTGTTAGGATAATTATATCGCTAAGGAAGCTGGAACATAGGTCTTCATTTTTAATGGATGGATTTCATGATAATAAACATTTCCTTGTCTCAGGGTTTTGATCATTTGCTAATTTCTGTTATCACCAGATGAATGGTTGCCTAGTAACTGCAGCTGGTGTTTAAGAAGGTACCACTCCAGACATGATGTTGGTTCCTAGAGCGTAGTGCATGCTGCCGTTGCCAAGCTCGGCTAATAAAGACTCCTTTGTACAGCCTATACACTTGTGTCTGGCATGATCTCTCCCACTATCTGTAACAATACTGTACTTTTCTGTTCACTTATGTATGTTTATCGTATGTAGTGGCTTGAAGTTTTTCAGTTATTTCTTTATTAATACAAATGGAATTCACATGGCACTTTATTGAATAGTATGAGCCCATATTATATTTGATAGTCTATGCTCATGTTTTATTTTTTCCTAAGACTACCATCACCCATAAGTAAATAGCTAATGCTATTAAGAAATATATATGGGAGAGGGATTGGGATAGTGTAGAGATTTCAAGAAGATAAAAGGAAATAGAAGATTTAGTGAAGGTTGAGACAAGTGATAATTTAATCTAATGCGTTTTCTTTACCTTTTGCACAGTATATGTTGAGCAACCCTAGTCCAAAAGTCTGAGATCTAAAATGCTTTAAAATCCTAAACAGACACCAGAAGTAGAAAGTTACACATCTTGGATTCTTTGACAGCTCAAAGAGTTATAAAATTGACTTTATCAGTATTTATGTATACAAGTGCACAGGGAATACAAATGGATTTTAAATATTTATTTACTTATATGAAACTTATACTGGAGGAAAAAAGAAAGAGAAAGGAAGAGGGAATGGAAAGGAGTGAGAGAGAACCAGAGTTTCTCACATGGGCCATTTTCTGCTACATTGCCAGGCACCTTGGTAGTAAGCTACATCATAAGTGGAGGAACGGGCACTCATATGGGATGCTCATGTTATACGCGCTAGCTGTCACCTGAATCTTGTATTTAGACATAAGGCCCATCTAAATATATTGGCCTATGGAAATACTGCAAAATCTGAAGGAAGAAACAAGCATTTCAAACAAAGGATATGTTTGTGTAATGTAGGAACTATTTAATGATTTAGCAAATGATTCTAATTTCTTAATTTTATTGCTCTTTGATGTAATAGTGATATGTAACAGACATAATCAAAAGACCCCATCTTCTACTTCTGAAAAGTTGTAGTAGAAAGTCCTAAATGGGTTTGGATTCACAGGGCCCAAGGAGCAATACAGGAATGAACACACTTGCTTCCTTGAGTTTATTTTTGCCTCATATCTCAGACTTGAAGCAACAGCTGCTGGCACCTCAGAACTATATGGGTCATACAACAAACTTTAACAAACGAAAAAAAAAAAGAAAAAGTGAAATCATGTTGAGTTTGTTCTCTGAGTAGGATTTGGTCAAACCAGACACTATAATCCCAAAAGATCTCCTACATTTGGAAACTACACAGCACACTTATATAATACATGGCTCAAAGAACAAGGCTCAAAGGAGATTTAAAAAGAAAAAAAAAAAGACCGAAAATTGAATGAAAATTGAAACAGAGCATACTGAAAATTTGTGTGACACAGACAAGGACAGTACTATACCAAGTAAGGAATTATTATTCAATATTGAAAATGTAACTCCTACAAATAAAAAAATCTCCACACCTAGCTGATGTTCCTGGAGAGGTTTACCAAGATGTAAAGAACTTCTGGGATTTTCATGATATGCCAGTGATACATTATCACAAGAAGTATACGTTTAGTCTCCACTTTTGATTCGCTATATAAAATCCTTAGAAGTCTGTTTTGCTAGCATCATATGATTCTTGGTGGGCTCCTGGAAAACATTAGGATAGATCTGGTTGCTAATAGATTCAATAATCCACTTAGAGGAATGGGAGTCTAACCCAATCTTCAGCCCCTGGGAAGAGGATAAGAGCTGGGTTTAAGTTGATCACCAATGATGTAGTCAGTCGTGACTGTCTAATGAATCTTCAAAAAAAATTCCAAAAGAACAAAGTTCAGAGAAGTTTTCTCTTGTTGAATGTGTGGATTTATTTAAACACTGAGAAAATGAAGAGAGACTGCAGGGCCCAGCATGGTGGCCTAGTGGCTTAAGTCCTTGCATTGCATGTGCTGGGATCCCATATAAGCACTGGTTCTAAACTCGTTGTCCCCGCTTCCCATCTAGTTTCCTGTTTGTGGCCTGGGAAAGCAGTTGAGGACAACCCAAAGCCTTGGTACCTTGCACTCACATGGGAGACCTGAAGGAAGCTCCTGGCCCCTGGCTTTGGATTGGCACAGCACTGGCTGTAGTCGTCACTTGGGGAGTAAATCATCAGAGAGAAGATCTTCCTCTCTGTCTCTCCTCTTCTCTGTATACCTGACCTTGCAGTAAAGATAAAATGAATCTTTAAAAAAAAAAAGAGAGACTGAAGCCATCTATTTTATTTTTGCTTGCAGAATAGGTACAGACTGATGGCTAAGTGGACGCAGCACAGGACAAAGAGAATTGTCTTACTCCTGAGGAACCCCAAACAAAATAATTCTTCCCATGATAGATTTGTGAATTTGAGCAGAGAAAGGATAAAGATTAATCGTGAAAAAATAGTGAGTTAAGCAGAAAAATGGTCCTAAGTGCAGTGTTTTGGAAAGGAGCCCCCCCCACTCCCACCCCCAGTAAAAAATCCTGGACTTTAGAGAAATCTCTTTGAATCCAAAAGTCTTGTCCCTAAAGTTTAAACGAATCATTCAGGTAACAGAGAAGCTCTTATTTCTTGTGTCAAGTAATCAGCTAGGTTTGTACATGATTAGGGATTTAGCAATACTACATTTAAGCATGAATAGTTCATTGATTTTCTTTTTGTCTGAGTGCATTAAGTAATTTAGAGTTTAATTTGGGTAAATAGTTAGGCATTAAATGGCATCGGAATCTGCAGTTTGTCAAATCGTCTGCCCGAGTAACAGTGACTTACACGTTACCATGTCCGGGACACTCAAGGTGTCTTCTAGCCTTTCCTTGAATTGTTTCACATATAGTGTGCCCTTTGCACTTCCAATATGGACACTTTCAATGTTAACAGCATAGTAATTGCAGGTGCAACACAGTGTTTTAGTGTTTTGTGATTATTACTATTGATGGGCTTTTCTTGTACCTGGGATCTGATTTCTGACAGTGCTTTTCTCTTTGCTTTCATTCCTAAGAAGAGCTTGACAATGACAGGAATGTATTGTGGCATATTGATGCTTGATAGTCTGCTTTTAAACTGTTGGTCTCCATGTTCAGTACTAACCCTTCAGATCATGTAGGATTTCCAACCATACTAACATGGGAAATAAACCCATGGAGGTGAACAGAGGAAGAATCTTGGGAAAAGGTCAATCAATGAATTATCTTGGGTTATCCTATTTTGAAAAGACAGAACAAATATGACAGAGAAATCTTTAAAAATGCCATGAAACCTCAAGTGAGGAAATATCTTTTTCACTTAATTTTAGTTTTGTTTTCATTGTGTATAGTATAGGAATACATGGCTAACAGGTAAACACTGATGAGTATAAAGATCATGGGAGAAGATATTATATAAAATTGATCTTCTGAGCTCACTCCAGAATTTTTCTAAGAAAGTATCATGAATGAAAGCAGTGGTGTGAGTTCTGCACTTAATTATGCAATACAATTTATATCCAAAATTCCCAATATTATTTTATCGCTTGTCAGTAGTCTAATATTTACAATCAGAGTTACTATCATTTCTTCATGAATCCAGAACTTTTAGTGAGTAGTGAACTATGAATAATTCTACCATAAATGCAGATGGGTCCAGCTGAATGAATACATCTTGTCATGTCCTCACCAATTTCTGAAAAGAACAAGTGGTTATTGATAGCACTAACTGCATAGAGTTTTTGGTTAGTTGCTGGCTTTCCTTCATTTCCTCTTCTTTGGTTGACTTTCCTGTTGTCCGGAGTACTTTTCCATACGTTGTTGCACGTAGGACTTCTCATCATTCATTTCTAACCTCTGATGTTTCCTTTGTGGAGACTTTCCCCAGATTACCTTTTCTAATGCCATCTACTCCCAACTGTGCCAGTATCACTCTGTTGTTTTTTTATAGTTGCAATCATGATCTGAAGGTACCTGATTTATTTGCTTGTTAAAAGGTTTATTTTCATTCAAGTGGAATATAGGTGAGAAAAGGAACCAGTTACTATCTATTACATTGTTAAATTTCTAGAGCTTAAAAAATATCTGGCCCAATAAAAATAGAGTTTATGGACAAAAAAATAAACAAATTAATAATATCAGCTTATATGGATATTTAAATCTTAAACTAGAAATAACAACAACTAACTTGGATTTAATACATAGATAATTACATATTTTTGGAAAATATTGATTTGGTTTTATGATCACTAGCTTCTTAAAAAACTTGAGCTCACTTAAAAAAAGACATGGCTTGTGGTATCATGTGCAACATGTAATGGTTTCTACTTTCAAATTTTTTAAAGAGATTTAGATTTTATTGGACAGGCAAATATACAGAGAGAAGGAGACACAGAGAAGATCCTCCATCTGCTGATTCACACTCCAAGTGACCACAATGGCCAGAGCTGAGTCGATCCAAAGCCAGGAGCCAGGCACCACTTCTGGGCCTCCCATGTGAGTGCAGGGTTCCAAAGCTTTAGGCCATTCTTGACTGCTTCCCCAGGCCATGAGCAGGGAGCTGCATGGGAAATTGGTAGGATTAGAACTGGCACCCTTTTAGGATCCCAGTGCTTGCAAGGTGAGCATTTTAGCCAGCAGGAACTTCTTTCAGACCTTGCATATGTGTGCAGGGTCCGAAGAATTTGGGCCATAATCTGCTGCTTTTCCGGGCCATAAACAGGGAGCTGCATGGGAAGTAGAATAGCTGGAACATGAACCAGTGCCCAAACGAGATCCTGAGACTTGCAAGGGGTGTATTAGCCATTGAACTATTGCACTGGTCCAGTGTCTACTTTCAGTCTTATCAGATTATATTTACTTTAGGTTTGTAGTTCACTTTATGGATAATGTCAGTAATTACAGAACTAATGTGTGAGGTATTCAAAAGATCAACACTCTTCATATTTGGAATACAAACTTGCTTTTACAATAAATGTAAATCATTCCACATCATTAAGGAAGCATGGAAATAGCCAGCTATGCTTGGTACCAAGGAGGATATTCAATGTCTTGTTTACAAACCTGAAAATATTTGTAATTTATTAGATCAATCTGCAATTACAAATTCATGTATTATTTATTATCTGTCTAGCTCTTATTAGTTTGAGATAATCTGAATATCTTCTTTTTTAAAAGATTTATTCATTTACATGGAAGAGATGGAGAGACAGAGAATTCTCATCCACTGCTTTGTTCTCCAGGTGGCTACAATGGCCAGGACTGGGGCAGGATGAGGCCAAGAGATTCTTTCAGGTTTTCCACAAGGGTGGCAAGGGCCCCAATGGTTGGTCCATTTTCTAGTGCTTTCCCAGGCCTTTATCAGGGAGCTAGATTGTAAGTAGAGAGCCTGGAACATGAACTGGAATACATGAGTGATATCTGCATCACAGGAGGTGGCTTGACTTGTTAGGTCACAAAGCCAGGCCAATCCTGAACTTTTAGGTAGCCGATTTCTCTCCTCTTTTCTTGAACATAGTATATAAATAACTCCACCAAAATTTTTGTACTGTCTAAATATTAATTGTGTCAAAATTTTATGTAATTGATAGAAAAAGGGAAACGATAACAATTTTGTGGAGTCTTTGTACCTTTTTAGAAGTAAAAAAAAAAAAAAATTAGACTAAATAGGGGTGGGCTTGGGTGTAAGAGCATAATAATCCTCCTCCCAATGGGAATGGCATCTTACAATGGTGCTTGTTCATGTGCCACCTGCTCAACTTATTATCCAGAACTCTGCTTATGATCTGGGAAAACAGCAGAGGATGACCCAAATCCTTGGGCTTCTGCACCCACATGGGTGGCCAAGAAGAAGCCCCTGGCTTCTGACTTCAAATTAATTTAGCTCTGACTGTTGATGGCCATTTGTGGAGTGTAACAGCAGATGGTAGATTTTTTTTCTCTCTGTCTCTCCACTCTGTAAAAATCTCCCTTTCAAATAAAAATAAATAAATCTTTAAACATTGTCTAAATAGGCTAAAATAAATGAGCTTGTAAGTACTACTTAGAAGAATTGCACTTTTGCTGTTCTAACTCATAAGTATACTACAGTTGGAGTGTGAAAAGGGTATTTCTTCAATGGAAACATTATTATAGGCTGTACAATTATTAAAGCAGCTATGATAGGGAAACCATTGGAAATTAACTTTCATCTTATAAATGTCATGATTATCTACATCCAGCAACAGTACTAGGACCTAGCATTAAAAGGCAGATAACTTTCAGCATTTGAAGAATATTGAAAAGACAAAATCTTTTTCAAAATCTCATAAACCTGTATTGTCCTTTCTTTGCTTTTCCCTCCTTTTTCCTAGAGAATTAACCTTGGTCAAGAATTTAGCTATATTGAGCTTCTAATAAAAGACCTCCTCCTCGCTGCACCTTTTTCCCAGTCCCGTCCCACACTGACTCTTTTTTCCCCACATTTTTAATAAACGTGTTTTAAAATGAAAGTCTTCCTCAATTCCCTGGTGACATCTTTGTCAACAGTATCCTAAAGGTTATTTCTAGATCTTAGTTAAATGTTACTGATCCTTGAGGGAAATCGATAAGTATACTCAGTAATACAGGATAAGAACATTTTTTTTAATGATGGTGAAACTCCCAGTAGCAACAGTGGGAGAAATGCATCCAGAGTCTGACCAGATGAATAGTGTGGTTGCTGAGATAATTTTCAAATCTAAGACCAGTAGTAGGAAAGAGTGCGTGATCTAAGACACATGATAGGAGACCTCTGAGATGTGTGGAACTCCATGGGCACTGGGGACACTGGAAGTGGGGTCATAGGTGTTAAAATACCAGACCAAAGAGGAAACAGGTTGAAATCTCAACACCCAGAACAAGATGAGATGATTCAGGACAAACCTGAGAGGGATCCATTACCGGCAAGAATAAAGAGCAGCATTCTCACACAGTTGAGGTTATATCGTTAGAGCTGTATCCAGTTCAGGAGTAGAGGACAGACGTTAACCTGTGCTGAGCTGGTTTACAGGGCTGATCCACAAGACCCTGCTGTGACTGTGTAATAGCTGTACTCCTGGTCATGATCCTGCTCATCATCCAGCAAGAGGGAATTAGAACCGTACAGCATGAGAGCGTTACACTTGTGCTTTTTTCTCTTTTCCCTTATCCAAAGACGAATAGCTGCCTGTGTGTGCACTGTTGTTTACTACAAAACTGGTGGCACAATAAAACCAGCCAGAAAGGAAAAACAAACATGAGAGCTGAGATTCTGCTGAGCCCAAGAGCAGATGACATAGGGCACCAGTACTCAGTGGGCTGGCGGCTTTGTCTGAGTGGCGTTAACTGAGAGAAGCAGGCCAGAGCAAAATACAGATATATGGTTCCTGGAAGATATCAACTCAAAGGAAAACTGTGACATTGATATTAAACATAACCAAAATGGAATCTAAAAGAACAGCCACAAAGTGATCAGGGCACCGGAGTTTTTATTTGACATAGGAAAATTTCAAAAGGCATAATGTGGCTGAGGATTATGATGTAGGTAAGGAAGGAGCTAGAATGGGAGAGCTGGCATTGCCAGCCCCTTCTTTTCTGGGGACACAAGCCTGCATAACTTTCAGTGCAATGGAAAAATGGCAGTTCCTGAAAAACTGCTGCTTAAAATGAGCAGGCCAAAAATAATCAGCGTGGCTACCGGCTGCATGCCTGAAATGATCGTTAGCTAATTATAATGTCATTATAATAAAATTACCATGGCTGACATTCTTACTGTCATCATGTTCCTGTTGCCATGACACCTCTGAAATTTCCAAAGGGGATGATGATAGGAAAGGGGTAATACCCAAACAGCAGTGAAATTAGATATATTCATGATTCAATATATTTATCTAAAAATGCTTCATTTTTATCATGTTAGAGGAATACCATCAAAAAACTGAAAAGGAAGCTCATTTTGGAAAAAATGCAAAATATGTGCTTGATTAATGAACCATATATGTGATAGAATACACAAAGAATACTTAAAACTCTATAATGAAAGGAAAATAACTCAATTTTAAAAATGATAAGATATATGAAGAAAAGATATGCATATGACAAATAAGTACACAGAAAATACAGCATTCAAAAGATACTTATTTCCCTAAAAGCAAAGTAAAATCATGAGGAGAAGCCATTTCCATATTCTGGGATGCTCACAATAAGAGTGATAGTAACCAGTGTTGCTGACGATATGGAGAAATTTGAATCATCCTATTTGATTGTTGTTATAACAACTATGAGAAACAGTCTGACATATTGCTTAAACATCATTTAAACATGGAGTACACATGAACTAGATCTGTTCCCAGTCCTACATATGATACAAGAAAAATGAAAACACATTACCACATGAACATTACTACATGAATATGCATTGCAATATTATTTATAATAACCACGCAATAGAAACTTCTTAAATGTTGATCAAGTTATGAATGGGTAAATAAGATGTACAGTATTCACCAAATGAGATATTATTCACCAGTAAACAGAAATAAAGAATGACTGGCCTGGATTACAGCATGGAAACTTGAAAATATTAATCCCCCCAAGAAAGTGATTAAACACAAAACCCATATATTACATTACTTTATCAATACAAACTACAGAATTGCCTGATCTTGAGAGAGGTAAAAGAAACTTTGAGTGACACAGTTACCTCTTGAGATAATGAAATATTTTAATATTGAATACGGTAATGGTTGCACACTGTGAACATACTTCAAAATTACTAATTATAAGAGTGTGTTGTGTATAGATACCTCAATAGATTTTTTTTTTATTTTTAAAAAGACACTTAGAAACATGGATAAACCCATGAAAGAAGATAGTGACTTGGGTAGTTAGAAAATAGGAAGAATCGGAAACATTAGCAATGGAGAAAAAGTGGGAATTATGAAAATGGTCTGGAGAAGGAGTTTGGTGAAGTCAAAGATTGTATCATTCAGTTTTATATTGTCTTAGGAAATACCTGTGTAGCTTGTAAAGGAAAGAAGTTTAGCTCTCAGTTCTAGAGGCTGGAAATTCAAAATCACGTGGCTGCATGTGGTGGAGGCTTCATGTTACATCATAATGTGGTATGGAAACACAAGGACAAGGGCCTGTGCAGATGAGAGGAAGCATGGAGACTGGTCAGTGTGTAAAAGCCCACTCTAGCAATGATTAGTGCAGTCTGCAAGAACTATTTTGATCTCTCTAAATGACAGAATCACTGCTTAAAAGTGCCATCATCTCTCAAAATTGTTCTCTGGTGAAAAATTTGAAAAAAAAAAACACATATTTCAGAATAGACAAACCATTTTCTCCCCATAGCAGGATTCATAGAAGAGGTAAGAATATACAAAACATACAGAAGCTTAGGAGGATTGAGGAAGCAAGAAGGAGGTGAGTACATTCCAATAGACATACTGTGAATAAAGATGCAGTACAAACAAGTGTATTAAAAAGTATTCAATAATCATCATTAGGATAATACCAAATGTGTAACTCAAATCATCAATAAAACTATTTCCAAAGGAAGAAAGAAAAGTAACAAGAAAACTAAAGGAAAATAGGAAACATGAAATATCAGCAATAAATACCAATAATACAATTATTATATTAGACAATATGGGTTGAACTAAACAATAAAAAGGGGCTGCATTTTTGGATGCTAAAACCAAAATATGATCAAGCAATATAGTCAGCAGGAAAGACAGAATTCTAAGATTGGAAAGTTTGGAAATTAAGGGTGATCTCAAGCTTCAATTCCCGCATTTATTTTCACAATTGGTTATGTTATGTGCTATCGGATTTTGTTTTCAGTGTTGGAAGGGCAAAAGACTGCTCACTTTAATACCATTCCACCATCCCATTTTGATTTATATTCATAAAAAGATTTCAAGCAAGATGAAGTCAGGCTTTACATATCTGAAAGCCTGCTTGAGGGAAATATATTCTTTAACACAAGCTTAACAGAACTTATTAACTAAGAAATGTGGTTTGCATTAAAAGTAGATTGGTTATTGATATCTGCTGAAGTTTCTCTGTCCTGATAGTGTGGAAAATATTTGGTGGTTTTAACTACATAGGGGTTCTTGTCAAGGAATTTTCACAGTCTGGTTTCTATCTATGTGTCCATGGTCATCTGTCTATCCCTATCTAATATACCTTCATCTATAGCTATCATATATCAATGTAATCTGTCATCCATCTATATACTTGGTTATCTAATATATTTTAATGTATATTGACTAATATACATTAATATACATTTAAATGTGGCAATCTTAAAAATACATTTCTAAGCATTTGGAAGTCTTACTCAATAGTGCACAAAACCTATCTGGGATTACACAAATTACATCACCTTGTCTAAATCTGAATTCGAAAGAGTGATGCGTTTTTCAGTTGGTAAAACAACTTGTTGGCAATGTTTTCATCTGCTGCTTTTGTGTTTTGCCAGCTTTGGTGGAAAGAGGGCATGCATTTCAGTGTCCCAAATGTAGACATGTGACTGCAGGAATCGCCCAGCAGCTAGCTTCTGGTGCTGAGGAATTGCTTCTACATGAAAGTGTCAAACTTTTCAAATTTGACCATGAAATAAACCTGCACTTTCTTAAGCTTTAAAAAAAAAATGTATTTTAAAGTCAGAATTACAGAGAGAAAAGGAGAGACAGTTTCTTTCTGCTAATTTCACTTCCCACATGGCCATAAAATCTAGGGCTATGCCAGGCCAAAGCCAGGAGTGAGGAGCCTTTTCCAGGTCTTCACATGGACACAGCATCCCAAGCACTTGGACCGTCTTCCACAGCTTTTTCCAGGCCATTAGCAGAGAACTGGGTCAAAAGTGTAGCAGTTGGGTCTGGAACATTTGCATGTATTGGATGCCAGCCTCATAGGCAGTGGCTTTATAGGCGACACCACAATGATACCACAAAGCCAACCATGGCCTTCAAATAAATTTGTATTTGTAAAAAAGTTACCTTTTTTTTTTCATAAAATACATGATTACCACAGTCTTTGTTGGTGATATTTGATTGGGTTCAGTCTTGAAAAAATATTAATGTCCACATTTGGGTATTTTTTTAAAATAAAATTAGCTATTCAGTAAAAAAATTCTGCTTCCAATACAGCTTCTCGCTAATTCACCTGTAAAAATGGCTCAGGGCGTGGACTGCTGCCGCTCATGTGGGAGAGCAGGATGAGGTTCCTTGCTCCTGGATTTGGTATGGCACACACGTGACTGTTGTGGCTATTTTGGAAGTGAATCAGCAGATAGAAGAACTCTCTCCTCTTTCTGTGTCTCCATCTCTCTCACTCCTTCTGCCTCTCAAACACATGAAAAAAATAAAGCACCCAAACCAGCTGAGTAGCAATTATGAAATCAAACTAATAAAATAGTTACAGTCTAAATACATATTAATTTCAAGTATACAGTCTAACAAAGTACAATAATTAGTATGTAAGCTTAAAAATAGTCTGAATAAAGCCCAACAATATCATACATCTAGTCATAAGTGAAGGAGGCATGAGCATTTGGGGGTATTGTGCGATGCCAACATTCCCTATCAGAGCACCACTGGAATCCAGGCTACTCTGCATCCATTCCAGCTCCCTGCAAAGGTGACTAGAAAAGCAGTGAAAGATTTTCCAAGTGCTTGTGCCCCTGTTTGTGCCTCTGGCACTTCCATGGGACACCTTGATGGAGTTCCAGCTTCCTGGTTATGGTCTGGCACAATCCCAGCTGTTGAGGCAACTTGGGGAGTGGCCCAGAGATGGAAGATATCTGTCTGTCCCTCCCTCTCTATGTCACTCTTTCAATGAAAATTAAAAAACAAACAAACAAAACAAAACAAAGGTAGCTCAAGACTGGCACTACATTTTGAGCTTAAAGTGAGTTAATAATATTGAAACTGAATACTGTTGAAAACACTAAATATACAAATTTTGGGACACAGATAAGATAGCATGCCAAGTGATATTTGTAATGTTCACTGTGGGAGGACAAGAAGTAAAATAGCCCAGGGTGACTCTTTGGCTTAGTGGTTAAAGTGCTGATTCCCATGATCTACACTGAACTCATTCAACTCCAACTAAGGATCATGATGCTAGCTTTTTGTCAATGCAGACCTTAGAAGGCAACAGAGGTGCCTGAAGTAGTTGGGTTGCTGCTGCTTATATAGATTGAATTCTTGGTTCCTGGCCCTGATTATTGCAAGCCTTTGGGTAACAAAGCTATATATAGGAGTGTCCTCTTACTACCTCTTAAAGAAAAATAAAAGCCACATGGTTAACACCAGAAAAAAAAAAAAACAGCAACCAAGTAACCTCACAAAATAGACAAATGTAACACACAAATTTTAAAATCATTTTTTTGAAAAAATTGTTAAGTAGCTGCATAGCTGGACAGATTAAGAGAAGAAAATTTGGTTAAGAAAATGTATAATGCTAAGAAAGCTAGTCAGAGAAAATTAAAATGAACTGACTGGAATTTTATGGACATAAGTTTGGGTTCTCCATTCCCTCTCCCTTCTTTCATCTTCTGGGAAAATGTGGGTGAGGAATTTCTGGATGTGGAATTCATCCCAGAACTTCTCAAGAGACCCACAGGCAAAAGGCAAGTGGGAATCCCTGGAACTGCTATCAGATTCGGGGCCAACACCCATCTAACAGCAATAAAGCAAGAGCAGTTCCTTGAAGAGTGGATGTCTCCTGAACAATGCCTACTAGACCAAGTTGGCCATCAAGATGTTTTATTTGTCAGAGAAGCAGATGATTCAATGATCTCTTATCAGGACAACTGTATTGCTCCCTCAAATCAGTGAATTCCTTTTGATAAAGGAGAGGAAAGGACACTGAGCTAAAGCAGACAGAAATCTGGGTCCTACTTTCAGAACATCTACTTTCTTTAAAAAATGTCCTTACTTTTATACCCTGCCTCCCACCCGCACAGATAACACATAGACTAATGTGTACCTACTTGCCTTAAGATTCTACCCTCAATGGAAGTAACTCATGATCCCAGGGTAGGAGGTACATGAATGATAATCTCATCTGTATCTTCTTCACACTGACATGGACATAGAGGTGTTTATTGATATTTTTCTCTTGCTACCTGTCTTGTAGTGTTTGAGGGTGGCCTTGGAAAATGATCATCTTGTGTGGTCTAGAGAATTGGTCATACAGTTTGGTGGGATAGGCTGGAAGTTCTTCCTTACAACCTTCTGGAATTGGACTGTCTTCATTTTGTTGGAGACAAAATGAATGATAGCATTAAGGACACATGTTATAAACACAAGTTGTAAGAGTATGGAAGCTATAAACCTGATGATGGACAATAGCTTGAATTTCCCTGACTAGAAGTTACGCCAAACATTTTAGTCTTATTCAGCCTTGTCTTAGAGTTGCCTGGAATTGTCCAAGGAAGTGTAAAAATGGTTTTGTGTCTTTGTAGTTAGAACCCAAAATTGCTGAAACATGGAACAGACATCTTGCGTGGCAGTTAACCAAACTGCCTGCTTGTTTTGAAGGACTGGGATTAGCAACCCCAGCATTAGGACTCTAATATTCTCTCCGTGCCAGTTCTTATTCTGAGAGGGTAAAGAAGAACACTAAGTAGTTTATTTCCTGAGAGACTAGTTATTTTTTTTTTTCACATACTGGAGTTCCTTACTTTGTTAGGATGTTAAGAGTACTAGTCAAATGTAAGATCTAGTCTAAAATTTAAACAGCTACTGCCTATATTTGCTATTGTTTTATGACCCACTGAAGCATGTGAAAGCATTGGATGGCAAGTAGAAATTGACAGTAGTCAGGGCCCAGCAGGTATGTGTGAAGCCCTGATCTCTCTCTTTATGTGGTATACTGGAAGAGACAGTATATTGGAGGTTTGCACCTCCTTAATTAAGACATTCCATAGACTCCTAGGAGCTGGCTGATTTGGGAGGAGAGCTAGCCTGAATAGAAGCTTGGTACAGAACAGGCAGCATCTCTGAAAAATGCTTTATGGTCCTTCTTGCAATGCTGCTCGTCCCAGGCCATTCTCCCAATTATAATGGTATTTTAGAAGTTGTGTAGAGTGAACCACTTTTTTCAGCTATTGGAGGACCAGCAGGGTCTGTGGTTCCAACCAGGAGCCATCTGCCATGTGCCTTGTATCTCTCCTCCTGCTTAGTGTGCTCATGTTGCACCTAGTTTCTGTTTAAGAAAACCACAGAGGCAATGCTTTAGTATGTTAATCACAGGGGCATGCCTAATCTTCAGTGGATTTTAGCTAGCAAAATTTATCCAGAGACACATTCTTTTCCTTTTTCTTCCTTTTTTCTTTCTTGGTTCATTCTCCACTTGCCCACAACAGTTACAGCTGAGTTGATCAGGAGTCAGGAGCTTCTTTCAGGTCTCCCACATGGGTGCAGGGTCCCAAGACTTTTTTGCTACCCTCTACTGCTTTCCCAGGCCATAAACAGCTAGCTGGATGAGCAGTGGAGCACTGGCACCCGTATAGGATCCTGGCACATGCAAGGCAAGGATTTAGCCACCCTTGAGTAAACTTCATTTGCTGCATTATGATCTAAAAATGAAAGTAATGAAGGAAGATTTAATCTTACATATATGTATTTGAAAGTATATATAAAGATGATTATATCCTTAAAAACCATGATTTCATGGAAATACAGTTGATAATCATGAGATGATGATTTCAACAATAAATTAAACAGTGATTTATTGATAATATAGTATATGCAGATTATCCTGTAGGTTTTAGGATGACCACAAAGTTTAATAAATTGCATGCTTTTGATTGTTCAGAGCTTGTAATTTAGCAGAAAAAAGAAAATTATCTATAATTGATTTCATTATATCTCATGTCAAGATGAGAACCTTTTGATGGTCAAAAAAACTGAGAATTTATGGAGCAAAGAACTTAGATCTAAGCTGAGAGAAGCTAAGAAAATTTGGATGAACATCTCGTTTTTCAGCAGTGTTAAAATATATCAGTTATACAGAAGTTATCTGGCGAGCATGGACATTTCAAAGACATAATTATTAATATTATTTATTTATTAATCAGTCTTCTGCTTATTGTATTAGATGCCAGGTGCTCTATAAGATTGGCATGAAGGATGGCTATGGTGTGATTCCTGCTCTCATATAAGTGATAGCAACTGTATACCTTGTTATGAAACACTTTACCTCTTTTCCCTTTCCTCCAATATTGTAAATATATTTGTACAATTCTTACAAATGTGTGCAATATAGTTAGGGTTATAAATGGAAAAGATAATATAAAGTAAGGAAACAAGATATATTAAAAATCAGAGCAAGGAAGACCCAAGGGTATATCTTTTTTGTACAAATACAATTCTAGAACATATTGGATATACTTGATTTCTTTCTAAAACAGCCTCCTCTTGATTGTAGCAACAAATTTCAGTAATAATCATGTGGCAACTTTTCTTTGTTAATAAAATTGATCATTGGAGGAACATTACTTGCAATTGTAGAGCAATTTAAATCAACTATGTTATTTCTTGTGTAAGCTAAATTTGAATTTAAACCAAATTGTACCCTGCTTCCTTCTTCAAAGCCAACATCCCATCACTCTGATCCCTACTTCCCCTATAACTTCTCCCATCGCTCTCTCCTCTTTCACTTCCTAGGATTCTTGTGATTACCTTGGCCTTCCTGGCTAATCCACGATAATCTCTATATTCATAGATTTTTTTTAGTTTAATCATATCTGCAAAAGTCCCGTTTGTTACGTGAGCCCAAGGCCATGCATTCACTTCAAGGGCCAGGATATGGTCATCTTTAGAGGGCATACATTTTGCTGTTTATTCCAAACAAAAGTATTTTGTTATATATTTCAGTCTCTGCTTCACTTATCTATCATTTACAAACAATTAAATACTCCACATACTCAGGTGGAGTGACAGAATTGAAGTTCTACCTCTATGTGTTTACAGTCATTGCACTTTATTTGTTTATTTCTAATCTAACAAATTAAACACAAGAGTATGTTTCTAATCTAATTAAACACAGGGGTTTTCACAAGCATTAGATAAATGAGCTGCACCAAAATTCAGTTGGAAAGATTCTAAGCTGATGTGACCCTCCACATGATATTAGTATGTGTAAGTTGAATTTGCATCTCTCGATGTTTCTCTGTATAAAAGGTGATTGCCTGAAAGCACATTGACGTAGAAAACAATATTTAATAAAAGGTAAACAATGAACTTTTGCTCATGATACACTTATTGGCAGATTAGCAAAACTCAACTGCAACTGCAGCAATTGTTTTCAATTTAAACCATCAAAAGAAATTCACGTGGAAAAGTAATTTACCACTACCATTGTTGAGAGTTGCTGGTGCATGGGTGATAATAAAAAGCAGACTGAAACATTTTTCTTTATTGCCTGCTCCCGAGAGACCGTTCCTGCTGCCCCATCCTTGGTTTGCCAGTGATTCCATTAGCTTCTTTCCCAGTGTATTGTTTCTAAGTGCAAGTTTTCCCAAGTCTACCCTACTTATCAAATGCAGAAGTGGTTGCTATAATAAGGCATTCGTGTTCATAAATATCTTTATACGTATTCCCACAACCAGAATGTTCAAGTTTATAGACAAAATGAGGATAGAGGTATAGCACTTAAAATGTTTCTTCAGGGATATTGTGTGTATATATAGACATTGCCTGGGTTCATCTAGAAATGGGGTGACATACAGAGGCACTGAAATTTTGATTAGCGCATCTACAGAATGCTGTTTTGATTAGCACATGTACAATTCTACTATACAGAACTCCATTTTGCATGAAATACTTGGCCACTTCCTCATAGAAGACATGTGGCTGTGAGGTGGGTTTTTTTAAAAAGATTTATTTTATTTTCATTACAAAGTCAGATATACAGAGAGGAGGAGAGACAGAGAGGAAGACCTTCCGTCCGATGATTCACTCCCCAAGTGACCACAATGGCCGGTGCTGCGTCGATCCGAAGCCAGGAACCTGCGTCGATCCGAAGCCAGGAACCAGGAACCTCTTCCAGGTCTCCCATGCGGGTGCAGGGTCCCAAAGCTTTGGGCTGTCCTTGACTGCTTTTCTAGGCCACAAGCAGGGAGCTGGATGGGAAGTGGAGCTACCGGGATTAGAACCAGCGCCTATATGGGATCCCAGTGTGTTCAAGGTGAGGACTTTAGCTGTTAGGCCATGCCGCCGGGCCCTGAGGTGGGGTTTTTGAAGCCAACAGATGTATAAACCAAAAGATGCAAGGCCAACAAAAAATGCTTGTTTCTTTCCTAAAATTGATGATTCATGATCGGACCTCTGACAAACTGAACTGTAAACAAAAGTTCCCAGACATTTCTTAATGATAAAATGCTATGGTCAGGAACCAGAAAATCACCTGTTCGCTACTATTTTTAAATAATTTCAAAAAATGCTGGTAACAAGTAATACACATGTTTCCTTTTGCTAATAAAATGAATATCACTTTAAAACTGATCACAGTCCTTACAAAGCAGGTACTATTGCTCTAGGTTGTAACTAGGTAGATACAAAAAGTACTGTGTCCTAAGCATCGATCTTCATTTCATATCCAGAGACCTGTTTTCCTTGTATTCTAATCTTTAGACAAGATTTGTGCCCATCAACATATGCACAGTAATAAAACTGCCCAGCAAAGATGAAACAGAATGTTGGCAGAGCATGGTGTGGGATCTGCCACAGCTATGCCAGTTACATACCTACTGGAATTGTTGGCTGGGACACTGTTTCAGTTCGGAGGAACTGAATGCCAATGAGTGTTAGCATTCTGGTATAAAAATGCCAGGCCTAACACAAAGTTAAATAGAAGTCAAAGCTATAAAAAATACCAAGTGAAATTGTTTCTGCTCTAAGGACATAAGCATTTATGACAAATTTAACCTGAGTTTAATCTAAACATGGTGTCAGATATTGTTTTTATATTATAATAATATAATACTTTTGGAGAGATTTATATGTTATTTTTAAGTTACTTTGCTATAAGAGTACTATTTTTCAGTTATTTCAGGTTACTCTACCTTGTAGATGCAGAGTCTAAGGTATCGCTTATGTAGGTTTTCAGCCAAACAACACTTACTAGTGGATTATAAGTCTGATGTTAAATATAAGATGCATTCTAGTCTGATATTCCAATACATTCATATTTCCAGAGTGTGGCATGGCACCATGCTCCTGACTCCCTCTGAACAGTTGAAAGCTAAGCATTCAGCGAGAAGTTGGGTCATTTGTGTATTAAAACCTTTGAGAGTTCATTGTTTGAATATCCCAGACACTGCAGCATACCTCATTTTAATGTATCAGTGGCAACAGGTTGGATTTAATGATGCAGATAGCCTTGTGATATGTCAGGGTGGCAGCAGTGTCAAATAAAGTTGACTTCCTGCTGAAAGATGTCACTTAATAAGGTGTTTTCTAGACTATCAACCTAAGCCCAGTTGACTTGCCATCTGCTCCACAGTGAGACTGGCAATGTGTCTGAGAGAAAACTCTGTCATCATATATAATGGCCATTGGGATGGAAAGCCAATTGACCATGATGTATTATGTGGATTAATTGCCGATGCTAAAATTAAGATTTAAGCCAACAAAAGAACACTGTAAGAATCTTTTTTTCCATTTTGATTATTGTTCTATACATTCTAAATTTGTATGAAGGTAATGATTTCAGATTGTCCACTATGTGGTTATTGTTTTAGATTCCTTTACAGCAAAATACTAGCAAGTGTGGATATTTGCAATTAGTAAGTCAGGTTTATGAAGTCATGAATTACCTGCTGCCAGGTATTGAAATAGAATTTGAGTTTTGTGCACACTACACACATACATACACAAACACGGAAGAGCATATTTTTTGTGTTTGCATTTACCATGGTATGATATATCTGAACTTTCTCAGACATTCTGCTGGGAAACAGTTAGTTCCCTACTAATGGAACATGACCTCTGTAGCTATGTACCTTTATGTCACTGTACTACTCTCTCATTACCATTTCTTTTCAAAGGGATTCCTATTTTTAGAACTAGCAGGGTCAGAAACTCAGAATCAACTTTTGGGATAGTCTTTTTTTTTTTTTTAACTAGATTCTCTGCAATCTTCGGAGGCTATGATTTTATGACACTTGGATCAGGTAGCCACAATGTCTTAACATTTTTCACTATGTGTTCCTTTGCCACATCTCTGTGATTTATTATCATGCCTATGTTCATGCCACACATGATTATAATGATGTCTATGTCTTAGTTTACACAGATGCTTTTCTTAATGTGACTATTCCCACTTCCCACTTTTAATAACCATCACTGTTCTCATATAGAAAGGTCAGTATCTCTTTAACCTGTATTGTGTATAAAATTGATTGCACTGGTATTTCCTTGAATTTCATAATGAATCCATGTTTCATCTTAATTATAAGTGAATCTGTGTTTGGAATTGAAGGCAGCTCTACTCTCCAAAAGAAGGGCCGAGACTAAACAACAAAAAATCAAAACAAACAAAAACAAATATGAATGACCCTTGGACTGACATGGGCAGGTGCACCAATCAACCCCACAGTGAGAAAACTATAATGATGAGATATGTTCCAGACTTGTTGGCTTCAATTCCATCAATTGTGGGAAACACTGAGAACAATCAGCTTTGACATTGATAGACCCTCAGACTCAAAACTCCATGGGGAGAGATCCGTTCCTGCCACCTGCTTTCCAAACAGGATCCTTAACTCTTTGTTTAAAATGTCTGGCTCTTTATAACAGTGAAAATACCCAAATTAAACCTGAGCAAAAGGCTGTGTTAATGGTTGAATATAGCTTTATTCTAGGCAAGTAGGAAAATGAGATTTGGAAATGATGTAAATTAACCTTGAAATTGTTTCTGTACCTTCTTTTTCTAGTAAACAGAACCTTCAAAAGTGTAGGGAAAGCAAACTGTTGGCAATTTTTTGAATTGCTCTCCTGATTTTAATATGCCTTTGAACTCTGTATTCCTACTATCTCTGTATAGATAAATGTACAATAGTCCATCCCTTTTTACTACACAATACTTCACAAATATTTATCTGGAAGATTTACATAGATATATATTAGTGAATGGAAGTAAAATAGGAGAAAAATATTTCTGATACTGTATGGAGTTATCATATAGTATTATTCCAGTTCGGGCACAACTGGGAAAGATAGTGTAAGCTTATTTTTGCACACCAAAAATAAACTGCAATAATTCTGTCTCTTAAACATTTAGAGAATACCTGTTCCAAAAAGAAAATTTTTAAAATACTATGAATTATTTTATTTGTCATTTTTTTCATTTGCTCATTACAGTTCCCCATTGAAGATAAATCACATTGTATCAGTGGTTGAAAGATGATATAAATTGATTTCTAAAATGCTATAATTTTATTAAGCCTTTCAAATGCTCCTATTTTTATTTGTCAAATTCTTTGGATGTTTTGATTTTCCTTGATATATTTCTAGTGCTGTTAGAGCTTGTATTTTATTTACTAAAATAACTAAAAGAAACCCTTAATTTCACAAAAAAGTATATATATTTATATATGTATACATGATATATATGTATACATGATATATATATATATATATATGTATATGTATGTATACATGAATTAACCTCTACCTTATCAACCAACAGCAAAACAAAATAAAACAAACCAAAAATCCACCTCAAGTCAATCCATGGTGTTACACCTTTAATTAAACTTTCAATATCATATCATCTTAGGAAATGATTTCAAGATGAAATGCACCATTCTTGCCCAGAATATTCCTCTCCTCCAGGTGGAATCTCTTATTATAGATAGAATCTCTTTCATATTCTCTCCAATACAACTGCTAATTAGAAAACATCTCATCTGTGCCACAGATATGGACACTTACCTTCTGATTTGTCTGTCACCTGCTGTGGCCAGGCCAGCAGGGATGCAGTTATAGCTGATGAGGACACAGAATAGTTAAGCAGAAATACAAGTTTTTGAAACCAGGGGAGTGGTGGTGGAACAAAGGAATTCTGTCTCCATGAGAGATATAACTCAGTGTGTGTCCCAGCAGCTTTTATTCACTTGGGGAAACATGGTTCTTGTTGATTTGATTCACCTGAAAGTCCCCTTGGCATTTACTGATTAATCATTATTCCAGCTAGGAAATCCTCAGGTGGAACATTTTATGCCTAGAGGGAGCAGGCAGGCAAAGCACAGAGCCAATGCCACAAGTTCCTTGAACTCCTTTATCTTCAGAATGTGTTGCCTGAAGCTCTGGCCTTGCCAACTGAGAACCTTGTTAACCCACTATTACTGCTGCAACTGTCTTTTAAAATAAGAAATGCCTGTTTATCTAATTTTTAATTTTTTAACATCTATTTTATTTATTTTGAAAGGCAGATTTACAGAAAGAGGAGAGACAGATAGTGAGCTGGGTAGATCTGAAACCAGGAGTCTCAAGTTTTTTCTGGGTCACTCATGTGGGTACAATGGCTCAAGGACTAGAGTCATCCTTGGCTGCTTTTCCAGGACATTAGGAGGGAGCTGGTTTGGAAATGAAGCAGCCAGGATTTCCCAGACACCCGAAATTGGTCTGCCTCTGTGTCTGACTGCTGACAACTTTCAGTTGAACTCCTATCTTAAGAACAATTCTTGCCTCTGAGAGGTATGGTTCTTGAGCAGCTGCTGCCATGGCACAGAGAGTCTGCAGAGCTGGTTCCCCAAACACTCAGTTTCTACAAAACCATGTTTTATGAAGCAACCTTCATGAAAGTTCATAACCCTCAAGTTAATCTTATATCTGATTGAACAGAACTTGGACATGTAACCTCATCTGGCTGAAAAGGAGGCTAAGTAATGCAAACTTTTGTTCTGGGCAGCAGCATATTGTAAAAATCTGCACAGCACCACTGAAGATGAAAAAGAGACAGACCAGAGATTGCAGTAGGTGCCAAAGTCTCTACCACAGGTGTTGGTTCTCTACACACCAAACTTTTTACTCCCATTCATAAATACATGCTCTGCAAATCCGTAATATCTATAGTTGAAATCAATTATTTCATATATTGTGATTCACACATGTTGTGATTCATTGGCAAGTGTCTTTTCTACTCCCAGTGATGTATTTAATTACATTAAGCTCTTTTTTATTCCTCACATCGTGTTTGATAAAATATTCTGTTTACTTTAAACTCTGTAACAGCAGGGACTCAGAAAAGAGCAAAGCCATATATATGGGAAAGAAAAAATATCCAATTGACTGAAATAACCTTAATTCTAAAGACATTACTGGAATCAGGGGATTCAGTTGTGCTGCAATGGGTGCAACATATGCTTCCTAAATATAGCGCCAGTTACTGTTTGGGCTGCCCCCTTCTGACCTAGCATCCTGCTCACGTGTCTACGGAGAGGAGAGCAGCTCCAGTTCTTGGGCCCCAGCCACTGGTGATGGAGGTCAGGATGAAGCTCCCGGCTCTTGGCTGCAGCTGTCCCAGCCTCTGACTGATGTGATCATCTACTGATCTAGCAAATTAAATATCTCTCCTCCTCTCTCTGTAGCTCTATCTCATAAATAAATAAATACAGTCTTAAAAACATATGGAAAACTACATTAACTCTTTCATTTGAATACTTAGGAAACTCCTCATACTAGGGTGATTTCGTAGAACTTGATTTTTTTTCTTGTCTGGATTAGTTAAAATAAAAAAGGGGGGGAGCAAAAGTGTACAAAGCTGTGTTTTTTGGTACTTAATTCTTTTGTGATATCATATAAAAAGTATTTGATTCCCAAACAGATTATTCCTTAGTATTTTTTTAAATCATTCTTCTTGCACCAGTATGTTGAAAGAATCCCTTCAGGTGACAATGTGTCAAAGGCATCCCGTCTCTCTGCTGGTGATCTTGTGACTTCAGCAAGCATCCGTTTCTTATGTGATACCTGAAGAAGTTATAATTCCTCTTGCTCTGTTTTCATCCCATTTTATTTCTGAAGGTTGAGGGCACAGTGTAGGGATAAGTGTGTCTGCAAGTTCAAAGACTTAGGGTAGATCAAATACTCAGAAAATTTCCACAATTCTGCTACTAACAAGTTATGTTGAGAAGCAGAGTTTGCAAGGAGCAACTCCAGAGAGAATTTCTCCCTCTCCCTTCTTTCCTTCCTTCCTTCTTTCCTGTCTTTCATCAGTTTTAATAAAAATCCAGGATATGCTGATGCAGCAAAAATCTCCAAGCTGCCCTTGACAACAGTATTTTTCAGTTAATCCTATTACATAAATGAAAAGGGTTGAAATTAATATTAAAATTTATTTTCTCAATAGTAGAAAGTGTTCATTGATAGTCCAACAAATTATGTACACAATACAAAGTTATGAATTTTATTTGAAGGCCTGTTTTTTTAAGATTTATTTCTTTTTATTGAAAAGTCAGATATACAGAGAGGAGGAGAGATGGAGAAGATCTTCTATCTTATGGTTCACTCCCCTGGTGGCTGCAAAGGCTAGAGCTGAGCCAATCAGAAGCCAGGATCCAGGAGCTTCTTCTGGGTCTCCCATGTGGGTGCAGGGTCCCAAGGATTTGGGCTGTCCTCGACTGCATTCCCAGGTCACAAGCAACAGCTGGATGGGAAGCAAGGCTGTTGGGATTAGAACTGGTACCCATATGGGATCCTGGGCACCTTCAAGGCAAGGACTTCAATCACTACACTGTCACGCTGAGCCATGAAGACCTATTTTTTAGGCGTGTCTTTGCAACTAGTCCATGTGCTCATGAGTGTTATCAAATGTAAAGGGCATGCATTTCATCAAACACTAAATTTCTGAAATATGCTGCTTGGACTTTTGATGTCCTCTAAAAGCCTCATTTCTGTGACTTTAATAGGTTTCTGCTGGCACTTGTTTGTTATTAATTTTGTGAAGTAGAAAATCTGTCCTTTGTGGATTAGAAATAAGTGCAATCTTTGCAGTAGCAATAATTTTATCATAAACAGCTAGGAAAGTAGGTTGAGCCCATTTAATTAGGTTAGTTACACCATGTTGTTGAACTAAATGGATGCTCATTTCAACATTCTACTTTATTATTTTGGTAGAACTCCATAAATTAAATATGCAGCATGCAGAAAAGATCTATATGCTTTAAAATTCAGTATTTATCCAGAGTTTCTTAAAAGACAAAAATTGATCTTTATTACTTAAACTGTCATTGAATTTGTGAGTACTCATTTAATATATCAATTTTGAGAAGCCAAAATGTGTGAAGCATAATATCTGTGCTAAGACACAGATGTATGACGGTTTTACTTGTGATAATAAAAAGAGATCCTCTTCCGGCCTACGTCGGGGCTGCCTTTCACCCTGTGCAGGGTCTGTCTCCGACCTCTTAGAGGACTCATGCTCTTGAATGTATTTGTACTACATGTGATGTAGGGAAGGTAGCTGAGCTACAACAACCTGTTTTTTTCTATGCTGATCAACGCGTTGCATTTTCTGATGATGTTACTTTCCCAGAATGGGCATATACACTGAATTTTAATTGTAGCCCATGACGGGGGGGGGGGGGGGGGGGGGGGGCAGGGGTTCTATTATCATTCAAAAGAAGGAAGGACGATTATTGACTTGGGACTGTTAACAATTGTAAGGCTGTGAGGATCCAAACAAAGGAAAAACTGACATATAAAGATGGCAAGAAGAGAAATTTTAGAACCTGGCTTCTTCATAACATTACTGAGCAAGGAAATAAAGCAATTACCCTCTCAATTGTAACTTCTGAGGTCCTTAAAATGTGAGGTGATAAGCCTCATTATTTATTATATTCCTTTAAACATTTTCTTTACAAAGAGAGAGTAAGTTTCTCTTAAAATTGTAATAACACTGGAGATACCCATCATTATACAGGAAAAGAATACTGAAGAAAAAAAAAAAAGAGAAGATAGGCTTACGCTGCCCGCCACAATGGGCTGCCTGTTTCCACTGTCCACCACAGCTAGCAGCTCTTAGGGGACTGGGGAGATAGGTCTGTAGAGGAACTGGGGGAGGGGGATGGCACCAGCAGGAGCATACAGAGACCTGGGACTTGTACCCAGGCAAGCCGAGTGAGCCTGGGACTTTCCTCACGTGATTCACCCCAGGAGGTGGGGGCAGGGGAGGGAGAAAGCTTTGAATTGGCATCCTGGCTGCAGTGCTGGTAGACTTGGCTGGGAAATGAATGCATTGCAGGAGTGAGCTAAGGTTGTTTCTTGTATTTTTTTCCCATTTTTCTGAATGGTGTTTCACATTTTTCTTCAAACTTATTCTAAAGATACTAATTCACTATATGTTTATTAATCACTGACAATGTACTAGAAATTTTTGTTGGCCTGTGGGTACAACAGTGAGTGGAACCAGGGAATGTCCTGATTTTACAATGTTTCATGGAGGTTAGATTCCACAGAAGGTTCATACTCATAAAATAATCCCTGTAATAAATGTGTTGTTGCAAGGTAATTGTTGTGAAGCAAAGACTTGATAATAAAACTGCTTCTAATAAAGAGCTACAACCTGCTAATCAGTCATAGAGAGTTTAGATGAAGCAACAAGTGAGGTAGCCTTAAAGAATGATTCACACTCTGCACAGGCATCGGATCTTTAAATCCCAAGGGCTGGAGTGTCCAAGGTTCCTTTGAGGCATTGAATCAAGGTTGCTATGACTGGATCACAAAAAAGGATGCCATGAAACAGGGTCAGTCAGAGTTTTATCATGCAGAAGGAACTCAGAAGGTTCATTTTTTTTTAAAATGAGCAACAGAGAAGCATAAACAGTTTGATATTCTAGCTTCAAAGGGGAGCTGCATTCTATTATGCATATCATTTTCTCTGTCAACAGATATTCACTACATATTCTACAAAAACTATCAGGAATTGGTAAATAAGACAGAATAAAATGATGACTAAAGTAAACATGAAAGTGTTACATAGTGGTAAAATGGTCAATCCAGCAAGAGGAGAAACACTATTGCATATATTTGCATGCAATATTGAGGCACGGAAATGCATACTGCAAATATAAATAGATGTAAAGAGAAGAAGATTCTGATACAATAAATGCATGGGACTTTAATACCCACTTTCACAAATGTACAGCTCATTTAGACAGAAAATTGGCAAAGAGAAAACAGAGTTTATTTGCACCCTAACAGACATCTGTAGAACTATCTGTCACAACTTTGAGTACATATTCTTCTCAATAGCCTATGAAATAGTTTCTAGGATAAATTTTATCTCAAAAAGTCTCAATAAATTTAAAAGAATAACAAATTTATTGTGTCTTTTTTGATAATAATTCAGTGAAAGTTCAAGTAAATATCAAGAAAGTTTTGAAATTATACAAACATATGGAAATTAAATGACTTGCTTTTGACCAATGAATGAAAAAATTTGAGATTAAAAATGTTTTCTTGAGTCAAAATGAAAATAAGACATTTACAAATTAATGTTTTTTGAATCAAAATGAAAATAAGACATTTCTAAATTAATATTAATCCTTCTTAAATTCTTCCAAATAATGGAAGAGGAATTGATTCTAGCATATTCATTCTATTCATATTTGCCTTTGGTATTGCCTTGATACCAAAACCATTCATGGACACAAACAGAAAGACAATGTATTTGATGAACACAGATGCAAAAATTCTCAATTAAATACTATTGAATTAAGTGAACTAGGACATGATAATTCATTGTGCTCAGTTGAGATTCATTTTAAGTATGGTTAACCATATGGAAACCAACAAATGTGACACACCACATTAACAAAATGAAAGACAAAGTATCATGTGATATCTCAATAGATGTAAGAAAGACATTTGGTAAAATTTCAACATCACTACATGATTAGAAACTCTGGCCAAAAATTGTGTATAGTAGGAACGTACTTCTAGATAGTAAAGGAAGAGAGGACTGAAAGTGCTAGCAAGATGAATTAGTCGCTAGAAATACCAGGTACATGAACTAAAATGCAGGTTGTCAAATGGACACAGTTGGTTTGTTTTGGCAGGGGAGAGAATGATGGCAGAAGAGACAGGACAAGTTTGATTATTGAGTACTTGGCTATAATTACTTAGGAATAAGAAGTCCTGGGTTCTATTGCACAGTCAGCTGGCTATAGATAATGTCAATAAAATGTGTATGTCTGTTGTAAAAATCTAGATGATAGAATTTTGGATGGTCTAATGATAGAGATTTCAGTTTTAGAATAGATGAATGTTTTTATCCATACTGAATATTGTACAATGTGTACATGTAACAAAACACCTCATAAATATGAATAATTTTATGTCAGCTAAAATGATTTAATAATTGCATGCATAGTTTGTATTTGCCCTTCATTCTGTTAATGCTTTATTTAAGATATTTTCTATAGAGACAGAAAAATAATTAATATATAAGTGTAAAATATGATATCCCATTAGTGTATTGTAAAGAAAATAAAGCAGAGTTGGGGATTTCGTTGATATGGAAAGGTGTCCTCAGGAAGCTTTTCTAAGGAGGCTTCCTTGAGAAGAAAAAATGAAGATAAAAACTATGTGAAAATATAAAGGAAGAGTTTTTTTTAGTAAGAACACAGCACCAAGTTCAAAGCCTCGAGGTAGACACATGTGTACTAAGTCTAAAGATCAACATAGAAGAAACATATGAAAAAGGGTTAAGACATGAAATCAGGAAGATAATTTAGGATAAGCGATGAAAAATCTTTTATGACATATGAGGACTTTGAAATTTATCTAAGTATGCAGGAAGCCATTGGAAAATTTTGAGCAAGGGATATATCACAAGTTTTACATTTTAAAAATACGTTTTGAAGAAAGGTTAGGTATTTAAAGTTATCCATAAATGTTACTATTTTTGACATGCTGATTATGATTAATTGTACTGATATACTTCCTCATATTAAACCAAATTCACATGCTTGAAGTAAGCTGCAGTTTATTATATGAGTATCATCTACAGCCAACTTCAAGTTATTATTTTCCCTAGGGCATTTGTATTAATAAAAGAAGTTTCTTTTTGATGTTTTACCAGAAATTGGAATACACCGAAGCAGGTGCCACTGATCTGAAGCACAATTTGCACTGTGATTCTTACTGATATGTTTTTGAAAGTTTTTATGTCTTATTTCTGTTTGAAACATGCAAAAGGGAGTTATCAGAAAAGAGTTGTTAAATGTAAAACAACATTTGGCTTACCAAGATATGATTTTTAGATAATCAGTTCTGTCAAGTTTCTTCTATTTATTTGACAGAGAGAGTCACAGAGAAAGTCAGAGGGAAAGGTAGATATTCTATCCACTGACTCACTCCCCAAATGACCCTAATCACTAGGCTAGATGAAACCAGAATCCAGGAGCTTCTCTTGGGTCTCCCACGTGGGTGCTGGGGCCCTAAAGACTTGGGTCGTTCATGATGCTTTCATTGGCATATTAGCAAGGAGGGGGTTCAGAAGTTGAGATGAGACACAAACTGGCTCCCTTTATGCGATGCTGGCAATACAAGTAGCAGCTTAACCTGTTACGGCACAATATGGGCTCTGTGAATAGCCTTTCATCAACATCAACATCACTTGCTAGATTGGAAATCAGAAGTCAATCTAGAATTTGAAACAACACAGGGGCTTAGTCAATGGCATCTTACTGACTTAGTTCTTTAATTTTTTAGTAAAATAAAGTGGTGAATGAATAAACAACCAAATTGAATAAGTTAATTTCCCTTATTTGCAGAATTCTTTTCAAAATATAATGCTTCTTTCATCAGCATTTTATTAAAAATTCACAAAAATGTTTATGACAAAAACTCAGTGGAATTAGCTTTTCAGGGTTTTAAGACAGACAATATACTAAAGTGAAGAATATTCAGAATTGGTGACATATAGATGCTTGCCTGTGCCTCCTATCAAATGCACATGTTCTGATGGATAACTTAGTTGTTTCTAGTTTCCTTGTTTGCAACATGGAGATAACATCTTATGGTTTTCTAGTGAATACTGAGAGACTAAGGCACTTAGAAGAATGTATATAGAACCGAATTTGTTTAAAAAAATACTTGTCATAATAGGGCTAGTAGTTGTTCTATGGAATAAAATTAGCCACAAACTTGGCCATAAGTTATTTCACAGTAGTGTTCCTCCTATTAAACAAAGCTATAAAAAATACAATGAGAAAAGCCATGCTAAATAATTGCTTTATCAGTAAATGTTCTCATATGAAAGAGATAATGAATGTTTAACATTTTGCACAGTAGCAGGTTCCATAGCTGTAATGGTTATTATAAGTGCACTTAGCTAAATGAAAGTCCTAATTGTTGTAAGGCTCAAGCAGTTATATAAATACAGCATGTTATGAGAGAGACAGCAGCAAGTTGCACTCTAGCCAGAGATTTACCAGTTGTCTCCACTGCAATGGATAGTACCTTTCAAGGCACAAATTGTTGTTATCTCCTTAAAAGTCATTTAACCCAGGTTTTTTCTATGTGTCCATATGGATGATGGTATTTTGTGGTGTTTTTCATCTGATCTGGCAATAATGCCATTTCCAGAGACTTGAGTTGACTATGGTTTTGGCCAGGGTTATGTATTGTTTGTCACATTCATCGGTGATCATGGCAACGGAGGCTCTGCCTTCAAAAGCACCTGGCTATTTAAAAGCTTTTCCTCCCCTTTGCTCAGAATTTGGAAGCATGTACATGCTTTAAAAGTTGTATAGCAGCTGGGTGGGAGGAGGCGATAAAAGCTGGGCCAGAAGATGTCATGTCAGACTGCCTGAAGATAGATTTCTAAGTGTATCACTGACTTGGAAATGTTCTACCTTACATGAATGTTTCTACTACTACCTATTGCAAATTACAACACTAATTTTTTCAGACTGTAATAAAATCCAATGCCAGAATGTAAATAGTTAGTCCTGCTTATGCTATCATCTCATGTATTTGGCAGTGATAATTATAATCAGTCTGCCAGAACCTGACAGTTGGGAAGTTTTTGCTATAATAATCATTATACCTACTTATGGGGTCAGATAGGTGGTCATTGGGCTGAACATGTTATTTCCAGGGATCTGCTTGTCCCCTTTTCTCTCTAGATCTCTTCTCTCATCAACATTTCAAGTTTTTTTTTTTTTTTCTCGATGGGAAGGTATTCTCCCTTTCAAAATAATCCTTTTAAAATGTGCTTTTGGTAACCCTGTAAAAAGTAGTGCACACATTTAAGTTAATAAAAATTAAAGCTTTTTTCCATGGTTTGAAGGGGGTGCAAAACTGACAATGTAATGTATATTAGTGAAATTGGCATTTTGAAGTTTGGCTAATATTTATAACCTTTGTTTATTTCTTTATACTTTTGAGGAACTGTTACTTCTAATTGTAATTGTTCTATTGCTTGCTGAATTCTTTATTTCGTGGAGAATTGAGCTTGTAATGATAAAGTAAATTGAAAGAATGTTTTGTGAAAATTAAAATAAATACATGAAAAGAAGGAGAAATGAAGGTGACAGTGAGGGAAAGAGGAAGAATAGGATGAGAAATAGCATATTCTTAAAGATCTGTTTGAAATATATAAAGTTTGTTCCTTTTATATAAATGACACACTGAAATAAATTAAAACTTCATTACTGGGTCTGTGAACAAGTTTGTAAAGGAACAGAAAGAATCAAATTTATAGGATCTAATGATATGTTTAAATACAGAAATAGAGAATTCAGTTTTGCAACTAAGTCTACTGTAAAAGCAAACTTACCCATTTCATCCACAAAGAAAATTATCTTAGCAACTAAAAGCTATCATTTATAGTTTCTCACCTCTCACAATCCTTAAGAATCTGTCTTTATCAAGATTCAAGTATAAATATCAATTTTTTATAGAATTTTATATTATCCCATGTGCTATGTAACAAATACTAAAACATGGTTGTACACCTCTTCAGTTTATGTGGTATAATTTGGGGGTAAAGTTTATGATGTATTGACTTGTTAAGCATATAGGTAGCATATGCGCATGGCACATCAAATGAAATCTGGAAGTCTATAAAACGCATTCTAAAATGTGTTAAAAAGTTATAAAAAAGAAAATTCCACTTGATATTTTTTAAAATAAAGCTTTATCTATTTCCAAATTGTTGGAAGAAAGGTGTTTGAATGTGCACACCATTAAGGAATAATCAGTCTAAGCCATGAATATGCTAATTTCCCAGAGTTGACAATTATACAATGTATCATTAATTGAAACATCACAATGTACCTAACAAATGCGTACATTTATTGCTGGTCAACCACAAAATAGGAAGAAATAAAAGAAAATTCAAATGTTGAAGATTTGTAATGTTTAAAACATGTACAAGCAACCATTTCTGGGAATTCAAGTCCTTTTAAAATGCATTTATAATGACTTCCATTACTCACTATCTGTGGAAAAAGCGTATACTCAATAAACCCTTCAGCAAATATAAACTCTTTCTTATCTGCTTAGTGAGTTTGCCTTTAAATTTATTTCCTTCTTGTGCTCTTTTAAATGTCTTTTGTTAAAATAGTTTTAATCATAACGAAATTGGATGAACTCATGACTAAAACCCTTTAGAGAGCACTCTGAATGCCTGGCATCATATTTCCCAAGCAGTCTTTTGCCTCGGAAAATGATTTATTAACCAGAGTTCAGCTGGCTTTTGCTTTTTGTTGTCGGTGACAAAAGGCATGTTTAAGTATGTTAAATTGGCTTAACAAAGTGGACAGAAATGATGGTTTACTGTAGGAGAATTTGCTGCCAATGCATATTTCGTCTTTGTGTTGCATATAAGGAATCTGACCTCAAAGAAAAGAAACATATGCTTCCATAGATAAGGTCCTAGAGATGAATGGGTTTGTCTACTGTCTAGTATGTTGATCAGGGAGAAGGCAGGAAAAATGGAAGGTGGAAAATAAGTCTCCCTGGAAGCCTGATTCCAAAGGGAAAAAGTGAAGTACAACAGAGAAATGATATATAAAATGGAAGAGGAATGGGTAAATGGATGAAGAATTTAAGAAAAAGCACAGGCATATTGTCAGTCAGCAATCTCTCAGGGGTCATATTTGTTATTTGTCCCTTAGCAAATGGTTCTGGAATTTTAAACAGTCAATATGCCTGCTCTAATGAATTAGGCTGTCAAAAATAAATATATAAGCTCAATTTGAAGACATTGCTCCATCAATTATATAATTCCAACAGTCACAGACATGATCAGGTTCTATTTCGGGTTCTGTCTCTATGTGTTGAATGAATTGAATTAAGACTGCAGAATTCTTGCCTAGCTTGGTGTGATTCATGTACCTGGAAGATAGAGATTGTAGCTTTAGCTCACTTACTTCATTTGAACAATTCTACAGGCTGTGTGCTCCTCAAGTGTTTTGTACTTTGTGACAATCTCATGGGTGTCCTCATGTCACATTAGCATTCCTTTCACAATATTATTCATTCTATTTCACCTTGTAATTTGATTAAAATATAATTTGTTGTGCTACAAATATTTATACCAGTAGCTGGCGCCATGGTGCGAAAGGCTAGACTTCCACCTGCAAGTGGCAGCACCCCATATGGGTGCCATCTAGTGTCCCAGCCGTGGCACTTCCAGTCTTTCAGACTGGGAAGGGAGTGGAGGATGGCCCAAGTCCTTAGAATGCTGCAAGCACACGGGAGACCTGGAGGAGGCTCCTGCCTCCTGGCTTCAGATTGGCTCAGTTCCAGTTATTGTGGCCATTTGGGGAGTGAGCTAGTGGATGGAATATTTTTCTCTCTGTCTTTCCTTCGCTCTGGAAATCTGCAATTAAAATAAATAAATATTTTTTAAAGAAATATTTGTAACAAAGAAACACCCCTGATTTAGCATTACTTGATATAGAGACCAGCACTTCATTCTTAAAATTGAAACTTTCATTTCTAAGACGCATCACTCCCATGGTTCTAGACCTTTCCTGTCAGTCCATGTTTCCTTTTTCTCTTTCTTCTCACTAAGTGCTTATAAACCAAGGCCTATCAAAAATAAAAATGTTTTTTGTCAGGTATATTTAAAGAATACTGCAAATGATAACTTTTGATGATTCATTATGGTATATTGGATTATTTTCCAAACTGCAGTATATTGAAATTTGTAAATGTGTTTAACTCAACACCCTAGCATTGTTTCAAGCTTTTGGGGGGAGTTCTTTTTTTATTATTATGCTCCAAAGATTATATGTTTGCAGATAGCTCAAATGTTTATATAATATAATAGGTTCTGATTTCTATTTCAAGTGTCCACTCAGTATTTCCATTTGTATTTAATAGCTGGAATATTTGCCAGAACTTCAAATTTCATATTTTGAAATGAAGACTGATAGTTTTTTTTCCTTTTGATTAAGATAGTTCCTATCAATTCATTTCAATGAACCATGTGCAGCTGAATGCTAAACATAGAATAATTGATAGGACATTGTTTTAAGGTTGTGGGAAGTAGACAGTGCACTGAGGGTTGAAAAATTGGGGAGCTAAATGCAGATCAAGTCATATAACACCATGAATGTCTTCCTATGGAGTTCAGTTTTCCTTAAGACAAAACAGAAACCAGTGGATGATGTTAAGGTAAGCAATGATCTGATTTGCATTTTTAAAATCTTTAGGATTCCAACATGAGATATATTAGAGCAAAATTTGAGTGGAGACTGTGAAGTCAGTTATCATAAGCTAATGAGATAACCTTATGATACTGACATAAATTGTTCTTTTTCTTGGGTGTAAGTAGTTTGCTGTTTTTGTTTGTTACTGAATGTGAGAGTCTCCATAGGCATTGAATATATTTTGTTTTTCCTTGTATTCTTGCTCATCTTTAGCACAATTCTTTGCACCTTGTATGAACATGACTTGCTTAAAATATTTTTTATTTTTTAAAGACCATTTCCCCAAAGGACTTATAAACTGAAATATATAGAGAAAGCAATTAATGAGAGCCCAAGGAAATAGAGAGTTAGTGAAGGGTGAAATATAATCATAAAGAAAGAAAATAAAAGTTGATGACAAGGAGTGCCCATTTAAAAGATATTAGTTAAAATAACTGCTGCTTTAACACAAAGATTTTCACTCCCAAGGTACAGAATCTCATCCCTTTCATCAATAGTTTTGCTTGGTTTTTTAATATATAAGTACAATGGCTTGTAAGAGCTAGAGTACACAGTAAAAATCATGTGGGCAGAACAATCTAATTTTCTCTCTGTCCAGTAACTACACCTGAATGGAAACTCAGACCAGGGCACAGGAAATGAATAAATATGGGTCTTAATGTTCCTTTCGGCCAGAGTACGAAGTGGAATGAGTGTTTTGAACTTCCATTAGTCATTGTGTTATTGAATGATAAAATTTCGGCTGAGAGTCCAAAACTATTGTCCAATTTCAGTACATTTGAAAGAGTTCTTCCTCTTGGATAAAGTTTTTAAAATATAGTTTAGCATTAGATAGTTTAGCTTTATTTTGCATTTAACAGGTGCCACATTACATATTTTCTCATGAGAATACCATCATTGCCGTTATCCACTACCCTACAGATAAAAGAGTTGAGGGTCACAGAAGGTAAACAACCACTAAAAACTGCTTAACCATGGTACTTGTGTTTTGTACTTAATGCTTTCCTGTTTCATTTCATAGAAGAGAAAATGACTGACTTTACTGTGAGCTTCTGGGTTCCCAGGAATTCTCTTGGTCTCAATTTGAATTTAAACTAGTAGAAATCCATTTACCTCAATCAACTTAATTAAGAGTTTTACTGTGCAAATCAATATGCTAATAAAACCAAAATGTATAATTTTAAAAGAACATGCTAAATTCTTTGGTTATATACTTATTTTGATTTAAGAATCATCTTTCTGATACTAGGACAAGTGATTTAAGATTTTTCCTCATAATTTCATCATGCTTGGAGTGGTGAGTTTGAAAGCATTTCAGAGCTACTGAACTATTAAAACCACTTGAGCAGGGCCCTCAGAGCATGCCCTACATCAGGGACCATTGGGACAGCCTGGGGTAGCCATCCCCATTCCCAGGATACGGTGGCAGTTGGGAGGCTGGGTGTGGCTTGTCCCGTTATTTCCCACTCCCTTCCCTAGATACAGCAAGACAAAAAAAAAAAAAAAAAAAAGAGTGTGGAAACAATGATTCACTCACTTTCTTCTAACCCTTGATCATTCTCACCGTAATCAACTATATAACATTAACAAAAATAAAATACAAACATGGATCTCCTGAAAATTTGTATTACAGTAACAACAATTCACATATCAGAATAAATACACACAGAAACATCTCCCTACTACTATCCCCCATAGAGTCACCACAAAAGACAAGAAAGTGAAATGGTGCCAACTGGAGACCATTATGCTCAGTGAAATAAGCCAATCACAAAAAGACGGTAACATATGCTATCTCAGATATAAAGCAGTCTTGATACAAAATACTGAATCAATAGATGCATAAGTAAACAAGCATGTACATATAGTCATCTAGATGATCTGTAAAATAGAGACTGTCATATTGAGATGTGAAGATACAATTCAGTGTGCATCTCTACTTCCAAGATGGAATCACAATGAAACTCTTAAATATGTCTTGACAATAGGATACTGGATTCTCTGCCATTGCCCATATCTGCAATATCAGGATACACTTAAATGGCAGAATGATGGACTTACAACTGTTTTTGAAGAACTATACTATGATAATAATATTAGGAAAATAAGTAGGACGAGGGGAATTGGGGAGGGTGGGATGGGGGAAATCACAGAGTCTATGGAGCTGTATCATAAAATAAAAATAAACAAATACAAAAAACACAGATCAAAAAGCCACGGATATTAATTTTTATATGAAAATAGCTTTTTATAACTGCTTTCCCCTGATTTAAAAAAAATATCCATTTAAGCATGTGTTTGTGCAGTGCGGATAAGAATATTGCTATATTAGCTATGTTACTAAAGTAAATTAAAACCAAGTTTGTTGACTTCTTAAATAAGGGTTCTACACACTACCAGAGTTAACATTCTATGTCTTTAGATAGATCTTCTAAAATTCTTGTATTTTTGGCTTCTGAAATACAGTGGTGGCGATTGGGTAAATGAAGCTACTGCAAAGCTTGGTTTTGTGTACTATGCTTAAAAGGAAACAAATATACCACTTTAGAGTGTCAGCAGGAATACGTGTGGAGACAGTGAGGGAGTTAGTGTCAGAAAGACCAGAAAAGTCAAGCAGTCCCAAATGAACTCATTAAGACCAACTTTGTCTAGTACCACAAACGAGGCCTCAAAGAAGTCTGCAGGGTTTTTGTGTGAGTAAGAAACAGCTGTATCGTATTGTAAAGAAAAACCATTGAGTCTGTGCTTATTTCAACCTTGAAACATGTAACTGATGGCTGCAGCAGGTGCAGGAGGGGTCTGCACTTATCTACAAATCACCCTGACCCCAGAAGTAGATTTCCCAAATAAAAGGCTCTTTTGCATTTTTAATAAGTGGCTGAGGTGTTCTTTGCACTGACGATAGGCAACCATAATGGTTAATCTAGCAATAATAAAACATAGAAAAGTGAAACGAAAGCTGTTTTGATTATTTTCCCTGAGACAACAGGTGAAAAAAACTGAGACCTAATAGCCAAGTTGTCTTGGAATATCTATGACTGTTTCAGTTTTAAAGTGTTATGAATAGATGCTCAACCTTGAACAGCCTGAGTGAAAATGCTGCAGAACTTCTAGATTGTCCAGGGAGCATGTGCAAGGACTCAATGAACAAGGCTCTTTAAAAGGTAGCTCATACATTCTCTTTCTTTCTTTCTTTCTTTCTTTCTTTCTTTCTTTCTTTCTTTCTTTCTTTCTTTCTTTCTTTCTTTCTTTCTTTCTTTCTTTCTTTCTTTCTTTCTTTCTTTCTTATGAAGTTGAAGGCTGAAGTACAGTAAAAATAGTTGATTCTTACCTTGGCGATGTGTACTGACAGCAAAGATGCCATTACGGAACAGAGCTTATAAATCTGCAGATTGTAAGGAATCAAGAATCCTACACTTATCTGAGAAACAATTGTATAGACAGAGGCTATGTTGAGTTAATGCGTGGAACAAGGACTGAACTCTGCTCCAGTACAATCTTGGTCAGAATCCTTCTTCTGGAGATGTGTTTTAGGAGATGGCTTCCACAGGCTATAAAATTTCCCACTTTTACCCTGTCCAATAAAATTTTAGGCTCTTTCAAGCAAGAAACCAGGAGATTTTATTTGAAAGATTAGAGAAATGGCTTATGTGTCTATGGAAGCATAACTCATTCATATTAACCTGGAGTTGATCCCTTTTACTGTACTGATTCAGGGAGATGAGGCAAGACAAGATACATTTTAAACCTTCTTTGGCTTCTGCTTTTGAGTAGAGATGAAAAGGAGTAGAGTGAAGCATGTGTAGACAATATATTACTTAATGTGGAGCAATACGTACTTCTTCATTGCTTGTGGACACTTTTTACATGACTGATCTTAAGCAAGCGCTGCATCCAGAGCCACTGGAATAGATGAGTAGGTAGAAGAAAACCACAGCTCAAACTCATTTCCTGTGGTGCTCCCAGAGTTCATGCTATGGTCTTAGAATGCGATGTACTTTTAATAATGTCAAGATTATAGAACTAAGATCTTATCACCTTAATCCCTAGGAAACATTTGCCCCTGCCAATGGTGATGGATGGTCCCCTAAAAGAAGAATCTAATGCTGAGACTCAGGTGAGAAAATTTACTTTATCCCCTTATCTAAAATACAACTTCCTTTCTATGCCTCACTCAAAAATCATTCTTATACATATAATTGATATTCAGTATAATTCAGTATTTCAACTGTGTTTGAGGAAATTTGCTAATCCCAGAAAACCCAAAACTAATATTTATGAAAGAATAGTTGAATAGTTATATATATATATAATATGTGGTTCATATATACATATATAAATATGATTCATAATATAATCAAATGTGAATATTGATTATGTTTCAATCAAAGTCATTTGCTTGGCTTAGATTTGGAAAAGATTCTCATTTAGGTAAATTGGTTATATATATATAAATGTTATATATATATATTTACTTATATATATAAGATTTTACTTATTTTTATTTGAAAGATACCCCCATGTGAGTACAGGGGCCCAAGGCTTTGGGCCATCTGCCACTACTTTCCCAGGCCATAAGCAGGGAGCTGGATCAGAAATTTTACAGCCAGGACATGAACAAGCATGCTGGCACTTGCAGATGAGGATTAGTTAGTTGAGCTTTTGCCCTGGCCCTATATAAAAAGATCTTAATATGCACTTTCTAAAAGAATAGACATGAGGGCCTGGCATGATAGCCTAACGGTTAAAATCCTCGTCTTGAACACACCCAGGATGCCATATGGGTGCCGGTTCTAATTCCAGCAACCCCGCTTCCCAACCAGCTCCCTGCCTGTAGCCTGAGAAAGCAGTCGAAGACAGCCCAAGCTTTAGGACCCTGCACCAGCATGGGAGACCTGGAAGAGGCTCCTGGCTTCTGGCTTCAGATCAGTGCAGCTCTAGCTGTTGCGGTCGCTTGGGGAGTGAACCATCAGGCAGATCTTCCTCTCTATCTCTCCTCCTCTCTGTGTATCTGCCTTTCCAATAAAAATAAATCTTTTTTAAAAAAAGAATAGACATGAATGATCAGTGGGTAGATGAAACATTGCTCAACGTCACTAGTCATCAGGAAATGCAAATCAAAACCACAATTCGATACCAACTCACCCTAGTCAAGATTATCTTCAAAAAGACAAGAAGTAGCAAATATTGGTGCAAATGGGGAGAAAGAATCTTATACAACCTAGATAAGAAACAAAATTAATGTAATCATTATGGGAAATAGTTTGGAGTTTTTTAAAAAGTTAAGAATGAAATGACTGTAATACCCAGCCATCTAATACTGGTTAAATTTCCCGAAGAAACAAAATTGGTTTGTCAAAGAAACATAGGCGCTCTGGATGTTAAGCACTATACACAGTAGCTAGATAGGAGATCAATTTCAATGTTGATCAAGGAATGGGTTGAAAATATTATATGATATGTATAAATATTATAAAACATTGAAAATGTGATGTATGTATATATTATACATCTGATGTATAATGCATATGTATTGTTTATATGTGCGTATCAACAAACACTGAACCATGATCCAGTCATAAAAATATCCTATCGTTTGTGACAATATGGATGGACCTGAAGGACATTGGGTGAAAGTCACGCACAGACTAACACTGCATGATCCTCATGTGTGCATTATATGCTGTATCCACAAGCATGTACTGTTGTGTGTCACTTAAAAATGAAATTAAAATTAAAAAATCTAAATGTTGCCATTTGCTGAAGTCTGTTGCCTCCTAGGCATCCCAGCTAGTGCATCTGGCTCCATGACAAAATGTGTCAGGTCCTGTCAGTCATCATGCTCCACACGACACATCATGGTTCAGAAAAGAGTGTAGACAGTGAAAGGTGATGGTGTCACCTCACAGGAAAAGTAAGATAGGATCCGACCTATTATTAAAAGGAACACATTTTTAAGATTGAAAGATCAACTTGTTAGGCCACTTGACTTTATTTAGTTCAAAAGAATCGCTATCTAATGCATGGGAATAAACAAAATGACAAAATTTGGCTCAATGGCCTTCATTGGTTTGAGATGGATTACAGGATTCCTTCACTATCTCAGATCTCATCTTAATTCAATATTTGCAAAATACTTTGACTTATTTGAAAATTGTTGTTTAAATATTTTAAATTAGGGGAGTTGTAACAGTTTTTAAATTAATGACAAAATATTTTCTAAAATAATTTACATAACACAGTACCTGCTATTCTTCATAAACATATACTTTGCTTTTGCATTGTTTTATTTTAGTATGGGTAACAAATATCATGCAAATCTGATTTTATGAAATGTCATTTCTCACAGAGTTAACTGAGACTTAAGTTGCTTAAGCTATAAAGAGAAATTAGATATAAAGAGAAATCAAACATAATTAGAGATAAAATTCAACTAATTATATGGAGACAGAAGAGATGATATGCTCAACACTATGTCACTTTTTCAATTCCTAAAGATTTATTCTAATATTAAATTCCAGACAAACCAAGAACCTATGTTTACTTTGCTTTATGCTTTACTAAAGTAGCTCTTCTGATAGGTCAAACATGTAAGGGCATGGTTCTCTAAGTAACAGCGAATTTAGACTTGTCAGGATTATCAAACATTTATGAATTCTCTTAGTAGGAAATAGAATGCTTATTTCTATTCTTACTTTTTGTAATGTGGTCCAGAGGTTCAGGCAGGACAACCAACAGAAAGTTACACAGCTTGAATAAGAACCCATTTTTTAATTTCTTGTTTTTCACCATTAAGCTATGTGGATCAGGTTTTGGTTTTTAATAAGCTGAGGAAATTTCCTTTCTTCCTAGTGTCTTAGGAGGTAACATGAAGGGCTGTTTGATGTTTTTACATGCTTTTTCTGATTCTATTGATGTGATCTTCAAAATTTAACTCATTGATATAATAAGTTTAATTAATTGATATTTGAATGTTGAAATAGGATTGTGTACTTGTGATAAATGGTCATGGGGTATAGTTTGCTTGTTCCTTATTGGATTATATTTAGTAATATTTTCCTGATGGTTTTTGTCCCTATGTTCAAATTAACTTGTAGATTTTTTTTTCATTTTCTTTTCATGTAATGTCTTTATCTGGTTTTAAGGTAATATTGGGTACATACAACTAGTTAGAAATTGTACTCCAACAGTATTAGAGAATTGACAGAATTCATTCTTTAAATGTTTGATATAATTCACCTTTAAATTTACTTTGCATGATGTAATGCATTTTTTTAAAGATTTATTTATTTTTCTTGGAAAGGCAGATTTCCAGCGAGAAGGTGAGACAGAGATTGAGATCTTGCATCTGCTGATTCAGTCCCCAAGTGGCTGCAACAGCCAGAGCTGAGCCAATCTGAAGCCAGGAGATAGAAGCCTTCTTTCACATGGATACAGGGTCCCAAGCACTTGGGTTTTTCTCTGCTGCCTTCCCAGGTCATTGGCAAGGAATTGGATAGGAAAAGGAGCAGTCAGGACACTAGGTGGCACCCATATGGCATGTCAGCACTTGCAGTTGGAAGAATAGCCTGCAGAGCTGCAGCAATGACTCAGAGATGTGGTCTTTCTTTCTTTCTTTCTTTCTTTCTTTCTTTCTTTCTTTCTTTCTTTCTTTCTTTCTTTCTTTCTTTCTCCTTTTCTTTTCTTTTCTTTTTTCTTTTCTTTTCTTTTCTTTTCTTCTCTTTTCTTTTCTTTTCTTTCTTGATGGTTAAATTTTGGTCCCCTTTCAGTAATACATATATGCTTACTTAAGTTGTCTGTCTCACTTTGTGTGAGTTTTGGCAGATTTGATTTTTCTAGGAATTAATCAATTTAATTAGGTAAATCAATTTATGGTGCCATGGTTTTAATGGATTCAACCCAAATATTTATATTGAAATCCTGACTCTCATTATGTAGGAGACAGGACATTTGTAAAGTTAGTGACTGATTAGGACAGTGCCATGATTGGCATTACAGCCCTGCAGAGACTGCAAAGAGTTGACAAGCACCTACCACAGAAAGCCCAGTGGGTATTGCCATCTGGGAACCATGATATGGGCCTTCATCAGTCCTTAAATCTCCTGATGTCTTTATCCTGGATTTCCCAACCTCAAGAACTGTGATAAATACATTTTTGTTGTTGTCAAACCATGTAGTTTAGCTTGCAGCAGTGGCCCAGACTGTCTCAGATGGTGAACACAGACTTACTCATGATATTCCTTTGTAATTTTAATATTCATGGATTGTGCGGTGATGCTTCTCTTCCATTTCTGATCTTAGTCATTTGCATACCCTTTCTTCATTTCTGTTACTCTGGGATTAGGCTTATGGCTTTTGCTTATCTTTATGAAATATCAATTTTGTTTTTGATTTTCTTTATTGAAAACGCACTTTCTACTTCATTGCTCTCTGCTCTTTTACTTCTGGATACTTGGGATTTGATTTAGTTTTAAATTTTCTTGAAATAGAAATTTAGATGATTGTCTTCATTTACTATCTTGTAATGTAAGTGCTCAATGCCATAGACTCCACTGTATAACATAAAATATGTTTCCATTTCTTTTAACTCATACTTTAAAATTTCTTGTAAGAATTTTTTTTTTAAATTTGTGTGGTTAGAAGCATTTTTTAAAAATTTCTATTTCTTTTGTGTGTTTTTCCAAATTACCTTTCTCTTGTAATTTCCAGTTTAATTCCATTGAGCTCTGAAAACAATCATCATATAATGTCTATTTTAACATTCCTTGTAAGGCACAACTACTCTCAATTTTAATTTATCTGAGAAAGAATTTCTCCATCAAATCTAAATTTTCACTTGAGGATTTATGGTTCATTAGTTATTTCTCTAAGCACTTTACTTGTCCGCTTGCTTTTTGCTTGCATTGTTTCTGAAGAATAACCAGACAGTGTGTATCCTTGTTCTCTTATGGGCCAGCTATCTTTATTTTCCCCTTTGGCTTACTTACAATGTTTTGTTATTATTGTTGTTGATGCTGTTGATGTTAATGTCTAATTATGATGATATTTGAAAATGTTGTAGCCAGGGCCCAGCATGGTAGCCAAGTGGCTAAAGTCCTTGCCTTGCATGCACCAAAATCCTAAATGGGCACTGGTTCATGTCCCAGCTGCTCCTTTTCCCTTCCAGCTCCCTGCTTGTGGCCTGGGAAAGTGGCAGAGGATGGCCCAAAACTTTGGGAACCCGTACTTTCATAAGAGACTCAGCATAAGCTCTTGGCTCCTGACTACAGATCAGCTGAGCTCCTGTCCTTGAGGATCCTTGGGGAGTGAACCAGCAGGTGGGAGACCTTTCTCTCGCTCTCTACTTCTTTCTGCAATTTTGCCTTTCCAATAAGAATAAATAAATCTTTTAAAAAAATAAAAGGAATTGATGTAGCTAGGTATGCGTACCTTCACTGTACACTTTCACTGTTTAGTGGTTTCTGATCTTCCTGGAACTACGGTTCAGAAACTTGTTAATTTTGGGAAATTCTCAGTCATTGGTGTTCCAAATCTTTCTTCCATTTCTTTATTCTTCTAGGATTGGAATGAGTTTTATGCTATAATCCTTGCTTGACTTAGCTTTCTTAGATACTCTCTTGTTTGATTCATCTGTCTTTTATTTTGCATTTCCAGCTTTTGGAGCTTTCTGTTGAGATAACCTTAAGCACCAAGACTCTCTCCTTAGCCATTTCCAGCCTGCAACCAGCCTGAGAAAAGAATTCTTTGCTTCTGAGGCAGTGTACTTGACTTACAGCACTTATTTTTTACTGTTTCTCAGAATTTCTGTAATGTTCTTACACTGTCCATCTCTTCTTTCATGATGTCTACTTTCATTCATTGCAATCCTTAGCATATTCATTATAGTTTTAAAAAATAATTCCGACATCACTGTTAGGGTCCAAAGTCGCCCCTCTGTTGGAAAGCAAAGAACCAGATGTGAGTACAATCAGCAAGCAGAGTTTATTGAGCTGGCCAGCCAGGGTCAAGCTCCTCACACAGACACACAGGACCGGTGGATGAAACAAGACCCCGAGCTAAGGACAAGCCAGATTCTTATAGGCCAGTTTGGCTGTTCATGACAAGACAAAACTATTCTAAGCTAAGGAGTTACAGATGCAAAGCAATAGGTAACATATCTGTGAAATACAGACCATGGGGCTATTTTATTTTTACACTTATCAGGACCACTGACCCTTACTTACATCCTGAGCCTGGGTGCGGTGCACAATGGGCTCTAACTCTTATCAGTGCCTGCAAAAAAACCACTGACCCTCACAGCCTAGGCCTGGGAGTATGGCCCAAGTTATTTGTAGAAGCTTCTTTTTACTTTAAATTCAAGTTGCTTTTGACTTACTCAAACCACTTGTAATATGTAGACCTTTTAACATTTTGGTTGCCTCTAACAATCACTGCCCTGAGTCTGATTCTGATGTTTGATCTGAATCTTCAAAATACTTTGTTATTTTTGCCTTCCAGTAGGCTTTGTAACATGTTGTTGATAGCTAGATAGGATGTACTGAATGAAAAAGAATTTCTGGTAATCAGGTGTAAGGAGGCAAACGGAGGCATTCTGTAGTCCTGTGATCTATTGTCTGAAAGATTATGCCTTCTGAGATTTGGCTGGGCACCCCCTGTCCCCCAGCCCTCGCACTCCCCACTGAGGAAGAGCAGAATGGCTGTGGGTTGTGAAAAACTCCAGCAAGCTAGGTTTGGTCTAAGCTGTTTCTCCTCAGGACAGGCCTAATTGAGAACCTAATGTCATGAAATATTTCAAAATGGTTCTCTTTCTATTCCCTTTCTTGAAGAACAGGGTGGTTTTCTTTGGTGATATTTCCATGAGTGCCTGAGTTGCAGGAAGTAAAATTCATACACACACACACACACAAATGGGGCTTCCAGTGATTGGAATTCCATGTTTTTTTTTTAATTGTCTATTCTAGGCTTCTAGTAGTTTGTCAAGTATAGCTCAAGTTTTCCTACCCTGGTAGTGGTTACCTGGAGGATTCTGCTCTTCAGATCTTTAAATTTTTAGAGCAATTTAGGGTAAATGACACATTGGTGACAGAAGGTCCCTTCTCTGAGGGATATACGTAAAGACCCCTGAGTTCATTGATTCCTTTGTTTTTTTCCCCTTTAGCCCCTACCTATTTTTGATTATTCATTGTCTCTCACCATGAATGGGAGTTTCAGAAGGGCCATTGTCATCTTGTTGCTGACTGAGGAGCTGTTTCCCCAGAGCTCCCCAGCACCCTCAGCCTGGAGTTAACACTGATTCAGATTAGCTTTGGGTCACTTGTGCAGCAAGGAGAAGTTTTAACCCCTTGTAGACCTGCTTGTTTCTTTGGAGTGAGTCTGAGGAAAACCTCTTCCTAGGATTCCTGTTCCCTTGATGTTTCCAGCTGACTCCCTGCCCTTTCCCCTGAGCGGGACATATTTTCTCTCCTCAGCCTGAAGCTTCTGTTTTCTGCCTGGCTGAGCTCACCGCCTTCCTATGGCACCTCAGGGAATTGCCCTCTTATTACCACAATTACAATCTGTACACATTTCATTAAACTAATATCGCTTCGCACAGGCTTTCTCCACAGAACTGCGCAGCTGGAGGCCCATTTCTTTTCCTCAGCTTAAACACTTTGACAGGTTAAGAAAGCTATTATGGCTGAATAACAGGTGTTGCAAAACAATGTGCATTTGATGTTTAAATGAGAGAGCTTCTTTATTGACTGCCTTTATTGCAGCTAAGCCTCTCCTTTTTCATGATGACTGGCTTTCTACTGTTTTTACTGCTTTTTAAAGTGTATTCTGTTGTTTCAGAATAGGCCCAAAGTGTCTGCGTGCAGTTATTTGTTATTCTGCTGTCTTTTGCTTTTATCATTATTATTATCATTATTTGGGTTTCCTACTTTCTTTTTCAACTGAAGAACAATATAAGTTTATGAATTGTATTGGATCCCTCCATGTGGCTCCAATAGAAGCACATGCATTTGTGAACAACTCTTGCAGTGCCTCTAAGGAGGCCTCTCTCCAGTGCTTTGCCTGTGTGTAAATATCCTACCTAAGTCCCTTCCTCTACCTTCTAGAGACCCAATGAATTGATTCCCAAAAGAGAAATAATAAACTACAAAGGAAGACTTGCTTCCCTGTTAGAGCTGCCTTATCTAAATAGAACCATCACATTCTTTGTTCAGAATCTCCCCACACCGAACAGCTACCCTGACATATTATGTTTGGTATTTATCCCTTATCTCTTGGCATGTTATTTATTCTTCTTTTTGCTCATCGGTGTTAAGCAATTCTTTATTCCTTTTCTCCCTTCTTCACAAAATAACATGCTCAGCAGGATATGCACTGTTATTATTTCAGGAAGATGACTTTTGGTAAAGAAACAGTCAAGTGTTAAAATGCCATTTTTCAAAGGCAAGTGCTCAGTGAGAGAGAACACATGATTATGAAAGCACAGCAATGAATGGAAGTAAAGTACAGCTTTGAAATAGAGTTCTTCCTTTACAGTATCAGCTGCTGTGCTTCACATACTGTAAGTACTTAAAGATGTTGATCACCTTAATGCTAACTTTGGAAAGTAAAATTCATCGTCATGTTTATTACATGTGTGGAAGTAAAAAATCATGAAAAAAAGGCAAAGAAAATCCGTTGTCTTCTTTAGCTGATACTTTTATCTTACTAATTAAATATTTTCACTATGTTGATTTTCTGTTCATTTTTGTTGGGCCAAGTGGAGTCATTTCCTAAGGAAACAGTACACATTTTACCCAATCCATACATCTTGCCCCCTAGGATCAGGACTGTGCCTAGTTCCCTGTGTGTCTTCAGGGTCTGGAGTACATAGAAGTAAATACATTCTAGTACATCGTGCTCAGTAAAGGACTCTGAGTGGCTTAGCCATAATCACCTTAGATATTACTATAATGCGGATGCTGTTTGATCCCCATTCTGCCACAGATTTCTGTTGTTGAGGTATTGGTTTTAAGGTGGAGGTATTAGAAGAAGATGTGGAATCTTCCAGCTATGGGGCCTGATGGAAAGGCCTTGGACATTTGGGGACATGTTGTACTTCTACTGGGACACTGCTGGGTCCTCATGAGAACGGTTGGGCGTACCATCCTGAGCCTCTGGGTTCTCTGGGTTCCTGTTCAGGATGTGATTGCACGCTCCCTAAAATCCCTCTCTATTATGAGGTCCTCACCAAAACTGACTTGATGCCAGGGCCATCCCCTTGAATCTTCAATGCTGTGAGCTCCATAATGCTCTATTCTTGATATAATAAGTGTGTCTCGAGGCAAAAACTGGTATAGAAATGAAGTTTTTGTATAGATTTCAAATGTGTCCTAAAATTATAAGTTTAGATTTGTTTTATACACACAGAACTGTGGTCATGGAGAATTCTTGCTTTTCATTTGGTTCTGAAGTAAATCTGTGATTTCATGGTTTATGAACCTCTTTTTCTTTTAGAGATAAATCCTTTGGATAATTTCGTAAATATTTTGTAACAAAAATCAAACTCAATAAAGATAATACCACAACACTTTCAGTGCCTAGATGAACATGGAGTTTAGGAAACATGGCCAGTATTAATTGATTGCATACTTTTATACTGGAATTTCCTAGGTATGAATATTGAGTGCAATGATCAAAATGCTGGTTAGGAGGTCCACACTGCACATTAGAGAGTTTAGGTTCAAGTCCTGCCTCTGCTGTTAGCTCCAGGTACAGATTTCTGATAATGTATAGTCTGGAAAACAGTAGGTGATGCCTTAGCTAGTTGGGTCCCTGTCACCCTGGTAGAATGAGTTACCAGTGCCTACCTTGGGGTTTCAGCCTGGCCTAGTCCCATTTTTTGATGGCATTTAAGGAATAACCAGTGATTGGATAGTCTCTGTCTGTCTCTTGCTGCCTCTCGAATATCATACATAGAGAAATCAATTTTTGACAACTTTTAACTTGCTTAATTGTTTGTCTTCAGAGTCACAGACTGTGTTTCCCAGCCTGCTTTTGTGACACAGATATAAGTTTATAAGTTTTTAATAAAACACCAAACCTTCTATTCCCTTTGAACTCTTTACACTTCAAAAAAGTACTTTGTCATTAGAAAGTATACCAAACAATTATCTATCCCACTGGGGTATAGATTCACCAATATCCTTGGACACAGGAGATTCTGGTTCTATTTTTAGGGACTTCCAAGTGTACTGTGCATCCAAATCCCTGCGGAACTTTATTCTTTTTTTAAAAAGCTAGTAATCTAGATCTTAACTAAACTTGAACTGTAATACTGCAACAAGGTGGAGGAATCCACCATAGGGGGAGGGTATGGGGAGGGGTTGGGGGAATCCCAGAGCCTATGAAACAGTGTCACATAATGCAATGTAATCAATAAAAAATAATGTAACAAACAAACAAACAAAAAAAAGCTAGTAATCTAGGCCTGGAATAGTAGCCTAATGCCTAGTGGCTAAAATCCTCGCTGTGCATGCCTGGAGTCCCATATGGGCGCCAGTTCTAATCCCAACAGCCTTGCTTCCCAACCAGCTCCCTGCTTTCGGCTTGGGAAAGCAGTTGAGGATGACCCAAAGCCCTGGTACGCTGTACCCACATGGGAGACCCAGAAGGGGCTCTGGGCTCCTGGCTTCAGACTGACTCAACTCCAGTTGTTAAAGCCACTTGTGGAGTGAATCAATGGATGGAAGATCTTTCTCTCTATCCTCTTCTCTGTATATCTGACTTTGCAATAATAAATAAATCTTTAAAAAAAAAAGGCTAGTAATCTTACATCTGTAAGGCACATTTCTTCTAAAAATTTCAATAAACTTCATGATGGTTCTAGAACCTTGGTAGATCAGAACTGTTGTTTTTCTCACTTTCTTACTTAAAGATATAGCTCAGTGATTTTTCTCATGATTGTTGTAGGTATACAAATTATAATATTTTAAGTTAAATGTTAAATAAAATACTACAGATACACCAATTTTTACTTAATTAGTTGTCTTGACAATAAGAAATACAGGGAAAGTAAGAGTATATTTCAAAAGTTTATGGAAAAATGCACATTATCTTTTAATTCCACTTTCCATACCTTTTTAAGTACCCTCATATTTAGATAAAAGATAAATTTACAGCTTTAGGAAAATATGTGCAGTAGTCCTAAAGACATATTTCCCTGTCTTAAAGTTGAGAGACATTTTACCTTAAGATAGTGATCTCGCTGCCTTATTTATTTGGTAGGTAGATGCAAGGAGGCAAAGTCAGAAGGAGGGACACTTTTTACCGGATCCTTCATTCCTCACATGCTTGCCACACTGTACCTGGGATTTGAAACTCCACCCAGGTTCCCCACATGTGTGGCCAAACACAATCACTTGAACCTTCATGTCATGAACCCGAGGTTCAGGACCTGGAATCAGAACTCGAACTCAGGAACTCAGGTTTGGCATGTGGTATTTTCAACTAGAATCTTAACTACCAGGTCAAATGCCTGCCCCAGGAAAATGATTTTAAATGAAAGAGATATTTTAGTATGTTTGAGATAAAAATGTTAAATAAAATGGTTCAAATGCATAACAATGTATTAAGATGTAGTGAAATACTACATCACATGGTAATTTGTGAAAATTTATAATACTAATTTTTTAAGAATAATTGGTTTTGTTCAAAAATGTCTTGCATGTGGGTCATAAATGCTTTTTTATCCTTAGGAACAGCTTTGTTTTCAAGAAAAACTGGCTGTCAGATTGAGACAATTTTGATGTTTGTTTAAGTTTCTGTTAATGTTCATTTAAGTTTGCACTTTAGGCTGATTTAAAAGTTTGCATTCCGCAAAGTTGTGTGAGAGAGCAATGAAAAAGTTGAATTCAGTTTGTTCCTCTGCACATTCCTCCCTTTTGAATATTGTTACAGGTATGACTGTGTTTGAACAGATTCTCTCATCCAGCCCATTGAAAATAATAGAATCAGCTGCCCGTAACAGTTCAGTCAGCTAAATGTTATCTGTGCTTTCCCACGTCTTAGAAATTCATCTTCTTGAAAGCATTTGTGTTATTGAAAGCAACGGAGCCTGGTAATGCTGGCCATTATCTTTACTTCATTTACATTTCTGCCTGTTTTTTTTTCCTCCAAATTCCTTGCTGTGCCCTGAAGTCTCTGTCATCTCATTGAATCTCATGGAGCACTAGGCCAGCCACGGAAAGACTGCCCTCTGTGTGAAAATCAACTGGATACAAAACAGTGCCAGGCGTCTGGGGCTTCCTGGGTTTGCTCCTTATGGCAACCACAATTGGGATGACCCAGATACAGGAACTGTTTCCTGTCTATTTTGCCATTTCCAGGAATGACCATTGTAGCATTACCACCACTAGGATTTGAAAACACAGCGTGATCCCTGCAGGTGGTACAATTCCCTCTGTTGGAAGCATGGAGGCACAATGGGAAATTTAAAGCCCCAAAGAACAAGAGGGTGAGTGTAGCAAAGCAGAAAACCTTTACACAGCATTGCATTGTGCGCGCAAGCTTTCCCCCTGTGTGTGCAGAGCAGTGAAAGAATTATACACTCACCTGCCTGGTTATGGACAACAGACACTGAGAATTAATGCAGCTTTCAAATACGGTGTGGAATACTGGAGAATTTCCTCAGTTGGTTGATTAGCTCACAGCTGAAAGGAAATGTGAGGAAGAGAAAGAAATATTTATTCATTGAAAAATGAGGTACATTTTCTACTATGTAAATGTTAAAAAGTTCACAGCAGTCTCTAGTCACAGAATAATAGACTTTTTTTTTTAATTTTGTTAGAAAATGACCTTAGCTGTTAGTCCATATTGCTAATAGATTGTCTTTTTTTTTTTTTTACCTGATGTTTCTTAAACCTAGACTTATAATCAGATCCCTCGGGAACACGGTGAAACTACAGAGACCCAAGACAGACCCGGCACCAGTAAGCCTGGGCCTGGTCCTCTCTGTTAGTTCCCCAGGTGAATCTGCTGCATGCCAAAGTTTGAGAATACTGACCCAAACCACAAACAAGAAGCGAAGCACTTGAAGGCTCCACCGTGACTTAGTATATCATTTTGTGCCATTTTAATTATGCAAATTAATGATAGCTTTTGTATCCCAGCTCCAGTTGATCCTCTTGGCTTTTTCTTTGCTTATGTTTATTGCATTGTTGGAAATTGACAAACTGCAATCATAGATGATAAAAAGATAGGGCACACTGTGATATTAAGATATATAGGTACAATGTAGAATGATGAAAACAAGCTGATAAACATATTTTATTACCTCAAATAGGTATCATTTTGGTGGTGAGAACATTTTAAATGTATTCTGTTAACACTTGTAAAATGTACAAGGTCTTCCTCCACTGTAGGCAATGGCTTAGGTTGCATTGTACCTAGGTTGCATTGTACTTAGGTTGCATTGTACTGCTGGGAGAAAAGCAGCTAATAGCTGGCAGGCATCCTGGACTAGATTGATGCCAAATTTGTGTTAACTATATCAATGTGCCGGCACATTTGCCTATTTCATTTTTTTAAGGTATGTGTGTGTGTGGCGGGGGTGGGGGGGTCAGACTCTGGCATGCCAGCAGACAGGGTCTGGGGACCAGCATGTGAGTGTGTATGGGCCCTGGGCAGGCAGGCAGGCAGGGCCCAAGGCTGGCATGGCACACCACCAGAGGACTGTGCTTTGTGATCTGGGTATGAGGGGCTATTGATTGTTCAGGGAAGGGGGTCTAGATGTGTGGGAGAGAGGACTGATGAGGTATAATGTGACACGTGGGAGTGACTTCTGGAAGACTTCCACCAACCTGGCTACTGCACTTGTAGGTAAATGAGGACACTGAAACTGTGGTTTAGGGGAAACCAAAGGACATTTCAGGACCAAGTCAATACACTTTATCACGTGGGAAATCCAAGCTGAGCTTGTTGGTATCAACCACCACTGTGGGGGCTCTACTGCTGGGTCACTGCTCCCACTGGTGAGCATGAAAGCTGTGACTGGGGGCAAACCAGGCTGGACAGGGCTATAACACTTGTTAATCTGCATATAGAATGGGTTAGAGCCAGCTGGACAAATTGACAGTATCCACTTATGAACTCATGAACCAGAGTAAGTGAAGGATGGTTGGGCTTTGCCAAAGCATCAGCTGGCAAATGCTAGTGCTGGGAGTAAGTCTCGTCAGGCTAAACTGTAGAACCACATGGAAAGTGCAAGATTCAGCTCTAGGAGTGGGGCTAATAGGGAAATGTGGGCATGAGATCCAGGGCTGGTGGAGGGCTTGGCTAGACAGGTGCTGGCACCTATTAGCATTAGTACGGGCTGGTTAGTGGGGTTGATTGAGTTGAGCTAAGTTCTGGCAGCCATTACTGTGTGTTAGAGCCAAATGTGATGTGGGACAAATTGGACCAGTCTGCTGCACTCACCCCCATACACTGGAGCCAGGGAAGAGAGTGGGTCTGCTGGGGTTTTTGAGGCTGTAGTTCACACTGGTGTGCATGAGGGCAGAGTGTATGCTGAAAAAGTTTATGCTGGGCTGCAGCATTTATTGGTTTGCATATAAGATGGGGCTGGGGACAGAACTGACCAGCTGACTACAACTATAGTGTGTGTGTAGGTTGATGTGGGTGATGAACTGAGCCGGACCCCGCATTGGCACCAATGGAACATGTGAAATTTCTTTGCTCTCCCAACTGGATCACTAGACTCAGAACTCCAACCAAGGTGAAAATCATGGGATCTGTGATCTGACCATGGAGTGCATGTGACAAAACTGGGTCTCCACAGTTCCTGAGGCCTGTGCAGTGGATGGAATGCCTAGATGTGCAAGGAAGACATGACAATCAATATATTAAGGCCTGCAGAGGATGTCTATTACCATGGAGGGCAGAACAAATTGGACAGCTCTCCTGGTCAAGCTCTGACACCTGGTATCTTGGTGAGTATCTGGATTATGTCAGCAAATGGACCCTGGAAGAAGTTCCTCAACCTTGGCGCAGTAAAATCAATAACATCTCAGAACTATCAAAACACATATGCTTTACCTCAGAACATGCTTCAAATCATAGGCCCTGGCATGACATCAGATGGCCTTCCCCCATTGCTGGGTACTTATACAGCAGGGCTTCTGGGAGCAGCCCTTTCTCCCTTCCATCCTCACTTTCCACAGATACAGGAAGGAAAAAAGGAGATTAGAGACAGTTGTCTCATTCACTTTCCCCCGTTTTCAACCCTACCATATTGGGTTGTCCACATGTGTAGGCAACCATCTCAACTTTGTAAATATCATCAAAAATAAAATGTATTATTTAAAATACATACAATACCTTTTATTGTAAACTACTGTCATCAGGCTGTGTGAGAGCTCTAAAAAATGTATTTCCCTTTTGTAACTGAAAAGCTGTATCTTACTCCAACATCTTCCCATCCCCTCATTTCTCAGCCACTGGTAAACACTACTTTAGGTTAGTCTGAATTCAGTTCTTTTAAATTCTACATGTAAGTGAAAACAGTTGCTGTATGTCTTTCCCTGGGTTATTTCCCTATGATTAATCCAGGTTGTTACAGATGAGAGAATTTTCATCCTTTAAAAGTTTGCGTTGTAGTCCAAAGTGTATGTAAATCACATTTTCTTCCACTCTGGCATATTTACCTTGACTCCACAACTTGTCTATTGAAAGAAAATACAATGAACATGGATATGTAGATTACTCTTGGAAACATGGATGTCAAATCTTATTGATATCAACAAATGGGATTGCTGGATCGTATTTTACTTCTACTTTTAGCTTTTTGATGAATGTTAAACCACTTTCCATTGTGGCTGTACATATTCACATTCCCACAACAGTATAAAATGATTCCCTTTCCCCCCCATGTGCTAATTCTTAACTTTTAAAACATATTTATTTATTTATTTAAAAGGTAGGGTTTTTGAGAGAAAGAAAGTAAAAGAGAGAGAGTGAGAGAGACTTTCCATTTGCTTGTCCACTCCCCCCAATGATTGCAATGTCCAGGGTAGGGCCAGAGAGCGCGCAGGGCCAGACAGAAGGCACGTGCCAGCAGCTGCTTTTGGGTCTCCAAATGGACATAGGAACACAAGCTCTTGGTCCATCCTCGACTGCTTTCCCAAGCCCTCAAGCGTGAGCTAAACTAGGAGTGCTCGAGCCAGGACTCAATTTGGTACCGGTACAGAATAACAGCTCGTTGTCATTTAAATTTGAATTTCTTTAGTGATTCATGAGGTTGACCGGATTTTGATATATCTCTTGGCCATTTGTATATCCTCCTTTTTAGAAATGTCTATTTAGACATAATTCACATTTTAGAATTTGAGAGTTTTTAAAATTGCTTTAAGTTCTTTATATATTCTGGATAAAATCTTGTATTCTGGATTAAATCCTGTCAGACATATGTTTTCACATTTGTTGTCTGAGATTTTGAGGTCAAATTCCAAAAAAGGCACTATTGTGCTCGCTTCGGCAGCACATATACTAAAATTGGAATGATACAGAGAAGATTAGCATGGCCTCTGCGCAAGGATGACATGCAAATTCCTGAAGCGTTCCATGTTTTAAAAAAATGCATTATCGAGATGAATATCGTTTTTTTCTAATACTGCCTTTTAGTGTTTTTATCTTGTCCTATATGTTACGTTAAATACTTTAATACATTTTTACCTCATTTTATATGGTATTAAATAAGCAACAAATTGTGTTCTTTTGCGTGCGGATTTCCAACTTCCCAAATATGTTTTGGTGAAGAAAGTGTCTTTTTCTTACTGTGTGTTCTTGGCACCTGTGTTAAAAACCATCTGGCTATAAATACATTAGTTCTTTTTGTTCTCAAGAACATTCTGTTTTGTAAGTCAATTTGTCTCCATTCATGCAGGTATTGTGCTGTTTTAATTAATAAGTGTTAGAGTTTGAAATCAGATAATATGATACCTCTAGCTTTTTTATTTTTGATCAGGATTGCCTAGGTGAATAATTATGGTTGAAGATCCTTTTATGATGCTATATAGTGATCTGCTAATATTTGGCTAAGGATTTAGCTCTTTGCTTAAAAAGAACCTGATCTGATATCTTTTCAATACCTTCATTCTCAAGATCCTATTCAAATTCACCATTACTCTAATTATACTTATTACAATAGAACAGTTGGTTTGATTTCACCCCTTTTTGCTATCACCCTAAATCATTCTTTCTTAGAGTAGCTAGAGTTATCCTGCTTTCTCTTAAGTAAAGCCATGTTACTCTCCTACTAAAATGCTCACATGACTTAATAATTGTAGGTAAATTCCTTTGATAGTCAGATACCCATTACCTGGGCTTCATTCTAACTTACATTCTCAGCCAGCCTGACTTCTGTATTGTTCTTCGTACAGACTCCTTGTTTCGGTTTTGGCCATAGCCACTGCAGCTTGGATCACACTCTCCTCAGGTGAATGTAGCTTGCTTCCTCGGGCCCCTGTACACTTGCCTCCTTCCCAGAGAGTTCCTTGGCCACGCTTCCTGGATAGAACTCCAGGTTAAACTTACTTACTTTTACCTGTGTGCCACCTGGGATATCATATATTATTTGTCTCTGCTCTGAATATAACAATATAACACAGACTTCTGAACTATTGTCTTATATCAACTTACTTTGGACTCCAAATAGTAAAGTTAAAAATAAATTTTATAAATTTTTATGATGCGTATTAGAAACATCTGGAGTTTCATAATCATTCTATAAACTCACAGAAAATGCAACTAACTGTGTAAAAGAAACAATACATTTGAAACATTACATTTTAATTTTTAAAATATTTTATTTTATTATTTCTAATCTTCTTTGCATAGCTGAGAAGCATGTCTGGCCCTGTGGGCCATTGATTATGGTAGGGGCAGTTTAGATATGGAGGAAGGAGGGTGGAATAAATGTTTCCATTTCTTTTCTGCTATATCTGCAGAAGGTGGGGAGCAGTGAGGACTGCTCCTCACCATCAAATTATATCAGCAACAGAAAAAGGGGCAGTCATTTGATGTCATCTTAAAGACATTCTGAGCGTATTACTTCAGCGGTTTTGAGAGTTCTGAGACATTGTTGGTTTCATTGATCCAGGATTGAGAAAATCTTTCCAAGGTCTATTGTTTGACAGAGTCCATCTTAGTGCATCCGCACACCCATTTGCTGCAAAGCTTGGCCAGGAGAGTTATCCAACCTGTTATGCTTTCTGTTCTCTGACAAGGCACTTGATCTCTTCTGCTGGTCTAAATGAACTGGCTGTTATGTCCTCCATGTGCAGCTGAGCATGGTGTTCACTCTCACAGGCATCAGAAATTGACAAGGTCAGACCTCATATCCTGTGATTTTTCCCTATGACCTGAGTTTGAGGTCAGCAGTCTAGTTGGAGAGTCCCACAAGAAACCTCTCCTGGGGTAATGCCAGCCCTGACTCCTTGTGTAGCCAGTCTGTCACTGCATCACTCTGCACACATACAAGTGAATGCACTTGACTAGTCAGTTCTGTCCCCAGCCTCTTCTCCCATGCAAACCAAATGTTGTGGCCTACCTAACTCAGCCCACCACAAACCCAGCCATTATGCAAGCCAGCAAGAACTACAGCTTCATTGTGATGATCCCCACCTGGCCCACTTCCAGCCTGTTTTTGCTAGTCTCTGCTAAAGCCTAGTCCAGCCTGTCCCATGTCCCGTCTGACTCTCATACACGCCCATGAGTGCTGCAACTTAGCTTAGCTCAATTTACTCCTATACCAAGAGCACACATATGCTGATGGGTGTTGTTGCCTTGTCCAACCTTGTCTACCACCAGCCCTGGCTCTCTTGCTCACCAGCAGGAGTAGTAGCATGGCAGAAGAATGATCATAGTTCCCCAACCAGGGCTGCTCCCAGCCCCGGATGTTGTGAATTCCAAGGCATAACATGGTCCAATTTGACATTACTTACACCCAGTCTTGGTACTTACCAGTAGGTGCTGCAGAGAAGTTCAGCTGGGCCACACTTATTTTGGATCTTGTATGTGCCAGCAGATGTGATGCCCTAATCTGACCTGACCCTCACCTAATTCCAGCTCACATGTGGGCCAATGGATGTTGTAGCCCTGCCAACTCCTGATCCACCCCAGTCCCAGCTCTCACACTCATCACTGACAGCAATGACCTAACAGGGAAGTCTCTGGAGTTCTCCTACCAGTCCTGAGAATTGTGTATGCCTGTAGGTGCTGTGGTCCAGCCTGGCATGGCTTGCTTCAACTTGGCATTTACCAGCAGGTACACCAGGTTTATTCTGCTAACTGCAAGTTCCAGCTTATGCTGGCAGTTGCTAGAGCCTAATCCAGCCAGGCCAGCTGCCAATCTTGTCCCTCACATGACTGTCAGATTATGAGGCCCAACACGGTCCAGCCTGCAGCCTGTCCTGGCTGTTGTATCTGCTAGCAAGTGCTGCAGACTGGCTAAACCTGGTCTGTGTCCAGATAGAGTCCACATGTAGCCCAATGGGCACTATAGCCTGGCCTGAAGGTCCCCAGTCTTGACTGTTGTGCTCATCAGCAGGAACTATATAGCCTAACAGGGCAGTTCCCCAAGTACACCTGTCAGACCAGCTCCAAGCTTTTATTTATTTATCTAATTTTTTTCATGATAGAGTTCCACAGGCTCCAGGAGTTCCCTTCCTCCAATCAAATCTCTGCATCCCTACTAATTTCCTAATGTCATTGCAATAGTATAGTTCTGCACAATCAGTCATAAATCCATCACTGTACTATTTAAGTGTGTCCTGACATAGTAGGCATGGAAAATGGCAGGCAGTCAACATCCTATTGTCAAGATACGTTCAATAATTTCATTGGAAGTCCATATTTGACTTGGAAATAAAGATGCATACTGTATTGTATCTTCACATCTCAATATGATAGTTTCTACTACAAAATTTTTATACATCCCCTTAAATGAAAACACACAAAACAAAATCAACAAGGAAAAAAAATAGAAAATTGACATCATGAAGTTAAACATGCTACTGAATAACCAATGTGTTGTTGAAAAAAATGCAAAAGAAAATCAAAGACCTTCCTAAAGTAAATGATGCTATTGAGTGACCTGTAAGGGAGTAAATTAATAATAAAAAAAACCTTCTTTTTTAAATGAATGAAAAAACAAAAATATAAAAAATCCTAAGATATAGCAAAAACGGTATTGAAAGGGCTACCTATTTTTATTTTTCATGACGGTCACCTTATACCAGAGAGAACATATGATATTTGTCCTTTTTGGATTGACTTGTTTCACTGAGCATAATGGTCTCTAGTTGGGATCATTTAGTTGCAAATTGTGGAATTCCATTTTTTTTCATAGCTAAGTGGTATTCCATGAAATAAGCATCGTGTAGTTTGTTTATCTACTCTTGTATTGACAGGTATCTGGGTTGTTTCCATGTCTTTGCTATTGTAGATTTTGCTACCCCCAGGTATTGGATGCTTTTCTTCCAGCAGGGTAACACTTGCCCAGGTACAGGGTAAACACTGATTTGTTAAGAATTCAAGCAAATAGCTCCTACTAGGCAATAATGGTATGAATGTATTTCCACATTGTCTCACACTTTCACACTATTGTCTATGCATTGCACTCACAGGGTCCTCATTTCCTTTCATCATCCAACTAACCCATATGTAAACTTCTAAGGCCAGTGATGCTAGCATCTTTTCACTAGGCTGTTTCTTGAAATTTATACAAAGATCACCTCAAAATTTATCATCAATTGATGTCCAATCGGTCTGTGAAATTCTTGGATGGTTTTGACGTGAACTTTGTTATATTTCTTAGTTCTTCCAACTTTGTGGCTACCTACTTCCCAACAGATGTAATAGCTTTGTTTTCTATTTTCTCATATTTGTACAACTTTAAATTAATTTGTGCTAGAGTAGTGTTGTCAGAACTTGTAAGATTTGCTCAAGTGGAGGCTGCTGTTGTGGTATAGCTGATGAAGCTTCAGCCTGAGATGATAGCATCCCGTATGGGCATGGACATGATTTCTGATAATGACTTAGGAAAAGAGTAAAAAGTCTAAGTGTGTGGGCTTCTGTCACCTGCATGGGAGATCCAGAAGAATGTCCTGGTTCCTGACTCCTGGTGAGGTTGTTTGGGGAGTAGACTGTCTGATGGAGCGTTCAATCTCTCTCTCTTTAGCCTCTCCTCTCTAACTCCAACTAGTAAGTAAATAATAATTAAATCTCTTTTTGGAAGAAAATATTTAATTAAAGAACTCCCTAGAATTCCAAATGCAACTCTCCTTCTCTGGAAATTTTGTTTTGCAGACAATGCGAGGTTCCTATTCATGCCCACTCTGCATTTCCTATGGTAACCCGTGACTTATGGGTTCAGAGTGCCTGCCTTCAGGCCATTCTTTTGATCATGTAGTACAGACCAGAGGTACTGGAGACATTAATGCTCATGCTAATAACCCTCAGCAAATGATGAAGGAACACTGCAATTTTTATGCCCTGGGTTGGTTAACTATGAAATTTGTTTTGCGGGGTTCTAGTGTTGTGCAAGAATACTGAGGCCTGGCTGCCCACAAAAGTAATCTGCTTAACCACACTTGCCTTTTCTTCTCCCCTTGTTTTACTTCCATACTCTCAGATCGCTGCTTCCTTAGCTCCTCTCCCAGACACAAACCTTGCTCTCAAATGACGTTTTTTTTTTTTTTTTTTCAGGGAAACCTGAAAGATACTGACTCAGCAGGCTCAGATTAGGTCAAGACATCAATCTATGTGTGATATTAAGAAGCTTCTCAGATAATTATTATAAAATAAATTCATGGCAAGAAAAGCACTTACATCTTAAAATATCTATTTTCAACTTCTTGTAAGAGAGAGAGTGACAGACTGCGAGAGAAACCTCCCAACTCCTACTTCACTCCCCCAATGCACTGAACATTAATTTTTAAAAAATAGATGCAGCTTTATTTTCTCTGAAACTTCTATATGGTGGCCAGCTCAATCATAAGCTATTTTTCTTTCTAAATGGTTTGTTTTCTTTCTGTGTAGCCTTGCAAAGTTTCTATCCTTAAGACTGAATCATTTTTCACCATACTATTTCAAACTTTTTGCTGATCTTGCTGATTTCTTTAGCAATCTATAACTATCATACATTTTTAAAATATTTCAAGTTGTGTCTGATACACTTAAAAATGTTTGCAATATTAGATTCACAACATTTTGTAAGTGGTGACTCATTGCTAAGCAATCAGTATTGATGGGGTTATGTTCTCATCATTTTAATAAACTGTATGTTCCTTTATGCAGTAGCTGAAATTTAGTTATGCTGAATAAATTTTGTGATTATACAAAGTGAATATAGGTACAGTGAGAGATGTAAATTTTATCAAAATGATACACAAAATCTTCCTTTTCCCTCAAATGCTCCTCAGTAATGGATTCTGTGATATATTGCCAAACACCTCTTAAGGACTGAAAGACATTTTTTTTTTTACCAGATACTTGGAAGTTTGCAGCATTTATTCATTAGCTCTCTCAGAAATTGGTCTCAGATCGAGAGATTTGTTCCAACCTTGATCATATTCCTTTCCCAGGATCAAGATATCCTAAATGATTGATTAGCATGCGGGCTTAAAGGCTTCATCTCTACGTCACAAACTGGGTTGACATAAAGAGTTACTCCAGCAGCAGGGATCAGCCACCTGTTAGTTGGACTCTGTCACACCACACAGTTTTCGCTCCTTGCTGTATCTTGTTTACTTGTGTTTTTTCTGTCAGGTGTTGATTCCAAGAGAATCCCTTCGTAAATATTATGTCTATTGATGTTCTCAGAATCTGGCAGAAGAACCGAACCCAGTGAGTAGTTTTTAAAATGGTATGAAAAAGCAAATGCTGATGTAAGATTCTGGAACTGATCATCTTTCAGCTTGCTGGCATAGAGGACTCCAGCAAATACCCAAAAGTGTTGGCATAAATGAGGATATGCAATCCTTAACAACCTTCAGTAGTTAGTATGATGTGTCTGACAAAGGCATTACATGAATGTACTTCAAAGTGTTTATGGATAATAGAATTAAAAGATAATTTAGAAGCAAACGCTTGTATTTCTCACTCTGAAGTGGGTTGGAGTCCTGATTCTGGCACCTGATTCCAGTTTGCTGATAGTGGAGACCTTGGGGTGCAGTAAGTGATGGCTCTAGTTGCCTGATAGTTGTCACTCAGTGAGATTGAATTCCTGGCTCCTGGCTTTGGCCTGGCATAGCACCACCTGAGATAGGTACCAGATGAGTAAACTAAAATATGAGAAATCTTTATTCTCTCCCTCTTTGAGTCTCTCTCCCTTTGCCTCTCAAAAAATGATGCTGATGGTAATGATAATAATAGTAAAAAAAATAATACATGACTATGTTTTGGAGCACACAACTGAAATACATACATAGCATTTTTTTTTTTAAAGATTTATTTTTATTATTTTTTCATTGGAAAGGCAGATATACAGAGAGGAGAGACAGAGAGGAAGGTCTTCCGTCCGATGATTCACTCCCCAAGTGAGCGCAACGGGCCGATACTATGCCGATCCGAAGCCAGGAGCCTCTTCCGGGTCTCCCACGCGGGTGCAGGTTCCCAAAGCTTTGGGCTGTCCTCGACTGCCTTCCCAGGCCACAGGCAGGGAGCTGGAAGGGAAGCGGGGCTGCCGGGATTAGAACCGGCGCCCATATGGGATCCCGGGCGTGCAAGGCGAGGACCTTCAACCACTTGCGCCACCGCGCCGGGCCCCATACATAGCATTTTTATGACATGTATTTTCTATGAGCATTGAAGAAGAGTAGTAACGATATTTGAATAATGGTAATTACAGTCACAGCTTTGGCAAAAAAATGAAGACTGGAAGAATTGGCTGGAATTAAAACTAGACTGTAAATATTCTAGTTGTTCAAGCTTAGAAACATAAACATGTGCAGTCTAGGTGTAAGACCTAATGACACCACAGCAGAGCTCCAGATAAAGCTAATAACAAAGAGAAGGTATCAGAGCTTCAGGACATGACATTCGCGTTAAGGCATTCAGATACTGAATCTGATAATAGTTATAATAGCCAAATCTTACAATGTTTGTCATACACTCAATTGGAAAATCATGCTGTCCTTTTTATAAGGATTCCTATTTATTCTGGTTTGAAGAAAATACAAAGACCTGGACTTAGAAAAACAAAACAAAACATTACACATATTTTATGTGTTTCATACCTCCATTCTTGTACATGAAGACAATAATTAGGGTTAATGTAGTAATAGAAACTGTCTAGGGAAGTGTTGTGCCATTGTTGTTTGGAAAACAAGAACTGCACATTCTGGGATATTTGAAACCTGAGTGGCATGAGTCAGTGAGAACTGATACAGTACTTGGGGAAGTGGATTCTGACAATGCTGTAACTATGGAAGAAATGCACACTAAGTTGGATAAGTTATCAATATTATGTATTTTCATGAGACAAACAATTTGACAGCCTAACATAGATCTCAGCAATACAATACTAGCACGTGCTTCAAGCTAAAGAAAATCAGAGTAGCACAAAGTGAGGTAGGAATGCCAAGACAGTCCTAGCACATGGAGCAGATGGAATTTAAAACTCAGCAAAAAAATAAAAATGGTATGTTAGAGTGATTTTACAACGTAAGATATAAAATATCTCCACAGAGTATGTTGCTCAGAATCACTTAATGAGTTGATTTTTCATCACAATGTTAAGGAATGAGGTGATAATGGGGGGACCAAGTATTATTAAAAGCTCAGTCAGTTCTCTTTTTCTGCCAGGCCAAGGCTGATGGTGGTATACTCCATTATATTCCTTGAGTGCAATAAGGATGATGGAACTCTGAAACAGTAGGAGACAGGCAGGATGGTTTAGCCAACACAATCCAGGTGGATCATAATTACCATAATTAGTGAGAAGGTGAGGAGGGTAGTGGCTTGAGTTATGGAGATGGTTAATGGAACATGGCTCCCATAGGAACAAGACAGATGGTAGTCAATAAAGGTATGGCTCATCATGAATAAGTAAAAGCAGTCAAGAATGTTGATCTGGATGTTGAGGGAAGCTTTTCCAATTAAATATTACGATGCCCGCCCAATTTTCAAAAAAGAAACCCATTGCCTGTACCGTCATGTGCCACACCATTCAGAGGCTTCCAGCTAAATATGATTATTGGTCTAATCTTTTGAAAACATAGCTAGAGTGCAGGCATAGACAACACCTTGAGAGCATGCAGTGCCATCAATGTACGCTGAAGATGCTGTGTTTCCAGCTGGTAGAAAATTGCATCCAGAAATCAAAGCATGGGAGCAGGAATGGTTCTGCTTCCCCATCGTTTCATGTAACTTGTGAAATTTTTTCTCATTGTCAGCTCTGTTTCTGTGGATTTAAAAGTTCTTCTTTCCATTAAGACAGTACCTCTAACTAGGCACATGTCAGCCCAAAATTGTCCTTGAACTATAAGTTATAACTATTATTCGGGATCTAGGGTTCCTTGTTCCCAGGGACCAATACAAAGAAAACAGGAATTTGGGGATCCTGGAGGACCTGTTGCAAGAATATACAAAAATATTTGTAGCTGAAATGTACAAGAAACAACATGTGTTATTTTCTCTAATTGCCCCTATCCTCTAGGCACTCAGAGGTTTGAGTCTCCCAACTGCCCGCTGATTTCCTTCAACTAATAGGCATTTTTGGAAATGGTTCCCCTCTGAAAAGAACTGATTTGCCCAAGGTCACACTCCCTTCCATAGAAGAGTGTGTGCATTCAGTGGGCAGTCATCATGAAATTACAGTGTCAATCTCCTTAGTACAGTTTTGAAGATCAACCCAACTTCACATTTTCTTTGGAGTGGCAGACACAGAGCTCCATCTCCCCCTTTGTTGGTTCCACTTCCTTCTGCTTCTGTCCTAGATGTTGATCCTGAAAGCATTCTGTAATGTACTTTTTGCTTGTAGTTTTGTATCTGTGCTTCAGTCTTCCTTTCTGGGAAACTCAACACCTTGAATTCTCTCACCTTTTTAACTAATTTTTAATTCCACGTCTTTGCTCAGGATAACTGGCTTCATTTTTTTTTCTTCTGTGCCAATGATATTAATACGTCTATTTACAAGACATGAAATCTCACTTAATATTGAACTTTCCATGTCCTGATTATCTTCAAGATAATCTTCCTTTCCACTTCATATGAAAAGTTTATATTTTCACAGAAATGTATTTTCTGCTAAATAAGACAAACTTTCTTTAAAATTTGACATGATGCTTTAAACATTTCCTTAATCCATTATTGCTCATGTGTACAAGTAGGCCACACTATACATATTTATTTGTTATAGATCATCTAAGCCAAGGTGGGAAATCGGGCCCATGGAGCACATAAAACCCACAAAATCATTTGGTCAGTGTGTCTATAGCAGGTTAATTTTAGGGTGATCATTTTGTAAGGTTTGTGAGTGTGTCATAAATATCCAAATGAGCCTCACATATCTGGATGCATACTATACCCATCCTTACTTCTCTGTCTCCTGCCCTGTAGCTCAATCCATTACAACCTGACCTCTCCAAACTTCCCTACCTACCACTCCATCTCTAGATCAATTAAGGAATCAATTGTGCCAGAAAGAAGCTTCATTTTTTTTGCATGGTTTCTGAATAAAAAAATGAGTAACTAGATGAAATCTCTTGGTAAAGGATATGGGTGCTGATAAAAAGGGTAAAATAGGAGAAAACCAGGGCTCCTTCAGACTTGTGATTATGTAACTTGTTAGGTGTATGTGTGCTCATTTTCCATTCTGGTCCATTTGGCAAACAAGGATGGTTGCCCTGCTCTAAACTTTAGCCAGAATCTGAAGGGCCTACATTTTGACAGTTCCTATCAATTTTTTTATCCTAGACACAAATCTTGCTTGACTTCTGGTCTACATCAAAAGAAGCTTTACTGAATGAACTCATTGCCTGACTCAGAATACTCTTCCATCATATTGCAATTAACTTACTGTTAAATCTTCCTCTTTTATATCCTGAAATGCAGATCATGATATTGGTATGCATTGTGTGAGCATATGCTCATTGACACAGAGCCTCAAATTCAGGTTTGTTATCTTGTGCTTTTTCTTCCTGTTTATATGTATGTGGTAGAGAAAATTTCTGCATCAAGTGTTACTCCCTTGGTTAACTCCGGATGCCACTACATTGACTTTGAGTAGCGTTGGCATGCTCTGGTATATTACATTAACAGATCTGCTATATAATATACCCTAGGTGTGGTAAGTTGTGCTATCAAAGACCTACTTACAGAAACAAGAGCCTGGAAACCCAAGTTTAAGGTTTTGGCAGATGGGATTTCATCTGAGACCTCTATTCTTGGTTTGCAGATGGCAGTCTTTCACTATGTCCTCCAAAGGCTTGCCTTCTCTGTGTGTGCTTCCCTACTGTCTCTTCTATGTCTGCTCTCCTTGGCTTAAAAGTTTGCCACTCAGCTTGGGTCAGGGCCCAGGCCAATGGCTTTCTTTGAATTTAATTACCTTTTGGAAATTCCCTATCTCCATATTCAGGCACCATCAGAGATACTGGGTATTGAGGTAATAGCACACACATTCTAGAGACCCAATTCAGGGGTAATGTGTAATAGTCATACTGCCCTGTGCTGGTAGGGAATTAGCAATTCTTGCATTCAAGGCATACCATTGATCAGCAATTAATCTCTTCCAGAGCAGCTCATCGCTACTGAAAAACAATCTAAACAGCTGTGCCATGTACTATGGGAGTACTGCTGTTATTAATCTACTTTAGCTTTCACGTAAATAAGGTTGATTTGTAGCCTTGACTTTGATTTGTCACATACAAGCTGGTAACAATTCAAGAATACAGAACTTTTACTTTCTTCGGACTGTAAATATTTCTGTACATTCTAAGGAAAAATATAGCATTTAATCAGATAAATATCCATCTCAAAGGTAGTAATTTTCCACTTCAAAATATCTACATTAATTCTTGATATTTTCTATACAGAACATTGCACTTTCCTCAAGAGGGTAAAAGTTTTATGGTTTACATAATCAAAATATTTATAAGAGATGTATATCAATATAATAAGGGCTTGTCAGACCATAGAAGCCTTGAAGATTGTGAAATACTTACTTTTATATTATGTATCATTTATTCTTTAATTATTGGATATTTGACTCAATTTCAGTCCTCTAGGACTCAGATGCACAAACATAGGTATGGCTATTAGAATACAAAGCCACACTAGGATCTACAAAACATGTTTCTTTGCCCCGTTGCTAAGTGAAGTTTCAGGATTTGTGATTTGTGTTATTTATTGCTGCTCAGACACTCAGTATTCCTGATGGGAAATTTCACATGATAGATTTATCAGGAAATTAAAATGCCCAGGAGTGGATATCAAAGAACCATCTAAAGGATCTCTATTATTGACATTGGGTAAGAGACAACTCACAATGATACATAATTTTAATTGGACTGTGCTATGACAGGCTGACCATTTGCTAATGGATACCCTAAGAAAACAATAACATGATGGGGTATAAAATTTCCTTTGTGTCTTCCTTGGTGGCTTAAAACTGAAGTGACAGTTTCTAATCTGTGTAAAATGCCCATTGTCCTGGTCTTTCATTTTTTAAAACTTCCTTGACAAAGAAGTAATAAATGAAGTGTCTATCTAGCCAGCGTGACATTGTCTAATGAGGAACCTGTACACTAGATTTCATGTGGGCAATGCATAAGTCTCTAGATTGTGTCCAATCAAAGCGTGCTCTCTTATCTTACTTTGATATATTTCAAGTGGAGGAAAAACATTAAAGCTTCTCCCTCAAACTTATTGTTTCAGTACCAAAGAGGAAGGATGGGTTGTGGTTTAAGTGAAACCCTGGGTTTGCCTTAACAGCAACCAGCCAGATGAGCCTCCATTGTGATGAATGCCATTGTTAGCATATTTTATAGTTCCTGGAGAACACAGGTGGTTCCCCATGTTTTAGTTCCCTTTGGTTTGGCTATTAAGACTGTAACTCTGATAGGACTTAAGAAGCAAGTATGCAAAATTCTAACCAAGTGTTTTCTGGTAGGATCTATTTTCTTTTTAAACAGAGAAAGACTTGATTATATTGGTTACTCATGCTCCATGTTCTATAAGACTTCTACAGTGAGTTCATCAGAAATAAACAGTAAAATTAGTTTTTTTTCCAACTATAAAATCTTTTTATATCCATGAAAGAAATGATGCTGGTAATCAAAATCTGAATTCACTTTTATTAAATATTGTGTGGGCAAAAGCCAGGAAAGTGTTTATTATCCTTTACCTGGAGATCTGAGAGTTCATCTATATAAACCTGAAGTGTTTATAATTATGGGTTTGATTATATCATGTCATACATTTTTCTTTTCATCTGAACCTGTTATTCTTGAACACCTGTACTGAGGTCAAAATCATGTCATGACTTTGAGATGCAAAATGGATATGTGACAGCATTTTCAAATGAAAGTACTAAAAGCTTTTTGGGGAAGTAACAAACGAACCTATGGAACCTATGGTGCTAGGATGAAATGAAATGTTTTTAAAACCCAAAGCAAATTGCACAGAAAATGTTAAAACTTCAGAAAAGAGAGGTATCAATCCAAGTGAGAGTTGAATGATAATTAAGGAAGGAGTCACCCACACATGGGAAACTATACCTATGGCCTCAGAAATCAGGAAACAAACTAGCAGAAATGTGAAAGCTTTGTAGCAGAAACGATTCTAAAACACATACAAAAAAGGTGGTTCGGTCTGAATAGTTTGGAATACTAATTAGATAAAGTAAATACATCTGGTAATAGACATGATAAGACATAGTAGTCACTCAACGCAAAGGAAAATCTTTTCTTTACATATTTACTTAATTATTTGAAAGAAAACTTATAGAAAGGAAAAGATGGAGAGTCTTTCATCCATTGGTTTACTCCCCAGATGGCTGCAGTAAGCAGATTTCAGCCAATTCAAAGCCAGGAGCCACGATCTTCTTTTGGGTCTCCCATACACACGCATTTATCTAAACAATTACGCCATCTTCTTCTGCTTTCCCAGGCCATTGACAGGACACTGGAGCAGAAGTGGAGCACCTGGGTCTTGAATCGGCACCAATATGAATGCCAGTGTTGCATATAATGGTTTTAGCCACAATGCTGCAGTTCATTCCCTGCGAAGGTAAATCTTATTTTGAGTCATGTTCATCACATATCTATAGACATATTAAAATTTAGCAAAGCTGTGACAATACATATATAAAATTGACAAATCCATGCCGAATTTTAAAGAATCCTGGTGAAAGCCTGGTCAAACATGTAACATCTTGATGTGAATATAACATTACATAAAAAGATTATATGATGTCATGCAGAAGGTACACTGATTCTCCGGTCTTTCCCTCTGATATCTAGACCTCAAACATGATGGAGAGAAGTCCCCTTTTATTTTTTTCAGATCATTTAGATTGAGTAAAACAGTCAAAGTGGAAATATATGACATTAACTGTGCAGATGTATTTACTTAGTGGTAAAGAATACATGTTCTTCAAAAATTTTCACATTTTCATATAATGGACAAATGCATCTGAACATATTAAAGGTCTCCAGAGATTTAAAAAAAATAGAGGTGTCACTTACAGTAAAAGATTTAGCTAAGAGATGCGGACAGTATGGGGAAGTGCCAGTCTTTCTGTGACACTTTGTAAAGTACCCCAGTAGCAAAGATGATTCTTAGAATTTAAACCAAAGAATACAATTTATGATATGCATTAAAACTAAAGGGATTAAGCAAAGGAAATTACATGGATGAAGATACACAGCAGATGTTTCAGTATTACTGGAACTTGGAATAAAAACAAGAAGGTATGGGTGATAGGTATTAAGGGACCCAATCAGTTCATAACAGCTGCATTCTGTAGGCCATGGAGGGCCACTAAAAATGACCAGGTGGAATTGTTAGATCATTCTGAATGCAGCGAAGAAAATAAATGAAATCCACAAGTTAGCAACTCAGAATCCAAGTGTAAGATAATGTAAGAAGAAGAAAGTGTGCATGTAAGAGAAAATTAGGAAATAAAGGTTAATAATAATGAAGATGATGATAGTCATAACAGGATTTCATGGCCTTTACTGTCTTTTTGTAAAACATGCTTTATATTGGATATGTTCATTTCACACAAATCCTATGAGGTAGGGACTTTTAATTCTCTTAAAACTTTACTTCTACTGTGCCTAGCTTAGTGATTGAAGTCAGCTTTTACCCAGTAGCTTGGGTCAAAAGTCATCACCGTGGGTTAATTGCTCCTTCGACTTTGTGTCCAAATCAATAGCCAAGGCCATGGTTTCTCTTCAATGCATCCATAACAATAGAACCTGTCCAGGCTACCGCCATTTATCTTCGGGGATATTTGAAATTGCCTCCTTACTGTTTTCCCTATTCTGCTCTAAGTTTCCTTACAGCCTACTCATACTCCAGTAGCTGGGACTGACGTTCCTCATGCTTCAATTTGCACTCACTAGGCTTAAATGGAAGTCTTTCTGAAGATTCACAAGATTCTTCCTAAATTGATGCGGGCTACTTTTCTATCCCATTGCTACCAACTTTCTCCACTGTTCCTGTTCTTCTTTTCACTCTTTTGAACTGTATAGGCATATTTCTAACTCAAGGATTATTTTTTAAAGATTTATTTGTTTTTATTGGAAAGGGAGATTTACAGAGAGAAGGAGAGATAGAAGAGGAAGATCTTGCATCCACTGGTTGCCACAACGACCCGAGCTGATCTGAAGTCAGGAGCCATAAGCTTCTTCTCGGTCTTCCTGTGGGTGCAGAGACGCAAGACATTGAGCCATCCTCTATTGCTTTCCTAGACTACAAATAGGGAGCTGGAATGGAAGTGGAGCAGTGGGGATACGAACTGGTGCCTGTATGGGATCCCTGTGGATTCAAGGTGGGGACTTTAGCCACTAGGCTACTGTGCAGGCCCCTAAAGGATTCTGTATTTGCTCTTCACTCTGCATTTTCTGTTTTCAGTATTTCCTTCCATGAACAGTTTCAGATGTTCAACTGTTGTCTTCAAAAAGTTACTTTCCCTAGCCATTCCATCTAAAATAGTCCATTTTCCTTGTTCCACTATCATATCTGTCCTCAAGTCAATGTTATCTTTCTCCATTTCAAATATTTCTACATGATAAATGTTATTGATTCTTCTGCTGTCTTTCTTTGGCAATGTGAGTAGAGAGAACACGGGAGTAATTGGGTTTCTAGGATTGTGGGGAATACCCCTGGTAATTAGGTTTGTATTTGCTGAATCAGTGTGTAAGTGAAAGAATGAATGAATGCATCCCCATTTTGTACATGAAGGAACAAAGGTACAGACAAGTAATTATCATCTATTCATATAGCTAACGTATGTTAAGAGATGGCTACAAATGTGAGCAACATCACTGTATAGCTGCCGTATATAATACAGTGACTTTATATACCTAGTAGCACTTAGTGGGCATTCTGTGTACAAGAAAAATAAATTCTCTCTCTTCTCCCATTTATACATTTTCCATTAGAACTTTATAAGTAAACACGATTTTTAGAAAAATAACATTCAAATTGCAAAAGTACAAAAAAAGATATAGTCAGTTACTGTGGTTGATTTTGAAAAGCATATAATTTAATTGGAATTGACGCATGGGTTGGGATAGGCATTTGCTTAGCAATTAAAACACCTACCTGGGTTCAAGTCCCATCTCTGCTCCTGACTCCAACTTCATGCTGATGTATAACCTTGCGGCAGAATTCAGTGGTGCAAGAAATTGATTCTGGGCTCAGCAGCTAAATCCTTACTTTATAAGCATTGGGATTCCATATGGGCATGAGCTTGTGTCCTGGCTGCTCCACTTCCCATCCAGCAACCTTCTGTGACCTGGAAAAGCAGTAGACTATGGACCAAAGCCTTGGAACCCTGTACCTGCATGGGAAATCCAGAAGCCCCTGGCTCCTGGTTTTAGATCAGCTCACTCTGGATGTGGCCATTGTGGCCACTTGGGGAGTGAACCAGCAGATGGAAGACCTTTCTCTTTGTCTCTCCTTCACTTTGTAAATCCGTCTTTCAAAATAAAAATAAACAAATCTTTTTAAAAAGAGAATTTGATTCCATGTGAGAGACATGACATGAAACAACTTTGGGTCCAGCCCTAAGATTTTCAGGAATTTAGGGGGAGAACGAACAGAGGAGGTATTTCTTTATGTTTGCCTTTCAGCTTTTCAAATTAACATTAAAAAAATTAAACAACACAGTAGCACAGGCATGGTAATTGGGCCTCATTCCATCTATGTATAAAAAGGATAGACACACTTTCTTAAATTTTATGAAAATCTAATGAGATAAGTTTTGCACGATAACATACAGAGTATTATTCAAATGACAGTTTTATTTATCATTATAATGAGGTCATTATCCTTGCTAGAGTACATACAATGACTATTAATTAGAGCATGTCATAGCTTCTCTTTTTTCTATGGTGCCACATATTCTATTATTGTAGAGGTGGGTTAGATGTCTGAGTTCCCCTTGATTAGACTCTCCTGGCTCTTACAGACACAACCACTTTCCCAAGGAACCCCTTATGCACTAGGGAAATTTGGCTCAATATGTGCTAAGTAGATGCTGTAACTGACCTTCTGTCTCCCATTGCATTGCTGCAGTCCTTGTACCAGAAGATGCTAACAGTAAGAGCCACAAAGAAGTTCAGAGACCAACCCTTTATTGAATTCACTGCAAATTGTTGTGACTGATAATTTAAACCAGCTGAACATGAGCCTCGTATGTGTTCAAAAGACATGAAAAACAACTATCTAGAATTGTCAGTGTTTATTCAAATCAGAGGTTTTTAAAGACTTCATGATAAGTAAAGGGGATAGTTTAGAACACTAAGCCAGGACAGTTACTGAGAACATGTTTTCTGTCCTGCCTGGTAGGACATCTTACTCTTAATGGCTGCCAGCCTTCTTGTCAGACCAATTACTTTAAAACAATTGTTTCATTTGGAATAGATGCCACAGCCCAAGTGATTGCCCCTCGTCAGTGACACATTCAATTTAAACAGCCCTGAATAGGAGTTCTGGAGGGCCGACTGTGCCTTGTCCAATCTTATCAGTCAACGAAGAACAACCTCAGAGACTTCAGAGCTGACTGGTTCCACTGTCAGGTGCTTTGAACAGGTTGCACCTTCCCAGGGTTCCTCCGAGTCTCTCATCCCTGTGCCTTTTACAGCCAGTAACAGGCGCCATCCCAGCAGTGCCTGGGCCCGCCATGCCAAGAAAGCTTATGGCAGTAAATAAGATGGCAGCTGTGACAGCCCTGACAGCTGGCTAGAGCTCAGGGTGGCAGGCTGACCGGGACTGTGAGCAGTTGGAGTGGCAGTGAGCTATGACCACCATAACTGGTTGGCAGATGTCACTTTCCACACTACTAGTTCCAACACGGGGTGACAGCATACACTCACACCAAAACGCAGGAGAGCAGAACTTTAAACAAACTCTGGATGTCTCACAGCTTCCATACCTTGCATTGGGTTCCAAAAAATTAAATCATTAACAAGAAAATAAAAATCCTTTGCCCTTTCAGTGCTTGAACAATTGGAGAGATTCTTCTGAAATCGAAAAGAAAACTGACCCTTTCATTTTATATGGAAGGTGGAATCTGTGAGAGAGAAACTATGTTTATAAATCAGTTTCACAAGTGGCTGACTGTTTATGAAAAGCTGGTGTGACTTCATTTTTATGAGTATATATCTCAGAATTCCTGTGTTTAGAAATTGTATGTGTTTCCTTGTTTTTCTTTCCTAGACCAGTTCCTCACACCTCTGGCTCTGAATGGTTGTTCTTGTTTTCTGAAGGGGAACTGATAAGAAGGCTACTTAGCAAAATTAGATAGATGTTTTAAAATATGCTCTATCAAAGCTGGGGATGCTGAAAGAAGCTGTCCTATGAACTAGATGGGGAGGAATGGGTGCCTGTGGCTCACCCGGTCTGTGCAGGACAGACCCCTGCTACTTTGTCCCAGGGTCAACCAAGGTGAACAGGCAATCTCCAAGTCTGGAAATGTGTTTAACATTGAAAACTGCCAGAGTAAAGTCAGTAGCTGACAGTGTTAGAGCGGAAGCTCATCACGGAAACAAGTCACCACAAGGATCCTGGATAAACTGATGGCGCTGCTCTCGCCGACCCCACCCCTATTCTGTGATGGATTTGAGATCAGTTCACTTAAAACCAATTCTCCTAATGTTCAGGCCCCCTGAAACTCCATTAGTGTAATAATCATAATAGTAAAAAGCAAATCTGTCATTGATGCAACATTTCATATCTAGCAGGATGTCCCCCTTAGGTTTAAGATATGATGCTTCAGTCTTTCAAAACTTTATTTTACAGCACTTTAAACATTTAAAACTAATTGAACAAAATGCCTTGGAAACCCTTGAAAACAGGTAAAATAGTTATGATGAAGATATACAAAAATGCTTCTGAAGCCACAACTATTTCAGTACAGTTGAAAAGTTCAATATTTGATAAATGAAAATTTTACATGATTGTGTCATTAGGCAAATTGATCATTATGTCAATTGATTTTAAGTGGATTAGCTTTAGTCAATTTGACCTTCTCACCTTAAAGGTGTCCCTGTACTCTGAAATCCTAGGATTCTTTACATGAACAGCAGTCAATGACCAAAATAGTGTTTGTAAAGAAGACTAACAGCTTTTGCATGAGGGCAACATTTTTTTTTCATGTAAATAATGATTTAAAATAATGGCAAAAGTAATTTAGTGTGCCAGGTGAATATTTTTAAACTTAAACATATTTATTCAGTAAATACTTATTTAATATCTACCATATTCCATGTGCTGTTCTGAATTAATTTATATAATCCTCACACTGGCCCTGTGGGTAATGCCAAAATCTGACTCCGGGTAGAGTTGGGAACTGAAGCAAAGAGAAGTTAAGTAATTGCCTAATTAAGTGGTCGAGGTGGGTTTTGAACCCAGGCAGCTTGGGTCAGTGCTTTACTGCCTCAGCAGATAGGCTCTGTTGATAAGTCATTAACTATGTACCTCGAGGTGATTTTTCAAGCTGGTCAAAGCACAAAAGCAGATTGTAGGAATGTAGTCACATCTTTGTATGATTAAAAGGTAGATATAAGGGCTATGCTTTCTCAGCGGTAGTATTATAGAAGATTAGAAATTGTTGCTTGAGAATGGTTCGCACTTTCTCTGAATCCGTCTAACAATGTCCAGATGTTAAGCGAAGATAAAAGAGATTATGCATTAAGAAGGGAAAGCAATGAGCAAGAGATTACAGACAAATCCTATTAAAGGAGGAATGATACCACCTGCTGATAGTGTTCATTTTTGCATTTATTCTCTTGTCTGGTAGTTTATGGAGGGCAAAACTCTTTTCCCAACCCTCTGTCTTGCTTCTCCTATAATATATTGATATTGAAGATGAATATTTGGATGTTATTTGAAGAACGACTTCTTTTCTGGTGCTGTAAGATGCCATCAGCAGGAATGGTAACAGGGAGGGATCAGGATGAAACGGAGTGTCTAGAATTGTCAGAAATCTGCTCCCTTGAAGCAATAACATTTTGAAGCTAAACACCAGACACAATTCTGGACACTGGAAGCTGCTTAATTCTAGTACTACTATTCAAATGCTACATTTTAATTAATGATAATGTCTCTTCAAGCAAATTTCTCCTGTGATTTCTTTAAAAAAAAAAGATTAATTTTTGTTAAAAGGGCAGATTCACAGAGAGAAAGAGAGACGAGAGAGAGAAAGATCTTCCATTCACTGGTTCACGACCCAAATGATCACAGTGGCCAGAGATAAGCTGATCTGAAGTCAAGAGCCAGGTGGTTTTTCTGGGTCTCCCACATGGCTGCAAGAGTCCAATGACTTGGATCATTCTCTCCTGCTTTCCTAGGCCGTTAGAGGGAGCTCCATCAGAAGTGGAGCTGCTGGGACTTGAACCAGTGCCCTTGCAGGTGACGGAGTAGCTTTTTGAGCCACAGCACCAGCCTGTCTTCTGTAACTTTAGTAGCAAATAAAAGCAATCATTGAAAATTTAGGAAACAATAAAAAGAAGAGAAAAAAAGAAACAAAGCCCCAGATCTGAATTTCTAAGTGTTATTTAATTCAGACTTAATTTGCAAGATCAAGAAAAAGACAAGAAGAATGGAATCCTTGGGACGTTTCAGGAAATATTTGTAAAGATAAAACTTACTTGTATTGCACCTGACCTACTAGGTCCAGTCTTTCTACAGAAGCACAATATCTCCCTGAGCTCAGCTGGTGATTGGTTGATGCCCTGAAGCATGATAATGTTGTTAACCTTGAATGATCTTAATGAAATGAGTTTGGTGGTCTCAGCCTATATATTTTTATGTGTTATGGTGCATGCCTTGGAACATACCTTGATGGGCTGTCTGAGGACTAGCACAGCATGTATCTGAGATTTCAGCACTGCCCATAATCTCCACAGCATAACTCTTGTTTTTCCCACATGATGCATCTCTAGAAATTCAGCCCAGAAGGGAAAAATGATTTCTTAATGACAGTCTCTGCATTATTGATGGGGCAAGAGGATGGCAGAGATAACCCCCAGTGTCTTGTTTGCCAGTTGATTAACCAGAGTGAGTGCATTCCCTGGGGAAAATAGACTTTGCAGAAAACAAGTTATCTAGTCAGTCTCAAATAATAATATTGCAAAACTTAAGGTGCCATCTCCACTTCTATTCCACACAGCCTTAGTGCAGTCTGATTCTTAAAATGAAGCAGTAAATAAAAGCATGCACTCTTCCCTAACCCTTGTTCCATCCCTCTCTGCTCAACTATGTTAACATCATCTAAAATTGAAAAAAAAGCAATGAAAAAAATTGAGATACACAAATACTGATTGGAATCTATTAAGAATTTAGGTTGGGATGGCAGAATTCTATTATGTGTATTTTGCAGTGATTGTGACAGATCTCTTAAGTGATAATTCTGAATTTTAAGGCAGGAAACCTTTACATGTGTTGTGAGGGACAGGAGGTTGCTATGCCTACTACATTGGATTCCAATGAAATATTTAGAAGAGAAACAGTTACTTGGGTCCATTATTGTGTACAGCCTTAGAATTTGAGGATTTATCTAGTGGAATTCTAATGTGGCATCATCACTCTTTCATGAAAACAGGGAAGATCCATTGTTGCTGCCCAGTCTACTGTGTCAACTTTGGAATAAGTTTGTCAATGTCAGCAGCTTACTCTCGTTCCTGGAGGGAAAGATGTTTAACTTCTATTGCATCCCCTGCATCACGACATAAACTGGCTCTGTTATGTTACATGGAACTTGAATGTGGTGTAAAATTCTGAAGCAAAACTTCTTCACAGTTGAAAACTTTGTCCTAGTTCTTTGAACATGAGTGTCAGACTGACAAATAGGTTGCACTGCTTATATTTAGCTTTCTTTGAATGGAATTCAAGATTTTCCCCCTCTTGAGGGCATTTGGAATTTATGAGCCTTTCTTTGTTTTTCTATTTTTCAGAGAAAATTCTACAAGTGCAGAGAAGTCTCCAAGGTATGTCATTCCTGAGAGTATACTACTTCTGAAGAACTATGAATCAGTGGCATATGTTTTTAAAGGAAGGTGCAAGAATAATACTGTTTAATCTCCCCGATTTTGCATGGGTATTTTTGTGTCTTACAGAAAAGTTACTTTGTGACATTATTCAAGTGTTGGTAATTTATTTTGCAAATGTCCATTGGCTATTATGCACTGGGAATGATATCTCCATACAGCCCTGCCATTTTCTTATTACTTTTAACATATTTAAGAATTTGGGGGTGAAAAATCTTCTGTGACTTTAATATTTCTCCACCTGGCTACTATGAGAAACCCCCACAAGACTGAAATTAAAAGAGGGGATGAATTATTTATTGTGAAGAAGAAAAAACTAAATGGGATGGAGGATCATGAAGGAAATTTAATAATGGTCTTCGTTTACAGAACTGATAGGGTACAAAGACTGATGATGAGGTGTTCTCTACACTTACTGAGATCATAATAAGAGGAAATGATACAGGAAGGACTTGAAGTAGTCATGAGGAAACATTTCCTGCTGCTCAAGTTCGTTGGCTATGAATGTGTTCAGTTCGCCATTCAATATTTATTAAGTTTCAATTACAGGAGGCCGGAGTTGCTTACGAGATGTTTACTAGGTAGTGAGGAGGGCTGTCTAGAATGTATTTCCATTTTGTGTAAAATGATTAAGCTGCTTTTGTTTGGAAACATATTAGCAGATCATGGGTTTTGTGATTTTTGTAGGCACATGCAGAAAAATGAGTTGATAATTCAATGTTTCTCACTAACCTATGTGTTTCCTTAGCACCCACCTAGAAGCATAAGACAAAACCCTCAACTGTAATGTAATGGTCATGAATGACACAGTACGTAGGCACTATACAATACAATGTATAATGGCGAACCTCTGTACATATTTTAGAGATTGTAGACTGCAGTATAATTTCTCTGAAATTATAGCCTTAGACTAAAGGTTCATTGGCATTTTGGACAGAGAAAGAGAGAATGGGAAATACGGAGGGAGGGACAGAGAGACCTTAAGATGTAATGCAGGCTATTTTGGGAAAAGTATAAGATGGATTTTTTTAATGCTAAAGAAGAGTATATTTTATTTCACCGTTTACATGTAAATTCTATTAGGCTTGTTTGAGAATTTCTTGGGTGCTGCCAAGGAGTTGCTTTCCCTGGTGAGATTGGTCAGATCACTCTCATTAATAATGTTGCAGTTGTACACTCATATGGATGTGGGGTTTTATATAGTTCCTTATTGTAACTTGGAAGAAGCTGTTTTGTCACATCCATCAGCCACTCTGTTTAGGAAACTAAAGATGCTTTGGGAAGCTGTATGTAATTTGCTTCCTTTATTTTCTTTAACCCAGGAGGCAGTAGTGGAACAAGAGGACAGGAAAGTCTCTGCCAATGTGTATGTCAGCCCTAAAAGGGTGTGATTGGGGCTTAGGATGTTTATCACCTGAAGCACTTTCCAGTTGAGCATGGCCAGCACTTGTGTCTTGGATCTATCTGCTTAGACATGGCTGTAGAAGTGAATGGAGGATGGTTTAACTCCCAGAAAGTTTTTCATGTACCACATCTGCCTATTGGGTTAGTTTGGAATTGAAGTAGATTGTCTCTTGTTCCTTTCAACTGCTCTGCTGACAGCTATCTGATCATTTGTAGACCTTCACTTCTGTGGTTTCTGACTAAGAACCTCAACAATGGATTATGTTTAGTTGCATTGTCAATCACTGCTGTGCTTCAGACTTGCCATCAAAACAGGTTGTTTTCAGTTTAGCCAGGGCACTGACCCTAATTTTACCTTGATACATTTTTGTTGTTTTAAATCTTAGCAGTTTGCATTCATTGGTACACATGTTAAGCAATTATTTTTCTTATTTTTATATGCATGCTTTTTTAACTCTTAAACAAGTCTAAGAGGGATACTTTCAAAGTGAACTAATCAGCAGGAGAGAGAAATTGCAGCCAAGTGGGTTGGATAATGTTTTTCTGAAGAAGTTTTATGGATTTCTTGACCAAAACATCCAGTCTCCATCTAAAAATTTCCTTTTGAGAATCTATCCAGGCAAGTCATTAATTGCTGAAGCCGTCACTCCCACAAGACCTAGTGGACCTAGAGAAATATGACTAGATGGCCTCAGGCAGTTTGTAAAATAATAACAACCTGACTTAATCAAGAAGAGCAGGGCAGGCTGTGCCTGGAATCCTGAGTTCACAGACTGCTGGTACCAGAGACCGAGGTTCAACTCTGTGGCAACAGTGCTCGAGCAGGCAGACATCAAAGACCAAGGTCTAGGCCTGAGGGCAAGAGTTTGCAGTTGGGCATTAGTCCAAGGTCACAGAACCTTGTATTTTGGTAATACACTTGAGACAGTCACACACTGATATCTGTAGTTGGATCACACTGTTGCTTCCTGATCATCAAGCATTGGCTGACATCCATGTGGGGCAGAGCTATCACAGCTTGTGCTGCACAGGTACCTGTAGTTTTACTCCCCAAGCAGATCTATAAAAGATTGAGGCAGTGAGCCTTCCTGGTCATCCTCCTTCCTCAGAGGAAGGGGCTTCCTTCTACTGGCCCGGATTTTATAATCTCTAGCTTGTGTCTCATTCTATTTTCTCAATTGCACATCACCTACTTCTCCATACCTTTTCATGCCACTGCAGGTAACAAGATAGGAGATATATTGGAATAAGCTGTTGGCAGTGCTTTTAGGATTAGTGGAATGATTTGAGGGCTCTCTCAACAAACTAATCCTTTCTGAGACTGGAGTTACTAAGATTATTTGTAATCATAATGTTGCAGAGTGAGAGAGATCACATTGGGCCCAGCGTTGGATGTTAGGAGGAGTTTTTATTTTCCAAGTTTAGTGACCACAGCTCCCGCTACACTCCAGGAGCCACTGCGCTGAACAGTGAAAGTCAGGGGTGTTTAAGCTCTCATCCTCCAATCAAATTGAGGGCCATGCAGTACAAACAAAGTTTCAGGCAGCAAGGGAGTTACCAAAGCCCAACGTTATCCTATAGCTAACTAACGTAACTTAGCACAACAGGAGACAGGAGGGGCCAGGTGTGTGGAACCTCCAGAGTAATTTCTGTGCTATCAGTGGTGAACTGTGTGGAAGGCAGGAGGGGCAGGTACCCTTTTGGCATCCTCGATTAACTTCCATGGTGCAAGAAGAGGTAGGAAGGGCAGGGTGCGGAAACTGCTGTCAATTAACCTAAAAAGCAGTGTGTGCCATCAATGGCGGTGCCCCATTACAATCATACAGTAACTGCCTCAGATTTTGGACATGTTGACGATCATAAAGAGACTTTACAACTCCCGCTGGTTTTGAATTCAGACAATTTCTACAACTTTTTTATTAACTGCTTGTAGTATTTCCGCATTTATCCTTGATGGAATCCCATTATTTCAGGCCACTATTCAGCTTCCAATTTCTATAGTTTATTTATCATCATATGTTATTTGACTATTAAGTTAGTAATGTAGCCGATGAATATACTTCCAATGTCCTGTAAACTTTGTGGAATCTTAGCATGCACTTGATATCTATCAGATTTCTGAATCGAAAAATACATAAACAACATATGGATAACTGTTTTTCTCAGACTGAGATATGGGAAGGACTTCTCTACTATTTCAATCAAATTCTTCTATGGTTGCTTAAAAGTGGATAGGGCCCTGGAATCAAAGGTATAAACACTGATTTATTCTCTTTGATTTGTCTTAATATAGTTTATGGTAATGAATATCAAAACAGTGAAATGAATTATGCATAATCATGTCACTTTTCTGTGTGTAAGACTGATTTCTTCAAAGAGGAGAATTTTCCAAAAGCTTTATTACATTTTTTTCATAGTCATCTTTAAAACATTAAGATTTTTTTTCTTTACTAATTTTATGATTTTTTTTTTGTTTTAGTAATTTTTTGTTGAAATAAAATTCGAAGTTACTCATGGTAGACATTTGGAGTCCGGTCACTAAGTTAAGATCCAGTAATTTTTTAAAATGGCAAAGCATCACATGGGCCTGGTTTTAAATGAGAGGAAACAATCCAGAATCCTTTGCTGGTGAGGATTTTAAGCAGTTTCTTAAAAACAAAATGTCTATTCTTTATTTGAAACCATAAAACTAACCCCATCCATTTTTAGGATGTATTCCTAGACATACTCACTTTTTTCATTTCTATATTCCTTGTCAACACCTGCAGAGCATTTGTGCAGAATTCTCTCTGTCCTCAGAAATGGAGAGAATATTTCCTCTGCCACCCATATGTAGAATCGCGTTTTGTGTCAAATGCATGCTGAATCAATTTGATTAAGTAAATTGCATGTAATTTGCACAGTGAATCAAATTAGCATTATTCTATTTCTACTAAAATTTATAATTTTTTAGTATGCTGCCAAATGACTAAGTCTATTCTTCATTGATTTCCTGTCAATCATTAAATACGTGTTTTATTGTTCCATTTTATTCTATTGTTCAGAATTACCCATTTCAGCCATAATTTATTACCTGCTTTATGCTATTTGAGTCAGCCTGCTGGTTCTAAATGATCACAATGCCATTTTACACATATAATTCATACTAGATAGAAAGTTTAATACAGCTTTTCAACATTTGATCACTTCATAATGTCATGTTTTTGAATTAATGGTGTATTGTATCCTATTCCACTAAGTTAAAATGAGAGTCTAATAAAAATTATAGTGTCTAGAAGAGTGAATTTAGTATTTAAAATAACTACGATAGCATATATCTAAAAGTTGCACTTTTGCCTTACTTAATCATGTTAGGAACATTCTAATATAGCTGTTGTTGAAGTGATGTCACTGTCAAGCAGCATGATTTAAGAGGATATTACACGACTGTGGACAGGTCTAAGTTGAAATTACTTTGTAGAGAAACTTCCAATCATCCTTCTTCCATGACAAAGAGACATGGAAGTAAGTAACTATATTTTTCAATTTTATGTGAACTTTAAGAATTTGCAGCTCAATACTTTGGCAGAGAATCACTTCTTTTTTTTTCAATTTGGAGGAAATTCATTTACTAAAATACAAGTGTAAAACTGAGCAAAATTCTTTTTTTATTCTTTTCAAGAATAGAAGCTCATAAGTTCCTAAACTCACAAAAGGAAAAACTAGCTCTGGTGAGAAGAACAGTCTAGATTAAACAATTATGAAAACAATATGAGAACTTTTCAGCAAGTACAAGCTGTACAGAAAACATTACCATGAATTCTTGCAAAGAAGGATGAATGTCAGGCTTAACAAACCAATTAACTTTCATCAAGCAAGAAAGTCAATGAGTTCCTGACAGAGGTAACGCAATACATATAATTTGTTTACAGATTAAAAACCCCTTTGACATTCTACTACATCATAGACAGGAACATGGGGTTAACAAGTTATTTATGAAAAAATTATACATGGCATGAATAAAAGTGTATAAAGGTGAACAGCATTGGCAAGCATTCCAGATTTGATGAAATGAGGACATCAACAAAAACAGAGGCTGCAGATATATGTTCTTGCCATTGCTGCCCAGACAGTGACTCCAGGGAGCAAAACTGAGATCAAGCCAATAAATTAGGAAAGCAACTAAATTAGGATCAAATTGGGTATGCATTGAAACTTTGCTTCCTTGTCTACTGCCATAGCAATTTCCTTTTATTGAAGGTTGCACAATAAGAAGATCCAGTATTCACAACTATGTTTATTTAATTCTACTTCTTTGTAATATTTCTCATAATTATTTCTAATTGATTCATATTGTTGCTGGCAAGGAGATAGCCAGCAAGGAGGAGAAGACTAGAGATGACCAGCTTTTCCCTGCATTGGGGATGTAGCCCCATCTGTACAATCTAAACCATTACCCACTTTTCTACCTCTTCATGTAATAGAAAAACACAGCTTTTGTGGTTTTCCTGCCTAAGCCACTACCAGCTAAAAATAAACAACTTAGATGCCTACTGAGTCCCCGCAGTGACCTTTAGTTCATTATGAAGTCATTGTATTAAAAATACCATGCCTGATGCACCCTCACTCATCCCATTTGTATACCTGACACCATGGCATTTAAGTTTACTCAAGTTATTATCTGAAACCCTGTATATTTGGATTTTTAACTAAACTCTTCTCCAGACTCCAGCAAGCTATGCGTCCTACTCACGGATGAACCCAAATATCACAGAGTACAACTCGATGTTGAGCTTATTCCTAAAAGGAGGGTGTACTTTCACTTCAATCTGTTTTTATTTTAAGACCTATGTATTTTTATTGGAAAGATATATAAGATTTATGGAGAACAGGAGAGATAGAGAGAATGATCTCTGATCCACTGGTTCACTTCCCAAATGTCTGCAATGGCCAGAGCTGAGCTGATTCAAATCCAGAAGCCAGGAGCTTCTTCCAGGTTCCCCATTCAAGTAAAGGGTCCAAAGGCTTTGGGCCATCATATGCTGCTTTCCCAAGTCACAAGCAGGGAACTGGATGGGAAGTGGAGCCAGACGGAATCCTGGAGTTTGTAAGGTGAGGATTTAGCCATTCAGTCATTGTTCCAGGCCCCACTTTGAATCTAAATATATCCTATACCTCATGTTCTTTCCTTCAAGTCATGAATGTATTTTTCTATTCCACTCTCCAGTGTACTTAGGCAGTTGTATAATGTTTCCTTGGCTTGGTAAGGTATCTCAGAGTGTTTTTGAGCAGTAAGTCAATTACAACTTTTGTAGTAGGGATAACATTTGAATTGAAGACTAATGCACAGATATTTCTAAAAAGTTCTGGTGATTATTTTGCTATGCTCCATTCTCAATCAAAACTAATGGATGAAGCCATTAGCTTTTATAAAGCTTTAGCAAAGCGACTAACAAACCATAGCTTGTAAGCCATTTCCTGTTTCTGTAAATGGAGATTTATTTTAACAAACACAGTCTGTTTCCATCATTTAGACAATCTGTGGTTTCCTTCAAGGGCGGGGTTAAGTAGTTGAGCCCATATATCTGAAACTATCTGCTTTCTGGTCTTTCATAGACAAACTTGCTAATCCTTGCCCGGAGACATATTACTGAGCTCCTTTGGATGTAGTTTCTCTGGCTCTAGAGACAGTAAGTTGAGTAGTTTTGTCATACTTTCCTCAGTGATAGGAACTATGGCAGGTAGAACATTATTGGGCTGTCTTTACTCAACAGTAGTCCTACAGCCTTATAGCACACTGAGAGCTCTTGATCTAGGTAAAGAGCAGTGTGCCAAGAGGCCTGAAAGCTTTCGGGTGTTTCCTCAAAGCTGGGTTGTATTTGTTTCCAAAGAAGGTATATTGCTTTTGGATGCATGATCAGCTCCTCAGTGACTGCGAAGTGCTTCCTCTATCTAACTACTGAGGGCAACAGAGATCACACCCTCAGCTAATTTACAGTTCCAATAAATCTGAGAGAGATGTAGGGGCCCCAACCCATTAGATATGGCTACATTATCTACTTTAGCATGTTGAACTGTTGCCACCTTCCAAGAGTCTTCTTTAATACACACACACAAAAAGCCTTAAAGCAAAATTTAAGCTATTGCCCTAAGGTCTACTGACTTGCTGCAGCATGGTATTGTGCTGAGGCTGCATGCCAGGTGCAAGAAGGCTATCATGCTTCATCGTTTCTCTATTGCAAAATCAAGTACCTTGGGCTTATTACGGGACAGATTATCTCCTTGTTTTACAGTGTGACCCAATTTGCCAAATAAAAATGGAATGAAAACAGCAGCTTGTAGCAACACTTAAAATATCTTTTGAGTCATTATCTCTTTAATGAAAAGCAGCACTGGACAATTTCAACGCAAATTGTAGTTGAGCATCTCATTAACTGAACAATGGCTCATGCACACCATGCATTTCTAAGCACCTGAAGTGTTGGGAAAATGTACACCCAATTGAGTCAACAGTCTGTTCTTCCCTATCTGTCCTCAGCTGACAATTAAAATCTTTTAATCTTTTATTATTTTACAGTAATAGTGTGTTTCTTTCATCTGCCTTAAATGTTAAGTACACCAGAGTAAGATTTCTCAACAGTCTTTCCTCTTCATTCTTAGGTATTTGTGTAATTTCTCTAACAGTGGATTTTAAAATACTCAAGTCTCATTTTTCTTACTGGTATATTTTTTTCTGAGATAGTTTAGGGTATTTCAAAATTAAATAAAATGTCTTCCCAGGAGGTACATTACAACTGGGCATATGTGGGTGCCACTAAAAAAACTTGCAGTTTTTTAAAATTAAAGTTTATGGAGACAAGCATATCTCCCTCTTTTTTTATTCCATTGAAAACTTCCCTTCCATCGATGAGAGTTTCCTCTCAGTAATCTAGCAATTAGTAGGCTGATTTCACTTCATCTGTACAAACTTTGCCCTGTATTCATCAGCCTGGATTTTTTCACCCATATAGGCCCGGACTATGGGGACTGGAATGACTGATCCCTACCGGGCCCGAATAGCTGTAGGTGTTTTCCTCCCATCTCACACTGAGTTAGCAATGAGTCCCATCTGTTCTTTATCATTAGGAATTCACAATATACCCAAGCTATTCTTCAAGTAAGGTCATACACTTTCAAGGCAGCTTATGAGATAGATTGAAAGGTAGACAGACACACATGTACAGATATGGTATCTCTGTATACACATGTATTTTTGTATCCCAAAATTCTCACATAGATTTTGTGAAAAATAATTGTGCATTTGATAGCCTTGATGAGTGAAAAAACGGTTTTCTCTCAATTTTATCATACTCCAAGAAACAATATCAGATGACTAATTGTGTGATGCAACTTTTTATGCTATTAGTAACAGCGAGCAAATTGTTTTTCAAAACAGTTATACAGACAGAGGCTACGTAATCGATTTTGCATCAGCATTCCATGATTTTTTTATTCAGGCAATTGTTCATTGATCTAGACAGTATTCTGACATTTGGTAGGCTTTCACATTGAAAGATAAAGTACCTAATTTCTCATCGTGTATTTTGTTAAAATATAGCAGTATGTGAATTAGCTGATTTGCTATGTTTTTCAAATAAATGTAAGCAAACACTAAACAGAGAGGTCTTGTGGTGTTTAGCTGCTTCATTACATAACTGAAAATAAATTACTTTTTTTTTTTTATTTATAAGATTTTATTTTGACATTTTTTACATAGTTAATTAGGGTAAGAAGGTTCAAGGGCTACATGAAAGTGGATAATACTAGTATGTTTTCCATATTGTTACCTTCATGTTTAAAGGGGGTTATTTAAGGGAGAAGGCCCACCCAATTTCCCACCCTCCCCAGGTCCCGGATGTAGGGCATGCTCTGAGGTTCTTGCTCAAGTGGTTTTGATATTGCCACAGTCATGAATCGCTATCAATCTTGAAAATAAATTACTTTTAATATTTACTTCTAAACTATAGATTAAGTTTAGCTGTTGTAAATCTCCATAAGCACTGATCTGTTGTGTGTGGTGTGAATATATTTGAATCTAATACTTAACTTCATGCAATGAATTATGAATACTTCCACAGACTAGAATAAGTTTGACTAAATAAATTTCTTTAATATATCCCAAACAATTCTAATTTTAACTTCCAAAGTCTCTGTAACTAAATTGGGCTGGATCAAAATACTAATTGTGTTTCCTTTCCTTTTTTCACTTATGTATTTGAAGGGCAGAGCTATAAAGAAGAAAGACAAAGATACACACACACACACACACACACACAGAGTGAGAGAGATGTTCCTCCAACTGGTTCACTCCATAAATGACTACAATATCCATAGCTGGGCCAGACCAAAGCCAGGAGCCAAGGCTTCATGCAAATCTTCTAAGTGAGTATAGGGACAGGCAGCATAAACCACTGCAACATAGTGTAGGCCCCAACTTTCTTTAAGAAAATTAATAATACACTATTGAAAATGCCATGGCTTATTATACTTCAGTATTTTAATGAAATTATAAAAGCTAATTGTGACACTATAACACAGCTTAAGTTTTCCTTAAAGATTTATTCATTGACTGATTTTTCTTTTCCTATTATTATTATTATTATTATTATTATTATTTTATGATGCAGTTCTATAGGCCCAAGGATTTCTCCTATGTCCTTCCCAAATACCCTTTCCTCCAATGATTTGCCCTATATTATTACAATAGTGTAGTTCTTCATAAAGACTCATACGTTCATCATTGCGGCCATGGGCAATGGCAGAGAGTCCATCATCCTATTGTCAAGATAAGTTTAACAGTTTCACTGGGAGTCCATCTTTGATCTGGAAGTAGAGATGCATACTGCATTGTATCACATCTGGATATGAATCTTCATTACACAGTTACTCTACATCCCATTAAATGAAAAGCCAGAAAGTAAATTTATAGTGCCATGAAGTTAAATAACGTGCTATTGAAGAAATGAAAAAATCAAGAACTTTCTTGAAGAAAATGATGCCACTGTATGGCCTATGTGTCAGTAAGGAATTTAATGAGAAAAAAAAGTGTTTTGAAGAAATTAAAACAAAAACAAAAATATAAAATAAATCCATGAGACAGTTTTCATTGATATTTGTTGGTAAGATGTGTCTCCTGTAGGCAACATATAGATGAGTTTTTTTACTATCTATGATGTTTGATCGATGAGTTTAATATGAATGGGTGATAATTTGGTTGTGTCCTCTCACCAATGTTCATTGTTTGGTTTGGTCTTCTGCTGTTATTTTACTGGGATGTTCTTTACATTTGACTCTAGTCTTTGGTGGGTGCTATTATTTTCTCTGACAAGAGAACATCTCTAATATCATTTGTAGGGCTGGTCTGGAAGGGGCATATTCTTTGAGATTTTCTTTGCTGTGGAAGAATTTTATTTCCTTTTCAAGGACAAAGCAAAGCTAGATTAGGTATGTTATTATGGAGTAACAATTTTTGCTTTTAGAATCTGGAATATGTTCCATTTTCTACTGCCTGTAGAGTTTCCTGTGAGTCTGACTGCCATTCCTCTGTATGTGAGTTGGTTTTTTCATGTGTACATTTAAGGACCTTTTCCTTATGTTCAACTGAAGCTTGATTATCACATCTCATGGTGAAATCACTTTTCGTCAACCCTGTTGAGAGTTCTATGCCCCTCTTGGATGTTGTTTCCCAACCCTTTATTCAGATTTAAGAAGTTTTCTTCTATAATTTCACTTAATATATATATATATATTAATATATATAATATAATATATAATATAACACATTATATAATATATAATAATTATATAATTATATAATATATAATATATAATATATAATATATGTTATATATATAATATATATAATATATATATATTTAATTGATTGATTGATTGGAAAGTGAGATATACAGGGAGGAGGAGAAATAGAGGAACATCTTCCATCTGTTGATTTACTCCCCAAGTAGCCACAATAGCTAGAGCTGAGCCAATCCAAAGCCAGGCGCTTCTTTTGGGTCTCCCAGGCGAATCAGTGGCCCCAAGGATTTGGGCCATCCTAGACTACTTTCCCAAGCCACAAGCCGGGAGCTGGATGAGAAGTAGGGTGGCTGGGATTAGAATCAGTGCCCATATGGGATTCTGTCACATGCAAAGTGAAGACTTTAGCCGCTAAGTTACTGCACCAGGCTCCACTGAATACATTTTCAAACACAACTTCTCATTGCCCATCTTCTGAAACTCCTGTAATGGTTATATTTGGACTGTTATTAGTGTTTCCTAATTCTTGAACTTTTTTTTTTTGGCTTGACTCAGTTCTGCTTCCATCTTTTTCGTTGTTTCCCCATTGTGACAAGAATATCTTCTGAGTCTTTTTCTACCGCCTTCATTCTGTTATTGAGACTTTCCACTGAATTTTTAATTTGCTCTACTGTGTCCTTCATTTTCAATATTTATTCTTGATTTTGTTTCAGTGTTGCTAGTTCCTGTGTGACATATCTCTCAAATTCCTGCATGTGCTTCTTGTTGTTGATAAAAGCTTTATAACAAGTGTTTTGAATTTTGTAACCCCGTTTTTCAATGTCTTCCTTAATTTACTCTGAGGTTGGCAGAGGCTTTTGCTCCTTTTCTGGGGAGTCTTCAGTAGTATTTATTGTGCTTCTGTCTCTTCTTTTGCTCTTGGTCATTGTACTTCTGGTTAGCAGACTTTTCTCCTTAGGGCAGTTTTCTAAGCTGTGTCACCCACAGGTCTGCAAATTGGTTTTACTTATTTGTGCTTGCTTCTTTGTTTGTGGCCAATTGTGTCACTTCCTCTAGAAAGTTCCAGGTCTGGGCTTATGTGTTAGATCTCCTTCAAGTTTACCATAGAGATTAGCTGACCAATCTCTACCTCCTGTGATCTCGTGTTGTGGCTGTGCCAATGTCTGTAGAACCTTTCTCCCACTTCTTGTTTGAGTAGGGGCCAGGATTAGGGAGATATTATGTGTCCTAAATAACTAGGTTGTTGGTGGTGCTGATCTTGCCTGAACCTGTTGACCACTCACTCCCAGCTCAGCAAATGTATAGCTCACTGTGTCCCTCTTGTCTTTGCCACATTATACAAATGGGGCCTAATGTGCCACCGGTGGATTTCTAATATACTGGCCATTAGTTCTGGGGCTACCTGGACCTATTTTGGGTGATGCCACATCAGTGCAATGCACTTAGCCAGAAATGAGTTTGCTTCCAGCTTAGTGCATGTGCAGTCCTGTTCCTGTTCTGCCTATTTAGCATCTGATGCCGGTCTCTCTGCTGCTCATCAAATCAAACAAATCAGCAGGGTGGGCAGTTCTTTGCCTCAGTTTACCTGTTGAGCTCCCTGTGAACGCCGCTTCCCACTTGGCTGCTGGTGGAGCTCTGGCAACCAGTAGAGATCAGATTTCTGCTCGGTGACTGCCTCTGGGGTAACTGGTCACTGCAACACCACACCGTTGTCTCCACTGCTTTCCCATGTCCATCAGTCTCTAAGTACCGTTTAGTTGTTGGCCTATCCTCTTCTATTTGCTGCAACGTGCTTTCTCTGCTTCACCCTGGCTAATGATTCTCCATCTCTTGAAATATGTCCCTACCCTATTCTGCCATCGTGATTCTCCTTATTGACTGATTTGAAAGACAATGATGGGTTACAAAGAAAAGAGAGATTTTTCAACACCTGGTGTACTTTCTCCAAATACCTACAGTGGCTAGGACTGGGGCAAGATGAAGCCAGGTTGAGAACACTGCATTTGGGATACCTTCAGGGGTGACAGGAACTCAGATTCTTGGGTTATCATCTCTCTTTCTCAGGTGCATCATTGGAAGGTGGTTTGGAACTGAGGTGAAACTCTATCACGAACACACCAAAATCGAATTCAGGTATCCCAAGTGGTGGCTTGATTTACTTGCAGGAATATATCCCAGATGTTTCAGAATGTAACTTCAAAGAGCTGCATAAGTTCTCTGACAGCATGAACACTAAAATGTGGGCAAATACAAAAAAGTCTGTTTTATACAGGCTTTATTTTCTATCAGTTGGTAAGATATTTCTAGAAAAAGCTTTCAGTTTAACATATCATATTTGAAGTACACATTATTTTAATTTTTATTAATATGAAGAGAACATATTTCATGTATTTCATAGGTATAAATCAAGAAAGGACCATAGTTCCCTGCCTCACTTTTTCCCATTATTCAATCCCCTTCTTCCTTCCTTTCTTTTTTCCTTAATTTTTGCAAAAACACCATTTCAGTCCACTCTATTTTCGCAGACTTTATGCACCACTCAACATAATGTTCAAAAAGTGAAGATTTGCATACATGTATACACAAGGACGAAAAAAGAGTGATCACATCTCAATATGTCAGTTTAATTTCTATGTTTTTGGTATTCTATATTTGCTACTACATATCAGAGAAAACATATGCTACTTGTCTTTGGAGGACTGTCTTATTTCACTCAGCATAATGGTAAAGTACAAGTTTTTGCTCAACAAATTTTCAACATGGAAATTCACTAGCAAATTTTCTGTATCATTGATAATATATGGAAATCAAATAAGCCTTATATAAAAGACAGTAAATGTAAAAGCTCTTGGAAAAGATGTGTGATTTGTTACAAAATATGGATGTTTCCATAATTTCATTAGGGCATAATAATTAGAACTTTTTAGAGTCATTTTGCCCAAATGGAAAAATTATAAATATGTGAAAAGAAAATTTTAGTTGTGAAATTTTTAACTTCTCCATTTATGATTTAGGCTTGGTGACAAAACAAATTTGTGCATATTTTCTTTGATGTGTCACTTTCCTGTCCATTATATCATTTCCTTGGCATGACCTTTTATATCTTCTAAAATGTTTAGTTTTGGAAAAAACATAAGTTAACAATACTGTGTGGGACCAAGACAAAAATGTACATTAGGGGCAGAGCACACTAACCTATTTATCCCAACATTGTGTCAGGGAGAATGAAGTAGACCAGACAAGAGCTGAAGCGGGTATCAGCAGGAATATAGCGGGAGATATAGGGAAAAAAAACACATTGCAAATTACTGTTTTTTCTAGCTTGAGGCATATTTGCCAACTTTATTTAGGGGAAACTACTATCTCTTAGCTCTGAGTTAAGGTGTTCATTCAGGCTTTAATTATTAATTATCAAATGTTACATGATTCACCCAAATGCTTCTTCTTTTTACAATCCCGGTTACTCATCACATTCTACAAATTTTTATTTTAAAGAACCTTATATATAATTTTTTAACCTTTTTTTGATTGTCTATATCTCCATTCACAATTTCATCACCTCACACATATATAAATCAATAAGTCTCTTAGATGTTCTAACTTCATTCCATCAATAATCAAAATCCTTAAAAAATAATATAAAAAATAGGGGTTGGTATCATGGCATAATGGATAATGCCCGTGGCATCAACATCCCATGTTGGTGCAGTTTGAGGCCCTGCTTCTCCTTTTCCCACCAAGCTCCCTGCTTCTGGCCTGGCAAAGCAGTGGAAGCTGGCTCAAATCCTTGAGGACCTGCACCCACATGGGAGACCCAGAAGAAGCTCCTGGCTTAGGACCGTACCAGTTTGGTCATTTGATGAGTGGGTGAATCAGTGGGTGCAAGATCTCTCTGTCTCTGTAAATCTAGCTTTCCAAAATTAAATAAACAAATCTTTAAATAGTAATAAAAACTGTGTTTTTTCTGCTTATTCATCACAGTGAATTTTAAGAATACATTCTATAATATTTCTCTCCCTCTGGGTGGTAATATGGGATCTCTCAAATGTAAGTGAAGCTATATCAGACTCTACATAACAGGATTCTAGTAACTAATTGGCCTTGTTTTAATTTGGTGTTTGAATTGAGCTCTGAGACTAGTGAGTATAATTTATGAATTAGGAAAAATAGAATTTTTAAAATGACTGTTTCTGACACAAAAATTATACATTTTTATTGGCAACTATGTCATGTGTTTATAGATGTAAATCTAGTGTGACACTTGCTTTTTTTCATGGAAGTATTGGTACTGGCTTTAGGTCTAAAATTTGGACTTAATTTCATCCTTCCTTTCCAAACAAAACATGCAGTCCTGGGCCCGGCGCGGTAGCGCAAGTGGTTAAAGGTCCTCACCTTGCACGCCCGGGATCCCATATGGGCGCCGGTTCTAATCCCGGCAGCCCCGCTTCCCTTCCAGCTCCCTGCCTGTGGCCTGGGAAAGCAGTCGAGGACGACCCAAGGCTTTGGGACCCTGCACCCGTGTGGGAGACCCGGAAGAGGCTCCTGGCTTCGGATTGGCATAGTATCGGCCCGTTGCGCTCACTTGGGGAGTGAATCATCGGACAGAAGATCTTCCTCTCTGTCTCTCCTCTCTGTATATCCGCCTTTCCAATAAAAAAATAATAAAAATAAATCTTTAAAAAAAAAAAAACATGCAGTCCTTTGTTTTTCTTTCTAGACACCATTTGAAGGGAAAGCGGGGGGTGAAATGGACAACTCTTTCCTTCCTGATTTCTGTAATTTCCAATTTTTTCTATTATTATACTGAAAGCAAGCACTTTGTTCTCCCATGTAGATTCAGAAACAGCTGTGAATGTGACTTGTTGTGTGAGTAGCTGTTTATATGGTCATTTCTGAAGTGAGACGATCACCTTAGGGTTGTAATCAGGCCCACCCTACTTCACAGATCAGAAATTTTTTTTTTTTAAGATTTATTTTTATTATTTTTTCATTGGAAAGGCGGATATACAGAGAGGAGAGACAGAGAGGAAGATCTTCCGTCCGATGATTCACTCCCCAAGTGCGCGCAACGGGCCGATACTATGCCGATCCGAAGCCAGGAGCCTCTTCCGGGTCTCCCACGCGGGTGCAGGTTCCCAAAGCTTTGGGCCGTCCTCGACTGCTTTCCCAGGCCACAAGCAGGGAGCTGGAAGGGAAGCAGGGCTGCCGGGATTAGAACCGGCGCCCATATGGGATCCCAGGCGTGCAAGGTGAGGACCTTTAACCACTTGCGCCACCGCTCCAGGCCCCAGATCAGAAAATTTTTATGAAGTTAATATTTCTTGATACAATTCATGGATGCCTTGATTCTTCTTGTAACAATGATCTTGCTTTTGATTTAAAACTTATAATATTCATTTATTTCTTACCCAATATTTTTGGAGGCGAAGGTTGTTTTGGTTTTACTGAAAGGAAGTAAATTAGCTTTGGTGAAGTGCTGAGACATAGATGTGAGTAGAGAGGAGTTACTGCTCCTGAATGTGCAGTTGTCAAACACTCTTTTCCTTTTTTTTTTTAAAGATAAGTTTGTGTTATAAGGTAAGGTTAAGTACCTATCGCAAGGTACTTAAGGCCCTAGAATATTGAAATGCGGATAAAGTCATTTGAACTCAGATGCTTATAGCTAAATCCTAGTAAGCATTCTTTTTTTAGAAGTTTAAGAAAGAAATTCAATGAGTTGAGATTAAAAAAAAACTCACTATAAGTATTCATGTTGAAACAAATCAACAAAATATGCATCACAAATTATGTATCATTTGGATTTCCATGATTGAGCTGTATGCATCAAAAGATACATGCAAGTCCTAACCTCTGTTCTGGTAAATGTGATATTATTTGGATAGTTGGTCTTTACAGATGTAATCCAGATGAAATTCTACTGGATTTAAATGAACTCTTGTCCAGTTCCAGTATCCTTGGAAGCAGAGGGAAATTTGGGCACAGAGTAGATGACAAATCGAGAGGAGCCCCATTTGGCAATAGAGGTTAAGAGTGGAGTAACATATCTACATGTCAAGCCATACCAAGAATTGTCACAAAATACCAAAACCTAGTAGCTAAGTATACAAGATAGGATAGGTAAACAAAACAATCTTTTTCCAACCTTTCCAGAGAAATTAACCTGCCTCAAAAACTATGACTTCTACTACTTGTCTCTTGAACTGTCAGAAAATGCATTTTTGTTATTTCAGCCTCCTAATTTGTGATACTTTGCTACTGTAATCTTAGGAAGTGAACATCATATTTAGCCAAGTCAAATACAAATCCATCCATTTACTTGTCTATGTGTCTGTCTCTATACCTGCCTCTCTATGTAACATCAGCTTTTATGGGGTGCATTCAACTTCCACCCATACTTCTATTTAACAATCCAATGAAGAGCAGAAATATTTAAGTCAAGCAAAGGCAAACTGCAAGATTTTCATTGAGTTCTTTACCTTTTCAAGCCTCGATGTTTTCATAAAAATATGAATAGATTTTGAAATGAAACAAAAGAATAACACCAGATGCATTTTTAAGGAGTTAGTAAGTTTATTCAAATGCAAACATACACAGGTATGCATATATGTAAATATAAATTGCTCATGAAAATATCATATGGTTTTATAGCAGTGACTATTAGTTGTCTACTCAGAACTATGTTCCATTTATCCATTTATAAATTTGTCTAGTTAACTACATAACTATCTGTCCTTATATCCCTATATGTAAAAACATTCAGGAGATAGTTTATAACAAACTTTTGGCTGCTCCTTGATATTCATGATCTCTCTTCTGAGCTTCACACAGATGCATAAAAATCTGGAATAAAAGTTATACTTTTCCAACAAGTCAAACTTATGATTTATGGGCACAGAACTGCTCCTGGTCCTTGCAATATATGTAAAATTGTTAATCTCCAGTCAGAATGTGCCATTCTTTGTCATATCAGGTATTATTTGCTGGCATGTGAAAGTGGTATCTTAAGCTCAGGATGTCACGTTGACTATCACTAGAAACAGCATAACAGAAATTGCTACCAAAAACTAGAGAGCAAATGATAGACCAGGAGTTAGGTAAATATGGCTTTTGTCAGCAGTCAAGTAATTCTGACATATACTATAATACCAATTTGAGACCATTCAGCACTTAATAAAAAGTTTGTACATGAAGAACGAACATATTGTGGGTTGAATATATTTGCTAAATGAACTTGTATCTAACCATTAATGCTTCACATTTGCAGCTATGTCCTTTATGAATGTGGAATTGTTAGACTACCTACAAAATGCAGGTACACAAACATTTTGTAGGAGAAAATCTTATTAAATTTACAATTGTACTAATCTTTTAAATTCATAACCTAACCCATAACATAATATAACCAAAGTAGTGCATCTAAACTTGAATACTTTGCACAGTTAGCTTCAGGAGATTTCTATAAATTTATCTGGTTGATCAGCTAAGAATTTCTCAACTCTATAAGCAAGTACTGGCATTTCCGATGATCAGCTAGGATAAGTTCTCACAGATTCTGGCAGTAGGTTATTTTAGATACTGTTTTGCTAAGCATTGTCCTATATTTTCTTTATTTATTTTAAAATTTTATGTTATAAATCATTGGCATCAGTTTCTCTTTATAAGATTTATCTATTTTATTGGAAAGAAGCACTACAGAAGGAGAAAAGAGAGACCTTGCATCCACTGGTTCATTCCCCAAACAGCTGCAATGACCAGAGTAGTGACAATCGGAGATCTGAGCCAGGATCTTCTTGTATGTCTCCCACGTGGATGCAGAGGCTCAAGGAGTTGGGCAAGCCTCCACAGCTTTCCTAAGTCATTAGCAGGGAGCTTGATTGAAAATGGAACATCCAGGATTTGAACTGATGCTCATATAGGACACCTGCTATGAGACAAAGCTGGTCCCAGTTTATGATTTTAAGTTCTGTGTTGAGTGATTTTCTCTGTATAAAATTTCAAAAAATTTAATAAATCCACTGAAATGCTTTAAACTTTTATTCATTTATTTCTCTGTATTGCACGTGATTGTGCATGTGTGTTTTTGTGTATGTATAAGTTTCTGTCATCTGTCAGGCTGTAGTTGTTCAATGGGAGGGACTAATTCTTAAACACAGATTTTGTAGGAGAGAAGTATAACTTATTGAACAGCTGTTCTATAACTAAACTATCTCAAAAACATTTTCTGTGTTGTATTTCATTTTGCTTCTTAAGGCACAATCTTTTAACAAATATGAAGTCATATCAGAAGTAGTATTAGCTATGCTGTTGATTATTTTGCTTTTGAAAATTTTCATTAAAAACACAAAACGTATTAGCCCTGTGTTCTAGCCAACTGCTTTCCATTTTCAGCTGAGCTTTTACCATAAACCTCGTTAAAGTGATAATTCCAGAGACATGTGCTGTGACCACCGCCAATAACTGATGCATAAATGAGTGAATTAAAAACAGAATTATAAAAAATAGTTAAATAAATACTTAAAAGATCTAGGCAGATTTATGCTGTACAAATACTCTGAAGTACATCTGAATGGTAGTCACTAAAATAACCTAATGAATTTCCAATTGGAAAAAGAATTGAATTTTTTGTATAATTTTTACATTTAGATATGTTTTTCACTTAAGAGGAAGGAAGGAATGAAGAAAGGAAGGAAGGAAGGAAGGAAGAGAAATAAAGAATGAAAGAGAGAGAGAGAGAGAGAGAAATAAAGAGAAAGAGAGAAAGAAAGAGAGAGAATCTTTCCAAAGTCAAAATTGAAATAATTAAATGAACTGTTTGGAAAGTTTTTAATTTTCTTCTCAGTAAAATCTGGATGAGGAAGGGAAGGTTACTAAGATTTAAGCTTGGACAGATAATTTAGCTACATAATGTGTAAAATCACCTCTTACAGATAGGCACTCCCACTTCATTAGTTATCATAACTCAGTGTGGCATGCAATTACTGTGAAGGATAATATTCATAATGCAAATGAACAGATTTTATTTTGCTTTTCAAGATAATGAGCTTCCAGGATACTGGAAATATGTTTTTGACCTATCTTAATGTGGTACAAGAAATATAACTTCTCAAAAATTATTTTATTTTTAATAATCCATTTCTATTTCTTTATCCATTCTTAGTACCATAATCATAGTGTCAGTTCTTGAGGACTGCAAAGGCAAGCTTTTCAAAGAAGCAGTTTAAAATAACTTAGCGCCAGGACATTTTTCCCAAAGGGTGTTTCCATCATGTTTGTTGTTGCTTTATGGATGCCCTCTCATCCTCAGTGCAAGATCTAAATGCTAGGGAATGCAGAATCTAACAGTTGGCTTGCCCCCGTGCCTTGCTCAAAATCAGCACTGTAAGAAGGAAAGCATCGTCTTTACCAACCTAGCTTTAATAGTTGAAGCTATGACATAGATTAACAACAAGCATATTAACAGGAACAAAATGTATACAAATGTATTCACTTTTAATATTCTGTGCATGAGAACATGCCAAAGAAAAACTGAATACCTTACCCAATTGGGGATGTTTGATAGCTTATTTACTGTCTTCATAAGAGAAGTAGATTAGAGTGTGGGAAGTTTGAGAATAATGATTGCAAGGTGGTGTGGCGGGGTGGGAGGGATGAACATCTTTGCAATATACATGAGGAAGAAAAGACTTTGTGACAATTTCTGGTTTCATCTTCTGTGAGGTTAATTTTTCTGGCTGATGAAACCACTTGGGAGAGGATTTTTGACAATTGAGTCCCTTCTTGAGGCTCTGTATTTATGCAGATGAAGGAATTCACAAAAGAATTCCTGTTGGCATTCACTGTTCTTCAAGTGCCTTCAGTGCAAAACAGAAAAATTTATCATTATGCTTTTGAAGCAGTCTATGTGAAAAACATGACAATTTTCCATTTAAATAAATAAAAAGTTATAAAGATAAATAATACATAAAATATCATACATTGGGTAGCATATTTTGGTCTCTCACACTGTTAATTTCACAACAGTCAAAGGGTCAGCTCTCCGTAGAGTCTGTTTAGTAAGTGAAACAACAGAAATTTAAAAATCATGAAGCACAAAACAGAAATGTGAGGAATCTCTATTCGCTGCTCAACTTGTTGCAAGCCCAGAAAAGTAATTTCTCCAGATTATTGCACTAACGGTGACACTGCATGGTTATGTTTTGAATGAGAATGAATGAGTTAATTCAGGTAAAAGACATGTCAGGATGCTCAGTAAATCATAAATGATCCACAAATGTTAACATTTCTGTTTTGTGCTTCATGTGCTTTTCAGAGGAGTTTCTAAGCTACTGCCTTTACCCTGCAGAACATCAAATGCTTAGGATAGGAGAGGAAAGAAAGAGAGTGTGGAAGTTCAGAATAAGAAGGCCAGTTTTGTGATTTGAGGTTGCTAGATTTCTTTCACAGTGATTTCTGTAAGCACATTTGAAATAGAGTTGGCATTCCACAAATGTTATGAAGAAAGACAACCCAGGGAGACCTGAAAATAGAATACTCATTTTGTATATGTATCCTGTAAGATATATTATTTAGCTTTCATTTCTTATAGTCAACATATGTAATTGTTAATATTACCTTAAAATGCTTTATAAATAAGATGCATGTGCATCTCCAGGCAGTGACACAAGGACATACAGAGATATCTATCGTGAAGCAGATTTTAGAATTTAGAAGTTTATCCGATGTTATGCATCAGGAAGAAGTTACACTGCAGGATTTCTGGTTTGGCCACATTCAAAGCAAAATGTTGACACTTCAAGTCAGTTCAAGGAACTGACTTGAATTTTATGCAGGCACTACAGTATGAATGAAGTGAAATTAAGCAACAAAAGTCTATTGTGATCTATCCACCTAATCTAATGAGTAAATCAGATGCATAAATAACTAAAACGATGTTGCTAATGGCTTCTTTGGATAGGGATGAGAAGTATATGGCAAAAGGGGACCAAGGGAAGACACAGTAATCATGTCAGTAAAGGGTGTGTGGTTTTCTTCAGAAATTTTGAAGAATGTATAAAGCCTCAGTAGGCAGAGTCAGGAAATGGCACTTATTTTATTTATTTATTATTTATTTTTAAGATCTGTTTTATTTGAAAGTCACATATACAGAGAAGAGGAGACACAGAGAGGAAAACTGTCCGTCCGTTGATTTCTGCCCCAAGTGGCCACAACGGCTGGAACTGAGCTGATCCGAAGCCAGGAGCCCGGATGCTCTTCCAGGCGTCCCACACGGGTGCAGGGTCCCAAGGCTTTGGCCCATTCTCTACTGCTTTCCCAGGCCACAGGCAGGGAGCCACATGGGAAGCAGGGCTGCCTGATTAGAACCAGCACTCATATGGGATGTTGGCACATGCCAGGTGAGGACTTTAGCTGCTGGGCTACAGCATCAGACCTCAGGGCTATATTTTTTTGAATGTTTGTTTCCATCCATGTAAAAAGCATAAATGGGAGACAGAAATAGAGAAGGAGAGAGAGAGAGAAAGAGAGAGAGAGAAGGAGAGACCTTGCAGCTGCAGGTTCACTCCCCAAATGCTCACATTTGATAGCTAGGGTTAGTCAGGTTGAAGCCAGAATCTTGATTTCCCTCCAGGTCTGCCAAATGAGCTGCAGGGACCCAAGACCTTAAACGATCATGTGGCCATCATCTGTTGCCTGCTAGGATGAATTAGCAGAAAACCGCATCAAAAATGGATGAAGAAGAATGAGAAACAGGTTTTGAGATATGGAAGGCAAATATTCCTCGGAGTTGCTTGCCATTAAAATGTTCACTCCTAAAGCTGATGGCTTTCGGGATTTAAGCACATTTCACTTGAAATAGTTCAACCTTGAACATCTTATGTCTATATTTGGCATATCCTGGACTAACACCGGACTTCCTGAAGCTGTATTATGGTAAATATATGCAATAAATCACTAAATAACTTCCACAGTGCTTCTTAAATAGCAACATCTTTGAATGATTCAATTAACCAATGAGCAGATTGAGACCATTTTGAGAGTCGTACTGTGAGTTCTGGAGATACTCCGACTGGATGTGAACAGAATGTCAGCAAGTGTCATCCACAATCATAGAATGCGAAGGACTATTTATCATCTCATGAAGGCTTTTTTTTTTTTTACAAACCACCAAGTTCCTTTGAATAACCTGCTTCAGAACCTGGATGCCAGCTTGCCAACGAGTGTTCAGACTGAGCAAGAGAATAAACAAAACAGTCCATGCTTTAGCTGTCATTACAACATTATTCAATCAAAATAAAAGTAAAAAGCCTTCTGTTTAAATAAGGTGATTTTGTTGAAGTGTACAATACAGACAAAACTGAATGAGAACATTAACACTAAGATGGAGGCAATAAGACCACTTCACTCCTTAAAAGTTGACTTAAATTTTTTTAAGCTTTGAAGATCAATCAAAGTTGGTTTAAAAAGATTTTTTTTGAAATCTGAATCAAGGAGTCATTTGTCAATTGGGTGAGACTTAAGAGAGAAGGAATGAGTTGAACGCTAGGACAATTCTAAGCAACAAGATAGTGAATGATTAAGAAGTGATAAATTGAGGGGTTAAAAAGGAGAATGGGTATCAAAAGAATTAGACAAGTTCTTCCTAGAAATTAGTCAATTTATTTGTTTTCCATTGTCTTCAGTGAGCAGCTTAAAATAAAGATGCTGATTCTGTTCTAAATTTTGTTCTCCTTTCTCTAAGAAGGGACATATTTGCATTTTGCACAGTTTCAACAATTAGGATTTGTGAATGTGTTTTGAAGGGATTTAGCTTTTAGTGATCTAAATTTTAAAAAGTTTGGGTTGAAAAGTTTCATACCTAATTAAAAATAAAACAAAATTCAATAAATCTATTGAGAAGTGAATGTTATAAAATTCATTTTATATATTATAACTGTAAACTTGAAGTATGGTTCTGTATTACATCTACACACACACACACACACATACATTTTAATTGGCCTGTGTTTACTTATGCCTAATGCATAGTGTTTTAAAAATCCCTTTCCTTGCATTTTAAAAAGAAAAAATACGTAGATTTCTTACTGACCTTATTGTCAGTCATCGAATATCATAGAAAGAATATTGACCTCAAGATAGCTGACCAGGAACTCAAGTTCTCAGCACTGTTATTTTCTGACGATGTAACTTTGGGAATGTTTCTGAAGTTTCCTGTGCTTCCTTTGACTCTGCTTAAAGACTGAAGCTTGGCCTACCACCCTCAGTGGGCCAGAAGTATTGTAAAAATTAATGTGATAATGAATTGTGTCTAGGACAGAAACACAGAAAAAGGCAAAGCTGGGTACCTGTGGCAGCACACACACCCACTACGTCATTTCCTGCCACCACCCCGTCTTTAATCTTGCCTCATGCAAGTTCCAAGTTAAACAAGTTAGAGTAAGTGAAGTGGGGTGAATTGCTTCCAGTGGCTAAATGTATGTGTGTTACACACTCCTGAATTCATGTGATGGAGAAGATCAGATGTGAACTCTTTTCCAGACACAAATTAGGATAAACATCCTTTTGTTTGAGAATGTTAATATTTAGTAAATGGTAGTGGGCAAAAAAAAATTTTATGTGCGTAGTTAGCCAAGCACACCATATACTGATTCTAGCTTAATCTTTAAATATAGAAGATTTCCAATAATAAAATAATGCTTTGCATTTCTATTCACAACATGTAATAGTAATTTTTTAGACTTCAATAAATTTTATGTCATTGGAAATGTTGATAAATGACTATTTTGACTAAAATTGTCATCAGTAGGATAAGCAGTTTGGTGAATGGAAAGTCTTAAGAATAGTTTACTTTAAATACGTGATATTTACAGTGATAATGAATATATCTCAGTCATTTTTTGGTAAATTTCAATGCATACATACAATGAGTGACTAGCACTGTACCTGGGAATTTCTCTGAAGTACTTTTAGCTCTTTTATTTTTTGTGTAAATATTACTCTTGAAGAGAAGTAGAAGGTACCTTAACACAGGGAATAGTCACTTTGAGTTAAGACCTAAAACTGAAAATGAATACATTTTAATAATTTTTAAGCATTTATTTATTTGAAAGGCAGAGATACAGAAATGGAGTAGGTGAGAGAGAGAGAGAGAGAAAGAGAGAATTTTCATGAGCTGGTTCACTCTCCAGTTGCTGTAATGCTCAGGCCTGGAACATGTCAAAGCCAGTAGCTTCATATTTGTATAGCATGTGAGTGCAGGGGCCCAAGAACTGGAACTATTTTCCAGTGCTTTGCTAGTTGCATTAGCAGGGGACGGAATTAGAAACGCAACAACCAGGACTCCAACGGGCACCCATATGAGATACCTATGGTACCACAATGCCAGCCATTTCTTTGCTTGTTTAAAGTAAAACAATAGCTGTTATGAGAGCTGGGGTTGATGATAGAGTGAGGAGAAGCCCAGGGATAGGATGAAAAATTCAAGGGTTCCAGGATGGAGTTGAGTGCATTATGTGGGATCGCAATAACTTGACTCTTAAACTAAGTGCTTTCTGTTTAGTCAAAGATTAGACTCTGGACAGTGAAAATGTATCTGTATGATGTGTATATGTTTATTTTAGACTGCAAAAATCTTTCAGGGTTCTATCACACTATTTTTGTGGGAATTATGAATTGTTATTGTTTATTCCTGGGGTCATAATCCAGGGAGATGTTTGAGTTGTATTGGAAACTTTTTCCTTTAACAGAATTTTCTCCAGTCTGTTGTTTATTTTTGGATATTTAAATCTGCAGTGTTAGGTCCTCTTTTGATATCTAGCTGTCAGAAGTCATCCACCGGTCAGTACACCTGTCACAGAAGTCAGGACTTACCTTCCCAGGGGGAAGCAGTGTGGTGAATTTACAGTGAAAATAGAATGAACCAGAGTTGGACAGACCCCAGATCTCTCACTGACATGTTCCTTAAACTCTCAAGACTTGCTCCTTCACTTGTAAAATGAGAATAATAGGATCCACCTGTTGTGTAAATTAAATTAACATCTGCAAAAATAGATAATAGGACTCTTAATGAAAACAGAGCATCAGTCTATCATTTTGCCTCTTACCCTCTCTTAGGCTGTTGAAGATAGGCTTTTGTTGTTGCTGATTTTGGAGAGTGCTAATAGAATTTGATAGGATGATGCTTAAAACAACAGTAAGTTGGCTGGGATTGAATACCTGGGAGACTCTCCACTGGTTTTACATTTGGACACTTTTGTTCCCTACCATGGTGGTGTTTCTGGCTTGATTCCAAACAGATGAAAACCTTTTTTGGATGAGTGAGCTATCACTGGAATATTGTTGAATCTTAAGATTTAATGTTCTTGATGTTCTAATGTTAAAGCAAAATGCCTGTGTATTAACTTGAGATCTTGAGTTTTTAGACACATATCTCATAAGGAAAGCAGTGGTAAAGTGAAATTATCTGGTTCTTCATCAGGTATACTGTAAAAATGTCCAAATTATTTGTTACATGGAATATTTTTTCTAACATGTAGTTTGATTTTAACTAGTTTTACATATATTTTACTTAATATACTTTACATGCTAATAGTCTTACATGTCTAATTTGTGTTTCATGGATCATTAAACTTTAATAAATACCATTGTATCTGAACTCCTTATTTTGAATAAGTATAAAGAACTTCCAATAATGGAATTCCAACAAAAATTAGTTTTAAGGAAATTGATTTTGACAAATGAGAGTTCAGTTGGAGGTTTAATTATACTCTGGAAATTTAATTATAGCTAGACAGGCATACGAAGTCTGATTCTATGGCACAGTAGGTAAAGTATATTAAGTATATATTTCTTTACTACAATGCAAGATAGGAATATTGGATATCTTTTCTATAAATAAATGTTCAATTCTTGAAACGATTAATATATTTACTCTAACTAGGCATTATTCAGTTTATTAATGCAATGAAACATTACACAGTACTCCACAAATAAGTACAATTTTTGAATGTCTACTAGTTTTTTAAATAAAAATTTAGCTTATAAGGGCTGCTACAGTGTTGTATCAAGCTAATCTTCTGCCTTGTGGTGTTGGTATCCCATATGGGCACCAGTTCTAGTCCTGGTTGCTATACTTTTGATCTACTCTTCTCTTATGGCCTGGGAAAGTAGCAGGGAACCAAGGCCTTGGGACTCTGCAACCACATAGGAGACCTACAAGCAGCTCCTGGATCCTGACTTTGGACTATCTCATCTCTGGACAGAAAACTTCCTCTATCTCTCCTTCTCTGTATATAAAATCTGTCTTTCAAATTAAAGAAATATTTTTGAAAACACTAAATTATAATCTGACACCTTATTGGTACAATAAGATTCTGAATTTGATTACAGGAGTATATAAACTGCAAGAATCAAGCAAGATAAAATCTTCTTGTGATTGATTTCCAGCAATTCTCACCAAATGGCTACAATTTCTTTCTCTTAAAATATAGATTCCTTCTGGTTAGTCTGGTGGCTCAATAGGCTAATCTGCTTTGCAGTGCCAGCATCCCATATGGGTACCCACGTAAGTCCTAGTTACTCTACTTCTAATTCAACTCCCTGCTGAAGACCTGGGAAAGCAGTGCATGATGACCCAAGTCTTTGGACCTCTCCCCCACTTGGGAGACCCACAGGAAGCTCCTAGCTCCTAGCATTAGGTCATCTCAGCTCAAGACATTGAGGCAACTTGGGGAGTGAACCAGATGATGACAGATCTTTCTCTGTCCTGCCTTCCCTCTATAAATCTGCCTTTTAAATACAACGATAAATAAATTTTTAAAAATGATATAGGTATCTCCTTTAATCCTATGTTACTTATTTATTTTAGGGCAATGAGCACTTATTTTCCCCACTTTTGAACAGAAAAATTATCTTCTTTTAACAAATATTTTAAAAAGTTTCCTCTTAGAAGTATGCAACAACAAAAATTGGAAAGATACATATGCATGGATATGTTTTTAAAATACAGTTTGAATTAAGCCTTATAGATCTGACACCAAGACTACTAATGAGTCCATTTTGTTATCATGCTTCACAGCATTTTCCAAAAATAGATGCAATGGTATCTCCCTTTCCTCTTTCTCTTCTTAGGGGATGATTTTTAAAAATTCCTTGTTATGAGCAAGCAAAAGCAGGTCAGAAGCCTACTTTAAAAAGAACCAAGTCCTCCTGGTCCGCAGACTTGAGTGCCTGCTATCAGCTGAGGCTGATTTGCCAGCCATATGCAGAAGCCCGTTAAGACATTCTCTAGCTTCTAGAGAAGGCATTCCTATGAATGCTGCAAACGCAAAGAGGAACCCTCACCAAGCCAAAATTTTATCCAGTAACATATTTATGATGGTTTAAATGATTGTTATCATCTTATGTTTTAAGATAACAAACACAGATAATTTCCCTAAGTAATAGTACCTAACATTCCGTTCATTTAATGCAAATTAAGAGGTTATTGTCTACTTTTGTACTTATGCATGAGACAGTTTTGGTTCATCACTGTTAGTAAGATTCAGTCACATGTACACACACAAACACACATATTCCTATTAATAACACAGCATTCAAATATATCAGTGTTTAAAGATTTGTTTTTACTCACAGACACATATAATAAAACATTACACTTCTGAATAATGTATAAGCATAAAGTATTATAGCTGTTGAATAATACGTGGCTCAATAGCAGCTAATGGAAAGGTATCTTTAGAAAGAAAGGATGTGAGTGGTCATTAAATTAGCTTGGCTATTCTTTCACCAAAAATAGCTTTATTCATTAAATAATAAGTGAAATACAATCACTAACTACTGGGATACGTTACCATCACTCAACTAAGTGGTATTCCCAAGTGCTCAACAGATTTAGAACCTCAAATGACCCCATAGGTTAGTATTCATATTCTAAACCTCCCCAAACAGCCAAAAGATAGAATGAATCTCTAAACCCTCAAAATTCCATGTGAATGTCTGAGTTCTTAAGCGAGGTTTTAAGTTAAGCACAGAAGAAAAATTAGCAGGATGTTAAAAAAAAATCAAGATATATTTTTGGGGTTTCAGAACAAGCCACAAATTTTAATTTCAGGTTTAATGTGATAAACATATTAAGGCAGCTATACCAATGTATTTTAATTATGGACGCAAATTAATGTCAGATGATGATCATAGTCTCAGAGCTGATTTATTTAGGAAAAGATAATTGCTCTGAGGAGTTGCATGGTAATTAGGAAGATTCTTCATTGTTAGTGAATAGAGAAATTAGAATGAGAATGTATGACAAATGTATAATATGAATTGGAAGAATAAACAAAATAATTTAGTGTGAAAATAATGTTATGTTAACTAAAGTGATTTTAAAGTAGTATGGAGGGGCTTGGCGCAATAGCGTAGTGGTTAAAGTCCTCGCCTTGAACGTGCCGTGATCCCATATGGACGCTGGTTCTAATCACAGCAGTCCTGATTCCCATCCAGCTCCCTGCTTGTGGCCTGGGAAAGTAGTCGAGGATGGCCCAAGGCCTTGGGACCCTGCACCCACATGGGAGACATGGAAGAGCTACTGGCTCCTGGCTTCGGATTGTGGTCACTTGGGGAGTGAAACATCATGCGAAAGATCTTCCTCTCTGTCTCTCCTCCTCTCTGTATATATGCCTTTCCAATAAAAAATAAAATAAATCTTAAAACAACAACAAAAACAACAAAAGTAGTATGGAGGGCCTGGAATGATAGCCTAGTGACTACACCCTTGACTTGCCTGTGCTGGGATTCCCTATGGCTGCCAGTTCATGTTCCATCTGCTATACTTCCAATCCATATCCCTGCTTGTGGCCTGGGAAAGCAATAGAGTATGGCCCAAAGTCCTGGGACCCTGCAACCACGTGGGAGACCCAGAAGAAGCTCCTGGTTCCTGGCTTCGGATCTGTTCAGCTACAACCATTGTAAAATAAACCAGTGAACAGAAGCTGTCTCTCCCTTTATCTTTCCTACCTCTGTAAACCTGCTTTCCCAATAAAAAAAATAATTTAAAAAATAAAAGTAGTATGAATTTAAGGCTGATATGTAGAAAAAGAAATCATAGTTATGTGGAATATACTTATAAAAAAGTGTATCTTAGATGCAGAAAAATAAATAATATACCTCTATGCCGGTACACACACACGTCCATATATGGAATGGGTATTAGTAGAGTGACAAAGAAAAATCAGGATGACTTAATACAAAAAGCACAAATAACCTGGAACAGGTAAAAGCATGACTATAGATGACCAATACGCGGTAGTCTTCAAAGTCATAAAACCAAAGGAAATTTAAAAATTGTGAAATGCAATGCTTTCTATTGCAGAAAAGCAGCTATTAAGGACATTAACAGTGCTAAAGTTGGCAATCTCATGCATTTCTAATGGACTATGGAACAATAAATGTCAAGATATAAAGCTTTGTCAGAAGATGCTATGTGCTTAAGCATCTTTGCTTTTCTTTTCTTCATAAATGAGTGAGATTTCTTGCTAGATGTTAGGCCTGCCAGTAGGTACTCATTGAGTGATCTACATTGCTTTAGATCATGATCACCAAAATGTATCACATGTAATCCATTATGTGTTCTGCATTCCATGTTTACCTGTTTACGATTTTCCAACACTTGAAGAATATAAAGAATGGAGCAAGTATCAGTTGAAAGTAGTCTGAGTGGTTCATTGTGTGGAAGATAGTCAACTATTCAGGATAGCTATCAATTAAAGAACCTTTATGTTGTGTAATTGTGTGTGGAAAGTAATAACCGGTATCAATTCTCTGAGATTTAGGGGTTGTTCACAAGAAATTTGTGACTTATACACAAATTGGTACTTTATACTCTGATGTTTCCATGGCAAAACCCTAACCAATGAGGCTCTGAGTTAAGTGGGAGCCTTTCTCTGTACGTTTCGATTTCCTTGTTTTTGTGAAAGACATATTTCTTCAGGGGTTGTCCTTATCTAGTGAGGCCTCATTAAATTTGATTATATCTAAAAGGATCCTATTTCAGGAAAGTTCATATTCCCAGGTTTCACTTGTACATGAATTTGGGGGATATTATTCAACACTATAAAACGGATCATTTGAAACTCTGCCCTTGTGTGATTTTCTTGTCAACATATTAATCTAGTCTTTATTTGAATTCTCGTTCTACTTTGCACTGATGCCTCTCGTGGTATTTGTTACAGCCTAAAGCTGCTGCACTTCCGAGTTCTTCATTTCCAACTTTGCATTCTCTGACCAAAGTTTGTCCTTTTCATTTATTTCCAGTTTCTGTCACATTTCTACTCTTTGGAGCTTCGAGTCTATTTATTCATTTCCTTCTTCTGATGAAACATTCTCTAATCAGATTTGTTAATATAGATTATATTTTTTGTACTCTGTGTCTGAGTTATCACAGATCATAGAAAGCAATATTTTGCATTTTGGATGTTGGCTTATTTCACTAACTATACAGTATGTAGTACTGTAAGTGCTAATCTGGAGGACTTCCTCAATAGCTGACAAGCTTGATATAATATTTGGAACTTTCTTTCAAAAACAGATTTATTTATCTATTTGAAAGCAAGAGTTAGAGAAAGGAGACAGAAAGAGAAATCATCCATTGGCTGTTTTACTACTTACTTTGAGTAACAGGGGCTAAAGATCTTGGCTTATGTTCTGCTGCCCTTTGGGTGTATTATTAGTAAGCTGCATTGAAATCCAAGCAGCTGGGACCCAATCAGATGCTCATATGGACTCTGTTATTGAGGATGGCTAATCTATGCCACCATATAGTTTCTTAAACTTTTATTTATAAAATATATTGAATCAGTTTATTAAATAGTTTTTCAAGTTTTTTTTTTTTGGAAGAGACTGCATAATATAATGCTTCCGATTGGTGAAAGCATTACCTTGCAAAGAAAGTTTATGTTTTATTAATAAGAGATGAGTAATTATAGTAAGTTTTCTAAAAACTCATAGATAATGGAAATAAGTAATCTATTAAAAGATTACTATATAACATGGTATATGCACTTTACAAATACTTTGCATATATCACTATCTTTAATTATAAAAACAAAGCTCCATAGGGGATATTAGGACCAATTTCGTAAGTGAGACAAATAAGACATGGAGCATGATGTCAAGTGACTTGTCTGGGATGCTACAACTAACCAGGGCCACAGTCAGTACTTGAATTAAGGCATGATGTGCCCACCATCCTTATTACTTCTGAATATTTCATGTGATGGAAATAACTAGATAAGATTTTAAAACAATATTAGGCTCAGAAGAGATCACAGAACTTACTGAAAATGTCAAGTAAAATCAGGGATTGTTTTCCCAAAGATATACATTTCATTCTCCCTCTGTGATTATATATATATATATTCTAAATATTTTATTGCATTTAACTGTAGACTTAGTACAAGAACAAAAATGATTTTGCTCTAGGAACTAGTACAAGAATTAACGCCCAAAATTCATAAAAGAAATGAGAGGAAGGGAACTGTACAAATAAATTAAAAAGGATCTTTGGACCACATTCAAATTACTTTATACCCCAGGCATCAATAAGTGAGGTATGAGGACCTGTGTATCTCTGACCTTTATTTGAAAGAGCACTTGATGGAGCCTCATTTATACCACTTGATGAGGGTTATTATCATGTCCTGTATTTGTCTAGGCCTATGTTTGAGAGCTATTTTTCTGGCCATATAAAACGAATACAAGGATTGGTTTGATGCCTTTTTTCTTTGCAATATAATTATCTGTTCAAAATTATGGTTGTCAATTATGTGCAATTATTATATAACATGAGTAGGTCTTGTAGTTAGAGGCACTGACAGGTTATATTAATTTTTCCCATTAGTTAATTTTTCTGCAAATATTAGAAATATGAGAAAGAACTGTTTCATACTTTCTCATTTGATTCTCTCCAAGGGAAACAAGCTTTATTTCATATTGAGTAGATAAAGTTTGTATTTTTTGCTATGACGTTGCAAGTAATGGAAAATGCAATAATACCACTATTTGTAACAATGGCTGAAAAACAATGTGCATTGTATATTTGTCTAGATTTATTGCTTTTCATCAAAGCAATGGAACATTATTTATTTTTTCATTTATCAATTAATATTTTCATTTAATGCACGTGTTCTGAGCACCATATGGATATATAGTTGTTTTTAGAAAGAGTTAATATCTGTGGAGAAAAGCAAAGCGCAGAAAGAGAAAAGAGGATGCTAGTATCAATTTATAAAAGAGTAGTAAGGGAAGCCACTTGAATAAAGACTTTATAGAGAAAGCCAAAATGAGAATTTCTGAGGAAAGAAACTTTCAGATAAAACAAAGCAAATACTATTTTCTGTTTTAGTAAACAAAGGTGTGGCACATTTATGTTTAAAGAGCAAGAAAAGAATAACAGATAAGGTGAAGAATTCCTGTACATTTATATAGAGGACATTTGTTTTACTGCTAATGAGAAACCTTTGGAGGGTTTTGAACAATTAAGTCATGTAACCCAACGTACTTCAACAGGCAGGATTCTGTGTCAGCATAAAGGCAAGGAAAAAAGGAGACATATCAGCCAGAAAACTAGAACATTAATAAAGGCAAAAGATAATAGGTTTCAGATTTGGATTGCTGAGATATCTTAGGTTCTAGAAATAAGTTGAAGGAAAAGACAACAAAATTGAATGTAGAGCTCTGAGAAATACCTAGATTGAGATGTTCAGAAGATAAAAACAACTAAAAACATCTAAAACACAACTGTGTGCTGAAATAAGGCATCTAGTGAGTGAGCAAAGATAGGAGATGGTCACAATCAGAAAATTATTTCACAAATGGACCTAGGGGAAGGAGAATTCATTGCAGTAAATTTTCAGTTAACTGTGATGTCTCAAACCATGTTAGGGTTGAGGATTGACTCTTGGGCTAACAGCATTGATATTATTTGAGCAAGAGTAATTTCTCCGTTATTTAGGGGAGAGTAGGGTGAAAATCTACTTCAAGTATTTATAAGACAGAATTGAAAAATGAGACTAAAGAAAATTAACACAGCCTTTTGAAGCACGTTGTACTAAAGGAGAGAACAGAAATGAAATGAATCTTGGAGGAGGCATTAAACTGAGACTGAAGGGGGTCTTCCTAAACAGGGAGAAATAATGGCTGTTTTAAGCTGGAAGGATCATCTAGAGAAAAAAGGGACTCATATCCATGAAGTAGAATGGTTTTTGGTGGTTTTCTGGTTAGTCTGCATGAGTCAAAATCGACAGTAAAATGCAGGAATATGTTTACATATCCTGCTCGCACAATAAGGTCTGCAGAGGACTGAGATAACACACGTCTGCGTGGCTTGGTACTCAAGATTAAACTCAGGAAGCTGGAGGTCCCTCCTTTAAAAATGTGAATAGATGAAGTATGGAAGGGAGGCAAGTTAGTATTCAACAAAAGTCGTTATTTTATGTAAAAATATAACTTTAAATAACAAATGACATTAAATATCTTGGGAATCACAGTGAGTTTCATACTAGTATTTATGTTATCTAAACAGATAATGACTTTGAAAGGAAATAGAGATTGAAAAACATTTGGGTTTTCTTTTAGCATGGATGACACCTTTGGCTTGATTTTCGAAAGCATACATTGAGAGTTTGATTTTTACCATTAATTAGAATTGTATGAATTAATTAATAATAAACGTCTTTTAACATGAAGTCAACATAAAAACTATAGTTGTTCGAAGATGAAGGAAAAGAATAGCTGCTTTGTCCAAGAAGGACTGTCAAGGTTTAATGAAAAAATGAATCCAGGTTTTGCTTCTGCAGTTCCTATTAAAAAAAAATCTTAGAAATCAACAGCATTGGGTCTCAAGTGTTTCCTTTTTTAAAAACGTTTCATTAATTTATTTGAAAGGCAGAGTTACAGAGGGAAACAGACACACACACACACACACACACACACACAGAACAAGAGGGATAGAGACAGAGAGAGATCCATCAATTGGACGTGGCTGCGGCCAGGAGCCTGGAACCAGGAGTTTCTGTAGGTCTCCTACAGTGGTCCAGGAATACAAGTACTTGGGCCACTTTCTGTTGTTCTCCAAGGCATTAGCATGGAGCTAGATAGAGAGTAGGGGAGCTGAGTCTGGAGAAATAAAACTAGAAATCATGCTACACAATAATACTTGGAAGAAGTTACTGTAGACAAAAGCTGTCTACAACAGAAGCTAGATATGAAAATGCAGAAAATTACAGTAGCTTTATTAGGACATTATAAACTAAGCTAATTGCATTACAGCTCCTCATTTAATTAATAAGATTTATGCCAGAAATTGCCTCCCTGTTATTACTCTGACAGTCATTTGATTTACACAGCCTAAAGAACATTACAAATCACCTTATGCTCAGGACCATCCTCCTGATTTTATTCTAGGCTTTTTTTTTTTTTCTGCAACTCCCTTTGAACACCCTGAAGACGCTATGATGGACAAGCAGAACAGGAAGTAATAAAGGTTCGATTGACTTCCTGTTCTTTGCAATGATAAGCTGATGCTATTTTCAGAATCCCAGCTGTGAGAATGATCAAAATCCAGTCTTTGGAAATCTCTTTTGCCCTAACTCCCAGATGCCTTGCTTAACTGGCAGGTTTAGGGAGCAACACTGTGAGGCCTTATAGAAGCTTGTCACCATGACAAAACACCATTTGGATTCTAATGTTCTCTCTTTAGCATCTGAAGATGTTTTGTTCAGAACATGGGACTGGATTTAACATATTTATAAATGATGTTCTTTCTTTTTCACTTCCATGAGGAATATATGAGAGTATAGAAATAACTGTAAAGAAATTATAAACATAACATAAATAACATAAAGTTTATAGCAGTCAAGAAAAAGGAGAATATTTAGAAATCCAGAAATAGTTAATTTATTGGGTGGTGGCTGAGAGTGACCGATAGTGGTAGGCAGCTTTTGGGGTTGTATAGAGAAAGAGGAAGAAATGATAAAAAAAAATTACAAAAGTTGATTATTGTCACTTTAGTAAAATATATGTAAGGAATAAATAAAAATGAGATTGGAAAGATGATGTACAAGTTGAAGTAACTGGCCATGGTTGTGTTGTTCCTAAAAATGAAACAAAATACTAATGAATCTCTGGTCTCCGAAATTGGCTGACTGGTTACTAAATGTGGTTTCAGATGTAAAATCAGTTGACGGAAGTTAGCAATGTTGTTGTATACCAATACTGAATCATCTAAAAAGGAAAATCAATAAAGCACTCACATTCCCAATAACTAAAATATGCATTGTAGGAATATAGCTAACCAAAGAGGTGAAAATCTCTAGGAGGAAAAATACACATCACTGTTAAGAAATTTAGGAGCATTTCCAAAAATGATTGTGCAGCTTGCATTCATAGATTGAAAGAATCAATTATTGCAATGTGTAGCTACTCACAGCAATTTACAGACATAAGGCAATTCCTGTGGAGAGAAGTATTGTTTTTAGAGAATCACAAAAGATCCCAAATTGCCAAAGCAATCCTGTGCAAAAGAATAAAATGGGGGGGGGGGAGCTACAACTACTTGACTTTAAAATATATTGCAAAGTTACATTAAATGAAATGCCATGGTGATACTGGCATAAATGTGCATCTATCTGTAGGTGAGGGAACAGAATACAGACCCTATAAGGAAACCCACACATCTATAGAGAACAGATCACTGACAAAGTGCAGTGTTTTCAATGAAAAGGGCTGGGAAAATTGATGTAGTTATTCTACTAATGTGTATATATCCAAGGGAAATTACATTAGTCTGTCTACACAGCCAAATACAGAAAGACAAATGACACATGGTTTCATGGAATATGGAGTCTGAACAAAATAAAACTTCTGTAGAAGACAAAAGTATATGATTCTTGCCAACAGGATGGAGTGGGAAGGCAAGGTTGATTAATGGGTTATGGGTGACAACTACAGTGGATTAGTAGGTTATAACTAGGTAGAAGCAAGAATTTCTGGGTTTCTATTGCACAGTACAGTGACCGTATATCTAAATAAATTGTAAATTTCCCTTTTAAAAATGAGAAAACTAGAAGGAAGGATTTTGAATATTTTCACCATAAAGAAGTACTAAATGAAGAAATATCTATATCTATCCATGTTTGTTTCTATTTTATGTCTATTTGTTTATATATATACTTTATTAGATATCTTATACATTATTATACTTTGTATATACTTTATTAGACATTCTGCAATGTATGCATGTACTGAACTATTATATAGCACCCCATAGATCTGCACAGTTTTATATACCTGTTAAACAATTTTGGCAAAAAAAAAGCTATAAAACCATGAATAGAATAAATCATCAATAAATTGAGAAGATAGTTGATTCCATTATTATAAATTTTAAATCCTTTTTTTAAAGCCTTACAAAATCATGTAGGGAAACATTTTAACAAGAATGTTTGGGGGCACAACATTGTGGTTGACCATATTAAGCCATAATCTATGATATCTGTTTTTGTCCCGATAACAAGTAATGTATTTGTGAGAGAATCTGAGTATGGACTAAGTATTTGTCTCTTTTCCTCATTTGGGGGACATAGAGGACGCTCCTTTTAAAAAAATATATTTGTTTTATTTTTATTTGGAGACAAAGTTAGAGACAGAGATTGAGAGAGAGAAAGAGAGAGAGAGAGAGAGAATTTTCCATCTGCTGGTTTATTCTTCAAATTGCTACAAAGGCTAGAGCCGGGCTGGGGTGAAGCTAGGGTCCAGGGACTTCTTCTAGTTCCCCCACACGATTATATGGGTCCAAGGACTTGAGTCACCTCTGTTGCATTCCCAGGTCATAAGCACACAACTGCATCAGAAATGAAACAGCTTAGACACATATTGGCACCCATATGGGATGCTGGTGCCATAGATGGAGGATTAGCCTGATATACCATTATGCCACACCAATCCCAATCTCATGGCTTTAGTCTGGCCTAGCCCTGGCTGTGTGACCTTTTGGGGGAAGTAAATTGTTGAATAGAAGATGTGTGTGTGTGTGTGTGTGTGTGTGTGTGTGTGTGTGTGTGTGTGTGTGTGTGTGTGTTTCCTCCTCTCTGTAACTCTGCCTTTCAAATGAAAAAATATTTAAAATAATATTTATAAATGTTTTTTTCAACATTTGAAACATTTTAACCAGCTGTATCATTCACTCAAGTGATGAAAATTGAGTTGACCAAAGGGTAATAAAGTGAAATTAGGAAAGTTTATGAGTATTTGGTAAGGTCTATAAATTTTTTTGTGTAGATAAGTCATATATTGGGAATATGAGATTTGCAACCTTGGTAATAAAAGTATTATTCTGACTTTAATATTTGATTGCAACTGGACTTTTACTAACATGTTTGAGCATTGTGACTAAAAATATTTTTTTACTAGTTTGGTTATAATATAGGTATGGCAAATGCTGAATTTATAAATACTAAACAAGGAACAATATCTAAAAGAACTGAGCTCTAAGCTTGGTAGATTTCTCTGTGAAAAACATTAGTCTTTCTCTTCTTAAGATGGTTTCTATGTCTTTTACATCTGTTTCCTGGAAAAACACTTTACTATCTATTTCCATGCATAATTCAGTGAGGTCAGTTGACATTTAAAAATCTGACAGTAGTTGCTAAAAAAAAAAAAGTTTTCAAGAAATAAAATTGCCAGATACAGGAAAACCACTGTCATCACTTACTATTAGACATTTTGCATGTTTCACATTTCACGCAAGCACAAGATAGAAAAATGACCGGGAAACCGTGTGCTTTCCGGTTTCTGGATGTGCTGCTTTCATTCACAGAGTCACAGATGCCTTTTCGTTCTCTAGAAACACTGATATCAAAACATTAATAAAAAAAACTTTACAATTTGCATTACTGTAAATCTAACGATAGAATGGCAGACAGGGAAGAAGGGGTCCGGTGGCAGAGGAGATGAGGGTACAGAAAAAAGAAGTGGGGAGGGCAGAAGAGAACAAAAGAGGAAAAGCAAGAAATCTAAATGCAACTGAAAGTTGAGCTTTGATTTAACCTACTAACATCTTGATTGAAACTAAAATGCCCATCACAAATATGAATGTCTTTTGTTTCCAACAATTTACAGCATTTTATGGCCTATTTCATTGCATCGTAAATGTCATAATGACCAAATGTTCCATGAAATGTCATAAAATGACATGAATTACAGTTATCATCTAGGGCTATGTCTGGAAACAGAGTTTCTGGCTCATGCTCAGGTAACATTGTGCTTTTTGTGTTTCAAAAAATCTATGTATTGTGGCACTGAGTTAATGAATTTTATGTTATTGTCTAAATGTACTATGGTGCTCTCTTAAAAAGTAATTCATTAGCCTGGAGAGCCAGAGCAGGTGCATACTAACATTTTAATTTCCTTAAATTTCAACAATTTAAAATTCTTAATATTTCATCTAAACAAAACTGTCTAGTAGGTTAATGGCTTACAACTAATTTTCATTTTAATATTAAGGCATGAGGTGCTGTGGGATGTATTACGGTGGATGAGCTTTTGTCACACTGCTCAAATGCAGTCATGAATACCATGTATTTGGCCACCACATCCACGTATTATCCTGTGCTTGCCAAAATACAGTTTGATAATTTCCCAAATGAGAGTAAGCAAAAAGGGAAGGGATCATAATTTTGCTATTCACACAGTTAGGCTGTCCATGCTTGCATTACCCAAACTCATTTACAACTTAGTTTTACTTAGCAAAGCAGGTTTGTTCAGACTCTTCTTGGCATCTCTGTATTGACATTCTTTTCCTCCAGGTGTAAGTAAGAGCTCTGTAGAATGTGAGCCTTCTAACCTACTTTGGAGGAGAGTCAGTGAATTCTTCCATGGTTAACTTAAGCTGCTTTTACGGCACAGTGCTGGCTAATCAAGGCCTCACCATCTCACTTTGCATCAGTATCCTGATAATGTGCCTGGGAAGGTATCACAGAATGGCTTGCGTGCTTGGATAAGCTGCCACACATGTAGGAGACCACGATGGGGTTTCTAACTCCTACTCTTGGCACAGACTAGCCTTTGCAGTCATCTGGGGAGTAAACTAGCAGAAGGGGAATCATTTTTCTGTTTCTCTTTCTTCCCCCTCTTTCAGATAGAAACAAAAAATAATAAGTTTAAATAAAATTTAAAAATGTATAGACTTCTCTTATTAATTTTTAAAATTAATTTTTATTTATTTATTATTATTATTCTTCGGGATCTCAGTGAGGAACATATAATGAATAAAGGAAAGAAAATACTTATAGTGCCATACACTGTTCTGAAGGAAAAGTCTAAAACTTTAAAAACTTTAGGATCAGACAAAAAGGCCCTGAAATAATAGAAGTTGTCATATTGAAGGTTTTTGTGGTTGGATGTTGAATTTTAAGACAAATATAGGAGCTTAACTTATTCTAATGCCCCAAGAGAAAATTCTAAAGCCTAATTCAGCAACAATTTTCAGAGCTTATGTGAAGCAATTTAAATATTCCAGGGGGGGAAATTACTACAGTGCTTGGGGCACTTTATAATGTGGGAAAAATAGAATGAGAAAACTTGTCAAGTTAATGTTTCAAAAGTACTAAGTCTATATGTGAATAATTGCCCTGACTTCAATCACAAGGAAATGGATATAACCCCCAAAGAAAAAGATTGGGAGAAAAAAAATGTCTATTTAATGATTTTGTAAAGTTTTGAAACTTCTCATCTGTGTCCATTTGTGTAAACTGTATCACTTCAATGCAATTTGTAATATCCTTTTCAAGATTATTTTTTAAAACTCGGTGTATTATATAAATTCTTACATTTAAGAAAGCTATGCAAGCCTAAACTTTGAATTTCCAGTATTTTTATAATTAGTAGATCCAATTGTAAGATCTTCAAATTCAGCAACCAAAGCAGAAATTAGGAAGCTACAGAAATATTTATGTGCTTGTAGAACACGTATTGAACAATGTTAAGTGTTATATTTGCTGTTGCATTTACTAAGCCGATGAAGAACGTTTACTCTGTAGAGAGAATAAAACATGACTAACGGCGTATGCACATATTTTCTCTATGCTTTGTAAGGTTCCTGTATATCTTTTAAATTTCCATTTTAATGACCTCTTGATGTTATCATTTTATACTGATATGTTTTTGATAATTTTTAAAAAGAAACTCACAAATATTTGTAGAAGATTCCTGTGAATGATATGCTAAGCACAATAAAGGATACAGCAATAAATAAGATATTTTATCTTTTATGAAACAATTTGAGCCATCTATAAGAAAAAAATGAGCTGAGTACATTTAATAGAAGAAAAATGCATAGTGGGATACAATGGGGAAATGTTTAGAATATTAAGTACTTTTCTCATGTTTTTATTTTCAACAGCATGCTAAATCTTTCAATTGTTAATAACAAAGGGAAGAAAAGCATTAAGGGTTCATCTCTGAAACATGGGTAACAAATATATGTGCATTCATTATAGTCTCATTCTTTATAAATGTTTTTGTTTAAGATGAGAACACAAACAGAGATTATTTTTTTTAGGCCTTTGAAAACATTTCACATGTGTCTATGTACAGAATTTGCTTGTCATTGCTATCTTAAGGCTTCCTCTAAAAGTCGTTTTTGAAAAAGAAATTTAAATTTGAATGTTTAATGCATGGCTGTAGATCGTGACATTTAAAAGCTATGAAAACTAAACAACAGCCAAGTGGAACAGATTTCAGGAACCCCCAGAATAGGAACTTCCGACTGAAACACTCTCACTTACATGATGCATTACGGCCTGCTTTGTTAACTGCTTGGCATCAAATAACACCATGTTCTACCAGCCATTATTATTTTCATGAAGTTTGTGGTTGGTCTTGTTACCTTGCTGTGATGATTGAACTCGAGGTGACCAGGGGTGGAATGTTTATATGGTACAGAGAGTTGACTTGCTCTTGCTATTAAAATGAGACAATCTTTCTCTTGTCTGAATTACACTGCATAATTACTTTGCGTAGAAGAATAATAAATGTGACACTTTAGCAGACACAGTAATAAAGAATTTGAAAAAACAGCATCCAGCTAGTATTAATGTTAAAAAAAAAATATTACCATGGGTAATATTTTGGTTGGTTTTATCTAAAAGTAGAAGGATTATTGATCAAGAGAAAATTTATATGGGATTTGGAGAATTAATTTGCTAAAATATAATAAATTTTTTAAAAAATCCCAATGTGGGGAAGAATGTTTTGAGAATGTCACATGAGTAATTTTGGCAGTTCTGACACATAGTCGGTTTCCTTGCTCCAGTGTTAAGAAAATTCATTCCAGGTCTAATATTTAACAGTTCCATAGACACTTGCTGCAAAGCTTGACAGGACAGTTGTACAACTTGTTCTGCTTTCCCTCCTCTGACGAGGCACTTGATGTCCTCTGCTGGCCTAGATGAGCTGGTTGTCATGTCCCTTGTGTGCATCTGGACATGCTGTCCACTGCATGGGCATCAGAAACTGATGAGGCCCAGTCCCTTCACTTGCACTTCAGGGACAGACCACATATATTGCAGTTTTTCTCTGTGGCTGAATTTGGCTTGCAGCTGAGGAGGCCCCCAACAAACTTCATCTGAAGTGACCTCAGACCTAACTCTCGAGTGCTCCAGCTAGTGCAGATGCAGGTTTGGTCTGTTATCTGCGCCAGTCATGCAAAAACCAGCGAATGCAGCTGCCCTACCATTTCTACCTCAAACCCCCTCTCTCAGTTGAGCTGTGCTGGCATGTGCTACAGCATGACTTGGTCCCACATCCCATCTTGTTACTCACCCATGGGTGCTGCAGCTTAGCTCACTCTGACCCACCCCCTGGCCTTGGTAACACATATGCTTTTTTTTTTATTGCTAAGGAATTCAGTTGTAAAAAAAGTAAATATACTATAGTCTGGTACTGAAAAACACAAAGACACGCTGAGACAGTGATGTACAGTACTTGTGGTCTCAAGTATGAGCATAAATTATGTGAAAAGGGACATATAATGGAAAGCCTTCAATAGTCCAGGGATACTCCTCTTTGAAGTAAATAGCAGAAGGGCCTTTGCCTTCTCATGGACATAGAAAGTGACATCACTTTATTCCCTCACATGTCATTTTATCTCAATGGTCTATTTTTTTATGACTGAAAGATACTCTTTTAGAAGAATCTACATGTGTTAATTGTGAGTTCAGCAACCTAAAGAATGTATGCAACCTATAAAAAAGTAAGTGAAATTTGCGGAATGGAGTCAAAGTTGGAGGACAGAGACAGAAGTCATCGGAGTGCATGTTAAAATTAGGTTATTTAGCAAAATAATGAACTGAAAAACATTGGTAGCCATAAATTTGAACACCTGTTTGGGTATGAGAGTGGAATAGCAAGTTGGTTTCTCTTACAGGTGCTAGGTCAAGTTGGTTGGAATCCAGGTGTGAGTAACTTTACATGGAGGCGGACAGATAGTCATTTGAAATGACTGCGCATTAACTGCATTGGAGGCTTGTTCCTAAATTTTGATATCTGCATAAATGAATAGACTAGCAACATTTCTGAATTTCATATGATCAGCATCCTGTAGCCAAATGTGGGTTTGTGTTAACAAGTTTTAATGTGTCCTGAAACAACAGGGCTCAATAGTAATTTATTATTTTGCAGTAAAATCTCAGTTAAATATAATGTATTTCATGTGTCTACCAAATCAGTTTTACACGACTACCCCTACTTTCCAAAAAACTAGAAAAAAGCAAAACATCTAAAACATATTCTATGTATCATTTTTGAGTATATGCCTGAGAGTCAGCAATAGATATATTTTATTTGTTGTAAATTTTACATCATGCCAACGAAGAAAAAACCCTACAGTTGAAAACTGAATAATGCTATGAAGCAAAAGAACAGGACAAAAGATAACGAATCATATAGAAAATGATCTTTACAGGAGGTGGTTGTGTAAGGTCTTGCTCAATATATTTAAACTGTAATTGAAGGATAACTAGTAATTATCCATGTGGAAAAAGATATGTTTTCATACATATTGAATGAATAATATGTGAATTAGTAATGGTTAATAATAGTTAATAATAAATAATAAACCATGATGAAGGAAGGGCTTGTATTATGAGCCAGTAAAACAAATGTCCCAGGTTTGCTGGAGAATATCAGCATGAATCCAGGTTGCAGCAAATCATGAAGTTTTTGCAGTATTCATAAGATAATGAAGAGGTTAGCTCTATGATTCACATTACAGCTATGGCAGATAAATATATTTTTTTTGCACGATTAAGTACATGTATCTTAATTATAGGATTGTAAATTTTGTATTGATATGGTAGGCCAAGAATTAAGGGAAGAAAACCACAGAAGTGTAAAAGTGAAATAGCCCACGTATGAGGAAACGAACATGTGTGTCTGCGAATACACAAACACGGCAAAGAGGGTTTATTGGCACGTGAAACAGAAAAGGGCAGTGACAAAACTCAGACAGTCGGTTACAGGGACTGAAACAGTAATTGTGGAACGCTAAGTGTCACCATGTTATTGCTCTGCTTTGGCGTATGTGACTTATTTTTAAGAATTATTTATTTATTTGAAAGGTAGGGTTACAGGGTGGGGGGCAGGAGAGACAGAGAGAGAAAGAGAAAGAGAGAAAGAGAGACAAAGAGAGAGAAGATAGACACAGACAAACAGAAAATGAGAAAGAGAGCGAAAGAGAATCTTTCTTCTGTCTTTTCACTAACCAAGCAGCCACCAAGACTGGAGCTGGGCCATTCTGATCTAGAAACCATGAAATTCTTTCCTGTCTCCAGGTGGGTACAGTGGGCCAAACACCTGCGCCATGTCCTGCTGCTTTTCTGGCTTGCTTAGCAGGGAGCTGGATCAGAAATTGAGCATCTAGCACCTGTTCCTGCTATGTCACAGCACTGATTCAGACTTAATTTTTCACATAGAGTGACTGAGACATACAATAGCGTTCCCACGCTATATTCTTTTTTGGAGACTTTTATCAGTTAATTTGAGAGACAAAAGAATAGAGTAGACACAGACTCTCTCTCTCTCTCTCTCTCTCTCTCTCTCTCTCTCTTTCTCACACACACACACACAGAGTGAGAGAACAAGAGAAAATATTCTAATCAGTCTTCTGGTTCACTACTCAAATACCCTAAACAACCAGAGGATAAGGAGAAGCTAGGAGCTGGAACACTAATACAGAACTTTAATGTTAATGATGGAAACCAAGTACATGAGCTATCATTTTTACCTCCCAGAGTCAAGTGCTGGAACTACAGATCAAACCCAAGTACTATAATGTGGGATGTTGAACTAACTCAACCGCTGGGCCAAATGCTCACCCAAACTCTTTCAAAGTCATTTTCTTTTAAGATTTATGTATTTTTATTACAAAGTCAGATATACAGAGAGGAGGAGAGACAGAGAGGAAGATCTTCCGTCCGATGATTCACTCCCCAAGTGAGCACAATGAAAGGTGCTGTGCTGATCCAGAGCCAGGAGCCAGGAACTTCCTCCAGGTCTCCCCCATGGGTGCAGGATCCCAAGGCATTGGGCCATCCTTGAATGTTTTCCCAGGCCACAAGCAGGGAGCTGGATGGGAAGTGGAGCTGCTGGAATTAGAACCAGCACCCATATGGGATCCTGGCGCATTCAAGGTGAGGACTTTAGCTGCTAGAACACGCCACTGGGCCCAAAGTCATTTTCCTCTAGCTAAGGAAGCCCATTAGGATACAGTTTGGTGGGGGGCGGGGGGAGGCTCCAGTGCCATGGCCTAGCAGCTAAAGTCCTCACCTTGAATGTGCTGGGATCCCATATGGGCGCTGGTTCTAGTCCCAGCAGCTCCACTTCCCATCCAGCTCCCTGCTTGTGGCCTGGGAAAGCAGTCAAAGATGGCCCAAAGCCTTGGGATCCTACACTTGCATGAAAGACCTGGAAGAAGTTTTTGCTGCTGGCTTTGGATCTGCTTAGTACCAGCTATTGCAGTCACTTGGGGAGTGAACCATCAGGCAGATCTTCCTCTCTGTCTCTCCTCCTCTCTCTGTATCTGCCTTTCCAATAAAAATAAATAAATCTTTTTAAAAAAATACAGTTTTTTCCATCAATAATTCTAGTACAAGTCTCTTCCAGTGCTAGCTCACCAATCCTTTGTTAAACCAATCACAATTTTCAAATTGACCTGAAGTAGACTCAGTGAATTACATTGGTCCAACATGCCTGAAATTGCAGAGATATTCACCAAAGGAAAACCAGGAAGACATTTTTCAAAGATACAGAAATGGTTGATAGGTATATTAATGACAAAGAAGTTGAGGATAACAGAGGTAATTGGGATGTGGAAAACCTCACAAGCATCAGAAGGAAATGAAAATCAGAAGATGGATTCCAAGGCAATTTGTAAAAACTAGTTCAGGAATAGAGTAAGATGCACATCCCAGATTTGTTCAAAGACCTATTAAATCTTATGTTGTAGCAGTATGTTATTTCACTGTATTTGAAAAATAGTGAAACAGTAATTATTTAGTACTCACTCAGGTTTTCTTCGAAATTTTATTGCAGTCTGGACCACCTAAGATTTTCTTCACGTACTAACCTCTTAAAGCAGATGGATTGAAATCTTGAAAGCTCCATCTTCATGTTAACAGGTGTGAAAATTTGAAAATGAATACCAGTGTTTTTGAACACGGATCAATGGCAGTTTTGCTTTGACTCATAATGTTTTACAGTACTTGGAGTGAAGTTTACTGCTTAGTGCTCTCCCAGGGTCAAGTAGGTTGCAAATCTGAAATGTCTCCTTGCAGAAAAGGAGCTCATCTTTGGTAATTGCGACATCTGTTGAAATTTAGCCACCAGATGTCAGTAAGACTTACAAAACAACAGAGCTTTGTCAAGTCCAGTAATTTTGTTTATTCAGTCTCTAGAAGTGAGTTAATATACTCTTTGGTTATGTCTTTTCTGTTACTGCTCTGGGAAAAATTACAATTAGCTGAAAGATTTATGGAGCACTGAAAAAACAATTGAATCTTTTTTATACTTGTTTCCCTCTATGCCACCATATTAACAAATATGGGTTAGTTTTTAATCTTTAATGACCGAGGACATCGGGATTCATAGTGAATGGGATAGTTTCACTTACACAGAGTGAAAGAGTTTTATCTAAGTTAAACGATATGTGGGCAGGGCACCTTTGCAATTCCATGTAAATCATTAAGGAAAGTCAGTTAATAAAAAGGGTAGGAAAAGTTATCACCTTAGGATAATTTACAACATTACAGACACCAACACACTGAGATAACTATGAAACATGTAATATTTTATTTTTGTTAATACTGATTAGCTCAGTCTTTGGGTTTATATTCTAATTTACTGTCATCATCACCATCATTGTCATTATTTGTTTATTTCCCTTTTGTTGCTTTCCGTAAGACTTGAACACATATCCACTGATTCCTGCGTCCAGTCACCTAAACATGTGAGTGCCTTGTATGTATTTCATAAGCAAATATTGAGTTAAAGCTGAAAGTTAATCTTAGCATATTTTCATCATCAAAAAATAATTCTATTGTTCATTATTCTTGTTCTCCCAAAGAAAATTGTGTGTGTGTATGTGTGTGTGTGTGTGTGTGTGTGTGTGTGTGTGTGTGTGTATGTCTGTGTGTATCCAGGTAAATCTTCCTGCTCTCTGAACTCCTTCCAAGGCAGATATTTCAAGTGTGTCCTGTACCAGCCTAACTAGTTAAAGTCTGAACAAGGTCACAGAGTCTGTTGACTCAGGTGGCATTTCTTGTGTAGAACACAAAATCCTGTGTCATTTTTGAATCAAATCCAATAGAGCGAAATCCCAGCTGTCCTAGTAGCTGTTGAAAACATAAGACTGACCTAGTTTAAATTGGGTCTCTACATTATTTTGGAGAGCTTCAGATTTCTCAACACTGCCAGCGTAATACTTTGTTTATCACAGAAATTTTGCAAAATACCAAGATGAAAAAGAGATAGCAGCTCCTAATCTTTTGACCTACAATTGTGGAGATTTTGTTTGGTTGTCATATTTGCTTCACTGTGCATATTGTTGAAAAAGAAGCAATAAGTAATTTTGAACTGGAAGTTACCTATTTCTGATTAAACTGAAAGACTTTGTAGATACGCTCCTCTTACAGATAAAGGGGTGAGCAACAGTGGCAGGTTGCTTTGTATCTGTGCTTTGGCAAGGTTCAGTCCCTTCGAGCTTTCGCCAGGAAGAAATCACTAACGTTTGTCTTTCCCACCCCCCACCCCGCCTTCAAGTACAACATGTTTTCAGAAATTGAAGTAGGAAAGCATTATTATATAAAAAGTCAGGGAGGAGGGTTAAAACAGCTCTGAATTCCTTATGAATTAGTGCCAGTACTGTAAGGCAGTGACTTATTTCCCACTGACCACTATACACACTCACACACAAATGGCTTTGGTGAGGGGGATGAGTGATTGTAATCCTAGGAAGTGAACAGAAAGGCATCCCAGGGTTTCTTTGTGCACCTGCTCTTTTGCCTCAAGGCTTCACCATTACTTTTGTTAGTCAACATTGTATTGGTATTTGCCAGATTAAAAATCAATGTTCTTGTTTCCAGTGCTTTTCAGTCTTTTCATGTCACATTTTGTGTAGTGTTATTTTACAGCGGGAATGCGTTGAGGACTCCATGTCTGCTGTTTAACATAGCAGGCTTTCTTGGTCACTGTGAACAACGCCATTCTGAGTCTTTAGTGGTTGTTTAACTACATAGAATTTTTCAGTGCAAATTAATGAGATGTATGTCTACTTATCTGGAACAATGCCTAGGATATAATGGGTATTGAAAAGTATAAACAATACCAATAAGTTAATTTGTAAGAGATAGCAATCTATTGATAGGCATTAATCACACAAAGTAAAACTTTTTTTTCATATTTTGTTAATTTAGTGGGGATATCTTATAGGTGCAGTGTGAGCTTATACATATTTATGTGTGTGTTTATGTGTGTGTGCAAAAGAACACATGTTTGGATGATAAATATTAGACAAAATTATAATAAAATAATATTAAACATTTAGATTATATATATATATAATATAGTGACAGCTTCAAGTTTGTTAATCAATCATGAAAGAATTAGCGGAGTTCAATGTTTGAGGTGAGTGAGTAGGGAGAACCTGAAATAGGAAAAAGTGATATCAAGAAGGAAACCACAATTTGATAGTGTGCAGGAGAGAAGTTGGATCACAAATTGCACTTTGGGTATACTCAAACTGTGAAGTTGGAACATGACTTGGGAATCTCACCAAATTTATCACTTTTGATGGGTTTCAGATTGCTTAGGCAGCCAGGATGCCCTTTTAAACTCTCCATCTGACTGACTGTCGGCATCCTTTCCTACAGAGCACAGGACTCTGCTAGAGTAGTCCGTACATTTATCATGCTTAGATGTGTCTATTTCAATGCGTTTTTCTGAAACTAGAGCAGAAAACCATGTGGAGATTGCAGCTGGTACCAAATGCAGTATCTCACTTCATGCTATAAGACAATCTCCAAGCGAACATTACTCAGATTCTCATGTACACAAAGAGGAAACATCACCCTGGTAAGATCATCTAGCTCGCTGCATGACTAGTCTGATAAAGAAGATTTTTCCAAAGTGATATGGACTTATAAATATACTCAAAATTCATACATTGTACAGAGATAACTTTCCAGAAACCTTGCCTCTTACCAGAACATTTTATTATTAAAAATACTGAGAAATGAAATAGCATCGAGGGAATACGTTTAGCACCAAAATCTTTGAGTATAGTTATAACTCCTTCTTAATCCTAATATGTTTTGATTCTTGAATTTGTTGTTTAGACTTAACTTGGATAAGGATATATAGAATTGTACTGATTTTTTTTCTCCATTCATTAAATGTTTACTCAGTGCTTCTGCCTTTAACTGAGTCCCAGATATAAGAATAAATAGAACTTCTAGAAGTGTACATAGCAGCATAAAAGGCAAAACACACACACTGAAAAAGAGAGAGAGAAATCTCTATAACACAAGATATAAAGTAGTAAGCTTCAACACAAAGATGCCATTCTCAGTTTGATCAGCAAAAGCTATAGAACTTTCCAAAGATATTGTTTCTGCAAAGCCATATGTTGATTTTCTGAGAATAGTGATGAATTTGAAATCAAGCCAATTATTAATTGAAGTTGGAACTGGTAAGCATAACAGCTCTGGGTAGTGAGGCATTGTGCATTTGTATTTAATCAGCAAGTTAACCTGATTGAAAACCTGTCAATCATGGAGAGGTGGATGGCTCGGTCATTTCCCCTGACTGACCAATACAGTGATTAATCAAAAGTATTGTTTTTAAAGGACTTGAGATATGTGTCAGTTGTAAACAAATCAGTTGGTTGTCTGGAAACTCTTTAAAACTTGCATAGCAGACCCTCAATGTCTGTCTGTCTGTCTCCCTCTCTCTCTCTATATATATATGTATACATGGGTAGGGCCCGTTGTTTTGTATTGACTACTCATCTATCTATTAAGCTGTTAAATAGGCATCTCATGCTCTTATTTGCTTTGTCCAGTATTTCCATTTATTTTACTTCCAAGTCACATTCATGTACACCACAGTCATTCTGTCATTGCCAATGCAAAACTACAGCTCCGATGCCACTGTTTTCTCATAGGCACTGTTTGAGAATTAAACACTAGATACTGTCTAGGAAGGAATCAGTATTTTATAAGTTTGTTTACTTGTTTAGGTATTGATTTGAGAGACAGAAACACATGGCTGAGCTCCTGTCTATTGGTTCCCTTCCCAAATGCCTACAATAGCTGGGACTGGAAACGGTTGACCCTAGGAGCTGGGAATGGAAGAGGAAATAAGTGGGTGGCCAGAATCCAGTCAGATGAGCTATCAGTACTGCATTCCAGCATCTGTATTAGCAGGAAGTTGCAATCCGACTGGAGGCAGGTGTTGGACCCAGGTACTTTGGTGATAGGAACTGGGTATTTTAACTGCTAAGCCAAATTTCTGCTCTAGGAAACTACTCTCATTAATGTTCTGTCTTCATCATGCAACTTCTTTTAAATGTCTCTTTTCCACAGGAAAGTTTCTATTTGATGAAAGTAGAGGTTTGCCTCTTCAATCTCTCTGTCTGAAATATCTGTTGTACAGATTGTGTTTCTTTATTTACTGAAGGAAGTTGACTTTTAGAAGTCAATAGGAAGGAAATAGGATAGCAGTCTGTCTCCAAAGCTATTGAGTGGTAAAAGCTCTAGTTGCTTGAAATGAAGATGAAGCGAAGAAAAGGTATTTTAATGGCTATCTTATGCTTTTTTGACTAGGTAAGCCAAATATATAGTAAATTAAGATTGGTAAGTTGAGTACCATATCAGACTATGCATTCGTTCTATATCAGCATTCTTAAGATAAATATTTAGGATGCTGTTTCTAGGTATCAGATCACAAAAACAGCCTTTTGTCTCTTTTCAGATGCTCTTTTCAGATGGGGATGATAACACATAAACAGAGGAACAAAAGTATTATATATTTTAAAACATAGTTTCAAAATTCTCGCTTCTCTTTGATGATTGTAGAACTGGTGCAATGGTTCAGTGGCTAAATCCTCACCTTGCATGCACTGGGATCCCACATGCATGCTGGCTCCTTTCCTGGCTGCTCCACTTCACATCCAGCTTTCTGCCTGTGGCCTGGGAAAGCAGTCAAGGATGTCTGAAAGCTTTGGAACCCTGTTTCTGCATAGGAGACCTGGGTGATACCTTAATATCTAGAGTAATTATTTTCTCCTTAATATATTTTTTCTATAACAGGGAAAGAATTCAAATTCATCGTAATGCCTCTGTTTTTCAGGACTTACTGGCTTTATAAACGGTTTTCATTCAGCTCAGAAATGGTTTTGTAGCATGTGTGAATCATGTTTATCATATAAATGCCCCATTAACATTCCATTAAAGTGACCATCACCACCAAAAAAATGAATAGCTTTTGAGAAAAGGCCATAAAATATATGAATGATTAGTTATGTTTATGTTATTTTCCTCCCCTTAAAATTTTTAAGTTAACAGAATTCTAAATTAGCAATAAGCTGGTAGAATTAATTAGTGAAATCTTTTTTTAGTGAGTGGACTAATTTTTAAAAATCTCATAAACAAAAAGCTACAATTTTAGGAAATGAGTTCTGGCTAAAAATCCATGAGAGAACTGATGATAGGGTTTTAGAAGTTAGAATTTGAGTGTTTGTTTTAACTGTCACTTTAAATTTTTAAGCACATTCTGTTTTCAGGTAAAGAAAAAATATGTACTGCCATTTCACTTTTTCTTTTTCAGTAATTTTACCATTCCCCGCTGTGCTTTTTACATTCTGATGCTTGTCACTGTCCAGCCATATCCACTATGAATTAAATCAGTCAATTGAAACTTGCATTTGCTTTTTTCCTTCCAAAAAAGCATTCATGGAGTCAGCAAGTAAAGGATTAGGAAAAAGAGAGAGAGAGAGCAAGAACAAAAAAAGAACAACCTTATATTAGCTGCTGCCATTTGAATACTACATTGGTTTATATCCCTAGGTAATTTTTCTCCTTCTAAACAAAACAATAAAACTAGACTAGCACTAATGCATTTCTGGCTTTCCTGGATGTATCACATGCCATTGGAAGGAGGTAACTTCTGTGGAGAGGTAGCTAGCTAAGATGCAGTTTCTGAAAAACCCTTGAATGGTGACTGCATTTAATCATATTGTAGATCCAATGATTTCAGAAAACAGGCTTGATCTTCTGACTCTATGTTTGAGGGAGAATCAGCTATAATTTATAGAAAGCACATGATATGTCCAGTTCCAGAGCTCTGGAAAGAATAATTAAGTTATGGGAGTAGCATAATTTAAAAATTAGTAATTACTTTTTATTTATTTGAAAAGCACAGAGAGACACAAAGAGAAGTAAATAAATCTTTTGTGTGCTAGTTTATTTCGCAAATGCCTCCACAGACAGTGTTGGGCTGTGCTAAAGGCAGGAGCTCAGAATCCAATCTAAGATTCCCATGTGGGCAGCAGGAATCCACATCTCAGACTCATCACCTCTTGTGGTGTGCATTAACAGAAAATTAGAATTGGAAGCAGTGCCACAATTTGACACTGATGCCATGGCAATGATTGCAGGGTTCCTGAATTACATACTCACTCCTTTGCCAAAGGTCTTCTTAAGTCTTGCAACTTGAATCAGAGATAGAAAGTAAATAGGGAAAAGTGTAATAGTGTCAGGATAACATCATAGTACTGATACTGTGATCATTTGTACAATCTGTCATTATTTGTGTTCATTATCTGCAGCTATATTGAAAGCTACCAGCGTATATTTTCACTTCATAGTTTCTGTGTGTCAGGAATCCTTAGACGATTAAGTGGATCCTCTGCTCCAGGGTTTTGATCAAAGCTGTGATCAAAGCTTTCACCAGTAAAAGGACTTGGTCTGAGATCTAATAAGAGAGATTCCGTATTCGTTCAGTGGTTGTTTGCAGGATTGAGTTTCTTGGGAGCACACTAGGGAATTCAATTTCTTGCTGATTGTTGGTTGGAGGCCATGCTTGGCTCCTTACCTAATGAACCATTTCAGTGGCTGCCTCACTTCATGAAAACCAGCAAGACAGAGAGACAATGGAGTCTCCCAAAAGATGGAATTTTCAGTCTTGTTTAATGTGATTGTGGAAGTGATATCCCAGCTCTTTTCTTTGTTTTATTGATTGGGAGTAACAGGGCCCTTCAGAACTATGTGTAAAGATTATAAAATCGCATGATGAGAAGAGCTACGATCATCTCAGTCCCCTTACTGTCTGTGTGTCACAGTGCTTTTATCATACTTCTTGTAAACATGCAGCAGAGTTGAAAAGGTATCAACAATGTGGTTAAACAGATTCACTTTGGAAAAAGATAACTTGGATTCAAATCCAAGCACTGTTACTATATACTTGAGTCCATTTCTTTTGGGACAAGGGGAAGAGGCAGCATGCGTTGCCACCCCCTCAGGGCCCCCCCACCCGACACTGCCTGGAGCAGGAAGGCTCTGCACAGGTCTGGCCACGGTGCTGTCTGGCATCATCATTGTGTCAATGTCCCTCTTGCAAAGGACCTGCCACTACTCTTCGTTTTTTTTCATTTGACTGACATACTTTCTCCACATCTCTTCTTTCACTGCTCTCAACTTGAACGTTACCCTCTTGGGGAGGACAGCGTGGAGACATATTTTGCCCTTTCCACAAATTTTCTTGTACATAATTTCTTCCTTAATTTCTCCACTTTTCTTCCATTCTTAGAATATTAGTCAAATGAACTTGAAAATTTCATATGTATATTTATAACATCCAGGATAATTTCTGGTAATAAATGTTTTGAATCCATTCATGCCCTCATGAATGAAAGATTCAAATGTATGATTGTTGAAATCATCTACAACAGTACGAAAAGTGAGAAAAAGTATTTGAGACATTTTAAAGCCTGATGATTTTTAAATACAATTAGTAGTTAACAAAATTATCCTGTAGAGGCCAGGGCCATTATTATTTTCCCACCAGGGATCTCATGTTATATAATTTCCATTTTTTGGAGAGCATTTTAATAAGTGGGAAGTTAGTTAAATTAGAATGAGAAGCCATACATTTATCAATTGCTACAAGTTCACATTTCAACCAAGAAGGTTGAATTTACCAATTACAAGTTATGTGATGATTGAGTTTGAATTGATAGTTTATTCTGACCTTTTTAAAATCTAGAACATCTATTGTAACATCAAATTCTGTGGATCATAAGCATTGGCTTGATAGCAAACATGATATTTATATTATAATGGAAAAATTTTCATGACATGCTACTAAAGGCAAAAGCATATACATTCTGTACTCTGTGGGAACTAAGATTTTTGGGAAGTTTCTTTGGTAATACAGCAATTAAAAATGATCATTTCTAGGGAGTTGTGGTGAAAGTGGCTTGTAGTGGATTTTAATTTTATTCATTTTACTCTAATGTTTTCTCACAGTCTTGACTTCAAACAGTTCGACCACAAAACGTTTCTCTGTGAACATCTGCATAGCTGAAAATCAATGAGACCAATGTGGATATGAAGTATTAAAGTTGTTTTAAAATGAAAAACGGATATGAACCAGCTACATTAATTAAACCTCTAGGACAAGAGCAAATGGACTAAGGATGGCTAAGCAAAGTTTGAAAGAGAATCTCAAGGCAATGTTTCAAGCAGTGGGTGGTGCCTGCGGTAAAGAACACCCTGCCGAGAGGAGCAGTAGAGCAGTCCCCTGATGCCACTTCAGGAGGACAGAAGAGCACTTAATAGGAGAGACCCCTGAGGACTACCATTCTATTCATAGCTACCCTCCCTGTACAGAAGTCAGGTGGGAACTTGTCAAGACTTTGCCAAGCCTCTCCTGTTTGATGTAGCTGTTTAGGTACTGGTGTGTTTTCTCAGGTACGCAAACCCACTTCACAGAATTGGATGAAAAATTGTAAAGGTTTTCCTTTCTGAAGACTTAGTGCCACACGTGAATTCAAAGTTATTTTTGACCCTTCATCTCTGCTAATTAGTTTTCTAATACGTGTCACTAAGGAAGGAAAAAAATCCTTTTTTATAGCTTGTTCGTTTTTACATGTTCATTTTGTGCCCCACCCCTTCTGAATTAACCCAAAGATTTTCCCCTATTTTATATAGCTGTAAAAACCAGCAGGCTTCTCTCTTAATCAGTGCTGTCTAGGTTCATTGCCTGGGGGCCCTGGTCGTTAGCAATAAAGGTCATTAGTTGATGTTTCCAGCATACAGAGAGATGTCAAATGATCCCCTCATTTAATCTCACCATGATCAGAATCAGGTTCAAGCTTGTAGTATTTAGTCACTTTATTGTCTTGTTGTGGGAGATGTAAAAGCTACCTCTTAAGGGGGGGAAAAAACAACCCTTTTTAAAACTAATAGCTGCTTCCTGGTAGACCTTGAAGACACTACAGACCATATAAAAGCACTGAAAGGCAACACATGGGATAAAATGCAAGGAATTGGTATCTACTGCACTGTAGGTTTCTTGAGCATGCTGAATTAAACGTGAGAGGAATGGTTTTGCAGAGCCCTAGGCAGCCCTAACATGCCTGCCCTGGTTGCTTTACATCTTCCCACTGTCTGATTTCCAGCATCCTAATTGAAAGGACACTTTGTAGTAAAAAGCACTGCTTGAGTCACTTTGAAATTATGAACCTCAGGCTTCCTTTCCAACCATGTTTCTTAGAGATCACTGAGCTTATTAAACAGTTTTGTGTTTAGGAGCTTCTAATGTTGGAACAGACCCAACCTGGATGTCTTGGTATAGAAAACACAGCGGTCAGTTACCGATGGGCTCTTTGGGAAGGATTTGTGTGCTGCCCTCCCTTCCCTGACACACTCTTTGGGGACTCGATATCTTGAGCACAGTAGTCGTGTGGCAAATATCTACAATGTTACATCATAATTCCATAGAATGATCTCTCGTCTTTCGTGAGTGTTATCTTGTTTTTCCCTGCACACCTGTAGGAAAAATGGGAAGCTACTAGAAACTCTGTAAAGGAAGAAAGTGATTACATTCGTCTGGAATTTAAATAATAATTAGGCAGATAAAGCATTTCTGAAGTTTGCATAACTAACACAATTTCTTGCAATTTAATTTGAAATGTAGAAAATAAGAAAAATGAATGAATTACATATTTGCCTTTCTAGTCTGTGAATACGCTCCTTAAAATCATATTAAACAATGAGTACTGACAAATGTTAATTGTTCTAAGAAATTGGTTTTTAATGAAAAGTATTTATTTTTACAGTCTTCTTTCAGCACAGACCTGGGACCAGAAAATAGACAAGCCTATTCAGAAGAAAATGGCGAACTTGGAAGATCTAAAACGCAAGCTAAGAAAACATGTGATCAGTTTTATGGTAGGTGATTATATTAGAGCTGATTTAGCCATTCTAGAACTTGCATTCTATTCTGTATAGTTAGCATCTTTGAGCATTCAGAACTTCACTAATTTCAAACTGACATGAAGAATTCCAAAGTCACCTGCTTAGAGATAAATATCCTCTGTGATGATTAATGTTATGTGAAAATTTGGTGGGTTAAGTGGTACCAAGATAACTGTTCCTTCTGAATGTGTTCATGGAATAGCTTCCAGAAAAGTCCAGTGATTTAATTAATGGAAGAAAGATCCTCTTTCACTAACGCAGATGGGCACTGGGCAATCCATTGAGGGCTCAAATACAAGAAAAGAGCAAATGCATTCACTGCTTGATCCAGGACATACATCATTCCATGATCTTCAGCATTTGCTTTGGTACCCAAAGACTCATAATCAGCCACCCAAATCCTCAGTTCCATGTTGAATTACACAATGGACCACTGGATTTCTAGGTTCTCTACCTTATGGACAGATGAGCATCATGTAACTTCTTGACCTCCTTAATCTAGTAAACCTTTATTCATAAAAATCCACAGAAAGACAGATAGACAGATAAATATAGATAATGCCTGTTCTGCTTCTCTGGAGAATTCTGGCTACTAGTAGACTCTCATTTTGTAAACAAAGTTTGCAAAAAAATAGATTTAGGGCAATAACATGCTGTATTTCTGTGAGCCAGGCACTTTCTCTTTGAATCTTAATAAGAATTTTAACATGGAAAGCCCATCATTTTGTCCATTTTATACAAGTAAAGATAGTGAGACATGGGTAATTGTGCTTCTGGGATGTAGACCTGGACAGCTCACAAAATAGATTTCAGACACACATTTACCAGACTCCTGGCTTCATGATTTGTTCTTTATATTACTGAAAGTTATTTGAAAAAATACAACTATTGAATTTATTTGTTCCCTCCATTAAAAAAATTAGCATGTCTGTTTGCTTTTCCATACTATATACTACTTTTTTCATTACGTATTTTCTCACCTTTTCCCTTTCTCTTTATTTCCTCCTCCTTTGCATCATGTCCTTTAATAGGGTTGAATGCATGGCATTCCAATTTATCTCACCTTGACATTTGTACAAAATCAAAAAGAGGGAGCTCTCTCTGCCCATTTTCTGTCCTTTTTTCTCCCCTGAAACAGGCTATACAGTAATGTTCTGACTTTCCTCTGATGGAGGTCCAAAGACCTTCAAGTGAGAGCTTGAAGTTTTATAGTAGTAATCATAAAGAATGAAGCATTTTATCAGTGATTACATGCAGATTATTTTCATTTTCAACCATTTACATTTCATAATTTCATGAACATATTATTTATTATATTTATGTATGCATTTGTTTTGGTTACATATATAAGAAAATATTGTAAGAAATTGTTAGGATAAAGAGCTGCTTAGGACAAATTTGGAGACACCTCTACTTGGAATGTAAAACCAGCTAACTTCTGAATTTCATAGCAAGTGAATGTGTCACCATTTTAAACAATCAGATACTAGAAGATTGTAATTATCCAAGAAAGCATTGTGTTTATTTTTTATCAGATAAGTCTTTACTATATGGTACACTTGAATCATAAGCATCTTAAAATATGGTTTCCATTTCTTCACAAAACAGTAAATGAAAAAATAACATTATATATTAGAGATAAAACTACACAATGACCATTTCATATTGCAACTTTATATAGATATTTGAAAATACAGAAAAATTACGTAACCATTGCAGTAATTGGTATCCAGAGTATAAAGTTGCAAATATAGTGTGTATCACCAAAACTAACAATTTGGGACTTGATTAATGTTTATACTTCTTGTCTAAGCCCTTGAGGACTTGTGGTTTTACTATATTTTTTTTTTTACTAAATTTTGCATTTAGTGGAGGGTTAAACTAGTCATTATAAGGAAAATTGAGCATGATGTTTGCACATTAAAGGAAAAATAAGAAAAGGAGAAGAGGGTGGCTTGGAGTGAGCAATGATAGCAGGGGATGTACCATTGCACTCTTAAAACCGTTTAGGTGGGAAATACATGGATTTTATCTTTTTATTTTAATAAAGAAGTTCTAAGAATTGGAATATAGGTTTTCTGTAGAAAATGGGAACATCTTAAAATCCGTTAAATTGGTGATGGGTCAAATGATGTTTCCGGGAAAACAATAAAAAACCCTATCTCCAAAAACAGTTGTAACTGAAATAGATAAAGTGCTAGAAACATCATTTAAGGCATAATTCTGCTATTTGCGGAAAAATACTTGACCTTAGAGTATGGCTTCTTTCTTCTTAAATGATTATGAGCAGTGATTAAATGTGAAACAACAGGGCAGTTGGATGAAAAGAACCATATCTACAATGTTAGGCAATTAAAGTGAATGAAACAGGAAATATCCAGTGGGGACATAAAATGTGCCACTCCAGCCAAGCCATTAACTACTGCATTAGAATCCCTAAATCACATGCACTTTTTACCTTCAATGACTTAGGTAAATCTGGAGCTTTCCACCAGTGGAACTGAAGAGCTTAATGCCTTAGCTGGTTCATGGCAATGATAAAGGCATCTTAAGATATACTTAAAGGAAGATGTATGATTAAGAAGGCATATGCTTTTGTCCATTAGTGTAGTGGGTCAAAATATCATTATTTCTGGAAGTACACGTGTGTGTGAGTGTGTGTGTGTGTGTATTGTGACGGATAGAATGAAAACAGTTCATTATTTAACTCATTTCACTACTCATCACAGATTACATTTCATTACAGTTTAAGGAAGAGAAAGAAAGGCTTTCCAGACATGAGTCAAAGGCATTTTGGAAAGGATTAACACATCTTCAGAACTGTTTGAATGTTCTGCACAGATTTCAAAGTAGAACAAGGGTGTGCCACCATTAAGACTTTCTGTTGCCATTAATACGTGTTATACTACAAAACACATCCAGCATCACCAAAATCTCCTTTTGAAATCTCAGTGGATCACAAGAATTTAGACACACAAGGCTTACACTGAACACCAAAATGAGAAAATGAAAATGCCACTAAATATCAATGTAGTACTGCTACACGGGCTGGGTGTATTGAGATAGGTCTACATTAATGCCATTTCCTCATGGTAGGGATTATCCATAGAAAAGAAATCAGGGATCTTGGTTTTATACAGATGAAAAACTGAGTTCTAAATTTCAATCTTCTTTTTGTTTTTGATATTTTAGCACCATAGGTAATATAGATATTGTGGTATCTCACAGAAAGAAACAGGAAGTTTGAGACCATGGGGGGAATAAATAACAAACTTGAATGTAATAAGGAGTAGCATAGTTACATGTAAATTTAGAAGATGATATGTGGGCCTGGCATGGTGGCCAAGTAGCTAAAGTCCTCACCTTGTATGCACCTAGATCCCATATGGGCGCTGGTTCTAATGCCAGCAGCTCCACTTCCCATCCAGTTCCCTGCTTGTGGCCTGGGAAAGCAGTCAATGATGGCCCAAAGACTTGGGACCCTGCACCCATATGAGAGACCTGGAAGAAGCTCCTGGCTCCTGGCTTCAGATTGGTGCAGCACCGGCTGTTGCAATCACTTGGGGAGTGAATCATTGGATGGAAGATCTTCCTCTTTGTCTCTCCTCCTCTCTGTATATCTGACTTTACAATAAAAATAAAATAAATCTTAAAAAAAAGAAGATGATGTGGTCATTCATAAATAATTACAAGTGATTGATTTACATGTCAGTTATTGGATATCAATGCAATAATTTGTGATAAACATTACTATAGGAGCAGCTGGCAGTGGAGTCAGAAAATTTTCAATACAAAATATTTATTTTAGATTAAGGAAACATTAAACTTCTTGAAAGTTTAGTTTGTTTATCAGGCAATCTGGATTAATATTACTGATAGTCATAGAGAAACTACCAATACTGGATTAAGTAATAGTATCTGGCATGAAATTTGTGTTCATGATATCATAGCCAATCCTCTGTATGGATTTTGGCAAAATAAACATCATTTCTAAGTGTAATTGTTAGCACATACTGATTCTTTTGATGATCAGCAACTTAAAAAATATTATTGACCAAGTGTCAGTCCTGAATTGTTTAAGTGTGGTATAAACTCATTTTCCAAAATGTTCAATAAGCTGCATTTATATCAGTTTCCGCTCTGGCATGGCAGTAAGTTCATTTAATTTTTCTCATAATACTTTTGCAGATCTTTACTGTTCCATCTTGTAGAGTTACCAAAACAATCATTTGGAAGCTTTTGGTTTTTGCTGGAAGCAGTAGACAGGCCAATGTTGTAGTTCTGAATGTGACTCCCAAATTTGTTGCTTTTGTCATGAACAAATGCTTTTTCTGATAGTCAACTTTCATGACTCCAAAAACAAAACAGTAGTGGTACTAAATTCAGGGGTTAACTTGAGGACTAAAGGAGTGGTTAAATGCAAAAACAATTTGGAAAGGGATCACCATTTGAACAGCTGTTTACAGATGTTAGCTATATTTCATAGTGCTTGCCATGCAGCTGAATTATCAGATACTGAAAAATAAATTAGAAAACCTAGAAGAGCCACTTGCTTTCTTGATACCAGTTCAAGTTTTTTTTTAAGATTTTTTAAAAAAAAAATTTTATTGGAAAGGCAGATATATAGACAGGTAGAGAGAAAAAGAGGCAGATCTTTCATTCACTGATTCACTCCCAAGTGGCCACAATGGCCGGAGCTCAACCAATCCGAAGCCAGCAGCCCAGAGCCTTGTCTGTGCCTCCCACCCGGGTGCAAGGTCCCAAGACTTTGGGCCGTCCTTGACTGCTTTCCCTGGCCACAAGCAGGGAGCTGGATGGGATTAGAACCAGCACCCAAATGGTATCCCAGCACATGGAAGGCAAGAACTTTAGCTTCTACACTACTGCACTGGAACCAGTTCAGATTTTTACAATGCATTGATATGATTGAGTAGTGAATCCAATTATTAATCAAAGATGTATGGCTGCATTTTATGCTTGGTTTGGAGTTTTAAGTGAATTTTCTACCTTCCTATGGAATCAAGTTTTAACTTTCTAACCATTGATCTTTTATAAAATAGCTGATGATCTGAGTTATATTTCATTAATTATTATATATTTTATTAATCTAGATTAGTATTATGGTTGTTAAATATATTTTTGATTGGAGAAGCAAGATGACAGAAAAGGGAAGAACATGTTTCAACAGATGAACAATCATTCGCCAGGGTAAAGCAGAGGCCATGATTCTAGAAAATAGGTGAGGATCGACTGACACCTGGTGACCCATGGACACGGGGAAGCAACAGAGACAACAGGGAAGTGTTACAGTGACCAGCTACCCCAGCGGCGGTTGGCACTTGTCAATTGGAGCTCCACCAGTAGCCAAGTGGGAAGGGAAGTTCACCAAGAGCTCAGGAGGTGAACTAAGGAATAGAAGTACCCGTCTTGCTGATTTGCTTGATTCAGCCTTGAGCAGAAGCAGAATGGCAGAGTCCAGGCAGGCAGGTGAATGAACAGGTAGATTTCACAGCTTACACCCCCACCTGTGCCACATTGGGTGCCATTTTGTGTGCTGAGGAAAAGGCTCTGCGTGTGTGTGTGTGTGTGTGTGTGTGTGTGTGTGTGTGTGAGGGGTGCTGGAGAACAGCAGTGAGCTGCACATGTACTAACCTGGGAGAGAGAACATGTCTGGCTTACTGAATTGCACTGGTCCCACAGGGAAAAACAGTACTGACTTGGTATTTTACATGTTCCACTCAAAATAGATCTGGGTGGCCTTCAGACCTAATGTTCAGCAGGCCCAGACCTTCACTGGTAGTACGTCTGGTCCCATTTTGTGCACTGAGAAAAAGGTTGTGGGACTGAAGGAACAACATTGAGTTACACAGGTGCTGAGCTGAGAGGGAACTAACTTCCAGGGCAAAGCACAGGAAAATAGTACTGACCTGGCATCCTATGGGTTCTGCCCATAATAGGTCTAGGTAGCCTTCAGAACTAATGGCCAGCAGGTTTCAACAAGGTCAGCACCACACACAAACCAGTGACTTAGGACAGGTGGCCTCTCCCTACTCCCAGGCACTGCTAGAACCTGGAGTGGGAGAGAGGCTGTTAATGTAACAGAGAGGCCACAGCACAGGATCTCCGGGGTTGGAGAGTGGCGAGCCAGGAGCTGGAGCTGAAGAGACCATGGTGGAAGCATAAGGTCCCAGGGCTGAAACCCACTGGAGCGAATGGCATAAATGACTGCAAATGAAGAATATTGTACCGTAAAGCAATCAGTAAAATCAACCTGTAGATGAGTGGGCAACATAGAAACTCGTCCTAAGGAGAGGAACCTTCTAATCAGAAGTGCAATGACCAAGAGCAGGAGACAGGTACGCAATGAATATTAATGATACTTCCCCTGCAAAAGAGCAAAAGTCTTTGTCAATCAGTTGAGGAAGACATTAAGGAAATGGTGGATAAAGAACTTAAAAAGCTTGTTATAAGATTCTTAATAAAGGAGTTCAAGGAATATGTTACACTGGAAATAGGAGCAATGAAACAAAAGCAAGTAGAATTCTTAGAAATGAAGGAAGAATGGAGCAAAAATTCAGTGGAAAGCCTCATTAATAAAATGAGCAAGGAAGAAGAAAGAATTTCAGAATTCGAAGACATTTCCTGCAACAATAGGGGAAAAATAAAACAAAATTTGGAAGTGGAATAAAGTCAAGCTAAGAAAAGTATTTAAGAAATAAGGGACACTATTAAAAGGAAGACTATGAGTTATGAGAGTTCCAGAAAGTACAGAAAGAGAAGCTGGATTTAAAAATGTATTCAGTGGAAAATCAAGATGGTGGAATAGGGTAGGGACACATTTAAACGGATGAAGAAACATTTAATCAGGATGAAGCAGAGAGGACACATTCCAGGAAATAGGAGAGGACAGAGCAACAGCAGAGGTGTACCTGGAGACTGTCAGACACAGGAAAGCAGTGAAAACAATGCTGTGGTGTTGCGGTGACTGATACTCCAGTGGCATTCAGCTAACAGTGATGTGAACTCCACCAGCAGCCAGAACTCCACCAGCAACCAGGTAAAAAGGGACTTTCACTGGGAGTTTGGGAGGTGAACCCAGACAAAGAACTGTCCATCATGCTGGTCTATTTGATCTGATCAGGAGCAGAGACAGAGTGGCAGATCCCAGAAGGGCAGTGAGAGAACAGGGTGGATTTCACAGCCTAGTCAGCCCCCTAGAGCCAAATTGGGTGCCATTTGTTCGTAAGGAGGCAAAGGCAAGGAAAAGGACTGAACATAAATTGAGGGAACTAATTTTTGACTCAGTGAACTGCATCAAAGTGGCATTCTACAGGTTCCACCCAAGATAAGTCTGGGTAGTCCTCAGATCTGGCAACCAGCAGATCAAGAACTCTAGTAGGGGCATGTCAGGTGCCATTTATACAGTGTGGCAAAAGTTTAGGACTGCAGGGGACAACAGTGAACTGTGCATGTGCTGAGCTTGACAAGAACTCACTGATTTCCGTGGATTGCACTGGTCCTGCAAGAAAATAATACCAACTGTGGCATTGTATGGGTCAAAACAGGTCCATGTGACACATAGACCCAGTGTCCAACAGGTTCCAGCAAAATCATCACCAACAACAACCTAGCTACGTAAGATACCTGGTGCCTCCTTAATCCTGGGATCTGCTCCAAATGGAAGTGGGAGAAAGGTTGCAGAGACAATAGTGAAACCTCAGCATGACGGCACAGGAGGTGGAGAGTGGTGAGCCAGGAGCTGGGGCTTCAGAGTCCATGGAATCTAACATAAGAACTCAGACTGTCTAGAAGAGACACATTTCACCAACAAAAATCAGCAGAAGCTATACATCATGGATTTTGATGTTTTTGTTTTTATTAGTTTTATCTCTTCAAAACAGTTTCTTGTGATTAAATTATTCAGTGACTCATAGATCATACAGAGCCTGTAGAACTGTACTATAAAATAACAAATTAAGAAAATATATTTTTGTTGAGGCCAGTATAGTGGTGTAGGAAGCTAATTCTTTACCTCTGTGGCTGGCATTTCGTAAGTGTGCCATTTTGTATTACAACTGCTCCATTTTGGATCCAGCTTTCTGCTGATGTCCTGTACCAGAGGATGGCCCATGGCCTTGAGACCCAGCAGCCACATAGGAGATGTGACAGAGGCTCCTGGCTCCAGATCAGCTCAGCTATGGCTATTGCAGATGGAAGACATTTATCTGTCTCTCTCTCTGTAAAATGGGCCTTTCAAAGAAGAATAAACCTTATTAAAAAATAATTTTGGTTGCTTTGTCATTCTTTTTCTACACATCATTTATATAATTTATATAATTTTTCTATACATCATTATAACATTCGTCTTCCTAGTTCTTATTAAAAAGAAACCAACAAAATTCTAGAACAATTGAAACTAGATTCCCCTATATCTCATGATTATGTTAAACATACACACTTAGAATAAAACAAAAGTAAAATAAATTTAAGAGAGGCAAAAATTTTATCTGGAAATAGTGCTCTGTGAGAAAATATGTATCATTTTTAAAAGGACTTGAAAATTTTCTAAATTCTTTTAAATGTGTTACAAACAATTAAGATAAACAACTTATAGCCATCATGGCAAACAACAGGACTTTTAGCTTACATTATCTTGGAAGGGGCAGATCTAATTACTGTAAAGCCCTGAACATAATCAGAGTAGGTTGAATTTTGCCTTAAGTATCTTAAACTGATATTTAATTTTTTTTTACTATTTTTCCTATATTTCTTCCTATACTTCCTTCATCATTTTCAACATTTTCAGAACATGGAACTCTGTTTTAACAGATAACATGAAGCTATGTGTATGAGTAGCTAAATATTTTGATGCCAGATAAAACACAAACACTGGCTCTTACTGGGTTACAGATTTATATGTGGTTTCATCTTTCTGTTTTTTGGCTCATTTCTAGAGTGAATATAAAATATTTCTTATATGTTGAAGTATTGTTTCAAGCTAAATCAGTGTAAATATTAAAGTGCTTAGGTATAAATATCATAGTGATTATGGTATGCCTACCTGTCATTTGCAGGGTCTATGGTATGTTTACATTGTGTGTTATATCCTGATTCTACATGTGAGATAGATATGAATAAATTTAATTATATTTTTCCGCACAATCTAGTCTTTCCAGTGTGTCAGATTTTTTGAAAATAGACTTTTTTCAATTGATTATTGTTTATATCACTTGCACATATTTTACATTACTCACTGAATGCCTCATTTAACGGAGCATTAAGCGTTTGACCATAATGTGAATTAAAAATGTCACCTGAATTTTGGAAAAAAAGAGGTGGGGGGGAAGGAAGTATCATATTCTTAGAATTTTAGCTAGCAACCTATCTATTCAATCAGTTCTCTTTGTATTATAATTACATTGATATGAGAAAGATATTGTGCTAAAGTAATTGTCAGAAGAGATATCAACAGGTTGAACACTTTTTCTGTAGTTGATAGAAAGCTATAAATCAAATTAAAAAAAATCCTCGATAAAATGTTTCACCAGAGCCATTGGCAGGTAAGTGTGATTATCCCATTCTTCCATCCTTTAATATTCAATCTTACATTTATTTTCTTAAATGTCTTTACTCTACATTGTAAACCAGGTTTAATGAGCCTTCATAAGGAAAAACTTTTCTTCAGGCCAGTAAGTCCTGTCTAATGGGCTCATAATTAGCTATGTGTATTTTCTGAATCCTGTTACATCTAAGAACTCATTTCTTTTCCTTCTCTAATAGCAAATAGTAATACCAAAAAAGCAGTGCTATCCCAAGAAAAAATACTTGTCTTAGAGTTTCTCATGTCAGCCTTAGCTGTTTTTATATGGGACAATATGTAGTTTGCATTCTAGTAAATAAAAGATGAAATGATTTTCTCTACTTTCTGTTCTCACATAATTTACCTTGGATGAAAGAGTTGTCTTCAGCACATCTGGTTGTAAGACAGAACAATGAGATACTGATAAGAAAATAATGTCGCATAATGAAACACTTCAGGTAGTGAAATGTGAATCTCCAAAGAGATTAGAGCTGTAATTTGTACTTGGTTCTGAAGATGAACAACTGCAATAGTCCCTTTCCCATGGTAACTGTCTTTATAAAATTAACAATGATTCAAAGATTTATTTGAGAATTAATCCATATTAAATTGAAAAAGCTAGCATGATTTCAAGTAAATGCAAATGCTTTTTCTCTAGGCTGAGGGCAAGTACTGTAAAGCTACAAGACTGCTTTCATAAATGAAAAGCAGGAGTTAGAAAAGTGACATTCATGTGTTAGCTAATGAGCCTTTTAAACACACAAATATCTACCTGCAAGGAAAGATGAAGTACCATAAGATGCCTCTATCCTGTTTTTGAGAATATATTGAAATGAATGAAATTAACATATTACAGAGATACTTACACTCCCAGGTTTATTGTAGCTCTATTCACAATGACTAAGTAATCAACCTCAATAGCCATGGATGACTGAACCGTAAAGAAAATGTGGTAAATATACACAAAGGAGCATTATTCTACAATTTAAAAAAGAATTAAATCCTGACATCTGTAGCAAGGTGGAAGTGGAGACTTATATATGATGAAATAAGCTAGACATAGTAGACAAATATTTTGCAGGTGCTCCTTCATATGTGAAAGTTGAACAAATAGTTGATTAGAACATGGAATAGAGATTACCAGAAACTGGGAAAGTAGAGTGGACAGTGGAGAAAGAGAGGGTGGGGAATAGATTCCAAAAGAGGAAGGGACAGGCTTTAGGGTTCTGCAGCACAGTGGGGAAGAGTTTGACTCAGTCATGCACATTGAGCTATGCCAGAAACCAGAGAGAGTCTCACAGGATGCATTCGTAAGGCATGGTTAACGAAACAGAGATGCCATATACGTGGTTGGATTGGGTTTTGATGTCTGTATTGCAAAATCGGTTTCTCATAAGCATATCAAATGCTACATGGATAATTTTAAAAAATTCTTAAAGAACAAAGATTGTTTATTTGTCGTTTGCATCTGTTTTGTCTTAGTTCAATCAGATACTTTGTTCTGAGCCTCTGGTTGAGGAGGTGTAGAAATAGTGTTTTAATGCTTGAGCTGGATGCACTACTTCATAACTCTCAGAACAATGCCCAACCAAGATAGCAATTTCTCTGTTTTTCCTGATTATTTCAGGACTCAAGGAAAGGATGCATACTGAATATTCTAAGTTGGAAGAAATTTGGAAACTGCAGAGGCATGAAATTTTTGCTGACTTTCGCTCACTATTTCTCTCTGCAATGTAGGCCATGGAACTTAACAAGATAATTTTCTGAACCTCTGCCTTCTTTCTCAGCTGAAGACTCTTATGTGACAGGTGTTGTCTTCAGTAACTAGAGGAAAGTCACGTCACACTGAGATGCCAAAATGAATCTGAAAAATATGCCTTGCTAAATTCCTACCAATTTGTTGCCTAAAAAAATTCCACATTTTTTTTTTAAATTATGCAGTTTTCCACGGTTTTTGGGTGTTCCGTTCTGAAGGTCCCTGTATCATACGTGTGAAAATATATTGTCTGTGAATATTAATTGCTCTTTTGTGATAGGAATGTCAGTGACAGAAATTTCAGTGGGTGAGGAAAAAAAGAAATTTTATTTTCTAAATTACCATCTCAGTGACAGCTTATGGAAAAACAGATAAGAGTCATATATTTTCACATAACTAATTTGCAAGTAAGAGCAATCAGGGCTTAATCTTTGTAGTACTACCGAATGAAGTTCCAGATCTGGACTACAATATAAGATTCAACACAAATATCTGCCTGCCTGTCAGTTTACAATATGCTCCTTTTTCTAAAGCAGAGTCATATTTATTTGTAATTTTAATTTGAGAGAGAGAGAGATTGGGAGAGGCAGAGACAGAGAGAGGGAGCATTTCCAACTGCTAGTTCACTCTCCAAATCTCTGCAATACTTTGAGCTGGATCAAAGCGAATCTAGGAGCTGGAAGCTGTATGTGGGTATCAAGATCTGCCACCTGGGGCAGAGAGCCAGTTAGTTAGGCATCAGTTGCTGCCTCTCTGCATGCCCATTAGCAGCAAGTTGAACTCACAGTGGACCCAAGACTTGACCAGACATTCTGATGTAGGATGTGCGCATGTCAAATCACATGTTCACTGCCAGCCCAACATCCATGCCTACAAAATGTTTAAGTGCAATCTCTTACTTTACTCAGTGTGCAGGTTTGTATTATAATCGATCCTTTTAGAAAAGAGATTAGGCCTGTAATTAACTGAAGCATTTTGAATAAAAAAAATTAATAACACTAAGTATTTACATAAGTAATCATACAATCTTGGAATTTTTAACTGCCACAACAGCAAATCTGTTGTCAAATATGTAATTTAGATGTCAAGGCCACTTAACTCAAAAGCTTTAGAAGCTTTCTTTCTTTTTTTTCTTTCCTTCTTCCCTTCTTTTTTCTCTTTCTCTCTCTCACTTTCTTCTCTCCCCTCCCTTTTTCTCCCTTCCTCTCTTACTTTTTCCCTCTCTTCCTGTTCCCTTCCCTTCTATTACAACTACATTAATTGAATTTCAGACGAGAATGAATTAGTGATTTTAAAAGATAGGAATAGATTGTAATGAAGCATAAATTAATCTTGTCCTTTCTCAAGCAAGGGAGTTGAAGGCTCTCTATATAAAGGAAATTTAGTTACGTATTTTTAAAAATTTTATTTATTTATTTGAAAGTGAATTAAGGAGAGGGTGAGAGATAATGAGAATGCAGGTGCCAAAACACTTGGACCATTCTCTGCTTCTACAGGCGTAATTGCAGGAAGGTGTAGCAGTAGTGCAGACAGCAGGATTTGAACCAATGCTGCTTCACAGGAAGAAGCTCCACCCACTGAGCCACAGCGACTGCCCCTACATATTTACTTAAAATTTGCTACGAGAAACTTGGATAGAAGCATAGACTTTTGCTATGGAATGTAGAGTTTACTCCAACTGGGTAGTGATATATTGAAAGTGATATAAAGATAATTTCTTCATTGGATATTAACTTGAGCCAAACAGTGATTCTTAAAAATCTATATTTCCCTGACTAGCTATATATATTTAGGATAGCTATATCCCAGCTATAGATAATATTTGAATTGTTTTGCAAAAATATCCTCCATCTGTTTTTGTGATTCCTCAGTATTTGGAAGAACTGTAATTTCAAGCCCTCTAGCTAACTTAAATTCAAAAGTGAAATAAAATTTAAAAATAACATATTAGGGTGTGAAGTTTTCTTTTTTTTCCTTCTCGATATTGGCATCATGAAATATTAGGTTGGAAATATTTTCTGTTAGTAATATTAAATGTAACCACTTCTCTCAAGGGCTGATAAAGAATCAATATACTTTGGTGCCGGCGGCGTGGCCTCGCAGCTAAAGTCCTTGCTATGAACGCACCAGGATCCCATATGGGCGCCGGTTCTAATCCCAGCAGCTCCACTTTCCATCCAGCTCTCTACTTGTGGCCTGGGAGGGCAGTCAAGGATGGCCCAAAGCTTTGGGACCCTGCACCCGTGTGGGAGACCTGGAGGAAATTCTTGGCACCCTGCTTCGGATCGGCACGGCTCTCCCTGGAGAGCATGACATCAGTGACCAGTCAAAGGCAGGGCATGAACACCACTGATCAACCAGGAATGCGCCATGAGCTGATCATGTACCTCTCAACCTCAGTTTTCATCTCCAAGTAATTTTACTGCTAACTGCTCAGACTGCCAGGAACTAAGCAATGGCAGCCGGGGTCCTGGCTCTGCGCTTTGCAATAAATACCAACTTTCTTCCACCACCCTGTTGGCAGAGATGGATGTCTGTGCATCGGTGGAGCAAACTCAGTTTGGTATTCCATAACAACACTTTCAAATTCGCAACAGCTAATTTGGGGTGTGGTTTCACAACACAGGTTGTTCAGGAATTTGTTCTTTGATCTTCGCAGTTGTCAGCAGGTTGCAGGTCTAAGGCTTTTCATTGTGTTCTGGCCAAATTCCTGAGAAGAAGCTAAGCAGCTGGTAAGAAAATGGATAGCAGGAGCAAAAGAGGTTTGGTATAAAAATAAAAGTAAAATTAGGAACACAAAGAAAGAAATGGGTACTTAGAATATCTTTGCTGATCTATTTTATTATATTACATTTATTGATTCATGAGTCAGTTTCTTAGTTTGTATATTTTTTGTACAGAATTCTTTAATTAGTGATAATAAATGTATGGTAAACTGCTTTTCACTGTGTATCATACAAAGAAAGTAAATCATTAATACATTCTTCTGAAAGGCTGTGATTTCTATTACTCAGATTCACATATTTTAAAAATCTGCTAAATTGCATTTTCTGCATATTATTTAAGGGAAATGGGCATTGAGTGGATTTTGGAAGATGAGAGCTGTGGCTCTGCTTCTGTTACTAAGTTCCTGCTTGCCCTTGGATAAGACGGGGACCAGGAAGTCTCTGTTTTTTTTTTTTTTTTCATCTGATGTCCAGGGAGACCATGAGTGACTTCAAAGATCTAGTGTCTCTTTAAATTTATGTTAAGTCTAGGGTTTAATCAAAGACCTAGTATAATCTGTAAATATCTTTAATATCTGTCCTTTGAAATCCCCCATGCATAAATTTAAACGACTTTGAAATAAAATTCACTTTATTTTTTTATTTGAAAAGAGAAAAAATAATTTTCTTGATGTGTACTTTTTCATATTCGCTTCCTAGCCTTATACTGCATGTGCAAACTCATTTCAAATACTTTCAAGTAATTATAGTTGATTAGAGTACAAGGGAAATTTAGTTTGCAAATTATAGCATGTGGGAAGTATATGCTTGCTTTCCCTGACATTAACAGGATTGTAATTCCATTTGAAAAGCTGACTTAACACAGGTTTAATCTTGTATATGTGTTATTATTGAGAATGAATCTGTTTTTACATTTGCTAGGAAATATGATTGTGTTCTGATGAGAGTGACATTCAAAATTGGTTTCCCAGACACAGTGTGCCCATTGCAACCTCACAGATGGAAAAGGAGAAAGATGTCAGAACTAGATGTCTGCTAGAACACTGGATTCGTTACTGCTGCCTACACTTTTCTCCTGATACCTGCTTCTTGCATTGCCTCTAGTGCCTCAAAAGGAAAATGTCTTGTGTCATGATATATGAAAGCATTGTACAATATTTTAATATCTTTAAAAAATGTAACAAGTTTTCTCTGCTATCCTGTTGCTGACCTCTCAACCCCCATATTCTTCCTCCTCCCTCCTCTTGATTCCTCAGGAAAATTTTTATATTTTCTGGGGGAGAAAAAGGCAATAGGAAGCTTGATGCTTTCAACAAGGCTTTGATACGGCAGGGAATCCCTGTTTCTCACCATGCCCCTTTCAATAGCAGTTCAAGGACTCGCTTGCAGTAACTGATATATGTGTTTTGAGCAAAAACAACAAGGAAAAACAAGAAGCTAACTTCCCTTTTATATCTCGTAGCCTTTTTAAAATTACCCATCACTGGTGGCCATGTCCCTCTCTCAGTTAAAATTAGAAGATTATTTTCTTATATAAGTCTAAGACAGGTGACCTCTGTGAGTTTAGTGCTTGGCATTGAAACACCCTGTAGGTCATATAATATCAGAAAAAAAATCTGGCTCATAAATAAAATAAAAGACTTATTTATCACATAGTTTATATTTGGAAGAAGTAAGTGCAAAATGAAAAATCACTATATATAATGTGGCAAAATTATGGTTTATGTTGGACTCATGGAATGCTTAATAATTACGTGGGGCTTTCATTTTTACTCTTCACCCTTCTCTTCTGGGCCGCAAATACAAAACCTTGTGTATTCATTCATTTCTTCACTTAAAAAAATACTTTTATGCAAGGGACTAATCTAATCAAACTTCATTAAAATTTTAATGGTCAACATTAAAAATTTTCTCCCTGCAATAGAGAAAAGTGTTATTAAAGTTCTTAGTCACCTTTATTGAGCACGGGAATGTGCCCTTCCCATTTTCCAGCAGAATTTGAACAGTTGTGATTTAACCAAACAATCTGACACCATGTTGGTTTTATTAGTAGTTTGTGAGCTAAGTGCCATGAGGAAAAGAAACCAGAGAACTGATACCGTAGTGACAATATTCATTGACATTGCAGTGACAATTGACCCGAGAAAACTATTTGGCCACTGACACTGAAGAACAACCGCCACTGTTAGAGTATGGAACAGTGCGATGCAAGGACTCACAGTGAAGTGAGATTGTTTTTTTCTAGAACTAGAAACTAAGTCATCGAAAGAAAATTGGATGGACTTTCTCAGAAACCTGTATACTCCGAATCATTGGAGGCATTCAGACAACGGGTGGACACTAATTGGTGGCAATCTTAAGCCAAGCAAAAGCTGTAGCAGGTGAGCTTTAAAACCTTACATAATGTTGACAGTCTGTGGTTCTAAAACCATATGGTGAAAGCATTAAACACAGGGCTGAGAGAAAAAGAGACTGTTAATCCCTCAGTTTTCTTCCAATTTCTGTCTCGTTGCTGGCTCTTTGGATGGGCAGCCTGTTTTGCAACAGAGATACTAAATGCAAATGGCATGATTAAACTTATCTGGGGTCTACTACTTTATTTTCTAAGTTTATTTCTGAACAATTATACACATTCTCTAAAATGATTGATAATTGTGTCTACTGATTATATTTCCAAATGCTCTGAGGCATAGTGTCAAAGATAAGGCATTTGAACAGGCAGGAACTTGGAATCAAGAAATTAGTATGAATGTTACTGCATGTGTGGCAGAAGGGAAGAATGTAGGAGACTATTCCCCAGTTCACATGGTTTTTACCTGATGATTTACAAGGTATGTAAATTAGGAGGCAACCACAGAAGGTACATTTAATGACATCTTAATGCATCATGGAATTTATGACAAGGCATGGGTAGCTTGTGCACTCATCCATGGGAAGCAGATGCTGCTATAATTCTACTTAATACTTAGAAGCAAAGTAAAGCATATTGTTTTTTGGACAAATGTTTATGAAACATTAATAAGAATAATGTGTACCATGCGATGTTCAACATATAATCTGAAATCCTCCCCCATAAATATTTATAAAGAAGGCACTTTTGTTCTTAACATAGATGGATTTCAAACCCAGATTCTAAGAAGCAGAGTGGCTTTCTGGCTTTCTCGGAAAATGTTTAACTAGAGTAAGACTAACTGACTTCTAGGGCAGTGTCAGTTTTTACTGTACCTACTTAGTACATCCCTTTAGCCTAAAGGAATTGCTTTGACTCAGCTCATAAAATATACTCTCAGCTAGTGCCTTGGAAATGAAGCATCTACAGTTTTGTTCGCTTGCAACTACAGTGTTTGAAACAATTCATGAGCTCCACTGAGTTCAAGAAAGTACACACTGCTTCTAAATGATGTGATAATACTTGATTTTACAATACAAATGATTTTAAACCATCTTTCCCATTGAAGTCTCAAGTACTGGTTTGGTTATTCTCAATGGCCACTTAGGGGGATAAAAAGAGATAGAACATATCTCAGAAAAAAAGTCATGTCAGTATTTTGATAAATTTGATTTACACTTCAATATCCTATGTTTCCTCATTGTTAAATACAATTGCAGAGCTTATATTCACACCATCTTGGTTTTGGCAGTATCTCTGTGATTGTATTCCATTTCCTTTAGTGATTTTTACTATCTAGTGTTATTTTTTTCCCCTTTTCTCTTTTTCTTTAATGGAGAAACCATTTAAGAGAAATTGGATACTTTAGCTGTGTTTTATTACAGTTAAAATGATCCCAGTGGCTAATTGCTCTGCATTATTATAGCACAGTCTATCCTTAGCTTCCTGAGTTTGGTAAAAAATGTCAGGATTATAAAATGAGTCACTTTCCTAACTTTATTTGTATAAGTATTTAAATATGGAATATGTTTAATATGGCCAACTCAGACATTTCAAGCAATACAATGGATTTATTGAAAAACATCAGACAGAATGTGAGCCATGGAAACTGTGAAGGGGATTTTACGGCCCAAAGAGCAACTAACTAAAGAAAGGATGGGTTGAAAGTTGCTAGAACTTACATGTAAAGGTGATTTGGGACAGTTAAGTAAAATCTGCATTTTCAAAAAATTCTATTTTCATTTTTTTGAAAGTCACACAGATAAAGAGGGAGAGGAAAATTGAGATTGAGAGAAAGAAATCCTCCACCTTTTTGATTTACTTCTGATTTATTGTTCAAAGACATGCAATAGCAATGGCCAAGAGCCTGGAACTTAGTTTCAGTCTTCTGCATGGGTGGCAGGGACTCACAGTAGCAGAGCAGCCATCACCACCTCCCGGAGTGCGTATTAGCAGGAAGCTGGAAAGAAGAACCAGGGTTTGAAAGCATCTGATATGAAATTCAGGCATTTTAACTTGCACTTTAACTGCTGTGGCAAATGCCTGTTCTGGAATGCACTTATGAACACTACATAAATCTACCTAAACCATTTGAATACTGTATGAGTAATTATTTAAAGAGTCATTTAAATTGATTATAGCATAGAACCATCTACACTCCGTATTCCATCACTTCATGTCCCAACATTGAAAGTGAAATTCATACCATCTCTGAACTTTGTAATTGCATTACGCTTCCTAGTACTGAAACCATCCAAATGTGAACAGATCTCTATCCTGTGCAACAAGGCTGTGGTGTATTCTATTACACCACTTGAAAGTCAATTTGTGACCCACTCTCTTTTTATAAATTTCTAAACATTGAGAAATTACAAGCAAAATTTGGTGAAAACTTCTTTTCTCTTTTTATGTATTTTCTGTATGTTATGGGCATTTTAAACAAATCGGAATCTTTTAGAAAATTTCATTTTGATTGTGTCTAGATTATCTTTGAACCAGAGTACATTTTTATCATAATACACTACTAAGTATAAGCTTGTCATTTGATGCTTAGAGAGACTTGTTATAGTTGGAATAAGCTAGGATAAGCTAATTTATATTGGAAGATACAGATAGTTATTTTAAAGGATCAACTGCTATTCTAAAGTAAAGCTATGCAAATATCAAAACTTTGTTTTATAAAGAGAAATGATGGCAAATAATAAATTTCTACCAAAGCACATCTAAAGTGGGTAAAGGATAATATTATAGTTTAGAAAATATTTAGTTTAAAGCTTTAGAAATAATATCCCAGACCCTGAATATGGCCTAGGAGTACCGAAGCGCTATTCTTTCAAGGTCATACTTTTAACTCCCTTATTAGATTTCACATTAGCAATATATAGGAGGTTGGTTTGTTGCTTGGGCTCCAACTTGCAGTCGATCCTTCTTTATTCACGCAGACTAAATTATGTGACTCTAGTGGTCACTAACCTAGAATCCTTCTTTTCTTTATTATTTTTTGTCAGCATTTTAGTTGAAGGTAAAAGAACTCCTGTCCTCTAGTCATTATCCTCAGTCCTTCAGGAGAATTCTATCAAATAGCTCTCATTTGGAGACTGGCAGAGACCCAAATGATAACAACAGCCATGAAAGGTACTGCATTCTTGCAGTTTTCTCTATTTTACTATCATCACAACCCCACTTGGGGGGAAATCTAAGGGAGCTTATGTTACTTCCTCAAAGTCACAGCTACATCATTGACAGTTGGTGTTGGGACCACTTTCTGCTGCTAAAGCTTCCTTTTAACCTGCTGAGTCATAGTGGAAGTAATGATTTCTTTGTGGCTGTGTTTTCTTATACATGAACCCCTGACAGTGTGTCCCTACCCAATGTCATGTTTACCATGACTTTTGATTTCGTCTTTTTGATCAATTTATCAACACATTGCACAATTCCATTTGCAATAGATTATGAACTAAGCCTGAAATATTCAATTAGATTGAGAATGGAACTAGGAATATTTTTCAAAGGTGGTTATAACTGGATAATTTTGAAATGTGACATCGAATAATCAGGGTTCTGTGGGCAAAAGTTTGTAATAAATTGCTTCTCTTAGACTGTGTTTTCTCTAAAAACATATCAAACACATGACATCTGGCATGTGAGTAGGAGATTGAAAAGAGAGCCTGAGCTGAAGATCATAAAGGAATAAATGATTCTAGAAACAGCTTGAGGAAATATCCAAGTGAGAGTATAGATCACTTGGTCTGCTATTCATCAGATTTATTTTCCTAGATACACCTTTTGACATGCTTTCATAAATATTTTCTTGTGTCTCTCTAAATAAAGTTCAAAGTCCTGAAGCCTAGAGGACAGATAGAGTGTTTTATTGACGCTATATTTGTATCTCAAATGTCTCCTACACAGTGGCTATTAAGTAAATCTTTAATTTTAAAGAATGAATATGTATAGAGAAATAAACTTACTCCAATATATTGTATGTTGCATTTGTTCAATAAACAACTGTCCTTTGGATTAAGCAATCGATCGATCAATCTAATCTGTTCAGCAAAGATATGTTCATCAGAACAGCATCTTTTAAACTATGTTTGCAAATTGTGTATCTGTATGCAAGTACACTTGTGTCACAAATTTATGTGTGCAGTTAACGTTTATGGAAATGTTTTCTCAAAGTGTATTTCTTATCACACATTTTTATAACTGATTTGATTGAACGACACTCACATTTTGCTTCAAGTATCAACCATAATACACAAACAATTTAGAACTAACTCCTTCCCTTAGGGATCTAGGAAGAAAGCTCCTGAATGCTATTTCATCACCAATGGCTGACAACAGTGATAAAGGTGAGAAGCCCTGAGCTCTGATACTGTTGATAGTGGTAGAAATCATGGCATTATTCTTTAGCAGAAGCAGGAAGCCAAAATGCTGGCTTTGTCCAAGGATAACTCAAGTTTACTCTTTGATTGTATCATAAATAACTTTGAAACTGAAATTCTAACCACTAATTGGGGTTTCACATTGAAAAGTATTTAAACTATTCTGATAAAACACTGTTAGGAAAGCATGATTCTTTCATAACCAAACTGTATGGACTTAAGTGTGGACTGAGAGGGAGTAGATTCACTTCTTATTGTTCCTGGTAAGTAGAGGCAGAAATCCATGGAGACCATTCATTAAAGAAAACACTGAATGGCAGAAGTTGCTTTCAGCCAAGGGCTCAGAAGATTGTCAAACTGCAAGAAAGAGAACTTCAAAAAGTTTGGGCAATTATTCTTCAATTTAAGCCAGTCAGCGAAGGAACAAGCCGTGCCCTGAGCCGTCACCATCAGCAAAAGTGAATGGGAGAGTCTGGACTTGGCACCACCCGGGTCTGTCCTAAGCATCCCTTGCCACCTGCCCCTGGTCGGGATGGCATCAGGGGAGACTGAGTGGTAAGCTGGGACTCTGCTGCATCGTAATGGTGATGAATCCCTGGTACTGTTGGTGTCATTGGGCCACCTGGAGAGCAGACATTTATAACCTAGGAGGCAGCCCCTTCCTCTACTAGCACAACATCAGAAGAAGTCTACTGAAAAAGATAAGATGAAAAAAGAAGCAAGATACTTCAGATTTCCAGGACACAATCAAGACTTACTTGTCATACCAAGAATCAAGGGGAAAAAAATATATCAGCCTGAATGAGAACATGCCAGTACAAAGATAATGCAATTGCTGGGATTATCTGACAAGAATTTTAAAGCCTCCATTAAAAATTTCAAAGGGCAATTATTAGCTTTTTAAAAACACATTGAAACAGAAAACCTTAGAAAATAATATTAGTAATAAATGGTAGAAGAATGGAAATTTTAGACACCACCCTCCCAAAAAGCATACTGAATGTAATGGTGTAGATTTAAGACAAAAAGGCAAGAATTGGAAGTTTTTAGAGCTATGAAATTTAAATTATGCTTTCTCACAAAGCATTGTACATTATTCTAAATTGTATTAGTTATAAAGCTATGCATCTATTCATATGTAGATATATTCCTTTTTCCCTTATTTTCCTGTCAACTTTCCCGAAATGCATAGGTATGCAATTTCACTTTTCTATTGAAGAAATTCTGTAGATATGTTTAACATTAGGAAGTAATTTTAACCTTTGACATGATCTTTAAAAAAAAAACTGCTGAACTGCTCCACTTTTTTTCTCTAGACTTCTGGTTAGTGTTCACAGTGCTAATGAGGCCAGGTTCCCAGGTATATATCCTTAATGGGCCATTTAGCATCATTATCCTCCAAGTCCACAGAAGATTTTTTCTAAACTGAGTTAGACAAGCTAAGTGATGCCATTGTTCACCTGAAATTCTTGAGTGGGTGATGGGCCAGTACAACACTTCGTGATAGTAATGCTGGTATAGGTAACCCTGCAGGAGAGTGAACATCTAAACCTCAGGAAGCCCACTCTCCTGTGATGTGCTGGACTTTCACAGGAAAAATATAATTCTAGTCACCTTTGCAAGAAGAAAAACAAAACTTTCTTTGTCGAAGATGTGATAATATATTAAACCCAGCCAACTCATGTTCCTTCTTTCTCTACACATTGTTTATCCTTTAGGCCAACATTGTTTAAATAAAAAGCAATTTTTGTTATTTATTGGACGTCTGTGTAAAATGTCAGCGCTGTTAAGATAGAGATTGAATTCTATAGAAAACTCTATAGGGAAATGAGCAACGTATTACAGAAAAGGACCATTTGATTTATACCTGGGAAGCATACTCCCATTATTTATAAGTTGTTTAAAAGTAGACATTGAATGGCTAAGAATGAAATTGATGCTTCAGTGGCTAAAAGGAGAAAAAGACAGATGAAAAAGCCCATTTTAGAATCCTGACATGATCAGTATCATCTTAGCAACATAAAAAATGTGTAATAAATAAAGATCACCTGGTAGAACAAAAGGTCTGCCTGGGCTTGCTGCTGCTAAGACCCTCTTACTCAGGTGCCCGCTGTGAACACAGGAATGATGATGCTGCTAAGACCCTCTTACTCAGGTGCACACTGTGAACACAGGGATGAGAGATTGATTCTGGTGCTGTTTCTCCATATTCTGATTCAACCCCAGGGATGTGATTAGTGAAGGAAACCTGAACAATATCTGACTGGCAACTTGGACTGGGTGATTGGCTTCCAGACAGACAGTTGATATCAATTAGTGGGGCATGAAATTGACCTAATGAGTTAGCTGATTTGGGCCATCAATTTTGAAAATGAAAAAGAATGTAAGATTGAAAAAAGTGCAAGAAAATAGACTAGACGAGGATACAATCAAAATAGATTAGTGGGGAGTAGTGTTTGGTGAAGTGTACCTGTGCCTGTGTGTGTGTGTGTGTGTGTGTGTGTGTATTTCTCTCTGTGACTTGTGGTTTAAAAAGCAATGAGAAAAACTACCTGAAACTACTGTGTCTGTATTTTCTATTTCAGTCAAAGCACTCTGGCTGAATTCCTTCTAATAACAGAGGGAAAGAGGATGGAAATCGATACCTTAAAATGCTAATTCCTTGTGAAAACTCGCACTTGGGTTTACCCAAATTCTTCCGTCTTCATCTCCTTCTGGATGAAAGCAGGAATTGGAGCCTTTAAAAAAATTTTTTTTTATTGCTCTTTAGAATCACCTCCATTTCCATTGTAAAAATGAAGATCTGAAAGAACTTGATGGTTAGTTCTCCTTATTGACTTTATATCCTAATTATACAGAAATAATGCAACAGTAAATATGGCTTGTTTTAAGGAGCTAATTTGGGGGTAGTTTGTTATAAAACTATTGGTAACAAGTGCATCAGTGTCTATTCTCAAAGCAGGGTTGTATGACAATTGTAATTCTTGTTTCTGCTTTTTTTTTTTCAAATTTTACAACATAAGAGGAGCCCATCCGCTGAGTAGAAGGCAATGATGTTGCCAAACCTCAATCCCCAAGCAACTAATTTTTAAGCCAAAATATCAGTAGTGTCACAGTTGAGGAACAAAGGTCTATCTATTAAAGCTGATTTCAGTACATTAAGAGACTACATTTTAAATTCCATTTGTTGTTAAGTCTAAAGTCTACTGCCAAAATAATTATTTGTGAATATATTTATTGGCCTCTTAGGATCAATGACATTACATTCATTTTTGAAGGATCATGGTATTTGTTTTCTTAGATGTATACCAGGTGGAAGTGTGAAATATCTATATTTAAAAAGCTATTAATTCTAGGGCTATGTCCATTCTAAAAGTCAAGGGCATACTAGGAGCTGATAATAAAACGCCAAGGTGAAGTGGAAAAGTTTTCTGTATTCTTCGCTCTATGGTAGTATCTGAAAAGCCAGATTAGTCCTTCTCTATATTTGGCAAGTTATGCTCCCCCTCAGGCTAAAGCTCATTATGCCAAGTTATATCTTACACTGAAATGGCTGACATGCAACAAAAAGAGCCTCTAACATGCCTGTGGGTGTGTCTATAACTTTTCACACTCAAACCAAAATGCTTCATGAATAAATTAATGGAATTGTGGGAGAGAGAAGGCATACATTTTTCCACAAATAGAACAGTAAGCAACCAGGGCACATGGTGAGCCGTCAGTATGTTTCATTTATGACCTGTCCTGTCACAGAAACAGCATGATTTGTATTGCACACAAATTGATACATTTCTAGGACATGAAAACCACCTGTGGTAAGGAGGTACTGATAGTCTTGTGTCTTCTCTATTACTCAAGGAAGCAGCATAGTTATAAAATATGTTTATTTTAGACATGTCATTCTATGACACTGTTTCATAGGTTCTGGGGTTCCCCCAACCCCTCTCTGTGCCCTCCCGCTATGTTGGATTCCTACCCCTTGTTGCAGTATTATAATTCAAATCCAGTCATGCTTCTTTCATTGCAAGCATGTACCATGCGTAGAGTCCAGCATCTTATTGTCCAGATAAATTCAGTTTCTTGGGGAGACCATCTCTGGTCTCAGAATACCGTCCCAATCAATTAAAAGCCACAACACAACATCAACAACTGTTTACAACATTATGGAGTTAAATGACATGGTATTGAGTGACCAATATGTTAGAAAAGGCAAGTTCTTAACCAATTCCTGTGACTACTTCATTGACATTTCTATTTTGGTTTATACACAACTGACTGCTATCCACCTTAACATGCCTATAGGGTACTATTCAGCTGTCTTGTGTCTCTTTTCATTTTTTTATTTGGCAGTTTATAGTGTTGAAGCATAATTTTTACTGAACTTAGCGGATTTTAGGCTAGACCAAACTGGCTTATAACTTTAAAAAGGCATATGTCAATAGTTGAGGTGCAGAACAACAGTTTTAAGAGGGGTGTGCAGAGAAATTCTCAATACCCCAGTGAGGAGTAACTTATTTTCGTGTCCTACCTAGTAAGGTATATGTGAGTCCCCTGTCTGGTTCTAAGCTTTCCTTGTTGTTCTCTATCTATTCTAATTCTTTCTGTTTGTTTTGTTTTGTTTTTGGGGGTGGGGAGGCTCCGGAGTGATCCTGATGTTCATTGATATGTTTATTTTTTAAGGAAACAAAAATGGTAGCAGATATTGCACAGCATAGCCTTTCATGATAAAGGTTAAACATTTTCATAGTTATGGTTCTCATCAGTGCACTGCCTCAGTATGGTAGTGTTCCAAGCTCCTTAACCAAATAAGCTAGGGAAACCCTTGATCTTACCTTTCTCTGTGGCACCTGACTATTGCCCAAGCAGACCAGAGAAAACTGGTTAAGGATAGCATCGTCAGAAGCTATTATCCTCCAGTGACATTTTGGCCCTAAGTTTTTATCTAGATCAGAAAGTGTTGAAAGGTTGCTCTGAATCCAAACTGTGACTTTGCTTTGACCGTGCCCATAAAAAATTGCAATTGATTGGCATAGACTAAAAATAGGTAAAAGTGAATTATGAACAAAGTTAACAGATGTTGGTTCAATATCGTCTCTTATTATTCACAATTCAAAAATTCCGGTCGCTCCTTATTTGCTTCCAAAATTTTAACCTTAGGATGATATTTAATGATTTTACCGCAATTGCTTTTTTAAATGTGTTTTTAATTTCTGTTTTGTGTTCCTTACTTCAGTGAATTTCATCTAGATTATCTTCTTTCATCTGTGTCACATCTCACAGACTTTCCTCTACATGAATTAACCCTTCCAGTAGAATTATTAAAGATCCTTAAAATCCCTGTTAGTATTTCTTTACTTCAGTTATATCTCCTTAGTTGTCGAGGAGGTAGATCGTTATCTGTTTTCTGCCAAGTTGCAAATCGCTCTGTCTTTGTATACATTTTGTGTTACATTATGTGCATATATCAGTTTTATGTTTCTGCAGTGCACAATGTCCACTAGACCCTAAACAAATATGAAGCACGTAATTAACTTTGTGAAACTAGATTTTGGATTGCTGATCATTAACGCTGCATTGCTTGTTTCAATAGTTTGTATAGAGTATCTCAGCATGTTTCATTCACTTTATAGAAAACCCATAGAGTGCTGACAGATAGCGATACATGCAGGATAATTAGCTAATTAGAAGCACCTTTACACTACCTATTGATTTTTAGTCTGGCACCTTCTAAATAATATGCTGATATTTTTTATGTCTTTCCTTGATCAATTTATTTCAAAGATTGGAATGTTGACTTGACTTCCTTTGCATGAAACTATCTTTCCCAAGACAGGAAAGGCAATGTGGTTAGTGTGCAATTGCTATAACATGGGAGTAAGCACAATTAAATTTAATTAAGCAGCTTTAATGATCAGCATGTTAATACAGTTCTAGTATATAATATCCGGCCTTAATGTGTATTTTGCCTAATGAATTCCTAGTGCGTCTCAACATTATTTTGACTTACCTCTGTTTTTGTGACAAAAACAGAGAAAAGAGAATTGAATGGTTTGAAGAAAAAAATAAACATTTCTGCTTTCTGAATAAACATTTATTTATCACATGTTTGGTTTATAGTAAAATAAGAATTATGCAGAATAGTCTGTACCCTGGAAAATAAGACATAAAGATTTTAAAATTAAAAAAAAAGGAATATAAACATGTGTCTGATAACCATGCCTCTTCATTAACTGTCATTGCAGTAATGTAAGTGGAGCTAAATATTCTGGCATGTGTAGATACATGGTTGCGTTTGATTCCCAGAATTATCTGCTTATTTGGATAGAAATTAGAGTTAATTCCTATTGTCTTACCATCTTATACTAATTATCTATCAAATTAATACTTATTTTTACTGTTATCTCCTGAGAATAAGATATTGCAAAAGTTTTAGGAACTGTAGTGACAAGTATTTTGTGTGTGCTTATTTTATGAATTTGTCTCTTAAAATGAAGAGTTTACATATGTAAAACAAAGGTAATCCTTAAAAGTTTCTTTTTGTCTTTATTAAAAATATCTGGATATGATGATTTTAAAATAATTTTTAAAATTATTTATCTTTGGAGGACAGCAGGGTTTTTAAATTTTGATTAATATATAAAAAAGAACTTATCTCATGCACTTCATGACACAGTTCCAAGAAAACAATTTCACTTCCCTCCCTCCCTTGTTTTTCCCCCAATACCTCTCCTTCTCTTCGCTGTTTTCAACAGTTCTTACAGATTTGTAATTTGATTTTACGTTTTAGTCGCAGGTTTTTCGGACCAGAGCATTTTATTTAAATCAAGTCCAATTTAAAATCTATCACAATAATGTTTTTTGTTTGTTGAAACTGAAATATCCTGTGTAAACTAGTAAGTGATCAGATACATCAAAATCAGAGTGATAATTTTGTACCTTTTTCCATGATATTATATGGACTAACATATCTAGTATTTATAAAAGAAATTTGGTTCTGGGGAAGTACTAAAGTAATGAGTGGGGTAAGGGGTCTGTAAGAAGGGATTGTTGAAGAAGAGCTTTACAGGGGACATGAAGCAGTGTTCCTCCTACAAGTTGCATTGCAAAAAGGTTGGAATACTTAATAAGTGTTTATATTATTGGGTACAATGAAAACACATGATGTCCTATCATCTTTTAGGTTTGAAGAGGAATCTGAATTTTTAATAAATATATTTGGTGGTTCTGAGTTCTTCTAGAACCATCAATTTAAAAATAGTGTATGTTTTGCTTTTTTGGTAAGCATCACACTCACACACACACACACACACACACACACACACTCACACACACAGAGTATTTATTTGAAGTCAGAGTTGCAAAGAGAATGGATAAAGAGAAAAAGAAAGGACTGTAATGAGACTGACAAAGAGAGTCATTTATTCATTGAATCATTCCCCAAATGGCAAAGGCTGCGGAAGCGCAAAGCCAGGAACTTCATCTGGGTCTCCCACATAAGTACAGAGGCCCAAGTTCTTGGGCCATCTTCTATTGCTTTCCTAGGTGCAGTAGTAGGGAAGCTGGATCAGAAGTGAAGCAACTGGGACTCAATCAAACCATTGGCTGCATAAGATGTCTGTGCTGCAGGTGGCATCTTTGCTATACCATGATACTGGTGCCAAAAACTGTTTTCAAAAGCTTCTGGAAATTCATCATTAAGATTTCCTTTATCTCTTCTTATTCCCCCCACCCCCTCCTTTTTTTTTTTTTTTTGGCTGCCTGTGTGTTTCATAGTTCCATGCTAACTAACCTTGACTACTGGATCATCTTTCAGTTGAAAGATAGTTATGTCACAGTGTCCCTGTTTTACATTTCTGTTCAAAGAACCAACCAAGTCTGAAAACACATTTTGTGATTATTTATTCGAAAGGAAGGGAAGTAGAGAGAGAGGAAGAGATAGAGATAGAAAGAGAGAGAGAAAGAGATCTTCCTCCTATTTGTTCATATCCTAAATACCTGCAATTGACAGCCATTGGCAGAGTCAAAGCCAGGAGGCTGGATGACTGGGAACCAGGTAATTGGGCCTTCATTCACTGCTTCCTAGGTACACTAACAGGGATTATAAACCGCTTATCTGTACTCAGCCCAGCACAAGGGTATGGAGTTAGTTATCCCAATGTATGGTTTAACATGCTGCAAGCACATGCCCCCCTGCCCCAAGCTATATTAACATGACTTCAAATAAAAATGCATAGACAAAGGGTTCTCATCCCTAGAGAAAGGGTTATCATTGGCTCAGCATGCATGAAATGCTTACCGGTTCAATGATTTTGGATCAGCAAGATAGGCCTATAAAATCAAAGAAGATTAAATGTTCCCTCTTGTACTTCCTATGAATACCTTCATGAAAATATTGGGCATATGCATTTACAAAGATATGATATTCCACAAGAAATGAGTGAACAATTAGGAATGATTTTGGAATGTTCCTAAAGTTGACCATATCATTACTGCGATAACTTAAAACATGTCAAGCAAGGATAGCAAAATTGTGGTAAGAACAAAGTGGTCCAGACTTGGAGCATTAGTTCAAGGATGAGATGCACTGTAAAACAAAACAAAACAAGCAAAAACCAAAAAACCCCTTTGTCTCAGAAAGATATGTAGGAAAGCAAGAAAAATATTTAAGATTTATTGCTGTATTAAACATACACATAGATCATGAGGTGTCAGTTATGTCTATTTAAACACAAGATTGAAAAAAAAGTAGGGAAATAAAACAAGTCGCATAGTAAATGTCGCAGAATTTCAGATGCTTTTTCTTTCTCATGCATTTCTCACCTTACAAATTTACATAATAAATACATACTACTGTTATAATTTCCACAAAACAAAAGAGAAAGAGATAATAGTTTTGTGATGCCTGCTGCTTACTGGGGAAAAGGATTGTAAGTGACCCACTGTAAGTCAGACAACAACCAGAAAGGCAGTAAATGCTTTGACTGTATAGTCACAAAGAATTGATGTACAGAATACATTTCGGAATCCTAACACAGGCAGAGAACATAGCTTGCACTTTCTGCCTCTGAGGTTGTTACAGAATAAATAATTCAAATTCTGTCCTTACTGTGTTGTGATCATACACATGTCTTCTACTAAATCTATTTGGTATATGAATTGATGGCAATATGAAAATTATCTCTACTTCAGTACACGCAAAAATAATTACAGGATAATGATTATTTGTAGTCTTCTTGTCAAGTTATCACTTATATATTCTTTTAAAAACTATTTAAAATTTTTTATTTGAAAGGAAGTTACAGAAAGAGAAGGAGAAACACAGAGAGAAAATCTTCCATTTGTCTATTTCACTCCCCAAATGGCCAAAATGGCCAGAGCTGGGCCAAAGTCAGGAGCTGCTTCTAGTTTTCCGTGAGGGTGCAGAGGCACAAGGACTTGCAGCATCTTCTACAGTTTCCCAGGCTATAAGCAGGGAGATGTATTAGAAATGAAGCAGCTCAGACTTGAACCGGCGCCCCTATGGGATGCCTGTGCCAAAGGCAGAGGCTTACTATGAGGTGCCACTGCACTAGACCATTGTATGTTCTTCTATTTTGAGATTCATGATAGGTAAGGAGGTGCTATGCTGCCTTCCACTATAAAAGTAAAACAGAATGACTATTTTTTGTCCAGCTTCAGAGTCAAATATAATAAAGAGTTAAGGATTAAATATAAACACCTGACTGTATCGATTCAGGAATTTAGCTGCTGAGGTCACTGGGAAAAGTGGAAGGATTATATTAACTTTTAATCAGTGAATTTTCTGCTGCTGGATGTGAGTGACATTTGCAGAGTATCTGATGGTGGTGACTTAAACTTTGCCAACCATACTGTGATTGTACCCTTGTTTCAGCTCTGACTTGCCAGTCTGTGTCTCTTCCATTATCCAATATTTCTGAGAGTCCTTAAGACATCTATTCTGGTTGTGTTGAACATTATTGATATACAAGGATATTTAGCATTGACATGAATACAAATTCCAATGATGGGCACATTTATTTTCATATTTATACCCAAGGTTTCAATATTCCATTAATAATGTTAACTGTTTTATTTATTTTATTTATTTGTTTGAAATTTATAGTGGAGAGAGAGATTGAGGCAGAGGTAGAGAGGGGCAGGGAGAATTTTTTATCTTCTGGTTATTCTCCCTTGACAACTGCAATGATCAGGACTGAGTCAGGATGAAATCAGGAACCAGCAGCCTCACCTGGTTCTTTCATGTGGGTTATAGGAGCCCAAACACTTGGGTTATGTTTAATTGAGTTCCCAGGCCATTAGCAAGGAGCTGGATCGACAATGGAGCACCTAGGACTTGAATGGTCACCATATGGGAATGGTGGCATTCTAGGAAGTGGTTTTACCTGATCTGACACAAGGCCAGAAATCAAGAAAGTAATATATTTCTATCTCACATCGTATGCTAACAAAGGTCAAATTAAGTATGTACAACTGGACAAAAATAAACCTTAAGAAAGCATATATATAATAAGCTACCATAAGAAAGAATCAGAGATTTATTTGATGTAATTTAAACTGTACCAAAATTATTAAGACATTGCTTTTTCAATTCTAGAAAGATATTGTACAATTAAAGAGAATGAATATATTAAAATAAATAATACATGAATAAGTTATTAAAATCACACATTCACAAGATATATAATTAAAAATTAAATTGAAAGGCACACAATAGTAAAGACTAGATCAAAATGGAGAACTGAATTATCTTAGTGAACCTAAGAAATATTCTTAAACATGGAAAAAATGCATGAACTATCATTCCATTTCCATCAATTAGCAATCAGCATGAAGAAAAACAGCACCAAGGATAGTATATTTCTTTGTGTACTAATAAACATATTTCTAGGATAATGTTTCTTGAAATTTCTAATTCTAATCCACTATAAGAAATATGATCAGCAATTGCTGATTTAATATTTAATAAGCTAAAACAGTTTATACAAATGAAATATTAGGTTAACATAATTTGGCTTTAATGATCAACTTAAGTAGCATAACTATGATTTGACAATAGTACTGCTTTTTAAACTAGCTGTACTCTAAGAAAAATTAATACTTATACATAAATTTTGCGATCAAGGAAGAATGGCTGGCAGAGTGACTGAGGTTAATATTCTGCTGTGATGCCAATATTTCATGTGGGTATCAATTCAAGTCCTGGCTTTTCCACTTCTACTCCAGTCTCTTGCTAATGGCTTGGGAAAACAGCAGATGATGGCCCAAGGCCTTGGACCCCTTCACCCATGTGGAAGACTTGAAAGAAGATGCTGGTTCCCAGGTTCAGACCTGCCCACCTTTGATCCTTGCGGTGATTTGATTTGGAGAGTGAACCAGCTGATGGAAGTTTTCTGACTTTCTCCCTGTCTCTAACTCTTTCAAGTAAAATAAATAAATCCTGAAAAATAAAGACCAAAAAGAAATGAATTTTATTTTGATGCTAAATACATATGTAAGTAATGTATATTTGTGATAGATACCTATGTTTCATATTTTATACACTGATATTTTCAGTTTTTTATATATTTCTTTGAATCTATACTTACTTAACTATACACACAAAACATCATATAGAATCATCTAAAAAAATTTAACCAGTAATGTTAATTTTTGTGCTATTAATGAAATTTATGTGCAGTTAATGAAATTTTTAAAACTTGAAGCCCTATAAATTCTGCCAACCATCTTCATTAAAGTGAATGCAAAACTTGTGTTATTACAAAACTATGATTGTGTTTCAAAATTTATTTGGCACCAAAACAAACTCATACTGGCTTGTTATGACACACATGAACAGAATATACCTAGAGTTACTATGAAAGATACCAGTTTAAAATATCGTTTTTGAGAGCAGTGATAATATTGCTAAGACTTGAAGCAGAAACACATATGAAATGTATGGTGACCCTTGACTGGAAGAATGGAGAAATCACTCATGCAATTTTAAAAAATGGATAATTTCCCAAAGAAAACAGCAATTTTAGGTGGATAACTCCTTTTAAGAAGGTCCAAGATGATGTTAAAAATGAAATCATTAGAATATCTGTATTAGGGAAAAATAAATCTTTTTTCTGCTCCAATTAAAGAGAACTAAGGATCAATAGCAGAAATCAGCCAGTACCAAATACATGTCCAGTGGTTCTGTTTATATAATTATTTTATATGATTTGTTTATTTTTATTGGAAAGGCAGATTTACAGAGAGAAGGAGTTACAGAGAAAGACCTTCTGTCTGCCGATTCACTCCCAAGTGTCTGAAATGGCAGAATCTGGACTGATGTGAAGCCAGGAGACACGAACTTTCTCCAGGTCTCCCATGTGGGTGTAGGGTTCCAAGACTTTGAACTAAGCTCTGTTGCTTTCCCAGGCCACAGAGAGCTAGAAGTGATGTGGAGTAGCCAGGACACAAATTTGTACCCATATGGGATCTCAGTGTATGCAAACCGAGTACTTAGCCACCAGGCTATAGCTCAGGGCCTGTGTTAATATAATTCTTAAAAGATAGCAACAACAACAAAAAGAGCAAACTTTCTGTTTGATGAGTGTTCAAACTACTGCATCCTACTCAGCTGCAGGCAGAAGTACAGCTTTCAATAGCTGCTTTAAACAAGTCAGATCATGATTATGAAGAATTCCATTGAAAAATTGGAAAAAGGGACGGGCATGGATTTTTCAGTACAATGCTGAAGGCCAAGTGCCATCAGTGCAATGGTTATGAAGAAGTAGGATGTGTCCTGTCCAGGCAAAAATGGACTAGTCAAGACAAAAGATCGAAGCAGTCATGTTGGAAATGCTTCAGAATTTTGCTTGCTGATCACCTGGTTGCTCCAAGATTGATATGCTCACTAGGAGAGCATCTGGAAAACCTCACCAAATCTTTATCAGAAAAAGACCCTTGAGGAATCTTCACCAGGAAACCCTTCCCAAGTACAACATTAGATCTCTCATCCAACAAGTTCATTTTGTGAGCATTTCAATAAAAAAATCATTAGGAATCCAGCTTTCAGGAATGATTACGTTCCTGGCTTCTTCTTAAAAATTTTTAAAGGTCACCCATTTGATTCAAGTAATATCAAAAAGAGTGCTTTGACATGGCTTTCTTCCCAGGATCCTCAATATTTAGAGATGGAGTAAATGGCTAACACCATTGCTTTAAAATGAGTTTTAAATGTGATGGTGTTTATTATTGAGAAAAATTATTATTATTTTAATTTTTATCTTTTAATTCCACATTTTCATGATCTGCTTAAAATTCTTTTGTATCTGTATACTTTAATTTAGTGAAGGTTCATTAGAAGATAATCCACTAAATTCTTCACAGTCGTTGCCAATGTGAAGAAATGACAGAATTGAGCAAGAGACAGAAAGGTAAGCTCAATTACAAATGAAAATTTTAAGACTTTCACAAACATTCTAAAGAAATGTATAAGAAAAAGACAAGAAGAAATAGAAGTAAAGCTACCAAGAATGAAGGATAGACACCTGGGAAAAAGATTTGGAAACCACATGTCCTGAGATTAAGCCGAAACATGACTGCATATGTAAACATAGGTGGATGACTTGATTTCTCCAAGCCTTTGTTTACTTGACCTGAAAAAAGTTGGAAGATAGTAAAATTAAAATAGTTGATAGTAAAATTAAGAGCCTTGCATCTCATATGGTTTAAAGCAATAACATTGGTTTTCTTTTTTCTCTAACACTGTGCCAGGGTAGATAATGCCTCTAAATATGTCTACCTTTCAGAATGAGAGGGGTAAAAATGAATTTTAAAGCAGTTCAAGGAATTGATAATCTAACACCAAAAGTCTTTTGAGTAACTGAGCTTTATTTGAACTCTGTAACAACAATATCAGGAAGATATTTGCAATTTAACTCCATCTGTTCCATGTACTTTTCCTTAACAGAGTGTACCTTGCGTTACAGATGAGGTATGCCTTGCCCAGATGTTGGTTCGGAAATATGGATGCAGGAAAGTGCACCCTGACATTTTTCACTTAAGGACATTTGCGCTTTCAAGTTCTAAAGTCACATTGTCTTTGGCTATACAGATTATCAGAGACAGAGATGTAACCTTTAGGAATCTTGAACTGTTAGTTGGGGTTTTAGAAGATGCCTTTCCATGATTGTTTATATCAAAGAATAAGATCATGACATTCACTACAGTGATCTGGTATCTGAGAGAAGTTTGTAATTAAAACAAAATAAAGAGGGAAAGAGAAGAGGCACATAATAACAAACCTGGGCTAAACACCAATAATTCTCCAGATTGGCCAGAGATTTCCTGAATTTCTTAGTTGTTTAAGGAATTGTTTTGTTTTCATTTAGGTAACTTGGTAAGATTTTCTGTAGCTTGAAATGAAAATGGATTCTCCTCCTTTCTTATGGAATGCAGCAACCAAATGATTTAACCTGATAGTATGTTTTGCTACCATAATGGAATAAGACATACATTATTATCAGTTCTGGAGGCTGGCATGTACAATGCTAAGGCATTCTATTGTGTCATGGTGTGGTGTGAGGCATCACACCAGGAAAAACTGCCCGAGTTCAATCTCTTCCTCTTCTACTAATCCTTCTATAGGTACCACACTCTTATGATATCACCTAATGTTACCTGTCTCCCAAGATCCCACCTGGAAACACCAACAATATTTGCAGGTTAAATGTCAGACAAATGAACTTTAGGGGGGAACAAAGTCAGCCATGACACTGTAGCTCAAAAAGAATATATGAGATGACTTAGGGATTTTTCCTGATAGCAGTGAATACATATGATTAATATTTGAGCTCTAATTTGGGACTTAAGCATGAGTTCCAGCTTGCCTCATCCATGTCTTGGCCCTAAATGGGGTTATGCTTGCCTCCTTCAATCTTCAGTTCCTGGAGAGTTAGAAGTGGAGGTTTGTTGACTACACACTCTTTCCCCCAAAACACACATTTATGCTATGCTTGGCATCTTGATCATTGTGGTACCTTCTGATCTGAAACTTTTCTAAGCTTGCATCATCATAACAGTTCTTAGACAGCTTGCTAATAGTCACCATGAACAAACTGTAATCCAATCAGCATATAAACTTTTAAGTTTCTTACAAACAGAACTGTGTTTCTTCACCATCGTTTTGTTTGCATTTGGAGTCCCTACCTCACATACTATATAATGTACATTGGTTTCAGAAAAGCCAGAGACGTTTTTGTCATTCTCCGGGTCCAAAGCTAAGTCTCTTACAGACAATTTTCTGAAAGCAGGTGGCAGTCCAATAACTCCCTTCAGTGTCAACACTAACTATTTGGAATTAGGACAGGTGCTTTCAGTTGAAGGAGCTCAACCCTACAAGATCACAGTTACTCGAAATGCCATTCTCAGACTACCAGCATTTTCCCAGCTGACAGTAACTCTGAGGGTTCCTACAATCTCCTCCTCAGTGCAATAATTTGTTATAAAATAGAATCTTGGAACTTACAATGATTGTGATTACAATGTTGTTGTAAAGGATGCTACTTAGGAAAACTCTTAGTGGAAATGTTCATGAATGCTGCATTCGGGACCTCAATGTGATCCCCAACCTGCTGGGCTGAGTTTTTTGATGGGTTTTCATTAGAGAAGCATTACTGCTTGAGTCATAGATCCTCAGTGCTTCAATTCCGATCCTTATACTTAGAGCTTAAGGGAGACAGAGATGTAAATTCCAACACCAGTCACATAGTTGGATCCTCTGGATGTAGCCTTCCTTCTGAAGTTATTAATATCCTACCAGGAGTCAACCTATCTGCATAAACTTGGCTCTTTGTAAACAACAAGAGAATCTCCTGTTCAGGAAATCTCAATTTTATTATTCCACAGAGTCCTTCCCTGAAGTTCTAAAGGGGATATATTGACTGATAAGAACTTCTAGATCACCCTCATGAATTCTTGTTCTTAATTGTTTTGTGCACAGAGCAAAACACTGTCTCTGATAAGTATTTAGCATTGCATTAGTTAACGGGTATTTTTAGATTTTTAATGAAAGTGTTCATCCACATTTCACAAAATTAAAAACTATTGTGTGTACAATCATTCTCATTTGTGCTAAATAGCAATTATTCGCTGCCAAGCTGTAAATGAGATTGAATGACAGCACCAGTTATGAAATCTTGGCTGTAGTTGTTCATACCGTCCATGTTTGTGTAGCATTTGCCCACTAATGTTTTAGCAGTTCAGTCTATTTCCATGGTCACAGCTATACATTTATAGTATCTTCACTTCCAAAAGTTGACTGTGGTTTTCAAGATGTTAGTTGTCAATAAATAACATCAAAGCTATACATCAAAGCATAATCTCTGTGTGCTTTGTGTTTGAAAGACCAGCAGGGGGCTCTCCTCACAATAGGCACTGGGAGCAGAGCCCTTGGAAAAATTCATCATGTGCTTTGCTTTCAAATCCCTGTGGCAGAGAGAAGAGAACCTGCACTTCATGCATTGGCTCTAAGAGCGTGGCCTGGAACTAATGGTTTTAATCTGCTTACATTTATTGGCCAAACCCCATGAATTTCCCGAGTCAATTGTAAGTATCATGATCCTATCAAATTTTGGAAGGGAATGGAAAATTTTAATCCATTTTCCTGGAGAAGTTTTGACTTACGGAAGATTCCAGCCCCACACCGCCCATATGTACTCCCAAACCTTTCAAAGGTTTTAATACTGAACTCAGTGAGCCATACCCTTGATTCAATGATTGCCAAGAATCTGAGTTTTAATAGGCCTTTTTGTGCAAAGAATTTCTCCATTTTAATTTTTGGTGTTGTAGATGAGAAGTAGGTCTACTTCAAACATGACAAGTCCCTGAGTTTTTAATGCTCCTTTTTTTTTTCTTGAAAGTCTGTTTTCCTGACCCCGTCCTTTTCTTCTGATAATTTCAAAATACAGTCGATAACAAACACCACATACTGTTAACATTTTATTTTCCTATTGGTTTTTCTAGGACGACATGAGCTAATTTCCAAACAGAGGTGGCAATATCATCACATGTTTAACACTGAATAACAAACCTTGTCTCAATTTCTGCTATTAGTTAGCACCCTACCTATCACAGTTTGTTGGCTCTTGTCACAGTGTCAATTCTACATTAATCAGGAAATGTTACTTTGATGAATATTACCATCTGCACAGCTAGAGTTCTACTCTACATTTCCTTCTCTTCGTTACTTTGTATCCTGGAGTGGGAGCAATGGGCTTAATGATATTATCTGCATCCATGACTTTCTTTTGCTCCTCAATCCGGAAGTATTCACCAATAGAAGTCACTGGAAAGCCCTATAGGACATTGAAAGCTAGCTGGAGTCTATGTCGTTAGCTCTTGCCATGCTCTCTCAGTAACTAACTCTCTTTGTTTTTTAACATGTGGTGGTCATACAATATCCCCTGTAGCATAAGCCCAGGGCGTTATATTATTCCTGATCACTTTCCCTTATTTTTTAGGAGAGTGTTTTGTCACTGTCCCTTCTATTCACAGCTCTCCAACCTCGTGGTTGGTAGGACTTGCTTTTAGTTCTCTATTTCATAATGTTCGGTTTCAGCAGTATAAACCTTTCAAATCTTGCGACCTAACATAATAAAAATGTATTTATTTTCTAGGCAGTCTATTGTGCATTCATGCACTGGAAACTGTGTACCCTGGCAATATATCAGTCTGGATTTCAATTTACCTCCTGCTTCTGTGGTTTGCTGAGTAGGAGAGGGGATTAGATGGCTACTCAGTTGTGGGTCCTTCTGTATCTGTCTGCATGTAACAAACAACACATTTATTTACATTTCTCACTTCAAAGAAACAGAAAAGCTACCCTAATGTGATCTAAATGGGAATACCACATTGATTAATAATTTTAAATGATTTAAACTGGTTTTTTGAAACATGGAACTCTGATGCATCAAAACAAACATTTCAACTCCTATTAACTTCATTTATGTAAATAAAATAAATGACAATAATATTCACACAGAATATTATTCTGTTTGTACTCATCTGAATAAATATGTTAGTGCAATTTGGCCGAAAGAGAATTGTATGTAGTCTCAGACTAGCTTAGGGCCGAAGTGTTGACCACATGTTTTGCTTTCCATTCAGTCATTCCCTTGATGGCTCTCTTGGACTACTGGTCATGTTCTTGTCATTGCTGCATTTTCCTGCTTTTCTAACATTTCAAATTGTCAGACCTCTGGAAGAGTGGGAAATAGCTCTTCATGGGGACTGTCGTAACTTCCTACTATGAAATGGAGCATCTCTGCTTCCTCCAAGTGACCTGCTTCATCTCATGGAAGTGCTGGCTTTTGCAGAAGCTTTGTCCAGGGATCAAGAGAGCTAATTGTACCAGCAGTTTTATAGCAGCTTAATTCATAATTGCTAAGATGTTCAGGCAACATAGATACCCATGAATGGATGACTGGGTAAAAAATGTGGTTTATACACTATGAAATATTACTCAGCCATGAAAAGAATGACATTTTATCTTTTACATCTAAGTAAATGCAATTAAAAGTAGTTATGCTTAATGAAATAAGCCATTCTCCAAAAGATATATACCATATATTTCCCATGATCTGTGATACCTATTACGAGGAGTGCAAAAAATGTAATCTCTAGGAGTGAGAATGACCTCCTGGGATTTGGTTAATATATATAGCCTCTGTTTACACTTCTGAGGAGTAGTGTGGTTTTCAATTATTATTAATTTATATTTTCCACATGTTGAAATATTTTTAAGGAGTATTAAATTGGGATTCCAAAGAGAAATGAAAATATGACACAGCAGAAACTAGAAAAAAAATAAGGAAGAAGAGGAGGGAGGGTGGGGAATGTAGGCAGGAAGAAGGGTAGCGTTGGAAGTATCACTAGCTGCTAAATTTGTGTTGCGATGCGTTTAAAAATTATCCAGTTTATATAAGTAAAAATAACAAACAGACATAAAAACCAGAATACAATGATTGAGAGAGAAAGACCACTAATTAGGGTCAGAATGACCAAACTAAATCCTGGCACATAATAATTAAAATGGGTCTTCCATTTAGTCATAGTTGCTTTTGTTTACTCCTTTTCTCACTGTGTCATAATAGTAAACAACCCCCTTTGTATTTGTTTAATCATACTAGACATTTGTCTGGAGGGTATTCATGGACTCATTTACTCTGCACAATAAATACAGAAAAACGAAGCAATTTTGTTTTTCTTACTCTACAGAACAAGAAATTCATGCACTGAAAAACTTGGTGGATTGCTCATGGTCCTACAGCTTTTCAAAGGGAAAGCTGAGATTTGAGTCCAGCCAAACCAGCTCTGAGTTCCAAGCTCTTTAGCAAACACCTGTAACTAGGATGTTGCCCATTATTCCCTGTCCCCGGTACTTGTTTCAAGTAGTATTAAAATATATATTCAGACTGAAAGCATAATCCTTTCTGAAGTCTGAGTTTTTAATCTCTAGCAATTACTTGCGAATGAGGCACTTTAAGAAGAAAATGCAAATACTTTCAAGTAAGAGCATGTAGCAATCATTTTGTACTGAAATGGCTAAAACGAGTGCTGCTGTAAATCCCATCAGCGTTTAGAATGCCTTGGTTTTCCTGAAACTGTTCATTCCCTTCACTCATGCTTTCCCTTCCTCTGGGGCAGGCCATAAACTGAACATCGTTAATTTGCTTTCAGACACCATAGAAAATATATTTAAAAAAAAAAAGATTCTTCCTGGGGAATGAAACATATAGATTTGATTTTGATGTAGCATCTGTCTTTTTTGTTTGTTTGTTTTGTCTTTTGTTTGAGACTCATTGCTTTGCTTTATCTAAGCTTGACATGATATCTACTTAGTCCTTTTTACAGGATACAACTAAAGAAAACATACTCACTAAATGTTTTACAGTTTTTCTTTCAATTCATCAAACACGTACATTTCAGAGTCACTAATTTTTTTTTTTTAATTTACTTCATTCTAACTGAGAGAAAAAGTTTGTCAGTGTATTGTGTTGTTGAAAAGTGATTTGACGAAAACATTGGAGAAAACAAAAAAAGAAAATGCGTGCTTTGTTTTCATGCCCAGTATCAACTACTGAGTAGCTTTTCAGGATCCGACATTATTGTGAAGTCAGTAAATCCAAAAACCTGAAAATGCTGCTTCCTTTTATACAAATGTGTATGGTGTGAAAAAAAAAATAAATTCAGATAACAGCGAATTATTTCTTTTAAACAAAGATATGCTCACAAAGTTTAATTTTAGATTTTAGAGCTTGCTGTCTCAAACTACTCATCTTTTTACAGTTCTATTTTCAGTATTTTGCAAAGCTGCATTTTTATCTTCAAATGAAATACAAAGCTTTTATAAACTCACAGTATTGCTAGAAATTTTGTGGAGTGAATTAAATGGAAAAAAGGGTCAAGAATTATTAAGGTCCTCAGTAAGTCGCCAGGATGTGCTCTTTGTTTATTTATTTTACTACTGTGTTATTATTCCCGCATTACCTTTAATCAGCAGCAGGTAGTTCTTATGATGCCTGTGATAAAGAATGATTTCTATTAAAATTACAATTGATTCTGTTTAATAACTGCATTTTGAAATAGGCCTTCTCAGCATTTTCTAGGCAATAGCTATTTGTATTTTAGAGTCTATATGGACTTATCACTTGAAGTCAATTGAGTTTTATTACATTTTAATTTCCCCAATACTATGATGATGTAAATTAACTAACCTCTAAGGTGTTTTAGCATTCTCATTAGCACCAGACAAGCAAAAAAGTGTTTTTGTTGTGTTCACAATGGCTGTTGGAATTCTAGCTCTGTGTCTAGCAGTGGGTCTATGGACAGGCATGGTCATTCCAAGTCTGAGCTTTCTCACTGCTAAAGTGTTATTGGCATAGCTTTCACTGGATGATCGTGAGGATCAAGACAGAGAAAATAAGATTTGAATTTTCAGAATTGATAGCATGGAGTTCCATCAAAATAAGGTGATACTTAAGAGGCAAAGAATTCTTTAGAAAAGGCGGTACATGTTGCAAGAGCAGGAATTTCATTGAAATATTTAGGGGCAACAAGTCAATTATTTTATACTGAGGAAACAACAATGCATTATGCCACACCATTTACACAAATGCATTATTCTATAGAATTAGGAACTTACTTGGGTATTTAAGATATGATAAGGCATATAAGTGTGCCTAAATATGCATAAAAGTACATTTAAGCTTACCATACTAATATCACCTTTGGTCTGTCTGAAATTGTGTGCAATAGCTTGGAAATTCCAGCTAATTCAGGATGCTGATTTCCCACTTACAGGTCAATGCAAGTGCCCCATAACTGACCTAGCAGGCATTGTGGCCTCTTTCAACACTTGACTGAAATCCTGTTTTTGTAACCCAAACTCTCATCCAGTTGTGTCCCCGTTGCTCTGAAAACCTGATAGTAAATTTGAACTTTCCTGTAGATGATGACAAAAGCAGTGTTAGTTTTCTTGAGATCTCCACAGCTGATGCTCTGCTGCTTCTCCAACTCCATTTGTTCCCATTGTGTTCATCTTTCAGCCTCCAGCAAATGTTCAAGCACCATCTTGCTGAGGAACCCACATTTTACCCTCTCACTGAAATGCTTTCCCTTTCTCTTTTCACTTAGTGACTTCCCTTGCTTGACATTTTCCATGAAAAAGCAAATTTCTGGAGCCATTGACAAATGGGGTGGGAGTGTAAATCCACTATCATCCTCATCTCATATGGACATTTTTTTGTGTCCTGGTTGTTCCCCTTCTAATATGGCTTTTTGCTAGTGTCTTGCTTTAATGGAAGGGCTAAAGACAACAAAAACAAAAAATCAAAGAACAAGTTGGTTATATCAAAGTTATTTCTGTTGAAGATTAAGACAAAGGGAACTTCATCGTCATGGTCATTGAAACTTTCTGTTAGTGAAATTTGGCTGTTTTTCTCCCCCCATCCCTCTTTTTGTTTGTGTGTGTGTGTGTGTGTGTGTAAGATCAGATAACAGCTTAGTTTTGCTATGGTACATAGGCTTAAGTGGCCCCTTTTTGACCATTAATCTTGGAGCCTAATGCAAGGGCTTAGTCCAAAGTAATTGCAACTTAGAATTTTAATTTAATAATACTAAGTATCACAAAAGCATTATGAGGTATTACATAATCAGAGGGCAGGGAAATACATTTTAAGATGTCTATTTTTTCATATTTGAAAAAAAAATTAAACATTTATTTATTTAGCGCTCCAGAAAAATAGTGAAATTTCAGAGAAAGTCTTGCCTGATTCTAAAATAATAAAATCAATAAAGATCTTTATGATAAACGTACTCTCCTTTGGCCTCTGGATACATAATAATAATCAAATACTGCTTGTGCAAGTATTTGATCAATTTTTTTCACTAATTCCTTACTTAAACTCCATCAATCTACTTGGTTTAATTATTTGAAATAATATAGTTCCTCAAGTGTATTTAATGAAAATTGAATACATGCAACAACACATTTCCTAACAATTTCCATCACTGTCATTATCCAAAATATTTTACAACTAAATGTGTCATTTCCCTAGATAGTGTTGTTATCATTTGGCTTACCTTACCTATATATTTTGATTCTTTCCATATTATCCTGAATAAAGCAGAATATAAATTAATTTTTAATAAAATATATTGAGTGCTGCAACTTACAGGGAATGAAGACTAGTTGTATTATTTGATTGTAATTTATTATTGAGATCACCTCTGGGATAGAAATCTGGATGAATCATTTAGAAATTATTCAATTACAAACTAATCTTTAAGCACTGTTATGAGAAAAGGAGATATGATTCTCGAAAGAATATAATAGTAATATGTGAAAATGCAAAAAACAAAAATAGCATTAAGTGTTAGAGGTTTCTACCTTGTCAGTTGAATTAGATATAGATTTTATATACTACACAATAGACAGGGGACTAATATCCAGGATTTACAAAGAGCTTCAGAAACTCAACAGCAAAACAAACAATCCTAGGAAAATTGGGTAAGGGAAATGATCAGACATTTTGTTTAAAAAAAATTCAAATGGCTAATAAACATATGGAAAAATAGTAAGACTCTTCAGCTATTAGGGAAATACAAATGAAAATCACATTAAGATTCCAACTAACTCCGGTGAGAATGGCTTACATTCAGAACTCTACTAACAACACTTGCTGGTGTATATGTAGAAAAAAGTACCCTACTCCATTGTTGCTGGCCGTGTAGGTCAGTAAAGTCACTATGGAAGTCAGTACAGAGAGTGTTTAGACAACGGAAAATGGATCTACCAAGTGACCCTTTACTCCACTCCTGGAATATATCCAAAGGAAGTAAAATTTGCATATGAAAAAGTGATCTGCAAGCCTATATTTTGAACAGCAAAATCTACAATGGTGAAAAAATGGAAACAACCCAGATGTCCTTTGAAAGATGACTGGATAAAGAAATGGTGGTACATCTACTCCAAGGAGTACTATTCAAGCATTAAAAAGAATGAAATTGTGCTATTTGTAACAAAATTTTCTCAATTGCAGGCCACAGTGAAATAAGCTCATTCCAAAAGGACAAATATAAAATGCTTTCTCTGATATAAAGCAATTGCTATGCGAAATATAAGATAGAAAGATTGATATATAAACATATACATACATTCTCATAGATGATTTGCACAATAGAGTTTAGCATATCAGGAAGTGACTATATGGCAGTATTCATCTCTACTCCCGAACAAAAGCAGCATCCCAATGAGACTGTTAAATATACCTTGGCAATATGATACCTGATTTTCTACTATTATTTTCTACTCTATCTACCTGCAAAGCCATGACATACTAAATTGTAGAATGTTGAACTTGTGACTTGTTGAAGGACAATACTATTATAATAATATTGGAGGAATAGTAGTGAGTGGGAGTAGGGAGAGTGAGGGAAAAATCCTTGTGTCTATGGCACCATATAATGAAAATATTTTTTAAAAATACAACATAAAAACAAAAGAATAAATGAGGGCCTGGTGTGATAGCATAGTGGCTAAATCTTCACCTTACATGTTGGTGCTGCTACACTTCCCATCCAGCTCCCTGCTTAGTGCCTGGGAAAGAAGTAGAGGATGGCCAAAACCCTAGAATTCTGCACTCATGTGGGAGACCTGAAAGAAGCTTCTGATTCCTGGCTTCAGATCAGCTCAGCTGTGGCCGTTTGGGCCACTTGGGGAGTGAACTAGTGGATGGAAGTGGATCTTTCTCTTCGTATCCCCTTCTCTCTGCAAACCTGGCTTTCCTATAAAAATAAATCAATCTTTTAAAAATGAAAAAACTGGATTTTAATAAAATAGTTTTTTATGTGTGAAATATTTGTCTATCACAGTGACATCTTTTTTGGAGATTGCAAGATCGATGAGATATTAGCACTGTTCTTAAGGTTAGGATCCTCTACAAAAGAAAATAAAACAGAGTCACGAGGCTGTGATAAATGACAGTGATGTTGTCGCTGGTTCAAATGCACTCCTTTCTTAATGTACAGATTGCAGTGCTCATTGCCCCCGATGTCTCAGAATATGACTGTGTAGACATGGGGCTGTTAAGCACTGATTAAAGTAAACATAAATCATGCAAACTGTCTTAGTCTTAAATGACTGATGACTTGGTCAAAAGAGTGTAAAACACAGATACACATAAGTAAAGACCATGTGAAGCTACACAAAGAAGACGATCCTATAATATACAGGTCAAGAATAGAGGACCTCAGAGATATGATTCCTTGTCTGGAAGACCCAGTAAACCAATACACATAGCTATAATCAAAATGTTCTGAGAGCACAAGAAAGAAAAAAAAAACAGCTTTACTAGAGGCAGCATCTCTGTGTACTTACTGAATTTTGCACTAGACTTTCTAGCAAGACTTGAAACAAGATAGATTTATGTTGTTAAGGTCGTGATGATCAGAAATCCAAAATGAATTTCATGGTGCTTCTTTGAGGTGTAGACAAGACTTGTTCCTATTGATATCATTGGGGCCAGCTGTTCTAACGTGTTGACCTCTTCCTTGCACTATTCCAGTGACTTGCTTCTTTGGTTGCCTCTCCTGTTATTAACTTTGACCTTTACCTTTATCTTGTGAAGACCCTTGCTCTTTTGAGACATTGATTTCAAAGTCTTCCATCTCAAGATCCCTCATACAGTTGTATTAGCAAATTTTTTGCTACAGATCATAGGCACATGTTCTAGAGATTATATCCACATAATCTAGAGATTAGATCTAGAGATACACTGGACCAGCACCCTGACTATTACATTGTGTGCATATTTCTTACATTTCAGTATCCGACTCTTCAAATTCAGTTACTACATCTCCCATTTTCTCATTTTCCTTTTAACTATTCATTGGCCACCAAGCAATAGCATAGTAGGTCTGTTACCTTCCCACTGGCTTTGCTTCTGTTATTATTGTTATTTTTAAAATTTTTATGCCTGGGATAATTTGATAATCTGCTCCCTTCCCTGATCTCTTAATCCCATTATTAGCATCCTGTAGTTGTCCAGACCATCAAACCACAAGCTAGATCAGTTCCTCACTCCCACCTACACTCTTCTACATCCATCTCTTCTGCCTGAGAGAACCACAAGGGTTTTCAACCCATCTCTGTCTGCAATAGGAAAGGGCCCTTCTTTCATTTGTCCCTTTCGAGTCTCAGTTTCTACTAACACATAGCAAAATGAAATACAAAAAAATTTGTCCAATCTCACTGAAGAACTTTTTTATTCCTCCACATTTGTCAGTGTCCTAACTTCCTGTTTCCGTTAAGTAGTTGAGTGTGCCTGCACGAAATCGCCTTGCTTGTTGTTCCTGTCCTGCAAAATTCTAGGAGCCTAAATGTCACCTCAAATTAAAAAAAAAATTGAACTGAACTTAATTTTAGAAAAGAAGGTTGTAGAAAAGGTTGTGAGAACAGTAAGTAATCTGTTTCCATTCTCCTGCAAAGGTTTTGGTAAACATAAAATTCTGATGGTGTTACAACGCTACTTAAAAATATGCACTGGTCTTATAGTTACTTGCAGAATGACTTCTACCTCCTCAGTCCTACAGGGACAGATATTCTGAACCTCTGCTATTACAGGTTAGCATCTTGTTCCTCCTTCTTGTATTATCTTAGCAGTGGACCATTCACTGTTGTCTAGTCACGCAGCCCCACACTGCTCTACAAAGTTGTGCAGCTTCTCTTTCTCCCAGCAATGTTATTATAGTACTATTATAAGTAATGGAATATGCTAGTGCATGCATTATTGCTCTGAAGTTCCCAGTCATCCCTGAGTTGAAGTACAATTCCTCTCCCTCTGTCAGCTGCACACACTGAGGCCTGAGTGTTTCTCTGGAGACCATGAGACCCTAGATATATCTGATTCAAACTTTTTACTAACTTCTGTGCACTCTCGGCTCCTTTGCAAATCTATGATTAACTGCAGTGTTGCACATTCAGACTCAAGCTACATACTCTATAGATGATAAATAATTCTGTGGAGCAATTTGTGTGATAATGATGTCAATTTTTTTAACCTTGCTGAATGTTACACTAGTGTATTACTAGAAGGAAGTACAGAAGCACAGGAAAATGAGTCTCTAGTTTCTAAAATATGCACTTTCTTACGTAAGCTGAAGTTCTTTAAAGATCAAAGAGGATGCATAATTATCTTGCAAATTTCTCAGGAGCAGACAAATGTTTATCTAAGTAGATTTATTATCACCTACTTTGTGCTGTGTAATTTCTATAAATTTGGATAGAAATGGCTAAGATTAGAAATAATTGATTGTCTTGTTTCTGAAATAGGAACTTGGTAAAATTACAATATGTAAAGTTAGTACTTTTTCTTCTTATATATCTTCTATTTTTAGATTTGTTAAACATCTACCTTGTAATAAGTGCACAGCGCCATTTTGAGAGGCTTTCCATACAAACATTTCTACTTAGTGAGTAGAACATCAGATTTAAGATAGGAAAACCCCCATCTGTGATATCTTAGTGTGAATGCTAATCCTTCATCTTATATATTTTTTCTAATTTTATATTGATAGATCCATGTATTAATACTATTTTGTACTAATCATATATTATATGATTTATATGTTAATTTTATATTTATTTTAATTTATTTATTTTCAAAGCCACCGCCTTACAAATTACCTTTGCGTTAATAGCCCAGAGAGGGATAACACAAGATGACTGCCAGCTTCTGAGAGATTCTCTAAAAATGCGGTCTACCAGTTCCGTTCTCTCATGTAGCCCTGAAGAACAGCAGGCAGACAGTACAGTGCAGGATACTCCATCTCTGCCAGCTGACACTGCCATTTAGCAAATCCTGGTGCGCTTGGCATTTTATGGGTAACATTTCCTGAGAGTTGGCATTAAAAAATGACCCAAAGCCAAGGCTACAGTATATCCACTTTAGTATGTGACAGTTTCTGCTGAGGATCTAACCAGTAAACCCTCAACCAACTGGCATTCCTTTGGAAGCTGTGTGTCAGCTGCATCATGAACTATGCTGCTTTCATTTTGAAAATGACTAGATCAAACTGCAGTGCTGAGGGGTTGGCTAGCTAAACAAAACCACTGTTATTTCAAACTGTTGTCGCTTTATTCATGCCTGCAATTAAGTGCTGAAAGTTTATGTGCCAGCAACCTAGAAAAATCCCTTAGTGAACCCTGAAAAGTGAATCTTTTTGACTGAACATGTTGATGTACCATGGTTGGCCCTAATTCTGACCCCTAAGCCTCCTTGGTTTACTTTCAGGGTGAAACTGACAAATCACTTGTCCTGTTTCTTGATTGCAGAATATATTAGGGTTAATTTTCATTAGTAGACAGCACAGAGCTCTAGGAAGAGCAGTCTACTGAGATGCAGCTGAAAACTCACATAACGGATGCATCAGAGGATATAGTGAGGAATCATAGTTGGTATGAAATTCCTTTATTGTAAACCAAGGGATTAGAATCCACAAGGAGCGACAATAAGTTTTCACCATCAGAACAACACATAGTACAGGTGCATGTTCTATGGTGACTAATGGAAATTGAAAGTTTATCCGTACTTTTAATGTGAACAGTCAGTTCTTTCAGAAACTTAAGGAACTTATCCAAGTTAATCTCCAACAATATTGCATTTACTTTATTTCTCTATTAGTGCCAGATTGTGTTGTATGTCTGTGTATGTGTTTCTATGTGTGCAATACAAATTTGTCAGCCTCTTAGAGGATTTTATAACAACATATAAAAAGGCATGAGGAATCCCGATTGCTAAGCATTAAAAAGAGAGTATGTGTGAAATCAGAAAGCTTATGAATTTTTATTATCCACTTTTCTAAGCTCAATTTCTCAAACATGTGGCGTCAGCGTGGCTTAGTAGAAGCAGAGCCAGACCAGGGGCCATCAGGTGAGTTATTCTTCAGCCAGCTCTGATATTTACTTTATGATCTGCCATGAACACTCACTATCATATGGTTTGGATTAATGATCTTTCTAATTCTGCTAGATAGAACACTTTCTGATTCCTTGTTGCAGTTCTATTTCCAACATAGCTTCTCTCTCCTCTGTCTCCGTCCCCTAACATTAGTCTGTTTACCTGTATCATCTCTAACCTGTCACGTATCTCTGTCTGCTTATATACCTAACTTCAGGTCTATGTTTCCAGGAATGCGTATTACATAGAATATAGTTTTAAAATTTGTTATTACTATTGAATTTATTTAGCTTTGCTTCACAAGCTGTATATTGACATGGTATTCTAAGAAATTTGAAATTATGTGGCTTTAAAAAAAGAATCTGATTATTTTCAAAGATACATCTAAACTTGCTTTTTACTGTGAGATGAAAAAATCTGCCTAAAAGAGATAGTTATTTAAACATAAAAAGTCTGATACTTCCAGGTAGAAGAGCTATCTATAAATTTAATGAGCTTATCAAATAGTAAAGAGGAAAGATTTGCACATAATATACAGAGAGGTTGGGTAATGTATAGTCTAAGAAATGATGACACATTAAAAAAATATTTTTTACACCTCATGGACTTATTTGCTTAAAAAGTTTATCTCTTGTCATCTTTTGTCTTGATTTTTTTTCTGAAGCCTGTGCTGTGATAGCAGACAGTGATATGATCAGTATTTTATTTTCATCTGTACTATTCACCATATTAAAACACCCTAAATCCTATCTCTCAATCTCCCAAATCCTTTGTTCTCCAAAAAGAAAAACTGCAAAAAAAGCTTCAATTAAAATAATTAAAGAAATAAGATACATAATCAACAGAATTCAGCGGATGATTTTAAAGTAGATTGTTCTTTAGTTTCCCCTGCTTGAGTATGTCTTTTGTCATAGCAATGAAATAATTATCTTTCAATCGTTACATAATTTTTGTTATGTTTGAATAAAATTTGAGGAAATGCCCATGGGGGTTGGGGGAAATGCCAGGTTTTACAAGTGGACAGAAAAGGAAATATTCATTGTAGTTTGAAGTTCGCGTAGGAGACTATCCTTGTAGGAAGCCCAGGCTAAAGGGGCTGCCCCTCTTGTGCACAGAACATTCTGTGTGACCTTTTGTTTATGAAAATGGTATTTTGGTTGTCCTCATGTTTATTTTCCTGTATGCACTCATAGCCTTCATCTATAAACCAGTATTATCCTACAATAACATATGCCTAAAATCTTAAAATCAAGTCATCTCTAAAAATTAAAAAGGAAAAGCACGTTTAATTTAAGTAACCATAAACATAGCAACACATATGGAAAAGCTATTGGACTTTGTATCAGACTCTGCAGATATATTCTATTCAGCAAAGACATGAACATTATTTTTGGATATGAAGCCCCCAAATAAGAAAAAAATATTTACAGATACATTATTAAAAGCCTTACAAGTGATACACATTTCTTCAGCTTTTGAGGTTCTTGTTAATTAATAGTACTTATAAAATAATGACTGTGTGCATATGTTATAGACAATATTTTTAGATAAAAAAATCCGGAAACCATAAAACCAACTACCTTGTCCAGGATCACGTATTGCCTAACAGATCTTAAGATGGCTTTTCCACGAACAACAATTCCTTGGGTGTGCACCCTTTTGTAAGTAATTTACTTTGAGAATGATCAGATCTTGTGACGCTTTGCTAACAAATAGGATATAACAAAGGTAATATGATATCATTTTCATGCTTATGTTGTTTACTAAGACTCTTTCTTGGCCAACAGATTTCTGCTACAGACTTAAATGACATTGGCCATGTTAGAGAAGCTTGGAGGCCAAAAAACATGTGGGTTGGTCCAGGAACTCTAGGTGGGCTTCCAGAAGGATCTCTACCTAAAACCCAGCAATAACTGAGCTTCTACATTGTTCAACAGGAAACTAATGGTTTCTGCTGATCTACTGAATAGCTTGGAAGTGTATTCATCTGCAGTTGAGATTCTGGTTTAGAAACCAATGTTAGGGAACACCCTGATTCTCGCGTTGAAAAACTAAGAGAACCTAGACATGCTAAGCCTCATGTAATTTTTGAAATTATAAACTTTTTTTTTAGCTAATGTGCTTAAAAATATTCCATCCACTAGTCCATGCTCCAAATGGAAGGATCCCCATTTATAAACGACCATGTCAAAATATATGTAGGGAGGGGCCAATATAATTGCTATTCTAAATATATTCTGGGCTACTTGATCATATACTGTGTTATATATACATATATGCATCATAATGTGTAACAGTGCACTATAGTATATTATATATATATATTTATGCATATATGTAGTTGAGATATTACACATGAATTATAATGTATAAATGAGATGAAAAATAAATGAGTTATGAAGGAACAGTAGACATTTTAAAAAATATTTATTTATTTTTATTGGAAAGTCAGATTTGCTAAGAGAAGGAAGGCCAAGAGAAAAAGATCTCCCATCTGCTGGTTCACTCTTCAAGTGATCACAATGGCTGGTGCTGAGCCCATTGGAAGCCAGACTCCAGGAGCTTCTTCCAGGTTTCTCCTGTGGGTGCAGGGTCCTGAGGTTTGGGGATGTCCTCCACTGATCTCCCAGGTGACAAATAAGGGAGCTGGATGGGATGCTGAGTAGCAGGGACACAACCCACACCCATAAGGGATCCCAGTGGATGTAAGGCCATTAGTCCATGGCTGGGGCCATGAAGGAACAAGGAAGTAACAGTGTGGATATTTGTTTAAAACTTGGCCCTTCAACTGTATTTTCTGTTTCAGAGGCAAGAAACTTATTTGTTACTGAAAGAATGTTGAACTCATCCTTTTAATTTCAATTGCTGATACTAACACAAATGATTTCTGAGGCTGATAACAATCCATTAAGAAAAACTCATGATTTATGTTTGCTTTGGTATTTCAGGACATTTACATTTAATCTTATTTCAGGTAATGACTATAGGTAGAGGTTCATTGAAAAGTGTCATCTCAAGGGAAATAAGAATATTGTAATTAAAAATTAACCAAAATCCATGACAGGAAAACAAATATTGGTGACAATACTAGTCCATACAAAAAACAGTTAAGAGACATCAAATATTGACATTACTGAGAGCAAGATAAGTACCAACATGCATTTTTCACACAAGAAATAAGTACAAGAATAAGGAAGCACTAAATATCTTGTAAAATAATGTGTGTTCTTAAAAAATAAAAGTAAGAGCAATGAAAAAATTATGTAGATGTCCCTACAAATTCTTGAAGGTAGAAGCAATACACAAGCCCAGGGCAAAATGGGTTAGTGGCTAAATCCTCACCTAGCATGTGCTAAGATCCCAAATGGGTGCCAGGTGTCCCAGCTGTGAATCTTCCCATCCAGTTCCCTGCCTGTAGTCTGGGGAAGCAATAGAGAATGTCCCAATCTTTAGGATCTTGCACCTGTGAGCGAGATTCAGCAAAAGCTCCTGGAGTCTGGCTTCAGGTCAGCTTAACTCTGGCTGTTATGGCCACTTGTGGAGTGAACGATAGGCTGAAGATCATGTTCTCTGTTTCTCTTTCTGTGTGTAAATCTGCTTTTCCAATAAAAATAAATAAATCTTTTGAAAAAAAAAAAGTAACAGGCACTAAAGAGTCAGATAAACTTGGAATTCACTACTAAAATGGTGATGCCTAGCACATCTGATTCAAGACTCTGAAATTGATTATTTGTTTGTTTTAAATACAGTTTCAGTATCTTAGCAGAACAATGGATTGTTATGTATAATTTAAACACTGTATAAGTAGATCTTTACAATAAATAAATAAGCAATGTTTCTATTTTACTCCCCATATGTCTCATAATTTTTTTTTATTGTGACTAGCCTTTGATTAACAGGACTAAAAAGGCTAACTGAATTGATCATAGAATCCATTCTCTCTAACATGTTATGGGTTCTTTCTCTTAATTATGAATTAACATTTTTCAGTTAGATATATAACAGTGATCATGTTGGTTTATGTGGTATCAAATAGAAATACAAAGTGTCTTGTATACAAATTGCTAAATAATATTGTTCTCTCTATACAATTGTAAACCACATGAGCCAGTGAATTCATTTTGCTGAGTGAATAAAAATATACTAGGAAATAAGGAAAAAGTCAAAATCTGCAGAAATTGAAATAAACAATAAATGAGCCAAGAAAACACTGCAGATGACAAGAGATGTTTTCTGTTCAGACTGTATAATGTCTAAGTAGGTCTCTTGGCATCATAACAATGAAATTATCCATAGCAAGTTAAAGGTTATACAAACAGAAATGATGACACTTCAAGAAGTATTAACAATACAGGAAAATGCTAGATTTGCATCATAAAAGACCCTTGCTGAGTAGAACAGAGAAAATCATTTACGTAAAAAAATTGAGAGACAATCTCAATATTAGCAAAGTGATGTGGAAAATTGGAATAATTATCTGGATAATTCAGGCCAAAAATCCTAATGAGGTAAAAGGATTTTAACAACTTGATTTATCTAGGTCAGTTTTCTACTTTTATTAAATTAACTGAACAATTATTCAAGACTTTATTTTCTCAAGCTTGAATAGAGAATAGACTTTAGTATTGATTTGTTGTTTCATTATTGAAATTCTGCATCGGTTTCAGATAATACCATTTTTAATGCACCTATTCACTTCATTACAGATTAAGAAGTTGCTGCCTTACACTTAAATACTCGTGCCTTTCTAAAATAAGTTTGCTAAGTACCAATCATCAAATCAGAGTCACAGTACGTCATTGTACCAATCACAATAAACTTAAATATCCCCAAATCATAACTCTAAGTCTTCTAAATTAACAAAATTATTCCAGTGACAACTCAATTATAGCATTTTTATTGAATTGGCTGAAACAATATAAATTCAGTCATCAACTGTGTTTTTCTCTGTAATCAAAAGGCATATGTTTCATTTTATATACTTGTATGTTGAGGCTCACAATGGCAGATAAACCATTAAGCACAAATTTAAGAAAATCCATTGATATGGAAAGTTTAACTGCACTGCAAAACTTCTTTGTAAGCCTAATGTGACAATTAATAAAATTACACAGATAGCTCTAAACATACTGTGTAACAAAAACAAGCTTGAAAAGAACATCTCTGAAGGGCTTGTAACTAAGGGATGACACCATAAGTTATTACAAGATGTGCACACTGGAATCAGCTGTCCCAAGCTTATGGAGTTGCAGCAATTCATAGAGCTGGGTTTTGTAACCTTGGCAATGTGGACATTTTCAGTCAGAATACTTAACCACAGCATTGTCTCTCCATATGATATCTTGGTAGTATCCTTTCCCACATATGAGACTAGTAAAAATGTTTCCAGATATTGACATAGGTCAGTTATAAATGTCTCTTGAAACTGGCAGTCTCCTTCATTCTGTTCCTCTCCCTCACAACCTTCTTTCCTTGTCTCCTGTCCTACCTGCACCCATGAATCTAACTCATCCTTCTCATCACGCCTGCCCCATTCTCCTTCCTTCCCTCCCTCAGCTTTTTCACTCCGTGCTTTTGTTCTTCTGCTTCTCTTCCCCCACCCCCAATTTCCTCACGGTCACCACTTAGAAGTTTTTAATGTTGTTGGTGGTAAGAACACATAGCATAAACATCACCATCTCGGCCCTTTCTCAGCATCTGGTGGTGATCACTATTGTCACGCTGTTGTGTATAAAAGTCTGCTGAACCAGCTATGCCCCTTGGAGGAGATCTTGCTCTTCCCCAAGCCCAACCCTCTGTTTTTTTTTTTTTCTATTTCTCTCTCCATGACTGTTTTTCCTTTCTTGTTCTTTGTCCTTTCCTCTGTTCCTTTCAGTCTCCCCAATGGAAGTCAGTGGTCCCCAGTGCGCTGTTGGTAGCGCTCTGCAGCCCCGCCCTGGCTGGGCCAATAGAGCCATCCTGAAAGCTGTTGGAAAGCTGTGAGTCATCATTTCTCCTTGTGCATCAGAGTCTGTGGGCAGGTCCCAGAAGCCTCACCGGGCTTTTTGCTGTGCCATTTAAGACCCATGAGTAGAGGCTTTACCAAAGGCATTTCTCCAACAGGTGGGCGTAAGAATGGCTACCTACTGGAGGTACTGGAAGAATCTGCACGTGGAAAAACTGCCTCTTGGCACAGAAAACAGGCAGACACCGCCAGCACCAAATGATGAAGTTGACACCATTCAGATCCTCACCACCACTTGGTCTCTGTGATAGTTTCCCCTAGAATTTATTAACTCTGTCAAGTCCCAAGAAAATGTCATTCAACTCCAAGCTCGGGATATTCTTCAGAATATCTGAGTGATGCTATTCAAAAATGTCAAGGTTGTGGCCAAAAGGAATAACCAAATCAAAGTGGTACTTTGAGCTGTATTTTGGGACATGAAGGCTAGAGAGGAGGACTTGCTGAGCTCTGAGTCAGTCTGTGGTTTAGTTAATACTGTTGTGCCTTTGTTCCTGAGTTTTGATCCTTTTTTCTGTTGGCATCTAAAATGCTGTCATAAAAGGAAGCTGGGACTTGGACTTCCTATTCCATATTTTGCAACTCCTCTGCAAACTGTAACATTTTTCAAAATAAAACTTTGAATTTGAGTCCAGCATGATGGGTTAGCAGCTAAATCCTTGCCTTGTAAATGCCAAGATCCCATCTGGGTGTCGGTTAGTGTCCTGGCTGCTGCCTTCCAGCTCAGAGTGGAGAATGGCCCAGAGCTTTGCACACTGCACTTATGTGGGACACCTGGCTTTAGGTTGGCTCAGCTCCTGATGTTGTAGTCACTTGGGGAGTGAACCAGTGGGTGGAAGATTATTTTCTTTGTCCTTCTCTGTATAAATCTGATATGCCTTTATAATAAAAATAAATATTTAAAAGACCTTTAAATAATATATTATATTATTGAACACATTTTTGAGAGAGGACCATTAGCCCCAGCTTCTAGGAGACATCACCCCGGTTGATGGTTACTGCCATAGAGTGCCACTGATGTCCCCATTACTCTACCCCTCCCCTTTCCAATGCAGTAATAGCAACCGAGGCCATAAGAGCTCATTGCTGTCAACTTGCAGCTTTTCAGTCTGTCCCTAGCTGGGAGATGCATCTGGAGACTGAAAGGGAACATGTGCTTACAGTGATTTTGCTATGAAGACTCTAACTTGAGCACCCTTTTGGCAAAATATAGCCAATTATCCTTTTTATAGTCTTAAATGCACAAGAGACCTCCCAAAGAAAACACAGAAACCAACCCTCAGAATTTGCGTTTATAGCCACTTTGTGTGAAAGAAACCCTCCTGCTGAGCAATCCCTTGTCAAACTGGGAATATTATACTCATTAGGGCCTTCCAAATAGAGTGGCTTCCTGGCCACACTTAGATTTTCCCATCAAGATCAGAAGCATGGGCTTCTAGAATGCTTGAAAAGAAATTACCAGAGATCTTGGCTGAATTGGAACAGAGTCATTAGGGATGCCCAATTTCCCAGAGTTTCTTGTTATCCATTGCTAGGGCTGTTGCTTTTTTTTAGTAACAAAAGCAAAAAGACCAAGGTATGTAACTGTTCCAGTGGTTATTAGCTTGAAAGCCAAAATTTGTTTTCTTATAACCGCTGAAATAGATACTTTTGTCTCAATACACTTGGTGGGGAAGCAAGGATTTTCTGTTTTTGGTGTTGAAATTCTGGAAATGAATAATTGTTTTAAAATCTATTTTTTACAACATCAACTGTCCCTATTTAATAGTATTAATAAAGGTGTCTTTTTTCTTTTGATTACATACAATTAAATACATTGGAAATTAGTTTACAGTGTCTGTCACATAGGATGGAAGGACTAGCAAGAATGGGGTTTCTGAACCTCAGGCTCCGTTGAAATGCTTTTGCTTTCTATTTGAAAGACAAAGTTACAGAGACTGGGTGGTGAGAAAGCTGAAAGAAAGAACTTTCACTGGCTGACTTATTCAAATAAATGCAACGCTAGAGTTAGACAAGGCTAAAGTAAGGAGCCAGAACCCATCTGGATCTCCTATGGCAAAGGTCCATCTATTTGGGCCATCATGTGCTACTTTCTCCGGAGCATTAGTAGGGAGCTGCATGCAAAGGACATCAGCAGGGACTTGAACTGGAACTGATGTAAGATTCTGCTGTCACAGGCAGCAGCTTTACCGACTATACCAAAATGCTGCACCACTGTTCAAAGTTTGGATCAGACAATCTTTTGTTGTGGAGAGGCTGTTTTGTGCGTTTCAGGATCTTTAATAACATCCCTGGTCTGGGCCCAGTGTGATGGCCTGGTGGCTAAAGTCCTCGCTTTACACACTCTGGGATCCCATATGGGCACTGGTTCGTATCCCGGAGGCACAGCTTAGCATTCAGTCTCTGCTTTTAGCCTGGAAAGGCAGCTGAGATTGACCCAAGGCCTTGGGACCCTGCACCCATGTGAGGGTCCCAGAAGCAGCTCTTGACTCCTGAATTCAGATTGGCTCAGCTCTGGCCATTGTGTCCAAATTGGGGGAGTGAACCAGCAGACACAGTGTCTTCCTCTCTGTCTCTCCTCCTCTCTGTGTGACTTTCCGATAAAAATAATCTTTAAAAACAGTAATAAAATTCCTGGTCTTTACCACTCTATGCTGGTAGTACCATCACTATCTCTTGCCCAGTATTCTCTGTTGACATCTTATATACTGTGGTTCATTTGTTATAATTAATGAGTCAATATTCAAAGCTATTACTGCGGTCTAGAGTCTACATGATTTTAATTGCTCTTAGTACACAATCTCTGGGTTCTGGCAAATGTATCATGCTAACTATCCACCTTTGTAATATAGGATAGAATCATTTGTTCTAAAATTCCCCTCTGTTCTGACAATTCATACCCTCTCCCCACTCCTAATCTTAGGCAATCACTGTACTTTTGCTGCTTCTAAAGTTTTGTCTTTTTTTGAAAGTGATACGGCAAATTACAGAATATCTGGTACATCTTTTTTTGTTTGTTTGGAAATATTCACTTATTGTTCCTCTTTCATAGGATTTGTTTTTGCCACAGAATATTTTTCTTTGTATGAATGCACTGGTTTGTTTAGTCATTCATAAACTGAAGGACATATATCTGCTATACACATGCATGTGTAAGCTTTTAACTCATCTAGATAAGTATCCAGAAGTAAAATTGTTAGATTGTATGAGTATGCACTGCTTGCATTTCTACTTACAATAAATAAAAGTTCCTTTTGTTTCACAATCTTATCAGCATTTGACATTATCAGTGTTCTGTATTGTGACCATTTCTAGAGTTGTGTGGTCTTATCGTTATTTTGAGTATGAAATACTTGATAATATTTGATGTTGAGAATCTTTTGAAATGTTTATTTTCCATCTGAATTTTCTCTGGCGAGGTATCTGTGCAGACTATCAACACGTTAATGGGACTGGTTGTTATTTCTGTTGCTGGGCTCTGAGAGATTTTTTTTGTATGTTTTTGATATCAGTGCTGTATCAGGCAATGTGAATTCTAAAATTTTCTTCTAGTATGTGATTTGTTATTTATTCAGTTAATTTTTTAACTTACTTATTTAAGAAACACAATCTAGGAATTAATAATTGCGTATACACCATGTCTGTATAGCTGAATTCCTCACGAAAAATTCTAGTTAATGTCAGCTTTAAAAACAAGACTATAACCCCAAAATGAGCTGATTAACTTTTGCCTCTGCCTTCGCTCTTTCTTTGTTTATATGGGCTTTTTCAATGTTTACATCGTTGAATATCAGCATTTGAACACTTGATTTCTGAAAGCTAGATTTGCTACTATAGAGAATACAAAATTTGCTGTTTTTCTGGAATCTCTAAGAGCCATATTTCCTATCAATTCATTCTCTCTGGGCATTGACACATGTGTTAATTTTTAACGGAATATTAATATTTTTAACTGATGTTCTACTTTTAAGTTCTGTGTCAAAAGGAGGCCCCTGGCTTGCCTCACAATGGCATTTCTTGATGTATAAGAAGACCGACATGACCTCAGAAATAACAGCACTTTGGATTCAACCACATTTAATGCTTCTTGAGTTACAACACTTATTTATTTTAAAGTTAATTTGGATGTAACTAGACTGGACTTTATCACTGTAATTGAATAAGGTGGTTTAGAGAGGCTTCTGTAATCTGGGGTTAGATAATTATTGTGACATTGCATAGTGCAAGAAAGAAAAAGCCTAAATGTTACATCCTAAGGCAGGAGCCACCCACAGAGGTGTGGGATTGAAGTCTGTCAGACGAGCCACAGGTTATAGTCATGCCCTGGAGCAGAAGATGGGTGGCACATGAAGGCATGGAGGGGGACAAAGCAGCTGTCCTCAGGCAGGTGCTTTTGGCCATGGCATTGGTTCATGATTTCACTAATCGTTTACTACCGAATATCTGTGCTAGATTCTGTGCTGACTCAAAATTCGCCCTTGTAGAGTCGATGTTTAGTGAGGAATAAGCAGATAAAACTTACGCAGATATAAGTATGTAACTTTAATTGCTGTGAGAGTATTTTGAGTAAGTGCCATACTGTACAAAGAGACCATATGGCAAAAGAATATAACCTAGCTGACAGAATTGTACAGTTTCCCAGAGGAAGTGATATTTAAGCAGCCTCCAATCTGTAGGAACGGAGCTGACAAGACTGAGACAAGAACAATTTCCTAGAGACTGGGCCACTAGGTCATTGCTAAGACACAGACTTAGAGAAGTAGCCAAGTTTTTAAAAATTGAAGCAGAGAAACCAAGTTAATACAACTGTAGAAACAATTTGATGCCAAGCCAGAGAACAAGGTCAGCACAGTTTAAATTCTTTTGTCCTTGCTCTTTTCCCTTTGTCTAACTGTTCTACAACTTCATCATCAACACCTGAGACTGACAACCAAGTTTAGAATAAGTAAATTAAATTGCTTCCGGATATGGGAACAGGAGCAGAGCAAGGGGCTTCAGTCTTCTGGGATGTGAGGAAAAGTTTTGTTGTTGATGTTTTTGCTGTGCCTTAATGTAATGGACATTCATTCTATAAAGACCATGGAATAAGAATCTAGAGATACTAAATGTGTCCCACTCTTTTAACGATTTTAAAAAAACAACACACACTTTACTGGTTAGTTAATTCATATCTGATGTTATGCTAGTCTTTCATGAAGCAAGTGAACAAGAGTGGTTTTCCTACTGAAATATCCTAAATCTAGAGCAGGAGACAATAATTGTAGACTCTAGCACAAGATATGTAAGAGTGACTTTTAAAAGATCAGAAAACAAGACAGTCCAGATTTATAAAATCTACACTACTACATATTCTCTGAAGAAAATAATATCTATCTTTTGTTGCTTAAGGACTAAGAAATAGATGATTATAGAAACCACAGGATCATGGAGGAGAGTGTGTGAAGTGGAAAGGAAGCCATAATAAGGAGAATTAGCCACAGAAAGGAAAACAGACTGATGAAAATGGTAGAGGGAGGAAAAGTAAAAAGTAATTTATGAAAGATAACCAGAATACTAGAAGGCACATAGACACACAGTGATAAAATACAAAAAGGAGAGCATTTCAAAGCAAATGAACTATATTCTGTATCAAAAGTAGCACGTTCAAATACATCTCTGCGTGATGTGTGTCCTGTGGCTTTGGAGTCAAAGGGCTTGCTGATCATCTTGGCTGAGTAGAACTTGAGAGATTGGGAGATTGAAATCAGAACCTGAAGTGTGGCTTACTTGGGATTGTTCAGTAGATTAGAGCAAAAAGATAAGCAAACAAAGACCCCAAAAGAACATACTCCCTGCACGTTGATGGGTTACAGAGCTTGAGGGGAACGTCCTTGTGGTTTTACAGTACACTGGCTTTGGTTGTGCTCCGTGTCCAAAATAGTTCAGTCCTAACTTGCCCTTAGTTGATGTTTAGTTGCACTTATCCATTTCCTTAAGGCAGATTTACAGAGAGAAAGAGAAACAGAAAGATTTTAGGTCATCATTCTTCTGCTGGTTCACTTCTCAAATAGCCACAATTGCCAGGGCTAGCCTATTCAAAGCCAAACCAGTCTGAAGCCAAGAGCCAGGAGTTCCTTCCAGGTCTCCTATGAAGATACAGGGTCTCAGAGCTTTGGGCAATCCTGTACTGCTTTCCCAGGACACAAGCAGGGACTCAGAAGGGAACCAGAGCCTATATGGGATCTCAGAGGATTCAAAGGTGAGGATTCAGCCATTAGGCTCTTGCGTCCTGGGTTGACACAACCATTCTCTATTGACTTAATTCAAGTCTCAGTGTGCTGTGTAACTCACAAAGTCCCGGGCCGTTTCTCAATTTCAAGAGTCAATTTCTTTCAACCACTCACACTTAGTAACTTGATTTCACTGCACTTCCTAGTCTATACCCCTCTTCTGAGCAATTGCTCGACTTGTGGAAGATGGTATTTCTAAAAGGGGTATCGACTTCCTTTTTCTTTTGTGAGCCTCAATTTAACTAGAAATTGACAAAATTAACATTTTTATTCACTGTTAAAATTTTATTCAGTTTCTTATAGTTTATAAGATAATAATATTGAAAATGCAATATTTGCATATTTGTAGTTGCTACAAAAATGCTTTGAATAAAAACATCCCTAGAATCTGAACAACTACTGCAGTTTAGAGAAACTGGAAAATGATTTCACATTACTAACAAGTCTGTCGGGTTTAGCCAGCACAGACACTTAACTTAATCGTGTAATTTTGATCTGTTCTTCAGCATTAAATTATCAGTACCTCACATAAAAACTCTGAGATTTTAAATTATTGAAAGGTTAAATTTGTCATTTTTCTGGTAAATGTTTGATCTAAGGAAGGTGAGTGTGGGTGTGAGCTGTCTAGCTCCGTTCAGAAAATTTCTACTCTTTCTGGTCAGAAAGTGATTGACCAGAGTACTGTGAGCATTCGTGTGTACCACACTCATCTCTAGAGTCGAACTTGGCAAATATTTTTATTTCTAAACTGTTTTTAGCAGAAGACCAATGTTCTTTTTAAGAAATGGAGACAACAGCGATCGAAAGTGATTACTAGCTGTTATAGCAGGGTTTGGATATCCATAAATCCAAGTGTGCATTTCTTCATAGTGACTTTTAGTAGACTTGTGAGATATCCACCATGTATCCAGTCCCAAGAATATATTGAATATCTTCCTATTGATGAAAGTGAAGATGAAAATTAAAATGCAGTTTGTATTTCATTAAATGTGTGAAAAAATATTTTCTCTAATGGCAAAGGAGGCAGTCAGCATCATATTCTCATTTGCTTAGCTCTTTATCTTTCTATTTAATTTTATAGTTCAACTTACCCTTTTGCCTTTATATAAAATACTGAGGCAAGATATTTCTACCAAGAAAGGAACGTTTGTCTTCTCACATGCAACACGAGTTGCTTTTCTTGCTCACAGAGAACATGGCTGGCATGATATGCGCGTGACTTTATGTAGGACAAACACACATTGTCCAAAGTCATTGTGGTGAGTTTACATGAAAAATGTGGAGACAAGAAAGAAAGGAAACCGACTTCCTGGGCAATGCTGTTTATTGTTTCTCTATCCCTTAATGTAGATTACATACCAGCGAACAATGCCACAGTGTGTGAAACAGTGCCTGAAACACTACACTTCCATATTTTTCTCCATTTCTGCCTTTTGCTATAATAGCTTTGTTTTCTATATTTTCATCGTGGAATTTGGAATTTTGGAATTTCAGAGAAAAGAGAATCATGAGGTATCCAGCCAGTTTGCATAAAGTACATTAGAATATGTAGTTAGGATATTTTGGCCTTTTTGTAAACTTGTAGTACTTAAAATCCCCTTTTCTCTATGTTTTGGCCAGGAGAGCAGATGGATAACTACATTCCTCAAAAGACAAATTAAAGACAAGAATTTGGAATGACTGGGTGATTGAAATACACTGCTAATGCAGGGTTGAGGAAAAAAGGGCCAGATCCGAGTCACGAATGACCTTATTTTCCTCCTGGTGACAGCGCTTTCCAGATTAAAAGCTGTTTTCCTTTATTGAAATAGAATAGTGCCAAACATTGAGGCTGTTTTGTAAGACATACATCATGAGAGAAAATATTTCACCACAATGACGTGACCTGACATTTTAAAGCAGATAACAAATGACATCTTGTCAATGGCACCAATTTATTATTCCCTCTCTTGTACCTTGGTGCCACAGCAGGATACACATTCCTTTTAATCATGAGACTGTGTTAAACAAATTTTCACCAGCAGAGACTATAAAATGGCCCTCATCGTTTCCAAGTCTCCTGACCTCCTGGCTGTCCCCACTGTAGCATATAAAGACAAAGGCTATGCTAAATTTTTCATCATTTTACTCAATTTCAGATCCAATTATGTGAGGGTCTTCCATCACTTACATGGGTGCCTATGCTGTAGCATGAAGTGCCACACATTAATCAGACTCTTTTTATCCAGCTGACACCAGTGCTAAATCATATCAACTCTCCAAAAGGAACATGAAATAGATGCAAATGTGTGAGGAGGACATACCCTTCTGTGCAGTTACAATTGGAAGTGACTCTTGGGGCTGGTCCTTCCATCAAGTCCAAGAGAGTCTCAAAGTACACTTGGTTTTTCATGTTTTCTGCTTCAGTCCTCCCCCAAAGAACCCGATTCTTCCACTTGCTTTAATCTCCTCTGCCAGTTTATATCATAGAGTCTCCGACTTTGAACGCTGCCCTGGGCAATGACTTTCTAGTTGAACTGTTGTAACTAATCGGCCTGCGAGCTGAAAAATGACCAGTTTGACGCTCACTCAGCTTTTTCAGCATGAAAACTCTCCTTTTATTTCAGCAGTCTCTTTACAAGCACACAGGACAAAACCCTTGAAGCTGACTCTAACTGAAGACATCAAAATTGTGGGTCTGAGAAAAGTGTAAAGATTTACATTACTAAATGTTGTTAGTGTTATTCAGAATTTAAGCATTGATGATCATTTTGAATTTCACTCATTATCGCAGAGGTAAGCTGCTTCTAGTCTCAGAAGGAGAGTGCATAAGTACAAAATAAAAGCTAAAGTTCTGTCATATAAAAACCTGATGAAGACTAGAGGTTATTTCTTTTGAACATTTTGTTATAAAGACATCCATTAATTTAAATATCATGACAGCTTTTACTTATGTGTTCTGACCATGATTAAGTATGTTATCTAAGTTTGTTCATTTACAACTTACCTTTTATGACTTCCTTAAAAATTTTGAAAGGATGAAATAACCAATCAAATAAAAATATTAAGTATGGTAGATAACAGTGTGAAAAACTCAGTGAATGTTACTTTTCATTATCATTTTGAAATCTAAGGCATTCCAGGAAGAAAGCAAAATCAAACTAAACTAAACCAAACAAAAATGCAGTTGTTCATCTTGGCTCTGCAAGGAATAATTTCCTTTAATATTATTTTGAATTGGACATATATAGCTTTTTTTTTCCTTTTTTTGCAGAAAATATGGTGTTTTTTTTCCTTAATAAAGTCTACTATAGGAAAGTCTCGGTAGATGATCAAGCTAAGAAATGAGATTTTAAAAACCTCATTTAAAAAATTAACTGCAAAATATTTACTCCAAGTAGGAGGTTTTAAAATGGCATTAGAACTTTGTGTGTTCTTAGGGACGTTGGATCAGACTTACTTTATTTTATTTGAAAGGTAGAGTTCCAGAGAGAGAGAATAGACTCAGAGAGAGGATCTTCCATTCTCTGGTTCATTCCTCAAAAGGCCACAGTGGTCCACACCCATGAGCTTGGGAGCTTCTCCCTCGTCTCTCACGCAGGGACAGGGTTGTGAATACTTGGACCATACCATTCTCTGCTTTCCTTATTGATGCCTTAGCAGGGAGCTGGATCAGAAGAGGTGAGGCGGGTAGGTGAGCCTGTGGCCACAGGGTATGCTGACATCACAGGCAGATGCTTAACTTGCTTAGTTCTGGCTCCTGGATGAGACTTCTAAATTTTACCCTGAAAATATGGAGCAAACACATGGAATTTATCTCACATTAATGCGTACAGTAGGATTGACCCTGATATACATAAGAATTTGAATTTATTGTGACTTCTTGGTTTTAAATTCTAATATATTGTTGTACAATTAGTAGATTTTAAAGGAGAAATTCATGAGAAACAAAATTATAAACCTGTCTAGTGATGCAAAAAAAAGTGATTTTAAAAATTAGGTTGATATGGCTTAAAGCCCAAAGGAAATGAAGAAATTGTTCCACACTATGGATTCTTTTGTGAATTTGACTTATACACCTCTTTTATGTTTCTTGATTTTAGGAAGAAATATATTAACTAATTCCTTACTTTATGCTGGATGATTCTGAATCAAGTAATCATCTGCTAAACTTCTTTAAATTCTAATTTTAACTTTTTCCTCAGTACACTGTGGATTTTCCTGTGTATTTTAAGTTATACATTGGAAATCCTAATACGTTATTGATTCAACTGATCCTCTCACTAGATATGTGTGCACATGTAATATTTGCATTTGGAATTTTATAGATTATTTTTGCTTATTGTTTTCAACTTTTGCTTTGGAAGATAGGCTTCAAAGAGTACAAAGACTATGTGTTAAGATTGACAAAGACTTAAGTAATAAAAGATGAGGTTGAATTTCAGTTGAGGTACAGTTTATGTATTGTATCATCTTGTGATTCACCTGATAATCTCTGTTAGCCTCTACCTCCACCAGTGGTGTGACCATTTTTCTTGCTAATTGGATTTTGAACCTACATTTATATTTTTACTCATTCTTATTTTTTATTTACTGATTTACACATGTACTTATTTAATTTAGTTCTCTTCCTCTTCTGCTTTTACGATTTACATATTTATTTATCTGTTTATTTACTTTAGAGGCAGAGCAACAGGTATAGACAGAAAGATAAATAGATTAGCTGACGGAGGCCTACACTACAGTAATAACCTCTTTCTCTTTCTTCCCATTTCCTTTGAAAAAAGAAAATTCAGTTCTATAAAATCTCACATGGAGATTAATGCAATAACTGTTTCTTGGTTTCATTGGTTTTTGTTTCAGGGCAATATAACTTATCCTGCTGATGTTTTATTGTTTGTTTTTAGCCTTCAATGGATGTAGATTAAGTCCAAACTTATGTTTTATACTCTGGAACAAACACATCCAAGTTGCAGATCTGTATCCTGCTATTTTGTTAGGAGTGGGACATATATTTTTTAAATAAATAATAATAATTATGAGAATAACTGGCTAATGATAAATGTATATTCTATATTATTATAGTAGCCACTTCAATAAAAAATGTGAGAAGACTTGTGAGACGAATCGGCACTAAGTAAGCCTAGAAACTTAGGTGATCAGAATGGAATGAGTTTGTTCTGTAGAAGATGATTACAAAAAGTCATCAGGAAAATAACTGGGACAAATACAGATTGTGTAGCAGGATTAGCAATTTCATAGGGACTTCCTCTAAAGTGTCTAGTGCAAGTTAGTTCATTTATATTGACAAACTGAGAGAATGAGGTCAATATAACTCAAAGGTCATTATACCATACAGGCCAATACAATATTAGCCATTCACAATTTCACAATTTCCAACTACCACTAGCAAATTTAGAGGGATTGATGGTTATTCTGTAGTCTTTGTTACTGATGTCAGGAGATATGGAATATTGGCAACTAAAATATTTTTGAGGGGAATTTTGGTTTTGGTTGAATGGAAGTCAGGAAGGATTGAAAAAGTGTAAGGTAAATCAGGAAATACAAACTTTACTGAGTATTTTGTGAACTGATGTTGAGTCTAGAAAACATCACTAAGATAGAAAATGAGATTACAAATGGAAATACATTATTGTCCTTTTTTCAAGAAAATCATGGGTCAATGGTAAATCAGATATGTGTGTGGACATTGTTGTAGTCTCACATGTATGTTTCTGAAAAATACATGTGATGTAAAATTAGATTTTAAAAAAAGCAGAGGTTTAAGGAAGAGTAGAAATGCTCAGACCACTAAAGCCCCTTTAGTTTTCAAACCAGAGCACTAACAGAAGTTCCGATTTCATAGAAAATAGAAATACTGTTGAGCTTTTACTATTTGCTTAGTGTATTCCACGCTTGTACATAGTAGCAAAGGCGATCTTTTGGAAACTTTACTCATAGGTTCATTCTTACTTTAAAATAAATAAATAAATAAATAAATAAATAAATAAATAAATAAATAAATAAGACCTCTGTTTATGATAAAGACTAAGCACATCAAAGTGTTTGTTCTTTTCAGTTCACTGCCAGTGCATTTAGCGCAACAGAAAGGTCTTCACAGTTACTTCATCTAACCTTTGAAGTTCCCTACTGTGAAAACTACAGCAGTTCTGCATCCCATGCCTAACCTAGGGCACCTTTTGAATTTCAGCTATTTTTATTAAAGTTTTCAAATATTATTAAGCTGTCCTCTATAACTGTGAAAACCTTTACCATGGTTCTCTGAACATTAGCAGTCTTGGGAAAATTGTGAATGGCCAATATTATATTGATCTCTATGAGACAATGACTTCTGCATTATATTGACCTTATTATTAAAATGCACATAAATTGTAACAGAACAAATTTAAATGCAATGTATCTTTTGACAAAAGCTGCCAAGAAATCAAGACAACAGAGAAGATAGGCTTGATTTAATGAGATAATGGGAGGGGATCCTGCAGCAGGTTGTGTCACAAACAACCTTGAAAAATCAATGATAGTTAACCAGGTAATAATAGTGTGACAATGCATTCTCCCTATAGGAAAGCAAAGCAGGAAAATGTTTGCATAAATATAAGCTATGAAACAGATTACAGCTATAGCAAGTGGTTGGAGTAGGATTTGAACAAGCACACTATCATTCTAATAATAAATCTATTGTCTCCATTTGATATATCTTTTTCTTACACTTACCATTTAGAAAATATTTCTATAAGCTTCGTGAGGACTGTTGAGGATCTGAATAATTTTACTGATGCTAGAAATGGAGATGGCATTGTAATAAACCGTACATTATGTAAGATCTCTTCAAAAAGCCCATGGAAAATTTGCGATTAAAAAAAACTGTTAAAAATTGCAGTTAAATAAATGTGTCCTTTAATTTCATTTTTCCATAAACTTACTTAAGTGTTATTATATTAGATGTTGTGACAGAGTCACTATAGGAATGAAAATGATAAATTACATTATCTTGTGATTAGTGTAACTGACTATTTCAATCATAGGCTCAATAACTGAAATTTGAAATAAAAAAGGGGGAACAAGTGTTAAAAAAAGTGTTCTAATCACTCTTTTGACGTGCTGAATTCTTCAAGATAGTGGAGAAGTTCACTGATGAAGTTTTGTAAGAAAAGTTCAAATTGAAAAAAAACATTGAAAACTCATGACATATTAAATAGTAAAAATATGTAGAAATGCTTAGTCACTATTTACATAGGCATGATTATTAAAATACAAAAATTTCATTTCTGAGTAGCACATGACAGCTGAGTGTCAGGCAGAGGAGCTTGAGCTCACAACAGACTGTCACAGGATACCTTCCTATGTGGAAATGAGCAGGGTGATGGTCATGGAAGTTGAAGGAAAAGAGAATTGCAGAAGGTACTAGTAATTTATCAATCTGTTCAACCTAATAAAATACTACAATTGGTGTGGTTTGTAACTAACAAATATTTGTTTCTCATATTTTCGGAGGTTGGCGAGTCCTAGTTTGAGATGTTAGAAGATAAAATATGTGGTGGACCTTTTTCTTGTGCTGCAGATTATTGTCTGTTTTATATATCATGTGTTGAGTGGTTCAGGGGGTAACACTGTTCATTAGGGCTCTTCCATCATGACGGAATACTGTCCTAAGTATGTAAAGTAAATATAGCACAACCTTTTAAGAAATGTTGCCTAGAAGGACAAAATGGGACTGAAATTGAAACTCTAACTTAGGTGTTAGGATACAGGAAAGGAGATTTTAGTATAAGAAGATCATAATGTGTTGCAAGATTATGGCAGAGTGAAGAGGTTATTCATATTCAGGATGTAGCAGAGGGAGTACATTATTAATGGAGTGAATTCTTGAATTGGTAATAGTGAAGGATGAGCTTTGAACAAAGGGAGGAACAATTCTGCTTCTACTAGAAGCAATGAAGTAAGATGGGAGACACAGTTCAATGGAGAGCCTGGGTTTTCTAGGTGAAGTTGAAAGCAAAAATCACAGCTGAGACTGAATGGAGCTAAAAGAGTTAAAATGGCCCACAGAGAATGGGAAGACCAAGAAGCTTCCCAAAAAATGAAAGGGAAGAAACTAGTTTTACAAAGTGAGGAATTACTATTGACAATCTCACATGTGTGGTTTTCCTTAGTTAGGAGTCTGGGGCATAACTGAGATGAAAATTTTCCTTAGTGAGTGCTAAATATTGTGATAGGTCTTCAAATACACTGTGCCAAATTATTCTCATATCAATCCAAAGCCATCTATTTTATATGTTTTTATGTAGGAATTTTTTGGGTGGGAAACTATTGATGAATATATGGTGTTTTTTTGTTTTGTTTTCTAATTTGATGACAATTGTGAAAGAAACCCCTACAGATTAATGTGGATATATATATATATATATATATATATATATATTAATTTCACAACTCAATACAGAATTGGGAGCTATTTACATAAGAAATAGAAGTATAAATGTGTTTAAGCTCTGGGAATATGAAGCTAGCTGGAAGTCTTCCCTTCTGTTTATATGGGAAGTTAAGGGTAAAATAAGTACTATATTTATTTACTGATAATTTTGACATCAATGAAAAGCAAGGCAAAGCTATCTATCTTAGGGTACACCTTGGTTTTCGTATTTTCTTTCACATCTTAATGAGTACATGTGCCTAGCATTGTCTAGTACCAATGTCAGTGTTAGAACATGACTTTTGAGAGAGAAGCAGTTGGATATAATGTTTTGTGAACCATTTCAATGGAAATGGAACAAAACCTCCATTGTAGGATATTTTAAAAATAGAAGAAATAGAAGCACCAGGAGTAGAATGCACATTCACATTGGAGTGGCTTACATTCAAACTAATCAGAACAGAGTACTGAAGAAATGAAAGAAATGTAATGTTTAGGAACAGCTTCTCAGAGCATATAGAAAGTAATGAGGATTTAAACATATCAGCATTTCATTATTGTGTAGGTATTCCATGACTCCACAAGCAGTAATATTGAGAGGGATGTTGTGGGAACACAATCGGGATTTACAGGTTTCTGTGCACATTCACCTGTGGATGTGCATCTTTAACTTAACCAGTGCATATTTTACTCCAAAGTTTGAGAAGGTACCTTAAAAATATAACCCTTTTGATTTCCCTAGATTGAGATGGAAACCTGTTTGATGATAGTCCTTGGTCTTTATGTGTGGCTTCTTTGATATCATAAATATTTTGCATTCATTTTCAGGTTTATAGTCTCATTGGCCTTTCCTTCCTCAAGACCCATTTATCTCTGGTCTAGCATTCATTTCTAAACTCCAAGGGACTCATGGGCACCTTCAGGGAAGTTGAGGATGGGAGATCCTTATAAATTTTATCTAAGGACCTCATTCCCTTCTGATGTTGGAACTAAAATGATCCCAGGATAGTTTCTCTGTTTCAACCCGGCTGCCCTTGTCCTTCAAGCTCTGGTGTTTTAACACAGGACCCAGTTTTGCCTCTAAATACCTTTATAACTTTGCTAAATCTGCTTGCCATGGTCATGGAAAATTGTTGCTCTTACCATTCTTCAAGATTATGATTATTCTTAGAAATGTACAAATCACTCTACCAGTTCTAACCAGGATAGGGAAGTGCTAGTTTGAGAGGAGAAGTGAGGCAGAGTCCAGACAACAAATTTCTGTCTTTTAAAAATGTATATATATTTATTTATTTTTATTGCAAAGTCAGATATATGAAGAGGAGGAGAGACAGAAAGAAAGATCTGTCTGATGGTTCACTCTGCAAGCTGCCACAATAGCCAGAGCTGAGCTGATCCAAAGCCAAGAGTCAGGAGCCTCTTCCAGGTCTCCCACATAGGTGCAGGGTCCCAAGGCTTTGAATCATCCTCAGCTGCTTTCCCAGGCCACAAGCAGGGAGCTGGATGGGAAGCAGGGCTGCTGGGATTAGAACGGATGCCCATATGGGATCCCGGCACGTTCAAGGCAAGGACCTTTAACCACTAAGCTTCTGCGATCTATCATTTTTCCTTTCTTTTCTGTCTGTCAAAGAAGGTGTTCTTAGAGCTAGGATTAAGACATCACTCTTATGTTCATTTTATAGCTTTTTTCCTTCTCTGTTCTTATTTCTAAATGAATTACTTTATAATTAGAGGCTAAGTATTTTTGTTGTTGTTAATTTGGTTTATTTATGATAGCTGCCCTTGGGGCAAATTCCAGCTCACTGTCTCTCTGCTGCAGAGGAGGACTCACATGAGAAAATGGAAAATGTATGCTGTCAATTAATTCACATTATTAGTCTTTAGTACAATGTGTTCCTAGAAATGGCTCCTGACATTTTTGATATATTTAGATAAATGGAAGTAAGAAGAAGATTGTGGGTGGGACAGGGAGTTCAGAGGACAGAGACCAAAAAAAAAAAAAAACCGTGATAAATTCTAGAGTACCACAAAACCCTCTTAATTGACTTGAGGCAGACCACAGGGTCGACTTTGGAGTTCTGAAGCTGTCAATAGAGAGGGCAAGAAAACAGGAAACAAATTACAGTGTGTCCATGCAGACCTTACCTGCTGCTTCGTGGAAGCCCAGTCATTCCTGGCACTGAGTCAAGAGAAAAAGGACACTGTATCCGAGTTAAGAGCATCCTAAAAAAATTGTGGTTGCTGCATCAACAAGTTTTACAGATCTGTTTGCTGCAAGCCCACGGCACAATGCCAAACTGAAAGCATAGTTTATTGGCAGTGCTTCCGTGGGAGACAGCATTTTGTAGTCTACATGTGTGTTTCTGTGTTTGTCAGGCATTATCCATGGGAAGGCTTTAACTTTCTTTATGTGGATTCAATTATGCTTCAGGACATCATCCGCCAATACTGTAATTAAAGGTTCCATGGGTATAAAGCGGCAGTAACTTACAGCTGAATGCTTTAACAAGGTCTTAGAGTGCAACTCTTTTGTAATGTGGATTAGGAGTGTAGTCACATGCTCTATTATTGAGTGTGGGAGGGGTGGGTTGGTACAGGATATATAATGAGGAAGGGTGTTGGGGTAATAGCAGAACCACCTCTATTTAGAAAGGGTTTTCTAGGAAAAGTTGGTACAGAAGTCCCCTCAAGAAGTAGTCTGGGATCTGTTTTAACTCACTACTAAAATGTGGCCATAATAACTTTAGTTTGAAAAGGAAAATGTATGGTGTGAGTATTTAAGCAGTCACAGTAATTGGGAAATTCAGCATAGTCCCTACTGGGCTATTTAACCTTGAACATTGTCATTCCCACGCTTACCCACAAAATAAATTAGTTGCAAATTATATATAGGAATAAATAGTGAATCAAACATGTCTCAAATTAAGTTGTATTCAAATAAGTATTATATGCATGAAATATAACCAGACTGCTTATCGTGCAGTTGATAAGTAGTACTTTTTTCACAACCAAGAAGCAGATCAACTTGCAGGATTGGAATTATAAATGTTAGATATTTCTTTTTACAGTAGCAATTTTTTAATATTTTAGTAATATTTAAATTGGAATTGACTGTTTCTTCATCATTGGAAAAAGGATAACACTGCAGAATCAGCTACAATAATGAATAATTCTTCATAACTCTGTATAGAAGTTGTCTTATAATAAAGGGCTTGATTCACCAGAGAGAAATTGCTGTTTTCTTAACTGTTTCCTCCCTGGTACTCAAGACAATGTCTCTCACATTACATGTATTAAAGCTGAAATAACTGTTGTTTTTACATTGAGCCAACTGTTCCATGGAATATTAAAAGCCATAAACATCACCAAAGATGTCTCTCTTTTATATATATTGTATACTTTTAAATTAACAAGATACCCATTTCTATAGAACATATCCTAGTGAATTTTGATTCCTTCCTTTTTTTTAAAAGATTTTATTAATTTTTGTTGGAAACATAGATTTACAGGGGAGATACAGAAAGAAAGATCTTCCATCTGCTGGCTCACTCCCCAAATGGCTGCAACAGCTAGAGCTGAGCCAATCTAAAGCTAGGAGCCAGGAGGTTCTTCTAGGTTTCCCACATGAGTGCAGGGTTCCAAAGCCTTGGACCATCCTTGACTGCTTTCATGGGTCACAAGCAGAGAACCTGATGGGAAATTGAATGGCTGGGATATGAACTGGCATCCATATGGGATCATGGCACTTTTAAACGGGTAGGATTAGCCAGTTGAGCCAGTAACACCAACCCAATTCTTTCTTTCATTAAAAAACAGGCTATCATAATTTAATTACTCATCTGCGATAGTATGTGGAAGCATAATAGAGCAAATCACTGTACTTTTTTCTTTGATATGGTATGCTGTTAGGAATACATTCTTAGTAACATACATAGGCAGATTGTGATCTAATGTAGAAATGAAAAAAGCATAAATGTTAATTAACACATTGGAATATATGACATAATGAAACAAAAGAAGTCCCCCAGTATCAGAAGTCATGGTTCTACATTTGTAAACCATTATTGCAATTAAAAATGGCAAATGCCAGATGCTTCTTGTGCTTTTAGAATATCTGTTCATGTTATCATGATACCCTCATGAAGTTGCTTCAATGCTGAATATGCAATGAAGCATCTTAGACTCACAAGCCCATATCTGAATCTTTAATTTAAGCCTCAATAAATCTATTATATAGTGTACTTGGTTGAACTCATCTAAAAGAAATAGACATTTTTATCTCTGAAAAATATCCTGCCAGCACCACCAACTGTTGAATATTGAGTAGGAGATTTGGCAGGTGTAGAGACTTTTCTTCATTCACCTTCAAAATAGCAGTATGTAGACATCCTAGCCAAACAGCTTACACGGTAACAAAATCAACATCTGAGCCATCTGGCAATGGAACAAACATGTCAGTCATCTTTCCTTCTTTGATTGACAGTGCTTCTAGAAATGGAGAGTTCTAAACACTATTTTGAAATCTTTAAAAATATCAACTTTATCTACCTGGCAATTGAACTGGCTTTATGAAACTTATGAAGTTCAAAGCTCCTTCTCCACTTCTCTTCGGTGTCCTGATCCCAAATTTCCACCTAATGCCCGAATGCATAGCCCAGCACTCTTCTTTACTTTGTAATTCCTGACTGCAGCTGTGCCAAACATTGCCCAGAGGGACATAGTGCTTCCATCAGCTTCATCTCCTTTCAGGCAAAATGCTTTAGGACACTGCCTATGCATGATTCTGTGTAGTAATTAATTAGCAAACACAAACCTGGTGGTTAGCCACTTATTAAATTGTAATTCTTTTGTTGAAATGATTTCCCTGTTTATAGTGCAAACTTTCCGTCTGTAGGTCTTAAAAGAAGTGAATTTGTCAGCCTGGGCCCAGCAGGGACCAGGTATACATGAGTCCCAGGAGCAGGGGATATGACAGGGCCTGGGTAGCTTGGCTCAGGTCCTGGGGCCCACCTGTGTGGTGGAGGCTCGGTTCCTGAGCCTCAGGGATAGGGGATCTGGTGGGTTTTGGATCACTTGTCCCAGACTCTGGGGCTTGCCTTCTAGGTGGGTGTCGGTTGCCTGAGCCCCAGGGGTTGAGGATATGGCATGACTTGGGTCTCCTTGCCTGGGTCCTGGGGCCCACCAGTTAGGTGAGTGCTGGGTACATGAGCCCAAGGGATAGGGTTACTTGAACTGGGTCCAACGGACCACCTTCTTTCTAGGTGGATGTCAGGTCCATGAGCCTCAGGGGTAGTGATTCGGTGGAGCTCACGTCGCCAGGCCTGGGTCCTGGGGACTACCTGCGAGGTAGGTGTCGGGTTTATGACCCCGGGGGTGGGGGAAACGGGGGTACTTGGGTCACTTGGCCTGGGGCTGCCCACCAGGTGGGTTCCCATGGGTGTGGGATTCTGAGATGCTTGGGACTCCTGGCCGGGATACTTGGACTCGCCTCCAAGAACATGTCCTACTTAATGAATAAGGTGGAGCAGTGGGAACAGGCCATGTTGTAAAAGGAGAATATGGCAGCACACGTGGCGCTGTAGCAAAAGAAGGAGAATAGAACTAACTGGACAACTACCCCAGAAAAATAATGGAAACAAAAATGGAGTCAATGGACTTTGGGAAGGTGACATCATCCTTGGATTGGTGAAAACGGCATAATTTCAGAACTATCCAAACCACTTGGGCAGAACCTTCAGAATATGGAGACTGAGTTGATATGAGTTGGCGGATCCTCATCCCTGGGTACTGGGACATGTGAAAAGTCATGAGTGGTTTCCCCCTTTGCTCTCCCCTTCTCCCAGTAAAAACAAGAAGAAATAGCAAATTTGGAAGCAATGAGTTCATCCCAATTTTCCTTAAACCTCAATCTTCCCCACCCTGATCAGCCAGGTAATCATTATTAAAAAATAAAATAATAAAATAGTGAATAAAGTTTGAAAATGTTGGATCCCCACTATTCTTCTGGAGAAAATGGCATATTCAGTGCTTCTACAATTAAAAGTCTTTAGCAACAGTGTGAGTTCTGCTCATTTACCTGGCTGATATTGTGCAGGAAATTCCTCTCACCAATGACTTTGGTGCAATTTGGCATAGGAAGTGAAAACCTATTTCACTGTTTATCAGACTTCTAAAATTCTAAAAAGACCAAACTCCTCCATTGAGCAGACTGAAAATTCTTGTTCATCAAGAGAGATGCAAGACTAGCTTAACTATGGCAATAAGAAAAATTAAACCACTGGTTTGTATGGTTAAATTAGGAACTACTTTAATCGAAAAGAAAATAAAGTACATGTTGATTTGTATCATTCTCTATTTTATTTTCTGCTTTCATGTGAACTGATGTATTTATTCTACTTTTTAAAGGACAGGACTAAGGTATAAAGAATTTTGTAACATTTTCCCATTTTTCTTTCAGGATAGAGTATGCAATTATATCTTTTGCATAATGCAAAATCTTCCCCATCACAGGGAAGGAACACATTTTATATTTATGGCTCAGAGGGATTTCAATCATCTTTGGCATTCAGTACTCAAGGCATTTCAGATATTTATTCAGAACAGTATAACAGCAAGTACACAATAAATTGCATTTTAAATGCTGTTCTTTTTATAACATATATTTGCAATAAAAGAATGGAGAGAATATGTAAAAAGAATGTATTATGAGGAGCTCATGCTTTATCACTTTTTGGCCTTTTGGCTAAGAACAAGTGAGTGTCACATGTTTTGATCACACAGTCTGATAACAGAATTATTGCATGTTTCCATTCAACAGGCATTTTAGTAGCAGGGCTTTTTTGCGAGTGCATAGAGAGACACTCTCTTACAGCTTTATACTTACAGCCTTGCATAGTGTTTTATGTTCACTTTTCAGTATGTGCACCTCCATTTGGAGACCATTTCCCCTGATGCAGTAAAGAAAACAGAAATATTGTAATATGGGACTTAATTTTGATTATACAAACGTACAGTCATACAGAATTTATATGGAAAGTTCTGGTGCCAAATTGAGATATCATTGCAATAATTCATGGCATCCAGGTAAACTTGAACTAAGAAGGGAGAGACCAATGGGAAGTTAGTATTTGTTACAAAAAAAAAAAACCAAAAAACAATAACAACTACAACAAAAACAATGACAATGTAGCCAAGAAAGTAAAACACTCAAGCAAATAGTTGGGATTAAGGAAAGGCATGCAATATTGATGAGAAGAATATGACAACATATATTGTAAGAGTTATCAAAAGCAAAGAAATAGCTTCCAGGAGAGAGAAACATTAATATAATGAGAGAGGAAGTTTATCAATGAGATTTAGGATCCTGAAGTTGAGCTCTAACTGGTGCAGATGCTAAGAGTAAATTCACGTTGGATTAAGAATCACGGGTAAGTAACAGACCTGTGCTGTCTGTGCTAAGATCAAGAAATGATAGCCTTTTTGAAACAAATAAAAGCAAGGAAAACAAAAATGATGTTTGGTACTAAAACAAACACTTTAGACATCAAAGAATCTGAACCTTTGAACTTAAAAAAATCAGTGTATCTTGTGACATTGTGAATGTACTTTTGCTAAGAAAGTAGAAGTTAAAGTAAAGTTACAACTGACACAGGGAAAGGAGAAATATTGAGCAAGTGTAAACAATTTCTATTAAATAATTTTCTAAAATCTAAGAAAGGTGGAGCTACAATACTTGGAAATTGCAATTCAAGAGGGGATTAGTTGTACACGTGAAAGTGAATTTTCAAAGGAAAAAGGATGGTGCTATTAAGAAAAGACAGGACCAGAAAAGGGCTGGATGGCAGACATTTGCCCCTCCAATGTCTATCGTTTTACTTGTGACATAAATGAAATGCATTGCTAGCGAGTCAAGCAGAAATACGACAAGATGTTTGAAAAGAGGATACTAGCATTGGAATACCAGATGCACCTGATTGTGAGTTATAATTCAGTCACTAAGGAATTCCTGTGCATAGTGGCTATATTTCACTGATGCTTGTCACTACACACTGTATCATAAATGTTTAGATAATTTAGTGTTTGTCCTAGGAACTTTAGTAAGTTCTATTAAGCTTTTTAAAAAAGATTTATTTATTTTCATTACAAAGTCAGATATACAGAGAGGAGGAGAGACAGAGAGGAAGATCTTCCATCCGATGATTCACTTCCCAAGTGACTGCAACGGCCAGTGCTGCACCAATCCGAAGCCAGAAGCCAGTAATTTCTTTCCGGGTCTCCCACGTAGGTGCAGGGTCCCAAGGCTTTGGGCCGTCCTCGACTGCTTTCCCAGGCCACAAGCAGGGAGCTGGATGGGAAGCGGGGCTGCTGGGGTTAGAACCGGCACCCACATGGGATCATGGCGCGTTCAAGGCGAGGACCTTAACCGTTACACTATCGCGCCGGACCCAGGGTCTATTAAGCTTTAAAGGATAAGAATGACACCTCTTCAAATAATTGGTATTTCTGCTATGTCACAGCATTATGCCAAGGAAACTGCTTTATTTAAACCTATTTTCTTCTGTTACTTAATACTTCATTGTCACTTTATTCTACTTGGTGCCCATATGACACTGTTTCTTGGTTCCTTCTATTTTCCTTCACAAAGTATCCCTAGTTTATAAATGGAGAAAGCATTTGCAATATTAGAATTTTCTCTTTCTATATTCACATTCTCATCTTGCCAGCATGATTGTTCATCAGGGCTCTGGGAGTATCATTATCTAGATTTAGCATCATCACTGATCGTTCTTTTTCGTGAAAAGATTATTTATTTGAAAAGCAGACAGAGAGAGAGGAAGGGGAGTAGGTGGGAAAGAAGCCATTCACTGTTTCACTCCTTAAATGTGCATAATAGTCATGGCTACGGTAGGCTGGAGACAGGAGCCTGGAACTCTGGGGCTCTACCTGGGTGACAGAAGCCCATCCACTTGGACATCTTCTGCTGCTTTGCCTCCAGGCACATTAGCAGGCACCTAAACTGGAAGTGAAACAACCAGGACTCAAACCAGTGCTCATAGAGGGTGCCAGCCTTTCAGGCAGTGTATTAACCAGCTGCAACACATTGCCAGCTGCCCATTAATAATTCTCCTGAGTCAATGTCTCTGTGCAAGATAAGTAACTAGGGTATTAATCACTTTAAACTTGTTAAATATTTTTAAACTGCTTTTCCAAGCAGGCAGGATCAAATTATTTTCTACATTTGTAATGTTCTCATTCTTTAGTATTTTTTAATCCACTAATTTAAAATATATCTTTTGTTCATGCTATGATTTCAGATTGAAATAATTAAAATTGCCTTTAGTGTGTTATTTATTAAGTTATTTATGACATATGCACGCATATTTAGTAAATAATGGGATAGATGTAGAAAAGTAAAAATTAAAAACTTTTAAACAGAATAAGAAGTTACCAAAAATCATTTTATCTAATATTTTTATTTTAATAGCAGATTTTAGAGAGAGAAGGAGATTGAGGTAGAAGGTCTTATTCTGCTGGTTCATTCTGCAAATGGTCACAAAAACCAGAACTGAGCTGCTCTGAAGTTGGGAGCCACATGGGCTCAGGGACCCAAGGACTTGGGCTACCCTCTGTGGTTTTCCCTGCTTGTAAGCAAAGTTTTGGATCAGAGGTGGAATAATCAGGAGATAATCATGTTGCTGCCACAGGGCAGAGGATTAGCATTGGTGCACCACTGAGCTCGTCCCCGTGAGAACCTTTTTAAAATAACCCTTTATACAATGTAGGTATGCAGTTAAATAGCAGAATGATGGACTTGTGAGTGTTGCTGAAGGACTAACCATTGTACTAATAGAGGGGATATCAGTGGTGTGAATGGAAAGAACCAGAAGGGGAGAGTAGAAATCCCTGAGTTTATGGAGATGTATCATTAAAAAAAAAATGTGTAAAATATTGAAAAAGAGCTCTGTGTGGTAGTCTAGTGGCTGAAATCCTCACATGCATGAGGATCGCATATGGGCACCAGTTTGTGTCTCAACTGCTCCATTTCCCATCCAGCTCCCTGCCTGTGGCCTGGGAAAGCAGTCCAGGATGGCCCAAAGCCTTGGGAGCCTACACGCCCCGGAGACCTGGAAGAAGTTTGTGGCTCCTGGCTTCAGATCAGCTCAGCTCTCGCTGTTGTAGCCACCTGGAGGAAAGAACCAGCAGATGAACTATCTTTCTGTCTTTCCTTGTCTCTATAAGTCCTCCTTTCCAAGAAAAATAAATAGATCTTTTAAAAATGAGGAAAATTTTTTTCCTGTCTTTATTCAACTTAAATATACTAAATTTTTGGAAAAGAGATGGTTGTTTGTCTCTCCCCCCCCTTTTTTTTGTTTCTTGCAAATAGTTGTTCCATTGAGTTGATTCTATTTGGGGCAGCTGGGAGGGATTCTATGTGGCTTTAATAACATTTGCACATTCCTGCTTCAACGACCAGCAAAGTGCAATTGAGTTAGTCTGATGAGAATGAAATGTAGAGCCATTATTCTCTATGTGGTGGAATTTCACTTCGCTGATGATGTGCGGCCCCGGTGTGAAGCTTGAAGCTTTTACAAGCACGGTGAAAATGAAAGCTGAGGAGCAGAGTGGCAAGACTGCTCTTCAAGACAGCTTCATGTTCAACCTCTTATCAAGTGTCAGCCTTCTTGCCTGTGAGCTCAAAGCAAGAAAAATCAAGCAAATGTCTCTAACACCACCTGTGTGAGCTGTGCTGCTGCTGTTACAGACTGCTTGGGTCAGTTGCCAAGTGGTTAGTGAAGCTTTTCATCCAGGTGCCTCTGTGGGTGTATTTCTGGGTGAGATTGCCATTTGATTTGTGGGTTTGATAAAGCAGATTACTACCAATCTGCCTTCTCATCTGTGAGTGTGCATCCTTTAATGCATCCAAAGCCTCAAACAGAAGGCAGAGAGAATTGATCTTTTATTCCCCAACTCACTCTTTGATTTGAGATATGACAAATACCTCCAATAGTACTTCTTCCTAAGCATCTCAAAAAATGTCTGGAAATACCAACAGCTACACAACTTTTTCCCATTTCTTGGTCTTGGCCTGGACTACACGTGAAGGGAGCATTGCCTTTTACACATTTCAATTGATCCTGAACATAACGGTCCTTTTTACAATACATTAGATTCTCAGGATCATCACTATATGCTATTTTCATCTCCTTCTGTTCAGGCACACAACTGAGCGAACGAATGGGGAACTATTTGTGGTTGGAGTCTTCAGACTCAGCAAATCAAAATTAGGGGCTGGTATAATGGCCCAACTAGCTAATCCTCTACCCACAAGTGCCCGAGTCCCAGGTAGGCATTGGTTTGTGTCACAGCTATTCCACTTCCCATCCAGCTGTCTGCTTATGGCATGGGAAAGCAGTGAAGGATGGCCCAAAGCCTTGGGACCTTGAAACCATGTGGGAGACCCCAAAGAGGCTCCTGGTACCTGACTTTGAATAGACTATTCTAACCAGTGGATAGAAGATCTTTGTCTATCCTTCTCTGTAAATAATTCTTTCAATAATAAATAATAATTCTTTCAAATAAATAATTATTTCAAGAATAATTTATAAATAATTCTTTCAAAAATTTAAAATTAAAGCTAAAATTTCTGAAAATTATGAACATTTATAAAGTTTCAGACTATTAGATGGATTGAACTATATTTCAGCAATTTCTCTCCTTTGAAAAATGTTTACCAATCAGACTTAAATCTGTGCTAATCTTGAGACTAAGAACATCATATACATTCTCCCATTCTGAAGAACATAAACATTGAAAATCTTTGTTCAAGCTTTTTTTCCCCCTATAGGATTGCTGTATTTGGGAAGGTTGGCCCCTTGCCCGGCGCGGTGGCGCAGTGGTTAAGGAAAGGTTGGCCCCCTCAGTACAGGATATAACAAAAGTGGAAGAAGACAATGTTCATAAGGCACACGAATTTCTCTTGTGTTTTCCTCTAGTATATATGTAGTCAGAATCAAACACAAGGCTGGAAAGTACTGAATTACAACTCTAAGATAAATTATCTTTGCATTATAAGAAAGTTGTTGATGGTAAAACATAAAAACTAAGAAAAACCCTATGGATTTAAATATAGTGGACTATAAATCTCTCACACTGATTTCATTTAGACTTTAGAACTTAGGCAAAATTACCTTAAGTACTAGACACTGAGTTGATGAAATTAAGCAGAACCGTTTTATTCCCTATTGAGTTGTAGCTCATTATTCTTTTGTTCAGTAATCAGAAAATTTCAGTGGAAAGCATAAAATTGATGATTGCCTTCTAGTTTTCTATATAATTTTTATTACTGTCTTTTCCATGAATGATTAAAGAATGCTGCTTTTGTATTAAGTCATTTGGAATGGTTCTGATGATGCATTTGGGTTTTTGGTTTGGTGATTTTCTTTTCTGGTGGCTCTAGGAATTCAATGGCAGCAGTGTTCTGTGAATGCATGAAGCTTGATTTTTCAGGCTGTGCATCTGCGCAATGCTTAGAAACACAGAGAAATAGGATCCAGTGAGAATCGTCTGTGAAATAATGTAAGCTTAGTAATGTTTGGGACCTAGAAGACCAAAAAAATTTCTATTTCCTGACCTATGTACTCATGGGATGTGCTGAAGATTAATGTGTCTCTTTCGGGGCACTAAGGTACATTTGGAGCACTAAAGAAGTCATTTACCAAATGGTGCCCCTGGGATTTGAAAGAGTTAATGTACCTCTCAAAGGTGAGCAATGCACTCTCAAATGTATGCAGGGATCAGCACCATAGCTTATGAAGAATTGTGAGAATATTGGTTAAAAGCAGCTGCAAGTCCACCGCTCTATTATTTATTACTGCAATCCTTAGCCAATATATTTCCTGGTGCTGGGTGGATTCATTATAAATGATGCAAACAAATGAGATTCTCCTTTCCACTTTTAAAAGTGAAATCATGAGGCTCTATGAACATTGGCCAAACGAAAAGACAGAACCGTGTGAACATTATCTAAATTGCTTGGATTTCAAGAAGGAAGAAAATTATGGTGCTCTAGACCTTCAATCCCAAAATGCTTTCTTCTCAAATTAAATTAAAATGTACTTGAATATTTTCAGATTTTCTCCAGAAATAAAAATATTATTTAAAGTTAATTTTGGGAAAATTTGTAGTATGTACTATGAAGTGATAAAGTTTCTAAAAGTGAATGCATAATATAATTACAATTTTATTACATACTTAAGATATTATCAATAAATATACTGTCAAATATGTATGATTTAGCATAGGATATGGAATTGTTAGCTCTGTTAAATATTTCCTTATACTTTTCCCATGTTACCTAGTTTTCATTATTGAATATACTTCATTGAACTTTACCTGGGACAGTAAAATGTTTTTAAGAAAGACAGGTGGGACTATATGGGCTCCGGCTCATGTCCCAGCTGCTCTATTTCCCTTCCAGCTCCTACGTTATGGCCTTGGAAAGTAGTAGAGGGCGGTCCAAAGCCTCAGGACCCTGTACCCTCATGGGAGACCCAGGGAGACTCCTGGATCCTGGCTTCATGTTGGCTCAACTCCGGCGGTTGTGGCCATTTGGAGAGTAAACCAATGGATGGAGGATATTTCTTTCTGTCCCTGCATCTCTCCTTAGATCTGATCTGTCTTTCAAATTCAAATAAGTCAGTAAGAAAAGAAGGGAAAAAACTGAGAGAAGCACACTTGGTATAGATTGGGATGCTGCGTGGATTGCCCACATCTCATTTCCAATTACTGGGATTTGATTTCTGGCTCTGCTCTCAATTCCAGCTTCCTGTTAGTGCATGCCTTGACTAGTAGCAGGCTTCAAATACTTGCAGTTCTGCCCTCAACACCTTGAATGAATTTTGAGATCTTGGCTTTGGCTTATCTCAGCTTGAACTGTTGTGGATATTTTTGGAGTGAGTCAGTGGAAGGAAGATCTCTATCTTTCATGCTCTTTTGACTCTTTGTCTCCTGCCCATCTGTCTCCATCTCTCTGCCTTTCAAATAAATGAAAATGAATAGGCATGGTCATTGGCTCTTGCTAAATCCTTGCCCTGTATATGCCAGGATTCCATATGGACACTGGTTTATAACCTGGCTGCTCCACTTCCCATCCAGCCCCCGCTTGTGGTCTGGAAAAGCAGTAGATAACATCCCAAAGCCTTGGGACTCTGAACCCACATAGGTGACCCAGAAGAAGCTCCTGGCTCCTGGCTTCAGATCAGCTAAGCTCTGGCTGTGGTAGCCACTTGGCCACGTGGGAATGAGCCAACGGTAGAAGATCTTTCTGTTTCTCCTTCCTTCTGTAAATCTGCCTTTTCAATAAAAAGGAATTCTAAAATACAATAAATAAAACCATTTTAACGTATTTGGACTCCCTTTGAACACTTATTTAAAAAGCAAAATGTAAGTCCATCCGAAATATAAGTTAAAAATGGTGAAGCAATGCAAGCAACTTGTTACAAGCAGCATCCAGTTGTTAGACAATCCTTAAAGGAAAATGAGAAAACAAGTTAGTGAGAAGTTGGACTTGCTGAAAGGTGATAATGTATCTACTAGGTAATGTATTTATATTTGTATTTTAGTTAAAAATTCCTTGGCTCTACTCAGCAAATAATTCAATAAGTAAAAACTAGAAAGCCATAGACTAGTGAGAAAATAGGCAAGAACAATATATAATTTTCGATGGAAATCGAATTTCTTTTATGTGGAGAAAGTTGAACAATGTTTTGTGCAAATTCCAACTCCCAGGATACATTATATTACTCTTGGTGATTCTTAAGGAGAAGTCAGCTCCTCCTTTACAGACTGGTGTAATTTTCTTTGTGTGGAAGTTGGACAGAAGAAAGAGAAGAATTTCTGGAGAGTGAATGATGGGCCATACATTGCTTTTCTACTCTGATTCTCAATCTCTATACTGCTGTTGATTGATGTAATCTACATTCACAGGCTGTACTGCCTCATGCATACTGTAATCTTTCATGTGCTTACCTTTGTTTCTTTGCAGTTTTCACTATACAAATATACAGACATATAAATGTACCTGACAGCACTTTAAAATGAGTATAGCTTAGCTGAACCCACATACTATTTGAAGCCCTCCTCTTTGCTCACATGCTCTGTTTCCCAAAGCAGTAACAATGAGAATCCATACTTGATTCTCTATTTTCCCATTCAATCACTCATGCTATAATTACATTCCCATATATTTCTCAGGTTTCTTTATTTCATTTGGATTCAATCTCACAGCCTCTCTCAGGGTCCTTGATTTATCTTGCATGGTTTAAAACAATAACATCTGAAACGGTCCCTCTCTGTGGCTGTCAACCACACAAGCTAGAGTGACATGAAGTCACATTTCAGGCCCACATATTTCTCTGATTCCAAACTCTGAGCTTTTTCTACTGTATTTTTTAATTCCTTGCTAAGAAATTTGGCAAAGCTTGAATTGTTCCTTTTGCAAAAGTCAGACTTCTATTTAAAGTTGATGGATTGAATTTATGTACCAGCTCTTATTCCTTTTTCAAACACCATGGAAATAGCTGGTGGCATAGCATGCTAATCTTCCACCCGGTGGCACCACAATCCCATGTGAGGGCCAGTTCACATGAGTCCCAGCTGCTCCACATCCAAACCTGTTCTCTGCTTATGGCATGAGAATCCAGCAGAGAATGAGTGGCCCAAGCTCTTGGGACCCTGTGCCTTTTTGGGAGACCCGGAAGAAGCCAGTGGTTCTAAACTTTGGATTTACTCAGCTTCAGCTCTGGCACCCATTTGGGGAGTAAACCAGTAGATCAAAGGACTCTCTTTCTCTCTATCTGTCCTCCTTCTATAAAATCTGCTCTTCAAATATAAATAAAAGAATCTTAAATGTATATATTTAAAAACATCTATATATCATCTATGTATATGTCTAGTGTTACCTTTTTGCATAACCTGGAAAGTTCAAATAAAATCTAGGGTAGGAGTAGGCCTTAGTGTGAATTCCAGCTTATGGGAAATTGTACTATTATTGGAAGTTTCCAGTGCCCAGCACAATAGCTGAATTAGCTAATCCTTCCTAGGCAAGCATCAGGATCCTATATGTGTACCAATTCATGTCTTGGCTGTTCCACTTCCCTCCAGCTACCAGCTTGTGACCTGGGAAAGCAGTGGAGAATAGCCCAAAGCCTGGGGACTCTGAGCCCACATAGGAGAACAGGAAGAAGCTCCTGACTAGTGGCTTCAGATCAGCTCAGTTCCAGCCACTGTGGCCATCTGGGTAGTGAATTAGCAGATGGAAGGTCCTTCTCTATGTCTCTCCTTCCCTCCATGAATCAGCTTTTCCAATAAAAATAAATAAATCTTTTTAAAAAGATAATTTGAAAAAACTAAAAAAACTGAATTCACTCTCCTCTCCAAGAATGCAGATGGAAGTTATTAGCATCCCTTAGCATCAACATCACCGACCTATATGTGTGGATGTGTGATGGCTCAACTGGTTAATCCTTGGCTTGGAAGTGCAAGCCTTCATTACGGTCTTTTTAATTTTTCTGATCTTTTTGAAGATGCTTCATGTGCATGCATTTCAAAGGTACATTAAATTACAAGAATAAATACAGTGGGGCCCGGCGCGGTGGCACAAATGGTTAAGGTCCTTGCCTTGCACGCCCGGGATCCCATATGGGCGCCGGTTCTATCCCGGCAGCCCCGCTTAACTTCCAGTTCCCTGCCTGTGGCCCGGGAAAGCAGTGGAGGACGGCCCAAAGCTTTGGGACCCTGCACCTGCGTGGGAGACCCGGAAGAGGCTCCTGGCTTCGGATCACCATAGCATCGGCCGTTGTGCTCACTTGGGGAGTGAATTAGGGACGGAAGACCATCCTCTCTGTCTCTCCTCTCTGTATAGCCACCTTTCCAATAAAAAAAAAAATAAAAATAAGTCTTTAAAAAAAAATAAATACAGTGGGGGAATGCCTATTTTATACACAGGCAGAAGCATTTTGTCCATGTGCCCAAGGTAAATATCAGCATTAGTCAGACATATCAAGACATATTAACATGGGGGCTCCCATGATACAATATGTGAAAGAGTCTTCTCCAAAATTTACATCCTCAATATGATCATGGAAACACATCATGTAGACCTAAGCTGAATTAAAAGTTAGCAAACAGCTTATTAATGCTGTTTATGAGTAAGGTCATAGACTGAGGAGACTAAAGAGATAATGAATAAATTGAATGAAGGGACCTGGAGAAGGTAAAATCATTAGAGAGGAAAGCCTGATCAAATCCGGGTCATTTAGTTTCTGTATTGTGTCAATGTCACTATGTTAGTTCTGTCATTGTGCTGTGACAATACAAATGTTAGCTTTTGGTAAAATTGGTTTCGGCATAAAAGAACTCTATATTTCTTTTGCAAAATCTTTAAAAATAAATAAGTCTTTCTAAAAAAAATATGATAGAGGACTAGAAATTACCATGTTATCAGACTATTTTGAGAACATGTCTTACTTTTAAATAAATTCATAAACCTCTAATGTTTGCTTTATTTGGGAAGTTACAATTGATGTTGAGACAAAAATATTCTCAAAATATATCTTTGAGTGAAATTTCAGATTCTGAAAACAAACAGAAGGGTTTGAGAAAGGGAGAGACACAGGAGAATGGGAGAATGAGACAGACAGCAAGGGAGACCTTTCTAAAATGGGCTAATGTGTGAAAAGTACATTGGATACTGTATGCACATGCCAGGAATCAGAATGTTTAGTGTTAAATAACTTTTACATCAGAATGTAAGTTTGCTGAAGTGTCATTCAAACATGAAATCACCATATAGATTTTTTGTACATGTGATAGCCTGAAAGTTTACTTCTAATTAGCCTCTTTAATTTTTTTCTATGATTATTTTATTTTGTTAATCTTTACATGGTTGATTAGGATACAAAGGGTCAAAGGCTATAGGAAAGTGGGTAAGATAATTGTTTCCACAGTATTATTATTATTATTCTGTATCTGGGTTAAGGGGAGAGATGAAGGGAGAAGTCGATCCAGCCCCCACTCATCCCAGGTCCTCATGTGGGGTATGCTCCAAGGGTCCTGCTCAAGTGGTTTTAATAGTTCAACAGTTATGAATTTTTTTGCCAATCTCACCATTCCAAGCATGATGAAATCTCTCCAGAATCCACTGGCTGATACAGTTCACCTTACTGTTTCCATTTGCTCAGTTCTTCACTGCCAACATGTCAATTTGTTCTGTCCTCCGTCCTGTTATGGTACCAAGTTTTCTCTGCAGGTTGCTATGATCTGCCGTATCCTTCATGTGTACCTGGATATGCTGTCCACTGCTCCATCTGAGCCTCTGAGGAGGCTCAGCTTTTACACATGGAACGTGAACTTCTCTTCATAGTTGGAGTTCTGAGAGCAGCACTTCAGTTGAATGGATATCCAAAGAAACTTTGTCTGAGGTGATCGGAGACCTGATTCTTGAGTGTGCTTGCCATTACAGGGTCCAGCAGGGTCTGGCATCCCAATTAGCTTTTGCACAGTCTGGTGATTGTAATTGCTGGGTCAGTTTTGTTTCCAGCCCTGTCTTAGATAAGAACCAGTGGGTGTTGCAGTCCAGCCCGATCCTGCTGACCACATACATGTATACACAGACCAATGGGAGCTGCAGCCTAGTTGGGGCAACTCCCTATAACCCCCACCAGGCCTGCCCCTTGCCCTGGTTCCCATGCATGCCAGTATGTACAGCAGACTGGTCCAGTCTGTCCCACATCCCTTTTAGCTCTCATGCCAATGGGCATTGAAGCCTAGTTTATCCCAATCAGCTCCACTGTCCAGCCCACGCACATGCTGTCAGGTGCCGTCCTGTCTAGCCACCACTACCCCAGTCCTGGTTTTCGGGCTCTCCAGTGGGAGTGGCAACTCAAGAGTGAGGTACCCACTACTTCCACATCATGCGCTCTCCAGGTAGTTCTGCAGTTTAACTTGACAGATTTAGCCCACTGTGCCAGCATCTGTCAGCTGATGCTGTGGCAAAGCCCAACCAACCCTCGCCCACTCTGATTTATGCTTGCAGTAGGAGCAGTCAACCCAGCCTGGCTTTTCCCTGATCTAGCTCACATGAGGCCCACAGGTGTTGTAGCCCTTCCTGGTCTGGTCTGCCCCCATTCCAACTTAAGCTCTCCAGTGCTTGTCCAGCAGGGGAGCTTTCCACATTCCTCCTACCAGCTTTGCTCCCCGCCACCCTGGTTCTCACGTGTGCTGGTTGGGTTCTGCAGCCCAATCCAGCATGGCCCCCTCGCCTCGGCATTTGCCAGTGGGTACTATAGCCTGGCCTGACTGGGTCCACCCCCAATTCCACCTGAAACTGGTGGGGGTTACAGCCTAGCCCAGCACAGTAGGAAACTAATCCCAGCCATAATGTGTACGGGTATGCATTATGATAAGACTTGGCCTGACCCACACTCTGTTCTGGTGCTTGGATTCACAGGTGGGTGATGTAAAATGGTTAAGCCTGGCCTGCACCCGATCTATGCCATATGTATGCCGGTTGGTACCTTTCCCTGGCCTGGTCTGGACTGTTCCCTATCATGGTTCTTATACTCACCTGCAGGGACTGTGTCCTGACAGAGGAGTTTCCCAAGCTCCTCCATCAGAGCCTCTCCCAGTGCCATACCTCATGAAAACGAGTGGGTCATGGGTCAACCCTAATTAGTCCAGCTCCTGTCCTGGCAGGAACAGTGGTCTTTCCTTACTGGCCTTCAACCCATTCCAGTTCTAACTGTTGGATGGTTCAGCCAAGCCACGGCTTGTCCATACTTAGACTCAGCTCACACATGGCTCAGTTGTATAGAGACTTAGCCTAGTCCATCCTACATCTACCCTGGTCCTCTGGAGCACCAGATGGTGCTGGAGTCTAGCTTGGCTCAGTGTGCCCAGTCCCAGTCCAGACTTGTGCCCAGGGAAACTGCACCCATATCCAGATCAGAACACAGCTCCCACTCTGGCCCCCGCACTCACCAGTGGGCACCCCAACCCAGTTATGGTGTCCTCTTAACTCACCAACCAGGCCTGATCCCAACCGTAGATTGTGTACATACCAGGGTTGCTCTGACCCAGCTCGGCATAGCCCCCTCACCTGCTTGGCCTTTGCCTTACTCTAGCCTGGCATCCCTGGCACATGCAGACCAGTAAGTATAATTGCCTATCTTGGCGTGAGCTGTGCTCCAGCCTGATTTCTAGTTTTGCTTCTGAGCTAAGGTTTGCTTGACCCTGCCTGATTTGCCCCCTTCCATAACTGACCCACTCATTTTCCAGCCATTGGAGTTACTTTGCCCAGCTTGCCCAACCCCCATGCCTGTACCATGTGATCATCAGTGAGAATTGTGACCCACTAGGGGAGTTTCCCAAGTTCCCCCACTTGACCCACACCCCGACCCAGATTTCATACATGCCAGTAGGTGTTAGATCAGTGCCCTACATAGTTTGCCCTTCCATTTTGGCCTTGTATGAGCTGGTGAACATTGCAGCCCAGCCCAACCCACACCCTGTTTTAGGATGCACATTCAGAAGCTGCTGCCTCGATCTACCCAGACTTGTTGGTTCCTTTACCCGTGAGTGATGGCAGGTTCCATATAATTAACCTGTTTTAGAAGCCATGGGATTCTAAGTGCAATGGCCCAGTGACTAAATCGTCTCTTTGCATGCATCAGGATCCCATATGGGTGCCAGCTTATATTCTGGCTACTCTACCATTGGACAAAATAGCTTGCTTTCTGTATCTCATTCTCTGAAAATCTTCCTTTCCAGGAAAAAATAATTCTTAGAAAAAAATAGAAGAAGAAGTTATGGAGGGGCCAGTGCTGTTGCACAGCTGAATAAGCCAGTGCTTGTGACACAAGAAAACCGTATTGGAGGGCTTGTTCCAGTCCTAGCTGTTTCATTTCTGATTCAGCTTCCTGCTAATGTAGCTGGGAAGACAGCGGATGGTGGACTACCTACCAACTTGGGACTCTGTCATCAAATGGGAAACCATGATGGAGTTCCAGGTTCCTGATTTCATTTTCGTCCAGACTTGATTATTTTGGCTATTTGGGAAGTGAAGCAGTGAATGGGATATCTCCTTGTCTGTTTCTCTCTCAGGCATTGAGCTTTTAAATAAATAAATAAATATTCAAAAATAATGGAGAAAGAAGAAAAGTTGGAGGAACAGGAGGATCTTCGTCATGGAAGGATGCACTTCATTAAACCAAGGAAGTGAATTAAGTGGAAATCATGAGTTTTAAGTGTGAAGCTGTAAGCATGTTAAAAATATTCCTACCCAACTACCTAAAAGGTAGTTCTGGTGATGATTTTGTAAAAGAAATTGATAGGATACTGAATGCTTTTTGCATTAAGTAAAGAATTATATAGTGAATGACTATAGGACATTTACTAGTAACAATCGCAACAAAAACACATAGACAAACTAATGTGATTTTTAAGTATAAGAAAAACAAAGCTATGCAGTTAGACTTATTCATGCATGCTGTATGGCTCAGCTGTGAATAATATTGGCCATATAAAGCTAATTATAGAATGGACCCCAAATTACTGCTGTTAGCATGGATAAGTGATACAGCAGGGGTTGTTTTTACAGTGTTAATGAGTTCAATGACAATGCTACACCACTAATGTATAAATAATAATAACTTAGACATTTAGAGATATAGAAGAAATTACCAAAGGAATGCAGTTAAAAAGTCAGTAACAAATTTCAGGATATAATTTTCATAAAGTCATAAATGCAGAGTTTTATGAATCTTTAAGCAGCATTCATGAGTAGTGTTGATAAATAGTAAAACTTCAATATAAAAAAGGAGGAAAAACAGGTTACCAGTTGCCGAGTCAAAAAGAATAGGAGCAACAGTTAGTGCATAGGAAAAGATGTTTGTGAAGATTCTCCCTGTTTCATACTGGAGGACCAAGGTTCAATATCCAGATTTGGTTCCTGGCTTCAAAATTCTAGTAGTAAAGACTTTATAAGACAATGCTTACAGGGATGGCACAAGGAGTTTGATTCTTGATACACATTTGGGAGACATGGGTTTGAGTTTTCCACTTATGTCTTTGGTGCACCCAAGTCACAGTCACTAAAGGCATTTGGGCTATTAACCAGTAGAGGAGAGCTCTCTATTTCTAAGATACAGATCAATTAATCAACAATATAACATGTTAAGACTATTGGGTGACTTTAAGTGCCAAATTGCTATTTATTAGGGGCTATTGCAAATACTAAATAGGTATTAATGCAACCACTCTTAGTGATTACTCCCATTTAACGAATGTGATGCTACATGTAAAGAAATTAACTTATACTCCCAAAGTCATATTTAGTGTAACATAGTGAGTCTGGGTTCCTAACAATACTCTAAAACAATACTCTGAGAGCTGCCGTATGATTAGGAAAAAAAAAAAATGTGAGAGGAGAATAGATGTTTGGCACAGTGGTTTGGGATACCTGTCCATCTCATTGGAGTGGAAGGTTTGCATCCAGATTGCTTTCTCAAATTTTTCAGTGCCTCTTATCCAAGTGAGAGAACTGGATGGAGTTCTGTTCTCCTGGTTTCACAGCCATGGTTACTGTGGACAGCCAAGGCTGACAAGATCTCTTTTTCTCTCATTTGCTGCTTCTATCTGTTTCTCTTTGCCTTTTGAACGAAAACCAAATACTTTTTGCTAATGTGAGAGGGATATGTGCTTACGGGAATAGACCACTGCAGATGACAAAAGAAAAGTGTATGTTGAACATCACTTATGATATAGGAATCTTTGACAGGTCAAATGACCTTTAACTTTCTTGCCTGTGTTACTAGTTCCACGTCTTGATATTGGAATGAAATGATACATGATAAAGTCATGCACACAAAACAAATGGACATGAAGTCTCACACAGTGAATGACACATAGTAGGGCTTCAATACATATTAATTGACTTGAATCAACTAAAGTGAATGTGCAATTTGACTGTGAGAAATCTTTAAATCTACCTAAGGTTTTTCAGGCTGTCTAAAAAAATGGTTACTGTAAGGAAGTCTAAACTATATATTCTTATGACTTCAATTAGATGATCTACGTTTCCTATATTTTTGTTATGCCTCTGAGAATCAATATAAAATAATTATTATCGAGCCACTATGGTATGTTTGGGTGTTTCCATAACATAATTAGTTTTGCAAAAATAGTTTTCTTGTTTGGACTTAATTCAAGCATCTGAGTTAACCATATTTGTTAAAAAAACAATTCCCTTGGGGTGTTCTGCATAAACAAGCTGCTCAGTCAATCCTTTCACAATGCAAGGGTGAAATTTTGACAACTGTAAAATGAATTTGCTTCAGAACAATCCAAATCTACAAAAGTTTATTGCAGCATACTTACTTTTAAGTAGTCAGGCTGTGAAGACATTTTCATTGTCTCTGAACATATTCCAAGTGTCCAGAAAAACATCTGTGCCTCAGGATATTAATAGCTGTTATGAGAAAAAGGTGTTTTGTGATGATAAAATATTTGAAACATTCTGAGTTAAAATAAGAAAGGTTTCACTTTGACAGTGCTGTCCAGAGCTTATAATGTGTAGCTTGTGCCTAAATCCCTAATGGGAAATATAATGTGAATTTTCTAAACATTGATCCGACGATAGAATGCTTTTATCTTTTGGTTTGGGGTGTGTTTGTTTACAGCTTCTGAGACTTCCTTGAGAATTCTCGGTTGTTCTGAGAGGATTTATTAGTAACTATATACTTAAATATAAGTGAGAGAGCTGATGCTGGTAAGGACACAAATGTTTTTTGATTTGCTTACCTTATTTAGGTTAGATAAAATTAAAGTTTCTCCTTAGGGGTCAAATAATTAAGAACTCTTTCCCCCTGTTTTAGACTTCTTTTCCTTTTTCATATATTTCATGCCAAAGGGAAAAAGGTAATACATTCAGCTACATTCATCTTAATTTTCCTGTAGTTATACCTAAAACTATTAATATGGAAATGTAATTTTAACCAAGAAAATTATGCTTTCTTTTCAAGTTAAAGACATAAATCAAGTTTTATTCAGTAAGATTTCAAATTTAAATAGCAAATTTGGTTTGCAACCAGGACTAGGAAAATTATTTTTCAAAATTTAATTTGGCAATTAAGTGATGGAAAATGAGACACAAGACTAAAACATTTTCCTGTTAGCCAAGAGATAGTCCTGCTCACTACACACCAAAAATTTTACATTTCAGAGAATAAAATGAGTAAGTGACTTAAGCTTAGTTTCCAGAAAAACTAAATTTTTACCAGTGTTTTATTTTGTACACTAAATATTTAGCTACATACTAGAATTTTGATTTCAGAAGTTATCAGTGAGTTCCTAACTTTATGTTCCAAGCCTCATTTTCCCTTCTGAAATATGAAAAACAAAGTATTAATTTTTCAATATAAATTATAACAATCTATCATTGAATACAGCAATATATGATTCTAAATGTATATACAAATGGACAATTTAGGCAAATATTTAGAACGTTTATGGGAAGGAAATTTTTCTGAAAAGACTATACAAGTAAGCAAACGAGTAGATTTTACACTGCATGTAAAAGAAATCCCAAGTGTGCTTTCAACAGCTATGCTTTGAGGACATTCTGAAGAAAAAATACTAAGTACAGAGGTATCCAGTATGTCTAACCTACTCTGCATTCCCTCTTAGTTCTCTTCCAATAGAAGTAGTTTAACACCTACCATGAAGAACATTTTTGTTTGTGTTTGTGAAGTATTCATTTAACCATCAGCACTCCGTTTTTCCCATTGCGGGGCTAAATGGAAACAAACATGACCATCAAGCATTGGCAAGAAGCCTGTACCTTTTAGGGGAGAATACCAATCTGTCCCCACAAATCCCAATTGGAACTGCTAAGTTCTTAGGACAGAGAAGATATCTGATGGTCAGTCATCTATGACAGGGTAACAGTCATGGTATTTCTAACCTGTACCTTCTTCTTATAGATAATTTTTGTGCCAAAAAAAGTGCACATTTTTCTATATTTGCTTTCATTCTTTCTACTGTCTAACTGGCAGGGAAATATTTTTAGCATATTGATAAAGAGATCCAATTTCATGCCCTGCATAGGTATGAGTATAATGCGCTGTCCTGTCTGTTCTGTGCTTTCTTCCAGCCCTGATTTAACTTCACAGAATGTATATGTGTTCTGAAAATTTTTTCCACTATGTAGAAAATATATCCTTCAACAAATACCACCCACACATCTGATTTGTTCACAATTAAATTTTAAGTAAAGTAAAGAAGCCATTAGTGCATTGCAAATTATATAATGCAAGCAGATGTTGTTATTAGAAGAGCATCTTCCACTGATAGCTTCTGGCGTTAATGCTTGCCATCCTAAGAATGATAGAACAATTTGGCAAGAAAAATGCTGTTTGCTTGGGCACAGAACATGACTGGTTGGAGGTATTAAATTATAAGTGCCTATGAGTGTGATACATAATCTATTTTTATTGGATTTCAACTATAAATCATATTTTATGTACATCGTAACTCACCGTTAAATGGTTCTGAGTAGCCCCTAAGGATATAAGAAAACATGACAATTTTAGCTAACTATAATTTAACCTATATTTACAGTTTTAATTTAAATCTTGCAGTTTGAAAGCATATAGACTGGTGTATAGATTCCAAAATATAAAACTGGAAACAATAGCCTTGGCTATTTTTTTTTGTTTGTATCTGTGTGAGAAAGTAAATCTTGAACACATTCTTCATCTTTAGTGACATATGTACCTGAAACCTTAAAATTTAAATGTTGTGATTCAGTCTCATTTAAAATATTAATTTTTAATAAATGAAAACAATATCCAATTATGCATACAGTAATAATAATATGTGTGTCATTTATATTTATCATGAATTGCAAAAGATGACCATCAATAAATTCTATTAACTATATATCTGCTTTTTTGAGTGTGAATATCACCTTTTCCACCAAGTGGTCAAATTTGCTAGCGCCACCATTGAGTTAAAGCTGATCCGAGATTTTCTTTGATGAGTGGAAGGTGGTGGAATTGATGCCATACAATTTCTAGGTACAAGTCTGAAGAACACCTGCAAATTCTTTCGTTGTCCTCTTAGAATAGGAAACAAGTACAGAATCTGAGATAAGTAACTTGAGAGTGAAAGAGACTTAAATGACAAATACAAATATTCCATGTCTATGAGCATGTTTTAAACGAGTTGACCTTGGTTGAGCTACCAGATGATTGAAGATGAATGTGTAACTCAGGTGAGACATTTCAGGGTAATAGAGAATTCTATTCCCCACAGAATCAGGGAAACATAAATGGTTGTTGTTTAAAGTCATTAAGGTTTTGAAAGTTTTTTTCTATAGCAATGGTTTACTGAAATATTAGCATTTTACCAAGAGTTTAACAAGTAGAATCTATTGCAGTTGCCTCAACACAGCATATGAATATTATTGCTCTATAAATAATTTATAAAGTATATATATTTTAGTATTCTAATTTAGGATCCATTTAAGATATTACATTACCTAGTGTCATATATTGGATTTCATTAAAGTCATTTTCTGAAATAGTCTCATTTCTTTTCTATTTTCCTTATTGACACTAAAATTTTCTTGACAATGAATTTGTACTGGTTAACTATGTTGTCCTTTACCTTAGTTATTAATATCACTGTGTTGCTACAGAATGTACTTCTGGTCATTGGGAATTCTTATTTTGTTTGAAATTACTCCACATACCCTTTTGGTTGGTGTCATTGACATTCTGTCATTGTGCTCATTGTAACAAATAAGAAATTTCATTACTTTTAGGATCAAATATGGAGTGCTACTTACTGCTTTACTTCATTTACCTGACTCAGCTGTCAGCTGTACACTGAACAAGTACTACTGTGTTTTGCTATTGCATTTCTGGCAGATTCAGCCAGTTTCATGTCTTGTGTACAAAAATAGAACATATATATAGAGAGAGAGAGAGAAAGAGAGAGAGAGAACAATATAACATATATTATATATGAATGAATATATATTATATATAAATATATAATGTGTATTATATATAATATTATATAGTATACATATAATATATAATATGTATTAGATTGCAATATATAAACACATACATATATTGTCAATATATATTAACAACCAAGTCTATGCATATATATATGTTATGCATATGTTTATATATATAGACAACTGAGCCAATCAAGCCTGTGTCTGTGTATGTGTGTGTCTGTGTATATATATGCTGTGTATACACATAGACTTGTTGTCAATAGAATACACATTTCCCAAATGATATATGAAGGTACAGGTCTGTATTTTTGTGTCTGGGGCCAATAAGGCTACATGCTGATTTACATCTTTTGGCACTTTTCCTAATATCTTTTGGTGTCCCTTAAAAACTTCCAGCTGCGTCTCTCAAACTAAAACATAGTTATCCTTAAAATTTTTGAATACTCAAAATTAAGTTTCCACTTCTCAGTTGTGAATATTAACCAAAATCACACTCACTTATGCTGGACAGTGTGGTTTTGGTGTTGTGTGTTGCTGGGTATATCTAAGGACACTTCTGCATCATCCAGACACATATACATTTGTTCTTTCTTTGCCTCATAGTTAGATGAACTGAAATAAGAAACCTCTCACTGGCAATAATCTTCCTGGCTTATGAATCCATTAAGAGCCAGCTGAGCGGGATGCACATTGAAAAGATTAATTGGAGGTAATTTAATCATGAAAAGATTTGAGTGTGGGTTTGAGGATGCCATTACTGTATCTGGTCTGAGGTTGCAAGTGGGAGATATCTGCTTTCTGGAACTGAATAATAGCCACAGTCAGGGAAAGTGAGCTATTGCTGGAAGAGCAGTCCTAGTCAAGGAGGAATGCTTTGAGGAAGTATCATAGCTACCCTTTCCTTTGGGTCTCTCATCATCAATTGATTTCCTTCTCTTGCTAATTATGACAGAACTCAAAGACAATGATGAACCTGTGGGTGCTGTGTGAAGTATGTGATGGAAATAATGGAATGAAGCCTTAATGTCACAGTTAGAATTAAATGGCCATGACTTTTTATAGTGAACAAAGACCCTTTCCTCCTGTTCTCAGCAGATCAGGAGAACTTGGATATATCTGTGGAAACTAGATGTCTTTGTATTCCAGAATTTATAAATGCTTACCAGCGATTATCCCTGTGACTGGAGAGGTGTGGGGATTAAGCACAGACACTAAATATTAGACATTTATTTCTTTAAATACTAGGTTGTCAACCTTTTAGCAGTGTGTTCTTTTTAAAATGTCTTATTATTTATTTATTTAGAAGGTAAAATGACAGAAAGAGAGGTGGTGTGGGAGAGAGACAGACAGACAGACAGACAGACACTGGGGATTCACTCCCACAGTGACTGGATGAACCTGGGAGTGAGGAACTCCATTCAAGTCCATGAGTTAGGTGGCAGGAGCTCAACTAGCTGTGTCATTATCTGCTGCTTTCCTAGGCACCTTACCTGGAAGCTGTATGACAAGTGTAGGCAGGATGGCAGGATGACACCCCACACAATTCTGAAAAGGGACACATGTGTCCCAAAAGCAGTTAAACACTCTCTGCCGCAGTGTCCAACTGTAGCTGATTTATTTCTTGACCAAAGAGAATCATATCTTTGTGCTTTTTTTTCCTGTAAAAATGGAGGTATTAATGTTGACTATATACAATAACTATAAATATGCATAAAAATATGATGGTAAAAAGAGCCATTATTATAATAAGTAACCTTGATTACTGTTGGTTTTTTCATATGTAGAAATTAGAGATTAGGGTTGTCAAAATTTGAGAGTCAAGGTAGTTCAGCACCTGATAAAATCTTTCTGTAAAAATATTTGGATTTGTCCCAGTGTGGCACCCTAGTGGCTAATGTTGCTATCTTGCAACTGCTGGGATCACATATGGGAGCTGATTCAGCTGAATCCCGGCAGTTCCATTTCCATTCTATATCCCTGCTTGTGGCCTGGGAAAGCAGTAGAGGACATCTTGAAGCCTTGGGATCCTGTACTGGTGTAGAGGACCGGAAGAAGCTCCTGGTGCCTGGCTTTTTGATTGGCTCAGCTCTGGCCATTGTTGGCCACTTAGGAAGTGAACCAGTGGATGGAAAATCTTCTCTCTGTCTCTCCCTCTTTCTGTAAATCTGATTTTCTAATAAAAATAAACAGATTATATCTATCTATATATCTATATAGATATTTGAATACATATTTAAAGTCAATCAATAATAAAGTATTCATCAGATATAGCATGTTTCCACCTATGAAGATGTTTCATTTTCAATAATAAATGGAACATCAGGAGCTTTTATCTGCAATCTGTTTGGAAAGTTTATGACATGAGTCCAGGATCAATGTGATTTGGTTACTTTATTCATGAGCTTTAATCAGAGTATTTTAATTTATAATCTTATTATTGCATTTATAATTTGGAGTGGCTGGCACAAGCAATGTTTTGTGAGAAGATATTTATTGAAGTTGGACATTAACCGTAGACTCTATGTATGTTTTTACATTGAGAGACTTTACATTTGAAACTTAATGAATTCACATTTGTATGGGCAGCATTTTTACAGTCACAAATTTAATAGTATACTCTTTTTTGTTTTTTCAAAGATTTGGAGGTGAAATACAGTTTTGAAAACCTCTGTCACATTCACACACTCTGCTCTGTAATAAGTTATGAAAAAATAGTGCAAAGGTACTGATCCTTACATGAGCCAGCGATTAAAACAAAGGAAGTACACAGACAAAAGCAATCTATTTTAAAATCAAATTACTGGAGTGTTATGTGATGATATATAAATACAAGCAAACTTCGAACCTCTACAAAAATCTGAGAAACATTTATCAAAACCAATAAATCGTAATTTCTTCAGGGTGCTTTTCAAATGGTATTTCATCACTAGTTTTATTTTGATCTATTTTTTAAAACTTCAATTCCTCATAAAAACAGTTGTATAGCTTATGGTATTACTCTAGCAAAATGATTTCCATAAATAAAGCAAGGTGCAATGGAAAGGAACATATATAAAGATTAATGCATCAGACTTTAAGGCTTATGGTGACTAACTATAATTCCTGAACTTGAAGTTATTGGAAAGAAAATCTCTCTTATGGAAACAGGCCACAAATTCCAGACTATCTGGGCAGTACAAGCAATTTACTTTCCCTTGACTTAAAGAATTGTGGTTTTATAGCCATTTTCCTCAAGTTTATTGATTTCATATGCAGTTTTGTACAAAGACATAATGCGTTTGGGCTTCACACATGGACAGAAAGGATAACTTACATTTGTGTCATTTGTCAACAGAAAGGAATCAATAGGACCTGGTCTCTACTTAGGTGTAGAAAGCAACAAGAAGCAAATTCTCTTGCGTCAAAGTACCTCAGGGAAGAGAAAGTTGAGAGTGTCCACAGAAGCAATAACAAAGATAAGGAAAAGCAATCCTTACACATTATATGCTTTGTAAAAGATAAAATCATATCTAAGTTTTCAGTGTTTTTAAGTATTTTAACTTTAGTCTCACTGTACATGAATAGTCATTTCCATGTGATTGTTTGCCCTGGAAAAACCCATTTTTTAAATTGATCTTACTTAGTTGATTAGGGTACAAAGGTTCAAGGGCTACATGAAAGTGGGTAGTAGCATTGTTTCCACATGAATATCATCACTTTTTCCTCCTGTATCTGGGGTCAGGGGAGAAACAAAGGGAGAAACCTCACCCAGCCTCCTACCCATCCCAGGTCCCCAATGTAGGGCATGCACTGAGGGTCCTGCTCAAGCAGTTTTGATAGTTCAACAGTTCCAAATTGCTGCCAGTCTCATGGTTCCAAGCATGGTGAAATCTATTCGGAATCTACTGGCTGATATAGTCTCTTCATGGTTGGGATTTTGAGATCAGCAGTTCAGTTGGAGGGATCTCCAAAGAAAGTTTGTCTGAGGTGATCCCAGTCCTGATTCTTTGGTGTGCTTGCCAGTGGAGGGTCTGGCACAGTCTGTGGCCCCAATCAGCTTATGCACATGCTGGTCATTGCAATTGCTGTGTCAGTTCTGTTTCCAGCCCTGTTTTCCACTTGAACCGATGGGTGTTGCAGTCCAGCCCAATCCTGCCCACTTCATACTCAGCCCTCATGCAAATCAGTGAGAGCTGCAGCCTAGTTAAAGTGACTCCCTATAACTCCCACCAGGCCTGCCCTTTGGCCTGGTTCCCATGCTTGCAAGCATGTACCACAGACTTGTTTAGTCTGTCCCACATCCCATTTAGCTCTCATACATGTGAATGGGCGTTGAGGCCTTGTTCAACCCAACCAACCCTACTATCCAGCCCACACACATACTGGCAGGTGCCGTCCTGTCTAGCTACCTCTGCCCAGTCCTGGTTTTCGTGCTCTCCAGTGGGAGTGGTAGCCCAATATGGAGGTGCCCACTATCTCTCTGCTAGGCTACTCCCATACCCAGATTATGCACTCTCCAGGTGGTTTTGGAGTTTAACTTGACAGATTAAGCCCCAGTGCCAGCCTCTGCAAATTGACGCTGTGGCAAAGCCCACCCAACCCTCACCCACTCTAATTTTTGCTTGCATCAGTAGGAACAGTCAGCCCAACCTGGGTCTTCCCTGATCTAGCTCACATGAGGCCCACAGGTGTTGTAGCCCTTCCTGGTCTGGTCAGCCCCTATCCCAACTCAGGCTCTCCAGTGGCAGTGCTTGTCCAGCAGGGGAGCCCACATTCCCCTGCTGGCTTTGCCTCCTCCCCCCTCACCCCCCGGTTCTCACGTGTGCTGTTTGGGCACCGTGACTATATCTGATGCTGCTCACCCCACCTTAACTTTTTTTAATGTGCACTGGTTTGTGTTGTGAGGGAACCCAGCCTGACCCACACTCTACTGCTCAGATTAGCCAGCAGGTGATGTGAAATGGTTAAGCCTGGTCTGCCCCCCACCTATGCCATATGTATGCTGGTGGGTATCTTTTTTTGGCCTGGTCTAGGTTGCTCCCTATTGTGGTTGTTGCACTCACTTGCAGGGACTGTGTCCTAACAGAGGAGTTTCCCAAGCTCCTCCATCAGAACCTCTCTCTCCCTATGCCAGATCTTGCATGTACTGGTGGTTCTATGGGCCAGCCTTCTTTGCTAGCCTTCAAACCATTCCAGTTATTACTGTTGGATGTTTCAGCCCAGCCAAGGCTTGTCCATACTTACACACAGTTCATACACATGTCAGTAGGGGCAGAGACCTAGCCTAGTCTGTCCTACATCTACCCAGGTTTTCCAGAGCACCAGATGTTGCTGGCATCTAGCCCAGCTCAGTGCACCCAGCCCCCATTGCATTCCAGATTTGTGCCAAGAGAGATTGCAGTCATATCCAGATCAGAATGCAGCCCCTACTCCGGTCTCCACACTCTCCATTGGAAACCCCAACCCAGCAAGTGTATACTCTCTCAGCTGCCTAACTGAGTCTATTCCCAGCCCTAGATTATGCGTGTGCCAGTGGTTGCTCTGACTTAGCACCTCACCTGTCTCAGCCTTTGCCTTTGATTCTGTGGCCTAGTATCCTTGGCTTATGCAGACCAGTCTGTGTAAAAGCCTGGTTCGGCATGACATGTGCTCCCTCTTGATTTCTGTTCTTTCTTATGAATTGAGAATTGCTTGGCCCTGCCAGATCCACCCCCTTCCAGTTGAAGCTCAGCCCACCCCACTTCCTATTTTAGGATGCACCTTTGGGTGCTGCTGCCTTGACCTGCCCAGACTGCTATCAGTTCCTTTACCTATAAGTGATGGCAGGTGCCATGGTCAAATTTCTCTCAGCTCATTGCCTCCCCAGCTGGCGAGCTAACCTACAGGACTTATATTTCTACAGGGTTGGGCCCACACTTCCCCCACAGAGTTTACCCCTGGACCAAGTTCTCTCGCATGCTGGTTAGTGTCAAGTGTGACCAGTCCACTATTGCACCACCCCAGTCAGGTACTGGTACCTAGCCCCGCCAGACAGGCCCCCATCCATAGCTTTGGTTGTGGACTGGTATGTGGCAGTCAGTGATGCTCTATGCTAATATCCCATCTCAGGATTTCTAATTGGGCTGGTGAATCGGTCTGGCCCAAATAGATCTTAAGGATACTCCCCTCCAAACCACCAGGTCTCAGTCCCCATGCTTGTCTGAAAGTTTCGTGATCCCATTACAGGGAGTCACCCAGAATTCATCTCTCACCTACACTAACATTGGGTGGCTCTAGGCAGCAATTACATATCCTAAACCTCCCTCCCCCCCAAGTTTGCCACCGGGCAGCCAGCAGGCAGAACCTGGCACCACTTGGTGTGCTAGCCACTGAAAGCCAAGGACTCAGTCACTGTCTTTCAGCAGTGTCTTTGGCCTGAGTCCCTAGCCTTGTATCTGGCTTGGCCGGGGCACTCCCTACAACTGTCACCTTGCAGGGAGCAGCGTTTGCCCCAACTCCAAGTTCCGAATCTCCCAAAGTCAATTTTTTAATCAAATAAGGTTAATAATTTGTATGCTCAGGGGATAGAAACGTATGTTAAGCAAGCATAAATTAGGACTGCAAATTTATCATCATATTAGAACCTTAGTAGAATTTATAAATTTTTAAAATGTTAATGAAATAATCCTGTTTCGTGTACCTATCAAGGAATTTATTCATTAAATTTGAATTAACAGCAAATAAGGAAACATCAAGTGGAATGATAATGCTCAGAGAAAATCTAGGCAAAATTCTAAAGTTCAGGGCCAGCACAATGGCTCAACAGGCTAATCCTCCACCTCCAAGCACTAGCATTTCATATCGGCGCTGTTGCATGTTCTGGCTGCTCCACTTCCCTTCAGCTCCTTGCTTATGTCCTGAGAAAGCAACGAAGGATGATCTACGACCACAGCACCCTGCACATATGTGGGAAACCTGGAAGACGTTTCTGGCTCCAGGCTTCATAGTGGCTCAGTTCCAGCAGCTGGGACCATTTTGTGAGTGAACCAGTGGATGGAAGATCTTTCTCTCTTCCTCGTTTACTCTGTGAATTTGCCTTTGCAATAAAAATAGGTAAATCTTGAAAAATTCTAAACTGGTGAAACAGTTTCTTATTCGTTTTAACCTCGCTTTGCCCATGTTTCTGCAAGCATACTACCTAGTTTGCAGTGCCACTGTACTGCCACTTGCTCATAAGTTCACCTAGCTCAGTGTTTGCTATGTATGTTCATCTTTAATATTTTCTTACTTCAGCCATCATAGTTTGGCCAAATTCTTTCAGTCACAGATAATTTGACCACTAAGAACCCATAATTAATCCTGGTTGGTGGACCACTGGATGATGCGTGTATATGTGTGTGTGCACATGTGTGTGTTTCCATCAATTAAATCTGTCACCAAAATTTGAAACAATAGATGGAGAGTTAAGAGAGACAAGGAAAGAAATGTTGCTAGATTATGCTGGTTCAGTTATGCCATTTAATTATACCTAAGAACACCACACACACACACACACACACACACACACACACACACACACACTGTATCAGAAATTCTAAGTCATGATGTCCTTTTATTTTTAAAATAAACATTTTGTCATAATCATAAACACAAAATGCTGTTTGCTGAAAGTGCAGAATGAGTCATCAGTACTCCACACCACTGATTCCTAGCCTCACCTGGTCATCCATACTGATGGAGATGAGGCCCATGGAAAAGTGGATGTGAGCCCGTTCCCTGGAGATTCAACTGTGGAAAAAAAAACACTTCCCCCATCAAGTATTAACTTTTGGCCTTCATGTTCTCTGAGACGGCAACAGAGGGATGCTGCAGGCCTTTACAGAGGAACATGGCTGGCAGACAAACTTTTCAGTACAGCTTCAGGTGCAGTTCCTGGAATGCAGAGGATGAGGCAGGCCCTGCTGTCAGTGGACTTGGTGAATCCGGAAACTTAATGGGTGTCATCATTGCCAGATGCTGTGTGTAAAATCTGGTAAAGGGCATCTTCCTGGACCTGGCATTGTGGCACTGAGATCAGCTGAGAAGCTGAAACAGCTGCTGAGGTCTCGAAGATTGGTCTATCAGAGGTGGTCGCCCTCCAGCATCCAATTTCTTAAGAAAGAAGAATCAGATATTATTAGAAGCATTAATAACACAGGTCTCATTCTGTTGCTAAAGCTGAAGCAAAGCAAGTCTTCTTAGATCTCTGCCTTACTTTTTTGCTTTGATGGAGCATGGCTTACTGTGTGACAAACATATGTTTATAAAACTATTCTAACAATGAAATGGATTCTTTGTTCCACATGGCATAATGATCTCTTCTAGTTTAAAGCATATTTATAACAGAATAAACATAACATGTATTGGTAGTTTTGTTGCAATCTCTTAAGCCTCTAATCATGGCACAGCTAATCAAGCAGTGTCCCCCGTCATTTTTCCTTACTTGTGTCCTCTTCCAGCTTGCTCTTAAACATGTTCTGTTGTTTTAAACATGTGGTTGCTTTCATTGTTGCCAGATGTCTTGACAGGAGTCATTCAAGGTGTTACTGAGAAGTAAGAGTCTTCTTGTCTACAATTCTTCCAGCAATATGGATGCCCGAGGCCGCACCAAGTAACCATGTTCATTGTGTCGACGCCACTTGGTGGCTGCCAGATTTGAAGAGGGGGATATTCAGATCTGCCCACTGAGCACATACTGTCAATTTCAAAAGCTAAAAATGCCTTTACCAGTGATCAATGGAAGTCCTATTTTCAGTTTCTGTTATTTGGGATTTTTTTCCCAAAATCAGGTTACTCATCCTTCAAAGTCATAAAGAAAACTTTGAGTGAAACAATCCATGAAGAACATAATTCAGATTTACACAAATGACACTGTGGCACAGCAGAGTCTTTCTCTGAGAGCGAGGAAAGCCCTGTGCCTTTCAGGAACAATTCCAGTAAATTACAGGTTATGACACTCATTTGTTCACTCATTTATTCAATAGTTACCAATTGTTATTTGTTATCCTGGTATGGTGAAGCACTAGTGCACACAAATGCAAAGCCAGGAATCTATTGAATTTAAATTTTAGAAAAAAGATTCAGATAATTTTCGATTACTTTTACGGTGTAGAATGTTTGCATGCAACTTTCTATTCTGCCTAATGGAAAACCAAAATTTGTAGAAACCTGTATACATAGCAGAATCTGAGAACAATGGGGCTTTCTCCTTTTCTTTTTTAGTCTCAGAAGGAAAAAAAAATATCTCACAGACATTTCTCAGACAAATCTTACAAGCAATAAATTCTGGGGTACAGTTTATGGGGTGATATAGAACTAATATTTAATGAGTTTCATATGGAATACAGAAAGACTCAAAAGCTGTATCTTGGTTTATTAAGGGAGATACACAATAATTTGGCTGGATACCTTCACTAAGGAGCTTTCCCCAAGTGAGACAAAGAGAGCCTGAGCTGAGGGTCACATGTCACACAGTGTGACTCGAACACATATGGAGGATAACGACAGATCTCATATGTTCCACAGTTCCAGAGGAATCAGACCCCAGGACCTGTTGAGCCTGCCATAATGAAAGTGTTGAGAGTCAGTTTCTCAGATGTGAATCCTGCAGACTGAACCAGTAAACCTTGTAGAAAATCAATACGACTTTTCTTGTCACCACTCTGGTTTTTAGCACAGACAGGTCTTCAGTGGAAACCAGTGAGCATTCTGAGGGCTGGTTTTGCTTGGGTATTCTCTTTTTTGCCATCCTCCTCTAAATCACACAAATAGTCACACTTCCTTAACACATACATACAGCACCACAGTGAGAAACAGCAAAATACTGGGAATGGGGGAGCTTGGGAAAAATCTTTAAGTTCCATAATTCTCCAAATGGAACAAGTTTTTTGAAGCTACAAAGACATGTCAACAGTTTGTGAAAAAATTAAATGAAAAATTTATTCTGGTACAAAAGTATTGTAATCTATGAAGGTTTTAAAAATTTCATAAGTAATTTTCTGTAAAGTATATAAAGCTATCTCATATGCACGATACTATACATTGCTAAGCTTAGTTGTGACTTGGTTTGTGCAGTATAATTCTGTGTGTGTGTATTTTTGGTGGCAAGTAATTTAGTAGGAAACTAAAGAATTCATGGATTTAATATTCACTGTAGTAAAATCAAAATGCAAACCTGTATAGAATCTGATGAATGGAAACATATTTCTGAAATACGGATCACTGCTTTTAATCAATGCTGCATGAAGTATATCTTTCAAGTCAATGTTTAAAGTTCTAATGAGGGCTAATAAAAATAAAGCTGAAGCCTAAATCATATTAGCAGAATAACCACATGGTCATTATAACTTTCAATTAAAACTGTTTCAAGATATGATTATTTATATAACTATAATTATTATACCCTGTATATGACTGCATACAGAAATTGCTTAGAATTTTAGATTACAGGTGGTATTTCTGGAAATACTAAGTTCCATAATATTATCTGAAATTTCCCTTTTGTCCGTCCAGTTGTCCAAACTGGACACAGCTTGCTAGAACCCTATTCTTGCCCTTTCTCTAGTACAATCTTGGACTAGTGGAAATTTTTCTTCGTGCTTTTAATTCATAGCTATATATTTTAAGGTCAAGAACTGTGATTTGCAAGAACTAGACTGACTAGGTGGGCCCCACATTGCCAAGCTATAAAATATCTCGGGATACAGATTATACCATAAATAAACCAGGCTGAGAAGAGCAGTGGTGTCGACTCCTTCACTAGAACACCCTTGAGAAATAACACTTCAAAGGACTAAGGGGAGAAATTCACTGAGCAGGAAGTAGAACAAGGATATGTTTGGATCTTTGCATGAGAGAGATGGAGCAGATCATGTGGTCAGAGCTCATTAGCAGGGACACACAGTGCTACCTCCTTTTACAAGTTTCCACAGGACAATGTGGAATCCGAGCCACCTGTGTCAGAAGAGCATCTATACCAGATCACTTGTATCAAGCAGGTATAGTAGCACCATTTTCCTCTTAAAAGCAAATTTTTTTTTTTTGGAAGGCAGTGGACAAGAAAGAGAGAGAGGGAGCAAGAGAGAGAGATTTCATGTGTTGGTTCACGCGTCAAATGGACACAATAGCTAAAGCTGAGCCACACAGAAGCCAGGCACGAAGAATTTCGTTTGGGTTTCCCACGTAGGTGACAGGAACTTAACTACTTGAACCTGTTTTCTATGTGCATGAGCAGGGAATTAGAAATGGAGTATTGAGACTTAAAGGAGCACGCTACTGTGGGCATTCGAAGTGGCAGCGTAACGCACTATACCACAGAAGCGGCCTGGAATTCCTTTTCAATAATGGTCATAGAAGATTTCTCCTTCAGTTGTGAGAGCATCTCTCATACGTCACACAGTGGCACTGGCATCTGGTTAAGCCCTAATATTGCTGTGCCCCATTTAAGCTACCCTGGAAAAAACAAACATCTCTATTCAATGGCCCAGGATTCTCTTAAACTCTAATGAGAATTGCTAGCACTGAGGGCACTTCAAGACCACCAAGAAGTCTGATGTCATACGTTTTTTATGGAACTGTATCAGAAAATGATAATGATAGTAATAAAACGAAAAAGGAAAAAGGTATTTGAAATCAGAATTTGACCCTTGATAAGGATATCTACAGAGAAGCAAACATCATGCTTCTAATACATATAGTGTTAATAAAACTTTTTTTCTTTAACAAGAATTTTTTAGCCATTATCAAAATTGAGTGCTTTTATTATCTATAAGTAGATAGAGATAATGATATTGGGATTCATCATAACTTAAAAGCTACTGCTTTAGTTTGTATTAAGCCCCATTTGTTTTTTTTTTTAAATGGAATACACCTACATCTCCTTTCTGCTATAGTGTTTTCCTCTGCTTTATGGTTTCCCATATGCAGCCCACCTCTGAAATGATCCACACCAAAGAGTTATTCACCCCTGTACTCTCTGTTTCCCTTTGACTCAGGTCAACCTTTGGGACAGTGCTTGACAGAATTAACGTGACCAGGAATGCCATTCAACCAAGGAGTAGCAAGAGCTAATGACTATTTCATTCTGGTTTTCCTACTGTGGTGAAATAACTCCGCAAAATCTAATCTAGAAGATGGAGCAGAGTTGAGCTCCTCTTTCTCAGAGTACTAACACACTCATTAACAAAGCTTTTATTAGAATCTCTCCCTTTTCTTTCTCACTCGTTCATTTTCACTGAGTTCCTTCAGATTAGTTTTCAACACAGAATTGAAGTCTAAATCTTTGCTGTAGCTTCTGCTGTGGAAGGAGCCTCGGGAAGAAAAGCATGTGAAGGATTCTAGATGACACAGTTGTGAGTGACTTCAAGTATAACTAAGAAAGAGGACATGTTGATATAAGCTATTCCACAAATAAAATGTTGTTTTATATGCTCATCTTTATGATGATTTATTAAGGTCAGCCTTACGATGACTTACTAAGTTAAAACGATGTATTTTAACTTAGCATGGAAATTTCAACAAATGTGGAGAAACACACTAAAACAAGATCTTAATGATTAATATATGCAGTTTAAAAGAAGTAATATTTCGGGCCAGGCGCGGTGGCGCAAGTGGTTAAGGTCCTCACCTTGCACGCCCGGGATCCCATATGGGCGCCAGTTCTAATCCCGCCAGCCCCGCTTCCCTTCCAGCTCCCTGCCTGTGGCCCGGGAAAGCAGCAGAGGACGGCCCAGAGCTTTGGGACCCTGCATCCGCGTGGGAGACCTGGAAGAGGCTCCTGGCTTTGGATCGGCATAGCATCATCGGATGGAAGATCTTCCTCTCTGTCTCTCCTCTCTCTGTATATCCGCCTTTCCAATGAGGAAAATAATAAAAATAAATCTTTAAAAAAAAAGAAGTAATATTTTATAGTAATGCATATGACCCAAATTAATTCCTCTTAACATATTATTGTGATTTTTATTTCAAGTATAACTGTAAGCTGAGTGCCTATCATTTTTTTAAAAAAAATAGCTATCAGAATTGTCTTTTATGTTCCTTTAAAGCACTTCAAGGTTTTGATGTTCCCATCAGGGTAAAAAAAAAAAAACGTGAGAGCATGATTTTGTTTGGTTAGATCTGTCCTTGGGAAATGTTGGTTGTGTTTAATTACGTGCTCGTGGGTCTTCATGAAGCACTCTGTCTATGTTAAAGCAGTATTGATCTGCTTCCCTTTCTATCTCAGCACTCTATATCACAGATCATGTAAACATTACAGGCATTACAAGAAATGTTAAGTCTAGAGAAACATACAGAGTTGAGAGACAATGAGAGAGAAGGTTTTTCTCACTTTAGTTTGTTGATAAAATATGGCCATTTTTCCATGGTATACTCCAGAGCCCATAAAGTTATGAGATAAGACAGAAAAAAGTAAATCAAACAAAAGCAGCAGAGGCATTTTCTAACCAGTTTACATAATCTGCACTGGGGATCTTATTTCCCTGTTTTTTTTTTCTTTCTTTTTTTGGATGGACAGTTGTCTGTTGACTCTTTTTTGAAATGATATTTGCTTATGGAGCTGAGCAGTCACTTAACAGTTCAACCACATCCAATGTCATTTAGAGAATAAAACAGAGAATTTAAAAAGAACAAATACTGAAATGGGAAGTCAGCTGGCATAATTCTAGATGAATATCAGACTTTGGGATAGTGTGTGTTTGTAACACAATAAATAGGCAGGTGCAGCAGCCTAGTGGCTAAAGTCCTCTCTTTGCACGCACCGGGATCCTACATAGGCATTAGTTTGTGTCCTGGAGGCCCTGCTTCCTATCCAGCTCCCTGCCTGTATTCTGGGAAAGCAGTGGGGGATTGCCCCACTGCTGTATTCTCCCTGTATTCTCCAGGGAGACCCATAAGAGGCTTTTAGCTTCTGGCTTCGGATCAGCTCAGTTCCGGCAGCTGCTGTCACTTGGGGAGTGAACCAGCAGACAGAATATCTTCCTTTCTGTCTCTCCTCTCTGTATGTTTGATTTCCCAATAAAAATACATTTTGGAATGCCTTTTTCAAAAAGGAGACAGAGTAAACAACAGCTATAACATGCATCAGGGAATATTCTGGAGTTGTCAAATTATGTGATGCTAAAAAAAGTCAGAATAAAATCTAGTGCTAAGCAAATTTTAGAGATTAAGGGTTGTTTTGCTCCATAGGGCAACTAATAATTTCATTATAAATAACACAAAATTACAGTTTAATTTTTAAAGATGTATTTATTTCTATAGGAAATGTAGATTTACAGAGAGTAGGAGATACAGAGAGAACATACAGAGAGACAGAACCTCCATCTGCTAGCTTTCTCCCCAAGTAGCCGCAACAGTCAGAACTTCTTCCAGGTCTCCAAAGCAGGTGCATGGTCCCAAGACTTTGGGCCATCCTTCACTGCTTTCCCAGGCCATAAACAGGGAGCTGAATGGAAAGTGGAGCTGCTAGGACATGAACCAGCACCTAAGTGGGATCCTGGTAGATGCAAGGTTAGTATTTAGCCACTGACCTATCACACCGAGCCCTGCTGTACATTCTTGTTCCAGTTTTAGAAGACTTCATGTTGCTCGGATAAGTGCTTTGTGCAAATGGATGTCTTATCAATCTTGTGGCCTCATACTAGATCCTGTGAAATACTTTTATAACAAGTTATTGGGACACAAATACATGTTCAAAAATATTCACAGAGTTCTTTTTAATAATATGTACCTTCATGAACTTTTGAAAACTATTCTCATACTGTGTCAATGACATTATATTTTAAAGGTTCTGGGAATTTGTGTTTTTGTAAATTATTATGAACAATTGTAGATAAAGCAAAGTCTATCACTAACACTTTTAATGAGATTTTTGTTTACAAAAAGGCTGAAATCTTGGTCCTGACATTTACTTTAGCATGTCTTTAAGAAAAAAGTATATTTACTTGCCTCAATTTCCCATGTTTTCCTTCTTATCCTTAATATATGAAATTGAGTGTGATTATATCTAATTTAATTCACTCTTGTGATTATGTAAAAAATACGAACTGATTGATATTTGTCCTATTTTAATTTTTAATTTCAAATATGTGTGTATTTCATAAATCTGTACAAAACATAAAGTAGTATATGTGTGTATGTTATATATAAATATATTATATTCTTCATTAGGTAAAATCTGAACTAATGGAACTGTGTACTGCCTCTGACCATTACGAATCATAAACAGACATTAAAATTTAAGAATTGGGTAAACAAACAGTCCCTAAATTAAAAGCCAACAAGCCTAAAAATAAAATAATAACAAATGAAATGTATAAAATCTGGAATAGCAAATGAAAGATGGAAAGATAGAACTGTCAAGTTTTCACTTTCTTCTTTACAGGCGATAACCGAACAGTAATTGAAGTTGCATCTCAAGGTGACTGCCTAAGGGAGAATCTCAGATACGGAATTATGACGATCCAGTTCCATGTGGAGAACAGGTATGGCAGCATGTAGATGGTGATAAAGCCATCCAACAAAGAATTTTCAAGGGAATCCCTGTTGCCAAGGAGAGGATGAACCCAAAACCCAAGAAGGCCATTTACATGAACATTTATGAAAGTCACTCGTTGCTATGATAGCAGTCCAGTTACCATGGACAAGGAGATCCATAAAGAGAGTTACCTGAGGCTCAGCATGGTGGCCTAGTGGCTAAAGTCCTCGCCTTGGACGCATCAGGATCCCATATGGGTGCTGCTTCTAATCCCACCAGCTCTGCTTCCCATCCAGCTCCCTGCTTGTGGCCTGGGGAAGCAGTCGAGGATGGCCTAAAGTCTTGGGACCCTACACCCGCGTGAGAGACCTGAAGAAGTTCCTGGCTCCTGGCTTCGGATTGGCTCATCACTGACTGTTGTGGTCGCTTGGGGAGTGAATCATCGGACAGAAGATGTTCCTTTCTGTAGACCTGATTTTGCAATGAAAGTTTTAAAAAAGTGCATAATGCTGAAAGAAATCATTCTTTCTTTAAAAACAAACAAAAAGAGAGCTAACTGGAGAACTCTGTCTTTTGCCTTCAGAGAAGTAATACATGTGTCTCCTTTTGTTGATGCCAAGAGAAGAGGTTGAGAAGTATTATACCATCTTGAAGAGTCACTATCAGAGTTGATACTATGCTAGGAAACAAAGGCCCTTACAAGTCTCCATCATGGGAGACTCACAGACATTTCTACCATGCAACTGGAATGGCTCTACCATGATCAGTTCAAGAAGACCAAGTGTAGGCTCAGGACCCTAGCCCATGAAGTGCTCTACATTATAGGTTGCATGGGTTGCAGAGCAGCAAGGCCATTGAACCTCAGTAATATAAAACTAGGGGCTTCTTCCAATATTCTAATGACAATTGTCCCTACCCTGGCCACTTAGGACAATGTACTACATTGTACTACAGGAGTCCAGATCAGAGTGCTCATGATCCTCTCTGGTCTTTCCACTGCTCACAACTGTGCACATGAAAGGTATTGTGAGAATTTTGGAGTCTTGGCATCATAAGTACTATACATATACTGAGCCAGCCCCTAATGCCAGCACTAGTCCCTATGCAAGGGGTTTTATGATTGGCCCAACTGCTGCTCAGGGCTCTGGTCCCTCCAGGTTTTCTCAACTTCTCTGTCCTGATGATGGATTATTTGCAGTCACAACTCCACCTACAAAGAGCAATCTTTTGTTGTATATCTTACCGATGATCAATGAGTCAAGTTTACTCCCACTGTGCCAGATTGTTTCTTAGATAGTGACTGAGAGTTTATCTGATTGCTCAGCCCAGCATTAATGCAGCATAGGCAGGCAACATCTGACATATATGAGCCCAGCCTGCTCCCAGCATCAATACAGTTAACTGTATAAATGTCATTCTTTAAAAGTGGCAGAAGCACCTGAGAAAAGTCAAGGACGAGTATCAGAAATATGAAAAAAGCAAGGCAAAATCAAGCACCCAAAGAAAAACAAAAATGATTAAGTATAAGGCTACTAAGAAAATGAATTTAATAAAATGCTTCATAATGAATGACTATAAGGATTCTCAAAACAATACAAGAAAATGCAGATGGGCAATTAAAGCAAACAAGAAAACCAATATCACATCCCTCACTTGTAGGACAGAGGTAAAAGAGAGGAACTATGGGGCCCGGCGCGGTGGCCAAGTGGTTAAGGTCCTCGCCTTGCATGCCCGGGATCCCATATGGGTGCCGGTTCTATCCCAGCAGCCCCGCTTCCCTCCCAGCTCCCTGCCTGTGGCCCGAGAAAGCAGTCGAGGAAGGCCCAAAGCTTTGGGACCCTGCACCCTTCCGGGTCTCCCAGCTTCGGACCCGCATAGCATCGGCCGTTGTGGTCACTTGGGGAGTGAATCATCAGATGGAAGATCTTCCTCTCTGTCTCTCCTCTCTGTATAGCCGCCTTTCCAATAAAAATAATAAAAATAAATCTTTAAAAAAAAAGAGAGGAACTATGTACAAATCCATAATTGCAGTCTGAATGCAGCTGGGACTCCCAGTTCTCTCTTGTAATGTGTGAGTAGCCTACCAGATGAACTTCTTCTCATTTAACTTTGTTTCATTATTCTAGCATCCTACGAAGGTATGTTTGTGCCTTCATTACTGTTCACCCCTGCTTCACTCTCTTGGTATAAAGCAGAATCCTTGCTTTCTCTCAAAGCATGAGGAATGCAAGTCACTGTTGCCCTTCCACCTAAGTTAATTTTTTAGCTTTTTAATATCACAAAGTAAAGACATCTCTGAAAGTGTAATGAAATAGAGCAAACTATATGCAGCTGCCCTGTTTTCTCTCTCTCTCTCTCACTCTCTCTCTCTCTCTCTCTCATACAATTAGAGAACACAAAATAAAGGCTAAAACCTCAGTGCTCCTGCTTGGTTGTTCTAACCATAATTGAAAACACTACAAAAACTTTCTAAATTCCTCTTATTTCCTATGATGATAACATAGAATCCCCCCCCCCCCCCCAATACTAACACAGGGCCAGCATCATGACTCAACAGGCTAATCATCCACCCTTGGTGCTAGGATCCCATATGATATTGTTTCATGTCCCAGCTGCTCCACTTCCCATCCTTTTCTCCACTTGTGGCCTGGAAAGTCTGCAGAGGATGGCCCAGCTCCTTAGGACCCTACTCTGCCTTGGGAGCTCTGGAAGAGGCTCCTGGCTTCTGGCTTCAGATTGGCTCAGCTCTGACAATTACAGTCATTTGGAGAGTGAACCAGAAGATGGAAGATCTTTCTGTGTCTCTCCTTCTCTTTGTAAATCTCTCAAACAAAAATAAATGAACCTTAAGAACATAAAAAATTGAAATTTAAAAAATACTACAACTTATGGACTCAGCAATGGAATGTTATTATTTAAAAATGAATGCTTTCAGAATTCACACAAGATCAATTGAATTGAAATAATAGGTACTTGAATCAGTATTCCCATGCTAATGGGCAAAATTTAAATTCAAATAGGTTTCCTACTGGCAAAAGCAGTCTCCTTTTTTAGTGAAAGTTAACAGCATTGACTATTCAAAGCTCTCTCATATGCGTTTTCTTAATGTGATCATTCCAACAGCCCTGGGAGTTAGCACATTGCTGTCCGCTTTTGTTCTTTGCATGAGGAAATTTATCCTCAGATAGGCAATGGTGATTTCTCCTGGTAACACTTCAAGGGAATCAATAATCAAAGCAAACCACATGCATCCCTTTCTCCATGTGGGTCCATATGGTCCGACACAGTGACAATTTCACTCTTACTTTGTTAGATGCTGAGTTGGATGTTTTATGCTGTAAACATATTTGATAACTTCCAGTGCTTAAGAAAGTCATTCAACTAAGCACATAATTATTATGTAACTATTAGTCTCTTTGATCACAGACTCAAATAATTCTCAAGTACAGAAAATGAGCTCAATCAACATTATATACTTTACTCTGTTAAAAAAAAACACAAAAAAACACACAGCACAGTTTATTTAGCATTTGGCTAAGGCTGTTTCTATAGGAGGGATTGAAATCTAAATATATTCAAAATCACAAACTGCACATACAAACTGCTGAGCTAAATAACATGGCTTCTTTGACATAGCTGCAGGGTAATTCAATAATGTTTGAGTCTTCTGCTGTTTAAAAAGGCAAGTTGCAATTTCCAAGATATTTCTATTTCATACATTAATTTGAAATACAAAATGGTAGATTTATCAAGTCGATACTTACACATGAATGACTGAAAAGGGTTGACGGACTTTTCAGGGATAAGTCTAAGGACCCTGTTTTATGTTAAGATGAACACAAGATTACCTACCTTGCAAATTAACTGATGGTTAAAGTATCCTTATAATACGGAAGTTCAACCACACTTAAAAATTGAAGCTTAAAGACACATGCAGAAAAGTCAGATTTTAATCACCCAGGACAATCAGGAGCATTGAGCCTATGTCATTCTTCAATACCTGCATATTTTATAAACAAAAGTCCTAAATCAGAAAATAAGGTTTACATGTCCAGGTGCTCACATATGGCTCCATTTCTCCCTTTTCTATCTAATGAACTTACTTCCATTGTTTTTAATCATTTTTTAACTCTTTTTCAGCATAAAAGAAAATGTGGACAACTAGTAACCACCTGTGGCTGACTCACATCCTGGAGAACATTTGTCCAGGTCACATACAAATTGGCCTGAAATCAAAGATTCCAAGTGGAAAATTTTTGGCTTACAGCATTTCCATTCAATCCCTAAAATTATAGAACTATTTTTTTCATCTTCTTTCAGCTGTATTTTGAATTACTCCTCAACATTCATTAGCAAAGTAGAAGAACCTTGCTGAATATTTTAATTTTAGCAGTGTAGGTATTTTATAACTAGACAAGCAATGGATGTGTCAGATAGGTAATTATAAGAATCTTTATAATGAAAATACAGATATCACAAAATGCATATGCTCATAAGTCTACCTTTCTGAGATGGTTATTGTTCATTAAACTTGTAGTATCATCTTCTACATGCACTATTGCGGTAGACTTCTAATACATCAACAACCTTTTCAGGATAATCTTTGAGGTTCATTATTCTCTTTAATACTTGAGAAAGTGCATGTATGTCAGTTCTTTTCATTTCTTTGATTAATACTTCAGTAATTGCCCATTATCTTAGGAATAAAACTTAAATTCTTTTGTTTCAAGTTTTGTGATCTGCCTCCATTGCAAATGACTCTTCCATTTTTACATTAAGTGCCAGACTCTGTTCTTAGTCTTCCAAACAAACTAAGGCTTTTCTCTTCTTAGTAAACTCAGGTAATTTCATGAAAATGGCTTATTAATAATTTTCAGATTTTGCATCAACTGGGAAGGCTTTTCTAAGCTGGTGTAGTTCCATGTTCCTCTAGCCACCACTACAATTCCAACAAGAATGAAAAAAGAATTGCTTTCCTAAAACTTTACATTGTGGACATGGCTTCCACAATAAAATATTTGATCATGCTCCAAAAATCCCACTTTAAAAATGTTTTGTTTTAATAGATTCTCATGAAAATATCTGAATTTATTTGGTGTAGAAAACACACACAATGCTCATTACTATCAAAGATTGAAAAACTTAGAGCTATTTATTAAAGAGTAAGATATGTATGATTTTTCAAGTTGCATTTATCCTTATAGCTATTAACCTAGAATTGGAAAGAGAACATTAAAATAATTCTTAAAAGTCCCTTCTGGGCCCTTCCCTACTGTTACTTCCAATATACTCAAGTAACACCGTGATTTCATTTGGCTGATTTGGGAACTTCAATGCAAGAGCATGTATTGTATTTGTCTTACTTCCCTCAACATATTTGTGAGATTAAGCCATACATCTGCTTATGATTTGGCACATTCATTTTCATTCTGTGTAATATTCAGACATGTGAATTCTACTATGATTTATATTTTCAAGTAACATTTATACAGTGTAATTTTCACCCTTTTTCTGCCAAACTACTGCTGTGAGGCATACCCTACATATTCTCCAAGTGTTTCAATGAATGCATGTTAGACCTAAGTGTGGACTATTTGATCACAAGGCATGTCCATTCTGAGTTTATTGATTCTGCCAAAAATTTCCCAAAAGTGAATTCATTGATCTCTGCATACTTGAGGCTCATGATGATTTTTTAAAATGTTCTGTTGAAAAGCTTTGCCATTTTCATTTTTACATTTAAGTCTGAAACCCATGTAAAATTGATTTTTAATATTCTCTAAATTGTAGAGGACTATATTATTTATTTAAGGATATCAAATTAGCACAGCATCATTTTACTGTGAATTTGACCCTTAGTTCATTATCCCCACCGCCTGTTACCGTTTCAGAAATCAAATGAAAACGCACCTGTAGATATGATTCTAAATTCTCTGTTCTGTTCTGTTTTTCTTCTTATCTCTATGCAAATATAATTTTAGTTGGTGCTTCTTTGCAGTAAGATTTGGTATCTAGTAAGATAAGTTTCCCAACTTTATTTGCCAGAGTTCTTGCTCTTCTTGGCCCACAGTGTTCCCATATAAATCTTATCATCTGTTCATCTATTTCAAGGAGAAAATAACCTGCAACATTTAATGGATCATATAAAACTAATTATGTTGATATATACACTTGTTATCTTTTAGTATGAAGGCACTTTTATTCACGGTGTGACTAAGTAGAAGGAAACATTAATTTATGCAATTTCTGTTATCAAGGACTAATGTCATGGCTCAATTGGACATTCTCCACCTTCAAGTGCTGGCATCCCATATGGAAATTGACTTGTGTACTGGCTTGTCTGTTTCCTATCAGCTCCCTGTTTATTGTGTGAGAAATCACAGGAGGATGTCCAAAAGCTTTGTGATCTTGTACCTGTGTGGAAGACCCTAAAGAAGCTCTGGCTCGTGGCTTCAGATTTGCTCAACTCTGGCCATTGTGGCCATTTGGGGAGTGAACCAGTGGATGAAAGACCTTTATCTCTGTCTCTCCTTTTCTCCATAAATCTGCCTTTTCAATAAAGATAAACAAATCTTTAAAACAAAGCAAAGCAAAGCAAAACAAAGCACAATTTCTGCTAACATTAGACAAATTATAAAACTGAAATTTCAGTACGCTAATGATCCTTATACAATTTAATTAACTTCTAGTTTCCCAAGATTCTCTACTAGAATATAAAAATCTATCACTATTTGTCTCCAATCTTCACTTTCACGAGGAAGGCCTCAATCTATTTTTAAAGATCAGAAGTGGAGTAGCCAGGACATGATCCAGCCCCCATTTGGGATGCTGACACTGTAAATGGAGGATTAATTGTTAGGTCACCATGCAGTCCCTACACTGATTTCTAAATACTTTATGTCTTGGATACATGATAAATTGAAGATACATTGTTCCTTTTCCAAATTTCTTCTTCTCTATTGTATAAAATTGTGAAAAGTTTTGTTAGCTGTGTAGTTCACTACTTTGACAAATTTATCTGTAATTATTGATAGCTATTTTGTGTGAGTTCTAGGGATTTTCTGTGTAATCAATCACTTTGCATACAAATAGAAATTTTCAAAAATTTTTTTTTCAATTTTGATGCCTTTAATGTTATTCATTTTCATTTCTAATGGCTAGAAATTCCAGGGAAAATTTGAAAAAAAATTACAGTGGTAGTGAGTTCAAACATTCTTGCTTTATCCAAAGCACAATTATGGAATATTCATTCAGTCTTAAATGGAGGAATATCTTTGTGATTTTCATGATTGGATCTTATCAGTTTGAGGAAGCTATAATTTTAGGTAGATGAAAGTTATAAAGGTGACTGATTTCTCTCAAATATATTTCTGCCTCTGTTGAAAGGATCATCAATATTTTCTGATGGGAATTTGCATTGATTGAATTTTCTGTATTGTCATCCTTGTATTAGTGAGATAAATCCAACTTGTTTATGCTATACTGGCCCTTTGATGTACTTTTCTATGTGACTTGCTAATATTTTTTCAAGGATTTTTGTTTACATATTAATAAGTGATATTGGTCTATAGTTTTTTCTATTTAAAAGGATTGGTTTGATTCTCGTGTCAGGTTAATGTTCACCTGGTCAAGTAAGTTGAGCATTCATTCTATGTTCTGAAGGAGTTTACAAAGATTGTTTCCTTCAGTGTCGGGTGGAATTCACTGGAGAGCTAACCAGAACTAAATCATTCTATGCTGCAACATTTTATACTACATTTATGCTCTTAAGTTTGATATGGTTAAAATGTTCTTGTTTTCCCGTACTAACATAGATTTTAGAAAAGTGAAAGAAGCTCACCCTGTGGCACTGGAATCCCATATATGCCCTGGTTTGTGTCTGGCTCCTCTGCTTTGCTCCAGCTCCCTGCTTATGGCCTGGGAATGCAGGGGTATGTGAGCCAAGTCTTTGAGATGCTGCATCTACACGGGAGACCCAAAGAAGCTCCTGGCTCCTGGCCTTGGAGCCATACTTTAATCTACTATTCCCTGTAAGTTGCAATGTTCTCATCTTTGAAGTGAAGGAATGCGTATGAAAACGATTTAAGTTCTGCTTCACTTTCAAATGCTCTCTTATAGCATTTTAAGATGTGTCCGTGGCTAAAAGAAGTATTTTGCAGAAATACAAAAAGTAATCAAACTTATTTTTAATTTTGATGATTTATTATGTGCCTGAGAAGTGGATAACAGAATAGGTAGAAATGATAAGCAAATGATTCACTTAGTCTTTAATTATACATGTATTTGGGTTTTATTTATTTATTTATTGGAAAGTCAGATATTCAGAGAGGAGGAGAGACAGAGAGGAAGATCTTCCGTCTGATGATTAACTCCCCAAGTGATTGCAAGAGCCGATGCTATGCCGATCCAAAGCCGGGAACCAAGAATCTCTTCCAGGTCTCCCATGCAGGTGCGGGGTCCCAAGGCTTTGGGCCGTCCTCGACTGCTTTCCCAGGCCACAAGCAGGGAGCTCGATGGGAAGTGGAGCTGCGGGGATTAGAACTGGCGCCCATATGGGATCCCGGTGTGTTCAAGGCGAGGACTTTAGCCACTAGGCCACACCGCCGGGCCCCTTTACATGTATTTGGTATAAAACCCTAGAAATATCTTATGTTTATGTTAGAAAATGAAGAAAAATAAAATGAAATTAGCCTTCAATTTGTAATTTTGAACTCTTTTGAAACTAAGTTTAAAAATGTTGTTGGATTGTGTTTGCAAGATTTAGACTTCACCCAAGAAATATTTATTTATTTATTTACTATTTTGAAAGCAGAGTAAAAGAGCTAAGTCTTTATCTGATTCATTCCCCAAATGACTGAAACAGTTGTGGCTGGGCTAGGCAGAACTAGCATATAGGTGTTTTATCTGAATCTCCATTGTAGATGGAGGACCCAAGCGCTTTGCCCATCCTCTGCTTAGGTGCATTAACAAGGAGTCGGATTTGAGGAAGAGCATCCAGGCCTAGAACTAGTGCTTCTACAGAATGCTGGCATGGCAGGTAGTATCATAATCAGATGTGCCATAATGCAGGCCTCTACATGAAATGTTTCAAGAATATGTATTTTCTTCCCATCTTGTCAAATGTGTCAAATTATAACTAAAAGAGTAAATCAAGAGATAAAGAAAAAGATAGATTGTAAAGGATATAAACAAGAGACTGATTGATTTTAATATTCCAGATTGATTTTAATATTCTAGCATGAAAATTACTTGTATATACTTTATATATTCAATCACACTTTATTATTTCAATTCAGTTTTTCTATGGTTTAAGTTAGGTTTTTCTCATAGTAATAAAATCATCATGTTTAGAAGGTATATTATAGTAATGCTATGAACTAACAGTATGTATGTACTAAAGATAGGGGCCAATAGTATGGTAGAAGTATCTTTCAGGATGCTGGCTTCCTACAAGAGCACTGAATACAGTCTCAGAAACTCCATTTGTGAGTCAGCCCCTTATTAATGTGCCTGAAAAACAGCAGAGGGCACACGTTGGTACTGAGTGGGAGATCTAGATGTATTTCCTGACGTCAGGCTTTGGTACAGCTTAGTCATTTGGTACAGCTTTGTCATTTGGTACGGCTTAGCCATTTAGTGACTGCACTGCTTTGTCTCTCTGTGATTCTACCTTTCTAATAAATAAAATAATTCTTTGCAAGATAGTGCATTATGTTCATTTTCCATATTGATAGATGGCAGCTTGCTTACACGCATGCCAGATGGTGGGTGGCTGAGTCTGGCTCTAGTTCAGGCTGTCTTGTAAGATCTTATTCCTCATCAGAATATCATGATGTCTTTCATATTGCAGAATTTTTCAAAAATACAGCTCATTAGTTTTGTTGCTAACAATTCCTTTCAAATAGCTTCTCTTTAGTTGTGTGTGTTTATAACTCTATTGCTTTCATGTCTGTGTTTTCAGATACACCTGTGGGAATTAAAGAGAAAAAAAATCATCAATATAGGCTTTAATTGTACTGTGGTTCCTTCATTGTCATTGATCCAGGAGAGGCCTGATGCTGAACATTAACTATAATCAATTAATACATCTTAATATTTATAAAATTCAGAGTTGTATCTTAAAATGATATTCAAAGCATAATTTCTATATTTGTTACATTTATTTTCAATTAATAAAATTACTCCTAAGTGAAATTTGTGTATGAAATCAATACTAAATCAAAATTAACATTGTCAGGTACATAGGTGCTCAGCTGAAGGTAGCTAATGAGGAAAACAATGCAATTATGATTAGTGGCTTAAGGAGAACTTTTCAGCATTTCTTTTCCTGGGAGAAATATTTTCCAGAACTTCAAGAAAAGATAAAGAGCAAATAAAATTTTATTTTACAACTAGCATTTATCTCAGTGGTTAAAATCAAGGCTGGGACACCTATAGCTCACACTAGGGCTTAGATTTGAGTCCTAACTCCCTTCTGATTCCAACATCTTGCCAAGCCAACACTTGTAGGAGAAATGTTGGTTTAGATGCTTACATCTCTGTCAGCTACATGGAAACCTAATTTGAGATTCAAGCTCTGATCTTTGGCCTGGCTCTATCCTGGCTTTTTTGAACATATAGAAGGTGAAATAGTATTTGAAAGGTGTGTGTGTGTGTGTGTGTGTGTGTGTGTGTGTGTGTGTGTGTGCATTTGTGGTGGTGGTGGTGGGTGCATTTCAAATCAAGTAAACATTAATAAGCATAATTCAAAAATGTCATGGAGTTTAAAAAGATATACTCTGTAAGAGTAAATGCACTAATGCTTTATATCAGATAAAGGTTAACACATAAATCAATATTGAAACAAGATAAAGAATATTAATCCCTAAAGAAATAACACCCGAAAATATTTCCTGGAACAAATGAAATAATCTGTTTTGAATTTTTGTTGAAATAAGTTTAAAAATAATAGTTATGCAGTTGCCAAAAGGGAAAACAATGTGTGGGTGTCTATTCATAAACACTTTGTTGATAATAATAATTTATGTATAATTTCCATACCCTTTTCACACATATGATAATATGTATTCAATCAATAGTTGAAAATTGGTTAAATTAGCTTTTGCATTTAATTGTTCCATCATTTTCAGAGCTCTCTGCTCTTCTACTGCTACTGTATAAAATAATACTTAAAATAATAGTTTTTTTTTTTAAACAAGGGCTTGTTTTTGCTGTTGGAAATACGTCCATTCAAAGGTGCTCATCAATTCCTTACTCTCATTATTACAGAAACATAGAGACAATATGCAGTATTATAAAGCAGCAAACTTTACCCAATGTACTAAATCAGCAATCTTTCTGACAACTGAATACACACAATAAAGAGCCATTTGAATTGCTTTTAAAAGTTACACACTGCTGTTAAAGCTTAATTGGTGGGAAAGAATTTGGTTTAGCAATCATGGCACTGCTGGGAAACTCACATCCCACATCAAACATCCTGGATTCCAGTTCTGGCGCCATTCCTCATTCTAGCTCCCTGCTAAAATGCACCATGGGAGGCAACAGATGATGGCTCAAGTATTTGAGTTCTTGCCACCCACTTAGGAAAGCCTGGTTGAATTCTTTGCCAAAACTTGAGCCTGGCACCATTCTGGTGATTGTGAGTATTTGGAGTAGTCAGTATTTGGACTCTCTGCTGTCTTTCTACCTCTCAAGTACAGAATGAATAGATCGTACAACTGGTTATTACAATAATTTAATATTAAATTACTACTGTAATATTGTTTGTCTGCTTATATAACCTTGAAATATTCATTTAATTTTTTTTCTGAGTCTTAGGTAAAATTTATTGACCCTAAAAATAAATTCACCAAACAATGAGTTTGAATAATGGCTAAGGCTCACAAGCTGCAGATAAGATAATGAGATTTCTCCTCCTTCTTATCCACTTTAGTAATAGCAAAAGCATGGATTTTATTTTTACTTATGATCCATCCATTTGATAATATGTTTTACTGTAATCCCCTAGGCACAGACTCATCTTTATTCTGTTCAATAACATAGTATCTGGGGTAGTGATTATAAAAAGATGCCAACCAGGACAAGGAAGAATTTCTGCGGAGTTGAGTGGCGATCTTTTCTATCTACTTTCTTTCTTTTAAAGTTCCCAATGTTAAATTTTGAGCAAGCAGCAGCATGCCGGAGTATAAAGTCCATGGTTTACAGTGAAATAGCACATCCCTTAGGATAACATTGCTTTGAAGAAGAGATGACAGAAGCCCTGTTGGTTTGGCTTTGATGCAAATTACAACCTCTGTTTCCTGTAGTTCATGTCATGTTTGTGAGTTGCCTGCCTACATCTTCCCAGGACAGTGAAGGAAACTTATTTTAATCCCAAGGGAAAATAGAAATCAAAACAGTGTGCTCAGTAAATACAACATTTTTGTTCCAACAAAAATATATACATGCTTTTAAGTTAAACTCCATGGATATGGCTAGAAAATATCCTTTCTAATTCTGCAATGAGTTGTTTAATGTAAAAGATTCCTAATTTTGCAGGTCTTGACAATGACTGAGGCAATTTTTTTTTAAATAAAATAATAAAAAAGGCAAGAGTGTAATCTTTAACTTGGAAATTGGGAACCGGTTTGGTGTCATTTTTATGATGTTTACTGTTGGCTGCAGACAAACTAACTGGCAAGCATTTTAGGTGATTAGGAACTAAGTGGCAGAGACCTTCATGGCTGGAACACTGCATCCATTTAAACTACCATTTCCCTTTTATTTTTCTACTGTAGAGTTTGGAGACATTAATTATGTACCTCCCCCACTGCTGGCTGGATTAAGCATGTGAAAGCTTTCTGATGAGGAATAAGCAAAATCCACTCAGTGGCTGCTAGGAAAGCTTTACATTTCCTAACATTCTGTTTTTGTTTTTTAAAAGGCAGTAAAAATTTACTGTTGCCTTAAAAAAATTCTTATGTTGAAATCCTAACTCCAAGGGGGTGGTACTAGTTTGGGGCACTGGGAGTTAGATAATGAGGCTAGAGATATAATTAATGAGATCAGTACCCTTATAAAAGAGACCCCAGTGAATAGTAAACAACGATTAGTAAACAGTCATTGTTTATAAGCCTCAGTCATGGTACAGTAGCCTGGATGGACTAAAGCGCAACTTCTCTTTGCGTATGTGTGTGCTTGATTCCTCTGTACTTCGATTTGCATGCTACTTGAAGCTTCAGGGTCCACTCTTCAATATGTAAGAAGGCCAAGGAGAAACACAGACAGCTTTTACAGATTATATGTGGTAGACCAGGAAAAGTACTACTCCAATCAGCAGGGAGAGCTGCAAGCTATAGAGCATACAATTTCTAAAATTTAGCACTGCAAGGTATTGTTCAGCTTCTGCTTTTTTTTGCATGCTATTGGTCCTTGTCCATATCCTTTCAGTGACAGAGCAAGGTGGAGTTTATACTCTGAGATGACCAGGCCAGTGAAGGGCAATATGAGCGATAGCACTATTTCTGGAACTCCTTGTCAGGCTAGCTAAGCCTTGAAACTGTGTACACCATTTTGTTTTAAATTATTATTCTGCTCTATACTGTTTCACCACATTTAACTGGTGCTGATCCATGCTAAGCACACGTATAGCTAAAACTCCACATGACATAATTGGCAATAGTAAAAAAAAAAGTCACCTCATTTCAAGCATATTGGTATGTGAAAATAGTTATTCAGTCCATGATTGCTTACTCCATTTGGGTATCTCATATGGTGGCTATGCTTGCTGCACCAAAATTCCTACAACTCAGAATTATGTTTATAAAATTGCATTCAGTAGATGCATGGCATATGTTACAGAGTGCTATTGGGGATCTTAAGTGTTAATATTAAAGAACAAACCGGAAATACTAAGGTGCTATGTTAATAGTAATTTGTAAGACATATAGTTTAAAACTCTTAAATGAACTAGGAAGCTTGTGGAAAATAAGATTTTAATCCCTTGGCCCCCCCCCCCCCATTGACATGGCAAACACTGCTTCCAGTTCCGTTGTTTGGAGAAATATGACTAAATTGTGCATCTTCCAACATTTTATGCAATTGGGAGTGGGTGTTGCAGACATTGTCGCCTAACAGTCGAGCCACCCCTGAGGATTTTCTTACACCATATGATGAGTGCTCTTTTTGAGTATCATCTACTTTGCCTCTGACGCAGCTTCCTGCTGACGTCCTGGGTGTGGGCAGCACATATTGGCTGAAGAGCTTGTGAGCCTGCCAATCACCTGGGAGACTTGGCTATAATTGCAGACTCCTGGCTTTAGTCTGACCCGTCCCTGGCTCTTGCAGGCATTTGGAGAGTGAACAAGTGGATGGAAAATATCTGTCTTCATCTTTCTCTGTTTTTCTCTCTGCCTCTCCCTATCTTCTTTTCAAAGTAAAAAAAAAGACATAAACAATAAGATAATATAGTTATGAATGTGATGCTTAGAATACATTTCTTTCAGGCTTGTTGAGAACTAAGACACATAAAATATGTACATCAAAATTTGAATTTTAAAAATATTCATTAGCATCAATGACTATATTACTCGGAACTATAAACACCAAGATGTTCAAATTTTCACACTATTTGTTCATGCGTTCTTCTGTTTTCACATATTAGTGACTGAATTATTATTATTATGTTGTAGAAGGCATAAGGCTATAGTAAATGAGATATATCTGTTAGAGAAGTTCCAAAATGATTCATATGCTGCCAAACTTCATTACGTTACAGAAACATTGTGTGTTAGAATGATTATCACTGAGTCAAACCAAATAATAGAATGTCAGGTAAAGATATGGCATTAAATGAATGTCATTAAAGCATTGTTTCTTTTAATGACTCATAGGTATATTCAACTATTTCATTGGACAATTTCATAGTGTTTCCGTGGAATATCAATATTTCAATTAACTATGAATGTTTTTGTTCTTATTTTGGCATTTTCTTTGCAGAATATTTGCAATAAGCATGTATAGATTTGCTTATAAACCATACTTAAAAGAAAAAAAAAACAACTGTTTTTCCACATCAGATTTCAAACTTGTGTAACCTTGAGAATCAAAGTGGGTATCAGAATTTTTTTTGCAAAAGTACCTAATTAGTGCAATATTCTGGATTCCAACTTTATTCCCCTGGAGCTAAGTTAAATTCTTCAAAACAATGCAGATTACCTCTTTGATTTCTATTTTACTTTATATAACACATACATTTATTGTTACACCAAAGACATGTCCAACCATTTTCAGATTTCTAAGGCAATTGCATTTTATTTTGTGTGTCCCTGCTGTATGTTTACTTATAATATAGTCCTCTATTCTTCAGTATACTAGAAAAAAACAGATGATATTTATAGATTTTGATAACTTTGTGGATATCTTTATTCCAACAACACTGTTAGGAAACTGCTTAATCTCTTAAAGAATCCATAGCATTCGCCTCCTCCCTCTTCCCAGGATGGTACCCAAGCATGTAGTGGCAGTGAATGATGCACAACAGAGAAACCCAATACCATACCTGAATATGATGTCTTTTATTTGTTATTTTTTTTTCTACAAAAGGCTTTATTTTGATTTGAAAAAGCGGTTATACAGAAAGAAGGAGAGACAGAGAAAGAAATCCTCTCCCCTCTAGTTCATCTATCTAAATGGCCCCCAAATCTGAAGCTGAGCTGATCTGAAGACAGGAGCTTCCATGTTTTTCACAGATGTGACAGGGCCCCAGGCACTTTGGCCATCTTCTGCTGCCTTTCCAGGCTGAATGCAAAGCGAAGCAGCCAGGACATGTACGGATGCCCACATGGGGTGAAGGGTCACAGATGCATGCTTAGTTTACTAAGGTACAGTGCTGACATAAAAAATTATTTTTCAATTTGGAAAAAAGAGAAAAACAAGCGAGAAAGCAGGGAACAGAGTGGGGAGGAGGGAGAGAGACAGAGAGGAGGAAGAAACTTTCCACCTACTGGTTCACATCCCACATCTCTCCAAATGTGTACAGCTGTCCAATTTGAGCCAGGCCAAAAAAAAAAAAGTGAAATAATTAAGCCTGGGATTCATTTAAAGTCTCCCATGTTGGTGGAAGGAACCCTCGTACTTAAATCACTACCAAGTCCCCTCCAGCATGTGCATTGCTAGGAAGCTAGGTTGGAAGTGGAGCTGGCACTTGAATCCAGTGACTGTTATGAAATGTGAAATAGCTTAAGCTGGTTCTGCGTCAGTATGTCCATGTGGTGTTTTTTGATTAGTTTTGTATTCTGCTGAGGTCTGACCTGTCTGTGCTTGTTGTTTAAGGCAAACTGGGCTGGCGTTTCTTCCTAAAGCTCGAAGCTGGTACCACCTATGGTCTGCCCCCCTTTTCCCTTGGCTTGAAGGGCTCAGAGTCATGAGTCTAGTTGCATTGGTCTGACATGGTTTCCCTGGATGCCTGGTGATCATGTGAGGGCAGCTCAGCTTGTGAGCCTGCCATGCAATACTTTATTAAAAAGAAGACTTCAGCCCTAACTGAAAACCTCCCCAGGTTCTAAGCCTTCTCTGTTTTGCTCTTTGAATTGTGAATGATACTAATTTACAGAAATATAACTTATGTACCAAAGAGCAATGTAACCAAGATCCTATGTACTCCAATAAACTACCCATCCTATTCAGCTCCCAGAGGTACTGGGAATTCCAGTGACTGTGGCATTAACTTATTGTTCTACTATACAGATTTATCACCAAAATGCATATCCAGGAACAATATAACTTATAATTTCATTTTCTGGCCTTTAAAATTCATACAAATAAAATCATACTGTTAAGTAAACATTTCTAAACATTACTTCTTATAGTTAATATTATGACTACAAAATTTATTCATGTTGCTTCACATAGATCAGGTTTAATTTTTCTTTTTGATTGGATTGTATCCCATGGTGTAAACAATTCCAATGCACATTTAAAATTGATTATATTGTGTTTTATGTCGAGAACATACTGTAGGGGCAAAGGGAAATTTCCTGTCTGCCCTCTGAAGGTTGTAGTAGTAGAGTGACAATGGATTAAATAAGAGAAAAGGCATTCATGTTTATTAGCAAGCATAAACTTAGAACTCCCAGCAAGGAATAAGGAAATAGCACAAGTGTGATTACCACTAGCCCAACTTGCTTCAGAAACTTGTATACCATTTGCTGCTGGAGAGGTAGGCAAAAGGGGAGCAGGCAGTATTTGGGGGTTGTTAGTGAGACGTTAGAAAAAGCATGGGCCTCTGAAACCAGAGTTTAGTTTGTGGAATGATTCTCTTTGAATATTGAATAAACCCTTGGGACAGGTATCTTGTAATTGAAGGCCACCCAGGTGTAGTTATATTCCTGAGTCTTCCTCCATGTGGAAGAAGGCAGCTGTTTCCCATGGGCAGTGTGGTGTTAAGTCACATAAGGACATTTTAGAAAGAACCTCTCTGTGGGCCTCTGGGAGACAGGAAAGAGAGGACAAGGTTAGAGGAACCTTGATCCTCAGTCTGCTTTTAAGCTTTTTAATTTCCTTTAGATCAAATTTCTCAGCATGCCAAAATACACCATATTTTTGGAGTAGCATTCTTGGAGCATCAACAACATCAGACTTAATTTTATTTTATGATGGCATTTTTTTTCATTTTTTGATGATTATAAATGATGCTGCTGGGAATATTTTTAAAAGCACAAACAGGATTTTTGAATTAGGCACAGGATGTTTTGTGTCCTCCTCAAGGGAGATGAATGGACAGAAGCTCAGTGGTGGCTCTGCCTGTGTTTAATTTGTACTCTGCTTTCTTCAGTGAGAACGAATCTCAGAAGCTAGCAGCGGGGCTATCTTTGATATGAGCTCTGAACATCCTGGTTGTTATAACAAATCTTGTGACCTTGACTTTTAGTTTACTTAAAATAGCTCCACATTTGGGTAACTGACTCACTGCTTACTTTCCTTATCTAGTTTATCCCTTATGCAAATAGTTCCATACTATGACCCAATGTAGTGTAACAAGGTCTTATGCAGAGTTTGACTACCAGGTACTTGTAGTGCCCATCACAATGCCCTAACCGTTGAAACATGCAGGGATGTCTGTTGAAGGCAGAGTTCCAGAGAGGAAGAGAGAGACAGAGAGAGACAGAGACAGAGAAATATGTCTTCATTCTGCTGGTTTATTCTACAAATGGCCACAATGCTTGCGGTAAGGACTCACCAAAGCCCAAATCCACAAGCTTTGTCTAGATCTTCCATGTAGATTCGCGGACTCAAGGACAAACCATGCTCTGCTGCTTTTCCAGATGGATCGGTAGGAAGCTAGATTGGAAGTGAAGGAGCCTGGCACAATGGCTCAATGGCTGAATCCTCACCATGTAAGCACCTGAATCCCAAATCTGGGATGAATCTTGTCCTGGCTTCCACTTTCCCTGCTTATGGCCTAGGAAAGTAGTGGAAGATGGCCCAAAGGCCTGGAGCACTGTACCCACATGGGGGACATGGAAGAAGCTCCTGGCATTGGATTGGCTCCGCTCAGTCATTGCAGCCATTTGGTGAGTGAAACAGTGGATGGAAGTTCTCTCCTCTCTGTAAATCTGAACTGCCTTTCCAGTAATAAATAAATCTTTTTTTTTTTTTTACAATCTTTACATACTTAATTGGGGTAAAAAGGTTCAAGGGCTATAGGAAAGTGGGTAAGACTATTATTTCCACATTGTTTCTTTCATGTTTAAAGGGGAGTATTAAGGGAGAAGGCCCACCCAATTTCCCACCATCCCCAGGTCCTGGATGTAGGGTATGCTCTGAGGTTCTTGCTCAGGTGGTTTTGATAGTTCGCCAGTTATGATTCGCTGCCAATCTTGCCACTCCAAGCACTATGAGGTCTTTGAAGAATCCACCGATTGACATAGTCCATCATAAAATCTCCGTTTGCCCTGTATTTCGCTACCATCATATAGCTGAGATGGTTGATTGACCTGTTCTGTCTTCTGTGTTTTTTTGGTTAGGGTTCTGAGTCCAGCATTTTGATTGGGGAAATCTCCAAAGAAACGTTGTCTGGGGTGTTCTCCAACCAGATTCTTGTATGTACTAGCAGGGACAGGGCCCAGCTCAGTCCATGGCCCTGATCAGCTGGTGGTTGCGATTGCTGGGTTGATTCTGTTTTCAGCCCGACTTCCAACTGGAACCAATGGGTGTTGCAGTCCAGTCTGGTGCTGCCCAGCACATTCTCGGCCTTCGCATAAACAAGTGAGAGCTGCAGCCGAGTTGGAGCGACCCACAATAACCCCTACCAGGCCCATCCCCTACCCTGGTTTGTTAGTATGTGTGGCAGACTAGTCCAGTCTGTCCCACACCCCATTCCACCCCAGCCCCTGTCCTGGTTTTCCTGCCCTCCCGTAGAAGTGGTAACCCAAGAGGGATGAGCCCACTATTTCCCTCCCAGGTCTCTCCCACTCCCGGATTATGCACTTTCCAGGTAGTTCTGTGGTTTGACTTGACAGAACTGCCCCCCAGTGCCAGCTTCTGCCAGCTGATGCTGTGGCTAAGCCCAAACAACCCTCACCCACTCTAGTTTTGTTTGCAGCAGTAGGTGCAGCCTGGCTTTCCCCTGATCTAGTCCACATGAGGCATATAGGTGTTGTAGCCCTGGCTAATCTGGTCTGCCCCCATCCCAGCTCATGCTCTCCAGTGGGAGTTCCCCTGCCGACTCCGCCCTCTCCCTTCCTGGTTCTCAAGTGTGCTGGTTGGGTGCTGTGGTCACTTCTGGCACAGGCAACCTCACCTTGGCATTCCGTATTGTGCACTAGTTTTTGTTGTGACCGAACCCAGCTCGACCCACGCTGTTCTGGTGCCTGGATTTGCCAGTGGATGATGTGAACACATTCAACCTGGTATTTCCCTGATCCATGCCAGATGTAAGAATAAATAAATCTTAAAAACAAACAAACAAATGGACCCGAAATAATAACCTAGTGGCTAAAGTCCTTGCATGCGTCTGGATTCCATATGGAAACTGGTTCAAATGCGAATAGCCCCAATTCCCATCCAGCTCCCTACTTATTACTTGGGAAAGCTGCTTACAATGGCCTAATGCCTCAGGACCCTGCACCTGTTTGGGAGACCTAGAAGAGGTTCCTGGCTCCTGGCTTTGGTTTGCTCAGCTCCAAATACACATGCACACACACACACACACACACACACACACACACACACAAACCCCTACCTTTCATTCACTGGTTCACTTCCAAAATGGCTACATAAGTTGGGGATGAAAAGTCTGACTCTGGAAGTTCTTTGATTTTTGTTTATTTATTTATTTTTTCATTTCTGCTGTGATGCATTGGTCATTCAATAGTGTGTTATTTAAGTTGATGTTGTTTTAAATTTTCTGTTTTCCTCTCTGTTGCTAATTTTGTTTCATGGCTTTTCATTTAAGGGGATGTATAGCAACTGTGTAGTAGAGACTATTACATAGAGGTGTGAAGATACAATGCAGTGCATCTCTAATTTCAAATAAAAATGGACTCTGAATGAAACTGTTGAATGTATCTTGACAATAGGATGCTGAACTCTTTACCACTGTTCATGCCTACATGTCAGTATACACCTAAATAATAGATTGATGGATTTATGACTGATTGTGAAGGACTATACTATCGTAATGACATGGTGACAATTAGTGGAGGCGTTGGGACTTGGGAAGGGGGGGAAGGGAAATCCCATAGCTTATGGAAATGTATCATAGAATAATAAAATCAATTAATTAAAACACATAAAAAAAGTTTCCTGGGTCACAGGGAGAGTACTCAGATTATAAATATGTGATTATTAAAATACTATTATTTTGTATTTTAACACTTTGTAGCAGTATAAAGAGAATAGATTTATGAATCCCATGGTTACAGTTGCATTATAAATTAATATTTTATTTTTTATTTTTTTTAAAGATTTTTATTTTTATTATTTTTTCATTGGAAAGGCGGATATACAGAGAGGAGAGACAGAGAGGAAGATCTTCCGTCCGATGATTCACTCCCCAAGTGAGCGCGACGGGCCGATACTATGCCGGTCCGAAGCCAGGAGCCTCTTCCGGGTCTCCCACGCGGGTGCAGGGTCCCAAAGCTTTGGGCCGTCCTCGGCTGCTTTCCCAGGCCACAGGCAGGGAGCTGGAAGGGAAGCGGGGCTGCCGGGATTAGAACCGGCGCCCATATGGGATCCCGGGCGTGCTAGGTGAGGACCTTAACCACTTGCGCCACCGCGCCGGGCCCTAAATTAATATTTTAATGACATTTATCTTAGAATTGCAACAATCATTGAATTATAAAATGTCATTGGCATAAGAATAAATCAAGGAAAATAAAAGCAAAAAAAAATTTTATATGCTTGAACATTCTATGATGCCTGGGATACACACGGTGCTTTTCATATTGCTTCTCATTCCACTTTGATGTCTCAAACATAACCTTATCTCCCTAATTAAAATCTTTCATCAAATCCTCAAAAAAAAAAAAGTTGAGGATGGGCCAGACCAAGTAAGGAGCCAGAAACTCCATCCAGCTCTGACAAATGGATGCTGCGGCCCAAGCACTTGAGCCTTTTGCATTGCTTTTGCAGGTGCCATAGCAGCAGACAGACTGGAAGCCAAGCAACAGGGACTCAAAGCAGCAGCTTAACTTGCTGTACCACAGTGCCAGCACCTAAAGTTGATGGTCTTATTAGACATCCCTGAGTGTTTCTAACATGTGTCCTTTCCTTAATCTCCACCCTGAGCAAGAGGGCGAGATGGAGATTCTAGGACAAGCATCATTGGACCTGACACACTCTCTGCCTCCTATGGTCCTTTTTGTGCCTCAGACAATATTTCAGGCTTGGCCCCTCCAACTACAAGATTTGGGACTTTGGCTTCTGAGAGTTCCTCCAATCTCCCTGGATGTAACATTGGGCTCTGAATGGAGTGATTTTTTTTTCCTGTCTTGGTAATAAGCAAGTATGATCAAATTTCTCACTACTCATGTCTTACATAAGTATTTTTCAAATCTGTCGTCTCTCTGCAAAATGTAAAGTGACAGAGATAGCTGAGAAGGACAACTTGTCCCAGCTCATGTCTGTCTCTGCTATGAGGGTTGGTGCACCTTGCTTTAAATGGATGAGAAATTCATACAGCATCAGATTCACAGAATGTTGAAATCCAAATGATAGTGTTTCATAAATATTTTTCCCTTCCAGGTTTGCGTTGCTGGTGCAGCTGTGAGGCAGAGAATACAGACCTTCGTGTTTCCACTGGGCACCACTGCCTCCGGCTACTGCTAGTGTTTACGTGAATTAGGAGCACCTACCCAGATGAACTCACTGCAACAGATGAAGAAGGTTCTTTTTGAGGACTGTACCAATTCTGTATAATTTCTCAAAAGATTAATATATCAGAATTAGGAAATGAGAACAATGTGATTTTATGACAGAGCTCTTTCGCTATTTATACATAGGAAATTATGTTGATTTATGAGGGACACTATTACATTTAGGCATGTAGAATTAAAGCATCAGACTACATGAAAATTAGAGAATTGCATTTAAATGCTTTGCAAATATAGCTGGTGTTGAATAAAATTTACCCTCGAAACAATTTTTCTCTGTTGCACACTGAAATAAAGAAGCAATATCAAGTTTTGTGAACATTAGAGTGCTTACCATAAGCCACTCCTGTGGAGCTTGTACTCAATGGAGGTTGGGGGTGGGGTGGGAATTTATATAAATCTTCAATGGAATTACTAACCTGATGATAAGAAACTTAAGGTGGATAGGATGTTCTTCCTTATCAGAGAGGAACACTGATCTACTTTATGTAGTAGAAAAAAGTCAGGTTTTCTCCTTTACCTAATAAGAATAAAATGTAGCATTATACCATAGAAGAAAAACATTGTATTGTGTTTGCTTTCCTACAGCAGACTCAGAACACAACCAATCATTAATATAATTAGAAAGATAAATTAAATCAGAGCATGTGGTTTCCTGGATAACACTAGGAAATATTTTGTAAACAGAGTTTTTAATAATTGATAAACTAGAGGAATTATACACAGTGTGTACCTTTCAAAAAACCCCCTATTTTGGCAATATTCTGCTCATATTTAACAATATTGCCTTTAATAAAATAACAAGAGTAGCCAACATGGAGCAATTAGGTCAGACAAACTAGGAATTAATTACTGCAGACAGGCCCATATGTCACAAAGGCATTGCACATGTTCTCCAAGCGAGCAAAGGGAAAGGTTTATTCTGGGAAAGCTCTTGAGATAGTGAAAGGGACATTGCTGCAAGAGTAGAATCCAAAGTGACTTTGTGGAATTCAAATCATGAGAGTACAGAGGTGTACTACATATACTTTGGTGAGAAGTTTTTCTAGTACTTATTCAATTACTTGAAATAAGTTACAAAATACCCAAATGATGTGGTTTCAACAGCCACAGCAGTCCATGAGTGCCATGAACATAACTGCAGCAAACCATCATTGGTTCTGATTCTCTCTATGCATCTAATTTTTCAGGTAAGTATGGAAAACTGTCAACTCCTAAACTTTTGATTATATATGCATGATTGAAATTCAAAATACAGTCCCTACTTATGTTTCAGTGTAAGAATTATAAATCAGTCTCTGAGTTTTTGTTCCCTAAATACAATCCAATACTTACACTTAGTCCTAAAAATAGGTTGTCAATTCCAATATCTATTTGAGTGCTAAAGCATAGCAACTTTGTAAAATGCATGTATATCAAAAGAATTGTGGCAATATTTTCAATTGCACTGAAATAAGTAAAAATGCCCAATTGACCCTTTTGTAAATTAACTGCGTTCTTCTAGACTGGAGCCTTACAACTCCAATTTTTAATCAGCTTAATTACTATCTTGGAGGTATAGCTGAGGATGTCAAATTCCTGCTTTCCCACAAGAAGTCTTCATGATATTTTATATTCTAGACGTTCCAGTTATGGGGGAACCCTTTAAACGAGAGATTTCCAATTTGCAAGTAAAAGGGAACCCAGACAAGTAATAAACTGTATCCTGAATTGTATGAAAACAGAAAAAGAGACAGCACCTGAACCCATAAGGGCTTGTGGTGATTACAGAATTGGAGGCCACTTACTTAAAGTTACCATAGCTGCCATCCTGATAAATGATCCAGATCCCAACTTTATGTAAAGTTTCAACTTAAACATCAACTACCTTAGGGCAGAACTAATCATGGAGCCCCCACACAGTGAATTGTTTTATGGAAACAAAAAGAAAGTCGGGCCCAGCGCGGTGGCGCAAGTGGTTAAGGTCCTCACCTTGCATGCCCTGGATCCCATATGGGCGCCGGTTCTATCCCGGCAGCCCTGCTTCCCATCCAGCTCCCTGCCTGTGGCCCGGGAAAGCAGTCGAGGATGGGCCAAAGCTTTGGGACCCTGCACCCGCGTGGGAGACCCGGAAGAGGCTCCTGGCTTCGGATTGGCATAGCATCGGCCATTGCGCTCACTTGGGGAGTGAATTATCAGACGGAAGATCTGATAATTCTCTCTTCTCTCTGTATATCCGCCTTTCCAATAAAAAAAAAATAATAATAAAAATAAATCTTAAAAAAATAAAAAAAAAGAAAAAGAAAGTCTTGTTTCTTTTTAAAATGCTTTATTATTATTATTATTATTAAGCAGATTTACAGGGATAGAAGAGACGGGGGCAGGGGTGATCTTCCATCTGTTGGTTAACTCCCCAGACTGCAGCAACTGACAGAGATGGGCTGGTCCAAAGCAAGGAGCCTGGAGCTTTTGCCAGGTGCCCTATGTTTGCCCAGGGGCAGGACTTGGACCATTCCTTTCTGCTTCCTCAGGGCTTAAGCAGAGGGCTGAGCCAGAAACGATGTAGCAGGACCTAAATCTGTACACATTTAGAATTCTAGTGCCACAGATAGAGACTTAACTTACCATAGTACCAACTCCAATTCTTGTTTCTTTTTAAATTTTGCTGTTATTTTTGCCCAAAAGAGTGGTTCACAAATTTTAACTTGGACTAAATAAACTCAAAGAGGAACTGTCAGATAATATTCACTAGGATCAACTAAATTTGAATTCCAAGTGAAGATTTTTTGGGGTGGGTGTGGGACAAAATTGCGGCATACTCTGCCTGCAATGCCTACATTATAAGGTGGATGGTTCAAGTCCTGACTGATGAAATTCTTATCCGGCTCTCTGCTAATCACGTGGCAAAAACATTGGAAACTGGCTCATGTGTTTGGACTTCTACCACCCATGTTAAATCTCTCAGCCAAGCGCCTGGAAGGCTCGTTCAAATACAGGCTGGCCTCATTCTTAGAGATTTTCAATCAATAGATTTGGAGTGGCCTTCTAGGGTTTATATATCTAATGATATTCCACAGAATATTGGTGCTGCTGGCCCCAGAAACACATCCTGAGAACCACTGCTCTAAATTAAAATATGAGACCATTATTTAAAAATTGACTTAGTGGGCTTGGCATCAAGTTTCAGTGGCTAAATCCTTGCCCTGCATGCAACCGGATCCCATATGGACACAACTACTCTACTTTCCATCTAACTCCCTGTTTGTGACTGGGAGAAAACAGTAGAGGCTGACCCAAAGTCGGGGGACTCTGCTCCCATGGGGGAGACCTGGAAGAAATTCCTGGCTCCTGGTTTCAGGTCAGCTTAGCTCTAGCTGTTGCAGCCACTCGAGGAGTGAACCAGCAGGCAGGTCATTTTCTCTTTCTTTCTGTAAACCCTCCTTTCCAATAAAAATGAATAAATCTTTATTTAAAAAATCAACTTAGTTACATGCACTTTCCCTGTTTCTGATTATTTAAAATAAGGATCAAATTCTGAGTTAAGCATCATCCTGGGGCTGTCGTTCTGGCATAGAGGTTAATGCCAGGTATTATATAATGCTGGCATCGTATATGGGCAGTGGTTCTAGTCTCAGCTGTTCTGCTTACATTGCAGCTCCCTGTTAGTGCACCCCGTAAGCAATGGAGGGTGATCCAAGTGCTTTGCCTCAGGAGCTATGTGGGAAGAAGCTGTAGGCTCCTATTTCCGATTTGGCCATTGTGGACATTTAGGGATTGAATCGGCAGATAGATGAAAGATTCCTCCCCCATGCACTTTTTCAGTTTCAGTCTCTCTCATTCATTCTCTGTAACTCTGCCCCTTTTAAATTTATACAGATATATATTATACGTACACACACACACATACACACACTAAAGGGTAATCCTAAATCTTTATTTTTGATTGCATTCTCCTCTAAACTCAGAAGCATTATATTTGCTTTGGCTCCTGTTTCTGGTAATATATTCTTGAATCTTCAAGCAGAATTTTTGCTTCTTTGGGTATTTTAATGCTCAACTGTATAAAATTTTAATGGCCCAATGTAACAAGATTTAAAAAAATGAACTTCTGGGCCCAGTGCAGTGGCCTAGCAGCCAAAGTCCTTACGTTGAAGGCACCAGGATCCCATATGAACTCCAGTTCTAATCCTGGAAGCCCCACGTCCCATCCAGCTCCCTGTGTGTGGCCTGGAAAAGTAGTCAAGGACGGCCCAAAGCCTTGGGACCCTGCACCCGCGTGGGAGATCTGGAAAAGCTCGGGCTCCTGGCTTTGGATCTGCTCAGCACTGGCCATTGTGGTCACTTGGAAATTGAATCATTGGATGTAAGATCTTCCTCTCTGTCTCTTGAGACAGTAAGACATTATACCTGCTTTCTTATGCTATCACTTCTTTTTTTCAAATGAAATTTAAACTATATTGACTGCATTTAGAAGAGGGATAATCATATCCTTACGTGTATGATTTATCATCGTAATCATTAGACTGTGCCATAAATCAATAACTTTTGAGAATATTACTGACATTATTGCTAACATTCAGCCTGCAAGTTTTATAGTACTCCTCTTTTTAGCTATGTAACTATTTTGTCATAAGCTACCTTGATTCTTGCAACTTTGCATCGCATTCTAACCAGCTGTTTTTCCTGGCGTCCACTTTGCTTGAGGGCATTTTTAGTGCTTGGCATGAACACTGTAGGAATATTAGGCGCCTTTCGCTCCAAATGACTGCATTGTTGTGGCCATTTCAATCCATGCTGCGCTGCTCATTGACTCTGAATTGTTGCCATATCCCTTGCCTAAAACCTCGTCCACGGGGGCAACTAGACTGTATTCTGCACTATCTACTCCTGACCTCCTGCCTGGTTCTCTCAGTCTCCTGTTTTTTTGGCCATGGAATCATCTGCCTGTTTTCTTACACCTGCCAATCTGCACAGCTGGAGGCATTTAGCTGCCACCTGCAGCACCTCAGGTTTTGTCACATAGCCCAGAGCCACAATGTTGTCCCTGAACCTCCACCCTCACTACTTGGTGCCAAAACTATTACTCCACTTCCACCTGTGTGAGACCTTTCACTCGTATAGGCTGTGGGACTGCTATGTTGTGCTTTCTCCGCACGCAGGCTCTCCTTATACCAAATTCAGGTCCTATCTGAGAACCACCTGTCATTCTGGGCAGCTGCGTAGTGACTGCCACCATATTCCCCTAAGAATACCCTGCTGCCTTGGTTTTGCTTTATTGTTATTTTGCCTCGCAAATAGAGAAAAATGAACTTTATAGTATGGACCTCAGAGCAACAACAGTATACACACATACATCACAAAGTAAATTTTTTCCTCTTACTATATGCATGATTACATAAATAAAATGAGAAATAATTTACAATGTAATTAGATAAATTCAGTTATAAGAAAGTTCTTCAAAAGTTCATGGAAATGCTTACTATGAAAAAGATTATGTATAGATTTCATATTATTTTGCTTCAAGGTAGAAGGGTCGGGGATGGTATGATGGCTTAACTTGCTAATCCACCTGCAAGAGCTAACATCTCATATGTCACCGGTTCAAGTACCGATTGCTCCATTTCCCATCCAGCTCTGCTTATGGCCTGGGAAAGCAGTCGAGGACGGCACAAAGCCCTGGGACCCTGTACCATGTGGAATACCCAGAAGATGATTTTGGCTCCTGGTTTTAGATGGGCTCAGCTCCAGCAGTTTTAGGCATTTCAGGAGTGAACCAGCAGTTGGAATATTTTTCTTTTGATCTCTTTCTGCAAATATGCTCTCCAATAAGATATAAATAACTAATAAAACATTTAGATAGGTAGGTCTTCTCACCTCAAATTTCATGAACATTTAAATTTTTCATATTAATTAAAATGAGTTCAATAGATTAAAATCATTTACTGATGCAATTACAGGCATACAATGTTTCCTTCCTCCTACTAAAGACCTTGAACACAATGAATCAAAGAACCAGCATGTTTATAGCAGCACTATCCATGAACTTTTTGAAGAATGCTTGTGTTGTTATGAATGAAACACGACTAATATCAGTGGCAGATGCCACAGCAAGTGGATTCTTGGAGCATTCTAAAGGGGATTTGGCCTGCGTAGAATATTTAAATACATCACTAGCAAACCAAACTAGTTTAGCTTACACCCACATAACCATTTTTTTTTTTTACTCACAATGACACTGGTATGATAACAGAAGCAAATCACTCACCCAGAACATACACCTTAAATGTTAAATCAATAGAAAGCTGGAATAGGAGTATTGTAAAGACTTTTAGAAAATAATTTACTGATTTGAAATGCAGAGTGTCCAAGAGTTAGAGACACAGAGAGATCTTCCAGCCACTGATTCACTCCACAAATGCCTGAAGCAACCAGTGTTGGACCAGACAGGATGAGACAGGAACTCCAACCTGTTCTCCATCTTGGGATGCAGGTGCTAAAGAACTCGGGTCACCATGTGCTGTCTTCTAAGTTGCAGTAACAGGAAAGGTGATCAGAAGTGAATGATCTAGATCCCAGACTTCCACACAGACATGACATGCATGCTCAGATTTGGTGACTTTGTGTCATTCATCAATGCCACTGCTATCTGATTTACACAGTTCAACTTAAACAATTTTTTTATGTAATCTTGTTAGGGCCTGGCCTGATAACCTAGCAGCTAAAGTCATCACCTTGAACATGCTGGGATACCATATGGACACTGCTTCTAATCCCAGTAGCCCTGCTTCCCATTCAGCTCCCTGTTTGTGGCCTGGGAAGGCAGCGGAGGATTGCCCAAAGTTTTGGAACCCTGGAATTGTGTGGGAGACCCAGAAGAGTTTCCAGACTCATGACTTCGGATTGGCTCAGCTCCAGATATTGTGGCTGCTTGGGAATTGAATCATTGGATGAAAAATCTTTCCCTCTGTCTCTCCAACTCTCTGTAGATCTGACTGTCCAATATAAATAATTCTTAAAAAAAGTAAATTTGTTAGGACTTTAGAAATCACAGAATTATGTAAATGCCTTAATGCAACTTCATGATAATACTTTCTTTTGGTCTTACCATCTTTCCTTATTCTGTATATTCTGAAAAGCTAGAAGAGGGATTTGAAATGCTTTACATTGCTAGTAGGAATTCACGGATTGCTATGAAGTTTCCCCCAAAATGGGTTGGTGCTGTGTCATGGCAGATGAAACCACTGCCTGCAGCACTGTCAACCTTTATGAGTTTGAACCTGGGCTGCTCCAATCCAGCTCCTTACTAATGTGTCTGGGAAAGAAAAAGAAAATGGCCAAGTTCTTGGTCTGCTGCACCACGGTGGAGAATCCAGAAGAGCCTCTGCTTCCTTATTCTGGGTTTGAGTTGTTGCAGCTTTTTGGAGAATTAACCAGCCTATGGGAAACGCTTCTGTCTGTTCCTCTCTATATATTACTTTACCTTTCCAATAAATAAATCTTTCAAAAATAAACCTTTAAAAATATTTACTCAAAACACTGAATATACAATTTTATTCATTTATTTCTTTGGATTTGTTTACCTGGACGTGTTTTGCTAACATATTGGCATCAGTTCCATCCTGCCACTATCAGGTCTTTTTGTGTTAGGGCTGCCATAGCAGAATGCCACAGGCCAGGTTCATGGCATCAGAGCACTGATTTACACTGAGGGCTCTGCAGGGAAATCTGTAGCAGCTTCTCCTGCATTGTAAGAGTTCACTCAATGTCTTTGATGTTCTTCTGTAATTGAAGACACTTTCTTCTTACAGTATCAGTTACTGTAGATTTATCTCCAGTGTGATCTCCACTGAACTAATTACTTTTTCAGTTACTATAATTCTGAATTAGGAGACCTTTAGAACTTGGCTGTAGTCATTTTGGAGCCCAAATGAAGTGCTACATATATTTTTAGTTAATCATCAGCACAACTCTATGGTGTGACTATATTCATCTTCATTAAATAGAAACAGCCCCTGGGTTCTCTTCAGACAGAATATGTGTGCAACATTGCCACGACAATGTTGGAAAAATGCATTTTCTCTCATTCGCAGGGCACCATAAAATCTGCTTATTCAATAGAGTTCCTCTCTGACTGCAAACTACTGCTATGAACTCTTGTGGATGTATTTCTATTTGTTATTGCTTTTCTGGGCTATGCAATTGCTTTGTGGGCAGTCATGTGGGCAACTGGGTGAAAAATAAAAGATATAATAATTACTTGCTGGGAAATCATGCCAGCTGACCTCCACCTTTATTCCTGAGGTTATTTTCTGTAATTTAATAGTCTACTTTATTTTGCAAGAGGCCAGATTCAAACTTTTCAGGTATTTTACAAATAAATTAATTATTTGTTTCACATTAGAACATAAATGCAAATCATTAATTGACTTATATTTTGATGAATACATGGTATTAATTCGCAGCATTGTTTTTTCACAAGGTCAGATTTAATGATGAGTTTGCTCAAGCAACCTTTATTAGAGAACACAGAAATCACTACACAATGGTTGGAAAAATGCAGATGTTTTGCAAAGCCTGCTTCAATGCTACTCTGCTTCTTTCCTTAATTTTGAAAATATACTGGACCAATACAGAGTAAGCAAAATCCTAGCGAGATGGTGTTTTATTGCTGAGTATGAGATATGATGTTTCAGGGTAAAAGCCACAGGACAGATACTAAAACCAACTACCGGGAAAGTCCATGGCAAAGTGAGAAATAGTCTCTGCGGACTTCTTTCAGTGATGCTCTGCCCACAGACAGGTGATTGTCATTCCTTCCCACACAGACATGCAGACAAGCAGCATAGCACATTCACAAATGACGATAGTCATATAAACATATTGAAGAGTTTCTTCGTCATTCTGAGTAGCAGAAATTCGGAATGGAAGTATCACAGGAAATGGAAGAACGCTAATTAAAGCTATGAACAAAAGTGAGAAAACCAGAAACAAAGGGAAGCTCATTAAAGAGCTGATCATTCCTAAACAGAACCTTAATGAGACTTTGCTTCCCAGAGAGCTGGCTTCCAGTGTCAGATGCCAGTGTGAAAACAAGGGAAAATGAAAAGGAAGCTGGGACACTATTTTGCTTATTGTGCGTGAGGACTCACGCAAACATGACATAATACTAGCTAAAGCCCAAATCATAGTATCTTTTATTTATAATTTGGGGTATATGTGATATTTAAAATAAGTGTTGGTGAACCATAAATCCTTTATTTCACTATTTGCCTGTGTTGTATTTCCCTTCAGCTACTTTTTTTTTTCTCTGAAGTCTAAATGAGAAGTGCTCCTTTGATGTTGAGAGAGAGCTGTCTAAGCCAGATGGTGCTAAACTCTTCTAACACTTTTCCATTTAGAGGAAGTTCACTGTGATTTCTCCTCACAAAATCATTACCAAATTAAAGCATTGTCACATTTAAATATGAAAGTAGTATCCAGATGATTCCTCTTTTCACAGGTTTAACTTTTTTTTTTCTGTTTCTTCACATCTACATTTTTAAAAGATTTATTTCTTTTTTATTGGAAAGGCAGATATACAGAGAGGAGGAAAGACAGGAAAATCTTTCATCTGGTGGTTCATTCCCCAAGCGGCTGCAGTGGCTGGAGCTGAGCCAATCCAAAACCAGGAGCCAAGAATTTCCACTGGTTCTTTAACGCAGGTGCAGGGTCAAATATTTGGACAATCGCCGACTGCTTTCGCAGACCACAAGCAGGGATCTGGATGGGAAGCATGACTGCCAGGATTAGAACTGGTGTCTATATGGCATCGTGGTAAGATCATGGTGGGGTCTTTAGCCGCTAGGCTATTGCATCAGTTCCCACATTTACATTTGTATAATAACCATTTATGTGGGCTTCCTTTTTGTATCTTTGCCTTTAATGGAGGTGAAAGATTTTTTTTTGTAAAGGTAAAGATATATACAAAAGCCAAAATAGAAAGACAGATTTGGATTTCAAGGAATATTTGAACAAGGACTGGTACCTTTCAAAATCTAAGTGTAATGAAGACTTAATAGGAATCAGGCAGTCACCCCCCGGATAGAAACTCATTCTTCTCCTGGTTAATGTTTGACTCTGTTGCAAAAGCTTGATTAACTGTTCCACATACTGCGTTGATTCATGCTAAGTACCTCCTATGTGCATCGGCATGGTATGGTCACGTGAAGACATTGGCAGTATGAGTATTGATGAATATGTGGCTGATAATGGAGAATAGTAGATGTATACATGTCTCCATACATGACTGACCATCACCACAAGCAAAAAGACAGGCATCATGTGCCTCCACTGTTATGGGGATGTTTGTGTCTTGTGAATTTCTCACTGCCACTGTGAGTAAAGGTTATGTAAACCCATAAGAAGCTATACATTGTTCTCTGACCTGTTGCAATGCAGACCTGCCCTGCATTGGCCCTGAGCCTTGGCATTCACACTTCCTCAACCTCATGGAACACATAAACACACGTAAACAGGAAACCATCATATATGTTCCCATCACATTGCAGATCCATAGGCTATCAAGAGTTCAGCATTCCTGGCTAAATATAAGAACCACAACAGACAATATAGAAATCAAGTATCCAAGCTGAGATCCAAAGCATAGTTACTATCAGGAGATGTTGAGAACGAAGGCAACATGGGTGAATTCCATGATGCCACTAAATATGGTTTATGTACTCTATAACACAGAGCAGCCAGGCAGGATGCATTGAAGTGAAATGAAGGGAAGTCCATGGTATGTAATGAAAAGAACAGTGTCCAGGGCTGAGCCTAGAATGGGAAGCAGGGATTATAAATACAAGGACATTAAATTTTATGGAACCTCACTTCCTATCCTTCATGTGTTCTGTAGTGTATATTACCCAGCTTCTGAAGTTAGTGTCTGGTTCAGTTGAGACCACAGGGCAGGAGAACAATGTCAGGGTGTGTCAATCCCTTACTTTCCCTTCTCTGCAAATCTTTTATGTTTTCCCTGGCATCAGGTCCCACCAGACCCTTCCTGCTCCTGTTCCCTCTCTTGAAAGGAAATTCCCAGCTTCTCCAGTGTGTCTTTCCATTTCTTCCAACACTTTTATGACATTTGCACTTACATATATCCTTTGATTTTGATTACATCTTGCAAATTATATTAGAGAGTTGCCATTTTTGGGTACAGTGATGAAAATTTAAATATTGTAAATGAAATAGTGATTCTATTGCCTGAGCTGTGAAGAATAAGCAGTGGGTTGGGCCCGCAGCAGGAGGAATAGTTAGGAGTTCTTGGGAAAATCTGGATGAGAGAAGATAGGCTGTGCTATGCTCCTGCGGGGCCTAGTGATTCCAGCCACAAAGGAAGGGAAGCTGAAGTCATTATCAGTCCTGTATGGGGTGGGAAAGAAAAGAGATGCAGGAGCTACTCCCATTTCTCCCATCTGAGCATCTGGTGGGGTCATATTTCAGATCACTGACATGGCAATTCCAAGAGGACCAGGCAGGAAGAGAGGGAATGATGAATTCAGTGGCAGAATGCTGAACTGTTTGTGTTTATGACACGGTAAAAAAATAAACTACCATAAGTACCATTTGATATTACTAGGTGTGCCAAGGAAACAGATCTGTCCTATAGCAGGTGGTGTTCTGCCAGGAAAGGGCAACAGAAACCGCAAAGGTAGGCATGGTTTCTGTAGAGGTTCATAGAGGTGGTTCTTAAGTGTGGGATAATTCCATGACGATTTCCCCAGATCAGTGCATACAAAGACACACTTGCTGTGTAGCAAAAGAAAAGGTCAGGCTAGGGGTGGTTCTGACAACAGAAGTAATTAAAGGCTCAGCTAAGAAGATGAGGTGAGTACTGCTTTGCTCGTTTCTTGATTGGATACCCATTTCTAACTCATTCCTAAGTGTCCACCTCAAGGCTGATTGGGCTTTGATTGTTGAACTTCCTCCTGTATTATGAACAAAGATTGTTACACAGTTTTTCAATTCTCTTACATACTATATAGATGCCTTAAATTTAGTGCTTTTCCATCCCTCTCTCCAAATACACACTGGCATCCCTTTAGGAGTCTTGTAAAAAGCAACTTTCCTACCATAAGAGACCATTATGCTCAGTGAAATAAGCTAATCCCCAAAGGAGAAATATTATATCTTATCTTTGTTATAAGGCAACATTCATGCAAAATACAGGATCAATAGATATATAGCTGAACATGTGCATACATATATTCAGCTAGAGGATTTGTATAATGGAGGCAATTATGCCATGAAGTGGAGATATGCTGTAGTATGCATCTCTACTGCTGAATAATAAATGGACTCCCATTAAAGCTGTTAAATATATCTTGACACTAGAATGGTGGACTTTAATAAGTCTCAATACCTACAATGTCGTGATACACTTAAATAGAAGATAATGGACTTGTGACTGTTGTTCAGGGACTAAACTATTGCAAGAATCGAGGGGAAAACAGTGTGTGGGGGAGGGAGAGAACAGAAAGGGGAAATTCCTGAACCCAAGGAACCACATCATGAAAGATAATTAAAAAAAAAAAGAAAAAGAAATGTCATAGCTGGAAACTGAATATACAGGATGCCATTGTGGCACAATGGATTAAGATGCCACCTACATGGCTGACATCCCACGTGAGCACTCGTCCGCATCCTGGCTGCTCCATTTCTGACCCAATACCTTGTGCACATGCTTGAGAGAGAAGCATAACAGGGTCCAAGCACTTGTGTTTCCAAGGAGCTTATGGAAAATTTAGATGGATACCTGAACTCCTGGCTTCATTTGGCACTCTGTGGTGGGGAGTGAATTAGTAGAAGGAAATAATATTTCTGTCCCCATCGCTTGATGACTCTGCTCCTTCAAATAAGTAAATAAAGCTTTTAAAAAGAAACCCCAAATAGCAATGAAATGGGATCCGATGTTTTGCACATTAGATTAAACTGTTGCCTGCACGGCTGGCATGCCATATGAGCAAAGGCTAAAGATCAGATTGCTCTCTTTCATATTCAGCTCCTTGCGAATGCACGTTGGAAAACAACAGAAGATTACCCAGGTACCTGGGCCCCTAGACATAGGTGGGAGACCCAGATGGAATTCCAGGATCCTGGCTCCGACATGGCTCTGACATGGCTAAGCCCCAGCTACTGGGGTTTGAACCGATGGATGGAAGATCTCTCGCTCCCATTTTCTGGATCTTTCTCTTTCTTTAACTCAACGAATATATAAGTAAGTAAATAAGTAAATAAATCTTATTAAAAGATATCAAGAGGTATTAATGTGATTCACTCTTTTTCAACCAGCATGTTAGGAACAGCAGAGAAACAAAGTAAACAAGTTCTTCTCTTGAGATCACTGGGTACAGGGCGCTCACACTGAGCAAACTCACTGTGAATGATAGAGAAATATTTTTCTACTGTTTGCAGAGCTTTTGCTTATAGCAAGTAATACACTGCACTATCATCTGAACTTTTAAAATTCCATTTTATTCTTCCTGTTCTCATTTCACATATTTTCTATGTACCCCTTCTCAAAGGAGAGGATCCAACCGGCTGTGTAAATCACCATCTGATAAACTACTCCACCCTGGGAATTATTTTCCTGCCAATCACCTGGTCTCTCTTATGCTCAGCCCTGGTGATTGCCTTAAGGTTAGTCACAGATTCTTGGAATTGATTCTGGCGGAGATATCACGGTCAAATGGTACGCATGACTTGCTGCTCTTTCTGACAATGGTGCTCAGAAGAAGGATAATCATTTACCCTGGTTTTATGGGGGAAAATACCAGTTTATGCCAATTCTTCTGGTGCTGTCACCAAAAATGTACCCCTTTACTGTCAGAAGTATCAACACTTGGAAAATACAATGCATAATCACTCAGAAGACTCAGAAGACACTTACAACATTTCCCCAGGGCTGAATAAACTCCTCTAGATAATCTTGATTTGTATGTGCAAAGCTGACGTTCAAGTTCCTGAGAACCAAGCCACTTAAACATTTCCTATACTTGACACCCTAATTTATTCAATTTCATTTTCCACACTAACGGATTGTTTCCTTGCCATCTAACCACTCAGTTTATTGCCTTGCATGAACATTGGGTATTTATCTACCATCATTTATCCCATTTTCTAATACTAGTTCTTCTAAACTTATATGAACAAATACTTAGAATATGTTCGGCTTAACAGTGCTATTTCCACTCTAGCACAAGAGTTGATGTGCTGAGGAAGGCAGTACTAATTTGAAACTAAGATTTCCCTGCCCAATCAGCTCCAGTGAAAGTTGTTCCCGTGACAAACACCATCACTCAAAGCTATTCATTATATATATGAGTATATACATAATATACACATTGAGTGTATATATATGTCTATATATATATATAATGAGTATATATACACACACACACATATACTTTTATTGGAAAGGCAGCTTTATAAAGAGAGGAGGAGAGACTGAGAGAAAGATCTGTCCATTGGTTCATTCCCCATGTGGCCACAACAGCCAGAGCCCAGCCGATTGGAAGCCAGGATCCAGGAGCTTCTTTCAGATTTCCCATGGTGTGCAGGGTCCCAAGGCTTTGGGCAATCCTCTACCGTTTCCCAGTTTACAATCAAGAAGCAGGATGGGAAGTGGATCAGTTGGGACATGAACAGGTGCCCATATAGGATCCTGGTCAATGCAAGCTGAGGAGTTAGCCACTAGCCATCACATCAGGCCCAAAACTACTCTTATGACTGTGTTTGTTTTACAATTACAAAGAGGTAATTTATTTATTATCCTACAGAGACAGATTTATGACAATCATATACAAATATGAGTTCAGAAATATTGAGTTAATACATTGACTCACTCACAATTTAGGAGGCAGAATTTGTTCTCTGTGCTTTTGCTCTGCCAGTGCCTCAAACTGAAATATACCTTTTCCCTTTCACCATGCCAGTTTCACTACGCTGGGGTTAGGCAACTGTGCTATCCTCTCCTGACTAACTTACTTCCCTGACAATGAGTCACTTGATCCGATAACAGCCTGTGCACACAGGCCCAAGTTGCAAAGCATAGGATACTCACTATTTCATAACGATCCGTGACAGCATGCTGCCCTGCATACCATCTTTTTTGAGTAAACTTCAATAATTCAACTAATCACTATACCACAAGAATATTGACATGAGCATAATGCCAGGAACAACTTATATTGAGTTAACTAAATAAGAATCCGTTGGCTCTGTCACTGGAAAGAGTGGTGGTGATTCAAGAGAGGAATGGATACAGGGATTCAAATAAGATTGTGTTCTTTTTTCTATTTCTCAGCTCCCCTTCTCTCTGTTCGCTAAATGCTGCCCTGGATTCTTCCTATGTGGAATATGTGACTGTAACTATGCTTCAACAGTTGCAGCTATGAAATACAGTGTTTCATGTTTATTATATACAAGCCCAAAGCAAGACTCCAATTGAACATCTTTGAACTTGGCTCCTTCCATGAAGTGGTCACTGAAGCAAGGGATATGGAGTTGTCTCATTGGCAAGGTCTCTGCTAGCCCATATGGCTCCAGAGCCTTTACACAAATGAGCAAATGACTTCCCCACTAGGTAGATACAGCCCTGCAGGTAAACAGCTTGGCAAGCAGATGGAGCCTTTATGAAAATTAGAAAAAAGGTGACCTTTCTCAGAGCTTACCTTCCCCATGCCAGGGTATACAGATTGAGAAGAGAAGGGCTGCTAGATTTCAGTCCCCACTCATTTCCTTGGCCAGATGACCTTGAGCACAACAAGTTAAAATCACAAGTCTCTCATTGGCCACGGTAGGTCACATGATCATCTTTTGCTGGAGCTAGATAGATACATGCAGGGAAAGTTACCATGACTACAGACTTTGGGTCTAGACATCCATGGAGATGGGGGTGGTTCCCCAAAGGAAAAAATTAGAAAGATAAACAACATATGCTCACTTTGCCATACCACCATGACATTTTTTTTCTGTTCGCATAATTATTTTTCAAACTTATTGTAGAAATTAGAACACTGGCATTATCTAATAACTAAATTAAAAAGAAGACATGCATTTAGGGATGCTTTTTAAAATATATATAATATGAAGATAAGCAGCTTTTTCTTTAAGTAGACAGAAGTAATTTCATTAATTAGTAGTTGATATTGAATGATTCTTCTTTCAGTAAAGAAACTAAACTCAGAGTTTTATAACCATCTCCTCCTATTACCTGTTTCGTTTTTAGTCCTGAAATATATGCAGTTTCAAGCCATCTTGTAGGCTAATTAGTTAAGTAAATTAACTAAGTTAATAATTATTTTGTTCATTAAAAACCAATTATTTAACTAAAGGAGACCTCAGATTTTCATCCAAGCTCATCCATGTTCAATTCTGGTCCTTTCAAAATTTCCTTTTTTAGATAGCTATTATCTTCTATACTCAAATTGTAATGATGATTATTCTAACACTTGGAGAAAACTATTCTACCTCACAAGCCCAGTAATAAGACTTTTCCATGAAAATCAGAATGCTAAGTCTATAGTCAAATTTACTCCCAAGGGGAACTCTGATGATTTCATTTCCTGTTACTTTGTGCTTTTCTAATGAATATATCATTATCCATTATTTATTATATTTTACTTTCAGAGATAAATTTTAAAGCAAGGGTGTTCTATTTTTTACTATGTTTTATATTTTATGGATTTTAATATAACTAAGTATATTCTAAATAATAGAAATGATGCTTATTTAATATATGGTATATTATAGATGTATTATATTGCATGTAATATAAAGAATATTTCTACAAATAACAAAGTGAAAAATAACATCCTAAAATAATCAAGCAATGGTTTCCTCAGAAAATTATTTTACACTTTTTTTCAGTTGGCATAATCGCTGGTTTTTTATTGTTCTTTGACAGGTGTCAGTATATGTTTTCCATATCATCATCTATTTCTTTTATAATTACTTCATCTGTAAAATGAAGATGTATTTGTAAGATACTTTCAAGGAATTTAAATAAGACATACATTAATTGCATAAATTGAAGTAGTCTCAAAGCTTCCTTATGGTAATCAAAATTATATGAATTTTTTTCATGGGAGAATAGTACTTGCTTATACTATTTAGAAAACATGAGTAAAATAACAGAAATAAAGCAGCACAAGGAGAGGTAGAGTGTGGATTCTTGTCACAACAACTGTAGTGCCGCTTGGGGTGATGACATCTTGTTGGAGTGTCTGCTTCTAGTCCTGCTCTACTTCCAGTCCTAGCTTTCCTCCAGTGTGTACCCTGAGAGGCAGCAAGCGATGGCTCAAGTACTTGAGTCCCCCAGCACCCAAAGGGGAGACCTACATGGAGTTTTATGTCCTTAATTTTGGCCTAGCCTAGCACAGGATATTGTAAACGTTTGGGAAAAGAGTAAAACAGAGCAAAATGGTTGCTCACCATATTTTTGCCTTATTGTTCTGTAGGTTAACTGAAAATATACAATGTGTTGGCTTCAAAGGAAAATGTTACTTGACAGTCAATATCTGTGAAGGTGATTTGCATCATTTAACTCTGATTTGTCATGGTTTGCTGCATATTATGAATACTATAAATACTGCTCTAGAGTTGGAATATTAGATTTATATTATGGTTAGTGCAGAGTTAACCAGTCCAGAATATGTGCATCAGAAAGGCAGACAGCCAGAGAGAAGAGGAAAGCATATAAAAAAGAGGAACACTGCTTTGCAAGAGGGAAAGAGCAAAAGACCAAACCACCTGCCTGTAATGTTTCCCAGAGCCAAAACTGCATAAAATGCTAACGTGAATGTAGAGCACGTAACTCTATTGCTGCCACTGTGAGAAGTGTGCTTTGAGAACAAAAGGGATGCTCAACAATGTGATTTCTCAGTGTTCACATATACAAGGCTTTTCCCTTAGACCCTTAATTTCAATATAAAATAAAATTGCAAGCATGTTTTACTAAGACTCTTTGGTGACTTACTTTAAGATTCTTAGGATCTGCACTTTGTTCTTCTATTTTAGATATGATTCTGCTCTGTTATAACCTCCATTTGGAACACGGTCTTATCCATTCTTTTTGTGGCAGTGGCATATCTGTAAGTAGCATGTACAAAATTAACTATTCCTATTGTGATAGGCCTTCATTGATTTCTGTTTCCTAATTTTATTTCAACAGCAGAATTAATTTATCTGTTCATCTGTTTAAAGTTTATTATTTTCCTAATCCTTGTTCTTTTATAAAAGATGATAATAGTATTTTTTGGCCACATTGTTGAAATAACATCTTGTTTCAAAATGTTAGCAATTTATTGGCTATAAAGTGGAATAACCCTAGCTCTGAGTGTATTACAAAAATAGTGTGCATCAGTTAACAAAAATCAAGGAATAAAGGAGCAATCCTTCCATAAGATTGCAAAAGCAGCAGCTGGACAGCAAAACAGAACAAAGACTCAGCTGTCTCACATTATTGCTGAAGCTGTGTTCTCTAGAAGGCAAGAAACATGATTCACTGTATTTTTGCTCAGATTTTGTTTAAATTACCTGCAGACATTTCAGATGGGGCAGATTTGGGTCAGAAGCCCAGACTGAATCAAAACTGAAGAACAGAGTCATACAATGTGCTGCTTGGATCAAGAAAGGGATAATTCTGGGAAGATTGAGGCTGTTGCACGCCTCATAATTGAGACAGTAGCCCGGAAATTATCCTAAGCGTTTGTCAAGCTTTTGAAAAGATCTTGAACATTTTCACCAAGGAGAAATGATAACTTTTGAGCAGATGTGTATGTTTATCCTTATTGAATATTATAGAAATATTGAGATTTTCCATGTACATCACAAATATGTACAAGTGACACACGGTAGTTGAATATTTTATTTTATTTTATTTTATGTTATATTGATTCATTTTCAAAGTCAGAGTACAGAGGGAGAGTCACACAAAGAGAAATCTTCAACTGCTAGTTCACTTCACAAACAGCTACAGTAGTCAGGGTTTCACCTGGCTGAGCCAAAGAGCCCAAAACTCCATCCTGGTCTCCCATTTTGGTGCTGGGGCCCAAGCAGTTAGGCCATATTCTTGTGCTATCTTGGGTGCATTAGCAGGAAGCTGGACCAACAGTTAGGCAACTGGAACATGAGCTATCAATCACTAGGATGTCTGTGCTCTAAATGCTCAACCTGCTGTGTTATAAGGACAGACCCAGTGATATTTCTTTAGTTTTATTAATTCAACACACCAGTTATGTTTGTGTTTATGTATACATGCCTAAGTTTACTTCTTGCTTAGTATCCAATACTAGCAGTTTATGAGGGATTTCAATGTTAAAATAGAAATATTAAAACATCATGACGATTCAAGTATTTTGATAAATTGTTTCCTCAAAATTATTATTTTATATGTGAAAATAATGATTTCCTTGTTTATTTTAGAAACATATTTAATACATCTTCCCCCCGCCCCCTGGTGAGTTTTGATAAGGCATATTCACAAGCACTATTATTGAAGAATCTTTGTTAATAGGAATCTAGAATATATGTTTTCAATTAGACCAGGAACTAATGACATAGTAAAGGAACTGTGTATAAAATTAATTATACACTATTCCTAAAACAAATTCTACCACTATTTCTTAAGGGATGGATTAAGGTTTGGCAAATTCTGTTTGAAAGACACTATTGGTGAACTCCCACTGACTTACATTTGTCTTTGGCTATCACTTTCCTTTGCTCCTCAGTGACATAGCTGGTTCTATTAAAGTCAGCTGATCATATACTTAATACGCACATGAGGTTCAAAATTACACTTAAAATGGATCGTCTTAGGCTCTGGAGGGGGCAGAGCTTTATACAGAGCTATTACAATAAATCAGTGGAAAATACAGGGCCTGAAAGGACAAGTTCAATACAATTTGAAGGTAGCATAGGATTTATAACATTTTAGTTCCTGAGTTCAGTGAAATTTCACAACTATATCTAAAGCGAACATTTGTTACACAAACAAAAAAGGCAATACAAGGCAGTATCTCTGGAGTTACTATCTTTAAAATATTGAAATATGTAACTATTATTGTGTGACGTTTTGGTATACTTTCTTGGATTATTTGTGTGTGAGTGTATATGTATGTTTGTATCTGATTTATACACACAATATATCTTAATATCTGGGCATAATAAGCATACTTAAGTTAAATACATGCATATGTAGACATACACATATATGTTTATGTTAAAAAATTCAGAGCAATTCAAAGAAAATAATACCTTACTGTCTTTTAGTTTCCTGAAATATCTTTAAAATGATATTGAAATTACCAGTTCAGATGTCTAAATTAATTATCTTTAAAATGTGCTTAAAATATGCGTCTTTCAATACTCAAGGACTCCTTCAATTCCCTGGTTTCATTCCTGGAAGAGAATGTATTGGAGCCACCATTAATCAGACATGAAACAGGAAACTTTCAGAATTGATTTTTAGTGGGGTCATACTGTCCTTTTAGCTGTCCGTAGTTGAAATAACTGCTCCTATATTTGCTGTAATGTCCGACATGGTACCACAAGGAAGATAACATCAAATACTTAATGCTACATTTATAAGTCATATGGAACTTTATCCATCTTTTAACAATCAGACATTTAATGCTTTTACATCTCCTGGCTCAATGTTAAGTCGGATCCTCCCTACACAACAGTGTTTCTACTAAGACTATTTTTTTTTTCTTTGTAAGAATGAGAATTACAAAATTGTGATTTGGAAAGCTTATATGGGTTAAGGAAATTTTTTTTATGTATTCTTGTATTGAGTATCATTTTAAGTTGCTTAACAATTATAAAGCGGGTAGTTAAACCTGAGAAAATATTGTCTGGAATAAAGAAAAGTACAAGTTTTCCGTTTCAAGCAAAGCCACAGATAATTTTTCCATTTTGTCAAGTCATCAAGGTTTTAAAATATTTATTTATTTTTCTTTGAAAGACAGTTTTATATGGAGAAAAAGAAACAGAGACCTTTTATCCACTGGTCCACTCCCCAAAGACTGCAACTGCTGATGCTGATCCAAAGTCAGGAGCCAGTAGCATCCTCCAGGTCTCCTACATGGGTGCAGGGGCTTAAGGACTAGTACTGCCCTATACTGCTTTCTCAATCCAAAAAAGGAGACTGGATTAGAGTTGGAGCAGATGGAAATATAACCACACAACATCCCATATGGGATGCCCATGCTGCAAGTGTGGGATTAGCCTGATGAGTCACCATGCTGGTGCAAGTCACTAGATTGAATCTATATAGTGACTATTCTCCAACAATGTATTAGAATTTAGAAAAAGAAGATTCCAATGTTGATATTAAGATAATAGGTTTGTAGTAGCATTTCGCTATTTCTGCATCTCAGAACAAAAGCACTGAATTCAAGAAACAAGACCAAATTTTCCACTTGATTCTTCTAAAAAGGAGAATCTTAAATCTTTCTTCCATGTAAGATATTTAGGAGGGAACAGCTGCATGAGAAACAAGTTCTGCTTTACAACACATGCAGTAAGGAATCGACCTAAAGGTGGAAGGTTTTGGTTAGATTAAAAATAATGAAATGATTGACTCATAATTTCAGCATTTTTAGCTGTTGAGCACGAAGTATTCATGTTCATAAACAAAGGGCTACACCAATTTTTCAAACATTAAAGTGAGAAGCACTGATTAGCTTTATCCCCGTTACCTGAATCAATACTTTCACTTAAGTTAGTACTACCCTATCCTGAAGAAAAAACTTTTGAATACCAGTTTTACTGCCAAAATCAAAATACCCATTGTCATAGTATGAATCTTTCTTCTGCCATCACAGCATAAGAACACGGGCGGGAGGGGCGTAAATTGACATTTACTATTCTAGTGATAATTCTAACTTCCCTTTAATTTATAGATAAGGGAGGCTGAAAAAAGTTCCTATTGGGTTATCAAAAAGCTGTGGAGTTTTTTCTTTCATTTCCTCCATTGTGATAACAAAACAGAAAGTACAGTATTTGCAGTACTGAAATATCACAACTAAAACGACTACCCTCGTGTAACAGAGGCATTTACTGCTCTATCTTAACTGCCTGCAAATCAAAACACTTTTTTTTTTTAATAGGACACTTGGTTGCTGGTCACATTGAAAGTAAGAAGTAGGGAGAAGACACAAAGATTGATTTTTTAACCTCTGACAGTGCTTACATTTTGATATTGGAAGGCTTTCTGGTTTCTTTATAAAGCAGGTTTTCTGAATCGTATAATCAGTTGATTATCCTGTTTAGTGTTCATTGAACACTGAGTGTGAATCACATCTTCTTTTACATATTCTAGCATAATAAAAATATTCTTGCACATTAAGGATCATACTTCTTTGTCAATGACTTGATAAGGTCAGACAACAACAACAAAACCGATCCTTGATCTGAACCCTTATCTCCTACCCTCAGGCACATGCATTTTTCTACTGTGTGACAGTGTCCACAATCTATAGCAGGTTCCATGATCATCAATCATCCTTTATAGAGAAGAAACATACTATTCCGTGCTTTATTATCTCCATTGATTTCTATACAGGAACAACAACACCAACCAATACTTTAAACATGCCTCCAAATATTTTAAGTTTCGCATAGAATGTGACTTTGTTAACAGAGCAGAACACAATAGTCTGAATCTAGTCTTTTTTTTTTTTTTTGGCATGCTTCATTCTGCTGCTTTGCAAATGGGTAAGTCATGACTCCACTGGTATAAAATATAAATGGCAAGGATGGCCTTCTCCCAGTCACCAGCGGAACTATCTCCAAGGAAGACTGTGGTCTTGTTCGCTCTTAGAGAGATGTTTGCGCAGTTATCACATAGATAGTGATCATCAAATGTTTATGATAAATGTAAAAATCAAATCAAAACAAAACAAAAAAGAGAGAAGTGGAAACTAATTCAATAGACTTCAGTCATGAGTGCTATTAAAGGGTAGAAATGCGAATGCTATTTTGAGCCTGAGAACAACTTTACTCTTGTGAAAAAAGCAACTAATAGTAAGTCTGTCCTATTTTCTGATGATACAGAATCAAGCGTGTAGTGTCTTTAATTTTGATCACAGAGATACTGTAGAGATACTGTAGAGAATTGCAGTACCTTACAAATAAAGGGACTAGTCATTTCCTGGGCTGCATGCTACATAACAAGTGATAAGCATTTATAGCTAGCATTTTACATAGGAAAGTGCTGAGAAATATTTTTTCTTGAATTCCAGCACTGCACAGAACAGTTATTGAAGAAGGAGGAAATAAAGAATTTCAGAGATTGATATTAAAAGTGCTAACACTGCAATGAATACACAAAAGAGTTATTCTGTATAACACAAGATGCAACTATGAAAGATGGAGATAAAAATATAACCAAAGATGAATTGCAGAGATTCCTGGCTAACATCTGGTGCTAATTCAAGAAAATGCATAATTGAAAAATCCATTAAGTGCCAGTTTAATACTATTTCTAGCATGTTGAGTATATATTTGCATTTGAGTTGATAATTTTCTAGTAAAGACAATGCAGTTTATTCCATAATTTGGTTTCAAGACTATTTATCAGAACTTGTATTTAAAGGCAATCAAATGGCATTAAAATGGTCATATACACACAAAATAGATAATCTCAGTCAAGAGTCAGGTAGCTGATCGATAAACAGTAACTCTCCCATTACAGAGTCATAATTTAATTACTTACTTCATGTTCCTATTATAAGAAAGTGCTGTAAAAATTGTTACTATTGATCACAAACAATTAAGAAACATTCAAGTTATCTTCATTTAATCTTATAACATCTCTTATCAGGGGAAAGAATATAATTATTACAGCCATTTACTGATTAAGTAGTTGAATCTTTACATGAATCTATCACTTGTCCAAGATGATCTGACTAGGAAAATGTATGTACGGTTTTAAAACAGATATTCTGACTCCAGAATGTGGGCTATTGATTCCACATGATTGCATTTTTTATGAAATATTCTTATCTTGTTCATAGAAAAGAATAATTTCTTTCTTTCATTTTTACTTTGTATTTTTTTGCATGAACATAGAGTTCTGGGCAGAGCGCCAGGGCTTAGTTCATAGCAATGCCTCCATTCCCCTTATCACGGCAGCTTCTTTTTCTCTCTGAGCTATTGATGGGCAAGGACTTTGTCTTTGGTTTTAGAGCTGGCAAACATTGAATAAGATGTTCTCAGATATAGACTTGTACTTTATCACTGGGTAAAAATGATCATTTTTGACTTGCACAGCAGTCAAATATGTGAACACTGTTTAAGAATTCTGCCATCTATCAAGTCAAGGAGTGAGTTTTCAGGTTCTTAGGATTTCTATAAGACTGGGTGAGGAAGTGTACAGTTTGACAGGTATCAGTCAATAAAATATTATTAGAGAGAAATATACTGAATGTGTGAGGGTTTATCTTGCTAACTATGCTGTTTCCTAAGGCTGGATACTTCCCAAGATTGTATACCATAAAATAAATCAAAGTGATGTTATTTAGACAGGCTAATTAATTCCCTTAAAGTCATATTACAATGTCCAGAAAACATTAAGATACAAGCGTTTTAATTTTAATGTATGGATATTCTTTTAGACTAAAAGTGAATTCCTAAGGTTCATTCATTCTAGCAGTGGGCTATGGTCTATTTCCTAGACCTGAACTGTTTCTACCACATTTCTCCATTTTTTTTTTTTTTCAGACCATTATCCTTCACATTCTTAGATCATTTCCAGCAGTCTCAGCCTAGGAATTCTCCAGTAACCCTGGATATAGATTGAAATCTGATCTTTGTATTCATCTCCTCACTTTACTAGCAACAAATACACAACAAGTCCCTTCAGCCTCGTCCCTAAGGCCAGGACTGAATTCCTTTCAATAATAGGCACACACAGTCACAGGGTGTCTTGAAATAGGATGCTCACTAGTGATAGAAAGAATACTGATTGAAACTGATCGTTGTGTGAGTGTGACATTATATCAAAATCTCTACTATATATATATATATTTATTTTAAAACAAAAAAATCTATCTATCAACACTTGCTCTCAGTGCAAGTTTACGAAGTTATCCTTGCCCCAAGACCTGGTCTGCCTTGATGACCCTTAATTTATCTTATTCACAGAATCATCACAACTTGATCATACCTACTGTAGTCATTTTCTTATGAGTTCATTAACTTTCTGCCATGTGCCGTCACTAACCTAAAAGTTCTTAGTTAAAAATCCTTTGCATCATGTAGCAGTCCTGTGGATTTACCTGGTTATATACCATGCCAAGGCTCCGATGCACAAATCTGCAAACTGGAGTACAGTAATTCATCTTTCATTATAAATAGGAAGGTTACATGTATATGCCTATACATATGCCTATATATATAATGTGTATATATAATTATGATAACTGTTAGAATTACTTCTCATTTTTCTCATTTTCAGTAGTGATGCAATCCAAGCCACCAGAATCACCTTTCAGTGCACCTAAAGTATACTTCGATCACTTTTCCCTGTTCTCTTCTGTTATTTTTTCATAGAAAACATCTTTCAAACACAAATAAAATTATGTCAATGCTAATACAAAACTAAGTTGACACTTAGAATGAATTCATATCCCTTAACCTGGAGGACCTTCTATGAACTGCAACCTACCTCTTAGACTTCGTTATATACCATCTGCCTTCTCCACAATCGACCACACTTTTCTGCAATCATATAAAGCCATTTCCTCAATATTTTCATTTGAGTTTTGATAGTTTACCACCCAATTGCTTATCTTTAAAATAAACATGAGATTATCACAGATATAATTATAAAAAGCAAACATATTCTAAGACAAAGCTACTTTCTAAAAATAGTTACTAATACATGAATTAGAATAAATAACAGTAGGAGGAAAAATATTGAATTAGAACAAATATCTGGAAAATACATCATGACCAGGACAAGAAGATAGGAAAGAACAACTGAAATGTAGTGTATGGAACGAGGAAATCCAAATATTTCTTAAAGAATATCAGTATCAATAAAGAGGAAAGAGTTTGATAAACACTTCAATTAAACAAAGATTATTGCAATTAGGACAATTAAAATACTGAGAACGGTACAAAAGCAAAAACACATTTGCACATGTTTTGATAAATTGAAAGAATCTGAAAAAGTAAATCTTAAATTCACGAGTCAAGAAACAGATTACCTAGATGAATCAACAGTTAGATATAAATTAGACATATAATTATTAGGAGCACACCCCAAAAGATTGTGGAAGAGATCGTATTGGTAAAGGTGTTAAGAGTAATATTATTAACCTAAGTTGTTATACATGATGGAGAACAGAGTTAATACTCTTGATACATAGCTGGTGCAGATTCCAGGAGATTATTGCTCAAAATTTAGAATGCATATGGTCTGTCACTTTGTTTCAACATTGTCATGTTTCATTAAACATTTATCACCATCTGCAATTATGCGTCTTTTCAATCTGATTTTTTATATATAATCTTCCATCTTTCTCCATTCTTGTTAAATTCCAGCTCCTTCAAATTAGGATGGATATTTGATGTTCCTGAGCACTGCCTAATATGCTATTATTGTTACTATCAGTGTAATAAAAATATAATTTAGTTCTTGATTTAAATATGATCTGCAACTTACTCATTTTGTGAATATGCCCTGTGTTGGCTATATCTTACTTTGGCTCAAGCTTTCTGGCACATTGCTTTATTAAATTTAGTTCCTGGGTTCTCCCATTGATTTGTTCCTGGGTTGGGATCAAATACAGAAGCAAGAAAACTTGATACAGGACTCTCTGTGCGTGGCAGAAGCCAAGTTACCTGAGTCATTACCACTGCCTCCCAAGGTTTGCCTTAGAAAGAAGCTGGATTCAGAAGGTAAGAGTCAAATATCAAGCCCAGGAATTCCAATATGAAGCATAAGGGTCTTAACTGGCAGGAAAAATACCTACCCTAATTTTATCTTATTTACATTTCCAGTAATCAAAATTCTCATATCTATTCTCTTTTTTTCTGTTAAAACAGACTATTTCTAAGAACGAAAGACATGACCTTTTGGATCATTGATAAATTGCTATGCTTAGAAATGATCCTAGGAACTCTACTATTATTTTTTCATGAATAAATAATCAACAACCAAATATTGTCAACTGGAAAGCAATGTGAGTCATAAAATTGGCAGCATTCTATTAGCCTTTGTCTTCTGAAAGGAAGATCACGTCACCTCACAGTTGCTTCTGAAGGAGTGGCTGGCAAAACTGTCTCCTTCTGCTCAGCTCGAATAAACAACAAGGGATTTCTTCTTTCCAGGGTGGAAGTGCTGTAGGACAGTGAGTGACACATTTATCCTCTTCAGAGAAATCTGTGAATCTTTTAAAACTTGTTGAGCTCACTCCAATTCAGTCATCATGCATGGTTGAGATATTTTTTCTAGTAACAATCTTTTTTTAAAATTTTTATCACAAAGTCAGATATATAGCGAGAAGGAGAGACAAAGAGAAAGATCTTCTGTCCAATGGTTCACTCCCCAAGTGACCGCAATGGCTGGTGCTGCGCCGTTCCGAAGCCAGGAGCTCCTCCAGGTCTCCCACGTGGGTGCAGGGTCCCAAGGCTTTGGGCCTTCCTCAACTGCTTTTCCCAGGCCACAAGCAGGGAGCTGGATGGGAAGTGGGGTTGCCAGGATTAGAACCTGAACCTGAATGGGATCCTGGCACGTTCATCGCGAGGACTTTAGCTGCCAGGCCACCGCACTGGGCTCTCTAATAACAATCTTGCTATTATACGTTATGATCCCTTCCATTTTTGTTATGTTTATGGTATGTAAGAGATGTACATATAAATATATTTCTTAAATATAACATTTATAAACTCATAGTTAAATGTATTTCTTCTCTAAGCCATGCTTTTCGTTCCATTAGGGTTATTAGCTGGACCATGACACACCTGCATTTTCCAGTTGAGTGTGTTTAAGACCTATAAAATAACTCCTGTGATCAAAAATTTCTTGTAAAGTTCAAATATTTTTATATTCTACATGTTAGATATTGATATTATGTTTTATTAGCATTTTTTCTTAGAGCAGGAGCAATATAAGTTGAGTATCAATTTCAGGAGGTTCTGTGCAATGCCTCTTGGCTCCTCGTTTTACCTAGTTTCCTATTGTGTATGTCTTGCATTAATGATGTGCATCAGCTATAACTCATTCATGGACATTGCTACATTATTAACTTAACACTATAGCTTATAATTAGGGTTCAATTGTTCAATCAGTTTGGCATTTTCATCTAAAATCATGCAATTTGCCTCATGCTATGATATCCATGCCAACACATACATCAGTGTATAAAATTCAAAATATGCACAAACCACCATTATGCAAAACATTTTTCCTACCTGAAATATCTCATGAACATCATGAATAGAAGTTGTTCATCCCTATCCTTTTTCAATCCTTGGCAATAACTGACTTGTAAATGTCTCATGAACAATTTAAAGAAAGGGAAGTCTCCTAAACTCCTTGATTTTTAAAATTTATTTCATTTTTATCACAAAGTCAGATATACAGAGAGAAGGAGAGACAGAAAGGAAGATCTTCCGTCCGATGATTCACTCTCCAAGTGACCGCAATGACTGGTGCTGCACCGATCTGAAGCCAGGATCCAGGAACTTCTTCCAGCTCTCCTATACGGATGCATGGTCCCAAGGGTTTGGGCCTTCCTTGACTGCTTTCCCAGGCCACAAGCAGGGAGCTGGATGGGAAGTGGAGCTGCTGGGATTAGAACCAGCGCCCACATGGGATCCCAGCGAGGACTTAAGCCGCTAGGCCACGGTGCCGGATCCCAGCTCCTAAACTCCTTTTACGAGGATGGCATCACCTTAATTTCAAAATCTGAATAGGAAACAATAAATGACGAGAATTATACAGAAATATCCTTGAAAATCATAGATGCAAAATTCTTCAACAAGATGCAAACAGATTGAATCCAACAACTTATCAAAAAGATCATTCACCTGGGCCAAATAGAGTTTATCCCTGGTATTCATGGATGCTTCGGCATGCACAAAGCAATACATGTGATGCATCAGATGAACAAGTTGAAGAATAAAAACCATGTTATTATCCCAATAGATGCAGAGGAAGTATTTGATAAAATACAATCTCCTTTCATGATTAAGCCTTAAGTTAGTTGAATACTTAAGGGAAAGTCTCAAAGGAACCAGGCAATATGTTAAAAACACACAGCTAATATCATAGGGGGATGAGTTGGAAGCATTTCCTTTAAAATCCAGAATCAGACAAGGATGCCCACTCTCACCTTTCAATAAAGTCCTGACTGTTTCAAGCAGTGCCATTAGGCAGGACGAATAAATCAAAGGTATACAAATCGAAAAGGATGAAGTCAAATTATTCCTGCTTGCAGTTGACATGATTCTTTATATAAGGAAATGTAAAGAATCCAAAAAGAGCCTGTGGCATTTTAGTACTATACAATATTTCATTATTTAAGTTAATGTATTCATTCACTTACTGAAGCACATCTTGGTTCCTTCCAAGTTTTCATAAACAGTTATGTGTAATATTCTGATTGTGTGTATGGCCATGAATGTTCAACTCATTTGTATAAATACATAAGACACATAACTATTCTCAAAAACAGCAAACTATCTTAAATTTTCACCCACAATAAATGACAATTCTGGCAGCTTCACAATGTCATCTGCATTATATGTCATTAGTGTTCAGGATTTTGCCCATTTTCATAAATGTGAAATGCCAACTCATTGTTTTAATTTGAAATGCTGTAGTGATGTGTGATGTGTGGAATCTCTCAACATGCTTCTGTCATCAGTATTTTCTCTGTGAAGGTGTCTGTTCAGAGCGTTTGTCCATGCTTCATTTGAATTATTTGAATTGCATATTTTCTTCCTGTTGAATTTTAAGGACTCTGTATATTTTGGATATCTAGTCTGTATTAAATGTATTATACGTATTTAAAAATATTGTTTCACAGTGTGTAGTATGCTTTTCGTGTTTTGAGCATAGTGTTTTGAAGAACTTGGGATTTATACTATAATAGAATTGAGTTTTCAAGTATTTCTTCATAGCTTCATAGCTTCTACCTTAGGGAGAAAAACAGGATTTTTTTTAAAACTTATTTTAAAAGCAGACAGAGAAAGGAACGAGCATGAAAGACATAAAGAAAGAAAGATTTTGCATCTGCTGGCTTATTCACAGGTTGTGGTAATGGCCAAGACTAGGCCACACTCCATCCAGGATCCAGAGGCTTCAATGGATATCCCACATGGGTGCAGAGGTCCAGTAGTTTGGGCCATCCTCTGCTGATTTCCTAAGTGCATTAGCCAGAAGCTTGGTTGGAAGTGGAACAAACAGGTTCAAAGAGGTGACACATGGCTTGCCAGCTTTCCAGGAAATGACTTCACTCACAGGCTACAATGATGGCCTCTCTATTTAGATTCTATTTTTCTTTTTTTTAACATTGTGGGGCAACATTTGTATGAGTGAAGTGAAGAAACATATACACAGGATCCTTTCATCGAAGTGTAAAAATGTTCCCGGGCAAATACGATTAAGATTCTATTTCTCTTACAGCATATTACAACAATGTGGATTTCCATATTTGGTGCATTTTTGTCCTACATTGAAGTATCTTATTTCCTAGAAGGTATTTTTCATTTAACTTGTAGGTTTAGAATTGAATTTGAACTAACCTTCATGAAAGATATAAGATTATGATCATAATTTATTATTTTTTGCACATGGGTAGTCCCTCTTGTGTCATTGACTATACTCTTTTTGTATCCTCATTATTCAATTATGTGAACTGAACTTGCTGTAGCTAATTGTATTGGTTTTTTATTAAGCTATTTCATACATTGAATGTGAATATTTGCTTCAACATATTATGAAATTTTAAATTTAGTCTGTGTGCATCAAGATGACTTTATCACCCTTTAATTAATTGGAATTTCTTTGCCCTTAAGTCAAATGACATCATCCTCATAGTTCCTATTCAATTTGCCAGATCTTAAGAAACTGATTCTATGATTTTACCCACTATAAGCAATTAGGAATATTATGTGTTTTGTTTGTTTGCTTATTTTTTAACCATCTGATACTTTCAATGTTAATGTGATATTAATATAGGGAAGATTCAATGAAGTTCTCACACCTAATTCTAATAAAATAATATTTTCTTTCTTTCTTTCTTTCTTTCTTTCTTTCTTTCTTTCTTTCTTTCTTTCTTTCTTTCTTTCTTCTCTCTCTTTCTTTCCTACTGTTGATCTTTTTACTTGTCATACTCTTTAATTAGTACAGCATTAAACCTTGGACTGTAACAAAATTTAAATTGTTATTTCATAAACAAAAAAATGATTGCTTATTTTTCCACTTTATCCCAGCTATAAGCTGCTTTGAGAACAACTGATCATTCTGAATGGTATTCAAATATTGGTTCAGAAAATCCTTGATATCAGTCAAACTTCATTGACCAAGGCAAATAAGAGATCAAATGATCTTCAACAGAGGCTGGTGGAAAGGTTTTTTTATATTCACAATGGCAATAAAACATTGGCATGTGAGGCGAAGGGCTTCAGCAAGATTCCTTTGCTGAAAACTACTTTGAGTTTCTATTAAATTTCAGCAGAGCACTGTGATAAAAGCTTTAACGGACAAAACCCATAACATAGAATCTTCATGCTATTTATAATGCTTCTGTATTTCTCTCATTAAAACTCTTTTACTAATGGTTTGTGAAATTGGTTTATTAACATAATGTATTTTCTTTTTAAAATATTTATGTATTTTTTTAAGATTTATTTTTTTTTAATTTATTTTTTATTGGAAAGGAGAATATACAGAGAGGAGAGACAGAGAGGAAGATCTTCCATCTGATGATTCACTCCCCAAGTGAGTGCAGGCCGATGTTATGCGGGTCCGAAGCTGGGAGACCCGGAAGGGTGCAGGGTCCCAGAGCTTTGGGCCTTCCTCGACTGCTTTCCCAGGCCACAGGCAGGGAGCTGGATGGAAAGCGGGGCTGCCGGGATTAGAACCGGCGCCCATATGGGATCCCGGGAGTGCAAGGTGAGGACCTTAACCACTGCGACATTGCGCCGGGCCCATATTTATGTATTTTTAGTATGAAAAGGCAGATCAAATTTACAAATGGAATGAGAAAGGAAAGATCTTCTATCCACTGGTTGACGCCCCAAATGGCATCAAGAACCTGAGTTAAACTGATCCAAAGCCAGGAGCCAAGGACCTCTTTCAGGTCTCCCATTTGATTACAGGGTTTCAGACTTTGGGCCATCCTCTACTGTTTTTTCAAGTCACAAGCCGAGAGCTGGATGCGAAGTGAAGAAACTGGGACATGAACCGATGTCCTTATGGGATGCCGGCTTTTGCAAAGTAAGGATTTAGCCATTGAACCATCACAATGGGCCCAAATAATATATTTTGATAGATTAACTGATGGGAAATACATACTAATGTATGTACTATGAGAATTGTATACCAGCGTATAAAGTCCTTGCCTATTACCTAACAATGGGTAACAGATTACTTCTTATGAGATATTTAGTCAGAGGTCAGGGAAAAAGTATTGATGGACTGTGGATCGGTAGCATGTTGAATACTGTGTCTTATTCCATGGTTTCACAGTTTGTTTTCCTGACCTTTCTGCTCAATTTAGATTAAACTTAGATAATATGAGTTAAAATAAAAAGTAATGCTTTCTACTTTGAAACGAATGTAAAAGTATGTTAAGTGTTACAGACCCATCTGTAAATAGAAGAGGCAGTTAGAGTAAACACCATATAAAGCAGAAACTGTGCTCTGAGGTTTTTTTGCAACTACAAAGCTACAATTCAGGCAGGTTCTTCAAGGCATCAAAGGAGTGCAAAAATATTGGACATATGAATTCTAATAGTCTAAAGACAGTTTATTACAGTGAGACCTGGAATGATTCTAGAAGATTCCATAAGAGAAGATAAAATACACATAATTTCCCCACCCAAAGCTTTTTTGTTCTAATTACTTTTTTGTTCTTATATAAATATAAGGCACTTTAAAATCATGTAAAATGCACTTAAAAATCATACATGCGCTTTTCTACACCAAAATAAATTCAAAGTTAGACTCTGCAATATGGTTTGCAGGCAATTTATCCTCAAGGCCAAATACCTGTCTCTGAATTTGTCATTTAGTTCCATTTCCCATGTAATTTTTGATACAATCATCTATGTTTCCTTAGGTAGTATAGCTTTAAAGATTTAATCAACAACTTGGACCTTTAGTTAAGTAAAAGTTCTGTAGATTATTTGAAAGAGTAAATATACTAGGTATTTAAAATGGAAACTATTTTCTGTCTTTGGATTAAGCAAATGTGACAGTAGGAAGAATTGGAATGCAACTTGGCTGGCTTTGAAACTGGAGACAACATATGCGCTGAGAAACAAAGGAACATTCATAGTCAGAACAAGACTCTCCTCCAGAGCATCCAATAGGGGCAGAGTGCTGCTGCTTGCTGGAATTCAGCCCAGAGTCCCATGTAGAGTTTCTTGCCTAAAGAATTATGGAAATCTAGAAACAAGAGCCCCACCTATCACTTTATAAAAAAAAAAATCAGCTCTAAATGTACCAAGGACCTAAATTTGAACCCAGCAACCATCAAGTTATTAGAGGAAAACTTAGGAAGCACTTTCCAAGATGTAGAAATTTTTAAGTCACCAAAAGTGCAGGCAATCAAAGCCAAATTTAACAAATGTGACTTTATCAAAGTAAGAAGCTTCTGTATAGTAAAGGAAATGATCAACAAATAAAAGAGGCAATCAACAGAATGGGAGAAAAATCTTTGCACTCTACACAACACATAATAGAATAATATCCAGCAAACTCGGCTATAGTAAAATAAAATAAACCTGATAAGAAATGGGCAAAGAAAATGAGCAGTCATTTTTCATAAGAACAAATTCAAATGGATAATACATTTGTAAAAAAAAATGCTCAGGCTTCCTAGCTGTAAGTGAAATGCAAATAAAAACCACAATGAGATTCCACCTAACTCTAATGAAACTAGGCTATATTCACACATCTATTAATCACACCTGCTAAGAGGTTGTGGGGAAAAAGTTACTATACTTCACTGCTGGTAGAAGTGCAGTCTAGGTTATCAGTTATAGAGGTCAGTATGTAAAGTTCTCAAAGGACTTAAAATTGGCTTACAGTATGATAGAACTATCCACTCCTGGGAATATATCCAAAGGAATTGAAATATTCTTATGAGAAAGTGACTTTAATCCTATATTTATAGCAACATAATGAACAAAATCAAAGACATGGAAACAACCCAGATGCCCATCAAAAGAGCAATAGATAAAGGAACAGTGGTATATCTACTCTATGGAATACTACACAGCCATTAAAAGCAATGAAAGTTTACCATTTGCAACAAAATGTTTTCAAGTGGAAACCATTACGCTCGTTGAAATAAATCAATCACAAAAGGTAAATGTTATATATTCTGTCTAATTTAAGGCAGCATTCATGCAAAATATGAGACAGATATATAGGTAAACGTGTATATACATGTATTCTCTTAGATGAATTATGTAATGTAGACTAACATACAAGGAAGTGAAGCTATATTGTGGTAAGCATCTCTCTCCATACTCGGACAAAAGAAGGACTGCCAATGAAACTGTTAAATATACACGTGTAATATGATACTAGATTTTCTATCATTGCATATGTCTACAATACCTTGATGTTCTTAAATAGCAGAACATTGAGTTTGTGATTGTTGCTGAAGGACTGTACTATTGTAATACCATGGGGGAAGATGCTGGAGGAGAGAATGGGGAAAGGTGGAGAGGAAAATTCCGATACTTGTAAAACCATATCATTATTAATAATAATGAATGAAACATACAAAAAAAGAGTTATGGGAGAATAGAACTGTGGCGTTGAAAGGCACTAAGTGGGTGAAAATCAGTTACAGTCACAATAGAAAACTTGTTTTGAAGAAGTGGGATATTAAGGCTAATTTTTTATATGAGTAAGTGATATGAATACAGTACCAGAATGCAGGCTTGGCTGTGTCGTGTTGTTTTCATTAAAGGAGAATATCTTGATGGTAGTAGAGAAAAATCAGCTTTAGTTTTGATATAATTGTTTTCATTACTGCAGTTGATGCCATGAGTCAGAAAATGCCATATACTTCCTGAGCTTCCATAGAAACGTGGCAACATCCTGAAGACAGCACCAGTTTTATCTCTTAACTAGTTTGGGCCCTTGTTGTTTGAAATGGTGACTATTACCATGCTGTTTAATACCATAAGCAGTGCTGAAGATGTTGATTAATCCAGCAACTGTGTCTTTATATGACTGGTCATGGTCATTTCTCCTGACAAAATATAGTGACTGAGACCTAGAAATGTGCCATCAATGCTGTGGAAGACTAGAAAATATAGGCCAAAGACACATCCACTTGAAAAACTTCACAACATCAAAAATTTACAAGATGACCCAATATCTGTTCCTCTAGTAAAAAGAGCATTGAAATTAAATCATTCCTGTTTCAGTAGCTCACTGTAGATACTACAAGCTTGGTTTTCCTTTCTACGTATATAAACTAAATTCCCAGAAAGTGTGAATAGTGGAAAATTCACTTGAACTCAATGGTTGTTTTCTATTCATACCTGGACTTTTTTTTTTTTTTTAGCAAATATGTTTTCTTAGTGTTATTTATTATTTGCTTATCTAGCCATGGACACAATGAAGAATTGTATCATGAGTAAATGAGTTGAAGGAATTAGTCCTATATATCAATGTTTGTCAATGTTATAAAAACAATCTTTAGCAGTGAATGAATGTCAAAACTGGCCATATATACTGTATTGAGAGAGGAAGTCTAAAATATGCTAATTCAAGATTTAGTTATAGTGTTATTTATGGCAGAACACGGTGATCTTATGTATGATTATAAACACTGTTACATATTAGATATCATCCATTGTGCTGTTTTTAGTCTGGATTGAGGATCCAAGAAATTATACATCATCTCAGCATGCAGCCAGTACAATGTCTGAGTTGGTTGGAACACTGAACACATAGCACTTAATGAGACTTAATGTCCTAATGAACATGATGATTCAAGCGTACATCCTTCCAAACGGTGTAACAATTCAGGCAGTCTCAAAACCCGGTGGTAACATTCGTACACAGATACTGTCAACTGGTAAATGGATCTTAGGTTTTACAGTACATCAAACTAGTTTCAAGTTTTTTAAAAATTCCTTTCTTTCTCTCCTGTCTACTTCCTTTGCTTTTTCCTTCCTGCCTGCCATTCTTTCCCTTTACTGTAATTCATAATGTGCCAGGCTATTATTAAGCTATGTATTATTGAGTTGTTATTTAGATATATTCTGATTTCAAAGAACACACATGGTCCGATGCTCTCCCTCACCTGACTGTGTGACCCTTCTTATATGTTTCAGCTTCCCTAAATGCCTAGATATGAACTTGGTGTCAATTAGGCATTGTCTAAAGGACCTTATACTTTTAATTGTTTCCAGATTCCTTGAGATGAAGAACATCTATAGGAAAGCCCTTGCTTCTATCTCCTTTCTTACACTAACAAGTTTGATTGATGGCTGAAATAATTGGGGAAAATTCGCATTCTCTTCTGAAGTTTCATTCCATGTGGACAGTCCTATTAGCACGCTAGTCTAGAACTCTCTCTCATTATGAATTATTGTCAACGTGAAAAGGAAGGATCAGGGCCCTTAATCTCATTCTTTTTCTTCAGAAATATTCTTTTGGAATTTACAAGCATCCTCAAGCAATTGTTCAGGCTGTAAATTGTTAGGGCCTAACTCGAGGACAGAAATGTACAGACCCCCTCACTTGCCTTTCACATGGTGGATTAAGTCAGTTGGATCATGATGTTCATTATCAGAAAATTCACTTAGGAACCTATAAAAGCAACATCTGCTTTCATCAGTAATAAAGATGATGCTTTGGTGCCCATCTGCTTTTGTCAGTTGATTTAGAGCTCAGGTGGGGAAGAGCAGTGATATTTATTGTGCCACCATGAAACCCATTACATGACAATTATTATTTCCTTGGAATGCAATTGCAAAAAATAATTTTTAAAGATGCCATTTAAACCTAATAATGGCAGATGCTATTATAATAGAAACAGGCTGGGGTCAAATGATTGACTATTTTTCTCTGTGAAAGTCTATCTGTTACATTATTTCTTTTTTTTTTCCAAAAGAAAAGTTACATAATAACATCATTGCACTGCTTTTTAAATGTTTTGTCCTTTCTTTATTTAAAGAATTAATGGTTTGGTTCCAAAGGAGTTGTCAGAGTTGCTTATAATTACTAATTTTAGTGGTATAATTGCATTTTGCATGTGTTATTTTTTTATGTGCTATAACATACTACACCCTTGTGAGGTTGGATAGGTGTATTTTGCAGATTAAGAAAATGACAAGAAAAACGAAGTGACTTGTCTCATGTCACAGCAAAAACCGTGAATCTGTTAGCGAATGTGAAATTAGGTATAATTAGAAATCATTGGTAAAGCTACCCCTCGACTATAATCTACCTGGAGACCCATCAGCTGAAACTTTTTTGAAATGTGGAGCAAGAAATCTGGCTTCTAGTTCGGTTCATTAGAACTGAATTATTAAGTTCCTTAATGAAAAATTTAATACTTTTAATGAATCTGTACATGCTTCGGAGTTGTTATAAGTAGCCATAGAAAATATGAAACACAATCAAATGCGTTTGTCCTAATTAAAATACTTAGCTATCATTAATTTTCAGAGTAGCTGTCATAAAGATTTGAAAATTTTTCTGATTCTTCATCATCATCCAAAGCAGTAATGGTTTAAACCTAACTCAGAACCTGTGAGAGTGAGCTTCAGTTTCCAAGAATTTTGCCTGAAGGTTTTAAGACAGGCATTTCTAAAAATTAAACTTTGTAAACTTAAAATTTACAAACTAGGTTGAAAGCACAGAAAATAAAATGATCAATTCTCAGTTATTTTATTTAATTTCATTCTTATCTGTGTCCTTGAGGTTAATGGTGTCCTTGAAATATTATATTGCTAATGAATGTGTCCACTCTGAATTTAGTGTTTTTATGTTTGTAGCTTAAATTTACTTCATGGAAATCAGAAAATGTTACAAATCAGGACTTGATTTATTGTTTTGTTGTTTGTGTATGTTTAAAAATGGTGAAAAATTTGCAAGTAAATCAAATTAAATTTGAATGCATTTTCTATCTCTAACTGTGTGACCATTACCTCAATATTGAGATAAGACTATTTCAGTATCCAAAAGCTATTAATTAAGTTCCTTGAAATGCTCTTTCTCATGTGATAAATAAATGAAGTTCCTACATTTTTCTTCATTAATGGATCTTCAGCTTACATGCTAAAATAAACTGAAATGTAAACCAATGTTCCTCTCAGAAATATACCTATTTGCCCATTGAGAACATTGTTTTGCTGAAAACAACTGTTCAACAAAATCAATGAAAACATTCTAAGAGAATTAACTGACATGGAATTGAGACAGGATAAAAACATAACTCACAACTTGAATGCAGCTCCCCAACAGGGTACATTTCCATCTCTAGCTCCAAACCAATCAGGAGCAATGAGTGTCAAGACCTTAATTATAGAAGACCCTCTGTTGCCCTGTTAGGGACATCCACAACTTTCAAGCATAGCCTGAATGGCCCAGTGCAACCCGTGTGTAACCATCCTATGGTGGTGGTACTGAGCAATGCTGGCATTTTGAACATGAACTGCACCTATGCAGACCACAGAGCCAAGCACAAACTGATGCCCCATGCTGAGGGGAGCCACAACACCTCTCTAACCAATGACTACCCTTGTCAAGCTCCTCTGACTTAGTTTTGGGGAATCTTTTTTGCCATTCTGTCATCCTTAAGCTAGATACGTAAGAGGTGGTACGCCTTGTTTCAGTTGCTCATTCATCTCATGCCAATTGGTATTTGCAAGTGAACCAAAAGAGTGAAGATCAATGACAGAATTGATAACAAAATTTATTTTCTTATAAATTATAACTATACTTCCTTTATACTAATGATAGCTAATGTAGTTGTGTGTATGCTAAAAGTTGTTTTGAGATATGATAGGTAGTGCGGTGAATAGTCTACCCCCAAAGATAGAATCCCCAGAATGTTTGTGTAACTGTCACATAGTGATTATATAGCAAAATGATTACTATTATTTAATATTGCAAAAGTATGATTAAGGAATTTAAGAATTGATTCTTATCCTGGATCACCTGAGTTGGTCCTAAATGTGGTGATGTTTTCTTCTGTATCAAACATGTGGTGGACACATAACAAGATATAGTAATCTGATCCTAGATACAGAATTTGCAGCACGTTTCATAAACCAAGGAATGCCTGTAGTGATCTGAAGGTGCATGAACCGAGGCACAGATTCTCCATAGAGCATTTGGAGTGTGTGCAGCCCTGCTGATGCCTTCTGTCATTTCAATCCTCTGGCCTTCTGAGCTTATGAGAAAACATCTTTGCTATTTGAAGACATGGGAATTTATTTGACAGCATTACAAAATGAATATGAAGTGTGATGAAATGCCATTATGGGATTGCCTTAGCACAAGGTAAAGAAGCAGTAGTCAAAATAGTCGGGATTCTAGTCTTGCAATGTCTGGCTCCTTCCATATTTGTGCTTCTTGGCAATTAACTTTTCCACATGGTCCAGGGTACAAATACAATTTACATATTTGTTTCCATTTTATTTTAAAGGCAGAGAGGCAGAACTCTGAAATTTACTAGTCATTTGTTCCGTAAATGGCCTGCCGCATCTGAGGCTGTACCAGTCCAAAGAGAGGAGCACAGAAATGCATCTGGGTTTCCCACATGGTGGCAACAACCCATGTACTTGAGTCATTCGTGTTGTCTACTAGAATTGCGGAAAACTGGGAGTAGAAGAGGATCTAAGACTCAAACCTAGGGATTCTGATATGGATGCCCCAAATGCAAATGGCGTTTCAGTTGCTAACACTCCCTCCTGAAGTTTATTTATATTGCAATGCTACTGTTCTCTAACCTTGTCTGTGTGTGTGTGTGCGTGCGTGTGTGCATGTGTGTGCGTGCGAGCATGTTACACAGCCCCTCCAGTATTCCTAAGAACTGCCTGCCCAGGCCAAATACCTGTGCATAACACAGCTAAACTTCCCAAATCCTGCTTTTGACAATATCTTAAGTCCCCTCATTTTCTTAGCAAGCTTTCATTAGTTCTCTTTTCTGGATTTTTTTTTTTTTTTTGCTATCCTTTGCCCTTTAACAATGTCTCTGCCATTTATTACTGAAATCACAGAGCTTCAGAGCTTATTAGCTTCTGACTATTGCATTATTTCCTTGCTCTGCGTTATCAGTATTTTAAGTAAGGCATCACTTTGGAATGATGAAAGACTTGAATCTTTGCATCAGATTGATTTACTAATTTGGAGGTTATTTACCTTTTTCATGATTCTATTGCTTTTCTGTCATGCTTGATCTTCATAGCTTGTTAAGTCTCTGTGGGAATAAACCTCTCTATTTTGGTTGTCTTGGTGACGCCTCTATTGTGTGTGGTTTCTGTTGTGTTGTCTTGTGCACTCTTTATTAAGTTCCCTGGTCTAAGAGCAGAAATATGCTGCCTGAGAAGAGAGAAATCTTAAAGCAAAAGCTGGATTACTTAACACCTGACATAAAATTTCATTATGTTAAAAAATAGACTCTACCATTGTTTCAAAAGAACACATGCGAAGTTTAGCCAAGATTCTTTGAATACTACTGTAGGTCTGTGTTTGGAACTGGTTACATGATGAGAAACAATACTAAATAAGATTCTGATCTTTCAGTTTCTGGCTTCAAGAACTCACAAATGCTTTCTGAATTAATTCACATCATGCATCTGTAACAATTCTGAGGTGCTTTCCATTAGCGTGCTTAGGAAGGCAACTTCTTGCCCAAAACATGATCCCATCCAGGAGGTTTCCTTCACTTCCCAGACACCTGTGCAGGCAGCTCTCATTATACTTGAGGCTGTAGATATTTACTATTCCAGGACAACCTGAATATACTCAAGTGTTTACTTTCTTTCTAACCACTTCCTCAGCTATTTCTAAATGATTGGGTTTTTGCTTCCCTTGCTACAGAAAATGTAGTCTTTTCAAGTTTGTTGTTTTGGCAATCTTCATTCAAAAGCAGAGAAAAGTAATATTTGAAGAAATTTGCTGTTTTCTGACTCTGTTTTCAGCTTGCAAAGATGCTTACAGTTAGATTTAATCTTGTTTTCTCTCTTTCATTTCCTGTGACTCTGAACTCAGTAAAAACAACCCTGGTTTTGTTGTTTGGTGGCTTGTTTGTACCGGTTCTCTTCAATAGTATAAAATTGTTTTATCTGCATACTTTGACTTTGTGACATATATTTTAGTTTTAACGCGTCTTTTTCTGTGATGGTGTTAAGTGGTACATAAGCTAAACAGCAGGCACTTTCATAGCAAAGGTTTGTGTATGTATCTTATAACTGGAAAATGTTTATTTTAGCAACTTTATGACAATGTAATTGTTATTTTTGAAATGCATTGCCACAGGAAAGAATGATTTAGACGTCCATGAAATTCTTCATGATGTTCTGCAAACCCTCTTGTCTTTCTTTCACATCCCTCAGTCTCTGAATTTTACAGGAAAATTATAACAGATACTTTTCTTTGCCTAACATCTTTCACTCAACATAAATAGTTTGAGATTCAGTTACACAGTATTTGTATCAAGTATCTCACTTGTAAAATTATTGAATATCTTTTAATTTTATAGATATAAGACAACTTGCTTATTGACAGATATTGAGATGCTTACAGTATAGGGAAATCTCGTGCAAACTTTGTATGGAAATTTTTAAAAATTGTTTAGAATATGTCTATGAAAGGGATAAATGAGTCATGTGGTAAGCATATATTTGTTATTTTTAGAATCTCTCAAAATGTCATCCAAATTTGTTCTAATATTGTAATATGTCCATGAGCAGTAAGTTTCAATTTCACTATATTCCTCCCCCTCACTCAATAGAGATTGAGTAATTTCTCCCCACAGTATTTGGAAGTGAAATGTTTTTGCTTTCATATTTTGTTCCAGATTTTAGATATTTGAAATGGCAAATAAGATATTTTGGGGATGGACTTGGGCTTAAAACAAAATTTTTGAATAAGTGGTTAGTGTACCTGTCATTTCTCACATGTCATGTCAGAGTACCTGGACTCAGTTCTTCCTCTAGCCCCTGACTGCAGATTTCTTCCTGTACAGACCTTGGGTGACAGCCATGGCGATTTATCCCCTGGGAACACCTGGGGTGGCCAGGATAATGTTACCAGTTCCTAGTTTTGCACTGACCCCGAGGTGGCCGTTTCAGGCATTTGAGGTATGGCATGTGGACGAGCATTACAATAGCTGTGTAATGGTATCTTCTGTGGCTTTAATGTACATTTGTCTAATGATTAGTCATGCTGAAACTCCCTTTATTTGACATTTATTTTACATCCATGAATGTTCTGTTAAAAGACCCTGTTCAAATCTTTTGTCAATTTTAAATGAAATTTTTAAATTATTATTGCTATTGTTAAGTGTAAGAATCCTGTATTGGACCTAACACAAGAAGCTTATCAGATGCAAAGTTTTCCAATTATATGCCTCCACATTGGCAGCTTGTAATTTTATCATACAATTTGTGTCTTTTATAGAACAAAATTTTGTAAATTTATGAAGTCTAGTATACCAGTGTTTTATTTTCTGAATCCAGATCTTGTTGCTGCATTTTAAAATATTTTAATACTAGAGGTAAGCATTTTCTGTTTATTTCATTAAATGTTATAATTAACAGGCACATTTGATTGTAAGAAATTCATTGTTTTTTAATGATGGTTTAGAGCATCAGTTATTCAAAAAACATAATTTTTCTATGAAATACATACTACATTTTTGTCAAAAGTCAACTTACAATATGTGTTTAGGTTTTACTCCTGGCCTTAATTTTGTTCCATTGACTTCTTTGTAGAACGTGATACCAGTACTGCACTGTTTGGATTATAGCAACTTTATAATGATTTTGGAAGTCAGCGAAACTCAACATTGTTTATTTTTTCAAGTTTACTTATGTTAATTTTACTGCATATGTACTTCAGAATGATTATCAATTTATACAAAATCTTTAATGAGACTTTGACTATAATTACATTCAACCTGCAGGTTACATTGCGGAGTTAGCGCCTTCACAGTATTATTTTTCTGAATTAAGTATTATCTAAAAGTATTAATTTCTTTAGCTATTCTGAAGAAAGATTAAATCTTTGTAGATATCTAAATATCCAGATCTATCTGTTTAGGTATTCTTGATATATTTTAGCAATTGTGATAATTATTTTTTTCTGTTGCTAAAACAAACTACTGAATGATGACTAAATTTATCAAGGACAGAGGTTTATTTAGTTCACAGAATTGGTTCCTGAAACTTTAAGATTCAGTGTTGGTATCTGCTTGCCCTCTGGTAAGAATCTCATGATGGATACTGTCACACAGGTGAATACATACTTCAGAGACAGGGAATCAGACCGATTCAGGAGCCAGGCTTGCTCATAACCTCAGTCTTAGAAGAACTAGCCAGTTTCCTGTGAGAGTTACATTAATCACTTCTGAGGGCAGCACCTTCCATAATAGATTCACCTTTTTCTAGTCCCGGCTCTTAAAGTTTCTTCTTTCAGCTTTGCAACACTGCAAACCAAGCTTCCAGCATATGAATCAGTGAGGAAAAACTTCAGCTAATCCAAGCCATAGTTGTTTTGTGGTTTTCCATGAACAGATTTTGTCGTTTCCAGATTTATTACTAAGTGTTTACATTTTCCTTTCCATTGTAAAACCTTTTGTTTCATTTACTATCAATCTATAGCTATGCGAGCATAAGGAAATGCATCTAAGTTGTAACACCCAATTTTTCTTAATTTGATAATGATTTTATTTGTCTATTCATTCAATTGATTTTCAATGTCAATTATAATGTTGAGTGAAATCAAGATGTGAAATACAGTGCTATTTTTCTATCATTAAAAAGCTGAATATATATGGGGAAAGTGAGAATATTATGGTCTTTTGATTTTGAAATGAAATTATTATCTTTTACCTTTAAGAACGGCAACATAGAGGGAAACGTTCTTTACCATGTTATTTGCATGACAAATTAGTGTTTTATTTTTCTTGTTTTCTTTTCATTTATTGAGATTTTAATATGTAAGCATGGTGATGTACTTAATTGATTTTGAATGTTTAATCAAACTTTGCTTCTCAGTATACACCTCATGTGCATTACGTGCTATCCTTTTAAAAATACTCTTAACTTCATTTGGAATAATTAAGGATTTGAATGATTACCTTTAATTTCTTTGGTTGCTTTAGTATATGTTCCTTGTTCTGTTTTGAATCTTAATGGTTTTTGAGGTTTTAGAATATGTGCTAGTAACTTATCCAGGCATACTTTCAAATAATAGGCTACCCTAATGTAATCTCATATCAGAAATTCTTGGCAATGGTCATTTAGCTCAGGAGTTAAGAAACATCCTGGGGTTGTTTGTTTGTTTGTTTGTTCTACACAGGATGTTTTATTTGCTAAGGGATCAGGTGAGCAGGGAAGAAGGGGGGAGGTGAAAGAAACCCCGAGAGAATGAGAGAACGCTGGAAAGTGGGGTGCCTTTTGAAAGGAGAAGAGAGACACTGAAGGGATTTTTCCGAGAATTTCAGAGTTTTAAACCCTCCCTGACTTCTTCTTGTTGGGCGGGAATCTGCGTGTAAGATTGGTGGTCTCCTAACCAGTTAGGAAATGGGTTTGCATCTGACTTTCTCTTCTGATGCCAGCTTCATGCAAATGTTCATCCTGGGAGATGGCAACTGATGGCTCAAGTTCTTGGTTATTTTTCAACTGCATAAGAAACCCAAACTCAGATCTCAGCTTAGGGTTCAATGTCACCCAGCTCTCCCTACCCCTCTGCTGCTTTCTCTGCCTTTAAAATAACTAACTAAGTAAGTAATAAGCAAATCAACCAAATAAGGGAAACAAGATTTGGCACTACAATTTCATTTCCTTTCTGCGATACTGTTGCCATATATTTTTCTTCTTTGAATATTAATATGAATATTCCATTTACATTTGTATTTTCTTTTGCTTTAAATAGTTGATCTGCTATTAAAAGTTTGGGAAAAGCAAAAAATATAGTAGTCTATTTTCTGTTGTAAGTAGTCTTCATCCTTTTTCTACTCTCCATCTGTTAACATTATTCTTTGACTTGAGTGATTTGTTTTAAAACATTTTGGATTATACATTTCATTGAGAGATGAAACCCTTTGTTGTCTTAAGTATTTTCACCTTCAATTTTATGTTCTCTGGACAAAATTCTAGGTTGAGATTTTTTTTTCTTGCATTTCTTGTCATTTATTTTTGAAGATGGAAAAACATATCTTTCCTTTGCTCATTTTGTGTAAAGGAGATCCTCTGATTTATATAGACTAACAAAACACAAAGCACACAGAATAAAATAGAACAAGCAACCAAAAGAATTAAAAATGTTCATTAGCATGTGTATTATCTATGTCCAGGACAGAGTCAGAAAGCCACATTTAATGAATCCAAGTGTACAGTTCAATGCAGTGGTTAGAAAATTTGAGCTAATGCAACACTTTTTTTTTTTAAAGAAATTTAGTTGTGTGATAAGCAGAATGAAGAAGAGGGAGATCTTTCATTCTTTCATCCACTTGTTCATTTCGGTTATTATTACAACAGCCAAGACTGGGCCGGGCTGAGGTTATTAGGCAGGCATTCCATCTGGCTCCAATAAAGGAGGAATGAAACCAATTGCTTAGGCCATCTTCTGTTTCCTCCTCAGAAGCATTAGCAGGAACCTGGATCAAATCTAGAGTAGCCAGAACTTGAATTGACCCTTTGATGTGGGTTATCAGCATCAGCAGAGGCAGCTAATCCACTGCATTACAACTTGTCTTCTATAAGCCATATTTTTTCTAGAGATTTTATTTATTTGTTTGACAGCCTAAATTACTAAAAGAGAGAGAAGTCAAGGAAATATCTTTCACACATTCTTTCATTCATCAAGTGGCCACACAAATGGAACTGGGCTGGACTGAAGCCAGGAGCCAGGTGGTTCTTCTGGTTCTCCCAGTTGGGTGTGGAGGTCCAAGGATGTGGGCCATAGAAAATGCACTGGATCCTACTATTCAAGATGATTTGGAGGGAGCTGAATCAGAAGTAAAGTGGCTGGCTTCACCAATGCCTACGTGAAATAATGTCACTGCAGCTGTCATCTTTACATGTTAAGCCTTGTGCCAGCCCCCTTATATGCCATCTTAGCAAAAGACCAATGCATTTCTACAGAAATACCAAAACAAAAGAACACTGATACTTTATACTGCAGATTGTGGGGATATAATACATAGGGAAACTAACAGTAAGTAACTGCTGGTGAAGCAAGGTTTGTGGATCTCTTCATTTATATTTCTAGATTAATATGGAACACGAATTGTCTCCAGTAGTTGGGTGGTTAATTCAGAACTGTTTTTAATTAATAGCATTTCATTTTTAATTTGGAGCCAAAAATACAGAAATAACATCTTCTGTTTCACTTATAAATTCTCACAACAGCCAGGGTAAAGCCAGGAACTTGGAACTCAGTGTGCATCTCTTACATAGGTGGCAAAGATCCAAGCACTTGATGCATCACCCACTGTCTCTTAGGATGTGTATTGGCAGGAAGTTGGATTTGATATGTGGTGTGGGTGTCTTAAGTGATGTGCTAACTACTATACTAAATGCCCACCCAAGGTAATTAACTTTGGTATTTCTGGTACAGAGGAAAAAGAAAATTAGTATCTTGCCTTTAGCCAGAGAGGTTGAGCAAGGAATTTGTAACATTTTGCATTTTCTCAATTGTATTTCTGTGTTTTTAAGGATTTATTTTGTTTTTATTGGAAAGTCAGAAATACTGAGAGGGGGAGAGCCAGAGAGGAAGATCTTGCATCCATTGATTCACTCTGTAAGCAGCCACAACAGCTGGAGCTGCACTGATTCAAAGCCAGGAACCTGTAGCCTCTTCTAGCTCTCCTGCCTGGTTGCAGGATCTCAAGGCTTTTTGGGTAATCCTCGACTATTTTCCCAGGCCACAAGGGGAGCTGCATAGGAAGCAAGACTGCTGGGAATAGAATCGGCGCCCTTATGGCATCCTGGTATGGTTCAAAGTGAGAACTTTAGCCACTGGGCTACCACGTGGGCCCTTTCTTAATTGTCTTAATCTCAACCTAATCAATACATCAATGAGTCATTGCCAACACTGAGAAGATTCTCCCACTTTTCTAATTATATTTGTGGGGTAATCTTGTTGGTTTTGTTTATATGGTGCTCCCCTTAGATTCTTTTTTTTTTCCTGGAAGGATGGGAGTCAAATATCCTTTAATAGATAGTGTTTTTGTTTGCATTTTTACAAATGCGCTAAAGAATCATCCAGTGCCATCAGCACTGTGTGCAATGTTAGGCCAAAAACCTGCATATTCCTTTACAACGGGCTCTTTTGATACAAAGTAGATAGGATACAGTTAGTGAACAAAGGATCTGAGAGGCTTCCTGAATATGTATAGCTCAGCTATTCACTGCCTTCTATGCTGATTCAGCAATGCGATTCTATGATTCGCTTGAGCCTCTGTCATCATGCAAAAAATACCACTATGAACGCATATATGCTCAGTCCCACATGGAAATGCCATGAAGCCTTTCAAGAGACCAGAACGTGATGCATTGAACCCAGACCAAGCCCCACTCCATGTATGTATTAAAGTAAAGCATCATCTCCTACCAGAAAAGGGTATAACTGAAGTCAGGCAGAGATGATTCTCCCTCATAAAGTTGCTCACATTTAATTGTAAATGTGGACTCCTGGGTATCTCTTAATAAACTATGCTTTCAATCTTATATATAGACAGTATAGCAAGTCTCTGGTTTGAATTCTGTCATGCACAAGGCAAAAACCTGAAATAAGTCCAGCTAGGAAGACAGCACCATCTACCAAGCTCTCCCAACATAATTGTTCAGACAGCCGATTGGAATGAAAAGTAGGATCTATCAATATTTGGCAGGTGCATTGGAGCTTCTGTCTCTCCCTTACATGTAAATGTTGCTTATATTCCTTTATTTTCACATGGACTTTTAAAATAAATCTTTAGTATATTGAAATTGTTTTTTGTTTGTTTGTTTATTTGTTTGTGTTCTGTGTTGGTAAGCAGCAGTTGACTTGCCTCATCCTTGGAGCCATGCACTAGTTACTTGGTTGCTGTTAGTATGATCCAGCAAGGTCCGGGAGAAACCTGTACAAGCATACCAACTCATGGGAGGAAACACAGGCTTTCAAACCATGCTTAGCTCTCCCTTGCATTAGATCTGTCAAGGAGAGACATTTTCCCCTGCTAGTGGAGAGGGCATGGTTTTGGCTTCTCATAATTAGGTGTCTTCCAAGAGTGTGTAGGCTCACTGATTGGGGCCATCTGCCCTCCTCCCTTTTCACACCCTGGAAATGGCCTGGATGTGAAGGAAGATGAGAGAGCCACACAGTACAGTTAAAGCAAGCAGCAGCAGGCCCAATTGCCAACAAGCTGTGGATCTATGTACTGGGATCAGCTTTGGGGGCTATAGCAGTGACTGTCATACTTCTGAAAGCTCTGAGTGAGGCTTCTGAATCTGGCTGCTACAACTGGATCCAAGCAACTGGCTTCTGAATCAAGACTTGGGTGAGTTGCAAGCAGAACTGGGAATTGGACTTTTGTTTTCATAAGGACAAGCATAATTTCTGTGTTCATGCCTTGGGCACAGGCCAGCTTTGTCCATTGAGTTCATCAGCTTCTCTGAAGTGTACGTGCTGACCATGTCAGTTATCCTGATCATCACCTGCATAGGGCCACAGGTCTAGTGTCCAGTTCAAATCCTTGATATGGCAGATCTATACTGGGGCACTACAGACCATTGACTTCATGGACAATTGATGTGAGCCACTCCATTTTATCAGCTGTATTGTATGTTGTTTCTTAGATGCACAAAGGTAGGTCTAAGTACCTGGATCCCAGTTCTTGCTTCAGCTGCAGCTCTGTATCTTTTATGACTAAGCAAACACACCCCATTCTTGTATGATTAGGTCCAATGTTTGAGCCCTGGGCATGGTAAACCCAGGGGGTTAGTATGTCTGAGCATGGTTTTGCCCTGGGTTTTAGCAGGTGGTGACTGCAGGTTAGCTTCCTAGAGTTCAATCCAAGATAGGTTCCTCTATCACATGGCTAAGGGATAGTGGGTGTGGTGCAATGCCCTCATGGTGCTAACTCACCTGTACCCCCACTCCCCCGAAAAAGACAAAAAGTACAAATGGCTATATGTAAGATCTTGCATGAGACCTCAGATCTGTGTCATATTGTATGGAACATCTGGTTATGACTGGAGCATAGATAATCATACCCTGATCTGAAATGGCAAGAAAGGCCTGGGGTGTTAGATCTCCTCAAAAGACAGAGTTTAGGCAGAGCAGTAGAGCATGAAGGGGCTCTCATCAAACCAGCTCCTCCTTTCTTCTCTTTGGACACAAGGAAACTGTTAGCTTGAATAATGATAGAGCAGTTCCCATGTCAGTCAACAAGCTCTTTGGATATCATTGCAAATAGTACCCTGTATCCTCAAGGCCTACCTGGACTAATGCCCCATTATGAGTGAAAAGTCCAAGAGAGAAATTTCTAGGAACAAGCAGCCAGGATACTGGCACAAAGAATATCTCGACCTGAACATCCACAATTCCTTGCCTTTCACTGTAAAACGGGGGGGGGGGGGGGAATTGGAAATCATTCCCAATTTACAAAGGAAGGGATGCCTTCCTAATTCCCACAGGTTTTTGTCTAAGAACTGGCATGGCTCAGGAATTCACATGACTCTTTCAAACCAGCTACTTTCCCTGCTACTTTCAACATTCAGTGAAATAAGCCTATCCTTGAAAGACAAGCATCGTATGTTCTCTCTGATATAAAGCAAGTTCATACAAAAAGTATAAACAAATAGATATAGGTAAACATGTGCTTTCACTTTTCTAGTTGGTATATGAGCCATTTCCCTGATACTGAATTCCCATTAGACCCTTATCATCAAAAAGCTGTGTCATCATGGAAGCTGATGGCTGGTTTTTCTTTCGAGCATTTACTTTATTTTTTTTAGTTCGCCACATAGAAGATTCCTATCCCACCAATTTTTATGATTCTAGGGTGTCTAACTCCTTTAGTTTGCTCCTTTAGTAACAGAAACTTATTGTCATCTTTGGGAAGTTACTGCTGCTTAATTGATTTGAAATCTATATCTTTGTCATGATAAGTACTGAGGTAATAAGTACTGAGACAACACTCAGTTTGGATTGTCTTCATGCTGAAATCCAAGAAAGCAGACATCTGTATCCATCTGTTTAATGGATACCTTGGTAGGCCACATCTGACGCCTTAGTCGCAGTCCTCTTAAATGGTATAATAATATTCCCTTATTTATACTCTTAAAACAAGAAGGCAATTGGGAAATACAAGTTTTGATTGATAATCACTCAATCATGGAATTCTGTTTTCATGTCTGTTGCTTTTAATTACCCTACTCGTTCTGATTTAAAGCTAAATAGGGAATATACAATAGCTTGGAATCTAGGGTCAACCCAAAGCACTTGAATTCACACAATTATGCCAAATATTTGTACCACACTAGCTAAGATGATTGAAGGCATATCCTGGTTCACATCCTAAACCTGAAGGACTATCCCTTTCCTCATGTGGTCACTCCTGGAATCTCAATATCCGTCCACCTTTGAATGGATCAGTCCCCAATATTCAGGATGCACCGGCATAATCTTCCTCAGGCTGTAAGAATAGCCTCATCTGACAATAACGCCAAAAAGGAACTTAGAGAGTTTTAATCACAGACTGTAACCATTTTATCAATGTAGAAGTTATCTTCATCTGCAGTGTCTCTAAGAAGGACTCTGATGAAAACATTATCCAGTCTTATTTTTTTTAGAGAAATGAGATTATAAAATCTCCCAGCAGGCGGTTTGAAACAAATCCTGAAAAAGCATACCTGCTCCGTTACATGAAAGGTAGCTATATAAGGCCACTGAAGACTAAGAAAGATCTGAGAATATTTATATGGCTTACAAGATTTCCATAATTTTAGTTGCTTATAAAACAACTGTATGATCCAAAAACCAATATTAATGAGCGGATGATCTTCCAAAAGATTAAGGTCTTATGCACGTGTATTTCTACACTAGGAAAGAATCAGAAGATCAATATGGACCACAGTGGATCTTACTTAAGTTGGAAACCTGTTGCACTCAACACTTTAGACCAGAAGGTTGAACTCATTGTGTTGGCTTAGAGACTTGGCTAGGAAATAAAGAGACAATATTTATCAAATCTGTGTTCCATGTTCCATATGCACATGCAGCTGTTTTCAGAGAAATAAGCCTATTGTTTTCAAAATTTTCTTCCATCAAACCTGACAAATACCTTTTTAGCTCTCCTCCAAGAAGTCTTTGAGCATCTAGAAGTGGTGATTGTCCACAGTAGGGCTCAACACAAGGGAAACAGTCAATGAAAGTGCATCAGTAGACAGGCTATCAAAAAATATTGGACCACAGAAAGTTTTGGAAATAATTTCGTTAGACTTTTATTCCTTGAGTGCTCAGAAGCCTGTGCAGAGAAGAATTCTGCCGATTCTTGTGATCCAATGGGGGATTCCAAGGACTTCTTCAAAAGGCAAGAAAACAGTAAATTTTTTTGTTTTGTGTTTCAACACACTTCTGCTTATGGAAAGATATTAAGTCTGCTGTACTTTCCAATTGGTGTGTTTTGCCTGGCTGTTTTTCTATCCTCATGGGAAGGTGCCTTCAGGGGGAAAAACTCCCTTGTGAGCTCTTCCTCCATAATAGGAGGAAATCTTGCTATGTCTCAAAGATTCTTACAAAATTTGTCTATTGTCGTTTATATCTGAGTCCAGAATGACTACAGATTGTGCAATAACTGCACAGACTGCTGATTTGTTAGCTGCAGGGCCGGGACAGCTGATTATTCTTAGAGTATCAACAGATAGAACAATGTGGAGCATATGGAATGACCAACGGAATCAGTATAATTAGTTGAATAAAAGTGTGCTCACAGAGATATCATAAGATTTATATTGTTTTTGTGCTTTTGGTAAAGGATACCTACTAGTTTCCACTGTCTGGAAGCAGTTAGGAGCATCTTCCCTTCTCTGAGAAAGATCCTACCCTTAATCATTTTTTTTCTCCCAGTTGTGTGCATCTTAACTGTCGTATTTGTCTCCGAATTTGGAACTTTCTCACAGACACAGTGGTCATATTTGGACACCATCCGTTGTCAATGACAAGTGATGATCTTTCAATTGGTGAGCTGAAGTCTCTAATTAGCAAGAAACTTTCATTCTCTAGATAAGCAGGGATGACGGCTTGATTCAGTATGAATATATGGACAATAAGCCTCTTCAACTTCCATAAAGTTTAGAGATGCAAATCTCAAATCATAGATGTTCTTATTGAAATTCAGTTCCCTGATAATGTGCCTGGGAAAGCAAGAGAGGATGACACAAATTCTTTGTCCTCTGCCACTCACTTGGTATATCCGGATGATTTTCTGGGCTCCTGTCTTTGGTCTAGTCCGTTCCTGGCCACTGTGGCCATTTGAGGAGTAAACTGTAGATGTTAGATTCTCTCTCTCTTCCTTTTTCTGTAACTCTGCTTCTCAAATTAATAAATCTTTTAAGAAAACTGAGCGAGGAAATTATTTTTTAGTTAGGCAGGTAGCAAGTGAATAACCAATCTGAGAGATTTCCAACAGTTTCTACGACTTAGTCATGTACCACTGGAAAATGTTATCCCCTTCTGAACTGATTAGACATATACATTTTCCTAAGATGCAATTGAACATATTCCATAATTCAGAAGATGCCATTGTAAATATGAGTCTGCTATAAATGTGCATGATGACACCATGAAACCTTCTGATTGCACTGAGCAACTGGCGCTACTTGCACTGATCCCTGCCCAAACTCCAACCATTTGTATATTCCATTAAGGCTCTACTGTCCACCTGATAACGTGTGTAACAGGACTGGATGTGGACAATTCCCCCTAATGAGACTGCTTGCCTTCACTTCTGCTTAGATTAATTAGCAAGATTATGAATGTATGTTGCTCCTTTATATTTTTGGCTGATTATTTAACCTTATAACAATCTTTGCCCCCTTATTGCACTCTATGTCTCTGCTTTCACGTCTTCTTTCATGCTGATAAAACAAAATAACTAGGATCACCCATGTTCACACCTATAGCTCCACAACATCAAAATGACAGCGCTTTTATCTTGCCTTTTCCATTAACTATGACTCTGTGGTACACTGGAATTAAAGAAATGTTTTCCTAGATACTTGATACCAGTAGCACATTATTTTGACATCCCCAAATTTTTCAAGACACTGCTAAATGAAAATTACTCACAGTTGTAAACCACTACACTGGCGTTTGAAGGAAGTATTTTTTATTAGGTACATTTTTCTTGTGTTTGTGCGGTGATCTAGACTTTAAGTACATACTTGGTGGGAACCCTCTGCGGATCTCTAGAGCTTTCCATCTGTGCAACTGTTCACTTCTATGTTCCTCTGCCTGTAAATTCTGGCCACATAGCTCTTTCCTGAAAAGGTTTTTTTTCAACCTAAGGGGGCTTCTGAGCTATTTTCTGGGTTCCTTCTTTCTCCTCAAGCTGAAAGTGTTCCCTAGGCTGTGAACTGGGCAGTTAGTTGTGTAAGGTGACTTACTGTTTTTATTGGCATTTTAAAAACTGATATCCATACAATTTGTCCGAATCCAAAGTTGTTGTTCACAAAAGGACAAATCTAGTCTTGTTATAGAACAATCCCTGAAGCTGAGCACAGGCCATCCAGCAAGCAATACGTAAGTCACTGACACCAGTGTGGTGTAAGGAACTAGGATGCTAAGGCTCAATTTGTAGACTCCTTGAAAGATTAAGTACGCTTTAAGCATTACGTTTCAAAGCTCGGAATTCACAGTGTCTAATCGTTGTCTAATTCATTGTGTCTAATTGTGTGTGGGCTTCTGGTTTTTTCTAAAAACATAATTTTCCTTAGACTGGTGAGTGACAGGAACCAGTAGATCACTTTTGCAATGGCAAAATTAGGTTCTATTATGCATGGATCTATTGGTGTTTAAGAAGGGCCTGTGAGTTTCTACAAATGATAGAAACAGTCATTGCAATGCTGACAATAGGGGCACTCTGAATCTTTGTCATTCTTTTTATTTAAAAAGGATATATATATTAATATCCTTGCATTTCAACCCTGAAACTGATTCTTGCTCAGAAACAATGTCTTATTTTGTAGTTATATAAATACTGTGTTATTGCCAGGGTGATTAATATGAGAGGATTCTTAAAAGTTTGTGGAAAATATAAAATAAATTAATTTCTGTGCAAAATAAATGCAATCTGCATAGTTTTGAAGAAGCCTCGTATTATTAGTCAGTCTGGAGCAAAACTTTACTATTCCAAAGAACTGGTATACTGGCCCAGAAGTGATTGCTTGACTCTACTTATAAAAATAATTGGATTTGTTTACCCAATACTATGTCAATTAATTCCATAATGTTGTATATTGATACTGAGGCCTTGTTGGGGCTTTTAACTGACAGGATCTTTACTCTGTTAGACCTATCTTCAGACCATAGAAGGTCTCCCCAAGAGGCCACTGAACTTATCTGGACAATAAGACGCTGAACTTTATGCTAGGCATGTGTTTGCAAGCAATGAATCTCAACTGAACTTGAACTATGGTTATGCAACAAGGTGGAGGAATCCACCATGGGGGGAGGGGTATGGGAGGGGTAGGGGGAATCCCCAGTGCCTATAAAACTGTACTACATAATACAATGTAAGCAACAACAACAACAAAAAAAGTAATAGTAATAAAAGATGGACACTTTGAAAAAAAATAATTGGATTATTTCTTTGTGAATTGTGTTATAAGCAATAGAATGATAAAAAAAGGAATAATTAATGTCTGAGATTGTGGCATAGCATATAAAGCCATTATCTCTGATGTAGGCATCCCAGGTGGGCACCAGTTCAAGTCCTGGTGTTCCTGCTAAGGTCATGGGAAAGCATTAGACAATGACTAACATGGGCACTTGCACCAATGATGGAGATTTAGAAAAAAACTCTTCCTGACTTAGACCTGGTCCAGTCCTGATCATCACAGACATCAGGGGTGAGAACCAGCAGATAGAAGATCTCGCTCTCTGCGTCTCCCCCATTCTCCCTCATTTCTTTGTAACTTTCACATAAAACAATAAAAATATAATTAAACATTGAAAGCTAAAAATAAACTTTTATTCACTTCCAATAATTCACTAGAATTGAAATGTTTAAAAGAGTACAATGAAGATTTAACCAAGCTGTTTCTATTGATTAATCTTATTTATTCTCTCCTACACTTGAGATGTAGAAATGAATATATGTAAATATTTTCTGCTTGCACTAATGTAATAATTTGAACTTGATACTAATAATGTGTTTCCCAAAACGACTTTTTTAAAGCATTTATTTATTTTATTGGAAACTCAGATATACAGAGAGGAGGAGAGACAGAGAGGAAGATCTTCAGTTTGATGATTCGCTCCCCAAGTGGCCACAAGAACCACTGCTGTGCCAATCCGAAGTCAGGAACCATGAACTTCTTTCCAGGTCTCCCACGCAGGTGCAGGGTCCCAAGGCTTTGGGCCATCCTCGACTGCCTTCCCAGGCCACAAGCAGGGAGCTGGGTGGGAAGTGGAGCTGCCTGCATTGGAACAGGCGCCCATATGGGATCTCTGTGTGTTCAAGGTGAGGACCTTAACCATTGCGCTCTCTCGCTAGGCCCCAAAACTAATTTTTGAGACTTCTCAGACTGTGCTGCTCAGCATGAGTTGTACCCCTAGATAATTTTACAATTTTCAAACACAGCCAATGTAGCTCTTCTCTAATTACAAAGCAGTATGTAGTTCTCTTAAGAAGAGTCCACCACAAATGCAATCTGTAATTAGGGCATAATTATCTTTCACTGTGCTTTTTACCCTAGTATGTTCATTTTAAATTAACATGATTCTTTGATACCTGATGTGCCCCAGTTGTAATTTCATATATTGGAATGTAGCTTGAGCTAATTTCTTCATGTCAAACATGTCAACTGAAAAAGCACTTTGGGGGAAAATAATAATGGCTTTGTGCTACCTCAAGTAAGTATAAGCACTTTTTATTTTATTCATTCTGAGATCTAACAAAATATGGGAATTTAGAAATGTGTAAAGTGACCCATGACATTGTTTTCCTGAATATAGAGTCGTGTTTTTTTAAAAGAAGGTGTTTCAGCCCAACATTCTATTGTCTTTCCTCTGGGATAATAGAGTAATTTTCAGAATGGACTAAATGTTGGTAGAAATGGCAAGACACAGAATTGTCCTTTATCAGAACAAGCTGAGTACACATTGCACCTCCGTGCAATCTGCTGTCCTAGCCTCGCGTTTAAAATGGAACAGGATGTTCAGCTATGTTTTCGTGACACAACGCAGTGCCATCATCCCACACAGTGCTTGGCTACTCTTCCAGATGGCCTGGAATATTCCTCTTAATAAACCACTGGCGATCTTTGAAATGCTGCTATTTTCCTTTTGGGTCTAATTATTCTTTTCTGTCTAATTACTTTCTTTATTATTCTAGTTCTAGTTTTTTAAAATAACTTATTATCTTAACCAAAATTACTAAACAGAATATTTCAAACCATATGTTTTACATGTTGTAAAATATTCTTTATTTAATATTCTTGGATGAAATGCTGTAATTAGTACATTTAATTATGTTTGAAGTAAAAATAATTTGTTTTGTTTGAAATGTGCAGAGACATCTAGTTTTGATTTTTAAAACTATATTCTCAGACGCAATGTAGTTCAGACCATTGTTATTTCCAACAGACACTATCAATATATTGCCAAAATCTATGTTATAGATTCTATTACATGCAAACCATGGCAGTTTGGCTAGTCACAATAATAAGGTGGGCTATTGTTTAACAGATATTAATTGTCTCCAGCAAATAATAGGGTGACACAAGTTTGATTTTTTTGATAATGCCACTATAAGATAGTAAATAAGATAAAAGCAAGTTTCAGAGTACTGCTACATATGGCAATGTGTATTGGAAAACAGTGACAAAGGGGGCGCTGTGTTGCAGAAGGCAAATTCCTTGCCGCAATGCCATTATCCCAAATGTGCATTCATTCATGTCTGAACTGCCCCACTTCAATCCAGTTCCCTGCCAGTGTCCCTGGGAAAGCATCAGGAAATAGCCAAGAGTTTAGGCCTTGTGGATGGAAGATCTCCGTCTTTCCTTGTCTCTGTAATTCTGCATTTCAGATATTTTTTTAAACATTTTATTTTTTACTGGAAAGTCAGAAATACAAAGAGGAGGAGAGACAGAGAAGAAAACCGTGATTCACTCCCCAATGGCAGCAATGGCTGGAGCTGAGCCATCCAAAGCAAGATCCCAGATTCTCTTCTGGGCCTCCCACGTGGGTGCAGGGTCCCAAGGCTTGGAGGTCATCCTTGATTGCTTTCCCAGGCCACAAGCAGGGAGCTGGATGGGAAGCAGGGGCACTGGGGTTAGAACCAGTGCCCATAAGGAATCTCAGTGCATGCAAGGCGAGAACTTTGGCCACTAGGCTACCATGTTGGGCCCTTCAGATAAAGTTTTTTTTATGAAAACGTAACAAATGATAATAATAAAGAAGTGATTTTTTTTTTTAAAAAGTAGGAAAGAGATCTGTCTACTTAAAATCTGGCAAGCAGGCATCAATAACCACCATTGTCACCAGTGTACTCTGAGGATTGCTATGGGAAGATTCTGTGCCTTGGCTTACTCTTGTTTGTTTTTAATTTTAATTTTTATTTTTATTTTTAATTTTATGAGACAATTCCATAGCCTCTGGGATCCCCCCACCCCCAAGTTTCCACTCCCGACCTATTTTCCCCATATTTTCACAATAGTATAGTCCTTTTTTTTAAGGAGTTACAATTCCATCAGGCTGTTATTTAAGTGTTCCCCGACATTGCTGGTACAGTCAGACAGTCCATTATCCCATTGTCTACATACGTATTTCTTAATTCTGTAAATATTTGAATGTGCTAGTTACGGTAAACCATTACTGTATCACCCTTTATCATGTAGATTAAATTATAAGTAACATTTATTGACTAAATTATCTTGTAACAACTTTTCTATTCTCTTCTTTTCATGGATAAGTAAAAATAACATGTTCAAGGCCATGTAGCTGGGGAAAAGAAAATGAATATGATCCGAAAGCGCACCAAATTTTAATTTTTCGTGTTTTGAAAACTGAGATCTTGTCTCCATTTCACTCCGCTTTCATTAAAAATTAAAGGAAAAAAGAGAAACAACTGTGTTTCTTGGTAAGTTGTTTCCATTGATGAGACTGCAAAGCTGTAAAAGCAAAAAATCATTAGTTATTTTTTTTTATTGTCTTTCTTATTCATTTTACATTTAGTCCAGTTTTAGCCCATCATTATTTCTCCCATGAAATATTTTGGCATTGTCCTCCGGGATCCAGCTTCCATTCCGTACTTATCCCTTTCATCTGCTTCCCAGATTGCCACTTTCATGGCTCAGAAATACAAACCTAATCATTCTCTGACCATGTGATTCTTTGCCATGTGTTCCAGTTACCTTTAGTAAAACATCTAGAATCTACCTTGGAACCTCACCCTCCCGTAGGCATCTGTTGTCATCTCTATAATACGATCTCAGTCATCTGAATTTGAGTTGAGTGCTCCTGTAAAATTGCAAAATGACTTTAGAAAAGAATTCGCTGATGAGGTCTGTGTTATGACATAGCAAGTCCTGTTCCCTGCTCATATCCTTGGAAAAGCAGAAGATGGTCCAAGTGCTTGAATCTTTTTCCCCTTGTGGGTAACCTAGCAGAAGCTCCAGTCTCCTAGCTTCTGCCTAGCCCAGCCATTTGTAGAGTCAACCCTTGGAGAGAAAATTCTCTCTGTCCCTCCTCCTCTCTCTGTAATTCTGCTTCATATAAATAGGAAAATGAAACTTTAAAAATAAACCCATTTTATGTTCCTTGTAAAGTTGAATATTCACGTGTCATACATATTCTGCTCTTAGATAGAACCCTAATGTACCATTTTAGAAAATTGCATGATACAAAGATTAGTAACAATTGTAATCTCAGTAAGCAAAACACTGAAATAAACTTAAATAAACCAGTAATATCTAAACAAATGGAATCTTGAGCCAGCCTCTTATCACCGATGAGGAGACTATGGATAAAATTTCATACTTTTACTAGATGATGGGTAGCATAGCTTGTAGCTGGTAATGGCAAGGATAGTTAACCTACAAATTCATTCTAATTTTTCTGAGAAAGCTGGTTTTAAAGCACTTATCAATATATGCACAGTTGTATTTAATACATAAAATTCTTAAAATACATTGGAACAATCTGATAAATGCAACCACGTGGACAAATCTTAAAGACCTTATGTCTAATGTAGCCAGAAAAAGCTGATAAGACACATGGAAACATGTAGGATTTCATTCATATAACATTCTTCAGAACAAGAAGGAAAGAAATCCTCCATTCGCTGATCCATCCCCAAATGGTCACATTGGCTGAGGCTGGGCCAGGACCCAGCCAGCACCTTCCAGGTCTCCCATGTGGCTAAAGGGCCCAGTCCCTGGGCCATCCTGCATTGTTTTCCCATGTACATTAGCAGGCAGCTGCATTGGAAGTAGAGCAGCTGGGACTTGAACTGCTGTCAATATGGTGTGCTGGCATTGCAGATGGCAGCTAAATGAACCCATTAAGCCACAGGGCAGGCCCTAGTGATTTTTTTTAATACATGTGAATAACGCCTTTGCATATATGCCTTACGTTTTGGTTACAATAGCTTAATACCTGATAAGGATTAAATTTGCAGAGAAAATAGGATTAAGTAATTTATAATTCTGGTAAAGAGGCAGGATTGAGGAGTAAGAGCTTCTTTTGGTAATGGCTTTCTTGTCGGCAAGACAGAGGGAGCACACACATCTCTTGGTGTCAGTGTGGTCTCCTTTCCTTCTTAAAAAGCTCTCCGAGGACTTCTACCTAATATCAGGTTCCAATCCAGTGCCTTTCCAAGGCCCCAGCTCTGGACATCTTCTTGAATTAATTGCCCCATATCCTTAGCATCACTGATATGAAGTTTGAGGAATAAACTCTTGCATGGTTTCAAATGGATAAATCATAATCAAACTGCTGTAATTTGGAAATGAAAGTATTGGAAATTCCCACATCATCTTATTTCCAACATTGTGATCATCATATGAGCATTTTGTCCTTTAATAGTTACGATGAATAAAAGCAATCTAATTTCAAGTATTTTGATTGGAAAATTTTCTCTGTGTTAAAAACCATCTCTACTTAATAGTTTTCCTCTGATATTCAAAATTGCTTAGCTTAATACACTTCAAGTTAAATTGTCAAAGGAGGTGTCGCTAAGCAATTTTCTGGTTGGAAGTCGTATGGACTCTGGAAATCAATGCAAGCATAATTCAGTACAAAGTGGAAGCTTTGTGTGACTGGAATACTGCATCAGAGATAGAGTCACCACAATAAGTAATTTTCCAAATTAAACCCTCTAAAGCTTTGTCCTGAATTCTTTGCAAATAATTAAAATTTTATCAGTATTAATGATTGGCATGTAGATTACTATGGCTAGGATAAGAAACAATACTTTAAAAATAAAGAGAAGTGGTAGCAATTCAATTTTTTTGTGAAAATGCACAAAAACAATTTCCATGAAAATAATAAATTTGGCATTGAATGATTTATTTGCCATTAATATGTAGAACCATAAAAAAATGATAGCAGCTGTTGCTTTTTTCTCACATTGCTGTGATACTCTGCTCATTGCTCAAAGAAACTTGAAGGAGAGTGGCTGAGAAGCTGTGGCAGGCGGATTGGTAGGTTGGAAAATATTGCCATGCTCCTAAATCTGTGCTTTGAAAGACAAGATATTTGTTCAATTTGTAGAAACAAATCTATTAAAATAACCTGAAACTAAATTATTAGAATTAATTGTAAAATTAAAAAGAGAAATTAGTCTCTTGTATGTTTTAAAGTTAATTTAGTCCATGGGGGATGATACATTGGCAGTAGTGATGTGTTTTAGAACTTGTAAATCAAGACGTTGATGAACTGTTTCTATAGCCATATATGATAATCATTAAAAATCATTTTCCTCTGTTTGTGAAAGCATTTCCTCCTTTCTTGTAGGAAATTGAATCACTTTGAGAACTTTGAATACATTTCTGTTCTTTATAAATTATTTATTTTGTTAGAGAAATACAGAATGGATTCATATCTGCAAGAAAATTTTATGTTAGTATTATCTCATGATATGCATCATTCTATGATTTTTAATAAAAGCTTAGAATGGTGTGTTTTTGAGTTATTATAAATCTTTAACAACCTATTTAAAGGCTACATAGTATTCCAATATATGTGTAAATGCTAACGAAAATCTTAATATTGCTGACATGTTATTCATTATTGCAATGCTTCAGTTAATATTTCGTTGAAATCTCTTTTGAATTTTAGCACATTTTGTGAATGAGTTAATCACTTAATGGTTCAGAATTTTTACATAACCATTAGATCAGTTCACACTTTCCCAACATGTATTAGTGCTTCTGTTCATACTTTTGCCAATATTAGACTATGCTGTTGTATTTATTCTATCATTCTAAAAAATAAAAACTCTTACCCAATTAGAAAATAAAAGGAATACAGAGTGGGCCAACCTGAAGTCAAAAACTTACTTTTCTTATTAACCTATTAATATATAATCACAGTATTTTTCTAGCTATAGAAGAACAACTTTTTTTTTTTTTTGCTGTTAGGTTGTGTTATGGAGATTTTCTAAAGCTTCTTTCATTTGAAAGGCAGAATCACAGAGAAAAAAAGAAAGAGAGCATGCATTCATCCACTGAGTCACTCCCCAAATGCTCTCCTCAACCAGGAGCTCTTTCGAGGTCTCCCATGCAGAAGGCAATGTGCCCAAGCACTGAGGACTCTTCCACTGCTTGCCCTGCCAGGGAGCTAGAGGGGAAGTGGAGCAGCTGGGATTTGAACTGGTGCTCATATGGAATGCTGACAACACAGGAAGCAGCTGAACTCGCTGCATTGCCATGCTGACCCTGGCAATTGATCTTTAATCATTTGATGTAGATTAGTTATAATTTCTACTGTCTCTTCATGACCTGAACTTTCAAAAAGCTTGCTCAGTGTCCAGGTCCCACTTTCCCTGCTGGAGTGGCTACGTGGAGCGCGCATCGTTATCACTGTAATTGCAGGTTGGAGGATGGCTGCCTGACCTTTGCTGGAATTTTCCCTTGTTATTTGTTATGTCTCAGAAACACCACGATTTATCTGTTCCTACAGTTATGGTTGCTTACTTTAACCGATATATTGTGTCATTAGCTTAATCACCATATATTTAGGACTGAAAATAAAGCTTCTTTGATAATAGGCTTCTTCATTGTCTCATAATTACTGTTTTTTTAAAGATTCATTTTATTTTTATTACAAAGTCAGATATACATAGAGGAGGAGAGACAGAGAGGAGCATTTTCCATCCGATGATTTACTCCCCAAGTGACCACAACGGCCGGTGCTTTGCCGATCTGAAGCCAGCAGCCAGGAACTTCCTCCAGGTCTCCCACATGGGTTCAGGATTCCAAAGCTTTGAGCCGCCTCTACTGCTTTCCGAGGCCACAAGCAGGGAGCTGGATGGGAAGTGCAGCTGCTGGGATTAGAACCGGCGCCCATATGGGATCCCGGCGCGTTCAAGGCAAGGACTTTAGCCACTAGGTCATGCCGCCTGGCCCTATCACCTGTTATCTTTATCTAGAATTCTTTGATGGACATCTGGGTTGATTCCGTAACTCAGTTATTGTGAATTGAGTTGTAATGAATATGGAATTACAAATAATGCTCTCATATGCTGATATCATTTTGTAAAATTAAACTTTTAATTAAAGCAATATTTAAGGATTATTTAATGCTGATGTATTTTTGTTGGTATTGTTTTAAAAATATTATTTCTAATTGGTGTAACCCATGTTTTCATTTGAACAGCTACTCTGAATTTTACCATGGCTAACCCACCTATATCAATCCGCAGAATAAAGTCTTGGCCCTTCTTAAGATTTTAACTAAAATTTCTCTGTTATATTCTTAGGTTTCTAAGGTACTACTGCATTGCTTTTTCTTTTTCTCTTCTTTTATAAAAAACATAGTTTTTTTTTTACTGGAATGGCAGATTTACTGAAAGAAAAAAAAAAACAAGATACAGAGCAAAATTTGATATCTGTTAATTCATTCCACAAGTGATTGCAACAGGTGGAGTTGAGCTAATCCAAAGCCAGGCTCCAAGATCTTCTTCTGTGTCTCCTTAATGAGTGCCTGGTCCCAAGGATTTGGGCAAATTTCCACTGCTTTCCCAGACCACAAGCAGGGAGCATGATGGGAAGAGGAGCAGTTGGTATATGAGCCAGCACTCATATAGGAATCCAGCAAGTGCCAGGCGAGGATTTACCTAAAGAACCATTGTGCTGAGCCCAACACTGTTTTTTTTTTTTAATGGAAGTATACATTTCTTCAATACAATTATTCATGTTTCTGTTTTCTTCATTTCTTGTCTAGATTTTTTTTCTTTTGTTTTACCTACATTCTTAAGAAAATTTTGTGATTATTGTTAATTTGTTTTATTCAGGCATTTAACTATAAACTTATTTTATCTCATGGTAATTTTTAATTTCTGATTTATGTTATTAGCTACTAATTATTTTGCCTTTTTTTTCTATTTCGTAACTTTTTTTATTGGTTGCCTATATATTTATACGCCATACATCAACTTTGCTAATAAAAACACTTCACTGTGTATTTTTTGGAGTCTAAATATTCCAAGTGTGTTACCTTTCTAATTCTCTTGTAATTTTTTCTTGTGCAGGTATGTTAAATACTAGCTATACATTTTTCATCATCCTAGTAGAGTTTGTAGTGTGTAATAAAACTTTAGTTTTCTATTAAATCGAAATGAATTGAATGCGATGATGCAAATAAGGTAATAATCATAATGATTAATATACATATAACTTGTATCTTTGCATATACACTGATACTCTGTAAATAAAAAGGGAAATTTAATATGCCATTCTTTTTAGTAACAGGAGTATTTTCATTGGGATATGCTTAAGCAGTAAGAATTTGAATACTACAAATATGATGATTCCATAAAGAATATTGGCACAGCAGTTAAGCTATTAGTTTCTGATATCTGACATTTCAAAACTTTGATACAAACTCAATGATGTAAAATAATAGGAAAGGTAATCACATCCACTATGACTCTGGTTATTATCTTTGCTTTTATTTTTCATTTGTAAAATATCAGTGTTCATTACACAAGTTTATATGAACATCCAACTGTATAAATACATATAAGATATATAATAAATAATAGAAAGTGTTAACTTTAATTTCAGATCAGTATCGTTTATATCTCTTTTGTCTATCCATTTAGAAGCACACATATAAAATTAAATCTTCTCGTCTATCCTCGACTCTTTAAGTACTTGAATAGTTGCTAGTCTACTGTTGGTGTTACTCTCAAGTCATGACAACCAGAATTCATTTTGTGCAAGAAACAAAACTTGTAAATATATATATATATAAAATGTAATATATATATAAAATGTAATATAACACATATGTGTATATATATATTATATATATGTTTTAATTGATAGAACAACCACCATGGAGAAGATTGGTTGAGAATAAGAATATGGACCTTTAAATATTACTTAAAATTATGCACAATATTAAATTTAAATGGATCATCCAATATTGATATTTCAAGGCAATTTTCCTTCCCAGACAACATAATTTATTTCATTCTTGTAACTATAATATGATACCAGAATGTGGGTATCAAGGAAAGAAGTTTATTCCTTATATTCCTAGGTGCTAGGAAGTCTGAAATCATGTCTCCAGCAAATTCAGGCTGTGGTGAGGGCTTGCTTTCGTTTCTGAGTGGGACAGAGAAAATGTTATGTCTTCACATAGGGAAGGAATGAAAGAATTCTCTCAAGCATCTTCACGAAAGCACCATCCACTACAAGGGTGGAACCCGCATGAACTAGTTAATAATGACCGTAAATATTTTTGCATGGACAATTAAGTTCCTTCATGATTTTTGGAGGAACAAAATGCTTATTAGACAAGTATTAGCATAAATAGTTATAAATGCTTTTTTATAACTCTTTTCAATTTAAGGTTTCATAATTTTAGCACTTTGCTATGATCACCTGTTATACAGATGTTTTTTGCATATGTAGTTTTTTTCTTGAAAATAAGGAATATTAATATCACAAAATATGTGCTTTGTGATATGATCATAAATCAGGGAAAGAAGGATAGTGTCATCTTCATGGTGAAATTCATTGAGGCAATATTTCAAACTATATGTCAAATGCTGTGAAAACCACACTATCTTTATATCCAGTGCATATGTTAACATCCACAAACAACACTGAAGCATATGAACATCTTTCTGGATTTGGCTTATTTCGTGTAGCATAAGGATGTCCAGTTTCTTAACAGTGATATTGGGAACAACCAAAACACAGATATTTGTCTTGCACCATCTTGTGCATTCATTCTATTCTCTTTCTGGACTCCTGTGATCATCATCCAAGTGCCTACAGGAGCTGTTACACTGGAGTGTTTTAACAAAAGCATGCATGATCAATATGGCTGTTTTTGCTTCTCTGGCTGTTTCCTCTTACATTGACCTTGGACTTGGATTCTAGCAATCTAAGGTCTCAGGGTTTCAACCTGCCTGCCAACTCCAGGGCAGTGAGGGCACGGCAACCAAAGAACTGCCAGAGACAGGCTGGTGAAGAATGTCTGCTTTACTGTGCACAGAGTACAGATTATGAAGACTAAGGAAAGGGAGGGTAGGAGTATGTTTACCGGCAGGCTCCCCACCCACCAAAGACAGTGTAATTGGCTATAAGACACATCTATTTCCCTTGACCTCCTGATCATGTCAGAGGTCATGTTTCACAAGTAGACTTGAAGTTGTACCTGTGTGAGCAGGTAAACTCTAAGCCACGCTCACCAGTAGCAGACAGGGGCTGGGAGGCAATTGCCACACTAAGGGATGGGGGCTGATCTGTGGTATTTATCAATTTTCATGGTGTAAATCTTCCTGCCAAGCCTGATTTGAAGCTTCCAATCATCTTAACAACTGACTCATAGGTTCCTGAGCATTTAACAATGGGCTAATGAGAACCGTTAGGGGTTAGCTCTCCTACTCAATTCTTACATTTTTTTTGTTTCTATATATAGGCTCTTTACTTTCAAAACTTTATAAGTGATGTGAACAAGGGTAAAATTGTCCTTAATAACAGCTTTAATATCTGCAGTTCTTGAGGGAGACCAAGAAGGAATTTGGGATAAAAATGACTTTGGGGGAAAGTCATACGAGTGGTTATGCCTCAGACTGTATGCTATCTCCTGCCATAAAGAGCTCATACTGTAATTACAAAGCAAGATGAAAGGAGTAGAGTGTTCCTGGAGAATTTGCAACTAAGTACAGAGCCACTGGCAATAGCAATATCGTTTTTTTTCCTTTCACTGTGGGCCACAGAAAGTGCATGGGAAGATAATGGGTACCAAGGAGTTTGATGCACTTTAATCCAAACTGCTTAGCAGATTTGCCTCTCCTCTCCAATACGCCTGCAGTTCTCTCTTAAGCATTCTCAAACAGACCTTGAAACAATGAAACTACACTTTAATGCATTGCAGCTGTCTAGTTAGACTTGTTCACTACCCACTTTTTACGACTACTTTCAGTTTTCAGTTCCCTTTACGCACTTATACTTTGACATTTACTACGTTTACACACTGTAGGAGCTGGTGATAAGAAAAACAAAACAAAACAAAAAACCAATACAGAAGTTAAAGAGAGAAGAAATTAGTGTTCAATTCCTCTTTATTAAAAAGATGCTATTCTTACATTTCTCAATAGCTGATTGATTTTTGTGTTCATAACCTTCAGCTGTTGCTTCATGAATATAGTGGTTGCCAATTCACTTGCTCTTCTTGCCTATGAGTCAGGCAATTCTTCTACTGACATTATCCTCAGATGGTTCTGAGCAACCAGCCTGAAAAGCACTTGGTTGTCTTAAAGATGGAGGGAATTAGAGACAGGTAAACAAATTCTGCTTCATCTATATGTATCACCGCTTTCTACAAATAACAAAGGCCAAATGGGACAGGCTTATTTTTTTGGCATATTTATGATACTCTGCTTAATTTAATTGGGTGTATAATGCTTCATGAAAAGTAGCATGGTAGTTTAAGAGAAATGGTCTCTTTCCAAGTCCCTACCAACTTTTTAGCAAGGAGATAGGATTCTCCTCTGAAGGTGAATCAGATCCATCCAAAGAAATAATAATTATGAAGAAATATTGGAGAAGTAACACTTTGATAGCATCATTATTTATACATGCATATTGAAAGATGATATTAATAACTGTATTGATATCAATTGCTCCATTCAAAGACCAAATTTGGTGAGAATTATTTATAATTTGTATAGTTCAAAAGATCAGGACAAATAAAACACATTTAGAAAGAGAAGAATTCACCAACTTTCTAACCCTCATTGTGTGTAAAACATCAAAGGAAAAAACTTGGGTAGATTTTGTGATCTTTTTAACACTTTAAAAATATAGTGAACATTAAATTTGGCAAAATGATAATTATAAATTATCACCAAATTTTATGATGAATATCTAGTGAGAAATAGTAGGATAGCTCACCCCAAAATATGTTGCTTTCATACATTGATTATTTTGAACTGAGGAAAATTGGTGAGAAGTGAATATGAGGAAATCTCTCTGAACTCCTACTATTTGTTCAAAATCAGGGAATAAATTTACAAGTAGAGGAGAAGTTAATCACAAAAGATCTCTAGACTTCCACTTTTGTAAACCTGCAGGAGGCAGCAGTGGATTCTACAGAACCAGCATGACTAACTAGCCCTTATCTGCCATTACTTCGTCTGTATATTTACCTCACCACAATTTGAAGTTCCAGGAGACTAAAAACTTTTTCTTTTTTTCTGCTGACTTGTCATGTCATTACTGTTTTGTTTTACTGAGATGCTGTGTAAGCTCAGGTTTTAACCATCAGTTTGTCATTACTCACTGAGTGCTCAGTGCACATGTGTGATTAAAAAATTAATACAATTCAATTTTTCTCCTGGTAATTTGTTACAACTTCAGCTTTCAGCCCTTCAATTAAGGACATGACATACATAAATAGAATAGAAAAAAAATCACTCTCCTATGGAGTTGTGCAAATAGGATTTTCCAATAATACTGATGGATAACTCTGTTTTATATACATAAACTCAGGTCTTTCTAATTACTTCAGTAGTACTCAATTCTGGAAGATCCAGCTAGCATTATCATATAAATCAGTAGTATGTATTCCTTAGATATGTGAAAATTCCCCTCTATTCATAGCAATGTGTAGATCAATTTTCAGGAGTCATTCCGACTGAGCAATTTGATTGCATCTTAAGAGGTTAAAACTCTTCTGGCAAGATATGCTGATTTATTGGTTTCAAAATGGAAATGAAAATTCTAAGTGCTGCATCAGCAAAACCAAGGAATAGGAAGCTGGTGACCTTTGGATTGCTCCTGAGGTTTTGTGGTAGGATAGACTGATCCCAAAATCAAGAAGAGGCTTCTTAAATCTGACACTCTGGCATTCTAAGTTGCAAATACTGCTTCTAAGGCTTTCAGAGGATATTGAGCATGCTATGGGCCATTTTCCATTGGGTTGCTGATAATTAGAACAATCACCATGGAGAAGATTGATTGAGAATAAGAATAAATATAGACCTTTAAATATTACTGTTCAATACGTACTAAGGAAAAAGAGCTGTATGTAGGTGACACATGAGTAACACTCACCAATTCTTTCATGTCCTAAAGTCTACAGAGTGAACAAGGAATTAAAAACGTCTTGGACTCAGGGCTCATCATTAGAATTTAGATTTTGAAATCTTCCTTAATCACTGTGTATAACCATATCATAGGAAAGTGTTCCTAAGGTTTTAGTTACAACTCTACCTCCTACAATCTTACATTCACAGAGCACCTAAGATATCCTCTCATTCTCCAACCCCACACTACAGCCTGGCTTGATCTTCTGGATCGTTTTCCCTTCCTGCAGGTCACTTAGGCATTTCCCACCACTTTTAGCACCAAATGCTTTATTTTGGGAATAGACTTGGAAATCTATCTTTTCCCATGAGAGTAAGTCACTATCCCTATATCTTTTATTTAGGTGGTTACCAGGCATGGTGCTGTGGCATAGTAGGCTAAGCTTTTGCCTAAAGCACTGGTATCAAATATGTGTGTCAGTTCCAGTCCTGGAATGCATTCCTCTGGCCCAGCTCCCTGCCTTTTGCCTAGGATGGCTGAAGTCTTTGTGTCTCCACACTCCGGTAGCAGATCTATAAGAAATTCCTGCCTCTTAGCTTCAGATTAGCACAGCTCTGGTGGTTGCAGCTTCTTGGGGAGTTAACCAATAAGTGGAAGATCTTGATCTCTCCTTTTATTCTTTTGTTAGAATTGCAGAGTGCAATTTCAGATTTTTTAATATTACTATTTTCCATATTTTCTAGGTATAGTTATTCAACTCTACCTCCTCTTCCACTTGCCCCATTCTCCACCCTCTCCATGCACACTGTTTTTCATATATTATTGTAATAGTATAGTTCTTCAGCTTCAATCACAAGTTCAATATCCTGCTATTTGGATGTATCACAGAATTGTAGCAATAAACAATGCTAGAAAATCTAGTGTCATATTGTCAAGGTATATTTAACAGTTTCATCAGAAGTTCTCCTTTTAGTCTAGAGAAATGCATACTGCAATATAGCTTCACTTCCTAGTATTCTAGTCTACATTATACAGTTGGTCTCTGGGTCCATGAGAATTTACCTATATATCTGTTTTGTATTGTGTATGAATGTTGCCTTATATCTTTTGGGGCCAGCTTATTTCATTGAACATAATGGCTCCATTTAGGGCATTTTGCTGCAAATGGTGGAATTCGTTCTTTTTAATGGGTTGAATGTACCACAATTTCATTTTTCCATTCCTCTTTCAATGTACATCAGGGCTGTTTCCATGACTTCAGGGTTATTGATTATGCTGCCAAAAATATAGGGTTAAAGCTCACTTTCTCATATGCAGATTTCACTTTCTTTGGATAAATTCCCGGGAGAGGGATAGCTAAGTTATTTGGTATATCAATTTTCAATTGTCTTAGCACTCTCCATATTGACTTTGGTAGTGCCTGCACTACCCTACACTCCTACCAAAAGGGGAGAAGGATACCTTTCTCCCTGCATCTACACCAGAAAGTGTTATTAGTAAATTTCTGAAAGTAACTTATTTTCACTGGAGTTAAGAGGGATTTCAATAAGATTTTTATGCGTATTTCCCTAATAGCTAGAGATTCTGGGCATTTCTTTAACGTGTCTATTAGCAATTTGAATTTTTTCTTTTGAGAAATACCTGCCCATTTCCTTTCTGATCTCTTAACGGGGCTTTTTGTTTTACTGTAGTTGAGCTCTTGAAGCTGTTTGTAAATCCTGGATATTAGTCCCTTATCTTTTGTGTAGTGTGTAGATTTTCTTCCATTCTGTCAGTTGCTTCTTTGCTTTGTTGATCATTTTTTTGCCATACAGAAGCTGCTTTGTCTGATGTAGTCCCAATTATTTATTTTGGCTTTAATTGCCTGTGATTTTTGTGACTTTTCTAAGAAGCCAACTTTTTGCTCTTTTTCAGTATCAGTTTCTCACCATAAGTTTGAAGAGTTTATGAAAGAATTTTTCGCATACTGATGTCAACCTTTTCATGTCAGTGACTTCCATAGAGAGTGCATGAGGATGACATTGTTTTGGAAGTGATTCAGGGTAGTTTCTTCCAGGAAGAGATGTTGGAATTATGAGTGGTATCAAGCTGAGAAGCTGCAGAAGTAGCCTGCAACTAATGGAAATAACTCCCAAAGCAATTGTGTTGGTTAGTAAAATGGTAATAACCTCAGGATAAAGACGTTTTTGATGTTTTTTTTTCTTATGCTCCTCACTTCTCTGCCTGTTGCCTTCCCTTCTTGCCTGCCTGCTTTCTTTCCTTTCTGCCTTCCTCTCTGCATCCATTTTTGAAAGGGTGACTGTGATAGGTGAAGATGTTGAGACGTGTCACTCACTGGTTCACTTGACAAATACCTACACCAGCTGAGGACACGGCAGAACAAATCCAGGAGTCTGCTTCATCTGCGTTCCCTAAATGGGTGTCAGGAAAACAGGTGCTTATGGTACCATCTGCTGTTTTCCAGGTGCATTGGTAGGAAGCTATATTGGAAGCAGAGATGGGACTCTATCCCTGGCATTCTTGTTTTTTTGGATGTGAACATCCCAATCATGGTTGAAGCAGCTGCTCAAGAGACATTTCTATTCCTATCCCCTAAAAGTGAACAAACAAAAACACACATTTTCATGTTTACATATACTCTCTGGTAAAAACAACTTTTGCAAACCTAGTTGACCACCCTAGAAGTTAGATATCACAGAGAAAGACAGGTAATAAATCAGTGTAAGAACAACTAAAAGTATAGATATAAAATGTAATGAATATATTGACTGAAAATGTGAGTTTAACAAAGTAGTGATTTAAAAAATGCCTTTCAGTTGGGCCCATTTAGCCACTGAACTATAATGCTAAGGGAAATGAGCGAATCCCAAAAGGTTAGATACCACATGTTTGCCTTGATTTAACCTGTAATTTTTGTTTGGTTGTTTGTTACTTTTTGAACCTGTCATTGATACTGTCTCAACCCAGGTGTTTTGAAGAATTGAACTTGCATTATTTTTAACATATTTTTTTACTCAACACTATGTCAATTAATTTTATAACATTGTATATTGATGCTGATGTTTTGTTGGGGCTTTTAACTGACCGGAACTTTACTCTGTTAGCTCTACCTTCAGACCAAAGAAGGTCTCTCCAAGAAGCCACTGAACTTATCTTGACAATAAGATGCTGTACTTTATGCTAGGTATATGCTTGCAATGAAGGAATCTCAACTGAACTTGAACTGTGGTTATGCAGCAAGGTGGAGGAATCCACTATGGGGGGAGGGTTGTGGGAGGGGTGGGGGGAATCCCAGTGCCTATAAAACTGTATCACGTAATACAATGTTAATAACAATTAAAACAAATAAATAAAACTTAAAAAAAATGTCTTTCAACTCTGAAGAGGTTTTGGTTTTCCTACTTGTGAGTTTTTCAATGTTAGAAATGTTCTTTAAGATAATTTCCTAATCTATAAAACCAGTATACAGCATTTGTTTCTTTGGCAAGTTGGTTAAGCTCAGATGAATATTCGACTCAGTCTTTTAAAATAGTGGTTGGGAGGATAGTTTTCTCAATAAAAGCTGGTTATCTTACCCTGGGTTGTCACAGGGAGGATTTATAATAAATATTTATAATAAATATATGCATGTACATACATACATACATATGTACATGTATTATGTTGAAATTTATGGAAATATTTACTGTATTAATTGATGCTTATCTTAGAATATTTTACATAAAATGAAGATGGTTGACAATTCGGTATTGCTTACCTACTCAGATATGCAGGTATCCTTTAATGAGTGGTTTAGCCAAAACTTCATAAGATATTTTAATATTTTATTATGAATTATAACAATTAAGTGTAAATGTCAGTGAGAGACCCAAGATTTGATTACATCTGCTTTTTAGCATCAGACTGTTTAGTTAGAAACATTAACATAAAATATGCACCATGAGGCCATCCTACATACCACAAATTAATAATGTTCTTCTGAACATTATCATATCAAGTTTCAGTTATAGGAACTTGACTCAAAAGGAAAATATTTATTTTTAAAAAGGTGAAATAAATAGAAGATTTTAAGAACTAACTTTCTAGAGAGAAACAATTAAGAAGCTTCTGGTAGTCTTTCATGCATGCCTTAAAATTAACAGCAAACATTTGACACAAAATGCTGGAATCCTTTATTTTTGGAATGTATCTTTTTCTTTATTGTAAATATGCATGCACTGATAGTGTCAAATGAGCATCTCTTAAACTCTTCTTCCATCTTCGCAATAGGTGTAATTACAGGAGTCATTTGTTGCCTAATACGTAACCATTTGGAACAATTCTTAATATGCCGGGCCCTCCTGGTGAGTGAGATGGGGAAGCATGTAGATTTTGATAGTGTCTGCTACCATTTAAATACCATGGCTTCATTTTTTAAATAGGCTCTGAGTGCCCTGAGAGAGAGACTATGCCTGTTAAAAGACCCATCTTACTGCTCCCCAGGAGAAATCATCCATTATCTACCTACAAAATCTGTTGATGCAGTATTTATCGTCAACATATTCACAGCTTTTTTTCCATCAAGGTACTCAGAATTGGCATGTTTTGTTCTGGGTTTTCATTTTTAGATACCTGAATCTCCCACATCAGCAACTGTTTATATGTATATTGGATTGTGGTCCTATTTATTTCTTAATGTGGATGCAGATAATCACAAAACAACTCTAAGTACAGCAAGGAGAATGTGATTAGAACATTCAGAGATAATTAGGGGAATAATTTCGTTCTTGAAAAGTAGGGACTAAGTTTCTCTATCTTTCATCCTGCCGAAAGGGGACCTGTTATGGGACAGAAGGTGCACTTGACTTCAATATTGCAGATTTCAGATCACTCTTTGCAGACTCCAAGCCCAATTCCATTGAATAGAAAATTATACAAAGTGATATTTATCTGCAAATTTTTACAAGTATTTTAAAGACAAGTATAAAGTAAAAGCACTTTTTTTTAAAAGATTTATTTTATTTTTATTGGAAAGGCGGATATTCAGAGAGGAGAGACAGAGAGGAAGATCTTCCCTCCAATGATTCACTCCCCAGGTGGCTGCAACGGCTAGAGCTGAGCCAATCCGAAGCCAGGAGCCTCTTCCAGGTCTCCCACGCGGGTGCAGGATCCCAAAGCTTTGGGCTGTCCTCTACTGCCTTCCCAGGCCACAAGCAGGGAGCTGGATGGGAAGTAGGACTGCCGGGATTAGAACCAGGGCCCATATGAGATCCCGGGCAGGCAAGGCGAGGACCTTAACCACTGAGCCATAGCGCTGGGCCCAGCACAAGATTTTAAGTGGCAGTTTCAGTAACTTTCTTCTGTCAATTGAAAATACGTTAAAATTGAAATTGAACACAAATAATTTTCATAATTTTTGTTTTCTTTTTCTCGCTCCTCTTTGTTCTTCTTTTTCTTCCCTTTTTACATAAAAACTATCATATCAACTTTGGTTTGTAAGATCTCTTTCATGAGGAGAATAACTAAAATTTGGGTTGTAAAAAGCTAATGTTGAAAATACTGATGACTGTGAAATAATCATGCAATGAAAATCAATTCTGCTTGAATCATTTTAGACTAAAACAAAGCAGATCATGAGTTCTCCTTGCTGTGTATATCATGTTATACATAGTAGCATCTTCAGTCTTCTACCATCAACAATGCTTCATGAAAAATCTCACAACGTTCATTGTCAAGCAAGGAGAATGGAACTCAGGGCAGAGGGGTAGGTCACACCACGAAAGTATCTCTTTCTGAGCACATTTTTGGAGATCATTTCAATAGTGTGTTTATTCATTCATTTCATAGATAACTAGAGTAGTGAATGTATTGGAGCTAATGGCGGAAATGCAAAATAAATATGTAACATCTGTTCATAATGTGGATGATGAACAAAACGAAGCTGTTTGGGGAAGCAGCGAGCAACAAGATAGGGTGTTAATACAACTAAGATGATTAGATATGATTTTTAAAGCAGGTGACCATGATTTTGTTTAGTTGATGTGACAATTTACTAGGTGTATAATCCCCGGTTATTTAATTAAACAGTAGTCTATAATTAAAATAGAGAGTCTGTTGATTTTATGTAAGATTCACCACTCTGGATGAACTGATTGAATCAGGTGTGCTGCATTTGCATCACAGTTGCAGATTGCGTGATTGTAGAAACAATTCTGCCCGAATGAAGGTGAGAGGTTCCCAACCATGCAGTTGTGATGCAGTATTGATGATGTGGAAAAGAGCTCCAGAAAGCAGTCAATTCAGAGAGCTCCAGAGAAAATGGTGTAGCCAGCAAAGAAAAACTGCATTATTAAGCAAATTAAGAGAATGAAAATGAGGTTACAGATTTTGATCAGGTGGCAGTACATGGGCCTCACAATAATCTGTTTTCAATTTTGAAATAGACAATGCAATGGTAAATAAATCCTACTGACAGTTGGCTTCCCAGCTCAGCACTGTGGATGTTTTCTGTTAACAACTTCCTTTTCCCAAGCAACACAGCATTTTGCAATACACCCAGACCTGGTCATGGACCAGCCTCATTCGGGGCCATGTGGATTCCACTTTTGCAGAATGTAAAAGCTTTTACTAACACAGATGCCTCGATAAGAATCTTCTCTGTGCTTTTTCCTTCACTCAAGGCAAGCCACAAGTCCATAACAGCTTTTGGGATTGCTGCTTTGCCAGTTGGCCATTTTCTCTGCCTTGGTGTTTAGACCACTCTCGTCTTCCATTGAAGCAGCATCTAAATTTGTTTTTCGGCCTTCAGTCTTTGATCTCTGTCCAGAGTCATAGTTCTACAGTGCAAAACTATGTTTTCGCTTCCTAATATAAAACCTGTAATAGCTCTCAAATGTTTCCCCAGTGGAGTGCAGTCATTTGCGAGGTTCTAAAACCTTCCTGATATTCCTTTCTTTATCCCCCAGTCCTCACCTACTTTTTAGTCACTTTCAACTTTGTATTCTGAATGAGCCATATTACATAACTGGTATTTCTCTAATATGCCATTGCACATGCTTTGACTCTGTGGCACCTTGGGTCCTGCTACCCATTCTGCCACTGTCAGCCTATTCTCTATTTGCCATGAGCAACTCTGGCTTAACACATAACGTGGGAGGGACAGGTTTTATCCTCTCCAGAGATCTCTCTTATTCCCATCATACTTCTTATCTTAGGGCTGGAAATACACCTTTACTTCCACATTTCTCTAGATTATGTAATTGATTTTTGTATTTTGTGTCTGTCACCATTGACCCCTTACAGATTAGCACAATATGAAACATATATTTACAAGGTTACTACAAATAGCAGTGATGAAAGAGCTTTACATATAATTATATGTAAGAAGGTCTTGCCCCAACACCCATACTGTCATTTCCAGAGACTTTGAAAACTAAAGGCACCTGTGGTCTTTCTGTCGGAAGGAAAGCCTTTTCAACAGACTTTATAGAAATTATGCCATGTAAGATATATTAAATGAGGGCTCAGAGGACATTAAGATTAAAGGGGACTTTATGTGACGGGCAAATTAAACCTCATGGCTATTTGATTTATGCTTTGGTTCCAATGTAATCTTGTCAAAATAATATTACAGCCTCCTTTACATCAGACCATCCCACACTAGTTGAAGACGTAACTATACCTATTTTCTGGAGCCCCTTATTCTTTAGCTTTTTAAAAATTGAGTTTAAGTCCCTATTTATGCACCACAGCACATTCTGTTATGTTTGGGAGAGCTTTGGCTTCTAATCGCACCTAGGAGATCTCGCAGGACATTGGAATTGACTGGCCAGATTATCCTTTAAGTCATTCAAAAAATAAACTTTGGATTCCTTTTTTATGCCAGGCTCTGGGTATACAGTTATGAATCAGAGAAGCCCTATACTTTATTACCAGTTCCAAAGAAAGAAAGGGAGGCAGGCATCTTAGCAGAAAAGTGTGAGGCTTCATATTACAAGAATGTAAGAGTATGATTCACATGCACATTTTGGGGGCTGTAGAAAAGATGTTTGAGGAAACAAGCTATAAACTGTGGAAGATAAAAGGATGTATATTAACAAGTTAAGGACTTAAGTTTATTCAGACAATTGCATTCTCAAAACCTGAAGAATCAATTATTTGCCTCACCACAAAGACTGATTGTTGAATTGCCTTTTCTTGATGGTCCTGTACTCAGCGTTTCTGTGAATGTTGTTTTTGAGATGCTGAGAGCAATGCCACGTAATAGCTTGAAAGCTGAAAAATTAAGCTGTGCTTCAAAGAAAACTCAAGCAGAAATTGTGACAGCAAGCTGAAGTTCATGCGATCTTTATTGCTACCACCTACATTTAAGGCAACTCATTCCTGACCTGCTGGTTCCATGCTATCACACTGTCCCTTTACTATCCACAGTATTGAAAGCATCACCTATGCTTTACCACTGCAGATAGAATTGGGTATCTTGATTTTGTTTTACATCTGTGCACATTTGATTCTTATGTTTGCATCCATAGAAGGAGTTATATAATTTGCTTTTGCTTAGTTATTTTGAAGCCCTCTTTTTCTCTTTTTGGCTATGGTGATAAGAATGGGTACACAGGATAATTCTGTGCATCCAATGGAGTATTTTAGTAAATATCACACTTTGTTGATTACACAACACTGTGATTACTCTGGACCTCTGAGACCGACTTTCTTCATTTAGAGTATATGAGAATATTTATATCAGACTCACATAATACTAAGTAAACTCATGTGGGTTACACTTTTGATGCTTCTGGAAATAATTATTACAGTAATGAAAACACAACAAAACACAAATTATCAAAGCCATATAATTAACGACATGATTTTTATCAGTAATGCTGTGTTTTATAGAATTCTTTCCTTTAAATATAAATGGTTAGCACCCCATTACTAGACACATTTTACAAGTTGGTAAATAACCAAGGTCATGCACACAAAAACATAGAGCAGGATTTTTGAGTAAATGTAAGTATATTTCTGATTATCAGGTTGAGTTCATGAACTGATGATGCATTTAATTGCATAAGCTGTTTACATATATAGATCATCTAGATGTTTCTACCATAGGAGTAACTATTACTAAGGAACATTCAGACATGATCCTTACATTTTGAGTGCATGTGCCATTACCTCACTTGCTTTCTGGAACAGCAAAATGAGTGTTTTGTTTTTCCCCTTTTTGAGAATTAGTTTTCATACTGCACAGTTTTCAAATACCTTCTTACTACTACTCCTGAGACAATTCTTCTGGCAAAGAATCAATAAAATAACCTTTGTTATAAAAAGAAAATCATGAATTAGCAGAGAAAAGAATATTATTCCTCCAAATCTAATTTGTGGAAACCAAGGCCACTGTTGTGTTGGCTATATAAAGAATTTCTTGATTAACTGAAACAATGACTTAGCTGGGTTTTATCTCAGAGTATTGGCTTAATATCTCATAAACACTAGGGTCTGAGAAGCTGCTGTATCATGCCATAAACCTCCATTTAGTGGATCTTCCCCTACTGAGCACAAGGGTATAGCCCCTTTTGGATTGGTTAATTTTACATAAGATGTGGAGTAGTGGAGAATACAAAGGAGGTAGACGTTGAGTCTGAAGCTTCTTGATCTCTTCAGGGAATGTGATGCAAGGTCAGTGTTCAGACTTAGTCTTGCATCACAACTTTCTGGATCTGATGAAGTTGCTTTTATTCGTTTTTAATGAAACATTTGCTTTATGTATGTGCTTTTTCTTTGAAATCACCTTTATTTTTGTTCACAAGAGCAGCTGACCCGACCTTGAGACCTATCTGTTGATCTTAAGAAAGACCTATGGTGTCCACCGCGAATAAGGTTCCCATCTTTGGCAAAATAGTCAATGACCAGTGGTGCATTTCACATATCATATACATGACTAGAGGTTGTGTGTTATGCAATAGAGGAAATAAATATTCTCAAAAGTAAAATAAATGACAGGCAAGGAAAAAATGTCCCAAGATATCTATTTCATTACTGTAACATTGTCCTTTCTTCCATAACAGTCTTTTCTTTTTTCCTAGCACCTTTCATATGAATAATTATGACCTAACAATTGCTTTATGATCTATTTTGGAAGATCTTGTAGTACGATTGTTCAGCATGCTTCTGACAGAGAACGCGTTGGATAATACGTAGGTAGAGAAAAATATGGATAGATGATTGATTGATAGATAGATAATTGAAAGAAAATAGGCAATAAGCACGGACGTATCTAATTTAAAAATGTCAATTTATATGAAAGATATCTACAGAGAGAAATATCTTTGATCCACTGATTGACTATCAAAAGACAGCAACAGCTGGGCCTGGGCAGGCCAAAGATGGGATCCAGGGACTTTGATCTAGTTTTCTGTTGGGTCTCCAAGATCTTGTGTCATCTTCTGCAGTGTTCCTAGCTACACTGGCAGGGAACTAGATTGTAAGAGAAATACCCAGGACTTGAACTAGGCCTCATACAGCTTGTTGGCTTTTCAGGTGGTGGCTTAACTTATGTCATGGACCTGGTCCCAGATATGTCTATTTTCAAGGAGTTGGTTTATGTATTTGGGAGGGTGGTGAGTGGCAGGCTGGCTGGGGACTCTGCTAAGTTGATATACTCTTTTTTATCTGAAAACTGAAACTCCAGTAGTGTCCTACTATTGCTCTTCCAGCAAATGTTTCACTCATAGGGGATGCCAAATTCAAGAATTTAGCTGCAGAGCCATCTCATTGAGCTGTCCTGTATCACATTCTTATGAAATCTTCAGCAAAGGTTTCTGTTGCTTTTTATTGTATATACTGAACCACAGCATAAATCTCAAATGAAGAAGTTAAGTAAAAAGACACAGACTTCAGGGTTTTCAATTTTATGTCTAGACCAGAGGAGATCTCTTTGTGTAGAATTCCAGGTTGCACATTTAATAACTTAGGAATGCTGAGCACACATCACTAGAGTTTGCTGTACTAATCAAATAAAAGACATAAAATGTTAATGAAACATTTAATGGTCTACATAATCATTATTGTACTGCATAGTAATTAGGTATAAAATTGTAAGCATCTCACATGAAGGTCAATAATCATAATGCCTTTTGTGACAGCTTGAGTGCATATGCTGTCTTGAGAACTCCTTCTTGGTGACATGAGGACAGTCTTCTGAAGGAATGCTGTGAGCTTGGGCTCTTCATCAGCTCAAAATAATTAATAATTCAAATCAGTTGAAGGGAAGGAAAGAAAATTCAAGAAATGTGATCAGGAAGAATTTGACATTCTGTATGTATGAAATCAGTGTTTTCTGTTAATTTTACGACTTTGTAAAATTATAAATATTTTGGTTATAAACACAATTTTAAAGATATATAAAAATCCCTGATTAAATCAAACTAAGTAACAAACTATTGATTTTTTTAAAGCATGTTTTGTGGTGAGAACATTTGAAATCTACTATTTTATCAGCTTTGAAATAGACAATAGACAGATCATTATGAAACCATGATGTCCCATGTACTTCAAAAATTTTATTTCTCTGGTTGGCATGATGGCTCAATTAGTTAATCCTCCACCAGCAAATAACAGCATCTCATATGGGCACTGGTTCGTGTCCTGGCTGCTCCACTTCCCATCCAACTCCCTGTTTGTGGCTTATAAAAGTGGTGAAGGATGGCCCGAAGCCTTGTACCTGCATAGGAGACCTGGAGGAGGCTCCTGGCTCCTGGCTCCTGGCTTCACTTCATCTCAGGTCCAGCCGCTGTAGCCATCAGGGCAGTAAAGCAGTGGAGGAAAGATTTTTCTGTCTCTCCCTCTCTCCATGGATGTGCTTCCCAATAAAGGTAAATAAATGATGTTTTTAAAAACACATTAATTTCTCCTATGTAATTAACACTTATTTTACCCTTTCAGTTAGTGTCTCCCATTCTCATCCACTCCAGTCTTTGCAAAATGGCATTCTACTCTCCTTTTGCTTGACCTTGTCTGATTTCACATATAAGTAAGGTCATGCAGTATTTATCTTTTTATGTCTGGCTTATCCCATTTAACTTAATGTCTTCCATATCAATCTATATGTAAATGACAGGCTTCTCACACAGTTTTAAGGATGAACGGTATCACATTGTATATACATATACCACTTTTTAAAAATCATTTCTTTTCTGCTGAGGAATCCTTAGGCTAATTCCATAATTAGGCTTATGCGAATAATGATGACACAATCATGGAAGCACTGATATCTCCTTGGCATGCTAATTCCAATTCTTCTGATTATGTATCCAGTGTTGGAATTACTATATTTACTATATTATATGTTATTTTACATATATACACACATGCATGTATATATATACATACAGTGACAGTGAGAGAGGGAGAAAATAATTTCTTGGATTTGACCCCTGGAACACACAAAATAACACCAGAAATAGACAAATGTATTGATATTTACCTGGAAAGCATTTAAGGAAAAAGGACAAATCTTACACACAAATGGGAGGAATGTAAACAGCCATTATGAAAAAAAAAAAGAGCAGAATGGAGACTCTTCAGAAAAATAAAAATAGAAGTACCATATGATCAAACACTCTCAAGACTGACTGTATTAAAAGGAAGGGAAATTAGTGTGCTAAAGATATGTCTGCACCCGCAAGCTTACCATGCTGCATACATGGGGATGATGTCAACCTCAGTGTCCACTAACAAATGAACAGCGAATACACACCATGAAATGTTATTCAGCCTTAATAAATGTGCCAAATAAGAAATTATGTACCACATAATACAGAAAACACATGTGTGTGTTTATATTCTATATTTTTATTTCTATAAAATGGACAACTCTCATACGTTTTATATGTAAAGACATACATCATAATGATACTTCCCACCAAAGCCTCACACTGCTTATGCTCCTACCCTCTTCGATATTCCTACCTTGTTTTTCTTCTAATTTTTACATGCTCTCAATCTATTTTAGAGTCACAGGCTTAGCTCCCCATTAGATAAAGAATTCAGCCATGATTCCTCAGGAGTATAGGCAGGGTGGAAACAGTAATCAAATCTCACTCCAACCCAAAACATTTTTTAGTTCTCTTCATATAATTACCATAAATCAGAGAAATTGTATTACACTTTTATTTTTAAGCTGATTTATCTCATTGAGCATGTTGTTTCTGGTTAAGTGCATTTTGTTGCCCAGGACAGTGTGTCATTCTTTCTCATGTCTGAGCTGTATTCCATAGTGTGCACACCACCTTTTATTTTTCATCATTATTAATGGACATCTGGGTGGATAGCACAACTTAGCTAAATAATTAACTCACAATAAACAGTGGAGCACAGATAATTTTCACATGTGCTGATTTCATTTATTTATTTATTGGTAAATTTCTAGCTCCATTTTAAGATGTCTGAAGAATCTTCATACTGTCTTCCATTACGATTGTGCGAATTTACATTACCACTAGCAGTAGATTAGGGTTCCTTTCCCCAGTTCCTTTTCATCACTTACTGTTTTCTGATTTCTTTATGACTCTAAATGAATTAAGGTGAAGGTTTATTGTGGTCTCTATTTACATTTCCTGGTGGGTAGTGACAGCATTTTTTTTCCATGTGCCTTTGCCATTTGTACGTCACCCTTTGAAAATTGCCTGTTCATATCCTTTGCTACTTCTTATCTGGGATACTTGTTTTATTGTAATTGGGTTTTTGGAGGTTTTCATACATTATGGATATTAGCTGCTTATCAGTTGCATATTTCTTAAGATTTTCCCATCCTGTCAGTCACTTCTTGATTCTGTTGAACATTTCTTTGACACTGTAGAAGCTTCTTAGCATGATGTGATCCATTTGTCTAACTTCTCGTTTATGGAGTCATTTTTAAGAAAAGTTTGCCTGTGACAACATCCTGCAGTGTTTCTCTGATGGTTTCCTCTAGTAATTTGGTGGTTTAAGGCCATATGTTTAGGCCCTGCATCCGTTTTGAGTTGATTTTTATGTAAGTGTAAGGTAGGGGTATTGTTGCATAATTCTGTATATGAAGATCTAGTTTTCCCAGCATCTTTTGTTGAAGAAACTGTCCTTTCTCCAGAGGCTAATTTTATTTCATTTACAGGTATAGATGTGTGGGAAAAACTGTGGGGTTTCTATTCTGACCTACTGATCTACATGTCTTTTTTTCCCCCATTAACATGTAATTTAGATTATAACTGTCCTGAAGTATATTTTGAAATCTGACATTGAGATGTCTCCAGCTTTGCTTTTATTAAGATTTCTTTAATTATTCAGGGTCTTGTGTGATACCATGTGAATGCTAGCATCATCTTTCCTAGATCAGAGAAGAAAGTTGGTATAATGACTGGTATGCCATTGAATCTAAATTTCTTTAGATGGTATGGACTTTCTGGGATATTAATTCTCCAATCCATGAACATGGAAGATTTTCTTTTTTATTTCTTGTTTCATGTCTTCCTTTAATATTTTGTAAAATTCAATGTTCATAGTTTTAATTCCTTAGTTAAATTTATTCCACAGTATTTAAAATAATACTTAGTTTTATGCACCAGCTGAAGATGACTTAGTCATTCAGATAAACTTACATAACTTTTAAAAATTATATCCCACATTATTCAGTTCTAGGCTAAGCTTTCTATTTTAGTCCTGAAATTACTTTCAACATTATTATTAGAAAACAACAAAACCAGCTACAACAAAATGTTCACATTGTCTTTGTGGACAGAAGTGTGAAACTAGGTGTGGATATTTTTTGTGATAAACCTAGCTAGTGTTATTTATCAAAGATCAAAATAGTCTACATTGCCATTGGTAATTCTTGGATCCAGCAACCTCACCAACATTTTTTTTTAACTTATTTTTCTAATACTTTCCATGAACAGTGTTAGCAAAAACTATATTTTTTGTTTAAACGTAATAATAACTCTATCAATAAGATTGAAACCCAAGAGAAGATACTGACCATGAGTGAACATGGAATGGAAAGGGAACAAAATACTATTTCTGACAGTGTAATCGATTTGGATATTGAAGGAACGATAGAAGCAGAAACAATTGTACAGAGGAGCAGTTGAAGAGCAACTTAATCAATTGAACGTTGCCATCCGTAAGGAGCTACCACATCCTGTGTCTCCGGATGCAAAGCTCAGTGTAGATGTGGAATCACTTAGCCCACCTTCCAGGGAAAACTGAACCATACCAGAAACTCAAACTAAGAGACATTTCATACAAGATCTGGGCCCATTTTCCTCAAAAACATCAACATCCTTGCAGATAGAGAAGGGGAAAATCATTCCAGGAAAAAAAAAATAACCAACTCCATGCAGTTTTCCATTTTACACTGAACAAAATGCAGGAAAAAAATGCTATGAGGTTCATTTTAGTGGCAGTTGTTAAATTGGATCATTGATTTTGTAATATATCAGCATTATGTAGTTTTCTTTTTAATATGGAAAGTTGTTTGTACTACTTAATTGTTCTTTTAATTATTTCATTCATTTCAAATGGAGAGAGTATCTTCAATATGCTATTTCACGCCCAAACACCCACATAGCTGGGACAGTCTGAACCAAAACCAGGAGCCAATAACCCAGCTTGGGTCTTCCAACTGAGTAACAATGACCAAAGTACTGGAATTATTACCTGCTGCTCCCCAAGGCTCACATTTGCAGGTAGATATATCAGACATGCAGCTTATGGCTTTCTTAGCTCCAATACGGGATGTGGACAGCTGAAGACCTCTGGGGCTTCTGTATCAGGAGGTGTTTAAAAACCTCCTGTTAGCTCCCTTGCATGCCTTTTTGTTGCCCTAGCATCCCTCTTGCTTTCTGCTTCTCCCTTGCTAGGGAGAAAGGCTCAGAGGTGGAGTTCCCAGAATAAAGGCTTTCTACATTTTTTCTATACTCTGCTGCTGTGTTCTTTAACTGGTGATCGGCTCTCTTCCACTGCTTTCCCGGGCTACAGGCAGAGAGCTGAATGGGAAGTGGGGTCTGCTGGGATTAGAACCAGTGCCCATATGGGATCTCGGTGAGTGCAAGGTGAGGACTTTAGCCGTTAGGCTACCACACTGGGTCTTCTTCAGTACATTTTTAAAGTACTGATTATAAAATCTTAAGAAGGTTGTACTATAGGTTCACAATGTAGCAATAAGGAAAGTCTTAAGCAAACCTTTTAAGAAACCTTAGATACTTAGCGTTAAACACCTTAGAAAGCTCACTGATATTGGAAAACGTGCTGATGTGAATCACATCAAGAATATTGATTTACCTTGAATTTTTAATTTTGCTCTTATGTAGTAAAAATTATCTATAAATGTTCCTGTTAATCTTATCATATACTTTTTATAGATATGCACACTAACATGCAAGGTTTTACTGATACACATAAATCTAGAGGCATAAAATAACACTCTTAACAAGTTTCTTTGGAGTTCATTCCCATAGTTAGTGTTGTCCTGATCTTTATTCTAATCAAATGTTGATCAAATGATTAGTGTTTTTTAAGATTTGAAAGTCAGAGGTATTTTAATATTTTCCAATTTGAACCATTAACCATTGAAAAAGAGATTGCACTCAAAAACTGGAAATACAGAAATGAAACCTGTTTAACTCTCCTCCCCTTTCTCTGATTTTCTAACCTAGGTTCTGGACAAAATAATATTTATAAGAGCCAACAACCCCAGATGTGCAGTTGGTATAACTAAGTTTTTGAATCAAGGCATAGATAACCTTGGATTGCTTAATCTAAACAGAGAATCATAAAGAACAAATTGTCCTGAAATGAAAAAGTGCTGTTATGGAACGTCCATGCTAGCTGTCGCCCAGACAACTGAGAGTAACTTGGTTCAGCTTGATCTGCTGCAGGTAAGACTTACATGTCAAGCAAGAGCTTATGCTTTCTGCCTCCTCTCATTGTCAGATTCATTTAAAGATAGTCGAGAGAGGTATGTAATGATTAATTATTAACTAGTTCTTACTCATTCATATTACTAAGGGTTTTCTGAGACAAATTTAGTATGAGCTGGAAAATAGGACACCTTACATACAAATTTCACAAGGTAAGCGATTGTCAACAACCACGTGAAGGTATAGCCCACTTGGTTTCTCCGTTGAGGAGTCACAGCACACAGTTATCTTACAGCTCTTCCACTCACAGTTTAATATCTGCCTGTGTTTATTAACTTCCAGAATGGCAAGAACTGCTCTTTCGGTTTTCTATTCTACACTAAAAAGACAGCGTTTCTGTTTTTGTTTTAATGAGCATGTGCCTGTGGTCAATGTTCAAATAACAAAGTCAAAACGAAGTTTTTCTTCTTCTCTTTTTTAAGATATTGAATGACAAAACTAAGAGTCTCAGTGAAATAATGATGCATTTAAACTTTCTAAACTTCCTTGCTTAAATCCTCTCATTAATCATGATTTTTCAAATGCCATCCTTTTTTTAAAAAAGAAAAGAAAAAGCACTAACAATTTGGTACACAAACATTTATATTGTTTCAACTTGACCAATTACAGTAAACAACATCATAGCTTCAGAGTGATTGATTTAGAACTGAGCAGTAGGGTGCCAGTAACCTTCACATTTTATCAGTGAGGACACTCGGAGACATTTATGTACGAATCACAGCTCTGCGTCTCTGCAGAGCTGCAGCAGATCGTCCCGATATCTCTCCGACTGCACAAAGGGACTAAATGTCAACCCCCAGAGTCTTGTTTAAGAAACAGTTATGTGAAACCGCTCCATCAGCGTCTCCACTTAGTGTGCATTTTATCCTAGCTGTTTAGCAAGCTTTCTGAAAATATCCTGCATTTTTTAATTAATGCTGCATAACATGGAAAAACTTAATGTATAGGACACGAGCTTAAAAGAGTACCATTTAACATATGTGGCCCAAGCACAGAAATGGATAATAAATCACTTCCATGGTAGCTCTGAGAAAGCATAAAAACATTCTGTATCCAGATATTTGTTCCTAAAATACATACTTATTGAGCAATATTCTAAATCAATGAAACATTAGAAATACCTTACTAACATGTAGTTCTAGTAAATCTGTTTTATTAGCATTTTCTATTTTTTTCTGCTAATTCTTGCTAATTCCCACAGCTGAAACATAGCTTTATATGAAACAAAATTCTGGACTGAATTCTTTTAATTTTAACATTTCTGGAACAGTCTACTCTGCCTAAATACTGCCTATTCTCCCTGATATGTTAGTTAAATTAACAGAGGGAAAATATCTTTATGAATCAGTATTGGTACAAGAACAGTTTTCTTAAAACTTTTTTATATCTTTGTTAACCAGTGCTTAAGAATGATATACTGCCATAGTTGGAAGATACGCAGTTAAAAATTTGAGAACAGTACCCGACGCAGTAGCCTAGTGGCTAAAGTCTTTACCTTGTATGTGCTAGGACCACATATGGGCTCCGGTTTATGTCCCAGTGCCTTGCTTCTCATGCAATTCCCTGCATGTGGCCTGGGAAAGCATTTGAGGATGCCCCAAGGACTCAGGATCCTACACCCACATGGGAGACCCAGTAGTAGCTTTTGGCACCTGGCTCCTGCCTTCACATCCGACTTTTGCAGTCACAGATCTTTCTCTCTGTTTCTCCTCTTCTCTGTATGCCTGACTTTCCAATAAAATAAATAAATATTTTTTAAAAATCTTGAAAACAATGGATTAACATATCTGATGTTATGGGTTTATGTATTGTATTCAATGATATGTGTTGCAAGTGATTATTTTAAAATAATCTTAGGCATACTATCAATATTATCCTGGATTTTTGTCCCACGCACAAGTGCTGGTCAGATGATGAAAAGAATATATGTTCAAAAAAAAAAAAACACCCAGGGGGTGATCTCTGTGACTGGGCAGGTCCAGGGCCCAACCGCCGCCCTCATTGGGTGGTGAATAGGATTGGGGAGGGGCGCGACCTTGGGCCTGGGAGTCTAAACTTCCAGCAGCCTCCTGGCTGTTGGTGGGTCTCAGGTCGGGGAATCTCATGTCTGGATCTCAGACAACAGCCACCACGTGCACATGGTGAGCTGTCCCCAGGTGGCCAGTGTGTCATTTGGTGCTAGGCTCCACCTCCTGGATGCCCAGCCTGGACCTCTGCAGTTTTAGTTCTTTGAATAGCTGCTTAGGTAGCTCCAGGTTGAATCCACTATGCTTCTAGGATGCGAATCAACCCTAAAGACAGTAACTCTTCCTTTGTAGAACCTGTAACCTCTGAACAATGCTGACCACCAAATACCAGTCCATGCAAAAGCTATTGCTTGGGGTCTGTCCATCAGAATCATATCCTGTTACCTGACATGATAATGGATCAGAAGAAGGGTCACATTAAGCAGGACCATTACATTAACTAGCATTCGAGAACCATAACTGGGGGAAGATTCTGTGGGGGATGTGTGGGCCAAACCCTGTGGAAATTCTAGCCCCACTGGTTAGCTCAAGAGTTGGGGTGGTGGTGGACTAAGCTAGGTGTGACCAAGGAGCCTGCCATCAATCACAGGTAAAGGAACCCACAACAGTCTGGGCTGGTCAAGGCAGCTACACCCAAATGTGCATCCTGAATAGGTTGTGGGGTGGGCCGGGCTGCAACGTTCACCAGCTCATAAAGGCCAAATGGAAGGCCAGAGTTAGCCGGAACCTGACCTAAACCCAATGGCATGTATGATAACTGCGGCGGGGAGTGGATTAAGTGGAGGAACTTGGGAAACTACCTTGGCAAGTCATAGCTCCCACTGCTGAACATGTGGTCCAGACCTGGGGGTCAGACAAGCTGGGCAAAGTAGCTCCAACAGCTGGCAAATGTGTCAATTGGCAATGGAACAGGGTAGACCAGGCAGGACTAAGTTAACCTTAGCCCACAAGCGAAACTAGAAACCAGCAGGAAGCACAGGTCATGCAGAGCTAAGCTCATGTACCTACTAGTCTGTGTGAACCAGAAATGCTAAGCCACAGTGTCTAAGGTAGAGGTCGGAACAGGCGAGGGGCTGAGTCAAGCTGAGTCAGAGCAACCACTGGCATGTGTGCAATCTATGGCTGGGAACAGGCCCGGTTGGGGAGCTAAGGGGACACCCTAGCTGGGTTGAGGTTCCCACCAAGGGGCATGTGGGCTGAAATGGGGCTACGTTCTGATCACAAAATGATTGCAGTCTCCCTTGGCACAAATGTGGACTGGGATTGGATGCACCGAGCTGGGCCAGACTCCAACACACTCTGGTGTCCTGGAGGACCAGGGTAAATGTACAATGGACTAGGCAAGGTCTCAACCCCTACTGAGTCATGTGTGAGCTGTATGTGGGTATGGACAAACCATGGCTGGGCTGAAACATCCAACAGCAAGGACCAGTTTGGGTTAAAGGCCAGTCAGGAAAAGCCACTGTTCCTGCTAGGACAGGAGGTAAACTGAGTAGTGCTGGCTCATGGACCCACTGGTATGCGCAAAATCTGGCATCGGGAGAGGTTCTGATGGAGGAGCCTGGGCAACTCCTCTGGCAGGACACAGAACCTGCAGGTAAGCTCAAGAAACATTGTAGGAAACAGCCCATAACAGGCAATGGAAAGTTACCCACTGGCATACAGTTGGCATAGGTTGGATCAGTTCATGTCATCCACTGGCAAATCCAAAGGCCAGAACAGAGTGTGGGATGAGCTAGGTTCTGTCACAACAAAAACTAGTGCACAATATGGAATGTCAAGGTGAGGTTGCCTGTACCAGATGTGACCACAGCACCCAACTAGGAATGGAGGGGGCAGAGCCAGCAGGAAGGTATATGAGGTGGTTCTCTTGCTGGATAGCTACTCCCACTGGAAAGAATGAGCTGGAATGGGGGCAGACCAGACTAAGCAGGGCTACAACAGCTGTATGCCTCATGTGGACTAGATCAGGAAAAAGCCTGGCTGGGCTGATTATTCCTACTGCTGCAAAGAAAATTAGAGTGGGTGAGGATTGTTTGGGCTTAGCCACAGCATCAGCTGGCACTGGGGTCTAATTCTCTCAAGTCAAACCACAGAACTACCTGGAGTGCACAATCCGGGAGTGGGAGTGGCCTGGGATGGAAATAGTGGGCTCCTCCCACTTGGGTTACCACTTTCACGGGAGGTCATGAAAACTAGGACAGGGGCTGGAGTGGCTAGAAAGACACCCAACAACATCTATGTGGGCGGCACAGTGGAGCTGCTTAGAGGGAACAAAGCTTTAATACCCTTTGACATGTATGAGAGCCAAATGGGATGTGGGACAGACTGGACTAGTCTGCCACACATACTAGCAAACCAGGGCAGGGGGCGGGCTTGATGGGGGTTATTGTGGGTCTCTCCAAATAGGCTGCAGCTCCCACTTGTTTATGCAAGGGCCGAGTATGTGCTGAGACAGAACCAGGTTGGACTGGAACATCCATTGGTACCCGTGGAAGCGGGGGCTGAAAACAGAATCAACCCAGCAATTGGAACCACCAGCTGATTGGGGTGATGGACTATGCTGAGCCCTGTACTTGCTAGTATATACAAGAATCTGGTTGGAGAACACCTCAGACAAAGTTTCTTTTGAGATCTCCCCAATCGAAATGCTGGACTCAGAACCCTAACCAAGAAAAGACAGAAGACAGAACAGGTCAATCAATCATCTCAGCTATAGGTTGGCAGCAAAATACGGGGCAAACAGAGGATATGATGGACTATGTCAGCCAGTGGATTCTTCAAAGACCTCACCGTGCTTGGAGTGGCAACACTGGCAGCGATTCATAACTGGTGAACTATCAAAGCCACTTGAGCAAGAACCTCGGAGCATGCCCTACATCTGGGACCTTGGGGAGGATGGGAAATTGGTGGGTCTTCTCCCTTAATACCCCCCCCCCCTTTAAACATATAGGAAACAATGTGGAAATAGTAGTCTTACCCACTTTCCTATAGCCCTTGAATCTTTTTACCCTAATTAACTATGTAAGGATTGTCAAAAAATATAATAAAAGATAAATAAACAAAAAAAAGGAAAAAAGAATATGTCTTCTTTGCTGTGGGAAAAAACAGTCTATAGATATCAGTTAGATTTGGTTGGTCAATAGTGTAGATTAACTTTGCTGTTCCCAATTTTTTTGTCTTGTTGATCTATCCATTGGTGAAAGCTGTATTGAAGTCTCCCATTTTGATGGCTGTGAAATCTATGTCTCCCCTCAGATCCATTAACATTTGTTTTAAACAACATGTAGATTGAACAACAAGTTCCTGAATGAATAATAGGTAACACAAGAACTCAAATAGAAAAAAAAAATTAGATGTGAAACAAAGGATAAAATACATCATGTAAAAACTTACAGGATACTGTAAAAGGAGTGCTAAGAAGAAAGTTTATAGCAATTGAGGCTTACCTGAAGAATTTGGAAAGATATCAATGAGTGGTCTAACAATGCCTCTCCAAAGCCTTGAAAAAAAGAAGCAGAGAAGACATGAACAAAATTTCAAGTCAATATAAGAGGCCAATGAAATGAAGATCTGCTTTGAAAGAATTATTGCTTAATTATGAATTTGGATTTACACACACACACAAACAGAGTGAGGGAGTGTTTCCTGTGTGTATCTTCACTCTACCGGATGACCACAATCGGCAGTGTGGGCCAGGCACAGGAGCTTGGTCTAGGTTTCCCATGTAAGCAGCAGGGGTCAGAGCACTTCTGCCAGCTTCCAGTGATTTTCCTGTGTCTTCAGTATAGCATTTAATCAGAAGTGGTATGGCTAGGAAATAACAGGTGACCATATGTTGCAAATGGTGGCTTAATTTGCTGTGATGCAACACTAGCCTGAAGAAATGTTTTTTTTTAATAAACAAAATTGATTAACCATGGAATAAACTAACCAAATAAATAATTAAATAGAGAAGGCATAAGTGGAAAAACTCAGAAATTAAAAAGTAAGATGCTATAAATTAGGCAAGTGGAATGAAAAGTGTCTTTAGAAATTAGAGCAAACAGGGCCTGGCATGATAGTCTAGTGGCTAAAGTCCTGGCCCTGAATGCTCCAGGATCCCATTTGGGTGCTGGTTCATTTTCTAGCTGCTTCACTTTCCTTCCAGCTTGTGATCTGGGAAAGAATTAGAGGATGGCCAAAAGACTTGGGACCCTGCACATCATTGTGGGAGACCTGGTGGAAGTCCTGGCTCTTGGTTAGGATCAGCTCAGCTCCAGCTGTTGGGGCCACTTGGGGAGTGAACCAGTAGACAAACAATCTTCCTCTCTGACTCTCCTTGTCTCTGTAATCTGACTTTACAATATAACTAAAAAAGTCTTTGAAACAACAGCAACAGTTACACCACCAACAACAAAAAATCATTATATCAAATAGGAAAATTAAAGCAAACACGAAACTGGAAAATTAAAAGTGGATGGATTTCTGGCTACATATAATTTCCCAAAACTGAGTCCTGAAAACATTGAAAGTCTAAGTAGACCAGTAACCAATAAGGAGACGAAATGGGTACTAAAGCTTCCCAGCCACCCTGAACCCTGCCTCCAAATATAACCCCTGACTGGCTGGTATTACTATTGAGTTCTATAAATATTTTAACAAAATTTAATCTCAATTCTTCTTTTTAATATATGTATGTGTATCTTTTTAATATATGTATGTATATATATATGTATATATATATATATTTCATTTCATTTTATGACACAGTTTCATAGGCTCTGGGATTCTCCCAACCCCTCCAAAAAAATCCTCCCCCCATATTGGGTTCCTCCATATTGTTACAGTTGCACAGTTCATATCCAGTCATGATTTGTTCAAAGCGGGCATGGAACATGCAGAGAGTTCAACATGTTATTGTCCAGATAAATTCAACAGTTTCATTGGGAGAACATCCCTGATTTGAAAGTAGAGCTGGCAGAATATCATCCTCTCCAATGAAAAAGCCACAACACAACTTCAACAATTTACAGCATTATGAAGTTAATTAACATGGTATTAAGTGACCAATATGTTAGAAAATGCAAGTTCTTAACCATATCCTGTGACTACTTCATTGACATTTCAAATCTAGTTTATACACAACTGGCTGCTATACACCTTAAAATGGTTATAGGGTACTATTCAGTTGTCTTGTGTCTATTTTCTATTTTTATATTTATATTTAGCAGCTTATAGTATGGAAGCATGATTTTTACTGAATATGGCAGCTTTTAGGATGGTCCAAATATGCTTATAACTCTAACAAGGCATATGTCGACAGTTGAGATGCAGAACAGTTTTAGGAGGGGTGTGCAGAGAAATTTCAATTCTTTAGTGAGGAGTAACTAATCTTTGTGTCCTACCTAGTAAGGTATATATGAGTCCAAGCTGACTGTTTCTTGTCTGTTCTAAGCTTTCCTTATTGGTCTCTATTTGATCTAATCTTTTTTTTTTTTTTGGTGGGGTGGGGGAGGTTCTGGAGCGACCCTGATGGTCATTGCAAGAGAAGGTGGGGATCCAAAGTTGGAACAAAGTAAGGACCAGAGAAAGCTCCTCTCCCAAGTTCCAATGGAAGTTTGTTGTTCTGTTTCTGAGGACCACTCAGGACTCCTGGCTGTTGTTCTGATGACATTAGATCCTCTGAGGAAGGATCTGGGCTTCCTTCATCCCATTTGGGAGATCCGATAGGGAATGGATGACCTCAGAGTTCTCGGCCTACAAGGGCACTCCAAAAATATGCAACGCTTCACAAATTTGCTTGCCATCCTTGTGCAGGGCCATGCTAATTTTCTCTGTATTGTTCCAATTTTAGTATATGTGATGCCGAAGTGAGCACATCTCAATTCTTCTTGAACTTGATACTCAAAGCAATCAAAAAGGAAGGAATCCGCACAATTTTCTTCTATAAGTTAAAAAAAAAATCTCCATGTTCTCCCTGACATGTGGCAGTTAATGAATGTACCTTAAAAAATTAGAAATGGCGTGTAAGAACAAAGCATTGGTTGTATGATTTGATTATTGTTTTTGTGCCATGACTATGCCATTTGGTACAGGGGTCTTTCTCCTTTGTAATTGCTCAACTTCATGTGTGATTGTGTGAAACCTGTGATTACAAAGTAAATTCAAATTATATTATTGCAAAAGGTAAAGGAATGCAAATAAATCACAGGGAGGACTGAAGGTAGAAGGGAGTGAGGTAGGATTGTCTCTTTGAAAAGTAGGTATGAAACACATGAAATCTGTTCTTTATAGTCACAAAAATAAAATATATACATATAATATGCATAGAATAATGGTACTTATGTAGCATGAGAAATCAGTATTAGATCTCTGTAATGGTCTAGATATTGAGCAATGCCAATGAGAGGAACATAATCAATGGATGAGAAAAACAAAGAAAATCTACCCAGTGTGGTTGACACCACGAGAGCATTACAGAATGGTCAAATTCAACTGGGGACAGAGTTTGGTGGTAATTCACTGTTCTGTATTTCTGCTGAGAAAGGTTTTAGTCAATGCACTAGATGGCAAGAGTTAGGGTTGATCTTGGACGCTTATGACAATGATGGTGGTTTTAGTCACTTTACTACAAGAATTGGAGAAACATCTCCCCTATGAACTTTTACAATAATAACTGATGATTGTTTGTGATGTATCAGCACAATTTGAAGGCCATTTCACTGCCTAAATATGAGTAGTAATACAGTGCAAAGAAAAGTCTTCCTTTTAATTTTCAAATTTTATTATTTTATGATACAGCTGCATAGGCTCTGGGATTTCCCTTTATCCCTGCCCCAAAATTCTCCATTCCCGTGTTTCCCCTTATATTATTAAAACAGCAAAGTTGTAATTGTCAAGATATATTTAATAGTTTCGCTGAGAGTCTATCTTTGATTTGGAATTAGAGATACATATTACATTGTATCTTCACATCTGGATATGATAGTCTCTATCACACAGTTATGACGGGGTGAAAGAAAAGAAACTTTCTATTTTTTTTTCAGTTTTTGGTTGCAAAGCAACATTTCTTGTCCCTAGGTGCACAGTTTTGAATCAGTTTGCTTAATATTTTCGGGTAAGACAGAAGTTTCTGTATATTTCTATATGAAACACTATAGTACCATTGTGTACCATTGCCTCAAAAGCAACAGCTTTTCATAATAACTTAGAAATAATCTTACTAATTAAGATTTCACCTTAAACAGACTTGTCTTTGCTCTGTATTACTTCTCATGTTTAGGCAGTGAAACGGTCTTTACATTTTCCTGATACATCAGGTACAATTATCAGTTTTACTGTCTGTACAGTAACTTTCCTACAAAAAAGACAAGGCTTGAATTTATGTGTCCAAAAACTAAAATAAATTCATCTTACATAAATGAGCAGTGTCATTGGCTGCAATTTACAGCTCAATGGAAATGTCATTTCCCTGCTTTCTGTCGCGCAGTGTGGAAGCTTTAAGTTCAGACTTTGAAAGCAGCACTGTCTGTTCCTGTTATTACCAGCGACGTTCCTGACAGCTCTCGCGTTAATAACACCAGATTGCTTGCGTTAGTGCTTTCTCTCTTGGAGCTTATTTTGTCATCATCTACCCCTTCTCGCCTGTTCTCAAACAGAATACTTTCTAATGAGATTTAGGAAAGTTATAAATTTTGAGACTCAGAACTTCCTTTTCCTGGCTGAGCTGACAGCATGTTCCAGCCTTTACTTAGGAAGTGATGCCTACACATCTTGGCTGGATTCCACAAAGGCAAGGAGGTAGTTGGAAAATTGTTCTTTTTCAGACATCATGTGCATGCTTAACGTGCTTAGGAGCGAGGAAAAGCTGTCATGAAGCACAGACCAAGCAAGACAAACAGCTGGCTTCCCATTTTTCCAGAGATATGGAAAAACAAACCTCAATTTTGCTTTTAATCTTAAGAAGTACCAAGACTATCTGGTTACTATTTTTAATCTGGACAATCATCAGAAGGGCTGCTTGTGTGTGTGTGTAATTGAGTGACTTTTTGCTAGATTGTACATTTTGGCATAATTAATAGGCCAGTTATAAAATGCAAAAAAAAAAAAAGAAAAAAAACCTGGAGGCTGACTCTCTGAAAGATATTTGTTTTTCAGAGGAGCAATGAATATGGTGATGATAATACTGTCTGAGAAGTATTAGGAAAGGTAGAAGATGATGGTGGCTCACAATATATTTGGTGAAGGAAAACAGAACTAAAAGCAAAATATCATGTCATTTCTGGGCCTCTTGCCTCTATTATAAACAATGAAAATTGGAATATCTTAGGGTTATTTCAAGGGAACAATGGTAATAAAACCTATACCTCATGACTTTGGGATGAGATAATATTCATGAAAGCTTTTGCAGCTATTTGGACAAAAGTAGATGGAACTATAATGTGACACAGTACTATTTTTGGAACAAAAAGCTACAGCTTTCTCCGAAACTTAAATTACCATGACGTATGATGGAAGATGGTGGTGAGACTTCTAATGATGTGTTTCCTTGTTGAATGCAGTTTTGCAGGTCCTTCCCCTCTGAAGAAATGGCTGATGGCATGAGCAGAAGCACGGGATGCAGACAGCTTCTCAACGTCACATCTGAAAGCAAGAGCTATACATGTATGACAGGAATAAAGAACATATCAAGCTACTCAAAGTTTAAAGCATTAAACATAAACCGATGCAATGCCAAATATGTAACTGTGTTATCATATCCATGGTCAAGAATGAGGAAATTTGAAGACTTAGATTATGAATCATAGGAAGAGAAACAGTGGGGTGGTTTAAAGGGCTAATCTTCTGCCTGCAGTGCCAATATGCCACGGGGTTGCTGTTTGTGTTCCGGTTGCTCCACTTCTGATCCAGATCTCTGCTTATGGCTTGAAAAAAACTGAGGAGAATAACCCAAGTGTTTGGCTCCTGTACCCTGATGGGAGATGCTTATGATACTCCTAGCCCCCAGATTAGGAGCAGCTCAGAAGTGAATGGGAGATATCTCTTTCCATCTCTCATCCTCTCCATGAAATCTGCTTTTTTGGACCCTGCATAATACAGTAGTGGCTAAATCCTTGTGTCTGCCAGAATCCCATATGGGTACCAGTTCCTATCTTGGCTGCTCCACTTCCCATCCAGCTTCCTGCTTATGACCTGGGAAAGTATTCAAGTATGTCCCAAAGCCTTGGGATCCTGCACATGCATGAGAGACCTGGAAGAAACTTCTGGCTCCTGGCATCAGATCGGCTCAGCTCCAGCTGTTGCAGCCACTTGGGGAGAGAACCAGCTAGTAGAAGATCTTTCCCTCTTTCCTTCCTTCCCTCTATATATCTGCTTTTTCCAATAAAAATAAATAAATAAATCTCTTAAAATATTTACCTTTAAAACCAAAACACAAAATCTTTAACAAAAAAAAAGGACAGCCGAAAGCAATCATATATTTTTCACTGTATATATTTTCTTCTCACACTGATAAAAAAAAAAAAAAACCTCACATTATTGTTGTTCCTACATGTTGTTTCCTCCTGGATCCTTATCAGCATTTTCATTCAATATTGTTTTTCATTGCACTATCCTTCTGAGGGTGATCTTGGCAATGATTATAGAAGAACACAATATAGAAAGAAGTGGAACTATTAAAACAAAGGGAGAATTAACTTTGACAGATTTTTTTTTGACAACAAAATAAAATGAGGATCATGAATCAGAAGGTGTCAAAAAGCTTCCAAAAGATGAAAGTTATTGTCACAAATCCAACTCTGACTCTGCAATCAAAAGCTATTCTGACAAGTAAGAGGAAAGATTCATTTCCCAAAGAAAGTTATTTGGTTGTACAGACTCACCAATATACTTGCATTTTAAAATGACTAGAACGTGTAGTACACTAAAAGAAGGCCCCAGTATCCAGTACAAACATATTGGAAAGATACAGTGTTAAACAGTGTTAGAACAGAGCCTGAACCCAGCTTGCCAGGTCACCACCTGCAGAAGCCTGTGTCCTCTACTCTGTAGGTTCCATCATTTCCGCCAGCATAGACTGACTGCTGTGTCTGCTCTACTAGGCTGTGATCTTCTCCAGAGAAAGAAATCCATCTTTATGTCTTCTACTTCTAGCAGAATCCCTGTTACAAGGCAGAACACTCCATAAACATTTGATAAATAAATGAAATATTGAGCTGACAAAATGTCAAGGGCAGCAAATTAAAGAACAGCTTTTAAAAGTCATCCATGGTACAAGATAATCAAAGAAAAGACGGACTTGCCGGTGACTATCACTAATTTAAAAAAAATTAATTTTTAGCAGGGGGCACAAATATTTTGTCAATAAAAATACTCTTGAAGAGAAAAAAAAATAGGATGTGCTAAATCTAAAGAGAGATTTTCTAAAAGGCATGGATATGGGAAAGGACAAATTTTTCCAGTGCTCTGTGTGTCTGCTGGCCTAGGTTGCCCTCCTTAATTGAATTATACTCTAGCACCAGAAAGAGTCTGTTCTGAATATAGGAGCGTTATAACATACTTAAATATTATAATGGGCTATCTTGAGGGAGACTGAGATTCTTACCACGGAAAATTTTAAGCAAAGCCTGGATTCTAACTCAAGATAGGAGCAAAAAGGGAGCTCACCATCAGAGGGCAGTGGACTGGATTATATTAATATTCATTCTCTTCAACTCTAAAGTTCTTAACTTACAAATCCTTTAAATTAATCTTTCCTAATAATGTGGCTGAATTCTTACAAATCTTTTAAGAAATTCATTATCTCCTGCTGTTAATTTTCCTTAAGGTATGAAATAATTTTAGAAGGAGATAAATGTGCATGGTGATTATAGATTTATTGGGAGCTGTGTTTTAGTAAAAGTGACATGAATTTTTAAGAAATTCGGTTATAAAATTGAAACTCTGGGCACACGATTGGTTTAATATAGTATTGACTTTATATTAGTTCCGTTCTTCCCATAATTATGTAGTTTTGAATTATGCAGCTTTGAGTAACCTATGTAATTTATATATATATATATATATATATATATACATTTATTTTTGATGATGTTTACATACTTGCTCAAGGTGGGAAAGGTCAAGGACTATGGAAAAGTGGACAAGACCATTGTTTCCAGACTCCCTTTTCTTTCCTCTTGTATCTGGGAAAATGGGGGAAATGAAGGGAGAAACTGCATTCTGCCTCCCAACCACTTCAGTAGCCAGGGAATGGGAATGGCTACAAAATGTCATCCCAGGGTTCGCAATGTGGAGCATGCTGTAAGGGTTCTGCTCAAATGGTTTGATTCTTCTGAAATGCTTTCGATCTCACCAATCCAAGGTGAAAAACCTTCCAAGGTCCATTGGCTGACACAGTCCATGCCAAGTTCTCCATTCACCCAGATATTTGCTGTCACTGCTTTGCTGGGGTACTTGTCCAAATTGTTCTGCCCTCCTTCCTCTGCATGGTACTAGTTGTTCTCTGCAGGCCTGGGTGGACTGCTATATCCTCCATGTGCATCTCAATATGCCATCTACTGCTCCGTCTAAACCACTGAGGAAGCCCAGGTCTGATGTGTGCATACTACAGTCAGTCCACAGATCCTCAACTCTCCCCAGGGTTGTAGTTCTGAGTCCAGCAGTTCAATTGGGGTGATCCCCAAAGAAACTTTATCTGAGGTGTTCCCAGATTTGACTCTTGTGTGCTTTCCAGCGCAAGTTCTGACTCAGTTCATCATCCACATCAGCATATGCACACACTGCTAGCTGCAATTGCTGTGTCAGTTCTGTCTCTAGCCCTGCCTCTTACTTAAACAAATGGGTGCTGCAGTCCAGACTGAATAAGCCCATTGCATATTTGGGCTTCATGTATACCAGCGAGCACTGTAGCCTAGTAACAGTGACCCACTGATAACTCCCACCATGCTCACCCCAGCACTAGTTCTAGTGCTCGTCAGTATGTGCAGCAGACTGGTAGAGTCTGTTTCACATCCTTCTCAGCTCTCATTCACATCAATGGGCACTGCATCCTAGTCCAACCCAACTATCCATCCCACACTCATGCCAGAGGGTGCCATTTCCTGTCTAGCCAGGCCCTCCCCTGGTCCTGGTTCTCATGCCCACCAAAGGGAGTTGCAACCCATCAGAAAGGTGCCCACAGTTTCCCTTCTGTGCCCAATCCCAGCTCTGGATCCTGCATTCTTGCTTGATGTAATTTTTCCCCATCCCAGCATTTGCCCGCTGGTGCTGCAACAAAGCCCAGTCAGCCTGCAGTTACTCTGCCTAATGTATGCAACAGTGGATACAATTTCTTAGCCCAAGCTGGCTTTCTCATAAACAAGTTCACAGGTAGGCCAACAGGTGTTGAAGACTTGCTCAGCCTCATCTGCCCCAGTCCAAGTTCTCATGCTTACCAGTGGGAGCAGTAGTACAGCAGGGGAGTCCATGGTGCCCCACTACAGGGCTTGCACCCCTCCCCCTGGATCTCATTTGTACTAGTGGATGCTGTGGCCCAGCTTTCCACAGCTTTCCTCACCTCAGCATTTGCCAGGGTTGCTGTAGTCTGGCTTGGTCTGATCTGCACTCAGTTGTAGCTCATGCTGGTTGATGCTACAGCCTAGTCCAGCCTACCCAGCAGCCATTCCTTGCCCTAATGTTTACTGGCTGGTGTTGCAGCCCTACCAGGCATGCCTTGCACCCTGTCCTGGTTCTCAGATCTTTCGGTAATTATTATAAACTGGTCCAGCTTGGCCTACCCTCAGACTGGGACATGTCTGCTGGCAGGCATTATAACCTGACCTGGTTTGGACTTCTCCCAGCCTTGGTTCTTGTGTTCACCTGCAGGGGCTATGCCCTAACAGAGGAGTTGCTTAAGTTCCTCTGTCTGAGTTCCACCAGGCGGCAGATTTACTACACACTGGTGAGTGTTTGGCACCCACTGACTTAGTAGACCTCCTGTACTGGCAGAAAGAGTAGCCTGGCCCAACTGGCCTATACCCATTCTGGTTCTCATTGTTAGGTGTTGCAACCCAGCTACACCTGATCCATGCCACATGTTTCAGTGGGAGCTGAGACCTAGCTTATCTGTCCTATATCTCATGAGTACCAGTGGGTGCTGGAATCTAGCCTAGTCTTGCACACCCTTGACCTAGTCTACACCCATTCCGAGGGATACTGCAGCTGTATCAAGCCCAGATCACTGTCCCTATTCTGACTCTCATGCTCACCAGTGGGAACCACAATGCAACCATGGTGTCCCCTTAGCTCCCCAACCATCTTGTCTGCTCACATCTCCAGCTCATGCAAAATGGTAGATGTGATAGCCTAGTCTGGCATGACCTACACTCCACTCTGGCTCCTGCACTTGCCAGTGACCTAAGGTTTGCCTGGTCCTGCGTGATCTTTCTACCTGCAGAGTCAGCTCACATGCTTGCTCAACGCTTGCTACCCTGCTGGCCTGACTCACACCCAGGAGTCACATGCTCACCAGTGGGAGCTATGGTCCACCAGGGGAGTTTCCCATGTTCCTTCACCAGGCAGACTCCCAGACCCAGATCTTACACATTCCGGTAGGCGTTAGGCCCTTATCTGGCATAATCTGCCTCCTCTGTCTTAGCATATGTATGAGCTGGTGGTGTTGTGGCCTGGCTTGGCCCACCCCTCACTCTATTCTTGGGTGTGCCTACAGGTGCTGCAGCCTGGCCCAATTCAGCTGTTCCCAGCCACAGTATCCATGAGTGTTGGAAAGTTCCATAATCATGCCTAGCCCAGCCTATCACCACCCCCAGCTCTTAAGCAAACCAGCAGAAATTGCAGTTCCACAAGTGTAGGTCCACCCTCTCTACACACATAATCTGCCCCCCAGACCTGAATCTTATGCATGCTGGTCTGTGATATGGTCCATCCTAATATTATCCATCGCCTGTTCTTTTTCTCACTGGTTGACACTGTGATCCAGTCCTGCCAGGTAGCCCCTGAGCCCTAGCTCTAGTGTGCTTCAGCAAGGGGTAGATGGCAGTGGGCAATGTTAACTAGCCCAGCTCAGATCTTCCCCATTGGCTGGTATATTGGTCTAGTCCTTAAAGATCCTCCAGTTTCTCTTTCCAAACCATTTGGTCTCAGCCTACTTGTGTGCCTGCAACCACAGTGGCCTTGCCAGTGAAAGTCCCTCTGTATTAATTTCTCACCTGCAACATACTCTGTCAGTGGCCCTCCTTCTCACACATCCCCTTACTCCCTTCCCTGGGCAATCTGTCCTTGATCCTCTGCTATGGTATCAGATGTCCTCTCCTGATCCCCATGGACTACCAAATGCTGTGTGTACTTCTGGGTATGCCATCTATTGCTCCACATAAGCCACTGAGGAGGTTTGTATCTGTAAGAATAGTAGCCTTGATGCAAGTCCCTTAGAGGTCATTCTTTACCTGGACGTGAACTCACAGGTTCTCACATGCCCCTCCCCCATGACATTTCCCAATCCCCTTGCAAGCCCACAGCCCTAGAGTCCAGGAGCATGCTACCTGATCACCCCCTGGGACTCACCCCCTCTAGTCCTACCAACCACATGGGCTAAAAGACTCAGGGCAGATGACCTGGGCCACTTGACGGCCCCCAGGTCTTACTGACCTGTTCACACTGTGCCACCTGCATAAATTTGTAGATCACTTTATTCATCTACAAAATTTTAAAAATTGTTTATCACAGCATTGCAGAGATTATTAGATACACTAAAAACATGATCTTTTATTAGAAAAGCTCATGGTGCATGATAATTACTAATTACCTCAACAAATATAGAGGTCTGATTGCTAAATGTTTACATTTCCAGAGTTTGAAGTTTTTCACTTGTGATATAGGGTAATGGAAACTCATCGCAGAAAACTGTAGGAAAGCTTTAGTGAGATATAAAGTGCACGTGACACAATGTTCGACTTAGCTGTAGCTCCATAAACACTGCCCATTTCCTACCACCTTAAGGTCTGCTGGCAAAGCTTGCACGTTCCTCAGTGTCTCACCTTAACTTGCATTATTTCTATTTCCTCTTGGTGGGCTGAAATGCATGGCTACATATTAAACAATGTTATCTCTTGATTTAAAACAGTGATTCTTACACTTTTGTAGAAATTTCAAATCTCTTCTTTTTTTAGGAGATGCTGAATTCAAGTTCTTCTTTCATAAAGTATAAGCAATGCGTGTAAATGCACACATATTGCACTCAATTTCATTAGTATCTGGATCCTTGAAATCAGTTCCTGGGCCAGTAGACTTCACCTTAAACACCTTGGTCTACAACACACCCCATTTGTGCATGTAGGCATACAAATAATCAAAAATGGATTCGTCTCTTGCACATTGCTATCTGAGTACATGCACATCAGTCTGGTATTCATTTAAGGTAGTGCTGTCTAGCTTATTTTCAGTGCTTCCAGAGGGCTCATACATAATTTTTACTTTCAGGCATAACTAATACACTTAGGTTCACAAGTGAGTAAACTTCATAAATACTAATTGACATTAAAATGAGCTGAGTAAAACATCTCTCTATGAGAAATACTATCTTTGATTTAAAGAAATGAAATCAAAGTATCAACTTAGTTAAATACGAACTTTCATAGAAAAGATAAGAGAGAAGTCAAGAACTTCAAATTAATAAACATAGAACATAAATATGTGCATACATATTCAGGAAGTAGTGTACCTAACTCAAAGCAACAAAATGCAATTTTCCACTTGCCTGGTTTTGATTGAACCACTCTTCAAACTTCTGCCTTCCTTAGCTGTCACTGATCTAATTGCACAAGCTAAGCTCTCAGAAGCTATTTAAAGGTTTGGAGAAAGGTGTATCTTTATGAAATACTTTTCTCAAATATCCCAACTATATTGTCAGCACTGAGAAAGAGTAGGCATTTAGGCAATCAATACCCTCCTCCCCAAATCACTGATTTTAAAGTCATTATAAAAAGACAAGATAGATAAATAGACAAGACAGATAAATAACCCTTATGCAGAAAATGTAACTTCAATATTTTGAACTCTTCAAAATGGTAAGTATGTTTCTGTTATAATGGCTTATCAAGCAACTTTAGTGTAAATTCAAAGTTTCATTTCTTTCACATTATACTTAACATGAATTTTGTATTATGTTAAACATCAAATCAGAATTTCTGAGATTGGGTGCTATTCCTCATTTATATTAAGCTATTATGTGAGTCTAACACATTTGATTAAATATATCCCCGTAAATGTATTCAGTTCAACATCATTTCTGAATTATAGGTACTTACAAAGAAGTTTGTCATAAAGTGCTTTTAATATAATTTCCAGAAATTCATTAGGTGTAAGATAATTTATGAACTATTTTTGTAATTACTATATTTTCATCTTAAATTTTTAGAATTTATAACAAAATAAACAATTAATCATTAAAGTATATAATCGAGAATGGAAGTTAAGTTGAATTGAAATTTCTATTGAAGTGAGATTGCTATTTCCGTGGTATAAACCTGCAGTCTGAATCTAACCACTTTTGTTTTAAAATAATTTAAAATTTTGTTGGAAAGGCTGACAGATTAATGGAAAGAAGGAGAGACAGAGGGAAAGATCTTCTATGTGCTGATTCTTTCTCCAAATGGCCGCAACAGACATAGCTGAGCTGTTCTGAAGCCAGGAGTCAGGGGCTTCTTCTAGGTCTCCTATGCAAGTATAGGGTCCCAAGATTTTGGGCTATCCTCTACTGCTTTCCTAGGTAAGAAGCAAGGAGATGAATGGGAAGTAGAGCACCCAGGACAACATTCAATGCCCATATGGGAATCCAGAGCTTGCAAGGTGATTATTTAGTCATTGAGTTAACACCCTGGGCCACTCAGGCCCTAATCACTAGGTTTATCACTTGACTTGTAGTGGTCAACTGGTTTCATGGATCAAACACCATAAATTACTCAGACAAGGGCAAAAAGACTCCTAATCATTGAATTTAACACTATAGGGTAAATATGTTCAGATTGACATCAATTAGCATTGGAATAAATAAAATTACTTTAAAAAGTAGCCAAATTATAACACATGTGCTTTATTTATATTTTAGAAACCACTGTTCTTAGGCACTAGGTGTATTTCTCTGTAAGACCTCAGAGAGAGTTTCATATGCTAACTCTACATGAAATGCACCTGCTTGTCTAAAGAATTCTGTTTTGAAACTTTGAAACTCAGAATAGGATCTATAGACACTTAAGATTGCCCCAAGCAATTGAAATTTATTGAAAGGATTTGGGGATGGTTCAATGTATGAAACCAGTAAATGAAATATATCACTTTCAGGATAAAATGTGCAAATGCTTGGAAGAATTGAGAAAGCAGTATGGCTAAAATAATCTAAGTACAGCTCTCCATGACAAAGCATTTGTGACAAACTGATTTATCATAAGAATATACTTTTCTACATTGACATGATAAAAGATATTTCTTACTAGCCACATCTGATGAGAAACTGATTCGTTATTGAGCTGGTTAATTATTTCTATATAAGAAACTGATAGCGATTAGTTATTGACTAAGGAGATTTTAGTTTTAATTTTTTTGAATTCAAACACCACCATATGCCTTCAAATGCTACTGAAAAAAATAATGTCAAAAATCTAATTTACAAAGTTTTTTTTTAAAAAATTTCCTGTCTTAAGCAGAAAATATTTCCAAGTAAGTTGTTTCCAGAAATCTGTTCTCTGTTAGGGACTGAATATATACAATTATCTACAATATCTTTTTTTTGAATTTCTTAAAAGCAATAGTTTTAGATTTCTTAGTCTTCCAAAGAAAAGGCAATTCTCCTTTGCTTGGCCTACTGTTGTGTACTTTTTGTTGTTGTTATTTTTAAGATTTATTTATTTTGTTGGAAATGTGGATCACATTTACTAAGAGTAATAGATTATTCATCCATTGGTTCACTCCTCAATGGCCACAATAGGCAGAGCTGAGCTGTTCTGAAGCCGGGAACCAGCAACTTCTGGGTCTCCCATGTGGTTGCAGAACCCAGTGACTTTGGACCATCATCTACTGCTTTCCCAGGCCACAAACAGTGAAGTGGATGGAAAATAGAAGAGCTCGATATGAACCAGCACCAAGACAGATTTGTATGTCAAAATTGTATACTGCAAGTCCTGGCATGTTGGCCCAGTGGCTAAATCCTCACTCTGCAAGTGCCAGGATTTCATGAGTGCTGGTTCGTATCAGTAAATGTGATCCGCATTTCCAACAAAACCACAAGAGCATATATCAATTAGAAAACCTAATGCCTCATGAAAAGGATGGCTGAATTGTGAGTTAATTTCTCAATTCATTTTTCCACTTTCTGGTTCCCTTAGAGGCATAAACTAGTAGGGAGGAAAGTTAAGAAAAATAAAGTATAGCAAATTTAAAATCTCAAGACTGAGAAAATACTGTTCCCCTGCATCCCCACCACCCCCCTGTGGCTTGGGAAATACACATTTTTGTTTTTGTTTTTGCACATGGAAGACTTTGTTCCAAATCGTGAATTTTTCCTCCAGAGAGCTAATGCTTTAAATATTTCTTGTTAGGCGCATTGTACCTTTGAACATGTACAGGGAACTGCTGTGATTTGGGGTTTATAGCTTTGAAACCCTTGATTGGTTCTGGTATTGTGTAGAAACTGGAGGTGAGAGAGAAGACTTAAAAAAAAAATAGGTAAAACACACTACTCATTTTTTGTGTAGTTATATAGACAGGTTCCTGCATTTTCAGAAAGCTTTATAACGTATGTATCTTTTTTCTTTTTTTTTTTTTTTAAAGATTTATTTTTATTATTTTTTCATTGGAAAGGCGGATATACAGAGAGGAGAGACAGAGAGGAAGATCTTCCGTCCGATGATTCACTCCCCAAGTGAGCACAACGGGTCGATACTATGCCGATCCGAAGCCAGGAGCCTCTTCCGGGTCTCCCACGCAGGTGCAGGGTCCCAAAGCTTTGGGCCGTCCTCGACTGCTTTCCCAGGCCACAGGCAGGGAGCTGGAAGGGAAGCGGGGCTGCCGGGATTAGAACCGGCGCCCATATGGGATCCCGGGGGTGCAAGGTGAGGACCTTTAACCACTTGCGCCACTGCGCCGGGCCCCTGTATCTTTTTTCTAACATTACTCTACTGACGGTAATGTCAGGCCTGGGTGTCAGATGTTCTAATCCCACAGAGGAGTAATGGAGGCGGAGGGTGCCCATGTGACATACATAAAGTCACAGCAGATTCTGAAATTTGAATCTGAGTTGAAACTCAGGTCTTCTCATCACACATTTTGCTCTCGGTCTACTACAGTGACTGACAGTGAAGCAAAGATGCAGTTGCCATCGATTCTGTGTTATTAACCTTCCTTATAACAATGCTGTAAGTGGAAACTGAGGGTATGTGTGCAAATTATAACATAGGAGGGAGCCAGCTGGGGAAGGATAGAGTGAGAGTGGAACCAACATCACTGACTCCAGAAACATTGCTCTTCATCTATTGTTAACATAAAATGCGTGGACATGCTTATTCCAGTGCCTAACACAGGCTCAAAATTCCACATAACTGCTATTAATACTTCCAATGGACTCCAGTAGCAATTGCATTATTGAAAAACCACATTTGGCAATTGGGAGCAAAATACATAATTGATTAATAATGAATTTTTTACAATTTTGTATGAAACAGGATCATACCAAGATCAAAATTGAGAGAATAATAAATCTCTCATATACCACCAAAACACACAGAAATATCCATGTGTCTGAAGATGACATACAGCAGCAGGCTAAGCAAAAGACAACTGCCTCTTTTTGGAAGACAAACAAGTACAAAACTATTCTTTTTAAGTAATTCAAGAAAATTTTGAAGATAATCTCATGTATTCACTCCCTAACAGGACCTCTTTCAGTACCTGACATTTATGAATGCAAACTTGAGACCCAAATGTTAACTTGCTCACTCAAAGCAACTTAGCAATTTTCTGAATGTAGTCAGACTCACTCTGAAGCTGAATGGATTATTCCAAAGGTGTGGTGCCTTTGCCTCAATGTTTTTGTGCTGTTATCACAGCATCACAGATCACAGATATTATGCATGCGTAAAGGTTATTAGGCACATTTTTAGAATCTGGAAAGTTTATGATCAAGGTGCTGGCATTAGGGTGTCTGGTGAAGACTTTTTGCTGAGTCCTCACAAAGGATAAGGCAGAAGGACGGAAAGATGTAACTACTTTTCCTCCATTCATCTATGGCTTTCAACAGACTCATCTCCTAATATAATCACTAATATAATCACTTTCAGTTCCAAGGTATGAATTATTGAATGACACAGACATTCAGATCTTAGTAACACTTTTTCTGATTCTCCTTTCATAACGTAACTTTACAAAAGAAAATCCCTTCTTGCCCTTGTCACAAACGTAAACGAAGTGACACATACATAGATATAAGTTCAATTTTCCCCATTAGTGTGCTGTATTTTTACATATTTAGAAAACGATAACACTAACTTACATAGATTTTTAAAACTTACTCATATACAGCTATCTAGTTTTTAAGCAAAATATTAAGCTTATTGTATATATTATCATTTCAATAACAATGATGAAAATGAATGTTGTGTGTAATGTACATAAATTTCTTTATCATTTTTAATTTAAAGGCTACATGAAGCAGTACAACTTATTTTAGTTTATTATAATAATTCACCATTACCAGACAGTGATTTCATTATAGCACTAGTAACTATTTCATTTTCTCCTATTTGTGTGTTTATGTACTTTTTCCAAATATTTTTTTGTTTTTATTGGAAAGACAGACTTACAGAGAAGGACAGAGAGAGAAGAAGATCTCCCATCCACTGATTCATCCCCAAGTGGCTGCAAGGGCTGGAGCTGAGGCCACTGGAAGCCAGGAGCCAGGAGTTTTGTCTGCATCTCCCATGCAGGTGCAGTGTCCCGAGGCTTTGGGCTGTTCTTTATTGCTTTCCCTGGCCACAAACAGTGAGCTGGATGGGACCTGGGATCTCTGGGACATGACCAGAGCCCAGATAGGATCCCAGCATGTGCAAGGTGAGACTTTAGCCACTAGGTTACTACATCAGGCACTCCTATTTATTTTTGTAAACCAAGTGGCATATGAACACTAACTCAACTCTGTGTTCAAGATTTCTACAGACTTATTCTACAGACTTATTCATTTGTCCAGATAAATATACTGGACAAATGAATCTCATATCAAAAGTTCCAGAACAAGCACATTTGTTTACAAAGCAAAATATAAACCAAACATAATATTGATTCTTTATGTACAGCATTGTATATAATATCACTATTACATTGGATCCTATTGAAAAAGTTGTTTCCTGTATCAATCTCTGAGTGCTTCTCCATCTTTCCTTCTCAGTTTCAGTTCTTACATTGAGAAACATTTTGAGCTGATTTTTTTTTTTTTTTTTTTTTGGTATGGTGAGATGCAGAGAACTTGGTAGGCCTTCTATAGTCTCCACATAAAGCAGAACAGTGTGACCAAGTACACATTTGTGCTTTTGGCTGGGACAGTCTGTACATGTAAAGTAGCAGTTGCAAAATAGTTGCTGATGGCCTGCTATTTTCTCAAGCTTTCTTTATTAGTTCTTTTCCTAGAAATTTTGAATACACGATTGCAAACAATTCTCTGCTTCCTTGGCCAGGTCTTTTTTGTTACTCTGTTTCTGGAATGCTGATGATTCTTTCAGGTGATTATGAAAAACAAACTGATGTATGATTTTTATGGAAGCAATTTTCAGTGTACTAGGATGTTCGTATCACTCTATGGGTGCGGCTATATTTCCTGAATGTGAGGACTCAAGTAAAACTTTTGCAGTACCATTTTTGATTATGGCTGACATTCAGATTGTTTTTAAATTTTTGAACTCTAGGGCCTGGCACAGTAACCCAGAGGCTAAAGATTTTGTTTTGCAAGCACCGGCATTCCATATGTGTGCCGATTCATGTCCTGGCTGCTCCATTTCCCTCCCGGTTCCCTGCTTGTAGTCTGGGAGGGTAGACTAGGGCCACCAAAGGTCTTGGGACCCTGCATCCACATAGGAGACCCAGAAGAAGCTCCTGGCTCCTGATTTTGGATAAGTTTTGCCCTGGCTGTTGTGTCCACTTAGGGGTTGAACCAGTGGATGGAAGATCTTTCTCTCTGACTTGCCTTCTTTCTGTAAATCCGACTTTCCAATAAAAATATATCTTTAATAAATTAAAATAAAAATTTGAACTCTATATTATTGTTGGTCAATAATTTCTATATGTTGCCAACAGAGAAAAGTTCCCATCCAAATCCAAATAATTGCCTTATATTCTTTAGCATTATTCACTTCCCATAATGTTTACATCTATGTCACCATAGGTAGATTGATCAAGAAAAGAGAATTCAGTTTGGTTCAATATCATTAACTAATACATAGAGCCCATTTAAACATCAGTGTTTTTCCAGGTAGCATCGTTTTTGTTCTACCATCATATTCAGGCTTAACCAACTTTGATTTCTGATTAGTCTTTACTGATCTGTAATATTTCCTGATTTTTTTTCTTCCTGTTAGTGACCTCGAGACTTTTGAACATACTGATCACCTATTTGGTTTCCTTTAATAGGGGCTTCCAATATCTTCTTAACATATTTTGTGTTCCTGTGTAGATTTGCACAGCTTGATTATTCTTTATCTAAAATGCTTGAAGCCATAACAATTTTCAGATTATAGAATATTTACATGTGCCTAATAACATAGCTTGAGGGTAAGACATAAGTCTACAAATTAAACTCACGTAAGTTCACACACCTTATACACACAGCCTGAAAGTAATGTTATCCCATATTTTTGATGCTCATAGGTTTTTGCCAAGTGCTGTCATAAATTTGTGTGGATTTTTCCATTTGTGTCATTTTAGGAGTGCTAAAACATTTGAATTTATTTCAAATTTTATACTTTTTGCATCAAGTTTTCTCAATTGTATCAGGGAATTTCATATTTATTTTGTTTTGGTGCAAAAAGGCGGATTTGAACCACAGTTCCCAAGCTGGAAAAAGTCCAACATATTCAATGTCCTTCATAAATCTCAAGTTAATCTTCTCAATCTCCAGAGCGAGACGTCAGAGTAGAACACAGAACTAGGTTCAAAAACTGACACACAAATACTATTATGATTATGATAGCCAGGCAAGACACGGGAATTTGATGAATCAAATTTATTAAGGAGTCAACAAACTGAGTTAAAATAACTTGAAATTTCAGAAGGAACTTAAAAATAGTCTTTCATGTATTTACTTGATTTGAGATGCAAGGGATGGATTCCGGGGTGTATGTGATCCAGAAGCTGAGATCAGAAGAAGAGCCACGCCCTGTGATAAGTGATGAAAGCGCCTTAAGCATATCCTGAGTGCTACATTAAAAGTGTCCAGTCCTCCAGTGTGATTTTTGAGTGTTGATTAAGAAGAAATGACCTAACAGCTTATATGGTGTTTGTATGGAGAAGACCAGCTGCTCAAAGGAAGTAGGGTATATGTTCAAGTGTGGGAGGCCTTTGAAAAAAGGTAGATATAAATTACTCTGCAGTCTTTTCACTGCTCTACTGAAAGAATAATTTTGCTAAAATAACGCAGCTTGCATTTTAGCTGCAGCTTTAACTAGCTGTGTCATACAGTGCTTGTGAGCTGGGAAAAGCAATGTCATAGATCCGGGAAATGTTCCTCCACATAAGGGACAACGGTGGGTAAAATAAACATTGAAATTGGAAACATGGTTTCTGATTAACTTAGGGATGTGTTGTATCTGCCTTCTGGACAGAAACAGGGCAGTCTCACTAGTTGTATTCAGGATAAATGGAGAAATAATGTTATAAACACTTTATCTGAGAAAAAGACAGTCTACCATGTGCATTTTCTTAAAAAAAAAAAAGACTACTTTCTAAGAGGTTCTTTTCTGACTGGTCATTTTATGATGAGTGAACACTTTTATAAGGAATCAATTATGCTACTAAACTTGTGAAAGATGATGATTCTCTACAGATCAAATATTATTTTGTCTTTGGATGGAAATTCCATTTACCTAGTTGATGCACAAAATAAAATTCTGATGAGGACAGAGAAGTAACAAAATACAAATGAATGAAAAAAGTAAGAATCCAATGTTGCTTCCGATAAACTGAAAAGAAAGGTGATGCTAACAGCATTTGAAAAATTAAAGCAAACAGAGATTGGGACACTAAAAGAGTGTAGCAATATAAGTGTCTATATTGGAAAGGCAATAACTTATGACTTATTGAAAGATTTTATGTGAAGGAAGTGCCTGAAGTCATAATACCATCCTAGTTGATAGAGCCCTAAACTTGCTTTATTGATTCTGTGTACTCTCCAGTAAGTGACAGTGCACTTGCCATCCTTTATAGATGGAGACATTAAGATACAGTAGAAGAGCTCTACTTAAGATAAAATGACATAGTACACGGCAGCAAAGGCTGTCACGGAAGTTGTATTGGTTTGCTCTTAAAATTTTTCTTCTGTGGAATGTGACATCTGCTTGTAGCATTTTAAGGCTGAGGTCCTTGAAATGTCCAAGTTGATATAAAAACATTTTTAGTAACTAAGTCAAAAATTATCTGATGATAAGTAAGTTAAAAACTCAGGTTCGCTGAGTCACCTTCTTGGTTCTCACAGCATATATTAATCTTTATTATTAGTATTATTATTTGCCTCCTTAGGTCTATTAAGTGCAAAGGACAAACTATAATTCAGCGTTGAGGGAAATTCACACATATTTTGAATATACCTTGAATTAATGCTAGCAATAAAAATAAATACGCTTACTATTATTGTGAACAAGCCTCAGTGCAAACTTTCAAGTAAGTGCTTCCTATCCTTTTCAGTGAACATGAATTTTAAGTCCAATTTTATACATTTTAGCATAGTTAAGTTACCATTGCAGAACTGCTTTAAAAAGTCCAATACTGGGTGTGGTGTGGTATCTTAGTGGCAAAAATTCTTGCTTTGCATGTGCCAAGACTCTATATGGGTGCTGGCTCATGTTGTGGCTACCCACTTCCTATCTAGCTCCCTGCTTGTGGCCTGGGAAAGCAGACCAGAATGGCCCAAAGCATTGGGACCCGGTACCCAAATAGGAGATCTAGAAGAAGCTTCTGGATCCTGGCTTTGGAATGGCTCAGCTCCAGCTGGGGAGTGAACCAGTGGAGTGAGTCAACAGATCAAATTCTCTGTATTTCTTTCCAGTAAAACTAAACAAATCTTTTATCAGAAAATAAGTAATATACAGATAGTAGTGAAAGCATTTTCCACACTCTCAGTTGAGTATGAAATTTATGTTCTTTGTTAGAATAGAATCCAAACCGATAAGGGCAAGCTCACGTTGTTGGAAAACCGAGGCAAGTGTCAAGTCAATCAAGTTCCACCTTTCCTTATTTCATTCATTTTCCATTAATAAAATGAAAACTCTGTAATGGCTAAGAATTATCCACCATTACATCTCTCAGTGAATTAATAACAACATGTTTTTGAATAATGTATTTATAAAAAACTTTTAGGACCAGATCTTGTTTTTTCATATTTTGAAAATATGCTTCAACAATGTTACTTAATGTATTCTGAGCTTTCTGATTTTAATCATATTGAATCTTTCCAAAACAGTCAACAGCTTGTGTTTTGGCTTTTAAATGAATGACTACCATAAATATGTAAATTTTAGGCTTTCCTTCAGTGTGGTTATCATGATGATGTTACGTGTGATGTAAGAAAAACTACAATGACATTGAACATCCATAAAAAGACATTTTATAAATTAAACATAAGCTCAAAATATCTGTCAGAGTGATGACATTTTCTATTAACTTCAGACTGTGGCGAGATAAGGAGCTGAGATTCTGCTACAAGACAATGGTCAGCGCCATTAAAGCTGGTAGTGTCTGGCTTTCAAATCTAGCAATTCAGAGTAAATGCTCAGAAATCAGTACTAAAGTTGCAGAGGACAGCAGTGGGTAGTACACTGGAGGAAACCAGTGTTTTGTATCATCAGGTACACACAGAAACGGCATTCACCTTTCTAAGCATATTAGAGATGTTGTAGATGAGACAGAATATCCTTTTACCAAGGGCAATCCTATTTTTTTGTTTGAACTGAATATGGTATCAGTTTAATAGTTGAATCTTTGACTACCATATGTCTTCATTTAGTTCTTGGATGCCTTTTTGAACTCTAGTAATTACTCCATTGAGTATGAAATGAGAAGACTGTACAGTTAACTTCCACATATTAAATTCAATTAGGTGGTACAACTTTATTTGATTTTAATATATAGTGTTGTGTCTCTTAACGTACAAACATCATAAGCCTCAAGGTACAAAAAATTTAAACAAAAAGAGGTAATTGGTGCTCCAGTTGGGGATAGAGGAGATGAGATGATTTGTGAAGGCAGAGGAAATATTGTAGGGGAATTTGTCAATTTCATAGAAATTCAAACCAACAGTTCAGATCTTTCATTTCAAAGCGCAGCATGATTCAATGATAGGTTTAATTGGCCAAAGAACTGTGAGACCACTGGGAACATAGCAGATAAAGAGCTTTCACTGACTGGGGAAGTTAGGGAGGCTCTAGGGCAGAAATAAAAAGATAGCATTTACAAATGCAGATTATGGGTCAAAAAGTGAAGTAGGAAGCAACACAATTCTATTTATTTATTTATCTATTTATTTATGTATTTAAGAAAAGGATGGAGAGAAACATTTAAAAAAAAAGTTTCACCTGTTCATTCACTCCTAAGATTCCTGGGGCCAGATCAATGACTCAACAGGTTAATCTTCCATCTGCAAGCACCAGCTTCCCATATGGGCACCTGTTTATGTCCCAGCTGCTCCACTTACTTCTTATGTCCTGGGAAAGCAGCAGAAGATGGCTCAAGCCCTCTGCATCCATGTGGGAGTCCCTGAAGTAGCTCTTGGCTCTTGCCACTTGTAGGGGATGCTGTCCTAGCTGCCCAGTTTTATAAGGAAAGTAATTACTTAGCATAACTAGAAAAAGGGAAATCAGAAACTGTAGATCATGTGCCTTAGAAGAAGTTGCATCCTGTTCTCAGCGTAAAGATGGCTTTGATATACAACAGCAGTGATGACACTGCCAGAAATTGTTCCTGCAAATGGCAAACTTTGTTCTACTCAGTTTCTGTCAATGTGTATCAGCTTAGCCCTTGCAGTAGTCCTGCCATTCTGGACTCCAGGCTCTGAAAGGATTCTTTCTGTAGTCAAATTTCCTATAAACAAGGACATGCTTGTGCACTGGAAGTAGCATATTGAAAAAATATTTCCAAGTTAATGTTTCTGGGCATTTAAAGTGGGAGAAGAGAGCTGAGATATTACTGAACAGGAAATAGGGGAAGAAAGGTCCTGCATTTTCTATATGGCCTTTTTTTTTAACTGTGACATTTTTCCTATGCTATGGCTCAGAAATGTAACTTTCAAAGCTAGATGTGTGTTTCTGTGAAGACATTCTAGCTGAATTCAAGGTAAGTGTGGGTGGGAAATACAATGGCACCAGCAGGCATCTGGGTGGGCAGAACCTCGTGTATCTGACTCAACTCTACTAATGTTCCGGCTGTGCTCTGCCTTTCCTGTTTGCGTGACTACAATGCGCTGAATTCAGTTAAGAGCAATTGTGTTAAATCAGTTTCCTATCCAAATAATATTAAAGTAATAATGTATGCTATGAAAGAAAAAAAAAAAGGACCTCTTTTGTAGACCTTTATTTTATGGCTAAGAAGCAAGTCTGATGGAATTGATTTCTTCCTGCCCTCCCTCTGTGCTTGACAAATTAAGTGACATTTTGCAGAGCAATGCAACTTTTCCTTATGCTCATCTCCATCTCCTTCATGTCGGTGAGACATAACTGAAGTGTTTTCAAACCTCTGAGCTCCTACTGTTGGAATGACTGCTGGCCCTGCCACAGTCAAGGAAACCTGGAAGAAGCCCCAGGAAGCTGCCTGCTGAGGAAATAGCTAATTAATGTAATGGACTTGAACAAGTATTCATAATTAAAAGCTTTGTTGGAGAGCAAGATGAAATCATTCACTGAGCTTTGGCACCTTGTCCGCAGCAGGCATGGCCACTCAGAAACGGTCTTTTAAACTAATCGTTAATGGGCTGTAATGTAAATGTTGAATTTCAGGATGATACATTTTCTCCTACATTATCTTGAAAAGCCGGCTGTTTCTTAAGCTAAGAGCAACAAACTTTGCTTAGTTGATGCTTTCATGTTTCTAAAAAGAGCTCATTAAACTGGTTGTCTAACAAAGTGTAGGGGACGGCCCTGTAACACACTGAGGTCCTGCACTGGGATGGGGTGGGGGGTGAGTGACCAAACCAGACCACAGTGGAGGAACTCACGCTATGTGACATGTCATCAAATATTTGAGTAGCAGGTAGATTTCAAAACAAACAAGGTTTAGCTCCCACCCTACCTCAGAACAAACATGGATGCAGTTCCTAGTTCAGCTGAGTCAGCATAATAAAAAGACTCCTTTGCTCTAATAGATCTGGCACAAAATGACCTAAAACACTTGGCATTAAGTAATACATTTTCTCATTGTTTTGTTTCCTTGTTTCAACTTTAACAAACCCACTGTTCTTCAGTTGCCCCAATAAAAGTCTCAACTATCTTATAGAACAGAGGATGCCTGATTCTTAATTCACAAACAAAACCGAATAGATCTAAGTCTAAATTTGCAGTACTTTCCCTTCCAACAGAGCATAAAGTGAGGCCTAGGTAAGAAATGTCAGATGTGCCTGGTGCGATAGTGTAATGGTTAAGGAACTCGCCTTGAACACACCAGCATCCCATATGAAAGCCGGTTCTAATCCCAGCAGCCCCGCTTCCCATCCAGCTCCCTGTCTGTGGCCTGAGAAAGCAGTTGAGGGCAGCCCATAATTTTGGGACCCTACACCCACGTGGGAGATCTGGAAGAAGTTCCTGGCTCCTGGCTTCGGATTGGCACAGCACTGGCCGTTGCATCCACTTGGTTAGTGAATCATCAGACGAAAGATCTTCCTCTCTGTCTCTCCTCTCTGTACATCTGCCTTTCCAATAAAATAAATAAATTTTTAAAAAAGAGAGAGAGAGAGAGATGTCAGATGTGGTCATGCGGCCTGTGATCTACACAACTTCAGGAAGCCCTATTCATGTACATGCAGTGTGACTGTATCTGTGGAAGAGGTGCAACGTAACAGCCTTGCTCACAGCAGTATTGTAATAATTCACTTTTTCCTCATTCGCTTTTCAAGTAATGTGTTTAAAAGCAGAGTCACAGAGTAATAACGACAGGGAGACAGACAGACCTACCATTCATTGATTCACTCTCCACATGTCTGAAACAAGCACAACTGAGCAAGTCGGAAACCAGGGACCTGGAATTCAACCCATCCTGCAAATGAGTGACAAGGATCCAAGCCCTTCAGCCCTAACCTGCTGCCGTTTCAGCGTACGTGTTAACAGGAAGTCGGAATCCAAAGCAAAGGCACCCTGCAAACTTCTCCCACCCTCAAGCTAACCAGAATCCTAACTGGGACTCCAAGTGCCAGCCCCACAGCTGAGTCTTGGTAACAGCTCCTCTGTACATCAGACTTTTCCTCCTGGGTTTATTTGAAAAAGATTTTGAAGTTCTGATATAGGCAGCATTACTTTTTCTTTTGAAAAGTGTTGCATCAAATCAAGAATTCATTCTCCACTCATTTGTGGGTTCTATGACAAAAAAAAATGTTTTTTTTGTTTGTTTGTATTTAGTGACCAGGCTAAGAGTGTGAAAACAAAACTGCCTTCTGGTGCTCCAATTTGTTCATTTATTCAAAGAATACCAACAAAAGTTGAGTGGAAAGCTTTTGTTTCTCTTCTGTAGGAACTTTCAAGCGTAAAACATTGAGCATAATTCTTACATATTCCACGCATGATCTGAAAGGTATATTTGAGCATTTTGAAAACCCTTTGGTAGCAAATTAATACATTTTGAATAATTGTGAGCTGTGTTTTTCCCTTTTAGTGAGTCCTATTATTGATGGGACTATTGATTTAAGCAGCCAAACCTTTGAACATGTTTTATACCTTATTTGATCATTTGAAAAGCAGAAAGACATAGAAGTGAACAGACCAAGATCTTCTATTCACTGTTTCATTCCCCCGAAATCTTCAGCTGGCTCAAGTCAGGAACTTGAAACCCAAACTAGCTGCCTCAACAGACTGACAATGAATCCATTAGTTGAAGCATCACATGGTCACCTGCCAGGGAATACATTAGCAAGAAGCTGCAATTAGAAGCAGAGCCAGGACGATAACCCAGGTACTCTGATGTGGGATGTGAGTGCTCCAAGGGATGCCTGGGAAAGCAGTAGAGGATGGCCCAAATCCTTGAGACACTGTAGCCACATGGGAGACCCAGAATAATCTCCTGGCTCTTGGCTCATCCAGCAGTTGTGGCCACATGAGTGGATCAATGGCCAGATCTTATTTCTGTCTCTCCTTCTTTCTGATAACCTCTTTCCAATAAAAATAAATAAAAATCTGAAACAAACCAGTCAAAAAGTATAGGGGACAAGACTTTGTTTGATACAGAGCAATGGGCTTTATTTTGTATGTGTGCATCTGTATACACATATAAATATGTTTAAATTTGACAGAAAGATTGAGGGACAAAAACAAAAAGAGATATACAGTTACAGGGAAAGAAAGCTTGCACCCACTGGTTCAAACCACAGAAAGCTCCAGCAGCCACTGAGCCAGATTGAAATCAGGAGCTGGGAACTCAGTCCACACCCCTCATGTGAAAGACAGGATCGAAACAAAGAGAACCTGGAGTCCGAAGCCTAGACCGGAACCTGGACCTTTCCATACAAGATAGAGCTATCCCAAGAAACACTTGCTTGTTATGCACAGTTGCTGCCCTCCATAAACCACTTCTAAAAGTCCTGACTGCACAGCATCTAGTGTAAAAAACAGAAAATAAATAGGAGGTCAAATCTACTTGTAGTGACTTGAACTAAAGTAGAAGAGAGTTGAAACAGGACTGCGCATGTGCTCACAGAAGGAGGTCTACCTTACAGCAACCTAGTTGTTGCAACATTACAGGTGAAGGCAGTATGAATCCTCTGTTTAACTTACCCCTCTGTGTAACTTATGCATTGTCATTTCTGATTACTCAGACTTAACTGTGAACTTCCTTTTACCCTTGAGAATTCAGCGATTACTTTGTTACTAATTAATGCATTTCTCACCAACTTATGAGATCCATCGTTAAAGCAATGATGAAGAATAGAGACAAACGAATACAGGGGTTTTTTAAAATCATCTGCTTTTATTCTTTTTTTCTCAAGAGACCAAGAATTAACAATTTTTGTAACTTTGGTAGACAGCCACCCTCTTGAAAATTTACTCATTGCTTTGGTGGTGTTTTTTTTAATACATTTATCTTCATTCTAACTGGAACATAGAAAATGTCCTTTTGTTTATTCTATTCTATTCTATTTTTTAAAGTTTAATTCTCAGATCACTTAATTATATTGCAATAGACATAAATGCTTTTGTCTACTTTTTTACTGACATCTTATTTTTATCCTGAAATATTAGAACATATAACTTGAAATAATTTGGTAGTTTCAGGGTCATCTATATGTGCCAGTAATTCTTTTAAAATTTCCATTTTCCATTCAGTTTTAATGAACTGCCAGTAATCAGTTTAACTGATAAGCATGTTAAGAGCAGAGGAAATAGCAAGCCAAGAAAGCCAAATAATAAGACAGCCAAAAAAATCACAAACTGTACACTGACCTATAGCTGAGATCCTTGAGACCCGACAAACACTCGTGGGATAAAAATGAAACTGCTGAGATCAATCAGAACACAGTGTCATTAGATGAAAAGTGATCATTGGATTACTAGGATGACAATTATGCTGCAAGAAAGTGGATATATATATATATATAGTAGAGTCAGAATAGTTGTTCTACCCTTGTGGCAGTGAGTGGCAGAGGAGTCAGGATGAGGTCCAGCACTGTGGTTTGTGGTGCCATTTGCTGACTTGGAGAGGCCTGTGGTGGGCTAAAGTTTTAGATACTCAAAAAAAAAAAAAAAGAGTCAAGAGTTCCATTTAGAGCATATTGCAATTGACATGCTGGAGTCAAAATTCAATAGGGTGTGATAAGCTATTTGAATATGTGATCTAACTTCTGAGGTAGAAGTTTGATTGAAAAATATAAATGTGGGAAACAAGCACACAAATTAGGATTCCTGTTTGCAGATGAAATGTTAATATGCATAGGGTAACCAAAATGCTCCCCTCAGAGACAACTGGAGCTCATTATAGCATATGACATAGTTGCAGGTTAAAAATAATTATATTTTGTTTATCAAATAATGCCACGGTTGAGAATCAACTTAGGATCAGTCTTATTTCCAAAAGCTAAAATAATTTTAAATTATATCTCCACATAGAGAAATGTGAAACAAGATCTATAGCTTGCATTGTGTATAAAAATAAATTCAGAATGGATTGAGGATCTTCCATTCTGGGATGACAATGCTAAACATCTTACCATAAAACAAATAGAGGCAAACTTTGAATAAAAGGAAATGAGAGGACGTGGAACTAGAGTGCCAACAAGTTAGGGTAAATGAGAAAATAGATAGGTAAGGCAGTCATTGTCATTTAATGTTTTGCATAACTTTTTTCATATTGTTATAAATATTAATTATTATAACTAATTCATGGGACAAGGGTTTTTCCTTGCTCTCCCACATTCTGATACACGACTGGTTTCTCTCAGGAGCGTTATTAGCAGCCACACCCTATGCACCTATGGAGCAGACACAGGATTCCACTGTCACAGGCTGCAGGGGTTCCATGTTTTGCCCTCAGAGTCTCCCTGTCCCTCCCTATCCCTGAATCCTGTCAGTAGGAGAGCATCCTGCCAAGTGGACACCTGTCCCTGTCAGCTACCCAGGCTATTCTCCACTTGCCTGATTTCAGGGAAGACAGAGCTTTCCCCACTGCTCACGCACCTGTTTGGCATAAGGAAGGGAAGCAATATATTTTCTGTTCACAAGGCCAAGTGGGCATCCTGTTTCCTGCCAGCTCACCCACCTGGACTGAAAGTCAGAAGGTCCACGAATCTCTTTCCTAGGTAAGATCGCCAGTGGAGCTCAGGCATCTGCACCCCCTTCTCGCTCTGTGGGGATGGCCTCCCTGCTAGCTGCTGCCGATGGGAGTTACTGGTGGTGTCCCACAAGCTGACTCATATCTATTCTGGTGAAGTCAATGTTCACTTTTGTATCCTCTGCTATTTGCTGTTGAGTTCAGATTTCATCAATCTAGAAACCTGATTTCAATCTTCATATAATGAGCTGTGTCTGCGGAATGCCTTTTGAAAAGATGCATCCTTTCTTATTTACCCTCTGGTATCTAAAATGAGTATGTGCAAGTGATCTCAGAGTGCCAGCAGAGGAGAGTACAACCTCATGTTCAATTTACTGTTAAAAATAGTCATAATATCATATACTCCTAAGAAGTACCGAGATTTAATCCTATTATATATTTTTATTTCCCATTATTTAATATTTCCTATTATATGTTCACATTGTAAAAATACAAATATTTAGAACGTTTTCTGCCCAATTTCTACTAAATTATACACTTTACACATACAAGCACGCACACACACACATAGTTATTCCAAATAAAGTAGAGAAGATTAACTGTTAACATATCTTGAATTTACTATCACTTGGAGCCACAATTCACTGTTTAATCGTTGAAGGCAAACAGCTACAGTAACTTCATAATAAAATACTGCATTTTAAGATATTCTACCAAATTACTTCCTAACCCAGAAATTTCCATCTACTCCAGAACTATTTTCCTATGCACAAAGAAAGATGAAGGGGTTAGAATTTATTTACAATGCATTCTAATTCTTCAATCTGCTGCTGCATTTTAAAGAGGTGCTTTTTAACTATCTGAACTTGTCAGTCTCATATTTCCATTGATTCAGAGATGTTGGGAATATTCTTTGGAACGTCAAAAATATGCCCAGCAGGTGGTGCGAACCTTTGAATTTGCACAGTTAAACCTAGATCTCTGGACACAAAAAAGGTTAGACAAAGGGTAACGGTCATTGCTGTCAATCTCAATTTCCGTGGAGAGTTGCAACAACAGGCCAAGTAATGATTGTCAACAAATTATATACATCTCGTTCTTTCATGTATATTTTCACTTTATTTCTTCTGTACCATATATCCAGGTCTCATTCCTCAATCTTCAAAGTAAAATGAAGTGAAAAAAAAAACCATTAATCCATTTGTATATCAATTGTAACTTGGGACAATAGTCTACATAAATTTTCACTATGCTTTTGCTTTGAAAATGTTTTAAAAATCTCTTAGCTAGATCAGTTTTGCCTTGAAAGTCATCCATTGCACTTACTATTGCTTTGTCTGTAGCGCTGAATCTGAATTTTTACATAGATGCTTAGAAGCTATGCAAGTGGAATGTTTGCTATATTTCTCCATTTCATGGGACCAAATCTTGGTAGCTCCACTCAAATTATTCCAGATCTGTAATGCATAATCTAGATGAGATCCTCATAATTGTCAGGCTGATTCTAAATATAGAAGGGAATCAGAACTTCAATGTCTATACTTCGGAAAGTATTATAAAAAAATCATTTGTTGTGATGATCTGATAAATTTGTGAGCACTACTTCAAAAGAATAAATTTATACTTTGTAGCAAAAGTAAGCTGTTTTAATATTCCCCATTCAAAGTATTGTTCAACGTGTAAGATTGATGAATACATTAGACATTGCAATAAATGGCATCTCTCATCCCAAAGTCTCCTGTTGAAATCTGAAGCTAATTGAATGTAAATAGAAGCAAATACTGTATGAAGAGGGTACACAAAATTTTAATATCATGAAGATTCAAATTTTTACTTTTCAGTATTTTGGTTGGTTTGCATATTGCTAATTCATGATCTTGCCTAATATGTTCACAACACTTATATTGTTAAAGTCAGGTCAGTTTCTGAGCTAAGGTAACTTATATGTAACTTTTGAAATGTATAAAGCTGTATGTGAAGTGGGCCCAGTGTGGTTACTTACTGCCTAAAGTCCTCACCTTGCATTTGCCGGTATCCCGTATGGGTGCTGGTTCATATGCTAGATGCTTCACTTGCCCTCCAGCTTCCTGCTTATGGCCTGGGAAGGCAGAGGAGCATGGCTCAAAGCCTTGGGACCCTGCACCTTCATGGGAGACCCAGAAGAAGCTCTTGGTTCCTGGCTTCAGATCAGCTCATCTCTGTACATTGTGGCTCCTTGGGGACTTTTACAAGTGGGTGGAAGATCTTTATCTCTGCCTCTCCTTCTTTCTGTGAATCTGACTTTCCAATAAATAAATAATTTAAAAGACTTGTATGTGAGGTATACATAAATGAATGTAGCTCTGATTTCAACTGTAAAATGTTGCAATTTAGGCTTAGTGGTCAATTCTGTGGTGTAGAGAGTTAAGGCACTGCTTGTGATGCCAGCATCACATATAGGAGTCCCAGTTCAAGTTGTAGTCTCCTGGCTTCCAGTCTAGCTTCCTGCTGATGAGCTTTCACAGGCAGTAGTACATTACCAAACTGCATGGCCAGTATCGCACTTGTGGGAGACGGGCATGGTTTATGGTAAGCTCCAACCTTGTTCTTTTTTGTGGGCATTTGAGAAATGACCCAGAGGATGCTCATTCTCTTCCTTGCCCGCAATGTGAATATCACTCTGCTTTCAAATAATCAATCAATAAATATTTACAAATAATGAACACCACAATTCCAACTCTAATTTTCTTCATAAGAGTATTTAGTATAAACGTTGGCTTGTTTTATGTCACCGTGCTATACCAAAATATACATTCATGTGATAGAAATTAGTATTTCAAAAAGCAAATAGCTATATCTTTATTCTTGAATATTTTGTGAAACTTAAAAAGCATTCTTGGCCATATAAAATATTTGATGCTAAAATTTTTTTTAAAATATATTTGATGCTTTTCAAGATGATGAGTGAGCCAAATAGAAGAAGTTTCTACTGTTGTTTTACTCAGTTATCATTTTGTTGACTGTGGTTAATTTCTATAAAAATATTTATGAATTTAAAATTCAGAAACAGCCTGTCAAATTGGAGATTTACTGACGTACTTGTCCTGTGTAAGTAATATCAAACAACTGAAGTCACATTTGGATCTGGATAAGTTAACCTGGGGATACATTTAATTTGGATTTGATTGAATATATGCTGCACTTACAATATCAAGTTCTTACAATATCAAGGAAGTGATTTTATAAATTACTGCAATATAAAGGGTGATCAAAGACTATGGAGTCAAAATATAACAACATATAATTAAGTCATGACAACTGAGTTTAATGTAGGGATAACTCTAGGAACATCCTGAAACTTAGTTGGTATTCTGTTAGGTATGTGCAAGACAAAGGTTTTATCACAACACAAATGTGTCATAATAGTGAACACTGAAGGTGTTAGCATATGAAGAAGAAACAGTGTTTAAATTCATGAGATAGAAGCACAATAATGAAATCTATTCCAATATCTGAATTTGTAAATTCATAAAGAGAAAAATTTCTTCTCATGGGCACTTCATCAAAATATCATTTCAGTTACAAAAGTGTAAATTTAAATGCATTGCCCACTCTCATCAATATGTTATGTATGAATTTCCCATTTTCAAGAGAATTGCTTCAAGTAAAATTTATCAATATTTTAGTAAAAAAGGAACACAGTTATTAAAGTATTTCATACATTTGTATTTTCTGTTCCTCAGCTATCAATAAGCATAACTGATTTCACTCAGCCACATTAAAGACTGAATGATTTTTCTATTATCTACAGAAGATGATATTTTACAACCATTACCAATTGAAGAAGAAATTGAAACAGCAATATGTTTCAGACAGAGCATTTTGTAAGTATGTTAGTTGGCTAATGAAAGTGCCAAGGGAAATTTCTCCATACCCCATGAAATTCGGCTGGAATGAGCTGGCAAGAAAATAAATAGGAGAAAAGATATACAATTTTATTAATGTGAAAAGTGAGAAATCAGCCGAGTGTGATTACCCACTGGTCCTAACAGGACTCAGAACTTTGTCCATTTCCTATGGAGGGGGACCATAGGATATTTTTGAGGTATTGCTAATAAACATTAAGGGAATGAATGCTTCCGAGATACGGATTCATTTACAAAGTGTTCTTTTTGAATTTAAGTGATTCCAAGAGAGACAGACATTATTTTGTAAGAGTTCCATCCTGATGTTGAGATTTAAGGATGCAAACAGAAGACATTGTTTCCTTTTACATTATCGACTCAGTGAAGATAAAGAAATTCCAGAGAAATTGTGCACCTATGGAGAAATGAATGAAGCACGGTAATGTTAGAAGGACTGTGATATAGCAGAAATGTGGAAGCACCTCAGCGTGCCAATGTATTGATCTTTGAGACGTCATTTTCTAAGCTCTATCATTAAATAATTCTTCATGGATGTTATGATATTCATGTATTTTTCAGCTAGTCTTAAACTGAAATGCCATTATCCACAAATGGGCTTTAAATAAATCCCATTTTATACTTACGTTTGCATTTTCTTTTTATTTAGGAATATCCCTGGGCCCGACATGGTAGCTTAATGGCTAAAGTGCTCGCCTTGCATGTGACAGAATCCCATATGAGTGCTGGTTCATGTCCCAGTGGCCCCGCTTACCATTCAGCTCCCTGCATGTGGCCTGGGAAAGCAGTCAAGGATGGCCCAAAGCCTTGCGACCCTGCATCCAAATGAGAAACCTGAAAGAGGCCTCAGGCTCCTGGCTCCAAATTGGCTCAGCTGCCACTGCTGCAGCCAATTGGGGAGTGAACCAGTGGATGGAATATCTTCCTCTCTCTCTCCCCCTCTCTCTATATCTGCCTTTCCAATGAAAATTAGTAAATATTTTTAAAAAGAATATACCTTACCTTCATAAGTTATTTTATACTCTTGAAAGAGTTACATAGTGGTTAAGATGTCCCAGCGAGGGGCCAATGTTGTTTCAAAATGATTGAGTTTTAGCTCGCAATGTCAGTGTTTCATCTGGGGCCAGTCCAGTTGCTCTATTTCTGATCTAGCCCTTTGTTAACATACCTGAGAATGTAGAAGATGGATCAAGTACTCAGGCTCCTAAGACATGTGGGAGATTCAGACAGAATTCTAGGCAACTGGCTTGAACTTGGCCTATCCCTGGATTTTGCAGCCATGTGGACAGTAAATCAGCAGGTAGATTTTGTATATCTGTCCCCCACCCCTGGTTTTCAAGTAAACAATAAATTTATACAAAAAAAAAAGATAACCTAGAGAACAATCAACATGACAACATTTAGGTTAGTGAGTCCAATCCTGACCTATGGCTCTGAAATTATGAAAATGGATGCATCTCATCCAATCCAGTCCACAGAGCCTCCAAGTCCTCTGCTATAGTAAGTAGCTGGAATGTGTCCATGGCTGTGTATCTGTAATTCACAACTTGTGTGTCCACAGCATGCTACTTTGCACTTAGAAACAATAAATTTGATATCCAAATTCCAATATTGGTAGGATTTAAGATTATATCATTGAATGGTCAGATCATTTAATTTATCTGACTTAAAAACAACCATCAATTTGCAAATATCTACACGAGAAAACACAGACGGGACAGACATACGAATGGCTGTCCCCTGTAGGAATAATGAATGGACACAAATGAAGGTGGAAAGCAAAGAAGATACCTAATGATTATTTTCCAGGAATTGATAAGCAATATGTTTCTAGAAACTGAAAAGAATGATTAATTTGTAGCTCATTATTTAACATCAGAAGAGAAAATAAAAAGATTAATCAGTTACTATGGTGATAAATATTTATAAGGTCCATATATGCATTATCCAAGGAGGTGCTAGTTTTCTTATAAAACATTTAGTAACCCATGACAAATAATGATGAAACAGAACAGACTACAATAAAAGTACATCATCAAAGTACAAAATACATTTGTTCCATCATATTCTCTGTTTGCCTTCAATTCTCATGATTTTTAGGAACAGTTTTGTTTTTAACCTATTTTTCTCTACTTTTTCATGTTATTTCTTTTCTAGCACATAATTCACTGACACTGGTGTTGAAATTGTGGAGTTCTATGGACAAACATTTACTAGGTAATTCTGTCTGTCACAACTAGCAAGTACAAAGCTGAACTTCATTTTTTCAAAATGTCCTTTACAGCTTCAACATTGTGGTTGTACTAATATTTCAAGAAAGTCAAGAAATCCTTGATAGTCCTCTGTCAATTCCCACTTGCTTTGCACCTTAATACCTTTCATCTCTTTCCTCTTCATCTTTTGATGGAACCCTGACATTACTTTTTTCTTTTCCCTTCTCCTCATATATATCCTCTGTTGTGAAGAATATAATTTCAACAGTAAAATCTACATATAGCATTACTGTTTTTCCTTGGCTTTCCTAATTGACTTCATCAGTTATTTTCAGGAGGCATACATTAGGATGACAATTTCTAAATCTTTAATTTTTTTCAATCTTCAATTTATTACACACAGTTTCCTCTACCATCTGCCTGCTCAGCTTCTATGCCAAAGATCCGTTACTCCATAATCATTCTTTTAGTTCATTTCTTGAGTAGACTTAATCATACTCTTAGTCCCAGTATACTCTTGTTTACAATAATACTTTTGCAATGTATGTGTCTTGAGAACAAAAACTGTCTATTCAGAAAGATCTATTTATTTTAAGGGCAGAGGAAAATAGAAAAAAAAGAGAGTGATCCATGTTTATCCACTGGTTTACTCCTCAAATATCCTCAACAGTCAGGTGGGGCCAAACTGAAACCAGAAACTAAGAATTCCTTTTGTGTCTCCCATATGGATAAGAGGAAATCATGTGTTTGAGCCAACACCTTCTGCTTTCCAGATACCTACGTCATATGTGGAGTAGCCAGAACATAAATCAACACTTTGAAACGGGATGTAGGTGTGTCAAAAACAGTTTCATCCATTGTGCCACAATTACACCTGCCCACCCTCAAACACAAGTTCCTTTCTATATTTCTCTTTATCTTACAACATGTCTTGAGCTAAATTGTGATTCATCAAATACATGTCGTGCACAGTCGATGAAAATAATTATAAATCTTTCAAAGATAAAATGACTGTAAACAAATACTAAGTATTAAAAACAGAGTAGACAACCATTATTTTGAGTAAAAATTTTCAGTACAAGAAAGGAAGCTAAAATATAATTCTATTTTCAGATGGAAATGTGCATTTTGCTGTATTAATTTTAGTGATAAGAACCTGTAATATTATAAACAAACATATGCTGTTTTTTTAAAAGTTCATTTGTTGGTATGTAGGTATAGTTTTTTAGAAAACAAAATAGATTTTTGTACAAATTTAAGATAAGGATGCAAGTGCCAAAGGTCTGTCTCTACATCATGAGCATTAAACTCTCCCGGAGCCTCACTTCCCAGAAACTGCTGCTTTTAGTCAAAGTAAGAGAAGATCCTAGGAGATTATCTTCTGTATCTGTAGAACCTCAAATGGATTCAACTTAAAAAAATAATCTTCACCTTAAGTCTGTGCTTCCAAGAGGCTTTCCACAATATGAAGAGAAAAACTGACAACAAATAAATGTGAAAATGTATGAAGTCAGCAACCATTCAGAGACTGTCTCCTTGGAGAAGAAAAAGATAGCAGGGAATAGGACGACACATTTGGAGCTTTAGTGATCATCTGATTCTTGCCTTGAGTAGTTCAAACTCAGATATATTCATGTTGTGGATAACTCATTGAGTGATCTATGGACATGCTGAGTAATTTCATGTATGTTCCACCAAAATGGGTTACTCAAAGAAGGAAAGAATGAATGATTTTTCCTTTGAGGTATAAAAGAAAGTGATTTAACTTATATTATGTAAAGTATAAAAGAGAAATCATATATTTAGGACCATAAATATTATCTTTATAGTTACATAAAGAATTATTACTAACACACTGAGACTACTTGATGGAAAGAAAATACATCCCAACTCTGTGGTGTCTTTGATGTACAAACTTATATGAGTATTTACTTAGATTTAGGCTCATATATCACAGAGAACCTCAAGACCATTTCCCAGAACAGATGCAACATCTCTTTTCTACTTTTGGGCCAGTTGCATCACTTGTATTTCCTGATTTAGCGAAAAGCATCATTAATCATTCAGTTCAAGCTAGAATCCTGGAAGCTAAAATGGAGTCATCCATGCAATCAGCATATTTTGTGGATCATTCTTTACATATATCCTCAAGTATGTCTATTTCTCTCCATCTTCTTAGTCATATTCAAATCTAATGCATCACATCTTTTATCTGCATTAGTGTAGCCACCACGAGACTGTTTTACTTGAGCTGTTCTTATCTTGACATTCATCTATTTTCTGTAATGTAGGCAAATCATCTTTCTAACAAGCTACTGGAAACAAAGTAAAGGGATATTTTAAGAATGCATTGCCCTGAGCTGACTTTTGGAAGTAAATACAGCTTCTGAAAAACTGAAACATGTAGGCACCAAACTTGATACATTGTACAAGCTTAGAACAAAATTCTATTTATATACTTAAATGGCCTCTCCATCTATCTTAGAATTAGCATTTGGAAGAGCAGGTTCTGTTCTCAGTAGCACATACTAACACATAAGTTCAAATTTAAAAATAAAGACACACATTTTTATACAGAAGAGTCCCATTTGAATGCTTTGTGTAACAATGACTGAAAATTACCAGATATTTTCCATAAATTAAATGTGTTGAATTTTTACTTTCAGGATTTTGATGAAAACAGATTTGAAGCATAAATAGAACTCACAACACCATGTATATTTTAACATTGCAATTATTTAAGCATGTTATAAGTGCTTGAATAGGATAACATTCATGTGCATTATACTTGAGAGCCACTTTATGTAATTCATGAGCAACAATATTTGAAAGTTGCAGTTTTACTAACTCAAATTGGATAGACTACCACCTAATGAGATATCTCACTATGAAAATGATCAGAATAACGTGAAAATTGTCAGAAACTCCAAAGTAAGAAAAAGATTTAATTCTGTAACTGTCTCAATGCAATATTTTGAATCACTTAGATAAGTGGTCTCCATGGTTACAACGCTGTAATAGCAAGCTTTTATAACTGTAACATATTACCCATAATAAGCTACTTACTTAGTACAGGAATTGATTTTGGCTTATTGTTTTGGAGGTTCCAAGTCCAATAACATATGCACTCCCCACAAAACTGAATGTGTTCAGAGGATAGTAATGGCACAGCATACATGGAAGAACAATTAAATGAGAAGCCAAGAAAGAGAAGACAGTCACTGTTGTTTCAATTCAACATTTATCACAAGAGCTACTTTTCGTGCAGCTGTCCTCCAAGGGACCATGATCCAAAACTATAGCTCTAAAAGGTTTCTACTATCTTAGCATCAATGACATGACTTTCACAATCAAACATCTGCATGAGTTTGGGAATCATATCCCGTTTAAATAATATTAATGAGCAAGTTATAGAATGAGTTTTGACTTGCTCCATGAGGAAGTTCATTTCTATAACTGTCTATTATAACTTTCTCTCAATTTCTACTAGTCATATTGTCTCTCAAGCACTAGTAATGTAATACCAAATATGCAAGAATTTTAAAAGCTTAATTCTCATGGTTATTGTCTTATCTCACAGGATAAGCAATGCCAAAATATGCTTATGACTACAGACTGCTAGCTCAGGCTACTAAGATCAGGAAGTAGATTGAGACACCCCATTGACTGACATTCTAAAGGTTGCCTGCATGGTATACTTTAACAGAGAACAGGAGGAGCATACTAGGCAGTAGCAGGACAATTAATAGTAGCTTTACACTGTGGTCTGACACCTAGGAGACCCAACTAGGCCAGTCCAACTACAAAGACACCTATTTTTGATGTGTAAAACTAGGACATTCCATGAACAGTTGGCTGGCTCCCAAGGAGCGCTGTCAGCTCTGCCAGGAGAAAGGCCACTGGGGGGTTGACAGATTCCCAGGGAGGGGTGGTTTGACAGATTCCCAGGACAGAATTGCAATCCTTGTAGGCTCCATGCTATAAAAGCCCTTCTCTCTGCCTAGATTACAAAGTAACCTTCACTATGATGAAGAGTATAGCTTAGGATCAATGACATGGCAGGAGACATTGTAAATTCTCATTTAGCTACACTGTATATTCTGTACTGGCCTTCTATTCAGACCATCTTTCTTCCCAGGCCAGTCAGGTAATGGAAGTAAAAATGGAATGTCTTCTCTGAGGAAATCCACACCTCTCTCACAGTGTCTCTTGCAGCAGCCCGTGTGAAGACATAACTAGGCCTGGGTCTCCCAAATACCTAGCCAGACCTTAATGTCCATGTAGTAAAAAAAAACCCTTCTTGTAAATTTTTGTTTGTCTCTCAACTGAAAAACTTCCTCCAGGTTTGGTTACCTAATTTAGGTAGCACTTTCTTAGGTTCTCCAATGACTCTACCCTATATTTTAAACCTTGCATACTGATTCTCTTTGCTCGATCTATTTATTACCAATTGAAACACTGAGATTGTAGGTGGCCATGCATGTGAATCCTCAGCTAGAACTAGTTTCTGCTAGCTGCTGCCACAGACCCTTCAAGAGGGTGTTGGTATCTTGGCTTGGCCAAGCACATATACTGTGCCCCTACTTAGCCCAGAGAAGCTAGAGTAGTCATTCTAACCCCTGATAGCAGCCAGGATTTCTATAAAGAGTGGAAGGAATAACGGAACCTGTGAGAAAAGCAGGGCGGATTAATTTCATCGCAGAGCTCCTGGACAACATATACTCACTACACAAACAGAAGCATTCTTTCTCTGTAGCAAGTAGGCATATATATGCCTTATTCAAACTAGGCAGGGACCATTAATCTCATTTCCCTGTTTCCACATCTTTGTCCCCTAACTCTCGACCAATCTCTATTTCCTTCCCTCTAAATGTATTGCATCAAGACAGAGTTTAGACTCACTCTCTTCCAATCTCCCTCAGTGTCTTAACAGAAATTCTGGTAAGAGCAGCCAGATCAGCAATTTTGGTAGACAAGACAAACATTTGGAGACTTATCGTTCAGTCTCATTTTTTTTTTTTGCCATTATATGCAATGTCTCTATCATCTTTTATAGACACAATATATTTCTGCCATTTACAGTGAACATATTTTAAAATTCTTACAGGAATGAGTGACTGCTATTTCCTGAGCCATCTCTCAGAAACAAAACAAGGCCACTCTTGCTATTATTCAATCAATCCGATTGAAAGGTATAGATGACCTGCCTCACATCAATGCCCTCTATCAACAGGAAGCATACAGAAAGAAACCCATCCCTCCTCTCCATTTCTAAATTCAGTCAACCACTTTAACCTTCACTGTGTAAACAGAGTCACCTCCAGCTTTGATGAAACTGGGTGCAGATAAACACTATGAAGTGCTTATTGCTCCAGAAAGCCCCTCACCAGGGTCATTCCAAATAGCCAAGAAAATGTACTGTCAATTTCACCAAAGAGCCTTTCTGGAAAAGTCTTGCCTCCGTTGCATGATCCTTGTGGTACTCTGCTGGGGTCCATGCAGTAGGTGCAGATGGCACCAAGGTGTGAAAAAAAGAGCTCCCTGTTTGGCAGGGCCCAGGGGAGCTTCTAGCTGTTTGGCAGGGCCTGGCGGATATCTCTCTGACCACCTTGATGCTGTTTTACCCCCTGGTTGCATGGACATTGAAGCATCCCATTAAGAATTTTGTAATCTGTTGAGGCATTGTTTTTTGCCCCTGTGAGATGGCTTTTGCAACTGATGTGAGCTTGAGAGTTAATGTCACTGATAATGTCTTGGTGGAGTGGGCCTTTGACAATTTACCCACAGAAGAACATTTAAGCCCATGCCATTTCTGGACACCTTATTGTGTGCTAACCATTGCCTTGTAATCTGGCCCAGACATGTAGCACACCTTCTGAGAAAGGACTTGATATATATCCTAAATACTAATGCCAGTGATGGGAGTGAGAGCTGAAACTGCTATGGCAATAAATATAGTTATTGTTATCTCAAAGGCTAACCTGTCTTTGCAATTCTTTTGGAGCATGGAAAATGTAATTGTTTTAGCTGCTTTTATAATTTTTAGCCAGAGGAATTAAGGATGCTTTTATTAAAGAAAAATGCTTTTAAATATTGTTTCATTGTTTATGGGATGGTAGAGCCTATAGTTGTAGGGGATCTAACATCTAAAACTTCTGTCTTGTATTTTACATTTTTCCTTTGTAACCTATTTTCCCATTAAATAATGGCTAAATTGTAGAAATAGAAAGGTGGTAGGAATGTACTACTGATTAGCAAGTAATCACATGTGCCTTGGCCTTGGAGTCCTGGCTATCACTCCATGACTACTACTGAAGAACGAATAATGGCTTGCTTTAAAGAATAAGAATACAGTATTTTGCAGAATTATCTTTAGGAGCACCTGCTTAGCCCTGGACTGCAGACGGAATGACCAAATGTCTGTACATGCCCCCTTAGTCTTGAAATAAAAATAGAACAATTTAGTTGTTTGTGTAGAGGCTTGTGGGGTGTCTGAGTAAATAGAAAGGACAGCTTTTTCTTTTGAGCTGTTGCAAAAGCACGCGAAGTGACAGTGTCCCTGTCTTTCCTATCACCCACTCCACGCACCCTTCTCCACCTCTGAACTTGGCTGGAGCTGGACTCCGGCAGCACTCTGCCTGCCTCTCCCTTATCCCTGCCTGCCTCTCCCTTATCCCTGCCTTCCTGCCCCAGGAACTCACCCTTGAAGTGATTTCACCTGCTGCACAGACTTAAGGAAGTCTCATTTGCTGTCATCTGTCCAGGCAAGTGCTAACCCGACTCTTTTTCACCACCCCTGTTCTGCCCTCCCTAAAATAAGGTCGTCCCTATTTCAAACATTTAATTTGAAGAACATAACATACATGGGCTGATGTAAGTAGTTTTAGTTAGTATTGCAGTAACCTTCTGTCTTGAAAACTAAACAACATAGATTACAATGAAAAAGAAGGAGTGACAACACACTGTTGTCTTAAACATAACATAATTTTCAATGTTATTATTCAAAATGTTATTTACATAGCAATGGCAAACAATTACTTTGCACTGGTCACGTGCACAATGTGTTTAGCTAAATTGTCAGTAGTAATCAACATTTTCTCCCAGTTTTAATGTTATTTTTGATAATCTTAACATAGTTAATTAGGGCACAAAGGTTCAAGGGCTACAGGAAAGTGGGTAAGACTATCACTTCCACATTTTTTTTTCTATATCTGGAGTAAAGGGGGAAGTAAAGGGAGAATGCCCACCTAGTCTCCCACCCATCCCAGGTCCCTGATGTGGGGCATGCTCCGAGGGTCTTGCTCAAATGGTTTTGACATTTCAACAGTTACGAATTGCTGCCAATTTCGCCACTCCAAGCACGATGTGGTCATTGAAGAATCCTCTGATTGACATAGTGTACCTTAGAGTCTCTGTTTACCCTGTTTTTTGCTGCCAGTATATGGCTGGGGTAGTTGATTGATTTGTTCTGTCCTCTGTCTTTTCATGGTTAGGGATCTGAGTCCAGCAGTTCGATTGAGGGGATCCCTGAAGAAACTTTGTCTGAGGTGATCCCAGACCAGGTTCTTGTGTGTACTTGCAAGTACGGGACCTGGTATAGTCCATCGCCCCAATCAGCTGGTGGTTGCAACTGGTGGCTCAGTTCTGTTTCCAGTGCTGTCTTCCACTGGAGTCAATAGATGTTGCAGTCCAGCCTGGTTCTGCCGAGCACACACTTAGTCCTCACATAAACCAGTGGGAGCTGCAGCCTAGTCAGAGCGACCCACAATAACCCCCACCAGGCGCGCCCCTATCCTGGTTCTCATACTTGCCATTATGTGCATCTTATCTGAATAAGTTAACCATCAAGCTGAAGCCTGTAGTCAGTTTTAGTACTTGAAGTCAACATATCTGCACCTCATAATTTTCCAATATAAAATTACCTTTTTGGAGCATGTTAGTGTGCTAGCATCTCAGGTATCGAGATAGGACATACATGAGAGCCAGTTTAAGAAAGATCTACCAATAGTAATGGGGGAAATTTCCCAGTTAATTCAGTCAAACATTTATTTTGACATCAATAATGTGTTGGGCTGATATATGACAAATAGATCTGATGATTAAATATTTATAAATTGGGATCAGTATAAAGCCATTATTATTTCTCAAATACAATGCAAGGGCAAGCACTTCAGATCCTCTACAATGTTTTCCACGCCCATGGGATTTTAATCTAAAGGAGTGACCCCAAGATAGCAGAAACACTACCCAAGGATGAAACTAACCTGCAAGAAGTTCGTATTGCTTTTCTGGGAGAATTAAAGGAGCAAATGTCACTGCGTTGGCAAAATAAATTGAGACACAAAACAATGTTGTTACCTGCTTATCTAAATGTGGAGACCAAATGGTTCTTCCATAACTGAGCTCTCAGGAAGGATACTAGAAAAGAGTTCCTTAGATAGAATGTAAGGATGATAAAGTGAAAGTTAGCTGGTAAAAAAAATCCTTGAATTGGTTATTTGATTAATTTTAAAAATCATCTGGAAGGGGAGAGAGTGAGTAAGAAACAAACTTCTGTCTACTCCGTCACTCTCAGTTCCCTATACGAAACGGGACTGTGGCAGAGGTTACACACTAAATCCAGGTTTTCTACTTACGTGGCATGAGCCCAACCAACTAAGCAATCACTGGGTTCTGCCCGTTCCAAGGAAGGCTGTTGCAGGCACTTGGAAGATGTCCCTTTCTGCCTCAGTTTCTCTCTGTACTTCGAATAAAGACAATAAGTATTAAGAAATAAATAAGGGCATCACATAAGGCTTCTAATATGACAAAAGTTACAATATAGTAGAAGGAAAGGAAAATAAATGGATTTTTTTAAAAATTCTGTAGTTGTGTACTGTGGAAGGTGGTGAGAGGATCTGTGTGCTAGTTTACCAGGTGAATAGTAGTAGAGTAAGATTGATTAATCTGTGAATATGGCATTTCACTGTATAGCTTCACTTGGGAAGAAAAAAAAATCCAGAAAGTATTCAGAATATGTCACCCCAAAATGCGTTCCTCTGGCAGGATCATTTTGAACTGGAGCAAGTTAAAAAATAAAGCAGACATAAGATGAACTCTCTACACTGCCACTATGTAACAAGAAGGGCAGCATAGTTCCCAAGCACAGGTGATCCTCAAAGTTTTGTTAGCCTAGGGGTCATTCCAGAGAAAACTACATGCAAAACCTTTTATGATGACGAACCATAAAAACCTTATGGTTCATCAGTTTCTCCCACGTATTTATGTCCCCCTGATTTTCAGTCCCTAGAGGTTCAGAGATCCTTTTTCAGTCTTGTCATATTTAACAAACATTATTCTTGACTAATATGCTATTATAATTTGAATTCCTAACTACCCCTTCGAGTAACCCATCACAAAGCGATCTGGTGTGTGCATGTCAGATACAATATTAAACAAACAAACAAAAAACTTTATTTTCTTCTAATGCATTTGTCTATTGTTAGTGTAATTTGCAGGGCTCCATCCAGTGAACCTCAGATGAGTAGAGGAATAAAAATATGTTTTCTTCCCCATATAATCCCAGAGGCCAGAGTCAGTAATGGCACTCAATAGGAAGGGAAGAAAGTGGGCAAGTGCCATGCTAATAGTTCAGAAATGTGGAATGCAATGACACTGGCTGGTTGCGTGATAAAGCATTAGAGGTCGCCTGAGTATTTTCCTATTGCAGAAATATGCTACTGAATAGTTACGGTAGAATTGTGGCTAGAAGATTCAGAAGGTAGTAATGTCAGCTGAGGGAATAGGTTTTGCCAGAAATGTGGAGCTGTCTAGAATACCCAGGCAGATCAGCTGATGGAAGTGACACTAAGTGAAACTGCTGTTTGGTTCCTTCACTTGAAACGTGGGCCAATCATGTTAGCCTAACGGCTAAAATCCTCGCCTTGTACATGCTGAGATTCCATATGGGTGCCAGTTCATGTCCTGACCACCCTGCTTCCCTTCCAACTCCCTGACTGTGGTCTGAGAAAGCAGTCAAGGATGGCCCAAAGCCGTGGACCTCTGCACACACCCACAAGGGTGACCCAGAAGAGGTTCTAGGCTCTTGACTCCAGATTGGCTCAGCTCCTGCCTTTGTTGCAACTCGGGGATTGAATCAGCAGACAGATGATCTTCTTCTCTGCCTCTTCTCTTCTCTGTGTATGTGACTTTCCAATAAAAATAAACAAATCTTAAAGAAAAAAAGTTGAAACTCACTGATGAGAAAATAAAAGTGGGTGGCAAAAGTTCTGAGGAATAGGATGAAAGCTCAAAATCTGTGAGAGCAGCAGTTCTCAGTTTTGTATCATCTTTTGCCAGAATAAATTGAATAGAAATAGAAATGAGTATGCTCTCCAAATATTGTGATAAGTGAATATTCTTTATCTTTGCCCTTACAGCCTTATCTTGAGTATGAGATCTTCTCCTTGCCTCTTGGCTTTTTTTTTTGCTAACTCCTAGCTTAATTGCCAGGCCCAGAACAGGATATTTATGCAATCTGAGTAATTCATTTCATTTTAGAATGTCGGTGTCCCTGCTAAGAGGCTGAGAAATCCATGCAACAAGAACCTGGCACCTGTCCTCGACAGTACTGTTGTCTAACTGCCTTTCCGAAGTTCACTCATACCTACCAGGCAATTATAAACGTTTGAGCAAACAGTGACTAGACATTTTATTCACTTCCTCTTTCCTTACTCCTACCTCCCTTCTTGTATACCCTCCTTTCCTTTCTTTAAAAAAAAATATGATAAATATTTAAGTACCTTTCTTAATTCTTCAGAAAGCCTTATTCTTCTAAATTCAAGCTATGGAACACAGGGGACTAGGGTTTCAAACAATAAAGCATTCAGCATGTCAATACATCAACGAGCCTTCATCCAAACAATTCACAAATGACTTCCTTTAACTATGTATCAACAAGTTTCTTTTGTGTTCTTTGTTGAGTGTTACTTTCCTGAGAGCTCAAGGGTCCAAGAAAAAGGATCCTTTTCCTTTTCCCTTTTGTTTAACTCTCAATAACTGCAGTGATTCAGAGGACGGAAGCTTGTCTGCACTCCATTTCATCCTCCCTTAGATAAAGCAAGGCTGAGTCATTAAATAGTGCATATCTTACCTGTTGCTTTGTTCATAATAAAAAAGACACAGATCCCTCTGCTCTAAAGAGCAGGCTTTGGAAGGAGAATGCATTATTTATTGACGGAAGGCTCTTCACAAAGAGCACACATTGACTTTCTTTATAGCAGCATTTCCATTTCCTTTTTCATATAAAAATATAGAAATAAGCCTTCTGGAGCATCACATAAGAAGCTAGGCTACCTCCCACTCTCTGGGAGAGAAGGCAGGTGGAAACAGCAAGAATTAAGAAACCCAAATGCCAGAATTCTTAGAGGTTTACACAGTAACAGCGTTTTCTGAGAAAAATAATGCCCAAGCTAGCTTTCCTAAGGGGAAAAAAGCACTTTTAATAAATCCAGATGAAGATTTAGATTAATGATATTTAGGTATAGGCAAAACTCTGCTAAATACTGCAACAAAACATGTGTTTAGTGATGCTAATTAAAATATTGATTTTTTTTCATTTGTAATTACTAATATGGCTTCTTTCTCCCAGATGGGTAAGCCTCAGAAATCTTCTGAGTTCTGGTTTCTTGGCTCACAGAAGAATGTAGTTCAGGTATTTCTTTTCACAACTTCATGAGTTTAAGGGTGTTAAAGGAACAATGGTGAGGGAGTTTGTCTCATGATAATCCTAAATTCTCGGGCTAGATGGGAAGATGCTTTTTTCGGGGTACATGGTATATGAAGATATCACTTACATATTTGAGCAGCAAGGTCCTTTGTCCTGCTCTTCTGGCTACATCACAGATAGTCCAATAACCCTGTCTGTAACATATTAATTATGAGCAATAGTCCCTATTTTTTCCTTTACTAATCACAAATAAATGGAGCTTTCCTTGCAGCAGCTCCCACACATAGCTGATAAATTAGCAGCCTTCTCTGTGAATGGAGCCTTAGTTCCAGGAACAGCTCTTGGATCTTTGAATGACAAAACTCAGAGGGCAATAGTGACCTTGGAGAAACTTAGGTCGCAGAACTTTAAACTTTAAAACAAAATACCTACGGCCCAAATTTGGTATGCAAGCTGTGGAGGAGCCTACCACAGAGGACCATATGAAGTAGCAAGGAGTGGGTAGACCTGTAGTTGTCGTTTTGAGCAACCCTCCCCACATCAGTCCCTTTGCGCCATCAAGACTTTATCTTTAGAAGGACCTTGATAATGGCTAGGAGTGATCTTCCACTAGAATCTTGTTCAACTCCTATACCTTGAAATACCTTATGGGATTACAGAACTGCAAATTCTTTGAAAAAAATTTCTTATATGAAAAGTGTAGGTTGCTACAGTGAAGCAGTCCTGTCTATTGCCACTCAAAATGCAGACATCTATATTCCAGTCAAAGGAAGCCACCAGTACAAAGTCCCTCCCAAGGCATCTTTTGTTTTTGGAATCCTCTAATATCTAGGAATGGCACTCTCCATGCTGACAGGCCAACCATGTGTACCTTGATGAGGCCAGCTTTGATTTGGTGTGCCCTTAAAGGGGGCACATTTTCATAGGTAGCCTGAGGCTAGTGCTAAAGCATTCTATGCTGTCAGGCTGTAAACATCCCATATTTAGAGTTGCCAAACAATTCTGAGCTAGACTTCCAAAGTCAGATTCTAGTCTTATTTCTCAATCTGTGTGATCAAGTTATTTGGGTTACCTCTGCAAAACTGAAACAAAAATAATTCCTTTATCACAGAAGCATTTCAAGGAATAAAATAAGAATATAGAAATGCTCAGAAAAGTTCCCACCTTTTATTATGCACTGTGTGCATTCCCTTTAGTATCTTGTATATTTAGTCAATAAGACAGCTAGGTTACATCATCTTAAAAGCATTCATCTTATTTTTGTGCTACAATTTTTACATCCATCTACTTTGGTAGGGTGCACATTGCAGCATGAGGGGGGTTCAGTCTTGATTTGGAATACCACATCCCACATGAGATTGCTGGTTTGAGTCCCGGCTACTCCAAATCTGATCCACTTTCCTTTTCATGTTGCTGCACATATGGGAGACCCAGATGGAAGCTCAGGTCTCAGCCTGACCCCACCCTGGTAGTGGCAGTCACCTGGCAAGTGAGCAACAGAGGGGAAAACATCTTTTACTCTTTCTCTATCCCTCTACCTTTCAAACAGATGAAAAATAAATAAAAATAAGGCTTAAAAATATTTTAGGGTAAAGAGTATTTTTAAAAAAATCTCTTCTATCCTGTATATAAACCAAATTGAAATCTAAATGTTTTATAATCAGTATATTGAAGCAGTACTGTATAACAAAGCAGAAAAGCAGAAGGAATATCCATTTATAAATCAGATGCAAATGCATTATGAACAATATTTAAAATTAAATCAGTTGATATTCAGTCAAACTCTGAGAAGCTTTCTGGTATGAAGTGGAAAACTACACCAGTGGAAATACCATTTTAAGTGATGAAGGAAAGAGTTTGAAAGCTGCTTAATGCTTTCCAGTGTTATCAGAGTACAGCATCACAAAGAGTTTTGCTCCAGGTATTGCAGTAATTTTGATACATGGGCAAGGCTTAGAGCTCACTCGCTGTCAAGTGTAAATTTTCATACGGGAGGTGATTTAAGTCTATTACACTGTGCAAGGAATGACAGCTCTAAATCTAACTTGCAACCATCATCTTCTGTTAGTGTTTTGAGTGCCTTTTATAATTTTCCGTTTTCTTTTAATCTAGCCTATGAAAAAAGCATCATGCATAATATACTAAAATCATAATAAAACAAGCAAATCACTAAGCAAAGTAGGAATTAAAGTATTATGACATTCTCAAATCTCTTGTGAAATTAGTTCTGTTGGTGGTGAAACATGAAACAAAAATTATTTAATCAAAAGTGGCCATACCAATTGTTGAGATAATCAATATTTCAAATTATAGTAAAAGCAGTCAAGTCCAAGTAGCTTGTCAAAATTGATATGGAAGGAACATTGTCCTAAGACACACCCATTTTCAACGTGAGTCAACTTTAGTGATTTCTGACAATTTAAAAACACCTCAACAAAAGCTTAGGAACACAGATAACTTTAAATCTTTTATTTTATTCATTTAACTTTATGACCTGTTAGAAAAAAGAGAGACAGGAAAAGAATCTTCCATCCAGTAATGTACTTCCCAAATGTAGCAGCCTGGCCAAAATATAGTGTCAGGAACTCTTTCTAGGTCTTCCAAGTGGGTGGCAGGCAGGCACGTGAGGTATCACCTGCTTAATCCCAGTACAGATAGTAAAAGGCAACTGGAATCAGAAGTAGAACACAGACTCAAAACAGGCAATCTAATGTAGAACTTGGATATTTCAAACTGCAAGTCTCAACTGCTGTGTCAAAAACTACCCTTGCCTGCAAGATTTAGGAATTCTTCAGAGATTAAGTGGTTGTGCCTGGTAGTCATAGATTTAACTCATTTACTTCTTCTGAGCTAGAAAGATTTACTCCAAGAGATCTGGACACTATTAGAGCTATTTCACGGACAAGAGGAGAGAAAAGTAGTGAGGCAAAATCGGCGCAGTGATGCTATCATACGAAGATGGCAAGATTGTTTTTGGATTCCCCTTCTGAGCAGCCTTCTGCACTGCTGACGCCGTCCTTCACATCTGGCTTCAGAGCTACTGCCATGGGTTTTATTCTTCACTGGGCATTTCAGAGTCTTAATTAGAACTGCTTCATATCCGTTTATTTTAAGCTGTTCTTTCCAAAAATATGAAGGAAATTGTCATTTTTTTTCTCTATAACTAAGATCTCTCCTCTGAGCTTGTGGTACGTGTACAATTGTTAATTAACATTCCTACCAGATGTCTCAAACACATCTCAAGCCTAATGTGTCCAAATTTGAACATGAGTCCATCCTAAGCCCTGTGGATTTTCCCACTCAATTAAGTGGCATTATTATGCACCTGGTTAGTCAAATAAGAAATCTTTGCTTCAACCTTCTCTCCCATGGTGAACTCATCCTCATTGTGTGTTATAGTTTTTTTTTTTTTTTAATGATAGAAACATATGGAGTGGTCCCCTTGTCTCCATCTTCAGTGTCACCTGTCAGGCTCAAGTTACCAATTTTCATTTCCTGCTATTCCGAGCAGATTTTCCACAATCCTTCCGAAGTCCATCCTTGTCATTTCCAATTTATTTTTTTATGACACAACTAGAGAAATCTTAAAACTAAAAGCAGATATTGTCAATGTCCTGCTTAAAAACAAATAGAGTCTGACTTTCGTTTTCAACTGTGACATGTTTCGACCATAATCCGACTTCCATTTGTCCTTTTGACCTCATCATATGCCACTCACTTCTCAACCACACTAGAGTCTTTCAGTTTCTTGAAAATGATTTTTCTTCTGCCTGTGCTTTAGTAAGTGTATAGACTTTTCCCAGCATTCTTTGCTTCATTTTACATACATTTGTGGCACGTTTTCATGGTCTAATTTAACATACACTTCCTTACTAAGGCCTTCTCTAGCTTTTCCTCAAACTGCAATTCTTATTCGCAGGCTTCTTTGTGAAACTTTGTTAGCTCTTATGTTAGTGTATAATACATTATTTTCTCATTTTATCTTTGCCTATTTGCTCTCACTAGACTATTATTTCTACAAGATCATTTCTGGTATTGCTTCTCTTAATAGTCTCTATACCTGGTGCTCAGAATTTACAAATATTACAAAAAACCCCAAATATTTGTGAAATTTTATAGAAATTGTTTGAAATAGGTCCCATCTGGATTTTAGGAATTCAGAAAGTTGAAAGTCCATTTGGTTCTTATCACAAGTACAAGAGGACCTTGTAATATATGCTCTAAGCAAACAAGAGAATCCCTGACACACCTGATGTTAGGCAGCACACCGTGAAAAGACAGTCTAGAGGACTCAGAAGGATGTGGCTTTACAAAGAGCATTCTTGGGAACAGGTATAGGAATGTGATTTCAATATATGCAAGTTATAGCAAGTGCTAGACAAGGTGTAATGCCTTACACATAAGTAACCGATTCATACAATGAAAGGTATATCCACCCTTTTAAGAAATTGATTACAAAAATCAGAAGATTGTTCTGACTATAGAATCAGGAAGAACAGAAATAGCAACATGATGCCATTTGTTCATCCAACATTTTAGTTAGGGATGCACAAATTCTATTCTACTTTATAGAGGCTATTTTTTAAATACCCGGACTATGACACCAGAGCACGAACTCTGCAATAATTTTGTTTTTAACTTTGCAAGTTACTCAACCATAGACCATGAAATCATATCAAATTCATTTCTATTTAGATATATAGAATTTGCACAATATTGTGCAATCTTTAAAACATCCTATGCTCAATTTACAGATAGGTTTGGATAAGAATTATAATCTTAGGGTTATTGTGAAGAGTAAATTATTCGTGTATTGTGATAGGCAGCATACTATAATCACTCAAGCATTGCTGGGTACTAATGTTCAGACTTGAGGCTTTTGCTCTGTGGGTTGGAAAGCACTGGGACTGTGGATGTGTTTGGGAGGAGATTTACAGTCAAGCAGGCTGTTGGCAGAGGTCTGGACTGTCCCCTTTGCTCCTTTGTCCTGTCCCCTCTACCTTTTCCCATTTATATTCATGGTTTTGCACAGTGGGCGGACCACAGAAGTCTGCACTCCTAAGAATACAGGAAATGTAATTTGCTTTGTTTAAAGATTTGCTCCTTAATTTTCACAGGTACATAAATTGAGATTTTAATATTTTACTCTAACCATTTAAGTAGAATTTGGTGAAAGAGACATGAGTTACAATCAAGCCACTAGGTAATGCACGCAATCAAGTTTGCAAAAGTAAACTGCAATTAAGTAGACTGTGCATTTTTATTATTTTTTTTTCACTTTAAAAGAACAAATAGATTTTAAGTTTTCTTGATTGCTTAAAATCTTAATTAAAGCCATCTGAAAAAGTGGAAATAAAGCTAAGGATGTGTGAGTTTCAGCACAAGAATGAAATCACTAAGCAAAACTCTATTGTACTTGAGCTTTACACATTAACCACTTAAGAATTTTGTGGTTCACATCAGTAGTAGAAATCTATATATATATATATAGTTTCAGTTTTCAGTACACGAGCTACACAGTTACTAATAAATAAATTTAGAATACGACAGTACCAAGTATAACTGCTGTGATTTGGAAGTCCTTTAATACACACAGAAAGAAAATTTGGAAGATGAAAATGTTCAAGGCATGAAGGTCACTGCTAAACTTTCACAAACAAGCATAAATACCACTTACAGTGCTGCTAGCAAAAATGGCACTGGCCTGTCACCAACAGAGCAAATAAAATTGCAATAGCATCACGAGAAAAAGAATCAAAGAGGAAAGTCAGCTAGCATCCCCTTATGTAAAGGTAGATAAGAATGCAGTCCTCTCCCTGGGCATGGATCCCAGAACACTACCACGGATATATCCATCTTGATATCTGCCTGTCAAATAAGAGTTTAAAAAGGGAAGGCAGAAAGAAAAACAGGAAAAAAGGAGAAAGGGGGGGATGTAATGGAGGAAGAAAGGGAGGAGATTCACTTCTTTGGGGACAATTGAGGCCATAGCAGTGGACCCTTCCTCAGCATCTCCCTCCTGAGAGCTGTATCTCTCCCTGTAACTAAATCACTAATGTGATTCAGTGATCTCATGTCAAACTACATCAGCCTAAAAACACAATGCTGTGGATTTTAAATTCTGCATTTCCAGACAGGAAGAAAGGTGAATAGTTTAAAATCGTATTCACTAATGTATTAGGGACACTTAAAATTTATAATTCAAAATTATTATTATTTACCAGAAACTCACATATTATGATGAATATCCAGAATTTTGAGTTATGAAGGGAAAGATAAAATTAGACTATGACATATTGCAACTTAGAAATATTGGGATGAATGTTCATTTATGATAGATATGCAAAGGCCATCAGTGGAAAATTACATATTCTGAAAATGTTAGAACGTTTCTATTCATACTATCATGCTTTAAAAAGTTTTAGGAGGTAAAACAATAAAGTTTTAGTGCTTCTGGAAATGAAGGAAGAAATTTATGTCAAAATTGTATCAGTGTACTCTCTACTAAAAATGAAATATTGGTTCTACATTTGGGAAACTGGAATTTGTTACCTTGGTTTCAATTACATGTGAAAGTTTTCTGTCATTAATTATTTAGGGATTTCTAATGTAAGTTTAAAAATAAAAGATTCTATCTGTATGTGGTATGAATAGTCATAAAAAGATAGGAGAAGAGTGTGTCAGTGGAGGGTATGCACATTGATGAAAATCAGCCGCTGTGGTTCAAGCAGTCAATTGGATTCCTGTTTGGGTCAGTGTGCCACGTGGGTGCTAGTTGCTTCCTGGCTGCCCTACCAACTAACTAACTTCCTGCTAATCTCCTCAAGGCCAACAGAAGATGACCCAAGTGTTTGGTCCCTGCCACCCACATGGCAGAAGGAGCTCCTGGCTCCTGGCTTCAGCTTTCCCAGCCCCAGATGGTCAGGCCATTTGAGACAATGAATCTTTTACATTTCCAACACCATATACAAAGGTTAACATCATTTTTCCATGTCCTTTCCAGGGCTTGGAATTTTTTTGTTGTTTGCTTCTTTTTTTTTTTATGACGATAGCTATTTTGATAGAGAAAGATGACATCTCATTTGTGTGTGTGTGTGTGTGTGTGTGTATGTTCCCGATAATTAGTAATGTTGAGCATATTTTATACCTTGTAGCAATCTGAATTCAAGTTTTAAATAATGCCATCTATCTCCATTTTTTCTCAAATTAAGAAAAAATACTGTAAGCAAAAGACTATATATTATTTATTAATAAGAAGGACCAAAATTTGTAAAATGCTAACCGCCATTTACTACATATGTTATTGAAGGTTCAATGTCACAGAAACATATTTTCTTATGTTTTTATTTTTGAGATAATGTCTCTCATTTATATTATAACCAAAGATTTAATACCCTACTGAACAAAGAGTTCTACAAATAAACTGAAAAGATCATAGTTTAGCAGAAATATAGGCAAATATATTAAGGCAAAAACATAACATTCCAAAACTAAAGTGTTCAGCTTCACTTCACAAATGCCGTGTGTTCTCTCTGATGGAAAGCAAGCTTCTTGCAACAAGGAAACTACTAACTATATAGGTAAACATGTATATATACTCATAGATGGACTGTATAGTACAGAATAAACATACTGGGAAGTGAAAATAAGTTGCACTATACCTCTCTATTCCTGAAGAAAAGCAGAACTCCCAATGAAACTGTTGCTTATAACAAGACAATGTGATACTAGACTTTCTGCACTTATGATGTCATGATACAATTAAATCTTAACTGTTGCTAAAGGATTATATTATTGTAATAAAATGGGAGGAAAGGGTAGGAGGAGAAAATAAGGAGGAAAGGCATGGGGGTATCCCCATACTTACAAAAGTATATCATGGAAAATAACATTAAAAATATAGTAGTACATAACTGTTGATAAGGTCTCATCCACTGAACATTTATGGAAGTTTCATATTTCACATAGGCCATCCGTGTTCTTGTAGTGAATCCTAAGTCATTTTTTGCCGCCCAAATAGCAAATGATTTCTCATTTCTATCAACAACAACTTTATCGTTTCTGAAGCCAAAGCAAAAAACGAAGACCATGATTAACCCTTCTCTTTCTCATCAGCAAATTTTGGACTTTAATCTTCATTAATAACTCAACTACAGGGGCTACTGTTCTAGTGCTGATTATAAAACAGGCATCTGCACTGCCAGCATTCCATATGGACATCCATTCAATGCCCAGATGCTCCATTTCCATTCCAGCTCCCTATTCATGGTCTACAAAAGAACAGAGGAGGGCCCGGCGCGGTGGCGCAAGTGGTTAAAGGTCCTCGCTTTGCACGCCCGGGATCCCATATGGGCGCCGGTTCTGATCCCGGCAGCCCCGCTTCCCTTCCAGCTCCCTGCTTGTGGCCTGGGAAAGCAGCCGAGGACGGCCCAAAGCTTTGGGAACCTGCACCCGCGTGGGAGACCCGGAAGAGGCTCCTGGCTTCGGATCGGCATAGCATCGGCCCGTTGCGCTCACTTGGGGAGTGAATCATCGGACGGAAGACCTTCCTCTCTGTCTCTCCTCTCTGTACATCCGCCTTTCCAATGAAAAAAATAATAAAAATAAATCTTTAAAAAAAAAAAAAAAAAAAAAAAAAAAAAAAAAAAAAAAGAGGAGACATAAGTGCTGGGTTCTCTGTCACTGACAAGGGAGTCCTGTGTGGTTGAAGCTCTTGGCTCTTGGCTTCAGCCTATTTCAACCTTAGCCATTTTAAGTGTTTGGGAAGTGAACTAAGAGGTAAGATACCTCTTAGTGTGTCTCTTTCCGCTGTGTCTTCCTAACCTTGACTTTTAAGTGAATACATTGGTGCACACTAAAAAAGAAAGAACCACTCCCTGCTTCTTTTCCTACTTATTCCACATGATATAATCATATTCCAATTTTGTTGGGTAGGATTAATACTGAAACCTCTAATTTCCTTTCCCTGCTTCTAACTTTGGCCTTCTCTCACATAATATCATCATGGCAGCTAGTTGTATCTTATCAGATTGCACATGAAATCATAATTCTTTTCTATTCAACAATTTTGTAAGATTTCTCAGTGTACTCAGACTGAACACCGAACTGCTTAAATTTACTTCAGGGTCCTGCATAATACAACTTACCATCCTTCTTGTCAAATCATGTGATCTCTTCAGATCCCTGGTCATTTCATTCAACCAACTGGGAGGATATTTTCAAATACTCTAGGCACATAATTATATCAGGAATTTTTAAACATGTTATTTACCATCCTATAATACTCTATCTCCAGAAAGATTTACAAGTATTTTCTCAAACTTTTTCTTTGCCAAAATTGTTTCCTTACAACTGTGTTTTATGTACAAATTTCCTTTTTTTTTTTTAGATCTACTTGACTTATTTATTTTAAAGACTGAGTGACAGGTTCAGACAGAGAGTAAAAGATCTTCAACTCACTAGTTCATTCCTCAAGTGGCCACAGCAGAGATGTGCCAGGAACTCCGTCTGTGTTTTCCATATGAATGGCACAAACCCCACTACTTGAGTCATTGTCAGTTACTTTTCTCTGGTGAACTAACAGGGACATGGATTGGAAGCTGAGACACTGCGGTTACTATTGGCCTTCCAAATATGATGCTGGCACTGGAGACTATGGTTTAACTCATTAAGTCACAATATTGGTCACTTAGATTAAAAATATATTCATTTATTTTGATTGGAAGAGCAGATTTACAAAGCGGAGAGAAAAAGATCATCTTTCTGCTGGCCCCGAGTAGCTGAAATGGATGGAACTGGTTGGTTCCAAAGCCAGGAGCCAGAAGCTTCTTCCATTCTCCCATGAGGGTGCAGGTTCCCAAGGCATTGGGCCATTGTCTACTGCTTTCTGAGGCCACAAGCAGGGAGCTGGATGGGAAGTGGAGCAACCAGGACATGAACCAGCATACATATGGGATTCCTGTGGATGAAAGGTGAGTATTTAGCCAAGGATCCATCACGCCAGGCCCAAATATTTACATTTTTTACCGATACATAACAATTATGCATATTTACATGATACCATGGAGTGCTTCAACACATTTACATTGAGTAAAGATCAAATGAAAGTAATTAGCATCTCTATAACCGTAAACATTTAACACTTCTTCATTGTGAGAATATTCAAAATCATCTGCTTTAGCTATTTGAAATATATGTACAATATTATTGGCTCTAACCTTTTAAAAATATTTTATTTATTTTTATTGGAAAGGCAGATTTATAGGGAGAGAAGGACACACAAATAGAAAAGTTTTCTGTCAGGTGAGTCACTTCCCCAGTGGCCTCAGGAGCTGAGCTGAAATGAAGCCAGGAGCCAGGAGCATCTTCCACGTCTGCCTCATGGGTGTAGGGGCTCAAGGCTTTGGGCTGTCCTCCACTGCACTCCCAAGCCATTCTCCTGTGGCCCGCCCAACAGACTCCCTTGAGCAGTGAGGGGATGAAGCAATGGCGTTCCTCAGCAAGAACCATGGGAGATATGGACTATGCTGGTTGAGCATAGTCATTTATTGTTGTTATGTAGCCAGGAAAAGGGGAAAGCAGAAAGGCATATGTAGACAATCCTCCCACCTAACAACAACACTGCAATTGCCTAGAAAGCGGCTCTGTCTCTCTGGACCCTCCAATCACGCTGCAGCTCACCTGCACCATGTAGGGTTGGCAGGTGATGTGAGAAAGTCTCAGCACAGGGAAGACTGAAGCATATCCCACTGCTCTCCTGTGGTCAGTGATCAGGTCAGGTGGAGTTGTCAGTGTGCCAAGACCATCACCATTTCTCTTGCTGCTTACTACTATCATAGATAAGATATATAATATTATTATTTTTCTCATTCTCAATTATATCCTAGTCTCAACGAGGCAGACATATTTCTCCATTTAAATCCCTGGGGTCTCTCTTAGTCCCAGAAATGGATTATATATATACACATATATAGATACCTATATATATCACATCACATAATTAATAAATTAAAATATTTTCACATGAATAACAGATGTGTTTATTATGTATGTGACTCAGTAACTGTATTAGAGAAAATACATATTTTTTTCCAAAATAAGAAAAATAAAAATTATCTAACATAATATTTCAAATGCCTCATAATAAATGATTATTTTTCTTGCTGTCTTTTAGCATTTATGATCTTTTGAAGATGAACGTGGTGTTTTGTTTCATATTGAGCTTTCACTCTTCACAGAATCCATAACCCTGAACTTTTAATTCTTTTTTTTCTGTGCAGCTGTTATATTGTGTGCTCATATTTTTTTTTCCAATTAATAAAAAGCAGGCTAAGTCTGTGACCAGTGAGATGTCTAAGTTAGCCAATTCTCCCCCTGCAGGTGTCAGCATCCCTTATAGATGCCAGATCAGTTCCTGGCTGGTCCACTTTCTATCAAGATCTCTGTTTATAGCCTAAAATAGTGATGGAGAATGGTCTAAAACCTTAGTACCCTGAACCTGAATGGGAGACCTGAAAAAAGTTCTGATTCCTGGCTTTAGATTAGCTCAATTCTAGCTGATGCCGCAGTTTGGGGAATGAAACAGTATTTGGAAGATCTCTTTCTCTGTCTCCATATCTTTCTTTCTCCCTGTAAATCTGTCATTTCAATAAAAATAAACACAGTTTTAAAAGCACACTATTTCTTGTAATTGGCAAGTATCTCTTAGGATTGGAACACTGCTGTTTTCCTTGTTAGATTGTGCAATGGGTTAGAGGTCTGACCCTCAAAAATTCATATTGATATTTCTTTGTCATTGTAACAATCTTATAATATGGAACTTTTTAGAGACACTAAGAGAAAGAAGACTACAACATCAGAGTTGAGATTTCTTCCATTATAAAAGGATGAGTTGTACCTCTTTTTTGCTTTCTTCCTCTTACACTTTTTTTGTGATGGAAAGATATATAAAGAAGACCCTCAACAGATGTTATCAGCTTCATGTTGAGATTGCAAGTCTCTAGGATTCTGATCCAGTAAGTTCCTGAGTTTTGTAAGTTATGGTCTGTTAATTTTGTTACTGTCAAATGAAACAGAATGAGAGATTCAAGCATCAAAGCAAATCACAGATATTCATGACACAGCTCACTTGCCTTCTTGGGAAACACTTGAACCCCTAATGCGTGCTCCATGGATTCAAGCGTTTAAATATCATCGTCTTTTCAACAATATGGATGTCATGGTAGGCTCTTTAAAGACTTAGATGCAATGCAAGTAAGATCAAGAGCTAGCTTCAGGCATTTGAAATGCTACCTGAGCTTGAATGGCTCACTTATCTATGTGCATTTGGCATTCACACCACACGAGAGCATTCATCTCTTTTGAACAATCATCAATATCCACTAGGTTTAATTTCTCATATTTAACTGGAACTATCGTTGCCATTTGGTTAGCCACAACATCTTGTTCTAATTAACTGTGGTTATAGTAATGAGAATGCATTCAATTTTATACTGTGGAATAACAGCCATTTTATGCAGAAGTAAATACTTTGAAACAGGATTATATAATTTGATCTTATCTGTCCCTGGAAATGCTTCAGAAAGCAACTTTCAAAAAAAACAAAAGAAACTCTAGAAGGGTAGATAAAACATCTCCTTTAGTACTGTTGATGTGGAAACAGCTCTCTAGTCCTAGCATGCTGTGTGGCGGTAGGACGTGCCCACACTCTTGAAAACTGGCACATCATGTTTCTCTGAGACACCACACACTGCAGCCCACACTGCTTCTACTTCCTCCACTGGGGATTTCTTGGTATTTTGGATCCTTTCTTCTTTTCCCTCTTACTTTCCAGTTAGCCATTTTATTATAAACATACCAAGTGGATGAATAAATAGACCAAAACCCATCAAAATCTCTTCCCTTCCCTCACCATCTCTGTATGGAAAGACCCTCTGGGAAGACAAAAAAAAATGGTTTTCTGCTTCCTAGTTAGGAAGATGGAATTCTGCATTTAATATTGGGGGAACGTGTTCATATATCACTACCCATCTCTGACATCAGCCAACATCAGGCTCACTTGAGAGCTTCACAGGAGCAGAAAGATGATGCTGATGTGCATCGACTAGTTAACCTTCCTGGAAATGGGAGCTGCTCAAAGTGGGACTCAAGGACAAAATGCACCTTAATTGCAAGATTCCTCTCAATCAATGCACACCTCTACATAATACAATGTAATGGCTTTCTTGAGATTAGTCAATATATGCATATTATTTAAGCCTTTGGCCAATAATTGTCATGAGAAGCAGCTTTTGTAAAAGCTTTCTTTAATTAGGATCCTTGAGCTTTAGAATTGTACTTGTTTTTCATTTTGCACGCTCAATATTGTTATGTTTTAACACAGTAGTCCAGTTATGTGATTGCTATATGATGAATATTTTATGAAGTTTAGATCATAATGAAAAAAAATCATATAAGTAAAACTAAGGCAAGCAATTATTTTCTGATATTTGTCAGAAAAAGAAAAAAATGTTTTATACTTCATGAGTAGTGATATTTTGTGATCTCCCTGTTCAAAACATAAGATTTTCAAATATAATCTATCCATTAGTTTGGAATTTGGAACCCAACAATTGATTCCAAATTTTACAACTGGACGATCATGTTAGAATGTTTATATATGGTCAAGATTTATCTTTGTAATACACTTGAAATCGCTGCTTTTCAAAATACCATGGATTTTAGAGGTTAGTTGCAGGTGGCACAGTAGGCTACTTCTCCATTCTGGCATTGCCAGCATTCCATATGAGCACTGATTCATGTCCTGGAAGCTCCTCTTCCAGTCCAGGTCTCTGCTTATGGCTTGGTAAAGCCATGTAGGATGGCCCAAGCCCTCGGTACACTGCACCCACATGGAAGACCCAGAAGAAACTCCTGGCTCCTGGTTTTGGGTCAGTTTAGCTCTGGCCATTGTGGCTATTTGGGTAGTGAATCGGCAGAATGAAGATTTTTCTGTCTCTCCTTCTGTTTTTGTAAAGTATGCCTTTCAGAAAGAAGTATATAAATCTTTGAAAAACGATAGTAGGCATCTAACTTAAATTGGCCTCCAATATCTTCAATATTCTTTGTTAATATACACTATCATTGTATATTGTTTCTGAGAAAAAATAATGTTAATGGAATTATGCTTTACTTGCATTTGGTCGTTTCTTAGCTAAAAGACTGAAGTAAGGAACAGAGAGATAAAAACAGACAGACAGAGTATTCTCCTATCTCCTTGTTTACTCCCCAAATGCCTCCAATGTTGTGCCTAATCCAGGCCAAAGCTTGAACCAGGAATGCAGTCTAGATCTTACACATGGGTTGCAGGGGCTAGAATACTTGCATTATCATCTGTTAGCAGGAATTTGGAATTGGGAGTGGATCTGGGAATCCAGCTAAGCACATCATTTTGAGTCTGATGAATTCTTACCCTAGAAGTAAAGTTTCCATCTTATATATGAATATATTATGTATAATTAGACAAAAATTTACCTGAAAATAAGACTAATTAAAAATTTAATTAAATGGAAAAATGCCAGAAACATTTAAAATTATATTGGAAATCTTACTATATATTTATTATCCTTTTTTACATACTTATGCTTTATTTTTATTTGATAAGCAGAGAGATAAAGAACTATCTTACATCTACTTTAAGGTAGTATTCCCCAGATGCCCACAAAAGCTAGGGTTGGGATATGTTGAACTAGAAGCTAGCAGCATTATGTTTCTTCAGTGTAGGTGGCAAGAAGCCGGGTACTTGAATCATTATCAGTTGTCTATCCAGGAGCTGCATAGGCAGAAAGCAGGACTGGAAACAGAGAAGCCAGTCTAATTCCAACGAGTGTGATGAAATGTGAGTATGCCAAGTGGGAACTGAACTGCTTTAGCCAAATGACTGCCCAGAATATACATTTCTAATTTTCCAAGTGTTTAAATAAATACTTTTGCTGTTCAAATGAACCTTCCACCTTAAGAGTTAAGCTTAACCACTGATTGTAGTATGTGATCTTTATTTGCAATTAAGTTATAAAACCTAAATGTTATGTAAATACTGACCAACAGTACTGTAAACAATAGTGGAGACAAAAAGCTAACTATGAGAAAATGCTTCATAAAATAATAAGAGAACACCCAATCTTGATAGGCTCAGTTCTTCAAAAATGTATATGAAGAGCCATAAGGCAGACAGACTGGGCTTTCAGTTCGTAGTGATCTACGGAGCCAGGCTTTGAGCCAAGTGGACAATTTTGATGTTTTCTTTTCCTACATGATTTCCTCGATGCCATCTTGTGCTTTAGTATCCTTGGATTTCTTTGCATACTCGACACGTCTGCTTCATGCCTGCCCCACATACCTATGACCCTGCTGCTCATCCTCTCCTTACCTGGACCTTTTCTCGCTGGAAGCTGCTCTTGGCAGTGGCTGAGACTTGGCACATGCCTCCTGGGAAGTCAGTTTCTTAGACCCATCTGTTACATGTGCTTGCATGATGCTTGCCGTTCTATTTTGTAACAAAACAAAACAAGCGCACTTTTGGATTCCTTTTCCTTTCCTTAAGGTTTTTGCAATCATTTCTTATCGTATAATTGCAATAGAGATGTTCAGTCCCATAACAGCAGGTTACATAAGATAATAATCAAAAGGAGAGAAAACATGAGAGACCCAACAAAATTAATTTTAGCTGACAGTCAATATCTCTTGCTGTACCTCCTGCATCAAAACTGAAGAAGTAATAGGAATAGTATTTTCCCAATTCCTTAGAAAAAGAAATTCTAGAAACTGTAGAAAGACAATAAGTTAATGTGAGAAACAGAGGTTACTAACTCAATGCACCCATGAAATCAGCCTTCATCTGAAAGCAGAGATGGCTATTCTGAATTTGACTTCAGATGTAATCTGTCCTGAGATGGTGAGGTTTAAAAATGGAAGCCCTCCACTTTATTGAGGTCACTTAATTAACTAAAAAGGGCAAATGGAGTATATAAATCCTCCGAGGCCTTTCTTGCATTCTTTATTCCACTGAACATATTTATGCTGAAATATTTACTCAAAGGGGTAGAAAATTCTTTTATGTCATTTATAATATCTACCTCAGAGAAATATATTGATGATATCTCAAGATATGTAACTTTTGTTGTTAGTATTTTTTTTTTTAGTCAGGGTACAGCTTGTGCCAATTTTCTCAAAAGAACACAGGGATAATTATTTAATAAATCACTTAAAGTTTTGTATTTTTCATTATACCTAAATGAAGGAAGATGTTGTTTCAGTGCTGTAACTTTTATGATTGAAAATGACCTTTACATGTTAATATAGGTCAAAATAATTTCCATACAGTTATGTTTTGCATCACATTTTTATCCTTTGGTTTCAAAGGAATGAGCAAGATAACTACAGTTCCCCCCTCCATCTTTTTTTTTTTTAACTGGAAACTGTAGCTAAATGGTATCTATGACAGGTTTGTTCCAGGGCTTTTCTGGAGAGTAAGATCAGCCGCTGCTAACATCCCTCCCAAAGATACGGGCAGTATTTGCATATAAGCTTGTATTTCTTCCTTTTTGCTTGAGTCATCTTTTGATTACTATAATAAGCAAATCAGTGTACATACCATGTAAATGGTGTTAATATGGCATTTTGTTTAGGGGATATTGATTAGGACAATGTGTTTATATGTTCAATAAAAATCTTTTTCATGTATTTCAGCCATCATTAGTTGAACATTTGGTTGGTGAATTATACAAATATAGAAACTGGGTGTAGTACTCATGGATATGGAGGGGAATCCACATAATAACTAGTAAGAAAATGTGTCAGTTTTCATAAAAAGACATATTACCCTGTACCTCATTTTTTAATGTTTCATATTCATATTTCAGTAGTAATTATTTTAGTTAGACATTTTAATAATCAGCAGAAATAAATGGAAAAATAAGGTGATTTTCAGTATGGAGGTGCTATATGGTTATCACAGAGCACATGACACAGTTCTCTTGCAGGCCTTTGCTGAATTCTATCTGTGTAATGATCAGTGACATGGATGCTGAGCTAGTACCAAGGGCAGGGCAAAACTGATCCTTTTTTTTTTTTACAGTTTTATTTTTTATGATGCTTACATAGCTAATTAGGGTAGGAAGGGTTCAGGATTAGGAAGTGGGGGGCATTGTTTCCAAATTTTCTTTATCTTCTCCCTACGTCTAGTGGAAGGGGGGTGGATAGCAGCCTCCTAACCACCTCAATACCCTGGGATTTGGAGGGCCACTGGATGTCATCCTAGAGTCCCCAGTGTGGAGCATACTCCAAGGATTCTGCTCAAATGGTTTCCATAATTCTGAATATTATCAGCCTCACTGATTTAAGCATGAAGCAATCCTTTTTTTAAAGAGAATTATTTATTTTTATTGAAAAGCCACATTTACAGAGAGGAGGAGAGACAGAGAGGAAAGTCTTCCATCCAATGGTTCACTCCCCAAGCTCCCACAACAGCTGGAGTTTGAACAATCTGATGCCAGGAGCTTCTTCTGGTCTCCCACGCATGTGCAGTGTCACAAGGCTTTGGGCTGACCTCGACTGTTTTCCCAGGCCACAAGCAGGGAGCTGGATGGGCAGCAGGACTACCAGGATTAGAACCAGCACCCATATGGGATCCCAGTGCATTCAAGGTGAGGACTTTAGCCACTAGGCTACTACGCCAGGCCCGAGCAATCTTTTTAAGGTCCATTGGCTGAGATAGTCAACCTTATAGTTTCCTTTCACCCAGGTATTTGCTGTCAACACTTGGTTGGGGTAGTTGACCAATTTGCTGTCTTCCTTCCTCTGCTATGATGCCATATGTCCTCTGTAGGCCCCAATGGACTGCTATATCCTCCATGTGTATCTGGGCATGCCATCCACTGCTCCATCTAAGCTCCTAAAGAGGTTTAGTTCTGACAAATGCACTCCATGTTCAGGCCACAAATCCTATGATCCTCCCCATGGTTGGAATTTTGGGTCCAGTGGTTCAGTTGGAGATATCCCCCAAAGAAACCTCATCTGAAGTGATCCCAGATCTGACTTGTGTGTGTGCTTTTCATTGCTACGTCTGGCTCTGTCCATCACCCCCATTAGCCTATGCACAATATGGTAGTTAAAACTGCTGGGTCAATTCTACCTCAAGTCTTTTCTTTTATGTAAACTAATGGAGGCTTTGGCACAGCTCAAGCCTGCCCACCATACACTTGACTCTTCCATGCACCAGCAGGAATTGTAGCCCAGTCAAAGTGACCCCCAATAACCCTAACTAGGCTCACTCCCAATGTCAGTTCTTGTGCTTGCTAGTATGTACAGCAGCGATCCTGTCTGTCTTACATGCCTTTCAGCTTTCACACATTAGTGGACTTTGAAGCCTAGCTCAACTCAACTGACCCAACTACCCAGCCCACACAAATGCTTGCAGGTGCCACCACCTGTCTGACCAATAGCCCTAGTTCTCATGCTCAAGAGTGGTAGGATAGGATTTGGCTCTAGTCCCAGCGATTCCCCAACCAGGCTGCGCTTACTCTGGCTCATGCATGTAGCAGTTGATATAGTCACTTAGCCCAACCTGACTCTTGCTCTAACCCAGTTTACACACAAGCCACCTGGTGTTGTAATTCTGGCCAGCCTGATCTGCCCTCATTCCCAGTTCTCACACTGAATAGTGGGGCAGTTGTCCAGTAGGGGAGCCCTGCACATTCCCCATACTGGGCTCACACCTCCACCCCCTTGGATCTCAAATGTGTTGGAGGTGCTGAGGCCCAGTTTGGTATGGATTTCTTCACCTCGGCATATGTCAACAGGTGTTGTAGTTAGGCATGGCTTGGTCTGCACGCAGTTCCAGCTAATTCTGGTGAGAGCTACAGACTAGCCCAGCACAGCCAGCCCCCAGTCCAGGCCCCGATGTGAACTGGTTGTTGTTGCAGCCCATCCTGGACTGTCCTGCGCCCTGCCCTGGTTCTCAGATCTATCAGTGGGTATTGTGAATTGCCCTCAGACCTGACTCCCAACTGTCCTGGCAGCAGACTTGACTTTCACGTGTGCTGGCAGGTACCTTAACCTAGCCTGGTCTGGGCTTCTCCCATCCTTGGTTCTTGTGCTCACCCTTAGTAACAGTGAGGCTTTCTAAGCTCCTCTAACGTCTCCTCCCAGTAGCAGATCTCATACACATTGATGGATCATGCTGGGCTAGGGTATCACACCTACCAATTTGCACGTACCAGGGATGGAAGCAGCCTGTGCAGGGACAGGATAAAATAACCTTCAGTGAGACTTGGGATTGAGGGTGGGCCAGGCTAAGCTTCAACATTCAGTGGCAAAGGTCATGATGGTGGATAGTTAATGTCAAGCTGAATCAGCTTGTGGCACATACAAGATCTATGGCTGGGAACAGCCTAGAGCTTAGGGGCACCTAAGAGGATACCCCAGTTGGCTGTGATTCCCACTGCTGAGAGCCAGAGCCAGAATGGGGGTGGCAATCTGGCCTGGACATGACTGCAGTGTCCTTCAGCAGAGTTGTGGACTGGATCTGGGGTGCAACAGACCAGGCTAGACTACAGCAATTGCCGGGACTCAGGAGAGACAGGGTAGGCATAAAATCTCTGATCCTGCTGAACCAACCACGTGAGAGCAGTGTCCGGGTATGGAGCAGGTGTGGCTTGGCTGCAATACCCAATGATAAAAACTGGAATGGGTGTGAGCCAGTTGTGCAAGGCCAGTGTTTCTGCCAGCACAGGAGGTGGACTAAGTCAGTCTGGACCAAGGATCCTGCACATGCCAAATGGCTAAGGATGGTGAGGCCCTGTCCACTCCATGCCCCTCCAGAACCAACCCATATACTTGTTGACAGGTGGAGCTTCTTTGTCCAGCCTGAACAACACCCAGCCCTGAATCACATCCTCACAAGTGGGAGCTATAGCCCACCAGGGGAGGTGCCCAATTTCTCCCACCAGGCCCACTCTCAGACCCAGATGTCACCTATGCTGTCGGAAGTAGGCCCTTACCAGTCTTTGTATGAGCTGGTGGATATTGAGGCCCAGCCTGCCTCGCACCCTGTTTTCAGTGTGCCTGTAGGTGCTACAGCCTGGACTAGCCTGGTTTGTTCCCAATACCAGCAAACAAGATGTCAGAGGGCTCTATGTTCATGCCTTATCAGCCTGTCACCACCCCCAGCTTGCAAGCAAACCAGCAGAAATTACAGTTTCATGTGAGTAGGTTCACACATCCCCTACAAAATGTGTTCCTGTGTGCCTGGTATGGTAGCCTAGTGGGAAAAGTCTTCTTCACCTTGCATGAACCACGGTCTCAAATGGGTGCCAGTTCATGTCTCAGATGCTCCACTTCCCTTTCAGCTCCCTCCTTGTGGCCTGGAAAAGCAGAAGAGGATGGCTCAAAGCCTTGAGACTTTGCACCCACGTGGGGGACCCAAAAGAAGCTCCTGGCTCCTGCCTTTGGATTGGGTCAGTTGTAGCCATTGAGGCTACTTGGAGAGTGAACCATTGAATAGAAAATCTTTCTGTCTTTCTTCTATGTAAATCTGACTTCTCAATTAAACAAACCAACAAACAAACAACAGCAACAACAAAAACAATCTGTTCCTGGAACTGGTTCTCTTGTGTACTGGTTATTGTCATGGCCCAGCCTAACATTATCTGTCCCATATTCTAATTCCCACTGGCTGGTACTGTGATCAAGCCCTAACAACTAGGTCCCTAACCCTAGCTTTACTACCTGTTAATTGTGGTCAGTGGTGATCCATGCTAACTAGCCCAGGCCAGATCTTCCATATAGGCTGGTGCATTGTTTTGATCCATAAAGGTCTTGCAACTCCCCCCTGCTCCAAACCACTCAGTCTCAGCTCCTTCACTTACTGGCAGATATAGTGGCTTTGTCGCTGGACCTTCTTTACATGTCCAGCATTCCTAATCTGCACCAGCATTCTTCCTTCCCACACAGCCCCTTGTCCCTTTCCCTGATCACTCTAATATCCTTGCACCCAAAAGCACATCAGTTCTCCAGCCCAGACTTCTGGAGCCAAGTCTTCCTGTGGAATGCCATGTGGTTTGCCAGCACACCAGACCAGCATGCTAACCTAGGACTCTCCCCACAACTCCATCCTCACTCTGCTTGAGACCAAGTACATGGAGAAATTCCTAGGCTTGCTCCATCTGCCTGGATGAGACCCCATGTTTCTACACACTTGTGCTGGTGCCATCCCCAGACCCCCTGCCAGAAGGCAACCCCCCACCCCCGTTCCCCATGAGCCGCCCAAGTTGGGCCATCCATGGGTCTTCAATCAGTGTCAATGGTGATGGCTGCACTGGGGCTGCACCCAGCACCAATGGCAGTGGACTGCCCTGATCCTGTTCCCTTGGTGGTCATAGTCAGGAGAGACATGTGTTATTGATATATCAGTTGGTCAATTTAAAAAATCCTTGCTCTTCTGATCTCCAAATATAACTAACTATATATCAACATGGAAACATGGAAATAGCCAACCCATTGAAGTATAAAAATGTTTCACTTGAAAAGCTATCACATAAACCAATAGCAGTAGAAATTAAGTTAGTATTATAGATGTAAGAGAAGCTGATATATTCATAAAAAGAGGAAACTATAAAAATAGTTTCATGAGTTATGGAATTAGGTGTAAAAGAAACAAGATAAAAATGCAAAAGCTTAGTTAGCTGGGAACCAGATGAGAGTGTCTCACTGAGTTAAATCTTGATCTTGATTTAACAAGATAACCTGGCAGGCATTCTTCCATAGTAATGATTTCAAATCCTAATACAATAATAAATCAGTGGAAGGTGACCTGCTGTGTTTATCTGCAGCTCCATGGAAATGCTTTCTAGTAGGTCATGGACCAATTCTGTTGAAGGGGAAAAAGGACAGTCTGAGTGTTTATGGTGTAGGGTACCTAATGTAGAAGCAAATCAGCCAACTATGAATGAGAGTTCTCGAAGAACAGTAACTCATGAAGTTAGTGTTTGACTTGACAGTTTTAATAATCCTCCATAGAAAAGGGAAATTCTAAATCAAAACATATGTAGGATATTCAAAAGTGTTAACAAAATTCAATTTATAAAATTATCAAAATGAGCGTAAGTATATTTTCAAAATAATCTGTTTTGTTCAAGATTTGTTTTGATTTCAGGCATTGTTGTACATTGAGTGAAGCCACACCTGGGATGGATTTCTTATTAGACTGATTATCTGGGCTCAAGGCCTGCCTTTGCTTCCATACAATATTTATATTAATAAACCTGGGAGGTAGCAGATAATGACTCAAGAACTCGTGTCACTTGCTTGGGAAATTTGTATAGAGTTCCTGGATCTTGTCTTGTCACCTGCAGCAGATTATATACCTATTGTCTCTCCTTCTCCTGGAAAGAAGTCTGTTAGTATTGTAGCCAGGAAAGTAAAAAAAAAAAAAAAAATCATGGAGAAAATGACAATTGACCAAAGATAAACCTATTCTAAGCAAGGAAGCAAAGGTGAGATTTTGAGAAGGCTTTGAAGTACAAAGTTACTTAAGATGTCACCAGAATGGCCAGTAGTAGCCAGGCAAATTCAGAGATAAATGCCAAATGAGGTCAAGTCATGAAAAGAATGGAGTAGAGTGGATGAAAGAAGCCGAGCGGGTCTTTGCCTTTTACTCAGTGTGACAGGCCAGATGGCCACATGTTTGTAGTGTTGCTTTACGTTTTTTAAGCTAAAAAAAGAAAAATCCTTCAAAATGTAATACAATTTTAAAAGTGCCTCATTCTGAATTCTAACTGAAGTTTATTTTGAAGAATAACACATACATAGCAATTCACCAATTGTATGTTTACACCTAAATTAGTTTTCTCATAGCATGTGCTGCCGCACTGCTAGCAGGCAGATTATAGGGTAAACACCAGGATGGTGCAGAGAGCTCTGTCCCCTCCTCCTTATTCTCACCTTGTTCCCTCCCGGAGAGCACTGTATTAACTTCATAGTATATTACTTATATCTATCTTTAATTTTATAGAAAATGTACAATATCAGTTGCTTTAATATTTGACCACACTGTTCATAAAATGTATCATTTTTTATGTAATCATCAAATATTCTTCTTCACTGCTCTAAAAATATACTCTATAGTTCTTTATTGTGATGCCCAATTGGTCCGTTAAATAAAAAATCTGTATGTTTTTGTTTATTTGTTTTTTTTCCATTAAAATTTTGTCAATATGTATATTGCAAATGTGTATCTTAATATATTTTACATTTATATAATTTGTATAAAATCCCACCATTCATCTCTCTTTTCAAAAAGGAAAGAATTTGTGCCTTATTAATAATAATTCTTTTTTTTTTTAATTTATTGCCAGAGCTGAGCTAATCCAAAGCCAGAAGCCAGGAGCCTCTTCCATGTCTCGCACATTGGTACAGGCTCCCAAGTCTTTGGGCTGTCCTCTACTGCTTTCCCAAGCCACAAGCAGGGAGCTGAATGGATAGTGGAGCCTCTGAGGTTAGAATTGGTGCCCATAAGAAGTGACAAAACATAATGTTTTCATCTGCAATTGATTCTGCAAAAAGTTTACGCAGTGTTTGTACCAAAGAATAGCCCCACCAGCTCTGTGTAGAGGTGCAGTTTTTCTCACAACCTTATTCACATTCGGAAGTTTCATCTTACAGGCTTATTGGGAATGGTATTAAAAATGGCATAGGCAGGGATTGGGGAGGGTTTGCACAGTAGAAGTTTATTGCTCAGTTCTGGAAGTCAGAAGTTCAAGACCCAAATTTTGGAAGGTGTGTTTCTGATGAGGGATCTCTCTGCAGCTGCCAGTTGTTCATTTTTTTCTTTGAGTTTTCAAGTCTTTCCCTCTGGTCTGTTTTTGTCCAAAATCTTTCCTTGCAATTGGTGATAGTCCTACTTTTTGATTTAGGGGGAGGAGGGCATAGAATGTCTCATTTAATATGAATTGCCCCTTACAATTCTGTCTTCTAATTCTGTCATGCACTAAAATATAGAGGGGTTGGATTTCACAAAGCAAGAATTGAGCCTGCAAAAGTAAATTGAAATCATGTACATTTGGTAGAAATTATTCCACTATAATTCTGATTTGCATTCGCCTAATCACCAATGAGGTTGAACACTTTCACATATTTAGCATCATGCTAAATACAGCCTTTTGGTTAAGTGCTTGCTTAATTGTTTTGTCATATTTTTTTCATTTTTTATTTTATATTTCATGTAAGAGTTGTGTTTATTTTCTGCAACTACATTTTGTGTCAGAAATATGATTATAAATATTTGCATGAATCCTGTGTGTTTCTTCCCTGAACAGAATGTTTTAATAGGTAGAATTACTTAATTTTGAAGTTATCCAATTCATCAATTAATTTCTTCATGGTTAATACTTTTTTATGTAAAAAATTCTACTGCTTACTAGTCCGGAAAATATTCTGCTATGTTTTCTAAAACATTCCACATGTCCATTCGCAATTCCACTATATCTGATGTTAATGTATAGTTATTAGAATGGCCTAATTACATTTGCCCTTTATATACGTATAGGTATCTGTATTAGCTTTTCTGTTTTTGGGCCAAAGCAGCCTAAGTTAAATTTGGCACCTTAATGTATTTTGAACATACTTAATTTGTTCTCATAGTCATTTTTTTTCTAAAAGAATGAAGACAACATTCAAAACATTCATGTGCTGTTTTATATTACAAGCTGAACCATGTAGATAAAATTGGTTATTTTGTTTTCATATGAATGAGAAAAGTTAAGATTATGATTTTATGCAGTCTACAACTTAACAATTTTGCAGTTATTTATAAGTATGCATCTTGAGTTTCTCATTAGAATATTCCCATAAGGTAATTAAGTATTATTTGTTCCATTTTATACCCAAGAAAACTAAAACTAATTGCCTCACCTAATGTGAGCTGAATCATTATTCAAAATTAGAATTCACAGTCCCTCTCTTCTCATCCTGTTATTTACCCGGCAAGGCAGGACCACAGTTTAGGTCATTAGTCTTCCTTAAGAAAATAGAAAGCTGTGTTCCTGGTATCAAATGCTGTTTACAGATTCCCATTAATTTTTAATTTACTGTTAACAAAACTCTGAATTTCCTTACTAAGTGGCATGTGCTTGGATGAGTCATAGCTCATGATACAACTTTATTCAGTTACATCTCACTAATTTAAGCTAATTGAGTCAAATAACAAGATGCCACAGGGCCTGAATGTAGAACATTTTATCCTCTGCCATTGCTCTCTCTTCTCAATTTTCAAGTCACCTCACTAATCACCATTATTTTTCACATGGATATCTGTATCTTATAGAGTGTTTATCATCCTCACAGGATTTAGTCCAAAGCACTGTTTCCATTTTTCCCCAAACTCAGATGTGTTCATTTAACCAAGTTTGAATACTGTGAGTGGGAAATACGTTTTAGGTCAAGTCTATCCGAAGCCAGACTCCCTTATTAACTTGTTTCTCAATAATAACAGTACATTCCTGCAGTTCTTGTGGGCATTACTTCCTAACATATTGGTACTTGAATATTCTTTAATACAACTACTTTGGTTTTCCAGCCTGTAAATATATTTACAGAAATTATTACAAAAGACATAAAGTTCTTGCTAGCTCTGACAGGTTTCTGCTCAGCTATGATGTCTGTATATAAGTATATATGTATATATGTCTGTATATAAGTTTTAGACTTTGCAAGGTGTCAAGCAAGCACACTCATACACACACATCAACTGTTACTGGCTAAAAACTTAGTTTTAATTCATTTGTTCAGACATTACACACACAAGGAATGCCTTTAAATGTTTTATATTAAAGCTACATGTTATGTAATTGAATATTATTGTGTGAATAAAACAGTACAAAAGCCATTGGAGTGGCAAAAGAGAAATGGAAACTTACTGCTCTATGCTTCTTATTCCATATGTTGAAATACACACTACTACTTGAAGATTAGCTATAATTAGTTATATGTCTATACTACTATTAAAACAATACAAAGCAGATGTAGTTAATGATCCAACAAAATGGAATTCTAAAAAAAATATATGCCACAAAAGAGAAAAAAAGAACAAATAGGACAAATTCAAAACAAATACTAAAGCAACAGGCTTAAATAAAATCATATATATAATGACACAAAAAGTAAATTAAAATATTATACAATGAAATTCAATAGCATTCCATATACCCATTAAACATTGAAATATGGTAAGATTAGAAGCATAGAGTATGACTGGGTCCAGCGTGGTAGTGGCTAAAGTCCTCTCTTGAAGGCACCGGGGTCCCATGTGGGCACCAGAAAAATCCCAGTGTCCTCACTTCCCATCCAGCTCCCTGCTTGTGGCCTGGTAAAGCAGTCAAGGATGGGACCCTGCACCTGTGTGGGAGACCGAGAAGAAGCTCCTGGCTCCTGGCTTCGGATCGGCACAGTACCAGTCGTTGCGGCCACTTGGGAAGTGAATCATCAGCCGGAAGGTCTTCCTCTCTGTCTCTCCTCCTCTCTGTATATCTGACTTTATAATAAAAATAAATAAATCTTTTTAAAAAAGGCTAGCGTATGATAGATATATCATAACAAAATTAATCTTAAAATCTTGAAATTCCTATATTAATATCCAATAAATTTGACTTCAATTTCAAAGAATACTTAGGCGATAATTAGAGTTAATACCTTCTGATGAAAGTGTCAATTCATTAGTAGAACTTAATAATTTGGACACTTATGGACCTCATAATGCTTTCAAAATACATGAGGTAATAATCAATATAACTTAAGGGGAAAATAGACAAATCCATAGCAGTATTTAGATGTTTGATCAACATAGTTGATAGAAAACATATAGATGATTTGTTCTCACTGTTAACAAAATTGATCTAATTCATGTTTATAAACTATTTCATTCAACAATTGACTGTATGTTATTTAGAAAAGCAGTGTGATATTTTTTTAGGACAGACAGTGTTATAGACCATAAAGCAAGTCACAATAAATTGGAAATTACTTATGTCATACAAATATTTCCAGTTAACAATGAAATTGAATTTTTAATTATGTAAAAGATAGGAATCAAAGTGACATATGTATCAATAATTCATAGTCTAAAAAATAAAAGGACAACTAGCAAGTATTTGCTTCTAAATATTATTGCAAACCATTTTAAAATTTGTGAGCTGTAATTAAAATATCACCTAGAGGAAGGCAGATAGTAGAGAAAGCCTGTTTTACAAAATAAAAATCTCCTTTTGCAACTTAAAACTTCTATTATGGAAAAGCAAGTGAATTCAAAGTATATAAAGAGAGGAAATATCAGTGATCAGAGATTAAAAAAGTGATAATGCAAATGGAATATGTACAATAAAATAAAAATGAATCAAACTAAACCTTGTATTCCCAAGATCATCTGTAAGATGTATACACTAGTAAAATAGCTGAGCAAAAGAAAGGGAAGGTACAAATTTCAATATGAGGAATAGAAAGGTGACCTTACCAGTGGTTTTTAGACATTATGAGCAATATAAAAATATTATCAACTTGATGCCACAACTTTTAGAATCAGTGAAAAATTATTAAATTCTAAAAAGAAATGAATTCTAAAAGTTCAGTAAAAAAATAAGATTGTCATGTTAAATAAAAATAAATTATTTAGTTTTTTATTAAAGATTGATCTATTTGTATTGGAAAGGCAGATATACAGAGAGGAGGAGAGACAGAGGGAAAGATCTTGCATCCAATGATTCACTCCCCAAGTGACTGAAACGGCCTTGTGCCAATCCGAAGCCAGGAGCCAGGAACTTCTTCCAGGTTTCCCACACAGGTGCAGAGTCCCAAGGCTTTGGGCTGTCCTCAATCTCCTTCTGAGGCCACAAGCAGGGAGCTGGATGGGAAGTAGAGCTTCTGGGATTAGAACCGGCATCCATTTGGAATTCCGGTGCTTTCAAGGCGAGGGCTTGAGCACTTGGCCATGCCGCCGGGCCCAAATCATTTTAGTTTTAAAACTTCTCACACTGGTGGGCATTTTGGCAGACACTTGGGCAGACCACACTCTTGTCTGAATGTCTGTGAGTGAGTCTCGCCTCTGCTTCCGACTCAGAGTTTTGGTTAATATGCCTTCTGTGACAGCAGATCTTTAGCACGCACAGAGATGTGTGTTTCTGATACAGGAGACCCAAACTGAGTTCCTGGCTCCTTTGCTTCAGTCCAGCCTTGGTTATTGTGGACTGTTTGGAATGAACTAACAGGTGGATTTTATTATTCCCTCCCTCCTCTATGTATGTCACTCTTCCTTTAATAAATATTTAAATAATTATTTTAGAATTCCCACAAAACAAAACACCAGGTCAAAACAGCATTGCTGGAAATTCCGACTGACATTTGTGGAACAACAGGCCCATTGTTCTGCAAAACTGGAGAGAATGACTCATGCAGTTTTATGCCATTCTAGAAGGCCAACATCACTATGAAAGCAATGCTAGACAAAATCCCTGAAAGAAACATGTACAATGTCTCTAGTAATATGGATAGAAATTCTGAAACATTTTGATAGATTGAGTTTGGCAGTATTCAAAAGGATGATATCTTAGAATGAACATGATTCTATCCTAGAAAATTCAACACGGTTTTAATTTTGAGCCAGTGCAACTGACCTTATTAACATACTGAAAGCAAGATAATCATATGATAATATCAGAGTAGATGCACTAAATCATCTGATACAGTGTTCTACATAGTTTGAGAACATCTTTCAACAAGCTAGAAATGTTTTTGTCTTTACTTGTTCAAAAGCTACAGCTAATGTGACATTTGCTCTTTTATAAAGAACGATTTATTCATTTTCATTGGAAAGGCAGCTCGTATTTATGGAGAAAAGGAGAAACAGAACACAAGGCCGTTACATCTGAGTGAATGTTTGGTGTTCCAGATACTCTGCTTCCAGTACTGGAGCTGCTGATGGACTGGGGGGCAGCAGGTGATGGCCCAGTTTCCTGGGTTCTCATCTTCCCTGTGGGGGAGCATCGTTCCTGGCCCCAGGCCTCAGCCTGTGTAGCCCCAGGCTGCTGAAGGTGAGAGCCTATGGATGGGAAGACAATTCTCTTTCACTCTCTCCCCATTGTTTTCCTCATTTCAAATAACAAGGATGACTTCAAAACACAAGATTAGCAATTCTTTTTATTGCCTCTGTTTAAGTTTTGCTTATCTCTAGATGTTTTGGTTAGTGCAATCCTATAGAAAAAAGTTAAGAAGCAAAAGGATTTAGACTGTGATAAGCACTGGTGTGTTGGCATTTGGATTAAACCACTATCTGCTCTTTCAGCATCAAACACAGGGACCAGTTCCACTTTCCTCCTGAAAATGCCTGGAAAAGAAGCAGAAGACAGCCCAAGTACTGTGATATATATATATCTCCCTCTCTTGCTGAAACCCTGACGTTCAAAAAAAATTGTAAAAAGTGTGCAGATTAAAAATGAAAAAGATACATAAGCAGATTTTACTTGAGGATGTCATTGTTTGCAAAGGGAATCAAACTGAACTTACAAATAATTATTGGAATTAATAAGAGGGTTCAGCATGGCTCAGGGCACATGATTGACATAAAACAGTAAATTGTAATTATATATGTAATGACAAATTGAAAACATAAATATGACATTCTTTTAACATCAAAACATCTAGCATTCATGGATAAATCTGATGCATGATATTTGAAAGACCTAAGTTTATAATGGAACAGCACAGCTAAGATAAATCTTTATTTGGAAAAATCCAGTCTCATTAGATTAGTTGACTTTTTAAAGATTTATTTATTTTTAAAATTACCTCATGACACAGTTCAATAGGCCCTGGAGTCTCTTGTTCCCCTCCCGAGGTTTCCTCCCCTCTCCACTGTTCCCTCCAGTCTTACAATGGGTGTCTTTTGGCTAGAGAAGAGCCAGGCCAAAGCCAGGATCCAGGAGCCTCTTCTAGGTCTCCCACAGGGGTCACTTGACTTGATAGTATCATTGTTTTCTTCCTTCACTCACTAGCCTGTATTTACTTTTCAATAAAAACTGGTGGAGTTGCGAGATGAGAGGACGGCTTCATGTGCTCTGAAACTAGACGGTCGGTGACTTTGGCTTTCCTGATTAATTTCTGATTACTTTCTTTTTCAAACATGATTTTATTTGATTCAAAGGTGGAGCGACAAAGGAAGATTTCCCACCGGTTAGTTCACTTGTGAAATGTCCAGAGTTGAGGCTGAAGTAGTCTATCTATCCCCTGTGGCTGTTAGGGACTCAACCACTTGATCTTAGAGCCATCGCTCAGTGCCCCTAGGGTCCTCATTAGCAAGAAGGCAGGATTCAAAGCTCAGCAGGCAAATCCAGACCTGGGTTTCTTCCTTTCTTTCTGATATATATTTTTTTAAAAATTATTTATTTTTGTCGAAAAGGTAGATATACAAGGAGAAGGAGAGACAGAAAAATCTTCCATCTGATGGTTCACTCCCCAAGGGGCCACAACCGCTTGAGCCAAACCAATCCTAAACCAGGAGCCAGGACCGTACTCCAGGTCTCCCACGCAGGTGCAGGACCCCAAGGCTTTGGGCCATCCTTGACTGCTTTCCCAGGCCACAGGAAGGGAGCTGGATGGGAAGCGGGGTGGCTGGCATTAGAACCAGCACCCATGTGGGATCCTGGTGTGTTCTAGGAGAGGGCCTTAACCACTATGCTGTCGCTGGGGCCAGATCTGAGTTTCTACTCAGATTTTCTGTCCAGTTTTAGGGAGATTCTCATTGAAAGAAACTAACAGTTGGCAATAGTCTCTACTTCTCATACTCATTTGGCAACCTCTGTCCCTGATTCACTGTATTCATTGTCAACAAGGTTCCCAATGCTGGTTTTACTTTTTTGTGTGTCTTTTTGGAAAGATATTGTAATTGTTCCAGAGCCAGTTACTTTGCATGGAGTCAGTTACAGTGCCTAGCAGGCACTCTTACCACTTCACACAAGAAATTCATGAAATTGATCCTATTCAAAAGCAATCACCTCCATACTACTGACTTAGGACTTAATTGTCTATTGCTTCCTCTGCTTGAGGTTGGCTTCAGTTCTTTTTGTTTCTCAGCTGTTGCTACGCCATCTCAGGATGTCAGAATGGCTCCAAATTCCTTCACATTGCCCCTAGCAATGGAAGCACATAACCCAGCAACAGCTCTGACAAATATCTAGACAAAGTCAACTTCTTTTCTCTACCTTGTCAAAATGCTTTCATATTTTCAAAGTGAGTAATGGAGAACAAGTATCATGGAATTTGTTCTAAAAAACTAACATTTTCTTTGTAAATTGTGTAATATTATAATGTATATGTATTTCTGTCAATGTATGATCCTGAGTTTTCATAGCATTTAATTTTATTGATATTCTCTTTCAAGTTACATTTAGATAATAAAACTGGTTTACCTTGCACAAAATAAGTACTATAAAAAGTGGAGTTTTACAAATATTTCAGTGAGATGTTGTAAGAAGCAAGAACCTGAATGGTATAATTTTCTGATTTAGTTATCTTTGCTTGGCCACCATGTGAGCATTTGAAAACACACTAAATTCAGATTACCTTTCAGTAACAGTAAGATAATGGCATAAGATGATATCCAATATCCATTCAAGCTTTAACATTTATTTCTACATACATAGTAATATTTTTATTATGAAAAGGTATAAGTAGTAAGAAAGTATTTTAAAAAAACCATAAATTGAAAAATATGTAGATAGTGAAAATTTCCTCTCTTACCACCCATAATGAGATTTATAGCAAGAGCAGAAGAATTGTAGTTAATATATTGCAGTTAATAGCCTTGTTACGCTCCCTCTCAAAACCATTTGTAAGTAGATTGTCATTTCTTTTCCTGAGTTTTTTTTGTCATTCTCAGAAATTTCCACATTCTAATTAGTTCTACATGTACCCTGTGCATGCTACACACACGTAGAGACATAATTTTTTTATTTACCTAGATTGTTTGTTGAACATTCTAACAGATAATAACAGCTGTTCCCTCCTTAAGTGCTATTCCCATATGCTCTGTCCCCTTCCACCAAGCTATTTATAGTCAGGCACAAATGCCAATGCCTTCCTGAAGGAAACACCGTTGCCACTGTTGGTAACTGTTGGTGATGGCTTTTTTGAAGACCTTAAGTTTGGTACAATCAGTTTTTGAACCTTATGCAAGCTAATAGAGTTTCCCTCTCCCTGCTTGGATCGAGGGAAGCAACATTACAGTTAGGATACTGTAGCATCTCATAAATATGTTTATTAAATACTACTTTGTTTTTTTATTTGTTGCTACTCTCAACTCTGTGCACACAGATACATACATTTTCTATTTGTTCTTTTTAGTAAATAATTTCAATGAGTGGGAAAGGACTAAGCAGAATATAATTATTGTGATTAGTGAATAATAATGTTTGCATGTACTCCCAGCCAGATTCAGCAGGTAGAGAAACAGGAATACATAAAAGTCTATGAGGAGCAGACATCTCTGCATGTGCAGTGTGTGTGTGTACTTTTGTGCTTAAGAGTTATGTCTGTTTTGTTATACTGGGCCACAATGAAGGCATATCATTCATGAACTAAATCAATTAACTTGTATCAAGACCCATGAAGCACAAATAGGGTTAGAGAGGGAGATGACATGCAATTGGAAAAAAAAAAAAAATAAGACACAGAGAAGATAAAGATGACCTTGGTGGAGTGGGCAAGGGGAAGCCCCTTCTCTAAGGCAGGAGGTCGACCCAGAGGGCTCAATGCCTCCATCTTTTATGAACAGCTTCAGAAGTCAAATTAATGGAACTGATATGACACAAGAGTTGATAACTACATGCTCACCAGTTATTGCTTGATGATCAAGAAGCAACAATCTAAGTTGTGGCAGTCAGCATTTGACTGTTGCAAATGTACTCACAAAGCACACAGTTCTGTGGTCTTGCTCTGTTGCTCAACTGTTGACCCTAGCCAATGGGCCTCAACATTGGCCATAGACTTTTGTCCACCTGTGGAATGTTGCCCATAGAGTTTGACCACATTCTCTGCCAATAGCAGCCATCTTTGTACTCAAGATTCAAGGCACAGACTCTCCTCTTTCTTTTTGCTTACTAAGTCACACTATTATTTATTTACAAACTGCCTGTGGTACTTTCTTACACTTGTGTAATCTGTATTCAACAGGGGAATGCAATTAATTTAAATCATTAGTTATTAAAAAATATTTCTTGACAGCCTGCTGAATAAAGTTAAAAGCAGTATATCAGAAAAGCCATAAAGGAAGTGACTACTTTCACATAAGAAGAGTATGAGAAGTGTTGGAGTTGTCAGTGTTTTACCCTTTAAATATTCAGTTCTAATTGCTTGTGCTTATGACTTTCATTGTAATGTTGAACCAGGACCTGAGACGAGGTGGACATCCCATAGCTACAAAATAGTATCATGGAAAATAATGGTAATAAAAAAGTGTGTAAGGAAAAGAAAAAGGAATTACTTCTCCCTAATAAGACAGTTAGAAGACACATTTGAGTTGCAAATAATATGATAATTTCCATTTGCCCTCTGGCTGTGATGGCATTAGATCAAACTTTTTCTGCTTTGCTTTTTCTCCATGTAAGTGTGTTTTTAAAACCACAGGCAAAAGTTTGTGAATTACAAAACTGAAGCTCCTTTTTTAACCTGTTAGAGATTTTTTACAGCTGCTGCTTGTAAGGCAACTAGGTCAATTGAATTTCAAAGGAAATCAAGCATGATGCGGAGATACAATACTGGGGAGGGGGGTGTAGGACACTGATCCTTAATATTTTATTACGTAGAAAAACCATTGAATTATATACCTCACTGTAGGGTATGACATTGTCCTGCATTCTAGATTATAGTTTGACAAATCATGGGAAGAAGTGGTAGACATGGATGCAGGGTAAAAGGTTAACAGGTGTATGAAGAGGCGTGCAGGAGCAGGGAACAAGATGGACAACATGCATGTGCTGGATTCCTCTGTTATTCAAACAATATCCGGGGTTTGGTTTCCAATTTAGTTGTTTAATGTCACAATAAATGAGCCTCTGAAATGGGATTATTCCATGAGTTCATGTAACCAGATTAACTTTCCTTACTCTCTGATATCTAATACCTTGAGGTCATTTTTATTTCCAGCATACATGTATGATTACTATTTTGTAGAGAAAGGAGTAACAATTATACTTTTCCTTAAAAATCAAGAATAGAAACATATACCCTTTACTAAGCCATTTAATATTGTCTATTTTAAGTTATTTTGCTGGTTACGTGTTTTCCAGGTAAATATTCTTGACAACATTCTTCTTGATGCTGGTTTACTTATGTAAATGTAGGAAATGGCAGCTCATTTGGCACTGTAGCAGAAGAATAACATATTTAACGGGACAACTACCTCAAACAAACTATGTTAGCAAGAAATCTCTATGAATGGAGCCAATGGACATTGGGTGGGTGACATCGTCCTCGGGTTGGCAAAATCAGAAGCTTTGCAGAGCTATGCAAACCACTTAGAACTCAGAACAGGTACAAATTGAAACTCTGGGTTGATATGAGGTGGCAGTTCCTCATCCCTGGGTACTTGGACGTGTGGAAAGTCATGAGTAGTTTCCGCCTTGGCCTCTCCCCTTGCCCCAGAAACAAGAAGAAATAGCAAATTTTGAAGCAATAATAGACCCGATTTTCCCTAAACCTTTATCCTTCCTACCCTGATAAACCATGTAATCATTATAAAAAATAAAATTTGTAAAAAATACTGATTTATCTTTTACCTCAATACTGAGATTTTTCAGATGATTCTGCAGAGATTATAAGAGATAAGAGTTGGAAACTAGCATCTTGTAAAAATTATTAAATGTCAGCTATGTAACAAGTGTGTTTTATTAATAGAGTAATTAAATCACTGACTCCATGGCATAACAATCTTTTCTTTTTTGATTGTCTCTACAACAATTTTACTTTAATATTTTGAGCATTTTAATTATGTTACATGAAATAAATGGATTGCCTTTCTCTAATCTTATCAAATATATAGAATGCTCGGATAATTAAAATGACTTTTGAAGAGCTTTAGCTGTTAGATATATCTGTATACCTGCAGATACCCTTAGGAGTATTTCTAAGAACTAAAATATGCTGGTGGTACAAATAAAATTTAGTCAAGAATTAAAAAAAAAACTTAATGTAACTTCACTGTAAAACACCTTCAAATATTCAAAATTGAAGGAATTATAAAGGGAAGATTTTTATATTCTTTATTTAGATGGAACAATGATCAAAATCTTTCTAAATTTGCTGTTGTAATATCTCTGCAGTATGTATAATACTAGTTTTTTTGAAATACTTGAGAACAAATTGAATTTCCCAGGTAATAACAATGAAATTTGAGTTCCCTATATCATTCATTTATCTTTGAGCGTGATATATATTTTATATATAAAATTTAATGTTATCAATTTTATTATACTTATAGATCAATTCATTCATTTTTGAAAGATATTTAGTAAGTGCCCAATAGTAGCAAAAAATTAGATAAAATTCCCTGTCCTGCAGGTTTTATTTAAAAAAGGTGTTAAGCAAAAATAACAGCACTGTTAAATTTATGAAAATGAAAATAAAATTGCATATGTGTAAAACAGGAGCATGTATCTAAGACATCTGAGTCAATGCTAATTGGAAAAATAGCTGAGGAAACACCTAACTACAGTGAGAATGACCTGCATTTGGAAATCTTCTAACAAGTCCTGCTGAAGTAAATGTTGGGAGAAAGCTACCCTACTCCACTCTGGGTGGAGAGTGCTCAGACCATTGAAAATAGATCTACCATATGCCCCAGCTATTCCACTTCTGGAAATACACACAAAAGTGACCTGCAATCCTGTATTCGCAGCAGCACAATCTATAAGAAGGAAGACATGGAAAAAAATACCTAGATGTCTGTCAGAGGAGAAGATGAAGAAGCACTGGGACATCTATTCTATGGAATATTATTCAGCCATTAAAAAGAATAAAATTCTACCATTTGAAACAAAATGATCCCAACATACAGAGACCATTATACTCAGTGAAATAAGCCAATCCAAAAGTAATAAGAAAATCATATGTTCTCTTTGATATAAGACAAACATCATGTAAAATGTGAATATATATGTTGATTATATATATGTTTTATATAGACACACACATATATATTTTTCTAGATACAGCATTGCTTAGAATAAATGATTCTCTCTTTTTTAAATTAATTTATTTTTTATTTTGACAATCCTTACATATTTAATAGGGGTAAAAAAGGTTCAAGGCCTAAAGGGGGATATAGAGGAAGAAGCCCCACCCAGTTTCCCACACACCCTAAGTCCCGGATGTGGGGCATGCTCTGAGATACTCGATCAAGTGGTTCCAATAGTTCCCCATTCATGGGTCGCTGCCAGTCTCGCCACTCCAAGCACGATGTGGTCATTGAAGAGTCCATTGATTGACACAGTCCCTTCTAGAGTCTCCATTTGCCCAGTATTTTGCTGCCAACAGATAAATGATTCTCTTATTGAAGTGATAGCAGAATGGTCTCTTGGACATCCTCATAACTTTAAAATTTAAAAAGAGGCAAAATTTCTCAATTGACGGGTCACATTTCAATTAACTCTACAGAGCTCTCAAGTCAGAGAGCTAATGGGATTTTACATGTACAGAATAATGAGAATAAATGAAGAGTACATTTTCCCAGACTGGGTCACTCAATATCTTGGCCATGATAGAGCTTGATGCAGAGATGAAATATTCTGCAAAGTCCAACTCATTATCTCTGCAAGCAGAGGTCTGAAGGGCAAGGATAATAGTGATGATTTCCAAGAGAGTTTAATGTATCTTTCAAGGAAACAGTCACAATGATCTCGATAGTGAGGGAAATGCCACATCATATACTTTTCAGAATTTAGGCACCAAAAGGCCAGAAGGACAATATAGGACAAATGATTATGTTTGCTCACAATTTTCTAGGAGGTGCTTAGCATCGCCAGAGATTTTTCAGTATCAAACTATTTTCATACATACTGATGAAGATGTTTTAAAAATGGTTTTCTTGAAGAAATATTTTAAGCATGAATATCCCACATTTTATTCTGCTCAGGTAATGTTGATTACTTTGTAAACTTTTATTATCCATAAAAGCAACATAGATTCAAAATACTATATCAAAACAACAAAATAAGTCAGAAGTGACAGGCTCATGGCTTCACCCTACAAAAATCTGCAGCTTGAGCTGTGCCTCTATTTGTCAGATAAAAAGAAAACAAATGAATGAAAATAAAAACAGGTGATATCAGACAATGTTGCCTGACTTTTCCGGTATGATTTCTGTGGTAAGGAAAGTTTGTCATACGTGTATTTGCCATATGCGTATGAATTGGCAGGTCAAGAAGGTTACTTTCAAGTTCATCTTCCAAAGCACCACTCTAATTAGTGTCCTTTAATTAGCTGCGGTTGGATGTCACATTCATTTTGGAGCACAAGCATTTGTCTGATTTCATCTCTCCCCAAGCTTGTCCATATTTAAAACCCATCAATGTTGAAACTGATTTCTTTCATCTTTGCAAGTAGTGACAATAAAAAACGAGCAAATAAGTTGAGTGAATATAAATATTAGATGCCCAAACATATTTTTGTTCATCATAGCACAAGGGCTGGGCATCATGTTGGTCTCCATGCATTCTACAATGTCTTTACAAATGAAAAATAGATCTAGGTGCTCAAACACTTCACTAGTAACATGTGTGGGATCTAGCTTTCCATACAAAAATGCTGTTTTTTTCTATATCTACATAAAACTTTCTTGAAAAAAAAAGGAAAGACAAATGGAATGAAAGGAAAAAGGGAACAAAGCAAGGAATGAATGGAAGAGAGAGGAAGGAAATGGGGAAAAGAAAGAAATAAATATCAGACACTTCCAAATAGATACTAAGGTATTTTCCTTCCTTTTCTCTTCTTTACTTTTATAGCTTTCTTCTTTGTTAAGATTTATTTATGTATTTGAGAATCAGAGCTACCCGGAATAGAAGAGAGAGAGAACTGTCATCCACTGTTACACTTTCCAATTGCACAAAACTGTCAGAGTGAAGCCAAGCCTAACCCAGGAGCCAGAAACTTCTTCTGAGTCGCTCACATAGGTGCAGAGGCACAAGCAATACTCACTGCTTTTCTCAAGCCATTAGAAGAGAGCTAGATTACAAGTAGAATAGCGAGGACTGAAATCAATGCCCATTTGGGATGAAAGGGTTGCCAGCCCCACCAGTATGGATTTATGAGAGACATATTTTGAGGTTAAAACAGATGTAAGCAAATTGAATTTTTTTGACACATGCACATATATTACTGTACTCTTTATTTCATTCTAATTTACAAGACTGATTTGTCTTTGTGAACCCAAATTGCTTCCTGTTAAGTTGGTGAGATAATTATCAATTTTGCATTCACACTGATCTCCAATATTATATTAGTCAGCATTACCCCAAGAAAGAGAACCGATAGGATAAGAAAATGTTCTTCCAATATGGATTTATGCCCTGATAAGCCCATCCTCAATGGAGAATAGCATTAATCAAAAATATGTTTTAAAAAGCTTATTTATTTATATTGGTAAGGCAGATTAGATTTAGAGAGAAGGAGAGACAGATAGATTTTTCATCTGCTGATTCATGCCTCAATTGGCTGCAACGGCCTGAGCTGAGGTATTTTGAAGACAGGAACCCCTTCCAGGTCTCCCACATGGGTACAGGGTCCCAAAGCCTTAGGCCATTCTCCACTGTTTTCCCACATCATAAACAGGCAGCTGGATGGGCAGTGGAGCAGCGGGACATGAGCTGTCACCCAGGGGGGATTCCAGCATTTGAAAGGAGAGGATTAGCCAATTGAACCACTGTCCTGGGCCCCAAATTATATTTACTGTGCATTATATACCAAGCATTATAGTTTGGCAATATGGTACACTATGATACCCTCCTGATGGACAGCTGGCTACATGCTGCAGCTCTCTGTCACTGTCCTGCCAAAGAGAGTGTTATATTTAATATCACCAGAATGGGAAATGATCAAAAATCAAAGTGTAATTTCTGCTGAAAGCAAACTATTTTTTTCTCCAAACATGTTCACAAACTATGAAATTGAACACTCATCAATTGGGATCCATCTATATGCAGACGTATGAGGACATCTATTTTGGAAGTTGTCTCAAATGATTTCAGAAGCCAAGAAGTCTCATTATGTTCCATCAATAAGCTGGAACATCAAGAAAGCCAGTGGAAATTTTAGCATGAGGCTAAAATTTTAAGATCAAGTAGCTCTGATGCCTCAGAGCCAGAAAAAAAAAATGATTTTTTCCCACACCCTTTACAGTTTTTGGTTTTTCTGGGTTTTTAACGAGTTGGACAATGCAGCCTGTCTAGGGGAGGGTGAATGTCCTTCTCTAGCCTACTAATTTGAGTTAATGTCTTTTTGAAATAAATTCATAGACAGATCCTAAAAATAATATTTTCCCAGCTGTCTGGGAAGCACTGTGCCAAGTCAGCACATGTAGTTATCCATACAAATGTGAATCCCACTCTTGTATATATTGGTTTATCTCAAGTATTCAACTATATTTCAGTCAATTCTCTGGGCCTTTTTCAGGAAGCACATGGATTATCTCTATTTCTATTCCTTAGCTCACTTGAACACACTAGGCATTAATATGTCTTTATAGAGCCACACCTTCAACCTTCAACCATTCTCTTTTAGATAATTCTTCCCCAATTCCTTCCAGATCCAGAAGAGCAGGGACATTTCCTTTGCTTTGCTTTGTACCAAATCTAATCCCAAGTAGAAGCTCAACATGCAGTGGTTGAATGAATACATTATCTCCTAACACTTGCATTTAGTGGCCATTCAGTAGGCACTTACTGAACTGTGGTGGTTTTGTTGATTTTTTAACGTAAGTATTATTTGCACAAGTCTCACTTCCAAACCTAGTTTGTGTTTATTTCTTTGGAGCTGTGAATGTGTTAGAAGTTCTTCCCAGGAGCAGCGACAAGACCTTAGGCTCTTCAGAAGATGGAAGAACTCTCCTGAGGTCCTTTTCTTTCATAACAGCCCCACTCTGGACAAAGTGTACTCTAATGAAAATAGTCTTTTATATAACCTCTTTATTTTCCTTTTTATCATGTGAAATGAAAGTCGTCCTATATTGAGATCTAGATTTATGTACTTCAGATGCTTTTTGCTTGTGTTTTCTGAAACTTGCAGTTCTATAGAGATGCTTCAAGGACTTTAACAGATACTGGAATCAAATGTCAATGACATATATCTCAACATAAATATGTTTATAAAATATTTTAAAAGTTGTAAGAAAAAGGGGCTGGCACAATGGCCTAGCAGCTAAAGTCCTCACCTTGAACACGCTGGGGTGGCATATCGGTGTCTTTTCTAATCGCAGCAGCCCTGCTTCCCATCCAGTTCCCTGCCTGTGGCCTGGGAAGTAGTCCAGGACGGCCCAAACCCTTGGGACCCTGCACCCATGTGGGAGACTTGGAAGAAGCTCCTGGCTCCTGGGTGCCGATTGGCTCAGCTCTAGCCATTGCAGCCACTAGGAAAGTGAATCATAGGACAGAAGATTATCCTATCTTTCCTCATCTCTGTGTATCTGTCTTTCCAATAAAAATAAATTTAAAAAATTTTTTAAGAAAAACAATCGTTAAATTATTGCAAGAAACTAACAATTGAAGCACACGAATAAATTTGTGCTAACTGAATATTACCCAAAAATCTGTAGGATCTGGTGGTGTGGAAGCAAAGAAACCAATGTCTTTGCCTTCATGGTGCAGGGTCCCAAAGCTTTGGGCCGTCCTTGACTGCTTTCCTGGGCCACAGGCAGGGAGCTGGATGGGAAGTGGAGCTGCTGGGATTAGAATCAGCACCCATATGAGATCCTGGCACGTTCAAGGCGAGGACTTTAGGTGCTATACTATCCAGCTGGGCCCGGTTGTTGGTCTTTATCATTTATCTTAGATATTGAATAAATCACTATCTGTAGCAAGAAAAATGGGCCCTATGATCCCAGGTGGACTTTCCCCCTGACCTGCAATTTAAAGCTGCTTCTCTTTCCCTCTGAGTCCTAATCCACAGTCAGATACCTGAAGAGAAACAGGGAATCATTGCTGGACTTATCACCAGCTATCATTTTAAGCTTCTGTTTTCTAGTGTATGAAGGAGTGCTTTGATGAAAGAAAAAAAAAATTGAAATGGAGGGAAAGAACAAGAAACAAGGTATTTGTTGATCAGTTTTCTGTGATCAAGTGCTATGGCCCTTTTGCGTGCCTTTGTGTTTGGGTCAGCCTGCACCCCTGAGGCAGCAGTAGTGCGGCATTGGAGAGCCTGGTGCAGACACCAGGCTGCTTTTTCCTGACCCACCTTCCCGCTAGTATGCACCACGGGAGGCTGCAGATGGGGGCTCAAGCCTAAGTCTCCAATACCCATGTGGGCAATCCAGAATGACTAACATTCTTTTAAATAGAAACTAGTCTGTTTAAATGAGTGGACTATTAAAAAAAAGTAATCCATACTTATATCAAAGGTCTAAAAATATTTCTAACATTTAGTAACTATACTACTTACCAACTATTAGCTTTGTGATTCTAATTATAACCATTCTCATTTTGTCATAATTTATCTCCATCCTTTCATCCCAATTACTGTAATACCCAAGAAAAAATTACTAAATGATAGGTCTTCCTTAACCTGATATAAACGATGACTGAATTGATTTTTCTAGAGTTACTTGTAAAAATAACACCTTTCATTTTAATTTTTGAAGCTTAGATCAAACCACATGGATTTAAAAAGGATTGTGGGGAGAGAAGTGCTCAGTGGTCTGTGCGCACTAACTTATCTGGGAAGTCATCTAACCATTGCATACCCAAGTTACAAAATGTATATCACTATTGCTGAAAATACGAATTGCATATTTATCACTCTGAATAAGCCATTTTTAGTAAGTGGCATTATTCAAAGCATGAAAACTTGTTACATATTTTAGAAGGCTTTCTAGGAAGATATATAGGAATCATCTTAAAAGGCAGAACTATATCGGTAGTATCCCAAAGACATAAATGAAAGCAATACACATATTACAAATACTAATTAATTAATAATCAATATTATTTTGCTTTCTGATAAGACATTGTATTACAATAAATAAGCAGAAAGTGAAATAACACAATTAATTACTTTTTTAAAAATAAAGTTATATTTTTCTCTTCAGAAAGGACATTCAGTCACTGAATTATCCTGTTCAAAAAGAAGCTGGTTTGCACAATTTTTTTTAAAGAGTTCATGGGTTGGAGTCAACAGTCTGCATATGAACGTTTTCGCTTAAGGCTATAGGCTGGTTCCAAACTCATTCATAATGAGACTTTCATATAATTAATGCTGATATTCAGTGACTGTTTATGGGGAAAAACATATTTTTGCCCCAGATTATAAATTTGCTGTAATGTGTAATCTGATTATTTCTTTCATATGGTCAGGCTTAGTTGGCTAGCACGATCCTAAAATCCAGGAGAGAAACTTCAGTGGCTTTGCTGTCATCATCTAATTGACTTAATTATAATTTGTTAGCTTTATCATAAATCATACTTTATAATATATTATTGGCTTACTCTGTATTCCATTAATTGTTGTACTTGAGACAGGATGAGCGAGAGACAGAAAAGAGAGTTGTTTACATTATATCTTAAAAGTGAAAGTTCAAAAAATCAGATTTGGGGGCTAAATTGAGTATGTGTTCCCTACACCAGAATCAACTTAACAATTTCTTTGCTTCCTCTTGTCAAAATCAGCTTGACAATTTTTATCCAAAGCTCAATTTGGTTAGAATTCTGCTAAATCTACAAATAATTTTAGTAGAATTGGTATTTCAGCCATATACTAACTTCTCATCTGTAAGCAGAAGGATATGTTACATAATTGATTGATAATGTTTTTGTAATTTCTTTCAATAACATTTTTAGTTTTTTATATTTTTGCATTGTTAAAGATTCCATATATATTTAAAATTTTAATGTTACTGTGAATTTTTGTTTATTGTTGGTGTACATTTTTAACTGTACATTATCTTTGTATAATAGGCTTTGAAACTATGACTGTTTGAAGCACTTAACATATTCTCATGCGTGTGTAAGATCAGATTTCCTTGCCTTTCAAAATATTTTAACTTTATTTTGTTCTTTAAAGTACTTTCTAGGGTCATTAATGCAATATTGATAAAGGTGATGTGTCTTTAATTATTTCCAAATTCTAGAGCCACTCAAGTTTAAACATGCTGCTCATCATTTTAACAATTTTAGGGATATTATTTTTTTGCTTTTGTCTATGTTTAATTTTTAGACTTTTTGAAGGGCAAGCATGATGGTATACCATGTTAAGCTCCTGCCAGTGACACCAGGCACCACCTGTGGGTACTTGTTTCAGTTCCAAAGGCATAACTTCTGATCCAGTTGCATGCTAATGTGCCTAGGAAAGCAATGGAAGATGACCTACTTAGGCCTTTGCACCCACAAAAGAGGGCTGAAAGAAGCTCCTGAGTCCTAGTATCAGTGTGGTCCTGTTTCGGATGGTGCAGCCATCAGGTGAGCTGGCTAGCAAGTGAAAGATCTCTCTCCATCTGTGTGTGTGTGTGTGTTTGTGTGTGTGGTGCTCTGTAATTAACAACACATTGATCTTTAAAAAAAAATGAGCTTTTGTCAAGTGTTACTACTATTAAGATAATCTAATGCCTTTTAAAAAAGATTTATTCATTTTTATTGGAAAGGCAGATATACAGAGAGGAGGAGAGACAGAGAGGAAGATCTTCCATCCGATGATTCACTCCCCAAGTGATCACAATGGCTGGTGCTGTGCTGATCTGGAACCAGGAGCCAGAAACATCTTCCAGGTCTCACACACAGGTGCAGGAACCCAAGGCTTTTGGTCATCCTGGACTGCCATGCACCAAGCCCGATTTGTTTATTTTATTATTGTTGTTTTATATTTGAAAGGCAGTGTTACAGAGAGGGAGATGGGAGAGAAAGATAACTTCCATCCACGGACTTATTCTCCATAGGGCTACAACAGCCTGAGCTGGGACAAGGTCAAGCCGGGGGTCTCCTTTGAGTCTCCCACAGGGAGCCATCCTCGGCTGGTTTCCTAGGCCACAATCAGGGTGTTGGATCAGCAGTGGAGCTTCCGGTACATGAATGAGTGCTTAGGTGGGATCTCAGTGTCACAGGTGGAAGCTCAGCCTACTACCTGGCACTGGCCCTCATCCATCTAACTTTAATTAATGATACTTCAAGTGCTGTATTGTGTTAAATGTTCATGCAGAAGCTGCTCTTGCAGGTTAAAGTGTTCTATGAATGTCAATTAGGTCTTCTTGGTTAATATTATATTTGTTTTATTCTGATAGCAATTAGATTCTTAGTGAATTTTTAAGAGCAGTGGTGTGCAAAATTCTAAGCATAATTCTTTTCGCATTGTCGTCTTTCATTACAGTTTTGGCTTCATGCATCCTGCAACTAGTTTAGGTTCATAAGCATGAAGGAGTTTTATGATTTCCTGATTGATTAGCTTCATTGTCTTTATTAAATGCTTATGTTAATCTTTAATAATATTGATTGTTGTAAGGTGTTTTTCTATTTTTACTGTAGACCTTCCTACTTTATTGTACCCAAAGTTTGCAATATTTGTACTTTTATACTCTTGCTTATAAATTGTCCTTATATGCTTATTTATAGTATTTTGCTTATAGCAAATCTGGCAATATCTGCTTTTGTCAATGGTTACACTGCTAATATTTAATGTAAATATCAATATACTGAAGTTAGTAATGTTCACTTTTCTTTCTTTTCTATTTGGTTGTTTCTTATTCCTCTTATTCCTTTTATCTTTTTTTCTTATTCTCTTTATACAATGCATGTTTTTAAAATGTCCTGTATTTTCTTCAAAATTATAGCTATAATGATTTTTTCAACATTTAAACATAATTCTTACCTTGTGATAATCTACCATGAAATAATATTACATGTGTAGTGTAAGAAAAAAAAAACTCCAATCTCCATCATCCTTTTTAGTAATATCACCCAAAAATTTATTTCCATGTGTGTTGTAAACAATACAAAGCTTTGTTTTTTTTTAATCCTGATTTGAAAATTAATTATGTCAGGGACTGTCCTGTAGTTTAGCAAGTCAGTCCTCTGCCTATGCCACCAACATCAAAAAGTGGGCGTTCCATTGAGTCTCCTGGCCATTCTAGTTCAGATCCATCCCCCTGGTACTGGCTTTGAAAAGCAACAGAGGATGGCCCAAAACCTTGGACTCCTGCACCCAAGTGAGAGATCCAGATGAAGTTTCTAGCTAACGTCTATGGACCAGCCAAGCTCCTACCACTGTAACCATTTGAGGAAGCTTCAGGTGCTTAGCTTCAGAATGTCCCAGCTTCGGTCCAGGGCTAACCATTGAATCCTTTGCATCAGTGGATGACAGATCTTTTTTCTGTCTCTCTCTCTCTGTAATTGGGCCTTTCCAATAAAAATAAACTAATTGTAACAAACAAAAACATATTAACAAACATTCAAGTTTTTTAAAGGTTCATTTTATTTTTATTGGAAAGGCACATTTACACAGAGACAACAATCTTGTGTCTGCTGATTCACTCTCCAAGTGGTCACAATAGTCCAAGATGAGTCTATCCAAAGCTAGGAATCTAGAGATTCTTCCAGGTCTTCCACACAAATGTAGCATCCAGTCTTTGGGTCATCCTCTACTGCTTTCCCAGATCACAAGATGGCAACTGGGTGGGAAGTGGAGCAGCTGGGACATGAATTGGTGCCTATATGTAATCCTGGTACATGCAAGGTGAGGATTTAGCAACGGGGCTATCATACCAGGACCAACAATTAATATTTTTAAAACCTTAGTAATCAGAAGGGGCTGAGAAAGGTAACAATAGGTGACACAATGTGTCCAGCTACCAGTTATAACACTGGCACCATATATTAGGGATTCAGGTCAAGTTTATGCAGTTCCACTTCCAATGGATTGCCCCTTGAAAATAAATGGCATTTTGCAGTTACTCACCTGTTATGCTTTGACATTAAAGTACTCTCCACTCCTCACCCTTCCAGGTTTGCTCTTCAAAGGTTTATGCTAATAGTTGGTGGAGTAGATTTTTGCTAAGTCCATGGTGTTGAATGGAGTATACCCAGTGGTCTTTAAGTCATTGATAGCATTCTTTAAAAGTTAATTGTCACAAGGAGGCTGATTTTATGACCGATTGGGCTTCTTATTTTTCTCTGCTTCCTAGTTTACAGTGTAATAATCTCTCTGTCACTATTCTGTCCCACTCACCGAATGCTAGGCTGATGGGGCCACCCAATCCTGGACCAAGAGCCCCTAAAACTGTGAGCAAAAGCAAAACCTTCCTCATCAAGCAGCTCCCCTCAGGGATTTGTTATAGATCTGAAAAACCACACATTCGTGATTTTGAGTGCTTTTTACTCATTTGGAAAGGCTGACGATTCTATGTGACATTTTTCTGACTGAAGAATGCTTTAAAGTATTTCTTTTAGCTTTGGTCTATGGAATTATAAACTCTTTTTTGTGGAAAAACTTATAAACCACTCAATTTTCAGTCTTTTTTTTCCTTAGAGTATTTCAGGTTGACAAATTTCCATGTCTCATTTCCTAAAAGTGTTTTCTATTATTTTAGGGTTTCATTACTTTTTATAAGAGGTCCTAATTATCATTGTATTTGTTTTTCTATGCATAATGTATCCTTTATTTTCATTGCATCTCGTATGTCTTTGTTTCTTAGTAGCAATGTGCTTTGCTTTCCCAGAAATGCCGCTGTCGGTCCCCTTGATGTGTTATGATTCTGCACGTTTTCCTTGTTTAAAATTTATTGAGCTTTTCAGATCCTTAGGATACAAATTATAGTTAAACTTGGATATTCTTCAGCATCGGTTTTCAAAAGCATCTTTTTTGTGTGTTCCCCATTATGTGTGGATCTCAACTGCATTGAATTATTCTGTAGTTCTAGAGGCTTAGGTAAGGTTTACTTTGTAGCCGTTTCTCCTCTTTATTGTGTACAGATTACATCGCTATGTTTTCAAGTTCAATGATTTTACTTTTGGGTAATGTTTAATTTTCTATGAATTTATTCCATAAAACTTTTTAGATAGTATCATTTTGATTGCCAGAATTTTTCTTTAGATTTTTTAATGTATTATTTCTGATCTATTATGTCCTTTTTAATAAAGTCTTGTTTATAATTGTGGCATGTTTTTGTATTGTTTTGTCTATGATCTTTATGATTTCTAGATCTGTGTTACAATGAATTTTATCATAATTACATGTCACTATTTGTAGTTAGTGTTACAAGCATTTTGACAGGCTGCTGGCATTGTGGCTTTTGCTTTTGCTTTAAAGAGTATTACTTTTAATTTGGAGACTTGAAATTTGTTTTCAGGTTTTTACTTTTGTGTTGCAGTTTTCTAAAGCATGCACATTAAAGCATTCTTTTCAGGGGAAGCTCAGCCATACTTCCTTTCTGTTTGTTTGTTTGTTTTAATTTTAATTGGAAAGGCAGATTAACAGAGGGAAAGAGAGAGAAATTGAAAGATCTTCTGTCTGTTGATTTGCTCCCCTAAGGGCTGCAACAACCAAAGCTGAGCTGACCCAAAGCCCAGAGCCAGGAGATTGTTCTGGATCTCCCACACCAGTGCCAGGTCCCAAAATTTTGGGCCATCTTCTGCTGCTTTCCTGGGACACTAACAGGGAGCAGGATGGGAAGTGGAAGAGCTGGGACACAAACTGGCACCCACATGGGATCCCAGAGCCTGCAAGGGTAGAATCTAGCGTTGAATGCTAGAATGGAGCCTTGGCACCCAGCATTCAAACCACTTCTGTTACACAGCTTTTATCTCCATGAAATGCTTGGATGAGCAGGGAAGCCTTTCCAATATGGGAACTGAATATCTTGCTCTATGAGAGCATGACCTTTTGGGAGAATGAGTTAGTAGATATTCTGTCTCTCTCTCTCTCTCTCCCCCTTTCCAAAAGAGCGAAAAATAAATCAAAGAAAAAAAAGTGAATCTTATTTTATTTTATTTTTTTTTATTACAAAGTCAGATATACAGAGAGTAGGAGAGACAGAGAGGAAGGTCTTCCACCCGATGATTCACTCCCCAAGTGAGTGCAATGGCCAATGCTAAGCCCATCCAAAGCCAGGAACCTCTTCCAGGTCTCCCACACAAGTGCAGGGTCCCAAGGCTGTGGCCCGTCCTTGACTGCCTTCCCAGGCCACAAGCAGGAAGCTGGATGGGAAGTGGAGCTGCCAGGATTAGAACCGGTGTCCATATGGGATCCCAGGCATTCAAGGCGAGGACTTTAGCCACTAGGCCACGCCGCCGGGCCCAAAAAAAGTAAATCTTAAAAAAAAAAAACATCCGAGGCCTTTTCTCACTTGCTTCTTGGAGTTGTATTCCATAAATATCTGTCTCATACTCTACAGACTCGAACTTTAGAAGTTTATTTCTAGAGTCCTTTTCAACATAACTTCCCCCTTATCAGAACCCTAGCTAATCCTTAAGCTGATTCAGTCTCCCAAAATCCTCTCCCCATCTCTTCAATTAAAAAGGCTTAGTCTGCTTAAATTTCACTTTCAGTGGTCTAAGAGTAGACTTGGTGGGGCGGAGACACACTGCATGCTCACATCCTCCATTAGAGCCCAGGCTGCACTGCTGCTGATTCAGCTGCCGGCTGATTTATGCTAACAGGCAGCAGATGAGTGTTGTAGTGTTCAACTTCCTTTTATCTAAGTGGTGATCCAGTTCCGGTTTTCTATGCTTGGCTCTGACCTGGCCCAACTGTGGCTATCATGGGCATTGGTAAAAAATAAGTAAATTAAATGGCAGATGTAGGATTCTCACTCCCTCTTAGTCCTTCTGCTTTTCAAGTTAATTGAAAAATAAATAAACACATAAATCTGTAAAAAATAAAAGTCATGTCCAGCCAATGAAACGAGAGCATTGATTGCTTCATATGATCTCCACCATTTTTCAAGATCAAGAACCTGCTTCATGTAATGTCCAATGTCTGGAAATACTTTCATACCTATCTGTCTATCTACATACACATAGGTACATGTCTATGTATTTGTGTGTGTGTGTGTGTTGTGGTTTGCGATTTTGTCATTGTTTCTTTTTCAGGGCTGACTACAGAAAATGATGTAAAATAATTAAATATAAATTAACACTGTATTATTGCTAAAATGCATGATATCTTATTAGAAATAGTAAAAATTAATCTTGAGATAATTGGAAAACATGCTTTTTGTTCTGTCTTTGTTATGAATGCTGGCTGTGATAAAAAGGACACAATTACTTTGGGCTTTCCGTTTCTTTAAATATCAAATGTTCTATTGGGGCCAACATGGCTTCATAATAATTTAAGCTTCCGCCTGGCACATTGGCAGCCCATAAGGTCATTGGCTCACTTCTTGGCTCCTTTACTTCCAGTCCAGCTCCCTGCTGGATGTTTGGGAAACATAGAAGATAACCCAGGTGTTTGAAACTTTGCTCCCCAAGGAGAGAGTTAGAGTTCTTGTCCTGGCCCTGTGTGTTGCACATCGGAAAATTAGAGCAGAGAATGCAAGTTTTCTTTCTCTGTTTCTTCCCCTCCCTCCTTTTCTCTATCTTGATCTCTCCTGTCACAAATGACTTTTCTGAAAAAAGTGATCAGATCATTTTTAAAAAGAGAAGAGGTAGTAAAAGCTGCCTTATGCCTCTGTTGTTGGGAATCGTGGAGTATTGCGATTGCATTTTACTTCACCTACACATTTTGTATATGAAATTAAAGAAAGAATCTTTACCAGTAAGGTTTATTCTGGCATTTCTTTTTGCTGTAATTAGAGCAATTTAATTCATTTTAGTAAAAAGCTCATTTTGAAATGTAAGTGAAAATAAATTGATGTTTGACATAAGTCTAACATATTATGTTCTCTTAGATATAATGATAAATTAAGTACAAATACTCAAGCAGATGGTTTTCAGCCACAGGGCACAATGCTCTAATTTTCTGTTCATTACATGTATACCCACACCCAATTTTTCATATTATGCATTGTCTAAGCACAAATCTATTTTTAATCCAACATGCTGTAGTTTACCATCACAAGGGATTATCAAGTGTTCACATACACGGCAGTTTCTGTTTGTGTGTAAGAGATTCTGTGTTCTGCGCCATTTTTAGATAAAAACGACCAAGATGTTTATAATAAGAGTAAACTAGGAGAAATAAAGTGCAATCTTATAAATATTTTCTCCATTCTCATTTTGGGAGCAAAATTCATAGCATGTGGCAACTTTCAAGAGACCATGTTCTTAATGAAATTAAAAATAAAAAGCTTTGACAGCTGAATATCAACATTTTTTGCTATTGTGGTTAATGTTTATTTCAAAAAATCCACCATAGGATAAAAAAATCCACTTATTTACTATAGAAACCTTATATTGGGCCCGACGTGATAGCTTAGGTGCTAAAGTCCTCGCCTTGTATGCGCCAGGATTCCATATGGGTTCCTGTTCCTGTCCCTGCCACCCTACTTCCCATCCAGCTCCCTGCTTGTGGCCTGGGAAAGCAGTTGATGACAGCTGAAAGCCTTGGGACTCTGCACTCTGCTTCTGGCTCCTGGCTTTGGACTGAGCTCTGCCCTGGCATTGTGGTCACTTGGAGAGTGAATCAATGGACGAAAGATCTTCTCTGTCTCTCCACCTCTGTGTATATCTGACTTTCTAATAAAAGTAAGTATATCTTAAAATAAAAATCCATAGGTCCCAGCACAATGTCTCACTGGCTAAATCCTTGCCTTGCAAACACTGGGATCCCATACGAGCCTTGGCAAGTGTTTAGGCTTCTTTTTTTCTGACAGTTTTCGTTGTTGTTTGTAAATTTTAGTTTTGATGGTAATTACATAGTTGATAAGGGTGCCTGCCCATATCAACCATAGGTGGGAAGGGTCAGGAAATAGGGGAAGGTGGAAGAGGCCATTGTTTCCTATTTTGGTTTTCTTCCTGTATCCAGGGGCAACAGAGGAGACAAGGGGAGAAATGGCACCGAGCATCTTATTTACATCAGTACCCGGGAATGGGGTATGGTTACCCAATGGGAGTATTAGTTTTTGAAAAAGCCTTTTAATGCTTACTCAGTACTATATAGATGACAATTCCTGGAGATACAGTAGTTGAGAAACACATTTCATTCTTTGTTAAAATTAATTATCAAATCTAACAGTTACATGCTTTGTAGAGTTTCTATTAGTTTTTAAGATTCCTAGCAACCGAAAGAGAGGCATAATTTCACTTAGGCACTGAAGAGCAGAAAGAATGCTTGATCTGCTGCAGGTTTCAGAGTTAGTAATAGGCAGAGCTGCGGTGCAAAAGCTAGGACACCACATCTCAAAGTTTTTATTATTGCACATATTAGTGTGTGGCAGAAGAGATAAGTCAAAACAAGAAATTAAAATACACAGTGCACTAGATAGTAATATTACATTTTACTTATTATTATTATTATTATTCATTGTTTAGCAAGGAAGGCTTGTCGTTTGGGTGCTTGCAGGATAAGGGCTGTTGTTTCAAGAAAGAGCAACATTTGAATAGACCTGTTGAAACATATAAGAGAGCACTTCAAAAAGTTTGTGAACACATGCAATTTAAAGGTCAGTTTATGTGGCTACAGAAATCACAATCCATCTTTTCTTACATAATATTTTTTTTAAAAAACTGATTGAAGTACTTACAGATATTTGTAATTATCGAGATGAAAATAACTAAAAAATTTAAGTCAATAAACACATTAGTGTGTCGTTTATCCATTTGCATGAATTATTTTTAATAATAACTACTTCAGTCAATCGGCCTTTATTCAGCCAGAAAAATATTCGAAATCTTCAAATAAGTGTTAGTGATAGATAATACTAGTTACTTAAACTAGAAACTGACAGTGTATGTTCTTGAATGCATTGCATTGTGATAACTATAATCACAAAATGGAATGCAATTAATCATTGAAAACTGTGCATTAGTAATGGTTAATTATACTGATAAAACACAACTGATAAACCCTGTAACAGCTCAGATTGCCGTTGTTGGAAAAGTTTAACTCTAAATCAAATAATGATGTAACGTAACTTAATTTTTGCAAAGTAATGTTATTCTTTGTATTCACTAATTATGCTGTGCTTACGAATAAGTGGCTGGTTCTTAGTCTAATTTCTTGAAAGTATGTATTAATAAAAGCTGAAAGTACTTTGCTTTGCTTTAGGCTGTATAATGCATTTTGTAAGAAAATGGCATCCATTCCTTTCTTAAAAAAAGCATCTCTTTCATTATTCAAAATGGGAAATTACAGAAAGACAGGTACAGTCACAAAAAGAGCTCTCATATCCCTGTATAGACCTGAAATGGCTATGACTGTTTTCTCAATGCCAGGTTGCAGCTGTGAGCCAGGAACTTCTTCCAGGTCTCCCAAGTGGCTTCAGAGACCAGATGACTTGCATAAACTTCCACTGCATTTCAGGTATGCCAGTGGGGAGCTGGATAGGAAGTGAAGCAGTCAGGGCCTGAACTTGTGCAGGAGGCACCAGTTCATAGGAGGCAGCCTGGTTTGCTATGTCACAATGCCACTCCCCGACTCTTTTTCTACAGAAACTTGATATTGGGTGCTAGTTCATGTCCCGGAGAATCTGCTTAACATCCAGCTCCCCGTTGTGGCCTGGGAAAGCAGTTGTGGACAGCCCAAAGTCTTGGGACTCTGCACCGCATAGGAGACCCAGAAGAGGCTCCCAGCTCCTCTCTTCTGATTGAGCTGTTCTTCAACAGTTGTGACCACTTGGGGAGTGAATCAGCAGATAGAAGATCTTCCTCTCTGTCTCTTCTCTCTGTATATCTGACAGTCGAATAAAAATAAATAAATCTTAAACAAGAAACTTTATATTGTAGTTATGTATTGTCATCTTAATTAGTATGTGGAAATATGCAAGTCATCTGGAGTACAAATTATACCTCATCTCTCTCACAAGATACACACACACATATATGAACGTATCTTTATCCATTTTTATTGGTCTATTGATTTAAAATGTAAAAAAAAGGTTTTACCTGTATGAACTTTCAAATGAAAGCATCATCAGTATTGGAAAAGTAATATGATTGAGCCCAACAAATTTGTGGGAGGATTTCTGGACTTCAGCACACTGACATTTGGCCATGTGTCTTTTTTGGTATGGACTACTGTTCTTGTAAGGTATTTAATCATTTCTACTCTCCACCCGGTAGATACCAAGAACACCACCTTCCCCATCTCCTCTGAGTTCATAAGGAAATAGTTCTCCAATTCCTCCCAAATATTCTCTGGGGCCAACATCACTCTTAGTTGAGAACCACCAGTACTGAAAATGGGTTCTTACAGTTCAATTGATAATACTACACTTTATTGAGCACAAGTTAAATGCTAAATGCTTTGATACCTACCAAAAACACACAATGTCATCCATTCATCTCTTCTGCCACAGCAGGAGACTGGAGAGGTGCTTATTTGGAGTTGCGGGAACTGAATCCCCAAGGGCCAGATTCTTATAATGAATAAGTATCAGGAAAAGCACTGCAATCTGCACATTTTCCTGACATCCTACAATTATGTTCCTGCCAACTCCATTACACTGCTCTTATCTCTTTATGATTTGAGTTCAAAATGCCTTCAAATTAAGTAAGTGAATTTAAAAGGCGACATTTGTAGCTTACACAAATAGTTTGTAATTTTGTAAACTCAGGTTGAACTATGGGTAGTGTTCAGATTACACAAAACACACGTTCTGCCACCCAGTGAAGGCCTGAGGGGATGTTTGCCTGTGGTTGGTTTGGGCTGACACATCCAAAGTGGAGGGAGGAATAGGCAGAAGCTCCCAGGAAGAGATGACAGAGCTCCCGAGACTGGGAGACATGCCAAAAACAAAGCCACGATGGAGCTGAGTTGGGTGGGGGTGTGGGGTTCTCTCCACAGAATATGTTAAGCCTGCCAAAGAAAAGAGTAACATAGCAATGTGCTAGATCCTTTGTCACCAATATGTTAGGTCAGAAGAAAGCAAAAAATACAAGAAGGCACTTTTAAACTAGGAATGCTGGAGAAAATAGTGTCATTTACCAATTGGAAGAGCTCTTGAACAAGTATCACATATAATACAGAAATATTTAAAATAGTTTAGATTTTACATTAGAACAATCACATCTCTAATTTCATGTAACAAGTAACCTTGTAAAAGTCATTAAATATGTTTAAGATCAATTTGGAAACATTTTTCTCACTGGTAGTAAGTTTTTTTATTTGATCACCAGTTAGCAGTTAATAGGAATGAACTGAACCATACTACAAATCAAAACAAAGAGGCAAATCACTGTGGGAATGCTTTCTAATGCGAAAGGTGAACCAATTCTTGATTCTGATAAAGTCATCAATAGAGCGGATTAACAAAACAAATTGGAAACAGGTAGAGCAGAAAAGGACACTGCACTGCTGCCTAAAATCATTTAATTCACAATACAAATTTGAAATATTATCAAGAAAAACTGGGTTAACACTATTGAAAAAACCTAATTAGTGTATTAGGTTTCTGTTGCAGTTTCCATGTGTGAAGTCCAAACTGTAATGAAATTGTTAGCCAAGACAACATTCACACCAGAAACTTAACCAAAGAAAAACTTCGAAAGTCAACTTCTCACGCTGTTGACAGAATTCATTTGCTTACAGGTAAAGAACTGGAGTCTCCATTTTCTGAGAAGCATTAAGCAGAGCTTTTCTGCTCCTATACTTTTCTAACGCTTATTTATCATGGTATCTTCATAGGTTGTTCATAGCATGGTTGATTGTAACTTCAAGTCTAGCAAAGAAAAATACAATTTGTGTCAAATTTTCACAAGTGAAAATGCATTATAATAGAAATAGACATAATCAGAAGTAACCTATGTATAAATGTATCTTCATATATGTGTATGTTGTGGAAGATGGGGGGTCTAATTTCTACTCTATATCTTTGCCTTCTGTTGAGTTTTCTAAGCACAACCACAGATAGAATGCATGAATGTGTAAAGATGAAAAATCACACACACACACACACACACACACACACACACTCACACTTGGTGGAGGACATAGTTGAGAAGTCAAGTAGGTCAGGAAGGAAAAGAGCTCGAGGGAAGCAGACACAAAGAGTGTAGGAAGAAAGAAGAAAGAAGAAAAGACTAAGATAGTAGTTGGCTGTTCAGGCCTGTTCTGTGAAGTCCTAAGGGGCATTGCTCTTCTCACCTCCAGTCTCCACGAATGGAGATATATACTGGAGAGGGGGCTCTTTGACTGATAGGCAGATGAGATCACAGAGGGTGGAGGTGTGTGGCTTCTGATATGTGGTCTGATTCTAGATGCTGGTCTTATCCCTTATCACTTGTATTGTATGCTTTCCTATGTATTTACTTACACATAAATGTATAATGAGAGTGACATATCACCTCTGATGTTTTAATTATTCACAATCAAATCACAGATCTAATCCACACTAAAGGGAGATTATAGTTATGAGCATGAATATAAGACATATTATTTTCTGTCCACTGCAGTTATGCTTAAAACATTATATATTAGCATTCTCTAAAGACGCATACATGATGGGGAGTTCGAACTTTAAGAAAGTAGAGTTAATGTACACTTACGTTGGCACAAAATATTCTGAAATCTATGCAGTTTTTTTACAATATTTATTTTTCAAAAATGTCTTGAAAACATTTAGTATTGTGTTTATGAGTGTGTGTCCAGACACACCCACGCACATAGACAATGTGAGAACTGGCATAAGAAATTGATCCTGATAATTGCAGAGGCAGAGAAGTTAAAGGATCCTTTATGCAGAAGCTAGAGAGTCAGTGGTCTAGAAAAAGCAAGATTCCAACTCTACCAATCAGGCAGGCAACATTCTCTTAGTATCTTTAGTTTCAACTCTTCAATTGATTTAATGAAGCTCACACACATTGGTGAAGATAATCTGTTTCCCTGAATGTATCTGTTCACGTGTTTATCTCATAGAGAAACAACCATACTGCAGCACCGAGAATAACTTTATGCTGGACATAAATATTGGAAACCCCTTGTCAGCCAACAGTCAGGACTTGTCAGGACAGTTGAATATCACACACCGATTTGGGCTAACTTGTGCAGATACACCTTTATTTGGTAACGTAAAACTTCAAGTCCATATTAATCAAGCAAACAACAAAATATGCCAAAAATTTGGCATATAAATCAAGAAATAGGACATTTAAATAGAAGAATACATATCACGTGTCAATGAGATAGAACTTGCTAAATGTAACATTTTCAACTCTTGTCTAATAACTCTTTTCCTCACTGGAATCAGATATTTCTGGTAACTCTGTCAAGTGACAAAATGACATTTCCAGCTCGTTTGCTTGAGAGACAGACCTGACAAATATATTTTAGAAAAATTTATCCACAATCCTCCTTCTAATCTTATAATCTGACAGCTGCCAATATGTAATTAGATCTTAAAATCTGTAATAAGAAATACCAATGTTTCACATTCCTCATAAGAATAAAAGTCCTAATAAATTGTCACTGTAATTTGTTCTTCAATTTGTTAAAATAGTGAAGGTAACTGAACATGAAATTTCAATTCAAACAGAAAACAATACGTCATTATGTCCTATAAACATTATTTTTTCTATATATGTTGATGCTTAGAATATCTTTATTTGACAGGTAGCCTAGGTGTGTGCTGTGTACACTGTGGCGTGTGTCTGTGTGTCTGTGCGTGTCTGTGTCTGTGTGTGTGTGTGTCTAAGAGAATGAGAGAGTACAACTTTCACCTTTGTGAATATGCTTCTTCTCTCATTTAATAGTCTTTTAGTACAAGCTGCCACTTGCTCAGAAAGCACTGAGGTAAAGCCATCACCATTAACATTTTAATACAAAAATGTGATGTTTACATTAACCTAGAAAATTTGCTGTTACCTACAGAAAGTTTGTCTCTTTGTAAATAGCTTACTAGCCTTTTACAAAGTCACTGAGCTATTAGCCAGGTAATGAATAATAATTTTGAGTTGTATTGAATAACGTACTGGATTAGCTGAGTAAAGCAAAGTTTTAGTTACTTCAGCTATTTACATTGGTTTTGGAAATCCAGAATTATTCCTCAGTATAAACCGTATTTCATTTAATTTCATATAATTTGAATATCATTATTAATGCAATTTTTAATAAGAGGATATGTTAATTGAACTTTTTGGCAAATGTTTATCCAGTGCTGACTTGATGTCATTCACCAGCTGAGAGATAAATATCCTCCAAGATGTTCCAAGTCCTTTCGCACAATGTACAGAGTTTTGGGGGATCCTTCTTGCTCACTTGTGGGCTGGTCTTACTGACCCGCTTCTGATGAACAGAACAGGGCAAATGAACGAGAAATCATTTTCAGGAGTAAGATAACAAAAGAGTGAGCCCTCATCCTCTCTCTAGCTATCACAGGCTGAAGTTGGAGTCAGCTGCCTTGTTAGCTGCCCAGTGGAAAGAATCTTGTGCCAAGTTCTTGATCAATAATCCAAGTCAAACATCTGAGTGTCTTGAAAGCAGATCCTTTTTCATGAAAACTTTGCACTGAAGGAATCCTAGCTGATTCTTTATTGCTTCCCTGTAAGAGCTTCTGAGCAAGAGAGTGTGTTTAGCTGAGTAAATGCAAAAGAAGAGGATGACAAGTGTGTGATGCTTTAGCCACAACAACAATAGATATTTAATACACATTCCATATATGTACTAGGCAGAAAATTAGAACTGTATATGTAAACAAAAGCATATAGCAGACGGAATTCTATGATAATCCCTTCCACATCCTATTCTCATTTCTCTGTGTTTGGGCTAATTGCAGTCAACCACAGTCATACAATATTAAATGTGAAAATGGCAGAAATAAATAATCGCCATTCTCAGTAGCATGATGAAATCCCATGCCACCCAAACTTCTTCAGTAAAAGCATGGAATTGTACAAATAGAATTCAGTACCATCTGCAGTTAATTTGTTTTTTAAAAATCTACTAAAAACTGATGGAAATAAGAATATTATTTGTTTTAACTAATTATATGTAATACAGAATTTAAAATAATTAAGAGGGAATCCTCAAAATAATTCCAATCATGTTACTACCTTAGTGGTGCAGACTCCTAGATTGATGTTTGAAAATATTTATTTGGATTTAGAAATTCTACATCATATTCTAAAAGTAATTTACATTGTTTTTATTACTTGTATTTTTAGTGTTTTGAAATCAAGGTACTTTATTTACAAAGGGCAAGACCTTAATTTGGGCATAACTTCTTAGTCACTTGAGACCATGTCCTTTTAATCTGTGTTTTAAAGTTAGTATGATTAATCTAATTCTTTCTGCCCTTAGCTAAATGCAAATTCCAGAGGGGACATTTTTGTTAGTACATAAAGCAAATTATTAGAAAAGTCATTAAAGTAAGAATCAGTTCTCATTTTGGAATATTTCCAGATGAATTGCAAGGTTGCGATAAGAAATGAATCTTACATTTTTAAGTAGTTGTTATCATTCATGGTAATGTAGTTACTTAAACTTTCTGGGAAACTTAGCAGGCCAAATCTATGCAAATAAACAACACTTAAATAATCCAATCAATTGCATGAGGAAAGATCTAATTAATTAAAAATATTTATTCTCGCCACATATTTTTTTCTGCGTATGAAGAAACAACAAAATTGATATTAAAACACTGTTTGTATCAATTGACTGTAGTTGCACTATCTACCTAAAAAATTTCCCTCTTGGTTGGTACAAACTGAAACCGGTAACAGTTTTACATGATATAATTTAAAAGAAAAGGGGTGATATGAAGCATGCTTACTGAAGATAGACAGTTGATATGGCAAAGTCCGGCCAATTGGCACTTACCCTTGCTCTTCCATACACCAGTAGATTTAGGGACCTGGTCTAGCCAGGCCCTGCTCCAGACCCACTCTGCATGCAGGCCAACATTTATTACTGCCCTACCTAGTCACCCAAACCTCCCAGGGCTCCCAGTGCCAACTCTCACACTCGCGGTTGGAGTAGTGGTTGAGCAGAGCCTGCAGTCTGCCCAACAGGCTCACTCCAAGCCTTGGGTCTTGCATGTACCAGTTTGTGATGCTGCCCGATGTAGCATGGCCCTCTCACCTCGGCTTTGCTGGTGGGTGCTATAGCTTGACTTCATTCAGCCTGTCCCCAGTTCCAGCTCGTGTTTGGGGGTGCTCCAACCTAGCCCAGCCCAGCTAACTACCAAGTCCCAGCCACAATGTGAATTGGTGGTTGCTGCATCTCAACCCAGTTAAACCTGCTAGTAGGTGTTATAAACTGGCCCAGGCCAGCCTGCCCCAAGTTTTGACCCACATATATGCCAAAAGATATTGTAGCCTAACCTGGATTTCCTCCAGCTTCAGTTCTTGTGCTCACCATGCAGGACTGTGTCTTAACATGGTAGTTCAAGGTACTTACATGTGATTTCTAATTTTCACACATAAAATCATTTCCTGGACCAGCATTGTGGCACAATGTTAAGTCATAGCTTGTGATACTGCGTCATAAATAGGAGTAGTAGTGCAAGTCCTAACTGTTCTGCTTTCAACCCAGCTCCATGTTAATGCACCTGGGAAAGCAGTGGAAGATGACCCAGAACCTGGTCCCCTGCCATCACTTGGGTGACCAAGATGGAGTTCCTGGCTCCTGGATTCAGGTTGGCTCCTCCCTTGCCATTGTGGCCCTCTGGGATGTAAGCTGGCATATTGAAAGTCAATCTCTCTCCCATTCTCTCTGTTTTAGACATTCTGTAATTCCAATAAACCCACAAAAGAATTATTTTTGATTTCTAAATTTTACTTCATTTATTAGTGAAATATCTTTCCTTTGAATCCTAAAATAAACTCTCCAAATTGCTTCTTACCTTATAATGCTATCTCCTCAGTTCATTACCCAGATGTCTTTTATGTTCTTCTACTTGGCCTTTCAAAAGTTTCCTTATTTAGATATCGTCTAACTTTTGTGGTCCTTTAGATTTGAATGTGAGATATGTTTGGACTTGGATGTAGACTATTGGCTCATTAGTGGTTGTAGTTCATCAAGCTGGAGGGTATATTTTACATGTGGGAATAATTGGTAATGAGTGTGTGCTGATGATGAAGCTGAAGTTTTAAGATTTGGTACATTTTGGAAATGGAATGTTTAGAACAAAACTATTGTGCATGGATAAATACACTTAAAAATGCAGGGGAAGAGTAGACAAAGAACAGATATGATTGGCTCTACAGGGTATCAAACGGTATGGGTGTGACTTTCTTGCTTGTTTATTATCCAGGAACCTTTGTGTTTCTTACAAGCAAGAATAAGACCTTACTAAAAAAAAAAAAAAAAAATGCTTGAAGGGAAGCTCCAGCATGACAGGAGCTTGGGCAGGTAAGGTGGTTTAACTAAAGGTAGGACAGCCAGTTGGAAGCTGATTCTAATAATCTAAGCCTGGGAAATTGATATGGAAAAGGAGGATGGATACATAAAGAGATAGTGAATATGCTACCAGTGTATGTGAAATTTGCTTGGAATCTGACCTAAAATGGCATTTTTAAGTTAAAGGGAGGGGAAAATTTTAAATGTTTTCTCATGCTTTACATTAATGTAACAAGAAATAAAAGATATTGTTGATTCTGAAAAGCTTAAGAAGAAAAATTAGGAACTCAGATTTGAGTTAATGAACTTCCAAATGATAACTCCTTATTGTCAGTTAAAGAGATTATAGCCTAAATTTACCTGGAAGAAATGAAAAGGAAAACCACAGGGAGAGACTGGAGGAATAATTACACTGAGGAAGTGCTGAAACATGATAGTGTCTTCAAGATTGAAGAGTTGAAAGAGGCAGATGTGGATCATTGTGTCAATTTATATTGTACATTGGTTTGGTTTTGGCCTCAGGCTTACAAGTCTATTTTAAAGGTGCAAATAGCCATATTCTCACCCTTTGGGATTGTTCAATTTCTATTCAAAGATAAGCACTTGCTGTGTGACTGACTGCACCTTACTACTTGCTAGTGCGAGAAGCTGCAACAGCAGATTGACAAAAGATTTTTCTAGTGGGCGTATTTTCAGCACTGTATGAAATACAAGCTACAAGAAAGATTTTGCTTCAGGCTCATCCTCCCATGGGCTGTGGATATGTGTGCATGAGCCAATTTGCACCCCTTCACAACACTTCCATTCATCTAAAATTACAATACCATCCTTATGTGATTTTTATGCACCCACAGGAATTAAGCTCATCATTACTATTATGACAGTAAAGCTCTCTTAAGAAGTTGCTATGTTGGAAGTTTTCCCAAATGATTCATTTGGATTTTCATTTTCTACCTCCAAGTATATAATTTCCCATTTCCATTTTTAAGATACTTAACGTGAATTGTGATGTTGTATTTAAAATATTTCTGTAAGAGGATTTTAACAAGACCCATCATTATGGCAAACAGACTATACTATGTTTTGGCTTACAATTCTTTTGTGTCCATGTTTACAAATTATACATGTGAAAGTAAGAGTTTAAAATTATATAATTAGCCTCAATGAGAATCTGTTAAGTGTTTTTATTCTCTGAATAGCACAAGATAAATGTCTGTTTGAACACACCTTTGAATATCTTTTTCTTTCAAGTCCTTTATTGTTGAACAGATCACAGGATTCCCCGGATTGATCATCCAGAACGCAGGATTTTTAATGGATTTAGGGTTTATGTATATGTAGATTACAACATCCTTTGTGCTTATTTAAAATTCCTCCACCTTTTTAGATCAGTAAAAGTTACTGTTTCAGTAAGATAACAATGGTAACTAAATAAGAAATCAAGCATTTGTCATTTGACATTTGTTTATCTCCATTGTTCTGGTCAGCCGAGGGGAAGGTATTTCATTGTTGTTTGGAAACAGTGGTAAACAGGGAAGAATAAATATCCTCTGCTTCTCCACAAACAAAGATCAAAATACAGTAGATCAAAAATGTGGTATGTGCATGAAGTTAGCATCATATTTCTGCTGTAAAATAAGTTTTTTTCCTAAAATATTAAAAATTTATATGGCTTTTCTAGAAGATCTAATGAAAACTCTGACACTGCCAGCATTGGCTTGCGAGCCTTTTACTATTTCCTAGGTGTCTGAAATGCTCTATTTGTCAAAAGAAAGTTTCCTGAGAAGATAGTTTATCCATCAGGAATCTCATTATTCATACAGAATATATTTGAATCTGTAAGTGTTATTATCTGATATACTATCTAACTTGATTCATAAGGAGAACTATTGGAGATTATTGTAATTTTATAGCTCATGTCCATTACAGAAAGCTATGCTTTTTAGCACGTACACTCTTAAGGACATGGCAAATATAGATGTATTCTGATTTCAGAGGATGAGTAAATAAATCCTAATTCAAAGTCTAAGAAAGCAAACATTTTTCCATGATGTGGAACCCTTAGACTGAGCAAAACTGTGTAGAAGCCATTTATCTCTCCGGAAGGAGATCAGACATTGGGGAAGAATTCAGGAGGAGCTATGCTAGAAGAAGACAGCAGGAATTTTAATAAGAAGTAACTTTTTTTCCCAATGTTATTTGTTTATTGTTATAAGTGCTATCGTCAATAATTGTATGGCTGTTTTAATGGTATGTATACTCGTTCATTAAAAAATTGCTTTTATTTTAGGCAAAAATTTGTGAGTTAACCAAGCTTTTCCTATAACATGCGCATATTGCACATATCACACTTAGGAGTTTCATACATTGTTGGTGGCAATATAAAATACAAAAATCTAATATTGTACTTACATAATATTTTGTAGAAAGTAGGCACCAAAATAACAAATGTTATCTTTGATTAATGAAGTGAAAATATTAAAAAGATAATTCTCCTTGTTTAATTTTGAATAGTTTTTTATTCTAAATGTGAGTAAGGTAAGTAAGCACTCAATCCTGGCTAAAACTGCTAAGGTTTAATTTATAACTCCTGTGTGCAAGTTAATCTCTTTGTGTTCTGCGAGTTCATTTTTGTCACAGAAGAAATTTAAAGTTTTTAATGATTTTTTAAAAGATTTATTTATTTTTATTGGAAAGCTGATATATAGAGAGGAGGAGAGACAGAGAGGAGGATATTCCATCTGATGGTTCACTCCCCAAGTGGCCACAATGGCTGGAGCTGAGCCAGTCCGAAGCCAGGAGCCAGGAGCCAGGAGCCAGGAGCCAGGAGCCAGGAGCCAGGAGCCAGGAGCCAGGAACTCTTATGGTTCTCCCACAAAATTAAAGCTTCAGAGGCCTCATAGTGTCATGTCTCAGGGCAGGCATACCAGCACATCTGAAGTGCTGAGCCAGGAAGAAGATACCCTAGGCCAAACCCAAGAAATAATCAAGTCTCTTGGGCCTGCCACGATACTCTATTGGCTAAAGTTTTTACCTGGCATGTGCTAATCCCATATAGGCACCAGTTCATGTCCCTAATGTTCCACTGCCCATCCAGTTTTCTGCCTGTGACCTGGAGAAGCAGTCGAGGATGGCCCAAAGCCTTGGGACCCTACACCCATGTGAGATGCCTGGAATAAGTTCCTGACTCCTGGATTCAGATCAGCTCAGCTCCAGCTCTTGTGGCTACTTGGAGAGTGAAGCAACAGAAGGAAGATTTCTCTGTGTCTTCTCTCTGTAAATCTGGATTTCCAATAAAAATGAATACATCTTTTTAAAAATTGTAAGAATCAATTTTCTTGCAAGGATAATGGCCATAATGACCTAAGACCCTCCTACTGGCTCCAAATTCTTGCCACTGGAATTAGATCAGGCCTCCACCATTAATCAAGATATTAGAATTTAAACAACAAGACAAATTTGGAGAAAATTAATCCTACTATATTTGTTACAATAGAATCTGTAATAAGAAAATATAACTTATTAAAATGGAATTATTTTAAAATGTGCTTTCTCCAATTTGAATATTTGGTATTAAACACATTCCTATGACTTTGAAAGGATGTGCTGATTGACTCTTTTAAGACTTATATGAAAAAATATTTTATTCATGAAAACAAGCTTAAATAAAATGTATATTTCAAAAATTCATTGAAAAGTGAAAAAATCATAATTAAAAGGTAATGGAGTCTAACATCTACAGAAGTACCCAGGAAAGAAAATTAACGTTACTTTGACAAGTAACATGGTTTTCTGAACATAAATGAGCCAAGACAATATTTTCCTTTCCCAAAGGATTTGAAGTATATCATCAGCATCTTTTCTTATAGCGCCCAATATTTAGTAGGAATAAATGTGCATTTGTACGTGCAAATGAGCCTACATGTGTTTCAGAAGATTCAGTAGCTAGTAGGTATGTTTGAAGCTCTGATCAATAAAAACATTTACTTGTTGTGGAGACACAAAGTCTTCATTCTGATTCAGTTTTTGACATAACATTGGATTGCACTGGCCAACTCAGAAAGGCAGGGAATCGATAGTGACCATCTTTCTATCTGGATACATTTACTTGAAGAATACATGGAAATTATTACTTTCCATTTTGCAAAATGCAAAAGAGGCAAGCTTTTTTTTTTAATCAGAGAAGCTAAGGACATTTTATATAAAGTATAATAAGTAGGCCGTAAATATGTTGGCTTCATTCTGGCTTCTATTCTGTTGTACCAATCCCAGACTGTTTTGATGACCACTGCTCTACAGTGTTTCTTGAGCTCTGGAGTCATGATTCCTCCAGTTTGATTATTATTCTTCAGGATAACTTTGGCTATCTGTGGTCTCTTCTGTTTGCAGAAGAACTTTTGTATCACCTTTTCTATTTCTAAGGAGAATGTTGTTGATAATGTTCATCCTGCCAAACCGGGAACATGCTAAGTTTCTCCATCTTTTAATGTCTTCTTCTATTTCTTTTTTAAAAAGTTTTGTCTTTTTCTTTAAAGAGATCATCCACATCTCTGATTAGGTTAATTCCAAGATATTTGAGATTCCTCTCTGCTATTTTAAAGTGGATCAGAGTACTTACAATTTCTTTCTCAGCCATGGAGTTACTTGTGTAGGCTAGTGTCATTGATTATTGTTCATTAATTTAGTATCCTATAATATTGCCACGATGTATATTCAACTAGCTTTAGTAAGAAGTAAGATCTAAATGAAGAAAAGGATTTCCCACTGAAAGGTTTCTTCACACTGCATCAAATGTGAAGAAAAAAAGAACATCAAATGTTGTCTGTATAAGTGATTACTGAATACCAGATTGATAGTTTAGAATGAGATAAGACTGAACTACATAATTACCATTCACATCACTAAGTTGTAAATCACAAATTGGAAGAGAAAAAATCATGGCAGCCCTGAAAGACAACTTTATCTGCTTCCTAACATCAAATTTGGAAACACGAAATACTCTGTAATCTCCACAAACTAACTGAGATTTATTTCTTTTTAAAGAAATATTTATTTCTTTTTATTGGAAAGTTAGATTTCTAGAGATGAGCCTCATTTCATTAGTTTTTATTTGGGAACACAAATGACATTCTTTGGCTCTGCTGTGCATGTGTAGATTGACGATTTGTTTGTAAATAATCTCTAACTTGGTATGCTATCATAGAGATATTATTCTCTTGAGAAAAATTCAAAGTTTCTTTTGTGATATATTTTAGACTTAAAAAAAATAATACAGGTTACTAAATACATTCCTTGTTTTCTGACTTAAAAAACCTGTCATAGAATTACTCTGAGCCTGAATTTAATGTAACATTTTCTTTTTCTTTGGTTTATTTCAAACTTCCAAAGTTAGAAGAGGAGCCTGTAGCCCTCAAGTTTCCAACACATGAATTAATAGAATGCATAACACTGTTTTTTAACATGACCCTTATTTACCTAAAAGAGAAACAAGTAACTTTTCAATCGTGTAGCATAAGACAGAATTAATGTTTTTTAGAATATCATTTTTTTGTTGTTTTAGATTTATTTATTTTTATTGGAAAATCAGACATACAGAGAGGAGGAGAGACAGAGAGGAGCTTCTGTCGGCTGATTCACTGCACAAGTGGTCACAGTGGCTGAAGTTGAGCCAGTCCAAACCTAGCAGCTTAAAGCCCCTTCCAGGTCTCCCAGATGAGTGCAGGGTCCCAAGGTTTTGGCCCATCCTCGACTGCTTTTGCAGGCCACAAACAGAAAGCTCAATGGGAAGAGGGACAGCTGGGATTAGAACCGGTGCCCATATGGGATTCTGGCAGTACAAGGTGAGGACTTTAACCACTAGGCTACTGTGCCGGTCCCAAGATATTATTAATATGAAAATGTAGCATGAATATTTGAATTTGTTTGGTTTGGGGGGTAAAATTAACAAAAGCAAGGAAAAAGATACAAAATATATTCTCCAAATTCAATATTTTTAAGTTTCCTTAAATTTCCTCTATTGTATGAAATTGTCTGATAGTCATATCGACTCAAGCTAACATGCATATATTTACTAATCAGTCAGGTTTGTAAATCCATTAAAATATTTACATACACCTATGAATATTTTACTTTGATTTTTAGAAAAAAATTCCCCTTATGGTTATAAAATATAAATGAACAATTTAAATATTGAATCTGGACCACTAGTGAATATACTGGTAAGATTGAAATGGTATGTGTTTTAAATGAAAGCAGAAATTACAATAATGAATGATTTTGCTCCAATTAAATTACGTATGCACTTACACTTAGGTCAAACGCTAGGAACTATATGTAGGAGTGGTGAGGGCTAGGTATAAGAAGGCTGCAGCATACTAAAATGTCAGCATGGTGAGAAATAGCAATAAAAACATTTTTTTCACTTTTGATTACCCTAGTTGTAAAACATGTTCTTATGTTAGTTGAAATTTATACCTGTATTTGATCCAAACACAGAGTTAAGAGGAGAGAACGTGTCCGTTTCAGATCTGCTATAAAACGTGCTGGTATACTCAATTGTCAGCCCTTTTCTCCTTTTATCAAGATTCACTTACGAGTAAATAACAAGACATGGTATTTTCAGGGCTCACCTGATTTATACATTGCTCCTACATTTGGTCTAGAGCACAATAGATCATTTTGATTGCCTCTTAGAAGAGTAGGCTTCTGGAAAATAAACTATCCCTGAGAAATCATTAAGACAGAGAATTAGGAAAGATAGAGCTGAGTGCTTCACTAGGAAGTTGTAATACTTAAGTTTCAATTTTCTCCAGGGATCTAGAGAGTAATTTCAAGTTTCAGCGCACTCCAAAACTAACACAGTTTCTTTGACATTTCCCAGTCACCTCCCACTCAATCATGAACGAGAGTTAGTTCAAACCTTCGTGTGGGACTTGGATTGTCCAAGCCTATGAGCTCAACATATTTCTGATTTCATTTGCCTTCTTGTTCATCTTCAAGAAAACGAGGCTGCAGAGAGTCTTGGGAGAGAGAGCAGCAAGGCAGAAGAAGAGCTTCTTATCTTCTTTCAAACAGTAATTTTGATATATTGGAATTACCAGAACCATGTAAAATATTTTCTGCTACAAACATGTAACTCTGGGAGATGTGATCCAATTCCATTAGATGTTATCTAAACAGAATGTCCTGAAGTATCACTTGACTTGCAATGCAGGGCTCTGGGAAAGATTTGCTTTGGGGGGGAGGGGTCATGTTACTAATAAGTAGTATTCATTGGGCACACATTTTGGATTAGGCACTGCCCCAAGAGTTTATGCTATTGATTGTTTCACACTCACAAATATGCTGCATAGATGCATTATCTCCAATTTATAATTTGAATGTTAGGAAGAGATGTTAGAAAACCAGAGAAGTTGGATGACTAACCCAATCTAAAACTGTGCTAGTGTTACTTATCAAGAAATCTGGCAGTTGATGTGCAATCAAATATTCAACTAACAAATTCCTGTCATCAGTTACACACCTGCTTCTTAAATGTGACTACATCTTTCAGTAATAACAGTCCTGGAGAAGACATTGGTTCTGAAACATTAATGAATTTGGAGAAGGGTCATCCTTAATATAACATTGAGCATTCCTGTGATACTTCAATGGAATTTTGCTTTTCATTCTTTCACTGTGGTCACATTATTGCTTTGCATATAACAGTTTCTCTAGTTCTAACAAATACATTTTTCTTCCAGGACTTTTCCTGATTTGTGCCTTACTGATTGTTTTCCAAACAGACCAGGAATATCTGCTTTTATTATTCTTTCATTGTATCATTATTTGAGCTTTTGTACTGGCTGCTATATGACGTTAGAGGGATGTTGTTCTATGGATGGAGAGTAGGATAGAGAATTCATGAGGATTTTATTCATTGTGTTGGATTTTCCTATTTAAATATTTCAATGACTCTACACAGTAAGTTTTATCAGTATTATACAAACGGGGGAGGGGAGGATACCGTAAAGACAAAATTTTTGATGTTAGAAGCAGAAGTGTGAGGACTTTGCTTTCACGACAGGTCAAGGAAGCACAGATGCACTCATAACAGGCGTGGTCTCAAGCTAGTAGGTGTCTTTGGGGATCGTTGTCGAATAAACAGAAGTGAATCTGTAGAACGTTAGAGACCACTGGAATGAAGTATGGTATTTCCATCTGAGTAACATGGGTGCCACTGATTAGAAAATACAAATGAAATTCCTCCTTAAATTTTATTGCTATTTGTTTATTCTGTTTTAATAATGGATTTGTTTTTGGTCTGGTGCAATAGCTTAGTGACTAAATCCTTGCCTTGCATTTGCCAAGATCCCATATGGGTTCTGTTCATGTCCTGAATGCTCCACTGCCTATTCAGCTCCCTGCTTGTGGCCTGGGAAAGCAGTAGAGAATGGAACAAAGCCTTAAATCCTGCACCCATGTTGGAGAGCTGGGGTAAGGACCAGTGGAACCAGCAGGAACATAAATGGCAGAAGAGCAAAAATTCTATTTTGAGTGTAAGTTTGAGATGTTTATCAGTTATTCAAATGTTTAGATATTTAAAATGTTGGATAGACATATGAGGTGGGAGGCATGTATACAAGAAGCAAACTGTAGGAAGTCTAAGCCAGCAATCCGACGAGTGTGTACAAACCTGTAAAATCAGTATAAACCCAAGGGAGTAGTCAATGTTGACAAAAAAATTATCAAGGTTGATGTCCAAGATTATGAGTAGGCATCATTGCCATGAGAAACAGATAAAACAAACACGTTCACATTGAGACTCAGATAACTTGAAAATAACTATTTCAGTTGGGAATCTCTAATTCTAAAAATATAAGAAATATTTGCCTCATAAATGTAATAAATGTATGTTTTATTTATGTGAAAGAGTGACTTGGTGGAGACAGTGACGAAAGAATTCTTCCATTTGATGGCTGCAACTTTTGAGGCTAGGTGGACCAAAGTTGGTAGTCTGAAACTATCCATACTTCCTACAAACACCCACATACTTGAACCCTCTAGCCCTGCTTCCTACATGCATGACTATGGTGCTGGATGGGGAAAAAGCACAGTTAGGATTCAAACCGTAATTTTTCTCTTACATTGTAGGTTCCAAGCTACAGCCTAACCTGCTGCATCACACTGCCAATCCCAAAGCAATATTCTTTTCCTTTAAGACCTTAAGTACTCTTTTGTGCATATACTTGTCAATCACAATTAAATAATCATATAATCTCTATTTCTTAATTTATATAAATAATATAGCATAGATTCATTCATTGCAAACCAAGGAAAACAGCGGGTTTTTTGTGATATGTCCTGGAAAACATCATAACGTCTCCCTGTTGTCTCATAGCTTCCAGGTCTAAACTAACGTTTTTGGAAAATAATATTCACTTATGTCACAGTCTTGAAAAGTATGAAAGTCATCTTTGTTTAAGAAAAGCAAGGGATAAATATTTCCAGTGTGAACATTTTTTTATATCATTCTCCTTTATTTTCTCTGTTTACAGATAAATCATGTGTGGAAATATCACAGGTCACATTTATCGTTTGAAACTTGCTGCTTAAAAATATTTTTTAAAAAATCCTCAAATGACATTTGAATATGCTTTGAAGTTTTTTTTTTTTCACAGCCCAACATTTTACAACTTTTATCTTTCTTTGGTTTCAACTACTTTTGAAATTGTGTTTCTCTATAAATAGCGTGTCTGTGCTTAATGCCATTTTCCCTTTTCTCTTCCATTATTTCTCCCCCTATTGTGCCTTCTTCTGCCACTTTTGCTCTTCATGAGGACTAAATATTTCTTGTCAAAGGTAACAGCGCACTCTTCCATTAAATCCCTGGCCTTTGAAAAGAGTGCTAATAACTTTGATCACTGTATTAGTGTAATTAAGGTACGGGCCTGTGCTTTAAAGGAGTTCATCTTTTGCTTTGAGTCTGGGAGGAATGATGCATTTACGAAGATGAGCACTCTGTAGGAAAGTCTCTGGTCTCCTTTGGTGTCACATCTATCTCTGTCCCCAGACTGCTCACCCAATGTTCCAGTGACAATGATTAGCGAGACCCCCTACGAGCTGCAGATGGAATGAGGCAGAGCGATAAGGCCCCACTTTCTTTCAGATCAGCAGAGAGAGAGGCCTTCATCACAGGCAACCCATGAAGAAGCCGTTTAAACAAGCGTGCAGAAAATATTGGGGTAATTACCAAGCACCAGGAGGGGGTCTCAGCATTGAGAATAGATTCAAAAATTCATTCAGCAGATTAATTGATGCTTCGCCTGCTGCCTGTCTGTGGAAATAATTCCCATGGGCATTCACAGCTGAGAGTGGAAAAGTGTATTTTGAAAAGATATTTTCATTACATCAAACATGTTTACAATGTACCTACTTATATTTATTTCTGCAAAGGAAGCTCAGACGCTTTTATGCCATTGTGTTTTCTAATATAAACCTCTTGGACACGGAAAGACACGAAAACTTTGGTGCCTACAGGTAAGTTGAAGGAAGCTTTTCAAGATATCCTAAGTTTGAAAATATCAGGATGAGCAATATGTGACTTCAGCCTTGATTGCCTTTCTCATCCCCGGTTTGATTTGTCTAGAACAAACGTGTTTGTGGGTGTATAGGAGCAGCAGGGGCCTTGAAGAAGGGGCACTGGCATTCTTTACTCTCAAAAAGATGCTCGATGAAGCATCAATGTTAGGACAGATTTGTTTTCTGGGTAAATCTAAACCTACCCATTTTTTTTCCCAACCTAACCAGCTGGCAATATAGGCTCTGCACATATATACATAGATACTCAAGTACCAAATATATTAGCTTAGAAAGGTGTGAGCAAGCAGAAATGTGTGTGTGTGTGTGTGTGTGTGTGTGTGTGTGTGTGTGTGGTGTGTGTGTGGGGTGTGTGTGTGTGTGTGTGTGGGGTGTGTGTGAGACCTACATGTTCATAACACAGTGTTGTGAAATATAGAGTTATTATTAAAGAGAATGCATGTGTCTTCTGGACAAATGCAGTAATTGTGTCATTGCATAGTTTTCATCTGGTACCTTGGGGAAACAAGCTTTGTATGTGAAGTTTCATTGGAAATTGGTTTGGAATAATTCAAATATCCTCATTTCAGATCAGGGGTGATCAGGCTAGAAGGTTCGTTGTGCTCATGAGGAATGCATGCATTGTTTCCTTCAGCTGGATCAGTTTTCTCCCTTGGAACCCAAGGTGCTGCACTCATAGAGTGAAGGCTGTACTGCTAGATACATTAAAATTACACTGTTGTAAAGATGAATATATTAACACTACACATTAAAATATTTCTCAGATATAAAATCCTACATCCACTTTTATTTAAAGGATATCAAAATATTTTCTTATCCCACAAACACACTGTGGGCAAAGCATGTAAGTAAATATGCTAGTAAAATATTGACAGCTCTGTGTATGCCTGCTCTGTCCAGCTCTGTTGAATGCTACAGAACAACCATTTCTTCTTTCTCCACCTCTCAAATCCTAGAAATTGTTCAAGGTTCAGGCAACAAAAGTACTGGCAATGAGAATGTTCTGTAATCTAAAGCAATAGAGCACAACTGCTGTTATGTCATCAAGAAACTTCTGTTCCCTTTTGACAAGGAGGTGTGTAAGGTGCAGATTTTTTTTTTTAAAAGATGTATTTAATCTTATTTGAAAGGCAAATATATAGGGAGGTGAGAACGAGAGAAAGACCTTTCATTTACTGCTTCACTCCCTAAGCGGCCACTGTGGACTGAACTGAGCTGATATGAAGCCAGGAACGAGGAGTCTTCCCCAAGACTCCCAGTGTTGGTCATCTATTAATCCACATGCTACTGAGCTATTTAAGTAACCTGGAATTTTTGTAAGTCATCTCATAAATTAACATTTTGTTTATGTCATGCTTACTGCAATATTCCAATACTCAGTTAATTTGCATATGTTGTTGATTTTGTTTTATGGCTTGTCATTTAAGGGGATGTATAGTAACTGCAATAAATACAATTGCATACAGATGTGAAGATACAATGCAGTGTTCATTTATACTACAAATCAAAGATGGATTCTGAATGAAACTTTTGAATGCATCTTGACAATAGAACGCCAGACTCTACTGTCCATGCCTACAATGTCAGGATACACTTAAATAGCAGAATAATCGACTTATGACTGATTGTGAAGGACTATACTATTGTAATGATATGGGGGAAATTGTTACAGGTGGAGGGAGGCAGGGTTTGGAGAGCGCGGTGGTAAAATACCAGAGCCTATGTAACTGTATCATGCAATTGAAAAAGAAAAAAGTTTGCTTTCCATTCTATAAAGGTCTCTATTCAGTTAAGAGCTATCAATTGGCATGTGACATGTCTTCCATTGTATTCATTCTATTTATTCTATCCTCTAAGGTCACCAAGACATAATTATGATTCATAGGAAGAAAAGATTACATTATGCTACATCAAGTTCTAAGCCATAGAATATTCCCCATGTGTCTCCCAGAATGCAATGAGAGGAAGTCCTAAATACTACTGGATTTTGCACCCAATTAGCTCCAGTCAGGGCATTCTCCAAGACAGTTTTTGCTCCTTTAGAACTGTTTGCTCTTCTTAACCAGGTTTTAGAAGTACCATCTTATTTAGATCTTTATTCTTTGTGTATGGGAGTATCAGTTCATCCTGTCTTCTCTATGGTATAACATAGTTTTCTCTGGTGATAATCATTGAAATTTCTCCTTGCCTAGGAACTGGCCCACAAGCGCCATACACATTTAGATGACTTGACCCAGAAACATATTCTGTTATCTCACTTCCTAACACTGCATTGCAGAACCAGATAAGCCTGGTCAGAGAGCCTTAGGGGGATTGATTACAGTCAAAGTTAAGTAAAAAGGAGTAAGTCTGATAGCAAAACCAAATAGTTGCCCAAATCTAGGTATTATGGTCAACAGTGATATATTTTAATATTTAAAAAAGCACTCTGGAGAGCTGGAGGCAGACAGGTGTGGGGATGGATAATGTTATATTCAAGGAGTGTAATTGGTTTAGGATTTAAACCTAAGTCTCTAACTCAAAGTCTCCTCGCGACACTAGTCACTGAAAAAAATGAATCACCCTGATATCCATGCTTTACTACGCAAGGAATCTATTAATAGTTACAATCCTTACACATGTCCTAATACACACTTTGTTCAATAGTAAACTGATTTTTAACTATGCTGAGTGAGTAATCATGACTTCTATTTGAAATAGCAATGAAATTTTACTCACAATGGAGATACCAATGTCAGATATATCCTTTTGTTTCATATTTATCTTTTAAAACAGTCTTTAAAAAATAAGATTTAATGGAGTACAATATCACCCCGACTCATCCAATTCTCTTTGGGCATTTTTTTGCCAGGATGTCAATATCTGAGGAAACAATAACAGAAATGAATATTGGCAGGTAATAATTTGTTTAACGCATTGAATACACACAGACACATGATGGGACAGAAGAGTAAGAAAAAAGAATGCAAATGTGTTGGATAGCATTTCTAAAACCTGTTATAAACTACATAAAGTCTCTGTCTCTCCTCTTCTTTGCATATCAATTCCAATAAAATCTTAAAAGAATTTTAAAAAGTGGATCTTAATTTTCCAGCCCTGTGTGTCCTCATGCTTATGATACAGTTAACATTTGGGAAAAGAGAAGACAATGGCCTCCACACCTTTCCTTTCCCATCCTTCCTCTTCCTTCCCCGACTCTAGGAATTATTTTTCCTTTGCCCATGATCCCGTTTTTTGGACAGTTTTGCTCACATGTTAGGTTTTTTCTTATTAGGTAAGTGAGATCTCAGACTCTGTTCTCCCTCTGTGTGTGTCTCTCCCCTATCTCTCTCTCTTTTATTTTGAGATGTAGAGAGATGAATTTCCACTGCCTGGCTTCCTTCCCTAATGCATTCGGTAGCCAAGGCTGCGCCAGGCAAATGCTGGAAGATTAGAACTCCATGTTGAGTTTTTCAAACTCAAGAACTCTGATAGGAGCTACAAGAACACCTCAACCAATGTCCAAAGTGTTTACCTACTTTCCTTTGTTTTATATAACTCAGTGATACAATGGCAAAAGCAGTCAGCTTGCTATCCGTGGACATCATTCTTTTTTTCTCTTTTGGAGCATTTTATTTCTTGTTTCTCTGCTAGCTCTACATTCATTTTTTTTTTTTTTCTGTGAGATTTTTAAGCAATGAATGTCGGTCACTTACTGAAAGATTTCATGGGATTTACTGTTATCATTCCATTAGGTACACATTTTGGAGTATAAAACAATTATATTCATAATTATGTAACTTTAGAAAAATAACTGATAAGTCTAGATAATAATATATCATTATTTTAGTTATATGCCTGAATCTTAATATATCAACCTCAGATAAAAGTGAAAAAAATAAAATGGTCTTTGGAGGTTAATGTTAAAATCAACTAATGATAGGGAAGAGCATATTTATTACATCAAAGAGATATATTATAGATATTTTTCTGGTAGACACTGCCTATTTCAGAATTATAATTTTTATTAGTAGTTGCAAGTTATTTGGAATTAAGTCAAATCACTTCTTGTCATTAATCTAATTTGCTATATCAAGAGAAGGCTTCCTTTAAATCTCTATTAGTTGCCCAACATCCATAGCTTCTGTTTTCCTCCCAAATTAAAAAAAAAATTGGGGCACATTTCTAGCTTCAAGTTATACCTATTACAAATCATCAGGAATTCTGACACTAGTGTGTCCTGTAGCTAAGAAAATCCATTATTGTGGGCCAGGCGCGATAGCCTAGCTGCTCAAGTCCTAGCTTTGAAAGCATCAGGATCCCATATGGGCGCCGGTTCTAATCCCAGCGGCCCTGCTTCCCATCCAGTTTCCTGCTTGTGACCTAGGAAAGCAGTAGAGGATGGCCCAAAGCTTTGGGACCCTGCACCTTCGTGAGAGACCAGGAAGAGGCTCTTGGCCTCAGATTGGCTAAGCTCCAGCGGTTTCGACTGCTTTGAGAGTAAACCATAGAATGGAAAAATTTCCTCTCTGTCTCTCTTCCTCTCAGCATATATCCGACTTTGCAATAAAAAAAAAAATCCATTTTCTTGCCCAGATCCAGCTCAATCTTTATCGTTCTTCATTGCTTTAGTACTCTATTGCTCTTCTATTTATTCTTACTCAATGTTATTTATGTCTGTTGGGCAAGCCTGATATAGATGAAGCAAGTGTCGAGATACAGGACCCCAAATTCTATTTTGCAGTGTCCTTTGGAACCTCTTAAGGATAGCTGGTGCTAGCAACGCTCTTACTTTGTCCTCAGTTGTTGAAAACGGTTCTAGTCCTCCTGTTTGACCCTCCAGACAAGCCTTGCTCAGTGCTTTACCAGAACAATCTTGTGACATAACTCATTGTAAGATGACCCCGAGTTCACTTCAAATAGAAGACTGTGATCATTGGCAAGAATAAATACAAACAGCTTACCTCCAGAAATGATTCCAGGGTCTGTGACTGTCAGCAATCCAGAAGTTTTGTTCAAGCAATGTAGAGTCACAGAATCCCTTATTTAAATGTCTCAGTTGATAAATACTTTCCTTTAAAAAAAATCTGTTTAATGAACTTCGATATATTCCATTGATGTGTAACAAATATAAGGAGGGTTCAGAAGAAACTTCGGGTGGAATTAAGATGTTTCTTACTCAGATTTCATTTATTAAGCCACTTTTATGGCTTTCAAAGCAAACAAGTTCACTTGCTCATTTAACCTTTAAAATAATTATGGGCAGGGTCAGTGAAATTTTGCTTTAGTTTGCTACTCTCTATATACTTTAAAATATACTAAACTATAAAAAGTCTGGTATAGTTTCCATAACAACTGATATGAATATTTATTTCCATTTAGAAGGGGCCCTGACAATAAAGCTCTTAGAAGAGTTACTTCGATAACATGAATCTAAGATGTAGTTTTGCTGAAATTGCATTAAAGATTTTTTGGCTTTTTAGATGCTTACTTTTTGATGCAATTTGGATTAAAACATCTAAGTATGACTCATTGTTCAATCTTAATTAAATTCAAAAACATATCATGTACAGCACTTTAAAAAATTGTTGAATCAGATTCCTAAATGATCCCTGAGAGATTCAATTGATATTTTTAAGTGCACTATTGTGGAAAGCTTTAAAAGACAGTAAACCTGAAGTATATTATTTAAGTTATCACTTTCTTACACTTTTGCAAGATCTTTTCAAACTCTATAATACCAAACGATATATAGTTTTGGCTGATTTTTTCAAATTCTTTCACAATAGAATAAACATCAGAATGATGTGTGGGGCACTGAGAAGCACAGAGGGGGTCCAAGAGTACTGAGTTAGTGTCTGTCTCTATTTATTACTTTTAAACGTGCCAGCCAGAGCTGAAAAAGATGTGTGGGAACATTAAAAAAACGTGTTTTTCCTAGGTGCAAATCTTGATCAAAAGCAGATGTCACATCTCTGTATTTTTTCTGTTTTTTTTTTTCTTCTTCTTCTTTTTTCTACATCTCTGCTTCTTCTTAGTTCATTTTCCAAGATTCCTTTTGAGGATTCATCATACAGTTCTAAGTGTTGCGTCCATTGGGATTTGCACCACTTGTTCAGTCTATTTATACTGAGTTAATTAAGTGATAATCCCAAAGTATCAGAGGACATATGAAGTAATAAATGCCTGCCTCACTCTCAGACATACTGCGACCACATAGCGAGAAGTCACAGAGTGGAAGACTGTTTTATTATCTAATGTCAGATTCTTCTGTATGGGGAATATTTCTATTAAACAATCTGTTCTCTTATTTTCAGAGTTTTTATACCTTTCATTAAATAAATATTCTTTTGACAATTGATGCGATGATTCTGCAGCTGATTCAAGATGTGGATGTTATCATTTAAGTGAGACATCGGCTCTAAATTAGCAGGCCTGCTCAAGCTGTTTGCCTATTTAAATGAAAATATAGTTTCATCTTCGAGCTGTTAAAGTATTTTCCTGAAAGGTTAAAGAAAAACATCAAAAATATATTTATTCTGAACTCCAGCTTTATGCTATATGTACCAGCACATGGACACACACACCTCAATTGCATTGCTAGAATTTTGGGCAAAGTACATATTTTTACGTATGTAAAAGACTCTACTGGATCAGGCATTCTTCAGTTGTTACAGCTGTAAACACTGGAGTGCTTCCAGCTGATCGTACCCTTACACCCACTTTCACTTAGATAAAATATCCAGAAGATCTGGAACAATATTATTACAGAGAATTTGAGAAATAATTAGTAATTAGCATGATTAACATTAGGAATTATTATTACCATTAGTCTGATAGTATCACTGCCAGGAATAATGTTTTTCTATCACATTTAATACAGTGGTACATTAAATGCTACAAAATGCTTTGCTTACAACTCTTGGCTATTTTCCTACATCAGAAAATGCTGCAGAAGTTTCTTCCGTGCGCTTTTGAATATCACATATAGTTTGCTTGCTGAATGATGGAGTTTGAGGCACAAAATGACATTTCCAATGTGAACAGTTGATACAGAAATCTGCTGAGCATAGATGTGTATTAACTTCATTTCCAATGTATGGGAATGTTATTATATGTACATGATGCAAAAGCAGATTTTTGGGTTAATTTTTTCTATTTTACTTTTATATTCCATGCATCTAAAATAATACCCATTCCATATGTCTACTTTAATATGTAACTAATAAATACTTACCTCTATGATTAATACTTTTGTCTTACCAAGTTGGTTGCTTTACAAGTAATTAACTAATGGAATATTTCCCCCAAGAAAGGAGTAAATTGATTCCCTCACTAAAACAACATCATAACTTTGAAGGCTATATAAAATATATGAAACTCAAGACGATGAAGACACTTTTGGATAATACTTTAAGAAAATACAACTGACATAATTTTATAATTACAATACTAGACATAATAGCATTTACTATCTAGGTATTATATAATATATATCTTGATACACGCATAAACTACACTTGAATTTCATCCACAACTGTCAGTACCAGACTGGCTATGCACCCAATCTTTAGCATGAGAAAATTGGATCCTCATAGCTGAAGGATTTAGTAATGTAGAATACCAACACAAAAACAAAATGAAGAAATTGGATTAAGGATTGGAGTCTTGTGAATTCCATTTTGACGTTTCTCATATGTTAAAGCAATAATGTAACCATAGAAATACAATAATGTTTGTATGCTAATGCAATTTCTTCTTCCTATCCTCAAAGACAGCCTGTTTGCCACAGCGGTTGTCTGTTGACAGTTTCCAAATGATTTCACAACAGAAATACTGAGCTAAGCAAAAGTAATTTTCCGATTGTAATTTTTAAAACAGGTTTTAAAACTTGTACTTTACATTTTACTGTTGGAAGACATTATTTTTGCTTCAAGACCATTACAACAAACCAAGTAACCTAGAAAAAGGCAAGTTCTGAGCAAAGGAAAAACAATAGGCCCCATTGTCATTACCTGACAATGTGACACATGTTATAATATGTTGGGTAGCTTCCTACATTATAAAAGTAACATACTGCAAAATAATTTTTACAGTCAAATCATGCTTGTATTTTCAAAAACAAATGAAAGAATGGATTTCCGATGTCTACTCCAGGAGCATGCAGGTGAAAGGAACACATTTCTCACTAATAATCAGACAATTATGACGCACTATGAGTTTTGCACATTTAAAATCCATCTTGAGGGCCCAATGCGGTAACCTGGCAGCTTAAGTCCTCGCCTTGGACCTTCTCGGGATTCCATATGGGTGCTGGTTCTAATCCCGGCAGCCCTGCTTCCCATCCAGCTCCCTGCTGGTGGCCCAGGAAAGCAGTTGAGGATGGCCCAAAGCTTTGGGACCCTGCAACCTTGTGGGAGACTCAGAAGAGGTTCCAGGCTCCTGGTGTCAGATGAGCTCAGTTCTGGCCATTGTGACAGCGTGGGGAGGGAATTATGGGCTGGAGCACTGTCTTCTCTGCTCTGCTCAACTCTGTATATCTGACTTTCCAATGGAAACTTAAAAAAATAAATAAATTTTGATTATGTTTCAGTAACTGAAACTTACTTTAATAAAACATAGCTATTTCCATCAAAATGCAAAATGTTAAAAAAGAATCCTGGTGACTTAAGACAGAAATAAGAATGATTCTCAAAAAATCAACTACCTAACTGTTTTCTCTTTTTGTAAGTACTCTCACTTTTATTCCTTCTATTTCACACACAGGAAGAAAACAGCAATGAGTTTATAAGAGAAGAATAAAACAAGGCAATCCAGGAACTGCTGTAAGTCACTCCGTGCTAATCACAACATTTGCTCATTTCAGCATTGATTGAATTTTGCTCTGACTTTTCTGCTCTTTCTTTTGTCTGGATAAATTTTCCTATTTATCTCTCATGTTTTCTTTTTTTTTTCTTTAACTATATACTTTACATAATCGTTTCATCATGGAACATTTATACTACTTCATTTATTGTTAGGATTTAACACTATTTTATTTCTTCACGTATTTCAATTACTATCCTAGTAGTTTTTTTTTTTTCTGTCAAATTTCATTGTACCTTCTTTACAAGAGTCTTTCGTTTTATATTTAGTGTTTAAATCATGCCACTTACCCATGGGATAGCCCCAGTTTCTAAACTATGGTATATTATGGAGTTTCAGTGGAATCCAGTGCGCTCACGGAGTGTCTTCCAATCTTTCTAAGTTGGGACCTATCTTCTGAAATGATGCACTTAATATTTGGCCATGCACTGAGAAGGGAACTCCACAGAACTTTAAAAAATCCCTCTCTTTGAATAGTTTTCTTCTCTTAGTTGCCTTCAGTTGTTATTTCAGCTGTTCCAGAGGCCCAGAAATCTGAGCATCTTCCTTCTCAGATCAATAGTCTCTGCTCCTTAGCCTTCATATTCCAGTTCTCTTTGGAACTGAGTCTAAAAGCAGAGGAAGAGGCCCAGTTCAAAGGGCATCAGATGCAAAGGACTCTCTACTCCTTGGCGTGTTTGTTTTAAATTGACCTGTGATGGACTGAATGAAGGCCACCGACAGTGGACAGGGCAATCTGTTTTCTGTCTGTGAATTTACATGTTAATCTCATCTAGAAACATTCATGCAAATACTCAGAATATTTGCAAACAAATCTGTAGATATCACATCATGCAGTCAAATTCACATGTGAAATTAACCAGCACACTGAAAATTTTTTAATATACATGAACAAAATACATTTAGATATAAATGGAAACTTTCCATATAAAAGCTTGTAAGAGTTTGATGTGTAGAGCAAATGAAGGAAGTGGAGGTGATGAACTCAGTCAGACGGAAAGTGTTACGGGATAAATTCTGAGACATTTAAAAGGGGCCAGATAACTCAAGATTGTGCAGATCTTTTTATTCAAAGTGTGCTTCTCAAATTATTGCTATTGGCATACCTCAATGCTCAACTCTCATCATAATCAAACAATCAGAATTTTTGTTTTAGTGAGATTGAATATCACTCCTAGCTCAAATATATAAATTTGGCAGGACATAGAACTGGATTGTCTATGGATTACCTAATCTGGTGATGATGAGTACAAGTTGCATCCGAAATTGTAGGACTTGTCAAATGGGTAAAAAAAGCAGCCGTAACTCAGATGGTGTGTATTGTAGGAAACACAAATTTGCAGATGTGCATGAGTGAATATGCCAGACTTGACTTAGCAGCTTAAGTTGGAAATGAAAATTTTGCAAACTGTAAAGAAAATTCTTAAGCCAGGAGCCAGGAGCTCTACTTCTTATTGAAGCTGATGAGTTCTACTTCTCTTCAATAGAAATGAGTTGTTAAAGTCAATACCGTAGCTCCATTGGCTACCAAATATTACTTAACTGGCACATAGCCTAGGTAACTGTATCAAAAATCAAGCAAATCAACCAACTCTCATAGAAGAGAATGAAATAAACTATTAGAGTGCTTAAAAGCACTTTAAAAAGTTTCCATTATAGGAAAATGTATTTTTATTTTAGTTTTTAAAATTATTTTATTTATATAAGAGATGTGCCATGTTTCACAATGCAGATTTAGAAGCATAGTGGTACATCCTGCCTTATCATCCCCTCCTCCACTATCTATTTTTTTTTAATTTCACAATGAAATCAATCTCCACTTTATAAAGAATTCAAAAATAGCAAATGGGAAAAATATAGTCCTCAAGCGTATTGATGAAGATTGTAATTAACAATGAATTATAAAAATATCAATTTCATTCCAATAGAATTTTTTTTGCACTTTCTCTATTAGTAGCCATAATTCAGGAAAATATACTGTATTTGTCTTTTGCGGGAATGAAATGTTCCACAGTTTTTAAGTAGCTTCCTAGGAAAGGGAACTAAAGCTTACATCATTTGACCTAGATAATTGGTTGGGCATTTGGATAAGACAGATTGCATATGGCAATGACCATCTTTATATTGATAATCTTATTAAATTCAGACTAACATTGAAACACATTCTGATGGATTCATGGCTTGCTTTTCTGTGAGTCCACATAGAAAATTTTCTACGAGACACACTTACAGTCCAGCTATTTTTGTCCATCCCCTAACTTTCCAGGTTAGAACGAATGATAGATTAAAGTTTAGGTTACTAGCCAGTTGGCTGTGTTCTTAATCTGTGATATGCTTGTGTCATTCTGATGGTTAGATGGTCCTGTGAGAGCGGCTGGCTCACCCTTGTTGGAAGAGATGATCAGCTGATAGAACACCTTATATGAAAAGCAGATGCCATGGAATGCAAATGATAATTGCTAATAAGCCTACAGAAGCCAAACTCTTAAATATATTTGGTAGTAAGCATTATTAAACCTACTAATAAAAGGACATTAAGCATTAGGCTTTGACTTAAACATATATTAACTGTTTTCAATACTATTACATTCAGTTATTTTAAATTCTATAATTGTATAGATAACAAACTTAAGTAGACTCAAAAACTTGAAAGACAGAGCTGTGATCAGTCCCTATTTCTCATTGTGCCAATGCCTTTAACTTGGACTACAAGAAAAGATTCATTTATAGACGCCCTGAAAAAAAGAATCAATGGATTACATGCTTAGTTAATGCTGGAAATAAGAAATTAAAATATTATGGGGACTCAGGCCAAAGCCACCACCACAAGACGGTGGCTGAGTCCTTGGCTTCTCCAGGCCCAAGAGCAACCTTCCCTCAGGGTGAGTAGCCATGAGGCAAACGTGGGAACTGGATGTCCTAGCTCCAGCCTGCTGCCAAAAGCACCAGTTTGGGAGGATTCTGGATCTTGGGGCTGGGGGCGGTTTGAAAGCCCCCACAGGGTGGCAGCTGTGGGGGGTGCCCCTGCTGGGCGGAATCTAAGACTGGGGACTGAGGCCAAAGCCACCTCTGCAAGGTGGTGGCTGAGTCCTAGGTTTTGGGTGGCCAGTGCACCAAATGGTGCCAGGCAGTGCGTGCTGGCCACCCAGCGGCGAGCTCTGGGGTTTTTATGATATGAAATAGCTGCTTAGGGACACCCATGAATAAGGCCAGCTTTAGTGTAGGTGAGACATGAATTCCTGGTGATTCCCAGTAACAGGCACATGAAACTTTAGGACAAGAGTGGGACTGAGACCTGAAGGTTTGAAGGGGAGAGCCCATAAGATCTATTTGAGCCAGACTGAAACACCAGCCAAATTAGGAATCCTGAGAATGGATATTAGCATAGAGCTCACTGACTGCCACACACTGGTCCACATCAAAGCTATGGATGGGGGCCTGTCTAGCTGGGCACCATAACTTGACTGGGTAGTGGAACAGTGGACTGGTCACATTTGGCAGGGTCAAGACACTTACCAGCACACAAGAGAATTTGGTCCAGGGGTAAACTCTATGGGGGAAGTGTGGACCTAACCCTGTGGAAATACAAGTCCCACAGGTTAACTCGCAGGCTGGGGTGGTGAGGGTCTAAGCTAGGAGTCATCATGGCACCTGTCATCCCTTTTGGGTAAAGGAACCAATGACATTCTGGGCAGGTCAAGGCAGCATCACCCGAAGGAACATCGTAAAACAGGATGTGGAATGGGCCAAGCTGCAACTGGAAGGGGGCAGACTGGGCAGGGCCAAACAAATTTCAACTCAAAATAAAAAGAATAGAAATCTGGATGGACCACATGGCATTCCAACCGAGGCTTTTACAACAACTGGTCTACAGGAGGCAGGGATACTATGCCACAGCATTGAAGGCAAAGGTTGAGTCAGGTGAGGGGAACACCTGTGGGCCTGATGTGAGCTAGATCAGGGAAGGGCCTGATTGGGCTGACTGTTCTGAATGGTGCAAGCAAAATTAGAGTGGGCAAGTGTTTCTAGGGCTTTGCAACATCATCAGATGGCAGAGACTGGCACCGGAGGCAAATTCTGTTAAGTTAAATGCCAGAACCACCTGGAGAGTGCGCAATCCAGAAGTTGGAGTGGCCTAGTAGGGACATAGTGGGCACCTTCCTCGTGGATAACCACTCCCACTGGAGAGCATGAAAACCAGGACAGGGGCAGGGTTGCTAAACAGAAAGGCACCTGCCAGTACATGTGTGGGCTGGAGAGTAGATTGGTTGGGTCGAACTAGGCTTCAATGCCCATTGATAAGTACCAGAGCTTAATGGGAGGTGGCACAGACTGAACAAGCCTGTGGTACATACTCGCATGCATGGGAACTAGGGAAGGGAGCAGACCTGGTGGGGGTTATAGGGAGTCACCCCAGCTGGGCTGCAACTCCCACTGGTTTGTGTGAGGACCGAGAAAGAAGGGTAGGATTGAGCTGGACCAAAATACCCATTGGTGGTGGACTAAACTAAGTATGACCAGGGAGCCTGCCATTGAGCACAGACTGGAGAACAGATGGCAGTCTGGACTAGTCAGGGCAGCGGCACTCAAGTGTTTATCCTGGTTGGGGTGTGGGGTGGGCTGGACTGCAACTTTCACCAGCTCATGCAAGGCCAAGGGGAGGGCCAGACTGCGCCAGGCACTGGCCTAAAGCCCAGTGGCATGTATGAGAACTGGGTCTGGGGAGTATCAGGGGTATAAACTGGAGAAGCTCCCCTGACAAATTATAGCTCCCCTGGTGAGTCCCTGAATAAGTGGTCCGGACCTGGGGATAGGACAGGCTGGTCAAAGTAGCACCAATGGCTCGTCAATGTATGAAAAGGTGATGGAACAGGTGTACCGGGCAGTACTGAGCAAACCTTAGCCCACAAGTAAGATTGGAGACCAGGTTGGAGCACAGGACATGCCAAGCTAGGTTTTTGCACCAACTGGTCTGAGCGAGCCATGGATGCTGAGCCATAGTGTCTAAGGCAGGGGTTGTGACAGGTTAGGGGCTGTGCCAAGCTGAGTCAGAGCAACCACTGGCATGTGTGCAATCTATGGCTGGCAACAGGCCCGGTTGGGGGGCTAAGGGGACACCCTAGATGGGTGGAGGTTCCCACCAAGGGTTGCATGAGCTGGAATTGGGGCTGCGCTCTGGTCAGGATACAGTTGTAATCTCCCTTGGCATAAGTGTGGACTGGGACAAGACGTACCAGGTTGGGCCAGACTGCAACACCTTCTGGTGTTCTGGAGGACCAGGGTAGATGTGGGACAGACTAGGCAAGGTCTCCACTGAGCCATACATGAGCTATATGGGTGTATGGACGAGCCATGGCTGGGCTGAAACATCCAACAGCAGAGCCAGAATGGGTTGAAGGCCAGTTAGGAAAAGCCACTGTTCCTGCCAAGACAGGAGGTGAACTGAGTAATGCTGGCTTATGGACCAACTGGTATGCGTGAATTCTGGCACTTGGAGGGGTTGTGATGGAGGAGCCTGGGCAACTCCTCTGGCAGGACACAAACCCTGCAGGTAAGCACAAGAAACATGATAGGAAACAGCCAAGAGGTCATGGAAAGTGTCCCACTGGCCCATGTTTGGCATGGGTCTGGGACAGACCAGGCTGAATCAGTTCACGTCATCCACTGGCAAATCCGAAGGCCAGAGCAGAGTGTAGGTCGAGCCAGGTTAGGTCGCGACAAAAGCAGTACACAACACAGAATGCCAAGGTGATGCCTGTGCCAGATGTGACCACAGCACCCAACCAGCACATGTGAGAACCAGGAAGGGAGGGGGCAGAACTGGTGGGGAATAAGGGTTGGTTCCCTTGTTGAATAGCTACTCCCACTGGAGAGCAAGAGCTGGGATGTGGGCAGACCAGATTAGGCAAGGCTACAGCACCTGTGTGCCTCATGTGGACTAGATCAGTGGAAAACCAGGCTGGACTGATTATTCCTACTGGTGCAATCTACAGTTAGAGTTGGTGAGGGTTGTTTGGGCTTAGCCACAGCATCAGCTGGCAGGAGCTGGCACTCGGGGCTAGTTCTGTCAAGGTAAACCACAGAACTACCTGGAGAGTATATAATCTGGGAGTGGGAGTGGCCTGGGTGGGAAATAGGGGGCTCCTCCCACTTGGGTTACCACCCCCCATGGTAGGGCAGGAAAATAAGGACAGAGTTGGGGTGGCTAGACAGAGACACCAACAACATCTGTGAAGGCTGGATAGTTGAGCTGGTTAGATGGAACAAGGTTTTAATACCCATTGACATATATGAAGGCAGAAGGGGATGTGGGACAGACTGGACTAATCTGCCACACATACTGACAAACCAGGATAGGGGGCGGGCCTGGTGGGGGTTAATGTGGGTTGCTCTGGCTGGGCTGCAGCTCCCACTGGTTTATGTGAGGGCCGAGTATGTGCTGGACAGAACCAGGCCGGACTGCAAACACCCATTGGTACCAGTGGAAGACAGGGATGGAAACAGAACCAACTCAGCAACTGCAACCACTAGCTGATCGGGGCAATGGACTGTGTTGGGCCCTGTTCTTGCTAGTATATACAAGAATCTGGGCTGGGAACACCTCAGACAAAGTTTCTTTGGGGATCCCCCCGTCGAGCTTTCGGACTCAGAATGCTACTGATCAAATGACAGAGGACAGAACAAGTCAATCAACCACCTCAGCTATATGTTGGCAATGAAAATACTGGGCAAATGGAAACTATATGATGGACTATGTCAATCAGTGGAATCTCCAAAGACTGCATAGTTATTGAAGTGGTGAGAGTGGCAGCAATTCAGAACTGTTGAACTATCAGAACCACTTGAGCAAGACCCTCGGAGCATGCCCCACATCTGGGACCTGGGGTGGGTGGGAGACTGGGTGGGACTTCTCCCTGAAAATCGCCTTTTACATCAGATATACTAAGGAAATTATACGGAACTGATTGTCTTGCCCATCTTCCTGTAGTGCTTGAACCTTTTTACCCGAATTATGTCAAGATTGTCAAAAATAATAAAAAAAATAAAAAATTTAAAATATTAGATATAATTATAAGGAATATAAAAAGGATGAATTTAGTGATCTCTAGCCATGAAGATGGTAAGGCAGGATTCTAGCCATGAACAATATCACCAATAATGAAAATGAAGCAAATCTTTCATATGGTAAGGCTTAACTGAGGAAAAAACAATCACGGCTAATTTTAAATTGTTTTTAGTGCTTCTTAATAAAAAAATATAAGCTCATTAAGGAAGAGAGAATGGTTTTGAGAGGAAAGGTGAGATTTTGGAAGCCATGCAGAAATAAATATTAGTGAAGTGTTTCCTATCCATCATCCTGTCCCAATCACCTTCAATTATAACAGGATCTTAATTGAGAAAACCACAATTCCCTCCCTTGCAATCATTAATCAGGGATTTTGTTACAGGAGATGTTTAATGCACAGTTCTTAGCTTTAGGAATAAACAGATTTCAAAGGGTACTGGCTGAACAAAAGCTTAGGAGAAAGAATACACAGTAATACTTAGTAAAGCAAGATGCAATCCCATATTTGTTCCATGAAAAGCAGAGTTAAATTCCACGTGAATGTTGTTCCTGGCTTTTCTAATCAAAGAGTATTCCAATTTTATTCATTTATTTATTTTTGCAACAAATCACACTCTGCACATTAGACTGCTTATCCGTTTTCACTGCCCAATTGCACTCCTAAAAATACATCATAAGGTTTCATATGTTCATTTAAAGGGAGAAAACGTTGTAGGCTGTGTAAAGTAGGATATGAATGAGCAAGCAGAATAAACCAGTAAAATTTAATTAAGCAATTTAGTACTCCATAAAGGCAGCAGCACATGAAAGTAAGATGTGAACTACAGGGGGCTGGTGTGGTATAATTCTAATCTTTCAAGAATGTAGGGAGGCAATGGATGCAACACTAAAACATAGTTTTTCTATGTGGAATACAATTAAAAGCAAGTAGTAAACTGAGGCAGTCATTTGCTGGAAATTCTGTCCATTTGGACCCTTTACTTCTGCCCTGGATATGTGGGGCAAAACGGATAGACAGAGATGTTTATGCACCAGAAATGATTGTACAGCATCGACTCACATTTGCTGCAACCAGAAAACTAAAGAAAAAAATTCATTTTAGAACAGGCCTGATTTCAAAAACAAATGTCTGCCACATCTTGTCATCTATATTAAATGTTTAAAAGGATAAACAACATTTTTTGATTTCCTAGCAACTTGACTTGTGAGTACATACATCAGGATTTACTGTGATTATATACATATATACACACATAAAAATATATTATACATACATCTCATATCATATGCACACACATATTATATATGTATAATATGTATTACATATATGTATATAATATATAAATATCATGTATTACATATATATCAATACATAAATATATACATATGTGTATATATACAAATATATATACACACATAAATATATTTCAAATTAAGCTTCATTGCCAAAGTACCTATAAATTTATACTTGTTAAACTTATTCCCTATCAAGTCATTTATTAAGTCTTTCAATTTTACTATAAGTAATACTTGTTAAAATGTGTTCAGAGATTTGTTGCTTCAGTTACTGGTACATTCTCACGATTCAGGAAGAGAGTTAACTAGCACGATACTTTATAGCTTTGCTTTTTTATCTATGATTTTTACAGGAAATATGTGTCCTGTATTCATATATTAATCAATATGAAAGCAAAACTATACACGCTAATAAAATTAGATTCTTCATGAATCTAAATTTGCCTGCTACGGGACCCTAGATGACAATGTAATCTATTTTTGGTGAAATATGTTGGAATGAGTTGGAATGATTGCTGTTTGCATTCAGAGAGCAGAGGAAGTGGAAGAAGAAAGAGAAGTCATGATTTTTCAGAAATACATGTTAATAAATAAATAGCAACAAAATTTAACCAAAACGTAACCAAATCATTATGTCCTTTTTCAATGCCAATAGGAGTAAGCGAAGACTTATGATCGTGACACATTCTTTGTCTCAACAAATGAGGTAATTGTTTTCTTCTCTTGGTTGACTAAGAATAGCTTTAAAAAGTACATGACACTGAAGAAATATTTTTTAAATAGTGGAATCAATTGCTGAGTCAGATGTGTAAATTTAGAGGCATAACTATATAGTTAAATATTATGTAAAATTATATAGGTAACTATATCGAAGATGACAAAGGTGTGAAAATTCATGGGAACCACAAAAGCTCTTGCTGTGCACCCATAAACGGTTCCTGATAATCTGAGCCTGTGATTTGCCTCGTGGATGTCAGGGGATGAAAGAGATAGTCACAAGAGTTTTAAAGGTAGGACTTGTTCTTATATAGCACCATGTCATTTAAATACAATTTTTTTAAATATTTATTTTTTTTTTTGCAAAGTCAGATATACGGAGAGGAAGAAAGACAGAAAGAAAGATTTTCTATCTGATGATTCACTCCCGAAAAGACCACAATGATCAGTGCTGCGCTGATCCGAAGCCAGGAGCCAGGCATTTCTTCCAAGTCTCCCACAAGGATGCAGGGTCCCAAGGCTTTAAGCTGTCTTTCACTGCTTTCCCAGGCCACAAGCAGAGAGTTAGATGGGAAATGAAGCTGCTGGGATTAGAACCTGTGCCCATATGGGATTCCGGTGTGTTAAGAGTGAACGTTTTTTAGCCACTAGGCCACTGCACTGGGCTCTAGATATAATTTGAATGAGAGTTCACAAGTGTATATACCCACATCACTTCATTGTTTAATAGTCAGTTTATTAGGTCAAGCTATAAGATTTACAAATTTATAATTTTGATAATCACTCATTAGTTAGTAATAAAAACAAAAGGGAAAATATACGAAAACATTTAAAATCCTGGCAGATACACACGTTTGAGATGCAATAAATGCTTTTTTCTGACATGCCTTGCTTTAATATTAGATTTTAAATTTAATGCTACGTATTTTAATTTATTTAGCTAATGATAACTGTACATTAATATCCAGTGTGGAAAAACACCACTTTACATGCAGAAAACTGGGATGTTTATATTAAATGACTTATCTAAGACTATGAATCCATTATGTCAGAATTAGATTACAATCCAGTTTTCGGCATTTTTGCATTTTAGAGTTTGTCCTCGGATTACATTAAGTTACTCACAAATCAGTACTTTCCTAAACTTTAAGAGGCAAATACTATCAATATTAATATAATTAATTGCTCCTTTTTAACTAAAATTATGAGTCACATATTCTCTGAATCACATAGTAAGCCCCTCATGTGAAAGGGGCTTACTATGTTTTAAAATTGTTTTTCAACTTCAGTTGGTAAAGTTTAAATTAAAAACTCTATGAGTATTCATAAAAATAACTGTGAAAAATTAAGCAATCTGACAGTGAGATACGGTTTGATGTTGTATTGTCACAAAGCAAGGAGGAGACTGCACAGAAAAAGCCTTTCCACTACACACACTGCAGCTGTTTTATTTTTGATTCCGAAAAAAAGGAATGCAAACAGATAGTGTAAATTGAATTCTGAAAGATAATGCAGTATAGTTTTTCAAATACAATTTAAAATACAATTTGATAAATATTTTGTGAATACAGGCTAAAAATGACTGTTGATACTCAAATGTACAGAAATATCATTAATGTAAAAATCATCTTTGGATAAGCAATAATAAAGACAACGCAATTTAGTTAAAGTGACCTGAATCTGCAGTGTACATCAGAAGCAAATTTGACATGTGTAGACATTGGAACAGAATTCTATGCTCATTAGCAAAGTAGAGGATTTGTGTAATTTGTGCATCAACAAAAAAAAAGGACAAACACTAGACTTACAAATCTGATAAAGATGGATGGTTGATCTGACATTGTACTTTATCAATATAGTAATTAGTCAGTGCAACTTCTAAAAATGTTTGGCAAATATCACCAGGGCCCATTGGTTGGAATGTCCTGTAATTCATCTCATCTCCCCTTATCTATTGATGTAATGAGGTTATTATTGCACATGTTCAAAGGAAACCTTTCACATGTAGATAAATTAATTGGTAAATGAAAAATGCATGTATCTTTAAGAAAAATGTGACCAAATTATTCCCATCTAAGTTAATAATCAACTGTATGCAATTTTACATACATAATCATATCTGTAAGTGTAAGAAGATGCTACTTATTGCTGGCAATATAGAAATCATTTTAATATAAATCAAGACTACAAAATAGTGTATGTAAAAATGCAGAAGGAATCTATTAATAGTTAATTTAGCAATACAATAAATACAGAAAAAATATTCCTCCAGATGAAGGCATTCATCAAGTCGTCTGAACTACTTCTGCTTTTCTTTTAGCCCTTTTCATTCTGACATGTCTGAAAGAAATTTCATGATTTGAGATCGCTTCATGAGTAGATGGAAGATAAACTAAACGTGTAAATTGCAATTGTGTTATGATGTTTAATCCATATATCTTTGGAATAATCTTGAATATAAACCACTCCAACTCTCCTTAACTTGATTTCAACAACTAGCAGTGCACAATATAAGGCCAAAAACTAGATTATTCTCTTAAGAGGATCTGTAATGCAGATGGAAAGCCCGGCATAACATGAACTTTCCCACTTTTCTGTAAGACCGCAGTATGAAGTTGTCCAGGCCAGAGAGTGAAAAGCTGGGTCACATGACTGTGCCACACACAACGCTTGAATCTCCTCTCTCTTTCATACTGTATACTGAATTCCTTACCCTGCAGTGTTCCAAAATCCCATACTCTTGGGCATCTGTATCCGCTCTCTGTGCGTTATCCATTGCCTCCCACCTCCTTCTTTTTGGAGACCTGGCAACCACTACGTTCTGGGTAGCAGAAACCTAACTTCTGCCCCATGCAACATAGAATCAGAGCCAACTTGAACTAAATGATGCAACCTCAGGTTTTGTCCAAAATTACTCTGATTGAGACTCCCACACGTGGACTGTACTTGATTCCATGATCCTCCAAGATTTCCCATAGAGGGTCATACAAACACGGAATTCAGCATCGCCACAAATCCACCCCAAGCTCCATCCCAAACAGCACTTTCCATACATGAATTTAGTCAATTGTTAACTGTCTGTATCGACTGGATTTCCCTGAAATTTTCCTGAGCACTTAAGTTTGCTTTTCATGTAGTAAGTCTCACATTGCTGCTCAGCTCTATTGGTATCTCTTGTTTTAAGTCGTTCTAGTGTGAAGACAAAAAACCTTGGACTAGTCTAGTCAGATACAAACGCATAAAAGAATGTGTTTTTGGGCCCTGCGTGATAGCCTAGTGGCTAAAGTTCTAGCCTTGCATGTGCTGGAATCCCATATGGTAGCCAGGTCATATCCCGGTGGCTCCACTTCCCTTCCAGCTTCTTTCCTGTGGCCTGTAAAACCAGTAAAGGATTGCCCAAAGTCTTGGGACCCTGCACCCACAGAGGAGACCTGGAGGAAGCTCCTGGCTTCTGGTTTCAGATCAGTTCAGCTCCAAATTTGCATCCACTTAGGGAAGTGAACCAGCAGATGGAAGATCTATCTCTCCTTCCCTCTATAAGTCTTTCAAATAAAAATAAATAAATCTCAAAAGAATAATGTGTTGTTGATGGCATCAATTCCATGCAGAGCACTGCATGAAAAAAGCATCCCACAAATAAACCATTACTGTATTACAGTAGGAGCATCTTCTGTTTTCTTGTCTGTCAGTAGACTTGAAGAAATCAACAGTGTTTTGCAGCTGTGGTATGTGCATTTTTGTGGAAGCTATGATCACTTGGCAAATTACAAATCTGTAAAAAAATTGTGATACTAAATTAGAAGTTAATATCAGCATGTATTCAATGATAAAATTAAATTTCTCTATGTACACATAAACTAATTACTCAAATCTGTCCCATGCATTTCTTTTTTACTCAAAGTGAAATACATAAAGCTAAAATTTCCAGGCTGCAAACAAAAACCTTATTATAAATTTCTTTGGAAGGATATTTAAGTTTCTATGTATGAATTTAAAGATCCTGATGAAAATATATACCTAATACATTGATTGTGTTGCTTGTTATAGATTTTGAGTTGAGTATTGATATGTGTTTAGAACGACTCATTGACTTATGTCTGTCAAAATACCTTACAAATGTGATCCTAAATGATTTGTTGCATTATGATCAGTAGCATCTTATTGGCATTCTTTTGATTTTTTTATGTTAAGTAAAAGTGAATTTTTCAATTGTAATATATATATATTGTATTATATATAAATTATCTATATCTATAACTATATATCTATATCTATATATACATTCTTATTGAATACTAACTTGCTTTGTCTTTTGGAAAGACCTCAGTGTGATTGTCAAATCCAACCACATAATTTTCCCAATGTGGGAACTTATCACTCCAAAAATTGAAATGACAAGTTTTAGTGGTAAGTATAGTAGAGTGATTAGTCACTAAATTCTAGGCTGCATTCTCGTTCTGGAAAAAAAAAAAAGCTCTCTATATCATCACAATAAACTTAGAACATTCTTATGTGAATACAAGACTACAGTTCAGTATTAATATATTGTCCTTCATTTAATTGATCAGATGACTGATACTTTCTGGTAAAGAGCTAGAGCGAACTAAGATGAAATAAATCGCTGCATACATGTTTGACTTGTCTCGTTAATGGGAAGTTTGTTTTAAGCTTTGAAATGTTCAGAGATGTTGTAATGGTGTCATGCTACATTACCAAGAAAGGAATGGATGAAAACACACAGGTCAGCCTCATAACGAGTAGGTCTTAATGTCAGTAACATTGTTTGCCAGGCCTAGAATGAAAAGGAAAGGCATTGAAATCAGGAGTGTAACAAGCAAAATAAGCACAAACAAACAAACAATAATAGGGAATGTTTCAGCAAGCTTCCAGAAACAAAATTTAGCTAAAATTGCAATCCTTTACTTTGGTATTCAGCAGCAACAAAAGCCACCTGACAATCATTCACTACCTCCTGCTGTTTAAAATGTCCAAGGGAAAGCAACATGAGGTTGTAGCTCATGGTTTCATTCCAGTGAGTTCACTTTAGGATCCTCAGAACAGGCAATAACATGACAAGAATTACCAATGGATTGAAATAGTGTTTATCTATTCATCCATTCCATGTTTCCTTACAAATTTTATCATATTTTAAAAACGATCGCTAGTTGTTCAACTGTACTGCTGTTAAGTAAATCTCTTTTAAAACAAAATTTCGGTTCTATCACAAACAGGTATGAAACAAACATGAAGCAAAACCATCTCTAAATTGTTTTCCAATGAATTTATACAAAATTTCACATAGCTCAAATTACATAAAATTCCATAATCCACAGCAAGCTTTCAGTGTTCCTTCAGACATTATTCTCTCTGAGCAATTGCAATTAATAAAATACAATTATCCGATTGAATTTACAAGGGAGATAAATATTTCAGAGGCAGAAAGAATAATCAATACATTTGAAAATGACTTAAAACTGTGAATAATTTTAAATTGAGAATCTACTATACATGGCCAGATTTGGTCAGGTGTAATGACGTGGATCAATATGTTAACAAATGGAAGCAATAGCATACAACTGAGTTTAAAAGAGAAAATCCTAAAAGCTAAATAATATGTTTTAAAATTCATTATGCAGTCAATAAGCATAAATGCTCAGAATTGTGTATATGTGTAAAAATCCTGTGTGTAAAATCATGTGGGCACACATGTCTAATTCATCATTAGACAAATATGAATTCATAGAGTATTTCATAAAGCAAGGACCATTCGTGCACTCAAAATGCTTTCATTGGCAGAAGAAAAAATATTCGCTCCAGCTTTTTTGCAATTCTCAAATTTCTTTCAAACGTAATACTTAAGGATTAAGTATGTAATTGTAAAGAAAATCTAAAGTATGTCATTGTAAAAATTAAAAGAAAACAGAAATAGAGAAAGAAGAAACGTGTAATGATGGAGTGAAGGAGAATAATGCGACAAACATCATGCTCTTAAAATTGTAAATATGAAGTACATTAAATTTGTTCCCTTTTTATAATTCAAAATTTACTTGAAAGCAATGTTAAAAGACAGAAAGTAATATTTTAACCTGGAGTGTAGTAGAAAAGCTAAAATGCTGATAAATGTAAACTTCTCTCTTTTTTTAATGATTTATTTATTTTTATTGGAAAGGTGGATGTACAGAGAGGAGGAGAGACAGAGAGGAAGAGCTTCTGTCCGATGGTTCATCCCCCAAGCGGCCACAACGGCTGGAACTGAGCCAATCCAAAACCAGGAGCCAGGAGCTCTTCCAGGTCTTGCACACCGGTGCAGGGTCCCAAGGCTTTCAGCTGTCCTCAACTGCTTTCCCAGGCCACAAGCAGGGAGCTGGATGAGAAACAGGGCTGCCGGGATAAGAACCAGTGCCCATGGCGGTGAGGACTTTAACCACTATGCTATTGCGCTGGGCCCAACTTCTCTTTTCTTAATAGAAACTGCTTAAAATAAACTGGTCTCCATATTTTGCTGTAGAATCATATGCAATATGTATATGTATATATGTATACATTTGCATAAACATATATACTTGCAAATTCATTTGACCTAAAATTTTTAAACACTTTTCTCTCTTATTACAATTATATTTGGAGTCAGTTTATTGAAACTTCACAAATTCAAAAGATTTTCTGCTTTTCTACACTTTCAGAGTATTTTTGTGGAACTTATTTTATCAGAGAGTTTTACATATTGAATTTCGGAAAATATTAATTCATTGGACATATAAAGAATGTTAATAATCATTAATCATTATGAACATGTGTGGAAAAACCTTACATAGAATACCCATTGCATGTTTGTCAGAAAGTTAAACTGTGATGTAATATATATATATATATAAATACTTGGTATTATCACAAATATATACCTAGGTAATTGAATCAGGAAAATGAATAATTATGATTTCAAATGTTATTCTTCACTGTAACACTTCAAAGAGAAATTAAAAACAAGTGAATTTATTACAAATAGCAAAAACTAGGATATGTCCCAAGGGTTTTCTAAAATTTTTTTGACTAATTAACATTTTCAGGTGCCATGGGATCTGCATCCAACAGAAAAAAAATCTCTTTACACAAGCAAGTTGTTTTGGAATGAAAACTGCATTGGACATTCATGACAGTGTGTTGGATTTTACCAATGTTATCGTTCCTTGAAATAATTTCAATTTTTGTATGTGTCTGGTTTTGAAGATAAAGATAACAGGAAAAGGTTTCATGGCATAAACTGTAAGAAGATTATACCAAAACAAATATCTATTTTCTCAATGAAATAACAGAATGCTTTTCCTGTGACTTAATTTTTGTTTCACCACAATGTACCAGACTTTAGCTCCACTCCAGAATGTCTCTGAAACTTGATAACTAATCAATATTCATACCATTTTTTCTGAATCAATTAGCTGAAGATCCTTGGGTTGAGGCCAGATGTCAATGACTTTGGAAAATTCTCAAGATGATCCTAATGCACATTGAAGGTGGAAAAGCAGTTTTGAAGATTATATTTGGGAAGAAAACAATCAACCTGTTGAGCCTGGCAGAATTTTCATAAAGAAATTTGTTGTATGAGATAAGGAAACATCTATACTAATAGTTGGATTTTTGCATTTGTTTTTTGTTGTTTGCTTTGGTTTTGCTTTTCATTTTGGCACAAATCCAAATCCTATGTTAGTTATACTGTTTCACTATTTTATGATCCGGGATATAATATTAGACAGTGAAGTTCAAGCACAGTAGTCAGGCAATGAACTGATGGTTGTATGTATCAGCTTAGTGCAAACAGATAGAGATGAATATTATTTATTTATTTGTTTATTTATGGTGGTAAAGTGGTGAAACAGTGTCTTATTTGTCTAAAATATGACATCTATATGTCCCAAATCCCTTAGCCTCAACCCATATATCTTAAACCATATTTCTTGGGGATTTTACTTTTCTCAATCTCCACATTCAGAAGCACCGGACTGGAAGTCTGTTTACACATTTGGAATCTCTGGAGAACAGTAATTGCATAGCTCAAGATGCAGTTAATGGTGACAATTCAAGTAGTATGAGAGAGAGCATTGATCTTTACTATTTTTCCATGTTATTAGCAACTGTAAAAAAAGGGGAAATTTGGTAAACTTGATTAGCAGAGATGGAATTAAAAAATGGAATAAGTCTAGAATATAACACAGAATGGGAATAAACTCGCAGAACTTGAGGTTTTGAAGGTAACTTTTACCTCTCTGATACCTTAGTGTCCCGTGATTATTTTAAGAAAAATTCCTGTAATTAAAGATATATAGTATCTTTAATATATTATATATATATATAATATATATATATATATTAGCCCATTCATAGCAGAAGATGCATACAAAAGAGTTTGGGTTTGTAAAGAAAATATTATCAGTAGTTATGTAAAATATTCTTAATCATTATCAAGTCTCTAGGTCTTATTAATTAGGAAATAAAAATGTCTTATTTGGAAGAATATTGCCAGTTACATGATTGTGCCAAATAGCTGAATTATTTTTGGAAATATTTATAACCAAATCATGTTAACCACACAGCTTCCTCAATGTAAAATTCTAAAATATAACCCAGTAATAATCAAGCTTATAATTTTCAAGTGTCCAATCTGATTCAGTATGAGTTAAAGGATTTTGTTCTCTGAGTGGGTTTTATTCTTTGAACATTTTCGTTGTTCAAAATTACCTTATCTAGAAATCCTTGCTCTTTTAGCAGACTTCATATCAGAGCAGTCATGAATGAATGGTATAGTATTGAATTTGGAGAGATACTGAATAATCTTATTGCTACAAGATAGGAATTGCTACTAACTAGCAATTAACTTGCCATGTAAGTTCAAATCCATATTTCAAAATCATCAACATAATGAATCCTATTTGAATCCTAGACTTACGAAAGAATTAAAACATAAAAATCATAAAAGTAAATCCAGGCTTCCTCATCTTTAGATTCAACTAGTCAAATCCTGTCAGGCTGTAAAAGTCTTTATTATTTCCCATAGCAGAGGTGACTTCTGGGTAAATAAAATGAAGATGTAGCAATTCAGGGCTCTAATTCATACTTTAGTCTGTCTTAAACAAAGTCTATTGTTTGAGTTATGGATAGAAACGTCTAAGTGCCTGAAAGCTGTGAACTGAGATGAGCTAGAAAAAAATAGCGACTAGTTAGCCATGTAAGCAATGTGGGGTCAGGAAACCCGCTATGCAAGGATAACGATTCATTTCCCTATATAATTTTTTAAACATTTCATTATTATTATTGTTATCATCTTATGATATAGTTCCAAAGACTCCTGGCATTTCCTTTATCCCCTCCCCAATTCTCTCTCCCCCACCTAGTTCCTCTATATCATTATTAAAATATAGTTCTTTATACACAGCGATATGTCCATCATTGTGGGCATGGACAATGGCAGAAAGTCCAGCATCCTATTGTCAAGATATAGCACACAGTTTCATTGCAAGTTCATCTTTGCCTGGAAGTAGAAATGCATACTACGTTCTATCCTCACATCTGGATGTTAGTCTCCATTTTACAGCTACTGCACATCCCATTAAATGAAAAGTCATAATACAAAATCAACAATAGAAAGAAAAATAGAAATTTACAATGCCATGAAGTTAAATGACATGTTACTAGATATGACAATCTCCATTACACAGCTATTATACATCCTCTTAAAATGAAGAGCCACAAAACAAAATCAACATCAGGGAGAAAAAAGAAATTAACCACACCCAAAGTTAAGTAACATGCTACAAAATGCCTAACGTGTAGCTGAAGAGATGAAAATCAAGACCCTTCTTGCAGAAAATGATGCTGCTGTATGATCTACAAATCATTGAATGATTTAATCTAAAGAAAGTGTTTTGAAGAGATGAAACTAACAGAAAATAACAAAATCCATGCAATATAGTTTCTACTGATTTTCGTTGGTGAAGTGTGTGTCTCTTCTAGATAACAAATATATGTTGTTTTGTTTTTTAATCCAGTCTACTAATCTATGACGTTTGGTGGAGCTTAAGCCATTTACATTCAGAGTTTAACATGTATGGATAGTACTTTGGTCCTGTCATTTTAGGAACGGGTTGGTCATTGGTTTAGTCTTCTGTTGTCATTTTACTGGGATGTTCTTCCCATTTGCCTTTGGTTTTATTGGGTGCTATTCCTCTTCTCTGTCAAGAGAACATCTTCAAGGGGCCCGGCGTGGTGGCACAGTGGTTAAGGTCCTCGCCTTGCATGCCCGGGATCATTTGGGGAGTGAATCATCGGATGGAAGATCTTCCTCTCTGTCTCTCCTCTCTGTATATCCGCCTTTCCAATAAAAAAAAATAATAAAAATAAATCTTTAAAAAAAAAGAGAACATCTTCAAGTATCATTTGTAGGACAAATTTGGAAGAGGCAAATTCTTTTAACTTTTCTTTACTGTGGAAGAATTTTATTTCCTTTTCAAAGACAAAAGAAAGCTTTGCTGGATATGTTATCCTAGGCCTACAATTTTTTTCTTTTAGAATCTGGAATATGTCACTCCATTCTCTTCTGGCCTGTAGAGTTTCCTGTGAGAGAGCTCCTGTGAGTTTAATTGGCATTCCTTTATATGTCAACTGATTTGTTTCACGTGCACATTTAAGGATCTTTTCCTTATGTTCAATTGAAGAGAGCTTGATGATCATGTATCTTGGTGAAATTGCTTTTGATCAAGCCTGTTGGGAGTTCTGTACCCTTCCTGGATCTTGTTTCCCAATTCTTTCTCCAAATTAGGGAAATTTTCCTTGATTATTTCCTTAAATACATTTGCAAACTCATCTTCTCTTTCTGCACCTTCTGGGACTCCCATAACTCTTATATTTGGCCTCGTAATAGTGTCTTTCAATTCTTGAATACTTTTTTTTTTGGCCTGATCCATCTCTGTTTCCTATACCTATATGGTTATGATGCACTTAAATAGGAGAATGACGGAGTTGTGACTGTTGTTGACGGACTAAGCTAATGTTATAATATAGGGAAATATTGGATATGGCATGGGGAATAGGTAAGTGGGAGTGGAAATCCCTGAACCTAAACAACTGTATCTGTACCTAAACTGTACCTAAAACAACGTGAGGGAAAAGGGTCATTAGCTATGAATATCTACGAGTCTCCTAGACAAGATATTGTTGATTTGGTGCATGGAAAAAAAATCAGTTACTTTGCTATTGTTCAAGTAGAACAAAAAAATACATGTATATACCTTTACAAGTATTTGCATTGAGTAAATCAGAGATAAAAAGGCATAGTGGTGATGCAAACATTTTGTGTTCAAAATTAACCTAAGAATGTGTAGTAATTACATAATAGAGACTATTATATCCAGTTGTGAAGATACAATACAGAATACATCTCTACTTCCAGATCAAAGATGGACTCTCAAAGAAACTGTTGGATATATCTGACAATAAGAAGCTGGACTGTCTACCATTTTCTATAACAGCAATGTCAGGGCATACTTAAAGAAGAGACTGACAGACTTACCACGGCTTATGAGGTATTGCACTATTGTACTAATATGGGAAAAATTTTTGTGGGGAGGGATTTTGGGAAGGAAGTAAGGAAAATCCCAGAGACTATGCATTGTATCATAAAAGTTAAAATAATATTAAAAAACACACTTTAAGCAAAAAAAAAAATACCTAATGCCAAATATTGCATTAACTTGTAACTCTAAATACAATTGTGACTTCAAGCTTCCTTTGAATATGTCTCAGTTATAAAAAGTCAACTTAATTTTGTTTTTCCTCTGCTTTTGTCATACAGACAACATAAGATTCTTTTTCAAATGGAAAAGATAATTCATCTTTTAAAATGTACTTATATATGACATACATATCTTGTATAATTAAATTTAGGTGTTACCTATGAACTCATTAATTATGAATATGCTGGTTGAGAAAAAGGTTTATTTGGTTATGGAGAGGAGTTTGTAGGTATTTTTACTCTCAGCCGTTGTCACAGTTTAGTCACTACTTTGAACATCTCTGATTCCATTTTGTTATAACTATGTAGCAACCAAGATGTAAAGACACCTTGCAACCACTGTGATTTTCTGTTTTGTAGTTGTTTTCAGTGTAGGTGGAGTTCAGTGTTTTCAAATCTGTGTAAATTTCACATTTGCTGTAAGTAATCCTATACTAGGAGGTAGCAGAAGCCATGTGCTTGCTGGGAGAGTATATTGCTATCTCTGTGTGTGAAGCTAGTTGCCTCATTGCTCCCAACTCTGTGTTTCCTGCGTATTACTGGCAGAGCCTATCTAGAATGGGCTGACTGTGTTATTTGACTTTGCTGTAAGCACTGTAGGCCTCCTGTGGCTGGTTGCAAAAGGCAATGAGAGAGGAGAATGCATTTTGCCAGCTAGTCCTGAAAACGGAAATAATACAAGCACCTAGAGACTCATAGTCAATTAACCCTCCCTGCCTTCCAGCATTTTCATGGCAACACGGCTACTTCCTCAAAAGTTATAATCAATACTACAAACATTTACAGAGGTCCTGCTGGTGGCCAGATGGGAAGCCTACTCCGGATAAATAGTAGGGAGACAAGGGAAGAAGGACATAGATTGAAAGAGGGAAAAAGATACCAATTTTTGGGTTTTTGAATGAAATAAAATGGGTTGAAGTTGTTAACTCCTTTATTGACCTCTAGACTTCAAATACAGTTTTACTAGATATACTACATAGTACAAAGTTTGTGTCTTACACATGCTGGGTGTATGGGGACTTCTTTGAAATCTTATGTTAATAAATTATTTATATTTTGATGTCTTTTGATCAAGAAAGAAAATATTTAAGATGAGACCTGCAAAATCATTTGATCTGGCTGTGCAAATGTAACTGCAGGCAGAAGCCAAAATTCAATGAATCTCTAGCAGGCTACATTTTTAAATTAAAATGTTTATTTTTCTTGATACAATTCCATAGGCATAGTGATGTCCCTTTTCACCCCCCTATACATCAACATACCACCTCATATTATTAAAATCGTATAGTCCTTCAGCAAATCACAAGTCAATGATTCTTGGATTTAAGCTTGAATTTAGGCTTTTGAGCTTCCAGAACTCTGAGAAACCTTTTCCCCCTCTTTTCCAATCACTCAAACTTAGGAAAGGACATTTGGTGTAATAACCCATTACTCATATCGGAATGTCTTGGTCTAAATCCCAGCTCTACTCCAGATTTCACCTTCCTGCCAATGAACACCATAGGAGGAAGAAGTTAAGGACTCAACTAGCTATAGGCATTCCACCCATAAGAGATATCCTATTACATTCCCAACTCCTACTTGGGCCTAGCCCAGCCCTGGATGACACAAGCATATGAGAAGTGAATGGGAAGATTGGAGCAGTCTCCTTCCCCCCTCCCTCTCTCTCAAATAAATAGATAGATAACGGACTGCCTAACCAACTAACTAGCTAACTAACTGAATAATATATAAATAAATATAGCCTATCCTGGCTCATCTGTTTTGTCATATAAGCATATATGGACTAGGAGATTATATGCACAAAATTCATATATTGAATTCCTAAGCCCCAATGTGACACTATTTGGGGATGTGGAGACTTTGGGAGATAATAAGGTCATTCAAGTTGGGCCTTTTAGGTAAAATGTATCCTTCAATAAGAAGAGACACAAAAGGCATAACCTCTGTCCATCCTGTGAAGGTATAGCAATATGGATGCTGTCTGCAAAACAAATAAGTGAGCGTTTTATGAGGAGGCAAATCAGCTAGCACCATGGTCTTAGAGCTCCAGTCTTAGGTAATGTCAAAAAAAAAAAAATTCTCCTATTTAAGACCTGGAACGTTTGGTATTTTGTTATGTCCACCTGAATAGACTAAGGTAGTGAAAACCAAGAATCTTTAGTATCTTTTTCCTCCTCTACATTTAGGGTAAATGGAATTTTATTGAACTTAATACAAGTAGTCCTTGGCTGAAGGACAAGCACACAGACACGTGACTAGCTTCTCTATTTTATGTTAAAGTGAAAAAAAAAATCTGTGAGCTTAAGAGAATAAGCTGATTGAGTGCTAAGGTATAAAGAAGGTAGAATTTGTGAATCTCATATTTGAGATGTTGACCAATATCTCAGATTTTGAAAATTTAGTCCTGGAATTCACAAGATGTGTGGGTTCATACATTGGACTACAGGTGTTATAATCAAACTATTGGACAAGAATTGTGCTCAAGTTGTCTGTATTCTATTGGATGTGAATGCTAAGAATATTTTAAAATGTGTAAATAATGTAATATTATGAACTATATAAGCCAGGTATGAGCATTTGGTTTGATTATGACCAGGAGGCATAAGATACACAAATCTTATTGATTTTCTGATCATTCATACCTGGTAGCAGATGGTCTATTGCACATGTTTCTCATGTGGAAGACATGGATTAATTTACCGGCTTTCGATTTTGCCCTGACCTCACCTTGGTTGTTACCAACATCTGTAGAATGATGTTGCATTTCACTCTATCCCTGCCTGTATCTCTTTTTGTGTCTCTTTCACTTTCAAATAAAATGAAAATGTCCACAGATGAGAATTTGAAGTAAACTAATCAGGGAGTGAATACCAAGAAAAGTAGTTGAGATTTTTTTTTTCCCCAAAGATTAAAGTTATCATAAAGCCACTGAGTCTGGTATTTGAAATGTTATTAGCCTTTGAGAAAGTAATTGCAATTTGCCTGTATGTACAAGTGGAACAATAGAAATATCATATTAAATTATTATGTGCATTGGGAAAGAGGTGGCAGGAAGCAAGAAATGTATTTTTAAGGGAAAGGACCTTTTGAAATTAGAGGGAAGATTAAGGGTGAAATAAAAGGGAATTAAATTGCGGTGATGTTAGGGTATATTTATTTGTAAAGCTAGAAAAAAGGGAGAACTGAAGCTACAAACTAGAACTGATGTTGCAAGGATAGGCACATCACACTGGAGTGAACACTATTATGTAAGGTAAAGTCATATTTTTTGTTATAGGCAAGATGAGTGGGATTAATAGAAAAATATAGAAATATTCATGGATATTAAAAGAAAATAAAGGAATGGCTCAGCTTTGAAGATCACCACTGAGAGAAAAGAGTATATACGTGTGTGTGTGTTTATATATATGTATAAATAGTGAGAAGAGACTAGATCAGTCAAAATAAAAAAATAGGGTGATAATTACCAAGAAATCAGTATGAGATGCTACTTTCCCCACCTCTTTTTAAACACTGCCATTAGTTTTAATCATACTAAACACCTAAGGAGTGTGATATTAAAAAGGTAAATTTAGAGACAGTATCTATTTTCTTTTTTAAGTTCCTATCTTGAGAACATGATTAGGAAGAAGGACTTAATTTTCTACATGAAGATGGATGCTTTACAAAATATTACATTAGTGTAGGAATATGAGCAAATGGCTAACAATTTGTTGTTGAATGTATTTCCAAAACAGAACACCGATTTTAAAGGAAATGGGTAGCTCCAATAGGATCCACATTCTTTTTGTTGCCTTATGGTTACTAGTTGTAAAAGATTTTCCTGCCCTTGTTAACAATGGAACAGTATGTCAGAACTGAGATTCTAGAAGCACTTGTTTCTAAGGGTTTTAAGTGAATATGTGTATATAAAATACCATTCATTTACAAGTTATGGATCACCTTCAAGTTTACCGCTAGTCCTTTATTTGAACTTTGAATCAACAGAAAAGCACATTTGATCTCCAGCCTATGAGTCTGATACTTGGAGACATTGTAATTGCTCCACATTCCTGAGTAATCATTTTCTGATGGGTTTATTGCCACCTCTGCCTTATCAGGGCATGGCACTGCTACAGACCCTGGTGATAAATTATCCTTTAGAGAGGGATAAGACAGTGCCACTTTAACAAGTGCAATAAAGCACTTTTTATATTGGGAGAGTTCAGTGCATTTCCCATTCATCATACACCCTCAGTGATTTTACACAGATTTTACACTGTTGATTAGCTCATTAGTGGGGTTAATTGGATACATTAACTGGCAGAATTACAGCTTGACTATGAACCAGAGGCTGCAGCATTATAAATGACAGACAAACCACAGACATGCATGGCCAGCCTGAAGGAAGTTCTTCTCTTTGATTAACTTTCATTAGCTTTTAATTCTTTCCTCCTCCTTACTTCCGTAATTGACTCCACATGAATATTTACTAAGGATTGGATAAATGAATAGATGACATTAACATATATTTTCAATCCTTTTTTCTTTTAACACAAGTTAAAAAAAATCACAAAAGTAGAGCTTAGCAAAGTAGAAAAATAATCCTCAAGAAATATTTGTTTTCCGGAAATTTGATAGATTATTCTCTTAGAAAATATTCTTCCTGAATGCTTGACAATACAACATGTAAATTAATCATTCTCTTACTTACTGTGCATCAGAATCATGTAAGAAACAATATAAAAAAAGATTAGATTCCTTGACTCTCCTTAACCCTGATAAATAAAAGCTCCTAGAGGTATGCCTAAGAATCTTCATAATTGAACAACTCACCAGATGATACTTACAGAGTGAGTTTGGCACTGCGGTTAAAATAGCAAGACAGTTTCCATTAAATATTGAGTAATATGGTGTATTCACTTAATTAAATTATTTCAAATGGATGTATTGCCATTGGACGAAGGCCAATGCCCTTTAGGAAGCAAGACTGAACATCCCTGGTTGATTATAATCTTCAGTAGTTTAGGTCATAGAGGTTTTGTGTGTTTGTTTGTTTCCCATGTAGTACAGCCAACTCCTCAGTAGATGCTTTTAATAAGTCATGTCTACTAGTATTTTGCAATGCTTACCAGTTGAATATGTATTGTTTTTGACAACTGGAAACAATTATAAGTGTACAGCCATATACTCTTGGAGATTATAAAACTGCAGAGCAAATTATTTGACAGATTATGATCACTGAGTTAAACATAACTCATATTTCCTTTATGTATTTTTTCCAATGACCACACTATTCCCATGTGAAAATATGAAATAAAATTTGATGTTGACAGCAACACTCTATTGAACTGTGTCTTACCTAATGGGACACAGATTGACCTCAGAAATTACTCCTTTACTCTTGAGAAATCTGTCAAGAATAAGCAGAAGCCTGTCAAGCAGAAGATTGCTGAAAACGTAACCCTAATCTAAAAGTTGAAGGGATGTAGAACGTTTTAGGCTGACACAGATGACCCAAAGTGTGAATCTGGTGAAGCAACGTTGGTTACTCTGGAACCTCTAGAACTGGGGAAGAGCTTCAGATGTGGCCAACAGATGCTCTTCTCAAGCCATTTTAAGGGTTGTTTCTCTTATGCCTCTTATTTCCAAATAAATAATAGATCCTGCCAACAATAGCACACTGTTTCCACTTGCTAGGTTATTGCCTTCTGGGTATTCTAGTATGATCCAAGCATAGAGTTATTTGCATGATGAAAGTATAAATGATGATTTTGAAGTGTCTGACTCTTCTGCATTTCCTTTAATTTTAAAAGCTGTCACTAACTGTCATTGTTTTATATAAATGTACAATTTTATTTTTTTTTCCAGTAGCATCTCATGTGCAAGGGTATCTATGATAAATAACTGACATAATATAAGATTCCATGAGCATTGCTGAGACTGGCTCATGAAGAATAAGAATGCGAGATTAGGAGTGTGGCCAATCAGGCTGCTACTTAACACATCAGAAAGTAGAGAAAAGTAAGAACACATCCTATCAACCATATATGTATGAAAAGTGAAAGGCTATTAAGACAAAAAGGAACCTGTTGCTGGTGTAGCAAACTTCACCTCTCCCTGCACCTTTCACGCAGGAAGGAACAGCATACTTAACAACTGTAAAATGTGAAGACAAGCACTGAATAAGAAAATAGGAAAGGCAAGATTGGTTTTCAGAGTCAGAAAACAAAAAAGCTCAAGGACAGAATAAGACAGATGAATGAAAAGTAAATTTTTCTTTCAGTTTTCAGATGCAGAAAAGCCAAAAAATCCAGGAAGGAGTGAAAATACTTTAATACAGACTGGCAGAGGAAAGAATGATTATTAGGAAGATCTGCCTGAAAACGTATAAGAGCAATCACCAACAAATAACTCTGTGGCAGAAGCTTTGAAAACTGATTTCACTGAACTGAATCCAAGGATGCTTTTATAGTGATTCTATGTTTTGAATTAGGTACTGATTTTCATTCCAGATCATAATTAAAATTTTGCTTTGCCTGGAAAGCGTAGCCTGAGATTCCGTAGATGCAGGTCAGAGGCAATTGGTTGCTCTGTGTGGTTGAGATAAACCACATAAGAAGCACTATGATTTTTGTCAAAAAAAAAATATGATGTTTTCAGGTGACCTCAAACCCAATAAATATGCAAAGATCAAGTTCTACATGTGTCAGTGAATCATGCAGTTTAGAATTAGTGGATGACTGGCATTTCATACCTTTTCTGAAAAATTTACCAATTATACTCTTTTGCGGGGATTCCCTCAGTAATTTGTGTTTCCCTCTTGGGTATGTATAAAAATGCATTAATAAGCTATTTGGTAACAGTGACCCAAAATGACCATAGTCACTTCTAAAACTGAAGAACTGAAAGACCTCCAAATGTACATTTATAAGTAGGCACACAGAATATAATTTGCTAAACACAGCTCTTCCTGTTCAACCGCCTCTTCTGAACTTCTAGAATATACTGGTTAAGCACCTTATGAGGTACTTATCTTGTTTTTCTTCCACCATAATTCTTTGCCCATAAGCTATCTTCTTTCCTAGATGATGTGTTTCTGGAGAATAGAGGCTATGATTAATAAAATACAAAATAGCCACTCAGAAATACACTGTAATTTTCTCTCTCTCTCTCTCTCTCTATATATATATATATATATATAAATTTTTTTTGAGAACAAAAATGGAAGCAGGGAGAACACAGTTTGAGACAGGCATCAATTTTATCTCCAAAGTTCATACAATAATTCAAAAGACCTTACAGCTTGGAGCAAAATTTATGAATAAACATTAACATCAGATTAATCATTTTTGGTTAAAGGGTTTAAAATGGGTGCAAAAGAAGGCATATTGTGAAGGGTATTGAAAAAAGGGGAAATACAATATTTTATGAAGTAATATTGTAAGATATTCTTGACCATGCTGAGAAATGAAAATAACTTGAAGAAAATTAGATTGCACATAGATTGAGCAATGCAAACTGAAACAAAGTACTTGTTTAAATATGCCAAGTGTAGGGGAGATATTATTTTAACATTTTTGTGGAAAGCAATTGAAAACCAATGAAGAAAACAAAAAAGCAGAAAAATGTTAAAACACATTTAGGATATAGATAAATCATCTTACTTTTTAAAATTTTTCTAGCCACAGATTATGAAAAGCCGCCTTATTCACTTTTCCTACTGGATCTCGGTCCGTAAGCTCCTGACTTAGACTAGTACAGGTCCAAAGCCACTTGCTCAGGAAAGAGGAAACCCCACAAATGAGTGGGGATTGGACTATCCTGTTTTAATCTGACCGGGGGCTTTGGACATATACCAACAGCTTTGTGTTTTACTATAGAGAAAAAAAAATATTTCAAATCTTGATCTGTGCACTGATTATCCATAAACTCTGTGGCTCAAACTTCCATCTCATTTGCTCAGCTTGAACCTGAACAGTATTTAAAGAACTATTTCTAGTACCCCTCTTTTGAGCCCAGATTTTATTCTACATAATTTTGTATTGGCTGTTTGGGTTGTGTCTTCAACCCAAACAATTTTGTCACATCTGACACATTGCTTTATTGAGCTGGACTCTAGTCAAACAAATGCCAATATGAAACTGAAATTGTTACATCCATTTATGTAGGGTATTTTAAAGAAAGTTGGTGACAGACCAGTAAAAGTATTATTATTTTTTATTGTTTTATAATGCAGTTCCATAGGGCTTGGAATTTCTAGTTGCCTTCTCCAAACTCCCTTCCACTGCTGATTTCCTCTCTAGTATTACAATTGCTGGTCTTTCATGAACAAGAACTCCATCATGTTGTTATGGAGGTGTTTCCTGAATCTGCGAGCATGGACAATGCTGGACAGTCAATCAGCTCACTGTTAGGATAATTTCAAGAGTTTCACTGGGAGTCCATCTTTGGTCTGGATGCATGGAGACAAATCACACTTTGTCTCCACATCTGAAGACACCAGTCTCTACTACGTTTCTGTTATATATCCTCTTAAATACAGAGCCAGTGAACATATCATTATGCAACTCAACACTTTCATAAATAAACTATTTTATTTGCTCTTTTCATTGAAAATACATGTACACATGATCCCTCCAAGTAGACCAGAACCCAAGGTATAATGGCCATGCCGAGAAAGACTGGGACATGGGGGATGCAAGGCAAATGAAGCAAAGCACACTTTATCAAAAAAAAAAAATATATATATATATATACATACATACACACACACACTGGCAGGTTACCTAGGAAACCATGGAAAGCCCCTCTAAAGACAGCCAACAAGGAAATAAAGTAACAATCACCATAGCAGCAAAGAAGTAAACATGTTTTTCAGGAATGGATCCTAACAATCAAACCTATTAGCTGAGTAAGGGGATTTGCTCGGTTATAAGGAACTAATGAGAAAGGAGGCACTGTTCATTCCCAGCCGTGCTTGGCCACTGAGGCAGCCACAGTTCCACTCAAAAAGTTGGCTTCCTGCTAGCACTCTCAGTGTGCTGAGAGTATGAGTTCCGGGATCCTTGGGCATCTGATGAACTGGTTCCAAGCACAATTCCACATATATGCTTGAAAATTAATACAATAAATACGCATTTATCAAAAACAAACATAGTGACATGTATAAATACATCAAATGGTATCATTTTTGTTAATATTGTTAATATTTATAAAATACATACATAGATAAAGGCATGCTTAAAATAGTAACATTGACTAAACTGGATAAAATTATGGAATCTGTGTTTTATGTTTAATCCAAAACTAGCTATCCACCTGTCTTATGTGTTTGTCTAACCAATGTTTATTTTTCCCCCAATATTGAAGAGACTAGACAGAACTGTCGTAATAGGACTACATTACATCAATGCTACCATTCTCTCAATAGCTTCACATCATAACAGGCATGGTAAATTCAATGGTACCTGCATATCTGTATGTCAGTGTATTTGTCTCCACAGTCCTCAGAAAAGCAAGAGTTAGAGCATTTAGCATATGCGGGTAATCAGGAAGGTAGTCATTTACCCAAACAGCCATTTTATGGATCTTTTAGTATATTTTCTTTCAGAGGTATGATTATCTTGGTCCTTTGCAGTTGGATCATTGCTGCCCGTGATGATAGTACATTTTGAAGGCTGCTGGTGAATGAACAATTTTGTTTCTATTCTCAGAATAACGTCTGTAGGAAAACAACTCAGGCAGATATGTCAGATGTGCAAGCAAACAGTCCTTTCTTTTTTAGCTCCAGAAAATTGTTTGAGGCTTGATTATGCCACACCTGCTAAGGTATTATTCAGGGTTTCTTTCTTATGACAATGTGATTCTGAAGATCTTAATTGTATTGGAAAGAAAAACTGTGATGATTAGCATGTTAAATTGTTTCATCATAATGCAGAATTCTGAGACTGTATTTTATCGGGGCTTCTTGGTTTAAATGAGAAAGCTCCCAAACTTTTAGAAATCCCTGAATTAAAATGATACATTCACTGCATCAATCTGGGTTTTTTCCTACCACACAATAATTCATCTATACAAAATATCCAACCAATATTTTCAAACCTTGTACTACATTTCTTTCTTAACAGAAGGCCTTTTCAATGTAAATGATCATGTTTTGCTATGCTATTACATGTGTATTGCACTCGATCATACAATGTTCATATGTTCAAATGTGCTTACATTTATTTTGTCTTTGTGATCTCTTCTCAGTGTTAACTATTTAGTGTTTAAGTTTCTATTCATATTGCACACTTCTTGACCCTATTCTGTACTCCAACATTTGATATTTCCTAACTGCATGAGCTAGAAACATTTTCTTTAATGCGTAACAATTATTTTAATGCAATGGGAAATTCCAGGCAAAGACGATCATATGTAAACCTAAAACTGTCATTGAATTGTATCTCCACCTCATTTTGATTAACTTCAGGTTCTCAGTTCTGCCTCCTTTAATGTACAGTTGGTTAGCTCCTTCCAAAAGTTACACATTGTGCCATGAGTGGCAGAGGTAGCCAACTTCTACCTATCCATAGATTTTTGTTTCTTGGTGTTCCATAAAGATGTTTGCATAGTTGCAAAACAATGTTCACAATAGGACTTTTTGTTAAAAAAAATTCTCCCATGTCATGGTTTTATAGATATAAGGATTCCTCCCCTCTACCTCCCCTTCCTCCCTCCCATTATCCCCTTCCTACTATTTTCCCCTGTATTATTTCATTAGCAGAGTCCTACAGCAATCTTCTGCTATTTAAGTGTATCCTGGCACTGTAGGCATATACAGTGATAGAAAGTCCAGCATCCTAATGTCAACATGCATTTAACATTTTCAAAAGGAGTCCACCTTTTATTCTGGAAACTTTCAATTAGCTTTTTAATTAATATGCTGTATGTTCTCTGCTGGAATGGTTCTGGATATGCATCCCACCTTATACCAGCAAGGATTGAATAGAAAATGAAAACTCTCAGTTGAAAAATAAATACATACATATGCTCATATTATATGTATATATATGTGTGATACAAGCTGATACAAGTGAAAATTGCAGAATTGAAATATATGATAACTGGAGAAACACTAATAACTGCATACAAACTCTTTTTATATATATATATTTAAAGATTTATTTTTATTATTTTTTTCATTGGAAAGGCGGATATACAGAGAGGAGAGACAGAGAGGAAGATCTTCCGTCCGATGATTCAATCCCCAAGTGAGCGCAACGGGCCGATACTATGCCAATCCGAAGCCAGGAGCCTGTTCCGGGTCTCCCACGCGGGTGCAGGGTCCCAAAGCTTTGGGCCATCCTCGACTGCTTTCCCAGGCCACAGGCAGGGAGCTGGAAGGGAAGCGGGGCTGCCGGGACTAGAACCGGCGCCCATATGGGATCCAAGGCGTGCAAGGCGAGGACCTTTAACCACTTGCGCCACTGTGCCGGGCCCATGCATATAAACTCTTAAAGCTCCCTTAAATAAGAAGTATAACTAGAAAAATCTATCTTGGGATGAGAAAAGCATTATTTTATATAAAAATATTGACATTCTGGTTTAATGTGTCCCTATGTCTTTCAATGTGAAACCACAGTGTGAGCCACAGGATGAACAATGTTTCAGTCTGCTTTTCATTATTTAGGAAACAGCATTTGGTAAATGAAATTTTGGTAAATTATTTTCTTAGAATATAGCTATGTGACTGTGTTTTTTCTTCTTCTTTTTTTTTGCTGTTAATCATGAAGTAACTAGTAGCAATATTTTATATTTACTGTAACCACCAACAGACTTTGTGGGGCGTTATAGAACTTAGCATAGATTTTGAGCATTATTGTATTTTGTGTTAAAATTGAGAATAAAGTTTGGACTATAAATAATCTGGTATCTTTTCTTATGCTGTCCTGTGCAAATTAACATTTTTTCCTGTAATAAGTGTTATGTGAAAATTTTCACCCATAATTAGAGTTTACTTACATTGCTTATAAATATTTTCCCCAGTTCAAAATTGAATAAACATTCTCCTAAAATTTCTAACGTTTTAAAGTTACATTTTATACTTTATTTTATGTTGAAAGCATAGTTTGCACATCTAAAGTATTTTGCTTTATGGGAAAGTTTCTTTTCTTTTTAGTAGGCTCTTGGGTTCCCACAACAACTTTTGAATGCTCTCAATTTTCATATGTTGTATATGTTATTTTAATCATTATTTTTATTATTTTTATTATTTGCACATAATAATTTTGGACAACTGCTTTACTTTATATTCTTCCTAGTAAGCTGTTAGATCTTTACACATAACATTAACACATTAATAAAGTGTAAGTACAGGTAACTTCTCATTGCTTTCTTAAAATTTACTAGGAATGTTTTTATCAATTTTCTTCAGCACAGACTTTAAAATCTCATATAATATAGTAAAATTGCAATTACTCCAATTGCAATGAAATTAAATGTAGTCCTTGCTAGCATTAAATTATGTGTATACAAGTATATGCCCTGACAGTAATCTTTATAATATGCCTTTCTTTTATTGTGTCTATTTGTTTATTCAGCGATTTGTATTTAAAAGTGAGTTTTGTGTATCAATTATGAATGTTGTGTGTCTGTGAGTGTAACTTTTTCAATAAAATATTTGGTAATAAGATTGTACCTGCACTATGAAAGACTTTTGAAGTAGTTCATCATGTGCTGTTATGAAATTTTCTAAAATATGAAAGGTTTACCTGTCTCTTTAAGTTATCTTAAAGTTCACAAGCAAAGCTACCTGAGATTGGTACCTTTGCCAACTGTCTTGTGAAGTTTTGCTATGTGAAATCATTGCTTTTTTATAACCAGTTATTTTATAATATATTTTGAACCGATGAGGCACTGAAGATGGTTGGCAATTGAAAGAATCATTACTTAAGACAATGTGAATGTGGGCAGGTGTCTAACAGAGCAGATCAGGATGCTTGCATATCTTGTTGGAGTATCTGGGTTTAAGTCTCACTTTTGTTCTATTTTCTATCTTTTCCCCCAATGTGTATGCTGGGTGACAACTGTCGCGACTTGGGTGATTGTGTACTTACCACCGTGGGTCTCTTTGTCCTGGCTCTGGCTTAATCGATGAGGGCTTCTGCGTGATGAACAGTGTGTGAACAACCTCTCTGTCCTTGATCTAGCCAAGCAGCTCTGCTTTGCAAATCAACAAAATACTAGTAATTGTTAAAACCTCCATGCTTGTCATCCTGTCCACTTTATCCATTATGAAGTTATATATATTAGTTTTTTTCTCTTTGCTTGATAGGTCTTGGCCATTTAAGTAAAGTTTACATAATGTGAGTTTCATGTTAATCTATTTTCTCCATAAAGTTAATCTAAGCTCTTATCATTATTCATATCAACTCTTGGTATATTTGCTTATTTTGTTTACTCTAATTAATGAAATACTGAATAATATATATTTCTGTTATTTATCAAAATGAAATAATTTAAGTAAAATTCATTGTTTATAAAAAGCTTTGCTATGATATATTGCCTCTTCAACCTCTTTCATTGGAGGTCTTCCCCATTTCATGCTTCTGTTTCTTTAGTTTTAAGCATATTTGCACTGACTTTCTAAATTTGCTACATAAAAACTGTGGACAGGATTGTTCAATTATTGTTCTTAACATGTACTGAGGCTGTGTTTGCTACCCAAGTACAGGTTTCCGTGGACAGCAGAATATATTTTTTCTCTGTTGATACAGATATTCTTTTGCCTTGGGGTTTACACTCAAATGTTCAGATGACTTTTAGCATACTTTTGGAAGGAAGGGGAGGTCGCGCCATGGACAAAGACAATACAGTGTTGATCAGTTGCTTCATGGCTGATGTGCTGCTGCTAGTGCTCGTCGTAATCCTGAACTATCCTGTGATGGGCACTGCAGGATGCGATTTTAGCTACTTCCCCTTCTGCTTCAATTGATGTTTCTTTTTGTTGCTGTTAGCTAACATATTATTCAAATACACACATTATTATATTTCTCTCTATTTCAGGTAAAACTTTATTACCAAATCTGATTCCTACTCATTTTGTTGTCAGCCCCCTTAAGCTACAACCAGCAACTCACGCTTTCAGAAAGGAGAACGGAACACAATTAGTTTACCACAAGCTAACACCTTAGAGGCACAATCTTAAAAACATCTATAAATCAAAACTCATATAACACATTAACATTTTTAAGCAAAAATGTCCTGAAGGCCACTTAGAGGAGGATAAATATGGGCTTTCTTTCTAAATGTCTTAAATAATTACTTTTCAAATATTTTCATCTTTGATGTTTTGATGGGAGACTACTATGCCATTATGTGTCTGCTATAGAAATGCCATTTTTTAAACAACTTATGTGAGAAAAATCAATCTGAGCTCACAATCCATTTTAAGTACCATTATAGTAAAACATCTGTCTTCATATACCGTATGTGCCCCTGTGAAAGTTGTTTGAAGAAACGTATTACATTCATAAAAGTTACAGTAAATATTGATCTTGTAAGACCTAAGGGATAGTAAGTGTATTACTGAGTAAGCCTGATTTCTAAAAATTACTTGGCGAAAACTCAAGAATATTATGAAATATTATGGAATGCTTTTTTTTTTATCTCATTTCATTAATATCAATAAAATAGGTAATCAAGCATCAGTCTCCCCTATTATCAAGAATATAGACATACAATTACAAATATACACATATTATAGGTTGTACACATATGCAGACTTGCACAAAAATATCTGTAAGAAAACAGAGACATGCACACATAATGATTGTTGATAATACATTCAGGGACACATTATTAATTTCCAATTGCCTTCAAATGGGAGTTTGATAAGAAGAATTTGTGGGTGCATAGGCTACCAGAACCTTAGAAAACAAATAGTACTGTTAGGAACAGAGATTTAGAATTTTCCTTTATTATATTCAGTTGTTTCAATGCACATGTTTTCCTGAATCATTATAACTCTTAAAAAAATCATGTATTCAGAAGGATATCTGAATTGTTATCTGGGTCATTGTCATTCAATCATTAGGCGGTTTTTTTTCATTTATCCAAAACTGCATACTATTTAAACAATGAAACAAATAAAGCACACTACTTAATTACCTCAAGCACCTGTTTCCAATTGCTACCTATGAGATTTTGCTCAACTCTCTGTTCGAGCCCCAGTTTTCCTTGTCTGAAAAATTGGAAAAAATATTAATAAACATGTTTCTCTTCATTATACAAGCACAGGCTGGTAAATGAACTAAAAATTATGAACAGTGTGTTGACTGTAAATTTAAACAATACAATTATCTTTTTAAAGGTCATATTGATTTATGTGGACAATTATCTTTCTTTCCTCTACCAATCAAAGATTGTAAATTTACATTCTGCATCTGGATTCAAAGAACCAGAAAAAAAAATAAATTTATCAATTTGTTGGAGGAAACTCTTCCTAAAAAAATCTGTCACAAAAATAGTTTAAGCTTTGTGGGGAGCGCACTGGAAGGAAAGTCAGGATAATTGATTGCAGTTTCTACTTTGGCCAACAGTTTGCCAGAGAGAAACACAGAATAGATCTAACCGGTCTTTGGCTGCTTTAGAGCTAAGTTTGCTTTTATATGAATAACTACTTCTATGACTATATTTACACAAATGTGTAAATTTATACTATGGAATGGAAAGACAAAATATGCCCTTCGTCCAACTACTATTATCCTGATGATTTTGGAAATCTGAATAAAATTCATAGGTAATGCAACAATACCCCTGTTACAATGTACTAATGCTTTATTTTTATATTTTCGTGTTACAGCCGCATAGGCCCAGGGATTTTCCCTTCCACTCAGTCCTCCCATTGTTTCTTCCACAAATGATTATAATAGCACAGTACTTCATCATCAGTCACCAGTCTGTCATTCTGATATTTAAGTCTATCATGACGTAGGTGTAGACAATGGTAGAAAATTCAGCATACTATTGTCAAGATATATGTAATAGTTACATATCGAGCCCTGCTTTTATTTGCGAGTAGTGATGCATACCATAGCATATCTTCACTTCTTGGATGCTAGTCTTGCAAGTTGCTTTCATTGAAGAAATTAGGTGGGGAGCTCACAGTTTTCTGATGTACTTCCTTCAAATACAAACGAAGCTACAATGATTTCAATGAAAATGTAAACAATCTAAAAAAAAATGGAGGATAGCCTGTCTTATTTTCACTTTCAGATAGCAAATGACAATTTTAGGGTCAACGTCCTACATGCAATGCTAAGGATTGTCTGTAATAATGAGGAGTAGGGAATGCAATATTTTTTATCTTCAATGCAAATTACTTATTTATAGAAAGTTAAAGAGAGTAATATAGAATAAGTTTTATATTCAGTGATAAAGGGAAATATCCTACATGGGCCAGCAGGTCTGAAAGGATGTACAGTGGGCTCAGTGGTAACCTTGGGAGTTTAAGATGTATGCAACTGCCTTGTATATATATATATTTTACAAACCTCTGTTGCCATTGTCCACTGTTTTGTCTATGTCCAAATGTTCTCTAACTCTCTATCAGACTGTCATGGTATTCTGGAATTGCATGCTGAACGTCTTGTGTATTGGCCTGACGTGCACTCTGGAGGAACAGATCAGCTTCCCAAGTTGAACAAGGTGAGGATCCAACAGATGTTTGCACAAGTCCTGAAGATAGCATCTACTGTAACGAATCTGGGGTTTTCTGGAGAAAGCCTTAGCAGCTTCTGTTCCCTGAGGACTGGCTCAAGCATTCATGTCTTGAGGACAGTTTTAATGCCATCCATTTCTTTGGGAATGAGATCAGGCCTGGTAGGAATGACTTGGGGAGCCAAGCCAAACCTGGATAATTGGGCACAGCCCGGTTTCTCCTCAGCACACCATGCAGCAGAGATGCTGAGAGATTCATTTCCAGGCAGAGCCTACAAGGCATGACTCAGACCATATATGTGACTTGCAAAAGATTTCACAAGACTTAATGAGAGTCCTTAGTGTTAGATGGACTGTCTCAGGCTCCAATTATATGACCCAGGACACTTACTTCACATATTCCTGCTACAAAGCACATCAGAATAGCCAGGGTCTATGTGAATGACCCTTCCTCAACCAGTCATCCTCTGGGAGTTCTCACCCTTCATCCCATTGCCTCAGTCATGGTCTACACTGCTTGTAATGGTTCTATGTTGGGACGTGGCCCGTGCTGTTGTCAGTGCCAGCTGAACCTCTCCCTACCTGCTTGCCCTTGAAGACTAGTGGAGAGTGGCATTAAACTATATATTTTAGAGAATTTGATGTTATAAACATAGAGGTTCATATAATAAGAAATAGAAAAGAGAAAAAGTATCAGACAGACGTAAAATTGTTAGCTTTAAAGCCCCAAAACACCAGGACTTCTTAGTTCCTCCTTGCTGTAATATGTCCAATGGGATATCTGGGACAGCAGAGGGCTGTGGGATCCTGTTAAGAAGTGGCTCCAGGAAAGAGAAGGCAGAAGGCCTCTCTCCCAGAGAGTGCTCTTGCCCCCAGTGAGCCCTGGGATGTACTGCCATGCTCTGTTTGAAGATGGGTGATCATATGTGCTCTGTCTTGTCAATTAACCAAAGGCAGACTGTAGTCCCTATCTGTTCCCTATTTCAACAATGCATTGGCTAAGTTGCCTTGTTAGCTGCCTTGAACTTTCTGGTCCCAGACATGATCGAATTCTGAGTTGTGCCTGCACTATTGTTTTACTAAGTGTATAAGAACTTTAACCCTGGATATAAACTTTGTCAGCCTCCCTCCCCATTTTTTTTTGGGAAACATCTTATCCCCAGGAACCTGAAAGTTAAGGAGGAGCTTGCACCTCCTTTTCATTAGAATCTATGATATTGGAGCCATTGCTGTGGCATGTAGGTTAAGCCTTCACTGCTGTGCTGGCATGCAGTACGGGTCTGATTCAAGTCCCAGTTGCTCCACTTCTTACTGAGCTTCCTTCTAATGTTCCTCGAAAAACAATTTAAAACGACCCAACTTAGGTCTTCTGTATGAAAAGAAACCTAAGAGAAGCTCCTGGTTCCTGGCTTAAAACTGGCCCAGGTCCTGCTGTTGTGTCCATTTGGGAAGATCTCTCTCCTTCTTTCTGTGTGTGCCTCTCCTCTCACTACAATCTAGCTTTCAAATAAAATTAAATAAATCTTTAAAAAGAATCTAAGACATTGTCTGTTATATGGTGGGAATAACAGAACATGAAAGCTCTCTGTATCTTCAAATTTTCACAAATTTTCAAAGGCCAAGGATAATTCTTCCTACAAAATCTAGTTTCTAAATCAAGGGTCTAGACACTCTTATGAGACATATTAAGGAAGTGTAATATGATTCTTCCACTATTAGCTCATATGTTCCCTTTGTTGTTATGGTTGCTATAATGGGAAGTATTGCACAGAGCAGGGCATGGCAACTTGGAAGGTCATTATTGGGGGCACTCTCGCACTTACCATCTTGTCCACTTGTCCTGAGATGGAGAAAGAGAGGAGTTCACAGACAAGCCAAGAACATTTTGGAATAGAATAGACATTTTATTTTATTTTTCTTATTTACTTGCAGAGAGACAGAGACTGTGAGATCCTCCACCTGTTGGTTAATTTCCCAAAGGTCCACAGGAGCAGGACAGAGCCAGGCTGAGGGTCAGGAGCCAAGTCCTTGAAGCAGCTTTCAAGAGGGCAGCAGAGGTGCAAGTGCTCACACTATCATTTGCTGCCTCCTAGGGTATGCTCCAGCATGAATCTGAATCTGAAACAGAGCTGGCAATGCAAGCAGGTGCCTCAGGATGGGGTGTAGGCAGATTAACCTCTTTACCAGACCCTTGCCCTGGATATGAGTTTTAAATACATGAAACTGTGACTTTTTGCTGTCTGAAAAAGAAACCAAAGAACTGATGTGTCAGAGTTGAATAAAGAAGAAATGAGTTCGGAATGCTGTTTTTTTTAAAGCTTTATTTTATTTTTATTACACAGTCAGGTATATAGAGAGTAGGAGAGACAGAGAGGAAGATCTTCCGTCTGATGATTCACTCACTCCCCAAGTGACCGCAACGGCTGGTGCTGTGCCGATCCAGAGCCAGGAGCCAGGAGCCAGGAACTTCCTCCAGGTCTCCAACACTGGTGCAGGATTCCAAAGCATTGGACTGTACTTGACTGCTTTCCCAGGCCACAAGCAGGGAGCTGGATGGAAAGTGGAGCTGCCGGATTAGAACCAGCACCCATATGGGATCCCAGCCCATTCAAGGCGAGGACTTTCAAGAATTTCAGGAAAATGTCAAATTTCTCTCTCTCTCTCTGTCTCTTTCTGTCTCTTACATTTGTGTATGTGAAGAACTCAAAATCTCTGGTGAAAAGGGATAGAAGAATAAATGCTTTCCCTTCCCAGTGCCCATGAATGTTTTCTCAAGCCTTATGAAATGCAAAGAACCAGAGAACAATCAAGGTAAAGAAGGGATGACTTTGAAGAAACCAATATTAAAGCTGGAAAAAGAGAATCTTACCAGGCAAGTGGAGAGAAGATTCTTACAAATGCCAAGGAAGACTTAGAGAACAAGGTAAGATAAATGACACTGCAGAAAACCAATGAATAAAAAAGCAAAAAATTAAAACATATATTATAATTCATTACATATATATATATATATATTTCAATTTCCCCTAGAAATTTCAATTTCTAGATTTCAATTTCCCCTAGAAAAGCAATGTTATTTTTGGGGAGTATTTTTCTTCCCTAGGAACTTACCAGGAATCAAATGAATGATAAGCTGGTAATGGAGTTCGATGTGAAGACAGAGGAAAATTTTAATAAACATAAGCTAGAACCACTAGATATGGAGACGCTGAATTTTCAGGATTAAATTGCAGTGACAGTTTGATTCAGAGGAAGAGGGGGATGGCAGCCACAATAAGTATGGGAGGAAACCTCCCTCAGTGGTTAAACAGAAGATGCTCAAGACAATTTCAAAATGATATTTTCACAATAATAATTGAAAATGTATTCATTATGCAAGCCTAATATTTAGACAGTAGCTGGTTCTAGTGATTCTGTAGCTTTAGTATAGGAGGTATATTGTTAACCATAATAATTTATAATTTCTTAGTATGCCGATGACTAGTGAATTTCAAACAGCTTCTATGTTTCCTGATAGTACAGTTCTTTCCCCATGGAATTTCGCTTGTAGTTTCCATGGTGGCACAAGTTTTATATCCCGGTGATGATTAGAGAAAGAAATTTACTAAAAGGAAATAAAAACTGCATATGAGAAGGAGATCTGTGAACCTATATTCACAGCACCACTGTCTACAATAGCAAAGTTATGGAAATAAACAAAATTCTCATCCAAAGAGGAGTGGTTAAAGAAACTGTGGTATATATACTCCATGGAATATTACTCAGCAATTAAAATAATGAAATTATACTATTTGCAACTAGATGATTCCAACAATAGACCATTATGCTCGGTGAAATAAGTCAATCCCAAAAAGACAAATACGATGTGTATTCTCTGATATAGTGGAATCATCATGCAAATTTTAAGTTTAATAACCATTTGCATACACTTTTTGCTGTAACCCATGTGTTTTGTTTTAAATTTCATATTAATTTCTTCCAAATATTTTCTTTTCTCTTATTGAATTCATAGTTTCTTCATGGATCACAAAGTGGCATCGTTTTATACAAGAGGCACTTGTGTTTTATTTTCTTCTCCCACGTGTTGGTTATTCAGTGGCACAATTTTTCAACTCATGGTGCTGTGATTTTGTTGTTGTTTTAACTTTATACCTGTTGCTGACCTTATTTCATAGCTTCTCATTTAAGGCAATGTATAGTGATGGAGTAATAGAGACTACCATATCCAGATGTGAAGACACAATATGATATGCATCCCTACTTCCAAATCAAAGTTGGACTCCCAGTGAAACTGTTGGACATATCTAGACAATGGGATGCTGGACGCTCTGACATTGTCTGTACTGGCAATGTCGGTGCACACTTAAATAGCAGCCCAATAGAATTGTAACTCCTTATGAAAGATTATACTATTGCAAAACTATGGGGAAAATCAGTCAGGGGGTAGAAATTTGTAGGGGGGAAGTAATCTCAGACTCTATGAAATTTTATCATAAAATTCAAAATTCAAAATAAAAAAAGAGTAACTCACTTGAAGTCATAATCAAACTCACTAACTTGCTATAGGAATTCTATATATATATACTATATAATATATATATATATTAAAATATTTAAATGACATGAGACTTCTTCTCTTCAAATTCGGTATCTACCTATACAGAGTATAATGGACTGTGGCAGGCTCATCACTAAAGAAAAATTATTCACAACACACATGCGGTAGAAATCAAAAGGAAAGACTAAACTTCTTGTCCAATCCTCCAGTCTAAAGCTTTTTAAGAAACTAATTTTCTAGTCCATTAGTCACAACCCATGAATTAGTGTAGAGACTGACCTGAGGCCATCTCTTATTTTAAGTAGAGCAGGAAAGAAAATGTAATGGTTGACGTTTTTGTCTAATCAGAAAATTTTCCTCTTGGCACTTAGAGACTTGCTATTAATAAAGGCTGTAATATTCCAGTTGCCCTCTTATTGCTGTTGTCTGCATATTTTCAGAGCCATCTGTAATTTGGGCAGGAGATTTTCTATTTCTTAATTGATCCAAGGTACCCACTTGACTCCAGTTGTTGGCAATGAGGAAATACTATACATGCACCACGGTCAAGAAACAGGAGCCTGCTAATACCACTGTGTGTTTCTTCTGCTCAGACTTCTTTTAGGTGCCAAGTCAGCCAAATGCCAACAAATACTGTGTATTTTTATATGAGTAAGTTAACAAAAACACATCAACAGCAGTTCTAGATGAAATTCTTTAACTTTGTCTTTGTTTTTTAAAATATTTACTTATTTATGTGAAAGGCAAAACAAGGGCAGGATTGAGAGAGAGAGAGAGAGAGAGAGAAAGAGAAAGAGAGATCTTCTATCTACTACTTCATTCCACAAAGAGCCACAATCATGATGTCTGGGCCAGGCAAATGCCATACAACCATGAATTCCAGCCAGGTCTCAATGACAGGGACAGGGGACCAAGCAAGCAAGCCAACTTCTCCCATCCAAGTACTAACCAGGCCCAACCCTGCTTAGCTTCAAAGATCAGACGAGATCGGGCGTGTTCAGGGTGGTATGGCCGTAGACAGCAAGCCAACTTCCGCTGCCTTCCCAGGTGCATTAGAAGAAGCTGTACCAAAAGCAGAATAGCTAGGACTTGAACAGTCCTTCAGTGTTGAAGGCTAAAGTTTAGCCTCCTGTGCCATAAAACTGACCCATTTTTTTTAACTTTTTTAATTACACTTTACCACCTGTCGATTAATTTTTAAATCTACATTACATTAGAAGCACTAATAAATGAGTTGTGGGGGTAAGTTTCAACGATTTAAGAATTTGGGTTGCCTAAAATCCTTTTAATTTTTCTAATTAATGTGCTCATTCTTCCACTCTTCACGTAGAAGCCAATGGTCTATAAAATCCTGGAATTCTAGTCTTGTCAAAATATTTTCAATCACAGTGGAAAGCAATAAGAAGTTCTTCCTTTACATTTATATAAATTTTCTAATTTACTTTGCCTTTCCTTTTTATATTGCAATAGCCAATGCTTTGAAAACAGTTTTATATCCTTGTAAAAAGACTTTCTCATCTTTGTGCCTATCTTAATAGTTGTTGAGGCTTCGCAAATATTATTAAAAAGAAAGTATGTTACAAGGTCACATGGAGTAATGTTTAATTCGGAGATTGATCCTGAGAGACGTAGGACTGACTGTGTCATTCAAAGGGTAAATTGATATTTCAATTCTAATGAACTCTTATGAACTTAGGAATGAATCAACAGATTGAAGTCCTTTCTCTGTCTTTTCTTCTTCTCTCTCTCTCTCTCTCTTCACATTCAACAATTTATTGACTACTATAATGACATGAAATCATGAGCTGGGTTGCTGTTTATTTTCTTCCTTGAGGTTGGAAAGTCATCATAGAATCATTATAGAGAAATAAACATTCTTATATACACATAGTCTTTGTGATAATAGTGTCCTTTTAACATAATCCAGTTTAATTTGATCATTGATTTTCAACTTTAATATTCTATCTACTTAAAAGACTTGTTTTATTTTCTATTTCATGATTCAGTTCCAAAGTGTGAGATTTAAAATCCCACCACACCCTACATTCTTTGCCCAGAACTGCTGTTCCCCCTACATATTATTACAGTAGATTATTCCTTCTCAAACAGCTTAAGTCCATCATTCTATCATTTAGGTGTATCCTGACATTATAGGTATGGACAATGTTAGAGCAAGTAGAATTTTATTTTGAAGACATATATAACAGTTTTTATTGGGAGTTCTTTGATTTGGAAGTAGAGATGCATACTGCATTGTATTTTCTCATCTGGATATGATAGTAAATATTACACAGTTACTATTAAAAGAAAAGCCATAAAACAAAATTAACATGGGGAAGAAAAAGAAAATTTACAGCACCAAGAAGTTTAAAAAATGCTACTGAATGGACAATGTGTTGCTGAAGAAATTAAAAACAAAAATAGAAAACCTTCTTGTAGAACATGATACTACTGTAGAACCTATGATTCAGTGAAGAAATTAATACAAGGAAAAAAACTAGTCTCTAGCTGGAATCATTTTGTTGCAAATAATAGAATTTCATTTCTTTCAATGGCTGAGTGGTATTCCATGGAGTAGCTATACCGCAGTTTCCTTATCCACTCCTCTTTGGACAGGAATCTGATTTGTTTCCTTGTTTCTGCTATTATAGATTGTGCTGCTGTAAATATAGGATTACAGTTCCCCTTCTCATATGCAGATTTCATTTTCTTCTGGATATTTTCCTGGAAGTGGGATAGCTGAGGCATAGCAGGTCAAATTTCAGTTCTCTTAGCACTCTCCATTGTCAGGAGTAATCAAACTGACAAGAAGAAGAAGCTTAACAGAGAAATGATTGTATTATTCTAAACTGCCCATCATCCACACTTTCAGAATGATGCACTTTATTTGAGAATACAGAGAGTTCTATACCCAAACAGAACACGGATGCCACAAAAAGGCTTTCATTAATTCTTATCTTAGGTGAAGTTAGCAATTGTGATAGTCTCTTAATTGAATCTTTGGGTTCTCCTTTATTTATTTATTTATTTATTTATTTATTTATTTATTTAACCACATTTGATTTTATTTAGTTTTGAGGTGAAAGTGGAAATACTTGTTTAGTTCTAGATCTTAGTCAAAAGTTTCCAAAGTTTACCCATTCTGTATGAGGTTGGCTTTAGCTTTTTCATATATTGCTTTGATTTTGTTATAAAACATTGTTTCTTATGCCTACCATTATCTTAAAGCTTTAGCAGGAAGTGATGTTGCATTTTATCAAATGCCTTCTCTGCATCTATTGAAATGATCTTGAGGCTTTTATTTTTCAATGTGTTGATATAATTAATCACATTTATTGATTTGTATATGTTATTCCATCCCTGCATGCTTGGCATAAATTCCACTGGATCCAGGGGAATGATCTGCACGATGTACTGCTGGATCCTATTTCCTTGTATTTTTTGAGCATTTTTGTACCTATGTTCTTCATGAATTTTGGTCTGTAGTTCTCTTTTTCTGTTGTGTCTCTGTCTGGCTTTGGTATTAAGATTATATTGGCTTCATGGAAAACATTTGAAAGGATTGCCTCCCTTTCTACTGTTTGGAAAAGCTTGTGGAGGATTAGGTGGAAGCCTCCTCTTCTTGAGACATTTGGTAGGATTCAGTAGTGAAGCCATCTGTTCCAGTGTTTCTCTTGGTTGGGAGGGATTTACTTACTGATTTAGTCTCAGTCTTTGTTATATACCTATTTAGACTATGAGTTGCCTCATGATTCAATTTTGTTAGATTGTGTCCAGAACTGGGTCTCTTCTAGGTTTCTGGTTTATTCTCATATCGTTACCTGTAATAGATTTTGTTGTTATATTCCCTTTGTCATCTCTTTTTGTCATCTCTGATCCTATTGATTTTTTTCTCTGCCTCTCCACCCCCCCCCCTTTTTTTTTTTTGATTAGTTGGGCTACTAGGGAATCTGTTTTGTTCATATTTTCAAAGAACCAGCTCTTTGATTCATTGCTATTATTTATTGTTCTTTTGTTCTATATTTGGTTTATTTCCTCTCTTATTTTAGTTGTATCTTTTTCCCTGCTAATCTTGGGATTGCTTTGCTTTTGTTTTTCTAGCTCCTTCAAATGTATGGTTAGCTTATTTACTTGATGCTTTTCTAATTTCTTAGCATAAGCATTGATTGAGATGAACTTCCCTCTTAACACTGTCTTGATTGTGTCCCACAAGCTTTGACATGTTGTGTTGATGACTTCATTTGGTTTAAGCATTTTTTTAAATTTTCTACTTATTTCCTTTCTAACCTATTGATCATTTAGCAGTGTAATATTCTGTCTCCAGTTATTTGCATGTCTTCTAGGGCATTTTGACTTATTGGTCTCCACTTTTAGTCCATGATGGCCTGAGAAGTCACATGGTGCACTTTCAATACTTTTGTATGTGCTTAGGCTTGTTTTGTGACCTCTAACATGGTTAGTGTTGAAGAAAGTTGCATGCACTGATGAAAAAAAAGTATGTTATTTGTCAGTATGATGAAAAATTGTATAGATTGATATAAATTAAGTCTAATTGCTCTCATGTCTGGATGAGATCTGTTGTGATCTTACTGAGATTTTGTTTTGTTGATATGTTCATTGATGTTAATGGGATATCAAAGTCCCCCACTACTACTGTATTGGAATCTATTTCTCCCTTTAATCCATTGATACATATCTCACATCGTTATGGGTCCTGGCATTTGGTGTGTCTAAATTTCTTACGGTGACCTCTTCTTGCCAAATGAATCCTTTGGTCATTATGTGTTTTCCTTCTTCATCTCTTTCAATTGCTTTTCTTTTCTTTTTTTGTTTTACATGAAAGTCTATATTTTCTGGTATAAGAATGATTATGCCGGCTCATTTTTCCTTTCCATTAGCTTGGAATATCTTTGTTCAGCCTTTCACTTTCAGTTTCTGCTGATATTTGTTGATGAGATGTGTTTTCTGTAGGCAACAGAGATTGATTTTGTCCTTTGATCCAGTCGGCTAATATGACAATTGATTGATGAGTTTAAGCCAATTACATTCAGGATTAATATGAATAGGTTGTAATCTGTTCCTGTCATTTTAGGAAAGGATTGATGTTTCATTTGCTCTTGTCATTTAACTGTTATGTTCCTCCTGACTTCTTTGGTTTTGGTAGGTGCTACTCCTTTTCTCTGTTAAAAGTACATTTTTAAGTGTCATTTATAGAGTAGTTCTGGAAGAAGTGAATATTGTGAGCTTTGTTTTTTTTCACTGTGTAAGAATTTTATTTCAGTTCCAAAGTTAAAGGGAAACTTTTCTCTCTTATTCTGGCCTAACGAATTTTCCCCTTTAAAACATAGAATATGTGCTCCATTCTTTTCTGGTCTGTTTCCTGTGAGAGTTCTGCTGTAAGTCTGACTGGGGTTCCTCTATATATTAATTAATTTGTTGATGTACATATTTTAGGATGTTTTCCTCATGTTCAATTGAAGAGAAGTTGATTATCATAGTTGTGGTGAAGATCATTTCTTATCAACCCCACTAAGAGTTCTGTGCCCTTCCTATATTCTTTCTCTGTATTAAGAAAGTTTATGTCTATTATTTCCGTGAATATATATTTAAACAAAGCTTCTTTTTCTGTGCCTTATAGAACACACATAACTTTTGTATTTGACTTTTTAATAATGTCTTTTAAGTCTTGAATACTTTCTGGCTTGACTCATTTCGGCTTCCAGCTTTTTGATTGTTTCCCCATTCTGGCAAGAAATATCTTCCAATTCTGAGATTTTTTTAATGCATCATTCATTCTATAATTGAGTCTTGCCACTGATTTTTAAATTTACTCCACTGTGTCCTTTATTTCTAATAATTTGGCTTGATTTTGTTTCAGTGGTTCTATTTCCTTTGCTTCACACTCCTTAAATAGTTTGAACTCCTGTAAGTGCTTCTTGTTGTTGATAAGAAGATATATTATTAGGTTTTAAAATTCCATATTCCCCATTTTTTTGATGTTTTTCTCAGTTAACTATGGCTGACAGAAGCATTTTTTTTTCCTTTGCTGGGAATGCATGAGTATTATTCATTTGCCTCTGTGTCTTCTGCTCATGATCATTAAATTTTTGTTTAGCAATTTTTTCTCCTTATGGCTCTTTTGTAAGCTGGTCACCCAACAATTCTAGTTTGATTTTAGTAATTGACACCATGGTCTCCATAGCCCCAGTTCCTGGCTTACCACTCTCCAACCCCTGTGATCTTGAGCTTTAGCTGCACATTTGCCAGTGCAGTCTTTCTCCCACTTCTGGCTTGAGCTGTGCCAAGGATTCAAGAGATAAAGCTGTCCTTACTGTGTTTTCGTGGTGCTGGTCTTGCCAGTACCTGCTAGCCACTAGGTATGAGTGTCAACTGGACTTATTTTGTATGGAACCCATTGGAGGTCATGCCAATACTTTTTTTTCCCCTGTGGAGTCATTGCAATATGATGAGCTGGTAGTGAGCTCATTACAGGGTGTTTGCACAGCTAAACACTGTCCTTCCAGTCCCACACCCCTTGCCCCAGGATACAAAATGGCATCTGATGTGGCACTTTGGGGGCATCTGAGTGATGAAATACATTCTGTTGATCTACTGCCCACCTGAAGTTTGCCACTTTGTTTCTGCTCATGGTTGGATCAAACAAATCAGCAGAACAGACAATTCACCTGTGTTCACGTTCTAAGCTCCTGGTGAACTTCTCCTTGCCATCACTAGAGGAGCCCCAATTCCTGTTCATAGTTGGCTGCTGGGGTAGCTGGTCACTACAAACTGTTCAATTGTCTCTGGTGCTTCCCTGAGCCCGTGATTTCGAGGTGCTTTATCTGCCATTGGCCGGCTCTTTCCCATATCCTGGAATGTGCCAATTCTGCTCCACCCTAGTTAATGATTCTCCACCATTTAAAGCCTGTCTTCATCCATCACTACCATTTTGCTGAGTCTCCTCTTCTTAAACTCCAACTTACAAGGTGAAATAAATAAAAGTTTAAAAATCATAAAAGAGGATTGAAGGGAAATAAAAATTAGTTTTAAGAGTAATTTAGTTCAGAAAACCAAACCCACAAATAATGACACGAATTAGAGAAGCTAAGTCACCTCAGCAAAGGAATTTGGGCCATCTCTTAAGAGTATTACAGCAAACAACTTCATCCCACATACTTCTGTCTCTAAGTGTGTTTGGCAAAGGGAATCTGAGTTGAGTTATAATCTTATTTCCACGACTAAAGGCAGAATCTGGATTCACAGTTTTACTCAAAATATCAAGAAGTGAGGCAGGCCATATCCAAGGAAAATTTCCACAAAATCATTCACATTTCTTCTCTTAAGTACAAAATTTTACTATTTGTCAAATTAATTATGATCTCTGTTATGCAGAAAAGGCTTTTTACACAGAACAATTCTGGGATGATGCAAAAATGTTACTAATTTATAAATACTGAACACTTTTATATAATTGAATGGTGACATAAGACTCCTTGTGTCACATAGTATTCTTTTTGTAAATTATTTATATAAACAAATTCATTTATTCACAACTGTTGTATGAACTTGTTTTAGTTATTATTCTCATTAACTAATTTGCTCTAAGTTAGGTAGGGATTGGTAGAATTAATGAAAACTCCAATTTTTTTCAGAATCAGGATGCAACATTCTTAATTATCAAGTTGTGAAGCCTCATTAGACAAAGCCAATTATGTAAGATTGTTCAATCAAAGGAGTTTTAAATGACAAAGCTGTACAAACACATTGTAAGAAATCCCATGCTGACTAAACCATTTGCAATCATGAAAGTTGTTCTGTGTAAGAATGATGAATAAGGATTATCACTCAGTGTCCTTTGCAGTCATAGCTTTTCTATACTTTTGGAAGTTTAATTGGGTTAGCTGGAATCTCTCAACTCTTGCCAAGGAATGTGGAACTTTCAATAAAAGCATGTGTGATGCAAAAGTGTTAACGTCTCAATGCAAACATGTATAAAAAAAGCATTGTATCTTACTTGAAAAGATACATACCCAATTGAACTTTATATATATATATATATATATATCAAATATATATATGTGTAAAATCTTCATTTACTTAAAATATCCATTTGTGTATATGATAGTTACATGTTTATTCTCATTATCATAGATTTAATTTCCCAAAAAATCACAATTTTCTCTAACCCATGAGTGCCTTTTCAATGGAATCAAACTATATGATATAGAAAGCATGCAGAAAACATAAAACTTCATGTTAATTCACAACCAATTTTATTATCAGACTTTTATTCATTATTTTGCTTTAGCATCATGCAGATTCTTCCTCAAAGGCAAATAGTGGCCATATTTCTGCCCTTGAATTGCTAAAGGGGTATTTCTTGTTAATAATATCCTTTCTTCTCTTTTCTTTACATGTACATTCCTGTTAATTAGTAGAGAAAAAACATAAATAGTAATTTCTCTATAAAGCATTAATAAATCTTTGAGTTTATTCTGAGAATTTATATCCACTCTATTGCATTTGTAAATTCTGAAATAGCAATCCATAGGTAATTGCTGCATTCATATAAATGTTATTATAATATATTAGATGATGATGATTTATAATGTAGTTAGCTTCTTGAGAAGATTCCAAGTTTCACATGAGAAGCAGACCTCAGCAACTATTTGACCTAGAGATTAAATTGCAAATTAGACCTCTCTTGTGGTGCCTTTGTTCCAACATTTAGATTCCAGCTCTAGTATACTCTCAGAGACATTAGGTGATGGCTCAAATGGTGGAGTTTGTGTCATATTTTTGAGAAAATTATATTGAGTCCTAGATGTAGAAATTTGGATTAACCAAACCTAAGTAGTTTTGGGTAGTTTAGAAGTAAAGCAGATCTTAGATTTCTGTTTGACTGTCTATGTCTCTGCAGTTCAAAATTATTATTATTATTATTATTATTATTATTATTCTTTAATGATGCAGTTCCATAGGCCCTGGGGTTTCCCTTACCTCCTCCCCAAATCCACCTCCCCACTAAGTTCCCCTGTATTATTGGTATAAATAGTTGTTCATAAACAGTCATATGTCCATCATTGCATGCATGAACAATGGCAGAGAGTCCAGCATCCTGTTGTCAAGATATAGTTAACAGTTTCATTGTAAGTCCATCTTTGTCTGGAAGCAGATGCATACTACACTGCATCCTCACATCTGGATGTTAGTCTCCGTTTCACAACTACTGTACATCCCCTTAAATGAAAAGTCATTTTACAAAAATCAACAATCTTAGAATTATTAAATTATTGTCTAGGTTAATTTTACTTCTATTAAGAAAGCTTAAACTCCATCATTGAATAGAAAAATGACCTTCGATAACCCTCAAAAAATTAAAATTGTAGTGCATGGTTTTACAATAGCCTACTTGTTTTAAAATCTTGTCTTTCTTATTAAGATAAAGGAATGGCATTAACTATTTTTGTGGATAGTATCTTTAGCAGATCAGGTATACTTTGATGTATCACTCAGCATTCATCTTATCAGAATGAAAAGAAACTTCTAACCAAAAAGGATTTTACTAAGGCCAATCCTACTGGGAGGCTGAATGTGCACTGAGTGAGGAAAGACCAGAATTCTCCAACAGCTTGCATGCTGCCATGTACCCAGGCTTGCCAGGAACAAATTCTTCAACTGTGATTTTAAATTATCTATTTTTTTTTTCAAAATTCTTTTAATATGCAGTGAGTTTAAGAAACATTAACTTCAAAACTCAGAAATCCTAATATAATCAAACAGGAAATACATTTTTGATGTTCTTTTTACAATTTTATGGAGTGAAAAATTTATAGAGGATAAATGAAATGTAAGCAAAACACATATTGGGTTCCTGGAAAAGTTGTGTTGCTTATTTTATGCAGGCACAGCAGGGTAGATGTGCTCAATGGAACATATTTTAGGACTGAAGCTTAACAGTCTCCTTAGGGATAACATCTTACAAGGCCATACTATAGCTCATAAAGAAGTTCACATATTCACCCACTCAACAAATATTGACCTTTTCCAGATGTGGAGGGGTATGTCCCATGATAGTGATAAAGCCTTTGTGTTTAAAGGTCACTTGCTATTGAAGGAGAAAGACAGGATGACACTAGCAGGCAGATCATACCATCATGATTAGTAGGTGATAACAAAATGGCCCGGGCAAGGTCAGAGTAAACTTTGGATCCAAAGGCTTCATCCAGGGTTCCCATATGGGTGATGTGGCTCTATGTGCTTGGGGGCACCTTCTGCTATTTTCCCAGAATGACTATCAGGGAGCTGGATCAGAAGTGGAGCCTGTAAGACTCACGCTTGCACTCATGTGGACATTCACAGGCAGCAGTTGAACATTTCGCATTAAAATATCAGATCATGGGCCCAGCCCGGTGGCCTAGAGGCTAAAGTTCTCACCTACCACACACTGGGATCACATATGGGCTCCAGTTCTAATCCCGGCGGCCCCTCTTCCCATCCAGCTCCCTCTTGTGGCCTGGGAAAGCAGTCCAGGACAGCACAAAGCCTTGGGACCCTGCACCTGTGTGGGAGATCTGTAGGAAATTCCTGGCTCCTGGCTTTGGATTGGCTCAGCACCGGTCGTTGTGGTCACTTGGGTATCTTCGGACGGAAGATCTTCCCCTCTGTCTCTCCTCTGATCTGTATATCTGACTTTGTGATAAGAATAAAATAAATCTTTAAGAAAAATATTGGATCATTATGATTGTGTTGTTTTCCCCATGGGTCAAGACACTATGAATCTGTTTCTTCTGAACACCATAAAGTAAGCATCACAGATGCCATTTCTCAGACAGTCCATATACTATGAATTTTCTACCTATTTTCATTTTCTTATTCTCATTAGCAGCAAACAAATGTGTAATATGATTTTATCTTAGTCAATATAAACAGTAAAATTATAAAATAGGAATCAATTTATCAGTGTATCTGTGGTCACAATAGACAGAGGGTTATTTGAGGATAATCATGTTTTTTATCAATTGAATTAACATATTATTTGAAATCTATTTTTTGGTGTGAAAGAAATGGAGCATTATTTTGCATTTTTATAGGAAACATATGAACTACATTTCAGAAACACAGGGTCACATTGCAAGTGAACATGACAACCTTCAAACTGCAAATATTATAAAAAATTTATTTTGTGTGGTAAAGCTCCATTTTACCTGAAGGCTTATTTTATCTTCCATCATAGTTATGATGATGACACTGCACCATTTTAAATGCATCTCTATAGAGGTGATAAAACATGGCAACATATCGGTTCCATAGAGAGTCTCAGTAATTGCTGTGACCCTAAAGGTAAAATGTTAGGAATACCAGGAGAGTCACAGGGCAGTGACAATGCCCCCCAGCAGAAACTGCCCTTTTCAGTAAACGTGGCTATTTCTTCCTCTGCCCTTTTCTGTAATCACCTATGGCAATGGTTTAATCTCAGTTTTATAGCTCCAAATAATGCAAATCATCACAACTCACACTTAATGTGACGAATATGAAGTAAATTAGCCACTGATTTATCACTTTAGTGATGGTGCAAGGGAGGAGAATAACCTTGTAGTGTTCATAATAGCTAAGAAGAATGGCATGAGTTATTGGGGTTAGGAACTAAAAAGCAAAACCAAAGCTTTGACTTGATGGTTCTTATTATATTCCATATGATCAATTTTTTCCCAAGGCCTAAGAATCTGTAAACTATCTGGAAGAAGTATATATATTTTAAAAATGACTGTTTCCAAATTTTGGTAACAAAGAAAATTTAAGTTTAGTGAACCGAGTGCTTTGCTTACTGTTCTACATTTGTTTCTCAGGACGATATACATTGGTTCAGCAGATGTGCCTCACTCTTAAAGCATCCACTTTGACAGCCAAATCTATCAGTCCACAATTTTTAGGAAACCAAACTCTCTCTCATTATTTTGATGCAGAGTATATAGATCTGTATCTTTATACTTATATATGCACATAAAGATATGCATATATAAATCTCTGCATTTGTCTATGCTGCATTATAAAACCCCTAGAGGACATGAGAAAGTTAGGATAATAAAGTGTTCTGTTGTTTTTCCTGCATATGCGTGTGTATGATAAAATTCAATTTGTAAATTATATCATTAAAGATTATAATTCATAAAATTGTACATTTACAAAATTACACAGTGAAAGATGAAAAACAATAACCTGTGGTATCTCTTGGAAAGCTCACAGTTCATGTTTCTAAAGTTAGTGTAAGAAGTTCCATCCTTTCAAATAAAGGAAGCCCATTACAGATTTGATTTGGGTTATCCAAATTGCTGCTATCATCACACCTGCACTTTAGAGCCACTGAGTAAGTAAGGATGAATTGAACAGAAGTCCAGTGATGCTGTGACAGTTAGCTAATGATTGGGAGGGTTACCACATCACTGCCATGTGGGTAACATGGAGATGTGGATAGTGTTGGGTAAAGGGCTGATTCATGATGTGGGTGAGAGGTAGCAGGGTGAAATGTGCTCTTCTGGAACTTCTCATGTGATAAGCACCAAAAGGGAATCCACACAGATGCAGCCAATTAATCTTTGACAAAAAGACCAATGACAGCTTAAGCAAGTGGGAAGGACTCTTTAGTAAATGTTGTTGGGACAACTGGCTGATAGCCTGTAGAAACAAAAAGATAGACCCACATCTATCACCATACACTAAGATCCAATCTACATGGATAAAAGACCTAAACCTACATCCAGAAACCTTCAAACTCTTGCAAGAAAATGTAGGAAATACCCTGCAAGACCTAGGAGTAGGTACCGACTTTCTAAGAAGGACACCAAAAGCAATAGCAGTTGAGAACAGAATAAACAAATGGGACCTCATCAAACTAAGAAGCTTCTGTACAGCAAGGGAAACAATCAACAAAGTAAAAAAGCAACCCACAGAGTGGGAGAAGATCTTTGCACACGATATAGGTGATAGGGGGCTAATTTCCAGGATATACAAAGAACTTCAAAACAACCAAAAAACCAAAACAAACAAGCCACTCAAGAAATGGGCACGGGAAATGGGCAAACATTTCACAAAGGAACAAGTCCAAATGGCAAACAAACATATGAAAAAATGTTCCAGCTCCCTAGCAATAAGGGAAATCCAAATTAAAACATCGATGAGGTACCACCTAACACCAGTAAGATTGGCCCACATAAACAAGAACACCAACAACGCTTGCTGGCGAGGATGCGGGGAAAAGGGAACCCTACTCCACTGCTGGTGGAGCTGCAAATTGGTACAGCCTTTATGGAAATCAGTCTGGAGAACACTCAAACAACTCAAAATCTGCATACCATATGACCCAGCAATAGCACTCCTAGGAATATATCCAAAACACCTGTTTTACGACAAACCAACATGCATCCCTATGTTCATTGCAGCACAATCAGTAATTGCGAAAACATGGAAGCAACCGAAATGCCCATCAGCAGAAGATTGGATAAGAAAGCTTTGCTTCATCTACTCCATGGAATACTACTCAGCTATTAAAAAAAACAAAATGCAGTTCTTTGTGGCTAAATGGGCACAACTGGAAACTATAATGCTAAGGGAAATGAGAGAATCCCAAAAGATTAGATACCACATGTTTGCCTTGATTTAACCTGTAATTTTTTGTTTGGTTGTTTGTTATTTTTTGAACCTGTCATTGATACTGTCTCAACCCAGATGTTTCGAAGAATGGAACTTGCATTATTTTTAACATATTGTTTACCCAATACTATGTCAATTAATTCCATAATGTTGTATAATGATACTGAGGCCTTGTTGGGGCTTTTAACTGACTGGATCTTTACTCTGTTAGACCTGTCTTCAGACCATAGAAGGTCTCCCCAAGAGGCCACTGAACTTATCTGGACAATAAGACGCTGAACTTTATGCTAGGCATGTGTTTGCAAGCAATGAATCTCAACTGAACTTGAACTATGGTTATGCAACAAGGTGGAGGAATCCACCATGGGGGGAGGGGTATGGGAGGGGTGGGGGGGATCCCCAGCGCCTATAAAACTGTACTACATAATATAATGTAAGCAACAATAAAAAAAAAAAAAAAGAGAATTGAAACTATGGAAAATGAAGCTGCAAGCAGTTTGGGGCTACTCTGATTTTGTGTTGCCTATTTCTCTGTTACTGTGAATTCCTCTTCTGACCAGAGAGAGAGCTAATCCTACCCCTTGTACACATTAACATTTATACCTGTATAATTATCATAACAATATCAATATCTATAATAATCCAATCTTGGGTGGAAGAAATGTAAGCTGTTCTAAGACAAGACCTTTGACTAAACATTGATTTACCCTGCCAATTCTTCAGCTCAGACCATCCTGCTTTGAGCTCTCAGTTACTAAATTTTTGCATCATTTGCTAAAATTATAGTTTGTCCAGGAGTCATTCTATTTTCTTGCCAGATTGCCCCCTTAAGAATCATCTACCTTGGGCCCAGCACGGTGGCGCAGTGGTTAAGGTCCTCGCCTTGCACGCCCAGGATCCCATATGGGCTCCAGTTCTAATCCCGGCGGCCCCTCTTCCCATCCAGCTCCCTGCTTGTGGCCCTGGGAAAGCAGTCGAGGACGGCCCAAAGCTTTGGGACCCTGCACCCATGTGGGAGACCCGGAAGAGGCTCCTGGCTTCGGATCGGCTTAGCATCGACTGTTGCGCTCACTTGGGGAGTGAATCATTGGACGGAAGATCTTCCTCTCTGTCTCTCCTCTGTATATCCGCCTTTCCAATAAAAATAAATAAATAAATAAAGAATCATCTACCCACCAACACCTATCATTCCTTTCGCTCACTTGTAACTTAATATCCTTGAAAAGTTGACATGTTACTCATTCACAATTGTTGGTCGAAATTTGTCAGTTGGCCTCGTCTAATGGTATAGTATCAATTTCTAAGTGTATAGGATTGTGGCATGTGAATGCAATTCAGTAGAACATGTTGCAATCATTCCCAAAGACTCTTTGTAAAAATAAATAACACTTATCAATAGCATTAACCGTGACTCTAATCACACGGGGACAGAGGCTTCTTAAATGCTAAAAAGCACTTATATACTTCAAACACTGAACACACTTTATAATACTTCATTCTCCCCCAAGGTTTCATGGCAAATGCAAATGAAGTAATATATAGTAGCATGCGTGTGTGTGTGTATAGATATAGCCATAATAATGCATGTTGTGCTCTATGTTGGTGCTTTTTGATATAAAATGTTGCCTGGATTTGTTTCTATCCCTGACCTGCTTAGCTGAATCTCCTTTGAAGCCTGCTGTGGTGTCTGTGTCCTGAGTGTGACCTACCCCAAGGGCCGAATCCGCAATCTGGTCATCCCATCTTGCCCTGCTGGGTTATGGTCACCATGACATCATTTTTTTCCTGCTTGAAGAATACATCGGAAATATGTACTCATGTCTTTTTACACATGTTAGAGAATTTCTTTTTAAATATTCAGTAACCTTAGGCTTGTGAGAATATGTGACACGAAAAGTAAAGAAATTAAAATCTATTTACTTTTTCTAGAGTTTCTCTATACAGAAACCCTAACACTTCAGGTGTACTGTTGAAAAGTTTGTGAAACTTCTTATTTTTTCTAAGTGGTAAATATAGTAAAGCCTTCTTGGAAATGTGTCTAATAATGAAAGCCTGTTTTTCCAAAGGAATTTACTTAGCAGATCATATACCTAATTCAAATGAATTATAACTATGTGATCAATATATATTTACATTTTAAAGTAACTCCTATTACATTGTTAAAGTTTCTGGAGGACACTATTTTTTTAATCAATTAGCAATTTAAATATACAGATAAAAAACAGTATTGCTGCAAATAGTAAAGCTAATTCAGTGTATGTAAATTTGTGCTTAATACACAGCTTTTGGAGGCTTGTGTCTAACAGATTTTACTGAATGTTTTGGATATCTAGTTACAATTATTGTAGGGAATTGGCATGCAATCCTGTGGGATCCACAGAAAATATTGGCAGTATTTTAATGTTGTTAAGATAGATCCTTGACAGGTATATGAAATAATTCCATATCAATCATCCGTTTTCCCCTGAGAACTCCTAAGGCTTCACAGGTATATATGAGTAGGAATCAAAGTATAATTCATCATTATAGGAATCCACCCTGGTAAACAGCAAGGCATGGTGTTCTGAAAAGCTGAACTGACATTTGCTGTTTGACTCAGCAAAGTTATTTTTGGAATAAAAAACGCTAACAGATATACAAATAGTGACACATTTATGGCCATCAACGATGCTTCTACACATGCATACACTCCACAATATCCCATCAAGTAAAACATCTCTCTGTCCTCCAAATTTAACACTTTTTTTGCTCAAGCAAATATTCAAAATCCTATATTTTGGCATATTTATTTATTTATTTACTTACTTGGTACTTATTTGAATGTCAAAGTTTCAAAGAAAGATGGAGGATTAGAGAAAGAACTTCACTGTTGGCTTTCTCAAGTGGCTGTTGGGCCGGACCTAAACAGGAACCAGGGGCTACTTTCAGGATCTTCTGTGTAGAGGATGAGAGCTTAGAACCTTGGGCCTTCCTCTGATGCCTTTCCAAGGCTGTTACCCAGGAGCAGGAGTGGAAGAGAGCATTTAGGACACAAACGTTTATATGAAATGCTGGTGCTGCTTGCCAGGGCTTTAACTGCTATACCAAAGTGCTGACCCCTAGTTTTGTTTGTTTCTTTATTTTCTTTCTATGGGAAGTTATACAACATATTATCATTATCTATGAATGTTCTATCCTGTAACAAAGCTCCTTTCCTCCCAGGTATTCCGACAATCATCATTATACACTTAAATCCTGTGATGCCACTGTTTCTCTGGGTTTTCCATAACCCAAAGTTTAATAGAATCATGCAGTACCTGTGTTTATGTGCTTGCCTTATCTCATCTTGTATAATGATCTCAGTTTCATCTATGTTGCTGAAAATGACCAATTTTCACTCTTTCTATGGCTAAATAGTAATCTGTATTTACAGTATACACTTATCAATAGATGGATATTGGGATGAATCCTAATGCTTAGTGATTGCAAATAACATCTGAGTATAGATCAGACTTTACAGAAGAATTTTATTTCATTTGGAAAAAGACCCAGGAATGGAATTGCTGTATCATATGGGGGTTCTATTTTCACTCTCATGAGGCAATCCCATGCCGGTTTCTATAATGGTAGCACCAGTTTGCGTATTCATCAAAAGTGTTCCAGGAATTCCTTTCCTCACATCCTTGCTAGCACTTGTTACCTTCTGGTTTATGGTAATAGCCAAACTAATGTGAAGATAATCATTCAAAGCTCTTTGATTTGCATTTCATGATTGTTAGTGATGAGTTTTTTTGTTTGTTTCTTTGTCTTGTTTCATTTTGGTTTTTTTGCATCCCTTGGTGATTTTTTTTAAAGTTCCATTGAGAATGTCCATTTAAATCTATTGTTCATTTTTCAGCTTATATGTTTTTTATGGCTATTGAATCCTTTGTTATTATATATGTTCTATATTTTGTCAAATAAATGCTTTGCAAATGTTGTTCCTCACTCTGCATTTGGGCTCCATTTTGCTGATGCTGTCTTTGCTGATCAGGAGCTCTTTACTTTGATATAATCTGTTTTTTTTTTTTTAAAGATTTACTTTAGTTTTATCATAAAATCAGGTATACATAGAGGAGGAAGGACAGAGAGGAAGATCTTCTGTCCGATGATTCACTCCCCAAGTGACTGCAACAGCCAGTGCTACACCAATCCGAAGCTGGGATCTAGGAACTTCCTCCAGATCTCCCACGCTGGTGCAGTATTCCAAGGTTTTGGGCCATCCTGGAGTGCTTTTCCAGGCCATAAGAGAGAGCTGGATGGGAAATGGAGCTGCCGGGATTAGAATTGGCACCCATGTGAGATCCTGGGGTATTCAAGGTGAGGACTTCAGCCACTAGGCCACCGTGCCACGCCCTAATTTGATATTGTCGTATTTTTTTTTTTCTGATTAGTTCAGAGATCTTACTGAAAAAGCTTCATCAGTTCTAACATCCTGAAGTATTTCCCCAGTTGGTCAGTGGCTTAAAATTTCAGGCCTCAGATTTAAAAGTTTATGTGGCAAGAAGATAGTTTCATTCTTCTGTGTCTGAATATCCAAATTCCACACCTTCATTTACTGAAAAGACTATCTTTTTTTCCAATGCAAGCTCTTTGCACTTTTGTCAGTGATAGAAAGACTACCAATAACATGGGTGAGCTTCTAAAGTCTCTTGTTCTATGGCTAATTTATGGCTCCTAGTATCTAGAATTTTTTGAGTGAACATCAAACTGACCTACAAGGAAATAGAAGATATGATCTGTCCTCACAATAAGTCCTTACTGACTTAGTAATGGGGAAAGACCTAGCTATTCCCTACTCATGCAGTCTAAATCATAGGTGAGAGACAGAAGCCCTAGATGAGTGGCATACATTTGAATTCTTAGCAGTCAGGTAAATAGCAATCAGGTCAGGATGGAAGATTAGAGATGTCATGCTTCCCCCCATCAGCTAAGGTGAAGGAAGAGAGAAGGAATTTGTTACTTTATATAGTCTTTCTTCATGTATTCTTTATTCTTGGCAGAGTAGTCAAGGGAATCCAGATACAGGTTATGAAGTTCACAAAGCATAGTGCATAGACATAATTAAATTGTTAGTCACTTTGCAGGAAGAACAAGTAAGTATTAATATGATCTGGAAAAATTAGTAATTTCAATATAGATACATTGCGACGCTTTGTGCTTTTGGACAATGAAATACCTTCTATCAATATGTTGTATTCCCCTGCAAAATAACCTTCTACTGGATTATGTGGCTATATTTGTACACACGTCTTCATAAAACAAATCTCCTGAAATAACCACTCCCAAGTACAACATTGCATAAGGGTTTTAGCTATTTTCTACAGTCTTATGTTGAAATGTTTCTGATTCTTGTCTAAGGAAATTCAAATTATGCATTAATGTTTGCTTTTCTTAATTTAAACCAAGACCACTCACAATTGCAAATAATTCTCAAATTAGAGTTTGTCCCAGTTGAGCACCTTAATTCTTTTCTATTAAATGGATCCAATTAAAAATACTATCATACGAGAAGAAAGAGACAATGACAACGTAACAGGTTAACATCTACCCACCATCAAAATTAAGTAGCTGTTAATATATTTATTTCTTAAATATTATTAAGCAAAGCGCTATTTTGAGAGATATAACTAAATATCCTTTGCCATTTCTAACATTTTTTTTTCCCAGAACAAAAAATGAAATAAGGTTTAACATGTAACACTCAAATTTATACATCAGGAACTATACTGCAAACATATAATGTTTTAAACACATTTTAAGACATTGCATAACTTCTTACTATGCCTGGTTTATGTAAACTTTGAAATACACACATTTTAATACTTACATATGTATCACTCACTTATTAGTATTTTGTAGTTTTACATTAAATGGGTAAAGCTGTTAATCATCTATTTGTGCAGCAAAATGAGACAATTATCATAGTTTTCTAATTTAAGTCATATTGCAATAATTATCATTCGCTTTCTCTCCTTGTTCCCAGTAAGATACACAAAGCTGATTTGCCAGGTCAAAGAATATGTTCATAATCAGCTTTTCTTCTGCATTGCCAAATTAATTTCCAAAGTAGAGCAATTTAACTCTCATCAGCAGAGCCATAAAATTTCACATTTCTTCATAGTCTCACCAAATATAGGCTGATATCAGATACTAATTTTGATCAATATGATGGATGTGGAATGCTGTCTGATTATTCTAATTTACATGTCTTCATTCTTAGTAAATGTAAGTCTGTTCATATCTTTACCTCATGTTCCTAGTGCTTCACCATCCTTTTATTCTTGAGTTGTGGAAATTCTATAAAGTTTTATTATATTTTTGTTCTAATTTTTCCCTAAAGAACTTTCTTTACACTGACATAGCCTTTCATTTATCCTTGCAAACAGAAAAACATTTTTTCAGAAGAAAAAACAAATAGGTTCAATATCACTAGTCACAAATCAAAACCAAAATGAGATAGCATTTCTCTTTTTTTAGGATGACCGCTATGAAAAAAAACAATGGCAAGGATTGACAAGTATGTGGAGAAATTTGATCCTTGTGTGTTGCTGATAACAATTGAAAGATGTGCAGCTGCTAAGGAAATAATCTGGCAGCTTCTCAAAACATTTAAACCAGAGGTGGGGATGAGCTGCTGATGCTTTTGTTCAGTGGACTAAGTTAACATTAGTGGTGCCACTGTGCCTTGTAGGAGCTTTTTTTTTTTTTTTTTTTTTTTTGTTTGAGTCCCAAATTCTGTCTCTTCCACTTCAGATCCAGAATCTTGCTAATATTTGTAGGAAATCAATGGAAGATTGCTCAAGTACTTGGGACCCCGTTACCCACCACAGAGACCCAGATGACCCTCTTCATTTCTGCCTTTGACTTAGCCCAGCCCTACTCAGTAGGGCTCTTTGGGGAGTGAACCAAGAGACAGACCTCTCTCCCTTTCACTGTCTCTGATTCTTTCATCCAAATACATTTTTATAAAATTAATTTATTTTTTTGTTTGGAAGATGTTTACAGATAAAGAAGACGAGAGAGGTCCTTCTTCTATGGTTTCACTCCCCAGTGGCCTTAATGTGGCAGATCTGAGCTGATCTGAAGCTGGGATCCAGGACCATCTTCCTAGACTCACACATGGGTACTGAGGCATGGCCCTGGGTCATCTTCCACTTTTCCAGCCATAAGCATAGAACTGCGTCAGAAGTGGAACAACTGGCACCCATATAGGAGTTAGCTGTCCATCTGAAGTTTATAATATGTCATAAATTTGTATGTAAGGAATTTATTTTTCTTTTTGTATAATCTTAGTCATGTTACTCAATTACTTGCGGATTTTTACAGGTTATAATGCTGTATATGATTCCACATCTATAGTGGCCTCTTTTTGGAACTTCTTTCGTTCTCCATTTTTCTGATATGCTAAAATATTAGTCAGAAGTTTCTTATTATTACAGGTTTGTATAAGCCTTGCTAGTTGCTGTCATCATCAAAGGATAACTAGGATTCCTAACTGGCACTTGATCTCTACGTGAGTACTGCCTTTGCTGGCCTCCACCCTCCATTTAGGACTTTCAAAGGTCAGTCCAACCTACTTCAGTTGAGCTCCAGAAGGACTGAGAAGTGTAACTGTCATTTACCTTCACTATTATCTGCTTTATGACCATTGGAAATAGCTTCTTTATGTCTGTTGTCTTTATTCTTTTTCATACCAGTATGCAAATCTAAGTAGTTTCAAGTTTCCCTTATTCTGCTTCTGGCTTTGATGGTGTCTTCTTTCTGAATATATCTCCCTCATCCCTACTTTCTGAACCATACAAAGACAAAACTGATACAAAATAAAATGTTTTATACAATGTTGCATGTAGGTAAGAAATAAAATTTGTTTATAGAGTCATTCTCTAAAGGTAACAGAAAAACTAACGAGTTTTACTTGTAACTTCTGTGAAAAATTTAAGGGAAAATAGTAAGTGTAGTATTATACATTTCCCAGAAAATAAAGAAAGATGAAACACTAAAGTTTCATTATTTAACAGACCAAGAAAATCTAGATATTAGAACAAAGAGAATAAGAACAAATTTTACAGGACCATACTCTTAATTAATATAGGAAATTTTTTGTTAGGCAAAAGTTAAATGATATCCATAAACAAATAGAAATAAAGTATTTTACTTTATTCTCTTTGGCATTTCTACAAATGTTTATTCATTTTTTTAAAAAAGGCTTATTTTTATTTGAATCATAGACTCACACAGAAAGGAGAAAGAGAGAGACAGAGAGAGAGAAATATATATAGAGAGAAACATAGATTAGCTCCCAGAATGTCCACAGTGGCCACAGTTGAGCTGATCTGAAGCCAGAAGCCAGAGAATCTTCTAGCTCTCCCACAAAGAAGAACTTAAGTCATCCTCTGATTTCTTTGGACTCAAGCAGGTACCTGGAGGAGAAGTGGAGCAGTTGGAATTTGGAATGCTGGAACTGCAGAGGGTTAGCATGATGGGTCAATTTTATCTACCTAAAATGCAGAGTGGCAGAGACATAGACACAGGAAAACGGGGAGATTTCCCATATGTTAATAGTAATTCCCTTCCTATTTGCCCAGAACAACCAAGACGGACCCCGACTTGGGTCAGGAACGCACAGCTTCATGTTGATCTATTAGGACACCATCTGTAGCTTCCCATGATAAGAGAGGCATACTGGCACTGAGTATGGGGTGATGTCAAAATGCCAGGCTCATTTGCTGCATTTCATATATGCCCCACTGTTGGGATTTGATCTTCAACGCATTTTCTTTTTAATTTTTTTTATTATTATTTCCATAGGCTCTGGGATTTCCCTCTCTAGAATCTCCTCCCTAAAACCCGTCTCTCCCACTGATTGCCCTTATATTATTACAATAGTATAATTCTTCACATATAATCACAAGCCCATCAGTCTGCTATTTAAGTGTATCCTAATATTGAGATCAAGGACAATGGCAGAGAGCCCAGCATCCTATTGTCAGATATATTTCACAGTTTCATTGGCAGTCCATCTATGATTTGAAAGTAGAGATGCACATTGCATTGTATTCTTACATTTGGATATGATAGTCTTCATTGCACAGTTACTATACAGCCCTTAAATGAAAAGCCACAAAACAATATCAACAACAGGAACAAAAAAATAGAAATTACAATGCCTTGGGGTTAAAAAACCTGCTACTGAATGACAAATGTGGTAAGATTTATTTATTTTTATTGGAAAGGCAGATCGTATTTACAAAGAGAAGAAGAGAAATGCTAGAGCTGAGCTGCTCCTTAACCATAAGCAAGGAGCTACCTCCAAATCTCCCACATGGGTGCTGGATTGATCTGCAAGAGCATGCCCAATTGGAATACTTGTTTCGAAAGGCTGCACAGATAATGCCACATTTTTTTTTTCAATTTTCAGTGTTTTGTCCAGGTTTGTTCCAGGGCAGAGTGAATGAACAAGGATAGCTTCCACTTCTCAAAGTCTCATTGAGTTGAGTTTTTTAGAATAGTGCACTCATTTGTATCTTGGGGTCATAGATGGGTGATCAGGGCAACAGTGGCCTCTGAGGAAAATTAACATAACAAGCAAATTAGGAAAGTCGACTCAGCTGTCCCTGGGGTTGTAGGTCTGTGGATATAGTAATCCATGCATTTTCTTCAGTTAATATGAGCCACTCACTGAGAACGTGATGTCTTATTTTTTCCTGGGGTGAAGATGCATGGATTGGGTCTTGCAACTGTTGCCCTGGCACCTTTAGGGGCAAAGTTTTCAACTTGATTCTGGGTGTCTGCCTATGGCCTCTTGAATGATTCATGGATTTGAGTCCATGAAAATCTTTGAAGCAGCTGTTTCAGTGGACCCCAGGCAGGTGGAATCTCAGAATGATTTAGAGTAGCAAGAGCCTGAGTAAAGGAGGGTGCCAATGGACTTGGTTGTTTGTGCTGCATGATGTCTCACTGTGGTGGTCTATCAGCTCTCAAAACGTTCTCAGGATCTCCAACAACAAATGTGTAGTGTGACTGAAGATTTCCAAGAACTGCTGTTTACTGTTTTGGTGAAGACTGAGTAGATGTTTATCCAGAGTTCATATCAAAAGATGGAATGTAAAAAGCTTGTATGTATATTTCCCTTCTTTAAAAGAGCATTCCCATAGATTATTTTTTCCCTTAAAAAAGATTTGTTTATTCATTTATTTTTATTGGAAAGTCAGATATATACAGAAAGGAGAGACAGAGAAGATCTTCCCTCTGCTGATTCACTCCCCAAGTGGCCACAATGGTTAGAGCTGAGTCAGGAGATTCTTCCGGGTCTCCCATGTGGGTGCAGGGTCTCAGGGCTTTGAGCCATCCTCCACTGCTTTCCCAGGCCACAAGCAGGGAGCTGGAGTTTTTGCTTTGCACGTGCCGTGATTCCATATGGGCACTGGTTTTAATTCCAGTGGTTCCGCTTCATATCCAGCTCCCTGAATGTGGCCTGGGAAAGCAGTAAAGGATGGCCCAAGGCTTTGAGACCCTGCATCCATGAGGGAGACCCAGAAGAGGCTCCTGGTTTCTGGCTTTGGATTGGATCAGCTCTGGCCATTGTGGTTGCTTGGGAAGTAAATAATCAGTCGGAATATCTTCCTCTCTATCTTTCCGCCTCTCTGTATATCTGAATTTCTAATAATAATAATAAATAACTGTAGTAGTAATAGTAGTAGCAGTAAAAGAAGTCAATAGACCTTTCAGTTCAAGGCACTGACAGTTGTAGTTGTAACTGAAGAATAAATTATTATACTTTCAAATGATAATGTCTTTGCTAGGGCAGTGAAACTAAGTGGTGGTAATTGTTAGTCCCTGACCCTACTTGGATAATATTCCTAGAAATGAACACAGAGATGGGATTGAAAAGTATGCTGGGCTCTCTCTCTCTCTGTTTATGAGGAAGAGATGCATACACAGCAAGATGTGAGAGGAAGGTGAAAAGATAGTGTGCTTTAATTACCTCTAGATTTTCAAGAAAGGTTTCTCAACGTAGTGACTTATAAGCTGACACTGCAAAGATTAAATAAGTCACTCTGTAAAGAAAGGAGGCTGTTTATGAAACTTCCTTTTAAGCTGCAAGAATTTGAATTGGAGCACAGGCCATCAATACTGAAGCAGTCTGGTGCTGTCTATACACAGGAAAAACCCAACAGTAGCTTCTTTTCATGATTCAAGTTATTTTTATAGGCTTAAACTTGCCGATGGATGGCAACTGCAATTGAAAGAATGATTATTATAGGATGGAATCATTGTGTTTATATTGCTCCTTTCAAATGTAGCCTTATACAAATAGAAAAAATAGGTATTTATTCATAGGAAATATCTTTTTTTTCCACAAAAATGCTGAAATTAGCATTGTGAAAAGGAGTAACACATCTAGTTCTGTGTGAAAGCTGGTCCCCTTGTTAGTCAGTGCAGTGCAATTTCCACCCATCTCACGAATGCTTGCTTCATTTCACTCAAAGCACACACAGTAAATATTCATCACTTGCTTAAGTATTCTTGGTGAATTTGCTTCATATTTCTTTTTTAGCAAAAGTAAAGCTGAAAAGGAATAGCAAATCATTTAAGAAGTCAAGTATGATAATTAAAGGAGATGCGTACATCATTGCTTTGGAGTATAGCAAAAGAATACCCGCTCTTATACTCAGAATCTCTCCTGCAACATGCCCTTCAATATGAGTCCACTGCTTATTGTGCTCATTTTCAAAAGAATTATCCTCTCGAGTCATTCATTATTAGTGTACCATTTGAACTTGCTTCTTTTGTAACATAATCTGTGTATATTTAGCGGTAGTTTTCCATCCAACTTTTGGCCCCTGAAATTTGAATGTAAAATAATAAGAAATTTATATTTTTAAAAGTCAGTGTCAAGGAACATTTTTTCAAAGGAGTTTATCTGCTAAATTTGGAGCCACTGATCTTGCTCTCATGGTAGACAAAATCTAAGCGAAAGGAGTGTTTCAGGATAACGTGGAGTGTTTCCTTCTCTCGCCTATGGGGTTTCAGTGGGGTGTTCATTAGACACAGCTGTAGCACAGAACAGCTTTACACAGGTGCCTGCTTCTTGTGTTTTGTTTGTTCATGGATTAGTAACAGATGATTTCCTGTAAGTCCCATTGCAACTCTTAGCACAGATATTTTGTTATTTAAAATATGTGAAGCAGACAGCAAAAAAAAAATATGATTGCAATTTTAACCATGAGAAGTTTAAGTAAAGAAAAACATTAGAGAATACTGAATGAAAAGTAGATGATTTTAGTAAAGGGTGTTGATAAAGTCTTTATCATTATTAGTATCCAAATGAATTTAAAGTATTTCTAATAGAGTTATGATTATAACTAATGTGGCACCCTGTTTTTATTCTGTAATTTAAGCAACAAAAGTTTTGGAATAACAAAAAAAATTAAGAAATAAAGTGGTGTTTCGAGGATTGATACAAACTTAGAAACATGATTCAAACACACATCGATAGCTAAATAGATGATGCTTCATAAGTTATTTTAATGCTCATAAAGCAGTTGCATTACTTGTTACACATAAACAGATTCAGAGAACTTTTGCTGGCCTGAATTTTTATAACCTTATAATTACGAAGTAAGCACTGAGCAGGAGGAAGTCAGTTATACCAAGAGATTGACTAGAGGTTATGTTTATTAATATTTCATTTCACAATATGATCTTCATTTAGTAGGATTTGTAAAACAAGACTTCTAAGAGTATTACATTTTGTCATTCATTTCTGTAATGCACAAAGAACATCGAGAGCATAGAATAGGTTTATTGTGATTGGTTGGACTTGCATGGCAGTACAATGGGTTTAGCTCCCCATGGGTTTCCCATCTTGGGGTGATGGTTTGAGTGCTGGTTGCTTTGCTTCCAGTAAAGCTTAGTGCTAATGTTCAGCCTGGAAGGCAGAAGAAAGTGCCTGAAGTATATGAGCCTCAACCATTTGCATGGGAGACCTGCATGGAATTCTTGCCTGGCTTCTGTCTTTGTCACTGTGCCTTCAAATAGATGTCAATAAAAACTATACAAAACTAATTTCAAGGCTGATGGGAAAGTTTTAGAATCAGAAAGAAAAATATAAGCAACATGGGGAATTTTTATTAAACATTTTGTTCACACAGATCCATTGCACATTATGTAGATATGTACTAAGGCAGCTAAATGATATTTGAACTACATATTGCAATATTTTAAAACCTTTCCTATTAAGAAAGTTGCAGAATATGAGTTTTTCATTAATTATCATATTACAGAATATGCTATGACATGATGTCTTCAAATAAAGTATATCTGTGACAAGAGCTCATAGAAAGATTTTAGGAGACAACTCACACATTCATATTTTCTATTTTTATAGTCAGAATTTCAAGTCAAAGACTTAGATTTTTTCCCCTGAATTATTGGAATAATCCATTAGTGTTATACTGTCATCCCAAATTCCACCACCTGCGAGTTCTGTCTCAAAGTTCAATTAAACTGACATGGATGACACACATCAATAGTTTTGCAGTTAAAATGAAAGAGGGAGGGACATTCTAAATGACATTTAATTATGATCTTATGGTAGAAATTATACTACGAAGGAGAGAAATGCAATAGGATGCAAGATTTTATACTTTAGAATTTGCATCCCCAGAGACAGTTAAACAGCAAAAGTCATGCAAGCTTTGATGAAGTCTGCATGTTGTTCTTGACCTCATTAATGGCGCCAGCTGATGGATTTCTAGATCAATTTGTATGCAAATGTAGCAGATATGAGAATGCAGTTTCACAAGCAATCTGTCCACTTTCATTGATTACTGTTTTTTTTCCCCTTGTTCATTTTTATATACAGGGATGTTTATCAATGCTTTCATGAGTGTTTCAGTTACCAATTGTATTTGTTAAAAAAAAAAAAAGAAAAAGAAAATGTACTTCTACAAGCTTTGCTTTTCCATAAAAATGTGTGCCTTTTAAATATATCAAAAAGTTTTGTGAAAATGTTTTCTAGTGCTACTGGAGTTTTCCTTAGTTTCACATTTATTCTAATGCACTGGAATGTACTAGGTAGTCACTATTCCATAACTACAGACCTCAGGATGGTTAAACTTCACCCATTTTCCGGAAGGGAAAGGAGCATTGCATCACAGCAAACACAATTGAACAAATGGAGGCTCTGGTTATTGGTATTGAAGCGTTTCCAGTTAGAAATTATAGTAATGGTGTTTGTTCTCAGGACAATGGAGCCAATATCAATCCGTTCCCTTGATGCAAATCACACATTTGGCTCACATTTATTTGATTTCAACTGAGTGGTCTGTTAAAATAATTAAGATAATTATCTTGGGAAGGATCTACTCATAGTATCAATGAGTTTTTATCCAGAATTAAAAATATTTGGGAAAAATTTTTATTTTTTATTGAGATAAAGACATATCCATTAGATTATAGCTGATAGTGTGTGAACCCGTGAAAGGGAGTATACTCAGCTATAACCTCAAACCTCCTCAATGACGTATCAGAGATATAAACTGTCAACTAAACAGAGTATTTCATGATAAAAGAAGCCTTTCTGCAAAAACACTTGAACTTCTGGTTCCATTTCAATTAATCTGCATATAGATGATTTCTGTTTTCCATGGTCCTATTAAACATGAGAGTAGGGTTGAATGATTTACCAAATGGTTAAGCCAGCCATCACTTGGTGCTCTCATCCCAGATTAGAGAATCTGTTCAAATTCCAGCTTCACTTCCTATCCTAGATTTCTGTTAATGAGAATAATGGTAAACAGAGGGTTATGACTCAAGTGCTCAATTCCTTGACAGCCATAGGCATACCTGGATAAAATCCCCAGCTCTGAGCTTTGGCCTGGCCCAACCTGGTTGACACTGATATTGAAGAAATGGAACAGCATATGAGAGCACATACTCTCTCTTATTCTTTTCTGTGCTTCTCTAATGTGTTTATATGTATGTGTGTGTGTGTGTGTGTGTGTAATGTGTATATATAATATTCTGTATTTTGTATAGATATTATATATTTGTATACATATGAGTACATAATCATGTAATAATTTTGCATATGTTTGTACACATATGTATATATAAATGTATAAATATATTAGATTCTATTCATGCCTTATTTAATAACTGATCAAATATTAGTCAAAACTACTTCACTTGTAGTGCATTTGCACACTAGTGAATGGATGTTATAAAATAACTGGTTAATCATAATCATTGCTGTAGAAATTAATCTGTCGATTGTTTAAGCTCATAGCACATTCTGGAATCTATTTGCCCTTTCGAAAATTCTCCAAAATCAGAAGCTCAAGCTAAAGATTCAAAGTCAACTATTAGCAACTGCTTATAATTAAATTATTTAAAACATTAATTATTCTTAGCACAAATCCAGTCATTTACATATATCCACTGGACTACACGTATATTGATAATTTTTGCTATGAAGGATTAATTTGTGATATACTTCCATAATGGAGATGGGAATTACCAGAGTGGAATTAATAATTTCTTCTAATTATTTCTCAAACTTCATTCAAACCCAACAAGTATAGTTGAGATAAACTGAATTTAAAAACCCCAAATCTATCATGTTATAGATGAACATAAAACAATCCAGAATGATTTCTTTTAGAAATAATGTATTGCTTAGATAATGGCTTTGGCAGATGAGTCCATTAGCTTGGTGTCTTCTACCCTACATTTTGAGTAAGAGCAAAGGTTTGTCATTCTCAAAGCTGAACTCTTGTCAGCAGACCACAGATTTATGAGGCAATGTTCTAATCCTTCATGATGATGTGTCTTGTTGTTCTCATTACAGCTTCCTCCAGAAGGCTATTTTGTTGTGTAGTCCTCCTGTCATGCTTAGCTGAGGTATAATTGACTGCATGACCACCTACACTTATGGTGCATTCACACACAAATGAATGGATGCCAAGAAAGTTGTACATCCATTAGGCAGGGCATTAGTTTTGATGCTATTCATTGATCCATCAAGAATCCTTAGACTTTTCAGTCCTCCACAGGATTGCTTAGTGAGAAATCTTTTGCTCTTTGACAGGGGAAATAAAAGACCATGCTGTTGATGAATTCAGACTTTATGCAGAAGTTGGAAATATGAGAGATCACATTGTTCATATCTTGTCCATTACATGACAGTTTGAAAGTAAACCTTTTTAGTTAGCTATATCATGTTATGATCAGAAAAAGATGCACATGCCTAGACACACACACACACACACACACACAATTTGGTTGCCTTATCTCTAAGGAATATACAGAAAGATATGTTTTAAGTAAATCCCAATAAAAATAATAATTCATATTAAGTAAGTTTTTTTAATGATAGCTTTCATTTACTAGTAAAGCAATGTACTAAATTTGTTGAGTGTTCTCAGAGTGAAGCTAGAAATGGCAATGCAGCACATGCAATGGTTAGGACTGTGAAACATTTTGTGATAGACGCATACAATATGTCATGTGTACGTATTAGGGGGAAGGAATACTAGCTTACGGAATTTGCAGTCCCTTTCTGAAAGTGGAAGAATCATGTAACTGAAGATTGAGCAAGAATTAGCAGTGAAAAAGTGGAAGAGAAATCACAAAGTCACAGGTATGAATACTTTGAGGTAGAAAAGGATGAAGCAACTTTAAAGAAAAATCCACATTTCACAGAATCCAACTGAATAAGAAAATTTGGGAGGCTTTAGATCATACAGGATCTAGAAATAGAGTTACTAAGTTTTAGAAACACTTCTAATGAAAATAATTGAGCACCAAAGCACTTTATGAAAAATTATGATAAAATCAACTATATACATATTTTAAAAGATTAATTGAAGGTACTATTTGCAGGAGACATGAGAATGAAGAAGACAATATTGCCGAGGCAAATATTTTCTTTAATCAGGTATCAGTTTATAGACCATTTTATTGATTACACATCTTGGCCTTTGTGAATTGAGCTGCTAGAAATGTGAGAGTGCAAACAGCTGTTTCATATTTGATTTCTTTTTCATTGGGCAAATCATAGCGATGGGATGGATGCAGTGCAAGTTAGACCTATTTTAGATTTTTGGGTTAGCTCTACACTGTCTTCAAAATATTTGTAAAAGCTTGTATCTACATCAAGTGTGTATTAGGTAAACTTTTTCTCTGATCTTCACCAGCATTTATTGTCTTTTGGTTGCTAGATGACAGCCATTTAAATAGGGAGGAGGTGAGATATAATGATGAACTCTATTTGTGTTTTGGGATGTAGAGTGATCCTCAGAATTGTTTTCATGTTAGGCGTTTGTGTTTCAGTCTTTAAAAAATAATCGTTTATATCCTTTGTCCATTTCTAAACTGGATTATTTATTTGTTGATTTTCTATCTCATCTATCACAATAACAACAGAGGAAGCATTTGCTAAAGCATATTTCAATGGTAAAAAAAAAAATAAGAAAATTGCATTTAGGAGAAACCTGTCTCAACACAATCATGGAGAACCAAACCCACAGCCAACAAAATAATCAATAGGAGAAAGGTTGAAACACTCCCTCTAAGATTCAGAAGGAAACAAGGATGTCCAATTTACCATTGTTTTCAATAAAGTGCTGGAAATTTTATCTGGAGAGACATTAAGAAAAAAAAAAAAAAACTACAGTCTGAAGTGGGGTGAGGGAGCCAGGTTATTGGGGGAAGTGAAGCTATCCCCTGTTTTCAAATGACATGATTGCACATATAGGAAAACCATAAGTCTCCATTAAGGGATCATTCAAACTCAAAAAGAAATTTGACTAAGTTATAGACTATAAAATCAACACACGAAAGTCAATGACATTTGGGCCAAGTGTGGTAGCCTAGTGGCTGAAGTTCTAGACTTGCATGTTCCAGGAACTCATATGGGCACTGGCTCATATCCTGGTTGCTTCACTTCCCTTCCAGCTCCCTGCGTGTGGCCTCAGAAAGCAGTCAAGAATGGCCCAAAGTCTTGGGACCCTGCAACCACATGGAAGATCCAGAAGAAACTCCTGGCTCCTGACTTCAGATGGCCGAGTTCTGAATAATGTGGCCACTTAATGAGTGAAACAGCAGATGGAAGATTTTTCTTTCAGTCTCTCCTTCTCTCTGTAAATCTGACTTTCCAATGGGGTGGGGGGAAGTGTAGGAGGGGGAGAAAAAGTGGCTTCTGAAGTTTGGGAAAAGAGAAATGGTTTGAGCTAATTTAAGTATTAAACCAAGTTTGGTGATAAGCTACTTCGTTAGTTCCCTTTGCTTTTTGTTCTTTCTTGATTTTCACTCTTTTATGAATTACTATTAAGATGTTCTTAGACACATCAAATAAAATTACATTATTTTGGTTCAAAATACATTTGACGTCTTTGCATAGTTTTTCAACTGTCCTGTCAGTGCTGTGGTTACACTGCATGATTTGTAGTAGTCTGAAGATTTGTAGTTATTTCTTTTGCACAAATTACCTTTTTGAACTAATAGCAAACAGTTTATTTAATGAATTTGTGTAGAAGTTTTTGTTTTGAATGTTGTTGCTATTTAGGAAAAATATATGAATTAGAATCTTATTTTTGTGTGACTGATAGGAGAACTTTTATGATATTTTAAAATATACCAATTATTCTGCAACTTTCATCAAACTCCTTGCTTCCTGATTACCATTTATCTTTGGCTTTGACATCGTGCAGAGGTTTACATGTGGACACTGAACATATTTTACACGTGAATTCTTGAGATGATATTAAGTTTATTTTTTGATTCATTTGAATAAATGTAACTGTTTATATGCATTTCTACTTTGCCAGTTGATTTAAAAGCCTGATTTGAGCAATATTTAAAAGCATTTTTTCAATTTTTAAAATTTCATTTTATGACACAATTTCATAGGCTCTGGGATTTCCCCAACCCCTCTCCATCCCCTCCTCCCATGTTGGATTCCTCCACATTGTTGCAGTAGTACAGTTCATATCCAGTCAGGATTCCTTCATTGCGAGCATGAGCCATGCATAGAGTCCAGCCTCTCATTGTCCAGATAATTTCAACTGCTTCCTTGGGAGACCATCTGGAAGTAGAGCTGGCACAATATCATCCCCTCCAATGAAAAGCCACAACATAACCTCAACAACAATTTACAACATTATGAAGTTAATTGACGTGATATTGAGGGACCAATATGTTAGAAAATGCAAGTTCTTAACCACATCCTGTGACTACTTCATTGACATTTCAATTTTAGTCTATACACAACCACTGCCGTACACCTTAAAATGGTTATAGGGTACTATTCAGCTGTCTCCTGTCTATTTTCATTTTTATATTTATATTTAGCAACTTATAGTATTGAAGCATAATTTTTACTGAACTTCGTGAATTTTAGGAGTGTCCAAATAGGCTTATAACTCTAACAAGGCATATGTCAACAGTTGAGTAACAGAACAGTTTTAGGAGGGGTGTGCAGAGAAATCTTCAATACCTTAGTGAGGAGTAACTAATCTTTATGTCCTACCTAGTAAGGTATATGGGAGTCCAAGCTGATTGTTTCCTATCTGTTCTAAGCTTTCCTTATTGGTCTCTATCTAATCTAATTTTAATTTTTTTGGGGGGTGGGCTCCGGAGCGACCCTGATGGTCATTGCAAGAGAGGGTGGGGATCCAAAGTTGAAACTAAGTAAGCACCAGAGAAAGCTCTCCTCCTGAGTCCCAAAGGAAGTTAATTGTTCTGGTTCTGAGGACTGCTCAAGGCTCCTGGTTATTGTTCCGATGACATTAGATCCTGTGAGGAAGGATCTGGGCATCTTTCATCCCATGTGGGAGATCTGATCTCCGAGTTCTTGGCCCACGAGTGCAGTCCAATTCCCAGTGGTCTCCTTGGCAGTTGGGATATAGCCCTTGGTGTCCATACTATAGTCCTTGGTGAGGATCTGGGAGTCTTCAGGGTTGGCATACAAGCATCCTCCTGTTCTTTTGCTCCACTCCAGGGAACCCCTGCTCTGTGAATATGACCTCCTGTTAACAGGTTGTCAGGATTGCTATTGATTCCCCAGTATGACTTTATACTTTTGCTAATGACTAATGCTGATTCAAATCTGTTGTTTATAAGTTTCCTGTTATCATCTTGATGCGTTATACTTAATGTCTTCCTCACACATTCTAAGAAGGTGGAAGATTTCTCTGCTCTTCCAACCATTTATGGAATGACATACGGTATTAAAAGTATATTCGGTTTTACAATTCTTTGATGTAGATCATAAGTAGTCTGTCTCACATTGATTGTTCATTGGTTACATCACAATATCTTATTGCATGTGGTACAGGCTGTTTGAGTTTGAAATAATATTACAATTTATAGGTACTATTTTTTCGGATTGACATCATTTCATCTTAAATTAAGGAAAACTTGTGCTGTCTAACCTTGTGGGATTGGCTCATTTCCCTTAGCATAATGGTTTCCAGTTGGGCCCATTTGATCACCAAAGAATTGCATTTCATTTTTCTAAAATAGCTGAGTAGTATTCCATGAAGTAGATGAACCATAGCTTTCTTATTCACTCTTCTGTTGATGGGCATTTTGGTTGCTTCCAAGTTTTTGCAATTATTGATTGTGCTGCTATTAACACAGGGCTGCATGTTGGTTTCTTGAATAACAGGTGTTCTGGATATATTCCTAGAAGTTCTGTTGCTGGATCATATGGTATGCAAATTTTCAGTTATTTGAGTGTTCTCTACACTTATTTCCATAGAGGCTGTACCAACCTGTGGTGCGATCAACAGTGGAGTAGGCTTCCCTTTTTCCCACATCCTCACCAGCAAGTGGCTTTTTTTTTATTTATGTGAGCCATTTTTACTGGAGTTAGGTGCTACCTGATTGATGTCTTAATTTGGATTTCCCTTATTGCTAGGGAACTTGAGCATTTTTTCATATGTTTGTTTGCCAATTGGGTTTGTTCCTTTGTGAAATGTCTGCCCACTTCCTGTGCCCATTTCTTGAGTGGTTTGTTTGTTTGAGAGTTTTGGTTGTTCTGGAGATCTTTGTATATTCTGGAGATTAGCCCCCTATCACCTACTAACTCCTATGTAGTGTGCAAAGATCTTCTTCCAGTCTGTGGGTTGTTTTTTTACTTTGTTGATTATTTCCTTTGCTGTACAGAAGCTTCTGAGTTTGATGTAGTCCTATTTGTTTATCTTGGTCTTGATGGCTATTGCTTTTGGTGTTTCTTTCTTTCTTTCTTCTTTTTTTTTTTTTTTAAGGAAGTCAGGGCCTACACCTAAATCTTGCACTGTGTTTCCACCATTTTCTTCCAAAAGTTTAAAGGTTTCTGGGTAGAAACAAAAAGATAGACCCACATCTATCACCATACACTAAGATCCAATCTACATGGATAAAAGACCTAAACCTACATCCAGAAACCTTCAAACTCTTGCAAGAAAAGGTAGGAAATACCCTGCAAGACCTAGGAGTAGGTACCGACTTTCTAAGAAGGACACCAAAAGCAATAGCAGTTGAGAACAGAATAAACAAATGGGACCTCATCAAACTAAGAAGCTTCTGTACAGCAAGGGAAACAATCAACAAAGTAAAAAAGCAACCCACAGAGTGGGAGAAGATCTTTGCACACGATATAGGCGATAGGGGGCTAATTTCCAGGATATACAAAGAACTTCAAAACAACCAAAAAACCAAAACAAACAAGCCACTCAAGAAATGGGCACGGGAAATGGGCAAACATTTCACAAAGGAACAAGTCCAAATGGAAAACAAACATATGAAAAAATGTTCCAGCTCCCTAGCAATAAGGGAAATCCAAATTAAAACATCGATGAGGTACCACCTAACACCAGTAAGATTGGCCCACATAAACAAGAACACCAACGACGCTTGCTGGCGAGGATGCGGGGAAAAGGGAACCCTACTCCACTGCTGGTGGAGCTGCAAATTGGTACAGCCTTTATGGAAATCAGTCTGGAGAACACTCAAACAACTCAAAATCTGCATACCATATGACCCAGCAATAGCACTCCTAGGAATATATCCAAAACACCTGTTTTACGACAAACCAACATGCATCCCTATGTTCATTGCAGCACAATCAGTAATTGCGAAAACATGGAAGCAACCGAAATGCCCATCAACAGAAGATTGGATAAGAAAGCTTTGGTTCATCTACTCCATGGAATACTACTCAGCTATTAAAAAAAACAAAATGCAGTTCTTTGTGGCTAAATGGGCACAACTGGAAACTATAATGCTAAGGGAAATGAGCGAATCCCAAAAGATTAGATACCACATGTTTGCCTTGATTTAACCTGTAATTTTTTGTTTGGTGGTTTGTTATTTTTTGAACCTGTCATTGATACTGTCTCAACCCAGATGTTTCGAAGAATGGAACTTGCATTATTTTTAACATATTGTTTACCCAATACTATGTCAATTAATTCCATAATGTTGTATAATGATACTGAGGCCTTGTTGGGGCTTTTAACTGACCGGATCTTTACTCTGTTAGACCTATCTTCAGACCATAGAAGGTCTCCCCAAGAGGCCACTGAACTTATCTGGACAATAAGACGCTGAACTTTATGCTAGGCAGGTGTTTGCAAGCAATGAATCTCAACTGAACTTGAACTATGGTTATGCAACAAGGTGGAGGAATCCACCATGGGGGGAGGGGTATGGGAGGGGTGGGGGGATCCCCAGCGCCTATAAAACTGTACTACATAATATAATGTAAGCAACAATAAAAAAAAAAATAAAATAAAATTTTTCTGACTATTTTCATAAATCAATGGCTTAATATTTTTGTAAAGTTTTATATGCAAGTTTTATATGTAAGGGTAAAATATCATGTAATTCATTTACAGAACAATTTTGTTTTTATTTTTATGTTTGTAAGTAAATATGAAAATGAAATCACTGCTTAAATTGCTAATGACAAACACAGCACTTTGGTGGCAGTAAATTTCTACCACTGACAGAATGGTCAGAGACAAGATAACTCTATTTTGAAATTGCAAGAAATTTCAGAAAAACACATACATACACATACAGAGAAGACCTGGAAAAATCTCCTAGCTCCTGTATTCAGACCACTTCTGCTCCTGCCACTGTGTTCACTTGGGTAACCAATCAGAGGACGGACAATCTCCCTCTGTGTGTGTGCCTTCATCGTTCTATAAACCTGCCTTTCTAATAAAAAATAAATTTAAAATACTCACAAAACACAATGCTGAGACATAACCGTGTGTTTAGGATTGTGTATTAAAAGTTTCTAATATTTTATGCATCAATCTATTTAATTAACCAAAATGTGTTATGAGCCTACCATATGACAGATATTGATAAGGAACTGCAGTTACAATGGTAAACAAGAGAAACTTTCAATAGTTTTCTTAATGAAGTTTAATTCTAGATTCACCAATAACTAATCTATTAAATACATAGTATATTACATTGGGGAATAAGTTACATTTTTTCACTTTCCACTTATGATACACACTTTTGGTAACTGACGGCCCCTGCAAAGTTAAGCAGATGCATTTACTGCCCTAGTATAGATGAAAAACCTTTGAATCCAACCACTTAATTTGCAGGATCATAGAGTCACCTGAGGTTATTGCTGTGTTGCCCAGGGATGCATCTGAGACTGCATTTCTTCATTCATCGAGCTAGGTTCTCAACAATCCTAAGTATAGTCGATTTTGATCAGTAACTAGGATTGCTGTTGTGCATATTAACAAGAAAATCTTTCATTTTACTAGGATTAATGTAGTTGTAATTGCAATTATATTTACTCAACATCCTGTGCTACTTAATCCTGTAACAAGAATTGGGAACAAACTACCAATATTTGAACATAGTTGTCCTATTTTTTCTATCTTTCTACCATTCAGCTTTCTCATTTCTTTTATTCCCTCACTTTTAATTTCCTGTATATGAAGTACATGCAGTCTGATTTTGTTCTATGTCGAGAAGATCAAAAAGGAAATATACACACGTTATTGTCAAAAGTATGCTGTATATTCGGGAAGGCTGTAGACTTTATTTTTCATATATTTTACATTCATGTTCTTTATTTTCTTTACATTTTGTTATCACTGATCTCTTTCATATGCCTTTTCAGTTTTTAACAACAGCTATAACAAGCCATAAAACAATGGAAATCAATAAATATTGATCATGCATTCAATTTGTTCTCCATGAACTATGTGTTCTAGATTTCTGAGCATATTTTTAACTTTAAATAGTTGACCCTGTTTTCAGAAGAAATATGGATCTAAATTGTTTTGGTTTGTAGTGTGGAAAAACAGAATTTCTATAAATGATGTTTATTAATATTAATTACATCTTCTGATTCACAAGGATATACAATTGACTTTACATGCTCAATAAAGAAAAGCAGTAATAATGCAATCACGTGTATCTGTAGTTTCTTGAGCTTTCATTATGTACAAATCAGAAGTCACTATGGAGGAGATTTTTTTTCCATATTCTCATATTTCACATCAACTATCTATTTCTTACATACTTTCAGAATAGTCGCAATGACAATGCAATCATTATAGTGGTTGCATAAATTATATTTTAACAATTTATTTAAGCATTTATTGATAGTTTTCAGCATATATGTAACTACTCATTTAAAATTGAAAAATGTGTACAATTTTATACATATGAAATAAATCATTTTTCAGGAAAAGTAAAGCAGTTACAAAATGTCTTATATGTAATGTTGTTTTAGAGACTTTGTGACAAGTGAGATAGAACTTGATATTGTATACTTTTATTACATCAGTGGCTGTGAGGTTTCATTTTACCTGTCAACTTCATTAGGTTATAATACCAGTTATTTAGTGAACATTGTTCTAGGTGTAGGTGTCCATACAAAACACATCGTCTATATGGTCAATATCTATACTTCACTGATTTGAAATCAAGAAGATCTACGGAAGGTCTTATCAAGTTTATTGACATGCTCTAAAGACCTTGGGGCCTCCTAGGGCGAGGGAATTCCCTCTCTATGCCTCACAGAAGAGTCCTGACTAGATTTCCAGCCTCCTGACCTGTGTGAAACCCTTCAGACTCCCTCCTGCCCAGTATCATGTGAGCCGGTTATGTGAGACAAAACTGAATCTCTGTGTATTTTAAGCATTCCATTTCTCTCCAGACTTCAAATACAGTGAAGTTTAGGATGAGTGCCAAAAAGAATTGGTCGAAGTTCCATTGACAAATATGAATAAAGATTACTACATGCTTATAGATCAAACAAATTATTTCAAATTTATAATGCAGTTATGATACTCTCATAGTATTGTCATGCAGATAAATTCATGTTTTCTACTTATTTACACAACCAGTAAGATAAATTTATTTATTTATTATTTACTTATTTATTGGATTTTTATTTATTTTTGTTGGAAAATCAGATATACAGCGAGGAGGAGAGACAGAGAGGAAGATCTTTTGTCCAATGATTGACTCCCCAAGCGGTCGTAACAGCCAGAGCTGAGCTGATCCAAAGCCAGGAGCCAGTAGCTTCTTCTGGGGTCTCCCATGTGGATGAAAGGTCCCAAGGCCTTGGGCCATCCTTGACTGCTGGATGGGAAGCGGGGCTGCCGGGATTAGAACCGGTGATCATATGGGATCCAGGAGCATGCAAGGGGAGGATTGTTTAGCCTCCAAGCTACTGTGCCGGGCCCAAGCTAGTTATTATTAGCACTATTAAAATAAATTTGCCTGCTCCTACCCTGTTGTGGTATGTAATTCACTTATTTCATCCTCGTGTGGAAGTTAAGAAGGGATCATGTACCAGAGAAGCAAGTGGTCAGGCTTCTGTGTCTTGATTTCAGTACTGCCACAGTTAAGGAAATAACACCAATCCTTACCTCACTCTCAGGTTGTGACTGTCAGAAAAACTTGTCTGGCATAGAGGCCCCACATTAACAGAGCAAAACAAACAAAAGACACAGTGTTGATGGCTGCAAAATGAATGACTGATTTCAGCCAACATGGTTGATTCTGAACGTCCACTCTGAAGCCCCTGTATTGTCCTTCTCTGAGTGGTTAGAAAACTGGAACCTGCACCACTGAGTCTGCTTTGACTTCACAAGGTCAGAGTACAAGTTCTCACTTTTCTACAACAGGTTAGTGAAGTCAATTGTTTATCACTGTGGTGAGGTGTCAAAGTAATATCATAGAAAACTCAGGAAACAGGCACAGGTGTCAGTGGCAAAGCATTAGTAGCATCAGCTATTTGAAAGCTCTGCAACACCATTCAGAAAAAAGAATAGCTTGCCAATAGGGCCCAGCGTAGTGGCCTAAAGGCTAAAGTCCTCACCTTGCACGGGCCAGGATCCCGTATGGGCGCCAGTTCTAATCCTGGTAGTCCTGCTTCCTATCTAGCTCCTTGCTTGTGGCCTGGGAATGCAGTAGAGGACAGCCCAAAGCCTTGGGACCCTACACTTAGGACCTGGAAGGGGCTCTTGGATCCTGGCTTCACATTGGTGCATCTCCAGCCATTGCGGCCACTTGGTGAGTGAATCATCAAATGGAAGATCTTCCTCTCTGTCTTCCCTCATCCTTATATATCTGCCTTACCAATGAAAAATAAATATCTATATAGTAAAATAATAACTTGCCAATCCACAAAGGACAAAGATCATATTTTTTTTCTGGTAGAATGCAACCTTCATGCAAAGTACAAGATCAATAATTTTATAGGTAAACATACATACACATATCCATCCAGAGGAACTGATGAATACTAGCATATTGAGAAGAGAAGATACATTGCAGTACGCAACTTTACTCCCAGATGAAAGAGTCACAACAAAGCTGTCAAATATATCCTCACAATAGGATGCTTGACTTCTGCCCTTAGCTGTACCTGCAAAGTGAGAACACACTTAAATAGTGGAATGCTGGATGTGGCGACTGTTGCTGAAGGACTATACTATTGTAATGATATGGGCAAGACCCATTGGGGAGGATGAAGAGAGTGCAAGGAGAAATCCTAGAGTCCAAGGAACTATATCATGAAAAATAAAAATAAGGAGAAGAATAATGAAAATAAGAGTAACGTTAAACACTTGCACATGTAGCTAAGAATTCAACAAAGCAGCCACCATGCCATGTACTTGTCCTATTTTTCATGTATAGATATTGCCTTTTTTAAAGAATTTATTTATGTTTTTATTGGAATGATGGATATACAGAGAGGAGGAGAGACAGAGAGAAAGATCTTCTGTCCAATGATTCACTCTCCAAGTGACCGCAACAGCTGGAGCTGAGCCAATCGCAAGCTAGGAGCCAAGAGCCAGTAGTTCTTCCATGTCTCCCATGCAGGTGCAGGGGCCCAAGGCTTTAGGCGGTCCTGGACTGCTTTCCCAGGCCACAAGCAGGCAGCTGGATGGGAAGTGGCGCCCATATGGGATCCTGGCGCATGCAAGGTGAGGATTTTAACCACAACACTATCACGCCGCACCCAGATATTGACTTTTTATAAAAGACCTAATGCAAGGAGCCAGTGATGTGGCAATATGTGTTAAGCCACTGCCTTGCCAGCATTCAGTTTGAGAGTTATTTTATTTGCTCCATTCCAGCGCCTTACTGCTGCACATGGGCAAATGTTAAATGATGGCCCAAGTACTTCAACCTCTGACACTTATGTACAAATACAGCTCCTGAGTCCAGGCTGTGGCATTCCTGGGTTTGTAGCCATTGGGAAGCAAGCCAGCTTATGGGTGGGGTATGTGTGCATGTGTGTTTCTCTGCCTCTCTCTCTGTTTATTATTTTTTTTTATAAGGTTACGTTCCCACCAGAGACACCACCATCCCATTTGATCATGGTTCTCGTCCTGGCTGCTCCTCTTCCAACTCAGTTCCCTACAAAGGACCTGGGAACACAGCAGAAGACGGCATACGTGGTTGGACAACTCCTTCCACCTGGGAGACCTGAGTGAAACTCTTGACTCCTGGATTGACTCTTTCCCAGAACTTAGCCATTTGAAGCTATTCAGGTGACTCCTCATGTCTCAACTTCTTTTTTGCAACTCTGCCTTTGAAATAAATATATAAATACATAAATATAAAGGAAACCATGCATCTGAAGGCTAGCATACTCAATTTGAGTGCTGTAACAATGTGTGTATTGAAATGATTTCTGTTGTTCCTTTAGTTGTGGGTTTTTAAAATTTCTTTTGCTCACAACACAATTTTATGGGCATATAGGTTCATCCTTTCTGCTCCCTCTCCTTTCCAGTTTCTCCCTCTCACCACTTGTCCCCATGTTATCACAATAGTACAGTCCCTCAGTATAAGTTGCGTCCTTAACTTTCAGATATTAAAATGCATTAAGACATGGGACACCCAGGAAAAGCTAGCCAACCTAGTATCATAAAGCAAAGGGATATTTATAAGTAACGTTGGGAGTCCTGCTTTTATCCAGTAATAGAGACAGACACATTTTACTTTCTAGTATGCTAATGTCCCTTGTACAGATTAAAGAGACCAATTATAGAAAGAAGCCATTTCCCTGTTTCAACATATTTAATTGACTAAAATGGAAAAAAAAATGTATTGATTCATTTTGGCATTCAGATCCTCACACAAGATATGCTAACACAAAATTGATTTTTCCCCTGGAATGTCACAAGTGTGAGATTATAATAAACATACTTCCATGTATGTTTATATATGTAGATGTATATGTACATGTTTATGTATATGTATGTTGAGTATAGATGGATAGAGAGAGGTAAGTAGACACTTTTTACTAAAGATTCCTCAATCTTAATTAAGAACTTATGGATTTCAGAAATACTCAAATTAACTAATGTAGCTTAATAAGAATAATATTGAGATATTTTTCTTTACCCTTTTGTTGCAAGAAAAATACACTGCTGCCTAGTAATAAAATTATTTTAGCTGATTGTTTTAGAAAGCAGTCTCTGAGAAAAAAAAGTATTTGAACTTCTCACCATGTGTTTTAGAAAACATTATAGATAATAAAATTCAGGCCCTGAAAATATGTTAATTATTCCCTATTATTTTCATAAAAATAAAAGATTTTATAATTGTAATTTCTATGACAACAACCAGTGATTTTAAAAGATGAATTTCCTGAGTAACTAACATCATATTTCAAAATCAACTGAAAGTCAAAAAATTTAGACTAATTCACTGTTAAAAGGAATCTTGAGTATTTCATCCTGTATTTCAGAAAAGTTCTTAAAGATTAAAATAGAGTGTGATATTCAAAGCATAGAGTGAACTCTGTTACTGAGACGATAGATACACTTATTAAAAGTTTAAATTTGGGTCCATTGAGGTTGTGTATGAGACTATCATCTGCCAGCTAACACCAGCATCCTGAATGGATGCTGATTCCTGTACCAGCTGCTCCACTTCTGGTCCAGCTTGCTGCTTACGACCTGAGAAAGCAGCAGTGGCTGACTCAGGTCCTTGGGCTAATGTACCTGAGTGGGAGACTGAGAAGAGTTGACACCTGGCTTTGGATCTGTTCAGCTTTGCCTTGCCATCACTTGGGGCATAAACCAGTGCATGGAATCTCTCTCTGTGTCTTCCCTTCTGTCTGTAAAACCTGCATTGCAAATAAAAATAAAAAATATGAGACAAAATTTTAAATTTATAACTTTTAATTATGCAGCAGTTAATTTAAAATGATGATCTCAAAAGAATAAGACAAATTTAACTTTCTGATGTGGGATCAGTTACTGCTTCAGAACAGTTTATAATTGTGTGTAGTTCTGGCTTTTATTCACTTTTAGAGAAACAAATTATCCCTGAATAATAGAGACAAATACTTGAAAGCACATCCCGTTTTCTTTAAGAGCTCACCATAAAATCATTCAATACCTGCAACTTCAAAATGTAATAGAAAATCATTGATAATACTTAGCAAGTTCTAACATTTCTTACTCACTAGAGTTGAGTAAGCACTCAATATGGTGCAACCGAATAAAATAAAGTTGTTAATCAGGTATAGTTTGAACACATGATTTTTATATTTTGAGGAAAATTATTTTTCTAATTTGCCTTATGTGATACTGAAATGCTAACTTTAATTATAATTTTTGCATATAATCTTTAAAACTTATTTGTGATAGAGACTAGTATGGTAACCCAATGGCTAAAGTCCTTGCCTTGCACCTGCTGGATCCCATATGGGCGCCGGCTCTAATCCTGGTGGCTCCACTTCCCATCCAGCTCCCTGCTTGTGGCCTGGCAAAGCATTCGAGGATGGCCCAAAGCCTTAGGACCCTGCACCTGCATGGGAGACCTGGAATAGTGTTTGGGCTCCTGACTTTGGATCAGCCTAACTCTGCCATTGTGGCTGCTTGAGGAGTGGATCATCAGATGGGAGATATTTTTCTCTGTATATCTGACTTTCCAATAAAAACTAAAAATAAATCTTTAAAAAATGACTTGTGATAAAGGAAATTAGAGGGATAGCAAACACAACATGCCCACTGACAGATAACTGCCTTTTTTTTGAAAAAAAGATTTGTTTATTTTTTTTTTTTATTACAAAGTCAGATATATAGAGGGGAGGAGAGATGGAGAGGAAGATCTTCCATCCGATGATTCACTCCCCAAGTGACCACAACGGCCAGTGCTGCACAAATCTGGAGCCAGGAGCCAGGCACTTCCTCCAGGTCTCCCCCATGGGTACAGGGTCTCAAGGCCTTATGCTGTCCTCAGCTGCTTTCCCAGGTCACAAGCAGGGAGCTGGATGGGAAGTGGAGCCTCTGGGATTAGAACCAGTGCCCATATGGGATCCTGCCATGTTCAAGGTGAGGACTTTAGCTGGATCCTGCCAGGTTCAAGGTAAGGAGTTTAGCTGCTAGGCCACCATGCTGGGCCCGATAATTGCCTTTTACAAGTATATTTCTTTGTTTTGGATATGTTAAATAGTGTAGTCATTGATTTATTTTAGCATATTTTTTGTTTTACATATTCATGTTAAAAAATATGTCTTTCAGCTAATGTTTTCTATGTATGAATAAGTAATTTGCTTTTTTTTAAAATATATTTTCTTAGCCAAAAGACAGATCCACAAACCACTCATTTACTCCCCAAATGCCTGCAGTAACCCAGACTTACTCTGCTGAAGCCAAGAGCTTGAAACTCAATCTATACATCACTTTGGGGCAGCAGGGAGCCAATTAGTTGAAGCATCAGTCTTCCTCCCTGCCCGCCCCATCTTCTGCCTCCCCGACTCCAGCCACCGCCACCAGGGGCCAGAATCTTCATAAGCAAGATGTCAGAATGGGGCTCTGGGGTGGTCCTTGAACTTACCTTCTCTCTTCTGAGAAGTAGATGTTCTCAGAGCTGGACTGAATGCTCCTTCCTGCAGCCATTAACTGCTTCAGCTGCTTTTCAAGAAGATAACTACTACCAGCAGATAACAGAATAGATCTTTTTGGTGTTTTAGATTTTTTACCTTAGTTCCCATTGGAAGTGATTTTCTCATCACAATTACTCCGTAGTATTCTATATCCCTTTATGCCCCATTCACTATCCACTGACCTGTTACTATTCCAGTCTGTGTTTTTCGAATGTTACACAAACTGGGGATCTCTTTTGTTGTTATGTCAGTCACCACAAATCTCATAATAACGCTTCAGGAATTAAAGTTCCAACTTAACAATACATGGTGTTATAATTTCAATAAATTTAAATACATTACTTACAATTTAAATTTTAAATAGCAGTGATGACATATGGGTCTATTAATCAGATACAAGAAAATAACAGTTTCAAAGGAAAAATTTCTCCTCTGTTGCTATGATTAGCATCATTTAAACGCTTTCAACTGAAAACCACTCTGGGAACCTTGTGCTTTTCCTACTTTGTTATATTCCATCTCCTGCTTAAGAACTTACCTTCCCATTTTCTGCCCTGGGATTATTTTCAAACTTATGCCTACTTGATGTGCTGTAGCACTTTGTTTATATGTTCCTTATACAGTTTCTAGAATTTGTTTCTAAAAAAAACAGCAGAATAAAGTGATTTTGAGTAACAGCTATACTCATAAAAATGCAGAAACAACAATACACTTAATTTTGGGGAAATTTAAATGTTGTTACTGGTTTTGTATCTGCCACATAAAAGGGATCCAAGTAGACTCACTTAGTGTATTTGAAGTCAGATGTAAAGTTCCCGAAATCCGTAATAAATAATAAAACTATCCATGCATTTTCAATTCAAGGTAAAAACTCAAGAAAAGACACACATAAATTTTTGCATCTCAGATACTATGGAAAATTTGTAAAATCGATGTTAAAGGAAAAAAATACAGATAAAATTCTGTAAGATATGAATCAAAGAAGGTAAGATTGCTCTTGAGACAGCAGATCTTTCTGGAAAAATAATAAGCTAGCCACTGGGGGTATCTGAGTTTCTTACCCAGCATGATATCACTGGCCTTCCTGTCTTGGGACAGATAAATGTTTCTGAACTTAGGAAAAAAATCTCTGGATAAGTAAACTCAGAAAGCAATTTTGCCTTTCTATTTACCTTTCCAGTTGGATGGGTGTATGTTTTTTGCCCCTTCGTGGATGGTATTTAAATGTCTGTGGGTTCCAGTATAGTCACTCTCTGAGCTTTTTAATTAAACAGAGGTTTGATAGCTGAAAAAAAAATTATTTTTATTGTTGCAGGATCTGGTTCTCATCATTGCTCTCTGATATTTGTTATTCGTGTGGGTCTGTTATTACATGTGACAATTGTATTATGTGCATCATTTTCTTCTGGAATACAGAGAAAATAAATTCTGGCAGAGTATTGTGGCATAGCTAGTAAACCCAACACCTCCATGGCCCTCATCCTTTATGTGCACTGGCTTGTGTAGTAGCTGCTTCACTTTCAATCCAATTCCTTCCTAATGGCCTGGGAAATGTAGCAAAGATGACCCAATATTTGGGCCTTTGATACCCTTTGTTGGAACCTGGCTGTGGCCGGGCCATGTCCTCACTTTGCGACCATATGGGGAGTAAATCTTCTGATAGAAGATCTTTCTGTGTCTCCTGTCTGTATTACCTCCAATTCTGTAATTCTAAAAACAAATAAATAAATAATTTTTAAAGAAGTGACTTCGAAGTGCTATTGAGTTCATACCCAGTCTGACACAACTGTGACACAACTCTGTAAAAGACAGAGTTACAGAGAGAAGGAGAGAGCGAGAAATCGTCCATCCCCTGTTTTCATACCTTAACTGGTTACAATGACTAGAGATCAGCCTTGCCCAAGCACGTGGTCTAGAGCCTTTCCAGGGTGTTAGCAAGGAGAATGATAACAAGTGAAGCTGCCAACACCCAAATTGGCATCTTCAAGGAACGTCGGTGCTGTAGGCAGGGACTTAGCCCACTACGCCATTGTGCAGGCCCTCCAAATCCCTTTCTATTGCTACCTATCAGAAACTGTGCTTCAATTAACCTTAGTCTGAAAATCCTCAAACTGCTTTGTAGACAATAAGATGAGTTTTGTCTTATTACTAATCTTGCTCAGCAGCCTTGCGGTAATTAAAATGTTCTTTCTCAAGGAATGTGAGTTCAAGTCTTTGCTTTTCTGTCGGTAAAGAGAAGCAGAGCTGATTTTTTTGGCCCTGGTAGGCTCATCATACTCATTAAAAGACGTAGATAAGTATTCCCTTCACGGTCATTTATTCTAAGGGACCCAAAGGAGAAAGTGATCAGCAGTTCTACGAAGCAGATTTTTCAGGATAATGTTCTGTTGTTGGTTTCTTTACCAATTATGTGATCTTGAGGGTTTTATTTACTATGACAGAGTGTCAGTCAACAGAGCATGTGAAATTTTGCAAGGGTGCAACGGATAGCACGGAGGAGGAAGGGGGGGCTCACGCTGTGGTAATCATTCCACAATTTTGAAAAGCATACTAGAAATGAAAAAGAAATTAACAACATTTATATATTGAATGGTAGAAAATTATAGGCTCAGCTCAACAAAATTTCAACTGAAACGTAAAGCTAAGTCTTCATTTCTCACCTCAGGAAGTTAATAGATCCGGCTTCTCTGTGTTCTTTCATGTCATCATTTCTTCTTTCTCGTATCCCATGAGGCCTAACAAGTCTTAATGTATGTAACAGTGAATGCCCCTCAATTCACAAATGGATATTTGCTCTTGTAAACCCCTGTTTTGGAAATGGTCCAAGGACTAGACTGAGTGTTGGAGAGCACATCAAATGGAAACAGCCAACACTTTATTCCCCTGCCCCCTCTAAATGAGCAGCACTGGAGAAATGTCCTGTTCCCCATGGAGCCTGCAAATGCTGTTTTACAGACCACACAGCCTTTCTGCAACCCGGAATCTAAAACATGTTACAGATTAGAAAGTAAATAAGCTTATATGCTAATTCTTTCCTTATGAATAGTTACTTTCGTTTTCACTATTTAATGAGGCTGTGCACTGTGGCCTTTCTGGGAAAGAACAGTAATTAGGAATCAATTACACTTTACATGGAAACATGGATTATTCTGCTGCTGTGGGGTAATTGGGAAATTACTGTATTGTCATTTTTCTGTATGTTGGAAACACTGAATCACAACATTTCAGTGGTGATATAATGGCAAATTACATAAGCATTTATTCATATTAAATTATGGCATGCAAAAAAAACATGTTAAAGCAAGTACTTACTTAGAATGAACTCCATGGATGATGTGTAAGTTCAAGCAATATGCAGACACTGACAGCTTCTCAATTAATTTCCATTTCCAATGCAATTAGTGCCAATTAATAGAATGAGCATTTGCAATGTTAGAAAATTAATCTAAATGTCCTGCTGCCATTATTGCCTTTTTAAATAATTTGACTATTGGATTGAACCAAAATATTCAGATTAAAGAGTAGAAAAAACATAACATTTCTAATAACATAATATATATTAAAATACAACTATCTTGAGAATATTGCATCAAAATAAATGAATGTAATAAGTATTCAGTTGACTTCTGTGATTCTGACAATGTTTTTAATTTGGGCATTTAAAATATAAATGTTCCTATCATATTACATGACTAGAAAACAAAATCTTGTTGTCTTAGATAAATAATTTTGTTTTGCTGTTTTGCCCGCTCAGGTTATTTTGTCTTCCAAATTTCACAGGGAACTGCAGCTTTGACAAAGTATGAGCCATTATCTCAGTTGACAATTCAAATAATGTGTCAGAAGAATTTATATGTTAAGGATTAACTTGCTGTTTAATTTCTAAAAGCAAGGAAAAGGAGCTCCCAGTGTCTCTACTGCAACAACATCTGTTAACAGACTGGCATATATGATCTACTGTTTAGACAATCCGTCTCACTTGCTGGTTAGTGAGGTGACTGCGGCATACAGCCGTGTTGCTTTCTCCTTGATTCCTTCTGTCATCTCCTCCTTCTTTTCCTTTCTTCAATAGACTGTGCTAGGTCAGACCAAGGCAAGGGCTAGGGGCTTATTCCAGATCTCCTACTTGAATGACAAGAGCCCCAGAACTCGGGACCACCTTCCACTGTGCTCCCATGTGTGACAGCAGAGAGCTGGATTGGAGTGGGACAGTCAAGACATCAAGCAGAGCCCATGCAGTGTCACGTTACAAGAAGCAGCTTTAGGGCCCGGCGCGGTGGCGCAGTGGTTAAGGTCCTCGCCTTGCACGCCCGGGATCCCATATGGGCGCCGGTTCTATCCCGGCAGCCCCGCTTCCCTTCCAGCTCCCTGCCTGTGGCCTGGGAAAGCAGTCGAGGACAGCCCAAAGCTTTGGGACCCTGCACCCGCGTGGGAGACCTGGAAGAGGCTCCTGGCTTTGGATCGGCATAGCATCGGCCGTTGCGCTCACTTGGGGAGTGAATCATCGGACGGAAGATCTTCCTCTCTGTCTCTCCTCTCTATATCCGCCTTTCCAATAAAAAAATAATAAAAATAAATCTTAAAAAAAAAAAAAAAGAAGCAGCTCTACCGCTATGACATGCCAGGCCCCACCTTCTTTGCTTATTCTCACGTTCCCTAAACTTAACAAAAAAAGCTATTTAAAAATTGGAAGATTTCAGACTCATCATAAATAAAAGAAGTGTAAGTGTGGCAGAAGCAACATTTTCTTGCGCTCCAAATACTCACCTAAGTGATTTTTTTTCATTTTCTGAGAGGACCTCTCTATTCTGTTGCAAAGAATTATCCTTGGTTATGGCATTCTCAGTCTTTGAAATGTGTATGCCATGACAAGGAAAGCCTTCTAGGTTTCAATTGTACTTTTACATGACCGTAATAGAAAAGAAACTAATTTTTTCAATGCATTGACTTCAAATGTTTCACGAATGCATTGCTTAGAAATAGAAGAATCTTACTGTGTGCTTTTAACTACAGAGTGTCATTTTTTCCAATGAGTGGGGCTTATAAGTAATAGCAAGTTGCAGTCCTGAAAATAAATTGAAAGCATTGTTCCAGAACTGTGTACAACTAATATCAAGCCTATTATCTTCATTCCGAACAGCTTACCAAATGAGGCGGTACAAATACCCTACACGAGCATCAAACTGTTCTAAGAGCCTGCTAGACTTGATCACTGATTACACGGTTACTAAAAAGGAGGGATCTGAGAACAAAACGAAAGCAATTAAGTATGAGAGGTTTGTTTTTTTTAATTGTAAGCAAACTAATTTAACTAAAACAAAGAATTATCACTGTGAAGGAAGAATATAAAATAAATTCTTTCAAATGTGACAATAAAACATTGTTTAGTAGTCAACTCACTTGCATCATTTAGCAATAAAACATTAAGACAATGGGCACAAATGTGTTTTTCATTTCTCAACATTGGGAGAGATATTTGATTCACTTTCATTTCTGTACTTGTGAAATTAAGTTTAGCAAGTAGGGAAAGAAGCAAAATTATTCTGAATTTTAAATAGCTTCTGCTAAGAAAAAAAAACTTTAATGAAGACTAAATAAGCGTTATTATATCTGCTTATACTCGTTTTATAAATAACTTCTTCCAATCCAGCTTCCCGATATTGTGTAATTTAAGAAGTAATAGATCATGAATCAAAGCCATCATCTTGGGTTCCTGCCACTCCCAGGGAGACCTGGGTGGAGATCTCGGCTTCTAACTTTAACCCATCACAGCCCAGGCTGCTGTGTTTTGGGGAGTAAGCCACTAGAGAAAAGTAGATAGACTAAATATTTTCAAAGAACTATCATAGAAGCATTTGTTTTCACTCAAGTAACACAAAATGCAATTGAAAATAGAAAAAATAAATTAATGCAGGAGAAATACAGATGTTAATTTACTTGGCCAGTCAAAAGTGTTCTTCAACTTGTTGATGTATTTGAATTTCATATACAGTGTCATCCATGGTATCATTTCTGCTCTTATTAATTATTCCAAAGTAGTCAAAATTGATTTCACATGTATCAGTAAGATGTTTTCAAAATGAATGCAAAGTTTCAGTTTTTAATTGTGATCTTAATTTCTTAGTATGATATATATAGATAATATAATCTCTAGGAAAAATGCTCATGATCTTTGTCACTGAGTAATAATAAAAATAAATTTTGATTTGTTCTTAAGAGACAGAAGTTATATTTAATTACCAGTTACAATTTCTGCGTTATATCTCAGACTACTAATAATATGAAGAGTGGTGTGTTTAATTTGTAAACTAATGTGGCAATCGCACTTATTGTCTGATTTTCTCTGAGTCACAGAGTAAACAAATCTCCGTGTAAGGATGACAACCCTGGTCAGCACCCAAATTATGTCTCCATTCCATTCATACTACCACTGTCTCTATATGGAAGGCTAGGAGAACTCACATACTGACATTTCAGTTGCAGGAGAGAGTTTGTTGTTGTTGTTGTTGTTGTTGTTTGTGGGGCTTAGGGGCAAAGAGGTCACTAAGTCAATAAGATGGTGACTAAAGTCAGTCCGGTTCACTGGCAGGCAAGATGGCAGCCAAGGACAGAGTCCTGGGTGCGAACCAGGACAGGGGTCACGTTGTTTCAAAGAAAGACTGATTGGCCAGGGCCATCTCGCTCACCTACCCCTGGCCTATGGGAGGTGGCTTCTGCAGTCCTGCTCCTAGTAATTGGCTCATGATTTCTCCCCTCCTGGAATTCCTGAAACTCCTGGCCTGAGGCTATCCCTTACCCTATATAAGAGATTGAATTTCCCCAATAAATTGAAACTTAGACAGAACCCCTGTTCGTGTTTGTCTCTCGTGGGCCGGTAGGATGGGTGGCGGGCAGCAGGCTCACCCTCTTTGGCAAAGGGATACTAAAGCAATCTGTGGGGGAGACACTGCAGTTGTTGTTGTTGTTGTTTGCTTGTTTTCTGCTAAGAGACATTTAGACATAGCCTAATTCATGGGCCATACACAATTACCACTAAAAAAATTAGGCTGTTAAAGGTCAATGCTGTTATACAATAATTTAAGATTCTGCCTGCACAACTAGCTACCCATATAAGCACTTGTTTTCTATATTACTGGTACATTTATTTCCCTGGCAATGTACCTAAAAAAAACGTGTAAGATGGCCCCAGTACTTGTGTCCTTTAACTAATATGGAAGACTCAAATGTTTTTCCTGGCTCAAATCTAGCACAGCCCCTGGCACAGTGGTCATATGGGGCATGAGCTGGGAAATTCTCTAATGCAGGATCTATCTGCACAAACAGGACAGACTGTATGACGTCATGAAAGTATAAGGGGAAGGAGATGATAAAGTCCCTGTAATTCTTGGGAGGGTAACTTTGCTTGATTTAGAGTGCCTAGGTCTTATCCAACTTTCAGTTTAAGAATGTAGAATTCGTGTTATTGCATAATCTGCACATGTACTTAACAAGGACAAGAACAATAACACATTTCAGTAAAGGAAATTATTTTATTGAGATATTGTTTTGATTCTATTTGACAGCAACCTTATAAATGATAAGTTCTTCAAGTTGGATGTATTATTTCTTCCAACTACAGATAATGTACTTTCAAAATTGCTGCTCATGGGCAAAATATTGCTCATGAATTTTGAATCACCCAGGCATACAAATACTTCTATTTTATGCTCTATGTTATTATTGGTCTTAATTATGAATCCCCCTATAATAATATGTCAGAGAGCAGAGACAATCTGCACTAGACTAAATATATTTCCTTCCATGTAAGTAATATAGTTATGTTTACTCTGAAGGAATGGTAGATTCATCATCATAAATTTATATGCATTTATGTAACATTGAATTTGATGGCTACCTTATTGACTTTAACATTTATGACATACTGGCCTTTTAACTCCATATATTCAAACATATTGATCTTTTGCAATGCAGTTCTGTTGTTACAGGAGCATTCTATTTAAAAACTGTGGACTAGAACAGTTGTCCACTGGCAGTTTCTATTGATCCTGTCTAAAATCTAAATTCATGATACAGCAAAAACTATAAGCTTCAGGTGTCTGAATTGGCTTCTGTTTTTAAGATAGAACAAAATAAAACTCACAATGTTTGATCATTATTGACAGTTATTTTTACAGCAGCCATCATTTGTAGGATGATTTTGCCACTTCCTATGTCCAGAGATAAGTGCAGGGTTTAATTAAAAATGAGAGGGTAGACATGTATTCCTGTCTACCATAAGCCTCCTCACGTGGAGATACACCAAAAAAGGTGTGGGTCCAGGTGTCTTCTGCTTTCTTTAAAGATACATATTTTTTAAATTGGAAAGTCCAATACATAGAGAGGTAGAGAGACAGAGAGAATGATCATCCATCCACTGATTCACTCCCCTAGTTGCCATAATGCCCGGAGCTGTGCCAAACTGAAGCCATGATCCTGGACCCTCTTCTGAGTCTCCCATGCAGGTGCAGGGTCCCATTGCTTTGGGCCGTCCTCCACTGCTTTCCCAGGCAACAAGCAGGGAGCTAGATGGGAAGCAGGGCCACTGGAATTACATCCAGTGCCCATGTGGGATCCCGGTGTGTGCAAGGTGAGGCCCTTAGCCACTAGTCTAAGGCACTGGGACTGGTCAATCTCTTATATGAGGTAAGTGGTAGTGCTGCAACTGAATGAAGGATGGAGTGTGGTTTTACTATGCCCAAAACTTTCTAGAGATTTTTATGGCAATATTGTGTGGAAGTATTAACTTTCATGGAGTTCTCATTGGATCTTCTCCTTCTTAATCTTGAATGAGACAAACCTGTATCCTGGGAATGTGGGTGGATCAAGCTAAGAGGTGTAGGAATAAAGTTAGTATGTAGGACTGGCAAAGCTTACATTACAATTCATCGCAATGAAAATAACTTCATGCCTTTTTGCTCCATATCACCAAACAAACCACTCTCATCTCCGATTTTGGTATGTAAGATTCCTTTTCTTTAGCCCCTCCAGCAATCCAGAGACTAAGAGTCATATAATTTGTTCTAGGTTTCGTAAATAAGCACCTACGGCTTTTAGCCTCCATAGTGTCAGTTAATGTTTTACTATATCAGTCTAGCATAGTCCAGACTGTATCATTCTAGGTTTGAAGGTTCCATAACAATAACAGTAACAATTTTAGATATTTGGTGTGTGTTTTATTCACTCCACAGAGAGTAACAAAGTTTGTGTAAGCATGTCTTTCTTGTGGAAGCTAATTGTTAAGATGTGTAACCAATTCCTCAAACCAGGTTACGCGATTCTATGGCTTATCATCATCATAACAAATGTCCTGGGAAAAGATCTCCAGCTGGAAAAGCCAAATTATGCAAAATAGTATAAAATGAGCTAAGACAAGGAAGTAGTAAATAGTGGATTATAAATTGCTGTCCACCAACTGAAGCTAAAGCTGAGTGAAGCAAATTCAAAGGCTATACAGAGGTCAGAGTTTTATCTTTAAACTAAGTGTAATGAGAACCTTTTAGTTTCAGTATGTTTTAGTATCTTTACTTCTGATTTCCATGTGAAGCTAAATTGGAGAAGCATAAAAGGGATGTTAACAAACAAAACAAAATGACCCAGCCACTTATTGGGGGGCTTGTTTATCATGTGCAGATTCTTCTACTGTTGAAACAGCTGATTAATTCTGTAGAAATAATTGTTTGGACTATTGCAGTGTTGGCATAATGTATGACTTCGGCCTCCATAATCTGATGATTATGTTCTATGAAATAGCTTCTATCGTACCGCTTCCTATGACTGTGGGGACATTCTAATAGTAACATCATCAAGACAGTCCCAAATTGGAATGTTATAGTGCTGAAATTTCAATGTAACAGAGTTATATCATGCTTTCTTAACACCTAGAGAACAGAAACTGTTACATTTTTTCTCCAAACTGACATTGGTTAAGATATGGTAGAACCCTGAAGCAAGAATTGGAATACCATATTAAAAGTGACAAAATGGGAGGATGAGGTAGTATCATTAAGGATGAAGCATCCAATTGAAAGCAATAGTTGCCATATGGTTCTATGTGCTCAATAGGTAGCCTGAATGGGTTTAGAGAACAATGAGGACAAGCAGGATTGGCTTGGATATTAACCCTGACGGCGTCCTGTTAAAATTTTGTGTTCCTATTACAAGTCTGTGTTGCCAAGTCCAATCTATACACAGTAATCCAGAGAGGAAAATGTAAAGCACTTGCAGGGAATTTGTCTCCCTTTCCTTTTCTTTCTTTCCCTTCCTTTTGCTCTCTCTCTCCCTCTCGCTCTCTCTCTCTCTCTCCCTGAGTGTAGTTGGGTATAACTGTAGTTGATATGTTATACAGAATTAGCTTTCCTTTCATGGTTGTGCAAACACAGTTGCTAAGGGAGGGCCTAAGGTCTTACAGTTCGCAGCACAACCTCTAGGGACAATGAGTGACAGTCCCAATGAACTGCAGCTGGACAGCTCCTAGATGAGTTGCATGATGGCAAGAGAAGAGAATTGACAGTCCTTGCCAATTTTATGTTGACAATTCTTCACCAACATGCAGGAATTGGTGACTTCAGATATTCATGTTTGAACACTCAGTACCAACAGCGGACAACTGCAGCTAGTCCATGTGACAGGGTGATTGGTTCACTATGACGAGCCCCCTCCTTTGCACCACTAACATTTCCTTTACTTTCTACGCCTAAGAATTTTAGTTCATTATAATGTCATTATAACAAAATTACCACGATGAAATGCCTAGTCATATCATGTCACTGATTTCTTAACACTTTCAACACTTTCAATATTTCCTACAAAGGTCATTGCAATGGGTAGGGTTCAATCTGAACTCAAACTCAACTTTCTTTTTTCTTTTTTTTGGAAATGTATTTATTTATTTATTTTGGATAGGCAGATCAGATATAGAAAAAAAAGGAAGGACAGGGAGAAAGATACTTCATCAGTTGATTCATACTCCAAATAGTTGCAACACACAGATTTGAGCAGATCTGAAGCCAGGAGCAGAAGCCTCTTCCAGGTCTGCAATGCAGGTCCAGGATCCCAAGGCTTAGGGCCATCCTGTACTTCTTTCCTAGACCACAAGCAGGGAGCCGGATGGGGAGTAGAGCATTGGTGACTTTAACTGGTGCCCATATGGGATCTTGGTACTTATAAAGTGGGATTTAGCGATTAAGCCATTGTTCTGGGCCCTCAATTTTTTTACATTTATTTGGATTCTGCCCACAGTGTCTCTGGAATGTATACTATAGGCATTTTTTCTTTGCCGGATTTCTCTCTCTCTCTCTCTCTCTCTCTCTCTCTCTCTCTCTCTCTCTCTCTCTTTCTCTCTCTTTCTCTTTGCATTGCTGTGTTTTGGTTTTGCCCCCTCATTATCAAGGTTCTTCAAAGTTGAATGTTATGCTTTAGATGTGGGTTTTTCTCTGGGTCTTTTTAGTGTGTGAATGTGTGTGTGTGTGTGTGTGTGTGTGTGTGTGTGTGTGTGTGTGTGTGTATTTGGTTGTTAATTCACAGTGTGGTTCTGACATGTGTGCTTTTGTCTTTCTCTGAATAAATCCATATGCCCTGTGCATCTTTATGGCCTCATCTCTGAATTTTTTCAAATGGCTAGAAGAGCCTATAGTAAGCCCAATTGGAGTCTCAAGGTGGGTCAAGCAAAAAGTGTTCCTATGTTAGTGAGACAATGGCAGTCTAAAGGAATAACATACTGAGTAAGATATGTAGCCTAGAAATTAAGATACATATTATTCAAATCAAAGAGGACTATAGACTCCAGCTACCTCTTGCACAGAATCTGGAAGGCAATGTCAGTGACTGAAGTCATTGTCATTCAGTTGACAAAGTACCTTGGTTTTCCATTCTGCATGTGGGTCCTGGCATAAGCCTTATTGATAAAAGCATTTGAGAAGAAAAAATGCAGATGGGACTTTTTTCTCCTCTCTCTGTTTCTATGCTTGTGATTTTGTAATAAAGTACAAATAAATAAAATTAAAAAGAGGACAATCTTCATTTAAAGTCAAAATAAAATTAATGGGCCCAGCATAGTAGCCTCATGACTAAAATCCTGAGCTTGCAAGCAGTGGGTTCCAACATGTTTTCCGGTTCATATCCCAGCCCCTCCACTTACCTTCCAGTTCCCTGCTTGTAGCCTGGGAAAGCAGGAGAAGATTGTCCAAAGCCTTGGGACCCTGCACCCATGTAGGAGACCCATAAGAAACTGCTGGCTTCTGATTGACTCAAATCTGACTGTTACCAGCCATTTGGGGAGTGAACCAGCAGATAGAAGATCTTTCTATGTCTCTCCTTCTCTCTGAAAATTTGAATTTCCAATAAAAATAAATAAAGTTAGTGTTGCTAATATAGTTTTAGCTGTTGTTCATGACAACTTTTCATATTTTTCATTTCCTTAAAATACTTTTCTCAATAAAATTTTGTTCTGTTCAGAAGTATAAGTAGAAAGTTATAAACATAGAAATCAAATTGGGGCACACATCCACTATGTAAACCAGCCTATATGTATGCTCTGGACAATTCAGTGATTTTTTTCTCTAACTCTGATAACCATCTGGCAAAAATAGCCTTACAAGGTTATGGTGGAATTACTAAGACACAGTACAAAGCAGCATATAGCAGGTGATAATAAATTATGACTATGATTATTACTTTCTCACATCCCTCTATGGATCATAGTTCAGCGTGTTTGAAAATCACACTTTCCCTGTCCCAAGTGGACTGAAATAGCCCGACTGCAAATGAAAAATCTTATTGTGCAGAAAATGGAACCATTACAAAGCTGTAGGTGGAGTTGGGAATCAGAAAGAAATTATACAAAGAGAACAAGAGACAGTTCATTATTTCTGACTCTTGGATGGTATTTTTCTCATCTAGGCATGAAAGTTATGAGAGTAGAGTAGAAAATGGGATTATCGCTTGTGGGCTTCTGATTTATATTTCCTGTTTGAATCAGATGCAGCCAAGGAGTAAGGTCTGGGAGAATCAGGTCCTGTGGTGGGAAGTTCCCTGTATCACAAGTCAAGAGCCTATTTATTTAATTAAAAGGAAGGCTTGAAACTATGATATAGCCAGATTCCAAAGAAGATAGGAGCTAAGTGCAGAAAATGAAAGTTTTTGTGTCCAAAAGAACACAAAGGACTTATGTAATAGACAGTTCTTTGACTGTTCAATATGTTTTAAGCTGCATTTTATTTATTTAACAGGCCTGATTATGGAGAGAGAAAGAGCAAGAGAATGAGAGTGCATGCAAGAGAGAGGTATTCACTGGTTTACTTTCCATGTGTCTACAACGGCTGGGTTAGCACGGAGCAAAACCAGGATCCAAAAACTTTTTCCAGTCATCCCAAATTCAGTGTCCCAAGCACTTGGACCATCATCCAGAACTTTCCCAAAGTACAAGGGTGCTGGATCAGAAGTGGAACAGCTGGGACTTGATCCTGTGCCCATATGAGATACTGACATTGTAGGTGGTGACTTAATCTTTTATGTCTTCCCTAGAATACATGTTAAATGAGAAATTAGCAAGAGTTTCTTTGTAGTTTAGAAATGGTATTGCGGAAGTCAATGCTCAGCTAGCTAAAACTCTTCATGTAAACATCATCATCCCATATGGATGTCAATTCACATCCTCTTCAGTCCAACTTAGCCTACCTCTTATCTAAGATTGCAGCAGAGGAACATGCATGTATTACTACAATGAAAAATATTCTCTTACAAAATTTTGAGGTTATCTTCTTAGAAGCACATATAAAATATTTATTTAAAAAGATTTGATCACATGCAACTTTAGTATGAGTTAATTGTCTAAAAATTTCATTGGGAATCCTCCTTTTTGGGAGTAGAGATACATACTGCAATGTATCTTCACCTCCCAACATGTCAGTCTTCATTATTCAGTTTATGTTTGAGAGTATATGCAAACACATGTTCACTTATATATCTGTTCATTTTGTATTTCGTATAGAGGTTGTTTCGCATCAGAGAAAATTTAAAAATATTTATCATTTTAATATTGACTTATTTCACAGAGCATAATGATGTGTAATTGGAACTGGTTGGCTCCAAATTGTTGAATTTCATTAATTTCAGTGGCTGTCACTGTGCTCTTTCAGGTGGTGATCTGTGCTCTGAGAAAACTGTGCTAGTGATAGAAGTAGGCCAAAGAAGCCAGTACAGAGAAAAAGCAACTTCCGTTATTTAGTTGTTGAAGTAGTTGAAGAATGAATGATGGGTACACAAAAATGGACGCTATTTGATTGAACATAGAGTAAATGCAATGACATAAAATGAAGCAGGGACATAAGATGAATCAGAAAGAATAACTTAATGGGAAAAAGTAAATGGTACACTTTGGAAAACTAAGTCCTCTTTATAATAAATAGACCAAATGCTAGCTACTTTTGCACATCTCAAGTTCATTGAAAAGATGAAGTTATACGATGATACTTGTAACTCTAAAACGTTTTTGCAAATGTTAAAGATAGATGATTTATCAGCAGTGAAATGAAAATCCACAATCATGTAAACCCATTCATATATTCCATATAAAAAGTTCTAACAGTGTCCTTCTAAAAGTAAATGACTATATACCAGCATTCTGTCAGAGCTGAGATTATTATTCAATACTTACTGAGCAAAATAATTCATCAGTGCTCATATTATTGGTAAGAGAACTTTTTAGATCAAATATCTTTATAAAGTACACATGAGAGAAAACTGAGCTGAATTTATGAAAAATAATTTTGGAATTAATTAATAATTTTCAAGCTTTTAAATATTTAATTCATTCATTAGAAAGGTAGAGTTGCAGTGAGCAGAGAAGAAACAGAGAGAAAGATTTTTTTTTTTCTGCTGATTCCCTCACCACATGACAGCAACACTCGAATCTGGCCAGGCAGAAGAACCAAGAGCAGAAAGTACCACTGGGGTCTACCAGTGGATAGCTCAAGGGCTTGGGTTTCCCTTTGCTGCTTTTCCAGGCATGTTACAAGAGCACTGGATAAGAAGTAGAACACTGAGGATTCCAACCACAACACATATTGTATGTTTAATGAACTGTGCCACAACGTTGGAAGGCTTGTAGTCTTGTATTTAGAGATATTAAAAAAAAAAAAAAGAGTTGCTTTTGTGAGATATGTTGCCGCTGTCCAACTTGATTGTTTATGGTAGGATTTTTTTGGTGTTCAGCAGAGAGCAGAATGGGAGGCCACTGTTTTATGCTGGAAAACCAAGATATTGGTAAGCACATACACTATCTTCTTGAACTGGTGTTAGCAACTGCTCATCTTTAGACATGTCATCATCAGCTTCGGTGATGTTATTATCAACTATTGATTTTAGTTTCATTTCACTACCTTTCAAGCCCCAGCTATGATTTCCTATCTCTTTTTTCTTTTTTAAAAATTACTTTATTTTCATTGGAAAGGCAGATTGCAGAGAGGAGAGACAGAGAGAATAGTATTCTATCCACTGGTTCACTCCCCAAGTAGCAGACAATGGTCAGAGCTGACCTAATCCAAAGCCAGGAGCCAGGAGCCTCTTCCAGGCCCCGACATGCAGTTGTAGTGTCCGAAAGTCTTGGGCCATCCTTTATTGACTTCTCAGACCATAAACAAAGAACTGGATGGGAAGTGGAGCAGCTGGGACACAAACCAGCATCCATAAGAGATCCTAGTAGATACAAGGCTATGAGTTAGCCACTGAGCCACTGCTCCTGGTCTCTGATTCTACATATACACACACACATATATTTTCATATGTATATTCATATATAATCATATATATACATATTTTATATATATATATGAAGTTAACCGGAAATAATTTTGCAATGAAAAGTCATTAAAACTTTTTCAACTTTGCATTTTTTGACCTAGTATTATAAATTCTTTAAGTGACATTTTCAATCTTCTTTTAATATATGTACAATCATGATGTCTGTGTCTGTCTTAGTCAATTTAGGGACTGTAATAGAATGCCACAGACTTGGTAGCTCATAAACAATAGCAATATATTTTACACGTTTATGAAGTCCATGATCAGGTTGCTGACAGAATGTGCTTAGTGAGAAAAAAGTGAATTTCACCAAATATTGATGTTGGATTCACCTCAGACTTATCCCGGATGACTGTCTCTATCAGATGGCTGCTGGCAATCTTTCCTTTTCTGAATTCATGTTGTTTTATAATACAATTCTATATACTCATTTTTCCCCAAAGAGAAGTAGAAAATACGTAGTTTTCGAAGAAATAATGACCCTTTGAGTGATTCAATTTACACATTATGCAAGCAGCATAAAAAAGTCACACTGAAAGTTCTTTCAGGAAAAAAAAAATGTTTTCAGATGAGCATCAAATGAGTAGAAAAGTCTCGCATTTTTTCTTTGGCTTTTCCTTTGATTTTTTTTTTTAACTTAGTTGTAATCATGCCATAAATGAAATTATCTTGTTGATGTATTGCTTTTAGTTCCTTGTTCTTGTTTGTTAGTTTGCTTGTTTCTGGATTTTTTTCTTATCATGCAATGCCTTCCGTTATTCACGATAGCAGGGACCTGTTACCAGGATCCAGGATCAGAACTCTGTTGTTAATGCGGCTGTCTCAACCAATGACTTAGCACTATGAAAACCTATTGAAAACTGATGGATTATACTGGTTTTGAAATTAAGATATTCCAAACAATTCTGTATGTAATTCATTGTCAATAAACTAACTAATAGAAATCCCTTTATGTATCTAACTGTGGAAACATTTTGCATTTTTCTGAAATATGGATACTGTTTGGAAGAGTAAGGAAAAATTGGTGGGATGTGCAGCTCAGGGGCAAAGAGGTCACTAAATCAATAAGTTGGCGACTAACACTCAAGGTCCCTGGGTTACATGTGGCAAGCAAGATGGCAGCCAAGGACAGAGTCCTGGGTGCGAACCAGGACAGGGGTCACGTTGTTTCAAAGAAAGACTGATTGGCCAGGGCCATCTCACTCACCTACCCCTGGCCTATGGGAGGTGGTTTCTGCAGTCCTATTCCTAGTAATTGGCTCATGGTTTCTCCCCTCCTGGAATTCCTGAAACTCCTGGCCTGAGGCTATCCCTTATCCTATATAAGAAATTGAATTTCCCCAATAAATTGGAACTGCTTAGACAGAACCCCTGTTCGTGTTTGTCTCTCGTGGGTCGGGAGGCTGGGTTACAGGCAGCAGGCTCATCCCCTTTGGCAAAGGGGTACTAAAGCAATCTGTGGGGGAGATTCCACAGTGGGATGTCCATAACTTCTAAAAAGTTCAAAAATAATTCAAAAACGCAAGAAAAAATGAAAAATATCTTCTCCAAATTTGGAAACGTAACTTTGAGTGAGAGAACCTCAGAAATTTAGAGCAGGAGGAGGGGGCTTTAAAAACCAGGGATGCACTGAAGAGCACGAGTTGGGATAGAGATAGACCAGAAAGGGCAGGCACAGAACACTTGTGGGCCTCATTAGAGATAGAGTAGGAAAAAGCCTGGGCTGGGCTGACTGTTCTACTGGTGCAAGCATAAATCAGAGTGGGTGTGAGTTGGCTGGGCTTTGCCGCAGCACCCGCTGGTAGATGCTGGCACCGGGGGCTAATTCTGTCAAGTCAAACTACAGAACCATCTGGAGAGTACATGATTGAGGAGTGGGAGTGGGCCCAGTAGGGAAATAGTGGGCACCTCCCTCTTGGGTTGCCACTCCATCTGGAGAGCATGAAAACTAGGACTGAGGCAGGCATGGCTAGACAGAGATCGGCACTTGTCGCCAGGTGATTGTGGACTGCATAGTGGGGCTGGCTGGGTGAACTAGGCTTCAATGCCCATTGACATCAGTGAGAGCTAAATGGGGTGTGGTATGGATCGGACCAGTCTGCTGTACATACTGGCAAGCATGGGAACTGGGGCAGGGGTAGAACTGGTAGGGGGTTATTGTGGGTCACTCTGACTAGGTTGTAGCTCCCATTGATTTGCTTGAGGGCTGAGTGTGTGGTGGGCAAGATCAGGATGGACTGATACACTCATTGGTAGAAGACAGGGCTGGGGACAGAACTGACCCAGCAACTGCAACCATCAGCATATGCATAGGCTGATTGGGTCAATGTTCTTTACAGCAAGCACACACCACAATCTGGTCTGGGATTACTTAAAACAAAGTTTGGTGATCACCCCAATTGAACTGTTGGACTCAGGATCAGGAAGAGAATTGCAGTTTCCATGGTCTGACCATGGAGTGAATATGTCAAAGCTAAGCCTCCTCAGTGGCTCAGATGAAGCACTGGACAGCATATGCAGGTGCACATGGAGGACATGGCAATCCATTGAAGTCTGCAGAGTACACCTGGTATCAGAACAGAAGACAGAACTAATTGATCAACTATCCCTGTCAAATGTTGGCAGTGAAAATCTGGGCAAATGGAGATGCTAAGTTGGATTATGTCAGCCAGTGGTTTCTAAAGAAATTTCATTGTGCTTGGAATGGCAAGATTGGCAGCAATTCAAAACTGTTGAACTAATGAAACCATTTTAACAGTGCCTTTGGAGTATGCCCCACATTGAGAACCCAGGGATTGTTGGGTGTGGGGTGGGTGTGGCTTCTCCCTTTGTCTCTCCCTTTCCCCCAGACAAGAAAAATGAGAATGTGGAAACAATGATCTTACCCAAGGAAAAGCTCTTGACCTTTCCAGCCCTAATAAACTATGTAAAGGTCATAAAAAAAAAGGCAGGCATGGAATAATGGCATCTCTCGCTTATGAAAGTCCACTTCTGTAGAAATCACTTTGCTTTGTTTCCTCCAAACCAGAAAATTGTAGAGAAAATACATCTCAAAGAGCTTTTAAAATAAAATTTTGTCTATAATCGTTCGTGGAAAGCATTGCAATTTTATTTAATATTGAAAAAACAGATTTCTACGATCTTTCTGAATCAAAGTACCTGTACCAAATAAGTGTTATAAATAATATCAAGACAAAATTTTCCTATATAATATATATGTAACATATATTATTATATATTATGCATAGCTCTTATATATACTATCATACAGGAATATATAACTACAGATTTAGCATGTATACTAATATATGTGTTAGTATACATGACCATACGTTAGTATACATTGCTACAGAATTTGCAACAAACAGAAATGTATGCTGCAAGAAAGGATGATGGACATTAAATCCAGCCAGACCTAACTTTGATGTTCTGTTGCTTTTGAATACTGTTTGAGTTTTCTGACCTGCAAATTTCTTATCTGTATAACAAGGATGATGTTTTCTGTCTCACACAACTGATATGTCAGGTTCCGGCTAGTGCAGAAACTGTGCTCTAAGACATTTGTTTTTGTACCACAAATGTCACTGCTTTACTCTTGGCAGATTAGCTGTTAGAGATAGGAATGGGTATCTCAGCAATTTTTGAAATTCAATGTAAGGTCACCAGTTTTTTTTAAGGTTTATTTATTTATTTGGAAAGTCAGATATACAGAGAGAAGGAGAAACAGAGAGGGAAATCTTCTGTCTGAGGATTCATTCTCCAAGTAGCCGCAATGGCCAGAGCTGAGCTGATCCAAAGCCAGAAGCCAGGTGTCTTTTCTGTGTCTCCTATGTGGGAGCAGGGTCCCAAGGCTTTGGACAGTTCTTAACTATTTTCCCAGGCCACAGGTACAGAGCCAGCTGGGTTGGGGACACCGAGATTAGATCCAGGCATATATGGGATCCTGGCACATCCAAGGCGAGTACTTTAGCTGCTAGGCTACCACACCGGGTCCACCACTTTTTTTTTTTTTACGTGTTGTCATTAACAACACCCTCACTCATATAAAATTTTCCCCTTCTGGTTGAAGAATTCCTCAGCTGAATTAAGTATTCAGTTAACTTATGATTCTCAATTAATTTGCAGGAAATTTTATTCATTTTATTTTGTGGTTGTAGGAAGTATTTCAGGATAGCATATTAAATGCTTACAGACTTTTGGGTGAGGGACTGAAGAAATAACCTTTAGTGTGATATTCAAGAACAATTACTAACAATATGTTTCTGAACTGAGATGCTAGGAAAGATGCTTACTGTTCCCACTTTGGTTTTTTTTTTTTTAAAGGATATTTTGGTATCAGGGTGCTACAGCTCCTCAGAAAGTATACTAGAATTCTCAGGTATAAAATGTATGCCTGAAGCCCTCTTCCTTTTCTCACATAATTTAAATCCAAATGCAAATTGTGCTAAAGTCTATCTGATCTTTGGTACTTAGATTGTAGCTGAAATTCTGTGAATTTTTTTTTTTAGCTTTCATGCATCTGTTTTATATGGATTTATAATGAAGAAAGCTAGAATGCATTATTAATAAATTGATATTATCTACTGAATTCCAACATCGTAGGTACTGACTATTCTTGTTCTAAAATAGTGGCTTTGAAAGTTATCTTTCTGATAAATATATACATCTTTCATATACATGCAATGGCACCAGCATTTTGCTACAAAGTTGGATCCTGCACAAGTTCTATTTCACCTTTAGTTCAGTTTCAATCTTATCATGATAGCCATTGTATTTAGTTAGGAATAAATGTTAATCTGATTTATTGGTTCTAAAATAGACAAAAGGAGAACAAGAGAAGAAATTTGTCAAAACACAAGCAAGCAGGAAGAACATATGAGCTGCCTCTTTAGTCTCCATTGTTATAACTGATCAATTGATTTCATTCAATTATAAATTTTCTTTCTTCTCACATTCATTTTACATTTCTTTTGTCTGTAGGTTAAATCATTATTCTTCAGGATTCTTTTAGAGTAAACTCAAGCTCTGAGTAAAAGGTCTAGCACTGAGGGCTGGTATTGCGCAGTTGGTTAAGTCACTATTTGTAATGCTGGCATTCCATACAGGCACCGATTCTAATCCTGGCTGCTTCACTTCTGATCAAGCATCCCTCATCTGCTTAGGATTTGGGTCTTCAGCACCCACATGGTGAACCAAATGGATTCCAGCTTTCAGTAGTCATCATGTTCATTTGGGCATAAAGATGGAAGATCATTCTCTCTCAATCTTTGTTCTCATTGTCTCTCCTTCTGTCTGTGTAACATTGGCTTTCAAATAAATAAATGCCAAATGAATAAAGCATCAAACATTGAATTAGCTTCCATAGTTTATATTGCAATCTTACATTAGCTTGTAGCACTGGATGTAAGTGTGTAGTGAGATATATATATTTTCTATTGTACCAAAACAACATACCAACTATTATTAGAATTAACCAAACCAAATAATGAATATTACAATACCTGCTTTTAAATCGTTGGTCCATATTGACATTGAGTCTGCCATTCATTTAGTTTATGTGGGCTAAAGTGTGGCAAATACCTCCAGAAATATAGTGCTATTTGACGAACTCCTTCTCTCTTTTTTTTTCGTTGTTATTCTTTTTCTTAAGTTTGTTTGCTTATTTTGTATTATTATTTCTAATATACAGTTTTGTAGGAATAAGTATGCCTCAGAAATAAACCTCAGATCTCTCTGTAAGTGTTGCATTATCAAAATATGTCCTACCTCAAGCTAGCACATTCCTAATTTTTCACGTGATCTTCTTATTTTCATTTGGGTGCATCAAGAATTTTTAAGTGCTTTATTTATTTTTATTTAGAAGCATATTTGTACAAAGAAAAGACACACAAGCACACACACACACACACACAGAGAGAGAGAGAGAGAGAGAGAGAGAGAGAGAGAGAGAGAGAGCTTGCTTCTGTTGGTTCATTCCCCCAAATAGTCACACACAGCTATGGCTGGGCTATTCTGAAGCCAGAAGTAGAGACCTTCCTCCAAGTCTTCACATGGGTTCAGCCGCCCATGCACTTATGCCATCTTTTGCTCTTTTCTCAGTTACATTAGTCTGGAGCAGCCACAAGACAAACCAGTAACCGTAAGGGATGCTAGTACTGCAGGTAGAGTTAGTCTAGCACATCATGAGGCCAACCCCTGCTTTTCAATTTTTTAAAAAAGGATTTCACCTTATCCTTTCCCCTTGACAACTGAAAATTGTCCTATCATATGACCCAGCTATCCTACTTCTGAGAATATCCATTAGACGTGAAATCTGTGTATGAGAAAGTGACCTATAATCCTATAACTACAATCAGTACAATAAGTACCATCTACAATAGTGAAGACATGGAAACAACCCAGATGTCCATCAAAAGAGGAATGGACAAAGAAATTGTGGCACCTTTATTATATGGAATTTTACTGACCCATTGAAAAGAACAAAATTTAACCATCTGCAACAAAATGGTCCAAGCTGAAGAACATTATGCTCAGTGGAATAAGTCAATCCCCAAAGAACAAATATGATATATTCTCTCTGATATAAAACAAACGTCCTGCAAATTACAAGATCAGTAGATATATAGGCAAATATGAATATACAAATATTTATCTAAAGGAACTATATAATGATGGAAGCATAACAGAAAGTGGAGGTACATAGCACTCTACATCTCTACTTCTGAATAAAAAATGGAATCCCAAGAAAAATTTTAACTGTAGTAATTAAAGTTCATCACCAGTCATCTGAAGATATTTTTTTCACAGATACACAGACTATACCGAAAGTGAGAGTGGTAGAACTTAAAGAGTCCAATGTCATTATTTTAAATCTTGTGTCAGGTTAGAAATAACTTTATCACTCAGAGGAAAGACAGCTAATTCTCTGGATCAGGAAATCTCCAACTGCCTTCCAGAAATTAAAAATCATTTCAAGTTTCCATGGATGTTTCCCTTCTACTTTCTGTGATTCTGTTATTTACGTAGTACATAGTCTAAGTTTATCAGCAAAACACTTGGTAAGGCTGTGAATGTTTCCAATAGCATAATGTAGCAATGGGAAATATAACTGTCTTTTCTGCTGAATTGTGTCAGCTGTCACTACTCCAACACATCTATCCATTATTGATCTTTTGAGACATATTCCAGCATTGCTGTGAGTCCTGTGTTATTAGGTAGAATCATACATAAGCTTTATGTTTAGTACGGGTGAATAGAACTCTGTGTGTTCAAGGGTTTTCTCTCTGCCATCCAGTGTACTTACTGCATTCAACTAGTTACATATCTATGGGCATAGACAGTTGGTACATGGCTTAAATATGTCTGATATCCCGTATCAGAGAGCCTGGCTCCACCTGGATACTCAGCTTCCATGACAGCTTCCTGTGAATGTATAACGTTGGAAGCAGTAGGTGACTTCTTGTGCACTCGAGCCTCTGACACACATTGGTGTTAACCACAAGTTTCAGTTTCCTGGTATGATCTGGCCCTGGCTGAGATTTTGAAGACATTTGGTGAGTGGGCTGAAAATTGCACGGTAGATTAACACATGATGGCCTCTCTGTCTCAATCCCTCTCTCTGCTTTTAAATTGAAATGAAAGAAGAATAAAGAAAAATGATGGTAGTTGCTTCAAGTCCAAATTTCTTAGAGAATGTGCCAATAAAACTGCTTTAGTAGTATTCTCAAACATCAGAAGACCAGATATCAAATACCAAATACTAATTTCCTTAGGCTTATTAATAGAGATCAATCTTATCAGTTACATTTCATAAAGACGCAATCCCCTTGTATTAATATAAGCAGAAAATATGCATCAGAGTATATTTAATATCTTAATTATTAAGAGTCTGTTTAGTGATGGACTGTGGGTAGCAATCCCAAGAATAACTTTAAAGATGAAAACATAAGTGAACTTTAAAGAGTTCTGTTTTACCAGGAAATCTCCTCCTGTATCAGCATATCATGACGACTGCTTCGTTTTCCAGAACCACATTTCTGCAACATCTCTCCCACATCCCTGTACACACACACACACACACACACACACACACACACACACACACACAAATATACAAAATATATGCGTTCTGGTTTTGTATTCACTTATATTTGGGGGGTGTTGATTTTTTTAAATTTAAGCCATCATTGAAATGTGTCTGAAGAAGACAATTTGAAAGTTGTGTTTAGAAATATTGTGTTTTTGCTTTGCTTTGCTTCGTTTTACATATTCAACATCTGCATTGTAATAAAGCATGTTTAAAAGAGGCTAGAACATGCATTGGACTACTGGAGCAAATGATCTTCCAGATTTACTTAAACAGTATTGATTTATGTAGTGAAATTCTCAATATAGAAAGACATTTTTAATCAGTACTTCAATTTTGAAGTGTTCCCTCAAGTATTAACTCTACAGTTGTTGCCAACTTTTAGCAAAACCCACATATTTAAGCACATCATTTGTGCCAAGTTCTGAACATACAAAAATGAATTATACCAATTCTTCATCCAGTCCCCAATTAGAATAGACTAATCAATGGCTACAATAATTCAAGTATTAATTCTATACAAGTTCATTTACCTATGTTGAGTCTAGAGCAGACATTGAAGGATATCTACAGTAAATTTTTAAATAATTACTTGCTCAATTTCAACTACATCTAAGTAGAGTGACAGAGACAGTTCTTCTATGTGAGTATTCATTCCCCAAGTCTTACAATAGCCAATACAGTCCACATTGAAGCCAGGATCCCAGAACGTCATCCATACCTCCTGCGTGGGTGGCAGGAATCCAGAAACATGAACAATTACCTGCTGCCACACAAAATACATCAGAAATCTATGATAGAAGCACAACAGATGGGGCTGTAAACCTGCACCCTAAAATGGAACATAAATAACCTGACTCATGGCATAAGCCACTGCAGGCCACGACTTGTTCCTTAAAAAAGGAAATTGCAATTATGCCTGAAAGAAATTTTGACACATCACTTTATTGGTATACTACTTAGGCACAAAGAGGAGGAAAATTTTGGCATTTGCCATAAACTCACCACAGCTGGAAACCATTACATTTAGTGTTGCAAGCAAGTCCCAAAATATACATTCACTGCGATATAAGACTGCCAATATGCTAAGTGTATGTATACACACATATATGTGTATATATATGCTGTGCAAAGGAGTCTAGCAGACTAGTAGACTTGGAAATAAAGGTAAGATATAGTGTGTGTCTCTACTTCCAAGTAAAATTAGGACTGCCAATGAAATGTATAAATACACCTCTGCATTTAGACATGAAGTTTTCTATATTCTCCAGTACTTGTCAGGTCATTATATATTTAAATAACAGAAGGTTAAACTTGTAACGTGTACTAACAGACTGTACAATTGTGATAATATGGGACAAAAATAGGAGGGGAAAATGGGAAGGAAGAGGGATAAATCCCTATACCTACAAAACTGTGTCATGGAAAATAATAAGACAGATTTTTTTTTTTTGGTCATACACAGAGGGAGGAAATTCATTATTTGGAAGATGATAACGCAAGGCAGAAAATGATCACAGTTCCTTATGAGCTATATGAGCTCTGTCCCATAAAAGTTGCACAATAAATATTTGTTGAAATAAATGAGAAAAAAACTAGGTTATGCAGATTATAAATCTAATTGGAAAAGAGGCAAGTGAATTAGGTATTTTGTATCGTTAAATCTTTTTCAAGCAGTTTTGACCAAGAAAGTGTGAATGAGAACCAGGTGGATCACTTCTTGGCAACAGCCTCCAACTATTACGTTACCTAGTAAGTAATTAATTTTTTCTTCTTGTTCAGCTCCAAATGTCTAGGAGTGCTATGATTACAGGAAATCCAAGAACCCAAGCTGAATCTTCAGAGTAATAACTCTAAATATACTGTGTAGGCTACATTACCAATAGGGCAGACACCTTGAATAGAATCAAATAGAACACTGTATAAGAGAAGTGATGTAGTTAAAATATTATTGCGGTGTCTGCCCACCGTTCTGACACGCAGATTGCCAAATCCCAGTTATACCCTGAGTGATGGGTGACAGTGACATCTTAGTATTTGATCTCAGTCCATGATTCTTTGTTATTAATCATTATAATTATTTTAATTATTGATTATTAATAAAACTGCTTCTAAAACCCTTAGAGTTTCTAGAGTAATACATGTGCAGCTTTTTGAATGTTAATGAAAAGACTGTATGATTCTTCATACCTTTATAACAGACTGCCTTCCAAAGTAGCCCGCCATTTGAGGAAAGAGCTAGAACATTCTCCCTAGCCCACCTCTGGAAAAGAAGGAAGATCTGTAGAGTTTTCTTACCCATCAATGATGAATCATTAATCTATAATACCTGCCAAACTGAACTTCCATAAAAGCCTAATGCATGCAGTTTGCAGATCATTAGGTGTGGTAAATGTGTCCGTGTGCTCCATGGTGAATGGCATACACCTTTCCATACTCCTCTTATGTGGCTGCTTGTCTATAATTTTTAAAAACTACATGTTCAAGTAAATGCTTTCTTACCTTCCTGAAGTGTGAATTTTCTCCTCAATGAAACTTTATGGTGTACTGTCCCAACCTGCATGACACAACACTCAAACCCTGAGAGGGGACTGGGAATGCACGGCTGGTAGCCCAAGAAACACACGGACACACGTACTTGGTGAAAAGAGTGCCTGATGCTCTTTATTTTACTCCATATATATATGAAGGTATATATATGGGGAGGAGAGTGGGGCTTCCTGGAACTAATTATCTTCATTGAAACAGGGAAGGAACTAATTATTTGAACAGGAACAAGGGCGGAGGTTCTGTTCCACTTGCTTTGCACAGGATGTAGTGGCCAGAGTATCCTGCTTGCTGTGGCCCTGCTTGCCCAAGGCAGGCTTTGCAATGCAGCAGGTTGTCAGGCACGCCAAGTCTAAGGCCTGTCACTCTGTAGCTCCTAACAATGTACTGCCTACAAAATAAAGCCAAAGACTCCTTTCTAAAGATAGATCCTGAAGCGATAGCAACTTGAATAATCGACGCATGAACTGGCATATTTTTAGGCGGCACATCATTACCCTTTCGTAGTACTCCACCTCATGCCATAGGATTTATAAAATTGGGTAATATAGGAAATAAACCCCTCCATGGTTCCATGTGTTTACAGAAGTGTTGAGGATGGGGAAGAATCTTTTTAGAGTCCAGGTCCATTGTCCGTGCCCGCAATGATGGACGTATGACTGTGTATGAAGAACTATACTTCAGTAATGATACAGAGGAACTAGGTGGGGAGGGGGGAGGAATTGGGGCAGGGATAAGGAAAATACCAGGAGCCTATGGAGCTGTATCACAAAATAATAATACTAATAAAATATAAAATGTAAAAAAACAAAAAAGAAACAACAGTGGATAGTCTGAAGTTCATCTCAGAACGCTGAAGAGAGAAAACGATCAGATGAAGTTGAACAGCAGTATACAGATGAAGAACAGAGGGAAAAGTCATAAATTCAGCATTACACTTTGGCTTGGTGAATGAGTGGTGATGATACCTCAGAGAAACCAAGCCTTTTTTTAATGATGTATTTATTTCTATTGGAAACTCAGATTTAAAGAAAGAGAGAGAGAGAAAGATCTTCCATCTGTTAATTCACTCCCCATGTGGCCGCAACAGCCTGAGCTGAGCTGAGCAGATCTGAAGCTAGGGACCAGGAGTCTCCTCCCGGTCTCCCAAGTAGTGCAGAGTCCAAAGGCCTTGGGTCATCCTTGACTGCCTTTGCAGACCACAAGCAGGGATCTGGAAGGGATGTGGAGCAGCCAGGATACAAGCCAGCTCCTGCATGCTATCCTGGCACATACAAAGGCACTAGGCTATTGTACCAGGTATAAACCTAGACAATTCTAATGTTCTCCTAATGTCTGAACAGAAATCTTGCATGAATTTATTTTTAAAAGTTCATGAAAAATAGAATTAAAATGTTAATTTTGAGGAAATATGTTGAAATTTATGTATAGATTTTTTTCTTTTATTTTTATGATCCAGTTCCTTAGGCTTTAGGATGAGCCATCCCTCTCCACAAGTTCCCTCCACCTACTGTTGATTTCCCCTCTAGTTTTACAATGGGTATCCTTCATGAGCAGTCATAAGTCCATCATGAAGTTATTGAAATGTTTCCCAAGTTTTTTTCATTTTCAAAACATGCATTTCCCTTCTTTCTTCTCATAACAAGTCTGTGAGGAAGTATTGCTTTATTTTCATTTCATAGAGGAAGAAATTGACACACAGCGAAGTTTTATAACTATTTCTGTCTTGCTAGCATCCTATGGGATAGAAATTGTTACTTTGTACAAGCTAAATTTGAAACAATACTATTCAATCTGCAGAGGAGGTGCTTTTAATGCATAAAAGATACCCTTTTGTGACTTATTCCATGTATTTGACATTTTAATCCACAAAATAATATTCTTGACCATGTTAATATAAAAATAATTCTAATGATTACTGGGAATTATATGATTACAGTGGAGAAGGATTTAAAATGCAACAGATATAGAAAATTCAACAGCAGTGAAATTAAGATCACTGATATTTTATCTTCTAATCTTTAAGTATTGAGATGCATCGCTGAATAGCTGGATCCCATGGACACAAATAGATGCATATAGAGTAGACAACTTCATCAGTCCTGGCATACCCATCAATTACTCTGATAATGAAGTATACGAGACCTGGGGTTTCTCCACCTCTTCTTTGATATTAGAGATACAGTCTAGGAATTTTATTACGGACTACAGATATCCTTCAGTAATGGGGATATTGGTTTTAAGATCCATTACAAATATCCAAATCTGTGAACACTCAAGTACCTGATACAAAATAATGAGGGACTATGTGACAATCACATCTTTCCAAACAGTTTAAATCATCTCTAGATTATTTATGCTATCTAATACAGGGAAATGATTTGTGGATATGTTTTATGAGATAATTTAGAAAATAATGAATTTTAAAAGGTCTGTGTATAACCAGCAGTTTCTTAAAGTGTTTCCCACTTTTTGTTGTTGGAATGCTCCGCTGTGTGACCCACAGAAATGGGAAGTTGACAATACCAGAAATTGAGAGGCCTAAAGCAGTAGAAATCTATAGTTTTGGAGTTGTGCAGGTTAGAATTCTGAAATTGAGGTTGCGATGGTGCCATGCACCCAGAATAGGCTCTAAAGAACAATCGCTTTTACTTCTAATTTTGATGGTTTACAGCAATCCTTGACATGTCTTGCTTTATGGCAGCATAAATTCATTCTCGGCATGTTGGCCATGTCTTCTTGTATCTTCTCCCATTTATGTATGTCTTGAAACAACAGTGTTTTGGGCCAAATTGTATACCTTCACAAGTTCATATGCTTAAACCTTGACCATGAATACTTCAAAAGGTAATATATTTATAGTGTCAGTTCTAAAGTATAGTAAGTTATTCTTGAATAAGCAGGGTATTGCAATGTGTACTATATAAGCAAAATAAGGAGTACATTTGGAGAGTAAAAGGGTAAAAAGAAACTTTGAAAAGCAAAATGAGGAAAACGAAGTAATTAGTTTTGAAGCAATGATCTTTGATCATAAGAATTAATATAAATAGGCCCAGTATGACAACTTAGCAGCTAATTCCTTGCTTTAAATGCTCCAGGATCCAATATGGAAACTTGTTTGTGTTCCAGATGCTCCATTTCCCAACCAGTTCCCTGCTTGTGGCCTGAGAAAGCAATTGAAGAAGGCCCAAAGCCTTGGGACCCTGCACCCACATGGGAGACTCAAAAGAAGCTCCTAGCTCCTGGCTTCAGATTGACTCAGCTCTGGTCATTGCTTGCAATTTGGGTATGAATAAGCAAATGGAAGATCTTTCCAAATCAAAAATGTTACTACATTCCTCTCACTTGAATTATTTCAAGAATTGCTGTTTTAGTTTTTATGATTTTCTTATAATATACATCATCTTTTTTTCTGCTTGGAAGGTCTCACTTTATCATTGAACATGAGTAATTTGAATATGATCCATAAAGACCAGTCCTCGTCTGACTCCTTGAGCAGAGGGTTGTATTTTCTTGGATCTTGAGGTTGCCTTTTACATTATGCTTGGACATTTTCAACATTTACTCCTTCAAATATTTCTTTTTCTTTTGTTTTTATTTTCCATGATACAGTTCCATATACTTAGGGATTTCTCCTTCCACATTCCCCATTTGCCCTCTACTACTTTTTCCCATATTATTATAACAGTATATTCATTCAGTAGCAGTCACAAATCCTACATTCAGCTATTTAAGCATATTATGGCCTTGTAAGTATGGGCAATGACAGGAAGTCCAACATCCTGTTGTCAAGATATAATGAAGAGCTTCATTGGGAGTTCAGCTTTATTCAGGAGTAGAGATGCATACTGCAACATAGTTCCACTTCTTGGTATACTCATCTCAGTTACACAGTTCTTCTAGGTAAATCTTTTTATTTTCTTGTTTACCTTCTTATTTATTGAGCTTGTATTTTGTATGAAGGCTGTGTTGCAACAGAGGGAATATATGCTATTGGTCATTTTTGGATTGGCTTATTTCACTGAGCATAATGGCCTCTAGGTGTAATTATTTTGTTGCAAATAACAGAAATTCATATTTTGTAACTGAGAAGTTTTTCATGGAGATGTGCTACAGCTCCTTTATCTATTCTCAGCCAATGGGATAAGGATTATTTTCATGTCTTTAGTATTTTAGGTAGTACTACCATTAATATAGGATTACCAGTCACTTTTTTGTTTCTTTTTTTTTTCTTTTTGTTTCATTTACATGTAGTCCCATCAGTGGAATAGCTGGGTCTTGCAGTACAGCAATCTTCAGCTGTCTTAGCACTCTCCATGCTGACTTTCATAGTGGCTGGACTAGCCTACACTCCCTCCAACAATCAAGCACCCACACTGATACCAGCACATGTTACTTTGAGAATTCTGATTGTAAGCCAGTCTCATTGGAGTTAGGTGAAATCTCCAAGTGCTTTTTGTTTGTATTTCCCTGTTACTTAGGGAGCATGAGTCTCTCTCTCTCTATATATATATATACACACACACACACACACACACACATATATACATATATATAATCCTTCATCATCGGTTGTTGTTATACAGTGTTTTTTATTTCTGTGACTTCACATCCATTCATTTTTACTTCTATCACATCTCTTCCTATCCAGTATTACATCTCTCATATACTAAAATTTCCTTGTCTAATATGCTGAGTTGTGTCTTCTTCATGTCTATTATTTTTTTTTATTTAACTCTGTTAAGCATTGGAATGCAATTATAACATTATTCATGCTTGTGTTTCATTATTCTAATCTCTTCTCCAGCTGTGAATCTTTGCTGCATTGTTTCTCTTCATTACGGATCATTTTATTTTTTCTTAAAGATTTATTTTTATTATTTTTTATTGGAAAGGCAGATATACAGAGAGGAGGGACAGAGAGGAAAATCTTCTGTCCGATGATTCACTCTCTAAGTGAGCGCAACGGCCAATGCTATGCTGATCCAAAGCCAGGAGCCTCTTCCGGGTCTCCCACGCGGGTGCAGGGTCCCAAAGCTTTGGGCTGTCCTCGACTGCTTTCCCGGGCCACAGGCAGGGAGCTGGAAGGGAAGCAGGGCTGCTGGGATAGAACCGGCACCCATAAGGGATCCAGGACGTGCTAGGCGAGGACCTTAACCACTGCGCCACGGCACCGTGCCCCATTATGGATCATTTTAATAGTAAGAAAGCAACGATGGGATCCGTACGCCGATGAAGTGGAGGCATACTGGTTGCGTAGCATCGCTGAGTAAGGAGGAACCAGGATTTGTGTTCTTTGCTTTGTTTTGTTTTTTTGAGGACTGAAATACAAATATACACAAATGCAGTAGAGTAAACACTGAGGCTCCTCCGTGTGTCCCCAAGGTTCCAGAGCTCGGTGGTTTACCATACTAATTATTTACACTTCTAAGTCCTGCTGTAAATGTGAAAGCATTGCAAGAACCTGAATTTTTCCAAAGAGCTGTACACCCATACTTGCCAGAACACAGGAGCAAAGCTTCAATCAGTTAACAGAAAAGTTCAAGCAGAAAACAATGTAACGTGTTAAGTAACTCATGCTTCTACTTATGAAACAACATCTAATTGTTTCAATTTGGTATTTTTTTACACTTGTTTTGAGTTGTATGTGTGTGTGTTCCTAAGTATTGGGTTCTCTTAATTATTAATTTTCCTTTAATGGTGTACAATATTTTTATAAATATTTATTTTATTTTTTATTGGAAAGTCAGATATACAGGGAGGAAGAGAGATCTTCTGTCCATTGATTCATTCCCCTAGCAACCCCAGCAGCTGGAGCTGTGTCGATCCAAAGCCAGGAGCCTGAAGGCTCTTCGGGGTCTCTCATGTGGGTGCAGGGGTCCAAGGCTTTGATCTGTCCTCAACTGCCTTCCCAGGCCACAAGCAGGGAGCTAGATGGGAAGCCGGTTGCCATGATTAGAACCAGAGTCCATATGGGACTTACTCCTGATGTTTTCATATTATCATTCAAGCCCAACCATCCATTTTCCTACTGTGGTACTTAAATTTCAAAGTCTTATTTTCAACAACTATATGCCTAGATTCATCATCAAATATGTTTCCTTTTTTTAAGGTTTATTTATTTTTATTGGAAAATCAGATGCACAGAAGGAGGAGAGACAGAGAGGAAGATCTTCCGTCCGATGATTTACTCCCCAAGCAGCCGCAACGGCTCGAGCTGTGCCAATCTGAAGCCAGGAGCCAAGAGCTTCTTCCAGGTCTCTGATGTGGGTGTAGGATCCCAAGGTTTTGGGCTGCCCTCGACTGCTTTCCCAGGCCACAAGGAAGGAGCTGGATGGGAAGCGGGGCTGCCAGGATCAGAACCAGTGCCCATATGGGATCCCGGGCATGCAAGGCGAGGACTTCAACGACTACGTTATTGCACCGGGCCCATATGTTCCTATTTTTATAACTTGCTTGCACTACTGATTCTCTGTCCAAATTCTTATGCCTTGATTCTTAGAATATATTTATACTTAACTGTTCAGCGAACTGATGTACGAAGAGAATGAAGGCCATTTGATCTTCAACATTTTTAATGTTCCTGTAGCATTTCTGTCCAATGAAGCATGTTATCTGGGGAGAGAAATTGTTACTAAGGGAAAAATGGAGTCACTTATTTCTTCATTTTAATCTGATCTCTGCTATTTCCTTAGATGTGACAGGACTCGCTGTTGCAGTGACATAACAGGCTGGTCTTCTTACTACCAGCATCAGCATCCCATATGAACACTGGTTAATGCCCAGATGTGCCACTTCTGACCCAGATCCCTGCTTATGAATGATTCAAGTTCTTGGACTCCTGCACCCAAGTACCTGTGTGCCAGACCTTCACGAGTGTGCTGGCCCCAGGTTTCAGATTAGCCCAGCTCTAGTCATTGAAACTATCGGGCGAGTGGAAGATGGAAGATCTCCTCTCTCACTCTGTAACTCTTTCTACATAAGATAAACAACCTTTAAAAACATGAAAAAAAAATTCAGAGACTTGTTTTTCTCATTTATTAATTGGAGTTAATAGAACTGACATGATCTGACACTGTAAGAACACAAAATTGCACAGGGAGTTACTAATACAACTCGTACAGGACATATTCTGCCATTAGTTGCCTTCCTGCTAGTTTGTATTTTTACTTGTGTTTTCCTCATCAGTCATGTCACACAATGTGTCTGCTTGCTATGATTTTTCAAATCACCCTTTTAAAAAACAATAGCCCCAATTTTTGAAATTTTGTATTATAGGAAAATCAATGCTATACCTTAATATCTGTAGTATTTCCTTGGAGGAATATATGTATAAATATATATATATATTTGTAAGTGGGTTGAATATGAATATATGAATTTATTCTAATAGCTTCTGTATTTTAACATCTTTGGTAAATTTTTGAGTGTTTATCACTAAATTTTTGAGTGTTTGCCATCTAGTTTTTCTCCTAATGTGTTTTAAGAATAAAATTCAAATCTTCTTATTTCATTTGGCACTTTTTTGCTAAGCAAACCTAAATTCCACCCTTTGATATAAATTAATCATACATTAAGTTCGTGTTGGAAATGTTACCATTTCTGAGTTGTGAGTGTTAAAATGCTGACTTAATAAGTTCCCACCTTTTGTAAGTGGTATGTCTGTGAGGAAGTCAATTCTTTTAAAGAAAGTTTGGAAAAGTTGCTTGCCTGTGTGCCTTTAGTTTATGTAGAGGCTGCTTAATGTCATTAGCGTACAACTATATTGTTCAAGAAATATGACAAAAATGTGACTTATAAAGATCTCTCTTGCCATTTTCTTGAGATTTTTCTGTCATTTTCCATCTCTTATCCTATTGTTTTTATTTTTTTCTGATAAGTACGTGACTACTGGAGGATGTGATCAATTTTTTACAAGGAAATTGAATAGAGAAAAGTCTTCATTCTTCAGTAGGTAGTATTCTGCCATTCATTGCATTTCTATTTTAATAAGATGTCCTTTAGATATGCAAAAGAGGCTATGATTAATTTATCCGATAAATGTCCAAAATTACTTCTTTCAATTTCTATCCACACAAGATAAAAGATACATTGCAATATTTGGCTCTTTTCCTTCATAAGTTTCCCAATTTTCTTTTGAATCGTTCGTGCTCAGCTTATCAGTATAATGGCAATAGATATTGGCAACATAGCTTATATTTCAGGAAATTATGTGTTAATTCAGTTAAAACTGTTTAACATTCATTTTCCAAAACAAAAAAAAAACCACATTTTTAAGAATTAATTTATTATAAAGGTGGAATTTCAGAGCAAGGGAGAGAAATCTTGGATTAACTGGTTCACTTCCTAAGTGTTCACGACAGCCAAGATGAGGCCTGGTTGAGTCTGAGATTCAATGTGCATCTGCCGTGTGTGTGGCACAAGCCAAGCGTTCCAGCACTGCCTGCTGCTTCCCAAGCATTTTACTAGAGTTCTGGGTTGGAAAGAGAACAGCCTGGATATGAATCTTCGGCCGTATGAGTGCCTGTATTACAGGTGGCAGCTCAATCCATTATGCCACTGTGTTGGATCCAAAATAAAATTCACTTTTAGAAAATCGGTTGTAATGCATTCTCACATGTGTTTCACTTTATAAATTATTTCCTACTTGTAGCCATGCAACACATACATTTTAAAAGAGAGCCTACCGCTTCATTATCTGTAGGGCAATTTATGCACCAATAAAAAGCAAACCGGAGCCCGCCGCAGTAACCTAGCAGCTAAAAAGTCCTCGCCTTGAACACACCAGGATCCTGTATGGGTGTCAGTTTTAATGCCGGCAGCCTGCTTCATATTTAGTACTCTGCGTGAGACCTGGGAGGGCAGTTGAGGATGACCCAACGCCTTGGAAAATGGGTGGAGCAGGCTCCTGGCTCTTGGTTTTGGATCACCTCTGCTCCAGCCAATGTGGCTGCTTGGGGAGTAAATCAATGGAAAGATCTTTCCTAAATGAACCCATTTAGATTCCGAAGACTCCTGTGATCATCTGTCTTGTCTGTATGAAAGATATAAGCCGGGAATAATCACACATTCACAAAATGCAATCTTGATTTACTGTTTCACATATGTTAGAAATAATAATGAGAAAAAGCTGACCTTACCTTCAAAGAAACTTCAACTAGAAGATAGAGAACTCAAACATTTCTGCCAATACACACAATCATTTGTACCACAAACACAAACTTTACTCATCCAGGAAAGGCGGATATACAGAGAGGAAAGACAGAGAGGAAGATCTTCCGTCCGATGATTCACTCCCCAAGTGACCGCAACGGCCCATGCTATGCCGATCCAAAGCCAGGAGCCTCTTCCGGGTCTCCCACACGGGTGCAGGGTCCCAAAGCTTTGGGCCGTCCTCGACTGCCTTCCCAGGCCACAGGCAGGGAGCTGGAAGGGAAGCAGGGCTGCCGGGATAGAACCGGCGCCCATATGGGATCCCAGGCGTGCAAGGTAAGGACCTTAACCACTGCGCCACTGCGCCGGGCCCATATATGCAGTTATTCTAAAGCTTACAGTCACTAACCTGACAGTAAATTCTGATTTTAATCTAATGTGTTTGCAAATCATTTGTTATGAAGCTTTAGCTCAATAATAAAGGCAAGAAATGGATAAATTTAGGGAACAGGAATTTCTATTGAAAAGTGATGGGAAGTGGTATGATTAGACTTGGAAACAGAATATTCAATTATTTAAAATATGGTTTTGAAAAGAGAGATAATAAGTTATATGAATAAGAAGATAGAGATGCTGGAAACAGCTCCAGCTTTTTCCTTCCCTCGTGGAAGAAAAGTCTGCTACTTGGTCATCAATTCTCAAATGTTTCCCTTATTCTTTCTTGCCATTTTAGAAAGTTCAAGCTATTATTTATTTACATTGAGATCTCCAAACTTTTTCTTTCTCATTGTTAAAACTTTCTGCTAAACTTTTAAATAAAAGAGATAAATATAACAGGAGAGAAAACAAGCAGGACACATTTAAAGGCAGTCATTGACTTCCAAGTATCAACAGTTCCATGAGTTTTCCAAAGCTCTGAAAGAATCCTCAACATTTTGAAGAACAGCAGCAAAATATGCAGGGTATGAACTAGTGCCCATGTGAAATCTTGGCACTTACTGGGTGTGGATTTAGCCATTGAGCCAATGCTCCGGGCCTCAAGAAGTCTTTACCTATTACAACAGCTTGTAGTACCTCCCTTCTACTATGTCCAGTCTAACACTGCTGTTATGCCTGAGAAGCAATAGATGATGAGTTGAGATTTTTACTCCCTGACAACCACATAGGATGCCTGGATGGGATTTCTGGTCTTGACTTTGCTTGGCTCATCTTTCATTGTTTTATCTACTTAGGGGTATAGAGAAATCCAGTGGAAAGCTTATCTCTCTTTGTTTAATGTCTTTCCAAATAAATGAATCCATTTTAAAAAGAAATTAGAACAAATAAACAAACAAAAGACAGTGCAGGACCCAGCATAGTAACCTAGTGGCTGAATTCTCACTTTGCATCCGGCAGGATCCCATCCCTACTTGTACCCTGGGAAAGCAATAGAGGATGGCCCAAAGCCTTGGGGTCCTGTACCTAGCTGGGAGACCCAGAAAAAGCACAGCTATGGTCATTGCAGCCTCTTGTGAAATGAACCAACAGACGGAAGATCTTTATCTCTCTTTCTGCTTCTCTGTGTATATTTATCTTAAAAACAAAACAAACAAACAAAAAAACTAAAAGTGGAAATAAAAAAAGTTGATTTGAAATAATTTAACCTTTTAATATAGATATAGATATAATTGGATAGGCATATTTATGAATGTAGGGGAGCAAAAGAGACAAAAATCTTTCATTTGCTGAAGAATACAACTGTTGCTGCTGAGCTGGTTTGAACCAGGAGCTAGAAACTTCAGGGTCTACCACATGAGTGCAGGGGTCCAACCATTTCAGCTATCCTATGCTGCTTTCCTAGGTTATAAGAAGGGAGCTGAAGCAGATGGGAAAGGAGCTGGAACCATATGGGATGCTGGTGCTGAAAGACAGAGGACTAGCTAATTGAGCCATTAGGCCAGCACCTGAACATTTTACTTTTTTTCAAAATAAAAACATCTATCTATCTATCTATCCATCATCTATCTATTTGATATATATAATATAATATTATGTATTTATATCTATGATGGAGTTGCAGAATAAGAGAAGGATAGATAAGTAGCTAAGTCGTGAATCAGCTTGCTTACCCCATAAATGGGTACAATAGCTAGAAATGAACTATGCTGAAGCTCAGGAGCCAGGATCTTCTTCCAGATCCCCTATTTGGGTGGGGAGGTTCTTGCAACGCAGCCATCTGCCACTTTCCAGGAAAATTTTCAGGGAGGTGGATCAGAAGTATAGAAGGCAGAATTCAACCGGTGCCCATAAGGGATGCTGGCATCACAGAAAGGAACTTAACTAGCTGAGCCATAGTGTTTAGTCTCAAACACTTTTCTCTATTGTTGAAACACTGTTAATTTTCTATGAAATCAGCAACACTAAAGAATTTCTACTTAGAATATTATTACACATTGTAAATTTAAATTTAGTTTGTTTTAGTGAACTCTTAGCTGAGAGGCAGGGTTGGTCGTGGTCATGACGGGTAGAAAATTTCCATGCACTAACTCATTCCACATGTGGTATGAATGGCCAGGGTTGCAATGCCATCTGTGTCTCCAATATCAATGTCAGGAACCTAATTACTTGAGCAATTTCTTCTGCCTCCCAGCATACGTAATACCAATGATGTGGGTGACAGTATATTAAACTTTGACTCCAGGCTTTTGTCCTCCACAAAAGAAAATACTCAAGGTGCTGAACTGTGTAAGGTGCACAGAGTGATAGGGGCTGTGTTCCCTTCCCTGTCCTGGCTGAGAGACTGCTTCAGTGGGTTCTAATGCACACAGATTACAAATGGGACCATTTTCACCATCACCGTGGCCATGAGCCCTGAATGGTCATCATTACTTTGGGAGTTGGGGAATTGCAGAACAGACACATTTGACAAGTAGAATGAGTGTAATTAGAAAATGATGAATCATATATGGGCTCACATTTAGGAAGAAAAATTATATTCTCTTCTCAAATACTTTTAACTCATAAACTGAGCCAATCCAGATTAGGAAACTTTGTGGCCAGGATATAATGATTTGTGGTGTGTTTATTTATTTATTTATTTATGTATTAGTATATACATGACTTTCAGCGTAGAGATGACAATGCACAAACTCCCCCTTGTTCTGTCAGTATAAATTTTAAGGCTAGTCAGTTTTCCATGACTATCTGAGATAGAGAATACAGAGATCTGAGTAGCTGCTATAAATCCTGGCCTGAAGTGTAGCCTAGGTTACTCTAGGAAACAGAAAGGTTTAAAGAGAGGGAGAGAGACAGAGAGAGAGAGAGAGGAGGCAGAGAGTGAGCTCTGTGAGGCATAGCAGAATATCCAACTATTTCCGTGGAAGAACTCACTTGGGAGTTTTCCTTGTAGAAGCAGATTCCCAAAAGTCAGAAGAGGCAGGCCGAAAATGTCTGTCATAAGGGCAACAATTGTAATATGATAGAAGCAAAGACTCCACATTTTTTTCTTTTCTTCTCTTCCTTCCTCCTTCCTTCCTTCCTTCCTTCCTTTCTTTCTTCCTTCCTTCCTTCCTTTCTTTCTTTCTTTCTTTCTTTCTTTCTTTCTTTCTTTCTTTCTTTCTTTCTTTCTTTCTTTCTTTCTTTCTTTCTTTCTTTCTTTTTCTGTTAAGAGACACTTCAAGTCTTCAATCAGCTTACATGAGTAGGCACATGAAGCCTCTGGATGCATCCATAAAAACTGAAAATGTAAAAGAAGTCAACTCATGGCAAATGTATTCAGTTGGAATTTTCTGTGCATCAAATGTTGAAGTGCACTTGGCTTGGTCCCCCTACATCTAGATTGCAGTTGATGAAAGGAAAGCATTTGTTCCAAATCTTTTCCTAAAAGCAGGTCTTCTGGGCACAGGGGCTATTTATGATTGCTATTGAGAACATTTTGTTTCTGTACTCCATCAAAGCCATTTCTATCTGACCTACATGGATAGTATGTTTTATCTGATCTTGACTTTCTGAATCAAAGGCAGTGTCGGAATTGAGAAACTGCTTTCATAAAGTGTTTCAAACAGGCTAAGTTTCAGAGCTGTCTTGGGTGCCAGTCTCATCCTCTGATGGGAAGTAGGCATTAATTTAAGTGATGATGCTGAGGTCTGTAGACAAAACTTAGCCAAAGTTTTTAATTTTTAAGATTCTTTTATTTTTATTGCAAAGTCAGATATACAGAGAGGAGGAGAGACAGAGAGGAAGATATTTCATCCAATGATTCACTCCCCAAATGACTGCAATTGCCAGAGTTGAACCAATCTGAAGCCAGGAGCTTCTTTCCGGGTCCCCCATATGCATACAGGGTCACAAAGCTTTGCATCATCTCCTACTACTTTCCCAGGCCACAAGCAGGGAGCTGGATGGGAAGTGGAGCTGCTGGGATTAGAACCGGTGCCCATATGAAACCCAGAACATTCAAAGCGAGGACTTCAGCTTCCAAGCTACCATGCTGGGCCAGAAAGTTGTCTTAAGATAATGATTAACATTTTCAACTTTACCTGATGATTGAAGACTCTGTGTGACACAAAAATGATGCAATAAAATATCCCAAAGCAGTAGCCAAGAAACAATTGAAGTTTTACCTTAAGACTTAAAACTCATTGTCTTTCTTAGTATCACTTTGTTGATGATACCATTTTTTCTCAGTCATAGTTACCTGTACAGGTTAAGATATGAAAGCTGTTTACAGATCTCCCATGGCCCAGCTCTTTTCCGTGTTACAATGTTACTAAATTAGTGTGCTAACATGACTTCTTGCTGTGTCTCCAACAGCCTTTGACAGCTACTTCCAGAGGTTCTATGGCTGCATGAAGAACTGATGACTTTTTCCATATTTACTGGGAGGGATTTTGAAGTCAGTAGGCTTATTTCCAAATTGTAACATGTGCATAATACAAAAAAAAGAGCACATAGGAGTATGAGTAAATACTAACTCTTTGGAACTTTCCTAATTATAATGTTGTGGTCAAAGCAAGAAGTTCCTGCGTTTTGACCTGATACGTTATGTATGTGACAATACCTGAGCTTCTGGCAATGGAAAATAAAACACTATGTCAAACACATCTTTCCATCTTTTTGAAGTTACTGCCGTCAGTAGACCACTCAACAATTAGATATTCCAGAAGTTTCTAGAAAAAAACTGCACTATGGTCTCTGCATACTCAGTCAGGTCTTCACTGTTTCCAGCTGTCAGGAGATTATTCAACTCTGCATACATTGGAAGTTCCTTCAGATAAATCTAACAAAAGAATTTCATATTTTGTAAGTCCTTCTCTTGATGACCATTGATGTTTCTAATTCATAGAACTCCTCAGACCTAGTGTGGAGTTTGAACTTCATGGGGCTGACCAAAATCAGGTGTATTGTTTTTCCAACAACAGTGTTGTGGTAATGATTGCTTTAAGCATTCAGATCATCTTGCAGCCTCTGAATTTAGCTGTTTAGAAAAGTAGGTCACAGGGCATGGAAGTGTACTTGATTTCTGATTCGTTTTTCTGTAGCTATCAGCTGTTTCTCTGCTTCAAATGAAGTGAACAGCTTGTTCAAATAAAGCTTCCTAGTGCTACAACTTCAGTTATTTGCTTTAAATCCTTTCAAAGTCTTCCTGATCCACTCATGTCCAGTGCAGTGAGTCTATCTTAGGAATTTTTAAAGTCTGATAAAGCTTTGGAAATCAGCCTAAATTCTGGAATCCATTTTCTACAAATGACTGACAGTGTCAAAACCCTTTTTAGTTATTTCTTTATTTGTGGTGTTCCCATATGAAATGAAACTTCTTTTGTCCGACATAAAATAATGAAGTTTCCTGGACTCAAACTATATCCTTAGGGGCTGTCTCTTATTTAAAAATCTGAGCCTTGGTTGTGGAAATTGCATCCCTCTTCTCCTGAAAACCTGAGGATATGGGTGTTATTTTCATCTGAGTCCTTCTTGGAGGGACAGAAGTGAGAATAATATCTCCACATTACAGAATTGCTCCATTCTTTTATGGGACCTCCCAAAGTTCCTTTACAAAAGCATGAAATCTTGAGGGAGGATTGTCCAAGTATGTTGCTGAGTTATATTTGAGGATATAGCCATCTATTCGAAAGTCAATTGAATGACGGTTTCTGTTTTTTGGGGATGCAGAAGAAAAAGTCCATTATTTATAGGACTGTGCCCCGTGAAGTGCCCTCAGGCAGTTATGTACTGTAAAATTTAGTCACAACAGGATTAATTGAAATGACTGGCTAATTGATGACTCTGAATCTGAACAATTCTGCATTCCTCCTTTGCTTCAAGACATGCCGAATGGAGGCTGCGCAGAAAGACTGACGTGGGACCAGCATGACATGCTTAAGAAACGTGTCAATCAAGAACTGAAGTTCCTATCACTTCTGGTGTTAGTGGATATGGAAGGCAATGAGTAAATGTAGTCTCCTCCTTTTAAAATACTGACAGGCATAGTGCATTTTAGCCAGCACAGGTGTGCCCTTAACCTAGATTTGAGCATCTGTTTTATCTTTTATTTCAGTAGAAAAATTACCCAAACTGGGATTGGCTTGCGTGCTTGATAACACTGCAAAAAATTACTTTAGAAACAATGAATTAGAGGGAAGAACTCAGAGATGACAGCAGATCTCCCAACAAAGGATTTCAACACTCGGACATCGCCAGAAACTGCAGAGAAAAGAATAGCCATAATTTAACCTGCTAAAGGTATAGTAGATTTTTGTGAGTAGGACTTAACAGCAATTTTCATTGTAATACAACTTGTTGAGGATACAGTACCTGATAGTAAATCAGAACAGAATAAGTGGCTCCTGTGTCAACCAGAAAATTAACATGCTTACTCATAAGCACAACAGCAATATAGAGTTCTCAAAATATGCGTTTGTTTTCTGGACTCCCTGAGTCCTCAGGCCGCCGAGTTTGCCCTTCCCTTTTGAGAAGGAGGTGGTACTTTTTCAAAATGGACCAGTTTTCTCATGAAAATCAAATGGATCTGAAAGTCCTTTATAAAAGATATCTTAAGTTCCAACCTTCCACCGGCCATGGCAGAATGCCTCCTGGCCTGGCTCTGAGGTTGCAGCGCATTGGTTACAGCCATTGCCATCATATGAACTTGCTGTTTGAACAGTTTCCCACACAATAGCATTTGTTCCTTTTCAGTCCTATATTTATTATTAAACATCTAAAATTTGATTTCTACCAATGGCCTCGTGGGCATTTGAGATCCAAGTTTTTGGAGTTTTCTTCTGATATCTGCTGCATTCTGAAGGATAAGTATTCAAAAATGTGTGCTCTTCAGGAGGTTTGAGTTTATAATAGAATATGACTTTCATGCTTCTCTAGCCTTCCCAGGAAAAAGGATGAATTTTCATCCTTCTCTTGTGTTACCTTCCTGATATTATCATAATTTATAGATTTGATCAGCCATTTCTTCAAACCTGCCTGGAGGCATAAAACCATATGGTGTTTTAGCTATAAATTTTCATGTCCCTTTTGATAATTCAAATCAAGTTCAGCTATCAGAACTATAAAGCTCCTACAGCAAATTGCCCTGAGTGCTGCATTGCCAGTATACATTTACATCACAGTTCTGATATGTTATTTTTCTTCAGCATTGCAAGTAGAGCAAATCAAGTTATGTCAAAAACTAAAGTTAGGACCTGAAACTCTTGGATTCTACTAGAGACCTGTGACAAGTATCCCAGACTTTATTTATGTTTATTCAAGCTCTATGGAGACACAGCCATGCACTCCAAATATACTGGCATTTCTATCTGTCAGTTCTCTGAAAGGAAAGAGCCAATCAGCTGTTGGCTAGTGGAAGGACCCACATAGAACAAGTACAGCCAACTCTTCTTCTGGTAGAAGGATACAGGGAATGTTAAAAGTTGAGGTCACTGAGTAATGAAAGGTAATTAAAAGCCAGGAGAAGATTGGATGTATTGGAGTATGACACTAGTACAGAGAACTGGTGAATTTGGGATGGCTGAGGACCACCTAGTGTTGGAACACCCACTATACGTATTACCATTTTTGTCTTTGTGAAAGCATGACATAATATAGAGTGCCACTCCTCTCATGAGTAAAATGTTGATATAACACCATAAAGGCTTGCGCATAAGCAATTTCCGATCATGATTTGTTCATTTTAACAGTAAAGGTCATATTCTGTAACAGTTAAGTTTAAGAGTCTCATTTAATCCCCACAGGCCAGCTGGGTGCATCACGTCCCCACCGTGTGGACTCTCGGGGGCAGAGAGCCTTTGTCTTAGGAAGCAGGGCATGGCTAGAAATGTGACTGTCCTCTTGCCCATGGCACAACACATGTTTGTGGGGAACCTGCCACTAAACCATTTGTAGATAACCTGCTTCTGGGTCAGGGTTTCATACGTGGCATAGAAGCTCCCTTGCTACTATCTATTGAAAGACAGCCCTCAACACAAGGTTAAAAAAAAGGAGAGAAAGAGAGAGAGTCTCATTCAATGGCCATGTTTCTCAATTTCTCAGCTTATGGGTTGGCAAAGTAGTATTACACAAGAAAATAAACTGTTTCTTAACTATACCTATCACTTTAATAGTTTCCAATTTATTAAGTATGTGTCCCAGGGCTGTGTCCACTGATTCACTGGGATTTCAAATCAAATCAAAATGTCAAAGCTGACACTCTCTGTAACCTGGAAAGACAAAAAAAGTTAGAAAAGAGTAAGCATGTGTTTGTTTCTTTTTTTTTTTTTCTTTTCTTTTTTTGACTTTTTATACAGGTAAATTCCAGATTTTCAGAGGGGAGCAAAATTGCTCTTTGTGCATTATTTCCTAATTATTGGAATCCAGAACATGGTTCCACTGACACTGAATTATTCTGATCAGCATGTGTTTAATTATCCGTAAACAAGTGACATAAATCCTTCTTGTATCATGAGTCAGTGATCCAGGATTTCCTGTTTGCACCTCAATCAGTAAAATTCCACTTTGAGGGCTCCTCGTATCTTGATTTAGATCTATTAACCAACATCCGGGATTTTTTTTTAATCTAACATAGAATGTCTGGACACGAGGGACATTATCATTGCTAAGATTGCAGCATACAATGGGAGGATAAATTTGATTTAGGGGCTGGCATAATGGTTCAATGACTGATTCCTTACTTTGGAAGTACCAGGATCCCATAAAGGCACTGGTTGACATCTCAGCTGTCCACTTTCCCTACAGCTCCCTGCTGATGGCGTAGAAGAGCAGCAGAGCATGACTCAAAGCCTTGGGATTCTCCACCCATGCAGCAAATCTGGAAGAAGCTCCTTGCTCCTTGCTTAGGATTGGCTCAGTTGTGGCTGTTGTGGTCACCTGGGGAAAAAAACACCAGCTGGAAGATCTTTCTTTCTCCCTTTCTCTTTGAAAATTTGATCTGCCTTTTCACTAAAAATTTAAAAGTAAATGTGGGGCCTTCCCCAAGAACTCAAATCATCTTTGGAGTCAAGAATGCCAACATTAGGACATTTAATGTCTGCAGAGATTTGAATGTCATGATTGAAGTACTTAATCTAGGGCAGTACCAGCAGTAAGCTGCAGGATCACAGCCTAGAAACTGGTTATATGGCATCAGGGGTATGGCAAGTCATGATGTGGCAGGGTCTGCCTTTCAATCTTCTGGTAAAATGGGGAATCTTTCTCAAGGCCACCATTTAGCAACAGGATTTGCCTGATCATCTTGTGGTAGACATAAAAGTCCTGCCCTCACACCCAGATGTGGAAATTCTGCCCTAGTTGGGGGTTCTAGTGCCTGATGCCAGGTATTTTAACTGGGCACCAGAGCCAGTTTTAGCACTGGCTCCTTCCCATCAGGTAACAGGTAGATATAACAAGCTATGTGACCAATTTGATTTGAGCCCAGCACGAATGTGGTCAGCCACATGGAATCCATCCATACTAAGACCTGTCCCCTGTAGAAACTAACTACAAAGTCATATCATGCCATTCCGTACTTACAGATTACCAAACCGACTTCTTCCCACCTTCCCTCTCCGTAAATATTTTTTAAATTAACAGCCTGCTGTTGATTTTCTGAAACTATTTGCAACCAAATCAAAGCCCTGAAAGTTTAATGGAGCTGCCCCAATTCCTATTAGAAACAGAACAAGGAGAGGAATTTCACAAAGAGATGGAAGCCACATACAGATTCAGTCTCAAACTTCCAACAGTGATCCTGTAGTTCACAGTCTAACTCATTGGAGCACTTTTGGCTGGTTCACTATTACAACATGGGTGAGGGGTGATTCTATTTATTTATTTATTTATTTATTTTTTATTTCAGCTTCTTAAGCCACAATACAAACATGTTGAGAGCTAGCATAAGCAAAATACTTTTAGTGATGTGTTTTATTTAAAAGTGTGAACTGCACATTTACACACACACACATAGTCTGGGTTTCACAGCAGAAAAAAATTACTCATTTTGAGTGAGCAGTGTTCTAGAAGATTTGTTTAAAAGGACTTAGCTTTTATGTGTTAAAGTCAAGTATCTTAATAGTAGTCCAAATGCAAATTTCACTATACAATGTAAATCTTAAAAGCTTACATGAATATAATCTAATTTGCATGAAAAATGAACACTTCATATATCTATAAAAATAATTCGAAATGTGTTAAAATTCTATTGTAAAGTTTGCCAACTTATTCATGTAAAAATTCATTTAGTAGAAGATTAGAAATCAAAAACCTTTGATAAATTTCACTAAATCAAGACTTTATATACACACATGAATGCAAATTCAAAGGGATTTTTGTTTTTTTGCCTGCTCTGTATCACCATTTAATAAGCTTCTCTTGCAGACAATATATGCAAAATAGAGTATTTTAGGCAAAAAAGATATAAAATTTACTCACTATTATCCTAAACTCTAAGAACCAATCATATTGATAATAATTACTATTACTTACTATCTTATTTATTTTTAAAAACTTTTTTAAAGATTTATTTTATTTTTATTACAAAGTCAGATATACAGAGAGGCGGAGAGATAGAGAGGAAGATCTTCCGTCCAATGGTTCACTCCCCAAGTGACTACAATGGCTGGTGCTGGGCCGATCTGGAGCCAGGAGCCAGGAACGTCTTCCAGGTCTCCCACACAGGTACAGGATCCCAAAGCATTGGGCCACAGGAAGGGAGCTGGATGGGAAGTGGAGCTGCCGGGATTAGAACCGGCGCTCATAGAGGATCCTGGTGTGTTCAAGGTGAGGACTTTAACCACTAGGCACGCCGCTGGGCCCTATTACTTACTATCTCAGGGATAGCCAGGCAAATTCACCAAGAGAGAAAACTTCCTGATTTATCCAACTAGTCATGCCAATATTTAAAATTTTTTGTATACTAAAAGACATATTTAACACCCATTTCACAAAATACAACAATAAAAGTTAATGTGGATGTATTTAATTTTTAGTTTCCCAAGTTGGCAAAAGGCAAAGTGGAAAATTCTAAAGTTAAACAACTGGAAGCAAAGCTATGACAGTTAAAAAATACTGCATCGTAAAAGTTCTTACAAAATGAAGTTGAAACAGCAATTTACAGCAATTTTGAAATTCATACGTTCCTGGGAACTGCAAAAAATATATATTGTGGAAGATTTACAATTTTTGGCAACAAAATGTACTTACCATTAAATTCCTTTAAAAATATTTATTTTAAGGCAGAGTTATAGAGAGAGGAAAAGAATGAGGTAAAAATCTCCCCTCCCCCCAAGTGTTCCACTTCCTGGATGTGTAGAGGTAGAGCCAGGAACCGGGCCTTACCCAGGGCTGCAGATCTTCAAGGATTTAAGCCATCTCTCTGGACCTTCCCAGGTGCTCTAGCTGGGAGCCAAGGGGAAAGGAGAGCAGCCAGTGACCACAGGACTTTCTGAAGTTACATTGTTGTGGCACGAACTACTCATTCTGTTTTTCTTTTTTTTTTAAGTGTTTTATAGGGAACGTCTTTTTTATAGGTAGGAGGAGTACATTTCTTTTCAATGTTATACAAGAAGTTTATTATAAAACTATTCATTTTTAATCAATCCAACAGAGATAGGACTCGGTTGGAGGAAGGAGCTCATTTCAAAAAGCTGGGTATCTTGGGGAAAGAGAAATCTCTATATTCAGAATTTAGTCTTTTCACTAAGCAAATCAGAAAAAAAAATAAAGATCTTAAAGGGAAGCAGGTAGGTACTGGGAGGAAAGGGGAAAAAGCAAACAAGCATATCTGGGCTCAATGATCATTCAGACAGGATGTACAGTGTCAGCCCAGAGGTTTGCTTGATACGGAGCTAAGCTATCAGGAATTAACATTTGCTGATTTCCTTCTTAGCTGAGAGTGAAATCAGCTACTCGAATCATCTGCAATCAGGCTCCAGAAATTATCCCACAGATGCTTATAGTAGTAAGACTAGTCACAGATCATTCACACATTAGTGACTGCTTTTTGTAATGATTCGATGATGCCTAATTAAGGTTATAATCTCAAATGCACATGTGTATTTGTGTGTGCATATTTTTGTTAAGAAATTGAGCAATTAAAATTTTTTGTTGAACTGAATATTTGAAACAAATTATTAACAATAACATCTATAGTGAACATTATTCATGGAGAATATTTCTAAATATGTATGGATTGAATTTGAAAAAGTTTCAGAGAATGAGAGGAAGAGAGAGAGAGAGAGAGAGAGACGTCCCACCCACCGATTTACTATCTAGATGGCCTCAATGACCAGGGCTCAGTCAAGCTGAAGGCAGGGGCCAGGCGATTCATATAGGTTCCCAGGTGAATGGTGGGGGCTCAAGTATGTGTGCTATCTTCCACTATTTCTCCAAAGCCATTAGCAGGGACCAGACTAGAAGTAGAGAAACCAACATATTACGTGGTACCCATCTGGGATGCTGGTGTCATAGGAGGTGGCTTTATCAACTACACCCTAAGGTCATCCCCCTGGTAATGATGTTTATATAAAAATATGTTAGAAGAAATCCAATGTAGCAGTTTTACAAGTAAAGCCTGTGGTCTTGGGATGTGATCATATTAATCTATTCAGTGACAAACTGCTTAAAAGCATTTATAAATGCCATGTACCTGTACGGTCTGTCACATTTTACTACTATGAATCATACAATACACTGACTTCTCTGATGCCTCAATTAATGGGACTATCTGACCAGAAGACCTCTGAAACCTGTGGGCGTCCCCTACTGAACATGCTTGTGAATCAGGATGGACAATAATGAGATAACGAAATGACCCCAGGTATCATTTATCATTCAAAATAGGCATGGATAAAAATCACAGAATCTGCCAGCTACACAATTGTCCTAATGTCTCCTGATCACTTATTGTCGTGCATATTATCTTCACTAAAAAACAGTAAGGAAAAATTCAAGGACACATACAAATGTCATTATTTTACTGCCAGCACTTCTGACAATCCATTTGTAGTATTTCTCTGTGTTTGTAGTTAAAATCTTGGAATGATCTCTTTCTCATATTTCAGTAAAAGTCAATTCTAAAAATTTTCATTTGTAGCAGGCAAATATATAAATTTTTAAAATTTAAAATATTGAACGAAATAAGCTTCTTATAATCCTACGTAAATATTTCAATATTCACTATTTGAATGAAAATGTCTATGTTCATTTGGCAAGATACATTTAAAATTATTGAAATGTCTTCTTTCTAATTTAAAGTAAGCAAACGACTTTCAGTGAGTGAACATGTGTTTTAAAGGTCAGGGTTAGAAAGCATTCTAAATGCGTTCTAAGGGGTCAGCTTGTGACAAGCTGGAGCACACATTTCACACAGCGGTAAATGGTCTTACAATGAGCTGGTTTATTTGAAGCAATAAAACCTGGTGGGTGTCTTTTGTACTTGCTGTCACTGGAGAGCCCCTTGTAGACATAATTGGGATATTCACAATGAGTCAGTGTACTAGGACCTGCAGAGAAAATGGTTGTATTTCCATTGAGGATGGTTTTTTTTTTGTTTGTTTGTTACTGTCAGCCAGTTTCTTATTTTCTTTTAATGGATTTTCTTTGTCAACTGAACTATCAAGTGAGACTTCCTGCTTCAGCTAATCCAGCCCCCCCCCTTTGTATTTGTATGTGTTTTATCTTCACAGGACATCTTTTTCAAATGTCCCAAAGTTCGTTCAACCTCATGCCCACAGACCTTTAGTGGGGAGTGTGCAGTTTCTTTTATCTTGCAAGAGTGAATAGTCACTTTCAGTCTCTGTGTAAAATGCATTGTCATTCAAGTCAGTAAGGTGGTTTTTATTCTCTGTGCCTTTGAACTCTAGGGTACACAGAGACAACAAGGTTGGGTTCCAAAAAAGATATCCCAAAATATGGTGCTTTGGCATGCTGAGTACTTTGAAATACAGGAGATTGGAGGCCTTGAAAGTGGTCCCAGAGTTGGTCTCTCTCTTGGTCTCCTGCCCTCCTGTTTGTGATCCTTCTTTCTTCCTGGAAGCAAGTGTCAAAAAATCACAATTCCTCTTCCCCAGGATGGATCAAAGACACAGGAGCCCCTTGTTCCCAAGGAAGCCATAAAAACTATAAGAGACACTGTTCCCCGTGGTCTGAGAAGACCTTTCTTCTAGAGGTACCCTGCCTTGTATCGGGGAGGAAGAGATGTTATACAAATGAGATCAAAAGGAAGCGTTGGCTTTCTCCTCCTGAGTCTTTCATCATTATCTACTTTCTTCCTTTTTCAGCAATCCCATTTCTGCGTAGCTGTCCATTCTTCCTCAAAGTTAATCTTCCCTTCCCAACTCACATGCATACACACACACACATACACACACAACCTTTCCCTTGAGGCTTTCAACCATTTCTGAAGATTCCTATGCTACTTAGCAGCTTGATTGAACAAATCTGTTACACTTTTGTCTTGGTAAACCTTTTTTTTAAGTATGAACTGTGATCCTCACAATGGATGGGATATCCCATACATTTCCAGTTTTAAGGTAACTTTCACAGAACTTGTACAGCCCTGTTACTAAACGTGATCTTGTTACAGGGACAGCGGGCTCCTGTATGAACAAGAAAAAAAAAAATTCAGATGTGAGATAGAGCATAGAGACAACCAAGGCAGAGAAGTTTAAAAAGACAGTACACTTGACAGAATAGGCAGGTGTCTCAAGAAAGAACTGAACACACAGTAAGCTATAGACTGGGAGTTTTATTGGGCCCTCCAGTTTTCTTAGCCCTCTGTCTTTGAGTTATTTCTGAGTGGAGTGCTTCTGTGTATGAAATGCCTAAAATTCCTATCACCACACTGGTATTTATTTAATAGCCTCTGTGGTGCATGGCAGAGGAGATTCCCCTACACTGGCCCTTGGAAAGGCTGGAAACAATCTAACAAAGCTACGGAACTGGGACAGTACATTGTGTGTACAGAAGCTGATCTGCTTCTACATTTCTTCTCTTACTCAGCCTCACCAAAGACTCCTGTTTTCTTTAAACATTTCACATTTCCTTTGGTATCTCTTCTATGCAAAAGATAATGTCAGTCTTGTGACTTCACAACCCCTTCCCACAACTGCTGAACACATAAGTTCAACTGAAACCTTATCTTTCTCAGAATAAATGCTTTTTTTGGGCCTGGCGCTGTGATATAGTGGGTACAACCATCGCTTCCAGAACTGAGGTCCCATAAGGATACTGGTTCAAGTTCTAGCTGCTCCAGTTAAGATCCAGTTCCCTGCAACTGCACTTGGGAAAGCAGCGGAAGATGGTTCAATGCTTGGGTTCCTGAATCCATCTGAAAGATCCAGAATAATCCAGCTTTGGAATCTGGCCATTTCAAAACATAAGGGGGAATGCATCAAAGAGTAGATCTTTCTCGCTGGTTCTTTCTCTCTTTCATTCTTTCTCCTTCTTTTAACCCTTCCTTTCCAAAAAAACAATAAAATCTCATAAAAATAAACGCTTTTTAAGTGTAAAATTTCCAGTTTATTGCCATTGTATCATCCTGCAAGAAAGCAATCGTTTATGAAGATATACAGAATAAGTGGAAAAACAACAAACGTTAAGATAAAGAAATTATTGACTTGCTTTGTTCACATAATTATTTCAAACTAGAGCAATAGAGGGAGAAGGAGTGGGCAGGGTAAGAGGCAGGGAGAGAGAGAGAGAGAGAAACAGATCTTAACTCCATTGCTTCACTCGCCAAGTGGCTGTAAGTGCCTGGTTGAAGTAGGGAGTAGGTCTGCATTCTGGGTTCCTACTTCAGGTCCCTGTGCTTGATCAGCATCCGCTGCCTTCCTAACCGCATTGGCAGGAAGCTCGATTTATGTAGGGTAGTTGGAATTTGAACTGGCGCTCTGATGTGAGGAACAGTTGGGACTTGAAATAGATCTTTAATATGAGATGCTGGCATTGCAAGATTTGATTTAATAATGCCATCCACCACCACCACACCATGCTTGACATTTGCATTTCCATTTCTTTTATTTCCTTCTCTTCTCTTTCATTACACCATCTCATCTGTTGTCTTATGTAGCCCAAATTTTGTAATTAAGAAAATTGTTTCATTTTTTTTCCTTCTCCTTCATTCTCCAACCCAGAAACAAATCTAGGACGTCTCAGATCTCTTCTTATTTTTCATTGCATTTAATCAACTTTGGAGTACATTGGGCTAACCTGCCCCTCGGAACATCCATTTCCTATGTTGGAGTGCCTTATTCATATCCTGGTTACTCCTCTATCAGTCCAGTCTCCTGCTAAAATTCCTGGGAGACAGTTAAATACTGACCTAAGTATTTGAGTCTTGTCATCCATATGAGAAACAAGGATGAAGGTCCTGGCTTATCAAATATCTCTGTGGGCATTTGAGGTGTGACCTAGCAGGTAGAAGACAACCCTGCCAATCCTGCTCTGCCCTGTCACTCTGCCTTCCAAATCCATAAGTCTATACAAAGAATATTTAAGGCATATTCCTATTCTCAGTTTTGGAATTGGTTTGAAAGTCTTAATTTTGTAAAGGCTATACATGTATTCATTTGCATCTAAGGAAATAAAAAGAGTTAGAATAAAAAAGTTTACCTTGGAAAATTATGCATTCTTTAGAACATTCCCTTTTGTTTTGTTTTACCTGGTTAGAATTCTGTACCTTTCATTGCCCTTCGAGCTATTTTGCAACTCTGGCAGCTGTAAATTACTGATGGCAATGCAGAAATATTTACTGAGCACAGATATGAGAGCAAATTCTGTCAATTGGAGAGTCACTGTTTTCCCTCTTCAGCTGGATAAGAAGGGTATCTGCATACATGTTTAAATTTATTTCTGCATCCCAGATCAATACATGCTCCTTGGATTCTCCTTTGAACTACTCATAATTTGTCTTGTTTCCTACTATAATCAATGATTTGGATAAAATTTTGTTTCACAGTTATTTTATGAATATATGGCTCATAATTGTCACTTTAAGACTATCTACGTTTATGTAAGTTTTAACCTTAGGTTTCCAAATGTTATTATAGAATTTAATTTTCTGTTTTGTTGAAAGTCATAGGTAAAGTAGTGTCTATAATTCCCAGCACAGGAGTGCCAATTGGCAAAAACGCTTTAAGAAAAACAGCGAAAGAAGGAGGAGTGTTTATGCATTTTCTCCTTTAGTTCATTCTGATCTGCCTTGATGTCTCTTCTTGTTCCCCTAAGGACTCTTAAACAGACACATTGAGAATCGTGTGATTACAGTAACAGAAGAATAAGCAGTAGGCATTATATAAGACATTTTTTTCAAGAAGTGTACTAATAAGTTTAAATTGCAAGGGGCTGTGAAAATTTAGTTGTGATTCATCATTTGCACTTTAACGGGTGTGTTTAATGCACTTTTACTTGCTTCATTTCACTATTCAGATACAAATGAAGAATCAGTATTACTAATATTGATATGGGATAAGGCCGGACGCCAGGTTAGTGCCATGAGCAGGAAGCTACCTCCCCTACTTTATGGATTTCTATGGGCCTCTTTCCAGCCTTCCCATAATTCATCTCCCTTCACCTGACCTGGGTGGTATATGACACACAGTGTATCTGTTTCTAACATTAGAAGTGAAGCTGGCTACTGGAACTCTTTTCCTTCTTATATCAGTGGGCTAGAGCCAAGGAGGTACTGACGATGCTCTCTCAACCCGTCAATTCTGTATCCTTTCTCCCCTCCTGATCCACTCCCCTCTTCAACGATGTGTGTGTTTGCTTTTACATCTATCAAATAAACTGTTAGGTTATGCACCTTCTATGTTCCTATACTTAGAACACTTGTCTGTACAGAAGGCAAGCACAGGAATTTAAATTAAATCCCACCTCTTTCAGTTCAGTATGAGGATATCAAACCATCTGAAGAAACATGATTCTTGTGTTTAAAAGGAAAAAAAAATAACAAACAGGTATGTTTGGATTGATAAGTTACCTTTCTTTACTGGAGATGAGTACAAGGCAATGAACTAATGTGTATTTTCTATGATTGATCTTCCTAGTTGAAAGCAATTTACTTATGTGGCATTAATTATCCCAGGATTTAGTTTTAAAATAATTAATTTATAATTCCTAAGCTGCCAGTTTTAGAAAGTGATTTCTCTGAGATTCTGTTCACATGTATGACAGGCTTTCCATACTGAAGCTTGCATTATGTATATATATATATTTTTTTCCAAATAAAAAGCATATTTTTCACTCAAAGTAAATTTTGGTATGAAATGTTGACCCAAAAGTAAGCACTTCAAGTGTTGAATAAAGGGATACTTTAAATTACATAAATCATTGCCTCAAATGTATTTCTATAACGAATGAAGAGTAGGTACTACCATTGTTTTAATTTATTGAAGGAAAAGCAGAGTGAGACCTGCATTGTAGTATAGCGAGTTTAGTGAGGCATGCATTGTTGTGTCACAGGTTAAGCCTGCTATGTATCCTTTAGGGCATTAGTTCAAGTCCCAGTTGTTCCACTTCCAATCTAATGGATGCCAATGTGTCTGGGAAGACAGTTGCATGAAAGGCAACCTTTTCTATTTCTCCCTTCCCATAACAGTGCCATTAAATAAATGAATAAATGAATTAAAAGAAATGCAGTGCAACAGAGAGAGGAAAGAAGACAAACACACAGAGACTAAGAGAAGGAGAGAGAGATAGAGACAGCAAGAGAGAAAGAAAGACAGAAGAAATTTCAGTTATTAGTTTTGAAGTTAATATTTAATAGAATGATACAATTTAAATATATACTTTTATTGAGTATATTAAATATTTCTTTTAAAAGAATTAAATAGCCCTAATGTCTCATTCCATAAAAGAAATTAACATTTTGGTCATATTTATTATTTTTTTTCCAATAATGATGAGATTTATGTTTCTTTGGCTAAAACATTAAGAATTTTAAATAACTTTTACATTGCTTCTCTTGTAGAATCCCCTTCATTTTAAGATTTCAACAAGTTGCTCAGATTCTTCCTTTTAAACATGTTTCAAATTCCTTTCCTTTCATTTGAGATTTTAGTGACTTAGTCCCCAGCCTCCATTCAATATCTCAAAGTATATTATTATTATTATTATTTGCTGTTTTATGTGTTTCTGCTTTAACTTCCCAGTCAACAAGTAAAGGGCTCTGCTCTCTGCACTAGAAATATGTGCCTATTGATGGATGTGCATTTTTAAAAGCATAATGCCAACACCAATGTCTGAAAATTTCCATGTAATATTTATTACTCAAGATTCCCTATGCAAAAATGTTAGCCTTCTTTTTACTTTTGAAACCCCCTAAGAAATTGTTATAGAATGACACCTAATCCAAGTACATACCTTGTGATTGAGACAGTTGCCAAATAGTCAAACAGGACTGTAAAAGACAGACATTTTGACAAGGAAGCGTAGAAGTGGTTTCAGAGAGAAGATATGGTCAGGGTAATAAATAAATAAATAACAGCAAGAGAAGATTTATTTAGAAATTTTAAGCTCTATAGAAGTACACTCCATTGAAATAAATGGGAATGTCTTTAAGACCCTCTTTAAGAATATTAGGTTAATTATTTATGAGTAAGTTTTTTTTTTAAAGATTTATTTTTATTATTTTTTTATTGGAAAGGCGGATATACAGAGAGGAGAGACAGAGAGGAAAATCTTCCGTCCGATGAGTCACTCCCCAAGTGAGCGCAACAGCCAATGCTATGCCAATCCGAAGCCAGGAGCCTCTTCTGGGTCTCCCACGCGGGTGCAGGGTCCCAAAGCTTTGGGCCGTCCTCGACTGCTTTCCCGGGCCACAGGCAGGGAGCTGGAAGGGAAGCGGGGCTGTCGGGATTAGAATCGGCGCCCATATGGGATCCTGAGCATGCAAGGCGAGGACCTTAACCACTGCACCACCACGCCGGGCCCGTGAGTAAGTTTTAAAATCCATTTTTTAAAAGGGGAAATTTTGTAAGGGTTTTTGAAGATACACATGAGGTTGCAACAGTGCAGAGAAATCTCCACCCAGTCTTTCTAATAACAACTTAGAAGCAACATTTGGTACAATTTCACAAGAAGGATATTGAAACAATCAACTGAGATTTGTTTGTGGCATGCATGGGTGTGTTGCATTATTTCTGTACGTTTTTTGTCACATCTTTAGTTACACCATCTAATGCTTACTGTTGAGTGTCAGAGGTACAGAGATCTCCCCTCATGCCTTGTACTACCACATTGATCTCTATTCAAACACATCCCTCTACTTAACACTTGGCAACACCAACTCTATTTTCAATTTGATGAAAAATGTAATTTCAGGGCCTGGCACAATGGCATAACGGTTAAAGTTCTCACCTTGAACGCATCAGTATCCCGTGTGGGCACCAGTTCTAATCCTGGCAGCCCTGCTTCCCATCCAGCTCTCTGCCTGTGGTCTGGGAAAGCAGTGGAGGACAGCCCAAAGCTTTGGGATCCTGCACCCAATGGGAGACCTGGAAAAAGCTCCTAGCTCCTACCTTAGGATTGGCTCAGCTCCAGCTGTTGCAGCCGCCTGTGGAGTGAATCATCGGATGGAAGATCTTCCTCTCTGTCTCTCTTCTTCTCTGTATATTTGCCTTTCCAACAAAAATAAATAAATCTTTTTTTAAAAAAATAGAGAAAATATAATTTCAAATAATGTTATATGACTGAATTCATAAAGTGTATAAACTTTTTACAATAGCTTTTGATATTTAGAATTTAGAATTATTATTTGGATCATCATCGAGGTTATAGTGCGTGTCAGTAATTTGTTTCATTTTATTATTGAGCATTATTTTGTGTTATGTATTACTGTATTTCATATAGCCTTTCACCTGTGAAGGACACCGATATTATTTTCAGCGTGTGGATAATACAAATAAAGCTGTATGCTTCCATAAAGCATATTTTTTTCAGATATATTGTAAAGAACAACAGCTGGTTCCTATGGCATTTGCATGGGAGTTGCAAAAGACACCACATGAGTTTCTAGTGTGATTGGAACATTTTAAATGTCAATTATTAATGAGTCGGTTGTCTAGGCCTTTGCATGTTCAATAGTAGTTGATGGCATAGTGATTTCTTGCTGCACATATACATACATATTATTTTTAATGATCTTTATATTATTGATCAGGGTGGGAAGCATTAAGGATTGGGGAAAATAGGTATGATCATTTTTTTTCCACTTTTGATATTTCTTCTTCCTGTATCTGGGGCAAAAGGAGTGACAAAGCCTCCCAACTTCCCCAATACCTGGGGTTGGGAACTGGACACCCAATATCAACCCAGGGTCCCAACGTGGCAGCACAGCCCTAGAGTTCTGCCCAAGTGGTTTTGATAGGTATGGAATGCTATAGATCTCAATGATCTAAGGATGAGGGAACCATTCCAATGTCCACTAGCAGACACAGCTGAATTTAGAATATCCATTCGGCCTGATATTTCACTTTTGTCCTTTGACTGGGGTAGATGCCCAAACTGCTCTGTTCTCCTTAATCTGACATGGAATTAGATGTCCTCTGCATGTTCTAATGGAATGCCATCTCCTCCATGTATATCAGGACTTGCCATCTACTTCTCCATCTCCTCCAATGAGGAAATCAAGCCCTCATAAACTATCCCAGTGACCCAGGCCAGGAGACATAAGCTCCACCAGACTTTCCACTCCACGGCCAGGGCTCATAGACCCAGCACCCAAGCCCCATTGGAGTCCCCACCCATGGGCCTCACACACCCAGTACCCACAGCACATATGGATCTAAGGACCTGGGCCAGATGACCCATTAGAGAGCTGTGTCTGGGCATGGACCATGTTTGACTGTGCTGAATACCCAACAACAAGACCTAAAAAGGTTGTAGACAATGGGGCAAGGATACTCTTCCTGCCACAACAAGAGGTTGAAATTAAAGCTGAAATTAAAGCAAAATTAAGCTGGGTTAAGTACCCACCTGTGCACGTGAGATCTGCCACTTGGAAGAGATCTGATAGACGAGCTTGGAGAACTCCTTTTTCAGGATGCAGTCCCTTCAGGTGAACACAAGAAGCAAGGCAAGGAGCAGCTTGGACCACGCCAGGTTACAGTAACCATCAGCATATATGTGGGTCAGGTCTGGGAGTGGGCCAAGCCAGGCCAGTTCATATTATCCACTGGAATCTGAGAATCAAGATGAGGTAGAGGATGGGTCAGGTCAGGCCAGGCTACAACACCAACTAGTTCACATTAGGGCCAGAACTGGGCACTGGCCGGGTTGGGTTAGGCTGTAGCACCACCAACAGGAGCTTGAACTGGACAGAGCCAGGTTGAACCAGGGCTAGGCTGGACAGAGCCATCCTCCTGCCGTGGTGAGGCAAGTCATGCCAATCTGAGCATGGTGGGTGCTGGGTCTGTGTTCCCCAGGTCTGGGTGTTCCAGTGGTCCCAGGATGCCTGTCCCAGGTTCTAGGGCCCACCTGTGGGGTGGGTACCAGTTCTGTGAGCCTGCAGGGGGTGGGGGGGCAGGACTGGGTAATCTGGAACAATGATTTCTAATGTCAATCGAGTAGGCAGTTTAGTCAAACTGAAATTTTAATTTACATTTCAATAATGCTATTGAGTTGTAACCTGCTTTTATCTGCTTATTTTGCACTTTCATGCTATTCATGTCTTTTGTCAAAAATGAGTAGGCTAGGTCTCTATTCTGATCCAAAGATTTATGTATTCAGTTTTTATAAAAATATCATACAGTATTAATTATTATGGCTTTAATAATATTTTATAAGTAGCTAGCATGATATCTAGTATTTCATTCCCTTTGTTCATAATCACTTAAGTCTTTGTTCTATTTTGAGTTTCTTTATAAAGACATTCGATTTAGTTCAATATAACTTCCTTGTTTATAGAAATTCAGCAGCTGTAATAACTACAAATTAAATGATGTTAAATTCAATTGAGTCAGTTCTTCCCTTGAGTTTTTTTTTTCAGTTGTCAGAAAGCAGCTGAGAATATTTGTGTGAGTCTAAATTTGGCTCCGTTTTCTATTCCATTTTTCTGTTGCAATATCACATTGCCTTAACTATTTTATCAATATAGAATAAAATTAGCATGAAGTTAAGTTATTCCTCTCCATATCTAGGTTCATACCAAGCTTTTAAAAATCTCTTCTGTGGTTTTATTCTTGCATATCATGTTTTAGAATAAACTTGTTTGCATTATATTTATTAAGAAACATTTTTCGGACATTTTGATGGCCCACAGACCAATTGGTGAAAACAAGGAATCCATACTTATTTACTTAGAGCTCTTTTCAAAATTCCTTTATACTTTTGAAAATGTATGTATATGTGACATTTTATCTCTGTGAATACCGATCTCACTCACTCTCACATATATAATAAAATCATTCCATAATTTTGAAGAGCATTCAAATGTATAAATACAAAAAAACCTTTCAGTGTAGATCAGTTAATCAGTGTTTTATTATTTTCATCACCTAGATGTTTTGTGTGACACTATTAATAGCTGAGTATTCACTTTGCTGTGATTTTAATTGGTATGCTATTTTAAGCTAACTCTTTCTTTCTTCTTTTCTTTTTTCTTTGAGTGAATAGGAGGAAAATTCTGTGTGACTCAATCTCTCTCTCTCTCCCTCCCTTCCTTCTTTCCTTCCTTCCTACCTTCCAAAGGTTTATTTGTTTTTATTGGAAAACCAGACATACATAGAGAAGAAGGAGAGACAGAGAGGAAGATTTGCCCACTGGCTCTGTCCCCAGGTGGCCGCAATTGCCAGCAGAGCTGAGCTGATCCAAAGCCAGGAGCCAGGAGCTTCTGCCAGGTCTCTCATGCGGGTAGAGAGTCCCACGGTTTTAGGCTGTCCTCTACTGCTTTCCCAGGCTACAGGTAGGGAAGTGGATGGGAACTGGAATGGCTGGAATACAAATCAGTATCCATATGGGATCCTAGCACATGAAAGGCGAGGACTTCAGGAGCTGGCTATCTCGCTGGGCCCTGTTTTAAATTTTTAATTGTGCATCTTTGTTATTAATATGTAGATATAAGACCAAGTGTATATGTGTTTGCTGAGTATATATGTTGCTCCTTATACTCTGAGTCCATACAAACTCTACTTTATGATTTTATAATTTAAAACTGGATTCTAGCTGAATTTTAGGTGGTGTCTTCATCCTGGGATATTGTGATAAAATTCATAAGACTGGGTGGCTTAAATTGCAGAAGTTTATTTCTCATATCTTGTAAGACAAGAAATTAAGTAACACAGCACTGACCATTCTGCATTTGTGCTGATTGTTTGCTTGCATACTCAAATGACATAATAAAGAAAAAATAAATACCATTTTTGCTTTTTAAGCTTTATTCATGTATTCATTTGTAAGAAAGTAAGAGAGGGATAGAGAGAGAGGGAGAGAGAAATAAAACCTTTAATTTCCTGGCTCACTTCCAAAATATTTGATATACCCAGAGATAGAGCAAGTGGAGTCTGCAGCCTGGAAGTCAGTGTGGGTTTCCCACGCAGGTGATATGCACTCATCTCCTTGAACCTTTACCGGCTGTTTCCCAGAATATATAATGTATAATAACCAGAAACTAGAAGCAGAGTCATGATTTCAATCAAGCTACTCTGGTGTGAGATGTGCTGTGCATATCCCAGACAGCTTCCTGTCTCTTCTTTAGAGAGCATTCAAGTCAGCATGAAGTTCCACCCCATGACTCAATTACCTCTGAAGACACACAATATCCAAATCTCCAGCACTTAGACCAAGGGTTCAATATGCCACAATTGGGGACATGGTTGACAGAGGCCTGGTCCGGCTGACTCAAAAGCTTGCAAAGGATCCGTGGATCAGCAAGATAATAATAAGAACAGATAAGAAGGAGAGGCAGAGGAGGCATGGACCATTATGGCATTATGCTCATAATGGACAACTCAAAATAGTTGCCTTCTTTATTTATACACAAATCATTGCAAGCTTTTGCACAACATCCAATTGTTTCATTTTTACTTCATTACAAAAGAATGACTACAGAAATCCTAAAAAACATCATTATTATTTTAGTTTAGAGAAAATATTTTCAGCAAACTATTACTTATTCAAACCTGCAGTGACCTGGCAGAAGCCAGGAACTCCACCTTTGGCAGCACATGTGGTTACATAGTGACAAGTGGTTTACCTATATTCCAAATCAATTTTTACTAAGCACAAGCTAACTAATACTGCTTAAAATATTAAGAATACAGAGTTAAAAGAAAAGATCATAAATGAAAGAAGTTATAAAATCGTATATCATAGATTCTTTGCTAAATCATATAATCAAATCATGCATTAATTAAGATCACCTTCACCTAGTGCTGATTCAATTGTTTTTTGTTCTTTTGTTAAAGGGCAGTGAAAGGGATCAAGGCAACTCAGCCAATCCACAGAGGGCTTTTACAAGAAACTTCCTTTTATCTTTATAAACTATTTCCTTTCCCTAAATATGAGTGCCAATATAAGATAGATGTTTTTATAAACTGTTTTTTTTCCCTAAATATAAGTGCCAGTATAAGGTTGAGATTTTAAGCCATTTTGGGGGGTGGTGTCATATTTGATTCCCTTTAGAAGATGCCCCATATACTTTCTGCTTTCCATGGTGAGAAATTAAAATGTGTCATATCATGTGTTGTTACAGTTTGAGGTGCATGATAAACAAACTCTTTGTAACTCCATGATTGCCATATGTTCCAAGGTATTATCAAGTCATTTCTTAAGGAAAACATTACTTATACTAGGGCAAACTTCAGGACAAAGGTGGGCACATAACAGAATGTTTGGAGACATTGTGGGCTCAATTGTACTATTGTATACTTTTAGCTGTGTGTCATAACCTTATGTCGCTAAAGATATTTTATCATCACATGATTGATCAATTTGAGGTGTTATACCAGTTACAGGGATCACTTCACATTAGCAGAGAAACAACAACAACATCCTTAGGAGAATTCTATGAAACATCAGAGAGGTGACTGAGTGTCAATTCAATGGGGTGAGGCAGCAATGAGGTGACCAGATACATTCTGCTATGCCTTTCCACGCAGCCAGAAACTCCTCGTAGCCTTGCAAACTGAGGAGCGGTGCTCATCACACACCCATGCCATCTGACCCAACTGCATGGCTTCCCGCAGATGGTAGTGGAGCAGTCGATTCAGGGCTATGGAATTTTAATTGATTGGTGAAACTCAGCATTTTGCTGCATTAGGTTCTGAACATCCTAAATGGCTGTTCAGCAGACATATTATTGCTTTAGCAAACTGAGTCAAAAATTGTTTTTCTGTTTCACAAAGGAAAGCTGACACCTTTTACTCTGTTGGCTACAAAGGTGCATATCTTGAAAATCACTATCATAAACATGCCACAGTAGTCATTAAACAAATGTACACCACAGGGTTCTATGTCTTTTGCAGAATTCATAAATATCAGAAAACAATTAAAGGGTAGACACTCGCAGCAACAAAACTCCATTCATCAGCCCGTTAGATCAGGGCAAGTAATGCTAATGAGGGCGATTATAGATCTCTCTCTCTCTCACTCTCTCCCTCTCTTTTTAAGACAGGGGGATCTAAGTAATTAACCTGCATGCCCTATTTAGCAAACGGGCCAGAGGACAGGAAAAGGTTTATCCAAGAGTTTCCACGTGGTGAAGGTCTAAGCACCTACAGTGATGACTTGCTGTTCGAGTTGTGTTCTTTCCCTGCTGTACTAGTGTCACTCCTGGCATTCCAGATCATCACAGCAACTCATATGTATTAGCACACAAAAGATGTTTCCCACAGTTACCTTTACACATTGTCTGTACCAGCACACTTCACTAACAGACTTATGGAAATATGACATCTCATGAAGGACTAAACTATTGTAATAATATGGGGAAAATCAGGAGTGGGAACTTGGGGAAGCGATAATTCAAAATAAAATGTGTACTCCTATGCTATGAAATTCTTCTGATAAGTTCTTTTCTTTCAACTTGTCATAAGGCCATGTAGCATCTTTTTATTCACCTTGCTGCACTAAAATAAATAAACAAACAAACAAATAAATAAATAATGAAAATTAGCATGCCCTGAGATGAAGTCTTCCCAATTTAGAAGTTTTAAGATGTCCAAGATTATCTCCTGTATTTGTTAGGCTAATAATAAGTGTGCACAGACTTTGATCACTAACTTTAGAAATCTTTAGATGCTCACACATTTCAGATACATTTTAATAGAAAAAAAGCTAGAAAACATCGCTGTGATTTTTAACTCTTAATTTTGCTTACTACTTGTGTTTATAAATAGAGAGTATTCAAATTTGAAACAGTTTTGATTTTGAGAAGAAAATATGAAATACAAAGCTTAAATCTTTTTTTAGTAAAGAATATTATTTTACTTTAAAACTTGAAGTCACAGACTCCAAACAAAACACAAAATTATGAATGATCAGCGTAACTTGCCCCAAAGCTCGTGTTATAATAAAACAGGAACAAAAGAAATGTTTTATGATCAGATGAAAATATTTGACTTCTAGAAGCTACTGTATGTGGTTTGCAAGGACAGTTAGCAAGACAGCACTTAATTCAGCTGAAATTTATGTGCATGAACTATGAGTTTTCTCTATAAAATAAAAGAACCTTTATGGTGGATGTATTCATTAGATCAAATATTTATTTTGCTTCTAAGCAAAATAAAAACAGTGTGATCTGACATGGAATAGACATTTATTTGGTGTGCATTTCTTCTATGTTCACTAGCAATACAGGAATAATAAGATGACATACATCCGGAAAAAATTCGTTAATAAGCAAGTTGCACAGACTTGGGCTGTGGAACTGTGCCTTGGGTTGAAATGGTCAGTTGCCAGAGAAAAGCTTTGTAGCCTTGGAAAGTCTGTTTGGCCTTGCTGTGTCTCAGATTTCTTATCGTAAAATGTAAATGAACAGTCCTGGAGATATATAAAAATGAATGAGTTAATACGCTAGTAAATGTTTTAAGTGGTGTTTTGAAGCATTACCTCGTTTATCCTCAGAAGATGCCTCTGAGGTTCCTTTTGTTCACTAAAGCATAGACTTAGAGATGTAGCATCAGTTGCTCAAGCTCATCTAGTAAAGGAAAAGAAACAAAATAAACAAAAATAATAAAAGCAAGAACAAAACAACAACAGCAACAACAATACAATCCAGTATTTAAATCAATTGGCATATTTACTATCCAATGCTAACAGCAACCATGTCAAGAAGTGCTATCGATCGTCCGAAAGAGCATCCAAAAAAAAAATGCTACTAACTAAGGTAAGTTAATTAGATTTTTGTAGAAAAGTGTTCCTTAGTGACTCTTACAGCTCAGGGTTTTGTTCAAAGGGCTTAGAGCCTGGATTCAACGACTTTGGCATATGTCATAAAAACCAGTGAGGAATTTTTGAGATTCAATTGAGTTTATAGGCTAACATCCTTGGGTTAGTGACCATAGTAAGGAAGTGTCTTGAAAGTATTGCTGAGGAAGTTCTCAGTCATAGGTATGCTGTTAGTTGGTCCACAGTTTTCTCTCCTATAAACAAATGTATCTTGTGTTGAGCATTTGTGATACTTCTTTTCTATCTCAGGATTCTTGAATGCAGAGAAAGGAATTATGTTACCGTTGGTTCTCAGCAGAAAGAGGTAGAATATCAAAAGGACACCTGCTGAAGGATGTTCCTAAAGTCATCTGGATACTCTGATGTTAACTTAGAAATGTTCAGTAAAAACAAAATTTGGAGGGCCCAGCGTGGTGGCGCAAGTGGTTAAGGTCCTCGCCTTGCACGCCCGGGATCCCACATGGGTGCTGGTTCTATCTCGGCAGCCCCGCTTCCCTTCCAGCTCCCTGCCTGTGGCCTGGGAAAGCAGTCGAGGACGGCCCAAAGCTTTGGGACCCTGCACCCGCGTGGGAGACCCGGAAGAGGCTCCTGGCTTGGGATCGGCATAGTATCGGCCGTTGTGCTCACTTGGGGAGTGAATCATCGGACGGAAGATCTTCCTCTCTGTCTCTCCTCTCTGTATATCCGCCTTTGCAATAAAAAATAACAATAATAATAAAAATAAATCTTTAAAAAAACCAAAATTTGGAAATAAAAATAAAAGGTTGATAACACATTTTCCTTTTTCATTGTAAGATTTTTTTTCCTGGAGGAACAGAATAAAAAAATGGTTTGAGATTTGCTTTAATGTAACAGGACAACTCAAATCAGAACATATAAAAATGAATGAGTTACAGAAAGTCAATGACAGATTTCTGAATTTTGATTTAACACTATATTCTAAACTGATAGTATATAGTTATTCTAAACTGATAATATATATTTACATTGCTCCCATTTTATTCTCTCCATCTATTTTATTTTTCATTTATTTCTATTCATTCTTATACTATTTCACATACAAATCCCTTTTGAGAAGAATATTATTGAAAATATTTATTTTATATTTAAATGCTTATAATACATCTGTTAAAATCACCTTCCTTTTGCATTTGAGAGTTGAAAAGGAAATGAGCATTCATTTCTCATATCATTGAAACACAATGATTTGTACTCTTAAACACACAACAGATTAGTTCTATATTCTTGTGGGCAACAGATGGGAGAGAAGAGAATCAGGCAGAAGTTTGGGGCACATGCTGACCCAAATTTGTTTAAAATATTGGAAGAGATTTAAAATCAATAAAAAGTTTTGAAAGGTGCAAAATAATCCAGTAATTTTTATTTATGTAATGAGTTTATGTCTCTACATATCATGATAAAGCCATATATGCATTAAACTAGGCTGAGCATAAAGCAAATATGAAGATTTAGAGTAAGTAATCTCTGTTCATATGACTTGACTATTTATTGGGCTACTTTAAGTATGCATTCACACAAATAAACCCAGATAAAGCCCAGCGTGGCTGACTAGTGGCTAGCATTCTCAGCTAGTATGTGCCAGGAACTCATATGGGCCCCGGTTCACTTCCTTCTAGCTCCCTGTTTTGGGTCTGGGAAAGTAGCAGCATATCGTCCAAAGTTTCAGAGCCTGTACCTGCTTGTTAGACACAGAAAAAGCTTCTGGCTCCTGGCTCCTGGCTTCCAATCTCTTTAGCTCTGGCTGTTGCGGCTACTTGGAGAGTGAACCAGAGGGTGGAAGATTTTTCTCTGTCGCTTCTCTTTGTAATTCTGACTTTCTAATAAAAATAAATATATGTTAAAAGAAAAAAAAAGAAGTGCATGAAAGGCTTTGTATAATTTGCCTAGTTTTAGAGTTTGCTATGATTCCATAGGTAAAGAAACCTCTTCCAATTTAGAGTAAAACTGGAAGCCTAGTGTTTCTGATGCATTTCCCCCATCCCCTTCCCCATCCCCTATCCCCTTCCTCTCGTCATCAGTTTTTGCAGACATAATTTCAATTCAATCTATAGGCACAGGATTAATTCAACACTGATCATAATATTCAATAAGTAAAAAAGCAGGATGATCATAATTCCACTGGAATATAAACACAGGCTAAAAATGGCAGCCATAGTCCAAAGTGACCATTTTGTTTTTATATATTTTTGTACTCCACAGCTTCAATTTCTAGAGGTCAATCACAATTCAAATATATTAAATGAAAAAGTACAGAAAGCAGTCATTTGTAAATATATTTTTAATCTTTATCTAAGAAGCAGGACACACACGTGCGTGCAGACAGACAGCTCCTGTCCGTTTAGGTACTCCTCACACAAGAGAAAGAGAGAAGATACAGGAGAACAAACTCATTCATATAACTTTCATTACACAAATTGTTGAAATTCGAGTTTCTTTATTATTCATTTTACTGTATCCAATTTATAAATTAAGCTCTAATATGTACGTCTGTTCTGGAAAATCATAGTATAGTTGATGACCTTTATTCATGGACTCCACATCTATGAATTCAATTAACTGTAGACAAATAACATTTCTTAAATAAATTCGTCTGTATTAGACAAGCAGAGTTCATTTCTTGTCCTGATACCTGAACAATGACAACTATTAATGCAACATTTGCATTTTATGAAGTATGATAAATATCGAAATAATTTAAAGCGCTTATGTTTATTATAAGCATGTGGTATATGTAAATATTTGCCACTTCTTATAAGGGATTTGAACGTCTTCCAGTTTTTGTATTCTCTGGAAGTCCTGGAACCAATTTGTTATGGATTTTGAGGGATTATTGCATGTGTCCAGGGTGAGCTTCCTTATCTGTGGTTTTGAACCTCCACTGGGAATCTTCGAACATTCCCTGGGGACATGAGAAGAGTAGTCTGCGACTTCACAATTCTGTTTAAAGGTTACCCTCCAGCATGCTACTAGCATTCATTATTATTCCCAGAGCAAAATGTAACACTCAAATGTCTTTACTAGGGAAGACTAGTGGACCCTACTTTCCATATTGCCTCTACATATTTATATGTATGAGCCATTTCTCCCAGCTAATTAGTGTATTATATATATTTTTTCTTAATCCTCACTCATGCAATTATCTATCTCAATAAAATTTGCACTATAGGTGAATGTTGCAGCAGTTCAGAAAAATATACAATCTGTTTCAGACACAGATAAAATGTGTACTATTCTGACTTTTTTTAGATGAAAAGTTTGGGAAATTTTCCAAGGTTATGCCTCCCAAGGCACAATAGGAGTGTGAGTTTAGATATAGATAAGTCATAATCCAAAACAGAACTGAAAAAAAAGAGCATTAAACACTGAAGACATTTCAGAAAGGGAAAAAAATGGTAAGAACTTATTGAACTTTTTAGGTCAGTTTTTGACACAACATTTGTGAGTCAGTATTGATTTAAAGCACAGGAACAATAAAAGGTGAGCCAGACATTGGGAAGTTGTACTCTGCTCAAAAATACATGAATCACATTTTCATCTATTAACAGACTAACAAAAATCAGCCTGAGTTTTTATTTGTTTTATAAGAAAGTATTATAAATTTCTCTTTCTCAGGCCTGGCATGATATCATAGTGGTTAAAGTCTTAGCCTTGAACGCCTGGGATCCCATATGGTAACTGGTTCTAATGCTGGTGGCCCGCTTCCCATGCAGTTCCCTGCCTGTGTCCTGGGAAAGCAGTTGAGGACAGCCCAAAGCCTTGGGACCCTGCACCTACAAGGGAGATCTGGAAGAGCTGCTGGCTCCTGGCTTCGGAATGGCTCCACCTGTTGCAGCCGCTTTGGGAGTGAACCATCAGACAGAAGATCTTCCTCTCTGTCTTTCCTCCTCTCTGTACATCTGCCTTTGTAAAATAAATTTTGAAAAATTTTTCTCTTACTCAAAGATCACTCTAAGTATCCAGAGATGACTTGCATATTCACACTCTCTGAATATGGAGAGGCCTATTCTTTTTTTTTTTTGGTGGGTGTGCTGCTAATATTTGGCTGTGTGTTGGAGAACATTTTGCGTTTCGTAGTCTATGGTGATTATGTTCATGAGTGCCTGAGCCTTTCCTTGTAGTCTTGCTGACTGTTGTGGACTAGAAAATGAGTCACAAGTGATTTTCTGTTTTAAAAACAGATATAAAACTGGATGCAGATATTCATCAGGGTACTTGAATGGGATTTTGTAAGTGTGCCTGTGTACAGGGCACAAGGTCTCAATCCATGCATAAATTGGAAAATGATCAAATCAGAATCATTTACAGAGCTTTCATCTTTTGTTTTTCCATATACTTTTTTTAATTTCTTTTTTTATTATTTATTTTTTGACAATCTTCACATAATTAGGGTAAAAAGGTTCAAGCACTACAGGAAGATGGGCAAGACAATTAGTTTCATATTGGTTCCTTAATATATCTGATGTAAAAGGGGGTTTTAGGGAGAAGCCCCACCCAGTCTCCCACCCACCCCAGGTCCCGGATGTGGGGCATGTTCTGACGGTCTTGCTCAAGTGGTTTTGATAGTTCAACAGTTCTGACTTGCTGCCACTCTCGCCACTCCAAGCACGATGAGGTCATGGAAGAATCCACTGATTGACATAGTCCATCATAGAGTCTCCGTTTCCCCAGTTTTTCACTGCCACCATATGGCTGAGGTGGTTGATTGATTTGTTCTGTCCTCTGTCTTTTGATGGTTAGGGTTCTGAGTCCGGAAGTTCGATTGGGGAGATCCACAAAGAAACTTTGTCTGAGGTGTTCCCATACCAGATTCTTGTATTTAAGAGCTTTCATCTTAAACTCATCATTTCTTTATTGTGAATACATTGAAAATAGGTTTTTTTTAAGCCATGTTAAGACATACTGGATTTTATGCTAACTATGTTCACCCTCTTTTTCCTAGTACAATGTGAGATTTAAATAAATATGTTTTACCTAAACAAATATCCGGCCTTGATTATTTTGGATGTCTTTAGTAGTTTCCTTGTGGTGACAAGAAGCTTAAGCACTATTCAAGACCTCAGCCTAATTCAACTGAACCTGTACATTGCTAAATTGCTGAACCCAAAGTTGTGAGGGAAATGTACCCATATAATGTCCTTAATATAAAAGTACTGCCCTACACATAGGGCATTCCACAGGTGAAATTCACTATTACATGTCGGACAACATCATCCAGGAAATTAGTTTATTTATTTATTTTTTTTTTAAAGATTTATTTTTATTATTTTTTTCATTGGAAAGGTGGATATACAGAGAGGAGAGACAGAGAGGAAGATCTTCCGTCCGATGATTCACTCCCCAAGTGAGCGCAACGGGCCGATACTATGCCGATCCGAAGCCAGGAGCCTCTTCCGGGTCTCCCACGCGGGTGCAGGGTCCCAAAGCTTTGGGCCGTCCTCGACTGCTTTCCCAGGCCACAGGCAGGGAGCTGGAAGGGAAGCTGGGCTGCCGGGATTAGAACCGGCGCCCATATGGGATCCCGGGCGTGCTAGGTGAGGACCTTAACCACTTGCGCCACCGCGCCGGGCCCTATTTATTTATTTTAAAGAGAGATGAAATTCAGGGAAGAGAGAGAGTAGTGCCATCTGCCAGTCTGTCAATACTTAGCTTTTGACTCTTGGGTGTGTCAGTGTTGCCATTGGCTAATACATTAAATTCCCAAATGACAGAAATATCCACACATTCTCTGGTAACCTCCAATTATGCTTTCAATTATGTAGTCTGCAATTTTATGGACAGGTAAAAGCCATTTTTATGGAACTGATTTTGATTTCTGAGGTTATTTAATAAAATGATCTGCTAGCATTGTATCGCAACAATGAAAGGCAGTGGAGTGCATTGCTTTGATTCCAGTGCTGTCAAGAAAAGAGTGAGGCACAATAAACATGCAAATTTGATTGAAGGGAGGATTATATGTGGTCAAGATGTTCTGCAGAAATGACAGTTTTACAGTAGTTGAACCTGATAAGAGAGTGAGACATTTGAATTATAATATGACACACCATACTCAGAGGCATTCCAGCAGTAGTTAATAAAATACTGCCTGAGACTACATATTTCTACTTAATAATTAGAGCAAATGACTCTCCCTTTTTTTCAGTTAACTCATTGAAAACTCAAGAATACAATAACAACGTATTCTTCACAGAATTGCTGGAAGTCCCAGTTGAGTTTTAAACGCACTTACCTAGTCCCCAGAACAGAGCAAACATGCGACAGACTGTAGGCGTTATGATCGGCAGGAGTGTAACAGGTGCATTCAACAAACTGCACTAAAAACATTGCCACAGAAGCCCCATTTTATATTTTAACTTAATTTCAGCAGTGATAGCATTTTCATTGTGATGCTAACAATGCAGACATGAGTGTGGTATAGCTGATCTAATATTTTCTTTAGTATTTGAAGGCAGTATTAATATTTTACCATAGTGAATCATTTATGTCGATGATGGAAAATTTAAAAATAACAAAATGTAAAAGTCCATTTGTAAATTCACTAATTGCTGACACGTTGACCAAATGTAAGGATACCTCAATAAGATCTGGGGAATAGAAATATAATGTAAGTTTACTTTGAATAATTTTGAAATCCAGGAACGATGTTTTATACTAGACCTTTTTAAAAATGATTTTGATGGTTCGTTGGTACAAACTTTATTTGGATTTCATTTTGTCTTTATATTTTTTCAATTCTCTTATTTGGGAGTTTGTTAAATTCTTCCTGCTTTAAAGCAGGTTATTTGGAGACTGATGAAAAATAGCACTGACTAGGACTTAAGCCCTCTATCTGCAGGGGTTCAGTGACCAACTACCTATGTGGTTTACAAGAAATTGGTTTAACCTCTGTTCTCTCTATCTTCTTACTGGCATGTTGAAATTTGAACTGCATAATCTTTGAGGAAGTGGCTAAATAAGATTCTTTAACCACCTGCATCAGCATAACATGAGGTTTTTTCTATTTTAACTAGTTAACTCTTATGCAGACTAGTATTTATGAATTGCTGCTCTGAGAATGATTAGAGTTCCAAATGATGCTTTTCTTTTAATTGTTTCTTGTTTTACTGAAACTCACAGCTTTCACTGATGAGCACTTTACTACCTCAGGAGGACATCAATTATATTCAGAAGCATCCCTATCTGTTTGTTTTATTGGACAAAAGTGTGCTTTCATAATCATAATAATTTTGGCAAACAAAATTCTGACATAAGGACAGTGTTGACACTTGGCACTCAAATGTTTATCCTAAATCTTAATGCTGGAGAATCACTGTGGATGATAAGCATTTGAGAGTACTTTATAAATTGAAGGGAGAGAAAATTAATAGATAATGTATGTAATTCACTAAGCTATTTGAAGTACCCCTGTATTTGCATTTATGTTTATATTTATGTTTATATTTATATTTGAAATATATGCCTAAATATGCCAGTGAGTTTGAAGAAAAACATGTTTCACTCACGTCCACTTCCTGTGGGGTAGAAGACCTTTGAACTATCCATGAGAAGAGATGTTTTAACTTATAGAATTTGAAATTAAGAAGGCACTTTAGATCACTAACATGATAGCAGAAACATATTTCAAATATCAGATAAAATTTGCAACTTATCAAGTGTCATTAAAAGTTTAGTATACGTAAGACAAAAATGCCAAATTCCAGACATTCCAAAATTAGAAGCATTTTGGGCATGGACAAGACAGCGCATCTTCCATATGTGATTACAGTCCAACTGTGAGTGCATTTTAAACTATATAGCATAACAATACTTTCAAACTACATCTGTAAAATGTGTAAGAACTACATATGAATTCTGTGTTAGTGTTTGGGTGCCATTTCCAAAACTATCTACAAGGAGCTATCCTGAAATCTTAAATGTGAAGCCTATCTTTTTATAAACACTTTGAAGAAAGTCTATTGAATCTACATATGACATTAGGGCTGCTGTTGCTTGCTTATTTTCATAAAAATTTACTATTAGGAATGAATTCTCAGGAAAAACTGTGTATGTCTAGATCCTTTCTACTTAATGTGTATCAATTTTGTGTTTTGCCCTGCTTCTTCTTCTTCTTTGTAAACATTATCTGCATCTCCTAAGCATTTGGAGTAACCTCTCCACTGATAATCTTGTATTTAAATAAGATTATGACATAACAATATATCATTTAAAGAATGTATTTACTATGTTGCACAACCAAATCAGAAAAAATGCTTTATCAATGATATTTCATTTAATACGTTATTTAGTCAGACATAACTTGGCATTAAGTTCCTCTTATATGTTCTATCCATCCACCTCTGTAATGTGCTTCATTCCAAGCAGGAATAATCTCAAAGAATGGCTTGCATTAACTGAAATGTCAGTCATTCCAAAACTCACAAGTGTCTACTTGTGCAACTCTTGTCCCATATTACTAGTTAGAAGCTTGGAGACTATTTTGTAAGATCAAAGTTAAACCCTTAAAAATATATATATTCTGTGATAGCTTAATCATAAGAACTATAATGAAATGGAGATTCAATCTGAAGCAAGACTTTTGTTTCCTCTTTCACCAAAAATGTACCTAAATCATACCAGTATGTGCTGTGCTAGTAAGATTATTCACTTTTGAGAACATTTGTACTAGATTGCTAAAATGTTTATAAATAAAATTCAGTAACATATGAAAATAACCCAACATTTTGTACCTTTAGCCCAAACATTAATCCAATGTTGAATACTTGGAAATATATGCTGTAATTCAATGCAACAAAATAATTCAGGCACAAATAAAAACCTTAGCAATAGTGTAGAATTTTTAAATCTGATATAAGATATATAAAAACATCCAACATAAAACAGTTGTTAATACTGAACTACTCAAATTTTGTGCTAGATGATATACTATTTGCAATCATTTCTGTTGAACATTATACTGAAGCTTCTAGAAGTTGTAATGTGTTTTGTAATAATTAAAAATGGCAAAATGTTAGAAATTACTGATGAATATTGAGGGTTTACTATTTTTTCATTGAAAAATGTATAATTTGTTTTGCTTCGTAAATTGCGAATGATAACAAATCATTCCTTCTGCTTTAAAAAAGGGAATTATGATTTGGTGATTCAAAAATTGAAGGAGACAATTATAAAAGATAATAAATGTAAATCATCATAATACATTAACTAAGAAATATAGCAGTCAAAGGATTTGTTTTGGTTATTAAACTGAAAAATAATAGAACAAAATCAATGGTTTTAGAAATAGTTGCACTGTTTTTTCTCAAATATATTAAATATAATTCCAAACTTGATACTTTTCCACAAACATATTCTAACCTGCTTTAATTATGAGTATTACTAATTTTTAGCATCTAAAATTATAGCTCTTTGAGAGTCAAATAAAACAATATTGCACTATTGAATGCATGAAATATTTGCAGTATTGACAGATTTTCCCAATGAAAATCTGAAGTATTATCTCAAATTTAGGCACACTGAAATGAGTGAGTTATATCATATGGGATTAAAAAATTATAAACAGTTCTCCCCATCATCAATACAACGATATGTATGTGCCACAATCTTACCCTAAAACCATGAGTTTTTAGAAATTTGGGGAATCTCAATGTTTCTAATACAGGATCTTGGAGGCCTCCAACATTTTGAGTCTTGTTCCTTCCTAAATAACTAATTTGTCTCAAGGGGGGAAGCATTCACACTGGGCAAAGTCTGGGACACTTAAAATCCTATAAATAGGTGCACTTACTGAGCTGCACTGAAGCACAGCGAAATTATCTTTACTCGATATCCTCTGTAGGTCTCTGTACTGGGATTCTGATTTCTTCTATCCAAATAAAAAGCTATTCTTAACACAAGAAACATTTGATTAGCTCCTGTATCTCAGTGACTCTAGCACACACTAAAAAGCAAAGCTCCTTATTAAAGTTGAGAGTGAACAGAGACCTGGAAAGTTCAAGTAAGTTAGACGTGTTCCTATTGATTGCAACATGGATGAGAACAGGACAAGACAGATAAAAGCCAAAATGTTGGGATTAGTTTGAAATTATCTCTCTAAGGACTAGGCACTTTGGAAAAAGTAGTAGGTAAGTCACAAGTTGCATTTTAACTTTATATACAAAATCGTGAATGTAACCATTTCTCTCTCTCTGTAAACATTCTATACATATATATCTCGCAGGAAATGTAATTATGATTTTATTTATACTTTTTCTATACTTTAGAGCTATTTAGTATGTGCTCTAAGAAAGATGGGAAGAAATAGCTCACAGTTGCCATAGCAGCAAAGATAATATGTTCTGAATTCAGTGACCTGAACCTTGTTTTGAAAAAGAAATTAAGTATATATCCCTTCAAAGCCTACAACCAAAATAACTTTATGTGATGGTACAAGTACAGTCACCAGTACCTTTATTTTGGTATTTGGTTTTTTAAACATAGCTCTTGTAACTGAGTTTATAATTTCAGTTAATTTAAATGTAAGTGTAAATAAACACATATGGCTAGTGACATTCCTCTCTCTGTTTTTCTCATTGAATTTTATGAAAATAAAAATGTATCCACTGAGTCTTAAAATTAATATTTGTGGCTTGCCCATATTAAAAATATACAAATCTGTCATGGTATTATCAACAATGTGTGTATCTGCAACTACTACTATCAGAAATGTATTTAATTTATGAACACATACATTTTATCTTTAATGATTTAGAAGTTTGGTTTCTTTTTTAAAGAAATCCCATTGTTACTGCTTCAGTGTGTCCCATGAGAATATCAAACTGAATAATAATTTTAGACATAAAATTCCATTTTCTTTTCTAAATTACATATTATATCATCTTATATATACCAAATAATACATATTCAGTGGTTATGGTGTTATTCAATTTTAATATTCCATAAGTCATATCTATATGAAAAAATATGAAATCAAAAATCAAGAAAAGATTCAGTTCTTGATGATATCCTAAGAATCCAAACCTTTTTTTTTATAACTAAACAAACACACAGACACACATAGTTCACCAAATAACACATACATTTTATTACCACCACTCACATAATACATACATGCCTGTGTGGGACCTTCAGAGTGTTCATAAACAGCTGTTCACTGAAAATGAATCACTGTAGAAATTTGAGAAAAAAATTTATGTTTGGAGTTAATTTCTTTCCTCCAAATTGAAATCATGCTAACTTGTTACAATACTTCTGAATGGAATCTAATTTGAGACACAAATAAGAAACACTGGTAAGAAAAGGGCTCTTTTGTAGTGAAATAAATGTTACTTCTGTGAAAGGAATAATTAACTCAAAATTTATCAAGAAACACAGTTTGAAAATGGTGAGAACACTGATAGTTTATGAAAATGTTATGAGGAATAGCCTCAAAACGAATCAGCCATTTTAAAATGGGCAATTTCGACCATGTACAGTAGCCTAGCGGCTAATATCCATGCCTTGCATACACCAGGAGCCCAGATGGGTGCCAGTTCATATGCTGCCTCACTTCCCATCCTGCTCTTGCCTGCATCTTTGTGGGAGGACCGGAGGAAGCTCCTGGTTTTTAACTTGAGTTTGGCTCAGCTCCACCTCTTGGCCACTTGGGATGTGAACCAAAGGATGGGAGATCTTCCTCTCTATTTCTCCTCTCTGTAAATCTGAATTTCCAATAAATAAATAAATCTTTGAAAAAAAAGAGTAATTTGTTTTAAGGGATGAGGTGATAATGAAAATGTAGCCTAGAGTAAAGAAAAATGTGTAAAATCAATAATTTTTTCCATATTTCGAGAGGTACAATGAAAACAGCAGAGGGAATAAACATCTTATTTCCCTCAGTTCATAAATTTGTGAGTGAAAATTTACAGGAAAGTAATTTTTCTGTTCATTGAAAACTAAAAATATATATTGTTAAAATCAGTTAACACGGGCCTGGCATGATAGTATAGTGCTTAAGCTGCTCGCCTTGAACACCCAGGATCCCATATGGACACCGGTTCTAATCCTGGCAGCTCCGCTTCCCACCCAGCTCCCTGCTTATGGCCTGGGAAAGCAGTGGAGGACAGCCCAAAGCCTTGGGACCCTGCAGCCACATGGGAGACCCAGAAGAGGCTCCTGCTTTTGCATTGGCTCAGCTCCAGCCGTTGCAGCCACTTTGGGAGTGAACCATCAGACAGAAGACCTTCCTCTCTGTCTCTTCTCCTCTCTGTAAATCTGCCTTTCCAATAAAAATAAATAAATCTTTAAAAAAAAAAAAGAAATCAGTTACAGACAAGAACAAAGCCTTCAGCTGAAAATCTAAAACATCGATGTCAGGGTCCTGAATAATTTCTTTCATAAATAATATCCAAGATTTACAAACAGTTTCAGAAACTAAATAACAATAAAACAAATAACCCATATAAGAAATTGGAAAAAGACATGGACAGATAATTTTGAAAAGATGAGATTCAAAGTCCTAAAAGACACATAAAACGATGCTTAAATTCTCTTTTAAAAAATGTAAATAAAAACAACACCGATATTTCATCTTTTTCCATTGAAAATGGTCTACATACAGATATCAGCAAATAATACTTTCTGCTGAGGATACAGGGAACAAGGTATCTTAGGCCTCTCTTGGTGGAAATGTGTATTAATACAACCACTATGGAAGTCCATAGCAAGACGCTGCGGATCTGTGAAAATAGGTCAGCCATAAAGTTCATTCATCCCCCTCCTGGGAACATATCCAAAGGACATCTAATCAGCATAGGAAAGAGGGACCTGCAACTCAATTTTTATAACAGCATGATTCACAGTTGCTAAGATATGGAGCAAGACCATAAACAGATGAATGGGTAAATTAAATCAGGTACATTCTCTCCGTGGAATAATGCTCAGCCATGAAAAAGAATTAAATTTTACTACCTGAAACAGAAAGAATTTAGCTGGAAAGGATTATGCTTAGTGAAATAAGCTACTTAAAAAAACAGAAGTTGTCTTATGTTCTCACCGACATACAGACTAATACAGAGAGCACAAAAAATATAAACTCTACAAGAGAAATTAGCAAATTGGGGAATAAAGCATCTCAAGTTACAGTAGGAATTCCAGTTTTATGTTTAACTATATGTTTGCTATATTACATTATTTTCTTCCTTCTCCTGTATTTTTCATGGTGCAATACATTTATATACCAAAAGGTAAAGTTGTAATATTGAATTTAATGACCACTGTATTCTAATAACATGGGGACAAATAATAAGAGGAGGAGCAAAGAGTGCAGGAGGGAGAGAGAGGTATCCCTATGCTTCTAAATCTATATCATGAAAAATAGAAAATCTACTGATGTTAAATACATCAAAATCAAAATAAAGAATTATAACCAGAGATGAAGTATGTCTTTATCCCATGATCTGGAAGACTAAATACAATCAAAATAAAGGCTAATAAAAGATGTGATCCAGTTTAAATGAAAGTGAAGCTTTTAAGAGAAACTACTGTGACTACAGTTTTTGATATGCTGAAGATATTTTATTTGTTTGTTTTCTGAGAACTGAAAATTGATAGCACTAATTACTAGAGTATTGCAAAGGAATCAGCAGGACTGGATAAAAAAATACTGCAGTTCATCTACACTATGGAATACTACTTGGCTATAAAAAAAGAAAGAAAGAAAGAAAGAAAAAAAGAAAGAAAGAAAGAAAGAGAGGAAGGAAGGAAAGGAAAGGAAAGGAAAGGAAAGGAAAGGAAAGGAAAGGAAAGGAAAGGAAAGGAAAGACAAAACAACAGAAGACAGTACTTTGTGGCCAAATGGACCAAACCAGAGGCCATTATGCTGACCCAATCCCAAAAAGGTCAGATATCATATGTTTGCTTTAATATAAGATAGTATGATGTCAAATTTAGGGATATTACATGTCAACCCTACTGTATGTCACTTCATACTTTACCAGTACCTTGTATAATAAGATCTTGTGAAGTAATTCATCACTCAACTATGAATAAAAGGCTGATTGTTTGTAATTACCTGAGATGGTCAATTTCCCTTTTATCACTGTTGTTGGTACTGCCCATAAATAACAATGATCTAGTCCTCACTCTACCTTCACTAGGATACAAGGATGATCTCACAATGAAATGACTGACAGTCCCAACATGGTTGGGTGACACTCCAGCGGCAGCATGTGGATATGGGAAAATTCACAAAAGGGACCCATTGTGAGACTGGAGGGGACAACAGAGGAGAAGGGAGGGAACTTGGGGAGGGGGAAGGGAGGCCCCAGAACCAACTAAGCTGTATCAAAAATAATTTTCAAAATTTTAAAAAAGGAATAGAAAGAATTATCGAGTTATCATCATCTAAGATGATGAAAGCATCGTCTTAGATTCATACTAACCCAGGACATGCTCTCACTCATTCATCTCATAAAACAATGGTGAATTTGTTAGGGTTTTTGGTGGAAAACCATTATGTTAAAGTTCTGATTTGGCTCTTGTAACTTATTTTTTGTTTTCTAATCTTGGAAAAAAATCCAAATGAAAGCATTTTTTTTATTGTTAATAACATTGTATTATGTGATACAGTTTTATAGGCACTGGGATTTCCCCTGCTCCTCCCACAACTCTCCCCACATGGTGGATTCCTCCACCTTGCTGCATAACCACAGTTCAAGTTCAGTTGAGATTCCTTCATTGCAAGCACATACCCAGCATAGAGTCCAGCATCTTATTGTCCAGGTAATTTTAACGGCTTCTTGGGGAGACTGAAAGCATTTTGTTGTTGTTAATATTGGGATGAAATCGTTTTGTAGTTTTGGATAACATCCAAATTTTTAAATTGATTTAAAGTATTTATGATCTCTGACAGCTTTAATAACATTGATAAAGTTACTTGAGATATCTTTCTCAGATCTAGAAAAAAGTTACTAAAATTCATATAAAGAAACACAAGGAACTGCAAGTAGCCAAAGCAATCTTTAAAAATAAAGACAGAGTTGTCGGCACCACAATACCAGGCTACAAGATGTACTCAGGTACAGCTGTGATCAAAATACTCTGATACCAGCACAAAAATAGACTTGAAGATCAATGGAACAGAAACGAAATCCCAGAAATGAACTCACAATTGTACAATTAGTATTTGACAAGCACACTAAAATAAATCCAGGGAGAAAAATCAGTCTCTTCAAAAAATGGTGCTGTGAAAAATTGGATCTATGTGTGTACAAATGCAAAACAAGTGTTTTTTTAATCTTACACATTTATGCAAAAATCAACTTTAAATGGAGCATGGACCTATATCTATAACCTGATGTCATCAATTTGCTGTAAAACAAAACAAACAAACAAAAAAAAAAACCTAGGATCTATTCAACAAGACATGGGTGTAGACAAAGACTTTTTAGAAAAAATAAATTCAACAAGCACAAGCTATCAAGGCAAATATAACCAAATGAGATGACATCAAACTAGCACCTTAGCACTGTAAATGAACTCATGAGCAAAGTGAAGAGGCCAACAACAGCGTGGGAGAAAATATTCACAAACTATGCAACTGATAGAGAATTAATATCCAGGATCTATAAGGAACAAAACAAATAATCCAGCTAAGAAAGGGCTCAAGCACATGAAGAGGTATTTTTCCAAGTATAAAATCCAAATGGCTAACAGACACATGTAAATAAAATCAACAGTGAGGTATCACCTTACTGCAGTTAGAAGGGGAACCATCTAAAATTCCAATATAAAAGGAAATACTGGTGAGGATGTGGAGATAAAGGTACCCTAATCTACTGTTGGCAGGAATATAAAGCAGTGGAAAACAGGTTTCTCAGATATAAAAATAGATGCAATATATGACTGAGCCATCCCACGCTTGGGAATTTACCCACTGCCCTCATCCTCAAAATGAAATCAGCGTACGGAAGAGCTAATTGTACACTCATGGTTATTGTATATATATATATCATGGAATACTAATCTGTCCTAACCAGAGTAAAATCTTGTTTTTTTTTTTTTTTTTTTGTAACAAAATAGATACAACTGGAAACTGCCAGCCCTGCCCACCCCGCAGACAGATACCATGTTTTCCCTTATCTGTGATAACTAATACATATAGTGTAAAAAATGTCACAAATATGACCAAGATTAACAATTTGAGATGCTCTTGTTTATAGATTTTTGTCTATACTTTTGAAAAATAGAAGGCTTTTTTGTTGCTGTTGTTGTTTTTGGCTTTGTTTCCCTGCTTGCTACATCACAAAATCTGTACTTAATGGAGCCTGGAAAAGCAAGGTGAAATGAAAATGTGCCATTGTAAAAACTGAAAAAAAAAAAAAAAGAAAAGAAAGAGCATAAAAGAAAGGAACAGAGATGGTGGGCAGGACAGGGCAGGCATAGTGTGGCAATGTTTGCTATGCTTCTGTATATGCATTGTCAAATATTCCATTTATATAAATGAAATAATTATTTGAATTATGTATCTTGTATCAATTATCTAAATAATGTGTGAACTACATAAGTAAGGTGATTTGTATCGACTAGAAGTCAGTAGAGGTGCCATAGGAGCAGCGTTGGGGCTTACTCGTGAGGAAGAAGTCACACCTCAGTGCTCCATCATTAGCTCTTTAGTGGATGCTTTTAGAGAGTCCTCCCTAAATCGGTGCAAGTGGAAATGGACTGCAGCATGATGGGGACTGGAAGAATGTGAGGAACATATACACAGCAGATATACTCCACTTAAAAGAGCGCTGGTAGTCTCTTGATTAAAAGTTAGGATGCAATCACTTTTGTTTTGCAAATGCATATATTATTATAAACAGAGCATTAGCAGAAGCATGAATATGGATAGAACTACTGATAATACATTAGAAGGTAATAAGTATCCAAGTGCTGGAAACATGTGAAAAGGTGATCACTGCTATATTCTAACACACTAAAAATTATGCATTTGGGCATTGTGAGCAGTTTTTTTTTTTAAGATTTTTTTATGTTTATTGCACAATCAGATAAACAGAGAGGAGGAGAGACAGAGAGGAAGATGCACTCCCCAAGTGACTGCAACAACCGGAGCTGCAGTGATCCAAAGCCAGGAGTCAGGGGCCAGGAACTTCTTCCAGGTCTCCCACATGGGTGCAGGATCCCAAGGTTTGGGTCGTCCTCAACTGCTATTCCAGGCCACAAGCAGGGAGCTGGATGGGAAGTCGGGCTGCCGGGATTAGAACCAGCCCCCATATGGGATCCCAGGTGTTCAAGGCAAAGACTTTAGCCACTAGGCCACAATGCCAGGCCCTGAGCATAGGGTTTAAGGCAGAGCTTTTAAATGACCTTGTTTCTTTTTGCTATACTGAGTAAAACTGGAGGGAAAATAGGGACAAATTTAGGGGAAAGGCCTTGTGGTATAACAATGAAGATATTTGGTGTTTCTGGCACAGAGCTTCCAAAAGCCTTAGCATCTCCTGAGTAACAAGGGCAAAAAGAGCATGATTTATTTTGGTGAGGTGAGTATTGGTGGGTCCCTACACATCATCAGCCCAGAGCTGGTTATAAGGAAGATTTTAAGGATAATATTGACCATTAAGACATAAAGAGAAGACCCACGTGGCTGTTGAGATGTTGCCACATCAGAAATACGTGAATTCAGCAAGGCCGTAGTCACATTCTAATGTGCTAGCTTGGTCCCCCTTCAAACCAGAAAGATCTGTTCAACTAGGAATCTACAATTTATAATCCTTAACTGTTTGGCAAATAATGTCTGCGACTATGTTTATTTTGCATATTCAAGTTTGGAAGGCAGAGGTAAGGTTATCCTGGGCTATAAGGCTAAATCCTATGTGAAATCACATGACTGTACAAAACAGAGGCTGAGTATAGTGAGAAAGGCAAAGCATGATAGAAACAGGAGGAAGCAAATGGGCTCTGGAAACAGAGATGTGATCACAAACCAAGTACCGCCTACAGCCAGCAGGTGTACAACGATTGCTGTGCAGAGGCTGCCACAAACAGGCTCATGGCACCTACCTTTTCATTTCAAATTCCCCATGTCTGGAGCTAAAGAATAATATTGTTCAGTGTTGAGCTACTAGATTGTGGTAACATGTTACAGCAGCTAAATCTAATTTTACCTTCAGAGAAAGTTGGCATTCATAGAAACAGAACTAAATGGAAGATTTAAATGAATGCCTTTTCTTCTCTCTTTATTAATACCATTTATACCCAATTTTCAACTCCCCAGGTGGCAACAGAGGGGGAAAGATGCCATGGAAATATACAGCACTTATGTGTATACATCCCCCCCGCCGAGCTGAGAACAAAACAGAAATAACTGACAGTATCATAGGATATAAATGAATCATTTGCTAATGACAGTTTTCAAAATCAAAGTCTCTCATACCTCATGCGAGTGAAAACAATGTTCGTGACTAAAAGTGCAATCATTTCTCCTTATACTTCTAAATACAATTATCAGAATAATCTTACTGGTATCTGAATAATCTTACTGTTATTAGCATAATCACAGAGACACTAGAATCTCATTATGACTAATGTTAGGCAACAAAGTTTATACAATGCTGCTTAGTTTTTTTAAATAGAATACTAAGACTGAGTTACCACTTCTACTCCTTCTCATGAACTCTCCTAAAAATTTCAGGAACAAACAAGTCTGTTTTGCATCATCCAAAATTAGTGAATCTATTTCTTCTAAAAATCATATATATTTTTTAACATGACAGGGTCCTTCAGACAGTTTATTATTCCTGTGTAAAAAGATGTGAATAGTGTGAATTAGAACAATTTTAAAGTTTCAATATTTCATATAATCTTGGTTTTTTTTTCACTCTATGTGACATGGCTAATAATTCTGCTTATAGACACTTTCAAAGTTCTGCCTGGTTGTTTTATGTGGGTGAAGTGAGATTCAAGAACAGATATTGTAACAAGCTGGATAACACTAGTTGCAATCCTGCTTGCCTTTTTTTACAATAGTCACATCAAATGAAGGATACAATAAAACTGAATCCACCTTCACTGCCAACAAATCCTATGCTTTTCATAATTACTGATGTTTATTTTTTTACATCAACTTACAACCCAAAGTGTTACATCTTACGGTCTTGCCTCATAATTCATTGCGAACAAAGTTCAGTAAAACCTTCAGCAATTCAAAAAGATTCTTAAATACAAGCTAAGCAGAGTTCACACATGAAAGTGCTTCAACTATTTATTGCATTCTTCAAGCAATCTCAGCTAAGCTTTTGTATAAACAACTAGTCACATTCAGAAAAAAGCAGAAATTAACAGCAAAAATTATTCCCCACAAAAGTAAATTGTCACAGTTGTGATTAGAACATAGTGATGGCAGCATGTGAATGCTGTGAGCGGTAAAATGATAGATCAAAAGTACATTCCATCACTCACTCCCTACCTGTATTGTAGACCGAAATTCTGAAGACTGAGCACCTGAGACTGAAGGGATTTAAGGTCATTCAATGGACACACAATATTTTCCTCTTTAACAATAAAGAATAAGCAAATTTACCATTAAACATCAACTTCTAGCATTTAGAAAGATCATAAAGTTGTGAAACACATGATTTGCACTTTCACATCACTGTTTATTAGAAAATGCTAAATAAATTTCATGGTTTCTGTTTGTCTCTAGACAGTTATTTCCAGGAGGAAGTATATTGGCTTATTCACTGATGATGCTATTTGATCGACAGTTGGCTGCATGAGAGTGTTTACCTATTGTTATTAAAATAAAATATTGACATTTTATTAATATTAGACATTGCTTTATTCAAACAAAAAATGCCACTGCTAAAAATGCATGAAAAAGGGATACAAACTAAAACCTGGAGGGTAATACCAAATGACTGGCCTCATTAATTAGTATTCAGTTGGAATTTTTCTATTAAATTGGAAATTTAAATAAAGATTATATACATCTTTCACTCCATGCAGAAATATGGATTCATGAGAGTATGCAAGTTCACAGTAAACTGCTTGGTGCTGAGACGTGAATCTTCTTACTACATTCAAGGAGTGATAGATACAACTTCTGTGGAAAATTTTTTTTTTATTTTTTTTTAAAGATTTATTTTTATTATTTTTTTTTATTGGAAAGGCGGATATACAGAGAGGAGAGACAGAGAGGAAGATCTCCCGTCCGATGATTCACTCCCCAAGTGAGCGCAACGGGCCGATACTATGCCAATCCGAAGCTTTTGAGAATTATTATAGGTTGCCCAATCTAATAATCAGGTATGATTTTTCCATGTGAAACAATTAACCGTTCTTTAACATACCACGAAGTGGCAAGATTTGTACACTGAAAATTTGAGCATAGAAAGATATTATTAGTACTTGTATTTCAGATGCTAGTGTCCCATGTTAGACTGGATTGGATGCTTCTCTTTGGTTCCTGATTCTATAATCCTGCAAAGGCAAACCCAGGGAGGAAGCAAATTCCTTCCTGCCACTCACAGGTGATACCAAGACTTGGTTCCTATCACCAAACTTGGACCGCAGCAAGAGTCCACTGTGTGCATGTAGGCAGTGAAACTGCAGATGGTGCAGTCTATGTCTGTCTCTCTCTCTGCGTGTGTCTGAATGCCAACTTTAAATGAATGAATAAATAAATAAACAAACAAAACATAGGGAAGAACTCAGGGAAAAACAAAATGTTCAGTATCTCTATTCTTTTGTCTTGATAATGAAGAGTTTCAGGAAACAGTATTAGCTGCTTGTCAGAAAAAAATCCATTTCATTGTAAAAAAAATATGATAAATCTATACTAGAGTTGAGAGCCTTTTAGTAATTGTATCCATTGTATAACCGACTACAAAGACGAAATACAGCACCTTAGGACTTATTTCATAAAGGCAAGGATCTGACTCATAAAGGAAGCATGGTAATGGTTAATTGCTTCCAAATCCCTCACCATGACACTTTGCCAGCCCACTTTATCTTTAGTAGTAGCCTTTCTTGCAGGATTTTTTTAAAATCTGTATTTCCCTATTAGCTAATGATACTGAACCTTTTTAAGTAGTTGTTTTTCATTTTGAGAACTGTTTATTCAGATCCTTTTCCCATTTTGGAATGAATCGATTCTTTTCTGTTTCTCAAGTTATTGACTTCCTTATATATCTTAGAAATCAGTCCTTAGTAATATAGTTAGCTTTCAAGTATTTTCTCCTGCTAGATATTTTATTTTCTTTAAAAAATTTTTTTTCTATGTAGAAGCTTCTGAGTTTGATATCATCTCCTATGGTTTCTGTTGCTTGTGGTTTTGTTTATCCCAAAACATTTATGTCTTCTTCTAGCAAGTTTATAGTTTTCTGTATTATATTAATTTTTTGGCTTATCTAGAGCTGATGTTATGTTTGGTACTTGACAGCTAATCCTCCTCCAGTTTTTCTTCCTCCTTCTTTATATTCTCTGGTAGAATAAAATAGGCATTGCCAAGCACCAAGTAAGAAACTGGTCACCTATTGTTTTATTTCTGGGTTCCTCAAGGAATTAGGAATAAAGATTGAAATTGGGGCTGACAGGTGTGTACAAGTTCCTGACAGATCACTGTAGGTCTGACTAGCCTTTGATTAGTCAATAATGTTATGTTCCTTAAGAAATTTATGTTGGCCAGATGGGTTTCATTTGATGGTCAAGGAAGGGGAGGAGGGTAGTTTCTAAGCCATACCTGGATTGTCCCTATCTGGATTTGGAATTCCCTTAAACATATCCTTGCAGCAACACAAGTCAACAAAGCTTAATCTGTTGTAGAAACATTGGCTTCTTGAGGTCAGTAACTGGAACCTTGTAAGTTAGGTTCCAAATTCAGTGCTTTCCTTTTGATAAAGGCAAAGACACCCTTGGTTATGTATGCCAGACAAGAGGCTGAATCTTGCCTTTACACTATAGGGGTTTGGTCACATTAGATCGTTTCCATGATGCAATCCTAAACTTGGCTCTACTTAACAGGCCAGGAGACAGAAAAGGCATGAAAAGCAGAAAGTAGTGACAGAAACTCTGGGATTTCCCTACAAAAATGCAAACAGAAGCAAGCCCCGAATCACCACATACACTTATGCATGGAAGTAAATATAATTTATAGCTTTTTAGGTAAAATTATTATCATTTTTATAGCTTTTTAGGTAAAATTAGTAACATTTTTATCCGTGAATATTGCAGAATCACAGTGATGTCAGAGGTGTGGAATGTAATTTGAATCAAAATCTTTGCCTTCTGTCTAAGCAAGCAGTCCAAATGCAGGCACATATATGATGCATAAATGGTAAAGTTTATTTCAAAGGCCATTAAGCAAACATCTACTCAGGAGCATAGTTGAGGAGTGGAGTAGGACAGGGAGGGATGATGGGCAAGGGAGAGAAGTAGAGAGAGGAAACATTCAGCATCTCCTTTCATTTTGGTCTTCAATGAAACAAGGTCTCTCCCAGGTGTTGGAATCTTGTGAGTTTGGAAGGGAAGTGACACTTCCCCTCTCAGACCCCAGGTAAAAAGAGCCACATCTTGGGAAAGGGACAGTTTGCCTGACAGGTTAGGAGTGGCATTCATAAGGTGAGAACTACAGGCTGTCTATGACTTTTGATATGTACAGATAGACTAATAGTGATAAATTCCTTAAGATTTTATTTATCTGAGAAGGAATGTATTTCTCTCTCACTTCTGTTGTTTTAAATGTTTAGTTACTTTACTTGAAATTCAGAGAGAGAATAGAAAGGGGGGCGGGGGAGAAAGAGAGCACACAACAGAGGGAGGTCTTCCGTCTTCATCCATTGGTCCACTCCTCGAATGGATGCAATGGTCAGTGTAGGGCTAGTCATAAGCTGGGAGCCTGGACCTTCTTTCTAGTCTCCCAAGTATGTATTGGGACCAAGAACGCATTCTATAGCTTTCATAGGCCATAAGCGGGTAGCTGGAGCAGAAGTGGAGCAGCCGGGCTATGAACCAGCACTCACTGGGTATGCAAATGCTACAGGTAGAGGATTAGAGTGCTATACCAACACACTAACAGAAGTTTCTTTTAAGTTATCTGGCACTAACATGAGTTTTGAAGAAGGGCTCAATGTAATGGCTCATTGCCTAAATCCTCACATATTACAAGCGCTAGGATATCATTTAGGTGTCTGTTTTTTTGTCTTGGCTGTTCCACATCCAACCCAGTTTCTTACTGTGGCCTGGGAAGGCAGTGGATAATGGGCCAAAGCAGTAGGACCCTGCACAAAGAGGAAGCTCCAAGCTCCTGGTTTCAAACTGCTTCAGCTCTGGCTATTGCAGCCACTTGGGAAGAATATATATATATATATATATATATATATATATATATATTATAATATAATATAATATAATATATTATAATATACCTATTATATTATAATATAATATAATAATATCTAATATATATATTATATATATAATATATAATATATATATAATAATGGAATATATATATGGAATATATATATTCCATTATTTGCAAACTTAAGGCTCTTGTAATGTAAAACATTTAGGAACTTGTGAATTCTGCATTCTGTTAACTGGTCTGGCCTTGCCCTTCAGATGCAGCTGCGGACCCCCTGCCAAGGACATCAGTCTACTTCTTCCTGTTCTTTCTTTTTTTCTTTCCTTTTCTTTCCTTTTTTCTTTCTTTTTTCTTTCTTTCTTCCTTCCTTCCTTCCTTCCTTCCTTCTGTTTTTTTTTTTTATTAGTTGGACTAATGAAGAGTCTATTTTGTTGATTTTCTTAAAGAACCAGCTCTTTGATTCATTGATCTTTGGGTCTCTATTTGGTTTATTTCCTCCCTTGTTTTGGTTATTTATTTTTTTCCTACTAATCTTGGGATTGCTTTACTGTTGATTTTCTAGTTCCTTCGGCTGTAAGGTTACCTTATTTATTTGGTACTTTTCTGATTTTAACATAGGCATTGATTGGGATGAGCTTTCCTCTTAACACTGCCTTGTGTCCCATAAATTTTGATATGTTATACTAATGCCTTCATTTCTCTCAAGCAATTATTTAATTTTTCCTTTGATTTCCTCTCTAACCCATTGCTCATTTAGTAGCATATTATTAAGTATCTATGTATTTGCATGTCTTCCTGGGTATTTTGACTTCTTGGTTTCTAGCTTCATTGCGTGATGGTCTGAGAAGATGCATGGTGCTAATGGAGATCTGAAGCTGCTGGCTGTTAGATCTGGGGAGCACACAGACACTGCAGGACGCAAAGCTGGTGCTGCTTTTCTGTGGGATCAGCTCAGTGTGATTAGATTGAAACAAGCCCTCTCTGGGCTATCCCTTCATAACTGCACACTCTGTCCCACTACACAGGATGTCACTCAATCTGGCGCCACTTAGAGTCTGTGCTGTGGGGTCCACTCTGCTCCTGAACAACTTCTTGTAGTCTGCTGCTCATTCTTTGCTTATTGTTGGGTCAGAAGAATTAGCAGTATAGGCAGTTCTTTGCCCTTATTTGCCTCCAGAGCTTCTGGTAAACTTCTACTCCCACCTGGATGCTGTGGAAGCTGTGGCCACTACTGGATCTCTGGCTGCCACTAGAGCCCAAACACCGCAGTCTGGATCGCTATTTGCCTGCAACACCACTTCACTGGTCACTGTTACTTCCCTGCATCCAGGAGTTGCTAGGTAACACCCTGCACTGCCTGCTTTCTATATTTTCCTGTAATTTGCTCCTTTTGCTTCAACCTGTGTAATTATTCTCTGTCATCTAAAACCTGTCTGCACCCTATACCGCCATCTTGCCTCTCTCTAAAAGACTATTTTCTTTAAAATAAGTTTACAATCATTCTGACTGTTTCCAATAAGATGAACACAATATTGACATTTCACTAGTGTTATATTCTCCCATTAGAACTTGTATTAAAACTTGGTTTACTCATAATTTGTTCATCTTTCTTCTTAATGATTATCAATGATGTCTTTTATAGTGTTTTTCCTTTTTCTTGTATCTTCATTTTCAATATTTTGTTTCTTTGATAAAGGTTTCCTTTAACTGCTAATTCCTAGCTTTTTTTTTAAAGAAATTTATTTGACCTAAGCACATTTCCCTATACTATGAAACAATTTTGCAGTTTATTTTCTTGTTTCTATTTTGTAGATACTCAGTTGCACCATCTATAATTAGTGATAGTTTCCTTTCTCATTTTATAAGCTTTAATTACCTTTATTTAGTTGTATCTTTTGTCTTATTACATGATTAGATACATTGACTATTAAATTTATACACATTTTATGGAACACCGATTCAACATGATTTGTTCATCCTCTGAAGTCAGGGGCATACAGTGGAGACTGAAAATAACAGGTCTACTGACCTCTTTCAAGGCATTGTAGAGCAGAGTAAAAAGAACACTAATAACCATTACAATAGTTATGACAGCATTTTCAATAAGACATTTAATTTTTAAATCATCTAAAAGGTTTTATTGATTATTACATAAAAATCTACACTTCAGCTCAAATTTTTGAGCTGGAGAGACACTATCTGAAAAAGAGAAAGTCAGAAAGCAAAAATTTGTCTTCATATATTATGGTGTTAGTCATTCTAAAATTATACATCCCAACTTTAAAACTGGAGTCCAGATTAAAGCACATATGAATTTATTTGAAAATGTAATAATAATAAAGCATTGATTTAATATACAAATTGAGAGGTGAAATTTGTAATTGTTTTAAAACATACTTTTAGAATCACTTTAATTTTTTGCTACAAAATAAATGATGATTTTGCAATCAATCTACAGAAAACACAGTCTAGGCTAAACAGAATTTGCACTCACACTGTGTCTTTGTAGCTTATTGTACAAATAATCAATTTTTACTGACCAGTAAAACTATAGTCAAATTTGATCAGGAAGTTCTGTACAGTAACATCAAGAAAGATGAAACAAAATTCAGTTTGATTTTCTGAGATACACATATTTTCCATTTTTATTTTATTATTTTTTATTAATTACATAGCATTATGTGACACAGTTTCATAGGCTCTGAGATTCCCCCAACGCCTCCTCATACCCTCCTCCCATGGTGGATTCCTCCACCTTGTTGCTGTATTACAGATCAAAATCAGTTGAGATTCTTTCTTTGCAAGCATATACCAAGCAGAGTTCAGCATCGAATTGACCAGATAGATTCAACGGTTTCTTGGGGAGACGAACTCTGGTCTGAAGGTAGAGCTGGCAGAATATCGTTCCGATAAATTAAAAGCCCCAGCATAGCATCAACAACAATTTACAACATTATGGAATTAATTGACATGGTATTAAGTAACCAATATGTTAAAAAATGCAAGTTCTTAACCACATCCTATGACTACTTCATTGACATTTCAATTCTAGTTTATATACAGCCAGCTTCTATCCACCTTAAAATGGCTATAGGGTACTATTCAGCTGCCTCGTGTCTATCCTCATTTTAGTATTTAGCAGTCTATAATGTTGAAGCATAATTCTACTGAACTTGGCAGATTTTAGGATAGTCTAAACTAGGTTATAACTCTAGCAAGGCATATGTCAACATTTTGAGTTGTGGAACTGTCTTAGGAGGAGTGTGCAGAGAAATCTTCCATCCCTAGTGAGGAGTAACTAATCTTCGTGTGCTACCTGGTAAAATATATGTGAATCCACACTGACTGTTTCCTGTTTGGTTCTAAGTTTTCCTTGTTCTCTGTCTATCTATTCTAATTTTGCTTGTTTATTTGTTTGTTTTTTGGAGGGCTCCGGAGCGACCCTGATGGTCTTTGCAAGAGAGGATGGGGATCCAAAGTTGGAACTAATAAGGAACAGAGAAAGCTCCTCTCCCTAGTCTCGAAGGGAATTTACTGTTCTTCTGTTTCTGCAGGCCGCTCAGGGATCCTGGCTGTTGTTCTGATGACGTTGGATCCTGCAAGGAAGGATTTGGGCTTCATCCATCCCATGTGGTAGATCCAAATGGGGGTGAATGCCCTCTGAGTTCTTGGAATGAGGCTGACGCTATGACGTAGTAAGGTAAGTTTTTGCCCATGTTGCCAGTACCTGTAATGTGGGTTTGTGTCCTGGCTTCTCTACTTCCAATCCAGCTTGTTATTTATAGCTTGGGAAAGCAGGAGAAAATGTCTCCAGCCTGTGGGAGACCTGGAATAAGCTTTTGACTCCTGTCTTTGAATTGGTCAACTTCTAGGAATTGCTGCCATTTGGGAAGTGAATCAGGGAATGTGTCTCTCTCTCCTCTTGCTTCTCTCTTTAATTCTTTTCAAAAAATTTCCTTTTTATTAAAAATATTTCCTTTTATTAAAGTTATGTACAAGAATAATGGCTAAATTTGCTTGTTATAGTTCCCAGTAATCAAGATTTTAGTTCATTTACATTCATAATGTAGTTACATTAGCAACCACTTTCCTTAACCCAAATGTTCTTTTATTCTAATGCCTAGTAGAAATATTAGATGATCCATTTCAATTTCTGTAAGCAATTTCTTCCCTGCCTCATACCTTAACATTTTTGACCCAGGAGCTTATTTCTCATTAATTAAAAAGAATATGCATACATTGACATTTGGTAAGTAATGAATCATTGCTACTATATGATACAAATATCCTAATTAGACTGTTCCTGCTCATAAGCAGTCACTTTGACTAAAAAGCATTACTTAATGGATGACTGAGAAGCCAAAATGGTTAATAAGTATGCACGTTTTAATTGTCTAGAAACTCAAATGCCAGAGAGGCGAAAAAATGAAAAAACAAAAAGGATGGATGAAAGCAATACATAATAGAGATTTATTGCAGTATGGCAAACAAAACACCAAATAATCTGTATGAAGTGTCATTAACTGTTTCAGTACAGCAGCATACACTTTTGCCATTTAAACATAAACTAATAATGCAAGCTTTATTTGACCCAAACTCACCTTTTGTAAGTAAACATAGGTGGGCAAAATAAAATATATGTATAAACTAGATCCAAACCCTAGGCATTTAATTGGCCATCAATATTTTAAGAAGCCTTTAATCACATTCAAATAGTCACTAATTCAAAGTGGGTTTATTTATGGTCTTTAACATTACAAGTGCACACATATTTGTAGTTTTATTTTATGAGCTAATCCTTAAAGGGACAAGAGTTATGGAAAAAGGTGGCACTTAGTTGGAGTCTAATTCATTCACAAAACAGTGAAACAAGACACAGTAACATGAAAATGAAAGAAATAAATATTGCCAACTACCTCACTATCTGGTAGTCAAATCCCTTCTCATAAACTCATATTCCATCAATAACATATCTGAAATTTTTATATTGTAATGGCCCTTGACAGCAAATACAGCAAAATTGTGATGACAAAAGGATTTGATGATGAAGTCACAAATGGGCTATTTATATTCTTTTAAGAATTTTCATCTACATTAGCTTAAAGAGTTTCATTGTTGTTACTATGACTATTATTATTATTATTATGGTACATCTATATTTGTATATGTCTATTTAAAAAATAATATTGAAAGTACTCTCCCTAAAAGATGTTTGAGTTTATTTTATGACTGTCATGGTGAAAGGCTTCTTATGGGGAGAGCAGGCCATACCCATGCTTGATTAAAAGATTCTCGAAGCCTGTTCTAATAGTCTAGCTCAGGCCAGTGTAAGATGCCCCACACAATTGCTAGTTTCTAGTTTATATCCATATTTCTGTCTTCTATGTCAAGTGCTAGACTGATAACTTATTTAAAAAAGTATATTTTCGTTAATTTATGCCCACTGAACTATTTTGCAGCCAAATAAATGAAGTAAGTTTTTAGTCCCTGCATTGTCACATTTGTTAGAGTTACTGGTAGAATACATGCCAAAATTTCTTCAAACAAACAAATGAGAGACTAAAAATTATGCCTGGTTTTAAGATCTTGAATGTTACACTGGATACAAGGAGTAATAAATAGCAACAGTATTGACTTTAAAAATCAATTATGATAACTATTTCAGAAGCATCATGGGTTAAAAGAATGAAACTTATGCCAGCCTATTTCCTTGGGTCATAAAATCTGGAATCCTTCTCTGGAGTAGGAAGAAGGTAAGTAATCTATCAAAACATGAACAAAAGATTTTGTAAATTTTTTCGTATTTTTGTTTTCTATACACATTACTAGTATTAAGATGTAAGAAAATATATAATTATTGGGACCAGTGTAGTGGCATTATAAACTAATCCTCTGCCTGGGGCAGGACCAATGTTCCACATGAACTATAGGCCTGGCTGCTCCACTTCTAATTCAGCACCCTGCTAATGGCCTGGGAAAGTAGCAAAGGATGGCACAAAACAAAGGAGGATTGCCCCTGTACCCGTTGGGAGACCCAAAAGAAGCTCCTGGCTCCAGGTATCCGACAGATTTGTCTGTTCAGGCCATTTGGGAAGTGAACCAGAAGACAGAAGATCTCTCTTCGTCTTCACTTCTCTATATATACAACTTTTTCAAGTTAATAAATCTCTAAAAAAGAAAAAATGTACATTTATGCATGTACATACATGCATATATGAATATGCTTGTTGTATATTATGTAACTTTAAGGGATATCAAATGATATATAATAGCTGTTAAGAACAACATTTCTATTAAAAATCATTTGCTTGAATTCTATATTTAATATTCTTCATGTGAGTTATGTTAAAGATGTTGTTTAATCCCTTTAAGCATGAATGCCTGTAAAATGTGACAATGAAAATTTTGTTCCATAAATGCAGGCACTCCATGGGAAATACAGGGACTTGAAACATGTTAACTCTAATAACTATATTCACCATTCAGCATAAATTTGAAAATGCATGACTAGAATCTTACTTTGTAACTTATATTAAATCTCAGCTTTGGAATTTACTGTTAAGCAAGTTATTTGACCATCTTGAGTGTCAACTCATTTGTAAAACAGTGTTAATAATATTTACTGTCTTGCTCTGGTGTCTCAATAAAAGTAAAATGGAACATGCCAAAGATTTAGAAGTGGGTTGTAGTATGGCCATTTGGTGTGGTGGTTAAGGTAATGTTTCTTAGCAAGGGTTAATAAAACATAGATCACATTGAAAACAACACCAACAATAAAACAAACAAACCAAAAAAAAACAACAACAACAAACAAGCCTTTAGTTGTTACTGCATTTGTTAAACCAAACAAGCTTGAATCATGTGGCTATGTGGAAGGGCTGGGAAGGAAACTCCAGCAGATATGTGATCCTGCTGGACATAGGAACTTTCTGATGACTGTGGCCTCTCATTGCTGGACACAGACAGGCATACCTGAGACTCTTAAAAAAAAAACATGAGCGTGAGTTCTGGGGAGTAGTTGGTGTCTGGTGATGGAGAATGAGCTCTTAGTTCATGGAAGATCTGTGCATAACTAGCTCCCTAATCTAAAACAATTTGATCTTCAAGTGATTGAAGTGACAACACCAAAACCCATCCTGTGGGCATTGTTTGAGTTTTCAAGTCCCATCACTTCATTATTTTTGTATGTCTAATGGCTACTTCTACACTATGATATCTTCTACAAATAAAAAATAATATTTATTATCTTGGACTCCTATAGAAATTTAACAGTTCACATTATAGAATACTCAATGTCTTTCAAAACATGTGCAAGAGCTCTAAATAAAGCTGAAATTAATGCTTTCCTGTAACACTTCATTCAGTGGGAGGGGAGTGAAAGAAACAAGCAGTTTATTGAACTAGTACAAAATAACCATGTTTACTCTTTCTATCCTTTTATTATTTCACAGAATCAAGACTTCTTAATATATACATATATACACACATACACACATATGCATTTGTGTGTGTGCTGCTGCATATTGCCCTAATAAGGACTTACATGGAATCACCTCTTTTTTTTTTACAATATATATTTCCTAATCAATTTGTTTCATTCTTTTTCCAGAACTAAGATTCTGTACAAGCTATATCTAATTTTGTTGACACAACTTGAAATTTTAGAGGTGTTTAATTATATCTTTCCTCTAATAAAATCTTGATTCGATTATATTATCAGTTACACTATTTTTTCCCCAAAAATGTATATGCAAGTATCCAGAAAAATGAATTGCTTAGGCAGTATTTTCTTCCATTTTTTCCTGGCATCATTTTACATGAAATATCCATAAATTAGCTGTGCAAATACTGAGAAATTATCAATAGGCTGCATATGTGTAACTGAATGAAAGAAGCAGAAATCTAACCCTGTCAGTGACCCATACTACAATGACCTTGTTTCTTGGCAGAGGTAAAATAATGTTTGTGTGGTCTCACCGCCCACATCACTCTGTGCAATTAGGACAATTTCGTAATAAGTGTGAGTTTCACTTTCCCAATATGTACAAAGAAAAAAAAAAGTTTCTTCTTTTCAGATTTTCCCTGGGTTTAAAATCAGACAATGCATATAAAGCGCATGGCACAGAATAGAGGCTGGACAGATTTAATTCTTCTTCAGCTTTTTCAATTTGTTAAATGTAGTAATTAACCATCAACAACTGGATGTCTTAAGTATAAATTTAATTTGAGATGTAATTATAAGAATACATTAGATTCTGAGAGAGAAATTGATGCTTGTTGAAGTTCCTTCTGCCTGAAGTGAGTAGAACTAAGCAGAAGCTTGGCGGCGTCAATGTTCTGAGCGTAACGCCAGTTTATAGGATCTTGCAGAGACAAACTGCTTGGCATTTAGACATCTTGATGGACAAATCCTCATAGATTGAAAGAGGATTTGAGAAACACTTTGAAGTAAAACTGATTAGTCTTTATTTTTTTTTTCCTTAAATGACAGAGAAAAGAAATAAAGAAGATTACTTCTTGGTTGTAAATGTAACTAAATGAAAAATGTGCAGCTTTCAACATCATTGGCAAAAGTAGAAGTAAGGATATTCTGACTTTCAAAAATTACACTGGTGTTTAAAAGAAAGAACAGTTCTGGCGTGGAACGTGGTGGTGGCTGTGCAGGGAACGCTGCCGTCTGTGAGGCCTGCATCCCTTTTGAAAGCTTGTTCATGCCTCTGCTGCTCCATTTTTTCTTTCTTTGCCCACCTGGTTAGGGCTCAAGGGGTCAAGGGCTGTAGGAAAGTGGGTAAGATCGTTGTTTCCACATTCTCTTTTCTTCCTTCTTGTATCTGGGGGAAGGGGAGAGTCAAAGGGAAAAGCCATGCCCAGCCTCCCAAACATCCCTGGGTCCCTGATGTGGGGCATGCTCCAAGGGCACTGCCCAAGTGTTTTGATAGTTCCACAGTTGTGAATTACCTCCAATCTCCCCATCCTAAGCATGATAGAATCTTCAGAATCCCTGACTGACATAGTTCATCTTTGTGTCTCCACTTGCCCTGATTTTCAGTGCCAACACTTGGCTGGGGTAGTTGATCAATTTGTTCTGTTCTCTGTTGTGATAAACATTCAGCTGTCTGAACCTAATACAGAAATGTGATCCACTGTGCATTATCAAGTTCAGCTAACTGGCCAGGTGGCAGGGTAGTACCTGGGATCTTCATGAATTCACCAACAGAAAATAAAATAATGAAAATTAGTACATATAAGAAGAAGAGAGAGTGAGGGAAAAATGGTTAGGGTGACAACTGGATTGTTCTTTAAAATATTTATTTTTATTTGAAAGGCAGAATGACAGGGAAGAAGAGGGGGAGAGGAAAAGAAACTGCCAATGGATACAAGAATTGGATGTGGACCAGGCTCAATTCAGGAGCCTGAACCTCCATATCATTCTTCTTTGTGAGTGACAGAAGCCCAAGTACTTGGGTCATCTGCTGTTTTTCCAGATGCACTAAGGTAGACACTGTGGGAAGTGGAACAGCTGGTATTCGCAACAGGCCTCTTGCATGGGGTGCCGGGATTGCTCACAGCAGCTTAACTGGCTGTGCCACAATGCCAGTCTCAGCTCTTAATTTTAAAAAAATGAAAGGATAATCTTGGATTTGGAATATGGTGAAAGGATTATATTACCTTTTATATTATTTCACTTGGCAGAGTACAGAAAAAAAACATGTAACGTGAAACACGAGACACTCTTGCAAATCTGTGAATACATTTCAAATTGAAAAAGAAAACCTTAAAAGAGATAATATCTCAAATCTGGGTGATGGGTTGTTTTCAATCTTAGTTACATACAAAATACAAAGAACCCCAACCAGTGGGAAACTCACTGACCTGTCTGTTCTCTTCCCCTCAAAACGGAAATTTTTTTATGAACGTGACAGAGTCAGACCATGTGCTTAGTGAGGAAGAGTCATTCTGACTCTGGTTAAATTGAGCTCTGTAATCTTCAAGTGCAGAGCTGTGGCTATGCCGTTTCATTGTCATAGACAGCAGCTAAAAACATTTGGAAATAGAGCAGGCTGAGAAGAACAGTTCAGAGGAAAGGAAAGCTGCTTTTGTTCACTGCATACGTCATGCCCGTTCTACTGCGCAAGACAAGGAAGGAGGTTACAAATGAGAGGAGAGTCGCAATGGGGGCTACTTTATTCACATGTTGCTGTTGATTCCGTTTTTGCCACTTGCTGAACAAAGCTCAGATTTCAGTGATTGAGTGTTTGAGTTCAGACGAAATTTCTTCTCTTCAATGGGCTAGGTCAGTTAATGAATAGACTAAATAAAAATCCATAAATATGCTTGCTTAATCTGCTGTGTAGATGGAGAAGTGCAGTGGATTTTAAATTGCCATTCATTTGCATTCAATAGTGTTCCAGTGTTTCCTGCTTGAGAAGAGTTTGCACATTGGGAACAGCTAGCTGGCTTCCCTCTAAGATATACCAGTGCATTTCGCTTGCTACATTCATCATCTCATACTGCCCGTGAATGGAACTGGATTTGAACAGAACTCTCTGGATATTTTTTTTTTCAGGTCTGCAAATGCTAAGCTGTGTCTAGTCACAGGTTGTTAGCGAAGACAGTGATAGAGAACGAAATACCATTCATTCACATGTGTAATATTGGTTTCTAATTTAAGACATCACATCTAATTTTCACTAGATCACTTATTCAGATTAGTAGACAGGTGACTTTGCAGGGGAAATATCCCTAGTTCTACTACCTGAGCTGTCAGAAAATAGAATGATGTCTAATTCGTTTGAGGATAGCTAGGAAATCGCTGAAGCCTTCACATCATTAAGGATTCACAGCTCGGTCCATGAGGAGTGCTCAGCAAACTCAGCTCTGCTGCTTGTGATCTCTCTGTAGCTCTCATCTAGGGCTACGATTGGGAAAAGCTCCATCTTTCAAAGAGCATTTATTTCAGTGCAAGTTAGACATCATTATCCGGCTAGATGGGATGGTAAAGGGCATCAAAACATAGGAACACTTTTCCAAAGCCTTGACTATTGTAAAGTTTAGAGGAGCTCAACATCCGATGCCTCTTCTGGGAGGTGTGCTTCTCACTCATGATATAGTTTCTTAACCTCTGGCGATGTATTTGCTTAGCTAATGTGGAGTGCTTGCACCCCAGAGCCATCGTGCCTCTTCTCACGTGTACTGCACAAGATTTATTTCAGAAAGTGCTTTTCAGTTCTGGCAAAGTACAGGGCAGGCTTATTGAAGTTTCAACTATCTATTCCTATTTGTAAAGAGTGACCACATTACAAAGAATTCTAAATGTTTGTGCAGAACCTTGTCCTTCTTGTTTTGGAAGCCAGTGAGCCAGAAAGTGTGAGGATGTCAGGTAAACATAATCAAGCCATTTGTAGCAAATATAAAAGAGAAACAGGGAGGGTAATGATGCCTGCCTGAAGCTAAGCTGCTTCCCATTCTATTTAGCTGAATTGTCTTTCTCTAATTGCTTTTCTTCTTGGGTGTAACAGAGGTGGCACAGGGAGAAAGAGAAAAAAATTCAATTGTAAGATGCATTTATTATGGCTACCCTCATGTGTTTCACAGTGAAAACTATTCCCTTGTAGAATAGCAAACCATGGCAAACCTATAGTTAAAGATTCGTCAGCATTTCCAGTAAAAATCCTTGTTTTGGAGATTTTCCCTATGTGTATCATAATTTTTAAGTGTCCTCAAAATAGAGATACTCATCAGTTTTGGTCTGAAGAATTTCATTTATATGTTACATAAATGTAGTATTGAAATGACTATAGGAAGTTTCAATGGCAAAAACGTGTGGACTTGTCAATTTCAAAGTCTTCAGATTGCTGAGGATTAGAAATTAATATCCCCAAAAGTCACGCTTTGTCATGCTAAGCCAATGAATTAAAGGGAAATGGTGGCCTCAAGAACGAGTTCAGAAGCAAACTGTGCCTGGGAGATTCTCCTCTCCTGCTACGTTCTACCCCATCTCTCTCTGAAGTGAGTCCTACAAACCAGAAATACCCTATCCGAGGTGAGTTGGAGAAACTAGAAGACTTCTCCCACCATGCAAGTTACAGGATCCAGTAACGCAAGTCTCTCATTTCTAACCGCTGCCATGAAGACGTTTACTCCAGAAGGCACCTTTCCCATGCACCAGAGAGTGGAATACAACAAAGAGAAACCACTAGAATTTGGACAGGTATTGCTGGATTGCCTCAACCTCCACGCTTTAGCATGAGATGACATCTGGTTATATAATCGCGTTTCTACACAGCTGTCTATGTTGTTGTTGTTGTTGTTGTTGAATATAAGCATAAAAAAAGACAGTTCTTCTTGGGTCTTTAGGCTTTCATTTCGGAATGCTCCCGTGTTAAATAAAATTTTGATTTTAAAATAATATAGCAACCAGTGCTGTGGCATAGTCAGGTAAATCAACATCTATACTTTTAAGCATCCCATATGGGCATGGTCATGTGGAAATGGCTCAGAAATTTCCTGGGGTCAGTGTCATGGTTAAGTAGCTGCAGAGATATCCATATGAGATGCATTTAAAGTCTCTCCTGACTCATTTTTGATCTAACTCCCTAAAACGCACAAGGAAAATCAGAACAAGATGGCCTGAGTGCTCGGCCACTGCCCCGCCCCAGTGTAGAAAACATTCATATACCTTCAGCCCTTTGGTTTTGACTTGGTTATGGTAGCCATTAGAGGAATGAATTATTCTCTCCCTCTTTTTGTCTACAACTCTTTCAGATAAATAGATGAATAAACTGATCTTCAAAAAAAAAAAAAAAACAAGAAACTGCTTCAGAAATTGTGCAATGATTTGATTGTAAGATCCGATGCTGTTTGGGATGTGAAAACTATTTTTATTAGATTTGTATTTATTATTTGTGTTTATTAGATTTGTTTTATTATTCATGTTTTCTCTTTTGACTGTAAGAAAAGAAATAAAAAAAAAAAAAGAAAGGCAGCTGGTAACACTGAAAAGCAAAATCTGAAAAACAGAAGTCCAATTCTGCATTTGGTCTTGCTTCTACAAATATGCAATGTATAGTTGGTGTGGTTTTTACATGTATGCAAATTTGTAGTATTTTGTTGTTTTGATGTCTAATCTGTGTCTATAGTGTATTCTAGTAGTAGAGTATACTTTTGATTGTACGATTGTATATTCATATACCTTGTAATGTAAATGTGGAGAGGTTTCAATTAACATAAACATGTTTTTGGTAAGAAAAGGGAATTAGCCAGCCCTGTACATTTATATCACTTATGGCATAGTGTACAGTGTTGTAGAATGTAAATTGTTATTTCAATCAGAATTTTTTTCTTTTGAAGGAATAAATGTCCTTTATGCAGCCTAGTCGATGTTTAAAAACATAGCTTGGTTTCATTTGTCAGTTAGACAGCAGCGAGGTACTTTCTAAATGTTAATTGAAGTGGATTCAGTTCACACTAGTGTGTGTGTGTGCGTGTGTGTGTGTGTGTTTTATCCTGAAAAAGTAATGTTTTGTTTATTTTGTGAGAGGCAGAAGGACTTGCAGCAGTTCTGCACTCTCCAGCTTTCCTTACAGTCAGAGCCCTCTCACCTGGGAAAGCACGAATTGCCTTCCCTTTTTTGTACAGCAGAGGCATTTTATCCACTGGTAAGTGATTGTAACATGCTGTGAATTTTCTATGTTTGAATATAGAATTGTAACACTGCACAATGCACATTTCCAGAGCCTTGTGTATATTAGCAATGAACTTTTTTGCACACACACTTGTAACTTTCTGTGCATTTCTAACAAACCTGTGTATGCTTATGCTTGAGCAGCTACTTTTTGTAACTCTTGCATAGATTATCTCTAAACAATGTGTGATGTTTATTTCCAAAAATGCAGAAGTTTGGAATCTGAAAAAAAAAATTAAAAAGAGTTGATTTTTAAGTGAAGATACGTTTAAAAGTTCATGTGAAAAATGTGTATTTTGATGTAAAAATATTTGAAATCCAAGGTTTTTTTGTTTTGTTTTATATATAGCATACATTTTCCATGAACCTGTTGAAGACTCTTCGTGTTATTTCCATCAGATTAAAACCAATACTGCATGTTTATTCAGCTGAAAATTAAATATATTTAGCAAAATCCGAAGACAGTTACCTTTAATTATGAGTTCTAAGTAAGCAACAAAGTTGAATTTATCGCATTCTAGTAGAGAGGAAAGCAAAGCATTGTCTCTGAATGAAGATCCCATGGTTAAGCATGGACCTTCACTCTAAAAGGAATCGGCAGGTCCTTGAGCAATAGCTGATCCTTTACAATTCAAGTAACCCCCAATGGAACAATGGGCAAAACTTAGAAATAACTGGGAGATCATCTTAAATGAAGAAAGTACAGAAACAAGTCCAGGGTGGTAATAAATTGATGGCTGCCAAATTTATGACGAGGTCTTTTGTCACCATGGGATATTCTGCTTGCATGTCTTTTCACAACAGAACGATCAATTGGTCAAGATGGTCAGCTGTGAGAATAAGGTTAACTTAGCATTTCCAGCCACAGTCCACTCGCAATTAACACAGCTATTGCATGCAGACATGTTCTCCCTAGGAGGTTCTAAACAATCTTGGAGTATGTGAATACAAAGCTGGCCTTTCTTCATTCATAACCATGTGGACTTGTTGAGAACTTTCTCAGTCTTCAACCTACACAATACGTTTCCTATGCAATACGTCATTGTTAGTCTCTTATGTGATGTGTAACAAATCTGTAGCTATGTATAAAGATTTTCTTACCTACCACAACCTCCCTCCTCCCCACATCCATCTCCTCAGTTTTGTGCAGTAAATTTCTAGCAGTTCTCCGACTTGACATGTGGCAACTGAAAGACCCAACAGCTATAAAGGCTGCTTTTTAAAAAATGTTTATCTGAAACATTCTAAACATATTTTATCTCTCAAGAGAGAAAAAGTATTAGAGTTTTACAGGTACTTAGTAGAATGTTCTTAGTATAGACAGGGAACTTGAAACTACGTGGAATCTTTGTCTCTCTACTAATATTGTAGGTTTTAGGCTATTTTCATAACTTTATCATTTTGTTAAACTATTTAATCATTTTATTATTTAAAATTGTTATTTTATAGACCACTGTGTAGTATTTCAACACATTAAAAGAGAACAAACCAATCAAGATAGGCCAACGACCTTTCAATTTGTTTTTCCTTTCCTTTGAGGCTCATTCTAGTTCTTCATACATTTATTACTGTCAGATATAGTCGCCCAATGGTACTATTGAATACTAGAACTTATTTTGGTATCTATCAGCTATTCAAACTCTCTGAATTCCCCTTTCTCAATTCCATTCCAGACTCCACTAGTAATTCTAGGTGTTTCAAATTGAGATCTACATTTTAAATTTTTTTCACTCTTACATCATAAAGAACATGCAGAATTTGCCTATGTATGGGTTGTTTCTTCTAACCTCGTCATCTCTGTCAGAATAAGGCAAATGAGATTCTTTTTATGAGTGGTTGGTAATACATTTCATTTTTATATCTTTATCCATTTATCTGTCAATGGAAATCTTGGGTGCTTTCAATACTTTATGACTGAATAGTCTACAATGGATGTAAGAGTCCAAACATCTCTATCACATGGAGACGTTATATTCGTTCCTTGAATGCATGTTCCATACATCTATGCATTTATATGTACATTGGTGTCATGCTGACTTTGTTGCAATAGTTCTACCTTATGCCATTAAATTGGGTAATATGATATTTTCAGTTTCATCCATTTTATTTAAGATTCCTTTGGCAAGTCAGGTATTTTTATACCTGATTGCTTATTTCTAATCATGGGCAAAGGGGAAGAAGGTATTTTGGAAGAGGTTGAATTAAATATGTAAATCATATTGGGAAGCTGAATAATTTTCCAATCCAGAACATGAGATATTTCCATTTTTTGTCTTTCAATCTCATCAATGCTTTCTAATTATCATTGTAGAGGACATTCAAATCATTGGTTAAACTTATTCCATGGCATTGTTAGTTTCTAGATTAGAATTTGAATTGTAATGCTCTGTTAATTTATGCCTTCAGAAGTTCAAAATTATTACATAGAACTTATTTTGTGGTGTTGATTTTGTAACCTGAACTTTCCTGAGTTTATCTTATCTAGTTGCCTCTTATTGACATCAGTGGTTCCAATGTTATAGAATCATATCACCCACAAACAAGTGTAATGTGACTTCCTCCTATTCCTATTTTTGTGTCCTTTGTTTCTTTCTCTTCCTTAATTGCAAAGACTCAAACCTTCAGAATTTTACTGAATAGGAGCAGTTAGATTGGATGTTTTTGTGTGTTTAAGTTCTTAGAAAAAAAATTACAGACACTATTTGAGATGATGTAAACTATGAATTTGTTATATACAAAGTCCGTTCTTCTCCAGCATTTCTTTAAGTGCTTACTGTACTCAAACTTTTTGTTTGTTTTTTGTTTTGTTTTTTATTGTTACATTTTCCTGTCTTCCTCCTCTGTTGATGTGATAAATAATGACATTTTAGTTACAGAATTTGAAACATTTATGCATTATTAGAGTAAATACCACTTAATCCTGGTACAGTATATGGACTTTGAAACATGTTGTTGGATTCAGTTTCCCAGTATTTTGATGAGAATCATTAAATTCATGTTCATTAAGAGGAACATTCTATATTTTATACACATTTTCATTGATAAGAAATGTTGTATTCCATCTTGTTACTCATGATCGATCTGCTCAACTTTTCCATTACTTCAAGGTTCAATTGTGCAAATGAAAATAGACATTTCTTGAAAATTTTTCCATCCGTTGACGTGTTTATGTCATTAACAGCACCTAATGATTTTTCACATTACTGTTGCATCAGATATAGGTACATTTTACGTTTTTAACATTTTATTTACCTAAACCTTTTTCCTACAATTCTAATTATTCTATCTTAAAGTTAATTGGTTTTTATTCCTCGTTCCATTAATTGCAACTGTGTATTATTTTTTAAAATTCTATATTATATATTTATGCACTGATCTTTATTATTTCATTTCTGCTACTACTTTGGGGAGATTTTTCACTTGTTTTTACTGTTACTTCAGTGAATGGACTTTTTCCACTTTTATTGTTCTTTCCTTTATAAATTCTTACAATTCAAATATGTGTTTAACTGCCTCTTAAAGGGAGACACTGTTAACATTTTTCAAACTTTTGAAAGAAACAGTAGTGTAATAAATATATTCACTGAACACACTTCTTTATTTATTCAAAATGAAATGTATTCACATAGGCTATGTATTGTTTGCTCAGGAGAAGAGTTTGTTGAAGCCCTTTAGCTTTTCTATTTTTCCATTTGCAAATAAAATGTACTCAAGCATACATCAAAATAAAAAAGCCTAATTTTTACATAAATGCACAAATTTTTTGTCTAATTTGAGAGATTCATTGACTCCTGTTAACATAATACAAATAGATACATTCATTCTAAATTGATATTTATCATAACTATTTTAAACATTTATAAGATTCAACATAACTAATTATTGTATAGCAATTTTCAAAGTATATTAAGCATAACTGTACTTATTACATGATTTTAACAAAAAAATTAAATGTGTAAGTAAAGCCATATATGGAATCCTTTATAGATGCATTCCTCCCATTTCTCTTAGATATAATCATTTTCATAAATGTACTATCAGGATTTTCATGTATGTGTTTGTACTTCATTCTTGTGAATGTATGAAGAATATTTTTATAATATTGTTAACATTTCATCTTACATACATAATATCATTTTGATTTTTACCTGTAGCTCGTTTATCTTAACTCTAGTATAGTATATTGACTTGATAACCTCTCACTTCTTCTTTCCTTGTCTTTTTAATGGTTTTATAAGTGTTTTCAGGTACTCTTAATTACAAAAAGAACCACAATCAATACTCATACATTTCCCTACTGGAGTACATGCCTGAATGCTTTTTAGAGAACATGTGGAGGTAGAACTGCTGTATGGTATGGAACACTGTAGTTTTGTCACTTCAAATATTCACCAGCAATCCATGAGAGTCGTCTTTCTATTCCGTTACTTGGTATATTGCCAGTGTATAAATGTGTCTCAGCTTTATAGGTATAAAATATTCCTTTATTTTAAAGTTAATCTACTTGGTTGTATTTGAAGGAATACAGAGAAGAGATAGATGGAAAAAACAATGAATGAGTTAAGTGAATCAGGCATGCAGTCCTTGTTGCTAATTTTCTGCAATATCCAAGGCTGGACCAGTTTGGAACCTTGAGCTGAAAACTCTAACCAGTTCTCTTCTGTGCCTTGCAGAGATACAAATACTCAAAATGCTCATTTTAATATTCTGTAAATCTAAGCTGCTTTAATGAAATGGATCATTTGTTCTGTTTTCTTTATGACTTTTCAAATTTGCTTATAATTAGATTGAGTTGAGTACTATTTTATATTATATAGCAACATTCCCCGATGAGTACATTACTTTAATTTTATATGTGATTTCTCTATTCATGTAGAAATTTTAATTATTGTATAACAAAATATGTATTATATTTCTTTATGAATAATCTCTTACATCTAAATTGAGTAGTATTGGGCTGGCATCGCAGAACAGTGGATTAAGTCAACTGTTGAAATGCTGGCATCCATTAGAGTCCTGGCTGTTCCACTTCTGATCCTCCTTTCAGCACATGTACCTGCAAGGAAAATGGTGCAAGTACTTGGGCTGCCATTCATGTAGAAGACCTAGATGATAGATATCTAAGACCATAATTTTGGCCTGGTGCATTGTGAAATTTGAAAACATGAACAAGAGGATGGAAGATCTTCTGTTGTTTTTCTCTGCCTTTCTCCATTTCTCTGCCTGACAAATGAATGACTAAATGACGAAATAAACCTTTCAGGTGAGAAATATTGGCCTATCCTGATATCATGATAATATTCTTCATTATCCTTTAAAAATTTACTTATACTCATATTCTCATACAGATGTTACATGATAGATTTGTCAGTATTCAATGAAACACTGATGCTTACTGAGTGCAGCTTGCAGGTACAAGTGTAGGTTCTGGAATATAAATGGAGCAATTTAGTTTTTAAAATGGTGTGAAATGTAGATGATATTTTTATTCCTGTAGTTCAGCTGAGGAAACAGGGGAAATGCCATTTAATTTGCCCACTATTAGAACAAATGTGATCAAGATGCATGGTCAACTAACATTCAAATCCACACATTCTGGTTCTTCTTACTCGAAATGCAATGTATACTTTTAGCATTAATTCAAACCACAAAAAAGAGCTGAGATGTAAATTAAAAGGTACTCTGGGGCAAACAGTAGCCTTAGCACTTAAGACCTATATCTCAATAATATGATGCTAGACTTTCTACTCTTGTGTGTGCCTACATTGTCATGAGGCATGGGGACAGCAGGGCATTGAACACGTATCTCTTACTGGAGGGTTATATTGCTGTGATAGTTGCAGGGGATTAATTGGTGGGGAGGCAGACAGGGAAAGGAGAGGAAATCTCTATTCCTACAAAGGTGTGTCATGGTAAATAATAAAACAAACTTTAGAATAATCAATTAAAATGTTCAAAGAAATAGAATAATGTCAGGACACTTGAGACTTATATCAAAATATCTGATGATCTAATACTTCACTACCTAGCCCTGGTTCCAATTCTAAAAAGGTGAAACCTGTGAAGCAGCAAGTTCCTGTGACTCCAGGTGCCTTTGATCCCTACACGGAAGCTCTCAGCTCCCAGCTTCATTCTGGGCAGTGTGCAGCTGGATGGGAATGGCAGGGGTATGAACCAGTGGAACGGAACTCTGTTTCTGTCTGTCTTTCTTTGTTTCTCTGGCCCTCAAATAAATAAATAAATACCTCAAGTATTTAAATATTACTTTTGATAATCAAATTTTGCTTGTATAAATTGGTTAAATATGAAAATTTACTTAGTGAAATGTATTAAATGCCACTAATTACCTCACGTAATAATTTTAACTATTGGGCCCAGCGCGGTGGCGCAGTGGCCCAGTGGTTAAGGTCCTCGCCTTGCATGCCCGGGATCCCATATGGGCGCCGGTTCTATCCCAGCAGCACCGCTTCCCTTCCAGCTCCCCACCTGTTGCCCGGGAAAGCAGTCGAGGATGGCCCAAAGCTTTGGGACCCTGCACCCGCGTGGGAGACCCGGAAGAGGCTCCTGGCTTTGGACCGGCATAGCATCGGCCGTTGTGCTCACTTGGGGAGTGAATCATCGGAGGGAAGATCTTCCTCTCTGTCTCTCCTCTCTGTATATCCACCTTTCCAATAAAAATAATAATAATAAAAATAAATCTTTAAAAAATAATTTTTTTAATTTGTTTTTTTAAGGAATCTCTGTACCAATCATTACCACTATTATAATAACCAACTAATTTTAATAAATTCACTTTGTTACATGTTCTGAAATGTGGTTTAAGTATTTTAAAATGTTCTATGGGTATCAGGAAAGCACATATTATCATTAAAAATTAAAATGAAAAGTACTTCAAAGATTTAAAAAGTACCTGGATTTTTTATCTAATTATTTCCTTGATTTTTCTACCCTATCAAAAATTTAAAAAAGAAAGTCATTTCTGTGCTGATACTTGATGTTTACTAAGACTTCTCATTGAAGTTTAGGTATATGGGTGATTATAACTTATTTAGTTTTTTTTCTGTTTTTTCCATTTTTTTTGTGTTGTGATGCAAAATCTGGTAACAATTGACTAAAACAAATAGAAAATATGATCTGATATCCTGTGTTGTTTCTATTGCTTTGCAAGTTTTTGTGATTATTTTCCATAATATGGTTTTATAGATATGGGAATTCTTCCCTCTACCTTCTCTCCTTTTTCCCCCTATGTTGTTACAACAGTACAGGTTTTCAACAAAAATCACAAGTCCATCATTCTGCTATTTAAGTGTATCATGGCAGTGTAATGATAGGCAACAGTATGAAATCTTATATTGTCAGGTTATATTTAACTGTTTCAATGGGAGTCCTCCTTTTATTCATGAGTAGAGATACATACTGCAACATATCTTCAGTTCCACGTTTATTAGTCCCCATTCTACAGCTCATCTATGAAAATATACGTATGCATGTTTGCCTATGTATCTATTTGTTTTGTATTTTGCATGAAGTTTAAAATGTTAAAAACTACATATGGTATTTGTCATTTTGACATTGGCTTACTTCACTGAGCATAATGGTCTCCAGTTGGGACCCTTTTGTTGCAAATGGCAGAATTTCATTCTTTTCAGTAGCTGAATGGTGTTCCATGGAAGCGAATGATGCCTGAATAATGGCCTCCTTACCACAATGCCTCAGCTTCTCTATTTTGAACAACTCTTCAAGAGTAATCTCCCCTAGTTTGTTTTCAATTATTAATTCCAAGTATAAAGGAAAATGGTTTGAAGAGTTAAGAAGCATGTCTGTCTGTGTTAGAACTCAAGTAATATACAAAGCATTGGGTTTCAATTTCATGATCAGATTATTAATATTGAAGAAACAACAGATACATTTATAATTTAAAATCCAGGGTTTCTAATTTGTTATTAATTTTATTGAACAATTGCATGATGATGCTACCAGTTAAAGGGAATGTACAATTACAAGATACTATAAAATTTGTTTTTAAAAAAAATCCAAATAAATTATGCAATGACTTTGAATTCAAACAGGACTGGTAGTTAGTATTTGAAAATATATCATTGATATTCTCTAGCCAGAATAAAGTATAAATCAAAGAGAATAGATTGGATTTGCTTACTGGAAAGGGAAGGAAATTTTGCCTATTCAACAATATACCATATTACTTTAAAAATTAATTGAGCAATTCTGAGCTTTTTATACTGTTTACTTAATTATAAGTTAATATTTACCTGTAAAGAAGAAATTGTATTTGAGGTCATCCCTTAAACACTAAGTAGTAAAGACTGGCTAGTTCAAACTTCAGTGCATAGAACAGTGTGTAAATTCGTTAGGTAAACTAAGCAAAAGTGGCTGTATGATTCAGAAAACTCACCCTTGTTGAGCATATTTTGAGATGACAATTTAGGAAAAGATTCCTTTGGAGACAGTTGGACCCTGAATCCTGGACAAAGCGTGCTATTTTTTCCCTGCAGGTAACCATTCACAGCAAAATTAGAGGCAAGGACACTTTGATATGGGTTATAGCTTGACCTGAGGGTACCAATTTGTCCATCCAAGTTCCAATTTGCCACTGTTCTCATTCATGTCCTAGTTTCCTTTCTGACTGCCAATCTGGCTGATTTATAGTAACCCCAGATTCAGCCTCAGGTACAGAACAATAGACAAAACTTTCACTTGCTACAACTGTGCGATGACTACAATCATTCACTTATCTTATCTTTCTTTAGTAATTTGACTTCCCTGATCAACTGAAAACCATACCAGCTTCATTACTCAAACATAGAGAACACCAATTGGAAAGGAAACAGCAAGATATCAAGTTGCACCACAATCAGGAATTATAAGCCGTGAGTCAATTCCAGGGGCAGCACTCAGTGGTGGGCACTCAGAGCACAGCCATCTGAGAAGAGGACAGCTTAGCATTCGTATATAGGAGTGGACATCCACTGTATTGAAGTGAGTCTGAAGGGTGACATAAAGCAGTACAACTTGAACTAACTATGAGTGAAGAGAAGATCTATGTGTTACCTAAGTTATTAGCCAACTGCAAGTGAACAATTAGGCCAGATGGCACAGTTAAATGTGCAGGTTGACAATATAGCACATGATATTCTGATAGCATCCTACTAGTTCTGCTGGCTTGCTATATTCATGGCACTGGTGTTTTTACCTTCCTTACTTTCCAGGTGTGTGTTTATTTTGCTGTTTACCAGCTCAGCTTATCTTTGTTTTCCACAATCTTTAAAATAAAAACAAATAAACAAAAGAAAAACGTTTTCATTCTTTCATTTGTAGTAACATAATTACCTCTTTAAAATATCTATTTAAGTAACTCAGCTTCTAAATTCGGTACATGTGTCCTTCCATTCAGTGACAAAACAAGTTATATCGTCAAAGAAAAAAAAATTACTACTCAAAAGGTTTCAAATCGTTTCTCTCAGAATGAGGCAGAAACAGTCATGATTCATTTTGGAAAGTGCCAGCTTATATGCCTGCTTTGCAAAAGACACCTGCTTGCAATTTAGCTATCACAGGTACATGAAAAGTGTGCATATGTAGTGTTGCTGAGGACATTCAGAGAACACATCTTGGAGAAGTTAAAATTCAGACACAAATTAGACTAAGAAAATCCTTACATGCAAATGTTTTCTTCTATTCTTTTAAGATTTACTTATTTTTATTGGAAAGGCAGATTTACAGAGAGAAGGAGAGACAGAGAAAAAGATTTCATTTGCTGGTTCACTCCCAAATGTCCACAATGGCTGGAGTTGAGCCAATCCAAAGCCAGGAGCCAGAAGCTTCCTCCGGATCTCCCTAGAGAGTGCAGAGTTCCAAGGCTTTGGATCATCTTCTGCTGCTTTTCTGAGTTACAAGCAAGGAGCAGAAGGGACATGGACTAGCCAGGACTTGAACGAGCAGCCCATACTGGATCCCAGTACATTCAAGGCCAAGATTTAGCCACTGAGACATTGCACTGCAACCATAAATGTTTTCTTATTCATAATAGATATGTGTGATTGAAAGCACCACGTAAAAAATGCTCAATTAAAAAATAGCATTGATTTTCTACTAAGAATAATTCTAACAACATGGAAAATTATTAGTGTACATGCAACATTTTGAGTGATTTATGGGAGTTAAATTTGTTTTTTAAATGAAATTATGTTGAAATAGGAGTTTAGTTATAGGAGAAGGACCAGAACTATGCTACCTGGAAGTGGAAAATGTCTTTGAGAGTATATTTGTGTGGATCTTCTGCTATTTTTACACTGCCCACTCTGTGTTGTCTAGTTCCGAACTGCTGGTAATTAGTAGGAAGAGCAGAAAAGATTTTTTTCAAAGATTTACGTATTTTTATTGGAAAGTCAGATCTACAGAGCTGAGATACAGAGAAAAGCATCTTCCCTCTGCTGGTTCATTTCCCAAGTAGCCAGAATGACCAGAGCTGAACCAATCAGAAATCAGGAGCCAGGAGCTTCTTCTGGGTCTCCCATGTGAGTTCAGTGTCCCAAGGCTTTGGGCCTTCTCTATTGACTTCCCAGGCCACAAGCAGGTAGCTGGGTGGGAAGTGGCATAGACACAATATAAACCGATGTGCATATGGGATCCGGCGAATGCAAGCGGAGACTTTTGCAACTAGGCTGCTGCACCAGGTTTCAAATCCCGGTTTCCTCTAGCTGTTCTAACTCAAAATCAATATGAAAAGTAACCATTAGAAAAATTGTCTCTAACTCTGCATGATATGAAGAACTGCTAATTATACCAACCATATATTCAGGAAACTGTTGAGTCTATACTGAAAAATAGGTGAGAAAATCTATAGGATAAATATGTCCATGCTAAATAGAGGAACAAATGAATGTATTTGAAGGAAAATAAACAGGAGTTATTTCTTGATGAGGGAGTGTAAATTCCCAGAGTGGAAGGAACATGTAGATACGCAAACTTGCTTACACAGCATTACGGTTGAGTTTTAGTCGAGAAGAATCAAATTTTCTTTAAAGGCAGCAATGCCAATGATCTGTTACCATGGCAACACAACTCCGTTTTACCAAAAAAAAGAAAAAACAAATGCAGCTATCATAAGAAAAAGAATGAACACAATGATATGAAAAGTGATTAGAGGGCAGGTTTCAATCAACCCTAAAAATGCTCTGAGGACGAAATTTAAAAGCTATTTGTTCCAAAACTGTGTGAAATTGTATGGAAGTTGACTGAGTCAGGTAAGAGTGAGTACAGTATATGACCTTCACATGTTTCCCCTGATATGCTTGCTATATTACCTAGGGCTAAGTCGAATGGAAACCCTGCCTGCTTTGCCTTGCACCTGAGAGGGTCCCACTGATGTCCTTCAGCTGCATATTGCCGCATGTGATGGAGCAGCTCTAGGTCTTCTGAAATGTTGTATAGATCCTCTCCAAGATGTTATCCCTGGTTCCTGTGGGCCTAAGTTGTATACCCGTATCTCTCCATATCTTAATAATGGCCTGTATAAGTTCCCTTTAGAATGGATGACACCATAACTCTGTAGGAACTTTGAGGCCCAACTGTGGGTGATACAAGTTGATTCTGGAGTCTTCGCAGAGATTAACAGTTTCAGACTGGGTTGATTAAGTCATGGTACAGGAAGAAGGAAGACACAGTAAAGCCACATGTAAGCACTAAATCCTTCCCTTCCAAAAACTTATAATAAACAGTGCATTTTAAAACCTATGACATGATGGTGTGAAGGCTCAATTGACTAATCCTCACCTTGCAAATGCTATGATAATATATGGGCATTGATATGTGTCCTGGTTGCTCCACTTCTCATCCTGGTTGCTCCCTATTTGTTGCCTAGGTAAGCAGAGGAGGGTGATCCAAACTCTTGGGACACCCACAGCCATGTGGAAGACCCAAAAGAAGCTCATGGCTACTGGTGTTGCGTTGCAGTCATTTGGGGAGTGAACCAGCAGATTGAAGATCTTTTTCTCCATCTCCATTTCATTCTGTAAATGTACCTTTCCCTTAACAATGAATGAATCTTACAAAATAAACAATGTAAGACATTAGCGCATATTAAACTCATGTGAATTACATATGACATTTGAATGTTTCAAAATATGGTGCATAGTTCTCATCCTGATTTTGTAAAATCTAAGGCCAGCCTTGAAGCTGCATGTCATAAATTACTGCATTCATGTTTATATTGACTACCGTTACTCTGGATTTACTTTAAAGGCAAGAATCAGCAATAACATGTATACATTATGAATAAACCTGGAGTAAGACTTGGAAAATCTGCAAATACAGAAGTAAAGCGATTCATATTATTTTCATGCAAACACAAAAATTGCCTCAAGTATTTTAATGCATGCTCTTATCAACGGCCACAGACTATGAACAAAACTGGAGCCAAGGGAGATAATATTTGCAAAGTTAATCACATGAGATAATTATGTTAAAAATAAAGAAAATGAGTATTATGGTATTATAAATCAATGTGCAAGTTTTAAAACTTATTTTACATAATTTCAAAAGTTTTTTTATGGTGGATAAACTTATTTTGCCACTAATATCTACTAATTTAAAATATATTGTCCCCACTAATTAATATATGTTGATACATATAAATACTGTTTTTAATATCATTAAAACGTGTATAGCGAAACTTCATATATAAACATTAACTTGACTTAGAAGAACATTTACAAAAGTGTCTCAATCATTTGCCATGGATTTTAAGACCACAAAAATAAACAGTAATAAAAAGTTTTTTAGAAAGAATTGCTTACAATTCATTTGACTCACTCCCCAAACAGCCACAAAGGTTTCAGTGTGGCTCATACAAACCCATAGGTTCCACCAGACCTTTTAAGTCGCTTCAGGGACCCAAGAATTGGTCCATTCTTCACCTCCTACCCAAGTGCATTAACAGGGAGTTGGGTCAGAAGTGGAACAGCCAGGAAGCAAGCATTTGCTTAAATGAGGTGGCAGGGTTACAGGCAGTAGCTTTACCAGCTATGCCACAATGCCAGGACCCCAAGAAATCTTTAAGCAGTATAAACTAGAAGACAAAATCCAATGTTTCATCATATTTTATTTATTTCTTTTATTTGGTATAATCCTATTTGGACACATTATTTGTGCATTTGTATATTTTTTGATATTTTATATCAAGTTCTAAAACATGGTGACAACCACCAAAAATCAGTAGCTGGGGCAGTGGAGGATTCAAAGGACACAGGGAGAGAAAGTAGAGAAGAGAATTGTGATGAAGGATTCCTTGATACCGCAGGAGGAGCCTAATGGAGGAGTCTGAGAGGTTAGAAAACATGGAGAACTTTCCATGGTCAAGTGGGTGCTATGTAGGGAAACAAATATATCTAGGAAACACTTCATCAAGCATCGGTGTCAAGCTTGAGTGTGTTTTGTAAAGAGTTGGAGGGCTTGCTAACTCCATAGCTCCGTAATATTACCTGTTTGGCTACTTTCTAGGTGTGCCTGATGTTGAACTTCCTGAAATCAAACTTTGAGAAATCCTAAAATGGAGTTGGTGCTTGGCTCAGTGGTTAAGAAACCACTTGGAGCGTCAGTGTTTCGTGTCCAAGATCCGCAGTTCCTGCTCTGCCTCCACTCCCGGCTTCCAGCTTCCTGAGAGCCTGAAATGCCTGAGGCAGCAGGTCATAGCACTCCCGTGGGAGAAATGCATGGACTTTCTGCATCATGGCTTTTCACTAGTCCAACTTTCATCTTTAAGGCGTTTGAGAAGTGAAGCAGCAAATGAAAGATTTCTTCTCTATTACTGTCACTCATTCCAATTAAGTCAATAAATAAGAAATTTGTCTAAAAAGGAGTGTGGGGAGACCTATCATAAAAATAACTCACTTGATGTGGTAGAAAATAGGTCTTGTTCTTGTATCCAGCTTGCAAAACATTTGGATACCAGTGACTACAAAGGCTCTATCTGCTGATTTAAATTAGGTTTTTTCCTTGTAACCTTTCCTGCTTATCAGAGATCTTCTTGTTGCCATTTACTCAGAAGTGGTTCTAGATTTACATTCAGACACAAAATCACTGTTATGAACTAAAATATCTACAAATTATAATTTTTAAAAAGGTTATTTGTTCATTTTTATTTGAAGTGCAGAAATAATCTTTTCTTAATTACTCAAATTGCTACAGCAGCCAGGGATGGGCCCAGCAGAAGCCAGTAGCAAGAAACAACTTTTGGGTCTCTCTGTGTGATTTGAGGTTAACTTGTATATACATCAATAAATTTGGTTTTGTCTGTCTGAGCTAAACTATATAATGCAAATACACCACAATGTTCAAGTAATGGAAGAAATTACCTTCGTATGCATATAAAAGAAGGTTTTTCTAAATGATGCCTTTACACTAAAAAAGGAAATCAAACTATTTGGGTCTGACAATTTTTCAGGACTCTACCAGCAACTGCAAAATTAAGGCTTTTTTGTTTGCTTGGTTATAATTTTTCATTATTACTATTATTATTTACTTATTTGTAATGGGATGGAGGAAAAGGATGGATAGGAAGAGGAATGGAAAAGAAAAAGTTGTAGAGATGAGAGCATTCCCACATCCCATGAATTCTTGCAATAGCCAAGGTTGATCAAAGCTGGAAACTGAGAGCCAAGAAAGCATTCCTGTCTCTGACATTGTTGAGTCATCACTATTGTCTGGTAAGGACTGCCTTGGCAGGGAACTGGATTCAGGAACTACCTTCAGCTACCAAGCTCCTGTGAAAGATGCCCTGAGTTTCATATGTACAGATGTAAGGGCATACTGATACATTACCCTGCCCTCCCTCTCAATCATACCTCCATCACCATACCTCCGTCACCATACCTCCATCACCCTACCTCCATCATTATACCTCCATCACCATACCTCCATCACCATACCTCCATCATTATACCTCCATCACCATACCTCCATCACCATACCTCCATCATTATACATCCATCACCATACCTCCATCACCATACCTCCATCACCATACCTCCATCACCCTACCTCCATCACCATACCTCCATCACCCTCCCTTTTTTTTCTTTTAATTTATTATAATGACATACTTTCAGTTTGTTTCCATATTACAAGCCTAGGCTTCCATGAAGTAAAATAATAATGATATAACAAAGAGAAGAAACAACCCATTGTTCCTCAAGCATATTGACAAGGGCTGAAAACAACTTTGAAAAGGTAGGGCACAACTTTTCAAGCAATCTTTCTCAAAGGGCTTTGACTTTACATATAAAATGAAACAATTAACTCTGTGCTAGATGAAAGCTAATGCATAATCATCTTACCAGGATCAAACACTTACATTACTACAAAAATACATGTGTCAGCATTTAAGAAGGCCAACATGAATATTGGCAAGACATTCTTTTCTCTTGGTACAGTTTCTTTTATCTTGTCAGAAAAGCTTATAAGGGATATTATCTGAGCTAATAAGTGTAACCCTTTCTTATTGTAATTTGAGCTATGTGATTATTAAAAGCTAAAGAAATATATCAATCTTATGGTTCAGAATAGTCATAAAATAAAAATAATTTTCTGACTTTGCAAAATTAAATTCTATGGAATTTCCCCTAATGGCTCTTGAAGGGAATAGTGTGTGATATATTGACATCATGCATTAAAAAGCTATGTATGGATCATTACGGGGAGTCTCAAATAATTGCTGCTACATATCCATCATCCAAGCTGAAAAGATGATGATGTGGGAAAATCAGATGAAAGTAACTGCTCAGTATGCCAATTGATGATATATAAACCCAAGTCTTAGAGAGTGCAGCTTACTGAGTAAGAGTACAGTTCTTAACATTAAGAATGTTAAATGACTCAGACACATCCTTCTACATCAAGACCTGCATCCTTCTACATCAAGAACTATCACAGCTATTTATTTTTTCCACTTTTTAATTATATTTTTGACAATCTTTACATAGTTACTTAGGGTAAAAAGGTTCAAGGGCTACAGGAAAGTGGGTAAGACTATTATTTCCACATTATTTCCTTCGTGTATCTGAGGTAAAGGAGGATATTAAGGGAAAAGACCCACCCAGTCTCCCAACCCAGGTCCCAGATGTGGGGCATGTTCCAAGGGTCTTACTCAAGTGGTTTTGATAGTTCACCAGTAATGAATTGCTGCCACTCCAAGCACGATGAGGTCGTTGAAGAATCCACTGAATGACATAGTCCATCCTAGAGTCTCTGCCCAGTTTTTCACTGCCACCATATGGCTGAGGGGATTGATTGACTTGTTCTGTCCTCTGTCTTTTGATGGTTAGGGTTCTGAGTCTGGCAGTTCAATTGGGGAGATCCTAAAAGAGACTTTGTCTGAGGTGTTCCCATACCAGATTATTGTATGTACTAGCAAGCACAGAGCCCAGCACAGTCCATCACCCTAATCAGCTGGTGATTGCAATTGCTGAGTTGGTTCTGTGTTTAGCCCCAACTTCCACTGGAACCAATGGGTGTTGCAGTCCAGCCCGGTCCTGCCCACTTCATACTGGGCCCTCAGATAAACAGTGGGAGCTGCAACTTAGTCGGAGCGACCCACAATAACCCCTACCAGGCCCACCCCCTATCCTGGTTTGCCAGTATGTGTGGCAGACTAGTCCAGTCTGTCCCACATCCCATTCAGCTATCATACATGTCAGTGGGCATTGAAGTGTAGTTCAACCCAAGGAGCCGACTATCCATCCCACACACATGCTGTTGGGTGCCTTTCTGTCTAGCCACCCCAACCCCTGTTCTGGTTTTCGTGCCCTCCAGTGGGGGTAGTAACCCAAGAGGGAGGTGCCCACTATTTCCCTTCTAGGCCACTCCCACTCCTGGATCATGCACTCTTCAGGTGGTTCTGCAGTTTAACTTGACAGAATTAGCCCCCTGTGCCAGCCTCTGCCAGTTGATACTGCAGCAAAACCCAACCAGCCCTCACCCACTCTGATTTATGCTCGCACCAGTAGGAACAGTCAGCCCAGCCTGGCTTTTCCCTGATCTAGCTCACATGAGGCACACAGGTGTTGTAGCACTGCCTAGTCTGGTCTACACCCATCCCAGCTCACGTTCTCCAGTGGGAGTAGCTGTCCAGCCAGGGGAGCACCCCCATACGCCCCCTGCCAGCTCCGCCCCTCCCTTCCTGTTTCTCATGTGTGCTAGTTGGTTGCTGTGGTCAAATCCGGTACAGATAACCTCACCTTGACATTCCATAATATGCACTGCTTTTTTGTTGCAACTGTACCTGGCTCAGGTATTTAAATAGACTTTATTCCTGTTAAAGGGATAGCAACAGAAAGAAATAAGTAATCTTACATTCTCTAGCTTAATCCTCAAATATTCAAGAATATGATCTGGGCCATCCCAAGTGTCTGGAAATATATCCTCTACAGGAGTGGAAGGAACCCCAATATTGGACACCGTCATTGACCATCATCAGTGTATTCTCAGGGAGACAGATAAGAAATGGAGTAGCTTGAAACTGCATTGGCATTCATGTTTTCTACTTTGGGATGAGGGCATCCCATGGGTGGCATAACATACTCCACTGCCAAAACCAGATTTTATGCATTTATTCTTTGTAACATTAAATGAGCAAGAATATGAGATTATGAGCTGTGGATGATCTAGAGACTCAATCAGCATTTGTTTGATATGAGGTGGTTGATGCTTTAAGTAGCCGCTAAGAATTGTTGATATTTATAACAACTCTTAGGGCCCAGCGCAAAAGCTTTGGTGGGTAAATCCTTTATGCCTGGGATTCTGTATGTGCACCAGCTCCTGTCCCGGCTGTTCCACTTCAGGTCCAATTCCCTGTTTCAGGCGCCCATGTATGTGGGAGACCTGCGGAAGCTCCTGGCTTCAGATCTGCTCAGCTCAGGCCCTTGCGACCACTTGAGGAGTGTACCAGAAGACCGAAGAATCTTTGTCTCTCCTCTCTGTAGATCTGACTTTCCAATAAAAATAAAATATTTTTTTAAAATTAACTTTTAAACCAAGGAGTTGCCCTGCTTAAGCTGTCACCCTCTCTTTTGTGAAGTGCGTAGAAGAAAATTTTCAGGATCCGACATTTTCCTTGCCAATAATTCTGCATGTGATTCCATAGAAAAGTAAATCAATCACCGAGGCCTTAAAAACATACAACCCCAGATGGCCTCAGTAATTTTAGGCTGAACTATTTTTATAGCAAATGCTATCAATCACACACCGGGGCCTATAAAACATTGAATTTTAAGCATTTTGACTTTACAGTGAACCATTAAAAGCTAAATTAGTTGTAAAGTATACTCTGAGGTAACTAAACATGTGAGCCTGCTGGATATAGCTTTTGGATGTAAGCCAATTAGTCATTGGCTGTCATATGCCAAAAAAGGATTGGAGTTTTCGAGTAGTGGATCCTAACTGACTTATCTGATAGCAAGTACTTGCTACTAGGCTATGATTGTGTCATCTCAATGTGTTGAAGAAGATGCATCCTGTTCTTTTCACTCCTACAGACAACGATTCCTTCCTATTCATCTGTGTTAAATCAATACCTCAAATTAAAGAGAAACAATGTCCAAAACTATAATTTTGAGGAACCGAATTTAGTGTACTCTTAACCATCCTATCATCAGCAGTTTCACAATCTATAAAGTTATATATCTATATATCAAACTCATCTATGTTGTGGGCACCAAAAAGGTAGGAATATACAACATATTGCTTGAAAATGCAGGTTGCATGTGCAAAGGTACAAGGAGAAATCACTTGAATTCTAAAGTATGAGAAGAAAATTAGCATTTTTTGCTGTTTTTAATCATCACTCTGCTTAAAAAATGTTTATCATTTGTCATGTCTCATTAGGAAAAGTAAGCAAAATTGTTTCTTTGAAAACAGGAGCTGATGTATGATTTGAAATGTTTAAATTTTATTTGTACCTTTGTGCAAGAAAAATGTACATATTCATGACCACTGAGTTTTTTGGTCTTAAGGAACATCGCAATTTTTCTAGATAATGAAGTTTCTTTGTTATGAGTTTTGATCATGTGGAACACGTGAGACTCAGAACCCAAACCGTCTAGACTAAAACCATTTATGCAATCAAATTAAAATATTAGAAACACTTATTAAACATTATTATTCCAAAGACTATTTAGACAGTTTTAGTTGAATTATGTAGGCATTGATTATTCATTTTATGCTTAAGACTTAGCAACAGACTTGAAATAGCTCAGCATTTTCTAATATTTATTCATGATTCATGGACATGTATACAAAATAAATGAATTTAACCCACGCTAAGCAGCGTCCTGATGAACCACATTCCAGACTTAGCAGGATGAGGGGAAGCAGGAAAAGGGAACATAGCATCTGCTCTGGTCCCTAAATGAAGCTGGTGTAGCAGTGGTTTCCATAAAGAATGATCACATCGCGGAAGCATTTAAACATAATTGGATTACTCTCAGTCCAATTACCCCTTTAAATGTACCCTGAGTCTTCCTATGACCTTCTCTATCTAATTGGCAGCATTTAGTAGGGAGATGGAGAAGAAGTAAATACAGGATGCTCAGTTCAGTGTTTCATCAGCATTATTACATCTTATAAATAAGAAGTTTTAAATTCATCAATCCTTTCTGGAATGTGTGTTTCATCTCAGATAGCCTAAATGTATATAATGTTTATGCATGCATTATGCATATGAATGTATACTATGTACTGTTAGTATGTATAATGAATAGCAAATTAAATTGACTAGCATTTAAAGAAGTAAACATTATTTGTGTGCCGTTTGTCTCTCAACATTTATTGTTTTAATTACAGAGATATTCTAAGAGTCTGGCTTGGAGCTACATAGTTAATACAGTGGCAAGACATAGCAGGAAATAAATGTGTCACCAGGAATTTATGTGTGTTCAATTTATTTTAATAATATTCTTTTATGAAAATAGTGTTCATTACTGTGTCACATACATTTTATATGAATATTCAAATTAGAAATGCTTGACTGTTGCAGCAAAGGATACAGGTTCTTACAATGTGATAGTCAAATTATAATATCTGAATGCACTACACAAATTATAACTGAGAAGACAATGGATTTATCAAGCTTTGTCCTCATTTTTATCACTTAAGTTTCAAAACCATCATATATTCTTTTTAAAAATTTATTTATTTATTTATTTTGTTGGAAAGTAAGATACACAGAAAGGAGAAACAGAAGAAGATCTTCCTTCTGATGTTTCACTTCGAAAGTGGCTTCAATGGCCAGAGACTAGCTGATCTGAAGCCAGGAGCCCAGAGCCTCTTTCAGGTCTCCCATGAAGTTATAGGGTTCCAAGGCTTTGGGCTAGCCTCGACTGCCTTCCAAAGCCACAAGCAGGCAGCTGGATGGGAATCAGGGCTGGCGGGATTAGAATCATCACACATATGAGATCCCAACGCGTTCAAGGTGAGGTCTCCAGTTGCTAGGCTACTGAGCAGGGCCCCATCACCTATTCTTAAAATAAGTTTCATAAAGCAATGTCTTTGCAAAGTGACTGATGGTTGTAGTATTGATTTTGTGAGACAAAAATTTAAGATTTATATTCAGTCAAACAAAACTAAGAATTTGTACTTGTCTAAAGCTCATGATTCTTCTACTAGCTTTGTGCTCCCAGGATATGTACTCTTAATGAGTCACTTCAGCAAGATTTTTTTTTTTTTTTTGGTAAGCTTTTTTTTTTTTTTTTTTTTTTTTTGCAAATCAGATTTACAGAGAGAAGGAGGGAGAGATAAATATCTTCTGTGTGCTGGTTCACTGCACAAGTGGCCACAGCTGCTGAGGCTGATCTGAACCAAATCCAGGTGCCCAGAGCTTCTTTGGGATTTCCCACAGGGAGCTGGGTCCTGTCCTCTACTGCTTCTCGGGCCGCAAGCAGGGAGCTATCTGGAACTCAGAACAGTCAAGATAGTTGAGTTGTTTCCACTATGAATGTCAAACAGTTGTCATGGATAAAAATGTATTCTTGTGTCTCACGTGTTATCCCAGCACATGCAAGATTAGGCTACCTTACCAGGCCTGCACTTCAGGAAGACTGAAGAATTTCTATTAATTTCCAAATTAATTCTTGTGCAAGAAAATCAGAAATTTGTCCAGTTCCAATGCTCATATAGGTATGAATTGAATTTCATTAAATTCATTAGAAATAATTAAATGTAAACATATTCAAACTGTCATTTATAAGGATGGTTGGAAACATAAGGAGATAGAAAAATGAGGACAAATATAAAAAAATGCTAATCCATTCGTTGTGTAAGATTTTACAAATAAACACTGAGATACTCTAAATAAAAGCTTTCAGGCTTTGGTGTAACTATTTAGATGCTAAAATCTCTCTCTTTTCAGATTAAAACGTTGACTAGTGGGTATAACTAAACATTATCTCCAAGACAGTTATCATAAAAAATCTTAATACATTGTTTTGAAAAGAATGATTCTCTTCATTGACTAAGTTTCTGGTAGTAGCATTACTCAGTATAAGATCCATGTCCAGAAAACAGAGAAATTGTGTGTGTGTGTGTTTTTTTTACAATTATAGTTATACAGCAGTGCCTATATGCTTTGGAATATGTACATTTGAATTCTACCTGAATGAGCATCCACTAATAGTCAATTTTTCTGCCAAAACCAATAACTTGTATTTGTAATACAAGTATTATCCAAAGTTTTAAAGAATAACGTGACGCAGGTTTTCTGAAAGCTGAGTTTCCTTACTTTGTTCAGACAAGGACAAACTGAACTACTCTGTAGTTTGTCAGTGACTGGCAAACTGAGCAGTTACTGTTGTTCTGAGCATTGCCTCTTCCCCAGATAGCAGGAGGATACCAGTACAGCATTGGTTATAAAACATTAACATTAACTCAGGACTCAGAAAAGGCCTGAAGATGGTTTTAAATATCAACTTTGTCTTCACTCCTCTAAGTGAAAGAGGACATGCAAGGAACATAACTCATTCCACGGAAAACTACGCTGTTGAAGAAAAAAGAAGGAAGAAAGAATGATCAAGGTGAAAATATGAAGCTCAATATATTACAAAAATATACACAAAACATTTTATTATCATAAAACTATTTCTAGTAGCTTATATTTGGTGTCTGCTGCTTTGCAGGAAAACATTAATTGCAAATGTGTGACATCATTTTCTGCACTACATTTTCTAAATATGAAAATACTCCCTTTTAACATATAGGAAATAATTAAAACATCATGATCTATTCAGAAGCAGCATACTATTTAGAAAGTATTTTTGGAAAGCAAATATTTTAAGAAGCAAGTATGGACTTATTTTAGCAATAGAGTTTTTATGTGTTAGAGTCATGTGGAGTTAATTCTGATACAATAAAAAATTTGAACAACGAAAGCCTATTTCTTTTATGCATTCACATTTACTGGGATGGATTGAAAACCTACTGCATTTTTATTCATTCTGTGACCCGGGCTAACAGGATATCCAATTAACCTAACCTGCCTCTGAGGAAGAGAAACTATACTTTCTCATGAAGATGTACCAGGAAGGAACAAACCATATAGCAACACTCCACTTCAAGACCAGCTGAAATTGCAACTTATCAGAGTCTGGAAGGAAAGCTCGCATCAGTTGGCTGTAGTTTAGAGGTTAACATAGGAGTAATAAGAATATCTATTTGATCAGGAAAATCTACTGTAACAGAAGTCTATTAAATCATAGACTAAGTTTGTACTACGACATATTGACAGCTGATGAAAAGACAAAAGAAACAATATGATTTGTTTTATGCCATTTTTCATATACATTGTTTAAAAGGCAAGCATAGCAGTATTTGAACAGGATCAGAACACAAATCAAAATAAGCTAGGGAACTATCCCCCAAACCTGTTTCTTAATAGTCTCCTTTGTTTGTCAACAAATGTTCCATGAAATGTCAAGATGTTTTACCCGTCACTGTAGCACAAGTGCACAGACTGATGGATTCTTCACTATTGCGTGGGGATGAATCCAAACAAATCTTCACAGTTCACCTTTTTGAAGAAAAACAAGCTGGGGTCTCATTTAACCCATATTCACTTACACCTCATAGAGAACAATCTGACTGCTCAGAGGAATGCTGATCCAAGTGTTGGCCAGAGTGGTGTTGTCTCCACTATGAATGCAAAATTATAGTTGTTATCGATAAAAAATGTGTTCATGTGTAGGCCAGAAATTTCAGCTGGAGACATGAAGATTTCTCATGTAATATTACCATGCTATGTGATAGCTATCCAGTTTAACTTTTTAAACTTTGTACTTCCTTTCTATTTCTGAAATTGCCAACTTGTAATAAATTCAATATCTAATTTAAGCATCTTACTAATGCAATGAAACAAAAAATATTAAACTATAAAATATTTTGTATATGAGTAAAATTGAGCAGTGCATTAATGCCATGAGGACAATCCTGATACATGATATGATATGGTATATAACTTCGAAACAATTGACATGAAGAAAGAAGTAGAAATGCAGTTATCCATTGTTCTAAATTGTAGAATCCAGGTATTTAAAGAGAAATGAAAACCAAATTTCAAAAATGAAATTTAGGGCAATCAATTACCAAATCAATTAGGCAAATATTGAAAAATGAATACATAATGCAAATTCATTTTACATAGAGCATATAAAATATATTTAGTAAGTGTCCTAAGAGAATTTTTCAGTAACTATGAATAAATTTAATGGAATTATAAATCACATGCAAGAACCCTGTGCTGCTTCCTGTACTCATTATGGGCAAATGACCTAAAACTTTCCCCAAAAGCTATTAACTATGTCTTTATAAGTAAAATTATCAACTAAATCTAAGCATGTTAGCTTAGTATTAAGGATACATACTATTGAATTTTTCAAATTCCAATGCCTTACCAGGTTTAATATATCATCAATCTTAATTGAAATCAATTAATAATAATTTAAAAAGCAATAGTGCAAAATAGGAAAGATGGAAAATGTTCATTCACCACATGTTTTAATTTGAAGGAATTAATGTACCATGTCAGGAATCTTAAATATTATAGCTTCATCCTACACAATTTATCATTTAAGTAGTCAAGGGAATGAGTGTGTATGTATTTTGCTCTTTGCTACATCAAAGTTTTTTAAAGGTATGTTTAGAATATATAGCCTATATACTATAAACAATCTTTCTGTGGATACTTGTCTTAAGTTGTCTAAACATTTACATGTTATTAATGAATAAATTCAGTAAACTAGTAAAGTCCCTATATTTAATGAGTCCTGAAGGAATTTGACCCAAGGAAGTAGTTCTGAAGATGCCACTTCCACTTAAAATAATAAAATGTATGGGGCCGACACAGTAGCCTAGTGACTAAAGTCCTCACCTTACACATGCCGGATCCCATATGGGCACCAATTATAATCCTGGAATCCCCGCTTCCCATCCAGCTCCCTGACTGTGGCCTGGGAAAGCAGTCGAGGGAGACCCAAAGCATTGGGTTCCAGTACCCGCATGGGAGACCCAGAAGAGTCTCCAGGCCCTTGGCTGCAGATCAGCTAAGTTCTGGCCATTGGCGGTCACTTGAGGAGTGAATTAGGATACGGAAGATCTTCCTTTCAATCTCTCAATGTCTGACTTTGCAATTAAAATTAATAATAAATCTTTAAAAAATGAAATTTATAATGTATGGCCATTGTTCCTCTGAACAATGGAATTAGTAAAATAAAGTGGATTACAAATGTACTATATTTTATTCATGTATATATGGATTCTCTTTTGTATTTTGTGTAGTTCTTATGCATGATGAGTTTCAATGTTCTACACCACTCAGTAGGAAACCAGGATATGAGTGCATCATGGAGATGCCCTTATGGGGGATTACTATACTTCTGCACCAGATCAAGTTAATCTGTGTGAAAGCACATCACCTGGGCTCAGGGAAGTCTTCCGTTACTGTAGCTCTGCCCAATTGGCATCGAATAAGCTATTGGTATTCCATTTCTGCTTTGTATGTATATTTTTTTTGCTTGTTTGAGTGGAAGGTACACACAGAGAGAAAGAGACAGAGATCAACAGAGAGAGCTCCCATCTGCTGGCTCAGTGTTCACATGTCTGCAAGCTACAGGGCTGCATCTGGCAAAATAAGAGCTCGGAACTGAATCTGTTCTCCCAGTCGGATGGCAAGGAGGGAAGCACCTGAGCCAGCCCTGCAGCTTTCCAAGATGAGCATGATCAGGAGCGTGGAATGCAGAGCACAGCATGGACCTTATACAGAGCTCTATGACATGGGATGTGGGTGTCCCAAAATGTTGCTCTCATGAGCCCACCTCATTTCTGCTGGGCGAGTATTAACCAAGGCAGGTCTTTTCAAAGTGGTATTCATTTTTCAGTGTAAATACAGTGTGTATGGAAATTCTCTTTTTATATTACCTGATTTTTAAATTCTAGTTAGTGTTTATAATAACCTACTTTGGCCTTTCTTGATTCTCTCAATTATGCAATTTCTATTTGTTTAAATTTTATTATCTCTATTTTTTCCTTGCTTCTAACATCTTATCCTCATACCATTTTGTAACTATGCTTATTTAATTGATCAAGATGACTCAATTTCAGCTGTCACTATTAAAAAGAGAGGCTTTTGTTTCTTCATTTTCTGTAACTACATCCCTCAATCTACTTTGTGATTATTAACAAATTGAAGATCTGTACAAACATATCACAATTTCTTTTCCCTGTGGATTAATTAGAAGTATGTTCCCTACTGTCACATTTAAAGACTCATGTATTTTCCTTGTTAATTTACATTTAAGCTGCACTTTGGTAAGAATACACATTCTGTATGCTGAATGCTTAAAAAGACTTAGATTTGCTTTATATAACAGAATATGGACAATTTTTGTAAATGTAAGTATATTTTAAAATTTAATCTGTTGCTTTTAGGTATATTGTTGCTGTATAACCAACAAGGAATTTTAATATTTTTGAAGTCTCTAATGTCTTTACTGACATTTTTATGCTTTTTAATATTTATTTATTTTTATTGGAAAGTCAGATATGTACAGAAAGGAGGAGAGATTGAGAGGAAGATCGTCCGTCCACTTGTTCACTCCCCAAGTGGCTGAAACAGCCGGTGCTGAGCCAATCCAAAGCCAGGAGCCAGAAACTTCTTCAGGTCTCCCACACGGGTACAGGGTTCCAAGGCTTTGGGTGATCCTAAACTGCTTTCCCAGGCCACAAGCAGGGAGCTGGATGGGAAGCAGGGCTGCCAGGATTAGAATAGGCACCCATATGGAATCCCTGCACATTCAAAGCGAGGACATTAGCCACTAGGCCATGGCACCGGGCCCCATATTGTATTTTAAACTGGGAGTAATAGAATACCCATATCAGCCAATTAATTGTGGTGTTTGTTTTCATGCTGCATCATTTCCTGACATCCTGTTTTCAACACTGTTATACTCCTATGCATGTAATTAGTTTTGTTATTTTGTCTAATTGAATCTTTCCTTCTTAACAGTGCCATTCAAATAAGTTAATAAAACTTAATTTTGCAACTGATGTACTTCTGAAACTTACTTTCATACCTTATTTTGTACTTTTCATTTTTCTTGTTCATTCTTTATTTTCCATTGTTTCAGATATTTTGATATTTGAAATCAGTGTTAGGATTTATTCATTCTTCACTTATAGTAACAACAGTCAGGTCAGAGCTCAGGTGGCGGTTGAGGGGATGTTGTCCCAGCGCCACCGGAGGAGTTCAGGTGAGGCTCTGCAGTCCTGGAGTGCAACATTCCACAAGGTGTATTCTGATGACTCTGTGGGATGACTCCTTGAACTGCAGAATGCTGTGGGATTCTAACGCAGATCTCTCACCACGAGTGCCAGTTATTCTGGGGATCAAGGATGAAAATACAGAGTTCTTTAGATCCCAAACATACCTGGTGTATTTCACAGGTTAGAGCATCAGCCCAGGGAGTTATCCGAGAAGTAAGGTAAAGAGGAGACTGAATGTGGTTGTCTCAGGGAATGCAAGGGTGATGCTGGAACTCCTTGTCCAGAGGGATACCTGCTGCATCCTGTCCACCATAGCACCCTTCGTGGTAGCATAAATGGACTCAACTAAGAAGTCCAACGTGAGATGAATGGATGAAGAAAGTGTGGTGTACAATCGCAGTCGTACATTATCTAGCTATTTAATACAAAAGAATGAAGTGTTGTCATCGGCACCAAAATGGCTAGAACTGGAGCATCATGTTGAGTGAAATAAAACAGATGCAGTAAGACAAAAATCACCCGTTCTTACTCGTATGGGGCAAGGTTACAATTAAACAGGTGTAACTCCAAAAATGATCCCAGGGTGTTCATCGACAGAAAAGTTATTCCACAATAACATTAAATTCTTTCTGCCATCAAAAATATCCTTCTGTGGACATTTTCCTGGTATTGAATGGTTTCTTATCAATAATTGTGTAAATAGATTAACTGCAAATTACAAATTAATATTTCTGTAATCATGTCTTGTATCTACAGCTATATTTTTATAATAAACCCAAAAATGTAGAGTGGGCAATACTTGGTATCTTTCAAAAAATATAAAATGCTTGATATATATTTATATAATTATTATCTATATATATAATGTATAAAATTGGAGAAGGAATAAGACAGATAAGCATATAAGTAAGAGCCAATGATATTATCATTATCACAGAAAGTGTGAAAGACAATTTACAATTGTGAGATCTTTTACCCTTTCACCTATTTATTTTTTGTTGGCAAACATGTCATATTCCCTTCTCCCCCTTCCATCTTCCTTCCTTCCATTCATTTCCCTCCCTCCCTTCCTTCTTTCCTTCTATCCTTTCTCTTTCCTGCCTTCCTTTCTTCTTTCTTTATTCCATTTATATGTGCTAATCAAACATATCAGCCAAACAAAAATTCTCACCTGATCTGTTATTTTTCTGAAACTCTTGCTCCATTGAGTAGATTTAATGATAACTAAATAAATTTTATCAAAGCAGATTAATAAATTAATATCAATTTTGTTAGGCTTCTCTAGCAAAATAATGCAGCTTATCATCAAACCTGTTAAACCTGTTGAAATTCCATTTCTTTTCATTGACAGAATTGGAACACAATATCATTAATTTTGTGCTATGGCACAGAATTGTTATACCTTTCCTCCTTGCTTCTCCATGTGCCATTAATTCAGCTGAAAATGCCATTATTTCTTCCAGTGTCTAATACGTATTTTCTCATTATTCAAATCAAACACCAAAATCAGTGCTTTACAAAGATCATTCCCATATGTGCTTCCTTCATTAATCTTAGAAGAGAAAAAGAAATCTCATTTTTTTGTTTGATTGAGCACTGCACCTGGAATTCACCTGATCTCTTAGGTGGCTAATCTTTTATTGAATTCCAAGGTCAATCATTCCAATTGTTCCCTGCATTCATTCTAACCCAGCCAACTACATGTTTAAGTTGCACCAACTATATACCTGTTCTCTTAAAGCCATAATTTACTATGAAAACAACAGTGTTTAATACTATAAACAACAATATTATATTAGCAGTTTCTCTATTACATGAAAAGGTTAGTGAAAAGGAAGCATGAAATGAAAATTTTAAAGTTAAATACAAGTCATTCATTGTATATTAATGATACGCTCAATTCTTTGATTCTTCTATAAAATATGAAAACCTTCAAAAATGTCAAATTGAATTAAATGATAATTATTTTGGCTGTAAAAATATTTTGAAATTTATGAATATGAAGGATCTCAAAATGTTCTGAAGCATATATATCATGAAAATAGTGCATTTGAATTTCAAAACTTTTAACATGAAAATAAATTTATCTTTTAATTTCATTTTTCTATGAACTTTTAAAAAGATGGTGCATTGCAAATGTATTATTGGATTTAAAACTAAACTCAAAATGTTGAAATATAGAAGAGTTTTACAACTACAATCTTGGATTGAAATCTTATACAAAAAGATAAAACAGTGCTTCCAGAGCAGTATATTTGCTTTACTTTGAAGACATATAGAACAAGTGCATACTAGGGCTCTGACTTGCAAATGTTCATATGAGTAGGACAACACTAGGACACTGGATCACACAGGATAAATAATCAATTAAGTAATTACCCTTCTGGGATTTGCAAGTATCGTTTATTTAATATAAGGAGCAAAAAGGTTTATACTCCAACATCTGTTTCCTTATTCCAGAAAACTGACATTGTCTCTGTTCAAAGCAAAGCAGTAACAGTTTACATTGGAAGAGACTCACTAAAAAGCAGGAGTCATAGACGAAGACAGGAGAATGCTGTGTGACGCTTAGATGAACAAAAACTGCCTGAGCTTGACTTGAGATGGTTCTGACAGACAGCACTCTCAGATACATGCAGAATATAATGTTCTATTTCTCACAAAGTAGACATGTTACTCCTGGTCTTAGAATCTAGTGAAATCTTTTTAAAACAATTAGCACAAAGCAATCAAAGATAATTATGAAGTAACGATCCAATAGCAATGAAAGAAGCATAGAAAATGTAATTACAGTGATAAGCAAAGAAAGGATAAAGTTGAAATAAATGAAAATTTATGAATTGTTTTTTGTAATACTCATTGTCTCTGAACTGGAGAACAGTACTGGTTTCAGATTTTTCATAATTGTATCTTCTAGGAGCATATTTTAAAATAAGTTCTGTTATCAAAATGTTCAAAATGAAGTCTTCATATAATATTCAAAAGGTAATCAAGTTATCCAAGCACATTCAAAAGGTGACCGTTATCATCAACCTTCTAAAATCAACACTCTCAGAAAAATGAATTCTTGATTGTATCCTTTAATAATGTAATCCTGAAATCCCTTTAAGTCATCCAACGTATAATTAATTCAGTGTATATAACATCAGCATAATATTCCAAACAAGTAATATTCTATAATTTAATTTTCCCAATGAAATTAATGAAAATAACAAGTAATGAAGCAAAATAACGCAAAATTAGTTACAAAAAGCTTTTTACCTCATTGAAACATAAAAGCATTAAATGTTTAGTATTCCTATCAAAAAACAGGCAGGATATAATTACAAATGAGACAAATGGTAGAATGACATTGAAAATTAGTATAACACTATTTCTGAGAGAAATATCAAAGTTTTAACATAATTGATAGCATTTTGTAGAAGAAAAACACTACTCAAAAGGTATAAAAGAAGTTAAAGCAAAGTAGAAAAAACATGCCTATTAGTTACAATCTTATTGCAAACCTTTTTATCGTATTTTGTTCTATATCTTAAAATTATCAAGAACGTTATACTGCTATACATTGCATAGTCTATAATTATTTTAAAATTTATGGTATATGACGTTGGCCAGGTTATTTAAACAGACAGCAGGATTGGCTAAAGAATAACACAGACTATGTGTGTAACCTTGGCTTCATAGACTCCTCAAGGCAGAGATCCAGGAAAAGCTCAAAGGCAATGGTCTGCTGATGGACAGTTATCCAACACCAAGGCTGACGCCTGTGGAACGAGGTCAAAAGCTGGACAATGATGCAAGGCCACTGAACTCTGTGTGTGTGTGTGTGTGTGTGTGTGTGTGTGTGTGTGTGTGTGTGTGTGTGTTGAGGTTCATTTATATTCATTGGAAAGGTAGGAACACAGAGAGAAATTCATCCAAACAGAGCTTCCATCTGCCGGTTCACTTTCCAACTGGTGCAGCTAAAGCTGAGCCAATTGAAGCCAGGTGCCAGGAGTTTTTTTGGGGTCACCCATGTGGGGGTGTGGTGCCAAGGCTTCGAGCCATCCTCACATCCGGCCCTGTGTGCTTTAAGAATACCTTTGAGACAGTAATGTACTGACTTATGTACTTAGGTCATGGTGCTGCTTGTTGAACATCACAATGATTAGCATGAATATGGAATGTAACTATTAAAGTCTGTGCCACATCAAGTTTTGTAATTTACCACCTAAGCAGTTCAACAAAATAACTGATGCAAGGGCTGGAGGAATGGCTCAACTGGCTTATTATCCACTTCCAAGTGACACATCCTGTTTGAGTGCCGTTTGAGATCCAGCTCTCCATTTTTCCATCCTGCTCTCTGTGACTGGAGGATGCAGAGGATGGCTCATGCCTTGGGACTCTATGCCTGCATGAGAGACCAGGAAGAAACTCCTGGCTTCTGGCTTCAGATCAGCTGATCTTCAGCTGTGGTTGCTATCTAGGCAGGGGATAGAACATCTTTCTGTGTTTCCTTCTCTCTATAAATCTGCATTTTCAATAAAAATAAATATCTTAAAGAAAAAAAAAGTTGTTGTGGTAAGCTTCCAGGATTCTCTTCTAAAAGAAAGGGAAATCTCTGTCCGTGAACGTGTGTCTCATTCTTCATCTTTTTTCTCTGATTCCTTTCTTATTCCCTGATTGTGTTCTCCAAACTAGTTCACACTACATCTTTTTTTTTTTTTTTTGAGTATTGTTCATAGCGTTTGGTTATATTCCTGCTGAACTAAGGTCATGTTACATTTTATTTCTTGAACTTCCTGTTCAGTGGAACATTAAACGTTGGACTATATTGTAAATTGAAAATATATTATCAGGCCCGGCGCGGTGGCGCAGTGGTTAAGGTCCTCGCCTTGCATGCCCGGGATCCCATATGGGCTCCGGTTCTATCCCAGCAGCCCTGCTTCCCTTCCAGCTCCTTGCCTGTGGCCCGGGGAAAGCAGTCGAGGACAGCCCAAAGCTTTGGGACCCTGCACCCGCGTGGGAGACCTGGAAGAGGCTCCTGGCTTCGGATTGGCATAGCATCGGCCATTGCGCTCACTTGGGGAGTGAATCATCGGACAGAAGATCTTCCTCTCTGTCTCTCCTCTATGTATATCCGCCTTTCCAATAAAAAAAAATAATAAAAATAAATCTTTAAAAAAAAGAAAATATATTATCTCAAACATTTAAAAAGTTAATATTGAATGACTAAAATAAAATAGATTAATTTAGATCACAGATAAAATGTGTTACTATTCAAAATGACAAGAATTGCAAGTGGTTTTTCTATTGAGATATGCCTAATTTCATAATGAATTTTAAAATACATTTTAACACAACCTAAATGCCACCACCTGCCACAGCAAGAAAGATTACATATGATATGCATTACATATGATTACCATCTAAATAAATATGGATTTATATTTTTTGGCTAATGTTTAAATTCTTGTCATCTCAAATAAAAATGCACCAAATACAGAACATGTTTGCAAATATTACATCTTTGTAAGATATCATAGATTTAGTATTCTAACACAGACTTCCAAAGCAGACATATATTCAAGAAAGCTGAAGAAAATATAAGGGATTTTCAAAAAGTTCATAGAAAAAATCAGTTTTTATTTAAACATTCATTTAAAAAGAAAATTAGAGAAAGAGAGAAAGAGATCTTTTATCTGTTGGCTTGCTTCCGAATAGCTACAATAACTAGAGCTGGGCCAGGGTGAACCAAATTTCAAGAACTCCATCTCTGTAGCATCAGTGTCAAAGTCCCTGCTCTTGGACCTTCCTCTGCTGTCTTCCCACGTGCATCAGCAGGGAACAGAATCAGAAGCTGAGCAGCTGGGTCTAGAAGCAGCACTTCCTTATATCATGTCAGGACAGCAAGTGCAAGTTTTAACTTGCTGCACACATATGTGTGATTTTTTTTTTTAGACAAAGATAAAATATATGATAGAAAGGTTTGAAAGACAAAATTACAGTGTGAGGGTAAAAAAGAGACTGAAACTAAGTTCCACAAGAGCCAATCCTGGGCCAGGCCAAAATCTGAGATCAGGAGCTACATCAAACCAAAAGCATGTTTGCTTGGAGCTGGGGTAGCTTGTCCCATTATCTGCTGCTTCCCAGACATTTCGGTAAAGGTTTTATCAGTAGTGGAGGTGGGATTTGATGCCAGTACTTTGATAATGGATGCTTATGTGCCAAGCAGAACCTTAACCCCCAAAAATCATTAGATTCCATTTTCCAGGAACGTCTTGAAACTTTCTGTTACAAAGATACCAAAACTACAAGTGTAACTTACCTCTACACAATGGGACGTTTTTACTTAGTGTCAAAAATGCCGAAAACTGCCCATAATGCTCTTTTCCCTCTAATTCTCTCTGTGCGATTAAATTTCTTACTGTTTCATAATACCAAAAACTCAGAGATTTAGTATTTCAGGTCAAATTTTATTGAAAAAAAGGCTATGAACAAATTCTAATACAAAAGAGTTGCTTGCAAATTTGATCAAGGATGGGTAAAGAAAGAAAATCAAACAAAAATTGTACCTGGTAAAAATTAAAGTAATATCTCTTAAAACTGCAGAGAAAAGAGGAAAAATATTAAATTTCAGCCAAATCATTTCATAGCAGAATAATTGTAATACTGGAGCCAAACTGCATATTTTTGTGATAATTATTTTGCAGATAATTATACTTTAAATATCTGCTTAGTAAATTACATATCACTTATTCCTTATTATTAAATATTTTTAATTGGGAGGATAAATAGCCATGAAAATGTAATGTAAACACTAACATCAGTGAAGTTTTTCTAACTAGGTTAATGATGCTAATGAATTTTAATTTTCATGCCAGCTCAATTAACATATTGTATGAACAATAATGTTATTTTTCTTAAGGGTCTGTTTGTTAGGCTATCATGTTTGCTTACATTTTATTTAAAGTTATCTACTCATTACTGGGATTTTTACTTGTTCTTTAGGCAATTTTTAATATTTAGAAGAGATTTGAGAAACAACTTCTAATATTCAAATATTGTTTTTGCTTATGCTTAATATTTGAACTATATTTAAATTACACTGCTAACATATGCTGTATTTTATATAATATTAATTGCTTAACATTAATTGAATAATAAATCTTGAAGTCAGCAAGTCATGGATAATATCTTTAATATTCTTCAAATGACTACATTTACCGTTACCTTATGATAAAGAATGTAATTCCAGCAGTAAGTACAATATAAATGAAATTCACAATATTGTTTTCTTCTGGAAAGATTCAATAGTAAGACCTCTGAATTAAATAACAGACTAGTCATATTGATCAAGTTTGTTGAGCATCATGAATTAATGATCATCTTCTGGTTCTAGAGCTAATGTAGTATTGTGAGCATGAATAAATGGTTTTACTTTGACATATGTACTTTGAAGTCAATAACTAACAGATCTTTCAAATTATGAATATTGCTACACTGACTATATTGTTACATCATCTAGTATGTGATACATTTTTCCTTAAAAATTAACTCATTCATATAAATCTCTGTATAAGCAAAGGAAATACAAAAAAAAATATTTAAAACACAGAGTTAGAAAAAAGGGGTAGAGGGCCTGGGGCCGTGGCCTAGCAGCTAATGTCCTCACCTTGAAAGTGCAGGAATCCCATATGGAAGCCGGTTCTAATCCCAGCAGCTCCGCTTCCCATCCAGCTCCCTGCTGGTGGTCTGGGAAAGCAGTTGAGGACAGCCGGATGCTTTGGGACCCTGCACCCATGAGGGAGACCTGGAGGAAGTTGCTGGCTCCTGGCTCTGGATCGGCACAGCATTGACAGTTGCGCTCACATGGGGAGTGAATTATCGGATGGAAGATCTTCCTCTCTGTTTCTCCGTCTCTCTGTATATCTGACTTTGTAATAAAAATTAATAAATCTCTTAAAAAAAGAAATTAAAAAAAAGAAAAGGGTAGAAACACAAGGAAAGGAGGATTCTATCTGCTATTAACAGTACAAATGGCTACAATGGTTGAGCTGGAGCAGGTCAAATTCGGTAACCTGGAGCTTTCTTGGGGTCTCCTACAGAGCTATAGAAACACACACACACAGATCCGTTTCCATTACTTTTCCAGGTGCTTTAGCAAGTAGCTGGATTAGAAACTGAACAGTGATGACAAATGATGGTTTAAGTCATTATGCCACAGCACAGAGCCCAGCCATAAAACTCTTTATTTGTATCTCTTCATTTCTATTTGCATTTTATATTTGATCAAATGTTGTTACATTGACATTTAAATATAAGTGAAGTAATTAACATAAAATTTTGCAAAACTGATCCATTAACAATTTTTCCATTAATAGCAACTACACCAAAAGTAACAATAAAAGTCATAACTTACGGAGTTCCCTCAATGATTTATTTGCTGCTAAGTGAGAGTCACTATTCAATGCAGTTAAACAGAGAGGTGAATCACGCAAAAAATGCTAAAAAACAAAAGTAATTCACCAGATATCTAAACCAATTACTCTCATGTGGTCAGATGTTCTACTGACATTCTCTGTAGCTGAGTATAAGCAGTTTTAAAATAAATTTCACATCCATTCATCTTAATGAAATTTACAAGATTTATGGGTGAATCACATTACTACATGGTTTTACATTGTCTGATAGAATTTCAAGGGGCTGGAGCTGTCCATCGAAAGGGAGAAAATATAGAGATGCAAAGAAATAGAGGGAGGAAGAGAGAGTCAGAGAGAGACAGAACTAGGGATGAAGAGGTTTACACTTCACTGTGGAAGGAGAAAGTCAGGGAACTTCCGAAAAACACATTTACTTATTTTTATTTCAAATGCAGACTTACAGAGAGAATGAGAGACAGGGATTTTTCATCTGCTGGCTCACTCCCCAAATGGTCAGACCTGCTGGAGTTGAGCTGATCCAAAACCAGGAGCTAGGAACCTCTTCTGGGCATTGCTCACGGGTACGGGTCCCAAGGCTTTGAGGCATTCTCTCCTGCTTTCTCAGACTTTAAGCAGGGAGTTGGATGGAGAGTGGAGCACCTGGGACATGAATCAGTGTCCTATGGGACACTAGCATTTGCATGTGAGTGATTATTGAGCTAAACCATCATGCAAGCTCCAAACTGAACTACTTTAATAATCAGATGATTTTTTAAAAGCCATTATAAGCATTTGTGAAACTCAAAATATTCCTAACACCTTGAAAGCTTCCTCTGCATTATGCTAGAAATAACTCAAATGTTTGCCATTGATGAACAGTTAACAATTGTATAGTAACCTTACAATGGAAATTCATTCTGCCATATTTTTATCAGAAATGAATTGTTTGATACATAGTACAAGATGGATAATTTTTGCAAAAATGTGGTAGGAAAAACAAACACATCTGAATATATACTAAATGAACCACTTTCTATGAAATATGTAAAACAGAAAAACTATAGCAACGAAAAGCAGTCAAGTATTTGTCAGCAGCCTCATAATGACAAGAGTGGGAATTCCCTGTCATGGGCAAAGTGTTCCTTTTTGGAGTGATCGTGATTTTCTGAAACAAGACAGTCATGACTGTACAATACTATCAGTACAATTTAACAAATCCTGAATTTCAGACACTACTGAGGAATTTTGTGGTCTGTGAAATACTTCCCATCAAATCTATTAAAACATGAAAATTAAACCAAGGATATTTTATATCCATTAAAGAATATATATATATTTAAAGATTTATTTTTATTATTTTTTTGTTGGAAAGGTGGATATACAGAGAGGAGATACAGAGAGGAAGATCTTCTGTCTGATGATTCACTCCCCAAGTGAGCACAACGGCCGATGCTATGACAATCCGAAGCCAGGAGCCTCTTCCGGGTCTCCCACGCGGGTGCAGGGTCCCAAAGCTTTGGGCTGTCCTTGACTGTTTTCCTGGGCCACAGGCAAGGAGCTGGAAGGGAAGCGGGGCTGCTGGGATAGAACCAGCACCCATATGGGATCCTGGGCGTGCAAGGCGAGGACCTTAACCACTGGGCCACCTTGCCAGGCCCTAAAGAATATATTTATGTGAAAAATGCCTATTATGTCATAGCTTTTAGCCTTAAAGCTGCTTGGTAAATCTAACCAAAAAAGTCATTGCATTAATAATAATTGAGAAAACATGAACAAATATTTCTGTCTCTTAGGAAACACCACAATTATAAGCTGAAAATAATGAATAGTGTCTCTTTCTGTTTTCTGTGTCCTTTATTTATGGCTTGAATACAAGAAAATCAAACAAATGCTAATTAACATAATATAGTTTGTTTTTCTACCAATAATTTCAATTTTAGAGTTTTATGAGAGTATATTAACTACAAGTTCACAAACAATGAGTTTGAATTGTGCACTAAAATTCTTGTTCTGAATCTATTCTAAATGTTGTTTTTTAAGGCAACATGTGTCTCCTTTAACCTATAAAATATTAAAATGTAATATGTGGTTGTCTATTAACATGATGGAATGGCAATGAAAAGTCTAGAATTAATTAGTAATTAAGAACATAATCTTTATAAAACACTGCAAATGACTTGTGAGATCTGTTCTTTTCTCAGTTCTAGTTTAATTAATTTTGTGTATAACCAAGGTGATATCACTTTTAATGTTTTTTCCAATCTATTTTAATCAGTGTGTGCACTTAAAATGTGTTGATGTACAGTAAACATATTGAAAACTATTTTGTTGCATAGGTTTTGTTAAAATCTCCTTTAATCTCACTTTAAAGCAAATAGATTATGACAGATATTATTATCTCTCTATATACGTTCTAACTTTTTCTTGCATAGATGGTAAGATAATGTAACCCTATTTGGAGACTCAGAGTACACATGCTACTTGATTAGGCAAGTGAAATATTACTGCCACAATCATGTGTAACTTCCAGGCAAAAACCTTTTAGATACTATTTTCCTGCTGTCATATTTAGCAAGGTTATACCAGATACAGGACGCCTCATTCATCTGGATTTCTGTATGTGGCAAATCTAAGATAAACTTATTGCTCAAATGAGAAATACACACTGTTTCCATGTTTATTTGTGTTAATCCATTAGGATCCATAGTTAGTTGTAATCTTATCTTCTCTGGTTAATAAAATTATTTTTGGTGTGTTAAAAACCTAAACTGTAAGAGTTCTACTTAAAATTTAAGTGCTAGATTAAAACGTTCAAGCACTACCATATGCACTCTCACACATTTACTTAAAATACAGTTATGTACACGTTTCGATATTCAGAAAGTATAGAGGTACTTTCACGTGAAAGCCTTAACTTGAGGAAACATATTTATCAGTTATGTGGTGTGAAATGATGTTAGCTGTATGATGTGTTTATGGTGACATGTGTTATTCAATATGCAAACATATGTTCCTTAATAGGCATTTCTTCACATACTTGTTTCCTGACGTTTAAGGTAGGTTACTAAACTAGAGGAAGAAAGAGATCAACTTCAAATTAAATACACTCACTCTTAGTAAACATTATTAAGTATTATTTTCTATACAATGTAAATGAAATTCCATGCTGGTTTTTCTATCTTCATAGTAATGACAGTGTCTATTCCATTTCTCTTACACATATTTGTCTTTAGTTCAACGTTTACATGTTTAGAATCTGATTCGAAAATCTATTTCTAGACTCTTAAAAATATAGTTGAGCTAATGTATCTGTCTTTCCAAAAGTCTAATAGTACCTTTATATATATTTTACAACAACTTCTTATGAAATGAAAACCCCTTTAACAATGTCAATCACTTCCTTTTGTTCATAGGGTGAAATCCAAATTCGTACACAACTTGCCAAATTGTAATAGCATGAGCAGAGTTGGTCTGATCTTCAACAAAGTCATGGGGAAAATACACATTACATAGAAACCTACACATATATTTCAAGACATTGTGGCCAAAAGAAACACATTTGGAGGGTACGGTTGGACTCCTGTGTTAATAGCATGAACTGAAGGAGAATACACTACAGGATACAATAACATCACCCTAACACCAGTCACCATCCCCAATTCAAACTAACTATATCAAGTCACCATCCACATTTCTCTCCTTGTATTATTTCTTGATTATCCCCTAAAATCAGAATGTCCTTTTGTTTCAGGCATAGGTCAGCTTAAGCATCTCTGATGACATTTGAAGTGCCTTAGATAAGTCAGCTGACATCATTCCAACTACTTTACAATGAGTCTGCAGTCTCTGCTCCAAGCATCTCTCACTCCTCCGTTCAATATTCCCTCCAAGCCTTTCAGTGTGAGGATCTCACCATCTGTAAACATGACCGTCATTTTACAGTCTCCATTTTCTTCAATAATGTTTGCTCCAGTCTTAACTGCTCTACAGAAAATTATCAGATGCACGTTGTCTTACAGCTATTTGAAGTATACACAACTTCTCAACTTCCTCTATGCTTGTAGCAACTCACTAAAACAAAATGCTACTGCTGTTTCCTATGACTACTATGTCTGTTTCTTTTTTCTGCCTCCTGATAAGTATAATGAATATAAAATTTTAGACAGAATAGCAAGTAAACTAAACACAGTCAACTTTATGGTGTAATACTACATATGCTGTTTATTCAGATTTTATTTAACAACAGCTTTAGAAATCCTTTTGTAGTCCTACTCATTTTTCTTCATATATATGCTCTAATAGAATATAAATGGTGTCAAAGTAGTTTCATCTAATTTTCTTTCCCAACTCTGTAGTTCAAATGCTGTTGAGCAGATTGTTACAGTACTTTTTCCGTTTTCTCTAGCCATATAATCTTAAGAATTATATATGTAGATCTACAGGAGAGGCAAGCATTTCTAATTATGCATCCAATTTTCATTTTTCTTTCTCACCTTCCTGTGAGCAGTAAATATTTGATTCATTTTTGAATAAATCTATTTTGCTGTAAGTAGAGAGCTAGATACCATGTGTATAAGAAGCTCACCCTGGGCAGTTGGTTCACCTTCTGAGACAGCAGGTGAAATTATGATCACACCAGCCATTGCTGTCATACCTTCCCCACTGCCAATGACAGAGGTCTGCCACACCACCCACTAAAGGAACAGACATTGTACCTAACCATACAGGCGTATTTCAAAGAAAAAAAAAAAAGCTCAGATGCAAAAATCAACAAGAATTTTCACAAATGCTTAAAAATAAAAGTCTAAATACAAAACTCATGGACAAGGAAAGCAACATGAGTCTTCACAAAGAGCGCAGGCTTCAATGGTAGAAGGTAGAAACTGAGATTGATGAAATCCTGAAACAGTAATTCAAAACAACTAACTGAAGAGAAGCATGTAAATGAGCGAAAGAAATTCATACTACTTAGCACTGGAAAAGAATGTAATTCTATCATTTGCAACAAAATGTTCTGAAATGGAAGCCGTTCTACTCAGTGAAATAAGTCAATCACAAAGGAACTTATCATATGTTCTCTCTGATATAAGGCAAGCTTCATGAAAAATACAACTTACATAGATATATAGGTAGGCATATAAACATATACTTTCACATGTGACCTGTTTAATGTAGGCTAGCATGCTGGGAATTATAAATATGTTGTGTTTTGCATCTATACTCATGAATAAAAATGGACTCCACATCAATCGCTAAAGATACCTTGACAATGCGATACTTGCTTTTCTACAGTTCTCTATACTGACAACGCCAGGATACACTTGTATATCAAATTGTTGGAATTGTGATTGTTGCTGAATGACGATACTGTTATAATTATGTAGAGGTAAACATTGAAGGAGGTAAATGGGAAGGAAAGAAGAGCAAATGGAGGGGATGTCTATACCTATAAAACTGCATCATAGAAAATAATAAAAAAAAAAGAATGCATAAATAACGTAGTCAAAAAATCCATACAGCATGAAGACAGCAAATTCTTCCAGGAAATAGGTGCATTAAATAAAATCCAAACCAAAATATTAGAAATGAAGAATTTAGAATGTCAAATAAACACACAATATAAACCATTGATGGTCGATTTTATAAGGTAGATGAAGTAATATCTAAGTTAGAAGACAAAGCCTTGAAATATCTGTACGACAGAAAGAAACAAGGGAAAAATAAGAATAGTGCTAAATATTTATGAGATACTATCAAGCAACCAAGCATACATGCTCTAGCACTTGCTGAAAGAATAGAAAGAGAAAATGGACATTAAGATATATCCAATGAAATAACACTAGAATATTGCCTAATTGAGATAAAGATAGGAACATGCCAGCATACACATGATACATTGAACTATTAACAGGTTTGATCCATTTTTTTTTACCACAATGCAATATATAGTAAACCCCTGAAATGTGAATCACAAAGAAAAGCTCCTAAAGTGTATAAAAAAGAAACACCAGATTAACTGAAGAAGATCTATAATCAGATGGACACTTGATTTCCATCAGAAAACCTACAGGCTAGGAGAAAGTGGTGAGACACAGTCTGGATCTGAAAACAACAAAAACGCCAACAAGAATACTGCAACCTGAAAACATCCCATTTATAAATGAAATGCAATGAAATAGAGATCTTCCCAAATACACAGACAAATAAGGAATATGTCACCACTCACCAAGGCTTAGGAATGTTTCTTAAATTTGTGCTATAGAGAAACAGAGATAACCATGAAAAGAACATGAGGACAAAAATATCTTTATCCTTTAAAAACTTTCTCTTGACTTTTTCTTACCAAGTATTCAATAATTTTCATTTCCTTGTAGCTATGTTGAGACACAACTGCCTTTGTGCTGCTAAGAATTCCACCAAGTGTGGTGGTTTTACAATTGCAGTGTGATCCTATATTAATTATTATACGTAAGTAGTTCACCATTTCAAAATTGTTACGAAAAACATGTAATAAGACAGAGTTCTACCTTTTTATGTTATAAGAAATATAAAGTAAAACAGAGTATGAGTTATTTGTATTTAGCCTTGCCATGGTCACTTTTACTGGGGAAGTTCTCTGTTAGGAACTCATGCCCATCTCCTTTTGCTGCAATGACTCTCAGTTCTACACTTCCATTTGTCCTTGCCTATAGAGATGCCTCCTCACAAACACAGCTAAATTTAATAATTGTGCACATCTCTGAAGAATGGGGTTAATGTTTTCATTTTATTGAGTGTGCATGTGTGTGTAAAAGATAAGGCCTAACAGATGGAATTGCATTGCATATGAAATTCTTAAAAACACTGTGGGCAAGTGGGATAAGGAAACTTGGGTCAAAGACTTTACAATATAATACAACAAATATTCATTGTTTTTCAGCTGTAGATTCAACAGTTTAGGTCTCAGCTAAAACTTTCATGGGACATACGTAAGGCATAGGGCAGCCAGCATTCCTTCCTGGAACTTGAGCCACTTTTCTAAAATTACATGGCCCTTGGCAAACTGAAATTTTCACTTTCTTGCTGGCTGTCAGTCAGGGACCACATTCGGTCATAAATAGTAGAGCATTGTGACAGGAAATCTGGCTATGCCAAGTGGTAATTTAATGACTGTGTCCAGAGCTTGCCATCTTACATCTTTGATGGTTATATAAAGTAAGCCTGTAAGCATCATAAGCTATTTATTGAAAGTTTTTATTTATACAAAATATTAATAGAATGTTGTTTGTGGTCATATATAATATTTATATATTTGATATAATTTTTTCTGTATAACCTGAATCAAATATATGTAAGTCATGTATAAATCCCAAGCTGGAAACTCCCATTATAGAAATACTTTTCAACTGATCAAATGGAAGTACAAGCAATCACTGCTATTTACTGGAATACAATTATCTGGATGCAAAGAATCTTTTGCACTGCATTTATATACATCCTCAAGAAAAAAATAACTGTTATTTTGTTCTAACTAAAAACAAAACAGTACACTGAATTTGATGCATTAAAATATTGCTAATTCAAAATGTTTTATTGAAATAGAAAATGTTCTACGTGTCTAACTCTTACATTAAAACTTGACTTACTCAATGTTAATTATGGGGCCAAATGTTCTCTATGCCTTTTAAATTTCAGATGAGATGCAAGTGGCTGATTAATTGTTTCAAATATGTGGATGAGTGTATCTCTTAGCTATTTTCTAATTTATATAATTTGTTTACTTCTAAGTGTAAGTATTTATTTAATTCTGTTGAAACTAAACCCCTACACTGTAACAGTAAGACCGAGTTTCTTGTCTTACTCCTTTAGTCCAAAGTAGCCTTGTCTGCCTTTGCCAAAAGGAATTCACTGACTTGAAAGACTGATGCAGCTGGCCCTGCAAGTTTTTTTTTAAGATTTATTTTATTTTTATTGCAAAGTTAGAAATACAGAGAGGAGGAAAGACAGAGAGGAAGATCTTCCATCCACTGACTCACTCCACACGTGGGCCCAATGGTCAGAGCTGAGCCGAAGCCAGGAGCCTGGAGTCTTGTCTGGGTCCCCCATGCAGGTACAGGGTCCCAAGGCTTTGGGCCATCCTCAACTTCTTTACCAGTCCAGAAGCGGGGAGCTAGATGGGATCTTGGAAGCCATGCTGCTGGGATAGGCAGCATGGGGGTGTGACGAGCACCGCTCCTCAGTTAGCAAGGCTGCGAGGAGTTTCTGGCTGCGTGGCAAGGCCCAGCAGAATGTCTCTCTATTCACCTCATTGTTGCCTCACCCCATTGTGTGGACACTCAGTCACCTCTCTAATATTTCATGGAATTCTCTTGAGGGTTTTGTAGTTCTGCATATGAGAAACAATTCCTATAACTGGTGCAACACCTGAAGTTGATCAATCATGTTATGGTAAAAGGGTCTTTAGCAGTTTAAGGCAAGGCACTCAGATAAAAGGATCCAGCAGTACAATTGAGCCCACATTGTCCCCAAACATCTTGTATGTGCCCACTTTTGTCCTGGAACTTGCCCTAAAATTCATAATGTTTTCTTCAAGAAATTACTTGGCAATATCTTGGAAATAGATGATAATTATGCAACTACAAAGAGTGCATAAGTCTCCCTAACTGTACAGCCTTGAACTACTGCATTACACAAAATGACACATGTTTTGCTTTCCACCATGTAAAGCAGAAAGTATATCAAGCATCTTATACAGAGAGCAACGGGTGGTGCTGTGCTGATCCGTATCCAGGAGCCAGGAACTTCCTCCAGGTCTCCCACACAGGTGCAGGGTCCCAGGGCATTGGGCCATTCTTGACTGCTTTCCCAGGCCACAAGCAGGGAGCTGGATGGGAAGTGGAGCAGCCAGGGTTAGAATTGGGGCCCATATGGCATCCTGGCGCGTTCAAGGTGAAAACTTCAGCTACTAGGCCACTGTGCTGGGCCCTGCTTTTATTTTTTGTTGCAGGCTGTGTGGAACACATTGTCATGGGTGTATTCTTCATTAAATGGTTTTATAAAGTTTATTGCTTTCAAGTGTTATTAGCAAAGGAACTATATGGGCAACTATATTTTTCAGAATGTAACCGTGAAACGTTTTAAACTGGAACCCCATCAAAAGTCATACCAGTTAGCATAATTTGCATTTATTACTTTATAGTTTTTCATGTCTTCCCACTAGAGGGCAGAACCTTCTCAGTTTTGTTAATTACTATTGAAGTTAGTAGGTGCTCAAAAAAATACAGTGATATAAAGAACACTGATCAAATAATTGATTTGCTCATTGGATTTATGGAATGTGAGATTTTGGGTTCTTAATTCAAATGCATGTTTTAATAAGGCCCCATTTCATCCCAGAAATGTCCTGTCCATGATATATACAATAGAAAATAGCATGTGTTGGCCTGTGAGTATGTTTTGGACATGTACAGTAATTAGGCTTTTGTGAAGTTGAAACATCAGCGAAGAGTAAGAATCTCAGTGCGACCTGTGCAAACAAAACCCTGTGATGTAACTTATGAGTTCATAATCAACTAACTCTTGTGTACACGGTGATGTGAGCCGCGGGTGTCTCAAAAAACCCATTGTCCAATCAGACCCTCACGGAGATGGCATGCAGCTGCCTGAATTCACAGAATTCACAGAAAGCCATGGCAAAGATGATGCTAAAAGGACAGTTAGTAAAATATCTTCTGCTTCTGTTATAGCTACTACACAGAACACACACACACACACACACACACACACACACACAAACAAATCTCTGTGAGATTAGCATACTGAAAATTAACTGCTGTGTTTAGGTAGTGGATTTAGTTTTGTTTTTTTTTAAGAATTTGCTCATTTCTACTTACAGATTTTGTTGGAGAATTGGCAATGGTCAATTTCATATCAGTATCAAGTATGTGAACAGCAGTAATGCTTGGCAAAGACAACTTTGGTAAATACAAGGCTGCCAGTCAAAGAACCCTAGTGCAATCTAATATAGCCTTCACTGCACTAGGTTTTGAGAGAAGATATCTCACATTGATAATAAGTGCAGGGCCTGCAGCGAGGCCTGATGGATTTGAGGAGCAAGGATCCTAAAACTCTCTAGCATTTCTGTTTCCATTCTAGTTCACCAATTCCTGACAAGCACTGATATTTTCACAATCCACTTTGTTCTGTTTTTTTCAGAATGTCATGTAGTTGAAATCACACAAGATGTGAGGACTTCAATAAGCTTGTAGAAAATTTCTGTTAAATGTATAAATATGTATGAAAATAAATATATTCACAAATAATGTAGAACATATATTATTATGTGTATGTAATTATACAGAACTTATATCAGTAGACTTGAGACACTTTTTATACTGCAAAAACTTGTCTTTAATTCCATAGTCTGAGAAATTTGCTATTGATAAAGAATCGGGGTGGTGGGGATTGAAATCCAGCTGTCGCTTGTATCTCACGCATCTCAGTTCAGCCTGTTCCGCTTCCAGTCCCCCATCCTGCTGCTGTACCTTGGAAGGCAACAGATGATGACATAAGTACTTGGGTCAATTCTATTAATGTGAGAACTGATAGATTCCAGCTCCTGGGTTCAGTCTGTCCCAGCCCCGGATGTTGTGTTAGAATGAGAAGTGAATCAGCTAATAAAGAACTGAGCTCTTCTCTATCATCTTGTTCCAAAATATGTAAATAGATAGATAGATATGAATATTTATTAAAAGAGAAAAGGGGTCAGTATTGTGATATATTGGGTAAAAATGCCAATTATGGCATTGGCATTCCATAGGTGTTGGTTTGAATCCTAGTTGTTCCACTTCTGACCCACTTTCCTACAAAGGGTGTAAGAAAAGCAGAAGATGACCCAAGTCCTGGGACCCTGTCACCTGTGTCAGGGACCCTGATAAAGCTCCCGGCTTCAGCCTGCTGCAGCCCTGTCTGTTGTCACCATCTCAGGAGTGAACCAGCGGGGGTGAGAGACCTCTCTTTTTCTTTCTGGATCTCTTTTTTTCTCTGTGTGTGCCCTTGACTTTCAAACAAATAAATATTGAAAATGTAAGAGCAAGAAGAAGAAAGGGAAAAATCACTGGGCCTGATGCATCTATGCTTATGTCTGTGTGCTGGTGCGAGCGCGTTTGTGCATTTGCATTTCAACTGACGATCAAAGTTTGGCACAATGACTTCTTGTAGCACAAATGGTTTCGTTGAAATAGCCACTGAGAACAAAGCGATGATTGAGCAGGCAGCGCACCACTTTTCCTCTTTAACATGAAAAGTGTGAGAAATTTATCACCTGTATAAAGTTTTCAAGTGCTTGCATTCGAATATCCAAGGCAGGTCTTATTTGCCCTTAAAGGGTAGAGCTCTCATGCTGCTGTGATCATCTTGGAAGGGACTTGGTTCCCAAAGCTTGAACACTTTATTCATAAAGTGTTGTTCATTTTTTCACTATAACGACTTAGCCGGCTCTCCTTCATCCCATACCAAACAAGACACATATTTCAAAGAGCTGTTATCTTCTCTGTAACAGTCCCAGTATTTTTTTTATAATGAGATGGATTTAGATAAAAAGCAAATAAATATCTGCCACCCATGAAAAATGGTGAATTAAGCTACATTTTGGGGGATTGAATCATGCAGGAACAGTAATTTGAATTTTAAACAGGAAATTCTATAAATCAATTCAAAATTATTTGGCTGAAAAGCAGCAATAAATTGTATCATAAACTATTTGGCTTGCAATGGTTGTGACTAGAATTAGAATAAAGATCAAAACTGTTGCACATTTAGTGAACATGAGGCCTGCATGAGACAAGTTAAACAGAATTATACCTTCATCGGTGAAGAAGAGGAAAATTTACATTTTAAGTATCTCGAACCTCTAAGAAGCTAATTGCTTAGACCCATTTCCGGAATTATTTCTGAAACCAGTTTGAAAAGACAGAGCTGTGAGGTCCAGTGTTTCAGGAGAATTTTAACAGCATTCTTACCTGAACTTTCAGCATCTGCCCATTCCAGCCTACTGGAGTAAACCAAGGAGGAAGGCAATCTTGGTGGGAAATGTGAACTGTCAGTTTGTAAAGCAAAGCACAGCACAGGAGTGAGAAGGTTATTGGATAAAGAGGGAAAAATCTAAGACCCGTGTGTTACCGGATTGTTTTGTTATTCTTTTAAAGATTTATTTTTATTTCAAAAGCAGAAGAAGGAAAGATACACAGTGCGATCTTCCATCTGCTGATTAATTCCCCAAATGGCCACAATGGCCAGAGCTGAGCCTATCCAAAGCTGGAAGCCGTGAGCCCCCTTCGTCTTCCAAGTGAATGGTCAGGCCCAAGGAGCTGGGCCATGCTATGCTGCTTTTCCTGTTCATAAGCAGGGAGTTGGATTGGATGTGGACCAGCTGGGGTTCCAACAGGTGTCCATACGGGACATTGTCACTGCAAGTGAAGATTTAGCCTACTACACCAGCCCTTTAAAAAATTTCTAAGCTATGGAAATACAAATTTGGTGCAATAGAATTCCATAGTACTTTGTATCAATTTATTTTTAAATAAAATGTGATTGATTATCAAACCTATTTACAAAAAAATGATTCCCAAATTTTATCCTTATGGAGCAAAGCCTAAGGACTTTCCTCTTTATTTTTAAATTATAGCCTGATCCTTGTATCCCATGTAAAGCACATAGTTGAAAAGCTTATAGCATGTGTTATCCATATTCTATGTCTAGTCATAAGCATGGCAAGTGATTACCATCCAAAGTAAACACACTTAATGTCCGCCACTAGTGCTAAGTTCGAGAACATTAGGACTCAGTTTCTAATTGTTCTTTTGTTCACAACTTTCAATTATGAGCCTCCGCAGGAGACTACAGCATTCAATATAATCCATGCACTGCTTCTTTGGTGCCCCGTTCCCCCATTGAGTCACTCACGTTCTTGAGTATGGCAGCTAAAGTATGTCTTAGAAACCTAACAAAGGATGGTGGTTGGCATTTGTGCTTCTGCCCAGCATATTCTAAAGCATAATCCTTGTTCCCAATTTCTCAAAATGTAGCAGTTTCCCATGGAGATAACAGTAGTACATATTTATTCAGGTGATATTATTAATGACAAGTTCTTAAAATAATGAATGAGTCAGGTGTTCTGAGTTCTGGGGCTGGCCTGGTGGTATATTAGGCTAATCCTCCATCTACAAGCACTGTCATCGCCTATGGGGACCCATTTGTGTCCAGCCTGCTCCACTTCTGATTCAGCTCCCTGTTTATGATCTATGAAAGCAGTAGAGAATGCCCCAAGTCTTTGAGTGCCTGCACATGTGGGAGCCCCAGAAGAAACATCTGGTTCCTGGCTTTAGATGAATTTAGGTCAGGCCATTGTGACCCTCTGAGAAGTGAACCAGCATATCTTGCTATTTCTCCTTCTCTAGATGAAATTTGACTTTCCAACAAATTAAATAAATCTTTATAAAGTCATCTGAGTTCTTATTGCCACTCTTATTCTTATTTACATTCTTGGTAGTACAGGTGATTTTCCATTTTCATTTCTAACATTTTCATTTCTACCATGAATTACTCAGGGAAACCCAGTATACGATTTTGTGTATTGTGGGGAACACAAAGTATAATAGACACAAATGGTTAAAAAATATGGAATAATCTAATCTATTTACAGATGGAAATACAGTTACTAAATTGACTTCAGAATATCCAGGGATGTGAGGCTAGCACTGTGGCATATTCACTTCAATACACTGTGCACTTTGGCATTAAGTCACTTCAATGCTGGTAACATATGTGAATGCAAGTATAAGTAGAAGCTGCTTCTCTACAGACCTAGCTACCTCCAATGCTCCTGAAAAAGCAGCTGAACATGATCAAGTGCTTAGGGCCTCATCACCCACTTGGGAGACCTTGAGGAAACTCCTGACTTTGGCTTGGTCCTACCCTGGCCAGTATGAAAATTTGGGAGTTTTTCCAGTGCATTCATTTTCTTTCCTCTCTCGTTCCTCTTTCTCTCTCTTTCTGTCATCTCTATCTCTCCCTATATATGTAATTCTGGAGAGGAAGAATCTAAGATTTTCTGTGATGGACAAGCGACTAGCCTAATGCTGTATCATATGCCAACAAAAGACATGAACTATAGAGGACTGTATCACTCATAGCGTGACATGTAGCATGTCTTTGTTTTCATTGATTACGAGAAAGAAGATGTGGAAGTAGGCTTAGTGAATAGTATAAACACAGGAATTGTACTACAACTTATAATTTGCTCTGTCTTTGCCTAGCTACCAATATTGGTATCATGAACAGCACAATACTCTGCTCTCTGCTGAAGGAATGTAAAGCATATTTCTTAAAGCTGTTTACTCTGATATCATTGAGAAGATAACCCATGACAAATCTGACATAAGGTGTTCACCTGTTCAAAAGTCACTGAAAATCATCGGCCAAAAAGAATTTCAGCAAAAACATGCATCTGATTTATCGCTTTCCTTTAAGATGGAATTACTGTAATATTCAGGAAAAATGTCTAAAGAATGCTTTCATATATTTTAATTTTATTAGATGTCTTTCATTAAAACATTCTGTGAAAAGCATAGTAGTAACAAAACTTGTTTCCTTTTGGAGGTCAGTGTGGTGTCATAGCAAGCTAATTTTCCACCCAGGCTCCAACACTGCATAGGAATGCCATTTCTAACCTCAGTGGCTTCACTTCTGATCCAGAACAGAGCGAATGGCTTGGGAAAGTAACGAAGGATGCCCCAAGGCCATGGGTCCCTGTGCTTATGTGTGGGATGGAGAGAAATTTTCTGACTCCCATCTTTTGACTGGACCAGCTCTGTGCATTTGAGAAGTGAATCAACAGATTTAAGATCTTTGTTTTTTCCTCTCCATCTCTGTAGTAAGATCAATGAATCTTAAAGATATTTTTTTTCATGGGATTAATGTAGCCCCAAATAATAGTTTCAATTATTGGATTGTTCTTTAAGTCATGGTATGATATATCTAGTTCCATCCACATTATGATTTTGGAACCCTCAGCAAATAATTCCAGAATTGCTGTAGGGATTGTCTTCATTCCAGCTGGTTGAAGAGGTAAGAGATTGTGACTCACATATGGAAGAGTTGCATGCTGCTAAAAATGGAAAATAATTTTATTTACATAATGTATGAGTTCATCTTTGGAATTTCCTGTAACAAAACACAGATTAATAAAGGTTAAAAACATTAAACAGAGACGTTGGCGTATCTCAGAGAAAACCCCGGAAATTTAGGCTTAAATATAATTTCCAAATAAAGGAACTAAAGAAGAGTATATGACGAGAATCACTTATAGGAAGACGATGAGGAAAAGCATCATGAGAGTAATGCTTATTATTCAGGCTTACATTAGTGCCTGCTCCATCAAGAGAGAAACTGATGAATAAGATTTATCCATCATTTACCAGTATTGGGAAATTGATACCTTCAGAAATGCAGATTTCCTTTATAGATGTAAATTTTCCTTACAAAATTGTAGCTTATAATTTGGTTTGATTTCAGTTTTTCTTGTGAATACTATTTTTCAAAATATTACCATAATGGAACAGATAATTTTTGGTGGCATATGTTGTCCTTGTACAATGAATAGAATTGTAAGAAGTATGCATTCCTTCATTCATAATCCATTTTATCACATGTGATAATATGGATACACCCAATAGAAATGGAAGCTGGGGAATGTGGTATAGTTCCATGTTGAAGAAGAGATACTGGGGTTGGCATTGCAGAGTAGAATGTTGAGCCACTGCTTGTAACTCCAGTATCCCATGTGGGGCATTGCATGTGGGACAGCCAGATAAAACCCCTGGATCCTAGCGTTTGCCTGGCCACAATATTACAACCATTAGGGAGGTGGGCCAGTGGATGGAAGGTCTCTGTATCTATTTCTCTCTGTAACCCTACCTTTCAAATATATAAATAATAAAAAAAAGATGATAAGCTACTTTTAGTAATTGGTTTGACAATTTCTAACATCTTAAACATTGGTAAATGAACCCTAAATCCAGGCTTCTAAAATACATTTCTAGGGTCTGACACGGTAGCCTCGTGGTTAAGTACTCACCTTGCAGGTGCCAGGATCCCATATGGGCATCGGTTCTAATCCTGGCAGCCCTGCTTCCCATCCAGCCCCCTGCTTATGGCCTAGGAAAGCAGTTCAGAATGGTCCAAAGCTTGGCACCCTGCACCTTCATGGGAGATCCTGAAGAGGCTCCGGGCTTCAGATCGGCTCAGCTCCTGCTATTGAGGCAAGTTGGGGAATGAATCATCGGACAGAAGTTCTTCCTCTTTATCTCTCCTGCTCTCTGTATATCTGACTTTCCAATAAAAATAATTAAATCTTTAAAAATGCATTTCCTTACAAAACGCATTTCAAATAAACATTAAAGCATACTTCAAATTTTGTGCTTTAAGTAGGTCCGGTATGGTGCAGATTCAATCCCAAATTACTTTCCCACCATTTGAGGATAATTTTCATGTGATAGAAATGCATTATTAGCTAATCCTTCATATCAGATACAGAGATTTAGGGAATTTAAAAACTGGTTTAAATTTAATTTAGTATAATGTCTTTAATTGCATAACTACAGTACTGCCATGATGTAATAGAAATAAAAAATTGTGAGGGACTGAAATTCTTGTGTCCAAAGAAACCAAAATAATTTCAGGGAGTTGAGTTCTTCCTATGGCATTTTCTTACATTTAGAGGAAAGAAAGGAAGTTGGTTTGGTTATAACAGCCTCTGGATTAACTGATTTAGCCACAGTACATGCAGAGAAGAAATGGAAAAGTGAAGTAATACTCGGCAAGACCTGACCCGGTTTCATGCAGAGAAATGAAGAGTGCGAATTGTGTTTGTACTAGTAAAATATGATTTAGTGAGAGTGTGGCTGTCCGAACTGTTTTGATAGAAATCTCTCTTCCATGTTGGAATAGAAGGAATACTGATATTGGGGATGGAGGATAGCTGCTTTCCCTGCATTCATATCTAATTTGCTCAGTATTAACCTTATTTTAATCACTGTGTTTCTTGTGTTCATTATTTCACTCTGAAAATAGCACTGGTATGCGCATGCTTTCTGCATAGTCCTGGCTTTTACTTTTCTGTGTTGTGTCAGAATTGCTCAGTCACCATTTTTCCTGGTTGCTATGAGCAGTTTCTATGGTATTTTTTTATCATTAATTTTGTTTCTCAAAATGAACACATGTTTTTGAGAGGATATCACAGAGTGAATAAGCATTCCCATTCCAAGCTAATGTCAGAAGATTTTAGGCTTAAAACTTGAACAGATGTCATAATTCTTCTAAGATATTTTGCTTAATGATAATTTAAGAGATAACTCCTTTTATTATTTTTGTTTAAGAAATTTGTAACATACATATTTGCAGAAACATGAGAATTATATGTTTGATTTTTATTATATGTGTGAGAATTATTCTTGTTAAAAACCTATCACTGCGTACTGTTCCAACAGCAGGTACAGCCACCGTGTATTTAGCACTTAATGTTAGGGTTCAATGCCAAGCACTCCTCTCTCTTCCGTACCAGAATTCTGGCTGAATTTCTAACCAAATGGAAATCAAGTAGCACTTTTATTAACTTATGCAAGCAAATAAAATGCCAAAGGCAAGGCAGTTTTCTGCATGCAGGAGTGATGACCCACACTGAAGAGCTTAGACAAAAGGCTAAAGAATTAGAGATTACATCACAAGCCAATCCTTAATATTGCGTCTTGTTTCTTCATGTGTACCACTAGGAGACCTGTGGCTCTCACACACATAGGATCAGAAGTCAAAACTTGCCTAACATACAATGAGTAACACACTTACATTTACTCAAGGGCAGTGAGAATTTCACACTGATTTTTGATGTACGTTTGGCATAAGTAATAAAGTGATGTTTATATTGGAACAATCCGCATGAATGAAGGCCAATGAGCAGCAACCTCCACCTGATGAAATGAGTGCTTCTGTTCACTTCTGAATAGATGACAGGTGTGCTACAGTACAATGAATGTGCTGCCAGAAAGTTTGCATAGTAGCAGCCTTTCTTTTAAGACATGAGCAGGGAGATAAGAAAATACACAAAGCAAATGTAAGGGGAATTTTAAGCAATATGTAAAATCAGTCATATTCAGAATTTGAAAATAAATAAAAATTTTCAACAGTTGCATCTTAAAGAATGGGCATGGACTTCTAGCTAAAAATAATTGCAAAATGCATCTCGTTTTTTTTGAAAGTAAGAGATTATACTGCTCTCAGGTATGTATACTTTATATTTTTAAAAAACTGCATGATGTATCAATCATTTCATATTACAATTTCTAGAATATCTAATCGAACATTTTAATTATTCTGACATCTATGTAGGCGCTAATTTGTTGATTTGTGACATAATGGGAATTTTATTTTGACTAAATACATATATGTGTGTGTGTGTGTGTGTGTGTGTGTGTGTGTGTGTGTGTGTATTAGGCAGAGTGATCCAGATGAAAGGGTTTGTTTATTCAACAAATATTTGTGACAAAATTAAACCAATCACAGTGTTTGCAATGACATTTTCATATTGCAATAGAATGTCACTTTTACGCTGGCACAGACAAGCTGTGAGGATGTGAATCCGGTTTTGCCAGCAGCCTTTGTATCACACATATGGATAGAATTTGAGCATGAGAGAAACATGTTCTTGACATTATCATTTTCGAGAGTCCAGCATTGCTATAGAATTCCTGATTATGTAAGCCAGCGACTTTTCTGTACTGTTTCATTTTGACTTTATCACGTGTGTCTTTTAGACATATACTGGTTATATGTGACAATTTTCAACATAAAGGAACACAGAGAATTTAGATATAATGTTAGACTGCCCTGTTTCTTAGGATTATTGTGCTTGGGCCCGTTATAATGGCTAAATTCTCACTTTGCAAGCTCTGGGATCTCATATGGGTGCTGGTTTTGGTCTGGCTGTTCCACTTCCCATCCAGCCTCCTGCTTAATGGCCTTGGAAAGCAGTAGGGGATGCCCCAAAGCCTTAGGACTCAGCATCCATGTGAAAGAACCAGAAGAAGCTTCTGGCTCTTGGCTTCAGATCAACTCAGCTTCAGCCATTGCAGTTATTTAGAGAGTGAAACAGCAGATGGATGATCTATTTCTCTGTCTCTCCTTCTCTCTGTAAATCTGCCTTTCAAATAATATATGTATATATTAAAAAGCTTATTGTGCTTGAAGTTTTCATAAAATGAGGGAATACAACCAAAAACATTTGAGAAGAGCTCTTTATATTACAGCATGTAAATGCGTTCACACAACTATGTCAACTTTGATGGCTTTTCTTACCAAGAGGCTTATAGTCAATGAAATATCTTAAAAGTTCGCAAAATCGATGAATCATTACATGATCTCAATTGTGTTATTGTCTTAAGCTTCTAGCTGCCATCTTACCTTGGTGACCCTGGTAGACAGTTAGATGGAAATACCATAATGGCAGCTGGGAATGTAGAATTCAGGTATAGAAATTTGAGTAGAAAATTAAATGTAGTTAGTTACCGACAGATTTCAGATTTCAGCATTGTATGACAAAGAAAGCTCTTTCATTAAGGATTAATATGCTTTAACTATATCTTCAGATTCTTTTAAGTTTTGTTTGTGTTACAGGACTCTATAATGTAGGTGTGTGTGTGTGTGTGTATACTTCATGGGCACAAAGTTAAGATGGCCAGATCTAATATAAAAGTGCCTGGTTCCAGTCCTGGGCTCCTTTGCTTCTGATCAAGCTTGCTCATGGTGCATGGCCTATGAGGTAGTAGGTGATGGCTCAGGTGGTTAGGCCTGTTCTAACCTCTAAATTGACTTCCAGATTCTTGGCTATTTTGGGCATTTGGAGAGTCAACTTCCAGATAAAGACACATTCATTCTCTCTCTCTCTCTCATACAGTGATGACTGAAATTTTGAAAGGGAAACACTATTTCCTAAACAAGATTGAATATCTATTTTTAATATAATTTACATGCAAATTTATACACATGTTAATATGTATTATATATATTCCTATTCTATATAATTTGAATTGAATGGCAATTTAATTCTAATTATATAGAATCTTGTGTGTGTGAATGTGTAGACACACATATATAAGAAAGATTAAACTCTATTAACTGAAGAAAAAAGATGCAGAGGTAGAATATAGAAGTATTTATATTTGTGGTATTTTTATACATAAAACTACCTCTAAAGGACCTACAGTTGGGACCAGCACATGACTTAGGGGCTGAATCCTTGCTTTGCACACACTGGATTCACACGTGGGTGTCAATTTGTGTGCCAGATGCTTCACTTCCTATCCAGCTTCCTGCATGTGGTCTGGAAAAGCAATGGAGGATGACCAAAAGCCTTGGAGCCCTGCACTAGCATGAGAGATTAGGAAGAAGCTCCAGCTTCTGGCTTCAAATTAACTCAGCTCTGGCCATTGTGGCCATTTGGGAGTGGATCAACAGACAGAAGATATTACCTCCATAAATCTGCCTTTCTAATAACAATAATAAATAAGATAAACAAAAGGACCTCGAGAAGAGCTTTCCTCGAGCCTTTTAAGCCATTTCCTTTTTATTAAATTCCTGCACATATTAAGAAGGTTCCATGGATCAGGACTTTTAAATACATAATGTTCAATACACAACCAGACTTTTTTTTTTACGACTTCATTCCTTTATTTTACAGTGTGGTGAGATGGGGTTCTAAAAAGTTGACATGTATCTGCAAAATTACGTGGCTTCTAGGTTGCTGAGTTAATATTAAGAATCGGATATACTTGGCTTCATATTCCCATTATGTCATATTTTCTTCTTATTAGCAACAAGAATCTTAGTAATACTGGAGGAAATGATAAAGGCAGCCGTAATGCGGTAGTGGCCAACGTAGTCTAATGTGCTTTATATGCATCATGTCACATATTGTTTGTAGTAATCTTAAAAAGGATGCTGTATTATTCTTGCAATTTGGCAGATGAATACAGTGACCTATTCCACTGTATCCCTAGGTAAATCACATTATCTCTTTGAAAGCAAACAACACATGATCAGCCACTTTCAGTGTAGAGCAGAATTCTCTCACAGAATGCCAACCCACTAAAGCTCTAATCTGTATTACCCTGACGGCTGTGAAAGTAATAATTAAATAAATAACTAAATATGTATATGTATAAACAATTATTTTAAAAAGCCTTTAAAAATAACATGTCTCACATTTTTTAAATGATGAAAAGGACTTTAACATATTTTAAAAGTTTATTATAAAACTAGAATCATGTGCTTACTTTATTTGCAAGAACTTATTCACCAACATTATCTCACACAAGCGATGCATCCAGAATTTGAAACGTAGGGATTGTAAATCATATGGTTTATTTTAATAGGGAAATAAAATGTTTACTGTTGAAACAACATATTTTTTAATCTACAGTATTCCTTTAGTTTGATGACATAGCTATAACACAGAGGAAAAGTGATAAATAAATATTGATAAAGCATTGAGTAATATACATGTATCACTATGGTAATTTTGGAGTGCTTGCTTTTGTAAGCACTCTAATAGATGGAAAATATCCAAGAACCGTTCTGAAGTCTAATAATTATCATCCCAGATGCTGCATTGTGTCTGTGTGGGATGAGCTGAGTGTGCTGTCACATCCAACAGAGTTGCCAATCTTAAACCAACTGTGACTACTTTCTGTACTCCTCTATCTCCAGGGCATTGAAAAAATCTTAATTAGCTTTTGTTTCCAAGCAGGGATTCATTTTTTATGATATTACTTTCATTTTGCTAGGATTATTAGAATCAAATTGACCTTGACATTTAATCTATTACAATAAGTGCATGTATTTGTGCAACATTTAAGTTCAAGTTATTAACCTTACTAAGATAAAATCAGAGATTTATTAAAAACACAATTGTACTTTTAATACTGAAGTGAGAGATTGTTCGATGCAGCTCAGAGTCATGTTAAGACATGAAAAATTTACCCAACTAGCTAACTTGCTCTTGAAATATCTGTTAATAACATCAGTACGGTAAGCATGCATACAAATAAAAGAAAAAGTAGCTATGATTTTAGGAATGCATAGTGATGATGCACTCTTTCCTACATTCTGTTTTCCACAAAGCCAAAAAAGAGTTGGATAAAGAACATCTTTGACCCATCTTAGAGAAAACTTTGAGTCGCAGGATGATTTATTCCAAAGTTCCATAGGAGTGGGGGGCAGGGGATTACTACTGTGCAAAATATTCAGGCACTGCTCAGAGCCTAGGAATTTTGAATAATTCAAACTAAATACATTTTCATTACACAATGTCAAATTCAACTTACTTGAAATGTGTCACACAATCATATTCTGTTTGACTGAGTATCTTCACTTAGAATTTAGGATCAACTAAAATATGACAGCAGGATTAGTTGCCAATAAAAGTAAAAAGCAATTGTCATTTACCTTTACAGTTATTAATAGTGTGTTTAGCAAGTAACAATATGCAACCTACTCTTAGCAGAGAAGCTGTTTCCTAATGGCATCTCATTGCTTCACACAGCAGGGACACTCATTCTGTTTGGGTATAATGACTGAGCCAACATCAGTTTTTAAGAATGTATGTTATCATTATTCATTACAGTACTTCAGTGAAGTTTCTCTGGGAGACAATAAAGAGCAAAATGTACATTTTAAAGACCCTCATTTTCCCCCTAAATGGTTGAATTAAGCAGCAGTCTGTGATGTTCAGAGAATTGAGTTATATTCTAAAGCGATGCTTCTTTCAGAGTACATCACGCCTGCAGATTGGGTTCTGATTAGCCTCTGAGTTGTCTAATAAAGTCTATTGATTTTCTGCTACTGTAACTGCTGTTGGATTCTGCGTACTGGCACAAGTGTTCTATCCTTTGCATAAGAGAATGCTGAATGGTTGTCTGTGAGGCTCCAAGCACATATTTATTTCCTCTTCAATAAGGACAACTGTCAATATCATTTAAGCAGAATAAAACACAGTAGAAACCTGGCAAGCTTATGGACAGATATGGGCTAGCTTTATACTTGATGTTGATTTAGTTGCTAAACTATGTATCTTCTACAAAGTTGACCATCATATTTAGAATACTTAAAAGTTATGTTTCACCAGGAGGGAAAATATGAGCTTTGTTGAACAGTAAATATACATCTTTTATAAAATTTTATGGATTCAATTTATTTTAATTTCTAGTGGCCACAGCATGGATTTTAAGTTTAGACAAGGACTAAGAGATAAATCAATGCTCTGAATCCAAAATTAAATAATTCACATTATAAATCCGTGTGCAAAATCAGAATCAACTGGGAGTCCCTTAACTTCACTGGGAAATTGGATAATCACAATGCCAAATACAGATTCCCCCTTTCCACCCAGAAAGAGTTGAAAATTGTTTTAGAACAGTTTCAATGAGAGATGAGTCTCAGAGATGAGTTCTTGGTCAACTAACAATTTGAAGTTGTGGTTGGTGACAACTGTTGCAAATGGGGGAAACAGTGGGTCAGGGAAAAGGTAGGGACACATGTGAATCTAGGTGTCCTCTAGCCTGTCTCATTTCACAGAAAATCCTGATGTGCAAATGGTGCCATTCTTCAGGCCCACCTGAATCAAGAGGCCACCCTCAGTGGTGTCCTTGGCTGCATGCCAGGTAGAAAGAGAGCATAATTTGCAATACTTGTTTGTGTTCATTGATACCCTTAGTTAAAGACAAGTCCTCAGGGAAGGGGGCAGATGTCCACCACTGGGAGCCAACACAGAGCAGCTGAGGGAAGAGTGGATCTGCCCACTTGGGGGTCTCGCAGAACACTAACAGGACTGGCTAAAGAAGTCCACTGCACAGCTGTGCCACACTTTGGTTTGACCTAGCTCCATAAAGAGAAGGAAGTCTGAACATAGCACTCTCTCAGTTTAAAATAAATATCGTCAACTATCATCTGTTTGCTTAAAAGAAAAGGATACTTTGAGGTCGTGGTTTAGCTTGCAAACTGACCAATAAAAACAAAGAAAACCTTTTGTTTTTTTTTTTTACAATTTCTGGGTGAAATAATTAAGCATGATTCTGCATTAATTGAATTCACATGTATAACTTCAAACATTCAACAAATTACAGGTATGAAATAATGTTATTGCTGTACTGCTGGCATTGATTTCCACTTTCTCAAAAACTTTCATCAATGTCTTTTAGTATTTTCTGTTTAATTGTTCTATAAGAAAATATGCCTTTAATTGTATATTTGCATATTTCATTAGGAATCCTACTTTTCTTTGGATGAAAACACACATCTGCATTGCGTCTTTTCTTCCCAGTATTCTGGTCTCAGTCATAGAGTTCATCAATGACATCATATGCAGATACTTGATTCCCAGTATCTAGTTGTTTTACACTTTGCCTAAAGGTTTTCCTATATCAGAGAAAACATATGATATATACTTTGGGCACTGGCTTATTTCACAAAGCATAATAATGAACATGATTAAATAAATAACCTAGCTGTTCAACTGAAAAGAAGTGGTAAACATGAATAAATCAAAATTTCCAATTTTTTTATGGCACAGTAAGTCATTCATTTTTGGTAGTTGAAACTATCAAATTGATAACAGTACAGTGTTTAACTGCTGAATAAATCTGAGCTATCCCAGGCACAGGGCCATGCACAAAACGAAACAAATGCAGTGTTGGGGGGGGGGAGAATTATACTTTCTAAACAGTCCAGATGTGATGTTTCAAATGCGTATGTTTATTTTTACTGAGTCTAACCCATGTCATTTTCCCCTAATAACTAGAATTTTACTTTTGTTGTTTTAAAATATGCACACACATATATGTAAACATAATTAATTTATTAATTAAATCATTATTTAATTTTTAAGTGTGGAAATCTTTTGCATGTGGAATAGTAAAGTATTATTGGCAACAAATACTCTGACTTTCTAATACTGTAATATTACCTGACTGGCCTATAAAAAAAAATAAATTCTTTAGTGACTTCAAGGCACAACAGAATACTGGATAAGCCTGTTAGATATTTTCTAAACAAATGACTCAAGCATACATTCTGTTTTGCCTTGACTTCTTGATATTTGAGCTACATGGTAGTCTCTAGTATTGATTACAAGCCATATGAAGTTAGAATGACATGCTTCCTTCCAAAAATGGATTATGCCAGACATGCAAGGTAATGAGGCGAGCTCATTATTACACACCTCTTTGGGGCATTCCTTTCACTTTAGATAATCAATCAATGGAGCAACTTAGACAAGTAGAAGCACTTGATGTGACGTACTCCCATGCAGCCTCAGAACTGAGTCCTTGTGAGATTATTAGATGAGGGGAAAATGATTCTCTTTTGTACATAAAAATCCACACTGTGCAACATAAAAGTAAGCTTTTCTGTCTCACCAAGAAATTATTGCTCCAAACTTCTGCTTGCAAGTCTACAGAAGGAACTGTTAATTTTTATAAATTTAAATGTGGTAGAGTATCACTTAGTCAAGCTTACTCCAGGCTAATAACTGTATCAATGTCACAGTCCATTGAAATTTAAGAATGCCTACCTAATGAATTAAATCTTTCTATAAAAATAACATCTATCCGTTGCTAATGAGGACCCACCTTCCTTGTGTGATTGAACAATGTAGCAATATTAACAATTTATCAAGGAGAATGAATACTCTTCATGTGTGGTAAAAAAGACAGATGGGTACACTAGTAAAGAGCTGTGCAGTCGGTTGAAATCACTAAATTTAATATGCCTTGGATAACTCATATATAATGTAAAGATAGCAAACATAAACTCTCCATGAAGATGATGTACCACTTGGATGAGTATCAGATACACAGTGGTATTAATTATTAATATCGAGCCATTAAAGTTAAATAAAAATCATAAGAAAATTATCACAGATACAACATGCAAAATTATTTGATTGCAGAATATTAAATAATCTTCAGGTTACCTCTTTGAAGTCTGAGTGATTATGGTAAATTCTTACAACAGCATGTAAAGTGGTATCACAGAAATACTTTATTGAAACGAGATATATTGGTAGATTATCACCATGATTATTAAATCAGGTTAAAATGGTAAAGCAAGCATGACTTTAATTATACACACACACACACACGCACACACACACTGGGCCCCTCAGAGTAGCCTAGTTGTTGCAGGCCTTGCCTTAAATGAACCGAGATGCCATATGGGCACCAGTTCATGTCCCAGCCACCCTGCTTCCCATCCAGCTCCCTGCTTTGGACCGTGGAAAGCAATCAAGGATTTCCTAAAGCTTTGGGACCCCTGCAAGTGTGTGGGAGATGGAGAAGCTCCACGCTCCTGGCTTGGGATCAGCTCAGCACCGACCACGTGGCCACTTTGAAAGTGAACCAGCAGATGTAAGATCCTTCTATCTCTCCTCTTCTCTGCATATCTGACTGTCCAATAAAAATAAATAAACCTTAAAATAGACATTTATTTATACAATCTATTTATATAAAACATTTATAATATACAAATAAATGTTTATAAAATACGTGTTTATAAGATATATTTATTTATAAAATATAAACTAAGAACTTTGACAAGTATGAAAACGTGGGGAAGACTGATTATCTTTGAAGTAGATAAATGGATAATTTTCTGCTTTTAAAAAAATTTGTTGGGGCCGGGATGGTGTCCTAATAGATAAAGTCTTTTTCTTGAGCACTAGGAGATACAATATGGGCGCAGGTTCTAATTCCAGCACCCCCAATTACCATCCAGCTTCCTGCTTGTGGCCTGGGAATGTAGTCCAGGATGGCTCAAAGCAATGGGACCCTGCAACCACATGGGAGACCTAGAGGAAACTCCTGGCTTAGGATCGGCGCAGCACCGGCTGTTGCGGTCACTTGGGGAATGAATCATTGTACAGAAGATCCTTCTCGCTGTATATCTGACTTTCCCATACAAATAAATAAATCTTTTAAAAAATTGTCATACTACATTTTATGCTCGATTTGAAAGAAATAAGACTTTATTTTTCAATAAGGTTAGGTTATTTTTATTATTCTTGAATATTCCCACAATTGTAACTTTTAATCTACTGATTATGTAAGAGTTAATGTTTTTAAAAAATACTTTTGTATAAATTATGTTTAGTCGGCAAAATCCATTTTGCCTGGTAAAACAGAATTGCTTTTCACAGAAAGCGTTTTCTTTTTATGTAACAACATAAAACTTCACAAATCTTTTCCATATTTTTAGCCTAAGATTATAGTGATAAATTATTACTTCATTATAATTACTTATTGAAGCAATAAAAATACCCCTCTTACAATATACTTAGCAATCTATAAAAACACAAACTTGATAAAGGCTTTAGCTGAAAGTAATAAAAACGGCCCCTAGGTGTTGCCTTCAGAGTGCATAACAATAGCCTGTTCTTGGCAGTGTGAGTAAAGATCTTCAAGTATGCAGGAACTATTAATTCCACTTACAGACACACATCTTCCATGATTAACGACTAGCATTTTAATATATATTCTGTATTACCTTAAAGAAAAATGATTTTATTAGAAACAATTCTATTTTCTACAGAAAAAGTCTTTGATATGTCTGGTAGCAAGGCTTTGAGGATACATCCATAATAACATCACCAGAATAAATTGGCAAAGCCATTAACATCTTATTCATTCAAAAGCATTCTTGGAACTACTTGTTGTTGGAAAATAAAATGTGTACGTTTATCACAGAGAATGCTACAAAAGAGATGATTTCATTCTGAAAACAAGATAGGAAAATATGTGAGAATAATGAAGTTTACTAGCACTCAACATCTTAAATAGCGTGATTGTCAAGAATAACCCTTACCAAAGTTAAGATACATGACACCATCAGCTTTCACATTTCATTCATTCATAACGAGCGATTGTTAAGTGTAGAAAATAGCTTAATTACAACTACATTGAAGAATAGGTATGTTGGCAGGAGTTGAAAGTACAATATTTGCAACAGATAAAGGGCACTGTGTTAGTCAATATTTTATACTGCAATGGAATAACAGGCACAGGCTACTAATGAAGAAAAGAAACTTATTTCGGCTTGTAGACTTGGACTTCAACATTTAGCACCTGATGACGACATTCTAGTTGACAAAATCACAAACTACTGGTACACAACACCATATGTTAAAGGGACTGCATGCTTTTGTGCTTATAATACCACTGTGATTCAATCTCGAAGCTCAAATCCCATAACTTGATGCAATCTAATCATTTTCTTAATGGCCAACTCTAATCACCATCATAGATTAAACATTACTAATAAAAGACATGGGGACTAATTCTTTAATTATTGGGCCCTTGAAGACACACACATGCTCACATCTAAAGCACATCACTTTACTCCTACCCCCTGAAAGTTCATGTACAAAGTAGTTTCACTCAATCTTTGAAATCTTAAAATCTTATCTTTAAATATTGTTGAATAACCCCAAATCTGCAATCTCATCTTAGACTCAAATTCTCCAATTGCAAGTCCCCCAAAATATGTCCCCTATCTCCAAAATTCAATGGCAGGAAAGGCACAGGGCACACACTTAACAAGGCAAAAAGACACAACATACAGATAAAGAGTTCATCTGAACAAGGAAGTATCCAAAACCGTAACAGCAGATGTACAGTCACTAAACGTCACTTTCACCACACTGGGCACACTGTGGCTCCTGAGGCCTTTAGGTCTGGGCAGCCCCACACTTAACAGCCTGTTGTTGACAGTCCATGCTTTAGCTCTTAAAAGCTGAGGTCTCTGAAGCTAAATCAGAGATGTCTCTGGCAACACCAGTGTGACATTTTCCTTCGTTTGTTTTAATAAGAACTTTTCTGCAGAGCCTAAGCCCACAGGCAATTCTCAACCTGAGCCCTTGGATTTTCCAAAAAATCCTTTGAAATCTACGTGAAGATCTCTGTTTCTGCAGGTGTGTGGTCTCTACCTATAGCGTCTTCTCTGCTCCTATTTTCAAGGCTGACATTGTGCACTGTAGATGGTTTGAGCTTCAGTAGATTTTCATACAGGCTTGAATTGCTACAATTACCCCCCTCAGAGGCTCCATGCAAAGACCCTCTCCAAACCTGCAGCACAACTCTTTTTCTGGTGTCTGAGGCTTTTCTTCAAAAATCTCTGTAGAAACGTCTGTGACTCCGTAGTTATTGAACTATTCATGCCAGCAAAGGTAGCATCATGATTGTGGCATCAATGGTTAGTAATAGCATAGGCTGAGTCTGGCATCAGGACTGCAGCATCCTCGGAGCGGAGCACTAACTGGAAACCAGAAGCAGGAGCTAGCACTAGGAGAGCAGGGCAATCCGGGACTCTTTCATGGAGGATTTCTGCCTAGGACAGTGAGTGCGGGGGCAGCTCCACAGATCTGTAGGATGCCATGAAAATCTCATTGTCTTTCTTCTTAGCATGTGGTTGGTTGTTACCATCAATCTCTAACAGGTGGGTGTTAATCACTCCCTCTATCTGAAACTCAGTTTTTCTTCATTATTTCTTTATTCAGGCTGGAAACAAAATTGCAAAATGTCCCTCTGCACTCCATTTTCTCCTTATCCTCAACTGCTAGAAGGCTGGCTTGTTGCCACCTGATGCTTGACCCCATGTAGGGATACCTTGCTCCTCTCAGATACATTCCCGTTTGGAATAAATTTACTTGGGTTGTGTGCTTATCTCTTATTTCCTCTCTCTGCTGATCTTATTTCCTTATAAATAATACTGCCAATGTTAGATTTTGATTACAAATCCCTTAACATATAGACCTTTGCAGGGGATACTCAAACTAACATGCAAAAACCAGTAAGTGTAGTTCCATTTGGAATAAAAACTGGATAAAGCAGAAATGAGAATAAAAGTGAAACCTAAAGTTCAATGCCTACTTCCAGATTGCCAGAAAAATTTGCTTCTATTGAAGATGCAAGGATTAGGTAACTTCACAAATGTAAAATGTCTCCTACAGTTTACAGTCCCCACCCCCAACTCTGCTCTGTGTGTGACTATCTATCAAATGCACACAGTATATTTTGATGCCAAATACCTGGAAGCACAAGTCAGGCATGATTATTACCAGCCAGGCTACATGCCGATTTATCTCACAGGGGCTCTGGGACAGTGTACATGTTGTCAGTTCATGGTGCCAATAAATCAACTGTAGCACTCAAATAGAAGCAAAACAATTCTTGGATTTAATCATAGATTCCAATACACAATTTTGCTTGTTTTTATTTTGTATAGCTCACATTGTGAATTTAGATTTCGATTTGTCTAATAAAAATTTAAACATAAAGAATTGATATCTGATCAAATAGCCTTCTTGGATGAAGTCCCAGAACATACAAAATGTAATTCAAAAGCTCTTTCAAAATTATAGTATCCAGAGACAGGTAGACAAAATATCAGGTTTTTACTCATTCATTCATCAAAAAGCAGAGAAAACATCAGTAGCCATATTTTAATGATTACAACCTCCTATTAAGTAACTACTCATTATTTTCGTTCCAAAATATATGCTTTCTTTCAAATTGGTATACACTTCTGGAAATTTCCCCTAGTGCTTGCTTGCATAGCAAATAATGAAGTTCAAGCCTTTCCACAAAGTGTGTGCATGCGTACGTCTGTATTGGATAATATTCTGAATGGTTTTCCATCATTGCCTTCTCTATCCTTCAAAACAACATTACAAACTTTTCTAAATTTCTGAATCATTCCACTATAATGGGGTTCAATTTATGGATTTACACCTATGAGAGCTAAATACCTCAGTAATCCACATATTGTAAGTCATCAGATATTAAAATTTCTATTTTAACTTGAACAACCTGAAATCAAGTTAGCTAAAATAGGAATAAAACACTCAAGTTTGTGGAAATATTTGCAGCATATGTTTTACCTATTTCATTGAACACCAAGAAATCTGAACTAAAAGTGTTGAGTTTAAAACTATCCTAGAAAGCGAGACACATAAAAAAAAATGAAAAAGAAGCAACCAATCACCAGTCTCATTCCATTACTTTATTATTGTACTTTTATTAAATCAGGTAAAATCTCTTTCATCATATTTCATGTAGCTGATTCAGAATTATTCACTCAATTCCCTTTGTCATGTAAATTTTCATCTTTGGAAGCCTAACCACATGGTAGGTATTAATATTTCAATTCACATTTTAATTTTCCCCTTCTTTTTCATTCATTCATTATATTCTGCTTAAAATGGCTCAATAGCTAAATCCTCACCTTGCAAGCACTGAGTTCCCATATGCGCAACAGTTTCTGTCCTGCTTGCTCCACTTCACATCCAGCTCCCTGCTTCTGACCTGTGAAAGCACAGAGGATAATTGAAAGCATTGGGACCCTGCACCCTCATGGGGGACCTGGAAAAATTGCTCGTGGATCCTGGCTTTGATCAGCTGAACTCTGAGTGCTTCAGTCATTTAAGGAGTGACCAGCACACTGAAGATCTTTCTCTTCGCTTCTCCTTTGTGAAAATCTGACCAGTCTTTCCAGTAAAAATAAATCTTTTTTTTTTTTAAAGATTTATTTTTATTATTTTTTTCATTGGAAAGGTGGATATACAGACAGGAGAGACAGAGAGGAAGATCTTCTGTCTGATGATTCACTCCCCAAGTGAGTGCAACGGCCAATGCTATGCCGATCCGAAGCCAGGAGCCTCTTCCGGGTCTCCCACGCGGGTGCAGGGTCCTGTCCTTGACTGCTTTCCCGGGCCACAGGCAGGGAGCTGGAAGGGAAGCGGGGCTGCCGGGATTAGAACCAGCGCCCACATGGGATCCCGGGCGTGCTAGGCGAGGACCTTAACCACTTGCGCCACCGCGCCGGGCCCTAAAAATAAATCTTTTAAAAATGGTTCATTCAGCAGGTAACAACATTTGTACATTTTATTTATATGATGAATGGGTTAGCAAGTAAAATTGAAGTATCTAAACTATGGTACAAGCATAAAAGTTACCCCGGTATTTCAAAGACTCTTCTTCAACAAAAAGTTAGGACCTAAAATTTTTGTAACAATTTATTAAAGAATGTTAGTGGGTTCTTTATATCAGTTAAGGGATAAAAAAAGTTCAACTAATTAATATTATTAATAGTAACATGCATTGTTTAAACATTTATTTATTTTTGTTGGAAGGTCAGATTTACAGAGAAAATGAGAGAGAGAAAGATCTTCCATCCACTGCCCAAGTGACCACAAAGGCCAGAATCCATCTGAAGCCAGGAGCCAGGCGCTTCTTCCAGGTCTCTCACACAGGTGCAGAGTCCCAAGGCTTTGGGCTGATCTCTGCTGCTTTCCCAGGGCACAAGCAGGGAGCTGGATGGGAAGTAGATCAGCCAGAACATGAATCAGCGCCCATGTGGGATCGTGGAGCTTCCCACTACATGTGGGATTATTCTAAATATGCTTCTGTGTTTTATGTTCATAAAATTCCAGTGATTGAAATCTAAAAGGAAAAAGAGCAATATCTACATGAAAAACTAACATAAACAATACACCAAAAGCTTTTGTTATTATTATTCCTTTTTTAAGATATATTTATTTTTATTGGTAAGGCAGATATACAGAGAGGAGGAGAGACAGAAAGGAAGATCTTCCATCTGATGATTCACTCCCCAAGTGACCGCAAGGCAGGAGCTGAGCCATACAGGGCCAGGAGCCAGGAGCTTCTTCCAGGTCTCCCATGCGGGTGCAGGGTTCCAAGACTTTGGGCCTCCTGGACTGGTTTTCCAGGTCACAGACAGGGAGCTGGAAGGAAAGTGGAGCTGCTGGAATTAGAATCGGCCCCCATATGGGTTCCTGGTGATTTCAAGGCGAGGACTCCCACTGCTATGCTATCGTGCCGGGCCCAATTATTCTAAATATAAGCAGCTGCTTACATGGTGAATAAATGTTGCATTCTGAAAATAAAAAAAAAAAAGCTGGGTTAGTTACAGAATAATGCTGTTTGAACCTGGATTATGTATTAGAAAATAAACTTTTCTTTCTCACATTCCTAGGTGCTAATTTGTCATCCTGGTAATGAATTTGATGTTGTACATGCTAAAAAGATGTAGCAGTCTGGAACTTTTTGGTGACATTCAATACTATAATAACCTTTTTTAAATCATGAAAATTTGTCATTTATAATTTTATTTAATTAGACTGTTTATTTTGCCACACTGCTGCAGCTTAATCTTACTAACTGAAGCTTTTTTTTTTCTGTAATAGCTTCTGGATATTTGAAATCTGATGATTACTGACTTGTTTTCACATGCGCATATTTCATCCCTCAAGATAGAGTTAAGCCATAAAGAAATTGATGCTGAATGGAAAGGATAATATTATTTATCCACTACCAATCTAGCACAGTCTCTAATCAAATTTGGCAACCTAGCTATCGGATCATTGTGAAAATACCTCAGTGTTGCTCCTTTTTACTCAGTTATTTTTTCATAATTCATTCAATCAATTATTTGTTGTATATATTTACATGTATAACATATTATTTATATATGCATGTGTGTGTGTGCGAAGAGGAATTAAGAATCAAGTAGCTTAGCATATCCATATGTCCTTCACCTTAAAACAGGTTGTGTGTCCCAAGAGCACTTAATATCTACTGAATGAGCAAACTCTAAGTATATAGCAACATATTAATGATCAGTATTATACTGCCCAACAACATCTTGGGTTTATTCGTTTCACATACTTGCTAAGTTGCTCTCTCTAACTTATTTCTGTCCATTCCCCAGTGCCCATTCTGTTTTATTTCTATGAGTTTGATTTTGCTTATTTTTCATGTTTAAACAATTTGGGTAGATATCGATTCATTAATTCTTGAGATAGCATATCAATTTGTGTTATCATCAAATACTTAATTCTAATTTATTTAAATGTACCATATCTCCGGGGAAAAATGCATTGGCTACAGAGATACTGCTATTTCTTGGCAGATATTTACAAAGAAAAACACAGATTAAATTAAATCACCAACAGAATTGAGTATTTTTTTCTTGGAATCTCCCTTAAACTTGAAGGCCACTTTACAACTGTGTTCTGAATAATACACAGTCTTGCCTAATACTGTGATGTCTTGGAGTGATTTTTAACACTGTTAAATCTTTTTAATAAGAAATTTAGTGCACGTACCCATCATTTTAGATAACCACTTCAGACTGATTTAAGTTAAGAACTTGACGGTATATATAAGCAACTTGCTAAATTTCTTTCAAAGACAGTGATTAAACCCAAATTATTTAATAAGACATTCAAAGTCCTATAGATCTGATCACTTGCAGTCATGTTCTTGGGAATAATTGCACTAGATTTTATGACACGCACCCATTATTTCATTACAAGTTTCCTTTCCCTTCCTTCCTTTCAGAAATGCTCTGTTCATCTTTCCTACTTTTCCTGTCCATCAATGATGTATCCTCATAATCTAAGACCCAGTAAAAAACCTGTGTCTCTTGGGGAACTCTGCTCCTTTTTTCTAGTCCAAGGCAGCTCTGCAGTTGCTGATGCACAATTCCTCATGTTCTATTTGTTATTGTTGAAGTACATAGTCTAACCAGACATGGTTCATCTTTAATTTCCTTCACATGCTTGGGAGAATCTGGTTGGTATGCACTTATAAAGTGGATCTCACAAAAAATAAATTTGATTTACTGTGTTTTAGGCACATATATGTTATATTCTGTGTTGATTTTATTCAGTACAAGGTGCCTGTGTGTGTGTTAGAGAAATTGTGTAACAATCCTACTTATTTCCTTGAAGTTTCACAATAATACTTTGTGGATAATTAAAATACTGCAGTTGGATAAAATCTAAAAAATTTACCAGAGACTCATTTTAATCTTATATCTTCTGAGCTTCTCTACATTTGGCATTTCTTCCATTCTATTATGCCTTGACTTAGTGAAAAAAAAAATAATTCCTATAAATAAAGAAATTGCAGTTTGAACAGGGTTGATGAGGGAGGTGGCTTATAATTCAGAAAATTATTTCAGAGATCATGATGAAGATAAGATCAAAGCATAGGGTCAGGGAGAAGTCCCCTTCTTGGATCAAGAAGCCAGCACAGGCTAGTTACATCAACCTTTAATGAACTGCTTAGGTTGTCAAATTACAGGAATTGATGCTGCACGAACATTCATAGTTATACACCATATTGATGTTAGCCAGCCAATGCTTGTTGATCAAGAAGCAGCAGTGTGACCTATGTAACAAAAGTCACTGTGTGACTGTCGCAAGGGTGTTCTTACAGTACACAGTTCTCTGGCCTTGAACATTATCCTACTGTGGACCCTCACCCACTGGCCGCCACCTTTGTCCCAGACTGTAGTTCACTTAAAGATCATGGCCTAAGCTTTGACCTTGGTCTCTGGTGCCAATGATCTGTGAACTCAAGATTCTAAACTCATTCTGCCTTGTTCTTCTTTACCAAATCAAGCTGTTTTAGTAAACTCTCCATAGCATTTACTTAAGAGGGACAATTTCAGAGTGAATAATTTTGAATCTTGGAAAAATGACTTAGTATGGTTGTTATGTGTAAAACATAGAGCAGGTAAGGTCCAATCGTATCTTCACCTTGATCCTGAACAAGTTACTTAATTTTGTTAGACCTCAACCTTTTTTATCAACAGCTTGAGAGTAAATGTCTTACTCCACGGGATGCTTTGAGAACTAAATAAAGATATAATTTCCCAAGATATGTGAGCTAGTTACACAATTTATTCTTCACTTGTGATAGGAATTTTCTGTAACTTTTCTAAATTACCAATTGTGGCATGATCAAAGGAGGATTCTGTTTATCTAACAGCAATCTTTTATTGCAGTGGCATTACAAGAGAAGAACCTTGTTATCTTCCCAAAATTTCTTCAATAGGAAATTAACTTAGTTAATCAGAACTTTATTTGGGTAAACATGATAACAAACAGCGTAAGACCAGCTAAGCCAGCAAAAGTCTTGCCTTCAAATGGGTCATGCCTTCAGATGAGCGGCACAAGAATTGACCACCATTTTCTAACTGGTTGAGGGATCATCAATGAGGAATGTCATCCCAGCAGATGCCTGCCCACACAAGGAGGGGTCAGGGAACACTTAAACGCCCAAGACCCTTTCAAAATCTTTTGCTGTCTCTCCCTCTCTCCTTTCAAGAGGCACCCCATCTGCCAACTCTCTCCCAGGAGGTGTTTTCCCCTTCTTTCATCGTTCCATGTTCACCCGGTCACTTCACCAATGAAGCATTTTGGTCTGCAACTGATTCCAGCTTTTTATTTTGATACCAAACTGAGAAAAGAACTCCCTGAGCTTTGCAGGGAACACATAACCTGTATTACATAGAATACAATTGGTTCTTTGTTCTACTTTGAAGGAGTTAATGATTTTCAAGCAGGTTGGCAAAGGGTGATAAAATATGGAGAAACGTTTTCTCTAATTCTGTTATTTGCAATAGTGTCCCTCTGCAAGCATGGCCAGAAATGGAATAATTAGGCAGATGTTTGTCTGTAATCTAAGGGATAATGCAAGTATGTTAGTTAGAATAGAGATATTGGCAAGCTGAAGATTTCTAATTATATACAAAATGCTGACACACCAATTCTGTTACCTAATACATATTATTACAGATATTATGCTCCACTGAGTTGACTGGATATCATGAAATATCCCCAAATGATTTGAGAAATAGACTTTCAATTAATGACACAACACATGATCTCTTAAGGAATTTTCCTGGGATCTAATAATTATTTTTATGTGTGTGTATTTGGCATATTATGCTATAAACATGTTCTGGGTAAAGCAATTAGTAGATCAAAGAAAACATGAATCTTTTCTTAGGTTTATAGTATAAAAATGATGCTCTGATCATATACAAGCTTCAGTTGCATTTCGTGACACTTGTCTCCCTGCCTAGGGCTTATGATTTACAATCTTTTATGAACAGAACAGAAGTCCTTCCCAGCAGGATTTTTTCTTTTAAGGTTCTTTCTTCTTCTTTTCTTCAATATTTTAAGAAGTAGACAACATTTTCCTTCAGTGCAGTTTACCAGTCATTTTTACATGAATTTCAGATTCTCTATTGTTAGTTTACACCATTAATAGATAATGGAAATTATCCATTTGACTTTGAATGCCAGAGTGAGATTCGTATTGTCTCAGGCTCATTCCTGAGCTGAAACGCAGCTTTGCCTCCTTCCCTCTGTCTGCCTCTCTCCTGCCTTCATCCGGCTCTGACTCTGTCCATTCCCTTAAAATCTCAGATGCCAATGTGACCTCACAAAGGATCTCTTTCTGCTTTGGACATGGTCAGCAGCAGAGCACACGGAATATTCTGAATACACAGTCGGTCAGATTAAATCAGGGCCCACAATTAGCTGACTGATCTAAGAAACAGAATGGCCAGTCACAGAAATCAGGCACCAAATATCAGAAAAGGCAGAGTTTCCTTTTTTTTAAGATTTATTTATTTTTATTGGAAAGGCAGATATGCAGAGAAGAGGAGAGACAGAAAGATCTTCCATCTGCTGGTTCATGTCTTAAGCAGCCACAAAATGGCTAAACCTGAGCAGATACGAAGCCAGGAGCTTCTTCCTGGTCCCATGGATTTGGTTTGTCTTCAAGTGCCTTCCCAGGCCACAAGCAGGGATTTGGATGCGAAGCAGAGCCACCAGGATTAGAACTGGCACCTATATGGGATCCTGGCATGTTCAAGAGGAGGACTTTAGCTGCGAGGGCACTATGCCAGTCCACAGAATTTTCATTTAATGAAATATACCAATAACTTAGAGAACCAAAGTTCTGAAGGCATTTTGCTTTCTCAAATAAAATAATTTCTGGAAGGACATTTTAGGCGGCTGAAATTTCAGGTAGTTTCTGGCTGTTGGTTCTTTTCAATTTTCTTTTCTTTTTAAAGATTTATTTATTTATTTATTTATTGGGAAGATAGATTTATAATAAGAAGGAGAGACAGAGAGAAAGCTCTTCCACCAACTGGTTCATTCCCAAAATAGCCACAACAACCAGAACTGAGCCGATAAAGGACGGCAGCCAAGAACTTATAGATCTCCTATGCAGGTACAGGATCCCAAAGACAGGGGCCATCCTCAGCTGCCTTCAGAGACCACAGACAGGGAGCTGGATTGCAAGTGGAGCTGTCACAAGAACTGGTGCCTATATAGGGTCCTAGTTCTTGATGGAGGGGTGAGGTTGGGGTTGGTGAGGTGGAGAGTAGTGAATTGAGGCAATGCAATGGCCCCTACTTTTCGATTTTCTGTTAAGATTAGAAGTTATTTTCTCTGGTTGAAAGAAAACTTCTGATCTGTATTGCTATTCATTCCTTCATTAACAAAAATCTTATGCAGTTTCTCAGATTTAAAATTGTCTACTTTTGAAATGCATGAATAACTCTGTTGCTCCTGGCACACAATAGTGTACATGAATATGTGTGTGTTTGTTCTGCTTGTCCCATACAGGCTGAAGCAAAATATCATTCATAAAAGACAACTATTTATAGTTACATGGCAGATAATGACTTAGGTGCAATGGAACTTATGAAAGACTGACTTCATTTGCTAGTAAGAGACTGTTTGTAACAATGCAGTATAAGCCATTGCCTAATTCTGAAGAGTTTTCCAAATATTCTAAGGGTATTTTTCAATTCTAAAGGTCAACATAAGGTGCACGTATATATTTCTCATTAGTAAGCAGTTTTTGTTAATGAAGGTTTGCTAGTATTCATAAGTTATTCTTTTGCCAAAGACAAAAAAAAATCAAAAGAATTGTTTTCCCTCTGTGATTTCCCTTGAGCTCCTTATGTAGGATAATATGATGCCTCCCCAAGGAGTCTAGAAGGATTTTAGACACCATCATTTCCTCTACCTTGTAGTAACCTACCACAGTTTCTAGCACCTGAGTCTTCTCTTTCAGAAATGACATTCCCCAATCTAGTCCGTAAATGGGTCTTTGGCAACTTATCAAATTTCTGGCAATTGGGGAACAACCTTAGCAGATAAAAAAAAATGTCTTTTGAGATGATAAGCTCTTACAAAGGGATTCCCCTTCTGTTTCTTGATGCAGATGAAATCGTAATTGCTAAACAAAGTTTTTATCAATTGATACGTATATATATATATATATATATATATATACACATTCACTGAGTAATAAGTTCTCACAAATTGATCTTTTTCTATTCAGTAAACTAAACAGAAGATATTTTCTATGAAACTGATGGATTTCTAAGTCACACCAATGCAGGAATTTAAGTAATATTTCCTCAACCCATAAATCCAGATATGTGCTTAAGCTGATTTTGAAGTAAGCAAGGGGGCTGTGTTTGGAATGGTGGTTAGTCCTTCATCTCATACTTGATTATTGGGTTTGAATGCTGGCTCTGTGTTGGATTTCAGCTCCCTGCTCATGTGCACATTGATAGACAGCAGGCAATTTCTCAAATATGCGGATTCCTAACATGTGTTTGAGAAGTATTGACTGAGTTCTGGGCTTCTAGCTTTGGCCTGGCCCAGCCCTGAACATCATGGGTACATGGGGAGAACAGCACATAGGACAACTCTCCTTCACTTTCTGTTTCTCTGTTTTTTCAAGTAAAAATAATAATAATAAAATAAATATGAAAAATCAAGATCTCAAAATTGTCAGCCCAAAATTTTTTAAATGTGATCCATAGGAATAGAGAAAATATTTCAAGTAGTTTATAATCTATCTAATTGGGTGATAGCTTAGTGCCTAATTCTCTCCTTGCATGCATCGGAATTCAATATGGCACCAGTTCATGTCCTGACTGCTCCACTTCCCTTCCAGCTCCCTGCTTGTGGCATGGGAAAGCAGTGAGTGTAGCCCAAAACCCTGGAAGAAGTCCCTAGCTCCTTGATCCTGGTCCCTGGCTTCTGATTAGCTCAGCTCCTACCCTCACGGCCACTTGGGGAGTGAACCAATTGTTGGAAGATCTTTCTCTCCCTATTTCCTTCTGTCTGTATATCTGCCTTTCCAATAAAATTAAATAAACCTTTAATAATCTATATAATATGTTTTCATTTACAATTATAGCATTACCACAAATATATCATCTTAACATTAGCCATTAATTATCTTATAGCTCTATAGGCCAGAAATCCGACATGAGTCTCAACTGGGTAAAATCCTGCAGCTAACAAGATTGCATTCCTTTCTGAAGACTTACGGAAAAGTTTATTTCCTGAGCATTTGTGTTCTTGTCACAATTAATTGTCTTGTGGTGTTGGGACCAACCCCCTACTTTTATTGAGGATAAATGTCTAGTGCCTGGGACCAGAGGTCGATCTTCTGTAACTGTTCATAGTTTCTTTATCTTAAAACTGAAGGATATTGAATTCTGATTTCAATATTTCTCTTAGCATACTCTCTGTTGGTGAATGACTCTTGTTTGACAGCCAGGAATAACACCCATCTTGCAGGTGCTTGTGGTTAGATTGGACCATCCCAAATCCTGTATTGTGAATCACATCTACAGTTTTACACTTTCCAGTTAGGACAACTGAATTAGAAATTGTAAGGATTAGGTTATGGATTATGAGGGGGACCACTTTGTCAGCTGTTACACACAGTCACTAATGAGTTAAAAGAGTACAGTAATAAAATAATTCAGAGGTGCACACAAAGGTTTTCTTTAGTAGAATCAGCGGGAAGAAAAGAATATTGGAGCATTTTACACAAATAAATGCAAAACTCATTAATGCATTTTAAGGTTTGAAACTAAAATTTAAGAATACCTCCTGTAATGGATGACATTTATGTAATCTGAAACAAATGAAAATCATTTTCTAAAATTCTGTCATCTATAAATTTTAACATAACAGAATGCATGTTCTATTTACTTACAAGTAGGTGAGCAAAGATATATTTTTTGAAACAATCATTATTCACATAGGATTTAGAAGTTAACTCCAGGTGTGATAGTTTAGAGAGCAAATCCTCGCCTTACATCTGCCAGGATCCCATATGGCCACTGGTTGGTGTCCCAGCTGCCCAGCTTCACATGCGTTCCCCTGCTGGTGGCCTGTGAAAGCAGTAAAGGATGGCTCAAAACCCTGGAACCCTGCATCCATGTAGGAGGCCCAGAGGAAGCTTCTAGCTTCAAATCTGTTGGAGCCACTTTGAGAGCAAACCAGCAGATAGAAGATATTTTTATTTGTATGTTCTTCTCTTTGTATAGCTGACTTTCGTATAGAAATAAATAAATATTTAAAAATTTTCACATCTCTTAACAATGTGAATTATATCAATGAATAATGACTAATTTGGGATGGCTTTAAAATTAATGTCTCATATAAAAGAAAGGAAGGAAAACTAGCTATTTCAGTTAACTGCAATCTGAATACATTGTTTAGAATAAGAATAGATAAACATAAGTACATTATGAGCTTATGCATACAGTATGTATATTCGAAATATATTTGATATGCATCTGTATCTATGTAATTGATGGATACTATGTATAGGTGCATTTGATGTATTTGTATTTATTTTGAACTAAGGACTTTGCAAAGGAAAAATAGACACTTTTAAAAACACAATTGAAAGTGCATTTCTTAGTGTTTATGTGAGGTTTTTTTTTAAAATTTTTTTATTGCAAAATCAATATACAGAGAGGAAGATCTCCTGTCTACTGATTAACTCCCCAAGCAGCTGTGATGTCTTGGAACTGTGCCAACTCAAAGCCAGGAGTGCAGAGCTTCTCCCAAGTCTCCCAAGCTGGTACAAGGTCCCAAAGTCTTGGGCTATCCTCAACTGCTTTCCCAGACCACAGGCTGGGAGTTCGACAGGAAGCAGGGCTGCCAAAATATGAACCGGTGTTCATATCACCCAGAACATGCAAGGTGAGGAATTTTGTCTCTAGGCCACCTTGCCAGGCCCTTTATGTGAAATTTTTTTAATGATTATAGTTTTTGGAAATATCATTTAATTTAACAAAGGCGCCTTGGAGTCATACTATGAAATATGAGTTACATCAGACAAAGTGCCCATATAAAACAGCATCATTTGTTGTATATAGTCCAATAATTGCAATCAATGCAAAAAACAGCCATCTAATATAATCTGAGAGTTGCTCATTGCAGATATATATAAAATATATAAATAAAGATCAAACTGTCTGGGGGAAGAGTTTTGGGAAGTTGAGGAAAGGAAAGGAGACTTGATTATAATTATGAAAGGTGGTAGGAATGGCAGAGACTGAAAAAATACACAAAGAAAGGCAATGGGATTCCAATGTGAGTACAGTGATGATGTGTGCAGGGTGACAGTTTGGAGGAGATAGAAAGAACAGAGCCTTACAATGAAGCAACCTACTATATTGTCAGGAAGATGGGATTAAACGGACATCAGCTCTTGTTTTAATCAATGTATGTTTACAAAGCAATTAGTTCTCCATATATTTAAAAATGTACTTATTTAACTTGTTTGACTTTCTGAGACAGGGGATAGGAGAGAATGAAAAAGAGAATGGGAGCAAGCAAAAGAGGTTTTCAATCTGCTGGTGCATTTCCAAAGTGGTCTTTACAGATACAATTTGGTCAGGCTGACATTGGGATCCTAGAACTCAATCCAGGTCTTCTCATGTGTACTGGGGCTCCATACCTTGACCTTGATACATCACCTGCTACCTTTCAGGGTGCATAATAGCAGTAAACAAACTGAGAACAGATCCAGTAATAAAAACTAAGCACTGTAGTGTAAGACATGGCAATATTCCATGTAATGCCATAAAGGCTGAGTCAAATATCTGCCACTCATTCTAATCTTGACCAACTTGTGTAATAGCATCTCTTTTGGTATGTTGTCCTAGACTATGTTTTTGTAGCATATGATATTCCAATACTCTTTATGTATCATGACTATATGTGTGGATGTTTCACTGAAAGCAATGGAAATTCATGAGAAATTTCCAATAGACCATGGCAATAGCAGAATAAGAGATGAATTTGAATGGCAAAAAGCCAACTGCTTTGGTCATATTGTAAAATCTTCTATATAATACTTTATGGTACTGAAATTAAGACTGTGGGAAAAAAAGAGAAGCTGGCAGCTGGGGAGCTTTGAAGACATGAAGTTGACTATCATAGTGGTGTGGTTTGCAAGATGTATGGTTGAAGAAGAAATCAGATATCATTATAATTGGGGCTCTGGCTTAGACAATCTGCTATCCATGCTACTATCAAAAAGAATGAGAAAGGTGGAAGAGAAACCAGCAAACCAGTAAGGAAACATGGACAGAAGTTTATAAGGCCTTGCTTCTAAAAGCTATTTGTGAAAAAATAGCTATTTTCTTGCTATTATGTCTTTCTTGAATTTTAGGATCATTTTGTTTTTAATAAATGGAAGCCATTCTATAACAAATTAGACTCAATCATGTATACTCTAACTCAAAAACACAATGTTTAGTTCCATGAAATTATAGTTGTTCATTGTATCTTCCCGTAACCTTTTCACCTTCTAAAACCTTACCATGCAATTTCAAGTCACTATTTCTCTAATTCATCTGTTGAAAATGCTTCTTGACAAATAACAAAGTCCCTTGGGACGAGAGAATTTCCCTTGTATGCACTTAAAAGTCCCACAACCTACTAGGGGTCTGTTAATTTGGTCACAGTCAGTATTCAATGCATTGATGAAAGAAAACTATCCTATAAGGTATAAAGGCAGCCATTTCTGAAATTCTGGCTGCTAAGCAATTAATTTCCAATTTGATAGGTGAACGGAAAAAGAGACTGTTGGTGCTCATAAGAGCAACCAAGAAATTGTATTTAAAGATCGTAACACATTATGTAGAAAAAGAAAGAAAATGAAGCAGAAGGCCCATTTTAACCTTCTAGCTCATTTGAGTTAGTCAAGCATGACTAATGAAGAAGGTGTGCTTTGGGGATACCTGGACCCATGCTGGACAACAGGCCCTAGCCATCAGCCTCTTGGTTGCATGGAACAAACAACAATGAAGTCAGATCGCCTTCACTGAAGGCTGACCCACACATGCTGTGATAATCTTATTTGGCTTTTTCCTTTTTCACCCAGGCTTTTCCATGGATCATTCTGTGCAATCACCCTCATGGTAAGTTTTTCTGCTGCTTAGTGTGACACTAGACAGTTCTTTCTGAGTAAAGGGAAGAAATTTGGTGACCGGTTCTCATTAGCATTACCAACACTCGTGTGTAATGCTGAAAATAGCCACAACAAATTGTCGAAAACAATAGGGAAAGAAAAAAAAAAACTGAATTAAGATGAACAAACAAACAAAAACATTGAAGTAATCAATGCAAAGGATAACAAAGACAGACCACACAGAACACTTCCCCATCCTGACAGTAACTGTGGAGGTGCCCTCCTCAGATCATCAAGCTGAACGGGTTATAAACATTTTGAATCACCACGTACTAATTCTTCCCCAATGGGCTGATATTCATTTCAGGATGTTGCTAAGCAAGTGAGAAACTGATTTAAATTTTGTGCATTTTGTAAAGAGATCCTTTAAACAGAAACAACTTTTTTATAAATCACTATCTTTTAAGTGAGGGTTGAGAAACAGATTAGTGACAGAAAAAGACAAGGACTCCTTCATGGGTAGTTATGCAAAGAAAACTGCTGTTGTATCACAGGGTGTTTTCAAGGAGGGGACAGTTAACATAGATGTTAAACGTAACATGTTTTTTGTACTAGATTGTTTTTACTTAAGGTTACACAAGAAAATTGTTTTATTTCTTATGGTCAGACAACAGACTTATTAGGACTGTGACGAAAGCCACAGCTTCAAGATAACAACTAATAAGAATACGTAAATAGTAAATAATGTAATTATTAAGATGAGCGTTACGAATTCATTATTAACTAAATAGCATCCTTCACTTAGTCTCCTTAGAAAACAGAATGATTTCTATACCAGCTCAGTGGCATGCCTGGCATGTAGCAGGCAGGCTGACGTTGGTATTGCATTTATTATTTCTTATCATCATTTCTTATCATCATTTCCACTTTCTGCTCCTAAATCTGAAATATAAACATGTTGTGTGTTTAGAAGACAGTAATGCTAATATTTCTAAGTCTTTTATAATGAAACTTATTTGAAATAGAGAAAAATGCATGAAACAAAGGGTTTTCATTATTTTCTTTAGCTTTAACTTTTTCACTTATTAGCCATGCTTATAAATAGCACATTCATACTTAGAACTTCAATTTTCAGCAATGTGGCAGAATCAAGATCAAGCACTGACAATTTGAAAAAGGGTAAAAAAGGAAGGATCATCTTGTAGTCAAACAGGAAGCAGATGAAAGATGAACAAATATGAACTGGCTTAAATGAGTACCAGTTAGCAGTATATCCATGTCCTCAAGGAATTGTGTCAGGTGCACCAGCATCTTGGATTCCATGTAAGGCTGTACAGTGGATTGAATGACCCCAATTTGTTCATATTTCTCTGTATCCATGCTCTTCGAAAGTGCTCTTGCCTGGTGCCTTACCCCAATGACTTCCTTTGGTTAATGGAATCAATAGCAAATGTTATGCAGACTTGGAAGGATCTGATGTTAAATTGAAGATTGGTATCCCTGAATACACTGCTGCTGTGTAAATAAACTCCAACCTATCTACTGGAAGATGACTGGCCATAGGGAGAGAAGTCCTGTTGTTCTTGCTACCCTGTGTGAGATCATTGTAAATTATTTAATCACTGCTGACCCACCTGTTGATTGCAGATACTAGAGGCAGCAAAATCATCAGTTAAATAAATGTGTATTTACAATTTTAGAAAAACTAATGAAATTTTCTGTGTAGCAATCACTGACCAGTCAGGAAGCCAAGCAAGGGTGTTCCACACATAATCTTGTTCAAATAATAGTGCTAATTATACAGTAGCACTAATTATGAAAGTAATAGTACCTGCTTAACCACATTATAGAATCTCAAGTTTTTAACAATGTCAAACAAGATTTACCATGATCTAGATTCTACCGTGTTTTTATTTTTTCTAATTTCTGGGCAATATCTCATTTTCCAGCCTAACTTCAAACATGCAAATTTATACTTATTCATGCAAAAACTGAAATGTATCTGTAAGCGACAGCCTCAGGCATTTATTCCCATTCACTTCATACAATCCCAGGAGGTAACAGAGCACATGCCATTTGCAAGAATAGAGTCTTGCTATGAAAATATGTATGCTCAGATAAGCTGCTGTTTATTAACAGGGAGAGCAGAGGAAACAAAACTTTTTTAAAAAAAATATACACTAACAAAGATTCCAGTCAATTAAAGTATGAATAAAATTGAAAAACATAGGGAAAAGATGTTAAAATATTAACTGAATAATCTGGACTCAATGACCACATTAGATAAGAAGTTAATGCATAAGCCAGGAATAATTTTATAAGACAAATTTAATTTAAACCAAAGCAGTGGCATTGCTGAATGTGAAAATTAACATAATCATGCATAATGTTATAAAACATTTTTAGAATACATAAGTGGTAACACTATTTTCTTATATAATATTAGAGAACAATATAAATTATTCAAAAATATATAAGATGCAACTGAAGGAGAACTAAAACCTGAATAAAACTAAAAGTGAGATGATAAGAACTTTTTCTCAACCAAAAAGAGTTTGCCTCTACCTAGTTAAAAGAAGTATAGACAAACTGTGAATTCTACAGCAAAAAAAAAAAATGCACATTAATCACAGTGGCAAAATATGTACAGATAGGGGATAAGATAACCATCAGCTAGAAACTGATTACCAAAACTTTTCTTCTAAGTACATGGGTTAAATAAGAAATAGGCCAATGATCAGAATATGAGACTACCTTCTCTATACTTCCTGAAAGAACATCTTAAAATACAGTTAGGCAAATCCCTCCTTCCCACATCTCATATCAAATGTGAAACTCATTTATGTTTTCAGCCAACATTTCGGGTCCTTTATTTTCTCCACTACAGAAATGCTTTATAGCAATATTTTCATGACTACATAGAAACTAAACAATACAAACTTCCAAAGAAATTTATCATTTCTATTTTACCCATTCTTGCATTTTAATTGAATTAAACAATTTGTCTAATTATTATAGTAAAACAAAATAGGATGCTAAACTTAACTGGAACATTTTGTTTCATCTACTTTGTCAAAATCATCACTTCTGTGGGCAGAAATAGACTTTAAAAGATACTACTGGAATAGAAAACAGCTTTCATTCTAAGACTTAAAAGTTGGATAATCTTGAGAAAATGAGTTATACTCTCTGAATTGTATACGCACAACCTCGAGAGAGTATATAGAGATCTTCCAAGGCAACATTTATTTATTGTATGAATCTATTGATGCATGAGAAAATGTTGCTAATAATGAAAAATCACTGCCCAATTATTTAGAAAGCTACTCAGAAACCTTCTTGATCTAGACATTGTGCTGAAAATACCACATTGTCACAATATGTCACAATATGTTGCAATATTGTCACATCAAATATGCTGAAAAATATTTCACTGGCAGCTTGAAAGGCAGATCACAACACCATTTTGTTTATTCTCTAGGGACAAGATGTGTGTGAGTAAATAACTTTGGTTATGATCCCAAGATTGTAAGTAATTATCCAGGGCTCCATTGAACTGCTGATGTATTCTAAGCTGCCCTGTGGATATGATCATCATACTACTAAGGGCAAGATGGCATGATCAAAATATATGTATTCAAAAAGTAGAAAAAATGTAAAATGCTTACCAAGATGACCTATATTGTATGGGCATTCTATTTTCCCCACACAGAACAGCATTTTGCTTCTTTCCTGATACCAAAGAAAGGCAATCAGTGTCTGACTGGTCCGTTATGTACCCACAGCTACCTACAAAGAGAAGCTCCTTAGAAACAGCTAGGAATCTCTTGGGATTTGCCCTTTTCCCTTCCGATAAAGGTGAAGAAGTCAGTCACAAAACCGCTAAGCCAGAGCCAACCAATTCGTACAGCCATTATGCCTTGGGATTAAGATGACATTCTGGTCCAGGGAATATAGTGGTTGTTTCCTACAGGCTCATGTTTATAGCAACAGGGTTTTTTCTTTGTTGTTTTGTTTTGTTTTGTTTTGTTTTTTTCTCTCTCAAAGAAGAGTAACTCATGGCTCAATAATGTGGAAATGCCATTTGTCTTCTAACTTTGTTACTGGCAACCTTGTTAATTACCATTCCCATACTCTTCCCATGTACTAGTTTAAGCTTGACGCTATTCTTGATTTATGAGTAAGTAATTGGCATGGGTTCTGCTTTTTGAATATTTGAATCAACTTCAACCAAAGCAATCCACAGATGTCCATATACTCCCCGTTAAGTGACACTGCGATTTTTCACAGTTCCCTTGTATTACCTATAACACTTAAAATTCTAATCCTGAGGAAGCAAGGATAGGAAAGAATGGGCGTCTATTCTCACTCAGTTTCATGCTGGGAAAACTTGACCTGCTCATTTGGAACTTTTTTCTTTCTGACACATTTTGTTCATTGCTTTTTCACTTGATTATGCCAACTGCACATTCTAGATCCACCAGACACATTGCTTAGGCTGGCCCTCAGGTGTTGGCACTGCAGGTACAAATCTGCTTTTTCTCCTCCCTATCATTCTGTTTGTTTCTGTTGTAACCCACTTTTTAAATAAGCTTATGCAGAGAATTGGAACATTAGCACAACTTTCCATCGGGCATAGCTAGAGTAGAAGTAAATGATAATAAACTAGATATGTGACAAGGGCATCCAATGTCACGTTAGAATGTCCCCTGGGAAGGAGAAATTAATTCTACTAAACAATAGCAAAATATCTTGATTATGATCATTTCGGTGAAAGAAGATCAACTGATTTTTATTAATTATATATCATATATCTATCATTTAACAAGTATTATATTCATTTTATACTTATTTTTCCAATGTTCAGAGTAATATAGCTGGGAAATATTTCCTCAGATTTACACCTGATTAAAATGAGCCTCCTAACTTCTGAATTGTTAAAATAATATCTGTAGTGGGAGAGAGTCTTGGATTCATTTCAAAATTATCTAACTCAAACTGTTGTAGCTTTTTTTTGTTTGAGAAGAAATAAAAGAAAATATGCTGTACGACCAGTAAGCACATACACACATACAAAGCCTTTATTAATTCAAGGAAATGCACAGTGATCATTATATGTAAAGTATGAAAAAATGAAACTTCGACTTAAGAAAAGAATTATACCATGATAAGCACATCGCTTAATTCCATTTTCAATAATATTTTAAAATAATATATATATAGGTAGAAGTATACAGTGTGTGTGTGTGTGTGCACCCGTGTGTGTTATCACTTTCCAAAACTTACATGATATTTGCTAGTAGGGTTAAGTAAAATACAGAAGGAATAAAAATTATGGCAAGCCCTGCACAGTAGCCTAGCAGCTAGAGTCCTTGCCTCACATTTGCTGTGATCCCATATGGGCACTGGTTCTAATCTCAGAAGCCGTGCTTCCCATCCAGCTCCCTGCTTGTGCCTGGGAAAGCAGTTGAGGATGACCCAAAGCATTAGGATCCTGCACTGGCATGGGAGCCCTGCAGGAGCCTCGAGGCTCCTGGCTCCTGGTTTTAGATTGGCTCAGCTCCAGCGTTTGTGGCCACTTGGGGAGTTAATCAACAGACAGAATATCTTCCTCTCTGCATATCTGACTTTCTAATAAAAATGAAATACCATTTTAAAAAAGGAAAGATTATGGAGAATTATTTCAAAATATTTTCCATAGAAATTTGTTGGCCATTCCATATTTGCATATAACATTAAACCCGGATACAAGAGTTTGTGGACCCCAAGAATTAAGAAATTGTTTAATCCCGCAAGCAAAATTCTGACTTGCAGAATCCCTCATGCAGACACTGCTAACTCATTGTAAACATTTGGTTAAAATGTTTTCTTAGTTTTGAATTACAGTAGCCTGGTGGCTTGGGCCCCTCGCCTTACATGTGCCCGAATCATATGTGGGCACCATTCTAATCCCTCTGCTAAATTTCTCTTTAAGCTCCCTGCTTGTGGTCTGGGAAGCCAGTGGATGACAGCCAAAGTCGTTGGGGCATTACTTCCACATGGGAGACCCACAGGAGGCTGCTGGCACTTGGGTTCAAATTGGCTCAGCTCCGGCCATTGCAGCCACTTGGGGAATGGATCAGTGGATGAGGATCTTTCTCTGTGTCTCTCCTTCTGTCTTAAACTATAAATGCCCTGTAAAAATAAATAGATCTTTAAAAATTGACTTTGAATAAGACAAGTACATTTGGATGAAACTATATTCAATTGCATCTGAATGAATAATGGTTCATACATCTGAAAAATAAGTTTGATCTTAAAATTTCCTCCCATTATGTACAGAACGATGAATAGTTGATGTTAACTCAGTGATTGAATTTATAAAATACCATAATTCATTTCCTTATAATTAAATAGGATAAGGCTTACAATACACTCTACTGATACTTATATGCTTTGCTACTTATGCCATGTGCAGTGTAAAACCATACTGTAATTTTTCCCATTCATTCTATTCTATAGGCAGATTTTAAGCAGGACTTCTTCCTAAGAATCATGATGAATACAAATGGATACTTGTAGGATAAATATAAGTAATATGTTCAGAAAATATTAAATTTGCTCAAAATCCTTTATGTTTAATTATAATGATATAGTTGCATTTAATTTTAGAAAATGCTTAACAAGCTTAGTTATTTTACTTGTTGTATATATTATGTAGCTGAAGACTAAAATAGAAAATTCAATGGCACAAAGAAGTCATTTCATAAATTATTCATTTTTGAGTGCTTTAAGTTGACTTAGAAATGGTGCTATTGGGTACCTCAACAGTGTGTTGGTATTAAGATCAAATTCACAGCAGGTATGCAAATGTAAGCAGCTTTGAAAGTGACTGTTAGGCAACACAATTGTGTAAAATCTGGTGATGCTGGGCCCGGCGCGGTGGCGCAAGTGGTTAAAGGTCCTCGCCTTGCACGCCCGGGATCCCATATGGGCACCGGTTCTAATCCCGGCAGCCCCGCTTCCCTTCCAGCTCCCTGCCTGTGGCCTGGGAAAGCAGTCGAGGACGGCCCAAAGCTTTGGGAACCTGCACCCGCGTGGGAGACCCGGAAGAGGCTCCTGGCTTCGGATCGGCATAGTATCGGCCCGTTGCGCTCACTTGGGGAGTGAATCATCGGACGGAAGATCTTCCTCTCTGTCTCTCCTCTCTGTATATCCGCCTTTCCAATGAAAAATAATAAAAATAAATCTTTAAAAAAAAAAAAAAAATCTGGTGATGCTTGCTTGATATCTCTCTCTCTCTCTCTCTCTGTCTCTCCCTCTATCTCTGTGTAACTCTATATTTAAAATGAATAAAATAGATCTTCAGATAATAATCACAAAAAGTTTGTTTTACATTAAATTTTATTCTAGCCTTTAAATAGTGTTATTATGTATTAATGTCTGATACTAGTTTAAAAAGTAAAGATTTGTTTCTGCTAACTAGACAACACTATCTGTTGCATATCCTTATTAATATTAAATTCCTAGACTTGAAAAATCTTGAAATTGCTATAATTTTATTTTTTAAATAATAGGAAATCACAACTTTCCACTTTGTGTTTTAAAGTGCAATTTTGTCATTTCCCATCCGAAGTCTAAATGAGAGGTAGCAAATGATATTTTGGAGAGTCATTCATAAAGAGCTATATGGTAATATGCAAAATATGAGATATAATTAACTCAGAGAAATAAAAAAACCTACAGATTAGTTAAGATTGATAATTTAGAATTTCTGAGATATAGATCTCAATATCTAAACAAGCAGAAAGTATTAAAAAAAAACCAAACAAACAAAAACCCACAAATTTTTCCGGTGAGGTACCTCTGAAGCTTTAGACTCAAAAGTGTCACAGAATGTCTCCATGGAATCTTATTGCCGGACTTTACTTTTATAGAGATAACTGGGCTCAAAAACAAAACAAAATAAAACAATATGATGATCAATAAGACTTTATAGTTTGTATTTCTCCATAATTATATCCTGGAAAACTCATGGACAAAATTATGCCATTCATTGCTTCCAGGGACCATCCTTTAAGAAGTCTTGGCAACTTTGCATTTATTTCCAATGGATGTTTTATGGCTGAATGGCAACATGTATAATTTTTTTTATCCATAGTATCTGCTGAACGTGGGGAACCAGGAGTGTGGTCAAGCGGTAGTTCAGGAATGTAATTACGAATAATCAATAAAAATGCAACACTTTGTCTTTGTGTCAGAGGATTAGAAATGTTCCATTGACTTGGAAGGCTGAGTATATCCATACATGTGGATAAAGACGCATTCCCAGTTGTATCCCATCTCTACCCACGGAAGAAAGCGGCTGCTCCTTTATAATACCATTTGCAAATTCAGAAAGCAGGTGATGTTTATGGGTGTGCATGCTTGTGTGGACAGCACTGCCTCTGGACAATTGGGAAGAGTCCATAAAGAAGAAGACGAGCATCATTGTGCAAAAGTATGAGGTCTTTTGGCTTCTACCTACTTTCTGATGAAAGCCTGCAGCATTAATCTCTGACCATATTAAAACTTGAAAAGATCACAACTTTGCATTTTTAAAGCTAAGCTCTGCTTTTATTAAAGAAATCTGCTGCTTGTAATCAGCTGCTAACATATGTGTTTAATATTGCGCACTATAATTTGAAATGGCCTCAATTCATTCAGCTAGAATTAATCAAAGGAAAGGTGGTGAAAGAGAAGCATATTTTATAAGATTAAATTATTAGGAATGAAAGACAACATTATGACTTAAAATGTCAAGAAAGAACTAGGGCATTTTTAATTTGTCATATGGAAACATGCTGTTTTTAGCCATATACATAATTCTGTATGTATATTAAGTGCTAGATATTATTAGTATAATTTCTCATTTTTTTAAATCATCAGGTTATTAGGACTGCTTATAACACATGGTGTCCCAACCCATAACCCACAGCAACCAAGACTGATGCAGCTTTTAATTAAAATATACAATGTCTCATAAGTTCCTGGATAAATAAATAAAGGGAGAGAGAATTGCATGAAACAGAAAGTGATACTCTTTCACACAAAAGTCAGAAATACTTTTTCTATGTCATGTTGCCAAGAGGTTTTTATCAATATCATTAGGCTATCCATTGTGAGCTTGTCTGTCTTATTCTTTAATTTGACTGAATGTATCCCAACGCCTCTGTCTGTAACAGAGAGACTGGTGACACATTCACTACCAAGTTCAAAATAAGGAAACTGCCCAAGAGATCCACTCTCCCATTCATGACTAAAAACCAGGCTCAAGTTTAAAAGCAAAAGCCATCCAGCCACATTCTTTTTAGTTTATTTCTTCCCTTAAAATGAATTTTAAAAAGTGACTCTTTTCTATTAGGATTTACTGCTTTTTCAGGCAAAAGTTGTTTGTCTGTTGACTGGCAAGAGATGATGACATAAGATAAATTGTCCCTTCTTTTATCTTATTCTATACTCATTGATTCTCTTTCTCTTTAGTTTTCATTTTCTGCATCTTCTGCCATAAAATTGTTTAATGCTTTAATTTAGTCCCTGCTTTTTATACTATGTTCGAAAGATGGCATGGTTCATCTTGGAAAAACAGCAATTATCATGCAGCTCCATATCCTGGAATCATTTCAGAAAAATCAAATCAACTAAAAATATTTATGAGCACACATAATAAGAAAGTCACTGTGGTGGGCATATTTAAAGATATAAGGAAACATAAGCAATTTCGGCTCTCAAAATGCTTAACATCCATCCATTTGGAAATCCAATACATAAGTATGGAACTTAAATAGCAGTGATAAATTGAAATGGGAATGAAGGCACCATTAGGAGTGGAAGTAACTACAAGGAAGAGTTTAATTGCCAACACAGCAGTGAATACATTAAACATTCAGAAGAAAGAAATATTACTTCCTATTGGAGTGATGAGATATAGACTCCAGTTTTCAGTTGTCTGGAATCACACAGCTGATCTGGGTAAGCAGCTGTAGTGGAACACGAAAGTGGTGATAAACAATGTGGGAGATAACAGACAATACAGTTGAGATACACTAAAGGGAACACTCCACAGAGAATAAATTAATGTTGCAACTTTCCAAGGAATACATATTTTAGTTTCTATAGAATTGTAACTTCTGACAATCAGCACCTATGCAACTGTTATAATTTTACCTCATTTTTGCACCATTCCTCTGTTAATTCCATATCTAAGAAAATAAACTACCTATTTGCACTAACAACAACAACAAAAAAAAACATAGTGTATGGGAGAGTCAATGTTCTGCCTTGGCAAGAAAAGTTAAGTTATCTGCCAACATACCAAGAATCTGGGAATGATCTTCTAGTCAGAGATGTGGTTTCTGATGAAGAAAGTGACATGATCACAGCGGTGTAGACTGAAGATTAATAAGATATCATTATGTGCTGCAATATTGGGGACCATCACAGGCTGCTTATTGAAAAGGAAAAAGGGCTTATGAAGGAGAGACAGAGACACGTGCTCCAAGTATCAATGGACGTTTTTAAAGAAGCTTTTGCATTTTAGATTCTGAGGGCTAGGAGTTGGAAGAGATCTTGCTTCCCATCAGTATCCACCAACTTTTAAATTCATATTAAAGTTTCTCCAGTATGTAACAGACACAAAAGATGTGAGAATTACTAATATTAGGACTGATAGTTACACACGATACTTCATCAAATGGTAAGTAGAGACTAAGACAACAGATAACTTGTGTGGAACACGTGTATAAGATCAAATGTCTATTTCATGACAGCAAGAACATACAATGCTTTAACTGCTCTTCCCTCACAATGAAAATGACAAATATATATTATTAATTGATAGAGAAAGTATTTCTTCCATATAATTGCCAAAAAATTGCGGAAATTACAAAAGAAAAGGAAAAGTACTTTGGCCAATTATTTTGGGAGTCACTATACATGAAGGGAAAGACCATTCTGACACACCCAAAAATATACAGACCCAGGGCTGTTTAACCTATAAATCGGGTACACTGAGTTGTAAGTCATTCATGAACAAGACAAGGTGTGACACCCACAATATGCAGATGGCAAGAATGTCCTATTAAGTCAAAGATTGAATAAAAGAGCTAGTGCTAGGTAGCTTTTACTTTCTGCAATTTTTACTGCAATTACTTTCTGCTCATGAAAAAAAAAAATGTTTCAGATCAATCCTTCCACAGAATATCTTTGCACTATTACAAAGAGTGAGAACCCTGAGCAATATTGGCTGGTTTCTATGTACCATACTGTGCTCTACACGTAGGAGCAACGGGAAAAGACAGATTATACTTGATTCTTGCTCTTTTGGAGCTTGTAATCCAAAGGAGGGAATATGATATATTCATGTAAAAATAATTACAATTTCAAAATAAGATGGATAGGTAAGTGGTAAGAAGAAAATGCAAGACGGGCCCGGCGCGGTGGCGCAAGTGGTTAAAGGTCCTCACCTTGCACGCCCGGGATCCCATATGGGCGCCGGTTCTAATCCCGGCAGCCCCGCTTCCCTTCCAGCTCCCTGCCTGTGGCCCGGGAAAGCAGTCGAGGACGGCCCAAAGCTTTTGGAACCTGCACCCACGTGGGAGACCCGGAAGAGGCTCCTGGCTTCGGATTGGCATAGTATCGACCCGTTGCGCTCACTTGGGGAGTGAATCATCGGACGGAAGATCTTCCTCTCTGTCTCTCCTCTCTGTATATCCGCCTTTCCAATGAAAAAATAATAAAAATAAATCTTTAAAAAAAAAAGAAAATGCAAGACAAGACTACCCGTCTCTTTGTGTGTTTGTATGCATGAATCTTGAGAAATGGGTATGTTTGGAAAAATCCTCAGGATAAAAAGAAATCATATTTCTTTGGGATTCAAGAATGCATACATTTTAAACAGGTAAAACAGATCAGAGAAGAGATTTTAGGACAATTTTAAAGATCTATTGGTGTGTTTGAGACATATAAAAACATCAGATATGACTCAAACAAATGAAAGATGCTCCCCCAAATTACTTATTTACCTTTACCCATGGTATGATTGCATATGCTCTCTGAAATTCCACATTGCAATTCTGCCACCACCTCCTGCCCAAGCTATGAAGGTGTTAAGAGATGGTAGCATGGGGGAATGATAGGGGAATGAAGATGCAAGCCTCAAAAGTTAGAGTGGTGCCCTTATAAAAAAAAGGCCTGAGCAACTCCTTTGCTTCTTTACCATACAAAGACATGACACAAAGGAGACTGCCCATAAACTGGGAAGAGAGACCACAAAATACACACCATTTTCTGTTGTTCTTGTTTTAGAAATCCTGTGCTTACAGAAGTGAGAAGTATATTTTTCTATTTGAACCACCACTGGTTTATTATATTTTGTTGTAACAGCCTGCTGTGAGTGAGATAGTCTAACCGAAAATCATAGACAAAAAGGGCTTCCGAGAAAGTGGGATGGATTTTTGAAACTGTTACCATGGCTAAGATTCAGGTAAGAAACTGTGACAGACAAGTTAGGTTTCAGCAAGATCAGATAAAAACCCACTAAAGCAATGGGGGTGAAAGATGTTGATGTGCCTGGGTCTCAACAGAGGAGCTTGCAGGTGCTCCAGGACTCAGTGCAGTAAAAAAGTAATAGAGTTTACTGTTATAGATGAGTAAAAAGATTACAGGGATGGAACCTGAGTTCTCTACAAAACAGAGTAGAAGGAATGATTCACAAAAATAGTGAAGCATAAAGAGATACCTAAATTCTTTCATAGCAAACTTTGGGGAAACTCATTATTTCAGTTTGGACGTGAAATACACTAGAATGCTTATCAACCAATCCATCTGTTTAATAGGTTTATTGAGTGTGGGAGCTAAGTCTGAATTCAAATCACACATTGACAATCACTGCAATCGTTGAGAGTATACACTGGCTTAGAGCAGTTAATAACATCCCCTGACAGAAAAATTAAAATGGTTGTTTATTTGAATATTCAAAACTCTGGTGTTTAATATCATAGATGGAAGAATGAATTGATTAATTTTATTAAATTGGATATGAGAGAAAAACCAAAAGAGCGTGTGTCAGCATCCTAAAAAACAAAACAGGTGAGCTTGTCAAGTGTGGCTTGAAACATCCAGTAAGAAGGAATTCCTAGTTATATCCAGGAAAAATAATTTGTGGTTCTAACGTCATCGTCATTTTCATAAAATAATGCCAATGTGCTAGCCGGGAGGGTCCTGGGGTAGGCGGACAGTTTCTAGTTGGTGCCAAAAGTTCCCGGTGAGAATAGCCCCCCGGGGACTCCTTCAAATGCAGTTGACCAATCAGAAGACAACACGTGCCTCTACCTCAAGCCCCATCAGCACCACTGCTTAAACTGGATGCGCCTCACTGCATTGTACACCAATGTATTTGAACAACCACAGGTACAGACCCCAATAAAGCTTGGTTTTATCATCATTCTGGTCTCGGTTCACATATAGGCCATATAACAATTTAGTAACAACCCTCAAATTCTTTCATACCTTTCCCTTGTAATCACATCCCCCCTTAAACCAAAACCCTGGAAATTACTAATCCCTTCTCCAGAACCATAGCTTTGTCTTTCTGAGAATGTCATATGAATGGAGTCACAAAGTAAAGAATGCTTTGAAATGACTCCCTTCCTACAATAGAAGGTTTTTGAGTCTCAGCCAAGTTTGTGTTTTGGCTGAATAGTGCTCAGGTGTACAGATGTATCATAAGTGCTTTCCATTAACTTGTTGAACCTTCCTGGAATTGGTGGGCTTAAAGACACAGCTGCTGGAGGTGTCCACATACATGGTTTCTGTGTGGATTGTGCCTGATTCTCCAGGGTGATAAGAGGTGGAAGTCATTTGGCAAATGTTTCAGCACACAATAAACTGCAAAATATTTCCATAGTCTCTGTGTGTGTGTGTGTGTGTGTGTTAAATTTTGTATTCCATGAACAGATTTCCTGGAGTTATAATTTTAAGCAATATTTTGTTCTTATCACAGGTTAATAGTGTTCTCTTATGGATTATAATGCATTTCTCTCTAATGAGTAATGATGCTGAAAATGTTTAACTATTTTATATACATTTATTTGTCGAAATTTTCAGCTCTTTTGTCTTCTTTTTAAAGTATACACATTCAGGATGCACTTCTCAGTAATACATGTGATTTGCAACCTTGTGTTTTTTTTTTTTAGGCTGAGAATTATTGTTCCATGCTTTAAAGATATTAACAAGCAGAAGTTTTGGTTTTGATGAATCCCATTGAAGTCCAACTTGCCATATATATGCATATACATATGCATATATGCATACATGCATATTTTAAATAGCTCATGTGTATGCATGAGTGTGTGTGTGTGTGTGTGTGTGTGTGTGTGTGTGTGTGTGTATGCCTGGTGTGTGTAAATATTTTTCTGCCTTGTCTAAAAATTGTTTTGTGTATTTCCAGGTTACACAGATCTTCTGTTCACTTTTATTTTTGGTACTTTTTTATGCGTAAATTTGTAAAGCTTTTTTGTAATTTTACATAATTTACATATAATTATATAATGTTTTGAGCTACTTTGTGCTTTAGATTTACACCAAGATAGCTTTTTTTCTTTTGACATATGGATGTTCAAATATGATTAAAAAAATGAAATATTGTTGAAAATTCTGCTCAGCATCCAAGAAAATGAAATGACAGTGAGGTCACAAAATGCATATAACAGATTTCAAACCCTTATGCTTTTTCCCAACAAAGCAGAAACACACATTATATTACATTATAGCTAATTTTAAGTTAATTTCATATTTATATTTTTACAGCTATGATTTAAGGTACAAACATTTGCTTTCCTTTGATTTACTTCCACTAGCTTTGCCACAAACTTGATATACACAGATAGTATGACAGTATCAGTGCCCATATGGGATGCTGGAGTCACAGGCTCAGGCTTAGCTTGTTATTCCACTATGCCTGCTCCTCTGTCTCTTTCATGTTCTCTGCCACATTTTCTCTCAAATACTTGAAGAAATAAATAGAATTCACTTTTGGAAAACAAATTGGTAGTTACTAGGAAATGCTGTTTGGAGTAGGGGTTCATACCAAATGGGGAGTACAAAATAATCTTCACTATGAAACTCTTCTTGATCATGATTGCATTTCTAGCTAGAGAATCATATATATTGGGCCATAGAAAAATGACAGTGTTTGCTGTTGTGACGTAGTGGGCAAAGCGGCTTTCTGTCAAATAGTCATCCCATAAGGGATATAGTTCCTGTCCCAGCTGCTCCCCTTCCAATCCAGCTCCCTTCTAAGTTTTTGGAAAAAGCAGACCTAAGTATCTGGGTCCCTCATACCCACATGTTGGATCTAAAAGAATCTGCTATATCCTGATTTTAACCTAGCCCAGACCTGTCTCTTGGGGCCAACTTCGAAGCAAACCAACAGATGGAAGTTTAAATCTCCCTCTGTCTCTCCATCTGTGTCTGTAACTCTATCTAATGTTTAAGCAAATCACCTGAGCCAAAAATACATACAACATCATCATCTGTCTTTTTTATCAGTAATAACTTCATATGATGCTGTTCGACCTGAATAGCTCCCATGCCACCTCTGCACTAGGTGGGCTTCGCTGGTGGATACCACTTCATTCAAACTGCAATGAGATTTTGCTGGGGAAATGAAGTTGTGTGAATCTGCCAGAGGGGATTCTGGGAAGTTTGTGTCTATTTTTCTTGGGGTTTCACCGCAAGCACATTTCATCCTTTTACTGATTCTTCCCAGCATCCTTAATCCATAATATATTTTAGCAGTGAGTATGAGTGTACCTGAGTTCTGATTTTCTGATTTCTTCTGTGAAAATGGTTAAATTTTACTTACCCACATGGACTAAAATTTTACATTATTAGAATTGCATATCAGGTGTTGGCATTGTGATATAAATTGTGGTGGACATTTGGCAAAGAAGGTGAAATAGAGTCTGGAGAATTCACATCTCATTTAAGAATGTTTGGGTTAATCTATCAGCATCACATCAGATCCAAACTTACTGCTAATGTGCACATTAATAGTAGTATCTAATGGCTGAGACAATTGGGTCTCCACCCAGCTCATATCTTAGTCGTTAGCCCAAATACCCACCCTGCGACAAGCATTCTAAAGTAGTCATCACAAAATATTCCAATGAGTAAGTACATTCCATGCTAGAAATTAAACAAACAAAACAAACAAACGAAAAAACCTCAGCAAAGAATCACATTTTCAGAAAGAAAGAGGAATGATGTTTGGTACAGTGATTGAGATGCTGCCTGGGGTGCCTTCTTCCCATATCAATGCCTGAGTTTAAGTCCCTGCTCCACTCCTAAGTTCAGCTTACTTCTAACACAAACACTGGGAGACAGCAGATGACAGCTTTACTAGCTGGTGCCTGCTAAACATATGGCTAATTTAGACTGACTTCCTGCGTCTTGACTTCCATCTTGTCTGGCTATAGCTGCTGTGAACATTAGGGAAGTGAATCAGGTGATAAAAATCTCTCTCTCCTTTTCTCTCTTTAAAAATTAATTATTTGCGGGCCCGGCGCGGTGGCGCAAGTGGTTAAAGCTCCTCGCCCATATGGGTGCCGGTTCTAATCCCGGCAGCCCCGCTTCCCTTCCAGCTCCCTGCCTGTGGCCTGGGAAAGCAGTCGAGAACGGCCCCCAAAAAAATTTATTTGCAATTATAGAGTTTCTGTCAAAATAATTATTTTTTTAAAGATTTATTTTTATTATTTTTTTTAATTGGAAAGGCGGATATACAGAGAGGAGAGACAGAGAGGAAGTTCTTTCATCCAATGATTCATTCCCCAACTGACTGCAAAGGCTTGAGCTGACCCAATCCGAAACCAGGAGCCAGGAACTTCCTCCAGGTCTCCCACATGGGTGCAGGTTCCCAAGGATTTGGGCCATCCTCGACTATTTTTCCAGGCCACAAGCACGGAGCTGGATGGGCAGCAGAGCAGCTGGGTTTAGAACCAGTGCCCATATGGGATCCCAGCGACTTCAAGGAGAGGACTTTAGCTGCTAGGCCACCGTGCTGGGTCCCAAATGAAATTTTTATGACTCAAATGAAAATTCACCATATGAGCCCAAGCAGAATGAGAAGGCAGGCATTTGATGAAGTGGCTAAAATTATCTTTGAAAGCCAAAACCCCACATTAGAGATCCTGGTTTGAGGCTCAGTTCCTCCAGTTACAGCATAGCTTCCTGAATTCAAACAAAAATAATTTTACAAAAGATGAGAACAAAATATAAGTGACAATGAGTTGGGGTCAGGAGAACAATTAACATGAATGTGGAATAGCAGAGGCCAGCGTTGTGAAACAACGGATAAGCTGCCATGTGCAATGATGAAACCACATGTCTGAGCATGGTTTCCCAGCAGTTTGCTCCAATTCCCATCTAACTCCCTGCTGGTGTGCCTGGGAAGGGAGCAGGATATGAGTGGAATAGACGGGAACCTGCCACTCATGTGGGAGACCAGGATGAAATTCATGCTCCTGGATCCAGCATGACCCATCATTCTGTGTTGCAATTATTTGGAAAGTGAACCAACAAAGCAAAGATATGTTATGATATTATATATACCATATAATTATCTAAAAGATATGATATGGTATGTATGGTTCCTGGACTAAACTTACAAGGTTTTCTACAGGATATATATGATAAGAATAAATTCTTATAGTGTTATATCTGTATATTCTTTATTAGATAATACCTTCTAAATTTTCAAAGTCAAAATAGTAAGTACTACATATTACTTCTGGAAATATATGACGCATTTCTTCCATGTAATTCCATTCAATATTGTACAACTTTTAATTTTGTAATTATAGTAGCTATAATGAAATATCACGCATTTGGTAAAAAGCCTAAAAAATATCCAAGCTAAGCTTTTGACAATTTTTATGTCTGGGAGGTACATCTGAGGGAGAAGAGGGTATTCTTTCAGCTTCCAATTCTTTCATTCTGTAGAGTTTGATTAAAATTTTTATCATATGAGTATGCTATTTCTTTTAAGTAATTAACACAAAAATAGATTAACTATGTTACAATCCAGATATGTTCAATAGACAATATATCACATAACCACATAACACTATTTTGGACATATGTGGAAATGAAAACTATAAAACATTGTCCAGAGTAATTTATAAAAGTAGATCTACATATGTATTTTTTCAATTTAAGCAACATAACATACACAATAGATTATATCTACAATTGGCAGCCTTTCAAATGCCAGATTCTGTGTAAATACAAATGTGTAGTTGTGAAATATGCCCAAGAAAACTAATAATAATCCATGTCATCAGACACCATAATGACTTGAAGTTCTTTTGTAATAAATCTCCGCCTACAATCATTTTCTACCATTTACTTCAGCTATTGTTATGCATTATCATCATGTTTTAATTTATTTTGGAACATATCTGCCTACCACGTGGGTAACATTTGTGAAGAAATATTGACTTTGAAATCACATAGAGTAAGCTAAATTTCAATTCAGTAATAAAGTAGTTGTTTCCATGTAGGTGGTCAATCTTTGACCCCAAAATAGCTCTTATCAGAAGTAACTTTCGTACAGTGGTAGGGGTGTATATAGTGAAAAAATACATGTTTTAGTTCAAGAGCTTTATGAGAAGGTATATACCTAAGCCAAGAATTGAAGGTATGAAGACCACTCTAAACTCGTGTATAATCATTTCAATAAATTGCTAAACAACATGTCTTCTCTAGCTTACGTCCCACATCCTATTTTCTTATCGTGTAGAAACAAAAACTGTTTTTTTAAAAACCTTCTATTATTCATATTATTAACTTTATTCAAAATCTTTAATCATGAATTTCAGTATTAAGTTTAAAATGCAAAAATAATTTACAAGTCCCTTCATGATTTTTTTATCCTGTTATTCACCTAATTTTATGAGTGTTCTCTGACATTCTTCACTTTAAGCAATTCTCTATGTCCCAGACATTACTGAATTTCATAGCTGGATGTTTTATTTTTGCTTCTGTTTTGAAGTCATAGTTATGAGTTGTGGTTGAGATTGTTGCACGATTGATGGGACTCAGTATGTCTGCATCATCTCTTTTTGCAACTCATTTTGATCTGAAAGAGACTTCTTGATAGACTACTTCCTTCTCATAAATTTATTTCTGGTTCCTCCCTGCTTTAAAAGTTGCTGAGTTTTATAGGAGGCAGACCATGGCAAGCGTGACACATTAGAAAGACCTTAGGTCTCAACCAATGCCTGATCCTGCTAAAGATCCATATCTTAGCATTAGCAATCATGTTAATATTTAGCCTTTAGTCAGAAAAATATAATGGCTACATAGATTGTGCAATCAGTATGTGGTGAAATGGAAACATGGCAGGTATATATTTTATGTGGGAGGATCAGTTGTTGCATTTTTTATGCAGAAATTCAAACATGCACATCAGAGGACACAGGAAAAGCAAGAGACAAGTGGAATTTTTCTGTTATCTATACTCCCCTATCATCTCCTACTCCACTTTTCATTTCTTATATAATCAGAATGGAGGCTATGTTCACAATTTCTCTTTCACTGCAGGCAGCTTCAAACTTTGGTAATGAAGAACCCTAGGAAAAGCTCTGTAAGAGGGAAAAGTTTTTTGTTTATTTGTTTTTAAACATGGCACCCTTCCTCTTTCTTCTTTTAATTCCTATTGAATGGTTACAGCAGCATGGGAAACAAGTATTAATTGATGTTCTGCCCCATCTATGTATGAAAATGTGCAAGTCCTTATTGTGCATAATTTTGAAGCCACAGAAAATTGGTCCGCAACCTCCAGTGGCCCATCCACATCAACTGTGCAACTCAGAAGTGGTGCCATCCAGCCAGAAACTAGGATCCCTTTTCACGGTAGTGTGTAAACCTCAGCTTACTGTTTCCTACCGATTTGCACCTCTAAGAGCAGTGCCAGTCTCAGTTGACTTGTTCTCTGGAGAAATGTTTTCAATTTGCCTGATTGGACCACCTTTCTCTGCATGGCACTATCAGCCCATCTACTATGACATGTGTTTCCTGCTTGACCAAGGACTCTAGGCAAACAGTGGCATTGGACAACAGCAGAGTCTGCCACTCTCCAACAGGCTGCAGTTACATATCCTCCAGTGAGATCTCAATCCCAGCTTTGAAGTCGGGGCTCTTGTCCAAACACTTTTTTGGATGTGCTTGTTTATCTTTTGAGCATTTTTAAAATTTGAAAAAAGAAAAAAAATATTGGGAAGGCAGATTTAAAAAGAAATGGAAAGGAAGAGATAGATCTTCATTTCACTGATTTCATCTTAAACATTTGTTGAAGTTTACTTAATTTTATATTTTTATTGGAAAGGCAGATCTACAGTGTAAAGGAGAACCAGAGAGAAAGGTCTTCCATTCACTGGCTCACTTCCGAGCTGCCAGAGCTGAGCCAAGCCAGAGACAGGAGGCAGGTGCCTCTTACAAGTCAGTAGGTTCAAGGCTGTAAGCACTTGGTCCGTCCTCTGCTGATTTCCCAGTACACAAGAAAGGAACTACATTGGAAGTGGGACACCGGAGACTTGGCCCAGGGCCCATATGGGATGCTGACACTGCTGTTCATCCACAGTGCCATTCCACTAGATAGTTAATAATCTTTACATTAAAATTCCCTATTAAAATTCTGGTTTTAGTCTTTGATGTGTCTGAAATACTACAGGATCTATGAATTTAAAAAAATGATAGACATGGTGCTTTCTCAATGCAATGTTCTATAATAATATACAATGTCTTTGCAAGATAGAAGATTGCACAGTGGGGCAGTGCTAATGCTCAGCTGGCTGATCCTCCTCCACCTCCAGGGGCCAAAATCCCAACTGCTAAAATTCTGATCCAGCTCCCTGCCTTTGGCCGGGAAAGCAGTGGAGGATGTCATAATGCCTCGTGACCCTACACCTGTGTGGGAAACCCAGAGGAAGCTTCTGGTTCCTGGTTTCCAATCATCTCAGTCCTAAGCATGCCATTGTCACCATTTAGAAAGTGAACCAGTGGATAGAAGATCTTTCTCTGTAAATCTGCATGTCCAATAAAATAAACAGATACAAAAAGAGAAGTGAACACCTTGGAGATGTACAGATGCTATGGAAGTTCAGAGTTTATAGTGTTGAAAAGTACTGATTAAAAAAAAAAGTAGTTCCAGTGGGATGTAATGGGGTTTAGTCTGGCATCGTCTTTCACACTCACTATTCACAAAACTATAAGATCCTGTCAATTATTGTTTCTCTTTAGCTGCTCTATACATCTCAGGTCATGTTAGCATTATTTTCATATGAAAGATTCTACCTCATCAAACTGATCATTTTCATACACTTTTTATGTATAGCAGATTATTTGTTCCTACATATTTCAAACAAAATGACTTCATTGAAATGCTGTTTACCTGTACGTTTCTTATTTCTATTGCTACTTTGAGGTTTGATTTCTAAAATTCATAAAATAAGGCATTGAGTTAATCTTCTTCATGCATCTAAAACTAAGAATAATGTTAGAATTTATTTTTAAATTGAATATTTGAATTTCTATGAGTTTTAATACTAAGAAAAGAATATTATCCTCATAAGATCTAGTGGGATGAATAGATGGTGATACTATAAAAGAAGTTTTGGACAGAATAGAATAATAATATTATTTTTGAGTTATTTTCAGCCATATGATTGTTTCAAGAAATGTGAATTATTTAAAAAGTTTGAAAAAAATTAAAGGAGATATTTAAAGCAGAAATTTTGTAAACAGGCAGAGTGGCAAAAATAAATGATTCAACTAGAGTAACTGTGATAAAGCACAAAAGCAGTGTGAGAGATCCAGGGTTCACTATACACAAGGAATCATGTGTCCAAGTGAGCTAAACCCAGGGTATTATAAGAATAAAATGAATGGGAGTCTTCAAGGTAGTTCAACAAGCTAATCTGGTGTCTGGGGTGACAATCTCATAGGGGCACCAGTGTGTGTTTCCACTGTTCCGCTTCTGATCCAGCCCCCTGTTTATGACCTGGTAAAGCAGTAGAAGATGACCCAAGTGCTTGGGCCGCTGCACTCATGTGGGAGACCCAGAAGAGGCTGCTGTTTGGCTGTTATGGCCATCTGGGAATGAACCATGAGAGAGGATCTTTCTCTTTGTATCTCCTTCCCTTTGTAAATCTCCATTTCCAATAAAAATAAAAATAAGTAAATCTTAGAAGAGCAAATTTTAAACATAGGCAGTGAAATATTAGATAAGGAATTAAATTGCAGCTTTGGCAGCCATCTGTCGTTTGTTGTGGTACCCAGTTGCGACATCACTTCCTCTATGGGATTCACCAAGTTCTGAAGTATGCATCTTATATTAGATGCAGAACATGCCACGTCACTGTTTTCCGTTTCTCTTGCACAGAGGGTTCACAAGCAAGATATTAAATAATTACATTTACATATCCAAATTTAAAAATGGATTAAATGATCATCTTGTAGTGGGGTCAGGACATTTGTTTTCCAAATTTCCCAATGCATATAGCACATCTGGCACCACTCATTTTTCCAGCGTCAGTGATGGCAAGTAAACATTCTTGGTACAGTTGATAATTCATGGTAAGAGTATAATTTACAATGGTTTACCCCAAACAATTTACTTCTAGTTGTAGTTCTCCTTTCCTGTGTAACTTCAGCTATATTAAAGATGGTTTAGAAAATCTGTTAATGTTCAAACAAGATAAGATTTTGACCAATGCAGATGAAACTGCGGAACAGAGAAGCAATTTTAATATACTTTAATTTTACTTTACTTTAATTTTATATACTTTAATATAAAATACTTTCAATATTTTTAGGGCTTATTTGTATTATGCATAAACATGTTTCTATTTCAGTCAATAGTCATCAGTAGAGCTGACAGTTTCACCACTTCATCAACCCATTTCTTGGAGAAAAACTAATCTATCAAATCAGTTATTTGTAGTCCATTTCCTCAGAAGTAAGCTATTTTTGGGTCTTGCACAGTAGCCTAGTGGCTAGAGTCCTCTCCTTGAATGGGCCAGGATCACATGTGGCCCCCAGTTCTAATCCAGGCATCCCACTTCCCATCCAGCTCCCTGTTGATGGAATGGAAAAGCAGTCAAGGATGGTCCAAAGCCTTGGGGCCTCAGCTCATGCTGAGGTAGTGAATCACCGGACCGAAGATCTTCCTCTCTGTCTTTCCTTCTCTATGACTTTCCCATAAAAATAAAATAATAGCAATAATAAATGTTAAACAAGAAGCAAGCTATTTTCCTGGACTGTGTATTTTTGGACGGTTCCTTTTAACCTGAGGCAGGCATAACCACAGGTAGTAGCATTCTATACTTACACAATGCAACAATTTTATCATTCTTTCTACTTCCTGAACCACTCTTTCCCCACAAAACATAATAATAAAATCACATAAGAAGATAATTTCATTTTTAAAAGATTTCATTTCTATCTATTAAGATGTTACTTTGAATATAGGAAATTGCTGTCTAAATTGCCAAGTTTATGAATATTCAATTAATTCAGATTAAGCTTCCCATTAGGGCAAGTGAAACAGAATGCTGACTAAACCATAGAAACACTGTAAAAACTACTTTTTTTAGGAGATGCCATATGTAAAGAGTGAATGTTAACAAGCAGGAGGGAAACTAGTATATTTTCCTGTCAAGATGATACACTTTTTATATCTATATTATTCCTGTGTAGTCTTAAAACGACTGCAGCAAGAAAGCTTTGGATGGTAATTTACCAGGGACAGGGATACATTTATATCTACAGTACTTAAAAAGCACATTTTTTTTCTCTGCCTACACTGACACATTATAATGATGTCAAGGTCCTGAAAAAAGAGCATGACATTAACAAGATGGAAGGCTAACTTAATGGACGTTCCATTGATAAAGTGCCACCCACACAAAGCTAGTCATTGTTCTTTGCTTATTACACCCTTACCAAAGAAGCCATATATCAGATGCCTGCTCATCTAGGCATAACTTTAAAAGTTCCTGAAGTACTGTACATTGTATATCACTAAACTCTGGAACATTAAAAGCAACTAATTCACTCATTAATTATTTTGTCTTACTGGCAAACTAATCATGATATAACCTAATCATTAAATCTTACGCATACTTATTTTAAAATGTTTTCTTTTGGAATGATATGCATTCTGAAAACAAATGAGTCTACCTCCCATACAAAAGTTAATAACCACATTAAGATTTTAAGTTTATAGGATTCTAACCATTTTTTATGCTTTATTAGCTTCTAGATGCCTCAAATGAGATAGGACACAAATGTGTAGGACAAAGTCAGAGTAACTCACCCTAATAGCAGCTAAACTAACTTCCGTATGAATGTTTCACATAAAATTGAAATTAACTTTTAAAATTAAAAATGTGTGATTTAATATTTCAGTTACAATATCAGCATTGACACTATTCAGATACTGTTACGTGAGCTACTATTCCTTTCCTCTACACAACTGAGCAACCGGAATCAGCTTTCATTATATTATTTATTCTGAGATATTTTGTGTGAGTGCTTATTACATTAACTGAGAGCTACTTACTACAGAATCTGAGAAACTAAGATGTTTCACAAATGTTTCAATTGTTCTATATACTTTATGCCTCCTCACACACTGCACCGTTAGGATTCCCACTGAGCCTCAAGAAGTACATATTGTTTCTGAGAGTTTACAATCCTTCCTCATATCAGGTTATTCCCTCAAGAAAGAGAGAATGGAGGAAACAGGAAAATAATCTATTTTATTAAAACCCTTTGAACCTGGGATCGTGTCTTTATTCACATTGCAGGTATTCATTTATTCCAAACTGTGGCTCCAACCCTTAGCATACATAATGCTTTATGGAAGGCACAGATACAATTTCCCTCAGTTTCCTTCTACGAAAAGCAGATTCTAAGTCAGGGAACTGAGAAGAGAAACTGGTGACTCAGAATGGGCAAGAGAGGGAGGCAATTCCAGCTTCAGCTCTGGGTGAGATTCCAGTCTCACAGCTGTCATCTGGCGGAGGGAGTGAAGGGATAGTTCAATACGGGGGTTTTGTTCGCTCCTCCCCATCTCTGGTACACCAGGTTCACTAATCAGCCATGGTCTCTGGCCTGGGGATAATAAAGGAAATTGAATACCACGGCACTGTTTGATTGCTAAGGAGGATGCAGCCGCCTCAGGTACCATGGTCACATTGTGCAGGTATCAGAAACAAGGACAGGTGTTCTTAATGAGGACACCCAGGTAACAGGGTTGGACACACAGGGTCCTTCTGTGGAGCTGTAAGAGAATCAGAGCTTGTCCAGAGACTTCCTCGTAAACTGAACATTGAGGAGTAAGTAAATGAAGAAAACACTTTTTTCCCCTACGTATTTGGCTGTTTTGCTAACACAAAAATACCTTTACAAGTTGCTCAAAGAAAAAGCAAGATGTTGCAAATGGCTGAAATCTGATCTGTGGCAAACTCGCTTTCATAGTTGCTAACACTTGTCCTTAACATCACCCAAATATATTTTCCTTTTTAAAAATTTCTCCATAAATGTATATGGATACGAGCCATTTTGGAACTGTGCATGCAAAACCCATATGGCTAAAGGCTGCTAAATGCCTGGAACATTATCCTGAGAAGTTCTACAGTCAGTTTTATATTCACTGGCTTGGTGCTATTTTTGTAATTATAAAATTAAAAAGGAGTAAATGGAAACCAATAAAAGGTATTATGACCACCATTTAATTAGTACATTTTAAGTGAATTTGAATCTTCATAAGTAGATTCCATGTTACTTCAGTTATTTCTTGGGGGAATAAATGACAAGAGGTAAAATATTCTCTGATATTCAGGCATTTTAGGTTTTTTTTTTTTTCGCAAAAGCTGTTCAGACGAAAGTTTTATCCAACTGGCTAAGCAGCCATCTGCTGGGAAGATAATAATTCTGATTATGTGCAACCACAGCAGATATTCATTGTAAGACATTAAGTTATTTATTAGTCTAGATGTGTTGGCTTCTGTCCTGATTATTATAAAACACTTCAGTATAAAAGACACTTTAACAAGAGCTCAGGAATATTGGAACTCATGCCAAACAATTCTCCTAAGATCATAAAATCTTTAAAGAAATATCTCTCAGTAATTGTATATCAAGAAGTATACTTTTATTTTTATATATGGAGTAGAGAGGAGACCATGAGTGACAGCAGCATATGGATACATAGGCAGGCCGTCATTTATAAGAGAAACAAAAATTCTGCAGAGTACATTTCTATAGTGAAATACATGAATATCTAGAAATGCATTTGTCCTTTGGAATTTTCTTTTGTATTTCTGTAATAAATAAAGTACCAACTGAATCCAGGTTCAGTCACTATTAATATACATTTTTACAGCTGTCAGAAAATGAATGCTTTCTCACATACAGAAATAATAGGACAGTTGGACTATTCATTGCATACTAGCTGTAAGTGAAAAAGATGGATTGAATTGATCCCTCTGGCAATTCTCATGATTAATACAGTGAATGATGATGTCTGGAAAAGCAACCTGCCATCAACTTGTAATGTTTTTTTCATTTCTGAGTCAATAAACTCAAGTTTCAAAATCATACCTGGCTAATGGTGCCTTATCATTCACTAACTAAAATAAAACAGCTTCTTAGCATAAAATGTGTAGGCCACCACTCCACCGAATTTGCCTAAATCTGTGAAAATGTACTATGCAATGAGAGTAATTAGATACTTAACCTGAACAATGCCATTAGGCTCATTATAGGGTTGTTTTTACTATATTTCTCATTTACATAAAGATAGACCTACAAGCTACATCCCCAAGTAGCCCTGGTGATTATATGCAAATTATTAAGTAAGTAATAACTGGGTTCACTTCACATTAGAGTTTTTGTAGAAAGCAAGAAACCCAGACCCAGAGGTTAGAGATTTCCAAGCAGCCATTGGGTTTTGCAAAAAAAAATCAACTAATAACTCTCTAAAATCATATATACTAATTCTTTTATGCAACATTTCTTTCTAATCACACTTTGCAAAATGCCACAGCAGGAAAGCAATTTAAATTTCAAGCATCTTATTTTTACTGATGTTCTATTTTTTGGGAACATTAAAGTGATATTAATAACCTTTCCTTATTGATACTGATTTATTTTCTTTTGAAATAATTGCTCTGTTCTAATCATTCCAGGTAGTTAATACTCATTATATAATGTGCATACCTTGATCCTAAAATCTTTACATTACAGCAAATCAGCAAAAAGGAAAAAGTAGAAACGATAAGGAATTAAAGGTAAACATATAAGATAACATAACCTTTTCACATTTTTTATTTTCTTATTTCAGAAGGAGAAAGAGACTCCCATCCACAAACTCCCGTTGAGATAACTGAACTGTCCAGGAGGACAGAATTCACTTCTTCTGTCTATGCGGGTGGCATAAACTCAAGAACTGGAGCCATCTCTGCTGCCTTCCAGTACCTTCTTAACAGGAAGCTGCAACCAGGTATTGAATCTTGGGATCCAACTGAGTCCTAGTAACACAGGACATAGGAATGCTAACAAGCATCTCAACCACTAGGTCATATGTTGACTGTGTAGTAAAATTTCTTTAGTGTATATAATGTCATAATAAGTTCTATTATCTAATGTTATGTAATGGAGCAGTTTGAAGTTGTGAATAGTTAAACCTTGTTTTTATTACAAAAATATCAGTACTTTTGTGCCCATACTGGTTTTAATTAATATATTTTCAGTCAAATTACAGAAAACAAAATGTTTTAGTTTTTCTAAAACCAAGGAAAAACTTCATATTTTTGGAAAACTTGCTTTTTCTAGGTTTCTCAATGCTCCCACTATGTTTAGAATACAAAGCTCAAAATAACATTGTCATTATTAATGTTAGCAATGGTTTATGGAGTACTATGTTGTGCAAAACGGAAAGTTTAGGTCTAAAAGGCAGTACTGAGGATGAAATGCAATGAAAACAATTACATACATGCTGGTGAAAACCCCTTACCTCCAGCAATCCTTTTGCTAAGCATACGCTCTAGAAACCTCATGAACAGTAAACAGAGGACACAATTTTTGGAATAGTATCTTTCCTAGGTCTGCTGCGTTTCTTTACACTTTGCAAGGGAGGCATTGGGTACTCTATTCTAGAGTATATATATGTTTTTAAGGATATATGTATAATCATATAGCTTGGAATAGATAGTGTCTCCCTCCAGAATGAAGGGCATATTTCTTAGAGTCTCAGCAAAGGGTTATTGTTCCTCACCTGAAAGCAAAAGCAATTCCGTTTGCCCTCCAGTGAAATGGCGGTTCCTGTGTATCCAAGGGCAAGCCTGCTGCTCTGCCATCATAAAAGATTTGTATTCCATTCTCTAGGGGTTTCTTTCCTGTAATGTAGTTGTTTCATGTGCAGGTGCTTCTGACTCTTCTTACTAGTCTCTGCACATTGTAGCATAGAGTACTAGGGAATAGGTTGTTTTCTGTGCCGTGTGTGACGAAGTTCTTTGTTTCTGACCAAGGAGTTTTGTGCCTCCTGGCTGCATGCAGGCAACTGTGACAGACTAACTGATAAGTTCAAAGTAGGATAACATCTCAGACCTTTCAGACTTCAGACAGTATATTGATATAATTGAAGCTACTTTAGTTATATGCATTGACATCGATAAAAGCACTTTCATAAGCCTAAAAAAGTTTATAAAATCTAGCATGATTTCTTCAATAGAAAACAGAACAGGTAATGAATCATTTGGTTTTACATTCCGATGTGGTGTATCTATTTTTAGAAAAACAAGAAGTTTAATTTGGAATACTGTGTATCTCTGGGGGAAACATTGAAGAGGGTGTATTACAGGGTAGATGGAGGGTCCTTGTGTTTCATGAGTATGGAACTTTATCAGAGTCTCTCTTTTGGGTGACACAGGGACAACGTTATGGTGATCTTCCACTGTTCTTTCTTGTTCATGATTAGGGCGCTGGTATGCTGCCTTCAGAGCAGGGGACTTAATTTGCTGCACCAGAAATTCTTATCTTATGTTGGATATTAAGTACAGGAGGCCTTCATTCTATACCTTTAAAAAATGTTGATGCGTTTGAGATAATTTGCATTTTCAACATGAAAAGACATATGAGTAACAAATAAATGGCAAGACTGAAAAAAAGCATTGAGACTTATAGGGCCAGTAATGTTATTTCTGTTCTTTCTGATAAGCATATAACTTAATTATGTGTCACTATTGTGGCCTATCAGATTAACATGCAATCTACAATATTGGCATTTCATATCAACAAAGGCTCAAGTCACAACTGCTTTACTTCCAACCCTGCTTCCTGATAGTACATACAGCAGGAAAAGATGCTCAAGTGTCTGGGACTCGCCTCTGTACCCATGTTGGAGACATGGATGAAGTTCCTAGCTCCTGGCTTCTGCATAGTACAGCCCAAGACATCTCACTTTCTATGTCTCTGTATATCAGACTTTCAAAACAGTAAAGAAGTAAATAAATAAAAATATATATATTAATTTAAAAATCTTAAGAACGTGCTTTAAGAAATTTAGAATAAAGTCATTGTGTCTCTCTGGAGAAAACAAAGAACAATTGAAATTGTCCTTAATTGAACATGCTTCATGCTCAAGGAACACCAAGTAGGCTGAAAGGGCTGGAGTAGTGTGAACAAATTAGGAGGTTATTGAGGATGCATTTGTGGGTACAGTGAATGTGTGAGTTCTTGGAAGGCCTGACGTAAGTCTGAACTAGAGCTCAGAGGCAAGACATAATAATGTCATATGTAAAATAATTTCCCTAGTTCTAATGTGGATGATTGACTGCCTGTAAAAGAACAGAAAAAAAAGAATACCATTGAAAATATTTTTGAGCTATTACAGACAGGACAAAATGACCATTTGACTGTGGTAACAGAAAAGGTGAGAAGGGGTTGAATGTGGCTAGCATACATTCATTTGCAAGGTAGAACCAAAGACTTTCTAATTATTTTTATATGGATGACTGATGACAGGACGGATCAAAATTCAGAGGAAATTTTCAGCCTATGTAGTTTGAAAGAGCTACATTTAGAAAAGGTATTTCTGGGGCTGGTACAGTGGTACAGCCAGCTAATCCTCCAAACTATGATATTGCTCAGCGTGTCAGTTTGTGCCCTGTCTGCGCCACTTCGGACCCAGCTTTCTGCTTATTATATGAGAAGTCCTTGGCATGAATCACCCATGTGGGAAATTAGAAAGAGGCTCCTGGCTCCTGGCTGCAGATCTGCTCGTCTCTGGCCATGTGGTCATTTGAAAGGCGAACAAATGGATGGCTCTATACCTCCTTTTCTATCTGTAAAATATCCCTTGAGATGTTTCTTGCCATTTCATAACAGTCACTGAATCACTTTATTATTACTTTAAATAATTTGAAATTGTCAATCTCATTTAATTCATTTTCTTAAGTTCACAGAATATTTTGATGTCTTTTGTGTCTTTGATTTGAGTGTCGTTCTTCAAAAATTTCTGTGAAAACTATTTGATTATCATAAAATAGGATTACAAATTTGGAACAACTGATAAAATTTAATGAAATTTTATTAAGAAATCAGAAACCATATTGAAAAGGCTATTGATCTCATATTTTGCATGAAGGTTGCTTTATATGAAAGAGAACATGTGGTGTTCATCTTTTTGCATTGGCTTGTTTTCTGAGCATAACGATGTGTAGTTGGGGCCATTTGGGACCAAGTGATAAAATTCCATTCTTTTAAATTGCTGATTATTCCATCTAAAAAAAAAATGTAACCTTGATTTCTTTATCCTCTCCTGTATAAATGGAAATCTGCTTGTTTCCATGTCTTTACTGCTGTAGATTGTGCTGTTGTAAATACAGAATCACAGATCCCTTTTTCATATGCACACTTCATTTGCTTTGGTCTTACTTCTGGGAGTGGGATAGCTGGCTTAAATGGCAGATCAACATTCAGTTCTATTAGCACTCTCCATACTGACTTTCCTAAGCGCTGTAGTAGCCTACATTCCTACCAACAGTGAAGGAGGATACCTTTCTTTCCACATCTACTCTGGCAGGTGTTGTTAGTGTATTTCTGATTGTAGGCCAATCTCACTGGAGTTAGGTAAAATTGCATTGTGACATCTAGGGATCTTGAGCATTATTAATACGCATATTGGCCATTTGGATTTATTTTTTCGATTTATTTATTTTTATTTTTATATCTTGCAGAATGCTTACTATGTTTTCCTCCAATAATTTGATGGGCTTTTGGTTTAGATTTAGGTCCTTAAACATTTAGAGCTGATTTTTGTATAAGGTGGCAGGTGTGGGTTTTGCTTTCTTTTGCAGGCTGCTATCTGATTGTGCCAATAGCATTTGTTAAAGAGAACAAATTTTTTCCCTGGGTTATTTTTAGTTCTCTTGTTGAAGATTAATTGGCTGTATTTGTGTGGGTTTTCTATTCTGTTCTTTGATCTTCTTCTCTGTTTCTATACCAGTAGCAGACTGCTTTGATGACTACTGCTGTGAGGTATATTTTTGATGACTACTGCCATGTAGTGTGTCTTGAGATCCAGAATTGTGATTCCTCCAGCTTGATTTTTACTGTTCAGGATCACTTTGGGTATTCATGGTCTCTTGTGTTTTGAGATAAACTTTTCTATCATCTTTTCTATTTCTGAGAAGAATGTTATTGGGAGTTTGGCTAGGATTTTGCTACATCTCAGGGGTGTTTATATATTTGTTTTAAGTTTTCATTCATTATTTTTTTTCCTGTTAGTTTCTCATTGACTAATAGGTCACACAATAACATCGTTTCCTTCAAGAAGTTATTTGATTTTCATTTCTTCAACAGTATGTTGATCATTCAGTAGCATAGTATTTAACTTCATGTTGTTGTAAATTTTCTGTTTTTCTTTTTGTTGTAGATCTTGTTTTATGGCTTTTCATTTAAGGGGATGTATGGTAACTTTGCAGTAGAGACGATCACATACAGAAGTGAAGACACAATGCACTATGCATCTCTATGTCCAAATAAATGATGGATTCCCCATGAAACAATTGAATGTATCTTGACAATAGAATGCTTGACTCTCTTCCATTATCCTTGCCTATAATATCAGCATACATTTACATAGCAGAATGATTGACTTATGATTGATTGTGAAGGACTATGCTATTGTAATGACATTGGGAGATGGGGGTGTAAAATTTTGGGGTGGAGGGAAGGGAAATCTTGCAGTTATGGAACCTTATCATGGAATAATAAAATAAATTAATTAAGTTAAAAATAAATCAAGTTGCTTCTCTAAAGTATGAGAGATTATTTAAAGAAGCTCTATATTCCTAACATATTTTCAAATATGGAGTAGGCTGATTCAGCATCTGAAGACACTGATGGATTCAGTACATATATTTAATCTTTCCTCATGCTCCACAATTAGCTAGAGCTTGTTGAACTCACTAAAAACAAAGGGCACTTAAGTTCCTTCCTGCATCCACATTACCTTATGCTTCTGTTGCTTCTGTTTTCCTTATTTCCTTGTCTCGTCTTTCAAGCATTACCAATGATCAAGTATCAGAAAAATGAACCCAATGCTGGTGTTTTGCACAAAATTAACAAACTACAGGCCACATGGTATAAAACTGGGACCACAGAGATAAGAAACTAATTTGAAGTCCCAGTGCTTTGGCACAATGAGTGAAGTTGCCACCTGCAATGCTAGCACTCCCCATTGTAACCCAATTCCAGTCTAAACCCTCTTCTTCTGATTCACCTTCTTGTTCATGTGCCTGGGAAGGCAGCAGAGGGTGACTCAAGGTCCAGGTAGGGTTCTTGACTCATGTCTTTGGCCTTGGCCATCCCTGGACATTGCAGCGCATTTCAGAGGTGGGGATGAATTGGAAGGTGAAAGATATTTCTGTATTTTTGTTCAAATAAGCAAGAAAACATTTTTTAAGAAAAATATATGTGAATCATGGACCAAATATATAAATGAATATCAATGAGTTCTCAATTCATTATAATACAGGAACCAGATAAAATGCGAACAAAAACAAAACAGAAACATCACCCACAAAAGGAAAAACAGTTAAATAAACAGCAATTGGCTCCAAGCACAAGTCATGCCTGAATTGTTATCTCTTATGTTTATTAGCAACGTAGGGTCAGCCCTCAGCTGAATTCCTGAGAATTATTTTTATTTTACAACAATATTGTTAATTTACGAGAACACATGGGGAAATAATTACACCAACACTTGCAAAACACATGTATTTTGCTGAAAGCTGTTAGAGAACAGAGACAGATTTGAAAATTGCTTGCAGCAGTAAGGTACAAAAGATTTCAAGAATCCGTGAACTTTGACACTGTTTATTGACAAATACTATTGATAATATCATAGATGTCTTCACAATACATTCACTCAACTGGAATGTTGTGCCCATGTGTTAATAATGAATGTGTGATGCTTGTCTTAAAAAATAGGAATGTTAAACTATATATGCTTATTTTATTTCAACATTTAGGGAAATGAGAGCCAAACTTCATTGTGATTTAATAATATGTAAAAGGTGTTAAAGACACTAATTTCAGTGTTTTTGTTTTGCATTTATCTTATGCTGCTTTATTAGTATTATTTAACTTCCTATTTTCAGACTTGTGAATATAGAAATATTTGTGCTTTACTTTCTTCAACTAAAAAGCAAAATCATTAGTAAAACTTTGTTATAGATCAGCTTTGTAATTGGATCATTGAGACATAACCAATTATACTTCTAATCTTTTTTGCTAGTAATTATTGAGTACTTCTCTTCATAAAGCTATAACATACTGGGCCAGATGGGGCGGCTTCCACCGTCATCTGTCACCTTTTCTCCAGCATCGGCAGCCGGCCATGCCTGTCTTCTCTGCAGAGCCTGTTTCCCACCTTGACACCTCTCTGTTCTTGTCAGGCCCTTCTTTCATGGATCTGGTCAGAGTGGCATTGCCTCAGCCAGAGCTGACAGAAGCCTGGGGCACCAGCAAGTGTTCATGGGTCACTCCTCAGAATACAATGTCCCGTTCTTTGGCTCATATCATGAGTGAATAGTTGGCTAAAGAACTGCAGTTAGAAGAACCTGGTGCTTTTCCTGAAGTTGCTGCTGCTGCTACTGGACCAGCTGCCTCTAAAAAAGCATTGACATCTCCAGTGACGTAATGCTGGCCCAGATACTACAGATACAGTTTGACAGAGAATATGATGCACAGCTGAGGCATGGAGAAAATAAATTCAATGGAGAAGCAAAGTTTTTCTGTTTTGTTTGAAAACTATCAAAAAGTGCATCCTTATGAAGACAGTGACAGCTATGAAGACAAGGTTGGCTGGCAGGATACACATGACGATTTCAGCAAAACCAGTTCCCACCCTCAAAGGGCTTTATTGGAAAAGGGAAACACATCAATACCAAACATGATGAGGTCGAGTGTGTGAGAAAGAATACAGTGAAAATGGAAAATTTTGCACCTGGGTTTCCGGTTGGAGATGGATTTGGAATGGATTTGAAGTTTTGCAACCATGTTTTCAATGTTCTGAATCAGCAGATCTACTCAGAGGAGCACCAAAGCACCAGCCTGCATTGGAAGAAGGAACATTCTATCACACAAAAAGCAGTTGATTCTACAACATGTAACTGATGTATAAAATGATCAACTCTGGAACGGAGGCAATCACTGGCTGTATTTGTACAACAAAGAATTTTGTTATCTTTCATTACTATGGGGTAGCATGGAGGATAAGAATAAAGATAGCAAAGCTATAGCTACAGAATGTGCAATCAATGCATTGAAAGCAACCCTTAGTGAGTTTAAGAATCATGACACTTATATTAAAGATTGTTTCAGGTTTAAGGATAGCTTTAGTAAACTAAATCCACATAAGATCATCCGTATGTGGGCAGAGAAAGAAAAGCACAATTTCACAAGAATGCAGAGAGTTGGAATTCCTCTTCCAAAAGTTGTATTGCTCACGAAACACATTTTAGCTATGTCTATCATTGGCCATGATGAAGCTTCAGTGCCTAAATTAAAAGAAATAATTCTCAGTAGTGTAAATTGAAAGACACTACTAAACTCTTCATTTGATGCAGCATTTGTATAACGAATGTACCCAAGTACATGCTGACCTCAGTGAGTGTGACATGATGTGGCATGCTGGGAAGGCCTGGTTGATTGACATCAGTCATCGTTATAGACAACCCACCCTCATGGCTTGGAATTCCTATTCCAGGACTGCATGACTATCTCGTAGTTTTTCCAGAAAGGAGGAGTGAAGGAAGCTCTAGACAAATGAGAAATCTTCATTGTGGTTTCATGCTTAAGCTTCTCAGCAGATAGCAAGGCAGATTTCTTAGCTGAGATAGAAACTTTGGAGAAAATGAATGAAGGTCAAATTCTGAAGAATGGAAGAAAAGCTTTTTCATTTTTGAGAGACAATGGAGGCCCACCACTGCTATACAATGAATAGCACCAGTACCCAATGCTTTCTCTGTTAACTCAGTGATGAGCATCAGCTTCCAAGAGCAACAGAGTCATGGGTGATTGAAATACCAAAACACAAGGAAGAGTGTACACTTGTGCTCCTGTGCTTTTTTCCCCCTGGTAAACCACCTACTGGATGTGTGGAATGTTTAGCTCGGCTTCAAGATAATAAATGTCAGTACCTCTAAACATATGAACAGGATAATAAAATACTTTAACAGGTCCTGGTTACCTCATTGAAGTTGACCTAATTCACAGGTCTCATGATAAAATGTTTTCATGAGAACTCTAGAAGCTTAGCCAACACTTCCAGGCACAGGAGGACGGACAGGTGTGTTTTCCCAGGGAGAGTAGATGATGACCTACTTGGCTTGTTAACCTCCTGTTTTGCGTGTAATCTTTCCTCACATGTTTTATTGTTCAAAGTTAGCTCTTCTCAATTCTTTTTCCAAACTACAATTGTGACTTTACAGGAAAACTTCTTCTCCCTCGTAGATGTTATTAATGGTAATTTATTCCCAGAAAGACTGAGGGAAAGATAAAAGCAATGTAGTTTTTATTAACTCATCATAAAAATGAACTCAACTCTATTTTCCCATGTTCAGATCTAAGAAAAGACATCATAGTGAAAAATATGTGAGAACTTCATGATCCACATTTGAAATTTCACTTTTTAAAATTTTCTACATTTAGGCCTAAGATTAGGAGATGGTTCAAGGTTAGAATGTTCAACATTTATACTGAAATATGCATGATCTAGGACAGAACACAGGACTTAACCATGTCTAACATATATTGGTGAAGTCAATGAGACAAATTTCAGTATATATCTCAGTAAAACTTGATTTTAGCAAACTAAAGGAAATACTATTAAATGGTGAAACGGATATATTAAAGTAACTTGGGTACCAAATTAACCAATTGATTTAAATGGTCTAGCTTCACTTAAGGCTTTAATGCTGGGACAATGGCATTTCTTTAAAACAGTAGGCATTGCCCTGGACGAGGACATTGGCTTGGTTAGGATTCAGGTTTATTACTTAGTTACATCATCTGTGTTTCTGCAGTCAGACAGAACCACTGAATGAACACTTTTTGTCAGGTAATAAAAAGTAACAGTTTAGACAGTATTTGCATTTGAAAATTTATGTTTTAACATTCATATTGCTCTAAAAAGCCAAATATATTTCTTCGAGAAATAATATTTAGGTTTGTTTCTATGTTATAGCTGTTAACTGCATTTCAAAGCAGTGTGATTTGGGGTGGATACTCATTGTGTTTCTGAAATGTGTGTTGCTGTGAAACAAAGAAGTAAACAATTGGTGATTATTGACTTTGAAGAAATTCCAGAGAAAGAGATTTTAATGCCTTTCACCATTTCAACCGTCTTCCTTGTGTTTTCTGACATACTCTCTGACAGAAAGAGGCAAACCATTGCTGTGTGACAAAGTTTGGAGTGTCCTTTGAACATGAATTTCAAGGAATTAAAAATGCAAAGGAGATTTTTTAAATGAGGTGAAATGTTGACTGGCAGAAGTAACAAAGAATGGGGGCAGGCGGGCCCGGCGCGGTGGCGCAAGTGGTTAAAGGTCCTCGCTTTGCACGCCCGGGATCCCATATGGGCGCCGGTTCTAATCCCGGCAGCCCCGCTTCCCTTCCAACTCCCTGCCTGTGGCCTGGGAAAGCAGTCGAGGACGGCCCAAAGCTTTGGGAACCTGCACCCACCTGGGAGACCTGGAAGAGGCTCCTGGCTTCGGATCGGCATAGTATTGGCCCGTTGCGCTCACTTGGGGAGTGAATCATCGGACGGAAGATCTTCCTCTCTGTCTCTCCTCTCTGTATATCCGCCTTTCCAATAAAAAAATAATAAAAATAAATCTTTAAAAAAAAAAAAAAAAAAGAATGGGGGCAGGTGTTGTAATCTAGCAGGTTAAGCCAGTGCCTGTGACACCAACATTCTATATGTGTGTCAGTTCATGCCTCAGCTGATTCACTCTCCAGCTGGTTACAACAGCCAGACAGCATGTGTGGTACCACAGAGCTTCTTCCACTATTTATCCCAAAGTTATCACAACAGCATACTCACTCAGTTCACTGTTATTAGCTTAACTTTCTTCTTTTTTTTTAAGATTTGTTTATATATTGGAAAGTCAGATATACAGAGAGGTAGAGAGACAGAGAGGAAGATCTTCAGTCCAATGATTCACTCCCCAAGTGAGTGCAATGGCCGATGCTACGCATATCTGAAGCCAGGATCCAGGAACTTCTTCCAGGTCTCCCACACTGGGTGCAGGGTCCCAAAGCTTTGGGCCGTCCTCGACTGCTTTCCCAGGCTACAAGCAGGGAGCTGGACCTCCCATATGGGATTAGAACAAGTGGCCATATGGGATCCCGGGGCGTTCAAGGCGAGGACTTTAGCCACTAGGCCATGCTGCCGGGCCCTAGCCTAACTTTCTTATAAATAAATATAACAATACATGGCAAGTATAGAGAAAAGAACAAACCATAATATCATGATGTAGGAGTATATTTATGAGTATCAATGAGAACCCTATTATTAATCTGGAGAAAGACCCATGTTACACATTCCGTTATTTCATAATATACTAGTCTCCTTTTTAGATTTTATTTTGAAATAAACAAATATAGGTTCCTCCATCAAGTATCATCCATTTAGAATCACCATTGTTTTGCAATATCTGCCAAATACCTTTCTGTTTAAGCAAAGACTGTGTTAAAATGAGTCTTAAAAGCAGCCAATTAAAGGCCAAAAACTTAGAAATAAATGTATGTTTTTTTATATTTAGTTAAGTTTATATAAATGAAACTCTCTGAATAGCACATAACATTCTAGAAGAGCTCTAGGAGGATAAAGTTAACTGGTTTTATGAATTGTCAGTACTGGTGGTGCAAAAGGAAAGGAAGAGACAGAATAAGAGAAGAAAATAAGAGAAGGCCATTTGTTATAATTAAGCCTGAATTATGGGGCATGCTGTCCACGTGTGGGGTTTTGATGTGATTGATAAATTTAAGACTCACTTCTGCCTTCCAAAAAGCAAAGCATTGCTCAAATCATTTTATCAAGTTGTACTGACTTTTCTTTTCCTCAAGGGCTGATTTTCATCGAGTTATGAATTGATAGGAAGAACATAGAAGAAAATGGACAACTTAAAGGATTGTTGGGAAGTGGGGGATGGGTAGAGATAAAGAGATACATTTATAATCCTTAAATTCTTTAAAATCTTTAATCAGATTGATGGAGTGATGATATTAGTAATAACATTTATACCTTGGTCTCTTATAATTAGCTTTCTCAATTGGGTTTGATTTTAATGATATTCGTCATTTCCTTTCCTCCCAACTTTTGGGAATTGGCTACAAATTCTTTTATTTAATGATGCTAAAGCGCATTTTTACTGTCTATTAAAGACATAATATTAACTATGAGACTGCTGTTAGCAAAGATAGTGAAAAGATAGAGAGGAATTCTAGTAACAGATTGCTATTACTTTAATGTTTTCATGAAGATTTTACATATTCACAAAGCAGCAATTATTGAAGCTCCATGTACAAGGTGAAGTGCATATGGAGTGGAACCATTAAAATAGACATTTGGATGCATACTGTCTTAGGTGTTGATTGTTGTATTCTACACAGGTCAAGGTGCTCCGCGGGATCAAACGTACATGTTTTCAAAGAACACCTGCCGCTCGAGTGGATGCTGCACTGGATGCCTTCTGTTTCCCAAGTTTCTTTGTCCTTTGCAATTTAACATGGTCTCTATTCTTGCCTGCGTTGAATAGGATTTACATAAAGTTACAAACATAAAGCAGATTTTTTTATGTTTGATTTGTAACTTTTATATTAAAAATACACACTCAATTCAATTCTTTTTACATCTAATCAATTCAGCTGTTGAATTTAAAGCTATGGAATAGCACACACACATAAAACCATAATTGCAAGACTAGTTGCAGGACAATCAAAAAAAAAACATTGATGTCATTACTGAATTATCTATTAAATTATGAGCCATTGCTTATTTTTCCATTTGTAAAGGCAATAATGAAACATAAGAGCTGAATTGAATCCCAACTCAGCACATCACTTAGCAGTTAAGGGAACATAGACAATCATGTCTCAGTTTCCTTCTCTGAAAAAAATAACAATAACAGAGGACCATATAATAGTTTTCCTGTTATTAATAAGTACATATCACTGAACTATTATCACCATATAGGTTTACTATCCATGGTATATATATCATAAGAATGAGAAGGAAGCCTGGATAATATTCTTAAATTACTGTTTTCTTTAAAGCTTAATATGAATTTTGAATAAAAACAACTATCCAATTAAATTTAAATAAGTCTATAGCATTAGCATTTGAGGATTAAAATTACTCTACTTTTTCCTGAATTAAAGAGAATGCAATAAGGACCCAGCAGTCCAGCACAATAAACTAAATTCTCACCTTTCATGTGCCAGGGTCCCATATGGGCACTGATTCATGTCCCTGATGCTCCACTTTACATCTAACTCCCTGCTTGGTGGCATACAAAAGCAGCAGAGGATAGGCCAAAGTCTTGGGACTCTGCACCTGTCTGAGAGATTGGGAAGAAGCTTTTGTCTTCTGCCTTTAGATTGGCTCTGTTCCAGCTGTTGTGACCTCTAGGGGAATGAAACATAGGTTGGAATATCCTCTCTGCCTCAGCTTCTCTCTGTAAATCTGCCTTTCCAATAAAAAATAAAACTTAAAAAAAAGGAAATGCAATAAAATCAGTTGGAACAAATATTTAAGTTTCTCAGAGAAAATTCTGGTAATTTTCATCAACTACATAAATCTTTATATAATTAGTAATCTTTACAAACTTTACATAAGCAAATAAGCATAACCTTTATAAAAGACGTTATTAGCTAACATTTCTTTCATTAGCTAAACTTTCAAATGAGTCATACAAATATAGACTTTTTAAAGATTGATTGATTGATTTGTATATGAATATATAGGAAAATCAGAATTGTCAAGATAGGGAGATATGGAAAAATCTTCCATCCACCAATTCTTTCCTCTAAATGGTTGCAAAGGCAATGGCCAGACTTCCCCAAAGCCTAGAACCAGGAATACTATCCTGGACTCCTGTGTGGATTTCAGGGAACCAAGCTTAGAATATATCTGATACTCCTCCTAGGCCTTTGGGAGCACCCATGTGATACACTGTTGTCACAGCAAAGGGCTTATTCCCTACACTACAATGTCAACCCCTGGAAGTGTATGTTAATATAGGACTTCTACATATCATGGATGTCATGACGTATCTCAAATAACTGAGATCAGACAAAATAACAATTTCCTGTTTTAAAAAAGTTCTTCTTTCCCTTCCCTTTTGGAAAAAAAAAAAAAACGTTCTAAATAGCAAACTTGAATAAGCTTTTCAATTTGTATAAAGAGCAAAACATATTGAAAAACAATTTTTACCTATTTACTCCTTAGTTGAGAATATAAAGATAAAATATATCTGTTATTTTTATACCAAAAAATTAAGGGAAGCAATTTTCTCTCTGTAATGGAAATTAACAATGAAATCTGCATATGTACTAGACGCATTTCTTATTCTATTTTTTTCTCTGAAGAAAGAAAAAGGATTCATTCCATTTAATCTCTGCACTTGGTTCTCAGTCTTGAAATAAGAGAATGAATTATGAAAAATTATTGTTTGTTTCCTTTTTCCAAATTCATTTTTCTTACGCACAGGACCTTGATTTGATAACTTACAAATAACCTTGTCTATGGATATCAATATTTGGCATCAAGTATATATAATCTCAGTTAAATGGAAATTTTAATATTGATTAATTCCTAAAATTGCTAGAATTTTAATAAGTATTTTTCTATCTCACAGCACAGTATAAATGTGTATTCAGGAAGGAGCAGCAGTGCAGTGGGATTTCATGACCGTTCATGTGTTGTTTTCTGAAAGTCATCCTAAGAGCAGCTGAGTACTTTTCTTATTTGTTTTAATGTAATCCATCTTTGAACATTAGACTGCTCTGTATATATTTCAAAAAATTTTACCTTAAAAGTGGCAATTCAGTCTTTGTGTCTAATATGTGAGTTAATGATTGACTGATACAATGAATTCCTGGGAAGGAATTTTCCAGTGCCGTCTCATTAACCAGATGACCTCCAGACATTGTCAGTACAACCTAGCAAGGTGATTGATCACCAGCGAACAGAGGTTAGTAACTCTCCCCCAGGTATTAATGTATAGCATCTTCACTTACCCCCTCTCAGGCTTTTCCAGTAAAAGATTGATTTATTATGTAGCTTCAATGGGGATTTGTCAAACTCTTAATCAAGGAATCCTATATTACCACAAGTAAATCAATGACACTTTCTGGCAAAATGACTTTTATGGCACATGAAAATGTTACTCTGTGGGCAGGTACTATTCTGCAACAGTAGAATATATTCAGGTAGAGACAGAGACAGACCAACAGAAAGAATAAAACCGTAACTATTCATTTCCAGACAGGTACTACTGTAAATTCAAGTGCTTTGTGTTGTTTTCTGGGCTAGATTAGCACAATTTAAAGCTCTCGGGGGTTTGGAAAAAATGCAGAAGACAGAGTTGAAAAAGCTCAGGAAGAAACATACTTTATGAAAATATTTGGCCATAAATATAGAAATGGCAACAATTTGGGCAAAAATCTGGGAGCTTGACTTTTTGTCCCTTTTTTGACACTTAAATAAGTGTCATCATCCCCAGGGGATGGAGCAAAGAGCAGGAGCGGAAATTCAGTAATGTACACTGTGTTTAATCATAGCAACTAGAATTCTCATGATTCTAATTAGTAGGTGAAACTACTAAATAAAGTGGCTTTAAGAGAATATAGAACATGACCTTATTTGGAAACACAAGCTTTACCAACACATTCAGGTTAAAATAAGATCACTAGGGTGAGCCCTAATTTAGTATGACTAGTGTCCACATAAAAGTAGGAATGTGAGACCAAGGCAGAAGAAGATGAAGCCAAGATGACAATGTGATGATTGAGGCAGGGACTGGATGGATGCAGCTGAAACACACGGAACGGACATCAAGGATTAGTGCTCCAAACTGGAGGTGAAGAAAAGGCAGTGACGATTCTACTCAGCCTGGCAGCCTGCATTGCTCATTCTGGATTTCCGGTCCAGAGAAGGATGAAGTAATCATTTTCTGTTACTTTAAGCCATCGTTTTTGTTTCCTTTCGTTTGGTACTTTGTTATAGCCACACAGAAAACTGCTTCAAGGAAAATGACAATGCCTAGGCTTGAGAAGACTGCTGGTCCCTGGACAGGTGGACTCATGCAGACCCTGCCTTACCCCCGGGGTAGGAAAGACGACTCACTGTACTTGGCCTTCAAGTGATGAAACTGACAATGCTTCTCGTGAATGAGAACGGAAAAGATGGAAGAAGGCTAGAACTGGCTTTTCCTCTTCAGAGATGATGAACTTAGATATGAAATTTTTTTTATTTTCTAGATATTTGAGACAGTTCTAACTAATGTATTTTAATTTTGTGTTAGTTTGGGATTTTCACAGATTTTTGGAGTATTTGTTGGAAATTATGAAAGAAAAAATCATTGCATTGGTGGCAACATATTAAAGGTTTAGTCACATCAACATTTAGGTTTTATTCTAAAAACAAAATCACAGAACAGTTTGTTATTTTTAGAAAACAAATAGTTCAGCAAATCTGTAAAAATTGTAAGCCATGAAGAATCACATTAATTCACATTTGCTTATTATAATGTTCTTACCAGTAATCCATGTATTTGAAGAAATCAAATATAACAAAGGACGGGAAATACCCTTAATGCCATAAACTTATTTAATGCAAAGCATGCCATGATATAATAACTGAGACCTACACTTCAAAGGCAAAATCCTACATCCAACATAGACAGTACAATTTTCATGGCATGGAAAATTCTCCCACATTGCTTTCTAAGCGGTCTTACTCTCTAGAAGAATTTTTTTCTTAATTTGAGAAATTGCAAAGACATCTGAAATTTACTTGGAGGTTTTCTTTCCTTAACTACCTTGAAAATATATGTGACAATATTTCAGAAAATTTGTAAAAAACAGAATCCTTTCCATTTAGAAGATAAGTTGATTTCCAAATTCATGAAGAATAGCTTTATACAATACATTTTATGAACTCTTAAATGTTATAGATTCAAGTCTGATGACTGTATCATAAAGCCTCTATGTGAATTTTGTATACATCAGTTGAAGTTTTCTCTGTGTAGACACAGGATAAATTTCAAGAATCATTGCCACTACGATATAATGAGTCTTAATGAACCCCCGAGAAGTGCTAATCTTTACCTCTCAACAGAACTTGGTATTTACATAATCTTACACTTAAGAATTTATAGGTCCTTTTATAAGATTTTTTTAAATTTTGAAATATATTTTTTATGTTTATAGTAGTGTCAAATGTTTGATGCTTCATTAAATAAACAGTTCTTAGTCCCACATATTTCAACACAACTAAGTAAATACTTAAAAATATGAACTAGAGGCCCAGCATGGAAGCCAAAAAGCTAACATTCTCACTTTGCAAGCACTGGGATCCCATATGGGCGCCAGTTCTAAACCCCAGCAGGTCCGCATCCCATCCAGCTCCCTGCTTGTGGCCTGAGAAAGCAGTTGAGGATGGTGCAAAGCCTTGGAAGCCTGAACCTGCGTGGGAGGCCAAGAGGAGGCTTAGGCTCCTGGCTTTGGATTGACTCAGCTCCAGCCATCGCAGCCACTTAGAAAGTGAATCCTTTAGCAGAAAGTCTTTCTCTCTATCTCTCCGGTCTCTCCTTGCAATAAAAATAAAATGAATCTTTAAAAAAATATGAACTGAAAATAAAGCATACCCATTTTTGTAGGGCTGCACATTTAAAACAGCATGTCACTAGGAGATTTTTGTTTGTTTAAAAAGATTAGCACAGTATAAACCAACATTTTGTAATAACAAACTCGAAAACCATTAAGAATATTAGTTACTCACTGCTCAAGGGCTATGATAACACATATTTTAAAGGAGTTTAAAATATATTTCAATAGATCTCATTGTAGTGTGAGTCAACAGTATTTTAAAACTTCAGTTAAATTATAGTTATCATTTTAAGATAAGCAAACAGCCTCTGCATATGCACAGACAGGCGCATGCACACAGCAAGAAAGCCATCACATATACTTGAACATTTCACAAGAAAAGCTATGTATTGGATGAATATGGAAGAATAAACTAAAAGAAACTCAGTCTCAAATGTAAAGCCTCAAAAATGACCTTATTGATTTGCCTTGGGACAATCTCCTTCCAATATAGGGTTTCTTTTCATCAAATGAACGTCCTTTGAAGTCAATTAAAGTTTGGCATGGCACTCCTACGACTGCAATCACTTTCAGAGCTGAAGGCAACAACCATTTGACAGAATGACATGGAAATCAAGCTTCTGCTTCAGAGCACTATTTTCAACCTTTAAGCATGTGGGAAATACAAAGCAGGTTTATATTTTTGATACTGAAAATTGAGTTTTTGGGGGCCTTTAGAGAATAAATATACACATTTAACTGAAGTTTCCCTAACATTTTAAAAGTATGGGCCTACAGAACTTCGCTCAGTTCCAAGCTACAGTTTTTCTAAAAATGAGCTATCTTGTCTACAAGAGAGGTTATGCCCAAGAAAGAATAGGTACAAAAACCATCACAGACACTGGGAGTGCCTGGATGTGTGTCATTGGAGTCCAGATAACAAGTTTATCTTTGGCTCAAGTATTAGAAAGATAGGAGGAAAATCCCAGTCTAATGAAATAATAATACATAATTCAAAAATTCAAATATATATATATATAATGAATGATATGTAACTAAAAGCAAATACATCCCATTTTTATGAATCTTTAAATCAGTGACAAAACTAAACTTTCTCTTCAGAATAGCTTTTCTCCCTAACCCATCCATTGTTTTGCTTACATATTAATACAGGTGACCCTATTTTAGCAAAGCTAGAAAATTTTGATGAACATTTTAACAAATTCACAGCATGCAATTCAAAATTATCGGTTAAAAAGAGAAAACTTAGCTCATAGATGTAAACTCAGTGGACATTTTTGAAATGTAGAAAAACAAGTTAAAATACATTTAAATTCTCCCTTTTCTGTTTATAGCATTGGAGTAAAAAACTCTCTCTGATTCTATTTCTTTGTCTCAAATACTACTTAGACATGTTTAACTTGTGTATGGTACCTTCCGACTTCCTCTCAAAATGAAAAACAGGGATGACAAGTTAGATGTTCAGTTTGCCTGATGATGGACTTCTCATAATGCTTTCACTTTTCTCGTAGGTAATGGCATCTGACACCACATTTTAGCATAAACTTATAAATAGTTTACAAAAAACTGCCTTGGATACAGAAATGCTAATATAATAATGAATAATCCATTCATGATTTTACAAATTATTATAGTCTAGCTGTTTCCCATGATCACATTGAATAGAAAACATAATAAAACTCTAAAGCACTTTCAAATACATCAGAATATAGACATAATATCTTGTTTTAACATTTAATGTTCCGGGCCCGGCACGGTGGCGCAAGTGGTTAAGGTCCTCCCCTTGCACGCCCGGGATCCCATATGGGCGCTGGTTCTAATCGCGGCAGCCCTGCTTCCCTTCCAGCTCCCTGCCTGTGGCCTGGGAAAGCAGTCGAGGACAGCCCAAAGCTTTGGGACCCTGCACCCGCGTGGGAGACCCGGAAGAGGCTCCTGGCTTCGGATTGGCATAGTATTGGCCCCTTGCGCTCACTTAGGGAGTGAATCATCGGACGGAAGATCTTCCTCTCTGTCTCTCCTCTCTGTATATCCGCCTTTCCAATAAAAAATAAAAAAAAAAAAAAAACATTTAATGTTCCTTGAGGAAATAGCTCTGGGGTTCAAGGGTCCTTGTTGATTATGATAGAATATTCATTATTATTATTATTACCCTTATAATTTTTCTTGAGTTGACAAGTGTGATGGATTCATCTCTCCAAAATCATCTTTTGGAAGACTTCCTATTTATTGCAAGTGCAATTATTTCCACATGTCAACTAAAATGGGCCATTGAAACGCTGGCAATTTAAAGTAAATGCTATTTAAGAACATTCAGGAATTTCATCAGAAGTGTTCACTTTCAGTGAAAAGACAGTTTTGTTTACATAACAACCCTACCACTGCTGAATACCATCTTCCTATGTCCTCTTAATAGCATCAACAACATCACCAAAAATTTCCTCAATTTTTCTCACTCCAAAGTTCCAAAATTTTAAATTTCAAATTTTTACCGTATTAACCAATCTTTGTTTACTTTGATATATTGAATTATTTTATGTTTCTTTGATAGATGGACTTTAGAGGAAAGAAGAGACAAAAGGAGAAAGAGGTATTTTCTGTCTGGTTCACTCTCCAAAATGGCCTCAATGGCCAGAACTTAACTGATCCGAAAGCAGGAATCCAGAGTTTCTCTTATACTTCCCGCATGCAGAGGCCCAAGGTTTTGAGCCACCCTCTGATGTTTTATCAGCTTATAAGCACAGAGTTAGCTGGAAAGTGGAGCAGTCATAATACAACCCAGCATCCGTACAGGGATGTGCTGGCAGAAGGAAACTCCGTCTACTATGCCACAGCATTCACACCCCGTCTCACCATCTTGTGATGGTCAGGATTAAAAATGGAATAAAACTTGCGTTTAGTACTTGCTCTGTTTTCTTTTTCAAGCTACTCTTTTTATAAATACTAAAAGAAAAATCCATTTAAAAATTTATTAAAAAGTACAGTGTATTGCAGATTTAAAGTAACAGAGAGATACAAAGTTTAAACAGTGAAACTTTATCTGCTCACCTTTTCTCTGTCATTTTGCAAGATGACCAAGTTGTTTATAAATCCAGACTCTATCCTAAGCAAACAAACTACAGATGTGTGTAGATTTATATTAAAGATCATACGTAGACTTAGATTTATTTTTACTCATTAGCTAAATAAGCATATCAGAATGTTCCACAGCACAATCAAAGTAATTTATGAAAACACCAATGTCAGCATCATATTATATTGGGAAAGTTTAGGCACTTTTCCCCTAAGATATGGAACTAGACAGGGATGTCCAGTTTGAACACTACTCTACTCTTCAATATAATATTGTAAGTACTTGCCAGAACTATTAGTAAATAAAAAGAAATTAAAGAAATTCGAATGGGAAAGGAATAATTGAACTTATCTCTATTTGCAGATGATATAATTCTCCACCTAGGAGAAGCAAAAGACTCAGTCAAGTGACTATGGGAACTTATAAGAGACTTTGGCAGCATAACAAGATACAAAATTAATAAACACAAATCGATGGAAATAGTATACACAAATAATTCCATGGTTGAGGAAGAAATTGTAAGTACAGTCCCCTTTAAAACAGTAGAAAAGAATTTTTTAATTACTATTTTATTTTTATAATCTTTACATAGTTGATTAGGGCACAAAGGGTCAAGGACTACAGGAAAGTGGATAAGACTTACATACTTTTTTTTTTTAATCTGGGGTAAGGAAGGAGATAAAGGGAACTACCTAGGAATTAATCTAACTAAATTTGTGGAAGCCATCTATGATGAAAACTATAAAACACTGAAAAAAATAAAACTAGAAGAAGACATTGAAAAATGGAGAAACTTGACATGTTCCTGAATTGGCAGGGTCAACACCATCAAAATGTCCATGTTACTAAAAATAATATACAGATGCAATGCAATCCCAATCAAACCCCAAAAACATTCTTCTCAGAAATAGAAAAAATTCTACCAATGTTCATAAGAGACCGTAAAAGTAATAAGACACCACAAATAGCCAAAGCTTTCCTAAAGAATAAAATATCAAACTGGAGGAATCACAATTCAAGTCCTGAAAACAAACTACAGAGCAGTGATCATCAAAACACTCTGGTACTGGTACAGAAACAACAACAACAAAAAAGACCAATTAAATAGAATAGGAATACCAGAAGAGAGCCCACGCATGTATAGCCAATTAATCTTGAGCAAGAAAATTGAAAACAATCCAGGAAAAAAGCCTGGTCTCTTCAAAAAATGCTGTTGGAGCAACTGGATAACAGCTTGCAGATTTAAGAAACAAGATCCACACCTGTCACCTTACATAAAAATCAGCTCTAAGTGGGTCAAGGACTGAAATTAACATTCAGAAACTGTCAAACTATTAAAGTAAAGCATAGGAAGCACTTCCAAAATACAAGAATTTTGAAAGACTACTAGGAAAAGACACCAAAAGCACAGGAAGTCAGATAAAATAAATAAATAGGACTACATTAAACTAAAAACATTCTCTGTAGCAAAAGAAACAACTAACAAAGTGAAGAATCAACCAACTAAATGGAAGAAAATATTTGCACATTACATAAATAGGGGACTAATGTCCAGGATTTACGAAGAGATTCAGAAATCCAGGGACATTAAAAAATTCCTATAAAGAAACTGGTGAAAGAAATGAAAAAAATTGCAAAAGAAAATATTCAAATGGCTAATAGACATATGGAACAATCCTCACCAATGCACAATGATCATTTTGAAATATAATTTAGTTCTTGCCATTTCCTACATTGAACGCTTGGATAGCATTTGAAGCACTATCACCTTTCACGGAAAAGTCTTCTGTATTTTTTCAATTACTATTCCCCTACTCAAAACTAGTAACTAATTATAAAAATCATTTTCCTATGATTCCCTTGCCTTGCCTTGCCTTGCCTTATCTTACATCTTTCCCTTCATTTGTCATTCTGTGTTTCTTTTCCTTGTTTTCTTGGGCTCTTGTTTTAATCCTACATGAAAGGCAGAGAGACATCTTCATTTTCCTTGTTTACTCCCCAAATGTCTGTAACAGGCAACACTTGGCCAGCCTAAAGCCAAGAGTGTGAAAGTCAGTCCAGATCTTCCAAGTGGCTGGCAGGTGTGCAAGGACTCAGAGGTCACCTGCTGCCTCATAGAGCATGCACTACAATGCTTGTTAGAATAAGAAGTGGAGACATGACTGGACCCCAAATGCTGCCTTACACATCATGGAAGTCCCATGTAGCATTCTAGCCATTACAACAAATCCCAGGCTCGGATTCCTTTCTCTTCATTCTCTCCTTGTCTCTTGACCCTGTCATTCAGTTTTGTTCCCCTTTCCACAGTCTGTTTATGTGACCAACTCCTCTCTGATTCATACCCCTTCTTCACCTACCCTGACACTGGGGGAAAAAAAAAAACCAAAAACTTATTCAGCCTACTTTGAGAATTACTCCTTAGCCTTGAAGTTTTTTTTTTTTTTTCTAAAATGAATTATTTTGATGCACAACACATGACTCTACAAGAATAACCATTTTTTCTATCATGACCAGTATTTTTCTCTACTTCTTAAATGAGCATGTAAGAGTATTAATGTTTAAAGAGTATTTGACTTATGATTTCAAGGACAGAAACATACGTAAGCTATTTATCTAAATTTTATTCTCTGTAGACAAAGAACAAAATTAAAAATACAGATGAAATGCTGTTTAAATCTAGAAAAGCAAGTAATTGCTCTTTTTCCATAAGGTTGCCACAATAAAATATCATAAAATTAATAGCTTATAAATAATAGAAATTAATTTCTCACAGTTCTGGAGAACAAAATTACAAAATCAAACACTGCTACGTGCGGGCCTGATGAGGATTCCCTTCCAGGTTTGTAGATGCTATCTGCTGGCTTACTTGTCATTAGTGAAAGGCCCCAAGAATTTCTTTGAGATCTCACTGTAAGAGCATTGAACCCAATGAGGAACTCTCCATCTCGACCTACCCACCTCTAAATTCCATCACACCAATTATTAGATTTGGACATTTGAACTCTAGGGAGGGCATACATTCCACTCACAGCACACTCTTCTCCAAGCAAGAGTGTACTCAGCGAATTTAGAAACACTGCTTCCAAAACCGTGCTACACAGACCTGGAACTACATGTGGTGTAGAGTGGAAGCAGAGTGAGGTAGAGCACTTAAACACATCAGCCAAATTAGATTCATTCCTATTAAACTGCCATTTAATGGTAGCTCAAGTAGCACCTTTGCTTGTTTGACATCTTTTACTCTCTGGTCCCTGCTGGAGGAAATAATCCTAGTTAATCGAGCAAGGTTGGTGTGCCACTTATCCTGACACAGCGCATACGTGTGTGCGTAGAAGGATGGATGAGTCCCTGAAGGGGAGCCTGACCTGCATGCCCCTTGGCAGATCGCTCATTTGTAGACTTTTTTTGGTGCTTATTTCATTTCTGAAAATGAAATAGTTTCTGATCTTGAAAACTTCCCAGCTTTATTTAATTTTTACAGCCATCTTTCTCAAACATTTCTTTTTCAATTAATCTTTTTATTAATATAAAGAGAACAGATTCCTTGTATTTCACAGACACATTATAAGACCCTAACAACCCATCATTTTCTTTTATTCCCCTTCTTTCGTCTCCTCCCTCTCTTTCATATTTTTCTTTTTATTCTTGAAATCACATATTTTAATTTTTTATGTGTAAAGAGAGAAAGCAGGAGCAAGAGAGACAGATGAATGTTCTATCAATGGGTTGCCACCTCAACTGCCTGTAATAACCTTGGCTGAGACATACCAAGGTCAAGAGCCTGGAGCTCTTACATTGTCTTCCACTTGAGTGATAGGAATGTAACCTTTGGTGCCATTATGGCTGCCTCCAATATTCTGTGTTGATGGGAAACTGGAACCAGGAAGCAAGCAGTACAAACTCAGACACTCCAATTAGGGATGGGGCAGTTTTACTTCTAAGTTAAATGATTTAATCAGAAACCCCATCCAAAGCTTTTTTCATTGTTAAGTGACACTCGTATATTGAAGATTTTAGTTACCCTTTAGTGGAGGTTGTGAAGTTATGGTATTATGCCCATATAATATAAAATAAGTTCATCTAAAATTTACATGAATACAATGTATGTGTTTAGACAAACATTTATAGAGCTGGCTACTATAAAAGAGTAGTCATTGATAATAAAAAGTAATTCTACACAGAGAGGGATGAGGAAGAGCATTGAAAAATATAAATGAGCAAAATATGCTATCTATAAATCTGCTACCAAAAAGAATTGCACAATGTGAATATTTTAACTCTGGTTTGAGTGTGTGCATGTTTTGTTTTAAGTTGGCAAGTAGAAGAGAAGAGAAAGAGAGATATATATCAACTGACCGTTTAATTCCCATATACCTAAAATATCAGGTCCTAGGCCAGGACAGGAATCAGAAACTCTGTCTGGAATTTTTTTAAAACATAGATCTATCTATCTATCTATCTATCTATCTATCTATCTATCTATCTATCTATTAAGAAGTCATATTTATAGAGAGGAGAGACAGAAAGATCTTCCACCCACTAATTAACTCCCTATGTGCCCACAATAGCCAGAGCTGAGGCAATCTTAAGACAGGAGCCAGCTGAGCTGACCCAGAGCCAGCAGCTAGGAACCTCCTTCAGGTCTCCCACGCGAGGGCAGGGTCCCAAGGCTTCGGGCCATCCTCTACTGCTCTCCCTGGACACAGGTATGGAGCTGGATGAAGAATGGATCAGCCAGGACTCGAACCGGCAACCACATGACATCCAGAAGCAGGTAAGGGAAGGAGTTTAGCCACTGGGCTACTGCACTGGTCCATCTATCTGGAATTTTCATGAAGGCAGGTACTCACTACTGAATTATCTACTGCTGTCTTCCGTGTACAGAAACAGGAACCTGGATTCCAAGCACTGGTCAAGGCTGAAGTGGATCCATGAGACTCTGATGTGATATGGGCATTACAAGAGGCTGCTTAACCTACTGTGCCACGCCACCCACCCCTTTGATCATAATAATAACTCTGTATACTTTTTTCACTGATATATTCATGCAGCTATCCCAAAGGCTGCTGTCTGACATAGTATTGGTCATTTTGGAATTTATATAGCTATGTGTTAGCAGTATCACTAAGTGACACAGATACATTAAGTCCATGTTCCCAGTTCAAAAAACAAAGACTCCACAAATTTTCCCAAGAACCGCCACATATCATATTACCAGCTCATCAATGTTTGGGGACAGAAGTGTCTTTCCAGGAACTGCACAGACACCAAATATATGATGATGTGGTCTGAGTCGGAAAGCATTCAGTGAGCACTACTGTATGTGATGTTGCCTCTCTGGCCCACAGCCTAAAAGCAACCACATCATAAGTCACAATGCTAATGAATTATTTTTAATGTTACCTACTCAAGTAGCTTGGTCTGCTCTCAGCTTTGAATTTAATATATCATCTTGGGGTTATCTGGAGGTTTAGATAGAAGCTGCTAAAAAGAAAACAAATCCTGCCATCCAAATATTACAGAATTTCCAGCAAAATTAAAATAATTAAAAACCAAACACAAATGGTAATTCAATTTTTATGAATAATTGTTTAAATCTAAGTTGGCTAAAGAGAATTAGCAAGCTCTATTGTTAGACGAGAGATATATGTTTCTGTAAAGTGAAAATAAAACCATTTAATCAGGAATGCAATCCCAAATTCTGGCTCCTGATTCCAGCTCCCTACAAGTGCAAACCCCAGGACTTTCAGAGCTGGAGTTTGGTTTAACAGCAATGGATGAAGATTTGAACTCTTACCACACACATGGGAGCTGTACACTGAACTCTCACATGCTGGATCTGACACCAAGATTCGGGGATTTTTCTTTAAATTTATTTTATTTGCATGTCAGAGCCACAGAGTGAGAGAGCAAGAGAGGGAGAGAGCGAGAGTGAGCCATAGATCACACAGCAGTGACAGAGGGAAGACAGATCTTTTTCCTCCACTGCTTCACTCCTCAGATGACCACATTGACCGGTATTGTGACCTGTGAAAATCAGCACACAGGAACTTCAGCCAAGTCTTTCACCCAGGTGGAGTAACTGGGTCATAGCTCACGATTTACCTCGGCCGTAAGCGGAGTGCTGCAGCAGAAGTGGAACAACCACGAAAAGAAGAACCACAACCCAGATGGAATGCAGATGGTGCATGTGGTGGCTTTACCTCCTGTGTCACAGTGCCAGTCTCTATTGTGGGCATTTGAGGACAGAATTAGCATTCCTGACCTCCAATCCAAACATGTCACTCAAAAAATTAATCATAAAATTGTGTAGCTCCCAACATCAATTCCTGAAACATAATGAAAGTTTTCACATTTAGGCATTCACTGTTTTATCCCTCTATCTTGTGTTGATTGTTCCTTTCTTTTTAAAAATTATTAATAATGCTGGCAAACAACAAATGCTATGTTTTATCATATTATAAATCTCTACCTATTTTTAGTAAAAAATGTTTATATCTGTTTATGCTTACATATATCACTTTCCAGAAATTTTGAAAGCAAAGCATCCAACTCAATTTCACATGTATCAATTGAAAACATTAACATGAAATATTGAAACCATATCACTTTGTATTAAAATTTATAAAATAGGTTTTTTCTGGAATGCCATTACATATGTCATATACAAAGACAGAAGATATTACAAAAAAAGAGATCATTAGAGTAATGTCTGGAAAATATTTCTTTAGCATGGGATTATTATAAAGAAATGCTGGCATATAATAATAAAAACTTATAAAACTTAGACACTTAATTAGAGCTGTTACATTTTGAAATTGAGATGGGATGAGCAAAACAAAAGATCTGAGTCTGCAATTTTTATGACTAACAACTATGGTACAGTTTTATTAATTAAACAGGGAGTGCAACAAATATGTAGCATAATGCCATCAGATCCTGTGTCTATGTGACCCCTTCAAAATCTCTATGTTGGAAAAAGTAACCTGCAGAGTGATGTTATTATCGGATGCACACTTAAAAAGTAGTTGGAATAGAAGGATTGAGTTCCCAGATCAGCATTCATACTCTCAGATAAGGCCTGGCACAGTGACTCAAGTGGCTAATCCTACCCCTTCACATACCAGGATGCCAAATGGGTGTCAGTTCATATACCAGCAGCTGAACTTGCCATTCAACATGCTGCTTGTGGCATGAGAAAACGGTGGAGGGTGACCAGGCCCTGTAGCCATGTGAGAAGCCTGGAAGAAGCTCCAGACTCCTGTCTTCAGATCTGATCCACTCTGGATATTTGGTCCTTCTCTCTGTAAATCTGCCTTTCCGATAATAAATAAATAATTTTAAAATGCCCTTAGGTAAAACAAAATCCTTAATGAGGTTTTTCGCCCCTTCCGTCAGTGAGAGTGCAGAGAAGAAAGCATTGTTTCTGAAATAGGAAGTGCATCTTCAGCCAACATCAGCTTTGCCAACACCTTGATCTTGAACTTTTCAGACTGGAATCCTAACAGGAAAATAACTTTACGTGGTTATCTCCCAAGAGGCTATTTAGATGTTGCAGCCTGAAGGGATAAGATAAAGCTGTTAACATATAAAAAGGAAAGGTTGCTTAAACTTCCAAAGGAGTAATACAACCCACAAAGTGTGTTATATTTTGGACTGATTTGATATTTTTAACAAAGAGATTATGGCTATTCTTGCCACAAAAAATAGTGCTTTTGTGAGATATTAGCTATATCAATTTTCCTTCCTATTGATAACAACATATGAGGGGACTTTAATAGTTTGTGGAATAATGGTTTTAAAAGGTAAACATGAGTTCTCATGAAGTCTCTTGTATATGTGTTTCTTATCAGCAAGTTATAAATGTCAAATACACACCATAAAATTCCCTCTTTTGTTAATTCACTACAGGTGTTTTATCTGAGTCCAATTGAGATATTGTTTTTAGTTCGTTTTTCAACATGTCCTATTATATTTCTTTCCTGAAACCTGGACACATATTGACTAACAGAAATTGAAGTACACAGTATTTTATGGAGAGGAGACAGCTGCACTGAGAGCCTAGGCTGTAGGCTCCGGTCTTTCCAGCCAGTACTAGCCCCTGAGCTCCACTGGGTGACCAAGCCACTCTTTCCCGAAGAAAGGCACCCCTCTAATTTTAATAGTACCACCGAGGCTTGCTTCCATCCTGAGTAACCATCCCTTGCTCCTTCTATGGTCAGTGTACCTCTTCTATCAAATGTCTTCCCTGTGAATTTGCTCTTATTCTTCTCCCTTCCTTAAGCATTGAAAAAACATCTATCAATGACCCAGGAGATAGAAGATCTCTTTCTGTAACTCCCTTTCTCTCTGCAACTCTGCCTTTCAAATAAACATTTTAAATATGAAATTGCAGAACTCTTTAGAAGTATCATTATATTTTTATAATCACTGGCAGATAATGAAAAATGTCTTTGGATTTATAGATGTGCCACAATTGATAAAGCCAGTCACTTTAGTTTCAGACAATTATAATATGTGAGGAAGCACATTACTGTGACTTCAATATACTTGCACTTCTCAACTAATGGTGTTGAGAATGTTTCTCTTTAATTTCCATTTGTACATCTTCATTGATGAATTTTGTGAATGCATCACTTTTTTGTGAATTTTGTGTTCAGATTTATTGCCTAATTTTTTAATGGGCTTCAGTCTTTTTATTATTGGATTTTGAAAGTTCTTTGTATATTATGAATATGCTTTTCATTGGATCTATGATTTGTTAACTTTATACAGTATTTTCATTGCCTCATACTATGAATTTCTGCCCAGAATTATTTTAGAATATGCATAAAGAATAACACACTTTAAACTTGATAGTGCATCTACTTGTCAACTAGGAATAGCAATAGTCTTTTCCACTGTGATTACTATTATTCTTCAATTAAGCTAGTGATCCAATTATCCTAACATGTATAATCGTTCTTGCAGTAAATATTTCACCTCAAATAAACTATGTAGAGCTGGTTTTGTGATGCATAAATTTGGGCTTCCACTTGGGACTCACTCATGCCACAGCACAGAGGTGATCGAAGTCATGTGGCTTCCAGGCTCCAGCCTTCAGCCTGACCCATCCTGGCTGCTGGAGCCACTTGAGGAGTGAATCAATAAATGGAAGGCATCGTACTTCCCATCTCACTATCCTTCCCTCCCTGTCTCTCTCTTACTCCCTTTTGACTATACCTTCCAAATAGAAAGAGAAATACATTTTTTAAGAAAGATGAAATAGAGTCTTCATCAGGCACTCTTTGAAACACATTAAATAAGGTATTTATTGAGTTAGTTCTCTAGAAAATTGCAAGTCCATCCTAATGTGTTTTTTATATGTTTTAGGTGTCGAATTCTGATGATCTGAATAAGTTTCCAGTTTAGAAGGAAGCATACTGTCTGTATGAGTTTTTGAAAGAAAAAGAAAAAGAAAACCACTTACTAGTTATTAAATAAATCTTAAGTGTTGGTAATCTGTAACTATTATTAATCTTTCAGGAAGCATAAAAATAAAATGTATATATTTAATTTTCTGGTGTTTTTCATATTTTTTATCTTTAATCTTACTTTATTTTTATTATGCTATCTTTACTCATGCAATTCTTTTGAATCATAAACAGTCTACTTTTTCATGAGAAAATGTGAGTTTCAAGAGGTTGTATAATTTATTCTAAGATGTTTTAATCATGGGCCTACTATGTTCCTAGCACGATTTCAACTTATTAAAATCCCTATTTAATGTGACAAAACTGAAATGGAAGTCATTCAAATCTTGTTGTTTTGCTGAATGGTGGGTGTTACAAATATTTTAAATGTTATTTCATGGCCTTTTGAAATAAAAACAATGACATTTAGAATGCAGCCAAATAGTATTAATCTGACTTCCCTGCCTGGAAGTTATATTAGCAATTTATCTCTGGCAGAATTTCATAGTTAAAGTGACATCACTCAAAAATGTCACTCTGGATAGAAACCCAGTGACTCTGTCCTTGTAGCATAAAAACAAAAAATACAACAAGCTATTATTCAGTTTTCTTTCAAATTAGACAGCATAGGAATCTTAAAAGGCTTACCAGTTCCAAAATGTGAGATGATAAGTAGGTCTCACATATTTCAGAGCTTAATTGATTCTTGAATCTCATTTTAAAAGCATTAAGTCACTGATTTCACATTGTTTCTACAAAGCATTAATAAGAACCTATTACACTTCAGACTGTGGACTAATTAATCATAAAAAAATATTGCTTTTGGGCCAAGCACAGTGGCCTAGCAGCTAAAGTCTTCATTTAGAATGTGCTGGGATCCCATATGGGCGCTGGTTCTAATCCTGGCAGCCGTGCTTCCCATCAAACTCCCTGCCTGTGGCTTGGGAAAGCAATTGAGGACAGCCCAAAGTTTGGGGACCCTGCACCTGTGTGGGATACCCGAAAGGAGCACCTGGCTCCTGGCTCCGGATCGGTGTGGCCCTGGCTGTTGCAGTCACTTGGGGAGCAAATCATCGGAGGGAAGATCTTTTTCTCTGTCTTGCCTCATGTCTGTATATCTGACTTTACAATAATAATAATAATAAAAAGATCTTTAAAAAATTGCTTTTGTACAACTTATGGATTACTAAAGACAGAAGATAATGAAGAAAATACATACATCTTCAGAAGTCAGTCATAAAATGGATGGGAACAACAGAAAAAAAGAGAGTTCTGGGGTTAAACGTGGAATTTATTTTCCAATAAAGAATGAGGGTAGACTTCATTAAGAAGTTGACATTTTTCATTTTGTTCCCTGAAAATCTTTGTATAATATTTGGGGCCAAGTACTATTCTGAGTGTTTTACAATTTTTTTATTCATTTAATCCTCATAACAACTCTACATTATCTGTACAATTTTAGCTCCATCCCAATACTCCTAGAGTTGTAAAGCTGCCCGAATGTCATGAACTCAGGCTCCTGGGCTCTTTGGCTCCATGCTCTCAGCTATTAACTCCCCCTGCCACTGTGGACCTTAAATGCAGATGTTTGGAGGAATTATATCAACACATATAGAAAGCAAGATCCTTAAATAGTGGGAAGAAATGCCCACATTTCAGTGCGGCTGACAAAGACCAGGGAAGGAGATAAAGTGTGGCCGTTATGGGGTGATAGATGGCATAAACACTGTGACTTTTCTAGGACTGAAATGGGAACTTGTGGCGAGATCTCAGAAGTTAGTGCATGCTGTGCCTTGTTGGAGAAGATCATTGTGGCTGCACTTTAAAGACTATGTGTAGCCTAGAATATATTTCAAAGCTGAGCTTGCAAATGAAGAATTTGCAATAATGGGGATGAAAAATTATTGTCATTTGCATTGGGCAAAAATATTTGGAATACCAAGAAAAAGTGATCACATTCAGATAAATTTTCACTGAGGATAAAAAAATTGGGTGGTGATGATATGATATTTAGAAATAATTAGCTGAAACAGAAATTCTGGAAGGCATTACGACTACTGGCCTGAAGAAGAAGAAGGATAAAGTTGAGATGGTGAGACTGCAGTAGAAGTAAATCAGCCAGGAAGACAGTTAGGGACGTGTCAAGTTTGAAGCTGACTTGACGTCTATGTGCATTGTTAACTGGGCAGTTGGATATATGATTGACATTCCCGGATGTGGGTCATGCTGTAAACAAAAGTTGACAGTCATCAGTTTATAGTTAGTATCTACTGAGGCTAAATAAAAGCACCACAGTAGCATTCTAGAGAGAGGACAGGAGTAACCGCAGGAACAATAAGGCTGCCTTTAACATTGTTTAATTTACTAGATGTTAAATTAAAATCTGTTAGCCCTATCTTCAGACTAGAGAAGGTCTCCCCAAGAGGCCACTGAACTTATCTGGACAATAAGACGCTGGACTTTATGCTAGATATGTGTTTGCAAGGAACGAATCTCAACTGAACTTGAACTGTGGTTATGCATCAAGGTGGAGGAATCCACCACGGGGGGAGGGGTATGGGAGGGGTAGGGGGAATCCCCAGTACCTATAAAACTGTATCACATAATACAATGTTAACAACAATAAAAAAAAAAATTAAATCTGTCATGCAAGCTAAGTGGGAAAATTAATAACAATGTAAAAGCTAAACTATTTTCTGCTTTATAATCTCTCGTTATTAAAATATGTAATAAATTCTGGCATATAAATATTCATATTAAGTAAAGGAAGGGTTTTAAAACGTTCAAGCCCACTAACACTTATTCCATGTATAGTTAAGCATAAACATTAACAAAAAGAAAGAAAAGAGAGAAATATAATAAAGGAATCAAGGGGAGGGGAAGAAATTAAGGAACGAAGAGCACCATGGAATGAACAAAGCAACCAATTGCCCAGTGTCTGTATTCCAAACTCCAACGGCAAGTGTTACAAGGATCACTAGCACTTCTTAATCATATCTCAATCATGTGAGTGATATTCATAGCCAAAATACATACATGATCATTTGATACAAGGAAATGGCTACCAGTTTTGAGGGGCTGTTGTCCCACAGAATTACAGCTTTGTTTCAGTGGATTTTGTAACGGAATTTGGCTTGGAAATCTCATGAAAAGCAGATGGATTCTGGGGAGGAATTAAGTGTCTGCTGGTAGGAGGGTGATGGGTTGTTTCATTAATAAAACACGAACAGCAGGAAAATGTTAATGAATAGACATTCCAGAACTTGAATACTGAATTTATAGCACGAAAAAAGAAAAGCAAAAAGAAAAAAAAATGAGTATGCTACAATACAGCGGTATTTTTAGAAAAGGAGGTGTCAAAGCAACACAGAAATCATTAGTTTTTTTTTTTTAAGCATCAGTTTATGCTACTGTCCGCATAGCACTGAGATGTAGTCAGCTTCAAGCTGGCAGATACATAGAAATGTGGCTAACATTATTTAATATCACATGTCAACTACTACAATATTAGTAATAGTTAATTTTGATAATTTTTGACAGTGATTATTTCATTTAAATCAAGTACTTTGGTTTCTATTGATTTGATAAAAATCTATGTTAATTTTCTAAAGATTTAAACAAATTTTACGCTATAAAATTAATACTTAATTTTCTTTAAGACAAAATCGAAGAGGCACCACTGTCCCTAGTTATTACTTTGAACCCTACCTCCTTCAAATATTTCAAATAAAATACTAACTTAAACATATCATTTCAAACTAATTTGAAGAGAGAGTTTTGACTCTCTGGGGTCATGATAGTATGCCAGACAGTGTAGATGTTCAGTAGAAGTGGCGTAAGTACAGGGCCTTTTTTTCAAAGTCCTATCTGTTTGCATCTTATTAAAGCTACGGCAAGTAAAAACAGACAGACACAGTCAAAGTAGTTTTTATGCCATGTCTCAACATTTGACACTATAATTGTGCATTTACCCACAGTGAGGTAAAACAGCTGAGATTTCTGCAGGAGGGGCAGTCCTTTGAGTTCTTCTGCCACAGGGCTACTCGGCTTCTCCCTGCCAGAATCAGCTATGCAGCCCATGGGGAACGCACGGTGCATGGCCGTGTGTGTCCATCCAGCTCGTGATTGCCATGCTTCCTCTGGCATGCTAGTGCAAGGAGCAAGAGCTTCCCTGGATGAGTGACATTCAATTATCCAAGAAAGAAATTCTTAAAGGACTACATGGTACCGAGATAAATCACCTTGGCTGACAGCTCCATTACAAAACTGACATGGAGAAGAGAAGTAGCCCACTGGGCTAAAGGTATTCTCCTAGCCACTCCCTCAGCAATTGTCCTGACTGAAAAAGGGAACGGTCCCAGCCAGATGATTTGTGCAAGACACAAGAGTCACCTCATTAAAGGATAAGATTTTCTCCAGCATATCAAGGCTCGTGTGTAAAACATCAATTATTTGCCAAATAACCAGTGAGAAGTTCCTGAAAAATTATACTTGTAAGAAATTTTTTGTGATATTGTCCCTGATTAGACTATTTGTCGCCTCTATCTTATTCTAGATCCCCAATCTCCACCATTTATCAAGAACAGATCTCAGGGGCTGGTGCAATGGACTGACGAATCCTCGTCCAAGTGCTGGGATCCCCTATGAGCACTGGTTTGTGTCTAGTCTGCTCCATTTTGCATCCACTTCCTTGCTTATGGCCAGGGAAAGCAGAAATGGATGGCCCAAATCCTTAAGTTCCTGCACCAGCATATGGGACCTGGAAGTAAACCCTAGCTCCTGGCTTCTGATAGGCTCAACTATGGAAGATCTTACTCTTCCTGTCTCTCTGTCAATCTGTCTTTAATAATAATAATAATAATAATAATAATAATAATTTGAAGAAACAAAAAAAAAAGAAGCAGATCTCAGTCTCTTACTTTCCTTGTACATCTCACTTAGGCCAGTCCACATACGTTCCATTTTCTATGTTGTGTCCATCAACTAGCACAATGCAAACCATCTAGCAGACACTTAACAAGTGAATGCCTAACAAGTCCAAACTTTACAGCTGGACACAAATGAACTGCTCCCTGCACTAAGTCAACAGGTAAAATGATCTATTCGAACTCTCTATTATATTGTAGGAAAAGATTTTTTGGCCTTTTTGGGTTTCTTTTCAACTATTTCCACACTATCCCCTAGCATTGGCAAGAAATGTGGCTAAATAAGACATTTGTTTTCATTAGGCAGGTTGCTAAAATTATAAAATTCACAGGGTTATGATGTGGTTTAAGGTAGAAAATGCAAGCAAAATAGAAAATATTTTTAGCCTAAAATAGAGGTTTTGCAAACAGATATTATTTAGTTGATCACTTATGCTAAATACTGAGGGCAATTGTCCTGGAGAAATGTAGTCTTTGGTTAATGTATGAAAGACAGACTATATGAGAAGCTCATTCTGTTAACTGCTTCAGATGAACAGGTTGAAGCCAAGCAGCTGAAGTCCTTGCTTTCAACATACCGGGATCCCTTAAGCATACAAGATTGTATCCCTGGGGCTCTGTGTCCCATCCAGCACCCTGCTTGTGGCATGGGAAAGCAGTGGAGGATTTCCCAAAGCCTTGGGACCCTGCACCTGTGTGGGAGACTCGGAAGAGGCTCTGGGCTCCTGGCTTCAGACTTGCACAGCTGCAGTCGTTGAGGCTGCTTGGGGGGGTGAATCTCTGGGCAAAAGATCTTCCTCTCTGTTTCTCCTCCTATCTGTATATCTGGCTTTCCAATACAAATAAAATAAATCTTTAAAAACTTTTCAAGCATACTACCTCCTGTGTAACTATGAGTATATCATAAATGTTACATTTAAGGAGAATTTTAATGATATACTTTAAAGAACGTTAACTATACTTCTATAGTCTGCCATTTCATGTGTAAGTTCTCTCTACAACCTGTTAGTCTCTGTCTCTCGGTTTCCAGAGTCAATGCTGAGAGTTCTATTCCAAGAGATGCAGTGGAGACGCACACAAAGACGTGCTACCCAAAGTTGCCTACATTCTGCTGTAGTTTTGTGTTTGTCTATTTGTTTGTTTTATTTAAGGAAAACATTCAACAGCACAAGTTCTTATAGTACATACCATAATTTAGTCTGCTACGTAGGGCTGCCTTTCAATTTCTGAATTAATGTTATTCCCATTTTGATTTCAATAGTAGGAAATGTAATGTAAATGTCAAAAAAAAAAAAAGGTCACTAAACGACTTAGGCACATTTCCAATTCCTGTGTTGCATTTTTAATAGTTACAGTAAAAGTGAGTACTGCAGGACGGTCTCTCACAGGAAAATGAGGTGTTGTACAGATACAGCTTTGATATAACTAAAGGCTTTAAAGAGACAGCTATTAAATTATGCATTAGTATAAATGCTGAGTCAGACGTTCCAGAACAAAAGGAATCCGTATTTTGGATTGTATCCTACTTACTCTATGGATGCTGACAGCAAATTATAGGTTATTGGGATCACCAAGGTTGAATGATTAGAGAGCAATTAAATCATTGTGTTTTTCTGGAAATGAAAGAATTAGGGGAAATGGGTATCTATGTGGAAAAAAATAAATGAATTATATAAAATGAACTAGAGGCTTACAGTTTATGATTGTGTTGCCTCACCACTTGACATCAGAAATCACTGGGGGTAGAACTTATACCTGTGCAACTAAATTGAATAAAGGGGTGGGAAAATGCTAGTGGCACAGTAACAACTTTTGAAATTCATTTAAAACTGAAAAAAAAAAATCCTGGATACCTCAAGACATACATAATCAAAGGTTTAGACTATCTTCTTTACAGACTGAGAAGTCTAAAATATATTCCACGTGTAATTATCTTTTGCTTTGTTCTCAAGAGTGACAAAGAAACTGTATTGCAGCCTTGTTCTTCCATACTTCCATTGCACTTATAAACATAAAATTTAAATAAACCTTTAAGCAACATTGGAAGTGTTGCAGAAAATTCAATGCAAAAGACAACAGCAGCCTCAGTTCTTTTCTCAATATATAAAAAAAAAAATCATGTGTCCAACACGGTAGCCTACCAGCTAAAATTCTTCACATTGCACGCACTGGGATCCGAATGGTCACTGATTCTAATGCAGGCAGGGAGCTGGACACCAGTGTGTTTAAGCCGAGGACTTTAACCACTAAGCTACCACACTGGGCCTTCAAAAGAAAATCTTAAATCATCGTCCAAACCTATGAGCTATATTCTGAAATTACACAGTATCCTGAAGTGTGTGCTACACTGGGGCAGCACAGAATGGAGGGAGAAACATAATAAAAAGGAAGTACATGTTCAAGTGAATTTTGGAAATCATCTTAGTTTCTTTTGGTGTGTTATACTTGGATTCTCAGATTCAGTTAGATTATTCTTTCCCTACAGAATGAAATGAGATTTTAGAGAGAAAAATTTCTCATTTTTATTGTCTTTTGCATCAGAAAAAAAAAGAGTAGAGCAGCCAAAAAACAGTGGAGGTGTTTTTTGAAGTTTATCTAACAAACACTGATTATTTTACCTGCTCTGGAAATTGACATAAGTATTAAATACAGTGAAAAGAACAACACACAGTTTTGTTTTCCATACAGAATGTCAGTTCTTTTGAAGAAACACAAAATAAAGAACCAAAGAAATATTGAATTTCAAGTTGTGATAAGTGTGTTGAAATATACCTAAAATATGATTGAAGGTGATATCTGATATCTCTGGTTTACATTAGAAATTCACATTGTTTTTTCCATTTCTCTGAAGGTGATATGAACTTATACATTAAATTATCATTTGTTTGTATGGGGAGTTGCATCTCTTATGAAAGTTTATTGAACCAGACTTTCTGGTTTTTATTTATAGTGTTAGAATAGCAATTAGCTTGTAAGTAGTGGAAGACTTCATAATGCCAAAATCACAAAGTGTCTTCAAAAGTAGAAATGACAGCTTGTTCAAAGATGTTTTGTTGTTTGTCAGTTGTTTGTAAATATATGTGTTTCAGAAATAATTATTGAAAAGAAATAACAAGGTCGAATGCACCAGGAAAGAGTTACCATATTGGTTGCAGATTTTAATCTTTAATGTTATGTGTTAGAAAATAATTTTAAATCAATTGGATTTTTTTTAAAGATTTGTTTATTTTTATCGGAAAGCCAGAAATACAGAGAGGAGGAGAGACAGAGAGGAAGATCTTCCATCCAATGGTTCACTCCCCAAGTGGCTGCAATGTTTAGAGCTGAGCCAATCTGAAGCCAGGAGCCAGGAGCTCTTCCGAGTCTCCCACAGGTGTGCAGGGTCCCAAGGTTTTGGGCCGTCCTCGACTGCCTTCCTGGGCCACAGACAGGGAGCTGGAGGGAAAGCGGGGCTGCCGGGATTAGAACTGGTGTCCATATGGGTTCCCGGGCGTGCAAGACGAGGACTTAACCTACTACACTATCTCGCCGGGCCCTAAATCAATTGGATTCTAACAGAGAAAACAATATGTACTTGTAAAGTATCATGATGAGGTTTCTTTTCACTATTGTAGCAAAAGTGTTTCCAACAAATATCTTCTAACTTTGAGTGATTCAAAAGCTAAGTTGCTAATGTCTATTGGTGAAATAGAAGATTGCTGAGGTGCGCCCCTGCAAAAAATGGAGCAAATCAGAGGCAAGAAAGCCGCCGTCAGAGATGGTGCTTCAGGAGTCCACGCACATCATGTGTGCTTAGAACCTTAGCATTCAGCGGAGATTTCATTCATCACTTTTCACTGACTCATTTTTTTCTAAGACAGGTAAATTACCCATTTCATTTTTTCATGTTGCTTATGATATCACTAATCATTCTCTTACCATGGTTTTGCCCACAATTTTCTTTGACCTGCGAGGAAATGAACTGAATTAGATTCTTTCAATATCCAATGCTAAAATGGGCATCTTTAGAAGCTATACTAAATTTTTAACTCCAAATGTAAGTACCATTTTCAGACATTGCATAACTGTGACAAACACATTGGGGGAATTTGACTCAACTCATCTTGAATAATTAGCACCATATTTTGAGCATCAGTTTAGTGCAACATTCAAAAAAACAAATTGCTAAGTTGTCATGTATTAGAATTAAGATATATTTCCTATTAGCTGAGGCAAGGGTGTCCATCATTGCTACAAATGCAAAAATTACACCTTCAGTGAAAGCAGACAAGGAACATGCACATACAACTCAACAGAATCAAGAGTGCAGCTGAATTGCATTGAGGATGACAAGTGCTTCCGAGGGTTCAAATACTGAATGTTGTTTGAGCTTTCCCAGGAAGTATAAAACCATTTGGATGTAGGAAAGACTTTTACCAAGAAAAGGTAATGCTGATTGATCTTGAAGAATAGTAAGATGCAACCAGTTGATTTTGACATGTCCACATAAAAGCTGCTGAAATTGTAGCTAATTTTTGTATTTCCAGTGGTTCCTTTGCTCATCAACATTATTATCAAATTGTGGTCAGAGATGCTTGTACTGTCCACAAAGTCAAAGCTATTTTCATGATAATGCCAAGATGTTATTTGACTTTTTCACTGCATTGACATTTGCAGTGATGATAAAGAACAAGGCTGGATAAAGAAATTCATTCCTTATCTTGAATCAAGGCCATGACATTGATATATTTCAGTATAAGTCTATGTATTTTTTATTACCATGCACTATTGAGAGGTAAATCCATTGTTACTTAAGAATGTTGAAATAGTAAACATTATTCAATTACTTACAAGATCAAATTATTTATTAAATTTATGTTAAAGATCCCTTTTGTGAACACATATTGTGTGCCAATTTGTTTTTTTTTTTAAGATTTATTTATTTTTATTGGAGAGGCAGATTTACAGAGAGAAGAAGTGACAGAAAGAAAGTTCTTCCACCTGCTGTTTCACTGCTGAAGCAGGCACAATGCCAGGAGCGAGGTCATTCCAAAGCCAGGAGCCAAGAACATCTTCCAGATCCAGCATGCACATGCAGGGTCCCACAGCATTGCGTTATCCTCTGATGCTGTCCCAAGCCATAATCAGGGAGGTGGATGGGAAGCAGAGAAGCCAAGAAATGAACTGGTGCCCAAATGGGATGCTCGTGCTCAAAGATAGAACCATCATGCAGGCCCTCCCTTTTTTTTAGGGGGGGGGATTACTTTTTTTTTTAATTGGCCAATCTTTTTTGTTAATTTTATCTCTTTATATTATTATCATTTTATGATGCAGTTCTTTAGATTGTGGGATTTCCCTTATCCTCTCCCCAATAGCTTCCCACCTCACTGAGTTCCAATGACTACAAAAAAAATAGCCGTGTGCCAACTGCAATAAGTAAAATCAAACTGTATACCTGTGGGTGACAGAGCTTAGAAACCTGCTCCAAGGAGAAGAATATGACAATCAGAAGTACAATGACCAAGAGCAAATGAAGAGACAGAAATACAACGGATATTACTGAAGATTCCCCTGCAAAGGAACAAAACCCTATGCCAACCTCAGAGTTCACCAACGAAGACATCGAGAAAATGGGGGATACAGAATTCAAACTGTTTGTTATAAAACTTCTTGTCAACAATGAGAAGCATGTAAAGCAGTCATTCAAGGAATTCAAGGAACATGTCACACTGGAAATGAATCAAATGAAAGCTGATATATCAGAAATGAAGAATACAATGGAACAAGCTAAAAGTTCAGTAGAAAGTCTACAAAATAGAATGAAGGAGGCAGAAGAAAACAAATCTTAAAATTAGAAGACATTTCCTGTCATCAGTTAAAAACAAACAAAAAGCTGGAAGCAGGGCTGGATCAGGCCAAAAAAAGTATTCAAGAATTAAAAGACACTATTAAAAGGCCAAATATAAGAGTTATGGGAGTCACAGAAGATGCAGAAAAATAAGCTGGGTTGAAAAATGTATTTAATGAAATAAGGGAAAATTTTCCTAATCTAGGGAAAGAATTGAGAAACAACATCCAGAAGGGACACAGAACTCTCAACAGGCTTGAACAAAAGCGATCTTCACCAAGACACATAATCAAGCTGTCTTCAATCCAACATAAGGAAAAGGCCCTCACTTTTCTAATATGAAAAAGAATTCGGAAGATTGAGATAATGGGGCTCGGCATGGTCATTTAGCATATAGATCTTCATTTTGCATGAGCTGGGATCCCATATGGGTCCCAATTTGTGTCCCAACAGCTCTACTTCACATCCAGCTCCCCAGTTGTGCCCTGGGAGAACAGCAGGGGAGAGCCCAAACCTTTGGGACCTTGCACTCACTTAGGAGACCCAGAAGAAACTCCTGGCTCCTGGCTTCATAATGAGATCAGCTCCGGCCACTGAGACCAGTCGGTAAGTGAATCAACAGATAGATAATCTTTCTCTTTGTAAGCCTGCCTTTCCAATTAAAAATAAATAAATCTTAAAAAAGAAAAGACTGTACTAACGGGTATCATGTTTTCTGGTTTATACTCTGTTATACAGGAGTTCAAAAAACATTTAAAAAGTAAAAATAAGCCTCAATATGAATATCAATGAGGAGCGTTCATTTTAGAGGGATTGAAAAGTGAATCTCTCAACTGCAGAGGTATCTGAGGACAAGCTGGACACTGCACTGGGGGCAAGTTGTTATGGAGGGAATCATACTCTCTCTGAATTTAGACTTCATAAACCTTTAATCCTTTCCGCATTGATTTTTAGCATCTTGCTTGCTTCAAGATCTGCCAATTTGATCACAGTCTGCACTGAGTAAAAATTTAGTGTTCTTAGAATTGAGTGAAATTGGATTGTGTATTTTTGGGAATTAACTCAAATGTTAATGGTTGATAAAGAAAAAGAAGAAACTGAGGAAGAAATAAAGCACTGAGAATCCAGGTTTGTATTTATGTATATGTGGTATCCAAATGATATCACAATGCTTCTCAAAAGACGAAGGAATTGAGCCATTCAGGATCGTATCCTGAAGACAAAACAGGTTCAATAACAAGGAGTCTCCATCACCTAGAACTGATCAGAGAAAAAAAGCTTTCATCTGAACAGCAGATGAGGATTCCAGCACCTAACTGCCTGCAACCTATGTCAGGATACCTGACTTAAGTTTTATCGAGTGGATTTGGGACTGGCTTAAGCATGGAAGTTGCAGTCATTTGTAGAGTGATCTCTCTCTGTGTCTCTGTCTCTCTCTTTCTCTCACTGTCAAATAAACATATTTCTAACACAAGAATTATCCAGTGGTCTTGGAATCGGGTAACATCACCTTTTTCAATCTGGCAATCAGATTCCCTGATACTCATGTTTCTTTTTACAATAAATAAGTAACAATTTAAAAAATAGCCTCCCCAGACAATAACGTTTTGCAGCAAGTAGTAATCCACTGACCATCTTTCTGGGACCTACACAATAAAGGCAAAAAGAGAGAGAAAGAGAGAAAGAGAGAAAGAGAGAAAGAAAGAGAGAAAGAGAGAAAGAGAGAGAAAGAAAGAGAGAAAGAGAGAAAGAGAGAAAGAAAGAAAGAAAGAAAGAAAGAAAGAAAGAAAGAAAGAAAGAAAGAAAGAAAGAAAGAAAGAAAGAAAAGAACAAAAAGGAAGGAAGGAAGGGATAGGAAACAAGGAGAGAAAAGATAGGAATGAAAAAAGGCACAGTTTTAGCCTTAGGTTCTTGCTGCAAAATGACCTTATGTGCTGCACATGCCTGCCAATGGCTTAAACTTCATTGTCTTCACCTCTATTGGGAGCACAAACATAGTTAAGGACAAGGACTCCATTTTCATACAATTTGAAGACTCTCACAAAGAATTTGTCATTCATTTCAATTCTAAGATTCCCTTGGAACATTTTATGGTCAAGATTATTCTTGTCTTCTCTGAGAGTAAAGCAAGTTTTTATTTTCCTGTTCTTATCACACATGGGTTGGATTTAAAAAAACTGTACAACCTTATTTGGTAAATACATGTGCACAATAGAAACAACAAAAACAGAAGCAAGCTTAGTCACCAAAGGAGAACAGTAGAATAAATGGGTGCTGTATTTATAAAATGATGTATAATTGCTAATAAAGTAAATATATTAAAAATTAATTATACTAAAAAGATCAAAATTCAAAAAGAATGAAGACTAAATGTAGATGTACAAAGACCCTACAATATAAATGTAATTATGTAAAATTTTTAATGGCAAAAATTTCTACTTAGTATATTTGAGAATACCTACACATGTAGCAAACATGGAAAAATGATAGACAATAGCTTCAAAATTTTGCAGCACACTGGAAATGATTAGACAAACTGGAAATAGTACATATCACATACAAAAGTTTCAATTCCAACTATTTCATTGATTTTTTGTGGTCTTTTTTTGAGATTTATGTATTTTCAGTTGAAAAGCAGATTCACAAAGATGAAAGGAGAGATTGAGAGAAAGGCCTTCTATCAGCTTGTCACTCACCAAATGGTTTCAATGGTCACAGCTAGGCTGGTCCAAACCCAGAAGTGCAGAGCTTCCTTTAGCTCTCCCACATGTGTCAAGAATCCCAAGGGCTTGAGCCATCTTCTCTTCCATGCCCAGGCACATCGGAAGGAAGCTGGATTTGAGGTGGGGATGTCTAGACACAAGCTAATGCCTATTGGGGTGCTGTTAGTGCTGGAGGCTCAGTCTACAGTGACATGACGCTAACCTCTGCTTCATTGTTTAAAAACAAAAACAAAAAAAGGCCCAGAGTGGTGACCTAGTGACTAAAGTTCTCTCCTTGAAAGCGCCTGGATCCCATAGGGGAGGGTTCTAATCCTGGCAGCTCCACTTTCCATCCAGCTCCCTGCTTGTGGCCTGGGAGGGCAGTCCAGGATGGCCCAAAGCCTTGGGACCCTGCACCCACATGGGAGACCAGGAAAAGGTTCCTGGCTCCTGGCCTTGGATCGGCGCAGCACCAGCTGTAGCGGTCATTTGGGGAGTGAACCACTGAACAGAAGTTCTTCCTCTCTGTCTCTAATCCTCTCTGTATATCTGACTTTGAAATTAAATAAATAAATTAAAAAAAAAGAAAAAGCAAAAAAGAAAGTATTTATAGTAAAATGTTAGCAGACATGCTCCATTGATATTTTTCAGTTCTTTTGAGGTATTTTCTTATAAAAAATGTAAGAATTAAGAATATATAACACTATTCCATTTTTGGGTAGTTCAGTTAATAAACATTGCTTATTTCATGGTTCATTGTTACTATAGGAGATTTATATTAATTAATTAATAAGATAACAGAAAAATACATCATTATTTCATACATGGCTTATACCTAGAAGCAGATTGAGTTGTCAAAAACATGATAAACAATCAATAGAAATGAATATTTAATGTATTAAAAGGATTAAACAAATATTTAAATTCAAAAGCCCTAGCATTTAAATCATTTAAAAGATTATTTCTTTGATAATATTGCATGAGTAGGATTCTAACAATTTCTACCAATTTAGTCTAAAAATCTTAATATTTTAAGGGAAAATTTAATATATAACTAATGTCTGAAAAAACTCTTCAGTTCCTTACAATTAAAAGGATGTCATTACACTTAAAAAGTCAAATTATTTACTCTTTGAACCTTTTTAAAAGTGTTTGGAATGTTAGCATAATTACTTATGTGAATACATTATTCATTTTAGAGTAAGTTGTTTAATGCCACACTATTCTTAAATGTGTAAAGTTCATTTAGAAGTGAGAGCTTCGTTCATCAATGGAGAACACTAAGACCAAAGCTGCCACATTGCAAATCTTCTGAGACTAGAAATATCATTTCTTAAATTTATGATTACTCATCCCACATTCAAGATTAACATATTGTTAGTGTAAAACATGATCTATAATGCTTTCTAACATCTGTTTGCATCCTATACAAACTATGAAACTTGGCTTTCATTCAAATATATTTCTCAGTTTCCATTATAGATAGGTTAAATATAGCAAGTAGGTACACCACAAGGCTTGGCAAAATTAACCACACCTAAACCATAACAATCTAGCCTATTTACCATAGGAATTAATTCAATATTGTGTTTAGAATTGTTGTTATCTAGCAAATGTTGTTCCTATGGAAACAAAATCAAAACGGACAGTAATGTTCACTTAAACCAGCTTGCCTGAACACCAGCTCTGAGGTGACAAGCTAGTTTACATAGTATTTATCCAGTATTGGTCCTGGAGGAGGATTCATCCATATGAGGTCAGAGAACAAATATTGAGCAGTGGGACAAATATCTGCCCAGTGTGATTTATCAAATCGCGTGCTTTTCAGAAATGTCCCAAATCATAGTGAATTGCAGTATCCTGGAAGCAGCTGGTGACTAGCTGGAAGCCCTCTTCTAGGAAGGACACAGCCTCAAATGAGGCAGTTGGTTACTTTAGGAAGGGTGGCTTCAAGAAAAAAACAAATTGTAAGATCGTTGCAATCTGTGTGCTCAAGAGTTGGAAACTAGACAGTGAGCACAGAAATATTCACTACAGAAATGTACCTAGCAAAGTCTATTGGGGTATTATTCTCACTTCTGCATATACCTTCACACACACACACACACACACACACACACACACACACACACACACACACTGTGGTTTCTGAAATACAATTTATATTCTTGGCACAATATTTTTAAAAAGGTCAGCATCTATAGACAATAGCTCATAGGAAGGATAAAAGCTAAGCTATAAAACATGGAGATTTTTACTGCAACTGAAAATTAAATTTAGGTCTGAAATTCCTGGCAGCCAAGGGAAGTAGCAGACTGAAGTACCACGACTTCCTATCATTTGGAATGAGTAAAACTTGCTCTCAGGGAAAATAAACAACTTTTTGTTTTCAACTTAGATATACTTTTTCACATGAAAATAATATTGGGTAACAATGCCTTTTTATATCTATAAAAAACGTGGAGTGTCAGCATTCAGCTGTTGTTTATATTGGTAGAACCGCAACTCTGGTTGAGGAATCAATTGGTACCAATTTCTGTGAAGCAGAAGTGAGTTCACTTGCACTGCTTTCTAGCACTCTATCTTGAACCTGTGTAGAGAAACGAATTGCTGCCATGTCTTTTAGATAAATATTTATGTGGGGCACTTACCAAACCATATTTTCTTAGAGCTGAAAAGTAGTTAATTCAAGATTGCACTCTCAGGCAAGTACCTGGCACATACATCTTCTTTGTTGATGGCTGAAAGCTACCAGATGGTCTGGCAACGTTACATTCTGCATGGAAATCAAGAAGTCTCATAATACTGTTGCCTTCTTGGAGCATTATCCATTGCCCACATGGAGGCCAACAGTAGAGGATTTATGTGAAGAATCAATTTCTAAAAAGAGTTTTTACTCTCCTTTTTCTGAAGTGATCTCTACATTTTGAAAGCCATCTCTACTAGATAAATAATTTGAGGCAATGGCAAAGATTCAGTGGGAAAACAGACATGTGCCTCATTTTCAAATTCTGCAATGGATATGGGAACAAGAATGTGGTTTATCTAGTATCCAAGATGTGCTCTCCTGGATGCCTGGAACATACAACTGGGAAGAACCTGGCTTAAGACAGTTTTTGAAGCAGTAGAGTCTGAATTGGCTTCTTTTAAACATCACGACTATGAGCACCACTGCCTCATTTGGACCAAATAAGCACCAGATAGACTGAAGGAACTCTTGTTGCACTTATTTACTATGGCTCATGGAAAATTAGACTGTGCCAAGTGGAAATTTAGTTGTAGCCTAACCATTAGAGAGAGTGTAGTCTGTAAATCACATGAACTTGTTCGGCAGTTTAAGAAACATTTTGAATTCTGATATTGCAATAACTTATTTTCGTAAGAAAAAAAATGCCTGCTTTTTAACTTCCTTTTCCATAATTATCTGTATTCATTTGAAAGGCAATGAGAAAGAGACAAATTTTTTATCCACTGATAACATTCCTAAAAAGTCCACAATATGTGGGGCTGTGGCAAGGCAAACCCAGAAATCACGATCTCCCACAACAGGTGGCAAAGATCTAATGACTGAGTCATCACCTGGTACCCCCCAGTGCATCTATAAACAGAGAGCTAGAACTGGGAGTAGATCCACGTCTCAAATCCAGGGCATTGCAATACAGTGTGTGGCTTAATCATTGCATCAAATGTCTGGCCATGCTTTTCCTAATTCTAATGATAGGAATAAGGAGTATCTGGTTTCCAATAAATTAAAATGTTAAATAATAATATTCAAATATATGTGCATATCTACCAGGAGGGTTAAATATATCCCAATTCTATATCATGTGTTATTGAAATTTTGTTTTCAGTTAGGCCTTTTCTATACTTGCATCATCTTCTCTGAATTTATAATGGAAATTTTGCATCTTGATCTTCTTGTTGTTTCCACATAGTACCTCCATTTTTTCCCCCAAAACATCCATTACCATTTTAAATACTCAGTATAATGCACTCATAACTTTTGTCTATTTTTTCTTGCTCCAAGAATGTTTGTGAAGTCTGTTAGGATTACTTCTATAACCCAAGGTCTAACACTGTGATGCTATACATATTTGACACCATACAAATGAATAGTTCGTGATTAAGCTAAAGAATGTATCCAATAACTAATGATATCTGCATTTCCTGGGTCTGTAATATATAATGATCTATAGTAAATGAAATAGTATATAAATGGGAATAGCATGCCTGACTCAGGAGTCATTCTTATGGATGAAGTAAGTGAGGATTTTTGAAAAAGTTAGATCTGAAAGTGCTAGATACTTTATGCAATTTTTAAACAGTGAAAAAAATCTTAAAGATTTATTTTTATTATTGGAAAGTGAGATATGCAAAAAGGAGGAGAGACAGAGATCTTCTCTCAGTTGACTCACTACCCAAGTGGCTGCAACAGTCAGAACTGTGCCTACTGGTCAGGAGCCAGGAGCATGCTCCCACGCTGTTGCAAGGTCCCAGGGCTTCGGGCGTCCCTCGGCTGCCTTCCCGGGCCACAAGCAAGGAGCTGGATGGGAAGCGGGGCAGCCGATACACAAACTGGCACCTGTATGTGATCCCAGAGTGTGCAATATGAGGACATTAGCCTCTAGGCTGAACTGAAGCTTATCACAGGATTGATTATCCCAGACTGCAACTCTCTGAAACAATTTATTTTATTTTATTTTATTTTATTTTATTTTATTTTATTTTATTTTATTTTATTTTAAAGATTTGTTTTATTTTTTATTGGAAAAGCAGATATACAGAGAGGAGGAAAGACAGAGAGGAAGATTTTTGGTCCGCTGATTCACTTCCCAAGTGGCCACAATGGCAGGAGCTCTCCTGCTCAGAAGCCAGGAGCCTGAAGACTCTTCTGGGTCTCACGTGAAGGTGCAGGGTCCCAAGGCTTTGGGCCATCCTTGACTGCTTTTCCAGGCCACAGGCAGGGAGTTTGATGGGAAGCAGGGCTGTGGGGATTAGAACCAGTGCCCATATGGGATCCCTGCCCGATCAAGGCAACCCGGTGCTTCCAAGGTGAGGACTTAAGTCACTAGACTACTGTGCTGGGCCCTATTTGTTTATTTTTAGTTGATGTTTTTACAGACTGGAGAAAAACAGAGTCACAAACAAGGACAGAGAAGTTTGTTTCTCACCTCTGAAAAGATCCAAACTTCGGCTGGTGGACCAAGGTTGAAGGCAGAAGCTTAATTTTGGTTCCCAACATAGGTGCTGAGTCTCGATTGCTTGGTCCATCACTGCTGCTTTCAGAGCTGTAATTGGAAGCTGCAGCAAGAAACCAAGCCTACGTGAACTGAGATGGAACACAGTACTTCAAACTGACAGTTTAATTTTTAGCGAAAATGTGTTCTGCCTAAAAGTCTAAATGGGAGCTGGTTTGATGAAGAAGCCATGAAAGTTATGCAAATAGTTTTGATTTGCTTACTAGATTTCAAGTTTACCAGTATTTCACCATGTAAAAATTTGCAAATCACACTAAATGAAAGAAAAACAAAGTTGCTGGTCATGCTAGAAAGAGGAAAGAAAGAGAGACAGAGAGAAATCTTCCATCTGCTGGTCTACTCCCAAGAAAGTCACAACACATTAGGCTCATTCAGACAAAAACCTGGAGCTTCATATGTGTCTGGCTTGAGTGCAGCAAGGCAAAAGCACATAGACCATTTTCTATTGCCTTTCCCATGAGTATTCTCAAGGATCTAGACAGCAAGTAGAGCTGCCAGGATACAAACTGGCATGAGTATGGGATAATGGCATTGTAATATGAGCACAGGACTGGGGAAGGAATCTTATGGACAGGGCAATTATCGTTCACTTATTTTGCAGCCAGCCTGGCAGTGAAAAGAAATCATGTCAACAATTTCAATATACAGATCTCCAAAGTGTTCTTAGGTGAGGGATGGGCAGAGAGATGTTTACTTTGTTTCCATTAAATTAGCTTCCAGTTTAAAAAAAAGTTGCATAAAATAACTCCGTAGAATTCTACATCATTCTACACTACATTTGTTAATACCTTTTTTAGGTGAATGTAAATATGATTCTTTTAAGAGAAAAATATGTTCAGATTATCTCTTAAAGATTAAGAGGGCTCTGTGCAATGGCTCAATGGCTAAACCCACACCTAGGCGGCACTCGGATGCCATGTGGGCGCTGGTTTTTGTCCTGGCTGCTCCACTTGCCATGTAATTCCTACTTGTGGCCTGGGAAAGCAGTGGAGAATGGCCCAAAGCCTTGGATTCTGCAACTGCATGGGAGACCCAGAAGAAGATCCCGGCTCCTGGCTTCAGATTGCCTCAGATCATCTCTGACCACTGTGGTCATTCGGGCATGATCAGTGTGTGGAAGATCTTTCTTTCTCTCCTTCTTTCCATAAATATGATCTGCATTTTCAATTTAAATAAATAAATAAATAAATAAATAAATAAATAAATAATTCTTACACTTTATCTCTGTTTGGACAATTTCTAAATTGAAAGAGCAAAGCCATACTTCCTGTTATGAAATTTCAATCTGAAAACATCTCTTTTTGTTTTTGATGTATATCCATGAGCAACCCTAAGTTACTTATTCATTCATTTCAAACCAATAATATAGTGTTACAAGGCTCATGTCACTATTTGGTGCATTAAAAATATTAACAAAACAGGTCCTTGGGATAACTTTTAGTCATATTTATATATTATGCATGTAAATGAGATACTTCTGAAAGACATAAAAATGCAATATTCAGAGAGATGTGTAGATCCTATTTATTAATATAAAAATGTTACTGTCAACATTATTTAGAAGTAGTTTACTTACAAGGATACTATGTTTCTTGCATAATTTTACTTTCTTTCCAAGCTGCTGTTTCCCTCCCCATGCCTTACATGTCATTATTGTCAAGAGCCAAGTCCAGTATCTTTTAAATGAAGCCTAAACCCAAGGACAAAACATGACTTTGGAGCTCTGTCTGTTCATCCCTTGGGCACCACATACTCCCTCCAGCCAGACATAGGCACTTCCTTGATCATTGAAATCATTGATTTCAAGTAAAGATTTGATATGTTTACTGAGAGAATGATGTGCTACATGGAACCTTTGGCTTAATGCTCAAAGTGCAAACAATTAGCAGGTATAGCAGCAATCTGCCAAGCCTAGAAGAACTAGATCTGAAATTTCTTCATGCGTTAAAAAACTGAAGCAGACTTTGCATTAAAAAAAAGAAGAAGAAGTATTGAGTCCACATAGCATCACAGCCTATACAAAATCTTTGACCGTGCATCTAAATAAATACCTTGGATAAGAAAACTAAAGGGGATATACCATATATGAGAAAGCTCACTGAAAGTAGTTAAGTATAAACCTTTATGGCTTTAGATCCAGAAAATGACCCTTCTCACTCTTAAAATTCATCAGAAACACATCCTACAGATAGACGTTTAAGCACTTTGAGCTACAGTGAGATTTTTCATGTAATCTATATATCTTCTATGTTCTCTGTCATTGTATTTTTCACTTTCTTGCATTGATATATTATAGATATTATATGTCCCACGTGTAATATAGCATTCTGACTTGCACTTTTGCCTCTACTGACTGCAGACACTAATGGTCACAATAAGTGGACTGTTTCTATAATCAGTACACAGAATCCAAGAAATTATTTCACAGAATTATAAATATAAAAGCAGTTGCAGATATTTGCATTGTTTTTAAGTTGTTACATTTGTCATATCTCCCTACAAATATATATGAAGCTACTCTTTAAAGGTAAAACAGGCTTGTCTGTATATAATTATTTGTAAACATCTACAGATGAATTCTTCTAGAAAGCTCTAAGGCACTTAGAACTTAATGTAAAACAGTTCATTTTCATTGAAGTTTGAAGTTGCAAGAAGTTGCAAGAAGTAATTTTGGATGACTAGACCCAAACACCAATAATCCAGAAATGAGGCATCAATTTAGCAAAACTACTATTTTACAGCCATTTGTATATGTGTGTGTATCAATTAGCTAGTTGATTTTTATATGTCCCACTATCAACTCCTCACAATAATGTGTTGCCATTTTTACTATATTAAAGATGGAAAAACTAGGGTGAAGAAAGTAAAATTACACATGTGGGCATTATGAAGAATTAATTTCAGATGCAAACACTGGTCTTAGTACAATAAGCAGCTAGATCTAGATAGCAGATTTTCTGGAAGTCTGTTATTTAAATGACTGAGAGAATTTTTTTTTTCACACAAAAAGAATTTGCTATTAATACTAGTACAAAGTTACTAAGAAGTTCTGACTAATATCTGTATTGCAATAGCCAAACCTTATCCTGAGAAATCTCCACTTTTCCTTTTGCCCAAATAATTTTCTTAAATTCTAGGCAGAGGAAAATGTCCTACTAGATCAAAAGCAGGATGAAAGGAGAAAGCAATTTTCTGTAAAGAGGTCTTTACATAAGAGAGAAGTCTAAAATCTAGAGGAGTTTAAAAGCCTATACCAGATATCACATTGAGGACAAAAAAAAAAGAAGATCCGTTTTAAGATAAACCATTAAAAATCGAGTCTCATTTTCTAAGTAACTCTTTCCTAAAGGGCATCATTGCTCAATTCACTACAGGGAAGTTTCAAGTTGATTTCTAAAACATAAAGCCTCAAGAATCACCTATCCATTTATTATCATATTCTGCCAATTAGGTAGTGTGTGTTGATAATCCTTTCTCATAATAAAAAAATGCAGCTTTGTCTATATTATAAACATTTCATATACATTAATGTTATTATAGCTATTAAGCCCTTCAGAAGCATTATTCTAATTCTCTACCAACTGTAATAGTATTTCACAGAGCCAGGAGCAATGAAAGATGCGAGGGCTGGAAGAAAAGTCTACAATCAACAGTTTTTCAAAATTTCTTCTTTTCTCCTTTTACAGATACATAAAAGTGAGATATGAATGCCATTCCTTTGTAGCCAAGGTTAACAGGACTTTAGTCTTTGAGCAATCTATTGGTCAATCACTTGGCCAGACGGTAAACTAAAAACATACTTGAATGTCAACTAATTAGTTATCTAAGTGACTCTTATATTGGAAAAGCACACAAATGATTCCTTTGTCTTCAAGTACTCCTTGCGTCTGACTTTAAAATGCAAGTTTACACAATTACAGTACCAATCCTTCAGAATTTTCACCTGAAATAATCAGATGGTTAGATGGATATAATTTCCCATATTTAGAACTATGAAATGTGCTTTTCTTCAATTTGCAATGACATTATGATATCACTCCTGCTAATATTTAGCTGGAGAGCTACTTATCTAAGAATCAATTTTGTTCTTTGGATAACAATTCAGAATACACAGGGTTTTTCATGTGTTGCTGAAACATAAAATGCCCTCTGTCTCAAATGATCATTTATAGGTTTTCTCCTAGTCTTTTAGCCTTGACTTTACATTCCTAATAAAATGATTTCCAGGAATACATGTGTTTATCTTAGAATATGCCGTCTTGGGTGTGGCGCAGTGGCGCAGTGGTTAAGGTCCTCTCCTGGCACGCCCGGGATCCCATATGGGCGCCGGTTCTATCCCGGCAGCCCCGCTTCCCTTCCAGCTCCCTGCCTGTGGCCCGGGAAAGCAGTCAAGGGCAGCCCAAAGCTTTGGGACCCTGCACCTGCATGGGAGACCCGGAAGAGGCTCCTGGCTTGGGATCGGCATAGCATTGGCCGTTGCGCTCACTTGGGGAGTGAATCATCGGAGGGAAGATCTTCCTCTCTGTCTCTCCTGTCTGTATATCCGCCTTTCCAATAAAAAATAAAATAAATCTTTAAAAAAAAAAAAAAGAATGTTCCGTCTTGTACTTGCTTTATTTTAATTAAACTACAACAGTCATTTTCTATTTCTTTGTAAGGTCCCCAATACCACAGAAGTTTGTACACAGCTAATCTCCTTTTATGATAAATCCTAATCAAAATAACATCTAGGTTTTGCAATTAAAAATTGTTTTTCAAGAAATGGAGTTCTTGATGTGCTTCATTAAGTACTTCAAAGCACTTGACATACATATGTTCATTATTGTAAAGAACTAATTTGAGTTCACTCCAGATTACTTAAATGATGGTTGCTACTTTGACATTTTATGTATTTTTCTGCTGCATGCTGTGACCATTTAGAATATTAAGAAATGCTTTCTGGGCCCAATGTGGTAGCCTAGTGGCTAACCTCTTGCCTTGTATGCACTGGGATCCCATATAAGCGTGGATTTGTGTCTCAGCTCCCTGCCGTTGGCCTGGGAAAGCAGTAGAGAATGGTCCAAATCTTGGAAACCTGTACCTATGCAGGAGACCTGGGGCAAGCTACTGGATTTGGCTCCTGGCTTTGGAACAGCTCAGCTCTGGCTGATGGAGTGAACCAGCAAATGGGAGATTTTGTTTTTCCTCTCTGAAATCTACTTTTCCAATAAAAACAAATATCAAAAGAAAAGAAATGCTTACTATACTGAGTATCTTTAGACCAAGAACCAGTCTGTATTCAAGAATCTTGGCGAAAACAAATCTTCTAAAAACATTTCCTGGATTCTACTCAAGTATATGCTGTGCTCTGAGAACTGTCATTAATTGACAACCCCACCTCTAACTGAGAGAGAAAATAAAGAATATTTAGTTTCTACATATTCCAAAGTTTCCCTCAACTTTCTCATTTATTCCTGAGACAGAATTAGGAATTGGAAACATCAGAGGCCTCCATGGTGTCTTTAAGGCAAAGTTTTTTGAATGCATTCTCCAGGGATCCTCAAGCTCTGTCTTCTAGTATCCTGCCTTATACCACCAAATAAAACTGCAAAGACAAACCCTTCACACTTCGTTAATCATACTGACTTATACAGCAGCACCTAAATCCATCTCTGCAACAGAGGTTGAGACTAGAAATGATCCCAACTGTCATATTACCTAATTTTCCAGGCAAGTCTCTTGGGATTGGAGCAAAAATTAATAGTTGGGTAACACCAGAGGAGAGCGCTCTGTCAAGCAGTCAACTGAGAGTGCAGGTGGATTTGTCTCTATCAGAGACAGTCACACCTTTTGTTCCCCATGCATTTCTTTTTAAAATTTTAAAAAATTGGTTTTCCTAATACAGTTCCTTATACTCAATGATTATCCTTACCACTCCCTCCACCCTGTTTTCTCCTATACTGTTACAATAGTATAGGCCTTTCTTCAGCAACATTCGCAAGTCAACATTCTGCCATTTAAGTGTACCATGACATTGCAGGAATAGACAATGGTCGAAAGTCCAGCATCCTATAGTCAAGATGTGTTTAGCAGTTTCACTGGGACTCCATCTTTTATTTGTGATTACCGATGCAATCTGCAATGCATCTTCATTTCACAATATACTTGCTTCCACCACACAGCTCCTCTAGATCAATATATGCATATGCATGCTTATATATATATTAAAAATTAATTTGGGTGGAGTTAATTATATATATATATATCTTGTATTTTATATGAACGTTGCCTTAGAGAGAACATAGACAAGAGTAAATGGAAGAGCAGGAGAAAGGAGAAAAGGCTCATTGGACCCAATAGGAAGGCAAGCTAAAAAGAAAGTACAGGCTACATTCCTAAGAGGTTTTAAAATGCAGCTTGTAGTTTGGCATATCCTGGGAAATGATTAATTGGCAATTTGATTCATTTGGTACCATAGAAGAAATAATTTACCATTAACTCCCTGGTGTTCTGAAGGAGTTAATTTTCATCACATGGATGAGCACTTTTATTCCCAGAGAGCATCTTGCTCACTCTGCCTGATCATGGGAAGAGACTCAATTCAAGGAAAAATTGAACCATTTGGAAGAAACATTAGAGTGAATTAGACACTCTCTGTGCTCACCCGTCTGATGTAAATTAGTTCATTGTATGATGCTAGTTGTTTTGGCAAGAAACACAAGGGATAGGAAGATGTACTGTCAATTTAGCTATGTAGTTAACCAACGATATTTATTAAGCACTTACTTTTTGCAGAGAACTATCCATGGAATGGTGACAGTTAGTTAAAACTTAGTAAAACCAAATCAAACTCAGAATTTTTTAGTCTGTCTGCAAAGTTAAACCAGTATATCTTATTTGCACTTATTTTTTCTGCAGATCTAGTAAAACCTCTAGGAAAAAAAGAGGCAAGTACCTATCATGTCGACTAGTATAATCTTTACTCAGTAGATAGGTATATTTTTAACAGTTCTAATGTCATGGCTAACCCCACTCTACAAACTTCACTCATAGCTGGATATTTATGAAATTTTAAACTAATAGGTGATAGTTATCATTACATATTTGCTGTAATTATAATTTGATGTTCTTTCATATAATAATACTAAATGTTTCTATGTTTTTCTTTTTTATTTTTTTGAAAATGTATTTATTTGAAAGGCAGAAAAAAAATGCAGAAAAAGAAGGAAAGTGCAAAAGAGAACTTTGACCTGCTATCTTAATCCTCAGAGTCGGGCAAGGACCTGGGTTATGGTAAGTCAAGTAAGGAACATAGTTTCTTCCAGTACACCCAACTGGAGGCAGGGATCCAGGCACTGGGCCTACCTCCCCCTGCTTTGCCAGGTCGATTAGTGCACGTATATTAGAAGCCAGCAACATCAGCCATCATGTTTTCAATTTCTGAACCAAGCAATAATAAGAAGAAGCGGTTAAAGAAATATTGATTTGGTCAAAAATTTCTGTATTGATGATGTTTTTCCTCTTTTTGAGAAAAATTAATGAAATAATATTATAGTAGACCTTAAATATATTTTAAGGAGAATAGTATCAACTTCAATTTTCATTTAATTTAACCTAGCAATTTATGCACAATATGGAGAAACCCTTGACTACCTTTGATTCAAACATAAATATCATAGTACATGCAAGAGGTGGCAAATTCAGTGTGAATAATAATTTTGTTTGTCCTTCAGGTTGAATTAACATCACAGACACAGTTTAATACAACATTCTCACTGCCTTATCATTGTTAAATGCTCTAAAACATACCGCTGCTCAGGGTCATTAGATATTCTTGCGGGACTGACACGAGATGTATTTGCGTTCTAAGTAGTAAAGTACTAGGAAGAAATGTATGTAGATTGAAATACGAGCTAAATTGAGAGTATAATTCCAAGCAGATGATTTCAGTTCATGCAAACTAATAATATAGATTTCATATAAATAGGCGTTGTTAATTTCTAGAATATCTGAAGACATCTACCTCAGCTGCTTACACTGTGAGAAAATGTTCTAACCACCATGAAGACTTAAGGAATTAACTGTATTTACCAGAGTAATACTCAGTCAACTCTGACATGCAAACTTTCAACAAAAAAGTAGGTTCAGTGTTCATGCCTTCTTTTATACCAAGAAACTAAGAGTGAAACTACCAATATTCACTGGGTAAGGAGAATAATCCCAGTCAACTTACTGAAGAGTTGGTGCTTTCTTATCTTTTTTGCTTTTGCTATTCATTATCTCTTGTGTTTCCCAATTTACTTTCATATCATCTTTTCTTTTTCTGAGAAGAACATTGTTGGAATTTTGATTGGGACTGCATGTGTAGATTATTCGGGGTAATAGGGACTTTACGAGGATGTTGATCCTGCTGATCCAGAAATGTAGTAGATTTCTCTAGCTTTTAAAGACTGTGTATTTCTTTTAATGTATAAATTTCATATTGTGGTTTAAGGTTGATTTTTGACTCACAAGCATCTTCATGATTCTTTATTACTACATGTCTATAAAATACAAGTCACTTAAATTACATACTATCTATCATAATGTAAATACTACTACTGATCTGTCACAGTTTCTTTGGCAATTAATTGATTGAAAATATTAAATATCTTTAAAGATTGATTTATTTTTCTTGGAAAGGCAGATTTACAGAGAGAAGGAAAGGTAAAAACAAAATTTTCCATCAACTGGTTCACTCCCCAAACAGCTGCAATGGCTGACTCTGAGCATTCCAAAGGCAAGGACTTTGGGGTCTCCCACATGGCTGCAGGATCCCAAGGCTTTGGGCTGTCCTTGATTGCTTTCTCAGGCCACCAACAGGAAGCTGAATAGGAATTGGAGAACCTGGGATATGAACTGGTGCCCATATGAGATCCTGGCACATTCAAGGTGAGGATTTTAGCAACTAGGCTAATGCGTCAGGCCTAAATACTTAAGGGTATGCCTGACACATACAGAATACTCATTAAATATTAAATTAGTCAATACAACATCAATAGATTCCAGATTTTTAATCAGGTACCACTGATTTTCAAGATAAGACAGTATTGTAATAAATTCGAACTACCATCCCAAGGAAATTCAATTGTGTGTTAAGTAAAACTACATAATGCTATGAGAAAGTAAGAAAGGAAGGAAAAGATTTGACTGTATTTTTTAAATGAAGAGTAAGTAACTACTGTAAAAGTACTGTTTTTGAATGAAACAAAGGTAGAATCAAATAACTAGATAGCTAGGGAGAAAAGCAATGCTTAAATAGATAATAGGTAAACTTAATAAGGAGTAGGATAAATTAAATATGAAGTTTTCAGGCACAGGTTTCAACACAAGTTAATATTCTAAAATCATTAGCTATGAGTATTATTCTATCTATCATTAGGCAATTGGGGAAACATGACTTGGAGATGGTATAAAGTAAGTGTACAATTCTTCAAAGTTGATATAAAATGACAATCATTTTCCTTTTTTCCAGCAATGAATAAACATGATTTGAAATATAAAAGCACCTAACAAGTCAGATTAGAATTCAAGAAAATAATATGCCAAATATAGGGAATATCTGTTGGGAAAGAGCATAAAACTGTGATGAGAAAAATAAAAAAATAATAGTACTTCCTCGTGTAGATTCAATAATCTCAATCAAAGTCCTAGAAAACTATATTAAAGGCATTTGTAAATTGATACCAAAGTTTACACAGGGTGGCAAATAATTAATAAGAACCAACAGTATATGGAAGAACAAAGTTATTGAATGTGTGCTACCAGATATATAATAATGTTAATAATGTTAAAGTCATCAAGTCGATGTATGATTGGTGGAAAATATACAAATAAGTTAAAGGAAAAAGTAGAAATTTCAAAAGTCTATACAGATATAATCAACTGAACTTTAACAAAGGAACAAAGAAATACAGAAGCAAAGACTTTCTAACCAATGGCATTTGAGCTAGAAAGCCACGTGAAGAGAAAGATACCTGCAGACATAGACATCAACAGTCAGAAGTTAGCTCAGCCTGGGTTCTAGACCTAAATTTAAGATGGAAAATCATAAACCTGTTAACCTGAGAAAGGCTAATTAGAGAAAATACTTATCACCAAGCAAAAAAGCCATTTAAAGAAGCCACATGAGGTATGATTCTAGCAATGAGTCATTCTGGAAAAGGAAAAATTATGGGGATGGTAGAAGCAGCAGTTACTAGATATTACAGGCAATGGAGGGAGGAATGAAAAGTTGGAACATGGGAGACTGTAAGGTTTTCCAACAGTGAACAGTATAATGCTTGAAGGGGAATTTAGATAACAGGAAGAGTGCGATATATGGTGGCAGAAAACATACTGAAAATGATTATAACTTGGTTCCAACTTTGCTGTGAATCAAAGTTGCAAAATCAAAGTCTATTAATAATAAGAGTACAGTTATATAGATGGATACTTGTTTTTCCACATGTAGAGAAGCGTCAAGATCATACATTTGTGAGCTAATACAGCAACTTGTCTATGGGTTACTTTGAGGCAACTTGTGTATACTACTCTGGGTACTCCATTAATGAAGCCACAAACTGAGTGACACGTGCTTGGAGCTAAGATCCTGTTCTATTCTGCCTGTTCTTACTTTCCTGGTTATTACACAAGTTTCCTGTATTTCACCTTAAAAAAATCTTAAAATCATTCCTCTTTTGAGTGGAGCAGCATGAAATATTATTTTCCTTAAGCAGCTTGAAGAATCTGGTTTAGTGTAAGTAATTTCTTTTTTATTTAAAAATTGGTTTTTAAATCATGTTAGAGTCCAAGGATATATTTCTCTTTCTCTCTCAGAAATTGTTTTTAACCATGTAACAGTAATAAAAACCTTCTTGTCTTAAATTGTGAGTCTTCAGTTTGTGTTAGCAGCCTTTCACACACGTCTTGGCTGAAGTGTTAATCCTGTATTGAACTCTGGGTTGGTTAATGTGCTTTTCTCATCATGTTACCTTCACACTCGGCTCCAATTTACAAATCTCAGCTGTGCAGGCAATTTTGCTATCTTTTCACAAGATGACAAAATTCTTGATTTGATGATGATGTGTGAAAACTTGCCACTAAAAAAATAAATGTGATACAAAAGCTTTACTTTTCTAATCACTAACATAGCTTGTGCGGTTGAAAAGATTTATAAGGAAATGAAAAGAGCTGCATCTCCAAAATCTAAAACCGTATCAAAGAAGAAAAACAAAGAACCCATGTATTAGATTTATGTTAGCTGATTGTCCCACTATTTTTAATATTATAATTAGGATTGATAAATGTAACAAAGTAAAGAATATAGAATGGGCAAACTGTTAAATATTTCAAAAGAATTAAATTACATGATGAAAGTATCCAAGCTTCACTTTTTGTCACTGTATACTGAATGCAGGATTTTTCCCTAAAATCTGAATAAAGAATAATGATGCTACATAAGTGTAGGCATTCTAGATAAGTAAGTCAAAACACTCATGTCTATATAATTGTCTGCTATCATGTTCTATTAAAAGAAGAGACAGATTTGGGGAGATCTTGGTCAAGGGGCACACAATTTCAGATAGACAGGAAGAATATAGTTAAGAGTTTATTGTCAAGCCTAGCATGGTAGCCTAGTTGCTAAGTCCTTACCTTTCATCTGCCAGGATCTCGTAAGAGCTCTGGTTCATATCGCAGCTGCTCCACTTGGCATCAGCTCCCTGAGTGTGGCATGAGAAAGCAATCCAGAACAGCCCAAAGCTCTGGGACTCTGCAAATGTGGGGGAGACCCAAAAGAGTCTCCTGGCTCCTGGCTTTGGATTGGCTCAGCTCTGGCCATTGTAGCTGCCTTGGGGAGTGAATTAGTGCAGAGATGATCTTTCTCTCTGCATCTCCTTCTCTTTGTATTTCTGCCTTTTTTAATAGAAATAAATAAACCTTTTTCAAGAAAAGAGTTCTACTGTGGAACACGATGGCTACAGTTAGTAACAAGGCACTGCATGAAGGAGGCCAAGAGAAGGGCAACAACCAAGAAAGTGGACAAGGAGATATAGGAGAGAGAGCAGGTAGAGAGGAGAAAGGCAGGAGTGTGTGAGGTTAGTGTTCCTTCTTCCGGGTATCAGGTTGGCAGAGGTTCAGTTTTGAAACACAGAAATATTGCTTTTGAAACTCTTCCCTACTGTGTCTTTGCCAAAGCTATACACGTCTTCATCAGTCGCCACATTCAATACAATTTGACACACTAAATGTTTTTGTTCTCTATTAAAGCAGATTCTCACCGAATAGATGTGATCCATTCATTTTGTTTTGAAAATAGATGCTTGGGCCCGGCGCGGTGGCGCAAGTGGTTAAGTCCTCGCCTAGCACGCCCGGGATCCCATATGGGCGCCGGTTCTAATCCCGGCAGCCCCGCTTCCCTTCCAGCTCCCTGCCTGTGGCCTGGGAAAGCAGTCGAGGACGGCCCAAAGCTTTGGGACCCTGCACCCGCGTGGGAGACCCTGAAGAGGCTCCTGGCTTCGGATCGGCATAGTATCGGCCCGTTGCGCTGACTTGGGGAGTGAATCATCGGACGGAAGATCTTCCTCTCTGTCTCTCCTCTCTGTATATCCGCCTTTCCAATGAAAAAAATAATAAAAATAAATCTTTAAAAAAAAAAGAAAATAGATGCTTGAGTGACCCAAACCGTTCATGTGGGTATCTGCACGTTGAAAAGAGGGCATCCATTTTCTCAACTGTATCTTTTGTTAGGCAAAAATCAAAGAGTGCACCTGTGTGTAGTGGAAATGATCAGGCATGCTGATGGTGGTTGTGGTGATCAATGAGGAACCGCAGTGGAGGCACTGTGGCACACAGTGGGCCACTGGAGGTTAGCTGAGGAAATGAGGCCTGTCACCTTGTCTGCAGAACTCCTTTGCAGGGGGCCACTCCTTAGTTACTGCCTCTTCCAGAATGTCATAGTAATGAGTTACCCGAGTGTGGAATCAATGACCGTATTTTTTTCACATTTGGAATTTACGTCTAATCAAAATTTCGGTGCCCCCCCCCTCAATCTGTTCATGAATTTTATTACCTGTTCTCAAACCAAAATACAGGTGAGGTCGCAACACAATATGCAAAGTCATCCACATTAGCTTTGTCTATGAAGGCAGACTGCAGTATATAAAGTATAGTAAATAATTCAGCTAAGCTTCGCTGAATTATTTCAGATAAAATGAAATAGCTGAATGAAAAAGGGACTAGTGCCGCATAGTAAAGGATTCTTATGCCCTTTCAAACCTCTTGTCACAAAGACATCATAGCTACATTGGCATAAATTCTTGGGTTTTATTTTTTGTTAGTTCATTTCTTGACTTTCTTTTTGAAATGATCATAAATATTTGACTCAGAAGAATCAATGACACCACGCAGTTCAGTTGCATTCCTCAAGATTTTCTTACAGACCAGATGTATATTCTGATAACAAGCAATAGCAGATACCTCTTTGTTCACAAAGGTGAATTTCAGCAAGCTAGATGCGCCTCATTTTCCATTTCCTTGGGTAAGTTGTCATCACATTAGAGACCAAGTGAAAATACTTAGCTCTTTTAAGGAAATTAAATCTAATAGGGGCTTTGTTTAATTATCTGAGAGCAGAGAGTCAGCCAGAGATTGCTGCTGGGAAAATGATGGATCCAGGGAAAGCACTTTAATCCAGTGTTAACCTGCTAGCTTTAGTTTCCTTGTGCCTATATTAATTGTAAAAGAGAAATTTTATGTCTCATTTAGATGGATCCTTTATAATTCAAGCCCCCTTTATGTGGTGTATAAAATGTATGCTTAGTTTTTCCAGTAACACTTGGGGAAATGCCTTGTAAATGAGAATATAAATTTGCTTAATTAATCAAACAAAAAGGAAAGGCTTTTAGAGTGCAAAATCATGACGGGAACTAAAGAAAAGGAAATTAAAAAGATAAAAGTTATTACTGCCTAGTAATTTCAATTTATGCTGTAAATAAAATACGCTTAAAAGTGGAGCCAGTGCAAATATGCCTCTGCAGCAGGTTCTCCAGTGTAACTGGCAGTGGCCCAAGAATTACCAATAGGTTCTGAGTCAATATTATTTTCTGAGTGCCCTTGGACTATCGAATTTATTAAGTGGTTTATTTGTACTGAAGATATTCTCCAGGTAACCTGTCCATATACTGTATGTAATTTCTAAGTCACCATCTAAGTACAAAAATTAAACTCTGATGTAGAATGATTTTTATGTTTACCTGGGAAGCGCCTTGCCTCTATAGTTAAGAGAAAAAGTCATAATGATCTAAGAGATTAATGTAGATTATGCCTGAGCATTTACTTTGTATGCCTAGTCAGTGTTTACCAAAATAATTGGGTCATATTCTTAGAGAAAACACAACTCAATAAGCATCTTAGGTCCCTATCAAACAGGCATTTAAGAAGTCTGCAGGTTTATAATGATGTTCAGCCTTATTGTCTTTCAAGTGAGCTGTGTGGGCAGCCTGCGCATAACTGGAGGACCACATGCCAGTGCAGATGCTAGGGCCTCACACAAAACTACTGAATCAGAATCTACAGCTTAACAAGATTTAGTGGTTGGGAAACCCCTACGTTAGCTGATGTCCATATACCAAGACAGCATGTGTGATTTTTATTCCCCAAGTAACGTGAGCTTATATTTTCATTTGGCACTATGTAGTAATTCATAATTTTACATTAGCATACGTACCACCTCCCCTTTTCTTTTTGATGGTCTTAAAGAAAATGTTTTCCTTTTGTTCTAACAGTTCATGGTTAAAATAATTCAAGAGACAAACATGTCGAGGAGCTACATTGGAGCTATGAAATAAAGGGATTCTATATTAAGTAAGTTTTAATTTAGATATAATGTGAACTAAAACACCATCCAAGTTTTAATACTGCAGGCAAAATTAACTGCTTACACTTTTTGGAAACTGTGCCCTTACATTAAAAAAGAAAGATCCTCAAGATTTTCAAATTCTTCCATAAGTTATAGTTCACAAGCTATTTTTTCTATGGAAAATAAATTTGCTTTTTGCATTGCAATTTCAAGCAGTGATTTGATCTTTATCACTACAGTTATAATTAGTTAACATTATAACTAGTTAACATGAGGTTTATTCTATGTGCCAGGAGTTTTCCTAAGTATTGTTGTATGCATTAACTTATTTTAATCACATTAACTAAGAGATGAATACTGTTTTTATTTCTATTTCACAATGTAGAAACTGAGGCAAAGAATGGGAATCAAAACACACTAAAGCTGCAGATTTTTAATTTATTATTCAAAATATAACCTTAAATAGTTTATCTTCAGTATCTACCCTATCTGTTCTTTCTCATCGCGGTGCCCACTTCTTCCTGATAATATAAACATTTTCTGTAATTGGAACTCTCCATTCTTTGGTTCAGTTTGTAGAATATAAATCAGGACAACTTGTTTTTCTTTGGCCTAAAAATCAAGTAATGTATTGTGCTTGATGCCTACACCCCAGCCACCCAGTGATTCACAGCATTTCAGTGAACACCTATTAGCTTGACATGCTAAGCCCTAAGCAAACAGGCCTGCAGCTCACATAGAGGGAACTAAAAGCTGTTTGTGAGAAGGGGGCTTTCCAACAGAAACACTGCTATTTCTGTCAAGTTATTGAATGTTTCATCTGGTTGCTGGAGTCACAGGCAAAATAGCTGGAGGCTAGACAGGTAGATTGCTCTTTTAGAAACAGATGGCAGAACTCACAAGAGATTTGGGCAGGAAAAGAAAACAAAATCTCAACAGGAGTTTCTGGAGAGGGAGAGATCTTCTTTATTAATGCTAGATATAGTGTCTTCCTTTCCATCTCTGATCTTCTATTATTTTCATAAATGATGTGTGATGTGTATCAATGAAATATTCACCCTGGGATCTTTTTCCCATTTGACCTTTTGCAGCATGTTTTGCAAATGAATTGTACTGTTCTATCACATTTGAAAAAGAGATAGTGGGTGACTGTTATTTTACATTTTTATATTTGATATCTGGATTTATATTCCATAAGTGATGATATTGATTGTCTGGGAAATTCAAATATATTTGTTGACTTACTCCTTTTATGATCATGTAGCATTACTTTTATAGTAAGATATATCATTAGAAAAGCAGAACTGAAGAATAATAGCCTTAATAGCATCCAGACAGATTGCCTATGTTGGCAGTAGATAGTAAATTTTCCTCAGCATTTACCTATAATTAGCATTGTGAAGTGATGAGATCAGATAGATATACCAATGTGAGAAGTGCCCTAGCCATGGGAAAGCACTTAGTGGCAAAGAAAACATGAAGTTTTTAATGCAATCTCTCCTTCCATAAATAAGGATAACGCAATTCTTTAGCTTGAAAATCATCGTTCATGAGTGGGGTTACATACCGGAATATCTCCAACATCTAGCAAATCCCTTTTGCATGTTTGGCCCACGTTTTGTGTTCAAGCTACAATCATGAAAAAAGATTTAATTAAATTAACTTTGAGAATCAAACATGTTCCTGTTTCACAGATAGAGATTTTTTTTTTCTCTTCACATGGCCTTTATTACCATATGCTTGTTTATATGCAGTCATTTAACTTTCGTTTGATATTATCAGTTGATTAGACAAAGGAACATCTCAGTTCTGGCAACATTTTTGTGTATGAGGGTATTTTAACAAGTTCAGTAGGGGTGGCCATTGAGTGGTTAAGACACCAGTAGGATCAGCCATGTCAATGGTGACTGTCTCTTAGAGTCCATGCTCTGCTTCGGATCCCAGCTTCCTGCAGCAAGTGACAAGGTGATGATTGACTCCCTGCAACTCCCATGAAATACCAGTACAGACTTCTCAGTTCCTGGCTTCAGCCCGGCCCTAGCCATACTTGCACCAGACATTTGAGGAATGAAGAAAATCCGTCACCAGCAACAATGACAAATTATGATTCTCTATCTTTTGAATATGTAAAGATAGGTAAATATAAATATTTAAAATCCATGGAAAATGTGTCTTATGTAAAAGTTATGCATAGATATTAAAATTTGTTAGCATCAAAAAAATTTATCTGTTAATTCTCTGACAAATTTTAAAGTACCCAAACTTTCAAATGTAAAGTAACCTGTGATTAGAATATTTTTTGCACTCTCAGATTTTATCAGCATCACCAAATGCATAACATATATATAATATATATATAAATGTTATAAGTATATGTGTGTGTAGAATATGTATGTTTTAGAAAATCAATGAATCTTGGAGTAGAATTTTAGAAAGAGTTGTATTTCAACTACAAATTTGGAGGTTAAGAATGTAAAGGTCATCTTTGATTTATTTATAAGTATATTTTTCAAAGTAGCGATTCCAACAAATACAAGGTGTTATGTCATTGTGACTTTCATTCACATTACCTTACCTTGGTGACTAAGTTGAGCACTTTTTAAAAATCATTTGCCTGCTTGATATTTGCATGTTTAGTGCCAATCTTTAGATTGTTTTCTTGCTAGTAAGCTATTTGGATTCTTTATAGGTCGAGAACAATGATCCTTTATCAGATATATAATTTTCAAATTATTTTCTTCCATTATGTACTCAGTTTGTTCACTTTTCTTTGTATTCTCTATGTGGTACAGAAGTATTTTAATTGGATATAAATCAATTTGTGCATTTTTGTTTTCTTTTTGCCCAAATATTTAGGATCATATTTAAAAAGCTTCTATCAAGACACCTATTAACGTGCTTTCCCCTGTGTTTTCCAATTATAGATCTTACATTTAAGGTTTCAACTTGTTTTGAGTTTATTTAGGTATATAAGCAAGAGGCAAATTTCATTTCTCTACATTTATACATCACCTTTCTCAACCACCTTTATTGAGGAGACTGTTCTTTCCTCATTGTGGTTTCTTGAAATTTTTATCAAAGATCAGTAGCACTTGTACATGGAGATTTGTTTCTAGGCTCTGTATTCTGTACCACTGATTCATGTCTTTATCAGTGAGACAAACATGTTGCTTTTATTACTGTAAATTTTTCACAGAGAGGGAGAGACAAAAAGGAGCGTTCGTATATGTGATGGCAGCAAAAAGTGAGGGTGGCTCCAAGCCAAATCAAAGAGCTGAAAATTGCATCCAAATCTCCCACATGTGTGCAAGGGCCTCAGAACTTGTGCCACCCTCCATTGCTATCAATTGCAAGTGAAGCAGTCAAGATTTGAATCAGTGCTCATATGGAATGCCAGTCTCGCGGACATTTAATCCACTCTGCCAGAAGCCCAGCCCTTTCGTGCTAGGTTTTATGACCAATGAGGGTGATGTCTCCAGGTTCATGTTTTCTTTGTGTCGTCATTATTACACTTTGAAGGCTTACTTTTTAATGTTTATAATGTTAATGCTGTAGATACTTCCTTATTTCTCACAATAACCCCAGGTGGTAGAATATGAAAGACTCCACATTTCATCAAAGAGAAAGCTGAGGTTGTGAATGAAGTAATATACTCAACATCACTCATTTGGGAAGAACAGCCAAAATGGAAATGCAGAGGGTCTGAGTACAGAAATGTCATCCAAGAGCATAGTAAGTGTGTGTAGTTTTATTCTTGCTCATTATTTCACTTGTATTGACAATGTTAGTGATAATCCACAATATATGTGCAGGATTCAGTGGGGCAGCACAGGATCTTATTAACTCTACCTGCAAGGCCAATGTCAGATGTTGGAATGCTGGTTGGAGTCCTATCTGCTCTGTTTCTTCTGACAATAGACCTGGAAAGCAGCAAATGATGGCTCAAATTCATGAGCCCCGATACACCAGATGAACTAAATTTCTGGCCTTGTTTCAATCAGACTCAGACCTACTTTGTATGGCCATTTCAGGCTTAAACCAGTAGAGAGGAACTGCCTGCCCTTTTTTTTCCAGTCTTCTTCCCCCTCCCTTACCTTCTGCCTGTCACTGCCTTTCCAACACATTAATAAACTCTTTCCGGTATACAGGCATGAAAAACTTGTAGAAAAGGCAATGGAAATCTCCAGTAAAGATTTCTTTTTCTGACTGAAATTTCTGCAAGAATTTCTTTAAGGAGGAGTATTTAACCCTATAAGATTATTTTAATGATGCTGAAATGATCTTAGATGTAACTAAAATTCATTGAATCAGTAAGGTAGTCCTAAATACTATTGTTAAATACTATTTCATATAAAGAGGCATACCTAATAGGATACTTTAATGAATTGATTACTCCAATTTTAAGAAAAAGACATTATATTCACAATGGCATATATTTGGTGTTTAATTGGAAGAGATGTTTTGTAACTGGCAAAATAACAAGAAGAAGAGCAACAACAAAACTGCATTCTTCTCATCGTCACATAGAATGTTTAGATATCACACAGCTGGTAAAATCGGAACAATTTCTATTTCTTTTAAAATGTGCCAAAATATTAACCAGATAAAGATATATTACAATGTGAGCTGAGCTTAAGCTTAACTATTCTTGCACTAAGAGATTGCAAACTTGTGTTTCACAGTCATAGAAATTAGTAGCCGTCAGAACAATTTAAAACCCATCCAATTAACTGATAACAACTTGCTAGCTGAAGTGATAGTTTCTCCTCCTTGAAATTCAGCCATTCAAGTACAAGGCAGTCCATTAAACTTGACTCTGAGGCCAACCAGTCAACAACAGTCGCATCCAGTTTTCAACCCACTTATGCCCCTGCAAATTGACCAACTGCTGAACTCCATATTTCCCAGAAAGCATTTTATATGATCGGCAGTCACCTCTGCTCAGAGACAGCTTGTCTGGCATAGCTTGCCCTTCCTGGTGCACACAATCAATGCAGCTCTTTCTCTTCAGTGGAGATGACTGGCCTCTTGAATCTTTGATAGAATCTCACAGCTAAAGATGCTACACTACCACTTTTAATAATTAGCAGTGGGATGGATATGAGGGCCTTCCCATACATAAATGATATTTGCCATATTTTCTCAGGATTACTTGTTTTTTAAAAAGTAACTAAATGGAGGAAGAAAATAGTGAATAAAAAGGTAAACATCTCCGGAGTCACATATACCAAGGTTTCATCCTGGATTTACAATTGACTAGTAGAGAGATATCAGTAAATTGCTTCAATTTCAACTTTCTCTTTGTAAAATGGGCTTAATAACAGAATAACTTCACAGGAATATTATGAATCTCCAATAAACTATTTTTGTCTAAAACACAAAGATCCTGCTGGCATATTTCAAACATTGAATAATGTCAGCATTTGCTATTATATTTCAGATTCAATATGATTTGCATTGTAAGTTAGATTTACAAGTGATAATTTTCACCAGCTAATGTTCATTCAGTAAGGTTTAGGAAACAGATAGGCAGTATCTAACTGCAATAAATCATTGTACTGCAAATTTTAGAAGAGGTGTAGATAAATCACACCTGTATTTTGCAAGAGATTAGAAATGCACAACAGATGCATGAAATAATTAACACATAAGACAGATGTATATCAAAACACATGTCATCACTAAAGCATGCAAAAATAGGGCGATTTATGTTATGGATGTTTTATCACTTATTTCGGTTACTCTACAATCTTCTGGACAATTAAGTGTTAGACATTTTCAGATTTTTAATTTCTACTGAACTCTAAAAAAATTGATCCACAGGAAATACTTAGAAAATTAACTGTCACTCACCAATTTTCATACTGTTACTGCATAAGGATGGGCATCAGCAAGCAAAAAAAAAAAAAATCTGCAAACTGACCCAAGTTTTCATTAAATTCATTTTAATCCAAAGACTCTTTTTTGTGTTGTCAGGTTTGTGCTTCTGCTGCTTTCTTTATATTCTTACTTTTTCCCAGAAGAATCTCAAATACTCATACCTTTTCTTTGTTTTAATTTCAAATAAGTCTCCTACCAGTAATGAAAACTAAACTCAGACGTGTTGAATCTGAATGAAAGAAAGGCAACGTGATTGTCAGAATGCATTTGTGTTGGTGAAAATTACACAAGACAATGGACATGTGGGACTGAAGAGAGGGTTGCAGGAACGAAGTGGAGGGCATGAGGGCGTGGCATTTATCACAAAACACACATTAAAAGAAGCGGTTGTTGAATGAATGAATACACGAATTAACTCCAAATGCTGAACATAAGAACCTTGACTCAACAAACCCTTGCAGATTTCTCCTTGGTTCACTGCCAAGGCTCCTTGACATGGACCTTTCATCTGCAGAGGTGTTTCTGGAATCATTTCTTTCCATTAACTCTTTTCCTTTCTAGTTCAATTATTATAAAGCCCAATGATAGAGCATATTCAATTGCACTGAGCCATGTGATTGCACCAGAAAACTACCAAGGACACAGAGAAATTATGAATCTCATAAACTCAGTTATTATCCACAAAGACAATGAGCTTATTTTCTGTGTACTTACTGCATCTTCAACAGTCAGAGTGATATATTCACTTGATTTATGATCAGTGCAACTGTCAAATTACAGGGAATCATGAGACAAGCAGCCACTTGCATTCTTGAAAACTTTAGCTAGGCTGTCAGAAAATGCGGTTTTTCCAAGCAGATTTTGCAAAAATCTGAACTACAGAATAATTCTTCCAACTTGGTGGCTCTAATGAAATGGTTGAGAATTGTGTACATTATCCGTGCAAAATGATCCTTTTGTGTACATAGAGAAAATTAATCAGGTTTTCTTTTACAGCTGTGTCATTTAAATGAAAATAAAGGAGTTCAAGCAAGCAATACTACATGCATGTGCCTAACACATAACTACATCCATATGGGTTATAGTTGTAGTTGTTGTAGTTGTAATGGCAGCCTAAAAATTAGAGTCCTGCAACCTCCTTCTAACTGATGTCAAGGATAATGTCTTATAGCTCTTCCATTTTTAATTTTGTTTCCCATTGCCAATATGAATATAACCTTAACATAACATTATCTAATGGAAATTTATAGGCCCCAAAGAAAATGTAAGCTTAATGTAAGATTAACATAAGCTTAATAAAAGCGAAGACCTTAAAAGACAAAGTTTTTGTCAAAGAACTTTCACAAAAACATATATTGTTACAAAGATTAGTCATACTGTTTAAATGCCATTTGACGTGTTTGTATCAGGAAATTTTATTTCTGGTGCAAATCAATATATAAGAAAACTTAAATGATAGCTTTAAATTAGTCATTGCTGAGCTATATTTGAGAGGTTGGCTTGATAACTTAAAATTGCACATATGCATCATTTTGGTAACTTAATATTTCTACTGAATTTACACATATTAACATCAAAATATATCTTTATGATACATTTGTGTATGTGTATTCGTATGGAATTCTAAAATAGATGTTTCCCTCATTTGCTCTTTCTGCAACAATAGAAATTTGATGCAAATGTGATGCAAAACAGTACAAAATGGAGAAGCCCTGGAGGTGAACACTTACAAAATCTCCTAAGTAGCTCAAGTTTGACTGAAGTCCTAGACTTCGTTTCAAACAGAACACTGAATTATATTCAAAATGCAGTCCGAAAAGATTTGTAGCTGAAATAAACATCTGTATAATGTTTTGAAACTTGAAACTTTCCAAAAATAAAAACAACTAAGTTCCAATACAAGATAGTAAACAGTGATTTTTTTATGTCAGTAAAATGTTGTATGTCCATTAACAACTTACCAATGTACTTGACTAGCTCATTATACATAAAGCCCAGGAAAATAGTTTTTTCTGAGTTTTTAAAATAGAGATTGGCATAACATAAAAACAGCAGGGTAAAGAGGAGTCTAAGGAAAAAGAAAAATCAGTAAAATAATCTTCAAAGAGTGATGAAGGACTTGCATCGAATGTCCTAACTGTACAGTTTCTATAATTCACAGCAGGAAGTTGGCAAGAGTGGCAGGGGGAGAGAGGGCAACAATTGCTCTGCGCAGATCTTTTTGGGAGATGGAATATTCTAATTTTTTTTCCTATTTCTTAAAATTATTTTGATAACAATCTAGACTCCTTAATGTGGAGAATAAAGTTGTTTCTGGCTTTAATCCATCTCACTGGTAGTTATACCTTAATTAAATGAACTCTGGAATTTTTCCTCAGAAATTTAATTGAAATAAATGGAGTGCTAAAAGGATGTTATCACACATTTTGCCATTTTACATTTAGCTCCTTAAAAGATGAACTGTACTCCTTAATTAATCAGAATTAGAAAAGGGGTTCCAGTTAATACCTACTACAGAAGAGGGAGGAGGGCTGTGGGTAAGTGGAGAACTGTGATGAGTCACTAATAAATAGGTCAATATGCGGTGATTTAGACATCAAGCAAGAAAAATCATCAAATATACATAAGCACACACTTTTTGCAAAATTCCAAGTCAGAGGCATTGGCCCTACACAAAACAACGGAGAAAATTCAAAATAAGGTCCTAAGCACTTGCCCCACTCCATCTCAGATCTGGTTAAATAAAGCAGAGGTGTCTTAAGTGCACAGGATTCCCTTGTTTCCTCTCAGCTGAAAGCACTCAACTGAATATTTCACCTGAAATTGTCAGGTAATATACATAATCTTCTGATTACTAACTTTTATCTTTTTGCCTGGACAGGGAGGGAAAAACATCACTGATTCCACATATGAGTGAAGCCAGGCTCCAGAATTTTCTACAAACAGTACTGGCATCTCAATACAAAAATGTTTGCCTCATTCATCATTTCACATTATTTTTACCCTCAGGCGATTGAACAGTGTTTAGTTTATTGTAAAATGAACGTACAATACCAAGGCAGACAATAAAACATAGCTGTGTCTTTTGTGTATGCTTTTCTCAAACATGAGATTAAAATTTACATGATAATCAAAATTTAGGCATCTATTTAAAACTCAGTCATGTGCTGAGAGTGATGTTAGATTCAAAATTAGATAGGAGGGAGGCAGCCAATCCAGTGGAGGCAGCCTTCAGATGACATTTGATTATTCCAATCATATGTGCTACTTTGTTTCTTTAAAATTTCTTTCATTTTGGGATCAGTGCATTGCAGTAGTAAGCTAATCATCATGCAGTGACAGCATCCCATATGGACTCTGGTTCAAGGCCAGGCTGCTTCACTTCCTAATCCATCTCCGTGCTTATAGCCTGGGAAAGCAGCAGAGAATGACTCAGACCCTTGGGACATGGCATCCATGTGGGAGACAGAAAGCATGGTCCTGTCTCCTGACTTTGCACCTGCTCATCTCAGCTCTGGCCATCAAGGCAATTTGGGAGTGAAACAGCCACTGGAAGCTCTGTCTCTGTCAGAGTAACAGAAAGAAGAAAGGGAGAAGGGAGAGAGAAAGAGAGAGAGAGAGAGAGAATTTTTCTTCTGCTGATTAACTTTGAGAATGCCTGTAATGGCTTAGGCTGGGCCGCAGTTAAAGTCTTTAACTCCATGAGATTTCCTATATATGTGGCAGAAACTTGAGTGCTTGGGTCTTCTGCTGCTTTTTCTGGGCCTCTTATGGGGGTGCAGGGCCCTAACACCTTGGGATATCCTCCACTGATTTCCTAGGCCACAAGCAAAGAACTGGATGGGAAAGGGGGCCACTGGAATTAGAACTGACTGGACACCCGGATGCTGGTGCCTTGGGTTGGAGGGGGGGGGCAGAGCTTTAGGCACTAAGTATCGGACTGGGCCATAAAATCAATTTCATTTTTGATAACAGATGAATTAGAAGAATGAGAAAAGTTTACTAGTTGATTCAATTGACTATGTCATCTGATTTTAAATATTCAACATGACATTACTCTTGAGGAGGCAACATGAGAGAATCAGGTAAACGTATTCCTTACATCCCTTCTCCTGGCACTAAGTGTTGATTTTTTTTTTAACCTTTGTGAAAAAGCATCTAGAATTTGGTTAATTGTTGCTTTTACATAAATTTCATTGTGGTATTTTAATACATTTACCTAAATCTACTATTTTTTTTTTTAGTGTGCTACTTTGTCACTAAAATTAATGAGCCCAGAAATCACATCTTTTTCATTTTGTGATGTTTCAGGGTTGATTCTGACTTTGTTGCCTTAAATGAAATCTCTGTGTCCTTAGGATAGGATGCAGCCGTCAGTGTCCTGATATTGTCCACCAAGGCTTAACGTCTCCTCCTTGTACTTTGTCTTTGAAGGAATAACTCAGAAACTTGCTAGGTACTGATGAATTCACCCACACTGCAACAGCTGAAAGAATATTCTTCATTGCAGAATAAAAACAAAATATGTCAATGCGTACAAAGGTATAGTTTCCTAGATTAATGTAATGATATTGACTTCTTTATTACTTTTATGTTTTGCTAAGCATGAGAGTAAGTTTGCTAATTATCTTATCCACCACTACCAGAAAAAAAAAAAAACACTTCTTATATTAGAAAAGTATGATTGAGACAATAATCTTTGGGGTTGGTATTGTGGTGCTCTGAGTTAAACTGCAGCTTACAAGGCTGGCATGCCATATGAACACCATAAGAGATGGAAGATCTCTGTCTCTGCTCCTCTCTGTATATCTGTCTGTGTTTCCAAACAAAATAAACAAATCTTTTTTTTTAAAGCCAGCTAAACAGGCATTATTGTCTACCCTCACTTCTCCCAGACTCCGTTTCATGGATATGGCACCAGTGCCATCCCACAAATTCATTCAGCAGGCCTTCCATCCTGTGTTGATACTTTCTGGCCATGCTTTCTGGCTACCATCTTGGAATGCTTTAGAGTTTTATCTTTGAATTTGGATTTTGTGAATGAACTCTGAATAGGACAATAGGAGATGTATCAAAACTTGACCCTGAGCTCAAGTGAAATGGCACCTTGTTGCGCAAGACAGGTCCAGAGGAGAGGGAAGGTTCTCATTCGTGTCCATTTCTCTGCAGCAGCTTGGAATCAATGTATGATTGATACAATGTACGTGAGCACGTACATCGGCCATCCTACTTACTAACTGCATAGGTTCAAGCTCATGGAACTACGAGGACGGATTCTATTGTCTAACCACATTCAGATGCTACATGGGTCCAGACACTCAGGCTCCAGGACCTTGAAGCTGCCCATTTGCCACAGGTTGCTTCCACTGTGAAAATAGGAGATTGTCCACCTGAATTGTGGCCAGAGACCTTCAGTTTCATTTTTTGTTGGGACACAAAAATCACAGAATTAGAGTTACTCAGCTGTAGTTCAGATAAAAAATAGAGAAGAGTGTTTTGTGTTACCCTCATCAGATAGACCAGAAATGATAATACTCAGTGACAGCAAGGAAGTGCTCAATGGGCACTCTCATACACCACAGAAGAAATTGGGGCAGCTATCCACAGAATTATTTCAAATGTTTAAATTTTATGTATTTACTTATTTGAGAGACAGAAAAAATGCAAGTTTTATATTATTTTAGTTAGCAAATACCAGCAAAGACAGGGCCACAAGCCAAGAATCAGAAATTCAGACAAGGACCCTGCATTGATCATAGGACCCCCATCAGTTCGGCTATCTCTAGTATCCCCCCTGGGTCTCCGGTATCTGTCATCTGGAGTCAAGAGCCAAAACCTGGACCCAAATCCAGGAGGTCCAGTGTGGGATTTGAGTATACTTAATTGAAGGGCCAATGGCATACCGCACATTTTCCAAATTCTTTATTTTTTCCTGTTCTAATTTGTATAAGTTAACCTGTTTAAAAATTGTATATGTACACATTTAAGGGCATAATGCTACTTCCCACCAAAACACCACAATTTTACAAGTGCTTCTCATGACTCACATTTCCACTTTGGGTAATGCTTCAGACTTCAAAAGCAGTATTCCATAAAAACGAAATCCAAACGATAGCAGTACATTGTCATCTGTGGAAACCAAAACTGAACAAAACCTGCATATTCATCAGAAGGGGCATTGTTACAGAGTACTGATGAAATGGAATTTGTGTGGATACAACAATCACACGCACACACACACACACACAAAGTCACAGAATTTTATATTTCGTGTGATTATATTTTGTAAACAAATGATATACAAGCATAAATGTTGCTATGTGTGTTCTCTGGAAGTGAAGTGTGTGCAGTGTGGAAGCATATTAGAAGCGAATAATGCATGAAATAAGCACTCAACTGGCAATGATGGTCAAGTCTACAAGACAAGGAAGAAAGAGGCTGATGATTTCAACATCTCATCTCATGTATTTTTGTATTGAAATGATATGACCATGTTATATGTTTATGTTTATAGTCTATTTTAATAGACTTTTTCCCATATATATGATATGTAAATGCCCATACATTCATATGTATGACTTATTCACATAAATAAATACATACATGGGTTACATACAAGTTACAGAACACTTAATAAATAGAGTATCTTCTCAATGCATACGGATTTATGGTTGCATTACAATAAGTTTCATATTTTTAAAGATTTATTTTTTCTTGGAAATGCAGATATACATAGAGGAGGAGAGACAGATAGGAAGATCTTCCATCCTACGGTTCATTCCCAAAAAGGCTGTGAGGGCTGGAGCTGAGTCAATCCAAAGCCAGGAGCCTGGAACCTCTTCCAGGTCTCCCACAACGGTGCAGGGTCCCAAGGCTTTTGGCCATCCTCGACTGCTTTCCCAGGCCACAAGCAGGGCGCTGGATGGGAAGTGGGCTGCCAGGATTAGAACCAGTGCTCATATGGGATCCCAGTGTAAGCAAGGTAAGGACCTTAACCACTAGTCTGCCACGTATGGACCTAGTAGGCATTTTTACTTATATTGATATTTTTTATATTTAAATTTATATTTGTATCTATATTGCCTGATTCATATATATATATATCCTGTATTTCTCAAGTATATTCTCAGAATATTAGATTATGGTTTTCTTAGATATATTGGTATCATTTCGCTAGTATTGCATTTTGAAAATTGAGAACATAATGTCAGCTCAGTAAGTTACCAATATCATATATTTTATTTTTATATTATGTCTCACAATGTAGCTTCTGTTTTGTGTTTTCTGAGAATACAAAAATTGTTTTCCTTCCCATATTGTGAAAAGATCCTAATATTTTTACCAAATCCTGTTTATTTATTTAATTTTTATTACATTTTAGCCCTAAATAAATGTAATATATTTATATTTATGACTAAATATTTTCTTTTAAGATTTATTAATTTGGCCTGGCATGATAGCATAGTAGCTAAAGTCCTCGCCTTGAACGAACAGGGATCTCTTGTGGGCGCTGGTTCTAATCCCAATAGCTCCACTTCCCATCCAGCTCCCTGCTTGTGGCCTGGGAAAGCAGTCGAGGATGGCCAAAAGCCTTGGGACCCTGCACTCACATGGGAGACCTGGAGGAGGCTCCTGGCTTCGGATTGGCACAGCACTGGTGGTTGTGGTCACTTGGGGAGTGAATCATTATAAGAAAGATGTTCCTCTCTGTCACTCCTCCTATCTGTATATCTGTCTTTCCAAGAAAAAATAAATAAAATCATAAAAAAAAATTGATTTATCAAATGAAAAGTCAGAGTTAAAGAAAAGGGAGACAGAAAGAAAATAAGAAATATCTTTCATCTGTTACTTCATTCTCTGAGTGCCTGATTGCCTGAAACAGACAGGGTTGAACCAGGCTGAAGCTAGAATTCTGTAACTCTATCCAGGTTTCCCAAACACTTGAGCTCTCTTCCACTACTTTCTCAGCAGCATTAGCGGGGTGCTGGATCAAAAGAGAAGCACTCAGAATCTGACCTGGAGTCTATATGGAATGCCGGCATTGCCAGTGACTGCCTGACCTGTGGTCCTGTGTTACTGTCCCAAGTTATTTGCATAGTTTTATATTTTTCCAGATAGATAATCAGTTCTACCCAACACCATTACAAAACAGGTCTGTGCACAGCAGATAATTATATCTATATCACTTATAACCTTTGCATTTTTATTTGACCAAAATTTGGTTCTCTATTTTATTGAACCATTGTCATTATTAGAAGTCTGATTTCAAAAACTTTTTATCAAATATTACTTCTCTGATATTGATGATCCCTTAGGAATAGGTTGTCAACTCCTTTCACAACAGCTTAACTGTTAGAAATATGTGGACTTCTTACTATATGCTTTATAAACTTTTAGGTAACAATGTTTGCTAGAATGGATAGTGCTAAGAATTGTGACTCAAATCATAAATTCAAATTCTACTCATGTGAGTCAAATCAACTGGTAATTTGTCTATACAGTATTTTGTATATATTTTTTAAATCTGTGACGCAAAGAAAATAATTTTTTGTTACAAAAACAGATGTACATACTATCCTTGCTCACTCATCACAAGATTACAACATTTAACTTTAATTTACATCCTGACCATCATTGTTTATATCTTGTTTGTTTGTTTTTATTTCTATACAGATCTCATTTCTTTGGCAATCAGAATTGAATTGCAAATTTTTATACAATTAAAACATTTATTTTCCATTAGAGAATCGTACCTTGCATGTAGTTTAGTTTGCAATTATAACATCACCTTCTATTTGTGTAAATTGTGCTATCTAGTGGGTTTGCTTTTAAATTGTAGCTTTATAAACTGTAGCTCAGGTAGGCACTTGCACCCTTAAGCTGCCCCATCAAATGCTCCTTTTCCATACTGGAGTACATGAGATTGAGTCTAGGTCCTGCCTCTGATTCCAAATGCCTGGTGATGCCCTCTCAGGGAGGTAGCATTGAAGACTGAAGTTCTTGGGTTCCAGCCACTCACACAGAGACCTGACATTAGGCTCCAAGCTTCTCACTGGACTGGTACGATCCTAGATGCTACAAGAGTATGAAGAGTAAGTAAACAGAAGACCAGTAATCTGTCTCTCCCTGTCTCTCTGCATCTCTCTTCCCTCTCTGTCTTTCCAATAAACAACATGAATAAAACATTGAAAAATAATTACTACCTTTTAATTTGTGATATTTTCTGACATAATTTTCATTGAACTCTAACATTATCTTAAAGTGATTTTTCAAAAAAAATATATACATGTGTATGTATACACACACACATATATATATGTGTTTATGTGTGTGTGTGTATACAGAAAGTTGCAGTTAAACAGGGGGTATACAAATGCTTTCAGAGTGTAAATAGTCTATGGAAGGGAGTGGGAGTGAAATGTGTTTCTTGCAGTCTTTCTTTCAGAGAACCGAACTGCTAACCAGACATCATTGGCACAAATAGGATGTATGAAAAATTGATTCTTACTTACTCTTACGAAGTTTTGCCTTTTCAGTCCATCCTTGAAGTGGATGCAACTCCACTAGACTGGGCTGGGATGTGTAAATTGCTTGTAATAACTATGCTTGGCACTAACACCTCTTTCAACTAATACGAAGTTTGTTTCTATTCATAGTTTCGTGTTCACTAAAGGTTTTCTCATTCTATCCAGAAAGCCTGTTATTCAAATAAATACCCTGGACAACAAATCAAATCTCACACTTGAACTATTGCATGTTCTTTTATTTTGTAAGGATTTAGTTTCGCCGTTTGATTCCTCACATCATCTGTGTGGGTCTCTGAATTTTTTACAGTATACTTTAAATTCAGTGATTACATTCACAATGAGTTTTTATAAAGATTTATTTATTTCTATTGGAAAGGCCGATATACAGAGAGGAGGAGAGACAGAGAGGAAGATCTTCCATCTGATGGTTCACTCCCCAAGCAGCCACAATGGCTGGAGCTGAGCTAATCCAAAGCCAGAAGCCCGGAGCCAAGCCAAAGCCAGGAGCCCAGGTCTCCCACACAGGTGCAGGGTCCCAAGACTTTGGGCTGCCCTCAACTGCTTTCCCAGGCCACAAGCAGGAAGCTGGGAGCTGAATGGGAAGCAGGGCCATCGGGGTTAGAACTGGCGACAATATGGGATTCCTTGCATGCAAGGTGAGGACTTTATCCACTACGCTATCATGCTGGGCCCAATGAGTTGTTAAAATCTGTGTCCCTGTTGCTATATTTAATAATTCCATCTTTTACAACATTTAGTTAAAACAAAAATTTCTCCAATATGATCAATCCAGCAAGTTGGATTCTGAAGGTTAATGTTTATAAAATCAAATTCTGATTTTAACAATTGCTACAATTTTCATTTTATTTTAGGACAAATAACTTTACCTCTATCTATCTACCTCAGGAAATTCTGACAATTGAATGAATGACTTTATCAGAAATGATGCTTAGTTTATGGCAGACAATACATGTGAATTAATTGCATCTAATAAATTGTAGATGTCAGCATTGATGCATAAAAGGCACTGGCTGTGAGGTTGGTTTCCACTATGGGTACTGACTCAGTGCTACCTATTCTACTTCTGACACAGCTCCCAACCAATGCACCTTGGAAAGCAAAGAATGTCTCGTGTGCATCCATCTGGGAGACGAGGGTGAAGCCCCTGGCTCCTGGCTCCTGGTTCCTGTCTTTTAGCTGACCAACTGCTTTTTGGGACTATTTGAGGAGAGAACCAATCATTGAAAGATCTCTTCGTCTCTCTTTCTCTCTGTTTCATTCTGCCTTTCAAGTAAATAAATGAATATCTAAAAGATAAAGTATAAATTACATGAGAAAATGTGGCTTATGCAAACTTTCTTTATCTGACAAAAATGTATATCAAATACTGTTCATTGCCATCAAATTTAAATCTTAATTTGGACCCCTATGTGGCACAGCCACTAAAAGCTGCTGCCTGCAACACTGGCATTCTGTCTGGGCACTCATTCATGGTCCAGATGCTCTACTGCTAAGTCAACTCCATTCAACACCTTGTTAAAAAAAAAAACTGCATACAGATGGTCCACATGCTTGTGTCTCTGTCAACCATGTGGAAAACCGAGATGAAACCCCTTGCTCCTGGATGCTCACTCAGTACTGTCGTTGTGGCCACCTATAGAGAGCCAGAGGATGGAAGATGTCTCTCTCTTTCTCTCTCTCTCTTTCTCTTTTACTTAACTTTTAAATACACTCATGCCTTTCAAAAACTGAATGTGTCTAATTCAGAAATTCTTATTAATTTGTGGTCTCAAAGACCCAAATATATAAACTCATGGATACTTTTGAGTATTACTCATTTTATGAATATAGGCATTCTAGACTATGGTTGCCTTAATCATGTAATATGTTGTAAAGAATAAACACAGGTGCTTGCAGTCTTATTCAGGAATACCCCTGAAAAATGTATGTCCATCTCTATACTTTTCAGATGAAAGTAACAAACGTAATGCCTTTTGTTTTGTAGGATATTGATTCTATTCCAGCCATTGTCAAAAAGAGAAGGAAATGAAAAGGCCTTGTGGTCCCGTTCTGGCTCTGGCAGTGTCTACTGTGTGGCTCTTCCCGCAGTCGCTGCCACCTTTTTCAGTGTGTTTGAAACTAAACCACTTGAGGTACAAAGACATAGATGTTATAAAAATGCCCCCCCCATTCTCAATATTCTGAAAAACCTGTTCTTTAGTAATAATTACTACAATAAACATACTAGAAGTAGGTTTGTGGTGTGTTAGGTCATGTGTAATAACCCTATTTAGTTTTACCTTGAATCATGTTTTTGTGTTTGCTTTCATGTCTACCAAATGAAAAAGCCAAGTATGTTACCCACTAATCAGCAAGTCTCAGTGCAAAGAATGTAATTGGAAAGTACTCAATACTTGCAAGATGCCCTCCTTTATTAAAGTCTCAAATGAGGGAGAACTCTAACAATAGCATCAGAGATGCTGGGATCACAATTGTGCAAGTGTTTGTTATTAAGAGAGCAACACAAGGACTGGCCGTCACTATAGCGATCTTCACTTCCTTTTTATGCTTGACATTCTGCAGCCCGACCCTGTTGCCTAGGAGTTGCTCAGAGCATGAAACAAGACAAGATTAGACTTGACTGAGTTATAGAATACAGATGCCTCAAGCAAACACAATGAAATATGTGTGGTAAGTTGTAATAACAAGGCAAGGATTCTAATTGGAAGTAAAATATTGCTATGTTGTTGTGCAGTTGAATAACATACACGTCCCATGTTCAAGACCTAAAGCATACACTCACTAGTATACAACAATCATATTTTCCAATTGTTTCCTTCAGTTTCACTGCAAAGGAATAGTGAATCAACTGTTGATACTGTTGAAGTTGAAATGAGACTAACTCCACACTCACCTGCCCATTCGCACTCTCCCCCGGCCCCCACAGACACACCTCCACCGCCCGCAGCAGTCTCGCCCGTGGGTGTAGGGGATGTCTAGGCGCCCCACCGTGGCGTGGGCAAACCTGCCCTGTGGACCGAAATCCCTCTGTGCCTCGGGGCCTGTGGTTGGTGCAGGACTGACTGCGTGCCTGCTGCCTGCGTGCTGGCCTGTGCGTGCGTGTGTGCATCAGTCTCCTAATTGCTCAGAGGCTACCAATAGAGAATGTCTTGTGCACATTTCCCCCTGCCCCCCAAGAGAAGCGAGAGAAACCATAAAAATCCAAAACATTTGGGAAATTCCAGAATACTTTCAGCAAGTTCCACCTGCTTTTAAGTAGCCTGGACATACACTGAAGAATCTCAAATTTCATAGATTCAACATCTTCCCACAATCCCTTCATGATAAATTCCTATTTAACATTAGAAATATATATAAACATACAAATTTATATCTCAGCCAAATTCTGGAGGACTAATTCTTTTTGTGGCTTTGGAGACCTTTTTCTCCTTCCCACACCCATCTCCACCTTATGCTGCATTTCTTGGCCCATTGTGTGCTATCTTGATTCTCTGTTTGCTTAGCTCAACTCTTGTGCTCTTAATTCCTATTCTTTCTCTTCCTTTCTTTATCCATGAAAATTCATCAAACGTATTTCCTTATCGAATAACCCGGCCTGAAGTTCCACAAGTAGCCCTTATAGAAACGCCAATCCTGCATAAAAATATCTGTGGTGGGAAGAAGGGGGAAGAGGTTGTAGGGGAGCTTTGCAGAAAGCTCTAAATCTGCCTTGTTTTATTATAGGTGAAGTCAACGTGAAAGCAGGGATGGAAAGCTTAAGAGCTTTTTGATGGTGCTTTCTTCAGAAGATGGAGAGGAGAAGGAGCCAGTGAGGTAGCATCTTGTACAAGAGGCACTTAGGACCAGACCTCTTTATTTTAACTCGGCAAGTGTTCCCAATCCCAAAAACATTATCTTGAGGATTTATGGTTCATGGGAATTATTTCTTAGGCAATTTCCAACCAAATACATAAGAGAATGAAAAATAGGAATAAAGAAAAAAAAATAGTCACTTCTTAGGTTCATAAAACAGATGTTTAGCCTAACAGGTGAATATATATTAATGTATATGTCTGATAATAATTTAAATATTATTAGAATACATTCTTCAGAACAACGGTTTTAAAGTAACCATTATTTCACAGTAGAATTATTTTGTCAGATTACCTGAAACAAATAAAACTTATTTCTAGTTTGAAATTTGAGAAAACAAAGTGATGCTTTAATTTATCATCTAGACCCAATTATTTAAGGAATAGTACTGGATACTCTTTCCTGATGACCTATGACCTGTCTGCCCTTCATTTCTTGAGCTCTTTATTTAGCAGACCCTTAAGTCTCTGACTATAATAGAAATTAGAAACACACAATGCTAAAAAAGAGAAAAACACTTCTATGTGACCAATGAGTTGGTGATAAATATGTATATACAAATTGAAAATAACCACAAAATATTGTTATTCTTTGTTAAGTTAAAATAGTTTGCTATGAAAACATATTATGAAATAAAATAAGAGCTCACATTGGCAGCACATATATTAAGATGGGAACAATACAGAGAAGATAAAATAAAATAAGAGAGCAATAATCCATGTAGTGGGAGAACACTTTGGAAAATACATGTTCAAAATAATTAACAGAAACTGAAAGGCAACAAAAAGAACACAGTCTGGCTAAATCTAGGCAGAAAAACTTAAATAATACTTCCCTAAGAGGCAATGCAAGGATGGCAAATATGAGTTCCAAAACTATTTCAAATTTTAATTATTACAAAAGGCAAATTAAAGACATATTTAACACAATCACATATGCATTAGAAATTTAGCTTTTTAGATAAGACAACAGAAACTTCACAAGTATGTTGAACTAAGGCATTGCACACATTTGTCAATAGTATGTTAATCATTTCATAGTGTACCTGTCATTGTTTTCAAATAATGCGTTTGTTTTTATTACAAATGCTGTCAACAAATCATTTAGTTGATATAAATAGAATAAGGGAACTCATAGAATCAGCTCTACTAAATATATAATCACTGCCTGAATAATTGCTGCATGTCAAAGATTAATGAAATGGCACCCGAGGGGGAAAAATGATTCCTATCTATGCTTGTGGAAAGATACAACTGTTGATTAGGAAATCAAGGTATTGATAATTGTTACCAAGATGAGACATCTATCTCCACTGATAAATGCTTAAGTCTTCTAAGCATATTAGGATACATTACATAGCAAGTCCGCTTAACGTATGTTTTCTAGAACAAAACACAGATGTTCATGTATAGATCCAATCATTGCCATATTTTAGGCCGAAATATCTCAAAAGGGACTCATGTACTTTTATTTTCTATTTTAAACATGTGATGAAATTATGGCATTCGAATGGCTTTAATACACTATATGAATAGCATAATATTGAGAGTTACTACCCAAAAGGAAATGCCTGATTTAATTAAAGATGAAGAATGACACAGCATAATTTCCTTGAATGTTCTTACCAAATGGACATTTGCCCAGAGAATGAAAACATGACCTTTCGCATGGCAGAATATTTTTCATTATAGTCATTGAGGCATAATTTGAACGACAAAAAAAGAGAATACAATGAACTTTCACAACATTTTATACCTTGTTCTATTTTATATGTATTTCCTGTTTAAAAATAGGGTGGAGAGAAAATAAGATGGAGTCAAGTCTAAGGAAAAAGGACATTATAACACTCCTATAAGGTGTTAATTCAATGTGACCATAATGGCAAGTATCAGAATCTACCAGATAAAGTAAATCCAAGTTAAGGAAAGAAAAGTATTTGTTTCTACGTTAATTCTATTTTTCACATAGTTTTAGAACTAATGTCAAGTCATTAGAAACATTAGAATAAAATCTGCCTTTGCTTGGAGGGGAAAACAATAAAACCATAAGAAATAGGCTGTTCTGGAGCTGACTCCTGAAAGCAGGAAAGCATGGCAGAAATAGCTCAGTTAATGACAGGAACTAAAACAGATGATAAGGCCTAGAGAAAGCTTCTAGTGATTGGCAATTTAATTCCCAGTGGTCTAAAGGCAACCTTTGCCCTAATGCCTAACAAAAACATCTCCATGGACAAAACTGCTCCAGAGATGTGTTACTACCGAGAACATAGTTTTAGCGGGTTAGTAATTAGATTTTAAGCATGAAAAGAACAGAACATTGATTTCAATGATATTAGAGGCAATAATGCTTAATGAAACATTTCAATTCTCATTTCACTTAAATCATAAAGTTGCAAGCCCCTCCGTTTCCTTCTCCATCCCCAGTCCCTCCTCCCTCCCTCAATCAGCATTTCATGAAGCATTCCCTTTAATTAACTAAATTGTTGTCTAGCCAGACATCTTGACTTGAGAAAATGGATGTCAGGGGGTTTGCCTGACAGAGGACCTAACAGAGTCTTCACGCAGAAAAGAAACATGACATTACTTCCGAAGGAAATTTATAGTCCTGCTGAATAGAGGCTCTGCTACCAGCAGAGGAAACTGCTCTGGAGGCAGGATGACTGATACGTCACCATATCAGCAGCTCCTTTATGGAAGCAGAGCAAGAACTCCCAAATAAATCAGGTTTGTCACGAGCCTAAATACCATTAGGAATGTCAGCTGGGAACTGAAGTTGGAGTCTCAGAGCTGCAGATAGAAAAGTTTTTGCTGCCTTTTCTGGAAGTTTCTTCCCCAGAAATCCAGGAACCATTTTAGCAGCTTATATTAGTATGTTTCATCTAAAGATTTTCCCATTCAAGCCCATTCATTTTATTTACTTTAGAAAAGCAAATCAGAAAACAAATATATAGAGGAAAAAAGCTGTGCTGTAGGCTTAAAATTCTACAAGTCAGCCAAGAAATAAGTTGTTGAAATTCATTACTGACTCTTGTTGAACACAAGATACTACTACATGAATGAGTGTCACACAGTTAATTCTTACAAATTATGTATTCAATTAAACTTACATATGATTCAAGACATATACAGAAATGTATTGCATTAATCTTGGTTTCTAACAAATATGTTGGTACCAAATAACTAAAAAATAAGTCTGTACACAAAGAAAGAGATTTTTTTTTTTAATATAGAGAGACAAAAACCTCCCATCCATTGGTTTATTCCATAAATACTTACAACAGGTAGGGCAGGAACAGGCTGAAACCAGCACTCCGGGACTCAGTCTGGGTCTCGCTGATAGGTGCAAGGGACTCAAGTAAACTATCACTTGATAATTCATTTGAGACCCAACATGAGCTATTCAAGCAAATATGTTCTGAGGAATGTGTTGCTGGATGGTTTCTTGGCTGTAACTAAATAATAGAGTGTTCTTATACAAACCTTGAATGTATAGATGAGTCACTCAGCATGACCTGTGGGCACACTCAAGAGATGCAGGAAGCACAATATAAGGCTTGTGTTGAGGCAAGGTTGCTGTAGATGTGGCACAATATGCTGATGTACAAGGAGATGGGAGAGGTTTAATAAAGAAGTCTGCTGCGTAAGAAGTACGGTGTAGCAAAACCAGAAAATAATTAACACAATCACTTGATGCCATCACTAAGTATCAAATAGCATACCTCACCGCACATGATATTCTTTTGCATGATTTATAGCACAGTTTACTTATACCAGAAAATTCATCTCTAAGAAGGGAGGAAGGCATGGTACTACATCAGCTACAATGAAACTGACAACCAAGAATTTCCAGCACTAGTGTAGTCTTATGGGTTACCATTGAATATGCGGTCTATTACAGATCAAAATGTTATATGAATCAAGACTTACCATACATACATAGATAATCATATAGGTTGTGGATTTTGTATCCTGTTTTATATTAAAAATTATCCCATTTCCATTTGTGAAGCTGATCTTTCTAACTTCTGCTGCAATATTGTTATAAAGGAAGATAAACTAGGTTAAAACGTATTCTTTTGTTAATATTTCCGACTGCATTAACTTTATTAATTATAAATTTATATTAAAGTCTAAGATTATTGAAATGATGTTTGGAAGGAGCAAAATACACTTTTTCCTTTTCTGTTCCTGTAGAAAAATTCTTGAGGCTGGGTATTTGGAAATGAAGGCAGCTTATCTAGTCCACAGCGGTAAATGTCTGGAAGCATCCTCTGAAAGTACCATATTCTAGGGTACGGCTCATGGTTGAGAAGAATTGAGGACAGGGGCACTGTGAGTACAAGGAACGGAGAGGTATTGTGTATTGTGGTGAGACAAGAAAGAGGGCTGAGGAAGTCAAACCGACAATCTAATCCCTGTGACACCCACCTGTGCAAGATAAGCTTGAATTAAATCCTTGAAAAATAAAGAGAGGAAGCTACTACCTAATATAAAAGAATGAAAACATTCTTTTACATTCATCTGCTGGGACTGCATCCTGACAAAGGGGTTCCTCAAGCTCCTCTATCAGGTCTTCTCCCAGTGGCAGATCTCGCACACACTTGCAGGTTTTTGGGCCAGCCTGACTTTGTCCACTTCCTGTCCTGACCCAAACACTATTCTAGTTGTGCTATAGTTCAGCCACATCTGGTCCATACCCAGACATTGCTCTTGCATGGCTCAGTGGGAGACATAGCCCAGCCTGTCCTACACCCCTGGCTCTCACAAGTCAGTGCTAGAGTCAAGCCCAGTCTGGCATTCCCCACACCCTGTCCACACCCATGCTGTGAGACTCTGCATTCATGTCTAGCCCAGCGTGCTGCCCCCATCCTCGCTCTCACACTTGTTGCTTTTGGTTTAGTGAGAACCAAAACCAACCCGGGCATCCCCTTAGCTCCCCAATTAGGCCTGTTCTCAACCACAGCTCCTGCAGATGCCAGTAGTTTCTCTGACCTAGCTCAGCAAAACCCATGCCCCATTTTGGCCTTGGCCATTGGATGCTGCAGCCTGGCCTGATGCATTCCAGCCCCAGACCCAATTCTTGCTGGCAGGTGCTGCAGCTCAGACCTTCCTTGTCTGCTCTCATCCTGACTTTGCTGGCCTGTCCACCACCCAGGCCAGAATCACATGCTCACTAGTGGGAGCTATGACCCACCAGGAGAATATCCCAAGTTCCCCCATCAGGCTAACTTCTAGACCCAGATCTCACATATGCCAGTGGGTGGTAGGTCATTACCCAAAACAGTCTGAACCCTCCTTCCCAGACTTTGTATAAGCTGGTGGATGTTGTGCTCTCGCCATCCTCAAAACATATTCTTGGGTGTGGCTGCAGGTGCTGCAGGCTGGACCATCCCAATCCCAGAACCCATGAGTATCTGAGATTCCATAGTTAAAAAATCATTTTGACGAACATGTAAAACAAATTTTGATTCAACATTATTTGGGACAATATGTATGCACAATGGCCTTTCTCTTTTTTTTGCTTTTGTCTGTTTGTTTGTTTTTAATTTTAGCTCCCAATAAGGGAGAACACAATATTTTTTTCTGCGTCTAGCCTAATTCACTCAACTTGATGTGCTACAATCACTTGCATTTTGATGAAAATTATTTTATTCTTTCTCATGGTTTACATTCCATTTTATCAGGATACATCATTTTTTATCCATGTATCTGATGATTGACACTTTAAATACTTCTATATTTTGGTAACTGTGAATAGTGCTACCATGCTCAAGCTGGTGCAGATCTATCATTGATGCAGTAAGTATGTATTTTGAGTATATCCAGTTGTGGTTTGCTGGCTCATATGGAAAGTCTAGTTCACACAAATTGTTTTAATTTCTTCTTTGTTATTGGAAAGTGAGAGATACAGAAAAGAGGAGAGACAGAAAATCTTTCATCCAGTGATTCACTCCCCAAGCAGGCTCAAAAACCAGAGCTGTGCTGAACCGAAGCCACAATCCACGAGGCTCTTCTAGGTCTCTCATGCAGGTGCAGGGTCCCGAGGCTCTGGGCCATCCTCCACTGCTTTCCCAGGCCACAAGCAGGGATCTGGATGAGAAATGGAGCATCCAGGATTAGAAACAGTGCCCATATGGGATCCCCGAGCTTGCAAGGCTCAGAATTTAGCCACTAGGTTACTGCTCCAGGCCCCTAATTGAAAATTTTTAAGAACTGTGGAAAATTTTCTTCAGCGGCTCTGTTACTTTTCATTCCCAGCAATAGTGTTTAAGATCCTCACCAGTATTTGCTACTTTCTGGTTTTTGGTAATAACTTTCGAAGAGATGTGAAATGATAGACAATTGTAAGTTTGATGTACATTTCCCCGGTGGCCCATGATGTTGACCACCTTAGCACATATTTAGCCATTTATATTTCTTGTCTGGAAATTATTTACATCTTTTCCCCTGTATTAACTAGGTTGGTTGTTTTTTTATTGTAGAATTTTTAGAGTTACTGAGTTACTGATATATTCTAAATATCAATCTTTTTGGATTGGTAAATATGTTTCCCATTCTTTTTAATGTCTCTTCAGCCTACCGATTGATTCCTTTACTGAACAGAAGCTCATGATTTTGATATAATCCTGTTTATTTAGTTTTGCTTTTGTTAGCTGTTTTTGGGATTCATATTCCGAAAGCCGTCACCTACATCAAAGTCTTGAAATCTTTCCCTAATATTTCTTCCAGCAACTTCATAATCTCAGTGATTAAATTAGGGTCTCTGCTCCATATTTCATTGTGTTGGCATATGTTGAAGGACACAAATCAAATTTCCTTCTTCTATGCTTAGCCACTAGTTTTTAAAGTCATCCTCATCCTTTCTGTATTTAAAATCTCGGCTCATTTCTAAAAAAAAAAAATCAACTGGGTATATGCATGTGGATTTATCTCTGGGCTTTTTATTCTGTCCCATTTATGTATCTAACAGATAGAATCTGAATTACAATAGCACTGCAGTATGCTTTACAGACAGGGGTTATGATGCGCCAGTTTGATCCCTGTCACCATCTCAAACTCCGTCCCTTCACCTGCCTCAGGATCACTTTGTCTATTCTGGGTCTTTGTGATTCTGTATGAAATTCAGGCTGACTTCCTGTAATTCTATAAATAATGTCATTGGTATGTTGCTGCAGATTGCATTGAACCTGTAGATTTCTTTTAGCATTATAAGCCATTTAATAATATTAACTCTCCTAACCAATAAAACAGTATAGTTCTTGTTTTTGCTGTTGTTGGTCTGGATGGCTATTTTCATCATTATTTTATACTTTTCACTGTAGAGTTTTCTCACATAATTGGTAAATTCAAGTGCTTGGGTCCTTGCCTTGCATGTGCTGGGATCCCGTATGGGTGTCGATTCTAATCCCAGAGGTCCCACTTACCATACAGCTCCCTGCTTGTGGCCTGGAAAATCAATGCAGGATGGTCTAAAACCATGGAACTCTGCACCTGCATACGAGACTCAGAAGAAGCTCCTGGCTTCAGATCAGCACAGCTCTGGCCGTTGCGGCTACTTTGGGAGTAAATAAGCAGACAGAAGATCTTCTCTGTCTCTCCTCCTCTCTGTATATCTGACTTTCCAATAAAAATAATTAAATATTTCAAGATAATACTTATAATAATATAACAGCAATTATCAGTAGTAGTATTTTGAAAGGTAGAGCTAAAGATAGAGAAAAGAGAGAGAGAGAGAGAGAGAGACCCTTTTTCCCCTGATCACTTCCTGAATGGTTGTGAAGGACAGAGCAGAGCTTCTCCAAAACCCGATAGCCAGGAGCTTCATCCAGACTTTCCACAAATTTACTGGAGCACAAGCACTTGCGTTGTAATATGAAGCTTTTACTGGCAAGGATTTGGGTCAGTATAGAGCATCTGGGACTCCACCCAGCACCCACATGTAATCTTGGCATCCTAGACGGTGCAGTTCTTCATGCTACGCTACATCCCTGCAACCTAATAGAAGGTGTTTGGTCCTTAAAATGGATTAATTTGTTTTTCAGAGATTTCAGTTAGTTCCCACAAGACAAGTTGCTATAATAAAGAAAGCAAGCTTGCCCCCTAAATCTCTCTGGCTTCCTGGCCTGACAGGTGACATTATCAGCTCTTGTTCTCGCCATTGCAATATCATCAGAAAAGCTGTCTTTTGGGATCTATTTACATTTTTATGAATCACTCTGAAAATCTATTTTGGTACTAACTAGGTAACTAGGAATTGTATCTCATTTCCAAGTGTCCACATTGTCAAGGTTTAAATACTCTGTTTTTATTATTGAAAGCTCAAAGGAAATCTCTGAGAAGCAAGACTTCAACATGTTTCTGTTTCTATAATGTAGTAGGCACTGACAAGTCTATTTTAAAGAATTTCTTGTTTGCCAGATGACACCTGTACAGAAAGTACACAAGGAGCACTAAGTATGCGAAAATAGAAAAATTGCTACCACTGATGGGCAGTTGAAATGCACCTGAAAAGATGAAGAGAGTAACACTATCTCTGTATTTGTTTTGACAAATCTATGACAGCATTGTTCTGTTCCTGGATAGACAAACACAATCTTTGAAATATGTTTCAAGATGCCTAACACTTCAGTTTGTGTCTTTCAAACTGCCTTTGATCATAAACCACATCCAACTGAATGGGAAACAATATCTATTCTTCTTTATAACTGATTGCTAAACCAGCTCTTTCGTCTTTTATTATAGGATTCTGATTTGAATTTAAATGAACATTAACAGAAGCTTTTAAGAGCAAGCTCATAGTTTATTTCTTTCTGTCTGTATCCTGACTATGCATTCACTTACAGTACAATAACAATTATTATTTTTATTAAGACAAATATTGCTGACATCGCTGTCCTACCAAGAATCGATTCATGTTTTAAACAATCAAAAATATCCCTAGCACAACCGTGTAGTATCCCTAACCCCCAGTACTCTTGTATTAATTTGGTCAAATCTTCTGTGTGCTCACAATTCTTCCACACAGAGCACCCTCCTGCATTGCTTTCTAGCAACTGTTTATACTATGAAAAGAATTCTGAATACACATCTAATGAAATCCATATATTATAATTCTTGCCATTTGTGTATTGCCAGAGTACCAAATTGACTCTACATTTTTTATTCAGCAAAAAGAGCATCACAAAATATGATTCCAAGGATACAATTCATGCATGCTAGCAATATTAATTTAGAATGGGAAAGTAATTGCTGTTCCTGTCTCAGTATTAATATATTTGTGTTCATAGCTAACCAAGAGCAATCTCAGTATATTGCTATCATATCTGAAAGAGACTACTGCTTCTAAAAATACTCTGTATCTGAGAAATCCATACTGAAAACTTTATCCAAAGTGAAATGAAAACTTTATCAGCTACCAATAAATTCATGCGTTGTAACTTAGCACTTTTTTAAAAAAATTACTATAAATAAGCACTGTGACCACCTTCTGAGGGAAAAAAAAAAATAGGTCTTTTCTCTGTTCATGACAATATTGCTCATAGCAAATCCGAGATTAAGCTCTGAGTGGAAATGTGGATTTACGTGGCTGTCTAGACTTGATAAGAGGGATTTTTGACTAAATTTGTATGAAATTCAATGCAATCAAAGGTTTTGAAGTTAATGTGTCCCACCTGATGCTTCAAAGCACCTTGGCTGTTGGCGAGAAGATACAGCAATGCCTGTGCTCGTCTTGGTATATTTGGTATGCTGTGTAATTCCCAAGTACCCTGTCAGTGTTTAAACTGGGACCAGGCATGTATCAAGTGAAGACTTGACTTCTGCACTTTCTCATACCATCGTGAAAAACTGCTGAGAAAGTCCAGGACTTTGTATCAAAATGGCCACATGTTTCTTTGACTGTGTTAGCTTCTTAACCTCACTGGCACTATGGAACCTGGGATATAAACCTCTGGTACGGATTTTCTCGGAGGGTTCTTTTTTAAATAAGTATTTTATAAATCTCATCATTTACTGATAATATGATGTATTATGATGTATAATAATAAAATATATAATGAAAACATTTCCATCAGCTGCATGCCATCAGTATTATTTCCTTACTTGCATATTAAATTAGTAATATGAATTAAAAAAAACATCATTTCACAATGTATTTGTGTACATGATGGAAGTTGCCTGGCACAGCACCTTCAGTGGCCTCCTAAATGTTTATTTTTATCTGAAACTATTTATTGCTTGGTATTGTTTCCTACATGGCAATGAATACTGTTGCTTCTATAAATTCCATTGCTCAGAAAAATTCCAATTATATCTGTTTTTCTTCCTATCATGGTCTCTTTACCAATTAAAGTCAGATCAAATTCATATTATGTATCGGGAGAACAATGGGAAAGAACAGATGCTATTAGAAATATTGCCCATTATTCATCAAGTCAGCTTTATTATGACTCCAGCCGTGATCAGACCTATTACGTACAGGTACAATTTCAACTATTTGTCTTATAGTGGCTTTTTAAGACGCCAGAGCCATAATCACTCTGGAGCTTTCAGCACCATGCACAATTTAAGTTTTCAATAGCTATTTCTGTTGCTGATAATACTAGTGATAAAGCTGATTATCTAAAGATAGCTTAAACTACATAGCAAACTGTAGAAGTGAAGCATGAAAAACACTGAAATTTTCTACTGAGGGAAAGGATGAAGCACAAATTGAGGAAGGGTTGACTTTGTCTACCATTTTCCTGGGTCAACTGTCTGTTCCGTGAAGGATCATTAAGGTGTTTTCATGACAGAATACCTCTATGACAGCCCATTAATCCGTCCTCGCTGTTCATGTATTTATTCGTGTTTTCCAAATCGCCTCTGAATCAAGACGAAAACAATATTTGAAGTTACTGTGATGGGTTTCCAGAGAAAATTACACTTGCTTCTAGGTACACACACACTAGTACTGACACGCGGAACAAAACTTACAGAGGCAAAAGACCTCTGCTGGGTTTTAAGCTCCACAGAAAGTTAGGTCCACTTATCAATTCACAGATTGTCATCTTTCACTAAGTCACTGAAGTTCAGGACTGAACACTGCATGGGGCACTTGCCATTTGGACCAAGAAAGAAATAAGAAATGATATAAACCAATTTCCCTTGACAGCCGAGCCACAGATGGAGAAGGCGTTTGGACCATATTGTCTGCTTTAGGGTCATCCCTGAAGCCATTAGCTATCACGATGACGAAGCCTGAGTTATTTATTTCCTCACAATTTTCTGATGTGGCAAACAGCTTCACACTGGGGGCCTGAGTTTTCTTCCAAGAGGTTGCATTGTCCTTGAAAGGAAAAACTGCATTTGATGGATGAATTTTAGCATGAAGAAGCAAATATTAGAGAAGACAGATGTTATGCAAGATGCACAATGTTACAATTTTTTTATATAGCATTAGATTTATGTGCTACTCTTGATATAGTTACAAATTAGATAAACTTTTTTCATGGAGTTCTTGATTTCTCCTGCTTTTAGTTTATTTTGTCATTTGGGAGTAATTTTTGATATTGCCCATTCATTTATTTACTTATACTTTTATTTAGACAGTGAACAAGCATGGAAGATTTTAATAAATATGAGGGCTTGATGGTGTGTCAGAAAACAAAACAGATCAAAACGAAGAAGAACAAATCAAATATCATTACACTGATTGGACTTGACTGTTACTAGGAGAGAAGGTTTTTCTTTCATTAAAAGTCATGTTGAATTAAGTCTATAATAATTAAAAATGAGGAATCAACAGTTAAAACGCCCACATCTCTAGAGTACTTACATTCATTTCCCCATTCTAATCCCAGACTTCAGATGCTGCTGATGAACATAGGATCTGTGCCTCTCTCTTCCCTCTTTCTCTCTCTCTCTCTTTCTCTCTCTCTCTCTTCCCTACCTCTTCACACCTAAAATGAATGCAAAAATGCACTAGGAGAAAAATAAATCAAATGGGAGGTCAGCAGAGTGTTGACAGAGAGCATAAGTGGGAGAAGGGATAGATTTGAAATTCAGTAGGTGTGGGGAGTGTTATGCGAAAACCCCCTAACTGGAGACATCCCAGCAAAATCTCCCAGTAAAGAAGCAGTCATAAAAAACAGTGAGGAAATTGCATTCTGGAAGAAAGAACGCACACAGAATCTGTTGTAGTGGAAGGTGTATGGCATAGTCAAGTAAGCCTGAAGGCAAGTGTGACTGGAAGCAACTGAGTGACGAAGAGTACGAACGATGAGGGCACACGTGTTAGTTACTGCATCTGGCAGTTCATAGTACGGTTCAATTTTCACTTGTCTGTGTTTCTTACTAAGCATGCCTTAAGGGCATAAATTGTGTGGGTTATTTTATATAATGCCTATTTTCTTCACCCTAGATTAAGGCAAAACTTTCTAAAAGATATCCAGAATGAAATTCAAAAACAGTTGTTTTTGTCATTGTTGTGGTGAAGATGAGGGCTGTGGCTTTTATTCTGAAGGAAATGAGCTGTTATTCAAACAGAAGAATAGTTATTAAATTATAATTATTGAAACATAAGAATATTATGATTTGAGGTGGTTTTCAACCCACTGAAGGAGGGGAAAGGTGGTAGCTAGTAAATCCTTGAGGAGAGTTTGCAGAAAATGGACCATGTTTAAAACAGTCAGCATGGCCTATGCCATTAAGCCAGTCATAGTAAGAAACAGATGTGAGACATTGAATCATGACATATAGAGTGGTAGGTGTGATAGCTACTAGGGATGGGGAAACTGGATACCAACACTGGGCAGAATTGTCAGCTATGATCCAGTGGAATAAGTGTTTCACGAAAGGACACCAATTTTTTTCTTCAGCAAATATTTTCATAATATGTAATAAATTTGACTTTTGTCAAATGATCCATCAGTTTTCTCAAGTATTAAATCAAACTAAACCATTAGGTTCATTGAAAGGGTGAGCATCAGAAAGTTAAATATCATTACACAAGGTTTTGCTGAAGTGAGTGCATCTCTGAATATATCTCGGTGTGTGTGTGCAATTCTAAAGAAAGACAATCTACTCTCCCTTTTTAGTTTTCAATTGTTTTTCCCCTTATTGTCATTTAACTTTCATCCCTCCCAATTTGTGAGGTCTATCTTTTTCCTCTTGAGTAACATCAAAATTCATACCACTGATTCAGACTTGCAAATATTTACAAAAGATTAAGCAGGCCACATAAGATGTCAACGACTTCACATTTCTACAAGAGGGAAACAGATTGTAAAGAATAAAAACTTCATGAATTATTGCTTATTGCAAGTCACCATTGAAAAGACTCCATAATTCATTTTTTTATTGAATATGTATTCACTCAACCACAAGAGATGCTAATGTGCTGAACTGCAGAATTCAGGAGCTGTTTGTGCTTTCCAAACTCTAAAACTTAAAGAATACGATTAGGTTTTATGTTCAATTAACATCATCCATATTCAAAAAATTAATTAGTTTTATGGGAAGATAAGGTTCCATTGTATATTATGTCACGTAACAATTTACTTATATTTCACGGTAAGAAAAAAAAAGGTGAGATGCTAACTATGTTTCCAGCTATTCATAGAAGCATCTATTGTATTATTCAATTTTTGAGGATTTATTTATTTATTCAAAAGTCAGGGATATTTAGAAAGAGTGAGAGCAAAATCTTCCATCTGCTTGTTAACTGCCCAGATAGTCACAGTGGCCAGGGGTGCAACATAGAAAGCCAGGAGTTTCGTTCAGCTTTCCCACCTGGGTAGCAGGGCCCAAACACTTGTTTATCCCCCATTGCCTTTCCCAGATCATTAACAACGGTATGCATCAGAAGAGGAGTGCTCCAAAATGGAATGCAAGGAGTCAATTTCACATATTACTAGTCCTGAAAGAGGACTAAATGTAGAAGTTTACACCTGCGATATTTTTCTTCCTAGAGTTGCATAAGTAAAATAAGACATTTATTGCTCCTAGCATTGCATAGCAATAGCATTGTAACATTCTCACAAGTTCCATTTTTTTTTCTTCTTTAGGTATTATGTTTTTATTTGTATAAAAATAGATTATTTATTTAAACAGATGACAGCTATTAATGATTAATTTTATAAAACACACATCATTTATATCACTGGGTATTTAATATTTGGATTTATTTGAAAACAATTTTCATCAAATTAGCTTCTATCATTTATCTTGACTATGATAGAATTTTTAAATAGCAGTAAATGACAACTTTCTTTTTCACTCAAGGGAAAAAAAATCATGAAACAAAGAACATTAAGATGCTTATGCAAATGAACCCTCTTCGGTGATGAATCACTCTAGGATGCCCTTAGTTCTCCTGAAATATTTCATCACGCAGTGCTCTAGCACTGAAGTCTTCTGAGTTAATGAAGTTTCAAGAAGCTGCAGCAGTTATATAATTTACCTGTGAAGTTCTAGTAGACACAGGGAATAATGAACTCTTTTGTTACCAAGTAGCAGCAGCTTTGGTTCTGAAAGTCCTTATCAGTTGTATTTGGCCTCAGATAAACATAGAACCAATTTATAGTGTTTTGGAGAGTGGTTACTCATGACTTACTTTTTAAGGACGCGATGTCCTTTTGCAGCAGGAATACAAATCAAGCATCATCACACATGCCATTCAGCACTAGACAGGGCAAGCATGTTTACACCACAGCTTGACTATACAAAAGCTCCTCTTTCCAATTAAAAACACCTTAAATACCTTTGTCATTTCACATCTGTGTCAAATTGCTTCAAGTTTATTTTTTAAAGGCTACTGTTAAGATGTCAGCTGAGAAACAAAAGTGTTCTACTTGACAGGCATAAGAACAATGCTGTTTAAGACTGGCTAGAACTTCTGTATTAGCACTGAAATGGCAGTACCTCCCAAGAAAGGAAAAATTGAAAGATAATGAATATGATCAATGTTCTGGTATGTGAAATATTTAATCAGGTCATTGAAATAGGAAAGATGTTGATAGAAGTGTTACAATGTATATCAAATGTTTCTGATACACTTCTGAAACCTGCCAAAAAGAAAACCTCTTTGTTAAATACGATCTTTTTGTGATTTTCTTTTCATGGAAACAACTTGAAGACTTCTAGGTCTTCACACATTTATGTGAAGATTTTTGACAGCTCATTAAAAAACCCTCAAGTTTGAGTTTACAAATACAGCATACAGTGTTTCCACTTGGAGAAATTCATACTGGTGGCACAGAATGATTAAGTGCACATAAGTACACTGAATTGTATACTTTGCAATGACTGAATAATACCAAACATAAGTGAAATGTCTGTAATAATCAATAAACAAGTGCATATCAGGATAAAATTGAAAAGCAACATTATTCATTATTTAAGAAATACATTTTTTGACTCCTTCTAATAGTCTCTGTTTACAATTAAAAATCTGAAACATGGCTTATAAAAGCCTTCATTCAATGATTAGTTACAGAAATGTCACTTTATTTTGATACACATTGGTTTTCCTGATATACATTCAGAGGTACTCTGATTGACAGCTCCTGAAGGTAAAATCACAGAGGAAAGGCAAGACAGTAAAGACATAAAGGGAGAGGGGAATAAAGTGGAAAGAAAAAACTGCCTTGCTTTACTGAAATGGAGATTCACCGTGCAGATCTTCTGTAACTAATAATAGTTGTGCACATCAAAGTTGGAAGCATTTCTTCAGCATCGAAAGTACCGTTATGTGCTTTTAAGCTAAGTGCATTAATTAGTGTAAGAGGGCATTAGCACCTTAGTGATTTCTCTTGATTACTATGAAAATGTTTCCATATATAGATAGATAGATAAATATCATCATCATCCTTTGACAATTAGATGCAGACATTTCAAAATATTAAGTAGGTCAAGATATTAACTGTTTCAAAATCAAAAGAAAGAAAGAAAGCAAAAGCAGGCAGGTTGCATTGTTTACATCGAGGTTGCTAACCTGAGAAAAACCAGTTTGATGTAGCTGAATCAAGAGTAACACAGAAAGTAAGCACACATTCAGTGTAGAAAAACAGGGGCTTCCTCTTTATGCCAGAAATGCTTTCCAGGGGGACAAGAAAAAGAGCAATAGAAGGGTCAGCTATTGAGATATTTCTTGATAATTTCACTACCTACTTACTGAGGACACAAAGACATAGCTTTTGGTTGAAGCAACCATGCTAGCTGGAGGATTTCTAAGGAATGAAGACATCAGCGGCTAGCATTGTGGAGCAGCACATAAATCCAACACCTGTGGTCACCACATTCTGTTTGTGTCCTGCCTATTGCAATTCTGATCCAGCTTCCTGTTAATGACCTGAGAAAATCAAGAAAAGATATCCCACATGCTCAGTCATAAGCACCCAGGTGGGAGAGCAAGGAGATACTTCTGGCTCCTGGCGTTACTGCCTGATGCTGAGCGCTGTGGCAACCTGCAAAGCGAAGCTGCAGGGAGAGAAGGTCTGTGCACCATCTAGTACTCTCTCTGTAAACGTGGCTTTCAAAAGGAAGAGGAGGAGGGAGGAAGGGGAGAAGGAGGAGGTGAAGGAGGAGGAGGAGGTGGTGGAGGAGAAGAAGGAGAAATTTAAAAAGAAAGCAAGACATTAAGGTATTCCAGAAGTGAATAGTGAAGTTTGTGAAAAACCTGATCTGTAAATATACCGAGCGTGAAGACTCTGAAGACCAACACACCATTACTTGTTTCTTTCTGACTTTCCTTCCTTTTGCCTTCTTTTCTTTTTCTTCTTTCAATTTCCTTTTTCTTCAAATCTTTTTTTTCTTGCAAGACCCACATGTGTTCTCTGATACGGTGTTATATATATTTTGGAAGTGATAGAGGCATGGTACAAACAAACAACAGTGAAACATTCAATATGTATTTTATTCATAAACCTGAATTCAGATAGTTTTCAGAAATCAGTGAGTACCAAAAAAATTGACAAAATTAATACATATATATAATACATGTTTTATATATATATACCTACATAAAAATAGTGCTGCTTCCAGCCATGTTTCCCAGTGATTCACCTTAACTACATACAGCTTCCTTTTCTAGTATGTATCCATGAGTAAGATTAATTGTTCTCAAATCAATCGTTAATGTATCAGTTTATATTGTCTTTCATTAACTTTCATTATCAGATATCTCCACTCAATGCTGTTGGGACCCCCACCTCGTACAAAAATCAGGTCTAAAAGGATCAAGGACCTAAATCTGTAGCCAGAAACCATCAGAAACCTGTCTAAACTCCAGGGCAATTTCCTCTCTATGACTTTGCCATGTGATTTGTTCCCTTAACTGAACAATCTTGTTCCTTCTTCCCTCCAAACTCTTATCAGGACTATATTCCTATGAACTTCTATGCAAATGTGAAGAAATCTTCCTTCTTTATGTAACAGTGATCAAAATAAAGAACAAATCCATCATCCATGTTCCTATAGCACTATTAGCATTTGTTAATTATAGCCATTGTCAAACTGCTTAATTATTACCTATGATAGAGTTTCAGACTTGCTAGCTACATTCTAATCACTCTGAAGCACTTTGAAAGGAAAATTGTGAATGCTGGCTCTGAATCATAAAACTAGGTTTGACTTTGACCTCTGCTACTTAGTCATTATGTGATCCTAAGCTGAACACTCATGCTGGTCTCCAGCTGGTCTTCTGTAAAACAAATGACATGAGTAAAAGAGCGTAAGTATACTTTCTTCATTGGTTATGTCAAAAAAGGAATCTTCGAATAGTGCATGGACAAGTGCCAAGGTCATGGTCTATAGTCTACGCATGCTGGTCCCCTTCCACCTTTGTTTCCATCTTACATTGCTCACCAAAGCACCATGTCGACATACAAGTAACTTTAGAAAATGCATTTGAATAAAACTAGCTTTGTGTTATGTTCATTATATGCTAGTTATCCTGAATAGGATGGATTAAGATAACAGCACATTTTATTTAAATCCCAAATGTGAGATCCAGGCTCAGGAAGATGGCTTCTGTGGGCTGTAATGTACATTTGTATGGGTAGTACCAGGATTGAGATGAATTTTACAAAGACTCTTTCAGATGTAGCTTTTTTTTTTTTTGTACCTGAACCATTACTTGCGTTATGGTCTTAATTCCAAGTTAAAAATTATCCCATGAGTCTACCTGGCTTGCTTATAGAATAGTGAATGGTGTCCTAGAGTCACTGTCCCAAAAGAGATAAAGGGACATTTTGTTGCCATTTATGGGCAGCCTGGAAGACATGCAGTAACATCGATACCACGTTTTATTAATCAGTTGCAAATTGCTAGGGTCATCTCATATTCAACTAGAGTGGAATTAGATTTCAGCTTTTGATGGAAATAGTATCAAGGAATTTTCATAAGAAAATTGAAATTCTACACCCTCAGGTGCTTACAAGAAATAAAAAAATATCTCATGGATGATCAATTAAATGACTAGGAAATGTGAAAAGGTAAAAATCACAGCAAAATTAACTAGATTTGATGGCAAAAAACCCCAGCAAATTGAAACAAGAAAGAGCCATTCCTTACGAAGATGAGCAAAACACTTGAAGTTGTAAACGTCCCTTTCTGTACTGTTTTTGTTCCATCTCATGGGTAATGATGTTCTTGTTTTTATGGTCATTTCTTCAGCACTACGTTGGTCAGGCAGTAGCATCTATTTCTATAAGAAGGCTTTTTTCTCTTTTTCATCACTGTAGTGATGCATTGGTGTTTTTGTAGCATGTCCTGTAACTTCATGTTGATGAAAATTTCCTGTTTTTCTTCCTATTGTGGTCTCTGTTTACTGGCTTTATACTTTAGGGAATGAATAACAAAAGTGTAGCAGAGACTGACGTGTTCAGATGTAGAGACAAAGTGCAGCGTGTCTCTGTGCATCCACGCCAAAGATGGAGTCCCAATGAAACAGTTGAAAATATCCTGACAGTTGGATACTGAACCCTGACATTGTCCGTTCCTAAAATATGGGGAAACACTTCAACAACAGTATGATGTACTTACGACTGTTCATGAAGGAACACTCATTGTAATACTAGAGGGGAAATCAATGGAGAGAACTTGAGGTGGGGGACAGGAAATCCCAGAGCCTATGGAACTGTATCATAAAGCAATAGTAAAACTAATTTACAAAGAATTTGAGCAACTAGAAAAAAATACTTGAAATCAATACATTCGTCTATTAGAGTCAGCATCTTTCCAAGAACGGTGTATTGAATATAAAAAGGAGCCCATCTGAGAGCATCAGGGACACTAGATATGGATTGGGGTCTTTGTGAAGTAAGGGGAAGCAAAACAAAGACAGAAACCTAGAGCATAACCCCCAAAGACCCGCAAGTACTCACCTAACAGCCATCTGGCCCCAAATAAGGCTTGGAGAATCAGAAGTTATAATTCATGTAAAGTCATAAGAAGCATACCTACATAAAACCTGCTACTGAGGTTGAGTTGAAAGAACGGAATCATCCTCATTTGATGTGGCAATAGAAATTAAACTCTTATTTTTATCAGATTTCTTTTGACCTCCTGGCTTTTCCTGTATAAGAAATGAATTTTAATAAATGCCACACTTTTATCTAGCTACAAGGAAAAATATTAAGCTCTGGGATCAAGGTATTTTTTCAAGTATCTATTGCCATATTACACAGTGACGCGCCCTGTATTCAGTCATGTATTTCAAGAAACTAATAGTAAATGACATTTCACATCCTAACATTGTTCCACTTAAAATACTGGATCCTGGATTTGTAGAAATGTCAAAGAACATCAAAGAAAATATCTGATATTATACCTATCAAGAACTGCACTATGCCATAGAGAAAGCAAAATGCATAACTAAGAGCTATGCTCTGAATTAAGTGTTACATGTGTTTATCCATTCACATCTTCCTCTTAACATTAGTTCTTTCCTTGAATATAATTAAGTCAACCCATGATTTTTCCATTTTACTTTCTTTTAATCATCTTTACCTGGCATTTGTTTTTAATCATTCAATCTGTAACCCTACTACAATTGAAGATTCTTTTCTTAACGATTTTTCTATCCAAATTTTTCTGCAGGATAAGACTCTAGTAATTTAGAGTTAAATGAAATGCTTCTAAATATCTGGATAAAAATAGTTCACTTGTTTGATATTATTAAAGTATTAAAAGCCCCCTCCATATTAGATACTGTAAGCAAAATCCTATGAGAAAACATACTATGGAATAACATATTTGAAACAGGCAAAGAGCTTGAACTAAAAATTATAAACAACAGTACTGAAATAAACATTAAAAAGCAAAAATCAAAGGAAGATATGAAAGATAAGAATTCAACAAAAAGAAAAACCAAAACTTGCAGTAAATCAAGTAGAACACGCATGATGTTATTACAAGTAAGGAATTTTGTAGTAAAGCAATAAATACATATCATCTCATACTCATTAAATGGTATGAGTCCCAAAGCTTAAATAAAATGAAAAACAAAATGGCCAAGGGAGCATAGTTGTATAGATTATAAAGCCACTGACAAGGCCATCCCATACGGGCTCCGGTTCCAGTGCCAGAGGTTTCAGTTCCCATCCAACAGCTTTTGGCTAATGACGTGAGAAAGCAGCAAAAAATGGCCCAAGTCCTCTGACTCTGAGACCCCCTGGGAGATCTGTATACACCTCTTGGTTCCTGCTTTGCCCCAGCTCAGCCCAGGTCACAGTGGCCATTGAGGAATGAATCAGTGAATCAGAAATTCTCTTTCCTTCTCATTTCACCGCTCAAAAAAAAAATTAATACTTTAAAAAATGAAAAAAACATAATTCTTATGCATTGTTTTCTGTTAGACTGTAAAATTAGGAAAACATAAAATATAAAATAGATTAAAATTTTAATAAACAGTTCTTGTTAGTAACTAAATTTAAAATCATGAATTCAGTCACAAATGACACACTAAATTCATTCTCTGTGACTTAACCCATGTTAGATGCCCCCTACTTCTGAGATAACTAGGCTTCCAACATGGGAAAATGTATGTAGCACAACCTTTAAACAGGGGCACACCACGACATTTAATAAAGGGTTTGATTAACAATATCCATGAGGTCTTACACTGACAGGTTAAAATTCTCAGTGCTATCACAAGTCAGTTTATGAACACTCATAAAAAAATAGCACAGGAAATGTACAAATTTTTAAGATACACAGTCTCATTTTCTGTCTTCTTCTATAAGATTCATTATTTTGGAAGATGGGGTTCTTACAGCTTGAAACATAATGTTGAATGACAGCTTGAAACACGAATTCATAATGTGCTGTATCTCAGATGACTCTTATAGATCTTAAGTGATGTGCTCTGGAAAAGGGTACGAGCTACGTCAGGAAGTTTCTCAGGTGGATTGGAGCATGTTAATTCATGGACACTGGATAGAGAGTTATGAAATTCAGCGGTGGTATAAGGCAATGATTCTGAATTATTTTTCAGTTAATGTGTGTGGGTGTGTGCCAGAACATATATATATTTCACTAAATATATATATATATATATACATATATATGTATATTTCACCAAAAATAGTAAAGCATAATTTACCAAGAAGAAAACATTTCTTGGCATATATGTGTGAGAAAGTGGAGGCTAATCTTAACCGCTGACATATATTCAGGAGGAAAGGCTGTGTCTTGCCTGCCTGAAAATTCTCCAGTGAATTCTCATCACTGACAGGACGAAGTTCATATCTCTTATGAAAACATGCAAGACTTCTAGAATCCGGCTTTTATATAACTCCTGAATTTTTGCATTTTACTTTTGCTTAAAGTTCAGTGATTCGGAACTATCTGAGGCTCTCTTGCAGGAGGGCCAGTCGGCTTCTTTCTCCTTTTCTTCACCCTGTCTTATCTTCTAACTCGCACTTCAAAGTTGTGGTTCCTGTCATGTCTCTTTGAAAAATTCCCTGAACAGAACGGCTCACCACCTCCTCCTTTTCTTGCAAAGCATCCTTTTCATATCTTTTGCATGGTATTGTGTTATAACTTTCTCTGAAAGTCTAATATGGGCAGGAATGGTGGACATATTTCTTTAGCGTCAAACAGGAAGAAACTAAAACCTAAACTGCGCCACTTAACAGTTGCATGCCCTTAGGGAATTTGCTTACGGTTTTGGATTGTTTATTTGGGTAATAATATGTTCTTCTGAGTTGTGGGAATATTAAAAAGAGGTCTCAGTCAATAATGGGTGAATATTATTTTTGCCATTTTAGTTGGTATCTATAGGATCTTTGGTGTAATCTGATTTTTGAAATGATTATTTGCTACCCATGAATAACCTTGGATCTTTTCAACTAAATTCAGAGCGTATTTTTTACAGAAACATGAATTAGATGGCACTGTAACTCATAATGTAGTAACTAGCAATACCACACAGGTCACTGGCTTTTTGTGTGTGTATCAAGACTTATATACAGCTTTTTACAGAATCAGGATAGAAGGGTCTAAATACTGCATTGAAAGGGACTATTGGTAACTGGACAATTTCAAAACATATAATTTTGGAGAATAAAATATTAGCCAATATTTCCATGAATAAATGAGTCAAATGAAAGCTGAGCAAGAGGCAAGACAGTAATCTCCTCAATATGGACTATCAATATGAGCAACGACTACATCCCAACTGCCAAGGAGACCACGGGGAATAGGAGTGCCCTTGGAGACCGAGAACTCTGAGGTCACCCACTCCCATCTGAAGCTTCCACAGGGGATGGAAGAAGTCCAAACTCTGCCGTGCAGGAACCAGCCTCATTGGAATGACAACCAGGCGCCCTGAGCAGTCTGCACAAACAGAGCAACAATAAACTTCCTTCCGGACTAGGGAGGGGAGCTTTCTCTGCTCCTTGCCTGGTTCCGGCTCTGGGTCCCTGCCCTCTCTCGCAATGACCATCAGGATCGCTCCAGAAACCCCTCAAAACAAACAAACATACAAATAAACAAAAAAACCTAGAATAGATAGACAACAACAAGGAAACCACAGAATCAGACAGGAAATGGTCAGCGTGGATTCACTCATACCTCACTAGGTGGGACACAAAGATTAGTTACTCCTCACTGGGGTATTGAGAACTTCTCTGCACACCCCTCCTAAAGATGTTCTGCACCTAAACTGTTGACACATGTCTTGTTAGAGGTATAACGCAGTTCAGACCATCCGAAAAACAACCAGGTTCAGCAAAATCATGCTTCAATGCTATAAACAGCTAAATACTAAAATGAAAACAGACACGAGACAGCTGGATAGTAATCTATAGCCATTTTAAGGTGTATAGAACCCAGTAGTATATAAACCAAAATGGAAATGTCTATGAAGAAGTCACAGGATGTGGTTAAGAACTTTCATTTTCTTTTTAACATATTGGTTAATCAATACCATGTCAATTAATACCATAACATTGTAAATTGTTGCTGATGTTATGTTGGGGCTTTGAATTGATTGGGATAGCACTCTGCTGGCTCTACCTTCAGACCAGAGATGGTCTCTCCAAGAAACCGTTGAACTCACCAGGACAATAAGATGCTGGACTTTATGCTTGGTAAATACTTCTAATGAAAAAATCTCAACTGAATTTGAACTGTGGCAATGCAACAGGGTGGACGAATCCACCATGGGGGGAGGGTTTGGAGAGGAGTGGGGGGAATCCCAGTGCCTATAACACTGTGTCACATAATGCAATGTAATTAATAAAAGAAAAGGAATTTTAAAAAAAGAAATATGGGCAATCATGCAAATATTTCTCTATTTTTCTTTTTTTTTAAATTTAATATGTTTCAACAATATTCAGGTTGCTGATCATGACAAACAGGCTAAACATGTTCTGAGACTCTAAATTCTTCCTCTTAAGTAGCCAAATTGTTGAACAGCGTGGTTAATTCTGGTAAACATTTTCCCATTAAGGATTGCTAATATTCCCTGTGGACAAAGTGGGGAAACCCCTGAAGGGCAGCAAGATAGTCTCCTGTGAAAAAATTGGCAGTGCCTTTTACAGCCAGTCTCTGGGGAGTTTAAGCAGCACTGAATGCACAGAGCCTCTGAGTCCTTGCAGAGCACATGGAATTGGATATCAATATAGATAAGACTGGGGAGTCCTGAAGTAGACACACAAACATCATAACCATCTCTACAGCCAACATTCTCTCCCCTTTTTCAGCTTAAATCCCACACAGCATTTTTGTTCTCATGTCACTTTGTTTTTAATAAACACAGTACCGTTCCTAATTGAACTATCATGCTGTTGACTCCCAATGCCATGTTCTCATAACAGAACATCTGTTTGGCACAGTAGACAGGTATAGCAGCACTAAAGCCTGGGTGCTTAAGAAAACATATGAAAATAGAAGTAGCAAAGAATATTACAGGATAACATGGAACATCCGCATATAATCTTCCCTATGAAATGTATCTAATATCCCGCCACACAATTTCCGACACTCAAAGGAAGACACAGAAGATTTTTTTTTTGTGAGTGTTGCAATCTTTTTCAATTTGTCTCAAATTCTGCCCAGAGTAAAACAATGAAAGCTTATTATGTTTTCCTTAGGCCAATCACTTTAGATTTGAATCTGTGAGTTCTTCATCAGTATTTGTTATGAGTTCTCAGTAATACCAACTGCCCATATTACCCCTGGGGGGAGGCATCATTGTAATTACTTTCATAACAGCACCATAACATGGAAAGATTTCCAAATATTTCTGAAATTCATTTCACTTTATTTTCATTTTTAAAAAGTTATAATTTAAATTTTTAAATCAAGCAAATTTCCCAAATAAGTAACTTCGAGATAAAGTCACTAGCAAATTATATTCACAAAAATGCTGTGTAATGCCTCACCCACTCTCATCAGAGCAACCTTTTACCTGAACTAGGAATCCGATAATCAGAACTGACTAGTGACTTTAAGGGATGGCATATGAAATCTGATTAACCATCTCTTACGGTCTCAGTCTTGCGTGTGAATAGCCAAAAGGCTTCATCTTAGGGCTGTGCAACCCTTCCTCTGGCTCATGTGGTCGCACAGTCCTGTCAGCCCTCCCGCAGCAATGTCCTGGAGAAGCTAATGTGCCTAAAATGCAGTTTCATGTCAAATTAGCATATGGTGCGTCATATGGACTGACAGCTAGCAGACTGTTTTCTCAGACCTGCACAGTTACCAGAAAAAGATTTTCAGAAGGGACACATCTTTCATAGAAGAGGCAGCTGCCCAACATACAATTGTCTCCCAGTAGACCAAGCCTGGCAACAGGACTGTCTTAACAGAAAAGAACACTGCCAAGAAACCGACCTTAGAGGGAATGGGAGAGAACAGGGCATGCTATTTACATTTCTTTGAAGTCTCTTTCAAGTTTCGAAAACCATACCTAAAAATATACCTGACTATGACAAGAAATATTCTTTCTGTTTCCTTTGAATGGATTCAAGGTAAGAATGATGAAAAAGGGTTTTCATTCACTCTTGTTTATTCCTACATTTTCTGATATGTCCCACAACCTGATTCCAAGAATGCTATCTGATTAGTAAAACTAAATATATGCCTTTCCTTATCTCTTTTCTCTGTTTCATAGTTAATGATCCTTCAGAAAACTATGCTAAATCTTGTGTGTGCAGCATATTGCACAGAATCTGAAAGCAGCACACAAGGACTATCTGACCCTTGGTGAAATTTGCAAGCAACTCCAACTGTTTCAGCACCACACTGAGCAGTGTCGGTCAAGAATAATTGAAAGATGTCATGCAATTCTTGTTTTTAAAGGTTTATCTATTTTTATTGTAAAGGCAAATCTGGAGAGAGGACAGACAAAGAAAGATGTTCCATTCACTGGTTCACTCTTCAATTGGTGGAGAGCTAAGCCAATCCAAAGCCAGGAGCTTTTTCCAATTATATGGCATGGGTGCAGCATTCTAAGAATTTGGGTTATCCTCTACTGCTTTTCCAGGCCACAAACAGGGAATTGGATTGGAAGTGGATCACTTAGGACCCAAACTGGTACAAATAAGGTATCCTGGCACATGTGAGGTGAGAATTTAGCCACTGAGCCATCATGCCAGCCACATAGGCAGGGAGCTAGACTAGAAGTGGAGTAGCCAGAAAACAAGCAAGTGACAAGATAAGTCAAGTTATGTGAAGTCATATGAATTTATATTAAATGATATTTAACTTATTCCATATGAAACACATTGAGGAGAACCACATAAACGGGATGAGTGATATCAACAGTCATTCTACTAGTAGGCTTCCACCTCAAAGTAAGCATTAGGAACAGATGTAATTCTGTTTATCTCTTCATCAAAGACTTTTTTTTTTTATGCAGTATATACTAAAATACAACTTTCCTGGCTGGCATTGTGGCATAGCAGGAAAAGCCATGGGATATAATGTCTGGTCTCCCATATAGGTGCTGATTCAAGTCCCAGATTCTCCACTTCCAATCCAGCTTCCTGCTAAAGTGTCTGCCAAGGCCATGGACTTGGGCATCCACACACATGTGGGAAACCTGGAAGAATTTGTTTCTGTCTGGCATCAGACAGGCCCAGCTCAGGTCATCGTGAACATGTGGGGAGTGAATCAGCCAATGAACCACCTCTCTCGCCTCTCTTTCAATAAATAAATGAACCATTTGCAAATCTGTTTCCAATTTTAAAAACTTGTAATATCTGTCAGTATTGATGGAATTTCTGACTGCATTAGGTTTAATGAGACGTAGCAATCCCTGTTCTTCCTCAGAAGTTTTCAAAGAGCATACTGATGCCCATAGGACATCCTCCCGACCAACACAGAGCATGATGCTTGTGAATAATACAATCTTGTTTTATTTTACAATGGTGTCTGTTAATTACATTTTTGCATTACCTTTTACAAACTGGTGGTTTTTAATTGCATTATGTGGTCAGTATTCATTGTCTTTAACAAAATAAAATCACATTTATTAAGTTTATTCAGGGTTTTCCATGTTCCTTATAGTGATGTTTTTAAAAACCTTTTATTTGATAGGCAGAAATGCAGTGAGAGAAGGTGAGATAAAGAAAGAGAGGAGTAGAGAGAGGCGGGGGGAGATACATAGAGAGATTTTCTGCCTGCTGGATCACTTCACAGGTGGCCAGTAGGCCTTTGCTAAGCCAGACAGAAGACAGATGTCAAGAGACTTTTCCCATCTCCTGTGTGGATGGCAAGGGCTCAAGCACTTAGATCATCTTCCACTGCTTTGCCAAGGATGGCAGGGAGCTGAGTCAAAAGTGGAGTAACCTGGGCAGGCTTCAGAGACCATGTGGGATGTCAGCTTTTCAGGCAATGGCTTTATCAATTTTACCCCGTTCCATTCCAGCCCCATGCATTGATTTATTTATTTTTTTCAAATTGTCCACATTTCTCAAATATCCTGTTTATTTTTCTCTCTTCATTTGTAGCAGGTAATTTCCATGATCACTTCTTAAGACAAGCTTACAGAATGTAAATAATCTATTAGCACATTTTTCTTGAAGAAATTGCAAACTGGTCTTTAACTGTTGCCATCCCATCATACACCTAAGGGAGAGCGTCTGGCCAAGAAATTGCCTAGGCAAATATTGCCAGCATATAAACCATACCTCTTGGTGACATTTACTAAAATGTTTTTAGAAATATAGATATCTTTTGTCTAGATTAGTTATTCTACTCTGCTATGCAAGCATTTGCCTGTCAGCTCTACAATTACCTGAGGATGAACAAGGCTATGCATGCACAGATGCATCACATATTAAATCTGGGGTAGAATGTATTTTGGTTCAGGAAATACAAACCTAGAAAGCAGTATTGTGGGATTTCTGATTTCCTCCTTTTTTTTCCCTCAGTGATTAGTGCTTATCTGGATTCCTAAATCAGAGGTCAGCAATAATAGTCCATAAATGAAAGCCATTCAGAAATATAATGAGGACAAATCTGTGACGCAAGCCAAGTGTGGCCTATTCAAAGTCTAAAATATTTACTATCTAGCTATTTATAGAAAAGTTTTGCCTGTCTCTATGTAATTAGTCAAGTTTGGTTCATGGGCAAGATCTGTAAATTAGGTGAGTCTGATTTAGCAATTGACCTTTTGTACTACGGCACCTGCTATCCTCATTAAACTTCATTAAAGCAGCAGCAAGAGTCGGCGCCGTGAGTACTATGTGCCCATAAACAAAACAATTATTTCATTCACCCTGAAATCTATGCATTCTTACATAGTCATTTGACTTTTAACAAAGAAGTTAAAGCTTCCAATAGAAAGGGGAATTCATTTCCACACCGAAGATGAAATACTTGGGCTAATGGCTAATTGTACAATCTTAACAAAGCTATGGGTTACCCAGACACTTGGTCAAACACTGTTCTGGGTTGTACTTGAGTTTGTTTGCTTATTTGTTTGTTTTCTGGATGATGATAATATTTGAATCAGTAAACTAGTAAAAAAAAATGCCCTTGATAATGTTGATATGCCTTAGCCAATCAGATGAAGACCTAAATACATCAAAGAGATGAAGCACGAAGTACAGCTGTCTGATTTTTGGAGTTAGACCATCGCTTTCCTCCTGCCCTGAGACTAGAGCTCCACCATTGGCTCCTGGGTTTCTGTCCTTCTGGCTCAAACTGGAACAGCACTTGGAGACCTCCCTGACCTACCTGCTGACTGGGTAGCTTGGGACTTCGCCACTGTTATGATCATGTGACCGAATCCTTCTTTCTCTATCGCTCTCAAGTAGGACAATAAAATGTATATCATTTGAAGACATAGTGTACTTCAACCTCCAAACAGTACATTAAAAATTCTATCAACATGGTTCAAAACCTAAGCATAAAAGTGTAAGGAGAAAACAAAACTAAGTAAGTTAATGTCTTAGCGAAGGCAGAAGTTTCTTGGAGAACTTGCAGAAAGCCATAAGTATAACTAATAGATAAATTAGATTTCATAAAAAACATCAAATTTTCTCATCAAAGATACCGTAAAGGAGAAAAAAGCAAATTATAAGCAGAAAGAGAAAATTACATGAGAAATACCAAAAAAGTTACTGATGTCTAGGATATGTAAAGGATTATTTCAGCTTGTGATATAATTTTCAACTAAAATTTTTGGGAGCCCTTTTTATTGAATGCCTCATTAAAGAAGCTATACCAATAGCCAATATCCATATAAGAATATATTCAATATAATCATCATCAGGGAAGTAAATCTTCAAGAAATACTGCTATGTTTTTATGAGGGCGTCTGAAACTCTAAACACTGATAACAAAATTGGACTAAGAATAAAAAAAAAAAAACTAATAGCATCATATAGTGTCAAGGAAAATACAAAATCTTACAAATAGCCGAGACTAGAGTCACATCCCGACACGTCTTGCCCTGGTGTGCTAGAGTTCTCAGAGAGAATCTGCTGGTCTTGATTCACTGGCGGAGGCCTGCAGAGAGCCCCTTAGTGCCCAGATCAGAGACATGCCTGAGACGGTGGGTTAGGGGTCTCCTCTCTCCGCCCTTCAGGACTTGGTGGCTGCCTGCTGGGGCGTTCTCCAAAATTTCTTCTTTGTTCTTCCAGGTCTACTGCAAAGTTCTGGGGAAAAGGAAAGCTCCCAAAGCTCCCAGTCATTGTCAAAGCCAAATTCTTCAATAGAAAAGCTGAGGATAAGATTAAGGGCATTGGGGGAGCTTGTGTCCTGGTGGCTTGAGGCCACCATTCATTAAAGTTCTTCTCTGCTGGAAAAAAAAAATATTACAAAAACTTTGAAAAACATGTGGCATTGTCCATAACTAAATAGATAGTAACTTATGATCTAGCAATTCTCATGCTACCTAATTACCTAGAAGAAGAAAATGCATCTTACCTCAAAACACTTTGCAAAACTGTTTATAACACTGCTATTAAAAATAGCCAACAATTATTGAAGGCCATTCTCTAAACAGGATACTTTGCAAATAATCTGCAATATGTTAACCCAATGGCATGCTATTTCATGTTAAAAAAATCAAACTACTGATAATCCCAACAACATGGATAAGTCTCAGAAACACTCAGTGAAATAATCAGTATATAAAGAAGTTTGTTTGCTTTGGGTCATTTATATGTAAAATTATGATTAATGATAGAGAAGTATCAATGAGCAATGGCTTTGAGTGGCCAGAGAACAGAGCAGGTATTGATTAATGTGCAATAGCATGACTGTCATTTCTCGGATGATAGCAATGTTCATCTTGAATGGGTGTTTGCACTTACTGCTATTCTTTGAATTGGACATATATTTGTTTTACATGATTTTTTACATGAATTTTACATAAAAAGTAACAAATTTTGAAGATTAATTTGTGTTATTCATTATAAACATAAGTGAAACATTTATGATTATTGATAAGTCACCTGTAAATGAATCTACAATAAGATGATCAGATAAACATAAGAATGATAAGCAAATATAGTAAAATATGAGTGTAAAAGCTAAGTGGTAAATAAAATACTACAGAGTTTATCACAAAGTCAGATATACAGAGAGGAGGAGAGACAGAGAGGAAGATCTTCGTCTGATGATTCACTCCTCAAGTGACCGCAATAGCTGGTGTTATGCTGATATGGAGCCAGGATCCAGGAACTTCCTCCAGGTCTCCCACATGGGTGCAGGGTCCCAAGGCTTTGGGACATCCTCTACTGCTATCCCGGGTCACAAGCAGGGAGCTGGATGGGAAGTGAGGATGCCAAGATTAGAACCAGCACCCATATGGGATCCTGGCGCGTTCAAGGTGAGGACTTCAGCCACTAGGCCACTGTGCCAGGCCAAATGTCAAGCTTTTGTACAGGCACTCATTCTGTTTCGTGTTTGTTGTGGCAATTCCAGAAGATTAATGCAACTGGTGTTCATTGTAGAATTATTGCAGTTCTTTCTAATATGTGTAATTTTTCATGTGAATAAGGCAAAAAAAAAAACACATTAACAATCAAGTGAGACTACTGATCACGGTATTACCTTTTGAGTCATAAAGGGTTGTACTCTAAAGTTATGTATCTTTTCCAGTAAATGAAAAAGCAAATGCATAACTTGACAGTATTGGTCTCCTCTTCTTACTTGAAGCCTAGGGGTGAAAGTAAAATAGATGTGTCATGACTAGCTCTTGGCATGAAATGTAGTACTAGATGGCCTAAGATTTTACACATTATTTATAATATATTATCACTTGCCCAATTAACATCTGCTCCTAGTACTTGTTCAACTACTGCCTTATAGATTTTTAATCTTAACCTTGCAGAAATTCAATATTACCTTGAAGTAAATGAGAACAGGTATGCAAAGCTTTCATCTCAGCTTCCTGTCATGGATTAAACCCAAGTTGTTTCAATATTAGGTACATTCAATTACTTAAAACATCCCCACAAAAATATCAGTTTGAAAAACTGATTATTGGGGCCCGGCGCGGTGGCGCAAGTGGTTAAAGGTCCTCGCCTTGCACGCCCGGGATCCCATATGGGCGCCGGTTCTAATCCCGGCAGCCCCGCTTCCCTTCCAGCTCCCTGCCTGTGGCCTGGGAAAGCAGTCGAGGATGGCCCAAAGCTTTGGGACCCTGCACCCACGTGGGAGACCCGGAAGAGGCTCCTGGCTTCGGACCGGCATAGTATCGGCCCGTTGCGCTCACTTGGGGAGTGAATCATCGGACGGAAGATCTTCCTCTCTGTCTCTCCTCTCTGTATATCCGCCTTTCCAATGAAAAAATAATAAAAATAAATCTTAAAAAAAAAAAAAACTGATTATTGAAACCAAAGGAACCATATATTTTATCTATTTTTTTAAATTACTAAGATATTTGTATTTCAGAAAATTAAATACATTTTTCTACAGCACAGTGATTTGGTTAATTCTGCTGAGAATTGTCACTCAGCTCTTTTTTAATTGGTAAAATACAGCCATGTAAATAATAGATTTTTTTTTTGTAAAATTCCGTATCTTAAGCCCTTTTGTTTTCTTACAAATAAGTACCTGATGTTGTTCCCGTCGTGCAGAAAAGAAACTCATTCTACCCATCATATGTTTTCATGTCTAAGGGAAAATTACAGGCATAAGCTAAATTCTGATAAGGTCCCGATGTTAGATGACATAACAGCAATGTTATCACTTGGAGAAGACTAGGTTAAGGAAAGTGTCAGAGACCAAACAACAGCACATCATTGGTGGAACTAACCTAGTTTCACAAAACCAGTAATTCATTCCTTTTGAGAGCAGAGCCTTTGCGACTTCATTACTTTCTTTGGATGTCACCTCTTAAAGGTGCACCAGCTCAACACCACCACATTGGATCTCACATCTCAAACATGTCAACCTTCAGCATGCAAAAATAAACCACAGCTCTCTGTATATGAAGTCTGTACTTAAAGAAAAATAGCAACATCGCTGAAAGCAAGCATTATCATTACTTTGAGGCTTTAAATTTTCCCCAGTAAACTGAGCGGTCTCTTCCAAGAGGTAAACACTACAGTGAATGATCCTCGCTAGAAATGTGATGAGCCGAAGCTGGTGTTGTTCAAGTCCTAGACTTTCACTTTTTAAATGCGTAACTTTGGAGCAGCAAATTAATCTTTTCGTCTACTGTGTCCCATTTTTAAATGTGAATAATTGTGACAATATTTTTTGGCTATTGACACAATGTACTTTCTAGGATTACATCATTTGCCTATTTTGTTTATATGAATCTATATAAAATTTATTCAAAATTTGGGTTGGTTTTAACATATAGTAATAGAATTTTATTTTTTATTAACTTGTAACTTACTTTTATCTTTCAATATAAATACTTGAGCGTCTTCCAATATAATATGTCATTGACAGGTTTATTTTTTTGCTAACATCTATTGTTGCACTGATTAAATCCATGAACAATTGATTATTATATTATCCTATAGATAGTTGCTTGGAGTAATTCTATTGTGTGTCTATGTCTATGTCTGTGTAATCCTCTGCTAATTTCAAGCTAATGGCTTGATTGTAAGTGCACATGTTGGGTGGTGGGCATCAAGTATCAAAGTGTTAATTAATGTGCAACAGTAGTAAATTGATGAGTCAGTTCTTTCATTTTTGAATCCTTCTGTATTGGCCATTCATTTTGAAATATATCTCCATATAAACTAATATTTAAAGGAAAAAGTTACATCATTTTGAGAGTTAATTGTTTTTTAAATTTATTTTTAAAATCAAATCCTATTTTATTTCCAGGAATATAAGGAAACACTAACAATTAGGTGCTATTATTGAGCTAACCAATTACAAAATTTGCATGGAACATATTGATCAACTTTAATCTTCACAAAGAATAATACTTTCGCCAATGCTAGAGTCGTCCCCCCCACACACATTTCTCTCCTTACATGACTAAAACTTAGTGAGAGACCACTGTGCTTAATTACTAAATCCATTAAAACTTTGCCAATAACATAGGAACTTTTAAAATTTATTTTACTGACACTTTAAGAAGAAAAAGCTTTCAATATCTTTGACTAAATCCATGGAATAGTATTTGATACATGAACAGGAAATGTTGTGATCAGTAAAGTTGACAATTTGGAGTTTAGAGTCATAGATTTATGCTTGGTATTTTGTCTCTACCCATATCATTAGCATGCAATGATTACTCTGATTGGTTAATCATTTCATTAGGAAACTTGTTCATTATTAAACTTGTTAAAGAGATCGTTTTCAAACTCCAAGGAAAAATTACCAGCCCTGATTCAGGCTACAATATCCTTGAGGTTCAATGTTAGCTTGATATGAACATTACTTAAAAAAATTAATTCCATTAAAAACAATCAAGGAAATGCAAATATTTTCACATAATTTTTTATTAGTGAAATAAAATATCTGACCTGAAAACAGTCAAGTAAACTTATCATTTATGGTGCATATTGAGTATCTCAGCCCTTTATTAAACTATGTCAATATAGTAAAAGTCTGTTTTCCAGAATTATCTTAAGAAGATAAATGAGTGCAGATAACAGGTGTAAAGAAGTTGTTTTGAGGCACAATGGAAAAGGCCTTAAGCTGCATTGGCTCACAGAACAAATAAACTATCCTATATATCCCTACAAATCTTCCTCTACTGCAAATAGCACCAACACGGAGGAGGGCTTAATATTCTGGTTAAACAATGATGCATGCTTGAAAATGCAATGCTATAAAGGTATGAGTATGACATGGGGAAGTTGTTTCCATTCACGCTTTGATTCCAGCCCAGGGGCCCTTCCATTTCCAGTGAGCTCAATTAGCCCCTTTGCTCCATGACATCACTAAGTAACTGGTTTAAACTGTGTTTCAAGGGCCTTTTATACACAAAAATTAAATGAGGCTGTCTCATTTAATTTCAGCTAATGTAAGTGAGCTTCTGAAACTGAATTGCTCAGTTCTAACACCAAGCTGGAAGCCAGGCTGCCTGATTAATTCCTAGCTGTTTGAAGTGCTTTCTTCTCTTATCTTGAGCTGTGCAGGCTTCACCACAGCCCGAGGAGAGCTGAACCTAAGACTGGGGGAGATTTTTGTCTCCTCTCCATAGAGAAGAATGGAGACCCGATAAGCACTGTGGCACAAAACTGAAAACAAACCCGAAACTTGTTGCCAGACTTGGGAAATGTGTGGGGTTGTAAGGCTGATTAGAAAACCGAAGCGTCCATAACACAGCATCCTTGTCACTGACATTCAATTCACTGGTACACTGTGCAATTTTAATTGAAAATTACTATTGCCTAGAAACTTACATTAGCTTGAAGATGTCCTAGTTAGTTCCAGTTGAGGTTTTTACATAAAATGAGCATTAACAGCACTGAGAAAAGAAGGGAGCGGCTGAACACAGTGAGTCATTAGGGCAACAATTAGGACACTTTCCCAGATTTTATTGTATAACCTTTTGAAACCCTCATACTCTGCTTCGCAGCTCCCAGGAGGCTTCTTAAATGAGCTCCAAAGCAAAAATATGCCTTGGCATGAACTTTTCCTATGAACACATAAGTATATAGCTTCCAGTTAGGGATGAAAAATGATTGATTTGAGGGGTTCAACTGCCCCTGCTTCAGTTTTCCCAGAGACAGAAACACTCAAACACACAGGTCATGCACACCCCTTGACAACCATCCCCCCCTCCACGACACACACACACATTAAAAATCCATAGTGCATTATAGTTGCGAATGCCTAGTGAGATAAAGACAGGTTGAGCAGGCAAGTTCAGCCACGTAATCAACTTTTCCTACCGACTTCATGTTGTTACAAGGCCACAGAAAACCAATTCAGCCACACAACTCCTGTTATTGGGCCACCTTGGTGCACCAGATCCAAGCAGGAAAGTAAAACCTTGCCAATGTATTTTGACTTTCAGAGCCATTCCACTCGCTTTAGCCCCAGAGAGCACAAAACTATTAAAATTAAGCTGGGTCAAAGTGTGTTCCTCCCCATATCCTATCATGTGAAACATGGTAAGAACTAAGAAAACAAAACACCCAAGGCTATCATACTAACAGAAGGGCTGTTATTGCAAGGGCTGTCCCTCTGCAGAGAACTGGAAAGTGCAATGAAACCAGAGAATCACAGAACAAAACGCTGAAGCTATGTTTACCATAGCTTTCTGGATGCCCAGTCATCAGTGCACAAGCCAGTTCTGGAAAAATTTCCTAATTCTGATGAGAGGCTATGTGATCTTATCTCATATTTCCCATGAAAGTACTTCTAGAGTGTTGCTCACCATAGCAACTGAGCACTCCAATTATGTTGTTATCTGACTACGGGCTATATGGGGAAGAGAACATTTCCCGCATGTCTATTTCAGGATTGCATAACATTAAGATAGTAATGCGTCAAAAATCATGTATTTGGAAATTCAATATGAATATAAGGAAAATTATTGATTTGGGTAGTACATTCATGGCTTGAGAAGCCATGGTTTGTAAAGAAGTCATGCTCAAGAAATGTGGATAGAAATGTGTATAGATTCTGATAGATCTGGCTGAAGTGGTAAACATCTAAATAATACGAAATCAAATAATTCTTGAATTGTTACCAATAGTGTCATAACATGAAACTACATCCGTAATTAAAAGTTCAAAATCATGAAGCTTTTTGTCTCTATGTCATTAACACAAAGATCATAGCCGTGAGTTGTAATTATAAATTAATGAGGCATTTCTCTTAGGGCTCATTAGCTAGTAATAAAGTTAACATTTAAAAATGTAGACATTATATTGAACATTGGAAAAAAATATATATATATACCACATTCACCATGTATTGGGCACCTAGTGTGTACAGCCATTCTGCTCAAAGGATTTAGTTATTTATTTATCTATCTATTTTTTTGATGCTGATGAAATACATAATGCATCCAAAGTCCCATACGGAACTAGTGCTAAAGCCACATCTCTTTTGTATACCGCCTTTTATATTTAGCCTTTTTTTTCCGCTCTTGCAGTCTAATTCCCTCCCTATTTTCTCCATTCTTTTGCTCTACTAATTATTTCGGTGTTATTATTACGGTATAATTATTATTACGGTATTATTGGCAGTGAACTAAGAAATTAAATTTGTTTTTGTTTTGTTATTTTGTTGTTTTTTTTCCACATCAACGTTTTGCAGATAATGCCATCTCCAACATAATATATCACATTTTCTGGGGTATTTAGAGTTAGTTTACTTCTAAATTACAAGGGAAAAACCCATAGCAACCTCGTGCCTTAAGCATCATCTCCATGCACACGCTCCTTGGCTAACACTCATCAAATGCAGTTTTCCAACATGGCTTTGTTCTGGTTATTGCAGGTTTTCCAACATGGCTTTGTTCTGGTTATTGCAGGTAATGTTGTGATTTTAAAATGATTCACAAGGTTTTAAAAAGGTAAAAGTAATACACTTATAATTTTCAGTTTTCATTTATTTTGAAATCAGGAATAAAATGCCTCTGGTAAAACATCAAGGTGGTTTTACAAGCCTATACAGAAAATGCAGCATAATATTTACATGTGACCGAAATTTAATTATCACTGGACATTGAATACAGTTATGGTAATGTCCATACATTTATTTTACTGCAAAATCTTCACAGTCAAGGTTTTTCTTTAACTTTAGAAAGATGCCTTCTGGACCCAATGTGCTAGTGTAGTGGTTAAAGTCCTCGTTTTGCACACACTGGGATCCCATATGGGCACCGGTTCTAATCCCGGTGGCCCTGCTTCCCATCCAGCTCACTGCTTGTGGCCTGGGAAAGCAGTCCAGGATGGCCTAAGGTCTTGGGACCCTGCACCTGCGTGGGAGACCTGGAAGAGGTTCCTGGCTCCTGGCTTCAGATTGACTCAGCTCCAGCTATTACAGCAGTTTGGGGAGTGAACCGTTGGATGGAAGATGTTCCTCTCTGTCTCTCCTCCTCCTCTCTGTATATCTGCCTTTGCAATAAAAATAAATAAGTCTTAAAGAAAAAAAAAGAAAGAAGCTTTCCGTGAGTAAATAAAATTTGACATCATTGAAGAATCCAGGTCAATATTCTTCCTTTTCACTTTGCATTAGTCCCTTCATGGAATAAAGTTACCTCAAGGCAAAAGGAACCAAAAAAAATTATTTTTGTAGAAATTTCTGGAGCACATCACAAAGAATCACTTGAATACACTACAGGTTTCAGTAGTTTTTTTCTCACTCAGAAACAGTACTTAATGTATAAAGAATTATGAGAGTTGATAAAACTACTGATGAATATACCCATATTTATCCAAATACATCTTTTGATTTGATTTTTCTTTTCCTAACTCATTAACTTTTTCCTGAAAATATAGGTTTCAAAAATAATAGGGTTGGAATAGCATGGTATATTTGTGAATTTGTTTCATCATTCAGTCCACAAATACTTTTAGTTTTCCAATCTTCCTGACATTTTTATTTTACCTTTATCTTTTTTCTGATTTGTTAAATGCTAGAAATAGTACACAGTTTTGTGCAATTTGAGCCTTAAAGTCTGGATTTAAAATTGGGTCATTCCTATACTTTGATTTAAAATGCACTTGCATAATCCCATTAAAGATTTCTCAGAAAGCTGGAAAGAATATGGGATGGCCAGAATTCAAACTTCGAATTAACATAGAAAGGTTCACAAACTTCAAAAGCCAAATATAAAACATTAAATTATTTTTAGAGTGTAATTATGTAATTATTCATGATTATTTATCAAAGTCATTTCGAAGGCATAATTTATGAACTACTGAAATCTTCACTGTCTCAAAATGATTTATGATAGTATTTAGTTTACATATACTATATGCATTTGATAAATTCAAATATATACATTTAACTAATACATAATTATACCTAAAAATGGAATCGATTTTTGCAAAAGAGCATCTCAAAAACATTATCGTATGCATCATAATACAGAAAATGAGGGCAAATGATGTACTGAACTTCTCTATATCTATTTAAAAAACGCCAAGCCTTGGCCAATCTTGTGTCATCTATACCACATTTCATGTAGTTCCTTCCGTCCTCATGCAGGTTCAAAAAATACATGTTTGTCTATTTTCACATATGAAAAAAGGTACAAAATAGAAAGAGAAAGAGACAGAAAGAGACAGAGAGGGAGTGAGAGAAAGAGATCTTACATCTGCTCATATATTCCCCAAATGTCTACAACAGCCAGGGTTTGGCCCGGCTAAAGCCAAGAGTCAGGAACTCACACCAGATTTCCCACATGCTGTGGTGTTCTGCATTTCCAAGGTCATTAGCTCTGGCTAGGACTTCAACCAACCTTCCAAAGTGAGATGCTGGTGTAACAAGCAGGGGTTTAACACTCTGTGCAACAGTAACAAATGGGAAATAAAAGCACCTTTTCATTCTATTTTCCTGTAGACACTGATGAAGTTTATATGTTTATTCTTGATTTTTCTGAGGTGTTTAGCTTCTGTATTTCTAACACGGCTAATCGCATCCTAAACTTTTCACGGCAAATTGCAGCAGATAAGTCAATGCCAGTGAAACATTTTTCATAAGATATATTATCTTGATCTAATTGCACATCAATGACATGTTTAAGAAAAAGGAATTCTCTGTTCAGGTTAGCGTCCATTAGTGATCATTATTTAAAACGAAACTTTGTCACCTTAATAAAAAACACCAACTATAATTTTCCTTATGGAACATTATTGTGCTTCTGAAAATTTCAAAAGGTGTAATGATTTCTCATGCTTGGCAATTAATGTGGTCTTTCCTATCATTATTACATGCCAGCTATTAGTTCTGTTTCACTTATGTTCAGGTTGGGGCAAGGCAACGTAACATATGTCACTGTGTTCAGAATTTCAAACCGAAGAGTCATGGGTTGAAAAGCTGATCATCAAGACGATGCCGCCAAGGGAGAGCACTTAACATAAGTGGATTTCTCACTCATGGTGAGCATCTTCCCACGAATGACACACAGGCCCCAACAAGCAGAAGGAACAGCTGAAGCTGCAGTAAAACCAGACTTTGGCTCTGCAGGATTTGGGCACTGTAAACCACAGTGGCTTACAAGAGCATCTAGTGGGAATTTTTAGACAAAAGGCCCAAACAGCTTGTAATGTCCTCATTATCTCCAAAACAAAGCATGCTGTTAAGTATACTAAAGGACTTACTGCTTTCCAAAGATTTTGTGGCACAGAATTTCCATCTTTCAATCATACAATCAGCATGAATCCCCAATCTTAATAAGGAAAGGAGCATGAAAGGGTGTTACTCAAACCTTGTGATTATGTAGCCATTTCTTAAGAACAGCTAATTCTCTAGATGATTGCATTAGCCTGATTGAAAGACATGAATGAATTCTTGGATGATAGTATTATAAGCAGACCTCTCTAAGAAATATCTTAGAATATTTGTCCAGCTTGATCCTTTGTGTTGCAAGCACCAACACGCAGGTTTTCTTTTTCCTTTTTTTTTTTTTTTTGTCTTGTTTCTTTTTCGGCTGCCATTATTTTGCTGTGACTGCACTGAAAGGATATTAAGAACAGTTTCAATTTTATAATGACTTTCCTTATGATGTAAATGTGCAATGCATTAGTATATTCATCTTTAGGAAAGCAGGAAGCTTTAATAGTAGGACTTTATGGTACATGCAATATAGACAGATATTTCATTATTTTCTGGAGAATTTTATATTTGTCCAATGCACTGTCTATGAGATATGTAGTTCAGAGATCCATCATTTTTTTAACGTTTATTTAGAACTTGATCTAGTACCAAGAATTGTTTGCCAATATTGCTTTCTACTTAAGGTAACTAAAATATTTTTTTTTTCTGTGTGAATTAATCACACTGAGTTTGCACTATATTGATTTCTGACTTACAAAATTTAACCTTAGTCTTATCAACTTTAAAGGGCATGTTGTAGAATGACAGTAAAAGAATATAAGAATGAAAACCATTGTCTAAAGTATATTCAGTATATAGACCAGTGTCTAATATCTTTAAAATTATTGATGTAATTGTATTCATTTCTTACCTCAGACATGGAATATCATCAGCTGCTTGATCTATAGAGAGTAAGTGTTAAGAATTTGTAGAAGTTATATTCAGAGTCTTGTTTCATCCATTTACACATTCTAAGTAAAATAAGATGAATCACTTACCTAATGTCTCCTAAATATACTATATTAGTATGGAAGTGTAAACACGCTTCTCCATAGGCATTTGTTAAAAAGAATATTAGCTTTTATTTCAGAAATACTCTAAATTTTTGAATTATTCTAAAATATCTATTATATTATTAATTGTTACTAAAATGGTAATCATTTCTAATGGGAACAATAGTTCAGCACTTATTCAATTCAATTGATTCTCATTTTTGCCTGAACATTTGCATCATACAGTCAGCACTTCCCACATACACAAGTTCCACAACTGCAGGGTAGACCAGCAGCATAGGAGACATTATCAGAAGAAAAAAAAAATCCTGAACTGTGTATTTTTCACCTTGTCATTATGCCCTAATAGAATATTCAACTCCTTTCACAATATTTCTATTCTATGGTGGAAGAAGACTCTGGACATGACTTATAGTATTTTGGAGGATGTTCATTCATTATATGGAAATATTGCATCTTTTTAAGTGAAAAAAAATGTGAGCATTCTAGGATGTTGGCATAGAGCAGGAGCTCTGGACAAGAACAGATTCCTCTACACTCATATTTATTTTATATGCACTAAATGGCTACATACTTTTATGAATTATAGATTCAGGCAGGCTAAATAAAGAGAAATGCAACAGGTTTTGTTTGATAAGAGACTTTTCAATATACTAGGTCAATGTCTCAGCGACTGAGCTGGGCCCTGGGTTTACTGTGCTGAGTAAAGTAGATTACCAGATTGAGAGAAGACAGTAAAGAGAATAGAATGTTCTTTGTGAAGGGAAAATGAAGCCAAAGATGCAATAAAAGAAAATGAAATTGGGAAATACAGAGAAGAAAAGAAACTAAAGAAGAAGAGGTGAGCTATATATTTTTTTTCAGTGTTAGGTGACTCAAAGAAAGAACAACTGTAGACAGAGCAAAATCCTGTCAATATAAAAAAAATTTCAAGCCACAAAAGATCTTTGTAAATTTAAGGAACTGTGAGAAAGCCAGGATAGAAAAGAATAAAAAGAAATAAGCAGAAAATCAGGTTGGAGAATCAAGTGCATGGTAAGTCTTCGAGAATATTCATTGTTGCTTTTTGTGTAGCTCTTTAAAGGTGTATTTAATTATTTTATTTATATATTTATATATACATGTAAAGTAAATGAGAGAGACAGACAGAGAGAGAGAGAGAGAGAGAGAGAGAATGAGAGAATGAGAGAATGAGAGATGTTCCATCTTTTGGTTCACTCTCCAAATGTTCACAATAGTCAGGGATGGGCCATGCCAAGCCAGTTACTGCAGCTTCCCAGCATTCTCCAGTGTGAATGTGAATGGCAGAGGACCCGTTGCACAGACCATTTCCCATTATTTTCCAAGCACACATTAGCAGGGAACTGGATGGGAAGCTAAGGGCACCATAATCTCACTCATACTTTGCTTTCTGGCATCGCCTTAACTCAGACACAGTTGTTATCTTATTAAACAGAGGTATCTATCGCCATTACGTTTTTTAAATATATTTTTATTTTGAATTTTGAATTATGTGGCACAATATCATATAGGCTTGGATTCCCCTCAAACTCCCAGCACCCAACACATTTTCCTCATTTTACTACAATGGTGTAATCCTCCATAGGGAATCATAATTCCATCAGTCTCTTATTTAAGTGTACCCCGACATTGCTGGTACAATATCAGACAGTCCAGCATCCCTTCGTCTACACATGTCCAACAGTTTCATTGGGAATTCAATTTTCCTCTGGAAGCAGGGATGCATGTTCCATTATATCCCCACATCTGTGTATGATAGACCCCAGTACTCCATCACTATACATTTCCATAATTGAGAAGCCACGAAACAATTATGCTCAGTGAAATGAGTCAATCAAAAAGAACAAATACCATATGTTCTCTCTTATTGAAGGAAGCCGGCATGGAAAGTGTAACTTCAATCATCTGATCCATACTGTTTTTTGTTTGTTTGCTTGTTTGTTTTGGCTGTATCCCAGGTGTTTTGATGTTTTTCATTTCGGTTTTATTTGTTCCAAATAATTTATTTTCTCTTGTCGAATTCACCATTGGCTCATAGATGACATTGTGGCAAGAGACATTTACATTTCCTTTTTGTCACCCATGCATTGGTTACTCAGTGATATATTTTTTCATGGTACCATAATTTGTTGTTGTTGTTGTTGTTGTGGCTGTTCTAACTCATACTAGTTGTTGACCTTGCTTCATGGCTCCTCAATTGTGGAAATGTATCTCCATTAAAATTTTACAATTTTTATAAGCAAATTATGACATTTTTAATTGTTCTAGGTTTCTAATTGTTTCTAATTTATAATTTCATGGTTCAGAATGATTTTTGTGCAACTAGTTCTTTTTGAATAAAGATGTGGGTTTCTTGGATGACTGGGCTTAGGAAGATATCATCAAGAATCTGGGCGATTGCCTAAAACCTGTGTAAAGCAATGTCATCATCATGTGCTAAAAACATGTTTCTCTGAAAGCTTTCAATATTACTTCTTAGATGGTTATTGCTCATCGCTTTATCCTTTAGCTTGTAGCACTTTGATTTTTTCATTACTTTTCCCACACTAAAAATCACTGTGTTTTTTAAATTTGTTTATATATTTGTGTTTGATTGAGACAAACTGCTAAGGATTTATGGTGTACTGTTTTCCTTCTGGAAATCAGACAGAATGACTGTGCATAGTCAATTGCTGCTTTTTATTTAATTGTTTCTTTCTATAAATTGATTTTGGGAGCTGACCCTTCTGATGTCAGGGGATATAGACTCATCATAAGAGGTGCTGAAGGGACATTGTGATTATCTGCTTAATATTTCAGCATCTGTACTCTGTTAGGATGATAGTCCAACTGATTTCTGTTAACTTTTTAGAGATGAATTTGAGAAATGGACCAATGACAACAGCTTCTTTCTGCTGATTTACTCACCAAATACCACTATTAGCTAGTAATGAGCCAGGACCAAAGCTATCGCCAAAAATACAGTCCAGGTCTCCTGTAGGGACAGCAAGAACCCGACCACCCGAGTCATTACCTACATCTTTCATTGCTCTTCTAGAAGGAACCTTGAGTTAGGAGCCAGAGCCAGGAATAAGTGGGTGCCTCAAAGGTTGCTGGGATAAACAGTAAATTTTCTTTATTAACTCTTACATTTCTTAACAGAAAATGCAGTACTTCATGTTATGATCTGAAAGCAAACTTTTCACAGCCTCAAATGCCACCAGTTCTTGCACATGTATACATATATACGTATATAAGTATACGCATACAAATACAAATATACACATGCATATGTTTATATGCACACATATACAGGTTCAACAGTTCTTACATATGTGTACAGACACACACATATATGCATATTTCATTGAATAGGCCAGTTGCTTGATATTTTAAAGGATAAACTTTCAAGATCCCTTTAACTCAGAAATCCAGGAGAAGAAGCTGAGAGGTATATTGGGTAGTGTCTAAGACTCATTTCTTGTGGAAAAATTTTCTGAGAAGCTGTTTTCTGAAAGGGTTGGAGTCAGTAGGTCGATATTAGTTACTTCAGAATAACTTGTTAACAAATCATAAACACAATCTTCTTGACAGCACTAATTCTCCAGACCACACAGGTAAGGTGATTTCACAAAACCTGCTAACCAAGATTTTTATCTTCCCACATTTTTTTTTTCTGTGCTCTCCTCAGTGTATAAAATAGACTTGGTGGCTCAAGAGAGCTACTTGTGTGTTGAGCATCAGAGCCACATTCCAGTTACCAGAAGATTCAATAAAGAAAAAAAGGTTATCATCCTCCTTTTAAGAAAGTAAACAATGAACAATATTTTAGCTGCTATATTGTTCATCAAAATGTAATCACATGACAGTATTTTGAACAAGAAACTGAAATATATCATTCTCCCTTTTAGGCTAGTCTTAAACTAAGTTATAATATAATTAGAGAAGAGAGGTAATCAACATTGGGTTTCATAGTTTAGCACAATCTAGGACAGAATACATTCATTGAGTTGATACTCTGTTGAGTTTGTATGTTAGACAAACTTTGTGTTATTTCATTAAATATTCTCATGTTTACAGCTACCCTATGCATCTTTTGTTCTTCCAACTTGTATTTTAGAGAAAACGTAAGTGCAGAAAGCATTAGAGGCTTACCTTCAACCAAGCATTACAGCAGTTGAGGTCTACCCAGACTTGAACATTTGACTCATTCTATGTGTCCCGAGGGTAATGATGCACTATGTTGATTCCTAGGAAATCTGACATGGAAACTGTCTCTGTGGAAGACTGAAAAGACAGCAGTGCTTAAATTTTAGTTGTTATGGTGCTGTGTTCTCTGTATGTGACTCTCTGATTCAAAGCTTTATTCAATAAAATAGACTAGAATTTATCTGTGATCTTTATGTCATAGAGAAATATTAGACTTGAAACCCTTACCTTGCAAAAGCCAGGGAACCTAAGATCATCCTCTGTGATCTGAGGTTATATTGAAGAGAATTGAAGCAGGAAACTTGAATCTCTGACATTCCATTCTGTCACTTAGTTCAATGAGCCATCTGGCTGCTTTAATTTCCACCCACTACTTGAAATGTGTTTACAGAAATAAATATGAAACTGTAACTAAAGTAATAGGAAAACTGCAAATGTAAAAACCTGGTACTAACAAATATAGACTTCTGTGGTCTGGGAGTCACTACTTTCTTTGCATTAATTTAAATTGGTATAATTCATAATCTCCGTGAAAACAATTACATGTTTATGGGTCTATCATTTTTATAAAGTTCATTAATTTTAAATGTCTTATGTAAGAATGCATATATTGTGATACATTGAGTTTTGAGATAATTAAAATATGCATTTTGTGATTATTTTATTAAATTACAGCAGTTTAGAAAACTCCATTTTACATAAGATTTCTTTTTCTTTCATAGAAAAGATTCTTGGTGTCCCTTCTCCTTTTCTATTTAGAATTTACAGCTGAAATTCTAAATAATTCTGGAACAAAACAAATCTGCTTTTGCCTATGAATTGGAGAAATTAGACCTAAAACCGCATGACATTGGATTACTTCCATTTCTACCAGCACACTTTGGTAGCAGAGAGTTATACACCAAGTGCACTGGTTTCAATGACAGTATCCTCCATACCTTTATGGGAAGCCATAGTAGCATTGCTAGTTGTAGTAATGATGATTCTAATAGCCACCTTTGTTTGACCAGTATGTTGAGGCCCACACCAAGATAGAAAAAACACACATATACATCAAACATCATACACATGCAAGCTCACATGCATAGAGACACAAATGCTGTCATTTGGAATGATTAACTAAGGTGCCATTTTGGATGCTGCTGCTCTTCTCACACAGAGTTGCGTGCCTTAGTGATTGCATCTACCTGCCAGTCTCTCAGTGCACTGAAGAAAGAAATGAAAGCTCCTGGACAACTTTCCTTGTGAAAATTAAGCAGAATGGCTTGTAGATAACAACGTGTAGAAACAGTTGTGACTATTACTCTACCACACGTTTCCTTAGATTTATTGTGATTTAGATAAAGGGGAACAAATGATGACTCCATCTCTGAAAAAATGCCATGATCTATTGAGAAAAAAGAAAAAAGGATACATAAAAGACAAAACAGTAAGTGACATGGTTATTGCTTTTGTATATCATGGAAGAATCACTAGGGACATGGATTAAGTATTCTGTAATTCCATAGCATGACAAAGAGCAAAGCTTTCTACAGGAAACGATACAAGAAGAATGATACAAAGTATATTTTTAAAAAGATTTAACCAATTTTAATGTGAGTCATAAAATTCATCCCACCTGTTAAAATTTTCTGAGAGCAGTATGCCGTGATCATTAATAATGAAAAATGTTGGGTGTTTATACAAGCTTTTGCCTTTAGAAATATATGCCCCAATTTCATATCCAAAGTTACGGATATTTTAAATCCATAATAAACCAAATAATACAAATTTAAAACACATTATCTTTTGTTACAGCTAACAGTAGAAAGTGAAAAATGGACAGATACAGCATTTTTTAAAAAAAAATCATAGCTAATAGAATCCAAGTTACACCATGTGTTTTACTTTGCCTTAAAAACCTTCTTTAAAACAAAAAGATATTTATTGATTTTTATTTTAATAACAGATTTGCAGAAAGAGAGAAAAAACTGCCTATAAATGGCTGCAATGGCCAGAACTAAGGCAATCCTCTGTTCTTTTTCCAGACTATAAGTCGGCAAGCTGGATGTGATATAAAACAGCCAGGACATGCCCATATGTGATGTCAAGAATTTATATCTCTTACTTTTATTAATTTAAGGAGAACAGATATCATGTATTCATATGTAGAGTTCTTTGGTCGTTTCCTAGATTGGACTGTTTTTGTTTTACTTTTACTTTTGAAGAAACTTCGTACAGTCTTGTAGTAATCATTCATTGGAAACGCTTTTCCTTGCTCTATGGCTTGTCTGCTCATCTGATACACATTTCCAGACATGTTTTGGTTGTTTGTTTGGATGGGGCCTAATTTATCCATCTAATCAGTTGTGCTTTTCATATTAAGTCCAAGAATGTCCTGTGTTTGCAGATATTCAGAATATATTTCCTTTTTCCACAATCATATTTAGTTTTATACTTTATGGATTTAATTTTAATAGGGCAGGTAAAGTTGCCTTTCCCTGGGGGAAATGCATTGCTTTTTTCCTGTTTATGGATATTTTTCTTGATCTTTACTCTTTGAGACTTGATGATGTTGCATTTCAGCACAGATTTTTTGTTTGTTTCCTGAAATACACATATCACATTGACTTATTGACTTGGCTTATTTCCATCTTTCATCAAATTTGAGAAAAGATCAGCACTCTGTCTTCTAATAAGCTAACTCCACTTCATTTTACTTTCTTTTAGTTTGCTGCTGGAATATTGTTTCATATTTTGTTATTGTTTTGTAGATCTATGGCCATGTTCTTCTTTGACTTTTTTCCATGTTCTATTTTTTTTTTAAATATCTGTTACTGTACAGATAATTCAAGTATGGCCAAAAAAAAAAAAAAGCCAATATGTTCTTTGTTTAAGTAAAATAGTGGAAGTTCTTAATCAGGAAAGAGGAAAAAAATGTAGGGTGAGGGTGGTAAGAATGAATCATCTACAGTTTCTGTGAATATTTAAAAACTAAATTTTGAATATTTTTTCTGTCATATTTCCAACAGGAAAAACTAGCCACAATGCTTCAGTGGTTTGTTAACATAGGAAAGGTATTAAATATATGTATGCCATTGGAGATAAACTTGGTAATGTGGTAATATTAAATTCCTGGTTCTTTTGCTGGTGCCTCCACATCTCTCTGCCTCCATAGTAATTGGTGTCTTGGAAATCAACAGGTCTATGTGCATTTCTATCTGACTGCCAAATGTATTATGCCACATTTTGGCTCTAGCCATTTTCGTGTGTAAGCCCAAATAAGGTACCATGGGAGAGGAGCATGGGAAAGAATATCTGTCAGTGGAAGGACATGGACCCATATGTGACTGCTTGTCAACACGTGAATGTGTGGCTATACTCGTACATTCGACACATGGATATGTGGGTGTATACGGCTATGCATAGGTGTGTGTGTGTGTGTGTGTGTGTGTGTGTGTGTGTGTGTGTGTGTGTGTGAGACCACTGCTGCACACACGAAGGAAGATTTCTCCTGGATCCCTACCACTATTACGGCCAAGTGGCTGTTCCTTTCATGTCTCTCCTCACCAATGTAAGTAAAGGTTATATAACTCCACAAATGACTCTAAGTTGTTCTCTGACTTGTTGGAATTTAAATCTACCTGTGCTTGGCTCTCAGCTTCAGGTACACAACTGACTATTGGAAAAAAAGAAGAAGAAGAAAACAGGATGTTTAGAATTTGATACTAGCTATGTCTCCAGGCATGCACTGGTGGTGTGAGAATCTGTTCTCTGTGAACAAGGGGGGGCATTCTGATTATTATTTTAGCTAGACAAAATACATTTCTTGTTACCAGTTTCTTTCTAACTCCTGGCCATTCAGCATCGATATGGCCTTGGCTTACTCACTGATCAGCGCATTTTCTATATGTCCTTTAGAGAGCAATACTACTTTCAGATAATCTTGATTTCTAACAGATCACCTTACATATAGTGCATGTATCATATCTACAGCTCAGAATCTGATAGGAAAATACTAATTAGCATTACAGAAATGTAAGGAACATGTATTCATGTGGTTTATTCCTTTTTGACTCCACTTGAACCCCTATGCTCATTGGCGTAAAACATTATCCCTTCTAATTTATTACCAGATGAAACAAATCGCTAAAATGTTTTGCATGTTTAATGACTCACAATAAAAATGTAAACCTGCAGTGTCTAGCTTGTGTGCATTTCATATGTAGCTTAATTTATCCTTAATGATTAAATGACTTCTAGAATTTATAACATAAAATATAATAAACAAAAATTACCAGCAAATTCAGGTTTCCTATAAAGAGAATGTTAAATGATTTTAATAAACCTTTTATCCTCACAGTAGAAAGTAGGTCTTTTTCATAAAATCAAAGCTTCCCTCTGCTAAACTACACTGCTTTTTACTCCCTGAATCAAGATTTTCACTCTGAATTATATAAGTAAGAAGGCTATGTGAACATCTGTTATCACTCTTGAAACTACCCAATCATTCAATAGGTTGCATTACAAACTTAAAATATTATCCCTTATTTGTGTATTTTTTATCTATCCAAATTGAGCCTACCAATGTGTGTGATATGTTTCACAATACACACAGTTAATAATATCTATCATGGGATGCTTTAGCAAACCCATTAGACTCTAATTATATTTAATTGTACTCAGTAGAAGGTAAAGTGTGCTTCTCATCGTTGCATAGCAAGAACTACATTAAAATCTTGCTGAAAAGGCACTCTCTTTGCATTTAACTTGTGTTTTAATAAAAATGTTGACTAGACATAACAAATAAATTGCTTAATGGTAGAAATATTTTCAACTAGCAGGATCTGAAAGAGACTGAATTGAATAAGTGCTACATATGTAACATAATGAAGCCTTATACATGATCTTTCCTATCGGTTTATGTTGGTTCTAGCACTCACTAATCAGTTTTCGCCATTTAGTGAAAACAGTTCTGTTCTGATTGCTGGTGTTAAACTTTGAGCCCATCTATTGTTTCGCCAGATGTTGTAGATGGGCAAGTGTCTCTATAAAGACCTTGCCCTTACAAATGGATACCTACTCTGAAAATGGCTCCAGATAACAGAAGATTCTTTTATTATTTGCAGTTCTATTTTATTTTTAATCTTGTTTGCATGGTTGAGAGGGATGCATACCCATGTGGGTCTCCAATGAAGGTGGGGTGCGTTGCGGTATGGAGGAAGGTGGGTAGGACAAATATTTGTTTTTTATTTTCCACCTATGCATTCAGTGAGAAAGGGGAGGAGGCCATTTCTTGTCATCTAAGTACATCAGCACCCAGGAATTGGAGGCACTCTTTTGTTGATGCCTAAGATACCCCAATAGGGGCAGAGTGTTCCAAAGGTATTACTTGAATAGTTTTGAGAGTTCTGACACATTATTGCCTTCATGGATTCAGGGTTGTGAATTCTTCCCAAGGTCTATTGACTGATGAAGTCCACCTTAGTGTATCCACAAGCCACGGACATGCTGCTACCTGGCCTGGGGAGTGATCCAACCTATTATGCTTCCCATCCTCTGATAAGCCACTTGACATACTCTGCTACCCTAGATGAGCTGCCTGTCATGTCCCCTACATGCATCTGGGCATGCTGTCCACTGTACAGGTATCAGCTACTGGTCCCAAGGCAGGTATTCTGAGATCAGACCACAAATATTGTGATATTCCCTATGGTTGGGGTTCGGGTCCAATCATCTAGTTGGGTAGTTCCTCAAGAAACTTTACATGGTGATCTCAGACTTGACTCTTTTGTTCATCAGCCAGTACAGTGTCCCATCTGGTCATCTGAACCATCCGAAGCACATATATTTGGATGTACTTGCCTAGTAAGTTCAGCCCACAAACCGATTTCTCACATGAACTGATGGGTGCTGTGGCCTAGCACAGCCCAGCCCAGCCCAATATAGTTCTGGTATTCAATACATATACACACACCAGTAAGTGTCATAGCTTAGTCAGGACATCCCCCAATATCTTCTACAAGACCTGCTTCCTACCTGGGTTTCGGGTTATGTCAGCATGTGCCTCAGCCTGGTCCAGTTTCCCTGTATCCCATCTGGCTCATGTGCACATCCATGAGTACAGCAGCCTAGCCCAAACTGGCCTGCCCCCCAGTTTTCATGTGAACTGGAAAGTGTTGTGGTCCAACTTGGCTTGGCCTGTACCCATCTTGGCTGTAAGCTATGCCAGTGTGCTATGGACTGACCTAGCCAGGATCACCTCCAGACCCGGCTGACTCATATGCCAATGGTGATGCAGCCCACCCTGCCCTGGCTTGTCCCCAGCCACAACAATCATGCTCACCAGCAGGAGCTATAACCTCAAAAGGGAAATTTCCCAAGTTTCTATACCAGGCCTACTCCCAGTTGCAGATCTTGCATGTGCCCATGAGTGCTGTTGTAACCTGACATGGTTAGACATTAGTCCTGGCACTTATCAGTGGGTGCCGTGTCCTAGTCTGACTGGCCTGCAACCATTGCAGCTCTCATCTGCAGATGCTACAGGCTAGCTCATCATGGTCCACCCCCAAACCAGTCTCTTATGTGAACCAGTGTGTGTTGTAGTCTATCCCATCCTGTCCAACACCCATTCTTGATTTACCAAACATCAAAAGGTTCTAGAGTCTAGTTCAGTCTGGCTTAGTCCACACACATGCCAACCCCAACCCAGTACTCTCCCAGCCCCAGCTCTTGCATTCTCTAGTGGCAGATACAATCCAGAGGGTTAGTCCCGAAAATTCCTCTACCAGGCCTCTTTCCAGCCCTGGATCCTGTACATGCTCGTAGGTGCTTCAACCCTATGTGGCATAATCATTCCACTACATCCTCAGCTCCCAGTGCACAGTTGGGTGATACTTACACCTTGTCCTGGCTCTCCAGCCTGCCAGCAGGTGTTACAGCCTGGCCCAGGCTGCTTGCCCCAATACTCACCCCTCACAAATGCTGAGGAATGCTGCAACCTTTTCTGGCCTGGCCCATCATTAGCTATTGTGCTCCCCAGCAGGATGTGCAACCTAATAGGCCAGGCCTCCAAGCTATCCTACCAGGCCCACTCCCAAATCTGGCTCCCATAAATGTCAGGTCAGTACCATGATCCAGTCTGGCTCTGACCATCACCATGCCCTAAATCTATAAGCAAATCATCTAATGCCGCTGTCCCACGGATGTTATCCTACAGGTCCTCTGAAAAATATCTGCCCAGTTCCAGTTCTCTAGCAGTCTAGTGGGTGTTGTAGCCCTCCTTGACATGCCCACTTACTGTCTCAGTTTCCCAAGCTTTTGGGTGTTCCAACAGGTGACAGGCAATGCTAGAGTTTTCCACATGGGTGGGTGACCTCAGCCCAATCCTTGGACAAATCCAGACATGCCCTTTGCTTTCCAATCTCTAAGCCATTCTGTCTGAGTCCTCTCTTCTTCCTGGGTACAGTGGCATGGTTCATGCACGACCCCAGAAATCAGTTTCCCCCTGTCAAACATTCTCTCAGGCACTCCCAATGCAGTACATCTACAGTTTGCCTTCCCTGGTAATCTGAAATCACCCCCAACTGGGGTGGTGTATCCTGGCCCAATGTCTCCTGGTTTCCACACCTAACAACAATAGAAAAAAGAACAGGTATGCTGGCAAACTGGCATACTTAACACAGATTTGGCATTAACTAGGCCCCCAATGGCTGCGTTTCTCTGAGGAATATAACACTTGCGTAGGTACAAGGCAACCTAAGCAATTGCCCACAGCTTGGGGGACAGTCCATATCTGGAAATCTACATTCCCACGCACAAAAGCTTTTAATACACAAATGTGACAAACAACATTTTATCTTTTAAGTTGTGATATGTATTTCTTTTGTCTTCATAACCACGGGCATACCTACCTGGACTAAAGAATACATAATCAAAAGATATTGCACATAATTTATTCCAGACTCTGTACTTTGAAATTACCAAACAATTGAAGTCCTTGGAGGTAATCTTTAGCAATATCTAAAGAGTTTCCATTTACTCTGAAGTTTCATACAGACATGCATAAAACACATTTAAAAATGCTCCAAAATGTGGGGTCTCAGGACGGGGCATCTCATGCCTGGATCCCACATGCCAGCCACCACGTGCATATGGTGAGCTGTCCCCGAACCTACCTGGGCTCCAGGGGCTGCTCCCTTCTGGGTGAGTACACCAAGGGGGGAAGTCAGATTGGGTTGAAGGCCAGTCAGGAAAAGCCACTGCTCCTGCTAGGATAGGAGGTTAACTGAGTAGGTCTGGCTCGTGGACCCACTGGTATGCGTGCAATCTGGCATTGGGAGGGGTTCTGATGGAGGAGCCTGGGCAACTCCTCTGACAGGACACAGTACCTGCAGGTAAGCACAAGAAGCATGGAAGGAAACAGCCCACTGGCACACATTTGGCATGGGTCAGGGGCAGACCAGGCTGAATCTGTTCACATAGTCCACTGGCAAATCCGAGCACCAAAACAGAGTATGGGTCGAGCCAGGTTCTGTCACAACAAAAACCAGTGCACAATATGGAATGCCAAGGTGAGGTTGCCTGTACCAAATCTCTATCCTTTTTGTAATGCTTTCTCAAATTTTGTTATTGAGAAAATATGTTTCGTTGCTTCACTGAAACATTACTGTAATGTTATGTTGTAGACTTAAATAAGAGATAAGGGTTGTTTAAGTGGAGTCTGACATTTGGAGAAAAGCAGTTCAGCTTCTTGAGTTAGTATAATGTAAATGCTACCCCACACTCACTACGCAGATGTGTAACATTTTCAACTACTGCTCCCTGTCCTCTCTGTTAACTATTCAGTTGCATCATGTACTTCCTTTCTTTTCCTCTTTATTCATCTAACCACAACAACCACTCTGCTATTTCCCTGCCTCAGAGCCTTTGTGCCAGATGAACATTGGGCTTGTGCTGCTCTTCCCTTAGATTCTAAACAGACTCCATCCCTTTCTAGTTTCTGCTCACATGGCTCAAATGGAACTATCCAGAGAATCCACTGTAAATGATACACAGACCTCAATCTCACAGCAGCACTCGTCACCGACCATGGCCTTATTTCCATTGGGTAATAGCTTCCAATATGCTTTGCAATTCACTCAGATGATCATTTATTGTAAACCATCCACAAAGCTCAACAAAGTCTAAAGAATCTGTCTGCTTTGTTTACTAGTATGTTTCTTATAGTGGGGAAGCACCAGAACATAACAGATGGTCAGTAAGTATAAAAATAATGAAATTTCAGATGAAAGTTGAGATTCAGATTTATAAATTTTTTTTATTTTAACGAAGTGACGTGTGATAGATAACCCCCCCAAAAAACAAGTACACCCATTAAATCATCCACACTGTCAGAATACCTCCAAAGGAGGAGGAATTTCAATAAGGTGAATAACAACTTCTGAAAAATATTGTTGAAATTTATTTTTATAATCAAGTATTCACACCAAAAGTTCATATTAATATGTTGCAATGTGCACCTCTGCTCCCCAATAAAAAGAAGCTTCCCAACAAAACTGTTACATATACTTTGAAAATATGATACTAGATTCTCTACCATTGCCAATACCTACAATACCACGGCACACTTCAATAGCAGAATGTTGGACACGTGACTGTTGCTGAAGGACTAGTAAAAATACGGAAGAAAATAGGGAGCAGTGGGAGAGCAGGGAGGGAGGAGAGAAAGGTGGAGAGGGAGAATAATATACCTATAAAACTCTATCCTGGAGAATAGTAATAAATATAAAAAATAAACATCTAACAGATTTTCACCACTCATGTTAACTTTCAAATGATAGTTATAACTTAGAGATGAATAATCAGAAGGGGATAGAGATTTCGGTTTTTTGGAATATGCTTTTTGGAGGAAAATTGTCCATCTGATGTTATGAAAATTTCAATATCCATGAAAACACCCCTCCTTTCTTTACTATTCCAGTATGATAATGACCTCCAGGTAGTAATTGGATTTCATATAAGATGTGGTTTGGCTACATTTCAAATCATCGGTTTATATGCCCTTTGTTGTTTCCTTTTAACAGGTTTCAGCTCTTTAATAAATTGAACTTAGAACTTCTTTTCTCATAATTCTAATCAGTTTTGCTACGTTGCACAATATTTTCAATTTTCTTAACTTTATGAGGGAATTTCAGAACTATTTTGGGGAATCTTGAATGAAAATGAATTCATTACAGTATAAAATTTTTGCAATCGACGCATAGCTTTTCACCATAGGTATTTACATGAACTTCTTGGAAAAATGTTAAGATGCATGAATTCCAAATGTTTTTGCAATAGGACCCTTATCTTTTAAAGCCATATTCTATGAACATTTTGATTTTTTTTATTTTTTAACTATTTATTTTATTTTTATTGCAAAGCCAGATACACACAGAGGAGAGACAGAGAGGAAGATCTTCCATCCAATGATTCACTCCCCAGGTGGCCGCGATGGCCAGAGCTGAGCCAATCTGAAGCTAGGAGGCAGGGGACTCTCCTGGGTCTCCCACATGGGTACAGGGTCCCAAGTGCTTGGGCCATCTTCTACTGCTATTCCAGGCCACAAGCAGGGAGCTGGATGTGAAGCAGGGATGCTGGGATTAGAGCTGGCACCCATATGGGATCCCAGTGTGTGCAAGGCAAGGACTTTAGCATGCTTAGTTTACCATGTGGGGTCCTCTATGAACATTTTAAAATAAACACTGTCACAAGATCTTGTTCATGGTTAAGCATCAGGAAGTAAACACCTTCCAGGAAATTCACATATGACGATTTGATAATAATGGCGCTGTGGGTTAGATTGTGTCCCTCCCCAACATAATAAATTTGATATCATTTCCTCTGCATTTGATAATGTGGCCTCTTTCAGAGATAAGATCCTGGTAATGGTTACTTCAAAATGAGAACACTGTAGAGGGGTACACAGGCAGAATGCCTGAACATATAGACAGTCATCAACCAGCGGAGTGGGGAGGCTTGAAAATGGATCTCACCCTCACAGCACTAGCAGGAATCAACCTTGCTAGGTTTTAAACTCAAAACTGCCAGACTGGTAAGACAAACAATTTTGGTTGCTTAAGAATCCTGATTTGTGCAACTTTTATGTAATCCTGTAGACGATTTTTAAAAGTATGCTTCTATGTAAAAATAAATATTTCATTTCAATACTACAAATTCAGCTCAAAGTCAAATGGGATCTGAAAGATAAAGGGGTTTAGGATTGCCTAAAAATAAATGGCCAAAAAGAGATAAGACAAAATTATTTTTCTCTGCTTAATAAATCAGGAAAAAAATTTGAAGTCAGTGTTAATATTAATATGCATGACCACCAAATGTGAAAGCTGCAGTCATTTTAGAAAATTAGCAATGCCAGAATATAACTTGTTTCAGGAAGGGTTGCAACATTAGTGAATTCTCCAAAGAAATATCTAAATATCTGCCTGCTCTTAGTTTCCAGATATCAGTGGTAGGATCTGCCTTCATTAGCATCTCAGAATATGAAAGGGGCTCCTCTGTACCAACATGGCCACACTTGGCACCATGACCATTAGGAAGCTGCTGCTGCTGCAATGAAGACACTTGAGAGAAGCTGGAAAAGCAGGGACATGCAGACATTATTCAATTCATCCCTTCCTTTGAATTCTCCTGTTCATGTGATGACTGTTCATGTCCTTCACCCTCACAGATTAGGCTGGCCATCAATGTTCTCTTCTTCCTCAGTGCCAAGGCAAAGTCTGACATGGAAAGATAAGCAGGAAGCAGAAACATGGACAAAAAGAAAAGTTGTGATTTCTCCCCAATTTATTTTCTGGAATTCAAGATTTCTGGGTAGATGGCGTACTCCTACTTTCTAAAGTGTGCAACAGATTTTGTAGAGGGAGGATTCTGATATCCAGATAGTGTTGGGCAGTTTCTTATACTCGGTGGATTTATTTCTGCATTTGTTTTATGTATTTACTTCTTTCACTTGTTTGTGGTGACAGCAAGGAACTCAGACAAAAGACCTATAATTAAACAAAAAGATGTATTATCTATCTGTGCCTTTTACTTAAAAAAATTTATTATTTATATTCAATGTACTAGAAATTAGAGTGACAATTCATTCTAACTGAATTAATGTTCTTTGGGCATATCTTAGTTGTTTGTGGTCTGGGATTATTTGAGACACACATATCATCCAATAGACACAGTCAGAGGAATTTGATGCACACAGGAAAAAAACTTCCAAGTCTCCATGCAGACAGATTGGAGTCATGTAACCAAGGGACAAGGAATACAACCAAGCACCAGAAGTTGGAAGGGCAAAGATTCTGGCTTGGAGATTGTCTGACACCCAGTCGCATGAACGGCATATTCAGCTCATTGAGTATGACATCAGCTTTCTGCATTCTATTAATGTGAGAGAATGTGTTTCTGTTGTGTTAAGATACCATGTTTAAGGTGATCTGCTCAAGTGGCCGGGGAGACTAATACAGATGACCAATACGTTCTATCAAGGGTAATTACTTTGAATAGTTGGTCTTGGACAATTTGTCTCCTGGGTTAGAAACCTTTTGGTTTCTCAAGACAAGAAAACATAAATTATGAGTGCCTTTTATTGCTCATGAACAATTTTGATAAATTAAAATTTAAAGTTGAGTGAGGAGAGTAGAAAAGTAGGCCTGTGACTTGTCATTCACCATGACCTAAATTAGTGAAATATTGGTAAAAAAAAAAAAAATCCATCAGTCACATTTCTTTCCCTGTTAAAGAGTAGCTTCCTAAGATTACTAAAGAAATTATGAACAAATTCACACAAGAACAAAAATACAAACAAACCTCCAAGGCTCCCTGGGAGACACAACCCCATAACTCTGCTTTCATTGTTTACATCTCACTGCTTCATCTCAATGTCTTCTACTAACTCATTCTCATATTCTCAACACACACACACACACACACACACACACACACACACAAATGTTTGCAGTTTGGATATTCAGCTTGATTTAGTTCTGTGTAATACTTATATAAATAATCTCAACTTGTTTTCTCTCAGGACCACTCATTCTGTTTCCCAATTGCTGCGATTCTCAAAATCACTAGACTGTTTCTCAAGGTTCATGAATTACCTGTATTGGAATACAGCCCATGCATCTTTTAACTGATTTTAAAAAGTTTCATATCTTAAAAGAAATCCCTGCCCTTTGACTTTCATTTTCTTCTTCCCTATTCTTGTTCGCAGCCCTTAAAGCACTAATCTGCTTTTTTCCATCTGTAGACGTTATTTTTCTTAACATTTCATGTGTGCAGTCTTTTGTAACCAACTTCTTCTGCCCGTTACATTAAACCCAAGTGGTATTTCCTTGCTGGATATGCTATGCCTTGCTTCTCTGTGTCACTTCCTGAATGCTTAGATTGTTCTCATTTTGGGGTTATTATGAATGGTGCAGCCATCAGTGTTGCTGAACACGGATCTGTGTCCGGGCACCTGTTTTCATTTCCTCTAGGTGTTTCCCTCAGTATGGGATTGCTTGATTACATATCACACTACTTTTAAAATCATGTGAAGAGCTGCCGAACTATTTCCCAAACTACCTGTATCAATTTATCCTGCCACCAGCATTGATGAGGGTTTTGTGATTTCTCTGATTCCCTACCAACCCTTGTTGTCATCTGACATTGTCTTTACTCTATCCTTATGGTGAATGTAAAGCAATCCTTCAAACGTATCAGACCTAAATCTGAACAATTTTTCCTTCCGTAAACGTTCTCTCTTTAAAGGATCTGATTCTCACTCAACGATGTACATTTTTAGGCTAGAAAACTAGAAAAAAAGAAACAGTTGCTCTTGTCCGTCACATTAATTTTTTTTTAACCAAAGAGTCCTGCACATTTCATGTCTTAAAAAGTTAGTTTATTCTTATAATGGAATAAAACACAAGAATGAAACATCTAGACCACCAGAGTGCAATTACAGACAAACCCTCCAAACCTAATGTCATACACTATTACACAACATTATTTACATTTTAAAATTGAAAACATATACTTCAAAAATTCATACATATTTGATAAAAGTATAAAACTAAGAATGGAAATGATATTCAGAAATTATAAAAAAAAAAGGGATTTTTTTCCCAGAATAAAGGGGACAGGGTGGAGTAGGATTTCCGGGTTTATAAGATTTTGTTACTTAGGGCCTGGCATGGTAGCTCAGCAGCTAAAGTCCTCACCTTGGTCATGCTGGCATCCAATATGGGCACCAGTTCTAATCCCAGTGTCCCCACTTCCCATGCAGCTCCTTGCTTATGGCCTTGGAAAGCAGTTGAGGATGGCGTCAAACCTTGAGACATTGCACCCATGTGGGGCACCTGAAAGAGTTTCCGGTCTCCTGGCTTCAGATTGGTGCAGCACCAGCCGTTGGACAGACAGAAGATCTTCATCTATGTCTTTCATTCTCTCTGTATATATGACTTTTCAATAAAAATAAGTAAATCTTTAAAAATAAATAAATCTTGGAAAAGGAGGATAAGAAGAGGTCTGTATTCTAGTCCCGGACACTCCCAGAGCCCTCCCAAGTGCTTTTGCCACAGAAGCAAATTGGATACTTCATCGAGAATTGTCAGTATGGACACCGAGGACCATATCCCGACTGCCTAGGAGATCACAGGGAATATGAATGCCCTCGGAGGCTGAGAACTCTGAGGTCAGTCATTTCCTGTTGGATTTCCCAGACGGTATGGTAACAGTCCCAAACCCTCTCATACAGTCTGGTGACTTAAGAATACAGCCAGGAGCCCTGGGTGGTACTCAGAGATAAAAGGGTTGTAAATGTCCTTCTGGACTCAGGAGAGGAGCACTGATCAGGGTTGCTTGTGAGCCCCCAAAATTAGTTCAGATAGACAGAGACTAATAAAGGTCTGCTAGTTGATAATCATGCAGCTTGTACCTTACTGATAAGGCTTCCCATTTGGCTTTTCAGATAGACAGAGAGAGTCATAGATATAGATATAGAAAGTCTGTAACAGCCAGAGAAAAGGCCAACTAGCCTATAATCACTCAGCCTGTACTTACTGATCAGGCTGCCTATTTGCTTCCCTTGGACTTTACTAGGTAGGATGTGCAGTTAAATTCTTCCTCACTGTCTGGGTTGTTGGCGATTTCCCTGCTCATCTGCCTAAAACTTTTCTATCCTTCAATTGTCAAAATGCAAAGTTCTGTAAAACCATGGTTAATCACTATATACTATAAAGTTTAAATTGTGGCTTAATTTTCTCCCCCCAAAAACTTTATCAATTTATGACTGTTAATGCTAAACAAAATGTAACTGCATAGAAACTTCGATGTTAAGTTTGTACTTAGCTGTTTTATATTTATGTGTATGTATCTATATCTATATATAGATATGTATATATATATGAGATGGATGTTAATGTTGATCCTTCCACTCTTCCTGTGCCACACTGATTTAGGTTAAACTGAAAAACATGTTAGCTTGGGAGAAACATAAGTAAATAAATAAATGAATAAATAAATAAAGGTTTTTGAAAAGATTTTGTTACTTTTAAAAGATCTTGAAATAAGTGTTACAAAAAATGTTCCATTTGTTGAATGTGGGAAACTGCTTCATTAGAATCATGTTACATTGCTTACTAGTGTTTGAAATTGATCATAATTCACTTTAAAGCTCATTAGTTACCTGGATCTTAGCCTTTCAAACTTTTATGTTCAATGGGACTGATGCGATAGCTCAGCTGGACAGTCCACCAACTTAAAGTGCTAACATTCCATATGGCACTGTTTCGGGCCCCAACTATTCCATCTCTGATTCAGCTCTCTGTCCATGGCCTGGGAAAGCAACAGAGGATGGCCTAAAACCCTGGAACCCTGCACCTTTGTGGGAGACCTGAAAGAAGCTTCTGGCTGCTAGCCTTTTTGGCTATCTGTTGAGCAAACCAGCAATGGAAAATCTCTGTCTCTCCCTTTATCTGTAAATCTGTCTTTCTAATAGTAATCAATAAATCTTATGAACATAATAATAATTTCCAAATTCCTCTTCCACAACTTTCTAAAGTACTCTTATATGTGTATGTACCCTGTCTGTTTTTCAGATTAAAGGTAGATTAATGTTCACCCATCTAATTTTGCTTGAAAAAACATAAGAAATGCAATTTTCATTTGTTGATTTGTTGCTTTGACAGTTAAATTATTTGTTTGGTTAAGATTATAAATATTTCACCTATCCTTATTATGTGTAATTTGAATGCTTCACTGATAATAAGTGATGAAACTACTGGGGCTGGTACTGTGCTATAGTGCGTGATCCCACTGCCAATGGCATTGATTCTTGTCACTATTATTATTATTTTAAATTTATCCATTTTTATTACAAAGGCAGATGCAAATGGAGAAGGAGAGACACAGTTAAAAATCTTGTATCTACTGTTCCACAGTCCAAAATGGTCCAATGGCTACATCTGATCCTCATGAGTGCCCGATGAAGGTGCAGCATCCCAACGATTTGGGCTTTTTTTTTTTTTAAGATTTATTTTTATTATTTTTTATTGGAAAGACGGATATACAGAGAGGAGATACAGAGAGGAAGATCTTCCGTCCGATAATTCACTCCCCAAGTGAGCCGCAACGGCCGATACTATGCCGGTCCGAAGCCAGGAGCCTCCTCCGGGTCTCCCACGCGGGTGCAGGGTCCCAAAGCCCTTGGGCCATCCTCGACTGCTTTCCGGGGCCACAGGCAGGGAGCTGGAAGGGAAGCGGGGCTGCCGGGATTAGAACCGGCGCCCATATGGGATCCCGGGGCGTGCAAGGCGAGGACTTAACCACTTGCGCCACCGCGCTGGGCCCATGATTTGGGCTTTTTAAATACCTGCTGAACTCACTTTTTTCCTCTCCCATACTGTGTGTTAGTAACCACCACGGGTCTCCTGAATTTAGAAAGAATCTTCTCTCTGGTCTCTTGGGTAATAATATTGTCCTCCTTTAATTCCTTTTCTGCTAAAACCGACTTTTTTTTGAGAAAATATGAGTTTTCTACTCAGCTGCTTAAAAGTTGAAATCTTCTTTGCATCTCCATTATTACCTAAACAATGAGCTCTTTAATTAAAGCTGCACATTTCAGCATGTTCTGAACAAATCAATATTGCTTTCTTCTATGTACTTCCCACAATGGTTCACTAACCTCCTAACCCTAGAACCGCCTTGAACCTGGCCATTTTAGGACTCCTAAAACTTTCAGGCATTCATCTCTATGGAGTGATTCTCCATCCTCCATTAAAAGACCAAGTCGCTATTCCTTGAAGAACAGAATCCCGTTATCTATCATATAATAATACTTCATTATTTTATTCAGCACTATGGAAACTAAAAATAAATTGCTAATTGTATAATAACTAATCATTTATTTTAACAATAAAGTGCAAATTTTGTGGAGAACTCATGGGAGAGATGCTTGTCTGATCCTCTGCTTGAGTTCTTAATTTAGAAGGTGTGTATGTGTGGTGGTGGGGGCTGTGCCCTTTTATTTAATGACTCAAAAAACAATAAATGAAATTTCCAGAGCAGAGATAGAATAAATAGATACAATTTTGGAAGTTTGTAAACTTTTCTTGATTTTTTTTTTAACATTTAAAAGCTTGATTTCAGAAATTTATAAAGTAACTTATTCAGATCATTAATTATATCTGTGACCAGAAAGGATTACAGATCCTACATCTGGCCTTAAAACAACTTGCCCCATCTATCCTCCTCCATCCTTTTCTCCCTCTTTTAATATTTGCAGTATATTTCTTTTATACATTTTATGTTCTCAGGCTTAACACTTCATTAGGTAAAGATTTCAACATGGAACAAGTAGCAGGAAAAAAAAAAAAACACTAAAAAAAACTATTCCTCTAGAGAATAGGATAGGCTGTACAAAGCAACCATATCTCAAAATGCCAGTCTCACTTGTATGGTTTAGACGTTGTACTCTGTATTAGTTTATTTCACTATACAAAAAGACAACACTTCACTATAGTTTATGACTAAGTCGCAATCTATAGTGTATATTTATCACAATTTTTAAAGATTTATTAATTTTCATTGGAAAGTCAGAACCACAGAGAGAAGGAAGGACAGAAAGACCTTCTATCTGCTGGTTCACTCTCCAGTTGGCCAAAATGGCCTTAATCGATCCAATCCAGGAGCCAGGAGCCAGGAGCCAGGAGCCAGGAGCTTCTTCTGGGCTTTCCATACAGGTACAGGGTCCCAAGGCTTTCAGCCATCCTCAACTGCTTTCCCAGGGCACCAGCAGGTAGCTAAATGGGAAGTGGAGCATCAGGGGCACCAACCAGCCCCCATATGGGATCCTGACATGTGCAAAGCAAGGACTTTAACCACTAGGCTACCACACTGGGCCACATGTATCACCTTTTAAACAAGGATAAGCATTATGGAGGACATTTGGAGAATCCTCAACAATTTGGAAATAGATCTACCATATGACCCAGCCATCCCATTACTGAGCATTTACTCACATGACATAAAACCAGCATATGAGATCTAGTTTTACAGCATATTTATTGAAGTTCAATTTACAATAGCTAAGTTATGGCATCAACCATGACGTCTACCACCAGATGACTGTACAGGGGAAAAAGTGCTATATATACACCATGAAATACTACTCAGCCATTAAAAATTGGATTAAAAAATGTGTTTATAATATTGTTGGTTTTCTGATTTTTTTTTCTTCCAGAACATGGAGTGTTTACCATTCTCTCTTAGCCTATAAAATGTCTACTTAAAAATCTACTGTTGATTTAACTGGGGTTGCTTGAAAGGTAGTCTGGTATGTTTTGAAAGTTATTAGCATTTTTTCCCTGTATTTCATTTATTGTTTAACTTGTATTAGTTCTCTCATACTAAAATATCATGTGACTACCTTTCAGTATACCAGTTTTCACATTCCACTTTTCTATATTCTAATTATTTTAAATATAAACATTTATATTGTTAGGCAGCTTTTTAAGTCACATTTATTTTATATTTTATTCATGTAATTTTATATTATAGCATTAATTCCATATAATGCTATGTATCCCATGCCTCCAAATATATGGCACTATTAACAGCAATATTCTGAATGACTCTCACTAAATGGACTCGATGCTAATTCACTTAGCTCAGTGAGGTCATCAGCCCAATTCTTGATTAATACTTCACACAAGAGTGAGTCAATGTGTATCTAAAGTCAAAATAAATTTCTTAAGTGCTGATTTACTGCCCCATTATTCTGTCAACAGAATGATACACCCTTTTATAGAATCTGGTCTTCATAAAACCCTGTGTTCTTCCTACTCCATCATACCAGTGAAGGTGTGTGAAAATGAGTTTTGACCTCTTTAATCCATGCTGAACCAGATCTATATTTTCAATGATTATACATTTTTACTTTTTAAGAAAACTGGATCTAGTGTACCTTAGAAAATTATTAAAAAAAAAAAAACCAAAACTTATATATGAGATTTTTCTGTCCATTCCTACTTCTGTCTTTAACTTTTTGATTTAGTGAATTCCACAAATCCTCCTTTTACTTTACATTTTCCCTTATTTGCTTACAAGTGCCAGTCTACCTCTCCTTGTCCAGTTAACCCATGGGGCGATATTAGGACTGGAAAGATTGCGAGGTGAACTCCCTGAGATCAAAGGTGAGTTAGGCTTAAAATACATTTCTCTCCCTGGCATAACAATACTCTTGCTCCCCATTAACAGATGAAGCTCAGATATTTATCTGACCTTTGTCTATAAAATTGAGGCTCCTAGAAGTTTAGGCTTATGATGGTAGATCTTGAATATCAGTGCATGGCTTCTTTCTGGTGGATCACTTACTGTCTGTACAGGATGACTATGGCTCTCAAGAAACTGTGGCTCCTTGGAAGCAACTGATCTAGGTGCTGATGTTTCTTTTAGGAAATCCATCTTGGGGGCCCAGCACAATTGTTCAATTGGCTAATCATCCAATTCCAAATTCCAGGATTCCATATGTGCGCTGATTCCTGTCCTGGCTGCTCCACTTCCCATCCAGCTCCTTGCTTGTGGCTTGGGAATGCAACAGAGAAATGACCCAAAGCTTTGGAACCCTGCACCCACATGGGAGACCAAGAAGGTCCTGGTTTTGGATTAGTTTAGCTCCTGGCATTTGGGGACAAAATCTGTCTATCTCTCTCAATCTCTCTCTTGTTCGCTCTCCTTTTTCTGCAACAGGTCCATTGTAATAAAAAATAAATAAACATTAACAAAGATCATCTTCTGCTTTATCCAACAATGTCCAGGAACAAGGATAGAGGAGAATGTTAGGATGCTGGGCTTTCTCTAGCCAGGTGCCATGTGGGCAGTTTGTTAAGATATCAGAATATCTGAATTAGCTGGATCATGGTGATAACTCAAGGCTTGAGGCCAGCCTCATGCATCTTTCAGTCTAGATAGGCCTGCAAATGTTCCTATGCTTTCCACTGATAATGCTGATCAGGGATTAATCAATTGGATTTCACCACCACTTAAACCTGGATACATTGTATTACCTCTCCTTTTTTTTTTTTTTTTAGTTTTTAAACTTTAAAGTGATGATAGGCTAACATAAAAGTAAGCACAATGAAAATTAGCTATTATTCTTTTTCACTTGCAACTATGTCTGTTGGCTTGGACAGAATGATTTTTTCATAAACCATGGCAATATGTAGAAGCTGTTTTGTACACTGTTTAAGGTAGTGTGATAAGCTAACCACATTAGATTAGTTACCTAACCTGGGATGGATTGAGCTTGGAAATCCTGGTTTTCTATAACTTCCTGTACTGCAGGGGCTGGAAATCCCAAAATGTAATTTCTTGGATACTTTCCGCCTGTGGTACTAGATTTTTTTTTTTTTTTTGATGCTCCCTGGGGCAGGGCGGTGGGTATCTGATGAGACTGATATGTTATGTTATGTTATGTTATGTTATGTTATGTTATGTTATGTTATGTTATGTTATGTTATATCACATTTTGGTAGTCAAAAATGCTAACAAGTTAAATCAAGTTGCATGTTTGTCCGAGAGGAATTGGATGTTTATTTGCACTTACAGTTAGGCATTGTCATGCTTTTCTCAGCATGAAAATATTTACTTTTCTCATGGTTAATGGCATTACAAAAATGAGCCTTCCAACACATTTCTATTTGTATACATTTATGTTTATTAACCCATATGCTAGTATATATTTTGATTTAACTTATGCTTTCTATTGTGTTTCCATGTTAGCCCTTGTTTACTATGTAGGTTCATATTTTCTGTGCCATCCTTTTTTGGCAAATATTCTTTCACTACATTCATCTGATTTTTAATATCACAAAATTATGAAGTGATAGTTGTTAGCAGTACATAATAGGAAATGATCTATCAATTTTGTTTGTAAAATGATCTTTTGTACACTGACATTCTGTGCAGCTAATACAGAGAAGAGCAGTCAATTATAAGTTACAAAAATACGTATTAGTTCTTCATGACAGTGTTGCTGTTAAATTGCAATCTGGCAGAAATTTCCATTGTGCAATGTTAATACCAATGTCTGTCCTCTGACACTGTTCAAGTAAAAAATGTAATGGATGAATGAATGAATAAATGAGTGAATTATTCCCTACATTCTTTTTAATGTAACTCTTACAATAAATGTATCCGAGCGTTTTCACTATTTCCTATGAGAGACTTCAACATGAGCTAATGCCGTCATTCTGAATACTTCTTAAGAGCAATGCAATAATTATCCCAGAAGGATTCATCCTTTGTAGTGTCTTTCAAAGTGATAAAGGTTAGAACAGCAGCTAATACAATCAATCTGAAGTCTGTTCAAGAGCAACTCCATGGTGATACCAGGAGGATTAGTTCTTTCTAGTGTGTTTCCAAAGGATGAAGATTAGAACAGAGAAAAAAAAGGCAGACATGTGCTTCTTTAATACCCACACAACTTGAGGTGATGAGTTAAAGTTGCTGCATGCCTGCCCCACCTCCCCTTTTTATAAGCCACGTGATAAACAGCCCGGTAACAGGTAAGTAGGGAAAAATGCTCTCCCTTCTGGGAAAAAAAAAATCCAAGGACTTTGCAACAAACATGACTTGAAAGCAAGATCACTTTATTAAAAATGGTAGTGACCTTTGTCTTCAGTTGTTCATGATACCATATTAAAACACTACAGTTTGCTTTGCTTACACAATAAATCTTCTTGTTCACAGCCCGGGCCCTGGGAAGCCTTGGCTCTGGGTGCTGGCTCTCGGTGAACAGCACTCTCTTTTGCGTTAAAGACAGTCATTTTCATGATACATGCACACATTGGAGGAAAAGAGCAAGCTCTGGCCTTTTTCCTTACCCCAATAAGGACATAAATCTATTTCCATGACCTCAGCTAAGTGCAATTAGCAGGAAAGGCCTTATTTCCCAAAGCCTTGCCTTGGTGACAGGTTTTGGTTTATGAATTTGGGTGTGGGAAGGAGATGCAAGCATTCAATCTTCATATTAGAGAAAATTTTGTCTTTCTCTACCAAATGTGACTAATAATTGAACAGCATTTCCACTATTTAAGCATCATTGATTGTACATTTTTCTCTACATAAGCCAATTCATAAATTATCAATCTGAAGTTTCCTATAAACTTCATCATGAAAAGCATAGGCATTTGGTGGAATGCAATGTTGAAATACTTACATTTTACTGTGAAAAGTACAAGAATCCCATTAGTGCTGCTCACAGGACACGCTATAAGGACATTCTCTGTTCTGTGCTATGAGAAACCAGTGCCTAGGTTTCCATAATTCACAGTGAAAAGATAAGCAGGAGGTTAACATATGATGTGGGTAGTCCAAATTTCTCAAGTAGAGATTTCAATATACAATTACTATTATCCTTTTATAATTAAAGGTTATGATAGATATATTATGTAATAAATAAAGAACACAAAATCATGCCCAGCAACAGCATCACCATTCTCCTTTTCGTCATCACCTCATCAACAGAATCATCGTGGATTATGTATCTTAAAATCTTTACTTTGTGAGTGATCTTATCTTTTTTAAAAAAAAAAGATGTATTTGTTTTTATTGGAAAAGCAGATATACAGAGAGAAGAAAAGACAGAGAGAAGATCTTCTTTCCGATGATTCATTCCTCAAGTGGGTGCAATAGCTGGAGCTGAGCTAATCCAAAGCCAAAAAACTATTTCACATCTCCCGCATTGGTGCAGGGTCCCAAGGCTTTGGGCCATCCTCAACTGCTTTCCCAGGCCACAAGCAGGGAGCTGGATGGGAACTGGTCACCTGGGATTAGAACCGGTGCCCATATGGGATTCCAGGCACATTCAAGGCGAGGACTTCAGCTGTTACGTTATTGTGCCCAGCCCAGGAGTGATCTTATCTTTATTTTCATATTTATATATTTAATCAACTTTCTGCCAAAGTGCAAGGAATTTTTTAAGAGATTATGTCCATTTTACACATAGAGAAACAGTAATATGGATATTAACTATTTGCTAATATGTAATACAGTTCGGGTTCGAATTTATATTTTTCAAAAAGAGATTCTTTACAAGTAGAGAAACAGTAACACAGACATTATTTGTTAATATGCAATAGAGTTTGGGTTAAGATCTAAATTTTTCATAGAGATGAGATTTTTTACCTATTATCTTCAATAGATGTCAAATAAGACACAAACAAAAAAAGAGATAATCTATTCCTGTCCTTTTCTTAGTTCTTAATGAAAACAACTGTAATTCATTTTCTAAAAGTCTGAAAAAAAGATAATTTTTTTAAAGATTTATTTTGTGTATTTGGAAGGCAGAATTAGAGAGAGGTTGTTCCTCTGATTGCTTCAAATACCTGGGCTAGGCCAGATCAAAGCAAGAGCCACTTGCTCCTTCTGGGTTGCTTACATGTTTGGCAGGAGCCCAAGAATTTGAATCATCTGTTGTTTTCCAAGGCACAGTAGCAGGGCGCTGGATCACAGTGAAGCAGTCAGGGTTCAAATCAGTGCATACATGAGACATCAGCTCTACAGGTAGTAGCTTAATTCTCTGTACTACAACAGCAACCATTCTGCCAAAAATTTTTAACTTTGATTTAGTTCGAACAACTGAGAAATGGACTGAACAGTTGAATGGCATATCTTGACATGAAATATCCATTGTACATATTTATGTAAATTGATAAATTCAGAAAACCCATTAGATGGCAAATTTTGGAATAAATAACAGTGTCATATGGTGAAATTCCAGAAAATAGTTTATTGGTGTCAAGTGCTAGGTGATATTGCCAGAGTTATATTATTTTGGGGTATAACTCAGTGATTCAAACACTAACACATAAATCTGGTCACTCATGTGTACTGTAAATTCACCTAAAGTATAATTTTATTGAAAAAAAAATTGAGCTGATGGTACCTTGACAGTAAATACAACAGCTTTATCTTAAAAGAGGACGTATTGATAACACCCACTGAAAATGTCTGTCCTAAAGATAGCCATCAATTTTAGAAAATTTCCAGAGATTGCAATGGAGACCCAAGAATGGTATTTTGTGGCATTCACATTTTTCATGATAATAACTTTTAACCTGAATAGCAACATTTTTATGACCATTATAAATCTCTGACTTGCTGTTTATCTGGTTAAGATTTTAATCTTGTCAGCTTCCCATGATTCAGACACAGAGAAAGATTTTGCTTTTGAGTATGTTTGAATTATAAATGTATTGGGCCAAATGTTGACACAGAGAAGAAGGCTGCCATGGCCTCTTCCTGAATTGAGCACAACTTATTCAGTCAACACACAGCAGTATTTATTGAGTAGTTAAACCTTCAATTCCTTTAACATCTCTGTGAATGATAAGAAAACATGTGGTTGCATTGCATTGCTTGCTTCTCTTTGTACTGATGGTTCATTTCCTCCATGTCAATTTCATCAACATGGGTTCATTGATGACTTAGAAATCAAGCAAATTGTAGTTTTCTACAACCCAATTTCTCTCTCCCTTTATTATAAAACAAATTGATGGCAGGTGACTTAATCTAGTGACTTTATTTGTGAAGAAATAAAATGTTACTGTTAAAATTATTTACTAAATTTGCAGAAATCAGAGAAAGCAAAAGAAAAGAACATTACTCAAATAAAAACTGGCAGTCAGCTTCAGATAATGTATTGATTAAAGTATTCTGTGTTCATGGAACATCTCCAGAATTACACATTAAAAATAAATTTGGAAGAATAGCTTTTTCTTTGAAAGGACATGTTCGGGTATAATTCAAAAGTATGAGGGAAATAATTTTGTGCTGGATGAAGTTTTTATTCTGGATTTTAACACTACAAGCAAGAATTAATTTGTCTTCTAATTATATTATCTGCTTCAACAAAATAATCAGTTCTTGATAATTCAAATGCAAACTCACATACATTCCAGAAATCTGTGGTAAGAATAAGACAATGCATATTTTATGAATTCAATTCAATTTTATGAATCAGAAAGATTCATTAAAATGTCATTTTTAACTACAGGTAATGAATATTTCACATATTAATTGGATTTTATAACTTTGATATTATTTTTATTTTAGAAAAAAGTACCATAATTCTATATTTGTGATAAAGGGAGTGAAATTTCAGATACATCCTGTACTACTTGACAACAAGCAAAGTTGATGTTGTTGCATAGAACTCTGAAAAGGAACACAGATTTTCCAACTTATGTCAAATGTTTGTGCTATGTTCAGTGAGTAAATGCTCTGAGGATAACAAAATAATGTTTATCTTTTTTATAGTCAAAAATAAACTAATATAAATGATAAATTTTTTCACAAAGAAGTAGACATTGTGTATCTAATTTATGTATCAGTTATTAATTAAGTTCTATTAAAATGCATTGTATTTGATTTGTCAATTTTAGCTGTGGGCCTCTAAATATAAGAATTGTATGTAGAATCCAAATAACATAACAACAGTTATTTGCCAACCAGCAACTTGCTCTCCAAAGAAGAGACAGATGGTTACTATGTTTCAAGTGCAAAATATGTAGTAATATGTAGTATCACTAATTTTTTGTCAAATAACATAAAATATTTGCATTTATATTAATAATATTTACTATTTGAGCTGTAGTCACCAGATCATACCTAATATATATAGACTTTGAGCATGGATAGTTCTTCTGAACAGTGAAAGCTCTCTCTCATGAACATGTTCCTCACCTCTTACATATTCTGTGGAAACGGATAGAGTCTTCTCACTATTACCCCGTCATAAAGCTTTTAAAGTAGCACACAGCAAATTTCTCCTTAGTGAATAGTTACTATATTGTATCTTCTTCATTTCTATTACAAAATATATGCTTTGCTTTAGCCTCTTTCTGCCAAAATGTTCTTCAAATCTTCTGGGTTTTGTTTGCTCTGTCATGGTAATTGGGAAGACACTACTGACACCAAGTTAGTCCATTTTTGCTACTACCACAGAATACTGGATAGTAAGTGATTTAAAAAAAAGGAAGTGGGGGGGTGTTAGGACAGGTCGTCTCATGCCTGGTTCACACACGCCAGTCACCACGTGCACGTGGTGAGCTGCTCCTGGGCGCACCAGAGCCCCAGGAGTTGACCTCTCTGGGGTAAATCTCCGGGCTTTGTTAGGCAGGCCCAGCCCCACCCACAGCTCACCTTGTGCCTGAGCTGGGGAGGGAATGAGAAGTGGTCCTTGAGTCTGGGGATTTAAACCCCCAGGACGGGTCCTGTGATGCCTGATTCACACAGCTAGCCACCACATGCACATGGTGAGCTGCTCTCAGGCGGCCAGTGTGCCATTTGGCGCTAGGCTCCACCTGCTGGTCGCCTGGCCAGGGAGCTCTGGGATTTTGGTTCTTTGATTCGCAGCTTAGGTAGCTCCATGCTGAACCCGCAGTGCTTTCGGGCCGTGAATCAATCCTAAAGATTCTCAATAACAGTAAATCTTCCTCTGAAAAACCTGTAATTACTTAATAATGCTGAGCATCAAACACTAGTTCATTCAAAAGCTAAGACTCCGGGCATGTCCAGCAGGATGTCTCATTACCTGACATGATGATGGATCAGCAGAGGGGTCACAGTAGGCAGGGCTATGACATTAACTAGCATTCGAGCACCATATCCAGGGGTAGACTGGGGGTTGGGGGTGTGGGCCACACCCTGTGGAAATTCTAACCCCACTGGATGGCTTAGGAGTGGGGATGGTGATGGACTAAGCTGGGTGAGACAAAGGAGCTTACCATCAACCACAAATAAAGTAACTTTCAACAGTTTGGATGTCTGGACAGGTCAAGGCAGCGACACCCGAATGTCCATCTTGAATAGGGTGCAGGGTGGGCCAGGCTGCCACGTTCACAAACTCATGCAAGGCCAAAATGAAGGCTAGTCTGCACTGGGCACTGGCCTAAAACCCAACGGCATGTGTGAGAATTCAGTCTGGGAGGAGATAAAGGGGAGAAACTCGGGAAATTCCCCTGGTGAGCCATAGCTCCCACTGATGAACAGGAGCTCCAGACCTGGGGGTTGGACAAGCTGGGCCATAGCTCCAATAGCTCATCAGCGTATTGAAAGGTGATGGATCGGGCACCCTGGGTAGTACTATGCAAACCTTAGCCCATAAGTTAAAATAGAAACCAGGATGGACCATAAGACATGCCCAGCTAGATTCTTATACCAATTGGTCTGTGTGAGCCAAGGAAGATGAGCCACAGTGTCTAAGGCAGGGGTTGCGACAGGCGATGGGCTGTGCCGAGCTGAGCCAGAGCAACCACTGGCACGCTTAACACAGGCTGGGAACAGGCCCGGTTGGGGAGCTTCGGTGAGACCCTTCCTGGGTGGAGGTTCCCACCAAGGGGCGCACAGGCTGGAATGGGGCTGTGTTCTGATTAGGTTACAGTTGTAGCCTCCCTTGGCACAAGTGTGGACTGGGACTGGACGCACCGGGCCGGGTCAGACTACAACACCTTCTGGTGTCCTGGAGGACCAGGGTAGATGTGGGACAGACTAGGCTGGGTTTCAACCCCCAACTGAGCCATGTATGTGTTATATGTGGGTATGGATGAGCCGTGGCTGGGCTGAAACATCCAACAGTAAGAACCAGAAAGGGTTGAAGGCCAGTTAAGGATGGCCACTGTTCCTGCTAGGATGGGAGGTGAACTGAGTAGCGCTGGCCTATGGACCCACTGGTAAGTGCAAAACCTGTCTTCGGGGGGGTTCTGATGGAGGAGCCTGAGCGAATCCTCTGACAGGACACGGATCCTACCAATAAGCGCAAGAAGCATGGAAGGAAACAGCCCAGAAGAGGTTATGGAAAGTTTCCCACTGGCATACATTTGGCATGGGTTAGAGGTGGACCAGGCTGAATCAGTTTATGTCATCCATTGGCAAATCTGAACACTGGAGCAGAGTGTGGGTCGAGCCAGGTTCGGTCGCGACAAAAGCAGTACACAATACAGAATGCCAAGGTGAGGCTGCCTGTGCCAGCTGTGACCGTAGCACCCAACCAGCACGCGTGAGAACCAGGAAGGGAGGGGGCAGAACCGGCAGGGGAATAAGGGGCAGTTCCCTTGCTGGATAGCTACTCCCACTGGAGAGCATAAACTGGGTTAGACCAGACTAGGCAGGGTTGCAACACCTGTGTGCCTCGTGTGGACCAGATCAGGGAAGAGCCAGGATGGGCAGACTATTCCTACTGGTTCTAACAAAACTAGAGTGGGTGAGAGCTGTTGGGGCTTAACCAGCAGAAGATGGCACTAGGGGCTAATACTGTCAAGTCCAAGCACAGGGCCACCTGGAGAAAGCATAATCCGGGAGTGAGAGAGACCTGGGAAGGAAATAGTGGGCTCCTCTCTCTTGGGTTACCACTCCCATGGGAGGACACAAAATAACTAAGACAGGGGCTGGGATTGCTAGACAAAGAGGCACTCAACAAAATCTGTGAGGGCTGGATAGTTGAGCTGGTTGGATGGAAGTAAGCTCCAATATCCTTCAACATTTACGAGAGCCAAATGGGATATGGGGCAGACTGAACTAGTCTATTGCACATACTGGCAAACCAGGGTAGGGGCGGGCCTGGTGGAGGTTGTTGGTGGTCGCTCTGACTAGGCTGCTGCTCCCACTGGTTTGTGTGATGGCCAGAACCAGGATGGACTGCAGCACGCATTGGTTCCAGTGGAAGTCAGGGCTGAAGACAAAACCAACCCAGCAATTGCAACCACCAGCTGATCGGGGGATGAACTGTGCCAGGTCCTGGACTGGCTAGTACATATAGGACTCTGGTCTGGGAAAACCTCAAAGTTACTATGGGGATCCCCTCAATCAAAATGGTGGATTCAGAATCTTAACCAAGAAAAGACGGAAGACAGAACAGGTCAATCAACCAATACAGCTATATGTTGGCAGCAAAACACTGAACAAAGGGAAACTCTATGATGAACTATGTCAATCAGTAGATTCTTGAACAGCCTCATCGTTCCTGGAGTGACGAGATTGGCAGCAATGCATAACTGGTGAACTACCGGGACCACTTGAGCAAGGATCTCAGAGCATGCCCTACATCTGGGACCTGGGGTGGGTAGGAGACTGGGTGGGGCTTCTCCTCAATATTTCCTTTAGCCCTTGTAACTTTTTACCCTAATCAACAATGTAAAGATTGCCAAAATATAATTAAAAAATAAAAAGGGAGCTTCTATTGGTTCATGATTCTAGATTTCAACTGGCATTTCCTGCACTTGCTGTGTGAGATCCTATACTGGGAGAATGCATGGAAGAACACAGAAGGGAACTGGGCAAGGATTAAATGATTTATTTATTTATTTGTTTGTTTATTTTTATTGGAAAGGCAGATTTACAGAGAGAAGGATAAACAGGTCAGTAAACTGTCTTTTCTTAAAGGGAAGAAGGGCACTGAGCCTGATGGAGTTCATATCGTTAGACTTTGAAGTGAAGACTATCTTCAGTACCGAATATGAATTTCTATCTTCTAAAGTACTCAGTAGGACTTTTTTTTCACTTCAAAAACTTCTGCTTATTACCAATTATCAATGGGGAGAAGTGATGTACAATGCAAAAAGTGATGTAGTTGCCCATACAGAATGTGCTATTTATAATAAAATACATATTTTTTAAATCTCAAAATCAAAAGACAGCCGTGACTGTCACTACTTTTCCTCAGCATTTCAGAATGTGATGACAGACAATGACTCCAGAACATATGAGAGTGGGAAAAAAGCTATAAGCCATACAAATTTTAAAGAACCCTTCACCCATTCCATCCCACACAAATAATGGAGTCACAGGGTGATCAACACAGTTCATTAATGAGGAACCACAGGAATTGTGCAGTTAGAGGGAAAACAGAAAGGGACAAGAGTTTCTTACACTGTAAATTGTTAGGACAGGCAGTATTGTTCCTCCACCAAAAGGTATATGTCCCTTCAGGGAATTTGCTGGACGAAGACAGCCTTATACTCAACAAGTGCAGTGAGCTTCTACACGAATTGTGGGTGACAGGTAAAGCCAACGCAATGAGAGGTGATTCATGGTCGTATCATTTGGAAAGTGGCCAATCTCGTCAGACCTCGGAAGAGAGAGGTGATGCAAATAAATCATTACTTGAAGATATTTCTCATTACCTCCCTTCAGTCAGCATAGGGGGGTAAGGTCCAAACAGTTACCAGTGTTTCAAGTATCAGAGTTTTTCATCAGAAGTAAGAGAGAGTAAAACAGGTAGACCTTTAACCTTTACCCTGCTGCCAAAACACTGGCAGTAGGACAGACCATCATTCTTTCCTTCAGCATCCTCTTAGATGTCTACAAAAATCTGATGATAAATATAATCTAACATCATTCTAGCTCCTGTTAAAATTTGACTTCTTCCATGGGCCCAGCACTGTGACCTAGCAGCTAAAGTCATCGCCTTGAACACACCTGGATCCCATAGGAACATAGATTCTAATCCCGGCAGCCCTGCTTCCCATCCAGCTCCCTGCTTGAGGCCTGGGAAAACAGTTGAGGACGGCCCAAAGCCTTGGGACTCCACAGCTGTGCCAAGACCTGTAGAAAGTTCCTGGCTCCTAGATTTGGATTGGCACAGCACAGGCAGCTGTGGTCACTTAGGGAGTGAATCATCGGACGGAAGATCTTCCTCTCTATCTCTCCTCCTCTCTGTATATCTGATTTTGCAACAGAAAGAAATAAATCTTTAAGAAAAAAAAAAAAAACGATTTGACTTCTCATAAAGTTATCACAATTCTGGAATTTAAGTCCAGTCTGAAAGTGGGCCCAAATATAACTAATAACTCTAGCAGAAGGCGGCAAAATGGACAACTTCAAGGTTCACCTCAATTGTTTTGTTAACCTTCTAGAGTAACCAACTCAAATTAGCCTGTACACTCTCCTTCTTTCTGGCACAAGTGTTACATAGTCACAGCAAGAGTTAGAGAGCATATCACAAAAAACTCCACTACTGCATGCGTCAATCAACTCTCCTACTTTGGTTAGAAGAGGAGGAGACAGCGTTGAAGTGTAGGTATGAACATACAGTTCCTCCTGAAGCCACAGAAGGAGAGCAAAGTAGCAAATACTGTGTGATTCTACAAAGGACAGGCTTAGGCATAACGCTACTTTCAAATATAAAAACTTGTTATCATCTCATTTTGAGTGAAAAAGAGGAAGCCATTCCAAATCTATTCCTCTAAGCCTTTCACAAAAACAGGAAAACAAGCAAAGAGCAAACAAAAACCTTACAGCAAATTGTGCAGGTTTCCTAAGTAGGACTGACACAAATGTTCAAACACGCCAGTGTTCCTCCATGAGACAGCTAATGAATTTTTAAGATACACAAAGTAGTAGACTAATGAGCAACTGAACCCAAACGCTTGGAAAAGTGAAACACCAGGAGGACCCACAAAGTTTCAGAAAAAAAAGGGGGGGGGCAGAAATGGTGAATGAAATTCCAAACCCTGAGCACAAGTGGATCGTCTTTATGGGACACAGGGACACTTTGAAGTAAAAACAGTTATGAGAGAGAGGAATGTATGCTTCTGTCATCCTGTTATCTTTCCTCTGAAGATTTTTGTCTTGCTACTTCTTTCTTCCCATTTCCTTCATCTTTTTCCTTCTCTCACACATGTTACCTACAGTGAAAAGATATTTTCATTATGCTTGGAAAAGACAAAAAGAGATACATTGTCATGCTTTTTTTCTGTCTCCTGGCCATATTAAAGGCATTGTAATTGTGGAGACTACACCTCCGAACATCGTGGAGGGTGCTGTTGTTACTTTGGTCACTGTGTGAGTGAGGACTGAGGGATGGAGACGTGGATTGTGCCGAGTTCCCACCTTCCACAGTAGAGTGGAGTGAATTTAGTCCTCAGTTAACCGACCACACTTTATGAAGTTCTAAAACAAGGGAGTTCAAAGCCTTCAAATACAAATAAATTATGAGAAAACAGAAAGGTTAACTATCCTGATTTGATCAGCATGTGCTGTACACATTTACTGAAATATCACACTGTACCTTTAAAATATATACAGCAATCGCATGCTAATGAGGAACATAAAACTCATTTCCAATGGAAAAAAATACAAAAGCATATTACTAGCAGCAAAATTGGGATTCAAGCTAGGAAATCACTCTCATGTGTTCATGCTGCTTGCTCATTGTCAGAAACCTAAACAGAGATGCAAGGCAGGGCAAGAACGTCATATGCACAAGTGAGGACAGAATATAAAGCATCTCTCTGTGACTAGTTCAGGATATCCATTCAGTGTATATGTAAAATTAAGATCTTCACTCCACACACTCTAAATTGACTTTATTAAAAAAGATCAATGCATCAATTTTCCTTTTAAGCCAGAATTTATGCTACACATTTAATCAGTAGTTTTCAAATCAAATATACATGCTTTTAAAGGCACTTGACTCAGACATACTCCACCTGAAACTGCTATTTTTCTTTTTATTTGTATCTGCGATATTTTACAAACTAATCTCTTTTGCTTCTCTATACAAGGAGAAAAATCATATCCTATCTAATAGATTTGTTGTGGGGATGTGATGAATTTATATAAAAGATTCAGCACAATGATAAAAGTATATTTTTTAATATTAAATAGTGGTGTTTCTTTTTTTTGTGAAATGGGCCAGGGGTGGTGGTAGGGAGGATTTTTTCTGGGTTGTAAGTTGTTTTTATGCCCCCCCTTTTTCCTCCCGTCCGTTATAGAACAAAGATCAGAAAAACTCATCCACCAACACCTTACAAAACACACACCCCAAACCCACCCCCCACACACACTCCACCCACACACCCAACACCCCAACCACACCACCAAACACAAACCCCCCACAAACCCCCACACCACACCAAAACACCACCCCCACCCCCAACCCCACCACCCCACCCCAAAACAACATCCCATACCCCAAACCTAACACAACCCTCATCAATTCAAAACCCACCAACCCCAACAAAACCCCAAACACAAAAACATCCACACTCTCCTTCACCAATCCACAAACACCTACATACCATCTTCCCATCACCTATACCAACCATAACCATACAAAACATACTATCAAAACAATTATCAAATTAAATAAAAAACATATTCACTCCAATCCTCATTCCTCAAACACATATAATTCTAATGATCCCTATTTAATATACTAATCATCATAAAATCAAAATAAATAAAATCTCTCAAAATATTATCACAACATTCAACATCACCACCCTCATTCAAACCAATAAATAAAATATGATAAAACCATCTGTGGGTAAAGTAGGAAGAGAACAGACAGGTGGCTTCTGTCTCAAGTGTTCTGAAGAACAGGCATGGTGGTCACCATGCAAGAATCAGCAAAAGCAAGGCAACCGGTGGGAAGACCAGCATTTATTTTCAACTCTTCCCAATTAAGATAGCTTGAAGAGCTATTAAACCTGAATACATACATATTCAATATCATGAGAGTGAGGTAAAAAAGGTTTCCAGCTTTTCACTCTGGGAAGAAGAGATCTCAAGAAGTTAGCAATGACCTGCTTTCACCCATGTGCAGTATGGTAAGTATTCGTCAAAACAGATGTATATGTTTGTAACTCTATAATTTTTGATATGTATAAAAGGATAGGCCTGTGCTCAAGATATCCTAAAAAATATAACCAGTTCCTGCTTCCATATTGCATGTTTGCTGTTTAGCAAACATACATGAATACAATAAATAGGATACAAAAACAATGTTATTTCTCTTGGACTTTGGTAAGTGTAACCACTAGATGTACATTATAGACTTCAGCATACAGAATATTAAATGTGCCATATTCCAGATCATGGTATAGACAACATGAAATGCAGATGGCAGATATTCAGAATACAGATCTCTGGTCTACCAGCTAAACTATCAAACGTAGAGAAAAAACAGGAAAGCTTGTGGGATTTAAAGTGCAGAGAAACTTTTCTGCATTGTGAAGCAACAGTGTGTGCATGACATTGTGTACCCAGCAAACACTCAGAAAACCTCAACTTAAATTTTAAACTTTAATTAATAGAATTTTTTAGTGTTAGTCCATCAATTGTGAGAAATAACATATACCAGTAAGATGATAAAATATGGAAACTGAGGTTGATGGAAGGAGAATGAAATTATACTTTATATTCAATTTTCACGCAAACCTAAAACTTGTCTGAGTAAAAAACTATGTTAAACGTAAAAATAATAGGCTAGGGAATCCTTTCCTAAGAAAATGCCCATGAATGATGAATATCCAAAACAAAAATTAAATAAATTCAATGATTAAATGTTCAAAGACACCAAAGACATAAAATAATTGATATTAACCTGATGAAAACTATTAATATGATTGATAATAAAAATAAACATTTTACTTATGTAAAAAATTAATAAAGATGATTATATAACTTATAATTTTATTAATGTGAGCATAAGACATTCAATCTAATTAATGCAGAATGTAACGAAGCCTTTTCAAGTGCTTAGGGACCTGTACATTTTGTTTCAAAGAATTTAGAAATCCTTTGGTAACATAAATCAAGAACATTTCATTCACTGTTCCTTACATCTATTCCCTCACTCATCCATCCAGCAACTGTTATTAAATATTCAATGAGTTTATTGACTAGAAATGTAGTGGTGAACATAGCAAACACTATTCCCCGACAGTGAGAACCTTAGATTAAGTTTCAGAAGACAGGCATTTTAAAAATGAAAAATCAACAGTTGTTTTGAAAGCAAACAGAGAGATTAACTTTTACTTTTCAACGAAACAAAGTTAAGCTAAAACTGAGCCTAAGAAGCAGTCGTTCATCTTGGCAGTTGAGACACTGGTTAGGGAGCTCATGTAGAGCGCTGAGGTGTCCTGGTCCATCTCCTGCCTCCGTCCTCCTGCCAATGCAGACCCTGGGAAATATTTGAGATAGCTCAAGAAATTCAGAGCCTGTCACCCAATGTGAAAGACCTGGATTGAGTCCTGGATCTTGGCTCCAGTCTGGTTCAACCCTTCTGACTTCTGATGAAGGAGATTTGCGGACTTGGAGTTCCCTGGTGGTCCATCTCAAGAAGCAGGTGCATAACTGAGATTATAGAGTGCAGAGGAGCACGATAAACACAGCACAGTGACATTAGAGGAAGGAAGATGATTTGGCCACAGGGAAGGGCTGTGTTTCATGGCAAGGGAAGAATGTGGAGATTTGAGGGCACGTAAGTATGAAAATCTGTGCTCTGTCAACGAAGAGGCTCCGATGATTTGTGAAGCTAAAAGGCACTGATGCAAGATCTGAGAACAGTAGCCTCAGCAGCACAGATTCCAGTAGACACCAGACTTCACCCATTAGACAGATGTAAAATTTCCTATGAAGTGTAGCCATAGTGTCAGTAGTTTATGTAAGTTGTTTGTCAAGAAGATAAATTTATTTCTACAGAACATTGGCCCTGGACAGTCCGAGTCATGCAACCTCGTGGTTATAAAGAAAGAACTTAAGCGTATCCAGTCTCCAGGATGTTGCTTTTTTGGCAAATAATGCTTTTTTGTTTTGGTTTGGTTTTTGCTTTTTTGTCATGCCAGGAAACTCACAATGTAATCACCACAGCATAAACCTGGGTCATAAAATGAAGCAATTTGTGTCAGTTATCCTTCATAACTTTTCTATGTGTAGGTTCAGTGTGTCTTTTGTGATACTCTGTGGGCCACTGTGTGCCATGGATGGAAGAGAAAGCAGCTGATACTGCAAACAAGGGTGAAGAGCATAGTTCCACGGAGAACTTGTGTCACAGAAAGTTTTAAATAACGATCTTTGGATTAAAAATGCCCTTGACTTAGAATTTCCTGTATGTAACTTTATAGTGAACACATGAGTCAAGGACTATCTGTAAGTATTAATAAAAGGGGCTTTTCCTGCTGTAGAGAATTAGAGGTTACTGGAAATGAGTGTAAGAGCCAGGAAGAAATGATGCTACGTCACAGGCAAATTCTGTTGGGGCATTTATTTTGCGTTTTCCTATACTGAGTCTGAATCTAATATCTTTAAGTGATATGGTAGATAAACTTTATTGCAAAACATATTTGCCATCTGTAATTGACAGTTGAAATTTAACGGGGAAAATGTCTTCAAAAAAATGGAAAATGGGAAGCAGAGCTAATATTTTTATGCTGACAAGAATTATATCTTAGGACTTGCATATTGTGCTTTCCCCTAATAAATTGTCTTTAAAGTAAGATACCTTGAACCAGTTTGTATGTCCATGTTCCCGATGTCCTTTATATGGTATGTGTTAACCGCAAGCAATGACTGACTGACAAATTGACTATTTATGATCTGTTATAACAGGATTTGCTGAATGTTTTCCAGCAAAGAAAGATAGATTATGGACATAGGTATAGAGAGGAAGTCACTGTAGCACAGCTGCTTCCGTTCTATGTATTTCATACAAGAATCCCTGAATTGCAGGGCTGACTCCACTTCCAATCCTCCTGCCTGCTAATGCATACCCTGGGATATGGCTTCATACCAATCACAAATATTTAGGAGTTTGCTCTCAAATCATCTTTAGAAAAGTGAGTCATACATTTTTTTTCAATGCAGCTCAATTTGTAGTATGAGCAAGTTCTAGAAATATTTCTCTGATCAGCATCAGATATGAACATTTTTCTATTCATTTCTGATGATTACCTAATACATTTGGTTTGAAGTAATGCTTCTTTTTTCCCCTGTCTGAGCATCACTATGTGCAAGAGAGTATTTTGTCAATACATGTGCATATATATAATTATACCTGTAAATAAATCTATAATTGAGAGAGTCTAATGACTAATAGAAATCTAGCATTTTTTGTTAGGCAAGTTCAGTGTCAAATGTCACAGAGCAGTTGACTCGTTCCGCACACATTTGCCTCCTTCCAGAGTTGCTATGGCCCATCGGCCTTCTCCACAGAGAAACGCCAGGATGGCCATGAGGCAATTACTCCTTTCAAGCAAAGTCAACCCTCAGACCTTTCTGAACGAAATTCACAAAGAACATTTTAGATTCCCAGACCCATTCCCCATTGTTTTGCTTAAGTGACACAGCTGAGTTCCCCTAATCCATTGTGTCCAGGATTTCAGTTTGCATTCAAACCGAGAAAACCGGAGATATGATGGAATGGCAATTTATTCATTTGAGCCATGGTCCTGAAAGTCACATTTTCAATGAAGTATTCAGATGAGGCCTTAAGAAATTGTTGAAAGGGCAAAACACTAGGGGTTTTAAGGTTTAACGGTGCCATCTCAATAGAAGTTGGTTGTGAATATGAAAGCTGTGACTTGAAAGCAATGGATGGCTCAGAAATATGATCTGCATGCAGCCCAAGTGACAACTTAAACAAAGAAAGCTGTGATGCTTAATTTGAATGGATTCCATGAATATGTTGTGGTATTATGAACTTGTTTACAGTAATAACACTAATGCATCTGCTCTATCTTTATGCAGTTACCTAGGCTACATTACTTGACATCACCATTCCACATTAACCTCCATCTGCCAGGCGGGTCTGTCATTTTTTTTTTTAATGTAACATAATGTGACAGAAGCTTCATTTGCCTAAACTTATCTTGGCAACTTGTACTTCATTAAAGTGAATCCTGCAAGCATCAGTTAAAGCTTTCTTATCTGGCCATGCATAACCAAGCTTCATAAATCATCCTTTCACTTTCCATTTTGCAGGTAACATTATTGAATTCAGATCGCTGAAAAAGAGCAGTACTAAAATGTTTATTGACCAGCTTTTAGACATTGTGCCCTGAATTGAATATAGACAGTAAAATCAACCAATGCTTTTCAATTAAAAGCAAGTCACTGCTATAACTTAAACAGGGCTGTAGCAGTGACGTTTGCATTTTGGTATCAATGTAGTCAAGTTAGAAATACTTTTGGCAGTTAGTTTTCCATCTCTTGCTAACAAACCCTTTTACTGTGGGCTAATTTAAGGAGGTATTTTTCCATCACATAGCTGTCACCACTCACTCTGAGCACTAGTGTGGATGTGATAAAATTGTGTTCATTCTTACTCACTTTACACTCCAGTCTCTCAAAATTTGTGCATCCAGTATGTTCAACTAAGAACCAACATCTAAAGCTTCCTTAACAGCACATTATGAGAAAATTGGTCTTTTGCTAAAAGATACCAAGATGAATCTCTTATCACACAGATTTTCACATGTATTCCTGAAAGCGTTATCATTTTATACATGTAAAGTTATGAATTTTGAGAGCATTGATGATTTGGCATTATAAAAAAGGGAAAGTCCTTGAAAACCACTAATTGGATGAGGCTTGTTCTTGTGGGGAAAATGAATATTTTAATGTATGTAATGGATTATTCTGAGCAAACAGCAAGTTCTTCATTGTATCCTTCACCTTCTGCCATAAATATCTTGGTAGCAAGTTTTTTTGATAAGCACGTGGCAAGTAATTACAGGTTATTTATTTTGGGTCATTTGGGTAAATGTCTACTTTCCATTGCATGTGCCAATTCATTTAAAATAGTTCTGCATTTTCATTGACAAAATGAATGGAAATATGAATTTTTACTGTGTTCATTTTTGTGAAGTACAGCTACTACAGGATGGCAAGTGAAATCTCTTAACTGGTATATTATAATTAGAAGTGAACTTATGGAAGTACTGATTCCATGAGATCATTTTAACTACCAAAAATCAATATTTTCATTTTAAATTATTTGTCCAATTGTCACAGAGTGAATGATAAGGATGTCCCTCTTAAGATTCCAATAACAATCACATACCAATTATTTGCAAGCCCTAAAAGACCAATATAGAATGGTTGCCTTCCTGTACAATGAAACTGATAGCAATTTCATACATGTGTATTTGAAAAATACTGTTCATAGTCCATTGATGAATTAGCATAACCAAAGGAAGTCATAATTGCATGTAGAATATGACTTTCTACCCCATGTCAATAGACTTCTTTTTACCATGTTGCAGATAACATGAATTCTTATGTTGCTTAGAACTATAATCAAAAAATTGGGAAAAATAAATATAGCCAAAGGTCATGTTAAATTGATTTCTTTGTATGCTTTTTGACGGTAAAAGCACACTCATTTTGTCTACATATGCATGTGAAAATCTGTGAGATAAGAGATTTATCTTGGTATCTTTTAGCAAAAGACCAATTTACTCGTAATGTGCTGTTAAGGAAGCTTTAGATGTTGGTTCTTAGTTGAACATACTGGATGCACAAATTTTGAGAGACTGGAGTGTAAAGTGAGTAAGAATGAACACAATTTTATCACATCCACACTAGTGCTCAGTGAGTGGTGACAGCTATGTGATGGAAAAATACCTCCTTAAATTAGCCCACAGTAAAAGGATTTGTTAGCAAAATTACAAGCTACCTAGCCCAAGTCCTCAATTTACAGAAGTGAAAGCAAAAGTCCACGTAAAGTACTCACGTGATGATATACTCTTCCCATTATCACACAATAAGCTGGCAATCTGTACAAGTGCCACAGACTTATGTTTCACTCCCTAACCACAGTCAGTGTGAGCAGCAATTGCAAAGTTCTCAGTTACATTCTTCGAGGCACTTAACAATACAATTGGGGGGAAAAAATCGAATAGTGAGCAATAATGCCACTGTTTTCTAAAAAATTCAAACCAGAAGAAAAACAGAATGAGAGCAACAGAGTCTTGCATAAATTCAGAGAATGAAGAAACAGAAGAATGGAGATTCAGAAGGCAGACACTGGGAAGTTTCTGCAAGAGTCTTCAGTCAACGCCATTGAAGGCAGAACCCTGAGAGAGTCACACCACCAGCAATGGTCCCCAAGAAACTCCAGACTGCCAGCTCACTGTCCTCAAAGATCATAAATACAAAAGACTACCATGTGCTTAGCTTCAAATTCTTTTGTTGCTTTCAATGTATTAAGTTGATGGGCATATTTTTCACATGGCAGATTAGGAAATAAAAATAGAATAAGGCAGCTCAAAAATTAAATGTCTGTTCTGATAAATTTAATTAAGCTTCAATCCTTCATTCCTCTTATTACTTCATTCCTAGAATAATTCGTGCCTAGGGCCTCAAAACATAACATCTACAACCAATACATTATTATGACATTTTAATGTACAATTAGAAATTTTCAATTTACTTATTTGAAAATCAGAGATACCTGGAGAAAAAGAGTGGCTACCATTCTCTTAGTCACTTCCAAAATGGCACGATTGGTTCAGGCTAAAGTCAGGAGCCCAGAACTCATTCTAGGCCTCCCTTGTTGCAGACAGGTTCCCAAGGCCACGAGTCATTACTTCCATCTTTGAGGATGTGCCGCAGGAAGAACCCAAACTCAGGATCAAACTGGGATTCAGATCAGGCACTGTGAAAAGGGCAAGGACATCTTATATGGTCTCCTAACCAGAACACACAAATGCTTAATCCCCAAACATGCTATTTTTATTTTTTTTTTTTTAGATTTATTTTTGTTATTTTTTTTTTTATTGGAAAGGCGGATATACAGAGAGGAGAGACAGAGAGGAAGATCTTCCGTCCGATGATTCACTCCCCAAGTGAGCGCAACGGGCCGATACTATGCCGATCCGAAGCCAGGAGCCTCTTCCGGGTCTCCCACACGGGTGCAGGGTCCCAAAGCCTTGGGCCGTCCTCGACTGCTTTCCCGGGCCACAGGCAGGGAGCTGGAAGGGAAGCGGGGCTGCCGGGATTAGAACCGGCGCCCATATGGGATCCCGGGCGTGCAAGGCGAGGACTTAACCACTTGCGCCACCGCGCCGGGCCCAAACATGCTATTTTTAATAAACCAATACTCCAGATTCAAGAACACCTGTCTATTCCAAAAGTCCAGATTCATGGAAGGAACTCTTTTTCCATGTCTTGCCAAATAATGACTACACAATGGATAAGCATCAACAAATACTCTGAATATCTCAGATAAAACCTCTAAGTAATGGTTATGTAAATTCTAAGTAATATATTTATCCCATTTCATTTTACAATCAAAACACAATTACTAGTGTTTCTAATTATAGGTGTCAGGATCCATGGAACTAAAATTATGGAAGGAACTTATTCCATATCCATTGTAGTCAAATGCAGATATGGGTAAGATGATTTTTCCAAAGGGAGCTATGCACAATATCAAATGTTAATTTGGACCCTCAGTGCACAGCAGTTCACAAGAAGGCCCTTGAATTTCATTATAAGCTTTCCTGAAAAAATTTTTAAACATTTATTTATTTTTATTGTAAAGTCAGATAAATATAGAGAGAGAGAAAGAGAGAGAGGAGAGACAGAGAGAAATATCTTCCGTCCAATGATTCACTTTCCAAGTGACCACAACGGCCGGTGCTGTGCCAATCCAAAGCCAGGAGCTCTTCTGGGTCTCCCATGTGGGTACAGGGTCCCAAGGCTTTGGGCCATCCTCAACTGCTCTCCCAGGCCACAAGCATGGAGCTGGATGGGGAGCAGGGCTGCCAGGATTAGAACCGGTACCCATATGGGATCCTGGCATGTTCAAGGTGAGGACTTTAGCTGCTAGGCCATGGCCCCAGGCCCGCTTTCCTGAATTTTTACTAGCAACCTCAAGATACATTTGAATGTACTCAGTGAAAACCAAAATCTTGTCCATTGTGTAACAAAGTCTGGTATAAACAAAAGATAGCAAATACTGGAGAATATCCGTTTCTACTCACACCCCCCTCAGAAAGATGGTTCTCACACTGCCTTTGAGACTAGGCCAAGTTTGCCAAATGGTATTATTCAAGTAGCATTTATTCTATGAGGTGATCCCATTTTCTGTTGCCCGTTACATAGAAATTAAAAAAAAAAATTGTTCCTGCTTTGCTGAGATTATAAGTCATGAAAAGTCTTTAAAAAGACGGCCTTCCTACTCATCTGGATCCAGGCCCTCTGCAAAAAGCAAGTGAATATTAATTTATCCTTTTAATTTATATTCTATCCCTGAGTCTAAAGACCCTTTGGAGTAGACAATGAGTTTTACTTAACATAAAAATGGAATTACTTAATAGATAAAGGAAAGGTACTTCCTTACTTACTTAGATTCCTGGAAGAATCACACACACACACACACACACACACACACACACGCGCGCGCGCGCGCGCGAATGGAGAGTGAAAGGAGAGTCTTTCTCTGGGAAATCAAAATCGACATGCTGATAATTCCCCTTTGCTAATTCATTTGCAACTCTTAAGCAGAGTTTTGAGAATCTTTGCTGATTTTCCTTGAGTGAATAAACAATGACTCCTGCATCTCTATTAAAGGGATTTTCTCTGCAGGTGCTTGGAATAGTGGTTAGGACACCCACATCCCATATGGAAGTACCTGGTGTGAATCCTGGCTCAGGTCCTGATTTCAACTTCTTGTTTATGTGAGCTCCGGAGGGCAAAAGTCGATGTTACAAATTATTAGACCTTTGTCATCTGTGTATGACGTCACATGGGTTCCAGGCTCCTGAGTTTAACTTTGATCAACCCTGGTTTAGGGGTATTTTGAGACATGAACCAGTGAATGAAAAAACCTGTCTCCTCTTTCCCCCCAGTGTGTTGTGTGTGTTGTGTGTGTGTGTGTGTGTGTGTGTATCTGATTTTTCAGTAAAATGAAAATAAGCAAAAATGAAAAGGACTATCTCAGAAATTACAGGTAAATGATACTTAGATGTTTTATTTAGAGTCTTGGAGTCTATCCAGACTGCCAAAGGGTTACCAAAAAATCTGTGCATGTTTTCTTCCTGTGCACATGATTCGAGAAATGTCCCAGCATCTTCACTTAGGTATAGCTTCAGGACTGCAATTTGGCCAACAATAAGTGAATGGCAAAGTGTCACCAGAAGAGATATTACTACTTCCAGACCTGGTTCATAAGAGTTTAGTGTGACAACCCTTACATTTTCTTTCAATCCAACACTAGAGGGAAAAATAGACTAGGATGGAGCCACAAAAAAATGCAAGAAATTACAAGTTAGGGGAGATTATTAAATCTGTTGTAATCTGTATTTTAGGTTCCTTATATGTTCATACTATAATATTCACAAATCCTGAGTTTGGGAAGAGAATTAATTTAAAGCGAGAATTGGCAGGTATCTTTAACTCTTAGACACAACCTTTCACGCTATCCATTGAACATTGTGAAGTCACTCATTTTTCTTTCCCAGGATAAGGCTTTTTGTTTATGTTAATTTCTGCCTTGTTCTTCACTTATTTGACTTTTTAGTCTTTGGGCTGGCACAAGATTCTGTTTATATCACAGAGAAGAAAATGCAGCGCTCTGGCCACTCAGCAAGCCCATGTCTACGGAGAAATGCCATCCATATAAAAAATAACACACAAATTATGGTTTGCTATAGGTTTGCAAAACCTGTAATGCCTCTAGGAATCAAGATATATTGAAAAATCCATTCTGCCAGCTGCTTAAAAACACTTAAAAGCATCATGATTCTTTGAGCCAAGTGAAGAAATTGCAAGGAAAGGTGAAAGACTATTACTGTGAACTAAGATATTTGCCTCTAACAGGTTCTCCTGTATTTTAATAAGCGACTATAGATCCAGCACAGTGATTTTGCTTTGTATAAGAGCCTAATATATCACAAAATTAGATATATCAAATCATTATTAGATTTTGAGAAAAAAATCTAATGTTGCTGCACTTTTACCTTTTCATCAAATGGTCACAAATAAATCAGAATAGATCATTACATTAAAGTGTAACTCATGGTTGCTCCTAGATTTACATGTGATCAGTAATAAGCTCGAAAGCATTCACAATATATTTCTCAGTAGTATAAGGACCCTTTGCTTTCTTCCATGCAGACTATGAGGAAATAGTGGCACTGTGATATTGCATATACAAAACACTCCTATTTCCTTGTCAAAACTGCAAGTGGAATCACGGATCCCTACATCTGTGTAGTTTGTTTTTAGACAGGAATTCATAAACATACCATGGATTATTTAGTAAGCTAGAAGAATGCTCATTTTAAGAGAGTTCTTTAACAAAGTTAATCATGTAACTAAACTAGATTGGAATTTATTGACAACAAGGAGAACTCTGAGTCTAAGATGAAGGGGTGTATGCAAAATCTGCTGCTGAGTTCTTACTTGCAACTAGAGTGGCATCAAATCATCGAGCAATGCGTCTGCTTGAGCGTAAAACAAAACAAACAAAACCTTAATTTTGAGAACCTAAGTGAATAGTAACCACATTAAGCTGCCTTAAGCTTGGTCAGTCAGATTGTGGAGTGGCAACAGGCAATGACAATGATAAGCTAATGAGCAACAGGTTTTCTCAGTAACAAGAGTGGAGACTAATACTGTTAACCATTGGTTATACTGTTTAAGTGTTCATCATCCCAAGAGGCCAGAACTATTCCTTTTAATGAGAAGAACAAATAATTAAGCAGAAATATAGAGAAGATACAAGTACATTTGTAGCTTGAATCAGTGCAGTCTGCAAATATATATCATATATATGTATATATATATATATATAAGCAACGCACACACATATATACATGGAACTGTTTTTTCTATGATATAGCACTTTTGCTTAGCTACACAATAACTCAGACCTTGAAGTAATAAATATTTCAAATCTACACAATAATTAGAAACATTAACAATACAATTAACATCAGATGGCAGAACCCAATCTGAAGGATGAGAGAAGATGCCCAATATTAGCAGAATATTCTCTGCTTGCACTGTAGTCTGAGAGACAGGTGGATATTTTGAGCTCTGTTAAGCAGTAAAGTTTTTATGTGTCTCCCTGGAAATGAATTTGGATTGATGACTGGTCTGTCATCAGCTATTTGGAAATACTGAGCCATTTGGTAAATAATGTGGACAGATTCCCATCAACCTTCTCCTCTACACTGCAGCCTTTGTTGCTTATCTAACACAAAGATTTGTTTCTAACTAAGCCAGAATTTTGAAAGCAGACAAGTTGAGGGATAGAAATAAATTAATTTGATCATGGAGTGCAAATACTAGATCAATTGAAAAGCTTCCAATGTTAGGAGCCAAAGTGCATGAACAATCACAGGAAGGATTACCCCGTGGTGTGCTGTTGGGTATTCAGGAGGCAGAAGAGAAAGCTGTATTCTTTGGCCATTGCAGAACAAAGTGGAAGATAGCCTAGTGCTTAGAAGAGGTTTCGGTGTCTTTTGTGCAGTCCAATTTAGCAAATCCAGATGGGATCATTTGAGGTTGAAGTGGCCAAATAGTTACAATTAAGTTAAGAATTGCTTTTAGCAAAATTTCAACATTTTGCAAGCTAAGGAGTTGGACGGACTCACTAGAGTAATGTGCTGTCTTTAAAGCACTGACCTTGAAATAAAGGGCTTGCCTTGGTGAAGGGAGCTCTCCAAGGAAACAAAAATATATTGATACTGGTTACAGGCTGATTTATTTTAGTGGACAAAGGCAGAGAGTAGAAACAGACTATTAAAAAATTCAACTAGAGGCAATGCAGCTTCTCCATTCTAACCAAATACCTGAGGACTCCATCTAAATAGATATTTCAAAAACTGTATGTGCCCATACTTATACAAGTATAAATAATAATAAGAGATGGGCCATTTTAAATTATGAATTCAATAATTTTAAAATAATAATTCTAAAGCAATTTTAAAACAATTACTTGTCTTATATTTCATTATCTGAAAAGTAATAAGCTAGAGATAAAGGCAGACAGATGGAGAAAGGAAGCTTCATCCACGGATACAATCCTCCATGATTATAACCATAAGCGCTGGGCCTGCTGAAGCCAGGAGTTCAGAACTCAGAGCAGGTCTCCCAGCCAGGTGACAGGGACCAGGGCTTGTGCCATTACTTAAGATACATGGTAGCAGGAGTCACAATTGGGAACAGAGCTCGGTACGCTTGGGGGCACTGTGCTTGCATACCAGACAGCACTGTGGTTTGTGTGCTGCCTTCTTCATCTCTAACAAGAGTGGTTTATTTTTCACTCTGCCTTCCTCACTCTCATTAATTCAGTCTCCCTCTTATCTCTCCAAGACTCAGACTCTTAAGTAGATGAAAAAAAAAAAAGTGTATGATATGGGCTATAGATATCCCAACCGATGTTCTCATCACCGTGAAGACACCCATCTATGTTGTAGCTGTTCTCTTAGAATCCATTCACTGTTACAATTCATAATGATGCAATATTCCGTAAAAATCAGTATGCATTTAAAAGATGTGGATTTTATTAGTATCCATGCATCCATATTCATTATTCATACTGCATATTTTATTAGAACTAAATTAAGACCAAATTGAAAGTGTTTTGTGCACACATGAAAGGCTGGTTACCTTTCTTTTCTCCAAGGCTATCCAACAGCGATTATGAACCCACTCCTTTTGTAGTAAGATTTCTTTTCTCTCAGATTTATTTTAACCACTCATCCTGTTTTCTGCAGATCATGTCTCTTCTCAGGATGAGTGTCCTGTTAAACCTAAATGTTGGAACTCTTCGTTTCACAGCCCTCCAGTGCATGCCATTCAGCATAGAGGCCATTTGCCTTACCATATGACATCGGATTACCTGAGGATCTGGTTGCAACCCTTTGGCATCATCTCTCAGTTCTGTCTCCTTTCTCAGTACTAGATTGCTGCTCTCAATGTTGTTGACTTTACTACTGAGTCCAGAAAACTCCATTTAAGTGATAATGGACTTGGTTTCTTCTTTCCTTGTAATAATTTTCCCCCCAAATCTGATGTAATATAAAGTTAATCTTTCTGTAGTTTATTGTCTGATTTCCCCCATTTTAACTAAGGCTTACAAGGCAGGGAGTCATGTCCATGTGTTTGCATACATTGAGTTTTCCCTGGGTCAGTCTGGTACAGGGTACTATGCAATAACTTTTGTGAAAATGCAAATCAGTCTGCAAATGTGGATGAGCTCTTTGAAAGAACCTGAAAATATTCAAGAATGTAAAGATATGTCTCTAAAACTTTTCCTATGGTGCAACCTTAACCACAAGATTTATTTTGATATGTTTTCTCCAAATGGGAGAGAAAAGATGTTTCATCTTTAATAATAATGATATTTAATATTTTTGTGGAATTTATTTTGTGTCAAATGTTGTAGTGATTATTTTGATAGATCAGTCCACTCTAATCCTTATACAATCCTATGAATTGTGAGTTCTTCATTTCATCTGAATTTTCAGAGGATGAAACTCAGACAGATGCAACATGATGTTCTCTGAGTAACAAGTCTAATAGGACTGAAATGGGCTCTCCATACGGTAACTATGTCACATGATTGTGAGGTCTCCCACTGGGGCAGAGGGACCCAAGAGCCTGAGTCATTGCCTGCTGCTCTCCAGGCTGCGCATTAACAGGGGGAAACTGATGTAGATTAACTGGGATCCAAACTAGGTGTTGAGAAATGGGATGTGGGTATCTATGGGCCTTCACCACCATGTCAAACACCTAGTTTCAATTCCAAATCATTCGCAGGTTGAATTTCAAGATTAAGATAGAGGAAGAACAAAGAATTAAAAACCTACTAAAAGCAAATATTGTTACTTAATTACATCTAAATAAGTTTAACATTAAGCCAAATCTGCCATTTTTAAAGCCAACCAAAAATACACCTAGAAAAAATAAGAATTCAACGTGAAATAATATGAAGATGAAAAGAAAAACCATTATTACATTTCAGGAAAGGGGATGGAATACTGAAATGCCTAATACACTAAGAGGTCATATAAATTAGGAAGCAATTGTCACATTCATCTACCTTAGAAAATCTTGACAAGACAATTAGCAATGGCCCTTTTTTATGCTGAGCTGTATAGGAAGTTACAGTAGGGTTTAAAAAAGAAAGGAATTCACTTAACTAACAGCAAAAAGCAGATGAGGCTTCTAAATATTTACAACTCACAAAATGATTATAACACAAGAATGACAGCTGAATTTTCAAAATCTTATTCTACTGCGCCCTCCACTATTGTTATATTTTCTAAATTGTGACACTGTCATCCTTTACTTATCAATGTACTAACGTGCATATTTCTACCACACACACAAAGCTTTTAGTGTGGCTTTTCCTATTGATTCTGCCACAGACTTTTTTCTTTTATTGGAAAGTTTAAAGAATGTCGGCACAGCTATTTGGAGCAGGGTTAAGACACCATTTCAAAAATAGCAGATGCCAAATCAGAGTGCCAGGATCTGCATCCCAGATCCCCATCCAATTCAACTTCCTTCTAATAAGTACTTTGAGTAATGACAAATTGTGGCTGAATCCAAGCAGAAACCATTGTGCTTAGTGAAATAAACCACTCTCAAAAAGACACATATATGTTTTCCCTGATCTATGGTAACTAGTACAGAGAGAACAGATCAATCTATGTGAGTAAATTAATATCAGATCTGATTACTTATAATTTTTGTCTGTACTGTTGAGGAAAAAGAGCTTTCTTTTTCTACTTGATATCTTTTGAATCCTTTACCTGATGAAATGCTAAGCCTGAGACCATGATTTGAACTGAAAGTGTGCCATAGTAAAAATCTAGGAAAAAAGAAAAAGAAAAAATAAAATAAGGACGGATGAGAATGGATGAAGAATGAAGGCTAGGGTAGAAAGTATCCAAATAAAATAATGTAAAAGAAAAAATTCCCACAAATTTAACCAACGGAATATACTGCTGTTTTTCCAGAACTCACAACATGGTTGGAAGGCTTTGTGGATGTTTGTGTTTACAGTGTTTACAGTGCAGAAGCATGCACACGTAGTCATGTTTCTGAAAGGTAGATACAGGGAGTGTGAAGATTCGTACGGGAGGTGATGGCAGTCAAGTGTTTCTAGACAGTGCAATACTGAAATTCTTCTGTGAATATAAATTACATCTGCTTAAGTATGGAGAGAAGAATTCAGGAGAGAGACAAGAAATACTTTAAAAATCTAAAAAAGAGATAAACAGGAAAATAACATGTAGGGAACCTGAAAAATTATGATTTTCTGAAAAAGAGGAAAGTTGTAACACTGGGATATGGAAAATGGTTTTGAGGTAAACAAGTTAAACATTGCAATCTGCAGATATCAACGCCTCCTCAGTCAATAGATAGGTAAAAACCACACTTGGCTTGTAAAAAGGGCTCCTTTGGCAGCAGGATGAATTGTGGAGGATTTCTCGGTAAGACAGTGACAGCAGGAATGTGAAGTAACAGCAGGAATTGAAAGCAACAGACATTTGCTGAACAGTTAGTTGTGTCTTAGCATGAACTTACAGAAAGCAATACAGTTTTACTGCGGTGAACTAAGATACACCGAAAGCTATACAAAGGGAGAGATTATAGGATAATAAACATTTGGAAACAAACATGTTAATTCCTATTGAGACATTTTGATTCTTTAAGATATCCATGCCAATGAATATGTGATCCAGTTTTTGGTAATTTGCAATTAAAAAATTTAAAAATAATTTTAGAGCCTATGGAACTGTAACATCAAATAATAAAATAAATAAGCAAAACTACACCAACATAAAAAGACTAAGTCAGGTTAGGTTATATTTGTTAAAGACAATGTTACTCATGAAGAAAGAATGTTACACACTAATGGTTTCTTCATTTTCTCAAGAATTGTTATTGTTGGGTTATTCTAGGTAGGTAGCTATACGAGGTTAGTCTCTTCCACCTTGGCAAACTCATGGTCTTCATTGACCTATGTGTTTATACTGAATACACCAAGTCTTTGGCTTTTCTTCTTTGTTCTTAATCATCACGATTAACAAAATATTTCAAACAACTCAGCTGAATGTCAACATGAAAAGATCTTTATTTTTAGAAGTACTGGTTACTAATGTTTTTAACCATATTATAAAATGTGAAGTGATTGCTGACTTTACAAGGAAAACGAATGTGTCCATGTGAATGAACACATAACAGAAAGCCTGGAAGGAAAGTGTATATTTGGCAACTAGATATTAAAGAAGATTCGGCTTCTAATAAATGTTTGTAGGCAATAGCAATTCTTGAATTAACCAAAGGCAAATCAGGAAGACAAAAAGCAGCAAAGTGATGAAAAGAGGCTAGAATAATAAAATGCTGCTATCATTACAAGTTTCTTAAATGCAGTGATTTTTTAAAACTGCAGTGAGGACAAAAAAAAAAAAAAGGCCACTGTGAATGTCTATGAGTGTTATGACTCTCAGAATTGTCTATGGATAAAATACGAACCTTGCATGTTTGTATTGAACTTTTTTGTGAAATCTGCTATTCTTGTATAAGTTTGGGTTCAGCATTCTTTTGTATTTTAATATCCCTTTTCCCTGTGGATGTGTGATTCTGATTTTGATATGTTGGAGGCAGAACCATGCAGATGCCTGGAATTCTTATCTCTTCTCCCAGTAGGTTTGTTTTTAATTCACTCGCCCACACTTGTACCTCTAACCTCCTTAATAAAAATGAAATCCCTTTTTACTCATTAGCATTTTAATAGAAAAAGAAGACTACAACAGTACTATATGCTATGTCCATATGCTATATTAATAGGACAGAGCATTCTGGAATTCCCAGAAGAAAAGTGTGACGATACCTAAGGAGAACATTTGATCATGTCACTATCTGAATACTGTACTATTTTATTTCCACATAAGCATTTATATTTCAGAGTGCCTAAGTGCCTGAAAATAACTTTTAATAATTTTGTACTTATTTGCGTATATTAGAGTTTCAAAATTCTGAAATACTATGAGACACAATAGAAATAAAATATTTTAGATCTAATAAAATCCTTAACTGCAACAAAATATTCCAGCTCTCTCTCAGACCACCTCTGAGTGAACTATCCACACAAGAGTCCAAGGTTAGCATCTTGGAGGTGTTCATTTGTAACATGTTTCACAATCAGTCTTGGTTTCCAAAATGTACTTATTGGAAGCATCCAGTGAAAACACATTACAATTTATAATGGTTATCATAAGTGAAAGAAATCTGCGCGATTCTCTAAGTACGAACCTGTAACACCTACATTTGGTCGGCTGTGGGTGGGATGGATGGATTATTAAGGGAAGAAGAGATCAAGAACTAGTGAATAATCTGCCATAACACGTAGTCTTTAATATAAAAGAGACAAGTTACAAGAGCAGCACTTCGTCTATTAGGCTAGTTTTATAAAAAATGATACAAGGGTTCATCTGGAAACACACACACACACACACACACACCATGAATAGCTAGAACCATCCTGAAGAATAGGAAATTTTTAATTTACTCTTTAAAGTCATGCTTGGATTACAACAATTTTCATTTGATAGTCTATTGGATTACTACATAATAATTAATATTTGAAACAGCTAGGCACATATTCCCATTTAGAAAGATAGCAACTTCTCTAGCTTTATCGCCATGTTCATTTATCTTCATAGCTAAGTTTCAAAACATTGTCAGGCTCCTAAATGCATGACAAAAAAACACATCCTTTTACCTCAGACCTTTTTTTTTCAAGATATTTTTATCCGGCTACTTTATGGCCACCCACTACAATAATAATAATAATAATAATAATAATAATAATAATAATAATAATAATAATAAATCAATAATACTCTTTACAATCAAATATTTAACGTTAATAATGCTCCATATAATTCTCTCATTGAATTTCTGTAATGGACATGGCACAGGATTCAGCATTAACACACTAAACTCTGTCTACATTGACTCAGAATTTCAAGGCAAAGGTCCAACATGTATCCAGATTGTCATTTTCTGAGTTCATACTGCTTTGTGTTTGTAAAGCATCCACAGTTATGGATACTTAAAATTAATAAATTCAAGGATTAATTTTTGAAGTAATTGCTAGCACATACAATTTCTACCTCTGTTCTTTTCGCTCTCTCTAGGACTATGATTATAGTCTGCCATGCGGTTCTTCCAGGTATCTGAGTTAAGGCTGTGGAAGGATTTGCCACAATAAGATGTAATGACATGATTGTCTTAAGAGCCCTGAAAGCCTGAACCATTCTATATTCTCCATTTTATTTTTTAAGCAAGAAAAATGGGGAATTGCCTGGAACAACCACTCCATGTTGAGAAAGTTATCAATCAATGGTTGGAGCCCTCATTTAGATCCTGGTTATGTAAGAGACCAATTCAAATGATGAAATGTAGTCTTGCTCGGTACGAGGACTCTCACAGGGTACAGGGTACAGTGTAAATAACCTGTCCTTGTGCTTCCTACTCTTGGACTTGAGAATCTATTATTTCTCTTCCATCAACAAGAAGGTCATGGACATTGAGACCAGCCTTAGTATTTGTTAACATCATGACAAATGACTTAAACATAGGAGAAATTAACTTGAATGCATGGATCAAGTCTCTGAAAAGAGTAAAGCCTAGAGGAGCTGTTATAGCAAAACTGCTGTACAAGCCCAGAAATGTGACCAAAAGCTGTTAGGTTTCTCAAAGAAACCAGCAAACAGTGTGCCAGACAAGGTTTGAAAGCAGCAGATAACAGCATGAGACCTCAGACAACTGCGAACAGAGGGCAATGGGACTGTGGAGTTATGCAGACTTGCACCTATATTTCCACGGATGCTTCTAACTGGGTACACAGACAAAATGTAGTCATGGGGCTAAGTTTCCGAAAACAATTTTAACTTGCATGATTCCTCTGGAAATTCTGTGTTGGAGCTGCTACACTGAGTGTCCACCAGGAAAATGCCTAAATGGAGATGCAGAGATATGACTCTAATCTGTAATAAGTGCAGAAAATGTTGCCAAAACTGCTGGTGTCTCTGCTCAACACAGTGAACCTAGGATTCATCATATTAAGCTGTACAGTGTAATGCTTATTTTGCTGGATTTCAACCTTGCCCTGATCCAATAAATATTTTCTGTTTCCATTTATCCCCTCTTGAGGAAGGAAATGTATATCCTACTTATTAGGAATATGTAACTTTTTTTATTGTACAGAGTTTCAAAGTTAAGGAAATATGCCTTGAGTTTCAGGATTTGAAATGAGGACGTTTTTAGTTAATGTTAGGTGGTGTTGAGTCCTAATAATGTTGGCAATATGATTGTATGTTCTGAAAATGACATGAGTCTTGAGTCATGAGCCATAGATAAAATGTTCTGGTTTGAACAGTATTTTGTCCCTAACCTTATGCAGATATTGAAATATAAAAACGTTACATTAACAGCTGAGGAATTTGTGATTGCATATTAAATGCTGTGGCTTGATTCAGTCATACTGTCTGTAGGTGGAGCCTTTAGTAATAACTGGATGAATAATTATTGCTGGAGTAGAGTCCCACGCTATAGCCGTGATGGCTTTGGAAGGAGAGGCACATGGACATGGAGTAAGTGCCTACAGACTGTGCCCTTTCGCTTCCTGGGTTGCCTTGATGTCTGTCATTGTCAAACCTCCCCAGAAATCTAACACAATAAGGCCACTCTCCTTATTCACTGCAAACCTCTACAGCATAAACCAGAATAAACTTTCCCATCTAGGTAGTTATCAGCTATCGTAACTAAAGTAGTGGAAGTCAGACTAACATAATCGCTATAGATTATCTTCTCTAAAATTTTATAAAAATGAAATGAACGTGTTCTCTTTGCCATCTGGATATACTCAAACAGCATAATTCACCCATAGTATTGTGTGTATCCATAATTCATTCTTCCTTTTCATAAGTTCTCAATATGCTTATCCTTTCTTCTGTTAAACAGTGTTTGGGTGGTTTCCAGTTTTGTTTTTGTTTGTTTTGCCTTGGTATACTGTAGATAAATCTGTTAGGAACATTTGTGACCAAATCTTTTTATGGATAAATGCTTTTATTTATCATGTGCAAATATCAAGAACTGAAACACGTTTAACTTTTCAAAGAAGTTGTCAAATACTTTTTAAAGTTTTTGGGTATTAAAGGCTTCCACCACAAGTGGATCAACATTTTTTAGTAACGTTTTCATGTCAAAACATAACATGGCTTGATGTTTTCATTTTTCATTTATTTTTATTTGAAAGGCAGATTTAAAAAGAGAAGGAGAAACAAAGATCCTCCATCACTGGTTCACTCCCCAAGTGGCCACAACAGCCAGAACTGAACCAACCTGAAGCTAGAAGCTTCTTCCGGGTCTCCCACATGGGTGCAGCGTTCCAAAGAGTTGGGTTATCTTCTATTGCTTTCCCAGACCACAAGCAGAGAGCTGGATGAGAAGTGGGGCAGCTAGGACATCAACTGGTACCCACATAGGACCTTGGCACTTCTAAGGTGGGGACTTAGTCACTGAACCATAGGACTAAGCCCTAATGTTTTCATTTTAGATGTTCTAATACATGTATAGGGCCATCTTAAAATGGATAGTTTGGGGCCAGCATGATGACTACACCAGCTAATCCTCTCCCTCTAATGCTATCATCCCATAAAAATGTCAGTTCTATTCCCAATGTTCCAATTTTAATGCAGCTCCCTGGTTAAGGACTGGAAAACCAGAGGAAAATGGCTGAAATCCATATTCCCCCATGCCCAAGTGAGAGACCCAAGGAATCTCCTGGCTACTGGCTACTGGCTACAGATTGGCTCAGCCTTAGCCATTGTTGCCATTTGGGCTGTGAATTAGACGATGGAAGATTTTCTCTTTCTTTGGCTCTCCTCTCTGTAAATATACCTTTTAAATAAAAGTGAATCAATCTTTTAAAAAAGGTTTTACTTTGCATTTCCTTAATGACTTATGATATAGTACATAATTACATCATCTCTGGTGAAAGTTGTGCTAAAATATAGTCTATTTTACATTATATCACTTAAAAATCTTTACATGCATAAAAAAGGTCCTTAGTGGTTAGCAAATATTCTATCCCAACATGATTTTTTCTTTCCTTTCCTTAACAATGTTTTTCAAAGAGAGAATTTTGATTTTTTTAATGTTTAACATTGTTTACATAGTTGAAAGGGATGCATGCCCATGTGGGTCTCTGATAAGAGTGTCTGCAGTAGGGGAGAGGCAGGGACTATATCTTGCTGTCAAACTACAATAGCACACGGGGACACAGTATGGTCATGTGATGACACCTTAGAGACCTTGATGTGGGGAAGATATAATTTGAATGATTTTGATAGCCCTGAGAAGTTGTTGGTTTCATTGTTCCAGGGTTGAGAACATCTCCCCAAGGTCTATTAGTTGACAAAGTCTACCTTAGTGCATTCAAAGACCCAGGTACTTGCAAAACTTAACTAGAATTGTCCAAACTGTTCTGCTCTCCATCCTAGGATAAAGCAATCAGTGTCCCCTCTTAGCCTGCATGATCTTGCTCGCATGCCCCTCCATATGCCTCTGGACATGCTGTTCACTGCACAGGCATTAGCCACTGAGGAGTCCCAGTCTAGATACTTGCACTGCAAGGTCTGATCACACAACCTGTGAAATTTCCTGTGACTGGGATTTGAGTGAGTCTAGTTGGGGAGTTCCCCGAGAAACCTCACCTGGGGTGACCTAAGATTTTACTCTTGTATGCACCTGCCAGTGAAGTTTAGGTTCAGTCTGTCACATGCAGCACCCAGTACACATACAGTTAGATGCACCTACATGGTCAGTTCCAACCCATCCCCATATTTCACATGAACTCACAGATACTGTGATCAAGCCTACCATCCCACCACAGACCCAGTCCTCATTCATACAGTGGTATCATGGCTCATTCACAGCAATCCCCAATAACTCCCACCAGGCCGGTACTCCACCCCTGATTCTTCAGGGCGCTACCCTATACTGGCCTAGTTCAGTCCAGTCTCCATCCCATGCAATTTTTGTGTACACCCAGGGGTACTGCAGCTTGGTACAGCCAGTCCCACCATTAGACCTGGCCCTCATATATGTCAACAGTTAACACTGCCTTGCCCAGCCTTGCCAACCCCTTACTCCTGGTTCGCTTGCTTACCAGCAGCAGGTACAACTCAGCAGGGGAGCGCCTATAGTTCCCTTGTCAGGCAGCTCCCAACCCTGCATATTGAGCTTGCCAATGTGGTCCATACTGACATGATTTGCACCCAATCCTGACACCTGCCAACTGATAAGCAGCCTAGCTCACCCCCAGTCCTAACTTTCACACTCACTGTGGAAACAATAGCCCAAATAGCCCAGCAATGGAGTCCGAGAAATTCCAATTCTAGTGCCTATGAGGTGCTATGGCCCAGTATGAGATGGCCCTTCATGGTCTCAGCATTCACCATCAGGCACTATAACCTAGATCAAACCAGCCCGTGACCACTCCCAGCTGTCACTGGCAGGTGCAGCAGCCTAGCCCAGTCTGGCCAATTCTCATCCCTCACGTGAACTGGCAGAGGTGTTGCAATCCAACCAAGGCCCAGACTCTGTGTAGTGCCAATGTGTGTACAGGATGAACCTGATTGTACATATGCTGATGGATATTGTAGCCCACCCAGGTCGGGCCCTACTCACAGCCTTGGTTCTTACATTCACCAGCTGGAGCTGTGACCCAGCAGAGGTGTTCAAAGAGAACACTTTAATTTTTTTTGATAAAATAAAATGTATCATTTCTTTGTTCAATGTATTACATTTTATTGTTTTATGTAAGAAATCTTTTCTTGGACCAAAGTCACAAAAATTCTTTCATATTTTCAATTAAAAGGCATGCAACTTTAACTTTTATCTTTATAACCAAAATCAATTTTGAGCTTTCCTGTCTTTCTTTATGCTGTTGGAGGCAGGTTAACACTTGATTTTTTGGTTACTGTTTCTGCTGTTTTTTCTTTCAAGTGGCCTTCCAATTATTTTAGCAATGATTGTTGAATAAATGCTCTTTCATTTGCTTAGATCTTTTTTCCCTCTCATCAATATTCATAGTCCTCAATGTACAGCTCTCAATTAAATTTTGTCCATAAAATTCTTAAGCGTTTCACACATTTTGATGGTATTTTAAATATTATTCTTTTTATAAATTATATTCTCTAATTGTCCTTCCTAGCATATAAAACCCAACTGACTTTGTAAATTGGTTTTGTATTTCATGATCTTGTTGAATTCACACACTGATTCTAGTACCTATTTTGTTGATTCCCTAGAATGCTTCATATAGGTGATTATGCCTTTCTCTTAACCTAAAATAAAAACATTACATCTCTTAACATTACATCAAACTTTTTATTCTCCTTTTGAGAAAAGTATTTAAATAAAGAAATTAGCATGTGAACAATCTGACACAAGAAGGCAGGTTGGCATGAAAAAGTGTTGGATTCTGTTTTTGGAGGATTATTCCTTTGGAAGCAGTACATAGATTAGCCTTGACAAGGGCGTATTCTGCCCTCTTTGCCCCATCTCATAGTTGCCTTTCGGATAGATGATCATGGGGGAAACACCACACAAACATTTTCATCATGTGCCTATTCAGAGAGATGTACCCACAAGCTTCTGTGCCATACTTTATTTTCACCAGTCCTGTAATAATGTTATTTCTTATCCATAAACATCTTAATAAACTATTTGATCAACTATGGTTATAGATCCTTCTTATCAACCATGCTTAACACTCATTCACAGTGGAAATGAATTTTGACTGCTCAAACTTTTCTTCAGTAGGAAGGCTTTCCATGAATCATCTGGAATGGAAATAGTGCTGTAACATTATGAAATTCTAGGGGAATACTATGTCATTTATGTCTGCCTTAGGCTTTACTGTATTCTTATGTCATTTGACCAAAGATTTTGATGGGGACAGAGAACGCAATGCAACATGAGTTGCCAAAGCAGTCAGCTGCTTTGCTTGCTCATCAGAGACAACAAAACAGTGGTGTTGGGCCCGGCACGGTGGCGCAAGTGGTTAAGGTCCTCGGCTTGCACGCCTGGGATCCCATTTGGGCGCCGGTTCTATCCCGGCAGCCCCGCTTCCCTTCCAGCTCCCTGCCTGTGGCCCGGGAAAGCAGTCGAGGACGGCCCAAAGCCTTGGGACCCTGCACCCGCGTGGGAGACCCGGAAGAGGCTCCTGGCTTCGGATCGGCCGTTGTGCTCACTTGGGGAGTGAACCATCGGACGGAAGATCTTCCTCTCTGTCTCTCCTCTCTGTATATCCGCCTTTCCAATAAAAAAATAAAAATAAATCTTTAAAAAAAAAATAACAGTGGTGTCAAACAGCATGGCTGTAGGAAATCACCCCTGGCTTGCTACCTGGTGGGCGTGGGCCTGACCTAGAGCCTATCTGCCCTAAGGCATAACTTCCAACCCCTTATGTGCAACATGACCTCTGACATGATTGGAAGTTCACCAGGTGAAGGGATTACCTGAAAACACCCTCTTACCCTCTTTTTCCATAAACCTTTATAAACCTTGAACTTGTGCCAAATAAATGGACATCCCTCACCAGCTTGTGTCCTGATGTTCTTATGGTCAAAGAACATCTTTGCCTCCCCCTTGGTGACCTCAGCGCTTGCTGGAGGACTTACATCCCAAGACATGGTGGGCCAGTGAAATGGTTTGTAGCTATCTATATGATGAAGATCTCTAAAGACAATATAATGGCAGATAGCAAGATTAAAAATGCTTCCCTGAGACAAAACTATAAATGTACAGTTTTAGTGTTTACAAGTGAAAACAAATTATTTTTAGTGATGCTTAATAGTTGCAATGGGGTTGGTATTGTGACTCTGGAGTTTGGGTCACTGCATGCCATATCAGTCCCCCATGTAGGTATCAGTTCGACACCCGGCAAAATGCAGAAAATGATGTAATGGCTTGGATTTTGGTCACCCATGTTGTGGACCCACATACAGGCTCCTGACATTAGCCTGGCTCAACTCCAAGCATTAAAACAATTTAGACATTGAACCATTGGTTGGAAGGTCCCTTCTTCTCTGTGTTTTTCAGATTCTTGGTTTGTAACACTGTATTTTAAATAAATAAGCAAATCTTTAAAACCTATTGCTATGGAGAAAAACACATAAGTCTGGTGAATAACAGCAAATGGAACATCCAGGGGCTACTTCTATTTGTTCCAGTAAAAGCATTTCATGTATGCAAACTTTAAAATTAGATTAAGCACTTAATTAAGCTTTGAAATGAGAATTAAATATCTATCTGATTTTGCACAGGTCAACCTGGTGAAGTAAATTAGAGTATGACAAGTATTACCCTCTTTGCCTCTTTTTCTTTCTTTCTTCATGTGACATTGATGTTTCAGTTCTGCAAGGGAGCAGTACGGCTTCTAATTTACTGACCTTTACCATATGGAAAGCAATATCAAAAGCATACATTTAGCTCTTCACCGCATAATGGCCCTTATCACATGTGTCAAACAGCAGAATGGGTATTGGTGTTGTGTTTCTCTACCATATTTATGTGCACAGGGGATGGGAAACTTAACAAATAGATCATCTGAGCATTTATTGGACCAGTGTGATATGATATCAGACAGTAAGCCGGTTGACCAACATAAGCCTCTATTTTGAATAGAAGGTCACACATTTAGGGTAGTGCATAGCATGAGCCTATAGCAATAGATCAGTGTCCTCTCCTAAGCAGACTATCACTCCTCTGTATGTAATGAGCTCTTAGTCTGAGAATGGACTTAAATGTAGATACTGAGTGAAAGTCTACAGCTGTCCACTTTGGTAATTCAGACTATGTTTCTGGTTTTTATATTCTTAAATGATTTTTATGTTTATATTTGGAAGACGAACGGAGGAAAGGAAATAGAGAAGGAGAGAAGGAGAGAGAAGGAAAGAGAAGGGGAGAGAGAGGAGACAATGAGAGAAGGAGAGAGAGGAGAGAATGCGAGGAGAGAAGGAGAGAAGAAAAGAGAGAGAGAAAGCTTGAGTTCAACTAATACTGTCTTGCTATTAATCATATGATTAAAAATCATGTTTTATTTTCACCAAGACCAGTCTTCTGTCTCCCATAAATGGCAGATGCATTTATTCATTCATTTCCTACCATGGATGGATTCTGATCATCACAGCAACCTTCTAGGTGATATAACAAGATTCCAGTAAGATTCATTTATTATTGATATTATCTTCCACTCATTGGGAACACTTCACTAAATATATTTGATATTTAATGAATGTTGGTGAATTCCATAAAATTTTGTACATATTCAATTGTCTTTATTTCTTTTTCATTATTATGAAAGATATTTTCTCTGGTTATGGATGAATATATTGTCAGATTGTTTAGTTTTATTTTATTTTTGCATTTAAAATGCCTCATGTTTGTTGGATTTTATCCTTTCTAAACTGCAATCCTTACCTTCGTGCTTACGTATGCAATATAAACTTTTTCTCTAAATCATTTTTGGTTATTCTTTTTAACATCAACTTCAAAGCATTTCAATTATAATGTCCCTTGATGTCATTTTATTCATGATTTATATACTAAGGGATTTGTTGAGATTACTCTTTCCGTAGGTAAACAATTTTAATAAAATTTGAGAAGTGTCCATGTGCTCCCTGAAATCATTCATTCTTCCTTAAAGAAATCCAATCTATTCACATCACTCACTCGAAGTTTCCTTCAGGTTTCATGTCTCTCTGTGATTTGGGATAGTTTCTACATTTGAGTCTGAAAATTGGCTAAAACTTGTTTTCAGGAATGTTTTGCCTGTTATTAATTCCATGTTGTGCATTTTCATATGAGACATCTTGGCTTTCTCACCTAAAGCTTTAATCCGCATTCTGCATCTTCCCGTTTCTCTAGTTATCTTGTTCTACACTCCCTGTACTTCAACTCCTATGCAGAAACTTAGCAATATTTTCTTGTCCTATCCATTACTGCATCATCTACCATCACTTTCCTTTAGTCATTTGGGAAATACTTAAGCTGAAATCAAAACTAAACTAAATATCCTATATTTTATCTGACATTCTTAACACCAAATCTTGTCTGATTCATGCATCTAACTCTGATGATCAACTGGTTCCTTTCTAAAATTTCATTTTCATTTTTAAAATAATCTATTAATGCAAGTCTCAGGGTCACTGCTAAAGCATGATAATTGGTATAACATGATTCTTATCAATTTGAATGTTAATGTGGGTTTTAATACAAGGAGAAGTAATTCAGTATAAATTATTCCTGTAATCCTAAGAACATAATGAAAGTCTGTGTTTCTCTTCACTTTTTGAGGTAATACTTTTAAGTTACCTTAAATTCAATGACTTAATGCTTCATTAAATATTTCATCAAATAAAACTAAAAAGATCTTAGTTTCATAGTAGGAAAGAGCTGTAAACACTAATCAATGATAATATGATCATTTTTCCCAAATGTGTTTAAAGGGTAGCCTCTGTATCGTGGAGATTCTCATTGCATTGACCCACTGCTATATTATAATATGTATACCATGTATCTTCTGATTGAGCTATTGGATGAACAAATAAACATTTTACTAACTGATTGATTAAATGAACATGGAGAAAGATTCTTTATGTCCATAAAATGGAATATGAGAGAAATCCAGAGAAAGAGACTATTGTTTAATTATTGTGCTTTGTTTTCATCATCTACTTTCCTGATTACATTTCTGATATTGTGATTTAGAAGCAGGCAGTGTCACATTTTGTGGTTTACTGACCTCGGAGTTTTAACCTGAATGTATTACCAAAAACAGTCACCCAGTGAAACAAAGCATTTGCTCCACATCCAGTTCATTTTGGTTCACTGAGGCTCATTTTAGCAGACTGCATTTGTAAGCAAGTTTCCCTGCTCCTATCAGAAGGATTCTAAATCCCTTGACTTCATTGCCCTCTGCTTCACATTGAGGGCAGCTGGAAGGACAGTTTTGCACACCAATGGCGAGGGTGATGTTCAATTTCTTTTTGTTGTTCCTGTGAAAGTCAGCTCTGTAAATCTTTCTACCCTACTTAGCAAAATGAGACTTCTAAAATTAGATTGCTCTTAAGGATTCCACAAAAACAATATTATATTACAGTTTCATTCTCTTGTGTTTCAATGGCAACATTGATATTACCAGACAGCATAAAGATATCAATCATCAGGATTCTTATTGACTGCTCAAAATAGTTCTGTCAATATCTACTATGTGTCTATTCTAATACACATTCAGGCAGTACAATGCCAACTCACTGAACATTTCAGGATATGCTTTTTTTCCTCCTTGACACAAGGAAAAGCTTTCTCTTCATCTTTGGATACCCCCTCAGACAGACATAGTTATTACTGGCTAGATTATGAAATGTTAAATTTTAATAATATATTTTCCATCTGGTTTCTCCACTATCCAGAGCTTAGAGTTGAAAAGAATATTTTGTATCTGCCACAAGTTTTATATTCTTAAACAGTACATCTTCTTCCACATCTTATAAAATGTTGTCCTGGAAAACTTATCTTACGGTCACACTTATTAGGAAATGTGCTCATTTGCAACCACGTAGGTAACAACTCCAAGAGCAGTAATTCAACATGAAATGGCTCCTCAAAGCAAATTTGAGAGTAGCTTATGTTATAAACCATGGCGTTGCTGGTCTCCATCATTGTGTAAATATAAATGGGAAACCCCAGAAATGAAGAGTTCATAAGCTTTAAATCATGCATTGTTCTAAACAGTGTGAGGGAATATTACACTGTCTTTACTCTGTATAACCCATGAAATTAACCAACATCTGATCTAGTGCTTTGGATCTGTATTTGCTACCCACTCACTATTCACTTAGTAGCTCATTCAGTTTTCAAACAGACTGTAGTGTTACACATCTTTTATCTTCAAACAACACTTACGTTTTTCAGTAATGAGTCAAAAGTCACAGGATTTGAGGTTCTGAAAATTCAAATGCACCAAAGAGAAACCATAAAGAGTGTGTGTGTGTATTATAATATTATAAGATTGAGTATTATCTACAGATTCTGGCAGTGGTTAGTGATCTACAAAGAAATAATAAAGAGACTGTGAAATCCTCTGGGTTCATATTTGACTTCAAACTCTTCTCTCCTATGATATGTCCCATGCATACAGTCACATTCTTTTACCTCATTGTTGAAGAAGGAACCTTGGATGAAAATACATTGAATGGGACCTCAAATCTGGTAGAAATATGTGTTCTTTGCATACACGAACCATGCTACCTAAAGGTTACTCAGCATTCATTGTCTCTAATTCACTAAGTGCATATTGATCGCTGATGTACGTTAGTCACTGTGCGTACAAACACACATACATCTCCAACTCTCTTCATAGAATTTGGGATCTAGTAAGAGAGAGTTGTAGACATAATTAGAGTTCATCTCTTTGCTTTATTCAGTGTTCTCTAATTTTCATATGTATAGTTTAAAAGTTATTCCTTATATAAAATTAAAGGATCATGCCTTAAGTATAGAAAAAAAAGATAACATCAAAACCTCATAGTGAACCTGGATTTATCACATTCATTACATATTCCATTTCCAATAACTAAATAAGTACATGTATAAATGCATAGTTTATATATATATATATGCATACATCTATATACACTAGTATACACTACAAATATTGTCAAATATAAAATAAAATATAAATATGCGTGAATATATGTCAAATACTACATATACTGTACATGTATTAGTATATACGTCATAAAATTATAAAATGCTAGATTTATTAGAACATGTACTGTAAAATTTTCATATTTTATATATGCTTACTGATTTAAGAAATCCTACTTAGAACATATGAAAGCAACAAAATATTAAAATCAAATTTCATTTTAATAAGTGCCTTCAGGTTAAAATATCCCATTCTCCTTTTGCAAATTACTTGTCTAAGTAGAATATCGGCATTACAGATGCACTTGAGAATTGATGGTCAAAACCCTGTCCTAGCAGCGTTTGTCAAAAGCATCTTATAGTTGATTGCTGATTAAACAAAGGAACAGAAATAAACGAACAAAACAAAGGAATATACACAGCTGGTAAAAAGCATTTCTTTCTTCTATGGCTAAGTAGAAATTTCTCTTGCATAAAATGCTCCTCATTCCTTGGGCTTATTTATTGATTGTGAAAACATTTGCTCCTCAGTTGGCATCATTTATTTTCATAATTTTTATTAGAAAGCATATTTATAACATAGACATCTGGGATATCAGCAGAGTATATAATACAGCAGATATGATGTTTCAGTGATGATTTAAATAACATATTTTCTGCCAAAACAGAGAAAATATAGACTTGAGATTCTCAGGGTATGTTGAAAGGCCTTTATATTTAATAAAAGCCTGGCTATTCTAAAGTAAAATGAAATGAGAAAACACTGAAGACCAACAGAACAGAGTGAACACGGTCGCTCAGAAGAACAGAACACAGAATTTAACTCAAATACTATGTGTATGTAAAAACGAAGCACACACACACATCAATAAGTACTCAAAGAGAAGAGAATATCAGTTAATTGTTTCTGAAAGTGTTCAGTTCAAAATGGCTTTGAAAAATAGCAATTTTTAAGACACAAGTGAGAGTACAATCCCATCACAGGACATTGAACATATTGCTTCTCTGTATTGTTTTTAAAATGCAAAATGTAAATCTTTGTCTGTTAATGTCAGTCATAAGCACGTGTGTGCCATTTAGAGAATTGTTTGACCAAGACATAAAGAATCAACCCCAAAATTGTATTTATTCTCTATGTGTCTTTGTGTGAGTCAGCTGTTCTTTCAAATCTTTTTTTTCCCTCTATTCTTAATATGAAGAAATGAAATGAGTGGCTTCTAAAATCACTTAATTGCTCCCTCGTTGCATATTTCTAAGATTTGCTCTTCAGTTAGCCATTCTACAGTCTGACACACATTGAGGGATAATTCTCTATGGCATTTCCACACATTCTGTATCCAAGTTTATGTTTTAAGGATGTTTGTATAGCAAATAGCCTTAGAGGACAGAAATAAAGTCACCCTTTCTCACAGAAATAGATTTACTTCCTGAATAGAATCACAAAAATAATGTCTCCCTCTGGGACACAATTGAGCAATTTTCTAGGAGCTCCCGTTAGAAGTGTGGGGATACACCAGGCTTGGCACAAACTCTACACTTGGGCAGGATTAATTTGAGTCTACACCATTTACAGGGTCTTGTGGACAAGGGAGATTGAATGTGGTACGACCTGCTATGAAGTGAGCAGAGAGAATTTTTCTTGTGATTCTGGACTTCTGTGTCATTTATCAACATCTGTGACATTGTGGAAAGCTAAGTTGATAGTAGCATGGACATCTCAGACCTTTTCTGACCCACAACAAATGCTCTATACAGCGCAAGAACTTATAAAGAAGAAACATCATCTTTGTTTAGAGTTGTCCAAGTCTGGGTAGTGTTGCTCCCATGGCAGAATCCCTCAAGGCATCTAACAATCTGTTTTATCACCTGAGCTCAGCTGTATTTTTTATGTTATCTCTCAAATCACATGCATCCTAAAATCTCAGTGGTTAATAAGCAGATCTTTAATTCTTGCATTTTAAAATTTCCAAATGAAGCGGCTTAATCTGTGTGAGATGGAGTAATCACTCCTGGAGCCCCACAGGCATCACAGTCTTTTGCATTCTGTGATAATATAAAATTATCAAGAAACACACAAGTTAAGATTTTGTTATTAGCTAGGTCGACAAATTCTAAATTCCATTTCCTCTTACCTTCCATTGACCAAAAGCCAGACTTGTGATCATAGTCAATGTAGATCAGCAAATGTGGTTCAGATATGTAGCAACAAAAACACAGAAAATGTCACTGAGACTGGAAAATCAGTTTCTTACAGAGCTAATTAAAGCCAACCACCCTTTTTCTGAAGTTGAGATCAGCTAGGATGCAATAGTTTTCTAGTTCTTGATTCATAAACCAAATGGCTTAATTCACCTGCCTCCAATGGAAGAAAGGATTCTTACAACTTTCAGTACATCACGCTGGATTTACAGTAGCCCAACAAGTGAATTGTCTTGTCTCATTTTCAGATGTTATTGAAGTTTGTTCTAACCCAAGTTAAAAAAAAAAAAAGAAGAAGAAGAAGTAAAAATTTGTCTAGACCCACCAACATAAGCTACATGTGAGCACAGCCTTGTGTCAACACTTCTGCCCATAGAGGCTGGAAGGCTGACTGCTCAGGAATCAACAAAATGGAGCACGAGTTGTATTCATGTCCAGAAACTACCAGCGCCTCCTGGGTTTCACGTGGCCGCCCACCTGTCAGGGACCCTCTGTGGCTGCTAATCCACTGAGAAAGGGGATACGCTGGAGAGGGGGAGTGTTGTCTTGTTAGACAAGAAAGGTGGCTTTGTGTTCTGAGAAGTTCCTTGTCCTGAAATATTTTAATGATTCAAATGAAGAACAATTTCTCCAAAGATTTTCAAGAATGATCCTAGGAACCCTTCAGGCCTGAGTTCATATTTACCCAGTTACTGACAAGTAAATCACATTTATGTTTGCATAGGAACTATAGGATTAATCTGAACTCTTTTCCCTACCTTTTTTTTTGTGCATGAGTATAATTTCATGCCTCATAATTTTAGCAAACTGATTAAGTAATGTTGTTTAGAAATGGAAATATTATCTCATTGCATTTTTCACTTAAAGTGATTAATTCTGTCTAGGATAGAGGTTGCACTGCTTAGGTAAATAAAAGGCCTTTAGAATAGAACCCCTTCTTAGATTTTACCTCATCACTTGCCACTCTATAGCTAGTGCACTCTACTCTCAGCACGTTTCACCACCTGTAGCTTTCAAAACATCTTGTTAACTCAAATGCTGTGCTTTGTGCTCGGTTTCCCCACCTTCCTGGCAGTCATGTCTCCATCAGCAACTAGTTATTCCTAGTCATCTTCTATATTTTAGTTTAAAAATAATCCTCATAGGAAAAATGTTATCATACAAACCCATTAATAAATTATGTTTGAGATGCTGTAAGTCAATGTGAAAAAATACAGTACCACTTACCAGTGATGTTACTGATGATTTCCATTTTGTTCATTCTGTGAGCTGCCAATCTCCTTGAAAACGCATCATGTCTGACTTTATGTAAAGTGGAGATACATGTAGTTTCTAAATTAGCAATGATTTCTCGTTCAAGATTGTATTAATCACTCATTGTTTCACAGTCACAACTTATTCCCCATAGCATCAATTTTACATACTTCAAAGATGTTCTTTATAAAAGATACTTCCTTAGCTAGATTAAATACTTTAAGGAAGATTTTTTTTCCCCAAGCAAAGCACATCTTTAAATAAAAACACCAGGTTTTGGTAGTTGAACAGTGCTCTCTTTGAATGTGACATTGAACAGAAGTTGAGTCATAATGAGAACACATGATTTTTTTTTATAGTCATATCTGAGAGACTTGCAAATTACAGCTGTACCATAGGTAGAAATTAGAACTTTACCACAGATTAAACTTCTCCGTTTAGCCCCGAATTATGGGATATCTTCATCACAACTTCTTAACTATGGGGTTTATGGTATTATATCACATTTGTTCCTAAAACTGAATTATTGTGCTCATAGGATTTAGCGAAAGACTCAAGAAATATCCTAGCACAGATGTTAAATTCAGAGCAGCAGTCTTGGGGGAAAGTGAGCACTCTGAGACTCAGGAAACACATTTTGATGCCATTAAATATACTATGTAGTGTTGCACATTGAAAAGTTATTTTTACTAAGGTTATTGCCTATAGTCTTTTTTAGATGGAAAATGAGATACATCTCATTTTGTTTGTTCACAGACTGCCTAGATTAGATAGCTGACTTGAAATACCTAAGGATTTTGCTGATGCTATGGAAGATGCAATCAAACAGGCTTTGGAATTGCGGTAGTGAAAGTGATTGTGGGGAGTTACAATAGGGACCAATGACACCAACTAATGAAACAAACATTGAAATGTTGTTAGAAGAGACCACTGCGGAGGTCTCAGGAAAGCTGATTTGGCAAAAGATAAAAGCTAACATTCAGAATGTTTTACCACTAGGGTGTTTCATGGATGTCGAACTCTGAATTCTGTCAGATTTACACTCTCCAACTGATGTGTGCGTGTGTGTGAGCGTGTGTGAGTGTGTGTGTGCGTGTGTGTGTGTGTGTGTGTGTGTGTGTGTGTGTGTGTTGGGGTGGAATGCAGAATGAGGTCTCTTTTCACCATGGCACTTAAGCCCATTTTATGACTATGCATTACAGCGGAGAAAGGAAGTACTATGAAATTACATGGGAGTAAGGATGACTACTCTTTGATGATATAGAACATGACATAAAATATTGGAATTTCCATAGTAAGTGCATAAAGACTAATACATTGTAATATAGAAAGCTGACACCAAACTGCACGTTCAAAATAGCAGAAAGAATACAAATCCTGGGCCCGGCACGGTGGCACAGTGGTTAAGGTCCTCGCCTTGCACACCCGGGGTCTCATATGGGCGCCGGTTCTATCCCGGCAGCCCCGCTTCCCTTGCAGCTCCCTGCCTGTGGCCCGGGAAAGCAGTGGAGGATGGCCCAAAGCTTTGGGACCCTGCACCCGTGTGGGAGACCCGGAAGAGGCTCCTGGCTTTGGATCGGCATAGTGTCGGCTGTTGCACTCACTTGGGGAGTGTATTGGCTGTTGCGCTCACTTGGGGAGTGAATCATCGGACGGAAGATCTTCCTATCTGTCTCTCCTCCCTGTATATCTGCCTTTCCAATAAAAAAATAATAATAAAAATAAATCTTTAAAAAAATAGAAATCCTACATAGATGACCATAATTATGCTAATAGATTTCTCAACACCAAATTGGGAGTTGTCAAGGAATAAAACACTTACAGTTTTTTACAGAAAATAAACCAGTGAAGCACATAAGGAACAGCTGGTGTGTGGATTTAGCAGCCTCCCAGGATTTCCTTCACCACATTGTCTCCCGTTCCTCCCCTGGGCCAGGGATTTTCCATGCAGGTCCATGAAGCCTTTCTACAGAATTGACCTGACTCCACGCAGTCAGTCTAACCAGCCATTTATTCTGTTTCCTGCTCCTTTATTATGTACTTGAAGCAAGCACCATAACCACATAGTACAAGTAATCGAAATTCCCAAACTTCTAGGGAAGGGGATAAGTAATACAATCTAATGTGTGTGTGTGTGTGTGTGTGTGTGTGTGTGTGTGTGTGTGTGTGTGTGTCCATGTGTGTGAGTTGGGGTTGCAAAATTAAGTAACTTGCTGTGCATGAAGTTTTGATGGTGGAGACACAGGATCCCTCTTTTTTTCTCCTGGTGGTATCAACAAAATGCAATTTCTAACTAGTATTTGACAGATGAACCACGGTGAAAGGCTAAGCAGAGGAAGTTGCCAAGTTAAACTTTGAAGAGGTAATAATGAAGCAATAGTCAGCACAGTAATCCATCCTTTACATGATTTAACTTCAGCCATGTAAGGGAATTTTTATTTTCCTTTGCTTATCACTGTCCTAAAGCTGTACTTATCAAATAAAGATGAACTCCAGTCTTCAACTTCAGCTAAGCCATGGTTTCCTGGAGTCCAAGATATGTTAGTTGCCAACAAATAATTTAAATATTGTTATCATTAATCAATTTAATTAATTCATTTTTGAAGAACTGAAGCTAAAATATATTCAAGAAGTTTCCTCTGTAAAAATATTTAATTGGAGTATTTTATTTCATTTAAATAAGCCATCAGAATCTGTTTTTTATTCATTTTGAATAATATACCTTTCCTTTGTGAAAGGATTATATACTAATTGTTGAAAATGTTAAACTTCCCTTGAGCAGATATGAGAAAACGAGTGTGTAAATGCTGGTTTATTTTTTTTATTTGTGTAGGAAGCATACTTTGCATACCTGAGATGTATCACACACTGTGTGATATTTGAATATTTTCCTGTGCTGGAATATGGACATTTCATATTAAAGTATGCATAAATCTGGTGTTGATTGCCAGGTAATATACTTAAATATTTCCTAATCTTATTATCAAGTTTCACAAGTACAATGCTTGCTACATTTTTACCCATAAATTCATTTGAGTCATTGCTTAGACTCTACCATTGCAATGAGTCTTCATAAATTGAATCACATTCCAAATATTTGTCCCAACTGCTGTCTCAGTATCAATATAAGAAAATACCTCTTTATCATGGCATTCTCTGTATTTGATGTTTTCCTTTATAAATGAGTAACTTATTTTTAATGTAGCTGTTCAAAAGTTTCCAGAGGGAGTATGTAGAATTGGCCAGTACAAACAGAATCTGTTGATCTCTTTAAACTTTAATATTTTACTCTTTGTAATCATTTAATATCACCGATACATTGAGTGTTTCCTAATGATAAAACTGTGGTCTATATGCCTACAATATTTACTTTACTGTATTAAAAATGATTGTCTATCTTATTTTGGCATGGATTTTTAGTATGCCATTATGAAGTTCCCTAGAGGGACTGTGTACTCCAGAAGTATGCCACACTAGGAATAATTGTCCCTGTGACAACCAGGGTAGATACTTTTCTCCTATGTTTTTAGAATTGACGTTTAATTCTATAAGTGCTTAAGCCCATATGGTTTGGCATATGACCTAAGTTTATTTAAAGTAAATCATTCTAATTGTTTTCATTAGAAATCTATGGATTGGGCCCGGCATGGTGGCCTAGTGGCTAAATTCGTTTCCTTGAACGGGCCAGGATCCCATATGGGTGCTGGTTCTAATCCCGGCAGCTCCACTTCTCATCCAGCTCCCTGCTTGTGGCCTGGGAAAGCAGTCGAAGATAGCCCAATGCCTGGGACCCTGCACCCATATGGGAGACCTGGAAGAAATTCCTGGCTCCTGGCTTCGGATTGGCACAGAACTGGCCGTTGTGGTCACTTTTGGAATGAATCATTGGACAGAAGATCTTCCTCTTTGTATGTCCTCCTCTATATATATATCTGACTTTGCAATTTAAAAAAAAAATCTACAGATTGATGATTTCCTTTTAATAAGTTTAAACTTAAATTTAATTTCAGTTTGTTATCTCATTTTATATTTATTCTGTTCCTTCTTAGAGCTAACCTTAGCTAAACCTTTTAATCTAAATCATATTATTTTACCAATTTTTAAACTATTTCTCCTAAAATTAATAAATAATCATTAATCAATATGACTCTAAAATTTTTCTCAATAAAAAACACATTAATTTTAGAAAAACAAATCTCTCTGTAGTATAATGACTTTCTATTCAGGAATAGACTCTGAAGTATTTTTGTTTGAGAAAAATTAAACTTAGGTTTTACAAGGTATATGTTTTACCTTTAGATTATGTGCATTTTTGTAATTAGTAGCTTGTGATTCAAATATAATTGTAAAGCTAACAGAATGAATTTTTGACTTCAGATAATGTTACCCAGAATAATATAAAAAATGCAATGATCACAAAATATAAAGACATGGTAATGCACCAATAAAAGATTAATTTGAAAATTTATACTCAAAATCCTAGTAGAATTGCATGAGAAATCATCATGGTCATTTCTGAATGACAAAAATGCCAGTATCTGTTTTTGTATTTAACTTGCTTTGCTTTTATTCCATTTGGGTTTTGTTGTTGTTGTTGTTTTTGCTGTCATTGTTTTATTCAAAAACAAGCATCATTTTGAGGAAACTAGTGCACCCTGGAAGGATTATAGCTTTATAAGCTATATGTTTGATGCCCTTCATGAGTCTGTCACTGTGAATTCATAATGGTCTGCTTTCATCAGATCTGACATCTGAAAGGAATAAATAGTTCAATTTAAATGGAACAACATCCTTTGAAATTTAAATCTTCCACCACAGGTAAATTAGCCATGACTGAGTTTTACAGGAGACAAACAGGATACAGTGTGCTCCTGATGCTGCCAGCATTCCTGCAAGATTTAACATTTAGCAGCTGAAGTGGGGATGATGAATTACATCATCATTCCTGACCAATCAAGCAAAGGAAAGGAGCAAGGCAGTAAAGGATGCTTTATTTATTTATTTATTTATTTATTTATTTATTTATTTATTTATTTATTTATTCAGACACATCACACTTATTTTTGCAAAACATCACAGAGCTCCTTTTAGGTTCAAAATGTTGTCCTTTAGGGACAACCTTTTTCTGGGTGTTTTATCAAATTTATTGATAAGTTACCTAGGAAAATAAAATACGTGATAAGTAAAAAAAATTATTTCCTATATTGTCAATAATGTGAAAATATTCTAAAGTTCCAAAAAAGCACAGGGATTTTGATTTTTATCTTGCCTAGCTTTCCAAGAGCCAATATAGAAAAGAAAAAATCACCATCTTAACATTACCAACATTAGAACAACCGTATAGAAAAAGATGTTATGTAAAGGAATTTTTATATTCAATAATGGTCATTTTGTCCAAGGGAAAAATGCTTTTTGATAAAAAAAAAATGTTTAACCAAGTTTCAAATCTTAATCCATAAATATTGACAGTATTAATGATCTTACAAACGCAATATGGCTTGATAAACACAAAGTGATTTCTCTCTCATGCAAGTGAAAAGCATCTGGGGAAATCAAGTTCCTTGGGGAAATAATGAGAGCTCCGTGGATGGTAAGCTGAGCCTGAGCACAAAGGGCCTCCTTGAGAGCTCAAGGAACAAATCCTAGCAATACGAAAAAAGTTAGCTTTGGTGGGAGTAGAGAATACCTTTAGCATGTTCTCATATTACAATAAGTCTGATATTGACAGCATGGATTATTAAGCAAGACTGCAAGGAACGGAACGAGTAAGGAGCCTACCAAAAGAATGGGAATCAGCTTCACTTCATTTGCAAAACCCAGAGAAACGTGTGACACATGTAAGTACTGAATAACTGTTTGGTATCTGGGTGGCCACATGCATCCTTTCCATTAGAAACAGTTGAGTAGCAAGTATATAAAATAAATAAATACATAAACGTGTACAAGTGCTCTGCTTTCTGCTAGTAGAGAACCCATGCTGAACTCATCCCAGAGCAGATGTGGATGGACATCTACATACAGCTTTTGAATTATATATATATATTTGAATTATATATTATATATTTGCCAGCAATCATAATATTCAACAAATAAAAATATATATATATAATTCAAATATATATATATATATAATTCAAATATATAACATTTTAGGCATGCAGTAAAAGTGTTCTTTACCTGGGCCCCTGGCTGCTCCGTTTCTTTTCCATATCCCTCCTAATGGCCTGGCAAAGCTGCAGAACAGGGCCCAATTCTATGGATCCTTGTCATAGAATCCCTAGTTTTGCCTGACCCATTCCTACTTGTTGTAACCTTACGCAGAGTGCCGCAATGGATGGAAAATCTCCATTTCTGCATGTGTTTTGAGTGTGTGTGTATTCTCTCTCCTATAAATCTGCCCTTTGCATAAATAAATAAATCTTTAAAATGTTCACTTAACAAAGATAAATATTTACACTCTATACATTTTTAAGTTCAAAAATCTTTAGCAGTTACATTGAATAATGTAACAAATGAACTAAATGTCAATAGATTGTTTTCACCATTGCTGGGTGTCTTTGCTTCTTTTGAATATACGACTTAAGCACAGGAATATGTATCACCTTACTGTAAGAGTAAAGACTTGGGCTGTGCCTGAAATAATCTCAAACATTTTAAATATTTTAACATGTATATCTGAATGTTTGTGTGTATGTATCATAGATCAAAATTACAATTGAAAAGTAATTTATAATGTAAAACAATCTGTTTCACAGTGTATGACATACTAATTTAGATCATTTAAATGAAACTTTAGAGGAGAGTGGGGGGAGGGAATAGGAATTACTATAATTGTTACAAGATGGAAGTAAAAATAAAATTAGAAAACACTAGCACATTTTATAAAATGTATTCTATTCTATGCATTCTATGAGTTTCCAAGTTCCATTTAAATTCTCTACATACAATGTATTCTTTCCTTTAATATGTTGATGACACACTGCCTTATCATTGTAATCTACCTTCATTTTTATTCTAGATACAACTTTCCTTCCTACAACTTGGGAGATCTTGGCATTGCCATCCTCCATTCCATATCCCCATGACGTGAAATGAGCTCAACAACTACCTGTGGATATCTACGTAACATGTTCTTGATGTGATATTATAGGAAATAACACAGGATGGAAGCAGACTTAGGTGTCTTCATTTCTTTTGCAAGCAATTGATTATGCAGTAATTATGTTTTAACTCACCCTAAAACTAAAATTATATAAAGGACTCTGTACAAAGTTGAGTTAGCTTTTATGTGTGTAAAAATCACATGGATGGACTATTATTTTTTACTGGCACTTTTTTAAAGATTTATTGATTTTTATTGGAAAGGTAAATATACAGAGAGGACGAGAGACAGAAGATCTTCTATTCATTGATTGACTCCCCAAGTGGCCACAATGAGCAAAGCTGAGCTGATTTGAAGCCAGGAGCCAGGATCCAGGAGCCTCTTCAAAGTTTTCCATGCAGGTGCAGGGTCCCAAGGCCTTGGGCCCTCCTCAACTGCTTTCCCAGGTCATAAGCAGGGAGCTGGATGGGAAGCAGGACTGCCAGGATTAGAAACCATGCCCATGTGGGATCCCGGTGCATTCAAGGCGAGGACTTCAGCTGCTAGGCCACCACACTCGGCCCTTTACTAGCAGTTTTATTGATACATCTTCACAACTGTCTTAGATGACTGTGTCTAGTTAGCATTAGTTTAAAAAAAATACGGAAAAATCTATAACATGTACCCAGAAGTGGTTAACCAGTACTTACCAAACAAAAGAAATATTGAAGATTTTCATATATAAAGCTTGGATATAGAAGTCTAAATTTCTGAACTGCATCAGACGCAAATAATAATCCTCAGATGCTGAAAACATGAATAGGTGTTACCTTAAAATATTAATAGTTTCTAAGCTGAATTCTAAATCTGTAATTGCTTGCTTCGAACTGACATCAATATTCATCTTATTTTTAGCTAATGATCATGTTAGGTTTATAAATATGTATTATTTCCACATAAGCATACAATTTTGCTTTTCTGTTGAGTCTTATTAGCATATTATAGCTAAATCTATTCTTGATGATGCTTTTAAATGGTAATATCAGAACTTTATGGTACTCATTTTTTCTTTTATTATATTTAATAATATAAAGAGAAGATTTTTTTGGTACTCCATAGGTACAGGTACAATACCAAGAAGGTAATTTCACTTACCTCACTTCCCTGCTCCCTGCCCCCATATCCCTGCTTCTTTTTCCTCTCTGACAGCATTTGCACAGACATAATTGTGATCTGTTCTATATTTGCAGGCTTAATTTGCCAGCAATCATAATATTCAACAAATAAAAATATCCCAGGACCACATTTCCAGTGGAGTATAAACATGTGACTAAAAATAACAATCATATCCCAAAATGACCATTTCATTCTTTCATTTTTGTGAATTCTATATTAGCTCCCATATTATCAGAGAAAATGTGTTATATGTATCTCTTTGGCACTGGTTGATTTGGCTTAATAAAATGGTTTCCAGTTGCATCCATTTGATGGAGAAAAAAGGAGTATATAAATACATTATTATAATATTGTCCCATTTTTAATATCCAACTTTTATGTATAAAAGTGTATGTTAACTATCATTGCCTTCCATTGATGTTATTCAAAATGAGAATACCTTTAAGTAATAAATTATTAAAATATGTATTTTGAGAGGATTTGACTACTTACTCAATCTATTTTTAAGATTTATTTATTTTTATTGGGTAGATTTCCAGAGGGAAAGAGATGCAGAAATATCATCTGTCTGCTGGTTTACTTCCCAAGTGGCTGCAAAGGCTGGAGCTGATCAAACTGAAGCCAGGAACCAGAACCGAAGAAGGTTCCAGGTCTTCAGTGAGTTACACGTCAAACACCCAGTGAGACATGACCACATATCTATCACCCTAACATGATAGTACAATCAACAACAGATGATTGTATACTGAAACCGTGGTAAGTGAGCGCAGTGCAAGACCACCCACTCTTAACAAAGTTGGGATTTCAGCATTTCAGAAGCGTGGGATTATGCACACTCTGATCCTGAGATGATATTGGGTGACCATTCCCCTTCTCTGGCTCCTGGGACACTTGGGGTGCTGGGTACGTTTCCCCTTTATCTTCCCCTTCCCTCCAGAAACAGGAAGAAGAGTAGAAAAAGAAAATTTGGAACCAATCAAAGCTACTTTTCCTTAACCCTCTATCCTTCCCACCCTGATCAACTTTGTTAGCATCAATTAAAAAACAAAAATAACTTTTAAAGGTTAGGACTATTTCCAATAGTCCTATAAGCATTGTAAAGATCATTTTACATTTCCTAAAACTTTCCATGTAGTCAAGACATGATATAAGCAGAGTTTCTCTTCAAATTCATTATGTTACCAATTTAAGCACATGAGATAAGCCCTAAATAACATAATTTGAACAGCAGTGAGATTAATTCATGATGAAAGATTGTATTTTGTCCTTTTTAGGTATAATTTCCTTTCAGAATTCCTTATGAAATTATAGAAAATTCTTTTCAAGCTAGAAATGCAAATCCTGATTTTAAACACTTCAGAATTAGTGTGGCTCTCGACTTTAAGGAATTTCCTACGTTGAAATTAGAGCTTAGATGCTGAAACTATTTCTATTCAGAAGCAATGTGTTCAACCTTACAAATTTCTTCTATTTTGTAGCTCTAATGAGCAATGATCTTGATCAAGATAAACAACAATGACCAGTTTGTAAATAATATAAACATGGAAAATTATAATATTTTCAGTAATTCGATAAACTTCTGTTAACTGATTTATTTTGTAAATCTATGTCAGCTATAGCTTTGTTCAAAACTGCAACTAGTGTAAAAGATTAAAATCAATACAGAATATTTCCAGTTCATAGGCAACATAAATATTCTAGCACAGTATTTACTGTTTTTTTAGGTTTCTAAGCATCAAGTTCTAGTTTGCAATCTTTGGTACTCACTAACTGCATTCCCAGTGACACCCGATCAGATCAGTGTAAAATGGCCTAGTGTCCTGAGTCAGGATTGCTGGTAAATGCAGCACTGGAGAAGACTTGGGTCCAGTTATTTTATATAAAAACTGATTGTAGGAAACAGGAATAAGAGACAGAATCAGAGGCCAGAAAAGAAGACAAGATCAGGGCACATTAAGACGTTTGGCTGAATTCCGCTAGGATTACCAGTATACTGGAAACCCTTTGCTGGTGCCTCCCTCTCTGTTTGAGCTATCTCCCTGAGGTTACAAATCCTGTGGCACAACTAAGTCAGCTGATGTTCAGGATTATTGGGCATACTCCCCTCTGCAGGAGGTCCTGGGTACAAAATACAGATACAGTGAGCATGAATTTGAAATGACACATTTTAAGCTTTTGGTTGCATAACCTCTCCCAGAACAAAGTGCACAAAACTAAATGAGCCAGATTATATGTGGGTCAGCAGCCCAGTTATTCCAGATATATCAACTCAAAAAGACAGGGGGTAAACATCCTGCATTTCCTTATTGAACAGCTAACTACCTTATGTGGAACTATTTTCTCTTTCAGCTCTCCCGCATGTATGTGTTGTCACAAAGACAGAGCTTAGTTTACTATGCTGGTTGAATAGAAAATATCCCATGAATCTGTGAGCGTGTGGAAGAGGTATTTAACTTGCCAGCGTGTCTACTATACATTTCCTTAGTGTAAGGTTCACTCCATATTGAACTTCTAAGGACATACACACATTTTTCCTTCTTATTCAAAAGTGATGCTGCTAATGGGAATTGTTTTTTCAGTGCCTGAAAAGATGGATGTGCGGCTAATGGTCCTTTCCACCCTACATAAATGCATACATTGTCCTTCAGCCTGGGCTTATTCGTTCAGAGGCCATTTAGAACTGAGTCTCTTACATTCAGGGTCTTTCTAACACCTCCACTGAAACAGAAACAGGCCATTTTGAATTGCATTGTGTGGTGCTAAATGGATTTTGTATTAAAAAGCAAAAAAAAAAAATGCATATGTATCTCGAAAGACAACTCTTCGACTTATATTCTACTGCCTAGAAACGTTAGCCTGCACATACAAGCCAGAGATAAAGGGAAGGGGGCTCAGTCCCTTCTCACATAAAATCTGCAGAAAGAGACTCATATTTCAACTGGACAGCTGCTTTATACATTGCTGTTTATTTGGCTCTATGTCTTTTTTTTTTCATTACACATTGTGTTCATAGTTTGAAAGAAAAAAAAAAGTTTATTTGGCATAGAATGATTTTGTGGGGAAGTGGAAAAAAACAGACAGTTTATGCCATGTTTCTCTCTTACTTGAACCCTTTTCACAAATATTGATCATTGTTTTATATGTAACTATTGCCAAACATCTCAGGGTTTTAATCACAAATCTCTGATTTTCACCTTCACTTTTTTTTTCCCATGGCCACCATCAAACCATGTTGTCTGAAAGTGTTTGTTCATTTCATTCTAATGGGCTCAGCGTTGTGGTGGGTACCTATGTTACTGCATATTTCTAGGAATGAATGCCTCTTACCCCCTCACCTAAATATTTAAAGTCTGAATTAACAGGAGATTATCCATGAGATCTAAAACTAATACAGATAAACCACTGGATAGAGACGTATCTCAGTTGATCCAGGAGCAGTAAAATAGATTAAAGGAGGGACCAGAAATTCATCAGGGGCTTGAGCCAGTACCACTTTCTCTCATGAGTGTCTCCAAGCTTTGCTCCTCTCTGTGCATGTAATTTGAAATTACTTCATCAGTTTTCTTGTTTTTAACTGTTGCTATTCAAAACCATTTGCTCCTCTGTCAGCTAGCACACAGAACTTAAAAGTCCTTATGATAATAATTAGCAAATTAATCTTAACTCTCAAATCTACCTATTGAGAATTAGGAGTCCTTTATCTCAACCATTCTGAGACTTACTGTGGAAACTAGCTAAGAATGTTCATTTGAGTTGGTGTCCAGTGGAAAACTGCAACACATAAAGTTGCAGTATGTTCCTCCACCCTGGGGTGCTAGTGAAGAATACAGTAATAATTTTGTGAATATAAAATTGTGGTATTTGTTGTCTCATTTAAGGAATTGATTGCCATCTTGAGATTTCACATTCAATGAAACAAGCAGGCAAGTGCATTTGTCTACAGTAAAAACATTCTTGGACAGGGAAAGTCGGTCAACCAACCATCTCAGCTATGATGGACTATGTCAATCAGTGGATTTTTCAAGGACCTCATAGTGCTTGGAGTGGCAAGATAGGCACCGATTCATAACTGTTGAAATATCAAAACCACTTGAGCAAGAACCTCAGAGCATACCCTACATCCAGGACCTGGGGAGGGTGGGAAATTAGGTGGGCCTTCTCCCTTAATACCCCGCTTTAAACATGAAGGAAACAATATGGAAAAAAATACTAGTCTTACCCACTTTCCTGTAGCCCTTGAACCTTTTTACCCTAATTAACTATGTAAAGATTGTCAAAATATTAAAAAATAAATCAATTAATTAAAAAAAAGAAAGTCTCACAATATTTTTTAGATCGCCTAATATCAATGTCAGTACACATTTGGCGTAACATATTAAGTGCCAATGAATAAAAGTTGAATCAATTTGCATCATCCCACCCTAAGATGTTGGAGATGCCAGGATCAATGATTTCAAATCTCATTGTTATTAGAGAAAAACCTTGTCAGATAATCATATGGTACCCAGATCCTGGACGTTTGCATTGTTAAAGAAGTCTGTTCTGTACACGTGCGCAGTGAGCTCTCCAGCTAAAAGAGCGCTACTGGTGGACTCTATATGCATTCCACACAAGAATGGAGAAATGCATTAGTGAAACTTGTGCAGCATCATATGTGGGTGGCCCCATTGTAATGATCTTTCTTTAAAAGTATATGTATTTAGTTAGTTAGTTAATTAGTTACTATTGTTATTATTTTTTACTGGAAAGGTAGATTTACAGAGAAAAGGAGACACAGAGAGGAAGATCTTCCCTCCACTGATTCACTCCTTAAGTGACCACAGTGTCCAGGGCTGAGCTGATGTGAAACCAGGAACCAGGAGCTTCTTCTAGATGTGTCATGAGGGTGCAGGGTCCCAAGGCTTTGGGCCATCCTCTGCTGCTTTCCCAGGCCACAAGCTGGATGGGAAACGGAACAGCTGAAACATGAACCCACACCCATATGGGATAAGATTTAGTCAACAAGCCATCATTGCACCAGACCCCATTGTAATGATCTTTTTTTAAAATAGATTTTATTATATTTAATAATGCTTATGTGGATGATCAGATGGGAATGATCAAAGTTTTAGCAAAATTGGGTGAATTCATTGCTTCCAAATTTGTTATTTCTTGTTTTTCCTGGGGGAAGGGTAGAAAAAAAGAAAATTCTCGTGATTTTCCACACATCCCAGTACCCGGGTGAGGAACCGTGACCTCAGATCAACCCCGAGTCTCAATGTGTGCGTATCCCAAGGGTTCTGTGCAAGTGGTTTGGAGGGTTCTGAAATGTAGTGATCCTTTTTTTTTTTAAAGATTTCTTTATTTTTATTGGACAGTCAGATATACAGAGAGGAGGAGAAACAGAGAGGAAGATCTTTTGTGCAATGATTCACTCCCTAAGGGGCACAACAGTCGGAGCTGAGCCGATCCAAAGCCAGGAGCCAGGAGCTTCCTCAAGGACCCCCGCATGGGTACAGGGTCCCAAGGCCTTGGGACAACCTCTTTTACCCTCCCAGGCCACAAGCAGGGAGCTGGATGAGGAGCAGGATCATTGAGACTAGAACCGGCATCCATATGGGATCCCAGCTCATTCAAAGTGAAGACTTTAGCTGCCAGGCTATTGTGTTGGGCCCAAATGTAACGATCTTTGTAAAATCATAAGGTGTGAGGACTTTCTAAGCTTTCTCTTTCTCTTTCTTTCTTTCTCTCTCTTTCCCATTCCCCAAAAATGTTCACACAAAAACACAAACACAAACGCGCGCGCACACACACACACACATACACACACACAACTTCTGAACCTTTCATGTATTTAAAAGTTTGCATATTTACAATAACTACTTAAGAAAGGATTGTTGAGTCTATCATTATTATGGGAAACAGCAGGGATTTGGAATAAACTGGCCCTATTTTTGCGACAAGCCTCTCGGAGTCACTGTAGCGGATAGAGACCTGGAGAGTTGCAGCCACCTGGCACCTGGGCCCAGTGGACCGTATTTCCTCAGAGTGCAGCATTCTTTTCAAAACTGACAGCCTGTAGGCGTTGCTTGCAATTCTAAAGATTCTGCATCTGTGCAAGAATGACTGCCCTCAGGCTCTGATCTTCCTGAGACTCACTGTATGAACTTTGTTCTTTGAAGTAACAAGTGCACCCCGACTGCCCTGGGCCAGACACACATTGAAGACAATCATAAAGTCCATCCGTGCCTTGCTCTCAGCAGTGTGTTCTGAAACAGCCACTGCATTTTCGGACTTAAAAGCTGGACTTGAATGAAGGGAAACGCAATGACTGAAGTTTTTTAAATAGTAAGCATAAAGAATGATTAATGTATGGTATGCTCAATGAAAGATAAAGTGATATCTATCCACATTATAGAATAGACAGGAAAATTAAAATGTCGTGAAGTCAAAAACACACACACAGCCTACCAAAATACTGCAGGTGAACTATACAGCCAAGCAGCATGGCAGTGTGAGTTGACCCCACGTAGGTCTGCTGGGAGCTCTGGCTTCCCAGCAAAGAAAGAGAAGATGAGATCACACATGTCTACCCTGAGGAAAAAAAAATCAAATCTCTAAATTTGAATTAAGGTCTTTATAATGAATCTTTTGAATTATTCTAGAGTTGAAAAACTAAATGTCAAAATGTTTATGATTTGAGTTCTGTGTATATGCTTGTGTTTTCTTCCTCTTCACTGTAGTCATCAACTTACATGAAAGTTGCTTGCCACTGAAATAATTTGCTCCAGCCAAAAGCTATGGCTCTTGGGCCATGGTTAAATATTTCTTGTAATGATTTGCAAATTAACTTAGCATATTTCTGATTTTCATTACATAAAGCAAGCCTTCTCTAAATGCCTTTCTAATGTCTTCTGTACGAACTTCGGAACCTCCCTCCCAAGCAGCGTGATCCCTCATGTAAATAACATAAGCAAGAATTATCCACTCTTCTCCGAGTAATGAGGTCACTTTTACACGCTACCCTACATGGCAGGAGTTCATTAACGAACAGAATTTCTGTCTTTTCCAAAGGTTAGCACTTCCTGAGAGCTGCGAAGCTCCCCAGCGAGTGCTTCTCAGAGTCTTGCCTTCTTTTTCAGGCTCCAAATTCACTCATGTCAACTCCAAGGCACCTATCAAAATCAAACTCAGAATTTGCTAGTCCTCTTCATTTAACCCACACTTGCTCACCACAAACCCTGTTGCACTTCAATGCAACTGCATGGAAAAAACTGCTCTGAACTGAAACTGAAGGAATGAGGTCCGGTGTAGCAAGGCACCACCCAATGAAGCAGCAAACCCAATACCAGCCTTTTCCTATGGTTGCTAGAACCTCCAACCACTCCCTAGTCCAGGTTGATAATTGTAACAGAAATACTTCCACCTTCAAATCAGTATTTGGTCATTAACCATTTCATTAACTATCCAGATTTTTAATGGATAAATATATAGGCAGTATAAACATATGCAAACCTAAATAATTTCAGGAATGAGGTGAAGGAATAGCCATTGCAAGTCTTCTGTTGCCTCTCTCGTCCGCTTACACGAGGTCCTGTAAGCCATGGCTAGACACACCCCTTATCATGACTTTCAAACTCAATGGGGAAGGGAGACAAAGTGGGAAAAACAGCTTCCAGGGGACTCACCTGTCTTGGTCAATATTAGGAGTTTGGGTGCTAAAGTAGTTCTCGCTAATTACCCATTGCTCTAAACAATTTCTCCCCCATGAGAATATGAATCTATTTTCAATTCTTTTATTTTCATGAAACCCCCTAAAGGAACCAAGCTGGCTTAGCAACTTGTGTCAATCACTGCCTCGAAAACTATGGATACGTGTTTCTTCTTACAATGAAATGTCCTCTCTTCCATTTCTCCTAATTGAAAATCTCATCTCTCTCTTTTCTAATCATGATTACACTCTTCCTTAAAGCTTTGTATCTTAATCTTGTCCCTCCCTTTTTAAAGACTTATTTTTTATTAGAATTACAGATTTTACAAAGAAGAAAGGGGAGATAAGAAAGATCTTCTTCACACTGGTCCATTCCCCAAATTGCCACAGTGGCCAGAGCTGAGCTCACCAGAACCTGGGAGCCACGAGTGTCTTCTAAGCCTTCCTCATTTGTGCAGGTTTACAAGGACATAAATTGATTCTAGAAATCAATGGGAAACATACACTGGAGACTCAGAAGAAAAGTACAAGATTCTTCCAAGAGCACCAGGGGGAGAGAAGGAGCGTTTTCCAGGAATACCAAATGCTAAATGATAGTATTTTATTGATAATTTTGGAAAATGAGCTAAAATATTTTTCTTAATTTGATTGTACTGCAAGTACTTAATTTACACTCTGCTGTGCTCTGATTCTGTGATTAATCCATAATGTTGACTGATATGTGGCATGTAACAGGGAGAAAATTCTCCAGCTTAACTAAGGTAATTTCCTTTTTGACAAAATTTTCCCCATAAATCAAAACACATATATTATATTGTATCTGCAGCTATACATGGATCTTTTATGAGCATGGTCAACCAGATTAAAATCCCAGAAACTGAATCCACTCTAAGATACAGATGAGTTATGCTATTGAGTCTGAAATGCTGAGACCCAAATTTGAAAGATGTTAAAATCCGAATTTTGTGGGTTCAGAATAAAAGGAACTTCTTTTCCTACTATGAGATGCCAATCTGCTTTGCAACTACAGTGATTTATTGTACAAAATCATCGAAATGCATCTGGTTATTCCTATGGAAACAAGAAAGAAAGTGTGGTCTCAATGTTGAATCCTAGGGCAGGAAGTTTTGCAACAGGATCACATATTTATAGCTTTTCCAATCTCTCTAATCTGGTTTAAAAAAGCTGGAAATACATTTTTAAAAACTGCAATAACATTGTGTCTGACACTGATGTGAGCAAAATCATTAATCCTGTTGCTAGTAAGCAACAAAGGAAGCTGGTTTGATTGATCACAAAAAGCCAAACCATTGACTGTACCCCACTATCTGACATATCAATCTGTAAAGTAGCATCAGAATCAAAAGTAAAGGAGTGCTGACTGGGAGGAAAACGGGAGAGACAGGAACACCGTTTAGCATGTCCTCAGGTTACAAGCAGTGAGAAATGCAAAGTGTGAAAAATATTGTGTAACTTCTGGAACAGTTGCAGAGTCTGTTCTTGAATATGCAAGTTTTAGTAGATAGTCTGATAGTAAGCTAAATCAAGACAAAATCAAACCGTTTCAAGGAAAATGGAGGAATTTGTTTTTTAAAAGTTGAACACTAGGAACAGTAGTGTTTCATTAAAAAACAACAGCAACAACAAAAAGCCTAAAGCTAAGCCTTCTTCCATTAGTAACTACGGCATCTTAACATGTAAACTCATTTGGCTCAAGAGTAGATAGTTATTTTAAAACTACATTTACTTGTCCATGGGCATTGAAGCCTAGTTCAACCCAACCAACCTACTATCTAGCCCACACACATACTGGCAGATGCCTTTCTGTCTAAACACCCTGCCCCTGTCCTGGTTTTCGTGCTCTCCAGTGGGAGTGGTTACCCATGAAGGAGTGCCCACTATCTCCGTACTAGGCCACTCCAACTTCCAGATTATGCACTCTCCATGTGGTTCTGGCATTTGACTTAACAGAATTGGCCTCCCAGTGCTAGCCTCTGCCATCTGATATTGTGGCAAAACCCAACCAACCCTCACCTACTCTAATTTTTGCTTGCACCGTTGGAACAGTAAGCCTAACCTGGCCCTGCCCCAATCTAGCTCACATGAGGCCCACAGGTGTTGGGCCTGCCTGGTCTTGTCAGCCCCCATCCCAACTCCTGCTCTCCAACGGGAGTGGTTGTCCAGCAGGGGAGCCCACATTCCCCTGCCGGCATTGCCTCTTCTCCCTGCCCCATCCCCACCAGTTCTCACGTGTGCTGTGTGGGTTTAGCATTCCTTAATGTGCACTGATATATGTTGCAACCAAAACTGGCCTGACCCACACTATATGCTGGCACTCAGATTCACCAGCAGTTGATGTGAATGGGTTCAGCCTGGTCTGCCTCCCACCTATGCCATATGTATGATGGTGGGTATGGTCTGGGTTGCTCCATATTGTGGTTCTTGTGCTCACCTATAGGGACTGAGTTCCAACAGAGGAGTTTCCCAAGCTCCTCCATCAGAACTTCTCTCTATGCCAGGTCTTGCACGTATTGGTGGCTCCATGGGTCAGCCCTCATTACTCGCCTTCAATTCATTCCAGTCCTTGGTGTTAGCTGTTTCACTCCAGCCAAGACTTGTCCATACCCAGACACTGCTCACACATGGCTCAGGAAGGGCATAGATCCAGCCTAGTCCGTCCTACATCTACCCAGGTTCTCCAGAGTACCACATGGTGCTGGCATCTAGCCCAGTTTGGTGCGCCCAGCCCCAGTCCACAATTGTGCCTAGAGAGATTGCAGCCATATCCAGACCACACAGACTGAACAAGTCTGCGGTATATACTGGCATGCATGGAACCAGGGTAAGGAGCAGGCCTCATGGGGTTATGGGAAGTTGCCCCAATTAAGCCTCAGTTCCCACTGGTTTGCATGAGCACCAAGTATGAAGTGGTAGAATCGAGCTGGACTACAACACCCATTGGTTCAAGTGGATGACAGGGCTGGAAACAGAACTGACCCAGCAATTGCAACAACCATCATGTGCATAGGCTAATTGGAGCGACGGACTGTGCCGGACTCTGTACTGGCAAATTCACACAAGAATCAGGTTTGGGATCATCTCAGATGAGGTTTCTTTGGAGATCCCTCCGACTGAACTGCTGGTCTCAGAGCCCCAACCATGAAGAGACTATGTCAGCCAAGGGATTCTGAATAGGTTTCTTCATGATTGGAATGGCAGGATTGACAGCAATTCAGACCTGTTGAAATATGAAAACTGCTTGAGCAGGACCCTCAGAGCATGTCTCACATCGAGGACCTGGGATGGGTGGGAGGCTGGGTGGGCCTTTCCCTTTGTTTCTCCCCTGATCCCAGACACAGGGAAAAAATGATATTAGTGTGGAAACAATGGTATTTCCCACTTTCCTGTAGCCATCGACCCTTTGTATCCTAATCAATTAAGTAAGGTAATTTTAAAAATGAATTAATTAATATAAATGAATAAATTAAAATAAAACTACATTTAAATATTTACCCTTATCACTTTGGCATTTTCTACCAGACAGAAAGTGGTAGGCAATTAAAAAATAATAAACTCTGGCCTTTGTTATCATTTTTAAAAATTTTCTAAAATTTGTCATAATCATCGTTTTCCTTACACAGTGTTGTAGGTATAAGAATGCTCCCATCCCCACTCTTCTTTCTCCTTCACCATTTTTCCCTCTCACCATTTTCCACATATCATCACAGTTGTATAATCTTTTAGTAACAGTTACATATTTAACATTCTGCTAATTAAATGTTTCATGGCATTGCAGTTATAGGCAAAGGTAAAAAATCTAATATTATCAAGGTGTATCTTACATTTTCATTGGGAATCCTCCTTTTATTTGGAACTAGAGAAGCTTGCTGCAACACATTTTCATTTCTGGTATGCTAGTTTACAATAAATAGCTCAACTAAGAGAAGACATATATATACTTGTTTACCTAAATATCTATTGGCTTTTTTATTTTGCATAAAAATTGCCTTCGAGCAGAGAGAACAGATGCTATTTCTCCTTTTGCTATTGGCTTATTTTACTGAGCATAATTGTCTCTACATGAGATTACTTTATTGCAAATGATAAAAATGCATTCTTTTTAATGGCTGTGTAGTATTCTGTAGAGTAGATATACCATAGCTTTCTTATCCACTCCTCTTTTGATGGACACCTGAGCTGTTTCCATGTCTTCACAATTGTGGATTGTGCTGCTGTCAGTATAGCCTTGCAGGTGGTGTTCTCATATGTAGATTTCACTTCATTTGGATAGTTATAAGAGCAGGATAGCTGGGTCATCAGGTAGCTCAATTTTCAGTAGCTGAGCACTGATCGTACTGACATCCACAGTGGCTTGTCAGTTTTAATTATCAATACCTTTCTTTTATTTCAAGTTAATGAAAATTTCCAGAGTTCCTCTATATAAATTTAGTGGACACAAGCAAAACAAAACAAAACAAACAAACAGAAAAACACAAAGCAAATAACACAAGAAATATAACTCTAATGTTGACTTGCTTTTTCATATAATTGACCACAGAGTATATATCATTAGACAAAAGTATAGATACATACACACCTGTAAATGTATATGTATATTTATATTCTTTAATTTACATAAAGGTGGAAAATACGAAACTAAAAATTCCATGGTCTCTTTAGCTAGATATTTCCATTACCAGAATGGAAAGTGTCCGAATTACCATTCTTAAGAATCACAATTTTTTCAGAGTCACCAAAGGCAAGTTTTGCACTCATGCCCAGAACAGCCCAATCCAAAGGCTGGCCAGCACAGGGATAAGGAAGCTGGGCTCTTTGCATAGATTTGTGATATTTCTGTAATGAGGGCCTGGACGCAAAGCCATCTGCTGGTTTGGTTCCTCCCACCTTTGTTATGAATGCACCACAATCTACTCACTCCACTCACAACAATCTTCCCTGGAAGATGTGGATCCTGAAATGATGATCAAGTATTTTGTCTTGGTGATGTTTATTTCTAATTTGGTTTCCCATGTAACCTGACCTGGAGCAGCTCTTACCAACAGACAGACTACTTAGGTAGCTATCACATATTGTCAATATGAAGCATGTCAAAGATTCGAAATCTGATAACAAAGCTGGGATGTAGTTTTGTATTGATTGGATTTATTTTTCATTTATTGTAATGAACTTTTCTTTATTATTAATGAATAAACAAGGACAAATTGCATTCATTGCTATTTTTTAAGATTTAGTTATTTATTGGAATGCTTGAGAGAGAGTGTGATTTTCAACTTCTGGCTCACTCCCCAAATTGCTGAAAATCAGGAGTTAAATTTCCCACATTGGTGACAGGGTCCCAAATACATTACCTGTGTTCCGTTTGCTTTCCTAGGTTCAGTAGTAGGCAGCTGAATCATAAGCAGAACAAGCAAGAGTTAAATTTCTATTCCAGCACTGATAGCTTAAAACACTGTGCCAAAGTGTCAGCCTAACTTTTATATTCAAGAGCAATTTTGATCTTCAGGATTGCACAAAGCTTGTTGTCACTGATGGATCATCCTTGCATCTCTATTTGATAAAATTATAGAGCACATATGCTGTAAAGAATGGCACATTAAGACAATCATTTCTCAGAATCGATTTTCTGGAACATTTCAAAGGTCTATATGACCCCCTTTTGACACAGATGAAAGATGCCAAATGCAAGCCAATTATGAATATTCATATAGCTCTCACATTATTTATTCCAGATACCTACATAGAACGGTTGCTATTAGAGAGACAGAACTATGCAGCTGCCAAAACAGCGGTATGCTTTCTCTTCCCCATGACTGCTTCTTCTGTAAAATATTTATAAATTTCATCCAATCAGTGTCAATTCTTATACGTATACTATGAAGCTTTGCACCTACATTAGGATGTCACAGTTGGAAAAAAATCATAGAGATTCAAGAAACTTTCTATCCACAGCAATGGAAATAAGATAAAGTCAGTAAATATAATTTGTAATCTTCCAAATTATTTTCTTGTTATAAAGAACGAATGAGTCATAATCATTACCAGGTCAATTTAAAAGTTTTTACTGAGTGCATATTATATACAAACTATTAGATTGTGTGCTCTCTGCCTTGGAAAGGAGCAAACATTCTCATTCGGGAGCATGTAACTGTAGTCTTATCCAGATTGAAAAAATATCTAGGGGTTTTCCAAGGGGTCTCTTTCAGTGTCATGTTGCAGAAAGATGTATGATGATAATGTGGTCTAAAAAAAGATGAGAGAAATGGAATCAGCCAAAAAGGAGGAGAGAAAGTATTCATTTTAAACCGGATAAGAGCATTAATAAAAGGTCATGGAGTGGAATGGAGGAAATATGCAAGGAAAACAAAAATAGCCAGTATTACATTTCTAGTTTCTTTCTGAAACCTTTGATTAGGCCTTATATTACTTTTAATTCAGCCTATATGGATAATCAGATGAGCTAACATAATTAATTCTACCAATGACAGTATCTTCAAATGAAAAATATAAAATTTGCTTATTAGACATTTCAAGTAAAAGCAAAGTGAGATCTGAAGTGCTAAATCAGATCTACTTTATTGGAATTGTAAGATACTGAACACAAAGGAATTTCTATCTATATCGAAAGGATTTAATCCAGATAACACTAGTGAAAATTACTAAGATTTTCCTCCAGAGTTTTTGCTGAGTACTTGATAATTATATCCCATATGGTTTTTAATTAACATAGGAACTTTCTTATTCTAGCACAAAGTTAGTAACAGCTTATTTAAGCCCTTGTGTAGAATGCTCCTATCCAAAAGAGTGTTGCTCTCATAGTACTTTTCATTAGTTTTAACTCTTAAATATGCCATACAATCACCCTCTTATTTATATCCTTGTGCAAGTTATTAATAATTAGAATAATACCATCATTTCTTTCTGAAATATTAAAATAACTGTGCTTATTGAAGTGACACAGTTTGTAGCATATTTTAGGATTTAGGTTTGTGGTCTTTAGATAGAATTAAATTATAACTTTGGAGTATAGCAAAAATTTTAAGGTTTCTGCTGTATACATCTGGTATCATGTTACTACTAATAGAATGACAGCAACTTTGAGGAAAGCTGAACATGTTCAAACTGTAGCTCTTCTCATGGGGTTCAGGATGTTTGGCTTCCCATGAGCAGCCGTCCGCATGCTAGCAGTCCTTGTCTTTCTTTAATTAATCAGTTGATACATATTTATGAAACAAAAGCATTCAACCTGCTCTACTGCTCCCCACATGCCAATAGCAATTTTGAGGAGGTGAAACCAGGCACTCCAGGAGCCCGGAATTCAAAGCAGGTGTCCCACATATGTGGCAAAGAACCTCCTGCTGACAGTTGCCTAGCCAGGAAATAAAAATTGGAAATTGTCTCAAGAAGAGAACTCAAGGTCTCTGATAGGTGATGCAAGCGTTCCAGGTGCAATTAGGCCTCTGTGTCAAATGTACCGGCTTTTAAGTCCCCGATTAACAAGGTCAGAATTCTGTTTCATGCAGGCTCCAAAGGATGTTAAACATAGGAACAATCATCTGCAAACTACAAAGACCTATGGCTCCCAATTCGCTACACAGAATCTCAGTTAGTGTTCTACTAGGTGTGTTACAAAATGCAAAGGAATTGAATTATGATTTCTGTTTGGATTTCTAGAAAACAAAATCAGATTTCTCCCAAGTGATTGTACTGTTTCACCTGTAGAACCAGAAGTAGGTAATTGGCACTTAGGAGATGCCAGTGTGACTGTAGCCCTGCATGGTCACTTAAACCTGAATCCACAGTGAACTCAGAATCCAGTTGATAGATATACAGGCTAGGAGAAAACATAGAATTAAGACACATAAATGGTAGATAAATTTATTAAATTAATTATTGGTGTGTATGTGTAGGTGTGTGTGTGTGTTTGTATTTAGTGAGGAAAGAGAGAAGAATATTGCAGTGAGGTTTGTGAAAGACATGAAAAGTTAAATGATTTAGGACCAGCTACATGAAAACAAACTGAAAAACTTTTCAATTAGTGCAAACATCTGTAGATGACTTTCAATGAGAAAGCTTAACAGTTTCCAAGCTGTACAAGAATGATGTTCCCTGGGAAGTACAGAATCCGAGAGTGAGCTGTGGGAGCCAGCCCAGACAGTTGTAGCAACAGCATGCCAGAAAAACACAAGTGCCACTGTTACTGATACAGGAAGCCATGTACAAAGATCCCAGTATGTGTGATGTTCCAAAATTCATGTTGCGATTTAATCTCCAAAGTGATAGTATGAATGACGGAGTCTTTGGAAGGTGAATAGTTCAATAATAAATCCAGTGTCCAACATGGATCATATAGCTTTGTTAGCAAATGCTTTTCAATGAAGAAACAGACTCTCACCAATTACTAGTTCTATCAGAACTTTAATCTTGGACTATTAGGCTATGAACTGTGACAAATAAAACACCATTTTTTTACAAATCACAAGTCCATGGCGTTTTGTTTTACCATCTTGAGCAAACGATGACACTACCTTAAGGTTCTCACAAAAAAAAAAAATAGATATATAAAGTGACTATTTTTAAATGGTTATTTTCCTCTTAAAAGAATAGTAACCCTTTTTTTTTCTTAGAAATGATTTAAATAAATGTTCCTCAATGATTAAATAGCAATGATTTAAACAGATGTTTCTCAAAAAAGTATAAACCAATGGCCAACAAGTACATAAATTACAAATCAAAACAAAATTAGATAAATTTTAATACCTATTAGAATGGCTGTCACAAAAAAAATAAAATAGAAAATGTGTTAGCTAGAACATAACACGTTGGATTAATTGTGTTGGTTGGTGATAATGTCAAATGACAGTCACAGTGGAGCACAATGTAGTGGTTACTCAAAAAGCTAACCTTAGAATTAGCATATGATTCAACATCTTTACTTCTCTTTAGATACAGAAGAAAAAGAAAATAATGAACCTAAACAGGTATTTGCCTCTCAGTGATGACAGTACATAAGGTTCTAATAGCCAAAACATGAAAGCAACTCCAATGGGTCAGCAACACATGAAAGTTTGAAGATAATATGGTATTTATGTAAAATGGAATATTGTTCTCTTAAAAAAGAAAGAAAACTTCCTTTGGATATGTTCCCAAGAGTGGAATTGCTCAGTCATCCAGCAGATAAATTTCCATTTTTTCAGCACTCATCCCTACTTATTTCCAAGGGCTGCACTAGCTTACACTCCCACCAACAGCAAAAGAGGATGTCTTTTTTCCCACATCCATGCCAGCAAGTAGTGTTAGTGTATTTCTGAATGTAGACTGCTCTCACTGGAGTTATTTCCCTGACAGCTGGGGAACCTGAGCTTTTTAGTTGCTATTGTTTTGTTGTTGCTGTTGTTGTTTGTTTTGTTTTGTTTTTATGTCCATTAGCCATTTGCATTTGTAGTTTTAGAAAATATCTCCTCACTTCTTAAGCCATTTCTATACAGGGTTGTTGGTTGTGCTGTCACTAAGTTTCTGAAGCTCCTTGTAAATCCTGGATAACAGTCCCCCATCAGGTTGTGTACTGTTTAAAGATTTTTCTCCTATTTGTTTGGTTTCTTCTTCATTTTGTTGATTGTCTCATTTGCTATACAAAAGTCTCTCAGCTTGATGTAGTATCGTTTTTTTTTTTTTTTTGGCTTTGACTCGGTGCTTTTGGTAACTTTTCTAAGAAATCTTTTCAATTCGTATATCTTGTAGTGTGGTTCCTGAGTTTTCCTCCAATAATCTGATGGTCTCTTAGTGCAGATTTAGGTCCTTGATCCATTTAGAGCTGATTTTTGTATAATGTTTCAATGGGAGGGAGGAAGATCTTGCTTCTTGCCTGTGCAGGCTGTCATTTAATTGTTCCAAAGCATTTGTTGAGACTAGACTTTTTCCCTGGATTATTTTCAGGTATATTATTATTATTATTATTATTATTATTAATTACATTGCATTATGTGACACAGTTTCATAGGCTCTGGGATTTCCCCAACCTCTCCACGTGCCCTCCCCTCATGGTGGATTCCTCCACCTTGTTGCATTATTACAGTTCAAATTCAGTCAAAATTCTTTCTTTGCAAATATATACCAAGCATAGAGTCCAGCATCTTATTGTCCAAATAAGTTCAACAGTTTCTTAGGGAGACCATCTCTGGTCTGAAGGCAGAGCTTGCAAAATATCATCCTGATCAATTAACAGCCCTAACATAGCATCAACAACAATTTAAAACATTATGAAATTAATTGACATACTATTGAGTAACCAATGTAATGAAAATAAGTTGGCTGCACATGTGTGGGTTCACTTCTAGAGTTTCTATTCTGTTCCATTGATCTTCTTCTCTGTCTGTACCAGTACCGGACTGTTCTGATGTTCTGTAATATGTCTTGAGATCTGGAATTGTGATTCCTCCAGTTTAATTTTTATTTTACAGAATCACTTTGGCTATTTGTGGTCTCTTTTGTTCCTAAGTGAACAATTGTATCATCTTTTCTGTTTCTGAGAAAAAACAAAATGTTTTTTGGGATTTTGATTGGGATCACATTGACTTTGCACATTACTTTTGGTAATGTGAACATTTTGATGATGTTGATCCTGCCAATCCAGCAGCATGGTAAGTTTCTCCACCGTTTAATGTCTTCTCCTATTTCTTTCCTTAATGTTTTGTAATTTTCATTTTAGATGTCTTCCACATCTTCGGTTAGGTTAATTACAAAGTGTTTACGACTTCTCGCCATTATTGTATAGGAAGCTGTACCTAAAATTTCTTTCACAATCATGGAGTTATTCGTGTATACTAACACTTTCAATTTATGTTCATTTATTTAGTATCCTGCTATACTGCCAGATTCTCTTATGAGTTCCAATGCTCTCTGGAGGGTGTGTCACAAGTGGTTTTAAATGAAGACCTAGTTACCTAATGCAATCAGTAAGGTCAATCTGTGGACCATGGTGTAACACAGCTTATAAACTGGCCCTAAAGAAAGAAATCTGCTAACCAGAACAGCAATGCCGAAGAGCAAAAGAAGAGACAGAGAACTAAGGAATATCACTGATGTCTCCCCCAACAAAGGAACAAAAGTCCTTTTCAACCTCAGAATTAACTGAGGAAAACAAAGTGAAAATGAAGGATAAAGAACATTTAAAACCTGTTATAAGATTTTATCAACAATGATACTCACATACAGCATGCTCTTGATTCATTCTCCACCCATAAATGTGGGCCAGTGTTACCTTGTCAACCCAGAAGCCTCCTTTAAAATTTAAGTGTAACACTTAGGCATTCTGTAACGCCCAAAGATTTTCTTCACAAATCCTAAACAAACAAAAAAGCAAGCATTTACAAAATGCATTATACACAAGAGAGCCCAAGTTGCAATTGCAAGCCCAACCCTAAACAGAAAAACAAAACCAAAGGCAACATATCACCAGATTTGAGTACTTGCTCTAATGTGGTTGTTGCCAAAACAGGCAGGCACTGACACAAAAATGTAGCTGCTTAGATCAGCGTGACAGAATAGAAACCACAGAAATGAATCTGGCCATTTACAATGAGCTCATCATTTATGAACTATCTAAAAAAGCATTTCCTGAAGAAAAGATTTGACCTTCACCAGGTGATGTTGGAATAATTGGATCCCTGCATGCAGACATATTAAACAAGTTCATCACACTTTGCTCTACAAAAAAAAAAAAAAAAAAAAAAAAAAACTCTAAGGCGATCAAGGATATAATCCAAATACCCACTATGAAATTATTAGAAATTTACATAGGGGAAATGCTACAAGACATTTTCCTAGACAAAGAATTCTTGGACAATAGGAGGGAATAAAAGCACAAATCCAACGTTAAGGAGCTTCTTAACCGTGAAGGAAGTCCTGGACAACCAGCAAAATGAGCAAACAGCCTTGCAACATAAGCATCTGATGAAGGATTTATATCCAGAACACAACAAAGCTCAAGAAACTCAACAAGAAAACAAACAATTCAGTTAAGAAATGCTTGAAGGATGGCTAATATTGCTAGGGTTTGATTACTTCTCCCATGAATTCAAGAATTTAATGTTCAAATTTTAAGGAAAATGGCAATGTTTTTAAGCACGTAAAATACTGGTAGAAAAAGCTCTCATAAGCTTACCAAACTGGATCCATTGGTTTGAAGTGCAGCGAGTCAGTTACAGGACTGGGATACGAGAATACTGAGGCAGCTGTTATTTAATTCTTGGCCTCCCCAACAGGTGAAAGGTAAAGTGTCTTTTTTTTTTTAATAGAACGGATTTGGCGTTAAAATTCTGCTTTCAAATCCTATCCAAATTAATTAGTAATGCTTATGACCTAGCTTCATTTGGTTTGCAATAGCATATCGTTTGAGAATTTTGATTAGGACAAGCTGGAAGCTATCTAATCAGTCTTGGGGCATCGTGAGGTTTGCAGATAACTTTTTGCTCAGGTGTTTCAGGCAAAGAATTTTATCAAAGTATCACAATGTTCACTTCAGGGGAGACAAATGATTTGAAGAGTCTTATGTCCCTTTAGGCTGGCTGCAGTGCTCCCTCAACTCAATGAATTAGTTTTAGTAAAAGCTTGATCCACAATAATAAAATCAGTGAAGGGAATTTATATCAACAACGGAGACTAGGAGATTATTGAGCAACATTTGCAGCCAACGCATTGTACATGGGCTCAATTTCAGTATTAAAATGACAGATACTTTATCTAATTATGGTACAGAAAAGTGTGGTCTTTGGAAACTGGTCAGATTGAATCAGTTTGTCAGGGTTCCGTTCCTACAGCTGAAGTTTGGTGGTTTTGTAACAATCACACAGAGACATGCACACTCTATATTACCAATGTGACACTGTGCTGCATTAGAACTCAGCCAGCGAAATAGACACTCCTAGCCAAGTTCCTTAGAATATCAAGCAACTTCAGTAAAAGTTGCACCTTTCCTTTTTAAGTCGTTAAGCTCACACGTTTCGTTACGATGATGAAATGCTAATGATCATACTAATGATTATAGAAAATCTAGGCAAAACCTGAAAACTATAAATAGTACCTATCCTTGGGTATAATATCCACACTAATTTGTATGTTTTGCATTTACTAACCTCTACCTGCAAGTGGTTTGGGGAGAAAGAAGCGGAGAGGCTGCGGCTATTTGTATCTCCCAACTTTGTCCAGTTTTACAGATGCTAGAGACAACAGCAGTTGAGAAACTCTTCTTAGGTCATTCATGCTTGAAAGACAACAATGGGGTCAGTCAGATAATCATTCTGTTTTTGATATTTGTTTTTGTAAGCTTCCTGTCAAAATATGGGGATTACTTTAAATGAAGTAAGGCATGAGATAACCAGAAAATATTTAAACAAGGACACACAAACTACGAATAGCTAGCTGTGATATCATGAGCTATGTACAAGGATTTGGTCTTTGTTCCCAGTCTCTGGTATGCAGTTATTAATATCCCTGGACTCTCTCAAGTGATAAAGATGTCTTTGAATGTTAACGAGATGACAGTGGCTGACAGCCCAATCAGGGCTTCAGTGTGAAGGCAGGTCATTCAAAAGACCAAAGCTTAATTAGAACATAGGGACTTTCAGCCCTGCCCCCAACCTCCAGGGAAGATAGGATGTCAAAGGTTTACATGGTTTTTAATGATGGAATATTTCATTAATCATGTCTATATCAAAATTCTTCTATAAAAATCCAGAAGGGCTGTGGTTGGGGAGCTTTTGGCCATGTGAACATGTGGAGAGGTACTAAGAGTTGTCTCTCACCAAGAGGAAATGGGAGTGCTATGCCCCTCTCCACATTCCTTGTGCTTTGCATCCCTTCCTTGCAGCCATTGGCATTTATCCTTCATTATATCCCTTTTAATAAACTGTAGAACTAAGTAATATGCTCCCAGAGCACTGAGAGCTATTTTAAGCAATTAATAGACTCAAAAAGAGCATAGAGGGAAGCTCTGGTTTTTAGCCAGTTGGTTGGTAATAAAGGTGATATTTGAGCCACACATCACAAGGGAAAGCTGTCTGATAGGACGGAGTTTTATCTTATGGAATCTGAAGCTATATCCAGGTACAAATGGTAAGATTTACAGTGATTCACAGGACACCAAGCAACTATCCAATACAGAATTTCTTGGTGCTGATATTGGAATGTTTCTACACATTTTGGTTACCGGAGGTGAAGAATTCTGTCTTATGACAACTGTTACAGATAAAATGAGAGAGTAAATCAGTTTTCCCACAAACACAGTCACACCACACGGCGTGAGATTTGCTTACTTAAAGGATCTCACATTGGATTTCAAGATTTGAAGATTGGATTTGAAGATTTGAAGATTGGATTTGAAGATTGGACAGAGGGAAGAGAGAACAGAAGATCCCAATCGCACCTCAGAGAAGCTATCACTGAGGGCGTTTTCCAATAGGATCAAAGCTACAGAATTATTTAAATGAAGCATCATGGTCATTTGGAAAAGAATAAGGACAATATAAAGGAGAATTGGTCAGTTTTAGAACTACCTGGATTATAAAAACATTAGATCAGATGATGGCTCTGCAGTAATGGAAGAGAACAAATCACCAATGGAAAAAAAAAATCGCCACCTAATATCTGGAACTGTTTTGGAGGAGAGATAGGTGAGTGCAGACACTTATTTTTAAATTTAAGCTCTTATAAAAATATGTTCTATGGAATAAGACTTGAATGGAGATGCTTAAATTTTTTAGGGAGAGTTCTGTGATAAACTGAGAAAATACATCATTACTTATCAATAGAAATGATTTTTTTTAACTAAAGGAAACCGATTAGTTTATTTTTAAAATTTTAATTAGTTTTTAGCAAGTTCAATGTAGTATATAGATGCTCTTGTAAGAATATCATGATATTTCTTCTCTTCCTCACTTCCTCCCTCATTCCCATCTTCCTTTCTTCTCCCATTCTGCATTTTTTATTTTTTGAAACAACACATTTTAAATTTATATGAAGTAAAAAAAAACATAACATTTAAACACATAATAAGTTAACTTAGCAAAAAAGCAAATGAATTTAGTTTACATGACTATAAAAAATGGCTGTAAATAATATTGAACATAAAATGTTTCATTCATATACAATCAATTTTAAAATAATTTCAGATCATTAAAGCTAAAATGAAATGAGTCTAAAGACATTGTTAAATAGTATATAGAGAGCAATCCTTTAATTTAAAAATTCTACAAATTGTTTAAATAGTTGTGCATTTCCCTATGAAAAAGAAAAAGAAGGACATCAAAGCAGTTCATGTGTTGTCCCCCCCCAAAATTGTAAAAATTCAGCTGGGAAATGTCACACAGCACCTTTCAAGCTCTCAATGCTGAATGACCTTGTTTGTAATTAACATTACCGTGGCGTGTTCTCACTTCAGGCATTCCAACCTTTTCCTCACTCCTTCTTGATTAGCTGTCCACATTATCTCTGGGATAAAGAAAAAGCAAATAGACAAAATTCTAAGAATACGTGTGCCTTTCTTTACAGATAACAGATCTAACAAAGTACACTTCAATTTGCCTAAATATAAAATATACTTTTTAACTGCAGGAAATATAGGAAATAATTCCATGTTAATCCCTCAAGAACTAATCGGTTCCTCATTTTATTTATTAAAGGGATCAACTTGGAAATCCTTGGGGCAAGCAAAAATATTTCACAAGAGATATACATAGTTATTTACTGCCCCTATTTATTGTTAAGTTCTCTATCATAACAGCTCCAACTTTTGTAAAGTCCAATTCATGTATCATGTTCGTTGTTATCTGAAATACATTATTGGAATTGATTGTGACGTAAGCAGTTAAACCTGTGCACATCTTCTTACAGGTTACAGAGGTGACAAATAAACCTCAGCATCACAATTATAACAAATACAGTTTATTCTCAATTGCTTATATTTCAGTTTGTTGTGGGACAAGTACTTAAACTCATGCCTCCTGACAGGTTGGCTAGTTCTTGTTCAGGGTGTTCTGGTTCGGTTTGGCTAGTCTGGTCAGTTGTGTATGGTGTCAAGGTGTCATTCAGTTCAACTCATTACCATATGGCCTTGCCCAGGAGATTAATATGAAGGAAAAGGGCTCCCTGGGCCAGCCCATTTCTCTTTCTTCCTCCCTCCCTTTCTTTCTCTCTCTTTCTTTCTTTCTCTCTCTCTCTCTCTCTCTTTCTTTCTTTCCTTCTTTCTTTCTTTCTCTTTCTTTCTTTTTCTTTTCTTTTTTCTTTTCTTTTCTTCTCTTTTCTTTTCTTTCTCCTCCTTTCCTAAGATCCATTTGCTTTTCTAGGAAAGATCTGTCTTTTGATTCCTGCCCGTCCCAAGTGGCCACTGCTGGCAGGAGCTGAGCCAATCCAAAGCCAGGAACCAGGTCTCCCATGAGACTGCAGGGTACCACAGTTTTGGGCCATTCTCCATCGCTCTCCCAGACCGTAAGCAAGGAGCTGGATGGGAAGTGGAGCAGCCAGGACATGAACTCATGGTCATATGGGATCCTGGCATATGCAAGGTAAGGATTTTAGCCATTAGGCTATCATGTCACACCGGGACAGCCATTTTCCTGGCATATAATTGTTTACTAGCACAAAGCACTAGATCAGAACACTGGGGAAGAGTGAATATGGATGTCTCACTATCACGCAGAAGAAAAAATCGTATGGTCAAGGCCAAATTCAATGAAGCAAGGATTTTCACTCAACGATTATAGAGGGGAGAACTGAGTATATTTCACACACAGAAAATATCATCTTGTCAGAGTTATAAAAATGTCACCTGTATTTTGTGAAAGTGGTAACTCTTGTAATTGTGTTGATCCGTCAATTACAAAATGAGTCTTAATGGAGTGTATCTACCGTGTCCCTATTTTGAAACCTAAGGCAGCCTCTTCTGAGTCTATAGATAATAAATTCATTCTCATATTAAAAGTGATACCATTTGATAATATTTTCTATTCCATCAGGACTGGATACCCAGAAAACCATCGGCTGTTAGACTTTTGTACATATTGTCCTATAATATACATGAAATCAATGATATATTAATAAAGAGAAAATAAGGAAAGCCTTTTATTACATGGCATGCAGTTAGCCTGTTGAGTTCTTTGTCACAGGAGGTCACTAAATCAAATATTGTGGCTAGAGTTTTTAAAGCTCTTGGATAATTTTATCAAGACTAATAGCATTCATAATTATTCGTGTTAGGCTTCAGGTAATGAACTTTCCAACTTGAGGTTCTGACTGATCATCCCAGGTGTTCAATGCACTGTCCCCTTTGAGAAGCTAAGCAATACATTATTCCTTTGGGAGCATCCATACATTTGGAAAGCATAAAAACTAATATTAAACATCCCCAAATTATTGTATGATGCAACATTTCTTCGTGGTATGAGCAATCTTATAAATCACTACTAAAATCGCCTTTACTTTTAATATATTTTGCTCAATTGGTTTTGAGCACTCTGAAGTGAGAAAAACTGAAATTTAAGATTTTTATTATTCATTTGTAATAAAATCTTTGCTTTCAAGAGTCTCTGATACTCAGAGACAAAAATAACTTTGCTTTTCCTTAAAGATTCATATTTATATCAATCTAATTAGTATTAATTTGCATCCCAGAAGGAACAAAATGAAAAGATTTAGAGACAACTATCTCATTTTCCCCTCTTAGCGCACTTGTAAATATTCCATGTCCCAAGTAAAATATGGAAAATGTAAATGATCATGTTGGTCTCCAGGTGAAAAATACAACATCCTCACTTCATCTGCATGCCAGTGGAAAGATGTTAACCAATCAAGCAGGAAATGTGAATGATAGTGGAAGTTTAAGTGACAGGTGTCCTTTGCTGCAAAATGGCTGCTGACAGAGCTGAGTGAATGAAAGGTCCATTCTCCAGATCCCTGCCCTTGGGCTGCAGGTCGTTGCTCCCCTGTCAGGATCTCACAGAAAGTCACCTGAGAAAGGAACCCAGGACAAACATCTTCCAGAGTTCCGGTTCACTACGACACAAAACCCCAGTGGGTTTGTACATGGCGGAGAAATCACCACAGTCGAATCCTTGTTCTTTGGTGGAGTGAAAATTGTCTCTTACTAGTAAGTTCTATAGATGGAGAAGTTGAACATATGCAAAAATATGATAGAACTCAAAAGTATGTGCAGGTATTTATTTTAACAGGGCTATAGTGCATGCAACTTAAATTTTGATTACTTTAAAGTGCATTTGCAGATCCACATCACTGGCTGTATCACATCAAGCATGCTAGGAAATCATGGCTATGAAATTAAAACATTGAAGACATGAAATCAACTCTTTGTCCCAAACTAAAAACACAATATCGAGTGTCACTTTCATTTTTGTAAAATCATCATTATATTATATCATTCAAGATATTATGTAATTTAGTAGAATATAAAGCAATTTGTAAGTAATCAGAAAAACAGACATTCTAACATATACTAGCAATATTGATTCGTTTTTTTCTCCCATTACATTTAATAATTGATCATTGCTACAACAGAGAAAATTCACTAAGTTCAGAAAACTTGTATCTAACCACTTCACTGAACTATTTTGATAACTCCCTTTCTTGTATTTCCAAGTGGAGAAACCATACTATGTCCATGTGAACAGAATTCTGCTTTGTTTAACAAGCTTATACCACTGTATCCGATTCACATTTTATTTGATTTGTCAGAATGTCAACAACAGTTCTATTTTTCCTTATTAATCAGAGAATGATCTTTAAACTTACTTTCTCATCACATTTATTTTTATTATCCTAGCATCAATATGGTCAGATTCTGATTGCTGCAGTATGTACAAATAGGATGGTACTATTTGCAAGGAAATTGTATTTCTCTCATAAAACTTAATTTTTGAAATTTGCAACATGAAACACACTCATTGCATAATCTTTAAACTTCTGCTGTCGGTAATTAAAATGTATCAAGTATTTTAATAGAAGCTATGAGGAAAAAATATACTCACTAGCATCAATGCGTTACTTCTTTTCAGTAGTTTCTATTATATTTGGTTAAGTGTTGAGAGTTGTCAGAAGGGCTGTAAGTATATTATTACTAAATTGACGACTAATGTTGTGGTAGGCCTTATAATTAAATAGGTTATATTTTGGAGATCCAAAGGTAGAATTACTTGCTTGGATTATTGAGAGAATCCCTAGAAGAGCTTGGCACAGAGAGAATATAGCCAGTCAGCTGCAGAATCTTCTCAGATATTATGATTTTTCCTATGAGAATACAGGAGTGGCAAAACCCAAAAATTATTATTGGTCATGATCATTATATGAGCTTTCAAGGCAGATGTGAATTTTGAAAATGGAGAGTGGTCATTCAATTGTTTCTGAAATGGGTCAGTTATACTATGAGGTCATGTTTGGGAGACTAAAAAAAAAATCTACATACGCAACTGAGTTTATTAAGGTGAATCATGGAATTAGACAAAGGTTTGAAAAAATCAATAATAGCTTTGTCTTGTTTTATTACTTTTTAAAATAAGAGAGAACACCAGCAGGACTATGACACAGTAATCTGTATACATCAGTCTAGATACAGTTCAGTGAAAGGTTTAAAATGGACATTGAGGGTCTGGCATGGTAGCCTAGTGGCTGAAGTCCTCATCTTGCAACTGTCAGGATCCAAAATGACTGCTGGTTCATATTCCAGCTGCTCCACTTCCCATCCAGCTCCCTGCTTGTGGCCTCATAAAACAGTAGAGGATGGCCTAAAGCCTTCGGAACCTGCACCCGCATTGAAGACCTGGAAGAAGCTCCTGTCTCCAAGCTTCAGGTCGACTCAGCTCTTGGCCATTGTGGCCACTTGGGGAGGGAATAAGCAGATAGAATTTTTATTTTTTCTCTGACTCTCCTTCTCTCTGCAAATCTGCCTTTCCAATCAAAATAAATAAACATTTAAAAATGGAGGGGGCAGGAGAATTAAGCTATTTCCATCATAAAAGCATGGAAAAGAGACTCCAAGAAGTTATAACCAACAAAAATTTAGGTTAAAAAATAAGATGAAATAAACAGCAACAGGGGATTTTCACATCCTAAATACTGTTACTTTTGCGTATCACAGTCTCAGCAGGAGAAGTCAGAGAGAACAAAGTCTTGGGTTAAAACTTCTAAAGCCACTTCCATCTTCAGAATTCTGTCAAACTGAGCTGGAAATATTTTTATCCAAATCCTCCTATGATTTCAGGTTGCCTCCAGCTATGCCAAGCCACTTTTCACACCAGTTCAAATCTGTGTTTCTTCCTGAAATTTGGTTTGCATTACCTTAAAAATGCACATACATACATGCTTACAGACAAAATACCCATGAGAAAGAAAATATACAAAATATACAAAAAATCTGTAAGAATATCAGGAAGCATTAGTTCCATGTCCTGGTGTGAGACCCACATTCACATTTTATCACACTAATGTATTGTTCCATAAAAATGACCTCTGAACAGGATCATTGTATAAAGCTTTATGCAAGAGCCCATCTTCATTGACCAAATTTAGGATGCTGTGCATTGAAATTTTGTTGGATTTTTTTCATGTACACCTTCAAATCATTGAAAGTGTAATGTTTTCTCTGCTGTTAAGCTTCATAGTCAGAAATTCTATCCATTCTTATCTAACTAGTCAGATGTGTGATGACTGCTTATAAGTCTACTTATAACTGCAATTTAACAAAAGACTTCCTACTTCTAACAACATTTTTAGCTGCCTCAATCCACAGACGTATGGGAGAAAGAACATTTGCATGATAAAATCTGAGAAGCATATTTCAGTGATTTTACAAATGTTCACCAAGAGTAATTTAAATGTGTGTGCTAAATGCAAAATATTTTTAGTTGATAGTGTCAAAAATATAGTGAGTGACTAATGCTAGAAAAAAAGTGTAACTTTATACAAAATCAAATTTTCCACATATCTCAATCTGCTTCAAATTTCGTTTCAGTTATATTGTTTGAGGCATCATTGAAAACTAGATATAAATTTATCATGTTCAATAGAACTTCAATACGGAAATGCTTTGTGGTTCTTCTGTTCGATACAATAGATAAGAGTTATTTCCGTATGACTAATGAGTCTGTGGAGCTGCATTTCAAATTCTCTTTGTACAGGGACTAAGGTTGTGATGCAGAGGTGTCAGGCACTGCTAAAGATGTCCACACTCCCTATCGGTTTGCTTGATTTGAGTTCTTGTTGCACCTTGTTCCCTGTTGAGCTTCCCGTTGATGTTCCTAAGAGACAGCAGAAAACTGACCAAATTATGAGTTCTGGCCACGCATCAACACACCTTCACTGAGTTCCAGCTCTCTGGTTTTAGTCTGTCCTAGCCATGGCTGCTGTGCAAATATTTGTGATCAAGGTATTAGATCAAACTTTCTCTCTCTCCCTCTCTCTCTCCCTCGCTCCTCTTTCAGATGAATAAACCAAGCATTTATTAAATACTAAATGAATAAGTCCTGCTTATTTAGAAATTATAACTAAATTACAATGAATGTACTGGCTACTGTGCCAAACAGAACAATCTAGAGTTAGCAAGCAGTTGAATTGTTTCAGTGTAGCTCAATCATTTTCACAAGTGTAGTTACTTGTATATTTTTGCATGATCCATGGATCAAGAAATGTAAAAATAGGGCCCGGCATGGTGGCCTAGTGGCACAAGTCCTCACCTTGAACGCATCAGGATCCCATGTGGATGCCGGTTCTAATCCCAGCAGCTCCACTTCTCATCCAGCTCCCTGCTTGTGGCCTAGGAAAGTAGTTGAAGATGGCCCAAAGCCTTGGGAACCTGCACCCACATGGGAGACCTGGGGGAAGTTTCTGGCTCCTGGCTTCACTCTGGAGCAGCCCCGGCTATTGAGGTCACTTGGGGAGTGAATCATCGGACAGATCATCGGACAGATCTTGCTCTCTGTCTCTCCTCCTCTTTGTATATCTGACTTTGCAATAAAAATAAATAGATCTAAAAAAATGTAAAACTAAAAGGAAAGATTGTATTGTAAATATACTATTTTGATATTTAAAGCAAAGAACGTAAAGAAGCGTCAAAAATGTATGGGAAACTGCAACTATCCCTTAATTCCATTTTCATTAGCTGTTGGAAGCCTTTCACTGGATAAAAATCCAGTGCAATGCTGTAATGAGAAAACTTGAAGTGACCACTTTCTAACAGAATAATTTCCCAAATATTTGGAAATCTACGAATGGGGGAGGGTTGGATAGTAATCCCTACTTATGTATTAGCATGCATTTTATATATTTCCTATTAGCGAGGATGATTACATTTATTAAAAGTGAACCATTCTCTGCTTTTCTGGCCAAAGTGGTTGAAAAAATTCTCAACATGTTGATTTTAGATGAGTATATCATTCAAATACCCTAGCTTTTTGCATTGCTGAGGTGTTTTAAGAATATCCCCAAACCTATTTCATTTAGTAACCCTACATAATATACACTTACAGCTCTTATTGGTTTATGTACTGCACACAAAACAGAATGAAAAATAGTAGCTGTCACACTAATTATTTACTCTTTTCCCAAGAAGACTGGCTTTTGTGGTGCTATTACTGAAAAATGCTTTATTGTTTATATTTTTCCAAACTTCCATTGATTTCACATGTTTTTAGTCTTCCTTCTCTAATGTATCCTCTATTTTATTGGAATATGTAGGTAGTGCAGTTTTAAGTGTATCAGTAATGAAGTAGTTTAGACCACAATCCTCATCACCGTCTATATTCTATTAGTATTAGACTCCCAAGGGCCAGCTGTGCACTGAACCATGGTATTGAGGTTGATAGTTCATACAGGGGCTGATGTGACAAACTGCCAACCTGCTGCAGGGACAGCCTCCATAACCCTCCAGAAGGCCAATGTTATTCTAATCTACATCCTGTTTCACTCTCATTCTAAGTGTGCTGATGCTCACACCATGTTGAAATAATTTAAATAGATACAATTGTCCTTCTTCCCTGGAAAAAGAGAACATCCACTGACATGTAGAGTTCTAAAACTATTTGAAACTCGACATGCTCTATGGGTGAATTTAATCAGCACTTGTCATATATCTTAAAGTACAATCGCGCTTCCATTTTTATGACTTATTTTGGAAGTAATGGTAAAAATGTGCATCCTTATTCATTAATGAGGTCATATGAAGGCATCTTCTGATGCATTTCTTCTCTACCTGAGCTTTTAAGGGAAACTAAACTCTATTTTTTTAAACTTATCTTCTTTAATTTCTTTTTAACCACTTAATCTCCTTTTATTATTTTTTTCTTTTGCATAGATGTTATTGCTGACACTTGGACACTGAGAATGAGTGATCTCTTGCCTTTAGAGAGAATATGCAGCCAAAGAAGTTAAGGCTTTTATAGCATATTCACAAATTGTTAAGGAAGTTGACACTTTAGAGTCAACCTGTACTGGTAAGAAGCAGCTGGACATCATGTATTCAACTTCTTATACTGAGAGTTAAGAGGTTTGAGAGGAGGACATACTAATATAAAGTAATCCCTGAGCTGCTTCTAAATTTCCTTTTGCTTTAATTCTCTCCCAAGTTTAAGAAAACCTTATCAGTTGAATTTTAAAACTTGAAAACTTACTTCTATAATATTTATGTTCACATTGCTGCGAATGTATACAACATAGCATTTTGCTTTACAAATCTCTCTGGGTTGAGTTTTGCAATCGTTACATCTCTTCCAGAACTGGGGCAGAACTTATGCTGTTTAATCTTATATTTAAGTCCAATAATCTACAATTATTCTCTTTTTTGATAAGTATGTGTTTTATCATTTTGCATAAACTCTGTAAGGCTAAGGCAAATGGGGTACCTTGTGTCTGACCTTGCCTGTGTATTTTCAGCAATTTTTAAACTGTATTCTTGTTAACTACTTTGGGATTTTCATCATCTTGTATTTTACATCACAAGGGATTTTTTTCTCACCAGTACTGAATTTAATTGCTAAACTTGTTTTAGTTGGTGAGCAAAGTGTTACTGAAAAGCTGCAGAATAGACACTTGTAAGTAAGATGTGGGATTTTCACCTGAAGTCATCCTCTTTGTCCCCTGAATATTTATAATGCGGATTTGTGTGATCTGTTTAGTGGGAGAACACAGTTGAACTTGAGATCCCCATGTTCTTTCATTGCCTTGTATTTCATTGCCTTAATTCAGTGCGTATTTCTACCTAACATTACTATAGAACAGACAATATTCCAGGAACAGTAACGGAACTGACACAATTCCTGTTCCTCATGGAGTTTATGCTCTAGGAGGCTGAAAGGGTCAGTATAATTTTTAGAATTGGAGAATTGTCTTGTTTTAGTGCATTGATGCTGTTTTTCTTTTTAATTTCTTTAAACATTCATTTATTTTTTTATTTGAAAGATTCACAGAGAGAAAAAAGAGAGAAAAAGAGGGAGAGAGAGGATAAGATAGATATCTTCTATCCACTTGTTCACTCGTCAAATGACTGAAATTACTAGAGCTGGGCTGGTAGGTAGCTTGGATCCAGGTGCTTCTTCTAGGTTATCTTCATGGATACAGGGCCCAGGACCTTGAGCTAGCCTGTGATGCCCTCCCAGGCCTCTGGCAAGGAGCTGAATCTGAATCTAAACACCCAAGACTAGAGCCAGTGTTCATAAGGATGCCAGTACCCCAGCCAGATGATTAGAGTGCTATACCAACATGCCAGCTCCTCCGCTGCCGATTTTTAAGATTGTTAACTTCCACAATGCCCAGAAATGTTAACCTTATCATGGATGAGTTTAGAAAAGCAGGCTTGATATCATGTTGGCAGGAATTTTGGATCTCACTGATTGAAACCATTTGCCTGAGAAAGAACCATTGGGTTACAAGAAGATGAATTCCAGTGGGACAGAAGGATGTCAAATTATGCCTGTTTCTAGATGAAATAACACAATACCTTGAGAAACTAAAAGAATCCAGCAAGAAATCTTAGAACTCCTGAGAGAATTTGATAAGTTCCAAAGTATGCAGTCAACACACAAAAGACAATATTTCTGTATAAATCAGTGCCATGTCTAAGAAATAACTTGTTCATGTCATTTTCCTTTAAAATGGCCAAGAAAATTGAGATATCTTAGGACAAACTTATTAGAGATATGATCCATCTCAACAAGGAAAATTATAAATTGTTAAACAGGAAATTAGAAAACAAAAAAAAAATTGGAAAATTCTTCCATGCGCATGGATTAGGAGCATTGGTATCAAGATATCCATGCTATATAAAATACTTCACAGCTACCATAATATCCTAAACAAAATGTCAAAGCAAGAATGCTCATTTCTTAAAGCAACAACAAAAAATGATGCTATAATTGATAGAGAATTAGGACAGACACAGTATTGCTAAAGTAATATTAAATACCAAAAATTAAGTGAAGTATCACAATACCAGATTTCAGTTCATATTACAGTGTAGTTATAATAAGCATGAGCCTGGTACTGATATTGAATAGATATACAGATCAATAAAAAAATCAATTAAACTCTATAATCTATGCAAGCAGAACCAACTAATCTTTGGCAATTGTTTTAAACCCACTCCCTGGAGAACAGAAGTTTCTTCAGAAAATTGGATTTTTACATGTAGAAGTATGAAACAAGAATCCCCCCTTATGCACTATATAAAAGTTAACTCACAGCAAATCAAGGAGATCAACTTAAGATCTGAAATATCAGATGAATAGTGGTAAACATAGAATAAACTCTGTAAGGCATTGGCCTAAACAAAGACATCAGATAAAACCTCAGCTGCACATGTCCTAAAGCAAAAACAGATAAGTAGAATCACATAAAGCTAAGAAACTTCTTCACATCCAAGGAAACAATTGAGTGAACAGCAGAATGGGATAAAATACTTGCAAAATATCTTTAACATCTGATAGAGGTTAACAATGAGAATATGTAAGGCAGTCATAACCATGAAAAACAATCAAAATAATCCCACCAAGGAATACCCTATGTGAACAGCGATTTTTTGAAGTGTAAAGTACAAATGGCCAACATACACATGAGAACATGCATAGCATTGTTAACTAGCCATCAGGAAAACACAAATGAGAAATATACCTCTCATCTTAATTCAAGTCTGTAGAAATCATAGAAATCATGGAGAACAACTGTAACGTGCACTGCATTTGAAGCCATATCATGGTTACTATGGTAGATTTGTTCCTGGTGTAAATAAAACAATAAATCCATTCAACTTCACCCCAAATAGAGAAGAACACAAATAATTTCTATTCACACATATAGACAAAAACATTATTTTCTTACACAACACAGAGATCTGGAAAAACCTAACATGGCACAGATTTCATTCCAGTAGTAACATCATCTGGACATGTCAAAGAAGACACAGTTGGCATACTGGAAACTTTTCTGACACATATGGCGATTTCAAGGTTATCCTACAGAGTTTCTGTGACTGGTCAACCTAATGCTATTTTGAAGTAATAGATATATTGAAATTTTCCCTCCATGGTAATATAGTATTGAATCTTGATTCTTGCAGCACTAAGAGGGGTAGCATGTTGTTTGGTTGACCACTGTGAGTTCATGAGTCAATGCTTTTCATACTGTATACTAGATGGCATAGAACGTTACCAACCTTGAGTCAAGTATGTAGCAGAAAGGTAAACTACACTGGTCTAACATAGAACAATGCTTTCACAAGCCTGCAAAATTTCCATCCTAACATTCCTGCCTTTGGAGAACAGAATGGCATAGAGAAAAGTTCTCCTATACTTCATTCTACATGCTTTTTAGTAATATTGTGATTATTCTTCTGAATTTCCTTTCAAATATTTTGCCAATCTGCTAATTTCCAAGTTAATATCGAAATTTTGTTTTGTTCCTATTGGGGATTGCATTGTCTTCCTTGCTTTTTTTTTTCTTTTTTTTGGATTTCTATGTCTGTTTTCACATCTGAGTTAACATTGACTTGTAACTCCTCTGGAGGCTTTGTTCTTTGTTATGTGCCTCAGTGGCTCAGCAGACAGCCTGCTCCTTTTGCAGCTAGTCAAAGGTGTTTTCTGAGTTTACCAGGGAATAAATTTCCTGCCAGAGTTTGAAGGTAGAGAGAAATTCAGAGTGGGACAATGTCAGACCTTAGATCTCCTCTCTTGCTTGTGTGTGAGGAGGGAGGGAATTGATCATTCTGCATGGCGTGTTGATAACCACCACACCTCTCAAGCAAGCTATGCAAGCTCCTAGGACGGCTAGTGTACTTACATACCCAATTCACTCAGGTTCATGAACCACAAAAGATCTGCATCTTTCTAGCATGAGTAAAGAACCATCAGAAATGACCTTTCCCACAACTCAGGTAGCTCTCTGCTTCTGGAATCAGAACAAATAATTGCCCAGAGACACAGCCACATTCATAGCCTTCACTATCCCCTGGTCTACCCTCCATTCACAGGATTGTCACAAACGGTCTGCGGGGAGAGAGGGGGAGTCCATTTCCTGCCCCGTGTGCCTACATGTCTGCCCAGCAGAGGTTCTTTGGTGAGAGGAGCGGAACAACATGCCCTCTTCTGAAAAAAGCTAGATATGCACCCTGCCTACACCGTAGCTGCAGCCCCACTAATTTCTCAAGCAAGAGTCAAGGTCAGTGCAGACTATAAATTTCTCCATCAGACATAATCCACCAAGGGCACAAGACCTCATTAGCCTTATTCTGGAAAAGAAAATGACTCTCCCTCCCTTGGGTCCCTCAGCATTTTGGTGATGTGCCCTCCTTTCTCAGAGTTGATGGACACCGTGATCCTCTCCACATCTTCAGGCTGGATTTGAAGTATGTGAGGAACACAGGGTTTTCCTTGGATCTATACCTACAATGTCTCGGTGAGTTTGAGTAGCAGAATATTCTGTTTTTGGAGGGTTATACTGCTGTCATAACATGGGGTGGGGGCAGAGGGAAGGAAGGGAAGGAGGGAATAAGGTGTAAGTTCAAGTCTTAGATACTCTCTGGGATACTCTGTTTATGATGTTACTACCTGCTAATGCATTTGGAAAGTGACAGACAATGCAACATCATAAAAGATACAGCAGTTGTAAGTTGGATTATGATATTTCATAAATCTTTATCATATTTTGACATAATTGCTTTTATAGCAATTTAAATGTTCAAATCTAAGATCCAGTAGGACTGCCTTAACTATATCCAATTGAAATGTCTAGGATAGTCTTTCTAAAAATAAGGGATATCTCTATACTATGAAGCTTTCACTTTTTCCAATGTAAATTTATACTATCTGCTATTTTTCAGGTAATATCCTCACTACTTTGACAAAGAATTGTAAATGGTTACTTTTCTGTTTTTAAGTGATCAATCACTCATCTTTGTCCATGTGATTTTTGTTTAGGAAACATTGCTATCTTTCTAGTCTTAAAATATTTCAGTATAGTCTCTTTTGGCAGAGTTAAATGAAATTATATAACTTGAAGGTAAAATCAGATTTTTTTAAAGTTTATTTATTTGGAAGGAATGTTAGAGAGACAAAGAGGCATTAAGAGACAGAAAAGCATCTTCCATCCACTGGCTCGCTCCCCAGGGGAGTACTTTGGGCAGAGCTGGGCTACACTGAAGCCAGTAGTCGGGAGCTTCATCTGTGTCTACTGCATGGGTGAAGTTATCCTCCACTGATCTCCTAACTGCTTTAGCCAAGAGCTAGTTAAGCACTGGAGCAGTCAGGGTTAAAACCAGGTTCCATGTGGCCTGCTGACATCACAAGTGGCAACTCCATTTGCTATACCACAATGTCCGCCACCAAAATCATATTTTTGTTTATGCAATACTTATACCATTTATTCAATTTACCTTACTGTTAGTAATTCAACCCTATACTGTAGTGTATAAAAATATCAATCATATGCTATTACTTTTATACTTTTAATATTAATAGAATGTGTTTGAAGCTTCCAAAATGTAGTATATTTCTTTATTTTTTTGTTCACATAAGTCTTCAACATTGTCCTTACCTGATGTAGTTCTCTTATTTGAAATGATTGGTGAGGATTGGGACTTGTGGCAGCGTAGATTTAACCACTTCTTGTGATAGCAACATTCCTTAGCAGAAAGCCGATTCAACTCCTTTCTACTCCAATGCTGACCCACTGTGTGCTAATGCAACCTGAGAGTCAGTGGAATACAGTTGAAATTCTTGGGTTCCTGAACCCATAAAAGAGATTAACAGAGTTCCTGGCTACAGGTTTCAGTTTTGCCCAGTCCTGGCTTTGTAGGTAGTTGGAGAGTGAAGCTGCAGAATGAAGAACCTTTTCTCTCTCACTTCCTGCTTCTCTCTCCATTTTCCATCTCACTCTCTCTTTCATTAGATAAAACAAATACATATTTTATGTATTTTTATTTATTTACTGAACTTTATCAATGTCTTCCATATAATGTTTTTCTGCCTTACCATATTGAGAGCATGAGTTATTCTTTCAACACAGCAAAGAGCCACCTCTAGTTTTGTACTTGATTGTTCTGTGTTGGAATCATTGTCACACGTCTGAATTTGCTTTGCTATTAAGTTGTAAATAATACTTGCTCTTCAATGAGGTATTTGCACAATATTTATGCAACTTGGTATCTAGCCAAGTTGTATTTTACATTTTTATATAACCTGGACTAGTTAAACAACAGGAGTACAACTAATATTTAAGCCTAATTTAGTAGTAACATCCTCTGAATCTTTATTTTATAATACATTGCATAGATAATATTGTCTAAAAATCACCTTTTGAATCATATGTTTTGTCAGATATATCATTTTTTCTTCAAATATATCCCACAGACATTTTTTCAGTCTTATGACTTCCATAATTTTACTACTAAATGCATATTGATCATTTTAAGTGTTTCATGAACAAAAGCAAATCCTTTAACTACAATGTATGTCATGGATATTTATTAAAATAAAACTATTACAGGTACTGTTCTTCTCAGTTTAATCTGTCACATGTCACATTCCTAAATACCCACCGTATTGTCAACCATCATAATTTTTGTTTGTTTTTCAGTCCTCTCTGTTCCTACGTGTCTAAGGATTGGTCTGGTACATTGTATTGTTTGGTGCATAGTTTTATGTCTATAGACTATCCTCAGCTTTCACATTCCATCATTATATAATAGAAATCTTTGTCCCATGTAACAATTTTATTCTTTAATTCTGTTGTCTCACCAATACTGCTATTTTTGCTTTTGTTGATATTTTTCAGGGATGTCATTATCCACACCTTTATAATCAAAATTTCTTCTTCTCCTTTTTTACACTGGGAGTTGGCAGTCTTAGTACTGAGCCTCATCTTCTCTTCCCAGTTTCTTAATTCCTCTTGAATAAGTTATTCATTTATACTTCTTTTCAAAAGATGTGAAACCTGAACAAAACCCAGGCTTAAATGCATTACGAGAGATATGTTGAACTACAGAACATAGAAAAGCTCTGCCTTGTGTTTCTAAGCAATGACACAAAATAAACATTGGTGTTTCTCAAACTTGGGGGAATTTGTGAGAAATGGGATATCAGTTAGACAAAAAGTCATCTATTTTAATCTGAGTTATAGAAATTTAAACAAAATTCATGGACCCAATTCTCTGGTTACCACAGAATTAAGGAATTACATTTTTCTAGAGAAGCTGTATTATTAACTCCTCAGGCATATAATTTCTTGCCTGAGAACCATGTACCTTCTTGTTAGACCCACTGGTTCCATAGCCAATGCATTTACGTATTCCTGAGAGTCATCTTTCTGTTTAGTACAAAAACAGAGGCATAATGTTCAGATTCTTCTGGATATTATCTGGTTTCATATATATTGGATTCTTTATTTTTACTTTCTACTCTGGTGGAGAAAAACCATCAGAAAATGATTCAACCCAGAAATTACAACATCAATCTACTACTTCTCCTGAGGAAAGTTTGTGAGAGGACATAAACTTGTGAAACCAATTGGTTCTTGTCTATTTCCTGTAGAATGCAGCAGGAACAAGAACACACACATTATAGAAAAAAAAAAGTCAGGAAACACACATTTTGTTGTCTGTCTTTGTATTTTGTATCCCAAAGGCATCTCAAAGTGTAAGATCCAGAAAAAGTGAATATGTAGATTAGTTCATTTGTAGAAAATGAAGGACTACGATACACAAGATTAAAAGTTGATGTGTTGAGGTGGATTATGTAGAACATATGGCACTAAAAAATATACTGGAAAATTGGTGGCTTAGAGCAGTCTATATTGTTCACTGTGGGCGAATTTTGAAGTTGACACTTAGCTCTATGCTCAAGATTTTCAGTGCCAGATCATCTGCTATATTTTTATGGAAAAAATGTCTGGCTTGAGCTGTTGCCAATTACTGCATCTCAGAAATGTCACTTTATGTCTTAGGTATTTTGGAGTTGTTTTCAATGATGAAATTGTGAATTAGTCTATTGGCTAGTAGTTTGTTGGAATAAATTAGCTAGCCTTATATGAAAATATGTAGATTTGGCAAATTTGGTAGTTTTCAGAGAGCTGAAAAAAATAATAAAAAAAAATAACCACAACTGGCTCCATTAGGATTGCGTGCGCAGATAGATCCAAATCAACAAAAGGCTGATGCTACAGGCGCTACAGGCAAAGAAGAAACTCCTGCAGTTTTCCTTTGATCTATGTTGACCTGATATTTGCTAAGCAAGTATAGGATAACATTTAATTAAATAACAGTGTCTTATTTTGTGTACCTCTTACAAATTAGTAGGCAAGGGCCAAGTTTTGTTGTAGGAATTTAAATGGCACTTGGGATACTCAAATCCTCAACTGAAAAGCTAAGATTGAGCCCCAGCTCTACTTATGTTGCCAGCTTCCCTCTTATGTGCTACCAGGAGAAGCAGCAGATAACAGTGCAAGTCCTCGGGTCCACTCACCCACATATGAGGACTGGATTAAATTCTGGGCCATGATCTTTAGTCCTACCCAGCCCTGATTGCTCTAGACATTAAGAGAATAATCAGAGGATGACAGATATTTGTTGGTCTGTCTCTTTCTGCCTCTAAAAATAAAATAAAATAAAATAAAATAAAATAAGATACCTGATAAATAATCTTTAAGAAACTAATTAAGAGTCCAAACACAAATCCGTTTTTCTTGAATTTTTTCTCCAAGAATTCAGGTGACATCCAACTAGCAAGTAACAGGCATGCCTTTTGAAATGAACTAATCCGAACATATGTAGGCTTCCCTATTCAACCTTTTTTTTTGTATTATTTAAACTGTTTTCTCTTCTAAGGGAGAAAACTGAAGACAGGCAAATGTTTAGGACTTACTTTCATAATGGTATAGATTCTGTTTGCCTACATGTGCTTCACTTGGCTAACTATCTCACATTATATACACACACACATATATTCTATGGGGTTTAAGTGATTCACTCATAAGGGAGAAAATTATGGAGCTAATATGTAACTACAGGACACATGATCTCCTCAGAAAGAGACCACTAACAAGTTAAATTATTCAGACACAAAGACCAAAAAAGGCCATTCAAAAAGTCTGCATAGAGCACTATCCACTAATCAAGTTTGCACATAATATTTAAAAAGTGGAGGCTACGTTACACAGCGAGAAACCACAGAACAACTTTACTTTCAAGTCAAGCACAGTAGAAAGAAGGAAACAAGGGCCCGGGTGACAGCACAGTGGCTAAATCCTCACCTTGTTCATGCCGGAACCACATTTGGATGCTGATTCATGTCCCAGCTGTTCCACTTTCCATCCATCCCCCTGCTTGTGGCCTATGAAACCAGTAGAGGATGTCCCAAAGCTTTTTGGGCCTGGTTCCTGGCTTCAGATATGCTCAGTTCCAGCCATTGTGGATACAAACCAGCAAATTTAAGATCTTTATCTCTCTTTCTGTAAATCTGCCTTTCCAATATCAATAAGTAAATCTTTTGGAAAAAACAAAGAAGAAAACAAAACAAAGAAAAAAATTAAAGCCATGGTTAAGACAGACTTCCTTAGGAAAAAAAAAAAAACTTGCTTATTAAAGGAAAATTATCTTTACATACTGTAATCCCTATATATCTATACTTACATATATATAGACATCTATCTAGACACACATAGATTTACTGTCCTAAAGGAAATTAGAAATATATATAAATATATAAATATATAGCTATAACTTGTGGTAAAATTTGAAAAATAACTCTTACTGCATTAATAGCAAAATTAAGTGATTTATGTAATCCATATAGCTAGTTCAGTTGGTATTAACGCATTAAGAATTACTTCTCAAATTGTTTTTTCCCCTGTTGGATAAGAAAAACACAATAGAACAGAACCAAAATCTGTTATAGTTTTCAATTCTATCAAGAGAAAGGTGCTCATGAGAAATGTGCTTCTTGTAGATGCAATAATAAATTAATTTGTAGTAGCAAATTTAGAGAATGATGTAAGCTGAAATTACTCTCCAACATGGTTTCAGAAAGCCAGGCACGAAGGGATAGTTCAACATTTGCAAATCAGTAAATGTGATATAGCATATCAACAATTTGAAAAATAAAGATTGTATATCATCTCGATAAATACAGAGAAGGCATTTGACAAAATCCAACATTACTTCATGATAAAAACCTTAAGCAAGACAGACATAGAAGCAACATCTAAAACACAATCAAAGCAATTTACAAAAAAAAAAAAAAAAACAATGCCAGCATCATACTAAATGGGGAAAGATTGGAAGCCTTTCCACTGAAATATGGAAATACACAGGAAAGTCCACGCTAACCACTACTCCTCAATAGAGTATTGGAAGACCTTGTAAGAGCTGTTAGGCAAGAGAAAGGGATTAAGAAAAAAGAAAGGGATTAAAAGAATACAAATTAGAAATGAGGAACTGAGATTATCTCTGTTTGCAGATGACAGAATTTTCTACAGAGGAGAACCAAAAGACTCTGTCAAGATACTATTGGAACTCATAGGATCTTTTGGCAGGGTAGTAGAACACAAAATTAATAAACACATATCAAAGACACTAATGTACACAAATAATTCCATAGCTGAGAAAGAAATTATAAGTACAATTGCCTTTAAAATAGCAGAGAGGAATTGTATAAATCTCTAGGAATTAAACTAACCAAATATGTGGAAGACCTCTATGATGAAAACTACAAAACTTTGAAAAAAGAAATATAAGAAAAAATTGGAAATGTTGGAGAAATTTGCCATATGCCTGAATTGGAAGGATCAACGTCATCAAAATGACCATATTAGCAAAAGTAATTTTCAGATTCAACACAATTCCAGTCAAAATCCCAGCAACATTTTTCTCAGAAATAGAAAAGATACAAAAGATCATCTGGAAACAAAAGAGACCATTAATAGCCAAAGCTATCCTAAAGAATAAAATTCAAGATGGAGGAATCACAATTTCAGACCTCTAGACATACTAGCCGAGCAGTGAACATCAAAACAGTGTGGTGCTGATACAGATACTGGTAAAGAAGATCAATGAAACATAATAGAAACCCCAGTAGAGAGTCCACACATGTATAGCCAACTAATCTTTGACAAGAAAACTGAAAACAATCCAGGAAAATCCTGGTCTCTTCAAGAAATATTGTTGGCGTAATTGGATATCAGCTTGTAAAATTAAGAAGCAAGACCTGTACTTTCTCCTTATGCAAAAGTCAGCTCTAAATGGGTCAAAGATCTAAATCTGCACCAAGCAACTATGGAGCTATCAAAGGAAAATAGAAACCACTCTCCAAGACACAGGAATAGGGAAAGTCTCCTTGGAAAAAAAAGTCACAAAAGAACAGGCGGTCAAAAACAATATTAACGAATGGGACTACAGAAAATTTAAAAGTTTCTGTACAGCAAAGGGAAATGATTAACAAAGTAAAGAAACAGCCAACAGAATGGGAGAAAATCTTTGCACCCTACAGAACCAATAGGAAACTAAAATCCAAGGTTTAGAAAGTGCTTCAGAAACCCAGGGACAACGGTAAAAAATAAATAAATAAATAAATAAATAAATAAAACCTCTGAAGAAATGGGCAAAGGAAATGAAAGTAAGTGAGCAGACATTTTTCAAAAGAAATGGAAAAGATGCTCAGGTTCCCTAGCCATCAGGGAGATACAAATGAAAACCACATTGACATTCTACCCCCCTCCAGTGAGACTAGCCTAGATTCAGAATTCAACACCTGCTGGTGTGGATGTTGTTAGAAAGGTACCCTCCTTCACTGCTGGTGGGAGTGTAGGCTAGTATATCCTCTATGGAAACCAGTATGGAGAGTGCTTGGAGAATTGCAGATAAACCTGTGATATGACCCAGCTATCCTGCCCCTAGGAATATATTCAAAGGAAATGAAAACTGCATATGAGGAGGGGATTTGTAATCCTATGTTACAGCAGAACAAAGACATGGAAACAACCAAGATGCCTGTCCAAAGAGGAGTGATCAAAGAAACTGTGGAACATTTGCTCCATGGTATATTACTGAACCATTAAAAATAATTAAATTATAACATTTGCAACTAGATGGTCCCAACTAGAGATCATTATGCTCAGTGAAATAAGTCAATGCCAAAAGGGCCATATGTTTTCTCTAATATTAAGGAGCCTTTATGTAAATTGTAAGATCAGTAACCCTTTCCTCACTGTTTTTACTGTGTTGGTTATTCAGTGTCAAACTTTTCAACTCCATCATGCTGTAATTTGTTTTTTGTTTTATTTTCATAACTATTGTTGACCTTGTTTTGTGGCTTCTCATTTAAGGGAATGTATAATAATGACATAATAGATACTATCATATTCAGATGTGAAGATACAATGCAATATGCATCCCTACTTCCAAATCAAAGATGGATTCCCAATGAAACTGTTGGACATATCTAGACAAAGGGATGCTGAACTCTCTGACATTGCTGGTACAGAAGGGCTGTAGCATTATAATAATATGGAAAAAATTAGTCAGAGGTGGGGATTTTGTACAGAGTGAATCAAAGACCCTATGGAATTTTACCATAAAATTCAAAATTAAAAAAAAAAGAGAAAGTGTGAGAAGACTTTAATTGGTAATATTGAGATCAGAGCGGAAAAAATGTGAAGAACAAAAAACAGCCAAGCACTATGATTTGCATTTCAGAATGATGTAACCATGATAAAATGAAGGTACATGTTTAAATAGGGCCTTCCAAAATATCTGGAACGAAGACTTTAAGGCACGGTATGAGAAATTGAAACATGGGACAGAACAGGCAAGATAACAACAGCTGATTTGCAAGCCTGAGTTGAGAATTTCTGTTGGCAGAATATTTCCTGGTCAAGTTATTGAATTCAACAGGAAGGCATATGGGATATGATTGAATCAGAGTTGCTCTTTTACACCATAAACTTTTTAGTATCCGCTTTCTAACAAAGAAGAATACAAAGCAAAATTTAAAGAAGCATATTAGAACATTAGATATCTAGGCCATAAATCCCAGGGGTGGAGGAGGGATAGAAGCAAAGAAAGCTATGTTCAGATTTGAATGCTGCAAAGTGAGCTCTCACAGCCTCAGCTGCTGCCAACTTTATCATAACAGGAGACAGAAACCCTGTGGGATGAAGAGGATGCACGAGATGAGGTGCTCACAGGCACTTGATGGAAAGCTTTTGCATCACATGCCATTCTTTTCTTTGAGGATGTGGCGAGGAGGTTGTCAGCTGGCATGCACCTTCAACTTGGACTTTACAGCCTCATGCACTGTAAGAAATAACTTTATGTTCTGTTAACTGGTAATTTACACATCCAGCTTCAAGTATTACATTATAACAGCACACTGGTGTGAAGACATCTGGCAAAACTGCTGCTGGCTCTGTATGTAAGAAGGAAGAATTAAGAAGCAGGTTATCAGAAACAAACTGCTCCTGAAAGTAGTGAAGTCTGTAGCTGGCATTGTGGTATATTACATAAAGTCCCTGACCATCATTCCTGTGTCTCATAAGGACACTGGTTTCTGTCCCAGCTGCTCCACTTTTATCCATGCTAATGACCTAGGCAGGGAGTAAAAACCAATAGATTGTGCAAGTACTATGATCTCAGCTGGCCATCGTGGAAACCTGGAAGAAGTTTCTGATACCTTCTTGGTTCAGTAGCCATTTGGGGGATGAACCAATATGCCTAAAGTCAGTCTCTCTCTCTCTCTCTCTCTCTCTCTCTCTCCATTTTTTTTTTTATCTCTCCCCCTCCCCATATGTGTGTATATATGTGTAAATCTTTGAAATGTTTTTTAAAAGTAATTCAGAAACAAAACAGAAGTAAATGGAACAATTTCTTACAGCTTCAGGAAAAGAAAGAGGAAAAATGCTAATGTTCAAAACCCATGGAAGGCTGCTGTGTTGAGGAGTAAACTGCCGTCTGTCTACACACGGTTGTGAATTTAGAGCAGGTCATTCTACAGATGAAACAAATGAGTGGGGGAAGGCTAATTCTGTTCAAAGAATTTCCAGATTTTATACAGTGTAGTCAGCTGGGGACATTTTTAACCCTACTGAAATCACAGATGTACCTCTGGAGACATCTGATTTCCTTGATTTGAAGTGAACTAGTCATCGGTGTGTTTCAGAACTCCCCAGGTGATTGTTCGTGAGAACCAGGGTTTTATAAGCATGACAATAATTCTCAATCCTGGAATATTTTAGAATCCACCAGAAAGCTTGTAAAATGCATCCAAAGCTCCCACCCCAAGTGAGGTCAGCTCAGCACTATTTTTGCACACTTTCCACAATGATTTGATTTGGGCCGACATGAGTAACAAAAGCTTGAGAACTTGTCAAGAGCTTTGACACAAGACTGCTCACAGGCAGAGGGAAAAAAAGAGAGAGAGAGAGAGAAAAGTGCCTGCTCGCAAAACATCATGGAGATTTACCCCACGCATGAAGGGCAAAATGCCAAGAACAAAGGCTTAAGACATTCCAATTAAGAATCATATGACTGGGTATGCCAAGATTCAGAATTCCGATCCTTTAAAGAATCTGCAATATCCAAATTAGATTCTTAGAGAGAACACAGTTCAGAGACTTTTCTCCATGACCATGGTAAAGGTTTGGTAACGCTGAAGACGTTATAAAATGATATCTTTAATTTCCAAAGCATTTGCTATTTTATAGATGTATATGCTTAGCTTAATCTAAGCACTAAATTTTTTTAATAAGCATCCCAAATACATGCATTAATTTTAATGACTTATTCTATGTTCAAATGAGATGCTCCTAGCTAGAACTTTGTCACTTGGGACAACTGACTCCCGGATCAGAGCTCCTGGATGTGCCTTACATTCTACTCCATGCTAACACACTCCATGAGAGGCAGCAGGTAATTGTGTGGGTAACTGAATTCTTGCTGCCCATGTGGGAGTCAGTGGTTGAGTTCTCAGCTCCAGGCTTTATCCGGACTCACCACTGATTGTTATGGGTATTTGGGGATCAAACCAGTGAGAAACAGACTTGCCTGTCTCCATCTCTCTTGCTTGCAAATGAGTATTTCTTAACATTAACAGACACTTTACACTTCATTCCTTTTCTATCTTTTTTTAAAGGTCTATTTATTTATTTTTGTTGGAAATTCAGAGAGGAGAAGAGACGGAGAGAAAGATCTTCCATCTGCTGATTCACTCCAAGTAACCACAACAGCCAGAGCTGAGCTAATCCGAAGCCAGGAGCCAGAAGCCTCTTCCAAGTCTCCCATGCGGGTGCAGGGTCCCAAGGCTTTGGGCCATCCTGACTGCTTTCCCCAGTCACAGGCAGGAAGCTGAATGGGAAGTGGAGCAGCCGGAAACAGAACCAGAGCCTATTTGGGATCCTGACTCACAAAGAAAGGACTTTAACCACTTAGGCAACTGCACCAGGCCCCCTTTTCTATCTTTACCTTGCTTCATTGTACTTGTTCAGACCCCAATCAAAGATATTTATCTTAATTTTTAAAATTCATTTTCCTTTTATTTTGAAACAGTGAACAGGCAGATGGACAAACTCTGTTACTCTCTACATACATTCAATGCTCAGGGCAGAGCTACATCAAAGGCAGGAGCTCCATGTAAGTCTCCCAGTGGTGGTAGGGCCCCAACTATTTAGCCATCCATCACCTGTTGCCACTTGGGGTATATTTCAATGGAAAGTTAGGTTCTAAGCAGATGTGCCAAAAATCTCATCATACATTCTTATATCAGATGCAAGACATCCCAAACTACATCTTAGCAGTTATATCAAGCACCTGCACCCCTTCCTGAGTTTCCCAGTCCCAGCAAAATTGATTAATTAGTGGTGGAGTTTACACTTCTGTAGGTCAAAGACCAAAACACACTTATAGGGTTTCCTGCTAATGACTTTACTGACAAGATTCAGAAGGTAGACCAGATCTTGTGTCACCAGCACATGGGGAGCCGCGCTTTAAGGCTCATTCGGCCGACTAGCAGATTTCTGTATAATATAAAGATTGTCAAATTTCTTTTGTCTTGCTCTGTTTCTTTCATACGTCTTAGCAAAGATGTCTTTGAGTTTCCTGGTCTTTCTTTCTGCTGCTCTTTGGGTTTTTTGTTTTTGTTTTTGTTGGTTTGATTGTTTTTCAGTGTCATAGTCTTCCTTTCTGTTTGGTGGAGAAAACCCTGACCCTACTCTTTGAAGTTTTTTTTTTAATTCAAATAATAGAGGGCTACATATGGGTTAGGGTCATTTAGTGCCATCCGTAAAGTTCTGTCTTTCACACTTTGAAAGCTTCTTTATCATTCAATTTTGCCTTAGTTTTAATCATGAATCCTTTCATATATATCTTTCTAAATCTATTCAGATAAATATATGTGTTTTTCAACTTAAGAAGTGAATTACACTTTTTTTTAAATTCTAAGTACATATTTATAGAAAGAATATAATTTGATCCTATATTTTCTTTGGATAAAGTTTATTGAATATGTATGACTTTACATTTTTCATCTGTTGTAGAAGTTTCTTGTTTTTGTAGAAATTTGCTCATTGTTTATAAAAATATGTTAAAATTTAATGTAAGTTTGTTTTTAATATCCCATACTTGCTTTAATATCTGTAAGAACTGTAATTATATCCTTTTCTTATATAAAGCAGTTTTCCATATTCTCTTCACTATTCTATACCCCCTTACATCACCAAGTATGTATTAATTGCATTAGGATTATTTTGTTTTGTATTTCCTTTGCATTTGAATAAGTATTATTTTACTTATTTCTTCTTTTTACAGTGGGTCTTCAAAAGGTTTATGAAAATAAAGGGATAGAGCAAAAAATGAAGAATGAGTTTTCAAAAAATGTATCCGCTGAAACAAACATCTTTGGATTGATTTTCCATGAACGTCAAGATAAGAGTATTTTTGGTTCAACAGTCCCTTTCAATTCTGTCTCATAGTGTGACTATGCCACCGTAATGTGCTCATCCATTTACCCAGTAACCAGCCTGTGATTGCTTCCCATTACCAATTGTGAGAAACTATCTAAAAATATTTATGTATTGGTTTTGTGAAGACACGAAGTCTTTAAGCTAGTTGAGTAAATATGTAGGAACACATTGACAAAGTGGTTAGCATTAAATTACAAAACCATCTCCTAAGATTATTAATACCATTTTTGCTCTTATCATCCATAAGTGAAAGCCATCTTTATTCCTGTGCTTCTCAAGCATCCAATTTCCTTTAAGCTCAACAACAACAAAAATTCACTGTGAGACAAATGATACACTGGTATCTTAATGTTAATGTTGTTGACAATAGATCTGAAAATTTTGTGATGTATTCTTTGTTTTCTGTAATCATATCTCCATATTAATATGCATGTTCAAATATTTCCAACATTATAAAAATAAAGCTGTTTTTGTAATATGGAATTTGGGGAATTGCATGTTTTAGATTTGAGTGCTTTATTAATATAAGCTTTAGAAATATTATTCAGTCTTGCTTGTCTTTGCATTCCCTTTTAAAACACCTTTTACAGAAAAAAAGTTAATAGTAAGTATCAATTTTTTCATGGATTTCTTTTACAGTAAACTTGATGTCAATTTTCATTTTCAAAGTTAACTAGAATTGTTTTTTCTCTAGGTTTCCTAGATTTTTAAATTCTACTGTTTTCTACTTAGACTTAAGCTCCAATTTGACTTAATTTTTGCATAATATTTAAAGGTTGTAAGTAGGATTACATTCTGCATACAGGATATCCAACTACCCCTGCATAATTTGCTAAACAGTCATCCTTTCTACATTGCACTTTTTCTTCTCTATCAATGACCAGTTGCCTGTTTTTGTGAGGATATATGGTTGGCCTCCACATTCTATCTACGTCTATCTGCCAAAAATCATTCTGCTGGGTCAATGTGGGTTATATAGGAAACTCAATGTAGGTTAGTTCTTAACCCATTTCTTCTTCAGAGTTGTACAATATGGCAGGTTATTTTTATTTCCAAATAAATTTTAGTTCATTCTGTCACTATCTACATAGCAGATTCTGAAATTTTTCTAGAGATTATTTGAAACCTTTGGTAAGAGTATATATATTTTTTTTCCTTTTTTTTAAAAATTCTATTAGTGATGCTGTTTATATAGATGATCAGGGAGGGAAGGGTCAAGGATCAAGGGATAGTAGGTGAGGCCATTGTTTACACATTTTCTCTTTCTCCTTCCCTTATATGGAGGAGAGAGGATACAAAAGGGGAGCCATATTTTGTCTCCAAACTGCCGTATTACTCAGGGGTTGGGGAACGGCCACCTGATGTCATCCCAGGTTGCCCATTATGGAGCATTTCTGAGGGCTCTGCACGCATGTTTTCAATAGTTCTGAGCTGCTTCTGTTAGTGCTGCTCCAAGAATGAGGAAATCCTTCTGATGTTGATTGGCTGTCATATTCTACCTCTGAGTCTCCATTGACCCAGAAATTAACTGTCAAGTTTCTCTGGGGTAGTTGATCTATTATTCCACCCTCCATCTTCAACAAACCAATAGGCAGTGTGGTTCGGTCCAGCCCTGCCCTGCCCTGCCCAACACAAGCTCAGCCTTCCCGCGCGGGGAACTGCAGCTCAGTCAGAGTAACTCCCAATAACCTATGCTGGAGACCCCACAGCTCTGGTCCTGTGCCTGCCAGCATGTATCGTGGACTGGAGCTTTCTGCCCCAAATCCCATTGGGATTGTGTATACATCATTCATTAGGCACTGAAGTCTAACTCAACACAACTGACTCCACCCTCCAGCATACACTCATGCCAATGTGTGCCTGCCCCAGTCCTGGTTCTCATGCTTACCATTGGGAGTTGCAGCCTATCAGAGAGAAGCCCACAACCTCCCCATTGTACCTACTCCTTGCCCTGGATCTCACACTTTCCAGATGGTTCTGCAGTGTAGCTTGCCTGGACTTAGCCCAGCTACAGCGCTGGCCAACTATTGCTACAGCAAAGCCCAACCCACTTGCCTTATACCTGCACCTGCATTCACAATCAGCTCCCCCAGCTTGGGTCTCACCCTAACCCAGTTCACATGCAGGACAACAGGTGTTTTGACCCTGCCCAGCCTGGTCTGCTCCCAGATCTTGTGCTCACCAACGGGAACCACAACCTAGCTGGTTCATCACCTTAGCTCTCCAAATAGGCCTGTTTCCATGGCAGCTCTTGTGCATGCCAGTGGTTCCCCTGACACAGCTCTGCATAGCCCATCCTCTGTCTCTACCTTTGTCATCAAATGCTGTGGCCTGGCCTGTCCTGGCCAGCCAGGACTCTGGCTGGTGAGTGCTAGAGATGCCCTGCCTAGTCCACTCAGATTCCTGACTCAGGCAAACCAACAAGAGAGATAGCCTAACCTGAAATGTCCCACAGTCCAGCCTGGTCCTTGCACTTGCCAGAGAGCTAAGGTTGGCCTGGTAGGCCAAAACCACATCCTGCCAATGACATGTGAAGCTACCCTGCCAGTATGACCAAAACCTATGCCTGAATCACATGTTCATGAGCTGGGGCAATGGCCTGTCAAGAGATGCTCCCTAGTTTCCCCACCAGAATCACTCCCAGATCCAGATCTCACATCTATCAGGGATGCTAGACCCTTACCAGTCATTGGCTATCCCCTCTGTTCTGCATATAAATGAGCAGTGGATGCTGTACCCAGTCCACCCCACACCGTATTCTAGGGTGTGTCTACAGGTGCTACAGCATGCACCAACCTGACCTCTACCCAGCCCCAGTACTAATGAGTGCACAGGTTTCCATGGTCATGCCTAACTCAGTCTGTCTGCACCCCTAGCTCCAAGCAAATCAGATGCAATTGAAGATTACAAGTGTTGGCCCACACATCCCCCACAGAATCTGCCACCAGATTGTTACCCTGCATGTTAGTTGGTGTCATGGCCCAGACTAGTGTTATCCACTCATTGTTAAAACTCAAGTTGGCAAGAACTATGATCTAGCCCTGCTTGGTAGGCCCCTTGCCCCAACTTTAGTGCGAATCAATTAATTGTGTTTGACATTGGTCAATTAAAATTACCCCAGCTCTACTGTCCCACAAGGGCTGGTGCTTCGGCCTGAATCTTAAAGGACCTCGCATTCTTCCCTTAACTTTCCCTCACTAGGTGCCCCTAGGCACCAAAGACACTACGCAAAGCCCATGGGACAGTCATCCCAAGTTCTGCCACCTGGGTGCTGAGAACTGGGGCTAGCTCACACGCCAAGCTCCCTCCCCAAGGCTGAATCAGCTCAGGCCTTCAGACCCAAGCCCCACCCCGGGATAGACCAACCCACCGGGCTCTGAGCACATGGTAAGCCAATAGATCAGAATCTCCAGACCGGAGCCCTGGCAAGAGACGAACTGACCCACCTGTTTCCAGGCCACCCAGCCCAAACCCTGCCACCTGGGGGCATACTCCCAGGGCTAGCAGGACCCCTCTGACCAGAATAAGTTATATTTTAACAATATTATAATCTATGAAAATGAAAAATCTCTACATATTTAGATCATCTTTGTTATTTTACAGGCTATGCAAGTTTCTATATATAGATGCTGTACATTCTTTATTTGTTTAAACCAAGGGGTTTGAGAGGGAAATATTAATTTTATTCCTTGTTAATAGACACAGTAATTATTTCCTATTCCTTCCTTATTTTCTGAAATGGCTTACTATGTTGAGTAGGAAAAATCAAGAGGAGATATTTGTCTTGTCCTTACCATAGAAGAATGTTTCTAATATCTCAATGCTATCAATTTTATCAATTTTAGGCAAGTTCTCTTTGCTAGTTTTCTCATTGTTTATCATGGATGGTATATGATTCTGTCCAGCATTTGTTTCTGCATCAATTCAAATGATTGTATTTTTCTTCTTTATCTTGTTGATATGATGGATTACATCATTTTCATTTTCAAATGTCGAACCAGCCTTGCATACCTGGAATAAACATTTCTTGTTCATGGTGTACAATTCCAGTTATGCATTGTGGATTCAATCTGCTGACACTAAAACTTTCTATGATCATGAAATGTTGGTCTGAAGTTTTGTTGTCACACAATATCTTTGGATGTTGATATTGAAATGTAACAATAAATTAAAAAGTCTTCTATTGTATTTTTAAAATTATTTATTCATATTTCTTCCTTATATTTCAAGGTAATTCACTATGATACCTAGGGTTGGTGCTTCCTATTTTGAAAGTTTACTAATTATTGGTACCATTTCTGAAACATCTGTTCAGACCATTGGAGTGCTTCACAGTTTGAATTCTTTAAATTGATGCATTACATTTAAGTTTTAAAATTTGATCGTGTTGGGCCCGGCGTGGTGGCGCAAGTGGTTAAAGGTCCTCGCCTTGCACTCCCGGGATCCCATATGGGCGCCGGTTCTAATCCCGGCAACCCCGCTTCCCTTCCAGCTCCCTGCCTGTGGCCTGGGAAAGCAGTCGAGGATGGCCCAAAGCTTTGGGAACCTGCACCCGCGTGGGAGACCCGGAAGAGGCTCCTGGCTTCAGATCGGCATAGTATCGGCCCGTTGCGCTCACTTGGGGAGTGAATCATCGGACGGAAGATCTTCCTCTCTGTCTCTCCTCTCTGTATATCCGCCTTTCCAATGAAAAAATAATAAAAATAAATCTTTAAAATTTGATCGTGTAGTATTTCTATAGTTATTAATAATATCCATTATATTTTATTTATATTATATTATAAATTAATATCAATTGTATTGTATTAATTATATATTAATATTAATTAATTATAATATTTTATATTCTATTATATAATTATATTATATATAAATTATAAATATATTTTATGGTACAGTTAGAGTAGGCACATGTTTTCAATGTTTTCACCTGTGAAGAATATGAGGAAAGTTATAACAGTTTAGAAAAAGTAGAATAAGACATTAAAAACAGGGAGAAATCTACCATGTTCCTGGATCTACAGAATAAATATCATCAAATGTACAAAAATAACTTACAGATTCAATATGACCCCAATGAAAATCTCAACAAACACTCTTAACAAACCTAGAAGTTACATAAAAATTCATCTGAAATATAATAGTCGACATTTTCCTGAAGAATAAAAATGCTGCTGGCTCTTCAAATTTAGGGCAATTTCGTTGACGTAACTTCTAGGTGGATCTTCATGGTTCTTTCTGCTCATTCTGGTAATCTCTGCTAATTATCATATATAATCATTTTATGATCATTAATTATTGATATTGCAGGATTAACATATGCTACTTGTAGATGTTTTCTAGTTGATACTCATTTTTTTAAAAGTTCTTCATTCTAAAGAAATGATTACCATTTTTAAATTTTTTTGATTTTGTTAAATACAATTAGAACTAATCTACATCACTTTGAAACACACTTCATGTATGATGTAGGTAATTTACAACCAAATGTTATAAATTAAATTTTGCTGCCCAAAAGGTTTTTTTGCTGAAATTCTAACCCTTCTTCTTTTTTTATTTTTTCTTTGGTGCATGTCCCATTGGGAAATGTCTATTGGCATGCTTTCAGACTCGTTAATTCTTTTCCTTGTCTGTACTCCATCTACTGATGTACTCATCGAGTGTATTGTACATTCCTCTTTGATTCTTAGAGTCCTATGTGTTTATATTGTTCATCTGTTTTTGCATGTTAGTTGAGATTTCCATTAATGTTGTTAACATAATTGGTTAGCTTGAATTTCCCTTTGGTAATAGCGAAATCTATATTTCTGAGTCTTTTTCTGATGCTTGCCTTGCTCCTTCTGACCTTTGTGTTGTCTTATTTTGTCAGCAGTGGTGTTTTTTTAAAAAAAATACTTTAAATTAAAAGCAGGTTGTACTGTATCAGGCAAATGGAATTTGGGTGAAAGGCTTTTGGTGTTGATTTAATATTAATACACCTTTTAGTTAGATTGTTTTTAATATTTCCTGAAGCTATAGAAATCCTGGAAATCTCATACTGATTTTTTTTGTTCCCCCTCTGGCCTTCTTTTCTACTATTTCTTAAACAGGTCCTGAACCTTGCACTTTTTCCAACTATAACTAGCTGCTGTATATTGGTGTCTACCGATCTAGTGGTAAATAAGTGTGGAAGATTATTTTCTAATTTTAGGGTTAAACCTTTCTTTTAGTATACCTGTGTCCTTGAGGTGTGACACATGAAACTCAGCCTTTCCCTGACCACAAACCCATTCACATGATGCAGAAAGGATGGAGAGCCTGAAATTGATAAATGTCTTCAATGCAGGGAAGCTGGGACCTGGTGAAGTCTGTTTCCCTGGCTCATTGCCCTTTGTCATGGAGGGTACTTGGGGTATATTTCAAGATGGTTACATTTTCCTTTTTTGTACTAAGTCAGTAGGGCTATTTTCTTGACCTCTTACCATGACATCTTACAAAATTCCTATGACTAAAGCTCTGAAATGGCTGGGTACCTAAGTCCCAGAAACCCCAGACGTAATTTCCCACTGTCATGCTTGTCTACGCTTCAGCACCAGCCATCTATCAAAATTACCATTTAAATATTTCTCAGTTTATGGTTTCCATCAGCAGCTCCTCCAGATCTCACAAAGCAGGTTTTGACATGAAGAACATAAAGTTGTGTCTTTGATACAGACATCATGATCTGTTGTGTTCTCTCTCTCCAAATTTGAACACAGTGGTTTTCTTACTACCTTAGTTCTGACATTCCTTAAAATAAAGACAATAGTTTTATTTTATTCAGCTTTTTGTTCTTGTTGTTAGGATAACCGACAACCTACCATCCTTTTGCATATCAGCCTTGAAACTGGAAATCTGTAATCATATATTTCAAATAGCTAAATTATTTTTGCTTCAGAACCAGGAACATATCCCCTGATATAACCAGAAGGGAACTGTATACAAAGTCAAAGATATCATGGTCCTCATTTAGTTGAAAAGGTTGGCATTCCCAACTATAATGCTAGGGTTATTTCCGAAACACTTTTATGCACTTCTCTTCCCCTTTTTATTCTTCTGTGTTTTTGCTTGGTAAACTCTTACTGCCTGGTTGCAGACCATCTTTTGTTGACAATTTCTCAGTTCACGTCAGACAAGTTCTCACCCTTGGGCCTTGTATTACTTTTGTATAAGCCAAGCCTTACAGAAAATCCTGATAAATCAGTACTTTACTGACTCAAGTCCCTCATCTCCTACATTTCTTGGAGGCCTGACTTTGGCAGGAATCTTGTTAAGTTACTTTAACAAGAATACCACCACGTTTGAATCCTTTTGGTATGTCCCTCATCCTGATCCTCTCAATCCTCTAATAAAAATCTCAAAAAAAATTATTTAACACTGACAACTTTCTACCATAGTCACATAGATCATTTTAGAAAAATAAAGTTTTCTTTTACATATTAATGAATGTGGGGGGAGAGGTTTAAGAAGGAGATGTATGCTTTGAAGGCATGTGAGCCACAGTAAACAACAGACTTAGTTTGCTAGATAAACTATCCCCTTATAAAACAATTCTGAAAGAATATCATACATGGCTTACAGAGAAGTGGAAGATTAAAACCTTTATGCAATCTTATGTCTGTGTGAAAGTTAGCAAATCGAAAACAGTTCATCCACACATTGTCACAGATTTTATGAAATGTGCATCAATGATTTAGGACATTCTGTCTACAACGAATCATGATATAGCATTTCCCTTGTCAATGGTTAGTATCACTGCAATGTTTCCATTTATTTTTCCTCTATAGATTTTTCTTAACAATTCATATTCAAATCATGTGTGCAGAGCACAGATTGAAGCACAGATTGAAACACCTTAAAATATGAAATGTTGATTCTTGCAATATTTTGGAGTAAATCCTTTCTACCTATAAGAAAATAGAACATAACAGGACTAGATAATACTAGAAAGACCACCCTTCTCTGTGAAGCAGCCAGCTGAAATATTAAGAATTTTCTCTTGTAGTTCATGCACTTACCATATCTTCTTTCGTAAGAACACCATTGACCTTATTTTCACAAATTAATGAGATAGTAATGCTTTCTCCACTTTTAAATTTGTTTATGTTCATGTCTTTCCTCAGTGAATATTATTTTATAATAAATGCCATTATTTTATAATTATTGTTGATCTATTTACCCATAAAATAAGAAGTAATAAATGTATTTCATTTAATTGCATATTTTATGCTAAAAATGCCCAGAAAGCTCTATTTCTGTATTCAGTGACACTCTTCCTCCCACTTACACTTTCAAGTTTAATCATGCGGCCTTCCTTCTTAGACATGTCATTATTGATATGTCTTGTTCTATTGACAGCTATCATCGTATTGTAGAGAATCCTAAGAGAATAGCATGCATTCTAGTCTGACTACATTTCTTATTCTGCTTGTGCATTGAGGTTGACATATTTTCTAACAATCATGTTTTAAAAATATTGTCGAGGGAGCTAATATCCAAGAATTATTTTATTTATATTTCCAATGTTTATTATAGCAGGTACTTAGTCATGCTGCAACCACATGGAAAATGTTAATGAGACCATAAACTCTCCTCTTCTGCACTTATTTTCTTTCAGTGTAAGTCATTTCCTCCGATTGCCTATCTTCGTGCAGGTAGTGAGTTTCACTTAATTGTTCACAATTACAAATGAAGATGCATTGTGAAGTCCTCCCTCAGTTTGTATCTAATACCCCCAAAATAAAGCAGTAGAGCAGCATCTAAGGATATTCACAACTGTGAAAGGAAATGGTAAACTACCCAGCTGGGATAGGTAATCAAAACAGTAATGATTTCTCAGTTCTAGTCTATAGAAGACTAGGGATTGCAATTAAGGAAAATATCCAACTGCTGACATTGTAATTTGTTTATAGAAGGAATAGTGATATGTTTAATCAATGCAGTTATAGAACATATCTAAATGTTCATTCTGGATCACGGCAAGATGAAAAGTGAACGGACAACAGAGAAAATAGAACAGCTAATAGCATACCTTGTTGAGTTCACTACATAGTCTCCAACAAAAGCTTTTTAGATAATGTTTCTGTGACCCTCTGGGCAAAAAGTCACAAATATAAGCATTTTCTTGTTCGATGGAGAACATCTCACAATGGCCACTGTGCTTGTGGGTTTAGAATATTCTTCATATGAAACAGAAAATTATCTCATTGTCAATTCTATGATTTTCCCTCCTTTATGTATATAAAAACTTTTTAAATACTTATTTTGATGCAAGAATTTTATTTAGTTTGTTTCATGGTACATATAGTATAGATTTGGATAACTGATTTTTGAAGAGTGGAAATTGATGAATATTTCCCACAAATTTGGAGGTCGGGGAATCCAAGAGCGAGAGATCTGTCTACAGCTTTCTTGCCCTGGCAACCTAGGTGTGGGAGGAAGACAGAAGGGCAGGATACCCTAGAGCAAGAACAGACAAAATTCAATTTTACAACCATCTGGCTTCCACAATAATGGCTTTAATACATTCCTGGGGACAAAATCTTCCTGATGACCTCACTACAGCTTGGAGGTCCCTATCTCTCTATACTGTTGAGTTGGGAATGAAGTTTTCCATAAGTGAGATTTGGGAATCATATTCAAATCATACAAGCACATTCTTGCACTTATGATTTTTTTTATAACTTCTGGTAGCATTCCATTCTGCTTGGGCATAAGGCTGAAAGTGAATATCTATAACTACTAGTGACTATTCTATACTCCTTGTCAAGTCCACATTTTTTGTCATTTTTACAACTGACCATGTGAGCTGCTGTATTATCACTGCCCCCTCCCACAAATGTACATCAGGTACACACTGGAAGAACACAATCAAATGCTAAGGATACTGAAGTCGTAGCATCAAGGGTCACCGCATAGAGTGAGTTTTCATTTCTGCAAAATAAATCATGTTCTAAAAAAAATTACAGTATGGACTGTAGGAAATGGCTCAGGGAAAAAGAGAAATATGGGACTCTGAAGGCTTGTCCACATTTACCATGACAGAAAAACCCTAGAAACTGCAGTAGCACATCTAGATTGAGAAAAATCTTGGAATCTATTCTCAATATGACAAAGCACTGAATATGTAATTTCCAAGTCAATGGTTAAACAACATTCAGAGGGAAAAATAGAAATAAATGTCAGGAAGTTCGTTTGTTCTAATGAGCAAATCATTTGGCTAAGAGATTTTTTTTTACTTTAAAAATATTATTAAAGTAGCCTTTTTCCCCTCTTAAAGATTATATTTCATGCACCTTTATTTTGTCTCTCCTCAGACATTTTTTGTTGTTAGTATAACATTGAAAATTGAATAGATTTAATGTATTTGGTATAATTGTAAGAATATGATTTATACAATTTTAAATATATTACATTCTTTATTCCTACCATGCCATCTTTCCATCTTCTTTTCATCTTTTTAAGTTTTTGAAATAATACGTTTTTAACTGACACTTAAAGATTTAATACTGTTCTAGTGTTCAAGCAGAAGAATGTCATTCAACAGGAATATAGGCCTTTTATATAAACAACAACCGATTGAGAGGACACCAATTTAACTCATTTATGGCATGGTTGGATCATTAGGATATGAAACAAGGTCTGGTTTCCCTGCATCTGCTTGCTCCGAGCTCTCTGGCATTAATCACTGAACCTGTATTTTCTAAGCAGTGTCAGACACAATGCACACTTACTTATCCATGTCTTACCCTCTTCATCTTTTCCCTAAACTGGCTGTTCCCTTTTCTGTCCATAGCTTTTGTGGACTTGTGCGTAATGCCTGATGTAATCTTGCATTCATAAGGCCACTTTGTCAGGCAACCTTGTCTTACTCACTGAGATCTCTGTTAGCATATTTGTGTTATTTTATAGTTCTCATTCATAAGAATTGTGCTTTAGCATAGTTGAATAATTTTGAGATTGTGTTCCATCATGAAGAATTCAGGATTATCATTATTAATCACCATTGGAAACCCAGGCTTGCTCACTAATACATTTATAAACAAGAAAGGCATCCTTCTGTCTTACAGGGAAGAACTCTCCATGTGTGAGAACAAGCCCTTACATAGGCTGTATCTATGAATTATGTTGTCTGCCTCATTTAAAAGACACTCTAGCAAGCTCATTGGAGCAGACAGTAATAGAATCGCACCTCTTTTATGACTTTAGCAAACTATTTATCCATTCATTTGAGGAACTGCAAAGAGACAGGAAGAGATAATCTTTCATCTTTTACTTCCCAGCAGTCACATAAACCAGGATTGGGTTAGGCCAAATACAACAGGAAGAAACTTCATCTGGGTCTTCCCCATGGGTGCAGGATCTGAAGCACTTTGGCCGTCCTCAGCCTTCCCAGATACAACATCACGGTGGCAGATGTAAATGGAGCAGTGGAACTTGAACTAGTAATAAATATATGATAACATGTTCAACATGTTATTTTAACCCACTGTACCACAATGCCAACCTGATTTGGACCTCTTGCAGAGTGATACCATGATAAGAAAAATCTTTAAAATTATCCTAGCTGCTAAAGCCCTTGTCTTGCATGGGCCAGGATCTCTTACAGGCACCAGTTCTAACCCTAGCAGCCCTGTTTCCCATCCAGCTCCCAGCTTGTGGTCTGGGAAGGCAGTTGAGGACAGCTGAAAGCCTTGGGACCCTGATCTGCATGAGACCCAGAAGAAATTCTTGGTTTCTGACTTCAGATCGGCTCAGTTCCAGCCATTGTAGCCACTTGGGGAGTGAATCAGTGGAGTGAAGATCTTCCTCTCTGCCTCTCCTGCTTTCTTTGTATATCTGACTTTACAAAAAAGATAAAATAAGTCTCAAAAAATTATCTCTAGAAAACAATGAGGTTCTTTGGTTTATGTATTTAATTGTGAAGTCTTGCAATTTCAGAATCTCCTACCTTGTATTACAGGATTGTGATCATGTTGAGCATATTTATATATTTCTTTTTAACTTATTGAATGTTCATTAACCATCATGGTGGCCTTCATGTTAAAACGAAGCTACATCATAATGAATTTGTTGAATTAAAGTTTATTAAGTTCTTATATTTTAAATCTGGAATTCATGTTCAATTTAAAAATAGATTTTCCACTAAACTTTCTATGAATAGCAAGACACTTTCCTATTTGAAGAACAAGAACAGATTCTGATGAGGCTGAAAATGGTAAAAACTCTGATAATGTGAAATGATAAGTGGAGGTAGGAATTCCATGATGCTACTCATAGATGTCTGCATAATCCTTCTATCCACAGTTAATCTTATTGGTTGATAGTGTTGATAATCTTATTGATTGATATTTAACAGAAGTTTTCTTGGTATAGTCTAGAGAACAAAGTGCAGCCACATTCTTTTCCCTTTAATAATTTCCAAATTCTCTTACCAGATACCATGGGCTACATCCTTTAATGCTAATGTTAAGCTTTTCTTTGTTCTCTACTTCACCAACATATAAAATATACACATGTTTGACCACACAAAAAAAGAAATCTAATCATTTATAATGAAAAAACACGGGACATAGGAATTGTGCTTCACTTTGTTCTTCTGGTCTTTGTTGGCTCATCCAAAGTCTATCCTAGGGAAGAAGTGATCTGGCCAATGTCTTCAGTTCCAGGTGGCAGCACACTTATAAGTCACCAGCCTCCTAGGCAGAGCAACTTCTCTGTCACAGAGCTGGTATAAAATTGTGTTTTGGCAAGACTTCTACTACTCTGCCCCTCTCTCAGCTGGAAACTCTGCCAGTGTGACATAATTTAGTGGGAAAGGGAGAGAAATAAATTATACATCATTGTAATTAAATGTGAGAGTGTCACTCATAAGATGGTCATACCATTCATAAAGACCTTCCCAGATTATTACATTGAACTTCTTAATTTGGTTCTTGTGAAATACCTAATTTTATATGTAATTGAATGAATATCCATGGCAAATAATTTTAAGGAGCAAGTGAACATGAAGACTTGTTCAGCTGGTCAGTAAGTATTAAACTCCATTCTTTTCTTAATTCATATTGATATCTTCATGTCCTCTGAATTTGTAACTCGAATATGGAAAAGGTCATGCATTCAAAAAGTGTCCTGCAGTTTGCCTGCAATCAGTCTTCCCACTGTCCATTTTTTTAAGCTGTCATATCAGGTGCTCACATAAGAAAATTAACCCAAGGTAACCTTAGGTTGATGAAACTGAGAGCTAGTTAAGTGGGCTGTGGACTAGGCAGTAGAGTAAAGCACCTCTGTGTAAAGAAAATATAAGCTCTTGGAATGCTAAAATAATGCCTAAAGCAAACTATGTTATATTTCCTCTATGGGGAATGACTGTGATTAGATTTATAATACAACAGAAAGAATGTTCTTTGATACTTTCTGAGGCTATTGAAAACAATGACTCTCAGTTGGCACAGGAAATCTATCATTTCAAAGTTTCAGCAAGCATTTTAATCACTACATATTAGTGTTAAATCTTTACAGTTAAAATTCAGTGTCCTTCAAATAATTACAAGTCTCCTAATATAATGGCTCATTTGACTATTACCTTTAATTTGCATAGCACCTCTCCTAGGAACAAATGTGATTTGTAGAATTTTCTCATTAATTCTTCTAAAAGCATAGCCAGGAGAAAAAGCCAAGAGAAATTAGAAAAGGCGTTCTTTCTAAATTAAAGGATGTCTTCTATAGCTTTAAGAAAAATCATCTACATATAGAATAACTGTTATGTGATGATCGCTTATGTTTTATTTTAAGATTTATTTTTTTAATTTTTATGTGAGGTCAGATATACAGAGAGGAGGAAGGATAAAGAGGAAGATGTTCTGTCTGCTGATTTACTCCCAAAAGCCAAACCTCTGGAGCTGAGCCAATCCAAAGCCAGGAGCCCAGAGCCTCTTCTGGATCTGCCACATGGGTACAGGATCCCAAGGCTTTGAACAGTCTTTGCTTGCTTTCCCAGACAACAAGCAGGGAGCTGGATGGGAAGCAAGGATGCTGGGATTAGAACCAGTGCTCATATGGGATTCAGGAACATGCAAAATAAGGACTTTAGCTACTAAGCTACCGCACTTAGCCCGAATAGCTTATGTTGATAAAAGCCAGAAATTCCCCAAAGATATTTATAAAGATGATCTTTATAACAATTTAAATTAAAAAGGTAGACTTTTTTTGTGACAGCATTGAGAAAAAAAAAATCCTTGCTTATACTCAGTAATTTATATAATGCTTGATGCAATCTTGAAGATAATATAAGAAGCCTTTGCCAACTAAAGTCTATAATGCTAATGCAGCAGGGGAATGGCCCAGGCTTAGCACTGGATCCACAGCAAGGAGGTGAGAACATTGCTGCTGTATAAGTTGAGTCATGCAATCTTTTTAAATCTTTGCCTTAATCTTTTCAAAAAATGTTTTCTTTGAATAATCAGCCATTTTCATTGCGTGGCTTTCCCACAACTTGAAATATGTGAAAGTTTTGGATCTCACTGGGAGTGGAATGAGGTACAGAGGCAGCCAAGGCTTGCTTTTCCATTGAATTGGAAGCAATTCAATACGATGCAGACATTGGCTTTGTTGGTGAACTGCCAGAAGCTATGCTGCAGCTTGAGAATCCTGGGTGTTGGTTAGACCAGGCAAGGTAGCTCCACCCACCGGCAAATGGGCAGGAATGGGCCATATCTTAACACACTGGCATGTGCAGAAGTCAGGCTGAAGTGTGGGTAATGCCAGAGTAGTCTATCATATCTACCAATTTGCATGAGCCAGGGATGGAGTAGACTGGCCAGGACTAGGCTGTAGTACCTGCCAGTAAGAGTTCGGACTCAGGTCAGGACAGGACAGGCTAAAACATTCAGTTGAAAAGGCTGAAACAGGAGATGAGCAATGCAGAACTGTGTCAGAGCAACCACTGGCACACACAAGATTGGTGGCTGGGAATAGGTTTGGATTGGGTAGCTAAGGGGTGGCACAGTTGGGTTTTGGTTCCTACTGGTGAGAACAAGAGGCAGAAAGGGGTAATGATCTGGGTTGTATATGGCTGCAGTGTCCCTCAGCATGATTATGGGCTGGATCTGAGGTGTGCCAGACTGGGTTAGACTCCAGCACCCACTGGTGTTTGTGCAAACCAGGATGGATGTAAGATGGGCTATGCTAGCTCTTGGCACCCACTGAACCACTCAAGAGCTGGGCCTGGGTATGAACGATGTGGCTGGACTATAGCATCTAAAATAAGAGCCAGAATGGGTGTGAGCTGGTCAGGCAAAGCTGCTATATCTACCAGGACAGGAAGTGGACTAAGTCAGTCTGCACCAAAGACCCACATGTGTGCACAAGATCTGGCATTGAGAGGAAACCTGATACAGGAGCATAGAGAACTACTTCGTTAAAATGCAGTCCCTGTAAGTTAGCACAAGAACCTAAACTGGGAGCAGCCCAGGCCTGCCAGGTTAGATACCTGCTGGCATATATGTGGGTCAGATCTAGGGGCAGACCTGGCTTGGCCAGTTCATAACAGACACTGGCAAATCTGAGAACCAGGTTGGGGAGAAGGACAGACCAGGTCCTACTGAAGCATCAGCCAGTTTACATTAAGCAGGGACTGGGGGCTGGTTGGACCAGGCTAGGCTACAACACCCACAGCATGAACTGGAACTGAGCTCAGACAGGCCGGGCCATAGTACAGCACCTGGCAGAAAATGCTAAGAGGTGGGCTATATCAGATTGGTCTGTTACACCTACCAGACACCTGAGACCCAGGGGAAGGGATGCCAAGCCTGGTGTGGGGCACTGCATGCTACCCTGCTGGGCCACTGATGAATATTAGAACTGAGTCAGGAGGTAGACCATGCCGGGCAGGGCTCCAAAATCTGTTGGCCTGTTAGTGGGAGAACCAGGTTGGGCTAATAGTCTCTATCCACTAGTGCTTGCATGAACCAGAATAAGTGCAGGCTGGTTGGGCTTTGCTGCAACATTGGCTGGCAACTGCGGGGACTGGGGTAAACCCTATCAAGTCAGATTGAGGAAACACCTGAAGATTGCAAAATCCAGGACTGCAAGTGAGCCCAGTAGGTAAACTGTGGGCACCTCTCCGATGGGCTGCAAATGCCATTGGTTAGCATGAGAACCAGGGCTGGGGAAGGACCTGAATAAACAGACAGTGATATCTGCAGGCATGAGTGTGGGCTGGATAGTGCAGTCAGTTGGGTTGAGCTAGGATCCAACATCCATTGATGTGTATGACCGATGCTGCACATATAGGCATGCACAGGACCCAGGAATGGAGTGGTTGTGGTCGGGATTACTGGGGAGTGAATTGACTAGGCTGCAGTTCCCACTGGTGTGCATGAGAGCTGAGTGTGTAATGGGCTGGACTAGGCTGGGCCACAGCATACATTGGTTTGTGTAAGGCTTGGAACTGGAGACAAAACTAAAGAGCAATTGCAACCACCAGTGTGTGCATAGGCTAATGTGGATAATAGACTAAGCCAGACAACCTATTGGCAAGCACACACAAGAGTTAGGTCTGGGGTCACCTCAGATAAGGTTTGTTTGTGAATACCCCCAACTGAATGGCTGGACTCAGAACTCCAACCATAGGGAGAATTACAGAATTAGTAGACTGATGATGGAATGCATGTGTCAGAACTGGGCCTCTTTAGTGGCTTAAATGGACTAGTCCATGGCAGACCCAGACGCACAGGAAGAACATGGCTGTATATCTGGGACCACAGCACAAGAAAAAAGACAAAACAGATTGGTCATCTACCTCAGCCAAGAATTGACAGCAAATATCTGAGTGAATGGAGACTCTAAGATGGACTATTTCAGTCAATGAACCTTGGAAGGATTTCCTAATCCTTAAATTGGCAAGATCCACAATATTTCAGAACTACGGAAACCACATAAACAGAACTCTTTGAGCATGTTCTACATCAGGGACCTTGGGAGGCTTTCGGGTGACTGTTCCCCATCCCCGGGAACTAGGGAAATTGGGAGGCTGAATATAGCTTCTCCCTGTTTATCTCTGTTTCCCCTAACCCTCGACCTTTCCCACCTTGATCAACTATGAACACCATCAAATATTGAAAATTAAATACCATATATTCTCTCTTATATAAGGAAACTAACATGGAAAATGTAACTTCAATAGTTCAATCCATACTGGGGTTTTTTGTTTGTTTGTTTGTTTGCTTGCTTGCTTTTTTGGCTATATCCTATGTGTTTTGATGTTTTTTATTTCAGTTTGGTTCATTCCAAATAATCTCTTATCTCCAGTCGAGTTCATCACTGCCTCATGAATTATACGATGACCTCATTCTTCCCAAGAGACTTCTGTGTTTCCTTTTTGTCACTCGTGTGTTGGTTACTCAGTGACATGCTTTTTTTTTACTCATGGTACTGTAATTTTTTTGTTGATCTTGTTATTGTTGTGGCTGTTCTAACTCATACCAGTTGTTGACCTTGTTTCATGGCTTCTCACATATGGTAATGTTTAGTGATAGAGTACTGGGGTCTATCATATACAGATGTTGGGGTATAATGAAACATGCATCACTGCATCCAAATGAAAGAAGGATTCCCAATGAAACTGTTGGACATGTGTAGACGATGGGATGCTGGACTGTCTGACATTGTCTGTACCAACAATGTCGGGGTACACTTAAATAAGAGACTTGTGGAATTATGATTCTTTATGAAGGACTACACTATGGTAACATAATGGAAAAAATCTGATGGGGTGGGAGTGGTGCGGGGGGGGTGGAATTCCAACCTATACAAAATTGTACTACACAATTCAAAATTCAAAATTAAAATAAAAAAAAAAAAACAGAAAAAACTGGAGAGGCAGTTGCTGGTGGCTGCTTGAATTACATTAGGCCCTGCTAACCATGCAAAATACTAGGATGTATTTCCTGTTTCTTGGTCCAGTCCAATTGTTACAATCTTTAAAGAAATGAATCAGCAGATTGAAGATCTTTTATTAATTGTCTTTCAAAAGAGTAAATATGAATATTTTTATGTATATACCTTAAGAACTATGGGGGGAATAAAACTCTCCTAGCCTTTTCTCTTGGCTTTGCTTTTAGGCTTGTTTTAAACCAGCATATATTTAAATTAGTAAATTTATAAACTAGTATATAAATCCATAGAATTTAAAACTCTAATATGAGGAGTTGGGCAATAGAATCTCTTTAAAGAAGTAGTCAATTCACTTGGAATGGTGGTGATTTACATGAGTGAGAGAAAAAATTGTAGACTGGCCATGGAGGCCCCAAACTCAAAGGTCTTTGCCACAGTCACTATACAGTTCTTGAAAATACAAGATAGAGAATCTGATCAGGGGACTTCTACAACATAGCAGACAATCTGATGTCATCAAAGGCCTTGCTTTTCCATGTCTCAAGGAAGTGTAGGCTGATGGAGTACATATCCACATTGCCATCGATCAACTTTGAAGTTGCCTAAATGAATATGCAGCCAACAACTTAAGCAAAATCCCATGGGCAAATTGAACAGGGTGACAATTTTTCCTAGGGAGCCAGCATCAAGCACAGGGTACCATGAGGTTGGTTCAGAGAAAAGGTATAATTGATAGCCAGCTGGAGGAGCAAAGGAGCTCCTAGGAGTATGCTCCCTGGTTGACCAGCAGCTGCAGAGAGGTACCTTGCTTAGCACCATTGAAGTTCTAGGCCAGTGGTGCTGATTGGATAAACACTGATTCCCAGGTATAAGGTCCAGGTTTGTACAAGCAGGTTAATTGGTGGCATCTGGTGCATGCATGAGGCCACTCATCCCACACTCACTTGAGTGAGGCTGCTTTTTTGCTGGGACATGTGGTTCTGCACTTCTGAGATTGTCTAATTTAAAGCCATTATCTTTGCTGTACATTAATGGGACAGATGGGTCCAAAGACCTTTAGGTATTATAATAAGAACAAATTTCTTGTAAGTAGATTGTGTCGGAAATATTACAGGTGAGTTTTTAGTGTTAAAGACACAAGAGGGTTTTCAATCAATTTATGAAAAGGCCTATAAAGCAATAAAGAGGGCTAAAAATATCAGATAGATATTGTGGTATATACTGAAAGGATAATAATGCTGTTTAAAAGAATCCTTCCCAGCCCCATTAAAAAGAATAAAATGCAAGCAACTGTGTTCCTTATGGAACAGCCATAGCAGTCCAAAAAAAACCCAGGGAATGATTCTGGACCACAGGAGCACCACTGAGTTCAGTGGATCAAGAAATAGGCATTGACAGAACAACATAGTAAGAGTAAAGTCAGTAAGAATTCCAGACTCGGTATGGTTGACTAAATGATGAATCAGGACTTTATAACGGTTTGAAATATTCACTAAAATAGCCAGAAGCAATCTAGGAGAAGCAGCAAGGTCCTTATGTAGGGAGTCCCTGTGATTATTTCCTAAAACTAGGCCTGGAAAGTGAAGACAAATGCTTCAGTTAACCTGAGGAGCAGCATTTAATGGTGGCAGTGGCAGTAACAGTTCAGGAAGACAACCCAGGGGTAGTTATTCCAGGGGACCCACTGGAAAGAACAGTCTCCCTTCCCTTTCCTTCATATTAGCACTGACAGCATTGTAGCAGAGAACAAATGGGAATAGACTATTCTGAAGAGGCATTTCAGTAGCATCTTCAGTAGGAAGACCATGGGACCAATTGATCCCCACAGGAGGCACAGTTCTTCTGACACTTGAACAAATGCTCCACTGCCTCAGCAAAGCCAGAGAGATCCTATGCAGAAAACGAAATGTCTTCTGTCAGGATTATTCATGGACCAGTGCCCTCAGGGAACCACAAATTAAAACAATAACTCAAATGTCATGGATATGGAGAGAACACAGAATCACAAAATAGAATCCATTTCTGAAAAAGAACTTCAAGCTTCTCATATGTGTGACTCCATATCTGATGAAATGAGTCAAGAGAGATTTGCCACAAGCTTAGATGGAAAGAGTAGTATAATTAAATGCTACTCTCATTCGATTCCTTATTAAAAATGTAACCTTCTGATATAAATGAGGCGTGTGACAGTGCTTCCTTTGCTCATATAGGCTTTCTTTCTTATTAAAAGTTCAAATGATACTATGTATTTTAATATTTTAATATTGGATCATGCTTACTTGTTTTTCTTGGATTCAAAATCATCCCTAAAAACATTTTGTTCATTTCCATCCCTATATTGCTACTAGTATTTAATAGTTACATTTTATATTCATGTTTACCTTGGACCTGTAATATGATTATAATGTAAATAATCATAGCTTTATACCTATCATCTCAAACACCCTCATTAATTCAGCCTGTGAAATTCATTATAGGTCAGGTTGTGATTGGGCTTAGATGAGTAAGGGAAGTCTTGCCTCCTTGGAATTCACTATCCATTTGGGGAGAGAAAGAGACTAAAACAGAATACAAAAGCAACAAAGTAATATACCATGCTGCAATATATTTTTGGAAACGGTAGAGTAACAGATGTGATTCAGGGACTCCCCATCTTTTGCCATGGGATACTGGACACCACCTGAGAAACCTTCTAGTAAAGGCGCCACAGACAGAGGCAAGCCAATAGGGCCCACCTCTCCATTCTTTGAGGTTCTGCAGAACCATAAACCAAAATAAGTCTTTCAATAACTTAGTTAACCTGCCTCATTAAAGTACTAGACAGCTGAATGTTATAAATATTTATGGATTTTGTGGTACTTGTACTTTCTAGCCTATGAGTATTTTCAGAATCAATAGTTTATATTCACATTGACAGTTATTATGAAAAGTGACACTCAGAGATGTCAAATGAATAACTAACAGGATAAATACATAATAAAGACAAGACCAAGCTCAGATGCTTTACATCTTCAACTTGCTTCACCGTTGTGACAGTAGAACCTACTGATGAAAGGTGGTTGTGCCAAACTGAAGGTAACAGTAAGGGCAGTTTCGAACAATGTGAGTTCAAATCTTCTCTAGTGTGAGGAAAGAGAGACATGGGCATGGGTTCTTCCCCTCTGCATTAGAGATGCTATTTCCTAATATGACGTTAATGATGAAATGCAATGATATGATGTGGTGGAGCAGAGCAGAGCCACAAAAACAGGCAGAGCTCCTGGTCTTGCTTATTTGCCTGAGATGGAAGGCTTCAGTAAATCTGGAAGATTTAAGTCTTAAAAACTGATTGATTTCGATATTCTGAGGCTAACTTAACATTCTATCTGTATTAATTTCCAGTTCCTGAAAATAGCTCCAATTATCATGTAATTATCCATGCTGCAGCCAATGGGTCTTGCCTATACTTTATTTCAAAAATCACATTCCAACCTCCGAGTTCCTGAGCCTCCTGCCTCTCACGCACACAACCCCGGACCTCTCCACCGAAACAGCATCCGGCCGAGCCACCTGAATGGCTGTGCCAAAAGGCTGGCTATGCCCCGAAGGGACCCAGCCTTCCCTTTCAACCCTGGTAGCCCGTTGGGGCACCTCCAATAGTCCCTGTACCTCCTATGCTTGCCCCCCAGGTGCCAGTGTTTCTCTGGAGCCACTAGTCTGCAGAGAGGAGGCCGGAATGTGCTTTTGCACCTCTCTCAGTAGCAGAACTGAAGACTAAAGGTTTCTGTATCCCAGCAATCATCAGAGCCATGACATGCCTCTTTTCCTCTCCTTGTCCTGCAACAGATTTCTCATACACTGACCCATCCCCCACCCCACATCTACCTGCTGGAAGCTGAGCTGGTACAAAACCTCCTCTGACAAATTCCCACTGAGGAAGGTGCCTTTGCAGTAAACACCTTTGTCCACTTGGATGGAAAGATGGCCCATTTTTTCTGTTCTGCGTCAATGGATCTAAAATCCAAATTCAGTATATGAGCCTGCTTGCCACCATCCTTCAGCCTTGTGACGTTACGTAGAAAAATAAATATAGGGCCCGGCGCGGTGGCGCAAGTGGTTAAAGGTCCTCGCCTTGCACGCCCGGGATCCCATATGGGCGCCGGTTCTAATCCTGGCAGCCCCGCTTCCCTTCCAGCTCCCTGCCTGTGGCCTGGGAAGGCAGTCGAGGACAGCCCAAGGCTTTGGGAACCTGCACCCGTGTGGGAGACCCAGAAGAGGCTCCTGGCTTCGGATCGGCATAGTATCGGCCCGTTGCGCTCACTTGGGGAGTGAATCATCGGACGGAAGACCTTCCTCTCTGTCTCTCCTCTCTGTATATCCGCCTTTCCAATGAAAAAATAATAAAAATAAATCTTTAAAAAAAAATAAAAAAAAAAAAGAAAAATAAATATAAAGCATGACAGAACAGAAACTTAAAAATTGTAAGTTAGATTAAGCTAGCTGATAGATAACACGAAAAAACATTGGTGCTAGTACTTTCCCACTGCAAACATGTTGAAAGTGAAGAACGCATAATACGTGAACAGATAGCAATTATACCTTCCCTAGAGTAGCCTGGTTTATTGAAAATTCTGGAGTATTTAGCATGACCTCATTGATATCGCACCCTGACTTCAGAAATGCTGCTAGGGGGCGGGGTGTGAGTAGACTCATCTCCAACATCATATTAACATGGAATTCTTCCCCTCCCTCTAATATTTATTAAGATGTACTTAATTGATAGACAGAGGTATCACTACTCTATCCACTTGTTCACTCCCTGAATGACCCAGCAGCTGCAACAGTGCCTTGCCAGATTCAGGAATCTAGAATTCCATCTAGTCCTTTCCTACAGAGGTAGTGCATCCCTGAATAGTCAGGTCTACCATTGCTTTCCCAGGAAAAATTGGGAGCTGGTGTGTAAGCTAAATAGTCAAAACTCATACTAGCTCTCCAATAATAGTGACATAAAAATGGCAGCTGCAATACTGCCCACCCCAGCCATAGTATTTTAATCATGTTATTTGTTATTTTGGTAATGTGGCATGAGTCAAGTATATCCCCAGGTGGGTATCTCGTTGTAAATCAAATGACATTATTTCTAATTAGGGAAAAAAACAAATGTGATTAGAAAAGCTTAGGATAAAATTGCAAAATTTCAAGGTGGAGAAATAGCAATCAGTATATCATAATACGATGTATTTTCAAATTTGTGTCCTTTTGGAAAGCAGTATGGATAGAGGCCTCACATTTGGGAGTACGTGGGATCAAGGCCCACCAGTGCTACTAATACAGGTACTGGCTAATGTGAACCTGCAGAGGCATGCTATGATGACTCAAGTGCTTGAACCCCTGCCAGCCCTGTGGAAGACTTAGCTGGAGTTATGGCTTCACATGCCTGGGCAGTAGTTATTGTGGGCATTTGGGTATGGAACCAGAAAATGGAACAAATCTCACTCTCTACAATCTCGCCTTTCAAATAAATAAAAATGAATTTTAGAATTCCATAATATATTAATCTCTGCATGAATATTCTTATAAAGCTAAAGTTTTCCTTTTAGTAAAGTATACTGTCTTCATGATTTTACTAAACAAGCTTATTATCTGCTTAAATTTGAAATTGTCAAATATATGTTGCCGTATATAAATCATGTTGTATTTTATAAACCTAGTTACAAAAACTTTGATTTTGATGAGCCACTTTTTTAATTAAAGAAATGAAATTTAGGAGTAAATATATACCTCAATATATATATGCATGCAGTTTGAAGCGTACTAAAGAATTATACTAAAAAATACTCTATTATTTTACAATTCATCATAAGTGTATGAGAGTTTTACTTCTTCACAATATTTCTATTTTATCCCTTTATATCTTTTCCAATAACCCATGAAAAATGATACTGAATTTGATTATTTTAGGATAAAATATGATTTGCCTATCTGCTGACCCTTGTAATTGAAAAATATGTACTTTTTAAAATTATTGGATTATTCACACTTTTTCTTCATAAAACCATATCCATACAAATTAGGCATTTTGTGTATCATAAGCGTTATGGTTTTGGCATGTATTCTTTCCATTTTGATTTGCTTTAATATACCCATTCTATCACGATTTTCCTGTAAGTTTTCTGCCTATGAGAACAGAGGTAATGAATCGTTAAAGAGGGAGAAGAGCAAGCAGTGCGATGAGCAGAAGGTGTGGCTACTGCGTGTAAACAGGAAATTCAAAGGATTGGATGTTATTTGCTTTCACTTATCATTTTCAAAACTCTTTGCTGAAAACCATATTAAGATGATGCTCATAGGTTCGAGCTTGTTCAAACCATTTCCTAACTCAGCGGATGGGCTTATAAGTTCTTCTAATGAATCATTGAATTATGTTTATTGTCTTTGGATACTGAAAGTAAATGTTATTTTGATTACTTCACATTGCAAATTGGTATCACTTTAAAGGGAATAATTTAAGAGATAATTTAAAGTTTAGATGCTTTTATTTATAGAAAGACGTTGTATAATCAGGTGAAAAGATATTTTCATTTTAGTGGATAAGAAATGTTTTCACACTTAAACTTGAGATGTGCCAGTACATATTATTAAGAAACAGTGATAATCCTGTATTGTTCATTCCTTCATTGCCAAGGAATGTTTTAGAATGCAGATTTTGATAAAACATATCCCAGATGGACCCTTAGACTCTGTCTACCAAGCTTCCATGAAGAGCTGTTGTTGCATAGAGATCATCTGTAATATAAGCTTATGGCTGAATTAGATCTATTTCTTGCATAATTTCTATTTTCTGCAGAGCATAAGCAGACTTTGTTTTACTTTCTTGATTGCTCTAATTACCACAGGTTTTTGGCAGATTAAAGTGAACTGTTGACTGTAGCCAAAGGTCTGGCAGTGGTAGACATTATATAACCTGCATAATTTGTGTTATCAAAAAATAGAAACAAAAAATAAAATGCCTAAATATAACTAGGCATAAGAGTCAACAGCTTAGGTAAAAGGGTATAATGTCCTTTTTCTCTTATTTACAAAAGATTTTCAAAACCATGGGATACTTCCACAAGCTAAGTGATGTTAGGATGTTGACATTTGATTTTACGCTCCATATTTGGCAATGACACTGACTTGGGGATAAGAATAAGTCTTACCAGGTGTAAAGCTCTTCTTTAGAAGCCCTCCCCTCCTCCTTGGCTAGAGTATCAACAATAGCAAACTATGTAGTAAGGAGACTTCTAACTAAAATATACAATACACAGCAAGAGATACAATGTGGAGAAACAAAGTAACAAAAGTCTTTCTGATGAGCCCCACTGTCCTTAAAAAACTGCCAACTATTTCAGGAAAAAAATATATATTCGCTTGTGCTGACAAAGCTTCAAACAAGCAACTAATTATTTAGATGGATATCTGAGCTATACTTCTGAACTTTTGGAAGTTTACCTGTCATCCCTGACTGATTAATCTGATAATCTCTTTATCTGTACTCCCCAGCAACATCTCCATCATTAACTTATGCCACCTTCTCATACTCCAGTGGTTTTCCGTGCTGTAAGTGGGTCAGTCATAAACCAATGATCAGGGACATGTAACAGCATATCTTATATTCTTAAAATCAAATAGGCTACTATCCTTCTCTTTCCCTCTTCCTCCTAAAAATAAAGCAGTTCTGCAATTCTTGTGAAAGGAAAGATGAGCTTGGCGGACAGCTTCTTGTCCCAGCTGTTAATGTGTTATTTTCTTCACCCTACAAGGTTGTTAGGCACTCTATTATGAGAGCACAGAAATAATTCAGATTTTCTCTTATGCCAATGACCCTCAAATTTCCTTTGCTACATGTGAGAAAATAAGCATTTGTAAAGGAGGTTTGCTTACTTATTTTTTTTTTCATTTCTTATATTTTTATTCATTTCCATTAATGACAGATAATGCCACCTTGAACAATTCTACTTTGGGGTATTTGCTGATGGTTTCATAAGCTCGACGTTGTTGGCTTAGTTCTAGATTTAGATCTAGAACTTCATGGACAGATTCTCTGAGAAAATTCCTCTAGGCTTTTCCCCACCTACTGGTGATACATTTCACAGTCACACAGAGCTGGGCAACCTGATTTTTATCTATGGACTTGGAAATCTGTAAAACTCCTACTTTATTTCTTTGCTAATTGTTCTGTGATGACACAGTGAGAGAAAGGAAATGGGTTGAAAAATAGGTTTCAAATATGGATTACCAAATTCATAACTGTCTACTTGAAGACATAAGCATGCAACTTGTAAACATGTTACAGAAAAGAGCAATTGATAATGATACACGCAAGCTGTACTACTTTAATTGCCTTGCAACATGCTTTGCAAACTTTTCCTGAAGACTTCAAAACAAAGTCTTATTTATCAGTGCATCTCAGGACTTGTTCTAGCATGTGTATATGTGAATATATAGTCATCATAAAATTACATTTCCAATAAAATAATTACATAGGAATATCGTAAAACCCAGAAAAATGAATTTGCAGTAAGATAGAAAAGTAGGAGGCAGTTAGCAAAGTTGATCCTTGAGATACATAAAGGGTATGAAACATGAACTTCCTAAGGGGGCAAAATCAGGAAGAGGGAGATGTAAATACATTTTCCTTCAGTAACTTCAGAAGGAGACCCGTGATTGTTACCTTTGATTGGTATCGATTGATGACCTTCAGTCACATGTTCCTGGCCAGGAAGAAAAGTATACTCCGATTCCATCAAGGTTATTAGCAATGATTAGGAGAATGGAGTCTTCTAAAATTCACATGAATAAGAAGGAGTAATACAATCACCAATCTCTTTCAGTGATATTACTGGATATGGGATGATCATTTACTTGGATACCTACAAGATACACTGAAATGTCCTATGTTTAGCCTCATATTATGCCCAACAACTAAGTCTGAGAGAAGACTTGAGAAAGCTGTCAGCAAAAAGAGAACCTCAAGTGCCTACCAGCTTCTGGCTTTGTCTGAATGGTGACTAAATGGCGAATGCTTGATCTGTGACATATGTATCTCGTCTAAGTGGGACTGTTCAATTTTATTTTTAAAAGGATATAAATATTTAAGAACCAAAGTTCTATAGATTTGTACGTTTTTGCTTTGACTTCTTGGGCAGCATTCTCTCAGGTACATAAAATATAAACTACTAAGTGTTATTCTCAATTCTGTACAGGGCATAATACAAATCAATCTTAAAAAGAACTTCATAACAGTGTATATTTATTAGAATATGTTAGCTGAAAATAATTTTTAAAATGTATCACCTAAAATGCCTATCACTGAGTTTACTGAGTGCCTTGGAAAAAAATCACATATTGATGAGATAAAGCATAGCATGGCTTCCTCAGTCACAAGATGAGACATACATACAATGGTAGATGGAGCTAAAGGCTGGCAAAGCCATACACAAAAATAAATGAAACCCGTGATACTTCACAGCCCACCTCAGCTTAGAGATCAAATCAGAAGTGAAATATTTCTTTTAGCTATTTGCAAAAGTGGAGTATCTCATACCTCCTATGGACTGTGATAAATTATGAAATCCACATGTATATTTCTAGGCTGTCTCCCTAAAGTGCTTCTGTCATTAATGTTGTCAAAATCAAATTTTAGTTTCCTTTGAACTGTTGTTCTCAAATCTGTGCCTGTCGAACATACACTACTTCCTAGATACAATAGCAGCTTCCCTGTTGATGATAGATTTATAAACATTTCAGTACATTTTGAATTCTACCCTAAGCCTGAAAACAGTTATTGGAAAACACTTAAAATCATAACAAGTAATTCTCAACGCATTATGTTTCTTCGATTGGCTCTTTTTCACAAGCTGTTGAACACACTTGTAATGAATAGCTCTTCGCACTGCTGTACCTTAGATGGAGCATAAATGATACAGTGTAAAAGGGAACGTCCTTCTTGAAAGCATTCCATAGAACAGTGTCAACAAGATGAAAGAAGCCTCTATTTTCGAAGCAACTGCCTTCAAAGCAGTTACCCATGAATGTTATTAGCGTAAAACTCTGGAGCCTTATCTAGAACAAGAATTTTGTAGACATTTTTGTGTGGCTACACTGACATAACTGATGTGCTCATGATAGGAAGGAAGGGAGAGAGGAAGCCAACACTCTAGATGTTGAAGAATGAAGTTTGTGCCTACCACACTCTAGAATGCCATGATTTTCACCTGCATCTCCACATCATGTCTAACGTGGCTCCTTTTCAGACTGCCATCCTATGTTAATGCACGAGGACTTCAAAAAGTTAGTAGAAATGAACATTTAAAAAAACTAAATATGAATTTCCAAATTTTTCCACCAAATAATCTTTCTATAACTCCCATTTCCTTTCCCACCACAAATATTTTAAATACTCTCATAGTTCTAGGTTTGAATCAGATCTCTAACTTTTCAATTCTGTTGAGATGTTCCCATTGAACTTGCACTCCTCCATATAAGACACATAGCTGAAAAAGTCTTGGCTTACCTTTATTACTTTGAAACCACAAGCTAAATGTTCTTCATCTGCATGGTCCCAGTTTTGGTCTTAGGTAGTGAATGGTAAATACGTTCCCAATGAGTAACATCTAGACATAAAAGAGAGTCATACGCAGAATGTATTTGGAAACGGCTAAGATGGGTGGCCAGCACAGTGGTTCAACAGGGTAATCCTCCACCTACAAGCACTGCTATCCCATGGGCATAGGTTTGTGTCCCAGCTACTCCACTTCTGATTCAGCTCCCTGTCTATGGTTTGTGAACGCCTTCGAGGACGGCTCATGTCCTTGGGACCTTGTACCCACCTGGGAGACATGGAAGAAACTCCTAGATCCCAGCTTCGGATTAGCTCAGCTCTAGTCATTGTGACCATTTGAGGAATGAACCAACAGATGAAAGATCTCTATCTCTCTGTCTTTCTTATCTGTGATTCTGCCTCCCCAATAAAAATAAATACATCCTTTTAAAAATTGACAAATATAAAGAAAGCAAATTCAGAGGTCACAATGATTATTATATACATATGCAATCTGTACATGTGTGAAAAATAAAATTAAGAAATAGAATAGCAGATAGAACTTACAGAGATGAAAATAAAAATAAAATGATAGCATCACTGCATGAGAAAATTTACAATTTATGTCATATTGACTGGGGAAAGGGGACATATCACAACATAAATTAGAATGAAAAAATTACCCAAATTATCACACAGATAAAGAATAAATGAAAATATCATTAGCAAGCTGAATTGATCTAATGTAGATAAAATGGAATGCCAAGGTGGGAATTGTGAAGAACATTTTGAAATAATAATGGCTAAGTAATTTCATCATTTAAGGAAAAAAAACAGATCCAAGTAATTCAAAGACCCCTGTGTATAATATTAACACATAGAAAACTACTTCAAGCTACATCTTGACCATGCTGATGTTAATGACAGAGAAAGCTTTAAATGTGTCGAGATAAAAAATACTATTAGATATAGAAAGCACAAAGAATTACTACATAATGTAAAACAATGGAATGACATCTTTACATTGAAAAACAACTAGAATTGCATACCTGGAGAAAAATATTTTCTGAAATCTTAGCAAAGCAGACATTTCCAGACAAGCATGAACAAAGAGAAATAATCTCTAGTAGACTTGTACAACACACACCCCACACATTCTCAATGCTAAAGGAGATTTTTTCAGACTAAAGTAGAATGACACTTGTTAAAATTGTTAATCTGCAAAGGGATAAAGTATGATCAGAATGAGACAGGTACAGTGTACATGTTCTTCAAAACGGATGGTAAAGGACGAAGACCTAGAATGTGAGATATTCTAGAATTAAAGAACTAGTGTTTGAGATAGGCTATTGTGTTCAACCAAATGAATCAATTGCAACTGGTATTATACTGAGACACTTTTTAACTCTGTTCTCCAATTGTAAAATGAAAATCTTACAAAACACACATCATATCTGTTGTATGACATATGGTATGTGTTCAGTAAAGGTAAATTTATAAAAATTAAAATAATTTGTCAGCACAATAAAATATTAAAATGTTTTGGTGTAAAACAAATAAGATTGACTTCAGGATTCCTTAATGCTGCATTGTGTGCTGTAGAACATTGAAGCTATATCTTTAAAATTCCTAACAAAAATGATTCATGTTTTATTTCCAGCCCTTCAAATATTAGACAATGCTAATTGTAAGTATACAATAACTCAGTTCCCATGACTCTTCTGGAAGAAACTATTAGGGAATAACTATCCAAATAAGAAATGAGAGATAAAGTATTAAAGAACTGAAAAATTTTGGTGCTAGAACTGAAGCAAATGGGCAATATTATGGCTAAAAATATTTATCATTTAGCATTCACATAACTAGCAAAAACTTGAGAATCTATAGTTGACTTCATTTATTTAGTTTTTTATAATTAAGGAGGTACACCTCTCTTCTTACAAATATAAAAGATCAATTTAAGAGGAAGATCTTCCATCTGGTGGTTCACTCTCCCAATGACAGAACAGCCAAAAGTGGACCAGGCTGGACACAGAAGCCAGAATTACATAAGATCTTCCAGAGGATTGATTTGAGCCCAGCTGCCTGAGCCACCATCTCTCTACTGTCCGCCAGATGCAAGATCAGAAGCCTCTGAAATGGGATATGGGTTTCCCAAGAAGCAGCTTCACACATTGCACCAAAATATCTACCCCATCAAAAGGTATTTAAAGCAAACTAAAGCCAGAATAACACATACACACACGCACATGAACACACACATCCACACATGCACACATATATAAAGTATCTAAATAAGTATAATAAAGTTCAGTGAAGGGAAGACAGGGATAACAGATAAAAATAAGGCCACAAGGAAACTGTAAATTACCTTTATAGACAGATTTGAATGTTTTTTAATTAAACATACTGTCTCTGCCATAATTGTTAGTACAGTTAGTCCCCCATGTGCCCTGCTGTGGGAGTATTAGTTAAAAGTCATGAAATATGCATAAGCAACACATATTAAAGTAATGATGATCAAACTTTGTGCAGGACAGGGATTCAGTTCAGATGGAAAGTAGCAGTTTTGAATTTCTAGCAAGGTGTCAGTCAGTAGCCATCTGCAGTTGTATTGATCTGTTCCCAGAGTAGTTCAGCCACATGGTTGGCAGGCTGGTGCTGGCAAGTGGATTTCTCTCCACAACGAACTCTCCATGAACTCGTCTCAGCACCCTTGCAGTATGCATCCTGATCTTCCCATGGCAGTATTTCAAGGGAGACATGTCTTTATGACCGTTTGGGTTCAGAGATAAGACAATGTTACTATAGTGCATATCTCCTGAATATGCAAACCAACTCCATTTCAGTGTGCAAGGGACTAATTAAGAACTCCCCAAATATTGTGAGACAAAAGTTACTGGGACTTTGAGAGAGCTGCAGGAAAAGCCCGCCAATCCTATTGAAGTCTATTTGAACTTGTGTACAGTCAATTCCTGTGAGTTTATTTGCCTAAACCAAATTCCCAAGCCAGACTAGATAGCATTTCCGTGGGAGTAGCACAAAAATCTTGTTGTAAGGAACACGTTTGATCATTTTTGCTGAAAATGTACCTCAGTTTCCTACAAATCCCTAATTCAAGAAAATGTAGCATAAATAATTCTAAAAATCAGTTATAAATTTAAAATGAAAAGTTATGTTTTTTTCTTTGTGTAGTTTCCTTCTTCAACCTACAAGTTTCATAGTAAAATCTTGCTCTAATTGCTTCCTAAAAGTGCTGAAGTAGTTTATAATTTAATTTTTAAGTGAAATGTTAGTTCTCAGACAGTTTTGAAAGTCTTTCACTAAATTGGAAATAAATAAAATTCATCACTTTTCAGTGACCACGTAATAGACACACCTTTCATTTCAATGCTCTGAAAGTCACAAAAAATTGAACTACTTGTTAAATATCAATCCAACAAAATGGCACCCATCTTCTAAAACATATGATGAATTTCAAGCTTTCATTGTTGAGACTTCTAACAATCTACATCCACAACCCCACACCCTCTAACCCTTTATCTTTATGTATTGATATTGTTTCCTATGAGTTTCTGCATTTTAACCATATGCTTTGCTTCTATATCTTTCACTTGATAGCTGATATATTTGCAAATACAGCCTATGTTTTAAACTCCCCAATAACAACCAAATGGGTATTTGAAACGGTTTTTAAATAAATATAAATTAATTTAGGATTAGGCTACATCTCTTTGATTAAATTTCCAAGGTTGAAATATTGACAAAAATAGACAAATAATAAAATATGACTACTGGATTTATCATTCTGTCTTGTGTAATAGGCTATAACTTCAAAGAATTCTATTAGCATGGACCAGGTTGCTTTTATAATTTGAATTAAAAGTAAAGATTCTAGGGATGGACATTTACCTAGGTAAACTTCTCACATCTGGTAGACAGATTGTATGCTTCATCTTATGTGAAAATCTTGATACATAGTCATATGTACAGAGGACTCTACTGATCAAAATTTTTCATAAAGGAATAGATAGTAAATACATGGGCTTCCGGGCAAGAAAATCGCTATCCAATCTTCTAAATTCTGAAGATGCTGAGTTATTGTTCACCATCAAAAACGTGTAACAAAACACGCCCATGTTCCAGGAAAACATGTGTCTAGGAGTCCAATTCTCAAATGAGGAAGTCACGGAACAGCGAAACAATTGTCTACTATTACATCATAGTTACAAAATGATTAAAACAGTTCTGGGAGTCTGCCAGATGTCTACACAATACAGATAGCAAAACCAAATTTCAAATTCTGTGGCTTAAGAAAGAAAGTATGAAGGGTATACATAACAGTGGTGGAATGTGTGTGTATGTGTGTGCACCCTGAATTAGAAACAATGTTGGTAGATGGTGTTGAATAAAAGCAGATATTAACACAAGCCACCCGAAAGGCACTGTCCTTGCATGACAACGTGTTTGGAGGGATATTATAACTTGTCTCTTGAGATTATTATAGATGCTAACTTTTTATGTTGGCTTAATTGGTATTATTTTGGGAAGTACTAATTTGTTCTGCACACTAAGCTGAGAGAATGACTCCTTAAGGGCTTCCACAACTGCCAGTAGACTAATCCTAGGCAATTGGAAAAGTAAATTAGGTTTTCTCAGAATAAATGTACAGATTAAAATCCTTTTAGCTCTATATAGCATACGGGGTAAAAACAAGAAAATCTGCTCAGCAGACTAAATATATCAGAGTCGGTGGTAAGGAGATTTTGGATTAAATGTCTACTGATGGTGAGTGACAGCAGAGAGTGGTAATGACAAATGATCAAGGATTGATGAGTAATGAAATTATCTCATCATCATGTGACTTGATCAAAAATTCATACTAACCAATTCATGCTTCAACTATTCAGTGACTGTTCATGAAAAAAAAAGGACATTTATTGGTAAGTTCCCACTTTTTCCATAATTTGTTACTTGAATATATGCCATATAAATAAAACTAACTTTCCATTGAAAGTTATTATTAGCTAGTGACTTACTAACTATGTTTCAGTATGAAATATATCATATATATGAAAGCAGTGCCATAACACCAAAGTAATTAGTGTTATAGATTTTAAATAATTTAGTTAGCAAACTTATATAGCAAATATATTAAAATGGGCATGGGTTCATTGTTGTCCTGATGTTCAGTTGTGAAATAAATCAATGCATGGCTTCATTGCACTGATAATTCCATATTGTTAAACTTCTTAAAATAACCTCTAACATTTATTTACCAAATTTATTTGCTATTATCGAACTCAGAAAATGTCTATGAACATTTTTTCTTAGTATAATTTATTTAAAAAAAAATTGGCATTTTCTTTGTTCTTAACCTGAATCTAGGAAAACAGTGTTCCCAATATTTTCAGCCATGGAGTGAGGACTTTCATCATTTTTTTATAAAGATTTATTTTTATTATTTTTTTATTGGAAAGGCAGATATACAGAGAGGAGAGTCAGAGAGGAAGATCTTCCGTCCGATGATTCACTCCCCAAGTGAGCGCAACGGGCCGATACTATGCCGATCCGAAGCCAGGAGCCTCTTCTGGGTCTCCCACGCGGGTGCAGGTTCCCAAAGCTTTGGGCCTTCCTCGACTGCTTTCCCGGGCGCCACAGGCAGGGAGCTGGAAGGGAAGCAGGGCTGCCGGGATTAGAACCAGTGCCCATATGGGATCCAGGGCGTACAAGGGCGTACAAGGCGAGGACCTTAACCACTGCACCACTGCGCCGGGCCCAGACTTTCATCATTTTTGTTATGAATAATATACATATACATATTCTATTTGTTTATTCACAAATTACTCACCTCTGCATCTATTTATTTGAAAGCATGTGTTCATACATATCTCCATGTCTCTACTTTTTCATCCTCAGTGTCAGCTAGCATCTGGGATGCTCTGTCTCTCTGACACTTACCAACCACTCTTCTCCCACTGGCTCCCTGGTGACCTGTGCAGAGGCAGACAGCAGCTGCCCTTCAGCCCTCAGTTCTCCAATTCCTTATAGCAATTTCAGTATTAAGAGTAAAGTAGCAGTTTTAGTAATAAAGAGCCTTTTCACTTTTTTTTTAACCTAGGACTCCCTTCCAGGAGCCATCAAAATTCCCAATCTTTGGACTGCTTTCTAATATTATGCACTCATTGTCCTATGAATTTGACTATTTTATATTACCAATCTTCCTTCTAGCAAAAAGAAAATTTTCTTCCATGAACCTCAAGATATCTAATCATTTGTTAAAACCCAAAATGCACAAAAATGTTTACAATTGACCCTGCCACCATAGCAAAAAAGAAAGAAAGAAAGAAAAACGGAAAATTGCAGCTCTCAACTAGGTTATATTGAAACTATTATATTAAGAATATGTGTGTGGGCCCAGTAAAGTAGCCTAGCAGCTTAAATGCTTGCCTGGCATACGTGGGGATTCCATATGGGTACCAGTTAATGTCCTGGTGGCCCCGCTTCCCATCCAGCTCACTGCTTGTGACCTGGGAAAATAGTCTTGGTACCCTGCACCCACATGGGAAACCTGGAAGAGGCTCCAGGCTCTTAAGTTTGGATTGGCTCAGCTCCAGCCATTGCAACCACTTGGGGAATGAATCAACAGAAAGAAGATCTTCCTCTCTGTCTCTCCTGCTTTTTGTACATCTACTTTACAATAAAGGAATAAATAAGGGAAATCCCAGTGTCTATGACCCTGCATCATAAAATAAATTAATTAATTTAAAAATAAAAAAGAAGTGTATTACTCATAAGTCGAAGTAAAAACATCAACTTGTATATTATCTGTACTCAATTAAGATTTAAAAGGTTATCTTTAGCTGGATGAATGCCCATCAACGCTTTCTAACTCTACTTGGAGTCCCCCGAAAAAGCACAGTCTAATATTTTGAAAAGTCGGTGAAATACATGTGATATAGATAAACTTCATTGCTTTGCTCTTCCATGTTTGCATTTTAGTTTGGCATAAGGTTTCAGAGATCTGATAATTTCCTAAGTGTTCCTTTTATTTTTACCGGTTTGCTTGAAGTTTTGTCTGGATATACAATGTTTTTAAACACCCATGTGTTAGTGGATACCTGGATTATTTTTAAGTAGCATGAATATAGTTACTATACTCAAGATATTTCCTTTCACGGTGCAAACATATAGAAATGATAAAAATTCAGTCAAAAGTTTGCTCAGGGCTTATGCTAAATATGACTCTTATTTTCTGAGCAACAACACAGAAGCATTTTGAAAACTCTAACACTCACATTTAAAGATTTAAAAAAGCTCAAGAGAACATTTGTTAAGCAGTAGTTCCTTGGTCACAAACCTACTCTTGACTCAGTCCATTCTTTCCAATACTGTTTTGAATACCATAACATAATCCAGCACTAGCAACCACTCCACTCTGACAGTAACGATTAAAGATAGCTGGAAAATTATTCTAGAGCCAACAAAGATGAGAAATGGATGATAGTTATTCCCTTTTAATGCACAGGCACCACCCCCAATCCCTTTTTCTTTCCGATCAAAATAATGTCTCAGGAAACATCAATATAAAAATTTTGCCACTTTTCAGCTGCAATGAATTTTGTCCCTTCTAAAAATTGTTTATCTTCTTGAAAACATTGTCTCTCCCAATACTTAGAACTACAATCAAAATTTACAGTCATGTACTACATAAACGTATATGTATATAACACATGAACAAATCTATTGCATAATGCAGTTTCATTTAACTTTTCTTCTGACTGCTTTATGACAGTGACCTACATGGTCTGAAAATATAATGTGACAAAGAATATATCTGCTTTCCATCCCAAGGACATTCTTGAAAATGAGTTGCAATATTTCAAGAGTTTTATCCTTGTGAGTAAAATGTTAATAAATAGATAAATCTTTAACACTTGCCAAGTCATCAGCTAGTATTCAGTAGATCTACAGGAAGAACATGATGTCTGAAGCAGCAAAATAGAATAGAAAATGTTTTAATATTACCACTATGGAATTTAACTCAATCTGGAAAGTTGTTGACAGAATGCCAAAGAACATGAAAATTGGAATAAACAATTGATCTGGTTCCATTTGAATGAGTAAGACTGGTAAGTATTCATACCATTGATGTAATATGAAATACATATTGAGATTCTCTCTATGATTACTTGGAGTGTGAAATAACTCTCTGAGAGGTGGATAGGAAATGGAATAGCCATAACATGGATGAGCCATGACATGGATGAGCCATGACATGCCCATATGGATGCCTCTTCTTGAAGATGAATGAGTGGCCTGTTGAACCACTTCTTCGTTGCTTGTTTTGACTTTGACTCTTGTAGTCTTTAAATTTTGGCAGAGGTGGAGGGACTTTTTTTTTTCTCTTAAGTTAGTAATGCTATACAATGCTACAGGAAGTAACCCGGTGCCCATATGGGATACCAGAGTTTGCAAGGTGAGGATTTAGCCATCGAGCCATTGTGCCAGGTCCTCTGTGACACATCCTTCCCTGTACACACATATATATTCTAAGAACATATAATAGCATCTAGACTGAAAGGTAATATTATAGCTGTGGTAGAAATGGTCTTCAGTAGTGTTACTGGTATAAAAATAACTGGACAAACTAATAAATGTGATTTGTTTTTAGATTAGCGTTTCTAAAAATGTTCATGTTTCACGTGATTTTAAAATGTTTTGGTAGCATTTGATTGCACAAGTACAGTGTGTGCTTTACGATGTTTGCTTTAGATATTGATAGGTGTAAAAGGCAACTTGCTTAGGTTTGGTCTGCCACACAGTCTTCTGAATCAGCTACCGCTATCATAACTACAATAAGAGCTTTGCTTATGTGAAATCACCCCAAACCATGATACATTCTTTGTAAAAAGATTATAAAACCGAGCTTACAACAAATGTTCTATGTTTATTTACAGTAAATAGTGGTTTAAAACACCAGTTTATTATTTTAGAACTCTTGCTATAAACCATGAAGTTCTCCCCCAACTTGACCTGTACTATTTAGTGAAATCTTCAGGAAATATTTTCTTCAAAAGAAAACTGTGGTAGTGTGTTTTCACTGCTTTATTCAGACAAAGTACTGCTTATTACCTGCTCTATATTTTTTGTTGGATAATATCATCTTTGCTCTCAGTTGGAACCACCAATATAATTCAGTTATTTCTTGAATGATAGTCTCATAAACCAAGTTATTTCTAGTTAAATCCTTGTTTTCCATACTCACAAATTATATGCTAATGTTGCAGTATTGGAAATCCATTTTGAAGTATGAAGCATAATTTAAACACCCTTCTAAAATCAGCACCATGTATTAATATCTACCTTTAAAAACATTTTAAATCATTTACTATAATTGCTATAACAATATATTTATGTGTAGATTGGAATCATTCTGGCTGCTTTAAAAAGGATCCCTTTGGCATTCATTTTGAAGGCCTGAATGCTAGTGTTCATTATTTCAGGAACAGGCACATTTGGTTTAAACCAACATCTCAAACCTCATATTTATTTTGTTACACATTATGTGTTAGTGTATTGATGTCAGAATACTTTTGTAGCAGATAACAAAACACAAATTGCCTCTATTAAGATGTACTCATTGACAGTCATTATTTGATGATGGGCTTATATTAATTCTTTATTATTAGCAACAACTTGGCCCATTTCTCTGTTCTTCCATGCTATAACCCATTCAGTGAACTTCCCCTACATGAGAGTACTGGAATATTCTTTTTTATAAAAAATTATTCATTTATTTTTATTGGAAAGAATAAGAGAGACGAAGATCTTTCATCTGTTGATTCACTCCCTCAGTGGTCACAAAATCCAGAGCTAAGCCCATCTGAATCCAGGATCCAGAAACCTCTCCTGGGTCTCCCTCATCGGTGCAGGGTCCCAAGGCTTTGGGCCATTCTGTACTGCTTTCCCAGGCCACCCTCAGGCCTGGATGGGATGCAGGGTCACCAGGATTAGAACCAGCACTGATGTGGGATCCTGGTATGTGTAAGGGGAAAACTTTAGCCGCTAGGCTATAATGCCAGGCCTGACACGGGAATATTCTTAAAGTCTTTACTTCACGATGTTTTTTTTTTTTTTAAACCTAGGGCAAATTTAGCATATCATCATTTAAGAAGCACACTAAATTTTCAAACAAATAGTGCAACCGGAAACTGTGCATGGTGGTATGTGGAATACAGAAATAAGAAATCTGTTAGTCTGCTACAACATTACTCTCTGAAAAAAATAACTATTTGAAAATTTGCTTTGAAAACAATGTGTTTTTTCTTTGAGCCATCTAACCAAATCAAGTTATTTAGTTCTGTTTTATAAAATCAGTAATCACACAAAGCATCTTCATGTGACAGTTGTAGGTAATAAAGGCAAAATATGTATCTTCATCAGCAAGAATTATCAGAATAAAAATTAATTGCTACAATAATTAGTCAAGTTGATAATGAATGGCCATAGCCTACCTACTACAGCATTAAAGAAAGTAATTATATTACTCATTGCTACATCTAATCTCTATCATGTAGCAAATTACAATTGTAAATGATAATATGTATTGAGGATTATATTGCTGCATAATTAATTGATGTGCTGTCAAGCCATGATTTACTAATGTTATGCAAAGGTATAATGTAAATAAAGAACGTAATTTAAACTTATTGCCATACATTTACTGCAGTAAAATTGAATCATCCTATATTATGTTAAAGAATTTATGTAAATATATTTGTTAAATTTAATAGATGTAGCTCTTATTCCATCTGGAATTCAGAATTTTAAAGACTTGCAAGGGAATGATTCCATTGAACTTTTTCATTAACCAAATATAGAAGTAACATTTAACAGATAAGAATACTGAGAAAATCAATACTTATGAAATATTTATATAGTAAAACTTGCATGAATTTCTTACCAAATATGCCAAAATCAGGCACACAAAGTAAAATACTGTATAATACAACTTAAATCTCTTAAACCTTGAAACATATCTACTAGGTAGAGGGAGATAATATTAATAGCCTTTAAAATGAAAGAAAAAGTAAAAATATAAATTTTACTAGAATGGCAGTTAACGAGGAAAAGAGATACAAACAGAAATGAAGCAGTAAAGATCACAATGTCTCTTTCTAAAATCAAATGAATTGTGTGCTAATAGGCTTTTGAAATTATGCAATAAGAGCCTTTGTAAACATCATCTCTTACTAACAATATGAAATTTATGGAAAACCAATTAAAATCAAGAGTGTCAGAACTCAGGATGCTAACCAAAGCCACAAACAAATTTAACATTATCTATCCAAGAGAAGATATTGAAGCTCTCTAAGGCATCATGATCTATTTTGTTTGTGCTTGGTTTATATGAGGACTGAATGTGTGCTGGGCAGAACCAGGCTGAACTACAATACCCATTGGTTCCAGTGGAAGTCGGGGCTGAAATCAGAACCAACCCAGTAATTGCAACCACCAGCTGATCAAGGCGATGGACTGTGCCAGGCCCTGTGCTGGCTAGTACATACAAGAATCTGGACTGGGAGCACCTCAGACAAAGTTTCTTTTGTGATCTCCCCAATCGAAATCCTGGACTCCCCAATCAAAATGAAGGACTCTGTCAATCAGTGGATTCTTCAATGTCCTCATTGTGTTTGGAGTGGCGAGACTGGCAGCAATTCACAACTGGTGAACTATCAAAATCACTTGAGCAAGTACCTACTCCAGCATCCTAGCCTATATGAAGAGACCAAAAAGGCAGAGTAACTACATCAAAAGAAGAAAAAGGATGCAATGGTAAAAACTAGAATAAAATACATAAAGCATCAAAGATCCATAGAGAAAATTAGTTATGACAAATTTAGATTTACAAAATATAAAAATCAGAAACATTTACTAGGTTATATTAGAAACAAGTTAAACATATTACACGCAGACTGCGCATTCTTAGTTGCATAACCATGGGGGCTTTGCTCTTTTCTCTTGTGTCCGCAGCATATCCACAGTCTTCACCCAGCTGACCCTGGTCCCCACAATGGCCTGAACCTGTCCTCTCAAAACTGTTGTGTTCTGCAGAGACTTTACGAGATTTTTGAAGCTCCACAGCCAGCCACGGTGCTTGTGCAGCTCTTGGTAAATCTCCATGTTATGAAAGAGCTGGGCTTACAACAGCTTGGAATAAGTGGAAATGTCCATGGCCATGGAAGATGAATCTGGACTTGAGATTCATGATGTAGACATTGAAAACTTAATATGTCCACAAGAAAGTGTAGATCACATTGCAGATAATTAGGATGTTTGTGAGTTAAATTTGTAGGCAGCTTTTCTCATCAAGGGAGAATCTGGAAGATTCTGACAGATATCTGCAATTCAGAAGGCATACTGGCATCTTGCTGGCTTTAACAAAGTGATTCTGTCTGACTTGTACTTAAAATTAAGCGTTTTGCCCTGTGAAAATAAATTATAAAGCCACCAAAATAAATAAATGCATAAGTAAAAGTTTTAAAATATTACAAGCAGAAATGAAAGAGGAGACATTATAACCAGCCATAGACAAACAAAATTTATTTTTTAAATATTTTATTTGTTTTAAAGGCAGTTACACATAAACAGAGAGAGAGAGAGAGAAAGAGAATTCTTTCACCTGCTGATTCACTCCCCAAGTGACCACAACAGCCAGGACTGGACCAGTGCAAAGTAAAGACTCTGGTACTTCATACAGGTATCTGATTTGCCCATGAGAACCTCAAGTACTTGGGCCACTTTGCATTGTTTCCATAGCAGGAAAACAGGAGCTGAATTGGCAATGCAGCAGCTGGAGCGCAAACACATATTATAAAAGTGCACATGAAATGAACAAGTGCCTAGAAGACATAGCAAAAATTAACACAGAGACCCTGTTTACAAAATAAGGGGTTGAATTAGTAAAATTAAAAATTTGACACTTGAAGCTACAGCCTACCAACTCCACTGATTAATCCCATAAACTCTCGTGCAAATCCTTCACAAAATCTTACAAAATACATAATAGGAAGAAAACTTTCTAATTTAGTCGTGTGACAATATTATCCTGATTAATAAAAAAAAAGTCTGTAGAGAACCACGGATTATTGTCTAATAAAATATAAGCATCTTCAAAAGAAATAAAAAGCGTAATATACCATAACTGATTAAGGTTTATTAGCCAGACATGTGAAAATCAATATGCTATATGATGTTTTCATAACAAATGGCAAGAAATATACTTGTATCAATATAGAAATTTCTTCAGTTTTATACAGTGAGTAAAAGGAACATTACATGGAACATTATAATGTTTAAATATTTGAATATTTGAATATTTGCTCAATAACAACAAAAAACATGCATACTCTGTTTCCTTTTGTTTAGTATTAGAGTTTCTGATCACTACAGTTAGTAAAGAAAAAACACTAGATTGAAGAAATAATTAGAGATGATATAACATTGCACTTGGATAATCCTGGTTCCAATAAAATCTATATAATACACATAAACAATAATGGAAATAACATGAGCTCATGCCAAATCCAGTGTATTTCAGTCACAGCAAAAACTACAGAATGTGATTTATAATGCATGAAAAAGAATAAATGTAACAAAACAATATATCTGAAAAAGTACAAACATCTGTATCAGTAACTTAAAAATCCAATTTTAAAAATAAAAGAATGATCCAGTGCTGGGGCATAATAAATAAGTGGAGAATAGTCTGAAGATCAACTACCCCATTTTCAATTCAACTTCCTTCTAATGTCCCTGGGAAAGCAGCAGGAATGGATCAATTACTCAAGCCCCTATCCTGATTTCTGCTTTAAATCAGCCAAGCTCCGGACATTGCAGCCATTCAAGGGATGAATCAGTTGATGGAAGATTCTCTCACGATCTGTCTACTAATAAATAACCATTAACAAATTTAAAAATACACATGAAAAGGCACTACATATTCATGAACATGAAGGGTTAATACTATTAACATTCTTCTTACTCAATGTAATCCATATTCAACACTGATTTGCTTTTTTGGATGCTTTTGGAAATAGGCAAGCTAGACATAAAATCACACTGTAGGGTGGGAGTATTAGGATGGCGGATTAAGGTAAGGACACGTTTAAACGGACAGAGAAATATTTAATCAGGAGGAAGCAGAGAGGACACATTCCATGACATAGCAGAGGACAGAACAACATCAGAGGGGTATCTGGAGACTGACAGACACAGGAAAGCAGTGAATACAATGGTATGGTGTTGCAGGGACCCCAGCATCGTTCAGCTAAAGGCGATCTGAACTCCATCTGCAGCTGGAACTCCACCAGCAACCAGGTGAGAAGGGACTTTCACTGGGAGCTTGGGAGGTGAACCCAGACAAAGAATCATCCGTCCTGCTGGCCCATTTGATTTGACCAGGAGCAGAGACAGAGTAGAGGATCAATCACATACCAGCAGTGTGAAAACAGAGTGGATTTCACAGCCCAGTCAGCACCCTAGAGCTGAACTGGGCGCCATTTTGTGTAAGGAGGCAAAGGCAAGGGAAAGGACTGAGCATACACTGAGCTGGGAGTGAACTCATTTCTGACTCAGTGAACTGCAGCAACGTGGCATTCTACAGGTTCCACCCAAGACAGGTCTGGATAGCCCTCAGTCCTAATGGCCAGCAGGTCAAGAACTCCAGTAGTGGTGCGTCAGGTACCATTTTGTACACAGTGGCAATAGCATTAGGACTGCAGGGGACAACAGTGAACTGCGAATATGCTGAGCTCAGGAGAACTCACTGAGTTCCGTGTACTGGTCCTGCAAGAAAATAATACCGACTGTGGCATTGTACGGGTCAAAACAGGTCTGTGTTGCACTCAGTGCTAATGTCCAATAGGTTTCAACAACATCAGCGCCACCAACAACCTAACTATATAGGACACCTGGTGACTCTAATCCTGGGACCTGCTCCAACCAAAAGTGGGAGAAAGGTTGCAGAGACAACGGTGCAGCCTCAGCACAGTATCACAGGAGGTGGAAAGTGGTGAGCCAGGAACTGGGGCTGTGGAAATCCAACGTAAGAACCTAACCTGGAACTTGCTGAATGTTGTGGCACAAGTGGCTGCAAGCAAAATTTGTGTACCAACTGCAATAAGTAAAATTGAATTGTAGACCTGTGGGTGACACAGCTTAGAAACCCACCCAAAGGAGAAGACTCTGCTAACCAGAAGTACAATGACCAAGAGCAAAAGAAGAGCAAAAAGCACAATGAATATTACCGAAGACTCCCCTGCAAAGGAGCAAAACCCTATGCCAATCTCGGAGTTAACTGAGGAAGACATCGAGAAAATGGGGGACACAGAATCCGGAAGACTCATTTTAAAGCTTCTGATCAAAAATGAGAAGCACATACAAAGTTTAAAGAATTTAAGGAAGCAATAAAGCAAACTAAGGCTGGTATAGCAGAATTAAGAACACAGTAGAGCAAATTAAAAGTACAGTGGAGAGTCTCCAAAATAGAATGAAGCAAGCAGAAGAAAGAATCTCAGAATTGGAAGATATCTCCTGTCATCAGGGGGAAGCAAACAAAAAGCTGGAAGCAGAGCTGAATCAGGCAAAAAAAAAAAAAAAGTATTCAAGAATTGAAAGACACTATTAAGAGGCCAAATATAAGAGTTATGGGAGTCCCAGAAGGTGTAGAAAGAGAAGATGAGTTTGCAAATGTATTTAGTAAAATAATCAAGGAAAAGTTCCCTGATCTGGAGAAAGAATTGGGAAACAAGATCCAGGAGGGGCACAGAATTCCCAACAGGCTTGCTCAAAAGCAGTTCTCACCAAGACACATGATCATCAAGTTCTCTTCAATTGAACATAAGAAAAAGATCCTTAAATATGCACATGAAAAAAATCAGTTGATATATAAAGGAATGCCAATTAAACTCACAGGAGATCTCTCACAGGAAACTCTACAGGCAAGAAGAGAATGGGGTGACATATTCCAGATTCTAAAATAAAACAAAAAATTGTAGGCCTAGCATAATATATCCAGCAAAGCTTTCTTCTGTCTTTCAAAATGAAATAAAATTCTTCCACGGCAAAGAAAAGCTAAACGAATTTGCCTCTTTCAAATCTGCCCTGCAAATGATACTTCAAGATGTTCTCTTGACAGAGAAGAGGAATAGCACCTACCAAAACCATAGGCAAATGGAAAGAACACCCCAGCAAATTGACAACAGAAGACTAAATCAATGAACAACCCATTCCTAAAATGACAAGACCAGTACCATCCACACATATTAAACTCTGAATGTAAATGGCTTAAGCTCAATCAAATGTCATAGATTAGTAGTCTGGATTAAAAGACAAAACCCATCTGTTTATTGTCTAGAAGAGACAACAACTTCATCAACAAAAATCAGCAGAAGCTATATCGCATGGGTTTTGTTGTTTTCTGTTAGTTTCATCTCTTCAAAATACTTTCTTCTGGTTAAATTCTTCAGTGACTCATTTATCATACAGTAGAATCATTTTCTTCAAGAAGGCTCTTGATTTTCATTTCTTCAGCTACACATTAGTCATTCAGTAGCATGTTATTTAACTTCATGATGTTGTTAATTTCTTTTTTCTCCCTGATGTTGATTTTGTTTTGTGGCTTTTCATTAAAGGGATATATAGTAGCTGTGTAATGGAGACTGTCACATCTAGTAACATGTCATTTAACTTCATGGCATTGTAAATTTCTATTTTTCTTTCTGTTGTTGATTTTGCACTGTGACTTTTTATTTAAGGGGATGTAAAATGGAGACTAACATCCAGATGTGAGGATACAATGTAGTACACATTTCTACTTCCAGACAAAGATGAACTTACAATGAAACTGTTCACCATATCTTGACAATAGGATGCTGGACTCTCTGCCATTGTCCATGCTTGCAATGATGGAAATATGACTGTGTATGAGAACTATATTTTAGTAATGATATAGAGGAACTAGGTGGGAAGGAGGGAATTGGGGAGGGGATAAGGAAAATGTCAGGAGCCTATGGAATTGTATCATAAAATGATAATAATAATAATAATATGTTAAAAAAAAAACACCAAATGGTGGCACAATGATCCTAAGGATAGCCAAAATAATCTTTGGGAAAAACATCAGCAGAAATAGGAAATGTAAACATTCTGCTTTTAAACAAGCATCAATAGGGTGTGGTTTTTTTTAAGATAGATTAAAAAAAATCTAGGGATGGACTCTCACTCTTTTTTTTTGAAAGGCAGAGAGAAGAAGGGAGAGACATATTCTATTCAGTTGTCCACTCCCCACATATCCACATTCACTGAGGCATTTTTACTCAGTTTCCTCTTCGTGAGTTGGGATTTGGAAGAATGAATGGAAATGAGAGCTTTCTTATTAACATGAAAAAATATTATGATATCAAATATGAAATATATGATTCTGTGACTATACTAATAGTGAATTATATCCCTTAAATTAGCCAATTGTCTGGTCCACATATAAGGTCTCAGTAATACTATTTTTCAAAGAAGGATAAGCATTAGTTAGCTTGTAAAAGGTTAGCTGAAAGGTAGGAGGTTTAGCTACCATGCTTGAATCTCTGGGATCAGTTTCTGTTTCTTGCTCCAGATTCAGCTTCATGCTAACACAGACCTTGGGAAGCAGCCACACTTAGAGTCCCCAGCTCTCAGCTTTTGACATTGCCCATTATTCGTCATGCCAAGCGTTTGGGGTAGCAAAACAACAATGGGTCTGTGGATTAGTTTCTCTATTCTCTCATCTCCCCCACTTTTTCCCCCTCCTCTGTCCCGCACAGTGTCTGTGTGTGTGTGTGTGTGTGTGTGTGTGTGTGTGTGTGTGCTGTTAGACTGTACTTCTCAAATCTCAAAAACCACAAACCCCACAGATATTATATAAAACTTCAAGACAGCAATTTCCAAATATTAAAGATTGCTTAAGAACTGGAATAATAAGTGATGAACATGCTTCAGCATAAAAAATTCTGCAATGTCCATGAGTCTGATATAAGTTCTGCTATAATTTACAGTTTATATTTTACAGTTTATAATTTTACAGTTTACAGGAGCAGAGAAAGTTTGCCACACAGAGAGCCAATGATGGTAAATAGTTTGGCCAAAGAACTTTTTTTTATATTTATTTTAGAGAAAAATTTCACACAAGCAAACTTAATTGCTGCAGTGTATTGCCCTTAGCTTAAATGCTGGATAATGGAGTCTTCATAGCAATAGCTCCTTCTCTTTGGAAATAAATAGACCATTTTCCCAATTTCATCATCCTTGTGGTGGGAGGTAGCTCTGTGACAATTTGATTGAGTTCAGGACCGTAAAGGACAAAGGAAAGATCACTTGAAAAGTGAAAGCCTTTTTAGCTTCTAAGAATCATTTTCTAAGGTCAGCATTGAGTTTCTTCGAAATTGCCTAAGCCATCAGTGATCCATTCAGAATTGGCAGACATTGGCCTAGGTATGCACAGATGATTTCCAGTTCAATTTAGTTTCCAGGGCACATTAGAATGCTGCATATCTACCCTTTTGATAAATCCCTTAATCTTTTGTTCCACAAGTTTTCAAAGGAGGAAGAAAAGCAAGGTCAAGTTGAAAGTAGTACCACCCCATGATGAGAAGTATAAGTAGGACCAATGGGAAGACCTGTAGATATAATTTGAATATGCGATCAGCTGATATGTATCCACTGATTGTATCATTTTTCATTTCACCTCACTGTTACATCAACTTTCAAGTACATTGCAAATTCCTCTTCAATAGAGGATTAAATCATAAATCTATTCAGTTTCCAATAACATAAATGACCCTAAATTGTTTGTCTATCCTTATCCTGGCAATACACACCTGTGATTCATCTACAATGTCATTTGATACACTGTGGAAATAATTGAATTACAGACTTTGTGAAGAAATCAATGCTGTATTAGGGGAATATCTGTGGAGCTGTAGTGCCCAATGAGGTGCATTTTCAATCTATTACACAGTGCACAGAGAGGAGACTCTTACTTATCACCAGAAGGTCCACAATTTATAACAGTATTTTTTTTTTCAGAGAGATTGCTTGCTACTGCTTTTCATGCTTTATCCTAAATTCTTCATACAAACGAGGCAATCCTTGAAATCACCTTATGTACATGCCTTATAAATTTGAAAGTGGATGCATACATAGTTTTCATAAATTCATCAGATTAATCAGAAAGTTATAAAGGCAGGATTCCAAATAGAGCAGTTGGGTATGAAAGATTCAGTTTTTAAAAACTATGTCTACTCCTTTATATTCAGAACAGATGGTGCCAATTTCAATAGAATAATGTTAATCTATTTTTAAAAACATATGTATTGCAAACAGCTAAAGGTCAACCTATTCCTTTTGCATTTCTGTACCCACAGAGTAGCTTAGGTACATAAACATAAGGAGTGATGTTGGCATATATTCAAATGCAATTGAAAAGAAATCAGATATCAGTAACTTAGTTATTTAATATGAGTAATCCATAGTGATCAAAACACTTGAAGAAATATAAATAGATAAATTTTACATGTGCTTCATTTAATTCACTAGAGAGATATGGAAGATTCAATTTCAAAATGCTATTAATACAAAAGCTATTAAATCAGTTTAACAGTCTATTAAATTTCCTATATTGATATTCTTTGTTTTTCTAAGAGGCTGTATATTTCCTTGCATAGCATATTCAAGCTGCATATAATGTATTTAAAGAAATTACTTTTTTATTGTGTTCAGTGTTATATGTGCTTATTTCCTATTTTATGTTCATATGTATTAGCATTTTCTGCAAATTTAGAATTAAATAATTATAGGTATTCATGTTTTTAAATTTTAAGTCTTCTCATTTTCCTATAATATTTTATTAGCTATTAATATCACAAAATACTATAATACTGTCTTAGTTGTACATTCAATTATTAAATGCTTTATAATTTACATAGTCAAGATTTTTGATATAAAATATGGATTACTTACAGGCCTATCTATTCCTCAAAGATCTAGCCAATGTATTAAGTTTTTATCTCCTTCTTCATGAGTTAGCAAAACTATATTATAAATTATGTTTCCAAAAGAATTTAGATCATTTTATGAAACCTTCATCTTTTCCCATGAAATTATGTATTTATATATGCAATAGTATCACACTGATAATATCTGAGTGAAAGGAAAATAAATTAAGATAACAATAAGCTTTTCAAAATCTACCAAATAGACTAAGGTTTATGCATTTAATAAGACCAGTGTTAGAATTTCAAAACAAGTTACATCAAAAACTTTGATTGAAGTAAAAATTGTATGACAGAAAGCATGTATAAATATTTTAAATGTTAATATTCTTTAATATCATAATGATTCAAGACTCCTGGAGTGTCCACAAGACCCTTTCAACAGATTTCTGAGCTCAAAATGCTTGTTATCTAAATCCTAAGGCATCATTTGCTTTTCCACTATGTTAGCATTTACATTGATGGTTCAAAGGCAATGATGGTAAAATGACTGTCACCTCAGTGGGAATAAGGGCGGTGACAACCAAACAATTACACTAATCTTCATTTTCCTCCTTGCATTTGTCACTATGTATACACACATATACACATGCAGTTTCTCTCCTCAGTCGTTGGCAAAGCACCAAAAATAACTTAAAATTTGCCTCTGCCTTATATTTGTCCCGCTATTTCATGTGATAGTAAGATAGTAAGAACCACATTAATTACTTCTGTTGCTCAACGGAATGAATTGGTTTCTTTGAAGGAAAAAACACTTGCTCCTTATTTTATTGGATGTAATTTTTGTTAGAATGAATAAATAAATAAAGAATGATGCTTATGCCAATATAAATGCTGGGGAGATATGCTTTTATATAATTTTTATTAATGTAGAGAACTTTTAGTCTATTTCATGGGTAAAATTCTAAAAATGCAATGGCACTTGCCTCTCGCCCTCTGTTGCTCCCACCCTCGCACCTACTCCCTTCTTTCTGTTTATTCTTTTTAAAGTTTTGTATTAATACATTTATAAACAAAATCTTTTTGATCCAATGAAGAGTTTCAAATAAAAGAAACTCCACTGTTCCCCAGGAATACACACAATTGCTACAAACAATAATTAAATCCCAAGATTTTACTTTTAGTCAAATAAATTCAGTATGTTTTGTGCTGTATAACTTACCCACAATAAATCAAATCAAACATATTTTGAGAGGAGGGGGAATTTTATTTCATTAGGCGTAATAGTCTCCAGCAGCACCTATTTTGTTGTCCCCCCCCCAAAAAAAATTATTCTTTGGGGGCTTACTGGAGCATGTGTGCTTGTACAAGCTTGTGTGTGTGTGTGTGTAACATTATGCAGTCATCACTTGCTGGACATCTAGATGTATTCCATATCATAGCTATTGTGAATTGTGATATAAAAATGGGGCACAGATAAATCTTTCCCATGCTGATTTCATTTCATTTTGGTATATTCACATAGTGAGAGGCTGAGTTTTTGAATGTTTGAGGAACTTCCAAGCAGTGTTCCGTAATGGTCAGTCCAGCTGACATTACATCATAAGCATACTAAGTTACCTTGTTTGGTTTTCAATACCTTGCTGGAATTTGTTATTTTTTGAATTTTGAATGAAAACCTTTCTAACTGGGATTAGATGAACTCCCAGTGCAGTTGGCATTAATACTCTGATGGCTACAAATCAAAAGTATTTTGTGAGTGTTTGCCATTGGTATTTTATCCTTTGAAAAGTAAAATGCCTGTTACAGTCCTATTCCTGCCTGTTTCTTAACTGGATTTGTTGTTATTTATTTGCTGAGTTTCTTGAGTCTCTAATATATCTTAGATAGCAGTCCTTTATTACATGCATGATTTGTAAATATGTTCTTCCATTTGCCATCTCATCGTTTTGTTGAAGATTTCTTTTGCAGTGCAGAGGTATTAGCTTGATGCAATCTCCTTTTTCTATTTTTTTAATTATTATTATTATTTTATTATTTGCTTCTAAGTACTTACGCTGAAGCCTCTGGCTTCTCCAATGTCCTGCAGTACGTCCTCTGTTTTCTTCTAGTAATCTGACAGATATTTGGCCAGGGAGAATGAGAGACAGTGAAAGAAAAATCTTTTATCTAACAGTTTGCTTTCCAAAAAACCAGAGAATCAAAGTCTGTGTGAGACTAAGCCAGAACATTGGAATTCCATTCTGATCTGGTATGTTAGTGACAAACAGTCCAAGTATTATGCCAACATGCCCTGTTTTCTCAGGTGCCTTGAAAGGGACAAGACAAATCAAACTAATGCTCTAATTTAGTTGACAACTTTCCATCAGTGGCTTAATACTCTGTGCTTCAATGCTAGTCCCAAAAAAATTTTTTTTTTTCTAAAATGAACATTGAACACATAACTTTACAAAAACAACCAACAGTTTATTATCAGTGATAAAATGAAATGTTAGCTTTCAATAAACAATTAGAATTTTGTTGGGGCCAATAAAGTGCATTAGGCTAGGCTAATCCTCAGCCTTGCAGTGCCAGCATCCCATATAGGCACTCATTCTAGTTCTGGCTATTCCGTTCTTAATTCAGCTCCCTGTTTATGGTCTGAGAAAGCAGCAGAGGATGTCTCAAGTCCTTGGGATCATGCACCCACGTGGGAGACCAGGAGGAAGTTTCCGGCTCCTGGCTTCAGGTTGGCACAGCACCGGCCATTGTGGTCACTTGGGGAGTGAATCGTCGGAAGGAAGATGTTCCTCTCTGTCTCTCCTCCTCTCTGTATATCTGACTTTGCCATAAAAATAAATAAATATTTAAAAATACTATGCATAAAAATTAGAAATTTGGAAAATTATATTCTCTTCCCTACATTTAAATATTTTTAGTCTACACTTTTGTTTTTAAAAAATTAAGTCTTGTGATGACATAAGTTAAAATTTTGTGCTGATGGCATATCTCTTCAATCCCAGTCCCTCCAAAAGCACCGTTACTGCAGACAAATGTACAGCAGCTGCTCACGTTTAGGTTTCCAAGTAGCTGCTTCTGGACAATCCTGCATTCTAACTTAGCCTAAAATAGTGAAGCATTCACTTGTCACTCAGTTTGGTCATGCTACCTTTCCAATTACCTGATCTTAAAGATCATCTATCAAATATGAAAAGTTGTACTTCTTTAACTGATATACAATAACCACAGTAAGATGACTTTCAGTAAAGCAGCAATTGAGATACAGAAATTTCTTATTAAACAGACATAGATAAAACCAGAAATAGAAAGCAGATGTTTTTAACCTACCCTCAGCTCTTGCTTTTAGCAGGTAAAGAGTATACAAACCAGGATGCAAGAGTCGAGCCTTAATTGGTTCTGAGAGTTTTTCAAACCATTTAAATATAAATCCAACCTCCCAATAGGTTTTGAGATGGCATTTACCATGTTCACAAAATGTTGAAATAATAATTTTTGTTAGTCTTTTAAATGTGAATATTTTCCATATTGTATAATTAAGTAAATAAACTTCTTGTTAACTTTACCAACCCTGAGACCCATTGTCTTCCAGCTAATCCTGGAGAGGTTAAACGACCATTCAAAATGGTGAAGGCAAATTATAATGCAAATTAGTATAAAAAGACAATTTTACTACAGAATCTACGCTGCAACTCAAAAAATCCTGTTTGCCAAAGGAAACAGGAAAGTGGCTACAGACCTTCAATGAGGTCCAGTTAATGTAATGTATGCGATTTGGGTGAGGATAGTACAAGATAAGGCAGAGACCACTTGTTAAAAATTGTAGGACTTAGGAAAAGCTTGGATTCCTGATGCTATGGACCCACTGTACTTGTGATCATCTGGGATAAAAGGTTTGAACAAAGTAAAACTATCAGTTTCATTCTGTAATGAACAATTCATTGAGTGGGCAGCACTCAGAACCAAAGGGGGCTCAGAGAGTTGAGCACAACATAAACAGATAGCAATGAAGCAAGGTTCAGAAAGAAATGAGTATTTATAGGGTATATGAGTATTAAGTGTTGGCCTTACTTGAATGTTGAGGCGCTGTATTGCTATCATAATGGATTATTTTCCATCTTACATGAAATCCACAAATAATGACATCACTTGAGTAATTCTTGATTTTCAGTCTGCTCAAAGACACACCATTCAATATTCAATAGGGAACTGTGTAAAATCATTCACAATCATTTAAGACTTTTATATGATATGATGTACCAGGGAAACTTAAAAAAAAAAAAAAACTACCAAAAGAATAATTATCGTTAAATACTGAAATGTGCCTCCTGACAAGAGCATTAGTCATAGAAGCATCAAGTTCAAAGTTCAGTTCATAATATCAGAAATTATTTCATCATTCTAGACATTCTAATGTGATTTTGAGGGTGATAGTTGATCCTAAAATGGTCTGAAAGATATCCAACACAGGCATTGTAACCTAGAGACCCTCTAAAACAAAAATTTGAAAGTATTGGCAAGTTAGGTTTCCTATCAACCAGTTAATGTTCTGTAAATCCACACTTATCTGCTCCAGTTAGCACATGATACCTGCGTTTCCCTTGAGACGTTATATTAAGCAGCAATGTCTAAACAAACTGTAAGAACAGCCCCGCTTTTACCTACTTTTGCTGTAGTAACTTTCAGTTCTGCTCAATACTTTGTGACACTATCCCCTATGTAAGTAAAAAAGATGTAAAGCTGGGCCATATTACTTTTTTGTTGTTGTTAAATATTTTCCATTACCCACAACCTTTTGAAAGAGGACTGCTGACCCTCAGAACTACTGGGAGGGGAATATTTCTATGACTTCAACTTATTTTTAAGTTATACAGGTTAGTAGCAAACCACAACTAAGAATATGAAATTGCACTTTGTAAAACAAGAGGAAATTGCATTTATTTTCTATTTAATGCAAACATAGTTCTTTGATCTTTCCTTAATACTAACATTAAAAAAAAATCTTGCTTTACTGCTGACTCTAGGTATCTACAGAACTGTTTGAGATCTATTTTGTCTAATCTTACTAAATGATGTCTAAGAGATTGCTCCACAAAAAAGTCATCTTATGCACATAAACCTTTTTGTATATGGCAGTTATATTTTAATTCTCTGTATCTCTGCCCACTGCATTGATCTTTTGTCTATTTCTGAGCATGTTAACTGAATTTGACTTTTTGTATCATGAATCTCTATAGGAATTTAATTAAACTGATATATTAACTGTGCTGTAATTGCCACTGAAGTACAATAAATGTCAGAGCATTGCACTCTCATTCCAGATCACGACTGGAAGTAAGATGCTGTAGCTTGTAGTATTTTCTTTATCAAGAAAAATGCATCAATATGTATACAAAAATAAAATAAATGACACAGAGATACTCATTTTGACCCAAGAGCTGGAATAACCTTTCTTAGAAGATAAATGGCAAGTGTTTTTACAGAAAAAGAGTTGACTAAAAACTTACAATTATGTATTCAATTTTTTACAAATGTCCAAGCTCTCCTATGTGCTGGCATGGGCATTGATCACTCACCTATCAATATCAATGTGTCTCATTTTTTGACTCTAATTTTTTAATGTTACATTTATTTTCTGTGAGATTATTCTCAAACTATGCCCGTAATTCTAATAGTATGAAAACTTACAGAAAACAACCAATTCAACAATATTTGCATCAAAACACAGAATAGATCTGTCGGTTCACCTGGAGCTATGTATCAGTGCTGTAGCACAGATGTGATGATGAAACTCTATTTGAGTGAATGCAATTAGCATTTTTAAACTTACATTTATTTAGGAAAAATACAGTTATTGACCACCACTGTTTGGACTGAAGCAATGATACATTTTTTTGATCAGCATCAGTTTAAATAGTTTAAATGTTTAATGTTTTGTTTATTTTAAATTATTACTGCAGGTTGAGCATCACTAATCCAGAAATCCATACGTCAGAATGCCACACAATCTAAAATTCTCTAAGGGAAAGTGTCTGCCATATGTGGAAAATTGTGCATCTGGTTGACCACGTGTGATTTTTTTTTTTATCATAATCGAAAGGCATGTCCACCAAGAATATTATGGTATTATAAGTACTATTTTTGATTATAACTAAATATTAAAAACAAATATATTAGGGTTTAAATTCTATGAGAAAAATATTTCAAATGAAAATCTGTTTCGTAAAATTTTGAAATTATTTTGGTAACTTTGAACAGGGTTTGTAGTATAGAATAATTTTAGATACATAGAAGAACTGGAAAACAGTGCGTTCTTATATAATATTCAGCTTCTCTGTTAACTTTTTAAATAGTAAGGAGAAAATTAATCAAGCCATTTCAACTAATTGAAATATTAGTAGTTACAATTTACTCAGTTTTGTCTGAGTAAATAATTTCCCTAGTTTTGCCTAATATTCTTTTTTCTGTTCCTTGATTGCCTGCAGGACACAATCACCCTAGTCCCCCTCTCTCCGTAAGCTCCTCACGGCAGTTTCCTAGACCTTCCTTGAGTGGCAGGACTCTAATCAAAGTGGCAGGACTCTTAGCAAAGTAGCCATCACAGATTTTGTATCATGTTCCTCTTTAGAATATTTTGTGCTGTGTTTCTCTTGATTAAACGATGGCTGTAAGGAAGAAGAATGCAGAGGTTTAAAAGTTATTTCAGCTTCAACAAAAGAGGAATAGTTATTTACCAATACGGCTTATTGTTGATAGCGATCCTAATGACTTGATTGAACTTGGCGGTTCTATATTAAGTTCCTATATTTCTCAATTTCATTATTTTTTGCCTTTGAAAGAAAACCATCAATGAATTTCCCACCTGCACGAAGGCAGAATATCGATAAAACACTACAGAATTTTCCACAGGGAAGATTTTACTTTCATTAGTTTAATAAACTTTTGATAAGAGGGTTTAGCTTTATATGTTACATCTAGACTGAAAATCATTAATAATAGATTTATCAATCAAAGCTTCTTGCCTGAAAGGGCAATATGGTTTTCTCATTCTAGCATAAAATTTGCTAAGCAGCTTGTAGTGTGGCTACACACTGATGTTGGCCTTAAAAGTACATGGGCTCCGTTTTTTCTTTCATTTTCAAAGGAAATTCATCTCTCGCACTCAAGAAAGATAAGAATATTATGTCCACAGTTCCTCTTTGAAATTGTTAGAGAGAAAGAGACAAATGGAAAAATGGAAAAATCCAGTTTTACCTGCAAGTATTTTTTCATTTTGTTTTCCTGACCATTGTATTTGTTTTTATCATCCTTTCAATAAATTAATGGCATTCTTAAAATTTACTCTTGGAGAACCCTCCATGAGTTCAATACCAAAGATATTAAGCAAGTATACAAATGTTTGCTTCTCACATAATACTGAAATTCACTTTGATTCACTTGTACTTAGACTGAGGAAATCAGAAAAGAATGTGTGGTAAAGGATGTTTTTCTGTGTGTTAGATCCCTTTAATTTTTTTTCTTGCCTAATGACTCTGAGTAAAATCTGCAGTATTATATTAAATAATAAAATAACAAAAAACAAAAACAAATACACAGCATCTTTTTTAACCATGTGGCCATAGGCAACTCTTCATGTTCCTTACTCACTTTTATGTTGTTACAGATAATCTGGTTCAACTGTTACAATCCTGCAAGAGACCATGGGATTTTTCATTCATGTATCTAAAAGATAAAAATTCATAAGTAGCTGGTGCCATGACAAAAGGTAAGAGCATTTTATGGTGAAATTCAGTATTACATATGGCTCATTGCATTCAAGTAGCACTTACTAAGACTTACAAAGCATTGCTTATTGCTCATGAGAAATACTAAATTTTGCACAATGTAAAATTGTGCATTTCTGAAGCTTGTATACTTTTGCTACTCTCATAAAAATGAAAAACTCAGCAACTTGTTATCCTAAACAGGAATTGAGCTCAAAGATGTAAAACAATGACTTGTCTAATTTTAAGATTTGTTTATATGAATGTAGAATTACAGAAATGAGAAAGTGAGAGCAAGAGAGAGTCTTCATTTGTTGATTCACTCTGAAACAGCTATAAAGCCAAAGCTGAACCAGGTGCAAGCTTGGATCTTTTCACATGCTTTCCATGTGGGCACAGGGGCCATTTTCCATTTCTTTCTCAGTAATATTAAGAGTGAACTGAATTAAAACTAAAACCAGTGCCCACAGGGGGTGCAGGCATTGTAGGCAACAACTTTCCCATCTATACCAAAATGCCACCTGCACCAATTTGTTTTTGCCTGATCACAGCATAAGAAACTGAGCTTGCATTAAAAATTTTAACTGTACAATCACTTAACTGGATTTACAGCACCTTAGTGTGACATGTGGTTGTTAATATGGGTTTATCATTATCAAGCTTTGGTATATAAGAATTTTTATAAAGATGAACAAATGCAATGAATCTTACCTGTGCTTAAGTATTATTCAAAACTTATAAACTCTATGATGAAGCAATTTAAACCAAATTCAAAGAACAGAAAAAACTGAAATATAATAAGCTCTGGCAGAATAGTCTAGCACACTAATCCTCTGTCTGCAGTGCCAGCTGTCAATACGGTGCCAATTCATATCCTGGAGACTCCACTTCTGATCCATCTTTCTGCTTATGGCCTTGAAAAGCAGTAGAGGGTGACTCAAGTTCCTCGACTCCTGTACACATGTGAGCGATATGGAGAGATATGGAGGATCTTTATTTAGATCTGATCATCTTCGGCCACTCTGGCCCTCTGGAGGCTACACCAGAAGCTGGTGCATTCCTTCCTTCCTTCCTCTCTCTCTCTCTCTCTGTTCCTCTCTCCTCTACTCTCATTCCTTCTGTAAAATCTGCCTTTCAAATACAAATGGAAAAAAAGTGAATCTTTAGAAAATAAACAAATATAATGAAATTCCCCAAAGATACCCTTTGAAGAAATGTGTGCGAATGAAATTGTGCTCCACTTTGTGCAAGTCCAATTATTTTGCTGTTTAAAATGTTATCTTGGGTGAATATCTTGATCAGAGTGTTTACCCCAGTTCTGCGTGTTCTTTAAAGTTGAATTGTATTATCATGCATAATCTTTATAATTTGAGCATAAATACTTCTTTATGCTTTGTGCAGTTGTCTTGTATATAACTTATTTCTGAAAAACAACTTTGGAGCATCAGTATAGAAAACGGCAAGACAATTAATAGTAGTAAAAATACATGGTATTTGAAGGATTGAGCTAAATCGCATGGACTACCAAATGAAGATGAAAACCTTTACCTAAATACCCATAAGAACATTAACATATTGTGAGTGGGTACAAAACATAATTTCCATGTTTCTTACAAAGTTCTGGTAACTAAATGATGATGTACTCCCCACTTACAGTAGTATGACTTTAGAGATATAATAAATCAAGTGATGATAACAACTATTTACATATTCTCCAGCAAGCATGCTTAAGATTTCAAAATACACATAATGTTCTGGAAGAATGCATGTAAGTTAATTTGTAAAAGAAGAGGCAGACTTGAATTTGCATATGATGAACTGAAAAATATATCTGTCTAAATGCTCATAGTTGTTTATCAGTTTTTATAAAATGTATCCTTAATCACAGCTGTAAAGAGAGAACAATTCACTCAGCAAACAAAGACTGTAATTCTGTAAGACAGAATATAGCAAGCAAGTTGACATCTGTGAATTATGCAAATAGAGATGTAGAAAACAACTAGGTCTTAATAAGCAGCCCCTATTCAGATGAACAGGGGGAGTGGGAGAAAGCCACATCCCACATAATTATTAAAGTTGGGAGGGCACTTACTCCCAGGGGGCTCTGGGAAAGGACTGGTTTGTTTTGGCTTGCCTCCTCAACTGGAAATTTAAGTGTGAATTAAAAAATGGCATGCTCAGTTTGAGGAGCAGCTTCTTCTCTGTTTGCCAAAGAGCAAAATTGAGTAGAGGGCAACATGTCATTGATTTTAAAGCTCCAATGCACTTTCATATGCTTATAGCCAATGATAAGTAGTTTTAATGGCTGTTTATGATGGAAAATTGTTGAAAACATTAATGAACACAGCCACAGTTCCTTTCACTAGAAAGAATTTTTGATACCTGCTCATTAATATTTTTTCATCTTCATGAAAATGAAAAGTTTATTAAGAAATAGAATTAGGAGATTTCGTCTTGAGTGTAACACTCACACATGTAAAGCGTGCTGAGCATATGCCTAAGCTAGTTAACATATAATTCATAGTATTCAGAGATATTAAATATTTCATAACATAATCATTATGACAAGTGCTATGTTCCATGTTAACATTTTACAAAATCAGATTCAATAAAATCATTAGAAAATCGAACTCAACAAAGTACATAATTCTCCCTAGTAAGAACTAAGCACAATCCCAGCAATTCACACTTGCATGACATGACACTAAACTCAATTTAAACACCAAGTGACATTTACATTTTCCATTAATGACATGCATAATGTAATAACAGCAATGCTTAATGTTTGGAATCACTGAAGGGGGGAGGATCATGACTAAGCTTTGGGAGTGACTGACTCAAGATCTAAATGACATTTGTGAATGGTAGGAGGCAAATGGGATTTGTTTTTTGTAAGGATAGATCAGAAAAATCAAACCTCTAACACAGCATATGAGATGACAGGAAAGAAGAAGGGGAGGAGAAGGGGAAAATGTGACTACTATTTGAGGTACTTGGTGCGCATCAAGCAGGAAGAACTTTTAAAATGTTTTTTCTAGTGCTCACAACTGCATGAGCAGACTGCATGTAATAGTTACTGCTTTGCTTTTTCAAAGTGGCAATGAATCCAAGACAGGATAACAGCCCAACTTGCTTGATCATGGATGCAAGTGTATCTGAGAGTTTAGGTGATTGGCTTAAATCCGATTCCTGATCCTTTTCCTCAGTGAGCATAATTCAATGAAGGTCAAAATATCAAATCTCCTGTTTTTCTACTATCTTTTGTTTCAATTATAGAACTCTCTTCTGTAATCAGAATAATTCAGAAAGATTTAGGAAGATACACAAATGTTTAAGAATATCAAAAAAATGAGAATAACAATGATTTCTTTCTTTCTCTTTCTTTTTTTTTTTTTTTTTTTTAGAAATTAAAACCACACAGTGTCAGTTCCCCAAGAAGATTCTGAATTCACAAAGTAACTGCTATAGTACATTTGACATTTACAGCCTTGAAGTTAGGAGAGATTTACATGGCTTTACAAGGGCTTTACATACTATGTAAAGGAAAAACACAAGCACGACGAGCTGCTTCCTGGGTAACCGTGTGGACCATGCGCAGACCAGCCGAGTGTGAGTGTGAGCACTTCCTGGGTAACCGTGTGGACCATGCGCAGACCAGCCGAGTGTGAGTGTGAGCACTTCCTGGGTAACCGTGTGGACCATGCGCAGACCAGCCGAGTGTGAGTGTGAGCACTTCCTGGGTAACCGTGTGGACCATGCGCAGACCAGCCGAGTGTGAGTGTGAGCACTTCCTGGGTAACCGTGTGGACCATGCGCAGACCAGCCGAGTGTGAGTGTGAGCACTTCCTGGGTAACCGTGTGGACCATGCGCAGACCAGCCGAGTGTGAGTGTGAGCACTTCCTGGGTAACCGTGTGGACCATGCGCAGACCAGCCGAGTGTGAGTGTGAGCACTTCCTGGGTAACCGTGTGGACCATGCGCAAACCAGCCGAGTGTGAGTGTGAGCACTTCCTGGGTAACCGTGTGGACCATGCGCAGACCAGCCGAGTGTGAGCACTGTTGGTGTTGTATTCCTCATCTAATAGAAGCAAAATACGTACTTTCAAAAGTGACGGCATCACTCTAGTAACATTCCATAAAATGGTCCAGTGACAGCAAATAGCTCATACTCATTAGCAACATTATAAAAAAATAATTGCTTCCTTTTTTCCATCATCTGTCAATTTTTAGAAAAGAAACTGACAAACTATAGCTGGACACAAAAACTACAAGAGTGGTGCTCTTCCTTTGTAATAATTCTTTTATAATAATTCTAACGCCTTACTGCTGAAATAACAGTGCAGACTAGAAAGCTGACTTTTAAATAGAACATTGTGGATAATTGAAGTCCTGCTCATTGTTCCAAAGGTCATAAGGTTTGAGCAGGCTCTTTTTCTTTTGGTAAATTATTCAGCTTGAGTATTTATTGGCCTGTCAAAAGGGAAGCATTGTACGAACTGTCTTTCTTGCTCTTCAGTTTTTCCTAATTTGATTGTGTTCTTTTCTGCACATAACCTCAGTGCATAATTTCCATCTCCTTTTCTCAGTTCCAGGGTAAGGACTTCTCATCTTTAGTCTTTGCTGTCTACATCAGCTTCATGAATCAAACAGACATGAATTTAGTCAATGGCGAGGAATTAGAATGCGCATTGAGCGGAGAGTTTTGATTTTTCTTTCAAGACTGATCAGATTAGTGTTTGTATTAATATCATTTGAGAGCATTCCTCAAAATGAATCCACAATAGGAATAGCCAGGCTCATTATGAAGTAATTGCTGGGATTGTATTATATATGGTCATCTATATTATAATAAAATCACAAACTAGGTTTGTCCTGTGACTAAAACTGCCAAACTAGTACCCACACAGTAACTACAGCTTTTATTATTGGCAAAAAATCCTAACACGGTACTTGTTGCACCTTGTACACTATTCTCTATCTTCAATATACAATGAAGGAAATAGCTGGATTTAGGAGTGGATTGGCTGTGAGAAATGAACATTGAATGAATTTCATGAAAGATAAAAGGTCATTTCAAAAGTCCATGAAAAAATGAAAATAAATGTTTTTTGTGTGCCAAAAATAATTGGATCCATGTAGTTTGCTATTGTATGAGGTTTTCCATTAACTTCCTTAATAGTCTTCATATCCTTCATATTGTTCTCATTTTCTTTGACTATTAAAATATTTATATGTAACTACTTACATAAAACCTAAGAGTTTTTCCTTTAGAAAAATTACTATCTAAACATTTTCAATTTTTTCTCAATAAATTCCTTCATCTACTATAAACCAAATATCTAAATATATTAATCAGATTGGTTATATTTTGGTTAAATTAGATGTTGCCTATTTTGATTTTTAGAAATGTAAACTTTTAACAGATGTGAGAGTAGAAATACAGTGACATCATTTGGCTTTATTCTCTGATTCTCTCCTTGCCTGGTGGGTATGGATATGGCTCAGTACCCTACTTCATCCCAGGTTTGTTTCACAGGTTCTATTAATTTCCTTGCCCTTGGTTGTATCATTTCCTCCTCGCTACTCAGCTAGTAACAAACAAATGTGAATGCCCAACAGATTGCTCATGCATTGCCATTTCCAGTGTCAGCTTTGACACATTAAGGTCTAATGCCAGTCATTGAGAACAACAAAATCTGACTCTAAGGATAAAGCTGGAGTCATTGAAATTGCAAATGCAACCGGTAATGGTGCTCTAGACCTCTTGTAGATAGCATTTTATTATGAAAGCTTCCAAACTCGATGTTGTAAGCATCGCAAGTTATCTGAAACCAGCCACAGATAAAACACACGTGTTAAAAGTTATCATTTTTCCTTAGCTTCCTTTTTCTTCCTGTGCATTTTTCCCCCTTACTAATTTTAAATTCTGAACATGCAGAGTCCTTTGGGCTTTTTGAATCGGAATTAGCTTACTGATCTTCAGCCAGGCTCTTGGGATCTCTGGCTATGAATAAGGAATATTTTGATTTCTACTGAGTTGACTTGTTTTGCTGGTTCTTTATTGATATAATGAATGTATCTCAAGTTACAGGGATAAAGCAGTGTGTGTGTGTGTGTTTGATTTTCAACATTGTAAATGTGGGTAGTTTGACAAGGTTTTCTAGTGTTTGGCATGTCATGTCTGAGGCACTTCTTGGCTTTCAGCTGGCACGTAGGCTTTCCAGAGAGTTCATGATGGCATTTTTAATGTATCAATCTTCTTGTCTGGGTTGGAAGGAAGTCAGATAATGTAGGGCTAGTGGCCAGAGTACCTGTTCAGGCCCTTTCTTCTGAGAGATTCTGTTTGTAATTAAGCTTCTAAAATGCAGAATCACAGCTTCCCGAGAGAATCCTCCCCAATGATATCAACAAGAAGCTGCTATCTTACAAAATTACCCAGCAACCTTTTTTTTTTCTATTTGTCATGAAGCCATAAATCTACCTAGATTCGACCCTGGTAAAGTGGCCTAGCAGCTAAAGTCATCACCTTGGGAGCACCAGGATCCCATATGGGCACTGGTTCTAATCCTGACAGCACCGCTTCCCATCCAGCTCCCTGCTTGTGGCCTGCAGTTAAGGACGGCCCAAAGCCTTGGACACCGCACCCATGTGGGAGACCCAGAAGAGGCTTCTGGCTCCTGGCTTTGAATCGGTGTAGCTTCAGCTTTTGCAGCCACTTGGTCACTTGGGAGTGAATCTTCAGACAAAGGATCTTCCTCTCTATCTCCCCTCTCTGTATATCTGACTTTACAACAAAAAGAAATAAATCTTAAAAAAAAAAAAATAAAAACTACCCAAATCCAAGGAAAAAGAATAGATGCATTTATATATAGATGTCACTTCCCTCTGAATTTTAGTTTTTTTTGGGGGGGATCTGCTCGAAAAGCCTGAAATCTGCTCTCAAGATAGTCAATACAATATATTCATCCTAGCTCATCCATTAATTGATGATGTGCTATTTATCATATGAATTTGAGAGAAGAAATTATTTTAAAAATGCAGAAATGCAGATTTCAAAGTCTTTTTTTTTTTGGATCCTTTATCCACTACATTTTAAAATGCTGTTCATTATTATTATTACTACTACTATTTAGGAAAGGCAGATGTGCAGAGAGGAGAGACACAGAGAGATAAAGATCTTCCATCTTGGTTCACTCCCCATGTGGTCGCAAAAGCCAGAGCTGAGCAGATCCGAAGCCAGGAATCAGGAATTTCTTCCACGTTTCCTAATACTTCCCAGTCAACAAGCAGGGAGAAGTATGGGAAGAGGAACAGCCAGGACACAAACTGGTGCCCGTAAGGTATCCTCGTGCCCAGAGGTGAAGGATTTGGCAATAGAGCAGCTGGCCCAGGCACTGTTCCCATTACTTTTAAATTGAGACATTTTGAGTGTTTTGAGTCAAAATTTTCTCTTTGTAAGCAAACATTTTATCCTCTGTACTGTGTTTTTATTGTAAATACCAAGTATTATTACATAAAACATAAGCAAAGTATTTCATTCTCCAAAATAGTTTACTAAGGTGGAACGTTATGTATAACTTGGAGCTGTTACTGTCACTGAATGAGCATTGCCTAACCATTTATTATCTTTGTACATTCTCATCTTCAATTTTTCTCTATGAGAAATTAAATTGACTTTTATATGTATATAATATATATGTATATATCATACAACATATTACGCTGAAAGTTTATACCTCATTATTAGTACAGGGGAAAAAATGAAGTCCGGAAAGACCCTGCCCTAGTGTCTAAGACCCATTAATGGAGTAACATGGGGACACATTATTAAAATAAACTTCTGTCTTCACACTGCACAGCATTGAAAAGACCTCAGGCTTCCAAAAACTTGCTTAGCAGGCAGACATCAGGGTTACCTATAGGAATATGAAGGAAGGCTTTTCCTCAGGAAACGTACGACTTACTGAGTTAATCATTTCTTCCCATATTCTAAAATAAGATGGCAATAATGACGAAAGAAACTGCAGGGCAAATAATACCTCTGTACAGTTTTGTTTGCAAATCTAAAACTTTTATGAGATATGATGAATTTTATGCCATTCAATTAAAAATAAAATTCAATTAAAACAATAGAACAAAACCAGAACAAAGTTAAGAATATTTAAAATATCGTAACAATTCAAATTGTCTCAATAGAAAGCGATTGTATCATGAAATAGTGTCGCATCGCCTCGGCTGGTACCTTTAGCATCTCTGTTGTCATGTTTAAATGACAGGATTAAACTGTCTCCCCAGCAACACTGGCTGTCGTTTTTCATATGAGCCAACAAAAGTGGAAATTTCCTCTTGCTTTATTTGAAAGGCAGAATTAACAGGGAGACGCGGATCTTCCACCTGCTGGTTCACTCCCCAAATGCCTGCAAAGGCTGCATCTGAGCCAATCTGAAGCCAGGAGCTTCTCCCCCAAGTCCCTGTTATAGATGAGGGGTTCAAGGACTGCCTCTTTACCAGGCCATAAGCAGGGAGCTGGAATGAAACTGGGGTAGCCAGGACTCAAACTGGCACTCATGTGGGATACTGGTGCTGCAGTTAGAAGTTTAGCCTATTATGCTATGGTACCAGCCAGCATAAGAAAAATTTCCAAATCTCTATCAGCTTATGAGTAGGTAAATAAAGTGGAATATTATCTAGCTATTAGAACAAAATCCAAATTTGTGTTGAAGCAGAAATGCAATCTAGAAATTTCATCCTAATGGACAGCAATGGGTCAGGGTCACATAGCATCATGAATTTTATGATTTGTGTGAAATGCCCAGAACAGGTAGTTCCACAGATAGAAGTGGTTTTCATGGAAAAGTAGAGTAATTGCTGATAACACTGAGTTTTCTCTATGCAGTAATGGAAACTGTTGTTGTGATACTGTGTTACTCTAAGAATACACAAAACACTATATTTTTCAATAGTAAATTACATGATATGTGAAGATATGTGAATTACGTTTCAATTATCAGAGGTTAGCTATCTCAGATAGTTAAATTTCTTAGTACTATTTCTAGACACTAGATAAGGCTTAGTTATTACAGTAAATGTGATTATATATTTCTACATATATTTCTTAGCCTTTCTCATTCCAATTGAAATATAATGAACATAGTCCTCTGTCATTATAGAGTGCCATAAAGATCATGACTTCAGAACTCTTCTTTCAGATGTTGGAAATTGTTGGAGCAATCAAATTTGTATGACTATCTTGGCTTCTAGCATATGGAGAAAAAATACCTGACTTATAACTGAATGAATCGCTGCTATCAGTCAAGCAAAAAAAAAAGTGCCCTAACTGAAAACAGGTTTGGCATCTGTGTGCATAACTATAATATTGTGCACAAATCGTTGTAGTTCCTGAATGTACACATAGAGGTCTGAATTTTTTTTTTGAAAACTAGGGCCCGGCGGCATAGCCTAGTGGCTAAAGTCCTCGCCTTGAATGCCCGGGATCCCATATGGGCGCCAGATCTAAACCCAGCAGCTCCACTTCCCATCCAGCTCCCTGCTTGTGGTCTGGGAAAGCAGTTGAGGATGACCCAAAGCGTTGGGACCCTGCACCCACGTGGGAGACCTAGAGGAAGTTCCTGGATCCTGGCTCCTGGATCGGCACAGCACCAGCCTTTGTGGTCACTTGGGGAGTGAATCATTGGATGGAAGATCTTCCTCTCTGTATCTCCTCCTTTCTTTATATCTGACTTTGTAACAAAAATAAATCTTATAAGACTATTACTTGAATTTGATTATGTATATTATGAAACTATTTCCAATAACATAATTTTCATTTCTTAAATATATGTGTATCTTGATTCAATGATGGGTTCACTTCTATTAATAGTTTATTTTTGCTGGCATCAAAGGAACCTGTTCTATAAAAATACTTGTACAGATTTTATATATTATACATGAAAAACAACTTAGAACAGCTTATATTCCACCTAGAGATAAATGGAAATATTGGTCCAGCGCAGTAGCCTATTGGTTAAAGTCCTCACCTTGTCTGCTCCAGGATACCATGTGTGCACCAGTTGTAAAATCCCAGCAACCCCACTTCCTGTCCAGCTCTGTGCTTATGGCCTGAGATGGCAGTCAAGGACAGCCTAGGACCTTGGGATGCTACACCGACTTGGGAGACCCGCAGAAGTTTCCAGGCTCAAGGCTTCAGATAGGCAGGGCTCCGGCCATTTCTGCCCCTTGGGGAGTGAATCATCAGACAGAAGATCTTCCTCTCTGTCTTTCCTCCTCTCTGTATATCTGACTTTCCAATGATAATAAAATAAATCCCAAAATAAAAAAAATATCAAAATGTAACAAAATGTTTTGGTCACCAAAATGTTTTGGTATTCATTATCTTGATTGTCTTACAAAAAATGTTGTCATTGGCAGATATTCAATTGAGGTACTTCTATATTTGAGCTACAATATTTTTGAAGGGCAGAGAAACAGACCAGTGAAGTGGGAAAACCCCTTTCCACTAATTAATTTCTCTAAGGTCCACAGTATTTGGGTTGGGCTGAATCCAGATGCTGCAAATCCAGTCATTTTCCTAACTTCAGGAGCCAATCACATGGGCCATCACTGCTGCGTGCAGTCCTGATTGGCAAACAGCATGAGTCAAGAAGACAACGCAGGTCCACAGATCGGGGTTGTGGGCCCCTTCCCTCTGCTAAACGAACACTCACAGCTGGAGAATCCTAACCCAAACATCTTATCTGATATTATTTGAATATTTTGAGTTCTGCTTTGTGAATTTAGAATGCTGAGGTTATCTTATTCTGTTTGGAAGATACAAAATGAAGCTTGCCTATGGGAGTACATTGTTCATACATTCCAAGGCTACTGAGCTCGTGGAATTCTGCCAAAATTCTCAAATTGTTTGTAGAAGTAAAAATTAAAGTGTTAGGTTTACTCTTTATGCTCTCTAAACTCTTCTAAAAATCGAGGGCAAATTGTTATTATTCATTCCTATGAAGTTTATCTCAGTAAAGAAAGATGCTGAGCATCAAGCTCAGTGGGTGTCCCTGTTTCACTAAGGCATGTGTTGCTGCTTGGTGAGGCATTACACTACTCAGAAGCCCCGGTTTGGGAAGTTATGTGAATGGACATTTGATCATACAATATTACTGTATTGCTAGAAACTATAAATAGAGGCAAGACAAACTTTGCTTTCATTTTCCCTGCTGTCATTGAAAACCATCTCAGGTTTTCAAATTTACCAAGAAGCTCTATGAAATCTAGGCATGCACTAGAATCGATGGTTTATAAAAGTAACATGAACTTGAATGCAACCTCCCATCTCTAGATTTTTAATTTTATTGGCATTTACCGGAAATTATTACCGTAAAAATATCACAACAAATAAGACGAAACACTGTTTTTCCTGTCCTCTCTTCCCCAGCTCTGTCATTATTACACACCAGAGGAAAAACAGCAGTAACATGTTTTCATATCAGTTTTGTAATGCACACCTATATGTGCCTGCACAGTTTTACTGAACTTGGTTGCAAACAACAGTAGGACAAGGAACTTAAATTCCTCCTTACCGCAGGAGAGGGAGTCCACACCCAAGCCTATGGCGGTGGAAGCAAGAACCAAACTGCTAGTTTTCTCGCAGTGGGAATATTTATTTAAACAAGAAAAAATTCAACCAAATCTTGGTATTATTGCAACTACATTAAGGATGTCAGATAATTTTCCTATTTTAGCTTTTTGTGTATATAAACTTATGATAACCTTTAAGACATTCACATCAAACTATGACATGGTATTTTAAAATTAAAAAATGTACAGTACAATATTAAACTATATATTTTAGTATATTCAATAATCTTAGTATTTTGAAATACAAGTCCTTCATTTTCCAAGTTTTATCCCTCCTGAACAAAGCTATGAACATACATTCTTAATAGTGACCATGGATGCCCAGACATAGGATTATATAGTCTCTCTTTAACTAACAGACTTAAACTTGATCCACTGATTTGCACCACGAACTTCAAAGGGAGGATGGCTGTGGTAAATGTGATGGCCTAATTCTTCTACAGGCGGTTCAGGCTCGCTTGTAGCAAACTGGGCTGCATCATCAATGTCTTTCCTCACTTCGGCATCGATCTCCTTGAGCTCTTCAATGCTGGCGAGCTTGCTGTTCACCATCCTCTCTTGGAGAAGCATAATGGGATCACTCTTCTTTCTTACTTTCTGGATTTCTTCTCGTGTACGGTAACTAATACCAGGGTCGCTCATGCTGTGCCCGTGATAACGGTAAGTCTGCAGCTCCATCAGGATGGGCCCCTTTCCGGACCGGCAATACTCAGCTGCAAACCTCGTGGCCTCCCGAACGCACAGGATGTCCATCCCATCCACCCTCAGCCCGGGAATAAAATGGCCTCTCCTGTAATAATCAACGCTGGCTGCTGCTCTCTCAACGGATGTTCCCATTCCATAGAGGTTATTCTCACAGATAAAAATACAAGGTAATTTCCACAAAGCCGCCATATTGTAAGCCTCGGCTATCTGACCCTGGTTAGCCGCACCATCCCCATATAAAGCCAGGCAAATTTCTTTGTTTCCCCTGTATTTGCAAGCCAGCGCGATGCCGGCTCCTAGCGGTACCTGGGCACCCACAATGCCGTTGCCCCCGTAGAAATTCTTGGCATACATATGCATCGATCCTCCTTTTCCTTTAGCGCAGCCTCCTCTTCGGCCCGTCAGCTCGGCGAGAATTGAGCGCACGGACAGGCCACGGGTGTAGCAGACGCCGTGAGCTCGGTAAGACGTGATGACATGATCCGAGGCATTTATACCTGCCTCGAGCCCCACACAACAGGCTTCCTGGCCGTCACACAAGTGGCAGAAGCCACGGATAAACTTCTGTTTGTACAGCTGATCGGCCTTCAGTTCCATGCGGCGAACCACCTGCATCATCCTGTAGTACCTGAGCCCCTCTTCCCGGGTGAGGACGGCGGTGAGCGGAGGTCCCTCATCCAACAGATACAGGTCGCACTTCTTAATTTCAAACATAGCATCGCTGGAGTAGTTACAGGAGGCCACCAGCACTCTGCCAGCTGCCTTCCGAGTAACCCCTGACAGCACACGGGAGACCATGGCAGCCAGCATCTTCCTCATGTGGTACGCTGATGAAAATGGCGGCTGCTCCCAACCACCACCCAACCGCCAGGCAGGGACGATCTCCTTCCGGGCTCTCAGGTCTCCTTCCGGTGTGCCTAGCTGACGTGCGTCACAGTGAGAGACGCGTCACTAACGAGCCAAATGTAAAATGGCGGCTAAATGTCACTCCTTTTCCGGAAGGACTGAGCTGCTGCACGGCCCTCTCGTTTCCCTGAGCCGGGATTGCCGTGTTTCTCAGGTCCCCTTCATTCTCCCCAGCCCAGCACATGGAATGAAAGCAAAAAGTACCATGGACTGCTAAACGCTCAAGAATCCACAGGAAAGGTGCTCCTTTCCACCAATACTGCTTTAAACTCCGGGTTTTCTTCCTTAAAATACATCTAAGTGCTTTATTCCACAATATGCTGTGGGGGAGGGAGGGTGAGAAGGAAATCCCAGACTCTATGGAACTGTATCATAAAATTCAAAATTCAAAATAAAAATAAAAAAGGGAAAAAAACGTAAGTGATAGTTAAAATAGATAATTTTACAAATGCTTAAGAAGAACTGGACTGGGCCCGGCAGCATAGCCTAGCAGCTAAAGTCCTTGCCTTGAACGTGCCAGGGATCCCATATGGGTGCCGGTTCTAATCCCAGCAGCTCCACTTCCCATCCAGCTCCCTGCTTGTGGTCTGGGAAAGAAGTTGAGGATGGCCCAAAGCCTTGGGACCCTGCACCTGCGTGGGAAACTAGGAAGAGGATCTGGGACCTGGCTTCGGTTCGGCACAGCACCAGCCGTTGCAGTCACTTAGGGAGTGACTCATTGGCCAGAAGATCTACTCTCTGTCTCTCCTCTTCTCTGTATATCTGCCTATCTAATCAATATAAATACATCCTAAAAAATAAGATTTAAAAAAAAGAACTGGACTTCAGAATATGCCACATTCCTGGCTCCTGGCTTCAGATGAGAGCAGCTTGGACCGACCGATCATTGTGGCCACTTGGGGAGTGAATCAACAGACGAAAAATCTTCCTCTGTCTCTCCTCTTTGTATATCTGACTTTCTGATAAAAATTATTGTTTTAATTTAAAAGTGGAGCAGGGAGGCAACTTGGTAGCCTAGTGGCAAAAGTCCTTGCCTTACAACCTCCAGGATTCCATATGGGTGTTGGGGTTCTGATCCTGACAGCCTGTTTCCTATCCAGCTCCCTGCTTGTGGCCTGGGAAATCTGTCAAGGACAGCCCAAAACCTTGGAACCCTGCACCCATGTGGGAGACCCAGAAGAGGCTCCTGGCTCCTGGCTTCAGATCGGCTCAGCTCCGGCTATTGCAGCCACTTGGGGAGTGAAATCAACAGAGGGAAGATCTTCCTCTCTGTTTCTCCTTCTCTCCATTTCTGAATTTCTGATAAAAATGAAATAACTCTTTTTAAAAAATATGCTGCATTTATGCTATGGCATCTGGGTCGCTTGAAGTGGGCAGAAGCCAGATGCACAAACCAGAACCTGAGCAAAAACAGAACCACAATGACAACTTTTGCATAGTGTGAAAAGGATGGAGACAGGGTTGGACTCAGAGGGAATAAAGCTGTGACTACAGGCCTTAGCTTTTAATAATTCTGACAACTTTATATTTTTAGTCCTTTTTTTTAAAAAAAAATTCACTTCAATAATAGTATTTGAAAGAGTTTCCATCTTCTGGTTCACACGCCAAATAAAATGGTGAGAGCTCTGCCAGTCTGAAAGCAAGAGTATTAAATTCCAGCTGCGTCTCCCACTATTGTCTTAGGCAGCTAGTTCAGGGTCACCAACTTGAAAGCTACCCCTCCCCCACCTAGGTGGTGCTTTCTGCCCACCTGTGGTGCCCCCTGCCATCACCTGGAACCTGAGATGGGTGCATTCCCTTAACAAAGGCCCATGATAGGGAGGAACTCACTCTATAGGTCGTGTGTTTCTTCACTCTTGCATTCAGACTCTGGCACCCCAGTATCTGCTCACTTTCTGGCTTCCTGCAGGCAGACTGCCAGGACAGGTAGCCCCTGAACATGGACCCTGTATGGCTGTATTCCTCACCCACTCTACATGGCTCAGTCGGAATAGTAAAGATGGTAATTGTGAGATACTATGTATTTCTTATTTGTGTACTTTCAAGAGTTCCAGCAGAGGGTAGGCCTAGCAGTGGTATAATATGAACAGAGCCCAGGAAAAGGTGAATGTTTGCAGCTTTTTAAGTGTGTCCAGTTTGTTCACGGCATGTCTCCTGGGATAACTTTTATATTGCTGGGAAAGCTGGGATTTAGGTCTTCAGGTTAATGGACCAACTGTTTTATTTCAGACTGAGTAGCCATTGGACTTGTCATCTGCTAATTTCTAGTGGGCCCTGTTATCACCACGCGTGCTTAATAAAGGCTTCTTATTGTAGCCTAGATTTGTCTGGTTTGATCTCTCACCTGGCAATATCACATGAGAGGCAAGGGCCCAGTGCTTGGGCCATCTTACACTGCTTTTCCATGTGAAAACAGGGAGCCAGGTCAGAAGTGGAACAACCTGAACTCGAATTTGTGTTCATACGTGATCAAAGATGGCAGTTGAGCCAGTGACCAAATATGCCAGTATCCAAATTCACCTTATAATGTTTAAAGATGTCTTCAATGGATCTCAATATTTTTTTTATTGTAGCTATTGAAATTGAATTAGTATTAGGGTAGTTCAGAAACATGTTCTTAAAATACTTCTATTATCTGTAGCATCACAACTTACCAAGTGTGCCATCATACAATGAACTCTTACAGAGTGGATTTCATGGCAGCAGTCCTGAGCTTTAAGCCCTCAGCAACAGTTCAAATCAGAATAATCAAATACCATCATCCTCTTTCTGTGCTTTTGGTATCCAGTAAGACAAACCTGACCAGGAATCCTGTTATTTTTGGAATATTAAACATTCCAGTTCTGCTTAATAACAACTCCATTTGACATCCCTTGATTACTTGTAAATGATAGATTTTCATCCAGATTTTCCTATCACTTGCTCAAATTATTTGCCTTTTACATGTCTAGCTTCACGTCTTATTTTGGATACTGCTTCTGATATGTAGCAGGAAGAATAAAAGAGCTTGTTAAAAAGTTAGGATACCTCTTAAAATTAGATCTTCTCCCTATCTCCCCAACCTTCAGTCATCATAATGGGCCTCATCTTTTCATTCAATTTAAAATTCCACTGTTGGAATTCATGGGCTTGCTGTGCTCTCTGCTCCCTCTCTGATAGTTAGCCTGTATCTGCTGTTCTCTTTCATTCCTGCAGGTATAGGAGATCTCCAGGGGGCATTATCTCCATAAGAATGAGAAAAAAAATGACACTGCAGGATGGACTGTAGTGTTAATGGGTCACTGAGTGACAGCTGAGCTTCTCTCAGAGGTATCAGTCAGTCTCACACTGCCAGGAACAAGAGAGCTACACAGGAAAGCATGCCAATTTAATCTTGTCACATGTAGTCTGGACTGCAAAGATAGAGCTCTCTGCTGAAAAGCCCAGAGTGACATGGCTAAACCTGACTCACGTCATAGGAAAATATGCAAAGATGGTAACTGAAAAAGATCTGTACTGCAGCGAGTCTCAGAAGTTAGCCACCCTACACACACACACACACACACACACACACACACACACACACACAAACATACCTTTTTATTTTTTCCTCCCAGCAGGTCTGATTAAAAATGAAATAGGAAATGTCTTGGTCATCAGTTGTCCTCTGCAACATAAATTTAACCTAATGGTAGAAAGCTGGAATCCTATTTGCCAAATGTGGTGATTTTTTGAATGAACTGGATAATTCCAATACTGATGTTTTGGATTTTTAATGCTATCTTCCTAAACTCCTCCGTATTTTCAAAGTCAAAATGAAATTTCCAGACATCAGTGTAGAAGGTTGAAACTCCCAGAGATCCTGAGCTGTTGACCCCCTCCTTGCACATGGCACAGCTATTGGATGAGACGTGTGGACAACAAATCAAATAGTGATGCTGTTTTCTTCAAATTATTTTTGTGCTATCATCACTGAAATGTTTGCAATTAAAATCTTCATCAATTCAAAGTTTTTATTTAATACTGAATCTCACTTTTAATCTGCTTATAATTACAGGAAGACACATGAATTCTTTCATAGGGTCAATGACAGATTTTTATACCTAATTTGTTAGAAAAAAAAATGCTTCATACAAGGACACAGTAATTACAGTAGTCGTTCATGCCAGTGTGACAGCTTCACATTGTGTGACGGTTGATCCTAGAGGGACACTCTGAAGTTATCTTAAAAAGTGTCACTAGCATTTCATCAATAGTACGTATAACATCTTTCATTAAGAGGCAAAGAAATATGAAAAAGAGCAGTTAGCGTGTTTGAACGACATTTACATTTCTCCAGCAACAATTGCACTTTTAACCAAATGGTAAAGAAAGAAAGCTGTTAAAAAGTGAATATGTTCTAGATAAATAATATCAGATCACATTTTCTGACTAGCAGCAATGTTGTTTCATAGCTCTAAGATTTGGCAATTAGGAGTGATGAGTAAGAACTTGGTACAAAAATTTACGAGTTACATATGATTTATTTGATTACTGAGTTATCTCCTTTTGAAGAAAAAAAAAAACGAAAAAGTCAGTACCTTGTATTTTGCAAAGTAATGAATATCAGACAAGATCGCAATAAGGCTATTGTAGAACAGGTCAGATCCCTGGGCATTCTTTTTCCCTTTCTCCCACCAAATTAATGAAATATGCTTAAATAAAAACTTAGGCTATTACACTGCACAGAGGAGTCTTGATTTGAAAAAGAGGTCATGTGGATGTGTTCCTTGCCTTACCTAGTCAGGTGACTGCGTTTATAAAGGACTGATAATTTTGGGTTGTAACTGATGGAGATGGTTTTCCTCCTGTCGTATAACCAGGGTCCTCTGAGTCACTGTTGTCATGGTACCCGGTCCTGTATTCCTAGAGTATGGAACCAGAATCCAGGACATGCAACTAAAAAGATAATACAAAACTATAAGAGAAAGCTTTGCAAATATTTTAATAAGTTCCCAGTGATAAAAGCTGTGATTGCATGTTCTAAAATGTGATGAGATACAAATTTTCATGTATACAATCTTACTGTCAAGATTTACCAGGGTCTAGTATTTTGACCAGTAGAGGGCTAGTTAGGAGGAAAATGTGTTGAAATGATTTATGTATTTTACATTCTTTGTAAAATCCTGACTCTGCAAAATGATCAATTCAATACATTTTCATGACAAAAGCAAAATCAAGAAATCCAAATAAAAATTAAACCTGTTTGCTCCAGAAACTTTTACACTTCTTTCAAGAATATGTCCTGCAACATATTTGAATCTCACATATTTAAATCCACTTTGAGGTTTTATATTGTAAATAGTCATGCATTTATCCCCAGTATGTTTGATGTTGATAGCAATAAAAAATTAAATATGTTGTAAAGAGGAACCCTAGTTTCTATAATGAAATGAGTCCTCTTTCTGGGCAACCAGTGTTTTATAGTATGTTTTGTTTTTAATAACCCCCAACAACCCTTCTTCTAACATTTTCGGTAAAATATTACCTCTATTATATCAGAAAGCTCAGAATAACATCCACATTGCTGCTTGAAAGCAAAAAAAAAAAAATTTGCTTCTGGAAGTTAAATAATCTTATGGAGGAAGGAACGTTGGCAAAACTTCAAGGCAGTGCTCAGTGCTGCCCCTTAGAAGGAAAGTTGAGGAGCATCTTTGACCAGCACCAGACGATTTTAAGGTGGAAAAGCTGAGGGAGACTGAAAGTCTTGCACTCATTTTTACAGCTTATACTTGCCGTATCTTTCACTCTTAAACTGTGTCTAAGCTTGAAATTACCTATCACAAATTAAACATAGGCCCTGACAGGATTGCAGCAGACCCTTGTGAATATGTTCAGACATAAGCATCAATGCATCTTGACCAAAGGATGTAGGCATAAGAGCAGGCATTATGGTACAGCAGCTTAACCTACACTTTGGAACACACACAACCCATACTGGAGTCCTGGCTCATTTCTTGGCTGCTTTGCTACTAATGCAGTACCCTGTTAATAATCCTGAGTGACAAGAACATAACTCAAGTGCTGCTCTCCTTGCTGGATATTCCTGACTTCAGAACAGCTCTAACTGGTTAGGGCACTTGCCCCAAGAGGGAGTACGTAGTCTCTCTCTCTTTCTCTCTCTCTCTCTCTCTCAAATATGAAAATGAGTAAATGTCTGTTTAAATAGTAAAGATGGAATTTTAGGTTATTTTGTACACTAATTTGACACTTAAGCCGCCGCTTTCAGTATTGCTCCAGTGTATGACAGGTTTGTATGTATTTGCTGAAGATATTAAATTAACAAATTTTGATCAGAAAATACAGAAAATCCAAGAACTGAAGTTCTAGATCAGGAATCTGAGTCCACAGTGTTTATGTGATGAGAAAAGTTACAAAGCCAGTAAAAATGAGAACCACTTTTATCACATACACATGAAATGTTTTTCTTCTCTAAATGTCCTTACTATATTAAGAGAAGTACAGTGATGGCAAACACTTAAATTGCCTTCCACCAAATCTCTCTCATATGAAACAGGTGATCTGTGAGCAGCTCTCCCCAAACCCCTATTTTCTGACACTTCCTAACAAAGAGGACACATTATCATCATTGAATGATGGGGAAGCAACACATGAGCAGCTGCCACAGAAGCAATAAAGCTAATGTATTGCATTCCCAGCAATGGTGACAATGACAATTTGTCTTTATTAGGATCAATGATGAACAAATTAAAAATAGGATTCTGTCAAACTACAACCTACAAAACAGAACGCTCTAATTTTGCAGAATTGTGTTGTCTCCTTTAATTTGGTAATACAGCAGAGCTGAAATGGCACACTGGGAAATATGAAAATCTGGATGTCATAATTATGCAATATATTATGAATATGAATGCAGTCTCACCAAGCAACCTGAGAAATGCTGTAGACATTTTATGGAGCTTGCCTTGCGTGAGAATCTTTCTGTTCCCACGGACTCACTATGCTTCTAGATTCTGAGATATTTCCATAGTACCCAACACTGTAAATCTAAAAGACCACCATGGGGAGCTTCAGAAATGATTTTCAATGAAAGACCCAAGAATTATCTTCCCCAGCAGTAGATGGAGGTAATGTGCAGGCAGGGTTTTAAAGCTCCTTTGTGTTAAATATTCATTAAAAGCCTCACCTTTCAGACACATTGTCACTGGAATGAACAGGATACAGTTAGGGCTACCAGCTGGCTATGTTGCTTACATTCTCCTGGGCCCTAAAAATTGCATGGAAATATTTGGTGTTTTCCTCCAAAAGCTCCTGATCTTCCTCCACACTCCCCTCACTCTTCTACCACTGGATTTCATGACAAGAATTATCACCTACAAGAATACAATGGAGCTTTTCCAAGGAGTTTTCCCATATTACGAGGAATTTTTCCATAGTGGACAAGATGTATATTATGGCCATTGATCTGAAGAGAAACAGGGGCAGTAAGATCAGTTACTCTCTTTACAAGGGACACGTCATTAGGTCATACATATAATTCTTGAAGTTTCAGAATCGTCTCATCTGATATTTCTTGCCTACATGATAGTATAGCTTTCTCCACCCCCCAGATGTTTGTCTCAAGATGGATTTTTACATCATTCAGGACATCATTCTCACTAATCTCAACAGAAGAGGAATCCTCCTCTTACATGGAAATCTAACCCCTCAACCTCTGCTACAGAACATGCTATGACCTCACAACGAGATACGATTTTCACTCATATGCTGCCTAAGGCTGCACCCAGCATCAAGGAGTCATCCATTCTACCTTCTGCTTTGGCTTCGTTTCATGCTCAGATTTCCTCAGCAATGAAAGAAGATACCAGAGCCCGTGTTTCCTCTTTTAGTTCTCATACTATATTATTCCTTTTATCTAGTCAAGCTCTGCAAACATCCAGCCTGTACCCACGGTCTCCATTTACTCTGCTCTAATTGCTTCCATATGCTTCTGCAATCTGTGTCATCGACAATGATCTGAAATTTCTCACATCAAGGACTTGGCTAAATTTAATAACAACTTCAGTTTTATCATTCCCTGGAAATCTCCACTGCAGATGAGAAGTGCTTCTCCACGGAGATTCCGTTACCCACACTTTCAAAGGAAATGTGTGTTCTTCTGCCTATAAAATGTCTTCATTTCTGATATATCAATCACTGCCCCAACGCAACTGTGATCTAAGTTTAGATAAATGTGCTGCAGTCTTGCCTGTTTAAAGCATTACCCAGAGGCACTCACATGATTCATTGGTAAATTCTAACAAATAGGGAGATGCCAAATCTACTTTCCACTTGATCTTTCCTCAAATCTATCTTTCTGTAAGCAGAAAACATGCATTTTAAAATCCTTTGGCTCTTTAAATTTGAAAAAAATAAAAGATCCCCCACTTGTTCACTATTTCAATAATAGTGAATGGCTTAGACATTACATATATAATTTGACTATAATTTATTTTAAAACACCAAACTATAGATGAATATAAACAAAAAATTCAAGAAGAGAGACAACCGATGGCTGCTACTCAAGTTATTTCATTTTGTTTTATTTCTGATGTCATTGGTAACATTTTGGGTATTTTTATAATTTGATTTTTCGTGTTTTCTCTCTCTTTCATCATCTTACAATTATTGCTCACATCACCAAAATACTTTTAAAAGATAACTGCAAAGGATGCAAAATGTTCCCATTATGTGGATAGACTAAAAGACTGAACACTGGTGTTATTACTAAGTTTCTGTGTGCTAGACATGAGGCATTAATGTACTGATTTTATAATTTTCTTGCAATGTTTTAATAGAAAAATGTCACATGTTGAACATGTCTGTCTTATTTATACTTCTGTTTTTATTTGTACATAATTTTCATTTACACCACACTCTAAATAGTTATTTACAGTTTCGTCATTCCAGTCTGAGATATTGGATACTGCTGTCACATGGAAATGACACTACAACAATTTCATCTTGTTGCTCAGTTCTTTCTATTGTTATGTATTGAGTGGTACACACCTGCTTTGTTCTCAATGATCTGCTTTGAATCTTGATCAGTCACTTAATCAGGTAATTTTGTGTTTCTAGAATTTATTTTTAAACCATAACTGAATTCTGATGTGACTGCTCTTTAGTTTTGTTATATCATTTTACGTAATTCACAAAATCACAGTGCAAGCGCTTTGTCATCAGGTTCCCGTGTGTAAGACTCTAAGATTTTACTACCTTATATTACCATATAAAGACTAGAATAATATGAAGTTTACAAATCATTTGAATTTTGTGTTCAAATATTATTAATCATATAAAATTGAGTTAACTTATACTAATTGGTTTCACCATCTACAAATACACATGCTTTAAATAATGTATTTTATTTTTATTGGAAAGTCAGATATATATAGAAAGGAGGAGAGACAGAGAGGAAGATCTTCCATCAGATGATTCACTCACTAAGCAGCCACATGGGCCAGAGCTGAGCTAATCTGAAGCCAGGATCCAGAAGCCTCTTCTGGGTTTCCCACTGTCCCAAGGCTTTGGGCCATCCCCAATTGCTTTCCCAGGCCACAAGCAGGGAGCTGGACTGGAAGCAGGGTTGCCAGGATTAGAACCAGCACCCATATGCGATCTCGGAGGGTGCAAGGCAAAGATTTTAGCCACTAGGCTACCACACTGGGCCCCAAATATATAACTCATAAACATTTTTATACATTGATATTGCATGATTTCAATTATGGAACTCTCACACTTTATTTTTTTCTCAGCTTGGGAGATGATAATTTTAGTAGACAATTATTTTTAGACTCTTTCTGTGTTCCAGGCACACTAGCTAAGCTAAGCACATTTCAAGAACTATTTTATTTAGCTGTCACAAAAAACCTAGGGTATAAATAAAGCTACTTTAAGTAATGCCTATATGTGTTAGAAAATGAGCTTCAGATTGAACTCCAAAGCTTCTAATGTTTATTATTATTATTATTATTTTAAAGTTAGATATACAGAGAGGAATAGAGACAGAGAGGAAGATCTTCTGTTGATTGATTCACTACTCAGGTGGCCCCAATGATTGAGAGGTGAGTCCATCTGGAGCCAGGAACCTGGTGCTTATTCCAGGTTTCACAGGGGTGCAGGGTCCAAGGGTTTGGTCCATGATCTATTGCTTTTCCAGACTGCAAGCAGGGAAGTGGAAGGGAGGTGGAGCAGCCAGGAATAGAACCAGTGCCCATATGGGATCCAGGCAAGTACAAGGTGAGGACTTTTGCAACTAGGCTATTGCACCAGGCCCTCTAGTGTTTCTTTAGTAATGATAATAAAGTTAGCTCCAAGAATGAGACAGATAGTTTGCTAGTGACATATGCCATTTTTTTTCTTTTTTTAATTTAGAAGTTATTTTATAATTTATCAAATATTTAGCTATCAAGAGAGTCATTTTACCTCTTTTTATTTGGCTTACTGCTCTGTAGTACTCAAGAATATTCCTAATGTATATGGGATCTCATACATGTTTGTGAAAGCTCTAAATTGCTTTAGAAGTAGCCCTGAGTGAAAAACTGTAAGTCTGTGGCATATAGTGATTTCCAAATGATGGTTTAAGATAATGGATAGATACAATATTTTACATTCGTTTAATGTCCAGCCAGGGCTTATGAGGATTCTTGTTCATGTTATATAGAAAAAAAAAAAAAAACTGCTCTTGCTCACCCACAAAATCCAATTATTCCTATTCTTTACTGCCAATTATAAACTTGGTAGTCTCATATCTGTTTCTGTTTCTAGATGACAGAGATAGTACCTGTTATGCTTGTATTGTAAAACTATAGACCTCCTTGACTCTGCAGCTCTCTAATATCATTTAATCTGGCTGCATAAGTTCCCAGTACGTGGCGTGCACATCCCACCACCCACGGACACCAGGCTCTGAAAGGCCGTTATTGTGCTGTGTCAGTGATAACCACAAATGCAAGTCTTACCCAAAGAAGAAAGAAAAAGTAAATAACAGTTCAGCTCCTGGTCATGCTATTTTGCCTTTTGGAATTTTTATAGTATACTCATAGAAAAACACATCCTCCTATGAAATTCTCTAGGATAGTTTGGGCTGAATTACAACACACCTGAATGTGACTTGTCCTCATATGAATCGCTCTCCTGTTTTGCATTGATGCTGTGGTATGGAAATGGTTTATCCCAATCAACATTCATGCTTAAATTTGATTGCCAAAGCTAGCATTAGGAGGTAGGTGTTTCAAAACAGATCAGTGTCTTTCTTGCAATACAGGGATTAGCTCTGATGCAAATTGATTTCTCTGTCCAAGAGTGGTTGGTAAAAAGTAGGTCAGTTCTTTTGTGCATTGATGAGCATATGCTCTAGAACCATTGTCAAAATCTAGTCTTTTTATTTGAAATGCTAAGGGATGGCAAATACTCCAAAGGGGGGAAAAAGTACACATCTACACTCACACATGAAAACATCTTTTTTAAATTTCTCTATTCCACATAAAGCAGTGAAAGTGTTAGTTTATTTACATACTTTATGAAGAAATTATGTCACCTAGCTTTCACAAAAAATTCTTCTCTGGCTCTTACAGAATTCTGCTTAGCAAATTTGTTTTTACTAGCAAAAACTCTAGGTTCCAAAACTGAAAACTAGTTCACTGACATTTTCTATACTTTAAATTCATTTAAGGTTACATTTTTTTAACCTCTTATGAGTCATGTTACAAATTGCTAAATTTAAAAAAAGCAAATTGCTACATTGAATGGTGCCTAATATATAATACTATACATAACTTGGTTGTCACAGGCATGCTTTTATATATATGCTATTAAACACACTTTCTCATGGTTAAAGTGAGGCTTGTAAGAATATGCCTTTTATCCTACATGATAGGACCTATAAACACTGCAGACAGATGGTCAACTACCTTAACCAAAGCCTGAAATCTAATTCTAGAATTCATTCTAGAGAGTTAATATTAAGAAGGACAAAATTTCTAATTTGGTATCTGAAACTCTGGTGCCGATCTTTGAAAGTCCCAATCCAATTCCATTTTTAGCTTGTCTGGGTTCTAAGCAATTTGATATAAATGATACAAATAGAGAATAACATGTCATTCTGGTTGCTGTGAAGGTACCATTGAAAACAGCCTAGTGTGTTGGGCCCGGCGCGGTGGCGCAAGTGGTTAAAGGTCCTCGCCTTGCACGCCCGGGATCCCATATGGGCGCCGGTTCTAATCCCAGCAGCCCCGCTTCCCTTCCAGCTCCCTGCCTGTGGCCTGGGAAAGCAGTCGAGGACGGCCCAAAGCTTTGGGAACCTGCACCCGCGTGGGAGACCCAGAAGAGGCTCCTGGCTTTGGATCGGCATAGTATCGGCCCGTTGCGCTCACTTGGGGAGTGAATCATCGGACGGAAGATCTTCCTCTCTGTCTCTCCTCTCTGTATATCCGCCTTTCCAATGAAAAAAATAATAAAAATAAATCTTTAAAAAAAAAAAAAAGAAAGAAAACAGCCTAGTGTGGAAACAAACGTGTTATGGGGTAAGGGTACTACACTGTTACTGGGAAGCTATGCTATTACAAGGATCATGAGCCAGTATGGGAGATTCCCCAGAAATATGATGAAAGACCCATCGTGTGATCCATCCATACCACTCTTCAGAATTCTCCTAAACAAAATGAAATCGTATATGAAAGAGTAGCAGTTGAATAAGGCACTTGATATTTTGAAAAATTTGCTAGAAGTCAATCATTTCATTGCGAGATTGTCAATTGTAATACGCACATTTCAATTAATGTTCACTATTTGCATTAAACTTGAACACCTTTCTGATTCACATTTTTCTCTATGACTGGGATTTTTTTATTCTGGGGTTCTGTGCCCCTCAAATAAAATGACAATCTTTCACACACAATGAAAACAAAGAACCATTTAATTATTCATGTTTTCATTCCTCATTGGCACCTACAATATTTAAAGTAATTAAGATGAAAATGTAGGCAATTGTTGCAGACCACATATTCCGCATGCTCACATTGCTTCATATGTAAAATGTCAGGAAAGAAAACTGGATAAATCTGCTGATAGAGGTCTTTTAGTTAATCAACAAGCAGTAAAATATGAAAAGACTTCATATGAAAATATGTTCACTTTCATACTCTGTTCCTCATAGGATTTTTTCATAAAAAAATATAGTTGCTGACTAATAAACCTGAAAAGTGAATGTATTTATTCCAAAAGAAACATAAAGAAATATCGTGGAGATTATGCTTTTTTTTCATTAAACATGTAATGGTACTAGAAAATCCATTTCATGGTGAAGAGAGCGATTAAACGGGTAACAATGCATTTCTTTATACTGCTGGTACAGAAAAACATCCTAGTGAATGCTACTTTTAGGTTGTAGTCATGCTCTAAATAGGTAACTGTAATTTCCATAAATCTATCGAATAGCAAGCTCAAGATTAATTTTCTTTTCTCAACATAATGAAATTTAATCATTTATATGATCCCGCTCAGTATTTCAGAACCCATCATTTTATTAAGTGATTACTTATGACAGAAAAATTCCCCAAGCATGTAAAGTTATTTTGAAATAATACCTAACTTAGGAATTTGGTATTTACTCTATCAGTTCTAGGAAGTCCAATACATACTTACATAGTAAATTTTAGGTCTAAGTAAAAAAATATAATAATTCACATCTCATTGCTTTTCCACAGTGATTATAAAGTGTACAGAAACTTTATAAGCCATGTGTTTTGGAATCTTATTTGTGAGGTGGTTTCTGCCTCGCAAAGGCAATGCCTAAGACAGTTCATGCTGAAGAGATGCCTGGAACCATCACCAAATGAGGTCCTTGGAGGACATGAGCCACTACTTCACCAGATAAGCTCTCCAATGCAACTGCCCCCATGCTTTTCTGAGAATGCTGAAAATATAACCATTCAACCATTTATTTACTCAATAACATTTGTTATATAACACTGTTTAACAGTATTTATTCAAGGTTTTCATGTGGAAGGAGATAGAGTCAACGGGGAACTAAGTTGCTTTGACATTGTGAACTTCAAAGACTTTAGATTTTATTTTGAATAAACTAGAATTAGTAGGAAGTTTTGGGGGGATAAAGTGACCAATTAGAATGTGAAGACATGTATTTAAACTATGGTATCCAATGAAGATTAGCAAGATTTGAAAAGAACTGAAAGAACTATGGTCATTAGAGTTATGCTGAATGCATGTTCGGGAGCTATGCCTTATTTCTTTTTGAATTTCAAGCAAAACAAATTATTCATGATAAAATTTCTTCAATAATTAATAATCAGCGACAAAGACTTGATATTTGACATTTAATTTTAAAACTGTGAGTTTTCTTTATCTTTCTCATACTAGTGTAGAATTAAAGCCACCAATTTGAACTCTGTGAATTAGAAAAATGATTCTGTGAGGAGCTTGACAATGTAGAGATTGATAGAGTAAAAGAAGAACTTCTTCAATGTGCATCATAATGACTAAAGGAGATAGGCAGCTGGTTATGGGAATGCTTTGAACATCGATCAAGATAACTTGCGTGATTTGAACACTAAAATTTTATTTAAGACTTTGAGTTGATTTTGTGCAAAACAACAGCATGTTGGTACTTCAAACGTACATGGAAAATGAAATATTAAAGTGATGTTGGAGCATTCAAAAAAATCATGTATAGAGAGGTTCAAGGAATAAGTTCAAGAAGTTTGCTTATTATTAAAAAAGAAACATTTTAATGAACATTTTGAAGGCTTTGTGCATATGACTTTACATTTTGTATGATCTTTATATCTGGAAAAAACAGCATTTATATATTAAACACACATATATAACATATCTTAGTGTTTTTACACACATTTTTAAAGGCAAGTAAGAAAAGCTGCATTTATTTCAGTAATAAGAAAAAAACTATCCTGTTTATCATAATTCTTCTTGGTGTATTAAACCAAGTTGGGCATATTTACTCTTTAAATTCAGAAATAGTTGCATTTTCTATTTTGTGGCACAAATATTATAATTTTAGAAACAGGATACAGTCTTTTTATCAAATGAAAACCAACTCCACACTATTTGTGGTTTGGTCAGTTTTTCATGCATATAAGTAGAAGTTATGATTCAATCAATTCACTTATAATAATTTAAAATGTCAACTAGAATGGCAGCAAAATATACAGCAAAACTATTTTATCACTATTGCTAGATCACGTCCTTACATTATTGCCTTAATTCAACACTTAAATTTGTATGACTTGTTTCTACAAATGAATAATTACCATCAAGAGCGAAAGTGACAAAATTGTTTATTTCTGTGGTTCTCAGTACTTTTGATTTAGTTGAAGGAAAAACAAAAGACATGTTAAAATGAAGTTATAATCAGCGTTCAAAATCTCCAACACTCAAAGGGACCAGTTATGAGAATAAAGCAGAGTGGGTTTTACAACAGGTTAAGGTTTCAAGGGAAAATCTACAATGCGAGTGCAGGCAACATTTGTTTCCCCAGTTATGTTTTCAAAATGGCATATATGAAACACAGCCACTAATGGCTACCACGGAGAGTTGGAGTATTTCCGTATGGTATAATTCATGTTTATACATAATGTCAAGTATTGGGTATGTGTGTTTATTCTTTAATATCATCTTCAGTCTTCTATATTCATAGAATGCTTGGTTTTTCCACATGGAGTTTAATATTTTAGTTAAATAGTGCCTTCATTCTATTCTAACATGAGAACTTAGACTATTTAATTGTAGGGTACCAATTTATTTTCATTGTTTATATTACCAATTTATTTTAATTGTATATCTTGTAGAAAGAATCACAGGAGTAAGTTTTAGTTGGTTACAATTATATAGACATTAAGTTAAAGAGTGCAGGACGTATTTTCCATATTTAAAAGCACAGAGTTCTCATGGGACAGACATGCTGGACTGAGAAGGAGGTTGCGTTATTTAATTTGTATTTCTGCTGAACACTCTTAAAAAAGGATTGAGTAAGCTATATTGCTGAGGGAGAATTTTTGAAAACATAAATTCTAAAAAAAAAAAAGAAACAAAGAAAGAAATCTTAATATGCACAGCCAGAGTTTGGAAGCCAGTTAGCATCCAGGACACCCCTGGCTGGGTGTGGCCCTCAGCTCCTTGATGAAGGGGGTGTTCTTTCTTTTTGTTGTTGTTGTTTTCCTTCTCTTTCTCTCCCACTCTCTCTCTCTTGCGTTTCAGTCCATCATTTTCTGAATTTAACTGGAGAGAGAAAGGAGGGAAGGATCTGCCCTTTAGCGCCGATGGCAGAACTGTGGAATTGTTCACCAGGAATTTTAAATGAGCTAAGAAGAGTTCTTGCCCTCCCATTGTGCCCATTCACATGACTTTAGCTGAAAACTGAACAGCTGAGTTTCGTTAGAAAAGATTACAGTTAAAGATGTCTCTCCTAGTTCACTGCAAAGGTAAATATTTGGATTTGACTGTGGAGAAGTATGGGCTAAGGTTTGTTTCTCCCTGCTTTTCCTAGATATACTGAACTCCGGTATTAAACCATCTTATTCATGCGCTTCCTTTCAGACTTAAGTGCCTCTGCCTCTCAGCTTTGATATATAATCATATTCTAACTTGGTACTTCACAGAGTGAATGGTTTGGGGAATTACTCCTATAAAGCCAAGTTACTCCAAACACAGTTTTTTAAAAACATACCCTGCTTTTGTCCTCCCAGCCATGAGACTTTGACAGTGAGGTTTTCTTGCAGAGAAGTGATTTGGGTTTTCCTGTGGGAAGGCCTCCCTGTGCTATAGGGCAGAACTTTTCCAACCTAACTCCAAGTCTCACTGTTTTGTGTAGCAACTGCCTGTTGTACCCATTTTCAGTGACTCTGGGTCACTGCTCCAAATTGACAGAATGCTTGGAAGAAAAAAATGAAAGTAGTTGCTACCTGACACTTAACACTAAGATACAGTTATTAGGAGATTTGTGTCACAAAAACCTGTCTTCTAGACTGGATGCAACGGTTTATAGCCTCAGCCTGCTAAGTTCAAATCTACCCTGCACTAGCAGACCTTGTCTAAATTGCCAGTACTCTCTGACCTAGACCCTCCTTCACTGACCCAGGGACTTTTCTGGTTACTTTTCTGCATACCCTCTGTTAAAAGCACGCTAGACCATTCAGTGGATAAGATACTGGTAGTCATCTGTGTATAAGAAGAGATGAGCAAATATTGGTAAAACCTGCTACATTATGAGCTTATAGTACACAAAAATGTGTCACCAAAAGGCTGCATCTAGTGCAACAGTTCCAATTCGTAATTGAGGATGTCATCAAGATAGTCTAAGTTGGTACCTTAATATCTTCCTTGCAAATCTAACATAGATTTCCTTCCTTTCAGCCCTGGAAAAATCTTTACAATTTTCCTTTCAGTTAATTCCAAACTAATTTTACTCCTTGACATACTAACAAAATGTGTGCTGATACTACTCTTGTTCTATCATAGACCACTACTGCAAATACACCTTTTATGCTGATTTTCAAGTCATCACTTGCTTTGAGTTGTCCTTTTTAGAGCAGAGGTCGCCTTTTAGTGACAGGCATAGGTCTTCGCAAACTAATTGTCCAACTCACCTGATAGGGACCCAACCTAACTGAATTCTGCTTTTATGTGCTCATATTTCCAATGGCAGCCTTATTTGCGAACTTACCAATGAGCAGAACTGAAAAGAATACTGCTTTCCATGATGGAGAAAGTATAAATCAAACTAATGTTAAAAAACGCTTACAAATATTTATGCCTATATATTTATAATTTGATGAATACATATATTTCTAAATATCTACATCTATTTATTTGATATAATTATATCTGTATCAGGAACTCCTAGAAAATATATATTTATTGTGTATGATAAAAGCTAATGATTTTGACAGTAAATTATTACAACCAAACTCATTATCTAAAGGATGGTGCAAAGAAATTAGTTACTGATCCTGATGGGCTAGATGAGTTTAGAATCTGGACTAAGTTCAACTTGAATGAGCATCTAGAATCAATTTCTCCCTTGGTCTTTATTCCCTTTACTTCAGTTGCTCCTTTGCTCTGACCTCTGTGTCACAATTCCATTCTGCTGCAATCCCTTGAAATCAAGGCAGGGATGGTAAGTTTACAGTTACAATGTAATATAAGAACAGTGGATTCTTGCATTGTTTAGATCAGGGTCAATAAAAGGAAATGAATATATCAAAATCAACAAACAATAAAGCACCACTAAAAAAATTAAAAAGCTCCATTGCTGCTCATATTGATTACCTTTCTTCAATGGCATTACATTAACTTGATAACAACTTCTTCTAAATGATCCCCTTGGCATAGTGATGGAGAAGGAGGTAGATTGACTGAATAGAAGGAACTATTCTGTGTGACTCAATCTCTCTCTCTTTCTCTCTCTCTCTCTTGCTCTCTCTCTCTCTCATACACACACATTCACCTTTTTTCTTTCTCATAGATATATCTTCCTCTGTGTGTTTACAGATAAATAATAGAGTAAAAAAATACAAGAGTATCTTACTTGTGAGTTTCATTATCCTTATAGATTATATTGAATGGTGATATTCATCTTCTTCCTAGCAAGCGACTACCCTAACAGTTCAAATGATGTTTTGACTCTCTTACAGATGAGACTAAAGTCAATATCAGTCATTGAACAGAGTCTGTTTAGAAATTATAGTTTCTACTTCATTCTATTCACTTAAAAATTGAACTTAACTTACATGTAATCTTCATTTTTTCAGGGACTTTCCTGGCCATGAAATTTTGGGAAAATAAGGGAAAAGTTGCCATTTTCCCTGAGCATGCAAGAATCCACTGCCATGGAAGAGGGCTTGATCAGTGGGATATTGGCAGAATTTCAGCCCGTTTGCCTACTAAGATAATTCCCAGAACATGATAGCAGAAACTGAGAACATATCTTGCATACTGCCATATCACATCTCTCTTCTTCTCCCTTTTCACAGTCAGAAAGTAGAGACATACTCCCTTTGCCATACTCTATTCCTGATCATCACTTCCTTCAGCAGGTAGCAGTTGTTTAACACAACAAGGCCAAGAGTGTAGGATAAGAAAATAAATTAGGGCAAATGACATATCATTTTATTGAGCAACATCAAGGATATTTTATTGAGCAACCTCATGGATATTGAGCCTCTGGGATAATTATAAATTGACTCTTCATTTGTGGGCAAACTTCAAATGATAGTAATAGCTACTTCATTTATTTTTTCTTGAATTTTCCTCATGCTGGATGGATGCATGTCTAAGTGTCCACCTGAATTCCAGGATGCCCCATCTGTATATTCCATTATCCTGTTATCTCCTTATTCCTCTACAAGGCCCTCTATTGAACACACGTTATGTCCCCCTCACACTTATTTCTCTCTAATGCCTCTGTTAGTAACCAGAAGTAGAAATGCATCTCTTTACCAGACAACCTGTGGGGCTTCAGATCAACCGGCCACAATGTGGTAGCACTCTTTCCACTCAGCCACCAAGAAATTAGTGTTTTCATTATTTTTTCATTGTCTTAAGCAAAATCAGATCCAAGTCAACCATTGATAGGCATGATTCTGACACCAGTCCTGGATGCTTTTCAACTTCAGGGAATATATTCTTAAAATTTTCAAAAACATGCTTTATGGCTCTTTTACTAGAAGATGGCTCTACCTTCACCCACTCCCTCACCCCCAAATTTACCTGAAGATGTATTACATTACAGTCTGGCATCTACTGCAATAAAATAAATCCCTTCATTGATAACTTAATGAAATCTCCCTTCTACCAAAAAGAGCTTTTATATTTTCCCTGTGGCCATGAATATAAAATCATGAAGTTGCCTCTGGCTATTTCTTTTGAAATGTTTCACAAATCACTTTGTCTCTTTCAGTTTGTTTCTCCCACTGACTTTACAGCTCTAAAAGAGCCAGACCAAAGTTCTCTTCTTAAATATGTTAGAAACACTTGACATTTGCATCCATCAAATACAGAACAAATAACCCCACAGTCTCAGCAGTTTAAGGAAGCTGAGGTTTGTATCTTACCCCTGCTTCATGATCATTATCTGGGCACTCAACTCTCATTTTCATTATTCTTGTTCCATGACCCAGACAGACAGTTCAAGCACCATGTGGAACAGTGAGAGAGCTTCAGTGACAGGGGGTAAAAGGATGGCCACAGCACCTGCTGGATTTCTATTTTTCTGGACAAAGTGACAATGAACTCTCAAATTCAACCAAGGAAGTGGTATCATGCTCCTGCAAAGAGACTATCAGGTATCGATGAATAATTACATTCTTTGACAGAGATTGTTAGCTAGCCCAATTTTGGAGGAAAATTGCAATGAGACTTCAGTCAAGTAGTCATAGATTATAAGGCAAAATAATAGATCATCAGATATCAACCGAGGAAGAATCCTTCACTCACTGACAGGACCCTCGGGCTTCTACAGCTGATAGAATAACTGAGTTATTATGTTGGTAAAAATATTCCTTGCTTTCATATATTGCTTTTTATTTGAATGGGTTTTTTTTCTTTTGTTTATATCACTTAAGATACAGAGACTCCTTACAAAGACAGGCCTGTGCACATTACAATGGATTTTTAGTACTAAAGATGACACATTTACATTGCAAAAATATCCCTCTGGGCTGGGATGATACTTCATCTCTCTCTCTCTCACACACACACACACACACACACACACACACACACACACACACACACACGAGGTACAGAAGAGCCCAGTAAAGAAGGTTTCAGCTCTTTTTCCTCTAACAGCTCCATGAAAGATACTGTCTGTGATCTTGAAACATCTGGAAATGATGTGCTGTGGTTGCAGCATATCTCAGATGTCTTTACATAAAATATCACTGAGTCGTGAGCTAATCAAGTGTCAGGTGCTTGGACCACTTCCCAAAAGAGAATGCAGTATCGGGTCACAGATTATGCATTACAGTTGCTTGAAATATTTTGCAGATGAAGACTTAATGACTTTTGTCTTTAAATTGAAAAAAATACATATACTATTAAGATATTAGTGGATTAGAATATACTTACTGTACAGAGCACAATTGTAAGCAGCTATACCTTATGGAATGACTAGATTCTCCTAATTAATGGACACATTACCTCAAATACTGGTTTGTTTAGCTCAGATAACTTGAAATCTACTCTTTGGCAACATTCAAATGTGCAATACATTGTGATTAATATAGTCACCATCTTGTACAACAGCTCTCTTGAACTTACAGTTCTCTGTAGCTGAAATTTTGCATATTCATTCTTGTTTACAACCATCCTCAGACATAGCCCTTGGTAACAACCATTCAACGACCTGTTCCAATGACTTCAACTACTTTTTTTAGATATTACATATAGATGAGATACTATGATTTTTTGTGCCTGTCTAATTTTATTTAATATAATGATGTCCGGTTTTACATAATGTCATGACAGCTTTATTAATGTGGAATAGAATATTACTGTGTATATAAGAGTTTCATATTTTGTTCATTTTTTTTTAGCAGACACAATGATTCAACATCTTTCTTGTATTTGAGAAATGCTATAACGAACTTGAAAGTACAGATGTCTCCTTGGCATACTGTTTCAATTCCTTTGCACACACTACCAAAGTGGGATTGTTTTATCATGTGTTATGTTAGTCCTATTTTTAATATTTTAGGGGAACATCCATGCTGTTTTCTGTAATGGATATACTAATTTATATCCTCAATAACAGCATGCAAGTGTCCCTTTCTCCACAACCTTGCTGTCTTTCATCTTCTTTACAATAACCATAACAGGTGTGAAATGCTATTTTAGTGTGCTTTAATTGCATTTTCCTAATGATTAGTGTAACCTGACAATTTTTTTTTCATCATTTTGGCCACTTATATATTATCCCTTGAAAAATATCTATTCAGGACCATTGCCCATTTTCAGATCTGATTTTTTTCCCTTGAAACTGAGCTTGAGTTTTTTTTACATAAATAATGTATTAGCCACATAGCAGATGTGTGCTTTCATATACTGTAAATACAATTATATTAACAGTTATAAAACTAGGTTACTTGGTGTATAAAGGAATAACAAAAACCAGGGATAAGCAACTACATTATGGTAGGCGTGGCATCGGCCCCTTCACATGGCAAACATCCTGTGACCTAGTGACATTTCTGTTTGTATCTGAAGCTCATAGGATTTACATGAGACCGTTGAAGATTAGCTAGGTTAAGACAAAGCCAAATTTCAAACGCAGTTCTTAATCCAAAGTCATTATTAATTCTCTCAGATTACCATTACTTTTTGACATGCTTTCCTTTTTAATGTTTAATATTGCTTCTGGAAGAGTCGTCAAGCGCCGCTCCCTAATCACAGGATTTGGGAAGCAAGCTTAAATACAGCAGGAGAGTTTTTGTTTTTGGTGAGAAAGCTTATCTTATTTTGAATCCCCATCTATTTTATGAACAAGTTGATGATCCTGTTGATATTCAAAAAGCTATTCACTGCATGTCAGAACATGCAGAGCAATTGTAATCTCTCTAAAAAAGAAACAGCGAACAGGAAAGAAATTGGTAGGAGGCCGAGGAAAAGGAGATTCTTGCTGACTGTAATTCTTCTTCTTCATATGCTCCTTTTGAGAGCTCCATCTGTCCAGCGAACAAAATCATAGAATTTTACATTTAACAGGGAACTTGTGATCACAAAATAATATTTCCATATCTGAAAATCAAAAATACTAAGCAGTAAAAATTCCAAAGCTTGGGGGCTTTGGACATCATCCTTCAAGATGATGCACATGAGCCTCAGCTCCTGATATTGTCTTACGTCATCCCATCTTACCTCTTACCTTCATCAGGACCAATCTGTGCAATCCGTAGACAGCAGTATCTATGAGTGTGTGTGTGACACACAGCAAGGGTTGTGAAAACAATTGATGCATTCTTCATGTTTTCTAAGATGATGAACCTCAAGTGACTCCAACCACCACGTTATTAGGACGTTCAGTTCCATGGAGAAGCAAACATGGGAAGAGAATTTGCTTTCCTGCTTCTAACTAACTGCTCCTGTCATCTGTTCCATTTCGGATCCGTAAGTTTCAATCAAGCCTTTAGATGAATACAGATCCTATTCATATCTGACTATAATGAATTAAAAATTCTGAGCCAGTTACTCAACTCTGCTGTTTTCAAATTGTTGCTTACAAATCTTAAATTTATGAAACAGAAACTGGCTTATATTTTTATGGCACTTTATGTTATTAAGTATTATGCCCTTTGTTATGCAGTGATAGATCACTAAAGTTTATTCTTAAGACCGAGGTCATTAGAAAACAGAAAAATAGACCTCTGGTGATATGATCTTTAAAATATAGACTACGGTGAATTCGCTGTTGGCAATGCCATCACGCTCACCACTTACAAATCGATTCACTTCAAATAATATTTTTAGTCCTCCTCAAATATTTATTTTAGCATAAAGCTATCCCATCACTTTTTCACTTAAAAAAATACATTTATTTATTTGATAAGCAGTTAGGGAAAGAAACGGTAAGACAAAAACAGAATTCTCATCAGCTCCCCAAATGGCTGCAATTGGCAGGACTTTGGCAAGCCAAACCTGTGAACTCAGGCTATGAATCGCATATGAGGGATTGGGTCCCACGTACTTAAACCATCCTCAACCTCTCTTCCACATACATCAGCATGATTCCGAATCAGAGTGGAGCTAGTGAAGTGGATGGACTCTTCCTGCTGTCCCTATTGGATGTCAGCCCAGCAGGAGCTGGCCTCAATCACTGGGCTAAGCTCCAGCCCCACATTTCCAAAAAGAAAGACTTTGGGGCCCAGCGTGGTAGTATAGTGGTTAAAGTCCTCACATTGCCGGGATCCCACATGGTCTCTGGTTCTAATCCCAGCGGTCCCACTTCCCATCCAGTTCCCTGCTTGTGGCCTGGGAAAGCAGTTGAGGATGACCCAAAGCCTTGGAACCCTGCACCCACGTGAGAGACCCAGAAGGGGATCTGGGCTCCTGGCTTTGTATTGGCACAGCACCAGCCACTGCAGTCACTTGGGGAGTGAACCATCGGATGGAAGATCTTCCTCTCTGTCTCTCCTCCTCTCGGTATATCTACCTTTCCAATAATAATAATAAATAAATCGTTTTAAAAAACAAGACATACTTTTTCTATGTACCCAGTGTTTTCCAATTGACAACTCATTTCCATCATCCTCTTTACAAAAATCTTCATCAGAGTATTGGGAATCACGCTCTCTTTGCATCCTCAATCTCAATTATCTCCTAATTTCGCTCTACTCACTGTGTTTTCTATATGTGTATGGATATTATAGTAAAATTACCTGTGAACTCCGTGTTACCAATACCAAAAGAGAATTCTCAAGACATATTTTATTCCACTTGTTCAAGCATGAGAAGTATTTGATCACTAACACCTCCTTGAAATACTTTATTGTGTACAGATCGAACACATTGCTAAGCCTGTACCTAATTCATGATCTCTATTTATGCTATATATTATTCTACCCCTTGCTACTCAGAATTCAGTCTGGATTCATGTGCTTTTATTAAACATCCACTTTCTTAGTGATTTCAATCAGGCCTATAAATCAAACTCGTATTTCTCCACTTTATGTACCCCAGAGCTCAACAGAGCCAAAAGATTCTGCACTCAAGACCTACTAGGTCTCATAAATTCAAAGAGTACAAACCCAGGCTCTTGGTTTCTCACCCGAAGCCTGCTCCTCTTCAAAAGTTTGCACTTCAAGTAAGGAAATCTACTCTACGCAGTCTCTTCCACTTACCTGAACGAGAACCCTGGAGAACAGTGGTACTCTGTTGGTCTCCCAGGATCCTTCTCCTAAACCGTCAGCTGGTTATATAAAAATCTACATTTGAAATATATACTAAGATCTCCCGAAACTGTTACCATCACTGCCACAGCTATGGCATCCTCATATCTTCCTCAAATTGCTTAGCATATGGGCTCCTGTTGGTCCCATTGCATTCTCACCATGTACCTTCAACAGTCTATTTCTCACACAACATTTAAAAGAATCCTGAAAACTCTACAGTGGCTTTCCACTCTCATTAAAATAAAATTAAAACCATAGCCTCAAAGGTCACAAATGAGCTTTTTTTCAATCTAATTTCGTTTCTTTCTTCACACTCCTCCAGGCTAACTAGCGTATTTGATGTGAAACTCAGGAAAGCAAAAATTTTTCTCAAGACTTCACATTCTGTATTCATTTTCTGTGCTACACATGACTTTCCCAATACAGGCTTTATTCTCCTTCTTTCTTCAAATGGTTTCAAAAAGCACCTTTTTTAAAACAGGAATTCCCTAACTATGCTATTAAAAAAAACAGCATTCCCGCACGTAGAGGATTTGTGGCCTAGAATGAGGACATGCTACACTGGATAGGGAAAGATTAGCAAAGGAGACGCAGAGAGGACGCAATCCTGGAATACAGGAGTGGGCAGGCCAACAACACGGAGACACCTGGAGACCTGAGGACACGAAGAAGCATCAGAGACAATGCAGTTACACTGCAATAAGCAGATATCCCCACGGCAGTCAGAAGTCCACTAGTGCTCAGGCAAAGAGGGAAATCCCTGAGAATACAGGAGCTGAATTAAGCCACAGAATTGAAATTTCTGATGATTTTTTAAAAATCCTATCATGAGCAGAAGCAATTATAAGCATCCTTATAGAAGTGTGGGCATGGGGTGGATTTCAGGATGCAGAGGCCCACCAGTGCCACACAGTGAGGCCAGTCTGAGCCCTGCAGCAACGTCCCTCTGACAACAGCAGCGGGCGTGTATGTGCTAAGCCAGGAGAGAACTCGCTTCTGGCTCAACACATCGCACTGGTCCCACCAGGGAAATAGTATCAGCTTGGTGTTCAATGGGTTCCATTCAAAGTAGGTTCAGATTTCCTCCAGGCCTAACTGCCAGCAGGTTCTGGCAAGAAGAAAAAAGAAAGAAAAAAAAAAAAAAGAAATTCTTGTGTTGGGCATTACTGGAAGCACTGTAATGTAGGTTAAAGTCACAGCAGGTGTCTTCCTGATCCCAGATAGTGCTGGAAGCATGAGCAAGAGAAAGGCTGGGCAGACGCAGACAACGGTTCAGCCACAGCATGGGACCACAGGGCCAGAGATTACCAACTCCAGAGCCCTGGCTGCGGAGGCCAGAACTGACATATAGCATGAAGTCCAGGATTGAAACTTGCTGGACTAAAGCAGATGAAAGAAACAGTATTGTTGACCTGTAGACCTGTGAACAACACAGGTTAAATTAGTCCCCTGGAGAGGAATCCACAATCTGTGTTGCAATGGCCAGCAGCAAAAGAAGAAGTACAGGTTCAACAAAGGAGGTTACCAAGGCATCTTCCAAAAAGTAGTAAAAGGTTATTTCAATCTCACAATTAGCTGATGAATGTCTCAAGGAACTAATGGATGAAGATTTAAAAAAAAAAAAAAAAAACATTGTAATGCTCCTTAAACACACCCAAAAGTAGATGAAGGAATTCATGAAATGCATTACAAAGGAAATAGCAGGATAGAATCAGAATCAAGCTGAAATGAAGAGTTTAATAGAGAAAATTAAAAACCCAGTGGAAAGCTTTACTAATAGAAGCCAAAGAATGAATTTCAAAGTTGGAAGATGCTACATGCAAAAATGTTCGATCAAAATGTGAAAGAATAGCTGAGTAAAGCTTAGAAAACTCATACAACAAAATTATGTGGCATTATTTAACACAATCAAAAGGCCAAAAGTAAGGGTTGTAGGAATTTCTGAAGGTGAGGAAAAAGATATGGTATTGAAAGATGTATTCACAGAAATGATAAATGTGAATATCTGCAACAGGTAGAAGGGAAGGAGTATCCAAATACAGGAAGGGCAGTGAACTACAAAATGATTGCCTGGAAGTGATGATCCTCAGCAAGGAAATCATAACTAAATTCTTTTCAGTTGAATATAAGAAAAAGATACTGAAACAGGCACATGAAAGACATAAGATAATTTATACAGGAATACCACCCAGACACTGACATCTCAGAGGAAACCCTACAGGCCAGAAGAGGAGAGAGTGACATATTCCAGATACAAAAGTAAAATAATAATAATAATAATCCAAAGGCGTAAGTGGAGAAAATGTCAATAAAACCTCGAATGAAACCTAAATCAAATGATGAGAAACCCAGTGCTAAATCACTACCTGTTGCTATTAACCCTGAACATATAGTTTAAACTTATCAATCAGAAGACAGATTAGAATAGATCGATAAAATAGGACCCAGCTATGTGTTGCCTATGGAAAATGCATCTCACCAACAAATATACACAGAAACTGTAAGTGAAACAGGATGAAAAAGGATATTCCAGGCTAATGGAAAGGAAACCTAAGCTGTTGTAATCATTCTAATATCAAATAATAAACACTTTGACATGAAAAGCATTAAAAGATATGAGCAAGGACACCAAACAATGACCAAAGATCCACTCAGCGAGAAGCAATGCATAGATTCATGAGAAGGAAACAACATAGATTGTCTAGGCATTGGGACAAATAAACTTAATTCATATCCACAGAACCTTTCATAATACAAGCACAGAGTACATTTTCCTTTATTTTTACCTGTGCATGGAACCTTTCCCAGCATCGATCCTATTATAAGTCACAAAGAAAGCCTCAGCAAATTTAAGAAAAATTAAAATACTACATTGCATTTTCTCAGAGCATCATGGGGTGAAACTGGAGACCAACAAATCAAAATATCCCAGAAGATATGTAAATATTTGGAAACTGAACAACATGCTGGCTGCTGAATGGAAAATAAGTTATAGAATAAATCAAAGAAGAAACCAAGAGTTGAGTGATGGGTCAGAACCAGAATAATTGGCAGTTGCTTAAAAGGGTGGTCATGTGGAATGCCTGTGACACGCGCAGCAGCTTCAGCCACTGAGGACGATGCCAACTCCATGTCTGTACTTTGAGCCCTGAGTCCCGTTGCATATAATACATGGAAAAGATGATGACAAACACAGACATGCAAATGAAGCACTGGCAAGCGTGTGGTCCTTTACTGCAGCCTTCGAGAGCTGTTTCTAAATCATGGAATGAGGACCTTTGTATGATGAAAAACAAATCCATAGACGTTGAATGTTTGAACCAAAATAGACCTACATTTTCATTTACCCATGAATTTTCAAATCAGCTTTGTAGCACAACAAAAATGAAGAGTTATCTACCAACCCTGAATACAACCGAGCAAAGATAAGAAAGAGACTTGGATTTTTGTCATTAGGAAACCCTGAAAGATTGCCTTTAGAAAACATTAAATGTTCAGTGCAGAATCTAATGCACGTAAAAGTAAATGTATTAATATAGGTAATTGTATTAAAATCAGAAAACAAAAATCACAGGAGGTTAGCAGAAAATGAAGAGTAAAATGAGAGTAACTTGAGTGGGCTGAAGAGTCATTAAACTTTATCACAGAATCAGGAATAGTAACTCCTAAGCATGTTTTCCTGTACAGCTGATACCAATGCATTTGAAATGCAGGTTTGTTTTTGTTTTTGATGTGTGTTGTGGTAGGTACATGCCATCCCTGGGTCAGATAGGGTATCCTGTATATAGAGAGTGTCGTTAACTATTTCCAACTATTTTCATATTAAAAACCGCCTTTAAAACAATCCTTCCTGGGAGGGGAGTGTAGATTAAAATCATCCCCCAAAAAGGTCACAGTCTCTGCTAGACACTTTAATAAAGAATTCATTCTATGCAATCATGAAAATAACGTGGCCAGGCAAATTCTGTGCTGCATTCCACATAACACATGGAGACTTTAATTAACCTGTCTTGTGAGTCACTGAGTCTGTATGAATTTCATTTATGTTACATTGCGGGAATATGACATTTACTTTTTCACACCATTTTGGCTTTTTTCAATTACTGCTGTAAAAATTATTGAGGAAATGTCACTGCGAGGGAAGCAGAGGCATAGTAACGGTCATTCCTTTAGGTGGCTTGTATTGACTGTTAAAAACAACAATACAAAGAAAATATCTGAAGTTTCTAAATGTGATTTTTAACACCCAGAAATAGAACGGATAACATCATGAACTTTTAATTAGGCCACTCGGGAAATGTATATATGAAGCAAATTCAAAGGCTGTGTATATAGATTCACACACACACACACACACACACACACACATCTATCTGCTTGTTCGATCGTTTGTAAAATTCTGAGAACTATTCTTTATTTTCTAATTCTTCAAAGTTAGTCTTACAGCTGTTTGCATCTATGATTGACCAAATTCCATTAGTACTTGATTTTGATATTCATAGAACAATGGATGTGGCCCTTAGGTTTGGTCTTTCTTGGATGCAGTAGTACATGTTCGTGACAGTGAAGCTGCCACATCAGAGTCACTTGCACAATTCAGTTCCCTCAGCACTTAGCACAGAGAATGACATTCTTTGTATATCCTGAGCCTGATCATTTTTTTCTGAAATTACAGTGACTTTTCACTGGTTTGTGGTTGCTGAGTATAGGAAGCTATTTTGCATTTTTAATAAACTGTACCATGACCTTCCATCAAGATAATATTTTCTTCATTTTAGAAAGGTAGAGCAAGTGCAGAATTCAACTCTGTGTATAAATATCAGGTGAAATACAGAAGTCCAGAAGAATTGGGTGTGCCACTTGATTGCTCTGCTGAAAAAGATCAAAGAACCAGGGGGGGTGCGCTGTTTCTCCCTGCACGCAGAAGCAGGGCTGAGGAACAGTACGCTGACATCTGCACGGTGCCCACGGCGTGCTGAACTGACCGTTCTCATGTAGTAACTCTGCACCTACTGAGCGCCATTCCGTGGGTCTTATCGGTCTCCACTTGGTCAGACAATTTAAATAAGAAGGAAATGCAGTCAATGGATGAGAAGGAAGATCAGAGGTTAAGAAGTGACTATGAAAACATGAAATGCTTTACCACAGACTTCATGTGAAAATATTAAGTGGATTACTCCACCATGAGTTAAATAATGAAATAAACCGTTGCCCATCCTCATGTGATAGCCACTTCATCAGAGATTTGGGCCCAGTATACACACAGATAGTGTTCCTCTTGACCTCGTATATTTTATTCTCTTTAATTCCAGAAAAAGTATCTACATGGCATTAACATTGTTTTAAGTACTAGAAGTAGTGTATAGATTGTTCTAAGTATAGAGGAGGATATATACATATATTTGTGTTTATATAAACACACATATAGATATATACACACATATACAATATATACATGTATGTGTATATACATATACAATCTATAAAAAAATACTGTGCCATTTTTTGTAAGGCACTTGAATGGAAGGGAATAAATCTTGTGAGAGACACTTATACGTCACTATTGAGCCAAGTGTTTTGAGGCACCAGAGGGCGGTCTTCTTGAGTAACCGCTCTTTTCTAACTTTCTTGAATACAGGTCCAAATTCCAAATTACAGAATTTGCCATTGATTAGATTCTACACATGATACATTAATCAGCATTTTAAAGACATTTGAAAAAAATAAAACAAAACCAAAAAGGTTTCTCTGACCTTTTCCTGCAATTCACACTTGAAGATGGTCAGAAAATGTGTTCTCTAATCTTCCTATAAAATGGCAGCAGCTCTCACTCTAGAAGGGAAATGACAACCCATGGACCAGAGAAGATGCTGAAACGAGACAAAGCAGTCCTTGCCAAGAAGGCCCACCACCACCCCAGTACTGTTATATCGCATAGCTCACTCCCTTTGTTCATGTATTTACATGACTCTCCAGTCTATGTTAAACTGAAGCATCAACGCTTGTGATTTTCACAGTTTCCTTGTGTTTTCATTCCTGAAGTCTCCCAACTTATGTGCAACTGATATAAGCTGTTGTATACTCCTCCCTCCTTTATTAATCTGTCTTTTGTTTTATGTCTCATGGCTATTGAGAACAAATTCCTAACATGTAAACACAGGGCCCAGTGACCTGTCTGTCTCCTTTAGCCTAAGATGGCCTTGCCTGTCTTTCATCATAAGGAATTTACTAAGCTGAGGGGTGATGCAGCTGGCCCTATAAGGTTCTAATCATCAGACTTAACAAGTTATTTGGTTTTCCAGCAGGCAAAGCCATGCAATCCAGTCCAGGGGATTTGGTAATAGGGACTTCAGGTCCAAGCAAGGAAATTACAGTCTTGGGGAGCAAACAGCTATCTCTTAGATGTAACACTCTCTATCAGCACCACCACTGTCACCAGGCAAGACCACCTGGCCATCATCAAAATTTACTACAGGGCGCAGCATCACCAACTAATCAAAGGGCAATCACACATACCACTCACAAATCAGGAACTTGGACACAGTTTGAAAATATACTTCTCAGTCCCAATTTCTATCTGTATCAACCTTCACCACCCTAACTCCTTGCAGCACTAACAAACTGAGCAATAGATGTTCAGCTCCTTGCTCTGCATACTGCAATAAATGCCTATATTCTTTCACCATACTGATTTCAGTGATTGACTTTCTGTGTCAGCAGAGCCAAGTTTAGGGTACTATAGCAATGCATCAAACTAGTTTGGGGATTGTTTAACAACACTACAAACTTTGCTATGAGTGAGGAAGATAACACATCTTTTTTCCTACATAATTCTTAAGGACATTCCTGGTCATCAAAAGGAAAACAAAACAATACGAAACCTTACTGATTGTCTTTATTTATTGATAAATTCTTCAGAAGCACTTCCCAACACTTGCCTTCACATACTGTGGATAAAATTTCTTGTTCTATCCAATACTCAGAGATTGTTGCTGGTGGTGTTTTTAACCCTGAACATGCACAATAGGCAGCTCTTACTATTTCCTACTGGTCATATGCAAAGAAATGTCCAGAAATGGGATCATTCTGACGAGAGAAAATGACCATGGATACGTCACAACTCTAACCTGCTGAAAATTGCATTTTAAGAAGTGTCTTTGATATTTAGTGAAATAATACTGTGAGCCTTATTAGGAAACATGAAACATTATGCTTCACAATCTACAGTAATGAAAGTCTGACTTAAATAAAGAAGACAGATTCTTCAGCTAGAATTCCACCTGCACATCAGGCTAAAGAAAAAAGTAAAGGAAAGTGACCACTTACATTCAGTCATTCAAGTAAGCTAGCAATGTTATTCAGAAGTGGATTGTGGGACTAACTTCAGTCCTGGGGATTTGAATTCGTTAAATGCTAAAATAAATGCCTATTCATGGCAACCCCGATGGGAGGGAAACAGTGGGGAAATCCCTCAAGGCTCAGCACTCGCACAGGATGTTCAGCGTGGGAGAGAGCAATTCACACCCCCGGAAACGCATCTGCTCACAGCCCAAAAACAGAACAGCACCTACCACTTCTGTCCATCTGGCATTCCCAAGACTTAATTTATTTCCAAATGAAACATACAGTCACTTTATAGAAACAATAACTGCAGAAAAACAAACCTCTTGAAGATTACACATTTCTGAGAGATATTTGGAGGCTAAGACATAGATGTCAAACTAAAAGATAATATAATCAGTGAAAATCAACAATTAAACTTAGACGATATCTTATTTTAAAATATTGCATTTAACATCTTAGCCAAAAATGTTGTTGGATGATTTAAATTTCAAAATCATTTCATGCTGAGTAACTTTTACCGGTGTTATGAGTAACTTAAGGAAATTTAATAGTTTCATAGATTTTTTTTTTGGCTTTTAGTGTTTTTCTTTAAAAAAAAAAAAAAAAGATTGGGCCTGGCGCGGTGGCGCAGTGGTTAACATCCTCGCCTTGCACGCCTGGGATCCCATATGGGTGCCCGTTCTATCCCGGCAGCCCCGCTTCCCTTCCAGCTCCCTGCCTGTGGCCCGGGAAAGCAGTCGAGGACAGCCCAAGGCTTTGGGAACCTGCACCCGCGTGGGAGACCTGGAAGAGGCTCCTGGCTTCAGATGGGCATAGCATCGACCATTGCACTCACTTAGGGAGTGAATCATCGGACGGAAGATCTTCCTCTCTGTCTTTCCAATAAAAAAATAATAATAAAAATAAATCTTTTTAAAAAAAAGATTCAATACAAGTAAGGTAGTTACCATCACACTGAAAGCTGCAGATAAAGCAAAGTGTTCTTATAATCTGATGGTAGCTGTAATTGATATTCACAAATGCTGAACTACTATTTATCAGTTATTTGCATTCACCAAATTGTCCCTAAATTTAGATGTCTGAAACAACAAAAAAATAGCTATTATCTCCTTTGTAGCCATTTTGGTCAGGAGTTTACAAAGTTATCAATTTGTATTACCTGAAAGACTCCAAGTCTAGGCAATAGAATCATTTAAGTTTATTTACTCAATTTTCCATGCTGGTGGCTCTCAGCACACATCTGTCTGTTGGGACACCTAAATGGAACCTGCAATTCCTCTTAACAGAACCTCCCTGAATATTTTCAGAATAATTCTTTGCAATATTTCCTGAGACTGAAAAGAGCCAGATGGGAATTGCACTAAATTTTAGGATCTACCCTAGAAGTCATGCAGATTCTTCATGCTGCCTTCCATTAACTGAAGAAATTGCCAAAGTCCATCCCAGGTTTGAGTAGTGAAACATTTGGTTTGCAAATGGATTCACCTGACTACAGTGAAGGAGGAGAAAAAAAGCAAGACATGTATCGATGTACTCATTTTGAAAAGTGAAATTTGCTGCCCCATAACATGAATTCTATTGACTCTGTAACAGAAGAAAGTCTGTCCTATAGCCAGACTATGACCAGCATGTAAACTATAATAATATATGATACTATAAGACTGTTTAAAGTAAATTGGGGAAACATTGTGGTGTAATCACTGGAAATGATATATTCCAACCATCAGAAGGCAAAAGGAAATAAGAACAAAAGGAGTAGCGGTAGCTTATGTATTTGTTTTAAGAAAACTATTTGTTAGTATGTTGTAAGGTAGAATTATGAAAGAGAGTGAGCATGCTATTCCATCTGTTGTCACTCCAGGAATGGCTGCAGTCACTGATGCTATGACTTGCTAGAGACAGGAGCCTTGGATACCGTCTTGGTCTCTCACATGGGAGGCAAAGACCCCATGTGTGGGCCGTTCTCAGCTGCTGGTACACGCACATTAGCTGGCTACTGGACCAGAACTGAAGCATCCCTGATGCTACTTGTCCTCAGGTGGGATGCCAGTGCTACACCACAGCTTAACTTGCTGTACCACGATACCAGCTCCTGAATATAGTCATTTAAATTAATTTCTGCATTCTATTATATTTCTACCCATGCTGCCAGAGTATTTCCAATTACATCATCATTGCTTTAGAATTATTATCAGCCCTATTGAAAGTTGCCATGTTTCAAATACGATTCAATTCACACGGAATCAGCATAACCAATCTTAGTAGAAGCCACTGATATATAGATTTCATTGTCTGCTTTCCCAGTAATGGAAAAAATCCTTAATCTAAGATTTCCCAATTGACTCGTATTTCTTCAGTATAATTGGTAGTCTAATATGAGAAGTTCATCCCTTCTTCCTGTAAAGGACTTACTTCTCATTCCACAGAACAATTTCAAGAAGTTCCACAATTTACACGGTAACTCTGTGTGTGATTTGTTTGTGAATTTACGATGCTGGGTCAGATCCCTGTGGGTCTGGAAAGTAATCTAGATTACAGCTCACGATATTTTATACTTTGCATCAAATATAGATGAATTAGTTTCCCAATTTTTCAAAATGAGTATCCCCCAAATAAAATAATTTTTTTTAGCAATTTATTTATTTTTCTTGGAAAGTCAGATATACAGAGAGGAGGAGAGACAGAGGAAGATCTTCTGTCCAATGATTCACTCCCCATGTGGCCGGAATGGGTAAGAGCTGATTTTATTTGAAGCCAGGAACCAGGATCCTCCTCCGGGTCTCCTATGCAGGTGCAGGGTCCCAAGGCTTTGGTCTGTCCTTTCAACTACATTCCCAGGCCACAAGCAGGGAGCTGGATGAGAAGCAGGCAGGACACTAACTGGTGCCAATATGGGATCCTGTTGCATGCATAGTGAGGACTTTAGCCACTAGGCTAATGTACTGGGCCTCAAAATATAAAAATTTAAATGCAAGATAGTTTCATTTCGAAGAAGAGAAAATTCCGAATGCTAAAGAGTGAGTTTCCATCATGTTTAGAATATTGTTAAAAAGAAAAAACCAGAATTGGAGGTAGGCAGAGATCTTTCATTTACTGGTTCACTCTCCAAGTCGAGCTTCTTCCGGGTCTCTCACTTGGGTGCAAGATTCCAAGGGACTTGGACCATTTCCCATTGCTCTTCAGGGGCAATAGTACTGAGCTGCCTGGAAACAAAGCAGCCTGGATTCATACGAGCACCCATATGGGACAGGAACCCCAGTAATAAACTTCATAATCAATTGAAAGCAAATAGTTAAGGAAATTAACGATCAGCATATCCATTGAAATTATTATACCTAAATTAAATACTAATAAACTATACCTGTCATAGACATGGAAAATAGGTTATATGGAAAAATTTTCCAGGTATTTCTTAGCTATTCCTATATTTGCATTCTGATTATTCCTAATTAATTTTGTTTTGCTAATCAGATTATGTCTGGCCTCCTCACACTTTTCACCCTTAATCCCTGAACAAGAAGAAACTTGTATATTTCATACTCATTCTTGAACATTATTTATCAAAACTGAAATTCCTAAATCATTTGAACAACCTTTGCTTTTAATAAGTATGGAAATCTCCAACCTAGGTTCCTTTTGTCCATTTGTTTCCTCTCATGACATGAAATCATCAATATAAATACAAATCATTTCTGTGATTCCCCTCATGGTCACACCAAAAGTTTTTATTTCATGGTGTTTGTTTTCTTACTTTCTAATTAATTAACCTGTGGAATATCGTCCTTCATGGGGTAAGTGTTAAACTTCTCTAATAAGGCAATAATCACATACTCCAAAATCTGGATCACTCCTCTGGCAGTTTCATTTTACTAATGACCTAGAATTCTTTTGACTTACTGGTGTTACATTATGCACACGAATTTGAGCTTGAGGTCAAACTGGGCTGTGGTAAGGAAAAAACAGAGGACAGCGCTATCTCTTTGTGGCCTCAATGCAGAGGTTGTGTCACTCTACTCAACAGAGCCTAGTCACATTCCTTGCAGTAAAGAACAAAGTGAGGATTGTTTCTCATATGAAACTTCGTAGTTAGAGATAAGGGAATACAGATATTGGGGAGCAATAGATTGTCTATGATGCAACTTTAGTTACAAAATGGATTTGATCATTAATTCCGTCCCTGCAATATCCTACAAGTTTTATTATCCTCATTTTATTTGTCTTAGTTCAAAGATATATTGAAAATATTGTACACATTTATGAGTACAACATATTTAACCTTGTGTTTGGAATATAATACATGCTCAATAAATGAAATCTAGATAAGACAGAAAAAGAAAAGTTAGAATTGAATGTATTGTGGATTCTTGGTGAAGTAAGGTTTATACTCTTTGTTTACCTTTAAGGAGGAAGTGTGGTTGGAAGATTAGATTACAAATCTAAAGACATATAGGAAAACGTCTGATTACTTAGAGTGTAAATGAATATACCAGGAGTATATAAAAAGAGAAAAACAGATAAATCAAATATTGGGAATGAATTCAGTGTTGAAATATTTCCTTAATTTCTTTATTGATTTTTGTTTTCTTCTAGTCATTTGTAACCAGTCAACAGAGGTCAACAACTTTTCCACTTATGTATATTACATGCAACTGTGTGCATTAATCATGCCTTTCTAGAAATACTGATTGAATGGAGCATTGGATGGAGCAGTTGCCAGGCAAGCTCAGCAAGTTCAGAGAGGAGCTCCAATTTACACTAGTCGGTTATTCTCTTTCTGTCATTCCTATCAGCATCTGTGGAAACTGACTACCATTAAGTCCAAATGAAGGTCATTTTCTGTTGGAGTTTTATTGCTCTTAAACTGAAACAGTGGCACAAAATAAGATTTCAATGACAGAAATTCCATGTACCGCCTTGTGCTAGTATAAGCATGGGATAATTGTTATACCCTTGGTACATTTTATTTTATGCTTATTTGTGTGAAACGGTTACGTAAACACCTGGATACATGAACATCGAGTCAATAATGTTACTTGAAGTGTGGGAAAAATTATACTTCAAGGTACTGTTCAGAATGAGGTAAGCTGGCCTTGGCCTCTAAACATAGGACTATGTATTCTTTCTGTCTTCCCATGGTGTTTTCATAAGAACACCATTGTGACATCAGTATAGAGAGCAAGAATTTCTTTGATATTGAGAAGTCCAATATTTTAAGGAAAAATAAAGTTATCTAGTGTTTCTAAGCTAAAATTTCTAGTGTTACAATTAAATCATTAGTGTAAAAATAAATTCCACTAATATTTCACTCAGACTCTGTTTATTTGGTGAACAAATCTAACTCAATTCTCCATTGCAACATTTGAATGTTGTATCTCTCCACCATTGCAATGGGACTTACTGTGCAGTTTTTGTCATTCTAATGTGTGGATTCAAGGACCTGACTACTAAATACTCATAATCTTGATCAGACTGCTTACATTCAAAACTTGTTTCTCCTTACCTGTGAAGTGGTAATTATCACACCTGTGCAATGGTATTTTAGCAAAGATTATGCAAAATGTCAGTAAACAAATATTGCACAGCAAAATATCGATTACACTTATGTTCTATAATAACAAGAACCAAAAAAAAGCCACATGGCAATGTTATAGTAACAAAAAAATGAGTCCCCAAAATCATTTTGATTACGTTTATCAGAAATCTGTGCCACAATAACCTGGTTTACAATTTGTGCCCGTAAGTCAATTAGATGAAATATAAATGATCTTAATGCAAATGCTGTTACCAAGAGAAATCTTTAATATTTGTGATGAGTATCATAAAAGCATGTTGTGCTTTACTTTAATTGGCATGGAGGAGTCATGCTGAATTTGTCACTTCATTTCTCTTTAAAATATTTACTTTCAGAAGTCATCATTGCAACTACTAAACATTACAGGACACAAAAAATGATTGCAACTACTAAGCATAATTTCAGATGGTGGAGTAAAAGTAAAGTGTCTTGAATTAATGTGCATTTTGTATATTCAGAGTCACACAGCCACTGCACATAAAAATAAATGCAATACATAACAATTTGATACTCAAGATGATTTTTATCTGTTAAGCCCTCTTGATCCCTAGCAAATTTAAGGAACTGATTGCTAATTTTTTAGTTTCTCTCCTCTGATTTATTATTAATTAACTTATCAGTTTATAATCCCTTAATCACATACTAACATGGCTTCTCAGAAGTTCTGGAAAAGTCATTCTGGTTTTGCAGAGAATTGTTTGTATCTCATAACAGTATATTCTTCTCCCAAGATTTAGAATAATTTCTTCCATGACAAAAACATGTCTTTTAGCTTATATCTTCATGAGTCAAATTACCTTGGAGAATGCAGGGACATCTGCTTTTGAAGGGAAGGCATTCTAGGATGAGGATTTTACTCCTTCCTCATGATGAGAGTCACATACAGGCTGTACTCATATCTATACACGTCTTTGATACCAGTCTGAATCTCAGCCCGTGTCTCTAAGTTTAGCTGAGATACACTTTGCATGCCCTTTTATAAATATGCGAGTAGATTTGGATGGAAGAATCAGTAAGTTTGTACAGCAAAGATCTGTGTGTTTAAAATAAATATTCTTATAAAGGCTCTCTCGCTCTCTCTGTAAAGATTCTGTCTTTTGGAGTGACTGGATCAAAATAAAATACATAGACTTATATATCAGCATATTTGGTAGCAATTCCTTACTTAAGGCTGAATCAATGGTCAGAGATAACACAAACATAAGATGTCCTGCCTTTATAGGCAAAATAAAATGATTGTGTCCGCATGGAAAAGAAATTATCATTTGAAGATGTCACTTATTAAGAGGTAGAGTTGAGTTTGTTACTGGAAGACGGTTCTTTGTTGACTTTTAGAGCCTCTTTTTTATTTGTACCATGTTAAATTTACTTCTCACTATAGGCCAAAGGTGCATCAGGTTTTCATAAAACATAAGTGTAAATAATTATTTGCAATAGCAGGTGGAAAATCTCTCTCTGTATATGTTTGTATTAATGTGTGTATTTGTGTGTCTGAGTATTTGTATGTGTTTGTGTGTGCCTGAGTGTATATGTGTGCACTCTTTTATCTCTGCATGTCAGTTTAAAACATTGTGAAAATAAACCAAAAAAGTAAATTGATATTATGAAACAAACCAACAACAAAGGGAGACACATATTAAAATCATATACTTATAAATATACTGATTGGAAGCCACAATTCTAATAATGGATAATTAGCAGTCTCAGCAGGTAGTCTGTGGTCTCATTTTTCAACATGTGAACCAGTATACAAATATTAAATAATAAATTCTTAACATGCCTTTTAAGAAGAAGCAAGCTGTATTTTTTTCAAGAAGAAACTACATATATTTCTTAAAACACATAGTTTGATTATATGTGTATACAATGCTTTAGTAAATATATAAGATCATGTTCACAGCTTAAAGTTCCTTAGAAAATTACTGATAGAATGAAGAATTGATGGGGTGTCAACAACGACTTCTGAAGTTTTATTTTCCTCACAAGGTTCAAAGCCAAAAAAAATGACAGACTAAGATGGTGCTTAATTGAATCATCCCTTTTTGCTCTGCATTTTGATCAGTAAATGACATCAACACGTATTTATCAAGTACCTACCACTGAATTTGTTAGACTATATAAAGAATAGAACAAATAATGTCATTCATTGGAAATTTATGTCATGCCAGTGCTCATTGTTCTGTTTCTAAGATGAACAGTTTATAGAAAACAGAAACATACGTGTCCACGACGGGATCAACGGAAGCAGGCTCACATTTTATGTTCTCATTGTGCTGCCTGGCTTTAGACCTCCAAGATAACCCTCCAGGCCTCATCAGTCAGAGAATTCTATTTTGTTTCAACAAACTGCAAACATATATAACCTATGTTACATCATAAATATAACAGTTTCCAATGTTTAGACCTTTAAGTGTAGCTGTTGCACCCCTGACTTCTAAACCTTGCCTACTTTTTTTTTTTCATCCCACTCCAACACAGCAGTCTCCTTCTTTTGCAACTATCCTGATTTGTGAAATGCAACATAGCGTCAATTTCAGACCCTCCTGTTCCCAGGCTTTCTTTGTCCTAATCCCCAAGATTCTAGACATATGGGACACAATTTCTTAACCCAGGATTCTTACTATTTTAGTTCCTGAAGAAAACTTTCACTGCCTTGTAAGAATTAATTTTTCCTTTCGACTCAGTTCCGGAGATACACGTTGGGATAACTACCCAGATGAGGAATAGCCCTTGCTGAAGGAACATAACGAAAAATTGAAAGCTGAGAAAATGATCCCAGGATTCTGGGCCCAATAGTGAAAGTGTCATATAAACAAATGGATTGTGATAATATTTTACAGCATTTGCAATGATATTATTCAGATGTTACAACGTTATCTCTTCCAAAATTGGATTGTTTCCATGTTACCCCTTGAGAACTCTTGGTTACTGATTATCTTTCAGTCAAGTTTGTTTATTTTGCGTGTTCTCGTTATACTACAAGGCTTCTTTTCCCCCTCTGAAATGGCCAACATTTATTAGGAGTATCTGCCTTCAAAAAAACCCTCATTAGTTAGGATAAAAAATTAGTTCAGAAAACAATTAAAAACTATTGAAAGAATCAGTTGAAAAGCAATACGGACTTGAGGAAGAAAATGTTGGCTAGTTGTTTTTTTCTGCACACTGATTGCAATACATATTATATTTATCATATATATTTATATTTATATAAATAATAAAAATTCATCACAATGTATTTATTGTAATATATCATTAGGTTAATTTACTGTTGATAAAAATAATTATGTTATTTAAATGATATGTATTTGAGTCTATGATTATTATAATACCGTTATCAATAATATCAAGAGTGATTATTGAAAAAATTAGTTGCTAGAAATAAAGACTGGGGAAAATGTTTCTATTTAGCTAGATTTTTTTTCTGTACACTGATTTCTGTATATATTCTGGATATATGTAAGTATAATATACACATTTATATATGATAATAAATATATATTTATTTTTAAAAGTCACAAAGATGCTCATTTTGCACAGTAGTGATGCTGCTGGATCAGAGTGTGTGGTTGCAGTCCAGGCAGCTGGTGATGGCTCAAGTACTTGGGTCTCTGCCACCCACATGGAGACCCTGGCCAGCGACCTGGCTCCTGACTTGTTACTGGTCCAGTCTAGTATCCTGTGAGTGCTGGAGGAGAAAACCAGTGACCAGCAACCATTCCCCCTTAATCATATTCTCTCTCTCCCTCTTTGTATCACTTTCCAAAAAGCAAAATAATAAGCCAAATGTTTATTTTTTTCAGTATTTACTATTTTGAAGGAATGGATCTTCCCGAATGGATCACTCCTCAAACAGCCACAAACACTTGGAGCAAGCAGAAGCTGCCTCCCACAGGGGCAGCTAAAACGAAAATATTTGAACTGTCTTCTGTTCCATCTCTTAGGTCATTAGCTGGGAGCTGGGTTGGAAGTGGAGCCAACAGACATGATCCAGCACCCCTGTGTGATGTCATAATTGCATGCTGAACCTCAACAGCAGCCCCTACATGAAACATTTTTATGTTAAATAAAAACGTTAGGCTACTAGGTTTAAAATTATAAGAGCCTTTTTAATGATATTCAACAAGATTGAAAAATACTTGAAATGATTTTCACTTATGTAAGCACTTTTAATTCATAGATTCTTAAAAAGAAATGCTAATTCTCAAATGTAAAAGTGGGAAAGATTGATAAAAAAAATCTCAAAATTGCTAATTACAATTAGATGCTTCATAACTCATTAATAATAGCTAGCAGCAAAGAAAATGCAATTGTCACTTACCAAAGCTGTAAGAATAATATCATATTAGTATGCATTTAGACCAGCAGCCCCAGCATTAAGAACTTTGTGGCAACATTGGTACACAAAACATTTTTTTTAACAACATGTAGCGAGAGCTTAAGAAATCCATCCCAATAAAATAAATATTGGTGTACGTGCACATATGAATATTGTCACAAAAAGAAAAAGCCATAAAAAAGCAGAACCTTTTCTCCAAATTTTAAAATACTTTTCTTCCTTCTCAGAGTCTGGCAGATTCACCTTGCTTTATTATGACCTTAATCACTATTACAGTTCCGTTCCTCATTATGTGTCAACCATTTGTCCTGTGTTCAAAATTATTTGAACCTTAATTTATGTTTTGACTGATTATGAAATCAGTGATACATTAAATTCCTTCAAAACATTGCTAAACTCTTTTGAGGGTATCTTCTAGTCTCCTGTTATTTTAAACCTATTTAGATAGGGTTAGTGATTGCCTAAAAATGCATTTCAAAAAGCTTCTGAAGACATTAAAATTAAAAAATATTATGTCTTTAAAATATTTGATACTTATACATATGACAGATCTTTGAAAATTCATATTATATCTATGTATTGATCTACATATATATGGTTCATATCAAAATAAACTTATCTTTCAATTCCAATATTCTCAGAACTTTTAGAGAATTCTTCTTGTGGATCTTCTGAAACCTGAATGCATTCTTCCATCGCACTTTAAGGGAGTCGCTGATATTTTGGTAATCGAAGAAAGCAGCTATTTATTTTAATCTCAGAGCAAGCAGCCAGCAAGCTAACAATGCTTAATTACTGATCACACCAAGATATGAGGGGTAAACATTTTTATAGACTGAAAATGGGGTGATGAGGTACAAGTTCACCTGATGTAAAAGTCCCCACCTGATATGCAATGGTCTTAACATTCTTTTGAGTTGTTTTCTAGTTTTATGTAGGAAGATACATTTTCAAGCAATGTGTCAGATAATGTTTTTGAAATGGTATGCTTTTATTCCAAGCATGGGCTTAACCCATTGTGCTACAGTGCTGGCTCAGGGCATCTTTTGGTTGACCTATAATAACATATTCTTTTGACAGTCTGGCTGATGGCAAATGACCTCTGGTCCATCAGACTGTGGCTTTGTCTGACATGGGGCTTGAGAATTCAAGGGGGAAAAAAACCTTCAGTGCAAGACCCAACATCAAGATGCTATGCTATCTGTGGAGCACAAAAATGACTTTACGGGTCTTATGATGAGGGACCCTGGAAGTTGCCTCTATAATTCCCTCAACCCAGGGATCCAATTTTAGCAGGAGATTAATTTGCCACCATAAAAATAGAGCAAAGCAAATTTAAGGTAAGAAAGATGGGATGGGAGACCACGGGAGACAAAGACCTGAGAATATCTAACATTAGAGAATATCTAACCCAAGGCACAGAATGTGTGCTCAGATTTACCTTCCTACCGAGCAACACTGAAATGCTATTGTTTGGGAAAGAAGTTTAATATCACAGTAATATTGCCTTTCATTTATTGTAATTTTTCAAAAACTGAAATTATCCATGTATAATAGAAAATGTGTATCACTAAATAGTCAGGTAACTATTCAAAGCTCTTTCCCTTAAAGTTTATGAGAAAGTGGAAGAGTGAATAAATTAACTAAAATTTTTAAGACGGGCCCGGCGCGGTGGCACAAGTGGTTAAAGGTCCTTGCCTTGCACGCCCGGGATCCCATATGGGCGCCGGTTCTAATCCCGGCAGCCCCGCTTCCCTTCCAGCTCCCTGCCTGTGGCCTGGGAAAGCAGTCGAGGACGGCCCAAGGCTTTGGGAACCTGCACCCACGTGGGAGACCCGGAAGAGGCTCCTGGCTTCGGACCGGCATAGTATCGGCCCGTTGCGCTCACTTGGGGAGTGAAACATCGGACGGAAGATCTTCCTCTCTGTCTCCCCTCTCTGTATATCCGCCTTTCCAATGAAAAAATAATAAAAATAAATCTTTAAAAAAAAATAAAATTTTTAAGACTTAAAAATCCTTAGTTCTTTCTCCTCTTGGACAACAGCCCTTTTTTCTCTTACAGTAGAAATTAAAATGTTATTGAAATATAATGTGCATAATACTACGAAATATAGAAACAATATTTATTCATTATGTATGAAGAGAGAAGCAGGAGACGTGTTCAAAGAATAAAGCAGTAGCAGGAAATATAAGGTCACTTGCATTAAGGGATATTTCAGTGTAGTGACTTTATTAAGTATTTGAAATTCATTCAGCCATAGCCAATGGACTTGTTTCCTGAAGTAAAATAACATTCTTACTCACTTTGCAATTCAAAAATCATGAGATGACTAAGAGTTCTAGCGGTGCCATGAAACAACTGACCCTTTCTTTCTCTCCCTTCAGTGTAGTGCTTCAGGTACTTGCTCAGAGTCTGAATGTCTTATGCTGGAAACAGTTTCAGCATATCCAGCGTTTGCAGCTTGGCTTCCCAGGTCTCTCCCCCTGTTTCTAAAAGACCTTAGTTATTCTACAATTCTTTGGTAATAAGCCAGGCGTTTCACAACCACTGTTATCTTACTTGATCAATCTGCTTTACAGGTATGCCGATCCGAGGTTCACAAAATTCATAGACTGTATTCAAATGCAGTCATGTAGCAAATGGTATGCTACAAGTGTCTCTCACTCTAAGCTCTATTCCTCCAGTGTGACCAGAAGGAGATCATTTTCATGATTTCCAGTTGCACATAGTGTTGGAGTTCATTGAATAGCTGTTGGAACGAATGTTACAAATAAACCTCTCTATAGATTTTCTGGAAGTTAAAAACATTGTATTAATGGAAATATTTCAGCACCAAATACTGATCCAGCAACAAAGAAAATCTGTTGTCAGGTGCACATAGGGAGAGATTTATGAAATCTTGTTAGCCATAAATTAATCATTATACAGAATGATGGTGACATGTGATCCATATAATGCTCATTAAAACAAAGGAAACCTCTAATACAGGAGCTGTTAGAGGGTCCTGATTAAATCTAGTAATACTTCACCACTTGCATGGATTTTGTAAGTTTTCTATATCAAAATGCCATTGCGAGTAAAGCATCAGAGGTTTAAAATGCGGCTCAATTTTTATCTTATAAAAATGCCTTAATTTAAAAAAACTATTTATATAACCTATACCTCAGGCATACTATCCTCCTTTTTGATCCATAAGTTTATTATAAATATTTATTTTATTTTTATTGGAAAGTCAGATAGGCAGAAAGGGGGTGAGACAGAGAGGAAGAGCATCTGTCCACTAATTCATTCCCCAATCGGCTGCAATGGAATCTGAAGCCAGGAACCTGAAGCCTCTTCCTGGTTTCCTGTGTGGATACAGGGTCCCAAGGATTTTGGCCGTCCTGGACTGCCCTCACAGGCCATAAGCAGGGAGCTAGATGGGAAGCAGGGCCCCTGGGATTAGAAAATGCACCTATTTGGTATCCAGGCTCGTGCAAGGCAAAGACTTTAGCTGCTAGACTACCACGTTGGGCTCTTACTCAATACGTTTTAAATGTAAACCTTTCTGAAAATGAATGGTCAAATGTTAATAAAGTCCATTGTAATTGGTAGCAAAATACTCTCCTGATTTATAAAGAAACACTAGGTCCACAGACTATCGTGTGTATAAGAACTACTACTGAACTTTGCTGAAGCTAGAAAATTTGTATCCTCCATGGGATCTGTAATTTAGCAAATGTTCCTAGGGAATTCTGATGAGAATGGTCCTGGAACATATTGTCTAGAACCCTCCATTATAAAACACTAACGGCTTCATGAAATATTAACCCAAGTGGCTTTGTCTCTGTTACATTCTTGGCATCTCTGGCAGTCCTTCAATGTCGTCCTAGCCTTTGCAGTGTCATTTTGATGTGATGGCCAAATTTTCAATTAAACACAGTTCTACTCAAATTTAAATCACACACACCATTTATCACAGCTGCTAAACCTGCTGATTAAATAACTTCTGTGATTCACTCCAGAGGTGCCTCATTTTAGTGATGTATTAAGAGATCCACGTGAAGTGTCCTGCCTATCTGTTACTAGCTGTCATGCGTGCATTTAAAGACCATGATCCTTGGGTACTGACGCTTAAGAAAATAAGTCCAAATAATCTCAAACCAGTTAGCCACTTAGGCAGGCCATGCAGTGGTGCATTCCATCAGAATATGGCTGCTTGGTAATCTAACGATCCAATTTTTAGGCTAAGAAGTGAACTCATAAAAAAAATTGAAAAAAGCAGAGCAATTATACTTAAAACAGGTGACAGTATGTGTCACGGACGAATGAGTGATGCAAAGTGGTGCACCCACCACAACATAAGTGTTACAGCACTCATTTTAGTGTCAGCATTGCAATAAGAGACATACATATGACAAACCGGAAAACTGGGTTAACCAAATTTCTGAGAAACCACTGGCAATCCCAGAAAGTGAATTGATGTGTGTACCATGAGAAATGTAACCTGTAAGTAAAACTAATCATGGCAAGAAGAGTCAAAGAAGCTTAAGGGTTAATGAAATCAAACTATGAGAGCCTGAGACATCCATGAAGGGTCCTACAAGAATGCAGACAGATTCTGCTTCTGTGGTCCACATTCCTTATTACACTGTGATTAACTGTAGCATCTTCTAAGACTGTTAATGCCATTGGCCCATCCGGTTTTCTTTTATATCCATATCATTGCAGTTATGTACTCATGATCATTTTCTCCAGATATTATTATTACGGAAATTTTTCTCAAACCCATTCGAGGATAAACTGAAAGAGCATTTCACTGAATAAATGACTTCATCAGACAATTAACTCTTCATTATTCGTTGACCTTTCATGCATGCACATTTGTTTACCACATAAAGAATCAGACAAAAAAAATGATAAGAGTAAACTATGGTGAAAAAAATTGGTAATTCTAATCAAAGCATTTGATATTTATTGAGTATTTATATAAGGCAAGATGATGAAGTGCTGTTTCTCCTATTCAATGCTAGCAATGCATATCTTTAATACTGGAGGATGCTAGAAAACTGCAGCAGGAAACCATCCTGTGTCCACCTGTTTCCATCTGGATTGATGGAGCACAGAAAAGCACGAGGCATCTATTTGTATCTTGTAGGGAGAAGCAGCAAATCATTGCTATGTTTACTGTGTTTTGGTGTTGAATGTCTGCCCAAAACGTTAAAGCCTTACTCCCCAGGGTGGGGTTGTTGAACACTGATGAACCCTTTAGATGTGACCCAGTGGGAGTCTCTTCGGGACCTACCTTAAGAATGTTGTTTTTTAAAATATTTTAATTTATTTACATGACTTGAACAAATTTCATATTTCACAACACAGAATTAGAAGAAGAGTAATAGATCACATCCCACTCTCCCTAATGCCCAGGTTCCCTTCCCACCCTCCTCCTTCCTTTCTGTGTGTATGTGTGTTTAAATTTTTTCAATACATAATTTTTGTTCACTTTGTTCTCTTAATGCTCTGTTAAGGAAAGAATTACATATCAAGTAGAAAAGAAAAATCCTAAAGAACGTAAGCAAAGGCTACAAATGGTAATCAGACCTTAAAATGCCCATCTCATTCGTTAGAATACATTTTTGTGTTCTGTATATCAGTAAACACAGATTACAGAAAGCGTGGTATTTGTTATTTGGGGACTGGCTTACTTCACTGACCTTAATGGTTTCCAGTCACATCCACTTTGCTGGAAAAGATAAAATTTCATTTTTTAAGAGTAAGTGATATACTCATGCTTTGACATCACAGCTTATTCCATAACTTCATTATTGTGATTTCAGCCACAATAAACATAAATAAAATAACTCTATTTTGTTGATTTCACTTCATAAATTTCCAGGAGTGGAATGGCTGGGTCATATGGTAGCTCTGTTTTCAGATCTCTGAGGAATATCTAAGCTGACTCCCATTATGGTTGTGCAAGTTTACCTTCCTACCAGGAGTGGATTATGATACTCTGTTCCCCACATCACTGCCGGCATTTACTACTTTTTGATTTTCAGATGACGATCATTCTAACTGACATGGAGAAATCTCATTGTGGTTTTTGTTTGTATTTCCCTGATGGCTAATAATCCTGAGCCTTTTTTTTTTTTTGGTCACGTGTATGTTGGCCAATTGCATTTCATCCTTTGAAAAATCTCTGTTCATGTCCCTTGCCCATGTCATAACTGGATTGATTGATTTTGTAGACGTTGAGTTTCTAGAGCTTGTCATGGATCCTGGAAATTAGTTCCCTTTCAGTTTTACAATTTACAATTATTTTGTCCCCATTCCATTGGTTGTGTTGTCACTTTGACCTATACACCAAGCATAGCTAGCTTCTGAAGAAGCTTATTCTTGTTTTTTTTTAAGATGCTTTTATTTTATTTTATTTTATTTTATTTTATTTTATTTTATTTTATTTTATTTTATTTTATTTTATTTTTTGGAAAGCTGGATATTCAGACAGGAGGGACAGAGAGGAAGATCTTCCGTACTCCTCAAGCAGCTGCAACAGCTGGAGCTGAACCAATCCGAAGCCAGGAGCCTCCTCAGGTTCTCCCATGCAAGTGCAGGGTCCCAAACCCTGGGGCTGTCCTCGACTGCTTTCTCAGGCCACCGGCTGATCTTTTTTGGTGAAATATGTCTCCTGTAGGCAACAAATAGATGGTTTTGTTTTTTTAATCCCATTTACCAATCCATGATATTTGAATGATGAGTTTAACCTGTTTACATTCAGATTAATACAAATAGATGGTAATTTGGTCCTGTCATTTTAGCAATGGGTTCTTCATTGATTTAGTCTTCTGTTGTCATTTTTACTGGGATGTTCTTCCCATTTGCATTTGGTTTTGGTGAGCATCATTCCTTTTCTCTGTAAAGAGAATATCTTAGTATCATTTGTAGTGCAGGTTTGGAAGAGGCATATTCTTTTAACTTTTCTTTAATGTGGAAGAATTTTATTTCATTTTCAAAGACAAAGGAAAATTTTGCTGGGTACGTTATCCTGGGCCAAAATTTTTTGTTTTTAGAATCTGGAATATGTCACTCCATTCTCTTCTTGCCTGTAGAGTTTCCTGTGAGAGGTCACCTGTGAGTTTAATTAGCATTCCTTTATATGTCAGTTGATTTTTTTCACATGCACTTTTTTTTATTACTTGTATTGTATTACGTGACTCAGTTGTTATAGACACTGGGGTTCCCCCCACCCCTTCCAGAACCCTCTCCCCATGGTGGATTTCTCCACCTTGTTGCATTACTACAGTTCAAATTCAGTTGAGGTTCTTTCATTGGAAGTATTTACCAAGCACAAGGTCCAGCATCTTATTATCCTAGTGAGTTCAACGATTTCTTGGTGATAACCGGTGAGCATATGGGATCCCCGGGGCATTCACGGTGAGGACCCTAACCGCTAGGCTATCACCCTGGCCCAAGAAGCTTATTTTTTTTTTTACTTCTTTTTATTATTATCATTTTATGATACAGCTTAAAGGACAGTGACAAAGGTCTGAGTTTGAGTTTCCTGTTTCTTTTTCCCAACTCATTGTATGATCCTTTCTCTAAATATTCTCTGTGATCCAACATGAGCCGTTCACTAGAACAGGACTGAACCACTTAACTTTTAGCTTTCAGATTATGAATTTTGTCCACATTCTACCAGAAAACTAGGTCCCATCCTCGATCAGACCTAGAGTGACACATGCTGTAATATCAACAAGGTTCCCAAGTTTTAGAAATCCCACTGGCCCTTTATTCTTAATGTGGATGTGGAAAAGTAATAAGAGGGGGCCCGGTGTGCTAGAAGTCCTCACCTTGCATGTCCAGGATCTCATATAAGCACCAATTCGTGTCCTAGCTGCTCCATTTCCCATCCAGCTCCCTGCTTGTGGCCTGAGAGAGCAGTCACGGACTGCCCAAGCCAAGGCCTTTGGACCCTGCGCCTGCATGCGAGACTAGAAAGAGGCTCCTGGCTCATGGCTTTAGATCAGCATAGCTCTGGTTTGGGGAGTAAAACAGTGGACAGAAGATCTTTTTCTCTATCTCTCCTTCTTTCTCTGTTTGTCTGCTTTACAATAAAAATAAATCTTGAAAAACAAGAAAAAACTCTAACAGTGTTTCAAATAAAAAAGGTAAAATACACACTTCTCAATAAAGAATGGGTTCATTTTGTGAAGAAAGGATGTGAAGTAACTCCAAATATACATTCAACATGGTGAATGAGGGGTGCTGATTTGGAGACAATATATGATATTTTTAAAGATTTTTTATGGGCCCAACGTGATAGCGTAGTAGTAAATGTCCTCACCTTGCATGTGCCAGGATCCCATATGGGTGCTGGTTCTAATCCCGGCATCTCCACTTCCCATCCAGCTCCCTGCTTGTGATCTGGGACAGCAGTCAAGGACGGCCCAAATCCTTGGGACCCTGCACCCACGTGGGAGACCCAGAAGAGCTCCTGGCTCCTGGACTGGCTCAGCTCCAGTCATTGCGCTCACTTGGGGAGTGAGTTATGGGACAGAAGATCTTCCTCTCTCCCCTCTTTTCTGTGTAGTTTCCTTTTCAATAAAAAAGATTTATTTATTATTTTATTTAAAAGTCAGATTTACAGAGAAGAAAAGACAGAGAGGAAGATTCATCTGCTGATTAATTCCGCAAGTGGCCGCAGTAGCCAGAGCTGAGCCCATTGGGAGCAAGGATCTGGGATGTTCTTCCAAGTCTCCCACACGGGTGCAGGGTCCCAAGGCTTTGGGCCGTCCTGGACTGCTTGCCCAAGCAGGGAGCTGAGTGGGAAGTGGGGCAGGCAGAACCTGAACCAACACCCATATGGAATGTTAGTTCATGCAAGGTGAGGACTTTAACCATTAGGCTACTATGCCGGCCCAATGTGTCAATGTTTTCAAATGATCCACAATTTGACAATTTGGGGATAATAAGGTACTTGGGAATTTCCCGATAATGGGATTTTTTGCCCAGTTGTTGGGTACATGATATAAAAAAGTAATTATTCATTATCTCAAAATTAAAATCAAGAACACAGAATTTTTATAGATTACTATAAACGTAAGTTCATGTTCTACATACTGGTTGTTTCATGTCACCTGAGTAACCTTTGTTGATCTGTTTTCTTGTCTCTAAAACAATTTCTAAATTTAATATAAGGACATGTGAAAATTGAATGCAAAATGATGCTCACAGTTTCTGGAAGATAACTCAAGCTGTTACCAAAGGCATAGTGATGTCTCTCCATCAGTAACCTGTTTCCGAGAGCTCCAGAGGCGTGTCTTACAGCTCATTTTTCACTCTATCTAGAAATGATACCAGAGACCACAGTTTGAGGACTTAGCCCTGACTCACACTACAGATGTCAATCTTCAACTCCAAACTCTGACCTGGGCTTTCTAGCAAAGGGCTGCAAATCAGGGTTCCCCTATTCACTTTCCAAGACTCTCTTACTCCCTGCAATAGGACGTTGGCTGTCCTTTTTACCCACTTCCTTTTGTCTATTATCAGTGATTTTACACAGAATGCAGGTGAAGAGCCAGATGTAAAGGAAACATAAGGCAAAGGCTTATGGGAAAGCGTGTAGAGCATCTATATCTTCTACCGACCTCAGCACTGCTCATGTACCCAGCAGCCAGGAAACTGCAAACCCTGTCACCCAAGAATTTTTACAGAGGCTTCAACAGGTGGGTGTCATCAATTATTAAATCACTCTGCAAGACATTTCTTCTTTCTGGATGATTGGCCTAGAGGTGAAAGATCCAAGACTGTAATCAGGGTTTGACCTTTCTGGTGAATAGATGCTGTCTAGCAGCCCACCAAAAGTTGCTTCACTAAGACAAAAGATGCATTCTCACTGTGCCAATCAAAGGGAATAGGAGAACCCTGCCCACAAATCACAGATCAAATGCTAGGCATAAAAGAAAATGTACACAGAACCAGCCTATGTCCATACTTTAGCAAATGGTAGGGATTTTAGATTCTCTGGGTCAGATACCAAGCAAAGAGAACAAATTTATATGTCAGTTTCATAGTATCACAACTAAATTATAAATTCCTACCTCAGCATTAGACTGATACAAATCTTTGCGAATGTATGCTAACTGGATCTGAGTTCCTCACTCAGGGCCCTACAGGGAACAGATTTCCATCCTGGCAATTTAACGGAAAAGACTGCAGTAACACAGTATTTAAAGAGATGGGATTAAAGGAAACAAGAAAAATTGAAAATTCCCTCAAATTAATTTCCATGTATAATTAGTTTTATTTCTCTGGAGATCCCTGACTGATATAATTCCTGAACTTTCTTATACTTTATTTCTCTACCTCTAGTGTTCACATATAATCTTTCTAAGGCATCTTGGTTACATACTAATTTCTAATCCCCTAGTCTAATAGGAATACATATTGCTTAAGAGATTTTCCTTTGTAAGGCTTTAATTGCAAATTTTTTTATGTATTGTCTCTCAATAAAATTGTTCTGCTTCATAAAACTGGCTAAATATGACATACTCATTTGTGTAAAAAATAAACTGCTTTGTTACATGACTTTTGGGGTGGGTAGAAAATTCTTGAAAATAAAATAAGAAAATGAAGTGCTTTCAGTCATTTACTTATTAGAGTGTGAAACTGTTTTTAGAATGATATGAATTTCCTGGAAAAAAAAATCTGAGCTAAGAGATTGCATTTAGATGTCTAGAAAAAGAGTTTTAGGAAAAACAATGTTATTCTTTGTAAATATACATCCCCAGTAGTTTTTCTAGAGCAGGCATTGGGCCTAGAAATGAGGACTGTGCTTAAGACACCCGCATCCCAAACTGAAGCATTATGTTTCAGTTTCTGGCTCTGCTTCCTGATCCCAGCTCCCTCCTAATGCAGAACCTGGGACATTCAAAGACTCAGAATTCCACCACCCAAATGGGAAATCTGGATTTATATCCAGGATCCCAGTTTCATCCCATTTTCACCTCCAAATCATCATGGGTATTTGGGGGTTATATCAGTGGATAGCAGTGCTTTTCATTCACCTCTCGATCACCAGAGTATTTTTTTAGTTTTAAATGACCAACTGCATAAGTTGCCACTTCTTTATTGTGCAGCAAAATGCTATATTTGTCATCTTATGACACTTGGTATAATTTCATAATTGACTTTCTCTCCATTATTATTATTTATATAGTTAAATATCAGTTTTACCAACTATAGCTAGCAGTTGACCTATGAAAATAGGTCAGTAAATAATTTTGTAGTGGAGTGCAAAAGGAAGGAAAGGAAGGAGGTGAGTAAGATATGTCATTGAGCAATATTTGCAAGGATGCCTATCAGTCCACGCTCTGCGTGGGATCAAATCACTATAGTCTCTGTTATTGCCTTCCCTCACAGGAGTCTGGTTTCAGGAAAAACATTTTCACAAACACCTGCACATACTGAAGTAAATATTCCTCTTCTTCATGGAGTAGAGTCATTTTCGTCCTATCTCTGTTGAAAATAGTCACGAATTCATCCCTGGAAATTTTCATTGAAGAAGGATGTCAGTCTTTTCGGATTATAGGATTGTGCAATAGTTAAGGAAATGCTCATGGGGAATATTTGTGTTCAGACGTTGAGGAACTTGGTGAAGCAGAGAGGAACTGCTTCAGTGTATCAGTTCTCAAAGACCTGCTTGACCTTGTCCAACAGTTCCCTAATGAGACTACTGATAAAATTGCAGTCGGGTTTTTTCAAGTGTGCCAAAAACTCTTAATCGCCTCCTCGGCTCCAAAATGCTTGATTCTCTAGTTTGTCTTCTTGATTCCCTTCGCTCTCATTTCTGTCCCTTCAAACAACCCTGCCTAACTAACCTTGAGAAACGTAATTATGCCCTCACTATCGATTAGGAAGGATCCATATTTAATTATGTGGAACATGTTCCACTCTCAAACTTTTAGCTTGATTCACCAAGGCCTAAGAAGTCCAATTGCTGTGTGCTGTATTAGCTGTTTGTTAAATGATCTTCCCGACCAAGTGTTGAATTTCCCTCAGTTCTTGTATTTCAGGAAAAATTGTCTCATTTCCCAAGGTCACATTTAGGCCTTGTTATAAATTCTTGCTGTGAATAATGTTTCTTTAATGCAATGAGAATCATTATTAAGCACGTTGGGTGTGTTTTGCATCAGCCCTTAGTGATTCATTTGTGCTATTAAAACTCTAATATCACACAACTTGAAGTTCAAATACTAGCTATAGTCAGAGTCAATTGCAAAGGAACTGACTCTATTAAATTATGAATGCTGTCAGTTTACTGAGATGAAAACTCAATACTTTTTGTATGAAAGTAGTAATTTCTATCACATTCAACAATTGTGATTTCAGTTTTATTTACATGTAGAATTTTATATATAAGTGTTATTTTTTCAGATGAATCAGTCCCATTTAAGCTTCTTATTAACTACTCAAACTGATCTAGCTGGAATGAATATCCAAATATGTTCAAGTTATACAAGATATTATGTTTTACAGAGACTAAGAATTTCCATTGGGGCTCTAAGTTTTTACCAGTAGCGTAGATGTTGAAGATATCTAACATATTTAATTCAATATATAATATATTCTAAGAATCAGTATATAATATATTTTAGTGTTTTTATGCCAATGAGCTTATCTATGATATTTAAAATCCTCTAAGCAAATTTCATGTAAATACAAACTATTGAAATGAGTTGTGGGGACCTAACTTAAACACAAAAGATGAATAAAGCTAATATACAAAAGATGATTAAAACACAAAATGAATAAAACTAATATACAAAAATTTAATGAAAGTTGTGTGCTTTAGTGGTATTATAAAGTTAGCATATTATTATTCAAGAAATTCAATTTTAATCTATTCAGTCCTTTGACTATGTAATTTGAAACTAATTTTATGCAGAGATCCTTTGAAAATTACCTTAAATTATGGTTACCAGGCCTACTCACACCATGAATCATGTTTGAGTTCCTTTCTTTTTCTGAAAAATTTCTACAAATAGATGCACAGCAGGTAACATGAGAAAATTCATTCAGTTTGAAGAGACAAACCCATCATGTCTCCGTATGATCAAATCCAAACCTTGATTTGAGTACAACCAAAAGCACAACTGTGACAAAGATCCAAATAGTTTGATTGACTTACAAAATTAATGTTGTATTGTGTATAACCATTGTATTGAACAGCCTATGCTCAGTGCTCAGCTAATCAGTGAGAAATTTGTCAAATTTCAGTTCTTGCCATGGATAATAAAACTTGGTTCTAAAATTTAGGAAATTCAGTTATAGAAAGCACCAGGATATTGTTTAATATCGTTCTCTATCTGCATATTTCCAAAGACTTTTAAGATTCTGTGGACAGCATAATTTGTTTTTATTTTGTTTTGTTTTTCTGATTTTGTCATAAATTATATATATTTACCTGTGACTTTGCTGGCTTCTGAGAATTAAAACATCCAGCTTAGCAAAATTCAGAGAAAGGTAGACAGCTCTTTTTTTTTTTTTTTTTTTTTTTTTAAAGATTTATTTTTATTATTTTTTATTGGAAAGGCGGATATACAGAGAGGAGAGACAGAGAGGAAGATCTTCCATCCGATGATTCACTCCCCAAGTGAGCCGCAACGGGCCGATACTATGCCGATCCGAAGCCAGGAGCCTCTTCTGGGTCTCCCACGCGGGTGCAGGGTCCCAAAGCTTTGGGCCGTCCTCAACTGCTTTCCCAGGCCACAGGCAGGGAGCTGGAAGGGAAGCGGGGCTGCCGGGATTAGAACCGGCGCCCATATGGGATCCCGGGCGTGCAAGGCGAGGACTTAACCACTTGCGCCACCGCGCCGGGCCCTAGACAGCTCTTTTAAAGCGTAAATACTGAGAATGCCGTGGCCAAGAAACTGCATGTTACACTAATGTGCAGACACCGGCACCTTGGCCCTGGACACCGGACTGCTTCATCAATGCTGTGAACACTCTTGTTCTTCAGTAACCAAAAGCCATCAGGGACCACCCACTGACTGGATAACGCACTAGTCTGCCTGGCAGGAAGAAGGGAGTTGCAAGTATTACGCAAATCCTATGGAGGGTGATAAGATCCTGCTCACACTATTTGGAACTCTTTGAACCTGTTCAGTTCTGCACTGGCAAAAAACAACACCCATCTATCCACCATCGATTACCTCTCCTTGCTTAAAATTCTGAAATGCCATTTAATCCTTATGGAGTAACCCCCAACAAATGTATACGAACAATCTGATATAGATTCTTTCCACTATGTTTAATAAATATTTAATAAGACATTTTACTTTTGTACTTCACAGTGTTAAGACAAAGGACAGAGAGATTCCAACCACTGGTTCACTCCCAAAATGGCAGTAATGAAAAAGGCTGGACTGAACCAAGCAGGTCCCATCTACAGTTTGTAGGAGCTCAAGCACTTGAGCCATCTTCCGCCACATTCCTCATTCTGTGAGCACAGAGCTGAATTGGATATGGCACAGAAAGGACACAAACTGATGTCCATAAAGGATGCCGTTATCACAGGCAGCATCTTACCTGTGTTGCCACAGTGCCCACCACATGTTTTTCTGCTATTTTCTGAACCTTGTGATTTTCCTTAGTCTTCTATCTCATGACTTAGTCTGGTTAATTTTTTCCTAAACACTCATAATCTTCCATGTCAACCCCAATGGCCAAAATGTCTTGGAACTCAAATTTGCTCATTATCTTTCCTCCTCCAGCTCCTGTTCCTTAATAATGACCCAAGTTATGATCATCTTTTAAACTCAGATCTTACGCTGACATCCCATCTTTCCTTAACATATGAAACACTTTATCCTTTGTATCGCCATTTTGTTGACATTTTATATAGTCATTACATTGCTTTGTAAAGACATGTTCATATGTTTTCTTTAAAATTTATTAAATTATTTTCATTTGTACATTTTTGTAGGTATAGGGATTCTCTTCTTGCCCTTCATTTTCTTACTCTGCATTTTCAACTGCAATAAGCTATGATGTAAATAAAACATGATGAATTAACATAGAGTACCAAGAAAAGAGAACTGATGAAGACTGTCATAAAATACACTTAAAGAAATCTTTATTTGAGAAAATATCAGATTAAATGAGGAGAAATATCTGTCTGGGAAAAGAACACCTGGTTACCACAAAGCCTATCTTATTTAAAAAAATCGTGGTGGTAAATAGCAGGAAGATTCCTGCAGTCGATGCAGTGTGAGTAAAGTCCAGCTGCAGAGGACAGTATTTAAAATGATTTGGCCCTTGTCAGCCTCCGTAAAGACTTTGAGATGTACTTTCTGCTTGATAAGAGAATCAATGATATTGACGAGTAATATTTTCCAAGATATGTTCTCAAAGCTTACTCAGAATTACTGAAAAAAATCACAGTATGAAGGAAGATCAAAGGCAGGATGATAGTTGGCAGACCATTGCCCTCGGTTAGCTAAGAGATGACTGTGGCACCCTGAGCCTCACTGGCATTTATGAGAAGGTATCAGATTATACAATATTTAAGAAGGTTTCATTGGCCTCACTGATGGAGCAACCGTGAAATGTAAAAAACTACCAAAAAAGATTTAAATGAAATGAGAAATACCACTTAGTACTTGACCTGATGAATTCAGGGTATAAGTTAGCCAAGGTAGGTAACACTAGATGAGGAACTGGTATACTTTGTAAGCATCTTCTATTAAATGTATAATATTTTAAGATTCCTAGTCTACATCCAAGTGGAAATTTTAAGTAAACAGTAGAACATGTATGGCTAATAGCAAGAGAAATTGCTTGAGGTAGATACTTAGAGATCAGACTGTTATTTAAAGCAGAAAACATAGAAGGAGGAAAAAAAATAGCTGTTATTGTAATTCTTTAATTCAGCTAATCATTATAGAACACTCAGAGTGAAAAAGTTCAAATTAACTTGTGATATTTTCTTTTTATTTTAAAGATTTTATTTTTATTGCAAAGTCAGATATACAGAAAGGAGAAGAGACAGAGAGAAAGACCTTTCATCCAATGACCACAACGGCCAGTGTTGCACCAATCTGAAGCGAGGAGCCAGGAACCTCCTCCAGATCTCCCTCGGGGATGCAAGGTTCCAAGGTTTTGGGCCATCCTCAACAGCTTTTGCAGTCCACAAGCAGGGAGCCGGATGGGGAGTGGAATTGTTGGGTAGAACCATCGCCTAGATAGGATCCCGACACATTCAAGGTGAGGACCTTAGCCGCTAGGCCACGGTGCATGGCTCCAACTTTGTGATATTTTCTTCTTGAGCGTCTCAGTCAAATGCCTTTAGCCCTGGGCTACCAGTTTTTAAGCTGCAGCTCTCTGAGGAGAGAAGGTGTTAATGCAAGGGAGTCTCAAGTTTCTGGATAAGTGTTCGCTGAACAGCTAAGATATTGCAAAAAAGAACATGTATCAGTCTCCAAAAAAATTGTTAATAGGCTGCATTTCAGAAGAACTGCATAAATTAGCAGAAGGAGAAGCAGAAGGAAATGATTGGTTTCTGTAGAGTTCAGACAGTCCAACTCCTTTGAAAGGAAGTCAGTATTTTTAAAAGCTTTTCAAAATGAAGATAATGATGAGTGTCCAGAATTCAGACCCTCTTTATATTTCTGAAGAACCATTACTCTACAAACTTGGAGTCATTTCTTCTTTGAAAGCTACTATCGCCATGCTGTCAGCCACAGAGCCCGATAAATACTAGATAAATAGGTGGAATATACACTGCTAGCTTTCCTGTGATTTTTCGATTAACCAAGTCCCAGGTGATTTATAGACTATTGCTTGTGCCATATGATCACCCACTTCAGTAAACTGGATTCCATTTGCATAAATCATGTTAGAAAGTTCCTTGAAATGAGTGGGGATAAATGAGGCAGACAAATGAGGTTATTTCTAAATAATCCCAAATCTTTCTCACTCTTTCTGAAGAAAATGTCAAAGGAGTTCGTCCAGGATTGCCTTAAGGATCATACATCTGATCATATTGGTATGAAGAGTAAATCAAAGGACACTACCTGAGATATTAGTCTGTTTTAAATTGGATTCTCTTCCAGTCTCTTTTACTATTCCAGAAATAATCTTGTCGCTTACCTGTACCTGCATCCAGAAGTTGTTTCTTTGGAGATATTTAAATGATTCACCTTGCTTAGGCTCCATTTTACCTTCACTGCAGCAAGTACTTTTTATTCCTGCTCAGCCTTTTTTTTGTTGATATTCCTTTAGATCCAAATTTCAAAGACGAGGGTACCAGTCATTCATTTAATGGAGCTGAAGTTTTGCTCGCCACTAGCTTTTCCACTCCAATGCTCCCTTGGTTTTTATTCTATCTGCATCTATTATGCCTTCAGTCATACATGTGGAGAAAATTATAGTGTAGTCCTTGATCAAAAGATGATATTCCATCATATGTTCCAAATGGTAGAAAATGCTTTTCGACAGAAACCTTAGGCACTTAAAAGGCTAGATAAGCCCACTGTATTCCAAATCACTGAACATCCAGTGGCTAGGCTTCAGAGAAGAAAGGAATCTATTTTACAAGTGTGATCTTGGAACTCAGCATCAATGGTGATGCATATTTTCTGAGGTTCTAATTTCTTCTTTAGATTAATATTCATTAAACACATACATAATAAGTCAAGTTAAGGAGTTAGAGGAAGTACAGAGGAGCCAATAGTTTCATCACTAAGAAGATAATTTTGATCCTGTGGTTGCCATTACAACCTGTGATAAGACTTAAAACAACGTATTTTCTTCGCAAAATAGCAACAACAGTACATTTTGTTGGTATATTTGTACTGCAATTATATAACATAATTTATAGAACTTAAACTTATAGTAATTATTCACAGTAACTGTTAATGTTTAAATTATTACATTTTTCTTAAACTTGTTTGTGGCACTATTGGGCTACTGCAGATAAAAGAACAGCCATGTATACAGACATAGCCTATATCTATATATTGGACAGCCGTTAGCTCCCCGTACACACAACACAAATGTTTGAGAAAAAGCTACATAAGCTTCACCACGTCTTCTCAGGGGCAAAAGAAAAATGTGCTGACAATGTAGTAAAACACAATAAGGCATATTCATATTTTCGAACTATCCTGTATTCGACTATAATTTTTCAAATGTTAAGACAAAGTTTCTACTATCTAGATGAGAGTTACAAAAGCCAGCATCTCCCATTTAAATATACTGTGAACTACCAATTTTAAATTCAAACAGGAACCTCAAGTGTCAGGCTCAAAGCAAAGATGAACATTTTCCCTTATGAAACAGCTTAATGGCACACAGCTAGCATGAGTCATACATATCCAGACCTTGAACTCATTGGAGCATTCAGAAGAGGCCAGAGATTAATGTTTAATAAAGAGCAGGGCAGCTCTGGCCATTTTAATTGCAGGGTGAGGGTTTGCGATCGGTTGGTGCCTTAGGCCTTTGGGGTACTCTGGACTATTCCACAAAGGAAATCAATCTTGCTCATCTAAACTGCTCCGATAATCAGAGTTAAGGGACTAGGTTTTTAAGCAAATGAGAAACTGTTGTCAATATTACAATTGCACATACATTTGTAACAGTTTTTTGTTAAAACACACTAGGCCATAAAAAGTTATAATACATTTTTGTCTCTCGTCAACATAGTTCAAAGCAATGCTGGAATCACCTGGCTCATACAACAACTTTTATTGAGCATAAACTCTGTGCTCACAATTGCGCTAATAACTTGAATTTTTTAATATTTAATTAGTTTTTGTTGTTGGTGTTGTTGTTGTTGTTGCAAAGGTATATTTAAAGACAGAAGGCGACAGAGAGGGAAAGATCTTTCACTTGAACGTTCACTCCCCCAATGGCCACAACAGCTAGAACTGAGCCAATCTGAATCCAGAAGCTTCTCATGAGGGTGCAGGAACCCAAAGCTTATGGCCATCCTCCACTGTTTCCCCAGGACATAAGCAGGAAGCTGGATGGAAAAGTGCAGGAGCTAGACACAAACTGGTGCCCTTTGGGGACGATGGCACTTGAGGTGGAGGATTAGCCTACTGAGTCATGGTGCCAGCCCTGAGTATTTCTTAATTTGTTTTCTATTACTGAGTTTGGCTTCATACAAGTATTGTCCACAGTCAATATTCACTATATGTGTTTGTATGCATCACATATTAAATCTAAAAATATATGGTGCAGCTTTACCAGCCACCCTTCTCAGCCTTCTTCCAAGTCGCCCCTCACCCACCCCGGCTGGGCCTTACAATATATGTGTGTGTATATTTATTTATTTAATAACCTGATCAGTGCTATGAGCTTTGAATTTCTAGAACCTGAAATGTTTTACAAAAGTGGGCATGCAAGCCATAACATACATAACTTTGAAAAACTCAGTGGCAGAGTAAATTCAATTATATATAAATATGGTTTCTGACACTAAACATCACTTCATTCCACTTAAATATTAATTTTAATTTTACCAAATACCTAATGTAAATATAGTTCTGTACCCAAGAACTGAAAAAAGGACAAAAATGAAGGAGGCAATCCAATTTGTTTACTATGTATTATTTTTATATATGTATTTTTATATATGTATTTGTATTTTGTCCCACAATGTGGTCTTTGTTTCAATTTCTTCACTGCACATCTAAAGATAATGTAAGCACTTTCCAATGAACACTCACAGAGGGAAAATGCTGAAACAGGAAGCATGAATGGGGGTTATAATGGTACTGTCAAAAATAACAAGCAATGCAATTGCATCTGATATGAGAGGCAATCTAAACTGTTTCTAACAGAATAGACACCTTTGCAGGAATAAACAAGCTTCGTTTGTTAAGATGCTGGGCCCGGTGTGATGGCTCAATGGCTAAATCCTCACCTGGCAAGTGCCAGGAGCCCACATGGACAGATGCCAGTTCATGTCACGATCGTTCCACTTCCCATCTGACTCCCTGCTTGTAGCCTGTAAAAGTAATTGAGAATGGCCCAAAGCCTTGGGGACCTGAAGCCACATGGGAATCCTGGAAGAAGCTACTAGCTCCTGGCTTCAGAAAGTCAATATGCCAGAGCACAGCTTTTATTTATTTAAAAATCTCTTAATGTGTATCTGGGTTACATGCCTGAAATAGTGAAAAATAAAGATCTGAATGAAACTTAACTCCTACCTCCCTCCCAGCAATCTATGACCCCTGCAGTGTGCATGGATTTCTGAATGTCAAGATCTGAAAGATTTCTAGAGCAAGACAAATTGCAGCAAGAATAATTCATGTAATAGATGTTTGTGCTAAAGTGAAGGCTTAACCCAGGTCAAAATATGACTAAGTAGCTAAGGAGATGCTTTAAAATGAAGCATCATAAACAACATTTAGGTATAACAAGCAAAATAATGATTAAACATGCTTTTGCTACAATAGTCTCCCTTGATAGTTAAAGTTTACGTTCATGTGATAATAGAAATAAGGACTTCATAGAATAAGCAACATAATAAGGAAAAAATACATTTGAGATTGAGTATCCAAACATCTGGAACATTTTTCAAGGGACAGTCTTGAAGTCCTTGTTGCTTGATTTAAATATGAATGAGGAAAGGATTGACTGCTATATACAGCTTCCCTCCAGGAAGAAAATGTGTTTGCTGACTAAATCTGTGTCTATAATGTTATTTCTGTTAGAATTCTGCAGCACCATAAGAAAACAGAACAAACAGTGGCAAATCCAAAGTCAGGTGAGAAAATTTGTACATTGGTATATAAAATGCATGTGTGATATGAACACACATAGGCATATTTTTGTTTTTCTATTTCTTTAGAAGTTACTAGTCCAAGGAAGATACTTTGGCTTAGTGTTTGCAGAGGATCATGTCACGGGTGAACATTTCTTTTCTGTTGACTTTAAAGAACAAGGAAACCAAATTCCTTTCCTGGTCTGTTTTCCTCAACTGATGTCAATAAAATTACCCAGCACGGATAATCTGAGTCACTTCCTTGAAAGTTTTGTTTTCTTTCATTTATTTCCTTGTTAAACAACTATAAAACAAAGAAAATGCTACTTTTTGCCAACTCTCTGGAAAACATCTTAAACAAAATAGTATTAATAGTTTATTTGGTGAAGAAAAACTTGCCTGCAGCAAGCAGCTGGCTGAAACCCACTTCAGGTTCCACCTTGTAAACAGCCCACAGGAAGTCCTGGTGCCCTTCTCCTGCTCAGTCCAAGGTTAGCCAGCAGTTAGGCTGCCGAGGGCGGCCTTTTGCCCTGCTGCACTGACGTCATAGTGTCATTGTGTTTCCTTTGGTGGGTGCAGAGCACAAGAGAAAACCACACACACAACCATAATGTCCCTGGCTCCCAAACAGTGCTGGGCATGAGAGCAAACTGGGTTCTCACTTGATATGGTCCCTAGCAGTGAGTACTAAGTATGAAACATTGTGAAGGATGAGACAAAATACAGTTGTTATTCAGTCTCATATTGTTGATAAATTTGAATAGAGAGGAATTACAGTATCCAAGGACAATTGTCTACCAGTTGCAAAGAATAAAATATAAAATAGGGGGATGTGATAGAATCTGTAGCATTGCATCTGATGTAATAATTTGCTATCAAACTGAATCAACTGTTTACAGACACACACACACACACACACACACACACACACACACACACAATCTCAGTGGCCAAAACACCAAATCCTAGCCTTAACATGTATGTGAGGACAGAGTTAGAAATCTAATATAGTATTCATGAACCAGAATTTAACGTGATATCTTGGTGTTCATATTTATTTGAAGCAACACTATTTTTTCTAAATGTGAAATTTATATTTCCCAAGAAATATACGCCTATCAAAATTTTGCTTCTTATGGTTTTGGCCAATATGAATTTTTTGGAAAATTTAAAGCCAACTTAAATGTGCTACGTTGATAATGTAAGGTATGCATTCGGTAACTGAATTCTACACCAACTTGGCTTTGTAATCATACAGAAAAAGACTTCGAGTAGCAATTGGGTTGTATCTTTTAGTTCCTTATATCATTGTGAGGTACTGGAAATATAGCTTGCCTGTTTGAATAATTCTGCACTAATATTTTTTAAATCATCAAGAAATAATATATTTAAAAATCATCTAGGTCCTGATGTGTTGACATATTCAGCAATTTTTACTTGTAGATTAGTATTGATTTAACTGTATGTTATAAGTTATTATACTCTGAAGGATAAATAGAGCCCATTTGTTGAGTTTCTCAGTGTTGCATGGTAGAGTCTTTTCATTTTCAATGCTTAGAAAGCTCACGTATACAGATTGTCACCTCCCATGTTCTCAAGTGACAATCTAGTTGATGAGGCTACTTTCTGGACACTGAAGGACTTCATGGTTTGGATGTTGGATTGCAAGCATCATTTCCAGGATAAAAAACAGGCATTGGCTTACAGAATTCTAACTCTATCATATAAAAATGTTTAGACAGTCACTGAGTTAGGACAGGAACCTGCTGTTGACACTTTGGTCCTAAGTTCCAAGAAGTAGGGGATCCAAAAACTTCTAGGTTTGATACAGTCCCAATTCTTCAGGTTTGGTTTTATTGCCTACTGTGTGTGTGTGTGTGTGTGTGTGTGTGTGTGTGTGTGTGTGTGTGTGTGTTGGCAGGTCGGAGGACTCCATTTTCTTCTGGCAACTTCATAGTTGCAGGTCTTAAATTTAGGACTTTGACTCTTTTAGGTTGATTTTGGTCTATGGTAGAAGAATGGGTCTAATTTCATTCTTCAATACATAATCATTCTTGCCAAAACTGTTTGTTGAACAGATTTGTTTTTACTCCTGACAAAGGTGGTCTGAGAACCTTTATTAGCCATATGGATACATGTATATGGATTAGATTCTAGGCTCTCTAGTCTGTTCTACTTGTATGTTTTATATATATACCAGTACCATGTATATACTATAGCTTTGTAAGAGGTACAGTGATGACTCCAACTGGCTTTTCTTGTTCTGGATCCACTTGGCTATTCTGGATATTTTCTGATTTCATATGAATTATAGAATAGTTCTCTTTTTATTAATTCTGTAAATAATACCATATTTTGAAAGGGATAGACATTTTAATTATATTTATTTTTCTGACACATAAGCGAGAGATATCTGTATTTAGGATGTGAAGTTCTCCAGGATTTTCTTTATTCATTTTTTATATAATCTTTTTACTGTAGCCATATTTCACTTTTTAGTTAAATTGATTCCTAAATATTTGATTTTTTGTGGCAATTGTGAATGAAGCTTCTTTCTTGATTTCTCTTCTAGTGACTTCTTTACTGGCTTAAATAAAAGCAACTGTTTCTGCCTATTTATTTTGTAACCTACAATTTCACTGAACTGGTACCAATTCCAATGTTTTTGCTGGTGTTTTCAGGCTTGTCCATGTGCAAAATCATGTCATCTGCCAATGAGTAATTTGAATTCCTTTTTTTCCAATTTTCATGCCCTTTTCTTCCATCTCATCCCTACTTTCTCCCAGTAAAATTCTAGTACTATAATGAACACGTGTGCTGAAATTGAAACTCCTAGACATTTTCCAGATCCAAGGGGACATGCTCTCACCTTTTCCCCATTCAGATTGATAGCGGCCGTCTGTGCTATATAGCCTTTATAATTTTGGGGAGTGTTCTTTCTATACTGTTGTGTCTCTCCTAAATAAGTGGAGGGAGAGCAGTGAGTAACGTGTCTGGCGAATTAATACAATACACATTGTGAGAAGAATAAGAAACCTAAGTAAGGATCATAAATGAAAAACTTTACAAAAACTGGACCTGGGAAGTTTCATTCAATTGGAAGCCCCTGCTAAGATGCAAATTTGGTCTAACATGAGAGTAGGAACTAACAAAATAAGAACATAGAGGCCCAATTTGGTGTCCAGAAAGTTTCACAAACATGAAGCTAGAGAATGCCTTCATCGTAAGGCCTCAGGCAAAAGTTTGGAGGCCTCAATGACAGCTAAGCCCCGAGTCCTCCAAAGCTAAGCAGAGGACTCAACCTTTCACACTAGGAGATTTTACAATTAAATTTTCAAGCATGTTTCTCTAAACTAAGAACTTAATGACTATTGGAATGGAAAGTCCCTACCAAATATGTGTGTGCATATATATATAGAGATAGATACACACACACACACACACACACACACACACACAAACCCATTGTACATATAAAATAGTAAAGGCAGCAGGAATTTACATGATTCCACTGTAACCATATCAGATTTGTGATAACCACAAAGCAAATTATGTCTGTTTGTATTCAAATCAATTTGATGACATGTTGCCACTCTATTCTATAGAGAAATTGCTTCTCTGTTTTTAAATTGTTTTCATTTCCTTTCAAAGGAATGGAGATATATCTTCTGTATGCTTGTTCACTCCCCCAAAAGCCTGTCAGAGTCAGGGTTGGATCAGGCCAGAGGACTCAAAACCTATCTTCCACATGAGTGGGAGGTACTGAAATTTAACAACCTCCAGCAGTTACTTCATAAGTTGTGCATTAGTGGAAAGCAACTTTGGAAGTAGAGTAGCTATGATTTAAAAAAAAGTTCTCTGATATGGAATGTACACCTACCAAGCAGGGCTGTATTCTCTGTACCAAACTCCAGCCATAAAGGGGGTCCTGATACCAAATTATTTTCCAACCCTAAAATCTTGCACCTTATTTATAGGAGACACTTGGCAGTCCAAGATAAGTCTATCAAGGACATTTACGGAGCTAATGATCATCAGCTGTATTTCAGACTGGCTTTCGGTGCTATGTGGGGATAGATGGGACTGTTGCCAGATAGCAAAATAATCATCAGATTCAGTTAAGCAAGGATGTAGGAAGTAGGGAAAAGTAGATAGCAAGGAATGCTGTGAAGTTTGAGACTTCTGATTTGATTACTATTTTTTCTGTAAAGATTAATAACATTAATCATGTTTGTAATGATTGTTATTTCACCACTAAGCCTGTGTACCATTTTATTATTCTATAGTCACTTGTATAAGCCTTTGAATACATGCACACTAGAATACAGATAATTCAAAAAAAAGATAAGTCTGAAAATATACTCCTAAATGCCTGCAAAATGAAACCAAAGATAAGTGTATTTATAGGACTGTTTCAACATGTTAGGTTTATCCACCTCCATACATTATCATTTAGACCATCTGTAAAATTCTATTTCTAGTGTACTTGGTTGCGTTTTTTCACTCTTAAAACCTAAGGGTAAATTATTCAATTATGAAATTGGAATTGTCATAATCTCCTTAGTATGTGTTTAACTTCTTTGTTGCATTTACTTCACACCGATGCGTACCCATATATCTCAGCTAGGCTTTGCTGTGGATGGCTAAAGCACGTGGTTGACTATCTTCTGTATGTGAATTATGTCAAATATCTGCATAAAAACTGAGACTATCTGTCATCCCTTTACAATTGTTTTATTTGTTGTAACAAATAGTGATATATCATGATATCCATGTGTGGCACGGGAGGCTCTTAGACATCCGTGTCCATTTCCTTCTTTCCCTGGACACCTAAACTGTATATTCAGCAGCCTGGTCAGCAAGTGAGGGGGGAATGATTATACATCAGGAAATGGAAAATAACTTGAATATAGTTGTTCTTCAAGCCCTTGAATAAATAATCTCCCATATAGTTCTCCAGATCTATTTCATTTCAGTTAAATAAGGTAGTCATCACAAACCATGCTGGGGCAAATTCGGGGACAATTTACTAAAGATGATAGAGTAACCCGTATTTTTCAATGTATGGAACATAAAACATCTTTCTTTACCTTCATGATCTCCCTCAAATTTTTTGTCACTTTACTGCCTCATGAGCAACAGATTATTTTGGCGAATTGAGCCTTTAGTTCCTAGGGTTGATTGGATTTTCACACTGTAGTCAACCTCACTTAAGTTCTTAGTGCCTGGGTTTTTCCTGTTTTTCCCTTTGTGTTGGAATTATTTTCTTTCAAGAATTTTTATTCTGTATCAATTATCCACTCACTTGAAGAGCATCTCAAGGGGCTAAGAGAGCATGCCTCGCAAACCTTATCTTTCAGCAACTGGGACTATCAAGGAGCCTCAGCCAGGGCTGATAATCCATCATCTCACAGCGGCTGAGAGCGGGCCACCTACAGCTGCTCTCAGGTGCCGGAAGCAGCACAGGTGTGCTGTGGCTCATCTGTTCCCTGGAGGCTCAAAATCCCGTGAGAGTTCACTTTACCTTGAAGTAACTTTGGAAACCTGACTTTAGAAAACCTGTTCCAGTTCAGGAAAGTCTGCATCTTCCCTCCGCTTGCTATCATACTGGGTAATGAGCTGTGACTCTCCACAACCTATTCATCTGCACAAGCACAGGTGACTTTCCTGAACAAACAAAACACACTTTGCATGTCTTCTGCTCTTGGCATTTCTTAGAAGAACATTGATATTCTATCCACAATAATACTTCAGATAACTCAGAGAGAGAAAATTTGAAGAATAAGATATAGTTGTCTTGATATAAAATTTTTGAAACCCATGATTCTATTTAAATTTTAAGTTTGATTTATTGGTTTATTTAGATTTATTTCAAAGGCAGAGTTACAGAGATCTCCTACCACTTCCTAAATGTCCGTAAGAACTGTTGCTGAGTTCGTTCTGAATGCAGGAACCAGAAACCGCATCCGGGTCTCAAGGGAGGCAGCAAGGACCCCGGTGTTGCACCATCTCACAATGCCTCCCACGGAGTGTATACATAGAGAAAGAACTTGAACCAAGGCAATCTGATACGAGCTTCAGGCATCCCAAGTGGCAGCTTAACTTTCACCTACTTTTTTTCAACAGATTTTCTGTGAGCTTATTGAAGGCCTCGTGTACATGTAAATGATAGACACCATTCATTACTTTAGATGTCTTCCTTATTATTTCACTAAGGTTGTTGAAACAAAGTACCTTACATTGTTTTTTTATACAGTCAGAACTGATTTTAGCTTTTTTTAAAAAAATGTATTTATTTTTATTGATAAGGCAGATACACAGAGAGGACAAGAGACAGAGAGGAAGATCTTCTGTCCGATAGTTCACTCCTCAAGCAGCTACAACGGCTGGAGCTGCACCAGTGTGAAGCCAGGAGCCAGAAGCTCTTCCAGATCTCCCATGTGGGTGCAGGTTCCTAAGGTTCCAACCTCAACTGCTTTCCCAGGCCACAAGCAGGGAGCTGGATGGGAAGCTGAGCCGCCGGGATTAGAACCAGCGCCCATATGGTATCCCGGCGCATTCAAGGCGAGGACTTTAACCACTACGCTATCGTGCCAGGCCCTATTGTAGTTCTAAATTACAAAATTCAGGTTAGTACAGCCTTTATGGAAATCAGTATGGAGAACACTTAAACCACTCAAAATCTGCATACGATATGACCCAGCAATTGCACTCCTAGGAATATATCCAAAACACCTGTTTCACGACAAGCCAACATGCATCCCTATGTTCATAGCAGCACAATCAGTAATTGCAAAAACATGGAAGCAACCGAAATGCCCATCAGCAGAAGATTGGATAAGAAAGCTTTGCTTCATCTACTCCATGGAATACTACTCAGCTATTAAAAAAAACAAAATGCAGTTCTTTGTGGCTAAATGGGCCCAACTGGAAACTATAATGCTAAGGGAAATGAGCGAATCCCAAAAGGTATCTAACCACATGTTTGCCTTAATTTGCCTTAATTTAACCTGTATTTTTTTAAATTTTTTCGATCCTGTCATTGATACTGTCTCAACACATGTGTTTCAAAAAATTGAACTTGCATTATTTTTAACATACCGTTTACTCAATACTGTGTTAATCAATTCCATAACACTATATATTGTTGCTGACATTTTGTTGGGGCTTTTAACTGTTCGGGATCTTACTCTATTACCTTTGCCTTCAGACCAGGGAAGGCCTCCCCAAGAAGCTGTTGAATGTTATCAGGACAAATAGATGCTGGACTCAATGCTGGGTGTGTGCTTGCAATGAAGGAATCTCAACTGAACTTGAACTGTGGTTATGCACCATGGGGGGAGGGTTGTGGGAGGAGTGGGGGAAATCCAAGCACCTATAAAACTGTATCACATAATACAATGTTATTAACAATAAAAAAATAAATTTAAAAAAAAAGATGTCTAACTGTGTGTCAGAGGCTCCAGTACGATGAATAAATTTAATTCAGAAAAAAGAAAAAGAAGCTGAAATAATGGGCACGTTTGCTTCCTTCTGCATGTTATGAGAATCTGTTCCAAATCCCTCTCCCAGTTTCTGATCATTAACCAATAATTTTGATGTTCTTTGGCTTGTAGGCACATTATCCCATGCTTCGCTTTCATCTTTATAGGGTATTAGCCCTGTATGTATATCTGTTCCCAAGTTCTGATTTTTATAACAACATCAGTCATGGGATTAGAGCATACGCTAACAAATTCACCTTGACTTGCTTACCTACATAAAGGCACCAATTCTAAGTAAGGTCTTTTTTTGAGGTAGCATTATTGGACTCCAAGCACAATCCAATTAATAATCTGAACATCTCAAGATGAATTTTCTGTGTGCTTAAAAATAGTGCTCATGAAGCATTTTTAGCAGTCTTAGCATGATAAAATCAACAGATTATGCAGACAATGTATTAAAAACTTAAGCAAGAGTCAATATAAAACATTGCCTTTTTAAAAAAGTATTTTAAATCCTATGTACACAGCCATAATAGCTTATCAACAGAGTAAGATTCTTGCCATGATACAATTCCCATTAGACAACAGTTTAAATATCAACCCAAATGACAAAGCTTAAATGGACCACATACCTAAAGAAGCACAAGAGTGGTAATGTAGCCGGAAAGAAGCACTATAGTGTTGACTGCACATGTGATGCCTAGACATCTGGTAAATCATTCCTGGAGGTTTCTTTGAACATATTCACTAGACCACATCAAAATTTAAGTAAAGTTGATGCCTCCCCCCACACCCACAGAACAGGTGGATATTAACCATCTCCATATAGACTTTGTAGAATTAAAGCCTGAAGAGTTGGGTTATTCTCTCTTGATCAGTCTTCTGTCATTGGGATTGCTGTTTTTCAGACCTTCAGACTCTGAATGAAGTCAAGCCTTTGACTGCTGGACACTCAGACCTCAGAACTACACCTCCTGCTGTCCTTATGAATAGCAAATCACAAGCCTTCTCATCCTTCACAATCATGAAGGCCAAAGTGTTATTATAAATCTAAATTGATAAATAGCTATAGACATATGTGCACTATGGGACTTCAGAAAGTTTATGGAAATGGAATTAAAGTCTAAATATATTTTGCTGCAATTATTTTGAAATTCAGGGCCTTGGTGGTGGCTTAATGGGGAAAGACACTTTCTGAAATGCCAACATCATATACAAGGATCAGTTTGTTGCTGCTTCACTGTGATCCAGCTCCCTGTTGATGGTTTTGAAAAAGTAGAAAATGGCTTCAGTTCTGGGGTCCCTTCCATTCATAGCAGAGACCCAAATGTGGCATCTGGCAGAATATAAGCCCACTGTTTCCACCATGTGGACCAATTAATGGAGCAACTCTCCTTCTTCCCTCACACCCACTATATCTACGGAGAGTTACTCTCCTGTAACTCTTCCAAAACAAATAAATCCCTTAAAATTTTGAGATTCGTGCCTGGAAATCACTCTTATGCATGAATTTCAGCTTTAACACCAGAGTAAATATATTTTATTCTCCATTAACACTTTGAAGTAAATGTGTGTATGATATTTTAGAACATTTTTAAAAATCATATGACTGTAAGTTAATTCTAACGTAGCGTGATACAACAGGGAAAGAGAAAGATGAACTCAGGGATTAGAATTCCCGGGAAAAGCAATGTTCAAGTGAGTTTCCTTATGAGCATTTAAGCAGGTCCCTGTCTCTATGCCCTCAAGACAAATTGCTAAAATTCAAGGAGATTCTCATCCTTGGTTGGATTAATTAGAGTAAACGCTGAGCCCCTACCCTTGGGATATCTACTACTAAATTAAAGACACTGACTGGGAAATAATAGGATCTGGTGACATGTGAAAGGACCCTGATGAACCTGGAGATACTGAGCTCCTGTAATTTGATGAGTCTTATTTGCTGCTGGGAGAAGTTACCCTGTTCCCAGAGGAGCCAGGTCCCCCCCACCCTCCCAGTAGGAACATCCTTTCTATTTCATCAGAGGATTAATCATGAATGTTAGAGGACATGATGACCTTTCAGAAGGTAGTTGTCATGAAACACAGTGCTTATTCACCTGAAGGACCATATCAACCAATACTTGGCTTTCAAACTTATGAGCATATCTATACTGGCAGAGTCCAAAAATGTGCTACATAAACCAGACAATGACAGGAGGAACAATATTGAAAAGACTTTTATAGAGTATACATGGGAGTGCATGCTAATGGTGTGACATAATGGTGGAAAACAACCTAATTGGATAAAGCCAAATTTATTGGTACGAAATCAGTAAGCAGAGTTTTGGCATTTAACATTGCTGTTGGTGGCAGAAAGGAATCGAAGCGGGTGATTTGGCTGACTAGCTGAAACATGGACTCCAAGATGGCTCACGCCGGGCAAACTGGAATTGCCTAAACTAACTTGATTTAACAGAATACATTGATTTATCAGAATTGATTCAAAGGCCTATGGATATCGTGTTACAATAGGTTTATCATATAAGACCTATCCGCCTGCACCAGGAGACAGCAGGCACACTTTTTCAAGATCGATGTGAAATGAAATCATGCATGGAGCCCAAGAATCAGCCAAGGGCTCTTTTTTTTTTTTTCTGTAGGCCAGATCTTTTTTTATGGGAAAGGCAGCCACTCAGCTGGGAAGCAAATTCAACTTAATCCAAATGCATACACTCAAAGGCTAAATGTGGGAAAGGTTATTGCAAAAGGCAAGAGAGTCAAAGCACCGATCAGAATGTCCTGACTCCACAGACATTTGTCGCTGGACATTGATCATGGCATACCTCAAAACTGACTAGATAGGAAGTGCACCAAATAATTATTTTATTTGCATAATTGCAAACGCCCAAGCTCAAGTGAATAAATGACTACTCTAATCACAAAAATGAACCTGTGTCTTTCCAATGAACTCCTAGACTGGAGCCCGGTTGCAAATTCAGAATTCCTTGAATGAATTCTGAAGTGTCCTTACAGAAGGATCTGTTGTTTCAACAAAACAATTATAGTGTCAGTCTCTATCCCAGCCTCTTCAAAGTGACCTACATTTTTCTAAATATTTGATTATTTTTGTTGGAAAAGCATGCTTACAAAGAGAGAAGAAGAAATAAAGTCTTGCATGACCTGCTTCACTCCCCACCTGGTTGCAACGATTGGAGCTGAACTGGTCTGAAGCTAGGAGCCTGACGCTTCTCTTGGGTTTCCCACCTAAGTAAAGGGTCTGAAGGACTTGGGCTAACATTTGCTGCTTTCACTAGCATATAAACAGGATGCTCCACTCGAAGTGGTGTACCTGGACTCAAACCAGTATCCATATGCCCGCACTGCAGGCAGAGGCTTTACCTATTGTGCCACATAACTGACCTTCCCCTATATTTTACAAGATTACTCTACTGGGGTGGGGGGTTGGGATAGGGGTTATAGAATGCACTATGAACTGATGCTAATGCTAGGAAATCTGATATAATCCTTTGGCCTACCAATTAGATTAGCAGTAAGGGGAGGTCAAATTAGACTTTTTACGACAGGTCCAATGCTCTTGAATCTATTAAGTCCTTAAAACTATACAATGGTTATTTATCTAGGTCTAGAATAGATAATAAGAGGAAATGTATCCACTACTTTGGCAGAATATTGACATTGGTTCATAGAGTGAGGTGAGAGGAGCTAAATTGCAGCAACAATGATCAGCATAATGCATTACCACATTCTATCCTGTATACACATTCCACACATTATACTCCGGATTATAGCGAGCAACTCCAGAATGACACTTTTGACGGTTTACAAAATTAATTCCAAAAGCAAAAATCACAAGATGCAGCAGTGGTGATTTCCACCCATCACGACTGAACCCTCCTAATGGGACTGAGCAGAAGCCCGGTGGGTCAGAGGGAATGACAGGACTCATTGTAAGCTTACCCAGGGGTGACTCCACTTGTAGTAGCAGGCATGCTTGCATCAGCGAAGCAAGTTAACTAATACCTGGAACCTAATGTGATGCTTTGAATATGCAACAAGCTCTTTCATCAGTAATTACTAATAAAAATCACTGAAAGCAATTTGATTTCAATTGGCAAGTTCAACAATAAGCCTTCCATGTCCTCTGCAAGGGTGTATTAAACATTCAGCTTTATGTCATAATGCAGTTTACAAGGATCTTTAAGTTTATCTTCTATAAGATAAAGCTCTCATATGTTATATTGATTATTTTATTCAGATTGTGGCAAATGAAAAAAGAAGTAGCAACCACTCTAGATGTATTGGCAAGAAATTTGGTCTATTGGGAAATACATAGATTTGAGACCCATTACTGTTAAATTACAATGCATCCAGTTGTATGGAAAATGTTAAGATAACCCTTGTAAGGATAAGCACATGTTGCTGCATTTTTTTCACCTACAAACCAAGAGGCACACTCTTTGCTTAGGTGTAATACTAAAGCTCATTTGTTGAATGAACCACCCACTCCCCCAAAATGTTGTAGTTTTCATTTGAACCAAGAGTCAAGAATGTTCTGCCACAGTCCAAGCTTAAAGGGTCAGTGGCAGAGAAGGATCCCATTTATAGCTGTAAGTAGGCTCCTGTAGGGTTTTAAAGCAAAAAATCTGACATAATCTTTAGATAACTGCTTTCCTCTTGGGAAACAGATTTCATCCTGTTATTCAAGCTTAGGAGAGAGTTTTATCAGGTTTGCATGTTACCCAGTTTGCACAGCATAAACAGAGTATAATATTCCATTATCAAACGGAACATGTCAGTCCCCAGTATTGCATAAAAATAACTTTAATGTCAACAGTCTCCATTCTTGCTGCAATGCCTTTTGTCTCTCAAACAGTACCCATGGCCTCAAGGTGTGTACTCCTCCATCAGCTGACAGGAACTAGGGACCAGTTACAGAAAGTCCTGTGTGATATATAGGTATTACATAGATAAAGAGCTGCAGCACTATAGCCCCTGACTGAGACATCCCTGAAGACTGGCGGTGAAGGGAAATCCTTCCTGTGAGCGGAACTTCTAGCAGTGCACTAATGAATGCTCTGCTTGGAAGAAGAAATATCCTTAGAAACAATCATATAAGGACCAGTGATCTATTACCAGTGGCTTGGACACATGCTCAGGTGCTTAAAGGAAATATAATTGAGGAAAAGGTATGTCGATGTACCTTCATGAATGGATAAAAGAAACAAATATGTGTGACGTATGTATCTGCTCACCCAAGGATAAAGCAGGAGATCTTTCACACTTAAATTAAAACTGTGTGGATATAAAATGTCTTCTCAACCACTGATGGCATTATCCAATGGGCTCAGGTATAAGTGAATGTGGGGGTGGTAAGGAAGATTTTATCTGGAGCCAGAAATACTTCTCACCAAAGCATATCTGAACGTGGCTGCTATGGAGAGCCTCATCTGCTGGCAGCACAGACCAATTCTAAATCCCCAGTGTGGCACAATTTTCAGACTGACTAGCAAATTGCCTAGTGGCAGACTGATGACATTATATCATAGAAGAGAGAATGTGTTGATCCTGATAGAACAGATACTTACTATGTATGTATATCTTCCTTCCCTGTAAGATAAGTCTGTAAAACTTCATTAATAGGTCTACAGAAGGCCTTGAAACACCTTGAACACATTTCACAGAAAATAATCATGAGCACGGGTCCATGCTCATGGTGTTTACTTGTTGTTCTGTCCTAAATATTGGACTCATCCCTCCAGACCACGTTTGAAACCTAAACACTAACGTATGGGGTATGCAGATTAAGAAATTGAGCCCTTATAGAAGAAGACCCAAGAACGTATCTACCCTTCCACTATGTTAGGGCACAGCAAGCAGACATCATTGATGAACCAAAAAGGCAGATCCTCTCCAGACCCAGATGCTGCTAGCATGTTGATCTTAGGTGTTTCAGCATCTACATGTGGGGAATGCAGTCCTATTGATAGTCCTATGGTATAGTCGAGGACATTTTTGTTATGGTAGTCCAAACACACCAAGACATTGCTGCTACTGTTAAGTTATTGATGACTTTGAAACAACTGGCATGAAAGCATAATAGAATGGGCTTCTGAAGACCCAGTTAAACAATCAGTGCAGTAACAATACAATGTAGGTCTACGACAAAAATTTCAAGAAGGCTTTGCTTATTCTGAATCAGCCTATAATACACGATATTGCTTCCCCATAGCCAAAGCTTAGTAACATAGAGTTAGTAGTGACAAGAGTTGCAATTATCTTTTTTTTTTTTTAAAGATTTATTTTTATTATTTTTTTTTTGGAAAGGCGGATATACAGAGAGGAGAGACAGAGAGGAAGATCTTCCGTCCGATGATTCACTCCCCAAGTGAGCGCAACGGGCCGATACTATGCCGATCCGAAGCCAGGAGCCTCTTCCGGGTCTCCCGCACGGGTGCAGGTTCCCAAAGCTTTGGGCCGTCCTCCACTGCTTTCCCAGGCCACAAGCAGGGAGCTGGAAGGGAAGCGGGGCTGCCGGGATTAGAACCGGCGCCCATATGGGATCCCGGGGTTGCAAGGCGAGGACTTAACCACTTGCGCCACCGCGCCGGGCCCAGCAATTATCTTTTAACCCAATATAAATATTCTGCTTCCTGTTCAGCAAATTCATATTCTTCTTTACCAGAATTCTAAATTCCAGGAGTGCTCCAACTCAATCTAGAGACACAGCCATGGCTACAAGGAGCTGAAATTTAAAATATATATATGTATGTATATATGTGTGTATATATATGTATGTGTGTATATATATATATACAGTGTATATATATATATATATATATACACAGTGTATATATATATATATATACACTGTTACTTATTTTAGTTAGAAAACACCAACAGAAGTTTGTAGGGATTTATAGTTTTAAAGTGATGAAAAGCACTGGTCTAAGTTTATTTGATACAATATGATAACTTTCTTGATATAGTTGGTAATTTACAACATTTTTCTAGAATAAGAAAGATGTATTCTTTGCTATTTAAAATAAACACACATAATTTAACTGAAATATTCCTCCTTAGAGTTAGTTGATGGTTTCGCACATATAGGCAACAAAGACCCTCTCTTTCCCCTTAAGACTTAAACATCCCAAACACGTAGAACAATGAATGGCTAAGTGTGCATTTTGAATTTTGTTCTTCCAAAAACATTTGTAGCATAAATTATACTGTTTCAAGTAAATTAAGACATCTAGTCATGAATTTAAAAGAAAAGACCTTGGAATATTTGAAAGCCTCGTACCCTGGCCTATACACTAACAGTAAAACGTTAAGGAATGTTGTTACCTTGGCAAACTTCTGGTGGCAGTGGAAAAAAGAAAGAATATTAGTGATCGCACCTGGTAAATGTAGTGCTGTGAGTTTGCACAGGATTCCTGGGGACAACAGAAAGTGGATGATCAGAGTATCGGGTTGTGATACTTTAAATTCAAGTTGGATTAGTATTTTTTCTGCCAGATCTCCAAACACCCACTATCAAAACAAATGAAAGCAGACACAAACTCTCACATGAATATTTAGTACTAAAACTGGTGGTTAATATTCCATTTACAACTGTGGAGGACTTTGATAATCTTCAAAGTAAAGTTGGCTCACTTGAGTTCTGCAGCTATAAAAATAAACTCCACATAATTTTTGTATTTTTTTAGTAATATTATGGCCCTTGTCTTTCTCTAAATGTGTGCATATATTTTCTTTATAGGGATGGTTTTATGTTAAGAATTTTTAATGTTTTGTTCAGTAATATTGAATTTTTGTTATTTCTTCCTAAAGGTCAATCCTTTTTTTGTCCCAGCAGTAGAATTAATTAAAAAGAATCATGCTGGTTAAACACTTATTATTCTCCAGCTATTTTATAGGTACTAAATTAGAAGCATTGATGTTAAAATTTGTAAAACTTGATCTTTAGGGAAGTTCCAAATCCATCACTGAGTGATATATTACAAAGGTATGAATTTATATAAGGAAATGGTAATTTTGAAGAGTCCCATTACTCTGCGGGTGGGGTTGTGGGTGATACTGTGTTGGAAATATTGTTATATAAAATATCATTACATAAAAAGTAATGAAAAAAGACATATGCAGCTTTACGGTAATTACTAGCAAGGAAGAAAAAAGTTTCCAGTGGAAACAAGGGAGAAGTAACGTGGGAGTGAAGAAATGGGGAAAGTCAGGGATACAGCTTACACATCAGGCTGTAACTTTTCTCTAAGAAATATCCAAAGATACACAAATTATTATATATTTCTGAAGAAGATCTTAGTATGTCTAATAAATTACTTTCTGCCCATAACACAAAAGTCATCATACGAAAACCTAGCAGTTACCTAGGGGAGTAAAATCTTTTTTGTCTTAAGGAATAGAGAGAGCTATAACAAAGGAGAGGTCACTGAGTGAACTCCCATCATTATTTCAATGATTTGGAGTGAATGCTGGTACATCTTCTAAATCCACTAAGGACTTAGCACAGGTAGAAGAGCCATCTTTCCCCAGACAGTCATTCTACAGTAGGCCAGGTGCTGTTTTAGTAATTTGGAGCTGAAATGATGATTGCTTAGCTTTTATGAATGGTACCTCTGGTGAAAGTGGGTGTCTCAAAGTATTGGGTAAACCCAGGATAGTTTTTAATGCTCATATTTGTATTTCTAAGAGAAAAGCAGCCTCAATATCTATAAAAATCCTCCCACCATTAATACCTAAGCTAGTAAAAGGTAATAAACAGCAAAATAAATAATTATGTAATGAAGTAAAGACATGTAATTGTAGGTTTCCATATGACTCATAGGACCATAGAACGATGGAAGTGTCCTTCCCTGTAAGTCGTGAGAAGAATGTGTTTAAATACATGTAATTTTGATGGCATTCCTTTTAATAACTTATGTTGCAATAGTAAAATTTAACCACACACAGTTATAAAAGCAATTAACAAAGCTAATGCAACACAGGCCTCCATTGTGATAAGTGGGCATTTAAAAAAATTGGAAAAACAGAATTAAAAATAAGTTCAGTTAGAAACATTTCTTAAATCTATGCCATCTTTTCATAATATCATTTCCATGAACTTTCTCAAAACCTTTTCGACATTGCCCAGTGCCAGTACCACTACCATCCAAATGTAGGTTCAAGCATTTCTTCAACATCATTATTTACAATGCCTGTGGCCCAATTTTTCTATAAATATTGCAACTTGCATTTGGGCCAGTAAAGTTTTTCTTTTATCGGAGAGGCTATCTAGTGCATCATCAAGTCTTGAGCAGCTTTTCTGGATCCCTACCTGCTAATTCTCTGAAAAGACCAAGAAAAAACGTACAACAAAGAGTAGAATAAAAAATGCATTTTACAAACATTAGGCTAAAGGTGGAGAAAATATTACAAGAAATCATTTCAATCTCACTAGGATGTCTCAAAATGTAAAAAGAAGAATAAATAACAAATGCTGGTGTGAATATGGGGAAATTTGATCCTTTATAACATCTGCTATAACTTTGAATGGATGGATTTAATCATACAATAGAATACCATTCAGCCTTAACAAGAAAGAAAACTCTGTACAATGAAGCAACATAGATGAACTTAAATGGCACAATGCTAAGTGAAATAGGTCAGACACAGAAAAATACTGCTCAGTAGTCTCACATGTAGAAACAAAACTGTCAAATAGTAGAAGGGTGTTGAACATTTGGGTGAAAGGAGGTGAAGTTGTTAAAGTATGCTAATGTGTAGCATGGTAAAAATGGTTAATGTATTATATACTTGAAATTTGCTAAGAGCTATAAGTGTTCTTTCTCCCACACACACAAATAACTTTATAAATTGAAGGATGGGTTATCTTGATTTCAGCAATTATTTCACCATAATAATAAACCTTAAATATACAAATACGAGTGCACAAAAAATTTAGAACATTTTCACAGGGAAAACATGGCTAAACATTGAAAACTACTAAGATATCTCTGTCAAATTCAGTTTCAATTACTCTCAAATTAATACATGAAAGTAGAAAATTTTCTCTTAAATATTTGAGTCTGTAAGTTCATTGTATTCCAAAACTTCATTTTCCTTCTAGAATAAACTTCTCTTCAGCTTTAAAATGTATTAGCAAATATCACATTTAGTGTTAAATAAAAATATAATTATTAAGAAGGAAGGCTATCTCATCTTAGTCTATTCTTTATTCACAAATATATACTATACAAAGCAACGATTATATTGTGTGAACTGTTGTATAAACTATGCTCTTCATCAAACAGTAAGAGTCCTGAACATCATTGTAACTCTTCAACAAATTACATTTAATTGCCACATGGTATTTTTACTAGAGAACACTTCTTTCCATTTAGAGTAGTTTATACAATAAGAGTAGCAATTTTCCAAAACACTCATGCCATTTTGAAATACCCTTGTTCTTTCCCCAGAGAGGGAACCAATTACAGGTCTGAATCCCTGATTTACTCTAAGCTTCATTTCTTCATTCAGCACATATATTTTCAGGACCTCTATTACATGAAGAATTTTATAATGCTGAACAGACAGTAATGAAGAAAGGAAAAATAACTTATACTGTGTTACTGCCAGTTGGAGTGGGTTAGGGATAGTAAACTAAATGGGGCAGCTATTTGAGTAAAATATCATTGGGCAGATAGTTTCATGTGCAAAGGAGAAGAGCACAGCAGGATGGAAGAGCAGAGAAACACAAAATTAATGTTCCAGGGAACAACTGGATCAATAGCTGGTTTTAGAGTATTAAACACGGGGCAGGGCACATAAGAAGGTTCACCCCAAGGAAATGTTTGTCTCACAGTTGTTAAAGCCAAAGTCGGAAATCCAAATTTCCTTAGGGTTCTGCCCCTCAGGAACCAGTCAGAGAATGTTTCTTGCCCCATCCTGCCTTCACATGATTGATCAATGACCTTTTATGGTTTGCGGTGCGTAACTCCACTTGTGCCTTATTTGTCATTTGGCATCTCTGTATTCTGATGGTCATCTTCTTGTAAAGACAAGAATCAAGGTGGACATCTTCATTTTATTAACTGAGAATACTACTCAGCCATACTAAAGCATAAGCTCTTGCTTTTCACAACATAATGGATGCATTTGGAGATGATGCTTAGTCAAATAAATCAATCCCCAAAGTCAAGCGTTTTTTCTCTAATTTGTGGTAACTAATGTATCAAATGTGATGTATGTGAGTAAAATTGATGTTTTGAGATTTGATTATTGTTCATAGTACTTGAGTATGTCCCTGATGGACAGTGGTCATCCTCTTTCAATATACGTTTAATTCTTTATTCAGTGGAGGATTAAATTTGTGATGTGGCAAAATTTAAATTCTGTCATTGCAAAAATTGAAAGGCATTAAGGAAGGTGGAGAAAAGGAAGAGAAGATGAAATAGTGTTATATTCTTGTAGCTGAATTTTCAAAATATATGAAATCTAGTCCCCTTACATAAACAAATAAATAATAATAACCATTGTATAACTTTACTCAAATATATCCTACACATTTCCTGTTCAATTTAATTCTTAGAATTTCTACTTTATGATGCTATTATGAATGAAACTGTTCTGTTTTCTAAGTGGCTAATGATCTGTTTCAGCATTCTTTTGTTATTCTTACTCCAAGTACTTTACTGAATTCTTTTTTCTACTTTAACTTACTTTTGTAAATTAAAAAACTTTTACAGCAGCATGTTAAACAGTCCATAAATGATGACATTTTTTCTAGTTTCCAAATATACAATTTTGATTTCTATTTCAAGTTCAATTGCAACCTTCGATGTCTATCCCCCAAACAGGTAATAGTATATGCCTCCAAATGTGTTGGGAATGCCTTTAAAAGATGATGAAACATGATATTAGCCACTTATTTGAAGGAAATACTTTTTGTAATGCAAGCATAGAATCCTATTTCCAAGTTAAATTTTTGACAAAATGATTTTATGAAAATTTGTCTGGTTATTACCATGTACCTTTTCAGTATCTCAGTAGATTTCTGATTCACTGAAGTCTTACTCCATTTGAATGGCTCTGCCAAAATATCCTAGACACATGACGTGTAAATGAGAGCATTTCAGTCCCCACAGTTCTGGAGTTTGATAATTCTAAGATCAATCATGGGCATGTTTGATAAATGGTAAGACTCACTAGTGATTCACAGACTGACTTCTTGCTGTATTTTCATGCTGCAAAAAGAAAAGAGAGAAAACAAAAAAAGAAAAAGAGGAAGCTAGTTTTCTGGAGTCTGTTTTATGGAGGCACTAATCCCAACCATTGGGATTCCAGAACACAGCATGATTACTTCCTAAAGGCCTGCACTTCCTTGTATCTTCATCTTGGTGGTTAGGATTTGAACTTGAAATTAGAGGAGCAGAGGGGAGTAGGACACATATATTCAGTTCAGAGCATATAATATTGATCCAGGTCTTGGCCTTGCATCATCCCTGCATTCCTAATATTCCACGAATGAAGTATGGTAATATGTAAAGAAAACAAAAGATAAAATTCATGGAATCAAATTTGTATTTAAAGCTACTTCCAAATGAAGGCAACTCATCATTTTAAGAAACAATTATAGCAGATACTTTAAATTCTGTACTAATTATTAGCAAATTGCATATTTTGGAAAATTTAAGGTGATATTTTTAATATGCTATATAATTAAATTGGGAAGACTTGTAATAAAAAAAGGTTAATGCTCCTGTAAACTTTCTTTGCACTATTTTTGTAAGTATTTGAGTATTTTCAAAAATTAAAGGAATAAAATCAGTATCTTAATAAATATTAGAAATAAAATTGAATAATTGAAATCATCATATTCAAACCCTATGTAAATGTTTACATTACAAAATGCACATAAATTTGTTAAGAATGTCTATTGCATTTTACCATTTATCTTAACAAAATCTTAAATTACAGTTCTATTGTTTAATATCTGGCTATGTTAATAAGGCTATATTTAATCATTTGTGATGTAATTGATCAGAAAAAATTGATTTGCCTGAATCTTAGTTCATGTGAAACTTGAGAAATTAATTATCATGTTGATTTATGCTATATATATTATATAATTAGATTTTATAAATATATGTGTGCATGTATCTTCAAAAGTATAATAACTGGTTTTAAGGAAATATATATTCTTCATTTAAAGTAGGTATTCATCTACATACCATAAATATTCTTGCCTATGACATTTTTAAAAGTAATAAACAATATCAAATGCTCTCAGCATTTTATTTTAAAGACATTAAGTCAGCAGGAAAATTTAAAACTTAGTACACTGAACACATACTTTTCATCCTGTAAGCATGTTACCACAATTGCTTTCTTGATGCTCTTTTGTTTTTGTAGAGAAATAACTGACAGTAAGTTACAGAATTTGTGGCACTTCAGCATATGTATTCTTAGATTAAACAAATACTATTTAATACTAATGATGTCCATATCAGTGTTAATTTTCAAACTTAAAATCGTCTTCACTTAAGACATATTAACTTAATGACTCTGCAAAAACAATATGTATTCACTAGACACCAGATTTCAAATCTGAATTTTGATCTTTTCACTGGGATAGCAAAATGTCTCATGATACTCCCATTGCCAGAAAGGAGCTAAGAGAAACATCTTCCAGGCAGCCACTAGATTGCATAGGGAAACAATCACTAGTCTTTCTTTTACATGGGCATTTCAGAAAGTAAATGAAAGGATGGGAGTTATCCCAGTGGTTAAGACACCCTTTCATCACATCAGAGTACATGAGTTCAATTCCTCATGCTGACTTATGACCCCAGCTTCTAGTCAAAGGGAACTACACAAGAAAATAGTGATGATCCATGTTATTGGGTTCCTGTTGCTAACTGGGAAGATCTGAGTTGAGTTCTCAACTCCTAGGTTTGGCTCCAGCTCAACAACAAGTGTTATGGGCTTTGGGGAGTAATCCACCACATGGAAGTTGGCTCATTCTCTGACTCTGTGCCTTTCACAGAAAGAAAAACAAAGTCTTGTAAAATGAAATTAAAGGACCAGTTTACTCTGGTACGAAACATTTTGAAATCTACATATATAAGAAGTCCTTAAAAAGGTAATATGAAATGGAAATTACACAAAAATATGCATGAATTAAAAAAATAAAATGCTTGTCCCCAAATAGATACACATTACAATTCAAAAAATGTTTTGTACTTCCTGTGCTGTTCCATGTATTTATGGATTTTGTTTTGTGCTTTTTCATGTTACCTACAAAATGCATGAAATAGTATACCCTCTTATAAATGTACGTGTGTTAAATGATTTTACCCAATTGTAAGCTAAAGTAAATATTCTCAACATATGTATGGTATACCAAAGATGATCTATTACAATTGCCAGGTTAGGTATAATAAGTATTTTTTATATTTATTTTTATTTTTATTACAAAACAAGATATACAGAGAGTACAGAGAGGAGGAGAGACAGAGAGGAAGATCTTCCATCCGATCATTCACTCCCCAAGTGACCACAACAGCCAGTGCTACCCCGATTCGAAGCCAGGAGCCTCTTCCAGGTCTCCCACGTGGGCACAGGGTCCCAAAGCCTTGGGCAGTCCTCAACTGCCTTTCCAGGCCATAAGCAGGGAACTGGATGGGAAGTGGGGCCCATATGGGATCCTGGCGCATTCAAGGTAAGGACATAAGCCACTAGGCCACGCCGCCGGGCCCAGGTATAATAAATCTTTTTTACCATGAATTTTCTACCTACAATATGTTCATCATAAGGTAACAATGTAAATGAAAGAATACCTATATACTATTAATTTCAATTTTACATAAAACTAGTGTCCGAAAATCAATCTTTGTTTAAGCTGTACTGTCACTATTATTAGGCTTTTTTTAGTTAACTAAAATGGTGCATTATTTTATATTATGTATTATTTGTTATGTACTACATTTTATCTAAGGTAATTATAGAATTTGGATTTGCCTGATATATATATATATATATATATATATATATACATATATGAAGAAATCTAATTCAATTATGTAGCACAAATTTTGAAATGTTAATACTGTACCATATGAAGAAACATTACCAGTTGGGATGCTTTATTTGATTATTTTTAAGACTCAATATTTTTTGAGATTGACCTATTTTTACTGGAAAGGCAAATTTACAGACAAAAGGAAAGACATAAGGAGAGAAAGATTTTTCATTCACTGATTCACTCCCCAAATGGCCATAACAACCAGAACCAAGTCAGTCCAAACCAGGAGTCAGGATCTTCTTTGGGGTCTTCCACATGGGTGCAGGGTCCCAGAAATTTGGGCTGTACTCTACCACTTTCCCAGGCAATAAATAGGGAGCCGGATGGGAAGCGGAGAAGCCAGGGCATGAACCAGCACTCATATGGGATCCTGGCACTTGCTAGCACTTGCAAGATAAGGATTTAATCCATGAGCCACCATGCCAGGCCCAACATAGAGAGAGAGAGAGAGAGAGAGAGAGATATTCATTTAGTTACATGTTGATTGCTACCATTGTGTTTTATGAATCCTTTTTTCTGTAGAAATATTTCATTCTTTGGTTTTAACATCTATTGATGATACTTGCCTAAGGCAGTTATTGTGGGCATTATTGATTTCGAAGAGTAAAACTTCTGTTTTACATCTAAGAACCTTATATGCCTGTTTTTGTGATGTTTACGAACCCTCTTTGTTGTCACAGTTAATAACATTGCAAGTCTATAATTTCATCAGTGTTGGAAACAAACAGCTGCATTTTGATTTTCTGTTTTTTTTTTTATTATTTTAAAATATTGTAAATGTCCTTGGGAATTCATTGAACAAACCTCGCTGTGTATAATTGCCTGTGAGTTGCTGCTGATCATTTTTCTCATACTGTGGTAGAGGGAAAAAAATACTTTTGTCTTGTAAAATGTGTCTCTTGCACTGTATTCCAGTGACTTCATCCAAGATATCACTGTTTACAGGACTATTTAATTAAAATGATTCTAACAAAGTTATTCAATCGTACTTTTTTATTTGAATACTTTGCTTTGCTTAATAGTGCTCAGAATTTACATTCACTTGACAATTAACGATCTCAAACAGTTACTGAAGCCTTTTCTAGCTGTTTTTCATTATTCATATTAAACGATTCGTGGGCTTGATTTTCACTTCAGTGAACCGTCTTGTAAAATCTGGTTTAGACATCATGGTGATATAGAATGTGAAAGGAAATGAATTGATACTCTGGCAGGAACACTGCCAAGCCAACTATCGTAGCACATTTTATGATCCTGTGAGTATACTTGTCACTCAAGTGAGAGACCTATCAAAAAGAGTGGAGAAGCTGAACAGTTTAAGGTTGAAGGGATGAAACAACGCATGGATTCTGCTTGCGCTCGCTGAAACAGGTGTGCAGTCAGCAATTCTCTCTCCAGAGGCGCTATTTGGTGGGCAGTTTCCCAGTACTACGTAAGTCTCCATTAATACCCTTGCCATTAAAGTTTTTATAGCAGTTAGCTACCAGAAGCCATAATTTCAGGTTCATACATAGGTTATGTGCATGAGAGAAAGAGATTTATCTTAGAGAAAATGCTAAATGCAAATTCAGCTCTATTGTCAAAGTGAATTTAATGTATTCATGGGGTAAAATATTTCAGAAATATGACTTTTTTTGTATCTGAGAGTATAAACAGCAACAATTTTAAAATACTAAAATCTAATAAAAACAATTTTCTTGGTCACATTTTATTTATGAGAAATTGGATTCTGTATCACAAATCTACTTTTTTAAGAACTTAGATAAGAAGGAAAAGCTAGGATAACTGGATGACCCAACTCTAAGTAAATTATTTCTTATAAACAAAGACAATTACACGTGGTTTCTGCGTGTGTAACTTGCATAATAAAGCATCTTATCCTACTGCTATGCTTGCTCGTGAACCCTAGAATATGTAGAATATGTAATATTAATACATACATCCCTATTTTCAAAAAAGTGAAATTTAAATGTGAAATGAATATGGCAAAGTGTTAAAGACTGTTTTGCCAAAGATAGCTTCTATACTTCCACTGATTATTGATTGTATCTGACACTCTGCAATGGTAAGATGCAAAGCATGATGGACATGAAAACAGTCCAAGAAATAGCGCTGGAATACTGTAGCTAATTCATTCATTCATAAATTTGTCTTAGGTGCCTTGGTCATCCTAATCTCTACTCATTAAAGTGCACAGCAACTCCATAACTTTCCCAATATGGGACAGATTGGGGTTCAAAAGATATGTCTTCAACTTCGACCACTCATATACATTCCCCTCTTAATCAGCTGGATACTGTAATGTTTAAATTTGGTATAAATATCAGTTACAATTTTGCCACGAAATTTGTATGTTAATTACATCATCTGAGCTTCAGAACTTCTGTTTTCTCATCTGAAAAACTGGGATAAGAAGAAATGTCTCCTTAAACATATGTATGAAAATCTATTTGTAAACCTAAGACATCATACATTTACTAAGAGCTCTCTCAATATCTTCAGTGGCTATACCAGGGCTATACCAGGGCTATACCAGGGCTGTGCCAGGGCTGTGCCAATTCAACTATTTATTAATATGAGGAAGCGTTTGGTTTCACTTGCCACTTGACTGGAATAATTAGGAGACCTTAATAATCTTTTGATTCATGTTTTGTTTCATCATCTCTCTAATCCAGCCTGCTCTCTACTGCTTTTTTTAAAGTACCATTCAACATATGTTACTCCCTATGAAAATCCCTCCCAAGCCATTCCTTTTATCTATTTCGATGTCCAAATGCCTTTGCTTTTCTTGTTTTCCTTCTATCATTCTTTTTAACTTTCTGCCTATGCATTTTGCTCCTATCAGTTCTACTTCACATTTGAGTCCTCAAGCTTTCCCTCTATGAAGTCTCTTTGCAAATTATCACCTTGATGTAGTTTCTTCTAAAGGTGTTCAAATTCTGCCTTTCAAGCTAGTGTTTCTTCTCCCCACGAAACAAACACAAAGATGCAACTAGATACAGAAAGGCCTCGGTCCCCATCCTCAGGAAGTAACTGTGAAGATGAAAGATTAGGGAGCAGCAGGCTAGGACAAACAAGTCCAAAGCATGTGAAGGAAAATCAACGGCAATGGTAGAGTACTGGATGATACCTCAAGAAAACTTTTGTCAAAGTTTCAGCAAGGTCAACGTGAAAACCTCAAGTCGAAGTTTTCCATGAAGGGTGTTGGTACATTTCAAGGAATAGACCAAGATCTGAACAACCTCCCCTGAATGATTTTGTCCCCCTGTATGTTCTTTAGTAAAAATCCAAACCCCCATGATGGCAGTTGCCAGTGTACACACTTGGGGAAGTTATAACATAGTTCACTGCTCAAGAATACGATTGATGTCCTTCTAATGAGACTGGAAATAAAGATTTTTCATCTACCTTGCTTAGGAAACATGATCTGTGAGCCAGAAACTATTTTCACCAGTCACCAAATTTGTTGACGTCTCAGTCTTAAGCATTCCATTTTTCAGGATTGTGAGAAACAAGTTAATTCAAAATGTAATTGAAAGCTAAGCTTAATTTTTACCTAATAATTTGAAGTCGGTATACAATTTTTACCTATTTATTTTTCATCAATTTTTGAACATCCTTCATATGTATGTATACGCATATTGCATCTGGACAACTCCACGATACTCAGTTATGGATGCTTTCATGGTCTAAGGCATGTGCTTAGTCATTGGCTAACTTATGTCAAGAAGGAAGCTAATATTAGTTCCAAACAGGGGCGGATCCAGAGAGTCAATTTCTAGAACTTTTGGTCAGTTAATCCTCTTAGCAGGAAATAAGAGTGATGAATTTTAGTTAACACTATGCATGGAAATTTCTGGAACATCTCTTTTCCTTTTTTTCAACCACCACAGTGGTTCTTAAAAGATCTTAAAAATGTGTATCACTTAAAATTTCACTTCTATTTATATATAAAAATCTTCTACTCAATTATAAGCATTTTTAGGAGGGAGGCCATTCACAATTTTTCTTATGCATGAATGGCATTAATCAGTATGACTGTTTGCTAAGTTACTCCTAGTAAATGATGTGAAAAAACTAAGATTTAGCCAAGGCAGGACTGTATTTGTGTTATCCATTAGTACACAACAAATATGTCTAAAACTCAGCAGCTTAAGACATCAGAAACTGGGCCCAGATCATTAGCCCAGTGGCTAAAGTTCTCGCCTTTATGCACCAGGATCCCATATGGGCACTTGTTCATATCCCAGCTGCTCTACTTCCCATCCTGCTCCCTGCTTGTGGCCTGGGAAAAAATGGAGGATGACCCCAAACCTTGGCAGCCTGTATGCATCAGGAGACCCAGAAGAAACTCCTGGCTCCTGACTTTGGATCAGCTCATCTCCAGCCATGACAGCCACTTAGGGAGTGAACCAGCAAGTAGATCTTTCTCTCTGTCTTTCTTTCTCTCTGAAAGTCTGACTTTCCACTAATAAATAAATAAATAAATAAATAAATAAACCTTTTCACAAAAGACATCAAAAACATGATGCGTCAGGAATCAAGATGGTGATAAATAGATAATGGAACTCCTGTTCTTTGTGTGAATCAAGATGGTGATAAGTAGATGATGGAACTCCTGTTCTTTGTGACTCAAAGGTCCCTTTGTTACCTGGGTGGAACCAAAACTCCTGTGACCTCTTGCACATGGTTGACAACTGACACTGTCAGACATGGAAAGTGGCTCTCCTTCATGGTAACCACTCCATGTGACATCTGGCCTAATGGATTTCATGGTATCTATTATCTGGGAAAGATATTCCAAGAAAAGTCATCAATGCCTGATGTTTATGTTAAATTTGTTTAAAGAGAGTAAAAGGTTATTTCTAGGGTTGATATAGAAGAAGAATCACAAGGGAATAACTAGAAGGATAATATCCGATTCTCGGTACAGATTTTAGATAGTTGATGCAAACGTAGTTCATCATAATCAGATTACTTAACTACTTGCAAGTACATAAAAAGCATAGAAAAGTGTGGGAATAGCGATTTTGAGAATATGTCAAACTATTATTTGGAAGACTAGTGCATTTTAAGTCATGTGCAACTTCTTATTTATGCTGCCAGCTTTATAATAGAGTAAAATAAACCTCAGGAAAGTTTAAATAAACAATATTAATATGAATGATGTCCAGAGTAGACACAGAGCTTTGGCAAGTGCCCGAAGTGCTTTCTCCTGTTACATACACATCCCGACATAAGTGTATGCTTTTAGTTTCCTGAGACTCACATACTACATGAATAGCATGCATAAAATCCTCATGTAGGCTCAATATCATAAAAAAACAGTGGGCAGAAAAACTCATACTTAAAAAATCAGAGTACAAGAGTGAATATTTGATCCTATGGATAGGGTGCCCCTGTGCCATACTGGAATACCTTGGCTCACTACCTGTCTCAGGCTTCCATTTCTGGCTTCTTGACAATGCAGATCACGAAAGATAAAGATTTGAGTAATTGAGTCCCTGCCATTCACATAGGACACTTGAGTTGAGTTCCCAGTCTTTGGCTCTGGATTTGATCAAGCTAAGGCCATCATGGACCCTTGGGGAGTTTATTAGATGAGACAGAACATCTTTTCTCTCTCTCTCTCTCTCTTTCTGTGTGTGCGTGGGTATATCTCTCTCCCTACTGACTCCTTCCACTCATTTCTTCCCTCTACCTCTCAAATTTGTAAAATTAGATAATTTTTTAAATTGGGGAGAGAATGTATAAGAAATATAATTACCTGAAAAATTTTATGATTCTAGTAACTGCCTTATTTTACCCTAAAGAGTATTCGGAAAGCTAGAGCAGCTATACTCATTAACTACACAGAGTAAAACATAGATCTAGTTGAACTTTTGGAAAATTATCACAGTGTTTAAACTGAACATAATTTCAAGCTATAGAACAATTATTAGAAAGAGATTTACTTTACTCTTAGGAGTATGGAGTGAGTAAAGAAGGCCCTTTGGGATATTTTTTGAAATTTAGAAATACAATATTCAAAAACTAAAAATATAAAGTAATCCTAAAAGCCATGATATTTTTATTCTGCCTGCAGTTACATCAGGCCCATGTATTAATTTTTATTTTATTTAATGATTAGAAGTTTGTTGGGAATTTTCTTATGTCTTTTATTACTATAAAACTTAGAGTTTTAGCTCCAATAAGAGAATTTTGTCCCTGGGACATAAAATAATTACTTGACTTATAGTAGGGAATCAATGATATTTGTTGAATACATAATAAAGTTCAAATTAATCTTACTTTAGAAATTATGTGTCATAGCATGGGACTCATAAGGGAAAAATTCAAGTAAAATCTCTTCTGTTTAGAAGATAGACATCCTTTGGATGCCGAAATAATCCCCCAGAATATCACTTGAGTTTGACTACATGTTAGTAAACAACAAGATTAAATGAAATTTCTCAGCAGTTCTAAAAATCTACATTCCCTTTTATACTTGTAAACCAATGATTTTAAATCCATAGTGATTGATTCCAAATGTTCATTTGGGTATCATTAGACAATGACCGCTATATTTCATACTCAACATGAGACTTTATGTATTAATGCAGCACAAGTATGAACAGAAGGCTTCCCACACCTCAGCCTTTGCACTAACCATGATGTACATGTGACAAACTCTCACTCATCATCTGCAGGGAAGGAGACGTACGACTATTTCCAATGTGCATGTTGAGGTGATCATTGCAAAATATTATTTGGGATTTTTTCTTAGTTTTTGTTTATTTAACACTCCAATGAATTTTTAACAGATTCACTAGAGTTTATAGATGCAATTCTAGCAATATAATTAAATGCCTTTTCTCTTCTATTATTTATTGCTCATTTTAGTTGTTGAGATGGTGTTTTAAATTTAAATTAGAGCAACAAGACAAAGAATTGATCACCATTTTTGTTATTACTAATTTCTCATTTTTAATATATATTAATATTATACAGGTTGTCTTCACTCTTCTTATTGTTTCTTTGCTATACAAAAACTTCTTTTTATATAATCTAATTTCTCTAAATCTTGCTTTATCACTATGCTTTTGAGGGCTGTCAAAAAGTTTCTGTGTGTAACAATGTCTTGAAGTATCTTTTGTTTGTTTGCTGCTGGAAGTTTCAGTTTCAAAAATTACATTTAGGTCCCTGATCCACTTTGAGTTCATCGCTTGCATAAGGTGAGTGCGAGTACTTAAGCTCCAATGTTTGTAGGTATTCAGTTTTCCCAGAGCCATATATTGAAGCGGCTGTCCTTTTCCTGCTGGGATGCTTTTTTGCCTTTGTCGAGAATGAGTTGGCTATAAATGCATGGTCTAAATTCCGTTCCATTGGCCAATGTGTTTCTGTTTATGTTTTGCAGGTCTGTTCTTCAAAAAATTTGTGAAAACCATCATTAAATTTTAAGTTTAGGTGTTAGTGCTGTGATGCAGCTGGATAAGAGCACATCCTAAAAACCAGCACATCATGTAATTATTTGGTACTTGTTTTGACTCTTCTTTATTAAAAGAGAGAGAAAGGAGAGAGAGAGCTATATGCCAAAAGGCAAAGTTAAAGAAAGACAGGGAGAAACAAGGAGAAGCAGAGCATATGCAGGGGAGAGAGTATGAGAAAAAAGCAAGATAATCTTCCGTCAATTGCTTCATTCCCTAAATGTCTGCAAAGACCATAGCTGAGTCAGTTTGAAGCCAAGAACCAGGGTTTCTTCTAGAACTCCCGCGTTCTTCTGGGACTCCCTCATGGGTTCAGGACAGAAGCACTTGGACCATCCTCTACTTCATTCCCAAGCATGTTAGCAGAGAACTGAATCAGAAGTCGAGCAATTGGGAATTGAACCTGTACTCACATGAATGCCAGTCCCAGAGTTGGCAATGTTGCCTGTTGTGCCCCAGTGCAGGCCATTGTTCAGCTTTTGCTTAAGTTCCCTGATGATGCTGCGAAGAAAGCAGTGGAAGATGGTCCAACCCTTTGACCCCTGCCACCCAAGGGGTAGACTAGGGTGGAGTTCCTGGCTTAGCACTGACTGTTGCTCACACTTAGAGAGTGTACTAGCAGATCAAAGATTCTCTCTCTCTCTCTCTTTCATCCATTCTTTTTTTTTCATTTTTTCTGACTTTCTTAGAGTGTCTTTTAAAACAGTAAGTCATTAATAAGCCAAAAACCTTAGTTTTTGAAACAAAAATGTACTCTTTTTATAATGGTTTCCCTATAATTTTTTGAAACCTCTAATTATGTATCTTAATGTCAGGCATTGGATACCTCCTGTTTTGTTTTTTGTATTGTTTTTTTACATGTTTTTTATAAACTTTAAATATTTGTGTTTGTGTATGAATTATAGACTCTTCTAGTTCATGAAAAATGTCATGATATTTGATGGAAACTGTCAAATCTGCAAATCACTTAAGGTAGTAGAAATATTTTAATATTCTTATAAGTGAACATAGTGAACATGTGATAATCTGTGAATATAATATTTCTTATTTCATACATGTGTGTTAAATAATACATTTTACTTTATGTTTTGTAGTTTTAATGTAGTGTTCATATATATTTGGTTTAAATGTATTAACAGATGCTCTTATATTTCTTGTAAATTGAACTAATTTTACAGAATATTTCTTAATGACATTATTGGTAATAAAAATACTGCTGATTTCTATACATTCCAGATACTTCACTGAGTTTGTTAATCAGTGCTAAATAATTCTTTGGTGCATGCGTCAGCTTTTTTCCATTTATTGAGCTTATCATCTATAAACAAAGATAATTTGACTTCTTCCCTTTCTATATTTGTAAACATTTTCATTTCTTTCTCCAGCCTATTTGCCCTGGCTAAGGCTAGAAATACTATATTCAGTAAAAGCAGTTAGCGTGAACATCTTTGGTTAGTTCCAGATATCACAAGAAATATGTTGGGTTGGGGGTTTGCCATATGCATTTTATTATGTTGAGGTTTTAGTTTTCTATACTTAGTTTGTGCTAGTTTTTTCATTAATCATGAAAGGAAAATGACCGTTACAAAATGTTTTTCCAACCTCTGTTGAAATGACTCCTTGATCACTTGTTGAGCTATTGTGTTCAGTAACCTTACATCTATGTGATAAATCCTGTTTGTTTGCAATGTGTTACTAGGTTTGATTTACTACTCTTTCCTTGTTCATAAGAATATTGATCTATAGACTACTTTTGGTGCTGATGCTGTTGGGTCATTGTCTGGTAATGTTAGCCATTAGAGTGAGTTTGAAAAGACTCCATTCCTTTCAGTTTTTTTGGAAAAGTTTGATACTTATTTTACTTCCTTAACTATTTCGTAGAATTAATCAGTACTGCTTTATATGGTCATGAAATTTTCTGTTTACTGACTTTATATTATTAATTATCTCTCATTATTTATCATTTATCTTCTCAAGCTTCCTGTATTATTGTATTTAATATATTCTATTCATTCATCTAAATTTTCCAGTTTGTTTGCATACAGTTGTTCACAGTAACCACTAGTTATCATTGGCGCTCTGTGATGTCCGTTTTAATATCTCATTCTTCATTTCCAATATCATCTATTTGAGACTTCTCTATTGTTTTCTTGGATTTTCTATATAAAGTTTTGTTCATGCTGGTTAGCTTTTCAAAAAGTGAACATTTTATTGGTCTGAACTGCTTTTTTAACTTCCCATTTCACTTACGTTCATGTCATCTTTATTGTTGTTTTTTTTTTTAAGATTTATTTTTATTATTTTTTCATTGGAAAGGCGGATATACAGAGAGGAGAGACAGAGAGGAAGATCTTCCGTCCGATGATTCACTCCCCAAGTGAGCGCAACGGGCCGATACTATGCCGGTCCGAAGCCAGGAGCCTCTTCCGGGTCTCCCACGCGGGTGCAGGTTCCCAAAGCTTTGGGCCGTCCTCGACTGCTTTCCCAGGCCACAAGCAGGGAGCTGGAAGGGAAGCGGGGCTGCCGGGATTAGAACCGGCGCCCATATGGGATCCCGGGGGTGCAAGGCGAGGACCTTTAACCACTTGCGCCACCGCGCCGGGCCCCATGTCATCTTTATTGTATCTTTCCTTCTATTGTTTTGAATTTGGTTGGATTTTATTTTTCTTGATATTTTCGCATATATCATTAGAATTTTTATTGGAAATCTTTTTTCTTTTCTTTTTTCCTCTCTTTTCTATAAAGCTCTCTTCCAGTACCACAGTGCTGCTATGGCTGTTTTCCTTAACTTTTAGTTGGTTGCATTTCTGATTCCATTTGCTTCAAGAACATTTTCATGTCCCTTTCATCCCTTAGTCTTTATGAAGTTATAACACAGAACTTCCTGAAATGTTTTGTTTCTTCTTTGGCTGAGTTATGGTCAAAACATATCCATGTTACAATTTGATATTCTTACATTTTTGATACTTTTTGGTAACATTTATACTGTTTCTTAGTATTTATATATCATGTTTTAGATCTATAAATATTGCACAGAGTCGTCATCAGATATCTGTTAGGTCTATTCGATCTATTATACACTTCAATTCTGACATTCTTTTGTGATTTTTGTCTGGAATGATCTTCCATGATAATTAATTGGCAACGATTTCAGAGGTGAGGAGCAAATTTCTTCATCCAAGTGAGGTTGCCTGGACTCTTGCAGCAGTCTGGTTGTGGGGCTGAGAACAAAACTAAAGAATCAGCTGTTCTTTGTTGCAGCAGCGAGGAACAACAGTAACAGATGTGGGGACATATAAGCAGTTGCTCTTGATGCTTGTAAGGGTCATGTGGCCCATGTGATGGTGAGAGCTGCCTCAAGATGGTGAGATTTATGGGCCCTAAGATTTTGATTTGAGCACCATGATTTTCCCTAGGGGTAGCATTTGTTGTCTCTCACATTCTTCAGCATACTTCCTGATTGTAAAATGCCAGTTTTTAAGGTATTCATAATATTTTGTGATGAAATCTCAAGATATCGCTGCAGGGCCCAGCAGCGTGACCTAGTGGCTAAAGTCCTCGCCTTGAACATGCCGGGATCCCATATAGGTGCCGGTTCTAATTCTGGCAGCTCCCTGCTGGTGGCCTGGGAAGGCAGTAGAGGATGGCCCAAAGCTTTGGGAGCCTGCACCCACGTGGGAGACCCGGAAGAGATTCCTGGTTCCCAGCTTCAGATTGGCTCAGCTCTAGCCATTACGGTCACTTGGAGCAAAGATCTTCCTCTCTGTCTCTCCTCCTCTCTGTATATCTGACTTTGTAATGAAGATAAATAAATCTTAAAAAAAAGATATCACTACAGATAGGTTGTATCTTAGCATCATTCCAATATTTCTGAGTAGCTTGATGAGTTGTATGTAACATTACTCTGGGAAGTGGGGAATATACTTTGCTGCCATTGACTGTATATACCCCTATTAGTACAGCTTGCATAAAATCTAGACCCTTAGATCAGTGAAAATCATGACATATGTGATATGTTAGCTGCCTTAATACAGTAGTATAAAACATACATTTAATTATTGCATCAGATGGTAATAATAAAATCAGTAACTACTAAATAACATTGAAAAGTTATTTTTCTGAATTCAATGTATCTGAATCTGAGATGATTTAAAACATTTATATTTTTGTGTATATTTCCTCAAGTAAAATTATATATGCAATCAAAATTTAAGCCACATATTTTCACTGATATCCGCTATAAGGCTTAAATATTTATTTTCACTGATATCTGCTATAAGGCTTAAATATTTAAGTGCATTTGAATATTTAGTGTATATTTAAAGAAGAGCCTGAAAAAGCTCTTAATATGTCAGCAACTTAATACTGGATGACTATAAATTTACAACTACAGTTATGTACATTGCCTCGAGATGAATGCTCATGTTTAAACTACTTTTCGAAGGACAGCATGATAAAATATTTGTTAAATCTGATGTGAGAATGTATTACTAATTTTATAAATTTATGTTCAGGTTTCCAAGTGTGTGACTGAAAAATCATTAACATGTGAGTTTCATTGACATATCCTTATAGGTATTTCACAACTTTGCAAAACTCTGAAAATGCTGATGAAGTTGGGTGTAAATTTTGCTGCTAAAAAAAACTCATTCAATATGTATTCTAATTATGGAAAAACATGGTTGGTTATAATTAGATCTTATAGTTGCCCAAGACCTGACTAATCTTCATGTCATTTCTTTCAAATTGTTAAACTATTTGAAAGGTTAAATGTTGTAAAGGGTTATTTTCAAGTTTTGAATCTTCTTTGTAGTATTAGGACTTTACATATTAATAGCACTGAAAGTTCACTAAATGAAAATTTCTCCATATCCTGGAACAACAATCATCAAATTGACAGTTTTATTGAGAAGGATAATTAATTTTATGACAATAAAGTTTCTTTAACTAGATTAAATACAAAATGTACTTAAATAAACATGTATACTGAATGGAAATACAAGCTTTGGGACCATTAATCCCATTTTGAATTGTTTAAATTGTTTAAAATGGAGTTGTTAGAGCCATTAATAATACAAAGGAGGTTAAACTTAGTTTGAACAATGAATTCTAGCTCAACACTGGAACTGAAATTAAATATATTTCTCTTGTCTTGGTCCTTGCACTAAGTAAAAACCCTGGTTATAAATCAAGGGTTCAATAAAAATTTTTGGAAAATGGAAAAGTATGTTCATTTAAGCCCCCAAAACTGGAAGTATACATCATTTTTATCTATGTGCTTTTTTCCATAAACTTTTGGGAAACTCTTGGTATGGATGAGTTTCAAAAACTTTGTACACCTAAATATATCTTTCAATTCCATTTTAAATAAATTTTATGAATTTCCTCATACAGCAAAAACGTGAGTCTGGAAGATGAAAAGAAGAAGGCAGATCTGGAGATTTGAGAAATGACAGACCATTATGTTCCTGTGTTACATCTGTCCTCTCTCACATCTCTGTGTAGGAGCAGTAGACACAACACCTCAGAGATGTCAATAGTCATAGACTGAAAGATCCAAGAAAAGACTTCTCTCTAGCAGCAGAACCAGTAAAAGGATGCCCTGGAGGAACAGAAACCTTCCCAACCCACATACTGAGAAAAGTATTCATCATCACCATCACAATGACCACTCCAGTGTTCTCTCCAATTTGAGACCAAGTGGAGGACACGGAGCTGTCAGTAGCAATCAGTTGACAGGGTTCACTGCTCTGCCTCTCTGTCAGGATACATGAGTGAAATCCTGAGTTGGAACTCCACTAAGCCTGAACAGATGGAATTACACCAACCCAAAGATTTTAGCATCAGTACAGACCAAGTGGAGGATCTGAACTAATGCACCAGCAGGAAGAAACCTTTCCCATCCCAACAAGAGTGTTGAGGCAGAATTTTTTAAAAGAGAGGGCAGCATTTAGGACTTTCTGGGGAGTCTTACACAGATTTCTAATCAGGCTGCTGGGTGACTTAACCATGTTTAACACAGCCAACAGTTTCAGAACTGTGCTTCTAAGAAGAAAGACATCAAGGTAAGCAAAGTAGCAAAGAAAAGTAGATTAGCACTGCAAAGATGGAAAACTAAGTTACCACAACAAGCAAAAAGGTAGGCAGAAGTATATGCTAATGCTAGACATGGTGACTGTTTATAAAATATATGTTTTAACTAGGATCCAGAATGAAATAATGTAATAGCTAATAGTTTCCAGGACATATCTTAAAAATAGTTGTAATATTAACAACTAGAGTAAGAATACAGGATATCAATCCCGAAGTACGTCAGCCACCAGAATCATCGCAGTATTTTCAATGCTACCACATGAAAGTATTTCTGCGAGCAATTACACTCTACTAATAAGAGGAAATGTTTTTAATTCACAGAAAAAGTAGAAGACTTTAATTTGGAAACAGAAATATGCAAAAGAGAAAATAAATGTCTTCTTGAGTGTGCTTCAATGGCAGAGTAGAGCCATGAGAGATAGTCAATAAATCACAAGACTCAGTCATAATAAAGCAACATAAAGAATATACACTGAGAATAAAAATGAGCAAAGCTTCAAGGAGAGGTAGATGATACCAAAGATTTAAAACCATGTTGTTTGATAAGGTCAAGCACCTATAATCATGCAAAATGTTTCAATTTTAAAAGTTGGTTCAAAATGCAAGATAAACAAATATATAGGTAAACCTGTTTATACATATATTTGCAAAAATGAACTGTATAATGAGAACAGCACATCTGGAAGTGAAGATATATTGCAGTATGCATCTTTACTCATGGGTAAGCAGAGGACACCTATTGCAAACTGTTAAATAAACCTTGACAATTAGATACTGAACTGTCTATCATTGTCTATACCTGAAATGCCATGATACACATAAATAGCAGAACGATGGAATTGTGACTATTACAAAGGACTACACTACTGTATTACTATGGTGGGAAACCTTGTGGTAGTAGGAGAAATGAAGGGGTGAATGGAGGAATCCCTTTGTCTACGTGACCATATCATGACAAATAATTTTTTAAAATTAATACATGCAAATGAATGAATGAAAGCATACGGTTTTCACCTGATAAGAGAAAAACCTTTTGGTAGCGTAGCTATAAATGGACTTCTTTAAACAATGATTTTAAGAGGATAAACAGTAACTATGTCTTTAACCAAATATAAGGGGAAAATAATCAGAGATCAGGCAGTCCTCCGAACCGGGAAAGATTCAGTGGGCTTTCTGCCTCCCACACATAGCAATATTTCTGGACAGAATATGAAAGCTGAACACAAAGAAAATTTACCTGGAATGGTTCAGTCTAACTTTAGTCAAGTGGATACCTGCTACTGTCTAAGACACTACTGTATTTGAAATTTAGCAGTTAGTTGAAGGAATAGACTAGTAAGTTAGCTTAATTTTGTTTGAATTATTCTGTACTAATATACGCTTCTGGGCCTAAAAAAAGTAGCTAAATGCAATACAATGATTTCTTATCAATTCTCAGAAATGCTGATGAAAGTTCTACCATTTAGAAAGAAAAATTGGCAAAGATATGTTATGTCATGTTGCAGAATGCTTAAAAAAATCAGAATTCTCAGAAATGTCCAATAATAAACAATGATTATATCATTGATACTACTTGCTTTTATTAAGTATTCTATATTCATTCAAATCCTATTTTCAGAAAACGTCAAAGGAGAAATAGTTAGAGTTTAATGCTTGAATGAAATGATGCATAAATGAATCATAAATTTAAAGAACCTATATTGTTTATTTATATACATATGTGTTCCCTTTTTGCCTAGTGTCATTCCATGCTGAAACAGAAATTGTTTAGTTTCTACCAAGGATGAATAAAATAAATGCTACCTTCCAAAATCGTAAACCATCTTATAGAACTTGGAATAGGAGTTTACAGAAACCTCTTGTTTTCCAAATTCTCATGCAGAACAGGACTGGATGATGAGAAGTGAAAGGTCAGTGGCATGCTGGTGTGCAAATCACTTAGCAATGCAGACTGAATGAGCTCTTCCCTTTACCTCAAATCTACGGAGCGAATGAAAAAGAAAGGACTCACATTGTGCCAGATACACTTGTTGGACAGAAGGCAGAACAAACTTGAGAACTCCAAGGTGAGTAATTCCCTGACACTTTAGTCTGCTGCTGAGTGAAGATGGGTACTTTCTCATTGAGAACAGACTCTCTCAGTAGTGTCTGCATGAACGATGTTGGTTAGCCTAGGAAAAAGTTAGTTTTAAATATCTCCTGCTCAAAAGTACATTCCAGGTCTGAATGGCATTAGTCAGTTAAACTCCTTTTCCTTCCTCCTCTGCCTCTTTTTAAGGATCAGGCACTGAAAATAAGAAAAGGGAACAAAGATACCAGTTGGGGAAGCAAATATGCCAGTCTCCTACTGCCTCTGGCTAGCCTACAGCAGGCACAAGCTACAAAAGGGAGAGTCCCTAGTACTTTGAAATAGGTTAGAATGCTGAATATGATGGCAGACTAAAAATATTAATTACTGTTTGAGGATCACTTTTCATGAAAGTGACTAGATCAGCCTGGGGACTTGCCCTAAATTACATCCAGGGAAAGAACTAGGACTAGAGGCAGAATTAGTCAACAGAATAAATGAAAGGAGACAGGAGGAGATGAGACTAAATATGCCTTGTGATATATCCCAGTAGACATGCCTGATCCGCATGGCAGGTACACTGGGAAGAAAGGACAGTTGAGGAGGAAATGTACTTCCTATCATAGTAGGATTTGAGGAGGTCATAATGGAGTTAGTAGTGACTCTTGTTTTCTTGTTTTGATTTTTGTAAAATCAATAGGATATTTTTTATCCTAAAAGCAAATGAAACTTTTAATGTGAGATTGATTTTGTGGATTCCAAGATCATGATGAAATGCCCCTATTTAATTAAATATCTAACTGTCTAACTGTCTCTTGCAAAAGTGAAATTGCTTCAAGTTAGAATTTCTTGCATTCTTTCTAGGATATTATTAAGATGTACTCAAATAATGGTTTATTTTTTTCATATTCAAATATAACTGTCACATTGAAGCATCTATAATTTTTAATTGCTCATGGTATGATTTGTGTGAATGCTATATTTAAGACATACATTTTAGGATTGCAACCCAGAGAGGAAAAGATAGAAATCCAAGCATAGACAGAACCCTTCCAAGGACTTATTCTTTGTTTTCTAATGGCATCTAATTTTTTTAAAGATCAATTTATTTTTATTAGAAATGCAGGTTTATAGAGAGAAGAAACAACAGAGAAAAAGATCTTCTATCTGTTGCTTCCTTGTGGGAGATCAACCCTGCTTCTCTGCCTGCCTGGCCTACGTGAGATGGCATAGGGAAACAGCACACTGTGTCCCCAAGGTAACCCCCTGTCAATAGTCTTAGCTCACCTAGAGCTTAATCTAACCTCATCACTGGCCATCCCTGCAAGAACAGTGGGCTGTACCCTACTCTTTCTTCTCTGTCTGTGGTGAGCTGTGCTGGGACTTAAGTGATAAGCAACTCTGAGAAGTTGGTGCAGTCCCATGTTGCCTGCCACTCACACGAAGTATCTGTGACCTTCAGCTGGCTCACAGCCACACATAGTGAACCTGAACTACAGCATACCTGCCAGCCATGTGTCTTATATGTGAACTTTTATATGATTTGAGAGTCCAGAGAGGTAGACATGCCTTCCAGCCAATTACAGTGTCATTGTTGGGTAGGAGGACTGTCAGGAGATGCCCTTCTGCCTTCCCCCTTCTTAGTCTATATATGTCTGTGCTTGCTTTACAATACATGGACATGCCCAATCAAACTGTCATCAGTGGTTTGTGCTGAGGAAAACCTCTCAGCCACCTCATCCCTTTGGTTTTCATTGGGTAGTCTGCTGATCTGTAAACTGCCCAGGAGTTCCTCTTCCAGATCTCTCACACAGGGCAGGATACCAAGGCTTTGTGGCATCCTGCACTGCTTTCCCAGGATATGAAAAAGTAACTGGATTGGAGTGGAGCAGCCAGGTCATAAACTGGCACCCATATGGGTGGCCCAATGTTTTTAGATAAAGATTCAGCCTTTTGAGGTATCATGCCAACCCCCATAGTTAAAAAATATTATAAACACTTGCACATACACATAACATATACATATGTGTGTTTGTGCTTATAATATTCTGACTCTTAAATGTATTACATTGTCTAGAAATTTATTATAAAAATAGACATGAGTTCATAAGATAATTTGTTCTAAAATATTTTCCATACATTTTCTGACAGAATTTTTAAAATGTTGCCACATATATGCAGAAGACATACATTATGGACAATCAGAATGATTTTATTCAGGAACTGGAGTATAATTTTTTTATGAAAATGTGCAATGTCCTTTAAAGGATTATTGGGATTTAATTAATCACTTCACTTACTGAGAATATTAATTTTTAGGCTAATACAAAAATGTTTCTTAAAATTTCTCCTGTCACTTGAAGTATAGAGATATGTATTAATTTTTCAATATGTATTATTTTCCATTATAAAGAGAAATATTTTTAAATTAAGCAAATATTGAGAGGGATGAACTCAAATTATAGCATATATATATATACATATATATGTATATACACACACACGCATATATATATTGGAAAGGCAGATTTACAGGGAAAAGAAGATAAAGGAAAAAAAATCTTTTATCTGCTGGTTCACTCTTGAAATTGCCACAGTGCTCGAGAATCAAGATGGCAAAATAGAATAAGGACACATTTAAACAGATGGAGAAGTATTAGACAGTGTGAAGGAAGGAAGACACATTCCAGGAAATAGAAGAGGACAGAACAACAGCAGAGGGGTACCTGGAGACTAACAGACACAAAGCAGCAGACACAGCGGTGTGGTGTTGCATGACTGATACTCCAGCAGCATTCAGGGAACAGTGATCGGAACTCCACCTGCAGTCAGAACTCCACCAGCAACAAGGTGGAAAAAGACGTATACCAGGAGTTCCCGAGGTGAACCCAAACAAAAAATTGCTCATCCTACTGCTTTGTTTGATTTGACCAGAAGCAGAGACAGAGCAGCAGGTCCCAGATGGGTGGTATGGGAACAGGATGGATTTAATAGCCCAGTCGGTTAACTAGAACCAAATCGAGTGCCATTTCATTTAAGGAGGCAAGGGCTATGGGGCAGAACTGTGCAAGATCAGAGCTGGGAGTGAACTCATTTCTGACTCACTGAACTACAACAACATGCCATCCTACAGGTTCCACCCAAGATAGGTCTGGGTAGTGCTCAGACCTGACAGCCAGCAGATCAAGAACTCTAGTAGTGGCACATCAGGTGCCATTTCTTACAATGCGGCAAAGAATTTCAGACTTCGGGGACAACAGTGAGCTGTGCATGCACTGAGCTCAGCGAGAACTCACTGAACTTAGTGGATTACACTGGTCACACAGGAAAATGATACTGACTACAGCATTGTATGGGTCAAAATAGGACGTTGTGGCTCACAGATCTAATGGCTAACAAGTTCTGGCAAGATCAACACCAGCACAACCTACTTATATAGGACTCCTGATGTCTCCATAATCACGGAACCTGCTCCAAACAGAAGGGGGAGAAAGTTTGTACAGACAACATTTAGCCTCAGCATGGTATCACATGAGGTAGAGGGAGCTGAGCCAGGAACTGGGGCTATGCAGACCATGTTGGAAATCTAACAAGAATCCAAACATGGAATTTGCTGTAGGGAGTGGCACAAGTGACTGCAAACAGGGCCCAGCGGCATGGCGTAGTGGCTGAAGTACTCACCTTGAATGCGCCGGGAACCCATATGGGTGCCGGTTCTAATCACGGTGGCTCCATTTCCCATCCACCTCCCTGCTTGTGGCCTGGGAAGGCAGTTGAGGACACCCCAAAGCCTTGGGACCCTGCACCCACGTGGGAGACCCGGAGGAGGTTCCTGGCTCCTGGCTTCAGATCAGCACAGCACCGGCCATTGCACTCACTCAGGGGGTGAATGGTCGGATGGAAGGTCTTCCTCTCTTTCTCCCCTCCTCTCTGTGTATCTGACTTTGTAATAAAAATAAATAAATCTTTAAAAAAAATAAAGCAAGTGACTACAAACAAAAAGCTGTGTACCAACTGCAATAAGTAAAATCGAACTGTAGACCTGTGGGTGACACAGCTTAGAAATCTGCCCCAAAGAGAAAAATCTGATAACCAGAAGTACAATGACCAAGAGCAAAAGAAGAGACAGAGGTACAATGGATATTACCGAAGACTCCCTGCAAAGGATCAAAAGCCTTTGCCAACTTCAGAGTTCACTGAGGATGACATTGAGAAAATGGGGGATACAGAATTCAAAACACTTGTTATAAACCTTATCAACAACGAGCAGCACATAAAGCTGGCATTCAAAAATTCAAAGCATAAGTCACACTGGAAGTGAATCAAATGAAAGCTGATATATCAGAAAAGAAGAATACAGTGGAGCATATTAAAGGTACAGTGGGAAGTCACCCAAATAGAATAAAGGAGGCAGAAGAAAGAATCTCAAAATTAGAAGATATTTCCTGTCACCAGGGGGAACAAACAAAAAGCTGGATGCAGAGCTGGATCAAGATAAAAAAAAATAGTATTCAAGAATTGAAAGACACTATTTAAGACCAAATATAAGAATTATGGGAGTTCCAGAAGGTGCAGAAATAGAATCTGGATTTAAAAATGCATTCAATGAAATAAGGCAAAATTTCCCTAATGTAGAGAAAGAATTGAGAAACAACATCCAGGAGGGGCACAGAACTTCCAGCAGGGTTAACCAAAAGCGATCTCCACAACACATCATAATGAAGCTCTCTTCAATTGAACTTAAGGAAATGATCCTTAAATGTATACGGGAAGAAAATCAACTAACATATAATGGAATACCAATTAAACTCACAGGAGAACTCTCACAGGAAACTCTACAGGCAAGAAGAGAATGGAATGACATATTCCAGATCCTTAAAACAAAAATAGCCTAGGATAACATGTCCAGCAAAACTTTCTTTTGTCTTTGAAAATGAAATAAAATTCTTCAACAGTAAAGAAAAGTTAAAAAGAGTATGCCCCTTCCAAACCAGCCCTACAAATGATACTTCAAGATGTTCTCTTGACAGAGAAAAGGAATAGCACCAAACAAAACTAAAGGCAAATGGGAAGAACATCCCAGTAAAATGACAACAGAAGACCAAACAAATGAACAACCCATTCCTAAAATGACAGAACCAAAGTACCACCCATACATATTATCCCTGAATGTAAATGGCTTAAGCTCAATCAAACGTCATAGATTACTAGACTGGCTTAAAAAATAAAATCCATCTGTTTGTTGCCTACAGGAGACATAGCTCACCAACAAAGATCAGCAGAAACTGTATCTCATGGATTTTGATTTTTATGTGAGTTCTGTCTCTTTAAAACACTTTCTTCTCATTAAATTCTTCAGTGACTCATAGATCATAGAATAGCATCATTTTCTTCAAGAAGGTTCTGGATTTCCTTTTTCATTTCTTCAGCGACACATTAGTCATTCAAGCATGTTATTTAACTTCATGATGTTGTTAATTTTTTTTCCTTCTTGTTGTTGATTTTGTATTGTGACTTTTCATTTAAAGGGATGTATAGTAACTGTGTAATGGAGACTATCATATCTAGATGTGAGGATACAATGCAGTATGCATCTCTACTTTCAGACAAAGATGAACTTCCAGTGAAACTGATTACTATATCTTGACAATAGGATGCTGGACTCTAAGCCATTGTCCATACCCACAATGATGGACATATGATCATGTATGAAGAACTATACTATAGTAGTGATACATGATAATTCAGTGATGGGAGAGGGAATTGGGGAGTGGATAAGGGAAATCCCACGATCTATGAAAATGTATCATAAAAGGATAATAATAAAAAGAAGTAAACTTTTTTTTTTTTAATTTCCACAGTGCTAAGCCAGTTCAAAACCAGAAAACAGGAGGGTCTTCCAGGTCTGCTAGATGCGGCTTGGGTCTCAAGGCTAAGGTCCATCCTCTACTGCTTTCCCAGGCATCAACAAGAAGTTGGATGGGCTGCTAGAACTTGCAGGGAAAGGATTAGCCAATTGAGCTATTAGACCAGTCCCATAGTGGTTTTTTGATTAGGCAATGCTGCAACCTAAAATGGCAGGCTAGAGGCTAACCACACTTGCTAACAGGCATGCACTGAAATGTTGTGACAAGATTAAGATGCAAAGATCAGATAAGAGCCTGTAAAAACTTAAAATGACCACAGAGCAGTGTTTTCTGTTGGCTATCAGGAAATATGCTGCCACCTTGTTTTTTCCAAGGCAGCTGGAACTTTCCTCTATCTTCAAAGCCAGCAGTTGCAGATCAAGTCTTCCTCCGCTGTACTACTCACTTCTTCCAAATCTCTCCTCTATACTTAAACAGACTTGGCAATTACTCTGGACCCAGTAATTTACAGAAAGACATCTCCTGAAATTAAGCCCAAGCAGGTTAACAACTGTAATTGCGTCTGTCACTTTAACTCCCTTTTGCCATGGAACATAACATATTCGCAAATTACAGAGAATAAGTTGTGTGCATCATTGGGGAGCCATCATTCTGGCTATCAAATTCTTCACTTCCGCCCTGACCCAGCCAAAAAAAAGCATGTTATAATATAAGAAAGCACAAGCATTTCAGCTTCTAAATCACACTGCTAAGATGACCACATAGATGATTTTCTAAGTTGCCAACACACAAAACACTAAATTTTGTCAATTTCTTACATTAAAGAGCTTTTTCAAAATAATTTAATGAGTGCTATAAACAAAAACATTAATATATCTATAAACAAATTATCCCAATTTCAACTAATATTTACTTAGTGTCATTTTCTTCCACTTAATTGTCATCTTCAGTAATAAAACCAAAAGCCTCTCCTCATTATTCCAGACAATCAGGCATATGGATGGGTCCATGAGTCATAAACTGATTTCTTAATGAAAAACTATCAATGTTACAACCAGATTATTAATTGACTATCTGAACAAAAGAAAAATGTAATATGTGTATATTTTGAGGTGAAATACTTATAGGAAAATAGTAAGAATAAAATTGTATGACCTGACATTATTCAAAATACCCATCTCCAATTTAGAAGCATAAAAGTCAATCCTGATAAAATTACACTTCATGATCATTATTCTGCAAGCTTGTTTTCAGTGTCTGGCAGAGAATTCTTGTTGGCTCATATTACTACAAACATATTAATACTTCTTTTTTTTTAAAATGAATTACATTGCATTATGTGACACAGCTTCACAGGCTCTGGGAATGTAGGCTCTCACAGGTTTCCCTCCACCCTGACTCCTCCCTCTCCCCTTCCCTTCCCTTTCTCTTCCTCTCTACTTTCTTCCCTCCCTCTCATCTCTGCTGGCCCTCTCTGTTATATCCTTTACTAATTAATAGTTAGATATTTTTAAACCATGCCCTGTAAACATATTTGCACCCCCTTGTGTATGATAGCAACATTCAGATTAACAAAAGTGTAGAAACAACTGAGGAGCCCACTCACAGATGGTTGATAAAAACTGCATGTAAAATGAACTTCTCTTTACAGCTCTCCAGGAGTAGCTTGTCTTAAGTATTTTCTTGTAGTGAAAATGAAAAATAGACTAACATGTGCATATATCTCATATGAAATTCACTGTTAAGATTTGATTGAAAATACCAATTTCAAGAGTTCCTAAAAATGTTACCCATAATCCAAAGTAGTACTATAGTCCTCTGTAAGTCCATTCTTTTTTTGTGATTTATTTTATTTTTATTGGAACATCAGATATACAGAAAGGAACAGAGACAGAGAGGAAGATCTTCCATCCAATGATTCACTGATCAAGCAGCTGCAAAGGCTGGAATTGTGCCAATCCAAAGCCAGGAGCCCAGAGCCTCTTCTAGGTATCCCACAGGGGTGCAGGGTCCCAAGCCTTTGGGCCATCCTCAACTGCTTTCCCAGGCCATGAGCAGGGAGGTGGATGGGAAGCAGGCCCACTGGAATACAAACTGGTGCCCATTTAGTTCCCAGCTCATGTAAAGTGATGACTTTAGCTGCTAGGCTACTGCATTGGGCCTATAAGCCAATTAATGAACTTCTGGAACTAAAACTAAAATAAAAGTTTTCTGTTTTTCATCTTAATTCGGTATGTGCCCATGAGTGAAAGTGATTGACAAAACAAAATTTTCAATCTCCTTTGAGTTAATATACATTACAGAATACCACCTTTTATAATACACATTAAGTGAAAACTGTGCCTATTTGAGAGATTTTTCAACTACATGGATCTTGATGAAACTCTTTGATTTTTAGCCACAGTATGGTATGTTCTGATAATAAATATTTGAAAAAAAGTGGTAGCGCATGATGACACTCGGTAAGTGAAGGGGGATTAACCAAAAATCACAGCATCCCAAAATAATGTTAGCATTGACTCACCAGTGCCACACAGATGTTCATTGGGTTGAATATACTACTCCTTCCAAAATGTATACTATTACATCTTAACTCTGAGTGATTATGGTGAAGATATGACTGATAAGAGGACCATAAAGGACAAAACGAAGTCCTAAGAGGGATGGGTAACACAGCAGAATTAGTGCTCTGTTAAGAAGAGATACCAGAGTGTTCATTCATGTATTCACTGGGCACGCCCAGAGGAATGGCCACAGGAAGACAACAATGAGCCCCTGCAAGTGAGGAGCGGGACCGTTAGTGAAAACCCAACAACTCTGGGACTTCATCTGGGCCTTCTTGCCTTCAAACCTGTGACAAATCAGGTCCTGTCATTTCCTTCACACAGCAGTGTTTTGTTACGTTAGCCCTGCAAACGAACACGGTGTTGCAATTTACACATTTTATTTCAGTTCTTAGAAAAACAACCTATATTATTTTATCCCTTGAGTATCTCAGGTATGTTCTCTCGCACACATATACAAATACACCAACACATAGGGACACATGTATGTTTCAAATCACTCTTTGTGAGTTAGATCATAATTTGACTTCAATTTTGACAAAATTTGCATATTGCCAAACTATGGACTTTTTCCTCTTTCTTCAGACTTTCCATTTTATGTACTTAGGACTTTATAACCAATTCTTTCCTGCCTCACTTCCTCTATGTGACCCCTAAGGCTTTTACCTGTGAACCAAAATATTTCAGTGAAAACAGCCAGAAAGACCTTATGACTCAAGCTCAGTGTTCGTCACGTGTTTAGACAGTGTGTCCAATTCACAAACAATTTACTCTCATTTTCCCTTGTAGTAAGCTTAGTAATTCATTGCAGGCTATTTCCTAAATCAATGAACGAGCAAAGGGGCATGCATTTTTAACATTATCTTGCTAACTAGACACTTGGGATGAAGGACTGAGTTTAACATATCTTTGATGTGTTCATGATGCTTATTCTTTTGCGCCCTCCAAAGTTGACCTCAAGTCTTCGCATAGTCTAGGCAAAACCAGAGTGGTGTGTTTGTTGAGTACAGGACAAACTGTGTGTCAAGGCACCAAAGTTTCATGATAAGCTTTAGTAATTGTTAGCATAAATTTTTCATATTAGAAATGCATTCATCAACTTGTCAGAATACTTATTGCTGATGTGTCATTAATCAAGATTGCAAGATTTATCTGCAGTTATGGAGGGAATTAAGTGTTCATGGGATACTCTCCCCAGAATATACTCAGTCTCCGGGTGGTTTCATGGCTGACATAAGTACCAATACAGAACCAGTTCCAGGCAGATTAAGTTACTATTCAGTTTCTCGGTCTCTGTGTGTATGTGTGTACCTCTTTCCTTTAAAATATTATCCTTTGACAGTTAAGTGAAGAAGCTAACTATTAAGGCGTAAAACTTGATAAAACATGTGAAAGAACTTCCAGCCTTCAAGTATCAGTGTAAAGGATAAATTCCCTACTTCCCTGTTTATAAACGAAATGGTTTCATTTGGTTCAAGTCTGTTTTAGCAGTAATATTTGTTACAGGTAAAAGAAAAAAATTAAAGCAGCTGTCACAAAAATTGTGACATTTAACTACAGCTTCTGGTCTAGGTGCTTGAATCTGTAGGTTTATGAATATGGAATACTATTTGTGTTTACCTTCCCGCTTGCTGAGACTCAGGAAATGAGAAGCAAACAATCTTTGACTGATACAACTAGGCATTCATTTGAATATATCCAAAGCATAGCATACCTCACACGTGAATGAGCCAATGATCTTGTCAGATTGGGAATGAATACATATTCTGTGGTATAAAAGAAAAAGAAGTGAAAAAGATGGGGAAAAGGCCCACATTCTGAAAATACAGTATCATATATCAAAATAAAGCCTTTTCCTAGGATGCAAAAGAAATAAAAATTTTAAAGAACAGGTGTGAGCAGTACAAAGATGATCAAATTAGTAGCTCCCCAGTCAGTTCTCAGTATGTGAGCCTCACAGTGAGTTTATGTAAGTAATGCAACCTAATTACAGTAATCCTATTCTGACAAAGTGAGTATGAAAAGAGAAAAGTACATCATTGTAAAAATGTTTGAAAAAAAATAGGTGGAAGATTCTAAATCTGAAGTTTGAAATGCATAAAGTTATTCTCCTTATATGAGTAAATTTGTAAGGTTTCAATAACATCCCTTGGCTCATAAGCTCATAGCTATCAATTTATAAAACACAGGAGCACAGGAGATTAGACATCTAACAGCATCTGAGAAATATTTGTTGTTTCAAAATCAGTAATTCTTTCATTTGGTTCTTAGTAACCAATCACAGGCTTAACTGTCATTTAGCAAGCACAGGCTTAACCATCCATCAAAAAAAGAATTCAACAAATATAAGTATATTATATAAATATATGTAATATATATATATATATATAACCTGTTCCTCAAGTATACACAAATCTCAAAATACAGTTTCACTAATATAGATTATACTTATTGCACTCTTTTATTAGTTACCACAGATCAGAGAAAATATATGATATTTCTTTTGGGGACCAACTTATTTCATGAAATATGATGATTTCAAGTTGCATCCATTTTGTTGCAGAAGAAAAGATATTTTTGACACCTGAGTAGTATTTCATAATGTGTGTGAGTAGATGCAGAGAAAGAGAATGTGTGGACATATGCAATTTATACACACACACATCACCACATTTTTAATCCATTCATTAGTTGGCAGATTTGTGAGTTTATTCTATTTCTTAGCCTTGTGCATTGAGCTTTAGTAAATGCAGGGAGACAGATAACTCATTCATATGTTGATTTCATTTCATTTGGATAGAAATTCCCCCAAGTGAGGTGGCTGGGTTTTTAGTAGTCTCTTTTCAGAATTATGATAAATCATTATGATTAATAAAAAAAATACTGATGACAAATATCTTCTGTAATGGTTGCACTAGTGTGCATTCCGACCATCAACATTTTAGGATATCCAGTTTCCCTCTATCTTTTCTACCGTTTGCTGTTTTCTAATTCTGTGTGCTAGCCATCATCACTGAGGTGAGGTAAAACATCACTGTGGTTTTTACTTGCATTTAACCACTGCACAGCAATCCTGAGTATTTTTTACGTCTGTCTGTTGACCATTTGAATTTCATCCTCTGAAAAACTGCCCGTTCTTTTTTCATTATTAAGTGTCTAGAGTTCTTTGTAGAGTCTAGAAATTTTTCCTTTATTAATAGCAAAGCATGCAAATATTTTCTTCCACTTGATTCGTTGACTGTTCACATTCATGAGGCCTTCCTTTGAAGTTCAGAAACAGTATTTTATCCCATTTGTCTATTTTTCCTTTCATTTCCTGTGCTTCTGTGGGTTTTGTCTGTGTGTGTGTGTTTTGCTCTGATTTGTTTTTCTTTTTGGCCAAGAAGCCTGTGTCTATTCCAATGTTTTACAGATCTCCACAATGTTCTCCTTTACCAAGTTCATGAGATCAAGGTCACAGATTTTGATACTTGATCCATGATCCATTTGAATTCATTTTTCTGTGAAGTACAAGACAAGGATCTTCTTGGAGATCCAAAATTGGAGATCCAGTTTTCCCAGCACCACTTAAACAGTTGCCATCCTTCAAGAGAATGATGTTAGTTGGTCTGTCAAAAATTAGTTGATTGTAAATGTATGGATTGATTTCTGGAATTTCTGTAAAGTCCCATAGTTACATGTCTTATCTTTGTGCCAGGAGCAGACTGTTTTGATTATTACTGCCCCGTAGTATGTCCTGAAATCCGGTTTTGTAATGCTTCCTGTACTGTGACTATTTTTAAAAGACTGTTTTAGCTGTTTGAAGTCTCTTATGTTTCCATATGAATTATTGTTTTGTAGGCTTTCAAAAAGGGTTGTTGATATTTTGATTAGGATCTCATTGAATTTGTAAATTGCTTTGGCTAATATGTACATTTTGATGAAATTGATTCTCCTAATCCACAAACAAGGCAGATCCTCCATTTTTTGTTTGTCATCTTTCATTTTCTTAATGCTTTATAATTTTCTATGTAAAGGTCTGTCACATCCTTGATTATATGTAGTTAAAGGTATTCAAATTACAAAATGCGCTTTTATAAAAGATAATGATACATTCTATGGAAAATAATTTCAAGATGGAAAAGAAACAAAGATGATATGAAACATTGGCTTCTATGTAACAGGTGATAATTATAACTTAGTCAGCTGCTCTTCTTGTCTAAAATGTGGTTATAAACAAGGAGAAATAACTATACTACCTTGTAGATGATGATTTTGGATACACCTCAAATGTCTACAAAACCATGATGTGATCCATTTAGAGCTGTGTATTTGGAATGTCTGATCGTAAGTTTGTTTGCACATGTATCTCTAAATGTCAAGTCTAAAAACAGGGGCAGCTCAGTCATAACAAAGTAATACAACTGAGTAAACTGATGTGATAAAATCTTGAAAACTAAAATGATAGAATGACATAGAATATGATTCCTGTTCTCTTTGCATTGTTAAAATCCTAGGAACACAAACGAAAAGACAAATTAGTTGTCTAAAATACAGGTTGGCTTTTTGGGGATTTTCTAACATATTACTTTTAGTTGAAATACAGAGCTAGAAGACAAGACAGAGACATCAGTTTTGCACTTACTGTTTAACTCTCATGTAGCCACAGTGGTTAGCACTGAGCTAGGCCAAAGCCAGGAGCTCTTCCCAGATCTCCTACATGGCTATCAGAGGCTCAAGTTCTTGAGTTATCTTCCACCACTCTCCCCAGACCCTGAGCAAGGTCTAGACCTGGAAGTGGAGTAGTCCACATAGGATACGAGCCCATTTTATCTATTCAGCATAGTGTTTTGGGAGAGTAATGCATGCAACTGAAAAGTTTAGATTACAGGATGACATAAGAGAGAAATAACAAGAGGAAAATATGACGCTGGAAATTTAAGCTAAAATTTCCTCTGAGATTTTCTTCAGTCAAAAGTCAAAATAAGAATAGGAAACCATTCCAACACCTATTTTGTTGTTGTTGTTAGTTTGAATCACAATGATGGCAAACAGCTGCTTTGTGTCTACCAGTGGATTGAAGGTTGCTCAGTGTCCACCCACCCTGATGTTCAGATAAACTTCCTGCTTCAGAAGGAGGCATAAACAAAAGGGCTACAGGATAGTGGGTATGACTATTATTTCCACATTATTGCTTGTCTGAGTGTGTGTCTGTGTGTGTCTGTATGTGTGTCTGTACGTGTATCTGGGGTAAAGGAGGAGATAAAGGGAGGAGCCCAACCAGCCCCAGGTCTCCGATGTGGGGCATGCTCTGATGGCCCTGCCTAAGCAATTTTCATAATTCAATAGTTCTGAATTGCTGCCAATCTCACCATTCCAAGCATTATGAAATTGCTGCAGAATCCAGAATCTAGCTCACTGAGATGTATGGATAGCTTATTTATTTGGTGCTTTTCTAATTTTTTAATGTAAGTAATGATTGAGACAAACTTTTATCTTAACACAGAAGCCTTGGTTGTTTTTCATAAGTTTTAATATGTTGTGTTGATGCCTTCATTTGTTTCAAGAATATTTTTTGTTTCCCTTTGATTTTTCTCTAACCCATTTTTCATTTAGTAGCATATTATTCAGTCTCCAATTATTTACATGTTTTCTAGGATATTTTGATCTGCTGGTCTCCAGTTTCACTCCCTGACATTCTGAGAAGACACATGGTATATTTCATTATTTTATAATTACCTAAGGCTTGTTTTGTGGCCTACAACATGGTCAATCCTGGAGAATGTTCTAATGTGCTAATGAAAAAATGTTCATTCTCAGTCTGTAGGATGAAAGGTTCTGTAGATATCAATGAAGTTCATTTGCTCTAGTGTCTGGGTGAGCTCTGTTGTTTCCTTACTGAGTTTCTGTCCCATTGATCTGTTCACTGATGTAAATGGATTATTGAGGTCCCCCACTATTATTATATTGGAGTCTAATTTGCCTCTTATATCCATTAATATTAGTTTCACATAGCTGGTTGCCCTGGCATTTTGTGCACATACATTCACTATGGTGATCTCTTCTTGCTGAATGGAACCTTTGATCATTATGTAGTGTCTTCATGTCTTTTAATATTTTCCACATTAAAGTCTATATTATCTAAGGATGGCCTATGCTTGCTCATTTTTCCTTTCCATTAGCCTAGAATATTTTTTCCTTATACTTTCACTCTTAGTTTCTGTGTATCTTTGTTGGTGAAATGTGTCCCCTGTAGGCAACGGATGGATGGGTTTTATTTTTTGTTCCAAACCACTAATCTATAACATTTGATTGATGAATTTAAGCCACTTACATTCAGGGTTAATATGTGTAGCTAGTAATTTGGTCCTGTCATTTTAGCAACAGGTTATGTTCATTGTTTAATTTAGTCTCCTGTAGTCATACTGGAATGTTCTCCATGTTTGCCTTTGGTTTTTGTAGGTGTTATTAATGTTCTCTGTCAAGGAGACATTTTTCAGTATTATTCATAAGGTAAGTCTGGAAGTGGTAAATTCTTTTTCTTAAAGTTTTTTTTTCTTTAAGTAGAAAATCAAACTTACAGAGAGAAGCAGAGGCAAAGAGAAAGAGCGTCTATTCATTGGTTCACTCCCCAAATGGCCACATGGCCAGAGAAGGGCGGATCCAAACCAGGAGCTGGGCACCTCCTCCAGGTTTCCCACATGGGTGCAGGGTCCCAAGGCCCGAGCTCCACTGCTTCCCAGGCCACAAGCAGGGAGATGAATGAAAAATGCAGCAGCTGGGACATGAACCAGCACCAATATAGAATTCAGGCACATACAATGTACAGACTTTAGCCATGGGGCTACCTCACTGGGCCCAGGAGGAGGTGAATTATTTGTGCTTTACTTCACTGTGGAAGATTTTATTTCTCCCTCAAAGTCAAAGCAAAGCTTTGCTAGGGAAGTAATTCTGCACTTATAATTTTTTGCCTTTAATATCTGGAATATGTCACTCCATTATCTTCAGGCTTGTAGAGTTTCCTCTGAGAGGACAACTGTGAGTCTGATTGAGGCGCCTGTAAATGTTACTTGATTTTTTTCTTGTACAATAGTTAAGTATATTTTCTTTATGTTTGACTGAAGAGAACTTGATTAACATGTGTCATGGTGAAGATCACTTTGGGTCAATCCTATTGAGAGTTGTGTGCAAGTATTAATTCCTGTATAGAGTTCTCTGTTCTTGATGCAAATTTCAGTGGGCCAACTTATCTGGACAATAAGATGCTGAACTTTATGCTAGGCATGTGTTTGCAAGGAATGAATCTCAACTGAACTTGAACTATGGTTATGCAACAAGGTGGAGGAATCCACCATGGGGGGAGGGGTATGGGAGGGGAGGGGGGAATCCCCAGCGCCTATAAAACTGTACTACATAATACAATGTAAGCAACAATAAAAAAAAAAATTTCAGTGGGCCAGTACAGAATAGCAACTGATAGTAGAAATGGGTAGGTTGGCTCCAGGTCACACTGAATGAAGAAGACATTGTGAAGTGTCACAGGTATATAGCACTCTCGGTCCTATAAATGCTACAAATAAAAGAACCGTTGTTGGCTTCTAGGACTCAAACTACTGTGAAACTAAACCATTAAGAACGAAATGTGGGAAGAATGATGCACTGGAGCTATAGAAAAAGGAATTCCAAGTAGGATGATTACAGATGGAAAAGCTCTGATGTTATTAACAAAGCAGTAAACAAGACATAGAGGCATGAAACCATAGTCTAAACTACCTCCTCGATCAAGAAAACAGAAAATCAAATGCTTATGCTACTCAGTTATTGAACCTGGTTCAAATATCCCATTTTCATACTTTGTTCTGAGATACTCAACCTGGGAGTGTGCAAACTCCCTATCAAGTTGTTGCTGCTAGATTTCCTAATAGTAAGAGGTCCTTGAAGGAGGACCTGAAGCGAGACAAAGATCTATGCTGGTATTTTCATTGTTCCTGAAAACACCACCCAAGTTGTTTTACAACTGTAACAGCAGTAGGTCCTGGTCTCCAGCTGCCTTCAACATTTCCAGAATTTATTCAGTGATTACCACACACCATTATCCTTGGCAGTTGGGCAGACACCCCAGTAAGAAATTCTTGCTTATAGCTACATGTGGCTTTCACCTAAGAGTCTAAGTTTTGATAAACCTGACTTCTTCCCTGTGTTTTTCCAGGACTAAATGTGATGGCAACTTCCAAAGGTGTAATAGCCGTATTAACATGTGTATTCCTTATTTGCACATTTGTACTCTCAAGAACCTCATAACCAGTTAATACATTAAATGCACAGTGTTGAAATAACTAGTTTGTCTACTCTCTTTGTGCGCAGACACTGAGAAATTCCATAGGGATAGCTGGCAATGTTTTTTGTTTGCAGGCTAGATTCCATGAAATGTGAAATTTGACCCTGGAAATTTATGAAATCTAATCAGGCAGTATGGGATGTTAACATTTTTAGCTGTTTTCTCTGTGACAAAGTGTACTTTCAAGTATGTACTTTGATAGATCAAGGGTTCTTTTTCTATGTTTGTAAAGTGGTGATAGTGGTGACTTTAAGATGCATGGGGAAGGATGATTGTTTGTTATTACAATGCAGATGTGAAAATGCTTGCATTGTGATTTTCCCATACCCATTTTAATCACAGTGAAAGGAACAGAAAAGTCCTCTCTAGCACAAGGAAGTACAGCCACAAAGCCAGATGAGGAAGGTAAGATTCAATATTCAAATTTGGACATTGTCACATTTCACAAAGTCAATTTATGTATTTACCAACTGACTTCTGCTCTATTTTCCAAATGATTGAAAAAGACTGGATCCTGGAGATTTGAAATAGCAGCACATAGATGGATCCAAATTATCCCATGTATACAAAATTTCATGCATACAAAATCCATGCATTGTCGAATGGATTTAGGAGTTGGCTTCTCAGATTGTAGTCTGTAAATATCAATTCTTATTCAAGGCAATGAAGGTCTCCTTGAAAACTACGCAGTCCACTACTTGGGAAGAAATGTTTCATATGAATTGAAGATATTATCAACCAGAGAGTGAAAGAATCTGCCTAAGAGACTGAAAGTTTAATCAAAAGGGCTCTGTAGCCATATCTTGTATACACTAATATACACTAAATTAAAATACAACTAATATACACTAAATTAAAATACAACAAACAGGATGGAAAAAAATAAAATAAACATAGAAGGTTAAATAATGAGAAAAAAGGAAGTATTATTATTATTATTTTATAATCCAGTTACATAGGTTCTCAGATTCCCCCCCCCGCCTGAATAAATCTCTTCCCCTCACTGATTCCCCCTATATTATTACAGTAGCACAGTTCTGTATAAGTAATCTCATGGGCATCATTCTGCTATTTAAGTGCAACCTTTATTGTAGGTATGGATAATGGCAGAGAGATCAGCATCCTCTTGTCAAAACATACTTAAAATTTCTTTGAGAGTTCATCTTTGGTGTGGAAATAGAGCATAACCCAAGTAGCTAAGGAAAACATCAGGGCAGTGCTGACTGCAAAGACTAGGGCAGAAGCCTCCCTACCCAAACATTTAGACACCACAGGCACAACCTAGGAAAAAATGGCCTTGAAAGAAAACCCACAGATCTGAAAGGCCATGGGAAATGGAAACAGAAAATAAAGCAGGCAATATAAATGAAGAAATCGGTATTTCCATCAAACATGAGCAAAAAACCATCTCAATCTTAGAGCTATAGGATTAAGACATTGAGTATCTTCCAAACAAGGAATACATAAAAACCCAATTATTATAATTATAAAACTCTTCAGAGACAGTGTGAAACAAAGGCACAAATTCAAGAAATTTAAGGAATATATCACCACAGAGATACAAAGTATAAAACAGATCCAAATTTAAATACTTGCATAATACAATAGAGCCAAATGAAAAGGCAACAGAAAGCCTCACCAACAGAATGAATGAGGCAGAAGGAAGAATATCAGAACTGGAAGACAGTCTATTCTAGTACACACAATTAAACAGACATATAAAAGACAATCTGAATAAAGCTAACAAAACCACTGAAGGACTGAATGACATCATTAGAAAATCAAATATCAGAATTACAGGAATTCCTAAAGGTATGGAAAGAGAGCTAGGAATGCAGGAAGTATTCAAAGAAACTATGAAAGAAAACTTCCCAAACATTGGGAACATAAGAGGAAGCCAAATAAAGGAAAGGCAGAGAAATCCAGTCTTGATCCAAAAAGATCCTCACCCAGACACATCCTGGTCAAGCTTCTTTCAACTGAGCATAAAAAAATAATACTGAAACAAGCACATGCAAAATGTCAGATACCATTATTCATCCTTAAGATACAAACTTCACTATTTATTAGGAAAAGAGTGTTATAGAAAAGAATTAAGCATGCACACTTGTTTTTTTAGCAGTGCTGTATCTCCAATCAAATATGTCTCAGCTAACAAATGTAAGATATGTAATTATGGTAGCATCATTTTGTAGACCTTAATTCACATATGTAGATAATCAATAGGTTTGAGCGTTGAGGAGGCGTTCCTGCTTCTTGCTGGAAACACACAAACCACTTCTAGAGGACTGGTTTGGTTCCATTTTGAACAGATCCTTACTGAAATATGATCAAGCCCATAGATTTAACATGTAAGTTTCAGGAAATGCAAGGATCAGAAACCACCTTATACAATTTCACAACAAGATAAGACAGTCAAGGACTTTTAGAAAAATGATTTATTTTTTCCCAAAAATATATGTTAAAATAATCTTTTAAAATGGGGTATTCGGCATGATGATTAAAATGTTACTTGGGATGCCCGCATAGGAGTACATGAGTACAAGTCCTGATGCCACCCCCAATTCTAGCTCCCTGGCAATGCACACGGTGGGAGGCAGCAGGTGATGCCTCAAGCACATGCGTCACTAACACCCACATGGAAGACCTGCATTGAGTTCTTTGCATTTGGTTTGGTCTGGCTCATCCGGGCTATTATAGACCCAGTGTTGGCCTGTAACTGGACTGATGTGGCATTGATTTTTATTTTCTTAATGTTTATATACACTTTGAGTTCTTAATAATGAAATATATATATTTAAAATGATGAAGCATATTTTAGGTTTTTATAATATGTTTATAAAAACCTATATAATATATATTATATGTAATATTGATGATTACATCAACATATATTACATAATCTTATTTTAATATATATTTTGTATCTTGCAATGCACATGATTTAAGTATTGTCTACTAGATCTGTTTTGTTTCTGGCACTTATGATACCAACAGTGTTACAGTGTAACACATGGCTTTATGCCCAGCCTCTCAGACACGAGGCCAGAACTAACAATAAAATTATGACTAAGCACTGTCTATGATTTACCTTTAGTTAAATGCTCAAAGGCTTTGAATTTCACAATTAACCAAATTACACTTGGCTTCCAATAGTCACTTAATTTTATAGCCTGTTGACTTTGACAGTCATAAAGAATATGGGTTGTAGAGGGGAGACTTGACATACTAAGAGGTAAAGTGATTGCTTTGGTGTCTTATTATCTCTGTATCTCTAGCTCCTTCCAAGGTGCTTGGCACACAGCAAGGCATTATTGAATTTTGATTTTTCAATAAAGGTAGAAGTACCAAGTGATTAAGGGAAACAGAGTATAAGAAAGAAGTGGAGAGGAATGGAAAGAAAGCATGTGATTTCTTTATTGTTGCAATCAAACTGTGTAAAATGTTTACCACAAAATCTCTATGGCATGGAAAAATAAGCCTCAGGGCCCAAGTGTCTGAGATGCGTTCGTGTGAATCTACTGAACTTCCCTGTGGTTGCTTAGTTGGTAATAAGCTTATCCAGGCAAATTTCAGATGAGAAAGCTGGAGTAAATTTGCTGTACTGAATGTTTCTACTCTTGGCCAGACACGTCCTCATGCTAAATGTAGCCGATCCCAAAAGCAGGCAAACTGATTGTGCATACTACATCCCACTAACCCAAGAAAGCCACATGGCCAACTCCACAACAGTTCTAAGCAGATGTGATGAACATGAATACACAGCACAGGGAATAATTCAAACCATGCTACTTTGTCATTGACATCCACGAGGAAAGAAACAAAAGTAATTGGTCAGATGTGGGACAGGATATGTTGCTGTACTGAGTGCTGGTGTGTGATTCTATGCCTGATCAATTCCTTACCTCAACACAAATTAATTGAAATTTTTGATTTTTTGTTAAATTGGAAATTCTGGATCATTGTTTCATAATACAACAAACTTTTACTGAATTCAACCTCTATGTGAATCTCTGAATAAAGCAGCGCCATTACACAGAATAAGCACATGGTAGATATTGATCATAGCAGTTTGGGTTGCAGTCACATTGTCTCCTAGTACCACTTCTTATCTGGTCCTTTTATGTTATATCCAAGATACGTGAAGTGAAGCAAATGAATGTCCTCTCCTGGTATTTCGTGCATGTGGTAGCACTCTTACACTGTGCATCATGCTTGGCCTTTCTATCCCCATTACTGGGAACTTGAACTAGGCACCTCATGAATGTATTGTGAGTGTGGCAAATGATGATGTAAACCATTGTTACAACCATGACTGAGACAAGAAAGCTTAGAATTCCAATAAGAGCTAAGGAAGAACATTATTTTTATGCTTCCCTGATCCCCTAGACATTGATAATATGGCATACACTTAAAAATTTTTGTTCCCTTTTATTGGTTTTGGAAGCAGAGAGAGAAAAACAAACCTCTGCCCTCTGAGGTTTCACTCCATAAATACTTATAATGGGCATGGCTGAATAAAGGGCACAGGAACTCAGGATACAATTGGAAAAGCAGAATTATAGAGAGAAAGAGAGAAAAGCAAAGTTAGAAAGATCTTCCACCCACTCATTCACACTTGAATGGCCATAACTGTCAGAGCTGACTCAATCCAAAGCCAGGAGCCAGGGGCTTCTTCCAGGTCTCCCATGTGGGTACAGGGTTCCAAAGCTTGGAGCCATCCTTCACTCTTCACTGCTTTCTCAGGCCATATGTAGGAAGCTGGATGGGAAGCGCAGAAGCAGGGATGCAAACCAGCACCCACATAGGATGCCTGTGAGGAGGATTAGCCAGTTAAGCCATCATGCCAGCCCCAAACATGGGGTTCTCATGGAAGGCAGGGACCCAATTAATTTAGCCATCATCTATTACCTCCTGGAGTGTGCATTATTAAAGAGTCAGAGTCAGAGTCAGATGCGGAACTGTGACATAAACCCAGAATTTCTGATACAGGAGATTTTGTATGCCAAGAAATAATTTAACCCAAACCAAATGCCCACATTTGTCAGGTATGTTTTACTGGTGTCCAGCAAAATATTGTACTTCTTTTAACAGTATTGGTGGCCGTGTGTACTTTATACTATCCAAAGGAAATATATTGCTCAGATGGCATAATCTGTCTTCTTCAAACTTTTTTTTTTAGAATAAGATGTCCACCATGCCAAATACTTGGCTAAAGGAAAAATATAATCAATTATTTGTATGAGTTATTGATGAGTGTCCAGAATTTTGGAAGAAAAATAAAAATGACTATTTCTTGCATTTTTTTCAATGTCAAATTTTATCTGCAGAGTTTAATTCAAAGTCACTTTCAGCCTGAAAACTTCAGTCAATTTTATTTCCAATAACATGCATCCCAATGATCCACACACTTTGTGTATAATGCATTTTATGTAAGCATTTCTTATATATCTATATGATACAATATGGCTAGATGATCTTGAAAATAAAGATCCTGGAAATAAAATTTTAATGTGACATAGTCCTGCTCTATATGTTAAAATAAAAATACAATACCTTCTTCATTAAATGTTTACATTTAAGCATCAGAAATTATATCTAGGTATGTAAATAATAGTTTTATCCACGGGTGATGAATTATTATATTTGGGCTTAGATTTTGTCTACTTGGATTTACACAGAATAGTAAGCAATAACAAAGTGAATTAAACTTTTTTTTTGTGGGTTAAGCAGTATCATTTCATGACCTCGTATAACTTTCAGTAGTAAACAAGGACATAGAAAGATAAGATCTATCAGTTTTATGCTTCAAAACCACCTGCACAGAAACACAGTTATTTCTTCTTGTTCAAGAAGGTGTTTGGTTAGGGTTCACAACTTATTTGAAATTTAAATAAAATTTTGCTCATGAAAGGATTTTATTAGTCATGCATGCATTGTGTTTCTTCTAACATGACCTCTGTTTTCAAATGAATGACTCATTCCTCTTCAAAAGCTGATACATTCTGTGAGGGGAGAAAAGCTACTAGAACTTTGAAAGACAACTATTTGCCTTGAGTGTTTCAGTGTTTTCTGATGCAAAGCTAAGATGCATCAAATTTTACAGTTTTTTTGTATCAGGTTTGCCATTTTGTAAATGCACTAGGTATAAGAATGCAGTGGAAGGATTGTGGCCTTTCATGCAATCCTAAGCATGGCTCTTAATTTAAATGTGCTCACAGATCTGAAGATGTCAGATGAAAGTAATGTAAAAAGAAAAGTAATGCAATATTTCTCTATGGTTGTGCTACATGACTGAGTAGCAGAACAAATATATACAGCATGCAAGCATATTGTACTCCTTTCATATTATCACTTCCACTGCAGGAAATTGAGTGATGTCTTTGATTAACCTCATCTCAGCATAAAATGGAGCACAGCTTATTTTGCACAATCTAAAAATGACTTTAAAGGCCAATACTGATCCAATATGTAAATAGTTGTTACCTAGGAACCAGAGATGACTTTTATTGTAATCAGAATTAAAATCTTCATACAGCACAAGAAGATTTATTCATCCATTTTATAAAATAACACTTTTTCAGTCTGCCTAGGAAACCTTGGATTTAATGTTAACATTTATTGTTCATAGAAATTTATGTTTATAGAGCCAAGATACAACGTTTTAACCAACAGCATTTTAGATTGTATTCTTCTTCAATTCACAGTTGCTTCTGCACTGAGAAATATCTGTAGTCCAGGTAATTCAAAACCTAAGCATAAATTCAGGAAGTTTAGCCAGGCTTTATAAAGTCTTTCATAAAGTGAAATAAAAATTATGTAACTGCTTAGGTATAATATATTAGATGGTAAAAAAAATCACTTCTGACAAATATTTTATTTTTTCATTTGGCCATTGATCACACATTGTCAACTCACTACTGGTCAACCACAAAGAGGAGAGCAACACAAACATTCAGGCATGTCTTACAAATACTTCACCTTCACTTATGAACAGCCACAGTAAAATCAATATCATAGTAGTCACATGAATTTGTTTCCAGTGAATACAAAAGTTTTATACACACACACACTTAGAGTAATATAGCAAGTATAGAGTAGTATTACTTTTTTTGTAAGAGGGGATGTTATATTTTATGGCTCAGTTGTATGCCCTCATGCATACATACCACATTTTCTCTATGGGCATTGTGTTGATCTTATATATTAGCTATTGTAAATTGTAAATTAAACTGCTATAAGCATGTAGGTAGAGATAATTGATTTACATGCTGATTTCACTTATTTTTGGTAAATTCACTGGAATGGCATGGCTGAGTCATATGGTAGATCTATTTTCAGATTTCTGAGGAATCCTGAGAGTGTCTTTCTTAAAGATTTTACTAGTTTACACTCTCACAGACTGTTTATTAGGGTTCCCTTTTCTTCTTATCCTTAATAGAATCTATCTTTACTATTATTTTTATTATTATCACTAGTATTGTTATGTTTGCATAATAGCCTTTCTAACTAGAATGAGGTTTTATTTACATTTCCCCACTGGCTAGTGTTAGCCATTCGTATTCCACCGTTTGAAAAATGCCTGTTGATGTTCTTTACGGATTTCTGAAATGCATTATTTACTTTGCTGTTGTGGAATTTCTTGAGCTTCCGCTATATTCTGGGATACTGACTTTTTTTCATGCATAGTGTGCGAATATTTTCTCCTCTGCTTTGCTGACTGTTTGCTTTATGCAAGCTTCTGTCTTTGCTTTCTTTCTTTCTTCTTTTCTTTCTGTTTAAGCTTCTTAGCTTGATGTAGTCTCATTTGTCCACTTTGGCTCTGTTTTTGTTTAATTTTTATTTGCTTAGTTTTTGTCTTGTTTTAATTTTCATTTTTCATGATGTAATTTCCTAGGCTCAGGGATTTCCCTTTTCAACCTCCCTATTTACCATCTCCCACTATTTTCCCCATTATTATAGCAGTATAGTCCTTCAACATCGGTCATAATCCTATCATTCGACCATTTAAGTGTATCATTACATTGTTGGTATGAACAGCTGTAGAAAGTCCAGCATCTTATTTTCAAGATGTATTTAATAATTACATTGGCTGTTGAATGTCCTGTGTTTCTAGGTTCATACTCAAAATGTCTTTACCAACACAGATGTTACAGTTTTTACAATGTCTTCCTCTAGCAATTATCAGCATGTAAATTTAGATCTTGATCCATTCTGTGTTGATTTTTGTGTAAGGTCTAAGATGAGGTCATTCTTCATACTCACAGTTTCACCAACACCATTGGTAGAGGAGTTTTCTCCAGTACAGGATTCTAGTCCATTGCCAACAGTCAAAATCTTCTCAGATCCTGTCTGTGGTTCTGTATGCTTTCTATTTTTGGACATTCAAATCTTTCTACAAATTATGGCATTTTTCTGCTATGAATTCACCTAGAAGCCATTTTGTTTTTGCATTCCTTTAGGAATTCCTGAGACACAAGTATTTGGCAATTTGATGATATCCCATGAATCTTGAACACTGTTTTTCAAGTTTGTTTTTTCTCTTCTTTGTCTGCCTTGTAAGATTTGCCTTATAGATTAGACATTCTTTCTTGTGCTTCACTGAGTCTGTGGTTAACTTTCAACTGTATTTTTATTTTATATTGGCTTCATTCCAAATATTTGTTTTATTTTTCTTTTTGTACCTGTAGCTCCCTGGAGATTTTTTAAAGTCATGTTGTGCACAGATTTCCTTAATTCATATGGTTGATCCTCTGTGTTTGAGCAATCTTAAAAATTATGTTTTGAACTGCTTCGCAGGCTTTTTCTGAATTGCATCTACACAGTTTAACACTGAAGTAGTACTGTACTCCTTATAGGCAACTCTAATGTCTTCCTTGTTCATATTACTTGCATTTGTATGCTCATTGTTATGCATCTGGAGAAAAATTGCTGCTGTCTTCTCTGAAGGCTTTGTTCTTAGGAATGTTCCTCTATGGCTTAATGAACTGCACATACCTAAAGCATATATCCAGTGGTGTGTGCTAAGTGGGGTAAGAGAGGCTTGGCTAGTATTTGTGGGTTGGGCAGAAGTCCAGAGAGACACCCATTTGGGGTGTGGTGGATTTTTCTTTCATCAGTCCAGGGATGAGATTATCACCCTGGCTGGCGTATTGACAGTCTCAGTCCTTCTCTGCACCAAGCTGAACCAGTTGTAAAGGGTGAGATCACCATGCTGCATACCCCACCCACCGAGGCAAATGAATCCAACACATGCTCTATGTACTCTGTAGTGTGAGAGCTGAGCCTTCCATGAAGTGACCAGCACCAAGGAGTTCCAAGTTTCTTGAATCAGATTGTGTGATAATTGCCCAAGGACCCACTCACACTCCACACTTCGCTGTTTCCTGATCTATGAGGAAGTCAGCTATTCATAAGAATCACACTGTCATAGGATACACATCTCCTATAATGACAGAGGTTGGAAGAGCCACTCTTGGATCTGCAAGCCTCCACAGCCACAGGATGAATTATCCCACCTCCAGAGACAAATTCCTGCCAGCCAGTTCTCAATTGGTGCTGCACCTCAGCAAGTGGAATGTGGCACTTTGGGGGAAGAAAGTGAATGGAGACTGTGAGATTCTTCCTGAAACAAGATCACCACTGGCAGGTGCACTGCTTGTGTTTTCTGTTACCTCACACTGATGACATCTCCCCTCTCACAGGAGAAACCAGTAGTGTCCTGCTAGTTTCTCAATTTTTGTACCATGACGTTGTTTCTCCATGGATTCTGCCTTTATCATTTTTTTTTAACTTTCCAGAATATTTTCCTCCCATTGCCCTCTGGAAAGGCAGTCCCTCCTGTGTCCTTCTGGCATTGTTCTGTGATCCACATTCATGGTTTTCCCCTATGAAATCAGTAAACATGTTTTAACCTTTTTTATGCCACCTCTTCACCTTTCTAGGTCTTCGTAGGGTTGAAGATGGTTAGGGCCTCTGTCTGGACTAGGCTTTATGTTAAGAGAATGCTATGACTCATTATATCTTCAATGCAGGCTGCTAATGCTTTCTCCATTTCACTAATATGCTGGTTCTCTTTCTTACCATTTGGGAGCTCACCAGAGTGTCACTTTTACTTCTTTAAAGAACTTTTTCCTTTGCATTCACAACCTGTCAAAAAACTTCAAAAGTTTTCAGTCAGTCCCAATTTTCAAATCTCCATCCAAACTGAGTTTATTCACATCTAGTTTATGATTAAAGTAAAAAAAAAAAATGCCTCTCTTCCTTCCATTTGAACATTTGGAGGTCATTGTAGGTTTATTAACTGGATACATATTAGTATTATTTCTCAGTGAATATGGATATCCGGGGACAGAGAAAAAAATGAGTAGATGAGTTTTCTGTGTAGCAGTCAGAACGTAAGTATTGAAGCTCTCCATCATAGATGGCTACTGTTCCTGGCACCCCAAAATAATCAGAATAGTCACAACAAAGATTATTGATTACATATCACTGTAACAGGTATACTAATCATAAAAATAGTTTGAGTTTCCCAAAATGACATCAGACATGAGATTAGCAGGTGCTACTGAAAATATGACAATGACAAACCTCCTGGAGGCAAAATTACTCTAGATCTCCAATCTGTGAAAAAAAATTGCTTCTCGGCCTTTTGGCTAAGATCAAATGCAGTCTTGGAAAAAGTGGGGCGGGAATATGCAAAGTACATTAAAATGAGGTACATCTGGTATTATTGTAAGTACACTTAACCTGTGTAAGTATTTTAAGATACAGATATGGGTAACATTATGATATAAACTTTAAACATGAGCATATTCATCGTTAGTCGTTAAATACTTTCTCCAGGCCATAGAACTAGAAAGTGGCAGAGCATGAAACTGCGCTCATAATTATTGGCATTCTAATCTGGACTTTTCTGTGTCATTTAATGGCATGTTTATACATCTTCTCTGCTGGAATCCACTCCCTTGAATTCTGATATTCTGCTTACACATTTTTCTCCTCTTCCAGGATGACATTAAGTGGAACTCATTGAAGCTTTTACTTCAGCATTTGGTTTGTTGGTGGGAAATGAATCATAGTTCAAAGAGATGAAATTGGGGAAAATAAATAGAAGTTTATATGTTCCAAGGGTGGTACAGCCCTACAAAACAGCACATGACCCCACTGTGGAGATAGATCAAGAAACTATTACCTTATGTTCAATGGCAGGAAAGGGGCAGGGGAAATAAAATACTGTGACCTTACCTGGTTGAGGCTTTCATTAATGAAGTATGAAAACCACCAACTAGAGATACAGCTGTGATGCACATAACTGACACATGTGATTGACATCTGAGACGTGCTGTCTTTGGGCTCTCTGTGCTATGGCTACAATCAAATTGTATAATAATTGCTTTTATGGTGTGGTTAAACCCTCATTTTACTCAGGTATGTTAATTGTGAGTTAAACTGACGGGACAGGACTTAATTGGGCCCCAGCAGACATCAGAGACCCTGATGCCCCTCCTAGGTGAAGATGGGAAGGCACCTGTGCATCCACTCAGGGCTAATCACTTGCCTACCACACATGCTTAAAAGTATAGCTCCCGTCCATTCCATTGAGGTGTTCTATCATTTTAAACCCTGCTATTTTTATTATCCTACTGATGACCTCTTAAAGCATGTGTGTTTTACTGATTTATCATCGTCTTTTTTTTTCCTTAATTGGAATCGGATCTTTACAAAATCAAATATAAGAACATTGGCTACTTTGTTAGTAGCTGATGAAAAGTAGTGCTCAAAGCATGGAAGACATTTAACAAATACTCCTGAGTCAACTGATGAACACACAACTGTACACAAGAGCATTGCAGAAAAACAGCTTGGAAGGGAATGTAAAAAATCTAGATACCTTCATATTATCACAAAGGTGATGATAATGAATAAGAGGCAGTAATTAATGAGCGTAGGAAATATTTTTCTAAATAAGGAGATAGATCTTACTTATCAAACAAAAATACAAAGTCTCTTTTTCTATGTTCAAAACTCTGTGAATTCAAATGGATTCCTAGTATTTTAGAGTTGGAAAAATCTTAGTCTCCATGGTGATCTTGTTTTGATGCTCTTAATGTGAGAAAACTGAAATTCAAGTTGGTTAAAGTAAGATGCCCATGGTTGTGCTAGTCTTAAAATTCTTCACATATGGCTTGTTTCTGGTAGACAGCAGCAACTGCATTTATACTGTATTATCACACTATTTAAAGATAATACCTAATGGGAAATTTTTGTTAATTTTGGTGTGTACCAAAATTGGTTATGAAATAATGGCTACACTTGGTAAGGTCTTAGATAATACTCAAAATTTAATAAATTCTCATTAATCAAAGTATGAATTGGTTCATGTAGAATCATAGAATAACAGTCTAACTTTAAGCAGCATTCTTATTGGATAATTGAAAATGAAATCATAACTAATAAGATGCAGAGAAATTCCTTATCAGAATTTTGATGACATTATGCCTTTTATTCTTGCAATACATCTATTAAATGTTAAAGATTGATCTTCAGAGCTTGCTGAGCATAAAGGTTTCCAGTATTTAAGAACATTTCAAGAGAAAAAACTCATCTCAGCATGATTGTAAATGAAATAAAAAGGTCATTTAAAAGTACAAATTGGAACCATAACTTAGTAGAAACACAAGCTTAAAAGACATTACTGTTATAAATTCAGCTGGGTAATAGTAACCCTAAGCTATTCCAATTCTCAGAATTATTACATTTTATGCAAAAGGCCTCAGTGATGTCAAACCCCACAAAATGAGTAGATAAAATTAAGTACACTTTAGGCTTCTAATTCCATATCTGGAAGGAAAAAAAAAAATCACCCAACAATCAACATTGAGATGCTGATGCTAAATAAAGTGAAATCTGACATGTTTTTTTGGGGGATAATTTTGTATTGCCTGGAAAAATTGTTAACACATCCTTAGGGAGATGCAAAATATAATCTAGACAGATAAAATATAAAGCCAATTGAAGAAAAATGTAATGGGATTGTTCATATATCCTTTTTTACTAAGACTTCTCCTGGAATACAAAATTAGTTGCTACATTAAAGTAGTACAGGAAAAGTGAGACTTAAAATTTAACCAATTACCCATAACTTAAATATTCACCCCCATACACACACTCCCGTGTAACTTCTGACTGATTTTAATGTCATGGGAGAGGTATCGCTCAGGAAGAGCTCACTATGAGGACTGGAAATAGATTTATGTTCTAAACCCTGCTGTTGAATGAAAAGTAGAGATTGCCATATAAGTGTTGAACTTTTCTAGAACATCCTGTGACTACAGAACCTGAAGCTTCATAGTAGTCGAACTCATATTACTCTGTTTATATGGCTTCCAGGGTTATACACAATAAACAGCTCTAGGTGGCCTCACCATGGATCTGGTCCCTAGCTGTCATTATGTTGACTAGAGTATATTAATTCTGCCTTCGCTCTTCAAGCCTGCAACATTTCTCTGCCATTTTCTGTCGTGACTCATAATCTTGGTTCCTATTACTCTAATAATAGAAGCAAGTAGGGACTGGTATAAGCTAATGTAAGTTAATCCTGAACTTGCATTCATCAACATGTCCTATGGGTGCCTGTTCCAACTGCTCTAGTCTCTGCTCTCTGCTTATGGCCTGAGAGAGTAGAGGAGAATCACCAAGGCTACGGTCCCTAGTACTCACGTGGAAAGCTCGGAACAGGCTCCCAGCTTCAGATCAACTCAGCTCTGGCCACTGCAGACATGTAGGGAGTGAAGCAGCATATGGAAGTCCTTTCTTTCTGTCTCTACTTCTGTCTCTGTAAAAAGTAATGATCATAAATAGGTAAAAATTAAAACTTGCCTTCCAAACAAAAATAAATATATCTTTAGAAGCAGTATAAGGTTTATACTCTTACCTCAATTTGAGTTTTAGCTCTCTTTTTATCATGATTGAATCCTCACTGTACCTCACAAGCACCAGTCCATCCACTCTTGTGATTCAAAACATCCATTCAGGCCTCATACCCTTTACATTCTGCCTTTCATTTTTCATTAATTAATGATTTAGCTAGTTAGTTGAAAATATCATGACACACAGAAATAGAAACATCCCACATCTTCTGGGTCCCACAGATGGCTACTAAAGGCTATGCCAGGCTGAAGCCACTAAACCGTACCACAATACCAGTCACCTCTGCCTATCACTGCATTTCCTTCCATATTCATTTCTACCTACATATGAATGAATGCAGTAAAATATCACCCTTTAAAATGTTCCTTTTGAGTGTTCATTGAAGTTATTAGACAAGAAGGAAAAACTGAAAGACTTTCAGGTTGGAAAAATGAAAATTAAAGTATCTGTTTCCAGACAACAGGTTTCTATACATAGCAGAACCAAAAAAATCAATAAAGAGCCTATCAGAACTTATGAAATAGTTTGACAAGATGGTAGGGTGAAAAATAAATGAACATAAATTGATGACATTAGGAATCACAAGCAACTCCAGAGCTGAAAAAATAGAACAGTTCCTTTTAAAATCATGAAGAACCTTAAATGATTTGGAATAAGCCTATCCAAGGATGGGTAAGTCCTATATGATAAAGACTGCAAAATCATTTAAAGAAAGAAATAGAAGAAGATGGAGAAATTTACCATGTTCCTGGATAGGTAGAATTAACATCATTAATATGTCCTTGACACTGAAAGTAATATAGAGTTTCAGTATGATTCCAATTAGAATTCTAACAACATTCTTCACAGAGCTGGTAAAAATGATATAAAATGTTGTCTGGAAACACAAGAAATTATGAATATCTAAACTATCCTGAAGAATAAAAATAGCACTGGAGGAATCACAATTCCAAACTTCAGGATATACCACATGCCAATGGTCATCGAAAAGTCTGATACTGATACAAAAAGAAGAGTAATGGAACAGCTAGATCACCAGAAGTGATTCCACACACGTGCAGTTGATTCATCATTGACAAGATAACTGAAAATAATCCAGGGGAAAAACTTATTATCATCAACAAATGCAGCTGGGACTTTTGGACATCAGCTTGCAAATGTAAGAAACAACATTTCTTTTTTTATACTAAAATCAGTTCTAAATGGATAAAGGACCCAAATACTCACCCAGAAACTATCAAATTATTAGAGGAAAAACAAGAAGCACTGTACAAGATATGATATTGGTAAAGACTACTTAGAAAAGCCACCAAAACTGCAGATAGTCAAAGCCAAAATAAGCAAATGGAACTACATCAAACTAAAAAGTTTCTGTACAGCAAAGGAAATGATCAACAGAGCGAAGAAGCAAACAAAAATGGGAGAAAATCTTTGCACACTACACAACTGACAGGAGACTAATAGCCAGGATGTACAAAGAGCTTCAGAAATTTAACAACAGCAAAACAAACAGCCCTGTGAATAAATGGGCAAAGAAAACGAACAGATGATTTTTTTAGGACACATTCAAACAGCCAGTAAGCATGTAATAAAAATCCTCAAATCTCTACCTAGTAGAGAAATAATGGAGACGTCTTCTCTGAGGTACTATCTAACTCAAGTGAAATCAGCCTGAATTCTGAATCTAATAACTCCTGCTACCATGGATGTGACGCGAAATGTAAATTTCTTCTATGCTTGTTGGATTACAGATTTGTGCAGCCACTATGGAAGTCAGTATGGAGAGTTCTCAAACAACTGAAAATGGATCTACAGGGTGATCCAGTGATCCCACCTCTGGAAATATAAACAAAGAAAGCGAAATCTTCATATGAGACAGCAACCTACAATTCCTATATTCATGGCAGCACAAACAACGATAGCAAAGACATGGAAAAAGCCTACATGCCCATCAAAAAAGATTTGGATAAAGAAACTGTGGTACATCTACTCTATGTATTCAGCTCTCGTATATACTCAGTCCTCAGGGGGAAAAAAATGAAATTTCACCATTTGCAACAAATTTATTTCAACTGGAGACCATTATGCTCAGTAAAATAAGCCAGTGCCAAAAAGGCAAAACTTTCATCCAAAATACAAAACTAAAAGATACATTGGTAAACAAATATACACTTGTAATCTCATAGACAGAGGGTGCAATTGAGACCAGAGTACAGGGAAACACAAAGAACTGCAGTCTGCATCTCTACTTCTGAATAAAAGAAGTCCCCCAATAAAACCATTAGATGTATGTTGACTACAAAATACTAGACTCTACCATCGCTTATACTTACAATGTTATAATACATGTGAAAAGCAGAATGTTGGAGCTGAGACTGCAGCTGAAGTACTATATTATTGTAAAATACAGGGGACTTTGATAATACCAGGCATCTTCTCTTCTGATTCTGGCCATATTCTAGGTACCTTAATGAAAGTCAGAGATAAATCACAGGCTCATTACTACCATGCAATATTCAGTCTCAGAATTAGTACAGAATTAGATCAGAAAGCATCGCAAGAGCATTTATTCCTTAAAGCAACCAGCAAAGGTGAGTGTTGTGCCCCTTGGTTAAGATGACTACATCCCAGACCAGAGTTGTTAGTTTGATTCCTGGTTCCATTTCTGACTCCAGCTTTCTACCAGTGTAGTCACTGGGAGGCAGCAGTGATGCTTTGCAGTTGGCAGATCTGGACTGAGTTCCAAGTTTTGGGCTAGAGCCTGGTGTTCAGCATCAACCACTGAGGGAACGTGGAAAAGAACCAACAAATGCAAGTATATTCTCTCAATCTCTCCCCCTCTCCTTCCCTTCCTCCTAACCTTCCTTTCTCCCCATCTCTCCCTTTCCATTTCACTCTGTCAAATAAGCAATTTAGCATTCCTTAAAAAAAAATATATAGACTGAGTTTTTACTATTAAAACAAAAAGAAAGCTAATCAGAGAGGTTTAGAAAGTTACCAGGTTCAACTACTTGGCGCCTAAAATCATAGCCTGTGTTCTTATTTCAGACCATAAGTGAAGGAGAGTTTGGAGACAGTCATGAAGAAGGAAGTACGAAGAACTTGAATGGCTTTATGTTAAGCTTATGCCTACTTCTCCAGAATGCTTTATCTGACTTGTCTTACTGGTGATTTGTTTGAGAGTCTGGATAATGCTGAACACATTGCTATAGTTTATAGGGTTGATGTTGAAAATACCGACAATTGCTGATAAGGTTGGCAGTCAGGTGATTATTTCAGCAACCCTCACTCTACTCCACAAGCAGTACAGACTTTTGCCCTGTGCACCCCGGGGTCACCTGCTCCCGGTTGTGCCATGACTTTTCTTTATGTCCTTATTGTTTCAGAAGTACACTCTGACTTATACCATGAGCTGCAACATAATCATTAGACAAATTTGTGATTGCTTAAAAGAAAATTGCAGCAGTGCTTAGAATAAGCTAAAACCCAAAACTTCAGTGCTTAAAGTTATTGGACTGCATCAGAAACATGCTGCTGTATCTTTTCAGTTTTGACTCATATTTTGCTAATCTTGGAGTGGGTTGAAGTATTAAAAAAAAGAGGGGGTGTTGGTAGTGATCTTATTTTTGAGATGAAGTGGATATTTCCCTAAATTACAGTCTTAGTAGGACAAGGATTCATGTCTTATGGAAGGACAAAAGGGTGTGATGACACAATAATCATAGTATTTGAATAGTTCAGATTTTTTTTCCCCTGTGAAGTAAAGCACTTTCCAAGGCTCCAGTGAAATATTCCTGTTATCACCTGTGATGGCTGTCACTTGCATACCATCTTCCAGATCTACAAAGAGAATGATTAATATGCTGATGCAGAAGCCCCAGAGTGTTGTCATAGACTGTCATTCCAACCAGGGCATTTGAATGCAGCCGTGCAACGGGACTGGAGTGGAGACCTTAGGTTAATGTCTACTGTCTTTTGCTTTCAGTTGAAACAGTAGATTAAGGATGATTTGCTCTTTTTGAACATGACAGAGACCTTTTGAGATGAAATGTCTTTAAGCCAATTTTGTTGCCAGAGTTGTTGGACTCAAATCCTTAGGGGTAAACATGATGGTGACTGCAGAGAAATACCGCTCCAGTTCTCAGAAATGACTGCTTTGGGACTGACAGGCATGAGCGTCAAGCAAAATCGCTTCCTTTCTGTCTTTTACCAAGTTCTCTTTCAAATAGGAGTACTTTCTTTAGCAAAGATACATTTCCTTACCACTTTTCTCTGTTCATCATATCTTCTCTTTTTTCTCATATTAACTCAGACATAGATATTCCTTTTCCCTCCTGAAAACATACTACCTGGACCCAGTGTGATGGCTCAATGGAAAAACCTTGCCTTGCTTCCTCAGCAGTCCCATTTGGGGCCAGTTTATGTCCCGACTGGCCCACTTCCCTTCCAGCTCCCTGCTTGTGTCCTGAGAAAGCAGTAAAGGACAGCCTGAAGCCTTGGGACCCTGGACCTTCCAGGTAGACCTGGAAGAAGCTCCTGGCTCCTGACTTCAGCTCAACTCTGGCCATGGCAGCAACTTGGGAAATGAAACAGCAGACAGAACATCTTCCTCTTTGTCTCTCCTTCTCTCTGTAAATCTCTCTTCCCAATAAAAGCAAATATATTTTTTAAAGTACTACCTTAGTCACCATAGTTTTTAATGTATAAGTCATGCATTTTTAAAATTTTTCTTCAATGTACTTCAATACCACCATGGATTGTCAAGCCTTTAGTGTACAAGCCTAAGCAATTAACTCCCTTTCGTCTTGGGTTCTTTCTAATTGTTTCAGTGTAGGAAACCAACATTTACTTTAAAGCAAGTTAAAAAACAAAGGACAAAATTTGTTATTCTAGGCATTCATTGGCATATTGTTTGTTTTCCCTTCTCTTGCTGAACCTAACACATACTAAGTGACCAAAGCATGGTAGCTTTCATTCTTATTGCATTTGTAACTAAGGAATATTATAGAAAAATATGTTTTCCCATTTCTCTCTGTATGGATTTGACTTAATCTACACGCATGCATTTGCCAGAAATTTCTGAGGAATTTCTCTATTACAATATAATCCACTTATTATCTGAATTGTATACTTTCAAAACCTAAATACTTAAGGATCCTCAAGTTTAAAGACACTAACTATAGAATAGTCTCAAACTGCAGAAAAACAGAAAAGGTATCAGAGAAAACAAAAAAATATTAAATTTAGTATACTCAATTTGGATAATCTCTCTAATCTTTTTCAACTTTCAATAGAACTAGATTACAAAAGATGTAATTTTAAATTTCTTTTTAAATTTTATCAGGGATATGCATTCTATCTTAATTTCCCTCTTACAGTAAGTTTAATGTATTGTATTAATTGAATCATAAACATACCCATGAGAATGAACTAAGTTTTATAATTGCTTTTATGCATTTTTATTTTAATTTCCAGGGATAATTATTTTAAAGAACCAAATATAGATTAAGAGCTTCTATTATAGGAAACCTAGGATAAAGAAAATAAATAGTGGTTTCAGCAGCTTTCTACTTATTTTAAAGCAACAGATATTATTTCCCTTAATCACGCAATCAGGCACTTCCTCCACTGTTCCTGTCTTATTTCAGAGACATGAACAATTTGCTGCACAAGCCCTGATAACTTCTAGTGCAGTTTCCAGTTGAAAAATTCAGAGAGCCGTGTCTTGGCCACCCCTGCCAGCGTACTACTTCTGTTGGCTTTTGAGTGAAATACAGTGCAGTGTAATGCACTGTGACTTTTAGCAACTCAGTTCCCATGTAAAAAGAAAAGTAACTAGGTCAGAGCCATGCCTCTGAAGCTCAAAGTCTACACTTAACTTTACCCTCAAAAGATTTTCACTTGAACATAACTTCACAATACATTACAGTAGTACATACCATGTTGTATATTACAATATGAAGCATAAAAAAAGTCTGAATCACTCGTTCTATAAAACTCTTCTACATTCATTCTCTTCTCCAGGGCCCCCACTCCCGCCCCTTCCTACTCCCCTGCCTTCGTGACTGAGTCCCTGAAGTATGCAGCTGAGCCTAAGAAAGTTGTAGACATAGATGACCTGTGTGTGTTAAACTGTTTACACTGGTGTGGGGGAGGAAGCAAGAGATTTGGTTGCCCAATAAAGAGCAAGGAGAATAGGGGAATGGGAATTGAGAATAATAAATGTTAAGAGCCTCAACATCTGACATTTCAAAAGTTTACAAACCACAAAATTTTCATTAACATAGGCAGTGTCATTGTAACACAGCAAGACATAACCTGAGACAAGTTGGCAGATACTCCTCATTGGGTCTTTCCTGCATCTGAGCAAAGGGTACCAGATGACCTCTATGTAACTGGTAGACCCAAATGGCTCTGTATGGGAACTCTGGATCTCAGAGTGTGCATAAAGCAAAGGGTCGCTGTCTTCTTTTTAAATTGCAGCTAAGTTCTTTGAAAATAATGCATGTTCCAAGATTCCATGGTGGTGTTATCAGCCCCATTAAAGCATGCGTTTATGTTAAAATAGTAAGTTCTAATAACATGTTGTAGATTTTTTGTAGTAGTCAGAATATATCAGCTCAAAGCATGTGCGTGATAACATTTGCTAATCTGGGAAATTCAGTCATTTCCCAGGGCTCTTCCAGTCCTGGATGTCAAAGAGGCTGACCCTTGTCCCAGATGACACTAAAGGAACAGAACCTGAGACAGAGAAATAAAGTGGGTTTTCTAAAGCATTCCTGCAAACCACTTTGTATGAAAACTGTGTGATGCGTGATTTTTGGTGAGAAATATATATATATATATATATATATATATATATATATATATATATATACATATAGTACATATGCATGTATGTAGTAAAAGCTGAGATTCTAACACCTGGCATTTGTGGAGCATTGAAAATCTAGGGCTCCCACGTAAAAGCAAAACAAAACAGAAGTTTCACTAGTAATATCCTTAGGAGTTATTTGGACACCTGAAGGGCAAGGAAATCACTCTGCATCTGCAGAAGTAATGATATCACCTTCAGTAGTGTCCTGCTATAGTTCTGCCTTGTGCTTAAGTTGTTTACAAACAAAGAACAAGTACATTCTAGATATTCCACCATTCCATTAATTGGAGAAGCGGTTCCTAAAACAGGAAGAGAAAGCTTTTGAAGTAGTCTCAGCTATTAAAAAATGAAATTTTGTGAACTGGGAACTCCCCATGAATCAAAGCCAAATATTCAGTAATAACAAGGTCTACCTTAATTATGATCCACAGAACAGACTATCAATGAGAAAATGGCAAGTGAACAAATGAATTTGATCTATCCCATAAGTTACTCACACTGGCTGTTCTGACCATAACCCTTCTGTGACTCAGCTTTAGGACAGATTTCCTTCAGGACCAAGCTGACCCTAATGGTTGGAGCTTAGTTACTTGATTGCAGAAATGACCCCAGGAAGCACAAGTTTTGTGTGTACTGGGGAACGAAAAGAATGGAGGTGTAAACCGAATGTGTCTGTGGTACGATGCTTAGCCAGGGCTCAGACTAGGAACTTTGGGGGTGAATGGTGGTCCTCTCACACAAGGGACAGGAAAGCTGGATATTTGACCATCAATGGTTGTCCACTGTTAGCACTGTTGCTGGAATTGTCAACAAACGTTTTCAGATTGCCACAGAAAGAAACAAAAGCCACTGTCTCCAGGTCTTGTAGTCAGAACCCATTAGTGAGATAATGTACTCTGCAAGGTAAAAAACAAACAGTTCAGGGTTTCAAGGAAAACGCTATTTTTCCTGAAACTGTACCTATGCAACATATCAAATCTGCTCTGTTGACATGATTTTAAACCAAAAGCTACAGGCATTCAAATTTTAACAGTAAAAAAAAAAAAAATTAGGGCCCGGCGCGGTGGCGCAAGTGGTTAAGGTCCTCGCCTTGCACGCCCGGGATCCCACATGGGCGCCGGTTCTAATCCCGGCGGCCCCTCTTCCCATCCAGCTCCCTGCCTGTGGCCCAGGAAAGCAGTCGAGGACAGTCCAAGGCTTTGGGAACCTGCACCCGCGTGGGAGACCCGGAAGAGGCTCCTGGCTTCGGACCGGCATAGTATCGGCCCGTTGCGCTCACTTGGGGAGTGAATCATCGGACGGAAGATCTTCCTCTCTGTCTCTCCTCTCTGTATATCTGCCTTTCCAATAAAAAAAAAATAATAAAAAAAAATAAATCTTTAAAAAAAAATTAAAATTTGCTTTATTTTGAGACAAAACACCTATACAGGTACAAATATGCTTGCAGGTAGGTGGAGCACCCTCTATGCCTTAATTAATGAAACCATAAGTCACAGCTTTTCATTTTGTTTCTCAATCAAAAATCATGTGGAAATATATCATCATTTTTAAAATGAATAAATAAATAAGGCTCTACATTTTGTGATTATATCCTGTTCAACTCTGTGCTGTTTGGGAAAATAGAGTGTTTCATCACAGCACCTTCAGAAGATCCTGGTTGCGGACTTACCTAACACTGGTTTTACAAATCCTTTGTAAAATTCCATGTGCCCTCAACCAAAGTTTAAGAGCCACCATCCTGTATGGATTTTGTTAACGTTCAAAAGCGAGAAATTAACTCCACCTTGGCACCTCGCTTGCTCTGGAACTTTCTGTCCTCATTAAAGTTGTTTATTTAAGAAGCATCTGTAATATGTTTTCCAGAATTATCCCACGTATCTTCACATTTCACCTTCCTATTGAGAACATGTAGAACTCTCAGTATGAAATGACTTACGTGCTTTGATTTGGAGGAGGAACATAGCAAGTAGTTTTGGGATTAAAAAAAAGAAACAATCTGAGGTTTCTTTGTGTGCTACTGTACTTGAAGTCCACAGGCCCATATGGCCCTGGCAATCTGTGTTTCTGCCCACATAGGAACTCCTGATGTGTTTTTGAACAAGCACATTTAAAAGGTTTGTTAAAACCCAGTAGGTAAGGGTGCCTTACAGATGGATTTAACTGTATTTGCCTATTACAAAAAGTGCTGGAGAATCCCAAATCCCTGTAAACTATGTAGCAATAACTTAGAACCTACTCCCTTTGATAATTTTCATCAAGTTCATTGTCATGAGTATTACTTCTTAAGATTTTTCTATACTCCATCCTTTAATGAAGGTAATTATTAAAAATTCTCTTTCATGTATTTACTTCTTTATTCTGAATTGGAAATTCACTTTACAGATGAGAAGAAAATGCAGACTTAGAAAGGCTAATCAAAAATTGTTTTTGAGGACATGCACCTAGATACAACAGGAGGCTGTAATGCAAATAGTTCCAAAGTTTTACTCATTGTCATTCTTCTTGAGTTTGCAATGACAGAATGGTTATGTTCAGCAAAGACAAAATGGGAAGTTTGCGGCAATAAAATAAGCACCTTAAGGAGAAACTTTCTGACAACTGGGAAGAGAGGAGACATACAAAGTGAAATAAGATTTGATGAAGTGAGTTGCAATAATATCTTGCATTTTTAAACTAATATGCCTTACTTTAACCTTACTAGTGCATTTTGTATATTCAGATTATATAACAGTTACTTTAAAATGTTTGCCACTACCCACTGCATTCCAGGTACAGCAGGCCGACTTCATCATTTTTCCATTGTGACAGGGCAGAGAAAGTTAGGCAAAGCAGCAAACAGGTCACTACAATCATGCCAACTAGTAAAGGATGGATCATGCCAAGGATTAAATTGATGTGTTTAATTCATTATTGTAGTTCTAATTTAGCCATTTAGCTTATGAGGCAAATACAATTTTAGATAAGCCAACCACACTGAAGAAACAACGTTTGGACAATATTTGATTACTGTTGCTAATCCAAACCTTGCTGCTGGGTGGCAGGAAAGACACAATGCATTCTCTTTTTCCTAGAAAAATTCAGGTCATAGCTCAGGGAAGTAACATGTGTATTGTGTCACTATCAAGAATAGAATGATATAGAGAACTTCAAAGATTCAATTCACTGATAGTAACAATAGTATTTGAATCAATTATCTCACTTTCTCTGAACAGCTGGGAAGGGTTTAAACCGTTACCTTTTTCTTCAAGTTGATAAACTCAGGAAATGCATGATTTAGAAATGTAACTTTTAAAGTTTAAAAGGTCTTCCTTAAAAAGTTAAAGAGGAATAGATCTGATTCAAGCCCTCAAAACACTTTTTTTCTAGGTCCTTACTATATAGTCCAGTACCTTCTGATGGATAAACATGCTTCTATTAAATATTGTTTCTACGCCTCAATAGTAATTTGAAGTAGTGGATACATTTCAGCAAGTGTGACCCAACTCTGCACACAAACTTCTTTTAAAGAAGCTGTGCTACATTTCAAAGGAATGTGTGAGCCAACTTCTTTCTCATTTGTCATGTTCATCATTTATTAAGATGTATTGATTGTTCTAGTCTTATATTTTTAGAAAGCATGGATTCTTTTAAGAATCTGAGGAATACTGTAGACAGTCTACCTAAATAAATTCACAAAAAATTCACTGGGTCCATAAGCAATCAGATACATATTCTTGAACCCACAGTATCCAGGACCTTGCAGGTAAACGTTTTTGATAAAGGTTAATGTAATTGTGAACCCACACCTCTCATCAGAGCAAAGAAATTGGCCATCTCTTCTTAGCTAGATGTTGTGAGGTTATAAATGACTACAATATCCATTAAGGAATTAAAGGAAGGGAGGAAAGAGACCATGTAATCAAAAGAGGGATGACATAGCTTCTGAGCCACATAGGCTTTGGTGAGTTCTGTGAGCTTCATGTTTCTGACATGATGTTTAATGTCTTCAAACTTATTTTTCTCACTAATGAAATGGGGGGATAATCACTAATCATTTTAAATTATATGATGTGCACAAGGTGTCAAGGGCAGTGTCTGTGCCTTTGTAAATACTACACCATTAATCATTATTTAGCTTATTGTTTTTCTTGTCATAGTAATAGGATTATGAGTAGGTATTGCATCAACATATTATTGCAATTAGATAGAATTTTGACAAAAGCTCATATTTGAGATGAGAAGTCATTACTCTACAGAAAGTTCCAGATTTGGCCAGAAGGAAAAGAAAAGACATTAGAAGAAGTTCTACACATTGTACAAGTTATTTTGTTGGAACAGAATGGTGTTTCATTGGAATAGCTATAATGAAACTCAAAAAATAGCAACTGATACGGAAGGACCTTTTAGTATTTTAAAAATCTGTGAACAACATACATTTATATGGATGCGATTTTAATTGGGCACTTTTTTATCAGTAGGATTATGTCTCAACATTTTGAAACATTATAAGATGATAAAAAGGATTATGAGGAAGAAAAGGACAACCCCTAAGCACTTTCCCCCTGCATCTGGAGATATGCTAAACAACATCTGGACAAAGAGAACTGGCTTCCATGACTCCAACTGAAATGCTTGCATCTATACACAAGAAAGATGAGGCAGTCAGTGTTTATATGTTTGGTTATATTTGTTTCAAATATTTACACTGTGTAAATTGCTTAAGCATTTTGAGGATGTTTTGCAAATTCCTCATGAAGTTTTAGTTCTAATTAAATTTGTTGAAAATGTCAGTCTAAGTGAAACCACTTGTTATGTTATAAGGAAGATAACATAAGTGAAAGATGTGTGAGGGTTTAGATATTTATTCTAACTGACCTAATTTCTCTCCCACGTAAAATAGGGCAGTCACGCTTGTGTAGTCAGAACTGAGTTCTTAGTGCTTCTAACAGGAAGGTTATTTGATCTGGGACCTTGATTTCCATAATGATTCCATGTGTTAAAGACTGAATTGTCCTAAGACAAATTTAAATCTAGTTCATTTCTATAACAGAAATCCACTGGTAGCGAAGAAATCATGCTTGTACTCCTATTCCTTTTGACATTACATAATGGCCATTTAACATTTGATTTAAAAGACACGAAGTTAAGTGTTTGGCTGGGATTCTGGAAAATCTCCTTAGAGAGAAGCACATGACTTTTGACTCCAATTCTGTTTCTCTCCTGCTTAGACAGAGGTCTACTGGGAGGTTTGCATGATTGTTCTGGATAGTCAGATGGTGGAATGTTAAGGAAAGCAGAAACAGAATGAGTAGCACTTAAGGATTGGGTGGCTATGCAGCTGCTGCACAAGTAAGAAAGAATCCACATCAAGATTTGAACATAATGAATTTCTATATATGTTACTTCTCTGTAATTTACAACTGCAGCAACTCGCAAGTCTTATTTTGTACTAGCAAGACTTTAACCAGATTTGCTTGTCTTAAACTTGACAGGTTGACTCTCATGTCATCGGCTGCTATTGTTTCATTGATTTATTCAATAGTTTTAAGAATACCCCTACTGTGTACTGGGGCAGTGTTTGCTGATTGACCAAAAACACACTAGACACTGTTATGGAACTTCAGAGTCTAGCAGAAAGAGACATTATGTGAAAGTTAAGACAAGGTATTGATCTGAACTGAAGGTCAGAACAGGATTCTCTAGAAATGGTAGTAATTAAAACTAAAGGATATACAGTTACTAGAAATGAGTTGGAGGGTAAGAGCCTTTCAAAATAATGTCAATCAGATACGAGTTAAATGTATTTCAAGAACTGGAAACAGTCAATATGCATAGGGTTTAAATGATAAATTAAGAAAAGACAAGAGAGACGCTGTAATCCAATCTGCATTGAGGTGGGTTAAAGCTTATTTAGACACTCAACAACAACTGATAATTTATTACTTCTGATATCTGTTTATTGTTACACATTTTTTTTCTGGTTCCCCCACTTAATGCACTTATATTCTGCATCCTTCTTATCCCTAAACTGTTAAATTCAAATCCCTCTCATGTAACTTCCCCATACTGTTAAGATTAATTAATTAATTTTGAAATGTTATTCTCTCATATTGACATAGGCAGAAAAAATGTTTAGGATTCCCTCAGGCCTTCCTCCCTGGAGGCAAATAGCCTCCATTCATTCATTCCTAAGCATGTAGGACCAATTTCTAAGGCACATAACCACCATTCATTCATTCATTCACAAGCTAGGAAGAACTTCTACGAAACTGTAAACCTTCAGGATCCCAGTCCCAGCAATGTGTCCATAACCCCTCTACTCCCCATGTCCCAAGAAGACTTATCTGTGGCTTTCATCACAGTTTGACTTTTATCTACTTCTTGGCAGTGAATACCATATGATCATTCCTCTGCCTGTGTTCAGTCACTGCTGTCTGCCTCCTCACTAGAAGCCAAACCGATGAGGCAACTCAGTCATGAACTTGACATTCCAAAATCTAGCACATCATATCAGAACTCTTAAATACATTGTTAAGAATATAATCTTCTTTCCATTGTATATAGGTGCCCAACCATGTGAAAATCAAAAGTGCTGTCTTTAAGCAACTTGGCTCAAAAAACCAGATACCTTGACTAGTGTCTGATAACTCAACTTAGATAATTCAAAATCTAAAATCTGTCTCATTGTTTTCTACATGCTGTGCAAGTATTTCCTAAATCAATGGTTGCCTTTTCGATAATGGCGAGTCCTTCGGAGTAAGGGGATAGAGAATGAGAAATGATCAGGAACATAGCATCAAAAATTTAATTTAAAAAAATAGGTCATCCAATCTTTGTTACAGTTCTGAATTTGTCCTGATTTTTAGATGATTACAAGTTTCATAGCTTTTGTATCAAACAGAGTGGATTTATGCTCCACTTCCAGCAATCGCCAGCTGAGTTGACTTCAAACATTTTAATTGGCTTTCATAAGCATCAATGTCTTTGTCTGTAACATTCCTTTCATCAAAATTCAAAGGATCATTTCAAAGATCATCTTATATAATCTGTGTTAAAGTATCTATAATGCATTTAATGTAACTATGAAGAATGCAAAAAAGTTAGTTTTCACTATTGCTGGCATTACATATATAATATTTTCATAGCAAATGAAACCATGTGGACAGTATAGTCCAACCTTTTTAATCTGTAGTAGAATAAAGCAATCTTTGAAAAATATAAAACAAATACATACTCAGTTGACTGAATTTAGTACTCCATACTCTTGTCCTATATATTTTATGATACTAACACTTAGTGGAATGAACATAAGTCTGGATTTTAAGTAATCACATCATATTTATTAATAATACATTATACCTAAGGATTTACAAATAATAACTTTTATATTGAGTATGGAACATTCAATAGTTTGGTGAGCGTATTCAATCTCCATACACACCTGAAGAAGACACATTCAACCACACTCAGTTACATTTCTGGCCTCAGAGTTAATCTGCCATTCTCACTTTAAACAAAATATTCCTTGGGGCCAACGTGATAGAATAACAGGCTAATCATCTCCCTGCTCTGTCCTCATCCCATATGGGGCCAGTTCAGGTCTGGCTACTCCATTTCTCATCCGTCTCCCACAAATAGTTTAGGAAGACAGAGAGGATATCCCCCATCCGTAGCTCTGGCTTCAGCCCAACCCTGTTCAGGTCATCAGCCTTTTGGGAATGAACCAATGCAATGAAGTTATCTCTGTCTCCCTCCCCTTCTCCCTTCTCTTCCAGCTTCCCCTCAGCCTCCTTCTTCTCCTCCTCTTTTTCTCCTTCTGTAGCTCTATTTTTGTAGGCTGACTGCAAATAAGCAAATCTTTTTCAAAATATTTTCTCAACTATTGGTCTTTATCTGATGAAAAAGTTGTTACTGAGATGAATATTGTAGGTACTGTAAGACAAATATGACTTTCATTAAAATTTGTATATACGGTGTGGATGAAAAACTTGATACGAAGTGATTCCATTAGATGACAGTGTTACGGTATGAATGGTAGGTACGTGTTAAACTTAACATATCTGACTGAAAATAAGTAGGATGATTGAAAAAAGGCAACATTTCTCCCTCTTCGGTTGCCTGTAGGTTGTATCGGATGAAAAAAGGTTACATTGCATTCGTATGCTAAAGGGATCGATTCCTTTAAATGGAAAATACGATAATGTAAAAAGGAAATGCTATCTTGATAGGAAAAATAAAACCTTGCATGGGAGAAAGGAGAAATAATAACAGCAGTGCCCTCAATAAAAACAGATCTGGATATATTGTGGCAGGAGTAGAGATAGACTATATAGATTCACATGTGAATATTTAGTAAATCTAGTGGCAGGAGTAGAAATCAGTTTTCTTCTTGTTGCTTGAAATAAAAAGCCAGATGATCAGCAGACAGATTCTAATTTGAGACTGTGTGAAAAAACCGACTGGAAAATATAGTGGGCATTGACAGGAAACACTGAAAGCACAATTGAAGTTTGACTTAACTCACAAAAACATTCCTATAATAAACAGATGTATTCATTGACCCAAAACAGAAAAGGTATATAAAATGCATGCAGAGTGGAGACATTAAAATACAAGATGTTGGGAAACATGATCTTTATATTTTTATGTAATAGGAAAGGAATGGATGCAGAAGAGCAAAAGCATTTGCCTTAGAGAGACCTTCTGTTGCAAGTTGATGATGTGCTTGGGAACAATGAGAACAGCAAACTACTACACTAAAAGGCTGAGGCAACTGACAAGTATAGGAAGTGGCAGAAATGCCAAACCAAGAAATGTAGAAAATGCTTGCAGACACATACGAGAGACCCAAAAGCAAAACTGAAATGGTCAGCTGCAGTGAAGATCCTGACGTACATGACATCTAATATGTACTCACTTGAAAGCTAAGAATGTCAAAGTTGTTCAACATTGCTTTGGTGGGGAGGGGAGTGAAAAACGGTGACTCTAACTACCAAAGAGGAATCATGCAAATATTAAACTATAGCCAGACTGGAGTGAACACTTATGAACCTGTAGATACAGTGTGTAAGAAAAAATAGTTGAATAAACTTGAAGCTCAATGTAGTGGAATTATTTTTATGGTGTTATATTCACGTTCAAGAATGAGAAAACAGTAAAGGCTCTCAACTATGTTTTGAAGTTTATTCACAGTATTTTCTAAAGAACATCCATCTCAATCATAGCAAGCAAAGTAAATAACAAATATAGACTCTCGCTGTTCTACGTTAGTTGGTGAACCAAACAAATAAAATACAAAAACAGGGCCCAGCGGTGTGCCCTAGCGGCTAAAGTCCTCACCTTGAACGCACCGGGATCCCATATAGGCGCCAGTTCTAATCCCCGCAGCTCCACTTCCCATCCAGCTCCCTGCTTGTGGCCTGGAAAAGCAGTGGAGGATGGCCTAAAGCTTTGGGACCCTGTACCCGTGTGGGATACCCTGAAGAGGTTCCTGGATCCTGGCTTCGGACCGGCATAGCATCAGCCGTTGTGCTCACTTGGTGAGTGAAACATCAGACAGAAGATCTTCCTCTCTGTCTCTCCTCCTCTCTGTATATCTGATTTTCCAATAAATAAATAAATCTTTAAAAAAAATACAAAAATCTCCACATCAAATTTTAGAAGACTGTAAGTTGTATGAACCATGATTAACATACATGGTCATCATTGTAAAAAACAGAAATTTATGGAGATCTACCCCAACATTCAGTTTCCAGAGAAAAAAATGGAAAACATACAATTAAATCACCCTACTCTACCACAGGAAAGCTGCAGGCAAGACGCTATGATTAGAAATGTAATTTAGGGAAAAATGAAGCCACCGTGTAATCCATGAGCCAGTGATGAATTCGACAAGACAAAAGAAATTTTTTGGAATAAACAAAACTGAAATAAAAAAAACATTAAAGCACATGGAATACAACCAAAACAAATAAATGAACAAACAAACAAAAAACAGATCAGATTATTGAAGTTACACTTTCCATGCTGGTTTCTTTGTATAAGAGAGAATATATGGTATTTGTTCTTTTGTGATTGACTCATTTCTTGAGCATAATGGTCTCTAGTTGGGACCACCTAGTTGTAAGTAGTATAATTTCATTCTTCTTAATAGCTGAATAATATTCCATGGAGTAGATGTACCACAGTTTCCTTAACCACTCCTCTTTGGACGCACATCTGGATTATTTCCATGTCTTTGCTATTGTAAGATTGTGCTGCTGCAAATATAGGAGTACAGATCCCCTTCTCATATGCAGATTTCACTTCTATTGGGTATATTCTTAAGAGCAGGATACATGATGGCATCATTTTCCCAAGAGACTTCTGAGTTTCATTTTTGCCATTCATTTGTGGGTTAATCGGTGGTGCATTTTTTCATGGTGCTGTAATTTGTTGTTGATGTTGTTGTTTTTGTGGCTGTCCTAACTCATACCAGTTATTGTCCTTGTTTCATGGCTTCTCAATTATGGAAATGTATAGTAATGGAGTACTGGGGTCTATGAAATACAGATGTGGGGGTATAATGGAACATGCATTCCTGCTTCCAGATGAAAGGTGGATTCCCAATAAAACTGTTGGGCATGTGCAGACAATGGGATGCTGAACTGTCTGACATTGTCTGTACCAACAATGTCAGGCTACACTTGAATAAGAGAGTGATTGAATTATGATTCCTTATGAAGGACTACACCATTGTAGTAAAGTGGGGAAAATCTGTCGGGGGGGTGGGAGTTTGGCTGGGAATCCCAGCCTATGCGAAATTGTACCACATAATTTAAAATTCAAAATAAAAATATATTTAAAAAAAGAAGAAATGTAATCTAGCCTGGTACAATGACCTAGTGGCTAAATCCTTGCCTTGCACACTTGGATTCCCATATGCGTGCTGGTTCATGTCCCAGCTCCTCCACTTATCAAGTTCCCTGCTTTGGCCTTGGAAGGCAGTGGGGGATGGCCAAAAACTTGCACCCATGTGGGAGACTGAGGGGAGGTTCCTGTCTCTTGGCTTTGGATTGGCTTGGCTCAAGCCATCACAGCCATTTGCAGGGTGAACCAACAGAGAAAATCTTTCTGTCTTTCCTACTCTATGTAAATCTCCTTCTCCAATAAAACATAATTTCAGAAAAATCATTATAAACGTAATCCTTTGAGGTCAAGGCAACATCATTCTAACTAACCTCCAGGAGTTCTCTGGGAAAAACAAATAAATGCCTGCGCAAGAAGGAACTAGTAGATAATTGTTTTTGACAGTAGAAAGTTTAAGATGTTATTCTCCTTTATAATACAATCATGTTATATTAGCAATGCAAAACCTGATATGATTTTGTAAATTCTATCTAAAATAATCAAAACCCAGATTTCTAATTCATTTCATCTAAAACCCATCCCAGATCTTCACAAAATTAACAATCCGATGTGGAAACATGAATACATGCATGAAACTGCCAATAGACACTATCTTGAGCCATCTCCCAAATTAATAGGAATAATTGTCATGTGTAATGCAACTGGGTCTGGAAGAGAGTGGTGGCTCCATTGTTTCAGAACACATGAAGACAAGTGGAGGAGATCCTAATCTAACAAGAGCTGGACTTGAGAGAAGGCCATAGTGCATATTGGATTCTCAACTCTTAGTTCCTTTTCCCCATTGAACTTCCACAGGAGTTGACTAGGCAGATAAGTTCTATGCATCCTCACCAAGGGGAAGGGTAGCAGAGCAGTATGCAGAGAGACAGCAGGGCTTCCACCTGACATGAGAGTGAGGGCAACTTCAGTATGAAAGCCAGCTCTCACAATGCTATGCATTTGTCAAAAAGGAAAAAAAAACAAAAGGCCAATTCAGACAGAGAACTAAAGATTAGAGCTCTTTGACCTCTCAGACAAAAATCCACTAAACAGAAAATCTCCTGGAGTTACATGCTCATACTATACTCTCTTTTCAGTGTACTTTGACTGCAAGGTCTCCGAGAGAGTAACACAAGCTTACCATAACCGACCTTTCAGACAAAGAGAATAGTAGAAACCATGGCAGTTACAACCTGTAGCCCATATTCTAGGGAGACAACAGAAAAGAAAAAGTGGGTTTGGGAGACACATTGGTTCACTTTGATTGAGATATGCTGAGTTTATAGGGACGTTATACATCAGAAGTAGTACCCAACCTCTAAGATGGCTCTCAATGTCCCATCTGCTGGCACTCAATGTCCCTGGAAAATGCCCTCATCTTAAGGAGGCTAGACCATGATTCCCTTCTAATGAATGGAATTCTGCAAAAGCAGCAGATGGATACTTCCAATGCCAAGTTATGATACGACTGTGATTGTTCTTGCTTGTCATTCTCATTCTCTGAGAGAGTCCAGCTTCTGTATTGTGAGCTGCACAAGAGAGAAGTTTACTGAGCAATAAAGGAGATGTTTCAACCCAGTTCCTGGAAAGAAGCTAAGCCCTACCAACAACCATCAGAATGTGCAAGGAAGCAAGTCTTATTCACCAATTATGCCCTTGAGAAAATCAGAATCAACATTTATACAGAGGGCCCAGCGTAGTAGCCTAGCAGCAAAAGTCCTTGCCTGGTTCTAATCCCAGCTGCCCCACTCCCATTACAGCTTCCTGCTTTATGGCCTGGTAAAGCAGTCGAGGAGAGCCCAAAGCTTTGGGACCCTGCACCCACATAGAACTGGAAGAATCTCCTGGCTCCTGGCTTCCAATCAGAGCTTAGCTCTGACCATTGCAGGTGCTTGGGGAGTGAATCATTGATGGAATATCTTCCTCTTTGTCCCTCCTCCTCTCTGTTTATCTGACCCAGAGGTATTATAATGTATTAAATGTTATTTGTTTTGATGTATTAAAGTGGGGAAGTCTTAATTGTAATTTTAGATGTATCGGTGTGTAGGTGATATTAGAAGTAAATCACGGTTAAGAATCAGAAAACTCAGGGGATCAACGCCATGGCTCGATGGCTAAAACCCTCAGCTTTCAAATACCAGGATCCCTTATGGGCACCAGTTCCTGTATCAGCTGCTCCAATTCCCATCCAGCTTCCTGCGAGTGGCCTAGGCTAGCAGAAATGATGAACCAAGTCCTTGGGACGCTGCCCCAGCATGGGAGACTCAGAGGAAACTCCTGGGTGATGTATTAGGATTGGCTCAGCAACAGCCTTCGTCGCCATGTGGGGTGTGAATCAGAAGATGGAAGATTCTCTCTCTTTCACTGTCTTGCTCTCTCTCATTCTCTCACCCTCCCTCCTTTTCTCTCCCTCTCTCCCTCCCTTCTTCTGCCATAAATTAGGTGAAAAGAACTTAGAGAACTCAGGAAAAGAACATGTGAGAAGCAAACAAATGACAGAAGTCTGCATGTTAACTATGTCACCTTGCCTGTTAATACACTTGACAATGAATCTCTTTTGTCTTCCTGTGGGATTTCCTTGTTTCAATACAAACTCATCCCATACATGAATACACAGCTTTATGCAGTATTGGAAAAACATGCCAACTTCACATAATTAATGCCTCTCTACACTTTTTTCATATTTGGTTAAAGAATGCAAATATCATCCTGTTTCTTCTCAGAACCAACTATGAAACAGAAAATTGCTAACTTATAGAGATATTTTTATTCTAGGTCAGAGTGTTCTACCAAAATGCCTTTGAGCTGTTTTTAACTGTGGCTGCTTTTTGAGAAAAGACAAAATGTCAGCAACAGCCAGTTAAAGGAGATTTTTGTGTTTTAGAATCATGTGTTATGCTGTTTTAAAGATACAGTAATTAGGATACATATTTTACTTGGACTGATTTTTTTTTCTTACATGATGGTGGGGACATTGAACTTTCTAAGAATTTAATAATCAACATTTCCATACCAGCATTAGCAGCCCAAGGCTGCTATACACTGCCATACCTGCTGACATTCAAAATCTACAAGTATTGTATAAATCCTTTTTATGTGAAAAATAAAATGTTTTATAACTTATTTCCATTATTACATCAACATGACAGATGAGATTGCAAAAATAATTTGAGAAAAACCCTAGGGGATGCTGAATGTCTAAATGCTTGTTGCCAAACTCAAACTTCATCCTTGAACATTCAAAATTGTGAAATAGACAGATGCGATTAGAAAGTTAAATGTTTGGGAAACTTGGAATAAAGGCATTAATGAGGGGCAACAAATTAAAAAGAAGTTATCTATATGAACAAGAAGAGGCTGTGATATACCTATATGTAAAATAGAGGCATCAATTATATATTTTAATTGTATAAAACGCAGAGCTTCTTGGTATCTCTAAATTCAACCTAAACCCCAAGTATGATTACTCCTTTTATTCTCTTAGTGTAGGACTGCTTCTCAATGAACGTGAAATAAAGAAGAACAATGCATATGAGACAGTCAAGTGCAAATAATCACAGACCAATTATCCTAGAATTCTTGAAATGATTCTCTCTTGCAAATCTGTATTTATATTGATTGGTTGATTTCTCCAGTTTTTTCTTTCACGTCAGCATCTCATGAGTGCTGATTCTGCTTGGTACCCAGGAAGATGACCTTTGCTTCTAGAACCAGGTTCTCATTTCCTGGCTTCTGTTACTATTGGGCTAGTAGCATGTGCTAGCAGCAGATGGGAGAACTAACACAGAAGCAATGCTACCTATGCCTGTGGCTGCTCCCCTATCAGACCACATAGGATGGTAATGATTCCTGTACCAAATGCTAACTTCCAGAGAGTTAGTACTTTTTTTCAAGGGCCACTACATTCTCTCCCAAATTTTCTCTTTTCCTACTAATATGTGAATGTTGTATAACAACATTTGTATATCTCATCCATATAGTAACTTTCTTCTCACTATCCCATTCACTCTATTATTTAGTTCCTGCTGGAATTCTAGGGAAAAAAAGCAAGGCAATATATACAAACTCTTTATAAATATATGTGTTTCTATGAAATCACCAAAAGAAACATAGTGTTTAATACTTATATGAATGATTATTATTCATTAATTATGATTATTTATATATATTCAATTAATATATGTGCATATGCATGCATATGTTTCAGTTCATTTTTATCATACACTGTCTGTCTCACCATATAAGTTAAAAAATAATTTAGGGAGGCAGATGCTTGCTTTATTTCCAAAATCTTCAGTTTCCAACTCATTTAGTAGCAGCAAGAGTTGAAATAATACTCCCTTCCCCTTAAGATGATGTATTAGGCAATATCCCAGTATCATCACCCAGTTGATATGTACCACCTTTAATATTCATATCTGCAGTAGATACCCTTGTTCCCAATTTGTTTGGAGATATATAAATATATTTCAAAAAGTTAATGAGAAACTAAAGCCATTTATTTTAGTGCAAATTTGAAATTCATACATAGTTTTTCCATAATACATATTTCCATGAACTATTTGTCAATCTGTTTGCACAGATTTCAGTATTTTTACAGCAAAATATGTTTTATTTATTTGAAAGGCAGAAAGAGAGAAGGAGAGCAAGAAAGAACTTTAACATTTAATTCATTAAATTGCCCTTCAAATATGCCAAACCTTCAGGGCCAGAGCCAGGAGCATTTTAAGACTTCAGTGTGGGTGGCAGGAATGACTCTGTGGCCTCCTACTTATTGTTGTTGCACCAAAATAAACTGGTCTTTTAATTCTGTTAAATTTCAAGTACTTTTTCAAGTATCCTCATAGATAATGGTGTTTCCCACTTACATCCATTTGATTATTTTCCCAATTCTTTATGTTCTACGTGATCATGGAATAGAATATAAATGAATAAACACACTGAATTATCTCCATCTCTCTTATTCTAAAATTCCATTCTTTCTCCTGTGAGTCAATAAATAAATTAGCCTGATGTCCATGTTCTTTGATCAAATAACATCATCACTATTCACATAATCACAGGAAGTTGTGCACATTTCTCAATGTCAAATTTGAAACTTAGTCTTTTTTTTTCCATAAAAGGTCTCTTCTCTACACCTCTAGTTGGCATTTAAAAACCTCCATCTCTGCTATGAACTTCAGTGTAAAAGCTCTTTCCTACAAAATGTAAAATGCCAAAGTGATATTTACAGAACTGTAAATATCTTCTTCATCAAATTTAGAGCTATCACAGGGAAGGGCAAGAAGTCACTCCCCAACAGTGCTAAGGAAAATCAGAACAAAATCAAATAAGCAGGTTTTTGGTTAGGGTTCACCTAACTAATATAGGTGCAGACTTCTGTGTGATGAAGCATCAAAGAAGAAATGAGTGTTGTGGCAAGACCTAGGAATTATTCCTGCTTTACTACATCAAAACTTGACCTTGAGATTGAAATTTACCAATGACATCCCAAACATGAATAGGCATGAGATTTGACTGAGTCCATTATTATTGTTTGAAAAAAATAATGCTAACATCTAAGTCTCTGGAAGAGATGATGCCTTCTCTATAGGAGTCCTTGTGAAACAATACTTTTCTTCTCTGCTACAGTTTAATAAGACACGCCTACACAAAGCAAACTCAGTAGACTGTGGTGCCTTACGTAAAATGTATGAATTCCAACGCGAGCATTATCAGATAAGGTTTCTGGGTAATGCTAGATCAAAGGCAGGAAGAAATAGATACAAAACTGTCAGTGGACATGAGTTTGCTCATGCAGTAGACTTCCATAAAAAGGAAATTAGAGCAGGTATGCCTCAAAAGATGGATTTGTACAACCTTATACACAGTCTTCAGTTTGGGGGAAAAAAAACAGTAGCTTTAATAAGTCGCTTGTTTGTTTTGGTTTCAAGTGAGAGTCTAGAGATGGGTCTAGTGCAGATCGGATAAGCAGAAAGGCAGCTATTTCAGGGGTTGTTCTATCAGAAGTTGCTGGAGCTGGCTCAGGGGGTGTCAGGACGAGCTGGGATGGGCACAGAAGGCCTAGAAAGCGGAGAGATTGGAGACAAATGTCAGTACTAAAGACTGAATGTCCATATCAAAAAAGGAACATGCAAAGATATGTCTTAGAAATCACGCTTAAATAACTTGTAGAAAAGCAACAAACTAGCCTGAAAGATCATCTGAGCATCTTTATGAGGAAAGTTGGTGAAATTACATTTTTATACTGTGAGTTTGCAAAATGAAGACTGGTGGTCATTTTAGCTGTTTATAGAGAAGAATCTGAAATACAAAAATACATCCCCTAGCCCTGCCATGATAGGAGATATAAATTAAGAACTCATAAAGGCAAATTCTGAAGACATGAGTATTGATAAACACAAACACAAGGAAAAAAGAGACCAAAGGCATGGATTCTGGATAATGCCTGTGTTTAATTAGCACAGGAAACACTATTTCCGCAGACAGAATGAACGTGTTTGCAGGAGCAGGAATAAAATCAGAACATCCTGCAATAGTCAGATATGATATGGTACTGAAGACATTTCACATTCTAGGGTTCCAGTCACTGATTTTCTCCTTCACCTGGACAGTAGGAATAATATTAGTTCATGTCCTGAAAATTTGTAAGATTAAATTCAATGATGCAAGGATAATATTTGGTTCTATGCTTAGGACAGAGTTGCTGTGCAGTAAATTTTGGTAATAAAAAATCATGAAAGAGTAGCTCTTCCAGAAATTTTTAAAAATGTAGAACTTACTAGTAAATGTCATATAGGCTTGATTTTACAGATATGAACATGAAACCAGAGTTAGGTGGATATCTGGCCTAGTAGTTACTATAGGAGTTAAAACATGTCCCAAGCCTAATCCCCAGGTTGGTACCCGTCTCTGGTGCCTGATTCCAGCTTCCTCTAGTGTGCACCCAGAAGGACAGCAGTGAGGACTCAAGGAGTTAGGTTCCTGTCTCCCTCAGGGCAGATCTAGACTGTGTTTCTGGCTCCCAGCTTCCAGTTGTCCCAAAGTACAGGCATTTGAGGAATGAACCAGCAAGTGGGAAGACTATGTGTCTGAATCTACTTCTTCAATCAATAAATAAATGATTCTTAAGAAAGAAGCCAACGATGTTTTACTTTACTCAAAGAGCCATACAAAATACATTTAAATATTAGAAAGTTTGACTTGCGGTTTGTATTAAGGGACTCTACTATTGTGATAACATAGGGATAAATAAGGGGAGGAGAAAATATGAAGCTAGGAAAGGGAGGGAGGACCCCTATACCTACAAAACTGTACTATAGAGAATAATAAATAAAATCTTTAAATTAAGAAAGACACACAAAAAGAGCCACCAGTCTCTGGCCATATAATATTAATTACATGACAGTAATTAATATTTGCACTCAAATCCAGAAAAAAATGTACTCTTTTTTTATTGGTAATAACACTGTATTATGTGACACAGTTTTATAGGTACTGGGATTCCCCCCACCTCTCCCACAACCCTCCCCCCATGGAGGATTCCTCCACCTTGCTGCATAACCACAGTTCAAGTTCAGTTGAGATTCCTTTATTGCAAGCATATACCTAGCACAGAGTCCAGCATCTTATTGTCCAGATAAGTTCAGTGGCCTCTTGGGGAGACCTTCTCTGGTCTGAAGGTAGAGCTAACAGAGTAAAATCCCAGTCAGTTAAAAGTTGTACTGATGAGTATGTATTTCAGCTTGCTTGTGGAAATTTTCGTTTTTCCTCACACAAACTGGATTTTCCCAGAACTTTGCAGTTGGCAGTTTAAAATGGCATTTATCAAGCACATAGGCACATTATTAACTAATATTAATGCACTCAGGTCTGTAGTAGCCACCCATATTGCCTCCAAAAAAGCTTCCATAGTCTACCTCAAAAGAGAAGAGCTTGAAATTGTATTGCTTTCACTTTATAAAATATTGCTACTCAGGACATCTATTTTGAAATTAAATTGTGAGAATACTTAAATAAACTGTGACTATTAACTTCCTCTTCGACACATCGGCCTTACTGAGATATCCAAATACCCTCAATAAAGACAAGTTTATCAGTGATTCAAAAGAGTGAAACCTTTTTGTCAAGGTTTTGAAGCTAATTCTTGAAGCTGACATACAACAAGAGAGAAAACTCAAGATACATAAGAGGATTCTTCAGAAAGTTCATGAAGATAGAAGCAAGTTATAAATAAGCTGATTTTGGTTGAAAATATTTGCAATCCATGCACAGCTTCTGCATAACACATAATTTCCATTGAATGTTGAAGACATTTCATCTGTGCATGCTCACATTTTTTCTTCAAAACGAACTTTCAGATAAACTGACTACTATATTAAAATAAATATTTCACATTATCAGGAGTGCAAATGTTCTACAAACAGATGTCCTTAGTAACTTCGCTACATAAGTACATCAATCATGACAGTGAACATTTGTCACATAACTCTACCCATGACTTAATAAAAGAACAGATTATAAAAAAGGAAGTAGAATAAGTTGTAGCTACTTGTATCAATAGGCAAATATAAGATGGATTTGTAATAATTAGATCAGTCATGATTAAAGAGTGTGAGCATGCAAATTTGCACTATTTTGGGAGGAGTAACAGTGAGTAAAAACTATCAGGCATGGATTTTCTTGGGGACAGTGACAATGATCTAAAATTAAGTTGTGTTGATGGCTTCAGAGTCTCTGAACATATTAAAATGTGAAATTGTGCACTTTAAATGGATTGATTTTATGGCATGTGTTTTTCTCAATGCGGTTTTTCTAAAATGTCACTGCAGTATGATATCATATGTGTACATTTAAAATAGGATTTTTATAGCAATAACCATATGCATGAGATAATGATAAGGACAAGTCCAAAAGATGCTGACCCTAATTCGTGCCTGCATGCCAAGACAGAGGTGTGCACGCCAGACGCACAAAGAGCACTCAAGCAGTATTCTGTTTTTCTCTCGTGTGCTTTTATGATCTTATGATCACATTTAAAAACCTTAAGCTTTGCTATATTCTTTCATGTGGATACACTAAAACACTAGTTTCATATTAATTGTAACCATTGGTCTTCTTACCATGAGTCTGAATACTGTGGATGTTGACACTTTCCACCACAGGGTCACCTGTATTATCTCACTTCATGTTCACAATGAAGTTGCAGGTGAGAAAGTTAAAAACAAACGTCATCTCTGTCTCTTTCTCTCTGTATATCTGACTTTCCAATAAAAATAAATAAACGCTTTTAAAAAAAGTCTGCTTGAGTTGATTTGTAGAGTAGCTAAAAATGTTAATAAATTCCTATTGGAGGCAGCAATCCAGAACTGATGAACTATCAAAACTGTATGAGCAGGACCCTTGGAGCGCGCCTCATGTTGGGGATGGGGGATGGGTGGGAGGTAGGGTGGGGCTTTCCCCTTTGTTACTCCCCTAACCCTACATACAGGGCAAAATGATCATATTAGTGTGGAAACAATGATATTACCCACTTTCACCCTGTAGCCCGTGACCCTTTGTACCCTAATAAACTAAGATTATTAAGAAAAATAAATAAATAAATAAATAAAATAAATTCCTATTGGAGATAAAACCATTAGCCATGTTTTCCTGTTCTAGTGCAGTTCATCCGCCAGTACAACCAGCTCGTGCATTGTTCTTTATTTCTCTATTCCCTACCAGGAAAAAAAAATGTGGATATAATGAAGACAATTAACAGAAATAACATGTCATTGATTAAATACATGCTGAGTCCAGCTCTCTACTCTCATTGTCTCATGGTCCTGTGCTATAGATAGATACTAATGGCTTTATTTTACAAGTGACTATAACAGAGAGATTTTTTTTTTTTGTTACTTCTGCAAGGTTATAAAGTTACTGATGGAGATGTATTCCCTAACCACTGGCTAATGTGGTACGAAACACAACATTTCTTAAGAATATAATGTCTTATCCTTCTGGAATTTAAAACAAGGACTCACTACAATTTAGGAGAGTTTTTAAAATAACATTTTTATTTTTTTGAATTATTATTATTGGAAAGACACATTTACAGAAAAAAGCACAAAGAGAAAAACATCCACTAGTTCACTCCCCAAGTGTCCACAACAGCCAGAGCTGAGCTTATCAGAAGTCAGAGCCAGGAGCTTCTTCCTCCAGGTCTCCCACATAGTAGCTGAGTACCAGGGATTAGACCATCCTCTTCTGCTTCCCCAGGCCACAAGGAGGGAGCTGGATGAGAACTGGAGCAGCTGAGATAGAAAAATCAGAACCCATAGAGGATGTTGAATGCGGAAGTAAAGGGTTAGGCAGTGGAGCCATTACACCATCCCTAACATATAATTTTAATGAAGATAAATGAATATGCAACATGAAGTATATCAGTGTAATATAAAAACTGGTACTTTAGATTCACTTCTACTTAACACCTCTCTCTCTCTCACACACACACAAAGAAGCATTCATTACACACACACACACACACACAAAGATGTATTCATTAATCTGTTCTTTCTGTGAATTGTGAGTCACACCAACTCACTCTGTTATAGCCAGAGCTAGGGAGATAGAGTTGGCTTTCACCTGCTGGTTCACTCCTCAGATGGTTGCCATAGTACAGGCTGGGTCGGGCTTAAACCAGGAGCCAAGAAATCCTTCTAGCTCTCGCACTTGGATGGCAGGGCCCCATGTACTTGGACAGTCTTCCACTGCTTTTCCAGTGGCATCAACAAGAAGCTAGGTCAGAAATGAGCCTGAGCTGGTGCTCATATGAAATGTCAAAATTGCATTGGGCAGCAGCTTCACCCACTTCCTCTTCTTTTTTTTAAAGATTTATATTTTTTCTAAAGATTTATTTTATTTTTATTGGAAAGGCGGATATACAAGATCCTCGGTCAGATGATTCACTCCCCAAGTGAGCGCAATGGCCAATCCGATGCTATGCCAATCTGAAGCCAGGAGCCTCTTCCGGGTCTCCCACGTGGGTGCAGGGTCCCAAAGCTTTGGGCCAGCCTCGACTGATTTCCCAGGCCACAGGCAGGTAGCTGGAAGGGAAGTGGGGCTGCTGGGATTAGAACCGGCGCCCTTATGGAATCCTGGGTGTACAAGGCGAGGGCCTTAACCACTTGCGCCACCGTGCAGGGCCCCACCCACTTCCTCTTAACACCGTCCCCAACTTGTCTTTGATTAAATAGTTTATACACTAAAAAGAACATTATCAAATCCATTTTCTGACAGAGATAAATATGGTTGCTATGTTTCTAAATTTTCATTTTTTCGTGATAAATACATTTTCTAAATTTCATTTCTAACAGTATAGTCCCCAGTGTCTAGAATGAATACATTAATTTGGTTGTAAATTAATCACAGGTAGCTGAATTACTATTTTAAAGCTGACACTGAGGAAAAGAGAAACAATGTGCTCCAAAAATGAGATTAAGTCATTGGATTCTGAGCAGTAACATAAAACATGTCATTACTCTGGTGACATAATTTATAAAACAGTGATTTTAACAGTTAGATCACGACTCATGAAAATAATCTATTGACACTTAAGTGACTTCGAGAGTACATGTGGCTTCTTCTTAGGTTTGCTAGTATAATAGAAGAGTGTACTAACTGTGCCAAACGAGAATAAAATCACTGAATACTCAAATTCAAACACAGGCAAATCGATTTTGGATGTTTAAGATTTAAATATTATTATAATGCTTGTGTGTAAATAAATAGTTAATTTTCTTAGAAGGAAAACGTGCTGTATATGAAATTGTTCGCTCCCCAGATGCCCTCAGCAGCTGACATTGGCTCAGGCTGAAACTCGGAGTCAGGAACTAGATCCAGCTCTCCCACAGGCATGGCAGGAGCTCCTCTCCCTGCTGCTTTCCAAGTGCACGTTAGCAGGAAGCTGAAGGCAACAGCCCAAGCTGGGTTTTGGGTATGGCCTGCTGGTTTCTTAACTGCTGTATTAGTTGCTAAGCTAAATGTTGGTCTCTTTTTTTTTCTGTTTTAATGTGTGAGTCACATCAACAGAACTTTAACAACATTCATAATGTTGAACTGTACAGCTAATGAAAATTATGCTTTCAAATGATGTGTGTTGCACATCCCTTTATATTTTCTTATGCTTTGGGGAGGATTTTTGTGGTTGCTAGCCACCTTGAGAACCAAATGACTATGGTCTCTTTTAATCTGGATGGTGTTTAGTCCATGGCATATTAAAAATTACATTTTGCAGTTATTCTCTGAAGATTGAATGATGGTGTCAGCACCATTAGTTTCATTTACTCTCATGGTCATAATTAGATAATAAAGGATATGACTATACATAATCACAAATATTATTTACTTAAATATTTCTAAAAGGGTTATTAGTAGATTCTGTTCCAGTTGTCTATTACAGTTCAATATGTCAGAATTTCCCTTGGGTTATACTTCATTAAGATCTACATTATACAAAATAGTAATTACTTTGGGTCTGGTCTAAAAGGTACATGTTCAGTTTCATTGTATTATTTCATAATATGTTGAAACTATTATGATCCTGAGCCCAGTGTGCTGGCCCAGTAGCTAAAATCTTCGCCTTGAACGCACTGAGATCCCATATGGTTGCTGTTTCGTATCCCGGCAGCCCTGCTTCCCATTCAGCTCCCTGCTTGTGGCCTGGGAAAGCAGTCAAGGACAGCCCCAAACCTGGGACCCTGCACCCGCGTGGGAGACCTGGAAGAAGCTTTGGACTCTTTGCTTAGGATCAGCTCAGCTCCAGCCATTGAGGTCTCTTGGGGAGTGAATCATTGGACAGAAGATCTTCCTCTCTCTTCTTTAGGTAACTAAATATTCAGTTGTCAATTTGACTGATTTAAAAAGAGATAGGGATGATTTCTCTGAGTATATGAGAGTCCTCTAAAAACAAACAAGGATTGGTCGCATTCATGTCTCATCTTGTAATGGGAGAGAGTAGCAGCTGAGCTCTTACTCTAAGGATGAAGTGTATTCTGGCAGGCCATATAAAAGCTGGTGCAAGAATTTCATTCACATACATGTAGCAGGATGTGGGGTGAACGTCAGTAGTCAGAGGGGTGGGCTGTACTGAACACTTATCCACAGTCATTGTGTAGAGTAAGAGTCAGATGCGCGCACAAGCAGCCAGGAGACTGTGCCCTACATTTGGATCCCTCATTGCTACAGAGCAGCAGGAAGCCGTAGATCCCTTCTTGCACCATCTGTCTTAGGCAGCAACAATCCTCCTCAGAGAGCACAACGTTGCATGTAGAAATCTCAAAGACAGAAATCTCTAAAATCTAAAACATTGAAAGTCATAATCCCCATGTTAAAATGCTCAAACTTGAAATCCTGAAACCCTAAATCCACCAAATTGTGATTTCCTTGAGGAGGACGGATAGACGCTGTCGTAAGCGAGGCAGATGCCAGAGTCTGTGGAATGGATGAGTGCATTTTCAATCAGAGGCTGCTTCGGGTTATGTAGGCAGCAGCACATGTAATGGGAACCTACTTTGATTTCTCATGAATCTCATTAAAAGATTTAGGTTATTGGTCATCACATTTATTGCAGGTGATCTTATAAGTCTGGATTTTCACAATTAGCAACAATAGTGATGTGTCTATGCATTATAATTTTAAACTGTCTCTTTGTGACTATGCTTTAACTAGCCATCTCTGCTTCTCTCATTACTTTACCTATTTTTAACCTAGTTTTTCTAACCAATTTGCATAATATTATTATTTGCTAAGTGTACAGTGACCTAAAAGTTTTCCTGTCATTTTTTCCTGGTTATTATATGAATTCTATTTATTTTTATTTGGATGGAAGGTAGAGAGAAGACAGAGATAGTGAGAATACAGTCCTCCTCTGAAGCATCAGAGCTCTACAGCACATTAACTTCAAGGTGCAGAAAAGGAGCGAAATAATTCTATGAGGATGCTAATAGTATGATTGTGGGAAGGGCCAGTTTTATGCCTAGCCCTGTTTTACAGACCAATTATTCAGTAAATAGTTTAATTAGTTCAAACAGAAACTATGCCCTATAGGATGAAATTTTGTCGTTTCAGAGTACTGTCTCTGAATTGATATAAGCGAGTATTATTTGACAGTCTTATCTTTAAAATAAGCCTGTGCTAAAATATGTTAGATTTTAAACTGTATATTTGTAATTATACTTTGTTTTCTATTTTCTTAGAAACTTTTTAAAAAGATTTTTTTTTTATTGGAAAGTCAGGTATACAGAGAGGAGGAGATATTGAAAGAAATATCTTCCATCCACTTGCTTACTCCCTGAGTGGTTGCAACAGCCAGAGCTGAACTGATCCGAAGCGTCTTCCAGGTCTCCCATGAAGGTACAAGGTCCCAAGGCTTCTGGCCATCCTCTACTGCTTTCCTAGGCCACAAGTAGGGGGCTGAAAGGGAAGTGGAGCAGCTGAGACACATATTGGCGCATGCAGGGCGAGGACTTTAGGCACTGGCCTACTCCTCAGCGCTCTATATTTTATTTTCAAACAAAGATCATTGTAATTGGTTACAAAACAGATCATGATGGAAAAAGATGATGCATAAATGGAGTTTAAACACAAATGCTTAAGAATCATAGAAAATCTGAGCCCAGCACAGTATCCTAGAAGCTAAAGTCCCCACCTTACACATGCTGGGATCCCATATGGGTCCCAGTTCTAATTCCAGCCACACAGTTTCCCAGTACCCTGCACCCATGTGGGAGACCTAGAAGAGGTTCTGGGCTCCTGGTTTCAGATAGGTGCAGCTCCAGTCATTGTGGCCACTTGTGGAGTAAATCAACAGACAAATCTTCTACTCTGTCTCTCTTCCTTTCTATATATCTGACCTTCAAAAAAAATCATAGAAAATCTTCAAAGATCTCTTCTACTTAGATTTTTAAAACTAAAGCATATAAATTAGTTAATTGTGTAAAAGATGGAATAAAACACCCAAAACTGAGATATTGAAATATTTAATATTTTATTTATCAAAATATTATAAATGTATACTATAAAATCATCACATTATATTATTGGATAACATAATTAAAATCCAGGCAAGGAAAGCAAAAGACTTATTCATAGCAAATCCACAGTTCAAAACTAGGAAATAACCTAGTAGAAAATTGAAGAAAATAATATTCATGAAGTTGGTAAATTGGACAAGAAAAAGCAAATAGCTTAGATCATTTATTATGTTTATTGGAGGGTAATTCTAGAAATTGGTAATCATCATTTTGAAAATATGAAAATATTTCTAACAGACATAATTTGAATTTAATGACTCAAATTTATCATTCCAACTTTCCTTTCTACTATCCTGACAGAATATTTATACTTAATTTTATGCCAAAATTGTTTCAAACGGAGAACAAAATTGTGGAAATAAGCACTGGAGAATTGTCTAGGGACAGGGACTGAGCCTAAGCTGTTAAGAAACCAAACTGACCTGCTTGCATCCCAGATCAAATTGCTAAGCCTCCATTCCCATGCCTGCTGTCGATGTGAGCTCCGCGCTAATGCACACCCTGAGAAACAGCAGGTTCGTGTGCATAAGTCCCTGCACATACATGGGAACCTAGATTGGGTTCCTAGCTTCAAATCTCTATGACCAAACCCTTTGTGTTTGGGCCATTTGGGGAGTGAACCAGTACTGATCATGTGGGCTCTTGTGCCTTCTCTCTCTCTCTCTCTCTCTCTCTCTCTCTCTGTCTCTCCCCCCTCTTTTCTGTTTTCTGTTAAGTTTTAAAAAGAATAATAATAACATCTACCACATTAGCCATTTTCAAGCAAAAAGCACAGTGATATTTAGCACATTCACATCACTGTACAATAATTCTTTACTCATTAAATAACCTCATCTGCCCCTCCCCCTAGAGAAACGGACTTCTACTTGATAAATTCCAAAGAAAAATATTTTGTTTCTACTGTTACTGCTTTTTTGTCCTAGTCAATTTTTACTGTCTGCTTCTTACTCATACATGATGTAATTGTTTAAGTTTAAGAATAAAACAGAAAACATAACTTAGAGAAACACACACGTAAATTACTAAGACCAGGAGTAAGAAAGGAGGGATAAGCAATAAACATTCAATGCAGCAAGCAAATGCAACTAGAAAAGTTTTGTCTCGTGAAGTCCTGAGGAATAAAAATGCAACCAGGGGCTTGGCTCTTCACTTAAGTACTTTGAATTTTATCTGTAGTGCCAGATATGAGTCATATTTACACATCACGCTTTGCAAAGCAGCATGTATTTAATCTATAAAAACTGCCTCTTTGGTATGAAATCAGTTCTTACTTTGAGTCTTTGGAGTTGACTTGAAGGGGTGTAAAGCAGACCAGTCAGTATTCACCAACACTGCCTCTGTCCAGTCGGTGAACTCTGCTCTCCTGGGAGCATGTTGCTGGTGTGTGGCTGAGACGTGGGCCTGCATGCTCACCCATGTTTGCGGTATTGATTAGACCCCAGTACTGAGCGACTGCACTCAGTCCTTATGGTTGTCTCATCTGGGTAGAATAGTCAGTCAACTCATGCAGTCTCAATATTCAGATGTGCAAAAGAAACATGAGGCCTTGGAATGCATCAGCCACAGCTAACTCATGATACTTGGTTATTATAATTTCTCTCTTAAATATAATTCCTTCTATGCGAGAGCAGGTTTTTAATTTTTCCATTTACACCAATGTTGAATTTTGTTAGGTGTAGGAAACAGAGACTTCAATATATCAGTTCAGGGCCTGGCACGATAGCATAGTGGTTAAAGTCCTCACCTTGCATGTGCCAGGATCCCACATGGACACCGGTTCTAATCCCAGCAGCCCTGCTTCCTATCCAGCTCCCTGCTTGTGGCCCGGGAAAGCAGTCGAAGACAGCCCAAAGCTTTGGGACCCTGCACCCACATGGGAGACCTGGAAGAACTCCTGGCTCCTTTTTTCGGATTGGCTCAACTCCAGCTGTTGAGGTCACTTGGGGAGTGAGCCATCGAATGGAAGATCCTCCTCTCTGTCTCTCCAAATCTCTGTATATCTGCCTTTCCAATAAATAAATAAATAAATCTTTTTTTTTTAAACATGTCAGTTCAAGAAAAAAATGTTTCCTCTATTATTTGGAGTGCAGGCAATTCTTTTTCCTTTTGAAGAGTGATTTCAATTTCCACTTCATGGAAGATGGCTGTTAACATAAAAAGCAGGCAGGGACCCAATGAGGTGGAATGTCAACTAAGATAGAAGAGCAAACATGTTGAAATCCCTCCCTGCCCTCAGTGAGTTACCAGAAGGGCTGAGCATTCTCTTCCCTTAGCATACTGTCTTTTACTCAGAAAAGAGAAATGAAATATTAATTTCCCCTTGTTAGAGAAGACCAAGTATAACATTCTTTAAAAAATTTATTAGATTCTTTAAAGTTTCAAAGAGAGAAGGCATTCAAAAAAAAAAAAGAGCAGTTCTTCAGTTCTTGTCTGGCTCGCACCTCAGGTCAACTTTCTGTGGTAAGGATGCCATTCAGATCTATGGGAAAGTGTGACTAACAGAAGGAAGGAATATAAAGGAATATAAGGAATATAAAGATGGGGTGGTGTTTAACCTAGTTATAGGGGGCTTGCCTCCCACCTCTGATGACCTGGATTCAACTCCTCCCTCCAGCTGCGGTTCCAGCTCTCTGCCAGTAGAGATCTAGGAGGTGGCAGTGATGGCTTAGTGACGCAGCTTCTGAGATCTGTACAAGACACCCAGGCTGAGATCCCAGATGCTGATTTCTGCCCCCAGGATGCAGGATATAGGAGAGTGTCAAAAGATAAGAACTCTATCATTCTCTGTTTTCGCAAAATAGGGAGGAAAAGAGGAAGGAAGTGAGGGAGGGAGAGAAGAAAGGAGGGAAGAAGAAAAGAAAGAAGGACTGAAGGATGGAGGCAAGGAGGAAAGATGAAGAGAAGGGAGACAGGGGAGGGAAGAAGATACAAGAGAAGAGGAATGAGAAAAAGGAGGGAAAGAGAAAAGTTATTTGTAAGTTATTTGCTGGATTTCCTTATAATAGGATTATGATTTTGTGGTGGCAATGTTCAGTGTAACTAATACAGAGGTAATTTAATTTTTGTAACAGAAGATGACATTTAAAGGTTTATGTGGAAGTTGCTTCATGCGAAATTTCTGGATGAGAATTTCTATATGCTGATGCTGTACACATTTTTTCCAGAGTTTCTTAATATGACTTCCATTTCATCCTGTAAGTGTCTCTAAGCAACTCAGACTAGATGCAGATGTATCTGGGAAACCTCAGTAGCTCAGCTGCCTTTGTCACTCACCTGGCAAGCTTAATTTCATATGAAACGATGGTTTGCTCAGAACATTCTTTGATTAGTAACATTTGAATCTAAGACATAGGTAGGATACCTTTCATTGTCCTGATTTAATTACCAAATTATCACAAATATTAAACTTTATTATGAAAACAAAAATGAGTACAACAAAAACCTGAAATGAAGGTGATCTGGAAAAAATAGAAAGAGAAGGTATCTCATGGTGGTAGTAAAATTACAAGGTCTTCTAAATAGGGAAGTAAACATCTCTAAAGTGACCTATTGAGACAAGTTAGAGTCTATGTTCCACAGGTGTTTTCTCTCTCTCTCTCTCTCTCTCTCTCTCTCTCTCTCTCCCTCTCAGTGTGTGTGTTTGTGTGTGTGTGTCTGTGTCTGTGTTTTCATCAACCTGAGGGGTAGAGTGACAGCAGAAATTTCCATCTACCTGTTCACTCCCCTGATATCTACAACAGCTAGGGGTGCTCCAGACTGAAGTCAACATTCTGGAATGGCACTTTTAGGCTCTTTGGAGTCATTAAACTGAAACAGGGACAGACAGAAAAAAGCAGGAAAGTGTATGCAACATACTTGTCTCAACTTGACGCATTATTTCTGAGACAATCTACTTGGAAATTGCATTAGTTCTCACAAAGGCAAAGAATACTGACTAGGCACAAAACCTACTCCTTTATGTTAAAATGAATGATGCTGGAACTTACACCCGTATACTGGAGATATCAAACTCCACAGGGCTTCTTGTACTGGTATATGTATGATGATTTATTTGAAGAATTATAAGAAAATAGGGACTGGTATGCAGGTCACATGTAAATTTATAATGCAAGGTCAGAATTTTAAGAAATGTTTCCCTATTTTCTTTCATTTTTCTTTTTATTCCTTTTTTTTTATTTTACCCCTAGCCAAACTGTTTGATATAGTGGTACAAATGACACTAAACCTGTAATCTAGAAGACAGACACATCAAAAATGGATTTTGCTCATATTATGATTTCCCTTTCCTCTTCTACCTTTTGCAAATTAAAGCAGGTGTGTTTGCTGGGTGTTTAAACCAGATGTAGAGTTGGTGAAAAACCAGAAAAAAATAGTAGGGTTTCCACATCTCTCTCAGAGATAAGATTCAAATGAAAAACTTAAAACGTAGAATTCAGGCTTTAAAGTAAAACATTCTCTAACAAGGGAGTTATAAATTGAGCTTTAAAAATAATAATACAGTAATTATAATTCAATAATAAATAGAAGTTGTTCTATAGTCATGCCAATAATTTGGAATATGTTGGGTCTATAAAAGAGACATGTACGCATATATATATTTACGCGTGTATGTATGTGTGTATGTTTATTTTCTGATCATACATACTTTCCAGTGTTCAAGTTTTATATTTGAAAAAGTAAAATAGCTATTCAACAAATGTGATTGCTTCACTGCTTTAGTGCCAGGTGCTATTCTGCAGGAGGGAGATTCAGCAATGTACAATACAAAATCCATTGCATTGTCAAACGTTCTCGGCACATTTCATTATCTGCTTTATATAAGAATCCACATTCATCCCTCCAAGCTATGAATATTAAATGGAAATGAAAGAAAAAAATATTACTAAAGAGCACTGTTAAAAATCATGTAGTTGAATATAATCCATCCATTTTAGCGTGGGTAATATATGGGCATAAATAGATATGTAAGTATCACCTAATACTGAAGCTTCATCAATGCAGTTTATGAAAAAATTCAGCAATTCCAAGCAGCAGTAAGTTGAAGATCACTCATGGTATCCAAATTTCTGGAATTAAGGGTTTGGAAGAGAATGGTTCCCAGCAAAACAGATTAGAACGTGGTACCTTGAAGAGCTGATTTTTTTGGTTGACATTCAAGGTGGCTTTTATACCTTCAGCTCTCTACTATCTCCACCACACTCTCCCTTGAAGATTAGCCTACTGCGAGAAGAAAGCAAATGCTACAGCTGAGATACAAATTGAATGACTGTCTAGGGAGCTAAATAAATCCAACCAAAATCAATCCTAGGTTGTTAGCTAGAGATATGGTGCCCAAGAGTCCCACTTGCCACTAAATCTCCATAGGTCAACACTGCAACTGCATGCCTGCTTGCCACAGTTATCTGTAAAAACAAAAGTCAGACTTGGATAACCAATTGAGGTTACCTGATATAAAACGAGTAGATGGCAAAATGTGGATTTGTGACAACCCTTTGATACCCAGCTCATCACAAGTGGATCTGAGAATGCCATTGGAAGTCCAGCTCGTGAGCTTTGTAAGCTTCAGAGTCTTGATACTGCTTGTTTGCTTCCTTCTAGGAGACGGTCTTTTCCCAATAGGATGCAAGCAAGAGAAGCTGGCATTTCCTAAAAATCAAAGCCTCTGAGAATAACTCATTTACATTACATGACTTTAGGAAGACTTTAGGCTCTCCAAACTCGAGGTCTGTGTGGAAGATGTTGTATGGTGTGGATGTCAGTTAGTGACAACAAGGAAATCCGTAAGAAAGATAAGGTAATTTGACAGTTCCATTTCACTGAAATTTATTAGAATATTATAGCCATATGTGTGTGTATTTCATTCTCTGTACATAAAGCAGGTGCTATTCATAATATGCTCATATCTTAATTGATGTCTCTCTACAGCTCAATTTTCTTTTTTCCCTTTCTTTACAAAGGATACAACTGATCACTAGACACAAATAAACACCAAAAAAAAAAAAACTGTGCTTCAAAATTATGGACTCCTGGGCCTGGCGCCGTGGCCTACATGCTAAATTCTCGCCTTGAGCTCACTGGGATCCCATATGGGCGCCAGTTCTAATCCCAACAGCCCCACTTCCCATCCAGCTCCCTGCTTGTGGCCTGGGAAGGGAGTTGAGGACATCCCAATGCTTTGACACCCTGCACCCACTTGGGAAACTCGGAGGAGGTTCCTGGTTCCCAGCTTCGGATTGGCGCAGCACCAGCCGTTGCACTCACTTGGGGAGTGAATCATTGGAGGGAAGATCTTCCTCTCTGTCTCTCCTCCTCTCTGTATATCTGACTTTGTAATAAAAATAAAAAATACATCTTAAAAAACATTATGGACTCCTGAGCCTTTTTCTCCCCATGTCAAGATTCAATGTTTTTTGGGTTTGTTTTTGTCATACTCATTGAAGCATCTTTATTATTCATATTTCTTGAAAAGTTAATTCACTGAAATTTATATTCAGAAATACAAGACTCTAATATTCGATGTTATTTGGAAAGAAATGTGTTTAATAAAATTCATATCTAGCTCATTGTTATTAAAACAATTTCCTCCATGTATCCTAGTATTTCTGTAATGTTTATTTATTTATTTATTTGAGAGCAGAGAGATAGAAAACACTCACACGTGCTTGCCCACACAACTGTCAACAGTGGCTGACGATGGACAAAGCAAAGCTATGGGAAGAAAATCTAATTCATTTCCCATATATCATTACTATAGTATAGCTCTTCATACACAGTCATATGTCCACAATTGTGGGCATGGACAATGGCTGAGAGTCCAGCATTCTATTGTCAAGAGATAGTAAATAGTTTTATTGGGAGTCCATCTATCTCTCGAAGTAGAGATGCATACTGCATTGTATCCTCACATCTAGATGTGATAGTCTCCATTACACAATTACTATACATCATCTTAAATGAAAAGCCACAATACAAAATTAACAACAGGAAGAAAAAAAAAGAAATTAACAACACCATGAAGTTAAGTAACATGCTTGAATGACTAATGTGTCGCTGAAGAAATGAAAAAGAAAGTCCAGAACCTTCCCAAAGAAAATGATGCTAATGTATGATCTGTGAGTCATTGAAGAATTCAATGAGAAGAAAGTGTTTTGAAGAGATGAAACTCACAAAAAAGTTCTTATTTGCCTTTGGTTTTGTTGGGTGCTATTCTCTTCTCTGTCAAGAGAACATATTGAAGTACCTGCCCTGTAGGGCAGGTTTGGAAGAAGCATATTCTTTTAACTTTTCTTTACTGTGGAAGAATTTTATTTCATTTTCAAAGACAAAAGAAAGTTTTACTTGATACATTATCCTGGGTCGACATTTTTTTTTTTTTTTGGAAACTGGAATATGTCATTCCATTCTCATCTGGCCTGTAGAGTTTCCTGTGAGAGGTCTCCTGTGGGTTTAATTGGTATTCCTTTATATGTCATTTTATTTTCTTCCTGCACACATTTAAGGATCTTCTTGTATTCGATTGAAGAGACCTTGATAATCATGTGTCATGGTAAAGATCACTTTTGGTCAACCCTGTTGGGAGCTCCCTGCCCCCACCCTGGATGTTGTTTCCCAATTCTTTCTTTACATTAGGGAATTTTTCCCTTATTATTTCATTGAATACATTTTTAAACCCAGATTCTATTTCTGCAATTTCTGAGACTCCCATAACTCTTATATTTGGCCTTTTAACAGTGTCTTTAAAATCTTGAATACTTTTTTTTATCTTGACCCAGCTCTGCATCCAGCGTTTTGTTTGTTTCCCCCTGGTGACAGGAAATATCTTCTAACTTTGAGATTCTTTCTTCTGCCTCCTTCATTCTATTTTGGCTACTTTCCACTGTACTTTTAATTTGCTGCTCTGTATTCTTCATTTCTGAGGTATCATCTTTCATTTGATTCATTTCCAGTGTAACATATTCCTTAAATTCTTAGAATTAAATTTCTTTTAATTTCTTAATTAAATTTCTTTACATGCTGCTCGTTGTTGACAAGAAGGTTTATAACAAGTGTTTTGAATTCTGTATCCCTCATTTTTTCATTGTCATCCTCAGTGAACTGTGAAATTGACAAAGGGTTATGATCCTTTGCAGGGAGTCTTCGGTAATATCCATTGTACCTCTGTCTCTTCTTTTGTTCTTGGTCATTGTATTTCTGGTTCTCAGAGTCTTCTCCTTGAAGCAGGATTCTAAGCTGTTGTCACCCACAGGTCTACAGTTCAATTTCACTTACTGTGATTGGCATATGGCTCTTTGTTTTGTTGTTGTTGTTGTTTTGTGTTTTTTTTTAAGATTTATTTTTATTTATTTATTTTTTATTGGAAAGGCGGATATAGAGAGAGGAGAGACAGAGAGGAAGATCTTCCCTCCGATGATTTACTCCTTAAGTGAGCGCAATGGCCGGTGCTATGACAATCCGAAGCCAGGAGACTCTTCCAGGTCTCCCACGCAGGTGCAGGGTCCCACAGCTTTGGGCCGTCCTCAACTGCTTTCCCGGGCCTCAGGCAGGGAGCTGGAAGGGAAGCAGGGCTGCCGGGATTAGAACCGGCTCCCATATGGGATCCCGGGCGTACAAGGCAAGGACCTTAACCACTTGCGCCACCGCACAGGGCCCTGTAAATGGCTCTTTGTATGCAGTCACTTGTACCACTCCCTCCAGCAAGCTCCAGGTCTGGGTTCTTACGTTAGATTTCCAACATGATCTCTGTCGCCCCAGCTCCTGGCTCACCAGTGTCTACCAGTGTCTACCTCCTGTGATATCATGCTGAGGCTGCACCATTGACTCCCACTTCCAGTTGAAAAAGGTCCCGGGATTAGGGAAACACCGAGAGTCTATGTAGCTAGGTTGTTGGTGGTGCTGATCTTGCCAGAACTTGTTGGCCATTAGGTCTGAGGACCACACAGACCTATTTTGACCCACACGATGCTGTAGTTGGTATTATTTTCCTGTGGGACCAGTATAATGCACTGAGCTCAGTGAGTTCTCATTTAGCTCAGTGAGTTCTTATTGTCCCCTGCAGTCTTAAATTGCTTGCTACTCTGTACAAGATGGCACTTGTGCCTTCAGGTCTGAATGCTACCCGAACCTATCTTGGGTAGAACCTGAAGGATGCCACGTTGTTGTACTTCACTGAGCCAGAGTTGATTTCACTCCCAGCTGAGTACATACACAGTATTGTCTATAGCCCTTCCCTCCTTAATTAAAATGGCAACCGATATGGCTCCAGGGGCAGACTGGTTTGTGAAATCCACCCTGTTCCCTCACTGCCTCTCTGGGGTCTGCTGCTCTATCTCTGCTCCAGGTCAAATCAAAAAACCAGCAAGACAAGCATTCTTTTTCTGGGTTTATTGCCTGAGCTCCTGGTAGACGGCCCTCTCACCTGGTTGCTGGAATCCCAGCTGCCTGTGTGATTGGACCACCACTTGCTGAATACCACTTGGGTAGCAGTCATTGCAACACCACATGGTTGTGTCTACTCCTTTCCTATGTCTGTCAGTTGCCAGGTACCCTTCTGCTGTTGTTCTGTTGCCTCCTATTTCCTGGAATTTGCCTTCTCTGCTTCACACTGGCTAATATCTCTCTGTCTGTTTAAATGTGTCCTTACCCTACTCTGCCATCTTGATTCTCTCATTATTTCTCAACTATACCTTAAACTATGTGTATACTTCTGTTGTCTACTATATGATTCAGTTACTAAAATGGCTTAATCAGTTTTTAAAATTTCTCTTTACACAGCAGATAGTATTACATGGGATATTGCACATAATCCTTACAATGACCTTGACTTAAATATTGTTAACTCCCTACTGATTAGCAAACTGAAGCCTGAACACTTTACATAATATGTGCAAATCAAATTTCCATGCCTTCATCTATTTCCTCTCATACAGAGAGTTGGCATCAAGTACTTGGAAAGTTCTTTTAGAGTAAAAGAATATCTAGTGTGAAAGTTATCATGACATTACATGATTTTCTCTTGGAAAAGTCCAGAAAATGAAATCATACATGTTTCTGTCCTTGTGAGGGTGTGCGTTTTAATACGCTTATAACCCTTACTGTTGTCTGAGCTTATGCACATTATCTCCCCAGACTCATTTTATTCATTCATAAAACACTATACTGTCCATCTCAGAATGTGTTTGGAGATTAAGTAAAACAATACCTAAATTACACAGCATGTCATTTGACTCGTTCAGAGTACTCACACAATGTTAGGAAAGGCATTCTATGGGAGGCTTAGGGTGAATTGCCAGTTCAGATATTATAACCAAACACAGCAAAGAAATATCTGGGAATGGGCAACATAAAGGTTATAGGTGTGTGAATATTTCTCAAAGTTCAGGCTCTACTTCAAATTTCTATTTTTGCCAGGAGCCAGGAGCCTCTTCTGGGTCTCCGACGTGGGTGCATGGTCCAAGGCTTCGGGCTGTCCTCAATTGCTTTCCCAAGCCACAAGCAGGAAGCTGAATGGGAAGCGGGGCCACCAGGATTAAAACTGGCTCCCATATGGGATCCTGGTGTGTGTAAGGCAAGGACTTTAGACACTAGGCTACCGTACCAGATCGTATTTAAAAATTATTAAACAGTTTAATGTAATTTAACATTTGTTTTCATGTCCCTAAGTGTACACTAATATCAGGAAAACTAATGACTCATTATATGCTTGAATTCTGTGGAGTTGTCATAGCAATTAGCTGCATGGTTTATCTTCCATAGTTGTATATTTGACCTATCGGTATACAGATAGTTCGTCATCCAAAGGCAACCAGCTTTCAGGCCAGCAGATTTCTTCCCACTCCCTGAGAGGACAGATTGCCAAACTCCAGTTTCAGTATAAAAAGTCACTGAAAAGAGAAAACCCAAGCCACTGATGAGAAGTCACAAGACAACAGGTAAATTCTGAACTCTTAAGCAAATCCAATTGACTTGTTTTAGGTTTCCTCAGAGGACTTTTGTACCCACACACATAAACATATTCTGTTTCTTAATACTTTCATGCATAATACACAGTGGACAAGGGATGACACGATTAGGTATATCTCTAAGAATTCACCACCCCAGTGCTTCCCTAGGTGATCAAAAGGTGGACTTTTACTTTATGCCATGAAAAACACTTTAATTGACAATCATAGTAAACTATTATAGAAAAATATTTCTTAAAATTTATTTGAAAGACAGAAACAGAGATAGAGGGAGGGAACGAGAGAGAGAAGAGAAGGAGTCAGAGAGATAGAGACAAAGAGAGAGGAATCTTCTGTGTGCTGGGTCACTCCCCAAATGGCCAATATCTACGCCAGGCTGGACGTAGGATCCCAAAGCTCCACTTGGTTCTCCTGCGTAGGCGACAGTATCCTCATACTTGGGGAATCTCTTGCTGCTGAATAATAGCTGGGACTTGGGTTGGGTTCACATTGGATGCAGGTGTTTCAGGTGTTTAAGGTGTTCAGGCTCACTGGTGATATTGGAATACCATACTCATATTCTGTTAGATAATTCTGAACCTTTTACTTCAGTCAGTGAAGAAGTTATTAGTTAAATGTCTCATCATACAGAACTTGGACTTCCCAGGCTGTGTCAGCACTTCCATACATCTTCCACTTTTGCAAGAATCCTAAGCACCTTCAAACTGAAACAAATCACCCGACACAAGAGTAATACACCTCTCAGAAAGGCATATTCATTGTAAGTTGTTAGTCATCTAACATGCTTCATTACATCTGGCTCTTAAGAAATTATTAGTACTGAACAAATATGGATTTATTACTTAGAAGAATTCCTTTCTTTCATTTTTGAAGCCACCGTAGCAACACCGTTATTTTTAAAGATTGTGCTCCAATGTGCAATTTGATGAATTTATCTCCTCTCATCTACACAGCAATATCTCTTTTAGTGAGGATAAATTTTACAAAAAAATATAGCATTCCTTTGTTCTAATATTTAGGTGAGGGCATTTTTATAGCCTTTTCCTTAAACATTTCAATGCAGCTGTCAGATTTAATTGAGATATATGCAATTAAAATTGTAAACAACCTAGACAAGTTTAATATAGACTGAGGACCTTATCTAAGAAATGTTGTGTTTTAGCTTAAAACCCAATGTTCAGCTATCTACTTATTGCCTGAGTTTTTGTTTTAAAAATTCTGTGTAGATATTATGATCAGTAAGATACATTTTCACTGAATGTACTCATATTTAAATGTGTACATTTGTGACAAATACGCTATGTTTACTGCCAGAACAATGCTGACAAATAGGAATTACAGTATATTAAATAATTTTAAGTAATTGAATTTGTGCCTTTAGGGTGTGGGTAGGAGACACTAATATTTTTATCAAATAAAAATATGTGGCTAAACGGTGAGGTTGAGTTATTTACAATGACCATATATTCTGCCTACTTAATAGGATGCATTCTTCAATATTTGAAAGAGGAAATACTGGGGAAGAGTTTATGCAACACAAACACTTAGACAAAACTTTAGCTTTAATAAGCTTAAATCGTTAAAATATAACCAAGAATATGCTTTATAAAACAGCACAGCGCATGCTTCTTTATAGGATAGTATTATTACTTTTCATTATTTTCCAACCTTGTCCATAGCTGTAGTAGAAAAGTGTTAGTAATCTAGGTAATTATCTGTTGTGAATGGAAACACTTTGATAATTCTAAGATCTAAACAATAGTTTTTTTCTTTACCTCAGCACTTTAATGATGCTTTAGAGATGAATTTAATGATCAGTGTAAAAAAAATGGACCTTTATCTAGCACAGGATTCTTCTCACAGAATAACACTTTCTAGATATCCATCTACTTTAATCCTTTGGGAAAAAAAAAACACCACTAGTCAGATTTTATAACTCCCACCAACAAACCTTTCTGTACTCTCGCTTCATTACCATTAACTCTCAACCACACAGCAGTTCCAGAACCTATTCTACAAAAAGCAGAATGAACTACCTCCAATCAATATCTTCCCCAAAACCACCTTGTGTACGTCCTTTATGGCATTTTATTGCTGCTACTGTCATTAAATCAATCCAGGCATTTCATTTAATTGATTCTTTTGTATTATCAGTGATTCTTCAAAAAATGCTTGTATTACTGGACATATTTTTAAAGGCTTCTTTCTTTTTCATGAACTTATTGGAATAACCAGGAACAAAAATCATAAATTTGATGTATTGCTTCACTGGAAATTTAATTTTCTGTGGGTCCCAGCTTTTACATTTGGCTAAGGTTTAAGAGCTCAAAGTATTATTCTTGACAACACGTTAAATGTTTGAGGTATGGATGTATAATGGAATAATGCAATAAATGTCTTGTGTCCATATTGATTTTTTAGATGAATCTGCTTTGAACCTTCTGGCACCCAGCAGCCCAATATCATTTGATTATGGTAACCTTTGAGTTTTGTTTTTTTTTTTTAAAGTGTGTGGCACTTCTGTCCGCAAGTGTCATCCCCAGCAAACTCTTACTGACATAAGAATTGATCCCCATCCTCTCTCACTCCGAGGTAATTTAAAGGAATTAGACTTTCCAATGCCGCTCTTCCAGGAGAGCCAGGCAAGGCCAAGGAGTAGGGACACAGTCTAAGGTTTTCTACAGTGTGTCTCTTCAAGAACATGTTCCTTGAGAGTCATTGAATTACTGGGACATAGGGCTTTGAGACATGTGACAAACGGCAAGCAGTACGTCACACCTTAACATATGTGAGCTTCGTGATGATGTTACCATATCTCTTAGAAATGCAGATGGGATTATCTGTCCAGATGAGGGTAATTGGGAACCCAGCAAAGAGGGATCATTGAGAAGCCATTCTGCATGATCAGTAGATGCCTCAGAATCAATGGAAGAAAAAAGCAGCAGTGAGAAGCTGTGATGGGGAGGAGAAAGCAAAGCAAGACAGAGAATGGATATCTGTCAACATCTTCATTTCTGAGTCTTTGTGTTTCCTAGACCCTACCCTGAATATTTGTTAAAGTGAGGAGTTTCCTGAACAGTCCCTTAGACATGTTACATCTCAAGGAAGATACTCGAATCTTCTGGCAGAGTTCCCATTAGCCTGTATTTGAACAGGTAGGGGAGAAATGGCTGAGGATAGAAGGAAAGGGAGGAAAGAGTGAATGAATGAATTAAGGAACAAGGAAACCAGTATTTATTGAGAAACTGATAAATGCATTTACCAACTGTATCGTAATACCTTTTACTCTTATAAATTCAGAATTTTTTTCTCTGTCTTTTTTCTGGTACTTTTCCTAACATGGAGCAATATTTCAAAACAAAACAAATATATTCAAAAATGTTATATTCTTTTTGGTATAAGTATTTTTTCTTTGATTCCTGTGATTGAAGATATATTGTGAATTTTCGGTTTTAGAGCACAGTTTCTTTCTTTCCTCAAAAAGTGTTGAAGTCCAAACCATGTGGGAGAAGCAGAATAAATTCTACTCACGTTGTGTTGGCCAATGCCTTCATGCCAATCTGGCAATATTTTTCTTTTCATCATCCTAAACTCAATTTCACTAATATTATTCCATAAGGATTCCAAGTTTTGAAGAATATATTCATTCATTGTTCAAAGAGACTTATTTGCATTTGCAGTAAACCTATCTTGGGGGTCCCAGGCACTGTTCTGTGTCCACAGTTGAATTGCTGTTAGGGCCCCAGCAACCAGCCAACCATCCTTGTTCTCAGGGACTTAAGAAACCAAACCAAAACTAAGCTAAACAAACAAAAAATATCCACCTGATCTTTAACAGCATCAGTAGCCTACTAAATGACAAGCCACTGAGGCACACAGTAAAAACCTTTAGTAACTATTCAGAGAAAGAAAAGCCCAGACCATTTTTGCGAAATAAAGGAAAATTACTTTTATAAACTTTTAAACTTCTAGTCATGCAAATTTTGGCTTTTAAATTTTCAATTTGGAGAAATGTGTGTAATGTTAATTGGACTATTTATCAATTGTCATTATATCAGTTTAGTCAAATTTAAATTCTGCTCTCAGCATTCATTTTTCATATCATTTAATATTGCAGAGTGCAGCCTTTTAACTGTGTGCTTTCCATGCAAAACCATCAGGCATAAATAATACCTGAGTAATGTGTAATCCTTCAACAAATAGGGTTGAGTCCTTTGAGAATGCACAGACTGCAGAAAATGTTTTTGATCATCCTAAACTAGATAATGAAATTGTTAGGGTACAAACGTTGTCCATATTGTCACGATAGAAATCAACAGCAAGGTTTAAAATTCGTATGTTACCTATTCATAATTTTACTGCTTTAAATGCCATTAAGAAAAATATGTTCTGCATTCGTTTTGCTCTACTTCACAACAGCTACTAGATTTTAAACTATAAAGTAACTGAAAGAAAAATCATCACAGCTCTAAAGGACTCAAATACAATCTGGCAAAATGTTATTTGAAGTCTCTGAGGCTACTAAAGGCCAAGAACATGGAAGTTTGTTTTCCATTTTTACTGACTGGGGTTTTATACGGACCAATGGCCCTTTCATTTCATAGTATTTTCTCAATCCATTGCGTGAAGTTCCTGACTCACAGAAGGCAGAGCTACGATGGACAGCACAAAGTTACATCTAACAGTGACTTGGCAAGCTGTTATAGTGCATTAGGCTGCCTTTGACCTCTTCCTCATCTCACTGAGATGCAGAGCAAAGCTCTCCCTGAACTGTTATTTTTCTCCTAAGATCCATAGCTTGTCAAACCTTCAAAGAGAGCGTCCTGATCATAAGAGAATATGCTGGCAGTCTATTGCCCCCAGATGCTTCCAGAAGAGTCCGGCTGGTTATTTCGACATTTTTTTTTTTTTTACTACAAAACACTTGATGGCAGTAACTTTCTACCTGAAGTCATAGTGAAGAGAGTGGATTTTATCTGATGGAGCATACATTCATGACTGCCCTGTGTTTGTCTTGCTGAATAAGGAAGTATATTGAACATAATCGGTGAGGAAAGCTTTTGTTTTCTTCTTTTATGGTTGCCTTTTGCTACACTTTGTTGTACTTTGTAGATATATTACCTCATATTGTTTCATTTATATGGACTCTCTAGGTAGGCTATAAAATTCCAGACTGGTGGTGAGGATTTCTAATTTGTAAAAATCCAACTTGTTTACCTAACACCAAATAAAATGTGAAGAATAAAATCTTCCTGAAATAGTGTAGGGCCCGTTCTTCCAAGGGTTAACTCCACACCTTAGCTTGTTTTTCAAGGGATAAAAGGATGTTGGGCCCTGCGCGGTGGCCAAGTGGTTAAGGTCCTCGCCTTGCATGCCCGGGATCCCATTTGGGCGCCAGTTCTATCCCAGCAGCCCCGCTTCCCTTCAGCTCCCTGCCTGTGGCCTGGGAAAGCAGTTGAGGACGGCCCAAAGCTTTGGGAACCTGCACCTGCGTGGGAGACCTGGAAGAGTCTCCTGGCTTCGGATAGGCATAGCATCGGCCGTTGCGCTCACTTGGGGAGTGAATCATCGGAGGGAAGATCTTCCTCTCTGTCTCTCCTCTCTGTATATCCGCCTTTCCAATAAAAAAAAGGGGGGGGGGATAACAGGATGCACAATCTTGGCCTGATACTTTTTGCTCCTGGCTTAACCACAAGTTCCTGCTTCCCCTTTATCAAGATGGCCCTGGGGGTCTTAGGAGCTGCTTGAGTATTGGAAAAGTACGGGGGGGGGGGGGGGGGGTGGGCGGAGAGTATAAAAGGCAGGCTAGACTTCAATGAAGCGGCCTTCTCTTTACAGGAATGACCCAATGTGTGTTGTCTTTGTAACCCTAGTCCCTCCACTCAACTCGGGGCACACGGTGACGCGGGCGTTGCCGACAAAACAGCTAACCATTAACTAGTGAAAGACCAAATTACCTGGAAAGAAGTCAATTCTATAATAATTATCTACAAAATTATAAATTTTATTTGCAAATTAACACATGTTATTAAAACAACCATTATGATTTATCATTACTTTTAATTGATACAAAATGAGTATATTTCACACTTTTCACAATACAGATTTTAAAACAGGGGGATCCTGCTTCTCTTCTCCCTCCCATAATCCACTCCTTAATATTTTTCTGAAGTTATAACAATTGCATCTTCATTTCCCGGCTGCTCCACCTCCCTTTCAGCTCTCTGCTTGCAGCCTGGGGAAGCAGCAAAGTATGGCCCAAAGCCTTGGGAGCCTGCAATCACATGAGAGATCCAGAGTAAGCTCCTTGATTCAGATCAGCTGAGCTGCAGCCATTGTGGTCTCTTTGGGAGTGAAGCAGCATCTCCTCTCTGTAACCCTCCCTTCCTGATGAAAATAAATATTCTCTTTTCTTTAAAAAGAAAAATGGGCCCAGCGCGGTAGCCTAATGGCTAAAATTCTAGCCGGATCCCATATTGGGCACCGGGACTAATCCTGGAAGCCCTGCTTACAATCCAGCTCCCTGCCTGTGGCCTGGGAAAGCAATCAAGGTTGGCCCAAGCCTGGGGATCCTGCACCCACATGGGAGACCCAGCAGAGGCTCCAGGCTCCTGGCTTCAATCGATGCAGCTCTAGTCATTGCAGCTGCTTAGGCAGTGAATCACAGAGTTTAGCATATGTTATGTTTGTAATTTTTGTTTTCTTTTTAAGTGATTGATTTGAACATGTGACAGGAGAGTATAAGCAGTCATGATCCATCAAAGTGCAGAATTCCATGTGGGTCTCCTCCTGCAGGAGGCAGGGACCCAAATACCTAGACCGTCTTACATTGCTTTGCCAGGCACAGCAGCAGGGGGCTGGGTTGGAAGCTGAGTGGCAGGCCCTGCAGTCTGGAACGCCAGCTTTGTGCAGGCAGCATAAACCCCTGCAGCAGCACAGCTGCTTCTGCATGTGCTTCAGAAAGGCTGCAGGAATTTTTCCATGACTCACGCACTTAGGGCTCCTTAACTACCTAATCCTAGCACCAGAGAACAGGGCATTAAAAGAAATCTTCACTGTAGACCAAAAAAAAAAAACTATATCTTTTCACTCCTAATATTAATCTTGCTTCTGAATTCTGGCACGGCAGAGGGAAAAATCCACAACCTTTATTTCTTAGAAATATCTACATATTTTGAGATGACTGCGTATTCTACTCTTCCAAGACTAAGACATTTCACTTTCCCTATAGGACAAACTTTCAACTTCTTAATATACTGAATTCAACTGTAGGAGAACCAATCTGTGTCCTTGCTCTACTTCCAATCCGCCTCCCTGTTGGTGTGCCTGGGAAAGCTGTGGATGAAGGCTCAAATGCTTGGGAGGGCTCTGGCCTCCTCTGGTGAAACCCAGATGGAGTCTCAGCATGTTGGGCTTTGGCCTGCCCCAACCCCAGACATGGTCACTGGGGACTGAACAAGCAGATGCATGATTTCGGTCTTGCTGCTTTTGTGCCTATCGAATGGATAGATTGTTAATGAACAACAACAATAACAACAGCAACAGCAAAAGCTTCTGAAAGGTTTCTCACAGATGCCTTTTTCTGGATGCATTCCAGTTTGTTGCCCATCATCTTAAATTGTGCATGCACATTTGGAAAGCACCAGTGATGCATACATACACCCATACATCTATACATACACGCATACACATTTTTTTAAGTTTATGAGACAAGGGCTATGAAGCAGTGGTTTTATTGCTTCCTCTGATCTGAGCATCATCTTTAAATAATTTTAAGTATTAAAACCAACTGAAGGTGACTCAAGTGAGCAAGATGAAAGTCTGTGATTCACAATACGTGATTTTTACTTGGGGGATTATGGGAACGCCTCGAGAGATTCACAGTAAGACTAGGATCATCAGAAGAATAAATGACCTTTGTCAAAATGTATTTCCATTGCTCAAAAGCACGTAATTATTATTACTTTCTACAATCCAGACAGGATTGTAAAACATAATTTCCGTGTAAATACTTTTCAGTAAGTTAACCTGGTTCCTTTATAGCAAGAGAGATAACATTGTAATCAGAACTGAAGTTCTCTGTTTATAATATGGCTCATCTAGGAAATGCAAAGAACAATTAGAAATGAAGAACCTTGTCAATTTTAATTAGGAGAACAATACAAACCTAACGTGGGAGGTTATGTTCTCTCATCCAATAAGCTTTTCACTGAAGATCTAAAATGCATTTAAAAACACATAAAACCAAATCAGATCCAATTTTTAAGGGCAACTGCTAATTTTTATCTGCTTGTAGTTTTTCAACCCACATATAAATAATTGTTTTAGCTTTGTATCTGATACATAAAGTTTAAATACTACAGGATAACTGAATAGGTTCAATTATGAAAAAAGAACCAAATCAGAATCCATTATAAATTAGAATCTCTACTATTAAATAAAAATTACTTCCATAAATATTGACAAAAACATGAAAATGATGAGGAATTGCTAATTTTTAGATGTATCACTTCACGTTCTTCTGATCACATAGTAGACATAATCAGACTTGCACAAAATTTTTAAAGAAGCTAGAATAGAGAAAAAGAAAATAAACCAAACATCATACTATATCATCGAAAAGTAGCATTTATTTTATAATCAACATTTTTACATAGTACTTTCTAATGTAATATATTATCTTACATCAAAATTTAATTTAGAATTAACTTTAATTGTTCACATAATTTAATAATGTCTAATACAAATCATTTAGAGTACTACTACAAATACATAACATATAAATCAATTTATATTTTCATGTATGCATATATTTTGAATTAGATAATTGCATGTATTCATTTTTCTGCTAGTTCAGCAGTTATTAGTTTTTCCATAGATAAATATTGGATATAATTAAATTCAAATTTATGTTCATAATAGCTTCTTTCCATACACCAAACCCATGTGTAAGAACAACAACTATTAGTTTGTGCAGTAAATAAATCTAAGCTCTCAAAATTTAAGCAAAAATGCTGTTTAGACCATCGTCTAAAACATGTACAGATGGTTACTTAAGGTTCCATCTACTTTCATTAGTCTTCATTCCTGGCATGTAATTTTTATTAGTTGAATAAATTATTTTTATTTTAAATAAGATACCCTCTATTCATATATAAGAACTAGGCCAACAGTCTTCAAACCTTTATTTAAATACTACCTAAGAGAATTTTGAAAATGTATAAACCCTTCACACAATTTTTAGTTGATGATTTTTTTGTAAAAATTCAAGTCATTGCAAATTATATAATTTCTAACATGCTGTAGTTAGTGACATTTTAAAATTAAAAAAAAAAAATCTTACATCATTTTAAGACATAGCCAGTAGAACTCAAATATGGTAGCAACTTTATACTTGCCATTTTCCTGTACAAAAGATACAAGAAAACCTCTCCAGCTGAAATTTAGCATCATGACTTTCCCCCTGAACTTGTATAACCATTTTACTTAGACAATTTCATGAAGATGTATAGGTTCTCAGTTTGCATTGACCCCTATCATAGTTATCGGTAATAGGATGTGTAGATTAATGTTAAACTTTTTCAAACATTTTCCTCTGATTATGCAATTCCTAAGAACCTCTCTTAGTGGACATAATTATAATTGTTATTGTAAAATATGAGTACAACATCATGAATATAGAGTGTGTTTCATAATAAGCATTACACAAAAAGAAAAAATTTAGAAATGCATCTCTTAATGAGATGAATGCATTTTTTCCCTGATTAATCTTTGTAACTAATGATGAATATTATTTATTGCCAGAATAAGATCAGTTTCGCCATCAATTCTATTCAATTTGACCATTATTAGATAACAAATCAATTAGATGCCTCTTCAATTTTGTTGAAAGCAAAGAATTAGCAACTGACTTGCAAATGGATTTGGTATTCTCATTAGTTTCATGTACTACCTCATATAAATGTGTACATTTGTAAGTGTCATTTTATTTAATCTGAAGTAGGGCTGGTGCACTAATTTAATGATGGGCATGACGAAGGATGGAAGGAGGAAATGTGTCCTTGTTTTGCCAAAAAAAAAACCTGAAAAGGAGTATTTGGAGAAGGACACTAAGTATGTGCTCTCAGGCCAGTCGATGTTATCTTTTAGTATTTACAGAAGTTAGAAGACCTTTGAAAAGTCAGTGTTCCGTTAGCAAAAGGCCCATTCTGAGGCAGCCTTGAGAGACAAAGCTGTTACTAGCTCCTGGTGTCCACATCAGCTCAATCCAAGTTTCTCTTTCAGCTTGTTTCAAAGTTTCTAAGTTTCATTTCCTGGCCAGAGAAGTAGGGATGCAGAGGAAGGGATTCTGGATCCCTAACTGGTAACCAAACTTTTCGCCCAACTGTTTGAAATGTCCAACTCCCCTGAGTTGTTCTTGACAGCGGTAGGACTGAGTCTACTATCAACATGAACCACACTAACTTGAACCCTGCGTGAGACGATTCTAACAAATGCCATCATTCTGAAGTAGTCTCTGGTTTTAACGAAGCATGTCACACCTCTTCCATCCAAATTGATGGCTACTGCGCAGTCAGAGGGATCCATTTGTGAGGTCACTAAAGATTCAACTTCATTGGTTAGAGTTCACTTTGCTTTACCAATAATGCTGATCATAATTGTTTGGTTTAATCAAGTAGGCCACATTTTAACAACTGACCCCTATTTACCTCAGAAAAAAACTGATCTTGCATTCCGTTTGAGCTAATCTAGGCAACAATCCCCACCACACCCACAAAAATAGTGTTATTTTTGGATAAAGATTTTCCCTTTTATATTTTAGCTTCCTTATAGAAGGTGAACAATTTCACATATTTTACAATACAGATTCAGAAATACAGTAGTACTTCTCACCTTAACCTCTCTCCTGCCTGCGTTCTCACCCACTCTCCAACTTTCTTGTTTGTTTTAATTCTTGTAACGACATACTATAAGTCCATTTGCGATCACAGGATTAACATACACTGTTAGGTAAAGAATTCCAAGTTTAACATGCTTGTTACTAACTGATACTCATCTGTATCAAAAGTCACAAAGATCTGTTGTTAGTTTTTTTCCATGAATCGCCACAAAATTTCAAAAACAAAATATGGAAGATTTAGCCACTTCTACATTTGCTAATTTGTCACCTCTACCATTTGTTTTGGCTCATTAAAAATCATAAAAATGCACCTATATGCACTTAGCCATAATTCTGTGCCCAAGGATTTGATCTGTTTTTCATAGGCACTGCTAAGGCATCTAGATGTTTCTAGACATTCTATTATCTGACTGATCTTTAATGCTTTTAAAAGTATAGAATGGTTCCTAATATATTTTGGCCACTTCTTTTGACTGAAAAATGAACAAGTAAAACATAAATTCTATAAAATAAATAAAAATATTCTGTATTTCCATATGAAAGACTGCACCAAAATTTTTAGATTTCACCAGTTTGCACAATATGTTTGTTTATATGTTTGACTATGGTGTTTTAAATTGTAGTTAGCATCTACTTAAGCAGCCACTCAGTCTGGATGATTGAAGTACAGTCAGTCCATCCTTATGAGTATTTAAGTCACTGTTAATTGTTTTGCTAAATTTGTCCCATTGGAATTAATGTCCAAGTACTTTTTTTTACGCTTGGAGTAATTGTAGACTCAAATATAATATGCTTATAATATGCTTATCATACTATTAGTAATTTTTTTTTTTAGGTATTCACACTGGTGTCTGTCAAGAATTGAGCTACATCCTAAAATATTACCTAATGAGATTTTTTTCTAAATGTATTGGCAAAGTAAATGCTGTTTTAACTCCAGTGACTTATGTACCAAATGTAAATGTAAAATTATTATCCGCATTCTCCTTATTGGTAAAACCAAGTGTTGAATAAATCAGGATAGGCTGAAAGCGAATCACAAATGTTCTGAAATCCTCATACATTGACGATGCCTTCATTTAGTCACTGCAGTGGTTACTAGGCACCTCCAACAGATCACCCAAAATAAATGGCACAGAGGAATCAGTGAAAAAAGACATTAGAACAATCCCTGGCTTCAGAAAACTTACACTTACTTGGAAGAGAGAAGTCTGGTAGTGTCAAGAATGATAACATTAATAACAAAAACCTAAAGTGTGGAAATTAGGGTGGGAGTTCTTGTTAGACCGCTGGTCACAGAATACCTTTTTGGAACCCTGAGAAGAGACTGTAGCAGTGAGTGACCATACCAAGCTTGAAACATCAATGACCTGCAGAACCAACACCTGTCTAAGGGACTCAGTCTGAATTTACACATCGTCTTCCGCAGTTAAAGACAAGGGGAACTGTCGTCTCAATTTTCTTCTTTGCTATTTGTACACATGGTCAGTGAGATCCTTATACCAATCCTTGAGTTACATGGAGGAATATATGTAGCAATATTAAAACCCAAGATTTATCTTAGATTCTAAAAGAAGGAAAACGTCAAAGTTAAGATGGATCATTTGGCCACCAGTGGCAAGACTGTGGAAAGTTCCCAGGAGATCAGAAGGGGTCCTTCACAAGAACGGTTAGTTTTTATGCAGAATGTGCATGACAGATCAAAAACCAAAGCCAGCTCTAGGTTCAGTTGATACAAAACAACGTAACTACACTAACAGGCACTAACAGGGTGACCTGGCGACACAACCCGTGTGTTAATGTGGATGTGTTTCACGGAGATGTCCAAATGGATATACCTCTAAATTTCTCTGTTTGTTTGTTTAATCAAGTAGTATTACATGAAAATTCTCTGACAGGAACTGTTCTAGCTGCTGAGGACACAAATTTTGTAACTTTGGAACTTTTTCCGTGTAACCACAGTAAGGAAGTGGGCACAGATACACATGCAAATATTATACCCTTTCTTTCTGAGGTGGGTCAGTTAAAATTTTGTATATAATAAATAGGTCATTTCAATGGGCAAATAGTAATGGAATAATTAATGATAATAAGTTCTCTTGTGCACCTATCAGGTCAAAAGATGTCTTAATAATCAAATCAGGAAATTATATAGAAGAGGCATGCAGAAATCATCTAAAGAGCATAACATGTGGGCCCAGTGGCACTGAACTGGCGCAATCATGTAGTATCTAAATCCTCATTTTGCATATGCCAGAATCCCATATGCTCACCCGTTCGTCCCCCAGTTATTCCAATTTAAATCCAGTTCCCTGCTTATGGCCAGGGAAAGTACCAAAGGATGGTCTAAAGACTTGGGAGCCTATGCCACCATGGGAGACCCAGAAAAGGCACTTGGCACATAGCTTTGGATCAGCTTTGCTCAGGCTGCTGTGGTCATTTGGGGAGTGAATCTTTGAACAGAAGATTTTTCTTTCTGCCTCTCCTCTGTAAATCTGTCTTTCCAGCAAATATAAATAAATCTCTAAAAAGGCAACATGAGATCATGGAATGCTTCAGGCTCCACAGGATGGTTCTCCACCATGGGAAGCTTAGTGATACAACCACAGATTGGTAGAGGGTTAGAAAGTAAAAAATTGGAGTGCAGTCTTCTGCATTTTACCTAGAAGAGGAAGAAATGCCCGAGGTGTTCCCAAGCTTGCTAGGAGAAAACAGGCTTTTCACAAATTCAGGGGAAATTCAAAAAAGGGAGAAAGGCGTGGATGGAATTCACGCAGCATGTCTCAATCAGGGAAGAATCCAATCATTTGAACAAATGACTGTTTATGTGTTGCTTGTGATATGTTTTCTTCTTCCTTACTATGTAGGAAAGCAACTTTGGGAAATACCATATAGTTTGAATTATTTTAAAGAAATTAAGTTGCTTAAATGAAAATATTCAATCTGAGAGAGTTGGAAGATGGAATTCTTTCAAAAGGAAGTGGACTGTCACGGCATGTGGGATTATGAAACTTCAGAAACTTCTAAACTTGTTTAGATATATCCACTGCCAGCTAAAGAATATGGGCTTACAGAAAACCAACTAAGCCGCAGTTTCTGGCTACATGCGGTGAGAGAGACAAGCAGGAGGAAGCTGCCTCAGAGATTCTAAGAAAGCTTAAGCTTTCACAAGCCAGCACACACCCTGTAAAAGCATCATTAGATCCGGGACACCGATCCCAGCACAGAGCATTTGCTCTCCACCCTGCGGAGAAAAAGAAGCAAGGATTGCTATATTCATTCCATTGCTTATTCCTTTATGAATTTCTCAAATGTTCATTAACTGTCCCCCTATATTCTGTTCTTTGTGCCAATGGCCCAAGAAAGGAAGACGTACGATGCTGACGTTCTAAGCGATTGTCATACCCTTCTGGGAGTTCAGAGACAGCAACCATTCACAGAAATGCAGGTTTCTGCAGCCCTGAGCTATTTCAGCATTCAGATAGCCAGAGCTCTGCCCAGGTGCATCAGTTTTGGAACCTCTACTGGCCAAACTTCCTAAAACCTGACTATCAGCTATCAAATGAAGATGGAATAAAGTGATATGAGAAAGAATGATGTAATTGTTGAGTCAACTGAAGGGGAGACTGAAGGGGACGCATGTGACTTAAAAGGAGAAAACTTTGAACTTGATGTGAAAATCTCATTTTATATTTCATGTATCATGTTAGGATATTTTACAATCACCTAGGAATGTTTCACTATAACTTCAGTCATCCACATTTTGACACTTCTCTATTTCAAGGTAGGTTAGCCATATGTATTCAGTGAGGTCAGTAAACCAACATCACATAACTAGTACAGATCAGCTGTGTTACACATATTCTATTTCAAAATCTTTGTAGTATTTCCAGAGGTCAGAGAAAACTTATTGATATTTATTCTATTATTAAATTATCTTGACTATACAAGCCATTTTGGCTTTCTGGACCTCAGTATTCCTGTCCATAAAATGTTCCCTACAGTCTAGTTATCATCATAATTAGAAATCACTGATAGCTCTTCACAAAAGACAGGAATCCAGCAACAGAAGAATGAGAAAAAAGGAAAAACTGAAGTGGCATGAAGGGCTAACACAGGGAAACAGAATAAGATTAAAGGTTGGAAGATGAAGCCAGGGTTTGTTGCTTTGACCAAGGTACCACTTGGGATGCTCACATCTCTTCTCGGTGTTCTTGAGTCCAAGTCCCGGCAGTGCATTCAATTCTCGTTTCCTGCTAATGCAAACCCTTGAATGGAATAGGTAATGGCTGAAGTGGTGGGGTCACATGGGTCACCCATGGGAGAGACCCAGATTGAATTTCTGGTTCTTGGCTTTAGCCTGAATAAGACCTGGCCATTTAAGAACTAACCCAGTAAAAGTGAGGTCTCCAACTGCCTGTGTCCATCTGTGTCTGTCTGTCTCTTCCTTTCAAATTTGAGTGGGAGAAGAGCACGTTTTTTTAAAAAAAAAAAGCTGGAATGGTAATTTGCAAAGAGATCAAATTTTGAGTCTCTGGGTTTCCGTAGGGGGCCGGATTTAGGACCCTTGAGAATACCAAAATCTATCTGTAGAATATAATGTTAAGGTAAAGGCTATGTAAATAGCTATTATATTATTGCATTATTTTAGGAATACTGAAAAGGGAAAATATTATAACTGTGTAATACAATCACAGGTTTTTTTTCAGATGTTCTTTATCTGACATGTTAAATCCGTGAATGCAGAAACAAAGGATAGGGAGGAGCAGTAGTGAATGATCTAGACATGAGTGTGTGTGTGTGTGTGTGTGTGTGTGAGAGAGAGAGAGAGAGAGAGAGAGAGAGAGAGAGGAGAGAGGCATCAGAAAAACAGACATATATTACAAAATTACCTGGAAATACTGCATAATTAGTGACAGAATTATTTGTGCAAATCCCCAAAGAAAAAGCTCATTAACACATTCACATATTGTCTCCATTCCTCCCTCCCCTTTTATACAAACACATACCACCAAATGACACTTATTTATGTTGAAATTCAGAGTAAATTGCCTCATTCATAAAACACAACAATGCAGATATCATTACTGCCAGGTACCATTTGAGACCATGGCAGACGCAGCCTCAGTTCTGAGCTTTTGCTCCCTGCAGGACAGTCCTGGGTCCTAGCCCAATTCTTCCTTGCTTCAGCCCTTTCCTCTCCAGAAAATAGGTGTGCTGACAATTGGGCTTGGGGAATTCTGACATTCATAGCCTTATCAAAAATAGAAGTTGAAACGGTCTTTTCCACAGAGTATGGGAAATTTTGACCAAGTTTTCCAAATGTTTGTCATTATGGGAATTCTAAACCCAGTGCTTCCTGGAGAACATGTGCAATTCCTTAAGAACATAGCAAAAATTGTCCTGGAGCGAGACCCAGGTAAGTACCTGGCATTCCTCCTTGGCCTCTATTATGTTCTAGGATTAAATCAATAACTGATGGATTTGAATGCTAAGACCTATGCAAATTATTTTTTTCTTCTCCTTTAAAAACATGTAGATCTTAGATTTTAGCACACATAAGAATGACTGGGAATGTTCTTATACACAGACACACCATGCTTCATGTTATATTTAAATAATTTTTCAAAATCAATTTTAGCTATAGTTATTTTAAGTATCCAAAGTCTAAGCTTAATTTCAGGGTTCCCACCAATAATTCTTTGAATGTGATACTCACACTATACTGCACATGCTTATAAATCGCACACACACACACACACACACACACACACACACACACACAAGCATGCATATACATATCTCTTTGGATGACCATGTAGGGAACTGCAAGTCTGCACCTCCATACAAATGCTTTTAAAAGAGCCGAGTTTTAGGTATTGTTAGGATATTCAGGCCTTGGAAAATATGATATCAAATGCAAAGGAATATATCACACAATTTTCTATCAGGGTAAGAATTTTTCATTCTCCAGTTCAAATTAGTGCCTACATGACATTTATGTATGCTTAAGCTCTGAACCAGTGCTACCCAGAGGGGGCCAGCAAGGCTATCAGAATCACTCAGGAGGCCTTTTCTACCCACCGAGCCCTCTCCTGCCTGCAGCCATTCCTGCCCCTGAGATTCTGCCTAAAATGTGCCTCTGAACTTGAGGAACACCATCTGTTCACTTACAAATAAGCATTTTTATCTCCAAAAGGGCAGATTTGTGCATATGAGCCTCTTACTAGTCTCAAGGAAAGGGAGGGGGGCCCTGAAACCTGCATCAATGACAATCTTTCAATTGAATGCTGACATGTTAAAAATGGTTATAATACTTTGTGAGTGATGTGTTCAGTTGGTCAGCCCCTTGTGCTAATGAGAAGAAAACCGACGCTTAGAACACTCATACAGGTAAGTAAGCTTCTTCCTGGGAGATTTTCATAAATGTGAGCATTTGTAGAATTGAGTAAGAGTGCACCAGCTTAGCTCTAATCAACTATGTACTTCAGTTCCAAACATGTAACCGCAACTTTATATCAGAAAGAACATTATCACTTTTATTGTATACACAGTCCCTATAATTATATACCCATGACCACTCTATCATAATCCTGTAATATCTTGAACATATGTATTTTTTTCCTTAAAAAAAAACCAAAACAACAACAACAAATGCCATGAGGATTTCTAGGTTTATTCTCCATGGAACTAACCTTCCAGGCTTCCTTTGCTAAATGTGTTATCTTCAGTTTGTGAGCATAAGGTACAAATATAATCATGCACATTGCTCACATTTTATGTTGTATGCACTTAACTAAATATTTTAAAAGATTTCTGATGTTTATTTACTTGCAAGTTACAGTGACAGAGGCAGAGGAAGGGTGGTTAGAAGAGAGAGGGTCCCACTCCAATAATTCACTTCCCAAACAGCCTCAACAGTCTAGACCAGGCCAGGCCACAGACAAAGCAAAATAACAGCATCAGTCCAAAGGAACATGTGATGTCATTTGCTCATTTCTTTGCTCATTATCCAACTAATTCTAGGGTTTGAATGTTAGGTTTATGGTAGTGATGCAGATGAGTCTAACACCTATACTCTAAGATACAGTAAAGTGCAGTTTTGAAAACTCAAACACTTGAACAAATCACGTATTTAAAAAAAAAAAAGCAAATAATTTCAAAGGCATCTCTTTGGTGTCACAGGTAAAGCTTCTCATTGAGATGCTGGTATTCCAATAAAATGTCCACTACTCTAGTTTCAATCCAGCTACAGCTAACACATAAGGTAGGCAGCAAATGATGGTTCAGGTATCCGAGATGCTGCAATCCATGCTGGAGCCTGGATGGAGCCCGTGTCTCTGGCCTTGTCCTGGCCCAGCCACAGCTGCTGATATCTGGACAGTGATCCAGTGAATGGAGACTGCTTCTCGACTGCTCCCTATGCCTCTGCCTCTCCCCAGCACGTTCTCACTCTGCCTCTCTGCTAAATAAATCTTTGTAAGAAAGACCATATGTTAAAACAGCCGATGTGTAACATTTTGATGAACATTAATGTTTAGATGCCCATCAATCCTACTCTGCCTCAGACTGTTTTTGGCCATCGGGGCCACCTGGTGGATCACAAGAATAACTATCTGAACCATTGCTTTCTTGTCGTTGAACTTGATTCTATTCTTTTTTACGTTTGTATCAGAGAGCTCAGTTAAAATCCCTCTGGCATATTCTCACTATTTAGCTGCACTCCTTTCTTTTTTGTGTTTTCTATTGTTTCCCTCCTTATTATAAGAAAAAAAAATAATTTTTACTTTCTTCATCCGGTTTAATTCTACTTATTTTAATATGTTAAACTATCAATCCCTCCTCCAAAAAAAAAAATCAATGTGAGGAGAATAAACACAAATGCAACCCCTAGGTTAAAATGGAATCTTTTTGGACTTGGTGCAGTAGTCTGGCGGCTAACTTCCTTGCCTTGCATGCACTGGGACCCCATATGGGCACCAGTTTGTACCCCGGATGTACTAGTTCCCTTCCAGCTCCCTGCTTATGGCCTAGGAAAGTAGCAGAGGATAGCTCAAAGTCTTGGAACCCTACACTGACATGAGAAGACCAGAGGAAGGTTCTGGCTCCAGGCCCCTGGCTTTAGGTTGACTCAGCCCCTGCCATTGTGGATACTTTGGGAGTGAACCAGCAGATAAAAGACTTTTCTCTGTCTCTCCTTTCTGTAATTCTGACTTCCCAAAATAAATAAATAAATAAATAAATAAATAAATAACATTTTTAAAAAATGGAATCTTTCCGTTTGTAATCAAAATCAGTCATGAAATGGAAGAACAGACATTATTGTAGAGACTGGTTGGAAATGCTATGAAACAAACTGAGCGATTTGCATGAATTTTAATACCTTCTTCCTGCTCTCCTTTACTTATAGCAAAAACACCAAGATCAAATAATTCACCTTTTCAATGCTGTTTTCTTTTTTCTTTTTGTTTTTAAAGTTGCACCAAAGTAGTCATTATTTTAATTTCATTTTCTAATAACTTTTTTTACTGAAATAAATATATATATATATTTTTCCATATTGTTTCCATCATGTTTAAAGGGGGGTATTAAGGGAGAAGGCCCACCCAATTCCCCACCCTCCCCAGGTCCCGGATGTAGGGTATGCTCTGAGGTTCTTGCTCAGGTTGTTTTGATATTTCAATAGTTATGAATCGCTGCCAATCTTGACACTCCAAGCACTATGAGGTCTTTGAAGAATCCACTGGTTGACATAGTCCATCATAGAGAGTCAATGCTGTTTTCAATTATATACACTGCCCTAACATTATTTCCTATATAATAACACATAATTAACAAGATTATTCAGGCTGACTTCTGTACCGTAATTTATGGTGTATTTCTCAAAGATAAAGCATCATTCATTTCTAATAAATATAATATAGTTAGAAAAAATGAAATAAAGGATTTCAAATATGTAGCTGACTCAGGTTATACTTTATAACAGTTTCTTATTTCTAATAAAAAAAAATTTCTTGGGTTGAGTTTTGACCTTGCAGTTAAGATGTTGCGGCCTTGAGCCCTGTGTACCACATCACAGAGCATCAAGGTTTGAGTAGTGCCTCTGCTCCCCATTCAAGCTTCCTGTTGGTGTACACCCCAGGAGGCAGCAGGAGCTGTCTTCAGTACTGCAGTGCTTGGCAGATGCAAGAGAGATCAAAACTGAATTTCTGGATCCCAGCTTTGGCCCTTGAGTAGTTCTAGACAACGTGTGTGTATCTGCACAGTTAGGCAGTAGACTTGATGTCTGTCTCAATCTTTCCCTTACCCTCAGATATTGTTTTCAATCTTTACTGATTAATTTCTCAATGCCAGACACAATGCTAACAAGTATAAAAACAAACAATATGATTACACAACCAAAACATGGTTAAAGCATTACAGTAGTGATTGAGCAAAAATTTCAAGTCCCAGTGAAAACTAGCAGTCCTAACAAAGTATGTTTAAGAAACAAAAGAAATGACTGTCTCTCATCAATCATACCTTATTTTTTTAATTTTTTAATTAAGCTGGGGATGGTTCATTGTTGCAAGTATTAGTTCAGACTTACATAGCTTTTTTGAAATTACATTATTAATATTTAATGATTCAATTTTTTAACCTGTGTTCTGAAAGCAGTATCCACAATTCCAGTTCAGCAATTCAATATCCTGTTCATTCTATTCTTGCTTACCACTGCTCATATCCAGATTCCTTATTTCTCAGACTCCTAAGTGGAGATGCTATGATTTTTCCTCCCCTTTTAAGCCATTCTGCACCTTGATGTCATATGCTTATACTATCGCCTCATTGCTCAGAGTTGGATTACTTTAATGCACGCTATAAGACAGACCACATAACAAAACAAAAATGCTTTTCCACAAATACCTGTTTCTTTCTTTCCCAGTTCACTTTGTGGTATTTGCCTACATCCAAATTAGTTCAAGTTCAGACATTAATTTAGGATACTTAATTTACTTAATTGCTCAAAATCTCAAGTTCTTTTTAGAAGAAAAACACAATTTCCTCCAAATTGTACAGAACAAATTTAGGTATATGTTATATAATTGTGTGTATATTGAATGAATACACACATCGTATATATAAGACAAGGTGTTCAGCTAACAAACGCTCAAATATGTTACGTGCTACAGTGTTTTAAAATAGCAGCTAGTAGTGGCATTGAACATACTGCATTCTGGGTTCTAAACTGAGCCACTCAGTATTTACCAACCAAGCTCTGCTCTTTCCTGCCTCTGATCTAGGAATGTCTTCAATCTGCAATGCCCTCCTCTCCAATTCAGCAAACACAAATGCTATTTACCCTCTAGCCACAGATCAATCATGTCCTCATTTTAAAACTCCACTGATCCTTTGATTTGAAATAAGTGTCCAATGTATCTATCCCTCTCTCACAACACTTCTCTCAGTCACTCTATTTAGTTCTGTGATCCAGCTGATTTTCTGCTACAAGTTCATTAATGGATGGCATAGTGCTGTCATCTGATTTATCTTGAACTATCTCATGACATGGTTTCCCACACTAAGCTTCTCAGACCCTTCTTGCTGTAATACTGCTGCACAAAAAAAAAATCTCTTGCAAACTTGGTAGCTGAACACATCCAGCACTTTTTCGTGCTTATGGGTGACTGTGTCTAGTGCAGCTGTATTAACTTTGGCTACACGCAGACTCCGACTCCAAACAGCGGACAACGGACTCCAAACTGAGCAATTTTTTACAAGCTTACTTCTTTGTTTTGTCTTTCTTTTTCTGCTTTCCAAATCTTTCATCATTCCTCTTTTTTCCTTATTTTATTTTTTTTATGTATAAATAACACCTCAACAATCCAACTTCCATGAAATTATTGCAGTACCACACACATAGCAAGAGTTCAACAAGTACACGTTAGTGGATCACTGGTGAGTGGTGTTCTTTCCATCCTTTCAATTAACAACATGATTAAGAAAGACTTTCAATTTATTCAATCAACAATAGAACTGCTGTCCATCTACCTACGAGTGTTTGAAAGTACCAAATAGTCCGTTTCAAGGTATTTCTTTCTGTGTTCCTTTACTCCAAGAGAGTTGTGTCAGACATAGAATGTCGAACCAACATTCTTTAAATACCTGTGATTGCTATTAAATTAAGGAGATAATTTGACAATCAAGTGAATTGTAACCACTAAGACTGGGGATTATGGGAAAGTTCCTTTGAAGACATCTAAGTAATGTGCATCCTCTTATCTTGATCTTTCTTTTTCCTGGTTATAAAGTGTACAAGATGCCAAGTGATATAGAAGCCAACGCAATTATGAAAATAAAGATCAAAATCTATAGGAAAACAGAAAGCAAGAACTGAGCCCCAACAGTGTGCCTGAGCTACCTATCTCAGATTTTGTATTGCTGAAGACAAACACACCCCTGGTTCACAGTAGAAATTACTTATACAAGTACTTAAATCTTGCCTCTTGCTTCTCTTCCCAGACTCCCACAGTTAAGATTTTATCATATTGCCTTGCCACAATATTTTTGGCATTTACTTAAAACTCTTTTATTAATGCATCTATATTGTCTGTTAGATTTTAAATCCTTGATTCACAAGGACTATTACTCAAGTGCATTCTTCAGGAATCCTAGAGTGGATCCTCAATATAATAGGAGCCAAGTTACAATTTTCTGAATTGAATTGAATTGGTCTCAATTATGTTCGTCATTAATGGGAATGTCATCTACAAGGGGTTGGTGTTTTTTAGTCCTTCTTAAGCAAAGCCTCTCATTTTCTTCAATGATATGTTATGGAACAAAAGTAAACAAGTGGAGTTAATTTGCCCCCAAACAGCACAGAAAAGAGCTCTGTTATTCTGCATTAATCTTCTACTTCCAGATATTGCCTTTTATTCTGAGGAACACCTTCTGCCCACTCTCAATCCAATTTTCCACTCTCAGAAATTTGGCATAAGACCTAGATCTTGTCATTGAGTGTATCCCAACCATCTGGCTATAGTGAGTCCCTCTGTTATTGATACAAGAAACAAGGTAGGCTGGAGACTTAATTGTAAATTGTCTTGGACTGCCAAGGATGAGAATGGTAGGATGTATGCCTCCATGGGTGGCATTAAAGACAGTTTGCACCAGGAGCTTCCAGGTATCCCAGCATGGAAATCACAAGTCCATGGATTAAAACAAATTGAATTCAGAGGCCAGAACAAGAGTATTGGAGTCAGCATTGAGATGCAAGGGAAGGACCAAGTCCTTTGAATGTTTAAGTTCTTGTAGATAGAATAAGACATATGAATCAGGCACCAATAAATACTAGCTGAATGTGACATTGTGGTGAGTTACGTAGTCAGTCATTTTCCCCATGAAAAATGATAATAATTTCTATGGTTTGAATGTATCCTCCCAAAATGTATGTGTTGAAAATATCCCCAATGTTATAGTGTGAGAGGCAGGGCTAATTGGGTCACCTGAACCATTGTCATGGAATGGATGCCAGCTATCATCAGAAGACCTCTTTTATTATCATCCTTATAAAAAAACTAGAGCTGAGCCCCTCTTGTCCTCTCGCACCTTCTCTTTTCCCCTACACCATGAAAGGACAAATCAAGAATGTTATCATCACATACTAGTCCCTAGATCTTAGACTTCGGCAAATTCAAGACCTATGAGAAAATACATTACTCTTTCATAGAATAACACAAACTGGTTATTTATATCATAACAGCAAAGAGCAAACATGACAATAATATCATATAATTTCATCTTCCATGTCGGAATTAAATGAGATAAAACATGTAAAAATTTGGTAACAGTTTTGACACATAACTAGTGATCAATAAATATTAGCCAATATTAGTGTCAATTTTTTAATTCATCAATATCAAGTTACATTCAGAAATAACTTTGCTTTTTGCTTAAGTTGCTATAGGTTGGAATTCTTTCAATTGCAAATAAGTAGTCTCATTTAATACAATGTATGAAAAACATAAAGCTCCAGGTGTGTTGCTTATGACAGGCCAACTCTCTTTCTTGGGATGAGAAAGCCAAGGTGGATTGATCAACTGAATCAGAACCATCTGGCTCTCCTTAGTTGGTCTCTGTCAAGAAAATTTTCTGAGGCCTCTGGACACCCAACCCTTACTTAGAAAGGAGCTTTCGTTAACATCATCCCATTTGTTCATGAAAAGCTCATTTCTACTTGATAATCCTGCTGGTATGAAGTTACTTAAAAGAAATCATTCAAAAGGACAAAAAGTGAGAAATCAAACATAAGGACAGAAATAAAAATGGAAAAAAATATATATAATTCAAATATATGCTCAGTTGTTTTTATTTAAGCCTTAAGCTGGAAACTGTTCCCATGTTAGCTTAGAGTAAATAACATTATTACTAAGCAGCCTACATGCTAAATAGCATACTTCTCTTGGTGTAGATTTCTGGAGGGATATGCAGGGGATTTGCATGCTTAATTCCCATTAGCACCTGTCACTGGGATTTATTATCCCAGAGTTAATTCTGTACTCACTGTAGCCAAGAAAAAGGAAGCCCTTGTATATGGATTTAAATGAAGCTTTTTATTTTTCAAAATAACATGAATTTATCATCTGTTCTTTAAACACCTGCAGCATCCCAACTTTAAAATATCATATTCAGACAAAATTTCAGTGCAAAACAAATTTGTCCAAATTTGATTCTATCCAGTAACTTAGAAAGAAAGTCAACTCATAATTTGAAACTGTGAATGAGTAAGGTGTTAATCATAGACTTCATTTAAACAGCCTTGGCCCTCATCACCCATTGAATCCTCAACAAGCATTTATTGACCTTCCATTTTAAGCCAGATTGTGTGTTCTAAGTCTAGGTATAGAGTAATGAATGTACTATGTAAGAAAAAAAAAAGTCCTCCTCTTCAGAAGTATATATTCCACCAGAAAGAATATAAACATACTCTCACACTTGAAAGTATTTTCAGATTTTGCATATATGTGTATTTGTATATATAAAACAATGTAATATGGAAAATCAGTATAGGTAGAAGCAGTTTGGAATGATAGATTGGTATTTAAGGTGTGAGACATTGCTAGGCAGCGCTATTTGAGCTTGTAACTGAGTGGTGTTAATCCTAGGCTCAGAATCCTATGAGACTACATTTTCATTTTCATGCAGAAAAAAATATGGAAGACAATAAGATCTCTGCAGAATGTGTTGATACTCAAGGCAAGTTCATCCATGTTTGCTGTGACCTCTGCTTCAATGTTTCCCCTGCCCCTGGGCTCTGCTTCTCCTTTCCCGTCCCTATCACTGCTCTGCACACAGACCATTTCTCAAACCATTCTTCTGCCCTCTTTAGGCTGAATTTCAGAACTGAACTTTTTTTTCCCCTTTCTGCCCCTCAGTCTTTCTCTCAAGGTATTCATTTCATACAGTAACCGTTACTGAATAGCTCCAGGCCCAAGCAGTGACAGGTCACTATTTCAACACTTTTTTTTAAAGAATTCAATATATGGAGAATTCTTCTCCACTGAGCATTTCTGGCAATGAATTACTACTGATTGAGCAACAAGTGTGTTTCGGGTGCTTTTAGGAACTACAGGTGAAACTACAGAGGACAAGGTATCCACAATGAAATTGACAAGACCGAAGGTAATAACTTTTGAATGATGCTCATAAGAAAGGGACTATTTAGAGGGATTTACTTCTTTAAATTTAAATCGATGTCCTTCTTGCAGAAGGAATAAGATACATATAACACATGGTCCTTTCTGAAAATTCTTAAAAGAAAAAGCGATCTCGCCATTCCACCCAGCATGGTAGCTGCTAATCACGTGTGGCTACTTTCATAAAAATTAAAGCTTCCAGTTCACTAGATCCATATTGCAGATGCACAGTCACCACAAGAGTCTAATGATGCCTTATTCTAGAAAGTCGTGTTGAACAGCCCTGATCTAGACAACACCTGCTGTTGGAAATCTTCCAACAATGGGAAGAAGAGTGCTTAATAATAATTTTGTGTGAAGTGGTTTATACACACTTAATTCACTCAATCCTTAGAAAACCCTATAAGATAGTTATTGCTCCTAGACCCACTATACGGACTCGGCAGACAGAGGCACCTAGCCTTATTGCTCCTGTCAGTCAGGTAGTCACTGGGACAAAGAACTGAACCAGGAGACCATTGTCAGCATCTCTCCTCTTTCCAAATGTTTTGGTGCTGGACCTTTGAAGAGGGGAACAGAAGAGATTTTAGTGCAGCAGGTAGAAAGGCCATAGAAATAGGAAACAACCATCATCAGTGTCTTTGACAGCTATGATCTTTTCAGACCGATCCAATTCATCCAAAACAGGTTTCATTGTCCAGAGGCCTAGCTGAAGCTGGGCAGACACATCACAGAATGTTAGCACTAAAAGGTAGAAAATGGTTTACAGAGGAAACATACAAAGGTTACCTGACTGGCCCATGTAACAAAGTACTGAGGACGTAGCCAGTATAGACAGACCTCCAGTGCTCAGCTTGTGAGTTCCTGCCATCAGGCGCTTGAGCGTTTCTCTGATGCATTATTTATTCTTGGGAAGAAATGTATTATTCCCAAGAAGGAATTTTGTTCTTCCCCAAATACTGATTGTGTCCCCAAAATGCTAGCTGTGCCATGTTATCTGAACCCCCCCCCCGTTTCCTGCCCTTTTTGTCTAGCCTCTCATTTTCCATTCCTCTATTCCTCCTTCATTCTTCCAACAGTTCACCACCTATCAAAACAGTTTGCCATATAAAGGTCAAATATTCAAAGTGATTTGAGCCCTTACACCTCGCTGGTGGGAATCTGGACGCGAAACCACAGCTTCCACCATCACTTCCAAGGAGTATCTATAAATGTTCATTTCTCCTTCTAGAAGACATTCTCCCTGTACTGCCTCACCACCCTTTACACATTCAATGTGGCCAATCCCCGAGATACACCAAATTAAAGCACTACTGCAAGAAGGACTGACTGTCCACGAAGCTTTTAGACTTTTTTCCACAGCAGAGAGATCACTGACGTTCCAAGCACAAAACAGCCTGAGTGGTGCTGGCAACCTCAAGAGTACAGCACACTGGGACGCTGCCAAAGCTTCCATGCTTCTCCCCTCCCAAAGGCTTTGGTTTCAGCCGCACCTGGCATCGCCACAAGACCAAAAGTGCTAGAACAAGTCCAGTCCAGTTCCCGGGAGTCTGGCTTAGGCTTTGCTGTTGCGTTGTAGCTGGCGGACGGCAGGCAGGCTGAGCTCTGCCACTCGCAGCCAAGTGGCCTGGGGCGCGCCCGCTGCGCTCCCGGAGTCCAGATCTGGCGCACCGCAGGGGGCAGTCTCCTCTTCCCCGAGGCTCTGTCTTGCCCGGGCTTCTGCAGGCGCATCACCCGCTGGTCCCCCACCTTCTGTAACGGTTGTGGGTCTCCATCCGAGTCTCGCTTACATAAGGCGGCTGGGTGTCCTCCTGCTGCCGCCGACCCGACCCCAGCAGTGGAGTTGAGCTGTGCCCCACATGCCTCCTTCCTGAGCTCCTCTGTGGAGTTGAACGCACCCCCAACTAGGAGGTGACCCTCTCTGGCTGCCAGCAGTAGCAACAGCAGCAGCCTGGGCGCCCATGCCCTTGTGGGAAGGCTGAGATTGGAGCTGGGAGAGGCTCGCAGTGCCCAAGCGCCTTTCCTCTGCTCCCTCCTCCTTCCCCCCACCCCGTGGCTGTACGTGTTCCTCGCCAGCAAGGGGACCCGGCGAGCAGTCCTGCTCGGCGCGCCGAAGAGCTGCGGCTGCTCCTGCTGCTGTGCGAAGAGGCGGAGGTGGCCCTCTTGCGCCTCCCCGGACTTCCCAAGTGGGGGCAGAGCAGGCACTGAGTGGAGACATCAGTTAGAAGGCACTGGCAGAGAGAGACCGGCAAACTCCTCCTCAGCTTCTGCCCTCCACCCCTTTTCGGTGCCTGCTTTTTGGAGAAAGTGGAGTGTGGTGTTGGATTGTGGCGACTTCTTCGGACTGCTTCTCGGCGCACAGTCAGCGGCTGCCCAGCGGGGCGGCTGAAAGCTGTTTGCACCTTTTTCGGGTAGCTCTCCACCGCACCCTTCTATTAACCATGAGGAAAGGTCTGCGGGCGACAGCGGCCCGCTGCGGACTGGGACTGGGATACGTGCTGCAAATGCTCGCGTTACCTGCCCTGGCCCTGCTCAGCGCCAGCGGCACGGGCTCCGCCGCTCAAGGTAAGGGGGTCCGCCTGGCTCCCGCAGCCTCTTTGCTCTTGTTCCTTGCCATCTTTCTCTCCTCCTTTCAAGTTCTGCCGTCTTCAGTCAGCCTCTTTGCCCTCAACTGGAAACCACTTCAACTCCCACTTTCCTAACTACTCGGGTCGGGAAGCGTGGATGATGATACGATCTTGACTCCATCTTCCAAAACGGGCATGGCTGGAGCGGAGTCGCCCGGGGTGTGGACACGCGTCCGTGTGGGTGCATGGGGGCGCCCGAGGGGTGTCTTGCACGTCCAGCCCGCTCGCACACTTTGTCGCCTGTGAATGCACACAGGTTCCCAGCGGCTCTCTGTATGGACCGCTGTGTGGTATTCCAGAAATGCGCCCTTGTGCTGTGCCTTGGGTAGGCGTGTGAGGTCCTCGGGGCTTCTCTGAGCACATTGGAGCTGGATGGGGACTGAGCTACATAAACGCGTCCATTGACGCTGAAGACAAACAGCCCGAGTGGGTGTCCCTGGGCAGAGGCTCCTGAAGCTATAGAGATCAGCAGCCTCTCAGGGCCGCTGTAGCAGCACAGCAGTTCCCAGGGTGCACAAGCCTTGCTGTGCCTTCTCTGGCTTCCCAACAGATGCCCCCAGAAACTTAAAACCTGAGAGCTCTCAGGAATCTCAGGCTGGTTACCCTGACCAAATCCAAAACTCCCCAGGGTTGCTGGCCAGTTACTGAGTCTGACAGCTTAATTTAACTCTTGTAAGCTTTGTAGTAAGTGCGTTCAGGACCTGGAACAAACCCAGGGTGGGGAGGGCAGCGGCCAAGTGAGAGTTAGTGGTGGGCCCGGAGGACAAGAGAGCCAGTCCGATTGCCCAGCTCCGGTCTTTACTGCCCAGGGAGTTTTAAGTGCGAGGGTGTTGGGGATGTGGGGGCGGGGGCTGGAAGAAGTCAACGCTGTCCCCTTCGAGGAGGTCACCTTTCTCTGATCACCTGGGTCCTACACCACCTCCTGGCAAATCCCAGAGACCTACTGAATGGTTCAGTTTGGGGGCGGTAGCTCACCCAGGGAAAGCGGCTCAGCTTCTGTTGGAAGCCTGGAGAGGTTGAAGACAGCCTTTGCAGCATTTGCAGGCAACTCGGAAAACCCCCAGTCCCACCTATAAATGATTGTTGTTCCCAAATTTGGAGTACCGGGGAGGCATGTCGGTAGCCCCCAGCTGCCTGGGGATGCACACACAGTGTGGCGCTGCATCCTGCGATCTCTCCACCCAGCTCTGCTCAGAGAGGTGCGCTCAGGGCGTGCGCAAAGCTGGTGGAGGGCAGCTAGGAGCCCAGGCTGTTGCAAGAGTGGAGGATGGGGAAGTGGAGTAGTAAGTCATTAGCAAGGCTTTGTGAATTAGGTGAATTAGCGAGAGCTACTTTGGGAGTAAATTTTCCTGCTGCCCTGCTAAGTGGCCAGGCTCATAAATCCTTGCTTCTCTCCTAGCCAGACGACTTCCATCCTGGCTCCTGGCAGGTCAGCTCTGCTTTTCTTAGGCTCTCCTCCAGAGCTCTTCTGACTGTCTATTTCACAAAAGCTCCACTGAGAGTCGGAGCTTGTGGTAGATTTCTGGTGATTGGTGAGAACTTCTCAGGATGGTTGCCGAGAGATTGCATAGAAAGGAGGGGGTGTTGGGCAAGTGAAGTGAGCAACCTGATGAATAGTGGTGGAATCAGCCGTGTGACTCCCTGTGCATTCTGCCTGCTGTTATTGGGTGCACAAAGGACTGAGCCATGGGTTGTTGGGAAACAGAACGTGGTTAAAGAACCATTTGGGGAAGAGGACAAGTTAAAGTCCCTAATGACCCCAGCCAGGAGACAGGATCCCTGCCGGGAGCTTACAACAGCTAAATTAAAAAGACAGGGTAGGAAAAGGATCAATAAAGATAATCAAACAGGGGAGGATGTAAGTGGATTAATACTGAAAGGAGAAGGGAGAAGAGATAAAAAGAAAGAGGCTCAGGATGAACAGTTTTTCCTCCTGCACTTTTTCTTTTCAAGAAACTCCCAAGTCAAACACTGAGGGCCGATTCTGATCTTCCGAGGGAAATGGAATGTATTCTGTGGAGCGTGTGCATTTCGGTGGAGGTCTTCTCCATTTCCTTTAGTTCCTTTGGTGAATAGCATTTTTGTTTCAATCTTGTGATCTGTGAGATGCAGCCTCTGCCACTTTTATCTTGGTTTTCCTCAGTGCCCCAGCACACTGGCTCTCCCTGTGTTGTCTGTTAGGTAGCAGAGGAAGGGTAAAGATGTAAAACCAGCTCTCAGGCTATCACTGTCAGCGTTATCCATTACCCCAGCCTGTTTGCTATTGAACTGCAATTAACACTTGCCTCTCAGAAACACATATTTTATAATGGTTTGCGTGTTTGACCTACACTTCCTTTTTGTTTTGCTTCCTTCTCCTCTCTGCAGACTACCACCATAACTCACAACCCCGCAGCCTGGTTTGCTTCTGCTGGCGTCTTAAGGATCAAAATGAACTATTTTTAATCAATGGAAGTATATAAGCAATTGAGATGATGGAGTTAATTTAAGCACTGTACACTGTGGCTGAGATTTTTGTTGTGTTTGAGTAATACTGGGAACATAGGAAGTTTATGCTTCTATCCCTTTAGCGGTAGCCAAGAAACAGCACAGGTTTAAGGAAAAAAAAAGAAGCAAAAGGAGAAAAGCAGCATGTTATTGGTGAATGTATTCAGTTTGGTATCTGCGGTTCAAAGAGACAGCAGTCATTTTAAGCAGGTCCTTGGGACATTCTCCAGGCTGTATGCAACAACTTTCTCCTTTCTGGCTGTGCCCTAATTGTTTCATTCAGGATTTCTGGGAACTCTTAGCTCCAGGGAATTTGTCGGACTTATGACTTCCAAGAAGGGTAGATTGTATTAGTAAGAGGCTGTCTGTGAGGTTGTGTATATGTGTTTGATCAGTGTACTCTGAATAAATGTGCTCCTGTTGTACACATGCATTGTGTTTGGACTACATAGCATTGATGTGCTGCTTATCTAGCACCAACTAGTGTTACGAATGTTAACACCACCAAACTAAGAACATAAAATTACTGAAAACTCAAAACATATTGGGATAGTTTCCTATTATTGTACAAAAATCTAACAGTGCTTAAAAAAACGAATAGCACAGTTCTTTCTACAAGCGAGTAAAAATTACTTCAATGTATTTATGCATAGTGCCGTGGTACAAATAGATATTTGGCTCTGAAAACAACAACTGAATTGCTTTATGATTCTGTCATGCAGTTTTCCATTTTAGGAGCAGAGAAAAGCTTGAATCCACATTGCAAATTTGCATGAGGTAACAGTAGACTAGTTAACCATGGCTTTGCAAAGTAATTCCACATATTCTAGCACAGAGAATGTTTAAAAGCTTGCCTGAATAAATTGCCCAGGTCCTTGCAAAGAATAAGAAGCATTTAGGGTTACAACTGAGAGTTACAGACTCTGTGCCCCCTCTTGAATTGTGAACACTAGGGATTCAGCATTAAGATAAGGCAGAGGTTCCTTAAGCATCTCCCATCTTAGTTTGAGAACTCACTGTTTTAATCAGAATAGATATGGATCTATTTTAAGTAAACACCTTAAGGACACCTACAAGGCATGAGCTCTCAGCAGCAAATCCCACAAGCTTTTGTAGAATTGTTGGTGAGACTTAAATATAACTGTTCTCTAATGTATGCTGGGTACTGCAATTAGAGCAAACAGCCAGAGTGTGCTCCGTTCAGCCTTATCTGCATTTAGCACTGTTGTGATTTAGGTCAAGGCTTTGCTGGGGCACCAGAGGGAGTCACTCTGAGAAGAAACATTAAAGTTACAGGCTGCAATCATTTCAGAAAGATAATGGAGGAGGTGAGGGCTGAGACAAAGCTTGTGCCTGGCCAGTTTCAGCTTCTGTCTTCTTATTCTGGCTTGTAGATTTGTGGAAGTAAAAAAAACTTGTTGACATTTCCCCTCCAGATTACAAATGAATTAGCTCATCTGGATGGAGTGTGTGAGGTCCAGTTCTTGAGAGTTATCCTGCAGTTATGTTGCCCCAGACTATGTTGAGGAACACAGTTTCACTGGAAGAAGGTGCGCATGCAACCACATAGTTATAATGTACTTCTTAAAATGTTGCAGAGGGACTAGGTGTGTGGTGTTTTCTACATCCAAACACAATGCATATGAATCATCTCAGGGCTTTTAGCAAGAAGGGGAAAAGTTCCAAGATTTTAGCACATTGAAATTTAACCCATTATGCTCAGTAAAATAGGGCAATCCCAAAAGAACAAATATCATATGTTCTCTCTGATATAAGGAAAGCTTTATACAAAATACAAAACAAATAGGTACATAGGTAAGCATGTATATCTATATATATAGATATATAGATATATCTATAGATATATATAGATAGATAGATATTCCCAGAGATGAACTCTAGAATGGGGACTAGCACACTGGGAAATAAAAGATACACTGCATCACTATGAAGATGGTAATGCATCCCTACTCCCCAAGAAAAGGCGATTCCCAATGAAACTGTTAAATATATCTTTATAGGAGGATACTAGACTTTCTACCATTGTCTGTACCTACAATGCCATGCTGCACTTCAATAGCAGAATGTTGAATTTGTAACTGTTGCTGAAGGACTATACGACTGTAATAGTATGGGGAAAATTAGTGTGGGGGGAATTGGGAGGATGGAAGGGGGAATCCCTGTGCCTAAGGAACCACATCATGAAAAGTAAATAAATAAATAAACATGTAAATAAATAAAGGCAATGATACAGCTTGATATAAGATACTTTTGAAGCTAAGTATGTGTTTTAATAACATATTGCTAGAATTAAAATCTTCTGTCTGATTTTGGGGAGGTGAAAGCTTTTAGTGGTAGACGTCTGTTCTGTCAGTTAGAATAGCGGTTAACAAGGGTCCAAAATCCCTGGTCCAGCATGTCTGATCTATGTGATCAGGGGAAAGTGAGTTGACATCTCTGTGCCTCAGTTTCCTCCCATGCAGGATAAAAATAATGTATACCATAGATCATATTAGGATTAAATTAATTGATACTCATATAGCATTTTTGAAACAACATCTGTCTCCTAGAAATTAAGCATTGTTACATGGCGTCCTACTTTGTAACTAGATGCTCATAAAAGGTCAATTAGTTAGAGCTCAGAGCTGGAATAGCAGCAGACTGCTTCCGGCACTATCTGAGGAAATCCCCGGATAGACCCTGAATCCTCCAAGGCCTGGCATGTTGCCTGAGCAGTCTGTGGGACTATTACTCCCTGCCAGAGCCTTTTTCTTCATTTTGAACTTTCTGGGAAAAATAAGCCTAATCTAAGTTCCAGAAAGTAAATTGCTGTTAGATGAGTCCTGACAACAGGCTTTATGCTTGACTTTTTGCCATAAATAAACAAACAAAAAGTGTATCTATGAATTGGAGGATCAGAGGCATAGACAGAGAGCTTCCATCCACTGGTTCACTCTCCAGTTGGCTGCAGGCTGAGAAGAGGAAATTCTTTCAGCTCTTCCACATGAATGGCAGGTGCCCAAGAATTCTGGGACCCAAGTACTCAGCCCCATTGCCTCTGCTTTTCCTAGGCCAAGATGGGGGAGCTAAATCAGAAGTGCAACAGCCAGGACATGAAGAGGCACCCACACAGGATGTTCGCACCTCAGGCAACTTTTTTTCAGCTGCACAACACCTGCTCTTTCTATCTTTACAAGAAATATTGAAAGAAAGGGTTTTTTTTTAAATAAATTATAAACATTCCTATGGAATAAAATCAGTCACTTTTCAGGGTTTTTGATAAGGTTTTGGGGAAAGAATCAGCTTTTTATGTGAATATTAACAGTTATTCTGTAGAAAAAAGTGCAAATGAGAATGCAGCCTAAATAGCATAGTTGAGTGCCTATTGGAACACAATAGGAAACATGGAAAAACAGGCTGATATGAAAGCAAAGTAAGATCACTAGGACTCCCTTTATGCTTATTAAGATTTGTTTATTTATTTGAAATGTGATTTGGGAGTATGTGTGTCAGGGGCAGGAGAAAGAATAAAAAGAAAAAAGGAAAAAAGAAAAGTAAGAAAAGAACAAAAAGAGAAGAAGGGGGAGGGGAAATAAGGGGAGCGAAGAGGAGAGGACACAACAGGAAGAGAGGAGAGGGAAATGTAAATGACATCTATCTTTCATCCACTGCTATTTTTCCCCAAATGCTCTGAGTCCATGCCAAGGCCATCAGCCTCTACCATCCAGGTCACCATCATGAATGGTAAAGATCCAGGAATTTGGACTGTCACTGCTTTTCCCCACATTGGTGGAGAGCTAGATCACAGTAGGAGCAGCTGGAATTTGAACTGGCCCATTGTCACAGGCAGCAGCTTGACCAGTTGTACCAGCACTGGTCCCCAGACTATAGCTTGTGGAAATAATGCATATAGCATCTATTTGAAATATTTACATGAAATTACTTTGAACTGACAAATGCATTATTGCTCTTCCTTTGCATGCCTTGTACAAATCTTGTTCTCTACTGGTTTTAAAATAAAACCAGTGATTTGATGAGCCTTTTACAGGAGTTAAGACAGATCTTTTGCCCACAAGCGTTATTATTTTGCTTCTAATTATTGATTTCTTATTTCTGTACTGAGCCCCATATTTCTAACTATTCCCTTAACCTAACTTCTTTAATCTATGTATGATGTTTTTTTCTTTGATTCAACTCCTTATTTTGGTTCACTATTGCTTATCCATTTTGTGGAACAGAGTTATCTGGATCTGAAACTTGGGAAACTAGCCAAGTATTGCTTAGTTCAGTATGTTTTGCTGATGTTGTATGTGGTACATCTTTGAAATATAATGCATGTGCCTTGAGTGATACTCAAATGCAAGTGTTTTCGGTTTGTGCTTATCAAAAATAAATTGAAGAATTGGATAATTTCTAGTTTCTCTTATTGGGAACATACTCATATTTGCAGAGATTTTATTCAAGTATTTTATACCAATCTCTGAGTTAACAAGGTCAGAAACAGTAAGCTTTTCATCTTCTCTACTTGTTTGGAACTGCCAGAATAACTTTTAACCTTTTCATGACACACACACACACACACACATATACACACACTATTTAAAATGTTTATAAATGAAATGGTGGAAAACATTGAGCTGCAACTTTAGAATGCAAACATGAGGCTTTGAGTTGGATTTGTAATATGTTTTCTCATTTTTAGCATTTCTATCCAGCCTCCAAAAGTTGTTCTAAGTATATATAATGACATTTTAAAGGACACACTCACTCACATACACACACACACGCAACTGCAGATTTCATAGCTACTTAAACATATCTCACCTTCTGTTTGTGGTTTGTAGTGATAAGTTCCTGCGACATTGGTTAAGCTGAAGTTATAATTTTAAATGTGACTCTGGCTTTGAAAGTGACAAATATACCCTCGTGTCACTCTGCCTTTTATTAGAAATGAGCCATGATTCAAAAGTACTTTTTGTGGCAAAAATGAAATACACCCTCTGAAAATGCTATGGTTTTGGGGAATACCCTCACTTAGTTATATAACGGAACCACATCTGGTCAGCTTAGCAGTGAAAATGGGAAGCGAGTGGAGCCAGGTGACTGCTCATCATGCTGACATGTCTGTTTGAGTTCTTTCAAATACTAGAACCCAAAACAACCAAACTCACGGTGATACTGATTAATCAAATTTAACTCAAGAATTGCAAGTCTTACTCTTTTTTCAATGTTGTGAGGATGCAGGATTCAACATTCATTAATCATTTTGTCATGTGGCTCCTGTGGTTAGTTTCATTTCTCAGCAATTACAGAATTATCAAAATGCCTCCAGTAGATGAGCATAACTAAGGATGTTAAATAGCAGAAATAGCATGTTTAACAAGTTTATTGATGAATGCTAACAATTCTTATTTTCAGTCAATATCTTCATTGATTATTTAATCATGGACTTCCTGAACTTAACTATAACTTATTACATTCTCTCTCTGGCTTTTTTCTGTTTAGAAGAAATCCTCATAGATTAACATTCCTTTCCAATGAAGAAAGATTAGCACTTTAATATAGGATATATCCGTAATCCAAGCATAAGAGCAATGATACCCAAAAATAGAAATGCAGGTTTTTTCAATAGTCAAGATACTGCGTGAGTATAATATACATGTGAATGAATAGTGTAAGAGTACAAGTATGCTATCTGAATAAAAAAGTAATCACTTAAACTTAATTCATAGCAAACCTTTTTTAAACAATAGAAATTCAAAGCAATGTTACAGGGTATGGAGAATAATACATTTTTCAGAATTTCAAGACCCCAAAATTCTTTTAAGAACTAGATCAAAAAGTAGTTTTTAACAAATGATAATTTTACAGAAATTAAAAATGCTAATCAATGGCAACAGGCTGTTTTTTATGCGTGATTTTTTAAAAAGTTTTGTTATCTCTAATCAAAATTTGATTACACAGGAAATTTGATTACACAATTAATCAAAATTTCCACACAGGAAAATCAAATTACTACCACAAGAAAAACTTTATGATTGGAAGGACAATGTAAATAATAGTGTGGGATATAGTCATGTTTCCCCCTTTGGTTAAAGGAAAATGATGCACTGCATCTTCATTGAAAACTAAATTTGCTAAATATGCATATTGTAGCCACCCAGTGGAAGTGTTCAGGCTTAGCATGAAGCAACCTCCAAATAATTCTAAATAAAACAATAAGTATGCTGTCTGTCATTTTTTTTTTCAGCAACTTCCAGTCTTCTTTCTACATCTCCACAAAATGATGAAAGGGTGTAAGTTTAGAAATATGCTAGAGATCAAATGCAAGGATAACATTGAGACTAAGACCTTTCCTTCCCAGTATACCACAGCCATCACCCACAGAGCGTGCAGTATTGGTGGAAAACAGAAGCCCATTTAAGCGACTGCTCTCAGAAGATGAAGAAAAACAGACATGTTCAGATGATTTATTATTTGTGCTATTGAGAATAGACAGACTTGTATTTCATCATAATATTATTCATCAGGCCCTCTGACATGAAACTTCAACCTAAGTAAAGTCTTCATATGTCATTATTTTAATTAATATAGGACAAAAATTGGAAGTCATTGAAAGGTGTATGCTTTGAGACATTAAGCACAGATGTGCCTGGACCTATTTGAGTACAATGTGCTTCTTTGAGTAATCCAAAATTATACAGGGACTGTATTGGTATACTTGCCTGGACTTTGTGAAATGCTTTGCTGCTTCCTGAGTTACTCTGTTAAACCTTCTCATTTAAAGCAACATCCATCTTGCATCTCAAATGTCACCTTCACATTGCAACCTGAACAGCATACGTTCAGAATAATGTTGGAGTTCATACGGACAGTTGTCCCCCCCAAAAAATAAATAAATAAGAACTTGCACCGGTTAGATTAATCTTTAATAAAAATGAAGCACACTTTAAAAATATTACCAAACTTTCTATTTTGAAATATATGTTGAAAATATCTGTATAGTATCATGTTTGTGCATATGTGTCTATATGTATTGAATTTGAAGTAAATAAAATATTTTGCTTACTATATCAGGATGACAAAAAGAGCAATGTTTAGGAAAAGATACAACAGGACATATAGTTTCCAAAGAACCAAAGAAAGATAGTCATCTTATTGGATTTTTTAGGAATGGTGACCACGTGCAAGATACCTGTGTCAGTTTTCATTGAATTAAATAGCTAGGAAATGATTTCCTAGGAGAGTATTTTCACACAATCTCTTAATGAAGTGAAGAATTACATGGAATAGACACATACAGTTCAGTACTTCCCTGTGTGCATTCACAAGTATATACTTGAGCTCATTTTTTGTGTGTTCCTGTGTGTGCCTGTGGGGGTAGCTTTTGGTGTTCTAGTGGTAAGAGTTCATTTTCCATGAGAGCAAGCAATATCTAGAAAAAGCAAAGAGAACATACAAGATAAATAAAAGCAAAACAACTTTTGAACTTATAGATTAATTCATAAAGGTAGTCATGGGATCGGAAATCGGATTTAATCGCACATTTTGAAATGAAATTATCTCGCGACTGCAAGTTGCCTTGTTCTTGCAAACTGCTCAGTCATTTCCCCCAGGGTTCAGAGACGCCTCCTTAGTACAGGGACTTTTCTGATGGGAATAAGTTCTGTGCTAACATCCAAGTGATCTCTAGTTTAAGTGGCTTGCTTCAAACATGTGTTGGGGAGTTTCTGTTATTTTGCTCTACAGTGGTTCATGGTTTGTTGAGCAAAGAAGAATGTTGCCTTTCATGTGTACAGGGGCAAGATCTTTTATCCATATTCGTGATTCCATGTCTGAACTGTCTGCAAGAGAAACCACATGTTCCTGATAAACAGCCTATTTGAATGTCCTCTGTAGCAGGCTGATGGAAGGAGAGGAAAATTATGTTGTTCTTCCCTAATTAGAATTCAGTGATGGTTTCAGTCAACATCTTCACCAAATGCAGTTATATTCGATTTTTTTGAAATCCCTCAGATGCCATACTGGTAGCTCAATTTCCAGGTGTGGTTACTGTATACATTTAAAAATGTATTACAGTGGAAAAATATAAATTAAGTTCTATAGGAGGAAAAGATAATAATTGATGAAAGAAGCTACAAAATGTTTGGAGTACAGTGGTAATGTGCTTCCTTATATATAACAATATTTTAATAAATGCAAGTTAATATATAAATATAATGATGTCTCATGACATAGTTGTCAAGACTATTGCTATTTATTTCCGCATCACTTGGTATTTTTGAAGTTAGGACTGTTAAAGGATACAGGTTAAGTTTGGGGACTCAGGAAAATGCTTCGCGTATTCCCTGCTACACATGTATCATTCGTTGATGACATGGGATTTTTATGGAAAAAATATATAGTACAACATTGGGAATAGCAAAATGTCTGATAATGCCTCACAAAGTTTGAGATTACAGGTCTAAATGGTAAGGAGGAAGTCTCTTGCTTAATGCTGAATCACAAGGTTAAAAAGGGGGTCTTAAAGATAATGGTGGACTTCCAAGTCCTTGAGTTTGTTTTGCATTCAGTGACAGTCACTAAATTAGGGAAGGAATGTTCAAACAACACACTTGAGGAAAAGTGATTTTTATAGAAAGGAGCCATTTCTGCTAATAGCCAGTAACTGCACATAACCCCTCTGACATTAAAAGTCCATTAGCTAAGCCCAGTTTAAATAGCAGCTGATGCAGTGTCAGCTAAATGTACATTGGAATTTTTTTTTCATATAACGTAATAGCGGTTCTGTAATTTTTTCTTCTAAAACTATGAGCATTAAGTAAAACAAATGCTATGTGATACTGGTCACAAGACCACTAATAAACAGGCAGAGATTTGTGATTAGACAGAAGTAACAACGGTCTTTGCAACAAGAAGATAATAAATATGGGATGGTTTCAAAGGGGGAGCTTTTGAGAAAAATCGTACAGAGCAGCTTAAGCTAACATGCGGAAAAGAGTTGTTTCCATAGAAGCGAGTATTAACCTGAGCTACTCCAAGATACTCATTTAAAGTGGGATGACTGTTTTTGCTCATCTAGCTGCAAGGTTTAGATTTTCACTGTGTTATTAAACAGGAACCCTCCTCCTTAGACTATTGTGTGTGTCTGCGGGGGAGAGAGTAAAGGATTTAAAACTGGGACCGTGAAAATACACATATAACTTAATAAGCAGTAATATTTAAAGGTGGTTACTATGATAATATTTTCAAAAGCAATGTGATGCATTAGCAGTGTCTGAAATGAAATTGAAGGTTAAACGGTCCGTGTTGCCTTCACAAAGCTGTTCCTTAAATATGTATATTTTCTATCTTGTAAGTAGTTCTTCCATCCTCCATTTTCATCTTCTGAGTTTCGAATCTTACTGCAATTGTCTTAAAATCCAAAGACCTTTAATAAGTCATTTCGAGGATTCTCCAAGCCAGTGTTCTGTAACTAAGAGACCATTGTAGAAACAAAATAGGATTGCTCAGTAATCTAATGTGTGAGTGGCGAACAGGGCAGTAATTAATCAGTGACTGTCGTGCTCACACCACTATAATGTATTACGAGAAAGTCCGTGCCCATTCCCTCCCCCTGTTTTTAGACCATTAGTGAAATCCTGTATGAGTAACACTGCTTAAGCAAATGACCCCAATACATGGTACATTAGCTTTGTGAGCATTTTCTCAATGGTCACTCGAAATCTCAACACGTTTTAGTGTTTGGAATTATTCAGCTCTTTAACTAGACACATCACAACTTCTATTCATCATGTAGGAGAGTGTTTGGAAATTGTCACGGAAAGTGGAATTTAAAGGTAAATTTATTTGAAGATAAAATGTCAGTGAAACCCAAGCATAGATTCTCTTTCGTAAGACATTTTTTTTTCTTGAAATGCTTGATGACTCCTGATAAACAGGAATTTCAAAAAAATTTTGAATCAAAATAAACTTCACTTTTTAATCTATTTTCTCTGAACTTTTCTAACTACCCATGTATTTTGAATTTAAGTTTATATTTCCATATCTGATCAAAAGTTCCACAATGACATGAATTTCTTGAAAACAAAAAAGAACATGAAGAAAAGAAAAAGAAAATGCTTATTCTATAACCATAATAGAGCAACAGAAATCTCCTTTTCATTTTATTCGACTTTCATACATGCACTTCTTAATAAAATCACGAGATACTCCTTGGTGTTATTGCTGTTAATTGATTTCAGACTGTTATAAATGCTTGTTTTGAATCAATTGGGAGCTTACATGGACAGAGTTTATGCACTTACATTACTACCCAAATTCCCACTTACTAACATATTGCACGGAGAACTTGATGAATAATTTCGTCTTTGGAACATAATTCAAACATTAATAACAGATGGAAATATGCCTTAGTTCAACCAATAGGCTTTGATTTTTAATTCTTAACACCCTTTATTTTTTTATAAACAGAAACATCTGCTACGAGTGACTATTTTCCGTATGTTTCTTCTTTAGTATCGCCTAAAAGTCAATTCTGTTCCAAGATGGAAAAAAAATGGTTTATTTTGTTTGGCCACACAGTAAATTTCTTCACATCCGTGACCCAGTAATAAGAAGTTGAATTATGATGAAAATAATATGATGCTAGATTGATTGACATGAGACCATTGTTACATTAAAATTTAAAATAGATTTTGCAAAAACTCAAAAATATTTATTAGTGTAAATACAGTGTTACTTCCTGAATAGAACTAGAAGTGTGTTTTTTTAATTTATTTAATTGCCTTTTATTTTTATTTTTATTTATTTATTTATTTTTTAAAGATTTATTTTTATTATTTTTTTATTGGAAAGGCGGATATACAGAGAGGAGAGACAGAGAGGAAGATCTTCCGTCCGATGATTCACTCCCCAAGTGAGCGCAACGGGCTGATACTATGCCGATCCGAAGCCAGGAGCCTCTTCCGGGTCTCCCATGCGGGTGCAGGGTCCCAAAGCCTTGGTCCGTCCTCGACTGCCTTCCCAGGCCACAGGCAGGGAGCTGGAAGGGAAGCGGGGCTGCCGGGACTAGAACCGGCGCCCATATGGGATCCCGGGCGTGCAAGTTGAGGACCTTTAACCACTTGCGCCACCGCGCTGGGCCCAATTTAATTGCCTTTTAAAAAAGTTAAAAGAGTCATGTAAATGTTGAAAGGCATAGCAACAGGAGGAAGAGAGAGGAGAGAGATAGATCCTCCAACTGCTGGTTCCCTCCCTAGGGGTTACACGGTCTGAACTGTTTCTGAACAAAGTCAGGAGCCCATAAATCCCACTCAGGCCTCCCACATGGGTGTTGGGGGCCTTCATACTTGAAACTTGTTGGTTGGAAGTCAGACATGAAACAGAGTAGCCAGGAGGTGGTGTAAACTTGTGCCTTAATATTTCCTGACATAAATTGTATTTTTGTAACATTTGATCACAATGTTTGACATGATTTGAGCTTCACATGAACTTGTTTATATAGTTACAAATGGATAACTTTTCTTAAAATAGCTTTTAATAATGTCCATTTGCTTTGGGCATCCTGCCTGTTTTGATGAGTTTAACATTTATTTCTTTGATAAAATAATTAAAAAGTAGCAAGTGTGTATGTGCATGTGTGTTTGAATTTGATAATGGGAAATTTCCAACGTGGGAAATTTGGGATTTATGAAATTTAACAAAACTACTTGATGAGCATTGTGTATGCAATGTGTATAAAAAACATACGTGTGTAACTGGGAAGATAATACCAACCATTATATTAGTCTGAGTCAAAGTAAGTAAACTGTTTACAAGTTCCACACAATCTGAAATCTAGTCTCACTACAGTTTTGCAACTGGAAGATCAGAAGACTTAGGTCATTTCAGTAGCGTAAATATTAGCAGGGCTATTCAAAATGAAGACCTGAGAACAGTACATGACATTCAGTCAAAACTTATTGGGCACAATTGTTCTTGCTCTTTTGTGTTCCTCATATTAGTATTCATACTGATTTTTCATTCAGCAATGCCATGGAATAGACAGACATATCAGAGCAATGAAGGATTGCTTTCCTTTGAGGCAAGGGCAGAGAGGTAAGGACCAAAGCTTGGAAGAAGATAACACAGACCCCAACAAATTGTATGGAGTTGAAATTCCTAAAACATGTTGGTAGAATTTGAAATCCCATGTTTATGTCCAGTAACGATATTTTAATGTGGCAGTCATTTCTCTCATGAAAATTAACACATTCACTTTAGTTGAAGAACAGATAAGTTTGGGCCATTTCTTTCTCTTTTGTTTCCTGAGCTAGTTTCTAATCTGAAATACATTCTAGTGAATGTAGTGCATGATAAACGTCCAAGAATGAAACATTGGCTTCTGCTGCCCTCTGCTATACATTTGCTATATTTGTAACGACATCTAGAAGTTAAATAGCAAGATAAAACAATTAGAAATTTCTCTGATTTGTAGTAACATATAATCTCTGTCTAGAGAAAAAGAAACAATTAATGTTCTTCACTTACAAGTAATTTTAACACAACAAGGCATTTGCTGATCCTAGGATAAAGGCAAGATTTAATTAAGCTGAAACTCACTAGCAAGGTCAAAATTCTGCATATGTAAGGAAGTATACTACAATTTAAGCAAAACAGAAACTAAATGTTCATTGACAATAAAAAGATATATATTGTAAATATATATGCTAGGACGGATATATGTGTCATTCAGTAAGATAGTTTTGAATGGATTAGTTAAGGAACAGCCTGCAGTCTATCTCTAGTTTCTCATAAGCAAGGATGTGTTATTTCTGATGTATAAGAAGGCAAATGGAACATATAAACATAGCTCCAGTTGGAGAAAGTTTTCCAGAGTGTTTTTATAAACAAAGTGTACAGTTGTTTAAGCAATAATTTTATTTTGAAAAATATGGGCAAAAAAAACCCTTTTCATCTACAAAGAATGTTCAGTATTGTATTTTTTGATTCACTGTGACATGAATAATGCCTTTTGTTCTTTTGTCTTTTATTCTTTAAAATGCTTCATTGTAAAATTAAAATAAAACAAAGCTTAAGAATCCTTTTCCTCAAAACACGTCAGCTTGACAGAGAGAACAAAACCCAAAATATTTATAGCCCAAATTAATGTAATTGTAGACATTTAGCAAATATAATGTAATAAATGCTTTGACTATGTAAATAAACAACTTTTCACTACATCAAATTGATGTGCACACAGAAGACACTTTAAATAGTGCCATTGAATTCTAATTCCTTTTTTATTTTCTTTGTCCAAAAAGCAAAGTTTAACACTTATTTTTTTTAGCCCTAGCACTCTCCTCCTTCACTTCAACAAGTGTTGTTCTGTAGGGAACATTCTTTCTTTTGGAGGAAAATTAACAAACACTCTAACGTTAGCAGTGTGGTTTAGTCCCTCTATAATTATAAGAACCTATTATCTTTACAGGATCTTCTTATATTTAAAGAACTCAACCTAGGTTAAAGAAATAACCTAGAGTACCTTAATGATTGATTAAACTGCTTAATTTGAGATTTTATATTACATGTGCTATCTCATTTTGTAGTAATTTTCTTTGAGGACTTCCAGAAGGGGGTTGCGGGTGAATGCTGTCAGTACTGCTAAATATAAAATTTGATGTATGAGTCCATCTTCTTGGTTATGACTATGTAATTTTTCTAAGATAAATCCGAGGGCAGGCTAGGATTTTTAAGCTTTCAGTTAAGTGTGTAACTCCAAGCTCAGCTTCCTATTAACACAAACTATGGCAGGCAGGAATGTCGGCTCAAGTATTTGTGTTCTTACATGGGATACCTGAATCGCGTTGCACCTCCACACTTCCACGTCAAGTCCATTACTGGCATTTGTGGAGTGAACCAGCAAACAGGGATTCTGCTGGTCTTGCTTCCTTTGTCACTCAAGTAAGTTTTATAAAAATGAATTAAATCAGAGGTGTTAATTTTCTGAACATTAAGCTGTCTTAAGTGGTTGTGTGAGTATCAAAGTTTGTACTTTTTAGCTCACAAGAACAATATTTCATGAGAGGATATATACTCATTTACTGTTACTTTAGTCAAATAGTAAAAGAGCTTAAATAGCTACATTACAAACACAGATAAAAAAATTGCTTCCTGGAGTTTCCTAAGTATGTTACAAAAATTTAAATATTCATTCAGTAGTATTTTATTAGAAAAGATGTTGCATGTTAAAATATATATACATATATGTATGCTTGTATATATACATGCATATATATGTATATTTCTTCCATATAATTCAGTGAAAAGAGTTCTTCTTGTCCCTGTTCTCCTATAATCTGCTCTCCCACCTCCACCACCCACTGAAGCCTGGCAAATCTTAATAATATCATATCCATCGTCTCCCCAACCTGGAGGTTAGCCTGATGAACTCAGGATGCCTGATTGTTCTGGTAGCTTCTTCATGTATCACTATTTTTTTTTTTAAGATTCATTTATTTTTTTATTGGATAAAGAGAGAGATCTTCTGTCTGATGATTCATTCTGCAAGTGTCCGCAATGGCAAGTGCTGAAACCAGGAGCCAGGAGCATCTTCTAGGTCTCCCACATGGGTACAGAGTCTCAAGGCTTTCAGCTGCCCTCAACTGCTTTCCCAGGCCACAAGCAGTGGGAAGTGAGCAGCTAGGGTTAGAACTGGTATCCGTATGGGATCCAGGTGCATGCAAGGCAAGGACTTTAGCCACTAGGCTACTAAGCCAATCCAATGTGCCATCATTCTTAAGACCTGCAAAATATGTCATAGAGATCATGGAGATGAGGTTCAATGAACGCATTTTTTTTCCAGGCAAAAAATAATATCTTGTAGACTGTCTGTGTGTACATGAGATGACCTGTGGTAACAGAAAGAGTAGACTCCTTCCAGCTTCTTTTCAGTATCTCCTGTAAGAGTGCGGTGAATAGGAACTTGCAGGTAGCAATAGAGACTGTCTCAGGGATGTTTGCAACATCTTAGATACTAATGATGTGGCTATTTGTCTTACTTGCAAAATCTAGTCTTGATTTTAAATATTCTACCCCATAATTTCAGACTACTAATGAAGAACTTGGATTCCATTGTGTTGAAGCAAATAAACAGGAGACAACCCCTGGGTAAACACCAATTTGTTCAATTTGCCAAAACACTGCATTGTGAGTCACAGAGAACTGTAAACCAAAATCTGCTCCAGTAAATCCAGAGAAGTTTTAAGTTATTCATTTATAGAATCTTATCCTGTGGTATATTGATGAAATGAATTGACTTTCGAACCGGATGACAAAATTGGGGTTATATTGGAATTTCCACTACCCCAAAAATTGCTCTATGGAGTATAGCTGATTTCGTTCCACTAGAAAGTACATAAATCTCTTACAGGGCAAATGGCATGTGAAGTGGTAGGGGGAAGGGAGGTTATTGATGTGGAGGTAGCAAGTCCAAAGTCAGTAATAAATTTGTTTGAGTATATATGCATCCATGTTTTCCCCTGTAATTAAATATTGTCTGGATGGTTTGTGTTTTTGTTTGTTTGGTTGGTTGTTTTGTTTTTTGCTTTTTTTGTTTTGTTTTGTTTTGTTTTTAATGTGACACAACCTATTGTCTTTGGGCAAGATATTTTTGGTTTTTAAACTAGGAAATAGTATAGTGAACTGTATTATTATAAGACATTATTGAATCAAATATTCTCATAGGTACACTTCAAGGGACCAAAAGATGTTATAGATCATGGTACATGCTAACAAAGAGGAAATTATAGCAAGTAACTGCCTCTTTTTTTTTTCTTTAGCCTTCAGTAAATACAGACTCCACCTGCCCTGAATAATTACTGCAAGGAGTGATGCAGTGGGCTGTAACTGGTAGTTGTTTGTAATCAAGCAGCCTGAATCTTGCCTTGACATAAAGCAGAGGAAGTGGTTAGGAGACAGACCTGTAATTATCAGCAGCAGGTGCCCATGATGGAATGCCAGAAAGATGTTTAAAGAGGCAAACATTACCTTAGAAAAGACTTCAGGACTGTCAACTTAGACCAAAGGCATTTACGTTAAAAAAAAAGAGAGAGAGAGAAAGAAACTTGGTTTCAGAGCAATTATATTATGAGAAACAAAAGAAAAGACACATAAATTTCTTTTAGTGCAGTTTTACCCCTTTCACCATGTATTTAAATCTAACAAGATAAAAAACTTAAAACAAGGTTGGATGCCAGTTTCATCAAATGGATGATATAAGATTAAACTTTTTTTCTGCTTGATTATTAAACTGTCTATTGATGATACAAACAAAAAGATTTGTTTTTTAATAAGTGCCACATGGAAAAGTTGAGAGGTTGACATTTTAGTTTCGTTTTCAAAATTAATTATTGTATCTTAGGAGGACAACAACAAATTTTGGTCTAAGCATGTGAATATATGATAAGATTTTTTTTGTCCATTGCTATGCAACACTTCACATTTCAATGTGGTCACTTTATTTTTGTTTTTATTCACAAAACAGAAATATGTTATTATCCTATGTGGTACTCGTTATATGGAGCTCATTACGAATAATGAGGCCTATGATACAGACTACACAATCCAAACACACAGCTAAATCAGAAATGTTAACTGCCGGTTGCTAGTACTAGTTTTAGCTAATACACTTTAACAAAAGTCCTAACTAGGTTGTTTTCCTCATACACTGCATTGCAACACTTTGCTTTTTATCTTCATCAATATAGTACTGTGGTTTATATTAACTTACAGGAAACTCTTCTATGAGCCATAAACAAATGTAAACCAGTGAAAAATAATTGCCTTGAGAGCTTGATAGTTTTCTGCATTGCAAGGGGAAAATTTTCTTCTTCTTTCTTTTTCTTTCTCGAGCAAAAGTATACTTTGGTTGTTTTCAAGTTGTAGGAGTGGATGAAATTGGTGGCATGGAACACTCTTTAAAGGAGAAGGGACTCTTGACAGATTTGTATGACCCCATTCATTCTCAGATGTACAAAGCACATATTTTGGAGATTATCTGTTTTTCTGTCTAATGCTAACCACCTATTTATTATCATGAGAACAGCTATAGAAATCAGTCATTCACTTATTTGCCAGAAATTCTTTCAGTTTCTGCAGTAGTTGTATGTCAAGATCTTGCCCTACTTAAAAGAAAGACATAAAATTTATTCTGGAAGTTTACCAAGATAGACCAGCCTTCAGAAATGAGAAGGAAAAGATCTCCATAGCTAAATTAAAATAAACTTAAGTCACATGTGACACACTGTGCTTAAGATAACTCCATCTAAAAATGTGTATGTGACTTGCAGAGGATCACAGTTCTTGTTCAAAGTGGACACTAAATATAAGATATGTTTAAGATTTATGATGCATTTGTGTATTTTGGCTTCTTTGGAGTTCTTTTTCTTTAGCTTCTCAAAGTAAATTAAACTAAGCCTGACAGTGGGCCTGGAGTTTATATAGGTGTAATAAGGCATCCAAGTAATTTCCTGAATTCCCACTAGGGAAGTTTTAAATTTAAATGAGGATAAGGATGTGACTAGATCTAAGGATGCAGAATTTTGGATATCGCAATGTAGTATATAATATATTCTTTCAATCCATGCTTTAGCGTCACTTTTTTTTTATAAAGAAATAAAGTATCCCACTCTTAATTAAGTTCTGGAAATACTACTTTATCCGATAGAGATAAATGAAATTAAGGTTAGCCTTTCCAGAAAGCTAAAATTTTCTTAGGAAAATTGTCAAATATATATGAAACTACAATATGGTAGCATTCATGACAAAATAAACAAAAATCTTGTGGAAGAGATAAAAGGCATTAAAAAAAAAAACGTAGCTTGGTACTATGACTTTTGTAGTGGGATAAACTGAACTGATTGTGAAAAAAACAGATGAAGCTGCACATTTCATCACATTTATTGAGAACTGTTCTCACTTAACCCAGGCTGCCGGCATTCTGTTATAGCCAGGCACAACTATGTTTCTCTTTTCACTTTTTCCTCCATTTTCTTTCCCTTTCAATGTTGAGAGCAGTTCTGCCCTCAGGCTTCCCCTGTTAACAGTTCTCTTCTTTACCTTGAAGTGAAGTTGCACAGAGATCTGGTCTCTGATTTCTGGAATGCTCTGTGTCTTTGCCTTTTCAGGGTAGCATGAGCCTTCACACCCAAATTAGTGTTATATTAACACACACTGTAGCTAAGCCAGTTCTAGGCCAGACATTACCGCATCTCGTAACAGCTGAGTTTGAGTTTGTCAAGTTGTGTAGGTTTGTAGTCTCCTTTGAAATGTTGTTTTCCATCGTTTCATACTTGTTTGTATTTTGAGTAATGGTCTCCTAGGTCCTTTGATGTTTGGGAGATGATGTCAGGGTTTCAGAGTACAGAATGGCTGTGTGAAATAATTCTCCCTCTCTTTCAAGGGTATGTGACGAGCAAGGGACCCAGGGCCTGAATCTCTGTGAATTGGAAAATAAATGGAGTTACGTATGAGCAACCTATAGAACTACTTTTATCTCAACTGTAGAAACTTCTGCAATCACCTGATGTTCCTCAAACAACTTTACATTGAACGGTTCAGAGCAATGATGATTCTAAATCTCATATTTCAAGTTCAAAACGTGAGAAGGGTGTTATCTGACAGTATGCACTGAAAACAGTTTAAAAGGCAGATACTTAACATGTATTACTTTTAAATTTTACCGTGGGTGAGTTTGTAGACCTATGATTCCCTTATGCGTTAGTCCTTCTGTTGGTAGAGGTTTTGAACTTCTTCTGGTGACTTGTTATTTGGAGAAGCTAAGGATCTTGCTAGAGTAAACAGTGCAGAGGATGCCAGCGAATCCTTCCGAAGGTCTGGTAGTTTCCGCTTTTAGAAATGTCAGTGCTGAAAACAAAAATGTATGCAGAAGGTGGGAAGTGAGTGTGAAGTGGTTTGTAGTGCAGCATTTCAGTCCTACTCACAGTATAAATCTCTCACTTGATCAGACTCAAATGTATGCAAAGAAAATTTTATTTTTAATTAATAAACAGGCCACATTTTCTCAAATGAAGTCAGCATGTTTCCTACCCTCATTTAGAGCACTGATTATAAGCCTATTTTAAAAATCAGTCTTTTCTGATATATATATATATACATATATATATGTAAGAAACAATTACTGAGTTACAAATTTATTTTTTGTTAAATGATTATATATATTTCTATAGGACATCAGTTAGAAGACTATGGGGAAAAATATGAAGGCAAAGGGCTACACTCAATGTGTCTGAAATCTTAGCTTACCAGTAACACGTGGGACATTTATTTTATTAACTAAGTTTCATAATAGTGATCAGATAGCTTGATTTAGTTGTATGATTTTGTGTAATAATGAGAACCCTATAATTTTAATTATAATTATTTGTGATCTCAAGTCATATCAATGTTCCAAATAGTAATATTAAAAATAAATAATGATTTAGCTATAATTTTAAAATCTACAAAATGCTGATATATTTCGATTACCAGTGTATATTTTTGTTATTAGTTACTGAAGTGTTAGGAACTGTACCTGACCACAGCCGATTTTTATCACTTCATTTTAAAAAGAGTTGTAGAGTCCTCTTTCTCATGAACCTTGTAAATAGGACTAGAACATGTATAAAATGGTTTGTTTATGGAGTATTTGTGTGGATTTTTTAAAATTATCACTTGAAACTATCCAGAAAAGCTGTGACATCATGCCCTTCAAGATGTTTTGGTTTATACGATTTGCTTTACTGCTGTATTTTGTTTTAACAACCCCAAAATTGAACTCCTAGATAATTTTATTAAAGTATTAGTCCAAATAATAACTTTAAATGTTTTATTGTTTATAATAATGATGATGTAATTAAGTATTCTAAATCATTTAGCTGTCTATTGAGTAGTTTCAAAGCCATACAGAGAAAAAAAATCTATATTCTATAAGTAGTATTTTAACTTTTAAAAGCAATAGCCCACTTAAGAACCATCTCCAACTTTTTTTTTTTTTTTTTACATGAAACAAAGAGTAGGCAGTAAGGTTTATTGCAAGCTCCCACACAGGCCTGGCCTGTGTGTTTCCACAGCTGGGCCCTTGCCCTTTTGTCCTACTCTAGATAGCAGTCATTACATCACTGATAACTTTTCCCAAAGACAATCACCTTGAAGTGGAGCAGCTACTCAGATCAGCAACAGATATGAAACAAAGAAAATCTTAGCAGGAACATTTTGTAAGTTGATTTAGTTGCCTTACTTGTTTTTTTTATTACACTGCCTAGTGGAGATCAGCTGAATGAGTCAAATGGTTTTACATTTTTCACAGATGTAACTATTGCACATTTTGGGGAGTGCTATGTAATGTTTTGCTTGATGTATGCATTGTATAAAAGAGATGGTGAATAAAATTATTTTTTCAAGTAGTTAACATTGTTATGATAAAAACATTAAAATCTGTCTCCTACATTTTAGTAGATAAATATTTATTATGTTAATATTGCTTATGGTTACTCTAATAACATTATAATCCCAGAACTTCTTACTCTTATCTAACAGGTACATTTTAGCCACCCTTTTCCCAATGTTTCTCACTCTTCCCTCCCTGGCTTCTGATAACCAGCATTGTACTTCTGATTTCTATGAGATCATTGCATTTTTAAATGTTGCATACATCCCAGTAAGACCATTCAATACTTTCTTCATGCTTTTGGCTTATTGTCGCTAGCAAAGGAACTGAAAATAAGGAGTGCATTCTAACAGGAAATTGAATATGAAAAAGATCTCTTAGATCTATGTGGCTGTTTTCACAAATGTTCTTAGCACATTGTCAGGAGAATCACTTGGGTACTATACAAGTACTATCTTGGATAAAAATTCTGGTGATATATTTTGAGTAGCAGGTCTCGTTCATCTTTTCATATTGGGCAATTTGCAGAAGTCGCTTAATAATTTATTAGAATAAAAACACTTTGAATAAGCCATGATTGCTACTAAGTTTCAAAATGTGGATCTACAAGTTAGTAAGAGAATAAGGCTAGAATCTTGCTCCAAAATACTTATAAAGCAGAGTTCATTTTCTTTAACACTTGGGATATTTGTAGGTACAGAAGGAACAAGAAACTTTGGGGAAACAGTTAGCTCTATGTAGTCAGAACTAATCTGTGAGGCCAGCAACATAGGAGAAGGCATGCTTAAAATGGCTATGCCTATGTATTTTAAAGTTTCTTCTGGCATCTGAGCTTCTAAATGTATTCCATCAAGTCTGTGTGCAGTGTTTCTGTTTTTGACAGGGGCATGTGGAGGGAGTGTTTTTTTCTTTTTTTTTTTTTAATTCAGCCAAGCTTCTGTGACCCAGGCATTTGGCATCATTTGTAGAAAAAGAAGACACGAGAAACTGAAACCCAGATGGGAAACTGACTTGCCTTGTATTCAGAAACTTGACCTGCCCAGAACATACATTTCACAGATGAGAGAGCAGACCCTCCTGAGGTCCAGAGTTCACACAGGTGTTTATGTAGAGCTGGGACCGCCACTTCTGTCCGCTGGCTCCCTGGTCCAGCTGCTTTCCACCACACAGCACTGCATCTCCAACTGCCCAGGCAGCTTTATATGTCATGCCTTGGCACCATAGTTTTTGTTGGCAAAGCCAACCGGCACATGCTCCAATGCCTGTTGGGAACAGCAAGGTGTTGTGAGTAAGTGGGCTGAATGCAGGATGACAGATACTAATGGAGATTGTGGCAGACTGGAGAGCACATGTCCTGTCTGACACAGAACCCCTCCAGATCTTCCCTGCAGGAGTAGGTCCGAATATGGTGGGAGCTTACGCTATTTTAAGAAAAACCAGGTCTCGGTTTTTGACATCTCTTATTCAGGGCAGGTCAAAGAAAACAGGGAAAATACAGGTGGACATTTGTCAGCTGCTTGCCAAGCTGCGACCTCCACTATAAGCATGTTTCTCAGCTCCCCAGCAGCAACAATAATCATAGTTCCTGTTGCTTATAGCACCCAAGGAACTGTTGATACGCTGTAGCTTTCAGTGCTCACAACTCAGGGAAGTGTTGAACATGAGTCTAGTGAGGATCTAACGGTTTGCAGTAACTTGCAGAGCCAAAGATCGCAGTGCAGAGTTAAGACCTATCTGAGCCCACAGTTTTAATCTAACTCCAATAGCACTCAAGCTCCTTTCTGCTTCACTGCTGGTAAGATGGAAGCTACAGGTGACTGTGGAGTTCACTAAAGGCTGGGTGAGTTTTTCCAACATGTATTGCATTAGCACTATGTAAACATACTGATATCATACAAATGAACATTAGTATCATAGAAAGTGTGATATTTAGCCTGGTGAGCAAACCAGACATGTAAACTACTAATTACTTTAAGCACTGACTGTAATCATTTCCAGAATTTAAATCAGATATCTGGTGTAATAGAATTCTAACTGCTTATTTCATTGGCTCCTAGCTGAGTTGCCATTTATTTCTTCTCATTTTTTCTGCTGGAAAAAAAAATCAATAGATTATTTGTACCCCTGTAATTGAAACAAAATTAAGACTTCTTAAAAAGCCTTGTTAAGGGATTGCTACATTGGACATGTATTCCTGAAAGTCACATTGTTTCAGTTTGATTTGTTATGTATCTGGTGTTTTGAACTTTAATTGGATTTATGTTTCCATGTGATTTTTTTTTTGAAGTGCATCGTTTCAACTGCAATGATAAACTTTCATTATTTGGTTATTTATTATCTTGTGATTCCAACTTTGAAGACAGCAGCATCATTGTCACTTCAGTGAAATGAATAGCAAAAAAAAAAAAATTTGAACTTTAGCTTCAAATGAATTTAACAATATCCCTGTTTCTCTGTCACTCTACAGTATAGTAGCCGTGCATTCTTTCACAAGCTGTGCCCCTAATTAATTGCCCTGCCATATTTCATCCCAGCTCAAGCCATCACTGATCATCTGTCCTAACGTCTGCTCCTGCTCCTTGCAGCGATGATCAGTTATGTCCAAAGAAAGGTGACGGGAACTCCCCAGGGAATGGGCAGCAGCGTGATGGCTGCTGTTCTCCTGTGTCCATCTCCTTTCCTGGCCCAGTGCACGCATCCCCCAGCTGCTGCAGGGGTAGCTGCTAAAGGTTCCCAGCTGCCCCTCCTCCCCTCTCCACAGGACTGACTGGTTTTGGCTAACCAGTGGCTGCCTTGCCTGGTTGGCACCCACAAGGAGGGAAGAATTGTGTGGGGTAAGTTCATGCTCCAAGAGCTCCCCAAGCAGGAGGCTGAGGCTGGTGTCAACAGCCGGTTGTTAAGCATCTGCTCCAAGCCTTGTCATTCCCTCACCCCATTTCTCCTAAGAATGTCTCTCAGGCAAGATTATAACACACATCATCTCCGTGCTGTGCTCTTGTTTCAGGAAACTTAAGCAAGGAGAGACATCAGGGAAACCATTGGTGTTGCTAAACATACTGAATCTTGCTAGAAAATGGACCTCCACAAATGGCGCTCTTTCATTTCTTGTTCTTCACACTTGTTTGCTTATGTCCAACACCAGAAACCATAGAAGACTTTGAAGTTTTCAAACTTAGTAACAGTGGCAGCCTGTGGCTATTCTCCCTGATTACCTAATGTAAAAGCACTGTTGGGTCAGGCACTGGAGCTAGCAAGTTACGGTTAGGGTGTCCACACCCCATGTCACACTGGCTGATTTTGAATTCTGGCCTGCACTTCCGTTCCCGGGGTTCCCACTAACTGTATGCCTTAGGAGGCTGTTGTGGCGACTTGTTGTGGCTTGGTTTCTGGCCACCCAAATGGGAAACCTGTATTGAGTTCCCAGCTTCCAGTTTTTGCCAAACCCAGTCTTGGCAACTGCAGGCTCTTGGGGGGTGAATAATTAGATGGGTACTCAGTGATTTCTGCTTGCTTCTTAAGAGATTAGGATTTAATACACATAAAAAGTGACTACTAGGGCCCAGTGCAGTAGACTTGTGGCTAGTCTCTTCACCTTGAAGGAGTCAAGGACAGCCCAAAGCCTTGGGACTCTGCACCCATGTGGGAGACCTGGAGGAGGCTCCTGGCTCCTGGCTTCAGATCGGAGTGAGTCATCAGAGGGAAGATCTTCCTCTCTGTCTCTATATATCTGAATTTTCGATAAAAAATAATAACAAAAAATCTTTCAAAGAGTGACTTGTAGAAGACAAAAGAAAGGCAGTAAGAGTAGAATTCAGTAGGGATCTCAGGAATGCCTCAGGGGGTGAGAAGATAACCCTTTGTCTTGAAGGCAAATGGTGATAACTCTGCTGTGACTTTAGAAGCCGCTCTAAACATTTAAAGACTAACTGAGACCCTGAGGGGAGAAGATAAGGGTGGGGAGGAAACTTGAGGGAGGGGGAAGAGACTCCAGTGCCATCTAAACTGTATCAAAAACAATTAAAAATAATAAATAAGGAAACATAAAAAAGACTGATTGAAGTTGCAGCGCATCATCTTTCCTCCACAGATGATAAGACAACTCAGAGTTTCCTGCTAGTGGCTTGTTTGGAGTGTTGACTTCTTTCCAGAGAATCACTTTTATTTTATTGAAGTAAGGTTGCTCCCTGCTCTTCTCCACATCTCCAACTGTGCCCATGCGTTCATCCCCTCCCCCGTCTTCTTTCTAAGTGGCTTTCATCCCACCCAGAGGATGCTCATGGAGAGATATCTTATCATGGCACACCCACAATTACTGCTTACAGCTCCTGATCATTTGCATGGTTCCAATGTTTGAACTATCCAGGATATTTTGCTTTTAATAATTGTATAGAAAAGTTATTTTCTAAGCATGTTCAGACATATGTCACCCAATATCTGGAAATCAAATTTGCAAATTATACATTTATAGAAATTTTAGAGATCGTCTTTTATTCACATGGGCTATTCAGCCAGTGACTTGTTTGTAGATGATCTTGGGAAGTTTAATCTGATTTAATATATACAATTCAATTAATCCAGAAATAAATTATGAAAGAAATTGGTTCATTTTTTTCCTCAGGAAGAAAATGCACATTTCTGACATTTATTTTCAGTTTGATATTCATTAAGTTGAATTACACAATTTGTAACTGCCAAGACCAAATTGAATGATAAAATTAAATAGAAAATTATGTTTACTTTCTCATAATTTCACTCATTTTATTTTCTCTTGCATTCCATGACATATACATACATATATATGTATATATATATGGAAGTCATATTGATGTATGATTATTTCGTTCCAGAGTTCTCACTTAGTAGTAATAAGTATTTTGGAAGGTTTATGATGACTCATGCATTTTTCTCATGGATGTTCACTGGACTAAATGCTTCCCTCTAAAATTCTTCATGCTACAGCTCTATTCTTCAACATAATGATATGGTGGGTCTTTGACAGAGAATTAGGATTGGATATGATCAGAGGGTGAAACCCTCATGCAGGGATTATATTCTTACAAAGAATGTGTGCTTGCAATATTTTCTGAAAAACAAAACATTAAATTCATGGAATCTCAGATAAATGTTTTCATTTTAAGTCTCTTAATTTACAGATAATAAATACCTCTTTAGATGTAAGTATATCAGAATTGAGACACACACTTTTATTATATATTAACTTTAACACGTTTGGAGCTTATTACTGTAGCTGTTATAACCAGATAAAATATAATGAGTTAATCAAGCACTATGACCAAGAAATATAAGCCTTGATTTTTTCTCTTATGTTTAAATATTGCTAGAGATAATCTCCATTTTAGCTCATTGGATTATCTTGGAATGATGATACAATACAAACGGTGATGTATCTACAGATGTATTTCATAATTCTCTTTGACAGGGCAATGAGATCTACAAATAGATTTAGTGATCTCTCTTGATGTGGTATATAGGGATTGATATGCACTGTGATCTTGACAAAGTCATGTGAGGACTTACATGTTCCTTATGCACCTCAGGCTTCCGGAGCATTGGTAGAGATTGCTGTATCCTTTAGCTTACCTGAAAGGCAAAGAACTCATTGTGATATGTCTGGTAGAACAGTTATGTATAATTCCCAGTGGCTCAGGCACTGGGAATGTCTGAGTTAATAACTCTTCTGGGAGAAGAGTTTCTGTGTTATGAAGTCAGCATGCTGCAAAATCTCTGTATAAATCATCTTTGTTAAAGATGCAGGCCTTTGCAGTTATGCAAGACAAAAATATCTTCAGCTATGCTTGCAATTTAGGTTTGAAGGTAAGTAGGGCAGACAGTGGGAGAAATGGGAAATCCATAAAAAGTCTCCCCTTCTGTTCCCTCAAGCACTCTGGACAATTAAAGCACATTTAATGAATACCTCCTCAATTAGTTCCACCACTTGCCTTGACATAGAAAAGTATTTGCAATGAGGCAGTTAGGCAGGTACAATGGTTTTACTTTAAACCAATGAATTCCAGGAAAGAGGTTGTTGAATCAGCATATGGAGGAAAGGCTTACAAAAGAAATCAAGCAGTAGAGGGAAGTTGCAGTTACTGGGCGTAATAACGGTAGTAGTAATGATGAAATAATTTGGATCGACTTTACAATCAGTAAAAGGGAAATAATCAAATGAGTCTCTAGTGATCACAGTGATATGATAGCCTACCGAGAGGTCTCTGCCTTCCCACTCCCCGTGGATTCGATTTTTTAAAGTTGATTTTTAAAATTTTTATTGGAATGTCAGATATAAAGAGAAAAGGGGAATCAGAGAGGAAGATCTCCACTGCTTCATTCCCCACATGACTGCAATGTCTGGAGCTGGGCCAATCCCAAGCCAGGAGCTTCTTCTGGGTCTCTCATGCAGGTATAAAGTCCCAAGGCCTTGGGCTGTCTTCAACTGCTTTCCCAGGCCACAAGCAGGGAGCTGGATGGGAAGTAGAGCTGTTAGGATTAGAACCAGTGTCCATATGGAATCTCACTGTGTGCAAGGAGAGCACTTTAGCCACTGGGCTACAGCACAGTGTCCAATCCTCATGGATTCTTGTTTGCGGTTTAAGGGCAAGCTGGCCTAAAAGACAAGCTCCCTGTCCCACTTTGGAAGGACTTCCAGATCAGTTATTACTCTTCTGGAACAGTTTTTCCCCCTTAAACAGGCGCTTGGAGCTTGGTGGTCTCTCTCACCACTATCATAATGTTCTCTTTAGGGGAGGGCAGTTAGCTTAGAATATACCTGCCTGGTTATCTGAGCTCGGTTTCTTGCATCAGCTCAGCCCTCCAGCTCCCAGCTAATGCAAACACTGCACCTGAGGTAATAGCTCAGTTACTTGGGTCCCTGGATTGACTTCCTTATTCCTGGATTCTTAGTTGCAGGCTTTTGGAAAATGAAGCTGTTAGGGTTTTTTTGTTTGTTTGCTTCCTTGTTTTTTGCCACAGCCCAAATCCAGATGCAGTATGACACTCAAGGAGGTCTGTATTTCAGTGGGAGAAGTAGCCATGGGGCAGGGAGAAAGTGGGGCAGAGAGAGACAAAGAGAAGAGCAGAGTAGAAAGAGACAGACAGCAGAAAAATAGCCTGGGAAAAGATAGAAACACGAACAAAGGGAAGAGCAGCACCTTTACAGCCTGGAGGTGAGTATGGATAAATGCCTCAGGGGATGGGAGGAGCGCACAGTTTAAACCTGTAGGTCACTAAGCTTTCTTAGCCCAGTGGGCCTTAAGGGAGCTGAGACCTAGGAAATTTAAGGTAGTGTTGGCTAAACAGGCATTCAAGGTGACCCTTAGTCCAGGATGATGGGTTGGCCTTTGGGTCACTGATCCAGTCATTCCTTGCATTAGGTGGGAATTCCCTTTTCTTTTTCTGTGTTTCAGCCTCTGTTCCTTTGTGAAAAATAAAGGAAGGGAAAGGAAAGGGAAGGGAAAGGAAAGGAAGGGAAGGGAAAGGAAGGAGAGAGAAAAAGAAAGAATGAGAAAGAAAGAGAAAGAAAAGAAAAAGGAATAAAGAATAAAAAAAAGTTAAAAAAAAAAAAAGCAACGAATACTCATTAACTCTCTCTTGCCTGCGTCCTGAAGCAACATTTTCCAAACAGTGATCTATGGGACACTAGCGTCAAATGTTAAACCACGCGAATCTCCAGCAAACAGATGGTTTCTCTGCTCAGATTTTCTCCCTGTGATCTTCCAAAGTAGCTACACATTAGGTGTTTTCGGAAATACTATATTAAGCCATTTCCTTTAGTTCTGCAGCACCAAGACACTGTGGTCAATATATTTTTTTAATAGGCTTGATTCTGGGTCTCCTTTAAAAAATACCGTCTAAGCTTACGAACCAGAACATAAATCATAGGAAATCAACCTCTTCATCAAAAGGCTATTAATATTTTATTTAATTATACTTTGAACTTAAGCACCACACAAAATAGGTCTTGTTTGATTGCTTTTCTATAAATGAAATAAAAATGCAATTCTTCAAGATTAAATGGCTGAAAGGTGCTTTTTAAAGAATGATTATGCTACTTCATATTAAAATGGAAAATACATCTTCCAAGGTGAGTTAGTGTAGTTGTAATTAATTTTCTAGGCTTCCTTCCATATCTATGTATTCAAAATTGAGTTTTCATAGTTTTCTTCATAAATATGCATATTTAAATTCCATTTAAAATATTTTGACTGTCATTTCCAGCATACTTAATCGGTTTTGTTGTGTATGATTTGGTTGTACAGTTTAAATTTTTTTTAAAGACTTATTTACTTTTATTTGAAAGGCAGATATACAGAGAGGAGAAGAGACAGAGAGGAAGATTCTTCCGTGTGATGGTTCACTCCCTAAGCTGCCACAATGGCTGGAGCTGAGCCAATCCGAAGCCAGGAGGCAGGAGCTTCCTCTGGGTCTCCCACGTGGGTGCAGGGTCCTAAGGCTTTGGGCCGTCCTCGACTGCTTTCTCTGGGACACAATCAGGGAGTTGGATGGGAAGCAGCGCCACCGGGATTAGAATCGGTGCCCACGTGGTATCCCAGCACATTCAAGGCAAGGACTTTAACCACTACACTATTACGCAGGACCCCAGCTTAAATTCTGCATGTCAAAGTCCTCCCTCCAGTGATCTTTTGAAGTTGCACAACAGATAAATGGAGTGTTGCCAGAAGAAAGAGAACTAGGGCCACCCTCTTGCTCAATGTAAACATACAGTGCTGGGTAGCCTGTGATTTATTTGGAGTGAGAAACCAAGCCTTGTTTTCTCGGTCACTGTCACCAGTGACATAAAAGCCAAACATCACAGAGCTGGTTTAGCCCCCAGCTCCTCAGAACTGGTGGGACAAGACCTTCTCTTGTGTGTTTTATCAGTTCCTGGACAAGCACTGCAGGACCATGTTGAGTAACACATTCCCTATCGCAGTTTTTCCTCCTCATTAAGAAAAAAAAAAAAAAAACCCTTCTGCCACAATGTGATCCATGATTAGAGTTAATGCAGTTTCTAACGTCTCCCAGATGTTTTAAAGTCACTCACATCCCTTGCAGAGTTTATAAATGTGATTTGTCTACTAGTTTATTCTTTTTTGGAGCAAACATTATCATTCTGTTTGAAGGGGAAAAAAAGGTAAATCAGAGACTCAATGAGTTACTTAACATAATTTACAGTATGTTTAGAAACATTGCTAAAATGCAGTGAATGTAATCAATGACACATTCTCATAAAGAATGGAGTTGTACTGTGGAACAGAAATGCGATCTTGCCAAAATGACCAGATGTCTCTTCTTAATGTATCTCCTCCCCCCACCTTATTTTAATGCTGTGCCATAACTTCAACTTTTCATGATCACAGATTATTTTCCTGTGCCAATACAGGGACAGAAATCACATAATTCCACCTCACAGAAGCATATCAGTTTAATTGTTAAAATTATTTGTGTTATAACAATGCTTTTAGAAATGACCCAATAAGAGTATACTTTTGGTTCTGTTTCATCGTTCTGTGTTGCTTCAGTTTTTAGATGTGTGTGTGTGTGTGTGTGTGTGTGTGTGTGTGAAGTAGGTGGAACAAGCTCCTTTCCATTTTCATTGGGTATGCTAAGCACTGCTATTTCTGTGTGGTAAGCAGGACTCCTGGATACGGTCCCTGGGAATTAAAGCAGTACCCCTCCCCATGCACAGATTGAAACATTAATGAACAACTTAATGAAGATGCAGATGTTGAAAATGCATCAATTGTGTTTGGAAGAAATAGCAGTTTTCCTAGTAGGATAAAGGAATAAGGTAACTTTATCTTGAATTGAAAGAACATTATCACATTTTTATCATTAAGTGTTTCTATCAGGCTTTAGAGTTGATGAAACAAAGGGCATATGGTGTGAAGGTTCGCCTTTGTTATAAGCCCTAAAGTAAGAACAGGGTACTGATATTGTTCTTGTTCTCCACCCCCACCATTTACTGAAGAGAACACAGATGTGGGGCAGGGGGGGGCACAGAGCTAAAAACACCTGCTCCTTCTGCCTCTCCCATACACTCAGTGCTCCTTCACAACATTCTGCTGCTTCTAATGTTTGTGCTGGGCCTTCTATTCTTTTTTCCTATTGCACTCCATTTAAATGCACCACAGGGAACTTGGCACTAACTGTAGGTTCTTTAGGGCACACAATATATGCTCCTTCAATGAGAGGTTATAGAATGCACAATCCAAGTAAAGGCTACTTGGTGCTCCAAGATGATCAACACGAGAGACAGGCATTGATAGAACAACAATGGTATGGGCAGATGAGTGTGAGGCTTTGGTTCCACAAGCAATGCACTTGCACACAGTGCATGTGCAAGTTTTGAGAGCAGCAGGGGATTGGCTAATTCTGTGTCTACCTCCACTTTCCAAGCCTCTGTGCCTACCTTGAAGAGGGCACTTAACCATTATTTGGTATTCACATGCCCTCATTGCAAATTTTTCACTGTGCCCTAGGTAAGGGGCCAGGAAAACAAGATACTTGGTCTTCATAATCTAAAATAGCATCAAATGGCAGTAGTTTCATTGAAGCTGGGGTTCGCATGTTTTTCATTATTCACTAGTTCAGTATGCAGTATCCCTCGATTGAATCAATGAAGGATACAGCAACACATAGACTATTCTGATGTAGTCCACTATTCTCATTTCTTCTAACATTTAGGTAGAACATTTGTTCTACAGCTCAGTGAGATGATTACAATGAATACTAAGCTGGTATATATTCTATGATTAAAAGAGAAGAGCCCAAAGGCTCCAAACATAAAGTAATGATGAGATGGAAACATTTTTCACCCTGACTTAATCAGGATATACTGTATTGAAATATTGGATATCTAGAAAATATATGCAATTTTAATTACATTTTTATAATTATCTAATTTTTTTAATAAGCCACAGAGATATAGAGGTAGAGACACAGAGAGAAAGGTGTATGAACTGGTTCATTTTCTAAATGCGTACAACAGCTACAGGTGAGAGAGGCCAGGACTGGGAGCTCACTCTTGGTCTCCCACAGAAGAGCAAAGACCCAAGTGCGTGACTTGTTATCAGCTTTCTCCCAGGGTACACATCAGCAGAAAGCTAGAGTCAAAAGAGGGGCTGGGATTTGAGCAGAGACACTGCAAATGTTTGTTATCCAAATAAAGTGATTGGCTGTAGCCAAAATTTATTTTAGTCATTCACCGTGAAAATAAAGGAAACTATCGTACCCACATGATTGAGATAGAAAAATAAAGATTTTTCTGTATTGTAATCTTGTTCAAAGCATTTATAAACATTACTGATTATTTGACTTGAACTGTATGTAAAGCTTACATTTTATTTTAAAGATTTAGTTATTTTTACTGGAAAGTCAGATAAAAAGAGAGGAGGAAAGACAGAGAGGAAGATTTTCCGTCTACTGGTTCACTCCCAAAGTGACCATACTGGCCGGAGCTGAGCCAATCCGGACCCAGGATCCAGAAGCCAGTAGCCAGGAGCCATCTTTGGGCTTCCCACATGAGTGCATCCAAGGCTTTGGGCCATCCTCGACTGCTTTCCCAGGCCACAAGCAGGGAGCTGGATGGGAAATGAATTAAAAGTTTATTTTCCTGAAAAAAAAAATGAGATCCTTACAATAAGGAGAGTTCTTAGAAAGTTCAAGGAAATGTCAGATTGTAAAATAACTGTACATGACTTTTAGTTTTGGGGTTTTCTGTTTTTGCATTAAAATAAGCTTGTGGGGAAGGTGTGTGTTACCATAGTTGGATATCTTCTTGGAACATCAGCATTCCGTATGGTTTGAGTCCCAGCTACCATGTTGCTGACTCAGCTTCCTGCACATGTGCGTGTTGGGAGCCAGCAGATGGTTGCTTAAGTGCGTGAGTCTCTGACACCTGCGTGGGAGCCTTAGGTTGAGTTCTGGGCGTCTTGGCTTTGGCCTGATCTAGCTCTGGCTAACTCAGGATTTTCGAGAATGAACAATAGTGGAAGATATTCTTGTTTGTTCTCTCTCTCTCTCTCTCTCTCTCTCTCTCTCTCTTTCTCTCCAGTTGGACGTTCTTCTAAAAATAATGTAATGTTTTCATTCTGCTTTCCGTGAACATTTCGGATGTATCTTCATTTAGGTCTACATTTACAATACTAAATCTCTTCACTACTATTTACATAACGTTGCAACGTCTATACTTACACTACCAACTACCAAGTTTCACTACGGGTGAAGGCACCAGAATAGGAAAATATGATTCATAAAATGAAGAATGCCTTGTAAAGTACATTGTTGCTAATAAAATCCTATTAGATATGTTACATGTTTTCCCTTAGGTCTTTGTTGAACATCTGTTGACTATTGGCTATGCATAGTAGATGAGTACAGCTATTTAATGACATTATTCATATTTAACATCCCCTACTTTTTTTTACTAGAAAGGAAAACTTTAGATGCTTACCATTACCTATTTCATTCAGCTGATAAAAATTTAGATTCTCTGGGAAAAACCTAATATGTCAAAACATAAATCTCTTATTGTAAGGGACAAGCTATTCAAAAGTACTCTTTAAGAATTCTGCTCTCAAGCTCTTATGCAGAGGTTAGTGCTGTACAGATTCAGTTTTTTCATATTGTCTGTCAGGCATTTACATATGGGTAGGATCATTACACTCCAGGCTGCAGTTTGTCTATCTGCAAATTGACAACAGGGATGCCTTACCAGAGACTCCTGTAATGACATTTATGAGAAGACATACATTAAAGCAGCCTGCTCTGTGAATGTACTGTAATTACGAATCAGATTTTAGTCATTTCTTTACATGTGTGCTAGCTAAAGTATTTATATGGAGAACGGTCTTCTTCTAAAAGTTTTAGTTATTTTCACTGTATTTGAAAGGCAGCATGACAGACAAATTGACTTTTCTTTATTTCTTCTTCTTTTTTTTTTTTTTTTAGAGAAAACCAATGATTTATTTTATTTGGGTCTGACATGGTGTTACAATTGGCTAATCCTTCACTCTGTGATACCAGCATCCCATAAGGGCTTTGGTTCATGATCCAGCTGCTCCATTTACCATACAACTCCCTGCTTGTGACCTAAGAAAGCAGCAGAGGATGGGCCAAAGCCTTGGGACCCTCCACCCTCATGTGAAGCCCAGAAGAAGCTCCTGGTTCTCAGTTTAATATCAGCTCACTCTGGCTATTTTGCTGATTTGGGGAGTGAACCAGCAGATACAAGACACCTCTTTCTCTCTCTCTAATTCTCCATCTTGATATCTCTCCACTGATTCACTACCCAGTTAGATGCAAAGGCCAGAGCTGAATTCATTCAAACTCAGGAGCCAGTAGCCTCTGAGTCTCCTAAATAGATACAAGGGTTACAAGGAATTAAAACATACCATAGTGCTTTCCAAGACCATAATTAGGAAGCTGGTTGGGAAAAGGAGCAGCTAAGACACAAACTGAAGCCCATATGGAATACCAGCATGGCAGGTAGAAGAGTAACCTACTATACCCTGGCACTGCCCCCAAGAAATCAGTCTTTATTAGTTGGCTCAATCCCCAACTGCACAAAATAGTCAGGGCTGAGTCAGGCCAAAGCCAGGTTAGGAATAGCATTGCTAAATAGTACTTTAACAGTCACATGGCAATTGCCCTCCCACAGAAGTGAGATACTCTTGATGCTATTTCAGAATCATTGTAACTTTGCCATGTCACAAATGTACCTCCATACACACATGAAGATTATCCATGACATACATGTACACATAGTGTGTATGTTATATATGATTATACAATGCATATTGTACACATGTGTATACATATCATGAATAATGTTATGTACATCACAAATAATCTATGTGAATTAGGCACATTTAAGATTTTATGTTAAAAAAATGGGGAAATATAAAGGGATAAATCACTATTCTAGGCATTAATTCATTCAAGAAAGACCTACTGTTTTTGTGGTACCTTCCTTGTATCTAAACATTCATTATAAATAAAAGTTATGTGCAGTTGCTGTCCTGATGGAGCACACAAGTTGGTGTTAAAGGTAAATAGCAATGAATGGAAGAGGAAATTATTTAATTGCATTTTGTCAAGTGCCTTTAAGAAAAGACACAGTCAAATGTAGAATGATGCAGCAGCTTGTGGAGTTGCCAGGGGAGGCATCACAGTGATGGGTATTTCTGCTTTTAAGTTCCCTCAGATGTCGCATGCTGCTGGGGGTCAACACGTGATAAAATTTCTCAGATCCCTCCCAGCATATTAATGTCACCCATGCATTTAAATGTTTGGATTTATATTATGTTTCTACTTAGCATGGATCATATTTTTTTTTCTGATCTTAATTTGTACACATTGAAAGTGGACATTTAGATACAACTGCAAATTTTATATTCTGGGTTTCTTCGTAACTAATCTAGCTTATGACAGATTTGATCTTGGGTTGCATTATACTATTGCCAACTTTTGAACAAGCATCTTTTATTAGCATGTTCTAGTGAAAAAGGGCAAAGAAAATAGGAAGCGTGTTGTTTGGATTGAGAAAATTGACTATTCTCAGAATGTCGGCTTATTTATCAAATTTGTTGCTGATTCTGAAGTATATCATTTACCCGGAGCATAGGGTAGCATGTGTTGTGCAGAGCTCAAAATTATCTATGAACTTTAAAATTTATAAAAGTTAGGTAAGTTATTAAGTTCTAAAATTAAAGTATGTTTACACATAAAACAAAGAAACTGACCAAGCAGCTTATTCACACACCTAAAAGTCTCTTGATAATTGAGAACAAGGCCACATCCAAGCAAAATAGATGTAAGTTTGATTTTTCAAACTTGTGGAATATCCAAAAGAGACTGATGTAAAGGTATTAACATCCTGTACCCTGCACCCATTTTCGTCTTATGCTGGCATCATCTATATACATCTATACATTCAGCAATAGAAATAAAACTATTGAAGAGTGGCACATGTTATGTACATTTTATGAACTTATGCCTTGAAAGTACATTAAGCTTGAAGTTCTTGAGGAACTTAGTAAGGATTACCATGGAAATTTCATGTTAATAAGAATAACTGAATATCTCATTTTCTAAATTTCATTTCAAGAAGAAATTTCGCCTTTACACTTAATAATACCAGCCACTTTACATTTTAAGTAGATTTCAGTCTATGTTACAAGGCGATGAAACAGGGAGGGAAGTTTATGGGAGAAAATTGCTCCCTGACTTGAAGAAATTACAAGGTTTTTCTTTCCCTAAGTACAAGCTTCTTATCAGGTTATGAATGAAGGCGCCATTTAGCACACTTGGGTGGGGTGTGTCTGGCATTCTGGACCGTAATCTGACTAATGTCCCCATTGCAAGACATAAATAGATTATGAAGAAAAATTCAATATTTTCTCCCTTCTCTACCAGAGCAGCCCACATTAGTTGCTTCCTGACATGTAATTGCGTTACACATCAGGATGTGCTCCACGGTTAATGGCAGTCACAATCAACTGTCACTTTGCTCTTAGCCTGGGTCGCTCAGTGTGATTTACATATTTAGCACCAAGACAGTAATTAGATTCCCTAACCACTTGTGGAAGTGGTGATATTATCCTCTATGAAAATAATAGTTATTGTTTCTTTTCATTTTTCTTCTTTCTCTTTTGCTCAAGAGGAACACATTTCCCAGGGAGTAATAGGTACTTATGTTTGTACATATGGCCTCTGTAAAGTAAATCAATTCATTTATCAAGGATTTCTATATTGTTAAAACTGTCGACTACTACTTGTCAATTAACTCAGTGGTTTTAAACTCAAAATTATTTTTACTGAATAATAGCAGTTATCTATGGTTTGAACCTGGCGTGAAAACTTTATCAGTCATTAACAGGACAAGCTGAACCTCATAGACAATTTATCTTATCCCTACTAAAATGTGAGAGATAGTAAAAGTTTTGTAAATCATTTACCTATTTAATTGAAGGCAGTTACCAGAAGAGGTATGGTGGAACTGGGGGTGAGAGATCTTCCACCTGCTGATTCACTCCCCAAGTGTCTGCAGTAGCTAGGGTAGGATTAGGCAGAAATTAAATGTCAGCAGGTTTATTTAGGTCTCCCAAGTTGCTGCAAGCCTTCAGTCAATTGGGTTATGTTTCACTGTTCTTTCATTGAATTAAAATGGAGTAGCCAAGACTCAAACCGTGTTCATGTGGGAATGCCTGTGTTGCGTGTGGAGGCTTAATATGTTACGCTGCAATGCTTCATCCTTCCCCTCCCCCTGCCCAACCAGTAGTAAAACCTAAAAAGTTTTTGTTATGCATGAAGATGTTTCAATTTAAATGCATTTGAAGCATTCTATTACTCACTGGAGAAAATTCTTCACTGGAGTGATTTGGAGACCCTAGACTTTGAAGAATGAGAGGTGGAATCACAGTTTTATTTTAGATGCACACTGTTTCATAATCATAACTGATTTCCCATCCTAAATCATTCTAACAGAAAAGAATGAAGTAATTTCTAGCAGTGCATGAAACATTCTGTTGTTTAGTTTGATTACTGTATCCATTTTCACGGTCAATCTCCTAGTCTATATGCATTAAGATGGTCTGATTTAAGCATTTTCTTTCCACACTTTTTCCATGTTTGTCTCTTGCTCCCTCATCAAGTTCAAGCTTACCACTTTTAAAAATGATTTATCACCAACTAAAAGAAAGGCACATGGGGTATGCAAAGCTTTCAGGTTCTGCCTCCAGCTCCCCACTCCAAATCCAGACCTGAGTTTATTTTTGTATCCACTTACTTGCCTATGTTCTTTAACCACTTGGTGTTCAATGCTTTTGTGCTACACCACGCCCCACTTTAGCCAACTAACAGATATTCTTCACTTACTCAAGAAACTGCCAAAACAAGATGATCTTGCAAAGCAACCTTTGTATGTCTTCTTCCAGATGATGCCCAGGAAGTAGCTACCGCCCCTAGACTTCTCAGAGAAAGTGTCCACAGTTGTTATACACATGTCTGTTGTTGATTTTTCCCATTGTGTATTCAGAATCCCTATGATTTTCCATATATGTGTGGAAACTCTTTAAAAGAAAGGAACTGATCATTGATTTTATCTCCAGTGATTCTAATATGCTTGAAAATGAGCTACGTGAAATTAAATGTGCTTACTTCAGTTCCCTGGGAACAAAAATGGGAGCTCTACAAATATCTTCTGAATGAGTGAATTAGAGCAAATATTAAGGGACAAAATCATTATCTAAAAGTATAAATTGTAGCTCATGGTTAAGCATTTCTCTGTTAATTAAGCATCTTGGCGGATTTTTTTTCCCATTCGTCTCTGTAACTTAATTATGTTAGACATTTAACACAACACTGGTGCTGTGTACCTTAATTTGGGCATGGCGAGGATAAGCCATTTCTATTTCCATTAAAACTCCAGCAGAGCACCTCCTCTAGCTCCAGCATGCCATAAAAGTGTTGGGGTAGAAAACATTTGAAGGAGAGATTAACAAGGATTAGAAGCAATCCCTTATAAGAGAAAACTCCCGCATACAAATACAATTAAAAGTATGTGTGCATTGCTCAACTCCTCTTTGTGGCGGATGGTTTGGCTTCTGCCATGGTATTATTAGTTCCTCTAATTTGACAAGGTCAGCAGTGCCATTCTCTGCCTTGCAATTATCAAAGGTTGTAAGGCATTTCCCTGGGATGAATCACAAAATCATTAACTTCTATGTCACTGAAAGAGATTCTCAGCCATTCTTCCTGACTTTCTGAATCAATATCCCAAGGGTGTCAGTGTTCTTTATATTGAACAGAAATTATGAAATTGCCCCCTACTCTGTTTCTCAGAGCCCTGGTTAATAGGAACCTGACGAAGATTTCAATTGTCTGTGACAATAACGTAACCCCTTCTTTCTTTGTATATATTGATGCAAAGGACAAAATTAGTTCAAAAAATGCTGAGGCAAATTCTGGATGGTGGTGTAGAACAATCCAAAGGTTTTCATTAAAATCCTGTTTTACAGGGTTTTATCAACAGAGCTTATGACAAAAGCAAAGCTGTGGTTTTCAGTATTAGAGATCTCCAAGTTACTCTACTCTACTTTGTCTGTTTCAGCTATAACACACCATATTTATAACACAATTTTAAGGATGAATTGTGGAGAGAAGAAAAACATTCAAGAATGAATGGGTAAAGACACATTTCAAGTATGTGTATTGGGCAGACAGGGGGATTGAGTCAGGGTAGGAAGGAGAAAGAGAAAGAAGGAATACAAATGAACCCAGGCTAAAAATAGACGGATCTGAATTACTTTAATTCCTTATTCACAGTGCCTCGCATTCAGAAGGTATCAGGCACACACTGCTGACTGAAAGAATGAAGAAAAGGAAAGAGGAAACACTAGATACAGCCAGTGGCTTTAAGGATCTCAGGTATTTATAACTGAGATCAGAGCATCGTTTGCCCCCTAGTGGTCTATTTTCATGGATTTAATCCTGGCTTATAAAAAAAGTCTCTAATTTGATCCTGATAAAAATATAAGGAATTATTTATAGGTGATAATAAGGAAATTTTAACTTTTAATACATATATATCTAAGCTTCATTTTGTCCATTGGAAAGTCTTGTAGCTAAACTCATAAAGGAGAATTAAGGGAATCAAAAATAAAAGTACTTAGGAAATCAAAATAAAAAGTACTTTCCATTTGTAAAATGAAAGTATCTGGCAGTAACATGGATATTTTGAGTCTAGTATTGCTATGCTTATATTATATTTAATTTGTGCTCTTTAGGTGAAATATAGGTGGAAGTTTAAATTATTTTCCCCATTTTTTAGAGTCAAATATTTCACAATTATAAAACAAAAAAATCTGACATCATTTTATTTGTTGATATCAAATACAAATGCATTTTTATTTTGGGACATTCTGATCAAATCTACTTATAAGCTAACAACAATTTTTTTTCATTTTATTTTTATTGTTGACATTGGTGATTGCTATAGAAAATTGTTTGGATTCAAATACCTTGACACATGTCTACATCTGGGATACTAAGCTAAGGAGTATAACATTAAGTGATCATCCACTAAAAACCAAAACTTGGAGAAATTTATTTTTCTTTGAAAAACATGCTAGTCATGTAATAATTCTTTTCATTTATTGTAGATACAATTATTTTTAATTGAATTAATATCACACATTTTAAAAGAGATTTTTACCAAAAGTCTAAATCAGCTATTTAAGACTATGTCAAACTTTATAATCCTCATTAAATCTATTCCTCTGAATTTTCTTTAGATATTTCAATGTCTCCTGTTTTTCAGTTTTCATATCAAAGAAATATAAGATCGTAATTTTTTCAAGCAGCAAGGAAAGGCACAGAAATCAAATGTTGAGAGCTGAATTGTGTGTAAAAGAGCACAGATTAATAGAACAACAGTCTATGTAATCGCTGCATGAGCAGGGCATTTAAAAATGTAACTCCATCAGCTTTGGATTACACTGCTTTCACTTCAAAATGTCAGAAATACTAATAGTTACACTTCAGTTGCAAAGTGGTGCAAGTATTTTCAGTCACTCACACAGATGCACACACACACACACACACACAAGTTGTTAAAACTGCATTAGTCTAGGTGCAGGGCATCAGCATGCCACCGACACTGAGCAGCTTGGATTCTGCTCCTCGCCGGAGCTCCCACCCGTGCAGGGACTGGGAGGCAGCTGGGTCCAAACCACCCACGTGAGAGACCCCGTGGCTTACCCCAACCTATACAGACATTTGGGAAATAAAGTAGTGAATGAAAACACATATTCATACTTTCTCTTATCTTACTCTTTCTCTATTTCTCCCTTTCTCCTTGTAAAAAAAAAAAAAATTTATTATCCCTGTGCTTTCGAAGGCTTCGCTGAATACTGACACTCAGAGACACAGTGAGGTTAACCCAGGGTAAATTTAATGAAATGTTAAGAGGCATGCCTAATTCTGATTAATATACTGAAAGTTTTAAATGATATAAAACTAAACTCACACTTTCATTTTTCTAGGATGCACTTGAACACATTTTTAAAATCTTAGAAACAGTTGGAAATTGTGAATATGACATGATTTCAAATGAAAAGATCTTTGATTTCTCTTCCTGAATGAGAGACAGTCATATCCAGATTTTTAATAGTTTCTAGAAGAAAAACCTGGCCTTGTTTAGAATAAATTTGAGACTTTGAGTTAAAAAATTGTTTATAAGGAACATTTCAGAATTCTTTAAATAATCATAAGCAGTGTCTATCTACAGAATAGGATGCAACAAGTAGCTCTTTTTTAAATTTAAAGAACATTTCTTAGAAAATCTGTGCTATACAAAATGTTGATCTGGTATATCCTTGTTTGCAAACAAGTAAGACTTGAATTCACTCATTGCGAAATGAGAACACTAAAAGGAAGTGAGGAACATGAGGAGTCATAGCAACATTGAAATTGTTACTCCAAGGTGTAACTTTTAGTACGTCTTACTTGGAGAAGATAATTTATATTGGCAAATACTGTTCATACAGATTACAGAATAAAGACTATATTATATACCATATGCAAGATGTACATTCTTTGATGAAGATGAAAATAGTATTAGCAAGAGTAACAGTTTATCTAACACTTGGGAAATGTTCTGAGGGTTTTATATGTATTAATCCCTTGGTTTGTCTCAGCAAACTTATGTTGTTGGTCAAAAATAATGGAGCAAAATGTAAAAAAAAAAAACAACACTTTTTCAAGATGAGTTAACTGGAAAATGCTAGAGCTGGCACAGATGTGTTCCTAAGAAACATAAATCTAGAACCTTTATTCTTAAATTCTGTTCCATGGCATAAATCTTGTATTTAAAGGAAGAATCCAAGAGAAAGTACACTGGGGAAAAAAAAGAAAAAAAAATTGCTTGGCCAGGAGGCTTTTTAAGAAATTCACTTGATGGAAGTAGGAAAAGGGAGCCAAGAGTAAAGCTTAGCTACTCCAACCAGGGACCATTAGTGCCAAATGTGTGACTTCATTGATGACTGCACGTCGATCCACACAAGTGGAGTGCCCTGAATCAAATCAGTTATAGACGATGATGACCTTTTTTAAAAATAAGATGCAGTAGGGATTATATCACGGACAAACCCAAGTGCTTCATGCAAAAGTCACATTGCTAGAAGATGATGGGTCTGAGCTTCCAGGTTATTTAATTGGAGATATCTTCATACTAGAAGTATGTGACTTTATATTGGGAGGAAGAAATGACTCCACATAGAGACGTGGAGTCATTAACAATCGTATGCTGCTGAGATCAGCGAAGGTTTTTAATGTGAAGAATGAGACAGGAAGACTTGGGGTTCATGACTGCAAACCTGTGGAGGAAGAAAACTCAGGGGACAGTAAGACTTCTTAGAAAAGGGAAATTGTGATGGGTCTGAGCCTACATGAAAAATGTTTGAAGCAATGGCACCAAACATTGCTGAAGGACAGAAATGAAAAGAGAGTCAGGAGGGAGTAGTAATTAATGCATTTACTTATTCAACTGCCATTACAAAGAACTCAGTACGTCATCTCAGTTATCAGCTGTCTTTTATTTATCTTAATTATCTAATAGTAAATTCTTCGGTCGTTTTCTTTGGTGAGCTTACATGGTTTATCCCTTTCAGTTAGCTTACTCAGTATGATATGTTGGAAAAGAAATGAAAATAATTGTCTTCTTTTTAAAAAGTACGCCTTATAATCTAAAATACATAAAACGAGAAAGTTGAAAACTGGAAAAAATGCAACACATTTATCATATTCCCACATTACTGATTGAGTTCCTACTCTGTATCTCGAAACAAATCTTTGGGATACTATATGATTTTTGATCATCTGCTTTATGTATGTGTAGCATACATGTATAATGTCATTTATTATAACTATATGTATATATAACTTATATTTGCTTGTCATTATTAACCTACTTACTGTTATGTCAAAAAATGAAAATGTTGGAAGATATTAATTGTGGAAGCAAATCAGATGCACCTTGAATATCATCGTAGTCATATGTATAAGAAAAAGAAAGCATTATCTTAATTTTCTATTTTTATTATTCTTTAATTTTTAATTGAAACAGAGAGAGAAAAAGGAGGGTGGGTCTTCAGTTAATTGATTCCAAATCGATCCATCACTGTCCAAATGTTTGCAAGAGCTAGGCCTGAACCAGTCCAAGGTCACAAGCCTGGATCTCAGTAGCTCTGTAATATCGGGAAGCCAAGTACGGGAGCCAGCACTTGCTGCCTCCCAGGGATAACATTAGCAAAAAGCTGGAATCAGATGTGCAGCATGAACTTGAACCCAGTCACTCTTTATGAAATGTGGATACGCCAAGCAGCATCTTTAACTGGTCACTCAAATGATGATTCCCCATTTTATTCTCCTTACTACAGTGTATATATTTAACAACTACAGATAATTGAGATGATAACTGATTCTTTCTGCCAACTTTGTAATTTATCCAGGAGAACTATGCAGTCCTTCGCTACCTCTTCTTTCCCTCCATAGTAATTAGCCTTACCCTTTGGATTTTTGTTAAAGGCCTACATAATATATTATTAACATCAAATGCCTTAGAAATAACACCTTTAAAATAAGTAAGTGACAGATTAAATTAAGGCTGAGTATTAATGTTTAATATGACTGTCACCTAGGGCCAAACACCATCAAGCAGTGTTGGTAATTTGTGACATATTTTGGCTGGAATGTGCTTTACGATTGGACATCAGTCACATATTGGACATCAGTCAAATGGTAATTTATGATCACTATTCACCTGGGACATAAAAATAACACCCTAAATAAAAAATGTACATTAGCTCAAATTTGGATATCCTAAATGATAATGTGATTTGTTTCCAAGTTGTTGACTTGTAAGTCAGAGTGGTGGGGGAGTGGGGAGAAAGAGACTGATTTTCTAACTGTTGCTTCAATCCCAAATGCTGCATCAGCTAGGGTTTTCCCAGGCAGAAGCCGGAAGCCTGGAAGTCCATCCACATCCTCCATGTGAGTAGTAGAGATACACGTTGCTTCACCTTCCACCATTTCCCCAGACATATTAGCAGGAATCTGGAACTAAACTGGAACAGCAAGGTCTGGGACCAGTGCTCCAGTATAAGATGCCAATGTGGCTTAACCAGTTGTACAACACCAGCTCCTACAAGTTAATTTTGGTTATTTTCATGTAAAATAGAGAATCTTTTTTTACTTTGTCCACTCAAGGGTAAAAGATTTTAGAATTACTCCATGCTCCTCAAGTCAGTTTAGTCTTGTGTCCTTTCAATCTGTTCTTGGACTTCCTTGAAACTAAGAGAAAATTGAACCTGTAGCTCTGCTGCTGGTCTATTGAGAAGATACAGCACTCACTTCCAGCAGGAACTATACTATTGACTTTCTCAGTATCTCGTATGTCTCACACTGAGAGACGGCAGTCTCGCTGTTAGATACGATGTTATGTAAACATATTTTTCTTCAGTAGTGAATCCATTTGGAGATCATTAAAGTTTCTAGAACAAAAGTGCAATGTGCTCCTGTAATGTAAATTTGACAAGTGGTGAGGAAGAACTTTTCAAAGAAATGATCATGCCAATTTGTTTTACTTGCTTAAAATATGATGTCACCCAATGACAGAACAAAAAAAAAAGTGTTTATAAGGTATATGGCGTAATTAGGAAGTAAATTCCTAAGATATATGGCTAATGGGTTTGAATAGTGCCATTCTGAAAGCTGAATCATGGTCTTCCATGGGAGTAGGCTATAACAATGCAGGCTTTGAGAGCCCTGCAAAATCTCAATTAAGTTGCTGAAATGTTTCCACAGTTTATTTTTCTAGGATCTTTTCCATGGCTGCTTGCTCATAAAGACCCGGCTGTGGAAGGAAATTAGGAAGGAACTTTTGAATTGGCCTCTTGTTTGCCTAGTTCTCTTGACTTCTCCTGGTTGGTTTGTTACACTTCTGAGGCCATAAGTTGTTCATTTGCTACTGGTCATGATCAGTAAAGTATCTTCAGTTAGTGAATAATTGAAATAAAATCCTGATAATGAGACAATTGAAGCAGGAACCGTCATTTTGACATTTGTTGACTCTTCTCTTGGACTCCACACTCTCTAACTTTGTGATTTTTACTTTTTAAAGGGAGGGTCATGGGCATTCAGAGAAATAAACTAAGCCTCTGATTATTAGACTTGTTGAAATGTGAGGAATGTTTAAGAAATAGAAATCATTTATTGAAAGTAATTGTACAAAAATGAAAATAACATGATAGTGTAAGAAAAGAGCCTAACATTTATAAAACAAGTTCCAAATTTAAAATTGGAAGTCTTCAAAAATGAAGATATTCATCACCGATTAATGTCAGGGTATACCCATACGTATGCATTCATAGTATCTTTACAAAATCTTTCTCTAGGAACCCATTAATTTATTTGGGGGATTTATTTTTTTCTATTCCCAATCATAATATATCCACATTTTTTTTTAGAAACCAGAGCTCTGTTTTGTTACGTGTATAAACTAGAAGTGATGTGTATTTTTCTCCAGTTTAAAAAACTCTGCTTGTCTTTAAATCAAATCAGAAATGAAATAGTGACTAAATTATTCAAAACAACGATCATAATTATAATTTCTGGTAGTTTAATCAAGAATGCTGTTAAGAAGTCAGGTTTGTAAACATGTAACATGATAAATATATATATTATTTACATCTATTTTCCATTACTTAAAGTTAAAAGAAAATGAAAGATGACTGAAAAGAACAACTTGGGATTGGAAATTGGAAGGCTAAAAAAATTTAGTATTGATATATACTCAGCAATATTTACAAGTGGCTACTGAATAAACTTCTTCAGTGAGAAATGCTATTTACAGAAAGAAAGAAGGAAAATCTGCAGTGTTTCAAAGCAGAGAAAAATATCGTTCCAAAGAATCTGAGGAGCAGGAAGTAGTATCTTAGGTTGCTACCCAAGGAATGTTCATTGCTTTATAAAAACGTCCGTAGGACTTCAAAAACAGAAGTCCATTTTACTGTATAGGACAAAAGGAGTTAAGATAAAAATTGTGCATTGGAAACCTTTAGGAAATAAGTTTTCAGAAGTTTTAATGATATTGGAGAGTGGTGATTGATTAATTACATACATTTGATGTTCCTCTTAAATTCATGTGAAGTGACAAATTAGGGATTGTGATGAAAGAGGGCAAAATGATACATGTTTCTGGGTTTCTGAATCTCTTTTGTTGCATTCAGGGTCTTAGTACAAAATATCTCCTGAGTATTAGCAAAATTAGTTGAAAATCCTGAAAGCTTTGTATCATGGCTGATAATTACAGAGAGTTTGATGGGGGGGAGGGAGGATGGACTATGGCATTTTTGCTTTCCAAAAAGAGGTGATTGCATATTTTTGAAAATTCTTCTAGTGAAAGGGCCAAAATATAATTTATAAATGCATTAATTAGGTGATTTTTTGTATTATGTCTCCTAATAAAATTGATGACGTTTTTGTTTCATTTAACTTTCATTCTACTATAATTTTTAGAAACCTTATGTCATGGTGGCAGTCAAGCAATGTCACAACAATGTGAATATCTTTTATTTAAAGGTTTATGTCAAATGACTCAAATGCACAATAAATTACAACATGAGTCAAAATGAATGTCAACCTTATTAATATTGCAAAAAGAAAAAGATATATTGCTTAAAAATTAGGAATTTGAACAAAAGTCAATGAATAAGTCAAACTTAGTAGCAATTTAAGATATGAAGTACATTTGGTGAATATAAGCGAAAATTGAAAGCAATTTTTAAGGCAAGAGGAAGTGTAAGGATATTCAAAATTCAGGATAGCATCTCAGCTTTGAATTACGAGGGAGTTTTTATTGCATGGAAATCTTAAAGATTCTAGTGACAATTTTATTGTAATCGTCAAAATAACTTGTATTAAAATCTGCCTTAAAAGGAAGCTAAGGTGATGATTTTCTTAAATGCTTCATCTTTCATTGTCAATGATAATTTAAGAAAATGGTAGCTAACTTGGGCCAGCAAATTAGATCTTCTGTCCAATGATTCACTTCCCAAGTGACCAGAACGGCCAGTGCTGTGCCGATCTGAAGGCAGGAGCCAGTAGCTTCTCCAGGTTTCCCACATGGGTGCAGGGTTCCAAGGCTTTGGGCTGTCCTCAGCTGTTCTCCCAGGCCACAAGCAGGGAGTTGGATGGGAAGCAGAGCTGCCGGGATTAGAACTGGTGCCATATGGAAACCTGGCGAGTTCAAGGTGAGGACTTTAGCTAATAGGCCACCATACCGGGCCCATGAAAGAAGTTATTCGTTCCTGGCTTCGGATTGGCTCAGCTCTGGCCATTGAGGTCACTTTGACAGAGAATTATTGCATGGAAGATATTCCTCTCTGTCTCTCCTTCTCTCTATATATATCTGACTATGAAATAAAAATAAGTAAATCTAAAAAAAGAGAGAAAGGTAACTAAGTGCTTTCCATGAATCTGTGCCAAATCTGTGCTGATATGTGTCTTGTCATTTAACTTTTAAATAATGTAGTCTAGCACAAAATGTTTATCATTACATAGAAATTATTTTTGTTACATTTCAATTCTTTTTTTTTTTTTTTTGTGGAAATAGGGTAAAGTAGAAGCCACTGTAGTAAAACAACCAAACCAGAAGTAAAGTATCCTGCATCAAGACATCAAGTGCCAATGTCCATTCACTTCTTGTGTCAATAATAGTGAGGAAATATCCACAAACTGCCACAAGACAGAAGGGTTTTGTTTTGTTTTGTTGTGTGCTGTGTTGTGTTGTGTTGTTTTGTTTTGTTTTGTTTTATGATTTATTTTTTTGTTTGAAAGGCAGAGTTACAGTGTGAAAAGCTACAAAGGTCTTCATCTGCTCCATCACATGCTGAGTGTCTGCAAGCTGGGAGTTTCAATAAGTCTTGCACATGAGTCCAGGTACCCAAAACATTTGAGTCATTTTCTGCTGCTTTCCCAAGATGCCATAACAGGGAATGGGACTGGATAAAAGTCAGCCCCAGGACTCAAATCAGTGTCCACATGGCTGACAGCATGCAGGCATCAGCTTAACTCCTATAAACTCCCTATGGCATAGTGACAATGCCACCCCCATTTTAGGATTTTCAAAGCATAAGTATTCCTCGCTTTTTTAAAGAAATGAAATGGTAGCCTCTTCTCTGGGAACTGACTTCTTAACCTAGTAACCAAATAACTAAGAAAAAACAAATCTCTCCTTTCACTAAAATCAAGTCTCCTTTAACAGAGACTATACCAACACAGCCTTCCCATCAACACACAAACATCATCGACATGAAAACAGACTAGCTTTGGTAAACATGTTTGTGTGCTTTAAAAACTGCTTCTCACGAAAGAGGTCATTCATAACTCTCGAGACTATTTCCAAAGGTGTGTCAAGTGTGAAATACAAAGCTACCTCTAAACTCCATCTTGGAAAGGAAACTACAGTACACAAAAGAACCTTTAGTCTAGACATCTTCCTAGGATCTCTATTATGCCTCCATGGTATGCACCTTGCCAGTTATACTTGGCTTTTTAAAGCAATTCCACTTTAAATTTCAGCATGTTATCCATCTCATTTATTAGTGAGAGACAGTAATTTATTAACAATAGTAACCCAGATCTCTGTACTCAGCTCTGAGTGATAATACTGATACTTGTTAGGTAGAAAATATGTTCTCCTAAAAAAGTGGTTTCATTCATAATAAGAAAATTCCATTGTAAATAGTGATGGTTAGCCTTCTTAGTAGACATAAATGTAAGTGCACTATTTCTTGAATGATGGAGACTTGTTGATATCAGAAACCCTAATTCAGTGTTGCTCCAGAGTTTCATCAATGAAAATGCCTGTATGTAGTCCTGCTTTTAAAGAGTGCAAGCCTGAATGGACCAAAACCCTAGCTACAGATACCTAGGAAAAAAGTAAAATCTAGTTGCATGGTCGTCTGTTTTGTTGTTGAAGTAGCAAAATATTGAGGACTTAAAATAAAATGAATCTGTACCTCTATTTTAAGGCAAAATCAGAAGTTTTCTCTAAGTGCTCATAAATGTGACTAAAATTCCACAACTATTCATTGACACTGCAGAAATACTTATATTCTGCGAGTTTTCCACCGATGGTTATATAGCCGTGTTTGAAATGGCCATTAATGCTAGAAAATTGGCATGTTTCTTTTCCTGTGCTAGAAATATACCATGGCTGTGTCTAAACCAGGCCAAGATGATGCAAATGGGGCCAAATGTTTCCTTCTTAAATAACCAGTAAATCAAAATTACTCTAGTATTCCAAAGTCGAAAGTACCAAAAACTATTAGCTGAAAGAATTTTCTGCCTGATTGTATCAATTTCTATTACTTTCCTTAACGGAAAAGTTTTGATGAGGCTTAAAATTCTAGCATGATTCTATCAGAATAATAACTTAATGAAGAATATATAACGGATCTCTTAATCAAAATCAGGGAAGTTTCTGAGGCTGAAGAATCTTGGATCACAAAGCCTCTTTTATGATCTCTGTGTGAAATCAGTAGGGACCCATGGAAACATGGAAACCTGACCAATGAAAATTGTAGAAAATATTTAGCATAGACTGTCTTAAGTGATTCTGGTAGTTTCTTGTGAATTCATCTCTTCCCTGACCAGTTTATTGACAACTTAGCATTGTGATTTGAACAGTAGACAAGCAAAACACTTACGACTCTTTTAGTCATAGAATTTACTCTCTGGGAGTAGAAGAGGTTAACTAATTAAGACTTGTAAAACTCAAAACTCATGTGAAACTGGAGACCTAACACTAATATGTTCCTTGTGGCATAACAAGTTTCTAAGAATGATGCCAAAATTGGAAGTTACATTTGCTATTAAAAGAAAATATTATAGCATTTGTGCAAACTAGATATTAAAGGATTGCCTGTTCCCAAAACAAATAAACCTCCAAAGTTTTTAATAACTTATGCTGTTTGCATGTTGACTGGATTTACAGACTAATCTTATTTAGTTCAACCATCACAAATTCAAACACCGAGAGTGTGGGAAGTGTTCAAAGGATGAGGTTCTCAAATTTGGGTGCTTTTTCATATATGAAATTCAGGTTCGTACGTAATAGACTTTGATGTGGACAGTTCACCTTCCTGAAATATGGCTCTGATCCTGCCTTAGTTTATTTCAGTTTTTTTCAGTCCAGTTTTTCCCTCCCTGATTATTCTATAGCCCATATGTATGTATTCTAGCCACCAACTTCAAGCTGCACGTCAGTGGAAACTTACCTAATGGCTTTGGCAAACATCTGGGACTGCTGAGAAGGAGCTGAATGAAGTGTGTTTAGTCGCCTTGGCAAAAATAATGGACTTTAGGATTCCTGTGACTAACGGTCATGCTCCTCCCCATGAGCTTACTTCCCTTGGAAGATCATTGCTGGTAGTTTAGTGCATCTCTTTTTTGAAAGCTTTCTGTTGGCCTCTCCATCATGAATGAATGCCTGAAAAGTGCACAGGAGTGATGTTTCTGAAAAGAAAACAAGTGTGGGTCTGCCCTTGCCAGCACTCTCAGTAACTCGCTGGGATTTCACCTAGAGGCACGGGATATTTGTGTAAAAATAGGCCTTATTCTCAAGTAACCATCGGAAAGCATCACTCACATCTAGTTTCTTCCATAGCCTCTAGAGGGAATTACTTATAAAGGGAAGATGCTGGTTGGGGGTTTCATTCATCTTTAAAATGTTCTTACAATAGGCAGTGACCACTCTTTATGTGCCTACCGTATTTCACCAATATTTTAACCTTCATGCATTGTATCTAGAATATTCGTCTTTAAGAATTAAAGCATGAAAAATTAAATGTAACAACCTGAAAGTATTTTAGGATGAATAAATGGCATAACAAATGAAGTATACCTCTCTTTAAAGTTTGCAAACATGTAGACACAGACTGAGCATTTGAGATGCAATAAATCAGTATATCATGCAAGTTTATGTTAAGATTAATACAATGTTAATATTAGCATAGATATTTTCAATTTTTGGACTCCTTTGGCAAACAGCATTTCATTTGATGCCTTAGAAACAATGAGATGCTTTTCGTCTTTTCTAAAGGAAAATTTCAACTTTAAGCGTAGCCACTCTTAACCCTCATTTGCATGTGGTTACCTGAATGATTTTCCTTTTTACCAAAATGAGTACTGCAATATGATTTCTGATTGAGGTTAGGGAATTGGGAATGTGTCCAGTGGCTAGCCTAGTGGTTAAAGAACTACTTGTAACACGTACATTCCACATCACAGTGTCTGGGTCGCCTCCAGGCTGTGCTTCGAATTCCAGGTTCCTGATAATGCAGACCCTGAGGGTCGTATGTGATGTCTGGAGTAGTTGTGTTCTTGACGCTCACATGGGAGAGCTGGGTTACGTTCCTTGTTCCTGGCTTCTGTCATGCAGCAGCAGCAGTTGTGGACCTTAGATAATGAACCAGAAGAAGCAACCATTGTCTACCCACACTTGTCTTTCTCCCTCTGTGGCTCTACAATTAAAAAAAATATTGGCAGATGATAAAATAAACTCAGGGATTATTATGATTGGTAGGCAGTGTTTTAGGAGGAGCTAGATCAGAAAAAAATGAAAAAAAGATTATTTGTCCAAATTATCATAACCTAATTTGACAGCTTTCGAAGAATCTTACCTTAGCTGCTCTTCTTTAATATTCTTTTGAGCTTCAGAGTCAGCTGTGAAATGTGAAAGGTATTTATTATTATTATTTTACCATTTTATTTATTATTATTATTTTACCATTTTACTCATGAGATAACTAAGTAGTGAAGTAGTAGAATAATTATCGGAGTCTAAACCCAGTCGCTGAAACGTAGACGCTGGTGGTCTTTGCAACAAGCCGAGAATTGTGTGTATACTAAATATAATATTATGTATCTTTTTGAGGATTGTCAAGGATTTATGCCAGATTATATGAGAATGTATCTGAGAAAATAAATGAAAATGTGTATCACAAGGAAAGACGTTTTTAACAACTAGAAAAGTCATGTAAGATGAAAAGGATTGTAGTGTCTTTGCTATACTTTAATAACTTTTTAAAACTCATTTTGGCAATATTGCTCATAAATATCTAGTTTACTGCCCCAATGGCTACAACAGCCAAAGCTGAGCTGATCCAAACCTGAGAACCGAGAGCTTCTTCTCAGTCTCTCTCAGGGATACCAGGGCCCAAGGTCTTTGGCCATCCTCTGCTGCTTTCTTAGGCCATAACCCAAGAGTTGATTCAGAAGTGGAGCAGCTGAAACATGAAATGCAGTTCATCTGGGTGCTGACACCATAGGTACAAGATTAGTGTGCTATACTATGGCACCATTCCTGGCCCATGTCACCTCTATGTGCATACTAAGAATGGTCATGCAGGGACCAGAAAGATGGCTCAATGGCTAAATCCTTGCATTGTGCACGAGAGCATCCACTATGAGCACCAATTCATGTCCCCAACACTCCACTTTCCATCCAGCTCCCTACTTATGGCTTAGGAAAGCAGTAGAGGATGGTACAAAGCCTTGGGACCCTGCACCCAGGTGGGAGACTAGAGCAGCCTCCTGGCTCTTAATAGGCTCAGTTCCAGCCATTATGACCATTTGAGGAGTGAATGAGCAGATGGAAGATATTTCTCTCTGCCTCTCCTTCTCTCTGCTTGATCTCAGTTTTCAATATAAATAAATAAACATTTTTGAAAAAAAAAGAACGGCCATTCAGTAATCAAGGATCCTTGATAAAGTGATAACAGTAGAATAAATTAATCTCTTAAATGGTTTATGGACTTGTGTTTTTAAATGAACACAATATGTGTGTCTTATTATAGTTGTCTTCAATGATGTTTCATTTAGTGCTCAACATTGCTTTCATTTGATCAAGCTCAGACTCTTCCAGATAGCCATAGCGTGTCCATTTTAAAACTAGGACGGACTAAAATGATTCTTTTGTCAGTAGTATATTCTAGAATTTTTCACAAATTTTTACAAATAGTTTACAAATTCAATGGATTTGGGAAGTTCATTATTTCCTAATAAAAATACAAAACTCATAATCATTTCCCATCTGTATTTTTGAGATGTATAGTATATCAAAAATTTAGATATGATACAGTTTCAAAGCATAGTCAATACTTTTAATTTCTCATCAGATGTTAATGTACTTTTTTTTTTTTTAGCAATTCACTGTCTTGTAAGAAAAATATTTCTTAGATACCTTTTGTTAAGGTCTACTTTCAGAGACTCAGAACATGTATCCTTGGAAAATCAGAAAAGAACAAAAACATGGAAGTGGTAAATTAACTCTCACCTGAGGTGCTGATGGGTGGTTGCTAAATGGATGAATAAATATTTATGCAAAATTACCTGTGTACCAATTGGCTCATATTAATTTTCTTCACAATAATATAATCTTCCAATCCTCAGATTTTCAGTTTGTCATTGTAAAAACTTTGCCATGAAAGAAAAAAAGACATTTAGTTAGCATTTATCGAGTTGCTCATGTTTGCAATAGAAATGGTATAATATATAAGAAATGCCTTAAAAATTGAAAAGTCATATACAAATAGAAAGTATTTTCAGCAGCACTCTTTGTGTCACTGATAAATTTCTAATTTCTCTATTTGAATAGGAAGTTGTGTGGAATCTGTTTTATTTGTAGTTCATTTGAACTTGATTGAATGCTTGGGTTATTTCCCCTCCTTTTTGGCTCTCTGTCTCATGGTCATTACTGTGGTTGACAAGGAAGTATTTCCACTAAATTTATAATTTAAAAATGAGAAAGAGCTCTGGGAACCAGATTTGCTTTTTCTCATCTAAATTTTACATCTCCAATCTTGAAAAAATGTTTAATGTGAGAAGACCTACGAAACACATTTTTTGAAAACCTATGAGTTTGAAATGCTATGTCTTTGAAAAGCATTCCAGGTTCTTTGTCTCCATGTTAGCAATGCCTTCTGTGTTCTTAGAGGAATAAGACCAGCAACAAGATATGAAGAAGTTCACCAATGCCCTAAGCAAATTATGGGGCATCTTTAGTCTGAATAGTAGAACAGCTGAAAAATCATATCTTATTTTCATGGGTTTGAGGTCTTTGAATGAATCACAGGTTTCCAATGCCAACATGCCAGCTGAATATCTTGAATGTACAGATCCCCCCTGGACACTGCCACTGAATTACAAATAGTTCGTGCTTTTATAAAATGTGAATAGATGTAGATATCATTTGATTCATACTTTACTCCCACCAGTAGCTTCACTTGTCAACCTATGCAATGAGTTAAGCTGTTTTAGAAGTCATCTTTCCTTTACACTCACTGTCAATGTGTGATTTTCCTTTCTTATTCTTTTGCATCTGGGGTATATTAAAACCAAAACAAAAACCCTTGACTGAATTAACTGACCCCTTCAGTTTAATACCTTATTGAATTTAGGTATCATGGCTTTGTTTATTCATGGAACATACCATATATTTTGCATCTTTGGCAGACTCAATTCTTTAAAACTAAAAAGATGACATTGTAACTGTAGTGGAATAGAAGCTATAAATAGTGCTGGAGATTTCCTATCTATCATTGCCCTTACATTGTTTATTAATGATAATCTTGGCCAGGTTAATTCTAGGTTAGAATATTGTTGGTCAGACAATCTTTAGCATCCAGTTAACAATGACTTGCAAAACTTTCAGAACAAGCAGAAATAGGCAACAAGCTATTTTCAACATTTTTTCCCACTTCCTGGCCTAGTTTAAATAGTTTAAAATCCTAGACATTTGTCTCATAGAACATAGTTTGAAATTAATACCTAAGTAGAATTTGAAAACGAAGAAGAAATATTGAAAAACATGTAATATGTTTATTTTTCACTTTTTTTGGTGTTATTGATTTTTCTCCAAGATTAAAAAAAGCTTTCTTAAAGTTTATTAGAATGTGTCATTTATTATTGGCACCCACTAAAAAGTGAATTGCTACATAACAATACTTAGAAAACTCTTTTAAAAACAGTGTACAGTAAAAAACCTTTTTAAAAAACCAAGTACTGGGCCCGGCGCGGTGGCGCAAGTGGTTAAAGTCCTCGCCTTGCACGCCCCGGGATCCCATATGGGCGCCGGTTCTAATCCCGGCAGCCCCGCTTCCCTTCCAGCTCCCTGCCTGTGGCCTGGGAAAGCAGTCGAGGACAGCCCAAGGCTTTGGGAACCTGCACCCTGTGGGAGACCCGGAAGAGGCTCCTGGCTTCGGATCGGCATAGTATCGGCCCGTTGCGCTCACTTGGGGAGTGAATCATCGGACGGAAGATCTTCCTCTCTGTCTCTCCTCTCTGTATATCTGCCTTTCCAATGAAAAAATAATAAAAATAAATCTTTAAAAAAAAACCAAGTACTTAACAGTATTTTCTACAATATCTCTACTGCCATCTTTTGAACCATGTGTTCTAGAATATGTCTCAAAGTTATGACCTTACTTTTTCACCTCGAATTTCTGAAACATTCTCATTCTAATATGATCCTAGATTCTAGTGATTATCACATATATTAATGTTAATTGGGATTAAAGCCTACATTAGTTTCAATAATGTTGGCTACCTTAAATCTGCTGCCAAATGTATCAGAGTTTTCCTTAAGTTATCTGTAACAAATAGCCTCATATAGAGTGAAGATTTTTGTAAGTATTTTAGTTAATTTATAATTGCTACAAATAGTTTAAATTTATCAAAGTAAGAATTATGTGTTAATTTAAAGGAAGTATAATCATTTGCTGCAAAATACACACCTTCCAAATAAGAGGTTATTTCATAAAGTTTATGGAAAAGAAATGAAAAATTCCATTCAGGTGCAAAATTAAAATCCAGGTATTATTTATTTTTCTTAATATGTATTGTCCACAAACTTTCCATGAAGACTATCAGATTAACTTGTAGGAGTCCTTGGGCAATTGTTTTAATTAATACGTAGATGAGAGCAAGGTAAAATAAACCTAAAAAAGTAAACTAAATTAGTCCAGAAGTTTGTTCTGGTCCGTTAGGCACTGCATTTGTAAGAATTTACTCATCAGATAATGAATCTGTCACAGTGCAATAGTTACCTTGACAACTTGTCTCTCCCCACCAGTAATTTCATTTTCTTTGCCGGTGAGTTTGACTTTCTTTTTAGTGATTACACAGATGAGTGATTAAATTGTACATTTTTTTTCTGCCTTGAGTAAAACATACGTTTGTGTCTTACACATGACTAAAAGTTATCAGCTCACAAAGCAATCAAAACCTAAATCTTTAAACTATTTGGCATACATTTTGGTTGTGGGGATCATTCCATCCGAAAGTAGTTCACTGAGGCTTCGCTTGCTAGAGGACCAGCTACAGTTTCTACTGAGCTGCTTCACTGTTGACATTGATCTTCAGAAGAAACAGCCTTTATCAAACCTGTAGCAAAGTCCTAAAGATTTCTCATCTTTCAAATCCAAAAAGTAAGTGCTAGAAGACACATGACGGGAGCAAATACACACAGAATGATATGAACTATGGTCATCTGATCACTTCAGATAGTACAAGGAAAGTATATTTTATTAAGGTAGAAGATGAAGCATCCCATAGAAGCATAATTTCTTTCCCCAAAAAGCATACATTCCTGTTTAAATAGCATAGATATAGACCAATTTAATATTCAGTATCTATCTTCCAAATTCCTTTTTTCTCAACTATATGTTCTATCAGTAAATGGTATCACAAGTAACATTTTCTATATAATTTTTCCTAATGTAAAGCAGCTAGTTGGCTAATATACTATATTTCAAGAACTTTGGCATATTTCTTTATTATACAGGTACATTTTGAAAGAAGCCAAAACTTGCACATTAACCTGAATGTTAGGTAAACAGTGGGAGTGCCATGGACGTTATAACATTTAGACATACACTGAGATTCAAAAGATAGTTTCTGATGGGGAAAAAAATGTGACTCTTGGAAATATCTTTAGAAAAATGACCACAAAACATGTACATAAAATCCCTTTATTTGGTACACAATACATTTCAATGATCCTTCATGATGTTTAGTTTTTTTTTTTTTTTAAGGAATTATCTAACCTGAAGCTATGTGATGTTTTAATTATCTTTTCTAAGTCCATACAGGCTCACTATGGATGGATTCGGATTTGGGTCCATACTCTTTGTGAGGGCTCAAGGTCTTCTCTTTGTATCACAGCCTCACCGAAACAACGCATTTGACCATAAAACAAAGTGACTACTTTGCTGACTTTTCTATTTGCGGATAAGCAGTTTTCCCACATATAAATCTTTAAAATATTCATTAAAGGAACTTATTCTTTCCTTTTCTGACTAACAAAAATTTCTTATCTCAAATTCAGTGTTTTGTTCTATCATCACGTGGATACAATTACTTCTACCAAACATCGTTCCTTTGTTCCAAATCGCAAGACGGTACTATGCCAAGGAGATTGGCCGCTTATCCTGATGCTTATTTTGTCAGTTCCAAGATACAAAATTTACATTTGTGAACATTTGATTCCTTGTTTACATGTGAATTTTGAACAAATATTGCCTTTCTGGTTAGTTTTTGAAAGCACACGTTAGAATTTCCAAAGGGCAGTTACGCACACGGCTTCCGTCTTTGTGCTACTCCATGTCTATTCGTTTGTTCATTCTGCACAGGTATTAACTCATTCCCTGCGCTAGGCATTGGGGAGTTTGGTAAACCCACTCTCTGCCCTAAGACCATATTCTTGATTTAGAACAGTAAAATGAGATCTGCCTGGGTATATAATAATCTAAAAGTTGTTAAATTTTAATTATTTTACATGTGCTGTATATTTTCCATTTAAAACATTCCGCTCTTTATCCTTCAATACAAATGACAAACTTCACAGACTTCTCAGTCTATCTTTAGATGTACTCATAATCAATATGACTAAATAAATAAATGTATTCAGAAACAAACATTTCCCCTAAGCAGAAAGAATCTTGAGTGATATTTTCCTTTTGCATTTATGTTTGGGATTATGCTAATGTTCTCTGTTGCATCAAAGCAATATAAGGTTACTCACTAAAATGTAGAAGAATCTAATAAGAATCTAATTATGACTTATTTTTTCCTATAAACTTACGGAATGTGAATCATATTCAAGCTATTAATTTTTTTAGAATGGCTACAATATATTAGCACAGGGATTCCTTTGTACATTAGCTCAAATTCACAATGGGAGCAGTTCTCCAAATAAGGTAACTTGGGTTTGTGGGTAAAAATATCTTGGAAATTAAATAAAAATTAGAGTTATATTGATGCTTTTTTCTCTCTTAAGTTTGTTCTATAAGGACTTGTAATTACTTGCTGTGTCCATATTTGACAATGTAGCCCCTTTCATTTACGCGGAATGTTTCTTGTGAATGCTGCACAGTTATAGCGGATATCACTGCCTGAGAAGCCTTTCCAACTCAGCCTACTTTCCCATGCTTACTCTTCTTCATGTCTCTTACTTACAGTCCAATGCTCAGGGTTTTATCTATGACCCCTCACATCTGTGGACGCATATCTATTCAAGTTTTTCTAATGAACTTGTAAGGCTGTGTCATTAGTTCCACAGATTGGAGTTTTGTCCATATGGTGATGACCCTGAATGCAAAATTCCAGCTTTGCCCTTCTTTCAGACATCTAGCATCTATGGTTTCTCTGCTGCATATTCGGCATTCTCACTTACAAGCTATTCAAAGTAGAATCATCGATTTCCTTCTTTCTCTCATGTCCAAACTCTCCTGGATTCCACTCCCATTTAGCATGACTTCACTCATCAGCATGCCATCAATGTGTGTCTGGATTCACCTATCAGCACTTACCCACGTGCTGCTCCACATCTCTGCACCCTCCAGCACAAGACTCCAGGGATGACAGTAATCTGTTTCTGGTCGTAACCTTTTCCTCCTGAAAACAATGGTGTAAATTAGCCAGAGTGGGTTCTAAAAATTCAAACCCACAGTGACATTACTTAATATGATTAGATAATACTTTTCTTCACTCTTAACCGAGTAAATACTCCTTTATGAGCCTACAATGTCCTTTATCCTCTGGTTTCTTTAGATTTCTCAAGATGCATCTTCATTCACATTCACTGTCTCTCATTTTATCCTGCTGGCCTCCATCCTGTTCCTTAGAAATCCCCTCGCGTCCTTTTCAGCATAGGGTCTTTGGTTTGTCTATCCATAGCACCCTGTTTTCAGAAGTTGAATCACCTCTGCATTTTTTTTTTAATTTACTTATTTTTATTGGAAAGTCAGATATGTAGAGAGGAGGAGAGACAGAGGGGAAGATCTTCCAAAGTCCACTGACCGACACCCTAAGTGGCCACAATGGCCAGAGTTGAGCTGATCTGAAGCCAGGAGCTCAGGGCTTCTTCTGGCTCCCCCACATGGGTTCACCTTCTACTGTTTTCCCAGGCCACAAGCAGGGAGCCGGATGGGAAGGTAGGCCACCAAGACATTAATCAGTGCCCAAGTGGGATCCCAACGCATGCAAGGCAAGGACTTTAGCCACTGGGCTACCATGCTGGACCCCTGACTTGTACCTTCTTATGGGTCTTTGCAGCCTATCACCATGTCACAAGTGCTTACATCTTGAAAAGTATATTTCTTACATTCTGCTTCTCTCTCATTCATTCACCTTCTCTTCCTTCTGTTTTTCTGAATTATCTTATTTTTATTATATCATTATTTCCTCCCTCCCTTAGTGCATAACACAAGTTAATACGTGCCCCATTGCAAGACAGACTCAATTTTTCATTTGTTGAGCTGATCTTGGGGCTACCTCTGGACGCTGGGTAGCACATATGTGCATGAATGGGAGCTACTATTTTATCCAACTTGATCGTTATCTGAAGTTATCTAAATATTTGAAATATTCTGTGCTAACAACCCTTGCCTCCTCCTGAGACTGTGAATAGAATTATTTCCAGATGGTCATGAAGGTTCAGCATATTGCTACAGTTAACGAAAGCTTTGTAAATGTTACATTAACCACTACAGGGCATGTGCTACCATTAATTTGTGTTATGAGTTCCTGTTATTAATGGCAGGATTTGCCTGAGTGAGCATTTTTCTCCTTAAATCATATGTAGTAATTAGAGTATGGGCTGCTAAGAACCACAGATACTGAAGGAGTGACATTAAAGTACTGAAAACTATATCAAGTGTGCCTCTTAACAAAGGACTCACTTTCAGAAGCTGTGGCATCTTTCCAGTTTCTGATCTTAAGAGCAATTTCTTTAAGCTACTGACACAGAGCTAGAGAGACTTGGATTACTGGTATCTGCGAGTGTCTCCTCAAACTCACATGTTGTTCTCTGCTTTATATCAAGTATTTTGAGACAAGTGCTTTTTGGAATTTGCTATTATCAAAATAATATTGATTGCACATACACAACATTTTGTTTCCTAAAGTTTCTGTATTTTTGTTCACAGAGATCACACTTAATTCACAAATCTAACATTACTATTCCCACTTTGGGTTCAATGCTTTTATGCAAAGCATTTTCAGCATGGAGAACAGACTAAAAAGTCATTTGAACTACTGGTAGTTAGGCTAAAAGAAACTAAAAATCATTTTGTTGGTTGACTCCGTGTAGTAATTCAAGAAAAAAAACAAGTTGCCACCATTGTTAGTTCTGATATAAAATGTTCAGAAAAGTTTTGAAAAGAAAATTGCATGGGATTTCATAAAATCTTCTCAACCTACATATGAATAGTTGGCTTAAATGGAAAAGATAAAGTTAAAATGCTGTAGCCCATGAGGAAGGAATTAACCAATAAAGAATTCAAGGTCATAAAATATACTTCCTATTTCCTTACAAAAACCTAAGGGTACAGTTTCTCTTTCTATTTGCCAACTTACATATGGTTTCCAGGGTAAATTCCTGTTCTGAATTATGCTGTGTGGAACTTAAAATATCTTCTCTAACTTTAGACCCCAAATTTAGATTCCATTTTTAATAACCAGGATGTGGTAGGAGGGCATTCTCTAATAAGTTTACATTTATCGTTTCTTGGTTAAAACAGAAGAATTCTTGGCAGCATGTAAATATTTATGGTCATGTAAATCAATACATGGCACGTCCAACCAGCTCATAAATTTGACCAGTCTGGTTTCTTTGTGTAAAAAAAAAAAAATAAATTGAGCAAAAAGCAGTGCTTTGCTTTAAGTGATGAGTTTGTGTATGAATATTTTTAAAGTATACCATGGAGTTTAGTGTTTATGTAATACTTCCCTTTGGTATCTCTTGTGGCAAAATATGTGCTGGGGATTTATGGACACAGATTCAAATGGAAATAAATATTTAGAGAGTCTTAGTGAACATGCCACCTCAGTCCTTTAGTCAAATCTTGACTTTAGATATTAGAGCTAGCTATCATTCACTCCCTAGTTTATTTAACTAGCACATACTATTTGCTACTTGGTGCAAAGCAATATGTATGAACAACAAGGATTCCCAATCTAAATTTCTGCTTTTACATAAAAAACACAGTTGAATAAAGGACATGCTGCCAATCATCCTAGAGAACTGTGATCAATTCTCTGACGGAACAACACTCTACCTGCCGTGATCCCATAGGTTGGAGAGACCTCGGCTATCTCTCTGGAAGAAGAAATGTCTTATAGATGTTATAAGACAAAGGGTAACTCAAGTGACTAACTCCATAGCCATTTTAAGGCTGGTGAAAATGAGTTGACACTGGAAAAAACATCTTGTATTTGGGAAACCTTTGTGTCATTTAAGTGTAGGGCAATAGGAATGTCAAGCAGTAATGACAGAGTATTGATGAGACAATGGTTTGACATCAGAAAATGTTCCAGAGGTAAAGCATTATTAATAATGGATATCTATATTTTATGGGTTAAGAAATAAAAACCAAAAAAATTATGTTAAAGTGGATCTGGATTCTGATACAGGGGATAAAGCTACTGCTTATATAGCTAGTATCCAATATTAGAGTATTGGTTTAAGTCTTTTTATTCTGCTTCTCATCCAGCATCTGCTGATACACCTGAGAAGCAACAAGCAACGACCAAGTTCCGTAGTCCCCAATGTGCATGTGGGAAACCAGGATGCAGTTCATGGCTCCTGTCTTTGACAGGACAGACCTGGCTATAGCAGTCTTTGGGGAGTGGAGCAGTGAATAGAAGATATTCTCTCGCTCTCTTTCTCCCTCTCTTCTCTTAAATAAACAAATAATCCTTAAAAACAATAAATAAAAGACAAAAGGGATATTATGGCCCTGTCAGTGATAAGTGTGGAATTGTTTTAGACATTTTATACCCTAAGGTTAATCTAATAAAGCTTCCATAATGGTTATAAATTCTTAAAATATACATTTTGTTTTATGCATATTTGACATTTTGAACTTGATCAAATCAGGGGCTAAAATGATAAATCTGATGATATCCTTAAAAAAAAATCAAAGATGATTGAATTACATGAAAATATTTTAGCCAAAGGTTGTTCCTTGGGTAACCTTATGATTTTTGCATAACAATTTTGTGTAATTATTTTTCAACATAAATATGAAATAATTTCATGTGATGTAACATTTGCTTAGCTATCCCATTGATCTGTATCATCATGGAATAGATATTGGAAAAGTATATAATTGAATATATGATTGGGCCTGTGGATTCTATGTTGCATATTAATACTCACCAATAAAAATGACCAAATAGGTAAAGAGACTTAATGACAAAACAAATTGCAAAAGATAATGACAAATCCTGATCAAAATGAGATCTTCTCATTTGCCTTGAAATCTGATAGCTAAAAACCCAGAGATACTGTACATTCGGCCATGTGTAGCTGTTACAATAACTGCTTATATTATTAAAGCACAGGGAGAATATGAGAATACACATATTAGTGAAGCTAGTATTTAACATTATGTAATATCAAAACATTATTAATTTCCTTTGGTGCCACATGAAGATGTTTAAAATCATAAAATTGTTTATATAAGACAGAATACATTGACCTTAGGGAGATCAAAATCTTCCTTATTTCACCACAACTCAAATGCCTGTCACATGTTCTGAGGCATCACTTCTAATTTTTCATAGGTTAATCTAAAAATAGTTCATGATATTTAATATTAGTCATATCTTTACCTGTAGGAAGCACTTTGCCTCTCACAGTATCACTAAAAGAGAAGAGGCTTTCATAGCCTATTTTTGTACAAGGCCCTTAGTCACTCCCAATAGAGTTTAAAATGCATTGAGGTTTTAAAGATTCTGTCACCTTAATATAAATTGTCAGGACACATAGTTAATGATGCCAGTTTCCACTAAATAGAAATTTATATGATTTTTTTTCCCAACAAAGTGTTATACTAAGGAGAGGAAGTCACAATGCAAATGTCACTTATTCATGACTGCATCAGTCATAGCATTATATATTTGAGTGTATTCTATTTACAACTTAATATATTTAAGGACAGAAGTGTAGAAATTGTGTTCAGATTTACAAATAATTCCCAATCAAGAAAAGAGAAATCAGATGAATAGTTTGGCTTTGGATCCAAAATCCTCCCAGAATCTCAGTTCTACTGTTACAACCCGTTTGTAACCACTGTCATCTCACTGACTCTAACACTTTCTAAATAGCTGCTTTTGTCATCTCAGGTTAAACTTCAGCAGAGGTACTCCTCAGTGGTTTAACTCTCACCACAAAATGTGTATTTTGCTCACAGATGTCTACTTTAAGTAGGTAAGGAGAAGGAAGGGGCTCAGATGATCAACTTATGGTGATTCATGCTGATGCAGGCTGACAGACGATGCACCATTCCTAAGGCTGTCATTTGAAGCATTTGGAGAAGGCAGGGACTGAAAAAACCTGAACAGGTATACAGAAGTGACATATGTCATATTTCATTGCTCAACATCTGTCCTTTGGCCACATCCAACTTCAAAGGGGCTGGGAAATGTTCTATCCCACATGACCCGAAAAGGCGAACTGGATGCTACGGAGCACTAGTGAGTTCTTTCACACTGGTTTCGAGCACTCCATCCATACCTTGCTGCAATCAAATCTCAACAGGACAGCCACCAATGAGCATGTGAACATGTCAGCACCTGCCACTCTGCTCACAATCACTGAATGACGACAGAATACAAATGAATGGGAAATCCTAAGAACTCATACCAGGAATCTCATTTCCTATGTATAATTAACTTGTTCTTCATGGACTGTCTGCCAATTACTGAGTTATTTTTCTTCTTCCCTTTTTTACTTCTTTTGTGGGGGCACTGATAAATTCAGTCACACATGAATGTACCACATGCTTAAGAGAATTTTCGTGAAACCAGTAAAAATGAAAGCTCACAGCCAAACCTGGTATGTAGAAATGGTGGATCAGGGAGACAGACTCCCACAGGTTAGCAGAAAACGACTTTAGAGTGATTATTTAGAGAGCCTTCTAGACCAGATTAAATTTATAAGAGTACAATATAGAATCAGAAAAAAATGGGACTTAAAAATTAGATGATTTTTTAAAAACATGATTAGATTTGTTTTTTGAATGACATTGTATCTGTCTAAGTGGGAGAAATGTGTGCTGCCATTTTACATCCTGAAATCATATTCCATTTTAGTGGACAATTGCTTCATAAATATAAGTGGAAATAAATGCGTGCCCAATTGTTATTCATTGCACATTGCTATTGGTAGCGCTAGTGAGTATTTACAACATAAACACAGTTATAAAGATAATATGAAAAGTGCTGATTTGAATTTAATTCTTGCAAAATGAAGAACATTAATACCCTTTTTTGTTCACTTGACAGGAGATGAACTGTCAAAAGAAGACAGAAGGGAGGCTGGGTGAATTATTTGTGAGCATGGGACTGATGATTTATTATGCCCGAATGGAATTTGAGTTCCTTGCCAGTGGACAGTCTAATATACCAGAACCAAAACTCAGGCATTTGCTATTAGCAGGAGGTGTTGAAAACAGGATAGTAGTGGGCTGGTGCGCATAAAGGGCTGCCTTGTGGGAATTCTTGGAACCCCCCCCCCCGTTTTTCCAGTGAATTCCATTGGTCACCTTAATATGCTACTCTCCCTTTTTCATCTGCAGCATAATAAATTGGATGTGTTCAATAGGAGAAAAAAATGTCAGGAGGCAGTGTTTGAGAAAATCTTCAAACGGATTCCATCACTTATACATGCAAATGGCAGCATTTATTGCTTATATTGAAGGTAATAGAAACTGTTTTTAAGCAACTGTTACCTAAAATAAATATTTAAGATGTAATTAAATTCCTTTTCTTTAAATCAGGATTCGCCAGGAAAGCAAAATCAGTTGGATATGTACGCATTAAGTAATTTACCTGAGGGAGGAAATTAATGATGTCCCAGGTCAAAGAAAGGAGAGAACAGAGAGTAGGTCTCTGTTACTCAACGTTTTTGTTACATTTAGACCTTCAGTAAATTAGATGACAACTAACTTGAAGAAAGCTGTATGAATTACTCCGCTACAAATGTGAATGCTAATTTACAACACATACACAAACATCCTTACAGTCAGAATAACATTTAACCAATTATCTGTGCCTCTCTTGACCTAATTATCCTATCAAATTAACTGGCATACCCATGGAAAGTAAGATTTGGAGGAAAGAGTGGGGTTTTTTTGGTGGTGGGGGGGGTAAACTACATATTTACTCCTGGTTTTCTCATAAACTAAGATATTCCTTATGGCTAGGAGGACTTTGGCCTCTGCTAAAGGCAGTTCATTGGCCACTTTGGGTTTTTCCATGGGTTTTGTTGTTGGGCTCAGAACCTCAGTGTTATTTCAGATGTTCATTTTATAACTGAGAAAAGTAATCGTGGGCACTATAATCATAACAGAGTTTCTCCTTTCTCCTGTGGCTTACGCCACAAGACCTCAGTTCTGATTGCTCCTAAATATCATCTTACTACTTAAGGGAAAAGATCTTTTATTTCTAGCATGATCTTTAATCCAAACGCAGCAATCTGTCAAAAGCTAAAATTTCATATCATCTAAGCCTATGTAGAAAAAAGTGATCAAAATTTTCTTACCATAATTGTAGATACACAACACAAAATAGGCAAGAAACGAACAAACAAACAAAAAAAACCACAGACACATGACAACAAATAGCATATATATATATATATTTATCCAGGACAATATTTGAAATTAAAATAACTTGGAGAATGAACATCTCTATATCTTTGTATAAACCACCTTAAAAAAGAGCCATGCATAGCATAAGTTCCTAAAAGTAGGTTTTCAAAACAAATGTAATTGTAGATTTTTTTTGACACAACAGTCTGATTTGTCTATGATTGATAAGATTAAATAAGCAGCTTGTTTGGTGAATGGGTAGCAGGGCAAAAGGATGCAAAGAATTTTGTTTATGGAAGCTTTGTATTATGAGAGCCTTCTCCCTCCTTTTCATGTGACAATGATCCTTTCTGCCAAGACCATGACACTTTTGGTCCTGGGCAATGCTTTGAATGGCCACACAAGCTTTGGTTTCTCATAGTTTTTCCTTTCATCAGTTGATACTTGTTCCTTCTTACACTGGTAATATTGTCCACTTAAGCCTTTGGGAACCAAGAGGGTACCTAGCATGACTATTTTGACTGATGGTTAAGACATCTGTATCTAACATTGGAGTATCTGCATCCCGTATCTGGACTTGGCTTGGCTGCTGACTCATGTGTCTAGCCAGTGCAGACTTGGGGGACACAGCAAGGGACTCAAACTGAATCTCTAGCTCCTAGCTGCTGGTTTAAGTTTTGGTTCATGAGTGACTGTATCAGGCAGTTGAGGAGTGAACTGGTGCATCAGAGTTTGCTCTCTATATGTGTATCTCTGTCTCTCCTCTTCTTAAGTAAATAAATTTCTATAACAAAAATATGTCACAATCAATAGACAAAATTGTTCCCTAGTGCTTTAAAAAGACAGTCCTACTTCTTTACACATATATCTTTTCCTTCAAATGCATCAGCAGTCTAACTTAATCATCATAATAATTTTGGGCGTTTTTCTGCTAAAATCAACATTCTGTTTCTCTTGCCATCTCTCATTCTTGTCCCACTGGTGCACACACATACATGCAATCACACACTGTTATAACTTACATCCTGGTTATGTTCAAGAGGATGGATTTGGGTGAATTGCTTTTCCTCACACCAGCCTATGGGAAAGTTGCAGTCAGACCTAAGCCAAATGTTATGGCTGACCTTGAGGAGTTATTTAAGCTCCACTAGCCCTGACATTTTCTTATCTATAAAGAAGGAATAAAAAGAGTTATATATACCTCAAGGGATTAAGAAGATCATGAAATGGAAAAAGATTCTTACTGTAACAGCATGCATTATTTAATATTGAGCAACCAGAAGTTTTATTACTAGAAGCAGTTATGTACCTTTCTTCAAGGTACATAAAGTTTTGGGACCCTGTGTTAAAAAGATACGAACATTGAACTTGATCATGTTGGCTCTGAACTGAATAAAATGTCATCTCAAACTATTATATAGTTCACATATCTCTTTTTTATGTTAAAAAACACAGACACCAGAAGAGTTCTTGATTTAATAAAAACTGAGAGCTTCCCTTCACTGGATGGTTACTCTGTGTCATGATACGCAAGTTAATATATGTTACACACAAGAAAATTAAGCCATCATTTAACTTCCACAATAAATTGCAGTTCAAGTCTTCCTGTTCTTGGGTCTAGCAATGAGAGGCGATATATCACAGAATATGAAAAACATGTCCAATTTCCCATAGCTACCAAAGGCCAAGATTTGACCCCAGGCTTTACTGCAAAGCACATGCCCAAGCTCATTATATTGGCTGTTCTCTACTTATGCAATATTTATTTCACCTGAGAATTTTTTCCATCTCCATTTGACACTGGTTAGTGTGATACGTATAGAAAAAAATGTGACATTGTTTGTATTTTAAATTTAGACCAGGTAATAAAGATATAAATAAAATACTCTCAGAAAAAAAAAAAGCAAAGAGCACCTGCTTTTAAAAAGTTTGGTTTCTCCTGGATATTGGAGATAACACAGAGCTTGCGTGGTTTTTTTTTCCCTGTAAATCTAGCATTACCATCTGGAGCAAAGAAAACAGCTCATGTTCTGTCCTCCCCAAAGCATGACATTCTTCTGGGACAGCCACATACCCTGTGGAGAGATGGATAGATAACTCTTTTAAGTCTCCATAGAGACTGGAAGCCAGCTGCTTTCAAACAGAAATATTTACTGAGAAACTAATGCTTGAATCAAAGAGCTGAAGAAGAAGAAACTGGCTACCAGCTGAAAATAGGACTCATTACTGGAGCAAACTGCCATGATCCCACAGGGAAGTTCTCTCACTCTCGAAAGGAGGTGTTTGGAAAGGATGGTTGGGACACAGAATTAGATGAAATGGAATATTTGAAGTAAACCACTGGATCAACTAACTTAAGTGAGCAATAATAAAAACATATGCATTAAGCCCCATAAAAGTTATTATAAGGCTTCATAGAATTTTCATTTATTGGTGCAGCTACGATTACAGGCTAGTACTTTATAGTACATGGCAGTGAAGGTAAGCACAACACAGGCTGGGTAGAAGATAGCACACTCATGAAATCTGTAAGGTTCTACTGTATAGTTTTGTCTTTCTATGTTCATTTAAAATATATACTAGAGAGCAATTCAATAGGGGAGCAGAAACTTGAGAAGGGGGAAGGGAAATCCCTGGGCCTGTGGAACTGTATCTAATAATAATAATAACAAATGAAAATCATAAAATAAAAACAACTGAAAAGTTACTTGTATATAATTAAGCTTCTATATTACGTGGGTTCTGTCTGGTTTTTTTTTTTTTTTTCAGCTTCTTCTTTAAGAAGGACAACAAAGTGGGAATGTGCATTTACCCTGGTAGTTAGAACCTCTGCCACCTGTACCTGCCTCCCTGGCTTTGGTTCCTGTTCCAACTCCTAACAGGAGCCTCCTGTTAATATGTATAAGATGGCTCAAGTGTTGGGTGCTTGCCCTACCCTGAGTCCTGGATAAACTTCCTGGCTCCCAGGTTCAACTCCAGCTGCTCTTCAGCTGTTGTAGGCATTGGGGTAGTGAAAAAAGATGACGTCTCTCCCTCTGTATTTGTTATGTGGCTTTGCCTCTCAAGTAAAAACATATCTTGATATATAAATGAGTGTGTTTATCTGTACCAAGTTTTGTGTGTGAATATGTATATGTATATCTATTTGCATATACATGCTCATAACTGGTTTGATCCATCTCAATCTTTCAACTCAGTGGCTATAGAATAGTGAAAGGAGGCAAATCAGCCCTGAAAAATGAAGCCACATTTCCATGTGATTTAAGCTAAGTGGGAAAGTAGTAATATTAATAATGCTTTCTGAATCCAAGTAAAATAGCAGGTGCAGAACCACTGAAGTGAGAATTTATCATCGAATGTTTTGGTGATATACGCAGAGGATTTGATTAAATGAAATATTACTGTCCTCAACACAGAGAAAATGGAAGGCTGAAGAAAAATGTGGTTTGTGATTTTAACCTAGCTATGTTAAATAAATCCCGTAATGTAGCTCAAGGATTCAGATTGGAGGAACTATTATCCGAACCAACACTTCCCTTTTCCAATTCTATCATTTTGAGAACCTATTTTGATCTCATTGTCTCATAGTGAAGTTGTTTATAGCATTGTCACTTCCCAGGTTTTCTTCACTGCCAGCCAAGTTTGCCTTGGAGTCCAGCACCAAAGGCTGGTGATTTTAGTACTTTGTGAATAGCATAGATCAGTTTGCCATTGAAAATCAACCTGTGTATCACATCTCTCATAAGACTTCATCTAAGGTTGGCTTTCTACATAAGAACAGGTCATCTCAATTTAACACAAATTACACCTGTACTGGGAGAACATAAAAGACAATTAAATCATTGTGAAGGATGAAATCAAAGTAGAATTTGATCTTATTAAAAAATCTGAATATTGATAGAGGGTAAATTCCCAGGAAAAAGCAAAAAGGATATAAAACCTTACTCATAAAACATAAAGCAGCATTAAGTTCTCAAGAGCAAAAAAGAGGGAATATATTGCTAAACTTTGCAAGAATTGCTTTAGCATTGCTTTCAGAGATGTGAAAATAAAGCAGGATCTAGGGATGCCATAGATGGAGATGTGGCAGAAATCTTAATCAAGTGTATGTCTTTATGAAAACCAGGCTTCATATGCTCTGAAACAGCAGTCCCTGTCACATGTTCCAAGGAGAACTTTTCAGGTAACTTGCGAGTAGTTCAAAAACAGAAAAAGGGGTGTTGTCATTGCTTACTGGATGAGTCTCTTGTTCCATGACATTTTGTGGAATGAATTGAGAGTTAAAATTCCAAATTCTGTGTAGCCTTGGCAGTGAAATATAAGATATTTGAATAGCAGTTTTGTTATTAACCAATTTATGATTCTTTTATTTCAGTCGAACATAAGGGACATGATGAAAATTTGCTGCAAATAAATGACAGCTTTGTTGAGCAGGAACTTTTTTTTTAGATCTTACAACAATAGAATGGGCCAAATATCCTTGTAAATTACATTAATGAGATAGATTGCTACTTTTAATGGACGCTCTGTGCTCTACGTTGTGCCTTATGCAGATTTGCCAGTTAATAAGCCTGAACAGTGTTTCTGTTCTTGGAAAATGAATCTGAAACGATTGTCACATTATCTATTTGGCATGCCTGGCTGGTATCTGGAATGACACTTTGCTAATGTGCTATTACTCAGTGTCATTAACCCACACAAGTGATTGAAAGGTGAATTTGTATATGTACCATGGGGCTCGGCAGAAGGAACAGGCTGCAGGGAAATGATGCTACAACGGGTAAAATGAACCGTTCACTTTAGATTTCCATTCTTTGGTCTTCATGTTTCACTTAAAAGATGTATGGCATTTAAGCATATTGGAAACAATGACACAGAACTGTTAACTAAAAGCACACAATTTTGCATTTGCATAAAAGTTGTGTGGTCATAAAGCAAAAAGTCACCACTCATGACCCTCATATTTTAATAAATTTGGGAAACAAAAGACATAAACTTAGGATTTTAAGTCCTATTACATCTAAGAATATTTTTGGAAACTTTAATTAGGAAAGGAAAACTCATGATGGAAATATGATATGAAAGAATTATCTTTTGTGAAAAGAATTTAATTTATGGTAGTGCAGATTATTTGAAACACAACAAAACAGAAAAAAAGTAGTAAAGGTGTGACAGATAATAACAGCATGTCCATAAAATGGAAGCCACAAACTATTTTTCATTTGTTTCTTTTAGAAGTACTTTATTTCCATAAAGAAAATGGCTTTCATGTATTTCATATGTACAGTTTTAATATGAAAGGCAGAGCTAGAGAGAGTGAGAGAGAGAAATTTCCTTCAACTGCTTCACACCCCAAATGGTTGCAATGCTTAGAACTGGAGCCAGGCTGCAGCCAGGAACCAGAAGCATTCCACAGGGATGCAGGGACCCAAGCACCTGGCTGCCCGCTGCCTTCCCAGGTGCAATAGCAAGGAAATAGAGGTGGAGTGCCTCAGCTCTAACCAGCTTCTGCCAAGTGCTACAGATGGACTAGAGTCTGCTACACTGCGATGCTGTCTTCCTTATATACAATTTTAAGCACATAATAGGTTGTCCTTTTAAATTTTTTGTTTTGTATTCCTTCAGATGATGTTGGAATACACATCACTGCTTTCTGGCTCCGAAGACTATAGAAATTTTCAATGAGTTTGTAAATTAAAGGCCTTATTCTCACTTCATTAGAGGCACAGAAAATATGCACTACATGTAATTCTGAAGATATATAAAGATATGTCTATTTTTAGGTTTAACTGAGCTAAAATGCTTCTAACTTACCTGTCCTAAGCCTAGATGTTAAGTCTATTTGAAAATTTAAAAAGAAAAAAAATCAGATTTCTTACATTGAATTATATACTATGTGAAGCATTTTGAGACTAATTAGTATGCCTTCTCACTTAGTTGTGCTATTTGAGAGTTATAAGGAGATGGCAAGGACAACTCCCCTAAAGGTATTAAATTATATATGTATAACTCTGGATATTTGGAATAAAACTGAGAAAAACAAACTGTTAAATAAAGACCTATTTTTTTCCCAGCCAGACAACCTCTAATCAAATGAATCCAGTGTCATGCTGCCAGGCAATGTATCTCGGCTTGCAATGTGGGATAGTTTTGTGCATAAGCATATAGGTGACCAGAAAAGCATTATTATCTGTCTCTGGAATAATGTGTTTAGTGGCTAATTTCCTCTGGCATTAGTTCAGACATTGCAAAACCATATATTTGCTATAATTTGTTCAGGATTGTTATCTTTATTTTCATGGTAGATGGCAAAGTGATATACTTTGCCCATCGGTATGCTTACTGAAAGTGTATCACCCATGAAACCTTATCTATAGCATTATAATTTTTACCTTTTACCATATCTGTTCTCTATCCTTTGTTCAGTTTCAATCTAGAATCATATTTCCAAAGAACATTCTTTCCTGCTTTTATTTTGAGCCTTTACTCGGGTTAGACCCTCCACAGCACATGACAAAAACAAGGAGTACAAGTTCTCATCAGTCTTTCTATATTTAAAATAAAGATAGAACATGAAGGATATTTTTACATTTCCTAATTTTAGGAGTTACTTGGTTAACAATTTCCATCCTTGGCTCTTGTCTTTGATATAGATTAAAAATTTAAAGCGTGCTTCCTGGCATTCATGATAGCTAGAATTTTTCAGCACGATTAATCTATCTTGTTGAAAGATCAAATATTTCATTCTTTTTTCTTAATCAAGACAAGTGCTTGAAATCTAAAAGAATAATTAGTGATTTCTGCTCAGCTAAGCAAAGAGACCATAAGGGTAATTTTGATTTGCCAGAAATGAATTTTCTTTATCATCTTATTAAACTATTTATCAAACCAGAATGTTTATTTTCCTGTGCTTGCTATAAATGTTTGTTAAGCATAAAAATTGATAAATATATGACCTGTCTGAAACCTGTTATGTAATAGCTTTACTTTCTTTTGAGTACTCATTCTTATAATTGGCTGTCACTATATCTTGCAATTTTTTTTCCCACACCTTTCCTTACCGCTTGCAAGGCAGCATTTCAGCCAAAGGCAGGGCCCACCTCCCCATCCCAGATGTTGCGACATATTCATGATGTTGACCTTGTTCTGTCAACCCGGTGCCTGTGTGAACCAATATATGGATCCACCTTCCTCTGTTCTTTTATCTTTCTCTTCAGGATGCTGACCCACCCTCAGAGGCCCTCCTGGATAATGCCTTTTATGTAGCAAGAAAGTAAACACTTGCCCCTCGTTTAACTTTCACACAAATTTGTGACTCTTTAGTCATTATCTTCTGAGTCCATACAGCCTTTGTGTGTGTGTGTGTGTGTGTGTGTGTGTGTGTGTGTGTGTGTGTGTGTGAACTGTTACTAAGGAATGATGATTTCAGCAAATAGCTGCCAAGAAAAAAAAGTGTGTATGTACCTCAAGGGTCCTGCTTGCTTTTCTCCTCTCGCTTTCTATTGGTTTTTATGTGTTTTCCCTCTCCAAACAAACTGATCAGAAATCCTGTTATCAACTTAAAACAGAAATATTGGTTGCCTTCACATTGGTCCCGAAGATCAGGAATTGTAAGCAGTTTAGTTGGTAGGTTCTGACTCAGGTTCTCTCACAAGACATCTATCACATGGGCCAGAGTCATCTGAAAATTTGACCTAGTCTAGATTTGCTTCCCAGTTGCATCATTCACATACTTTCGGCAGGAAGCCTCAGCTTCTCATTACATCCAACCTGAGAGCTGGCTTCTGCAGAGCAGATGATCTACTTGAGAACAAGAGGACAAGCAAAGTGCGGCGGTCACTCTTATGACTCATTCTGAAGTTGCACGCCATCAGTGCCACTCATTAGAAGTGAGGTTCTGGGTCCACACAGAATATATTTGAGCTCTGCCTCTTGAAGGAAGTAGAATCAGAGACCTGTGGACTCGGCTTCATTGCTTAGATTACACCATGCTGACCTTATGAGTGGCTTTTAAAATTAAAGCGTTGCAATTTTCCTTTGAGGGCTTAGAATTTTTCTCTTTTATATTGTTCTCTGGCATCTCATATTGGCATGCTAGTTTGAGTCACATCTGCTGCACTTCTGATCCAGGTTTCTGCCAGTGTGCCTGGGTAGAACCAGTAGATGGAAATAGATCTCTCTCTTTCTCTCTTTCTCTCACTCTCCCTCTCTCTCTCTCTCTTCTTTGCTCCCACTCTTTCTCTGTATCTGTCTTTCTTGGAAACTACCTTCAAATAAATAAGTTTTTTTTAAAGAAAAAATTAAAATCCCAAAATGCTACAATTAGTTCCTTGAACACTTAAATTTCACTGCCTGCATTCATTTGGTTCCTCTTGCTGTGATTCAAGTAACATTTTACTAAAGGAAAACCAAAGTGCATTCTTTTCTTTCATTTTGATTTAGATGTAGAATTCTAATGTTCCGATTTATCTGCTCATTACTGCCCAACATATGTGCAGTTTATTATTTTCAATTATCTCTTGCGCAGTTCATTTATTGTGGTTTACATTCACTGAATTTTAAGCGTTGCAAAGGCTAGGATTTTGCCTGTGTTCTGCATGTCACTATCCTCAGCCTGAGCCAGTGACACATCATATACATGCACCAAATTTTGTAAAATGAATTAAGTTAACTTATCACTAAGCTAACAGTGCTTTAAAAGTGTCATTTGCAGGGATTTGCGTTGGATGGTTCTACATAGGCGTTCTTATTTGGAGTTCTTCAAAATCTCTGTGTTTTTTGGGTGAATTTGCAGTAGGTAATAGTTTGTGTGCAAAGGTGCATTGTTGAAACACAGTTATTGTAGTTGTGAGGATACAACCAGAAGGATGACTCAGTTTACTGATAAGCCAATGGGATCCTCAGGAAGTACACGCCAAAAATGGGGCAAGACAATTTGACCGTAAATGTATGGCTAGTCCATGAAGCTGGTGAGATGGATCGCATGTTCTAGGATCTGGGCAAGGATGCAAACAAGAAGATTCTGTTGGAAATCACTGTAACTCTGGTACTGAAATAAGAAATAATAACCATTTGAAGACCCAAAGTGGTTTTATTTTATTTTATTTTGTTGTTTTGTTTGTTTGTAATTTGCCTCTTTTCCATTACACATGCTTGTCATCATTGGGTTTCCTTATTTCTAGTGTATGAATTGCTATAACAATACAGAGAAGCTCTGAGTACTCTACATGCATGCTTACCTATCCCACATATTACTCAAAGTGATGAAGCCAGTCTATCTTAGAGAATTGCGCAGTCTATTGGAAAGCAATAGGCTCATCAGAGACTATTGAGCTTTCTTCCCCTGAAGAAAAGACAGTACCATAGAGAGTAGCTGGAACATTTCTGAGAATCCAACAATGTCGCAGGGCATACACATGGATTCAAGCAATGGCCATATTCAGAGTGACTTTATACACTATGTATATAATATGTATTCTCTGATAATGTTAGGAATTCTGGATGATTTTCCACCTCAAGTATGTCTATGTGGCAGTTTTTGTTTTTTTTTTTAACAACAAAACCTCATCCTCACTGCTTTGGAGGTGGAAATGACTGACTGCAGGATAGCTTGAAAAGGCATCCCTTGACAGGCATAGATAATGAAGGGAATCTCTTCAAAATAACTCATCCTAATCCCTTCCTGGGCATTCCTAACTCCTTGTGGCTTTTTATCTTAAATTTTTTATTGTTTACTTAACATAGCCTGCAAGTGACCCGTGCAGTTTTCTTCAGAACTACAAGCTTTAGCAAGGCTTTTTATGACATCCTCAAGATGTCAGGGAGCAGCCACATGGTTCACACCAGCGCTGGGACCATGTGGGCACCATGGATCACACCCCGTGAAGAGCACTGCAAGACCTTGTGTTTCATTATTTAACACCCAGTTATGGCATTGTATTTGAACATTTGACCTGTTCAGGTTCAATTGTTTGGCCCAGAGTTGAAACATAACTCTTAATCATGTTGCTGAAATGGATCAGTGATGTGATGTTGGAAAACAGGAATTAAGTCTGAGTGATTTGTTTTTGTTCTTGTTAAGCCTGAAAATGTACATGTGGATGGGTAGGAAAATACCTTCAATAAATTAAGGTTGGTAAGGAAATGCCTATTGGTTTTTTGAATATATTCATGGTAAGTAAATAAAAGTGATTTGTAGTAAATCATCATACAAATCTCAAAAATTATTTCATCTACAAGTGACTTGGATGTAGTGACAATTAAGAAATGCATCTGCGGCACTTGAAACTATCATTAGTAAAATGTTACCCTCTATTTGCTTACGTATTCTTGTTGACAATGCATAAGTACGTGATTATGTCCTTAAATGAAGGAATTTTCAAATAGTGATATTTTTGATGCTCTTGACTTTCTGGGTTTAGAAAGTCTTTCCTATACTGCATGGAGCACTGTCACATACCAATTACTAAGCCCTGGACATTTCTCTATTAAGACACTACTGACACTGTGCTCAAATGTGCCATCAACAAGGATCTTTGACTAATTCTCGTATCTTTAGGAAAGATGGAATGGCTTTCAAATGCTAAGATTAAAATGCCACATGCAGCACATGAATCAATTGCAAGTGACAAAAGTGAACAATAACAATTTCACTCCAGTAGGGACCCACCTGTTACCATGTAGCCTGCCAGCGATGCCCTTTTTTCTCAGCTGCCCAACTTAGCCTTCAACAAAGAGTTTCTCTTTAAAGTTAAATCAATGCTAAGCTTTTTGGATGAAGTTTCAGGGGTGGTTCAGTACCACTAGGTCCCAAATCGATGGTATTGGTCAATAAGTGAGATGTTTCTCTCTACCCACACATCCAGCGTTGTCCTGTGACACAAGAAAACCAGTACTCTGGGCATAATGGAATGCATTGTTCATTATGTAAGCTGATATGTTCAGTTTATATAAAAGTATTTGTATTAGCATACTTCATCTTGCTGTTTTGGAGACAGTTGGTTTACAGTAGGATTAGTAATTATTGTATTAAAATGTCCCATTTTTTGTACAGAATACTAATGATTTCATAATAGCTGTAGAATTAAAAGTTATGAAGGATCAAAACATCTAGTATGATAATATATCTTTTGCACGCCTTTGGTTATTCCCAGAGGTTAAAAGCCTCTTGCTGATTCATTTTATATACAAATTACTGAACAGGGTGATTTGAAAGTATAAAATCAACGCAGGTCTGTGTACTTAATGAATGAAGAATTAAATGGATATAAATTAATATAAATGATACCATAAGGCAGACACTGAGTTTTGTATTGCCCAGATTTTCATTTACAATAATCAGAGAGTTAAAATATCCCAGCATAGTCATAACCTCCATTTTCTTCCCTCCTTTAAATTATCTTGTAAGTCGTGATCTACAAGTTACTCATCAATTTGACCAGAAAGACAGCTGAGAGTTGCCAGCAGCTAAGTTTTTACTTGTTTGGTCTCATATCTGTTCCGAGCTCTACTCTCTGTTAGAGTGCATTTGGAGTCCCTCTGCATCTGGTCCTTGAAATCAGGAGAGACAGATGTCTTCTTGGCTTGTGATCTCTCCCTAAGCAAGCCTGCCTTTTTCCTCTTGATTTGAAGCTTCCTCACACACTAAACGGCTTGAGCATTCTTATGGCCACTTGTTGCCAACCCTAAATCACCATTGGATACCACAGTACGTTGCCACCTTAAGCAGAGACCTCATTCCTCAGTTCCTTCCTTTCCTGTCCAATGGGGTCAGAAGCCTGTTTTTTTTTTCTCCAAAGTCCTGGGTTTATCCAATAGGCAGAGCTCAACATGTTTGAAGGTGACAGCTGAAGGGCCACCATCTCCACCAGAAGCAGATCAAATGCTCATGTGAGGGATTTCCAAGCTTCCTCCTCTGAGAGGCAGATCAAAGACACTGTCATCCTCATAGAATTGAGGAGTAGCAGAACAGCTAGAAGGCGTTCACTCCTTCCTGACCCCTAACTGTGTGTGTGTGTGTGTGTGTGTGTGTGTGTGTGTGTGTGTGTGTGTGTGTGTGGTTACTTTGCACTGTGTGATTTGCTTGTCTCCTTTAATCAACGAAGCTAGGAAATCAAATGGTACACTTAAGTAGATGTTCTTGAATATCAACAATAATAGGGTCATTCGTTAATCATGTGAATACCTTGGAACGAAATCAGCTGCACAAATTGAGTTAAGTTTGCCACCTTCAATTTGTTAATGATAGCTGTTGGGTTCTTCTGTTTGGTTGCATTTTTTAAACAAAAGGTCTACAGCATAACAGAGGTGAACTCTTCCTCATTATACTCAGAAAGGTTTTTCTGGCATTCTCTTAAGACTGAATTACCTCCCGTGTGTGGCCAAATTACAAGAACTTACCATTGAACTAGGAATTACTCCAGAGGATTTCATCTTTATGGCCAATGTTAGCTTGACTGTATTCTAGTCTAAGTTTTCAGCCTATTGAGATCCCTTATGGGAAGGGAATGGGTCTTGTTATGATTTAATTCCTGAAGATCAGTGTAGCACCACAAATGTTTTTATCACTCAGTCAATATCTCTTGAATGTCTAAACTAAGTCATAAAATACTTGTGCTACTGTTGTGTGACAAGTCTGAATGTTCTATTTTTTGTCCATATTTAATATGCATCCACTTAGGTAGAATCTGTATATGCTTACATATGTCAAACAGAATGTGGTAATATAGAGTGAGGGACAGAACGTGGGTGAGTATTGAGGAAATATTTTGCCCATGCACGAACAGTTAAAAAAAAAACAAGCATAGCTGTTTTTGCATGTGGTTGCGTTTTATGGTAATACAGTATATAATTTTTTCTCTGCTTACTCACTTCAAGGAACCCTTAGGTTCTATCACATAGATTAAGGAAAGGATTGTCGGAATCAGTGAACAGATTAAAATAGTTTCAAATGCCAATCATGTAACCACAACATAAAAATAAGCAAATAAAAAGAAGCAGAGGAAGGGTTTGTCTTTTGAGTGGAATTCTGCTGTAAGAGTGCATCAGATTTGCTATGGGAGTGGGAGGGTTCCAGCAGCGGCCGTGTTAAACCCATTGTAGCATCATAGGCTTCAGTGTCAGATCCCTTCTTCTGTTGTGCTAGGCTCTGGGAGAGGACAGGGAACACAGGGCTTGAGCTGTGAAACAGCATGATGAAGTTACTGACTCAGGGTCTGTGTCACTGTTGTTCTTCATAAAAGAAGACCAAGAAAAATGTCATAAAAGCAATGTAATAAAGCACACAAAAAGAGAGAAAGAATGTATCATTTTTAGCACAATGGCTAATCCTTCTAATTAGCTTGGAATAGTATTTTTAGATTAAAATAAAAATGGCACAGTTTATTTTGAATTCTCTCATTGGGAGCATAATTATGTTGTAGGTGAATCAAAAATGGAATTTATAGCTTATATAGAGGAATATGTTTCTATTTATATTCGATTATGACATGGTCATAATACAGTGTTTTTGTCACAGATTCACGGTGTGTTTTAATGATTTCTCTACTTTAACTATTTGACTCATTCCCACCTCCTGTTTTATATTGAAGAGGGTCTGTATTGTATTTTATTTTGATGACAAGATTCAATCTAATATAAAGTAAACTATTATGCATGTCAGACCTCAGACTATCCTTGAAGGCTAAATATCATTTTGTTTGAGAAAGTCTTTACTTCTATCTGGGGAAAAAAAATCTGTGTATGTCACCATTGCATGTAATTCAGGTTTGTCACTGTCGATGCCGTGATTTAAAATTTGGAGGGGTTTTTTGTTGTTGTTGTTTTAAGATGTATTTATCTTTATTGGAAAATTGGGTATACAGAGAGAAGGAGAGATAAAGAGAAAGATCTTACATCTGCTGGCTGATTCCCCGAGTGGCTGCAACAGCTGGAGCTAAGTCTAGCTGAAGCTTCTTCTGGGTCTCCCATGTGGCTGCAGGATCCCAAGGCTTTGTGCTGTCCTAGACTGTTTTCCCAGGCCACAGGCAGGGAGCTGGTTGGAAAGTGGGACAGGCAGAATACAAACCGGAGCCCACATGGGACTCTGGTGGATGCAAGGCAAGGACTTTAGCCACTAGACTACCATGTCAGGTCCTAAAATGCAGGTTTATGTGAGTTGATGTTGTAGTGCAGCTTGTGAAGCCCTGCTTCCGATGTGCTCACCAGTTAGAGTCCTGGCGGCTCAGCTTCTAACCCTGTGCCTGCGTAGGCAGCATCTGCTATCTCAAGTACATGGGCATCCTCCACCTAGATGGGACCTGGATCGAAAGTGTGTCTCCTGTATATGGACCACATGACCCTAGCCAATGTATTCATAGAATGTGAGTCAATGCATGGAAAATTTCTGTCTTTCTCTCTCTGTAACTCTGCCTTTTAAGTAAACACTGTAATTATTTTAAAATAATTATGTTTAATGAATACTTCTCATTCACACATAGATAATAGACATGTTAAATATTGGAAAATTATAAAAGTATTGATTTAAATTTTGCAATAACCACACTTACTGGCTATTATTCCATCATAAGAGTCTTTTAGGTCATTACATGATGAGCTACCCTTGCAATATGAAATGACTTTAAGCCATAATCAAGTCTCAGTTTTAAAGTTAGATGCACACAAGCTACTCTTCCACTAACTACATTATCCTTGATAAAACTGGGCTAAGTCATGCTCAAGTCTGATAGAAAATGTATAACTTACAGAGAAGTTTATCAAATCCATTATATTGAACCAGCTTGTAATTACAGTCTGCTTGTATATGTTTATTTATTTGGTCCATTTACAATGTGACTTATGGGTCTGATACTTTCTCAGTCAATTACATATCCATAATGATTATTGAACCAAAATAGACAATGCCAGAACTGCAGCCAGGATGGTCTGATGCTTGAATGGGACTTTAGAGATTTTGATTATACTGATTACTGGAACAATACAATGTTAATTTACTAGATGGCTTTGCACATTGTGATTGTTTTTGTCTTCAGTTAAAAAACAGAAGTTGCAATGCCACATGAAAGAACTGGCATTCTAAGTGTATTCAGCTCTGAACTATTATCATTTTTGAGCTCTGCTCAGGACAGAGACAAAACGGAGCCTCTAAGTTCCCTTACACTTCGTTTTGTCTTAAGATGTAGTGGGTTAGGAAGATAATTCCTTAGCAAGAGGAGTGAGTTGTAAACAGAGCTGCTCTCAGTGTTCCCAGACTACGTCTTGACTTGCAAGATAACTGAAGCCAGAAGTTGTTTTGAGATCAATTCCAAGCAAATGATAATTTTAGAATGCTTTTTTTAATGTTAAGTGCCTAAGATTAAAGATAGATGGATTACTGTAAATTTGTCATTTTGCTTAAATGTGGCAACATGATGAACTTCAGAAATGTATTAAATTATAACACTTATTGAAGTGAGTCATGGTGGGGATTGAAAATCAGAATAGTAACTACTCCAAAAGCATTACCAAGCTTCTTCTTCTTCTATTTTTTTCAATCAAAATCTTCCTGAATACCTATTATCTGTCTGCCAGAGAAAATATTTATTAAACATCTACCTACTCTAAGCAAAATGAGCTCTAATCCTGAAGAGCCTTTGACAAGATCTCGGTAACACCCTTCCCTAGCCTCAGCTCTGGGGAGAGACTGTTACTGACATTATAGTTCAAAGGAAAGGAGGGAGAGACAGAGTTCATAAACACAAAGAACTGAAAAGCTAAAATTCCACCTTACTCAGTGTTTAAAAGAGAAACGTGTCTCAGAGGAAATGCTAAGGAATTTTATTACTTTTATTTTTTAATTATTTCTCAAAGAGCAGAAAAATGCATTCTGCACAAATTTTTTTAGTAGCGAGGTGTGATGCAGATTTCATCCGGACCTTCTGTTTACCTCCGTGATCCCTGCTTTCTGGCCAGATTGGAAGTGAAGAGGTAACAGGGAGGAACAGAATAGTATTTTCCAAGCCTGGGTTCCATTGGCATCATCTGAAATCGCCAAAGTTCCAGTCCTGTTGTCAACAGCAGGCAACATGTAAGCTCACTTCCTTATATTTATAAATGGTGTTGAAGCAGTTAAAAATTGTAAGTGAAATGTGTTCACACACGTATGAAGGCATGTACTCACGACCACACTCGTTCTGATAAATAGAATTATGCATCGAGAATGTTAATGAAGAACACAAAGCTACCTGCATAGATAAGGGATTAGATATCAGATGTTGTGTTATATTTTGTATGCTATTTATTATTTACTTCTTAACCTTCACGAAGCAAGCAAACTGACCATGGATATTCACTCACATTTCTCAGAGCCTTACAGGACCAGCCCCGGGGTGTCCGGCCCCTCAGCAGGTGCCAGCCAAGGCCCCAGTTGTCTCCCAAGCTCTCTTGTGATGACTGTTGGTAGAACTCACTTCCTTGTCTTAGTTACACTGCTCTCTCTCTCTCTCTCTCTCTCTTTTACCTCAACAGACTCCATCTCTCCATCTACCCACCTTTATCTTTCCTCTACCATTTCTAGGTCTGCTCTGTATCTCCATCTCTCTGTTCTCCACTCCTGGGCATGTGAGTGAGAACTGAGAATAAAGTCATTTAAAAATGTTAGTTTGAAGCAAGCACTACAGCTGCTGAAATATTAGCAACATTGGATGCAGGCAAATGGGAAACCTGAGCCTTGGTTCTAAATACTGTCATCTTTTTGGATCCTTAGGGTAGAATCTCTAGTGCCTTTTTCAGACAAATGGAAAATGACAAGAGTGGTAAGAGTGTTTGATTCTGTCCCAATTCTCCAAAAGCAAAATTTTTTTAAAGATTTATTTTTATTATGTTTTTATTGGAAAGGCAGATATACAGAGAGGATAGACAGAGAGGAAGATCTTCTGTCTGATGATTCACTCCCCAAGTGACCTCAATGGCTACTGCTGCACTGATCTGAAGCCAAGAGCCAGGAACTTCTTCCAGGTCTCCCAAGCAGGTGCAGGGTCCCAAGGCTTTGGGCCATCCTCCACTGTTTTTCCATGCCAAAAGCAGAAAGTTGCATGGGAAACAGGGAGCTGTATGGGAAGCAGGGCTGCAGGGATTATAACTAGCAGCCATATGGGTTCCTTGCACATTCAAAGGGGAGGACTTTAGCTGCTAGGCCACCAAGCTGGGCCCAGTTATGCATGAATTTTTTAAAAATTTGCACCAAAATAAGTTCATTTTCTCATTCTAATTTTCTAAAGGCTGTTAAAGTATCCTTGCATATTTTTGGCTCAGAATTATGTTTTTTAAATTGAGCATTATCTAATATCTGAAAAGCAAATCCAAAAATACACAATTGTTTGATTTTCAGGATTTATAATCATCACAAACAATAAATAAATCTCTTGTTTAAACATTAATAAAGTTCCATTAATACAACTTTTGAAGATGCAGATTTTTAGCAGATGAATCTACCAAAGCGAGTCTATTTCTGGAACCTCTTTGATTAAGTTCAGTGAGCTGTCCATTCCTGACTCCTGCACCATGCTCACCTTGAGTAGCTTTCTCATACCAAGAACAATTACTTGTAAAATTAGGAATGGACATTGTGGTATAGCTAATTAGGCCAGTGCTTGGGATACACAGATCCAATTTCAGTGCATAGGATTGAGTCCTGCTTCTACTTCCAATCTAGTTTCTATTATTACACCTGGAAGGCATCAGACAGCCCAGGAACCGGAATCCCTACCACTAATGTGGGAGACTTGGAGGACATCTTGATTTCCAGATACAGCCTGGGTCAGCCATGGCTGTGGAAGGAATTTAGGGACTGAACCAGAGGATGGAAGATCTTTCTCTCTCTAAGGATCTCTCTCACTCACTTGCTCTGCCTTTCAAATAAATTTAAAAGAACAAACTTTTTTTTTAAATGTGAAGATAGCTTATTATGTTATTTCATTTGAGCACATTTTCTCTTAGTATTTCTATTGTGATCTTACTTGGTGGATGCTTCTAATAAAGCTTTCAGCGCTGTGTTATAATTATCACCATTATATACATAACAATAAAATGAAGGGAGCAAAGTACCTTTAATGCAGCAACACAGCAATACAGAGGAGTGTGGATTCTGCACACAGACCAAGTCCCAGGCTGTCACTGCCAGACATCAGTGGGTAAAAGTTATTTCTTTAGTAAGCTAACCACTAGCTTGCTGATTCTCAAACTTGTGGTTTCGCAGATTGACTCTATCCTATCCCATCCTATCCTATCTATCATATCCATGCGAATATATCAAACCAAAATTCCAGTTTAAAAAGATAAGTAGAGCAATTACATGGTATGGAATATTGTCAAGGACATGGTAGAACTAGTCTATAGAAGAAGTTAAATCATGTGGAATTTTGAGTATTAATTAAAGTAAAAACTAATGTCTCAAGCATAAAAATACCAAGGATTTCTTGTACGAACCTTTTTCTCTATTTGCTGAACATTTGTGAAAATTCGGGCTTGATTGGAATGAGAGTAGAGAATTTAGATTAAATCATAGGATTAATGGCTTTACTCATTTTAGACTGACACCAAAAGCAGTGGAGATTTGCTGAAGGAAACAGCAGTGCTTAGCTCAGAATGACTTTGCCAATAGAGAATTCTGGAAGTCTGTTGCCTGAAGTTCATATTCTCCTGAATATTGTTTGAAAAGTACGTTAAATAGTCATCGCTCTGACCACCCGTTTCGTGTGATGATTAATGGTCCTTTGTCTTCGCCAGGAAATGACACTATTTTCAACAGATACATGCATTTTTCATGTCCTTCTCTCATGTCCTATTTCTGCATTATACTCATAATGGAACATTAAGAGAATAAAGTAGTTTCTTGTTATTTTTAAGTTTGAGCAGAACATTCATTCTGGGCCACGAAGATTGACAAGTGTGAATCTCTCAATGCCTTTCCCAAGTGCCTGATTGTAACACTGGGATTATCCAGCAGATGTTGTAATACAGATAGGGTCAAATTCCTAGAAAATTTTAGATCTAGATAATCTGAAAATACACGTATCTGCCATTGACTACAGTTAGTTCTGATGCCTCGTTCTACAACATGAAGCGAGTCAACTATTCCCTTCACCTCATTACGGAGGATTTGTAACTCACATCTTTGCTCCATATCATTTCCCCTCCCCCACGAAGCCCACTGGCTTGTTTTCTTGCCAAGCTGCCAAGAAACTGTGAACAAATTTAATGTCTGAATAACTGATTGCTTTCTCAGTGACCTTGAAAAATTACTCACCTCATTAAACATTCATAGGAAATAAAGTTTTTGAGAATACTGGCATCTGCAATCATACTGCCTCCTGTTAGGCTTCTGTACAATTAGAATCTTGTGAACTTTAAAGAGTATCTCAAAAACGTTAACCTTGATCTAGTTATCCAGTTACATCAAAAGTTTCTCCCTGATGGTTCTCTCAAATGGGATCACATAATTTTATGCAGATAGAAATAGAAAAAAAAATAGGAAAATAAACATGGATTATTTTCCTTAAAGTTCTGTGACTGTTTCAACTTGCCTAAGCATGTCAAAGTATTTCAGATGCAGAGTTTGCTGTTTTGAAATAAAGATAGAGACCACATGGATACAAGAAGAGAGAGCTCTTCTGATTTTTTTTTTTTTTGCAAATACCTGGAAAGGCTATGGATGGCCTCTTGGCCTTTGCTGGGCTAAAATTAGGAGCCAAGAACTCAGTGTGGGCCTCCTGAATCTGAACAGAACTCAGTTACTGGATTTCTGCTTCCCAATCCATGCCCCCAAGGGTTTGCACTAGCTCCAAGTAGGAGTCAGGAACCTGAGTGGAGAAAACAATTTAAAGTATTCTGATGTGAAACATAAGCCTCTGTTTTAACTATCAGATTAATGCTTATACCTGAATTGGTGCTTTTGTTGTTAATTGATATGAAATTCATGTAGCATAACTAACCAATTTTGAAGTACAATCCAATGTTCTTTAGTGCATTTGCAGTGTTCTGCCACCTTCACCCCATCGTAAATTCAAAATTTCATCATCACCCCAAAATATATCCATGTCATTTAAGAAAGGGACTCCCATTTCTTTTTCCACTTGTTTTTGGCTAATCACCACTATGCTTGCTGTTTCTGTGAAGTGCCCATTCTGGACTTCAAATGTTTTCATTGTAAGTGTGTATAAACTATGAGTCATATTTATGTATTGATTTTCTACCTGATTTTTTCTTAAAGGCAGAGATATCAAATTAAACATGTGAAATCCAAAAAAGTCATCTTTGGGAAATCTGGGGAAAAAAACCCTGTTATCCAAAAGAGCCTTCTGATACCTCTCCCAAGGCAAGGCTCATGGTCTGTTGTAATGGCCACTCGCCTACCTGTGTTCACTTCAAGACTATGATCATTTTTAAAGTTTTGTTATTTTTGGCTCTAGAGCTTAGCATCATCTTTTCATATAGCTGAATACTTTAGTTTTGCTTAAGCAAGTGAGAGAAAGAAAAATGATAGCATTCATTGGTAATGTTTGACCCTAAATTAATAGAGAAATAACTCGATTGAATTACCTCTGTCCCTCCCATCTTTTCCTCCCTACCTCCCTCTCTTCCTGCCCTCTTTTCCTCCTTCCTTTCTTCCTTTTGCTCTGGCTTTCCTGAAATTATTTTAATACACGTGAAATCGATCTGTGAATAGGCAGATAGATGACATACAGACTAAGAATTTCAGAAATGCTGTCTCCAGCCCTCTGAATTTGAGGGCTGCTCAATGTGTTAAAGAAGCCATGTTAGCTTGTGTGTGTGTGTGTGTGTGTGTGTGTGTGTGTATGTGTGTGTGTGTATGTGTGTGTGTGTGTGTTAAGATTGATTTCTTTGAAGGTTACAGAGAGTAACTTTCAAACAAAGTGTCAGAGTTACAGAGAAAAGGGGAAATAGATCTTCCAACAACTGGTTCACCCTGAAATGACCACAACAGCCAGGACCGGGCCAAACCAAAGACATGGATGTCTTGCAGGTTTCTCATGTGTGTAGCTGGGACTCAGTCACTTGTATCATCCTCTGCTGATTTTCCCAAGCAAGTAGCAGAGAGCTGGACTGCCAAGTGAAACAACCAGGATGTGAAGAAGTGCCCACACTGAATTCCAGCACCACAGGCAATGACTTCACGTGCTATACCACAATACCAGACTCCAAAATCTATTTATACAATTGAGGTTTAATTTACTGAGCTAACGTTTAGCTTTATTACCACATAGATAAGTGTTATATAGTTCATTTTTTACATTAATTATCTGGGTGGTCCAACTGGACTTTGTTCTACCTCATTCCTTTCCGTAGTAATTCTTTCTTCTTGTAGAATCCTTCCAACCCATCACCACTCCTTGCCCCAGTGCCTCAGTCACTGTCTGGCAGGTTTAGTCAGTGACATCTGCCCAGCATTAGAAGGAGACAGTGGTTGAGTAACCCTAGGGAAAGAAGAAAAACTATTCTCTAGTACTTCTCTCCCTTCTGTTTGTTTTTCCTAAAATCTGATTATTTTGCACAAGATAGTGGGAAACATAATTATTTGAAAAGCCAGTTTCAGTGCCATTCAATCTTCTGCAAGACAGCTTGCTTCCAGCACACAATGCCTACCGTGGAGTAGTGGTTGCTATGATTTTAACAATGGATAAGATAAACACTTTTCTTTATTACGCTTTCATTTTTTCCACCACATAGTTTAAGATAATTCTAGTAATGCTGGCAGATCTGTACACAATGTCTAACAAAAGCCAAAGGGAAATAATAGCCTTATCCATAATTGTTCAGACTCCAGCATCTGTGAGACCTCATTCTGGGTTGGTTTGGGCAATGTCTTCCTAGGTGGGCATAGGAGTATATTTTAATCTTTTCTTCCAAAGGTTTTGTGATAATAGTGCAGCATATTTGATTTTTAAGGAAGAATAGATCATCGTTGATTTTCCTGAATTTCTACGGAAATTGTTTTTGGTTCATTTTATCTTTCTTCTGAGAAATACATGGCATTATCTCGTATGGTAGTGTCTGCTGCTTGCTCCTCTGTGCCATTAACATACATCTGGGCCACCCTTTTGTGTGGAGCTGTCCCCGGTGAAAGCCTTGGTGGTCTGGGATGGAGAAAGACTGCAATTTACAGAGTCCATTATCACCTCTGGACGTGTAGAATGATAATGGAAGTGACAGAGGTGCAGCTGAAAATTGGCTCTTAATATTTTATGTGTTCAAGCAAAAGATTGGAAATCTCATGCTGCTCTTTAGGGAAAATGAAGTATGTGGGATTTTTTTTTTCTTCTGTCAGAAAGTTATATGCAAAGGGCTGAATGTAGAGTTTCAACACAAGCATTACGGCATATTCATCTTGTGTTAACCAATACTTCTCACTAGAGATTTGAAGGGAACAATGCTCCAGTGTGAAAAATTAATACATGGAAACAAAATCTATCCAGCACTGAAGCAAAGTTTTAAAGCGAACAGTTTTAAAACAGTGTATTGTATCCATTGCTGCTTTGCCTTAACCAATGTTCTGAAATTGAAGGAATCACGGATATTCACTTTAAAAGATTGTCTTCAAGTTATGTTTTATTTTCCCACCAAACAATCATGTTGATTTTCAAAGAAGAAAATCTTTTCTTGGGTAAGAGAGAAAGTAAAAATGACTTTTGAAATAGTTATATTAATAATTTAACATTCAGCACAGTACATGATTCCATTTAAAGAGCTGAGTAGCAGAAGAATTCTTTCTTGGAAAATATAGTTTTTGTGATGCCTAAGATGTGAAATAATACACTGCCATTTTAATAAATATATTTTTTTTTTACTTTACATTCATCTCAAACAAACCCAAGAAAGCATGATTGTGTTCTTATGAAAACAAAAATATACGATCGGAAACTTAGCAAATCTCAACATCGGCCTGTATGTTCCTAAAGTATATTAATAAGAAGAATTTCTACTTTCTTTCCTTTACCAAATGGTGAACACTATTTCCTGTTATTTCCCAGCACTATTTCCTAACGTGGCTATGTTTTGCATTTTGAGGAATCTGGAGATGAAGGAATGAACCTGCTTGTGTTTATACAGTCACTTAATGTTTCTGTGTTAGAAATGAACATCACTACTTGGCTCTGAGTAGGAGGTGTTTCAAGTTGCTATGATAGGTTTCAACCTTCCTTAAAGCATCAATGCCTACCATGTGGAATAAATGCTCTGTAAATCAGTTCATTTAATTCAGTTTCCACAAACAAGTAAAAAGTACCAAGACTTTCAGGTTGAGACATAAAAAAAAAATAATCCTAAATGCTACAAACACAACACCAGCAGTGTCTGAATATTACTTAAATAATAAATTATAAAATTACGATATTTTTATAGCGCAAATAAAACATTTACATTGAATGGAGTAAATATTAGCATCATTAACTTTTCTTTTTTTTTTTAAAGATTTATTTTTATTATTTTTTTATTGGAAAGGCGGATATACAGAGAGGAGAGACAGAGAGGAAGATCTTCCGTCCGATGATTCACTCCCCAAGTGAGCGCAACGGGCCGATGCTATGCCGATCCGAAGCTAGGAGCCTCTTCCGGGTCTCCCACACGGGTGCAGGGTCCCAAAGCTTTGGGCCGTCCTCGACTGCTTTCCTGGGCCACAGGCAGGGAGCTGGAAGGGAAGCGGGGCTGCCGGGATTAGAACCAGCGCCCATATGGGATCCCGGGCGTGCAAGGCGAGGACCTTTAACCACTTGCGCCACCGCGCCGGGCCCAGCATCATTAACTTTTATCACTAACATTTATTGAGTACTACATGTCTAGCAAAGCTTTAGCATTTTTGCACATATTCTGTACATGACATGAGTGTTTGGGGGCTTCCAAACTTCTGGGCAAAAAGATGATTGATTTGGTCATTGCCAGTCCTGGATCTAACACCCAGAAACTGAGAAGGACTCAAGCAGTTGTTAAATCAGCGAGGTGTTACTGTTACTCCATGCTACTAGGATAACCAGGTTAACAGCACACTTACTTTTGTGTTTTTCACATTTTTCTTATCTGTTCTGCATGTAGAGAGATAGAGAGGCTTCCCTTCCTTACACTGGTTCACCACCCTGCCTTCCTACAAATGACCACAGTGGTTGGAGCTGGGCAGTGCTTGAAGCCCAGAACAGGAATCACAATCCAGGTCCCCCAGGCAGGTGGGAGAAACCTTAACTACTCGTGCCACCATCTGCTGCCTCTCAGAGTACGCATGAGCAGGAAACTGGCATTCCGAACAGGGGCACCGAGACAACATTTGGCCATCTTAACTCTTAGACTAACTTACTGCTTCCGGGTAAGCCTTTTAATTTACCTCTTTGAATAAGCAACTTAGAAAGCATGTGATTGACTTGTTTAGTTTGCCATGGAGGTATGTGACACAGTTTGTGAAAGGTATTATAAAATAAACCTGCTTCTGCTAAAGCAATGATTAGAGGTAATTAAGAAATCAATTTTCTCATTGAGGGGAGGAAGACTGAGGAAGAGGAAGGAACAGTATCATTCAAATAGCAAATTAAACATCTCTTTAGTAAGTGAAGTAACATTTTTTCAGGTTCAGTAATGACTATAATGGCTAGAGGTAAGATGCCATGTCCTTACTGTTGTGAATTAAAATCGAATTGAGATAAAATATCTTCTATTTGTCTTTTTGATATGAGCAAGAATTTACTTGGGTATAAATTTTATATTGAATTTGTGAAACACAGGTCTCCAAAGTTTGGCAAATGTTCCAGTATTTAAACACTATTAGAATCCAGATCATTCTGCATAAAAGCAACGGAGTATAACAATAAAATTAACTGACCATGCTACTGCAATGAATATATGATTGACATTATTAGTAGAGTTGATTTAGTTTTTAGTTGACAGCTTCACTAGGAGTTTCTGTACACAATTTGTATCTATTTATTCAATTACAAATCTAAAAATCTGACATAATATTTTCTACTCTTTATACAACCTTTGTTTCCTAATTGCCATCACGTTATTAGCCCCAGGAGTTAGGCTTCTTTGAGAAAACATTTCAAATGAGAGGGGAGAAAAAAATCTCTAATGTATGATCATGAGAGAATCAGCTGTGTTGAAATGTGGGCACTGCATGCTACCATTCACCATGCATGGGATGTAAATGTTCACCATGCCAAATTCAGAAACACTTCATTGATCACTGTCATGTAATTAAGTGTTCTTTCCAGCAATGTCAGTGATTATTTTTGACAGGGGCTGTTTTCAAAAAGGGTGTAGATTTCTGGTGCTAATGATAGCACAGTAGCTTTTTTTTTTTTTTGGTTTGGTTACATAGAAGGTAAATAAGTACAAATTCAGAAAGAAACCCTTTTTCACATTGAGGGCTCAGTAGGATCTTGACTGGGGTGACCTAGGTAACAATAATGATTCTTTTCATTACCTCATATGTATTCTTCCTCTGGATCTTGAACAAAGCATCAGACTTTGGCTTTGGTTAATAGGAGTTTGTCACATCAGCGGTCCAATAGGACAATGATATTTCTGAATCTAAAGGTCTGTTCACATTCAAAGATGTGCATAACTGGGGTTCCAAAGGCAAAGGGGACCTAGAACTGAAGGAAAGTTTAACTCTACTGTCAAGTTAGATAAGCTAGAAGTCACTTGAAGATGATTTTCACACTCAACTTCAATAAATCATAAAATGTTATAAAATATTCATCTCAAAATAGCATGTACCTGATACTGACAGCTTTTCTGTGTAAGAATGTGTTTGCCAGGTGCTGCTATGTCAGCATATACATTCATGTTAATAATTTGTAGGCATTATTGGTAGCTGTAATTCAGTTTACCAAAGGAAAACGCAGGAATTTCAGTGCTTCAGTCCTTCTCACACTGCAGATCATTGTACGCACTTGTGGCATGTCCACATCCACTGTCACAGTGTTCTCTCTGCTCCGTTGCAAGTGGGAACTGATTCTTGTATTATACATCACAGTAGAACCAAGCCAGGAAAGCAAGCTCTGGGAACATTTGGAGTGCCTTTCTATGAGTTATAAAATTCTGTTCCCTTACTGGAATTTGCAGTACGTTCTATATTTGAGTGATTTGTTTTGACCCTTGCAAAAATTCCAGGAGGTAGAAAACGTAGGGGGTGCTATAAAGGAATTTAATTTCTCAGAGAGTGAACTGAGGCGCCACTAGGTTCTATGGTCGGCCCTGATGACAAGGCTTTCAAATGGTGCATGTGAAGCTGTAGCCCTGGTTCAGTGTTCTTCCCATGGAAATCATAACATAACATCCACAAATCACACGTCAACTTCTCTTTCTCTGGGGTTCACAGTAACAGCACTCAACTGGACATCATTCAGAGAAGTCTTAGTAAGGAAGTAGTTATGTAAAGGGCATGATAAAGAAATACAAACAGGCCCAGTTCGGTAGCCTAGCAGCTAAAGTCCTCGCCTTGAACATGCCAGGATCCCATATTGGTGCCAGTTCTAATCCCAGCAGCTCAGCTTCCCATCCAGCTCCCTGCTATTGGCCTGGGAAAGCAGTCAAGGATGGTCCAAAGTCTTGGGACCCTGCACCTGTGTGGGAGACCCAGAAGAGCTCTTGGCTCCTGGATTCGGATGAGCACAGCACCGGCCATTGCAGTCACTTGGGGAGTGAATGAGCGAACAGAAGATCTTCCTCTTTGTCTCTCCTCCTCTTTTTATATATCTGACTTTGCAATAAATAAATCTTTAAAAGAAAAAAAAAAGGAATGCAAAGAAGATCACCACATGTATTGATAACCAAGTTAGGACAGTGGAATACTCATCTAGCTTAAAAAGCAATCATGATTGGGCCCGGCGTGGTGGCGCAAGTGGTTAAGTCCTCGCCTTGCACGCCCGGGATCCCATATGGGCGCTGGTTCTAGTCCCGGCAGCCCCGCTTCCCTTCCAGCTCCCTGTCTGTGGCCTGGGAAAGCAGTCGAGGACGGCCCAAAGCTTTGGGACCCTGCACCCGCGTGGGAGACCCGGAAGAGGCTCCTGGCTTCGGATCGGCATAGTATCGGCCCGTTGCGCTCACTTGGGGAGTGAATCATCGGACGGAAGATCTTCCTCTCTGTCTCTCCTCTCTGTATATCCGCCTTTCCAATAAAAAAATAATAAAAATAAATCTTTAAAAAAAAAAGCAATCATGATTAATTCTCCACCATTTAAGCACTAGATTATCTTAGAAAATGGGCCAATTTTTAAATTAAATAAATATTTACGTAAGGTAATATCCACCCCGTTTGGAACATAGTTCTGTGGATTTAAAGCATGTTAGATTGTGTAAGCATTACAGTTGTCTAACCAACAAAATTCAGATTCAGAACATTTGTTGCTGTTGATCAGGGTATTGGGAACGAAGCAGATTGAAATTTAGTGCTTTGACTGCCACTTTCTCTAGCTGCATGTCCTTGAGCACTGTCTCAACCTCCAGGATGCACTCACACCCACATTTTGTCAGTCTCTACCCTTGCTCCCATTTTTGGTACCACTTATCTGTTTCCTCTATCTACAATTGTTTTCTTCCCTGGAAGATCATATAAATGTGATCATACAGTGTGCAGCCTTTCTTTCAGGTTTCTTTCATCCGTGCTTATTATGAGCATAGTTTTGGTATTACTGTATGTAATAATTTATGTTGTTATACTACATAATCATTCAGAGTGAATAACCCACCCCGCAAGTACTTGTTTTTATTCAATGGATTAGACAAGTCTTTTGGCATTTTTCTTTCTCAAGTATACACATAGATTTTTTTCCTTCCCATTCTGCCTTTACAGCTTATTTTCAGTTTAACTTCTGGCTATTTCTTGATCTTACTGTATGTTTTAAATGCTACTTATTGTTATCATAGTAAATATAACTCAGGAAGTTGTTCAATTGATTCGACACTCTAGATTCTCGGTAAAGCTCCACCCATTTTCAATACTGTCTTGAGAGAAAATGTGTCTTTTTTCACCATAAGTCCTTTATAAAATGTTTAAAAAGTTTTTAAAAATCAGCTGCTTCTTTGCAGGCTCTTGTTAGAACACTGCTGATATTTGGATGGGCAACTTTCGCCAGCACTTTTTTGTGTAATTCCATGAAGTTGCATGCCAGGGTTACCACTCTACTTTTGCAGCAGTGAGCTCCTGTCCTTCACTGAGTCGCTTACGCTTAACTTTGACCTTTGCAGAAACACATCTTGAAGATTCCAGTTGACTTAAGTTTCTGTATCTAACGTTACTCATTTTTGCTTTGTAAACATAGTATTTTAGCAACAAAGTTAAGGACTTGTTTCTTCCTCCCAAAGAGCTTCCTTCCCTACTTAGATGCCACAATACTGGATATTTACAGGTTGATTGATTAGGTGTTGTGAAGTGCCATCCCTGACAGCATGATGGCCATACAGAACTTGAGGATTTGGTGTTGGTGATGCATTCACAAGGAACTATTAAAGCGCACACACAACACACACATTTTGGCTGCTCCTGTCACAGGCTGATGGCGAAAAAGCTCAGTTGCAGCCAGATGGAGGGGAATGGAAAACCACACTGCATTCAGCCGCACCTCCTCCTCTTTCTCACAGTAATTCACACACACAAAAAAAGGATTCATTTCTCTCACTAATGTGTCTAAGAAAAAATGGAGTATGATGAAATTAAGGAGAATAAAATAAGAACAGAAATGATACACATTTGCACTTGCATGCGAGGTGGGAAGATATAAATCTTAGTATTATTATAATTAACAAGGCATTCCCCAAAATTTGATGGATTTTTTTGTTGTGAATTATTTTTGTCCTCTATTGCAAAAATAGAAAAAGCAAAAACCAAATAATAATAAAAAGAAGCTGGATGAGATGACAGCTTTGTCATTTTTTTAATTGGGTTTGTGTTTCCATTTCTTCTGAGGGAGGCAGCCAAGGCTCTGCCCCCACAGCCGTCACTTAGTTGCCTCCAATGACATTAAGCCATATAGTGAACACTTCATTAGAATAACTCTTCCAAGAGTGGCTATTGATGTTTCTCTATACTCTTCCAAATATAATTTAAAACTGTTTTAATGTAATATTTCAGCTAAGTATTTTTAGTGGAAGTGCGGTCTTGGGTTTGTGAAGTGGTGACAAATACCCCTTATACTCATGAATATCAGAACTGTTAACCTGAGACTGTATGACTAGTCATTAACCAGGAGTTAATGTAAAGAAGAAATATGGACATACTGCTCTGGTTCTGAGAACTAGTCTACTTATTCAAATGGTAGATTCAGTGTTGTCATGAGTAATCATACAGGTCTCTTCAGAGACCCATTCCAGCTTGCTGTGTGTCAGACCAGCACATATCTCCACTCTGTAAAGATGTGCCAGAGCCCACTGGGGACCCCGTAGTAAATAAAGGAAGAAGAGATGATTGAGTAGGAGACTTCATTTATTAGTGATGTTTTCACTGTGAAGTCCCACACTAGCAAGGTTAATTCTAATTCCACCATTGGTCTCTCCATCCCCAGAACAATTGGAAGAGAAAGCCATTGTTCACTCAAAGGATACAATAACAGTAGAGCAGTAGGATACAAGAGTGTGTACCACTTTAGTAGTCACAACCTTGTAAAAGACTAATGAATTCACTTTATTAGTATTCAAGAAGGATGAAGCATTCTTAATGGATTAATATGTGATGATGTATATAAAATAAAATATTCATGATTTAATTTGAAAGTTTTCTAAACTTAGCTTGGTTTTTATCTATAGTGAAAATGAAAGTGTTCATAACATACAAGGAAGAACAGGTCAAATCCTACCTGGAGTTTTACTTATGTCAGTGATCTGATGAAACATGCCTCTGCTGGCAGATAGAGCGCTCACATCCCTCCCTGAAGAGCTTGGGCTTATTTCCCTGCTCTGGCTCGAACTCCAGCTACCTCCCAATCTGGACCTTAGAAAGGAATAGTAATAAGCTCAGTTCATTGGGTTCCTGACACCTAGATGAGAGAGAAATATTATGTTCTTAGCTCCAGGTTCCAGTCCTGGCATCTTGGGGCATTCAGGGAGTAAACCATCAGATTGCAACTCAGTGTCTGTGGGTCCCCTGGCCTATCAAATAATACATTTTGAAAAAAAATACATAAAATTGTGATACCCAGTAATCTCACAGAGCTCCAATTAAGAGCATTATACAAAAACATAACAAATACATAGTTCACATAAACCTGACTCTTTAAAATTGATAAAAATATCTAGAAACATGTGTTTTTATATTCCATCTCTAAAACTATAAAGACTTAAAATAAGAAAGTAAAACAGAGATAGAGAACTGTTGGACAGTTAAGATTTGAGTTTTCAGGTAGCAACTGTCTTCTTCATTACTATGCACCTCAAATCTGAAAAACATCCACCTGAGTCACTGGCATGAAAGACGATATAGGGAACACTTGAACACACTGCGTGTGAATGTGTTTGTGTGTATGTGGTTGTTAATGTGTGTTTCTGTACACTTGCACAAGGACTTCTAAAAGGAAAATAAAACGCACACCTGCACATGCTACTATTTAGCATGGTACTATTATATTAGCATCTAATAATAATCAAGTCTGTGCAAGATGGCTATTCCTTTACTGCATCTACATTTTTCCCAGCCGTGAACGATAGAAGCAGAAGAGAATGCACGTTGTTAATTCTACCATTCTAGTTCTTGCCATTCATTTTACTGTTAAGGTAAGTAAGGGGGAGGAGATCCGAAGAGTTAGTGCAGATGACCACGTGCCTGCGACCATGCGGATGGTTCTCTCTGGCCTCCTTAACAGAGGCAGAGAGTCCTCTCACATCCCAGGTTGTCCTTTCTTTCCCATGGGCTACATTACCCATCCATCTATCTGCCTTCCTCTGATAGTATTCGTGGTTTACTGTGCCAGTGAACTTCATGTAAACAACTCACTCTAAAAGAGTACTTAAAAGTTTAGGCACGAGTTCAAACACACCGAGTTTGAATTCTGTCAATAACATTCACTTAATCTATCATCTTACGTAAGTAACAGTTCAATGCCTTATTTGCTCATCTGTAAACCAAGGATGGCGGATGGCAGTATCTTTCTTTTACTGTGAAGATTAAATAAAATCTGTAGTTCACTGTTTTGCACATAGTTGTGTATTCATATTCATATGTTGAGACTATATTGTATATCTATATTAGAACATGATAGCAATTTTTTATTAAATCTCTAAAACATTGATATATAAGTCACTTAGGACAGACAAAACTCAAGTATTGCTTTACATTGAGCAAAGAATACCTAGACAAAGCAATAGAGCAATTTTGTTGTTAGTCAAACATTAATTTTTTTTAAAAAAAAAAAGCATTCTGGGGCCCGGCGCGGTGGCGCAAGTGGCTAAGTCCTCGCCTAGCACGCCCGGGATCCCATATGGGCGCCGGTTCTAATCCCGGCAGCCCCGCTTCCCTTCCAGCTCCCTGCCTGTGGCCTGGGAAAGCAGTCGAGGACGGCCCAAAGCTTTGGGACCCTGCACCCGCGTGGGAGACCCGGAAGAGGCTCCTGGCTTCGGATCGGCATAGTATCGGCCCGTTGCGCTCACTTGGGGAGTGAATCATCGGACGGAAGATCTTCCTCTCTGTCTCTCCTCTCTGTATATCCGCCTTTCCAATGAAAAAATAATAAAAATAAATCTTTAAAAAAATAAAAATAAAAAAAAAGCATTCTGTACATAGTTCTTGCATTAATTATGGAATTTTCCCTCAGTATTAATTAAACATAAAATAATTTCAATATTATCTTTTGAAGCATATAATTTTAAAAGTCAAATTTACTGTAGGACAGCAATGAATTCATCTGAAGTCCATTCAGAATGATTTTATGTTTCATGTCACATTGTCAGTGACATTGCATCCTTTCACTAAAGTGCATAATGGAGCGATAACGGTGCTTGACCATTGAGGAAGCAGAGAAAATCTGAAGGCAAAAGCCACATGCTGGTGTCTTTCCGGTGAAATTAGTGCTTCTGTACCAACCTGGGGACAGATGTTCTAAATACTCTTCACTTAAATGGCCTCTGTCAAAGAATGATTTCACATGATCAAAAGCAATTTCAAAAATCAGAATTTCCAAATTTTACTACAGTGTTGAATGAAGTTCTAACTACGCTATTGCTTTTTTCCTCTTTTTCAAATCAGTTGAATTCTCACAACTTTTGTGAATTTCTAGTTGATTCTTCAAATGATTGATTGTTATGAGACTATGTATTACTCTTAACCCTCAAGTCTGTTCTAAAAATTACTGTTTTGTAGAGGGCAGAGTAAAACTGTGATGTAAGTGCTAAGTTTTGTTTTATTTGTTAAGAAGAAATCGTATGAAAGCTATGCTTGTTGATGAGAACTTTTAAAAATCTATGTGCAGTGAACTCCTTTGAGAAGGTCCCTGAGGTTTGGCAAGTGTTACTTAAGGACTCCAGGAAGCTCCTCTCCTTCCGGGGAGGTTTTGTTTTCTCTAGGGCCTATCTTAGGAATTTTAATTTTTTCTTCTAAATCATCACCATTATTGTCCTCTAAATACCTATAATGTCTCAAGATGTAGGCAGGTGAAATTAACAATATATACACTATCTTTCTTTTTTACTGTAGTATTCTTGTCTTCAGACTTTGTTAAAAATCCAACCAGTGTTTTAAATCTCAAGAGCATTGATATCAAAGTGAATTTAATATTCTCTTAACAGTAAATAATATTTAATACTGTCATGGATCAAGGTTATAAAAATAATCTAGTTTATTAGAATTTCTGACACTTAGGGAGTAAATATTCCTCAATATGTGCCTTGGTCCTTTGGGCTCTTTTTTGGTTTTGTTTTGTTTTTCATTTTCATACCCTTCTTAACACTAATACTTAGGGAACAAAGTATAAGTCACGTCCCACTGAAACTAATTTGATGCTTCCCTTTATCCATGGCAGTCACTTCTGCCACTCCTATCTATGTAGACATTGTGAGCCTCTCTGATTTTATAATTCTCCTGAAGAAACCAACGACAGAGGCTGCTAAGAGTGGCCACAGTGGCGCTCAACCAAAGTGGCAGAACCACCCATTTATGAAAGCAGAAGTTAGAGTGGGCCAAACTTTTTGCCTGAAAAAAAAAAATCTGACAGTAAATAAGGGAAAAGAAGTGACAGCATTATCAATGTGTATCACTTAGTGGCACACCTCTTCCTGCACCCACTCTTCCCTCTCTTCCTTTCTACTATTTCAACCTCTGCATGAAGCTAGGGGAGGAAGCGATCCCAGGGAATACAAGAGAAAAACTGACATTCCATTTCTTTGTACTTGTGGGGTCATGAAACACCTTGACGTAGGCGTTTATATTGCCTGGCCAATTAGCCAGTGTAAGTGGAGTGCTCATGGTTTTTAGCAAATCCAGCTTGACATCAGCATCTCTTAAATGTATTTGACTTCAGAACACCTTTTCCCAGTGGTTAGGGGTCTTTAGCAATCTCTTTGAATGTTGATACTTTAAATAAGGGGAAAAAAAGTTTTAATTGCATATTCAACATACAACATTAGCAAAGGTGTATATGATGTTTTGGGAAAAAGCAGTTCAAGTGAACATGGCTTTGTTTTCTAAATAAATTCCTTTCATGTGTCAGAGATGTATCTAACACCATAACCATCTGCAATAGCCCAGGAGATGGTTGCCTGTTGTGCTAAGTAAACTTTCTCTCCATATAAAAAAGAGAACCAGTTGGGGGACAAAACAAAAGCTCCCATAAACCCTTCTTTTTTGCTAAATGAACCTGATTCTTCCTTTGGAGTGTATGGTTTCTGAACTCATTTTCACATTATCCCTGCCACCCATTCTTATGAATCTTTTACATCCTAGAAGCTTGGGATGTTTTATTATTTATCTATGTTTGTTGGCTCTAGCTTGATGAAGAGGGCTGTTTATAACAGACTGCTCATTGCGAGGCCTGAGAAAGAAAAATAAGTTGAACTTGGCCTGTGAACTTGGATACGTACCAAGAATGTGATTTTTCTTGCTCCATGGCAGGACAAGAAAAGACTGAATATCACTGCAAGCGTTCATGAAGATTTAGGATTGAAAACAAACCTATCTTGTCTCAACTTCTGTTGAGGGTAGAGAAAGGCATTTCACGCTCAGTGAGGACCCGCTCTTCCCCAGTGCCTTGCACGGCCCTGCTCAGCATCTTTGTTTATAGACAACAGGAAAAGGATAGACCACTTCTGAAACATACTACTCTTTTCAGAAGTTTTTATTTGTAATGTTTGCAGATTGTTCATAAACCAGCCTTTTAGAAAGGCACCCAGGGTAAGGATTTTATCTTATTTGGTATATCCAAGATAATGTCTGCTGAAATTGCGGGGAACAAGACACAGATAATGAAACAGTATGTATCCTTTAAGAAGATTTGTGTGGGAACTCTATTATCACACTTATTATCCGTGAAGAATAGAATATGATTTTTATAATTCATTTCTATATTTTGACTAATATATTGCCTAATATTATACTTTGAATATAGCTTTATCATTATTATATTCACAGGATATTTTTTGATGTTTTCAAAGAGATTGTCACATGTTTGAATTAAGTCAGAAGGTGTATTTTTCAAAGTCTTTTTGGCTTTGAAGTCTGCTCTTTACCTGTCCATTTTTACTGCTTAATAATAAACATATATAGTTATTTTGGGAGCTTAGGTTTAATAGAGGTAAGAATGATTACTTAAATAAGTTTAATTTTTTAAGTATTTTTATTTAAATTGAAAAAGAAAAACATAGACCATCTGCCCACTGTTTCACTGCCCACTTCTTTTCCAACCAGAAGCTTGGAATGCTAGCAGGATCTCCCACCTGGAACATAGGATTCACGTCCTTGAGTGATCCTCAGCTGCTGATAGGGTGACATTATCAGGAAACTGAATTGGAACCAAAGTGTTCTAGACTGAAATACATTGAAGTAATCTCCAGGTTCAGGTGTTGTTGCTTAAGTATCTTTCTCTGAAACATCTTATAAAAATTAGAATCATGTTTGGCAAAACAATAATAGTACAGAATTTATGCCAATGCATAAATTGCTTTTTTATAAAAGATTTATTTATTTTTATTGGAAAGGTGGATATACAGAGAGGAAGATCCTCTGTCCAATGGTTCACTCCCCAAGTGGCCACAACCGCCGGAGCTGAGGCAATCCGAAGCCAGGAGCCAGGAGCCCCTCCAGGTTTCCCACCCGGGTGCAGGGCCCCAAGGCTTTGAGTTGTCCTCAACTGCTTTCCCAGGCCACAAGCAGGGAGCTGGATGGGAAGTGGAGCTGCCGGGATTAGAACCAGCACCCATAAGGAATCCCAGCACGTGCAAGGCGAGGACTTTAACAACTATGCTATTGTGCCAGGCCCAGCAATTGCTTTTACTTTGAGTTTTCTTCCAGTGATGGGAAAGCAAAAACATAGACTTTTAATGAACTCGGAAGCAGGTGTGTGCACACCTTACCTGTGTTCCAATGTGTCTCTGCAGCCCACATGAAGCACAGTGGAGGTGTTCTACCGTTTGTCTTACCCAAGTTCTAAGTTCCAGTCAGGCCCCTGTCAGTCTATAGTATTCTCTTTGACACTGTAAACCAGTGAACCAGTTTCCATAGTGGGTGTCAGAATTTTGAAGTTGATGCTATGTCTGCATGATTGTCATTCCAAGCATGGGGCCAGTTAATTCAGCTTGGTAAAGTCACATTGTTACATGTTGACGGCTGATGATTCTACTCCTGGACTGACTTTGCCATCAGCTCTATCTAATGCAAAACATGAATTAACGTTGCCAGTCAATAGTTCATAATAATGTTGGGGTTGGTATTTGGCACCATGATTAAGGTGCTGTGTGTGATGTCCGTATTCCACTCCAGAGAAACCCCAGGATTCAATTCAAGCTCATTCCTGATTCAGCTTGTTGAAAGCACATGGTGTAGGAAGCAGCAGGTGATGGTTCAAGTTCTTGAGGCCCTGCCACCCACATGAGAGACCCACGCTGAGTTCCACGTTCCTGGATTTGGCCTAATCAGGCACCTAATGTTGCAGGCATTTCAGTAGTAATTCAGAAGATGGATGTTCTCTCTCCACGGCTCCCTCCTACATCTCTTCCTCCCCAGTTTCTGAGCCCTTGAACTAAAAAATAAATCAATGAAAAAAAAAACATTTTATTTTCACTTATGCTGAATTTCTTTTAAAAAAAGATTTGTTTTTATTGGGAAGGCAAATGAGATTTACAGAGAGTAGGAGATTCAGAGAGAGAAAGATCTTCCATCCATCAGTTTATTCCCTAAAGGATAGTAAAGGCCGGAGCTGAGCCAATCCGAAGCTAGGAGCCAGGAGCTTCTTCCAGGTCTTCCGTTCAGGTGCAGGGTTCTAGGCTTTGCGTCATCTTCTACTGCTTTCCCAGGCTACAAGCAGGGAGCTGGATGGGAAATGGAGGAACCGGAATATAATTGACCCCCATATGGGATGTTGACAATGGCAAGGGAAATATTAGTCAATTAAGGCATTGTGCTGGGCCTATAATTTCTTATTTAATCATATCTATGTCTTATTCCCTCTGTTTACTAAAGACCATTTAGCATCTCTTTAAACGTTTTGGAGTTATTTTCTCCTAGTGCCACACTTTTTCAATGTGCTATGGAAAGAAAGCTTGTCTGTTCTCATCTGTATGATCCTGTGCATCTTCGTCTTTATTCAGTGGAAGTATTAATCTTAGTAATTTCAAATGTTCATTTTTGAAATCATTAAGAATTTTGGTTTGTAGAGAAGAAATATATAATATAATATAGTAATAATAATTTAAAAATTCAGAGCCATTTACATGTACATACTTATTAATTTTTAGTGAAATATGACTGCATTAGAATTGAAATGATACACCTAGGCAAATCTTACAATAGGAGTTGCATAACGTATTTTCATTAATATTAGACATACAGTTGATGCTGTGCTATGCTTTTGTTCATTTTATAATGGTTTTTGCTCTGCATAATTGCTTTAGATTTGCAAAGTCAGGTTCTTTTTTTTCCCCTTTGGTTCCACAGTTAGAAAGTTGCAGACCTATTGTTTTATGTTAAGTATCACTTTTTTTTATAAGAAAGAAAAGGCAAGCTGTTTATTCAGTTTGTGAATACTTCAAACAAAAATGTTTTCTGTTTTCATTGAAGCTTATGAAAGTTCTAGGACACATGTGTTACAGATAGCACACAGTGGAAAACGCATGGACAATGAAGTTCTATTGAAGATTCTTAACTCTAGCTTCATAATATACACTGTATTCTAGAAAAACAGTGTGTACTGTCATGCAGCCACCTCCACCATAGTCTTCCTCAATTACTCTGTTAGCACCTTCCATGTTTCTTGTGGTAAAATGTAGTATTCTAGTGTATAGGCTGAGAAAATATTCTGATGTCTTAGTGGCTGAAAAGTGCTAAGTTTAACTTGAGTGATTCCCAGTTCTAATAACAGAAACATCACATTGCCTTTCATCGTGAGTGCTTGGCTCTCACATTTTTAGCAAGATGACTGCCTCAAAAACTCATCAAGTGTAAATTAAACTACTCATCCATAGCAGTTTCTGTCATTAAGTTATGGTGAATCGTTGTGCCAGGAGCAGTGTAGCAATATCTGGAAAATCATTGTGGTTGCAATTTGCCTTTAATTTAGTAATTGTGAATTTTATTTGATTTTACCTATGAAAGAAGCTTTTCTAGCTTCACAGCAGTTTAATTTCACTTTCAGGAACTTAAGTCTTGAAGATTTTGTAGATACTCTTCTGAAGAAGAGACACATTTTCTTCTTTAAAAGTAGGAAAGACCTATGGGCTGGTGTTATAGCATACTGATCATCGCCGCCTCTGCCTTCAATGCCAGCAGCCCACATGCACTTCAGTCTGTGTACGGGCTGCACCATTTCCCGGCAAGCTCCCTGCTGGCAGACTGGGAGAAACAGGGGAAGAAGGTCCAAGTGCTTGGACCTTTGCCACGCTGACTTCAACCTGCTTCAGCCCTGGCCAGCCATTGCAGGCTTCAGGGAGGTGAATCAGATGAGGAAAGGTCCCATCTACTTCTTCATCCCCATGACTGAAAATGCCCATGAGGAATGCTGCCTGGCTGGCGTCAGATCCTAAAAGCATACGCACAAGCCACTTCTCCTGCGCACATGGCAAGGGCCCAAGCAAATGAACCCTCACTGCTGCTTTTCAGAGTTCATGTTAGCAGGAAACTGGAATCAGGAATGGGACTATTGAATCCAGGCCCTGATCTGGGGGACATGGTATTCTAACCTCTAGGCTCTAAATATTTATTCTCAATTTACATCTACTCTATAGGACAAGGGTGACTTAAGGAACTGGAGCTCTGTGATCCATGTGAGAGATTGGATAGATTTCCCAGCTCCTAGCTGTTGCATGGTCCAACTCTGACTTGTGTAGGCGTTTAGGAGATGAATCTGCAAATGAAGAAGCCCTCTTCTACTCTCTCCATGACCTTTCAATTAAGAAAACAAATAGACACAGAAACCTAATAAAATAGCAGAATAACTGTGTGCAAGTATTAATAATATATCACTGTTGAAATAAATACGGAAATGATTTACCTTGAAAGAGACCACAGTTGGCTTATGGAAGGGCATGTTATGACTTGAACATTAGTGGGGAGGTCGTGGAAGGCAAACTGTCTCAAGTGTGACAGGATACTAGAAAAGTAGCCATAGAGTAGTGTGCCTCCAAAGACATGTGGCAAACTCAGAGAGCTGGTGATTACACTGCGTCTGCATTTCACGTGTTGCTGTTCCATTTTGTACAGCTCAGTTCAATTGGGTGCAATTTTCTGAAGTCATCTATTTTTTTTTCACAAATGAAATAATATGGTAACTTGCATCATGCTGAAACACTGTGGAAAATTCTCGTTTTTTTTTTTTAAATAAGAATTTTAGAATACTGACTCTACATTTGAAAAATAGGCCTGGTAGCTTTCTAATTGAAGTTGATGAATGTCACTCTGAGGCAAATAATGAAACAAATAAGTAGTGACTAGGACTGGGCATTTGACTTAGTGGTTACAGTACTACTTAAGATGCTGCCATTGCGTATCGCAGGGCCTGGGTTCTGTTTTTAATTTCAAGCCCAGCTCCACCTTTCTGCTCATGAAAACCCGGGGAGGCAGAAGATAGTGGCTCACCCAAGGAGGACTTGGTTTGGGCTTCAGGGCTCTTGATTTAGCTGCCCGTCTCCACTTGTTGCAGACATTTGGAGAATGAAACAGCAATTAGGATCTGTCTCTGTCTTCATTTCTATCTCTGTCTTTCTGCTTCTCATACAAAATATGTATTTTCGAAAAGGTTATAATATACTAGTGTCAATAAAATCAGTATAATTAAAGGACAGCATTTTCATTTCTTCATTTGGTGTTTGGAAAACTGAGCTTCAACATCCATATTCAACCTAATTCAGCATTTCCAACTGGATTTTTTTATTAATAACTAACATCTTACCTGGAAGAAATATTCAAATTGAGAAGACCACTGAGTAACCAAATAACATTTAAACTTTTTCATTTGTCTGCTTTCTGAAGTGTTCAATCTCTCTCTCTCTCTCTCTCTCTCTCTCTCTGCTTTAGAAGCAATTTGTACAACCAGCCAGACAACTTCATTTGTTTGATAAATGAGTGAATTTAATGGAGCAAATGAAAGTGTGGTACATGCAAAATTTCTTCAACCTGCCCTATTTCCTGTTGCACATTTTTCTGTTGGAACAGAAGTCTCCTGTGATGTGTTACTGTACTCTGAGAAGCTCACAAACATTGTTGGGGAATGAGCTTTCACAGCCATCAGGCTTCTGTGGTCCTTCTGCCGCTGTGCTTTCATATGCTGGAGCTAGACTCCAGTGCACAGAGTAGAAAAATAATAGGTTCTTTGAGCTAAAACTTCATAGTCACTGTGGGATGTTCAAGGAGACCAATGGGGAGAAAGATAAGATAATCATAGCTTTGAACTTTTCCTGGACTTTACTTGCTAGGAACCAGGCAAGAGCCATTCTGACACCTTATTATTGAGTGTTCTTTCTCCGTGTGGGGAAAAGTACTCCACAGTCCATGTTGATAAAAGTGAAAGGGAGTTCACACATGAGAGGGAAGGAGGTTTTAAGATCCACTCCAATCCTTACTTGAAGCCCACTTTTAATGCCAAGTCTTCCCTACCCCTCCGATCCAAGCTAGGTGCTGATTCTTGCATCCCCACAGCACTTTTCAGACTACATCATAAACTTGTTCCCTATTGTAGAATGAGGATGGAAACATTGTTGTTTCAAAACCTGTTAAATCTCTTGTTCAGGTAATGCCTGGTGCACAGTAGGTGTTTCACAATCGTGAACCAATGAATGAACAGATATTAAGACTCCAAAGCTGACTGCCCAAAGGGAGAGATAAAACAGAAGTATGAATATTGATTGAATGACAACATGATGAGTTATGTAGATAGACAAAGTAATGTTTAAGAGAGAAGAGATCTAAGTGGGCTATTAGGAGGGATGCCGCCTATGTTTCAATGTGTTGAATAACCAATGTGTTAGAAATAGTTCATTCTCAGACCGGCATATTGTACATTTGGTTATTGAATAAAGAAATCATGATCACACATATAATTAAATTTTTCATGAGCAGGGTTAGAGACTAAAACTGGGTAGACTTACTTTATATGGAAAGGCAATGTTGATACTTTTAAGATGATATTTAAAAGTAATAGCTAAATATAAGGAAGCAGAGATAGAATTGACCTGTGTACTGGCGCTCAGGTTATAGAGGAACAAAAAAACAAGGTTGCTCAGCTGGAGATGAGAAAACCAGGCATGGTAGGCTGTACTTATGGATAGATAAGCAGCTAGAATCAGACTATTCAAGGTAGAATATTTGGATCTTAACCAGGATAAAGCTACATGTGTTTGTTAAAACTCTGTGAAAACAAATTTAATGATTGTGAATTCTGTATGATATAAATAATAAAACTTTTGAACACAAAACATAATTATAAATAACATGTATGTTTAAATACTTAGGAAGAAAGGTCATAGTGTCAATAATTTATTTTGAAATATATCCCAAAAAATAAGATTATCAAGAAGAGAAATGTATGTTTGTTTAAAATTGTAACTAAAACAAATATGGCAAAGTCATCCAAAGATATAGGCAGTAATAAAAGATGTTAGTTGCAAAATTCCCTCAATCTTTCTATTGTTTTAAAATATCCAGAATAACACATTGTTGGGCCAACATGATGTCACAACGGATTGTGATGCTGACTCCCCATATGTGTATCAGTTCATACAAAGGTTGTTCCACTTGTGATACAACTTCTTGCTAACGCACTAAAAATGCAGGGAAACCAAATGCTTTGCATTCTGCACCCATGTAGGAGACTCTCATGCAATTCCTGGCTCCATCTTGCCTTTGTTGTTACAGGCATTTGGGAAGTGAGCAGTACTTGGTGAAAACTCGGTGTCTTTCTCTCTCTCTCTATTTAAATTTCTCTCTCTCTCTTTCTCTCTCTCTCTCTCTCACTCACTTTGCCTTTAATATAATTATGACAAAAAACTATGTTGAGGGAAATGAATGCTTAAAAATGAAACAAGTATAGTCATCATGTAATCCTCACAACCAAAGGGGTTATTCTAACAAGTTCTCATTGGATTTTTTTTTTCCTATGACTTTGTAGTTTTAAAAATAATTGATAGCTATTTTTGGAATAATGAGCATATCCTATAGCTTTAAAAACCATTTAATGTTATTTGCATCATTTAGAACACTCATACTCGCAAATTTCTGCCGTGATATATCTTTGGGGAAGAGTAAAGACAGGTCTAGTAAGTTAGAACTCGTCTATCTGTAAATGGCTCCCCAGCACCTATCTGTGGCAGAAAGGGAGTGAACAGCCTAGAGCCTGTGAGGTTAGTTAAGCCTCAGCAGAGAGACTACTTGCAAATGTATTTCAGGTTCGTGGTTACTATAAATGACGTGAAAGGATCCACTGCATAATTGGAAATCATTTAGATGTGCGCAAGGGTCTGTGTGTTCAGCAGTTTGGCTTCCATCCTGTATGTGCCCGCACGCAGGTAGTGTGGTGTGAACACTGAGCGAAAGATCACTGTTTGACTTGTTGAATTTTTTTCCTCCCCAAGCATTTGGCTGATAAATGAGTTGTAGCACAGAGTCCGTGGAAACCTCATGCTTGATCTCCCTGTGTTTTCAATAAAAACATTTCCCTTTTATTGATGTTTGCACTCATTGACCCTGTAAGGTCAGAAGACAAAGTTTCTTTATTAAATCGGTAAATCAGGGATATGTAATTGGCTCTAGGATCTTTAGAATGGTCTTGGCCATTTCCAGTGCTGAGCAGGATTCTGACCAACCACTGTGAATTCGGCTTTTCCAAGGAGGTGGGGGGTGAGACACTCCAACAGGCTCTGTGTAAGAAGTGGTTTGCCCATTGCTCTCAAAGAACAGATTTTCTTGGTGTAGGCAAAATGCCAAAATCAATGTTTTTAACTCAAACAAAGGAAATAGTTTAGCATGTAGAAAACTACATGGCTATTCTCTTTTTCAGAAAAAAAAAGGCCTTATAAAAAATATCATATGTCTTGGGTTTCTTTATAGAGGGACTTATTTTCGTTCTCCACATTACACAGAAAATAATTAGGTGATTGTTGGCATTAGCAACTGTGCTAAGATCAATGATACAGCAGGCACGATGAAAGCCGACTTTCATAATGAGCATACATGGCCCGGAGTCTGGGAGCTGTTGCTGCGAATCCTGTTAGGGTGGCACCACTGCTAATTAAAGCTCGAGAATCAACATCGGAATCGTTCAGGAAACATGAATGCTAATTGCAGTACCAACCTTGAGGGTCATTCCGATTTCTCAACTGTCTTTGCTTGAATTTGATTTAAAAAAAGCTCTTCAGAATAGCATAACCCCTCACTGACATGCCTATCTTTTTCCATCTTTTTTTGTTATGTGGTTTCCTAGGGTATTTTGTTCTCATGCTTGACATCATTATTACTTGGTACAGGGCGTTGAGAAATGAGGGGAGCAAGTTGTTCAGAAATCATGCCTGTGGCAAATATTTCCAGACTGGAGAATGCAGCCTCGTTTATCATCATCATTATCACTAAAAAGCTATAGGTCAGGAATGTCTTAAGTCCCCTGTGTTTCAGCTTTGTCTACTAAATTGGGGTTAATTAAAATGTCCCTTTTAAAAGTACTTCTCTTCAATATAAGCACGCACTCACACACAGACACACACATATTTTACACTCTTTTCTGAGAGAAGTCATTAGTCAGTTTCTTACAGGGAGGAATGGAATTGACACTTGTCGGGCATGGCTTCATTCTTAATTCAAGAAGAAAGATAATCTAAAGAATTGCAACTCTAAGCCATACAAATTGTTTCCTGGCTATGTAAAGTGATTTTCTAGTGTTTTAAAACCGTCATATTTTGAGGCCTTTACCCTTTTGCTCTTGATATTTTAATGAAGCAAAAGTGGTTTCAATCTGTGTCTCTACCATCCAGAGGAAATATCTCCTTTTCGTATCCTCTCCCCCAGTGATGCTAAAAGCAAGACATGCTTATTACCTGGGAAGTTTATGTGAAGTGCAGTTTTTTCATCCTCACACACAGATGTTTTAATTCAATGTGGTCCTTGTGACACTGAGAAACCTATCTTAACAGATTTTGATTTAGCTTTTTATGTCCATGGTTCTTGGATGTATTTTGAAAAGCTCCACTTTATACCATTATTGTAGAGTGCTTTGTGGGGGTGCATTGGGACTTACAGAACTGCTTGGGGAAATGGGAAATTAAATGGCAGGGTGTTGGTGCTGAGATACCAGCTAAGAATCGAAGATCTATGGAAGTTTTGTAGTTTACCAGTTGGGAGTTCATGGCCATAAGGGGGTAGAAGCATTTTAGGTGGAAAGGAACTCAAGTGTAAAGACTCGAAGGGGTGGACAGAATGAAGTATTTCCCAGAGTTCAAAAATATATCTGAAAATATAGATAGATACATACATACATACATACATACATACATAAATACATAGATACTGATGTGTGAGTGGTTGTATATTCTTTCATTTACTACCTGTAATTAGTACTGCTCTTTTCATTGAGAATAAGTCATAACTTGGAGGAAAACAAAACAAAAAACCAATGCTGTGGTACAACTATGCCACCAATGAAAACAGATGAAAGTTGGTCTGCAGTTCTGCCATTCATGTCTTAGGGCCCATGTTTCACAGTACATTCTTCTCACTATGAAAGTAAAGGCACTGGTCATCATCACCAGTGGATACACTTCACCACAGTTTTTAAATAAATACAATAATACTCTACAAGTCCACAAATTGCTAGGCTGTGCACTGAACTTAACTGAGGTTTACAGGAATGTCCCACATACTTAGCCTTCCTGACGCAACACCTGTACAGCCTTTCCTAACATTTCCAACTAGAAGGATGCATTTGTTACAGTTCATGAACTTACACTGACACATCCTTATCACCCAGAATCCATCATTTATGGTAGAGTTCACCTGTGATGTGTAAATCCTCTGGGTTTTGACAAATGTTCAATGACATGTAGCCATCATATAGCATCAGTGTTTTCACTGCCTGAGAAATCCTCCATGCCCTGCCTGTTCCATCCCCACTATCCACTGACAACCAATGATCTTTGTATTGTCTCCATGGTTTCCAGAACATTCTATGGCTAAGCCATACAGTTGATGGTATTTTTGGAGCAGCTTCTTGCAGATGATTATGTGCATTAAAATTTCATACATGTTCTTTTAAGCTTTAATAGGCGATTTGCCATTCTTTTTTTTTTTTTTTAATCAAAGAGTAGGCCATACTTGTTATCTGCTCCTGGTTAGTGGTATTTGTGCCTGTTTATCAAGAATTTCCAATTAAGAAATGGCAATCAAATGGATACTGGACTGATTGGAATTTAGCAAAACACCTGACATGGGTTTTTACTTCAGTGTGTTGACTCCAGTGCTATGAATACGGCCCTCTTTACAGCCACCCTGATTCACATCAGTGTGTAAACAGACTGCCAGGGAAAAACACATTTTTCCTCCATTATTTTTTTTTTCTCCACTTAACCTTGTATAGATGGGGAATTTGGTTTGATTTTTATCTGTCAAATAATGTCAAGGAAGAACAAATGCAATTTATTTCTTTGCATTTGGTTTCTTGAACTTGATTAAAACATGAATAAGAAAGCAGCCTTCACTCTAAAAAGATCTCAGGTCAGGAAAACACCTCTCTACCAGTAATAGTTGACATCCTAACAGACACACTCTGTGACTTCTGGCCTTTGACAGTAAAGTCCAGTTCTGTTTTGCTTTGCTTTGTTCCTACGAACCAGAAACTATTATTTAAAGGCAAGATGTAAATTGATCCAGCAAGCAGAAATCAAATCTTTCCGAGCCTTTAAAGACAGTTTCAGACATGTCCTCTAAAGGAGACTTTGAAAGCGCTGCCTAATGAACTAGAAGAGGCCTTGATGAGCAAATTTGCTTGCATTTGGTCTACTGAGTAGGAAAAGGCTTGTTGAGGGTGGCTTCTGCTTTCTCAAATTGCCCTTCTTAAACAAACAGAACAAGGGAGAAAGCTTTTAGATGTATAACATGAAGCCATTACAAGAAGCTGAAAGTCAGCCCATGAAAGAAAGGAGCTGTTTAGTGAGTTTCTAGTTAAGGATCTGGGTGGTGCTGGAAACAGACCGGTGAATAATAGACTTCCAGTGACGGGGCTGTCAGGAGACAGAAAACTGTAGCAGCTTTGTGGGAAAATAGAATTGCTGGGTTTGCCCACTTGACCTTTCCTCTGAATAGATGGCTTAAGAAGATCACAAAGGGCTTTGCAAAAAAAGTGGTCTGCTCAGTTCTCTCAGTGCCTGGACACCCCCACCTCCCAACTCCTTTTTATTCTGCAAATTTTTAAATTTGTTTCTTGGTTGTTGTAAAGCGGTTCTTTGAGATCCCTATTATTATGCCATAGATCTGTGTTATTAAGTAAAGGTGTTCCTTCCCAAATAGCCATTCCTTGTGCTGGGCATCCATGATGCTCAGTGTTTATGAGAAAGGATTCTCGAAGAGGGACTCCAGCATCTGTACACTCAGCATCCTCATTCCCTTCAAAGAAATATATTGTGCTCCCGTTCACGTTCTTGGGAAATTGCATAATCCCATTTAAATGAGAAAAGCAATCGCCATTTGAAGGCAAAATGTGTATCGAATACATATACACATCTATGTAGATGAAAGGCCTGCAGATTAATTGCCAACATGTTCAGAAAATAAGACTTGACAGTAGTGGTTCATGTGGAAAAGATCTTGGAGATTTTACTGAAGCACAACTTGTATATGGGCCAAGGTTGTGAAGTGGCAGCCAACAATCCGATCTAATATTAGTTGCATTTATAGAATTGTAATTTCCTGCCTTAGGATGCATGAACCCTGAATGCAGATTTTTAGAAATTATGTCCAGTTGTAGACATTACATTTCTGGATAAAACAGAAAATCAAAATGTAACAAGGAGACTACTTTTCAAATCCCCCAAAAATATTTTCAATGGGATTGATCTTATTAAACACAGAGAATATCAGTGATATGGTTGGAAAAAAATGGTAGTCGAGATAATAGTTAAAATAGCCAATAATAGCTATATAGGAAAATATCATCAGTGGGGTTTTAGAAAATGTATGGTTCCTCAAATCCTACATCAGAAAAAAAAATAATAGATGGATTAACACAATAAAATGTAATTAATTGATTGATTAATTGATCTTTATATATGAAGAACGTGAAGAAATTCTAAAAATCACATTCAGATGTGGACATTTGTTATAGTGGTTGAGACGCTTGTGGTGCTGCCATGCTACTTTGCACTGCCTGGTTTCAAGTCACTTCTCTCCTTCCATCTCTCTTCCTGCTGTCTAACGCACTCTGGTCAAGGCAACAGATGACCACTCACCTAACAGTCCCTGCTAAGCGTGCGACTCACCTGGGCAGAATTTCCGGCTTGGGGCTCCTTGCTACTGTGGACATTTCAGGAGCTAACCAATAGATAGATTTCTTTCTCCTGCTTTTCAATTCAATGAACAATTTTTAAGACTCATGTCCAACAGAATATAAAATTGCATAGATAAATGTCCACGAGATGATATTGACTAGAACATCTCTAGATCAATTTTTTTTTTATTTTAAAAACTGAAATATATGTATTAACTGACTACTCACAAAATCTATTAATGGATCGTTTTGGATGATTAGATTGACTGATTTTTCCATACGCTGCTTTTACAGTTTTCAAAATTATAATAATGTATTTTCTTTCTATTTGTAGAAGTTATGTAAAGTAATAAATACACAAACCAAGTGATTTAATTGTTTATCCAAGTGATTTGGTACATGGTTGTAGCTAAGAAGAGGAAGCTGTTTCTAGCAATTGTACTTTTGTTTTTGTTTTTGTGTTTTCCACTTTACTTTGAAATTAAAGTGTTAACAATGAATCATGCCTATGGGCTGTTCCTGTCAGTGGAATGATCCATTTACAAACTGCACTGTAAATCAGAGATATTACAGAATAAATTTCTCCTCTTGAGGGAGAGAATATGGCTTTGGTGACTTCAGATGCCATTTCAGCAATGGACTTTGGAGAGGTGGGTCAAAGAGCTGGGCGTATTTGCGGTGAAAAAATAATCAGATGGAAGTTCAAATGTGACATACAGATCTACAACTCCAACTTATTTTGTCTATACTGAATATGATCCATTTTTGTGGAGATTGCTTCTTTAAGGAGTTTGACAAGCAGGCTCTTTTGTATGATCTCAAAATTGTCAATTTGAGAAGCGAAATGAAAAAAAAACTGAAGATTTAGGAAATAATGGTAATGTATAATAATGCAGCCAGTGCAGATTGACTGAGGTATATACCAGTTTTTGCCCCTGTTGCAGAGATGATAGTTTGTGGGTTAAAAGCACCTAAATTTGATACCCAGTTCCATCACTTCTGGCTTTCTCCATGACTCAGTTTGTCTACCTTGAAAGGAAAATGCCAGATGTCCTTTCATAGAGAAGACAATTATTTGTAAAGGAATTGCTGCAGACACAGGGTGACTGAGAGAAGCAAGCATGCCACACATAGAAAGAGGTTAGCACATTCCTGGAAAATGTGAATGACAACTATAGCTCACAGTTTGTATGTCTTACATATATGAAAATTTCAGAATTTTTAAATGTGATAATTTTGGTATTTTAATTTTGGCTATCATAGTTTACTATATACGCGAGTACTTTAAAAATTCTGACCCATAGTGTTTCCTGTGAGAGGTCTTCTATGAATCTGATTACCATTCCTCTGTATGTAAATTGATATTTTTCATTTGTATATTTAAGCATCTTTTTCTTATCTTCTACTGAATAGAGCTCGATTATCCTGTGTCTTGGTGAGGATTGCTTTTGGTCAACCCTGCTGGGAGTTCTGTGCCCCTCCTGTATTCTGTTTCCCAATTCCTTCTCCAGATTAGGGAAGCTCTCCCTTATTATTTCATTAAATATATTTTTAAACCCACTTTGTCTTTCTATGCCTTCTGGAACTCCTATTAATTCTTATATTTGGCCTTTTAACAGTGTTCCTTTGATTCTTGAATACTTTTCTCAGCTTGACTCAGTTCCTTTTCCAGCGTTTTGGTTGTTTCACCATTGTGGCAAAAATAATGAATAATCTTCCAATTTAAAGATTTTTTTTATTAGAAAGGCAGATAAACAAATAGGAGGGGAGAAAGAGAAAAAAGTCTTCTGTACCCTGATTCGCTCCCCAAGTGGCCAATGCCTGGATCTGTGCCATTATAAAACCAGGAGCCAGGAGCCTCTTCTGGTCTCCCACACTTGGGTGCAGGATCCCACGATTTAGGGCTGTCCCCTTCTGCTTTCTCAGGCCACAAATAGGGAGCTGGATGGGAAACAAGACTGCCAGTACTAGAACCAGCACCGTTATGGGTTACAGCACTTGCAAGGTGAGGACATTAGCAACCAGGCCACTGCGCCTGATGCTCTTCATGTTTTACAAAGCAAGAATTTGTAAGGGTATCAATGGCCACATCACAGACATTCACGTCCCACCATCTAATGACACAATTGTACAATTGTGCAAAATATAGAAAAAGGGTTACAAAATTTCTATTTATGCCTTATCTCATACTTTATGTGGATAAAGAAATTCAGTATATATCTGAAAACTATTAGTGTAATATCTAAAAGAGGGTAAAGAAGAATATTAAAAAAGCAGTTTCTTTGCATATGAGATTAATGAACTAAATTCTTTAAGTCAATCAGGATTTTCTTACCAACTTCTCAATGGTACCATTCAGTACTCACTGGTGGAGTGGGGATAGCAAAATTTATATCAAAAACATATATAAGTATGTTTGATATACATAAGTTCTTGTATCTTGTTTAATTGAAAAGTTAAAAGAGTGAAGACTGATGCACTGTTTTATTAAGCTTGAAGTTAGGGGACTTTCTCACTTTGTGCGTAGTACTTGCATTTTTCAGACATCTTTGAGTGGAACCTGCTCCAGGTTATTTAAGAAACCAGGCAGGGCCCGGCGCGGTGGCGCAAGTGGTTAAAGATCCTCGCCTTGCACGTCCGGGATCCCATATGGGCGCCGGTTCTAATCCCGGCAGCCCCGCTTCCCTTCCAGCTCCCTACCTGTGGCCCGGGAAAGCAGTCGAGGACGGCCCAAAGCTTTGGGACCCTGCACCCGTGTGGGAGACCCGGAAGAGGCTCCTGGCTTCGGATCGGCATAGCATCGACCATTGCACTCACTTAGGGAGTGAATCATCGGACGGAAGATCTTCCTCTCTGTCTCTCCTCTCTGTATATCCGCCTTTCCAATAAAAAAAATAATAAAAATAAATCTTTAAAAAAAGAAACCAGGCAGCATGCCCAACACATTTACTCTTCCTCCTTCTCCCATTGCATTCTCCCAAACCATTCTCCCTGGTTTTTGGCATCCTGGCTTCTTAGACCTCCAATGCATGGAACCCACGGTTTCTCCCACACAGCACAAAACACCATGAGATCTTTATTAGATATAGGCACCCATCAGCAAGTAGGCCTTCAGTTCCTTTACCCGCAAAATAGACACTGTGATAGTAACTTCCTCGTAAAGTATTTATGAATATCAAGTGAGCTAAGTATTAACTACATTAGTCCCATTGTAATGAGAAGCACAAGTGGTGTTTGGCAGATAGCATTGTTATCATCATCATCACCCTCATTTTAAGGGTCTTTTCAAAGTAGAAGGGTTTCATCTTTTTGTCTTTCATCTCATAGAAACAGAAACACAAGTATGTCTCATGTCCTCGAGTCTCACGTCCAAGATGTTTGAGAGGATGTGCCAGAGAGCGTGAGGGTCCTTCATAACATTACACAGAGAGTTCATAAGCATCAGATTTGAATCCATTTGTTGTGGCATCCAGGGGGGCATCACATGTGCTTTCCACAACACAGTCTTTCTTTCCTTATAAATTTCCGGGTTACCAAAGACACTGTCAGTGTAGTATCCTGTGGGTTTATGCTGAGCAGTAACTCCCTCCATATCTCTGTTTCTTAGAGATAGCAGTTAGGCTCTGGGGACCATATGGTGAAGTCAGGATAAATAGCACCTCCCGGAACCTCTGCTACCTGCCTTTTCTGGCTCAGTAAGATCCCAAATTATGTCAGCCTCATGGTCTTGTAAGTCAAAGAGTCTGGAATTTAGAAGGTTCCCAAGTTTGATTTATACTCTGAGACTGCAATGTTGGAATTCTTTATATTTATTTATATACTTTTAAAAAGATTTATTTTATTTTTATTGGACAGTCAGATATACAGAGGGGAGAAGATACATTGCGGAAAATCTTCTATCTAATGATTTACTCCCAAGCAGCCACAATGGCTGGAGATAAGCCAATTTGAAGCCAGGAAACTGGAGCCTCTTCCAGGTTTCCGACGTGGTTGCAGGGTCCAAGGGCTTTGTGCTGTCCTGGACTGCTTTCCCAGACCACAAGCAGGGAGCTGGATGGGAAGTTGGGCCGCCAGGTTTAGATCCTGTGCAAATATGGGATGCTGGCACATGCAGGGTGAGGACTTTAGCTACTAGGCTACAATGCCGAGATCGATTCTTATATTTTTATCATGACAGCATTTTCAGATATTGTATCTGTTCATGGGTCAGGTCCAATCCATACAATGTTATGATTCGGTGTTAGTGGCAGTTAGAATTATTCAAATCCTGTCAATGCAGCTCTATTGGCAAAAGTCAGCCTAGGACAGATGACTTGCTGCCTCCAGCTGTGCAGCAACCTCCACTGTGTGAGACACCCCTTTACAGGTGGAATACCGACCCACAGAATTCTGGATAGCATCGCCAAATCATTGTTGTTTGTAATATCTCAGAGATCTGAAGAGCAGGTTTGTTTCCTGCAAACCCCAGGGAGAAATTCCTGCCAGCATCCCTTAGCAAGATTTTCACCTCAAGAAAGAATGCCTAGCACAAGATGCTATCTTTTCCTAAAGAAAGTATCATCATTGCACGGCAGCTTGTCAGGGGATTTTTCTGCATTGATAAAGGCGTCCCCCAGGGTAGCGGGGGAACTCTTACTGTTCAGCAGATGTTGGCTGGGTATGTGTGTATGTTCCCAGACTTTCAAGAATCAACAGATTTAATAATGAGAACTTGGGAAGTTGCTATTTTTATAACACATGCACTCTGCTTATCTTTCTCTTTGGGATTCTAATCTCCGAAGTTCTATTCTCCTTCATAGTACTCAACAATTTTTTTCTGTTTTGTGTTTGTTTTAGTTTCTTTAGGATATTGCTTGCTTTTTCTATAACTGGGAAAGGAAATACACCAAACTACTCATGCAGAAATAGCAGAATTATCCACTGACAGATGTATGTGCAGAGCTAATTAAAGACAAGAGTGTATTAACATGCACACCACAAAGCAGTCCCCACTCTCTCCAGAGTGTTCTCTCACTTAGATACAAGAACTTTATCTTTGGCACAGTGGGTCTGACTAATTGATATGTCATAAAAAAGAATGCAGTTCAGAAGGTTAGAGCAACAGAATGTTGTTGCAAAATCATGAGTCTGGGACAAGTAATTCCTTAGTGAAAATACAGTCCTCGGTTTCAGCTCTAAGTGTGGGAAATGGGGGAGGGAGGAGAAAGAAGACCAGGGGTCTTCAAGAGGAAAAAAAAAGATCAGGAACCTAATTGAAATGGGAAGCATTCTCATTTTAGAAAATGTTTCCTTAACAGATTGTCCTAGCCCTCTGCCTCAAGGTTTTGATCAAATTAATGATGCTGCTGATAAGCTCCATTAGTGTTGCTGTTTCCAGAGGGAAATTTCTGCTGCCTTCTCTCACCCTTCTTTCCCCAAATCTCAGGTATGACAATAGAATTGCTAATTGGGGCCAGAACAAGCCAAGATGATGAACTTATTATTACTATGCAAATGCAGACAATCCAGGAAATTAATATTGCATAGGCACCTACCTAAAGGAGTAATGTTTCCATTACAGGCTTGGTGTCACTCAGCTGGGAAGCTGTTGCTGCAGCTTGTTGTCCTCAGTGAGGTCCTGAACTTCTCTTTTTTTTTTGTCTCGTGTTGCCTGCTGCCTGGGGACCAGTCAGCACATCTGACATGTCATGCTGCTTGGCCCTTGCTGTTACCACCGATCTTTTACTAGTGTGAATAGATGAACTTGTTATAATCCGTAGGATATTATCAACTTGCTTTCCCATCCTAGTAGTAAAGTAGAGGAGCCAAACCCTAGGTAATAAAGAGGAAGGAATGTATTTCAGTAAAATGAACCATAAAATCCATAATAGCATATAGGATAAGAACTCGTCCATGCAGCGTAATTAGCTTACCTAGAGCTTTGGAAAACACAGTAAAATCAGAGCTTCCTTGGGGGCCTAAAGTAGTTTTCTTACATTATTCATAAACATTGTTTTCCAAACATGCTTATATTTCAGAGTCTGATGAGGAGTAATGTGTTAACAATTGAATTTGTAAGGGATGTGGGGAGGGTGCAATACAGGAGGTGTGAAGTAGTTTTGGATTTAGCTTTCCTGTTTTGGATCAAACATCAAATACTAGAAATGCCACCTAAGAGCAGAAATCAAGGAAACAGTTTCTTTTAAGCCTACCATATTCACTGAAATAACATCAGGTATTCAAATATACTAATAAATGTTTAATAAAACGTTGAATTTAAGGTATTCTAATTTTTTCTAAAGTTGTTGAAAAATATGTTGCATAAGTGTGGCATGGAGAGAATGGGTGAAGGATGGGTTTGTTATGTCTATGCTGTTCTCTCACACTGTCAGTGTGGCCACTGAATGCTATACTTCACAATTTATTAAGATTTTCTTCACCTTTATGGAAACCAAACTCTAGCTATAATATTATATTCAGTAGAAGAGTTATTTTCAGGATAATGAATCAGAAATGTTGGTTCTAAAAAGACCATGTAGAAGTGATTCTTCCATCAAGTGTAGAGGTTGTAGGAAAGCTTAGACAGAAATCAGTGCAAAGATGATTTAAATGGGAAATACATGTCTGCTACTTGAGCAAAGCACAAGCATTTTTTCGTATTTGTTGAAATGCATGGGGAACAAAAGGCTGTCCTGGATCACTGTAGGACTTAATTCTCAGAGAACTGGCTGCGAATCTTAACGTTGAATGGCTACAGACCTAGAATTGAAATTCTTTACAGTCTCATTTTAGGCTTTCCTCTCTCAATCATTTAATCAAATACTGATGTTTATTCTTTGCTGGAGTATACACTTCATTTTAAAATGGAGTTCTGAAAATGTGACCTTAATAATCACACACATCCCTTTCCTCAAATTTTCTGAGTTTTGGGTTTCTTTTTCATGTTATCTAAAATTCAATGTGTTCAACTAGAGGCTTCCAATGAGATAAAGAACATGCTCTATTTTTGTGTTAAATCCATAGTTATGTTGAAAATTTTATTATTATAGCTCATTATAGTAAACTCTAGAAGAGGATTCCATTTAAAAGAAAGGAAAACAAAATGGGAAATAAATGGGTTCAGACCAATTTAAAACTCTAATATTGTTTTTACTTTAGCATATCCATCAATAAAGCAGAGTTGCATCAAGTTTTAATGGGAGGTATTTATCAATATCCTTTTATCAAATAACAGTATGCAAAGGTGAATAGCTAGAACAAATTAGATTTTTAGAATCTTTGGACTTATGAAAATATTGATTTTTTTCTTATGTGTCCCCATTGACACAAAAGCATGTGACATTAACAATGAAATTGCTTATGAAAAAGGCAAGCCTGCTGGAATTTGATATCAGACATGCTAATGAAGTTAACTGCAGAGAATAACAGGACTTGGAACCTAAAATTACTCTCTGAGATCAATGAGTTTTCATCATAATTGGAGTGTATACGTTCATAATACTTTCCAGTAAGACTTTGTAGCAGACTCATTTTTAGCAAACACAGCACAGCATTAGTTAACAGATACTGAATTATGACTAATGCTTGTTTCCAGCTAATGATTGGTATTTATACTAAAGATCTCTCAATAAGCTTGGAAATATTAAGCATGTCTTCTTTTCATAAAAGACCTACCATCAAAATTACGGAAATGTCAATATCAAGACTTTCTTTTATTTAAGCTCTTGTAAAAAAAAAATCCATGTAATCCATTAGAGCTATTCTGTTATTCCATGTCCAGAATTTAAATTGTAGTGAGTGAGGATGCTTTGTTTGGGTATAAAATCATATTATTCAGCATATCATCAAGAGTAGTTGGTATTTTTACATGTTTGCCATGAAACAGAAAAGTGCAAGTCTGAGAGAGAATTCCTTGGATGTCTTGCCATTAGAAAAGTTTGAGGTCTATCATATAGCATGACAGTGAATGCCTTGCTACATTACTGCAACATTTCTATCTTATGTACAATGGCATTCAATAAGTATTCATTTCCTTTGAGTGAAAATAGAGAACGTTTACTAGAAACCCTTCAGTGACAACCCATTGCATTAAGCTATGAATCCCATGTCACATTGTCCATGGAGTTGGTGGGGGCAGGGAGGGAAAAGGCTGCTTTTGCTCAATGATCAAGCTACAAGATAATTCATTATCTCTTTCTCATCACTAATAGCATTGTTTAATAGTAAACCCGTTTCTTCTTATTATAAAAACTTTACAAACAAAAAAGTCTACTGGAGCTAGCAATGCCATGGTATAGTATGTTAGGCTTCTGCTTGTGGTGCTGACATTCCATATTGACACTAGTTCTAGTCCTGGTTTCTCTACTTCCAGTCCACCTCCCTATTTATAATGTAGGAAAAGAATGATGGATGGCTGCAGTTGTTGGGGTTCTACACCCATGAGGGAGACCCAGAGAGGCTCCTGGATCCAGGCTTTAGTTGGATCTGCTCAGCTGCAGTCATTGCACCCATTTGAGGAGTGCCAGAATATAGCAGACTCTCTCTCTTTCTCTCTCCTTCTCTAACCCTGGATTCCAAATAATAATAAATATCTTTAAAACAATAAGGCCAGTGAAGTAAAATACTAAGTATCCTGCCAATTATTAGAGTTCTTAATAATTTTCATCCACTCAAGAAATTAAGAATTACTTTTTTTCTGTATGTGCTGACATAGCAGCAGATCCGCTTTGTCATCTTAATTTCCCTGATACATGATGGAGTGAGCTTGAGGGAATATTTAGAAAGCAACCAAAGAACCACCTGGATGTAATCTTTCTCCAGTTCCATCAATCATTTATCACAAAACTTGATATCTTAATGTTACAGCTGTTGGAATATTGACTTTAGCTAATCTAAGAAAGTCTTTATTTTGTTTGTCTTATCCCAACTCCAAATCGTTCTCTATAGGGAAACATTAAAGGGTGTCTGAAATACTGAAGATGATTTCGTCTCACCTAATGAGATGGATGCCCCAGAAATAAACTAAACAGAGTGATATAGAAAGTGAGCAGGAGAAAAGTGTTTTGAAGTCAGGAGGGCAGAAGTGTGTAGAGGGGAGAGTGGGGGAGGCAGAGCGGGTTGGTCTCAGACACTTGACTGCGCATTTGCTGTGAAAAATCTGTGCTGGCCTGTGACTGACAAAGAACAGAGTGCTCTGTAACAGCTTATCATCTTTCAAGAGAAAGTCCAATGTTCTCTTCATTACCCTGAAAGCTTTGCTTTTTTTTTTCTCCAAAATTACTCAAAGTATTTGATAACACCTTTTGTTTTTCTAATGTCCGGAGACAGTCATGCCCAGCTGCTGCTTGTTTAGGAAAGGAAACTCATGTTATTGTAGTAAAAGGCAGACCTCAAGTTTCTATAAACACGTCCCCTCCACAAGCATGCTACCCCTACTCAAATGGGTATCTTGGATCACAGCACGATCTCATGAAATTCATTTCATTTCATCATTTCTATTTTGGTCTTGTGATTTTCCAAAACACCTACTCATGTTTATTCTGTACTTGCTTCCAAGATCACACAAAGCTCCTCCTGGTTTCCAAAACCTATCAAGAAATCTAAGTAAAAACTGCTTGCTCTGCCATTTGTGATCGGACTTGAATAGGTTTGAAAATGAATATTGAAAGAGAGAAATCAGCACATGCTGACTTTTCAAGGGAGGATGCTGTTGTCTCAGACAGGAAATTGCCTCTATGATGTGACCAAAGCCATAAAGCTATCTATGTCTATAAGCACAGGTGTGCTGCATCACAGAGTCTCCCTGACTCTGTTCCTTCCTACTATACCCCCACCCCCAACACACACACCGCTGGCTAAAAAGAAGGAATAATAATAAAATTCCCAATTATTTCTTGTGAATATGGATTTCTTTAACTAACAAACCATTATCATTGGAATAAAAGATAGACTACCTGATGTTTGAAAGGAATAGGATAAAGAAGCATAGAAAAAAAATTCAAGCTTCTTCTGAGATGTGACTCCTTAGCAAGCTTGTAAATCCATTGTCACCAATTTTAGAAGTTGGAAATGTTGTGCAGGTGTACATTAGTCAAATAAAATGAAATACCAGGTTAATCAGAAGATTTTAACTTTCTTAGGGAGATAAGCTAACTACAGAAAGAGATTTATAGAATCAGATTTACAGGAAACAGTTAGATGTAGAACCCTGAATTTTTATATTATTTTTTATGCTGAGAGAGAAGATGATACTTCCTGCCATCAGGTGTCAATTGGATACAGAATTGTTTGCATGCAGAATTATTTAGATGAAGTTCTGTCCTGTCTTATCTCCCCTCTACCTTCTCTTTCCCGTCTGTTCACTCTCCTGTCTTCTCTCTCCTTCTCTCATCTCTCCTTTCTCTTCCTTTCCTCTCTCCTCTTTGTATCCCCTCTTTCATTTCTCTCTGCTTCTTCCCTCTCTCCCTCTTTCATTTTTCTCTGTGCATATAGTTGTTTGGCTTGCCTTTGATAAATGATTAGCACAGAGGGAAGAGTTGCTGTGATCTGACAAAACAGCACATGGCAAGCACATATTTAGTTGAACGTGGCATCATAGTGGAAACACACTCAGTTTTATGGGTACAACTTCACCTAGTAATTCCCTACTCTGGTGCCTGCTGCCATTTCTTTCCTGCCTTGGCTCGGCTTTATAAATAATCATTACACAGACCATGAAATTCAACTACAGTTATTATGTCAATTCCAGAAACTTTATATATTAGTTTTCTTAGAACCTGAAGATGTTTGTCTCCTTTTTCCTTAAATCAAATTTAATCTGTTTGAAAAAAATTCCAAGGAAGCATTTTGAAGAATTACAAAATGGTCATCAAAAAGATGACTTTTCCTTTCCACTAAATATGAAAATCACTATGCAACAAGTGCATGATGTCAAACACTGGGAGTTTATTAATAATGAAAATACCAGAATGTGGGTCAAAGAGCTTTGTGAGTGGGGAGACACATTTAAAGCAAATGATTAAACTTAATGCAAATTCAATGCTTAACAGTGCTAATTTATGTGAAAAGATTTATTAAGTCTTTACTTGGCAAAAGCATTTCCATGTGCAATTCATTTTTCTTTGTGCCATTGGACTGTTAGCTATGCCTGCTGCAGATGTACTGGTGGTACTCATTCTAAGGAAGAAAAATATCCCAGAGCAGCAGGTGTAAATTAGAGGTCACGCAACCTGGATTTAACTGTGCATAAATGAGTGGGATCGGGGACTAAGTCTTGTATTTGACACTTACTTGAACAACTCACTTGGCCTCAGTTTCTCAACAGTAACAGAAATGTAGCATCTACCACATGAAGCTATTCTGATGAATGCACACGATAGTAAAAATAGCACCTGACTCCTGAGAGACGTGAGCCCTCACAAGCAATTCATTATCTTTAATATATGTCTTTGGTAGGTCTCCACAGAGTGCTGTCCTGTAACAGGTTAGGCTCTTTGCTACATGATAGGTCTTCCCAAAGCAGCTGTGCATTGCCCATACTGTTATTACTTAGGTTCTTAAGATGAAGGAACAATTAATTACCTTAAGCCTTGGGTTCTTATTGTCCAGGATCTTGAGCAGGCCAGAATATGTGAATCTTTTGATAAAGATACTGTAGAAGTTTGGAAAGTAAATGCTTAGATTTGAATTGATGATACAAGCAGATGAATGGAGTAGGCATTTGGGTAATCAGTGGAAGCCCGTAGTGCTGTGCATGCAAAACTGGTGGCAGGTGCTTCTCACTGAGGAGCAGTCCAGTCCAGTCCAAAGAAAAGGCTGAAAGGTTGTTCTTAACATGACCTCACTATTCAGATATGCTATTCCCCAGCTCTGAATCTGCCCACAGAGCAGTCGCTCATTTATTTGCCCAGTTTAAGTGTTCACATGCCAACTCCTAACCTTGTTTTTATACCATCTGATTATGTTTGAAATTGGGCATGAGAAGAAAATGAATCTTATTATCTTTTGGTAGTTGCCAGAGTAAAAAAATCAATTTTAAAAAAGGGTAATTTTTAAAGCAATTGAAAAGTAAACTCACAATAAAAGTTTTAGAAAAAAAAAAATGATTCTGTCGCACTTTGGGTTGCCTTATCATTTCCTGAACTCGAGAAATAATGCAACTGTGTTTATCTCCAACTTCCTAGTTACTCATGACACACACCTGTGCAGCAGGTGGCTCCACACCAAGTTTGTTTTGAAAATGAAAGGTGATGAGAATAAGCATTATTTCAGAATTGAGTATTGCCTTAATGAAAAAGAGATTCTCAATGCATTAAGGTCAGACAGTTGATGTAGCAAATGGTATATAAATAGTACATACGGACTAGAAAAGTGACTAGTACATAAACAGCTCTCAGTAAATATCATTTCAACTAATGGATCATTGACCTACCATATTTATTCTATTACATACTTATGTAAGGGTAAAATCTTACATTTATCACAATGCAAATTTAGGAGCTTAGTGATACTCTCTTACCATCCCCACAGTCCTGCTATATTCTATTTCTTACCTACTTGCTTTTCTTGGTTGGTGGATTGGTTCCTTGGTCCACTGGTTGATACCCTTAGAAACTCATATTGAAGGATAACTCAGGTTTTCTATGAAGCATTTGGGGATTTTTTTTCAGCCCCTGTTTTTCCTCTGAGATTTGGTTTAGGCAAGTTAGATTCAAGCTGAGCTAAGAAGCTATAGGTTTGAAAATTTTGATGAATACATTTACAAAATTATTTGAGAATCATCCTAAAATATTTGGGGATCCTGAAGTAAAACGTTCTGAGTACCATTAAAAAAATGATAGTTAAATATGCAGATTACAGCTCAGCTAGGAGGACTTAACTCAAGGCTCTCAAGGTGAGTGTGGGAACCACTCAGCCGGGTCTGGTAGGAAGATGGAGAAATTGGGCTCAACTCTAAATAAAACACAGAGAAGTGAGGATTTATTGCCAAAGAGCAAGGTGGGAGTTTGTCCTAGCTGTTAAAATGCTGGTTAAAATAGTTTCATGGCCTGAGTGAGGGACCTCTCTCTATGTCTATCCATCTCTCTGTCTCTCCAATTAAACAACAAAAATTACAACCGCAGAGCAGGATAGGGGTCAGTGGATGGAAAATTACTAAGAAGAGGAAACATCCAGGGCAAAGGTGACTCTGACTTAACCAACCAGAAGATTCTTGTTAATGATAGGCCGGGGACTCAGGCATCATCTGGGGGCATCGTGGATGATGAGGAATATGCTCAGATATCCAGAACGAGGGATCCTTGTTACACTGACACAGCAAGGCTCTCTGCTAAAATTGGATGTTACAGGAAACTGCACACAGGGGCCTAGCATAATAAGCACAAGCCCGACTGAAGTTTGGCCAACAGAAAAATTTTCATCAGTGGAAGAAGGAATTGGGACACAGGTAAATGCGAATCTAGGCTAAGGCAAATAATGGCTCCTAAAAGGATTGCACACCTAGCATTTTACATTCTTTCACATTCCTGCTTCTGGCGCTGGAGGTAGAAGTTAAATAAGTCTGTGACAGCTCAGGGTAAAATATCAACAAGATAAGGAAAGAAAGAAATTGATGACCTGGGCTCAGATGGATTTATAATCAAGGATTAGGCTTAAAGTTATATGAATTTAATATGATGAGTAAATATTATTGTACTGAAGACTTTGACTTTACCTTATTTCCCACTTGTAAAAGAAAGGTCACAATAATCTCCAAAATTCTTTTCTTTATCTTTTCAGCATAATTACCCAGATCATTTTCTGTCCTTCACTGCACTGTATTACGTCCTTAAAGAAAGCCCGTTTCAGTTCAAAGGCATTTTACTGAACCTAAATAAATAGCCTCAAAATACTAGGTTATGGGTTATGGGTTTCTGCCTGTGCATTTACACATGTGGATAAGGTTAAAGTTATTAATATTTTCATATAGAGAGGAATTTAAATTACCTTTTACATGTACATGTATATTTTATTAGATTGGAATGTGGACTCAGGGTTAAGGAAAACTGATATCACAAAAGTGTTCCTAACCACACGCTCACACATTGATAAGCTCTCCATCCTTGTTAAATGCCTGAACTGGCAGATTCTGAGCACCTCAGTGCCTCGCATTTTCTTTCTACTCTGCTTTGGTCATCGTCAACAGCATAAGACAAAATCTAAATCATTGCTGAGTGTCAGCTGAGCCAACCAAGGGGAGCCCTTCCCCAGCTTGAGTCTTTGGAGATGGGTCAGCAGCCAGAATGCTACAGAGAGCACGGCTTAGCCGGGGGAGGCAGGTGAACTTCCGGATGTATGCCTAGTTTCTTCATCTTCTGAGTTTCCATCCTCTTTCATCTTCTTTGTCCCTTGGAAGGGGGGTAACTTTCTCTTCCTGGTCCACATTCTGGAGGAAGGAAAAATTTAAAAGGTGGGAACTGAGACTGATTCTATAAAATTCATCAATAAAAGAATGTATGCATCCTTTCAGAATTCTTTAGCAACCATATGGACTCTAGTAAATTAACTTGGTGTGCTATTTGCGTTAATGTATAAAGGGAAGAAAAGAAAACAGCAGCTGTCAAATGTGTCTCCCCTAGTTAATAGGTTCAGCGAAACCTGACTCTGCGTTTGGGTCTGTGTGCAAATTAGGCAATGGCTTTTCTTTGAATATGATGATTCGTTCCTTCCACCTGCAGACTGTGTCTCTTACATTAAAAGGCCAACCAGGGACCCATTCAGCAGCTAATTTAACACCTGCACATTTGCAGGGCTTGCTATGGAGTCTGTACAGCCTAATGACTCAAGTAGTTGCTACAGGAAATTCACAAACTTCTGCCTCCTTGGCTGTTGATGCACAGTCCCAGGAATAGACACTTGGGAACATCCAGCACACTTTGGAGGAAGCTTCCCCCTACTGAAAAACCTTTTTTATAAAAGAAGGGATGGGCCCGGCAGCATGGCCTAGCGGCTTAAGTCCTAGCCTTGAAGGCGCCCAGGATCCCATATGGGTCGCCGATTCTAATCCCGGCAGCTCCACTTCCCATCCAGCTCCCTGCTTGTGGCCTGGCAAAGCAGTCGAGGATGCCCCAAAGCTTTGGGACCCTGCACCTGTGTGGGAGACCCAGAAGAGGTTCCTGGTTTCCGGCTTCGGATCAGCACAGCGCTGGCCATTGCACTTACTTGGGGAGTGATTCATCAGAAGGAAGATCTTCTTCTCTGTCTCTTCCCCTCTCTGTATATCTGACTTTGTAATAAAAAAAGAAATAATAATTAAATAAAAGAAGGGATGAGCATTTGGCACAGCAGTTACGCCTTGCTTGGGTAACCACACGCTGTCAGAGTGGCTGGATTTTGTTGTCAACTCATGATTCCAGCTGGCTGCCCAGGCACTCTGGGGAGGCAGTAGACGATTTCTCAAGCCTTGGGTTTCTGCAATACAAATGTGAGATCTACATTGAATTCCAATTCTCTCTCTTTGTCCTTCATTTAAATGAACTTTTTTCTTTTTTCTTTTAAAGAAAATAAAATTAACAGCAATGAGCTGTGTAAGAATCCCAGAGAATTCTTCCAAACTTGCTTGCCATTGTGAGCAGAAGCAGTTCGTTGTATTATTTGGAATCATCTTCTATAAAGTACATAGGCAGTCAGACCATTCCCAAGCTTGCATTAGAAAATAATTAGATATGAGAGAAGACCTGATTGAGGAAGTTGATGAAAGACAAGTCTAGAAAGAGGGCTTTGGTGGGTAAAAGTTGGAAGCCAGGTTCCTCCATGGGGGTGGGAGTTCTTGAGAATCAGGGCTAGGCAGTAGCAGGAAATATAGGCCAGCACTCCTATGCGCTTCCAGTGGGTAAAGAAAAACAAATGCCCAGTAGGTTGCAGTCACTGCGTTATGAGAGATGCTGGAAGCAGAGAAGAGGGAGGGCCCTGCAGAACACGGAGCAGCACAAGCCTCGGTATTATATAAAGGCAAGTCATGATTCCAAAACCCAAGGACACTCACTGTCAGACCAGGAGGGAGGCTTGCCACAAGGACATCAGCGCCTGAGTTTGGGGAATGAAGCATAGTGAAGAGGGAAGATGGTTTAATCACAGAGAGAAACTCAAGATCTTTCCTTCCTATTCCCTGGGATTCATTGTGTCTGTCAAAGAAAGAAAAAGTGCTTGATTTGCTTTTGTTCAATTCTCAAAAGTGAATGAAGGAGAGAATCCTCACCACGTAGATGAAAGAAAAAGGCTGCTGCCAGGGATAACCAAGAAGCTGATCAACCTGTGCTCATTCTTCTTTACTGTTCACTGTGCACTCTGCCTCATCTTTTGCTACCCGCAAGGTCGTGGATACCTCGCAGTCCTATGTTCTCCCAATGCCTGGTGACAGTGAAAACCTAAAAACTAATTCAAGGTCAGGAGTGAGTGGCTCATTGTGTTAACTCTTTGAAGAATGCTAATATTTTAAGGCCAAGCATGGTAGCCTAGTGGCCAAAATCTTCACCTTGAATGTACAGGGCTTTCATATAGGTGCAGGTTCTAATCCCAGTGGCTCCACTTCCCATCCAGCTCCCTGCTTGTGGCCTGGAAAAACAGTCAAGGATGGCCCAAAGCTTTGGCACGCTGCATGAATGTGGCAGGACCGGAAAAAACTCCTGGCTCCTGGCTTTGGATTTGCTCAGTTCCTGCCGTTGTGGTCACTTGGGTAGTGAATCTTCAGACAGAAAATCTTCCTCTCTGTCTCTCCCTCTCTCTCTGTATATCTGACTTTGCAATTAAAAAAAAATAATAAATCTTTTTTTTTAAAGAGTGCTAACATTTAAATGGTCTCTATGGAATATAATAATAAATCATTTACAGAATAAATCATGAAAGGTAAATTTTCAAGCTGCAATAAATTTTTGGTTAGGGGGATGATGTTTGGTTGCCTACTTTCATATATCAGACCAAATACAGAGACATCTAATTAGAGGTCCCTTTTAATGAACTCTTTTATCCAACAGGCATTTGTCAAATGTTCACTAAAGATTTGCCAGATATAATGCTCAATTCTTGAAAAGACTTTGACAAGATAGAGGTCAACGTTTCAAAGAGTTTACAATATAAGAAGGAAGGGGAACTTAACAGAACCTTACAAGAAAATGTAAAATGATCAAATCAGGTCCAGAGGCGAGTTGTGATGGCACAGTTGTCCCACATGGAGCCTTTGGGAAAACCCTCATGGCACAGCCAATCCTTGGTTTCAATTGTGCATTAAGAGAAGAAGACTGAGAAGAGAAACACGGAGGAGAGATGAAGGATGTAGACCATAAAGAAGACTTACACAGTACCCTCCATTTGAAATAATTACAAGTGAGTTAGACTAACTTAAATATGGGGTCAGGAAAGAGGAGCAGGGATGAAAGAGAAGAGAGGAGCTTGCACAGGGCCATTGGCCAACCCAGTGCTGGCATTTACTTTGTAAAGAAAGGGATAGGGCTTCATTCATGTGAGGGCAAAGACATGGTTAGAACTGTGCCTTAGAAGATAACATTCTACAGCCTTGTGGAAAATGCATGGGAGGGAGGGAAGACAAAGGGCCTGGGAGATCAGTTAGAACACTGTTGAGATTGTTAAGTAAGGAATGGTAACTTCCTTAATGAAGACAGGATCAGTGGAGGCAGGCAGGAGGGGACCTGTTGGAGGGAAAATAATGACTAGTCTAGGATCCACAACTGCCCCTGCTGAAAGCCGTCAGAAGCATTCCAAGTTAATAACCAGCTGTACTCTTCTAGACACCACTTAAGCAGCTATGAAAATTTTAGGCTTAGAAATAAGGAGAAAAGATAGAGACCCAATTTTATGGTAAACATTTAAGGGGCTTAATTTCTAACGGTACAAAACAAACTCAAAACTGAAAATATCTGTGCTGTTCCTGCAGTGTACAGATCCATGGTTGGATGCAGGCACATCTGATGCTAACCATAAGTGCACATGCATTTTTGAAAATCAGGAAACTCAAAAGTGACTACTCCCTGCAGAAACTTCTACCTAGAAACAAACAAAAAGTAACATTACCTGCCAGAAAGCTTAGAAGAATGGATCAAAAGAAGAAATGGTAAGGCAGGGAGGTTGGGCAACTCAAAGGAAGGTAACTTTCTCTTTAATATTCAGCTCTCTGTGCCCCTAATCAGATAGGCTGTGAGTGACAGATAAAGCACCCTTTATGGACATCCAAGTTTGTTTTGCCCCCTAGACCAAAAACATAAATCTTGATTCTCCAATAAAAGCATTTAAGGCAGAAAGTTATGACCGTGTCCTCAATATGTTGAAGTTAGATGTGCCAAGACATTGCAACACATCCATCTTCTGTGACCAGCAAGTCTCTGCTTAGTCCCCTGGGACGGTGGCATGTGTTTTCCTTGAAATTTTCAATAAAAGATAAGAAAATAATTTCCTTTGGCTCATCAGCTGCACTCCTACTAGGTTGACTTGCAGAGACAATTAAAGCCGGAGTTGCCCAGTTTGGGTGCACGTTGTTATTGCAGCATTTGTCGCTTTCCTGACAAATCGCATTATTCCTCCGCCCTCCGAACCATTAGACACTCCAGAGGGAGCCAGGTGGCAATAAGGAGGGGCTGGTCTCCCATTTGTCAACCCCGAGGCAGGGGCAGGCTGAGTGTGGAACTCCCTTTGATTCTGGACGTTGGACACACAGGCTGGGGGCGGTGGGGGCACGCTGCATGGAGGTGAGGTGCACATTGAAATGCTGTCATGTGCCTCTGAGCAGCAAAGGGCCATCATCTCTGGTGTGTAAAGTGAATGTGATGCCCCCAGATCCATTCAATAATTGCCCTGATTTCTGCCTGGGGCTTAACTTTCTTGTAGCTAAACGTATGTCCCCGAACACCCTCTCCCATCACTAACAAAGTGGCTCTTTGATTTCGCTCAGGGCAGCACCGTTCAGCCAGGGCTTTGGCTCTGAAGCTGTCACAGCAACACAGACTGGCCTTTGTGAGCAACTCGGCCCCTTCCTCTCCCCTCCTTCCAGGAGGTGAAAAATAATGGGGGACTTTAGTTAATCCTGAAATGTTGGATTCTAAAAGAGGCAATCTTTAATCAAGGTACAAAAATGCAAGGAGACAGATAAGCCTTTGGGTGGCATCAGCTGACCTATTCTGTATTCGTGGGACTGTTACCTGGTGGGAGGTGTCATGAAGGTGGAGAAGTCCAGGGACAATATAACTGAAGCCAATATAAACTGAAGACAGTTTATAAGATCAGGTAGGCATAGTTGGAGGTGCATCAGCCCAGGATACAGTGCTCCTCTGAGATTCAATTCTGCCATCTGCAAAGCAGACAATGGTACCCTTCTGACCGATTAGGGCACAAACAGTCACTAGTGCAGCATACAAAGCAGCCAAAAACCATTTTTAAAAATCACAATTTTCATTGCTATAAATGTTTTTCTATGTATACCATCATCATCTCTGAGAGAGCTACTGGGAGATCAGATGTAATAACGTAAGATTAAGACACCAGGCAATATGAAGTATCTTGAGCCAGGGCATCCTAGGTACTCAGAACCAGGACCCAGGCCTTCTCTGCCTCTGCCCTCCTGAGCTATGCCCTCTAGTGGTGGGAGAGGACTGGAGCTGGACAGGACCCAAAGCAAGTTAAAAAAAAAATTTAAGTGGAATTTTGAGAGTTTGATGATGGCTAAGCCAAGGAAAGGGGACTGAGGTTAAGAATAGAAGATGGAGTGCATGCTTCATTGAATTTTACTGCTCAAGAAAGGCTTCTGAATGCATGGACTCAGCTCAAAAAACTTGATACAAAGAGGTGTCTTCCAACAAAACAGTGTGTCACCCATCTTTCTCCTTTCTTTTCTTTTCCTTTATTTCTTTTTTTTTTTTCTTATTTTGTTGTTGTCATTTGGTAGTTTTAGTATTCATTGATTTTGGGATACACAAGGAGAAAAGCTGCTGTGAATTTGAGAGTTTTTGTATAAATGTATATATTATTCATCACAACAACATTGATGCACATAGAGAGAATAGTATGTTGGAGGGTGGGCATGTGTGATTTGCACTGAAACATGGGAAAATTAATGCTTGAAAATTATTCTAAATCCTGGGAATAGTTTATGGCCAGCATGTTGGGAATCACTGATATAGTGGGAACACTAGATGGGGAAGAAATGAGTTCAAAGTCCTAGTTTTCTCTATTTCCAAAGTGTAAACAGAGAGCAAAGAAATGACTTAACTTTTAACTCTGTTTCTTCATTACAATAAGGACTGGAAAAGGTGGGAGTTTGGCCTTCAGTTAAGGCACATCATGAGATGCCTGTGTTGCAGTCCTGATTCAAAGTCTGGACTATCACTCTTCTAATTCCAGCTTCCCGCTGTGCCCTTGTACTTGAGTGCCTACCAACCACACGGGGACCCACAATGACTAGTGTCTGGCTCCTGGCTTTAGTGTGACTCATCCCTGGCTGCTTGTTCACTCATTGTCTCTGCTCTGCCCCTTCCACCATGCTCATCTTTCTGCCTCTCAAATATGAAATACACAAACAGGGATAGTAATGTCTGCTGTTTAGCCTCCCAAAGGTTGCAAGAGTTGGTAAAATAGAAAAATAGAAAAGTTCTTGCAAAGCACTTCAAATTATATAAAAGCAACGTGTTAACAGTGGCTCAAAACAGGGATCCTGTTAGTCTAGACTACAAGTTGATCATTGGCCTTAGCAAAGGGGTTTATCATGCTGTCCACTTCGCTTGCCTCTTCCTGGATGAGTGGCATGAGAAACACCTTAGCTCCGTCCACCTCTTCAAATGAAGTGAACATGAGGAAGTTACAGGCTCACAAGTGACAAGGGGGCATTTTACTCAACTCCAAGAGGTTATACAGGCAAGAATAGTTAATGCTGCAAAAATTAAAAACAAAGAAAGAAAAAGAAAAAGAATCACAGTTTTCTTATATTTGATCTAACCAGGAATGTTTTGTTTGTTTGTTTTATCTTCCTTGTATAAACTCCCCTCCCCCTGCATAAAATAATCTCAGAAAGAAATCTCTATAATTTTTACATTAAAACAGCTCAGTACCCAAAACACTATTAAATAGCCAGACTCCATGATCTGCCTTCTGCTAAATAGTTCAGTTAGAATATCTGAAATAATACTAACTCTGCTGCCTTTATATCTGTTAACAGAGACTTTACTAATGAAAAAGATAAGATTTCCTTCAGAAACCTCAAATATGCAAGATCAGCAGTTTAAAACAATCCTATAGTATGCCATGTACTTTAATATTTCAGTAGAGACTGAGTCACTGCAAAAGTATTAATTAAAACAGACTGAATGCAAATATCTGATCAAGAACAGAGAAGCACGATTTTAGTCAAAAAAAAACCTTGGTGTCCTCTGACAGGGAAATGGGGGCAGATGCCAGAAGCAATTGCAAGCCACAGAAATCTCAGAAATAAACCATTTCAAACAACTAAGACCAGAAGGACATGATTATTTTGTGACAATCAAATATTCTTGCTATTCAATGGTATAAAAAGATCTAAAACCTTAGCTTTTAATAATACTTATTATTTCTACATTCAACTTCTTTAACATCTACTATTAATCTCATCTACTATTATCTATTGCTCTGTTCTCTTTGATTTTGTGTGCTTGTAGCTTTTCCCATGAGAATTAGGGGTGTCAAGGGCAAGGTAAAATCACTAGTACGTAATTAGTTAAGTACACTTCCTTCATGAGCCCTGATAAATATGTCCGTTTCATATTATGGTTCTAAAATTTGCCTTATATGCCTGAAGAGTTTTTGACTATAAATGCATATATAATTTGCATTAGGTATATTTTTAAATGTTAAAATTGTTGAAAGTATAGTGGTAATTGAATCCGTTTTTAAAATACATAAATTGTTTTTCTGTAACATTTTGAAGCCTAGATTTAAATTATGCTTACTCTTTCTCAGTGTTTGAGGAATTGTATAGATTTAAGCATCTAAATGTGAGATAAGTAATGAATAAACATTGTTAACAACACCGGGTAGCTTCAGGGACTGGATACAAGAGAAATCAGGGGTTATGACCTATTTTCTTTGTTATATAACCTATATTTTCCACATTCTGATAAATTTGGACTGTGAATCAAGTCTGCCCTAGTTGCATTGCATATAAGCCACGCTATAGTTGTCAGTTTTCATTTTGGAGAAATGAGATCGGGGCCTAATGGAATCAAACAATAACCTCTGGTATGGTGTCAAGGTCTTTGAACATGCTGCCATAGTACTGAGGATTGTGGTACTCTTTCCAAGAAGCCTGCATTATATAACAGCACATGAGCTAGACATGAAGGACCTTGTAACACGTGCCAGCATTAGTCCAATTGAAGTGTTATTTGTATAAAAAAACAGAGCATTGGGAAGCAGGGAGTTGAGGAATGTTTTATCAAATGAAGGTGAGTTGGAAGTCAAGATTTTGGAGAGTCAAGAAACATTGGCCATTTGTTGTAGCTTTTGGAAATTCACGTGGGGCACATAGACCCCTACTTCACTCCTGATTTCAACTTCCTGCTGCTGTGTCCCCTGGGAGAGGGTGGTGGATGGCTCAAGTGTTGGGTTCCTCCCACCCACAGGGAAAACTCAGACTGTGATTCTGGCTTTGAAAGTGTAGTCATGGGGAACAAAGACAGGAGACACAGGGTTTGAATTGATCTATGGAAAATCTATGACTTGAGCAGGTCGTTCAACTACGTGGTGTTTCTATTCCTTCATCTAAAATGATGAGTTGGACCACATTCCTTGAAAAACACCTCATATTTTTTAAGCTTTGTAATTTCAAGATGTGTTTATATTGTGTTTTTTTCTTTTTCTTTTAAAAGGCATTTATTTTTATTTGAAAGGCAGAGTTACAGAATCTGAGGCAAATACCTTCAACCTACTGTTTCACTTCCCAAATGGCTGAAATTGCCAGAGCTGGGCCAGTCAGGCGCATGGTGCACTTAGACCATCTTTTACTACTGTCCCAAGACATAAGAGTAAACTGGACTAGAAGTAGATCAGCTGTGATATAAATCCATGCGATACTGGTGATGTAAATCAAGACTTAACTTACTGTGCCATGATGCTAGACCTAAGTATCTGGGGGGCAAGAGGATGCGGAGGAGTTGTTTTGTTTGTTTGCTTGCTTGCTTGCTTCCTTGCTTGCTTTAAAAAAACCATGTGCTGAAGACTTTTCCAGTATGGCAATATGAAGCTGTGATATAGAATCTTCAAGTTATCATAAGTTCCCTGAAAGAACTAATGTAGTAAGAACCACTACGTTATTGGTTCCTGAGAGAGTGCAAGTTGTGGAAAGAGAGCAAGAATGGCCCTAGTGGTCTCTGGCTAGCATCTTGTCTTGTGATATGGCATCTACACACATGTTCCCACTGCTGGGAGACCTCTGCCGTGAGACCCTCCCTGGAGTCAGGCAGAAGCTGGTGCCAAATTCTTTTTCTCCAAATCTGTGAACTCAAAACTTCCCTTCCTTTTTATTCATACCTCACTGAAGGCAATTTGTTATGGTTAATTTAAGAATTATTTTTTTCTAATTTCTTGGTGCTCTATATATGCATAGATCGTTTTGCTTTTGATTCAACTGAGGGAGAAAGCATTATAAAGAAGCAGGTGATAACCATCCAAGACGTCCCTCTGAACATCACAGCAGGGATGGAACAACAAACGATTCCCTTGAGTGTTAGAGTTTGTGGTGCCTTTAGAATCTTTCAAACTACCCCCACCAACATTCATTCAATAAATGAGAAAAACCAAAATGTTCCAACACCTATGTGACCCATAATCATACAGTACAATAATAGAGGCAAAGAGCTACTTTCATATTTGGACATTAAATAAAAATCTTGAGTTGACTTTGGTCCTCTTTATATTCTATCATTATTATATGGCTATAGGATTTTAATGACTTTAAGAATAACTGAGTCTTACACCTAGACAGTGAAAGTATTTTTTTAATAAGATTTCTTTATTTTGTTTGGGAAAGTCAGATTTACAGAGAGAAAGATCTTCCATCTGGTAGTTCACTCCCCAAGTGGTTGCAACAGCCTGAGCTGAGCCAATCTGTAGCCAGGAGCTTCTTCCAGGCCTCCCACATGAGCGCAAGGTCCCAAGGCTTTGGGCAGTCCTCAACTGCTTTCGCATACAAGCAGGGAGCTTGAAAGGAAGTGGAGTAGCTGAGATACGAACCAGCTTCCATATGGGATCCAGGCACATGCAAAGCAAGGATTTTAGTCACTAGGCTACCACGCCAGACCCAATTGTGAAAGTTTTTACTATCAAAAAATTCAAAAATGAAACAAGGCTTGATTGACTCTAAGCTAGTTTCATCAATATGGGTAGCTAGTAATATAAACCAAGGTCACTGTTTTTGTTTTGTGTTTGTTTTTGTCTGGCATAGTTGGAATAATTTTGTCTAAAAACATTATAGTTACCTTGTGTGGTTAGAGCTAACACCCACCCTGCAGAAAACATCATGGACTATAAAAATTCCTTCAGAATTGGACACAAGTAGATGATTTGTTTTTCTGTCTTGTACTCTAAAGAGATGATTCTTTAAAAGTAGAAGAGGACAATGCTTAGATGCTTTCAGTCTTTCTCCCAGTCCTTTAGAGTCGATTGACTCTTCATCAATTTAATTACTGCATATAAATGTCTAGTGCACTTGCCACACAGGAGGCTAAGTAGTCTCCTTCCCCCAAGGTAGTTTTGTATTGCTGGAAAGCCATCCATCGTGAGCCACACTGGCCTCTTTGGAAAAATGCTGCTATTGATTACTCTCCTAGATGACTCAACACTATTGCTTCCTTCTTTCATTATACCCTAAAGCAAATCCCTGCAACAAGGATTGGGAAACTCATGGAGCAGTACAGACCAGTGCAGTGGGAGGCAAGAGGTGGATGGACTATTGCGGGATATGCATAGACCAGAAACTGCCTTTGAATAGAGAAAAAAAATGGATGGTTCCATAGTAAAGGTATTATATTTAAAATATTTACCATGATTCCTCCTGGGAAGCAAGGTTTTGAATGGTAGTGCAAATAAGATTAAATCTATTGGCAAATATTTATGAAGGGATATTGACTTCCCCATCCATGATCTGTCATTGGCTTCCTGCTGTCTGCTAAATTAAATGCCTTCTCTTCACCCCTGCAGTGAGCTGGTCCCCAATTGTGAATTCTCAGTCTGGCAGTTGAGTTCCAGCTAACCTGATGAGTTCATGAAGAAGCTCAAGGTTGTTCCACGAATATGTTTTTGTATTGGCTGTTTCCTCAAATAGTTTCTTCCCAAAAGACCCATACTCTCTGCTTTTGGAAATTTCATTAGTAGTGGCAGGCTGATTTCAAAGCCCTACTTTGAAAAGCTGACTACCTAAGTCTCGGAAGCAGATGCAATCTTTTTATATTTAGTGTGTACCATACTTTCTCCCAAGAGTCCTGCATAGTCATTATTGGTACACTTGTCTAATTCAGTTTTTTTTTTTCTTACTAAGACTATAGATTTCTTGACTTCCTCCAGAACATGTAAATCATTTACAGTCATCAAATTGAAATGATACCTTAAATCCCCTGCGATGTGTTTGAAGAATTGATATCTGACCCATGGAGAAGTAAATGGTTGAAAATCTGGCCATCTTGAGCTGGCATGGTGGTTCAACTGACTAATTCCAGCATCCCATATTGGTGTTAGTTAATGTCCAAGACACTTTATTTTCCATCCAGCTCCCTGCTTGTGTTCTGTGAAAGCACCGGAGAACAGTCCAAAGCTTGGCACCCTGCACCTGTGTGGGAGATCCTGAAGAGTTTCCTGGTTGCTGTCTTCATTTTGGCTCAGCTCCAGTTGTTGTGGCTATCTGCGGAGTGGATCATCAGATAGAAAATCTTTGTCTCTTCTCTCTGTAAAACCTGCCCTTCTAATAAAAATTTCCAAAAAAATAAAATATCTGGATATCTGGACCTCTGTTAGAATCATAGAACTGTCTCATGTTCTATGACTTCAAATGGTCTTCTTAGTTTAGGTAAGGAAAGTGAGCTCTCTGGATAAGAAGTTCTGAGGAGAGCTACCAAAGATACAGGACTAGGTGAGAGGCAGACAATGATCCAGAGAACAGACGTGAACTACTGTAGAAAACAGAGAAGTATGGGTCACAGTGAAATCTCAGAGGAGAAATCTTTGTGATATGACATTCATATAGTAATAGAGGGTTGATATAGCTTGCAAATTGGTTTGGTATATATTATATTTGCCCTTAAACAGCAGGCTATGACATTTGGATGCCCTAATCTTTCAAGATCTTCTAAGAGGATCTGTTTATTCTTCTCTCCTATTTCTGCAATCAGAAGCAGGGGTAAGTCTTATCATGCACTTGCATTGCACTGCAAGCTTAGTAGTTCCTTAAGGAGTAAACAAATAGAGAATGATCATGCCTGCTATACCAAATGAGACACTTGAGAGAAATGTGCTTGATCATAGAGCTCTGACTTAAACACAGGTCTCTTTGCCATGTCTAGAGTTCTGGCTTCCAGAGCAAAGCTGCTCTGTGCATGCTAGGATAGCAATATCCACACAGAAAACAGACTGGCCATACATGTCTGGTGGATATTATACACAGGGGAGCAGCCAATGAAAAATTGAAATGATCATAGTGAAAGATACATGGCATGTTCAAGTCGCATAATAACACATATTCAACGATATCCTGAAATTTACAGGAGACAGAAGAGAAATCAATGAAGACCTTGAGCTAGTTGCATTGCATGTCACAAGTTGAGTAAAACTACAAATGATACATCAGTAGAAACAGCTTTTAAGAAAAGCTAGAAGACTGGTCTGTGAAATTACATCAGACAGCAAAAGCACCATCTCCATTTATTCCTCCTGGAACACAGCCTGCCTTTTCAAGAGCCTACGTAAGACACCATGTTCATGAAAGTGTCCTTGATAATACCCTATTGGAGTCTGGCATCTCTCGAGCTTGCCACTACAGAGAAGTAGTTCTTGAATGTTAAATCTAAATTTAGGGGAATACAGAGAACAAATTGTGTTTCCTGACTTGCTCTGACCTGGAGAGGCTGTCTGTGTGCTCTGCTCCACCTCTCCCACGTAGGACCTTGGGCATTTGTTTTGTCTTCAAACCAGCAGAGAATCTGCCTCAGCCTCTCAGACATGAGGGCTGAAATCAAACTATCACAAACAGGCTCCAAACATGTTTACTGAGTTCTTTTAATTATTATGCAGTCTTTATATATTATTAGAGTATAAGTTGTCATTAGCTTTACTACCCTTCGTCCCTCCCCCAAGCGTGCATCCTAACATATATATACTCACCCTATAGTGCCTGGGTAGGCACCCTATAATGAACAGATTAAAATCACAAATCACAAAAATATGTTGAAAAGAAAGCGCATACCTCAATGGAAAAAAAAATATTGTCCTTCCAGTTAGAAATATCTCACAGCAAAGCAAAATGTTAGCAAACTCAGTTATTAAAGTAACAAAAAATAAACTACAATATGAAAGAAGTAAGGCATTTTATGGGAATTGGGCTCTGGATAAGAGCCAATTGGGCAGTCAGATTTCTATGACCATGTAATGTTACAGTGGCTGTGGGTAAGATACTGAGGCCAGGCTGCCCAAGTCCTCTGCTTAGGTTCTTGCCACACTATAATACATGCATTGGCCTAGGGCAGGGCCACAATGTCATCGGAACCTCAGCATGGGCAATGTGGGCACCAATGACTTCTAGACCACCTTGGAGTATTGATAGGATTGGTCTCCTTGTGGCTGTCAGAAAGAAGGCTAGCTTTTGCAAAATGTGTTATCAATTCCTATAGGCTGTTCATATATTGCTTGTTTTATTTTTTCTCCTTGGGTAGACTACTTCTTCCAAGCCAACAAGAGGGTGTCTGCTCAAAAGAATCTCATTTTAGACACTCTAATCACAAGAGCGACATTCTCTTAATTTTTCCATGTTTTGTTAGATGCAAGTCATGTCCCAAGCCCTTACACTGAGTAAGAGGGGATTCTGCAAGTTGCAGAATCACCTATAATGTCTCCACTACAATAGTTTGTCCACTATGCTATGGTGTATCATGAGATAAATTTATAGATATCTGCAAATGCTGATCTATGAATCTAGATAAAGATATGTCATAGATCAAGATAGATAGCTATAAAAGGTAGGCTTCCATCATCTATAACAATGATAGACAACTAACTCTTAATTTAAGAACGGATTTTAAGAAAGTACATATATGTGAATACATACAGGCATGAGTCTCCCTTAGGGATAACTAGTGCAAACATCCCTATAGTTGTGGAACATATCATTTTTATGGGAAAGACAAACAATAAAGACAAACAACAAAATCTTTTACCCCCTTAGTTTCTTCTAAGTAACTGAGAAAGGAAGCAGTGATATTTTTGGAAAAACATTCTAAAGAAAAAAATGTGCTTGGGTGCAATAAAGTAATAATAAAGAAGAATATTTTGGAATTCACGATCAGAATCTTCCCTAAAAAAGTCATTTGACCACCTCAAGAGTGCCCAGAGGTTATTCAAGAGGGCCATAAGAAAGCTTGTATAGCGTGAAGGCCCTAGGGCAGGAAAGACAGTCCACTTGAGCAACAGAGAAGACCAACGCAGCTGAGCAGATGCACTGTGGCAGAACTGACACCAAGGTAGAGGGAACCTTTAGAAGGGTTTCCAGCAAGGGAATGGCGTGACCCAACTTGGCAAACACTAAAGGAACACCAGTATTTGGATATTTTGAAATGTCCCTCTGTTAATCTTCATTAACATTAAGGGCCTTTGCCCTCCTGTGGTACTTTTTTCCCCTTAGTTGGTCACCAGGTAACCGCTAAGGAAAACCCTGCACACATTTTAGCAGTTGACGTTCAATCATGTTTCAGTTAGCATCCTGAGAGCACTGCTTTTGACCCGATCATTCCCGTGTTTTCATTTATTTTTCATGCTTTATAGTGATTGCATTTTCACTTTAAGGATATAAATATCCCATATTTGCTAACCTAATTTTGTCTAAGATAATGCAAAGGCCTCCGCTATATAAATAGCATGTTTAAAGTAAACTGTCCTAATTCTGGATGACTTCAGTGGTGACATACACAGCCTAAATTCTATATTTTTCCAGTAGTGCTTAGGAACATCATGAACTAAAATAATATTTTCAAGTTTCCTCTTAAGTAAAAAATAATATTTTCTGTGATTTTTATCTAATTAGTTCTAAAGCAGTATTTATATCAGAAAACTATCTACTGCAACTTCATTCCCACACAGAATTCAATGTTGGCAGAAAAAGGACACACCATTGAAGCTTTTTGCTACCAATTAAATTGCAAAAATCCATCCCACTGAGAAAGCACAGACTAAATTTTATCTCATTAAGACAGAGTCCAGATGCCTTGTTTACATGTGGTTCAAAAATCAATGCCCTTTTGTCCAGGAATATATAATTTGCAGCAGAAACAAGAAACAGGAGATACGTCCTCAATGTTCCCTCCAAGCTAGTAATTAAAATGCAAGTTTTTTTAATTTCCAAAATGGACAGGGTTAGCAAGTCAACAGTGGTTCAAAATGAGAAAAGTAATGCAAAATAGGGACTTCTCTGCAGTGGTATAATTTTACTTTTTGTTGTTCTGAAGACGTGCAGTTGCTGAATGGATGAGTAATGAGTGATTGGAGGAAGTTGGACTTGTGAATTGCAGTTATTATCTCACAAGTTGGCTACACAATTTTCGGTATCTGGCCACCGATGTTCGGCAGGAACAAGGTCACAATCAAGAACGATGTTTTCTCGATTGCACCTGAAGTAGAAAAAAAAATAGATTCAATTATTCAGCAGTAACAATATTCTGGGGAGATAGTCTCTTCTGATTACCCACACAGTTTGATGATCCAGGTAAATAGTTCTGGTTACATCCATGGACTCCTTTTCTTTTGATTTGCATATGTTTAGTGAGAAGAATTTCCTTGCAGTTCTTTGGGAACAATGCTGTATAGCATTTTACATAAGAAGCAAAAAAATTATGTTTAGTTGATTATTGTTGGGAAATTGTATCCCAGGGGTGTAGTAAAGATGCTGTTTTATGGAACAGATATAGACCAGGATAGATTGAGTTATGAAGATGGAGTGGAATGCAGACAATTAATAATGCTACTGCTCTAAAATATAGATGAGGGGTTCAGAGAAGTACTTCCAATACTCGTCTCAGTGTGCAATAACTGGAGCTCTACTTTCATTGCACAGTTCAATTTTAAAATGTGCTTGATTTCATAAAGTCTGCAAAAAGCTTAGAATGGCAGTAACAAGACAGGTATTATTGTTTCTGTGCATGGCTATTTCACAAAGGAAGAATTTTCAAGGGTATCAATGGCCACATCACAGACATTCACGTCCCACCATCTAATGACACAATTGTACAATTGTACAAGATACAGAAAAAGAGTTACAGAATTTCTATTTATAGCCTGTCTTTTACTTTATCTATGTGCATGAAGAAATTCAGTATATATCTGAAAACTATTAGTGCAACATCTAAAAGAGGGTTAAGAAGAATATTTTTTAAAAAGTAGTTGCTTTGCATACGGGCTTAATTAACTAAATCCTTTAAGTCAATCGGGATTTTCTTACCAACTTCTCTAATGGTAGCATTCAATACTCACTGGTGGAGTGGGGATGACAAAGTATCAAACTTAAGTTCTTGTATCTTCTTTAATTGAAAAGGTAACAAAAGGGTGAAGACTGATGCACTGTTTTATTAAGCTTGAAGTTTGGGGACTTTCTCACTCTGTGCGTAGCACTTGCATTTCTCAGACGTCTTTGAGTGGAACCTGCTCCAGGTTATTTAAGAAACCAGGCAGCATGCCCAACACATTTACTCTTCCTCCTTCTCCCATTGCATTCTCCCAAACCATTCTCCCTGGTTTTTGGCATCCTGGCTTCTCAGACCTCCAATGCATGGAACCCACAGTTTCTCCCACACAGCACAAAACACCATGAGATCTTTATTAGATATAGGCACCCATCAGCAAGTAGGCCTTCAGTTCCTTTTCCCGCAAAATAGACACTGTGATAGTAGCTTCCTCGTAAAGTATTTATGAATATCAAGTGAGCTAAGTATTAACTACATTAGTCCCATTGTAATGAGAAGCACAAGTGGTGTTTGGCAGATAGCATTGTTATCATCATCATCACCCTCATTTTAAGGGTCTTTTCAAAGTAGAAGGGTTTCATCTTTTTTTCTTTCATCTCATAGAAACAGAAACACAAGTATGTCTCATGTCCTCGAGTCTCACGTCCAAGATGTTTGAGAGGATGTGCCAGAGAGCGTGAGGGTCCTTCATAACATTACGCAGAGAGTTCATAAGCATCAGATTTGAATCCATTTGTTGTGGCATCCATGGGGGCATCACATGTGCTTTCCACAACACAGTCTTTCTTTCCTTATAAATTTCCGGGTTACCAAAGACACTGTCAGTGTAGTATCCTGTGGGTTTATGCTGAGCAGTAACTCCCTCCATATCTCTGTTTCTTAGAGATAGCAAGTAGGCTCTGGGGACCTTATGGTGAAGTCAGGATAAACAGCACCTCCCTGAACCACTGCTGCCTGCCTCTTCTGGTTCAGTAAGATCCCAAATTATGTCAGCCTCATGGTCTTGTAAGTCAAAGAGTCTGGAATTTAGAAGGTTCCCAAGTTTGATTTAATACTCTGAGACTGCAATGTTGGAATTCTTCATAACTTAATTTATTTCTATTATTTTTAAAATATTTATTTTGTCTTTATTGGAATGTCAGTATACAGAGGGGAGGAGAGACAGAGAGGAAGATCTTTCATCCAAAGATTCACTCCCCCGAGTGGCCACAGGGCTGTAGCTGAGCCAATCTGAAGCCAGGAAACTGGAGCCTCTTCCAGGTTTCCGACGTGGTTGCAGGGTCCAAAGGCTTTATGCTGTCCTGGACTGCTTTCCCAGACCATATGCAGGGAGCTGGATGGGAAGCAGCAGCGCCAGACTTAGAATATGCACCCATATGGGATCCTGGTCCATGTGATTCAAGAACCTTAGCCACTAGGCTCCCACACCGGGCTCTCTTCATATTTTTTGAACTCTCTTCATATTTTTTGAACAAGGAATCACACATGTTCATTTTTCTCCAGGCCCATTTTTAGCCATCCTGTGTAAAAGTGGCAAATCTTTGTAGGAAGTATCTCAGTGTTCAGAACACTTTAGATCAGCTTTTTCATGGGTGAACTACTAACTTATAAAGGAAAAACTCAGGACTTTTACCCCTTGGTAACAGAGATGAAACTTGTTTTCATAAGAGCAACATGTCACATTTTATCTAAAAAGGGAGCACTAGAGAGCGCTTAGCTTTGTTAACTGATGACCTGCTCTCAGATAGATGCACCCTAGACAACCCTTAGAAGATGACACAAGGGCTTGGGACTCTGTCTAATTCTAGCCCCGTTTAGAGGGAATTCGTTCTAATGATTGCAAATCAAAGACACAATTAAGCATGTAAGAAGAAAGTGAGGAGTGGGCATTACAACACAGCTGACTCCACTGAAGATGCCCCATCCCATTTCAGAGAACCTGCCATAAATCCTTGCCACATGTCTTCCAGCCAGCCTCATGTGCTTGCCACATGTCTTCCAGCCAGTGAGTAGGCACACTAAGAGATGATGAATGACAACCTCAGTTACCTGGGGTCTTGCCACCTGTGTAGGAGACCCACATTGAGTTCAGGATCCTGATTTTGGCCTAGCCCAGCCCTGGCTGTACCAGACATTTAGGAATGAACTATCAGTTAGAAGAGCTTGCAGTCACACTCCATCTCTGCCTTTTTCTTCTATCTCTGCCTTTTGAATAAAATGAAAAATTGTTAGGATTAATAAACTGACTCATGTTTTGAGAACTTCTGTAAAAAGCAAGTCACTTTACTGTGATGATAAGCAGTATCTTAACCATCCAATTATTTTAATGACTAAATTGGAAAAGATAGTAACATGAAAGGACTGGCAGGTGCTCGCAATTAACATATTATGTAACCCACATCCTATATTCATGTGCCTGAATTTGATTTCTGTCTCTGTCTCCTTATTCCTGTATTTTTGCCAATTCAGACCCTGGGAAACAAAAATGATGATTCAAGTAATTGAGTTCTTTCCATACACATGGGAGACCTGCATCATATTCCCAAGTCTTAGCTTAGCCTCAGTTTATTTCTAAACATGGTGGGTATTTAGGGATAACAGCTTACTGTTGTTCTGTCTCTCTCTCTCATATAATGTATCTGAATGAATTTCTTTCTCTCTTTCAGAAATATTTTTTAAAGCAAATAGATGAATAATTTTGGATCCAAATAGCATTCTGTTAGTGTGTTCACTCTATGCAGCTGGCAGAGTTCAAACTGACAGTGTGTAAGATACGGTCTCACTTTGACACCGAGGTGAAGGAGGGCTTGTCCCCATGACCTGCCCAGCATAGAGGGTTCCTCCCAACAGTTCACCTCCTGGGAAGAGGAGGACTGAAGAAGCAGATGGGTGAGAAACGGGATGCTCACTCAGAATTCTTGCCCTTTGAATTAATTCTAGTTGACCTATTTGAGCAATGATTGAGGAATTTTTTGATTCAGTTTGCCCCAATCTATCCCCTGGTGAGCATGGCTTGTTATTTTTTAATGAAACCATTTTCACAGCCTCTTGTTTTTGGTATCAAGAATAAAAGAGAACGAGGTTATTATTTTCTTTTTTTGATTCGAATTCTATTTTTTTCATCACTCCTTCAGGTGCTTATTTTGCTTTTACATAGCATATTTCAGAAAAGTGTATTTTGTAGCAAACAGCAGCATAAACCAATAAAGAATAGAAATATTCCCAGAGAATTATAAATTATATATATGTGTGTGTGTATTATATTTATATATAGTATATAAATTGTGATTGAGTTATTTTGCCATCCCTTTTTATTTATGTAATGATTTCTGTTGAGAGATGATTGGCCCAATATTGAACTTCTCTAGAACAACTTAAAAACTATTTCTGGAAATCAATGTAACGGTATTTATTTTGTTGTTGTTGTTGAGGTGAATTCTGTTTATTCGTTTCAGTTTCCATCTTTTAAGGTACTAAGGGCAGGGAAAAGTCAACCTTGTTCTCCCCCAAGGCATTTTCCAATTAGAAAACACTTTATCCATACTATAGCCAGGATCTCACCTAGCAGTTTGCTCCCCACAGCACTTGAGAGCTTATCACCTCCTTTCTAAAATTGCTTTCACGGAATTGCAGGTGCCTTCACAATTTATCCCTGAAGCTGCCTAAATAGACAGAATTCTCGGTTAGATAATTGGAAAATAGCTGGAGACAAAAGTCAAATTTCACTGAGCTCTCAAATGAATGGCATAGTAATATCACAGCAAAGAGTTTATTTCTTCATGTTATCAATAAGAATATCAATATGACAAGTGAAGCTAATGCATTAGCAATATTCAATTCAGATTTGCAGATAAAATGTTCTCAACTATCCAGCCAAAGATATTAATTTATTTTTTTTATTTCTCAATAAAACTAGCCGAGGATAAGTTTTCAAAACCCAGTGCTATTATCATACCTTTAATCTTCTTTAAATTCAACATTGTCCTCTAGGGTTGATACTTAAACAGAGATTTACAGTAATCTATCTTGTAAAGAGGTGGGAAAACAGATTGTATGGGAATTAATACTTCAATTCTATTTTATTTTTACAAAAGCAACTTGGTAATGTTGCTCCTGCTGGTCATAATAAAGCCTGAGAAAAATGTCCATTTTAGATTTTTAATTTCAAATGGGTGAATGATCACAGGAAGAAAACATCAGAATTCTAAATATTCCCTCCATAAAGCTGATAAAATTGCACTCATGTCTATAATTCAAGGATTGCAGAACAGATAATTAGCCTGTAAAAACAATGGCCTCACTCAATATTTAGAGACAGCAAAGATTAAATATTTGGCATTGTTAACGTTACTCAGAAGAGCCTCCCAATCAAATCCAGAGTGCCACTCAAATTACTACGTAAAAACATTGCAGGTGAACCTTAGGAGGTGCTCAGGGTCCCATGGGGTTAGCACTCCAGCCTCTACAATGTATGTCCTAAGTGTCTTAAAGGAAAAAAGCCTATACTCCTTTCCTTCATGTTTCTTTGTAGATTCCTCAAGCATTGCTCCACTATCAACTCCTGTAAATAGATCCTGACAGCTCCATCTTGAAAAATTCAAATCACTTACAATCACTACCTTTTTACATTTGATCCTTTGACATCTTTAAGATTACGACCCCTAATATATCAGACGGTGATGGTGAGGGAGGGTCAGCACTGTCGGTGACAGGCTAGACTTTCAGATTCCTGGGAAGTGCCAGTGTACTCCTCCCTCTGTCCTCCACCCACCTTGCATTCTATCAAGAAGTGACACACAATAGAAGAGAGGCATATTGAATCTAAGCCAATGACTTGCTGTGTTTCCCCATGGGTAGAGATCCCTTCTGTGTCTTTTTCTGCTTAGTTTTCAGGTTGAAGGATGCCTTTCTGGACATTTCATACCATGCTGGCTGGTCAGAAGGAATTTACCATTGTGGGAGGAAGATGTGACATAGAGCTATCTTATTTATGGTCTCGTGGGAAATTTTATCTTTACATTGTCCCAGTTAAACCAATGTGGCCTCAATCTTTCTACACCTATGATGTATACTTATGTGAATTGATGTGTAAAACTCCTGATAAAGTTAAAATTATCTTCTTTTTGTAAGACTCTTTGAAATATTTGCAGTGGTAAGGTTTCAGCAATAGAATAGTTGTCTGTTGAAAAAGTATCTAGATCATTAAAAAATTACTTTGCAACAATTTAGCTTATGACAAAAATTCATGCCATTTTTAAGCTCATGTCTCATTTCAATCGAACTGCTTGGTCTTAGCCTAAAAATGTTATCAGTTGTATATCATCATGGTTTCCAATTGACTCACAGAAGATGCTAAAAATAACTATACAGTTATTCAATAACGAACCACATTCCTGAGGGAGGAAATGGATATGCCTTAATTGAAACAGGGTAATATTCAAAGTTCTGTCAGCATTTCTAGACCTCAAAGATATTTTTGTACAAAGATAGTCATTGTTTTAAAATTATATCAAAAACAGTATAAGTGCATGTTGCATTATTATTTGAAAGGTAGGCTACAGAGAAAGGGAAGATGGGAGGGGAAGAGAGAGAGAGAGGAAGAAAGGGAGATTGTCCATTCACTGTTTCATTTTCCAAGTGACCACAATTGCCACCACTGTGCCATGACAAAGCTAGGATTATGAAGCTTCTTGCAGTCCTCCCACAGGCATGCAGGGTCTGAGCACTTGGGTCATCAGCTGCTTTCCCAGGCACAATGGAAAGCAGCTGGATCAGAAGTGGAGCAGCCAGGATCCCGATCAGCATCAACGCACGTTGGCATAGCATGTGGCAGCCTAACCCACTAGACCACAATGCCATCTCCATGAGTGCATTTTAAAATCATTTTTTTCGGGAAAAAAAAGCAGCATGGCTCACTCACTGTCTTATGTTTGAAAAATTAAATGGTCTGTCATAGATTTTGAATTCTATCAAATTTACACGCAAGATATGTGTCATTGATAGTGAAATAAAGAGTGTAAAACAAAAAAAAAATCTAAGTCTGCTTATCTGGCCCTTGTAGATTATTTAACACATAAACATTTGTCAGCTTAATTTTTCTGATTGACAGAAAGCGATAGGATAATACACTGGAAAAACCATGTAGATTGGTTACAGTCACAGGATCTCAGGTTTCTAAAACCATGTTCTTTTGGAGGCTGTATAGTCTCGCTGGATCTCTGATTGCTTGTCTCTAAAAAGAAGTTACAAAGCTTGATGCCAGTTTCTGTGAATTAAATATATATAAGTACTGAGAAAATGCAGAGTGCTCTGTGTTAGTATCTCAGAATTTCAGAGCACTATCAGCAACCTTTAGAAACAGTGAGCTTCCCTGTCACAGTTTTTAAACTAAAGGCACGGTCCTTGGAGGTGGTGACAAGAGGAGAATGTACACACTTCACAGGTTCACCTGAGTATTGATACATTGCTTGTGTTTGATCCTGCTTGCCTTTGCTGCTGTGCCAGCTGAAAGAATGCTCTTGAGTTTCTGAAGAAGCATAGGGTAGAAGTCATGAGTGAAAATGTTATTGATATTTCTTTAGTTGCACATCCCACTCTTGGAGGTACTATGCCTATCTTTGGACATGTTAAAAATACACCTATGGAGTTGTCTAGCCACTCTGAATCCAAGCATTTAACTCTTCTGTTAAACTGTCCTGTTCTTATTGAGCCAATGTTGTCTCCATTTTCTCTCATCCTCTTTATGAGGCTCCTAAACAGGGAACAAGAATCACATTTGGTTTTTGGGTTTTTTTTTCTACTTTTTGGGGTAGAATGCAAATGTTATAAATTCCGTACACTATCCAGACTAGCAAAGACTTTGAAATTTTTGCCCTCTAAATAATACAGTCAAGTAGAATTCTACTGAATACATCATATGTCATAGTCTGGCGGTAAATTTTAAAAAGTAAAAAGCAGCCAAATTTAAATTAATAACATATTTTAATTCAGTATCCCTAAAATAACATCTCATCATGAAATTCATGTTTTGAAACTATTAATTAGATATTTTATATTGCTGTCTTTAATAATGCTTTTAAATGTGATGTAGTTTACATTTGCAGCACAGCTCAATTCAGGTGTTAAATTTTCTTCAGAAATACATGATCAACATTTGATTTCATAAAATTTGCATGCAAAAAGTATATTTACATAGTGAAGTTGCTCCAACCATACTTAGCATTATCCCAATAGATAACTGAATTTGGTATCAATCACGAATTGAAATTTTAAAACAGCTAGTATAAATGAAAGTGAGAAATTCATTTGTGTTAGTTGTATCTCAAATGTTCAGAAATCACACGTAACTAAGGACTGCCATAAAGAGTAGCACAATCAACAGGATCATTTCAGAAGATGCACAGTACTCTTATAGCATGTTGCTATGTATGGGGGAGAAAGAGAAAAATCTACCTATCTCTCATATCTAATTGACTAATGCATTATTTTATAATGCAAACATTTCCTACATACCTCTTCTGGTCAATGCTAACATGTTCCTTTTCCTATTGAATAGTAAGCCATCCATTATAAGGACTGATGGGAAGATGAAAGTTGAAAAATTGCCCTGTTATTGTTAATACTACAATTGACCAGGTTTCCTTTTCAAAGGCTTTGAATACTCTGCGGGTTTGTATAACCATGTGCCCTGCTTTATGAACACTATCAGAGAAACCTGCTTTGTTTCACTTGATTGCTCTAGCATGGTTAAGAACGAGCTTTTTTGAATAGTAACGGGCCTATCAAATTGCCAACTGGGAGGATCAGAGAATTTGCTTAGGGCAGCTTTTTACACCGTTTCCTGTACCTGGCAAGGATTTTTTTTAAAAAGCAAATGTTTAATAGCACAGTGGATATTTAACTGGCAAACTCTAAAAAGCACGTCTATATAGAGCATACCTATTTATTACTTAGCATTACTTTTTAAAAGTAGAAGTTTGTGGGGTCAAACTGAAAGTAGAACAAAGAAATTGAAAGCAAAAATTTATAGCAGGACTGTCCATATTTATAAGGTGATGCCACAGTTTATAAACTAGGTGAATTTGATCAAGGTCTATTCTTTCCAAGATCGAGCTTATTCACTTAAGTTGAAGACAGTACCTATTTAATCAGATTAGGGGACGATTAAAGAAGACTGCACCCTTAGCCCTATGTTTGGCACAGAGCAAGTGCTCATGATGTGAGCTGTGACCCAACAGATCCGCCAGAACGAGAAGTATCACCACTCTATCCCATCTCCAGAGGGTAAGAAGGGCAGCAGCCAATGCTGTGCATGAATGACCACATGGCAGTGGGTAAACCCTGAAGCATGGGTCATCCAGGGCCTCTGTGCCAGTCTGCCTGATTCTGTCAAGGAACAAAAGGAATCACTCATCAATTTCACTTGAAACTTCTGCCATTCCTGCCTGTCCCACGATGACTAGTTTGCATCTGTTTTGAAATAAGAAATTACAAATAAATTCTAAAACCATAGTATGAATAATAGATCAGACATTTAATCAAGGTATAGTTTTATGTTCTGAAAATTATAGTAAAAGATAAACATCATGAAGTACATTTACTTGGTTTATGTACTGCCAGATTGGTAAATTACCACACTTTTTCGCTGTCCCATTATTGTTGTTGTTTGTTGTTTTTATTTATTAATTTATATCATCCTTCATGTTGCTGGACTCCTATTTCTCAGAAGCCTTTTCTGTATTTTTAATATTAATGTGGCATGTTTAATGTTTATAGTGTTTGCATAAAAATAGATCTTCTCTGGTAGGTAGCTTTCAGCGTTAAAGCAAATATATTTACTCACTGAATATGAAAAAAAAACTCCCTGAGAACAAATGTAGAGCTATTCATCTCTTGAACAAGATTTTTTTTGTATGTCTTTCTTATCTTTAGAACTACCTTAAAAACATAACTTGAAATCATCCTCACTATCTTTTAGGAGAGTAGTCAATTGTTTAGATAATTTACACTGAAGAGCAAACTCTTTGAATGAGTCAAGTCATTAAACATAAAAAATATGCTAAGACAGGGATCACTGACAGCAAATGTGAAAACTTATACTAAAATGATGTTCAGATGTATTATCAAAGGGAAAGTAAGAGTCCCTCTCCTTTGTCGGCACAGCTGGGTCCCAAAGTTCATAGTCAAGGCAGCAGTGGCAGGGATAGGAAGTCACAGAATGTGTTAGACAATATTTGAAAACCTTAAAGATTAATCTGTTAGCTCTGCACACGGGTGTAGTTAAAGAATCCTTATTTGTCCATGTTAAACGTGGAACTAAGGGAAAAAGTTACACACAATTAGAAATGTCACCTATTTAATTGTGAGGTATGTCTGCTTATTCATATATCCTGGATTCAGATAAATAAGGCACCATGTCATATAAACCGTAAAAGTGTTTTTAAATATTCTTAATGTGAATGACAATGAAGTTTTTTTCTAGACCTTGAGTGAATATTCTTTAAATCTCTAATTTTACTTTTTCTGAAAAATGTAATGTGGGAAGGAGAGTATTGCTATAAGTCCTGAGTTTAGTTTATACATTGCGGTAAATGGCCAGATCTTGGCATGCACAGTACAATTTGTTGGCTGCTTATAATAGATTTCAAATCTTCTATTATAACTCTGATGAATATCCATTAAAATTTACAGGAAGATCCCCATGGAGAAAAAAAATAGAAGCTTTACCACATTAAATTAATCATGAGGCTCACAAGTGGGATCCTGTATCCCTTTCCAGCAGTTAAAAACAGCCATGGTGCCTCTATTTGGTAGCATCCTAGCCCCAAAAGACTCGCAAGTCACCGTCACTGCCAAGATTTGTCTGCATTGGTTGAGGGAGAACATCACAGAGAATGAGACATCATCTGCATCTCAGAAGGTTAAACAAGCATCAGCCGGAGAGCAGTGATGCAGGTAGACAGGGTATGACCAAAGCCACTTGTATTCAGGCGTCGCAGCTTTGCTAAGACTGCTCAGAAGAAAGAAACGTTTGAGTAGATCAAAAGGCCAGTGCCACAGCGAGAAATGAGTGAAAATTGACAAAATGTGAAGACATGAATACTTGGCTAATGTGCCTGATGTTGTAATATGATCACAAAACTTGGGTCAAGGAAATAATTTAGAAAGAAGAGCCAGGAGAGAATGAAGAAAGATGAGAGAAACAACAGAAAAGTTGCAGATAGCTGCACCACAGATTATAGTGGGTGACCAGGAATGAAGCAATTTAAGTTTCAGATTGGATACTAATTATAGAAGTAGCACCATGAATAGACACTTTGGATATTGTACTGGTTAGGAGATGTGGTTTGGAGAAAGCAAGGGCTTTCTAATGCTTTTAGTTACAACACCTGAGTCACTTTTAGGTATTGGTTTGTGCAGAAATTGTCATGTTATAGTGGAGCCCGACATTCCTCGGGCCATTACTAAGTTATAGCCAAAAAGAATAATCCTGGAAGATGAAAAAACTCGAAAATTAAAGCAGAAGTAAACGTGGAGAGGTGACTTTCTTAAAAGTAAATGGCTTGAACTTACCAACTGTCAAGCAGTCTAGCCCCTCAACGTGTCACTATGAGAGTAAAACTTAGGGCAGTCCTATAGATAACACATGGAGAGCTATCAACAGATATCATATTTTTAATGTAAGTAGAAAGAGCTGCAAGAGTCCTACCACGTTGCTTAGCATATTCCTTTGTCCTTCTCTTGTGAGAACCAACTGCATGATAGCAGTGGAGACTTCTGACACTTCTAACTGTGGAGCCTTGGAACGATGCACTGTGCTGCCAGAGCTGCTCTTTCGTGTTCTGCAATTCAATAAAATATTATTGAAACAACCTGACTGTACTCAAACTTCTTGTTTAGTGATGATAAGAACTACTTGAAAGAAAACAAACTTTCTATAAGTTTTTACAAGAACTAAATAAAATTTAGCAGTGGATATTACTTCTATCTTTCAACATATAGTAATCTATCATTTTTATAGGTTATGAACAACATAGCATATCTATCCAGCGGGGAAAAATTACAACATAGTTATGTTCTCAGAGCATCATTGAAATAAAATGAATTTTTCTCATCAAAAAATAGTTTTGTTTTGCTTTGCCTGATTAACTGTAACTCTAGCAAATACTACGAAATCGATGACGTGGTCCATGAACCCACAGTTGTTCCTGTAGTGTGGGACATTTCAAGCTCACTTTGGAAGGTTTCCCATTACTCTCTTTACATAAGTTACAAGCCTCTCTGTGGGCACAGAAGAAATGTGAGGGGACTCCAGAACTTTCTCCCTGCTTAAACTCTGTCTTCTTCTGTGCCATCTCCTTTGGTGATAACACCTATCTGCTGCCAAGGTAGGAGCTATGCTCTGATCTCATCCGTCTCTTCCAAAAATCAAATCCAATCTCAGGTCTCATCTCGATGCAGCACGTACGGACCTTGGAAATTGCATTCCCATCTTCTCTAAGGCCGCTGGTTTGGTCAGTATCTCCATTGTCTCTCACTTCCTTTACAATATCTTTCCACCTACTTGTTCCCTCTTTTGTCTTCTTCCACTTATGATCCCTCCTCCTCCCACCCACCAGAATTAGCAACTTTAAAATAGAAATCAGGACATGTTGCTTTACCCACCACAGTTGAAATTGGAAGTTCATCCACGTTTCTCAATTGGATTTGCAAGATGTTCATATTGAGATTATCTGTGTATGTTTCATATACTGTGCTGTAAATTACACACATATTTGGGATAGATTATTAGTGACATGTGATGAAATATTTAATTTAGAATATATTATGCTATTCAGTGCTTTCCTTTATAGCAAATCTTTTTTTTTAACGCATAATGTTAGTTAATGCAATTTATAGCAAGCTTGGTGTGCAAATATAGAATTGTATTTTTAGAGAATATAGTTCTCTTTTTTAAGTGGATAGGTTTGTGGATTCTGGTAGAAAGAGCAAAGCAGCAGATCTCCTTCAGAACTAAGATGGAAAGGTTACATATGTAGTTATTTGCCAGAGTGATGAGAAAATCCATGTATCTTCTTATTGAAAATTGGGAAGTTTATATGAAAGCCAGTTGCTGTGCCTCAATTAAGTTAGCAAATATGAATGTCAATATTATCACAAATGCAATATTGGAACTGATGCTTAGTTCTGTCTTGAATGTAATGATTAAATTAAGTCTCGTTTTCTACTCCATCATATTGAATAAGGAGTAAACAATCTGCTAGTTTCCTTGTCACAGAAATCTCATTGGCATGTGTGTGTGTGTGTGTGTGTGTGTGTGTGTGTGTGTGTGTGTGTGTGAGAAGAGGTAAACAGAGTCATCATTGCACTACTGCATTACTAAGATGGTAACATAGTCATAGCATACGAAAATTGGAAATCTATAGGATGGCTATGCTGGGAATACTTTTCTTAAGGCAGAAAACATTAGATCATTATATCTTTCTGAGTATTTTTGTGCATTTTAAATAACAACAAATAACACAGTTATGGTTTAGAGTGTTAATTCCTCTGTAACTATTTATCACTTTGAAAAGATATCTGAGTAAAATCACACACATGCACAAACACATCCACACACACACACAATATATATATATATAGTTCAGTAGGAGGATGATCAAATCCCATAAACAAAAGTCAAATGAAAAGAGGACCATTTATGCACTGTAAAATAATCACAGCCTGAAAACCACAGCATATCCTTCTTCTCTTGTTGGTAACCTGCATGCCAGCTTTGATGTTACATCGAGATTTGGCAGTATTACACATACTTTATTCAAGGGTTGCTTGCAGTGAAGACCCTCTGTTACCACATCCCACTAACAATATGGAAAATTGGGGAAGGTGGCAGTAAAACCTGTCTGTGTATCAGAAGTAAGTTAATCAGATTTTGATACCCCTAAACTGATACAGTGCACAATATTGATAGCCATTTGCTGCAGTAAATGCTTTCTTGGCAGGAAATCTGCAGTAGCAGAGTAATTTGGACAATGAAGCATTTGACAACCAACCCATCAAAGCATGCACCCTAAGGAAGTTGCTCACTTGTGGCTCTCCATTCAGTCAAGCATTGGAGAAGCAGCGGCTACATAGGAAAATCAATTTAAAATCAAATAACGGCAAAGCTATTTATTCTCTTGCCAAAAGGGGACACAGCCACATAGTAGATTATACTACCTGAGGTTACCCATGCCCCCTGAGATTCTTTGGAGTGCCAGTTTGTGATTCATTAATAAACATGATTTAAAGCTGTGCTATTAATGTTCCCCAAAGATGGATTTGTGCTAAGTGATACAAGATAATTCATAGTTGTCTCTCATGCAGGGTGCTAGAAGTAATCAAAATATGCAAGATGATGTTCACAACATCAAAGAAAAAAGATTTCTAGGGAATATGTGCTTGATGTTATCAATATGGAAGTTTGCCTTAACACTGGACTAGAACATGATGAAGGATTTAAAAAAGATAGAGACATGTCCAGCTCCAAAATTAAGGAAGCGTTTCTTTGAAAATTAGGTTTTATGGTATTTTGTCATATTAGGTTAAGTAAATATGTAGAATTATTACACTTGTCCCACAGTTGTCATTGCGTTAGTGGAAAGATCATGAAGAAGAGCACTTTAGTTCCATTTGCACAGTTACCTAGTGATTTTTTTCCCTTTATTTTTATATTCAACAGAGATTTTAAGAGAAAAGGAGACATAAAGAGGTCTTCCACCTGCTGGTTTATTTTCCAAATGGTTGCTTGGGCACAGCTGACCTGATTTGAGGCTAGGAGCTAAGAGCTTCTTCTGGGTCTCCCATATGAGTGCAAGAACCCAAAGACTTGACTCATTCCCTGCTACTTTTCCAAGTGATATGCAGGAAGCTGTATTGGAAGTGGAATAAATGGGACATGAACCGGCTCCCATTTAGGATGCTGGCACTGAGGACAAAGGACTAGCTTGCTGCACCACTGCCACAGCCCCACTCTTGTAATTCTTTGCTCATTTTTTCCTACATGAAAATTGATTTTACATTCACGATCCCCCCTACTTCGCTCTACAGGGCATATAAAGCACAGAGATGCTCTATTGGTGAGTTATGAGATACATATAGAATGTGACAGGAAGAACTTGGTGTTGCCAAGAAACTAAACTCATCATCCTGTATGTGGGCAGTATTACCAAGCTAGGTGATTTGCTACAGTCAATGTAGTCACCGGCATCATTGTGCCATCAAGAGCAGAAACAAACCCTTGTAAGCTAAAGGAAAACAACATTGGAAAACGTTTCAAAGGTCACCATCAAAAAGAACCGCAAGCTTGAAATTCCAAGATTCTATTCTCATGAAAGAAGTAAGGCAAACAGTATTAGCATAGACAGAATGTGTAATCTTTGTCACCTAGGAAAACCAACAGAGTGAGCAATGAGACAAATTCAAAAAAGAAAAGCCATATTACAGGTATATGACAAGCAATTAAAGAAAAAGTTCCATTTCTGCACTTCGTGATTTACTTTTACTCTTAGTTTGTAACTGTTTTTAATAAAATAGTCCATTGCTTTCCAAATATTGTGGATATGATAGTTTATTTATATATGATTTTGGATTATTCTTTCAATGGAGCCTTTCCCATTTTTTTAAACTTCCTGATGGGCAGATATAATCACCATGATGGGAAGGGATATTATTGCCCAAATGCTGGTGCTGGACTTGACAAGCCATTCCTGACCTGGGCAAATACAGTGAAACCAATTGAAGATTGACTCGGAGCTCAAAGACCAGGTCCCCTCTTGGTCTAGTCTAGAACAGCAGAGCTTGAGGGAGCAGTTTCCTAGCCAGGTGATGTGAATTCCATTCCTGTTACTAACAAGCTGTGTCACCCCAACACCCACACCCACATGTACATCCATATTTTAAATAGATATTATACCAACAGAATTTATAAATTTATTTTGGTGCGGAAAATTTCTAAAGTACATGCATGATTTCATAATATGAAATTCTTATGAGATTTTAAAAGTTCTTTCTTTTTCCCTCCCTCTTTCATTTAGCTATTTGGTAATTATATGTACTTTATGCAGTATTTCTGAATTTCCACTATTGACTGAAAAACACCATTTGCAAGTGAATTATGAAGCAATAAGGCTGTGCAATTAAATATGGCACTTTAGTGCCTGAACTTTCACATACTCTTTAAGATGTGATAACTTCTTTGTTAAAAATGAACTCAAGCTTACTGTCCCTCGGTGATAGATGATGCAGGAGGCTATTGGGTGGTTTTTCTCTTCTTCAAAGTGAGCATAGGGATCATCACTCTTTGCACTTCCATTTCTTTCCATCAACATGGCACCCACACTTTTTCACAGCAAATCTACTGCAAGCTTCAAGCCATTCAGTGCCTTCATGAATAATTTCACAGAAATATACAATCAACACATCCTGCTCTATGATGTATTCCTTTAAAATAGCTCTCTTCCATGCATCATGGATGTTCAACAATGCTGATGTACATGTTCACAAGCAAATCATACACCTTATTCTGAAAAATAATTCAAGTTTTACTTGTTTGATGTTAGTACTGCGAAAATTTCATAATCATGCAACTCTAAGATAAAAGGCTCATTAAGAAGAGTGGATGTTACTTATTTGAATTAAATATTTAAGCCCTGAGTATGCTGTTTCTCATGCGTGGAGAAAAATCCACTTTTAAAGTATTACATAGTTAACAAACATTTATGAAGGTGTTAAATTGATATAGTGAAACTGAACAAAACATAAACTTTATTTGATGAGGTTAAGTTAATTCATGTAGCCTTAATGCTGTTAACTACATTCAAAATATGAAGCTAAATACTTAACTCTAGAAACTTGACATGTCATTTAACGAATTTTGAGTAAACAGTAGGGATTTACTTTTGGACATTCACTAAAGGCATTTGTTTGACACACGTACCAAAGAATGGTGAGCAAGATAGCCTCACTGAATTATGGGATTCAGTTTTTGGATAAATGATTATTTTTAAGAAGTTATGAAAAGGTTAACTTGTAAAAAGGTTCACTTCAGAAACATAAGGTTCCTTAAACATGTAAGGAAAAATAACTAATCATTATAATGAACACATCAGTGACCCTTAGAATGGGTCCAATTGGGAAAAAGCTTTCTATCAAATTGGGGAAAGAGCTGGATTTAAAGTGATGTAAAGCAGGGGGATTTTGCAATTCTAAACTTTCAAGAAGATTTTTCTGAAAGCTTCAACTGGAGAAGATACAAAGCGATAAAGGAAATAAAAGTCGCATTAATAGGTATCATCTGACATCATCCAGCCGCATGGCTTTCTACCATTTTTCATGGTTCTTATCAAATCTACAGGCCAATCTAGCAACCCGTTCTAAGAGCAGTTGACAGAATTAACAAAGGCAGTAGACATCTTGTCACCGCTGTATCTTCCTGATGTGTTGGAAGACTCCTTATCTTCCTCGGAAGTGCCGAGTGCCTATACTCTGATGATTGCCAAGCACGGACTTACCAGTGTAAGAAACCAAATCATGTGAAACTAAATCCAAAATTCCACAAGGAATGGGGTCAACCTATCAGTGAAAATAATAGCCCATTTGAGCGCTTCTTCTTTCTCTGACCGGAAGGCACACTCTGCAGAATCCTCTGGGGACATTTCCTAAAGCACTTTGAAAGCTCACACATGTGTGCTGTGATTTTTTTTAAGACAGCAAGATACCCCACTTGGGGAATACGATGGACTCCAGGAGAGTGAAAAATGGTACAAGTGGGAAAGATTCTTGGGCATGTGCAGAGAGATTTTTGCATAATTTAATGCTGTTTCTGTTTTCTAAAGCTGAAATAAAGATGTTAGCAAGTTTATAGAAATAGTGCCTGCTACACAGTAGTCCCTGTATGGCCAAAACCTACTCTAGTAGATTTTCCAATAGTGCACAGCATGCATCTGTGACTGAGACAAAAATCAATGCTTATGGATTTAGCAGTGTAATCCTATCACTTGTTTTGTGAGATATTATTTGAAATGTAAAGTACGTTAAGACTTAAGTGAACTTGGAAGCCTAGAGACTCTGGAGAGTTTCCTAGCATTCTATTTATTATTGATCAGAGTATTTTTGTATTGTCTCTCTACTCCCAGCTCCAGTTATCCAGCCCTCACCCTCAACTAATCATTTTTAAATGTTGTGCATCAGAATCAGTAAACAAGTATGGTTTTTTAGTTACTATATTCAAAGGAAGTAGCAATCTTGAAGTCCTCAAGCCAAGAAAAAAAAATCATATGGTAAGCTGGATTGTCTTAAAGCAAATACTTGTCAAGCAGTTGTTGAATTGTAATGTGACAAAGGAAATGCTTCCTCTAAACTTACATAATAGAAAGTCAGTGAGTTAGATATGTCCAAGTAATCTTTAATGATTCCAAATTATTGTGTTTAGTTTTATCAAAAGTCAGCACTGCAAAAATTTTAGAAATTGTAGACTTTAATTTTACTAGCATTTTAAAAATTACAGGCTTGCTCTGCCTTCAGATTCATCCTGCAATGCATCTGAAACGGTTGTAGTTACCTGGGTTTACTCACTCATTTGTTAAGTAAGTATCTACCGGAAACATAGAATGTGCTGAGTACTGGCAAAGTCTAAGAGATGGATTATTTTCTAGACATCTCTGGCAGCAGTTACAAACTGGAATGTACATATGCCACATTTATTAATGTAAAAAGGTTGACTTCCTTTTAGTTTCTGAGATGATCATCAACCATAAGGGCCTTAGAATATCTTAAAATAGCTCCTTGTACTTCACTTTAAGCAATACCTTTGCCATTCCTATTTTGAGATAAAAATCTTAACTAAGTAAGGACACTTCCCATTAGTGATCATATCTTTCTCTGGAGCTCTGACTTTTCATCTCCATTCGATATGTGGTTTAGACCTTGCATTTACCATATACCTGTGACAGGAAGAATTCGGGTGCAAACCTATCTGAATTGTTAAAATTTTAATTCTCTTCCTCTCCAGTGTACTTTTTGGAGAAAGAACATGAATGACAGTGCAAGTTAGGCCATTCTCTACACAAACTCCTGAAATTTCTATCATCTAGATGGCTTTTAGACATGGACAAAAGTCCTGGATAAAATGACTGGGCTTGGGTCCAAAGTAGGGCATAAATGAAATGATTCAGAAACACTTTCATCCATGCTCTGTGTATGAAAATAATTACTGGAAGGAGGAGTAGGAGGAAACATGCCCTGTTGGCTGTAGCTCTTCTTGCTTGGATGTTTCTGGCCACGCCACACAGATCACTTACTGGGAAGGAATCCTTGTGAACACTGTAGGCACCCCAGATCTTATCTGCTTCTACATGCAGTCTGAGTCTTCAGAAAGTTATTTCGTCTTTAAAAGAGCACATCCACAGAATGACCTTCAGCTACTATTAATCCATCTAAATGTAGGGCGTGAAGGCAACACACAGCTGCCATCTGTCAGCGGAGAATCCCCTGTCACCTCCCCACCCCACTCTCCACAAAGTCCTCTTGAGACTAAGATAACGATAACGTAGGGAGAAGTCTTTCTTTGCTGGCAAGGAAGGAGTGCATTTAGACCAATCATTAAAACCCATTACCTAACAAAGTGCTCGTTCTTGAGGAACACAGTGATACTTGCTGATGAATTAATCAGCAAAATTGACTCTCCGAAAGTGAGATTAGCAGTCTCAGAAAAGATCAGAATCCAGGAGATGCCAAAGTTGTGGCTGATGCCATAAATCATCCCTCAATTAGAGGGATTTCCTCTTGATGTTTCAAACGGTGTCTGGGTTTGGTCTCTTTGTTGTTCTGTACTGTGCTATAGCTGGGGCAGGAACAACCACCAAGGTTTTCCTGGAGCTTCAGAGAGAGAACCGTTTACGTGAATAATTGATCATTCAATTAGTAAAGCAAATGTTGAACAGTTGGACAGCTCTTTTTATCAGTGTTGAGGGGAAGTAATTGGCTGTAGTTCATTATAAAACAGAAAATTGAAAAGTGTGATTTAAGAATAGCGTTAAATACTATCGCTCCCACCAAATGAAACCCTCCTACCTGCTCTTTCTGTCCTTGTTATTTGATTTTCTTTTCCTTTCGTGCACTCATGTTCCAAAATATAATCAAGCAGCTGATTACATTCCCTGAATATTACTGAAGAATGTTTTGCTTCTCCCCCACTTGTGTCTGATGTTAAATAATTCTGCACATATGAGGCTGGTGAGGGGAGAAGAGTGTTAGCATAATAATATCCTAAAACAAAGAAAAGACAGGTAATTATGATTATCCTGATAAGGGGCACAGTAGAAACTTGGACTGTGCTGGGTTGCTTCTGTTTGTGATGTGATTTCAACAAAAAATACATGAGTGTCAGGCATGTGGCCTCCTGGATGAAATGCCCAAATCCCAGTACAGATGCTGGCAGCCAGCAGGTGAAAGGCCAAATGATTGGGCTACCACGCAAGACATGGGAGACCAGGACTGAGTCCCCAGCATCCCTCAGCAGACATTTGGGACTGGATCGACAGATGAACGCTTTCTCAGTTTTTTCTTTTTCCTTCTCTGCCTCTCAGATCGATAAGGGCAAAACTAGGAAATGAAAGAAAAATGCTTGCACATTAAGATAATCTCCATGTTGAGTTTTTAACAGTAAAATATATAATGGATGCATGGTATGTTATAGCCAATAATAAAGCTTTATCTTAAAAGAGGCATTTTGGCACTGGTTTGTTCTTTCTTTTACCTAAATTTTCATATCAGTTATGTAGTTACACTCTTAAGCCCATTCAGATTTATTTTACGGTGTCTCAGAAACCACGATTGTCATTTTTAAATTTAGCTTTACATTTGTTCACCTATTTCTTAACTAAATTGTTATGGAGAGTACTATGCGACAAACAAGGGGATTGAAGAAGAAAATAAAAGCAAGAATATGCCCAGTTCCCAGTCCCCTACATATTTTCAGTCCGTAATGCTTCATCTGTGTTGTTTTTCACATCAATTCTTCTGTTTAATTCTTGCATTGTTTTTTTTTAAATAACTCCTATAACAATGCACTTATGTACACATGATACTATGGCAACATTAGTTAGCTTCCTGAGACTCAGTGATGCCCTTTTTCCATGACATGGTGTATTTACTTATAGGACTTAATTTCTATATTAGATTTCCATGCTTTGCAGCCACTTTTATTTCCTCTTGTGGGGATCTTGTTGCACCAGGCTGTTCTACCCATAACCCTCTCTTAGAGGAACTGCTGTCCTAGACTTTAGTCTCAAAAGGATCTGTGTTCTGGCCCTCTTCCAGCTAAGCCCTTCTCACCTACCTCCTCTTCTAGATGGTGTCATGAGGCCTCAAATCACCCTCTTCGGAGCCTCCATGTATTATTCCCCTCTCTTCTCAAGTTGAATCTTGCTATCAGTGTGTGAATCGCTAGGTCTGAGGATCTGACTACAGAGATGTGGACAGCATTTGGCAGTGTACTGGGATGGTCACAGAGTGTGAACAGGTCTGCTCATGGCAACTAAAGACATGGAAAAAAGCAAGCCAATCCTTCCCATGTCTCCACAAAAAACACAGCACCTAAAGGATGATAATTTAGAGCACCACCATACCAGAAATCCCTGGAAATCTGTTTGTCAAGACGGCAGGATAACAAATGGTTCAGTTAATAGTTGATCCCCTTCACTTAAAACCTTGATTTACACAGACATGTGGTGCAGGCACCTCCATGTGCACACTACCCTAAGCCCTGCAATTATTATAGATAAATCTTGGTTGAAATATTACTTTCCACTGCTTTCTTGCATTATTTTCCTGATTCATTTGAGAAGTCAGTTTTGACATCTTCTTCCTGTTTTCTTAACATCATAGCACATGTTTCCCAAGTTTGATATGAAGATGTAGACCTATTAATAGTGTCATTAAAAGGCTAGTTCAAACCCATTCTTCAAGTTCATGGAGAGATGACAGTTGCAGCCCAATGGGAAATGAATCCTCATTTCTGGTTATTTGATTACAGGTTACCATCAAAACAGCTCCATTACATTTAGACTTAACACTAAAATGGAATATATTTAGGCATGCCTTCTTACTCTGAAGTCTAACAAAGTTAACAGGCAAAGGTGTAGTAGGGGAAGCATGCCATCCACTTTCCATATCAGTAAAACAAATTTGTGTCTGTCTCATTTTTTTAACGGCTAAGTTTTTTATGCTGTATAGTCTAGAGGTCCATTCACTTACTCAGTAGCTGTTTATGCAATGCCAATCCTTTGCATGTGGCTGGGCTAGTGCTAAGGATATAACAGTAGAACAAACATTTAGTATGTTAAATTTATTTTATTTTAAAAGAGATATATATGTATATAACTTACTTGAAATTCAGAGTTGCACAGTGGAAGAAGATAGAGAGATCTTTCATCTGTTGGTTTACTACTCAAATGTTCTCAACGGCCATAACTAGGCCAGTCCAAAGCTGGGGGCCAGGAGCTTCTTCCATGTTCCACCTGAGTGCAGAGGCTCAAAGCCTTGATCATTCTCCACTGCTTTCCCATGCTGTAAGCATAGAACTAGATCAGAAACAGAGCAGCTGGGACTCAAACTGGTACCACATGGGATCCCATGCCACAGGCTGAGTATTAACCTATTATGCCACCATGTTGGCCCCATATAATTCCTTTTTAACAAATCAGCATATGGTCAAAGCATGTGCTAACATTAAGTCTTCAAAGAAAAGAAACAGTGACTAAGGATATGGATCCCAGGGAAGGTTCTCAGAGGGGCAGAGAGGACAAGGTGTGCAGGTACCTGGAGGAGAGGGTCCTAGTCCAGCAGAGATTTTTCACAAGAAGTGAAGGAAAACCAAGAAAGAAGAAATAGCTGGGGAAGAGTTGAAATGGAATAAATGGTGGGAAGTAGGATGGGAACATGGAGTCAGCTCATATGAATAATGGCTATTCTAGACCATGGCCAGAGAAAGCCAACTGAGGGTTTTACATTGGTGTTGTGGCATGCGTTTATGATTTAAATAGCTCACTGTGACTGTCAGAGTTTCAAGTAAAAGGGAAGACTGTAAGGGAATTGTGCCAGTACTCTACGGGAAACAAAGAGTCTTGCAGGATGTAGTTGATTTGGGAATAAATTTGGTCCTGTGGAAATAAGATCTTAATTGCTCCTAGATAGAAAGAATACTCGCAGACTGTCCTATCCACCTTCCCTGCCTGCTGTTCTCACTTTTCAAGCTTTATGTGAAGGTATTGATGCTTGAAGATTCCTGAGTCTGGTGTTGCTGTCTACAGTCTGCTTCTCAGCACTGGAGTTGTACTCTCGTCATCATTGCATGCTCTGAGCTCTACAGAATCACTTCTGAGTACATGGCTTAGATGCAGAGCAAAAAGATCTCTCATGTGTTAGAAACCACCAACTGCAAATCATTCAAGCTTTGTTTTAAAAACTGTGTTTTACATCTGTTTCTAATGTAAGATGCCTCCTATCTAGTTTTGATTGTGAAATGAATGTTGATTTTAAATAAGAATATGATGTGAAACAAACAAGACTAAAATATTGAAGTTTAGGCTGTTAACTTCCAAGAAAATGTTTTTGGGTACTTCTCAATTCAATAGAAGGAAAGAGGAAGGCATGAAAAATTGCTTTACAATCAATGATATGCCTAATGTAATGCCATGTTGATAGTGGCTTTCCCGTGTGTGACAATGGAGGGAGTGCTGCCTTACCAACTGAAATATCCCAGAGATGGCTGCGTCTGCATGTAGGTCAGTGGGTTCACCTGCTTCCATCCTCCACTGTGTGGATGCCAAGCATTTAGAAAGCAGCTGTTCTTCTAAATATATTAAGCAATTTACTTTAGGTAATGTAGCCTATAAAATTTTAATTTTGGATTAAATAAACCATATCCTTCAGCATGCCTATTGTACCTTGATATTCCAAAAATGAAATATAGGCCTATTTAGTGACTTTCTTCTTAGGAAGGTACACTGGAGAAGGGTCAATAGTTTCCTAATGAAAGCAGTCAATAGCAATTCCTCTTAGGAAACTCAGGGAAATTAGCATTAAACAAAAAGCATGGGTGTTCTGGGTATTACACAATTATGCGACAGGATTCTTATGTGTTTTAGAAACTGGTTGCAGGCGGCATTGCATCCAAAAGGTAACTGATAGGAAGCAGTGGAATTACCTGCTGCTCCTGGCTGCACTATAAGCAGAAGCCAGAAAGGCACATAGTTTGAAAAGCTTTGCCGAGAAACACAGAACATGGTCTTTATACATAAATTGTCAAAGGTTACTAAGGGTTATTGCATTTTAATGCTGTGATTTAAAAGAGAGCAGATGTTGTACAGAATGAGAATTTGAATTAAAGACCAATATGATTTATGGCTTCTCAAGTGCTCTTAGTGCTTTGTGCAGTGAGGTTTTGAGCTTGCTTCCTTCTATGAAAAGCTATTTGTTTAACAAACATGATATAGCTCATGTGTTTCCTGTGTTTCATCCATATATTTATTTAACACTTCAGGTACAACTCTTGTGCTTCCTGTGCTATGTTCAAATTGACTCCTTTAATTTCCACAACAATAACCTAAAGCTGGTAATAATAATAACATTCTTATGGCTTAGATGAATAAAAGAGAACAGAGAAGTTAGTTCACTCTCAGGCATTCACTCAGGTGCGAAACGGAGGATTCCAGGAATGAGTGTTTTATACAAGTTCTTGGCTCTTAACCAACCATCACGTACCATCTTAATTATTTTCAGAGCAATCAAAGGCCATGACCTTAAGTATCATCTCCAGCTTACTTGAATACACCAGAGGAGAAAAAAATCTTAAATATTTCCATTTCTTCCTGATGGTACCTGTAGGTTCAGTTCATCTTAAAGTACAAAGTCAAGTATGCATTATGCAAAGTAATAATAGCAGTCTGCATTGTCTCACATTTTATATACCTTAATTATTCTATGACACTATTTCTGCCAAAATATAAACCATGGGAAAGAAAGCTCCTGAAGCAAGCATAACAGTGGTGATCATTTAAATGAAGTCCTGCTGAAGACAGACGGGCTTTCGATCTGTGTTTAAAGGCACTTCCCAGTTAAAAAAAGAAAATTGGTCATAAATATTGAGCCAAGAGAGTTTATCTCTTTCCTCTGCAGCATTTAAATAAATAAAAAGCAAAAAGAAAATCGATGCTTGCTATTTTCTATTGCCAACTCTAGTTTATTGCATTGTCTAATTAACATTTGACATACTGTGTAGTGTCTTAGAACACAGAGCAATCACCAGGGACCTGAAGCAAATTCCACTGCTATGATTTTGCTAGATCTCTTAAGCAAAGCTCTAATACACAAGCAAATTGCAAAAACTTCAAGGACTCTTTTAATGTTTTAGAAATTCTGCTCTCCTAGGTGCCTTTTGTCCATTGAGGTCTATCCAAAAATCAATGACAGCTATTGTAAAAATCATAGATGATAATGAATGCCATGGGCTTAAAGCTTGTAAACACGGGATATTATACCTTGTCTTCCTTTGTCCTTGATGTTATTTCAAGTTCAATAATGGAATATACTCCCACCCCATTGAATACAGCCATAACTATTTTCCCTCATTTTCATCCCCTTTTGCAACTCTGTGTAGATGATTTACTGAACATGTACTAAGCTCCTACTACATGCAAGCTTAATTAGACTGACTGTCGAGAGCAACCCAAGTTAGTGTTATCGAAGCAAGAAATGATATTAATTAGTATGCTGAAGAAATCTATACAAACTTCAAAAGGAAGGCAGTATACGATCTCTGGGTCTAAGGACAGGTTGGATTTTGCAAATTATGGGATGGTAATTAGGCATCCAATGCCAGGTGGCTTGAAAACAACATAAAAGAAATAGAATGACTAGGGCCCAGCGCGGTGGCGCAGTGGTTCAGGTCCTTGCCTTGCCGGGAAAGCAGTCAAGGATGGCCCAAAGCTTTGGAACCCTGCACCTGCGTGGGAGACCCGGAAGAGTCTCCTGGCTTCAGATCCGCATAGCATCGGCCGCTGTGTTCACTTAGGGAGTGAATCATCGGACAGAAGATCTTCCTCTCTGTCTCTCCTTTCTGTATATCCGCCTTTCCAATAAAAATAAAATAAATCTTAAAAAAAAAAAGAAAAGAAATAGAATGACTCAAGGATTTTATCCGTTCACTCAATAGCTATTTACTGAACACTGTGTTTTAGAAGCCATTCTGGTCAACTGCAAGGATGAGTATATCAATGAACAAAAAAGACAGGAAACGCTGTTCTTGGCAAAGTCGAAATTTTTGTTAAGTTGAAATTGGTAGTAAATATTAGAGAAATAGATAAATTTTTGATAAGTTAGGAGCCTGTAGAGGTGACATGTGTGACAGAGTGAGAAGTGTAACTATTAGAGTGGTTAGGGTGGAAGGGCTGTGTAAATTCAAAGAAGATTAAATATAAGAATAAAAAGTCAAGAATTGAGAACTAGTACCAACAATTATATTAAAGCTGAGGGCTAAAGCCTCAAATTATCGAAGTTCTACATGTCAGAGAAGGCTAGAAGTAGACTTAAATATCATGTTACTTCTAAAAGCTTGTGGAAAACAGAATTATAAAAAGTGTTTGAAATCCAAAGTTTTATTTTTTCTTTTCCTTTTAAAGATTCATTTTATTTGAAGGGCAAAGTTATAGACACACACAAAGAGAGAGAATATATTTCATCCACTGGTTCACTTCCCAAATTGCTGCTAGTGTGGGCCGAGTGGAAGCAGAGAGCTGTCTCCCACTGCCTTCCCAAGCAAACCTGCGGGGAATTGGATTGGAAGTGGAGCAGCCAGGACTTGAATGCAATGATTAACTTAACACCCTGGCCTGCAGCTCTGCTCCCCCACCAGAGACTTTTAATAAAGCACATTTTTTAAGATCTCTCGTACATTTATGTATGAAAAATGTTGTACCCAAAATAAACTTCTTTGAATTATACCTTCCGTGAGCTATTTCAAGCACCTTCATATACAATCTGTGTTATCTTACCAAGTGTATGACAAATAACTAATCTATTAGTGTCTCTCTCTCTTACACTTCTGAGCATTTAACATTCTTTCATTGTGAAACATTGTTATTCTTTTGTTCTCTTCTTTTGCTCCAGCTCCTCAGTGGGTTTAAAGCAACAGTTGAGGCAGGAAACCATGAAAGTTCACTCTGTCTTGGTTTGACTTCATGATCTTGACCAAAACTTGCTTTTTCCACTCTTTCATGCCTTCTCACATTGGCTGAAAAGCATAATAAAAATTTTATTAATTGCAAAAAAATCTGCATATACATACATACAGGCTTCTTTGTAATATATTTTTTAAGATAACATTACATATTTATTATGCCAAATCTACTGACTTCTGCAGCAGATTTGGATTTGAGTGGAATTAAACTCAATCATAAGGGATTTTGGAAAGTTATACTTTCATATTTGAGTATTTATGTATTGATTATTTTGGACTATTGATCACAATAATTACCTGGAAAATTTTAGAATCCTAAGTTATCTAAATTGGCCAACTATTTAATATTTTGGCCTTTTTACAGTAAGGATAATAATAAATAAATAAAAGATTTTAAAATAGTTAGAATAGCATAGAATAACAAGTAGAATGCTTAAATAATGAAGATATTTTGTTAAATTTATAAGGCAGTTGTTGGTTTGATAGAAATTTTATATGTAAAATTTAATGGATTTGTAATATTTTAATACAGTCTTGAGGTTTATATATATATGTATATATAGGTAGTATAAAAATAATGTACTCTTAATACTAAAATATAATATTATACATATTGCATAATATATTAGATATTTTATATTAATCAGGAATTGCTAGGAGTTATTCTGTGCGTTAGAGAGTTATATGCTTAAGCAATTCAAGGTTTAAACGAAAGATAATTTACTCCAAAATCTTTTAATTTGTTATCAAATATCTGTTAAGATGGCAGGTAGTCAGCCGTGTGTCTTTTCTTACATAATTAATTTAAAGATTATTCTGCTATATAGTGAGGACAGCCTGTTTGAAAATTGTTAAGTGTTACTGTTGTCTGTGAAATGCACATTCTGTGCTTTTATTAAACATTATAAAATGTGCATCTATTTTCCTCCTTGTATGTCTTGAAATGTGTGGTCATTTCTTTGGAGGCTCATTTCTGATCTCTCCATATTTTCTGTAAGCAAAGAGTAATGCCAAAGACAGAGATTATGGGCTTCTAGTTGTTTATTGACAAGCAGGCACTGTAAACATTGTTCAATTCAGTTTTAGATGACCAGAATTAATATCCAGCTAATAAGCATGCTACTTCAAATAGTAAAACCATTGTGCTCTCATCAAGTTTGGAAAACCAACCTCAACACTCACTAATCAATTCTCCATGCAGGCACACCAGCTGGTAGCAGTTATCCAACTCTCCTTTGGAAACATTATTTCAAATAGACAACCTGTCAGCTCTGTAGGAGTAGTTGAAACTGGTAACAACGTTTAGTTAGACTCTTGGAATAAGGACATTGAAAGTATAGGTGTATTTGCATTTGCCATCTGTAATTCTTCATTTGGTAAAAAGGAATACTGAGAAATAGACCTTTATCACCAGAAAAAAATTGATATTTTTTTTTATTAACAGGAAACAATTGTCTGGGAGCTTCTGCAGACAACATTTCTGGCTGGTAATAGGGAGTAACACACTCCTAAGTATGTTATTGGACAGTTCCCTTTGTAGTAGCAGTATAGCTTAGAATGAAGCTCTATAGTCAGGTCAGAGAGGGTTCAGCTTCCTGCACAATCAGGACAAAACCATATGACTTCGGGGAAACCTGCCTTCACCTAGCCTTGAATTTCCTCATCTGTATATAAGGGACATGTTTGAGTTGAACAGTACAAAGTTTTAAGAAGGCCACAGGTATCATGTGCTGCATACTCTGCCCATACTCACTAGGCCCCCAACAGTTGATGGAGACTTTCTGAGAAAGGAATCGGAACTGAGTCATCAGAAGATGGTATATACAAGCCAAGACAGGAAAGAAAGACTATCAGATAATTATTTTATGATATTCATTCTACAGTAATCAAGCTAATAAGTTACTCAAGATATGTTAGAACATTGTTTATTTTATACTGCTCATGTCTTCTAACACCATTAAAGTTTGTTAGAAAAAAGCAAAATCATATGTCTGCATACTCCATATCTAGGAATATATAGCTCTTTGTAATTGCAATTTCAGATAATCCTGAGAGGAAAAAACAGTGGGTATGCTGTGATCAACATCTTAGTCTGAGTCTTTTGGAAATTTACCTGAATTGACAATTTAAGAAAAAAAAATTGCTTTGAACTACAAAGTAAATGGTTATGTACATGTAAAACACACAGGGATATCCACATGGGGTGCTAATGTCAGTGCTTACATCAATTGCCATTCAACTTCTTGTCTTCCAGCAAGATTAACCTTTACAAAGGTGAAGAATATTAGTTATTCTAGGTTGCAGTCATTCGGTCAAACTTGTCAACCTTTTAAAGAAAGGAGTGGAGTGGATGAACCTGCATTAGGCCATCCTTCTGTGAAACTTTGTCTTGTCATTTCCTTTTCAGACAAAGTGCTTGTAGGTGGTGTGATTAAGTGGCCTATTTTTAATGAGGTTTGCCTAGTTCATATTCTACAGGCTTCTTTCCAGAGATCCATAGAGGCGAATTACCACAGTGTGACGGGGCAGGAGGAAAACGTGCTCCTCAGCAGCTGGGCCACCTAGCAATGCTGATGACAAAATTCCTTCCACAAGGCAAGCAGAGAGTCAGTGGTGTGAACACAAACTTTCTTTGCACCTGGAAGGGGAACAGAAACCACCTGAAGCCTGGTGGCAACACACATGTTACTGACACCTTGGCTGAGTGAACAGGCACCTTCCATGCCACTCTGCATTGAAGCATTGCTAATGCCAACTGCCAAGACAAAGTACCAAGGACAAATATGATGGACTCAATCAGGGAAAGAAGCTTCCACTAAAACCAGAAGTGATCATAGCACTTTCTCTGTTTTCCAAACTAAAGGTTCCAGATGCTGCTTAAGGATACACATAAACAGATGGTGCCATCCAGATTCGAGCAGTCATTTGGCCCACATGGGCACACACGAAAAATGCTATAGTTTTGTTGTTGGCCCAGTAAGACCATAGTGGAGCAGGTTGCCCAGCAGCACAACACTCTTCCACACTGTCTGATCATTTCAAGAAAATGCTATTTATTTGGAAACCAGATTGACACAGTAAATACAGAGGCATTAATAAAACCATGGCTTTTGTTCAGATACTTGCCCATTATAAAAATCACTGACAACGTTGCATCGTGCATTACGTTGAATTACATACTGTTTTGTATAACCCAGTGATTATTTTGTTTATATAATCAGTCATGTGGGGCTTTTCTCATGATACCTTTGTCTTACTGTGATAAAACGTTAATTTATAGGTTGTAATTGCAGAGTCACCCGCAATGGGTGGTGCAGCTTGCTACTTTTGCAACTTCTAAAGAATGAAAAATACAAATCAAGCTGCTAAACCTAAGGGAGCAAAAGAAGGCTAAAAGAACGAAACAGCAATTAGCTGAAAATGAGTACAAACAAACTTTCCTTTTTATGTGGTTCCTGCAATAGAACTTACCTTTGCTAGGAGAAGATGGCAAGAGGAAAACAGAGGGCTTCCCAGTGTCAGGGCAGATACAGCCTGTTGGTAACCCCTAGGTGAGGAAGAATTTAGTGAGTATCAGGAGTCTCTGGTGCTTCAAGTGTCAATTCTGTGATGTTGGCCGATTCACACTTTCTCTCAAGACAATGATAATAAACATATATTATGGTCCTGCATGAAATTTTTAATTTTCTGGTAGCTTCAGTAAAAAGAGAAACTAGTGAAATTAATTTTAAGTAATATAATTATATAACCCAATGTATCTAAAATATTGTCATTTTAATGTGTATCCAATATTAAAACATTATTAATGAGATATTTTACATTTTTATGTATTAGGTCTTTGAAATTTAATGCGTGTTTTATACTTACACTACTTCTCCATTTGGGCTAGCTGTATGTCAATTGCCCAATAGGCAGAAGGGTATGACTGGAAGTTGGTGCACTGTAGAATTCAGCTTTAGACAAAATCTTCTTATTCATAAATAAAACTTTGAAACGGATGCTCATTAGCTCTTTTATTGCCTTAAGCTATGTCCCATAATATCTTTGGGATAGGGAAAAAGTAGATAACAATATTATTCTGAAAGCAGCAAAACATAGAATCACCCTGGAAACAGTTTTGAAAGACTTAGGTTAGCAAAGAAACATTACAATTTTTATTTTTCCTATAGAATTTTGTTATTTCCTGGTGTTTTGTTTCCTGTTCTGGTTGACACATTTTGTATTTTTTAAGTTTTTTTGTCTCTGTAGTATTCAGAGTTGTAATCCTAGACACAGGCAATTGGATCATTGAGGACTTAATTGCTAATGTTGTAAGGTATTGTTAATCTCACCCAAATCTTATTAACTTACATATAGAATGATTTCAGATTCAGTTGTTAAGAAATGTATAAGAGCCGATGGCATGGTGAAGTGAATAAGCCACAGCTTGAAAAAGTTGTATCCCAAATCTGAATGCTTGACTTCAATCCAGGCTACTCCATTGCCAGTTCAGCTTCTTGCTCACAATCCTGGGATGGCAGCAGACAATGATGATTCAAGTGATCTTTGCAACCTGCATAGGAGATCCAGATGATTTCTAGGCTCCTGACTTTGACCCAGTGCTGTCTATTATGGGGTCTGAGGAGTGAACCAGTGGATACCCAAGGGCTAAGGCATCTCCCGCTGATAAGCAGGGAGCTGATTCGGAAGCAGGGCAGCTAGGACTCTAACCACTGCTCTGGTGAAATGCCCATGCTTCAGGCAGAGGATTAGACTATTACACCACCACCAAGCTAGCCCTTCAACAATAAATTTTAATGCATGTTGTAATAGCAATATTTTGACTATGCTAAGTTAAACTAAACACTTAAAACTGATTTTACTTCTTTTCTTTGTTCTTGTTGTTGTTGACCTCATGATTGAAAATTTTAAGATACATGTATGGCTTGCATTTGGTTTGTATTGTAAACACAATACGTCCCTATAGTCAAACAAGCTATGAGAGCATCTCGAACAATTGGTTTGAAGAGTAATAATCTCAACGACAATACATTACTAAAACCTGTGCACCAAAACTGGCTTACAGGTGGGTTCTTAAAGCCCAGAGTTTATGCAACCTGCAACACAGTCATCAGCTAACATTAGAATCATCCTTTAACATTTTGATCTGTGCAATGTTTCTTTCCTTTTCTGTTTCTGAGTTTCTTCTTTATTAATTTAAGTGAATTAATATTTCCGCCCAATGCTGTAACAGAGCCTGCAATGCAGTAGTAAGTCCTATAAATTATAAAGTTTTTTTGTAATTGATACTAAAAAATACCCACAAACTGTTGTACTTAAATTCTATGGGTAGAAAGAAAAAAACATAAACTTATTAGCTTATTGAATTTGCTCTACTAAATACCTCAATGTTCAATTGAGCTACTCATTTTTGATATATTATAATTTCATGCATCACAGATAACTAGACCTAATGTTATTTTAGATGTCAAAATGTTTTTACATCATGAATGTGGTATTCCAATGCTGTACTAACGGGCTGTCAGCATACCAGAGGCTAATTTAGACCGTGTCTGGGTTGCTTTCATGGCCTCAAATGCTTTAGTGAAAGCATCTATTCACTGTCCCGTATCTGTCTTTTATCAGAATAAATTTGTCAGCTCTTTCTAGGGAAGGTAATGTAAAATATTTTCTAACTATGCTGTGTGTATTCCGTGGTAAATCTGAAAACTTCTTCCTAGATAGAAGCAGATAAATTTTAAAAGAACTTCTTAAGTACCTACTGTGAGCTAAATATGGCAAGCTAAATAAATGAAATGTACAGAATACAGCTCAGACAGGATCTATGTGATGAAATGATTAATTACCAGGATAGAGAAAGATAATGTTAATATTAGTATGAAAAATAATAGTGTTCCTGAAGTCTGGGTATGAAAACGTAATTAATTTTAGTGTGCTTCAATTTTCTAGGGTTTCCCAATATACTTGAGAGGAAAACCAATCTTATAATTTAAGGGGTTAACATAGATTATTTAATATATAGAAAAGTTGGGTCATCTAACATCTATGGTGAAAAAAGTAGCAACAAAATATAGTGTTTATAGGGACTGCAGGAATGCATGACAACTCTGGTTCCATATCTAATCTACCATATGGTCTTCGGATATGTTGTTATGCTTTCTAAGCTTGATATCATTCTATGTCGTGCCTAAAGTAGAGTCTCCTCATTCATGGGAAGTGGGATAGCTATCCAAAGCCTTTTGTGTTTTGTTTTTCCATGGGGAGGAAGTTCCAATGACTGGCCAATGCATTGCAAATCTCACTTCCTAAATTCTTTTGAAGATTGAAGACTTATAAAGTCCCTTCCACTTTAACAAGACAATATATACTTGCTAACACAAAGATAAATTATTGTTATTTTTACAACAGTCTTAATGTTTAACTCTGCTATTATAATGTGACAAACTTTTAAGATCACACCTAGAAAAGATATGAAGTCTCAGGCTAGATCTGACTGGTTTTATTCATAATGTCTTTGATGGTTGTAATGAGGAACTGCTAACTTTGAAAACTATTCTGCATCCAAATATTCATCTTGCATTTTATGCTGAAGTAAGTCTTATCGATAATACCCCATTATTACATCTCACAGTGAACCTTATGACTATTATAGTATTTAACTTTTCTAATTCAAGTAGAATATTTTTGAATATGAAGCAATTTTTTTTTTCAAATCTAGAGGAAGCCATGGAAGTGATTGGGATTTTAATTCTGTTATTGTTGGACACCTAGAGACAATTAATTACAGTTCCCCCAATAAGTTTAAGAAGAAAAATTTAAGCTTTGGATGAAATGTGATATCCAAATTGATTAGTAATTTCAATATCCCTATGACTTATTAGTGTGAAATAAAGTTCACCTTGATTTCGTTTCCTCAAAGGAGCATAAAGTTATACTTTCAGCATTTGGAAAGTGGGCTGTTCCAGTGATTTTTGTGACAGAACTAGCAAGTGGGTGGGCAGCAAATTCTGGCTCCAGGATATTTCATGGAACCAAATTCAATTTTTCTTCAATAGAAGAAGAAAATATATTGTATTAAGTCTCATAATTTGGATGAAAAATACCTGCTTCTTAGAAAATTTTGTGGAGTGAAGAAATCCTAGGGGGAAAAAAACTGTTCAGTTCATGGCAGCAAAAGCCTGGATGACAAGGAAAATATTGCCCTGGAGATGAATGTCTGAGCTCGGATCTCAGGAAACCATCCCTCATCTCGGACAACCCACATCTTGTTACTATACTTAGGGTTTATGTTTATTCTCCATAATTTTTCATATGCATTGATATGTAGGACATGCCTGAGTTAGGTCCATGTGTATTAGAAAATGGTCTGGTTTTGAAAAGAGGACTGAAGATCGGTTGACTTTTCCAGCCCTCATCCTTAAGAACACTTTGAAATGAGTCTGAGTCTTTAAAAACAGCATTAAGATAAAATTTTCAAGTAACATGATGAAATTAAACTTCCAAGGAGATTATGTTTGTGAAGAACCCAATGACATAGTATCTTAGAGAATTCTTAGAAATATCTGTTTTATGCAAATCATGCAGGACTCCACAAAGTGTTTAGAAAAAAAAAGTCACAAAGAATATGTAAGTCATAAAGAAAAACCTAAATTATTAAGGGACCGGTAGAGAAGGAAAGTCGTGCAGGCGCTGACAACCAGTTGGTGACGATGAGGTGTTAGTTACTCCGTGTTTAATACCAGGCACCCTCGTAAAGACGTTTTATGTAGAAAATCAAGCCATCTCACAGTTACCTTTGATAGCAGAACATCTTACAGATACAGAGAAGAAGGTCCTCTGCCACCTTGTCTTTGACCTTGGGATTTAGGTGGCTGAATGTCCCTCCAGTCTCAATGAAACATGCAGAATTCCATACACTTTTCACAAGGAGCTGCAAAGTGGGTTTTTAAGATGTTTAGCAACTAAACCAAAGCCCCAAACAGTCATAATGTGCATAGTACAAAACTACTCGGCAGAATGACAAGTGGAATACTTTCTAGGCATTTAAAGTTGTCTTACAGTACAATGGAACATGGTTCCCATCCTTACTATCGACTTCTTACTTGAACACAGGCAGTGTAATAGAAAGGCAGTCCCCTTACACCAAGATGGCTACTGAGCTAGCAGGGATGAAGTCACTCAGAGAACGTTGATACACTGGACATACAGGTGCTTCACATCCTGGAAGTGCACCAAGAGAAAGCGTGAGATTTCATCATACTAGTTAGATTGGAGTTCAATGTTAACTTGTGCATGATTTCTTTCTGGAATTTTCTAAATACTCTTTTCAGTCAATGGTAGGACCTTTGGGTGACTGAAATCATGAAAAGTAAAACCATGTGTAGGGAGCAATTAATCACATTTTGAATTACACTCTGAATCCAATTAAAGCCCATATCAGAAACTAGTTACAGCTCTTGACAGGATCCACACTGAACATAAGCATCTTAGCACAGTTTTCTCAGATGTCTCCTCAGAGCAGAAACGTGTCCAAGCAGCTTAAATGGCACGTGGCACCCCCATCCCCCTATTAAAGTGCCTGGGTTTGATTCCTGCTAATGCACAATCCTGGGAAAAGAAGGCCGAAGTCAATGGCTCCTGTTCCTCGAGAGCTAGACTGACCTTGCTGGCTTCAGCATGTCCCAGTCCTGCTCTCCTCTTTGCATTTGAAGAATGAACCAGTACATGGATGCTCTCTCCTTTTATCTCTTTTGTTCAGATACAATCAGTAAACAACTTTTTAATGTGGTCTTTTCATCAGTATCTCCAGATGTACAGTGTAGCTCGTGGAAATCTTGGTGGAGTCATGTATCTGAGCCAGGAGTTCACAACTGAAACTTACATCCTCCAAACCTTTGATATTTGGGGCAGGCAGGCCAGAGAGTACTCTAAAAACTTTCCCTCCTGGGCTAGAGTGGCAACTTCAGGTTCCACTAGGAAAGATTGAGATGGATAATTTTGAACATGCAGTCAAGTGGTACATCTTAATATGCTGGTAAATACAGGCATGAAATTGCCTCAATTTGTCATTTTAGAGAACTTGTCAAGGCTGGTTCAAATGTTGACATAAAGTTACTTCCCCTAGCAGAGTAAAGATTCAGCATCTAAGTTTGGAGAACCAATCAACTGAGGCTTGGAGGCAGAAGCCAGGAGGGTAACCTGCTCTCAGGTTGAATCCTGAATGAGGCCACACATCTGAAAGGCTGCTGGGGCTATTTTTCCACCAGAGAAGTTAAAAAGTGTTTCCTTGAAGGACTGAAAGCCTTTTTTATACCTAAACAATGAATTACCTTGGCCTTGTTTCAGAGCGGCATTATATCAAAGAATGTTTTTTCTCCTCTCATTCTCTTTTTGTGTGTGTTTGTGACAAATAACAAGAGAGACACAAAGCCTCTTTTTATATAGTGCATATTAATCACTATCAAAATGTCCAGCTGTTGGTTTAATTCAGATTCTAATTTACTTACAGTTATTTTTTCCACTTTAAATGAAGTATTATTGCCGAGGCAACAATGTGAAAGTATGTTGTTGTAAGGGACCTTGGAGTCATAAAAGCGCCACTTGTTTTGCCAAATCATTAATCTGATGTTCCATGAATCTCCCCACTGCCCAAAGACCTCTGTAATCCTGAGATGAGACATTTTGTGTTTGCGGATCCTTGATTTAATGCTGCCTCTGCCAGTCGATCACAGGCAGATGATAGCACAGCCAACCAAGGCCAGCAAGATTTGTGTCTGGTTTGTGTAATGGTAAACCCGTGGTGCCAGCTGTCTGCCAGAAACTCCTTCTCAAAACTTAAGCGTTGCAAGCAGTAATCAGTTTATCTACAAATGAAACAGCCAACAGGAACCATCTTGGTGATTGAAACCATTTGCTGGCACAAGTGTGTCCCCTACCATCTCCACCGGTTGGCAGGAATGTCAGCTGGGGTTCTATGTGTGTGACACTTCCCTAAAGCCCTGGTGTGCATGGCACCACCTGGGGTCATGAAATACCGTGCAACTACATTTTCATATTGTGTGATTCACAGTATGTACCCCTTTCACAGGATTCTCTTATTATTTAGCACTTTCCTGTTTTTCCTTGCCTCAACCTCTTTCACATTTGTTTAAATTTCTGGACTTTCTATTCCCAAGCCCTGGGATTTCTATCGCATAGTGAAAATTTTAAACGAAGAATCTGTTCATTCACTTGTATTGTTCATACTGGATTTTCAACAGCCGTTGTTCATATTGGTTCGTCTGTTCCTTTGTCACATTATATAAAATAGTTGGGAATATTCTGGTGACAAGTGAAAGAAGCCTAAATCACACAGGTTTAAAAGGGGGGAAAACGGGGGGAAGGGAAGGATGAAAAGGGAAATACCTAATCCTAAAGAATTGCATCATGGAAAAAAATTAAACAGAGTGAAAACTACACGTATTTGTTCATGTAACTGAAATTTAGACACATCTGGCTTCAGACAGATTGGATCTGTTGACAGAAATGATGAACCAAACATGTTCTCACTCCATTTCTTTAAATAAATAAAAAAGGATTTATTTATCCATTAGGAAATAAGCTCCACAGGGAGACAGAGAGAGACCTTCCATCCACTGGTTCACTCTCCGTTGTCTCAACAGCTAGGATTAGACAAGCCTAGCCTGAGCACCGGGAGCTTCTGGTCATCCATGTGGGTTTGGGGGCCAAAACTCTTGGACAATCTTCCACTGCTTTTCAATGCCACCAACATGGAGCCATACTGGAAGTGGAGCAACCAGGAATCTGTTTAAAATCCTGAAGGGATGCTGGTATCCCAGGCACTGGCTTTACCCACTGTGCCACAGTGGGCCGTCTATCGCCATCTGTGCACTCTGCCTCCTTCCCTGTTATTTACTGTGAGTCTTTTCTTTCCATCTCATATTAAAATGCCCCCAAACACTGTGGCGCTACAGTCCTTTGAGGAGACAGTTGCTTCCCATTACAGCAAAATCCCAGGTTTCCTTTTAATTATATGGTCCTGGTAATGATATGATCATCCTAACCCAATAATGGCCATTTGGGGGACTGCAGGAGAAGCAAATAGAATATCAAACCTCATGCCCTGATGCAGTAGGAGATCTTTTTATTACAAAATAGACAAAGCATGAAGGTGGGATTAGAAAAACAGCCTCTTTCCACTACAGTGTCCCCCATTGAATAGACGGTAACATTAAGGATAGAGATGTGCGTGTGGAGAGCATGAAGTCTTCCGGCACCAGGCCAATATATGTGTGACATGATGTTCAGTCTCTCTTTGCTAGCATCAGGTTTGAAGGTAATTAACGATACCCTTTTGAATTTCTCAACTTGGCGACGCTGTCCTCTGGGAATCCTGCAGAACCAGAAGCGGTGAAAGACAACCCGATAATGAGAGGCATGCAGCTATTTTTGTTGAGTCTTCGGTTCAGTAGGCTTTGCTTGATTTTCCAATTTATGAAAAAAAAGCCGCTTGATTTTCCTGACAGATTGTGCAAGTAGACGCTTTCCCTGAAGTACTGGCAGTGATTTCAAGAGGAGCAATCGCGATTCCTTGGCTGCCTTGTTTCTCTAGACTCCTGATTATGGCGAGGGCTTTGTTTGCTTTGATCTGGATGTGGTTCGGCTCTGGGTGAGAAGGCAGTAGCTTGTTGGCCCGAGGGGCTCAAAGTGTTGGGGGCGTCCTGGATGGTTAATCTGCTGGCAACCCCACACTGCACAGGAGACATTATCTTAACTGCGGTTTGATTCTCCATTCACATCTGCGCAGAGCAGCGTTGCCTGGATAACCCCATTGTACTTAATTCTGTTTACTTTTTAATTCACTTTTGATGACAGTTTCTCTTGAAGGTTGAAATGGCTAATGATTTCACAGGAACTTGGGTTGAACCCAGGCAGGGAACGAGGGAGTTAGGCAGCCTGCCCTGAAACCAACCTGCTTATTTGAGTAGATTTGAAGCAAAGCAGAGCATGAAAACAACAAATCTCCCCGACTTATCTCAGAGGAGTGGATAAAATAGGCCCTAGGGGAGGAAGCGGGTAACCCAATCCAGGAGTTTATCACATCTTCAAGAAACCTTGAAAGAGCTCTATGAATTTATATTGTTTCCCAAAGACATGTGAGCCGTGCTGTCTTATCCTGCCCTACTGCCACCCTGAAATCAATCCATTCCTCTCTCAGACTTCAGGAAAATTATATGCCCCTCATGTCAACGGACTAGCTTCATTCCCAGAATGTGTTTTCACTGCCTGAGTTCAGCGAATTGGAAGACAGCACGGGCATGCCTGCCTGCACACACCAACATGGCCTCCTGGACCTCTCTCTTCTAGACTTCCAGACAGGAGTGCACTCCGGATCAAAAGCTTCCTTGGCGTGAGAAAGCCTTGCTGTTCTTCCTTCCCACAATCTCCTTCACCTGATTTGTATTTGCAAACACTGTCGACTCCGATGGCTTTCTTTCCTGTCTGCTGTTGCTCTATCTTTTCTATCTGTGTGTGTTGTGGCGGAGGCTTGAAAAACACAGATCTCTCAAAGAAAAGAACATGGATATTGTTCAAAGATTTTTCTCCTGGAAACACAGGGGCCCTCACAGGACACCGAGTGCCTCTGCGGTTCCATAAGTCACAATCCTCCACCCAATTCACACCAGCTCCGAATCGTTGTTTTAGATGCCAGGTATTTGGAAGAAACACAGTAAAGTTTGAGACATGCAGGTGAGAACTTGTGGCTCACAAGCAACAGAGAGAGTCCTGCAGTTCAATTTCACTAATTTGCTTGCAGTCCTTTCTTGTATTCATTTGACAAAGTGTCTGTATTTGTTATTATGCACTAGACTGTAATTTTAGTGTGCTAATACTGTACTCTGCGGAGCAATTTGCAAGGTTTAAACACACGCATTTGGCGTACCTTGTGTTTTATTGGCCCTCCCCACAAAATAGACGATGATCTGCTAAATGTTTTAAGTATACCTTAGCAAACAGCTTTTATAGAGCATTTAAACCAATTTTGATTGACATGTTGGCTAAAAAAAAAAAATAAGAAATTTATGTAAATAAGAGATCCCCCAAAACTATCACTGGAAATAATATTGCCTGGGTGCTCTGCAAGAATGACATGGGGAAATGTATCTGCAATCATTAGTATGGTACTCAGCATTTGGTAATTGTTGTAGAAGTGATTCTTGCTTTAATAGCTGTTTTGATATCATTGCTAACCCTAATACTTAAAGAGAAATGTATCCATGCATGATTCTTCACATGGAGGAGGCAGTGTCACACCTAAGCCAGAAATACCTCGATTTCTTTTCATGGTTCCTCCTTTACACACTTAGGTCCTCTTGGGAGACACACTCTAACTTTCAAAACCCAAGTTCTGGTCTACATAAAGTGTGGATAGCTTTAATTATTAACATCCCAGAAGGTAACTGGAAAATGCAAAGTCCATAGTAATAAAAAAATATAGGGGCAAATGGCTTCAGAGAGAAAATATTACTCCCTGTTTCAGAAAAAAAAAAAACCAGTTTGTGCAATAACTGCTAAATTGAGAAAACACTGCCTTACTAAAGTTGTAGGGGATTCAATTTGCAAATCACATATGCATTTTTTGCAGTTTTGAAAACTCTCAATCTAGAAATGAAGTTCTATATTTTAAACAAATGAAAGTAGCATTTTCTAGTATCTAAGAAGTGTAAAAGAAGGTCTACAGTAATTGGCACTTTGACAAGTTTTCATTTTGTTTCAGCTGAGAAAATACGTATTTTTCACCATTCATGTTTTGTTCTCCCCTAAAGCAGCCACAGAAGCTTAGGAATTAGATCTCTCAATATGTCGTTGCTTATGGATTTTCTCTGTTGAGGTGAAATTTCAGACTTGGTTCCTTGTTACATACACCATTCACCTTTGCCTTCTTCCATATAGATGATAATATTTCAAAATACTGCTTAAATCAGAGGTCTAACATAATCCTAAAGACAAATTTCCTTGGATAAGCTGCAAGGTACTGCCTGGTTATTTTCTTTCATTTCTTTATGTAGCATTTCGTTATAGTCCCCAAATAAACCTACCTTCCACTAGAATATTCAATCTTAAAAGTTTAACCTTCTTTAAATAAGACCAGAGTCTTTCAAACTTTTTGTTTTCCTATGAACTGTTAGGAAATAGAAATTTCATGTCTGTGGAAGTATTTGTCACCTTTTAAAATCGCATTTTTATCTGAAGCATCAAGGTAGATTTAAGTGTTGAGTTTTTTTTTTTATCATATAAAAAATAGCTCACCTCTTGCAACTTAGTGTAAGGATGGCAGGCTGGGCTAAAATGACAAGGAATGCCTTAAGGGGAACTTTGAGTGAATAACTTTGAAGGAAACTATTTTCACCAAAGACTTGTCCAGATTTAATTAGTTATGGGGGTTAAAGAAAGAGAGGAAAGGCCAGGAGCCCGAAGGGATTTCCAGAGTGAAGTGTCAAGGAGAAATGAGGTCTCACACGGAGACGGAAATGTTACTGCTTGAAGGTTTAATAATGTTGTGACCTGGTGTCAAGCATTATGATTTTCAGCGGCAGGGGAGGTGAAAATGTAAAGCATTAACCAAGCCTGTTCTTTGCTGGAAGTGAATCATATCCTTACCCTTTCCTTCCTTTTATTGGGTATGTTATCCTTTAAATAATAAATTCTGGAAGAGTGTCATTTGTTCCATCAAAAAGGATAAAATGTGGGTATTTGCTCATGACCAACTTCTTTGCTCAATAAGCAAATCCATCCCGTCCCTGTAATCATAAGAGATGGCTTTATAACACTTGTCAGGTGAAAACTGATTTCAAAAGGATAGGCACGAAGACCATGAATGCAGTCACGGGAGTTAGAGACAGAAAGACTTTCACAAGGGCAGTGATATTTGCTTTTGCAGCCACACAGAGAATATCTGCAGAGGTTCTAATGCCATGCAAGTATTACCAAAGCCCTAAATGTGTAGTATTTATTTTAAAGCAGTGGAAGATAGTAGTTTATGTTAAACAGAGGAGGACAGTAGTTGGCACACAGTAGGTGTCTGTAAGTTGCAGATCAAACAAGACAAAGAATATACTGCAAAATTCATAACCATGCCACAAAACGTGTGCTGGCATGATCCCATTTCAGCACTTTTATCATGTTGTATGAATATTCAGACATATTGGTACATGCACATTTACATGTTTTATTATACAATGTAAATAAGTGAAGTACTAACCATACTGTTAATGTGAATTTTAAATGATGAGAAAATCTAAACAACATCTCATGGGGTAACTCAAAACTAGGCAGACAGCTAATAAACTGTTAGGTGTACTACACATAAGAAAACGGAGTATGACAGGCTACTTCAGGTTGTAGAAAGCTGTATAGACCAAATTGACAGGCTTTGATTTATCTTGCATAACTTACAGGACTTACAGAAAAGAACTGACAAATCATGTCTAAGGACGAAGGACATAAAATGAAGACTTTCAAAACATTCTGCTTTTGAAATCAGAAACATAAATAGATGCAGGATGTACGGCAATCATACATTGAATAGGACTTGCTGAAGTATTTTTTTTTCTTGATCTGCTTAAAAGGCAAAGCAACTTGGAGACAGAAACAGAGATATTGTCCATGTGCTAGTTCATTCCCCAATAGACAGGCAAAGGCACGGGCTGGTCTAGGCTGAAGCCAGGAACCTGAACCTTCATCCGATTTGCTCTCGTGAGTAGCAGACTCAAGCGCTTAGACGATGCTCTGCTGCCTCCTCAGGTGCATGAGCAGGCAGCTGGATTGGAAACGGAATAGTGAGAACTTGAACCAGCCGGTCGGAGGGAGGAGGCGTGCCTCGCAAGACAGCCCAGACCCCTTGCAACACAACTTCTGCTTCTTGGTGATTATTTTTGTGTTGGAAATGTGGGAGAAGATTCAAGGACAATCGTTAGATTTCTAGCCTAGCTGGGCAGTCATTTAAGAAACAGATTATATGATGTTGAAGGTTTCTGTACTCAACAACTTCATTATGGATGCATGGACAGCTGTGTTTTCCACATGTATTCATTTAGATCGTTTCGCTAAATCGAAGGGATGACTCCTTCACTCCAGAATCATTAAAGAGAGTTTCTAATTTGGATAGCAAGTCTCAGATAAAAGGTTTTTAATGAGTGTATCTTTTAAATGTAGTTAAACCATGTTGTCCTAATATGGTTCATAATTCTTCCAGTGTCTTAATTTGAAGATGTACCTCATTGTACCACATCAATATGGTCTAATTTTCAACCTATTTCTATTTTATTTTCTTTGTTCTTAATATTATAAATCTCACTAACTTGATGGTATTTGTCTCTATTATTTCTTTCTGATATCCTGATATCTACTATCTATTTGCCTGATTATATTCTGAATATTTTTTAAAAAACACTTTTTTATGACTTAAAATTGGCACGTTGTTGAATTTTTGTTTAAAACTCATTGGGCCTGGCACTATTGCTTAGTGACTAAAGTCCTCCCCTTGCATGAGCAGGGATCCAATATGAGTACAGGTTTGTGTCCCGGCAGCCCTGATTCCCATCCAGCTCCTGTCTGTGGCCTAGGGGCAGTAGAGGATGGCCCAAAGCCTCAGGACCCTGCACCCTGTGGGAGACCCAGAAGAGGGTCTGGTCTCTCAGCTTTAGATTGGCTCAGCTTCTGTCTTTGAGGCCACTTGGGGAGTGGATGATCAGTCGGAAAATCTTCCTCTCTGACTCTCCTCCTCTCTGTATACCTGATTTTCCAATAAAAATAAATAAATCTTAAAAAAAGAGAACACATGCCATATGAGAAAGCTATAATGTTGAGTTTCTATTTGAATCCACACGCTAAATCATTTGTATTGCTTAACTAGTAAGGCTAAGTATTATGCTATGTTCTTATGCATCTTTCAAGAATTATTTAATTTCTGTAATAGTCCTCTTTGTGTTATTTTGTTTTTATTTCTTGAATTCTTGGGGTTTAGGAAAAGAATGCAGAACTTGTAACTCTATGGCATTTATAGAGGTCAGGAAAATGATAGAACTTGCCCTTATTTTACCATGCAAGGATTTCTACATCCTGAAATGAAGCATTTTAAAATGAAAATCAAGTTAATGAAGTATAAATTGGCCATAAACATGGCATTTATGTTTTCAGACTAATGTATCTATGATTACTATAAATTACACTTATTACAGATTAATGTATTCTATTTCATGATTTGTTTTCTAAGCAAAAACAAAGTATAGTTTTAGCCACAATGGCCATCAAACTTCTAGCACATGAAGATGATCTACAAATATTGATTGTTGAGCAAAATGTGGGAAAGGTGGCCATCTGTCAAAGGCCAAGGAGGTAACTATTTCTGGCCAGTACAATGTAACTGTTCATGAAGGACTATATTATTGCAATAATATAGGGGAAATCAGTGGCAGGGGGGCGAGGGGGCGGAACACAAGGATTTCTGGAAGGGTGCTAAAACAGAGCCCATAGAACTGTATCATAAAATAATAACTTTTAAAATGCAAGGAAGCCAGGAAGACTGAATAAATGGTAAATCCTAGCAAGTAAGATGGTCTTAAAACCACAGGTTCTACTGATGATATCGAGGGATTTTTCATGAATCAGTGTCATTGGCTTAGGAAGCTGAAAGTTAATAAAGAAATATGCTACTGGTTATTCTAGGGAGAAGCAGTAGGTGGTACAAGGAATTATTTAGCTTATCTCTTAATTTGAATAAAAACCCAAAAATACACAGAGAAACATAGAAATCATATATAATCTAGGATTTGAAGAAACCTGTTTTAAATGAAAGTAAAAGTTTCTTCTAAATCCCTCCAGCTGTTTCCTGCAGAAATAATGATGGCTAACATTTTGTGCATCTGTTTCTTAAGAATCTCATGATATATTGGCAGTCATGTACACAAACACACAAATGTTGTTTCTTAATTAACATTATAACTTGCATAATTGTGCACAAATTGTCCCCAAGCTTTCTGTATTTGCTTGGTGAATAGTGAAAGTCCATGGTGCAATACAGATCTACCTCCTTGTTTCTGTTGGCTGAAGAGTGTGCTTTAAGTTGGATATTTCAGAAATCATTTAACTGTAATATCCATTTACATTCCAATGAGTATATATCAATGTACATTTACTCAACTCATCAGTCATTTAATGTCTTTGGTTTGTCTGATATGCAACAAAGAGCAAAATATAGGTTAGGTGGCTGAATTAGAGATGGTTAAGCAGGCAAATAGTTCAAAGGGTTTTATGTTAATAAAAGTCAGAGATCACAAAGCCTCAAACTGGGTCAAAGGGAGGTGCCTCCACTTCAGGGTGAGCACATGTCAGTTAGCATGCTACCTTAGCTTTATTTCCCTACTAATACTGGGTGGGCATGATTTGGCAAAGTATTCCTTTAAGAGCAAAAAAAAAAAATTCTTTTCTCTTTTGAAGTTCAAAATCATTCTGTCCTTTAAATCATGCAATAGATTCAACACATTATATATTCAACTACTTGAATTTAAATGATAAATCCACTAATATGTTGCCTGAAATATAGACCACAGTCTTTGTCTTCCAAAGCATATTTTAATCAAAATACTAAAAATAAGCTGGAGTTCCATTCAAATAGTTAATTCTAGCTGCCTTTTGTTGTAATGTATCATGAATTATCTCTCTGATGGATGGGTAGCCAAATGCAGATAAAATTAGCTTTGCACTCATCCATTTTAAATTGCTCTTGAATCATTTGGAAGTAAATTCCATTTCAGAAGAATATGCTTCAGGTCTCAGACAAAAGGATAATGGTCCTATATTTTATGATATACGCAATAATAGTTTAAGTCTTATGATTCAGAAATACAGAAACTTATGTATTAAGTTGATGAAAATTAAGGCTTGATATATAGCAATAAAACCAGCAACTCAAAGCTCCCTAGATTGATGTTCGTAGCATAATATTTTCCTGTCAAGAGTTAGGTGGAATGAAAGTCTATAAAAATAATACATACTGCCAAGCTTTCTCTTCTTGTATATAAATGAAAGAGCAAACATTTCTATGAGATAACAGAAAAGGAAATATGGAGATTTAATGATATGAAGATAGAAATGGCATGACTGTTGGAATGCCACTATTGAATAACAGTAGAAAGAAGAAATTAAGTGTTTAGGAGCATAAAATAAATAATAACATTTTATCTAACCCACCAAAAGACAATGATAGCTTGAAGTTGGCACCAAATTTGATGAACAGAACAAAAGCAAAATGAAAATTTTACTTTGTTAATTTGAATGAACTGCATCTTGAAAACTTGCTTAGCAATTTAACTAATCAAGTCATTTTCCCCAAATGGCATAGTGCTGTCAATAACATTATCTGGATTGTGTATTTTTGTTACAGAATGTAATTGTTTGGGATGACTCTAACATGTTACCATAAATGAGTTCACAATCTGAAGTTGCTATTCACAAATCAAATTCCTATTGTTAGTCTGGTGCCACTCCTTCAGATATTTGCATTAACAAATGAAGTGGCAAAAAGATGCATTCATTGATCTCCCAGAGGAGAAAGCAAAATTGCTCTTTACAACATAAAGTCCTGTAACATGGCATTTTTATTATCACAGAGCCGGTTAGTTTGTATAGTGAGATGAACTGTGTGCTAGAACTGATCTTGGCAAACAATCTGCAAGCTCAAAACTCACACTTATTTATCCTCATGTGTTCTAGAGCCTCCTTGTGCTCAAAAAGAGTGAAGCTCAGGTAGGGCTTGCAGTTATTTTGGGTTAGGCCCAAGAATGGAGGGAGGGCACTGGGTGCCTCTGAGAGAAAGGATGTGAAGGGGAAAAGTGACACTCCTTCACTTGCATGCTACTGCAAGGATGGATGCTTACAGAACTGAATCGGATTTCGAAAACTTGAAAACATATGTCTTCCAAGGAAAAAAAATCACTATAAACAACTAGGAAATACCAAATGGGTAAAATGAGTAGTCACTTCCAAAGATGTAATTTCATGTTTCAGGATTTCCCTAAAGTGAAATATTTGATGAATTGACATTTGAAGACAGAGATGGCCAGCGGGTCTCTGAGCAGTGATGTCACTCAGGACTGGTGCTTCATTTATTATACTGCTGTCATCATTGCAGAACTCCTAATAAATGTTTAATCAGTATCCCCAAATTCGAATTCTGCAGCAGCCAAACTAATTTTGTTTCTTGTCTTGTTTCTAAATATTCTTATAATGAAATCTTACTTTTGTAACTAAATCTGAGGTACTAAAATTTCTGAAATAACTTGGAGTATTTTCAAACAGCAAGTTTTAGCAGTAGGTGCTATAAAAGCATGATATTCAAGCTTTCGTAAGACATAGAGAATGTGGAAATGAAAACAACATAATCCCTGCTTTCAAAAACATTTCGGCTTAGTACAAAGCACCTACTATATAATCTTACTTTTTTTTGAATATTAGTAAACAGCAGCATGAAACCAGTTGCCAATATGGACAAGTAGATTCCTTTGTGTGTGTAAGACAGAAATACATTCCGAGAAGAAAATAAATGTTCATGCGAAGTAAATGGTGATTGCAGCCTATCTTTCTTCACTAAATACACGTTAAATGGATTGCCAACTTCTGATGATTTGACTTAACAAGCTTCCAAGTTTCCAAAGACCTGAAAATGATAGTCAGTCAGTGGAAATGAAACATAAAATTGTGATTTTTGACCTTTTCCTGGGCTAGCAACAGGAGGTTCACTACTTTCTGGTGATACTGGATAATGGCCAGGTCAGCCCTGCAACCGCAAGAGGAAGTGACCAGAATTCCATGATGTGCCATGTGGCTGAGCTAGCATGTGGATTAAGTTAGGTACATTAAATGTGTTTTCTACTTACAAAAAGTCAAAGAGTGTCTGTTGATGTGGCCAGGTTTAATACTTAAATAATCAGAAGTTTTTAGTTTCTTATTTTGCTTGAAGATGTTTGGCTAACTTAATTTTCTGGACTTAACTCTAACAGAGACTTTTAGATCAAATTTATTTAAATTGTCTAAAATTCTCCAGGATCTGAATTTAAAATACGTACTGAAAATTGCCATTTTTTTATCTACAGCTATGGTCAGAATTATTCTCTTAGTTTAGCTTGATAGGAAAGCTGCTTTGTGGAAGAATTTTCATGATTAGAAATGGTACCCAGGCCATCTGGTGCAAGCAAGCAAAGCAACAATCTTACAACCTACTATGAATCCCTTAATATAAGCCCATTTGCATTGCATCATATAATTCCCACTACATGTATATATCACTCAATTTTTAAATTTTTCTTTATTAATGTCATTCATGACATCCACACTGAGTATTTTAAGTGATACGCCATATTTTTTTCCTGGTGTGAATAAATCCATGGTATAGACTTGAATTTTTTGGTCAAAATATTATAAAACCTGTTAATCAATTAACTTACTGTGGTTGGTTAAGGCATTGCTCTAGGTTAGATTTATGATATTGGGTCTGCAGAAACTATAAAAGAAACCCCAAATTTAGCACATTACAAAAACATTTCTCATGATACAAATTGTGCTTAATTTGAATTTATTTTTATTCTTGACGGATTTATTGATAAGATTAGGTTCTCATGATCACAGCAAATGAATGATGATTATTGTAACAAAATGATCATCAATTCTCATGTCAATGTGATATTACTACAAAGAGAACAGATTCACTATAGTCATTAGACTCAATTCTAAAAAAGAAGTTGTATCTTAACTGTTAAAAAACACCTTGAAAAATCAACACTTTGTATCATCTCAGATAGTTGCATAAGTTTATTTCTGCTTATTTATAATAAACCTCCCTATTTTTTTTAAAGATTTATTTTTATTATTTTTTTATTGGAAAGGCAGATATACAGAGAGGAGAGACAGAGAGGAAGATCTTCCGTCCAATGATTCACTCCCCAAGTGAGAGCAACGGCCAATACTATGCCAATCCGAAGCCAGGAGCCTCTTCCGGGTCTCCCACGCGGGTGCAGGGTCCCAAAGCCTTGGTCCGTCCTCAACTGCTTTCCCGGGCCACAGGCAGGGAGCTGGGGCTGCTGGGATAGAACCAGCGCCCATATGGGATCCCAGGCGTGCAAGGCAAGGACCTTAACCATTTGTGCCATCGTGCCGGGCCCAACCTTCCTATTTTTAAGAGATGTATTTATTTTTATTTGAAAGATTTAGAGGAAAGACAGAGAGAGATCGTCTATCTGTTGGCTTACTCCCCAAATGTCCACAACAGGTGAGATTGAGTTGACCAGAAACCAGGAGCCAGGAGACTCTTCTGGGCCCCCAGTGCATCCTCTGCTGATTTACCAGGCCATAAGCTGGAAATCAAAGCACAAGTGGAGCAGCCGGGAATAGGGATACTGGGTTACTGGAATAGGAATATATGGGATACTGGCACCACACATCCAAGACTTAGCTGGCTGAATTACTGAGCTGGCCCTATCACTTTTTCTTTCTTTCTCCTTTTTTTTTTTTTTAAAGTTTTTAATTGAAACACAAAGTTACAAAGAAGGAGAAAGAGAGAGAAAACTAGACATATCTTCCATCAACTGATTCTCTCCTTATGTGGCCATCGCAGTCTGAGCTGGATCCGGCCAATGCAGTAGCCAGAATCTTCATCTGGGTCTCCCATATGGATCTCCCATTGGGGCTCAAGTACTTGGGCCATTGTCTACTGCTTTACTGGGCACATAAATTGGAAACTGGATCAGAAAGAGAAGAGCCAGGACTTGAATCAGCACCTGTATGACATGCTGCTGTTCAGTGGCTGCTTGATCTGTTATGCCAAGACACTTGCACTGATTATCTTAAACAAACACAAAGGGTGTTTGCCCAGAAATTTAAAAATACGTATAAACACCAATACTTCTCCTACACACACACCACTCAGCAGTTACCTCAGCTTTTTTGACTTAAGAATATGGATGTGCTCTTTCTCATATTATTTTTATCAATTTATAGTAAAATAATCAGTAAAAAAAAAAAAAGGATCCATGCTGTGGCAAAGCAGGATAATGAATTTCCATATTCTAGCCTCTCTGTAGAGTCTTTCTGCAGGATATGAGCTATAGAAATACTTATTTTACTTTATGGAAAAGGAGGAGGTGATATACTATTATTTAATATCTTGCAACCTTTGTTTTAAAAGAAAATAAGCTTTACGTTTTCCGAACAATCCCTGGAAGGCCTTTTAAATTTGTCAACTCAAATAAATGCAGATAGCATATGTATTCACTTATTTTATATAGCTAAACGTATTACCAGTAGGAAAAAAATGCAATTGACCCCCTTGCCTTTACAGATAATAAAAATGAAAAACAACAGCTCACCTTCTATAGAAGCGAGTGCTGTGTTTAGTGGAGCCTCATTGATTATTACTTCTGCGCTTCATCACATATGGCAGTAAGTGCTTTAGAAGGAATCACAGATGGATAAGGCCTTCACAATATCAGTCTCACGCTGAAGGATCCGTCAATATTCCAGTTCCTCCTCCCTCGGCCTTTCTGAGCCATGTTTATTTAACCAGGCTTGAACATTCTTGCATATTGACAAAAGGAGCTGAAATGAAGAGAGGCAAGAATATACTTTAAGAAGCTGACAGTATGGGTTCTTGTTGTTGAACCCAGAGGAAAAGAAAAACTTGAAATGATGCTCTGACATACACACACACAAAAAAGAAAAATTAGGAAGATGTAAGGAGGTAGAGTGAGAAAGAAAGCTAGCTTCAAGAAATATCAGTGATGCTCCCGTGTCTGCAAGTTACTATAGTGGAGCAGCTCTGAGAGCTGATTTTGTCTGTGATGCAAGGGAGGCCAATTATTATTGCAAAACAGACTGAGAGACCGAGCATCCCTGCTTTGTGATGGTGCTGCAAGGAGCTGGATGGAGAAAGCCCCAAGCCGGGTTTCTCAGTGTACAAATGTGCGTTTTCACAGCCGCTGTCTTCTGAGACAGGAGCACACTGAATGAGAGATGAAATGAACGTCAGGCTGGCGTCTAAATGACCATTCTGTAAGTGCAGACATGCAATCTGTATTTGCTACTGTATAAATGTACTTTGGAAGAAAACTTGTAAAAGTTTTAATTTTGCCCTCCAAATTTAAATTTTCCATATTAGGCTATGCTACGTAATATAAGAAATTAATAATAGGGTGGTTCTCCTCTGTTGCTCATAGGAAGAATCAGACTTCAATAACTTATATTAAAAACACTCTTCTGAGCTCAACACTTGTAAAACATGCCAGTAAGCTTTCTGAAAAGGCATTTGCATCATTTTTGTTTCTGTGATCATACAGAATTAAAATGAGAGAAAAAATATATTTCAGTGAACATAACTAACTCAAGAAGCTCCAGGATTTGTTCAGTCAAAGGTGTTAGATACCAGGGAGTAAGCCCTATAAAGGCTTGTCCTGCATTAAAAGTGAGACCATTGGGCCTGGTGCAATCCTCACCTTGCATGCACCAGGACCCCATATAGGTGCCATTTCATATTCCAGCTCCTCTACATCCCATCCAGCTCCTAGCTTGTGGCCTGGGAAAGCAGTAGAGAATGGCCCAAAGCCTTGAGACTCTACACCTGCAAGGGAGACTCAGAAGAAGCTTCTGGCTTCTTAGTTCAGCAATGGTGTACGGCTGCTTGGGGAGTGAGCAAGTACATAGCAGACCTTTCTGTATCTCCTCCTTTCTGTAGGCTTGCCTTTCCAATTAAAAAATATATAAGTCTTTTTAATAAGATCATCCTTTTCATAATTATACCTAGTACTAGTCAGGAAAATAGACGTACTTGCAGTCAGAGTGGTGCGCCATGGGAAGCACGGAGCACACATTCAACTTCCACCCTGGCTTCCTGACGGACTGACCTGGTACGTCATTGTGTGGATTCTAATCCCATTGCTGTGTGTAATTCTCAGTATGATTTAGATTTGGGGGCTGATAAAATGAATGAGTGTTTTACCTATTAACATCTTTGAAAAGAGCAGTGCATATTGGATATTTAACATCAATATCCTCAAGTCATGTTTCCAGTACCCCTCGTCAGCGCAACCTAAAGGATTTTAGCTAAATCTTTGAATCTTATGCTTTCCAGCTAGTTTGGTGGTTTGGATTTTGAGTGAAGAAAGCCTGAGTTCCTGTATTTTCTACCGTGTAACCAGAACAACTTATCTATCCTGCTGCCGGGCCCGTGGCAGACAGCTGAAAACACTTAATTAGCTCCTTTATGAATCGGGGTTGTCAAATGTGTAACAGGTGAAGTGCAAGTTGTTGCAATGTTCTGACTTTTTTTTTTCACTTTCTCCTTGTTTATTAGATGATGACTTTTTTCATGAACTCCCAGAAACCTTTCCATCTGATCCACCTGAGCCTCTACCACACTTCCTTATTGAACCTGAGGAGGCTTATATTGTGAAGAACAAGCCGGTGAACCTGTACTGTAAAGCCAGCCCTGCCACCCAGATCTACTTCAAGTGCAACAGTGAATGGGTGCATCAGAAGGACCATATAGTAGACGAGAGAGTAGATGAAACATCTGGTGAGTTTGTCATTGCATTTGGATTGTATTTCGCTTTCTCACTATCCTGGCCTGCTGTCATATGTTCATTTCAATTAGTGTGATCAAAAATAGAGTTATTATCCTTTGGTAAATTGTTCTCAACCAGTTTTAGATTAAATTTAATGATATGGTTGCAAGTACTGCAAGCTACAATGTGAAGAATAAATCTTGGCCTGATTTTTGTCATTGAACAGAGTTCATAGCTAAGAAGATAGACTAGACTAGAAGACTCGATTAATGTGAAATTCCTTAGTAAAATATGTCCCAGATTCAGTAATGTGTTCATCAGTTCTAAGTAGCCAGCAATTTGGGGAGCATTTCAATTATGGATAAATTGTAGTTATTAACATCATCAGCAAGTGTTAATCCTATACATATGTTCCACTTATATAGGTTTAAATTATCCTATATCCCTAATTTGTATCCAAAAATGAATCTCGGCTTTCTAACATTGTCTGGGGTCAGGGACGTGAGTGTCCATTGTAGCCACTTTCTGGCTGAGTTCTGATCATAGCATCTTTGCCTCTGGTGTGGTTAAAACTGCTGACTTTATTGCTCTGTAAATATCACCTTAAAGATAAAATACGAATGGCATGGAAAGGCAAAAGGAGATTCTAATAACCTGTGGGATTTAGGCAGGCTATAAAGTAAACTTTCTCAATAGCAATATTTTACTCCACGATGGATAACTTAGGAGAGTTTTGGAGTTCCTTTAAATTGGAAAGTTATTTATCTTTCTACGGTGGTTTAAGTGTTTTTTGCTTGCCAGCAGGGAGAATAATTCCTTGAACTTTCAGAACCCTTCCAAATCTATGATTTTACAGTATTGCAAAATATATTTTCAGCAATAAGACTTTATTGATCAACATTTCCAAGTAACATGATAACAAATAGGACAAAAATTGAAGTGTTTAAAAAGCTTTGTTGGTCTGGGTGTTTATCCTGGCAGTGAAAAGATCCAGTGGGGATTTGCATCTTGATTTAACACCTGACTCTGAGCTTCCTCCTCCTGTGGATCCCAGCAGCAGAAATGAGTCAAATAATTGGGTCCCTTACATCCACATGGGAGATCTTGGTTGCATTTCTGGGGCTCCCAGCATTAGCTTCAGTTGGAGCCTATGTTGGCATTTAAGGAATATACCAGCAGGTGGGAATTTTTGGAGTGCTTTGCTCTCTCTCAATAAATAAATAAATAAAAGTATAAATATATTAAATTTTAAAGCCTTTTAAAATCCTTTCTGTATATCTCTAGGTACCAAAGAAGATGCATGTTTTCAAAAATCAAAATTGTTGACTAAATCATTTAAGTGCCCAAAGTGTTGGGAAACCATCGGTGGTAAATAGAGGCCAGAATTTGAGGAATATCTATTTTCAATGTAATTACCAGCATAATTAATCCAACAAGGAAATAAACCATATAGAATTAATTAGACTAGAGAGAGAAGAGTGTATAGGGGACATCCGTGGTAAGAATAGTCTTGACAGTCAGGAGGCAATACAACCTAATGACTTGTCGATCTGTGAGCTGATGTGTTCACTGAATACAAACTGATGGTTTGCAGAAATAACTGGATACCCAATGGTAGAATAATAGCTTACTTCACGGAATGGTCCCACCTCTTGTTCTAATTACCCAGAAAATTATCTACCAGATGTCTTCGAAATCTCAAGTGAATTCAGTTTTATTGGTTTCAGCTCATTTATTTGTAAAAATTTCAATCACATAAGCATTTTATAAGAGGAAACAGAAAGAAATCACAAAAGCTCAAATGACAGTGATAACGTATTTACTAAATCTTTGCTTACTAAATTAATGAAAATGCCTAGATGGGACAATTATAAATAAAAAAATAAAACTTGACTGATATGGAACACTTCTTCTAATCCTATGCTTCTATTATGTGTTTACACAAATCCACCTATTTCCTTCCTGTCAAGCATTTACATGTTGGATTTCTATACAAAATTGATTAAACATGAAATGCAATCTGTGGCACACTTTCTTTCAGATTCAGACTGGACAGAAGGAAACTAGCGGCAGACTCAGGAGCCCGTGTCCTGGCACAGTTCTCTTAAGATTCACAGATGGAGGGAATTGCAGTGTAGCTTTTGTCAGCTTTCGTTTTCAAGAAAGTCAGCATTCTGCCAAATGGTGGCCTGATCCAACAATCTAAGTACCACCTTTACTGTTGGAAAAGGCAAAGATAACCACAGAAACTATTATTAATGAGTGCAGCACTGTTAGACCACCCAGGAGCTATACAAACTGTTATGCAAGGGAAAGAAAAACCGTAACACCATACAGAAAAGTAGCTGAAAAGCATTGTATCACCTGTGAACATTTATACAAATTTACAATCCATTCAATTTTAACATAACAGAGTATATTAAGAATGACAGTGTACAACGGATAGGCATGAAATTACAGAATTTTGTGGAGTGTTTTAGAAAGAAAAACTTTTTAAAATCTACCCAAGAAACAAGTATATTTATAAACACAAATGCCCTCACATATAATGCCTTGTTTTGAATGCAAATGTTTATAAAATGTTTGCTATTCATAAATCTGAATAGTTACCAATATTATAGGCCAAATAATTTGTGAATAGCTGGCAGAATAATGAAATTGTAGTGGAAAAGGCTCACCTATTCATAAAGATATTATAAATCTAAGGATATAAAAAAAGATCAATCTTGGCAAAGACCAAAGCACATTAATCAGCTAATTGAAAGAGACACTAGAAAATACTCAAACATCTAAAACTTTCAGCATGCAGTAAAGACAATGTTGTCAACCAATGAGGAAGATTTGATTCAACACATGGATTCATAAATGAGATTGTTGGAATAAAAAAAACATTAAAAATGAGGCTTGCATTTAGTCTCACTGTACAGAATAAAATAAATTCTAGCTGTTAAGGCTTAAAGTCATCATCCTTGCTATCAACATTAGCATAATCACTCAGAGGAAAAAAATTGGAAAGCTGTTAGTTGACTGATTGGCTTCAGTGGTTGACAAACCTAATTAAAGCACAAAATATAGACAGTAGGAAAACATTGTTAAATTTTAGTATCTAAAATAAGAAAATCACAAATAAAGCCAAGAGATGGTTTTATTAATGTGATTTTAGTATCTGTAGGTACATATCAATGAATTGAGTAATTTGAATAATATACAAATACCTTGTAAATTATATTTAAGAAAAACATCATCAACCCAATAGAAAATTCAGGATATTTTGAGCATGAAGATATGGGAAAATAAATGCAAGTTGTAAGTAAACATCTAAAGAAATGTGATCAAATAAAAATATTTCTTAGTGTTTGATTAAAAGCAAACTTTGCTAATAGGGATATAATTTGGGAATCTGACTTGCAAGATTTATTTGAAAATGCCACTGATATCGAGATACCATTGAAGTGTTTCAAATCTAGTGTCTATCAAGAAATAAAATACTAAATCTGGTTGTGCAGGGACCGATCCTCTCTAGTGGGCATGCTCTTAAGTCAGTAAGATTGCACAGGTAAAACTGTATGTGAAAACTGAAGTACAGCACATTGTGTGGGATACGCATGCTGTTAAACAAGATGATACACACATACGTGTATCTGTACATGCCCTGGGGCTTCCTGGAGAAAGAGACTTACTTAGATCTCTTGGATGATAAAGAGACAGTTCATGTTTAGGGATTTTTTAAAATCCTGTGATTGTGGACTTTTATCTTCACATTTGTTTGCTCTTTTTTTTTTTTTTTTGAAGCTGGATTCACCGGCAGCTTTGGTCCTCAACTCTCCTTTGCAGACTAAATGTAGAATTGTTGGGTCTCAGTGGTTCTCAATAACGAAGAATGTTAGACTACATTTTGTCAAAATACATTGTAAAGGAGGAGTGAAAATTTTCTGGCATTTGTAAAATCAGACCGATTATCAGAACTTGAAATAGAAAAATCATTTCCATCAATGTCACCTTCACAAACGCTTCTGCCCTCCAAACTTGAAAGTATATGTAGTGGCAACCAGATGGATCAAAGGAATGAACAGACCTTGCATTTATTGATGCAACTAATTCTCTAAAATCTCTACCAAAAGCAACTGTCAATCAAAAGGCACAAAGCAGTAATATTGGACAAGTTCTTCCCCTACTCAAACTGTTCTTGCTTTTCAGGTCTGAGGCCTCTACGTGGGCTCTCTGACTTATCAAGTGAAGAGTAGATTATTGATGATTTATACTCACTGATAAAGCAATACTGTTGATAATTACAATATCTACTTTATTTAACTTTATGGTATATTTCCATAGGGTTTGGGAAACCCCTCCCTAAATTCATAAGGAGTCATGATTCCAGCAGTCTGTTATTTAAGAGTGCCCAGACATTGCTGGTACATACAATGTTAAACAGTCCAGCATCCCATTGTCTAGATATGTCCAACAGTTTCATTGAGAGTCCATCTTTTATTTGGAAGTAGAGATGCATATTGCATTGCATCTTCACATTTGGATATGGTAGCTCTACTACATCAATACTACACATTCCCTTAAATGAGCAGCCATGGAACAAAGTCAACAACTAGTATGAAGTTAATAAAACAACAACAAAATTACAGCACCATGAAGTCCAAAAAAGTGCACCACAGAAAAAGCAATGCATGGGTAATGAAAAGAAAACACAAAAGCAATTTGCATGATGGCTTCCTTGTATTAGAGAGAACATATGGTATTTGTCCTTTTGGAATTGACTTATTTCACTAAGCATAATGGCCTCTAGTTGGAAGCATCTAGTTGCAAATAGTATGATTTCATTCTTTTTAAATGGTTGAATGACATTCCCTGGAATCAATGTACCACAGTTTCTTTAGCCATTCCTCTTTGGACTGGCATCTGGATTATTTCCATGTCTTTGATATTGTGGATTTTGGTGCTCTAAATGCAAGATTACAGATTTCCTTCTTTTAAGCAGCTTTCATTTCATTTGAGTGCATTTCTAGGAGCAGGATAGCTGGGTCATATGGCAAATTTATTTGCAAATCTCCAGGCACACTCTTCATACTGATTTCCATGGTAGTTGTACTAGCCTGCATTCCCACCAGCAGTGAAGCAGGATTCCTTTTTCCCCACATCCACACCAGCAGGTATTTTTAGTAGAATGTAGACCAACCTCACCGGAATTAGGTGGTACCTCAATGTGGTTTTCATTTGTATCTCCCTGATGACTAGAGGGCCTAAGCATCTTTTCATATGTCTGTTAGCCACTTGAATCTGTTCTTTGGAAGAATTGTCTGTTCATTTCCTTTGCCCATTTCCTCACAAGTTGTTTTTTGTTTGGTTGGTTTTGTTTTGTTTTGTTTTTGTTTTTACTGTTCCTGAGTTTCTGAACCTCTTTGTAAATCCTGGATATTCGTCTAACTTCTGTATTGTTAAATATTGTTAAAAAAATATATTTTTTTCCATTCTGTTGGTTGCTTCTACACTTTGTTAGATGTTTCATTAACATTACAATAGAGTTTCCATCATTTAAACCACATTGACTTTTGCATTTATGTATTTTAAGAAACAGAAAAGAAGAAAAGCAACAAATATTAGGTATTGAGAATATTTCAATGTTCAAAATGCCCAATGTTGATTGGGCAATTTAGGTAGCTTTCAGAATCCCATAGAAAACCTGATCTACTCCTAAATATATGATTCATTTCCAAGAAAAATGTCAGTCTCTGATTGCTGGCTATCTATTTTCTTGAAGTCAAGTCTTTTCAACTCTTGTTTCCATGGTACTTAAGATCCACCATCCCAAAGCAAATATTCCCTCTGAAGAAGATGCAAGGGAGTTCAGAGACCTATGTTTGTTTTGAGATTGTAGTAATCCATATTTTCTTTTTTCATTATAAATTATTAGATTAGGAAAAACAAAACAATAACCGCAACACAATGAGGTGATATATCTGTGTAAGTGTATATTATATATATATGTGTACATCTATATGTATATGTATATAGAAACTGGAGCTCAGCAGCATATAGCAACTACTGTGCTCCAAATTACATAATGAGAAATTGCCACAACCATAATATGAACCCTGTGCTCTGTTTGCAGAATCTCTCAGTCCTCTGCTAGGGAAAAGCCTTCTTACCATTGGAAAACTGAACTCTTTTTCACAGATACTATATTAATTTTTCATGAAACTTTCCTGTCTCATAAGGACATGATAAGAAGCTAGTGCCCATATATTTCAAAAGGAAATTGGCGGGCATTTGTGATTTTATATTTCATTAAGTATTACATATATGTTTCTTGACTCTTTCTTGCCTTAGCATCATAGAAACTAAATTTTGGTGAACTACAATAGTCATTGAAATGCAAGTAATTGCTGGCATTATCTGTATAAGATTTAGTGTAACTAATTCCTGTTATCTTGACTGCAAACATGAGAAATTAACTCCTGTTACATCCTGTTCTTTCATTAATCTTAGATACTTGATATAGACCTTTACTGCTACCTCCTTTCACAAGCCTGCTGTTCCCTTTGGTATAAGTGTTAAAGACTACAGAGTAAACTCTGGGAGATGAGGGTATGTTTCGGCCTTATTCACTGGTCCTGTCCCATGTGTCACTGTGTCCCTGGTAGGGGCTTAGACACATGCTTAGACACATGCTGCTACATGAATTACTTATACCATACTTTGTACTGTCATAGTGCTGGCTAACTCTTGTTCTTAGAGAAATTTCTTCCTAAAATACCTCAAGTGAAAAGTTATGGATAAAACACCCGTTATAAGTAAATATCTCCTCTTTCTTTTATCTGTACTCTTATTCCATTGTACTCATATGTATTCATTTGGTAGGTATTCTGGGATCACCCTTACAAAATTGTCAATGATTTACCATGTTTGGGGTACAAAACCCATAATTTCTTATAATTCAGTAAAATATCTAGTTTGTGAGTTATTTTCATATAGTTGCATTATTCATAGGCACATGAGTATAAAATATAAATAGCATATACATACACACATAATAGCTGTCTCTTCAACTGGATTGGAAAGATGTGATGTGACTTATGTTTTATAAAACTTTCTGTCTTTCATGAAGTTTACTTTGTAATGTACTATAGAAAGGAAATGATCAGTGAAATTACGTTTGCTGAGACTATGTTTATTCATCCTATGAAATTCGAGTAAGTTCAGTATACTGCATTTAGTGAAATATACTGCTCTTGTGTTTATTTGCAATGTTTCATGAATAAGTAATTGGAACACTACATAAATGTAGCTTAATCTTCCATAAGAAGAGTATTTTTCACATTAAGTATGCACATCATACCAAATGTTGTTATCATTCAAAATAATTTCAACCTCAGTTCTCAGAATGAACAGAATGACTTGTCTAAGGGAAAGCTAGGTAGATTGTGCTCCAATTTTGGTAAGTGGTGCAAAAAACTTAGAAACTCCATTTGAACTTCATTCCATAATTTTTTGTCTAAGTCAATGAGCATATTGCATTTGCCAGAATGGAGCCTTCTATCTATAATGCAGTTGTCTGCCAATGAAGATAAATGATTCTGAAACACCAGTCAATTATTTATTTGATTTCCTTCTCTGAGGTCATTGTTTCAATACCAGAAAGCCACAATTTTTTTTTTCTTTTTAGCATGAGGCTGGCCTCAGGGCCAAGTTTTAAAAAGAATAGAAAATGCATCCAGATCCATGATCCATGTAGCACACGAAGGCTTGGCTTCCCAATTAATGTGACACCTTCACAAGAGAGCTGTTGCCAGCTAGTTCCAACAGAATGTGGATTGTCCTGGAGTATGTACTCTGCTTATGCTGCACCTGTTAGCAGCCACAATTGCTGCATCCTTATTTCACCTTGACATTAAGTCTCTAAACAATAGAGTGCCATAATCAATGTACTCTCAACTGAAATTACAAACACATAGTTGTATCACAGTTCTAGAACTTGTAGTTGGGGCTTTCACTTCTGTACAGTTAGGTATATGAGTACTGACTGAGTGCTTTAGACTCGCCTACTATAATAAACCTCATTTGTGTTTCCACTGTTTTCTTAACTTGCAAATAGAAGTGAGTACTTGAAATTTTGAGATTTCACATTGAATTTGTTTTATTCCCACCCTATTTCCATGAAGCTTTTGGTGCTGCTATTATTTGTTCCATTTCAATAATAATAAGATTTGTAGTTTTCAAAATCATGTCACATATAATAATCCTAAACACTTTGACTATACTGTGTAGAAACTCTTACTGTATTATAATCCATGTGGAATATCTTTGATGTTTGAATTATATTCCATATATGAAACTGCAGTACCATGCATGTATCGAACTGATACTATCCAGAAAGTGAGTATAGTTAAGGTGAAAAAATTATATTCAATAAAATTTTAGAAAGCTGTATTTTATCAGGGAAGAACAAAAATTTTCAGAAATTATATGCAGTGAGAGACTTTTATTAACATAATGAACACAAAGAAATTCTCCCCTACCCATTCACACTGAGGGCGAGGCTACTTATAAAGTGTGATTTCTCTCTTCCTACAGCAAAGGTTGAGGCATTGATTAATGCAGTTAATCAAGTATATACATGTAAGTACATACAAACTTATGTGTGTCTGTTTACTTATATGTATAAAAGAGAAAAATCAAATGCCATCCCTTCCTCAGGCCAACACGGAGGCTGCCAGGAGAAGCAGGAGTCCAAAGACAATCTTCATGTAGATTGCTCAGTACTCACCCAGAGCATCGCAGGAACAACAGGATGTGTTGCTAAGGCAATTTTGCCATGTGTCCAGCAACCATACACATGCAATGGCTTAGAGTTGTTAAATGCCCACTTCAAAGTGAGAACAGCATGATGGTTGAAAACCATAGAGTGCTTTTTAATCTAACTTGTGGCTAAAATGTAAGACAATTTTAAAGAGAATCTCTCAATCTTTGTTTCCATAGGAGAGAACCTAAAGCGTTGAGTTTTAGATTATCATGTGAAACAGATCAAGCATCATGTTTAAGGAAGTCTAAGAAAGAGTTTAAGGTTAAAGGAGAAGGAATGTGGTTGATATCTAGTCTAGAAGTCACAATTCTGATGGGCATGCCTGTGTCCTAGTTCAGAACACCTGGGTTCAGTGCCCTGTTCTACCTGCTGACTTCAGCTTCCTGCTAATGCAGGCTCTAGGAACAGTGACAATGGCTCACACAGGACACTTCCTGCTACTCTCAACTCCCAGTACTGTAGGCATTTCAGGATTGAACCAGTACATGGGAATTAAGTTTCTGTGCTTCTGAAAGTTAAATCTTTCTTTCTCCCTTCCCCCTACCCCACTTCTCTCTCTCTCTTTCTCTCTTTCTCTCTCTCTCTCTCTCTCTCTCTCTTTCTCTCTCTCTCTGTATATGTGTGTACTAACAAGATTTTTTTTTTTTTGCTTTCTGAACCAACTAAATATAAATAAACTTGGTTGATGATTATAAGATAATGAGGCAGGCTATAATCTTTTTTCTCCAGCGATGCCTCAAACTGTTACTCATTCTTTTAAAATTTTTGTATAATTAAGTTTTGGATTCCATTGTTCTTCTGATTCACTTGCTCCAACCTTTATCTCTCCCTACCCCATTGTTTTCTGGGACACCTTTCAAGGCACAAGAGAGAACATTTTTGTTTTGAAATTCTGCAAGCAATGAGGAATAGAATGCTAATGGGGAGATGATGAATACTGATGGGGAGATGATGAACCACCTCTGGACCGTTCATCTCCCCTAAAGCCATCCATGCTTAGTCATCCATTCCACTGTGATTCTCAGCCACCTCTCAGCACCTGTTGAAGTGCAGACCCTTTGCAAAGCACATTGAAAAATAAGAAAACAACAGCATATATAAGATGAGAGGTACAGTTAGGCAGCATCAGGGACTAGCGAATGGCTGGGGGGAAAAGTAAGCACTACATACAGGAAATCTAACATGTAGCAATGAAAAACAATTCGGATTAGGAACATCTTGGACTCATTCCTAATTTCATCGAAGGTTTAACCTTGTTATAAAAATCTGTTCTGGAAGAAATTTCCCAGAACATGAATGTAAGGGCAACAAAGAACTATTAGGGCAGGAACTGTCAACCCTGACTACATTTGACAATCACCAGGGAGGATGCTTACAAACACCTATGTCCTGGCCCTAGCCCCAGAATAATGATTTAATTGGGAACAGAGCATAGCTTTTCCTTTGTTTATTCATTTGTTTTAAGGCTCACTAGTAGTGCTAATGTAATGCTAGAAAACCGGAGCATGAGAAAGACACTGATATCAATGCATGGCATACAAGGACTGTGTAGATCTTTTGTTCAAAAACCATGACGCATTCTTTTCTGGGTGCCAAGCCCTGACAAATGCACTTAAGGGCATTCTGGTTGAGGGCAATCAAAACGCAGAAGTGAGAGAAAGAATGTGCCTTTACCAGTTGCTTTGGTTTTCATCTCATTCTAGGGGGTAAACGTATGAATTGCCTATCGGTAGTTCCTTGGTATAGAGTTACATGGTAAGAACCCCTGCCTGCTTCAATATCCTTTCCCTGTCTCTACCTATTAAACCACTAGAATTGAGGGAAAGCAGCCTCCTGCGGAGAGAAGAGGAACTTTGGGGTTTGAGTGAATTAAAATTTTCTTGGAAAAACCCATGGGGATGTTCTGTAGAAAAGTAAGTTCATAAATGGCAGGGAATGATGATATGCCTCTTTTTATAGCTACAGCCTGGATGATCCCACACAATGAAACCCTCTGTATGCAGTGACACTGGGACCTCATGGCTCCCTTCCATGCCCATCCTTGGAGGCATTTGTGAAACCAGAAAAAAAACACTCCAGGATGGCTAGCTTTCCCTCACCTTGTTGATTTCTTGAGTCTTTTCTGAATATGGAGACTCACAATGAATGCCCTTAGTCACTGTATTTGTTTCCTGGTTGGCCTCAATACATTACAATGAATTGGGTTGCTTAAAACAACAAAATTTTATTTTCTCACAATTCTGGAGACTAGAGGTCTGGAATCCCAGTAAACCACACTCTCTCCTGGGAATTTAGAGGGAAATGAGTCCCTTGTCTGCTCCAGCTTCTAGTAGTTGTTTCGCATTCCCAGTTGGCCCCTTGTGTCACTGTCATCATTTTTGCTGGGCTTGTCTTCTTCTCTTTGTGTCTCAGGGTCTCCTATGAGACTCACTGGATTGCAGACTCCACTGGGAAACCCAAACAGCCTCCTTATCTCAAAATCCTGAATGAGTCTTGGAAATACCTTTGTGGCAAGTAAGGTAATATCCACAGGCCCCATGGATTCAGACATGGATGCATTTTTGGGGGGTGGTTGTCATTCAGACAACTACAGTCACCAACCATTTGCTAAGAAAAACATATCCCATAACTGCTCATTGAGTGAGGATGTGAAGCTGGAGACAGGGCATAGGGAATGAAAGGAAAGGCATTTACTTCATTGTCTTTTCTCATTTAGCCAGTATTACTAAACATAAGTGAACAGGCAATGAAAACTGCTTATTAACAGCTTCCAAAGCCTCCCCTAGTCCACTGTGCTTTTCTCTGGGCCAGAGACAAGAAAAGAAGGTCCCAGTTAGGTTCTGTGGATCACTTGTCTGCCTCATGCCCTCAAAGTCCGTTCTTGCCAATCCCTGCACTGTAACAGTCATCTCAACCCATGAACACCTGAAAATTCGCAATGCTTTGTTTCTCGAGCAGGTTACTTCCTTCCATTGTTGCCAAGACAAACAAACCAGCCAATACAATAGAAGAATCTCCCTTTGTAATTTCCTCTACCCGTGCATACAAGGGTGAGCACACACAGGCATTTTTGCTTGGCCTAGCGACACAATGGGAATGTAAACACATTGTTAATGCAGCCTCTCTCAGTTGGCTTCCCAGATGGCTTACGTTCAATAGATTTTTTCCCCCTGATTTCCTCAGCTTCTCCTAGCAAGTGCTAAACAGCCATTATGCCTTTTCCTGCACATTGAGATTCATCTGCAGCTTCTAAACTGCCTCCAAAGTGCTTCAATTTTGCATGAGTGCTAAGCTGGGGACTGGGAAACATTACCCAGTGTTGAAGTCCCAGATCATTAGAAAGAGCATGTAAATCCCCTGAACCAGAAATAAAAAGTGCACAGACGTCCTTTGTGAAGTCCCAACTGCAGCTTTATGTAAAACATGAACCTTTGTCAAGATCTTATATAGCCCTTTTTACTTTCTAAATTTTATTTGTGTGATTTCTTTTCACTTTGGCAAGTATGTTCTAATGTCATGGAAGCAGTGAGCTTTCTACCAGGAACATATGCACAATAGTCATCCTCTGGCTTTGTTTCTCTTCTTAGAACACCAGGTTGCTTTTGTTGTTGGTAGAGATGATGCTCCAAAGTTTTGCAGAAGGATCACCCATATGATGGGCTTTAAAAACTGACCAGTAAGACTGCTGAGTAGAAGAGGTACTGTGGTCTTTGAGGAAGCATGCCTTGATATTCATATCATGGATATCAGAGTTATAAGTCTATACTACTCTCATATAGATGCAGGAAGTGTTCAGATATTGGATATTGGGTGATGGGAAGAAATTGAAGTAAAATCAATGGGGCCTATGAAAATCATTAACGAGAAAGAAGCACTCAGGTTTTTTGTTTTGATTGGCTGGCTGGTTGGTTGTTGTTGCTCAAGTTGAAACACAACATATTTGCACTTGATCTCTATTTTCAACTCTGAAGTGCCAAGTTTGCTGGTTAGATCATCTTGCTGCAGATTGAAACATGTCCCTGGTCAGCTCCAGCTGGACCAAAGAAGGTGGTGAGCACAGGATGGAACCCCAGGTCTCCTGAGGTTTGCATGCTGTTGGGATGTCCCATGCCCCAGGGAGAAGATGACAACACACACAGGATGGAAAGGTTGACTGCCTTACAGAGGAACCTTTTGAACAGTTCTGATGACTTCTGGGTTTGTTTTGTTAGTCTATCATATATCCATTGAGGAATAAGAAATCAGGATTGTTATCATGATTGTTCTATAATTATTCCTTCTTCCACGTATGTCTATAGTATATTCTACTACTTTTTAAAGAATACTGACAGTAAAAATAATATGTTTAATTCATACTTATGGTCATTGATAGTAGTTGATGATTTACCTGTACACATATGTCCAAGGGCATTTATTAACTACTGATTTATTCAATAGGGCATATGCCAGTGGGCTCTGAAAGACATGTAACCAAGAAAAGATGAGTTATAGAATAGAGAAGTTCAACTGACTTGTAGGTACAGAAAATGCTAAATGAATATTACTCATATAAATTTACACAGAAATGTTACATGCATAGGTATACTGTCTATGGAACAATTAGCACATTGATGAAATTCTGTTTTGTCAGTATGTTCTTGATAACCTTTAATCTGAATGTGCTCATCCGTTAATTTGCCTTTACAAAAAGTATAACTAATTGTGACAGTCTCCTCATATTCATTTGTATTGTTATTCTTGCAAAACATTAATTTTATAATTCCACACTTCCCAACTCTAAACAGCACTTATTAAATAGCTAGCTTTCATGTTCTTTCCATGGAAATTGTTTATCTACTGCAGTATATACCCTTGGAAGGGAGTACATTTGTAAAAGGAAGGAAGGGGAACAAAACATTGCCTGGAGATATGAACAGACTTTTGATTGAAGCTGTTTGTTCAGATGGTGATATTATACATGTACAGCTACATATTTCAGGGAATTGGAGTCCTAGTGAGAAGCAGCTATTTTTCTTCCTTTTCCTTTGAAATGCTAGTGTCAAATGGGCAGGAAGACATTACAAAACAAACAATATCCATAAGCATCCATAACAGGTTTAACTTTTTCTGTATCTTGGGAAAACACCAAAACATGATTGACAGTGAAGAAAATGATAACGTTGATTAAACAATATGATCTACCATTTCACTTCCACTTGCTTGACATTTATTTGGGAAGTTATATTTTAAAACATTGCAAATATTACATTTTGAAAATATTCCGGACACTGATATTATAGCACAGCAGGATAAATAGGTTGCTGTGACACTACCATCCCATATCATAACGCTGGTCCAATTCCCAGATTCTTCACTTCCCACCCAGCTCCTGGCTAATGCACAAGAAGAGGGTCCAAGTACTTGGTTGCCTGATACTGACATGGGAAACCCAGTTGAAGTTTCTGAATTGTGGCTTTGGTCTGGACCACTCTGTGTTTGAGACCAGTGGAAGAATGAATCAGCAGATAGAGAATTCATATTCCTAATCTCTCTTTTTTCTCTCTCTCTCTCTTTCTCTCTCTCTCTATTTCTACCTCTCAAATATTTTCAAGGATTCAGTTATTTGTATTGGGAAGGGAAATTTACAAATGAGAGACAGAAGAAACCATCCACTGATTCATTCCCCAAATGGCGGCATTGGCTGAATATGAGCTGATCCGAATCCAGGAGACCGATGTGTCTTCCAGGTCTCCCATGTGGCTGCAGGGTCCCAAGGCTTTGAGCTATCTTCCACTGCTCTCCTAGGCCACAAACAGGATCTGGATAGGAAATGGAGCAGCTGGGACAAGAACCAATGCCTATACTTGAAGGAGGAGACCCAAAAGAAGTTATTCTATTATATAAGTAAATTCCTCTGTTTTATCATTTTGAAAATGATATTAGAATCAAACAGATATTTGAAATATGCAAGAATTGATGGAAATTCTGTATGTACCTAAAAAGGTGTCAGGTTATTTTTTAAAAAAAGGATTTGAAGCTAAACATGGAATTGTATTTTTTTAAATTATTTGGGAATTCATAATGTTTTATTTCTTTATTTATTTATCCAATATGATTCTTACTGGAAGGCTACTGTGTGCCAAGTATGTTATACTGTGTATATTTAAAGTCTTTTTCTGCTGAGCTGTAGTAACATTCAGACATGCACATAGATAGCATGGCTCTGACATCACAGAAGGGTATGCCTGCATCTAGAACAGTCCCAGGAAGGGTCCTGCTTCCTTTATTCAGTGATAGACCCAGGCTCCTTCCATCTTATGGTTCTTTCATACTCCAAATCTTCACTCCACTCGGCTTCCACAAACAAAAAGGGAAATACAGCCAGGAGATTCACAGGCTGCTTCGAAAGCCTGGCCAAGAAACGTTCCCAGGGCCTCTCACTCATGATTAGGTTGAATGACATCACATGGGGACACATCAAATATGAAGGAAGCTCAAAACTGACATGACCAAGATAATTTGTGGAAATATGTGAGCAGTTGGCTGTCTCAGCACACAGCCTACAAAAAAAGGTTAGTCTCTTTGTGGTGTTTCTTGAGATCCCACTGAAATGCTGGGAAGCACATGATCAAAGCACTTTCCTCTTTTCATCAATTTAACATGACAGAAAAATGAAAAAAATTCAGACCTTCTCTAGGTTCCTCATTGTAGCAGCCAAGTCAGGACCAAAAATCTGGCTTTCCTCCTTTTAGACTCATTTCCTATCTTTTTAAAAAAATCTTTAGTTCTGTCAGCAAAGACTTCCATACCACAGAAAATTATAATCCAAATTTCATTTGAATAAATAGCTAATGGTTATTTGAATGTCACCATGAAGGCTTAAAAATGAGGTTCCTTCTTTTTGTTATTTAAGTAGTTCTGTTAATTATAACGTTGTCAGACTTACGGTATCCACGTCTAATTCTCTTCTCCTTCTGGGGGCGCGTGCAAATACTACTTTCCCAGCCTCCTTGAAACTGAGCTGCGCCACAGTGATCATTTCTGTCCAATGGGCTGCAAGTGTAAGCTCTGCTGTGACTAACTCAGGCTTTCAGCGCTGAAGCGAATGCAGCATCCGAAAAGAACTTCACACGCACTGCCTCAGGCAACAACTGTTGAGTCAGAAGTTTTAACTCCATTCTCCATTTCAGTAAATTGAAATTGAGTTATATAAAAGAACTCTCCCAAGGTCACATGTATTGAGTTACAAAGAGGAAGGCATCGTTTGAACCAGAGCCTTGTTCAGCAATCATCCTTGGCAATCAATTGCCAAGGAGCAATTCAAAGGGAAGCTTTACTGCTATAGCTGGAGTAGTACTGTTCCCAGAATTCTACCTAAAGCTTTATGTTTACCTAATACTAACTATATTAACAATAGCATTATAAAAAATAAAAAAAATTGAAAATGAATTATAGTTGGTTATATGTTTATATTAAACATCTCTCTGGAAGGATGATCTGAGGCAAAGTTTTCAGAATGTGTAGGTATATTTTGGAAATAGCAGAACAGTTATTTCTCAATTCACACATATATTTAACTTTGAAAATTGGTATTTCAACAGTCCAAAACATATGATATGCTAGCATTTGGCATCTCTGCTGGGGATTTCATAAGGTAGATTTTTCCTTCTTACAGTAAACGAACGAATCATACTGGTATGTTAAAATTCCTGTTAAAAAATAAAAAAAGAACCTTTTCATAGGTCATTAACCTGTATTTCCTTAGCTATTATTGTGCATTCAGAGCTTCTGAAAACCATTTCCCCCATTTTTAATATGAGTGTCCAGAATGTCAAGGTTGAAATCACAGCTGTTTGAATGACGTCTTTCTGGCGATGGTGCAAGCTATAAATACTATTATGACGAAAACTTTTTTCACTCCAAAATGTAATTACCCATAATTACATATATTTCAAAGAATGTTGTGATGGTTTCCTAAAGAACTAGTTTTTCATTAATTCAGCAAGTATGCGCTGGATGCATTCAGTAGGTTCGAAGTATCATTCGAGGCCATGGCAACTGCCTGTTAAACAAAGACTTCCATCCTAATGGAGCCCAGGTTCCAATTTGGAAGTGAAGGAAGACTCTAGAAAATATGGCTATACTTAGTGATTTTTTTATCTTCATGTGAATATGAACATTTGTTTGTTCTACCCAAAATTAGTGAGAACTGGCCTGTTTAGTAATTTTTATTCACTTGTTTAATGTCCTTGCCTTGCCTGGATGACTGTCAAGGCAAATGAGGAATGTCTAGAATAAAAAAGAAAAACTAAAACAAACAGACAAAACTTTTCAAGTTTTTTGGTGGCAAAAATAAGTAGGACTCACTTCTTCTTACCACATCAGGGTAGTTCCGCCATGCCCACTCTTTGGTGTATTGAAAGATTTGTAAAATACCAAGTGACTTGGCTGAAGGGCACAAACCGAAAGATAAACACTTTGAACTTGTTTCTGCTCTGCACCTTTCATTTGCAGCTGATCTAGCCTCACCTGCTTTGCCCTAAACAATCAGACCTGACTCACCCAGCTCTGCTGACATTTCTACTAGCAGCTGTAACTGGACCTGCCACTTACAATTTCTATCTAAGGATGCCCCTGTGCCCTCTGGCCGACATGGCACCTCAAATGAAAACTTTTTTATATAGAATGTGGCTTTACTTCAAAATATTTACTCCTTTACAGTATATTTTAAAAGCATTTAGAAGATCTCAATTACATCTAAAACTGTTATTCCATGTCTTTATTAACAAACCAGAAAATCAAACAAATATTGTGCTTTAATTTACAAGTTGGGAAGCCATGGCTTGATGAAGTCGTGACTTGCAAAAGTCAGCACTGAACGCAAATACAAAGCAAAACTTCGGGTTCATAGCTAGATAAGTCAGTAGGTTACTGTGTTAGACTAATATCTTCTCAGTGCTCCAGTTGTAATAATCATTGTCCTGGGTGAGCTGATTCTTTTTTTAATGTGAGCTTTCAGAGATCTGTTTGAAACGTTTGATTAAAAATATGAAACATACTACTTTTAAAATAAACAATAGCTGTCCTCAAGAATATACTGTGTGTGCCCTATTATAAGTGGCAATCATTCAGAAGTGATTGCTCTTAATGCTTGTTTTCAAATCATTTGTGGTAAGTGCAAAATGAATGTTCAACAGTATGTGTATTTACTGCTCTGGACACATGTACCGGGTTTCCATCAGCAAACTGTTTTACAAATGTCACTAGGGATATTGTTCTTGCACTTAGCATTAATGACTTGATATATGAACATAATTCAGAAAATAATTTGTGTAAAATTACTAAAAACTGAATTTAGTGAGATATTTTAGAAGTATGTCAATTTAGCCTTGCTTTTGGTAGAAACATGTTAATCTTTGTAAAGCATGTGTCTGAAATATTGTCACTCACTTCCCCAATTTACAGGTTTGTGTCTTCCTAGCTCAAAGAACAATTTTCTCCACCTATCATCTGAGACTCTCCAAGAGTCAGTCTTCTTAGGCAATGTCTTCATTGTTAGTTCAGTTATTACAAATTCTTCTCATCTATAATATTTCCTACTGTCATCGTTGCTGCTTCTTGCTGTCATTCCCATTTTCTGATGGTTCTTGGAATCTTCTCGTAACCTTTATACCCAGGGTTTATCCCACATCTTCTCCTTTCCCACATTTCCATTCTTGCCTCTTTCTGAACCTATTTGAACATAACTTTCTTTAAAGGTTTTTCAGAATTTTCCAAAATGCGTTTTGTTATTATTCAATAGTTAACAATATACTAAACGTGACACAAAGCCACAGTAGAAGCCTTGTAGACGCGGGACTGTGTTTCCATGGTACTGTAGGGCTCTATTGTTTAATATGTTGAGGGAAAATACTGATAATCTGTTAGACTGGAATTCAGTACTTTATTTTAGAGTTACTATATATGTAGAAACGTTACTATATATGTAGAAGTAACTTATTCATTTCACTCTAGCTGGATAAATCATTGTACCAGCTACTGCGCAGTAGATACATTATGTGTATGACAGGGTCCCTTGCTCAATGCAGTGGCATTTTGATCTCTGCACCTATTAAACTTCCGAAAGAAGGATCCCTTCATGGCTCATTCCTCTGACTACTAAAAAGGCTACCACTGTGAATGACACATATGCTCAGAAACGGTCTTCATAGAACAGGTATTTTACTTGCCTTCTTTACCATTCTATCTCCAGAGAGAAGTACTTGGTCAAAATAAGTTTCAGTAAATATCTTGGAAATATACTATGTTACACTCCCTTTAACAGGAAGCTTTTTATTAAGCTTAATTAATTATTAAGTTGGTAATTAACTTTATAAAATCACTAACAAGACACACAATATAAAGGAGCAAAGAAATACATGTGATCAAATTTAGATCATCATTAATAGCCCTATTTTAGAGGAAAGGTGTTGGAGCCAGTGTTGTGGTACAGAGTTGGCCACCACTTGCAATACCAGCATCTCAAAGAGGCACTACTGAGTACCAGTTAGTTGTTCCACTTCCTGACAAGCTACCCGTTCATGCATCTGAGTGCTCCTGGAAAGATGGCCCATGTAACCTAAGGGAGACACCAGATAGAATCCCAGGCTCTTGTCTTCTACCTGACCCACACCTGCCAACTTCGGCCATTTGGGGAGTAAACCAGCAGAGGCAGTATCTCTCTGTGTGTCTCTCTGTAACTCTGCCATTCAAATAAATGGTCTTAATGTATGTATTCAGATACATATGCCATACTTTAAAAAGGAAACTTTTTAATATTTTATTTTCATTTTTGTTTGAAAGAGATATACTTAGATCGTGCATTTACTGGTTCACTGTCCCAAATGCACAGGCCAGGCCAAAACCAGGAAGCCAAAAATCAATCCAAGTCTCTTATATTCATGGCAAACACCCAAGTACTTAAGCTATCATCTACTGCCTCCCTGGGTACAAATAATGAGCAAGTTGATCGTCAAACTGTGTAGCTGAAACAGAAATGAAGCACTCTGATATGACACACGGCTGTTACAATAAGCAACTTAAGTCATGTGTCTGCTCCCTGAAATAGGAAAAACATTTGGAAGGATGTTGCATTTGCCAATTCAATGGAATGTGCTTAGTGCTCACCAGAATTAGACAAATTGCTCTCCTGTTTTTTTTTAAAAATTACTTCTTTATAGTTTGAAGAACATTGACACATATGACAGAGGTTAAATAGATAAAGCATTTAAGCCCCAAATTGGTCTCAGAAAGATTCCTTGGCACAGATTCAACAGATTTTTCATCACCAGAGTAGGAATTAAATGATGGCCAATGCTGCTAAGACTGATTTCTGTCAACTCACGGCATCTCTAACTGTGAGACAGAAATTTGATCAGATCCCACTGCTTTATCCTGCAGAGTCGGAGTTTCAAGTGTGAGGGTCACTGAAAGGTCAAATTAAAAAGTTAGAGGGCTGGTTCTCCTGTGAAATGTAAAATCTAACTCTCCCCAAAAGATGAGAAGGAAAAAAAGATATTGTGATTACCAGAGTATCATGTGGCACTCTATTTTGTAACCTTCTAATTAATAAAATTTTCAGATTTCAGGAAGAAAAAATGACCTTGAACTGGAATTGCATGGTTTTCTAGAAGGACTAAAAATTCCCCGAATGAATATTCTCAGTTCTAGACAAATATTATATTGAAACATATATCCTTATCTTACATGTGAGATACTGGCCAATGGAAACAAGCTACTAAAAGCTGTGATCATAGATAGGAAGCAAGTCAAGCATGACATGATGGTTGCTAATTCATTGCCTGCAAGCATCAGCATTCCATATGGGTGTCGATCTATGTTCCATCTGCTCCACTTTCCATCCAGCTTTCTACTTATGACCAGAGGATGAACCAAAGCTAGGAATCTGAATCTACATCAGAAGCCCAGAAGAGGTTCCTGGCTCTTGGCTTTAGATCGGTTCATCTGTGATGCTTGTAGCCATTTGGGGAGTGAGCCAGTGTTGGAAGTTCTCTCTCATACGCACTCTCTCCCTCAGTTTCTGTAAATCTGTGTTTCTAACAAAAATAAAAATAAATAATTTTTTAACAAGAAAGAAATCAAGGAAACAACACTGATAGGAAATATTTCCAGGTCAATTTCTTAAATCATTCAGACTCAGCCATGTAATATTTTAGCTCTGTGAGTAAGTTCATTTTATAATGTTAAAAATTCTGTCCATAAAAATTAAGTATTTTTGTAGCATGCAAGGCAATGTCTTAAAAAAGTGCACATTGTTGAATGACAAAATCAAGCTAATTAACATATGCATTACCTCACAAACGTACCTTTGCATACGTATGTGTGTGTGAAATGAGCACTTCAAATAGTCTTCAAATAATTTTTAAGTATATAATACATTGATGTTTATTGTAGTCACTACTTCATACAATAGATCTCTTGACATTGCTCTTCATATCTAAGTAAAAATTTATATTCTTTGACCAACATCTCTCCAATTATCCTTAAGCCCTTAGCTTTTGAAAACCACTATTCTGTGCTCTGCATCTATGAAAACAGGGTTTATCGAAGTCACTTGCAAGTACAAACATGCAATCTTTGCCTTGCTGTTCCTGGCTTATTCTACTCAGGTTATGGTTCATCCATGACTCACTTTTTGAAAATGTCATGATGGTTCTGCTTGCTAATTCATTGCCTGCAAGCATTAGCATTTATATGTATTTTGCATGGATAATTTTGCTTTTATGATTGGCTTATTTCTCTGAGCATAATGGTCTCTAGTTGGGATTTTTTTGTTGTTGCAAATGGTAGAATTTCATTCTTCTTAATGACTGAGTAGTATTCCATGAATAGATGTATTATAGTTTCTTTATCCATTCCTCTTTCAATGGACATCTGAGTTGTTTCCATGCCTTTGCTAATGTATATTGTGCTGCTGCAAATATAACATTATAGGGAACTTTCTCATATGTAGATTTCATTTCCTTTAGATATATATTTCCAGAACTGGGATAGCTAGGTCACACAGCAGATCAGCCTTCAGTTGTCTTTGCATTCTCAATACTGACTTCGATAGCTTTTTTGTCCCACAATTTAACTGGAGCCATTTGTTCCGCCAGCATTTCCTGTGCTCTTATGATTTTTGTGTGTGAGATTATGTTATCCACAATCGTGAAGACTACTTAACTTCTTCCTTTGCTTTTTCTGCATCTGTTGAGATAAGCATATGATTTTTTTCCCTCATTCAGTTAATATGACTTGTCACTTGGATTGATTTGCATATGTTGAACCTTCCAGCATCCCAGATACAAATCCTATTTAATCAGAATTAGTGATCAGTTTTAAAGTGCTGTTCAATTTATTTTATTAGTATTTCTTGGAGTTAGTTTGCACCTGTATTTTTCAGGCCTGACCTTTTCTTTTCCTGTCACAGCCTCATCCAGCTTTGATAAGAGGATAATACTGACTCCATAACATGAATGTGAAAGTATTACATCTTCAATTTTGTGGAGGAATTTGAGTAGAATTATTATTAGCACTTTCAATGTTTGGTATAATTCATCAGCGAATGTAACAGGCTTTTCTTTGATGAAAGACTTTTTTTTTTACTGATTCAGACTGATTACCCATTAGTCTGATTTTCCATTTTTTTCATGAGTTACTATCAGTAACTTGTGAGTTGCTTTAAGTTCATCTCAATCTCAGAGATAGGAGAGGCAACTTTAGAAAATTATACTCATAATATAGCCAACATACTAGCAAGCTGCAGTTTCCTATAGCACAAAATAATTTTAGTTAAATTTGGTAGCCTGTTTATACACTATGCATTACACTAAAAAATATTTCAGCGAATTCCCAAGTATTTACAGTGTCTTATTTTTCTACTGTAGGGCAAAGATTATGAATTAACTTCATCTGTGAAAACAGAGCATCTCAATTATGAAGTTCTCAGCTAATGTGCATAACTGAGTGGTAAAAGTTGCTCAAAGTTACCAGGCTTTTTTGATATGACATCTTTTAAAATAATGTCAGAGTGCATTTGTGTTATTGAATTTATGTTAAGACATCTAGAATGCATGCTTGTTTCATATTTTAGATCATATTAGCAAAAACCAATAGGATTAGGGTTGGGAGGAAAGCATGAGAAAGAGCCACACTAATTCAATTCAATGCTGTGATATATTCCAGAACATCCCTACCTGCAGCTTTGTGCATTTTCCACCAGCCTGCATCCTAGCAGCAAATGTGCTGTAATAAGATTTGGCAAAGAAAGCACTGCAGTGCTTCTCTCCTTAGAGAGATTGCTGGGGGAAGTTGAATTGCCACGTCTGTTCAACACAATGCCTCAAAACTTCTTGTTGCTGTGTGAAAGATAAAGTCATTGAGAGGGTTGTGAAATATAACTGAGATATTTATCATATTGCAGTTTAATGTTGGTCTAGGAAGTTTGATGTGAAACACACCCAGGAAATCTGAAGGTGCTGAATGATGAATACATTTTATAAATGTTTTAAAATGACTGCGTGTGTGTGTGTGTGTATGTGTAATGCAACATAATAAGCAAGATACTTCTAGACACTAAGTGAACAGCTTGAAGCTAAATAGTATTTGATCTGTCTTTAATTCCTGCAACTTAATGTGATAGCTGACATTAATGGACTCGTAATAAGTATTCATTTGATAGTAATGTGTTATATTTCTGGGGAAGTTGTAGATATTTCCATACTTCGTTAAACAGTAGGATTTGACATGTATTTGTGATAGCTTCATAATAACATCCTAGAAAAACACTGGTATGCCTGGCCAGATTTATGGAATCAAACCTAAGATAAAAAATAAAGAATAAATATCATTTACCAGATTTTGTTGGCTGTTCATGCATGTCCTCGCAAAAATCCAACTGGAGTGATGCATTTTTATCTAGATTTCTATATTCATTTGAAAGTTCCCATTAACAAGTGCATGCTCACACTCATTAGAAGACTTCTGGGTATAACATGCTAATTACTTTCCTGCACGCTGGCTCCCAAACCACAATGAATGCTCTTGTAAAAGCAAATCACAGCAAACTTCAAACAGTGTGCAACCTCGAGATGCTGTTATTAAAGGAAACACACTGATGGGAAATCTTTGATGCTATCAGATGTGATGGAAACTACATATTTGTATTTTAGTAAATCCTGTCAACTGAAGCATTTCCCCCACCGTTAAATAACCTGAAACCAATTTCAAGTTCCCAAATGTTCTTCAAAGCAGAAAGCCTTGGACGTAATGCTGATGGCATTTCAAATTTCAAGGAAACTTGCTTTTTCCATCTGAAGACTTCAAGAAGATTTGAAATTGTACTTTCAAAGAGAATAGATATTACCTACTTTTACACAAACCACTAGGCTCTGGTTTGATGAGCCAAATGTCACAGGTATTGAACTTACCCTTGGTAATGAAATGATGATGTGTAACCATGTGGCTCAGAGTCTGAATAAGGCAGCTTAATGCAGGAAGCTCTGAGCTGGAAGTGTTAGATATTTCACGCTTTGGTTCTTTCTTGTTCTTGCATTGCTGACCTCACTTGGAAGGTAAACTTTGGATCATGTGATATGTGGTCTGTGCATAACCTACCTCTTGCTGAATGGGGCATCTGTGAAGCTGAAGACAAATCAGTGTGTGCTTGACTCCAGCATGCTAGGGAGTCTGGGACGCACACATCAGAACATTCATCCTATGAATAGGCTCTGTAGCAGGAGGGTTAGTCTGTGGCTTTTTAAAAGGCTTCAGATTTGTGGTCAAGAGAAACATCTATGAGCCTATTTGGGCGAACGGATATAGTAGAGTCACTGAAGTTCCACCAGCATTTAACTCGGTTTCCTGCAATCACTTTAAGTAAAAAGAGTGAAACCTGAGGCTATCATCTTGGGACACGAAATATTTGTATGTGGTTTTAATATCCTGAGCTCATTTGTTACTGCTCTGCATTTTAGAAAGAGCCATTATAGTCTGAAACACACATTGCAGGTATATCAGCCCTTGAGTGACTGTAAATTTATCACAGCAAACCTTAAGGCAAGAGATTTGTTTCCAGTAACTGAGCTCTGCACGAGGAACACATGGAAAATCAAGGCTAAGGCAATCAGTGGCAGAGAACAGGGGCAGGGAGAGAAGGGGCAAGTGAGGGAGTGGGGGGAAGACACGGTAGCCCATCTGCCTGCAGATTTCTCAACACTGCAACAATGAGAAAATTATTGTAATAAGGGAGGGAAATGAGAGGGCTGAGCAGGGATGAGGAAAAGGGGCAGTAAGTAGTGTTATCTGTTTATGGCTTGGGATGTGAAATTCGCTGTATTAGTTGGATGTTGGCTGAAACAATATGTCTATCTTCTTTACGTACATGGAGTGATGCTTAGGATATACTGGTTACTTGAAAAAAAAAGGATTACTATATAGACCATAACAGTGTTGCTAATTTTTATAACTTTATATTAATTTAAATCTACTTAATAATATGTTGACAATGCCTTGGGGTTACAAAATTCACTTTTCTGGACTTCAATCCAGTTTGGGGAAACTTTAGTGGACCTTTGGGTCCAGTAGTTCCTATGAGGCAAGTCCATCGACTCATGACAGGAAATCTGTTTACTCCAATAGTGGTATAGCATCCATTTCCACTGGATGATTATTAATTTCTCTGTGTTCTCTTAGCCATTAGAATATATCCTAGGTTTCACAGAAGGTTCTGGAAATTTCTTCTTATAGGATTCCTAGAAGACCCACCATATCTAATCACATGTGATTAAACATCTTTAAACTTTCTAACTTTTCAAAAATGTGCTAAATACTAGAAGATATTATGTGCAAGGGTACATCTGAAAGCACACATAAAGGAAATTTCAAAAATTTGTGGAAAATGGAATTAAAATGTAAGTTTATTTCAGTGTAAAAATTTGAAGTCCATACATAGTTTCCTAACACCTAGGGAATGACATTCATGCCAAATCACTTCATATGTATATGCATACACACATTATCTCTATGTCTTCCATGTCTTATACTTACCACATATGTATGTGAATCTCATCTGATTTTTTCTTGTAATTGCTTAAAACTTCTTAATGAAATCCTGGCTATCAGGAAGAAATGTATGGCTTATATTTTATATTCAACAGTGATTCTCAAAGTTGTCCTGTATTAGGATTATTTGGAGGTGGGGATTATTGAAACATGGATTACTGGTCCCCACTTTCGAAGTTGTTTCCTCAGTGGATTAGAGGCTGTGAGTTGGATTTTCCACAGTTCCCAAGTGAGGCTGCTGGTGGTGTTCCTTCTGGGAATCCTCCTTTGAGAACCACCATGCTACAAAAGTGACAAACTGGTCCCTTTCTTGTGTGTAGCTTCATTTCATGACACTATTTCCTGTCTCTGATGCTGTATTGTCTTCTCCCATGTCCTCAACCTCCAGTTCTCTTCTTTCCATTCTCATCATCAAATTTAACAAAGTTAACTCATATTGAATTTTTTACATTAGATTTGGTTATTCACTCTCAAATCTATACTTCTCCTTTGCAACATTAAATATACTTATAGCTAAAGAATAAACCCAGGAAATCAACAAAAAATGACCTAAGCCCTGCCGCCCACAAGGGAGACAGCGATGAAGTTCTTGCCCCTTGGTTTCAGCTAGTCTGGACCTTACATTACTGAAGTGCAACAACAAATGGAAGATTCTCTCTCTCTCTCTCTCTCTCTCTCTCTCTCATCCCCACTCTCACTCCCATCTCTCTGTGTCTCTGTGCATTGCTCCACCTTTCATATAAATATTTAGAAAATAGTATACCTCCTTGTTGAGATGATCCTCCGTTCGCAGTATAAGTTCATTGGGGATATGACTACCTTATTTGTCCGAGTCTCACAGGTGTGCTGCTCAGTTTCTGTTACATAATAGACACTTAACAAATATTTTCAGTGAATGAATAGAAATAGATATTGCAAAGCAACACATTTCATCTCTCCTCTAGTGCCCACTCTTGTCTCAGAACAAATTCTCCACTCTGGGAGAGTTGTGTTAGTTCTCCCTGCGTGAACGAGTGTGGAAATGGGTGTTTTCAGTCTGCAGATCTGTCGTTCCCTATGTGTCTTATTCAGATAATTCCTCTTGTTCAATGCACAGAGACACAGTGCAAAGTGAATCTCTGAAACAGCCTTAAACGTCAAGCACCGCTCACAAGATGATCCACGTGCATACCTCAGTTTCCACTATCTAGGATTATGTAATTCTGTGAAATAAAGCCCGATTATTTGTGCATTTTAGCCAGAGGCACTTCAACAAGATTTCAGTAACAGTGCAATTACATAGTGACATTTGAACTTTCAGTTTACTATGCCAGAAAATTTCATTTTTATTATTTTTGTTTTTGGGGGAGGGGGAGAATAAGGAACCAGAGGGTGTGGACTGATGCTAGCTAGGATTCGTTCAAGTAAAATGATAGGTCATCATAACTGAAATGCCACTGTCACAGTAATTTAGTTGCACTCCAATTGTAGCTTTAGGTTATTCTCTGTTTCATGTGAAAAGCTGGCAAGATTTAGTGATTGCAAAGTTGTGTATCATATATGGATCTGATAAGCATAACCTATGCTATTAAAGTAGCAGCCTTACAATATGAGAAATCCAAGTTTAAGTTTGACTATGAGAAGTAGATAACTTCATGGAAAGTAAATCTTAGTGATCTCTATGAGGCAAAGCCTTATTCTGTGCAATCACACATCTACTCCTCTTTTATCATTGGATGATTTCAGAAGATTGAAATATCAAATAAGAGAATGGAAAAGTTGCAGAGCAAACAAGTGGAGCAAAGATAGGGAGACAGTATCTTGGGTGTTGATCTATGGCATGAAAGAGAATCACTGGTGGAGAAATACAGTGTGAAGTGTTATGTTGCTTTTACATGTCTTCTCTTGACACAAATCTTCCTTCTACCACCAGGTCTCATTGTCCGGGAGGTGAGCATTGAGATTTCACGGCAGCAAGTGGAAGAACTCTTTGGGCCTGAGGATTACTGGTGCCAGTGTGTGGCCTGGAGCTCAGCAGGCACCACAAAGAGTCGGAAGGCCTATGTGCGCATCGCATGTGAGTCTCTGCATGGTTTTCAGAAGCAAATGCAGTTATAATAATTCCTAGATTCTGATCCTGACATACAGAACCCTGGCCAAAGATTCTGACCCAGAACTGTTCTAAGATTGCTATACTTGAAATTTTCTGCATATCCCATTGACAACACCAAGATCTTTTGATTTTTATTACATGACATTTCTTTAGGGATTGCAAAGTATGCCTTTCAAAAGTATCTTAGATGTCTCTAATCTGCCGGTAATTAGGCTGTGGAAAAACCAAGGACATTCTTTGGTAGCCTTTTGAGGATTGGTAACAGGATATTAGGTTTGGAAAATCTAAGGATGTTCAACCCTTCTTATAAAATGGTGCAGTATTTGCATATAACTTCTGCACATCCTCCCCATTCCTGAAGTCATCCCTGCATTACTTATTATATTACTATAAAGATAAAGGATTTGTAAGTGATGTTATATTTATTAAGGTAATAATGACAACAAAGAGCCTGTGTATATCCATTATTGATTTGTTTTTCCCCAAAATATTTTCAGTTGAGGGTTAATTGAACATGTGGATGAACTCAGATACAGAGGAAAGTCCACTGTGTCTTCCTTTAATGAGTTTGTTCTGCCGATTGATTGAAACAGTGTTGAATAGTTTTCCTATAGGGGAGAGAGAAAACCCAAATGAAGTGTCTAGTCATTGTTTGTTATTATTTTCAAATTCTATTGATTTCTATGATATTCTTATTTGGACATTGAAATATGTCTTCAAGAGTTCTGTGAGTGTGTGAACATGGGAAATACACAGACAAAATGGTACAAATTTTCAGACTGATTAAGGTGCTACAAAGTTTCAACAGTTTCTGCAACTGAATGATGTCCTTTAGGAGAGAAACCACCAAAATGCAACATGTTCTATTTACTGAATCTCATTACAGCCCTGCATTTTGTTCAATTCCATTTCACACTAGATGTCACATCAGTTAGGTCTACTGTGTCTCTCAGTCCCCCATGAGCCTGGCTTGATACTTCCCCCAAATTTATGCTAGCTCTTTCCTTCCTCTCCTCTTGATCTAAATTGAACCATGACTAAGAGGCCATCTAAAATTTCCTGAAAACATAGGACCATATGATAAAGTTGAGTTCAAGAAATTTTGAAAGCCGTGCATAGTGTTTTCAAAATACACATTTCCCATGGGCTCTGTGAAGGTCCTTCAAGCTTCTCAGATAGTCTCTGTGGCTCACATCACTGTCCAGCTCATCCTCCTTCCACAATTGAACACTTCCTAAAATTTAGGCCTTGTCGCTTTGACTTATGAGATCAGCGCATTTACTATGCTGACATTGACTACTGTGTTAGTTTGGTACAACTGTCCATAACAAATTAGCAAAAAATGGGCAGTTACACAACACAAATCCACTTTGTCGCAGCAGGATCTTGCTCGAGATCAGTGTGAGAAGCTTTTCTGCAGCTCTCAGCTTGTTAGTCACCACGTTCTCACAGCATCCGTACACATTGTCTCCGTGTGTGCATCTGCATTTCTCTGTGTGTGCATTGATATTTCCTCATCTGAAAAACACACTACTTGGATTTGACTAGGGCCCGGTGTAACAGCCTCCTGCTAACGTAACTGACCCTTGAAGGCCTTATTTTTCAATCCACTCTCATTCTGGAGTAAACAGAGAGGGTTAGCACTTCCATGCAAGAATTTTAAAAAGGAAACGTAGTTCAACCCATGGCAACCACGTTTCATGGTTCATGTATTCAACCTGTGTTTCTACGTCTGTCCTGTAAGGATTTTTTTGTATATTAGTCTCATTGGATTTGAAATACTATGGTCTATACGTGTTTCAGCTATTGTTCATGTAGAGCGTTTCCTTAGGACAAATGTGCGGTGACAGCTTCCTCTGTTCTAGCACCGTACTGCATACTGGTGACGGGGCTGAAAACAGTGCCCATGACCCTCCTTGTCCTTTTGAACCTTGCGATTTATAGAGAACAGACAAGGAGAGAATGGGAGCAGAAGGGGTGAGGACTCTGTAGGTGTTGCCATTTTGGGTTCCATAGCATGAGATGGGAGCATGTAGGACTCTTTTCAGCAGAGGAGCCTGTAATCTGACTTGCATCTGCAGAATCATCTGACTGCAGTGTGGAGACTTGACCATGAGGATCAAGGGAAAAGGTTGGAAGACCACTTATCCAACTACAGCCATGACAGAGCATATGGTCAGCATAGAATGGAAGTATTGCACATGATGAGACCAGGATTCTGGTTATATTTAACAATAGAAGTGAAAGTGCTTGTTGAGAGATTGAGAGAAAGGTAGAAAAGATATCTGAAAGGCTTGATGGCCTTTTTCAAGAGAACCGAGACAAGCAATCCCAGTCTTATGGAGGAAGACAAGGGTGTTTTAGTTACTTTTATAATACTTTGTCAAAATTCTTATTATAGGATTTACCTCATTGAATATTCACTTGCTTGAAATGTGTGTCATGCCACTGAGTTCCTTGAAATCAAGTATTTTCTTGCCAACCACACATTTTTAGTGCATAGCAAAACATCTAGAATATCGTATATGTTAATAATTTTAAAACTAAAATACTATAACAAATACTCCATTGTGGTTAAATACCCCATGGTGATTCTTTAAATGTTTAACACTTATATTCTCTGTCTGATTATATCTAAGGAGAGTTACTGTTTGTCTTGATGGGGTTGTCCATGAAACAGACTTAGGAAATGGAGGTGTATAGGCAGGAAAGGTGTTAAACAGTATTCTTTAGAAACAACATCTGTGGAAGAAGAAAGCTGTGGCATAGGGCAGAGAGATAAATTGGATAATGAGGCAAACACGATAAATGGTAACCTTTTAGGAATAGCTGGAGCAAGGCTGGCCCCATACAGTTGTCCAAACTTGATGCAAAGGAGATAAATAGGCCCTTTCTTGTTCCTCCCATAAATCAGTTAGTGGGTGCATTTCATCCTTTACTCCCAACCCCACCAGTGTGTATGGCTTGGGCTGTCAGCTCTCCCACCTGAGGAAATTCCACTGAAGAGAAGGTCCTGGAGGCTCATGCAGCAGCACCAGCCATGGTGAACCTCCAGCCTCCAAAGGGATCTTGGTGAAATACCTCCACCCTCACTAGAATCTTCCACCATGAATGTCAAGGAACTGTTTTTATTACTATAAAGAAAGATAACCTCTAAGACGTAAGCAAACTCACAATCAGCTTTGAATTGTAATAGAGGTACTAACAATAAGTAATGCCTTTATCTTTCATTTCTACAGATTCTTTAATATCAAACAGTATAGATATTTTAAATTGCCAATCTACACTTCAAATAAATTGGCTTGCCTAAGTTTAAAGGCTGCATAGGCCCTGATTATGCATATACAGTTTGTTATATTAGAAGATATTACAACAAATTCATATGTATGGTATATAAGTTGTAAGCACACTTAAGAATGTTCATGAGAAAATGCATATTACAAAAGCATGTGGGTTTTGAAATTGTATCACAATAAACTTACCTTTTAACTACATTTCCTGTGAATTTCATGAGGTTCCCTTGTAACAGATGTGTATGCATATACGTATGATATGTTTCTTATAAAACTAAATACATGTAAAGATAAAATTCCAATTTGTCTTTGCCACATATTCTGTGCACTTTGCTATTTACTTCATGACTTACAAATGTAATGTGGCATTGTCAAATTGTGCTTAAGAAAACATATTATTCCTCTAACAAAAGATCAATTTATCCACAGCACCTTTTTGCCCTCAAGTCATAAGACTAAATGCTAATTTTACCTTCAATTCCATAATTAACTAAACTCATATGCATGCTGTCAAGGAACACCATCTATCATGTGGAGATGTATTTATGTAGATATTTTTGGTGATGAAAAACAAAGAAGGTCAAATGTCCAGATCTTTTGCCAATGAATGACACTGAGTAAGTGAGTTTTTCCCAGGGCTGCAGAAGGCTTGCAATTTCTGCAGGCCTCCCTGGGTCAAGTGAGCTGTGGTGCTTTGTGCAGTAATACTTGACAGATGGTCAGCAAATAAAGTGTAATTAAACTCTAAATTTGTCACAGGTGAGGATAATCACAACACTAAGGTTAAATAAGTGCAATTACCTTTCACTGAATTAGATTTATGCTTATTGAGTGTACTGTGGAGTTGTCCATGGTTCCTCCATGAAAAAGTTCTCTATATGATTATCAAGGAGAAATTAATATAGAGTACTGCTTTAATTAATTATTTCACTTACTTTAGATAAAGTATGAAAATCAGTTCATAGTCAAACAGAGTAGAGCGAGAAAAAAATAGAAATATGAAAGTTAACAGACAAAAGCTAAGAACATAATACAAATGTTGAACTAAGTGTCAGTTTTTCAGGTGGCTCATGTAGCTTATGTTGCAGAGAAATTTACTCACAGCAAACTCGGGTTGATGCTACCATGAGCTGTCCTAAAGAGAACCCTCATGGAATACAGCTACCAGCGTTTGGGGTTGTTTTTCCAAGAGTCTCTTATTATAGTGTATAGAGAAATATTGAATAAAATGTCTAGGAAGCCATTATATTAGAAAAGAATTATTTAGTTTGCGGCCACTCCCTGCCACACGCCTCCTAAAACCCTTGGTATCGCTAAAGTAATGGTTTTTGTAATCTGTGAGCTGCTTTCATGTCAATAACTGGAAAAGTCAACACAAGAATGGAGGGTGAGGAGAGGAGTGAAGGTTAAGTTGCTTGCCAGTAGACAATCACTGAACCATCATGTCTGTGTTGTTGAGCCTCCAGGCCTCCATAAACGCCTGAAAGGAGAGGGTTCAACAACCCCGGGCTGGCTAAATACAGGTTGCTGGATGGTGGCAAGTCCTTGTGCTACACTTGCCCAACACATCCCTTTACAGGTGTATTTTGTAGAAGAAACTAGAAAATGATGGGGTTTCCTCCCCAGGTTCTGTGGACCGCTCTTGAAACCAACCAACCAGAGAGGGGTCATGGACACCCTGATTTTATAGCACAGGGAAAACCTGGGGCTTTGGGCTGACATCTAAAGGTAGAGCCAAGGACATGGCTGAACCCACAAACTATGGGATCAAATGCACATTCCAGGTAGTGTAAGCAAAGAATTGGGTTATTAAAAACCCAGGTACTTTCTGCCTCTACACCATTCTTTGCTTACAAAAGAGAGGAATCCTCGCACCTGTTGAGACAGTGAAAGTCTGAGTTGATTGTTACGGTCTGAGAGAAGAGGAAAACAGCCCCTTGATCTTCCACAGAGGCCATGGATTTGGCCTCAGTTCCTGGCCTAGACCCAGCAAACCAAAAACCATCGCAGCAGTTAAGCTTCAGTTAATTGCAGGAGGCTTTCTAACCAATAAGCCAAGTAAGCTGCCATCAATTGGGTAGTCTTAATACCTCATTCCTATTTTCTGTAAAGGCTATTAGGTCATGTTCCTGGTGAAAGATTTTAGAACCTGTTCTGGTTCTGAGGGCTGCCTGCCTCACAAATTATTCTTGGTTTTGCTTGAGTAAACTCAAATTTAAACCTGTCCATGATTTTTCTTCATAACTGTAGGAAAACTTAATTCAGATCAAATACTAAGAAACATTGTCTTTCAGCCAGGAAGGCTCAGCATCAATATTGCTGTAGCCAGTGTTTAGGGTCTCTAACAGTGCTTTGGATGTTTGGGAGAAGACCATCAGGGTTGAACAGCCTGAGGGAGGGATTGAGGCAAGGCTTGAGGTCAGCTTGACTTAAATTTAAATCACTCCCTCAGGTGACCATCAAGTGACTTAACTTCCCAGAGCCTTATTTACTTTCACCAACTGTGAAATGGAAATGATAGGTTTACTTTGAGATGGAACAAGATAAATGTATGAACCATAAGGCACCAAGCTGAGGATAAGCTTACTGAATGATGGTAGATTTTCATAGCAGATACAAAATTCCAGCAACTTCCTCTGTTTACTTGGAAACATCACTATTAAAGACAAAACAGAGCCTAACATTTCTCTGCTTCTTTTACCATTTCATCTCTCAGACCCTGGAATGTCCATCCTAAGGTTTCCAATGCTCTTCTGATTCACATGAAATTAGATGGCAGTTTTTCCCATGCCCAAGGAAAGAACAGAACACCGTTCTGACACACCCTGTTATTAGAATTCAAGAACGCTGGAGAGATTGATGTGCATACTCCGAATCCATCTTCCTCGGACTGGCAAGAGATTCCTCAGGATCTCCTCTTCATCGTGTGTGCAAGCCAGTAAATCATAGCAAGCAACACAATAGCCCCTGGCTACAGAGAGGAAGAGAGTTCCTGGAAAGAATGAAGGATGGTCAGGACAGCCCCTTCTGCCCTCCCCTCACAACTCCCTTGTGTTTTGTCCTGGGATGAGAGCTGCCTCATTCCAACCTGTGGACGAGGGCCAAGCCTTGTTCCCATGTTAGTGAGTCTCCAGCTTCTAGCAAACTAACTGCCGGGCCTGGTGGTACAATTTCTCTGTGGCTCAATCTTTGCCTTGCACTTGCTGTCATCCCAAATAGATGCCAGTTTATATCCTGGCTGCTCCACTTCCCATTCAGCTCCCTGCTTGTGGCCTGGGAATACATAGGAGGATGGATCAAAGCTTTGGGACCCTTCACCCATGCGGGAGACCCAGACGAGGCTCCTGACTTATGGCTTCAGATCGGATCATCTCCAGCAATTGTGGCCATTTGGGGAGTAAACCAGGAGATGGATGATCTTCTCTCAGTCTCTCTTTCTCCATGTAGATCTGCCTCTCCAATTTAAAAAATGAATAAATATTAGAAGGAAGGAAAGAAGGAAGGGCAGGAGGGAGGAAGGAAGGAAGGAAGGAAGGAAGAAAGAAAGAAAGAAAGAAAGAAAGAAAGAAAGAAAGAAAGAAAGAAAGAAAGAAAGAAAGAAAGAAAGAAAGAAAGTTAAGTGCTTAGAAGCCACTTGGTGGTTAGTGTTGGGCCCTACAATTTACAATGTCAATGGTATTAATCAAATCGTTGCTCTACTTCCCTTGTATTAGCTCATTCAGTTCTTGCAGCCACACTGAGTGACTTATGCTATTATTAACCCCATTATCATAGATGAGGAAACTGAGAGCGAAGGGAAATCAAAAATCCCGCGAGAGGTTCCAGCGCTGCTATCTGCAGAACTGAGACCAAAAGCCAACTCCATGCTTTTAATCAATGTACTGGGTACCAGTGAGGAGGAAACAACAGGAATTTTTATAGCTGCGGTTCACAAAACCATCTTGCTTTCCACATTCATGATGCTTAAATGTTCACTGCTATTTATAATATAAAAGTGTAAAAGCACTTTGGCTTCCTGCCTCTCCTCTCCTCTTGGCTGGCTCTATTCTTGCCCATGTCCCTAGTTCCAGCATGCAACGTATTCCAGATGTGCTGTGTGCCCCCAGTCCCTTCCCTCCTGCAACCCTGTTTGCCCTCTTCTCGGCCTGTCTCACCTCCTTTTGCTGAGGTGCCCTTTTTGGAAAAGTCTACCTGGACCCCCAACCCTGTCACTCTCCTTGTTTCCAAGACTGCTTTACTTTTTCTTCATAGCATTGGTCATCATTACCCATTTCCTTTTTCTCTTTTGTAAGATTTATTTACTTTACTTGAAACTTGGAGTTATACACAGGAGAAAGAAAGACAGAAACTGTCCATCTGCTGGGTCATTTCCAAAATGGCTGGAATGACCAAAGCTGGGCTACTCCAAAAGTTGTGACCCTGGTGCTCTTTCTGGTTTTACCACGTGAAAGGACCCAGTAACTTTGGCCGTCCTGTATTGCTTTCCTAGGCCATAAACAGGGAACTCATCTGGAAGTGGGGAAACAGAATCAAATCCACACCCAAAAAGGAAGCCAGCACCCCAAGCAAAGGATTAGCCCATTATGCCTCAATACCAGATCCTAAACCATTTTCTTTTATGTTGAGTTTAAAGTCACAGAGCACAGATTTAGGAAGGGCAGGAATCTTGTTTGGTCACTGTGTATCCCCAGTGCCTAAAAGGATTGCTTGTGTGTGGCTAGTGCTACATAAACAGATGCATAAATGGACTGAAACTGGCAACATATGAGGCAAGATGAGGAAGCTATTCCATGCTGATTGTTCCCTTTTCCAAGGAATACAAGAACACTGAGTATCTTGAAGTGACTTCCTTTGTGCCCTCTCTGCATACCACCCTTGCTCTTATGATATATGAGTGTGTGTGTGTGTGTGTGTGTGTATTTCCATAACAGTTATCAGCTTCTAACCTGCTGTCCATTTACTTACTTATGTTTTTCTGGTTTGTATTTTAGCCCTCCCCATTCCCTTAGAAAGTAAGTTCCACATTGGCAAAGATTTCCTTTTGACTTGTTCACAGGTGAGTTCAGGATGTGTAGGATAATACCTGGCACAGTGTAGGTATTCAATAAGTACCAGAAAACAATCAATATTAAAAAAGTATGGTTAGCTTCCTCCAATCAACTATGTATGCAATCTTGTGGGTTACTATATTGATTCTGACATAAGTATATACGCCCAAGTTTTTATTTGCTGAGGTATTTTTCTTTTCATTTTCCATCTACTCTACCCACCAGAAAGCCAGAGTAAATATGCAGCTTAACCAACTTACCTTAGCCAAGCCTGCTGATTCATGTAGGTCATGCCACGCTCAGTATCTGGGAGTCTAATGCCATATGCCTTGGTAGAACTCAGCTGGTTTCACACACACCAAAATAAATTACCTATCTACCATACCACATTTCTGAATTGGGGCCTAGTTCCTGTGCAACTGTTAAAGAACCCAGTAACCCAATTATATGTAGCAAGGGCTATACTTTAAATTATATGAGATTTATTTTAAAATTTAAAGTCTTTGAGATACCTGAGAAAATGTTTACAGATTTTTCCTTGTCTTATACAGATCTCAATTTTTGTTATTAAATAATTCATCATACTGCTGTTCATTCAAAGTGAAAAACTACAATACCAGAGCAAGTTGCGTCAGTCTATATTTTCCCAAGCATATTTGCTTTTGTATGTAGCAGACAGTTCCAAACTTTCATGGAGGGCACAACAAATCCAGGAGTACTTATAATCTATTTCGTTCTGAGAGTACAAAACCGTTTGATGGAACACTTGTTAAGTCGTAATTTAAGGGAGATCATCTACCCATATGTTATAAGCAGGGCTGGAAACCCACTAGACTGAAATATATCATTAAAGTATGTTTCATGCCATGTGAAAAGTGGCATGTGTGGTTAAAATGCTTATTTGCAAGAAAGCTTGTCTGCAATTATGTTAGTCTTGTGCATTCTGGGAAAAAAAAAGAGCCTTAAGTCTTTGGTATGTCAGGTTCTTATCCATAAAGTTGGCATCTTCCTTATTATTTATCCCTAAGACATACCTGAAAAAGTGTGGTGATGACATGTAATCATTTTTTCCTGAATCTGAACAAGCCGTGTGAATATAAAAGAGTGGCTTGTGGAGTTATTTTCCCCTTCCACTTTTCTGTAATAGATGTCATTTGGAGTTCCAGGTCTAAAATATTTATTTAAAAAAAAATCCTCTAGCCAGATTATCAGAATACAAATGCATTTGTCCTATAAATGCCCCCAAAGTGAGGACATAAAGAATAGCTGAAACTGTGTTTCCTTTCTGCAGCAGCTTTGCTCACTTGCAATTTCTTTGTTTCCAAGATCTTAGGGATACCCAAGCATTGGCCCAGTTGAAGACACTACCCATATACTCCTATTGCTGACAAGCTTAAAGATCATTCTAGCCTTTGTCCTTTACTGTGAAATACAATATGATGAAAGCTTTTAGGTTAAATTCATAAGAGTGGACAAAAGCTTGAGCTCTTAAAAAGGTAAAATGAGGATAGGAAGAAACAAGGGGAAAGTCAGAATTTATTATCAACTTTCATCCTTCTTAAAAGACCCTGTCAAGGAAACTAACATTGTAACATTCTTATTCTGTGCATAAACCTTCTGTAACTCCCCATGTGTGGGAACTCCAATCAATCTCACAAGAATGCTGTGAGCGGTAGCATCTGTTATTATTTTTATTTTTGTAAATAGCAAAGCAGGAACATAGAAAAATAACTTTCCCAAGCCACTTGTTTAAGAAATTTGAAATTGTTTTATTTATTTGAAAAGCAGAGATCTTCCATGTGCCACTCAGTCCCCCAAATGCTCACACTGGTCAGGTCTTGGCCAGATCAAAGCAAAGACTCAGCAACTCCATCTAGCTCTCCAAGTGGGTGGTGGGGTCACAAAAGCAGGAGCCAGAACTTTCTACTTCCAAGGGTCTTGCAAGGGTGCACATTAGCAGAGAGCTGAAACTTACAGTGAGCTGGGACAGTGACCCAGGTGCGAGGTAGGAGATGTGGGCAACTCATGCAGCAACTGGGCCACCACGTCCAACAGAGCCTCCAGCATCTCTGTTTTAAACCAGTTTTCCATTTGCATTTGAGTTCACTTCCAGGCTTTCAATCTAACCTCAAAGAAACTGCATGAACTTGGTTTAGGATGGTCAATTTGTTTTTTTGTTTGGGTTTATTGTTTTACATATTTGAGAAGAGGTAGGCATAAGATCACATACTCTCTTCCTGGAATAGGAAAGCAAAGCAACCATTTTAAGGGTTCTGTGGCATGACCTCACGCAACCTTCACCTTTAATTTAGTGCCTAAAACACAGACGACCAAGCTCGTTCTCGCAAAGGAAGCTGTGCCAGTCAGCTTGCAACAGTTATTTCCTGCTACCTGCCAGATTTGGTGGTGAAAGCATTAATTCCACTCCACTATGACAACATAATTAGCCCGTTCCATCATTATTGGAAGAAAGGTATATTTTTCCTTTTAACAACACAAGTATTATTGCTTTGTGTGATGATGAGGAGCACTTTGAAAATGCATTAAAACATTTTTAATTAAAAATGTACTCAGCACCTTTGTTCACTAAGCATGTGAGAAAACTCATTGAAAAGCAATTCAGAAGTATGAAAATGTGAATAATAGTACATCAACAATGTTTGTTCATGCAAGGTCAGATCTGTGTCAGAAAGTCGGTTAAGTTGCTAGCAGCAGCCATGACATGAATCTCTTCTAAGTACAAAGTTCCTTCAGATACAGAGTCATTTCTTTTCCAGACTAGCTCAGTTTTCAAGGCAAGAAACTTAATTCTGATGCATGGATTTTGCTCTCTTGCTTAAAAAAAAAGTACATTTATAAACACTGTTTTAACCATGAACTCTGAGAGTACTTGAAAGATTTCAGGAATGGGAAAGAATGGGTGAGCCTAAATCTGGACCACTGCTTTTTTTATTATTATTATTATTTTTAATGATACAGTTCCATGTTACCTGCATGGTCACCAGACAAACATGAAATTCAAGTGCTGTATTAAACAATGTCAGCTGTCACATGGCACATAAGTGACTGCTGATAACACTGTGGAATCACTAGATGGTTAGTCATGGTGCAGAAACAGGTCTGCTTGGCTCAGTGGAGTTACCTGCAGTGCCTACGCACTGCCATAAAACCCCATGGTAATCCACAAAAATCAACCAATCAAGGGGTCTAAGATTTTAGTGCAGTGTGTAAACCACACCTATGACCATTGATGGGAACACACTCCTAGACTCCCACAGTTCCACCTTAGTATGAAATCTGCATTTATATCGAATATAGCATGACAATTGCTAGATTTCTTTTTGTAAACCATTACTTTCAATCATTAGCTTCCATACATTCATAATTGCTATGGTTATGAGTTCTGACTAATAATAAAACCAACTGTTGTCCTAGCATAATAAAAATCATTGTACTATGGGGGAAAAGCAGGCGAGGGGAATTACTATCTTTGGGCTGCTTATTACATGCTCAGTGTGATGCTACGAATTTTACAGGCACACTTTCCTAGAATGTTGTGAGCTGGCTACTATTCTCATATCCATTTCTGCAGTTGAAAAAGCTAAGACAAAGAGAGGGTAAGCAACAGGCCTAACATTTGCAGAAAAAAATGGTAGAATCAAGACCTCAACCCATGTCTGCCTCACCAAGTCCTGCTGTTAGCCACACAGTTATCTTACCTCTCAGTGTGTCTTACTTAACAGTGATCTGTGATTAAAACAAAGTTTATATCACGATGCGCTACAGATATCCCTCTCTTTCCACACATGACTATGAATATAGGTCCACACACACATATTCAGTACTCTAATGCATCTTGACATTTTCCATTATTCACTTTTGTGTTTTTCAATGCTGGTTTTCAATCCACTGAACAGATTTGATAACCCTCTAAAGAATCATGACTTGGAGTTTGAAAATCAAAAGTAATCACGAAATTCTGCAAGAACAAAAGGAATAGTAGACAATGTACTTGATGGACCAGATGGCGAAAATCTGTAAGGAATGACATGTTGAAAATTTACACACATGAGTAGTCATCTTTCATTCCAGAACTCCGTGTAATGATAGAGAGGGCCGCAAACTCTACATAGGAGTTTTGCTTTACTATCTTCCAAACATTTTTCTTAGGTTTAATATTTATTTTAGTATTAAAAAAACTCTTTGAGACCTCAAATTTTAAAAAGCAAACATTAATAATGTAACAGTCATTCATAGCCCATCATCCAGTGGAATCCAAGTATTTGAATGTTTACTGGAATTCTCTACTGAAGCACACCCATTGAGGAATCCTTGACCTCATAGTGTCTGTTTAGCATTTCAGCAAGGCTTTGTTTTTTAAAAGAATAAAATTTATTCTAATAAATGTTTTACATAATGAGTAGGACTGCTAAAAGAATAGACATTTCTAATAAATGTAAATTATTTTTTAAATATGCAGTAAGAACAGATTTCTCTTCTTCAAAGATGATAGTGTCAGCAATCTGCCTGTCTAAATAGCAAAAAAGTCTTTGTCCTCATTTTGATTCCTCTCCTTCCAGAATCAGCAGGGTGCATAGGTCCATTGTACTCAAAGCCGTGGACTGTCCAGCCTTGATTTTCTCTTTATGAGAGATACACACCCTTTTTTGAGGCTGTCAGGAGTTTGCTTATGGACCATCACAAGAGAAGGTAGTATGTCTTTCTGCCTCCTTTGTAAGTATGAACGTTGACATGATGGGCTTTTTCGCATGCCCTGTTGCATGGCATTTCCTTCTTCCAACCTCTGTGTCCTGCAAAGACAGCTGGTCAACCTAATTCCTAGTACATCTGCAAACCTTAGAGCCTTATAACTCTCACTTGCTACTGTAGAGTATATTTTATTATCCTCTCCTTGATTAACATTTAAGAGCTTGTTGATATTTTTAAGAATGGATAATCCAGAATCTATCCTTCTCTCCATCCCTCTTTTTCCAATATTTTTTTTAGATTCAAGTTTCCAAAAGTTCCATGAAAGTTGTCCCACTGTGAACATTACATAACTGTTCTCTTCAAAGCTGCATCAACTCCTCTGCTTTAGGGAAAATAATTTCTTCTTTATTTCCCTTGGACACTGATAATTGCAACCAAGAAATAACACAGTCCACAAAGGAATGACTTCATCCCTTTAAAATCTAAGTTTGTTCAGTTTGAGGCCCTTAACATGACACAGTCCTTCAAACAAATTTGGTCATTCATTTCCATTCTCTAACTAAGGAAAGTGAAGGCCAGTAAGTTTTCTCTCAACTCTCCTTTCTGTTAACTACACTGTGGAAAAAAAGAAAAAAAAAAAAAAGGAGAGTTAATATTTGCCAAATCCATTAATGAGTATATTCCACCTCATGGGTAATTTAAAACAAGAATGCTATTATTGTGACCAAAAGTTATAGAAAGCGTCTCAATTCTACCATTTAAAAATGAGACTTCGTGTGTTCAAAGACTCCTTGAGTTATGTATAAATGGTAAATAGAAATCCATATTGTTTCAGGTCTGATTCTACATCTGCTAATTGGATTTCCATGTATGGATTTAGTAAGGCAATATTCATGTTCTTAAGTAAACATCTCTCTGAATGTGTGCATATGTCAAGGCTGATTTTGCTTTTAATGGGCAGAATCAATAACTACAGCAAAGAGCGGCCAAGTTGACATTGTAAAAGTCATCTAGGTTATAAAGGAAGAACTTTATATTCGTAGCTATTTTAGCAACAGCCTGGGAACTAATGGAAAGAAAACAGAACTGTCGAATTCTAAAGGTCTTCCAAGGGCAGGGATTCATCATTGTTGCTTCTAACAGGAATCCCCACATTATTCCATACTATTCTGTTTTATATCTAATTCCTGGCTGACAAGTGTCCGTTTTTCATGCTTATTCATTTGTCACCCTTGTATTCTCCCTGCCTGCAAGGCATCCGGCCTGCCTTCCATCACATATCCAAATGATAAAGGATAGGTTTTGCTGTGGCCACCCTCAGCTTGCAGGGTAATATGGAAACCCCCAGCATAATATATGCTACGCTCACTATGCGACGCAAAAGCTAGGTAACAGGCCTTATGGCAGGAATTAAAATTGGTTTTCAGAAAGCAGTATAGCCTAGTTGGAGGTAGGGGGTTAAATGTGAGATTATTTTAGAAACTACATATTTATAGAGAGTGTAGAAGTCAAATATTAGAATAAAACATTCGTATCATCTTCGATCATGGCTGTCCTAAACCTGTCTCTTGAAATCAGTGCTTCTATCCATCCCCATTCTCAATTAGGAAACCAGGTTTTTCAAGATGCACCTTCTTATTGCAGGGATTTGGAAACTGTGCCAAAAAGTACACCCTGTCCAAGGAAGTACTGTGCAGCACCCTGCCCTCTGACCATCGCCCCTTAAAGCTGCTGCTGCTTTCTATCACCACAACATGCTGAAAATGATTATAGATACTCCTAAGGGTCCTTGCCCCAATTCTCTCAAGCCACCTTCATACACTTTGACTTCTATTCCCTTCTCATGCCTCAGTTTTCAACCCAACAACTTCCTCTCCCCTTTGAGTAATTTGCTGCATTTGTCTCACTGACCTTCCCATTAAAACTGACACTTAGGGCCTGGCATTGTAGCCCAGCAGCTAAAGTTCTCACCTCACAAGCTCCTGGATCCCACATGGATGAAGGTTCAATTCCAGGTGGCCCTGCTTCCCATCCAGCTCCCTGCCTGTGGCCTAGGAAAGCAGTTGAGGACAACACTAAGTTTTGGGACCTCGACCCATGTGGGAGACCCAGAAGAGGCTCCAGGCTCCTGGCTTCGAATTGGCTCTGCTCCAGCCATTGCAGTTGCTTGGGGAGTGAATCATTTAGGAGGCCCAACACAGTGATAGCCTAGCAGCTAAAGTCCTTGCCGTGCATGCTCTGGGATTCCATATAGCTGCTGGTTCTAATTCTGGCAACCCTGCTTGCTATCCAGCTCCCTGCTTCTGGCGAGGAAAGCATTTGAGGATATCCAAGGCCTTGGAACCCTGCACCCATGTGGGAGACCCAGAAGAGGTTATGGGCTCTGAACCCTTGGTTTTGAATGGGTTCAGCTCCGGCTGTTCTGTGGCTTGGGGAGTGAGTCAAAGGATAGAAGATCTTGCTCTCTGTGTCTCCTCCTCTCTGTGCATCTAACTTTCCAATAAAAATAAAATTAATCTTTTCAAAAAAGACTGACACTTACGCTTGTAGACTTTTTCTCCACCCTGTGTCATCTTTTCTGGCAGTGTTTCCTCTTAACTGTCCATGTCCTCTTTTATTTATAGGGCAGTCCCTGCCCTGGTGATGTCGTCTTTTTCCTGGGCTTCAGTGCAAAGTGCAGGAAGTCCTACCAGGACTTCTTTTTCAAGCCTTGAACCATTGGCTCTCCACTGGTGATTATGGTCGGAGAGTGCCATTCTGGAGACACTAGTAGTTACACTTGAATCCAGTGAGCAGTCTTGGGATACAAAATATTCAACTATTCAAAAAAGCAGCCCACAGTAAAGAACTATCCAGCATCCAAAGCTAATAGTATTGAAGTGTAGAGGTCATGATTACAGGGCTGACATTCAGTGTAGTGGACAGTGTCATCACCTGCAATGCTAGCACATAACACAGGGGTCAGTTCATGTTGTGGTTACTCCACTTACAATTCTGCTTACTGTTGATAGATCTTGGAAAATGGTAGAAGGTGGCCCATGTGCTTCTGCTTCTTGTCCCCCATGTGTGGGACCCAAATGAAGGTCTTGATTTTGGCCTGGCTCAGTCCTGGCTGTTATGGCCATCCAAAAATAAATCAGTAGATGCAAGAATCTCTCTCTCTCTCTTTCTTTCTCTCTCTCTCTCTCCTCACCCCATAACTCTGATTTTGAAATAAATGACTCCTTTTTAAAATGTGATATAGACTTCCTAGATGTTTCCACTAGAAGATGGTACAGATAACAATAATCTGAACTGTAACAAAATCAATGTGTTATCTGTCTCACTACTTCTTTGCCCAACTTATTACTATTATATTTGGCATTGGTACCAACTCAATAGCACAGTACTTAATAATATTGTTTTATTCTTGTCTCCTGGGACTCTCCAAAGACCTAGGTCTTCCTGCTGGTAGGTTATCTTTGAAAAACTTTCTTACTCCTCCTCTTCACGCTCACTAGCTGAGTTCAGGTTCTCACCATCCCTCCAGATCTGTTCAAAGAGGTCCCTGACTACGTTTCCTCACCTCAGCTCAATCCATTGGCCACTCTTAGACGAATATGATGTCTGTGTTCCATGCTTTGCTTAGAATGCCTTGATGGTTTGGCATTCCTTAACATGGCAGAATGGCTTTCATAAACAGACCTCACCCTACCTGATCCTGATCCTTTTAAGTTCTGTGCCTTTCATGTCTTTATGCTAAGTAACTAATAGAATGTCTGCCATATGAAGATATGGCATATGTTAAGTGGAATTTCTTTGACTATGTGGATACATATTTGTCTGGCCTGTCTGTGCTCAGTCCTTCTTTTGTGATATTCTAATTTAAATGAGTAAGTCACCATATATTTAATCTAAGAGCTAATTCCAGCCATTGTCTTCTCCCACCCCTATATCAGATGGGAGTTCCCAAGGATCATTTTTCAAAAGCTAGATAAACTTGTCAAGAACATTTTATCCCATAAAATTATTCATTGCTGGTCATTTTATTGGTATCTGTTGTTTTGCCAGAATTTTTATCTTAATATAGATAAAAAAACAACAATGAGAAATTGCCCTATCATTAGAGAAAGGTTTTAGTGTTTATGTTGGAAGGACATAGATTAAACAAAAAAAGATATTAGAGGAATGTGTGGGTTTGTAAAATACTTAAAAACCAGTGTTCAACAGTTTGAATGTAGCATCAATTATTTTGTCATAAAATCTTGGGCATCTGTTTAATGTGGTTCTCATATGCAAGTCAAGACATGGTTTGCATAGCTTTCAAATCATTAACTGTGTACTCTAGATGTTCACTTCTACCACTTACTCATTTTCTTAATAATCAGAAATTCTGCCACTATGTAGGGAATCTCTTGTCTTAACACAGATCATGTAGATCTGTAATGTTTGTTATAATCCCTATAATCTTATAAGATTTTCTTCTGTGTTTTTCCAGTTGGATCTTCCAGTAAGGATAAGTTAGGATTAAATTTGGGGAATGTTTGGGTTTAACTCATTGGTTCAATAGGCTGCAATGGTGTTCTCTGAGTCTTCGGTCATTATCAAGGCTATGGGATGAAAAGACACGGTATTCATTTTTAGTTAAAACTACCGGATAAAATTTCAGGCACTTTTATTAGAAGACTTTTAATTATATGTGAATTTTTAATAATGTAAGCTTTATGAACAATATTTCACCTTAGAAATTTAGTAAAAATGTTTGGAGAATTTCAGATCAAACAATTAAAACAGAGCAGTAATTAGTTTACAAAGATGGTTCAGTTAAGTCTGTCAAAGTGTGTGCCCACAATGTGTTCAGGATGGTTTCCAACACGTTTGCATCCATCAATAGCAGTTTCTAAAACTCTACTACATATGTCTATAATAACTCTCACAATTCCAACCAAAAACACAACCAGATCTTTAAAAAGAAATTATTGATCTAATTGAAAAACGGTCACTTACCTAGAAATGCCAATGCCTCTGGCCTCTTTCCAATGAAAACGCCCTTCTGCCTTGTGCTCCAGTCATCTGTGTAGGTCACATTCTCTCCCTGAAGACACCAGCACTTTATTTCCCACTCTGAAACAGAAACTGGCTTTGGAATTATTCGTGCAAAAGATTCTGAAACTACTGCATCTTGAATAATATCCATTCTGAAAAAGGAGAACAATATTTTTGTCTGTATGAGACATGAAAATGAGTGTCTTTTGATTAAAAATGACCTTCATTGTTGATTACTAGAGAATATTAAAAAATGCAATCAATGAGTTTCACTAATGGCTCAAGTGGATACTCAGACTACAGTTGCAGTTTGAAGTTGATATAACTCATGACTGGTGAAATTCATAATTTTTACCACATAAAATATAACCACTAGGATTATGGTATGATGCTAGGAACACATGGTTTTAAATACTATAGAGACATAAGCTACTAAACTGCAATTCTATGTTTTGTACTTCCTATGAATGGATAAATGTGACTTAGTTGACACTTGTTTCATACTTCTGCTTTCCAGATCTGCGGAAGACATTTGAGCAGGAACCCCTGGGAAAGGAAGTATCCTTGGAACAAGAAGTCTTACTCCAGTGCCGGCCACCTGAAGGGATCCCAGTGGCTGAGGTAACAATTTTTTTTTTCAATTTAGCAATTGGCAATTAGTTATTCTAACAGAGGCCTAACCCATGGCTAATGGTGCAGTGAATTAGGGTATGGTGTGATGAATGGCCAGTAATGGAGTCCTAACTGCCTACTGCTAGCAAAATTGATTGATTGGGACGTGATTAATGACATGGAGTCAATTAGAATACCCTACTGGGCAAAACCACAGGCAGCTTAGTTTAACATTTTCATTTTTTCAAAAAATCATAAAGATTTTGATACTAATCTAATAGTCTGGTACCAATCATAGAAAGACATGGTATGATTTTATGCACCAAAAAATTGTTCATTAGTCCTGATGACTTGGAAAAAGTATAAGAATATGAAGGCTGTATATGTGTGTGTGTGTGTGTGCATATGTGTCTATAAACCTGTGTACCACACACATGAATTTCCTGTTCTATGATGTAATGATAGACCCCAGACATGCATTTTCTGACCAATGATGCAATCATGATGCTTCCTAAAAGCCATGTGCACACACAGTGAGTAAAAGACACTTGAGGGATAGCAGTTGTCCATTAATTTGGTCTCATAAACTTTGGATCGAACCTTTCTTTTTTTCTTTTTTTTCTGCTGAAACAAAGCCTATTTAGTGCTACTTAAGTCCTGTACACTCGATTCACACTACAGCTCCACAGTACAACCAGAGAGTACTGTGTCCTTTGAAACTGCCTTTCTCTGGTGGTGGGTTTATAGGACTCTCAAGTGACTGCGCGTTTTGGCACAACATCGTAGAGCACCCTGTTGCAGCAAATTAATTTTGTGTCTTCCATTTGTTAACAAATAACCTCAAACTCTAAGGAGAAGCTGCCTTTATACGTTTAATACATCAGATTCTTTATATGCATGCAAAGTATTACCCTAACTGATCTAGTGTCCTATAAACCCAGGTACACTTTATAATTTGACAAGTGAAGTAGCTGCCAATTTGTAGGTGGTCATTGTTAGCCTCCAAATTACCTTGAATCATTTGGAAATTTTTTTTCTTTACTGCATATGTTGAAAGAGGTATATTTCTGTTGCAATTTGGACCTATATGTGGGTCTCAGAGATGGGTGAGTTGACTTTTTTGTAAAATTAATGCCTGAAATTCCTCCTTTCTGTGGAATTTCATAATGATATTGAGACATTGTCCAAAATGTGATTAATAATGCACCTCTGATTTGATTTCTCAAAGTTATTCGACCTCCTAGAGATTAAAGCAAAGATGATAGCTCAATTATCTGCATCCATGGCAACAAAATCAAAGATCACATCATTCTTTCCAAATTAATAGTAAAATAATAAATTAATTGAAAACATTGACAAAACCTCTATAAATGGCTCCATTTTTCTATCAAAGACATTCGTAGTGCCACGAGTCAGTGCCAACACTCATAGCTAATCTTAATGAAAATTCCTTTTTAAACTTGTGAAAGAAAGACATTCAGTTTTTGCCTTATAATTGCTTTCTTTTAGCACTCTCCAGAATTGTACCAGAGCCTTTGCTTGATTACAGCCATTTCATGAAATGCCAAGTCCTCATCTTTCAGTGGGGAGACACAGTATGATTTAGTGTGCCTAGGAAGGAAAGTCTTCACTATTCAATATTTCATTTCAGTGACTACAGCAGTTCATCTGTCTCCTTAATTGTAGTTCTGAAATCTTAATGCAAACCTCGTGCAATAAACTATCTTAAATACCAAAATACATCATGAGTTACATGGTTATCCAGAGTCTCACTTAGTCAAGGTTTCTTAAAGGTAGCTAAAATGTGCCAAGTGATAAAATTCTGGTAACTTCTTCATTTTCTTCATCTCCTCAACAAAGTAGTGCACAATGTCAGGGAGTAAGATTCATGACTGCACACTAATTGGCTATGAATTTTATTTGTATCATCACTGGGGACGAGACCAATTAACACTTGGCAAGCTCAAAAATCATATGCCCATTTGACATTCAAAGTACTATATTTAATGCATATTACTTTTCTATTTTTTGAAGTTAGAAGAGAGATCAAACACACATTCTCAAGAGCAGGCTAATAAACTCCTGTGTAGATTCTTTTCAACACTGAAAATCACCAAGATCAGAAAGTTAATGAATACCTTAACATGACATATTACATCTGCCATTTCCTCAAGAGGAACAAATACATTTTAAAAAGAAAGGGATATAGGGTAAATTGGTGAGTTAAAAGATTACATGAACATGTTAATTTAAATATAAATGCATGCATGATTTAGTGTTCTGTTTCCATTTTAAGAATTCTAAGTCATAAAATAGCATGAAATGAGATGTTGATCTTAAAAGGAAACCAGCAGGTAAAACTCCACTATTTTACAGTAATTAGGCTCAATCTTTAAAACATCATGACCAGACTGAATATGTGCTTCTTTTGTTTCTAAGTAAATGATCTGAAATTGAGTCAGATAGCAAGTATTCAGGGAACACATGGCTAATGAGTCCATTGATCTTTGTTTTATAAGCATATATCTAACTCCACTCAAAACCAATTGGGTACATGCTTTGTGCAAAATTAAGAAGCAGTAGTTTTCTTCCTCTGTCTAAATCAGTAGGTTCAGATTCTCTAATCGTAGTTATAATAGTTTCATTTCTGGAACAGATAATGGAGTAGGCATTTCTGAAGTAATGGTTTGTTTCTCTCATTTAAGAAGTCTATATCTCCACTGCAGAATATTAACTTGTTACAAAACTCAGGTTCAAATGTAAGCATCACCATTTGTGACTCTGAACTTGAGCTTACTCAGATTATGAAAAGCAGAAAATAACTGCATATGCAGAACATAGAAATGAGGTTTAAATGAAATGATGTATACCTGTTATTTGAAGCAAAGTAGTGAAAGAACATTCATATTCATTAGTACTATTATCATTTCCTCACTTACTAAATCATAAAAGACTAAATTCAGCCTTTCAGTTTCCAATTAGTGCTGACTCTCCTCTTGCCTCTCTTTTTGGCACAGTAGAACATGTGCAACGCAGCTTTCACTTGATGAAGAGTCATCAAGCAGGTCAACCTCCTATTTTCTTTAGCCAGTTGTGTTAGTCAGAGTCCATAAATGCTGCAAAACCGAGTACTGTGAGCCTTAAAGCAAGGAAATGCCTATTCCACATTGCGCTCAGGAATTGTTTCTGTAAATGCCTAAACCATGCATGCTATCAGGCTTACTTCTAGCTCCTGTTGTTGCTTTTGTCTTCCTAGTCCCACCAGCCCCATACCTCACATTTTTCTCCCAAGGAGGAAATTTGGGTAGAAGTCACTGTTGATTGACCTCCTTTTCAGAATGCAAGAAGAGAGGTAACAAAGAAACTCTCAGGGGAAGCAAAGGTCAACCCAGGATTCCCCACACTCCACCTTTCCCACTAGTGACAGTTTCAAATGCTCTTCACTACACTCATTCAGGAAAGTGACATTGTGGGGACCTCATCTTAGGGCCCTGGGTCTGCCTGCTTCTTCCCCTGCTCTTCTCTAAACCTCTTTTAGTAATATAGTGATAATGGTCAAAACGCTGAATAACTTTCTTAGCTCATAAGCAGAGTTTTGGAAGTCTAGAAATTCTTCTGCTGAATCAGATTAAATTCGTCTGGCTCCTCGGTCATGGGGGACACAAAAATTCCATTGGAACAAGCCAGGGATGAGGGCTGGAGGGCCTAGTTGCTCTGTGACACATTCAGAACTATCTCAGTTTTTGACACCCGGTATTGAGGACCCCAGCATGACTAAATGGCAGCTCCTACAGGCCACAACTTGTGTAGCTGTGACACTGCTTCTGTTGACACAAGTTTACTCTTCTGCCTGCCTATCTAGATGGTATGGAGCCAAAGGATTATTGCTGGATTTTATCTGTCACATCAGCAGCTTGTAGGTCATGTAGTAGAGGCTCTAAATATATTTAACAATATGAAAGCAGTGCTTTTGTTGGACATGCTACAGAGGCTGGGTCTCAGGAAATAGAACTTTCTAGAAAACCATGTTTCCCTCACCCCTGAGGGACAATATCAGTCTTACACCCTGAAGCTAGGGTTCTAACCCACTGGCACCAGGAACAGAAGGTCACTGAGAGATGCTTTAGTTTAAGGATTATCAGTGAGATTAATAGTAGTAATGCTGATTTTTTTAAGTAGACTAAATGAAAAAAAAAGATCAATCCAAGTAATACTCTAGTCTTTTTTATAGCACTGTATTAAATATGAAGCTAGAAATATAATACTATTCTTCCACTTGTAGTGAGGAAATTTCATGAAACCTCCTCCACATGTCCCTGAAGAAACACGAAAATTAATATACCCGTGGAGTGGTGCTAAGCTGTACCAACAGCGTAATAGTGGTACTCTGTGAAATTAAGCCCTCTTTGCTCATTTTAGTTTCTGCCTAGAAAACATTACTGTCACATGATGAGCCAGAAATAAACTCACTGATGTTTTATTTCATAAGATTTTCTCCTTTGAAGAGTATTAGGATCTAAACATCAATGGATACAAGATTTGTCAGCATGTGAGAAGGAGCACAACCAAATTTTTCACTAAAACTTGTGATTTGTTTCACCTTTAACAAGGGGATAATTGCTTCTCTAATTATAATTGAGCTATTTCTCATTGGAGTTTAATTGGAGGAGCAGGGCACAGTGTTCAACTTATTGACCCAGTTGTGCTTTAAAAAAGTCATCTTATTTATCAACATTTGCATCTCTAATTAGCAAGTGGGAAAAATGGGTGATGTGCGAAAGAATCGCTTCTTTTGCTGAATATAGACATGATAAATAGGAAGATCTCTTTTTTTTAAACTTCTTCTGCCAAGGCACAAAGCTGCAGGCAGTGTGAGGTGCCACAAAGTGCAGCATCAGGTGGCTCACAACCTAAATGGTTTGTTAATACAGCTGCTGAACACCTTCTTGCATGAGAACCATTTGTTCCCCTACCATGCTCTCATAACTGGAGCTTCACATCTATGAATTTTTGTACAGGTACACTGTACTTTACATTCTTTGCCGCCAGAAGAGATGGACAAGAAACAAGCATTTGAATACTAATTTGGAGGAAGATAGTGCTTTTATTACTCACTAATATATGTTGCAATTTTCTTGAACCATGTTTGCCACTACAAGAAGGAGGTTTGATCGTGTATAGATTAGCAGCACTGAACATGTGTTTTCCCAAATGTGAAGTTCCCTGACTGCTTTCAAGCTTTGCACTGGTTCTGTTAAGAATCCCCAAAAACATCTCTTTGCTGTGGTCCTCCTATACATTTGTCTCCCAATATCCACCTTTAATAGTTATATACATTTTTTAGAAGCCCAGATAGACATGTAAGCAAAATTAAACATAATAAAATGAAACAATACAGACTCTTTTGAAACGGAAGTTAACAATTTGCACAGCTTATTGGACATAAACTCATGGCTTAATTTCTATACAATTGTGGAGATCCCATCAAATCAATGGTTAAAATGCAGGTTTTATTTCTTAATCATCAATTCATTTACTCAATACAGATCCTTGTGCTCCTAGTAGCATGGAATGTAAGTCCACTACAGCCTCTCAGAGAGAAAAGCACAATAAGCAAGAATTTTTAAAACTGAGAAAGAGATTTTTGGATAATTAGATGTTAAAGGAAATAAGATAAGATCCATGAAGCAGGGACTTAGTTCCCAAGAACTGGAAGTCACTTTGGAGTTCGAGAACAGGCCATCTGAAGAAAGAATATTTGAACTGAGATCTGAGTGATAAAAAAGAGCCAATCTTGGAAAAAAAAAAAAAAAGGAAAGAAAGAAAAGAAAAATATCTGGGTCAGAAGCTCCAGGCAGTGGGACGTGAGAGCAGAAAATACATAAATACCCCAGAAGGAACTGAGGTGGTTACAGGATTAAAAAGCAGGCCAGTGTTTGTGCAACTCAGTGAGCATTGAGTACAAGCCGACCCTCTCTAAGATATGTGTGTCTGTGAGTGAGGGAAGTGAGGGGAGGGTCAGACACTGGCCATCCCCGCCAGGGACTCACAGATGTTTCCAAACCCAGAAGAAATCATTGGAGATTTTTAGTAAGGGATTATCAGGCCATTTTGGCTGCTGCCTGGAAAATAAACTTTAAAAGTGCAATAGCTGAAGTCCAGGGAACCTTCCTGTGAGCCAAATAGAAAGATGGTGCTCATGCTAGAATGGAAATGGAAGAGATGGGGAAAAGGATGCATTTGGCTTCACTGGGTGTAGAAGTCTGTGAATTTAGTTTATGAGAAGAAAATGTAGAAAACATTTGGTTTTTAAGGAAACAATACATCCTCCCTGCAAAGGATCAGCAGACCCACTAGAATGAGTTGTTCTTAGTTGACTGCTAATCAGGGGTCAGCAGACCTCAGCTCTTTCCAGCCCAGTCTCCACGCCAGGGATGCTTCAGTAAACAGGCAAAGAGCAAAGCCCCAGCCTGTGCTTACAACCACAGGGCAGATGAGCTTTGATTTTGAAATCTACTTTTCAAAAAAGTTTTTTTGTTGTTGTTGAAGAAAAAGTGTATCTAGTTTCTTTGGTAAATTCTCTAGCCTTGGAATTCCTTTCAGTGATTATATGCCTACAGGACACTGTCATAACCTCATTGTGGCTAAAATAAATGGCTGTCATCAAGAGCAAAAAGCCTGTGCTTTCTAAGACGATGAGACATAGCTAGAATCCTGAATTCTTCTCATTGATCAATCAGAGCAAAGGTCTGAGATTTCCATATTTTGAAAGATAAGTTTACAAAGACAAAAGGAGTGGAACTATCCATGGACACTCCAATATATTGTCCTTTTGGCCTGGAAAATTTTGTCTCTCACGGACACTTTGTTGACATTTTGTTCCCTTATAAAGCACACTTAATATAGTCACACTTATTTTGGATTTGATTGATTGATGATTGATTGGAAGGGGTGGTTTGTACTCTTAGTTCATTTGGCAACACACTATAATTGCCTTACAGCTGAACTTTACAGATTTCAAGAAACATTCATTCTCACACCACGGTCTGTGTGCATTTAGCTCTCGAAAGCAATGAGCCAGACATATGTGCAATTAAGGCAGTGTTTCCCCAGCCTGAAAACAAATTTCCTTTCTTGGCAAATTCCTTCTCTTTGCAGAAGTTGCAACAACTGAGCAAAATGCCAATACAGGTCACACTTGCTTTTTATCCTTTGGCTATGTTTTTACAATTGTCTAAAGGTATAATTTCAGTTTACTTGAAGATCAACACTGGCAAAGCAAAAAGCATTTTAAAATTCCGATGGTTTAAGAAACCTATGGAAGCATAAAATATATTGCTTAATGGTTATCATGAAAATAAAAGAATGCTGATTTTATTCCCAATATGCAAAGCTGCATACCAAAGTAGATTTCATTCCTGACCAGAGAACATCCAGCACAATTCTGCCCACTGGGAGACTTTCTTGCTTATTTGAAACACCTACAGGTAAAGGCAGGGCATCTATTACTGGTGCGAACCACTAGGAGACAGTACTGAGATTTCAAGCCAAACCCACTGTGAAAGTCTCCAGAAGGGTTAATATCTGTGGTTCTGGTTCACAGATGTGAAAGAGCTGGTGTTCAGACAGTGGCGCATGGATTATCTACATTGACATAATCTGGGAACTTCATAAAATATCAGAGTCTCAGGCCCCACCCTGGACCACTTCAACCGAGTTTATGTTTTGAGAAGATCAGTGGAACCCATGGACAGTACTGGTTGTTACACGTGGAGACAGGTTGGAATAACCTGGGAATCATCAGACCTACTGATGCTTAGGTCCCACCTTAAAGATAGATAAATAGGCATGATGTGCAACCAAACTACCACGGTGTTTTTAAAGTTCCCCACCCAGGTGATTGTAAAATTCAGCCAAGTTTTAGCATCAGTGGTCTAAAGAGCAAGGTTAAAACAGAAAAATACACAAAATCTTCAAACCTGTCACTTCTAAAGCAGTCAGTCGTACTTGGCTGATGCCCAGCTGCTGGCTAATGCTCCTTGGAGAAGTTTGGCTTGGCTGAGTATGCATTTGGTAATCGCCCCATAATTGCTTTTCCCATTTGCTTGATTAATGTAGCTGAATACAATGATTTGAGACTTTTTCTGCATGGCCATAGGTGGGCACAAACTTCTCTGCTCGGCTGTGTCATTTTCAATCCCAGCATGCCAACTTGATGGACCCCAGTTGGAGTTTTATCTTTCTGATTGATGTGGATTTTTGTAGCTAACGGATACTGGACTCACTTTTCATGTTGCTTGGCATGTGGCAGTTTCCCTCAGTTAATTAGGACAAATGTGCCAATTATGTTAATGTTTCTCCTGATAGCAATCAGGGAAGAATTAGATACAACACATCTGTCTTTCACAGGGGAGTATAATAGAAAAGAAAATTGCAAGGTGTTTGTTCTTTATTATTGACAATACCTTATCCAATCACAAGGTTAACAAGCTGATAGATTTGACAGGAAAAGGGCGCCAAAGACAGGGTTGTTAACACCGAGTTGTTACTGTGGTCCTGACCAAAGTCCAACCACATCTGAAGGAACACAATGGCCTTTGCTTCCTTATTAACATGACACCAAAACTGTATTGTCCTATTGGCAAAATACAAGCCATTTACTTGCACCAGGCTGTACACAGAATCAAATTCTTGGGTGGAAGTACTTAAAACTATCAAAGAATTCAGTTTTGTTGATATAAAAATCATGCTAAAAGAAATGAAAAATTTTCAGCCTGCTGAATTATATTGAAGATGTTGTAAATACGTAAGTCATAATTGAATTATAATTGTTGTCTATATGTTTCTGTATAAAACAAATTGGCAGCCATTCTGATCTACAGGCAAATTGGTTTGTTTTCTGTTGTCCTTTTAGGGGAAGTTTAAATTCATACTTTGACAGGACTTAACAGAGGTGCAATTAGAGAGGCTAAATTATATCATAATAAGAGCATTATTGCCATTCTTGTGTTGATTTTAAAAGTCCCAACAGTAACATGAAATTGGCACAGATAGGCAAATTGTGCCCAAAATCAAGCTATTTGTTTAATTTAAAATGTAAAAAAAATATTTTCTGGCAAATATGGTTCTAACATTCTAAGGTTTTTAATATTCAACTATGTATTTTTATCATTGGCAATTACATTATTTGCTATTACAGTATCTGTGTAATTGTGGTTTCACAGTGTTTTGCTGGAAACCATTGGCCCGATAAAAATAGTGAATGTTAGATTATAATGTTTTTAACCTATGATGCAGATTTGCTATAGGTAGAAGAAAAAGCACAGCCCAGAGAAGACTTTTAACATACTTGCCAATATTTATGGTTAGTAATGCTAGTCCAGGCATTCCTGGAAAGATTTGAGTATATGACTTATCTGGGGATACATTTATTTATCCCAGGGGATTGGGAGCAATGAGATATCAAAGAAGAAATTGTGGTTGTTGATCATTTTCATTGTTCTCCCAAAATCTACCCTTTATTTCTAATAGTAAAACATGAGTATATATATAGTTTCAGTAACTGTTAAGAGCAAATAATGAAAAAATGTTCTGGAAAAAAAAAACTTGATATATAGCTATCTTTTCAAATAAGGCCCTCAGCTTATAAACTATTAATATGAGTGCATAGTTAGTTGAAATTTTGGACTCTGTCTTAGACAACCCCACTGCTGTGATGTTCAATTAGAGAGATAGAAGGGGAATAAACAAAAGTGAGTATATGAATATGGGAAATCAAAATTAAACTGAGGATTAGAGCGTATCCCGTATTTAATTATAAGCTATACTCCACTGGGAACAGTAATCCCCAATTTCTCTCTGTCTGTTGATGATATAAATCAAAACTAAGTTTAAAGAATAAAGCATGCAGGGACAAAGTGATAGAGAACTTTCGAATTATGAGAGTTGTTGAATGCTAGAAGAGCTGCTAAAAAGAAGTTACGGATGCCTGGACCTTTAAGAAATGATCTCCATGTTTTCTGCACAACTTCTCTTTCCTTTACACTGCTTGTGCCACCAGTAGTTCTGACTTTTATAAAACACCAGTAACACTGAAACTATAAAACCATGCTTCTTGGAGCCATAAAACAAAGTTGCTTCTTAAATCACATCATACGCAAGTAGGGATGGCAGTTTTATACACATTTTCTGAGAACACACAATATGGGATCAATATGCTCCAGTCCTAAAACTCATAATCAAATTGGGACTCACTCATCTCCATTAATAAAATCATGTTAGTGTTTTGAGAACGCTGTGCTGGACAAAAGGCATCAATAGAACTAAATGCCCTGCCGGCTGGAGGGGTTTCTCAGCATTTCACCCTCCTCCTGTCGGAGGTGAAAAGCAGTGCTCCTGCGGGAGGGCTGGAAATGGGACATATCTTCTGAGAGTGCATGCCGGAGACAGGATTGAGGTTATAAATAAGGCAAACTTTCCTCACCAGGAGTTTTGTGAACGAAGACTCATAAACCACCACCTACAGTCCTATGGAGAAGGAAATTGAAAGTCAGATTTCTCTCAGATGTTTTGGGCTTTTTAATTTCCTGATAGACATTATGACTTTAAAGATATATAATATTTAATAGAGACAGTGACAAACACCCAGGGAATCATCAATATTTAAAACATATTTATGCAAATATAGCTCCCTTTGTAGTAAATTTTGTACCACAGAAGTGGCATTTAAATAGGCACATTGGCTAGCTCCCAGTCCAGGTGCATTTTCTTCCGTAGCTCAGTTAATCCTCTGACAATGCCAGGAGCAGCTCCCTTCTTCCCATTATATGGAAAGATTATGATCTGTGAGCTTGGAGTCCACACAAGGCTGCAAACTGGATTAGAGGAAGAGCTGAGCCCCAGAAGCCTGATGCACTTGGGAGCCCTTTTGGTTCCTTATAAGAATAGTTTTATTGACTGTCTACTTTTGAAATTTGATTCATGAACCTGGCACACCTCATATGTGAGACTTTATCTGGTCAATTTTCTAAGTTTATCAGATAATTTCCAGACAAATAGTGTCTTTCGGGGAGAGTCATGCATTGATCAACCAAATAGGGGAAGCAGAATGTTGTTCAGTAATTGTAAAAAAAAAAAAAAAATGCTAGTATAGTATATTAATAGTAGAAATGGGTTGATGGGTACCTGCAATCTCTTTGTGTGACACTCTCAGAATTTCTATTTTTAGAATGCAAAAGAGAAACAACTTCAGGATCCATTAATGATTCCACTATTTAAGAAAAAAAATACTATTTGTTTTGAAACCACTGAAGGTTGGGCTCCTTATCAATCAAATGAACTCACTATGCTGCAGGTGAAGTCACAAGACCTGTAGGGATATTAAAAGCTCCTCAGATCACCCCCTGATACACAGTCAAGGTCAAGAATCATTGATATGAACATTAAAGGGAACAAAATTGTAGGGAGAGCCCTGAGAAGGAAATAAGATACCAAGAGATAAAAGTCAAATGGCTAAAGTGTGCACCAGAAAGTGTGCAGAGGGACAGTGGAATTACTTGTTATAGAGAGGCTTTTGGATTTGGCAGTCAGGAAGACTCCCTGTCACCTGTGAAAGTCAAGTTGAGGTAGTGAACATGAATCCAGGCAAAGGTTAGTTGAGTAAACAGGAAAGTGGATTGATGGAGACTGTGATTAATCAACTCTTCAGGCAGTTTACCCACAGAGGGAAATAGAAGGTGGGCGCACAGTTGAGGAGGGTGGGCACCATGATTCTGCTGTTGGTTGATATTTAGCAAGGAGTTGATGTGTGACTACTGTGGGTTACTTGAGAGTCAAAAGACGGGAAGTATTTCTGGAGCAGTTTTACCCTTCTGCCTATTTGCCCTTTTTAAAAAGACACAGGTATACATCATTGACTCGTTTTCAGAAAGATCATGGAAATACTGACTCCTCTGGGATCATGGAGGAGGTGGGAGAGTAGGCGGTCACACAGACTTTAGTTTCTGGCTGCGAGCCACTGGAATTTTAAAGTTAGGAATGGTCTTAGAAGTGGCTTCTAAACCTACAAGCTGATGTCCTCCAGGTGGACAAATTTTCTTTCCTCTGTGCTAACACTGTTCAACCAGAGTAGGATGCCTTATTTTGGTTGGATGTTGTACAAGGCCTCACACTGTAAACGTTGCTCCTTGCCACTGAAAATATTGTCTAAGAAAATAACCATAGGATGCCCAGTTAACATTTTGCATGGTAAATGATGCTGTATGAATATGTATAACTAGTATCTTCAGGAAGAATTTATTGGGATTATTTAGGAAATAAATGTGCACGTTGAAAATATGCTAAAACATATTTTCATTTTGTACTAGATATTATTTCACATGTTCTAAACTTTCGCCTTCACTGGTAACCTATTCAGTATGTAAGATATCAACTTAAGATTGAGAATGAATTATTTCCTCTATAGTGAAATAATTGTTATTATTTTTAAAGATTCTCTTTTTATTGGAAAGTCAGATTTACAGGGAGAAAAGAAGACAGAAGCTAATCATTCATCCCCTGGTTACTACCCAAGTGGCCACAACAGCCTGAGCTGAGCTGAGCTCAAGCCAGGAGCAAGCAGGTTCTTCTGGGGTCACCCTTGCAGGTGCAGGGTCCCAAGGCTTGGGCCATCCTCAACTGCTTTCTCAGGCCACAAACAGCTGGTTGGGAAGTAGAACAGTTGGGATATGAACCAGCGCCAAAATGGGATCCCAGCACATGCAAGGCGAGGACTTTAGCCAGTAAGCTATTGTGCCAGGCCCAAAATAATTACTTTTAAAGACATATTATTTGCAAAGGCAGAGAGAAGGAAAGAGACAGAGATAAAAAGATGATAAGTGGATAGATAGATAAATACGTAGATACATAGATAAATAGCTTAATCTATGTTCCCTTTACTGATCACTCCTAAATGGCCAAAACGGCAAGGACCCAGAGATCCACGTGGATCACCCTTGTGGGTGGCAGGTGCCCAAAGTACTTGGCCCATCTTCTGCAGCTTTCCCAGATGCTTTAGCAGAGAACTGATTCAGAAGTGGAGCAGCTGGGACTCGAACTGATGCTCTGGTAGGAGATGCCAGGATCGCAGGTGAATGTTTAACATGACACAACTCATGTCCCTAGTAGAGGAATTACCTTATGCTTTACATGAGGTTATCATCAGCAGTGTTTTCACGTTATGTGTTTCAAAATTCACAAAAATCTTACAAGGGGGTGAGCTAAGTAGCTAAATTATTTTTAGCTTAGACATATGGAAAAGAAAACTTTAATGACATCTTACGACTTGCTCAAGTTGGTAGAGTCAGTGCATGGCACATTCAGGTCTTAATACTAGGGCTCATAATTAGCATTCAAATGTCTAACAGGATCTGCTTGGCCTTCTGTAAAGATGTGATGACATTAGCTCCAGAAAAATTTTGCAGAAATATGAGGCGTTCTAATTCCTTGATGTCCAACGTCCAGTCCTGTTACTGTCTGTTCTTTGTTCTTGCCAGTTCTCAGCTGCCTCGTTCCTGTCAGGTGGAGCCCCCTGCTTGGTGAAAGAGCTACAGTTCTCTCATGCCTTACTACAATGTTCTTGAAATTTATTGCTAGCATATCCCTAATGGACATTAAAAATACATATCCCACTGCACATTTGTAAGTTAGTATCTAAAAATTGTATTGCAAAAAGTAAGCAAAAATGCTGTGTTCAGATACATTGTAAATGTTTACCATTAAAAATGTTAGAAGACCCAGGTAGCTGAGATAAACCAAAATGATTTCTCACCCACAATTACACTAATCCGTTTCTATTGTGACTTGTATTTCTATTCCACTTGCCCATAGATTTTTATGTTGATACAATAAACTTTAACTATCATGATAGGCATATCATACTTCTCTAAATTGAAGATACGAACATAAATTTTATTTTCTATGACCATCAGAATTTAAATGATGAATTTTTTCTATATTTATGATTATTGCATAATTTGTCTAAAGAACTCAAATGAACTACAAGTTAAGTTTTGAAAAGTAACAATTTAGCATAAAGGCTTAATTTTTATTGGGAAGACATTTTCTGCAGGAGAAATAGTGACCATTTTCCCCTAATAATTTACTTTGCCCATGTGTGAATATTATTACTGTTGAAATAAGACAGGATAAAATTATTTCAATTTCTGTCACATATAAATGCAAATAGTATGAATCTTTTTTGGTATATCTAAGCAAATAGTTATACATATAGTTGTATCATAACTATGTCCTTCAACTGTTTGCACAAATTCCAAGGTATAGGTCACAAATTACCTAGTGACCCATTATTAGAATGTATTTGCATGATCTATCAACTGGCCTATTAGGTCTTCCTCCAGTTTTCTTGAAAGCAAATGTGTAAACTATCTGATGTACAAACAGACTCACTACCCAATTCAATATTTTTATAACTTGCTTTGGTATTCCCAGTATTTCCCCGTCTGGTGCTTTGGAGCACTTGTTCAATGTACAGTGGTAAAAATTTCACTGCAAGTGATGATTTTTTTTTTTTATCTAGAAGGCCTGTGCCTGGGAGGTGGTATTGAGGAAGAAGCACAATTTTAAGATGAGAGCACTGATTGACTTAAAAATAGTTTTGTTTGCATTTCCCTGAGAAATCTGTTCATACTGCCAGATCTTTGATCCTAGCTTTGAAATCTATGTGAATTCAGTTTGAAATCTTTGGATGTTCAAACACCTGTATACCTAAAACCAAGACAGCCTTCCATGTTCATTTATATAACTTCTTTTCAATAATCTATGGCTTACTTTATATTATTTCTATAGGTCATTTTCTTGTGAAGAAAACTTTTCAGGAATAGAATTATAATCTATTCCTTCCTAAAGACATTTCAAGCCAAAACTAAAAGTTTGTAATGCTATGTTGAAACCAGTGAGGCTTTTCTGATACTGCAAAAATAGAAGTCCTTGTTCTGACTCTGAAGTAAACATGTACTGGTGGCATTGTTGGTAAAGGAAGGCACATTGAGTGCCTCTTTCCTAAGCATCCCATAGCTTCCCTGGTTGCCCCAGCCAGAAGCTGACTCATATCAATTATAGGTAGCAGAATGTGTATTAGTATCACACGCTCCTCCAACCATTGTCTTACGATGTGGAGCCTGCAGTGACCATTCTCAAGGTTGGAGCGCTAGGGTTGCCTCCTCCTAACTCTGTGTTTAACGGAGAAGAGCCCAGGATTCTTGCATTTGGGAGTTTTGTGCTCCAATCTGAACAAATCTGCATGTGAATGTCTCATTTTCAGACCTGTTGCAGGAATAAAGATGAGATATTCAGAACACACAGCCAGGTGTTTAGTGTGCCCAATCAGGCTCTTATTTCCTCCATTTACCCTGGTGGGCAACCTCGCCATTCATTTTTACCACCAACTGTGTCCTGCCAATTTCGTTCTAGGGAACTCTGCTCCCTCAATCTAGGTCCTGACTCTGATGATTTGCACTGAGAACTACAGGGTGTCTCTGCCTCCTCCAGCCCCTCTCTTGAACTCTGTTGCCCTAAATAACAGTTATTATTTTATAACCACATGGTATGTCTCATAATTCATGCCTCTTTTTTCCTTCCTTTATACCAACTCGACTACCCCCGCAATCCTCTCAGTGGGAAGAAATAGAAACTGAGAAGTGACCTCACAGACAGCCCCCAGGAACTGGGGAATGATGGAGAAAGCAGTTGTGACTATAAGCAAACTCTGTCTCTTGAGGGTTTAGATAAAAATGTTAAAGCTCATGATATGTGTGCCATGGAGTGGAAGTGCAGCAGACAGAGGCTTCTATCAAAGACAGGACAAGTGATGAGAGCTAGATTGAAATACTAGGAGAAAATCATTGAAAATTCTTAAAGATAAAATTAGAAATTGTCAAATTTGAGATGATTTGATTAAAATCCATTTTATGCTTTTTACTCTATGTGAAAATAATAGTAATATATTGCCTATAATTTCTATCATATTAGCAAAGACAATAGTAAATCTTTCTCAGTTGAATTTTGCTAAATTACCATTGATTTTAAAATCTATTTTTTAAAAATTTGACGTAGTGTGATGATTTCTTTAGCTCAAAAGAACTAAAAAATAATATTTATTTAGAGTAAATTACTCTAATACTTCTAATGCAGTCTTAGAATTATAATCCAAAATGGTGAGTTGACTCTGATAGAAATATCAGGGAAAACGAAAGGAATTCAGCTGTTAAAATACTCTTGTAGTTTTTTGGGTTAACACTATTTATCTTCTAATGTCCAAGTTATTGGAGCTTTGTCTCCTCTTCAATATGTCCTATGTGTTCCCTCTATACCAGGCAGGAAAGTATTTCATATAGTAACTCACTTAATCCTTAAAAATCCTATAAAATGGCTCTAGAATGATCGTCATTTTATAAATGAGGACCCTGAGGTATGCAGAAGATGAGAAACTTAACCAAGACAAGTGCAAACTTCAACCTGCTGAATGGCAAAGTTTAGGAACTACAAGCAGAACTCCAAAGTGAGAACACGCAGTGGGATCACTCCACATCCACAAATGAACAGAATATACAAATACAGCATCCTAATCTGACCTTATGGCTGTTTTCATAACCTGTTAATAAAACCCCACACATTTATAAAGGCTTGGGGACATTTCATCAAATACGCTCTAAATTCTTGAAAAGACTACAGTTCCTGAGCCACAAGGACAGGGCAATTTCAGCAGCACTTTGCACGACTGCAGCCATGACAACAAGTCATGGTTAATGGTTGAAGCCTTTTATTGTTTTCCGAACTTCCACCTATTTTTCTCTCTTCTTGAATGTTTTATACATATCTAAAAATAACTTCTAACCCAGAAAGGTTTTTCTCTTGTATAAATCTTGCTAAATGGACATTGTGGGTAAAATACCAGCCAGAGGATGAAATCAAGAGAAAGTGCTAAAAATACAAAACAACTGTAAAATCAGTCCAGAGTATCGACTCCTGATTAACCAAGATCAGTTCACAAATAAATATCATTGCAGTAATACGATTAATTATTTGTGGCTCAATGCAATAAAATTTAGCACAATAAAACGTCCTACATTTCTCAGATTCTATATAGAGTAAATTTAAGGCGAATCACTGGGCAATTAATTCAAATGGGAGAGAATTGTATTTTCTAGTAGCATGTGTTCTGAAAACACTGTATGGAAAGGACATAAATTTTTACATCTTCATGTTTATCTTGGCAGGAAGAGAGGGAGAGGGTCAGAAAAAAAGAGTACCATCCACCAATTCACTCTTCAGATATCTATAATGACCAGTAATAAACCCAGTTGAATCCAAGAGCTGGGAGTTCGGACCATGTTTCCCACACTGGAGACAATCACACAAGCACTGGAGCTGCCTGCTGCCTCCCGCCATGTGCATCAGCAGGGAAGTGAAATCAGAATTCAAAAACAGAATCAAGCCCTAGCACGCTGATGTGGGACCCAAGTATCTTAACCACCAACTAAACATCCACCCTAAAGGATATTTTTTCTTAAGTTTTATTTTTATTGGAAAGTCAGATAATTAGAGAGGAGGAGAGACAGAGAGGAAGATCTTCTGTCTGTTGATTCACTCCCCAAGCAACCACAATGGCCAGAGTTACATCGATCCAAAGCCAGGAGCCCAGAGCCTTTTCTTGGTCTCCCAGCAGGTGCAGGGTCCCAAGGCTTTGGTCCCTCCTCGACTGCATTCCTATGCCACAAACAGGGAGCCAGATGGGAAATGGGGCCACAGTGATTAGAACCAGCACCCATGTAGGATCCCACAGAATGCAATGCAAGGACTTTAGCCACTAGGCTACTATGCTGGGCCCCACAAAGGGTATTTTAAAGTACATGTTATGTCTCTTATATTGTTTTTTCTTGCTGATTCAGATAATTTTTGCATGGCATACACACACTTATTTTCTCACATTATTTTTCCCATCTTACATATTCTATGTTTTCATTCTTGCCTTTTCATTCCTTATCTCAGCCAAATTGATTTAACAACAAAAAATAATAATGTTTGAGCCACACTAGTCTGCATATATTCTTTTTGTCAATATTCATGTTCAGTTATTAATGCTAAAATAAAGCTGACCTAACAAAAGCAAAAGTCGTCAAGATTTCTGTTTGTGTCTTGTTTTTTGTTTTAACATAAAGGGCAGAGAATTAAAAGAGAGAAAGATTTTTCTATTCTTTGATTCACTCACCAAATGTCTATAATAGCTAGTGCTGGATCATTTCAAAGCAAAGGGTCCATCCCAGTCACCAATACAAGTGGCAAGGGCCCAACTAGTTGAGCCATCACCTGTTACCTCCTAGGGTGCATATTAGCAAGAAGTTGGAAACAGGAGATAAGCCAACTCCTAAACCCAAGCACTACAAAATGGAATGCAGACATGTCAAGCAGTGCCTTAACCCTTTGGACAAGCACCTATTCCAATGTATCACCTTTATGGATGCCTAAAAATACACATAGCAAATTTGACCACAGTTTGGTCGTACATTCCGCCAATATTAATGAAGCACCTACTAGCTGCCAATTCTAAGCCCTGAGGAGACAGCAATCATTATAAAGGTGAGACTGGAAAATACTACAGCTTACTTTTTGTTGAGCAATACAGCCAATAAATAATAAAATAAAATGAACTATCAAATATATGAGATTGTGGAAAATTTCATGAAAAAAATAACAACATGGAAGTTGATACATTGGGATTGAGAGATTTCAGTTTTAATAGCTGATCACAAAATGTCTCATGCAGGTGACATTTCAGGAAGATCTAAAGGAGGAAAAAGAGGAAAGGATATAGATTCATAGGGAAAAAATTTTCCTTGCATTTACAGCAGGAAATTCAACTCTTCAAGGCAAGAGCATCCCCTGTGAGACAAAAAGACCAGAAAGAGGCAAATATGGTATGAAATGAAGAAAGGACAAAGAAAGTAAAGGAAGAAAGTGAACTCAGATCCAGGGGCTTTGCAATGCAAGTTGGTGCTTGTTAGGACTTCAGTTTCAAACGTGAGATACAGAGATATTAGATGGTCTGAGATGTGATGTGGCATGTTCTGATTGAAGACTCATGAATCATACTGACTGCTGCATTAGAAATAGACTTGCTAGCCAGGCGGGATGAGCATAAAGCAAGAAGTTGTTGCTGCAAACCAGAAGAAAAATGATAGGACTAGATGAAGGACATCGTGATGAGGCTGTGAAAAGTGGGCAAACCCTAATATGGTGCTGCAACACCAAATGAGCAGAAAGGGGGGGGGGCGTTGAGGGAATGTGCATTCTGTATTTTTGTCTAACTGGAAGGTTGGAGTTGGCAATTCTGAGCCGGCTGAGGCAGCAGGAAGATCACGATTAGAAAGGCAGTGTGGGAGGTCATTATGAGACAACTGAGTGGTGTCGCACGAAATCAGTTGGATATATGAGTCTAGAGTTCAAGGGTGGGGTCTGGGCAAGATATAAATTTAGGAGTCATCTTGTGAAACCGGATGAGCTCACCATGTGGATAGAAAATTTAAAAGAGGTCTAAGGAGCTAGCCCTGAGAGCAGAAATGCTAGCTCATGGAAGCTCTGGAACTACAGTGAGCTTGAACCAAACCCAAAGGTGTACCATGAACAGCAGAAAGGACACAGCTGGGTCAGACAATGCTGATGAGTCCAGTCTAATGAACACTAAACCTGCAGCGAGAGATTTAACAAAATGACTGATGACTAGACCCGGCACAGTGGCTTAGCGGCTAAAGTCTCTCCTTGAACATACCAGGATCCCATATGGGTGTCAGTTCTAATCCCTGCTTCCCACCCAGCTCCCTGCTTGAGGCCTGGGAAAGCAGTCCAGGATGACCCAAATCCTTGGGACCCCACACACACGGGAGACATGGAGGAAGCTCCTGGCTTCGGGCTCAGCTCTGGCCATTGCAGCCACTTGGGGAGTGACTCATCGGACAAAAGATCTTCCTCTCCGTCTCTCTTCTCTGTATATCTGACTTTGCAATAAAAAATAAACAAATCTTTTTAAAAATGACTGATGACTAACAAGAACAGTGGTGGTGAAGTGACAGAAGTGAAGAGATATGAGGATGCATTCTGCCGAGATGAAGAAGAAAGGAATTGAAGACAATGAGTATAAGCATGCATGTCAAGAAGATTTGGAGATGGAGCAGAGAAATGTGTGGGCGAATAGAAAGGAGTGGAGGTTTTTGTTGTGAAAAATGAGTCTGCTTGCTGACAGAAGTGTTCCAGATACGAGAGAGAGGGGAAATGAGCAAAGTGTGTCCTTGAGCTGGAGCGTGGGATGGGGTCAGAGTGCAAATCAGAGCAGTGTGATAAGAAAGGGTCCGGCAGGGGGCAGATAGATGGATAGTGGGAGCTTTGGGAGATCTCTCTGGAGTCAGTTATCCTTGCAATGAAACTGTGGTCATCAACCAAAAGTAAAGATGGAGGAGGTGGCAGTGTTTAAGGAGAAAGTGTGAAATAGTTGTCTAGGAGAGTAGGAGAGTGAGCAGACGATGGAAATACAGTACAGCTTCTTGACAGAATGAGGCACCCACTTGTGTTCTGTTATCTTGAATTTAGGATGAGTCCAACAAGTTGCGTTCTCTTATGAATTTAAGCATACACATTCCACATCAAGAAAATAGAGATACTGTAGGAGAGTAATGGGAAAGTGTGTGTCGGGTTGCGAGAAGGATGAGGGACGTGAGGAAATGATGTAAAGACAGACACTACAATTAGGCATTGGAATTTGTGCTTGAGAAAGCTGGATGGGATAATGTGAGAGGATAAGATATAAAAATTTAGGACACCAAAATAAGTATTGCTGTTTAAAAAAAAATTACTTTTTGGTTAGAAAGGCATATTTTTACAGAGAGGAGGAGAGACAGAAAGGCCTTCCTTCTGTTGATAGGTTCACTCCCCAAATGACCGCTTCTGAATCTCCCACATGCTGCAGGATCCCAAGGATTTGGTCCATCCTCTGCTGCCTTACCAAGCCACAAACAGGGAACTAAATTGAAAGTTGAGCAGCCAGGATACAAGCTGCCACCCATATGGGATGCTGGAGTTTGAATGTAGAGAGTTAGCCAATTGAGCCACAGAGCTAGTTCCTAAATATCACCTTTTAATTCTGTTATCCATATTTTGTTAGAATCCATGTATAAGTTTATCAAGATATACACAAGAATTCCCACGACTAAATGTGCAGTCTGTATTTTAAAACAAAATGCATACTTTAAAATTCCCTTTTACGGGCTAGTACTGTGACATAGCTGGTGAAGCCACCACCTGAAGTACCAGTATCCATATGGCTGCCAGTTGTGGTCCTGGATGCTGCATTGCCCATAGAGCTCTCTGCTAATGGCTTGGAAAAGCAGCAGTCATAAGAGACCTGGAAGCAGCTCCTGGCACCTGGCTTCAGGACAGCCCAGCTCCACCATTGTAGCCATTTGGGAAGTGAACCAACAAGCTGAAGATGCCTTTGTGTGTCTCTTCCTCTCTCTTTCTGTAATTCTGCCTTTCAGATAAGTAAATCATGAGTAAATTCTTTCTGATGTAAGATATTTCCTGCTTTATATGGATTCCATCCCTTTTCTCACATCAATTGGTGTAAATACAAACAAGCTTTGATTAGCTCAAAATTTACATCAGTTCCAATACAGGCTGAGATCTACATACTCCTATATTTCTGCATTCTAGGGCTGTTGCGGGTTTTTTTTCCTTTTTTAATGTTGACTCTGTTCCAAGGATTAGAGGTACATTATTGGAGATCCCCTGCATTCAGTGTAATTGGGAGCTGTGTGGTGGCCAGCCTACTGGTAGATTTAGAGATTAATTTCTAGACATCTTGTGCTCCTGAGAAGCACTTCAAATGAGTCCTAACAACTAAAAATTACCAGTGTCCACATCTACCCTAATGTACAAGGAAATTTTATGACACATATTGATGTTATTTTACTTTGTGGAAAAATATCTATGCATTATAAACACATACAAACATACATACATACATACATACATACAAAAATCCATAACTAAATCTTGTCAGAGTGAGAAATATTTTATCCTTCACAAAGACAGTGTCTGCAGATGTGTTTCTCTCCTTTTACACAGCAAGGCTGATGACATTTATTGTTAAACCAATGCTGTTTGCACAGAAAAACAATAATCCAAAGGGTCTGAACACTCAGGTCTTGGTCAATTTCTCCAAAACCAGACTACGAGCCCAAGATTGAAGTGCTAAAGAAACACGAAAGGAGTAAACTCAGTGTAACTTAACAACACTTCAGATTTCCTTGAGAGTCAATGGGGACAGTTTTGTTTTGTTTTGTTTTGTTTTCCGAATGTTTTTTTTTTTCCTAAATGTATTCTGCTCTAGTTTACAATCAGTGCATTTTCAGGGAAATTTAATCCATATGTTGCAATGAATCTACCCATAAATCATCCAAATGTTGGTTTATTAGAGTGACATGCTGTTTAAATGCCCATTGAGCATTTTTAATAGTCCTTATATTCCATTTCTGAAAAGCAGCAGGTAAGTTGCCAAAAGTAAATGAGTCAAATAGCAAAAGGTTTAAGTTTGGTTTGAAATGCTTAGCCTGTTATTTTTCATTGGGTTCTGAATTTGGCAGTGCATATACACCGTGCCTGCCTGCAGGGCATAGTGAAAACAATTTGAACACTGTATTCCCAGTTGGTTCATTGACATTTGAAAGTAACATAGTACGAAACAGAATCAGCAGGTTTGGCAGGTGAGTGATACTTAACATGACCTCAGAAAGTTACTTGATCCCATCTGCAGGAGTTCATAGCATTGAACAATGTTACTGATGTCACAAAACATGATTAGGGGCAAACAGCCTTCCAGGACTCGACATCTAGGATTTACCTGCTTTTCTTACGCACCTGTAGGTTGAGTGGTTGAAGAATGAAGACATAATTGATCCCGTTGAAGATCGGAACTTTTACATCACCATTGATCACAATCTCATCATAAAGCAGGCCCGCCTCTCTGACACTGCAAATTATACCTGTGTTGCCAAAAACATCGTGGCCAAGAGAAAAAGCACAACCGCCACTGTCATAGTCTATGGTGAGTGAGTTTCTCGGTTCTCCATTCAGTTCTCGTCCAACTACAGTACCACCTATGTGCAGGTGTTTTCAAAGTCCTATGCTATTCTTCCCAGGCCCTCACACCAACAGGGAGGATTCACTGCTTCCCTGGTACCCTGATTCGCAAACATTGACTTGAAAATTCCTACATGTTGATCATCAGCTTCCATGAGAGTCCCCAGGAACTCCTAAGGTCTCCCTTCTCTGTAAACTTCAACACTAGATCCCAATTCAAGTTCTGTGGATAAAGATACCCAGTCGGCCTGCTGATGTTTCTGTGGGCAAGGCACAGCCTAGTGGTTGTAAGACATCTGAAAAGTTGGAGCTGACCTATTCTTCAACCGTGTCAGAGCGACTTGAACTTCCAAAAACCTGCTGAGTCCCTTCATGAGAGGGATGCAAAGGGAGACTGTGGATGCCATGGCCACGTGGCCCTCACCTAAGAGAGCAGCCAAGTCCAGGATATTGACTATTTGTAGGTAGCTTCTTCCCTTTCCAAGACATTTCCTCTCTAGGCCATCATTTCTCCTCGAGTGTTAATAAACAAGTTCACACTCAGTTTTGATGTGACATATGTATTTTTATCTCCCTGAGCAATTTATCACTCCGCCAGTCGCTGGTCCTTTCACAAGTGGTTTCATCTTCCCAGTTAAGCTTTAAGCTCCTCTGTGGACCCAGAGATGTGTGTGTGTGGTTATTTCTCACAATATTAGACCCAAAGTCTAGGTCCTTGGTGGATAGATGATTTGATGTCCCAGGGGAAACGAAGCAACCCTGGGAAGGATTTTGAGGTTCTGTCACCTCTCACATGGTCTGCACAGATCTTTTCACACCACTCTCCCTGCTTCAGTGTGGAATGTCACTCAAGGGCCTTGGTGTCTGCTTGATGAAGAAGATGATCTAATCGTGAAATTTACTTACTGCCAGCAATACTGAAGGATTTGAGAATCTGACACTCCAAAATATGCCTCCTGGCACATTGACTCTTTGTAAGCTAAAAGCCTTTGCCAAACAGCAGGTATGAGAAATCCCTTAGACTTCCCTTCTGCTCCTTCCAGACAGGAGCTGAAATCCCCATGTGAATCATGACTGCCCTGGACTAGATGGAAAGTGGCATCTCAGGACTGGAAATTGAAGCTCCTCCCTCCCCCCCAAAAAAACCTCTAAATTTTACTGAAATAACACCTTTTTGTAGCCTCACCACAGATTTTGGTAACTTATATGCACTTACTGCTCTGGGTCCAAATCAGTATGTGTGTAGTGCACGCTAACAGACTGATTTCACTTTATGAAAGTGCCCATGCGGTGTACAACTTGTGCTCAATGCATTTGTATCTTTCTCTGCAACTGCTCTGTCTAAAGCCAACCAAATTGTCAAGTCTAGGATAAAAAAAAAAAACTCTTTAAATATAGAGGCTGAGATTTTGTTTTCCTACATTATCATTCAGGTGGATGTATGCTTTTGATGGAAGAACTTACGAGGGGAGAAATCACCATGTTATTCCAAAGACTGACTGTAGTGAGGCTTTAAAGCTGTCACTTTAATTAAGGACAGATGCATACAATTTTTTTATCCTATCATTATTCTGGGGCTTAATTTTCTAGACCAGATAATGGCTATGGTGAATTATAAGCAACCGCCTTTCTTAAGTCATAATAAAATGTTTCCTGCTTTTTATCTTTTTCTAAACTGCCTGAACGTCTTAACTAGCAGCATTTGAAATGCAAAGGAGAAATGGGGCACAATCACTGTGATGTAGTAATCATGAATGACTAATGAAGGTTATATATAGATAGAGTGGATACTTAATATACACATGAAACTCTTCCTGTGTACAGTCTCCTTTCAATATCCATAATGCAACACATAAGTCGCCTTTTAGGAAAGATCAAACCCAAGAAATGTCAACATTTTGAAATAGGATAACAGCCTCGGACGGAATATTGGGACTCTTACATTCTGGGACCACATCTGTCACTAACTGTGTTTTTGAACTTGGATTCTCAGAGCCATTGTCTTCCCCAGTGAATAAACGATAAGCCCAGGATCTTCGAGCAGAACTTACGGTCTCTGAAAGTTTGTGATTACTCATCCCTCATTAAAAAAAAAAAAAAAAGCTATAGCAGGGCATCACTTATAACCCAAAACCCAAATATCAGCTTGCCAGTATGTTGGTAAGCAATTTATGCTGACAATGCCATGACATTTGGAATTTGTAAAGCTGAACAGGTTACATTCGTTTCTACCTCTCAACCATCTGTTTGTCCTTTCCATGGCCTCATAAAACAAATTTAAAGCTCACAGGTTGGAATCCTCAGATGTCTACAGAAAAGCACTTATGTTTAATGAGTATTTTTACTTTTTGAACTTATACAAAGAGGTCCATCAGAAAAATCACAAAAAGTAATAAGCCTTTAAAAACACAATGTTTCCCTATCATCACTGTAATTAGGTTGCCAATTCAAATAGCCTATTTACAACTCCAACACTGTAAGATTTTATTTTTTAACCAGCTTCACTACACTCATTAGTTCATGAAACAATGCTTAAACACAAGCTTTATATTTGCAAAAGAAATATAACTAAGCATATGCTTTTTTGTTTTTGTTTTTGTTTTTTTTAAGAGGGCTAAATTGTTCTATTCCTTTCCCCTGCAAGAGATAGAACCATTTGCAGCTTTGGCATGAAGATATATACATTTCTTGAGCTAAACTAGCAAAAGTGATTTGGGGAACTTTGTAAGATGAGGGAGTATATTACTTTAAAAGGATTATATTATTTTAAAGAAATGTTGGCCAAAGAAATCAGAATACAGCTCATTTTATTGTTTTGAGCAAATCTCAGTAAACAAATTTTAATTTATATCTCCCTTTAGTTCTTCCAACAATGTGAGTACACTGAAAGTCTCCATGAAATGAAATACATGGGCTCATGTGGCCTTGAAGTGTTAGATGCTTTGTATGTCACTTTGGGAAATGACTTATGCTGATGTGCTGTGTGTGGTTTGTGCATCTTCATATATATGGCAACCACCTGTTACTGCTTTTCTGCTTTCAGTGAATGGTGGCTGGTCTACCTGGACAGAGTGGTCCGTGTGCAACAGCCGCTGTGGACGAGGGTACCAGAAGCGTACAAGGACCTGCACCAACCCAGCACCACTCAATGGTGGTGCCTTCTGTGAAGGACAGAGTGTGCAGAAAATAGCCTGTACTACATTATGCCCTGGTAAATTGGCCTGTCTACCATTTCCATATGTCTCCTACCATGCTGGAGTCATGTTTTAGAGATACAAGTGCTTTATTCTTGACCTGAGTGTGTGATAAACATTATGTAAATCCATTCTACATCCATGGTTTACATTGCTGAGAAATCAAGAGTTTGCTTCCAAAAGAGTACTTAACTTTGTTATCCAAATATGCAAAATAGTATCAAAGAGGAGATTAAGCACTCAGGAACATAATCCCTCTATATTATTCAGTAGAACTGCTGGAGCCAAGATTAGAGGGTCTTAATTCAAGGGATTTTGAACAGCATCGAAAGCCACACATTTGTAGGAATAACAACCCTTGATCTTTAGAAAACCATGGAGCTTAATTGGAATTGAAATTTAGAAAATGTTTTTGACTGAAATGTTTGATATGTGGTGTCGGTTTCTGGGCAACAGCAAATAAAACATTTGGAATGAATTAAAAGGAAGACAAAGCTTTGTGACACACACGATAATGGATTTTGAAAATATAGTGTAGTAAGCTCTTTATTATCTGTCCATGTTGGTCATCTATTTTATGAGTTATTTTCAGTTATACCTATAGTGTAACTGAAGTAATATAACTGATGTAAGATTCCATCCCTCTGGTTTTTAGCATGCTTTTGTACTGTCTCTTATTATTACCAGATCTTATCCCTAGGTAAACTGAAGCCAATATTTACCAGTGCCAAAACCCATTAAAGTGTCTGGCAGTACAACTTATCCCCAACTTAGTTGAAATTATTTAGAAATGCTATATACATCTGATGCACCGGTTGAATTAGCTGTTTTGTTGTCAGTTTCATTTTTAATACATCCTTACTTCTAATTACTTTATCTAGCTTGTTCCAGTTCATTTTTTTAATAGAACTTTTCTCAGAAATGGGCTAGGGAAATGACTGGAAAGAAAAACATAATTGACACGTTACTTTCCCAAGTTTTGATTTCCCCGTATCAAAACCAACAGTCTCCCACACTCAGCTCTTTGAGAGCTTTTATTTATGGAATGAATTTGGGCACTCAACTAGACTTAGAATTTCAGATTTTGTCTTATACTCTTTTGTATCTGTCTAGAAACTGACTCTCAAAATAAGAGTGCGTGTGTGTGTGTGTTTCTGTTCATTGGGTCGGTCTAAGTCTCTAGGCACATTCCTCACTACATATAGCTGTGAGTTGCTTTAATAGCCACCTCTGTGTGATATAAATATTAGTACTTCCATCAGTTTTTCATGTGAGCATGTTTTTATTTCTGTGCATACTGTATATAATATATTTACACAATGATTTGGCTGTTAAATCATCCAAAATATTTTCCCAAATTGTGCAGACTGTTTTGCCACTATGCAGATACGATATTTGATGTTTTATATCAATCCTGGATAATTATAATTATTTATGCACTTCAAGTAAAATTAAATGTCTAAAAAAATTATTCCAACATTTATTCTATTTCTGTGATACAACTAAAAGAATGCATTTTTACGAATAATAGCAAATTTATTTACATAATTTCTGTAAGCTGAGATTTCAGTTGTATTATTTATAGAGATATCCCAATTCATTATCATTGAAAATGCTGCCAAAATTAGATAGTAAAACAATTCCATAAATCTAACTTACTACAGAAATTAGATATTTACCTAAATATTATTATTAAAAAATAGAAATAAATAGCTCGTCAAATATTTTAATAAAATCATTGGATACTAAGTGGAAGTTTTCAGTAAAAAAAAATAACCTCAATGAAAAAATGTGAAGTAAAAAATGAATTAATGGGAAACATATTGGATGACTGCATTAATAACTGCATAGGTGGATGCAAGGATAATGTATTGCTAAATGGAAAGAGGTAATTGCATGGATGGATGGACTGAAGACAGGAAAGAAGGAAAGGAAGGAAGGAAGGACAGAAGGAAGGAAGGAAGGAAGGAAGGAAGGAAAGAAGGAAGGAGCAAAGATGCATGGAGGGAAGGATGAATAAAGAAATTTCTCCCCAGTGTACCAATCTGTTCTCCTAAGTGCCATTCAAGTTTCATTGTCAAGATGATGCTATTAATCATGGCTCTTAGAACCAAAGAAGAATGCCTAATTTTCACCACAAAATACAGAAACTTATTTATTTTTTTTTTTAAAGATGGGATGGGGTGGGGTGTTGTGGCCTAATGGACTAGGCTAAACCTCTTCCTTCAGCACCAGCATTCCATATGGTCACTGATTCTTGTTCTGACTGCTCATTTCCATCCAGCCCCTGCTTATGACCTTGGAAAGCAAGGGAAGATGGCCAAGTCCTCAGGCCCCTAAATCTATGTGAGAGACATAGAAGAAGCTCCTGGTTCCTGGATCCTGATCAACTCATCTCAAACAATTATGACTATTGCAGGAATGAATCTACAAGTGAATTCTCCCTCTCTGTCTCTCTCTCTGTAACTCTACATTTCAAATAAATCAAGTTTTTTTTAAAAGAGGGAAATGCGGAGAAAAAGAACACCATAACCAATTTTGATGTGACACCATGGGACCACTCGGTTTTGCTCTGTCCTATTCACAACCTCCTGGCTTGCCCCCTGAGGAGAGCATCACACAGAACCCAGACAACACAGAACACACTTTAGTATTCAGTGACAGAAATGGAGAGAGTGCTTCTGAGTGTGTCTTGCATGGTGGTTTTGTCATGTTGTGCTTCACCCTCAAACGGTGGTTCTCTCCGTGATCTGACATGCGATCTTTTCATGGCAGTGGATGGCAGGTGGACCTCATGGAGCAAGTGGTCTACATGCGGGACTGAGTGTACCCACTGGCGTAGAAGGGAATGTACCGCACCAGCCCCCAAGAACGGAGGCAAGGACTGCGACGGCCTGGTCTTGCAATCCAAGAACTGCACTGACGGGCTCTGCATGCAAAGTAAGTAGATTAGACCAAATTGGAGTGGATTTGAGCAGGTGATTGGAGGACGTGAGATTGAAGGATGTAAAAAGATTTGGAGAAAATATTAAAAAGTATGAACAACAACAGTAAAACTCAGTATTGCTGACCCATGACCAAGGAATGATTTAGTCATTTCCATAGTGAGGTTGTCATTCCTTCTAGACCAAGGACCCATTATCCAGGAGTGCGCAAAAGGATATCCTAAACTCATGGAGTCAAAACATGACTTCCCAAAACTGAGCTATTTATTCATAATCCATGACTAATGTTACAGCAGTATCCACATAATGGGAAATATATGGAAGGATGGCAAATATTTGTGCAAGTAGATTTGTCAGCTTACAATAAATGCTTAGAATGTGCAACTTCACAATCCCTTGAAAATGGCCAGTTTGTGGGAGAGTTTATAATGCGGGCATGATTTCGTTAAAGCAAATAAGGTTACATAAATAACACAGTAGCGCATGAATTTTTAAAATGAGTGCAGAAAATTGGCAAGGGAATGAAATGGGCACTATAAGCTAAATACTTTCCCTTTGTTCCTGTCTTTGTTCCTTAGATTATCTTAAAGGGCTGCAGTTTGATTCCCATGCTTATTAAGTGTTTCTCCTCTACTGAGGAGCCCTTGGGTATACACTCACTGTGTCTTTCCTTTGTGACAGAACTAGGAATTGTTCTGAACTCACACACATTGAGAATAATGGATCAAATAATGTGCTCGCTACTTTTGAATCTAAACAAATGGTGGCCAAATGTTGACATTCATACAACGCATTGCAAATTGCTTGCAGAATACAAGCAGCTAAATGTGTTTGTGTAAAGGTATTTGTGTTTGTCGTTTAAGAATGAAATATTGTGTTTTCAGTGCATATGAAATTGTTTACCTTTTAGAATCGATACACACAAGGACCCTTAAAAAAGAAATCTTGCTTAAAACACAAATAAATAATTATGCTGCTAACACAGGATGAAAATCCGAGAGGCTTCTTATTTGTATGGTCAGGCTGCATTGCACTCTTCAAGAAGGAGCTGCTGCTGAGCTTACACAAAGCTTCTGGTTTTGATTTGGGGCTGCTACTGTGCATCCCACCGAGCTGCTACCAGAAATGCAAGAATGAAAAGAATACATCTGCTGTTCTCGCCCTTTTTCCAGAGATATGGGGTTTGTGCCTCTGGGCAGGAATTGCACTTTAGGAATAAAGTGACAGCATCACACATACAAGTTTTACATTTTAACACTGCTTTCTTTTTTTCAAGTTTCTCTTACTACAAAACAAACTGATTCCTGTCATTAGAAGTAGCATTTTAGGGGAGTTTGCTCCCCTCTTTTCCTTCCTCTTCTCTCAATGTCATACTTTAGCCTTGGGTGATTTTAAAAGGACTGTTTTCTGTTGTGCATACTTATAAGTTCTCAAGGCAACTGCTACTCACTAGGCATGTTTTTACTTATATGAGACAACATAGTCTGTTTACAAATGTAAAGCATCCAAACTAAGACTCCCCAATCCCTTGGCATCCAGATCACTTCTTCAGGATTAATAAGCTTTTTTTTTTCTGTATGATTGGATATGTGCCAATAATGATGACCTGAATTTTGTGTGTAAACAAGGACAAGGGAGAGGCTGTAAGTGTGTTTTGTTTGTTTACGTGTACATGTGCATGAGTGTGTGCATCTATTAAAAGTCTTGTTAGGCTGAAATGGTTTAGTATGTGGGTTAAATTCATTCAGCTAAAGAGCTGTTAATCACCACAGCCCTGATATGCAGTAGTAAAAGCCCCTACTGGGTCAATAGACTATTTTATCTGCCCTTCTATATCTGCCACGGTCTAACATAGGATTGCGCTCTGTACTGCTATTGATTTCCTCAGTGATAAAAACCTCAGCGATCTGACTGCACCATATAATTATAGTATTTTACAGTGCAAGCTGTAATTTCTGTTTACCAGGGAGCTTGGTGTTTCTGACATGATATTGCCAAAGTATTGCAAAGAAATGATGGTGTTGCTTTAGCTGATATTTTGTGGAAAATATATGTAGGACTCTAGAATTTGAAGACCAAGAGCTATAATGAAAGAATCAAGGTAGGAAAGAGAGTCAGATGATTACAATTGATAATTACAAGTTACCATCTAATACTCCATGTTGGGAGAATTTTGTCACATGTAACAGTATTACCTCACCATGAAGTGAGCCTATTTAACATTGAACTAGATATGAGATACAAACTTTGAATCTATTTAAAACTATATACAAATAATTCTGATATAAGTCTAGATATAATGGAGAAATCCAGACATCTTGCGGATATAAATGGGATTAAAATGTCTCAAATGTTTAAATATAGTGTTTTAGAAGTAAAGAGCTCGGTTGGTACTGCAGATCAATACAGTATAAAAGAAGTAGAAAAGAACAGTGTCCGGGTTGACAACAACCAAATTCAGGGCCAGCCATTTGGAAAAGTAGTTGCCAGTTAGGCACTCACATTCCACATCAGACTGCACAGATTAAATTCCAGGATTCAGGATCCTGCCAGGTAACGTCCTGGAGAGGTGGTGATGATGGCGGTGATGCCTTCAGTGGTTGGCTTGTTGGTGCCATCTCAGGAGAGCAGGGATGAGTTCTTGGGCCACGTCTTGGGCTGGCTCAGTCCCAGCCACTGCAGACCACTGGGGAAGGAACCCAGAGATGGGAGCTTGTGTGTGTTCTTGTTCTCTCTTTTTCCCCTCAACATATTTCTTCTGTAGTCACCCACTTTAATAGATCTCTAGGGCCCAGCACAGTAGCCTAGCAGTTAACTTTCTTGCCTTGAATGTTACAGGATCCCATGTGGGCACCAGTTCTAATCCCGGCAGCCCCGTTTCCCACCCAGCTCCCTGAATGCAGCCTGGGAAACCAAATGAAGATGGCCCAAAGCCTTGGAACCCTGTATCTATGTAGGAGACCCAGAAGAGGCCCCGGGCTCCTGGTTTCAGATTGGCTCAGTTCCAGCTGTTGGAGCTGTTAGGGGAGTGAATCAGCAGACAGAAGAGCTTCCTATCTGTCTCTCCTCCTCTCTGTATATCTTTTTTAAAATACTAGCATTTTAAATACAAATATTATGGAAGTATTGGATAAACTATTACAAGCTAAAAAGACACACACAAGAATCGGGAGTGAAGAGAGAAAGATTCAGAAGAAACTAGATGCAAAAATCTTTAAGTGATAGAAATGAAGTTACAACTCAAACCTACAGAGCCCCTTATGTGAGAGATGCCAATAGCATGTGGGCATAGTGGATGTAGGACCCAGGACCTGGGAGTTTGGGGTTTAATTTAGGCCATGAGGCAGAAGATTTGACTTTGTGGGAGCCTGAGGCTGAGACGTGGAAGCCAGAACTCTAAATAAAGCTGGGGCCTAGAAACAGTTTTGTTCCAGCCTCCCCCAACCCCTGCAAAAAAAAAGCTCAGAGGTTCCCCACCCCCACCCCGCCCCTGCACACACTAAACCCTGGAAACCACAGGAAAACTCCCAGCAAGGAAAGGAAAATGAAATACTCACTTAAATAAAACTTCTAGAAAAACCACAGTCCTACACCCAGCTCTGGTATGGAGATAAAGAAACAGTGCAAGGAAGAAAAACAAAAGGGTTATAATTAACTGGTAAACCTTCTGGGGTACCAGCAGTAGGCCATCTTATAGTAACCCTTCCACAACTGAAATGTGATAGTCTATGATAAAAATAGCGCATGCTTCAAAGTGTTCACATTCAATATAAACTCTGAACTCCCCCAAGTGATCACTTCCAGGCAGAGTCAGCAGCGCAGTTAACGAGCTAGCATCCTATTAACACAGGTAATGGAATAGTCGGGGTAATCCCATAAAATAATGGAGATGCAAACTGATTTTTAAGAGGAATCTAGGCACAATTAAACAGATTTTTTTGTTTAAAGGTACACAGATTTGGGAAAAACTCAAATATGTTTTCTAGAAATGTTTTCTGAAACTGAAAATTCAATGAGAGATTAAAAATCAAATCAGACATAACTTTATAAGAAACTGACAAGAAAATTAATGAACTGGAATATATCCTGTGAAACTTCTAGAATTCAGGAGAACAATAAATAAGTGATGAAGTGAAAGGGAGGTTAAAGCACCTATGAGAATAAGATTAGAAAATTCAATATTACTCAATAAAGCATTAAAATGAACTATTTTTGCACAATCGAGATTAAAATTTCACAAACTCTGATTAAACAGCTGAAACTCTAAAGTAGTTTTGATTCATCAAAAAAAATCACAGAAAAAAAATTCAGGGACAGTTAAAAATAAGATGCAAATAAATCATAGACAGGATTAACATGGAATTTGGGCAGGTGTAAACTAATTTAAATTTTTCCAAGTTCTATGTGTGGCTTAGGGAAAAAATAGTAATATAACATAAAACATAAAATATAACGTAAAATAATTAAATATAACATAAAAGAATTAAAGTAATTTGTTTAAAGAAATTGAGAATTAAAGGAAGAATTCAATGTAACAATGTTTGTGAGAGACATGTTTAAAAACCTAATTAGAGAGAAAGATTATAAGTAAAGGTGGCGAGGCTGGCACCTTGGCATAGCATGTTTATCCCCTGCCTGTGATACCAGCAGCCCCAAGGGGCGACAGTTTGTGTCCTGGCTCCTCCACTTCCAATCCAGCCACTGCAGAGGGATAAACCTGGAAAAGCAGCGGAGGTTGGATCATGTCCTTGGGACCCTACACCACATGACAGACCTAGAAGAAGCTCCAGCCTCCTGGTTTCTGATCAACCCATCTCCAACCACTGTGATCATTTGAAGAGTGAAGTAGCAGATGGAAGTTCTTTTTTTTCTCACTCTGTAATATTTGCCTTTCAAATAAAAATATTTTTTTCTTAAAGCTAAGAAGGCTTAGCAAGTTACATTGCCACTTGATACACCACATCCTACATCTGTCAGTTCCAGTCTTCCTCCTATTACATGGGTGTGCAATAAGACAGTGGATAATGGCCCAAATACTTGAGTCCTTCCCACTCAAATGGTCACCTAGGAGACCCAAAGGAGGCTCCCCCTACCTGACTTTGACTTGGCATAGACCTGTCTTTTGCAGACGTTTGGGGAGTGAACAGCACGTCATTGATTGCTCACTCCTGCTCTCACTCTCACTCTATTGGTCAATTTACCTTTTGACGAAATAAGTAAGTTGTGTGTTGTTTTTGCAAAAAGTTAAGAAGTTGGCTTTATGGAACAGCAAATTAAGCTGCTACTTAGAACGGCAGTATCCCAAACTGGAATGCCAGTTCCAGAGCCTGCCATCTATTTCCTGATCCAGCTCCCCACTACTGTGTTTGGGAAAGCAGCAGAGGCTGGCCCGAGTCCTTGGGTTTGTGCTGCCATTATAGGAAACCCAGGTAGACCGCTTGATGCCCATCCTCAGCCTTTCCACGTCCTGGATTTTGCAACCATTTGAAGACTGAAATAATGGATAGACAATATTTTTCTCTTTCTCTCCTGTCTCAATCCCTTCCCCCTCCCTCTCTCTCTTTTTTCCTCCCTCTCTGTTGTTCTACTGTGGAAGGAAGGAAGGAAGGAAGGAAGGAGGGAAGGAAGGAAGGAAGGAAGGAAGGGCAGGAGGGAGGGAGAGAAAAGGAAAAAGTGAAGGAGAGACTTGTAAAAAATGAGATGGAACTTACAATATTGTTCAATATTTAATTTAAAATGTCTGATTGAGGATTTTGATTATCAGATTGAATCGTTTCTTATTCAAGTTTCATGTGGTAATCAATTCTGTTTCACGTCATGGATACATAATATGCATATATTAGACATTGCTTTACCAATAATTTTAAGTTAGCATTTTCTTTTATTCAGACTTTGAAGGTTTTAAGATGTTTAATTTTCAAATGAATAATCACTACTTTTCTAGATTATTTGCCAGGCTGTTGTATTTGTGTAAGATAGACTTAATAAGTTTTATTTTTCTCAAATATCAGTGAAAATTGAAATTTTTCATCAACTACTTTTGAAAACAACTAGTTGAATAAGAACTTATATTACAAGAGAAGCTTTAAATTTTTCCTAGTATTTGGAGAAGCAACATAACAAGTTAAGGTCACTGTGGCCAAAGGAGACCTCCTTAACCATAAGCAAAATGTGCCTATGTGCTTTTATATTTTACTGTTGTCTATACATATAACTTAGTGAGGAGCATTTAACCTCACAATGATGCTGCTGGTCAGTACCTGTGTCCTATATTGTCATTTCTGGATTCAGTTTCTCCCTCTGGTTCCTGACTTGAGCATCCCGCTCATCGTGAATATGGGAGTCAGCAATGAGGGCTCAAGAAGCCAACTGCCAGCTACTAATATGGCAGCCTGGGCTTCCATCCACAAATGAAGGACCCGTAAATGGGACCAACCTCCTTCCCCCACTCTCTCCACCTGCCAAGCAATATTTTAAATGAAAAAAAAAAACCAAACAGTTTAGTAATACATAGTGCGTCCATAAAAATGCAGCATGATACCTTAGTTAAAATATTTGTGCAGCGTTAACTTGGAAAAGCAGAATACAGATTGATGTGAAGCTCCTCAAAAATTTCGTGAAAACATATAAAAATGTGTACATTTCAAACAAAATTTGTACCAAAAGAATTTTTTTTTCCTTTTTGTGATTTATTTATTTTTGTTTGAAAGGCAGATCTACAGAGAGACAGAAAAAGAAAAAATCTTGCATCCACTAGTTCACTCCCCAAATGGCCACAACAGCTGGAGCTGAGCTGATGTGAAGCCAGAAGCCAGGCGCTTCCCCTTGTTCTTCCACATGTGCAAAGCATTGCAGAGACGTTGGGCATCCTCAGATGCTTTCCCAGACAATAAACAGATAGTTGGCTTGTTAGTGGAACAGCTGCAACAGGAACCGACACGTGGTTTTAGGTGGAGGATTAGCCTGTTGAGCCATGGCACCAGCCCCAAGAAACATTTTTTAGATTCTAAAGTTTCTTAACTTCTAGTTTTTTCAGTACTTTCATAAATGCATCTGATCTGAACTCTGTCAAAGTCAGTTTAGAACAAAGAAGAACAAAATCTGTACATTTTCCATATGTTTTCATGTTTTCTATTTTGCACGTTCTTTATGCTTAGCACCCATTATGGCAATAGTTATAGATTGTCCAGAAGTTCAGCATTCTTCAAAGCAGGTGCCTTTGGGTTTGGGAGACAGTAGTAGTAGTGATTTGTCCTGGGAATTTTGTGACATTGATTTAAATTATATTATAAATATAGATATTGCAAAAAAAAAAAACAGTATGAAGGCCTAATTGGTAAGAGCTATTTATATTCCATAAACCAAGTATTTTGATTCCATGATAATTTGGAATCAAATTACAGTTTCTGCAATGTTTCCTTCTTGTATGTTATATGTCTATCACTCTGTCCTCACAACCATATTTATTCTTAGACAGTTGGAGAAAAGCCAGTTCTTTAAATGATGTGTAATTTCGCTTGTGAAAACAAGATTCCTGTCTTTAAGCAATTTTTTCGGCAAAGCTTTTCGACCATTCCTGTGTAACTGATGTCACTTCAAGTATAATATATAGTTATTGAATATGGTCTCATTGACCTGAAAAAGTAGTTCCTGCTTTGCAGATGATGTCTTGGTGCCTTCAAAGTAAGAACATCCAGAATTGATGTCATTTCACTAAAATACATTATTAAAGAGGAGTTAGAGATCATCAGAGGCACTTAATGTCCCAGAGAAAAGTAGACATTTTGGCTTTATGACCACATTGTTAATTTTTTAAAGAAAGTAAGCATTTTATAAACTAAAGTTCTTCAGTACACTAAACAGCATTGATTACTTTGAACAAGAGAGGAATCACTCCAAGTGCTAGAACTGCTAAATGTACAGGTTTACTCTTTCTGAAGAGAGAAAGGAATTCAACATTATTAACAGATTTACTGTTTTTACTTGACAATAAACAGAATATATTTTCATTTAGAAGGTATTATAGGCAGTCCATTGTATTATTTGAAAACATTTTGATTTCTGTTTATCACTCCTAAAATGGCAAAAAAAAAAAGTAGCCCCATCCTTATATTTTGCAATAGGTTTTCGATTTAGGATTCACATGAAAGGTGTCATGAGAGACAAAAAGAGATGAAGGACATGGAGAGACAGAGGAGAAATGCAGGTAGAGAGTCAGCAGAAGACAATGAGAAAGAAAGAACAAGGCACTCAGAAACTGTCCAAACAGGCTCAGCAAACAGACGTATTTGCCTTTTACATTGCAATACATTGGTATTACTAAGAATGAATAACTTTTATAACCTTCATAATGAATCCACACTAAGACCTGTTTTGCTAGGGTTGGCATTTAATAGCTTAACCCATGCCTACCTCTTAATTTTTAAAGCACCAATCTAAAGACTATATTGTGGTTTAGTTCAGAACTGATGATTTACATATATTCATGAATACACCAGATGAGATTATTCCACTCCCGTTACTATTTCTGTGGATTTCAAATGGGATTTTAATCCCATTTTTAAGTTTGGAGTTCCACAAAGGCGTACACAATCATTCAAATCTGAATTTAGACTGGCTCTTTGCTGCTAAAGAGGCTGTATGCCACAGTAGACAAATTTAAAAATGCAATTTACAAACAAGGGCTGCCTAGAATTGTGTTTGCATCAATGAACTTCCTGACTTTGGGAAATTAAAATGCTATGCATTCTGCAAATTTAGCACTTTCTACTCATTAAAACATTTGCATGTCACACAGCTCTTCCATTAATTCTCACCAGAGGAAGGAGCAGGACCTGCCAGGTTTAAATTGTAGTGTGGCCACACTACATACCAAAGGCTCCCAGAATCCCAGGTACATTGAAGTTGGGGATATGATTTACAACGCATCGTGTCTTGGCTTTAGAATTGGGTGTGTAGAAATGTCCGTGGTAGGCATTGGAGAAGGTGCCAGCCAGTTTCCAATAAAATTCTTGCCAACACAACAGTTTGATAAGAAAGAATAATTATGAGTGCAAAACAGTAAATACTTTTATCTATTTTTCAGAAGTTGATGTCATGGCTTTGTTTGTATAGTTCTTGATATGCACAGTGTCCCAGCCAGCAAGTCAATATCCTGCCTGTGGACTGCCTGTTCATCTCAGTGTGCGTTCGTTCATCTCTCTAAGTGTGGTTTACTTCTTTCCTTTCTGGCCAAACATTTTCCTGCTTTTGAATGTGGGGATGTGGTTAGGAACTTGAGCCCACAGAAACCTGACAAACACCCATGGAGCCCCAGGCAGCTTGGTGTAAGGAGACATGGGCAACATCTCCAGGTTCTAGATGCAAAGGAAACACTGAGTGCATCAAGACAGGTGCCCTATGCAGACTACCACAGCTATGTGGGGATCCTTGGGGATCACATTTTGTTTGGGCTGTTGGCTGATGCATCACAATTTAGCAGCTAGAGAATGCCTTTTAGAAAACAGTCTCATCAAGATTCTACATCCTTTTCCTCTTTCTATCAAGAGAAAGGATACTAATATGACTGCCTCTTGATTAGGACCATTTATTATTCTCCTTAGAGGAGCTTGGAAGGGGATGGACTCAACTACATGCAATTACTTGGTAGCTGATCTTTGAGTTTGATTTTACCAAACTGTTAAGTTAAATGTCAGGCAGTTAAGTCTCACTTGCGCTGAGTCTGAAGATAAGACATGTTTACATCCTGGGATGCTTGTTATCTGCTCTTCATTTGCAGGGAGTGTGGCTGCACGTTGTTAGGGACAGGGCTGTGGATCAGCTTAGCGAGGCATAGCCAAATGTCCTCTGAAGTGGTGTGGCAAATTACCATGACAATTTAGACAGCTGACATGAGTGATAAGCAAATGTTCTTTTCAATTTTGGTTGTCATTTCTTAGAATTTATGTATTCATTTATTTGGAGTTGCTTAAGCCCCATCAATAACTGAGGCCTCCAAAGAGTGGTAAATTATAATAAATGACTCTGGGTGTCTTTGACAGGCCTGACCTTTGACATCATTAGTGAAGCACTGATGGGATTGCTAGATAAGAACTGACCTAAAAGCAGAAGAGGAAATCTGGGATGTTGATTTTTGAACAGCCCTTGAGGTTTTTAATACGAACATTTACATCAGAAACAACATAAATGAGATGAAGGAAAAAAAAGAAAACCCATATTTTTGCTTAATACAACGTCATTGACAAAAAGACCGTGCAACCAGGTCAAGGAGAGGGAACAACCCCTTGGGAACATAGATGCTTCTAAAAATAACATCACCGTGGGAGGAGAGGTCTTCTAATGTTGTCTATTGTACACTTCCGACACGTAAATAGGACTAACACTAACGCAATCCTTGGTAAGTTAAAAATCTGTACTTTCATACAGAAGAGTTCATGCATTTAGAAACCACAATTGAGGATTTCACAAAGACTACACAGAATCCCTGTGTACGGTTTTTCTTGGATCTTCATTACATTAAAATATTTAAGCCACAAAAAGAAGTTTCCTCCCTCGAATGAAACAACTTCCAAATGGGATCTTGATTTGAGGGTGGGACAAACAAAGCATTACTCCAAGCCTTGCATTTAGATTCCATTGTAACTAGAGAGCCTTGTGCTCATGAGATGGCTGAAAGTGTATGTTCCCCACATTGTTTTTGGCATAAAGCTTTGTGATAAGTAAATATTTAAAGAAGGAACATCATATGCCTCAGAAATGGTGACCATCAAGAGACGAAACGAATAAACATGCGCATTTGCCAATGCTCTACAGGCAGAAGAATGCCACATTCTATAGCAATGAATGCTAACAACCATTAGATAGGTTGTCTCAGTTCTATGCCTCAGCTTCTTTTGCACAAGAAAAACATAATTACAAGATTCTCACACACTCTGTAAGGCTATAACCATTCTACCTTTCCGGTATTAAGTAGACTCAAGCAGATTAGCCATGTAGATTGGAGTCAGAAGCAACAAGTACCAAGAATCGTTCATTATATGGGAAGTAACTAGGATGACAATTCAATCTGAAATTCCTGCAAGATACAAAATATATAGTATCATCACTGTTTTGTCTTCTGAAACTTGATAACCCAGTAACCAAAGATGAAGGAACAAAATATGTAATATGGTTGTTGTTTTGCCCCCTTTGATTTGAGAACCCAGTGACCAAAGCTGATGGAACAACCAGAGGGAAAAATCTATATATAGGCATGTCAAAGTTAAAACTCTCCACTAGTTACCAAATACCCAACCAAAAAGGAGGGGGGTAGATATTCTTAATGCCCTCCTGCTTGCCTTCAAGCTTTCCTCATTATGTCCCAATGTGGCATTGTTTCACAACATATGTGAACAGACAATATTCCATGGGGATCAAAAGCAATAGAGGGCTGCTTGATTCATTAGAATTTTTCAAAGAAGACATATTTTATAGCCTAAATCATTAATGTTATCTCGTTCAGTCACTTGATCACAGTAAAGGCAAGAAGGCATCAAGCCTGTTTCTTGATTTCCTTATCTCTGCTCATTAAAAACTCAGTTAGTGCTCATACAGTCCCTGCTGGGCTATGCAGCCAAGGCCTGGCAGCTGCAATCCAATCTTAGCTCTAGTCTGACCATTCTGCCATATCAAGCAAGTGTCTTTACCACCGCATGCTCTGAGAAGTTAAGATAGCAAATACCCATCAACATCGTGCTTTAACTCTAACATCCTGAGTGACACCAAGGTGTGACAGCATCGCCTTGGCTTTGAGGAATTAAAATCTAGCCAGTGATGATCAGAAGGTAGGATATTTCGCACATCTGTGTGATTGATATTTTTTTCACAAAAGATATTATTTGTAGCATAAAAACCACTTGTTTCTTTTTTTTTTGCAAAGTTTAATAAAGCCATGATTATTTTCAGCTGTCTTCTCCTGTCCACATCACATGCACAGTTAGATAATGTCATGAGCTTACTGACAGAATTGAGCCAGCTTAAAGTCAATAGAAAACCATGGCTTTGGGTAACTGACAGTAACACTTCCCACCTTTAGGGCTAGGCCTCCTCATTGGAAGAAAAGTCAGCCAAGATCATCTCTTGAAGTTTTGAGCAATTATGAGACGACTTTCAAGGGAAAAGACGCATCAAAGCAGCCTACTATAGTTTTTAAACTGCCTTTGCTTCCTTAAAATTTCTCTCTCTAACCAAACTTCCTCCATTCCCTATTCCCCCAGATCTTGGAAAATAAAAATAAATATTATTTTCCTTTGAAAAGTGAGATAGACTGGAATATAGGATACCAGTGTTCCCTGTGAAACCGGGGCCCTGCTGTGGGCGTGGCAGCAGCCAACAGGAGTAAGCGCCCTACCCTGGGCACCTTTTCTCAGCCTGAGATTGGGGATGTTCAGTCTTATCAATGGGAGCATTTTGCAGAAAGCACTTCCCCGAACCTCCAGTAGCCGCACATTTGGTATCCTCACTAAACACCACATTAAGTGCCAAAAGCAATCACTTAATCACGTAATCGTATGACAAAAACCGAAACTCCACAATCAGCCCACTTCCACCAGGGCCTCGTTTACAGACATGTCTTTTGGAGGCATCACCTCTTTTGGGGAAACCAAAAGCTCAATTTGCAACTTTGCCTTAGAAAAGTGCTTCAGAAACCTGTTAACATATCTTTGCCAACCACAAAGGTTATGCACAAACCTTTTTCAACAGAGAGGGTGAGAAAATTCACTGTACTCACAGGAGTGTGTTAATCGCAGTTTCTCAACTGGGGCTCTTTGTCTCTGCATTGTCTGGGGTAACTGAAATCCAAATATGTTTCCTCAGCTCACTCATTCAATAATCGACTGGATTAACTCTGCAAATACCAGCCCTTCCAAACCTACTTTTTAACCTGTACCTGTGCAATAGAATAATATTGATTCTGAAAAAATAAATTTGGTATGGTTATGCTCATTGGGTATATGCAAGATTCTAGCACTTTATAAATTTTATCCATTCTATAGCTAAGGAAACAATTATTTGCATCCCATTATACTGATTTCAAAACTGATACATAGCTAACTTGACCAATGTCATAAATGGAGAAGCGGAAGGGACATGGATGAAATTTTTAGTTCATGAGACTGAAGAAGTCAAAGTCATGGATGCTCCATGGCCTTGGTTTACGGGCCTGGTGCTTTTTCTTTTCACTTGCTTTCAAGTAACAGAAAAGTTAACGGAAGCCTCTAACTTACGAAGCAGGCTGTCAGGAGTGACAGTGAAAACAATTATTGTACACTGTGTTCTGCCAGAAATGCTATTTTTCATTATTGCTGGGACCACTCTCAGCAGGAAACCTCATTAGCTGCAGAAAATGTCCCCTGTTGTTCCAGGGAAGACGGATCAGATGGAGCAGCCTAAAAACAAATTCTAGAAAATGGTTCTTTCTTCCCCTTGTTTATGGGATGGAAGAGTAATTCTCCTCTCTGATCCTCAGCCTCCGAAGTGATGGTTTACTGCGGAAGGTGCACAAGTGTTTTGAAAAAGGATGGAAAAGTTTCACAGGTTGCTTTCTAAAACTCTTCATCAGTGTTCCACTGTAGCAGAGGAAACTGAGCTGTTGGACCATTGATGAACACAGAGACTGCATGGGAAACAACTGACTAGATTGGTCCAAAATGGCTTTGAGCAATAACTGTAATGTTTTATTTTGCACATGGAATTTTATTTTGATATCACTTTTGATCTACCATGAATATAGACTCTCCATCAGACATATTGATACAAATATTGGTAGGTTATCATTAGGCCACACCATTTAGTTTTTCTTACAATCCATTTGTAAAATAAAATTGAAAGGTTATCAGGCCCATAATATCTGGCCTAGCCTCCTGACCCCATCTCCTCACTTCCTCATCCTGCTCACTTCCCTTTTAACACTGTTTTCATTAGAAATTCTCAAAAGGTTCATGGAGAATGCATACTGTAAAACAAAATGCCCATCATTTCAAAACCTTTTTGCATCAAAATATGCATTTTAATTTGAAATGTCCTCATGCGTGAGGAGTCTGGCACTGTTTGTGCTCAATCATAGGACAGAAGTATCTCTTGATTTCACTTGGCTGATGCCTTCTCATGATTGAAACTGCAACTCAGATTTCTATCTCAACTAAAAAGTGGTTGTCTAATTGTCTTCAATGGACATGCCTCTATTCCCAGTCACACTGCATTCCTCCTTTGTAAAAGGACTTTTCAGTATTTAAAATTAGCTTTTGTTTACTTGGTTATTTTCTGTTAAACTAGGATGTAAATTGCATGAAACCAGCAAAGAATATATATGGCTTAGTGTAGGAGAGTTCAACAATATTAGGTAAATATATAAATGAATGAATTCTAAATCCTGTTCCTTCAAATACACATAAATCTCAATGATATACCAACAGGCATAGAAAGATTTATTGAGTGTCCAAATCTACATAAATATGGAAAAGTTGAAGTTAAAACCAAAACTATGCCATTCCTTTCTTGACTCTCAGTTTTGCTTGATAAGAATTGAAAATCTGTTAAGAAGTAAAGACATAAACTAGGAAAGAATCTGAACTTCTTACAGGAATAGACTTCAGGCCATGGTAGATCTCCCCAGAGAGTCACGTCTCCTTGCATCGAAAGACCATGCTGATTCTGACCAAAATGGTAGTCTGAATATTAGAACATTTCCAGTAGCCTGCTTTTACTCATCTGCTTGCCCTGAGCCATGCAAATAATAACAGTAGCTTGTTGACATTTCTCTGTTAGTATTATCACTTCCAGAAGGATTGCTGTGCTATCTGGCCTCAACAACTACCAGTGAACTTGCTTTGTCACAAGCCTTCAGATATTTATAAAGCCTGTGTATGTCCCAGATGTCCTTTCATTGAGTTCACAGAATACAAATGGAAAAAGGTTATTACTGCAGAGGGATGTTTAAAAATGAAAATCAAACCTAATACATGGACTCAGACAACTAGAATAAGGAATATAATATTTATAAAACGAAGTAGGAGGTTGCAATCATTGCTCTAAAAGAAAGCATTAAAATTTAATTCAGAGCAAACCTGTCTGTGCTACAGCAAACTTCTCTTTCATTAAAGTAGCCTTACATGTTTCTCCAGAATTAGTTCCTTCAAATAGGTAAATAGCTTGTAAGGACCGAGCGTTCTGCAAACTACAGAGGAGCTACCTGAGGCACGATTCAAAGTCTGAAAGCTTTACAGACTTTTCATTTGGAACCAATTAATTGCAATTCCTGCAGTTTCCCTATTTTTTTTTTCTCCTGAGTATTACTAGGAAGGTTCAATTCACATGCTTCCTATGCACTGTCATTTGATTAATCCAAATGTCACTATAGTATTTGATTAATTCATAGGCTTTGAAATATTAAATCTTAGGGAACTCTTGGTGCCAGTTAGAAGTTCAGATGTAAAATTTTTCCATAGATGCACATCGTTACACATTTTTGCTTATTATCTTTCTTCATTTTGCATTATTACAGTTAGTCTTATGTTGTTGGTAGTAGTAAAAAGAATTGCTTCCTACTTCAGAATGCACTATATGAAAAGAAAAGTTTACAGTGTTACTTCTTCATTTTCAGTTTGGAAGAATTTATTCTTTCACCCACTGTATGCCAATCCTCTGAAGCTTTAAATAAATAACCCTACAACCTCTAGGTTCTATTGATTGATTTCAAATTTTAAAAAATCCAGTTTCTATGACATGCAGAAACCGTTCAGTCCCTCAGCAGTATCGGATGGATCCATTAAACCAAAGGGATCATAGATAAAAATAAATAAATAAACAAACAAATAAATAACAAGAACATCTGAAAAGCAGGTTTGCAACAGAGGGGAGAGATGATGGCAAACCAACTCAGTAAATGGGAATTTCGCCTTTGACCAATGAAGACAGGTCTTCTTTAGTCCTGCTAGACCCAGAGCAAGCTGTTATGATTAAATAAAAATGGGGGGAAAAGTGTTTAGAGCCTTCCTGAATATGTCCTGGATATTAAAGCATATGGCAGGGATAAGGAAAAAAGACTTTCCTTATGCTAATGACCCTTGATGTCTGAAATAAATTAGATCCATTAGAGTTTATGCTCAATAAAAGAAAGACTTTAAGCACGCCGAAGTTAGTGACTCGAGACCAGTTTTTGCTCTGAAATTCAATCTGCCTGCTTATTAATTCTCAGTGAGGCTCCAGAGCAGACAGGAGATGCAAAATCATAATTCTGTGCTGAACCAGAATTTGAAAGGACTACAGGTTTCTTTTCCTTTTCTTTTAATTAAACCATTTCTCATGCTTCCCATTTTGTTTCCCTCATTAATTTGATTTTGTTCCCATTTTTGTTCCATTTTCTTTTTCTTTTCAAGGTTTCATTTATCCTATTTCAACTGAACAGAGAACCCAGAATGAATATGGATTTTCTTGTAAGTTTGATGTTTGAATTTTATGTTGCTGAATAATCATTTAATGTTATTGCCCCTGGTTCAAGTTTACTCTTCTTTGGATCACAGATGTGCACACAGGAAGCAGAAGCCTAATATATTCGAACATGAAAAGCAAATTAGATTTTCCTGTTGAAAAGAAGAAAGGGTCATTTCACATCTCTGCCAGCTTTAAAATCTATCAGTCTGATATTCAAAGTTTGAGTCCTGGTAGTTGACAAAACTTTCTCATGAAAGATGATGATATAAATAAAGGGCAGAGTTCAAATATTAAAAAGGAAAGGGTTGAGGAAATGCAGATCCACTGCAGGAGAAAGCACGAATGTTGAATAAGTAATTATGACCTAGTAAAGTAAAACATTAAAGACTGAAATATTATATTCTGACTAGAGTTCTCAATCCTGCTGAAAAGGCCTAAAATAAAACAAAGCAATGAAAGTGAATTCAGCACTTTGAACACAGCACTTGTGCAACCAAAAGTATTTGGGATGTCACTGTTTTTTTTGCGTGTACGTGAACAGCAATAAAATTTCCATAGTTGACTTGACTGATGAAAAAGAGGATATTCTAGAATCATTTGGGAGAACAATATTTTAAGGAAAAGAAAATGAAACTCACAGTCTGTTAAAATATAAACAACTTTCTAGTAGGGAACTCATTTATCCTACCAGTGGATGAAAATAGCAAACTGAAGAGCATGGGTTATCAAACGAGCCACTGGCAAATGAAGAACATTATCGCTTTTTATAAACCATGTGACTTTGTACCTTAGGAGATAGCAGTCGTTCTTCAAATTTTAGGGGGCCATGAAACCTACAGATTTGAAAATCCTCTTCTTCTACAAATATTCAGGTATATAAACTTAACTAACATTTGAGATTGTTCTTGATTATGTGAAGTGACAACTCCAGCACCTCTTGGATGGGGAATAGAGAAGGTTTGGTTAACCTCGCTGAACATTTTCTATAGGTCACAGGAAGCTCAAAGACATAAAGATGAAAAGGGGTCCAGCTAAGGGTTAGCTTTGTTGTACTTATCAGCTTCTATCACATTTTCTACCTGGATCACGTTCTATGCCACCAAGGTAACCTGTAGCTTTTCCAGGATTGCTGTTCCTGTTTTATACCAACACCAGCTCCAAGGAAACGACATGTTGTTTTGGTCAAGCATTTACTTGCCCTCTAGGGTAATCTGACCTTTCTGATCACTAAGCCAGAACTTTACCTCACGTAGCAAAGCTATGCTTTATTCCAATAATAAGTAGCCCAAATGTGAATCTCACAAGGGATCCCGAAAAGCTTTGGTTCTCAGAGATAACATTGCATCTCCATCAATATTGTGAACTGGGGGAAAGTTATCAGCATTAACCTCTGCTCCCCATATCTGGGCTTCTGAAAACACACCTTCCAGACCCCACCATTTCTGGTCCTTATGTTTGCTTTCACTTAATTACATGGTTCCTACCTACCGCCTCCATTGACTGAGGAAAAATCAGGAGTGCTATGGAAAGTCAGTTCATGATCTGGAATGATTAGTTGCTAAAATATTCTGGTTCAGTAAATACAGAGGTTCAAAACACACCCAATGTTTCTACCAGGGTACTTATGTTTTAAAAGAACTACATCAGTGCATTGCAAAACTCTTATAAACTTTTCCATCCAAAATATGCAATAAACTTTTTTCCCATGTGGTTTGGGTTGGCTTTAACCTCAGTTTCTTTAGCTGCATAATAATAAATGGTCTGTTATGCTGCACAATGATAAGATAGATTAGTGGGTGGATAGATGCACCGTTAGAAAGGAAAAGAAATCAGAGATAATTTTCCACTGAAAGGCCACAGTCATTTTATATAGCTTTTGAAATAGATTTGAAATTAACCTATAAAAAAGGCAATAAATGTCAGCAAAAATTATAGTAATACATATGTACACTGTGGGCACTTTCTATAAGCAGTTGTTCTAATGGTGCTTGCCTTTCCTGCAGCCGCCCCTGACTCAGATGATGTTGCTCTCTATGTTGGGATTGTGATCGCCGTGATTGTTTGCCTTGCCATCTCCGTAGTTGTGGCCCTATTTGTATATCGAAAGAATCACCGTGACTTTGAATCTGATATTATTGACTCATCAGCACTCAATGGAGGATTTCAGCCTGTGAACATTAAGGCAGCAAGACAAGGTCAGTTGGTGTTGCACGTCACGCTGTCACTCATGAAACTAAGCAGTGTCCCTCTATGGTTACAAGATCAGTAACAGTTGGGTCAGCTGAGTTAGCTGGCTGTGATTTTCATCAATTTAGTTCATCATGGAATTAATGTCCCTCATATAACCAATTAAGAGTTGACAAAGTGCACAAATCATCCTTGCTATCTTTTCTGACAGGTTGCTCTATCATATCTTTTAGCTTCTGTCTGAAGAAAGGACTGATTGAGTTTCTGTCTCCTTTTTCCCCACTATAATAAGACCTCTTGTGTTAGTGCCAACACAGTGGCTCATAGACACAGTATCAACAAAGGAAACACATACTGAACAGTAGCCTCATGGAAATCATTGTTCAACTCCATTTATTAAAAGGTTAAGCACCTTGAGTATAATGAATAGACTTCAAAGGAAAATGCAGAAAGAGCTTGGCGACTTATTTCTACTCAATAAAAAATTGATGTGAGTTTTCTGATTGCCCAGACTCCATCAGTGAGTTAGAATTGTACCTCTTCAGTATTAACTGAACTGTGTGCTTTGGGCTCAGGGAATGTGAGGATGCAAATGGGACTCTCTTTTCTTCCCATTACAGATCTTCTGGCGGTGCCTCCAGACCTCACTTCAGCTGCAGCCATGTACAGGGGCCCCGTCTATGCCCTACACGATGTCTCAGACAAAATCCCAATGACCAATTCTCCCATTCTGGATCCACTGCCCAACCTGAAAATCAAAGTGTTTAACACGTCAGGTACTGTCACTCCCCAGGATGACCTGTCTGAGTTTACATCCAAGCTGTCCCCCCAGATGACCCAATCCTTGCTGGAGAATGAGGCTCTCACCCTGAAGAACCAGAGTCTGGCAAGGCAGACGGATCCGTCTTGTACTGCGTTCGGCACCTTCAACTCCCTCGGCGGCCACCTCATTGTTCCCAACTCAGGTAATGCATGACAGTTTAAACTTCCAACATGTCATTTCAACATATACTTTTTGGGTACCCAGATCCTTTTTTTTTTCTTTTTTTTTTTCATTTGTCTTGATTAGACCTGAGAGGTTAAAATTGGCATTGTGAACCTTCCTTACGCATGAACTCTGTAGTGGTGAACTCAAGTTATCCTACCTAAATCAAATCTCTTTTCGATTTAAGTGAAACGTTACATCAGACCAACTCAGCAAAGCCATTTGTCTTCCCCCAGCCTGCTGTGAAAATACTTCCTCTAGAAATATTTCACTTACAACTTTTTTGCTGAGCTGTGATTTCAAACTGTCATGGACCATCTTCTTAATAGAATTTTAGAAGGCAGTATCAAGACAGAGGTCTTCCCTGCTGTCGTTATACTTTAAAAGGGACAGTTAATTAGAAAATAAGTCAGTTCAGTTCTGATTTGTTACAGGAAGCAACTTCAGAATTTTTAGGTGATCAGAGAATAATATATCAGACATGAATCTTTATTTTATTAACTCTTTCATATACACTGTGGGATCACAGGATGTTTATATGGCGCTACCATCAAGCTCTGATTTCTCCCTCTGGACTCTAACATTTATCAGGGAACTGTAGCATTATTTTTTTTTCAGCTTGTTTCATGGAATGCCAGCACCAATAAAACAAGCTTTATGAAAGTTCTGCAAAGGTGAACCTGAGTTAATATCGAAAGATTGGTATTCATTAATGAATACAGCAATGGTTTTGGAACCATGAACACAAGAGGCTTAATAATCTCCTTTCTGCATCTTCTTTAATTCTTTTAGACAAGATTGTAGGTTTGGGGGTATGATAGTAAAAAGCATCTTCATTGGCCCAAAGTGTTAATAATTGTTATCTTAAAAAAGAAAGTTAAGTGATACAATGAGTAGTGTATCACCAAGCTTGATCACAAAATTGTCCTTGATTAGTCCGCTGATTTAGTCTCCCATTTCAGTGCCCTGGTAACTTTCCCCCCACATACCTTTAAAAGGATATTTTGATAAAATTGAAGTGTTGAATAGAACATCACTTAATTTTTTCAACATATGCATAGTTTTATGATTTGCGTTATACTTTCTTGCATTTCCAATGGATTGCATACTCAGGGAAACCATAAGTCCATCAAATGAATGCATCCAAACACACCCTATTCTCCCATTGTTTAAACTTTGTGGATTATTAAGTTCTTTTCTTCTAGGATATTCATTAGATTATACTTTTCCTTGCCATTTCTATACCTTCCACCTTTAATATGTAAGTCATTATAAAGTCTTGCTAAATAAAAGTGAGTGAATGAGTATATTTGAAATACTTCATGTGAACCAAAAAATGATGCTCAGCATACATTGTATTATTAATGATAGTGTTCATTTAACAAAGTAACAATAGTTATTTAACAGAATAACAAGAGTTAAGCAATAGATGTTAGGCCATGTTCTGTTTATTATAGCTATGTGGGTTTTCTTCTTCTTCTTCTCCAAAACATGACACTGTAGTCTATGGTTTCAATGGATTGAACAGATGAAAATACAGAGTCTTAGTAGCCTTGTGTGTAGTCTTCTCGCTGCCACTCTGCCCCTCACAAAGCATCCCACTCATCATCATGGCATTGCACTTCCCACCACACATGGCTCTCAAGTTACCTTCCTTCTGGGGGTGGGGGAAGAGGGAAGGCTATCACATTGCACCACCTTCATTTGCCATATCCGGTTTCCTTGCTGCTTGAAGGCTGGGTTACTCAAAGACAACAACACTATCTTTTACTTCCTGGCATTCACAACCATGCCAAACCCTATAATCACAAAAAAATGCTCCATAAATTTTTTTATTGAACTCAACTAAACTACATTTCATGAGAGTGACATGCTGGAACTTAACATTTTCAGAGTTTTGTTCATCCTGCACTGCTCTCCGGGAAGATGACTAGTATAGGCTAGTAGTTCCTACGGATCAAGCTCAGACAACCATCATGGGCATCGCCTCGCCAGTTGCTTGCACTGCACTGTGTCTAGTCCCGCACTAGAGTCAGAAAGTCCTGGAGTAGCGTCCTGTCATTCGTGTTTTAACAAACATTCCAGTGGTCCCAATGCAACCTCAGATCTTCAAACCCCTCCATGGAGCACAATCACCCTAGAAAACAACTCAAGAAAGTAGCGTCAATGACCTACCCTGCAGGACACAGTGACCTGCTGTGATTGAACTGCCAGTTGCTCTTTACCTCCTGGAGTTAAACAGAATTTTAAGAAGTTCTTTAGCAGATCATATTCTTCTGTGGAATAATATTGAAGCTAACCAGATTACCCAGAAAGAAATGGATGGTTTAAAAAAAAAAAAACTATAGTTTTAGCAATTCTCTGATTTTGAATCCTTTCAGAACTTTTTTTTTTAACTTAGAAATGATGCATCATTACAGCTGCTTGAAATTTTAATGTCAGTTGTTGGTTTTCCCCTTACTTTACAAGTAGAACAACAGTGAAACCATCTGTCTATTCTTTAAATGAAACAAGAGCTAAAAAAAATTACATCATCCCTTTAAGTAATTCCATAGCAGTTCAGAGGGAGCTGTGATAAGAAATGAGGCCACTAACGAAGGAAAGCAGAACACTACAAATCTGTCCAGATCTTCAGAGAAAAGGGGGTGAGGCCTGTGGTTGCAAGGTCACAAAACCTCCCCACTTTCTTTGACTGGCTGTGGGGCATGCTAAGAAAGTTCCCTTTGATTCAGGGATCTTACTGCCTGCTTTTTCTCTTTTGCTATTCAGGAGTCAGCTTGCTGATTCCCGCTGGGGCCATCCCCCAAGGGAGAGTCTACGAAATGTACGTGACTGTACACAGGAAAGAAAATATGAGGTAAATATGCTTTTTTTCTGGCACAGTTGATTTTACAATATCTAACTGGGGAAAAACTGTACAATCGGAACCACACACATAGCATGCTTTTGTCCTGAGTGCCCTACTTCTTGTATCTACTGTTGTGTTATTGTTCCCTAGACCTACACAAGGCCAAGTTCGGCTGCTCTTCATGCGTGATGGATGCTCCAGGCACTTTGGGGGACATTGAGTATGGGTGGAAGGCCAGCGATCTTTTGCCTAAGTAGATAGGTGAACATAGGAGCAATGACATGGTTGGATCTGTGAGCCAGAGATGGCCCGTAGAGGCAAGAACAGACACAGAGATGTCAACTTGAGTGGCCTGACCCAGAATCCAACCTGTTTTCATTATGGGGTTAAACGCTACAAATGTTTGGATAGCCCTTCACCCACAGAGCTGCTCTTCCCACCTCAACCAAGCCTTTCTTTCTTATCATGCTTTCTTCTGGCTTCAGCGTTTCAAACTATCTCTGTTTCACTCTTAAAAGCAGACTGAGGTCTTCTAAAATGGGCCTAGGCCTGACTAAAACTACCTCAAGACCCAGAAGCTGCATGCACTGTGTCATATCATAATCAGGTTATTTCAAGTAAAAATAACAAGCAGAGTTTAGAAATCCTAAATTCAAGTTTCAATTGGCCTCTAACAAGTTGTAAAGGGCCTTCTTGGCCCGTTGAAGTGTGTGTGTATGTCTGTGTGTGTGTGTGTGTGTGTGTGTGTGTGTATATTGTGCTCCAGACCCCTGAATTATACTCTGTGAACAAAAAGATTTTAAAATAAGAGATGCTATCTCAGTGGAGATCGTCATTGTGGAATTTCGAATGTCTTTCCCGAAGGGAGGCAGATGAGCATGCCAGCCCGGGCCTCTGTATTCAGCACACGTGACAGAGGCAGAGGCGGACTGTCGTTCTCATGTATTCTGTCTTTTCTCCCCTCCTCTCTTCATTAGAAGAACATCAATTTTCAGTCTTGATCTTCAGTAGCCAAAAAGCTTTCATTGTGCTCCCAGGAGGCAATGTTGGTATTTTTACTCAGTATGACCCAGAAACTTTTTTTTCTCAGGTGGTATACTTTAGCCTACACAGCCACGAGCCTGTCTAGGAAAATAAAATTTCTGGAACATTATTCATGCTTTCAGAGTGAGCTACAGAGAATCACTACAGGTCTTGTATTTACCCACATCAAATATTCATTTTTTTCCTATTCCCAATGCAAAGCAACCTTCAAAGGCCCACAAAGCTTCTGTCCTATGCAGGAGAAAAACAGCAAACTCCAAGATCATTTTATAATTTTATTTTTCTTGCTCTTGTCCAGAGCAAGAAGGTTGGCATTACATGCATCCATCCATCAAGACGTTTGCAAACATGGACATTTAAGGTAAACAGACCCAAGTGTTGGCTGTTATAGGTAGAGGGGCTGTAATGTGGCCCCGACTCTTATTGGAGTTTTGAATGAGTTCATGGAGAATGTGCTTTGTGAAAAGAACGTATGCCCAGATTTCAATTTTTACTTGGCACCATAAATGAACTGATCTGTATTTTATTTTGCACAAACATTTTGAAGACCTCTCTTTTCCAACTTATAACCATTATCTTAAACAAACTTCAAGCCTCAAGTGGTGGCTAGTGAAAGTCTAGCTTGGAAGAGTGTGCACTCCCTGTCTTTCTCCATTTTTCTCTCACCTGGTCATACTGGTACCCCACTCAGGATTTTTGAGTAATTCAGATGAAAGAGAGCTAAGACAGAAAACTGACAACTGATCAAGCCGGACCCTCTGCTGCAAAGTATCTCTGCCTCTGAGTGTGAAGATTGTAAACCACAGACCATCCCATGCTGTGTTTATCTGCACAAGTTAAAGGCAGAGAGGATGACTGCTGAAATGGATATGCATCAAAGAAATTCTGTTTATGAAAATGAAGTCAGAAAACCTCAAGATCCCAAAAGAAAATTTGTACCAGAGACCATGAAACAAGAAAGCAACTCAATAAAATAACCAATTTTTCACCAAGATGGCACTGAAGGTGAAGAAGGAAGCTCTTGCCCCTCCCAAAGCCAACGCCAAAGGGAAGGCCCTGAAGGCCAAGAAGGTGATACAGTTCGCTGTCCACAACCACAGGAAGAAGATCCACATGTCACCCAACTCCTGGTGGCCCAAGACACAGGACCTGTGGCAGTAACCCAAATACGCTCGGAAGGGCACTCCCCAGGAGAAACAAGCTTGATCACTATGCAGTCATCAAGTTGCACCTGACCACAGAGGCCAATATGAAGATCATAGAAGATAACGACACACTCAGGTTCATTGTGGATGTCCAGGCCAACAAGCACCAGATCAAACAAGCTGTGCAGAAGCTCTATGACATTGATGTAGCCAAAGTCAGTACGCTGAGCAGACCTGACGAAGAAGAGAAGGCCTCCATGCATCTGGTCCTAATTAGGATGCTCTGGATGTCATCAAAAAATTGGGATCATCTAAACGGCATCCAGCTTTCTAAGTCTATGTTTTTCATCTTAAAAAAATAACGAAATCAAATGCAAGAGAAATTTTCCCATTGCTTCTCTGTTGTGAACTACCTGTGTGTTTGTAAAACACCAGGGCAAGAAAGTGCCTTGGAAGGTAGCAATAGTGTAAAAGCATTGAAGCTGTTCACTCTGCATGTCATTGATTGCTCACCATGGCACCACAAGTTAAGACTGAATTCCACATTGAAGAAGAAAATCAGGCTCACGATAATGAAGTCAAACAGTCAAGACTCCACAGTTCATAACCAAGGGAGGCAGAATTCAAACAAGGATTGATCTGACCCATAAACCTTCTGCTTTCTAATGTACCTGCTCTCCTCTGCGGCTCCGATACTCAACCGCACACAGCCCCAGCTTTCTCACTGCACTTCATTTCCTGTCGCTCACTTATAGACCCTTTCTGTCTTCACACGATCTGAGATGGGTCTTCTTTGGGAGATGGCAGCGGGTAGATGTGGATGTCATTTCAAAGCAGGCATAGGACACTTCTGAGCATCCCCCACCCCCATTTTCCTTCTCTCCTATCCCTTTTATCACATGCAAACCCGCCTTGTGTTTCCAGCTGGATGCCAGCCAGCTGGTCATCTGCTGATGGGAGTTGTCAGAAGGGAGGCGTGAACTTAATTACATGTGGCACAGTGGATGTGACAAGAGGAGTCTTCTTGCTGAATAGGCTCCAAACAGAAGGCGTAAAGTGGCAAGTGAGTAGCCTGATCAGGCTGCAAAGGCAAAAGCAGATAACTCCAGCCAAGGAGGGTACAGAAGCTGCATGAGGCTCTCTCTCCCCTTGTGCAGTTCACAGGAGACATTGCAGCCCCCCTCTGTGCACACATAAGCCACAGCTCCTGCTGCTCGTGTGGGCTTTTTGCCTTATTTCTAGTAGCAGCTTTTTTTTCTTACAGAGAAGTCATCTAAAGAGGTGAAAGTTAGCTTTTGCATTTCTTGATATTTTGCATTTGTCTGGCAGTTGTATCAGAAAGAGTAATGTATGAGAAAAGAGTAAGGGACAAGGACCACTTTTGGTAAGCTCTAGGGAGCTGGAGAAGGTTTCTGAACAGCACAGTGGCCCACGTGGAGCAGTGCCTTGGAAAGGTGCGTCTGGTGGATGTATAGGATGCATTGGCCAATGTATCAGAATTTTCTCCCTAAAGCCTAGTGTTGGATTGGGTAATGGTAGCAATCCAAAGAATGAGAAAGGGAAGAGGAGTAATGAATCAGGTCCTAGTCAGAGGATACAACACAAAAGACACTTTAGAAGGAATCACATTTTACAGCTGGCCAGAAGTATTGCAAAGCAGTGGTAAGACTCATCTGATTGTTTCAGACAGCAAGCCTTTGATGAGTGGCAACTGTCAGAGCATCTGGAGAGCTCAGAGGCAGCAGCCATTGCCCTGAAGGACAGCATAGATCCCCAAAATGAAATGGAACCTGAAAGGGGCAGGTAGATAAGTCAACAGGCTGCACTGGCATGGTGCTCAACACACCTAGTGGAGCTCCCCAGTCGATGTGTCTTTGAGTGATGGGATGAGTGTTCGTAAGGGTGAAGAAACCAGGGGCCTCAAAACCAAAGACAAAGAGAAATTGCAGGTAGAGGATGTGATGAACAGAACTGAAGTTAAAGCTGAATCTTGACAATGGCACTGTGATTTTGATGCCACGTGGTATCGCCACATCCCATTTCCAAGTGCCTGGGTTTGAGCTCCAGTTCTATTTATATGCCAATATGTGCCCTGTGAGGTGGTGGATGACATGTTTGCTCCTGCCACCACGTGGGGAGACTCAAAGAAGATTCCTGGATTGTGACTTTGGTCTGGCCTGGCTTTTGCTATTGTAGACATTTAAAAAAGATTCTGTCTTGCTCTCTCTTTCACTCTTGCACTTTGTCTTCTTCAAATGTATTCAAAAACTGAGATGTAAGTAACTAGAAAGAATGATTTTTTAAAGCGCTGAATTTATCAACTGGAAAGCATTGGAGACATTTAGGATGTTTATCATTGGTGAAATCACGGTAGACATGGACTAAAGGAGGAGTGGTGAGGAAACAAAGGTTGCTGCACACATGAATATCTGTGAGCTATCGTCCAGGAATGTGATACGATAAGCCAAAGAACAACATTCACTTAGGCACCCAGGAGAAAGTTTGCTTTTATTTATTTTTTAGGTGTATTTATTTTACTAGAAAGAGTTACAGAGAGACAGAGAGAAGGACAGAGAGATCTTCCATCTGCTGGTTTATCCCCCAAATGACCATAACAGCCAGAGCTGGACTAGTCTGTGGCCAGGAGCCAAGGGCTTCCTCCAGTTCCCCAGTGTGAGGACAGAGGTACAAGCCCTCGAACCCTCTTCCACTACTTTATCAGGCCACAAGCAAGGAGCTGCATCGGAAGTGGAATAGCCGAGATTCAAACCAGTACCTATGTGAGATGCCTGTGCCAAAGGCGGAGGATTACTTTACTAAGCTACCACACTGCCCCATAGTCTACTTTTTCAAGCATGTTATTATCTAGAACTTCTTATATAGCAATGGACATCATTACTTCTTGGTGCATTTCAATAATGTTTATTTCTCCATTTAAGCAAATTCCTTTTTCACTCACGAGTCCCAGTTTTCTCAGTCTGAAGGAATAGCTCTAAAGGGGGAGAAGTGGAGGGCTGACAGCGGTTCCAGGCATGTTTAAGCCTCATTTTTTAACAATTTTAGATGGTGTTGTTAGAAACCTCACTTACAGAGAATTACTTTAATGCTATTTCTATTTCTGAAAACAGTCTAATGGAAGGAAAAGGAATTAGTAAGTGGATTAAAAAATAAGCAAATGGGGAAATAAGGTTACAAAAGATAAGATCAAGTCAAGTGAGCATTAGAATATAAAGTATTTGGTGTAATTCCCAGCACAGTTGCTGGTCCTTGCTCATGCATTTACTATTTTCAAGCCTTCAAGAGCAGACTGATAACTTACAAATCCACATGTCCATAAGGAAAACATGTGCCCAGAAGAAACTCAATTGTTTCTTTTTTGTCTCCTCAAGAAGGTGTTGTGGTAAAATTGTGAATATCCTTGAAATAAAATGGCAGTGGGTGTCAAGGGCTGCTTCTGTTAGCGTGGCAGGAGTGTGTCTAAGGCCAAGTAGAGCAGTCCCTCGGTTGCCATGTGCAATTGGTTCCAGCATGCCTGTGGAAACCAAACTCTGCAGATGCTGAAGTCCCTTACATAAAATGGCAGTGCTTATATATGCACAAGCTTAACTGATAACAATTCCTAATACAATAGAAATATTATATTATTGTATTTGAATTGTTTAGAGAATAATAGTAAGGAAAATAATCCTGTGTGTCCAGCACAGACACAATAAGCCTCTCAATATTTTCAATCTGCAGTAGGTGGAATCTGAAAATGAGGAACCCATGCATGTGGAAGGCTGACTGCATAAATTCAGGGAGTTCATTGCACAAAGATCCAGCCATTCATGCCAGAGTGTAGCACTTGGTTGTTCTGATTGAATCCGGGGATACATGTGGGCCGAAGAAAATGGTGGCTTGCCTTTGAGCACTTCTTCCACATTTTTTTTTCCTCAGTTGAGCTTTTGATAGCAGGTGAGTTGGATAGGTGCTGAGAGGGATGGAGAGTGCATACATTTTAGCAAATTTTGGTGAAGAACATGTGCTCTAAAAAAGCAGCTGTGGCTAGGGTCAGGGATTATCATCCTAAGGAAACTGCCAAAAGATGTTTGTCTAGACGAAAGGGGCATTGCAGCTTCACAAAAGGAGGGTGGGGAGATTCTTTTTTAGCAGTTCTGTGCCTGCTCTAGCAAGCAGAAAATAAAACTCTATTGAAGCCCTAGATCCATTATAAATAGCCCAAAATACACCCCCATGTGACAGAAATTAAATGACTTGTGTGTGACAATGTAGCCTTGCTGAAAACTAGTTTTGTGTCCTCAGGCGGATGTGTTAATATGTGTGGCCTGGAGTTTCCTGTCTGGAAAGGAGGCAATCTAAGCACTTATTCTAACCACGTTGCAGGTGTGCCCTGAGCTGCAAAGGCAATTTCCACACGGAAAGTTTTGTGAAACAGGCACTTTGGTGTGCAAGTTCTCCTCCTGGATAACATCAAGCAAAAGATGAGAACATCTCAGGCAGGGAATGGAAACTCTTCTCTGGGTGCTTTGTCCTGCAAGTCAGAACCCAGTCAGCATTTACACGATAATATCTTTGTTGGCTTGAAAAGCCTTTAACATTCTCACCGTTGTTCCATTTCATTGCTGCCTTTTCAGCTAGTAATTTCTGCTTTGTGTTCATTTCCATATCACCTGCAATTAATATCTACAGTTTGCGTGAACAGTTAGGCACACACAGGAATCACTGAGGAGCAAGCACTTCTCTACAGAACCACAGAACAGATGGGTTTTTCTGCAACTGTGTTATATACTTCCATACCCTCCCTTCATACCAATGAAGGACTCCTTTATTGATTTAGATTCTGTGAGCTTTGATTTCATAGCGTTAAACCTTCCACCTTCCCTAAGTCACTCTTTCTATATATACTTGGATATGTTTCCAATTTCCATGCCACTTCTTTCATCTTGAGAACATAGAAAAGGTTCTTGCCATTGTTTCTTCTTTGTTTTTGATCCCCTGTTATGAATTCCACATCACCGCTTCCCTATTAATCACATCCTTGCACCTCACTGGGTTAATAAATTCTTTTGACACCTCCTGCGCCTCCTTCGCTTGCTACCCCTCCTACAAAGAGTGGTGCCCATCAATATTGTGTGCCAGGGGTGTGCTGGGACAGGACAGGGCTGACAACTCCCCGTCCCAGCAGGGGGTCCTCTTCTCCCTTCTGTTCCAAGGCAGTGATGAGATGAGCCCCCTTTCTGTCCCCTCAAGCACCTGCTGCTGATACCAGACTGGGAGACAGATGTTTCCAATCCCCAACTATATTGCAAGGGCCACTTGAAATGAATTCCACCTTAGTCTCCTTCCTTAAAAGTTTCACACTGGCTTCTCAGTGCTTCTCAAGGCACACTTGTAACTGAAAAGTAGCAAAAGTAGTGCTCAGGCCAATTCAACCCTTGATGTTTTCTCTCTGGTAGGAAAAGTGGAGTGAGCAATAAGGTTACTCCCTGCAGCAGATTGAGTGATATTAGCTACATTACAATGAAAGCAAAACCTTGCTGATATTCTAGGAGAATACACTGGATAAAGGAGGAAATGAAAACCACAGTGATAAAGGAGATAATAATACAATCTTAAGCTGATGCCAATAACTTTAGGATCCCAAATAAAAGCACATCTCCAAGTACCCAGATAACTTTAAATTTAATAGAGGAAACTGTTTTCATAGAGAATAGAGATAATATTAAAGGACTGAAAGTAGATAAAACTTGTTTGGATTTTTCTAAATGGGATGAAGGAAATGCCAGAGGTTGGTGAGAGCCTAGGGCAACTTTAGAATGAGAGGGGAAGCTGTGAAAGCCAAGTGTTTTTAACTCAAAAATGTGCCAGATGATAATTCTGTTCTCGCCACTGATCGTAACTGTTAACTATGAGAACTCTGAAATGTGACCTTGTTTGTGTTACCAACTTAGCTGTCACTGCTTTGTGGATGCTGAGAGAAGGCACAGGTTGCTCAGCCCAGAGACCAAGGATGCTGCATTAGGAGCACTGTGCAGGCTATCATGACTTTTCAGCCAGTCTCCTGAGCTGCAGTTCTGAAAGGGTGATGCAAAGAGGGTCAGATGACATCTATCTACTTGGTGGTTGAATTCCAGGAAAGAAGCTCTGCACTTAGGGAGGCTTTCTCACAATGAAGGATGTGTGCCAGAGACAGGCACTCTCTTTCCCAAGGCATTTGCTATGCAAGAATTCCTTGAAAAGACAGGAACACACAGTAACATGAGAAATCCAAAGGCAGTGATTTTCCAACCATATTAAATAGCTGCAGTAGCTATCATTCATTATTACATGAAGATAGGCAATGGATATAAACTAACTTCTAGCTTATGTACTTAAATAATATATAAAGTATAGATAAGAGCTAGAGAAAAAAATCAATTTCAAGTGGTCATTGTCATTATAAAGGAATTTGATATTCCCTGGTCATATGCATGTGAATGAAATGGAAAGATGTGGACTGGACAATGTACATTTAATGGATTTAGAATGGGTTCAACTAGATAACTCAAAGTTTCTACATTAGACAAGGGAGAGGTTTTAAGTGATGCCCTTGAATAGGTCCCTGACTGGCCCTATTCTTGTGTTACAATGTCATGTCATCAATGATTAGAATGAGAACATAAATGCAGGCATATCAGATTCAAGGAGGATAAAAGACTGGAAGGACAGCCAATGTTTGGAGGAAGCACATAGTGTTAAGAAATACATGGCCTGAAATTTGCCCAGAAATTATGATAGCATTAAAAAACTAAATATAAATTTCTGCTCATGGAATCAGAAGCTATCTTTATAACCACATAACGGTATAGATTAGTCCAAGCACCTCCCATGATCTACACACTCTGGGAGGTCACCTTAAACAAATTATTTAACTTTCTTAGGGCTTCATGCCTTGTTTTATGAAGGAGATGATTAACCATATTATTATCTAACTGAAGCCTGCTAAATAGTATGTATAAGTAATTACTTGATTAAAAATATTATAAAACAGCAATTTTGGAGGCATGACTGTCACAAAATAAAAAAAAAAAAAGCCATCATCTTTTCCATCTACCTTAGTGTTGAGTTAATTTTCTGATATCTCAATCTTTAATTAGGACCTTGAGATCCGGGCAAAAATCCATGTAAATAGGAAAGCAGAGATTTAAGGAAACATCTGGATATCATGCCTTTCCAGCTGGGCTTCAAAAAACTGAAGATGTTTGTTCTGTAATAAAGGAGATTGAAACATAATAACAAGCTCCAAATGCGTGAAACCAAGTGATAGAGAAAGCAGGTCAAGGATATGTGGGGGGAAATGTCAGGAGGGCACAGTGTGCTGATTCTAAGTCTCAGTGATGGGTGAGTTGACCCTATAGGGTCAGTGCAGTATGATTCTGGACGACTCTGAAGAACTAGCCACATGTCAGCCATGTTATAGAGAGAGCCTTGCTTTATGTGGAAGGCGATGTTTAATGACCTCTGAGAGATGTTCTAGAATTCTCTGATTCTATGATTTAAAAATCCATGTTCTTTTAGCAGATGGCTTGAATATTGTAGTTGAGAAGGTATTGGTTGTAGTTATTAATAACCTGCCCTTCTTAGTAAGAATTTGGCCAATCCCCTCAACTTTCTCATATCAGTTAAGTGGTTGAGTTTATTTATCCATTTTCCTCTTGGTTATAGTCTTGTTTGGGGAAAAATTTAAGAATACTTTTAACAATAATAAAGAATTTGTACACATAAAAATGTTTCTGCCCTGACTGTTGAGTATGAAGTATACAAGGAAAGAGATGTCATTATAAATTGATATATACATATAAATTGATACAATTCTGTATTCTTTTTCCTCATATGTAAAAGAGTGAATCTGGTGCACACTTGCTGGAGTTATCCCTGAAAGTCATTCGGACTAAGTTTAGCTCTAGGGTGTCCTCATTTTGAAATTATTTTTTGAAATATTTTTCAAGGGATGTCCTAAACACAAGTATCATAAAAAAAGTTAGTTATGTAATGTCATAAAGACTCTGTTCTTTTTCATTCCACCCTGAAAGTATTGGCACGTGAATTGAGAAGAAGAAACTAAAGGCAGCCCTGTGTCTGAAGGAAGGGGATCAAAGGGACAGTGGCAAATTTACTATTATCCTAAAGACCTCCATTCTTGGAACATCAAAGTCCCAAATATAAGGAGCATGTCTTCCCATTAAATGGTGCTGCATTTTCTTGCTTCCCCCACCCAAGAAACAGAAGTTTCAAGAGAAAAATACTTGACCAGTTTGTGCAGTTTAAGCAGTCAGAAGGTAATGAAGAGCTAGAGCCCAAATCCTATGGAAATGTCTGATGCGATTCTCTGTCCTCCCACCCAGGCCACCCACAGAAGACTCACAGACCCTTCTGACCCCAGTGGTGAGCTGCGGGCCTCCGGGGGCCCTCCTGACCCGCCCTGTCATCCTCACCATGCACCACTGTGCAGATCCCGACACTGAGGACTGGAAGATTCAGCTCAAGAACCAGGTGGCACAGGGACAGTGGGAGGTGAGCCTCTGCTGGGATAAGGGGGTGGGGGAAGCATGGAGCATGGGAGCCATCCAGTCAGATGAGCAGGGGCTGTCAAGGGAAGCCTGTGCTTAACACAATATGTGGGTGGGATTTTAGCTGACCCTCCAGAAACAGAAATGCTTCTGAGTGCTTTGTTATCTGAGTAATAGGCACAACAAAAATGATGGATGAACCTGGGCTACCTCCCAGGGAAAGTACACTTGCAAATTTTTCATCACTTTTGGAATACACTCACTGCATGCTGGGAAGGGATACGTGTGAAAGGTTAGGAAAGCATATGAAAAGTTTGTGGCAATAGAATTAGAGAGGTTTTTTATTTTTTAACTAGTTATTTGAAGTTGTCAGAGAGAATACTCCCATCTACTGATTGACTCCCCAAATGCCCACTTTGTGGAAGGGCAAAGTCAGGAACCAGGCACTGAATTCAATGATACCTGTGATGGTTGCAGGAACACAAGTAATTGAGCCAACATTGCTACTTCCCAGGGTCCCCAGGAGCCAGGTGTCAAACATTTGGATGTAGCATGTGGATGCCCTGACAGCTTACCAACCAGGCCTATGGATGCTTTCTTGTAAAAAAAAAAAAAATCCAAAATCTATGCATACCAAGGGACTTTGGATGCTTGTCAAAAATGGAACAAACTATACCACATATTTTCCACTGTATGTATTTAACAGAGAAAATAATCAGATGCAAATGTTGTTTGCTTGTTATGATCATTTAGCTCCTCTGCACAACACAGTTTCTTCTCATAGATTCACACACTGAAGAGCCTCACAGGTGTTTTTAATGTACAAGTAGAAAAGCAATGCCCCTGGGCCAGCAAATGTTAGGAACTTTGTGTACCTGGTGTACAGCTCTGCTAAGCAACCTGGGAAAACAGCAAGGGTGTTTTCCTCAAAGAGACAGATGAATAAAGAAAGCCTATACCATCCTGACTCCCTGTGGCTGTTTCCATGGTAGCTTTTTAAAAGACCATGTCTAAAGCAATCACTTTCCTTATGTCAGAATTCTTGGGGCAAAGATTTGACCTGGGAATTAAAGTGTCACTTCCAATGCCTGCATCTCATATGACAACACCTGGCTTTCAGTCCTGGCTCTGTTCCCTATTCCAGCTTGCTGATACTGTGCACCCTTGGAGGCAGCAGATGAAGGTTCAAGTGTTTGAGTTCCTGCCAGCTGAGTGGGAGATTGGAAATGAATTCCCAAGTTGCCTGGCCCCACCCTAGCTAATACAGGCCTTTGGACAGAAACCAGTGTTGAGAGGTTTCTGTTCTCTAGTCTGTCCAGAATCCTATCTCTCTCTCTCTCTCTGCTTTCCAAATAAATAAAATACGTAAGTCAATGAGTAAAGGCCCTTTGCTGAGCACCTATATTTTATCATTAATGAAAACATTATCAAATAGTTAACAAAACTATGACATAAATGTACATTTAAGTATAATTCAGCAATTTTATAAATTGTGAAATTTTCCAAAGTTTATGTTGCATATTTTATGGTTACTTATGGATATATTTATTTAAGGAAAGATATTTTTAGAAAAAACACACATAAAAAACCCAGCTTGTAATATTTGAAGAACACTTACTATTCCGTTTAGGAGAACGTCAGGACAGCTCTGGGATGAACTGGGGCTTCTCATCTACACATGTCCTCTGCTCTCACCCATGTGAGGAATCGTTTCTTGCCAGCAGACTTGCAGCCAGGGTTGGTGCTGCAGGGATACGTTTTATGTTAAGACTATGTTTGCCCAGTAGCTTTACTCACTATGTCACATAGCAGAAGACGGTTCTTTAGAAAAGCATGAGAAGTGCTCCACTCCTGTCCTCACCTTTCCTTATTGTCTTGTGCCTCGTTTGCTATATGCAAGCTTTCACATCTGGTTTCCTCAAGCGAAATCTGGATGACCCTTGATCCATGGGTGCTATGCTTGAACACTCAGATTACTAATTGTGACCAGAGCCATTTGGATAACCCAAAACCGGGCTTAATTAATCACCATGTTTGAAAAAGTCATCTCTCCCAACTCCTTTTTTTTTTTAAATTTTTGACCAAACATTTAGAGTCTAAAAGATTGAATTGCTTAATGCTTTCCATTTTAAGTAACAGGAAAAAGAGTATCTTACAGGTTTAGCATTTTCTGTATCTTACCTTCCATAGAATTCCTCAACCAGGATTATTTGGAAAGAGCATTGTATTGCTTTGAAAAGTGCTTTTGGCAGGTGAATTTTAAAAGAACACAGCAGAATAGTATTGCATAAATCCTTAAGATCTCTAATTCTTTTCAAACTATACACTTTTAGAGAAAAAATGTATATTATAATGAGAGTATAATAATACTTTGGGATTAGATAAGAAATTTAGAGTTTGAAGCATAAAATTTTCAGAAACATATACTTGCGTGTACTAACTATAACAGGATATTGATGAATGTATTGTAGATTTTTATGTAGAACCCAGATAGAATCTTGGAAGATCAAAAAATACTAAATGCTAAATAAAGTACATCTAGATAGTGTCAATATAAGTGCAACATTAGGAAGAAAGATCACAAAGAAGAATGGAAAAAACAAGTGTACCTATTCCTGAAAAGGAACAAACAGCATGTAAGCTAATGCTCAAGCCTGAGGACCAGTTTTACACAACCTGCCACGTGTCAAGGTCCTGGGTGGCAGCCCTGCCCTCACATGCTCAGTCATGGACCTTCCCTTTCACTGTCTTCCCCACTCCAGGATGTGGTGGTAGTCGGAGAGGAAAACTTTACTACCCCTTGCTACATTCAACTGGATGCAGAAGCCTGCCACATCCTCACAGAGAACCTCAGCACCTACGCCCTGGTCGGACAGTCCACCAACAAGGCAGCAGCGAAGCGTCTGAAGCTGGCCATCTTTGGGCCCCTCTGTTGCTCCTCCCTGGAGTACAGCATCCGGGTCTACTGTCTGGATGACACACAGGATGCCCTAAAGGTACCTGGCTTCACCTTCCCCCACTCTCTTCTTTCCTTCTCCTGAAAGCTTAACTTTGGCGTTGCCCACACCTAGATATGTGTGTGTGTACTTGTGTGTCATATTGTGTATGCATACATACATGCACCCAAGTCTGTGTGTATATGTACTCGACCACAAAAGCATGCAGTATACACAAGAAGCGACATTTCTGTGAAGCCACGCTGATATAGGAGCTGCTTTCTCTATGCTGATTCTTCCCAAGGGCTACTTTTGTTTCCTTCCCTTGATTTCTTTTAATGAAAAATTTAGAAGATTTTGGCAATGAGACCCATGGATGGTAAATAATCTGCTTCCACATTTATCTCAGCTGTGTTTTTCCTATAAAAGGAATTGGCGTAATTGCTCACATTGTATGTTCCTCTGGTGTGCTACTCCATTTATATGCATTTCCATTCTCTTTATGAGGGTTGTGAGGGAGAGAGTATTTGACAGCAGACTGCTGCTTTGCAGAATAAATGGGCTTAATTCCTGGTGCGATTATCGCCATTCGTGTCATCCCAGTTGAAACTTTCAGGAATATTGTAAGTACCTGCCTATGAGGAAGTTATGATCTGGAAGGGGGAATAAAAGAAATAAGCTAAGGATGAAGAGATAAGTCTGACTGTGAACAACACCACAGCTGTACACAAAGTTCTGTGGAAGTTCGGGAGTGGGAGGCATCTTACTATTTTGAGGACAGCTGAAAAGGAATTAACATTGGAAGCTTACCCAAATTAAAGTTGCATTTGGGGTTGCCTTAATAAAGAAGCATTCACCAGATTTCGAGATGGTGGAAACAGCATCAAGAAATACAGAAATGAATAATAAATAACTGATGGAGGCTCATCATTGCAGTAAGCCAGACTACTATGGAAGGGTATTATCAGATCGGACCTTGACTGTCACAGATAAGGGCTAAAGTTGAGGTTATTGAGTCAATGGAGTCTAGGGAAGTCTACACTGGAAAAATACATGATGGAAATGTGTTAGAAATATTAGTCTGACTCCAGCAGCAAAGCAGAATCAAGGCAAGAAAAATTATCTGAAGGAACTTGGGTGGTAACAAAGAAGTAAGTAAAGGAAACAGGCATACAATACCCCTATTCATGTAGTCCTTAAAGGGTCAGGCAATTAGCCATAGATGGGTAGGCCAGAAGATCAAGTCTACATAGCAGTGGTAAACGCACAGGACAGAAATCTTTGTGCTAGAATGTGGCATGTTGCAGGTTGTTATGACAAAGAACCATTAACCTGGTGACTTAGACAACACACATTGATTTTTTTCACAGCTGTGGAGGCTGGAAGACTGCTCTCAGAATGCCAGCTTTGTTGGGCTCCGGTAAGGAGTTGCAGGCTGCCAACTTCTCAGTAGTTCATATGGTAAAGTGAGGAGAACCTTCTGGGGTCACTTTTACCAGTGTCCTGTCCATTTCATGAGGGCTCCATCTCCATGAATTCATCTCCTCTCAGACGCCCACTTCCTAATGCAATCATATAATATCAAGAGGGTTCCTTCTGATGTTCCCATGCAGAGGGAATCTGTGAGTGAAGAAGCAGAGTTGTAGCCTGCATCCCCCTTGGAAATGGGGGAATTGGGAAGGAACCTACTGCAATCATCTGTGGCTCACAGCGGATGTGATCAACATGATCCCCAGAGAGGAAATAATACCTGGTTCAGAGCCAGATATATTTTGGAAAGCCTGTAGGATTTGCTGGTATTGAATGAATTCTGTGAGCACACATCTCTAGTGTAAAGCTCAAGGTTATTTCAGAATTTTTCCCAATGTGATACTTCTAAGGCACTGGCTTTCAGGATAGAAATCACTCAAAGCTTAGATTCTTCTTAAAGAAAATTGCATTCGTAAGGGAATTATGGGATTTGACTAAGTCAAATCTTTTTAACAACTTCAAGAATGCTTCTTTTCAAAGAACATAAAGCTGCAGACTCCCATCATATGCAACATGTTTAATACGCATACATGTGTTTTATATTTGCACACAAGGTCATACTCAGGAACTCTCATTCTGTGTTTCAAAATGACACACAGAAATCTATGCAAAAATGTCTTCTTTGGTAGAATACTTTTCATTAGGTAAATTAGTGATTAAGATGTGCAAATGGTCAACTCTGAGGAAAACTGATGCACAGCTTTACTCAGTGCATCAACCCAAGAGCTGTTCATATCGGAGTCAACATCTTCCAAGCCAAGATTTATAAATTCTCAGCATCTGGGGATCCAACACTTAGCCTGAAACAAATACAAATAATGGATGAAGCTTTCTTGCACATTGTGGTCTTTTAATAATGCAGATACACCAAAATCCTAGCCATAGGTAAATGGTCTATAAGAGACAATTAGTTCAGTCAGATCAATACTGCCTAACATCGAAGCTTGAATTGGAAATGTGGGACAGATTAGCTTAAAACTGTGGTTTAGTGCTGAAATTTGCCACTTTGTACTCCTCTGCTTGTGGGCATTCCCTTCCAACTTCTCTCCTGCTCCTTGCTTCTATCATCATAAAGACCCAGACGTACCATCGCACACCCCACCCCTACAAAATTTCTTCAGCTTCTCGAGACCTACCCACTGTTAACTCCTGTCCTTTGTCCCTCACCCAAGAGCAGCTTTCTGTCTTAGTGAACTGTGTGTGCAATCAGCTGAGGTTCTTTATAAAAACAAGAAAAGGAAAAGAAAAAAAAAAACTCTCTCCAATGTCCTGCCCCCAAGGAATCTGATTGAACTGGGCTGGGATTCATGATTTTTCTGAATCCTCCCTGAGTTATGCTATTCATTCAGCCAAGGTTAAGAACTTTGATCCTAAACAGTTTCATATTTTTTGGAACTTAGAGTTTACTATAGACAAAATTTCCTACATCTCCAAAGGGTTTTTTTGTTGTGTTTTTGCTGTTCTTTTTTTTTTTCCACTTGATTCACTGCCTCTAGGGCTTTCAGGTAGCACCTCAACTCTAGCAACAACCTTAGGGAATGTTTTGCCCTTTACCTAACCACAAGAAAAGGGGGAAAGCTCCTAAAACCTGCTCCTATGCCATGATTTCTTCTGGGTCACCTCTCCATCTCCTAGGCTGGATCTGCCCTGTAGTGGTCATTATCCACTTTAGTTCCTTTGCAAAAGTTTCTGTGCATCCCCATAACAGCAGTCCCTGCCTTGTGGTATTCTTTCCACCCACTGGGTTTCCATCAATGTCTCAAATTCAATGTCATAGCTTCAATCATTGTTCATTTGTCCTGACTTATTATAGAAACCTTGCATCATTCCACATTACATGTACACCAGAATATACTCCAGTTCTAGATTTCCTCTTCATTTGCCACTGTTGCATTGACCAGCTCCGTCTGTTGAATCTCCCTGTTGGAGTACATCGCAGTGACTATCCATTCTCTTATACAATGGCACAGGGAAACTGCCCTTTGGTTCCTAAGGCCTTAGTCACAACGGCCTCATATGTTCTCTATGCGGAGAACTCACTCTCACCTTGAAGTCTTTGTTATCTTGAGCTGCTGCATGCTTTACTCATTTCCACAGCCAAGGTTGGCACCCACTGAACAAGCTGTTTATCACTACTTCCAAATTGTAGAGATGCTATTTAAAAACCCATACATTTCTGATTGGATCTATTATGATCTCAAGATAACTGAGTAAACAAATGCCTTCTATTCTCTTAGTCTTCTTACCTATAACGTGGTAATCGTCAGGTTCCATACAACTGATCTCCTATGTCTTCCACTCTCCTGATTGGGTTGTAGGCTGTATCATGTTTACCTATCCTTGTAGCTGCAAAGCATTTACTTCAAGACCCTCACTTAGCGTATATACCTTGATAAAGGAACTCTGCTGCCTTGTTCGTTTCGTGATCCAACTCCTTACCTCCTCCATTTCCAGCACAGCAAAGGATGCCTGAAGAATAGTCTCCAAGGACTTGTTATTTTCTTGTACTTATAGCCATGTGTGGAGATTTTTCCTGAATGGCAGACCGACTCACAGAATGATTAGATGAGGGCAGAGAGGGAGGTCAGTGGAAAATTCTTTCTTATAACTACATAGTTCTTGAGAGTTGGTATGAAAAACTCAGTGGCTCAGTGCCTCAGGTTGAATGTGCCAAGAATATGAACTGTCACTTTTTATCTTGTGTGCTTATATTATCCATGTGGATGGGGAAAAAAATTGAGACCTCCACATCAGTCAAACTTAAGAAATTCCAGTGGACTCTTTCATGTGCCCACCTCCCTTTTGGAGTTTGGCAGCTTTTGTAAAGCTTTTTTTTTTTTCTTTATTATTTTTTTTTTGGCTAAGCCTCAGGGCAAAAAAAATGGTCACCTGAATCTTGAAAGCTACATTACCATTTGGAAGCATCGGTATAGAATTAGAAAGTCAGTAGTGACTGTGTTGGGAGGTGAAGGTCAAGACTGGTGGGACACTGTGGAATTTTCGTCCACACTGCTCAGGAGTGCTTTTCCCTTGTGTTTCTGCTTGAAAAACCTGGGAAGAAATGCTCATGTTGAGTTCACAGAAGTAGATAAAGATGCTAAGACTTGAGAGAATAGTTCAGAATCAGCTTCAATAGAGAGGTTAAGCCTACTGAAAGAATTTGCTGCATCAGAGCTGGTTTTTTTCCCCCACTTCTTCGGGGGTGATTAAAGTAATAAAAATGGTGTTTTCCTTTCATTATTTGCAAAGACTTAAATCCTAGTATAAATAGACAAGAAATGAACAGAAAGCAAGCTTGAATTTGGGATGTTTAAAAACACCCAGGGAGAAATATGTATCTATATGGAGATCAGTAATTCTTGCCCCACTATCCAAAGGGCACAATTTATGAGATTTTCGTTTCGTCATGAGGAGGTTTATACTAAACTCTGAGATTCATAATGAAGGAGGAGTTCTTTGCATACAGAAACAGCACTTTGTGATTTTCGTTGATCCTCTAACAAATGCGTATACAAAATGTACCAAATAATGAAAATTTGGTTTTCTTTTCGGAGTCATTTGGCAAGGAAAACTCTTGCTTGAATTCATTACGTTTTCACTTATACTTGTCCAGTCTCTAATGTGCAACAACAATTGTGTGAATAATAATTGTATGTGAAAACATGAGCAAAGAATGAAATGCTCAAAATTGGGAACAAGGAATATGGTTGGTTAAAGGGCAGTGATACGTGGTGTAATACTTGGGCCTCGGTGGTCAGTAGTCATAGGCAGCCTGTCAAAGGGACAGGGCGGTTTGATGTTCATCCCACCAACTATGACCTTCCCCACAGCAACCTTCAAAGGTCTCCTCCAGGATAAACTGGGGCCAAACCCAGAAATGCCAAGCCTGTTCTTCTAGATCTTTTAAAGCTGGCTTGGCATGGACTTGTCCCCATTGGCCACTCCTGCCATTAGTCCCCTCTACAGCCTCAAAGAAGCTTGACCTGTAGTTTATGCTTTCAGGATCCTGGTCGCTGGAAAGGAATGAAGGTGTGTGTGTGTGTGAGAGAGAGAGAGAGAGACAGAGAGAGAGTGAGAGAGAGAGAGGAGAATACTTAGATAAGAAAAAAATCTGCATTCAAGTCAGACTCTCCTCGGGTTACCAATGTGGGTGCAAGGGCCCAAGTACCTGGGCCACCTTCTGCTGCCTTCCCAGCCACATTAACTGGGAGCTGGATCATAAACAGAGCAGCCAGGGCTCAAGACAGCATTGCAGTGCAGGACAGTGAGTTCATAAGCAGTGGCCTGGTGTGCCAGAACACCAAGCACTCATGTTTATTTTGTTTTGTTTTTAGTTGTTTTTATAATTTTTCCATGATACAGTTTTATAGGTCTAGGAATTCCTCTCTTCCCCTCCCCCCTCCACCTTCCTTTTCCACCACTTCCACAGAAGTACAGTCCTCCAACACAATTACAAGTTCAACATTCTGCTGTTCATGTGCATCATGACAATGTATGTATAGATGAAGGCGGAAAATCTAGCATTGTATTATGCATACTGCAAGGTATCTTCACCTCTCAGTATGCTAGCCTCCATTATATGGTTGATCAGGGTTGATGTTGCCTTACATCAGAGAGATTATATGATCCTTGTGTTTATATTTGAAAGAACAAATAGAAAATGTGGCATGCACCATAATGACCACCCCCCCACAACGCCAAAATATCTATAGTTCATATTCAGCACCTGTGACCTTGGCACCTGACCCAGCTAAAGGCACTTTGAAGACGGGATAGCAGAAGAGGAGGAGATGCCCAATGTTATCTGGGCATGTCCAGTTACGGTTGCTTTGGTGCTTATAAATGGAGAAACTTCCCAAGCCTTGATTGAGAGGGAGGGAGCTCATAACCTTGGAATTCTCCTGGTGCTGGACTAGAAGGGTGGAGGAGGGGAAACCTAAGCCAAGAAACCCAAGCACCCTCTGGAAGGCAGAGAAGAAAAAGCAGACGTTCTGCCCTTGAGCTTCCGGAAGGAAGGCAGTCCCACAGACCCCTTCACCGCAGCTTCATGCGACTCCTCTCGGGCTTCTGGCTTTCAGGAGATGTAAGACAATACATTTGTGTTGTTCAAACTCATTAACTTTGTGGTCCATATCTTATGGCAAAAATAGCTAATGGAGCAGTTCAAAAAGACCATGTGGCAAGGTGAGAAGAAAGACAAGATGACATCAAATGACCTGGAATAACCCAGCACCTTAAGTCCCAGTTTGTACTTTTCGCATATCCAAATCCATACTGTGGTATAGTGACACCCCCGAGACAGGTCACAGAGCAACCCTTGGGAAAACCTGAGAGAAACAGGAAACCAACCCTGAGAACAGGAAGTGTTAGAGGTGAGTGCGATGACTCCTGAGAGAGAACTACTCAATCCTCAGCCGTCCTTGAGGCAGACTCAGACAGAGGCAGGTGATCCGGTCACTTCCAGCAGATCTCTCCCTTTTCATTGTGCTTTCAATGTGTCACAAACCACCCTGACTTGGCAGGTTGTGAGTGGCTGCTCTGGCCAAGCCTGCATGGCAATGGCAGCTGTAGGAACAGCAGGCAGAGCCCCAGAAGTGAAGTGACTTGACGGGGGCGGGCGGCATGTGCACATGGCCACCGCATCCAGCCTTTTGATGATGAGGGATGAAGCACCACAGGCGAACTCCAGGGGACAACCAACACCCATTGGCAACACAGGAGGGGAAAGCTGCCCAGGCAGGTGGGAGAAGCCGGACTGGCTGTCAGATGTCCCCCATGCCCAGCCCAGGAGCATGAGTCTGGAGACCAGACGGGGAGCCAGCACACACAGGGTTGAGGGCAGGCTTGCTGAAAAGCTGGCAGGGCACAGTAGAGAAGGACGGTTGCACTCCGTGGCCTCTGCTTTGGTGGTGCGCAAGTGCGCAGCTGTGACAGAGTCAGTGGCGACAACCTCTGCAGCACAGAGAAGGTTTGGAGCCCGAGATGACAAGGGCAGGTTTCAACACAGGATTAAAGAGTGCACTGAAGCAAGGCCAGTTCCAGAAAAGCCTGACAGCACATTGGGGTTTTTCTTTCAACACCAGTCAGTGCACGCACTCTGTGAGACTTGCTCTGTGCAGGCTTCAGACAGGTGGCACGCTGGACGCTGGCTGAGGTGCCTTTGTGCTCGGGGTTTCTGGGTCACAACAGCACAGTGAAGGTGGGCATCACAGTCTGTACACCTGGGCCTCAGTGCTTGGGACAACGTGTGTAGCAGGAAGGCCAGGCCCAATAGGAACAGCCGGAGTTCAAGGCTGGCTGCTGCTTCCCTCACTGCCTTTACTGTGCGGTCATGTTCTTTCATGCTCTGCACACAATACCTGCTTCTCCTTTTCTTGCCCTAAGTGTTCATCCCAAGTTTCCTGGCAGCACACAGTTCCAGCCAGTTCAGGGCCTGGTATTTTTAGGAAGAAGAAAGTACACACCAACACTAAGACCTGGATTCACCACTGAGAACCAAGCTAGGCAAAGGAAAGCCATGTTCTAATTTAGTCTCTGTCCAAGGTTGGATGGGCACAGGATGGGCACAGCATGGGAGTGGAAAGAAGAAGGGGTGGACACAGGATGGCATGGGTAGAAGCAGCAGAGCCAGGGCCTGGAGTTTGGAGTACAGCAAACATCCATACCAAATAATTTGGAGGGCACACACTCACTGTCTTTTTAGTATTCTATAGCCAGTCTCCGCTGGGCCCCTGTCACCAGAGATGTCTGTCGTTAAAACTCACCACAGCCTGTCTGTGTGCGGTGCTCTGGGGGTGTGAGGGCCTCCAGGAAGCAGAACATGCAAGACTGACACTTACAGGATAGTGGCCAGGAGGAAATGTGTGTCCAGAGCACCTCACCCCGCAATCCCCACTCCTACAGGGGTGCCTAGTAGAGAGCTCTCAGAGAAGCAAACCATCGCATAGCGATCAAAAGGCAGGCATCCAGACATAAGCCTTGCTCTTGCCACTCTCTATCAGGCCTTAACAAGCCCAGAGCCTGACATCCATGAAGCCTGGAAGAGCTCTGGGCACAGGCCAGAAGGGCTCCCCTGGTGCACCACAGCCTTTAAAGCAGCTTGAATTTATTGTGGCTCTTAAGCAGCCCAGGCTAACGGCTTGGCATGGATAATGTCTCGGTTTAATTGGTTATCGTGCAAGCCACTTGTTTCTCTACTGTGGAAGCCCTTGTCCCTGCCTGCAGAGCCATCCCTCACCGACTCCTGGAATCGATACGGCCCTCTCTCAGGCCTGCCTCGCATGCAGCTGCCGCTACAACAGGGAAAGGAGCCTGTCTCCCAAAGTGGGTGCCTGCTTGGTGATGCTGTCATTGGGGTTCGCAAGCATGCCAACATGCATGTTCCCATGCAGGACGGGCCGCAGACACCACTGTGGGTAACCAACCACTGAGAATGTCTTTTTTTTTTTTAAAAGATTTATTTTTATTATTTTTTTATTGGAAAGGCGGATATACAGAGAGGAGAGACAGACAGGAAGATCTTCCGTCCAATGATTCACTCCCCAAGTGAGCGCAACGGCCGATGCTATGCCGATCTGAAGCCAGGAGCCTCTTCCGGGTCTCCCACGCGGGTGCAGGGTCCCAAAGCTTTGGGCTGTCCTCGACTGCTTTCCTGGGCCACAGGCAGGGAGCTGGAAGGGAAGCGGGGCTGCCGGGATAGAACCGGCGCCCATATGGGAACCCCGGGCGTGCAAGGCGAGGACCTTAACCACTGCACCACCGCGCCGGGCCCGAGAATGTCTTTTTAAGATCAATTTGGAGGGTTGGCATCAGGACTGCATGAGAAAGTCAGAAATGTATATGCTGTCATGTGAACAGGAGCGACGCCTTCAATGCCACAGGTGCATTCAATCAGATCCTAAACAAGCTGCCAGAGGGAAGACCACTTCCCCAAAGTAGGTGGGTGGTATTTGGATTTCGCAGAACAAAAAGCCTAAGATGATCTTTATTTTTATTATGGCATTTCTTTCCAAGGTCACGACATTTCTCTTAAGTCTTCCTAAATCTCTTGACCTTAAATATATTTTGTTGTTATTTTCTAGCAAGGTGTGGGAAATACCTTAACCTTTGTGGGCCAAAAGCCACTGTCTGGATGCTGGTTTAGGCTGAGTACACTGCTGTGGTACGGCACTGACATGTTGAACGCTCAGCCCTGCAGGCCAGGAGCAGCTGGACACAGAGACGTGTCCATGTGTCTCTGAGCCTGTCTTGGTTCTGGCAGCCCTCGGGGCCACACTGATGGTAAATGAAAGTTCCCAGGAAGATTAAGGAGAGGAAAATGTTCAACTGTGAAGCCATGTCTCATTGATTTGTATGTCTGTTATTTTTATGTCCTATTACGTATTGGTGTCATCTATATATTCACCCAAATGATTTCATGCAAAAGGAATTCGGAAAATCAAACTTTACAAAGTACAATTTACACCATGTTTTATTGTGGAATTTGCTATAGCAGATTTAAAACTGTAATGCTTGCAATGTAATGTTAAACGCTTTCTTAGCCTGTCAACTGGACTGGTTGCCTCGGTCTCCAGCCACACCATTCACACGGGGGATTCACTGCCTGGGACAAGGCAAGCCAGACTCTGTGTGTAGATTTAGATTATTATAGTTTCAAAAGAGTTCTTTTCTTTACCAGTTGATATTTGTGAAATTCATACTGGACTATTATTAATAATCATGTAGTCTTTTGCTTTTTCTTTTAATGTGTGATGTCAACTTGAAGTTGAACATGCTGAGTGCAATGTTATCAGTTGCTACTTTTCCAAGGAAAAACGTCAAATATAAGATGCTTTCCTCCTCCTCCCCGCCCCTCCCCCCAGGGTGCTGGGGGAGGAGATTGTGGATCTGGAAGGTTGTAGAGTGGCATTCACAATGAGCCTTGGGGACAAGAAAAGACAACATTAGGACTCCTGCATATTTATCTTAGCTCATAAGTTGAATTTTATGTAAGTTTTATAACACACTATGTTAGCCCACCGATGTATTAATATAGACCTCTAACGTACAAGGAAACATAAAATGCATTGACTGCTACAACTGAATCAGAGCCCTCTGCTCCCGGAGTACTGGCATGCTGATACGAAGTCTATCTTTCACCAGAGTTCATGTCCAATAGAAGGGAAGAAAGGAGAACACTCCCAGCTCTGTGTCACTCCTAGTAATAGAAAGGCGGAGCCCTTACACATATGACAGGAGTATGTTCTCTAAGCCCACTGTCTTAAAAAATAACATATTGCTTGTTCCTTTCTCTAAGGAAAAACAAACAAATAAAAACAAAAACCTCTCCAAACCAGACACTGTATCATGATTTTTGAGGTCAAGGGCTGAGTCATATGTTTGGGCTACCTCCAATTCAGACTCAAGACATGGTATTGGATTCCCCAACTTCAAGGTCATGGCCAATAGGCAGTTTAAGTTTAATTCAGTGGCCTTCGCTGCCAAGAAAGATAATAATGTTCTCTGAATCCTCTGGCAGTCTACGTTGATTGTAGGGATGGGTGTGGTTTATACATTGTTGGGTACAATTACCTCCCAGAATACAATGCATCTTCTTTGAGACATCCCAGGGAGATAATTTGGACATAATGAAGATCTATAGTAATCAGATAATTACTATCGATCGCTCTTTAGACGTCTTGATGAGGTAATTAGGGCATACTGGAAAGGAGCTAGGACTGATTGATTGGCATGACTGTAATCTCAAAGATTTCTAATTATGTTTCTTTTCTTCTAATGGCTTATAAACAAACATCATTTTAGCTTCAGAATTTGTCAGGTGCCAGGTTCACTGGGAACACCAGCTTTCCCTATTATGCTAACTAGACACTGAACATCATCAGCATAAGCTCATTATGCCTTCCTGCTGAAGCAGAAGAAACTGCAATTAACCCTCACGTTTCTCAGGCTGCTGCATTTCCACATGGCCCAACTCTAGGCCAGGATGGAGTGCACAGTGCTGGGCTGGACACTGTGTAAGGTGCATGTGTGTCGGGTCTCTGTGGCCTGCTGGGCACCCATGGAGTCAGCTGAGGTGCTAAAATAGCAGTCAGATCATCAAGATTCAGCACATGTGACAGGGGGCTGGTTGACAGTGGTTAGGGACTAGCTGACTGCTCAGGCCCCTGTCACAAGTAGTAGCTACTCATTAGGAAGTGATGGTAAACAGCGGGTCAGTCCTGCTGTGCAGCTGGATAAGATACTTCCTATATCAGTGAGCTCTTGCTTTACAGCTTCCATTAGACACTAATGAGGGGACTCCCTGTCAGAGACCACATTCCACATTACCCTAATATTTCCTACACCTTTTAAGACCTCTCAGCAGTGTGTAGTATTCAGAAGAATGGCCTGTTCATTGATGATGGATGCTAAGGACCACTAAGTGTGAAGTGTGCAACGAGCTGTTTACTTGTAGCCAGTGGTGATGGGAAGCTGCACTGGGCAACAAGGCCGATGGTTAGAATTCATGCAGTAGATACAATGTGGGTGCGCTTTGGAGTATGAGGTGATCTGGTTCCCAGACATGACAGTCTCCACTCTAACCCATCCACACTTGAGAGCCTGGTAGGTACTCAGTATACTTGTGAAGCATCCACATGAACACTTGTGTTCTTGAATTCCTCACTTTCTGTTGAGTAATTACCAAGGAAGAAAATCATATTTTGCTTTTCCATTTTAGAGGTCATATCCATCCAATTCCTGGACCCATAGCTTTAAAAAATCACAAGCTTCCTAAAGATTTGTGTCACTACATCTTTCAAGAAGGAGAGGAGTAAATACACACTGGTGAGATGGACCCCAAAGGAAGTCCAGGATATTTGATTTCTCCATAACTTATCGTGTGCTGTTGTCAGGATAATTACAACTGTGATTTGAAATGCTTTATTAATTCCGTTAACTAGCTTGAGAACAAAAGCATATATGAAATTTATCTTTGTATTATATCTTTATAGCATAGGCACACAGCAATTTTTTTTATCAGAATTTGAAACAAGGTGTTGCTTTTCAAACTTAATGTGAGCTAATGTTGGGTATTGCAAAACTTTCCTAAATTGTATCAGTATATTTTCCTGTTATAGGACATACACTGAATACATTCTAATGTTTCTAAAATAATTAGAAATTCTTCAGTGGCATTTTAAGCAGCATTCCTATGATCTTAATTCTACACATGTGGAAATTATAGGAGATATTGAATTAATATCTAAAACATGTTCAACTTTTTCGTTTGTTGGTTGACTTTATCAATCAAGATGCAGGTTTTTTTTGTTTGTTTGCTTGCTTTTGTGTGTGTGTGTTATCTGGCCACTTTCCTGAAAGTTAATTGAACACCAATTTTAATTTTTTTAAAGATTTTATTTTTATTGCAAAGTCAGATATACAGAGAGGAGGAAAGACAGAGAGGAAGATCTTCCATCCGATGATTCACTCCTCAAGTGACCACAACGGCCGGTGCTGCACCAAGCCGAAGCCAGGAGCAGGGAACTTCCTCCAGGTCTCCTACACAGGTGCAGGGTCCAAAGGCTTTAGGCCATCTTTGACTGCTTTCCCAGGCCACAAGCAGGGAGCTAGATGGGAAGTGGAGCCACCAGGATTAGAACTGGTGCTCTTATAGCATCCTGGCATATTCAAGGCGAGGACTTGGCTGTTAGTCCACCATGCGGGGCCCGAACACCTATTTTCTTATTTGCTTATCTACATTTTTTATTTTTTTGTTTTAACTGAGGGTTCTTTTAATTTTGAGTTCTGAATGTGTGCTATTCGCTCATACCTGATTGCGTGTGATACTTCTTGGTGGCTAAGATAAACAACTACTAGGTTTTCTCCATTTGGCACGATGTAGATTGCAGGCATACAGTTGGTCAGAAGAGGCTTAGCCTACAACAATTGACCAGTGCTTCCATCTGAGGGTCGCAAGGCTGCCAAGGTGGAACCTTGCATGGTGGAGAGGTTTGCTCAGCTCACCCGAGAGCTGCTGAAACTGAAGCAGTACAGTAACATGCTCTTCCTTACCTGTCACTTCAGGAAGTTCTGCAACTTGAGAGACAGATGGGAGGACAGCTTCTAGAAGATCCCAAGGCTCTTCATTTTAAAGGCAGCACCCACAACCTACGCCTTTCGATTCATGACATCGCCCATTCCCTCTGGAAGAGCAAATTGCTGGCAAAGTATCAGGTAGGCTTCCAGATGTACTACACCCTTAACAGCTGCAACAAAGAAGAATCCCAGACGCTTGGGCCACCTTCTGCTGCTTTTCCCAGTTTAGTAGCAGGAAGGTGCATGGAGAGTGGAGCAAGCAGAACACAAACCAATGCCCGCGCATGTTGTTGGCATTGTAGGCAACAATATTACCCACTATCCCACAATGGCTATTTAGGACATTAGAAAAATATCTGGACAATATTAGGACATTTGAAAATAAGCATATCGAAAGGGATGCTTTGAAAAATTTTGTGTAATGTTCATATACACATTGCCTGTTGATCAGAATGGCAGTCCAGACACTGATAACCTACATCTGAGTACCCGAGTTTGATACCAGTGATTCCCTTGACAGCTTCTTGCTAAGAAGACAGAAGCTGTGAGGCAGCTATGATGGCTCACAGAACTGGCTTGCTGCCACACACATGGGATACATGGGTTGGCTTCCTCTGTCCCAGATTTATTTTCAGCCCACACCCTGTTGGGGGTGTTTAGAGAACAGACCAGTTTTTTGGGAACACTCTCTCTGCCTCTCTAATAAACAAGTAAATAAACAAATTTAAGTTTCACATAACTGTGCTACAACTTTTCATTTTTAATACCTAAAAGGCTTTCAGTACTGTCATTTCAATCCATTTTCACAGTAGATATTCATAATCAGTTGATTTTTCTTAATGGACTGAATTATAATAACATGGTAAAGAGAAGGAGGATGTTGTTCTCTGCAAGTGCCACACATGAAGTTTTAGCCCTTACAAAGAAAATGAGGAAGGAACTCCTGTTTGGGACTGAAATACACAAATAAAAGTCAGGGTTTTATTCAACAGCCAGCCTAAAAGTGTTAGTGCCCAGTCTCACTGTACGGGCCTATCGGAATCTGACTGGACTGGTCCCTGGCTTGCCCCTCCTGCACTTCCCCTTCATCCTCCTCCCCCTCCAGCAGTCAGCCTGAGCTCTCGGACAGACTGTTTTGATGGAATTTCAGACCTCTCTCCCACTCCCAGAAGGGGCAGACATATTCAGGGAGGCTGTAAACCTGTGTCTACATGCATGTTGATATAACCCAAGTTCAGCAGCCTCCTTTTTTGCTCTCTGCTAAGGTGAGTCCGTGAATAGAAAGACTGACTTTCCAGGTCCATCCCTGTTTCCCTGTGTCAAGTACTTATGTTTGAAGTAAGGCATGCAGCCCCAACCTCACCATCCCACCCCTCCACCCAATCCATCAACAGTGGGCAACTCTGGCTGGCCTGCGTGTAGGATTCTGCTCTGTTGATCAGCACAGGATGGAGACAGCCAATTTAGACTGTCTCATCATATCTCTTCCTGTGCTTTCTTCCTACTTGTGTACCACAACTGTCACAACATCTCTCAAATTTCCCCATTTCGATTTCCTTGCGTGCTGCCTATAATGGCAAACACCTTTGTAATAAATGTTAATTTGGTATGCATTCATTCGAACACTGGCTCCATGGTTACCACCTGTAGAACCTTGTGTGACTTTATGTCTTTGAACCCTCAGCTTGTGAACTAGGGGTTCTTCTATTTATCCTGTTGTAAACAGGAGACAGAGGCTTGCAGAGGTTCCTCAGCTTGCCCCAGGGATTCACATCAGCCAGTGGAAGGCGCTCTCAGGCGGAATACGTGGGTCCTGGAGCCTCCGCCTTTCCCCACCAAGTTCACTGCTTTCCATGTAGCAGCCGTTTCTTTCCTTTATTGAAAACAGACATTGGACATGTGCTGTAAGAGAGGCTATACTTTTAGGCAACTGAAGTCTCTTAGAGGTTTGGCAGGTTTTCAGCCAAGGGTTTTCTTGAGGTAACTAATCGAGTTTCCAGGTTCCAGCGGTGGGGGAATCTGGGCTCCCCATGTCCCACACAGGGGAGGGCAGAGACATGAAAGGAAATGGCCTCTGGTCTGGTCCTTTAGGCTTTCTTTGCTTTTCTCCAGAACGGCCCTGCAGGGATTCCTTTTAATGAGCCATTGAGCAGTGACTGGTGTATGTAGGTTTTCTTTTGCACTTTTCTGAACCCTCCTCCTTCATCCCACCCCCTGCAAAAAAAAAATCTTTACAAAGGCTCTTTTTGCAAATGAGATGCAGATGGCAGTGGAACTAGGGGGCTGGATTCAAGACACTGACTCCCAAGGCACGCATCTCAGCTCTGGTTTTTAGCTGTATGACATAGGGGGAGTTATTGAACCTCTTTGGACCTCAGTGCTTGCTTATGAAAATAGGGTCATGGTATACTTGCCCTTAGGGGCTGCTGTGAGGACTAAATGAAGTCATCTGTGTGATGGTAAGAAGGGAGGCCAGTGGCAGAGTGTCTGATGGCACCCACAGTGTGAGGCCCTCATTGATGGCTGACTCTTTTATATCCTATAGGAAATTCCTTTTTATCAAATCTGGAGTGGATCTCAGAGACACCTGCACTGTACCTTCACTCTGGAAAGATTCAGCCTGAACACAGTGGAGCTGGTGTGCAAACTCTGTGTGCGGCAGGTGGAAGGAGAAGGCCAGATCTTCCAGCTCAACTGCACGGTGTCAGAGGTGAGCCGCATGTGTGGGCCTGGGATACCCGCCAGGCAGGGATGCAGGGGAAGCGCAGTCCTAAGATACTGCTTAGGATGCACATATCTCATGTGAAAGTACCTGGTTCAAGTCCAAGTTCCTCTGCTTCCCATCCAGCTTCCAGTTAATGACAATCCTGCATGGCAGCAGGCGGTGGCTCAAATATAGGGAACTTTAATTTCTTGCTTCTTTTGCCTCTACTTTGAAAGAAGGACTCATGATTTCTGTTCTCCCTGCTGCTTCATCCTCCAAACAGCAGATGTGTCCTTTCTCCCCAAGAACGGGAGGAGTTACAGAAATCCAAGTAAAACTGACCCGAGTCTCCTTTTCTTGGCTCTTGGTGCACCTCTGGCTGGCCATTGTTACACATACAAGTTCAGAAATCACACCAGTCTTGGGGTGGGCAGTATGAAAAGGCTGGCTAAGCTACCTCTTGGGATGCCTGCATCGCGCTGGGCAGAGCTGTTTCTTATCCCGGCAGTTCTTCTGAACCGGCTCCCTGCTAATCATCTTTGGAGGCTGCGGAGGATGGCCCAAGTTCTTGAGCCCCTGCCAAACACAGGGAAAGGCTCAGTTAGAGTTCACAGCCCCTGGCTTTGTCATGGCAGAGCCCTGTTAGAGCCAGATGGGTAGTGAACTTGTGGGTGGGAAAAACTCTCTCCTGCCTCTCTGTCACTCTTTTAGATAGATGATAGGTAGATAGATGCAAAAACTTTGGAAAGAAAGTAAAAAACACTCTTTCATCTATCTATCTATATATATATAAATATAGATAGAAAGATACACACATACACACACATATATGTGATTGCTTGTTTAAAACTTTTCTGTAAGGACAAAGTGGTGCCCACAGCCATGTATGTTCTCTTGGAACATGTATGTTCCCAGCTAAAGGCCATGGTTGGGTAGCCAAGGAACCCCCATGCCAGTGAAGGAACAAAGCACGGGGAAGCTAAGTTGTGTGCTGTTAGCTAAGTCCCAGGTGCCAGGATTGTGGCATTGGAAGCTGGTGGGCGCCCGCAGAGCCTGAAAATCCGCCCTCTTTGCTCCCGCACACCCCACCCCCATCCCTGCCCCAGCTGGGTCCGTCGGTGTGTGCACAGAGCTGCTGGGCAGGGAAGCAGGCACCTCCACCGCACACTGCCCTTGGTTCCCACAGCCTGCGAGGTGCGCTAGCCTCGCCTCCTATAGTTCCGGGAGACTTTTGACTCATCAACAACTTTAGTCACAGCCGCTGGTGACATTCATAAGGAATGATCTCGGTGTCAGGGTGCCATGGCAACCGCCAGGGCCCGGGCTATCTCCCAGGCGCACTGCACCACCCCTGCTGGTTGCGGAGGGTGTGTTCACTTTCCAGGCCCAGCAGGTCCGCGAAACTCAATAAGCACCCAGCTCCGGGTACAACAATGGCTGCGGGATTTGGGAAAGGGGCTGTTGGGGGCGGTGAGGTTTGGCCCTTTGAAGCTGGCTCTGTGTTCCGCGTGAACATTGGCTGTGTACTAAACAGTGGCTCAGATGCAGCTACAAATGAAAGACGGCTCCTCTGGGGCTGTGTCCCGCCAGCCTCCTCGCGGAGAAAGCACCGTTTTTGCGTGGTGTGATCGCAGCTGAAGAACTTTCCTTTCTTGTGCCAACACGGAGGAAAGATGAGATCCTGCGCACTTGGCAGCAGTGGGCTCAGACAGCAGCGCTCCTGTCGCGGGGTTGGCATTTGCCCGTGTGTGACAAGTACATTTAACTGGCGGGTGCGGGGGAGGGTGGCCAGCTTGCAGATGACTTTGGGGATTAAGGGGCACTCTATGGCTTTTACTTCTGGGTCACTGAGTACCACTGCTGTGGTTAGCATTTGAATGCCGGTGTGGATCTGGTGCGGATGCCCTGTAGAGCGGCTCTGGGCTGAGCAACAATGGTTTCTGCCCAGTCTTGACACTCTCCCCACTCCTCATCCAAACCTGCCACAGCAGACACCATGTGACAACACACCCTCCACAAAGAGGAAACCAGCTCTATTGGTGGCTGCTTTCTTAGGAACCCTGCTCCTTGCTGGGGTCACAGGGCAAGACAGCAGGTGGGCTGGGATTCCAATTGCAACATGCTACCTCCCAAGCATGGGCTGACTGACCAGGAACTGGCTGCCCCCTACCCATGGCTTCCAGGGTGCTCACCCGCAGTCACAAAATCATGAGGCCCTTGGTGGCTTTTGTTGGCTGGCAGTGAAGGACCTATTGTACACTGCAGAGACCAGGCTCCGCACACACACGGTGATCCCTGCAAGAGCCAGACACTTTTCTCCTTTCTTGGTTCGTTCAGCCAGAAATTCGACAGCCTCTGGTTTTATAGAGAGAAATGTAAGACTGAAAGTAGCTAGAAGGTTAGAAGTAATGGCAGGAATTCATATCAAAATGTAAATGCTGGCAATTTTTTTTTTTTTGTCATTTTAAAAAAGATGTTGGATGAGTCATAACCAGAAAGCGACCCATCACCACCAACAGAGCAGTGACAATAGGGAAGCGGGTGGTCTCTTTGGGCCTTCTGTTAAGTTTTAGCTGTGGCTGAAGACTCCTCAGAAAAAAGTCCCAAAGTGTGGAGTCCTGGGAGGGTGTGGGCATACTCACCCTCCGGCCTTGCCTCAGTTGCCTCGTGTAAAGTGATATAAACATCCACTAATTTATGGGTCTGTTGTGAAAATGGAGTGACTGTTAGTCATGTAAACAGAGCCTGGCTCACAACACATCACCACTGTGTGAGTGATGCCACTGAGGTAACAGGTGGGTGTGTGACCTCTGCCACTCTGATCAGTAGCAGAGCAGGAAACCCAGTCCCACAAGCAGAGAAGTCAGCTTTCCCAAAATATTGCTGTTGTGCATGCGTCTGAACCATGGAAAAAGTAAAGCTTAAGTTCGGGGTGGATTTTCAACCATATAATAAGAGATTTCCAGACAATAATAATTATTGTAATTTCTTCCATTTGCTAGAACTTATAACCTCTAATTAGTGACATGTAGCAATTTTCTGTACCAGAGAACGGTATTCATATGGAAAATAATGCCACTTTTCAACAGCCATTCCTTCCTTATGTATGCTGTTGCCCAGAACCTGTTCAAAATGACCATTGGGAAACTCTCATTTTGTTCTTTTCTTTTGCTTTTTTTTTCAAGTGACTATACTAAGAGTCAAAATGTGAGAATAGGAAGTTATCGTTCCTATGGAGTCCTCAAAATGTCTGCCATGACCACAGCAGCTGCTTGGTTAATGTTGAGAAATCATACGTTTCATTATGGGCATCATAACATCCAAGGCAGATGGCACCAATATCATAAACCACCGTTGTAATAAGCATTGTGTGATAACAAGCGCTAGTTTTACCTGCAAGCCAAGGAAGAAATCATAGCAACTGAAATGAGTGGATGAAATGATAGTGTCAACGTAGACACATATTTTCCCCTCGCTTCCAAAGCTATTGTCAACCAGCTGGAGAGAGAGACAAGAAATGATGTCCTACTGAGCTTTTTTCATCTACACAGAAATAAAGTGGCCCCGGTGTGAGCGCTCAGGTCTTTCATGCACACATGAAATGGTGGTGGTTCTTTTTTTCACTGGAAAAAGGGGGACAGCATGATGGTGGAAGCAGACCTTCCTGAGATCCAGGCCTATCTTTAACCGGCCTTTCGTTCGAGGATGTAAGAGTGAGAAATCATCAAACCCTTTGTGCCAGTGGGTTGGAAGCAAGCTCTGTGTGCTGTAGGGGTGGGCTTCTGTCAGGATCTGGCCTCTTCTATCCTCTCTCTGTCCTAGAAAAATGACCAGTTCTGAGAATGGCAAGAAATATACTCATTTTCAAGGAACTTGAGAACTCTCAGTAAGTCATGCAAAAATATAAGCACTGTGCCCTGGGCACAACAGAAGCAGCAGGAGGGCTGGGAAGCTGCTCCAGGAGACCTCTAATTGCCCTGGATGTTGTGCTAGGGAGGGTTGGGGACAGCCTTGGGGTACCTGCCTTTAGGGCTAGGCAATGAGGAGATTGTCAATGAAGAGCAAAGAAAAGGCAAGAATTTTTAGGGGTGGGTGCATCTTCAGCCATGGCACAGGACATACTGGGTGGTCCACTCCAAGAGCAACATGAATCTCCAAGGATGGGGCAAGCTGACAGGGGCTGGGAAGTCGTGAAAGCACCAGTGCTCCATGCAGGCATCGCCCCTGTGTCCTCGTACCAGCCACCAAGGCAGATAAGAGTGTACAAACATCCTTCCTTCCCTGATTCGTTACTAGTTAGAACTACATGTGGGAGTATGGGGACATAAGGTTTCTGAATGAGGAAACAAGGACAAGAAACGTGGGTGAATGTGAATGTCATTATATACCTTTAGGAACAGTCTGGCAGACAGGCAGGTTGGATCATGGATGAGCAGGGGGGGAACTACTGTGGCCAGTGGTCAGAATGTCAGAGCTGTTAGGTTCAGGTGTCTCTGGATAAACACTGACATGCGTTTCAGGTCACTCCTCTGGTTTCTTTGTTCTTATATCCCTAGATCTTCCCATATTCTCATTCTCTTTTATATTCATTCTCATTCTCTCTCTCCCTCTCTTTCTCTCTATTTTTGCTTCTTGGGAGAGTTCTGTTCAATCTTTAGGGTCTCAGTGTGCCCAGCATTGGGTTTGGAGACCAAATCATCATCACTCTGTATATTATGGCAAATAAGAAATTAGCTTTGCTCTAAAATCCACCTCCTGAGACCCTAAATGAGCTCTGTGCTGTGTGGTTGTTCAATCTTACAGGTAAGCACTGGCTTCTGACCCTGGAATGTGGAACACATGGCTAGCCTACTCTGGAACAGACAGCTACCACACACACACACACACACACACACACACACACACACACATACACACGCACACATACCCATGCCCACAGCTGTAGAGGCCCCTGGAGTAGTCCAGGGTAGGGTTTAGGAAGGTTCTGGGTGCTGGTGACACTAGCTAAGCTGAACACTCAGAGAGACATCAGAGCCTTCATGGTGGCGGGAATTGTGGGTGATTACTTTATCCTCCAGCAACTAATTATGCACACCAAAGACTTACCTGCCTTCAGAATAGAAAGCAATGACATTTAAAGTAGATTAAGTAGATTTTCTTTTATTGCTGTAATGGTTCCCGGGCAACATTTGCTTTTGCTTTTCCATCTAGAAGAAGTGATCAGAAAATGATTAGACTTTTCTCCTACAGATGAAAATTCGGATTTTACATTTGTGCTGTTTTATGAGCTGAAACTATTTTAAGAGCCAATTTATAGCTTTCTCTACTAAAAATTAGATTAAAAAATAAGGTGTATAGCCGTTGTAGAATGCCATTGCTCATTTACCTTAAGGCAACATGTGGTGTTTACCGTATCGTTATAAAAAGAATTAATTCTAATTGAATATCACCTAGCTGCATTATTTCATTCAACAAAAGCAGAAGGCAGCCATCGTCTGTAGGACTCTGAGGCCACTGGGGCATTGCTCAGGGCATCCCCATGGCTCAGACAGCTGCTAGCCACTCCCTTCACATTCTCATATCAAGGAACTGCCCTGGTGAACAGCTTTTCCCTCCTGACATCGAAACTTTGAGAGCACTGAGGCTACTTATCTCCCACTCTCATCCTGGAGAAACCCATGAGAAATGCTGTTGTGTAATCACACCAGAACTTTCCATGTAGTCCAATCCCCAACAAAGAGCATTGGGTAGGCATTAGCTCCCAACACCCCTTATCTTCACACCCAGGTTACACAGAAGAACTGAGCAACTGTGGACCACCAGGCAGAAGCCTATTATCACTTAGAAGAATAAACATTCATTCTCTTCTCATCCCTCAAAGCAAAGCATTATATTGTTTAGTTCCATAGGGCCTGCTTTTGTCTTCAGAAATAATGTTGTGTTGTTCCTGGTCCTGATACAGGAACCTACGGGCATGGATTTGCCACTGCTGGATCCTGCAAGTACCATCACCACTGTCACGGGACCGAGCGCCTTCAGCATCCCTCTCCCGATCCGGCAGAAGCTCTGCAGCAGCCTGGATGCACCACAAACTCGAGGCCATGACTGGAGGATGCTAGCCCATAAGCTCAACCTGGACAGGTGAGTATACAGCCAGCCTCTAGCATGAGTTTCTCTGTTAGACATGAGTCTCTAGGATTGACAACTGGTAGACCTTGGGCAGCAGTCCTCTCTTCTCATCCATTCTTCTATTTACTTTCTCAGTCCTAACTACTGTATCTTAATCTCCTTGTTTGTTTCCTTAAGCTTGCAAACAAGGTGTTAAGTGAGATTCTGGATCTGACATTTCTAAGTATGCAGGTTCATGCTCCACTTTGCCAAGTTGATCAGCTAAATCCACTCCAAATAACAAGAGACATGGCATCACGTCCACCATGGTCTTGTCCACGACCACCAGAGCCTGCGCCTGAAAGAAAATGTTAAGTATCTGGGCTACTTATGCAGTATAAGGACTCATCAACAGCTTATGTCTTACATTATTTTAGTTTTGAGGCTATCTTATGGTCTTTTGTTGCCTTAATTCTGAGGTTAACGAAGCTAAACATTGCATCTCCTGTCTGGGACTGATCAAGGCAAGTGTGGGCCAGTTATTTAGGACAGCCCATGGTAAACCACAGTGGACTAGGCTAGTTTGAGCCAGATGGCTTAGTCCTGTAAAAACACAAAAGAAAACAGATCCCTAAATCATGCCATTCAGCATATTTTCCCTTTGCCCAATACAGGTACTTGAATTACTTTGCCACCAAATCAAGCCCAACTGGTGTAATCCTGGATCTCTGGGAAGCACAGAACTTCCCGGATGGAAACCTGAGCATGCTGGCAGCTGTCCTGGAAGAAATGGGAAGACACGAAACAGTAGTGTCGTTAGCAGCAGAAGCGCAGTATTGACCACGCAGGAGGCAAAAGTAGACACACACAGGGAGTCTGTGGTCGCCCAGGGGTGTCACAGCACAAAAGGACATCGGACCAATGAGCTTCACAGGCCAGATCCCAGTAGGAAGAGAGAGATGAAAACCAGATACACCTTCTGATATACATGCCCACTTTCCTCGGACAGCATTGCCGGAGTTAAGCAAAATTGTGTAAATTTGTACCTTGAATTTAGAAACCAACCTAATTTTCCTCTTAGTTGGGCTGTATGCTGTGTGGTACAGGATCTTACAGTTTCCTAGGAAACGCTTTTTATTGCTATCCAGATGTATGGATAAACTTTCTTAACAAACCCAATTTCTACAAACGTTGTTTACATCGAATTGGACAGGGATGCAGACACTGTCCATGGCTCGTTCTATTTTTGTTCAAATCATTTGAAGTTGAAGCTGTGGACGGGTTGTTGTGTCTATTTCAGATTAGTAATTTACAGAGAAGTCACAGACTTTTGCTACAAATCATGTGCATCGAGTGTCTCGGATAATCCTCCATCCATGTTCTGTTTCTAGGACTTGTAGAACCAGTATTACTGTTTGTATCAGGGAAGTGGAGAATTTAAGTGTCAGGGAGAAAGGATTAAGACTCCTTGTTCCTCCGGGGAGGCTTGCCTGGTGCCCTTCGAGAATCAAACTGTAGCGTTGCAGGGAAGAATGTGATTCACATCCAACCATATAGACAAGCATTCCTCCGCATCACGTATGTCATAGGCAGTTGGCAGTGGTGTTTGCTTTTTTAAAAGATATCATTATTATTATTACCCTTACTGTTGCTATTGATGTATATTTACAAGTATTCTAGCAAAAAGATTTTCTTTCAACTTCTTTTTTTTTATTAGCAGTTCTGTTAGTAGTTGGGAATTGACTGGACCTGCCCTACCTTCTCACAGAACAGGGTGGGACTGATCACCATTTGAACAGACCTTGCTTCCTTGACCTTTGACCCTTCTACCTGTCTGCAGTGGAAAGACAGGAAATGATGACTGGTTTGATCCATGTTTTCTTTTCAACTTGCTTAGTCAGGCTCTTTCTCCTCTAGGTCTTACCATGAGAAGTATAGCATGTGGTCATCAGTGTTGACTCCCTACCATGGGCCTCTATCTTTAGGGCTAAGGGAAGAGGACCAGTTCCTAAGTTGGAATCAGGGTTTAATACCGCTGAGCTGCGCCACTTTGGGAGCATTTAGCCTTCCTGGATTTGAAGTTCTGCAGTAAATGAAGGTGGAAGTGTGTCATCTCAAAGTCCTAGGATGCTGTCTTTTATTGTCATGCTTCCATTCTCATGCCTTGTTTAAAAACCACAGGACTCTGGCCTGGTTTCTTCAAATAATTAACTAGTCTTTTGTCCAGGCTACATTATGCCTTTCAAAGAGTTCTGGTGTGGAAACGAATTATACTTAATAGCAATATACTTTGACTGTGTTTCAAATCTTGATTTTATTTCACCTCATTCCAAAGTTCACTAAGAGATGGCATCCCTTGCTTCCTTTCTTTCTCTCTCTCTCTCTCCTTCTTTCTTATTCTCTCTTGGGACTCACTCACTTTCCTGACTGTTGTCCTGGCTTCTTCATATTAAAACAAGTTTATCTGCAAGTATCAACTAGGTGCATTTGTCCTCTCTCACTAATTTTTGCTTTCATGCTATTGGGTACTGTACACACAGGTTATTCATTAGCCCTTTTATACTACAAAATGTTGGTCAACAGACTTTTTATAAACTATGACACTCCCTCGGGACCATCACAGGCTGCTTGTTTTAACAGAGGGACTCCATTCTTCACTGGCGAATGAAGAGTCAACAGTCTAATGACCAAACTAAGACTGAATACGAAGCATGCATGTGGATGAATCAAAAATCTCCCAAGCATGACTGTGGCTTACTTTTGGGCTGGAAGTATCCAGGTTGCTGACAGTGTTTTAATAGAAATCACTTATACATTTTCTCTAGACTTTCCAAATGTAGTTCTTACTTTGGTGATTTCTTGGTAAGCTCAGACTCCTTCAGTCTCTCCATTGAAGAGGGAACTGTGCTATCTTTCTAGGGAATCTCCTCTTCTATGCTATTCATTTCTTATCTTCTGGTTTAGCCATGTATTTTTTAATTGTCTCTCAGGATGTCCCAGCCACCACTGCGTTACTATTTCCATTTGCGAAAGTATTCATCACATTCACTGTATTTGTAAGTTCAATGGATAAGGTTTGTACCAATGAAAAAAATTGTACTCTAAATCTTAAAACAAATTTAAATATACGTATATTTTTAAATGAAGGGTAAGGAGTATTGTCCATTGCTACATCTTAAAATAAATTTAACCTGGCATGATTACTCATCAGTGCTGAGATTACAGAATCAACTATGGAAATCACCAACTAAAATCTAAACTGAATTCTCAAAAGGAACTTCTACTGCCATCGATATATTGGGGAAGCAAATATGAAGTTATCCTGATGCATCAGTTTCAAACATTTGCTAAAAGCTTTGATAAAAGAAGCCACCAACAGAGAAATACTGAGTGTAACAGCAAATGTAATCTGGAAGCTACTGAGGGCCCTTGGGGTTCAATTTAGAGGTTTGTTTTGCATTGAAGACACCCTTCCCCAACCGGAAGTGGGGGAAAATGGAGAGATTCCTTGTGAGGGTCTCATCTCTCCCAGGACCCTGTGAAGCTTGTCATCAAGTGAATGGCAATTCCCTAGGTGTAACACAGCATTTATGCCAAATCATTTTTACCGTGGATTTTGAATTTCTTCTCCATTGGAGTGAATTAATAGCTGTTAGATCACTCTCAAACCTCAGAAGGTTCAAACGTGGTAACTCATTTCGCAGGGAGCCACTTCATTCTTTGAAGAATGCTCTGCTTCAATGCAGCTTCAGAGGACAGGCAGGCTTGCTCTTGCCTGATGACAGAAAAACTATAATTTGTGCATGGAGCCATCTAGTGGCCGAGTTTCATACAAAATTCACAAAAAGCTTGACAAATGTGGGAAATGTTCCCTTCAAGTATTAATTTTCTTATTCTCACACTCGTTTCACTTAAATCATGTTTCAAAACTACATATGTAATTACACCATTAATTCATTCATATGCATATTAAGTTGTTTGCTTGTACTAGAAAGACATGAAATCTGTATTCGTCTTTGAAGAACTGTCATTTTTAATGTAGTTTTCAGTGGGCTTCGAATATTTTAAATCTCCTTACTTTTAGTTCCCCACTATGAATCTTTGGAAATGATAAAAGCTTCCACCTGGAAAGAAGTCTGACCTGCATGAGCAAATGGAATAACATGTCCAAGGAAGGGCAGGTGACTGCTAGGAGCTAAAGAGAAGAAAGCAACATCTCTTGCGAGTTTAGACTCTGAAAAAAGAGGTTTCACCCTATTACCATTCTCTTCTTGTCACATACATTCAACTTCCGTTAAAGTGGTCTGGAAGAAGGTGCATTCAGGATTGGTCATGGGGCACACAGCAGTGACAGTAATACCACCTCTCCACCTTCTCACAAACCCTACCGTCCAACAAGGACACTCACCTGAATTACCAGAAAATGTCCATCTTCACAGGGCCAGGTGTGCAATACGAATCTGCAAAGCTTTAGCCATTTTCCTATGTGCTATTACTTTATAGGTTTGAAGCTCTGAACTACCAAATATCCGAGCCATTGACTAGGGACCAGGTCACAGAGACCGAGTTCAGCATGCTCTGAGGACCATGCTTGTGGTCATCTTGAAAAGGTGTTTCTCCTGTAAGTAATGTTTCTTTGACATAAACATCCAAGGGCAAAACCAGCACTCTTCTCTGAAGCATCCTTCTGTGTATCCAGGAACACAGCAGCTGTGGTCTTGGTCCACTTGCTCCTCTCTCATCAATGAAGAGGGCCACTAAAGTCAGTGTTAATACCCTGGATTTCCAGGCATTTGCCTCTACAAGGCCTGTCCCTAAAGGCCCCAGCAAACTGAAGACTGTAAAAAGACCTGCAAGTGTGACAAGAAAAAGGTTTCTTTTCAGTCTCCAAATTGAATGAGAATTTGAGATTTGCAGGCAATTGTTCTGGACAAATCATCACTTTTACAAGGAGCGCTCAGTGCTTGCCCAAGGCCAGGGACAGGAGGAGCATGGGAACACAGCGCAGTACAGAGCAGGCTTCTTCTGTCTTCTTTGACCACATAGGAGCTTTTGTCAATCAGAGCATCATTGCTCGAAACCAACTATTTGTAAAGATGCTGGTCAATGAGCATTAGATTTTATAGATCCAATAAGGAAGAATATTTTTATTATTATCTCAAGGTAATAAAACATTTTTTACCCTTCGAGTGCCTCATAGGACCAACGACTATATTTTGACTTTGCTTTGTATTATTTTTATATTTTTTAACCTTACTGAGCTAATGTTGACTGAAATCCTTAGAACTTTGACGCTGTACAATGAATTCCTGTTTCACTACCCTAAGAGATCTGTTTGTATCATTTCTGGCTACAATGATCACTTTGAAAGATGTCCTTTGCATCTCTGATATTTAGTGGCATAGGGAGAATGAGAACCTTGTAACCAATGCTAATTTAATCCTGTGTCCACACAGGCCAATTAAGCCAAAAGAAGTCATAAATCTTCCTACAATTCTGGTTTGAAGATATATTTTTAAGTAGTAGGAATATGACCATTTTATGTCACTGGGCGGGTTATCTCTAGAGGCTAATATTGAACTCCCCGATCCTGTATTCTTGTTCTTTTCTGGTTGCTCCCATTCTCAGAAACCCTCCATGCACAGTCTGTCATCAGAAGAGCTGGCACTCCCAGGTTTTCCAGTGGGCTTGTCACCTCCCTGGACTGACTTATAGTGGGATGTTACTGGGTTCATTGAACCAAATATAATGGATGTCTCAGATCTATGTAATTGCTGTCACAGGCTCCTAGTGAACACACCAACAGGAACTCTACACAAATCTAAGCAGCGAGACACCTAAGAGCCCAGCCCATGTATACTCAGATTCGTGCATACTAAATGGATCTGCCTAGAGATCTACTAGTATTCCAATTTGTCGAATCTCTGCAGAACACCATGAATTCAGACTTACTAATTGTCAGGTAAAAAACAAGAAAGTTATTCTGAGATAGTCATATTATTTGCTAATGTATACAATCAGCCTTCTGAAACACCATTTTAAATGTTTGCTTCACCAAAACTATAAACTGTGAAGTCAAAACACTTCAGGGCCCCAAAATTCTGTTTTATGGTTAAATTACAAAGGTCTAATGGATGAGCACTATTACATCTGCTGTTGAACCTGACAGCACTGACCCAGTGAGGACTAACACAGTACTGGCTTGAGAATGGGAATTGTAAGCAGATTCTGCATCAGAGCAGCCTAGAGGTGGATGAGCTCTTGGGCTCTGATCCCCAGCACCACAGGGATGCAACATCAGAGAACCACAGCCAGCATCACACTCCCGAGGTTACACCAAGACTGTTTTTAACAGCATAAAAGAACAAGAAATCTGCAGCCAGGGGAAAATGCCATTGCCCTTTTATGTTCTCCCAGTCATTAATGGCATCTGTAAATGTAGGGATATAAATTCAGTTGTATCCTCCTCCAGACCCTGGGAAACAAAAAAAGGACAGAGATCACAACAGGTTAAACACATGGTACTCTCTCTTTTGCCCTTTCCTGGCCCCAGTATCTGCAGTGCAGCCCTCACCCTCAGACAGATGCACTGAGCCCAAGAGCAGGGAACATCGTCATTGTGTGTGGGTTCCCGATGCCCACAGTGTTGTTATTTGTTGAGTTTAATGTTGAGCTGGAACAAGTTGGTAACCTTCCTCTTTGCTTTTTTCTGAAGATAACCAATGCCAGCACGTGGGGTTGGAGATGCAGTGTCACCTACCTGCTGTCCTCCCCCTCACTTCCACACACACTGTCCTCCTCATGAAAGCTTCAACTGTAGAAATGTCAGGCTGAAGTTTTGTGCTTTGCCATCTGTTTTTCAAATAAAACTCCACCGACCTTGGATTTTCAGATATGGAACACTTCTCTCATTGTGGTAGAGTTCCTTTTTGCTGTATTTTCTATGCAATTCCTTTTCTAAAAAGTTAAAAAAAAAAATCCCTGGTGGCAGCAGAGGGCTCTCTTGGCATCCTCGGCTGCCTTGCTGTGTGATGGAGGTGAGGGATACAGCTCCGGGCGTGCCTCTCTTCTTTCCCTGGCTGCCTCCCCCATGTTTTCCCACAGACCCCTTGGTTTGTAAATTGCTTGCAATTACTCTGTCAGCCAACATGTACAAAATGTAAGAAAGAATTTTTCAACAGGTAATAAATTATATTTATAAGCAAGAGAGAGTGCTGTCTGCTTTGCTTCTTCATAATAAAAACCCCCAGACTCCCCCACTCAGCTACCCCTCAACCCCATGTTGAATCACCACCACATACTTCTATAGACCAAAAAAGCCTTTGGATCTTGTGTGGATTAAAATCACAGCCTTCCCCACTTTTTCTACAAACTAGAGCCCCCTGGTCCCACCTGCAGATACTTGGCTACAATTGGTCTGGAAGAGCATGAGCTTTAAAAGTCCCTGGGTGATGCTAATGGTAAGAATGATTCAGAAGATCCACAAATAAATTCACTTGGGAGTTTGTAAATAAAGAGCTCAAGGCCCTGCACTCAAGAAATGCCTTTTTGTTTCTCCTCAAGGATTATTTATTTGAATGTCAGAGTGACGCAGAAATATTTCCCATCTTCTGGTTCACTCCCCAGATAGGTGCAATGCTCAGGGCTGTGCTGAGCCAAATCCAGAAATTCCATCCAGGTCCCCTGAGTGTCTGACAGGGGCCCAAACACTTGGATGATCTTGCTCTGCCATCTATGTTCACAAATGGGAAACGGGATTAGAAGTGAGCAGATGGCACTGCAAGTGATGCCCATCAGAGATGCTGGTAACACAGGCAGGTGGCTTAAGCCACTGCAACACAGCACTAGCCATCTTCAGAGATTCCATTTTAAATGAAGTTTCTTAGGAACTATAGTAATAGAACCCGAAAGAATAACTACAGAGGTATGGGAAACACTGACAGGCACAGTTCACTTGGAACAGGGCTTCCTGTCACTCCCTCCAAAGTGAGCAAGCCACAGGGTCCTAGTCCCAGGTGGAGAGTCATCCACGGGAGTGGAAGCCAAGACGGCAGCCGTTCCTTGAGTGACACAGCTATCTGGAGAAGTGTCCCTGAATGGACCGTCCTTCTGACATTATGCTGATATCACAGTAGGGCTAAGGAGGGGCTAAAAGTATGTAAATTATACCCAATGTAAAATCAAAGGGAGAAAAACGGGTGAAGGAAATTTCAATTTAGAGACAAACCCAAACTGTACATCACAAAACAAACACAGAAAGCACACAGTGGGTCAGACTGGGACTGTCACCCACCTGCTGGCCCACCATCTGGAGTTCCTTCACATCTGTGATTGCTGCCGGAAAAGTTGCACCTGGGAAAGCATGTTCTAAGTCCGGTCAATGAGACACCTGAAATAAGAGGTGGCTTGTTTCCAAATGGAGGTTTCTGGACATTTCTGAGAATTGGGCTCCCTTGGCATCCTTCAGTGCCAGCCTAATGGATGAGACCTGACAGCTGGATTAGCATCAAAGCCAGAGTAGAAACTACCTGGCCGAAACAAAAGTGCATCTTTCTTGGGGGCTGTGACCACAGGCAACAACCATTCCTGCAACATCTCAAATGACTGTAGCAAGGTTTGGCCCCATCTTCCAACTGGGCTTGACTCTCTGCCTGCCTTTGAGCAATGGGAAAGGACTGAATTGAGCCATCAGCACACAGAAGCGGGTGCAAACAGGGTGAAAGAAGTGCCCCAATAACAAATCTCATCCTGCCTTAAATGCTACAAATGCCAGCCACTGTACAATTGGCAGCTGTGGAACAATGCAGCACATGTGAGCACCTGTTGCCCACCTGGCGAGGCCATCCCAGGTTTGACAGACTCCTCTCCATTCTTCCTTCTAACAGCCCTACCAGGTGGGGTTCTTAGCCCAATTTTTATTCCAGATGAGAAGAGTGAGGGTCCATGATGGAGAGAGTGAAAATGGGATATGAGCTGAGTCAGATTATGAACACTGGGAAGCAGTAGCACTTACTTGGAGCCCAGCACAAATAGCACAAACATCACCCTCCCATGTAAACCTTCTGTCCCCTACAGGACCAGTGACTCAATGCAGGCCCATCCCATGCCCCACATCCCCAAGCAAATGTGGCCTTCCTTGCTCCAGATCCCATTTCCAACAGATCTTTCTGTAATCAAGCTTGCCACACTTCCCTCCTGGGCTTCACATCATGCTCCCCTTCTGCCAGAGAGGCCACAGCAGAGATGGCCATATCCGTTCCCTCTCGTGAATGTCTGATGTCAGGCTCCTTCTTGAACACGACCTGTGCATCTACAGCTCTGCGCAGGCCACTGCCCTCACTGGCCTGTCCCTGGGGCCACAAAGGGGAACAGCCCTTCAGCAACCCAGGAGAACCATCTGACAAGTTCCACTCCTCTAGACTGCTCCCATCACTAGGACTTCAAAACTACAAAGAAATCAGTGCCAAAGGCTGCAGTGTCTACCATCATGAAGCTTGTCTGCTGAACCAAGATCTCCCACTCCTGCCATCATCCACTCGTTGGGTCCAGGTTCTCCCACTCTCACCATCTGGATTCTGGCCACAGCTGTGTCACGGCTCTGTACAATTTCACATCTAGCAGGGCCTACTCTCCTTAGACCTCCCTTTCTTCTGCCTTAGGAGCCATGACACCTAATCACTCAACAGTTCCCAGTGGCTACATTGGAACTCTGAACCCCAAACCAATTGCATCTGTTTTCATGTGTACATGTGGGGTGCTAATACAAAAACAGAATCACACACTACTTGCAAAAGTAGAGTATGAATTTTGGATAATACCTGACAGTAACAATTGAGGACTTTTCTCGGCTTTGGTGTGTAGATGTTCCCTTTTCGTCTTCAGCACAACTCCTTGTGGTGGATATTACTATCCTGTCTTCAAGAGGTCAATACACGCCTAGTGTCCCACCACTGAGGCATCAGGGGTTGTATTCACACTCAAGCTAGCAGTTGGTGCAGTGTCCAAGCTCAGGGCCTCCTCACTTCAGTGTCATTGACCCTAAGCATCTCACCGTCCAACCACCCTCACTGTTCAATAACCACTTCTTCCCTGTGCACCTGCTCACTCTGAGCAGAAGGGCATTTCTCCCAATGTCAGAGAAAATGGCAGCCCTGCAATCATTGTTCTTCCCTCCCACCACAGGAGGTACAGGCTCACCTGCAGCCACCGCCTTCCCTGCCAGCCTCCCACCTAATCCAGTGCCATATTTTCAAACATACACACAAAGAAAAACAACAGCAAACAGGCACAACTGTACGATTACAACAGTCAGGCTTTTTCCAAGGGGAGAATGAAACTATTTTATTTAAGGGAATGTTAAAACAAAGCCATATACAATCTGTAACAAATACAATACAATCGTTTGTTCCCTAGTCCTGAATAATTACAGTATATACAAATTCCGTAAGGCACTGGTTCCCCAAGGAATACAAATGAGTCTTCTCTTGAAACAGACAAACAACAAAACCCCCTATATATTGCCAACTTTTCTCCAAAAAAATATAGCATATTTTTATGTTTAAATCATAACTACTGAATTAAATCACTTCTGATGCTACTTCTTTCATTTCCACTGCTAGGGGACTGCCTTTTCTAAGGAGATACAACTACCCACGTGTTCAAGTTAAAAAAAAAAAATCGCCCTTTTTTCAGTGCCTTTCCACCCACAGACAAAGAAGAGGCAGAACAGACCAGCAACATAAAACTTCTAATGAATATGCATTACTCTCGCAACATGAAATTCAGTCATTATTAAGTACTTGCTATACTTGACTTCACATCAATTGAAATGTGCCAAAGAATTCCCTGTAAATAAAATCTCAGCATGTTTCCTAAGAAACTCTCTGCTTGAGGAATAAAAAAGAATGGTCACTGGGGACACCACGTAGGGCTTTCCAGGAAGTCAAAGGCCTGTCTCCTCATGCTCAATGCTCGTAGCACTTCACTTGTGATTAAACAACCTACACACATTCATAAATAAATATTATGTTTCATTTAGTACTTTATCATCCATAATAGTTTACTCTCTAATCCACATAATGGAGTTGTGCCAGACTCCACACTGAACATAATATTTATATATACATATATTTATATACTATATACACACATAAACTATAAACCTGAACATCTTCGCATACAAAACTTCTCTAATGACTGATAATTTAGGATTACTTTGAAAGGGAACAGTTAGAAAACAGAAACACTAGTCTTCGAAATAATCTTAAAAACTATGCAACCAACTACACTATTAATTTCCAGGATCTCGTGTGTTTGAATCAAAGACAAAACAGCAAAATAAAATTTGACTATGAGCTGCTAGAAATTTAAAAGCCATAAGGGACTACTGGAACGTGCGCTAGGTAGCCTTCAGGAAGAACTTAGTCTTACCTAAGTGGATTTTGGTAAGATAAACAACAACAAAAAAATCTTTTCATAAATAAAGTTTTTTTTTCTCATTAAAAATAACTAAGTGGGTCTTTTAAAGTATCTCAGAAATAAGTTTCCAAGTGTTCATGGTGAGTAAATCAGGCTGGGGAGTAGAAAATAAGCTACAGATTATTTCCAAAGCAACCAAATATCTAGATAATACGGAAGAATTTCGGACACTATTTTAACTTCTCCCATTCTTCCCTGGAATTCTCTCCCTAAACATCATCATGTTTCCCATGAAATATTCTGCATTGTAAGCTATCCATTTTCAAGAACTTACCAAAGAGAAAGCCTGTTTTTCTCTAAGGGGCAATTCCAATCCCAAATGCAGGAGATTCCCAAAAAACCAAAATACATCTCCGTGAGTGGCATACATGTTTACATTCTCTTGATTAAAAATAATCTGCTTAAATACATGTAGACTCTCTCCAAAGCTCAGATGATTTTCATACTTATCTTAACCATGTATTCCTTCTAAATTATCACAAACTGTATAATCTGACCCAAGAGAAAGGAATCTTGACATTGCAATTGAGGTTATCTGAATCTCAGTAAAAGCAGTGTTGTGATTACTGTTATATTTTGGAAGCAATAATTTTCTTCGCCCCTTAGGAAAATAAAAGGTAAGACTTTCTCTTCCATCTGAAGGATGAGGTTCTTAGCTACCCAGGACAGGCAGTGAAAAGCAGTGGGAAGGGAATCTGGAATACAGGATGTGTGCTTTACTTATGGCCCTCCCAGCCAGTAAGCAGAGCTCACAAACACTTGGCACCCGAGGATGTTTTCTGGATGATCCAGTCAGCAGCTGCAAGCTTCTTCACAAGTGAGGAAAAGGTTTTCTCGTTTCTCATGCAGCTGTCAAATGTTTTAAGTCTCCATCTTTCAGCCACTCGGCGATGAACATGTGTTATAAAACACTGCCCCCTGGAGTATCCTCCAGGGAATGTCTCTTTCCTATAGGCTAACAAATCCTTTACTAACCACTGAAGAATTTCTAAGAAGCAAAAGGAAACCTCCAGAAGGAAACCTAGATAAACGAAGCTGAGAGAGATGAGCACAATGGTTCACGATGGTATATTCCTGTTGCCAAGGAATACTGCCCTGTCAATGATTGTGTGTGTGTGTGTGTGTGTTGCCCCAAATCCCTATAGAATTCAATAGCAAAAGAGTTGTTCTGACAAGTGCCACAAAGAAAGAAATAATAAATAGTTATTTTAACATTACGAAAGTGAGTCAGCCGTATGGTATGAAATGATCACTTAAGATGTACACAGTCAAGCCCTATCCATTTTAGAACAAGCAATCACGGCAGTGGTGACATTCTGTGGCTTCCACTCTCCTATGCTGTCCCTTCTGGAAGTTATCTTTATCTAGTTTTAAGTTAAAATTCTATTAAATTAACCTGACAAGTGCTTCCTCATATATATATATATACATATATATATATATATATATTTTTTTTTTTTTTTTAACGCAGACCCTCACCCAACACACAAAAAACACAAGACAATAAGCAAAGAAACCACTTACACAAGATAGGGTGTCCATCCTTGTTCCCTCATGGTTTTGAGACTGCTCCCCACCCAGCATCAGTGGGGAGCCCCTTCCTCTGCCCTTGCTACCTCGCTGACTCACCCTTCTTCGCCCTACAGCAGACAACCACTAGTGTAGAGCGCTTTGTTTTTTTTTTTTTACAAAACCCATGCCATTTTGCTTACTATGGATCTTTTGATTTGAAAGATTAAAAGCATTCACAGGTCGATTCTCTGCATATTAGAAAATAAGCAAAAAAAAGAAAAGAGTTTGTGTGTCTGATGTAAAGGAAAGGATTTTACCACGAAGGCCTGACACCCTCAGAAACACACGGTGGTTCTGAAGAACATCATCAGCACTTCACGCTCTCACAGCCACACGAAACCTTCACTTGCTCTGAGTGGCCCGAAGCTGCAAAGGAACACTTTTAGCAAGTCCCACAAGCAGTTCCTGTCTGGTGGCACTTGTCTGCAGGTGCAATGCCATGGTCGGGGCAGCCCCCACTGCAGGCAGGGCCACAGTGGTCTGGCAGCTTGGACTGGCCAAGTTCTGGGTTTAGGGTGAGCTCCATTCTAAGTCCTCCAGCTTCACAGATGATCTTCCGGCTTGCAGAGTGCAACGGCTTTTGGCCAATGGGAGAACATCTATTTTAATTCACCTTTCAGCAGAATTTCCGGGAAAACAACGAACAAAACCTTTTGTGGATATTTCTAAAGTGTAACAGTATAAACCTTAAAACATCTATGTTATTTTGGCAAAAGTATCTTAAAAAAAAAAAAAGAGGTCATCCCGAAACGCAAGGCTTTCTTAGAAAGCAACAAGCATCCCATATGCAACACACGACCCTGCGGCCTCTGCCCACTGACAGGCAGTGGGCATGAAACCATGTTCTGGACACTTCTCTAGCTCTGTCCAGGGTGCTCCCTGGACAGGAGGGCTGCAGCCACTGGGAAGCAGGACCATAGTCAAGGCTTGTGCTAGGGATGCTCTCTCACATCTTCTGCTGTGCCTACAAACAGAACACTTGTCGGCTTTCCACAGACGTCCTCTCCCTCATGTCAGAGTTTAATGTCCTGTGACTCTGACATCTTGGCAAGTGTCTTCTTGACGCGCAGGGCCGTCAGCCTCGAGGCAGGATTGTGAGCCCAGCATTCTGTCATGAGCTTGCCCATCTGCCTTAGACACTGTGGAAAGGAAAAGCATTGGGAGCAAAGTTAGAGAACTGGAGTCTCCACAAGGTACGTCAGCCATGGATAGCAGCTCTTTCATTGGAACTCAGGAAGCTATAAAAGGTTTATATGTTTTAATATTTCTTAACAATTTACTGGCTTATTTTAAAGACAATTATTAACAGAGAACATGAGAGAGAGAGGAGAGAGAGAGAGAAATGTATCTTCCATTTGCTTGTTCACACCCCAAAGAGCCATCATGATCAGGCAAAAGGCAGGAGCCCAGGACTCCATCAGGTTTCCCACACAGGTGGCGTGGGCCATCTTAGGTCATCTTCCACTGTCCTCCCAGGCACATGAGCAGGGAGCTGCACTGGAAGTGGAACAGCCAGGACTCAAGCTGGGTGCTCAAACGGCAAGCCAGTATTGCAAACGGTGACTTAATCTGCCTATACCACAATGCCAGCCCTGAAATATACATTTTCTTAAATGGTACCTATAAAACCATGTAGAAATAAAACCCCAGTGAAACTCCCTTTCATGAACAATGATCTATGAATAAAACAGGCTGACTCCTGTGCTCTCTTGTGACAAGGGCACACAGGTGCTTTGCTGATTCTAAAACAGCACCTTGAAGTCAGGACTAAACAGACATAAGAACACCCTGGGAATGTATATTACATACCACATACCCAGACTGTTCAAAATGCTTGATAAGTCTACCTTTTTTATTCAATTCCATGTGATTCCAACCAATATGGTTATTCTTAAACCACAGCTGGCTTTCAACCATGTTACTTAATCACAGTAACCTGTGCACAGAGAAGCTAAACTTTTTCTTGTGTACTCCAGGGATAAACATCAATTATTGGCAATTATTGGTATTCTGGTTGAAAACACACCTTCCCTTCACTAGACATCCGTGGTGAATGGATTTGAAGTGGCATCGGTGGCCACACATACCTCCAAAATACCCTAAGGCCAGTATTTCACTACACTTTCTGCACAGCTTATTGGAAAAGCAAACATGGATCTTACAGACCATTTCAGTAATGAGTCAGAAAACCAATGGACCAGACATTGTTTTTAAATGAATTTCAGACTGAAGACATAGTTCCTAAATGGTGCTAGGTTCACTTTGTTTCTGACAAACTTGGTACATGTCTAGGGTAAACAGTACATTTTGTTCCTGGGAGTACTTCAAACTCACCTTGAAATTTCCTGCAGCATCAGTATCCCATGTGGGTACCTAGGTTGCAACCCCGCTGTTTCACTTCCCACCTAGCTGCCTGCTAAGGTTTTGGGAAAGCAGTGGAGGATGTTCCAAGTGCTTGGTTACCCACAATGCTTTGGCCTCCTGGCTTTGGCCTGCCCAACCCCAGTCCTAACTGTTGGAAACCCTTCGGAAGTCAACCATGGGATGGAAAGTCCTTCTCTCTCTACTTCTCCCTCCTTCTCTCCTTCTCTCTCCCTCTCCCTTTTCCTCTCTGTAACTCCATCTTTCAAATAAATAAATTAATTAAAAAAAAAAGTTCCAGTTACCAGAGAACTTCAGGAATGGGATGAGTCTGAAGGTGCAGTGGGCAGAAGGAGAGGAACGGAGTAGGAGATGCAGCAGGAAAAGGAAATCCAGCCAGACTCTTCTTCTTTCCAAGCATCTCCTTTATAGATCTTTACTGTTCTTGCCACCAAAGCCTGACAGCAAATCTAAGCATGGGTACGCCTCAGACGCCCACTTCTTGCCCTCATTCCATGCAAGTCAGTGGTCTGGCAGCAAAATCATGATGCTTTTAAAAATGCACACGACTCTAATGCTCAGAAAAGGCAAGGAGTGGACACTGGCCAACTCAAAACCTCCTGCAGGCAGTATACTGAACCTGGAGAAACATACACATTACTGAGCTCCATACATCCTATTGTACCAACACCACTGCCATCAAAACAGGAGTTCCCATGCTGGCTATCTGGGATGAGGGGGGAAAAAGAGGTCTGTCTCCAAGTTCATCCTGGTGGCAATGTGACCGCAAGCCTTACCTCATCACTACTCCACCGGTTGGGGAAGGAGGGGCGTAACTTCTTGATGCACACAATCTCTCTCATGTCCTCGTAAGAGGGGTCACTGGGCACTAGGTCGTGATAGGGAAGCTGGTATTCTTCAACTATACCTGAAAATGCATGGTTACAACTCATTATTTTCTGTGAAGTGGAAACAAAAGCCTAATACATAAACTGTCTCAAAATAAATGCTATCAATATAAATGACAGATTCAGGCTGAAACACAGCAAAATAAATCCCCCAATACTACACTCAAATATTCCTAATTAGAATTCCTAATTCTAAATTAGAAAATAAAATGAATAGAAAGCTTCCAATCTCGTCTTTAATATCCAAAAGATAAGAAAAAGGAGCATCTCATATGTATTTTCAATTTCATAAAAACACTGCTTTTTTTTAAAAAAAAATCTGTATTCAGCCTCAATGTAAATTTGGATGGTATCTCCTGAACTCACTTTGTATAATATGTGACAGCTTTTCTTATATAGTATGACATTACGAAGATCACAATAAATTTCAAACTGCATCCCATTAGAACAAAATATCAGAGTTCCCTTTTTTTCTGTTTAATCAGAAGGATGTGAGTTTGCACATTAAACTTTGGAACAGTGCACGCATGCATGCACACACACACACACACACACACACACACACACACACAATCAATGATGATTTCCCAGTACAAGGATTGCCTTATTTTTATTTTCTCCTTTAAAAACAAGGAAATCAAAGCATAAGCAATTAGTTTAGATTTTAATTACCTCAAGTGTTCCTACATAATTATGATGGAAGATGTATCCAAAATCTGGACAGGGCAATGTTACTGCCTTAGCTATCCTATTGGACAAAATACTCCAGAGGAAACCTAGTACATATCCAGCCACTCATGAAGATCTCCAAAATCTTGAGGAGACCAGAGGGCACTGCTTCATGGAAGGTATTTTCACAGAAGTGTGAATAGTTGCCTGCTAACTTTCTCCCTCACTTAACACACAAACCTATACACACATTACTGTTTCACTAACCAAAACAGAAAGTATTATTATCATATTGAGTATTCTGAACACTACTTATTGACTAGCAACTGTAATTCTCTTTACATTCATTAAAACCTCACGACCAAGGAACATAAGTCTATTCCTCCACGTCATGGTTACAAGGAAGATGCTGGAACAAAGTGTGTCACAAACAAAGAAACAGCAGGTACAAGAACAGCATTCTGCCCTGGGCATGTGCCTGCTTCATGGTCAGGATCTCAGGCAAGTTCATGTGTCTCAAAGAAAGGATCAAACTGGCAACTGTGCAGTGGTGCAGTGTTTTACAGAATTGTCTTGGTATCTGATAACAGAGGAGCTGACAACTCAGCTCTCTACTATCTGCCAGGGGAGAGAGTATGCAACAGCAGGCGAAACACTGCAAACAGCAGTATGTCTAAATATTTTCAGATGCCTTCATTGCTAGGATTACTCTTACTAGAGAAACCTTAAGTTTACAGCAACCCAATCATAAAACAATAACGATATCCCGATAGTTTCCCTTTCCTTTTCATAAACTGTCTTCATAGTAGTGATGGAGGACCTTCCATAAAAAGTAACCAGAATGACTGTCCACCCACAGTTGTCTCTACCGTTACCCATACAGGGGAAGCCACAAAGGGGTGATGGAATTGGAATGGTGCCCAGTGGGTAGGTGAGGAGTTCCTGAAGGTGGGAAAGGGGGCTGACTTGGTGCAGTAGCCTCTGGAGCAAGAGAAGGGAGACAAGACACAGAGGAGATGAGCAGAATCTGTACAAGGGCAAGGGACGAGCACAGTGAAATAAAAAGAGAATCATCAGTCACTGAAGTTGGAGGGAAGGAGCCAGTTAAAGACTATTCCAATATGCTAAATATAATTTCTGGGGAAGATTGAACTGTACCAACAAAAACATACAGAAGAATAAAAGAAAACATGATCCTGTATATGATGCAATACTTTGAATTTTGCTGAGACACAGCTTTTCAGATATCTGTGTTTCTTACCTCCTGATACACATCGCCTAGCAATCTCCCAAAGGATGAGTCCAAAACTGTACATGTCGGCCATAATGTAAGACTGGAAGTGATTTCTATTCAAGCTTTCATCCAGCACTTCCGGGGGCATATAGCGCTTGGTGCCAACTCGTGTGTTGGGTGGTATGTCAACTTCATTTGTATCACTAGGAAAAAACCAAAGCAGGGCATTTATCAGCACTAAACAGGACCAGCAAATGACACTTCAAGATGATTCTCAAACAAAGGACTTCAGGAAAGATGGGAAAGGAAAACATTCTGGGGAATGAAAACATCTTCCAAACTATGTCTTGGTAAGAAGTTACATCACATATTCACAGGTAAAAACCCAAGGGAGAATGTGATTTGTAACATAAGAACGTATGTTCTGTATGTATCACCACTAGATTCAATTTAAATCCTTGTTCAGTAGCTATTTAATATTTAGAAAATACTTCCTTTCCTTTCACATGTTAATTTCTTGCTCTTAAAATAGCATGCACACCAACCAAGAGGGTTTGTTAGCAATAGTACTTTTAAAACTAAGTGTTGCAAGAATTTTTTGGGTCTATAAACATGTAAGAGAAAGCTGGGAGAAGAGCAATGAGGCAAAAGTTTGCAAGCGAAATATAAAAACTCTTCTAACACTACTGTTTCACGGCCCAACACATTATAGATTATGACATATAAAAAAGTTATCCAAGATAACTTTTCAACACGGCTGCTTTATCAGTTTTTTCCATCAGCTGGGGGAGAAGGAATGAGGGAGGTGGAGAATCACCACCTCCAAGCAGTGGGAAAGACCACAGTTCTCAGCCCATGTTTAGAAGCTGTACAACTACCAGGTTCATGATCTACTGGAACCCATGAATCCCTGGTGGGCCAGGATGAGGTACAGACAAGATACAGAATAAGTGCTACACAGCATCAGAAATCAGTGGGTATAAAAAGAAGAGTGACATAACCAATGAAGAAACTAGATAACCGAGCAGACTCAGAATCCACAAGAGGAAGACAGGCATGGCCATGGGTAAGGATTCCTGCATGTCAGGCAAAGGTGGTTTAAAGGGACTGAATTACATTCCAGTCCAGGTACATGGGAAACCAAAAGTTGTCTTAAGATGGGTCCCATGGGACGCACTCTGACCATGGCTGATCAATGTTTGGGGCAACTCCATCCTCTCCTTAGTCTTAGTTTCATAATGCTATTTGAATTTGGCAAGTCAGAAGATGGTAACAAAATGTAATACGTAGAAAAGTTCTGAAAGAATGAAAGATGACTGCTACCTAGTGGGAGAATTAAGATTTGTAATGACGGGTCTACATGGGATAGTTCTTCAAAAAGCACAAGGTAAAATCAAATTGCAAAAGTTTATCTTCACACAAATTTGAAAACACATGGACAGGCTCTCAAAATACACTTTGTTAAGAACTTTTGGAGAACTCTTCATGTATTGGTCATCTGTGAACTCTCCATCTGATGCAGCAAAAGCACAATCAAGGATTCTGAACATGCAGCAAACATGCACTATCTGTGGCTTGCACGGGCCAGACTTGCTCGGGGAGGCCAGCCTTCCTCTCCTCACAACCCCAAGAATTTCCCCTTAGAAGTATTTTGAATAAATACACTCCCTACTGGTATCTGGGTCAATACCATCTTCCAACTCGAGACACACACACACACAAATACCTTTGAGACCAAAGATTATGTCCCAATCAGTTGGCATATTTCCTGAAGTGGACAGTCCATCTCCAATTTCAGTGTAGAACTGACAGAGTGTACAAATCCAACGCTGGACATGGAAGCGGGGCAAAGGGCCACTTAGAGTGAGCTTGGCCATGCACAGTTCAAGGAAACATCTAAAATTTGTTATGCATAGGCCATAACACAAGAGATCGCTAATACCCAGACCTGGCAGAAGTGGTGTACAGAGAATTTTGTTGAGCAGTGTACAGTCTAGTTCAAAGCAACTAAGAAGCAGTATCAGATACAGTTTTGACCCCTTCTTCTCTTGCACGTTTCAATATTGAAAGTTACTAAACATTTCTTCCTTATGCTTTCTGCAACACCATTCTACCTGTTCCTAAATAATGCAGCAGGGAGAAACTAGGCTTATCTTAACCTAGGAGAGTAGAAGCAGAAATTACAGTGGGTTTTTTTTTAAAAAAAGATTTATTTTTAATTTTATCAGAAATGTAGATTTACAGAGACAGAAAGATCTTCCATCCATTGGTTCATTCCCCAAATGGCTGCAATACCTGGGGCTGAGCCAATCCAAAGCCAGAAGTCAGGAGCCTGGAGCTTTGTCTGGGTCTCCAACATGGGTGCAGGTCCCAAGGACAGTAGACATGGGACATCCTCTGCTACCCTGCCAGGTCATAAGCAGGGAGCTGGATCAGAAGAGGAGCAGCTTGGACACAAACTAGTGCCCATATTGGATGTCAGTGATGGAAGGCAGAGGATTAGCCAAATGAGCCAATATGCCAGCCTAAGAAATTACAATGGCTTTTAACAGTCACCAGGAACAAAGACCAAGAGCAAGCAGTACAGTGACAGCACTGTATGAACATAGTATGGCAGAAGGGAAAGGCTGCCAAGGAGAAAACACCAAGCAGGGTGGCAGCAGCTCACTCTAGTTTCCTTTCCCTGGGGGCAAAGAGGAATGAGAAACAAGGTTGGCAAGAAAATATGAGTATTGCATTGAGGATGTAGTCAGAGGAAGTAATTCCCAACCTACAAACAATCCTGTGCCCATCTGTAGTCAAATCATGCAATCATAAATAGGAATACAGATAGAAGAGCTTCTTGGTGGTTAGCATAGGTGAGCAAACAAGAGGCAGTGACAGGTGGGCAAGGGTGACTTAATGTATACTAAGTGATACAGGAATAAGAAGTAGCAGGACAGGTTAAGTATAGATAATGAAAATGTATTTTTTTATAGAAAACTACGTTTTAAGAAAGGGCTTTAAATGTTTTTTTTTTTTACTAGACAGAAATCAGAAATGTTTGAAGAGGCCTGTTTGGAGGAATACTCTGATTTGATGTCACACAATGTACACATGTACACATCATCACTGTATTAATATGTGGATTTTATGTGTCAGGTAAAATTTCTAGAAAACTTACAATAAATGTTTGAATGTTGTGTTCACTGCAGGGGAAATACACAGCTGTTGTCCTTGTTAACGTGAGTGCCAATGAGATACAGACATAAGGAAACCAGCAAAGAAATGAAAATCAAATTTGATGAGGAAAAAAAAAACAAGCTAAGGGATGGATGGTAAACTCACTGTGAGAAAGCTTTCTTTGTTATAATCATACTGGTCATAGTTATTTGTCCTTATAAAACTTTAGGGATAGCAGGGCTGGCAGAGAAGAAAATAATGAAAATGATTGATTGTACTTTTCTAGAGGAGAGGCGAACCCACAGGGGTGAGTGGTGACTTGTTTGGGGAGAATGAGTACAGTTCTTCTGGCCTAGGCCGTGACAGCATGGCAAGCCCCTGTGGTGAAAAGCAAACGAGGAGAAAGGTTCCATTGGCATTCATTGAGAACTATAATGCCCACAGCATGCTGCACCACACCCTCCAGGGGAAGTATCCTAGATCATGAGCTGCTGGTGGTTTGAGATGAGCAGGATCAGAACATTTTGCAGAAAAGGCGTTATTTATGAGCCAGGGCTGGCATGGGCCAGGAGTTAAGTTTTCACATACCTGGGGTCCCCACCGGGTTGCCCAGGAAGATGGACAGAGCGGTCTAATCTCGTTCCATCTTTAAAGGCAAGGCTGCCCTCACTTAAGAATGTGCAGCAAGGCATGGCAATCAACTTCCCATTGCTCACTGAAGTCATTGGGAATAAGGGGTGACAGAGAAAATGCCCAGTGCATTGGAAAAAGAGCTCCATTGTGAAGATCAGAGGGCTCCCTTGGGAAAACTCTAAGGGTTCCTCCCTCCAAGGAAGGCCACAGAAGAAGTGAGAAGTCTCCAGGCCTTAGCTTGGGATAAAAGAGGGGAGTGAAGGGACGGAAAGTTGGAAGAGGGAAGAAGGGGGACATAGGCAGAGAGAGAGAGAGAGAGAGAGAGAGAGAGAGAGAGAGAGAGAGAAGGAAACAAGGAGTGAAAGAAGTACAGGAAACAAAATCAGATATATAACTAAAATTTTGGCCTCCTGCCACAACAGGGAGGCACAGAGTACCAAGGGGGAGTGATGGCAGCAAAGCAGCTTGCCAGCTGGCTACTCTCTCACCAACACCGCTGAGACTCCGACACACAGAGGTGATGAAAAGCAGAATGCTGGCGGGTTGTACCATCAACATGTGGTCCCTTCCTCACTGTCCATTCCCAGTCAGTTGCACTGTCTCCAGCACACTCCTGGCACAGTACCGGTGCCTGGTGTGTGTGTGTGTGTGTGTGTGTGTGTGTGTGTGTGTGTGTGTGTGTGTGTGAAAGAGCAAGAGAGAGAGAGAGAGATGAAGTCAGCAGCTGCCTGAAGGTAACAGAGAGGCTGAAAGCAGAGCCTCCCACCAGGAGCCTAAGCAGGCTACAGAATGAAACATGAGCCTCTCCCAGGGCCTCACAAGCAGCACATGCCTCAGACACTTGCCATCAAGCATGCAATGAAGGTGGGCATAAGACTTTTACTTCTGTGCCAGGGAATATAGAAGGGGTTTGTTTGGGGATATATATATGTAAAATAACCATAGGGTCACAATTCACCTCATTTTCTATGAAATGCTTTTCATATGAACAGAACTTCCTCACTACAAATCCACAGCAGCAATTCTGGCAAAATGTATGCTGTTAAGAAGGACCCCCCTGCCAGATCAGCCCAGGGCACACTCCCTATGCTACCATAAATTGCAGGAAGACCAGGAAAGGCAGAGCAGAGCACGTGGTGGCAAGGGCAGGCAAACCCAGGAGCAGAGCCCTCAGTTCCACCCTGGTACAGCTACGGGTGGTCCACAGAAATCTAAAACTGTAGATGCCTAAAACTGAAGTGAGAGAGACAGAGGCAGAATGGAAATAAGAAAGGCAATAGGAACAGGAGGTACAGCCATTATACACCTTTAGTAATGTACTATTTAAAAAAATAGTAAAGGACGTTTAAAACACCTTAAAGAACATGTTAAAGGCAGAGTAAGACTCAGCAGGGTACCACTGGTTTGTTGTGGCTCTTAACTGATGCAGTCAGTTACACCCTGAGTACACTGGAGATCACTAAATTGCCTCTTAGACTAAAGATACCACCCTACCCCACTCCACCCCAGAATGAGATTCTCCAGAATGCAAAGAAGGGGCAGTGCACTACAGCTGTAGAAGTGGCTTATCACACTGAACCTGTCCCAGTCAGGCGTTCACCTGGTGAATTGTTTTTGGTTATACTTTTTGTCAGGCTTCACTGCTGCTAGAATTAAACCAAGAAAACAAAACAAAACAACAACAACAAAAATCTCCGTGGGATTCTTTATCAGCACAATCAGAAAGCTGGAAGTTCTTGAACAAAAGGTAGACATGGTGTATGGTGGCAGAGCGTGTGATGAGGTGTGCTGACTCTGTTACTAACAGTAAGCATGGCTTACTGACTTTGATGAGTCACTGAGTCATATCATTAAAAAAATACAGTAAATACATAAAGCAAAAGTTACATCCCAAATAATAACATCGGAAAGGGGCTGGCTACCCTACCTCTTCTGCACTCAAACAGTGTGACAACCCTCAACTGAAAGAAGTGTGTGACAGGCTAGCTCTCACTGTGGGTCTTCTTTTTAAAATGTAATAGCAGAAGCTCCCTAAGCCAGGATTTATTTCCCCTCCTAAGAAAACATTTTATTCTGACACTGAAGTATTAGAGAGGTTGCCTGACTCTCAAGAGTGAAAAGTGAAAAGCTGAGGGAGTTCCTCCGAGGCATTTCATATGTCATGGTTTCCTCCTCCTCCCGAGAGAGATTCAAGGTAATGCTGAAGCCTGCCAGGGCTCACCTGGATCCAATCTCTCTTAAACAGGAAATGCATCAGCACTTACATCATTTCCAAGGGAGTGCAGGATAAAAAAAAATACATGAGCAGGAAATCTCTAAGGCACCAGTTGTTCTCTCCGTGGTTCTCAACTTCCCTGGGAACCTCCCAGAGCTGATTTAGATGCCTACACTTACAGCTGTGTAGAGAGCAGGGTAAAGATTAAGGTTGCACAGGAAGCTCACACACACAAAGTCAGAGAATTCAGCACTGGGTCGCTTATGACTCCGACTGTAATAAAACACTGTGATTTTCTGTTTGCACGTGTGCACAGTGTGTGCGAGCACATGCTGACACATACAGCAAGATAGGAAACAAGCAGAAGAGACTGGAACCCAATGGTGCTTGTAAAGCAACATTTACACATTATGCTACGGAAAGAGCAAATTTTCACATACAGGAAGTAACCAAAAGGACCCCCTGAAATGCTGAATGTAGCCTCCAGATAAGGAACAAGAAATTGGAATGCAGCAAGATAACTGGCCACGGAGCTTATGTCAGTCACATCAGCCTGTGCGGTCTGCATCCTCCTCTCCTCCCTCTTGATGAACAAGCAAACACATGCCAAGCCTCTCCAGCTGCTCTCCTCACTCCCTAGAATCAGAGTTTGCATTAAATTCGAGGGGCCATTCACTTCACTTCCCTTGCATGAAGCAGAAATAAGTCCCAGAAATGTAACAGAGTCTCAAATTCCTTGCTTAAAGTCCATAAAAGAGATGGATTCTCACTTTCACTTTTTTTTTTTTACTATCGCTTACTTTCATCCATTCAAAACAATGTTAAAATACCTACAACGGATAATTTACTATGTCCTACCATATGGGAAGCACACCGATGAACTGGCATGGATGCGGCTTTTAAAATGCCCAGTAACTAGCAGGACAGACAAGGCAGGTACCAAACTAATGCCAGGAGATGAGGGCTAGTAAATAACTGCAGTGTGATGTTGTTCTTCATAGCTCAGGGATAAGTAAGGTTCCCGGGCAACTCCTGAGACTAGATGAAGCTATCAAAGAAACAGGGATTTTTCCAAGCTAAAGATGGCCAAAAAATCAAGAGCAAAGAAGTAGCAAACATCAGCTCTATGTGGAGAAAACAGGTGGGTTTCAGAAAGGAGAACACGGATTGGGGAGTTTGTGCAATATAAAACTGGAGAGGCAGATTCAGTCCAGAACTCTACATCTGAAACCAGGCAAACAGGCTGTTTGGCTTTGTCCCATTGTCCACAGGTAACTGCTCATTTATCTTAACCTGAGGGAGGAAGGAAAGGTGCCCACCTTCCAAAATGGATCAGCTTCAGTGGGAAGAACAAGAGAGCAGTAAAGAAAAAACAAAACAAAAAACCGAAAACGATTCAAAAGGTAAAAAGAGAGCAGAATCGGTGGAGACCGATGGGGACGTTGTGCACACAGGCACACGAGGCAAATAAGAGGAGGTAAGGTTGGGCCTGAGGACAGCCACAGGCTGACGGGACAAGGGCGAGCAGAGAGGACCGACGGCATCTCTCGGTGCTGCAGGAAAGCAAGGAGCAGAACACAAACTACAAGGTACAAACTGCTGGGCTGTATTACTGGTTGTCTCTTTGGAATGACTTGCAAAATTTTAACAAGAGGGTGGGAGATAGGTAAGAGAAGCTGGGAAGCTAAGAAGCATCATGGAGTAAGCTATTTTCTTTTGGTATCAGAGACTTGAAAAGAGCTGCAGATCACTTAACAATATGAACAGAAAGTTTGTAGTTCCAACTTACACCTATGGAGCAAATCATTTCCCTTGGCTCTGTTTTGAAAGACCAAGAGCTTAACTTTGCCACCCACTAACAGGTGAAGACAGTCACAAATTTGGGGCACAATTTTAAATCACATTTCAGCCTTCACTTTCAGGTAAAATAACAATCCATTAGTCCCGTGACTCTGGAAGTTTCACTTTCCAAACTTAATCTCATGGCTTTTCCTCTATCCCTTCATTGCCATTTCTAGTGTATCTGGAAAAAAAAAAATCTAGCAGGCAGTCCAAAAATTTGTTCAACATTAGGCTTGAACTGGGCTTTTTGACAGGTGTTTTCATGATGATCCTACCACAACAGTGGTCTGCAAAACTCATTTAGTTTGTCTGGTTGTTAAATCACCTTCAAACTGAAAGCAGTTACTCTACATTAAATCAGGGTGGGCGAAACACTCCAACCACTGCATTTGCCCCATGCCCAAAGTGTAGAAGCCTGTGGTAAGAGCCTAACTCCAAAGACAGGAAACCCACTGTTTTGGATCATGTTCTCAGGTGTGTGTTCAGGAATTACTTGCCGCATTTAATCTTAAAACTCAGTAGTGCTGAATACTGAGTCCATTTTTTGAACAGTGCCCAATGTTTTTTCATAATGCACGTATGTAAGTTCTCTTCACTGTACACCATATGAAACTATTATTTTTATCATCATACAAGTTTTAGAGTTTTTTCTTCTGGCATCCCTAATGTCCGAAGAGTTCTGACTGTGTATTCCCAGGCATCAGAACTCTTGAATTTTCCATTAAGCTCATGACAACTGCAAACCCAAGATGAAGAATCTCTTAGGTGGCAGACAAGCACATAAAGAACAGGGCTGCCCCAAATACACCATGCTACAAATTAAAAGTTCCATGACTGCTTTCCAAATAAAAGAAAGTTAAAGGTAATAAAACTCTTCTTTGACTCAATATGCTGCAAATTCTTCATTTACCAAACACTTTAGGAGCACCAAGATAGAAAATGTATATGTATAAACAAATGAAAGCAAAGAATCCTAACAAGGATAGTTGTTCATTTTGATACCAACCTAATAAATTTGACAGCCAGGCCCAAGTCGGCTATACAGCAAGTTCCATTTTTCTTCACCAGGATGTTCTTACTTTTCAGATCCCGGTGGGAAATTGCTGGCTTGCCTTGTGTACTGAAGATCTCCGTGTGTAAGTGGCACAAGCCGCTGACAGAAGAGTAGGCTAGCTTCAGCATCGACTTCGTGTCCAGGGTGGTGGACTTCAAATAATCATAAAGGGAACCATTTTCATGGTAGTCCGTGATTAGGTACAACTGGGTCCAGGACCCTGTGCCTTTGATATCTGCAGCAATAAACCCTAAAAGGGGGGCAGGGGAGGGAGGAAGACAAACAAGTTTGGAGAGGAAGCATTTTCACTATTTTTTTAAAAATTAATGCATTTATTTGAAAGGGAGATTTATAGAGATAGAAGGATGGAAAGCGAGGTCTTCTGTCCACGGGTCATGCCCAGCCAGGGCTAGGTCAGCCTGAAGCCAACAGTTTCATGTGGGTTTCCCACATAGCTGCAGAGGCCTAGGCACTCTGTGCTGTCCTCCACTGCTTTCCCAGAAGTATTAGCAGGTAGCTGAACTGGAAGTGGAGCCTCTGGAACTTGTGCTAGCACTCATCCAGGATACTGGGGTCATGAGTGGTAGTTTAACTACTGCTCCATAAGCTAGCTCCAGATAGTGTTTGCTGAACATCAACAAGGAGTCATATTCTCAAATACGATCCTTTTCCCATTGGTGCCTTCTGTTTGCCATTTCAGTCCACTTTCTAATTATGCCAATGACTACTGAATTATTAACTCTAGACAGAGCAAGCAAAATTGGAGTGGTAAAGAAATATTAAGATGTCATATGTGAAAACATATTTTTAAACCAATTTATTTATTTGCAGGCAGGAGAGAAAGAAAGAGCTGCCATCTGCTTGTTCTAACGCCCATAATGGCTGGAGATGGGTTATGCTAAAGCCAAGAATGAGGAATGCAATCCAGGTCAACCACAAAGGCAGCCAAAACCTGATCTTCTGAGCCATCACTGCTGTCTGCCAAGGTCTATGTCAGCAGGAGGGTGGGGTCAAGAGCTGAGGTGGGATTGAACCCAGTCATTCTGCTACAGGATGCAGGCTTCCTAACTTCTAACCTAAGTGTCTCCCACTCCCTCAGGATGCCTTACTGTTTGGTAGATGTTTCAATTTTTTTACATTGGGCCCGCTGGATATAATACACTGTTTACCAAAGAAGGATATTAAGGCATACACCTTGATTTAGACTGATTATGTCTAGCCTGAGAAAACTATAAAAAAGCACCAATGCTTAGCATACATTTTTGGGATAAATAAAACTGTAGATAACATTTATTATACATTTTTTACATTTAAGCCAAGATATACTCATTCAGTCTCTAGAAAATCCTATAAAATTCTGGTATGACATTTGCATTTGCTGTTCCCAAAGGGAAAAAGAGCAGGGAAAACTTTGCTTGCAGTTCCCCACTGACTGCCAGCCTTGCCCTTGTCACTCCTGGGAGGTTCCTGCTCCAGGCTTAGGAGGCTGGTGGGCTTATGCCAAGTAGAAAACGTGAGTATATTTCATAACAGCTCTAAGTAGATAGGTGCCTAGGTGGTGGCTGGCAGAAAAGCAGGGGAAGCTAGGAAGCCCTGGCCACTGCTCCCCACACCTGTACTCACCCAAAATGTTCTCGTGCCTCATCAACACTGTCTGGTAGATCTCGGTCTCTCTGAACCAGCTGGCCTCCTCTGTGGTGAAGAAGACTTTGACGGCCACCTTCTCGCCGCGCCACTTGCCCATCCAGACTTCCCCGTAGCGCCCTTTGCCGATCTGCTTCACCATCTGAATCTGCTTAGCTATTGTCCTTTGCACCTGTGAAATCCCAAAACACACTTTTTTTTTATTCACAGTACCACAGATTTGTTTTTCCTCCAGGCAAGAAACAATGCCGATGTAAGATGCCTAGCCAGTATTTTTTATAGACAAATTCATTGTATTCATTTATTAATTCATGTAATATCAAATCCATTCAAGGCAGACTATAAATGTTTCAAATAATGCTGCTAAACTGGTAACTATTTCATGCTGTTATGATTTTCACTGAGAAAAAAATCAGAATGGCTTCAGTATAATACAAAGAAGACATGATTTCAATTCCTCCTATTAGAGTGGGATATTTCATACTCTTAAAGGACTCTTGCTAACACATTCCTAATCATGGATAAAAGATAGGAAAACAAAATTGTAATGACTATATACAAGCAATACAGGAAATCTTGGGTTTGGGAGCAGGAAGAGGAAGAGCAAGCTCAGAAGGGAAAGGAGTTGAAACCCCATCCAGGAACAAAAGGCAGATACAAAAGCTAGGTGACCATCGGGGCAATGCGGGACAGCAGTACCAGCTTCCAGAGGCTGGATCCTGACCCTGTAAAACTACAGCACCTAAGCCCAGGCATTAGGCAGGGACTGCCCAACGGTGCAACACATGTCCTATAGCTGGGCAGCACACCACAGCTCCCAGCAAAGACAAATGCCAAGCCTCTCATGAGGGAAGCACTGCGACAGGATTTCTCAATCCACAACAATGAATGAATAAGAAATTCCTGCCACCGTACCACCTGATGATGGATAAAACACAAGAAATAATCTCTTGAAATGCAGAGTTGGGCTCACAGGGAAACAAAGGAAACGTCCCAGGAGTCAGGAAGGGTGAGGAGGAAAGAAAGTAAGCAGAGGGAAAAAAGAAAGAGTATGAGGGAAGAACAGAACAGGGTCCTTAAAAGGAACAACCACAATCAATAAGTGTCAACAAAACACAGCCCACTGCACTCAAGCATTCAGAAAGCACCGTGGAATTTCCAGCTGTACAATACTAAGTGACTGGACTTGAAATCTATAAAGTAGTACATGGAATGAAAACTAAGCATGCAGGAGCAAAGTATTGAATATGATACTTCTGAGGTGGAATAGCTGATTGTCACAATCAAAAACACAAAAAAGAACGAGAGAACAGAAGAGATCCAAAAATCAAAGAAAGCTAACTTGCAGAGAAAGTATTTAACATGCTGGAGAGAATTCTGAGGACCTCTAAAGTGTAGCAGAGATAAGAGTAAGAAAATATGAAAAGTGGCACTCATGTTAAACATCTCCATAGATACAGTCATTGGCCATCTTTACCCAAACTGTTTGGAAACCTGTGATGTCAATGTTCCCAGAAGTGGAGCAGAAGTTCTAGACATCTGTGATAACTTTATATAACTTACAGGGCATGCATAAGGAACCAAAACACTGGGATACAATCATTGTCAAGATGGCTTTACAACAAGGAAATATGTCAAGCCTTTTCTGTTTTAACTTTAATTCTTGCAGAGATGATCTGAACAATCATTTCACAGTCATGCAGTAGACATGCCTTTCCCATCTCCAAGCCACACAACAGGATTAGGACAAGAACACTGAGGTGCGGGTGGGGGATGTTATCTAGAAATCACAGTTTGGTTCTTTCAACTAGACCTGCATTTATTTTATTTTCCAGAATGGTTGATTTTATCAAACCAAAAATTTTGAAAAAAAAATTCACTGCTAGAATTACTAAGGGCACAAATACCAGACTGAAAACAGATGGAGGAAAGAGAATTTCCTAAGGATTTTTATTCCCTAGAAAGTTGTTAAAAAATGAATCACTGATATGGCAAAAAATCACAACATCAACAGGAATAAGCAGGCAAGCTCATCTGAGGAGAGGCTCCTGCCGTGGGAGCCCAACGCGCCGAGGGCCTCTGGGGGTGTTCCCTTTCCAAGCCAGAGGACACCGCACAGGCTCTAAGCAGCTTAGAAGCCCAGGACGCAAGCAGAGAAACTGCAGAGACTTCCCACACCCTGTTCAAGAACTAGACTTAATTTACAGATGTTCCAAAGCATGACTCCTGTGTCTGTAAAATCTTTTGTTCAAATGAATAGTTTTGCACCTGCTTCTGTTCTAATGATAATATTGTTTTCTTATGACTGAAGGCAAGTCTTGACAGAACTGGCAATGCTCAACAGATTAGGAATGACAACTTCCCTCAAAGATGAAGTGTTACTAAATTAAATCCAGAAACTCAAAATACATTAGCTTCCTTTTTTTTCTTTTTTTAAATATCTGAAGAATGAAAAATAGAATTCAAAAAATTTTAAATCTGATTGTTTGATTCTGCAAATGTTTCTATTCTTTCTTAGCCTAAACTTTCATCCTATATTAGGTTATTAGATATTAATTTTAAAAATGCAGTTATTTAAATAAAATTTCTGGAAGATAGAGCCATTATAACAGTGATCCCCAAAGAGAAGCAAATATGTAAATATTTAGCGGCCAGTGGGATAGCACAACTGGCTGATCCTCCATGTGCAAGTGTTGGCATCCCATATGGGTGCTTGTTCATGTCCTGACTGTTCCACCTCCCATTCAGCTCACTGAATATGGCCAGGAAAAGCAGCAGAGGATGGCTCAAAGCCTGTACTCATGTGAAAGACCCAGAAGCTCCTGGTTCCTGGCTTTGGATTGGCTTAACTCTGGCCATTTGGGGAGTGAATCAGCAGATGGAAGATCTTTCCCTGTCTCTCCTTCTCTTTGCCAATGTGACTTTCAATAAAAATAAATAAATCTATAAGTATTTAAGAGGAGTTATCACTATTCCATGTTGTCATCTAGTGATTAGATATAATCTCTAATATTTAAATCCATGTACATATGACAGTGCTTCAAAAAGTTCATGAAATAATGGGTTTAAAAGGTAAGTTTTCCCTAATACACTAGTATAACCTAATATGCTAGTACAACCATTAGGGACGATATTATGGAGATTTCTCACATATCTGGATATAAATCTACCAGATGAGAGAAATGCAGTTCTGGGAATTTAATCAAATGAAATGAAATCAGTACATGAAAAACATTATCTCCCCCTGTTTATAGCAGCTTACTCAGCCATATAAAAGAATAAAACCCTTTATTTTGCAACAAAATGCATATAACTAGAGAGCACTACTCTTAGTGAAATAAGCCAGTTCCCCCAAAAAGGTGAATACCATGCTTTTCCTGATTTGTGGTGATGAAGTACAGGATATACACAGGCAATATATATAGCAAACTAACTTGATTGTAATCTACAGCCCCTGTTCTATGAGGAGCAGGTGCTTTTCTACTTTACTTACTGACTTCTTTAGTGGTAGGTTAGGCTTGTTATTATTAATTACATTTAAAGTTCATGATTGCAAATTTCAAAAAAAGAAAACAAGAGAAGAAAGGATGGAAGGGGAGGAGATAGAGAGGGCAGAGTTGGAAGTATCATTACGTTCTTAAAATTGTACATACAGGCCTGGGGCAATGGCTCAGTGCCTAAAATCCTGGCCTTGCAAGTGTCGGGATTGTATATGGGTACTGGATCGTGTCCCGGTTGCTCCACTTTCCATCCAGCTCCTGCTTTTGGCCTGGGAAAGCAGTGAAGGAAGACCCAAAGCCCTGGAACCCAGCACCTATGTGGGAGACCTGTGCTTGCTGGTGCATACAAGTATCTGTCCTGGGAATACCTCAGACGAAGTTTCTTTGGAGATCTACCCAATTGAAATGCCAGACTCAGAACCCTAACCATGAAGGGACAGAAGATGGAACAAGTTAATCAACCACCTCAGCTATAGGTTGGCAACAAAATACCGGGCAAATAGAGACGCTATGATGGACAATGTCAATTAATGGATTTTTCAACAACCTCATCGTGTTTGGAGAGGCAAGATTGGCAGCAATTTCAAAACTGGTGACCTATTGAAACCACTTCAATGAGTATCTTGGAGCATGCCCCACATGTGGGACTTGGGGTGGGTGGGAAATCAGGTGGGGCTTCTCCCTCAATATCCCCTTCTACCTCAGATATATGAAGGAAACAATATGGAAATAATAGTCTTACCCACTTTCCTGTAGCCCTTGACCCTTTATGCACAAATTAACCATGTAAAGATTGTTAAAATAAAAAATATTAAATAAAAAAAAGAAAAAAAAAGAATTATATTTGCTACATTTTAAATTCTGAAAACAAATAAATCAAGCACTTTGGTCCTAGAACTTATCCAATGACCTTTCAACTTCAGGAAATTATGTTGATCATACTGATAGAAATAACAATGACAGATCTTAAACATATCATTTGTTGCAGTACATAAAAGGTCACCAGTGGAATATAGGAAATAGAGACAACAAGTCCAAACTGGACCATAAAAATGTTCAGAGTTTACTAAGGAAAATAGTTTTACTGAAATCCCAAAAATCTTTCTGCATAAACGAAGCAAATACTTGTGCTATGAAACCAAGTGCCATGGACCTGTTTGACTGTCTCTTCAAGGCTCTGACAACCGCTACCCATCAGGAAGCTAAGCCTCTCCAGAATGGAAGGCCAAGACCTCACCCTGAAACATAAGCCCTGCAGCAGACACAGCCATTTTTCCTTTGTAGAAGAACTCAGTGCCCAGATGGCTGTCACATTCCAGCCTTCAATAGCCAGGATATCTATCCTTACCATGCTATCCTTACCGCAAGCAGAGGGAAGATGGGCTGATGTTTAATGTTTCCTAATCAGCTCTTTATCAGAATGTCTGAGGGTCTGGATTGTAACCCTACTCTTGCATTAAAACAATCACCTCGTCTCGATATGTCAAAATGTTATCAGGACAGCTGCACCTGCGATCTGATGTCCAGCTGACTGCGGGGAGCTTTCTGCTTGTCCAAGGCCTTATCTCTTTCAGTAAAAAGAAACCCAGCATTGACGGACTTTTCTTGCAAAAGACATTGCCTTTAAATTCAAGACATGTTTCTCTCCTTACCAGCAGAGGGAGGCCTGAGCCACTTCCCGAGCTCTGAGACTGCTGGATTAAGTCTCTCAGCGACTCTCCTGGAGGAATGTAAGTTTCGTCTTGTTCTAATCCAATGCTGTACCGGGGCCTGGCTTCTTGCCTTCTATACCTGAAGAAGGAAAGATGTAGAGAATCTTAGAGAGCAGGATGCAATCACAGGGGTGAAGGCTTCCAGATAAAAAGAAATCACATTATTCATTTTAGCATTATCAATATAAAATTAAATGCTTAGTGTCCATTATTCTTAGCATTTCTAAAATGCAAACGGTAATTATTTTGCTAGCCTGACTTAAGAATAAACTACACGTTTTGACTCTGTGACATCCACTTACAAGTTTTCTTCTCTATTCCTTTTATTAGCTTTCATCCAAGCACACTGCATTCTGCCAATTTTTCCAAATGGCTTTAATGTGCATTCCCTAAAATCTTCTAAGGCCCTTAATTTAAGATGTAAACTTTTGGTCTGTAGCAAACATCACAACTAACTCTTGCATAAAGTAATCCAGAAAAGCAGTATCAGAAGCAGTAAAATTAAATACTAAAAATATTCTGTCAATTTAGTTTGGAAATCAGTTTAATCTTCTCATTTTCAGAAAATCACCAATTCACATTAAATTGCTTAAAAGGCACAGTATATGAATATAATGATGCTTGATATTTCACAACCTAGAAAATAAGTTCTGAGGTAACTAATATGATTTATAATGCTCAGAGTTAACTTCTAATATTCTGACATTTTATTTTAGTAGCTAACCCACTCCATAATACCTTTAATATTAATGTTAGAAGGAAATTTTTAGCTCAAGAACAAATTACTGGCATCATCCTACTTCAACATGGTCACTTTTCTGCTTAGATCTGAAACTAAGTAGCAACAAGGTCCCAAATTCCTCAACAAAACTAGTTAGCCCCAGGAGGAAATATTTATGTGGACAGTTTTGATGTCTGAAGAAGAAATGAACTGGGTTTCTGTCTGTTGTTTCAATTGAACAAATACATATCAACTGTAACAGACAGCGTCAGTTCTGTGTACATATACACAGGTTAGCTGTGGCGGAAAACACTAACAGACAGAAGCAGCAGAACATGAGTGTGAGACACAGGGAGCAGTAAGTGCTCCATCTCCATCCTGGAAACTTACCTGAAGTAGCAGAAGAGAATGATAAGGACCAAGAGCAAACTACAGACAGTCACAGATATGAGTAGGGCTTTATGGTGGATGGGTCCATCGACAAAATCTGAAATGAACAAGATGAACAGCCATCAGGCACAGAAGGCTCCCAGTTACAAAGTCAGGGGAATAGCTCTTTCCAGAGGACTTGTTAAGCATCACAGGCAAAAATGAAATATCTTTTCCATATACTCATTTTTAAGAGATATGAAAGGAAGTGTAATAGGGATGGAGGAAAGGAAGGAGGAAAGGAGGGAGAGAGGAAGGGAAGAGAGAGGAATAAAGAGGAAAAGGGTCTGACTTCCAATCTTTACTGGTTCACTCTCCAAATGGCTACTGAGATAGCCCCCAAAGCCCCAAAGCCAACAGTCAAGAACTCCTGCCAGGCAGGCCTCATACAAGGGTGCAGGGGCCCAAGTGCATGGGCTGTCTTCTGCTCTTTTCCCACACACATTAGCTGGAGAAGAAGCAGACTAGCTATGACTCAACTGGCACCTGTGTGGGATGCTGGTGTCACAAATAGCAGCTTAACCTGCTTTACTGTAGCACTAGTCCCAGCATGTTAAATGACAGCAAACACACACATCAAAATTACATATTTGATTAGCATGACTGATGACTCATTCAGGCACACATTTCTACTCTGGAGGGAATGAGCTGGACACCACATGAAACCACAGAAAAGAATACGAACACAGGTGAATGCATCATGGTACTGCAAATAAGAGCAGGAAGGTGATGAGCTTACAGGCTCAATTCACGGGGTGTCAGGACCACCCTGGGCACACGTTTGGATACAAGTGAATTTATGTTCATTGTAGAGGCAACAGAAAGTCATCTTATGTTGGGCAGAATGGAAAAGGATGCCTCAAAAGTGGCCTGAGAGACTATGTGTGTGAGCATCACTTTAAGTACAAATGCCCTTCAAAAATACATAGCTTTACTCTTCTTACATGGAATCGCATTTTAAAGGAATGCCTTTCTTCCAGCCAAGGATGTGACAGCTTAACAAAACCAACTATGACATACTATTTGTTAGAATTCCACTTTTTGACTAATCTGGCTCACTCCAATCATGCATTTTCACACTTTACACAAGTATAAAAGACTTAGGGGTATTTAATACACAAGTTTAATTACTGATTTTAATCCAAGAGATTTTTTACTCAAAGTATTTTATTATTGTGGATGGTTTTCATACAGGAGACCTCTGGAGAAACATGACAGAAAACATGTACAATTATATGGTAATTGAATTAGCCATGTTCTTACTAATACAATCACATGCCATTGACAACAGGATTGCTGCTATTTGTTTTTAAATGCTTATATATTTATTGATTGATTTGTAATGGCAGAGGGACAGAAAACTCCACATGCTTGAAACAACTCAGGGTAGACTGAATTCAAAATTTAGAAACTCAATCTAGGTCTCCCCAAAGGGGGCCAGGAGATAAAAACTTGCCATTTCCTGATCATTTGGGAAAAACTGCCGCTAACCCTTTAGTTTTTGCTATTATAGTATCATTTCAAGAACAAAATATGTTAATGTGTAAAGTAATTACACATTAGTATGATTTTTAATGATTATGTAGTAATGTACATACTGACATTCTGATCAGAGAGCCACTCTTTAGTTATCATGCAGTCAGGAAATTTCAAAGATTTTGCTATGACACTTCTTTATAATGATAAATAAATTTATAATAATAAATTTATTTATAATAATAAATAAAGTTCTGTAATGAACACTCCTAAGCATGTACCTTGCCCATGTCACTGATTACTTCAACTGAGATTTCTAGAATTTGAAATAATAGCTCAAGGACGTGTATTTTAACGCTTCTCAAACACATTATCAAATATTCTTCAAAAAGATTATATTAATGCCCTTAACCAATATTTCTTAAGATTTTACCATACGAGATTTAGCTTTCTTGCTCCCTCACTGCCTGTCTATTTTCTCTCTGTGCATTTTATATACACAGACATGAAAGCACGAATATAAAAAGTTGTACTCCTGTGTATTTTCATTTACTTATTTATTTGTATTATTTTTGGATCATTTGAAGTTAAGAAAACAATATATCCATGTATTTATAAATGTGTCCTAAAAAAAGTCCACTGTCTTACAAACACTAGTTTAACTAGACAACTAATTTAATTAGCGTGAACCAATAAGTTGAAAATAAATACTATCTTGAAATATTTCAGAAAAAGCTTATGTTATTATTAACTACAATTCATGAATCTTAATACTGTTTTGTTGCCTAAATATCACCAGTTCATATTATGATTTACTCATGCGTCTAATATCAATGTTCAACAACTGCTTTTATTTCATGCTACTTGCAAAGCACTAATCTGGTGTCCTTCTATCACGAATGAATGAAAGATCAATACAAAGAAGTGGTCTTACTACTAATAAACTTAAAAACGTTGCTAATTATCCAGCAAAAATGAAGGCCAGGAACTTGAATCATTGTGATAAATGTCCCCCAAAGCCATTAATTAATCTTAAATGCAAAATGGGTCACAGATGAACAATGTATGTATTATTTGAAACCCACAGTTTAGTGAATACTGAGTAATTTTTAAGCTCTCAAATTAGCCTAGATTTTATACAATGTTAAACTTTTTCCATCATTTTCTACATATACATGCCCAGGCTGCCAATGGTACTAAATCTTAATGTGTATCTTCAGTTAATAAAACATAACAGAAGCCCGATTTTGCAGAAATCAAAGCAACTTTTAGACACCAGATCAGAACTAGAACAAATCACACCATCAGTCAATTTACAAGCACAGAATAATTTCCCATTTCAGTGGTGCACTCTCACTGAAACTCTGCCTCATTGCCTTTTACAGATCACATTCATGCAGAATACAGACTCTCCCCTTGAACTGCAAGATCATCGTACATCCCACTCCTCTTACTCTGCTTCTGACTCACCAGAGCAGTGAGAACACGGAGGAAGTGAGGGATTCCTTCCTTAGCCCCCCAGCCCTCATTCAAGGCTCACCTTACCTTCCTATTTTACTTCCCTTTGCCCCAATAACCCTGTTCCCCCCAGTCTCCTCTACTGCCTCCTTGTCTTCCCTCGGGAGTAGGCGATCCTTATCAATAAGCCTTTTGTTGCTGTTGGTCATGCTGGTCATGTTTTAATCTGCCATTACCTGTGCGCGGGAGCATTAACAATGTAAACATTCAAGTCACTGCCAGGGTCTGGGAAAGGCAACACTTTCAGATGCCTATCAGGAAAAGAGCCCAGGCAGCAGTTCTCTGGGGGCAGTGGACTTCAACCTGCGCTGTCACTCCAGCTGCTCAGAAAAGTGGAGCCAAACGCTCCCCCGGGGAAGAGGCAAGCAGCAATCAGCAGTGGTTGTGCTCTGTCACTGCCATCAGCCTGGCCATATGCAGAGCTGTGGCTTGTGACTGCTTACAATGAATGCCAGCTCTGTCTGTAGCAGAATGGAAGATGGGTCGGAACTGCAATAAGAACCTGGAGCGAAGAATCAGGGAGCGAGCCAGAATCTGGGAAATAAGTACCTGTCCCAGGACACCTGTAACACAGCCTCGGTATTGCAGTCACGGATAAAGAGGGAGCCATATTTCTACAAACAGAGTGCAAAAAGCAAGTGAAGAATGGATTCTTGTCAGGGGATTTTAATCCACAAGTAATTCCATACAGCTTCAGATCTATTATCAATAGAGATTCCCTCTTAAGCTGCAGAAATAAATTCTGTTGAAGAACCAAAATGTTAACACAGCTTTCCCTGGAACAACCAACGTTTAGAATTCTTTTTAAAATATGTTTTTATTTTGAATTTTGGATTATGTGATACAATTTCGTACAGGCTGGGATTCCACCCCAAACTCCCAACACCCATCAGATTTTTCCCATTTTGTTTCAAGACTGTATACTTCTTGATAAGAAATGAGATCAAGACAGAATTTTTATATTCAGGTCATTGTATTCAACAAGAAAGAAAAAACAACTTCTACATTCCTTTCCTGTATCCCATGCACAAATTTAAACTGAAATTCCAAAATAATTAAGAGCAAGACATTACAAGAAATGTTAGTGCTTATACTCCAGAAGGAGGTTCAGCTATGACGTGTGTCCCAGATCTTTGGGCAAAAAACAGTCATTTGTAGAGGAACTCCTGACACTCAGCTCCACAGCCTGCACACTATCACACAGTTCACCTGTCTGTGCTGAGAACATGGGAGAAATTTCCCTGCTAAAGTACATGCTACCTGTAGAGCATAATTTCCAGGTGGCAGTACCTAAGGGTAGGTATTTAATTCCTTACATACTTATTTTATTTGAGAAGAAGTCAGCAGGTAGGGGGGGAGTAGAAAGAAGGGGGAGAAGAAGGGGAAGGCAGAGGGAGGGAGGAGGTGAGGAGAGAAAGAGAGAGAGAGATGAATGAATATGTATCTCCAGTTGCTGCTTCATTCCATAGATGCCCACGATGACCAGGGCTGAACGGACGCTGCATCTGGAAGCTGGGAACTCCTCCAGGTCTCGCTTGTGTCAGGACTCCAACTACTGGAGCCCTCATCTCCGGCATTAGAAGATGTATTAGCAGGAACCAGGAGGAGCTGGACTAGAACCCTGGCATTCAAAACTGGGGTGTGGGTGTCCCAAGTGCTCTTAAATGCTAGGTCTAAAACAATCAAAGGATTAAAAACAATTTTTTTTGAAAGAAGCAGCTTGAATCCTATTTTCAAGAGTTCAAAATAAGATATGAAATAAGATAATTTTTTAGCTTTAGAAATTTTTTAATTTGCCTATAAGGGCTTAACTACACAGGCATTACATGTACACAGGCATTATTTCTGATAAATTCCTATAAAACCTCTAGGTAGTGTATATGAGTAATTCTCATATTTAAACATTTAAACTTCTGCTGATTTCAAAAAAATAGAAAAATGTTATCGTGCAAAAGTCAGAACAAAGGATAACACTTCATAAAGCAACACTCATTTCAACATCAACCCATGGCACCCTGAAGTGCTCGTTACAGAAAACAAATCTAAGAAGCAGTAACTCAGCAATTTGGGTGGGAGGTTGTTCAACACACTGGCCACCCTCCTGGACAAGGCAGGGACATGCAGAATCTGCACCAAGCCACCTGACACTCACCCTGAGGCTCGCCACTAGCCCCAGCGCCCCCAGAGTCCACTGTCACCAATCAAGCACTCAGGCAGCTAGCCATCACTGCATCAGCACTGAAGGCCTTAATATCTGTACAGACTTCCCTTCCTACTCTAGCTGTTGGACCACAGAGCTCCCGGGTTGCATTTGCTCATGTCTAGTGAAGGTGCTGTATTTGGTTCCATTATGTACATGTTTTGTCCTTTAAAATGACAGTTATTCCAAAGATTATTTTGCTGGAGGTGCAGTGAAATACAAAACAACCTATACTACCCACAGGCTCTGCAAACCTAGCAGAGTTCATGCATTTTAAACAGAGGAAAGGGAAAGGGCATTGCAGGGCATGCCCCCAGCTAATGCTGGGCTACCTGGCATGGAGAGCCACCCCCGCTTCCGATCCTATTTCCTGGTTATTAGCACTCTGGAAAGCAGCAGATAATAGCTCAAATGCTTGAGTCTCTGCCACCCATTGGGGAAGACACTGGTAGAGTCCCAAGCTCCTATTTCAACTTGGCTCAGTCACCAGATACTGCAGGCATTTGGGGAGTGAACCTGTATATGGCAGATCTTTTCAAATAACTGATAAATTAATAAGCTGAAAACAAATTTGAAAGTGGAAGAAACAGTCCTAAGTACCACATTGGGTCATTGAAAGGCTCCAAGGAGTTCATTAAAGTAATACCCAGCACAATGCTTGCATTAATTACATATTTTGTTTTTTAAGATTTATGTATCTATTTATTTATTCATTCCAAAGGTAAAGAGAGAGATTGTCCAGCCACTGGTTCACTCCCCAAATGGTTGTAATGGCCAGGGATAGGCCAGGCCCAAGTCAGGAGATTCACCTTGGTCTACCATCGCCAGGAATAGACCCTATGGGATGCAAGCATTGCAGCTAGTGGCTTACCTCACTACACCGTTACACCAGACTCGAATTTCAAAATCTAAATTTACTTAGTCATTTCTGCCTCATTAACACAGTAAATTCATCTTCAAAGTTTTACTTATTCAAGCTTTACTTCTCTGAATCTATGTTGACATCCTCCAATCCCCAACAGAACCAGCCAACCAGCCACTTTTCTCAAGTATCCTGAATAATACGTCGTAATCTAACTTACTACTGACACATTCATTATGAAACATAATTTTGACATGCTTCTTTCTCAGATCCCATGAGAAAAATAACTGTTCATACATTTTTATATTGCTAACTCCTAGAATGTTGATTAGCCAAAGAAAAACTGAGGTTTGATGTGAGTTACTATGAATTCATTCTGTACAGCTTCCTAGGCTGTATTACGTTAACAGGACAAATATCACATTACAAAAGTCATGAACTCCCACTATATTTTATCAGAAACATCTACTCTCAAGAAAACAGGTGAATTTTGAAGGATCATTTCAAGGAACTCCTTCAAGAGATAGGACATGAATCTCTCTCAAAATTACAAACCCCCTATACTCTGATGATGGCCAGGAGAAACAGCAAAATGTGGAATGTGATTCTAACAGAAAGTCTTTGGGGATGCACAATTTATCTTTCTTAATGAATAACCCTTAAGTGTGTTTTTGAATTTAAAAAGCACATTTAGACATCTTTCCATTTTATTGATATATATACTAATATTAGACTAAAAAGCACTCAAGTGTGGAGAAAATTAAATACCATATAGCAAGTAATCTTGTAGTTCTTTATAAGGTCTGTACACTTTAATTTACGAGTTAAAAAAAGTGAAAGAGAGACTAAGATCTTGCATCCACTTTTGGCTCTCACCATCAGGGCGAGGCTAAAGCAAGAAGCTGAGAACTCCAGTCAGGTTTCCCACACAAGTGGCAGGGATGCACGGGCAATCATCTGACGGCTACCCAAGCAGTATGACTTTAGTGAAAGGCAACTTCAAAGTAATGTCTAGTGTCGAACATGAAGCACGGTCATCTTCTCCTATTCTCCCATAAGAGATCGCAAGCTTCAGGAATCTTCATTTTCTGAAGGGAAGTCTATAGAGATGAAAATCCAAAGACCCTTAAGAGTAACATCACCAACAACTGTTTTTCCAAGCATTGCTTGCATTGCCTTTGAATGTCAGCTTTGTGTTTTACACCTATGCTAGCCATATAAATACTATAGTACAGTTGGATCAATGTGGAACACAGAATGAATCCAGTTTTTATGGTCATCATGCCTAAAGCTTTTCCTACCAGGAGCTTTGCTTGCCTCACCTCTGTTTTTCAATGGCGGCAGTGTGGGGTGTAGATCCTTGTTGCATTCATTCCTTTCTGTGCAGCATTCAATGGATCTTCTTTGATGAGGAATGGGGGTATCCTAAAATGGAACCCACACAGTTATAATCAGCTTTCTCTAAAGTAAAAAAAAAAAAATCAAGTAATCTAAAATGTAAGATCACTACTTAACAAACTCATAATCATTTTGTTTAGATATCTGGAAGACACAGGGAGAGACAGAACTTCCATCTTCTGGTTTACTCCCTGAATGACCACAACAGCAGGAGTTAGGCCAGAGTGAAGCTAGGACTGTTGAGCTTCTTCCTAGTCTCCCACATGAATGCAGGGGGCCAATCACTTGGGTCATGCTACGTTGCTTTCCCAGGCACATTATCAAGGAGCTGGAGTGGACATGGAGCAGCCAGAACACAAACCACTATTCACATGAGACACCTGTGCTGCAGGCTGTGACTTTGTCAACTATGCAACCACCCCAGCCCCAGAAACCTTTGTAATTTGACAAATTACGACTATGTTTGTGATAAACTGAGCAAGGAGCTTTGGCTTAATGCAGCGGTCCAATCTGGATTCTGAGGAAAATAAACCAATGGAACATAAAGCAGCAAGTTAACAGTAAAGATGAAGGGCATTTGGTTACAAATGCAGTGAGAACTGACCATCTGAGAATTTTCCATAATTTTTCTAAACAACTGAAAGTAAGGGAAACATTGCTTTGTGTTGTTTGAGTTGTTGGGAACGTAGCCAGTGGAAGTTTACAAAGTAGTATCAGATTACCCGACACTGAAAGTCTGAGCCTTCTAATCCAAGACATCCAGAAGTGACCACGGGCATTCCAGAATCATCTTCTTCAATCATTGTGAAACAATATCCGTCTGTGCTGAAGACAAGAGAGAGATTTAGAGAGAAAAGAAAAAACATGAATACACGCTTGCCTGTGTGTTCAGGGAAGAAGGGAATGAATGCTGTATGTCATCTGTTTCATTACAATCAAGATCAATGATTAGTTACAGGCTATAATCTGTTACCATCTAGTTTCATAAAAAGCGATTTAGTTGCCATTAAAAACAACGGGTAGCATCTCCTTTCTCTGGAAACTTGTGAGAAGCAAGGATCCAAAATAGCCACGTGACAGGCAGTATGCCTTGCTGGCAGGGACCACCTCCATGAATGACGGAATTTCCCCTGACTCCCACAGAGACATTAGTCTTCTAGACAAATTCAGACAAGTCTGTGAGAAAGACAGCATTATATGGGATGAGGGTTTAAGGCGGCATGCATAATCTCCCAAAGGCATATGGTGATTTAGAGGAAGAAAAGAGTTTGCTGTAGAATGTCCATGCGGGTCACACTTGACCTGAGATAGTGGAATACACTTAGTCATTTCAGGGCACAAACACTAAGAACAGATGGAAGACAGGGCAGCACAAGTGAGGTGGCACAGCTTTGTACTGAATACCGATGCCTCTGGGTAAAGCTTGTCACACCAACCCAATTCCCTTGGCTGTAAGCAGTGTAGGCCTGGGCTGGGTTGGGATTAAGCAATGATAACAGAAAGAAGGCACATTCACAAACCGGCAAAAGCAAATAAACCATTTTTACACTTTCTCTGCAAGAGTTTTTTAATCTATTAAAAGTAACATTTACTTATTTTTTTGACATCCATTTCAATAGTGATGAAAAGAAAGGAAGCTTTCTGTTTTACAGATGGGGGCGCTGAAGTGCTGAAAAGCAAAGAAATGTGTACAAGGTCAAAACCCACAGAGTTAAAGGATCAGGCCTTGAATCAAAGTTCTTTTCCTTCATTCCCACATATTCCCTGCTACAGCCTCCTGGGACTCACACAGGAAGCTAGAATTGTTAAATGCAGAAGCGTCTATAAGCAGATTCCACTGCCTTCACAAGCTGGTGTGATGACTGTCTTCAGATCCCCAGTATAAACTGTCTTCAGATCCCCAGTATAAGCAACACAGCACTGCTACTGCATGTCTTAACAAATAAAGTACAAAACGGTGGCTTCTTTTTTTTTTTTTTTAATCTCCTACACCTGGTGTCTAAGACAGACATGGCAATGTGGCCTGGAAGGCCCTGGAAGACAGCACTGAGACTGTACTAGACGTGATCGCTGGGTTAATCTACTCTGTATTAGTGATAGCACATTCTGCCATATATTAGCCTTTCAGTTATCAACAACACCTTAAAGAACTGTTTTATCTGATTTATAAACTTCAAGTGATCCAAAATACCTCAGTTTATAAAAACTAAAACATAAGAATAAATAGCCAGGAAGAACCATTGATAATTCTCTTTGTTAGACCAAGGCCAAATTCATGTACGTGGAAAAAAGTGCCTCCCAAAGGCCCTTGTTACGTGTTCTCTGGGTTTTTTTTAAATCATTTACTTATATTACTATGAAAACGTACAGCATGTAAACACTGAATGAAGTAATCTGTAAAATAATTGTTCAATGGAAATTTATTTCAATATGAATAAGTGATGTTCACGTGACGGTATTACTCATTTTGTACATTCTTTTGCATTTATCATCAAAACTAAAACTTAGAAATTAGCAGGAATAAGAGTTATCCTAATTTTCTGGTGTGAGAAATTCATGAGCACAAGATTTACTCATCCCAAAAGCCAATTTCTTCTTAATCACATGCTTCTGTTACTCATGATTAAATATAGGGAAATGTACTTCTAGTAATTGGTAAGAATCTATACAGGGGAAAAAATAGGAATATCCTAATAAGTAAAGCTGTTGGACAGTTGTTGCTTCAATGTCCTGGAAGACACAGGAAATAATTTGTGAGCTTCTCTCTGAAAAGGTTATCTTGCAAGAAACTTTAACTGGAAAGTAGCACTGTCTTCATAGTTTAAGGATGACTTGAGAACTTGCAATTCTCAATCAAGCAAATAGGAATAAAAAGCGGTATTCCTGAGGTGGAACAACAACCCAACCCACCCTGTCGAGATGGCTTCTGGCTTGCACAAAGAAATTTTATCAGTAGTTCATCTGAACAAGCTACTGATGCGTGGTTTCCATGTGTACCCACTGTTTTATATGCACAGATGGCTAGCAACTATTCCCAGGGTGTTGGAGTTGATGAGAAGAAAGAAAGAATCTTGAAGGAAGTCATAGCTTGAATAACTGCAGGCAAAACTGAGGCTAAAAAGATGTCCACACGAATATAGTGCTATTCTACTGAGGGTTTTTTTTTTTAACTATGATAACGATTATAAATGCAAAGGCCAGTTGAAAATTTAAAGGGTATGCGAAGTTCAGTAGTTGTAATCAAACTTTGGTTAAAATGCTCAAGTGGATTGCCCAGTATCCCAAAAGCAAAGGAGTGCCTAGAACATTTGAAAGATCATCGGAGGCTTCACTACTTAAATGGAATTTTCAGTGTGCCCAAGTGAACACACATCCTGGCCAGAGCTAGTGTCCTTGTTTGCAAGCTTTGAGAAACCAAGTAATACTTTTTATAGGCAGAGATGTGTCCAAAAGTGGCCGGGCTTGCCTCCTCTCATTTCAGATCAAATGGATTGATCACAGCTTTCTGGAGCCCAACCTGTCATTAGTTTTGCAGAGTGTTTAAAAACTGACCTCATAGGTATCCAGAACTGCACTACAGCATCTGTTTACAATGAAAGTACATTGTGTATAAGGTTGGCCAAAGCTTTGGTTCCTTGAGCCCTATTCTTCTAAGATGCTGGTTCTACACTGAAAACCTCAGAGCTGTTCACAAAAACAGCTTGCATGGTTGTGGGGAGACTACTGTAGCACTTTCCCTCCCAGTAGAACAGATGTTTATGAAGATTAACTTAACTATAAAGTAATTTTAAGATACTAGCTTAAAAACCATTATGTGCTCTGCTCAATGGCTGATAGGGAGCTTTAAAGCATGATTTGAAATGTGCTCTTAGCAAAAATTAATTACCTAAATGAGTATACCTGCTCCAATGCATTTGCCTGCCAGGAATAAGTTCTCTTAATTAATTGGTACACTATCCAATTCACTACGTGAGCAAACATTCTTTTAAAATTCTTTTAAGGATCAATTAGTTTTAAATGGACAATCTTAACCCATATAGTTAAACACCCTTGAGAATACTGTATTTTATAAAAAAAAAAATCAACTTCAGGGTAGGCCTCCGGCAAAGTGATGAAGCTGCCAGTTGGGAAAACTGCATCTCACAACAGCCTGGGTTCGAGTCCTGGCTTTGCTCTTAATTGCAGCTTCTTGCTAAAGCACCTCCTGGGAGGCCATAGGTGGTGGCTCAAATAGTTGATCACTGTTCACATGGGAAACTCAGACTGAATTCCCAATTCCTGGCTTCAACCTGGCCCAGCCATGGCAGCTGTTGGATTTGGTGAGTGAACCAGCATATGGAAGATTTACGTAGGTTTGTCCACACATATATCTGTCTCTCTCCCTTCATTTCTAATAAATAAAAAAATCAAGTAAGTCATCTATTTCACATTCAGGAGAACTAAGTTTCCCAGCTTTTGTCACAGGAAATGTCAAAGAGGCACACAAGTTTTAGTGTTGCTATGTTCAATTCACATAGCTTTTCATTCACTGGAAGAACTGAAAGCAGCCTGTTTTGTTAGTCTACACTATGATCTGCACTGTGCGGGACTCGGGCACAACTGGGCTGCAAACACCAGGGTGAGAATGATGAAGTGTGGCTTTGAGGGGGTCTGTGCTGCCAAGCCTAGAGGAGGGGGTAGCACTTGGCTTCAAGCAGCAGCGATGTAATGATAAGTTCGTAAATGTTTTCTACCAATTTGGAAGTAAGCCAACAAACATGATCAATGTAACAGAATTACAGAAGTCCTAAGACACTTCTGTTTTCTTCTCAACGTGTCTGATGAATGGATGGCCACAGTGCTAGAGGGAAAGGTGGTAAAAATAGACGTGGCTCTACTGTCACCTGCCCTAGCTGGTCCTCTAACAAGTCACTGTATCAGAGAAAGATGAGGTTATATTTAGGAAGGTACCTCAATGTGAGAAATGTCTTTATGGTTTATCTTCAAGAACAAGTCACTAGTACCCATCCTATTCTGGCACCCATATCAAACGGTGTATCATCTTGTTTATTTTTAAAATTTATTTTTCATGGAAAGGCATTTTTACATACATAAGGAGAGACAGAAAGATTTTCTCTCTGCTGGTTCACTCCACAAGTGGATGCAATGGTCAGAGCTGAGCCAATCTGAAGTCAAGAGCCAGGAACTTCTTCTGGATCTCCTAAGTGGGTGAATGGTCCCAAGGCTTTTGGCCATCCTCTACTACTTTCCCAGGCCACAAGCAAGGGGCTGGATAGGAAGTGGTTGCAACAGCAATCCAAAGCCAAGAGCCCGGAGATTCATTTTAGTCTCCCACATGGGTGCAGGGTCCCAAGAACTTCAGACATCCTCTGCTGCTTTCCCAGGCCACAAGCAGCTAACTGGATTGAAAACAGAGCAGATGAAATGTAAACTGGTTCCCCATAGGGTATGCTGGCATTTTGGTGGAAGCTTAGCCCACGATGCCATGTGCCAGTCCCTTGTTTCAGGTTTTACACCCGATAAGGATTGGCATTTTTCATCCCCAGTTCACTATATAGATTCAATGCTAAGGAAGTGTTGTAGCATGACTTTGCCTTCTTAACTCCAATCCACTTCATATGGAACTGTGTGAAAAATCAAACACTGGCTTCCTGTGATCAGCTAGCTTCCTTTTTCCCTCTGTGCCCTGTACAGATCCCTACATTATTAGCTCTCTTCTACATATAACAAAAAAATTTGGCCCATTCAGCACTCTCATTTGTGATTACTAAGAGGCACAAATGAAGTTTTTGCTTTAAAAATAAATTGTAGGGCCCAGAGTGGTGTCCCTGTGGCTAAAGTCATTGCTTTAAATGTGCCGGGATCCCATTTGGGTGTCATTTCTAATCCCAGTGGCCCCGCTCCCATCCAGCTCCCTGCTTGTGGCCTGGGAAAGCAGTCAAGAACAGCCCAAAGCTTTGGGACTCTGTACCCATATGGGAGACCTGGAAGAAGCTCCTGACTCGTGGTTACAGATCGGCCCAGCTCCAGCCACTGCAGTCACTTGGAGAGTGAATCAACAGATGCAATATCTTCCTTTCTGTCTCTCCTCCTCTCTGTATATCTGACTTTGCAATAAAAATAAATAAATCTTTTTTAAAAAATACACTGTAAGTGGGGCCTAGTGCAATGGCTGAATTGACTACTTCTCCTCCTCCTTCAAGCACCAATATTTCCATATGGGCACTGATTCACTTCCCAGATGTTCTACTGTTCATCCTGCTCCCTGTTTATGGCCTGGGAAAACTACAGAGGATGATTCAAAGCCTGGGGACCCTACACCCTTGTGAGAAATCTAGAAGAAGCTCCTGGCTTCCAATCAGCTCAACTCTGATCATTGTGGCCACTTGGGGAATGAACCAGCAGATGAGAGATCTTTCTCTCTGTCCTTCCTTCTCTCTGTAAATCTACCTTTCCAATAAATTTTTTTTAATCTTAAAAAAACTCATCATAAGTGACATTAAAGCCATAGTCCCATACAAATAAAGTTCTAGTAGAGGATCCAACCCTCTCATAAGTACAATGGTTTGAAATAAACATCTCCTACAAAAACAAAAAGAATCATGAAGGGTTAGATCAAACGGTAACAGCAGAAAACCCTTAATGGCTTACAATGATATTCAGCATGAAAGGTAAGACACACAAACCCAGACAACACCATGCACTTTAAATATTCTGAGACATCGGGTTAGCAGCAACCATCTGAAAACTCAGCCCATGACACTGAGCAAGAGGATTTAAAAAGGGTTAACATAAACTTTGTGAAAAGGCTCAAAGCCTCGAAGCTTTCTTATTGGCCCTGTAAATCTTCTAGGTACATAGTTGGAAACTTATCTAAATCCTCACATACACAGCCTAGTGTTGGTGCAAACACAATTTGATTTATTGCACATTAAATTCTGAAAATTCCCCAGGCAGGAGAATTCTTGGTCAAAATGAGTTAAGTATTAAATTTTATCCCTCAAAAAATGAGGCAAAATAATTCTCAGATATGGGTAGATTAGCAAGAGAACTCAGAAGAACTTGAGAAAGGGAATGAGACTGGGATAAAGATGGCACTGCAGATCATGTCAAGCAAAATAAGGGGAGATCTGCAAAGCCATACTGAATGACAAAGTTTAGATAGCACTTGCTGAACCAGGAATATGAAATGAAACATCAGCATAATGATATTCAAGGATTAAGAACCACTCAAGACTTTGTAGGATTCCAAGCCTGCAATAATGTCTGTGGTTCTAGACACAGAATCTGACAATGCAACTGGAAGGATTATAATGAAGAATGACAACCAATAGTACAAACAGAAGATGTACATTATCTTAAGGAAGACAGGACAATGCTTTACCCCTCACTTTGAAATGCTGAGGAGAGAGATATAGAGGAAGATATTCAGTATGATATAGTCATATTACATCCTCGAACGTGCATGCCATATGCAGTGGGGGCTATGGATCTTTGGAAGCAGACATATCTATATTTGACAGCAATCAAGGCAAGATTTACACTGGCATTGGTGTTGACTGGCACTACAACCAATGATGAGCTGTAGGGTTTATAAACCCCTAAATGCAGACAATGTCACCTGAGTTACCATGTGTCACTTACCTAGAACAATTTGGTTGACATCTGCCTGGTAAGCAGTCACAGGCCAGACAGACCACATTAGCCCTCATCTCAAGCATAAGAAAACATGCCTGTCTTCTCAATGTTGCTTTATCAGGAGTGCATGTCTAGCACTGAATTACTCAAGGGGCATCTTACTGCAGGCCAGCAAACTGGATACTGGTCTGCTAAGAGCTTAATACAAAAATGGAAACTTGTAGAACAATTTTAGAGAGTAACATTTATGTCTGTTGAAGCTAAAAAGTAACAGAAAAATAAGCATGTGTTTAACTACTTTTATTTTTAAAAACCTGTAAATTTTATTTGATTTCAGAGATACAGAGAAATCTTTTCTCGTCTCTGGACACTCCCCAAATGCCTGCAACAGTCAGTCTTGGGCCAAGCTGAAGCAGCGTTCTGGGAAATCAATCCCTATGTCTTCTTTGTGAGTGGAAGGGACTCATCCACATCATCTGTCACCTGCTGGAATTGGAAGCTAAGTAATACAGAAATGTAACCATTTCTATAGGAGATGTAGGCATTATAATCATTGCACCAAATGCTCACCCTGCAACTTCCCAACGCCGCATTTTCAATTTACTTCATCAATATAACAGTATAACTGCTGATTGAGAAGGAAAATCGTTCTAGCTGTAGTCAGCTGGAGAAAGACATGGAAGGCCAAGAGAAGAATGTAGACTCACAGGAATGGAGGTGGAAAACTTTGGCTTTATCTTCAGTGAAAAAAACCAGAAGGCCCCGGATGGCACATGACTGACTGCAGCTCACAGGAAGGTCAAATGCAGCCAGTGTCACCTCAACAAAGCGCATACGCATTTGACTGAAGAGTGAATGGTTCTCCCTTTGAGAATCAGCACTGAGTTTGGCTACTAACCACAAATAAGACTTTGAAATCTTGATTACAATTTTGGCATCATGTATCATTCCTATTGAACAATGACTTAACCCTTTAGATTCTCAGCCTCCTCATCTGAGGAATATGTTAGGTTCTTTACAGCAAGTAAAGATCATATAAATTGCAGGGTAAACATAGGCAAACCTTAGCATCCTGGCTTAGAACCCATGTTCTTTTCATGGCTTCCATTATGCCTGTTACTGTTTTCTCATCTGCTGTGTTTTCATTTTCTTTCTCTCTGCATGATAAACTGAAGATCTACAACAGAATAATTCACAGCCAATTCCAAACTGTTCTCCATCATCACTGTACTAAATATCTCTAAAATGCAGTTAATTATATCAATGTATCTGTAGGCCACATTTCAATTCTGGTCTTATTTGACGAACATCCAATACGGCTGCCCTTACTACCACCTTTGTGTACCTAGATTCAGCTTTACCACTAAATTTCAGTCTCTGGGGATTCCTGCTCTGGTAGATGGGATTGTACAATTGCTGGTCCTAACCCTTCACACTTCCCATTGGCCTTGGCTTCCCCTTGACACTGAGCTGGACTATCATCTGGCAGACTGACAGGTCATGATACAAATGTCTGAGATTGTTCCCTAATGTTCATGCAAGAAAGGGAATACTTGGATAACTGTTGATCCAAGAACAAAAGTGCTCAATAGGCCTTAAACCAAGCATCCACCTGACGTCAAGACCACCCACCTGCCTCTGAGCTCAGCACAGGAGTAGCCCTTACAAATCCCTAAATGAAAACATAAATGCCTTTAGAACTAAACTGCCATGTTTCTGTGTGTTCCTTTACCAGGAAACATCTATTAGTTCTCTACTTAGCCTGCCTCTTCTCCCATCTACTTCTTTGAAGATAAGTCCATATTTTACTACCTCTTTTTAAACATCTCTTGGAAAATGTGCAGAAAGCTCAAGGTTACATGTCCAAGCAGAAACTCAATTTTGTGCCTCCATCTTCTTTCACAGAAAAGCTCTGCTATGCAGCTAAAGCTACACCCAGAAACATCAAGGCTCCTCCTGTTCCCTTCCAACATCCAGTCCATCAACACAGAACTCGATTCCCTAAATATTTCTTAAGTACATGCAATTCTCTTCCTACTTTGGAATCATTTGCCTCCTTCCTTAAGATTTAGGCAGAATTAGAGACAGATCTTGTATCCATGGGTTCAATGCCCAAATGACCACAGTGGCTGGAATGGGCTAGGTTGAAGCCAGAAGCCTGTAACCCCAACTGGGCGTCCCACCGAGTTGTCAAAGATCCAAGGACTTGTGTCATCTTCTGCCGCCTTCTAGACACATCATCCCAGAGCTGACCTGAATTCAGGAGCAGTCAAGCCTGGAACCAGCATTTATAAGGCATGCTGATAATGCCGCTGGTGGCTGAAATCACTGAGCCACAATAATGGCCCAAATTTTCTTTCACATACTTGCTGAATTTACTTTTTCATTTTAAGTGTCCTTGATTTAACTTTACTCTGTTCCTAATACATATAATATTCTGCAGCAAACAATGTTTTCAACAAAAATAAGTCATATTATGCCAACAACCATGAATACTCCTGCTTAAACACCCATGTCCAATAGCTTTAAATCTCTTAGAAGCCAGATCAGCATTCTCAAGACAGTCTACCAGGCCACAGAACTCCTTTCCTGGCTGGAGGCTCCGCATCTACCATATCCTTCCTATTCTCTGTAGTCTAACGAAACCACTAGGCCTTTAACAGACCTCACTTTTCCCCACAACAAGAACTTTCCTCTGCAATGGCTCATGTGTTTTTTTTCCCCTGCACTTCCTCATAAACTAGCTTAGGAAACTTCAACGATTTATAAAGAAAACAGGACAAAAACGTTGATGTTAGGAGAGTTTTAAAAAATACCATAGGTGTGATCACCTCAATAGATCAAATAAGCTTGAAAGGAATCTTTCATGGTGACCAAAATGTCAGTGCTCACTAAGTTCCAGATTCTGGAGCTCTCTTGGCTTTAAATTTCATGACTGGAATTTTTGGATGTGCAACCTTCTTCATACCCTGCTTAGTGCAGGCATAAGATAAAGCACAAAGAAAGCAACGGGGGAAACCCAGCATTCAGCTCTTATTGATGCAGCTGGTTGACGAAGCCCCTGCAGGCTGCCTGGCCTGACTTTCTGGACTTCACAGCTGGCAGCACATCCCCTTGTGTGAGTCCCTGAGCTCTCTAGAGACTTCTGTCCTACTGTGACTTGTTCATTCTGAGGCCAACTGTCATCTGGCTAATGTATGCATGAATCCTTGATACTCTGACTTGATGAGGCCTTGGCTTTTACCCACCACTCTCCACACCTAGGGGGCAAATGCAGCTACAGTGATCAGCAAGGTAGATATGGCTAGAGAAACGTGTGTGAGCAGAACACACCAGCAAGCTGTTGGCAAATGTTATAAACCATTTAAAAGCATATGACAACCAACCAGAGAGTTGATGGTCTTGGATTTTTTTTTAACAATGTCTTTTCTAACATTAAGTGGCTGCACATAAGCTCTGTCACTATCCATTCTCTCCAAGTCACCATACGAATATTTCCAACAACTTCGTTTTTTCCAAAATACTAACTTCAGCAAAATGAGGATGTGGTTATATAAGAAACACGGCACAAGATCTGACAGTCTCTGCTACTGTACTGATTGTGGGGACCAGGTCTTTTGAAAGGAAACCAGTGTGCCTGGCCCTTGGCCCTGTGCCCTGTGTTTACATACATAGGTGCTGTCTGCAGGGAGGAAGGCCCTGAGAATAGCAGGTCAGGGTATGACACAGTTCTGTGTTTGTCCAGGCACAGGCATAGCTCTGACTGTTACTAAGATCAGCCGCTATTCTCCACAATGCCTGCTTGGCAACACTAGGTTCTGGGGTTGACAAAATGCAAGAATTTCTTATTAGCTCTAGGTTGCAGTGAGATATATTACCAACCTGCAAATATTGTTGACAGAGTCTTCTGGACAATGATGATGGCATTTACAACGCAGGATCTTCGGACGAGGGGTGGGCACTGTACTTTCACCATCCTCTTTCTTGGTGCCCACGTTTAATTTTCCTGAACTTCGCAAAAGCATGTTATCAAGGAAGTTTGCTGAAAGAAAAAGAGGATGCAAATTCACAAACTAGTATACAATCAGTCTACAAAACTCGGGTAAGACAAAAACTCAGCACAACACTACATTTCAACAGACCTGCCTTTCTTATCATATTTCACCTGCAGAAGTGATCACCTATGAGCTTATTGCTGCTTCCACCATCTGTGGTACAAGTCACTACAGCTGCAGTGGTAGACGTAGCTAGATGATGATCCTTGGTTAGCTTCATAAACTTCCTAGCTGCCCCTCATTCTTCTATCACTAACACGGAGACAATGACTCACCTGACCTTGGGTCTAAGGGTATCTGTTAGACTGATACCTGTTACACTTCAGGCACTGCTACAAGAACTCTCACACAAAATGTGTCAACACACAAACTGCCATCTTGATCAGTGCTTAAGTTAACATAGGTCTCACAACCGCATCTTGTCTACACTTAACCAATTTTTGACAAAAATATCTTCGCAAGATCACTGAATTTAAAAATTAAAATTATATCCCAGAATCACAAAATACATAATACATGTGTGTGATTTACATGGTTTTCTCCCAAATCACAAATGAATGCCTCCACACTGTTTACCTTTGACTAGGAGAAGTTTAGATGAATCCTGAGGTAATGTGTCCTGACTTTCTGCATATTAAGCTCCTAATAAAATTATGAAAGAGTAACATTTGAAGGAAAACACAAAAAAATATTAAATGCTTTAGTCAGCATTTTGGCTCTATACAATAAGCCTAATGTTTTTTGACATTTTCATCTACACATTCAGATGATTCCCTGACTTCATCAGCTCCCTATAAACGGTCTAGAAGTACCTGTGGACCAGCCTGTTACCTGCAGTACACCACCCGCTCAGAATCATTCTGATTCTCCAGAGCTCAGGTGAGCCCCAGAAAGTGCAAATTCAACATGACCTCATGTAATTTTGAGGGCAAGGACCCTAACCCTAACCCCACTCAACAGAAGCTAACAAATGATGTGTATAATATCACTTCTTCAACCAAACAATAGAATATGCAATATTGCTAAAAAATAGGATACTCTTTGAAGATTTATTTATTTTTATTACAAAGTCAGATATACAGAGAGGAGGAGAGACAGAGAAGAAGACCTTCCATCCAATGATTCACTCCCCAAGTGACTGCAACGGTCAGTGTTGCGCCAATCTGAAGCCAGGAGCCTCTTCTGGGTCTCCCACGTGGGTGCAGGGTCCCAAAGCTTTGGGCCGTCCTCAACTGCTTTCCCAGGCCACAAGCAGGGAGCTGGATGGGAAGTGGAGCTGCCAGGATTAGAACCAGCACACATATGCGATCCCAGTGTGTTCAAGGCGAGGACTTTAGCCGCTAGGCCACGCCACCAGGCCTGATACTCTTTAAAACAAATAAAGTGAAGCTAGACTTGCTCCTGCACCTTATTTTAAAGCTATCCATTATATATATATATATATATATATATATATTTTTTTTTTTTTTTTGCCACAAATGAGTTGTCAGCCTTTCGTTCTGCACAGGTGCCTATGTATCATCACGTCACAGCAGGTTCATCTTTAATTCTGGTTCTCAGAACTACTTCCCTCAAGGGATAAACTGATGGAAACAGAATATGTGAAACATATTAACACCTTGGTTTCACCCATACTAGAATCCCCTTTTCTGAAATTTTAAATAAAAATCATAGTTATTCATTCATTATGGAGATTATCTATCAAATAATCCCCAGGTACAACCTGTGTATCAGGCACAGACTGTGTAATTAGGAGGAGCTAAATAAACACATGAAGAATTCACCTCCTCATGGGAAAAGAAGCTGACTGAAATGCTGACATTGAATGGTCTGCAGAAAACAAAGCATCTTCACACAATTGGAAGTGAGAAATATTTTAATGTCCATGATTATCTTAAATTCAGAATTGATTTAAAGAATGTTATAAAATTCAGTTAAGTACATGTTTCTAAACTACATTAAAAAAATGACAATTCTAAATATGTATACATTTAGCATGGTGAGCCCTTTGTAGCTTGTGTGTGTATGGCACAAGGAAGAGTGTTAGATTCAAGTATAGAACAAAACGTATCATTATCAGATACTGCTGAAGTACAAATTCAGCAAAGCTTCAGAATCTCAAGTCCACAATCAAAAATCAAAGCAGTATTATACACCAATAGCAAACTGAAAACAAAAGAGCAATCCAATATTAAGTGGGCACAAGGAAAAAAAAAAAGAGACCAGAAATAAGTCTAACCAAGGAGGTGAAAGGTTGCTATGATGAAACCATAAAAACACTAATGAAAGAAACTGAAGAACAGCCTGTGTTCCTGGGTGGAAACAACCAATATTGCTAAAATGTTCAGATTATCCAATGCAATTTACAGATGCAATCAGATCTCCAGCAAAATATGAATGAAAATTTTCTCGGAAAAAAAAACAACTAAAATTTGTATGGAAAACACAAAAGATCCTGAACAGATAAAAAATAATGAAAGTAGGAGGTATTATACCACCTCATTTTAAAATACATTAAGAAAGCTCCAGTGAAACAACATGGTATTAATACTGACAGAGAGCATTGGAGCAGAACAGAGACCTAGAAGAAAATCCAGATATCAACAGCCAACCAATTTTTGATAGAGGTGATCAAAACAGGTTTACAATAAATGATGCTGTGAAACTGGCTGTAAGAATTAAGGGGCTGGTGCTTTGGCAGAGTAGGCAGAGCCTCTGCCGGCAGTGATAGTATCCAATGCGCTCATATGTGTCTGGTTTGAGTCATGGTTGTACCACTTCTAATTCAACCCTGTTAATGGCCTGGAAAGTCAGTGGAAGAAGGCCCAAGTCCTTGGGCCCCCAGAAGAAGCTCCTGGTTCCTGGTTTCAGATTGGCCCAGTTCTGCTAATGTGACAAATTGGGGAGTGAACCAGCAGATGGTAGACCAACCTCTCTGTAACTCTACCTTTCAAATAAAAACACATCAATCAAGATAAAAAGAAATGTTAGACTCTGCATGATCTATGCCCACAATGAAGAAATGGTAACTGGTTATGAACTGTACTGCTGTAACAATATGGAGAAATTCAATATAGGGGAAGGGCTTGCGGAGGGGTTGAAGGAATCCCAGAGCCTATGAATCTGAGTCATAAAATGAAATAAATAAAAAAAAGAATTGATATCTCTTATGTACAAATATTAGGTAAACATACTCAAACAATTCAATATTTCAAACAAATAATTCAATTAAACATAGAAAGATCTAAACACATTTTTTGAAAATAAAGCAATGGCAAAATGTACATTAAGCAATACTTAACAACATAATCATCAGACAAACACAAATCAAGACCACAATGGATTATCACCTCACTCAAGTTGGAGGGCCACTATCAGAAAGATTTAAAGATAATAACTGTTGGGCCCGGCGTGTTGGCCTGGTGGATAAAGTACTTATCTTGCATGCTGGGATCCCATATGGGTGCCATTTCTAATCCCAGTAACTCTGCTCCCATCCAGCTCCCTGCTTGTAGCCTGGGAAAGCAGTCACAGACAGCCCAAAGCCTTGGGATCCTGCACCCATGTGGGAGACTCGGAAGAATCTCTGGGCTCCTGGCTTTGGATCAGCTCAGCTCTGGCAGTTTCAGTCACTTGGAGAGTGAATCATTCGACAGAAGATCATGCTGTCTCTCCTCTTTGTATATCAGGCTTTACAATAAAAATAAAGAAATTTTAAAAAAACAAAAAAAGATACAACTGCCGACAAGGATGTGGAGAAATGGGAATCCAACCCTTGCACACTGCTGGCTGGAATGTAAATTAGCTCATCTTTGGTGGAAAACAGCATGGCAATTCCTCAAACACAACATAAAACTAACTGCATGATGCAGCTATCCCACCAAGGGATCTACATTCAAAGGAAATGAAATTACTCTTTCAAAAGGTATGCATGTACTCCCATGTTTATGGTAGCAGAATTCACAATAAGAAAGAAATGGTAATAACTTAGGTAGCTGTATTCACAATGGATAAAGAAAATGAGACACGCATTTCCACTGAAATATCACTCAGCCTCTTAAAGGGAATAGATTATGTCATTTGCCAACAACTGGAGGCAAATAGAAGACTTTACGTTAGGCAAAACAGGCCAAGTGCAGAAAGAGAAGTACTGTATGGTCTGATTCGTACAAGAGTTGAATGATGACTACCAGAAGCAGGGAGAATGATACAGAAAGACTGTTTAGGACAGGTGAACAGCAGCAACTAAATTATATAAACGAAGATGTTCTGCTATTTCACGACTATGATGAAGAATTGCACATTTTGGCTTAAAAAAAACTAGAAGAAATAATGTTTCAGTATTTTCCCCAAAAGGAACTGTTTGAAGAAATAGTATGGTTACCCTGACTGGAAACGACTTGGTTAAGGCATGTACGGAAATATCACATGGGACCTTATAAATATACAATGTTTAAATACCAGTTTAAAATGCAAAAGAGTTGGATTTAGTTGACTCATATAACTAATGCCAAAAGTTTATTAGCTAAGTTTTCATTTTACTTATTTAGTTTTGCAGGTATAAATAAAGGAAAATAATTATTTTAAAATTAATATCCAAACTTTCATTTAAGTGAAAACACACTGAAGCACAGAACATTCAAAAACACTCCCAGACGACCTTCTTTACTGTACCTGTTTTCAGAATAAATACACAAACGATCCTGCTGACTTTCTCTGTGTTGCATTAATTTCTCTAGTTGTCCACTGTGTTGTAAATATATATAACCATAGTGGAAATTATGTATAATTTAGTGTCTGTTTTTATATTCATCAATACAGTCAAAACTTAATTTTTCCACCAAAAAAGTCGCATAAAATAATCCCTGTATAGCTATTGAGCAGATTCCCACAAAACTATTAATTCACAACAGAGTTCCAGATAACTGTTTTTAAGATGTGTTTAGCAATAGAATCGTGAGTAAACTACAGAAAAACAGAAGGAAAAAAAAACTGCCTGAATTTTTTTTTAAGATCCATTTATTTTTATTGCAAAGTCTGATAAACAGAGAGGAAGAGAGACAGAGAAGATCTTCTATCCGCTGATTTACTCCCCAAGCGGCCACAACTGCCGGAGCTGCACTGATTCAAAGCCAGGAGCCAGGAGCCTGTTCCAGGCCTCCCACATGGGTGCAGGATCCCAAGGTTTTGGGCTGTCCTTGACTGCTTTCCCAGGCTACAAGCAGGGAGCTGGATGGGAGCAGAGTTACTGGGATTAGAAATGGCACCCATATGGGATCCAGTGTGTTCAAGGCAAGGACTTTAGCCACTAGGTCACCACCGGGCCCTGAAATTTTCTTAAGAACAAAAAATTAGTCACAGTTGCAACAGCACATTTCATTTTTCTCTTCTCCTCTCTCTTCCAGAGTCTCCACCACTTTTGCTGATTCCCTCCTTGCTTTATTGACTAAGTTAGCTTGTGAATTGATAGATACTTCAGATGCATTAGCTTAGCTGGCTAAATTATACATTAGATTCAACATAAATAGGTAGGTAACTGTCCAAATTACCATCATTATAATAAGTAAGACTTCGAAAAGTAAGTCTAAATTGATTCTCAAATTTTAGTGGACCACTAAATTGCCAGGCTGCAAATAAGCCACAAGATCAGTTTCACTGAGTCACATCTATATATGTTAATGAGTAATAACTAAAGTATGTGCTAGCCATTTGAAAATTGAAAATATTCGCATTTGAAAATTATGGAGGAGGCATATTTGATAAGTATTCCTTAAGATTCTCACATTTAAACAAGGATTAATTATCAGACAAATTAATCAAATATCATTAAATACCATCATATCAATATGCAATAACAGTTCCAGTCTCATGCAAGTGCAAAGGTAAACAGAATGCTATTTTAAATAGATTTTATGCATTGTAGGTTGCTGTTACATTCGTATTTTCAAATACACACAACTTCGCATGGCATCTATTTGTACAGAAAATACGGCAGACTTGCAACAGTTTTATGTAAATATTTGGAAGCAGTGGACAATGATAGCTGGTAACCTCATTTAGATAGTGCTTTGATGTACATAGTTAATAAATCGGGTCTTTGGTTTTAAAGTATTTCCACATCATTTTCTATTACTGTGTCTTCTTTGTACATCTTACAAAAAGCAAAGAACAAAATCAAAGCCCAGAAAAAGTATTCACAATATGGTAAACTATGGATACGATTTGCATTAACCATATTTTAAGATTAATGTTCCTATATTACTTCTTAAAATATCTTATCCATGCTTAAATTATTTCTTTTGGCAGCAGCACACTTAACACTTCATGACCACCAGAAGGATTTCCGATATAAAATACTATTTTAGGTGTCACAGCAGAGAATATCAGAATCCACCATCACATTAAAACACGGAATGTCTATCAATAACAGAAATAAAGCAAGGAAAATTATACTTTAATATATAATTCACTTTTAAATGGCTATTTTCAAAATTCATAGAAAAACATGACTATTTTGTGTTCCAGTCTCTCCACTATCCTCCCTTTTCTCTTGTTTTTCTAAATTTTTTATGTAAAACAAAATTTTGTAGGTCTTCACTGTTATATCCCACCTGCCTACAGTAGAGGGCAGACAGGAGCAAGAAGAGAGATTGAAATTCAAATCACACAGTTTGTACTTTAAGTATCTTGTATTAAAAAGTAGATTGTTTAAAAATTTTCAAAGTACTAAGTTGGCTAGCAACAAGCTGGAGAAGGACCTACATTCTCCCGTACCCCCACCATGAGAACCAAGGCTTATTTTCTTTCTCAACTAAAACCAGTTTAAATTCTCACACATGCTTGTTTAAAAGAAGTCTATTTTACAACAGGACCAACTCTTGCTTCAGAGAGTAAGAATAATATTAAGTTTTAAAATAACCTTTAATGACACTGACTAGTACCTTTAAATAAATTCCTAATTTTCATTTTCACAGATTGGAGTCATTTAACTAAGTTTTAAATCATATACTAAGTTTTTCAATTCAAAATGACTGAATTTCATTTTCCCTGTCAATCCTCTTCCATTATACAATGAAATTTTCTAGTACATCATCTTCCATACTGCTTTCAGAAAATCCTAGTTAGGAAAGTATATAGGGATGGGAGGAGAAAGAGACAACAGTGAGAAAAAGCCTTTAACAAAAAGTTCAGGGATCCAGGGGTGATTGGTGTGGTACAGTGGAATAACCACTGTGTGAGAAGCCTGCATCCCATATGAGAGCACCAACTAAGAGTCTTGGTCACTCCATTTCTAATCCAGCTTCCAGTTAATGCATTCTGGGATGCAACAGATGCAGGCACAAATATTTGGGTCTCTGGGACCTGCACAGGACCTCCTCATTGAGTCCCACGCTCCAGGTTTCTATCTGGCCAAGCTCTCTTGTTTTGGGAAGCTGGAGATTGAATCACTGAATACAGCATTCTTCCTCTCTCTCTCTCTGTCACTCTGTGTGTGTGTGTGTGTGTGTGTGTATCTGCCTTTCCAACACAATGCAAATAATGTTTTTTTAAAATAAAAAAGAATATATGAACTCTTCTAGAAAATAACAAATTACAATCAAGCATACCACAGCTAAATAACATATAAAGAAATAAGTGGATGTTTCTTCGCGGTGATTATGATGTAACCTGCCCGGGGCTTTTTCTCCTTCAACAGTCAGGTTGGAGGAGAGACGGACAAGGCAGTACTTTGGTGGTAATTTCTTGGAAATGCTATGTAGGTAGTGGAATATCAGATGACAAAGCAATGATAAGGAAAGTTTCCTTTGTCCAGCATGCCAAACAAAAGAGGTAAATCAGTTCAAATCTTAGCTCAGCTACTTCCTTGCCAAGTTGTCACACCAAGCATGCTAGCTATCCTTACAGAGGACAAGGAGAAGTGCTATTGTTGGAGTGAGAAGTGGAGAAGAAAATTCAAGTCAGCACCTACCAGAATTCTCTCCACACAGCAGGTTTCAATACCAGCAAATCACGGCTCTTTTCTCTGCCGACGAAGCTCACATATCACTCTTTGGTTTCCACACTCTGTTTTTACTTCTTTTGCCAACTTAATTTTTTTAGCTTTTTTTCTGCTGCTCCATCGTAATTTCCTTCCTTCCCTGTGCCCACTTCCCCCCTTCCTGATTCTTATTTTTTTCAATTACTCTTTCTTTTTCTTCACTCTCTTCTACTTTGCCTTCCTTGGGACACTCACAACCGTAAGAAGAAGTCTATGAACATACAGAGCTTTTTGCTTTAAAAAACATTGAAAATTTGTTGAAGGATGACTAATATATTATTATGAGCTTTTCTTCCTGTAGTACATTAACTTAACCAGCAAGTAACCATGAAGCCCGTCTACGTAACATTATGTCCCAGAATACTTGACAGTGCCCTCAGTAAAATCAACACTTTGCTGTAAAGACAAAGCAACTTACACACGGAATGTGGTAAGACAAATCAACTACACATGGAAAACCAAAGGAAAAAAACAGTAAAATAGTATTTTACTGAAAACAGTAAAATAGATGTTAATGCCACATATAATTGTCAAATTCAAGTTCTAGATAGAAAAGCAAAACAGAGAAGATTGCTTACAGGAGCAGCAATCAACCACTACCTTTCATCAAAAACATAGGCACCAAAAACAAGATGTTGCTAGCTTTTCATTTTACCCACTTAATGTTGATATTAATGAGTAGTTTAACATAAATAAACTTTTTTAAATTTTTTTTAAATTTTGAATGTTTTTCCATACAATTCTGTATAGTTGGAGACTCCTCACCCCCCAATTCCAACCCCTCGACTGATTTTTCCCATATTGTCACAACAGCACATTCTTTCAGAAGGAGTTGCAATTCCATCAGTCTTCTATTTAAGTGTGTCCCAACGTTGCTGGTACAGACAATGTCAAACAGTCCATTATCCAATTGTCTAGATATGTCCAACACTTTCACTGGGAGTCCATATTTTTTTTGGAAGTAGAGATGCATGTTGCATTGTGTTTTCATATCTGGATATATTACTCCACCTCTATACATTCCAATTTAAATGTAAAAGATGCACTAGTTCTCTACAGCAAGTAGGGTAAGACATACATAACACATATATCAATGTTTCTACTCACTAATAATTGCTTCTTTTCACCACACTTTCATTACCACATCTTTCAGGCTGCATTGCAGCACAAGTTTTCAACATTTTAAAACCCCATAAGGAGATTATAGAAAATTCAGGGGAAAAAAAGCTTCAATCACATAAATGCTTTCCTGATTTATGCAAAACAGGAAAAACATATTTCATAAATGGCAACAGACAGAATTTATATCTAAATTGTTTGTTTCAAGATAACTGATATGCAATTATGCATCCAAGTAAGCATAACAATTGATTATGACGGAAATTAAAGTTCTCTGGAAAATACCATGAAATTCTCCAAGTTTAACTACAAAGCAACATTTAACACTTATCATTTTCTCTTATATTTCATTACATTTAACAACAGTTAGCCTTTGTCTTAGGTTTCACTACATTTTTGTATTTTGAGAAACATTAATGTACACATAAACTAAAAAGAAGAAGTGTAGATATATATTCTCATAGATGAACTGTATCATGGAGACTGGCATACTGGGAAGTGAGATTACATGGCATCTCCATGCCTGACTAAAAGGAGGACTCCCAATGATATAGTTAAAAATACCCTGACAATTTGATATTACATTTTCTACCACTGCCTTATCTACAGTACCATGATACACTAAGATAGCAGAATGTTAAACTTGCAACTGTCACTAAAGGGCTGTACTACTGTAATGTTATCAGGAAATGCAGTAGGTGGGAGAGGGGAGGGGAAGCGGGGAGGGAGGAAGGGGAAGCAGAGGGGGAGTCCCTATACAAAAACGGATTGTGGAAAACAGTAACAATTAAACTTTTGAAAATACTCTAAAACACAATGTGGTTATAACATGCTTTAATAAAAGCACTGATCCAGACACAGACACAAATGAACTGAAAAGCAAGTAACCACGAATTTCAAAGATATTTAACATGAAACTGCATCTTATGACCACAAAATAGCATAATCACTGATGATAGGATAATTAAAATTAGAAATGTCTCTGTATTTTAAAATGTTTCATGTGTCAGTTCAGGTCTGCATTGTTGGAAAAGAAGCTAAACTACGATCTCTGATAATAACGTCAAAGAATCAACAACAACTTGGAGGATTTCCAAGCCAGAAGCTATGATTTTCTTCAGCAGTTTCTCCCTGGGCTCTGCTTCACAGAGTTCTGAAGCTAACTGAAGCAGAGATTCAACTTGCCACCGCACCAAAACGAACTCTGACGCTCTAGAAAGCACTGCCAAGAGAGGCTGATGTGAGGAGCTGCTTCGAACAGATTCAGATGTAGCAACAAGTGACCATGAAGCCAGACAGATCAGAAACCAAACCGCTGTGTTCACGCTGTCCTAGATCCCCAAAGAACAAAACCTGGAAGGCGTTTAGGATCTGTTTCTAATCCTCACCGTATCCTCGAATTGAAGAACGGTGAAAGGATAGTTAGTCAAGGTCCACACTGATCCCAAAGTAAACAAGAATGTTAGCTCCAATGTAATGTCATTTTTATTAAAATATATATATAGATATATACTTAGGATACACTATTTTAAACTATCAGGGCTGACAGATTAAAAGATCTGACTCTGGTGAAACTATATACAATGATAATAAGCAGCAATAAAAAGCACTACAACTAAATCTGATTAAATTAAATTGGATAGCCACTTGGATAGAAACTTTTAGGAGAAGGCAGAAACTGAAGTAAACTGCTAATGTATGTGGAGCTATCCATGTAAATTCGTTTTGAAGTTATTATGTTTCATCAAAAAGCTTTCTAAGGAAGATGCCAAAACTGCTGAGAATTACTCTATTGACTTTTTGCCCCAAATCTATACTTCAAATTAATAATTTATTACATTCGTACTACAAAAGGAATGACTCATAAACTCTATTTACAGAACATTCATGTGATCTAACATCAGTCATTTAGCTTACATTTGTACATTTCTTTTTAAATCATTGGTCAGAAAGTTACCTTGAGTTTTCTAATCTATAACTTCAAATTGAAACGCCACGGATAGGAAAACAATTCATAATGTCAAATGCTATAAACAACTGAATCATACCACAAAGCCTTCACACAGCCATAACACTTGATTTTAACCATGACACAGGGTTGGAAAATGTGTAGGGGCAGACAGACACCCCAGCACATGGAACCAAACTTAGAATAATATAAGTGCTTCCCAAGTTTCAAAGCAGCCTTAAGTCATGCAATGCCAGAACAGTTCAGCAACGCTGCGCTTTCTGACATGTGACTTTTGCATATTAAATTACTGAGCTCCCTGAACTGTTTTTATTCTCCCCTCTATGGCAGCAAACACAAAGTTTTAACATATTTTCCCTGTGCCAGAGGGTTCTGCTGATCTTGCCTACATGTTTTGGAGGAGGAAACCAGTCTCCGTGAGATAGAAAGCGGCTCCCACCACTCCCTTTTGATTTGTGCATGCCTGATAGATCATTGCCGGGTTCCCTGGGCTGAGATATGAGGAGGAGGCACAGCATTGCTAGGGGCTTCCACTAAAAAGCCCAGCACCACAGGCAGCACTAATCCTGCACCTGTGATGTGTTATTCAGCAGTTGAGAAATGCAGTCCAGGCTGTGGTTGCCTAATACAGCTCAGCTGTTTCTCTCAGCACTCCCTTTGATTATAAACTGGCAACGGAGATTATTCCGGTCAGGCACTGACTGAGCTGTGTTCGGCATCCATAGCATATGACAGTAGAAAGGTGGAAGAGAAAAGAAATCTTGGAAGCAAAAGCAAAAACAGGAAAAAAAAAAAAAACTGAACTCCCTAACCACAATGTATTGTGTAACATTTCCAGATGGCTGAAATTTGCCTCTGCTTCTATGTAAGTCCAAAAATATACCTAAAATTCATCATGTTAGAACTCAGAAATCTAGTTTTTGATAACATCCTTTTGACATTCAGAATGGTATTTTCACATGCAATGTCCTAAGTTTGTCTTAACATAAGTACAGTTTCACAAATTGATCAGCCACACAAACATTTAGAGATCTTTCTTTGAACTCTTTAGAGTTATGCCTTTACTGAATGTCCAATTCATTTTGGAATTTGGAATCAATCAAGATGCTGGGAAAGTAGAAGAACCAATGCTTGCCAATTTTACCTTTTATTTAATCCTCTATATCACAGATAGACTCATTAAACTTTTGATACAAAGTTTACATTTGAGATGCAACTATTCTGCTCCCTAGGTATGCTTTAATCAAAATGAAATATTTTAAAAGCTGCATAAAACTGCTAGCAATTCCCAACACATTGAAGGAATATTATCATGCATACCCTGTTTGTAAGGCAATGCCTAATGCGTCCACAGGTCCTCAAATGTCATTGCAGAGGCCAGTGGAAAGGCTCCCAGTTTCATAGCTGTTCTTTTGTTTTCACAGGGCTTTGACTGTTCACTCACACCGAAAACTCTACTTCCTTTCATACTCCACAAAACCATAAAACCATCCATCCTCCAGGCTAGTAACCATGCCACTTTCAACAAATAATCTCAAATTTATCAAAAAAAAATACGTTTCCAGATGTATTTTGCTAATACCAAATGTATTAAAAACCCAGTATTTTTCTTGAATGGCAGCAGCTGATTTTCTTCATAGTTAAGATGCCAGCATCCCACATTGGAGTATCTGGATTCAATTCCCAGTTCCGGTTCCTGAGTGCACTTTTCTACTAACGTGGACCCTGGGAGTCACTGGTGATACCTCAAGTGATTGGGTCCAGCTCCTTGATAACAGAGGGTTCCTGACTCCTGGTTTCAGCCTGGTCCAGTCCCACCCACACTGTTACGGGTATTCTGGTGAGTAAAATAGCAGATTTTAACTTCTCTCTCTCTCCTCTATAAAATAATTTTAGACAGAGATAGCTGACATGGAAATACATCAATTTCAAAATGTGTATTTTAGATACTTACATTAAATAACATATCCTTGCTGTTTTCTGTTTAAACAAAAATATAACAGCTGCTAAGACAAAGAGTCAATAAAATTTTATTTGGAAAAATCTTTACATTTACATAAAACATGCATTACTAGCAGCAGAGTGAAGTTCCTGTGTATACAGGCATTTTCTCTCTTATCAGAATTTCCCAATCTGAATAGTTGTTTTTCTTTTTTTCCTGTTACAGTCAAAGTGGAGCGGGTAGAGTTCAAGCTGGCTCTAAACATCCACTCTGAGGCACACAGAGGGAGTCCAATGTTTAGAACATGGACCACAAAGCAGTACGTTACCATTCTCCTACCTCTTGCCAGTTAATTCACTTGGTGCATACGAGGTAAATCAAGATGGTTGAACTGAGTCTGGGTATGCATGTGGACAGAATACACAGAGTACTGATAATTTCAGGCAAAAGAAAAGATTTTTCTGAAATTAACTGGCCATTAAATAGTAAAAATCTGGCCCTACATCTACTTGCTTCAATTCGTAGAGAGAAAAAGGCCAAAGGACAACTGTGTTAGCCTCTGGGAAGAAACGTTTAAGGAAATTGCGAATTGAAGCTCGGCTGTGGCAATAACTGTGTTATCTTCAATCTAAGGAGGCCGCACAGAGGAACACTGCAATCTGAACTGCTCAAACTGTCCCTCTCAGTAAAACCACAGCTTCGGTTTTCAGCGATATTCTGCAAAAGCAGAATTACTTTCTCATTACTTTCTCATTTTTTAACTGTAAAATTATTCAGTAGCCTCAGTGGTCTAGTCTTTAAAATCTTACTGAGCTGATCTTACATTTGGTTTCTTCACTTTCTTTAATCCAAGTTGCATCTTATGATTTATGCCAACTGTATTCTCAACCATGCATCTTATTCCAAGTTCAAAATGTTTCTTTCTTTGTCTCTGAAATATTTCAACTATCAGTAGTGGTACTCAGCAAAGGCAAACAACCGCTCCCCAAAAAGGAACAACGAAGAAGTGATCTAAGATGGTCCATGAAAAATGTGAATCTCTTCCCAAGCCTTTCTTGAGACGTCTCTATTTGTTGAGCCATCTCCAGAGAAGGCACACGTATGCATGTGTTTTATTTATTTATTCTGAGTTTTTTTTAAGAGTCTGGCATTTTCTCTTAAATTTCACCCTCAGGATAAGAACATTTATATACACACCAACATATATATATATATATATATATATGATACATATGAGCATACAGACTTGTGTGCTTTTTCAATACCAAGTACTCCCAAATGGTACTAACACGAGGACCAAAGTCAGCGATTATCTTCTGGAGCCACTTTAGTCAGATTTGCCACATTCATAAAGAACACAAGAGATCAAATCAGATGTTTTACCTAAATCACATCATATCATTTACCTACTGAAAGTCCTGTTGCCTAAGTTAAAACTCAGAAAATAATCAGAGCTTGGAAAAGCTTGTTAGCAGTAACAGCGAGGCTCAGCAAGCCTGCGGATCCACACTTCAAGTTTCCTACTTCTTTCTCCCTCTAAAGAAAGAGCATCACACCCTTTCAGAATGAACAGGCTCTCTATATAAGTGATTGATGTCCTTTATTTCTATCTCCCTTTGGAGACAAGCAACATTGACTTTCCGCATCAAAACCTTCGCAGTCATGTTGCATTTCCTTGCAGTTTCAACTCTCCTCAAGTCAAATAGCTTGCATAGTATTCAAATTGTCTCATGAATAAGTAACCAGGAATAAAGAATTCCCTCTTCATGTTGCCCATTGACTCACCACCTCTGCTATTAGAAGACAACACATTGTGACGTGATAGCTTTTGTGCATGATAAAATCATGAATTTCTCCTCCTGTTTCACACTCATAAAGGTGGAGAGCCTCGACCACCAGGCTCCACTGCAAACACTCCACCCACCCCAAGTGTGCCCGGCTCTTGTCTCCGCAGAGTTCAGCGTCTCCCCAGCAGCAGAAAAGTATAAGCAGAGAGATCATTAGTTATGACACGGAGACTGTTGCTGATAATGTTGACTCACTTCAGGAGCTATTCAACTATAAACAGTGTGCTGAAAGCCATTTATCTGCATTTTAGGATAAACAGCAGAAACTACTCAATTAAATAGATTGCAAGAAATAAGCTATGGATGCCAAACCAAGTGGAGCCTCATTTTGAGAAGAAAAATCTGTGATCTTCATAAAATCCAAGTGGGACACTAGAAATTCTGGCATGGAGAGACACTGCACATTTTGTTTGGTTAAATAAAATAGGTATTGTGACACATATTTTGAAAGACAAACTGACTATTATCAAAAAAGTCATTTTAGACAAACCTAATGTTCAAAGCAAATTTATTGAAATTGGTCATTTTTCTCTTCAGTGTCAACACGTATTTAGGACTACAGCTGAGCAATTCAACATTATCACGGAAAGCTTTATCATTATGGAAAAGGTAAAGCTAACTGGGTCAATTTACTTTGCTACCACCATTCCTACAGTGATAACAACTGAGAGACATATTATTTCTAGATACCTCCCTCCAACAAGAAGCAGGAGTTCTCTTTCATTCCTGTTAGGAGAATTTCTAAACAATTTGCTCCAACACAGAACACAAGTAACGTTTTATATCCAGTTGTAAATGCATACACATATATTCACCCCTGCCATGTTAAAATGCTTCAAGGAAAACACTAAACATAATCTAGCATGAAATCCTAGGAGGTTTTATTCCAAAGATGATTATCAAAAAAATTAGGAGACAAATCAACACCTTCACTGCATGTGCCACATATGGGTTAAAAAATAAACAGAAATTATTTTTCCTACTTGCTAGAAAACAAATCAAAATCTGCTCTTTTTCACACTTCCAGATGTCAGAAGCTTTTCAAAACAATTGTGAAGTGTGGGAGGAGAACACACAGGTGTGTGTTATGTCAACTCCTGTAAGAAATGGAAAGTGAGCCCGGAATCGGATCCCTGGGTGCACACATTCTTGCGGGCATTACCAAGCTCCCTGAAGGAGCATTACACTAAGGCTAACTGCTTTTCTAAAGCACCCCAAATCTCATTAGCTCTAGTTCGTGGTGGCATTGTTCACAAGGATCAGTGCTGGTAATGGCAAACCACTGCCACAGCCTCGTCAACCTTTCATGTTTTCTCCAATATCATCACTTCTGCTCAGTTTCACAGACAATGCAACAGGTCGAATAACAAAATGTTTGATACCAACATATGCAAGCTTTGGCATATCATGAAAATTGTGTTAGTATACACAAAATTAAATGTGAGGCTATCAGTAGCAAATGCTTAAGAATAACAGGCTTACATTAATGGCCACTGGTCTTGAAGAAATGGAAATAACTTTTTACCACTGTTAAAACCAGCCTATCCCAGTAGTACTTTCAAGCCAGGAGCTATAGTGCTCATGCTATTAAAAAAAAAAAAAAAGAACTCTATATCTGTCCTTACAATGTCTATTAAATAGTAACAGGAACATATGTGTGACATGTTATACATTAAAAAAATAGGGAATGATTTCATGCCATTACATAAATGAGTAAGTTCCAGAACAAGATTAGAGAAATTTTGACAACTGGAAGAATAACCTAAAAGTTCTGGATTTCTGATTATGTTTACTGGTGATTCAGAATCCACACATTAATCTATACTTTAAAAATTCATTATCAAGCATAGATTCAAAAGGTTATGTTTTTACGTAACCTTTGGCACACACATGCATGCAGCACACCGTCTTTGGTGAGGATCTATAGGTAACAAATTATTCTAGAAAACTTGTTTCTTGCTGGCACCATTCCTAGAATTTCACAAACCATGAAAATATTTTACTATTATGATAAAATAAATCTAAAACTTAAAAAAAAATTTTTCCCCACTGGCTTTTACTAATTCCTCCGGTGCATGTGGAAGGCCCATTGCCTAGAACTCACACTCCAGCCACGCCATGATGTACCACAGCCCTCGAAGCTTCTCTTTCTGGGGCTAATGCTATGGTGCAGCTTGTATCATAGCAGCTTTTAATGCCAGCATCACACTTCAGAACATCGGTTCAAATCCTGGCTGTTGTGCTTCCAACCCAGCTTCCTTCTGAGCTGCCTGGGAAGCAGCAGATGATGGCTCAAGTACATATGTCTTTGCCACTCAAACTGGAGACCTAGGTGGAGCGTCAGGCTCCCGGCTTTGGCCGGGAGCAGCCGCCTTAGCAGCTGTGTTCATTCGTGGAGTGAAGCAGCTGATGAAAGATCTGCCTTTTCTGTCACTCTACCTTGCAAGTAAATAAATCTTTACAAAAATAAACTGTTGCTGCAGTAGCAGTCAATTTGCTTACATATTTCTTCATGTCTACAGAGATCAAGCTTCTCAGTTTTATTTCTCTCTCAGAAGCAGTAAATCCTGCACACTGTACAGAGAAAACAAGAATATGTGCAGAATCCATCCCCCTTTCCTTTAGAAAAAAAAATGCAGCACTCTGACTCTCAGCTGAAGCGGAAGCCAGAATTGAGAACTGAATCCAACAACACTAAAGTGGGATGCAGATGCCTTACAAAACCAGCCAAAATGCAAGTCCCCAGAATCTGCCTTTTGACCCAAGATCTGTTTCTGGCTCCTTCAAACTCCAGTATATTCTCAAAAAACAAAAACAAAAACAAAATCAATATTCTCCAAGGCTCAGTTGTCACTTTTCTCCCCTTCTCATCCCCATTAAATGTGGCATACCCCTCTCTAACACATTCAAGATGCAACTGCAAATAGTGTGTGACCCTTCATCTTTCTTGTTTGTTATCCCAGAGTAGCCAGCCCTCTCATCTGTAGAAACTCCATTTCTTCTCCCACTCCCAGATGTACAGGAAAGGCCACAGCCCCCTGCCAGAAGATGGGGCCTGCCTTCCCATGTACTCCCTCCAAGATGATCATGCAAGTTATCCCAGCCTGGATCACAGCACCTGGGGAAGGGCTTCAGGACAAACAGAAAGCTAAAGAGCATTGGGAAGCAAGGTTAAGGAATCCAGAAAGGATATGCCACTGATGCCGGCGCTTGGGCCCATATAACGGTTTGTAACAAAGCACTTAGCCAAGCACCAACTCTCACAATAGATCAAGCCATACATGTAACAGGATGGCAACTCAAACAGGTGTAGGAGTCACAGCTTTTGGCCAGACCTATGCTACTGATTTGGTAATCTCCAGGAGTTCTTCTTTGCAAAAGCAGCACAGAGATAATTTCCTGGGATGGTCTGGGCAGCAAACACAGATTCTCAGGATGTATCTGTTAAAAGAATACCATGGGAATGCACTGGTCCACTACAAAGACTCAGCTGAGCATACCTGTCTGCATGAGACACTTAGTGTGAGGGAAATGATCCCTAGTCAACACTAATGCAGTAGTGCCCGACAGTGACTGGCTTCCCCGTGACCACATTCCCTGGATGGGCAACAAAGAGAGTGATAATGGATGTTTCTAAAGAAAGGAGTCAGGTGCTGAACGAGGTTATGGGTGCTTTGGTAACTTCAAAATATTCCAAAACACAGTAACATATTATACTTCTAACTACTTCCGTCTCTACCCTTACCTAATGAAGAATCAGAGCAAAGGAAATTCAACTCCCCTTTGCCTAAGTATATAACTTGTCACAGACACAAGGAATATAGTTAAACCTAAGCCTGCTGGCCACCCATAGGCTCTTATGCAGAGAAATTCACACAGTTTTTACTTTTTCCTAACCCATATTTTCCAAGAAATTTGTGAACAACTCTTACTAGCATTTCACATTTTTGTACCAAAATAAAATTCAGTTTCTAATTCCATTCCTTCAAAAACTGCTAAAGCACTTGGCATATTTATTAAAATACTCATGGTTTTACATGTGTCTGCACACACATATATAAGCACACACACATGCACATACATGGAAGTATATGATTTCACCTAACAGCAGGGTGCTTTTAAGGCTGACATCCACATCAACAAATTCAGAGACTATGCACGAAATTATTTATGCTTATCAATTTGTGTTTACTGCGAAGGGGTATTTAAATGTACTGAGAGGAGACTACTGTATTAGAGAAGTAGAAAAGTAATAGGACATATAGCTGAAAGGTAAGAGAGGATGCTAATTTCCAACATTAACATGTTAGAATAGTCTGGAAGTAGAAATTCATTACCTTTGGATTCATTATTTACAGAAAATATGTTCAAATAAAGGTTGTATTTTACTCTGATACAGCATATTAACTCAGTCATGTTTCAAATTTCATTTACTGGCAAGATAGGAAGAAATTATTAAGAAACATGAAAAAAATAAACATTACAGAAAACCAAGAACTTCATTTCCTCCTTTACAAGGTGTGTTTGTGCTGTCGGGGGAGAGATGAGGCCTCAGTGTAAACAGTATGCTGTTTTCCCCTGATCTGTAGAAGCCATCACCCAATATACTATGATCCTGAAATCTTACTAGGTTGCTCCAAAGAGAGGAGGCTCTCTGACCTGATAAACATACTTTAGGCTTCCAAACAGTCCCACTTTGTTTTGTTTTTTTTTCCATAGCTGCATTAATTGCAATAACATACAAATAAAGATAATAAGTCCAGTATGCTTCAACCTATTTTGCCGAAAATTAGTGGCATTATTCTACATGTTTGCAAATCAATTTTATGTCTAACTTACTAGAACAAACTGGATATGTGCTGCTATACTAAACTTACTGCAACATATTTATGGGTTGACATATGATGAATATGAGCTTTCATACAAGTGCACAATCTGAAAAGGAGAATATTTTTTGTAGCCTTCTCAAATATCTGTAACAGTAGCTTTTCTCTGATAGTACCAAAACTTAAGAAGTCACAGTTTCTTAACTCTTTATTATAAAGTGGGATCTATAACATTATCAGTGAAATGTCCCTAATTAAAACCTATTATCAAGCACTGTGAGTAGATTTTTCACTCATGAATCAAAAAGGAACAAGAGATTTTCATCATCTGAGAAAAATTCTGGTTCATTGAGTTAGGCAGATCAGTTACATGATTCAGGTTTGCCCCAAACCCTAATTTTTGACAGGAAACTTAGGATTTATTGTCAGCAATAAAAAGTGTCAGTTGTTACCTGAAGTGATAGACTCACTTTCTCCATTTTTGAGAATATATCTGCAAATGCCCTTATATCATAGTACATCTGCCAGGCACTCTTGCAAAAAAAAAAAATATGTGCTTTGTAAAGTACCAAGATAATCACTGATCTTCAAAATACTAAAGATTTCAGTAAAAATACATATATTGTATTACACAAACTATCAACAGAGAGATTAAATTCAATTAAAGTAATCTTTTTTATTGCTTCATTGAGAATATTGTTCAATGAAGCTTGCCCTTATTCACTGGTTAGTTGGTTTGTCAGTCTGGTTGTTTTTATTGTTGAGGTTTTTGTTGTTGTTGTTGTTTAAGATATATTATTTGAAGGACAGAGCTACTAAGAGAAAGGGAGACAGAGATTTTCCACCAAATGGTTTACTTCCCACATGGCTACAACAATCAGGGTTGGGACAGCCAGGAGCTTCAACTCTCAGGTGTGCTCAGGAGTCTAAGCACTTAGAATATCTTCCACAATTTTCTCAGACACATCAGGAGGGGGCTGGATTAGAAGTGGATTATCCAGCACTCCAGCTGAAGGCCGTATGCAATGCTACCTCAATGCTGAATCCTGGACTGCTTATTTTCACTATGAGTACAAAGTGAACCAATAGGAATCCGCCTTGGTGGCTGCCCCCATCTTGTGATGAGCATCTAATATTATATCTTGTATACCATTAATGCAAATATTAATGACATATCATAATATTGTTCTTGCAAATCATTCCTTGAGGACCAGACCGTTTCATAACAGACTATGGGTCATTAGAAATAAAAACGTTAAACTGATACATATATTAAGGTAAGTTAAGAAATTCTAGTGATGGTGGAAAAGAGGGCACGATGATATTTTTCAAAGAAAAACATGAATATGGAAATAAATTTTTAATCCTTTGATATCTAAAGAGAGCTTTCCAGTTAGAACTGATGGACTGTCAGAAAATCACTAAAGATATGGAAATGAAATGAAATTAATAAGGTTAATTTACGATTCTGATCATTTAATGAGTCTTGCAATGACACAATTAAGTTACAAACGTTATCTAGCACAACTTAGATTCAGTCAGGAAATGTTGACAAGCATTCAAAAAGGAAGCAATCCATTAATATCAGAGTAAAGCAAACATACAGAGATTTACATTCCTAGAAGAGTAATTAAAAAGGGACCAGAGTGCCACAAATGCAGTACAAATCGGCCTTCAGAAGTCATGCTTCTTGTTTACTTGGTTTGTTTTCAGTTTGAGGCCAAGACAGGCTGCATTTTTTTTTTTTTTGTCCTCTAAGTGTCTACTTTCACATTAAAGGATTAGTTACATTGAGACAGACTCTAACTCTGTTTATACCTTGATTCGAACTGAGCTCAACTCTTGGCTTCCAAACACGTCAGTCTGGCTGACATATGGCAAAACACGGCCAATTCTAAATTAATTTTTAAAAAAGATGAGGTTTTGGATAACATGCTTAACAAAGGTATATACTAAGCAGACCTTTTTATTTTTACTTAAAAATATTACACTGAGAAGTTGCAAAGTATGGGAAAGCATTTTTCTCATAGGATGTCTTAAACGTGCTATTATTTCATAGTCTGCCATGAAATGCTGATGATATCCAAATTAGCATATAAGTGGCCTGAGAGCAAGAGTTAAATTTCTTTGGTCAGGCTCCTAGTACACGCAATACACATTTCTGGTGACAGACTGAGTTTGTATACTGCCATTCTTGCTATGAGGACATCACAATCACTTAACAAGGCAGAAGGACCGAAAGTAGCTCCCTCCCATGTAATTACAGCTCTATCTCAGTAGGAGTAGCTGTGTATTTTCTACTGTGATTATTACTTATGTAAAACCTCTCCTTTTCAAAATCAGAAATTAAAGTAGAAAAATGTAGCTAAATTTTTCTGACCCTCTCTCTTCCATGTGCCATGTTTCAAGCCCAGGAATTAGAGACTTAGAGTCAATTCCAGTAAATTCTATCATAGGCTACTGCAGAGCAAAATTCAAAGTATGAATATATTGAGGAGCATTCTGAACATTATCACCAGTGCCAATGTAATGTGGATGAGCCCCACAAATCAAAAGGCATAGGTTGTATTCTGTGCGCCACTTGACTGAATAGCCTTTGGCGAATTCATTAGTTTTATACAGAATTCAATTTCTTCATCTTGAAGCTATGGGTAATGCCTGCTTCTCATGTGGCTGTTGCCAAGATTAAATGAAGTATGATACAAAGCGTGTAGCACAGGCCCACTCCCCGAGATGAGTAAATCTCCAATGAACATCATTTCGCTTCACTTAGCAGACATCTATACCTTAAAATCTCATCAGCAAAGATGTGTGGCATACAACACTGACAAGATACAACTCAGTGAAAGTCTGTGAGCTAGAAAGTGACTGCTAGGCCAGAAGCAATTTCAAATACATGTATGTGTTACAATATTCACACAAGGCTATTTCTTAGAAGATGTTACGTTACTACCTGCTACTTATTATTTATAATACTCACTGGTAATAAACATGTATTTCCGTTTTTCAGTCGATTGCAATTGTTTTCTAACTTGTTTTATAATTTAACTGGAAACCCACAGCTGTAGTTTCTGCTAGCATTAATAAATATGAACATGGCACTATTCAAAGAAATAACACTATAGATCATTACACATCACAATGAGTATACCACAATTTCTTACTCATATATTTACAACTGATCAGCATGTCATATTAACTTTGTCTGGATAACACTTCCCATGCACATATCACAAATATGGCCCAGTTGGGAGCAAGTGTTTACCCCAGTGGTTAGGATTCTCATATCCTACATCAGAGTACCAGCTTCAATTCCTGGCTCTGGCCCTTAAATCCAGGTTTGTACTCACACAGATTCTTTGACGGAACATGCATGGTTTACATTACTGCGTCCCTACCCAATCGAAGAAGACCAGGTTTGGGTTGCTGACTCCCAGGTTCATCCTGGTATAGGCTATGCCAGTGCGGGCATTTAAGGAATGAATCAGCAGCTGGGAGATGTCTGTCTCTCAAATATATGCATATCATTACAGATTTTAAATAGCATACCTTACACAACATACTTAATTCTCCTTAAAGCTGTTACTGGTAGATGATACAAGCTATTTTTATAGTTGTATAGCCTCTTTTGCTTCACAAGTTATCAATATGAATACAGATGTGCACATTCTATAGATTCAGAAATTATACACATATACATTATAAAATACTCGGAAGTGCTAAATAAGCTTTTTTCCTCTTTATTTATTTATTTTTATTAGAAAGACAGATCACATTTACAGAGACAAGCCCACTGGTTCACTTGCCAAGTGGTTGCAACAGCTGAAGCTGAGCCAATCTGAAACCAGAAGCCTCTTCCAGGTCTCCCACAGGGGTGCATGATCCCAATGTTTTTGGCTAGCCTGCATTACATTCCCAAAACATAAGCAGGGGGCTGGATGGACAGTGGAGTAGCCAGGACAGCAAACAGCATAAACATGGGATCCCAGTACTTGCAAGGTTAAGAACTTAGAACTGAGTTATCACACTGGGCCCAGGAAACAGGTTTTTAGTGAATTAATATTTAGTCATTTATTTCTACTCTTTAATTGAAATATAATCAAAGAAACTCAGATAAACAATTTCTCTGGACTCTACTTGCCTATTTTAATAGGAAAATGATGTACAGACGTTCTAAGTAACATGGACATTCACTTAAAACTATATGAAGGGGCTGGCATTGTATCATAATAATTAAAGCTACAGCTCACAATAAATGGCATCTCATATGGACACCACCTCATGCCCTGGCTCATGCCATTTCCAATCTGACTCACTAAGGCACTTGATAAAGCAGTTGAAAATGGCTTCAGTGCTTAAGCCCCTCCTCAGAATGGGAGACATTGAAGAAACTCTGGGCTGCTAGCTCTGTCCAAACCCTGTGGATATCTGGGGAGTGAATCAATGGGTACAAGATACATACCTCCATTCTCTCTCTCTCCGCAGCCCCCCCCCCCAACTCATCTTTTCAAGTAAATAGAAATAAATCTTTTTAAAAAGCATAATGGCAATATAAAAATTGGATGTAGACAGTGGCTTATCAATAAAGACCACAATGTGTAGCATGTTTCAGTACTATCTAACCTCTGACTTAGCCCGTAAATGAAAGGAAAATACCATTTACTATGAGTGCCCACAGACAGTGAAATGCTGCTTCATAAATTCTTAGACTACCCTGGCAGAATACGCATGCATAGTTATGACTCAGGCTCAGATACAACCTATTAAGGTTTAGCTAATACTCAAGTCTTTCATATGACTATTTCAACAAATCAGTTAATAAAACAATAATTTTACCATCAGCAGGTATGAGTAGACATGAATTCTCTGTTCCCTAGTAGAAAGGATATATATTCCTAGGTCTTCCACATTCCCTTATGATAAAAATACAAGCTACTGACTGGAGCCCTCTTTTCAACCCCCTTAATGTCTGACTCTAATCAATGACAGTCTAGTACTCTTTTATTTCCATCCTATTTCTGCAATTCATTATTTTATTTATTTATTTATTTATTTATTTGCTCATCTTATGATACAGTTCCACAGGCTCAGGAATTTCCCTGTCTTTTTTCCCATTTCCCTCTCGTCCCTCCGACTTCCCTTATATTATTACTACAGTCCATCAAAAAACAGTCACCAGGCCATCATTCCACTATTTAAGTGTACCCTGATATTGTAGGTATAGACAATGGCAGAAAATATAGCACCCTGTCGTAACAATATATTTAAGTTTCATTTGAAGTCCATCTTTGATTTGGAAGTAGAGATGCATATTATAATGTATCCTCACTTCTCAATATGATATGATAGTCTCTACTGCACAGTTCATCTACATGAGTATATATATTATATATGTACATATATATATACATACTTATTTTATATAGCTATTCATCTTATATTTTGCATGAAGTTAGAATTGTATTAGAGAGAACATATGATGTTTGTCCTTTTGGGACTGGCTTATTTCACTGTATGTAATGGTCTCTAAGTTGGGACCATTTTGTTGCAAATTATAAAATGTCATTCTTTTTAATGGCTGAGTAGTATTCCATTGAGTAGATGTAGGATGATTCATTCCCCAGATGGCTGCAATAGCTGGAACTGAGCCAGGAGCCCGTAGCCTCTTTTAAGTCTCCCACACAGGTCCAGGGTCCCAAAGCTTTGGGCCATCCTTGACTGTTCTCTCAGGTTGCAAGCAGGGAGATGGATAGAAAGCAAGGTTGCCAGGATTAGAACCAGCAACCATATGGGATCCCGGAGCATGCAAGGTGAGGACTTTAGCCGCTAGGCTACCATTGTGCTGGGCCCCCTAAATGATTCAATCCCCAAGCAACTGCAATGGCTGGAGCTGAGCCAATTTGAAGTCAGAATGTGAAATAATTATGAAATAAACTTGTCTCTCCAGGTAAAGCATCAAATTACCCTAAAGTTTACCACAGATACAGAGAAATAAAGGTTGTAAATGAAGGCAGGACACTGGGAACAGATAAGCACATTCATTGATTTTTCCATTTCTACACCTCTTTAAATGCTCCCTGAACATTTTACTACACACACACACACACACCTTGTTTTCTAGTAACAAGATATGCATCGTTCAACCTTTGGGTTTTGTTCTTCTCTTACCCTCTTTGCATCATAGAAGCTAACAACTCAGATTCTTTGATATTTGGCATCTTCAACCAGAAAAACAATCATCTGGTGCAAGAGAAAAGCTGTGGACCAGAGCGTGCCAGAAGATGACATGCACCAAAAGTAGATTGGTAAGTGCAATGAGTCTGAGTACCTACATGGAAAACGTGGAGATCACTGGTTGTTGCTCCTTAAGGTCTTTCTATTCCAAAACAATCATTGGATGAACAAGAATTACACAGACATATTTAACAAGCATCAGAGTCGGCAGTATATATCCAAGTCCCAGTGGTCCTTAAATGATGAAAGGATTATATTATTTCCTTTTGGGGGTGGGAAGCAGACATACAGAGAGAAAGATCCATCTGCCAGTTCATTCCCCAAGTGGCCGCAACAACTAGAGCGGAGCCAATCCAAAGCCAGAGGCAGGAGCTTATTCTGGGTCTCCTAGAAAGGTGTAGAGTCCCAAAGCTTTGGCTGTCCTCTACTGCTTTCCCGGGCCATAAGCAGGGAGCTGGATGGGAAGTGGAGCAGCCGGGACACAAACCATATGGAATCCCTGAAGATGCACAGCAAGGATTTATCCTGCCAGGCCCAAAGGTTTATATTCTAATCTTTCACCAGGGTCACATTAGTAACACTACACACACAAAAACAGCATGTATAAAGTGTCTCCCTATGCTGTACCTAAAATATTACAGACTAAATCACAGCACATCCATGTAGTATGTCCTATGAAAAGGTTGCAACTGTGACAACCATTATCTAATGCAAATATAATTATTCCAAGCAAAATTTACTTAGTCCTGTGTAGTAGAACGCTTTGCATACAGACACAGAGAAGAGAAAGAACCATAGGAATGCAGGGGAAACTATGACCAATTAGTATTAAATTTATGAAGCTTGTCTTGAGATAAGATTTCAGTTAAATAATTGTCACTCAGCACTTTACAAGGATAAATGTAATCTTATGACCCACAGTGTGTAAAGTGGAGGGTAAATTAATTAAGAGGGGTATTCTTTAGAAGAACACATTTATCCACAGAACTACACATTTTTGCTTTACAAGTCAGTGCCTACTCCTGCAAATGTTAAGCCTCATGGAAACAGAAATATCTAGATGGATGCTATATTTCTTCTTTTCTCATACTAGCACATATTTGTATTTCAAAGGTAAAATACTGAGCAGGCATGTGCCCATTCTATGACATTATCTGATTTCATATTCAGTAATTTCTCTAATATGAAGTAATAGTGCTTTACATGGAGTAGCAGAAAAATACGGCTTCACTGCTCTAGTTTCAAGTTCTCTGACTTACTTGAGATTTTTCTCACTCACATGGCTGCTGTTGTGGCAAATTAAGCCATCACCTGGGACGCTAGGATCCCATACAATTGATTAACAGTTACAATTACAGTTGCTTCATTTGTGATCCAGGTGCCTGCTGACACACCTGGGAAAGTAGCAGAAGGTGGTCCAAGTGTTTGAGCACATGTCACCATGTGGGAGAACCACATGATAGAACTCTTGGCTCTTGGCGCTGGCCTGGCCCCAGCCCTAGCTGTTGCAGCCATGTGGGGAGTGAACCAGTGCCTGGAAGATCTCTCTTGATCAATCTTTGTGTCTCTCTATAGCTCTGCCTTTGAAATGAATAAATCTATCTTTAAAACAATCCTCTGAAAATTTCATTTGCAAGTGATTAAGCATACATCAGACACTCCAGCATTCAAATATGTGTCACATCTGAAGCACCATCCAAACCACAATCCAAGGTTGCCAGAAGTGGCAGGAAAGAGACCTGTGTGGTTAAGGGAAGAGGAAGAGAGACAAAGCAAAGTGAAGGAAACTAAAAGGCTACCCCTTCCAAAGTGGAGACTCCGTAATACTCCTTTATGCTACCTCAGCAAAAGAAAAGGTAAGACCTTTCAAATAGCTGGGGCCAAAGAGTGTGAACTCTTAGCAATGGATTCCCAAGGCAGAGTCCACTGCAAGTTTTTTTTTTTTTTCATATATTCACTTAGTTGCTTCTTCCAACAAGCTGTGAGTCACATGGTACTATTTTTTTCATGTCATAATACAGAAATTGAGTCACAGAGAACTTGATCAAGATTATAAAGTTAGAGACAAATGAAATTGCGAATGAAATAGAAAACGTCTGATTTCAAAGTTTTCTCTCCCAGCTATTGTGATTTGCCATATAGGAGTAGGATAGCAAAATATTTTCAGGGAGAAAAAAAATATTTACTAAGTCCAAAATAAATGCAAAATCTAAGTCCCTATTTACTAATCAAATATGTATATCATATTCAAACTATTACCCACAACCATTTTCAAAAGAACCTTTAGTTCATTTGCAGAGTGCTCCTGACCTGGTAATTTACAGCAAAGACAGATACAAGTTTCCAACTGCCACCACATTTGGCTTTACTTTTAAAAGTCTTTTTATCTCTTTTCTTCTGAAGTGAATTTTAATGATCCCTTAATTGTCAAAGAACTTCATAAATATTCATTAGTCATTAAGAGAAGCTGTGTTTTCCTTTCTTAAAAGCTAAGAGAGAACAGTAGGACTCCAAACTGGAGTAGGCATGAAGACTAAGTGGAATTTTAAACATTTAATTTTCTATTAGAACTCATCTCATGGGCTTCTATCAACAGAACGCTTTAAAAAATTCTCAGTATCTTACTTTTGCCTTTATAAGAAGCTCTCCAGAAAACATCTCTGGGACTGTGATTTTTTTTTCTTCTTCCCATCCATTTATGATTATCCAAAACATTTCACCAACCCTATAATGCCTTCTGCACCAGCGAACAGTGAAATGGTTATGATGTTGGGAGGAAATGATGTTGATCTAAACCAACAAGGCAGACCCTGCTATTATGAAAGTGCCACAAACCTTTTCCATAAAGAAGCTGGGCGTCTGGATTCAAGGCTTCAATGAAAGCATCCTCCGGAGTGCTACATTTAATGTCAACACTACAGGACACAGAGAAGGCATCATACACACAAACCCCTCTGATGATGTCACACTTGCATAGTTCCCAGTTGCCAATAGTGAAAAGTGGCCATCAGCTAGCACAGCAGTGCCCAAGCCCACAAGGCCAGCTGACCTCCGAAATGTGAACAGCCTGGTGAGTCAAACATTAACTTACTAAGTCAAATCTCTCCCAAATCCCCACTTCTGACTCACTGCTGCAAAAAGTCTCCAGAAGAAAGGGTTAAAAATCTTGCTATTTCCAGACATGCAGGCGTGGTGTCCTCGCTGTTATCTCTTTGAACTTTTATTGCCCCAACTAAGAAATACAAACAGATTTCTATAAAGGCATCTTCCAAAAACACTGAACTGGGAACATCACTAACTTGTCATTATGTTGTTAAGAGAAACAAGAGATGCATCTGTAAACTGCAGAAGATTAAAGATACATAATAAGGTTATGAGTGTGAAAGGGATACTAGCTTAATCATTTTCAACAAGATAAATTCAGAACATGTAAGTCATTTAGTTTCGCAAATTTTTAATTAAAAATGTACATTTTTTTTCCTCCAAATTGTCACAAGGCCACCACTCTATGAGTGGGACAAGGCCAATGCCACAGGCAGGAGTCAACTATTATGCTAATGGCTTTGGTGTGTTTGGCTTCTTGGCTCTTCCAGATGAACATGCATAGTGATATAATCAAACACAAATGTTAGGGGCAGGTGTCTGGCCCAGCAAATTGCATGCTACTTGACATGCCCCCATGCCACATCAAGAGAATGTGGATTGCAGTTCCCAGTCCTATTCTTGATTCAGTGTCCTGCTAGCACAGTCCCTGGGAGGTAGCAGGTGACTGCCCAGTTCTTGGGTCCCTGCTACCCATGCAAGAGACCTGGATGGGATTTTTGGCTCCTGGATTCAGCCCGGTCCAGCTGTTAAGGGCATTTGGAGAGTGAAAAATAGTTGGAAAATCAGTTTCTATCTTTCTCTTGCACACGCATGAGTTTTCAAATGAATAAAAATAAATATTTTAAAGACTGAAAAATGAGACAAAAGTATATAGCTTTTTTTAATGGCTACTTAATCATTTAAATTTAACTGTAAGAAACTGAGTTTCAGTATCCTATAGTTAGTTTTAATAAACATGAAAACATCTCGGTAAAACCTATGTTTAAAACCTCTACTAAAACTTGTAATTTTCCTCCCATTTCATAACTCCATATTTTAGTCTCACTGACGAATTAGCTGACTAACTTTTTTGGATATCCCAAATGCCCAAACAGCTGCACCTATACTACTCAGTGATTTTGAATGGATTTAAACAAAGTTTTTTACAATGGTTAGCTCTGCACACCAACATGGCTGGGACATAGTGCATGTGTTGGGGGAAACAGGGCAGGTATTTACCCAGACATACTTCTGAGTGTGTCTATTTGTCAGGGTTCTTGAATGAGATTAATATTCACATTGCTAACCTAGGGTAAAACAGAACCCCTTTCTAATGTGGAGGGCCTCATAAAATCAGGTAAAGGACTGCTCAGAACAAAAGGGTTAACTGTCCTGCGAGGAGGAGGAGGTATCCCTACCTATCTTTGGTCAAATGGCACCTGGGTTTCTTTCCCTGGCTTCAGGGTCAAACTGAAATGTAAGAACTGCTAAGCCTACCCACTGGAACCATCAGATTTGCCTGGTCTCCAGTCTGTGACAAACAGTTCTTGGGACTTTTTCATTATTGTAATCACATGACACAACTCCTTTTTGAAAATGTGTTACACACACACAGAGACACACACACTCACATATATCATATCCCATATAACTCTGCTTCTGGCAAGATCCAACACTGCTATTCCATGTACTCAAAATGTCATCGAATACGCAGGCTTCATACACCTAATTATTTTAGTTAGATCTGAATTGTCTTGGGTCATCGAATAATGGTTGTCAAAAAATGTCCTTCCAAGGAAGAGGAGTTGTAATTTACGGCCTGCAAGATAGCGTACCGTGTATATATTCAGAGTAAAGCTCTACTGATAGCAATTCACATTCAGTTGATATACCCCAATAATCTATGCTACCATCTAAGGCATTCATATTTTCTTTCTTTTTTTTCCCACTGGAAAGATTCAGAGAAAGGAAGACAGAGAGAAAGATCTTCTACCCACTAGCTCATTCCCCAAGCGACGACATCAACTGGGGCTGTGTTGATCAAGTCAGGAGCTTCTTCTGGGTTCCCACACAGACACACACTGATCATTTCTCCACACTTTTCCAGGCCACAAACAGGGAGCTGGATGAGAAGTGGACCACCTGGGACATGAACCAGTGCCCATCTGGGGACCCAACACTTGCAAGGCAGAGGATCAGCCAATAGAGCCATCATGCCCACCGGAGTTTTTGGCCTGGTTTTGTTTTATTTTTCCTTTTTTTTTTCAGTTGGAAAGGCAGATTTATAGAGAGAAGGAGAGATAGAGAAAAAGAAGGCATTCACCTTTCATAATCTACCCACATTACACAGTAAGGATTGAACCAGAGGTAGAAGTCAAAGATTTTACCAACAGCTAACAAACGCATATCATAAGGACTGAACACAGGCCAGGTAACTTGTTTATGTCTAGGTTTCCATGAAATTCCATGACCAGCTTCTCTCTTAAGTCCTCTCATTATTGGTCCAGAGATCTGTGTTTAAAATTCTCTTCCAACAGTTCTGCCCTTTGGGAAATCAAAAAAAAAACTTTTTTAATAAATAGCTAGGTTGAACACTGGTTCAAATGTGCTTGCTTCTCCTCTACTAAATAAGGTAACAAAAATCGCCAGAGATTTGAAAGCTATTGGCAAAAAATCTAAACTTCAAAATACGTGAAAAATATGCTGGTGAGGAACACAGCCACTTAATTTCTTACATTCCTACGAGATACACATTTACCAAAACTTTTAACTTGAAATATACAGAAGTCTTTCAACACCTGCATTGTGAGTGTTTCACTTCTGGGGACGAAATTAGAAGGGAAAAAGTACATCAACAGGTTTGTCAAAAAGAAGATGGCTATGAAAGCAAAAAATGGAGTTTGAGGCTAGCCAGGACAAGCTGAAGGTAAGCTCTTCGCACTCTAAAGGCACTTAAAACCTCATTTTAAGATAAATGCGTTTTACTCTCTCAAAATGTACCAACAAAAAATAAATCAATGTTATTTTTCTTTTCTCTCTTTTCCAAGGGTCTTTTTTTCCAATTAAAATATATATATATATATATACATATATAAATAAGTAATCTAAGTTTAAAAAAAATAGTTACAACAGACGAGACAGCCCATGGCCAATCAGGAACACAGGGAATAAAGCTACGCTTTTGCTTGTTTGTTTTTTGAAAGGCACGAGCCCTCCTCAAGCACCACTACCACCTTTCCTGACACCAGTTCACCACACAGTGCTCTCTCCTCTCAATGTGCACGCGTATCTCTCTATGTGACCTCTTCCATTTGATACTAAGAAGACTTGCTGATATGTCAATCAATATATTTAAATCTGAACTTATCCTTTCTCCCTCTGAACCCTCCAACTTAATCCCTTCCTTCTCTAAATCGAGTCCCACTCAGCAAAGCCAGAAACCTCTGGCTCTTTCCAGACATCTCATTCGCTCACACACATCATAACTAACCCAGCAACTGAATAGCACTTTGCTCCCTGGCATTAGGTTTCTGTAAATCTGCTTCACCTCTCTATGGATGCTGGTCAAGGATGCAAATCAGGTCCTCTTCATTTCTTACCTGACAGCAAAAGCTTCCTTATCTCTCCATGAGCCATCCCTCCCTTTTACCATCTTCACACTGCAGCCATAATGGTATCTCCTAAAATACATTTTCATTCATTCACTAAACATTTATTCATTTAGTACCTTCCAAGCAGGTGCCAGGCTCTCCTCTAGGCTGAGGACAAAGCAGAGGAAAGAATTATAGAGCTAATATCATGTCTTCACAGGGCTTACAGTGATAGAAGGAAAAGAGCACAAAGGATAACATGAAAACATATGGCACAAAGATTAACATACCACTTTGGATGCTTGCATCTCATACTAAATTTCCTGGCTTCTCTATTTCCGATTCCAACCTCCTGGGTCCCAGTCACCCACATGGGAGTCCTGAAGTAAGATCCAGGCTCCTGCCCTTCTCTTGAACTGAACTAGCCCTACCTGTTGTGGACAGGCGAGAAGTGGACCATAGGATGGAGGATGTCTATCAGTGTCTGTGTGTCTTGCTCTCCTCTCTTTCATTATCTCACTCCTCTCTCTCTCAAAAATCTATACATAAAAACATTTACGTAAAATAGGTAAATTAGGCTAAATGCTATGGAAACACATAAAACAGAGAGGGGATACAGGACTTACTGGGAGTGATTGTGACAATTATTTAAGGAGAAAGGGAAGAATTTCCTCACTGTAAAAGTCATTTTACAGAAGGGAGAGATGATGAGAGCAAGCTGTGAAGAAAAGCAGAATGTTCTGCATTGAATATCAAGTGAGACCTTTGAGGAGAAAGCCCACTTGGTGCCCTCAAGGAGTAAGAGGTGCACATGGTCCAGCAAGATGGACAGCGGTTAGAGGTGAAGGCAGAGCAGCTGTGAACTGATCCTAACAGGCCCAGTCAGACACTTTTATTCTGGCTGTTGTGCTGTGAATAGAACAACATTAAAAACAATAACTCAGTGAAACACTGGATGTACTTTGCATATAAGCATTAGGGGTGGGTGTGATGTGAAGTCATCAGATGATGATGACTTCACATCACAGAGATGATGATGATGTTTCACAGAAAGCCTGAGACAAACAGCTGCCTCAGCTAGTTTACACACCAAATACCCCCAACAGCCAGAACTGGGCCAGACTAAAGCTCAGTCAGGAATGCAATCCAGGTTTCCCATCTGGTGGCAGAACCCGGTTACTTCCACAATCACTGCTGCCTTCTAGGGCGTGCACTGACAGGCATCTAGAACTCACAAAGTACGTACTTCTTAGCCCTGAACCCACACAAGCCCTCATCATCTGTGTCCTGCTCACAAAGTCACTGCCCCTCACCTTCACCTCTGCCAGTGTCCTTGTCCAGTAGAGCTCTCTCTTTCAGGGTGCTCTTGGATTCTGCTCATGTAGCTCCCTCTGCCTGCAATGTGCTGATTTTCTTTATTTGCTTATAGACCAACCATGTAGGCCTTGAGTTTTCAGCTGAGACCTCAGATCGCACCTCTCCAATTCCAAAATACACACTTCTGTTCTTAAGCATCTTACATTCATTGACCTCCTCTCCAGAATATGAGCTCCATCTGGAAATATTTTCTTTGGACTAACATGCCATATTACAATTAGAAGACAGTGAAGAATGAAATGTCAGTAAGTGAAGGGGGAAATGACTACTCCAGGTCATCCTAAGTTGACTTGGAAGGAGCAATAACAATGTGCAAACTGACTTTCATAAAAATAGTCCTGCCTTTAGCTCACCCGGTCCAACAAGATCCTAAAGGTAATCTCCAAAGTCTTAATCTCAGGGGAACAAAGAACATTCAAGTCTGATTCCCATCAGAAAAGACTTCTGAGATTTCCCAACAAATTTATAAACTTATGGACAAAATGCAAGTGAAATATGCACTAGGGTACTTCACAGGATCCACTGGGTAAGAGTAAAAATGCTTACTGCATTTTGACACCAATTACTTATTTCAATGTAAAACTAACACCATTTGGAGTGGAATAAACTCAAGCCACACATGACTAAATAAAACTCAAGCAGAGAGGTAATAAAGTCCCATTTGGTGCAGCCATCCCCATTCTAGATCGACGGCTGGATAACCACATTTATCTTTGCTGCCTGCTATTCACAGAACCACATATGTTTAGCTATGCTGTCCAGGCAGAACAGAGACCAGCAAACTCCTCCATTTCTCACACTGCCTGTCTGGCTTCATTCCATCTTCATCCTGATGGAAAATGTGAGCACATCAGTTTTAGATTCAATATAGGTTTCTGTCGGGCAAACTCCTTGGCTGACTGGCTTTCCTTAACCGAACCCCTTTCACATGGAACAAATGTGTTATTGCAGAAGATGCCAACACATCATGTGTTACTGATATATAACAAGATTAAGTTGGAAAAATGAAAATATTTAAAATGCAAAACATACTTGGGCAAAAATTACAAAGTAACATGACTGGAGGAATGCCCTCAGCCATTTTTCTAACAATTAATCTCGATAACATCTTCAGGGTTTAAAAGTACACCTAGGTCCTATTAAACATGTAAAATAGCTAAGCCTGGAGAATAATTCAGTGTACAAGGGAACACAACTATAATTCCTTAGAAATAAAAATCAACATGCGAACTGACAGAGTTCTATTAAACTGTTAATTAACTCTCATTTCATTAAAAGAAACCATAAATCAATGTATCATTCAGAAGCATACAGATTAAACAGATTACCAGCTTTTACGGCGTTTTTTTATAGTTACTTACACCAAAAGAAGGCAGAAGATTGCACTAGCTCAGTAAAACAGTATTTCAACCATTCTATAACTATGTTCCCAGAGGTCCCATGAATTCTCACTGCCAGTGGGATAAAGTTCAAAATATTCACTTGCTCACTTACCACTGAAACACCAGCATAATTTAGTCCAATAGTTCTCAAACTTCAGGGCACATCAAAATCACTTATACGGCTTGTTAAAACACAGATTGGTAGAAACGCGTGGGGACCAACGAATGTGCTTTCCTAACAGGTTCACTGGCAATGCTGACTACAGGCAACACAACTGAAAAAGCCCAGTGTAGTCACAGTCTAACTACTGGTACAAATCCCCATGGTCCCACACTCATTTCTGGTTCCACACTGTTTCGCACTTCTTTGATCTTCTCTGAATTATCCCAGGGTTGCTGTGCATATAAACTACAGATTTTGAAGAAATAGGCTGAACTTAACCTGTACACTACAGAGAGCTTGTATTTTCTTTTTTTATTGCATTTCATTTTATGACATCATTTCATAGGCTCTGAGGTTCCCCCAACCCCTCCCCAAATCTTCCCCCTATGGTAGATTACTCCACATTATTGTTGTATTACAGTTCAAATCCAGTCATGCTTCTTTCATTGCAAGCATGTACCACGCATGGAGTCCAGCATCTTATTGTCCAGATAATTCAACAGTTTCTTGGGGAGACCATCTCTGGTCTAAAAGAAGAGCTGGCAGAATATTGTTCCAACCAATTAATTAAAAGCCCTAACATATAACATCAACAAGAGTTTACAACATTATAGAGTTAATCAACATGGTATTGACTGATATGTTAGAAAATGCAAGTTCTTAACCACATCCTGTGACTACTTCATCGACATTTCAATTTTAGTTTATATACAACCGGCTTCTATCTACCTTAAAATGGCTATAGGATACTATTCAGCTGTCTCATGTCTGTTTTCATTTTTGTATTTAGTAGTTTGTAGTACTGAAACATAATTTTTACTGAACTTGGCAGATTTTAGGATAGTCCAAACTGGCTTATAACTTTAACAAGGCATATGTCAACAGTTGAGACAGAGAACAGTTTTAGGAGGGGTGTGCAGAGAAATCTTCAATACTCCAGTGAGGAGTAACTTATTTTCGTGTCCTACCTAGCAAGGTATAAGTGAGTCCCCGCTGACCATTTCCTGTCTGGTTCTAAGCTTTCCTTGTTGTTCTCTATCTGATCTAATTTTTGTTTTGTTTTGTTTTGTTTTGTTTGGAGGGGGGGAATCCAAAGTTGGAACTAAATAAAGACCAGAGAAAGCTCCTCTCCCTAGTCTCAAAGGGAGTTTACTGTTCTGTTTCTGCAGACCGCTCAGGGCTCCTGGCTGTTGTTTTGATGAGGAACTTGTATTTCCAATGGAATTGGAATGCTTTCACAACCATAATCCAACCTGCTCTAAACCCGTGTCAGCAGCACTTGGTCTTCATACTCTGATGTACAAATCTCAAGGTTCCAAGGTCATTTTCCCTTCTCTGGGATGGCCATGACCCTGGGAGGCAAAAGTGTGGTACAATGTTCTCAGAAAATATGTTTTTGTTATGACTATGAACTCTGCCTATCTGAGAAAAGCTTGTCAGCACAGGCAATTTCCCAAACTCTTGCCTCTCCCCCAGGACAGGAAAGGCATTTCTGGGAGGTTAACAGGCATAAAATAGGCACCTGGGGCTGGGAAACAGGCTTCCTGGCCTCCAGGTGCTCCTCTCTCCCCAAGAATGCCTTTGCATCTGTGTAGGGAGATTGCAGGAGAAAGTGCATAGGCTAATTAACAGTTTCCCACAAATAAATTCAGGTTTAGGAGAGGCAGCTGTCCTCAGACTTCATTCCCACTCAGTGGAGCAAGCAGGGTGCAGGTGAATTACTCTGTTGAGTTTTTGGCAAAGCAAAAACTTTCTGATTTGAGTCAGAATAATGTATGACCCAAATAATAAAATGACAAAACTGCCTGACTAAAACGAGGATTCTAGATGTCAAAAATGAGTGCAATTGTTATCATAAAAAGCAAACGACAATGTAGGAACCTGATTCAATATTTACTTGTTGAAGATTATTTCTGGAACCCGGTCTTCAATATTAATGAAAAAGAAAAACTACAATGTTTTCTAGCCCTGAAAGAGCTGAACAAGGTGGATATACACTTTGTTTCCAATAATCTCTTCTAGCATATAGAATTCTACAGATGTACACAGAATGGATTTTAAAAGATCAGCTCTCAATTTATTTTATGAAATCTTAACATATTATTTTATTATAGAATAAAGCTAAATGAGTAACAGGCCTCCTCTTGCTGTCCACTATGCTAAGTGTGCAATGTAACATGCCTATGGATATATTTAAGAACTTGATTGAGACACAAATCACATATTATAAAATTAATGTACTTGAGAAGTGCGGTTCCATTCTCTTTAACATGTGCTCAGAGCTGTGCAACTATCCCATAATTGAGGAAATGTTTAACCACACCAAAACAAACATCCTATCCATTAATAGTCACTTCTTCCTCCAGGCTTCAATCCTCAGGCAACCTGGAGCTACAAATCCACCACACATCCCTGTGGATTCACTTAGAATTTTCTGTAGAAACAGAATAACATCATTTGTGATCTTTGCATTTAGCTTCATTTGCTTAGAATGATGCTTTCATGGCCAATCCATGTGCAGCATACATCAGTATGTCATTCCTTTTTACTGGCAAATAATATTCTGTTGCATAAATAAAGCACACGGTAGGTGTATTCATCAGTTGGTGGAGAATGGCTTGTTTTTAATTTTTGGCCATTATGAATCATGCTGCTCTGAACATCTGTGTGCAAGTTTCTTCATGGACATATGATCTCATTTCTCCTGAGAATATGTGCATAGGAATCAAATGGCTGGGTCATATGGTATCCATAGATTTAATATTTTGGGCAACTGCCAGACTGTTTACGACAGATATTTTACCACTTTACACTGCCAGAAGCAGAGGATGAGGATTCCATTTTTTCCACATCCATACCAACATTTATCATTATCTGTGCTTTTGACTAAAGCCACACATAATTGTGAAGTGCTTCATTAAAGCTTTGTTTTTCTCTGATATCTAACAACTTTAAAACATCTTTTCAGGTGATCCTTGTCCATTCATATATATGCATTGGAGAAATATCCAGCTTCTTGCTCACTAGTATGTTGGATATATTTTCCTTTCACTATTGATGTTCAAGTTTTCTTTTTATAGCTTAAATTTAAGCCTGTTATCAGATATATGATTACAAATATAGATATGACTCAAACCTATTCTCATTCTACAGCTGTTTTCACTGTTTTGATGATGTACTCTGACACACACAAAAAAGTATATTTCTTACTAACTCATGAAGTCCATTATATCCTTCATTCAGTAAGTTACTGCTTATGCTTTGGTATCATTTAAGAAACCTTGTATCTACTTATTTACAATTACTCTGTGTCAGCAAATGGTGCATCGCTCTTCAAAATGGCTAAAACAACTTAAATTAAACTAGAATGGTTAAGTTTTCCATCTCTCCAGGCCCTGGCAAAGCTGTGGTTATCTCAGTCTATTAATTTGTTTTACCAATCCACTGATTGTAACTTTGTATATTGTACTAAAGTACAATTCTCTTAATTATTTAGTTTCTTTTCCCATGTCTCCATCTTCTTCCTGTGATAATGGTCTAGTCATGTCTTCTGTATTTTATTGGATTATAAAATTTTATTCTCATTTTGGCGCCATCTTTCACATGAAATCCATAAGTTCTAGTCCGGTATCTGACCATCCATGAAGGTAGGTGGGCTGATGTTTCCCTTGTTGTTGTCTGTGTTTCTGATCTACTACTAAGTTAGTGTTACCAGATTCTAAAGTGCTTTATGATTTGTGTACCTTTTAAAAAAAATTCTGTTGTAAAAGGATTATCTTCAAAGAGATGCTGTCTAATACACTTGTTGCTGCTAACATCAGTCAGCTCAAACTGGCTTATCTCACATCCTTATCTGAATGGAGACTCCCACATGTATTACTTTGCGACCTTGAGCAAGTTCCTTAACTCCTCTAAATCTATTCTTTATTCACATTTTGGGGGATAATTAAAAAAACACCTTTGTTAGGCCATATTTGAACTATTTTAGTCTCACAAGTGGAAAATCATAATGCCACAATAATTCTTTGCATGGGAAAAGGAGATCCTTTCCTGGCTCTAAGCTTTGCATCTCTGAATGCACGCATTCCCATATGAAAAAGAAAATGCTGACCCCTGTGTGCTTGGATTCGTGAATTATAATACTACAAATGAAATGTCAGTCACTGTCGCTTAGGCAATTAATATTTTTTAAATACCCTGACAAGTCTATTCAACGAATAGATAAAACAATCTACATTAAGAAAGAAAACTGGGAGCTAATTCTTTCCGAGTGTCTTAGAAAATACAAATACATGATTTGACATTGTCACCCTATCTTTAATATTCCTTAAGTAGCAAATATAAGCATAAATAAAATATCAAGCAATCAGGCATTCCTTTCTAGCTTGCAAAACCAAATTCTGGATTCACAGTTCTCCAAAGGTGGGGGTGGGGATCAATGGAGAGGTATAACAATTAGGGTAAACACCATCATTATTTTACTTGCCAGAACAGTTCATCAATTATGATAAAAAAAACATTCTACAGCAACTGCTCAAAGCTACACAATCCAAGGCGTAAACTGAGAGGACTCCAATACAACTGCTACCTTACAATAGAAAGGAACAATGGCCCAGCAATATGAGCATTAGGACATAATCTGCAGAGGTGTTAACACTCACTCTCAAGGTGTCATATATCCTATTTTTAGTCAAAGCTGGTCACAGTATTTTGCCAAAGGGTTTCTTTAGATGAACATTTTGGGAAGACAAAAAAAGGAATGGACACTCTGTCTTTCACGTGGGATGTCAAATTTCATTCCAGAACTCAAGCGTATGCTTCTGCTCTGTCCACTGCTCACTTTTGATACAGAACAGATGGGCTCAAAACAAACATCGAGGCAGTGGCCTCCCATGTTGACTAATGATGACAGCATACACAGGCTTGACATGAAAGCCAGATTTGTAAACTAGAATGTGTCAGAATAAAAGAGGATAATCAAAGCCGAAACTTATCACCTCTGAGCTTTACTGATGTGTGAAAAAGCAATTCTTGTGTTAACTCGAATGAAGATGATGAGAGAGAGAGAGAGGGAGAGTATATAGACTGTGCTTCTACATATTCAGCCTAAAGAACCTTAATCAGAATCAAACACAATCCCCAAAGAGTCATAACCAGAGCGCTGGGATGCCAGGTTTTATTCTGGCCTCAGTATGAAGGGTGACACTTGAGATCAAGTCATTAAGTGACTTGCATTTCATTTTCCTCCCTTGTACACACGAGAAAGACAAAGTGAATTCTGAAAAGTAACCAGGATTTTCCACATGAGAGTGTGGGTATCTTCCGTCTATATTTCTACGTTTGTTTTAAGCTATGTGGATGTTTGTTTACATAATGGAACTTCATTCTCTGTTAAAGTATCCTTCACCTCCATCATCCCACACACAAACTACTTCCCTTCTTACTTGAAAGGAAATTCCTTTGCAAGGTTCACAGTACATTAGACACAGCTGCACGGCTGAGTGTCCTCCAGCAACTTTAAAAAGCTGCAGATGTAGGCCGGGCAGGACATGCATCATGGAAGCAGACAATCACAGCGTTAACTTTGCCCCTTCTCTCGCCGTCTTTAAATTTTACATATTCTAGAGTGTTGGGTGTTGCCTGGGCACATCAAAAAAAGATGTGTGTGTTTGTGTGTGTGTGTGTATTTATAGGAGTCTGCTAACAAGACAGTCTTCATTGCTAATTTTCAAAAACAAATAAAGCAGCAGATTTCCAGTGAAGGGCATTTTAAAAACAAACACTGTTAACTTCCGAGGAGACAGGCCTCACATCAACCACACCTTACCTGCAGAGGTTTCCATATTGCCCTGAAACTCAAAAAGTGTTTGTCTGGAAACCTCAATTCTGGGTGAACTCAGAACCTGCAGAACAATACGATCCAAAGGTAGTTAGAAATCTGGCAGAGCACTTTTCCAGAAGAAGCAAATAAGAGAGTTATGACTTGATTTCTTTCCAGAATAGTCCCCCAAAATGCTAGGCAACCACAAAGCCATAAACTTTTTCCACTGGGAATAATAAGTGTACTACAATTGGGGTTGCCTAGAAGGCTCATTGGTCCCCAAACACCCTGGGTCTTGAGCAGGAACAGAGAAGATGAGGCAGCCTCTGGGTCTTCCTTGGGTCAGGCTCCATGCAGTGGGTGTCACATGTGTACACACACACATCTACAGCACACAGGTCACACAGTGGGTGTCATGTCATGTGTGTGCACACACATCTATAGCACACACTGGCCATCCAGTAGGTGTCACATATGTGCACACACAGGACACATGGTGAGTGTCATATCACGTGTTTCTGTGCACACATCTACAGCACACACAGGCCATCCATCAGGTGTCCCATATATGCACACAGGACATGTGGTGGCTGTCATGTAACGTGTGTGTACATACATGTCTACAGCACACACAGGCCATCCAGCAGGTATCACATGTGTGCACACAGCTGCTATACACTCAGATGTGTGCACATATTTTTGCTGAGGAAGGCCCTGGTGTTTGACTGGGTCAGTGGCCACTACAGGATTGTTCAAAGTTCAAACACAGTGCTGGTGGGTGGGAGGGCTAATCCTATGCCCTAGGCAACAAAGCTTCTACCAGTGACACCAACATCCTGTGTGGGCACCGACAGGGATCCTGGCTGCTCCGCTTCCCATCAAACTCCCTGCTAATGTGCATGGAAAATCAGTGAAGATTGCCAAAGACCGGAGGAAGCTCCTGGCCTCTGGCTTCAGCTTGGCCTATTCCCAGCACTGCAGCCATTGGGGAGTGACCTAGCAGATGGAGCAGAGGCAAACTCCGCACAGATTTCCTGTGGCTTCTCAGGTGTTGATTTACTATTTGGAAACAGAAACTAATGAATGCAAAATATCTGAGGAAGCAATGGGATATCTGGGATTCCCATTTCACATCAAATTTCCCAGAAATTGTCCAATACATTGTCCCAAGCAAATTATGAAGAGCTCTTCCTCATCAGTAGGGACATTTTAATATAGTAGTAGCACAACTGTTTTATTAAACAATATGTCATGATAAAACATTTTATGAAAGAATATCTACACTGCATATATACAGGATAAAAACTCTTGACTGTTTCTTTTAATATACATTAATAAGTAGTTTCTTCCTCACCAAAATGCAGAGGTTCTTGCCCAGGAAAAGAGTAAACTTAAATCTATTAACTCACATCCAGCATTCATGAAATCTCATGGGACAACTGACTACACTGAGTCTTCTGAGGTCAGCTCCCAAATAATTGGTTTAGTAGATTTGGGATGGGGGTACGGGGATCCTTCTTTTCAATACGATCTACAATGAATCTGATGTAGGAAATACTAGCTTGTAGGACAAAGCTATAAGCACACCAGATACAAACTGATCAATGCTGATCACATGTTGTACAGAGCTGAATCTACTCACTGGCCCTTGCAGCAGGCCCCTAGTCAAGCTCACCCAATGTCTGTATAAAACTCTCAATTCCATGGGTCAGGCTAGAGAGAGGGGAAAATTACCTGATCCTGAACTCGGGGCTCTTCGGCCATTCTGCAAAAAGCTGCCACAAGGCAAACACATTGGCCAACTGTTCTATTATTGTTGGCAAGCACTGAAATTTGCTTAAAACCTTTACAAATAAAACCCAGCTGCTTAAGCTCAATACCAGATGTCTTCTACAATGTGTGGCTTTGATAGATTCAATTGAGCATAAGAAAGAGATGATATATATGAAAAATATAATTTGCAAGATGTTTGTCATTAAATGTATTTAACAAAAAAGAAAATTATATTTTCCACTCTAAGAGGTTAAGTAGGATAGATTAATATTCATAATAACTACTAATATGCTTATGTTATAAATAAACTTCTCAGAACATACTGATAAAACTCAATCCCAAAACCATCTCCAGAAATGCCCCTAATGAAAGAATGTCATGTGTCAGTGAAATCACATGATTTAGCACCAGGTTCCTTTTCCTCTAGACCCATCCCCCAACCTGAACATGTTTTCACTCAAGGCATAGGAAATTAAGTAGGAAATATTTAGTGATATTGTCTGATTTCAATAAACTGTAAAAATCCTATGAAAACACATATATGAAAAACATATGTGTGTGGATTTGTATAATGTGTATAAAAAGTGTGTGAAGTAAAAAGGCAATTTGTTTAGCAAGCACAATGAAGAGGTGTGTACCTTACTGTTACCAGGTCATGATGGAGCTCCTTGAGGTGTTTTCGAACATACACAAAGTTCTCAAACGGCTAACTTCAAATGCCAGCCTGACTTCAGAGAGCTACTTAGGTGTATCTCCAAAGAACTGCCACACTTTCCCTTCACCCAAACGAGCTAACATTTCATACATAAAGACAACATATTAGCTTTAAAATAGAAACCATTTTTTAAAAATAGGCACATTAAATGGCTATAGTAAAAGGCAAATTCCCAGTGACTTGACTCAAACTCTGAAAAAACTCAAGGTAGCCTAGTGGTTAACGTCCTCACCTTGCACACACTGGGATCCCATACGATCTCTGGTTCTAATCCCAGTGCCCCACTTCTCATCAGGCTCCTTGCTTGTAGCCTGGGAAAGCAGTTAAAGACAGCCGAAGCCTTGGGACCCTGCACCTGCTTGGAGACCTGGAAGAAGTCCCTGACTCCTGGCTTTGAATTGGCTCAGCTCTGGTCACTGAGGCTGCTTGGCGAATGAACCAGCGGATGGGAGATCTTTCTCTCTGTATCTCCTTCTCTCTGTATATCTGCCTTTCCAATAAAAATAAATAAATCTTGGGGGAAAAAAAACCTCAATTCCTAGTGGTGAGGAGCGGTGGCTACCAGAGATTGGGAAGAAGAAGGGAAGGAAGTGACGCAGAAAGACTGATCAATTAGTACTGAGTTATAGTTGGAGAAGAGTAGGAAACTGCAATTCTAGTGATAATCCTCCTGTATGTCTCTTCTTAAAAAGTTAGAAGAATTATTTTCAACATAAATGGTAAACATCTGATGAGACATTTTTACCCTGATTTGAACATGATACAATGTATAAATATAATCCTAATGTGGTATTCCACAAATATGTACAACCTTAAATTTTTCCATTTACTTGAGAGCTCTCATCCACTCAAATTTCCAGGGACTTGCCAATCTCAAGGCAAGAGCTACAACTCAACTCAGGTAGCAGGAGTCCAAGCACCTGAACCATTCAACACCTGCCTCCTAGGACGTGTGTTAGCAGGAGCAAGTACCGGCAAGTGAGATGGACTTAAACCCAGATACTCTAATAAGGAACACTGTATCTTTTTTTTTTAAGATTTATTTATTTTTATTACAAAGTCAGATGTACAGAGAGGAGGAGAGAGAGATCTTCCATCTGATGATTCACTCCCCAAATGACCACAACTGCTGGTCGGTGCTGCCGATCCAAAGCCAGGAACGAGGAAGCTCTTCCAGGTCTCCCACGCGGGTGCAGGGTCCCAAAGCTTTGGGCCATCCTCGACAGCTTTCCCAGTCCACAAGCAGGGAGCTGGATGGAAAGTGGAGCTGCCGGGATTAGAACCGGCGCCCATATGGGATCCTGGCAGGTTCAAGGCAAGGACTTTGGCCGCTAGGCCATGCCGCCGGGCCCAGGAACACTGTATCTTAATCAGCATACCAAAATGCTCTGAGATCTCCTAATGTTTACAATTTTAATGTTCCATTTAAAAATGTGCAAAGATTGATGCTTGGTAATGACATCTGAAAATAATGCTCATTTGAACATATTATCTCTAAGAAGCTATTCTCTTTTCCCTTTACCTCTATAAAAATGCTTAGTCATTTTAGTTACACAGTAACTATAACTGCCAAGTTCTTGTTCTTTTTTCAGATTTGAAAAAAAATAATTTTCAGTTAGAAACCATAATTAAAAACAAAAACCTTGTGGCAAAGGAACAGTTTGATAGTGACTACTTTCCATACATAGTAACTGATAGATAAGATCCTGAGGAGTTTGCAAAACAAACTCAGGCTTGCACACTCTGAAGCTGATGCTATGGTCTTTGACATAGTTTGTGTTTGATGGTAAACAGAACTGAACTGAGAAACGTTAAGGTGTCTTGTTATATTGTCTCTGGGGTAGGCATTTGGCCCAGCACTTAAGATACACATACACTCACAGGCAACCTGGGTTTGACTCGTGCCTCGAACCCCTGAATCCAACTTTCTATTCATGTAAATCCCAAGAGGTGACAGTGGTAGCTTCAGTATTTAGGTCCTGCCAACACCCAGGAGACCTGCAATGTGTTCTCAGCTCCTGAGCTTTGGCCTGGGCATGGTTCAGGTCATCACAGGCATTTGGAGAATGAAGTAGCAGATAAAAATTCTGATCTCAAATAGAGAAAAATTCTTAACACAGTCTCATATTTGGCCGATATCCCAAGAATGTAGTTGCCATATCACAGAAGTTCCACAACTAATGAAGAAGTGGTATGAAGTCACTATTTCCTTATACATAAAATTCCCACTCTAATGATGAAGACACTGAGATGAAAAGAGGTACATTATATACCACAGGCTATAGTGAGGCTGTAAAAAAAAACTACGAGTTTAAGACAGTTTTCAACCTAAACTCATGAGGATTTTTAAAAGATGAATCGAAAATGTGCATTAAGTTTCCTCTAGACTCCAGAAAAGATTAAAAATATCATTTCAGACACTAAATTCCCAGAATCTGATCAAACATGATGTTTATTATAGACCTCAAACTCAAGGCCTGCTCAGCAGTTACAGATGCCAAACTTATGAAATGCTCTTTGTGACACATAAACTTGAAATTACTATTTTAATAAAAGAGTGGGAACTACATATAAAAGCCTTGCAGAACCAAGGCCTGCTGTATCACTGCACTCCTTGCCATGTAATGAGGTCTGCCATGACATAACCCTGATACGCTCTCTGCTATCTTTTTCATAAAGTCAAATATAACCACACACCCTGATCAGCAACTGCTAAAATTATCCTACAGAAACTACAGAAATTTCATCATTTTTATGGCAACATTTCTGAATGCTGAAGCTCAAGTGAGAAACATTAATGTGCTTTAAAAAAAAAACACCTCTTTTTAAACACATAGTCTATAATTATATCTTTTGGTGGCCAAATTCTATTCATAGTCAATAAATAAATAAGACCTAGAAGTATTCACATTGCTAAAAGTAGCAAAATATACTATAGTAAATACTTTTTTATGGCCAATCTAATTCAAAATCTTCCAGAAAGAAACAAAAAGTACCAACCCAGAGAGTCTTTTATTGCTTATTGTCCATCTTGGTACCGGGTGATTTCTTAGTCCAGTTAATTTACATGGGATTATTTAAAGGGCCAGCAGTCAATCAAATTCCCTCAGAGAAAGGGAAAGGCAAAGGGAAAAAGAGGGGAAAAGAAAAAGTTACGACGGTGAAACATTTATTAGCTCCCACTGGAGAGCTAAGCACCAGGTGTCTTAAGAACATCGGGACCGGGCCCGGCGCGGTGGCGCAAGTGGTTAAGGTCCTCACCTTGCACGCCCGGGATCCCATATGGGCGCCAGTTCTAATCCCGGCAGTCCCGCTTCCCTTCCAGCTCCCTGCCTGTGGCCTGGGAAAGCAGTCGAGGACAGCCCAAAGCTTTGGGACCCTGCACCCACGTGGGAGACCCGGAAGAGGCTCCTGGCTTCGGATCGGCATAGCATCGGCCGTTGCGCTCACTTGGGGAGTGAATCATCGGATGGAAGATCTTCCTCTCTGTCTCTCCTCTCTGTATATCCGCCTTTCCAATGAAAAAAATAATAAAAATAAATCTTTCAAAAAAAAAAAAAGAACATCGAGACCACAGCCGTTATGTGGGGTCAGGTGAGGCGAGCTGCACAACCCAAGCCTGTGCTGGACACCCAGAGAGAGGGACTTATTCTGAGAGCAGCACATAGCATGTTCCATTACACAGACCATTAATTTAAAACAACATTTACAACGAGGGATTCTATCACAGGGATCTCATGTAATTTAGACTATCAAGGAGATCTTACTGGCATTTAAGCAAAGGCATAGAAAGTAGAGCAGAAAGGCAAAGAGCTTTCAAGGCTGTAGAAGTGAAACATGTGAATGACCTGAGAGAGGAAAGGATCACAGGTGGGCCCAGGGTTGACATCAAACCTTTAAAGCAGTATTTTGTAAAAAGGAAAGAAAAAAACAAGGGAAGGGGCATTAACTGAAGAACCGCTAGAAAGGAGACAAACAGGTTGATGACAGCAAGATGCTTCCGAGGTGAGAGACTCTAATGGCCGCTTAGGTTCTGCTTTGTCTTCTCTATCCAACTATTTTCTCTACTTAACTCTTTGGGATTTGTAACCAAAATAACAACATCAATACTATTGATTTATATGAATAGCCAACTAATCAAAATGACAGCAAGAACACAAATTCACACTTCCAAAAGCCAGGGTTCAAGAGAAAGATGAAGGGCCAAGGATTTAGTCTAGCAGCTTAAGTCACCATGTGGGATGTTGACGCCACCTCCTGCAGTGCCTGGTTTGAGTCCCAGCTATTGTGCTTCTGATCCAGCTTCCTGCTAATGAGCATTCTGGGATAGAGTGGGTTGAGTTTCAATCTTCTCATTTCAACCTGGTGCAGTGCTGGCTGTTGCAGGCATGTCAGGTGTAAACACTGTACAGCCTCCCCCTCCACTGCTTTCCTTCCCCCACCAACCCTTTCCTTTCAGATATGATAGAAATAAGTGAAACAAAGAAAAATGAAGAGGCCTAAAATACCAGTTAATTTGAGTTCATGCTCAAAGAATCATCATTATGCATTTTGATGTTCATGTTCCAAACCCAACAAATACACATTAAGATAGAACAAGCAAATATTTCACAAAAGTTTTAAAGAATAATCATTAATAACAAAATAAATTTCATCTAGACTTAGACTTTAACATCAGAAAATCTGAACAAAAATTTAACTGATTAGGATAATTTTCCTATAAATCTATAAATAGTTTTCAATATATTCTTATTTGATATAAATTTCCCAAATTAATTCTAAAATCAGGGATATACTTTAAGAATTAGAACAACATTTTATGCGTTTGTTTCTGATAATTCTAAATTAATAAAAGGTTTATAAAATCTTATTTCAGGGCCCGGTGTAATAGCCTACTGGTTAAAGTCCTTGCATGCACCAGCATGCCATATGGGTGCCAGTCCATGTCCCGGATGCTCTGCTTCCCATCCAGCTCCCTGTTTGTGGCCTGGGAAAGCAGTGGAGAATGGCCCAAAGCCTTGGGAACTACATTTATGTGGGAGATCTGGAAGAAGCTCCTGGATCCTGGCTTCAGATAGGCTCAGCTCCACTCTGGCCTTTGCACCCACCTGGGAAGTGAACCAGCGGATAGAAGATATTTCTCTCTGTCTCTCCTTCTCTGTGTAGATCTGAATTTCTAATAAATATTAAATAAACCTTTTTTAAAAAGGCAAAAATGAATTTATTGTTAATCTTATGTTTCTAATACTTCTGTTTTTCCAGAAGCCTCCTCCCACACATTCACAAAGTTTGCAGAGGGAGGGGCATGTGGAGTGATAAAACTACCTGGCTCCAAAGACCAGCTACGGCTCCTGATTATAGCTTCCTGCTAATGCAGACTGGGAGGCAGCAGGAAAGGCAGATAGCGGCCACCAAAGTTGGAAATGTGGATTTATCTCCTGGCTCCTGGCTCCTGCCTCTAGCCCACCAGAGCACCTGCCTATATGAGGGGACTGAACCAGAAGATGAACACACTGTTTTCTGCTGTTCTCAACCAAGTGAGATTTCTGTAAAGTTCGAGAGAAAATGGCTTAAAAATCAGTTTAGTTTAAAACAAAAACATTTTAATGCCTTTCCTATAAAAGAGGTCATGAAATTAATCAAAAATGCAAATTATTTTTAAAAAACTCTGCATGGGTTTCAAAAATATTTACATCAAAATAACTTTCTGAAGTACACTCATACTTACAAGAAAAAACCATACATACATTTATATGGGGTAAGACATATGTATGGATGCCACAACTTACATAAAAAGCATGAATTCTCATAAAGTCAAATCATTTGAGCCAATTATGTGAAAGTCGGCCATGCACTCAACTTAGTAGATTCTGAGCTGAGAACTACAGCTCAGTCACGTTCCTCTCAGGTAAATTACCAGAGATCAAATTTCTTACATCTGTGATACCACAACTTGCAGTTACTGCCAATTAATCGCTCGGGATTAATTGCTGGATATGCCACATAATGGCTGTAGTAGAAAACATTCTAAACACAGAACCGCATTTATGCCTTTAACAGCTGTGTTGGTCTAACAGTTCAGATTTTCACCATACTTCACCATATGGTAACAAGGATCATTTTTCACTCAAAAAATATTAACAAAAAAAAAAATTGATGCCCTGGAGCATTACTGCCATTCTCAAAATTACACATTCACAGTTTGTGGCTGTTGTCCTTCTGTTTTGAATTCTCTACTTGCCATGATTTTACTTAAAATACAACAGCTTTTTTGAATTTTAAATTCATGTCACCCAGGTCAAACCTCAAAGTTACATGAGGAAGTTCATGGAATCCGACCTGGCAGTGGAGAGGCAGAAGGTGAGCTCTGGGTTACGAAATTGTAGGGGCCATGTCGACTGGGTCCTGGTCTTGTTCACTAGATATGAGTTTTCTGTACTCAAAAATTTGATTTGTATGCCTTATCTCATCTCCTTTTACCTCTTCTTCTGTCTTCCTTGAGGTAGAATTACTCTGAAGTATGAAGATAAAAATCTAGCCACCAACCTTCAGTTTAAATTCATTGCTATGAAAAACTATATGATGTCAAGAGAAAAAAAAAAAAGATAAGCCATAGGAACACTCACATGAGTAGGTAACAGAGAGGTAATAAATGTCACATCCTTTTAAATGGAAGAACATGAGGCCGGCCCATCCAGGTTAGCAAGAACAGGTTGCTATCACAACAAACACAAAATTCACTAGGGTTTTAGGTTTGTCAGTCTATCATCTTTATAATATCACTCCTCCTTTGATTAACATACAAGAATGGTAGTGACCACGATGACACTTGTATACCTTTTACACACTGCCCTGTCATTAATTAGGATTGCATGGGATTCTCTACTATGTTTTGGAAAGAAGCAGGCAGAGTAGTGTAAGCAACTCCATCTAAAACCAATCCAGTTTAACTAGAAATGAAAAGTAAAACTTGCCATCTTTTCAGATCACATTTTCAGTTTTCAAAAGGCTGTTCCATGTTCCAGGACTCATAGTTTAGTTTTTTTTAAGTGATGGCTCAGTGGCTAAATCCTTGCCTTGCAAGTACCAGAATCTCATATACGGGCCAGTTCATGTCCTGGATGCTCCACGTACCATCCAACTGCCTGCTTGCATCTGGGTAAGTAATGTTGAGGATGGCCCAAAGCCTTGGGACCATGCACTCACTCCTGTACCCTAGCTTCAGATCAGTTCAGTTCTGGCCGTTGGGGCCTCCTGGAGAGTGAATCAGCAGACAAAAGATTTGTTCTGTCTCATTCTCTTTGAAAATCTGTCTTTCCAATAAAAATGAATAAGTAAATACATATATTTAAAACGCACTGCTGAAGAAAACATGATGTGTTAATTTTAAAGACATGAAGTTAAAACCCTCTAACAAGACATTCTACTGTTTTGTTTTGTTTTTTTAAACTTGTGCCTCCTCAAATGAAACCTCTAAGACGGAGGCAGTGATGGACAGGCTGCTGTACCACGCCTTGCTCATGCTACCCTCACTGCTTCGCCAAATTCAGTGTTCTCCCTTGCACTTCCTGTGACTGCAAAGCTTTGTGCCATTTACAGTTGAACTTCAAGGCCCTACTCTCTCAATCCATCTAGCATGGGAAACCTCACCACACTCAAGAACTGCATCTGTTGTGTATATGAATATCACTTTAACATGAGTATTAAGGAATTCTAGTGTAGTAATTATCACAGAAGCTTTTGTGAGAATCTAATGCACCAATACATTCTTTTAAATAAAAAAGTTAAGAACAACTAAATAAAAAGCTGAAGCTTCCATGCACATGAGCACTCCCAAAACTTTATCAGAAAAATGGAACTACAAACTATAAAGCGATTTTACGAGTACAAGAAATTTCACAAAAACATAGGCAATAAAACAATTACAACATTTAGAAAACGCATAGTAAATGTAAAATAATTTGATTTTGGTGTCAGAACATGTTAAAATCCATGCATATATTTTCACAAGTTTTTCTGAATACCCCTAATAAGTATAGATTTCTTTTCAACAAAATAAACATGGTAAAATTCTATTACCATGAACTTTTTCATATAACATCAATCTAACTGGCAAAATACCTATCTTGACCCAAAGCTCACATTCTCTCATTGTCCCAAGTTGTCATTTTGAAGCATATTTACTTTAAACAAGGACTTAGACTTCCAGAACATGATTCCAGGCTTTATCACACACTCAAGAGTCGTGCCCTCTCTATTGATCCATGCTTCCTATTTACCGTGTTGTGTCTGAGACTCAGTGTCAGTGAAGCAGGTGCAAAATTAATGACTCCAGAGTGTTTCACACATTATCGATGAATATTTCACTCTGGTACTTCAAGTTGTTTAATCATAATGACAGTCATAAGTGCCTTACTACAGCACATTCTGTATTCATCAGGGAAAAAACAAAATCAGAAACCACATTAAGTCTATTTTACAAACACTTATACATTGAGAAATCCCCACTACCAAAATTAAAACTGACAACAAAGCTGGGAATACCGACTGGGATGTAGCATGCTTATCCCTCTCATATGAGCTGGCAGACATAATCTTGCCTCAACGTACAATTCCAGTTCTCTTGTTTCCAAGTCTTGTGAATACTGGTTAACAAAAATCACATTAATAATACCAAACTCTCTGGTATAGTATGAGCAGGTATGTGCTCAACGTTTGTTCATTTTGTAACCAAGGAATATTTTGAAAAATATGATTATTACTCCAACTCTACAATTGAAAAATGTATGCCTCAAATAAGCTAAAGGTGATACATCATTAATTCACAGAGCTAAGATTCATCCCCAGGCATTCTGAGTACAGAATTCACACTCCTAACCACTGTGAGATTAGATACACAGAAACACATACGCATTTATGAAAAACTCCCAGGGAGCTTAAAAACCACAGGCTATATGTACGGCAAGCAAGGACTGTTGGTAGCTTTGACCTCCTTCTTGGAAAAAAAAATTACTTTATTTGCCATTATTTCAAATTACCTCCTATTTCATGATTCACTCCCCAGCATATGGAGTATTTGCTTTTTATTTGCATAACACTATAATAAAATCTGATATTGCATATTTCAATGAAAATGATAAAAGAGAAAATTATGTTGAGGCAATGAAATAACAGTAGCAGCTGGGACAGAGGAATAGGAATTTTATCTCACAAATAGCAAACTTTGAATTTCCTGAAACACTGCTGAAAAGCAGTTTCATTGAGTTCGTTTTACCCTCTTCGAGAAGGTACCATCAACACCTGCTAGGGAAGACAGCAAAGTAGCTGTCATTCCTTCATACCATCTCACCAAAGTCCTTTACATCTCACTATCGACATCAAAAGTTAAAAGCCTTCTTCTATAAAGCCAAGCCGTAAAATGAAATAGTTTAGTAACATCATGGAATACTTTTGAGATCATGAAAACTTTAATCCTATAAGTGCCTTACAAATATAAAGCATTTGATACCACGTACCCGAATTAGCTCTGCAAAGTAGTATAGCCAAGTTACTGCTGCAAAAAATCACAAATACATGAAATTGAACTATAACTGCCTTTCAATCTTGGGCCTGTTCCTTACAACACCTAGCTTTGTTTTATAATGCCATTATTTCCGTATTTGCAATCCTGTAACTCCATTATTGCAAGCACAACCACAGCTAATTATTTCCTTTAACTTTGAAAATGGTATACTTACTCTTAATAATTCTACTTTATTCCAAAGTTTCAAATAGTATTTTCAGCAACTGTTAGTCAACTTGATGCAATAATTTACACAAAATATTCACAGACTCTCTTTTTAAAATGCAGACAAGCATTTGACACATTCACAAGCTACAGCTATTGTCACCAGAAAGTCACAGATTACCTCACTGCAACCATATAAAAAATAAGAATGAACTTCAAAATAGCTAACATGCAAAGAAAGACCTCCCAATATTCAAATTAATCAAAGTACCTTCTGCTAGAATTACTTTCAGCACTTCACACATAAAGCATCATGTCGTTCTGACAATTTCACTCTGAATGCTCCAAAGTGGGTCGAGTTTTGTCACTTGTTAGAGAAAACAGAAACTTAAAACCCCTTTTCAAGTGCTTCAGATGGACAATCTAGCGAGCCTTGCCCTAACAGAGAAAGGGGTATAAATGAGGGAGCAGCTGCAGGATGGGGATCTGAAGTTTAGCCATGGAACTTTCTCTAAGCCAGACGCTCATCAGCTCCTGGCAGCATGGCTGTGTGGGGCATTGGTCCTCTTACCCCTCGCCTGCACAGACTGAAGAATGAGCAAGGAAGCATGCAGCTGTCAGTGGAGTTCTTCCAGCCAAGCCACTGCAGCAGGGAGCAACCACTGTGACCTGCCTGGGAAGCCTCCTGTCTCTCCTCCCTGAGTCTCCCCAAGCTGCCACTCCTGACAAATCCTCTGGCCAGCCTGCCAACAAGCCCTCGAGACAGGAGCAGGAAAGACAAGCATGTGACAAACTGGTTCTGTCATCACCAATCACCTCTTGGGTTGGACAACAAAGGGCAGTGAGGCCCTGGGGCTGGATTGTTTTCTTAAGAAGGGAGCCTGACCCAGCTGCCCACACGGGGAATAGCCCTTGCAAGGCTCTTTGCCCTGCCCTGGGCCCCTGCAGCCCCCAAATTGCTCCTGTAGCCAGGAAGGAACCCCATAACACACCCACACGTGGGTGTCAGAAAGCAGCTTCTTTCTGTCGCCAAAGGTTTCTCCCCAGTGATTCTAACAGAAATGTAAAAAGAACAGGAGGAACATTTTGCTCCTGAGAAGAAATGTCAGAGTGGTGGCCCACATCAGAATGTCAGACCATGGCAATCTCCTCACTCCATCAACATTTAAATAATGAAGTAGGGACCTTGGAGTCCAGTGCACAGGCGTGGGAAAGGGCCCCACGGGCTCACAAAAGTCATCTCCATGGAATACGGCAAGTTAGAAGAGTTCAGATAAGCCATTCACTGCACAATGAACGTTAAACGAATGTAGTTTTAACTGATTGGTCTAGGAAAAAAAGGGGGGGGGGACGGTTTATGAGTCTAGTCAACCCTTATTGTAGAAGTAAAACCTTTCGAAGTGATTGAGCATTAGAACTCTGCTTCTATCTCTGTGAAAATTATGAGCATTTTTGGTTAAGTTTTGTTTAAAAGATTCTCCTTTCATTCTGAAAGTAAAGTGGCAATACACACAGAAATTAAAATGCCACCACAGACACCAACAGAAGCAGTGATTAAACCTTGCCAGTTTCCTTCATGAAATACTTATGACAGCAGATACATGACAGCGGTTATGAATGTCTCTGCCACATTCTCACTTTGAAGACAAGCCCTACCCCACATTTCCCACACCTCTTCACTCTATTTGGTGCCATTCCATTCTTTTCTCCAGCTCAAAGGAATGCAACAACTGCGTTTCCTTGCATTACAATCAACTACACACCCCTCAATCCACATGGGATAAAGTGTCACAGAAACTCAGTATGCTGAACCACACGGGGAATCCTGGGAATACTCCCAGCTTGGTAACCTGCACATTTCACAGAAGCCATGCCACTTACTGATCAGGAAAAGGGCAGGTGGGAGTGGTAAAAAAAATCCTCTTTCAGTGCTAGTCACACGTGACCCCATCAGTTAGGAAAGATGACAATGGTATAGCAAAATAAAGATGACTGCAAACAATGAGGTCACACCTGGGCACAGTACAAAAATCAAGCATAAAATCTGTCGTTCAAACCTTCTCCATTCAGCACTGAGCCTTGTTCACAACATGGTCCCTCTTCCAGTTTGGAGTTGGGAGGTCAGCCTTGAGCTTTGGGACAAGAAGTTAACAGCTCAAATGTGAGACAGCTCCCGTTTCCCCAATGTGGCCATCCACTGGGCATATGGAAGATCCTTGCTCTCTCCAGAATCCTCAAGCAGTTCTAGTCAATTGATATCAACATCCAAGTCTGCTAGCTGAAGATAATGCACTCACAGAACTTGCACCACCACAGGGGCAATAAATAAAACATGCAATGCAGGATTAAGAAAAGGTCATTACACAACTTATGAAGGTGAAGTACCTCTAAATAAATACACAAGGTAATTCAAAGGAGGACTGGATGATACGACGAATCTCAGAGATTGAAAGGGGAGCTGGATACTGAAAGAAGAACTGAATACACACAGCTGTGAAAGAAGCTGGAGCTGGGAGAATGCACATGAGCCAGGTTTAGTGGTAGGAATAAATATTTCATTTATGCAATAGCATGGAAAGAAAAATCGTACTGCAAGAGACAGATCCTATTAGTACGTGATTGGAGAGAATGCTAGACAGAGTGGAACCAGATCATTCATAGCCATGAATGCAGGTTACGGAGCTAGATGATATATTATACAAATTGCTACATGCTTCTGAGCAACTAACTGGCTTGATGAATTTCAAAAAAGAAAAAGTTTAGGACTTTAGGATGTTGACTGAATCTCTGAGTCAATTTTCAATAATGTAGGGAAAAGTGAAAATTGAAAGGAAAAATTTAAGGACAAGAATCCATTTAATCACATTTTGGGCTATTACAGATTTTTTTTTGTTTGATTTAGTAGCATTAACAGACATAAGAGGCATCTCTATTAGTTCTCTCCATGCACTTTAGCTTTATTATGTGTGATATGTTGGGTGCTAGCAATGAAGAAAATGCCCCCACAAAATGCATCATTAGGTGCTATAGTATTAATCTCCAAGGAAAGGAAAAGGAAAAGGAAAGGGAAAGGGAAAGGAAAAGGAAAAGGAAAAGGAAAAGGAAAAGGAAAAGGAAAAGGAAAAGGAAGAAGGAAGGGAAGGGAAGGGAAGGGAAGGGAGGGGAGGGGAGGGGAGGGGAGGGGAGGAGAGGGGAGAAGCAAGGAAGGAAGGAAGGAAGGAAGGATGGAAGGAAGGAAGGAAGGAAGGAAGGAAGGAAGGAAGGAAGGAAGGAAGGAAGGAAGGAAGGAAAGAAGGAAACGAATACATGAGAAAGCCACCCAGATTGTCTGATGATTAACCCACCTAAGTTAATGTACAGAATTTGATCCACCATTTACCTTTTGGTTTTCAAAGTCCAAAGCTCTTTCTGCAAACATATCAATTAACTGGCTTCACCATGGGGATGGTACTTCAGGGATGGGTACTATAGCACAGTGAGTTAGATCACTTCTGGGGATGCTTGCACACTATATCAAAGTGTATGACTGAGACCCACCATTGCCTCTTCTCCAGCTTCCTGCTAGTGTGCACCCAGAGGCAGAAAGCCATGGCTCAAGTATGTGCGTCCCATGTGATGAACTTCCTGGCTCAGGCCTTTAGTCTGAGTCATCACTGAGTGTTGCTGGCATTTGGAAAGTGAACTGGCAGGGGCAGAAGCTAACTCTGTCTCTGTGTCTGAATAGTCTATCAAATTAAAACAAGAACTCACACCAAAAAAAAACCACCTTCAGTCCTGACTTCCCACCTGTATAGCTGGCTGCACGTTGAATGAATGCTGTCCGCTGGTTTGCACACTTGCTTCTGAGCTATCACAACCAACTCACAGCCCTGATCCTCTAGAGTCTATTTTAAAGCTACTGCACCTTTAAGAACAAACACCAGAAAGTCAAAAGGCACTGGTTTATACCTGAGGCCAGTGTTTTCAGCTGCTTCTTTACTCAGCCACCTTAGTCTGCAAGTCTGCACATCTGATAAGGCTTCCACAAGCAAAGCAAAACAAACAAACAAAAAAACACCATAGAAAGGAAAGCAAAGAAGAGGGCACATTACAAGTGGGCAAAATTCTTGGAACTCCCCAGACGGCAGCATGCCCAACTATAAGGATGGCTATACAGACTAAACGAGTGACAGCACATAAACTGCCGAAGCTAATGCCCAGCAGACAGGAAGGCATCAGAAAGTGCCAAAAATTCCCCAACAGCTCTTACTAATCACTCTTGGGCTTTCCCGCGTGACAATCTTGGCTTGTCCTTCAATGTAACAGACTATAGGGTTAGCACTGCAGTACAGGATTTTGTATCAGACACTAGAGTTCCATATCAGAATGCAAGTCCCAGCTACCTTGCTTCCTAACCAGCTCCCTGCTAACATGCTCAGGAACACAGCAGAAGATGCCAGGAGTATTAGAACTCCTGTCACTCTGTGGGAGACCTGGATGAAGTTCCAGGTTCCTGCTTCCCTCTCTCTCCTTACTCTGCCTTTCAAGCAAGTTTTATTTTAAATAACAGGCTATAGTGTAACATTTGTCAAATGTGAAAACAATAATATACAGTATATCTTATATAAAATCAAGGCTTAAAAAACCTCAATTTATATTTGTAAAAACATTGGATTTCTTTTTAGTGAATTCATGTATTTAAAGGAGAATTATACAGAATGGCTTTAAATTGAATGACTATCGGGCCCGGCGGCGTGGCCTAGTGGCTAAAGTCCTCACCTTGAATGCAACAGGATCCCATCTGGGCGCCGGTTCTAATCCTGGCAGCACCACTTCCCATTCAGCTCCCTGCTTGTGACCTGGGAAAGCAGTTGAGGAATGCCCAAAGCTTTGGGACCCTGCACCCACGTGGGAGACCTGGAAGAGCTTCCTGGCTCCTGGCTTCGGATCGGCAAAGCACTGGCTGTTGTGCTCACTTGGGGAGTGAATCATCGGACGGAAGATCTTCCTCTCTGTCTCTCCTCCTCTGAGTATATCTGACTTTCCAATAAATAAATAAATCTTTATAATAAAAAAATTGAATGACTATCTTGTTACCAATTTCTAAGTTATTTTTGTATAACTTATATTCCCTTGGTTTTATGCATTTATACATCCCAAACATCTGCATTTGGCTGTATTTACAGGGATATGGGAACATTAAAAAGAGACAGTTGGGGTGGATGTTGTGGTGTGACAGGTTGACTTTTGCTCCCAATGCTGGTGTAGCCCCCAGCTGCCTCACTTCCAACCCAGTTGCTTGCTAATATGCCTGAGAAGACAGTAGATGATGGATCAAGTGCTTGGGCTCCTGCACCGACAGAGGAGACCCAGATGCTCTATGCTCCTGGATTTGGCCTGGTTCAACCCTGGCTGTTGCGGCCAGTTGGGTAAATAAAAAGTAAACCACAAGGTGAAAATACAATCTCTCCTTCTATTTCTTTCTGCTCACCACTCCCTTCCCACTCCGCCTTTCCAATAAATCAAACTAAAATAATAATAAAAGGAGTCTGTGTCTGTCTTCATGTTCAAGCTCTCAAATGAGTGAGGTCAAACATACAACATTAACTAATGAGAATGCAATTCAGACACTGCATGGATAAACAGAGATGACTTCTGCCTGAGGGTGGGGGCTCTGCTCCTGCAGGGGAAGCTTTTGATTGTTCAGATCCAAACAGGAACTCACTGGCTCAAGAGGAGGCTGAGGAAGGCCAAGCAGAGGGAACTGAAGGCGTAGAAACACTGCTGAGTCAGGAAAAGAGCTGGGCTTGCAGGGAACCTGAAAAATCGGATATGCCTAGAGAGTGGGGACATTCATGCTGGAAGGACAGCCCTGGCAAAGCTGGGAAGGGCCTGGCACCCCACTGTGAAGAGAGCTGACTTGATCTTCCATGCCTGGGAAGCAACAGCTTCATTTCTGGAGACCCCTGTGCTGCTTATTTGTCACTATGCCACTGACTGTAGCCATGGCTTCCTGCAGCTGATTCTGTTTCAAAGGAAAGCTGGTAAAGTTTTTGGGGACAGGATGAAAAAGATTCTCCTTTGTTGATACGAAAATGTAGCAATATCCTTACGATTCATAATACAAAGAAGCTGCTATTTTCTTTATTATTAGAGTGTCCTTGCTAATATTATTTGGAACAAAATTTAGTTTTTAATTAAATGTCTGGGCAAACACATAGGCACATTCAGAAGAAAGTTATTTCCTTCTTCATAATGGAATCTATAGTATCCCAGATCTTCTACCAGCACACAAAAGTTTCTACTAAATTTTTTTTTTCAAATTCTTATATGAGCTGCACCAAAACCAGAAAAGCACAGTTAGAATTTTAAGGGCAATTCCTTTTATTATTCTGATTTATCATAAAACACACAGTCACATAAAAATTCATCGTCTCTGCTATGAGAAAAGAAGATGAACAATAAAACTCAAACACAAAAACTTTCCTGACTTGAGAGTTCCCTAACAACACAACTTGAGACCCCTCTCAGTCTGCCTCCTGTCTCCCCGACCCGGTTCTAATTTGCAGCATTCCACCATTGCATGAACAACCCGCGCTCCCCTCAGCTGCAGGGTGCAATACCATCACATTGCTGCAGCCAACAAGCCCTTCCTGGCTTGCAAGGCTGACGCATTATTCTGAGCACGTCCTCTGGACTTTCACCATTCTGCAAAGGTCCCCATGAATGGGAAGGGGTAAAAAGAAACAACTTCTGTACCGCATGCAGATGATGGTTTGTGTCCTCACACAGGGGATGGGACCGTCACTGATGGTCTGCTTAAGGTCTACACAACATGCGATCAGGGTGCACCTTCTTTAAATATTCACACTTTATGCACTCAAAGAGAGCAGGCAGACACAAAAGTCCTTCAGATGTTCTGGACATCAATCAAGTGCACAGCATGCAGCCTGCCACACTTTTCTTCCCTTTACCCAGGGAGAGGAAGGGGGAGTCCAAGGCAGACTTAATCAAGTTTAAAGTGATGCCCCAGTATATTCAGGGATACCATTGTTATGGAAAGGGTGCTGTTTGCAAAAGTTACCCTGAGCAACAGCACAAGAACTTCACACACAAATATACAAAGGCCAGATGAGATTTCTTTCTAGTTTTCAAATTTCAAAACTTTTTACTATTAGTCAGTTCTCAAAGGCTTTAGCAGATTGCCACTTTTCCCCTGAGGCCATTTTATTATGGATATTCAAAAGCTAGAACCTAGCTTGTGAATCACAACTATACTTCAGAGGCATTGTTTTAACGAAATCCACAAAAGTATTGGAAGAAAGATGTTATTAAGCACACTGAGTATACCTGAATACAAATGTATCAGTAACTGGTCAACGGCAGAAAAGATTTTTCACCTAATATAAAATTACTTATTAAGAGAGCAAGTGTCAATATTTGGGAGACCACTGATAGAAGCTTTGAGGTCAGTCTTTCATTATTGTCTCTCCCCAGAAGTCATTACAGAGAACTGAGGAAGTTTTTGGAAAAAAAAGTATCATATGAACTCCAAATTTTGCCCTCCTAAGTAGGGCAACAGTGTGGCATGTACACAACTTGATCTTTGGCACAAACAGACCAATCTGAGCAAGATGCTTTGTGGGATTTTGCAATAAAAGGATATCTACCATCTGTAACATTGTTATTTACGTAAGATTTTTTTAAAAGCTGAAGTCATGCTATAAATGTAACAATTATATGCACAGCCTTTGCATACAAAAACTAAACACAAAAAGAGCAGCTCACAGTTCATGAGGCAATATTTCAATGAACATCAAAAAGAACAAAGAGAATTCAGGCAATATATACCTGGAATTTTAAAAAATCACTGAATTTACTAAACTATACTATATAGCTGAAACAGCTTTAGCATGGTGGATGTGGTATAGTGAAATAAACCCCATCTGCAAAGTCAGTATATGCTATGAAACCAATTTGTGTCCCAGTTGCTCCACTTTTGTTGTGGTTGTTGTTGTTGTTGTTGTTGTTCTCATCCAGTTCCCTGCTAACATTACCCAGGAAAGCAGTAAAAGGCAGGTCATGTCCTTCGGTCTTGGCATCCACAAGGGAGACTCAGTTTCTGGTTCCTGGCTTTGGCCTGGCTTGCACCATTATTGAGCCGTTTGGAGGGTAAACCAGCAGACTGATTCTCATCTCATTTCTCTCTCTCTCTCTTTCTCTCTCTCTCTCTCTCCCTCCCTCCTTCTCTCTCTCTGTAATTCTGCCTTTCAAATAATAAATCTTAAAATAATAATAATAAAACAATAAGAACTGAAATCTCCAGGTTGCCTCATATACACATGAATCTTAAATGAATGCTCACACTTTTAAAACCATTTACTGATTCATTACATACATAAACACATATATGTATATATATGTGTGTGTACACGTATATGTATATGTATAGATATGTGTGTGTGGAGAGAGAGAGAGAGATGCAAATGCAGAGAAAGAGATCTTTCCATTAGCTCGCCAGCATTGCCTTCCCCCAGACGGCCACCATGGAGTCTGGAGCCTTACCTGGACCTCCCGCATTTGGCTAGCAGAGGCCCCACACCTGAGCCGTCCTCTGCTGCTCCTCCCAAGCTGTTGGCAGAGCTGAATCAGAAGTGGAGCAGCCAGGACTGCTTCCACAATGCTGGCAGCAATGAAACATGGTTTGTTTTGTTTTGTTTTGTTTTGAACTGTGCTCAGTTTTATTTTGCAAAAATATCATAAAACCAAACTTCCATCATAGTAATAAGTTAAGAGGAGCTAGATAAAATATGAGGTTATTGTTTCTATGAACCACTACAGCGTCAAAATTCACCTGGGATATAGTTCAGGTCATAAACTGACACTGAATGGGAAGAAAATGTCTCAGCTGAAGCTGAGAAACAAGGACACCATGGAATACAGATGTAGTTCTTTCCAGATACATGGTGACTATAATAATATGAACATGAAGACACACAGCTCTCGGCCCCGGGCCACACACCAGTGCATTACCTCGGGGAAGTCACAGTGCCTCCCTGTGTGGCACGATCACTCCCACATAGAAACTACACAAAAAGGAACAAAAGCCTAAGAACTGAAGAAGGCCTGGAGGCATCAGACCGCAATGTCTGCCTAGTTAGGGCCAGATATAACACACTCAACAGATTCTATGGGATTTCATTCAGGGATCATGACTCCAGAAAGTCTGAGGGTTGTCACAAAAGAGAGGTCAGGGACTCCGAATTCAAGAGATGGCCTGGAAGCTACAGCATCCTGAGGTCAGTGGTTACCTCTGTCTTGAAGGTCGGACTCCTCCAACACACGTATTTGCTATAAAAACAACTGTAATCATCAAAGTACACTCACGGGCATTAACTTGGAGCAGGGCTCTATTTACCTTCTTTTTAACTTCCCCAACAGCCCTTCAGTGCAGGTTTTACCAACTACATTTTACAAGAGGAGTCACTAAGATCAAGGGGAATGCCTGCAACCTGAGCTAAGATCTCTTCCCCTGGCAGGAGCTCCTGCGTTAGGGGGTCTGCAAAGGCTCCAGGGCAGCAACGCATGAGGGAAGTTACCGGACCATACCCTGGGCTCAGAATCAGGGCCAAAACCAGGCTCTTTCCCTCATGCCAAGAGGAGGACTTGTTAGAACATCTACTTCACTCGACATAAAGAAAAATACACCAGAATGGACATTGTGCTTCTTGGTGTGGTTAACAGCAGAAACACACTCCTGGGTTCCCAGTTAACACTTGGGCTCTTGCACTCCACAGACCTGAAGTCACACTTTCCTTGCTTGAAAGTGCAATTGAAAAGTGATTTTAAGGGCATTATCTTCTTCAACAAAATAGTACTGATGAATCCCTGAGCAGAAACCCTCCTACTTCCTTGCTTCCCATTAGCTTATAAAAAGCTGAACAAAATTTCATACCAAAGGCAATTTCTTAATCCCCATGGCTGCTGGTTCATCCTGAAGTCAATTGTACCTAAATTCATGTAAATCCAACTTGAACTTGTATTTAAAAAAAAAAAAACTGATAATATAACTTTCAAATAAAAGTAAATAAATCTTTAAAATAAAATCCTGAGAATCAATTCTTAAGTCAGAATATGAGCAAAAATTATATCTCTGTGTCTCCTGTAACTCCCCTTAAACAGCACTGAAAAACAGGAAGATGTATTTTTGTATATGTTTGATGAGAGCAGAGAAGGAAGTTAAACCTTTAAAAAAATTTTTTTAAAGATTTATTTACTTTTATTGGAAAGTCAGATGTACAAAGAGACAGAGGGGAAGATCCTCCACCCATTGATTCACTCCCTAAGTGGCTGCAACAGTCAGAGCTGAGCTAATTTGAGCCAGGAGCCCGAAGCTTCTTCCAGGTCTCCCATGTGGATGCAGGGTCCCGAGGCTTTGGGCTGTCCTTAACTACTTTCCCAGGTCACAAGCAGGGAGTTGGATGGGAAGCAGGGTTGCCGGGATAGAACTGGTACCCATATGGAATCCCGGTATGTGCATGGTGAGGACTGAAGCCACTAGGCTACCACACCAGATCCAGGAAGTTAAACTCTCAACGACTGTGTGCTTACATTGCTTCTCCACTTGCCATATAAAGGCAGCACCAGAAAAATCTGTTTTTTGCTACTGGGAAATGCCTAAATACAAGGATTACACAATCAGCAGAGCTTAGTAACAAGAAACTTCTTTTCCATTAGCACATACTAGTCTTTCCGTAGAAAGTCTCAGCTACAGTAAGATTAAAGGCTAGCATAGGATTTACACATTTATTAGTACACTCTGTTCTTCATACTCTTCAAAGTTGATAGAAGAAATAGAAACATTTCAGGAAGCTATTTTTAAAAGTGTCATTTAAAATCTATATGCATGTAAAACCATTTTCAAATGAAAACCATATAGCCTTCATCTGACTCAGAGTTGACATTCTGAACTTTCTATCTGTTCTCCCAAAGCCAATTTTGCAGTTCTGAAACATTTTCCTAATGATATAAAACCGAAGCCTGAAAGCACAGAATGTGCTGTGTCTTTATTAGGGTTCGTGTGGGTAATCTCCCATCATCTGTCACCTGCGCCAGTCACAGAACTCTGCTGCTTCGTGTCTTCAGTTACTTTTCTTATGAGAAGTAACATTACTTGATAATGTCGCTAAAATTTACCACATTTTATGCATGTAGAACTTTCAGGAGCGTGAAGGTTGATCTGGATGCTTAAACAGCTAGTGTGTGTGTGTGTTTGTGGGGGTGAGAGAGAGAGAGATAAAACTCGCTTCCAGCCCTCATGGAAGGAATGTCACCGTACAGGGAGAGCACACTTTAATCTTGTTGAAACCCAAACTGCAGGGTAGCAAAAGCAGAAGATACTGTAGTGTTCCCGAAATCAAAGAAAATGTTTAAAGTAAGAAACAGACAGGACAAACTTTAGTGATTACAACACCATAATACAAATGAAAGTCTTACTACTACTCTGGTGAATAGAGAGCCTTAGTTGTCTGGGCATTTCATTATTTGTTCACTTTTCCCTATATTTCTTTTTCTGTATGGGTATGTCTGCTCCACCAACACTCAGCAGCAAAGTAAAACATCTAGTCAATCAGTTATCATAAAAACTGTACCAAAGGAACCATTCAAATTCAACCCTAACCAAAATGATCACAACTTATATTTATCCAGGAGATTTAAGGCCCATTACGAAAGCCCAATATGGTTTAATTTCCCACTGTAATTTCCACTTTGAGGTCTCCAAAAAGTTTACAGCGGAAGTATTTCATAGTCCTCAACACATCCCATTCACACCTCCACCAAGGAAAGCTTAAGGGGAAAAAAATGAAAGGGGCAAGACATTAAAAACAATATGTCCTGGTAGAAACATCTGTTTCTTGAAAGGATTCTTAATTTTTCATTAAAAAGACATGTATATAATCAGAAATTAACGATTGCACAGAATGATTCGAGTCCATAAATTCAGGCAACAGACTCAAACATCAGACATCCTAGTTTACCACTGGTCTGTTCCAGGGAGAGATTTTGGACCCGCTTTGCATTGGTTATAGCACATTATCTCTTTCTGCTGGTTTCTACATTATCACTTTCAGGAAATGGCCAGAGACAGAAGTAGATATGGAAGTTAAGTCTGTAGTCTTTCTCAATTATGCAAACAGCTTCAGGTTTAATCACCCTCAGGCTGAGCTACAGAAAATCACAGAGCATGTGTTCTCCCAATGAGAAGAACTTACAATGGTCCTATAAGAGCCAGCTTCCAATGACCCCTTGGGTCCCTTCTATTTTTCCCTCCTCATCATACCATTTCTCAAATATACCATGAATATCCTAGCTTACAGCTTTCTATCCAGCTTTCTATACTCTTCTTAGCTAGCTAGCTAGCAGGTTGCTCCATAATTGTCTTCAAATATTGGCTCAACTCCAACCTTCTCTTTGAAATGTATTTTTGTTATCTTTACCACCATGGCCATCTTCATCCCCAAACTAACAACATTCCATTAAACTGTTTATTTTTTTAAACAGCACCTAACACCATGCCATCATTACAACTTTTTTTTTTCTTATTAATGCAAACTGTGTCCTCCCTGACCTCACTGGGAATGCAAAGATGCCAGGGCCTCATGGGCACTGATCTCCATTGATTTTGTTCACTTTCATACCTCAGGTGCCTAAAACAGTGACTGGTGTAGGTAGGTGTTCAGCAAGAAGGATCTCCTAGGTCATATCTGACTTCTCTCTTCTAAAAAGTACACGATTCTTGATGTCACCAATTCTCATCAGAATGATTCTTCCTTGCAAATATCAACTTCTCTTCTTTTCATGCTACCCATTATTCTAATGAAATGCTTCTCTCATTTTTACTTGTCTTGTTCATTTAAAAAATATGTTGAACAATTCAATGCACTTGATGCTCAAGCTCTTCCTTTGATTATCTTGAGGATCCACCCATCCAAGTTCTGTCATCTTCTACTCACATAAAGTTAATCAAGCTTATTTTCAACAATCTTTTCTTTCAAACATGTTTTATGATAACAGGTGTCCATTAATATTATTTACTTATAAACTAATGATCATCCCATGGGCAAAACAGACTGTGTCACAGGCCACTGATATTCTCTAAGCCTACTGAATTAATTGAAAAATCATTTCCTCTTCTCTAGACAGTTTCCACTTCCTCTTCCCTGTAGAAAAAGGAGTTTGTATATATCTGAATCACTTTGAGCCAGTGAGTAATCAGATGCTTGGAGTTTTCCCTGTGCTCTGATTCTCCCCCTGGCACATGTTAGTAAGTCTATATGCTTTTTCTACAATTTGGTTTTCATCAACTTATTCCAGAAAACCTTCAGAGGCAGAGACAAGAAATTTTTTCACTAGAGATATACAAACATGAAGGTCCTTAACACTACTGAGCTCTCACAAAAATGACTGATAAACTTCCTGTTTTACTTTACAACAATGAAAATAGAAAGGATGTTAGAAAACAACGAAGTCCTTTGTTTGACCCAGCCTTCCCAGGGTACCATATAAGAGCCTGATCAACAGGTACCGAGTCTCAACTTGAGCACTGCTGGAGGAATGAACACCTGCATATACCCAGCAGTGACACCATCACATGCCTCATATGAAATCCACTCTAATAACAACAGAAACATCTGTACCACTCAGTTCTCAAAACCTATCTTCTTAGCACCCCAGTCTCTGCTCACAACCAATTTTCCAAATATAGTACATTCTATAATATGTCACCTCCTTCTCTCTCAGCTCTCTGCAATCCAATTTGACAGTTTACTTTTTACACACTGCGCACTGAGGACCAGAAAAAGATAGGGTATATCGATTGAAAAAATGTTTCTGTTTTCAAGAAATTAAAAGTTTAGTGGGGAGACACAAAAAGCTAAAGCCAGTTACCGTAACATGCATTTTGGCTTTCACACCACAGATATGTTGATACACATGTAAATATACATTTCTTAAATTGTATCTTTAAATGTTAAACTGGTGTACTATGTTTGAATAGCTTAACTTTGCTTATATTTTTTATTAATACTTGCTCAATTCATCAAACTCCTGCAGTTGAAAGTACATTTCTAGCATCTTCTAACACAGGAAACAAAACTTGCAAGCACATATTCAATAAAAAAACAAGTGTATTTTTAAAAAAATTTTTCAAACCTTAGAATCATGATGAACTTTCCTTAAGAGTATAGATGCATTAATTTTATAGAAGGGAAAATGTAGACACATTTCTTAATCGTCTCTTTACCATTTTACACTGAAATAATTTTGCCTCTTTTCTGGTTTTTACAATTAAAGTTTCTCCTGTCATATAGAGTAAACACAATTCCAGCCACAGGAGACAAGAACGACCAGTTCAAGTTCAAGGGTTCACTGCACATGAATATCTATAAATACCCCTTGACAGTCTTACTATTATAATGAACCTTGCAATTACTCAGCAGGCCATCACCACAATAAGTGAACATAATGCTTCCATCGTCAAATAACAAAACATCGTATAAACAATGCCAGCCAACTGTTTCTGTTCACATCGGGCTTTTGGAAACTAATTGAATTCCAACAGCTCCTCTTAAACCTTAGTAAGTTTTCAGCAATTTTTACCTCATTGTGCTTTGCTTTCGGGAAATAATTAATAACAAAAGGTGTTGGCATTATATACAGTGAGGAGAAGCCAATTAGCAAAAACCTCCTTCAAAATGACACCAGTTCATTCCCACATGAGCGCTCCCAGTGAAATAGCTTCCATGTTCAGGGAAGGCTAGTGCCTCACTGTCTTAAGGAATGTCTCCAATCATCCTATTTATAACCCCCTGGGGTGAAGGCTTTGGGCTTTGTCTTTCTTCTGCCTCTACATTGAAGAGATGATCTGCATCAAGTTAAGTCACAAGAGTAAGTGTGCTTTCCTTATTCTGAGAACTCCTCCACTGTGCAATATTCATGTCTATAAGACAATGTCTAATAAAGTTGCAATTACCAAGTAAAAACCAACCCAAAGATAAAACATGAGTATTAGCGCTGCTAAGAAAAACGAGATCACATGGGATAATATCTGCTTCTATATGCAGACAGGCATCTGACTTAAGCATCTGAGCAGTCTGAAGATTTAATTTCAAAAGTCAAAGTGAAAACATTTCTGTTCCACTAAGATGCTTTATTTGAACTCAAGTTTTCCTATCAGTAACTTGAGGACTGCCTCTTGACAAAGTTATGCTGGGGCACACGTATCAAACCATACAGTTATGAAGTTGGTAAACAGGGATCCAAATTCATAACTGTGCACTTTCTTCACAAAGGATTGTTGTGACTCTCCACCTCCAGAACAGGCTTGACCTAAGGGCTCATCATTTATCAAGCAGTTCAAAAGAGAAGATGCATAATAAAGCCAGCTGAGTCCCTCTCTTAGACTCACAGACTGCGGAACACACAGGCAGGACATCTTGGTGAGAAATGGGAAGCTCCAGCTTTCTCAGCCAGCTTTTAGTCAGACAAGTGCTTCAGGATCTCAAATCCGAACAAATTACTCCAGCAAAGAACCATACTTTCACTTCCAAATTTTCACTTTTTCAAAAAAAAAAAAAAGTAAAATATGTCACAGAAAAGTAATTAAGAAACAGACTCATCTACCTTTGGAAACAAGTATATTTTTCATCACAGTTTACAGAGTCAGCTCAATTTCTTGTCCCTAAAGGAAGGCTTTTCCTTTTGTAGTGGGACTTAGGGAAAGGACGATGATCCAGACTATCGCTAACTTTTAAGTTTTATGGCTAACTTTTAACTTTTAATTTGATTGAGGAAAATCTTTTTTTTTTTTAATACAGAGTTAAGAAAATCAACTAGAGCACACTTGAACAAAGTAAAATTTTCAAGAGTAATTAAAACATATGGTAAAAGTTTAATCTGTACATGAAGATAACCCACTCGCCCAAAAAAGGCAGTAGCAAAAACAGAGAAAGCCGAAGTATACTTGGAGAAACAAATCATGAGAAACGAAGGTGGATGTGGACAGCTGGCGAGCACAGTTTTCTGGTAGGAGGTACAGCTTTACAATCATGCTCTGAAGGCTTCACCTTGTGCAAGCTAAAGTAGGGATCACCACTGGAAAACCTTAGGATGAAATTCTGACCAAGATTTCAAAATCTTTAGGTATTTAGGTATGACTAAAATCTGATAAACTGAAGAAGTCCAGTGTAAGCCTGCATACCACTCAAGTGCCACAGAAGCAGCCCCGTATGACGACAAAGGGTCCTGCTAGGCTCTCAAGTACACTTGTGACGTATAAAAACACAATTGCAAATCTATGCTAGCAAAAAAAATTAAACAATTTAAGCATTGTTGTGTTTAAGCAATGTTTAATTACCGATTACATATGCTGTCTTAAAATAACATTATTAACATGGTACCAAGTTTCTCAAATTCATAGCACAGATCTCAGCAGGCTTGATCTTGATAAACCATCCTTTGGTAAACATATTAAAAAACCAGTTCAGGGAACTGAGACTTTGATCAAACTTCTATAACTGATAGTAAAGACAGAACTCCTGTTTCTAGTAAAGATTATGTCTCTAAAACCCACACTCAAATATAAAGAAGGACCTTAAAACGTGTCTCAATTTCCTTCTAAAGATGCATATTTGACCAAAAAAAGCAGCAGCAAATTCTTGAGAACTTAACTGAATGATAATGATTAGAAGATAGTAAAAATACAAAATGCCAGGCCTATCAGCAGCCTTTAAAATCCCAGCAACAACAAAAGAGAGAAATAAAAAAGAAACTATCAGTTTTACCCTTTACAAGACACATTTTTATTCCATAATCCACGAGTTCTTCCTTTATTCCACACTTTCCTGTGGGTCTCACATTCAAAACATTGTACCAAGGTCTGGTAATATTTGATTTAAAATACATACCCAACCTCTTCATGCCACTTCCAGTTCAAAAACACTGGCATCAAAATCATTCACCTGTCTTGCAGAAACCAATCTAACAGCCTTCTCTTCCCTCTCCCAATCTCATTTTTGCGTCATCACAAAGCACTTGGTAGCTAACAGCCGCCAATAAATGTTCCAAAAAGTGTGAACCTCATCTGACTGCCCTGAATAATACATCCCACGTTTGGGGCTGGCATTGTGGTATAAAAGTAAAGCCGCTGCCTATTCTGTTGGCATCCCATAGGGGTGCTGGGGCAAGTCCCAGTTGCTCCATATCCAATACAGCTTTCTTTGTGAATATTCTGGGAAAGGAATAAAAAATGGCCCAAGTCCTTGGGTGCTGCTCACATGTGGTTGCTTCGGATGACACCCGGGCCTCAGTCTGGTCCAGACCTGGCAGTAGTGGCCATTACAAAACAGCAAAATAAGTCTTGACCATGAAAACAAGCAAAAAATGTCCCAAGCACAAACAACTTCCTACTTTCTATTCATGTCTGTTTCTCTGACATAACTTTTCCTTTTCCTTTAGCCCAAACATTCTATGAGGGAATGATGGGTTTCTTCCCACCCCTTAAACACAAGACTGATTTCCTGCCATGGAACTGACTCTCACTCCTCTATCTTCATGATCACCTTTTCAGTTACACGATCATCTTAGGTAACAGTAGCCTCATTACATATATATTTAAAGCATTCATGTCAATCTGGCACCAAAGTCTTGCTTTTGTATTCATGATGTCTCTTCCTGAACATCAGCACTTTCAGGAAAGCTATTTGTCAGGTTGACTGTAAGTTCCATGCTCTTTAGGTTCAAATTTTGTGCTCCGTCATTCATTGTAACCTTGTATCCCTGCTCCCCACCAATCTGCTATAACCTCATAACTGTGTTCTCCACCAATCCATTGTGACCTGGTAACTCTGTTCTCCACCAACCCACTGTAACCTCATAACCCTGTTCTCCACCAATCCGCTGTAATCTCATAACCCTGTTCTCCACTAATCCGCTATAACCTCATGGCGCCACACCTGATGGCACTATCCACCAATCCCTCAGGGGCCCTTGCCATAAAGGCACACTCCTGCATGCTTTCTCTCCCTTCCCACAGCCATCTTCCTCTGCCCCAAATAAAGACCCCCTGTGTTATTCACTGCATCTGAGCATTTTTGGTTTGTGGTAAAAATTCCTAACATTTACCACATATCTACAACCATTCCTAGCACAACTGGCTGTGAGGGAACAAATAACGGAAGTTGGATTATTTTGTTCATGGAGTCTTCAGACAGCAGTAGCCATGTGGATGATATCCCAGAGCAGCCTAGACCTGACTGCGTAAACCAATCAGGCAACACTCGGTATTAGAATTCATAAGCATCCACAGTCCAAAAGGCTCATAAACCTTTCTCCAGCACTGACTTGGCAAACAGCAGACAGGAAAATCCTACCAAGTGAAGGAAACCCTCAAGATCTGAGACATCAACCTGGCAAGCAAAATTCTAGCCTGAAATTCATGAACTCTTTCAGTTATCAAAATCAATCATCTTTCATCATCTGAGTTGAAAAGAAAGCTTTGTTCAAGCAAATGAGATCTGTTAAAGTTCTATCTTAATCCAGGATGATACCATACGAAACAAACACAGATGCCAATACATTAGGGACTATAATCATTACTATTCACATAGCTACAAGAATTCTTATGGCTTTAGGTCCCAAATTCAGCAGTTCTGAATACGACATTCCGTTGATGTACAGTGTCTTACTACTGGGTATGAAACTATTTTTGGCGTGGTCTGAGTAAGTCACTTAATCTCCCTTAGGAAGCCATGGTTCTTACTATAAAATGGATTTTCTCTTATAACTCACACTGTAATCACAGAATGATGTAGCACATGTAAAAACTTACAACCTGTAAGATAGCACATAAAATTAAGACCCTTTAGAAATTTTTGTAACATATTATTTTTCATCCATCTGTATAAACTTGCATAGATTTATTGAAATAAATTTGGTGTGGGAAGCCTGTTTCATTTTGTGGATGTATGTTTCAAAGCCATGCACTTAAAACGGTATTACACACACACGTCATCAATTTTTTAAAAGAAGAGAGTCTTGATGGTTTGCCACAATTGCTCTCTAGATCTGAAGTAAATTCAAATTCTTAGCTCTGACATAGAGTTGGAAAGAACACATACATTTAAGATATTTCATCATACCAAAAATCTTGTTGGCAGGCAAGTACTGAATAGGAGAAGGCAGAGGTCTCTGACGGAAGGCAGGTAAGAATTACGTGGAGAAGGACTTTTGGTTCCATGGTTAAACCAGAAACATGTTAGCTCTCATTAAGAATGAGCTCTAATGGCTTTTCATCACAAATGGAAAAAACTCTGACCTTCAGGAGAATAAAATAAGTAGGAGTTTCACTATTAGAGAATTGCATTTATGGATGTAAAGAAATAATCTGCTTTTTTTCTTCATTTCTAATTTTGGAGTGTAGACCTGCCAACAGGGTAGTTCTCATTTGCTTTACCTAACTGAGCTCAAGGTATCATTGTTCTCAATCAGCCCTTCCCATAGTAGGATAAGTGGTTCTCAGTACCTTGGCCAGAGAAAAGTAGACCAGTTATCTTATTTGCTTAAACTAGCAGTAACAGTTTCCATCTTAACACCATTTGAACAAAATCACACTTAAAAATGTGGTTCCTGTAGTCTTTCAAACTCGAATTGCACAAATTACAAGGATGCTGCAGCCCCTGGCACATGTACCCATGACCTTCACAGAAATAAAAATATTTTTCTAACATTGAACAAGATATCAAAACTCTGAACTGGGCATATCAGGGTGAGTAGCAAAGGTCATTCAGGATTTCGGTATAATCTCCTTCAACTTCATATTGTATGTCAGTTATTGAACATCTGCCAAAATTCACAGAAAAAAAATCACCATGCCAAAGGATTATAAATGACTTTGACTATTTTTCACAAACAAGCACACCCTAACAGAATTTGAAAAATGCTGTTGTTTAAGGTAGTTCGTTAATGAATGTGTTGAGAAAACACATTTGCTTTGGAACATGTACCTAGTCACGGTGCACAAAAAGGCACTACTAACATGTGCTTCCAAATGGGGAGTTTTCAGATTTTCTTTCCAATAAAACAAAATGGTCCTTTAAAACCATATGGTCCTGTGCTCTAAAAGAAGGTTCATTCAGCATCTATTTTTAGACACACATTTCCTTATAGAATATCCTGCAGTCACCAAGTTGAAGGAACCTTCATGTTTCTGGTGACAAAGGCTTGCCTCTACCAATGCTAAAGCAAGGGGTCTAACCAATTTTTCCTTTAGCAACTTAAAAATATTTCTAATGGGATTGTTTTTCAAGCAAGATATCCTTCATTTATTTAGCAAGCTATTTTGCACTGCTCAAACAGTTTCTGTGACTTGCCCCCTCCAAAAATATATGCCAAAATAGAGCAGCTCAAGAGAACAAGCAGCCATCTCTACCTATTCACGCCAATATTCAAATAGTACCAATGGTGCTCCTTTAAAATCTCTCCGATGCAGTGCTGGTTTCAGAAATACTGGTATGCTCCTTCACATATATCTGTTTTTCATAAGTAAAAAATAACACCTCCTCGTAATCATACAAGGAAGTCACAAACCAATGTTTCATTTGGATTCAAGCTGTTATTTTCCATTTGGTTTATATTTTATCTACTGATCATAGGTTAACAAAAAATCACTTGTGAAGAAAAGATAGGGACAGATTTTTTTTTTTTCAAACATAAATCATAGCCTGATTCTAGCTACCAGGTTCAAAATCCTTTTGTGGTCTCTAACACACAGCCATTCCATTGCAAGCGAAGAGTACAAGGCTCTACAAACACAAAAGCAAATGAAAGGTCACATCACTTCATTCCTACTGCCTTCTTCATCCGCCAAGGAAGTACTGTTCTTTCATTCTGAATATAAATACAGCAGGGTCATGAGACAAAAAGATGACAAAGAATTTGTAACTGCTATGGCCATCACATTTCAAATTCTTTCCCATGAATTACTTCTTATTCCTATACTTTCAATTCATAATTTTCAAGACACAAAAATTGAGTATATGGTATCGTCAGTTAATCTCACACAACCCAATCCATACACACCCATACATGCCTCCAGGGGTCTCAAAAGGCAGTCATGATATTTAACATAGTAATCCATCAGAAAAGATCCATCCATTTCCACCCTTAGAATCCCAGCAGCCACTTTCCCCAAAGTAAAAGGTGTCTCCAGACATTGCCAAACACTCCCTGGTGAACAAAACATTCTACCTTGAAACCAAGCATTTAAGAAAACAGATTTTCAGCTTGATTTTAAATATAAATTAAAATAACTCATGCGTCTCTGGCTCAGTACAAATATAATCAAACTTTCATTACTGTGCAATAAACTATAAAGTACATAAAGCATAGGTTCATACAGACACTTTCAATTACACTCACATCCTTTGACACGGTACCAACAGTAGAAATAACTTTCCAATTTTCAAAAAAATATCAAACTAAATGTTTTCTTTCACCATTTGAAAGGGACTTATTTTGGTTTTGGTCTGGCCCAAAGGTCAGACATAAGAACAGGAAGTTTTATCTGAAAAATGAGCATAGACCAAGTCATATAAATTGGTCCTAGTGCTATTTCCTATCATAGCTCCTATTTGTTTACATTGGAGTTCTTATAAATTGGGTGTTATTTCCTTTCCTCTAAGTTTCAAGGTATTAACAGCCAAGAAGGTATTTTTCTGACTTCTGCCTCCTTTTCTCCCCTTTATCCCAAATAAATAATGCATTTGTGGTTCACAATTTTTAGACCAGTTTTAAACTTCAAAACCACTGGTGAGATGAGTTTATTTTATTGAAACCCACCTTTCTCCTTGAAAACACAACAGTCTCTTTAAAATGGAAATGAGCAAAATATGCCTTTTCTAGTAGGAGTTGACTTCCAATAGAATCATTTATCTGGTCACTTCACAGCTAGACCTTGCAAATTCTTAAGTAAATTGGTTCCATTTATTTTGACTTCCTGCCTAGGCTCTGTCTTCCAGAGAAAACATTACTCTAATATTTTCATCCATTAAGTACTCTTAAAATTAAATGTACTTATTTAAACAATTATTTTTACTCTCATGGGAGAAAAAAACACACATGCACAATGACGGAAGCAATTTTTTTTTCCAATTCTTTGGGTTGAGTTGTACTTATCTAGTTTTAAAAACGTGCAGTGTCACTCCTATTAGTGATTTCCATTTGTGCAATTACTAACTATAGTGGTAGAACAAGTGGCACAAATAGCGATATGTGACAGTTGCAAAAGTGTCCCTTGACCAGTGAACTTCCAGGGGAAAAACTGTTGAAAGTTCATGCACCCCAATTGCACATTCAGTATAATTAAACAAGAAGATTACACAGACATTGCTGACAAGGATTATCAAAATAGAATGGCGCCACCTGCCCCTTGCTATCCCATTAATTAGTATGGAGTCTGAGGTGCCAATTAACAAGAAAGATCAGAAAAGGATCAGTAAATACAGAGCAGGCTGAACTTGCAGGTTAACTCTTCCAGTTCTGGTTTCACGTCTTGATCACACCATGGTGATTTTTTTCCCTTTGCAAAATAAAATTGAATCTTATGTTGGTTTCCTTGTTCAAAAATCAGCAGCTAAATATCCTTAGTTAAGCATTTCAGTTATATGAAATAATAACTCCAAAAACAGCCTGCACAAACAGTTCATACAATACCATGAACAAGTGTCCTTTCAAGGTTGCAAAATACTGAATAATACAGGTAAGCCAATGATTCAAACATTTTCACATTATAAATTATAAATCAGTTGTAGTTAATATTAAATCTCTGAGAAACAACTAGAGCTCTGTGTGGTTAGTGGTAACCAGCATCCCCCAGCTACTAAGCAGCGTTTTATAGGCTAACAACACATTTAAGTAAGTAAATGCCTTCATTATTTGGAACTATTATTAGTCACTTTTAAATCTGTACATGCACTCTTTTAATAATACTTTCCAAAAACAATATAGGTATACAGAGCCATATGATCCCAAACATGATTCACAGGGAAGTTATTAGGCTGAAATGTAAAAGACTTTTTTTTAAAAAGACACTTATGTAAATTATCAGCACAATTAAAATGAGAATTTATAAAACTGTTACATTATGTATGTGGCTTGCACATATTCTTCAACAGCTTTTATATATTTATCATTAACTTTTTGGGTTTTATGTATACAATAAATTTTTGTATTTAATGTGAATTGACTTTATTCAAAAGAGCATATTTTTATGAAAATTTGAGATGTAATTCTCCAAACCATCTATATTTAATTATTCACTTCCAAAAGGACTCTATTACTGATGTCTATTTAAACGCATGCAACCTTCCTTAAGTTGCTTCAACTTTTGAGTAGATGTTCCATAAAAATACTATTTGCAAAGCCTGATGAATAAAATGCAGAACCAGGACAGCAGAGAAAAGTACATTTCAAGATCCAAATCTCCCAGTGGCATTACGCCCTTTACTCAAAAAAAAAAAAAAAAAAGGAGGAGGGAATAGCAGGAATTGAATTAGATTACAACTTTCAAGAGGTTTTAAAGTTACAGTGAAACACTGAAGCAAGACAGCTTCATCTGCCCAGGGACCATCTCAAACTTTGCCTGTAACTGGCAACACTAGTAACACTTTCCTTTTGGTCCACACTACTCTATTCACTCAATGTGAGTAGCCCAGACTTGGAATTTTTAAATCATTTTTACTTATTTTTAATTTATTTCAAAGCCAGAGGGACAGAAATACTTTCCATCTACTGGTTCAATTCAAAATGTGTTTGCAAGAGCCAAGGCTGGGCCAAGCCAAAGTGTAAGAACCACATCCAAGCCACCTACATAGATGGCAGGGACCCAAGAATGTGGGCCATCCTTTGCTGCCTCCAGGTATGCACATTAGCAAGCAGCTGGAAGGGAAGCAGAGGAACTAGAACTCTAATCACGCATGGGATGGGGCATTCCAAACAGCAAGTTGAGTGTCACACCAGAGGCTCATTCCATAAGAACTTGAATTACTACTAATAAACATATGATCCACATCAATACCACCATAAGAAACCAGAAAAGGGTCCTCACCTGGAGGTTCTGCCTGCAACACCTCTCCCCTTGCTGCCTCCTATGCCAGCTACAAGGAATTCGGGAAGAAGGGCGGGGGAGCCTCTGACCTTGTGGCTCTTCCTCACAGATTACAATCTGTGCACTCGGGTTCTGCAATTCTTCCCTCAAAGAAGCAGAGGACATGACCCTAACCCTTAGGATGGTTAAGCACAGCTAGTTATCAGCCCTTTGAGAAGCAAGCTGTGGAAGAGGGCTGTAGTGTCTACATGCATGCAAAAGCACACCTTTGGGGAATGGAGGAAAGAAGAGGTTGCCCAACTCAGCCTATCATGCACCCCATCCTGGTTTTTATATCTACCAGTGGGTGTTTTTTAACTATCCTAGCCTGGCCTTCACCCAGACTTAACCCACATGTATACTGGGGGGTAACTGTAACCTGGAACAGTCTAGGCTGCTCCCAATCTTGGTTCTCGCACTTGCCTACAGGGAATGCATCCTGACAAAGAAGTTCCCCAAGTTTCTCCATCAGACCTGCTGAGGTTCAGCAGGTACTAAAATCTTGCCCAGCCTCTCCTACACTGACCCTGGCTATCAGGAGCACCAATGTGTGCTGGAGTCTAGCCCAGTCTGGTGTACCCCAGACCCCATCCACATTCATGCTGAGGGATAATGCAGTCATTTCCAGCCCAGAACACCACCCTATTCTGGCTCTCACTAGTGGGAACCACATCACAGCCAGGGTGCCCCCTTAGCTGCCCAACTGGGCCTGTTCCCTGCCACAGATCCTGTGCATCCCAGTAGCTGCTCTAATCCAGCTTGGCATAGCCCATTCCCTGTCTTGGTCTTTAGCACTGTATAGTACAGCTTGACCTGTCCCAGCATGTCCCAGTCTTGCTAATGGGTATTATAGTCTAGCCCTGAGAAGACTGTTTCCACCCCTGGCTCATGCAAACAGGTAGGTATGACAGCCCACCTAGCCTAGCATAACCTACACTCCAGCCTGGCTCCTGCACGCTTCAGTGGGCTAAGGTTTGGCATAACCTTGCCTAGCCTGTGCCTCTCCAAAACTAAACCACACACTTGCCCATGGGTGGGGCTACCTTGCCCAGCCTGATCAACACCAAGACCTGAATGACATGCTCACCAGCAGGAGCTCTGGCCCCCAAGGGGACTTTCCCAAGTTCCCCAATCAGTCCCACTCCCAAACACAGATCTCACGTGTACTGGTAGGTACTAGGCTCCTACCCATCAGAGTCTACCCCCTCCATCCCAGCCTTTTTATGAGCTGGTGGATGTTGCAGCCCAGCCCATCACATACAGTATCTTTGATGCACCTATCAGAGCTGCAGCCTGGACCTGACCAGCCTGTTTCCAAACCCAGCATCCATGAGCGTCAGAAGGTTTCATGGTCATGCCTAACTCGGCCTATCACCACTTCCAGCTCTTAAGCAAACCAGCCAAAATTGCAGTTCTACAATGGTGGACCCACATACCCCACACAGAATGTGTCTCCAGAACCGGTTTTCTCACGTGTCGGTTAGTGTCATGGACCAGCCTAACATTACCCAACCCATGTTTCAAGTATCACTGGGTGTGTGCTGGGATCTCACCCTGCCAAGCAGCCACCCCAGCTCTAGCCTTAGGATGTGCTTGTGCATGGTCATTGACAGTGATCCATGCCAACTAGCCCAGCTGAGATCTCCCACGAGGATTGGTCCATTGTCTGATCCATAGAAGTCCTGCAGCCTCCACCCTACCACCACTCAGTCTCAGCCCCATTGCTTACCTGCAAGTACAGTGGCCTTGTTGACTGGAGTCCCTCAGAAGTCATTCCTCGCCTGCAACATATTGCCTCAGTGGTCTTCCTTCACACAACTCCTTTCCTCCTTCTCTGGATCAATCCATGGACTGCACATGTGTAATCCCCAGACTCACTCCGCCTGCCTGGATGCAAAGCCTCAGGTCTCCCTTTTACGTCCATCAGCAGCATCACCCAGAACCCTGCAAACCTGCACCCTCAGGCTCCCACAAGCTCAGGAGCCAAGTGCAGGCTTGTGCTTCTGCCGGGGAGCACAGGCCTGGGCTGGGTCTGGCCACTTGATCTCTGATACATATCACTCAGGTATAACTGCATATATTCTAAATGTTTCAAAGATAACTATTTCATTCTTTTACTATATCAGATGAAAAGGGGTTGTAAATAATATATCATGGCTCATATGCCTGACAATCACAGTCAAGAATAACAAATGGCAGTAATGTAAAAACAAATGTAAAATTCTCTCTTCAGAAATATAAAGTTATAAGAAAATATTAATTTATAAACCAATTATTCAACACAATCATGAGAAGTAGTGAAACAAAATAATTAAAACACACAAAACTGGTTTAAAGGAACTTAAAAACAGAGGGGACATGTTTTAGGAGGACAGCAGGTACATAATTATCAGTTCAGTGCATCAGTAGACAAAAACAGTGGACAGATAATACTGCACTGTGACACGTCTTTTCTCATATTTCATTTATTTGAAAGGTAAAGTCAAAGGTAGGTAAGCAGGTATGTGCTTGGAGAGAGGAGGGGAGGGAGAGGGGGAGGAATTAAGGGAGGGAGACCAGCAGGGAGGGAGAGAGAGAAAGAGAAACTTCTCCACACGGGCTCACTCCCTCGATTATCTGCAAAAGTTGGATCATGACAAAGTCAGGACCTAGAATCCAATGTAGTTCTTGACACAGGTGGTGACAAGCACCTGCAGCCTCCCACTGAACACAGTAATAGGAAGCTGACACAGAAACGGAGCACGAACTTGAACCAAGGTACTTGATTACAGGATATGAGTGTTCCACAAAGGGGCTTTAACTCCTGTGCCACAACACCAACCTCAAAATCCTTGAGTTAAAGACCACTTCAGACCCAGGCAGAGAAGATGTCCTTGCTCTCATCTACAGCCAGGAACCTGGCATCAAATGCTCTGCAGTTTTAACAAGTATTAAGGACCCAGGAACATTCTGGCTACGTCTGTTTTGTCCAAATTTGGTTTATGCCATTTTTATGCCTTAAATTATTTACCTTACTATAAATTCAACCAAAATTCATGTACAAACTACCACTTTTAAATAACAATAAATATGTTGCATGTTCCCATACATTTTTATGGAAAAAGAGCTAACATTTGTAAATAAATATCTACTCCAGGGTCTGGCATGACGGGTTAAGCCAAAGATGCTGGATCACTCATGGGCCATGGTTCGAGTCCTAGTTGCTCTACTTCTGATTCAGTTTCTTAATGTGCCTGAGAAAGCACCAGAAAATAGTTCAAGTATTCGTGTCTCTGCCACCCACATGAGCGACCTGGATGTTGTTTCTGGATCTTGCCCGCGGTCTAGCCAACTTGCAGGCACTACGGGCATTTGGAAAGTGAAGCACCAGATGGAAACACTATCTCTCTCTCGCTCTCCCATAGTCTCCTTCTCTATATAAAAAAAAATAGTTTCAAACAAATAAAACCTTTTTTTAAAAGAAGGATCTATTCTAATAGAAGATAGTTCTCAATGTGGCTTTTTCATTTAATATGTTGTGTTAAGTTGCTTTATTTGAACTATGACAGGAATTTGAAAAAAACGTTGTAAGAGTAGAATAGGTCTTTTTATTTTTGTACTACACAATTTCCAAATCTATACAGTATTTCCATAGCATGTATTTTCTGTGAACTTGTTGAAGATCAGTCATAGATTGAAGACTATCTTGGGGTACCAGCTCCAGCCCTGGCTGCTTCAATTCTGATTCAACTCCCATACCACCTGCCTGGAAAAGCAGAAGATGGCACAGCGCTTGTGTACTTGTGTCCATATGAGAGACCTAGAAGTAGTTCCTGGCTCTTGACGTCAGACCTGTCTAGATCTGGCCATTACTACCACGTAAAGAGTGAACCAACAGATGGGAGATCTCTCTTTCTCTCTCTGTGATTTTGACTTTCAAACAACAAGTAAATCTTTAAAAATTAATAAATATAAGAGAATTATCTCGACTCCCACAGATAAAGAAAAACAAGCAATGCATTAATTGTTTCCAGATAGTATGGATATTTTTCCTTACAACTGCCATAACATCCAACATGTGGCAGTTTCTTGAAATTCAGTTAAAATACACAATCATACCAATAAAATATTTTTACTCTGGCACACTACAATCCATTGGAGTATCTTGAAATTTAAATGAGTCTTTTGTCTCTGCATAGTTTTGTACCATCATGCATTCACCACTTGCAAAATACTGGTTCCCAGGTGAGTCAGGCAGACCTTTCAAATGGTCACATATTTGCAGATCCAGCAGAAAACCACATGTGGCAATATTAGAATTGATAACCCCAAAATATTTTAAATATCTGGATGCTTCTTAAAAACCCTTCAGCACAGAGACAGTTAAAAGTTCTCCTAAACTGGAGTTTTTACCTGAAGCTTCAGTCTTATCACAAGCACAAAACACTGTCAAGAGTTTTCCTAGAAGTGAAAGTTCTACTTCACTCTTTTCAAAAGAGCCAAGTCTGAACTGTCATGGTCTGTCAGTCATGATTTCAATTAAAAATGATGTTCCATTAAAAAGGAACTGGTTATACAACAATTCCTTGAGGAAAACCATTGTCCTTCCGCAGGCAGCAGCAAGACAAAACACATTTCCACTGAAACACACACAATATTCAAAAGTCATGTGATGTAACATAACTGAGCCTTTTCCTCCTGTACCAAGGATATTGTTAAGTTCCTTTTTCTGTTTTTCTTCAAGTGCATATAACAAAGACCTGGGAGAAGAGGGAGCAGCCTGTTCCCACAGCTCTAGTGCCAAAGAACCAAATGGTTTTACCTTCTACTGCTTTCTAACCACCAGAATTCAAATGTCAAATCTCTCTCTCTCTTTCTCAGAGGCAAATGTCATCTGATTGCTCTTTTCCAATTTCCTCTAATTTTTCATTAAAATTTTAATGGACACATAAAGGTTATACATATTTATAGAGTGCTATGTGATGTTTCAGTATATGTACATAATGTACAATGTTGAATCAAGGTCAAAATATGCATACATCACCTCCAACTCAACATTTCCTTATGATAAAAAAATCCCAAATCCTATCTAGTTTTTTTTAAATTTTTTTTAAAAAATGTACAAAACATAGTGTCTATCAACACCCATTGCACAGTGAAATCCCAAGACTGTGGTGACAGAGTTAGCACCTATAGGGACACTATCTTCCCCAGCCTCTGGCAGCCACTTCCAATGTAAGAATCATGACAATGTCAATTCGTTCATGCCCTAGGAGCTTCTCCGCAAGCCCGGGGCTCTGGGGCCCACTCCTGGAAGGCCTATTCACTGGCCACCGCTTCTGCAAAGTGTGGGCCACTCTGTTCCCAGTAGAGTGTCTCCTTCAGCATTTATCAGAAACAACATTGGGAAATAATGACCATTCAGAGAGATATTCGCACTGAAAACCAGGACCGTGGTGTTAAAATTAATCCTGGTAGTAAAAATCTACAAATGTAATCACTTAAATTCTAAGGATTCCTTTTTTACCTATAAAAGATTGAGATTAAAGATGGATTATATCCTTTTAAGAATTTTGATGCTATAATAAAATTAAACAAAGGGTCCCAGTATGATCTTTCCCTACATAAAACAGAGAATTCAATCAGCCACAAACCTTATTTCACAGTCAGGTTAATAGATTTGTGCCCCATATAAAAGGCAATATAAGCTCAAGAGGAATTCCACCCAATTAATCAATTTAATATTAGTAAGTGTTTAGCATAATGTAATAAAAGTGAAATAGATTCATCAAGTTAAATATGAGGTTTTTTTCTGTATCATTGTTTCTTAACTGAACCCTAGAAAAGACTCTTTGTTAATGTAGTGCTCACAGTCTTAATTGGAGTCTATCAATTATTAGACAAAGTACTCCAGTTAGTACATCTGGATACGGATGCACACTTATTTGCTAAAGCAACAAATATTTATATTAAGTGCAGAATTCATAGTTAGAAAAGAATTTAAAGTCTACTTAGCAACAAGATGGCACCTATGGCTAGCAATTAGTGCCTTTTAAGCTATTGTAGGCATTTTTTTCCTCGTAAGAACTAATTATGTAGCACTTAGAACTTGTCATCCAGTACTCTGAGCTCCAGAGAAGCAGCAATAAGCAAAACAAAGTCCTTGGCTTAATTTACCATACACAAAAAAATGTTTTTTCTCAGATGACACTGATTTAGTCTCAGATTCTCTGTACAAAAACATTTTAGCCTCAAAATACTGTACCAAAAAAAAAATCATTATTAGTCATGTTTGCACTGGACCTAGTTAAACATCTTCATTTCAGGCTTACAGCCTGTCTGACATGATGCTAGATGGTACAAGGAAATCCTGAAGAAACAATAACTCCCACAAAAGACTGCAATCTAATTAGGAAAATAATACACATACATAGAGCAAACAGATTAAAATACAATAAAATGCTAATAAAGTGCAATGGAAATTTAGACTGCCATGTAACTTGGCAACTGCAAACTATTATTTTCTAATGCTTCACCCCGTCCTGTGAATCAGCAGTGCTATCCACTAAAGCTGACCGCTCCAAAAAATCTTTTTTGATCATCTTGAAGAACAGTGGGTGCTCTCAGGCCGGAAGAAAAGAGCGTGTGGAGCCTGAGCCACAGGGCAGCCTTGGCACCTGTTTTCCCATGCACAATGGCCTTGCCCAGAGCATCCACAGCTGGACCAGGGAGGCATCTCTGCAGGGGGTGCGCTGTTGCATCTGTAAAGCCTATTCATGTGGGTCCTTCAGTACACCAGCCAAAGAAGCAAATGTCCATGTTTTCTCAAAGGAAACATCAGATATAAGTAATTTTATCCAAAACAAAATCAGTTGGCAGAAATACATATGGAGTTTACTTTTCAGGGCTCAACAAGTTAACTATGAAAATAAAACTCTACAACTTTTATGTAATCAAGCTGCACACGTAATCTAGTAACCAGTAGGAAAATTAACTTTTGAACGGAAAGTCATATTTACTCAATCGCATGTACATCTTCCTAACTCACTTTAATAACCACACAATTTTTTTTTAATTTTGAAAAGCTGGTCATTTAATTAAAAAGTAGCATAGTTTATAGAATTTGCTTTCAACAGATTCATAATGATAAAGTTTAAACTCCCTAAGGTTACCTAATAATGTTTTCTTTCTTATTTCTTTTCAGCACCTCTTTGTTTCTGTGGAAGACAAGGTTAAGGATTTAAATGGTGTTGATTATTCAGAAATTCTTAAATGCTTTGTCTCTTCCTACAGGTACTGCTGCACTATAACTTTGGGCAACTACTTGTAGTCCTTCCTGTGTTACAAGTCTATACTTAAGGCACAGCAAATAAAAGACAGATGTCTAAAACACTGAGTCCATAATGAAGTTTTAAATATGGCCAGCACAGTGAATTCTGTGATTAAATTCAGCCCTTTTATGCAACTGCGTATTTTAACAACTGGAAAAGCACCACAAATTACTATCCTATGCCAATATTAATTCAAAATCAATATTAATTAAAAGCAGCACAGGTACAATTATAACAGAGACTTCTTTGTAAAAGAAGAGAAACAGGACCTGGCACAGTAGCCTAGTGCCTAAAGTCTGCCTTACATGTGCTGGGATCACATATAGGTGCTGGTTCTAACCCCAGCAGTTCTGCTTCCCATAGAGCACGCAGCTTCTGGCCTGGGAAAGTAGTCAAGAATAGCCCAAAGCCTTGGGACCCTGCATCCACATGGGAGACCCAGAAGAAGATCCAGGCTCCTGGCTTCAGATTAGCACAGCTCCGGCCATTGCAGTCACTTGGGGAGTGAATCAACAGATGTAATATCTACCTCGCCTCTACTCTGTATATCTGACTTTCCAATAAAAAATTTTAAAAAAGAGAAACCAACATCTATTTTATAATTACTACATTTCAGTACTTGCATCCAAACATAATTCCTAAAAACAATGCCTTTATCCAGAAAATAAAATATTAATCATTTGTACCATGCCTGATGAAAGTGATTATATTTTCCAATGGAAAAAAAAATTTCAATTCATTTCTATCTAGATGAACAAAAAAGTGTACCCTGAAACACATCTTCCTCAGTATTACAACACACTCAGGCATTTTTTTGTATCAGCAGATATATGATAAACACGTACTGGATAAAAGGACAGTGGGACTCCTAGTTACCCAAGAGTATTGTAATCTGTTATTCAAAGAGCTGCTAAGGGAGAACCTACACAAATCTTCTTAAGGGTCGGATAATTTCCAAGGAAGAGAGGCTCCTAAATCTTTATCCTTTGAAGTACACCAGGGTTGGGAATTTTAAAAACAAACAAACAAAAAAACTGGAAAGTTACAAGCACAAAGAACACCAAAGCACGGGGGGAGGGGGGAAACGCACCACAGTCAGGTGCTGATGGAGCTATCGGAGCAGGCTCCCTCGGAGCAGACAGCTGCGCATGGAGGTTCTCTACAGCAGATGGGATCACCTGGGAAGACTAACGCTCTACTGCAACAGGGAAAAGAACCACCACCCACTGGAATGTATAGAAACGGGTTTGACATGACACAGTGAGCCGGTAGAGAACGATAGCTGTGAGACTTTAATTGTGACAACTCAAAAGTGGAGATGTAAAGTACACAGCTTCACATGGAAACATCCCCCCTCCTTATATTTTCCATTTTACTAAAGCATGTCAGCATTCAGCCAACGGGATATTTCCATCACCATAGACACCTTCGTCAGCATCCCTTCTAAGTGGCCTCCATATCTGCTTGGGTTATGCACTTTTTATCTCTTAAAACTATTCCCTGTCTGTAAGTCCTCTGCTCCTGACATAAGTTCATGTCCTTATTCTGTTGCATTATGGCTGCCCTATGGGTGGAGTTCTGAAGTCTAGTTCAAAATTTTCCACACCAGAAGGGAGACTTGCCATCTAGCAAAGGTCGTGCTTCAGAGAAGAAAAGCTGAGGTCCACAGAGGACAGCTCTGACTTGGGGACCAGCCTAGAGCTCAGATTCTCTCCTTTCAAGCTCTCATCAGACTCTGATGCCTGCTTCAGACAGATCATCACCAAAAAAAAAAAGAGTATCTCAAAAACTGATGTGCCAATTCCTGCCATCTGCTCCTCAGATGGATCTGAGTGCCAGCCCTCAACTTATTAAAAGCTTGGAAGAAGAAACTCCACTTCATTAAACACATGTGCGTGTACACACACACACACACACACACACACACACACAATGCCATGTGAAAAAATATTTACTTTAGAACAAAGGATATAGCAGAATGATGGACTTGACTGTGGCTGAAGGACTATACTGGTGTAATGCTACAGGGGAAATCAGTGGAACCTAGGGTGAAGGGAGAAATCCCTGAGTCTACAGAACTCTATCATAAAAAGTAAAAATAAAGTTATATTAATTATTTAAAAATAAAAAGATCAAGGAAAGTAAAGTTGCTCACAATATCTGTATACCATTGTGGGTCCAACGATGAGCTCTTATAACAACCCTAACACTGAAGGAAGTACACAACTAGTTGCACTGGAAATTTCTTACATTTACCCATGTTGGTAAAATAGCAATCTAGAGAGCTTTCAATCAAATACAGTTGTGTGCCATATAACATCATATCAAAGACTAGTCATACGTGGGGTAGTAAAAAGCTAGCTCTGCTCCGAGTGACGCGCTGAGATCTCAGCATGTCTACATGCACCACACATTGCTTGCATGTCACCTCACAATGCACCCCTCAGGACCCTTCTCCCTTGCTAAGCGCACATGGCTATCGCATATTCACTGACAAACAGAAACAGATTTCTTCAATCCATTCTTTCTCAATAAGACTTGGCAAACTAAGTCTAGTTCTGTAGCAACATCAGGATTTATCACAAACTCGGGCTTTATTAGCTAAATAGCAACTGCTTCAACAAAGTAATTGGTATCCTCAAATATGTTTGAATTAGTATACATGTTAAAATACTCTTTGTAGAATAGCAACGGACAAGATATAAATGGCTATCTAGCAAAATTTCTTTTATCTTAAACAAGCTAATCATATATTGGAGCTGGTCTTTTAGAATTGGGAAAACATCCTATTTAAAGAATTATTTGTGGAGTACAAAGCACTATACTGGAACATATGGAAATGGAAAAGGAAAATTTCAGTCCATTTTTTTCTTTCTCCTTTTGGCTGCTCCTTAATATACATATTTTTTGCAAAATAATTAGGTTTATTTTTTCTTTTCATTTAAGTGTCTTATCATTATATATATATGTTTTTGCGGGGGAGCGTGTGGGAGAGAAGGGTTTTGACCGATTTTTTTGTGTGTGTGTGTGTGCCATCCTGAAGTTTAAAGTTCTTTTGCTGATTTTATGTTATAAATATCTTCAATAATGTGGAAAAGACAAAGAAAATACAACAAATATCCAGGAAGACAACAAATATCCAGGAAGACAGTAAGACAGTAAAATCAAGAAAGCAAATGAGCAACTTTTTAAAGATTTATTTTTTTTTTATTGGAAAGGCAGATAAACAGAGAGGAGAAAGATCTTCCATCTGATGATTCACTCCCCAGGCGGGTGCAATGGCTAGAGCTGAGCCAATCTGAAGCAGGGAGCCAGGAGCTCTTCCAGGTCTCCCACGCAGGTACTAGGTCCCAAGGCTTTGGGCTGTTCTTGACTGCTTTCCCAGGCCACAAGCAGGGAGTTGGATGGGAAGTAGAGTTGCCAGGATTAGAACCAGTTCCCATATGGGATCCCAGTGCATGCAAGGCAAGGACTTTAACCACTATGTTATTGCGCTGGGCCCATATGAACAAGTTTAGACTTTCACAATTTCATATGTCCTTTCCATCCTTTTAGAGATATTCAATGTCCTGATTTGCTATTTATTATTAACAGAAATATTTGTTTCTGTTTGTTTGTGTGTGTGTGTGTGTGTGTGTGTGTAAATGCATGTGTTTTGATATGTGGACTATTTAAGCATGTCAATAACTCTCATGGGGGGACAGAAAGTCAAATATTTGGGCCATCATCTGCTGCCTTTGAGGTGCGTTAGCAGGAAGCTTGATAGGAAGCAGAGGTGGCATGTGATCCCAGGCTCTCCTACAAGCGATGCCGGCACACCTAGCAGCAGCCTAATAAGCTGCACCAAAACACAAGGCTACATTTAAGGACTTATCCATGTTTGCAGGTACAGCATATCCATTCAAATGCTATACAAGTATGTACGCATAGAGTTATAGTCTACTATGGCTGGATGTTCAGCTAATCTTATAACTGCTTCTTTTACCAGGCCAATGAAGATTCAGGAACATGCTGTTTGTCCTAGAATTCTGATCAGCCTCACTTTTTCCTAAATCATTCCACAAGACAATCCCCAGTTCAGCAAACGCAGCTTACTCACTCTTCAGGACTACACACCACCTACACAGTTCAACAGAAGAGGCTGCGGAAATGCCTGACTCCACTTTATGGAAGCATTAACAATCCTTCATGACAAAGTAATAAAATGCTCCTGGGACCTCTGGGGCTCCATGTGTAGCACACAGTGTATCCCAGTTTGATAGATTATATCCCAACTACAGAAGGACCCCAAATTCAACAGAGGAGATACAATTATGAAAATATCCATAAAAGCAAACGGAAAAATGGATTCACTATTTCAAGCAAACAGTATTATCCTCACATAGAGGAATTCACATTTATGCATTCAGAATAAGAAACTCCTACGTGTATCTGAAATTGTGTTTTAAAGAATGTATTCAAATTAAGCTGTATTATAAAACAGTGTATAAAACATCATGGTTAATAGCACAGACGTCAGAATCAAGGATCCTGTGGCAGACTTCACCCTTATCACCCTTCCAAATGTTCTCACCTTTTATTTCACCTGGGCCTCATTTTATTACCCATAGAAACTGGGGATGATAAAACCTTCGTGGACTTTATTTTAATGGGATTGAAGTGACAGAATAGCTGCTGCTGCTACTCTGCTATTATTAACTCTGCTTTTCAGTGAGATACAGGCTGGGGCCACGGGTCACATGTGGACAGCTCTGAGTGCACTACCTTTATTTATTTACTTACTCATTTTTTTTTTTCCCGGCACAATGTTTAGAACTACTAATTCCCTCCAAATATCTAACAGAGAATTCTAACAAAACCCAACACAAGGGTCTTTGACAGTGTAGGCCATGTCTGAGTGTGTGAGAAATTACAAGTGGTGTGAAATGAGTATATAAAAAAAGAAAGAAAAGGGGAGGAAAAAGACAGGAAATACAGGTTCACTGACTATTTGACATTTTGTGAAGTTGCCAGAGAACTACCGAATCTCCAAAAGCAAATTGTCACAGGCTAGCTAGAAGCCCTATCTATTCACAGAGAAGGAGCCAGACATGGCAAGGGTCGGCAACAGTGCCCAAGATTCAGAAGCAGAAATCTGCTTCTGTTATCACTTGGTAAACGTAAATGCAGCCCTCACCGACCTTCCGAGCTCAATGAAACGGGAAAGCTAACAGAGACAAAGCCAGAAAACATGACTCCAGAAAACATGTCACACTGAAATATATAAAGCAATCACACCGCAGGTCACCATTCAAGAGCATGTAACCACAGGACGGCCATTCCTTCCCCCGCACTGCACAAAGGTGCCCACTGTCGAGGCCCAGCACAGGGCAGACAGGCTGGTGAGGCTGAGCCACATCTCAACATTCTGGGTTCTGTCAGTGTGGTGATAAAGTGTTCTTCACAGTCACCATCAGCAAGAACGCAGCAGAGGAATCCTGAAGAGGCCGCACAGAGGATGACACGGGCTAGCCACATCCCCAGCCAACTTTGAATCCGTCTTTTGGGGTTTCTTTTCTCCTACACTGTTGCTAGGAGACTTCAGGAGGTCTGCACACACGTTTACACTTGGCCAGGCTGCCTCTGGGAGCTCAGACTCCGGCCTTCACTAGGGCTGCCTTTCCTACACGGCTCCAGACTCTCTTATCCAATACTGTTGTCATTGTCACTGCTCTCCGAGCTCCTGGCTGTACCAGGCCTTCCAGCTCCTTAAGCCTACTCCTTTGCTCCCACAAGAGGCACACTCTTGCATAAGCTTTTTTTTTTTTAATCTGAAAAACAGAGAGAGATAGACAGATGGATCTCCCATCTGCTGATTCCCTCCTTAAATGCCCCATGCTCGGCCCATCCTGTGGCCCCAGCTAGGTCTCCCACAGGACAGGGACCCATGTACTTGCACAAAGCTTTCACAACCAAATTTAAGCATGTATTTCACAACCCAATCTTTTCAATGAATATCATGCTTTGGATTTCACACAGGTTCATCAATGCAACTGAAGCCCATTCAATTTCATTATTGACTTGATGTCAACATTGAAACATACTTTTCAACTCTCTATTTTTCCCCAGAATTGATATTTTTAATGTGTTTTACTGTTATATGTAGACTATCCTAAGAAATGAAAAAAAAAATCTATAGCTATTGCCTGAGGCACGCAAGAAGAATGTTCTACTATAACTGACTAGGTAGAAGAGAGAAGTTCAGGGAAAGGTTGAAGACATAAAATATTCACGACAACATGATATTGCAGATAACTGCAGAGGTGTGATTACAAAAACAACAACTTGAAAATATTTTATCAAAACAATGTGCTGCAAAACAGTGACAGTGTGGTTAGGACAGTGCTCAGGACACCCACATCCTGTACAGGCAGCAGCACAAGCCTCAGGTGCTCGGACTTCTGCACATTTAGGAGAGACCAAGTTCCAAGCTCCTGGCTTTTCCCTGGGCTAACCCCAGTGCTGCAGGTGCTTTGGGAGTGCATTGCACATGAGCGTTCTCTTCCCCCCACACCCTTTCTCCCTTTCTCTACCTTTTACAGAAGCAAATTTATATGAAAAGAAAACAGGAAAGAAAAAAGGGAAAACAGAGGGAGCAGAAGAAAGAAAAAGCAATCAGGAAGGGTGACGGAGGGAGCAAGGGAAAGACTGGACGAGTTGGGGAGTTGGCCTGCCTGGATCCTGGCGGGGAGAGCAATTGTGACCACCAGCTCACCCACGTGAGCCTATCCGGTGAACTGTTCAACATGCAAACAAATGAGCAGCCTGTGTGTTCTACATGCCTTATGGGAGTCATAGCCAGTGTTTGATCTCAGGTGTGCTTTATGTCTGTAACAGCATCAATTAATACCACCAGTAATACACATTAGTAAATAGAAACGTATGTCCGTCACGGAAAATATTTTACTAAAATCTAACCAAAATTTAAAAATTGGTTCTCTACCTCTACAAATCATATACTTTGGACTATTAAGAAATTGAAATCATGTCAGCAAGAGTATCACATTTCCTTTCTACTAGCAGGAGCCTGCTGCATGAAACCAGGTTCAAATTGACCACAAAGCCAGCGATCCAAGTTTAGAACACATGGTTTCAGCAGACATTTAAACCTGTGTACACTCTGAAAGCTATACTCCTCCACTTCATGCTACATCATCATTAGAAAAACAGATCATCCCAAATATTGGTCTATTCCTATCAATACTCACTTAAAGGAATTACACATGGACTACTAACAAATAACTGAAAAAACTATACCCATTGTGTGTTGGCTCATTTAAAACAACTAAACCAAAGACCTGTGAATTCCTTTGGTGGAATGGTGTGTGCTAGGTCACCACGCTTTCTTTCTCTGGCATTGTCAAGTTCGATTTGCTAACAAGCCTCTGACAACAAATAGAGTAATAAATTTTAGGGTTAGCAAGTTAAATCACTACTGGGAATAATATTTTTATTCGCTGGGAAAGTTAAAATTCGTTCAAAAAGAAATAGAAAAGACAGAGACTCTTCAGGAAAGGTAATTTTACATACAGAAAAAGCAAATCCTTACCTGGAGTAAGTATGTATGACACATAGAGTCATATATTGGATTACATTGCAATTATACATTATGCAGTATTAACCTTCACATTAAGGTAAGGACATTAAAATGACTGAAAATAAGAGGCATAATATGAACAGCAAATTATACATTTTAAGACTACTAACTGGTACAAATACTGAAGAATCATTTTCTAAGTAACAGTGTAGCTCATTAATCAACAGGCATATCTTATCTTTTTAGATATTCCAATAAAGATCTATAAAATAAAACCCCAATGAGGTTTAATATGACTATTACTAAAGACACACCTATGGGCCAACAAGGGCAAAGTGACACAAGAAAGGACAAATCCCATGTTATCTTTGAACGACATTGTTTGCCGTAAGTTAAAAAAGTAAAGGGAAATCATATTTCATAGAAAAGAAATGCATATCAAAAAAATTAAGGTTACAAATGAAGTCATTTCATTAGCACTAATGTTTGGACTCCCACGAACACCACACATGTCAACGAAACTGATAGAACATATTCATTCACTGCAGACTAAGCTGGCTTCTTCGATATAACTCGGCAACCAATTAGTGTATAAGTACTGAGTTCTAAGGATACCAGATTATCTAGTACTGCCATTTCTGTTCCAAATACCAGAGCTAGACACCACAGTACCAAGCCTGAGTCCTCTTACTGAGAAGCTTAAAATAGAGATGATAACAACAGCTACTGTTAGTCAGACTCATTCTTCCCTGAATGAAACTCATACTACAGAAACAGCAACCCAAACAAAATAGTCACTCTTTGCCAATTCTCCTGGTAATGTTACGTTCAATTATGTGAAGAATGAATGCTGCTATGTTAAGCATATGAGGAAGAACTGAAGTCATAACTGGCACTAAGGAGGAAAAAAAAATGGGACGGTAATGCTCTAGTAGCTAAGCCACCAACTACCTGTGTCCCACCTCGTGGAGGCTGAGGTTCACACCCAGATCCAACCTCCACTAACTTCCTTCAAACACAGACCCTAAGGTGAAGTGGTGATAGCTCAAGTCGCTGGGTCCCTACTCCCACACAGGAGACCTGGACTCCAGCCTCAGATTTTTGTATCAGCCTGAACAATCCCAGCTGTTAGAAGCACTGTAGATTTCTCTTTCTTCCAAATAAATGAGTGGATTTTTTCAAAGTCAAGGAAGACATGCTAAAATCAAAGGGTCGTACTAAAATGTGAAGGTGTTGAAAGAAATTTTAGCTGCTTCCTAATTAAATACAATTACTTTATTACATTTTGAGATTCTGATGTCTTTGGTTCTAATTTTAATTTTTAAAAGGCTTACCTTGACATTGATGTCTTTTGCTCGCCTCTAACTCCAAAGTCATTGCTCCTGTTGTTTCCAAACTCACTTTTTCATGGATGGAACCATGATGAGGAAACACTTTTAGCTTTTAAAAATCATTGTTTTAACTTTTGATAAAATTTTAATATACATAATTTTAATATAAATATAAATTTAATATACATGATTTTAATAAACATAATGGTCAAGGCTTAATATTTTGTCAAATAAAGAGATCAAAAATAGAAAGTAAAATTCCTTGCACATCATGCACATCATTCAGAAGGAATATAGGTAATAGCTATAAATGATAATGAAATGAAATAATGTTGATTTCACTTACATATGATAAAATTTACAACAGTCCAAGCTCATTAAAAACATAGTCATATATCATCCTTAGTAAATTGCTTGACACAAAATTAAAGCAATTAGATAAAACATTATGTTTAAAAAAAACTGATACACAGAGGCATTTTTTGTCTGTTTTTGCTTGATTCTTTATTTTAGCTCTCACATATAAGGAAGAACATGTGGTATTTGTCTTTCGGTGTCCAGCTTATTTCCCTCAATGTGATGTTTCCAGTTGCACTTTGCAGACAGAACTTCATTCGTTTTATAGCTGATTAATACCCGTGTGTGTGTGTGTGTGTGTGTGTGTGTGTGTAAGTGAGTAAATTCTTCTTTATCCATTCACCTGCTATTAGACACCTTGGTTAATTCCAAATCTGACTCTTGTGAATAATGCTTTGGTGAACTCGGTGGTTCAAGCACTCTGCTATAATGCACTCATGTCTTTTGGGTATATACCTAGTACTGGGATTGCTAGATTATATGGCATTTATGGATTATATTTCTAGTTTTTTAAAAGTATTCTCCATACTGTTTTCCAAACTGGTTGTAATAATTTATACTATTTGTTTTTATTTTATATGAAAAGCAGAGAGAAAGAGATAGAGAAATGGGGTTAAAGGAAGATGTGGGAGAAAACTTCCATCTATGGTTTGCTCCCTAAATACCCACAAATGGCCACGGCTGAGCTAGGTTAAAGCCAGGTCTTCCACATGGGTCACAGAAATCCAAATACTATAGCCAGTACCTGCTGCCTCCCAGTAGGCCTATTATCCAGAAGCTAGAACTTCCCAGGCTCTCAGCCACTGGTTGTAAATGTGTAAATGCTAGGCCAAAGTCTACCCATGGACCTGAGTTTAAATCATGACCTTACCACTTACTAGCTATGAATGCTTCATTCTTTAGGGTCATATGTTCTGTATTCTACAAACTTAAATAAGCCACCCAAAGTCCTATTATAAGAATTCTAAAAAATGTAATCATAAATACACACTTAGCTCCTTGATATATAGCGGCTATTACCAACGAACACAGCCTTCTGTCTACAGTGTATTAAAGATGCATTCCAAGTTAAATCCAACAACAACACCGTAGCATGTTCCAGTGCTTAAGTCTCATTAATAAGAAACTATGAACCCTTATTCCAAAAATATCAGATTTTGACAAGTATCACAAAGATTTAAATGTACCACAGGAATACAGTATAAAGGCGACCTTACCAAAAAAGTTGGAAAGAGGAAGAATGGTTCAATAAAAGTTCTGCATGATTTGTTTAGTAAATCCTTTGTGAATCATAGTATTAACAGTTAAATAAATGATAAAAATAAAAAATATTTTCCTACTTCTTTGTAGAAGATATTTCTATGCTTCAAAAAATATTGATTAGCATTAATATGAACATGCTGCAAAAGTACAATTACTTCAAATAATTAGAAAAAAAAATCTCTTGTGAAAATAGTCTCAAGCAATCAGTCTTCAAAGAATCAAGATCCTTCAAAGATAAAACTACTTTAAGCCAAAGCAGCCTCTGGGAGAAAAATTCAGCAAATAATCACATCAATGATAAAAAAAAAATCAAATAACTAGCCTTTCTCTGAGATCAAAATCCACTAGTAATTAAAAACATAGATACAAGCAAAAGATCACTTCCATTCTCTTATTAACAATGACTTAACACATTGTAAACCTCTTGGCAGGTAAGAACTCAAAAAAGAAGGCGAAGACACATCCCAAATGAAAAGTCTCAATCCAGAAGGAAACATCCACCGAGAGGTAATGGAGCAAAGCAAGTGTGGACAGGGGTCATTTATTTCCCACATGGGGTAAGACAAAAACACAATCCTCAGATGCTCACTCAAAAAATCCCTTCCACATTCACTGTAAACGCATCTGCCACCCAAGACCTCAAGATTAACAAGAAGGCAGGAGCTGGGCAGTGGTGGGGACAGCATTAGAGGAAGAGACCAAGATGACCGGATGCGTAAGAGCAGTTTGCTTTGCCCCTCTTCTCCCTCAGTCATTCAGCTTTTTTTTAAAAAAAAAAAAAAATCATAGTGAAAAGTCAACCTAACATGGAAAAGCACATTTGGTTCTCTGATTTTTCTCTAAGTCAAACTTGTTCTTTGCTATAAAATCATCTTAAAGTTCCAAAAAAAAAAAAATAAGTAACATTTATTCCCCATTAGAATCTCTGGAATCTAATCTAAGCTACTATCTGCCTCAGGAATATCTACCATATTCTTCTGAAATGAGAATGTTTTGTGGGCCACAGAAGTGACTGGAACACCACATAGAAGATGGAATACTAGGACAGCCAGCAAGAATACCTCTTATTAGAAATCACACATAGATATACATCCAAACACACAAACATACGTTTCATGGTGATGGGTAGAAGAGTACTACATCTTACTTCATAGTAATTATGATCAGCCTTAATTTGCAGAGACCAAGCAGCAAGGCAAAGCTTACTACAGTAAAAACACAGAGAAAATAGACCTTTAAATGTAGTACACAGAAAAATAAAGCAAGTACAGAAAAGAACTACCTTACAATGATTTATACATTATGTTGATGGGAATCTTAACTACCTTGAGAGCTGACTTTGGGCAACATCTGTTAACTGTCTGCACCCCATTTGTCCATCTAGGAAATGAAAGTGGAGAAGAAAAGCTTTAAGATTCTAGTTTCCTAATTCATTTATTCTCCCTCTTGGGTTCCACGGATTCTATGCCATACATAAGTCACACAGAAATTCTAAATGGCAGGCCAAGCTGCTAACAAAGGAAGACTTTCCTCTAGTGATAGGATCTTTCATACTTCACTTCAACCATGGTTCTTTGATCTTTTCTCTGTGAAAATAGTATTGCTATCATCTTTTAATACAGAGGGCAAGCTCGGCTTTTTTCTTCATGAACTGGATCAAATATATTTCTGACTAGAGAACCACACCTCACAGTCTTACCCTGCTTAGATTACTTAGTATGCCAAAGGCAGCTATAAAATCCGCTCTTGTAACTCTTTGGTAACATACTTTCTCCATATCTACAGGACCACAGGAGAGTTAGATGGGTAAATAGATCTGAAAAATTTGAAAGCCTCAAATTGAATTTAAGACCCATTCCAAGCAATTAAAAGGTTACCAACTTTTCCTATGAAAATAACAGTTGTGTTTTCATTCCTAAGACAGATACAATTCAAAGTAAAACAAACAAAAGACTCATATTCACTGTCTGGAAGCGGTTTATAAGACTGAAGGAGCAATGGAAACTGCTGATACGGTACACCAAGAAGCAAAAGTAATCAAAACAAGAAAAAATGAAATTATTCTACATTATGCATGAAACTTTAGATTTATGTCTGGTATACAAAAATATTTTATATACAATGTAAGTATATTCATGTATAATGGGCAAGCAAAACATAATTAAAGGCAAAGTAAACTGTATTTGTTTTGGGGACCAGACCTGAAAGAAGCAGCTGCTTTTTCTCAACTAATTATTTAAACACTGACTTCCTTTTCTTTCAGCACTTCTATTTTGAGAGGCAATTCTTCTGCTGACTGAAATGGATTCACTCAAACCTTTAGCGTTTGAGAATTCTCAGGCCATTGTTTTCTAGGATCTCACTAAACCCCTACACATCTCTGCAAACCTCGCTGGTCTCACCCCAGGAGCCGCGGCGACCCACCTTTTCCATCCTGAGTCCTCTGTGGCCTTCGGGAAGGGGCGTTGCTACAGTTGGCCAGGACGTCTCTGACTTCTTGTGCCAGTCCATGCAGCAGCAGGGCCAAGTAGCACATTGTGCTGACATATATATGTATATATATTTTTACTAAATGAGTTAAGTAGACAGCTTGTACTAGCTAGTGCCTTGAATTCATATTTGCAAATTTGCTATTTTGTTTCTCCAAACAAGCTTATTAGTTCAACAAACATCTACTTGCATGCATTGCATACACACACACACACACATACACACACACACGATTGCTTCTAGGAAGAGAAACTCAAATTTTAAAAAGCACTGGTTTACCCCCAACACATTTACTTTATGCTGAAAGGATTTTCCTTTACTGTATTTACCCACTATTCCAAAATCTATTAAAACAAAAAGCTATATAAAAAGTATGCCTCCTTAAAACAAACAGGATAAAGATTTTGTTTACTTCACATTCAGGAACATTTGCTACAGCCTAGGTTTGAGGAAGCATAAAATAATACATTTAAAAATCTGGCAACAAATGGCAAATGCAGTACAAAATATCAAACTAAGAAAAGTTTTACCAAGTGCTGAGACAGAGGTCTTAACAAATGGCAACACCCAAAATGCTCAGAAGACCAGGAGGGGCCCTCTACCTAGGTTGAACGGGAAAGACTGCACAGGGGGCCCTTACAAAGTGGAACCGAGCAGACTGTTCCTGAGAGTGCCCAACCAATACACACTGGCCAGAGAAGGGCAAGATACTGAGCACTGGCAGGTCATAAAACAGAGGAAAATGCAACCACTTTCACTGGGTTGTAAGCGAGATGGACGTAGCAACCCAGAACAAACAGTTCAAGATGAAGATGGAATAAAGTTTGCAACAAGATCAAAAACAGACTCAGGCTTGGCACAATGTCTCAACAAGTTAATCCTCTGCCTGTAAGTGCTAGCATTCCATATAGGCACCAGTTCGTATTCTGACTGGTCCACTTCCCATCCAGTTCCAGCTTATGGCCTGGAAAACAGAAGAAGTTGGCCCAAAACTTTAGGACCCTACACACAACATGGCAGACCCAGAAGAAGAAGCTTCTGGCTCTTGGCTTTGGATCAGCTCAGCTCCAGCCATTGCAGCCATTTTGGGAGTGAACCAACCCATGGAAGATCTTTGTTTCTCCTCCTGTCTAAATCTGCCTTTCCAACATTTTTTTTTAATCTTCAAAAAAAAAAAGTGTCAAGAAGCCTGACTTTGATCCTACAGGGAGCAGAACTCAGTGCAGAGTATGTCTTTCCTTCCAGACACTGATCGCTACAGCAGATGGACTTGGACATGGCCAACGAGACTAAGGGCCGTATGATTCGTCAGGTGCCAATAGTAATATTTTAATGTCAACTCACTCATCTGACTTCAACAGACACTTAGCACATGTCTCTTTAACAGCATTCCAGCATACTAAATGCTGTTTACAATCATGTCAAGTGACCAGCATCTGGATTGACAATACAGAGAAAATAACAGAAAAGGTATTTCAAGTTCTAACATAGTTCACTAGCCTTCGAAAAAATTCCCATTTTGGCCTTTATAAACAACCAATAGCATAATTTTGCATTCTTTTAGCCAAAAGGAACACTTTCAGTTTCTTTTAATTGCAATCATTTATTTGACCTGTTTTCTGTCCACATCCAACTTATAATTCAGAAACAAGGATCCTGAAGGAATAAAAATAAATCTAATACAAAGAATTAAGTCATGTCATGCAAGTATACACATACTAATCCAAAAAATCAATATTAAATTAAAACCCAAAATCACAATCATGAGGCTGAGATATTAACCAAAGACAGCAACAAAAGCAAAAATTGTATATAAAGAAACTTAGTGTTTAGGCTTCCCAGTCAGAAATATTTCTTCTAATTCAACCATAGATATATTTTCAAAGTTAAATCTAAAATGATTATCAAAAGTCTAAAAACACGACTAACAAACTAGCAGGCAAATTTTGAGAAAAGGCAGCAACAACTAAATTCAGAGGCTAAAATGACCAATCAATGAAGGTAAAATGTAGCATGGATATATATACATATACATATATATATATATGTATATATATATCCCCCCTAAAACACTTCTGAATTAATAATACTGATTTTGAAACAACTTGTGCCCTTCTAGAAATCAGGTATACATCCCACAGAAGTGATGCTGCAGAGCCACAGGCTGGCTAGCCTGGAGACCTTCAGGCCTATTCCACCTGTTGATGTGGCTCTGCTTCTCCTCTGAACAAGAGTGAGCTGGGTCCCTGCATGCTGACCCTATCACAGAATCTGCACCAACATCCCCACTCTCCCTTACACCTGCACTGGCTCTCCAGTCTAAGCCCTAATACAACACAAACATTACTTTAGTTTCACAACTAAATAGGCAGTATTAAAAAAAAAAAAAAAACAACTCACTGGAACTTCAATCACTATCTATATCTGAAGCTAAAAATTTTAAGCATCAAGGCTAATGCATCCAGCTCCACAATCGAAAAGCGCGTGCACACACACACACACGACAAAGGAAACACTTCCTATGTCAATAAATTCATTTCATCAAGTTAGAAGCACAGTTGTAGTGCAGCGAATAAATCACCTTTCTAATCCACACAAACAGAAAAGTTCGTACATTTCATGAGTCTTCTGAATCAGAAAACACATCATTTCTTTCTGTGCTCTTTAGAATTACTGTCTTTGTTGATGTTGATGATGGCCTGAGATGTGCAGAACATTCTATGAAACATTCTACAGCACTCTGAACATACAGAGAAACATGTGCCAAAGGCAACTTCTGATGATGGGGGGAAAAAAAAACAGCTATGGATCAGTCACAGGACATGTTACCTCCCACTGGACATTTAGAAAACAGGCACAATTTCTAAGGAACTAATCCCAGGGCAGCTGGACAAGCAGAGAACTTCTTGTATGTGCTAAGGTCTTCTGCACCCTGGATGAAGCAGGTTTTGCACTTCTCATCATTTCTAGTTTTCTCTGTTTCCGACAGTGCAGTTCCCCTTTTGGGTACTGTCAGATAGACACTGAACAAAAACAACAGACCCTGTGTTGCCCCTATTCCAACCACTGCATTCTGACACTGAATACTATTACATCTTCACATGTTCCCTTACATGCCACCTCAGGACCACTCAAACTGACGTTTAATACTGCTATAAAATAAACAACATTTTGTCAAGTGGGAGACTTCAGATTTCATTGAATGAGTTAGAAACCTGATAGAATGCACACAGAAATTCGTGTTGGAGACCTGCTCCTATCACCCACGTTGACACACTTGCATAGGCACATGGCATTCTCATCAGCTGTGCCCAAAGTCACTCTGCCACCAAGAACAGTTTGCGACAGCAGGTAGCCTCCCCCTTCAAGAGCCACACAGAACCTTCACTTACTGATGCAGAGCAGCCAACAGGGAAAGAGAGTGTATAAGCAAAGGCACATCCAAGGCGTCTCTTTACTTACCTTCTCACTAGGGCAGGCTTGCTGGCTTAACTTTTTGTTTCTTCTCTTGTCATAGCTCAGCACCAAACCGTGATGATTCAGCAGAAGTTTGAACCTGACAGTTAAAAAGAAGTGGGTTTTTTGTTTTTTGTTTTGTTTTCCCCAGAAAAGCAGTGCCAACCCCAGTTCCCTCCACGGCAGTCCTTCTCTGCTAGTCCTCTGGGTGCGTGTTCCTATCTCGTTCTCTCTCTCTCTGCAAGACAGCTACGTAGTGGTCTATAAATATTGACCCTGACACTTGCTCGGGGCTTTACTTGCTCATGGCACAGGTCTGTGTCACTGAACACCGTGGTAATGCGCCGGCAAAGTTCTCAGCTGCTCTCACAGAGCTGTGGATTGGCTCACTACCCAGCAACCCTGTGCCTGCCTGGAAACAGCCTTTTGCTGCCAGCTTTACAGATGCTATGGGTCTTTTCTGAGCCCCAACTCAGGCACAGAAGGGCAATTATGAGGTCTGTCTGAAGAAACACGGCTTTTCTCAGCAGGTGGAAAAAAAAGGGGGGTGGAGTGGAAGACAAGCAAGGAAATACCACCTTCTTTTTGCCAAGCACCACAAAATTTCAAACCCTTTATACAAGTCTTTTCCAAACACCATTTAATCATGCCTGATATGATTAGAATTCACCAAAAGACACAAGGAAACATTTCTCCAATGGTTTCTGATATTGTTTTTCAACAATTGAAGCTGCTTTGATTAATTGGTCACAAAAATACATTTTAACAAATTAAGTGGTTCATTTCTAGAATGATAGCTAAGCACTGGAAAGCACAATATTAATCATAAAATTATGTATTCAGTTACAGATACTGAAACACAATCTAAAAACCATTTGAACCAACAAGTTATACTTACCATATTGATACTTTTATTATTTTAATTTTATTGTAGATTAAGGCTACACGCTAAGGAATGGCACTTCATAGTTTCCAAATGGCAATAAACATACATATCATTTCCATGTCAGTGATTGGAAAAGTAAATCAAAGCTACATATTGGTAGTCACTGATCTTACTAAGGATGATCATTACCTTGCTTCTTTGAAACTTTTCCATTTTTAGCTTGTAATTTTATTTATTTAAAAGAATGGCAAAGAAACATAGGATGGGGTATGAAGAAGGGGAGAGGGAGAACTGGATCTTCTACCTGCTGGATCACTTCCCAAATGCCTACAGCATTGGGTCAGGGCAAGCCTGGAACCGCATCCTGATCTGTCATCCGGGATACAGGACCCAAGCACTTGGGGCATCTTCTGATCCCCTCCTAGGGACATTAGCAGGTGGCTGCACTAGATGCAGTATAGTAGAAACTGAAACCAACATTCCAATATTAGATATCACTGTGCAAGCAGCAACTTAACCTGCACAAGCACACTGTCTTCATTTTTCTTGATTTAATCAAATGTGAAAGGCTCTGTTCATCTACGTGTGTTACAGACATAAGAGTGTGTTCCTGGGCCTGGCACCATAGCGTAGTGGTTAAAGTCCTATACTTGCACACACTGGGATCCCATATGGTCGCCAGTTCCAATCCCAGCCACCCTACTTTCCATCCAGCTCCCTGCTTGTGGCCTAGGAAAGCAGTCGAGGATGCCCCAAATCCTTGGGACTCTGCACCCATGTGGGAGACCCGGAAGAGCTCCTGGCTCCTGCCTTCGGATTGGCTTCACTCCAGCCATTGCGCTCGCTCACTTGGGGAGTGAACCATTGGACGGGAGATCTTCCTCTCTGTCTTTCCTCCTCTCTGTATATCTGCCTTTCCAATAAAAATAAATAATTTTTTTAAAAAAAAGTGTGTTCCCTAGGGGTTACCTCTTCCATAATCACAAGACAACTTTACAGCACATCCAAATTCACACTGTTTTCCTCTTCCTGCTCACAATGCTGTGCTCAGCATAACAGAGTAGTAGTTCTCATATTCAATTCCAGGTTCATCTTCATGTAAAAGCTAATCACAAATCTTGCCAGGAAAGGCAAATATCATCCAGGCCAACAATAACCAACAGTAAACAAAAGTAGCCCTTTATACACTAGTAAAAAAAAAAGCTATGCAAAACAAATAACTCGTAAACAACTGATGTTTATAGTTTCTTACTTAAATCATTAATAGTTGTCCAACAAATTAATTTATAATCAGGTGAGGCATATTGCTGGGTAATGAGGAGATAAAGTTAAAACACGGTCCCTACTCTGAATGTTTTCCCAGTATGATTCAGACAAAAAGGAGCCAATCACAAAACTGTATTGAGTTCAGAGAGAAGACTACAGGAAGCTCATGGAGGGGCTATAGCATCTTCAGAAAGAACAGAAGGTAATGAGGCAAAAGCTAGGGAACAAAGTTTGCACAATGGCAGGAGGGTGTACGACACATGCATGGAACATCAAATCATTTCTTTGCCCTGGAGCAGAGGGTGTTAACAACGAAATGGCTAAATTAAAAAGAAAGAAAACCTTAAAGGAGGAGGGTATGTAGTCATTTTATAAACCAGGTTAATACAATTGGGTTTTATACAATGGCTTACTGATATCTGTCTCCAACTATGTTTGTTCACAAATTCAAGAGTATCTTGAGAAATTCTGTAATCACTCAGATATTAACATGTCAACATGTGTTTTCTTAGCCTATGGTAAAACATGTACAAAGATACATCAAAAAGCTTTATAGTAGAAATTAAGTATAAGCTTATTATCATATAAAACAATTTGCATTCACATATAAGAAAGGTCTTCAAACTGTTCATGGCAAATGTACATGCATTTTAAAAAGGTACATGGATTTCAAAAATGTTGATACCAAAATCATGTTTTAATTCCATCTTTCCATGAACTTTTTGAACTTCCCTTACACCTATGAGGAATTTAACTTCTACCTTATTGGAAATAATGATATTTTAAAACAAAACTTATGCTATTTATTTTATGTATACTTAGTAGAATCTAAACCCACAGTAACTTTATATAACCATTCTCCATTTGAGTAATAAATAGTCACTTATTTTAACAGCTGCAACTTTTACATGGCTACTTTTGCTTCATTTTCTATTTTCTTCATTTCCATCTCACTTTTCATAAAATTTTTAGTTAAGATATCTTACAATTTGGCATCTTCATTTGTTCACACTGCCACACCTTGCCACATATTGTAATGCACTAGATGCCACTGTTAGAAGTTCTAGGATTCTAACGCAAAGTACCACGTAAGATCTGGGAGCGATGAAGAGATTTTGTCCTATTACAGCTTGCCACAAAGACGTAATGCACTAGACATCACTGTTAAATATTCCAAGATTCTAAGGCAGCACACTACAGTAAGATCTGGGGTGGACGCGGGTATGTACTTTTGGGGAAGCAAACAACACTTTGAATGAAATCTTGACCTTAGCCATACTCATTTTATCAAGAGTACACACAAAAGATGAGACTCCTCTCACTGACTCCATTAACACTACCCGCTTCAGCTGCTATGTGAAAGAAACCCATCTGTAAGATTCTATAGGATGTGAGTCCAACTGTATGACATTATGGAAAAGGCAACGCAGCTGGCATAGTAAGGATAACAGGGCTGCCAGGAGCCCAGGGTGGGGAAGAAGGCTGGGGAGGCAGAAGGGAGTTTTAGGGGACTAAACTCCTCTGTATGATGCCAATGCATGACACTGTGTATCTGACAATACCCACAGAGCTGCACAGCACTCCACCCCAACTTGATGAAAACAAGAGCTTTGGTGAATCCACCTCCTGACCTGCCAGCTTTTCTGAAACATGTGGCCTGGAGGGAGTAACCAGCATTAACTGAGTGACTGGTGCCTCATAAGGGCTTTAGAAATATTATCTCTACCACTAAAAACAGCCCTTACAAATGATGGGGCTTTTGCCCCTCCCTCCACTTTTTTTTAGATAAAGAAATGAGGCTTAGAGTTATAACGTGGCTTGTCTAAAGTCCTATAACTCTTAAGCTGTAGACCTAAGATTCAACCCAACACATGTTTGGACTATAAGACCGCAGGGGACCTCTATATCAGCCACTTGTGAGAGGTAGAGGCTGCCCAGCCCGAAAAGGAAGCCAAGTAAGCAATTCCTTCACCAAATCAGGAGGGAGGCAAGGAACGAATGAACCCCAGACTGCACCACTCTCCAGGAACAGCTAGAATGTTCCAACAAGTCCTGAAAACTAACAGAAAGATGAGACTAACAATTGGTGCATGAAATTAAAATAACTGATCAACTCTATTGAGAACTCATTCTCTTTATAGTCAATGTGATCAAACAATAGGAGTCAAAAGCGGCATGGGTACCTGGAAGGCAGAGGTTAGAGAAGAAAACGAGCTTTGGAAGAGGGAACTGGCAAGAGAAAAGGGATTCTGTCTTGGACATAATGAACCTGAGAGGTCTGTGTTGTATCCCAGTCTTGATGTCAGCAATACTGCCAAGAGAAAGACAGAATCAAGTCCGAGTCTCCTGCTGTTTTTCTGCTTCGGATTCTGTCATCACACGGTCTACTCGAAGGCCAGTAGAATCACTTAAAAGCCATGGTCAGATCTGATCATCTTCTCATCACAACCCTGCACTGTTCTTCAATTTTTTTTGAGGCAAAGTTGCAGAGAAAGAAGGATCTTTCTTCCACTGGCTCACTCCCCAAATGGCCAACATGAACAAGCAGAGCTGGGCAAGTCCAAAGCCAGGAGACAAAAGTTTCTTCTAGGTTTCTCATGTGGATGCAGAAGCCCAAGCACTTGGTTCAGTTTAAGCTGCTTTCCAAGGCTGATAACTGGGAGCTGGATCAGAAGTGAACACAAACCAGCTCCCATATGGTTTGCTGGCATCACAGATAAATGCTTTATGTGCTACACCACAGCATGGGCTCCACCATCACCCCATTTTACTCATTAAAAGCCAATGTCCCTCAAATGATCCCAAAAGTACTACCTGATCTGCCCACTAATTATGTCTCTGACGGCATGGTCTGCAGTACCCTCACTGCCTTAAATTCCACTGTGCTGCCCTCCTCCTTGCCCATAAATGTGCCTGCAAGCTGGCAGTCAGTCGCCACCTACTGTGTTCTCCCAGCAGAATCATGCAAGGCTTCTTCTTTGCCTCATTCCAGCCTGTTCAAGCGGCAGCTCCCAGAACAGCTGCCACTGCTCCACCATTAGCAAGTGCAAACCTTCTTCTTTACTATTAGACTGATACTGTTGGATTCTTGCAATAGAATGCAGGTTCAGCAACAGATAGATTTACACTCCCTAAACAGAGAGTGACATATAATTAATTCATAGTAAGTATTTATAAAATAAATGACTATAACAGACATCTGTGAGCCATATACTAAAATGGCTGATTGCTGAAATCATGAGGTTTCTCAGTGGTGGTAAGAGAGCTGTACCCCAAATTAACTCTTAGAAATAAAGTTCAAGGAAAAGAAGTCAGCAACAACTGACACACAGCCTTGGGTACACTGGAGGAAAATGAGTGAAGGGGCTGATGGGGAAGGAGTTTGAGGGAATGATGGAAACACTAAATACCATGGGAAGGCAAAAAGCAAAGGGGACTAAAAAGGTCTCTTAATGTGCAACATCCAGAAAGCTTTGTGATGCCTGAAACCATAGTCATGGTCAATTTTTAAAAGGGTGAATTTTGGGCCCGGCGCGGTGGCACAAGTGGTTAAGGTCCTTGCCTTGCACACCCGGGATCCCATATGGGTGCCAGTTCTATCCCGGCAGCCCCACTTCCCTTCCAGCTCCCTGCCTGTGGCTTAGGAAAGCAGTCGAGGACGGACCAAAGCTTTGGGACCCTGCACCCGCGTGGGAGACCCGGAACAGTCTCCTGGCTTCGGACCAGCACAGCACCAGCCGTTGCGCTCACTTGGGGAGTGAATCATCGGACGGAAGATCTTCCTCTCTTTCTCTCCTCCCTGTATATCTGCCTTTCCAATAAAAAAAATAATAAAAATAAATCTTTAAAAATAAAAAAGGGTAAATTTTACAGCAGATGAGTAACACTTCAACAAAGCAATGATAGAGAAAGAAATCAAGCCAAATGAGACAGGAGCGCAATGTCTTTTTGAAAAAGTTTGGGCATGAAGAGAAAGAAAGAGCATTGCAATGATTTACACAGCGGAAACACACTGTGAAAGTAGAGAGCTGTGAAGTCAGCTCACCTTAGCTTCCTTCTATCTTAAGGTATGTTTCAAAGACTTTGTTTCCTCATCAATACAATGGATTTAATGCTGGAAACTGCATAATTGGAAATCAATACACTTCATTCATGACAGTATTTCATGGTATGGATAAATCAGGTAATATTTACCATAACATTAGATGATGGGTTTTCAGGTCTCTTTCCACTTCTTGGCTACTATGAATAATGTTATGAACAATGCATGTGTAAACTCTTGCTCAAATCTGTTTTCGGTGCCACCACGGTCGATGCCAAGGAGTGAAGCTGTCCAGGCATGTAATTTTCTACTTGATTTTCTAAAGAACTCTCAGACAACTTTACAGTCCCACCAGTGACTACATGAAGCTTCCTGTTTCTCCACATCTTCATAAACACAAGTATCTTTTTTTTTTTTAATAGTGATACCAGTAAGCCTGAAGTGTAATCTCTCTTAGGGCTGGTATTGTGACACAGCCAGTTATGCCACACTCTGTATCACTGGCATCCTAGATGGGCATAATTTAGTTCTTGGCTGTTGCTCTACTGATCCAGCTCCCTGCTAATGGCCAAGAAAAAGCAACAGAAGATACCCCAAGTGTTTGTCTGCCTGCCACCCACAGGGGCGATCTGGATAAAGATGCTGGCTCCAGGCTTCAGCCAGGGCCTGATGGTAGCCAGCTGGGAAGTAAAATGGCAGATGAAAGATATGTCTCTATATGTCTTGTTCTCTCTCTATATCCATCTCAAAAAAAATTAAATGAAAAAAAAACATAATAAAAGAATCTCCCTGAGGTGTTCATGTTTTTGTCTGGTGACTACTAATTATGAGCCCTTTCCATGTGTTCATTTGCCACTGGCTATTTATTCTGAACTTTTAGAAAATGTTAGGACCAGAGATAATGTTTAAAATATATTTTCATAGGCTCAACACAGTTGCTACAGACACAGAAACAAGGCAACTCACTTATAAAGTACTGAATAAATGAATAATGCACAAAGGCAATAATAATAAGTTGAAAATATTTCTTTACTTAGTATACTGTTTTATTTTCAGGCTAAGTTTGAATTCTATGAAGCTTTAACAGAATTTTTAGCAAGAAAAGCAAACATCTAGAAAATAAATGCAATGATAGAGAAAACAAGCCAATATATGTTCAATGTTAAGCACCTACACTGATATTTTTAGTTTAATAATACTTCTCTATCAGATCAAGGACGGGAACTGGAATTGTAACCTAGTTATTTTTAATGCTTTAATCTAAAGTTTCCTCCAACCTAGAAGTTAAAAAAACAAAAAGCTAAGTACTGAATGATTTGAAAATACACTGCTGACATGCTTAATCAGATATGAAGTCTATAAATTCATCTAATACTATCAACAAGAAGACATTCCTGTGAAACCAAACGTAGTGGCAAAATGTTAGCAACCCACGTGTATCCTCATTTTCCACTTGAGAAAATATGTGACTGGTAGCATAAATGACTAAGAACAAAGAAAATTCATTCTACAATGTTCTGAGTTAGAAATAAACAATGGGCTATTTTTCCCTTTTCCCCCCACCTTTTTCAGGGCCTACTATTAGCCATATCATATACAGAATCATTTAGCTTTAACTCTAAGGTTCTTTGTTCTCAAGTAATAAATACTTTGGGCTTATGAGACCCCCACAGGAAAATTATATATGTGTACTAATCTCTACTTCTTTCTTTATTTCAAGAATGTATCCATTATTCATTTGAGAAGTATTGACTGCATAATTAACAAATAAGCCATTTCTTCTTTTCAGCTGAAACAATGTGGTACATAAATTGAGAGGAATATACTAAATAAGCAAACCACCGCACAGAATCTGTGTCCTTTGTAACTTCTACTTGACATCATCTAAAACTAATGCCAAAACAAACCAAAACACCTGATAATTTGTGAATAGGAATTTTTCTCAAATTCACAAAGTCTACAATACACATAATCAGAACCAAAAATAAAGTTCAACTACGTTTAATGAAATAAGACAGTAATAAAGAGTGAAAAATCTCAGATTTAAAGTATCATTTATTTTAATTTTATAATTATTGTTAACTAGACGTATAAAAACTTCTCTAAGGGCAGGTGCTAGGGCACAGTGAATTAAGCTGCTGCCTGTGACACCAGCATTACCTACAAGCACCTGTTCAAGTCCCAGCTGCTCTGGTTTCGATCTGCCGACTAATGCACCTCGGAAAGCAGCACAGGATGGTCCTCTACCTGGGCCCCCACCACGCATATCAGGGATGCAGATGAAGATCCTGGTTCCTGGCTTTAGCCTGGCCCAGTGCTGACAGCTGCATGGGGTGGATGGAAGATGGCTCCTTTTCACTCTTTCTCTCTGTCACTCTTTCATTCCAATTTTAGTATATGTGCTCCAGAAGCAAGCACTCTGTCACTCTTTCAAACGTCTTTAAATTTTTACAAAACAGACCAAAAAATCATCTCTGTCTCGGTTCCCCATCCTAATAGTAAGAGTTTCTAGCTATGTATATGTTTTAACATTACAAATATGTATTTTGAGAATTTCCTAGTTTTTAAAAAGTTTACAATTGCCAGAATCATCATATATCTCTAGGTAGAGGGTTTTTTTTCTTTTTTTCTTTCTTTTTTTTTTCCAGTTAAAACAAGCCTTACTAACTGCAGGCCTGTCTACTACCAACCCAAAGGGAAATTAGGACTATGTGAAAATAAGCATTTGTATAAGAATTTTTAATTCCCCTATTCTCTGGATAGTTCCAATATCCTTATGAAACATTATTCTTGGAATTTTAAACAACCTTTTACTCCTCATAACATAGCCTGAATCTCAATATTTGCTTTTTTCTAGAACAACTAATATGAAGACCTTTTAATTCACAATAATATTCATAATTAGCCATCTGTTATTAGTTTAAAGCTACCTTTATTTTGAGAGAAAACCTGCAGTGTGTTCACCAGCCAGGGTAACTAGAAGCTCAGGAAGTTGAGGAATTATAAAGGTGGTTCTGAAATCATGCATACCCATGATGTCAGCTGGTGGGAGGCAAACAAAGACTGGGGGATTCCTTAAACAAGCTAAGGCCTTGGTTCCCCTATGGCTGAAAAGGAGGAAGTCAGTAAGGATTCACCAAAAACCAAAACTCAATGTATCAACAGGATTGGCAAATGCTTCTCTCAAATTTAAGCTGACTTTTTTTAAGCTACTTATTAATCATATAGAGTTTATAAAAAACCACTGAATTATTCAATTTAACTAGGCAATGAAATAGGAATGTACACTGTTTCATGATTTATAAAATACAAACAACACTGGTTCATTTTACTGCTCTGCAATAAATACACTTGCACATGGAGGATTTAAACTGTAAAGCTGGAAAATAGCACTATTCAATACCATATTTTTCTAATCAAAATATATTTCAAAAAAAGAGAAGAAGAACCAGGAAAAAAATGTGAATTGACTTTGTTAAGAAATGAATGAGGCCTCCATTAAGTTGGTTCACTTACAAACGGTGGTTGGTCCCACAGACAGGCCTGACTGACAAGGCCAGAAATTTTCTTGAAAAGTGGTGTCAAAACTAACTAATGAATAAGTAGGAAAAAGACTAAAAATGGAAAATCTTTTTCACCTCTGTACTAATGCATTTAAGATGGTCATGTACAGTACAAAATGCAGATTATCACATACATTTCCAAGAGCCAAATAAATTACGTTGTTAGATGGGTTGAAGCAAAGGTCTAATTCAATTGCACTTACTTTGGAACATGTAAAAACTACATAGCAATTAAAGGGTTTTTTTCACCTCTTCTAATCTGCTTGTTTCTGGAGTTGGTCTACCATGAGGAAAAAAAAAAAAGCTAGAAATGGGATGAGGATCAATGAGACAGAAAATAGACAAAAAAAGCAAAAACAAAGAACACCACAACACTAGTTCATTTTCATGATCCAATGGAGATGAGAAAATACTAATAAATCCCCTTTAAATGTAGTGCTCAATCTGCTAATGCTTCGCTTTTTGATTTCAAAGAAACTTGCATCAAATCAAACATTTTGTAGAAATATTTGTTGCTTGGAAAACATATATAAATTGCTATAGATGCTTGATGTTTAGTGCTAATACATAACATGAAGGAATATTTTAGAAGTATAGGAACCTTGTGGTAATAATTACTTATTGTCTTTATTATTAAAAATAAAAACGATAAAAGAAGGCACAGTGAAGTCTTCCAATTTGGGGCAGGTAGAATGGTCACACACCCACAAATATCTGTTCTGTTTAGGTTTAGTTAACAATGTTCATGATTCACTTCTTTTCACCTGATTCTAACTAAATACAAAACCTGTTTATGTTGCTGTCACTTCTGCATCCCCACAGCCTAGTTCACCCTATCCCTTCCTTCTGATTCTATCAAAATTCATATTTTGCCTTTACACAGCTTTAATGAAATTATCACAATCTACTCTCTCAGTCACCACTTTCCTTTCTCCTCTACCAATCTTCTGCATTATCACTAGGTTTTTAAGACTTTTTTTTTTTCAACAGCTCTTCTCGCTGACAAGAGAGTCCAATGTTTTAGCCAAGGAAACAGTCCTCTGTGTCCTCCTGACATGCCCCACGCTTTCAGTTTCAGTTCCCCTTTATCCATAACAAAAATCCCACATAACACTCAGCTGACACACCAAACCATATGCCCACTGGCAACGCACATTGCAGCATTTCCACACCATTGTGTCTTTTCACAGAATGACCTTCTGTTACCCTTTATTTCTATGGAGTAACATTTAAGCCAACACAGAAGTAGATTCAAGCTTGTAGGAATGCAAATGCAAATTAGAATCCTAAAAAGTTCTTTAGAGGTTATGACCATAAGATCAAGACTCCTGGCTTTGCATCTCTTGCTTAGAAATGTGACACTTGGCTCCGTTTACTGGGGTAGTATTTAGCCCTAAAAACAGAAGGGAAACAGCATGTACGGTTCCTAGGCTCCAAGCAATAATAATATTTCAGTCCAATCTTCCAGGACCTGAAAAGTATATCACCCTGAACACCTAACTCCTCTTTCTACTTGTTATATATCAACATTTGATGAACAATGAGACGATGAAAATACATCTGTTTCACCTGTATGATACCGCTTGTGAAACATCTACTCACGAAGCCATCAGGTAAATCTACATGCAGTACTGCTTTAGACACTCTGAAACAGGATACAACCTGATAAAGGACTCTTGACCATACTGATGTGCTGTAACTATGACAATAGCACCCACAAAACTCATGGGGTCTCAACACTGAGGATTTTAAATATTTATGGGCCCAATGATTGCTACATGTTCTTCTGGATAGAATAGCAAGGTTCGAAATACACTGATGAAAAGTTATCACTGAGTTTACAGCAATCAATACCAATTAAATGTTACATTTTCAAATGCATATCAGGTGTTACTGGAAAATGCATCTATCTGAATAGATATTGAAAAAAACTTTATCCAAAGAGCAAATAATGTACCAAAAGTCCCAAGTGAGTGATGAAAACCTTATTCCATAACAAGCCACATATCATTTGGAAGCTAATACTCAGACTTACTGGCACCAACAAGGTTTTCTTAATTTCCTAAGTGTGCAAAACATCACACACCAGCAGTTGTCTGAGGATATCTTTATTTATTGCTTTATTCTGTTAAAAACTACTTCAGCTTATTAATATTTCTGAGAAATCCAATTTATAACCTTATCAGTTCTAATGCTTATGGAAGAATTTGTATTTATTGTGGTCTTCCATTGAATAAATACCTCCTGAGGACCTGCTGTGGGCCTGCCACTATACGCACCATCTCTTTCTCAGTGTGGTTTCAATACTGTTTCAGTACTGAGGCTACTGCAATTCCAGGTCTACTTCGTCACTGTTGACATTGCCACTCTCTTTAGCTCAAATCTTCTATTTACTTATCTGAAAGGTAGAAAGACAGAGGCCTGCTTTCCATGTGCAGGTTCACTCATTAAGCCCACAATAGCAGGGTCTCGGCCATGTCCAAGCCGTGATCTAGGAAGCCAATCACAGTCTCTTGCATAACTCGTGGTCACACAAGTTTCTGAGTTATCACTGTCATCTGGAAGGATGTTAATTATCTGCAAACAGAAGATCCAGGACTCAAACCAGGAACTCAGAAATGGGATGTACATGCCCTAAGTATCAACTGAACCATTATGGCCAATATCCACCATGCTACATTTTTATCTGCATATGATTTAATGTATTTAAACATATTATTGGGCAACTTCCATGTGGCTCACTTCAGTTTTTTTAAATTTATTTTTATTGAAAAGTCAGATATACAGAGAGGAGGAGAGACGGAGAGGAAGATCTTCCATCCGATGGTTCACTCCCCAAGTGGCCGCAATGGCTGGAGCTGAGCCAACCTAAAGCCAAGAGCCAAGAGCTCTTCTGGGTCTCCCACACGTTTGCAGGATCCCAAAGCTTTGGTGCACCCTCAACTGCTTTCCTAGGCCACAAGCAGAGAGCTGGAAGGGGAAGTAGAGCTGCTGGGATTAGAACCGGCCCCCATATGGGATCCCGGGTGTGCAAGGCGAGGACATTAACCACTATGCTATCGCGTCGGGCCCAACTCACTTCATTTTAAGCTTTCAAAATAGGATCAGGAACCAGTTAAGTCTAGTCTTTCCCATCAGAATTTTCATTCTAGTAGGAAAAGGAAAGCTAATAATCTGGTATAATAACAGGGGAGAAAATGCAACTGGAAAGAGAGAATAGTGTGATAATGCCAGAGAGGAGGAAATGGTTTAGACAGGGAATTTAAACAAAGTTTGACTCAAGCAAAGAGAGCTCCAGAAGCTGAGGTTGAGATGGTGAGAAGAAATCAGCCATGCTGGAATCCATGGGAGAGCATTTCACACAGGAAGAGCAAATGGGAAATTGCTTAGATGAAGACAAATGTTGGTATTCAAGCAACTAGGATGTGGGGTGTTGCAGATGTCAAAGTCAAGTATATAGATGGTGGCAGAAAGGGACAGCTGTCTTAGGTTAGAAGTCCTTAAACCATGCTGCACATTCAAGTCATCTGGTATATTTTCCAAAATTCAGATGCCCAGGCCATATCCTAAACCATGGAATGAGCCACAGGAAATAGTCTAACAACATGAACAGTCACTGCCAGGAACAAAGTTTATCTGAAATCTCTGATAGGCCTCCAATTGTTGAAATTCTACCTGGATGCATAGTTAAAAAAAAAAAAAAAGGAGAAGCAAAGACTTCAGCAATAGGTTCCTTCCTAAAGCAACTTTCTGGAGGAGCAAGAAAAATGAAAGAAATGATTGAAGCTCTTTTCAATTAAAAAAAAGTCATTTCTCAAATGAGTTCTTTCCGAAATGCTCAATGCAGTTATTAACATTTCTGATCCACTGCTTTTATGTATTCTCATTGTGCTTTCTATACTCCATTTGATCTAATTTGTGAATAATTTTGTATCTGTTAGGAAGAAAAGATGCACAAAACATCTGAGAGAGGATGTGGATGTTACCCACATTCTTCGGTGAAGTATTCCCAACACTGTCTGCTGGGATCCTGCTAGTGTAGAGCACATGTGTGCTGGATCCTGCCTGCTAAAACGCCACAGACACCATTTCACAGCACATAATTCTGACCAGAGTTCAGTCACTAGAGCTGCAAGATCCAATGGAGAAATAAGCTTTGAAGGTAAGTGCTGCTGCTTTTCAAAAGCCTGTCAGAACCTGAAACTTATGATGGGTTTACAAAGCAGCTTTAACGTTCAGATATATTTAGCACAGCTGGCATCTACAATGTTGAAATAAACACACTGGAATACCTTTACTTGGGATTTCATTTAGCAGCGGCTGTTGTACTAATTGCAATACAAGGTCACATATTCAAATTCTTGGTGTCAACGCAGGTTGTTTAGTAACAGTTGAGAATCAATCACAAACAAAGAGGCATAAACTAAATTTTAAGAAAATTTTAAAGAAAATTTTAAGAAAATGGCTAGATCTCTGCCATTCACAAGGGAGAATCAGGAAAACCCAAGATCCTGGCTTCAGTTTGGATTATCCGTGAACCTCGGGGACATTTGAGGAATGTAAGAGGAGGTAGGGGATCGTCTCTCTCACTCCCACTCTCTCTAACTGTGCCTTTCAAATAAATAAATAACTGCATCATTTAAAAAAAACCTTCCAGAAAATCAAAAGCATCAAGTACTGATCCCATTGTAGGAAAACAAATACATCGGTTAAAACCTGACTCAATTCTGCTGCAGTGTCTTAGACCCAAGGGATCTGTGCCTCTTCGAGCTCCTGTTAGCACCGGGCAATGGTCCCCCACACAGAAGGACTGCATTCCACACGCAACCACTTGACAGAAAATAAATTGGATATTCTTTAACTCCATCTAAGTAATATTCTGCCCAAACTGTATATAAAAATTGCACACTCCCACCAACTATTTTTTTTACAGGAATTTAAGGCAATAGATTTCTATTCCACACAGTCCACCGGTCACGGAATTCAAAATACGCACTAAAATGAATCACAAGTTCCACTCAAACCTTTCTTCTTGAAGATCTTTCTGATAAGCTTGCCAGGGTAATCTCCCTATGTCAAAATAGCCTTAGCATTCTTTCTGTATTTCCCTACTGCCCACAGTATTCTCGAGCTTTAGGTACCTGTCTTCCCTTTTCTAGCAGAAAATATTTCATCTGAAATCAGGAGCTGTGGGAGTTCTACTTCCTGTGTTCTCGGAGATCCTTTCTTTGTGGTTTTTAACAGCTAAATAGTGAAAGAACCTTAGAGTCAGGTCACCCCAGCCCATGGAATGGAAGAGCCCTGCAAGCAGCACAGTTGGTTATCAACTGTGCACAGACACAAGCCCGCCCTCCCCTCTCTCCCTCACAGGGGAAGCAAACACAAGTGATAAGTACCTCAATGTGTGGCACTGCATGTCCTAGCAAGAAGGGTGGATTCCTAAGAAAGAGGAGGGGCTGACTAGAGACTGAAAACCTGAGTGTAAATAAAATATGGCTATAATTCCCCCTCAATCACTCACTCTTTCAGTAAATAATGTTAAGTATCTAATTTATGCCACGGCATAACCACTGCCTCCAACTAGCACAAAACACAATCTAATACATGGTGATAAAAGTGAAGCAAGAGCAAAACATCAATGCCAATAAAATGTCAAGTGTCTAATTCACTTGAGAACTCAGCAGGGGAAGCCGAAGGGATCTGGAAGGGCAAGAGGATCCAGGACAGAGAGAGGCCCAGTTGTGGCAGGCTTTATCAGCTGTAGATGTCAGAGGCAAGCCTCTGCAGCTGGCACGGGGGCGCAGGGCAGGGAGTGGGAGCAGACAAGGGAGAGAGAAGGTTGCCTGTAGGGAGCCCACACTGCCCTGCCATGGTAGCTTGAAGTCACAGAAACACATTGATTAGTCTGTTGTAAGAAGCAGATATCTGCACTAAGGACAACGACAGGGCAGGTTGGGGTGGCGGGGAGGACCACGTGTGAGGCAAGCAAACAAAATGAAGGCCTAAAAGGCCTATTTTTCAAATAACAATATATTCTGGCTTATATGATCCAGACACGGATGTGAAGACACATAGGTGAAAACCATTACTACCATGCTCATCAATGAGTTACTTACAGGCTTTTGATATACATTCTTGAATCTGAGAAAAAAAACTAATAAATATGACATTTAGATCCACTTAAAGTAAATGAAGGGAAAATTTTATGTTTATGAATAAATAAGAATAAAATAAATATTAAAGATATACTGGTACATATACTTTACAGTACCCTCAGAAGTGAAACAGTCACTTGAAATGATCTTAAGTTTCTTTAAATACTTTTTATTTGAAAAGCAACAGTGGAAGAGTGAAAGAAAGGTGGCTTCCATCTGCCATCTGACTCCCCAAATGGCCACAATAGCCAGAAATGGACTATGCTGAAGTCAGGAACCAGGAACTACAGCCAGTACTCGCACACAGGCAGCAGGGACCCAAGAACCTGGCTCTCCCAGATGCAGTGGGAGGAAACTGCATCTGAAATTCAGCAGCCCTTTGATATGGGATCCTGGCCTCACAAACAGTGACTTAACCCTTTGAAGTGGAACAACCACTCTGATACGGGATGCTGGCATCACAAACAGTAGCCTAACCCTTTGAGCACAAAGCTGCTCCAGTCCTGAAATATTTTTTAGAAAAATGTGACATTCCAATTATTTACCCACCTTGTATTAACTTTTTATGCTACTATATAAGCAATCTTCAATTATTATCTAATTTGGGAGGTAGAGACACTGAGGCAGAGGAACCAAAAGAGACATAGCTGGTGCATTCTCCAAATGTCTTTTGGTGTCTGAGGCACAGCAGAGGCCGGAGCCGGGAGCCTGGAATGTCATATGGGTCTCCACTAATGGGTGGCAGGAATCAAACCGCATGCACTATCCACACCATAGCCTCCCAGGTTCATCTGCAGGACACTTCAGCTAGGACCTGCAGCAGGAACCAAGGCAGTCCAAGACCGGACATGGGCTTTAACACCTGTCCTATTAGCATTTTTGTTGTCTTTGTTTTATGCTTTCTTTTACAGGTTTACTAACTATCTAACGTTTTAATTTTTCTTGTACAAAAGATCATTCATCAGTCTTAAAAAATCAGGTGGTAATAAAAAGTACAAACTTATTATCAATTTCATAATTGTCTTGCTGGAAGTAAGGGTTTTGCCTGCAGGTGAGTCACTGAGGTAAATTATGATAATCAAATACAACTAAGCATCCTATGTTCAAACTTCTACTATGACTTACTCTAGTAGAACCATGTTTTTGCTGTACATTAGAACTTCACTGTTAGTTAATGATTCCCTTAGAAAAGCTGCAGTGAATTTTGTGATTACTCAATTTTCATTGTCAGACGTTAAGTGGATGGCCAAAAGAATGGGATGCATTCTTAGGTACAATAGTTCTTGTGAACTCAGATGACTTCTTCAGGCTCTCTCCCTTCAGTTTCCACCCACTTCTGATCCATGTAGGTGGGCTTCCTGGAACTGGTCCCTGGATAACCCTGGGGAGGCACACTCATGTTTCACAGGTAACAGCTTTCAGGTCCTTGGTTTTCCCAAGTTGCTGCATACCCTGGCTCTCTCTCAAAATCAAGCTGGACAGTGTTGTTCTGAAAGCAAAGGGGAAACAAAAATAATAAGAGGCAGTGAACAGTGCCCAGCCTACGCAGACTAAACATCCGAAGCAGTCAAATATTTTCCAAAGCACACGTGGCCCACATATGTAGTGACAGAAGATAAACTACACTGATGTGGCCAAGAAGAAAGGAGATGTTGGCAGCTGCACTTTTGTCGCTGTAAAAGAAATTTTCACTAGTTATATTCATGAAGTTCAACCATATGGTTCTCGATATCTTAAAAGATTAATTTTATGAATTGCTGGCGCAATCTGTCAATACTTATGCAAAGCTAGATTTTAGAAAGAAATGTAATTTTTCTTCATTTGTGAGAGACAGTTTTCCCCTTTTCTTACAAACACACAAGGTTTCAATAGCTGGCCAGTTAAAACTATTACCATTCATAAATTTTGCATGTCTGAGAATTCAAAACAACTTAAAAACATGTACCACCCACAATCATCATTTGGCTTTGCCAGAAGAAAAATATTAAATGTAGATTACCATTAAATGTTACAACTCGAAATTCACTTAATGTTGAAATAGCAAGATCTGAGAATGGAAAGAAAGATGTTAAATTTTTAACACAAAGGACACTGTATCTCTTTTAATACCTGTATCCATTGTCTACTAACTCTGGAGTTAACCTGGATACAAAGTGCAACAAATGTGTTTTGCAAATGTGGCTACATCTCTCCCATCCCAAATGTTCTCAGGATATGTCTTCTTGGTGGGGAAGAGATGGGAAAAGGTCACTTGTTGATATTCATCTACTTGAAAGGCAGAGTAAACAAGAGAAGGAGAGGATCTTTCACTCCCTGATACCTCCAACAGACAAGCGCAGCAGGTCGAGGCCAGGAGACCCGACAGCACTGGGTGAGAGAAGCCCAAGCAGCTGAGGCATCATCACCTGCTGTCTCCCAGCATGCCTTAGTAGAAAGCTACATCAGAAGCACAGGAGCTGCAATTCAGCACGGGACGTTGGCACTGAGGTACTGGTTTAACATGATGCAGCACAGCACCGGAAAATACAGTGTGTCTTTGAAACCATGCCTATTAACAGGTGACAATTCTTTCTCCTTGACTCTGGGTGAGCTTATGACTATGGCAACCACGACAGGTAAATTCCAAGACTATGTCATAAAACTTAATGCAAGTCCCACCCTACTTATCAGATTATGTGTTCTTGAAATGTTAGCGCTTGACCAGTCTGACTATTCACTGAAACACTGCACTGAGGAAAAGCCAAACTACCCAAAAAGAAAAAAAGAGAGAATACTTGAGACTCCATGAGTAAAAACATGTCTGGCAGGCAATAGCTGCTTTCACTTCTCACTGTTCCCCCTCCACTGCTGACTGACTGTCAACAGTGACACTCTCTGACCCTGAGACAGAAACATGATGCTGAGCCCTGACTCACAGCAACCTTGAGATCACAAAATCACTTTTGTTGTTTGAAGCGAGATTTAACTACTTGCTAAAAAAGCAAAGGCAACTGGAATATACTCCGAAAAAACTAAGACACTGTGATTAGAAAATACAGTTCCCTAATTTGATTGTTGCACACATTGAATACATGTATTGAGGCGTCACATGGCACCCAATGTTCAACTATTATGTGTCAATTAAAAGTGAAAATAATTTAAAAAAAAATACAAAACTTTGTTTGGAAATAAAACTATTTTGTATTTCCTGCCCTTGCAGAGAACAAAACCGTCTCAAAATAAGAACAAGCTTTGGGGTACAAGGTTGGAGAGACAGGAAATGGTGCTGTGGTACAGTGAGATACCCTAATTCCTAGAAAAGCTGACAACAAGTTCAAAGCCAGCTAGTTCACTGTTGTACATTGAAAAGCAACGTAAGATGGCCCAAGCACTTAGACACCTGCTACTCATACGTGAGTCTGAGATGTTGCTGGCTCCTAGCTTTACTGTGGCTGTTACAGCCATCCAGGGCATGAACCATCAGAGGGAGAGGAAAAGGGGCAGAGAGGACAGAATCACTGATACACAGGAGAAACTACACCAGATGGCAGAGGGAGGAGAGGCACAAAGAACTTTCCCAGGGAATGAACTGAACCTTCCTTACAGAAAGGTAACAGGATAGTATGGGTTGTAGAACTGCTATGGAGCATAACAGCCTTTCATGTCGCAACAGCAAGAGCTATACAAATTTCTCACACTTGTCCCACCACTGAACATTGGGTGTGTGAAAGACAGAAAACATATTCCTTTAGTTGAGTAGTGTTCAGAAGGATCTTTTGGTCCAAGCTTTTCAATATCAAAGCAACTTGTCTGCACCTGCATGTGATTTACATGAGAACATCCTAGCCTTCCAGCAATTGCTGTCAGGTAATGAGGCTTGGGGGACAGTCCAGGTGCAATGAGTGTGCCTTGCACGTGTGGGGGACCTGTGAGTGGTTGGGGTCAGAGGAGAAAGTATGGCAGTTACATTTTCCAAACAAGCCTGCAATAATAGCTTCTTAAACTGTAACTCGGACACTCCTAGGACAAAGAGTTATTGTTTCCATCCCTTCATCTTGAGTGTTTGATCAAAATATAAGAAAGCCATCTTATTTCAGAGACAAATTCATAAAAAGCAACACAGCTCTCACCAGGATCACTATTTATTAAATTTATTTATTTTTATTAGAAGGGCAGAGAGAAGGAAAGACAGGGAGAAAGAGAGGAAGAGCTTCCATCTGATGGTTCACTTCCCAAGTGGTCACAATGGCCAGAGCTGAGCCGATCCAAAACCAGAAGCCAGGAGCTTCTTCTGGGTCTCCCACATGGGTGCAGGGTCCCAAGACCCTCTACTGCTTTCCCAGGCCAAAAGTAGGAAGCTGACAAGAAAGAGGAGCAACCGGGACACAAACTGGTGCCCATATGGGATCAAGGAAGCCCAAAGGTTTAATGACATTCTCTAGAAATCTTTAGGTAAAACCATCAAATGAAACCAAAAAGACGTGGAGTGTCACTATTCCATGGTATTAATGGAAATCAAATCAAACAGTTCATTTTTGCTCACTGAACCATCCAAATTTCCAAATGAGATTCTAAAACCCAAAGAACAGACAAGGACATGTGTGAGGCAGAAGGAATGCTACTTTATCCCACAAAAGGCACACACTAGTTCCCGCTGGCAACATGGGAGTGTCTGTGTTTGGTTCCCAACTCTAACTACTGATTCTATCTTTTTGCTCAAGCAAACCCTGGGGAGCTCAAGACAATAAGCTCTGCCCACTCACACTAGAGACCTGGAGTGAGCTTCCTATCCTTGCGTTTATTTTCCAGGCTGATGCAGGCATTTGTTGCAGTGAATTGGCAGACAGCTTTCTCTTGACTCAGTTTCCCTCTCTGCCTCTTGAAGAAAAAAGAAGAAAAAAGAAGAAGAAAAACGATCAGCAATTACCACCATACAATCTTCCAACCCTTTAAACTTTAGTCAAATGTGAAACATTTTTATATTGCTACACTCCTATTTTGTGTAGTACTGAGAGATGTAGCCTGCTGCAGTTATCATGTGACATTAAGGCACATCTCAGATTCACTAGTTACTAAAATGTGCTAAGATTGTGCATCTGAGGCTCAATTAAGTATGGTATAGTTTCTTTTAACAGATGTCATGGATTCACTGAAATACCTAATTAAAGCATCATAAAAAGAAAATAAAGTAGTCATTTGGCGTAGTAGTTAGGTCACCACTGGGCAGGCCCAATTTGATGTTGCAGTTCCAGTTCCGTTCTCCATGCCAGCTTCCTGCACAAGTGCACCTGAGGAGGCAGCAGGTGACAGCTCATTCCCCTTGGGTCCTTGCCAGGCACACTGGAGACCCCAGTGGTGTCCTGCCTCTTGGTTTCCACCTGACCCAGCTGGTCCTGGCTGCCGCAAGCATTTGGAAAGTGAATAGTGGACAGATCTCTTCCTTATCCCCCTCCTTCCTATAAATAATATAAAATAAAAAGCAATGCTAGTTTCTAAAAAGTCATCCTCTAATGATAAAGAAAGTGCAGTGGCTACTGAAATATTTATAATTGAACTTTTAAAAACTCATTATGGCCCGGTGTGGTTGACTAGCAGTTAAAGTCCTTACCTTGCACACACCAGGATACCATATGGGTGTCAACTGTAATTCCTGTAGCCTTGCTTCCCATTAAGCTTTCTGCTTATGGCCTGGGAAAGCAGTTGAGGATGGTCCAAAGCCTTGGGACCCTGCACCCTTGTGAGAGACCCAGAAGAGCTCCTGACTCCTGGCTTTAGGTCAGCGCAGCTCCGACTGTTGTGGTCACTTGAGGAATGAATCAGCCGATGGAAGATGTTCCTCTCTTTAACTCCTCCTCTTTATATTTGTGACTTTGCAATAAAATAAATAAATTTTTTAAAAAATCGCTACTTGAAGAAATTCAACTACCCCGGTCTACAAATATATATTAAGCATCCATGAGGATACTTTAAATAGTTCATGAAAAACAAAATGAAAAGTATGTTTGTAGTACAAATCATTTTGTAATCTAGGCATATGTGAGGTCTTCAAAAAGTTCATGGAAATGTACCTTATAAGGAAACTGCATGGATTTCAGAGTTTGCTACATGAAAATATATTGATCTTTGAATCCGGGTCCTCTCACAGTACTTACACAAACTTTTATAAAGACTAAAGCTACAAAGAGGAACAAAGCAGGAACCTCAGCCAAACAGAGCCTATATATCTGTAAGGAAGACAAATAATCAGTAAGATTCAAACACAAAGGAAATACAGAGCCTGTCAATGAGAAGTACAAAGCAGAAAAAGTAGAAAGAACTCTGCTATATTGATGTCTCTGTCAACAACAGTACAAACTTTTAATCCCACAGCACAGGATATTTTTTATGTAATTAAGAAGTTTGACATAAAGACAAAAAGGGAGGTAGAGGAAGCTTTCTAATGGACTATGAGTTTTCTGCAAATACTATCAAGTATTTGAAGTGAAACCTCAGATGTTGAACAGCCTGAACACCCAATCTACCAGATTAGCAACTGCAAGGTTCTGAACAAGTAAGTGTCACCATATCAGGATGTAACTATAGCGACCAAGAAGTAGAGACAAATCATGTCTGGTCAGAGAAAAGTGCTGGACAAGTCACAAAAAAAGGAGCAGAGAAATGCAGATAGAACATCAAGGAAATCTGGCAGTACAGAGTAGAGTTAGACTCCAAAGAATAGGGGAAAGACTTAAAACCGTGGGAACACAGAGCCAGGACACAAGAATGTATTGGCACCAGTGGTACAACTCATTACTCATGACCTTGAATGATCACTTAGTCCAAACTGGATTCTAACACAGTCTCCATCATTGGAGTCTCTGAGGCCGTGTGCCTGCCAGCTGCCTCAATCTATGAGTTGCCCTTGTTTCAGCACAAGAGGCAAAGCCAAAAGTTTTGAAAAAAAAATGGAGTTGCATTGGGTTTGCTGTTTTTTCAATATACACCCTACATTTCCAATACACACATTTTAGTGACTACAAGAATGACGTCTGATCTTCACTGAAATTCTCATGCACTACCTATTTTCCACAGAACTCAATATATCATTTTCATTTATAACAGTTAAAAGAATGCATGCACACACACACACACACACACGTACACACAGAATTTTCTTAAACATTCCCCTCATTTAAAAGCAATTACTCACCAAGTCTCAGAACTGAGTGTTACAACTTGCTACAGGTAGACATTCAGGGCAACTTCCTCACAAGGCAGCTTGGGGCAACTTCAACTGGAAGTTCTCATCAATTAAATCTTGGGGGAAGGCGGTACTTTCTGAGCAAATAAACTGTAATAAGCCCCTGCAATATTATTAACTAATGATGCCTGGATGGATTTCAAGAAAATCCAAAGATGACCTCTACACCAAAAAAAAAAAAAAAAAGGAAGGAAGGAAAAAAAGAAAGAAAGAACTCCCTGAATGTGAAATTACAAATATACTTTATGCTTGCTGAACTAATGGGAAAAGTAATCCAACTATCAAAATGTTATTACCACTACCGTTATGAATATACTCTCCATGGGAGGTTAAAAAAAAGAAAAATAATTATTCTTCCAGAATGTATGATGTTTCATATTCTCTAATAAATTTCTGGGTGTTGTTTACTTTAAGCTCTTACAGAACTACAAACAGAAAAGAGGGTAATTAAATTGGAAAAAAAAATCTGTCATATGGTAAGCATACTTACAAGTGAAAGTCACCTTCTCTATTATACAAGTTAGTAAGACAATGAAACACAATAACAGGAAGGTATTTTCCAATGAACAGGCCTGATGGCTACAATCATGTAACAACAGAGTAGCGTAGTAACAGCTCTGCCTCTCTTCCATCTGCATGGCTTCACTTCTTTACAAAGATCTCCACTGAAGTAAATCATTATTAAAGAAAATTGTTAAAAGTAGTTTTACTTTTATTTCACAGAGATAAAGAGTTCACTGATGGTCTGAAAATGTCTTTTTCTTGAGTAAAAATGTAAGGAAATTTGCCCTTAATTCTACAGCTGTGTTTTTTCTTAAAGAGCCTGAAGAGAATACAGCTTTTAAGGTATTCTGTCATGGACTCCTATCTCCTTCCTACATATATGCACTTTACTGTGTAAAAATAGCTCCATCACTTGGCTTTCCTGCATCACCCTGTCATCTCCCAAGATAAAACAATCATTTCAGTGACAGGCTAAGGTTTCTTCAAGGCCCTCAGTCCCTCCATGGGAACTTCCAGAATCTTGTCTTTACTTACTCCATATCACATCTTAGAGAACAGCTGCTCGTGCTCATGGAAGTTTTCCCTTATAAACCTACCATATCAAATACCTGTCAACAATTTCATATAATCAAAAGTTTGTCATCAAACTTGAGGTTTTCAGCACTTACATTACTTTAAATTAAAGCTAACAAAATGCAAATTTTTTCAAGCACAAAAGTAATAAACTCTACTGACAGCATTTGTAGAACCCCTCTCTCTCTCTCTATATATATATACTCATGTATATTTACATTTATATCAAAAGTTCTGGAATTACACAATTACTAGATTTTCTAAATAATGCAGTATAAAGAGTTTATTATTTAAAGAATACGCATTGTATAACGGACTGGTCAATGAAAAGTTTGTAACTGTACATTTCTATTATTTGTCTATAATACATTACAGGTTGAATAAGTAACCATATTTCTGTAATCCTTACAGCAAAAAGTGTATGCAATGCCTTGTTTCTTAGGCACTTAAGTGTTCTTCTAAAATTGAGCTATCATTCACTGAAATTATTCCTGATGGTATTTTTATTTCTGGAGTATATTTTTTATTCTCATAATTTATCTGAGAAACATAATTATGTTTATATATTTAATCAGCATTTTGAAATCTAAATATTTGTAAGTCAGTTATTTGAGAAGAATTCTCACTTTTCTTTAGGTAGATTTGAAGCTAAAATTAGCTTTAACATGTGTTCTCAAGCAACATATTCCCAGAACAAGAAAAATTACCAAGACTGTAAATCAGAAACAACACCGCACTAGCTATCCAACAAGCTAGTGTTATTGCCACTTAACATGTGGTGAGAAAGATACTGCAGCATGGCATATATCAACTTTCATCCCATTTCAAAAGTCAATATTTAAACTAAGAGAGTCCAAAGCCAAGACTTTGGGTTGAGGGATTCACCTTCTCTTCTACAACTGTGTGGTCGTATGTTCATTTTCTCTAAGTGCTTTGCTGGCTAATGATTTCCCTCTGTGCCAATGAACTCTCTGCCCAGGGTTTCTTTGTCTTTTTCCAATTTCACAAATGTTCTATTGTTGAAACACAGTTGTTGCAAAGGCTGATCCATACCCTGTAGTGTCTTAAGATGTGTTTTCCATATCAATGCTCTCACCCATATATGCAAACATGAAAATACATAGACACACACACACACACTTACTCTTTCATCCTAAAATCAAAATGCATGTCCTTTGAAATTCATTCATCAGGAAGAGTGACTCTTTAGTCATAAGCAGATAAATCTAAAAGAATAACAAAAAAAGGAGTACCATAAAATTTGAACAGCCTTAGCCAAAGTCACTATTCATGTTCTTTCAAATTTCTTTTCATGTTTTTCATGGAAAAAGTAGTGCTTAGTGAAAGAAAGAGATCCTAACTGTGTGACTTCAACCTGAAATATCTTACATTAACCAGGCCATGAAGCAAATGGATTTGCACAAACTCTCTTACACATAGATTATTTTTTCTTCTCCTGCCCAAAAGTAATTTGCCCCAGATTTTTTTCAGCAGTTCTGATACAACAAAAACATATAACCTGAGTGAAGCATCTATGATGTGTGACCCTTTTGATAAACATTATCTCAATTAATTGTCACAAGTAAGGATGCTCTTCATTTATAGTGCATGTAGTTAAACTACAGTCCATGACATTGGCACCTAACTTTAGAACAACAGGTTATGTACTGGTTGTTCCAGTTCTGACACAGCTCCTTGCAAATGCACAGGAAGGTACGGGAGACCTAGACAGAGTTCCAGGCTCCTGGCTTCACCTTGGCCCAGCCCCAGGCTTTGTACTCATTTGGGGAATGAACCAGCAGGATCTCTTGCTTTCCCTCCTGTTACTTGGCCTTTCAAATAAATAACGCATGTCTTTTTTTTTTTAACGAAATAAATAAGTCAGAGCAGCTTTAATTCGATTAGACAAGCAGAACTGATTCAAATCCAGATGATTCCAAAAGCAGTTCACTCTTGCTCTTACCTTTCATCTAACTTGAAATGGACCAAGAAGCATTAGTACAAACTCATTTAAACTGAATTATACAAAACTTGAGAATGAATTTTCAACTGACTAATCAATAAGAAAACAGTACACAGGAGGTACATGGACTGTAAGATGAGATCTCTGCAGTTAAGCATTAACACTGAGGTAATCAAGAAAAGCCACTCAACTGTGCAAAGGCAGTCCCTGCCAGCCACAGACACGATGTAAACAAATGAGTGTGACTGCATTCCAACAGAGCTGTGCATGTGTGTGCGTGTGTTTCCAAAGCACATGCTATAAGGCTAGATCAGCTTGCAGGGCATATTTTGCTGTCAGGCTCATCTAGCTGGGAAGAGAAGATTGATTAGTCATTAACATCCTCAAGTACAAGCAAGTGAGAACCTAAGCAACAAGTCAAAGCAAAGTTTTCACTCACTCTAAGCCAATTCGCCGATAACAGGTGCGACAGTGCATCTACCCAATGCTGAAAGGCCCAGGCTCCTCTACACTTTACTTCACCATCCATGACTGGTGCTGTGACTGGCAGCACTTGGTGCAAAGCACCTACCTGAACTCCAGCCATCGGAATAGCATCCCAGAAAGCAGGAAAGAAGGGCCCAAAAGGGCATCGCCCTTTGCCTTAAGGATGGTTCTGCAACTCATGCTCATGAACTTTTTCCCTTGGCTAGCTGCCTACCGCAGTACTGAAGCTAAAAGCATCACACTTGGCGTCTCAATGCCAGTCTCAATGTCTTGAGCAGTAATCATTCTCACCAAACCAAAAAAGTGTTTTTGTACACCTCTTGATTGTTGCCCTGTGTAAAATTTCTTACTGGCGAAAAGATACTGCATAAACTGTTTTCCTTCTGTCTGTGGCAATAAAACTATACAACATTATAAACATTTTCCATGTTTAACTCCAAGATATTTGGTTTTCTGGCTAGGAACAGTAGAGCTTTTGTTTTTCAAATTAAAGCAGGGCCTTAGACCTAATTTGCCACAGAATATCAATTTTTTTTCCTGCTGTTATACATTACTACAATCTACTCCAAAACCATGTGGCTATATAGGAAACTGACCTCACCATCACTGAATTGTCACCAAAAATGGTTCTTCATTTTTAAGAGTAGGAACAACCAGAATGATCAAAGATAGAGATCTCAAAGAGTCTGGGATCATGGCAGACTTCCACTGAAATTACATGTAAGTAATTTGTTACGTGTAAGTGTAACAACACTCACTACCACAGCCGTAAGAGACAACAGGCCTCTTACAACTGGCAATACAGATGGAACACTCCCTTTTTGTTGAGATAAAATCTTAAAGCGGGACTTGTACCTAAAACTAACATTTTTAAACATGAACATGGACCAGGTTATTCGGTTTCATAGTTAAGAAGAAGCTACTGCCCCAGCACCGGCTGGCACAGCCCACATTGACAAATCTGAGTTTAGTACCTGCCTCTGATTCCCAACTCCAGTTTCCTGCCATTACAGACCCCAGGAGACAGTGGTGCCGGCTGAAGTAACTGGGTTCCTGCCACCTGTGCGGGATACCTAGAATGAGTTCCCACTCCCCAACGTCATCCCCAGCCCAGCCCAGCTCAGCTCTGACCTTCCTAAAAACTTGGAAAAATCACTAGAAGACAGACCTTCAGTGTACACGTGTATGCATACCTATGTCGCTCCTTTTCTCTCTCAAAAAAGTTATAATAATTATGGAAAATCACAAAGAATCCAGTTTTTAAAAAGAAATGGAAATTAACACTCCAGATCATTCTAGTAAATTTAGGTTAAATGAGTTGTTCCTTAGAATCACCCACTAATTCAATTTATAGTGACATCAACTCCCAGCTTAAACAACAAATCAAAGATTATTAAGCTTTTACTTTAACATCAAAAAACATGTAGACAATTAACATTTAAATCTTTGAAAATTAATTTTATATGACCTTTCACATTGACCTTTCAATTTTTCACTTTTAAGGGGATTTCAAAAAAATGAACAGTGCACCCGTAATTTCTCTCTACCGTAGATTTTGTTTCAGATATATCTCAACCCACATAACATTTTTATTACCTGACATTTTAATCAAAGATCAAAAAACTTCACTGGCCAATGCATTTCCAAAACTCTGTGAAGTAAATTAACTTTATGAAACAGAACCCAACTACATATTTTGTAATGAAATTTTATATTACATTTCAAGAAAGAATGCTGTCCTTATAAAGATAGCCAATGTGGCCCAGACAATAATAATGGTAAAAATATTTAGAAAAAAAATGTGGTGGAAGTAAGAAATATTTTTACAATCAAAGAAAACCGTTCAAACTCCACAAGTGTCTGTCACAAGGATTAATCCCATGTCCAACCCAACTGCGCTTGGCAGGTTCTGACTCCTAGCAGTGTCCTCATAGAAAGGCCAACAAGTTGAAGAAACTGTGTCAACAGGGTGTTGCAGAGCCCAGCCACCTAGCCACTGTCACAGGTGACCAAAGAGGCTGTTCAGATGCTTTGAAAGATATTTAATCACATGATGAGCGGCTGCATAATTTTTATATTAAAATTATATTTTTGTACAGTGTTTGTAGAGTAAAAAGAAAATGCTTATGGCACTCCTAAAATTCTTCTGCCATCACTCAATGGTAATCTTTTCCAGCATTGGGAACATGAGAGTTAAAGCTCACCAAACAGCTCCAAAGCCTGGACTACCCACAGACACTTAATCTCTCAAAACCTTTTGAGGATAAAGTGCTTTCCATTCAAATCAAATTTATCGCATTTTTCCACCCATAGGGTGCTTATTGCAAATTCAAGATTTTAAACATAGTTGCTGTCTCATGATCTGCAATCCTTTTGCTTAAACTCACCTTCAGTTAAAATCATCCTTGCCACCCAGTTAAAACCGTAATGTTTCTCACGAAATCTTCACCGCTCCAACCTATGCAAAACCCTCTTATTTAAGAACCCAGAGACCCATCTCATGGACACTACCTGTTTTCAATCAATTAACATCTAAGAGCACCCTTACAATAAGCAATGAGCTCATTTAAATACTGATGGGCTGAACTCTGCTCTCTTCAACCCCAATTCACAATGAGAAGTAAGTACACAGAATATGACAGTATTTACTGATTGTATCTTTGAAAAGGGAAATAATAGGAAGCAGTTAAGGTGAATTAATGGAACAGGACAGCTATCTTCAGAGGACAAGGAGATTTGGGCACACAGTAACACCAAATGGATGACCTATGGGAAGAGGTAACCCATGGGAGGAAGAGGCATCAACAGGGAAGCCCTTTGCAAACCCAGCAGAGAGGCGGCCCTGGAGGAAATCAGAACTGCTGACTCCTTGATCCTAGAGTCTCAGTCTCCATAACTGAGAAAATCACTGCTTCTACTGTCCAGTCCGTGGCCTTCTGTTACAGCAGCCTCAGCAAGGTGATACCCCAGCATGTGCCCACATACTGCAGAGAGCATCTGAAATGTATATTTCATTGAATCTTCCACAAAGCCCATGGGAGGTTTGCTTATTATCTGAGAAAACTGGAGAAAATGACATGATTTATTCAAGTTCTCCCAGATGCACACCTGAACCTCCATCTACCATCCTCTAAATACCACACTGTACCAATCAGAACATTAGGATGATTAGTATAGCTTTTTAGTAGAATGCTGATGGCTGAATATTAGAAACTGCCTATTTTCTTCTACTTTGGTACGTACATCTTTCAAGAATATGTACACTAGCCAGGTTCCAAAATTAATAACAGTTTATTTTATTTTTAATATATTTTCATTTTGAATTTTGAATCATGTGGTACAATTTCGTATAGGCTAGGATTCCCGCCCCCCTCCGCAAACTCCCAATCCTTCACAGGGAATTATAATTCTATTAGTCTTATTTAAGCGTACCCCAACATTGTTGGTACAGACAACGTCAGACAGTCCAGCATCCCATTGTCTACACATGTCCAACAGTTTCATAAAGCTCTGGCTTCAGAAATGCTCAAAAGAAAGTCAGAATCCAGCATTCATACATCTGTCTCGTATACTTAACTTCATAGCAAACATGATTGCCAACTCATAGTAATGTTACTACCATCATTCACCAGAACACAAATGTGACTTTTAAATCATCACTGAGAAAGGTCTGTCTTGAGTCAATAAGGTTTAGTATCACCATCAGTAAGTCAGAATGCTTGTTACACCACAGGATTGATGGCACTTTGCTTCCCTCATGGAAGTTACATGTTGCTTCCACCTTCAGTAAAAAGCTATCACAAGATCACCTGTGATGCATTTCTGCCAAGCACCAAAGAAACCAAACACAGAGGAGGGACAGTCACTGAAAATTATTGGAGGAAGGGTTTACAAGAGAGCCAGTGAACTAGCAAACTTTTTAGACTCATTTTAAAACAGCCCAAAGGCTGCTAAGAAGAGTCCAAAAAAAACAAAAAAAAGTGTCCCAAAGAGTCCCTCCTCACACACTGCAAGGGTGGGGGAACCCCACACAGGAGGCAGACACTATGTATATGGGTATGTCCACACAGGGGAGACCAGTCTCACACTTCATTCTCACACCTCATATATGGCCAGGGAATGCAGGCCTCCTGGGTGAGGCATCAGTTTTCACAGCCATGCTTAAACATGGGATTGTTAACACTAATCCACAGCAAAAGCCATGAATGAGAAGCAGACAGATAGATAAATACTCACACGACACATGGCCCCAATTAGTGGATTAGTGCTTGCCCTATGATTGGTATTTCAGCCAATAGATAAACCGATAACCACAGGAGAATGCAGTACTACCTACTCAGTAACTTGGAAGATTATTCATCAACTTCTAACATAATGCAGCCTGCATCATATTTAGTTATCTCTTAAAAAAAACTGTATTTAAAACAACGTAATCTTCCCTGATGTCACAAGGATACAGCCTATACGTCATTATGAAGAGGTATAGTTTTTACACACAAATCAAAAAGAAACTGAAACAGCCTCTTCAAAGAATGAAAAAAAAAATTACACAACTTTTTTTCTTTAAAGATGAGAAAAAAAATCAAACTCCATTTTCACCAAAGACCTGCCAAAACAAACACACACAAAGAAAACCTACTGATATTATTTGCCAACCAACAATTTGCATTATAAAGTTTGATAAGAGCATGCTAAGTCAAAGATACTAGAAAGCAAAATTCTGGTCCTCACAATCACCCAATTAGACAGAAATTAATACCAGAACTGTACCACTGGAAGTAATTGCAAATTCAGTACTCCTTCCCCCACCCCTCACAGAGATGAGCTTTACCAGTTGTTTTTACTCATACAAAAAAAAAAACAAAGAAAACATTAAAAATTGATGTCCTGACATAAAACACCAAAGCCAGGTTAAAATAGTTTACTACACATTTTGAAACATGAAAATCTTTTATCTTTTTGTATAATTGCTAATAATTGTATTATGTCTTTATGAGGAAGGGGTTATTGCAAAAACAACTTTAATTCACAAAGAATCCTAAAACAGCTGAAAAAATTAAGTCATTAGAGCTGCAACAGGAAAATTACAAAGCCAGACTTATGTATGATGAATGGCACAGGGATTTGCCATAGAGCTACAACGCCTGTTTCCCATGTCAGAGAACCTGGGTTTGAATCTTGGCTTTTCTCTCCATTCCAGGTTCTGTGTAATGCACACAGCAGAGGCAACAAGTAAAGCCTCAAGAAGTCAGGTCCTTACCACCCACACAGGAGAGCTGGATTTAATTTTTGGCTCCTGGATTTGGACTCACTGAGCCCTGGTTAGATCAAGCATTTGAGAAGTGAACCAGCAGACTAGAGAGCGCTCTCTGATTCCCTCATTGCCTTTCAGATAAATAAGAAAAACTAGAATTTCAAATTACTAGATTACAAGGCTTTCATCATGAAGTAAAACTTTCAATCATGACCATACATACATGTTGGCAGTATTAGATTCCTCATTTATAAAATTGGACAACACTCATGGCCTCTTAGATCGTCTGATTTAAATGTGTTAAGTCCTATAAAGACCAGGAACATCCAGCATTGCACACACCGTGTCCTGTGTACTCAGGGCTTTCATTACTACTGTCCATGAGAACAACACAAGCACTTACCCAGCCCACCTCGAGCCGATCAAATGCAACTCGATTCACAGAGCCCCCAACACAAAATTGCTTCTAACTGTGCTCTTCTGAACTTCTGCCTCTGTCAATCCAAACATGCATCCAAAAAACAAGGGTTTCAACTGTTGAGCATATTAATTATGGATAATGAGGTGAAATATTAAATTCTTCAAAGAAGATGTGCTTCAGGACATAGTTGCTGGTGCATTTTCCAGTTCTCACAGCTGAAACTTTCAGAAAAGCAACTTACTGAGAACATGAGACAGGATGTGGGTCATCTTCAGGAAACACAAGTTACCAGCAAGGCAGGAGCAGGGAGTTGTATAATCTCAGAACACCATAAACATGTAGCTGGTGAGGGGAAGACGTGAGTTATAATCCCTGTAATTTGGGCTAACATGTCCACACTGTATACAACTGCCTGTCCTGTGGAATCATTCAGTCCTACAGAGGCCTGGAATCAAGTGCATCCACTATCACAATCCCTGTGAATGGAGTCCCCATGAAGCATGGTCAAGAGGTGAAACCCAATCACTCTCATTCTTTTCACTCAGCCATGACGCACTTGTATTTGAGCAGAAATTAAAGGCTGACAGAGTAGAAGGCCACAGTCAAATATGGGATTTGCTCCAGCCCCCAAGAAGTCAGCCAGCTTCCAGCCTGATCAAACCACAGACTTCCATATCAGTCTCCAGCATGATCAGGGAGAGAGTAATGAGAAGGCTTGAGAGCACTGAGCTCCTCACCCATCTGACCTGCCTGCTCCCAAGCAGAGTAAAAGCCACTGGATGTTCCTGAATCCTGCAGCAGCTTCAACATTTGCAAAAGGCTGAAGTTAGCAATAATGGAAGGCTGAAACACAAGCAGAAGGGGAGCCCCCTCTCAAGGGAAGAGAATTAAAGATCACCAAAGGGACGACCAGCAGAATGCTCAGGATCAGAGTGTTGGCAGGAAAGGATGAGGTCAGAAGCACATGGCCAAGTGTTACAGCAGGTTGCCATAGGACCAATTCATGAACAGATGTAAATGTATTATTCAGACAGAAAAAATCTTCACATGAAAAATACGTTAAATATGGAATAATGGCAAAGCAAGGCAAATTGAGTAAAGTATTGATGACAACACGGCACTGAATCTATTTCAGATCACATGGCTTCTTGTGTTGCATTTGAGAAATTAAAAAATGGTCAGAATAATCTTCAGAATAAAGCAGGGAAAATAATCAGGAAGTAAAATGTAATACATATATATTTCAACTAAATTTTCTAAAATTAGAAGGAATCAAATAAGAATAAATAATAATAAGCATGGGCTTTTGAACTTCAGGAGAGACAATGTAACATGTTCAATCACAATGCTACACACAAGTTTGAAACCGTACTTTGTTAAAAGTCACATTTACTGACTCAAAATGAGGTTCATTTCAGCCCCAGTCACTCTGTCAGCCAGGAATTAATGCTTTTGTTTTATGGATGAGAAAACTGAACCTTAGTTATGAAATTTAAGAAAAGGAACACGATGAAGGTACAGCCATGTTAAGGCTCCGGGAGGTATGATTGCATTTGTAAAACTGCTTTTTGTTCCTCCAACCCAGACTTGTTTTAAGCACCACGTATCAATCAATCCAGTCATAATAAGGCAAGTCTCAGTGACCACACTGATGATCTCTGGTGCTTCTAAAACAAAATGAACCAAAAGCCCCCAACAGAGGCAGTGATGCTATCACCTGCTATTAAAATCCAATTGAGCTCCAGATGCTTCCGCCTTTCTGAGAAATATATCACACACAAAAAAAAAACAATCCCAACCAATATTTCAACATCAATGAAGAAGGCAATGTAACTGTGAACTAAAGCGAATCTCTACATGAGACACGTCTGTTCCCCATAGTAAGACTTTTGGAAACAAGGCAACTACCCACACCCAGCAAGAATTCAAGACTGTGGAGAGGAAAAAAAAAAAACTCAAAAGTGTCAGTAAGCAGTCTGGAACACATTTGCTTCTGCATTTGATAATGAAACAGGACTTTTTTCTTTAAAAGCATGATTATTTCAAAAATACTGAAATTCTCTTTAAATGCTAATTTTTGATTTAATTATCATGCTCCATTTGTATCCATTAAACAATCCTAAGGTAGCTATCCTTCACCCTAGTCAAAATAACCTTTTTGATCTTTCTACTTACAGACAAGAATATTATTAAATCAAATTATGTTCTCTACGGAAGCAATGCATTTGGTTCTTAGAGGACACACAATTAGGGAAATAAGTGAATGAATTGATTTTCATATACAGAATCACTGTAAGTGTAAATACATCATTAAGTAAAAAGGGGAGGGTGGGAGAATTTGGCTCAGCAATTAAAGACACCAATGATGCTGCTCATGCTGGAGTGCTCGGCTCATTTCCCAGCTTCTCCACTTCTCATGTTCACCCTTGGAAGCAACAAGTGATGTCTCAAGCACTTATATCCCTGCCACCTACGTGGAAAACATGAGTTGAGTTTCAGGCTTCTGACTTAACCCTGGCTCAGTCCTGGCTACTGCAGGCACTTGGTTAGTGAACTAGTAGATGAAAATTGATCTCTCTCTCTTCCAAATAAAATAACAATAAATGCCTTCAAAAACACTATCCTTGACTTGACCCTTTATTCTTTTCCAGAAAACAATGTGCTAACACATAGATTTAACCTCACATTTTAGAAAATTGACCAGGTTGAAGCACACTCTTCTGTCTACCTTCAGTCGTTGCTGGCTATTGTCAGAAAATACTAACAAGCTGCTTAGAAACTTTCACTTCCTTCCTGTGCCCTAGAGCAACATGTACACTCCCTAGAAAAAGGCACGCTACTACATAACCTCCCATCTCAGGCTCATCCTTCCACCATGATGTAAACTAAGCCAAGAGTGTGACTTAGCAAATCTAGGCTGAGGCCCAGGCATCCATATGGTTTACAAGCGAAAGAAAAAAGAAACAAGGAGATGTCCTTGAACATTCAGATTATGGAATGACAATCCCTAATTTATGAACATTTAGATATATGCTCAGAGTGATTGAAGTAATTATAGGCTGCAGCACAGCAGCTAAATATGCCACAGGTTATAACAGGGACCTCTGAGCTCTTTCAGAAAATGACCTAGGCTTCCTAAGCCTGAGAACAGGCCATGCCCTTTTCTTGCTCCCCCTTTTAGCTTCTATCTAAGTGAGGAGGATCAAGCACTGCAAAAGCTCAAGAATTTCTGATGAGAGATTCAGACAAATGTGCCACTTGCCTTGCCCTCTCTCCAGCATTGGTCTGGCCTTTGTTCCATCTCAGCACTCCACACATATTTCAGGTGTCACACATGCTTCTCAACATGCCTATTTTGGAGATTATATTACAGCATTAGCCATCTTTTAGATAGTGAACAAGTGGTGAAAGGATCTTTGTACTTCCATCTCTGCCTCTTTCAAATAAAATGACAACAGATTTTAACAGTTGTAAAAAAAAGTCTTCTAAAACAATGTCTTTTTCCATAAGCAACCCTTTTAAGTGTGAGGGTACAGGGAAGGGCATATGGCACAACAGTAAATGGATAGCTTGGGATGCCCATACTCCACACTGGAGTCGGTGGGCTTGAATCCTGGCTCCCCTCTAAACACAGCTTCCTGCTAACGCTCAGCTGATGAGGCCCTAAGTTACTGCTCTGAGACCTGAGCACCTGGGGGCCTACATAAAAGATCCAGATTGGGTTGCTTTGTATTGGCCCATCCTAGGATAGGAATGAAATCTGGGAAGTAAACCAGGAGTTGGAAGATCTCTAGCCCTCTTTCCCTTCTTATCTGTCAAATATCTAAAACAAATATCATGGTATAAACTATCAGTTCTAATTCCAAAATCTATTCTTTGAGAGATAACAGTCTATTTATCTAATGCTGACATTTTTGCCTGAATGAATAATCTTAAGATTGCTAACAGTTGGGCCTGGCGCAGTAGTGTAGTAGTTAAAGTCCTCGCCTTGCACGCGCCAGGATGCTATATGGACGCCGGTTCTAATCCCAGCGATCCCACTTCCCTTCCAGCTCCCTGCTTGTGGCCTGGGTAGGAATCAAGGATGGCTCAAGGCCTTGGGACCCTGCACCCATGTGGGAGACCCGGAAGAACTCCTGGCTCCCGGCTTCAGATTGGCGCAGTACCAGCCATTGCGCTCACTTGGAGAGTGAAGCATCAGATGGAAGATCTTTCTGTCTATCCTCCTCTCTGTATATCTGCCTTTCCAATAAAAATAAATAAATCTTAAAAAAAAAAGATTGCTAAGTTACGAGATTTGTAATGTTAGCCTATTCTTAGTGTGTGTACATATTCAATCACATGTGTCCTATTTCAAATCTGATTGAATGCCACCTATATGAAGTTATATCACAAAATCTTTACAGAGTAGTGGTTAGCTCTGTGTTTTAGAGATCTCATTTATGAAATGTTCACTTAAGACTTAGTGATACACAAAAACAATACTAAATTTCTTCAAAGTATACAACTACTATTGCCTAACCAAGTTCAAGGTTTACTAAAACTACAACATTCCTTTAATCTCAACAAAAATCTGAAAAGGAAAAATATACATTTTGTACTCTGAAAGCAATCAAAGAAGAAGCAACCAATCTCTATTCAAAATGAAAGTGACAGTACTCCCCTAAAAAATTAGCTAGTCTGGGGCACAGCATATTGGCCCAGTGCCTAAGTCCTTGCCTTGCATGCAGCAAGATCCCACACAGGTGCTGGTTCCTGTCCCAGATGCTCCACTCCACACCCAGCTCCCTGTGCTCACGGCCTGGGAAAACAGTAGAAGATGGCCCAAACCCTTGGGACCCTGCACCCATGTGGAAGATCTGGAAGAAGGTCCTGGCTCCTGCCTTCAGACAGGCTAACTTCAGCCACTGTGGCCATTTGGGGAGTGAACCAGCAAATGGAAGATTTCTCTCTCTCTTTCTGTAAATCATCCTTTCCAATCAAAATAAATAAATATATCTAAAAAAAAGCAAAACAAAGCAAACAACACAACAAAAAAAAAAAACTTTGCACCTCAGGAATTTAGTCTACAATGCTCTCTGCAAAACTTTACATGTCCCAGAAAACCTCACATTTCAGTCATTACAGCGCTCTTAGAAAAAAACAAAAAAGACAAAGGCAGGCATATAGTAGGTATTGCAAATCACAGGACTGATCAACCTGCAAGGAACAAAAAAAGTTCTGACCAGGAGACTGTAGTGTGTGCACGTCTTCGCAGGCAGCCTACACTGATATGTCTCTGGTGCAATGCTTTAATTTTGCTTTATTGATATGCAGATGAAACACAGAGGTATCTCTTCTCCTATTCTCAGTAACCCAGCAATATGGACAAAGAGGATTTTTAACATTATCAGATTAGATTATTAGCTTTATCATTACCATGTGCATTTCTATTACTCATCTCCACATGTCACTAATTCTTACTTTTTCAATTAAAAGATGAAAACGCAATAAACATATGCTGGAAAATCAGATGAAAGTTTCAAAACTCAACTTCAGACATGCTGTATCTCCTGACACAAACCATGATTCCAGATCGTTACACTGAACAAGAGAATCTGTTATTGTTTATGGCACATATCCAAGCTCCTGGAGATCAGTAGTCTTTGTGCATTTTACTAGTTCAACATTATGGTGAGTGGTGCATTAAGCCCAGGATTACAATGCAAACTCAAAGTATGATATTGCAATAGTTAAAAGAAAAAAAATAGACAAAGGGAGACAGAGAAGAAAAGGAGCATGGATATCTTCTTAGCATTGCATCTCTGAAACACATGCAGTCACTTCTCATTATATTAATAAATAAAAATCGAAAAGCAAAAACAGAAACCTGTTAGCCAATGTGTTGAGTGTCGCACATCCCCCTGTTGTGTTACAAAACCCTTCCTACGAGGGGCCCATGTCATTACTAGATCTGTTAACAGTTTCACAGCTCACAGTTTGGCTTCATTTGTTAAGCATCAAGCTGCCCTATCACTTGTTTGGAGCTGAAAAGGTTGTTATGGTTCATAATGTGAAACTCACAACAGGGCACAGCTGCTGTTCATACTGGCAAAGAAGCCTGTTAGAATAATGATGTCACGGAAAAAGGCTGGAATCTATTACATTCCCAGACAGCCAAGCCATTCAATCTCCCAGTCAATGAAGGTATACAGGTTGCACTATAAACATTATGGCAGCATTACAATAAGGCAATAAGTTCCTTTAAAAAAAAAAAAAAGAATCACTGTGAGCTGGTATTTGGTTCCTCTCTATAGTTCTGCCTTTAGTAAGCCTTTCCACCGGAACCACTTAAAAAGCACAAATATCATCAACTCATTACCTGTTAGCTTATTCTAAAACTAAAAATCTCAGATAAATCATTAGGTGTTGGAGGAAAAATGTGGAATGTCATCTAAAAATAAAAAGCCATGTTTCATCAGTTATCACAGTAAGTGTGATGCAATCATGGATCCAGAAAAATATAAGACAATGATACATGAAAAATCCTAACAGTTCACACCTATGTATTTTTTTTAAAGATTTATTTTTATTATTTTTTTATTGGAAAGGCGGATATACAGAGAGGAGAGAAAGAGATGAAGATCTTCCGTCCGATGATTCACTCCCCAAGTGAGCGCCACGGCCAATGCTATGCTGATCCGATGTCAGAAGCCTCTTCCAGGTCTCCCACACGGGTGCAGGGTCCCAAAGCTTTGGGCTGTCCTCAACTGCTTTCCCGAGCCACAGGCAGGGAGCTGGAAGGGAAGCGGGGCTGCTGGGTTAGAACCCGCACCCATATGGGATCCTGGGCGTGCAAGGCAAGGACCTGAACCACTTGCGCCATCACGCCGGGCCCCACACCTATGTATTCAATAAATGCCTACTAGATACAGAAAATGCAGTATATATGTACAATCAAATAATATTCAGCCATAAAAAGAATGAAATCCTGTCTTCTGCAACAAAACAGATGTTAAAAGGAAAGTAGCTGTTGGTGAAATATGTCAGTCCCCAAAAAGATAAGTAGCATATGTCTTTCCTGATCTGTGGTAATTAAACTACAGAGTGCAAAAATAAAATGTAACGGGGCCCAGCGGCATGGCCCAGTGGCTAACTTCCTCGCCTTGAACGCCCGGGGATCCCATATGAGCACCAGTTCTAATCCTGGCAGCTCCACTTCCCATTCTGCTCCCTGCTTGTGGACTGGGAAAGCAGTCGAGGACAGCCCAAAGCTTTGGGATGCTGCACCTGTGTAGGAGACCCGGAAGAAGTTCCTGGGTCCTGGCTTTGGATCGGCATAGCATCAGCTGTTGCACTCACTTGGGGAGTGAATCATCGGATGGAGGATCTTCCTCTCTTTCTCTCCTCCTCTCTGTGTATCTGACTTTCCAATAAATAAATAAATCTTTTTAAAAAATAAAATAAAATGTAATGTATGTGAGCCAAACCAACATTTTGAGGTAACTGTTTACAACCTTCTGCTATATTCTGGAGAAACATTTTTTTTTTCTACTTGTTTTCTGTTGAACTCCTTATCTAAGGGAGTGTTAAGCCTGGCACTATGAGGCCAACTAAAATCAAAACAAGGTAAAAATGTTTAAAAAGAGAAGACAGGAGGAAGAAGGAGGGTGGATGCTGGATGCAGGGATGCAAGGTGGGAGAGGTGTGGGGGGTGGGGCAAGGGGAAGGCGGGCTGCTGCTATGCTCCCAAATCTCTACTGTGAAATGCACGAAATCTGTTCATTCTACATAAATGAAATTGTCTTAAAAAGAAGTGCCCGTTCCTGTCATGTCACAGTATTAAGTAGTCCTTCAGGGGCCAGAAACACATGTGGCACAGGAGTCTGATTTTCCACATTAGTATTGTAACAAAACCCACAAATTGCTCTTCAAGTAATTTTTCAAATAATTCGAAAGTAAGATACATGAATATTAAACATTTCTACTCTGAACTTTTGCAGAATTGCAATTATTTTAAAGTCTAAATTAGAAAGAAAATTTGGCAATCTAATATGGAAATTACACGTATTAACATCTTTGAAAGACTACTGAAAGACAAAAACAGAACAGATCCAGTACCCTAAGAAGCGCTTCTAAATTCTAGTCCTAAGTCTGCCACTAAGTAGTTGTTGCATCTTGAGCAGAATATTTATAGCCTTCCATTTCCATTTCTACAGCTTCCAAATGAAGTGCAAGCCCAAGAAGTACTGTATGAAACAAAACTTTCCTGTAATGTATCCTTCATCAGGAATGCAAAGGCCAAATATTAGAAAGATGATAGCTAAGACTTAGTTGTTCAGGGCAAGGCAATATTTTAAGCACAGCAGAATATTCATTGATTTCATCTTCCACACTTGATCTTAGCCAAAGGGCTGAGAAGCAATGATGATTTTGTCTTTCAACAAATTCACATAGTAGGTACTATCATTGCTCTAGTTCAAAGTTTACAGCCCCAGAGAAAAAGACTTTTTAGTAGCTTACCCAAAGTCAACCAGGAAGTGTGAATGAAGACCAAGACCTCACATCCAGAACTACTGGTGCAGAGCCCAGCTTACTACATCACAATCCTAGATTGTATGGTCAACCTGGGTGTCCAAAATAATGACACCAGAACTGACTTCATAATTTTTCGGATTTTGGAATATTTACATAGATGCTACCAGTGGAGAATTCCTAATCCAAAATCCAAGTTTGAAATATTCCTAAACGTGAAACCTTTTCAATTCAAAAACTGAATTTTCTGACTATGAAATTCAATATTCAATAGGACATTCTTGGAACAACTGGTATTGTTTCAGTCTTCTAGTAAAAAGGACAGGTCAAAATTCAAATGTGTATGGTGTGGCTAGGACTGCAGTACCTTAGGATCACAATTATAATTATTAGTTCTAAAATGTAGCCTCATTTACATGCAAAGTATCAGTTTCATAACTTCCACATCAGTTATAAAATACAAACATATTTTCATAGTTGCTAACAGATCAAGCTTACCAGCCTGGACACACTTCTTCTTATGCTTACAACTCAGAGGCAACTAGTGTTAACACCTGTTTTGGTTTTTTTGTGTGTGTGCGAGTTGAACTATGTGCTTAGAATTCAGTCTAATACTGACATGTCTGAAGTGACAGTGACAGAGAAATCTGATACCAGCTATAAGATGATATTTAAATGTGGTATGTGTTACATATAGCTACAGTATGAAAATGAGATGTTTCAATCATAATTATTTATAGCAGAAGGGAAATCATTGTTATCAGCATGGGAGCTGCTTTGTTTAATTTACTGCTTATTGAAACTTGTTTTTTTGGTTGAGTAACAACAAGCAAACAAAGAATAGTTTAATCTCTAGCAGCATGAAATATGCAAGCATCAAGAAGTTTGAAGGTTTCATTTATTATCTTGACCAAAGTATGAAATGTTCATAAAATTTCCTATATGTTCCCTGGCAGTGATTTACAAGCAAAATACTTAACAGATATTTTACAGATGGCAAGGACACAACACACTGCTTACTGCATCAAAGAAGCAGGAGAGACCTTTTCCTCTGGTTTAACAGGCCACATAGCCCTTAAATTTCTCAGAATTTAAACTTTCACTCTATCTTCACACAGCTGTAAAAATAAAATTATTCTGACTCCATTTAAATTCCTGCTTGCCACAACATAAATACACATGCCAAAATATACAAGATTAATAGAAAAAAATCCATCTATCAGCACCAGTACTGTAAACAAAACAATCCTACCCCTCCCACCTCTTCCTTCTTCCAAAGTCACAGCAACATGCAGGTGAAGCTCAAATTAGACTCACTTTTCTGTCTTTTGGACTACTGCTTGTGCCATGTAATCAGAGAACTCCTTTTAGAGTAAACAGCCACAACACAAGGTAAGTGTGGAAAGAGTTCCTAAATCACTGGCCGTTTGGACACAGCTGGCAGAACATCTGTTAGAAATGGACGAGTGATGTTTGAAACACAAAACAATAGGAGGGAATGTTCATGCGGCTTTCACTGAATGCTTTTCAGCATCAACTGTTTTAAATTTATAGAAACGGACGAAAAATGCAGAGAAAAGAAAAAATAGAACTACATTAGCATTTACTTTTTTTCTTCTTGGAAACACAGGGCAATCCACCACAAATAAGGACAGGAACGCTAATCAATATCAATTCTCCCATGGAATTGATGACCACAAAGTGCTATAAAATTGCTATTTTTCTTATATTCATGCTGCCCTCATGATGTGCGGCATATCTTTCAATGTGCAAATTCACTATTTTAAATGACTATTTGTTCACATTCAGTAATTAATGCATTTTTCTTGCATTACAATGGGAGCTCCAGGATGTAGGTTTTATAACTCATAGGTGGAATGTGGGCAAAGGAAGAAGCTGAATATCACAGGATTTCTTTTACCACACAGGAAAAATAAGTTACGGCTTCAACAATGAAATTCCCAGGGCCTAAATGAAGTTTATAACTCAGTACTATTAAATCATCCTCAACCAATCCAGAAGCATTACCTCCATCCTAACGACTTACCTATCACTGCGCCTCCAAGTTCAGAGAAGCTTTAGAAAAATTAATAGGAAAGAATTGCAGAAAAATAAACCAGAATTCTGAGTATACAATAACAAAGTCTAAGACCACTAGGAAATGGATCTTACATTGTATCTGCAGGACTATGGAAGTAGGGCTTACATTGTATCTGCAGGACTATGGAAATGGGGTGTACACTGTATCTGCCAGGACTATGGAAGTAGGGCTTACATTGTATCTGCAAGAATATGGAAGTGGGGTTTACACTGTATCTGCAGGACTATGGAAGTGGGGCTTACATTGTATCTGCTGGCTTCAGCTCCTGCAGCCTAAGGAATGCCCCCTGCAGCTGGTGGGGCTCCTGCACACTCCCACAAGCTCCTCTTTCTCAGCTCACCAGGAAGATAGCTCTGCTTACCTCAACCTTTCTCATTATTCTCCCCAAACCTTGATTTTTGTTTGCATGTTTTCACACTTCAGGTTTTCTTTTTTCTCCACAAACATCAACAATGGTAGAGCTGCAGCATCTTTGATCTTAACAAACATTGTTAACATACTTGTTAGACTATATCCAAGGAGAAGCCTAACATGTCACATAAGATTCTTCTTGCCAATTATTACACTGTCTATTTTGTATTTAGGGCTTTACTATTTACTCCAGGTTTTGTAATATATGCATTAGTTTCACGCCAACACACCCAGAATCAGCTCAACATTCATTTATCATTCCACTTTTTCTGCTAGGTTTTTAGACCCTCACAAATTTTCAGACACCTATTCGCTTTTACATTAACACTGTATAAACTAAGACTCATCAAATATAAGACAGGCAAAACATGCTCATGAGGACTTACAATTGTTCTCAGACTCAGAGCAGAATGTTACTGCCAATCTAAAGCTTTATCTATTCCACAAAAGCTACAAAGTAACTTAAATTTGATACTTGCCCCTCTCCTACCCCAAATATGTATAAAGCTGTGTATGTGTGCATATGTGTATATACAGTAAAAAACACTATCATTTCATTAATTATTTCATATATTTATGAAATCATAACCTAATTGAGGACAGAATCTAAATCTAAATCATGTTTTCCTCCACGGCAATAAGCATGGTACTTAAGCATGAAGAAAAGGTATCCGTTTACTTATCTAACACTTGATAACCAAATCCCTAGCTATCACACTGAGTGTTAGAGATGAAGAATTAGCAGGACTCTGTCAGTTCCCAAAGGGTTTGGGTGAGACACTGAGAATTCAAATGCAGATGCAATGGAGAGATTATGAGAGGACAGACAGGAAGTGCCTAGCTCTGGCACTGAAGACATCACAGAGAAGGACGCATTGCCATCAGGTAGAATAATAAAAGTTAAATAAAATTTGCCAAATAAACAAGTGGAAATGCTGTAGTGGCATCCCAGACAGAGGAACGCATGGGAGACCTTGGCTTACAGTTAGGACACCCATGTTCAAAAGCTACCTCTGCCTCCTGACCCCACTTTCCTGCTCCTGCCAATCAAGGGAAGGAGCAGCAATGCTGGGTCTCTGCCACCCCCAGGGTAGAACTGGACAGATTTCAGCTGCCAGCTCCAGCCCAGCCTAGCCCAACCCCAGCTGTCCATCAATATGTGAGTAACAAACTAGAGAAAGGGAGATTTTTCTCTCTGTGTCTCTCCCTATGTCTGCCTAATAAATGAATCAATACATTTTGCTAAAAAGATTGAACAGAAAGATCTTTAAAAAGAAGGAACAGTGAAAACAGAGACAACCACAATGACATGGGCAGATATATCCAGGAACTGGTAAAAACTGCACAGGCTGGCTAGCATATGTAGGTACAGAAGAGGTGGTGACAAGCAGCCAGGCTATCATGGCAGGCGAGGACTTGGTGAAGTGGTGGGGTCCTTGATGCCACAGGACACGTTCCACCCACCCCAGAAGCACAAGGGACATGGTAGGAATGATGGGAACTTAGTGCTCAACCATTAAACAACTTGGAAATGGAAAAAGACAGCTGTTCAGACAGTACTTTAGATGATCTGAGAAGGGAGGATCTATGCTATGGAGGTGAGGGAAGGAAATAGAATCAAGATTAGTCACAACACAGGGATCAATGAAAACAGCCAGAAGAGAGAACTGAGAAAAGCTCTCTAAGAAGCATTTAACATAAACCCCATTGAAAGTCAGATTTCTCCTTGATGTGGGAATGAATGAAACAGTTTTCCACCTTTAAAACTGAAGTGCTCAATGTATAAACAAGAAGAAACAAGTCAAGATGCATATTTTAAAACATAAACTGGAACCTTATCTATCTTCTGATCTTGGAATGTCTTTCAAACACTAAGAGTTCAGAGATAACAGAATTCCAGCTCCCCTGCCTCCTTCCCCCATCAGAAAAATCTGTCAAAGTGAAGAGGCTGCAAGCACATCTGCTCTGGGACTTTCTTGTACAAATGGGTGCCCAAAGTCAGTCGACAGCAGTAGTAAGGTGGACACTCATTCGAGGGTTGGCCTCTAAGCCATTTGACCCCTTGCTGTCACCAGCACCCCTCTCTGCCACAAGCCGAACTGCTTTGTCACCTCTCTGTTTCCTTTTCTGGGATCTGGTTAGACACGTGGCAAACTGCCACTGTTCAACTTGGCGTATAAAATCATTTTACGGTTTTTATTCTTTTCCCTTAACATCAATGATTGCTTTTCTATGAGGCATGTTATCATGACAAATCTGATATGATTCACAATACTACCCAGATAAGCATGCTGCTGATATCTGTTGGGAAAACAACACAAACAAAAGACAGCAATAAATGTACTCTTTGCTTACTTGATGAATTATACAAAGTACATCTCTCACAGGTGTATCCATTCACCATCATCACATTAAAACTGAGTTTCACACAAAATCCTCACAGGAAAGATTCGAGTTGATAATTGTAGAAATTCACAAGATACAGAGATAAATCACATCAATGGACACACTAGTATAAAGCAGACTTATTCAGTTCAGCTTATACGCAGTGCCATGAAATCAGTGGCAATGACATATTAGCTGCTCTTGAAGCACTGTTAAAAATTCTCTAAAATCGAGAAGTAAAAAGAGAAATAAAAAACGAAATAAAACCAACTTTGACAAAAGAGGCATGAATGCCACAATCAGGAATTCATCATGAAAACATTTTTCAAAATGTCACTCATGTTATGAGTTACTAAGGTTGTTATACACACACACTAGATCAGAATAGATGATACAGAAATTGTAATATTCTTTATAACTGAGTTCTGGAAGCCAATACTCTAGTCATACTTAGATCAAGTAACACACTGTTAATAGTGCTATAAAATATAAATGAAGAAGACTGAAAGAGAGTGGCACACAAAATCTTAGAGGATCATGTTAAAAAACATATGATGGAATAAAGTCCCAGTGTCAATGCTTATTTTCTAAAAGAAGCCAGTATTAATTGCATGTTAATGGATAAAGCACACAAAAGTTGCATTTTCTCTACACTGGATCCCAGACTCACAGTTTCGTAAGTACAGCCCATTGTGTGTAATTCCCAGGTCAGAGGTGCAGTAGACAAATTAATTAGTCTATTAAGTCTCAGTCGTATCCTGGCACTGATGTTTAGGTTAGCACCTTCAGCTACAAGCTCTGAATGCTTAACTATGCTGCCATTTGTTCCTAAGAGCAATTGGGAATGGAGGAAAAAAAGAAAACCTGACTGGGAAAAGTTCCCACTGACCTAAAGGCAGAAACATGCATGTGAGTCAGGGGGAGATTGGAGTATTCCTAAAATAGGAGAAAAACTCGAGTTGATTAGTTCATGCTATTCTAAGCGATTAAGAGAAACATAAATGGCTTCATATCTAAGAGAAATTTAACTAACCTTTAACACCAGACAAAGACAACCTAAGAGGTATGGTAATTTGCTACGGTTTAACACTGAAGAGAAACCAATGATTTCATACGACGTATCTCAGGAGTATTTCATAGGAGGATTAGCCATAGGACTACACATGTAAATGATAACTAATGAGCGAAATAAGCCAAGTGATATATTCATGATTTTTTTAACAAACATGTATATGCTCACAAAAGTACAGATATACATATATATTAAAAAAAGGTGAAGACAGAGAATGCTAGAAAAAGAGAAATAACAGAAAGAAAACAGGTTTCAACTTACTGCCATGAGAAGTTGAAGGAACCAAACACCACACCAAGTATCACATTTAACAAAAGCAAAGCTTGCTGATCACCATGCACCATGGGCACAATGTAGATACTGACTTTTAAATTTTTCCTGTTCCTTTGTTCAAGCGAGGTCATGGCAGAAGAAAATGTTTTCACAGTATCACTGACCCAAAGTTGGGCAAGGGATTGGCCTCCTCAATAGAAAAGACAGAGCAGCAGATGGCTGGTACAGATTCACTTAGAGGACATTGCAGCCCTTGGGGGCATGCAGAAGACATCTATTACCGTAGCAGTGGAAGGAGAAAAGAACAAACTGGACATCTACCCAACCTAACGATGACAGCAAATATCTGGGTGAAAGGAGACTCTAAACTGGACTGTCAGCCAATGGACATTCAAAGTGTCACCTCACCCTTGGATTGGTGAGATTAACAACATTTCAGAACTATCGAAACCACTTGGGCAGAACCCTTGAAGTGTACACCACATCAGGACCCTGGTTCAGTACTGGATGGCCTTTCCCAATCCCTGGGTGTTGTGGGCAGGTGGGAAGCTGGGTATGGCTTCTCACCTTTCCTTACCATACACCTCCTCCATACAGGGAAAAAAAAATAGATAACCTGGAAACAAGGGTCACATCCACTTTTCCCTACCCTTCGATCCTTCCTACCCTGATCAACTGTGTAAGAGTCATTTAAAAGAAAAAAAAATTCAAGTTGTCTCAGGAATTAGGTGCTGAGATTGTCTCAGATATCTCTGAGAACGGTAAAGAGAAATGAATAGCAGGATAAGGAATAACTCAGGAATGATAGTGTTATTGAAAACTAATAAACATCTGTTATTCACTAGATAATCACACTACATCAGAACCTGAAGCCCTTACACTAACTTCTAGGTCATTTCAAATTCATCCAGATTTCTGAGAAGGCAGTGGCAGTTAACTGTGGTTTATATTTTCTCCTAAATCCTCCACTGCCTAGGTTCAAAAAATGCTAAAGTTCACCTCACTGTCGCCAAAATCAATGCCACTTAACTGAGAACTAGTAAAATGCAATGACATTTCCCAGAATTCTTCAGAAAAATCAAATACTGAAGTTGAAAAGAATGTGACTATTGCAAATAATAGTTCATATCCCTCATAAAAGTAAAAAAAAAAATGAAAATATCTAACAAAAAAGGACACAGGTTAATCTACAAAAAAAGTAAGATGTGAAGATGTCATTAAGTGCCAGTCTTTCAAGGACACTTAATGGGATATGAAACTTTCAGATAATGGCAATCATTTTTTTTTTATTTTTTCATTGGAAAGGCGGATATACAGAGACGAGAGACAGAGAGGAAGATCTTCTGTCCGATGATTCACTCCCCAGGTGGCTGCAATGGCTGGAGCTGAGCCATCCAGAAGCCAGGAGCCTCTTCCGGGTCTCCCACACGGGTGCAGGTTCCCAAAGCTTTGGGCCGTCCTCGACTGCTTTCCCGGGCCACAGGCAGGGAGCTGGAAGGGAAGCGGGGCTGCCGGGATTAGAACCGGCGCCCATATGTGATCCCGGGCATGCAAGGCGAGGACCTTTAACCACTTGCGCCATCACGCCGGGCCCAGATAATGGCAATCACACAGTGAAGAACAGTTCAGTGAGTAAAGTAAAAAGACATCTTAAAAATTACATGCATGGTTTGACTCCTATATATATATGTATATATATATGTAAAGTATGTAAATATTTATTTTAAATATACATCTTAAATACACACATACAAACACACATAGTTGGCAGGCTCATATAGAAAAAGGAAACTAAAAAAACACACCAGCCTGGTCAGGAAACCTTAAAGATAGTAGAACACAATTCTTGCTATAAACACAGACGACTTTCACAATAAGACATGGTGCCAAGTAGCTGCTCCAACACCAGGGTGTTTCAACAGACTGAAGCAATGAGCAAGTGCTGGGTACAGCAGTTAAGATGCGGTTTAGAACTCCTGCATCGCATCTCATACTAGGGTGTCTGGGTTTGTATCTTGTCTCTACTCTGGATTCCAGCTTCTGCTAATGCAGTCTGAGCGACTGTGGGTAACAGATCAAGAGCTTGGATCCCTGTCACCCATGTGAGTGACCTGGATTGAGTGCTGGGCTTCTGGGTTGCTTGGCCCATTCCTCACTGGTACGGGTACTTGGGAAGTAAACTCAGCATATGTGAGACCTCTTTCAAATAGATTTTTTTCCAAAGCTCAAGAAAGATGCACTTTTATCTCTTACTTCCATTTTCCATGAGCTTTTTAAAAATCCATCATAGTTTGTGTCAGTTGAAGCTATCACTGTTGAAGCTGATGTCACTTGTATGGTCATGGAGCAAATAAGGAGACCCACCTTTCTGAGGGATGCTTGGAGCAACTTCTGGCTAAGACCCCACCCCTGTCTCTGGTCAGTAAATCTTGATACCCTCCAACACTCCCTTTTTTCCAGGTCTCATGAATCCCTGCTTTTGCACTATCATTTCCTACAAATTTGTATACTAACATAGTATCTATTTCTGTGTGAGAAATGTTGTAAATCTGCCAATATTTATCTAATGGTGCAAAATTTATCCTGAGGCCAAAAAAGGGAGAATGAGTATGTGTACAAACGCATTTTTGACAAACTCATTTATTTATGACAAACGCCCAAAACCTGTTTCACATATGGCAGTGGATATTTTTACGAGCTCTGCTGAAGAGAATCCCATCCTTCAAATTGACAGTTACAGCTTCTCCAAAAAAAATGACATCTTGAAAGTTTTTTAAAATAGCATTCTGAAGCTACACTGCCAAATTTCTCAAGTGTTTCAGAAGGCACAGTTACTCCTTTGGCTAAGGTGCATACCCTGGGTCCCTAAGAACCAGAGAGATGAACAATGTCCACCCCAGTCTATCTCTTGACAGTGCTGTCCACCATCACCGTCCATGTCTCCTGTGAGTACCCCAAGTGTAACCTTCCCGCTGTCTTCATTCAGGTAAAGCAAATAACGTTCCTACATGCTCTGTGTGTTTATCATGATGGTGGCAGATTTTGCATCTGGGTTAAGCCTGTGGGGGACAGGAACATTGGAACAGACTCAAAGAATGACTTAAAAAGTTAAGGCAATGGTGAACACCTTAAAACATTTCCTTTCCTCCTGAAAAAAAAAAAAAAATCTTTCACCAAAATCTGTAAAACTCTAGCCTGACTCTCCAGTTTCCTGGCACAAAAGCTGTTAGAACTGTGATGGGAACACCATGACATTGGCACAGAACTTCTGTTTCTGACCATCCCTCAAATTCCAGCCTTCCCTGGTTCACAGACTCCATTCTCACGTGCTATGCCACGTGCTAACGCAGACCAAGGAGTGAAAAACAGAGGAGACAGTGGCAGTTGAAACAGGCAGCTCTGCCTCCCTTCCTTGGAGGAAGTCCCTAGAGGTTTCACCTGGTCAAGGCAATCTTACACCTATTCTGATTTTGTGACATCTCCACCGTTAACAAGGTAATTTCCCTGAATACTGCATCTAGTAAACCAATAGTAGGAAAAAAAAAGGGGGGGGGGGAGGTGTTTGAGACTTTATAAACTAATACAACCAAAACTCTCAAAAAGGCACTAGGTTCTCCTGACCTGTTTGATGAAGGTAGGGAAAACTACACACACACACTCTCTCTCTCTCTCTTAAAAATTAGCTATCAATGGATTAGTTATAAAACAAAAGCTAGTTACAAAATATTTACAGTAAGAGGCCAGAATCACCTGAAACCCAGTTATATAATAGACATTATTACTGGAGTTTCAGAAAGAAAAAGAACCAATGGCCTCATGCTTTTTCAGCCAGCCAAACAGATGTCCAGAAATTTAATTCATCCGTCTCACTTTCTGAGTCCTCATAAAACTGACAACACAAAAGATGGAGAAAAGATTTAAAGAGTCAATAAAAAATGTTTTTTTGATCCTTTGAATATCTTAAGTGTTACAAAAAGGTCTCATTTCAAAGAAACGTGGATGGACACCATGAATACTTCTGTATGCTTCTATAATACATCTTCAAAAGATAGTTTCTTGAGATAGTAACAATTCATCACTCCCTACTTTAAAACATGAGTTTTGATACTTACTAATTATCTGTTGGTGGATTTTCAAAATTATTTGTGCATATAAAACTTCTCTCTAGACAATGAGTATAAAATGATAGTTTAGAAAACTTTGATTACTCATTAATTCATGCAACATTCCTACTGTATATCTACTGGCTACATCCTAATACTTAGAAGTAATAAGATTATAGGTGAAGAATTCACAGTCCCAACCCACCAGTGTGAAAAATGTAAAAATGAATGAGAAAACAAACGATTCTGGTACATTGCCTTAGGATTCAACACAGTGTGCTTGAAGGGCACAAGGAAGGGATGGAGAGTTTACAGGAGTAACACATGGAAAGGAGCAGATCTCAGCTCCACAGGAAGCTGCATAAGGTGCTGGAAACCCTTCGGGTCACCACATGATGAAACACATCCCCAGAACATGCAAGCATCTTTGAAACATTCCGGAGTCTCAACTCTTATGTAAACAATTCTGCACTTCATTGTGAGGAACCATTCAAGAATTTATATTCTGGAAAATTCCCTTTGACTACAAAATGGAGAGCAGAAAGAGGAAACTTCAGTGCAGGGAGACCAATGAGGAGACAGTTGTGACTGTGTTGAGAAATGATTACACGCTACGCAGCCTTAATTGAGAGCATGGCAGACATGTTTGAGAAGTAAGGAGGAGAAAGCAATGGTCAGACCTCAAAACTGAGCTGAAGAGAAAAGACAAGTCACAGTCAATTTCTGGATGCTAATTTTGGCAAGAAGGAGGATGAGGTATACTGATAAGGGAATGCACAGAGTGAAGCACACCTGGTGAGGAAGGGAAGATGAGGTTTATGGCACATGGGAGGAGACAGGCCTAAAGTGCCTGTTCCCAAAGCAAAGTACAAAAGTCACAGGACACATGTGTGGCATGAGAGGGGACCTGTTCTTGGGGGCCGGAGAGGGTAGCCATCAGAATCTGCTGCTGGCCAGTGAACTTGTGGGGAAAGATAGAACAAGCCATGAGAGAAGAAAGGCTTGGACTGAACTCTGTTGCGGACCAAAAATAGAGGCAGAGGGAGAGGAGAAACCTGCAAAGGCCACGAGGCTGCACAGGTGTCAAAGGACACCAGGGGAGCACAGCATACAGAAAGCAGCTCCCGCCTACAAATGACCGTGATGTGCACATCACACAGAAGCCACCGCATTCTACATCTAAAGAAGGAGTTTTGGACCTTCATAAAAGGTCTCAACAGAGAGACAGCAAGAAAAGCGACACAAAATTTATTGAACAAATAGGACGTGGAAAACCAGAAAGTGGTTCTAGCATAGCTCCTGGAATATAATCAACCCACAAATTGAGTTCTTTCTCCACTATGTCATCCTGACCATGCTTTTGAAAGATTCCATAAATCCCCATTACAAACATTCATTGACAGCAAGTGTATTATGGCTAGCAGGAAGCCTTGCAGGCATCACCTTAGACACGCCCCATGTCCCACAGTCTAGGCAAACTGGCATTGGTAAGAGGCAGCACCACTAACTGTAAGTACATCTGCTATGCTAATTAATCAGTAACCTCACAAATTATTCTGCAGTGCGAGAAAAATAAACAAATCTAATCAGAACAATAAAATCACCTTAATCTCACATAAAACATCTGAAAGAAGTCTTAGGCATAGAACTTACAAAATAATATAAGGGGCTGATGTAATGGCACTATTTGGCTATCATCCACCTGCAAGCATCAACATACCATATGAGTACCATTTCATGTCCTGGCTCCCCACCTCACATTCAGCCCCCTGCTTATGGCCCAGGAAAGTAGTGGAGGATGTCCCAAATCCTCGGGACCCTGTACCTGCATGGGAGAACTGGAAGGAGCTCCTGGCTTCAGACTGGCTCAGGTCTGGCCATTGTAGCAATTTAGAAAGTGAACCAGGAGATGGAAGATCTTTCACTCTCTCTCCCCTTCTCTAGAGATCTGCTGGCATTTAAAAAAAAGTACCAACATGTAAGATGAGAAGACATTTTAAGCTATCACTTTTGTGTGGTATAACTGACTTAGTAAGAGAACCCCAATCCACTGTTCAGCTGCTAGCAGTAAGTATTAACTGATAAAGGGTTGTACTTCCTATGGTTATCTGTCTTGTTCACGAAACATTTCAATGAGGTACAGCAGGAGTTTGTAAAGGACAAAGAACTGCATGTTATCAGTTGTGCAGAACAATGGAACATAAAAGTGACTAAAAAGATGAAAATGAAAAAAAAGGTGAAAATGGTAGAAATATCTGACAAGAACCAAAGGTCAAAAAGTAACAACCCCAATTTACACATCTTCCTAAACCTGTTTTAACATCTCAAAGGAAAGGTAGTCGCCCAGTCATCTGTTGCTGAGTGCTTGTACTTTACCATCTAGTTAACCAATACCATCTTCTTCTAGTCCTACTGTAGGACAATTAGGTAAAAGTTTTTCACTTTATTGATACGGCAAGAACAGGAGTCACACAGTGTAGTTTCAAAAGAATCAATTAGAAATTTTAAAAATCTGCTTGAACTATGTTTAGTTTATCAAAATTAGAGTGCCTACAGGCTCCTGCTTATAACTCTACCTCTAAGAAATTTAGAGAAGAATTTAACATCCTTATTATGAAGACATGCTCATTTAAATATTAACTATACATACACTGGTAGTTATGAGACGTCAGCCTGCTAGAGCTATGGGAGAGGCAGTGGAATGGGAGGAAGCACATGTAAAGCCCATTTTACAAAACTCCTGTTATTCTCTCTCCAAAACAATCTCTTCTTCTTCTTGCTCAATTTTTGTTAACAAAATAACCAACATTCCAGAGACAGCCTTAAAACTCTGGCATTACTCTTACCACCAGTCTCCCTTATACTCCTCTTACTACAGGCTGCCAAACACAATGGATTCCACACATGCAGGATGCCAGGCATTTGACTATTTTGCTCCATTCCCTCTGCACTGTGAAGTCAGGCTCTTACTATCTCCATTTGGGCGATTCCTGGGTGCCTTCAGTTCTTCTCAAGCACAGTCCCAACTAGTCCCCACAGAGTCCAGTTACAAGTACTGCTCTTCAGCCTTGAGCGGTTCTTGGCAAAATAAGGGAACACTCCTGGCTTGGCATTTAAGATCCAACACACCTGGTAGTTTTCTTCATGCACAACTATTCCAGACTTGCTATTCTGGAACTTCATTTCTCCAGCCTGCCCCCGCTTCTGACCTCTAGAAACTGACTCATGCCATTTCTGCTAGTGGAATGTTCTTTTGCCCCATTTCCTCTCACTCAAAAACTACTTACTGCATCAATAATCATTCAAACATCAGTTCCTTCACAATCTCAGACGCTGACTTTTCCCCAAGGATGGTACTTTCCTCAAGTCATCTCTGACCCTGCTCATGCTGACCATTCCCTGGAGTCCTGTAGAGTTCCTATGTCCTGTCTTGAATATTGGCTATTTCTACCTTCACCTCATGCCACTAAGAATCTACCTGTTCCATAAAGACAGAAAATGTGCCCTAGCAATGTGATCATGGCAGCACTGTATGTGCTGGGCTACACGGCAGATGTCAGTGCACTGGAGCAGGTTTAGAACAGAATCAATTCATAAGTGAGCCACAAGGAAGAAACAGACCAACTTGTCATGAAAGCTCTCCTTGCTCCCTCCCTCTGCACAAAGCCTACAACTTCCACTGTGTGCCGAGATCATGAGTTCATGGGTTACTGTGAGTAAAACTTAAGCATTCTGGATGAACGGGTTACATACGAATAAGGTTCAAACAAAGAAAAGTAAATATTAGGTCAATTTTCAGAGCGAAGTATCTTTTAAAAGTAACTCTTCATACTCTACCAGTGGAAAAAAATACATTTTTTTAAAGTTCACCTAAAATGAGATCATTTAAATTACACAGTTTTTTTTTTAAATGTTCAACACATATATTACTTTGAGGTCATTTGTTTTCCAAATGTTATCTACTAGATTTTCACCTGTGAAAACCATTTATAATACTATTTTTAAATATTTAAACTACAAAAAGCAAAGGTCGTCATCTACACACTCACATGCACAACTTATTTCTCTCAATGTGTATATACACGTATACATACTTAACACTGCAACAATCAATGAAAATAGTGGCAGCATTAAGAAAATGCAACCTAACGTATAGCCAAGTAACTCATGAAGCTCAGCATGCATTGTTGACTTTGGACATGAGCACCAGATTTAACAAGGTGTTTTTGAAAGAAACAAAATAAGGCAGGTCTCTGGAGCATCCATTCAAACTGGCAGATGCATCTGAATTCAAAGGCAAACTGCCCGAGCCAATGAAATGAAAACTGTAAAAGTTAAAAATCTTTAATTTAAATAATACTTCAGAATGTAGAAAGACCTTTTGCAAAAAACCTGGCTATCAAATGTAACAAAGTTACAGGAATCTAAGGCCTAAGATTGAGGGTGTAATATTTCATTATACATAAGATCAAGGAAAGCATTGGTACCAAATATACCAAATTAACAGACCAGTTTAAAAAAAAAGCCAAGGGTGGGTCTCAGGACGGGGCGTCTCATGCCTGGATCCCGGACAGCCGCCATGTGCTGAGCTGTCCTCGGGCGGCCAGTGCGCCATTTGGTGCCAGGCTCTGCCTGCTGGCCGCCCGGCCGGGGAGCTCTGGGGATTTGGTTCTTTGAGTTTCTGCTTAATTCCCTCCAGTTTGAACCCATTGTGCTTCTTGGACCTGAAACAGGCAGTAACTCTTCCTTAGCAAAACTTGTAATCACTAATAATTCTGAGTACCAAATACCAGTCATGCAGAAGCTAGGGCTTGGGGCCTGTCCTGCAAAAGTAGCTCCAACAGTTGGCCAATGTGTCAACTGGTAATGGAACAGAGTAGTTTAGGCACGACTGAACAAACCTTAGCCCACAAGTAAAACTAGAAACCAGGAGGGAGCAGAGGTCTTGCCGAGCTAGGTTCTTGTACCTGCTGGTCTGTGGGAGCCAGGGACGCTAAGCCACAGTGTCTAAGGCAGAGGTCGGGACAGGTGAGGAGCTGTGCCAAGCTGAGTCAGAGCATCCATTGGCAGGCAAGTGATCTATGGCTGGGAACAGACCCGGTTGGGGAGCAAAGGGGACAACCCTAGCTGGGCTGAGGTTCCCACCAAGAGGCACATGGCCTGGAAGGGGAGCTGCGTTCTGATCTGGAAACAGTTGTAGTCTCCCTTGGCACAAGTGTGGACTGGGATTGGATGCACCGAACCGGGCCGGACCCCGACTCCCCCTGGTGTTCTGGAGGACCAGGGCAGATGTGGGATGGACCAGGCAGGGTCTCAAACCCCTACTGAGCCATGTGTGAGCCATATGTGGGTATAGACAAACCATGGCTGGGCTGGAACATCCAACAGCAAGAACCAGATTGGGTGGAAGGCCAGACAGGAAAAGCCACAGTTCCTGTTATTACAGGAGGTGGACTGAATAGGGTTGGCTCATGGACCCACTGGTAAGCGTGAAACCTGGCATTGGGAGAGGTTCTGATGGAGGAGCCTGGGCAATTCCTCTGGCAGGACACAGACCCGGCAGGTAAACGCAAGAAACATGATAGGAAACAGCCCAGAAAAGGCCATGGAAAGCTACCCACTGGCATACAATTGGCTGATGTGGGGGCAAGACCAGGCTGAATCTGTCCACATTATCCACTGGCAAATCCAGGCACCAGTGTGGGCCGACCTAGGGTTGGTCGCAACAAAGACTAGTGCACATTATGGAATGCCGAGGTGAGGTTGCCTGTACCGGAAGCGACCGCAGCGCCCTACCAGCCTGAGAACAAGAAAGGAAGTGGGCAGAGCCGGCAGGGGAATAAGGGAGGGTTCCTTTGCAGGACAGCTACTTCCGCAGGAGAGCATGGGCTGGGATGGGGGCAGACCAGACTGGGCAGAGCTACCACACCTGTGCGCCTCATGCGGACCAGATCAGGGAAAAGCCGGACTCGGCGGATTATTCCTACTGGTGCAAGCAAAATTAAAGTGGGCAAGGGTTGTTTGGGCTTAGACGCAGCATCAACTGGAATCTGGGAGTGGGAGAGGCCTGGGAGGGAAATAGTGGGCTCATCCCTCTTGGGTTACCACTTTCACAGGACATAAAACTAAGATAACTAAGATAGCGGCTGGGGTGGAATGGGGTGTGGGACAGACTGGATTACTGCTACACTTACTGGCAAACCAGGGTAGGGAGTGGGTCTGGTGGGGGTTATTGTGGGTCGCTCCAACCTAGGCTGCAGCTCCCACTGGTTTATGTGAGGGCCAAGTATGTGCTGGGCAGAACCAGGCTGGACTGCAACACCCATTGGTTCCAGTGGAAGTCGGGAGTGAAAACAGAACCAACCCAGCAACTGCAACCACCAGCTGATTGGAGCGATGGACGGTGCCAGGCCCTGTACTTGTTAGCACATACAAGAAGTTTCTTTGGAGATCTTCCTAATCTAAATGCTGGACTCAGAACCCTAACGAAGAAAAGAGAGAAGACAGAACAGGTCAAGCAACCATCTCAGCTATGATGGACTATGTCAATCAGTGGATTTTTCAAAGATCTCATAGTGCTTGGAGTGGCAAGATTGACAGCGATTCATGACTGTGGCAATATCAAAACCACTTGAGCAAGAACCTCAGAGCATGCCCTACATCCGGGACCTGGGGAGGGTGGGAAATTGGGTGGGCCTTCTCCCTTAAATAACCCCCTTTAAACATGAAGGTAACAATATGGAAAACATACTAGTATTATCCACTTTCATGTAGCCCTTGAACCTTCTTACCCTAATTAACTATGTAAAAAATGTCAAAATAAAATCTTATAAATAAAAAAAAAAAAAGCCAAAAGGGAACACAACTATTCTTCATTTTAAAAAACACACACATTTAATACATTTCCCTGTCATTCATGATCAAGTCACATATATCAAAGCTGTCAATTTTAAGACAGAGAGAGAAAGAAATGTGCAGATAATCTGGAAATAAACTGATGTTGAATTGACGTAACCTTGTGACTAGAAGAAACTTTTAAAATATCCAAAGTTTCAAAGGACTTGTGTGTTTTTCCTTACATATGGATTCTGAATTCTGAAGGCATCCATTTTAAGTTGTTTTTCTAACAATGAGTGAAAGATTTGGACTGATCTGTGAAATTGGTCCCATTGAAATATTTTAACACTTAAGATATGACTGAAAAAAGGAAGGCACTAAGTGATTAGGAAAAGCAATAGTAAAATCCAATGAAGCTCATCAAACAAGCCGCTCACCTTCAGCATCACTAATTTCTATGTTCCCTTTGATCTACACGATCTCAAAATTACAAATTATGATCATTCTTCCTCACTCATATCAATCTCTTTCTCAAAATTTGCATTATTGAAAAATTGTATTTCTAGAGTCAAAAAGGAACAAAAGTGATTAAAGACTCTGAGACCAATCAGAATTGTATGTCACCCATGCTAGTATGTATGGGAGGAATCCAGATCCCTAATATCAGGACAGAGGGAATGGCAGCAGAGTAGGTCTATTTTTTTTTCTTGTCAAAGATAGGAGGAAAGGAAGAGGAAAGAAGGGAAAAGTGGAGGGAGAGAGGAGGAGAGGGTGAGCGAGAGAGAGAAATAGAGGGGAGAGAGAAAGTGAGCAACAGAGACCAAATGAACGAATACAAACATAAACTCTGCTGATTGATTCCTCAAATGCCTGCAACATCAGCTGCTGGAGCAAAGAATGCCCTCTGAGGCTCCCACGTGGGTAGCAGGATCCTAGTACTTGGGCAGTTACGTGCTGCCTCCCATGGTGGACTTGAGCTGGAAGCTGGAATCAGCAACAGGATCAGGTCTCAAACCCAGCCACCCTGATAAGGAATGATGCCATATCAAGCAGCAACTGAACCCATCAGGTTACAACACACTCCCCAGACACATCAACATATCTCTAGATCTAAGAGATAAGAATTCCAGTTCTTGGAAGCAGAGAGAACAGGATTCCAACATATAGTTTGCACAGGCAAATCCAAAATTCTTTACATATAAGGTGAGGAAAGGAAGATTTAAGCAGACAGGAAATTTTACCTGTAGAAAATCCAACAAAATCGTGAAGGCCCAGGCAAAAATACAAAAGGCTTTGATGTAGCAAGGAAATTTATTCATTGGAAATGAATTATTAAAACTGACTTAAACATAAAAAAGGATTATTGGCTCACACAACCAAAAAGTTGAGAAATGGAATGAGCCTCAGGTAAATCCTGATTCAATGAATCACTCAAGAACCAAATCCCTTTTCATTTTTCTACCACACCATTTCAGTTCATTACTCCAAATCAGAGACCAGCAATTCCAGAAGCTAAATACTTTCCTTGTTCACACTAGGCAAGAATGAAAAACCACCATTGTTTCCAAATGCCCAAAGTTCTGAGAGTCACTCTATGAACTGGCTTAGGTCACAGACCTACCCTGCTTACAGCAGTACAACCAGAAGCATGAAATAACACTGGTTGTCTTGATCTAAAGAACAGAGAGCAGATGAATCCAGCTTCCCTCGAAAATTCATGAACACACAGAGGGAAATCAGACATAGCTTGGTAGGAGAGCAGTCACAGATGAATGCTGGGAGGCAGCCACCACATTGCTCACTCCACCAACCAACATATTCTGATCCTACGTCTGAAGTTTTTTCTTCACCTTTTTTTGTAGTCTGCCTGTTTTGAGAAATCGTGTTGCTGGGGAAGGGGTATGCTGTCACTTTTAAAAGAAGCAATGTGTTCTATTTCTAATTAATCTGGTGCTAGAAGAAGTCTTGCAATAGGTTCCTGTATCTTCCCCACCTGAGATCAGTGTTGAGAAAGCAAAATATAATGCAAAACATTGCTAATATGGTTTTATTCCAATTTAAGAACACTGTAAATTTTGTTCAACTACACAAAAGAAGTCAATTCAAGGAAAGAACTCAGCTGATAGATTGGTTTCCAAAATTCTCAAGTTCCAACTTTACCTTGTGTGTCCTAGAAAAAAGTGAAGAAAAGTAATAACTACAGTTGCCAAGCAGAAGTAATACAGATATGTCTAGTAAATATTTTAAATACCTAAGGGCAAGGAGGAAAACAGAAATCACTCTCAGGAGGGCCAGAGATTTTTTTTTTCTATAAAATACCACAGTTCTCAAAACAACAGATGCGAATTTAAGGCGGAGCATTCTAAAATAGGATTCCATAAAAGCTGAAAGTGAGCCGGTATCACAGGTAACCCTTCAAAAGTAGTCCTGGTCATCATAACATTTAGTTCCACACCCTGAATTTTCCAAGGGCCAAGGCAAAGGGGAAGCCAGACAATGCAGAAGATCATAAAAAAAGATCTAGGACCCAAATTACCGTGAGTGGAAAGATCATCTAAACTGGTAACTTACATACAGTTCTGGGTTAGGCTCAGACATGGCAGAGAAGTTCATAAGTCCCCTTCCAACCTACTCTACTTCCAAGAAGAAATAAGCCTGATTTTTATCTATTCTTTCTTCAGGAAATGACTTCTGAACAAAGAGCTTTGTGACTAGAATAGCTAAAGCAAAATTTACTATTATTTTGTTTGAGAAACCAGAGACCAAGGAGGGTCAATGATTTAACTTGTAAAATTTCCAAAACGTGGGCCCAGAAATGTAGAATTCAGTCAACAATTATTGTGCACTTACTGTTAACATTCACATAGAGTGCTCTGGTACAAGCAAACTACAAATCACCAACAAACGAGTCAGAACATCTAAGCCCTTCAGTTCCAATACCCCTTTCAGACACAGACTGTCACAGCATCAAAGGCCACTGCACTCATTTTCCAACCCTCTTGAACTGCTCTCGGACTCAGACTGGCACTAGACTGTCTTGAACTCAGTTTTCTTATCTGCAAAGTAGAATCGCATTACACTACCTCAATGGATTAACAGATAAAAATAAGTGAAAAATGTCTAGAAGGGAGACAATGCTAAATGTATGCTCATAATAATGATTAGAAGTAGTACAACAGTTTGGCACAGCTAGTTATGCTTTTATTTTAAAAGCTTATCACCACCCACATAAAATCATTCAAAGAAGGATGTTCAAAAGGACAATCATAAAGACAAACATCTGATGAGGTAAAACAAGCCCTATAAAAATGAACTTATTGTATAGCAGAGCAGGCTGCATGACTGTATCCTCTGACGTGGGCTCCAGCGGGTTCTACAAGCCAAATGGCAGTTGCTAGGCAATGGTGAGCATTCTACCCAATTTGGCCTTACAATTTGAAAGCTGGGGGAAATTTTAGTACAGCCTAGAGAGGAAACAATTAAGATTGCACAGTTTGGTTTCCACATAACCAAAGATTATTCTAAGCTCAGAAAAGTTGTAAGAGAAGCTTATAAGTCATCCTTAGCTTATAGTATCACAGAGCTGACTTTACATATTCTACTGTTCCACTGACTCTGCATATAATGAATATTTTTCACAAAATAAGTAATAGCATGCTGACAGGTTATTTTATAAATAACTGTGATGTAACTGAAATTAAAATGTTTTAAAATCCCAGTAACAAAAAACTTCATCAACTCTTCCTCTCTGCTTTCGCTTATGCAAACCCATATTTTGAAATAAAATAAAAATTCTCTCAATAAAACATTTTTGGGGCTACTCTAGCTATATTCAGTAGTTGGCAAAGCCAAATTAGTTTGCACTTACTACCTATTTTATTCACACCTTGCTTTTTGAATGACATATTGCTGTTGACTTAATGTACAACAGAGCAACACAGACCACATACTCTCACAGAAATGTCTACCTGTTACACATGCATGTAAGAAATATGCTAATAAAATGAGACCTAGAAACATTTTTCACAAAGAACTGCTAACCTAAAATCATTTGCTTAAAATATCAGAATCTTTTTTTTTTCTAGTCATCGTATTTAAGCTACTGAAAAAAAGGACTTTCCTTTTTTCTTCGGTTCACTTCCTAACACATATGTCAAAACTCACCCATGCCCATTTAGGTTTCTTCTTTCCTTTTTCCATGTCATCTAGTTTGAAAGCTATCATTTTGCCTATAGACAGGGCATTTTTATCTCACTGTGGAATACAATATTACTAGTCCAGGTCTGCAAATCTGGCTCTAGTATTTCTGTTCACATTTCAACACAAACCAAGCCAACAGCATCATCTGAGGCAAAACTGTTACTCCAAAACACCCAGCTTCAGTCTCCAGGAAAAAAACAGGATCAAAGTAAAAAGCAGATTCCCCAAGGCAGAGAAAAATCCATGCCTGATGCAGCAGTGTCATTCCTACTACTTCACCTCTGCTAGGAAGCTCTGAAAAGTCACTTACTTGTACTGTAGACACATGCAGTTCAGTGGTTAACCTAGAAACCCTTCCACAGCCTTCGCAGAGTACCGAAGACAAGGGAGGACACCACTTGCATGGTGTCACTCCAGGACTCGGTGTTCACAGATAATTGCAGGGGTTCCCCTCCTGGAAAGCGCCCATACAAATATTTAGTTAGTTGCATTTTTTTAAGCCACTTGAAAAACAATGAGTTTCTAAAGCCAAGATGCTTAAAACAGACACTCCAATTAATTAGGGAGCTGTTTGTGTTTTTGAATTGCTCCCACAATTGTTAACGGAGGATTCTCTGATGCAGTCACTATTTAGAATCAGTCAGCATCTGGCATGTTCCATGGCTCGGCCCAGGCTCCTTGACAACACCGCGCAGTTCACCCAAAAGATTCCAAGGGTGTGCTGGATGAGCCCTCACTCCCACAGCCCTGTCACTCAGGGCTTCCCCATCAGAGATGCGGATCCCACACTGAGCCCATAAAACAATTAGTGGGAGGCCTTGGCACTGCATTCAAAGACCTTTATGAAAAGCCCATGGAGCCAAGTGTGTGAAATTTGACATCTGGGGAGCTCCCATAAAACGATTTAGTGGAAACTGGGGGGCTTCCTCTGAAAAAGGCTGAGAAACTGGGCACTGGCCCTATCATTCACTCGGTTAGGTGACAACAGACAACAAGCGTTTCCATAGAAAGCAGCAAGATGCAATCAATCATTTTTTTTAAAAAAGGGCAAAATTATAAATTCAAAATAATTGCTCTTAATAACTCGCCATTTCCTTGGGTAAGGGCAAGGCAGATCTATTGCTTTCACTTAGAAGAATCTGTAAGGATGCCCACAGCTACCATACAACACATCTTTTCTCCTTTCTTCACAATATCTGTTTTTAAGACTTCATATAAAATCCCATTTCAAAAAGTTCCTGGACATTATGAACCAAACATTACAAACCTATGAAAACATCTGTTTTCTCTAGCGGCACCACCACCTAATAGGATAGTCCAAAGTTTAAAGGCTAAATGATCAATACTCACAAACTGCACTATTACTTTTAAATAATAAAGAATACGACACAGAAAAGTCAGCACTAGCCCCAATTTTACTTATCAGCTTTATTCCAGAGCAGACCAAAATGACTCAGAAATCCCGCCAATGTAACAACATGGTACTTATTGTCCTGGGAGGGGACATCTGCAGGCCAAAGAAGGTCTTGCTGGTCACCCATTTCCCCATCATGAACTGGAATCTAGAGTTTACCCATAACAGAAAGAGCTCAGTCTATGATGAAAAAAAAAAGAAGTAAGCCATGATGTGCAAAAAGGAAGAGGCATTCTGACCCAGAAGGAGCATGAAGACAGGTGGAAAGCAAGGAGATCAAAATCACAAATTTTGATGGCTGCCCCCTTCCCTTTTGTTCAGGAGAGAAAGGCAGGTAAAGATGTGTCGCTGTCCAAAAATTGTGTTCTGATAAGAACAGAAAAAAAAAAAAATCGGTTGCATCTCAGGTAGCAAGGATAAGTTGGCTTGTGAAGCATTTGTTTCTGTTAGGTGTGAATAAAGAACACCTGCAATGGATTACAGTTTATACTGTATTTCATTTTATGCCGCATGTTCAAAATTATATGAAAGCAAGCATCCTATGAGAAGGATGAGTACAAGCTCCAGTCCACATACTGTATGACAAGTGGATATTAATTCAACTTGGAAAAGAATGGTGATAGACACAATAGACTTGGGCATCCTTGCAAGGAATTCAGAATACCTCACAGTTCCTACCAAGAAGTACAACCAGGCTGAGAAGACCATTGGTGTGAGAGGGTCCAGCAGTACCAGGAAGGGTTACTTTACATGTGGTCTTTAAAAATAGAGGCAAAAATTTGGGATCATGGACTTCAAGATTACAAACCTACAAAATGAATCAAAGGACTGGAAACAGTCAGCTCTCCGCACTCTTGGCTTAAATTCTAAACTCAACTCACAATAACAAGGAATCTGCCACGATGGAGAGCACACTGGCTGAACTCTCACCAACCGAAGTTTCCTGGGACAGGTACAGGGACACTAGTGCAGAGTAACATGGAAAGAGTTCAGAGAAAATAAAACAGAAGTCCCTAATCAAAAGCGACTTAATCCAGAAGAGGCTAGAACACTGTAAACTGGAAAGGATTTATATTCACTGAGTATCTCAAGAGGAAGTTTATATCCATTAAAGATACAAGTGGCATTTCCTTGTGAATAAAAATGAATACAATCACCTTCCTGCCACATTTTCCATTTAAAAGGAGAAGAACTTAACTTCTTATTCAAAAGTTATGGAAGATAAAACAAGTTTATTATAGCATAAAAAGTTGGGATTCCAAGGACCTTTCCATAAACACATTTTTAATGAGCATTCTAAGAACTCCCAATTGGCATAGATTTCAAAATTTTGTTTCATATTTACTCACTTTTTGAAACTTGCTTCAAACCTTAGTCTGAGCGAAAAGTGAACAAAAATCTCTATCTCAGAGTGTCATGTTTTAAAAAAAAATTTTCTTAATTGTGTAAGTATTGGTAACAACATATCTGATTGTACTTATTTATAAACAAATAGAAACTATGAACTACTAGAAAGAATTAAGTGAATCATAACTTACTATTGCTATTTTCAATTACACATCCCTTTATGCCAACATTTTTTATACAACTAAACATTTTTATTTTAAAGATGGTTTTGAAAGACAAACAAGGGAAGAAAGTAACAATTGCCACACTAAACTACTGCATTCAAATAGCTTTAAACTAATTATGGAATTATATTTCACACGTAGGCCCAAACTAGATAGTTCACTGTGTTTTTATGTCAGGATGGGAAGGAGGGTAAGGTTTATTAAGAGACAATGGTTCAAAATGTTTTTCACAACTGTTTCCCTACAAGTATTCAAATTTCAATTCCTTTTTCAGAAGAAGATTCAAATTGCACATGTTCTTTCTAGATTCCCTTATTGTCAGTCATAAAAGGGAAAAACAACACAACTGCAGCTAGAAACACTTGTTGGCAATGAAGATTTGGGATAAAATTACCAACTTTAAGGACTTTGATGCAGGGACATAAGAGTTAACGTAATAAAGCTGTCAGACACAAATGAAACCTTCAAGGCTTCTCAGTACCTGCCAAGATGGAGGAAGTCATATACCCTTTTAAAAAATAATGGGGTCAGAGTAGCAGCCTAGCAGGTAAAGTCCTCGCCTTGCTCGCCCAGGATCCCATACGAGCACCAGTTCTAATCCCGGCAGCCCTACTTCCCATCCTGCTTCCTGCTTGTGGCCTAGGAAAGCAGCCGAGGATGATGCAAAGCCTTGGGACCCTGCACCTTTGTGGGAGACCTAGAAGAGGCTACAGGCTCCTGCTTTTGGATTGGCTCGGCTCTGGCCACTGCGGTGGCCACTTGGGGAATGAATCAGTGGACAGAGATCTTCTTCTCTGTATATCTGATTTTCCAATAAAAATAAATAAATCTTAAAAAATAATAATGGGTCAGTTACCTTGTAATAAAATGACTTTCTATAGCAACCTTTCTATTTTCAATATCCAAAGCTTTCTAAGAACTACTGCATGATAATTAACTTTGATTTGTAACGTAACAAATGATTGTAATACTATTTACAGATATAATATGAAATACATTCTAACACCTTACAAATCTAATGGGAGGTAGGTTTTTCATGGCCTTGTTAGACAAAAATGCAATTAAAATATGTGTTCTGCTTTATTCCCTATGACCTCACAGTACCTAAATCCCTATACTAGCATTTTCTGTTTATTCTGGTAACTCATACAGATAAGCAGATACCCAAATTATAATTACTCCTAAGAACTTCAATTTTTTAAAGACAAAACACACATATTACTTGCTGGAACAGCTTAAGGAAAACAACATTTTCTCTTTTGTGAGCTGAAGCAAATTACTACAGAGATAGTCATCCTTAGACTTTTCTAGAACCTCAAATTTCATGACTCTTCAGTTCACTGTATCCATAGTATTCTTTCTCTGTGCTATGGTTTGGATGCATTTGGTCCCCGAATGTTCCTGTGTTAAAAGCTTAGTCACTGACATGCTAGTAATCAGAGCTGGTATAACCCCCCAAGAGGCAAAGCCTAGTGAAGGACAGTTAGGCCACCTAGAGTATTACCACCAAAAGGGATTAATGGCGTCCTCATGGCCCCCCAGTTAGTAATCATGACAGCAGTTCTTATTCTAACAGAGCACACCTGATGCCTCCATCTCTCTGGCTTTCCATTTCACCATTAGATAAGTCTCTCCTTCCCACAGTACTCTCATCAGCATGCTGCGTACTGATCTAGGAGGCAGGGTGCCCTCATCAGAGGCTGAACAAACCGAAGCATCCAATTGTTCACTTCAGTTTTCCAAACCTGAGAACCAAAGAACCATTTCTGTCAAAACTACCCTTGTCAGATATTTTCTTAGAGCAACAAAAAACAGACTAAGACACTTGGAATTTTTGGCCACTTCTAAACACCGCAGTCCTCAGTGTCAGTGATGGGAACTCAGGTGAAGTCAACTAGCACTCTCTAACTTTTTTTTATTTTCTTATTCATTCATTTATTTACTTCAAAAGCAGGGAGACAAACAGAGGGAGTCTAACCCCTAAATGACTACAACCAAAGCCAAGAACCAGGAACCCTGTCCAAGTCTCTCATTTGGGTGGCAGGGGTCAAGAGATTAGGTCTACCCACCACTGAATTTCCAAGGACACTACACCAAGAAGCTGAGAAGCAGCAGAGCAGCCAGAGCAGGTGCAAGATGAGCATTGCACCACAACCCCCGCCCCAACCCTCGTTCTGTGAGCACATCCTTGTCACATCCTCCATCATCAAGTGCTCAACCCTCTCTGCTGTGTTGCATGTCTGCAAGGCTGCATTTCATCCCAGTGTTCTAACTGCAAATGCATTCCCATTGCCTGCAACCCTTCTTCAATGTCTGTCTCTCTCTCTCTCTCTCTCTCTCTCTCTCTCTCTCTCTCTTTCTCTCTTCCTCTCTGTAAATGAGCCTCATCCCCTTAGATTGACAAGCAGGGAGTCCAGAAGCCATTTTATGTGATCACCTACATCTATCCCATTTTCAAAACAAATGCTAGGTCTTGTTCATTTTATACTTTTTTTGCCTTTTAAATATGCTCATGTCTCTCTCTAGCTCCCTCATGCAAAGTACAGCCTTTAAAACCTTCCTGTGTGAGTCAATCAACCATAGCAAGTGCACAAAACATTATACAATTCTGCTTCATATCACTTGTCAAACTTCGAGTCTCATATTTAAATACTATGTTTCCACTAAATGCACTCTGCCCAATAATATAGCCAGTAATTATATAGATATTCAGACTGAACTTGATTACAATTAAATACAATCAGGTGCTGCACTATCTACATTTCAAAAACTACGAGCAGCTAATAGCTACCATAGTGAACAACACGGAAATATATTTCCATCAATGCAGAAAGTTCTAGTGATCCATGCCCCAGTAAAACAAAAATTCTCTGACAGTATACCATTTTTTACAATTTATCCACCACCTGGGACTTACCAGAAAGCATGAAACGCTGTAGGATAAACACACACACACCCACACACACACACAAATAATTAGTGGGAATGAACATGAAGACAAAACAATGACCAACAATCATCTTCCAAAAGCCCATGTATTGTCTTCCATACATGGATCAAAGTTCACTGAAAATTGTGGTTCAAATGTTGCACCGATTATCTTATATACTGCAACACCTTCAAACCATAAAACAATTAATGAGAAACAAAAAGTTTTCAAAATAGCAAATATTAACAGTGCTGGCAAATTTGAATCTCATTCCAAAGTTTCTAAATCACTTAGAGAAGTACATTTATAAGATAATACTGTGAATCTCACAGCTTTTGTTGCTGACATGGAAAAACAATACACACACACACTCACACACACTCCTACTTGAAATTACTTCCTGACCCCGGATTAACAAACATTAACTCAAAATTTAACATATAATTCTTCAACAGAAAAAAACGTTATCTGTCTCAAAGACTAACAATGTTCAAAATAAATTTAAAAGTGACCTTCCCAGGAGTTTCAAGAAAAAACAGATTTGAAAATTGGCTGGAAAGGGGAAAAAGCATATCATAACTGGCAGAAAATTGAAACCAAATCAAAATAATACATATGAAATACTGAATCGAAATTTAACACCTGGACCCAGCACAATAGCCCAACAGCTAAACCCTCACTTAGCATGCGCCAGGGTCCCATATGGTTGTTTCACTTCCCATCCAGCTCCCTGATTGCGGCCTGGGAAAGTAGTACATGATGGTCGAAAGCCTGGGAACCCTCCACCCACGCAGGAGATCTAGAAGAAGCTCCTGGCTTCCAATCAGCTCAGCTCCAGCCAGCCATGCTGGCCACTTGGGGAGTGAACCAGTAGATGGAAGATCTTCCTGTTTTTCCCTTCTCCCTATAAATCTGCCTTTCCAATAAAAATTAATAAATCTTAATAAAAAGTGGAACACTTAATCATACTTAAGATTAATCCACCCTACATTTTTAGATTTATATCCATGTAGGAAAATATTTTTCTCAGCTTAACAACCCTTAAATGAGCTGACAAAAGGAAAAAGTCCTCTTTGAGGAAACTGTCCAAAACTATCTATGAGGTTTTCTGAAGTCACTGCTGTCCCCTTGTCCCTTCACTCCCTGTGGATGTTCCAACGCACCGTGGGTATCTGCCAAAGAATTGGAATTGCCACTGAAAGAGCTTCAAAACACAGGTGTTCTGCAGAGCCATACTGGCCATCCTCTTCTGCTTCTCGATGGGCCTGTGATTGCTTCTCATCAAGGGTACAAGAGCAGAGGTTTTGTCTGTCACTTCAGGCCTGGGTGGATGAAGAGCTGCTGTCCTCTGTCCTCTTTACCTATATGCCACTTAGCTGTATCCACCCTAAGAAACACAGGAAGCCCTGTGCTAATGACAGTGGGGCATCTAACAGCCAGGATTCCTGAGCCACCACATGGAGCTATGCCCACTCCTTAACATCTCATCCTCCACTTACTCTACACCCTGATATCTGTCAAACATTTCTATTGTGTATTTTACGTAAGTAGGAAATCTTAAGTGTTCTTATCTATTCACATATGAACACAGAAGGATACTACAAAGTCAAAGTAGCGTTAAAAGCTTATTTTGTGGCAGAACAATTTTGAAATTCATGCACAAATCAGAAATCTTCAAAAGGTTTGTTCAAAATATTATGAAAACTCTATGCATGGATTTGAAAACTGTTTACATCAGAATATACTCATCTGTTAATTTGCTTTCTGTGAACTTTTGAGGTAACTTCATTTATTTGTTATAAGAACTTAATGCAAGTTCCTTTACGGGTGGCAGGAACCCAACTACTTGAGCCATAACTTGCTGCCCTCCAGGGTGTGCACTCACAGGAAGCTGGAATGAGGAAAAGAGCCATGAGAACAGAAGCTGTAATGTGGGATGTAGGTATCCCAAGCAATGCCTTCACTGCTGAGTCAACCAGCCCCTCCAAATTGCTAATGATGGGTTAATACTTGTGAGGACTTAACCTACATCAAATTGTGTGAATGATCATTAATAATATATTATCTCTTTATGAGATCTGGTCATTTGGGTCAGTAAAATTTTGACAAACTATACAGAAGTTTGTCAGCCGTGAGGGGAGACCTGGAAACAGAACTGGCCACGAATTGTGGACACTACCAGAGCCGCATGGCTTCTAGTTCTGAACTACACCTTACGGACTTGCAAAGCTCTTGCTGCCTTCTTCCGCCCTATTCCTATCAGCCAACAGCTCGCTTTGTATTCTCAAACATGGCTATAGTGTTTGCTCCTCTTGGCAAATATCTCCCCACCTTCACTCCCAGGTAAAGTTAATCATTGCCAGCTCTTGCCCTTTTCACACCACACTTTGATTTGATGGTTTACACATCAGTTCCCTCTTTCTGATTCACCGAACACAGGGATGAGTAGCACTCAGGTCTATATCCTAGTCTGGCAGTAAGCCGACAGAAGTTACATTCTAAATAAACCTTTAAGAATGAACAAGTAACTTGCTCAGTTCATCCCACTACACGAGAACAAGAAACTAGTCTATTGTGAATACATGTGTGCACTTCAAATACTCAAAAAATAAGGCATGAGAGAAAAAGCAGGAACCAGTATATGTGGCTGACAATGGTGCTGCATTAATCAATGTGAGAAGTCCTCCTTTTATTAATGATAACTAAAACTGAATTGCTCAATTTTCATACTGTAATTTAATGTCATAGTACAAAAAAAGAAAGTATATCTAAAAGTCACACATTTACAAATCACACTGAACAACAAAACTTACCATTTTAAACTTGCTTTTAACTCTTGGTCTCCATAACAGACAAGAATTCACAGGATGTCAGTTTACCTCAATACCTCTGGAGGCCTTACCTAGCATAGTGTGCTGCTCTTATCACCTGAAACTTGGTGTGATTTTTCTGTAAGTGTGAAAAAAAGAGTGAGATGGAGGGAGGGAGGGAGGAAGGAAGGGAGAGAGAAGGGGAGAGAGACTACAGGTGATCATGAGGTCAGAAAAAGAAGAACAGGTTCCCTTGATCCCAGGCCTTTGGAGCTCAGCCAATCTGCAGGGCACACAGTCAGCGCTGTGAAAAACTCATTAAACGTTCGGGTGCTGTACCTGGAAGATTTTTAAAACAGCACTGCCATACCGATTTTGTAATCTTTGAAAGCTCTTAAAAAGTTGCAAGAACATTTCAATTATAGTTTCCTGTAAGACCGTCAGTGAAAAAGAAGACTCTTTGGAACTTAGCTTGGAAATTCTTTTCTCCAGCCATGTAAGGTAACTGAAAGGGCAATTTGAAAATTAATTAACATTCCGGGGATCCCAAGTAACCGCAGGCACCTGGAGGCACAATAGATCCTGCAATCTTCAGCCATTGGGCCGTGCAGAGGTCTCAGAGTGGGTCAGATCAAAACTGACCTTGAAGGGGTGCAAAGAATGCCTTCTCCACCCCAGTTTATACACTTCACACAACTACTTGCAGATGACCACAGTGAGAGGAAGAAACAAAGCAAAAACGTCCAATTTTTTTGGAGGAAGGATAGAAGGAATGGATTGGAATCAAGTTGTCAGGAAAACATCACCTCCATTTCTTTTTAAAATATTCATTGATTTTAATTTTTTTAATCAAAAGGTAGACAGAGAAATGGGGCTTCTACTTGCTAACTTAACCTCTCAAATGCCTGCAGCAAGGAGGGACTAAGGCAGCAGCCCAGAACTCAATCTGCATCTCCAACATGGGTGACACTGATCCAAGTCCTTGAGGTTCCCTGGAACATCTGTTGCCTCACAGTTCAGGAAGCTGGAAGAGAAAGCAGTGCCAGGAAAAACTGTCACTCTGATATGAAATGCAGGCATCCCAAGTGGTGCCTTAACCACTGCCCAGGAGTGCCTACCCCATCATAGGGTGAATAAACATGACTGGTTGTGACAGCAATTAGCACTAGCGTTGCTGTTTTGTTCTAGGTATTATTTTACATGATTTATAACTGTGAAATCTTCTATCTGCACACCAGTTCCATGAAGTAGGCATTGAAATTATCTCCGTTTTACACTGGGGAGAGCTGAAACCCAGCACATAATAAGACAGCAGATGTCTGCCATGAATGCATTCATGAGGGCCTGAGGAGATGCCCTGCCTTCAGCTGACATACTAATCAGCCCACCTTCTCCCCAGGACTGAGGTTTGAAATGAACTACAAACTATAAAGATGCAAGTAAAAGTTGCAAGATCACTGATATGTAGATGGTAGAATCTGGTAAAATGGCATTACAGAGAGTACAGGAGAGAAAGAGAAAGAGAGAGAGAGAGAGAGACCAGCACTATGTCACAGCATTTAAGCACCATCTGAAACACCCAGCATCCCACAACCCACAGAAGACAACAATACTGTAGAATTCAAGAGTGCCACTGAGCTGGGCTCCAATTAGGCATACAAATTCTGGATACCAGGTCACAGAGACAGATGGAATTGCCTGATTTACAAAGAAACAAAGAGTTTCAGACTAAGAAACCAAGTTAACACTTAGGCAATTATCTCTGTGTACAACTCAACTACTGAATCGAGTACTGAACCATGAAGGCTCTGGGCATAGAGTCAGCAATCAAACACTTTCTGAGTGAATTACCCATTCTCCCCACTTATAAAGTGCGATTCCCCCTTACCTGCTAAGGCAGTGCAGCTCTAGGTGAGAAACCACTAGAGACGATGTCTTATTTAGAATCAGACACAGTTCCAGAGTTTATACTAGTGTACTATGGCAATGTCTCTTCCTCAAAAGGATGTGTTAGAACAGACTACGGATCTTTCCCAAAATGTATTTGTACAGCCTCCAAAACTCCACAGCACTTTCCAAATTCTGCAGCAGCATTTACAGGCTAAATTTCAGGCACTTGCACCCTGAAAGCTTTCCCTGCATTATGGATTCCACCACACCAAAGGGTTGCTGAGCTACAAGTAGGGGCTACAAAGCAAACGTTGTGCTGACAAGTCTTCAAAGGTGACAGCAGTAAAACTTTCCCAAATATCAACCTGCACATAGGTGTAAAAATCCTGACAATGTCTATCATTCTAGAGCCACTCTGTAAAACCCATAAACTGACTAAATCACAGGAGACCCCGCACAATGGCCATGTCTGTATTAAGAAGTCAAAAATGTAAGCCATCTTGGACAAGGGGAAAGCAAATGACAGATGACTGTCCTCAAATCTTTACTTTAGTGTTAACAGACTAATCATTCCAGAGTTGCATAAAAGGATGGAGCTTTTTGTTTTGCACACTCAGAACTGAGATATAGTGTGTTATACAATGTTTCTGCTTTGGGACTGTTGTCCCTCCAGTATATTTTGAATTATTTTGGCCCTCATAAGACATAAATTACATTTGATGTGAAAATAACAATATTTGAATTGTGTTTTTTTTTCTTAAACATAACAAAAATCAAGCAAAACAAAGGTACTCATTTTAACATCACTATCAGAAGCACTTTCAAGCTATTTGCTCATTTGGGAAATCAAATTAACTAAACTTGTCTCAATACTAATTTATCAAAATGTCTTTGGGGTGAAAAAAATCAAACCAAGGAATCATGTAGCTGATGCAGCCAGGGAAAAGTAGAGTCCCTGGAGATGATGTGAATTACATCCAAACACTATTCAGAGGAGAAAACTTTTGGCTGAGCAGAAACCAATGAAGTTACCATAACAGGAATAAAATTTAGCTGTGAAATACTTCTTCAAAATCACCAATATTACTTTATTAATTTCTTTGTCTATTAAGAATTTGCCTACAATGTGATACTTTCCCAAAGGGAATATATTCCTGTTAATAGTGAAAAGACAGAATAGACAGTGTTTTTTAAACAATGAATGCTTGAATTCAACAATTTAAATTATAAAATACAGAATTTTTTTTCTTAGCAAATGAAACGTCTGGAATTTTCCATCAATGTGAAACAGTAAATGCAAACAAAATCACTGAGCTAGACAGAGGCTATCCTCTATAACCCCGCAGCGATAAGGCCACTGTAAGCAAGAACAGCATAATCAAAGCCCCAGTTTGGGTGACACAAGCATTTGAATGAATTACAGGGAGAACCACTGTAGGCAAGATACATAAATATAAGTTCTGATCAGTCAGAGGAAGCTTCAATGTCACAAAACCCAAGTAGCAGAAAATACGGATTGGTGAAATTTGACTGATAATGTTACCAAAACAATATTGGTGATTACTCAGATTTCTTTTTCAACTATAAATCAATGATAAAAGCTTACTCTGCATTTTGAATCAGTATTGCACCTAAAGAATTACAGAGCAGTAATAAAGCTACCATGATCTAAATAAAATTTACATTGGAAATTATTATGCATGTCATTAAAGTAGTCCAGTGAAAAATAAAACCATTTTCTATGTAATGAGTAAAGAATGAGAAGTCATTAAAATTAATTCATAAAATGAGATAAAATGAAATAGTCAACACTCTACAACATTCATGAACACCTAAAAGTAAAGAAAAAACTTTCCAGTCTGGACAATGTTCACAATGGAAGTCACACACAAAACATGACTAAAATGAAGAAATCTGCTTTAAATAATTCATCCAAAATAACTCTCACAGTGCCTGCCATAACAGGAATTATTTAAAGATTCTAGAACTTTAAAGCTAAGGATTATTAAAAACAGAATTTAAATTCTGGAGAGAGTGTTTATTGTAAAATACCATATTTGTATTTTGTAGCATTAGCATACAGAATATTGAAGAATATTGAAGAAAAACAAATCATAGTACAATAATCCAAGCATGCTTTTCTAATGCTGAAAAATGAAGAAAGCCAATGCTAAAAAGCAAATTGGCTCAAAACAAATCTTTCCATATTTCAGGTTTTTTTTCAAAATCTAATATAATGTAAAGCCATGAAAAATTTACCTCCACACTTACTATCAGAGAAAATTATGTTTTCCATTATTACCACATCTTTCATTTTGGAGTAGGCAATGGAATGCTTCACAGTTGATCACAATTTTATAGTCAATGATTTCTTTCAGCAATAATTCATAAAACACTCAGGATAGCTGAACTGAAACTTGCATAGCTAGTTACTACAGAGACAATGCAGTAAATTATATTTGCCAACAATTTAAGGAAGGAATAAGGAGTGTAAGCTTACGCAATATTCATGCTAAACATTTATACAAGACCAAGTGAGTAAACAAGAGAATTTACTACTTCTCATAACAGCAGACAAAAATTAATGTTAAATCTACTGAAGTTAGATTTATATGTATTCATGACCACATATAAACTAGCACATTTCCATACACTAGAAAGTGGTTTTTTAAGGAAATCACTGATAAGATGTCATTTAACTATAACTTAACATTCAACAAGCAACATAGGTGTAAAGCACTATTGTATAGAATGCATATATGACTTACTAAAGACTCCATTTTTTTTCACAAGAAAAAAAAGGCAGATTTACTACCTGTTAAAATTTTTAGAAACTAAATTTCAAAAATGCATATACACTTATTCACTTTACTCAGTACATCAGCTTGCCAGGGGTACTAAACAACTGCCCAAGATGTGATTTCAAAGGCACTAACCTGTCTCCTTACAGCCTGGAGCCAGATGTCCCCCATCCCCGTGTGAGAACAGACACATGTTCCTTGGTTTGCACACAGCCATCATTTCCCAGGGTCCTCCCAGGCCTTCCTCCATGCTGTGTCCTGGTCTCCTTCCACTAAGAAGGATATCCCTTCACCCTGGATGAGGCCTGCCCCAATAACTCACCTTAACTTTGTGAACACGTGAAAAATTCGATTTCAGCAAGTCGCTTTTTGAGGTATCAGGAGTCCGGATGTCAATGTAAGAACTGTAGGGGTCACCTCACCATGTATGAATCTGCTTTAGACAATTCCTATCTGAATTTCAATAACAGTCAGTAGCACCATATTGTTTGGCTTCAAAAAAAATGTTAGTGAGAAACCTATAACTACACAGGAATATATAATGTGTGGGGATGATTTCTGTTCCCAATTTTTTCTAGGATACATTTGAAGCATCTACAATGGCTAAGGCTTCATGAAACAAAGCATTGAAATAGAACAACAAGAACAATCAGAAGCCATCAGATACTAGAGATGTGGGTATACACAAATTCACTCCCCTGTGTCCAATTTAATTGCACCAACTGGTCACTGAGGCATAAAAAGGAGAACAAAGCAGGAATAAAAAGGAAAATAATACAACGATAAAGAGAAACGGACCTGGGCCCAGCACTGTTATGCGGTGGTACAGCAAATGGAGCCACAGCCTAGGATGCCAGGGTCCCAAATGAGGCCCAGTTTGAGATCAGCTGCTCAACTTTCCATTTGGTTCCTCATTCATGTGCCTGGAAAAGCAGCTGAGGATGGCCCACGCGTCTGGTCCTCTGCCACCCGTATGGGAGACCAAGGAGAGGTTCTGGCTTTAGCCGGGTCCAGCCCAAACCCCCGTAGCCATCTAGGGTTATACCAGTGGCTAGAAGTGTTCGCTCTTGTTCTCCCTCTCTCTGAATCTTTTTCAAATAGATTAAGCAAATCTTAGGAAAGGAGGGAGAGGGAAAAGGAGAAAGAAATAATACTAAGTCTCAGGAAGCAGACAAAGAACAGGTTAATACAGAAACATCTTATAACCACTATTCCTTAAACACATATTTGGTTTGTTTCCATGGCTTTGCTATTGTAGATTGTGCTGCTGTGAATATAGGATTATACTTTTTTTTTCTCTTTTAACATATTGGTTACTCAATACCATGTCAACTAATTCCATTACATTATAAATTGTTACTGATGTAATATTGGGGCTTTTAATTGATAGGGATGATACTCTGCTGGCTCTACTAACTCCACCCGAGATGGTCTCCCCAAGAAACCGTTGAACTTATCTGGACAATAAGACACTGGAATTTATGCTTGGTAGATGCTTGCAAGGAAAGAATCTCAACTGAATTTGAACTGTTGTAATGCAACAAGGTGGAAGAATCCACCATGGGTGGGGGGTTGGAGAGGAGAGGGAGAATCCCAGTGCCTATAAAACTGTGTCACATAATGCAATGCAATCAATAAAACAACAACAAAAAAGAAACATCTTATAATGTCTTCTATTTTAAGCTGACTTCATGCATAATACTCCCATTAGGTATATGCACAAGCAAACAGAATATGAATAAAAATTTACAGCTGGAGTAGCATTCCCATTGCATTCATCCTATCCATCAAACAGGTATTACTGAACCCGACTATGCACCAGGCTTTTATTACTCTGTACAGGTGCACCAAAAGGTAACATCCTAGCCTGCACAGAACTCCAGAAGAGCCAAAGCTTGGCCAGTCACTGCTTCACTGAAATGAACTTGAAACAATACAGATCAGCAAATATCATTTGGAATTTAAACAGTTTATACTTGCTGCATGGATTACAAACTGAATCCTTACAAAAGAGCAATATTCAATATATTCAAAATGTTGTGGGAATTCAAATAAATTTATTCACCTATAACGAAGATTGAAAATTCTATTGTTTTAAAAGAAAGGACAGATTACTATTTTCGGTTACTATTAAATATAACTATTAAGTTATACTACATATAAGTACAGTTGTATCAAACAAAAGTTCAGAAGTCTTTACTATATATATTTTTTTGATTCTTTTTTATTGCATTTCATTTTATAACATCGTTTCATAGGCTCTGATGTTCCTCCATCCCCTCCCGGTGCCCTCACCCCATGGTGGATTGCTCCACCTTATTGCAGTATTACAGTTCAAATCTAGTCTTGTTTCTTTCATTGCAACCATGTGCCATGCACAGAGTCCAGCATCTTATTATCCAGCTCAATTCAACAGTTTCTTGCGGAGACCAACTGTGGTCTAAAGGCAGAGCTGGCAGAATATCATTATGACCAATGAAAAGCTATAACATAACATAAACAACAGTTTGCAACATTATGGACATTGTATTGAGTGACTGATATGTTAGAAAATGCAGGTTCTTAATCACATCCTGTGACTACTTCATTAACATCTCGATTTTAGTTTGTATACAACTGGCTTTACATCTTGCTTTTTCACTTGAAAATTTTTTTCATCAAGCAGAATGTTACATAGTTAATAATTTAAAATACCATCACAAAGGTGGTATTTAACCTTTCCAAAATGTTGTTTCCATTAGGATTGCTATACATGCGAATACCTAGACATATTACATACTGTCATGCTTTATAGGTCAAAGTTTATATAAATAATTTTACGTTACATAACTGCAGATTTTTTTACATCTTTACTGTTATGTGAGTTCTAATTAAATTCCCATTGGTTCAGGGAGAGAGAAATTTTTCACTCCAGTTGCTGTACACACAGCATAAATAAATCAGTGATTCAGCAGAAAAACTACGTGACTCCCTTTAAGACATATACATTCAATCTGCAGAACTGTCATAACTATGCCATCACTGAAATGAGGCAGAGCAGAGCTGAGATCAGACATCCATGTACGTGAATTAAACCACACATATCTCAATACACGTCAGCTCTCAGCTCCCTCAACTTCAAAGATGAGCAAACACATGGTACAATGAACGGGGGGGAGTGGGTACCGGTATCCCCATGGAGATGTTGTGCCTCCAGAGAAGACACGTGGCACTAGACGTGTTGCAATAGAAGACACATATTTCAAATTTATGAGGAATTGCTTAATTGCTTTCCAAAGAGAAGAAAAATAAAAACCCTTTTGTCACATTAAGACTAATATTAAAAAAAAAATCAGTTACTATTTTGCAATTTGTGTCAAGTATAAAGTGGTATTTAACCTTCAATTGTTTCTATTTCCTAGATGATCTACAACCTTTTGATATGACTGGGTTCACCAGGAAGGGAACAGTTAGAAAATATGAAATCTAGTCATGCTGAATGCATTGAAAAGCATCAGGCCATTCTCTTCCTGTTCCGCCAACACACTGGTCTGCCTAAGTAATGACATCAAGTGTCTCAGACCAGCCTATGACCTGAACATAGACCTAGAATAGATTAGATACCTCTTCACCAGTGAGTACAGTCAGAAGACTACATAACATTTCAAAATAGAAACAAAATATTTACAAAAACAATGCTTATCCTTATGCAATAAGGGATATTGATATTTTTATTTCATGTAATTTACAAAATTACTAGTTGAGATTCATCAAATTGATATCATGATTTCATTAATGGGCTGTACCACTGGATCTCTTCTATTCTTAAAATACCAAAGAAAAACAGAAGATTCTTCCGAATTTCAACTCATGCGCTGAAGGTCCCGTCTAACACTATACAAAGTATTTGCAGAAAAATATGTACAACAAGCCCCCCTATTCATAGACTCCCCGTCATTTAGTCCATCAGTATTACAAGATCTCATGCTGGTTTTCACTGGAAAGTGCTGCAAACAGATTGATGGGAGGTCTGACCCACTTGGGGTATAATTACAAAAACTGTTTTAATGAGGGAGATTTCATTAGTCCTTTTTTGGTGGGGAGAGGAGGTGAGTAGCATTTGATTGGTAAACCGTCTTCCAGATGTAGTCCTAGAAGCATACTCGTGATTAGATTTGAGTTTCCAAATTTTACCTAACAAAATAATGAAATTGTTCTATCTCAGAATTGACCAAATCACCTATTGATCGTCTTACTAGACAAAATAACACAGACAACTTCTTTGCTGCTTCAACTACTGCCGATAATAAGGGTATCTGTACTACTATTAACAAGCACTAGATGTAGGACACTTAAAAACAAGTGTTTTTAAGCTACTCTCATTAGCTTTTTCTGAGAACTCTCTCCTTGATTTTCAACACACTTCATCATATTTGATAATGCCATGGATGTCTTAACTTTTGCCTTTAGAATCAGCATCTATAAATATAAGATCACATGTTCTGATTACCATGTAAAATGTTCTTACCACTTATGAGGAGTACTTCTCACTGGTTATTTCAGTCTTTCTTTGCATTTTACCAGATGCAACCAGCTGACGCCTTCAGTGCAGACTGCACACAAAGCTAGTACTGATGGAGATTTGGGGACCTCTAGCATTGCACTGTGGTGTCTTTCTGAAAGTGTGTATGTGATTCAGCATGGAATGTTATGATTGGATAAGTTACAATTTTCCAAATTAAAAAAAAAATACTGTTTTCATTCCAATCTTGTTTATGCAAAGGTTCTGAAGATTAGAACTGGCAGACTGTTGCCAACCCTTGCCTCTGCTTCCACCTTCCCTGAGCTCCCCTCTCACATTGGGAATCTAGAAGTGACAACCTGCTATTTTCTGGAACTTAACAGTAGCAACTTGAATAGCAGGCTCTGCGCCTGGTTGTGACTGTCAGAAAAACACACCTGAAACTATAACTGTACCATGTGTGGGTGAACAGGGAAACTTGGTTGACATCCAGAGTATTTATAGGGAGAAAACATGCCCAACTTAATTCCAGTTCAGTCATTCTTGTTTCAAAAGGAAAAGTTTTAATATCCTGCTTAAGTTTAACAGTGACTATAAATTTTCTCATTTTTTTCCTTGTGCTGGAATTACAAAATTTCACATTTCTAGTGAATGTTTTCAAACATAAACCAAATATACTCATTTAAAAAGAAGTAACAATATTTGTAAAAGCTAACACTGGTAATGATGTTCACTTTTTTTTTTTCATTTTCATTCATTACTTTCATCTTATTGAAAAGGGAGGAAGACACAGATGGACATGGATCTTTCATCCACTGGATCACAGTCCAAAGGGCCACGACAATCAGAACTAAGCCAGGCAAATGCCAGTAGCCTAGAACTCAATCCAGCGCTCCGGCAGGTTTGATGGTTACCTGCTGGAGCCTCCAGCAGTATGTGTCAATCAGCAGGCATAAAGGCGCACAAGCCCAGGCACACACATATGGGTTCCATTCATCCCAAGTAGTGTACTAACTAATCACACTTCATATTCAAACAAAATCATTTCCCAGGAATATCAGCTGTTTCACCATAAACTATATATAGATCTTTTAAAAAAAAAACTTTACGCTAATCTTAAACAAGAATCCAAAGCATTATTCAAACTAATATATTCTTCTGAGTTACAAATGAATACCAGCCCATGAAGGTACAGGTCTTCATTCTTAGAACCTATACATGTCACCTTATTTGGGAAAAAAAATTCTTGGCACGGGTAGCTAGGAAATTTGTGATGGGAAGCCTGTTATTCCTTTTCCTGGTAGGAACTCAACATATCAGAGCTGTTCTTATGAAGGAAGGCAGAGACGGCACAACAGAAGCAAAGAAGGTCATCTGACCCTGCAAGGCAGAAATAGAGTAATGGCGTCATAAGCTAAGCAATGCTGGCAGCAACCTGAGGCTGAATGAGGCAAGGAATGGATTCTCTCCTAGAACACCCAAAAGCAGAAAATCCCTGTCCAGCCCCTGATTTCATCTCAGGGACGAACTTCAGAGTTCTACTAGTCAGAATTCTGGGAAAATCACTTTCTGGTTTTTCAAGCTCCAGGACCAACTACAAAGGCTACTATCCAAGAATAACTTCTTGAACTTTCCAACCAAATTAGTAAATGGGAGGCAAATGAAATGATCCTATGGAATTGTCCCGGGGAGTCTGAGTAGTATTTCTATTTCTCTAAGAAGTAGGCTGAGCAAAATAGAATGTGCAAAGTGTGAAAGCCAAGAGACAGCCTAGCCAATTTCAACTATAGTTGAAATACTGCAAATCATTTTGTAAATAATTATCACCAACAAAATGGCACTTTTCCTGCACAACATTAAAAATACACACCAAAATCAGAACGAATGCAAGAAGTTAAGGTTTCATTATGGCATGCATCTAGGATATCAAAAGCTACAAGTAATCTAAATACCCAAGTACAAAACAAGTAAGTAAACCACAAGAGACCTCCATAGATAAACATCCTACAGATATATCAAAAGTAACATTCACAGGGCTCAGCGCAGTAGCCTAGCGGCTGAAGTCCTCTCCTTGAACACACAGGGATCCCCTATGTGCACCAGTTCTTGCGCCAGCAGCCCCACTTCCCATCCAGCTCCCTGCTTGTAGCCTGCTAAAACAGCCAAGGACTACCCAAAGCCTTGGGACCCTGCACCCATGTAGGAGACCTAGAAGAAGCTCTTGGCTCCTGGATTCAGATTGGCTCAGCTGCAGCCATTGCGGTCATTTGGGAAGTGAAGCAGTGGATGGAAGATCTTTCTCTCTGTCTCTCTTCCTCTCTGTATATCTGATGTTCCAATAAAAATAAATAAATCCTTTAAAATAAAAAATATTCATCAAAAATGTGGACCAAGGAAGCCTTTTTACATGAAAAAAAACAACATACTAGAGAGTATGTACAGCATTACCTTATTTAAATGCATAGGGAAAAGGACCAAGAAGAAATACACAGGACTGAATATGTTTTCCTTTCTTTCTTTCAATTCTTTCAACAGATTAATTGTTGGAATACATCAGATACTTTGCGAAAGATGTATCAAAAGGGTGGTTGGTAGCTATGAATGCCACAGGTCTGTGGGTGACTTGACAACCCAAGAATTATATAATAGTAGCCAAAACTCCCAAATACCTTCAAAGCTCTAGTGTTATCTACAGTAACTTCAACATCTGCAACTTTTGCAAAAACAGATATTGCTATCACTTATTTACATTGGTAGCACCAAATGCGCAAGAAGTTTCAAAGTTCGCTCAAGGTCAACCTACAAGTTGGAAGAGCAGAGACAGAAGCCAAATCATGCCATTCTAAATCGGGGATGTAATTCTGCTGCCCAAGGTGACAAGGGGGCAGCAGAGGTAGGCTCAGCCACTATTAGAGGGAAAATCTCATTATATGAAGGCCTCAGAAACATTCTTGGGTAATATGATTTAAAACAACACATAACAAAAACAAACAAACAAAAACCAGAAACGTGCTGTTGTGTTTCAGCAGCTTTGAGTATCATGAATATTAAACACAAAGGCAGCCGCGCATCAGGAGAAACAGAAAACCTGAGTGTAGTCTTTCTGATTTTTGTCCTTGGAAGTCTGATCTTCCATACCTGTAAAAATTTAAAATTAAAACACACAGCGCTGCCAGCGGGTCATGGGAGAGAGAGGAGGGGCACATGGAGGGAGATCAGCTATTTGCACCTCTGTAAGACACAGTAAAACGGGCAACAAACTAGTATACATTTGTCCAACGCAAAGAATAGATCTTAACATAAACTATGGGCTTTTGCCATAACAATATACCAATACTGGTTCATCAAATCCAACAAATATAGCATATAGTACAGGAAGTAAAAGGGCAAACTGAGAAGAGAAGGGAACATAAGAAAACAACCCTCTCTACTCAACATTCACTTTTTCTATAAACCTACGACTGCTCTAAGAAGTCAACGAAATGTTAAAAACTTAAATACAATAAAAAAGGCAGCTTCAGAGAAAAACCATCAATGTTTCAAACCCACACTGACTGGCTGGTATTGAAGCTGGCACCATCCATCAGATAAGTGGCCACCACTTCCCTGCAGTTCTTCCAAATTCATGAAACAAGCAATGTGGAAGAAAACAACATTTTGATAAATATTGCCCATGATATGTAATCATGACAGTCAACTATTCAATCTCTCAAATCCTTGCACAGTATTAATTGAACTTATTTTTAATCCAGATAGTAACTTTTATTTAAATCTCTCCTTATAACACTAAGTAATTTTACAAAGTTTGTACTAAATCACTTTCAGTATTTTCTGAGCCAACAATTTTCTGCACATAACTTCAGCCATTTTTGAACTTGAGAAGTTCCTAGCATTGGAAATGATTTTTAAAGGCCAGCATTTTGCAACATAGATCTGATACACCCATCCCAAGTGAGCACAGATTCCAACTCTCACTGCTCCACTTCCAGCCTTTCCCCACTTTTCCCCCAGCTAATGCTTGGGAAAGCACCAGAAGATCACCCAGGTATTTGAGGCCCTATCATTGAGCCCCTACCATTTAGGTGGGAGACCCAGACAGAGTTCCAGATCCCCCAGTGTTAGCCCAGTCCAGCCACAATCACTGCAACTATGCTGGGAGAGAACCAATGGGTAAAAGGTATCTCACTCAGTCTTTCTGCAATACTACCTTATAGTAAATATACCTTTTAAAAAAATTTTAAATGATAAAAATATATCATGAAAAATGGGATCAAATTACAGCCTATTTCACATTTTCAGTAGAGAATAACCAAATGAGGACATCAAAATATCAATCACATAAACATTACCTTTCAACAGTTAAAGAATATTATTTCCCAAACTTTTGTCTTTGCGTATTAGAACAAATGTTTTTATCATCAAGCATAGACTGAACTGTCAAAAATAGTATACTCATGGACCGTACATATCACTAATTTAAGAAGCAATTTAACAAAACAGTAAAGAGAATAGAGATATTTTTAAGTCCCTAAAGAAAGACATTTTTCACTTACATGCTTTGACTTAGCATTAGCAAAAACTTTTTAAATAAATCCTGAAAGAGATTTTAACCAGAAATACATCAGTAAATGAAAAACAAACATCCAGAAGTAATAAGTCTGAGCTGGTATCCTTGCTAAACCATTGTTAGCTAAGTCTAAAAAAACTGTCGTGGTAAAAATGAACACCAAAAGTACACGGAAAAATATATTCACTAAAAAAGACACGTCACCAAAAGAATTTTATTTAAATGTCAACCAGAAGCTGTCCAGAGACACTCTAAAAATCAGTTAATTTCCTTTCCTTTTATGATTTGGACATTTGTCTCGCATTTTAACATCACATAAAACTTACAAAACTACTGCAGAAAGTACATGATACTTGGAGAAAAAAAATAGCTCTCCAAACAACTCTGTCTGCACCAAAATAAACTTACCTTGACATGTGTCTCTCCCTGAACTTTGTGAAGTTCCCTCATTTCCTGCAATCACTGTTGCCTATCTGAGAAGACACACACGACAATTTCTAATAACCAGCCATAAAAGATGTGTTGGAGTTAGGGAAAAATTCTGAATTTTGTTTAACAATCATGTGCCACAGAGGGCAAATTCCTGATGTCCTTTAAAGCACAAACTTCACACACCTCATGCACACATGTCTTCATGATTACTTGAAGTGCTACATGTTCAAATTTAACTAGTAGATTGCCTCTACCATACCAAAACTAGAATCTTTCTCCTCAGTATGAACACCTGCACAAGCACCTTCTGAAGGAACCTGATGAAATAACTGAACAAAAAAGATGAAGAAGAGCAGGCTGCTTCCTCATGCGATGGCATGGAAAATCAATGGGCACATGTATCTAAAATCTCCATATTTAAAAAAAATATATATAGACACAGTTTTCTCATAGATTATAAATCAAAGAAGCATTGAAGGCAGCTACATAAACAGTTCACCAACTGCATCTTCTGTATACAACACAATTATCTCTAATGTAGAGCATTTAGCCTATTCACCTCTTGGCTGCCACCTTTGAATAAACATGTCTTAAAGCACCATTAATCTAAGCAACGCAGAACATTTTTCTTTCAAGAACAAACAAATTTTCAACTTTAGACTTGCTACAACTGTAAAACCAAGAAAGAAAAAAAAATTCTGTGCTATTTGTTTGCATTAAAAGTTGGACATGATACTATCAGCTCTCTGCAATGGAACTGTATATTAAAGAACAAAAGATCCCAATAGTAGTTACTTTCTTTTCTACTGTTATTCCGCTGTATGCTGGCAGCAGCAGAGCCTCCGCAGGAATCTCAGGGTTTCATTACACATTGAAAATAAACAACCAACAATGACCAAAGGAATTTTATATAGGCACGTGAAGAAGTACACCAAGATGTGTAGGAAGCAGAGGAAGCATCAGAACAGCCTCACTCAGTGAGCATTCGGTGCCCACTGGGAAAAACATATGAAAGGATTACTTGCCTCAATGATTTCCAAAATAACCAGATAGCACAGCAAAACCCCATATTGGAAAAATTACCAAAAATACCTGTCAAGAAAAATACATGTCCAGGTTTACAAATAACTTACACTATTCTTTGGGGGCAATATGAAAAACAACAAAAACTCGAAAGGAAATTCTTGGAAAGTTAATCCTTTAAAATAAAATAACACACAAATAAATGGGGACTGTGGTCCAGTATCACAACACTGTGGTGTAACTATCTGAAAACTTGTGCAGAAATGATAATCGGGGATTTTTCCTTCTCTCCTTCCTTTCCTTCCTTTCTCTCTGTGAAAGCCATAATTTTTTTTTTGTGGCAAAATAGATGGGGAAAGAAAGTATGAATGCATACTGTTTTAGAAAACCTAGTCTGCACCAACACATTGGAGAAACTGTTCAAAAAGTGTTGATCTCTGTGAAAATGTCATCCCCCGAAAAGTTGCCAAGGTCATGGGCACCCCAGGTGATCTCTGCCATACAATGAGTGCCATTTGGGTATCTGCAAAGAGAATTTGGGTGGGAGGTTATTTTTTACATTAGGCATCTCATTGCTAGCAAGTTGGGAAAAGAAAAAAATGCAGATTGGCTTTGCTTGTACAGTATTTCATTTCACTATCCTTTTTATGGGGTTACTAAAATACTAACAGTGCTCTGCTCATGAGATCTGTGTGATCCCTTTCAAGGTGGGAGTTAGCAGCCCTGTTTTGCAGTGAAATATGAGTGCAACATTACAATTTCCAAATTCAATTTCACTAACGTCGACCTGACAAGGTTCTGAAGAACTGCCAAAGACAACACAAGGGAACTGCCTACCTGGAGCAGCACATGTTACCCAGAGTGTGTGCCTCCGCCCATGTTCTGCTGTTATCCAACCCAGATGCTGCCACTCAGCCATGGGCTCTCTCCACCATTCTTGCTTGTCTTCACATCAATACCACCCACCCACATGGCTACCTTCAAGGGATGGCTGTTTGAACGCCATTTTATACGAATACAAAGAAACCAAGCAATTGTGCCAGAACTCAAGTAGAACTGCAGGTCTAGAATCACAAGTGAGCCGAGTTCCCGAGAGCTAAACAAAGAACATGCCTTTCCCACAATCAGACAAGCCAATTTGAACTTCTGTTCACATGAGAAAGATCCCGCTGCTTCTGAGAATTACAATATGGAAACATGTTCCCCAAACTTGGAAGTAAAAGATGGAAATCATATTTTTAAGAATATATGCCCATTTCTTCCCCCCTTAGGAAGCCCACACACAACATGATGAAGAGTCCACTTCACATAAATTTCCTATTCAAATATTTAGAAGGCATCGGGGTGAAGCCTCATTAAGAAGGACTGAAATGCGCCATTACTACAGACAGAGAGGGTCTGTGCTGGGGTTGGCCATAAACACTAAGTGCAAAGTCTAGTGCCAAAGGACAAAGTTACAGCTGTGAGTTTTCCTCTTTGAAAAGGTAAAAAATATTTGTTATGCAGTTTATGGACACTATGACTCATTAATTTTCATTTCTAAATCGTTTCATGTTATTGATGCATTTACATTTTACAGGAAGACTTTGATTTTAACCATGTCACACTCCTGTAATCTCCTTTTACTAATACAAATTAGTAACATTATACTAGAAAAAAATTAAAATTATCCTGAGAATTACAGTAATGTTTAACACATACAATGCTCCACAGTACAAGAGCTTCTACTCCTGTATGGCTTAAAACTTTGCATAACTGATGTTCCTACTTTACATATGTGCAAACTGGGGATTAGAAATGTAAAATGTCTCACACTCAACTCCAAAGTTTATGATCGCACATATCCTTAACAAAGAGTACGCTCATATCATACAAACAAAATGAGCCAAGATTCCCACATGTCCTTAAGGAAAACCCAGAACTTGAGTCAGGATCTTTGTTAATAGTTCTGAAACATTGTCAACCTTCTATCTCCAGTAATTCACCTACTCAAAATTCAACAGATAAAGGCAACGTGGAAAAAACAATCTGAGATATTTCTTCTTCTCCCTTTAACAAATACCTATGGATCCTCCGAAACCCACTTTGAACATCATGTCTTCTCTGATGAAGTGTCCTTACTCCCCAGACTGATTTAATTACTTCTCCTCAGAATTATAGTAGTCAGTGAACTATTAATTAGTATTCATGCTTGTTCTCGGTCCTAGAAAAGTAGCAGAGATGTGTACAATCAATGCTTATTAAGAAGTGCACAGGAAATAACACAGTCCCACTGTGAGATCACACAAAAATCTAATTTTATATAATTACAAATAGCAGGTGAATCTTGTATTAAAGTTTCTCAATCAATAACACATACACAAATCATGTGAAGATTTTACTAAAACAGAGGCTCAGGCAGTCAATATTGTGGCACACTGAATTCAGCTGCAACCAGTATCCTACATAAGAGAGTTTAAGTCCTTGCTATGTCGCTTCCCACCCAGCTCCCTGCTAATGTACCTTTTTATTGCAGTGGAAGATGGCTGTGATACTTAGCCCTGAATTGCCCTTGGGAGATTTGGATGGAGTTCCTGGCACAGCCCCTATGATGACAGCCATTTGGGAAGGGAACCAGCAGATGAATTATCTCTCTCTTTCTACCTCTTTTTTTGTCATACTGCCTTTCAAATAAATAATTAAAAAAAAAAAATACAGGCTCAGTGCTGGCAAGTCTGGCTAAGCCCCGAGATTCTGCACCTCTAAGAATCTCTCTAGCACTGAGAACGCCCAGATCACCCTTCAAGGAGGAAACATCTGACCAATGGGGAAAATACGCTCCACACTTGGTAAACTGTTTAAAAAATCATACGTTCCTTGGAGATTAATCTCCATTTAAACTTGGCACCAAACCACATGTTATTAAACTTAATAACTAAAAGCAATTACGTGTTCATGTGAATTTTCCTAATCAATCGCTTTTTTTAAAAAAGGACCACTCCTACTGATATTTCTATGTCCAGTCCCACGAGGTAGGATGGTGCTTTATAAGAAGAAATCAATTTAATGCTACTCAAATAAATAATTACATTCTTGAGGGTAAAATAAACCACAGATTCATCGAACTCTTACAACAATGCTTGGTCCAGGACAGTTGTGGTAAATCAGTGCTGAACGACTGAAAAAGAAAACCATCATTTATCTGAAACTAACCATATTTTAATCACTATGATCAATGTCAATGTTTGTCACGTCATGGAGCTACTGAAAAGCAAAAGGTATTAACAGATCTGCAATGTTGTGGAGGTCATATAAACAATACCTTTGCTCTTCTGTTTCTGAATTTTATCCTCTCCTATCCCACCCTACAAATACAACAATCACTTCAACTGCAATATTTCCTTTTTTGCTCCACCAACACTGAAATCTGTGGCCACTACTGTTTGGAAGTTCAAAACTTCTAATATTTCAGAACCCACTGGAAGGAGCAGGTAATTTAGCCAAGTGGTGAAGACTCCATTCATTGCAGTACCTGGGTTCATCTCCCAGTTCTAGCACCTCAGTCCAGCTTTCTACTAACGAAGGTCCTGGGAGAAAGAGCTGATTGTCTAACCTTCTGTCCCACACAAGGAAGACCTGGATTACAGGCTCCATGCCTCAGCCCCTGGTCCAGACCCAGCGATTATAGGCATCTGGAGACTGAACAGCAGATGCAAACTCTGTGCAAGCCTTTCAAGTAAATAAAGAAATAACTATATGATGGAAGCCATTACATCGATTTGCTTTCCACTTACTCTTGCAGTATCACAGTGGTAGGTTCTTGTGCACTGAATAGGGGAGATAGGAGTGAACTTACTAATTATTTTCTGAATACAGTTAGAATCAGGTTTTTGTTATCAGAATCCAAGAATCCTGTTTTTCATATCAAAATTCACAAAATTTCACTGAACTAAGTTTTGCTGTTTTATTTCCATACATTTTGACAGCAGGAATCAAGTGGTATGTATAGTGAGATGACACTAAACATGACAAGTCACTTAACATGTAACAAATCAATGTACTAAACAAGTATTGAGTACTTACTAGACAGAATGTGCTTAAGTGCACATGTCTCTTTCAAATAAGTAAATCTCTGGGGAAAAATAGCTTCAGTTGCACCCACTGCACTTAACAAGATAACAGTATTTATCTTTCGTTATGCACTTCTGCTGCAAACTTAACTGCTGACTGATTCCAATGCTGATGTTACGGAGGTGATGTATTTGGAAACAAAGTCTTCAGATGAGATCATGAGCACGGAATGCTAGATGGGAATAGCATCTCTTTGGGAAGGAAATCAGGAAACATTCTAGGACGCTTGAATCATGTGGGAATACAGTATGAAGGTGACAGTCCCCAAGCGAGACACAGTGCCCTCACCAGAATCCAATCATGAGAAAATTTAAACCTCATATTTTGCAGCCTCCAGAACTGTGACAAAGTGGATTTCTATTCTGTAAAGTCACCTGGACTGTGTATTATGTTATGGCAGGCAACATGAACAACACAACCCCTTCAATCACTTTTTAAATCTTTACATGAAAAGCATTTTAGATCCTATGTATGTCCAAGTAATTTAAGCTGCCATAAATGTATTTTCTGATTACATAGGAAACGGTTTAGAAAGGGATTAGTAAATAAACATTCATTCTTCAATTGCCAGTTGTTCATGAAAATGCAAGAGAGAAAAAAAAATGTTTATTTTCACAAGAAACTGAAACATTCACTGGGGGGGTGTATGGTGTGTGCGTGTGTGTGTGTGTGTGTGTGTGTGTGTGTGTCTGTATTTCAAGGGGCAGCTCATTAGCAGTAAGTGCAGACATGCAGACATTCCCCTACACAAAACCTCTTTCAGCAGCATCAGAAAGAGAATGCTTTCTGCATGTGTCACTGCGCAGGTCCAAGTCTCCAGCATGCTTCTTGTTATATGCAATTAGCTCCATGCCAAGATTTAGTACATTTCATAATAAATCCCTTGACCGCATTAACTACAGGCTTGGCAAAGTTGGAAAGGCTCTATTCACGAAGGCAGAAAACAAGCCACAGGACTCACCCTGCAGCAAAAGGCACTTGCTCAATGCCAACACACTACAACTTTCAACAGCCTGCCATGCCCTCCTTCTTCCCCCCTCCTGTATTTGGGGTGTAGAAGGGAGCAGAGAACCATAACTTGCCATGTGATTGTGATTATAGAGTACACAAGGGTGAAAAAAGCTATGGCCAATCTGAACTATTTACTTCTTCCCCCTCCTGAAACTTGTTACCAGCTTGTTCCTTGACCTAACGCTCCACATTCACCAACTGCACTCCAACCTAAAGTCACGTCAGGCAGGAGATGTGGGGCATGCTCCGCTTTCAACAGTAACCATCTGTTGCTAGCAAGAAGGCCATGGCTCCTTCTCAACTTTCCTGTTTAGAAGCCAAGGGCAGCAGGACATGACTGACACCCTGTGCGCAAAAGCTCCCTGCAGGGGCAAGAGCAGTACACAAGCCAGAGGGGAGCCACAGAAGCTAGGCGACTTTCCTCAGCCCCTATCACAACACAGAATAAACCCTCTCGCTGCTGGCAATGACCACTTGGGTGGGTGAAAAAATCGGAACTATGAACTGACCAAGTGGAAAACGCATGAATTTGGCAGTTCCACAAACCTGAACATCAGTCTGGTTTTCATTTTGTCATAATAGCCTTTATTTCTCTATCTGGAAAGTGAATGAAAGTTGCTGTAGGGCTGAGAAATGTTTGGCCTTTGCTATCCAAGATAATCAATTCTCAATCATAGTATGTCATTGAGGGAGTAACAGGCAAAGTATGACACCATGAGGAGAAGGCAAGGAGTAAAGCACCTTCGCGAAATCGATCAGGTTGCCTTAGGGATGACACATCTGAAATATCCCCATAGTCCTCGGATGCTTCTGTTCTATCACATTGAAAGGACTTCTTTATGAATGTATTTCTGGTTCTTTCAACCTCCAGTATACATTTAAAGTAAGAAAAGCAGGAGTTGGTACTATGACACCAAAGGGAAAGCCTCTACAAGCAATGCTGGCATTCCACGTGAGCTCTGGTTTTAGTCCCAACTGCTTTCCCAGGCACCCTGGCAGCGCTGGATGAAAATGTCTTATAATAGGTCCTGGTCGCCCACATAGGGAACCTAGAATTCCAAGCTCCTGGCTTCAGCAAGGCCCAGCCCTAGCTACTGAGGCCATTTAGGGAGTAAATTAATGAATGAAATATATTTCTCTCTCTTTGTTTCCTCTTTAAATCTGTGTTTAAAATTAGTAACTTTTTAAGGATGCATTTTTATTGGAAAGAGTTGCAGAGAAAGAAGGAGAGAAAGAGGAGAGACAGATCTCCTATTGACTAGTTCACTATCCAAGTGACCAGGAGCTTTTTCTGGGATTCCTATGGGAATACAGGAGCCCAAGGACTTTGGCCCTTCTTCACTGCCTCCCCAGGCTATTAGCAGGGACCTAAATTGACAGTGGAACTGACAGTCAAACTGTCACCCATATGGGATACTGGTACAGCAGGCAGAGTGATTTGAGATCCACTAATTCAATCAATGAAAGAAAACTGTGCTAGAATTTCCCATTGAAAAGTGCTTTTTCCAATTTCTCTTCATAGGTTCCTTCATTTCAGTCTTTCCACTAAAAATAAAAGTTAGATGTTGTCTCTGTGGTGCAGTGCTTAAGTAACCACTTTCAAGGCCAGCATCCCAAACTGGAGTGAAAGTTCAAGTTCTGACTACTCCAGAGTCCGTTCCTTGCTGCTGTGTCTAGGAGAGCAGCAGCAAATGGTCCAAGTACTTAGGACTCTGCCACCCACGTGGGAGATCTTAATGGAGTTCTGGGCTTCTGACTTCAGCCTGGTGCAGCCCTGATTCTTGCAATGATTAGGGAATAAATTAATAAAAAGGAGGTCTCTTTCTCTACGCCCCCCCCATTTTCAAATACAGAAATATTTTTTAACTGGCACAGGTTTGTAGCTAACACACAATTAGGAATCACTACATTTGCTCTAGAATATTTTAATCTTTTTGCCAAAATGTAGTGAGCGCTTTTCCTGTAGTTATGTTTTTTCACTTTATTTTCTATTGTACCAATAAAGTTACCTTCAATGTTTTGGTTTAAAATGTATTTTCTCACATTTTATTTTCAACAATATTTTAATTTATATTTTAGGCATGGTACTTAAAGACCATATATAGCTGACTTCTCTTTTTCTGTTGCAATGTAATGATCTGTGTTTGAACCACAAAGGATAATACATTTACAGTTATTGTATATATGTAGTTATATTTATTTCATATCAGATTGTGTGACCTTTGTTTCCTTTGACTTTGTGCTTAGAGCTGTAGCAGAAAAGTTTTGTTTTAAGAGCATTCTTTCTTTTGAACTTCCAGGGCCCATGTTGTAGGGCTTTGTCAGATCCAGAATTGTTTTATCATTTTGGATTTATGTATATTTGGGTTCTCTCCTTAGTTCCTGGAGCCAGCAGTGTGGTGCAATCAGTTAAGTTGTACCCTGCAACGCTGGTCTCCCATGTAGGAGTTCAGGCTAGAGTCTCAGCTGTTCCATTTCAGATCCAGCTCTCTGCTAATGTGCCTGGGAGAGCCACAGAAGATTCCCCAAGTGTTATGGCCCCTGCTTTGGCCTGGCCCAGGGCAGAACATTGCAGTAAGCGGAGAGAACAAGCAAATGGAGTATCTCTTTCTCTATGTATGTCACTCTGCCTTCCAAGTAAAATAAATCATTAGAAAAAAATGAGCCCACAATAAAAAGATTTTTAAAAAGATCTCCTTAGTATTTTTGTCACCTTGATAATATATTTTTAAAATGCACCTAACATTTTGTTGATTTTTTAAGCATTAAATATGCTTTAAATTCTGTATTTTTTTCAATTTAAAAATTCTGTCTTAATACAATAAATAGAAGTTGTGAACTTTTTACTATATATGTATGCAACAGATCAAAATCACAAGATACTCAGACAGGCATTTTGGCAAAGTATCTTCCATACAAGTTTATTCCCTGTTTATAAAGTTGTTAGTTCCAATGACTCCAGTTTAAAACAAAAGATACTCTGTATTCCCATTTCTTGTAATTTTTAAAACACCTTAGCATAGGAAAATGTTGAAACCACATAATTCTACATGACTCTTAATAACAGGCAGATGAATGTGTCAAAATTCTCCTGGACATAAATAATTATTATTTTGTAAATAAAAAAGAAACATTTCCAACTTCTCCTCTTCATCTTCTGCTCATTGACTGGATGGAAACAACACTGATATTTGCATAACTGTTAGTTATTGCTATAAAAATAAGCAACCCTAAAACTCAGTGGCTCCAAATCATATTGTTTGTGTGTCTATTCGTCAGCTGGGAGGTGCCTCAGGTCTCTGTTGAGCTCACTCATGCTTGTATAGTCAGGTGCTGGTTGAGTAAGTGGCTCTGCTGATCTTGGCTGAGCTCTCGTGCAGGGTTTTTGGATCAGCTGGCTGGAGACTGATCTAGTAAGGCTGACCTCAAATAGAAGGAGCTGGCTCTGTTCCACCTGGCTACTCACCTTCCACCAAGCTAGTCTGCCCTTGTTTTCATGTCAATGGCAGAGTTCCAAAAGAGAAAAGCAATAAGTATGGGATCTTAAAACTCAGACTGGAAACTGATATACCTTTACTCTTAATACATTCTATTGGCTAAACCAAATCCTAAAGACAGCTCCAGATCCAAGAATTGGGGAAACAATCCCCCTTTCTTAATATGAAGAGCCACAAAATTATCTTTACCATCAAATTTATCTCTGAATATTCTACATAATATTAAGATTAAATGAACATTGTGAAACTTTGCTGGGGTTATCATAACTCTTAACCAATTTGAGAAAATCTCCCACTAGTCTGATTTGAAATCGGTTCTTTAAACCAAATTAGCAAGCATCTACTTAAAACTTTACCCAAGAGTACTAGAAATGTATTAACAGCTTTTGAGGAAGTTATATTATTAATTTTGAATTCATGGAGGACTACTACAGCTTCAAGGTGGGAATTACTTTCACATGGATCAGAACAGAGTCAGAACTACTCTTTCAGTAGGTTTAAGCTAAAGTATGTAAGGCACATGCAGGAGAACCAGTTGCCCGCACTGTTGTGTAGATAAAGCTACTACCTACGATGCTGGCATCTTGTCCAGGCACAAATTTAAGTCCCCGCTGTTCCACTTGTGACCCAACTCCCTGCTAATGAGCCTGAGGATGCCAGTGCAGGATGGCTCAAGCGGTTGGGCCTTGTACCATGGGAGAAACCCAAAGAAGCTCCTGGCTTCTGGATTCTGACAGTACAGGTCTAGCAATAACATTCAGTTAGACTCTATGAGTCTGTCTGTTTATCTCTATCTCTGTATGTGTCTCATTCTGTCCTTTAAATAAACAAAACAAATCCTTTTTTAAAAAAAGACAATAGAATTCTAGATCAATGCAATGACAGTAACAATGCTTAAGAACAAATGAACATGAGTGATATTTTGGAGGCAAAACTGACTATACTATTAAATGTATCAATAACCTACTACATGACAAACACTCTGACAAAAGAGTCCGTAGCCCATCTACGCTAAGAACATTTAGCTTAGTGAGGAACTACAAACTGAAAAATAAGATTCCTCAAAATATTACTGAAAGATCATCCTTTATGCTACAACAGTTTAATTGCAAATGTATCCAAAACATGAACACCTTTAATTCTACAAAGGGATCAGACCAGGGTCAAATACACCTGCTGTTGTCTATATTTGTCTACATATCAGGGCTTTTCCAATGATGTTACTGTAAATGCTTTAGGCAGTGCAATTATTTTCTATATTGTCATAGTTCCTACTGATTCTTATCATTCTATGACCACTTACTTTTCACAAATTTCAATACAAATCTAACTTAAAATTTCAATTTCTGAATTACATAGATAATCACAATAGATCTTGGCACAGATGCAAAAATAATTTCAAACAAAATATCAACTTAAATAAATACATCATAGCCTTCATTTTTAATATAATAATAGTTTTGCTCAACCCAAACATATATACAAATCTTTTAAAAATTTACGAAAATTTTCATTACAGGAAACTATGCAGATTTCTAATTTTGCACCAAAATAATCTTTAAATTCCATTTTCGTGAACTTTATGGGGAACTGTCACATTAGATTACAAAATGTACTCACTGTGCATAAATATCACTAATACTATCTGATGTTGCACAGGAACAATCTCAAATACTTAAAAATAAAGGAAATGTGTAAGCAACGAATAAACCGGTGTGTGTTGCTGATAAGGAACAAGACACCCTCGCGAATGAACTACCACCAGGGTACCTGATAAACAGAAATAGAATGATTAATAGACTGATCTAAATTCAAATCTCCATTCTTCCAGTTCTTGCTTGATAACCCTGGATCCAATGAAGTAAGTCTGATTCTGATTTTCCTATCAATGAAAATAAATAAGATTTCTTCTCTTCTTCATACGTTATTGACAAGTCAAAATGAAACCATGTGTACTGAATACTAACCACAGGATGAGACAAGTGGCCATCAATCTTGGCAAACAATAGAGGCAAAAGGAATGGCAGCAAATCTCCAGTGAGAGGAGGTTTGTGTTTTCCCTACTCTGATTGCTATTCCCTAAGCTAAGCTCCAATGAGTACAAAATTTCTAACATATAGGTGATATATTTGCTGAATGCATAGTTCTTGTACACATTTCCCTCTCTTTGACATTAAGAAAATCTTCCCTGATGAAAAAGGAAAAAAACAATTAAACAAGCCAAAGATATCACCCTGCCCAATTCTTCAGAGGAGGAAAAAACAGTGAGGCGTAAGTAACACAGCAGTTTCTTTAGCACGGCAGTGTTCCCAACCCTGGCTTCCCATCCACCAGATTCACCGCAGAGATTGCCACCAATGCGGGACCTTGAGGCTGGCTTTCAGTCATCACCTCCTGGAGGAGCCACACAGCACCTTGCAAAGCCTCTGAAACAGTCTGCAATTCAGAGTTGAGAGTCTCCTCAGGCTCTCATTCTCTTTTACAAACACTATTTTATACAGCTAGAAAGGATCTGGTGCATCAGCTTGAGGCAAAATCAACAGCCTTATTCTGTTGCTGGAGAAAACAGACCTAGGGAGGTGAATGACCTCCAGCAGTCTGACACTGCTTAGCTTCTTGGCCACATTCTCAGGCACAATCTTTTCCACCCTGAAGCTTCTGAAAAAAAAAAAGATGTTTCTGTATATAATAAACTGGCATTTTAAACCACTGTTTTGAGGACAACTTAGCTGTTTTGCCTTTAGTTTATGCAAACATCAATTAGAAGCACTCTGCAATGACCAATCTTTGGGTCAGAACCAGTCAAAGGCATACAGTGTTCTTCATAGCTTAATGAAGAGCCTTTCCTGCTAGCCAAACAATAGATGAGAAACATATGTCCAATTCAACAGCATACTGCATGTTTTTTAAAAGTCAAAAAATAATATATTTTCATTCTTTTGCCATGTTTAGATAATAGGATATGCCATAAAAATTACTGTGCTACTGTATTCAATCCTCTAAACCACTAAATGCAAATCACGAGTAAAAAGATCTATAATTGATTGAAATTTAATCCAAGAAATCTTTACAAAAGTCTCTAAAATCCGAACAGTCCATATAACTACAACATTTTGAGGCACAAAATATTCTAAAAGTATTAAACATTGCGTAGTCTTTTCCACGAAAATGAAGTATATACTGATACATGATTATACAAAATATTTTCCCTAGGATTGTGGTCTAAATATATAATAAAAGGACAACTTTTTAGATTAACTTCGAGACTAATCAATGGGGGAAGGAAACAGTGAGCACTGGAGAAAAAATTTAACTCAATGTCTCCTATCATGTATTCCACTAATGCCTTACTCACTGACAGCGCTGTCACATGTGTTCCATCTGGAAGTAGGAGGTATTGCTGAAAATCAGGGTCCAGGGCTACAGGAGTTCATTCCAACACCAACTCTGCTCTTCACTTACTGAGTCATCTCATGTTGCTTATTTTCGGTATGTCTTCATTTCCTCAGACACAAAACAAGCTAACACCAGCAACAACCTGAAATCCTTATGAGCCTGAATACTAAGAGAGGCCCAATAACACAGAACATGCTCCATCCATTAACAATCATTGCCATCTAATTAATCCTTTTTGATTTCTAAATCTGGACACTTGGAAGAATTTATGGTGGACAGTCATTAGGTATATACCATATAGGCAATGTGAAGACTATATCAATGAAAACATTCAAATACAAGTTAAGCAATAAACCACAAAAATATGTGAAATAAAATGGCAAAGGACCGTCTCCATTACGGATTTCATACAAATCAACAACATACAATATACTCAATAAGATGAAATACTACTGTCTAATTGTTTTAAAAAGCCCAATTTTAAAAAGGAAAACTTGTAAATGTTATGGGAAGCCACTGTTTAGGAGGGAGCTCCTGTATCACATTCTACAGATGAAACAAAATCAGGATGGGGTCACCAGAATGAGAGGCAAGATATTCGGCCTGAACTTTAGAAACAGGAAATTCAAGACCAGCAAGCAGAAGCAGCCCTGCTTACATGAGCTCACATGGGAGACTCCCGCGAGCTTTAACTTTGCAAGAATCTGGCTCAGAACGTGAGCTTCCAGCTGAAGCTGCAACTGATGTGACAATGAACAGTCTGCTTCTGGGAAATCATGCAAACAACATAAGTTTTTAATATGACACAGCAGTAAGATCAAGAGGTCTAAATATAATTCCAGCTGGGCCTCTTGCTATCTATGTAATTTCAGGAAGATTTTTAATGTTCCCACACTTCAGTTTTCACATCTGTTACATGACAATATTGCAGAAGAGCCCTCATAGCCTTGTTGTAAAGAGTAAATTAAATGAAAAATATTAGCACCTTGAACATAGCAGCATGTTGTGAAAGGGAGCTACATATGGAGGGGGAAAGGTTGCAAAACTGTCCGCAGGTGAGCAGCTACCAATGTGCATGCTAACCTATTCAGGGGAAGGCAGAGGAGGCACTGTGGTTCACACCACCCATTCTACACTGGCCTTCAAAAATCAGTACAGAAACTATCAGCATGGTGAGAATGGAATGGGTTTGCTTGAAAAGAGAGAATTTATTTCATCTAGCTTGTATTAACCTGCACACCTTATCATGACGATACCAGCTTATTTAGAAAAAGGTTACTATCTGTGTAAATGTTTGAGGGCCAGCCTAAGTGTATAAGCCAACATTTCAAATGAAAGGCGCGAGTTGCTTTCTCATTATATAACAAGTTCACATGCATTTTGTCCTGCTGATTTAAACCAGCTTCCTTATCTTCTGTGTTTTTACTGATAATTAAAGGAACAATTGTGCATTCCATTAGTTGTATCAAACATATCTTTCTTTGGACTGCAGCATTCCACAAAGTCAGAACATCACAAAGTCAGAATGATGCCTACCAAACATCACAAACTCTTAAATAGTTGTTATGATCTTACCTTTATCAGTGGGGCATAGAATGAACTTCCCTTCCTTTCAAAAAAGAGCTGGCTGAACACCACCCTGCCAACAAAATTTAAGAAAAAGAAAAATGAGCTACTATTTATTTTCATCAACTGGCTTAAGCAAGGCCCTAGTTTTCATTCCCCAGCTTAAAAAAAAAAAGTACAAATATAACAAATATATAAATAACAAAAAACCATAGCTATTAACTCCAATATTTTTACTGGAGGGAGTTTCATTCTGCAAAATGGTTACCAACATTAGCGTGCAGCAGATTGAGCCACCAGGAATGCTGGCATCCCATAGAGCACAGGTTTGAATCCTACACACTCCTCAAACCTGGCTTCCTACTAATGTGCTTGAGAAAGCAGCAGTCAATGGCCCAAGTGGTTCAGCACCTCCAGCAATTGCAGAAATAGATGGGAGTCCGAAACGCCTGCTATGGCCCGGCCCAGCACAATCACTGCAGCTGTTCAGAAAGTGAACAAGGGATGGAAGATCACTCTCACTACCTCTGTGGTATGCTGCTTTTCAAATCAATAAATTTATTTTAAAACATGGTGGAGAAAACACTTCTGCAGCTTGCCAACAAGGATTCTGTGAGAGTAAGCCAAGGTGGCCATGTGTCCTTTGATGAATTGTCCCTGTTGTCAGCAGGAGCTAGGGAGCTGGACCACTTTGTGGCTCCTGTATTACAATAGCCACGCTGAGGACTCTGTTAGGAGCTGTCAGTGTCCTTGTAAGTGCTTTTCATCCCTCATACTCTCTTAACAAAGGGTTTCATCCTCTCGGGATTGGATGTCTGCTAAGGATTCTAGGATCTACAGCTATGGCCATCTATGCTCCCAAGGAAGAGACTGAGATTTCAAATGTCTCAGAAAACAGGGCAGCCAGGTTTTGTGGGCTCTGTAACACAGTCACTGTAAGTCATCATACAGTCATCTCAACAGGAGGATGCCACCATGGAAAAACACTCCTGAGTACAGAGCAATCTGCTCTGTCACTGTAGCATTTTAAGTGTCCCTGTACAGGGCATGGGCATTGCAGTCAGAGCCATTTTCAGGAGTCCGTGTGGTGGCAGCATCCCCTAACCTGTATACTGCTGCCAAGCCTGGCCATCTGTGTGAGCACCCAGATGCATGACTGGTCCCTGCACATGCTTAATGCTTCCATGATGACTACCATGTAATATATATTCTTTATAACCTCCTACTTGATGTGCTCACTTAGTCTTTTTAAGGACTGGCAAGGTAGGTCTGGTAAGGATGTTACTAGCACTCTGAAGGGTTCTTTCAAAATCATTTCCTGCTGCAAACCTAGAGAGGCAATGGCATTAATCTACCAGGTCTGTCCTTGTCTTTACAGAACGATGAAAATACAGAAATTTCCAAGCTCTCTAACATGAATGAAATTCTTAATACTAATGTAGAAAGCTTAGCTTTTGGAACTGGACAACACACTGATGAAAATATCTACTGAAGAAATGAGCATCTGACAGGAGCTGGTGCCATTGCATGCTGGGCTAAATCTCCACCAGCAGCACCAGCATTACTCATGGGCACCAGTTTGTGTCCTAGTTGCTCCACTTCACATCCAGTTCCTGCTTATGGCATGTGACAGCAGTGGAAGATGGCCCAAATTCTTGGGCTACTGTACTCACGTGGGAGACCAGGAGGATACCTGGCTTCAGATCCCAGGTCCAGTCCTGTGGCCATTTGGGAAGTGAACCAGTGAATGAGGGATTTCTCTCTCTCGCTCGCTCTCTTTCTCTCTCTCTCTCCTACTCTCCCCTCACTTCACCTCTCCCCTTTCTCTCTGTAGATCTTTCAAATACAAATAAAATAATTCTTCAGAAAATTACTTTAACAGAAAATGACAGCTTTTTCAGAAAGACATAATTAAAAGACTAATGCATAATTCTGCAATAAAGTGAACTGAACATGTGTCTGAAAATGCACTGTGCTCAAATAATGCTCTTTAAAGACAATTTTTAAAGTTTTCACTAATATATAGGAGGACCAAGAAACCATTTGTTTAAAAATGTTTATTTGGAAGGCAAAGTTACAGGGGAGAGGAGTGTCTTCCATCTGCTGATTCATTCCCTAAATGGCCACAACAGCTGAGGAGGGACCAAACCAAATCTAGCAGCAGGAATTCCATGAGACTGCAAGGATCCAAGCATTTAGGCCATCTTCTACCACTTCCCCATGCACACAAGCAGGGAGCTAGACCAGAAGTGGAACAGCCAGAATTCAAGCTGGCATCCTTATGAGATGCCAGCTTTGAAGGTCTTGGTTCTATTACTATGCTACAATGCCAACCACAGAATCACATTTCTTAGTTCATGGTAGCTCACGTCAATGATCTCAAAACATGACTGGTTTCTGTTAATACCATATTTTACCTTTTGATTATTTCTCCAGAGTCTAAATGTCCTAGTGGCAGCTTTAGGCGAACAAAAGCTTTATTTTTCCCACTAGCAATGGAAATTTTAAAAGCCAATGTGTTATCCAAACCCATCACTGTTTTTGTTTTGAAAACGGAGCAAAATTATCCTAATATTATCCCATGACTTATGTCAACCATAAAAACCACTTCTGTTAGATGGAGTATTTTAATTATGAAGTGTTTGTTGGTTTCCAGAATCCTAATTTTCTACATTGAGAAGGCACATTTATAAAACAACATGAAGGTAGGAAATGGGGCCAAGGAAACAATTCTTTTAATTTTTTTAAAAGATTTTTTATTTTATTTTTATTGGAAAGGTGGATATACAGAGAGGAGAGACAGAGAGGAAGATCTTCTATCCGATGATTCACTCCCCAGGTGGCTGCAATGGCTGGAGCTGAGCCATCCAGAAGCCAGGAGCCTCTTCCAGGTCTCCCACGCGGGTGCAGGGTCCCAAAGCTTTGGGCCTTCCTCAACTGCTTTCCCGGGCCACAGGCAGGGAGCTGGAAGGGAAGCGGGGCTGCCGGGATTAGATCCCAGGAGTGCAAGGCGAGGACCTTAACCACTGCGCCATCGCGCCAGGCCCCAAGGAAACAATTCTTAAACATGACATTTCACCACACAGCTGGATTCCTATATGCACATTTGCTGGTCTTCAGTATCTGGTAAAACCAGGGCATCCTCCATTTATGGGGCTGGGTCATCTCCCCTTTGCAACCTGATTAGATTATTCTTCAGTTTATCTAACCCCAAGATGCCTGTAACCTTGACTAGCAATTCATGTCAGCTCCTAAATGTTTCAATGTATTCTCAAATTCAGTTATACTGTCACTGAGATCTTTCAACAACTCTGGGAAATAGAATACTAGGGGTTATTTCTAAAACTTAGCTTGTTATGATAAAAAGGCAAGTTAAAACAGTTTGCCCAGATATAAATGCTTAAAACAAACTCTAAATGTTTGAAATATATGGTCTCTTTGTACCAAATATTTTACTTTCTCAGGAGCTCATTGGCCCCACCGTATATTTTTAGAAAATATATATGAAAAATCTAAAACACGCACAAAAAGTAGGATACCCTCATGAATCCCATGCCGCTGCAAAATCTAACCAGTCATAACCCTCAATCGTCTTTTGTAAAAGGTACTGACTGGTTCCCCCTGGGTGGTAGCAAGAGCACAGACTTGGGCCTGTTCCCTTATACTTGCTCCCCTCTGAGGCTACAGTCAGATCTATGTTCAGCCACACTGCAACTGCAGAGCCTCATGTGGTCATAGGGTAGACATGCCACTCAGGTGTTCACCCTCCAAAATAGGGCAAGGATCATGTTCTCCATGTTTGGCAGTGATGCCTTGAATATATTACCAAAAGTGCAGACAAAAAGAATGCAAAACTAGACACAGGACTACATCAAATCTTTATAAATTCCATAGGACATAAATCAACATAGTCAAACCATGAAGTATGAGAAAATATTTACAAATTATATGTCTGATGAGGCATTAACATCCAGAAAATGCCAGGTACCCCTACAAATCAACAACGATAAAAACCTGACTAAAGGGACCAGAACTGCAGCCTATCAGCTCAAGTCCTTGCCTTGCACTCCTGAGATCCCATATGGGCGCCGGTTCTAATCCTGGTGGCTCTGCTTCCCAACCAGCTCCCTGCTTGTGGCCTGGGAAAGCAGTCAAGGATGGCCCAAATCCTTGGGACTCTGCACCTGCGTGGGAGACCTGGAAGAGCTCCTGGCTCCTGCCTTTGGATTGACTTCACTCTAGCCATTGCAGCCACTTGGGGAGTGAATCAACTGATGGAAGATCTTCCTCTCTGTCTCTCCTCCTCTCTGTATATCTGACTTTCCAATAAAAATAATAAATCTTTCAAAAAAACTGACTAAAAAATAAGCAGGGCCCAGCGCGGTGGCGCAAGTGATTAAGGTCCTCGCCTTGCACGCCCGGGATCCCATATGGGTGCCGGTTCTATCCCAGCAGCCCCACTTCCCTTCCAGCTCCCTGCCTGTGGCCTGGGAAAGCAGTCGAGGATGGCCCAAAGCTTTGGGACCCTGCACCTGCGTGGGAGACCCGGAAGAGGCTCCTGGCTTCGGAATGGCATAGCATCGGCCGTTGTGCTCACTTGGGGAGTGAATCATCGGATGAAAGATCTTCCTCTCTGTCTCTCCTCTCTGTATATCTGCCTTTCCAATTAAAAAAATAATAAAAATAAATCTTTAAAAAAAAATAAGCAAAGAACATGGCCATTCTCCAGATGATATATTAAGATGAAGTGATGAGAACTGATGCTCAACAGTAGTAATCAATAGAGAAATCCAAATTAAAACCATGTGAGATATCACGCCATACCCATTATGATAGCAACAATTTAAAAAAGATAATGTTTTGAAAGAACACAGGAAGATTAGAATCCATTTCTTATATTTCAAAGAAAAACATCCAAGTGTCAAAATCAGGAACTCAAAGAGATTTTGTACGCCCATGTTCACGGCAGCATTCTTTAAAATGGTAAAGGGGAGCAAGACCCCAAATGTTCACCAAAGTATGAATGGACAGACACAATGGGATAAATGCCAACAGTATATATTAGTCAGTGTTTACATGAGGAAAGTCCTGTTTCACAGTACGACACACATACACTTGGAGGACACAATGCTAGTGAAATAAAGCAGTCACAAAGAGAGCACATTGTCAAATTCGACCTATACAAGGTCTCTAGAGTGGTCAAACTCTTACAAAGTTGGATGGTGGTTTCCAGTGGCTCTGGGGAGAGGGACAGGAGGATGCTTTCAATGTGTACAAATTTCAGGTCTAGCAGATTGAAACGTTTTAGAGCACTGGTACACAACAATGTGAATATTCTTAATACTACTGAATAGGAAACCAAGATAGTCAATGTGATGCTGTCTTTTACTTCATTATAGGGGGAAACAAAAGGTCAGAGGGTACAGGTAATGAATAAGCCAAAGTGAGAATTTCTAGTCTTTCTTTTTTAAAGATTTATTTATTTTTGTTGGAAAGTTAGTTACACAGAGAGGAGGAGGAGAGATAAAAAGAACATCCATCCACTGATTCACTCCACAAGTGACAGCAACAGCCAGAGCTATGCTGATCCAAAGCCAGGAGTCAGGAGCTTCTTCTGGGTCTTCCAGATGGGTGCAGGGTCCCATGGCTTTGGGCCTTCCTCGACTGCTTTCTCAGTCCATAAGCAGGAGGTGGATGGGAAGCAGAGCCACTGAGATTAGAACCATCTCTCACATGGAATCCCAGCATGCGCATTAGTTGCTATGCTACTGCTCTGGGCTCAAGAATTTCTATTCTTGTAATATGAATAGGACAGAGAAACAGAAAGAAGTTTGGAAAATCAGAAAGAAGAGCCAATTCACAAAATGTCACCTGGAGACAAAATCAATGATAACCACAGATATTGGGCAAGTACTAGAACAGCACTCCAGGTGAAATGACAGTGGCAGATGGCAGGTCCTTTAGTTTAGGCGGTCAGCACTTAACACAAAGACCTTAACAAGCAGACAGGTCAGAGCTGGGGGTAAGCAGTCAGACTTCTCTGTCCAAGACATTCAAGGCTGACCTAGGAAATCTGACACAAAGGAAAAGAAAAAAATCGTACAGAATATATCCAGGTACTGTCCAGGGACACGTCTACTTGGCCTGGGGACCTCCATTCCAGTGCCGTCCACTGACTTTGTCCCGTTTTAACACACCGCCTAGAAACCTTTCCAACCCAGTGTGAGCTTTCACAAGCACTGTGCTGTACTCAGGTTTCCTCTCCATAAACTTCTCCAACGAGATTACATCTTATGCTTCCCACCTCAGGGTCTGTTGTGTGCTCACAAAAAGAACAGTATTAGCAACTGGGGAGCCAGCGACCATTTTTTATTGCTAAATGCTTACAGGGGATATGCCAAGCACTTACAAAATTGAATAAAAGATAAATCTTAAATATCGCTGGAAAAATTACAGTGGATTCATGCATTTAATTCACACTGTTCATGAAAGATCAAGAAAAAATTTTAAATTTGCCATGAAAAGGCTAGAAAATTCACATATCAACATTCCTCCAAATGTGATACAGATAGGGATACTATATGCATTATTTTGAAAAGTTCCACACATTCAGAGTATTTAAAACTGCTGCTTTGACTTTAGTCCACAAATATTTACTTTCTCCTAAAGTATCATTTTTCTGACTTCCTGGAGTATATTCTAGAACTCTGCCTCAAGGTTGACTACTAACTGCTACAAAGATTTCAAAAGCACCTTGTGGGGTCACAGAGGCGGCCATGGTTGGAAAGAGAGAGCAGACCTCGCAGCCTGCATGTCAGTTCCCCAGTCCCTGGGCTCAGCTTCCAGGGCGCCACAGCTTAAAATCATTATGAAGACAGCCCTTAGACAATTAAACAAATTACTCTGAATCAAGAGGACTTAAAATCTATCCCTAACCTGAACAAAAGGTACCAGCAGACAACTTCAAAAATTGAGGTAAATTACAGAAAAGTGTTACAACATGAGTAAGCATTTGCTTGATTTTCGGGCATCCAGAATCACAGCCTGGGTTATTTGAGCAATGCATACAAACGCAGGAAGGTCTTCAAGTATTTCAGTAATGTACCAACCCTCAAAATAGCTTGTGTATGTATAGAGATAGAAACCTGAGTCATTTAAAACTTCTGATTATTCATGATCCTTACAGAAGGCTTACCGTGTTGTGTTTTTAAATAATAGACTACTAAAAATCTTTCCATTTTAAAGAAATTCTCAGTGTGTGGTATAATTATTAATTCTAGACTTCAAAAAAAATTCAAACAGAGACTCTGAGGTAAAATTTGTTTCTATTTTTTTTCAAAATATAAAACACCCGTGGGCAAGGTCAGGGCGAGAGGATGGAGACTTTATCTTCGTAAAGATAGAGACCACGCAGCATAGGACGACTTCATCAGTCAAGGAACATGACATTAACACAATAAAAATGATCTTGAAGGTGTAAAATATTTACATGCAAAATGTTGAAGGATATGTAAAGCCTCAACCTAACAGAAAGGATTAACAACAGTTCCAAGTTCCAAACACGTCCATATTTTCACCACAAGGAAACCAACAAGCTTACTTTTCAAACAACTCCACAGGAGCCCATTTAATCCTTCTAAGCAGCACACAGTTCTTCCCATGTACCCCAACGCAGCAGCCAAGAGCAAGGTATGTGAGTCACACAGTCCCTGGGCATGAATTCTAGCCTGGGGTTTACTGGCTGTGTGACCTTCGCTAAGCAACTGCATCTCATGAAGCCTTGGATTTGGATTCTTCATCTGTAAAATGGGGTGACGCCTGCCGCAGCTCCACCACGAGAACTTATGGTCATGAGCATGGAGGATAGGGCAGTACAATGGCTCATGTACAAGCACTGAAATTCCACATAAGCACCAGTTCATGCCCCTGCTATTCCATTTCACGCCCAGCTCCCACCTTGTGACCTCAGAAAGCAACGGAAGCATGGCCCAAAGCCTTGGGACCCTGCAACCATTTTGGAGACCCTGCAGAGATTCCTAGCTCCTATGTTCAGATTGGCTGAGCCCTGGCCATTGTGGCCATTTGGGGAGTGAACCAGAAGATGGAGGCTACTTCTGTCTGTCCCTCATTCTCTTCATAAATCTAATCTACCATTCCAGTAAAAATAAATAAATCTCAAAAAAAGGAGGATGCGATGCAATACCTCTTTCACATACACAGAACAGAAAAATAGAATTTCAAAAGGTGGTTGAAGACATTGATATCTTTTTCCTAAAGCCTCAGTTTTTGGCAAGCTTTTCTCTAATGGAATTGTTGTGAGCTAGACTCCATAGATGCTTCAGTTCTGATATCCCAGAGAAGGACTACTAATTCCTGATTCAATCTGAAAGGTATTTGTGATGCAGTTTACAAATAATGACCAGACCTCAAAGGTGAGAGTGATGTCTCTTTTCCTTATAACAACTCAGCTTTGCCTTGGCAAAAACTAAAAGCCATGAATACATAAAACTTATACCATTTCATGAGAATTAATTTTTAAAGACAATGTTAACATGAACTCAAGGAAAATAACAAATGTGTTATGAAAAGTGTACACATGAAAATACAGTCACATTCCACTTTATGATACATGGGAATATTCCAAACTCTGACCAGTCTTCCGAATCTCTGTAACATAAATGGAATAAAATTCTAATCTAGTCAAAGACAAAAGAAGAAAATGCTACCTGGCCAAGGTATGGGTCATATACAATGCTGAATATTGAAGATACAGCTATTTGAATTGCATAAATTTAGACAAAGAAGTTCAGATTACTAACTGTATATACTTAAAAGTCCACATTTGGTCGTGTTAGAAGAAAAAAGGGGGCTGTGATCTGGAAGAAATTTGAGCATCACAGGAAAAAAAATCTGACTTCCCTCTGGTGCTCAGCGATATAAAGGGGAAAAGTCTGAAGAAAAAAAAAGGTTAAAATTGTTTTCATACAATGTTAAAGAATGTTTCTAGATTTAAAAGAACAGCTCATGGAGATTTTATCTTTTACCTTATAAAAAGAATTTTGAAATGAAACTTACAAGTTACTTAGCATGCAGAAAAAAACGAAGTGTTATTCATCCTTTAAACTGTGTGTGCATACGTGTGTGCATGCATACAAGAAATTGAAGAATTAATTTAGGAAAATCACACTTATCATTTTAAAAGAGAAGGGTAGGCTTTGGAATGGTGGCTAAGACACTAGTTGAAAGGCCCAGAGTAGTAGCCTAGCAGCTAAAGTCCTCACACTGCAAGTGCCAAGATTCCATATGGGCGCCAGTTCTAATCCTGGCAGTCCAGCTTCCTATCCAAAAAAAAAAAAAAAATTCCCCACTTGTGGCCTGGAAAAGCAGTCTAGGACAGCCGAAAGTCTTGGGTTCCTACATCCATGTGGGAGACCAAGAAGAGGCTCCTGGCCACTTGGGGAGTGAATCATCAGATGGAAGATCTTTCTCTCTGTCTCTCCTCCTCTCTATATCTGACTTTCCAATAGAAATAAATAAGTCTTTTTTTTAAAAAGACACTAATTGGAATGTTCACATTCCATAGCAGATGGCTATACCATTTTGTCGAATGTAATAACCTAATATAACAAAGCCAGATACAACCCAAAACCAAACCTGATTTAAAATCCAGGCTTTGTCCCATTTTCTAGCTTCCTGACACAGCAGATCCTAGAAGGCAGCAGGGATGGTTCAAGTACCTGTGGGAGACATGCAATGTGTCCTCTATTGCCACCTTCAAAGTATGTAGCACCTGACATTATGGACATTTGGCGAATAAACTAACAGATGACAGATCTATCTTTGTCTCTTTGTCTCTCAACTAAATAAAACCAAACTTAAAAATTAAATAGAATTTAAAGAAATTCAAGTGTAACTCCAAATACGGGGTTGTCTAATTAATTTTCAGAAGACAACTCTGTGGAGACACATTCAGGACAAAAAAAGCAATAATACATGAGAAAAATAGAAGTTATAGAAGAAAGTATAGCTTCACTTTTTCATGAGATAATCTACCAAACGAAAATGCTCCAGAAAAAATATATGATAAGATTTACAGAGCTCAGAACAGTAGGCTAGTGGCTGAAGTCCTCACATGGCATGAGCCAGGATCCCATACAGACCCTACTTGAGGTCCCAGCTACTCCATTTCCCATCTAGTTTCCTGCTTGTGGCCTGTGAAAGCGGTTGAGGATGGCCCAAAGCTTTAGGACCCTGAACCCACATGGGAGTCCTGGAAGCAGCTCCTGGCTCCTGGCTCCTGATTTCAGATCGACTCAGTTCTAGTCATTGCGGTCACTTGAGGAGTGAACCAGCAGATGGAAAGTTTTTCTCTCTGTCTTGTCCTCCTCTCCGTAAATCTGACTTTCCAAAAATAAACAAATCTTTAAAAAGATTTACAGAAAGTGAAACTCAATGTAAATATCAGTATGTAAAATACATTCTTATAAACTATCTCTTGCTTCTTTTTCTGACACCAAGCACAGACGTATGCCTTGCTCTGTCTGGGATGGCCTTTCCTTCCGATGCAATGGTCCAATACCTGCTGATTCTCCAACAGTAGCAACAAAGTGCTCTTTTCGCCCATTCCAAGAAATGGGACATCACTTATCTCCCAAACGCAAACCCAAACACAGTAGGGATCCTCCTTTTAACTGAACAAAGTATATTATAATTTGAACACACAGCTGAAATGAAACTCCGACAACACGATCAAACTTTAACATTTCATTAGCAATGAATAATCATATTTTGAAGGTTCTGGAAAAATTATGTTCTGCCAAAGATTCAAACACTGGTATTTTCAATTTACTGCAAGAACAAACATTCCTGCAATCCAGAGAAACTTATCAATCTCTCCTTTGAAAAGGAAAAGAACAAATGCAAAAGCTAGATGGGCCAACAACCAGCTCCAACTAGGGCAGTGGCAGCTGAAAACAGAGAGGCCGATGAACAAAGCTCCCGAGACATGCAGCAAACAAGAAAGGAAGACCTCAGAATGAAGACACTGCACAAGAACGGCAACAACTAGAAAATAATTCTAAATGTCTAGAAAATACTGAGTTTGAGGTGTCCATGGAATACACACACTTAAACCTTAAAACAAGGGTCAAGTCTTACAATGAGTGAACTGCTATGGATGTGTGCTTGGCAAGCAGGCTGATGAATGGGGTGGCTATCCCAAGCAGAATCAATCATGGCAAATGGGTTGCAAGAAGCTTAGAGAAGACAAATATTTAAGAGGCAGGTAAAAGAGCCTGTGAAAAAAACCTACAGAAAAAAAGCACATAGATAAGAATTGGAAAAGATCATTTAAGTGGAAAAAAGTGTCATTCATTTAACTAATATTTACTTTGTGTTCAATATAGGGTCCCTGGGGTCTAGGGAACTGAATTCGTTGTCTGAGGGAGCTCGCAAACCATTGGTCATTAGCGACTTGGTGGAAACACTTGGAGCTACTGCCTACAGTGAAATAAACAACGACTGGGTGGTAAGGAACACGGGCAGTGTTTCCCCAAAGGGATGTTTTGGGCAGCAGAAAGAGGTAGACAGTGAGCCAACGAAAATGAAATTGCTAAAATGAAAGTGATTTTAAAGGAGTTAGGAGAAAAAAAAGAGGGGATTGGGAGAGAAAAGAAAGAAAATTCGATGGGAAAAAGTACTGTTTCCAGGGGTGGAGTATCTTTACACCTTGGAAAGGCAGCAGGATGCACACCTGGCAACCCAGGCAGGTGTTGATAGGACGCACAAAGCTATGGAGTCTCTCTGCTGACCCATGTTTTCCCAGAGCAGGGAAATGACCGTCTTTTGGAAAGGGACATGGGCATGTTAATGTCGGGAGCTTGAGAAGATGAGCGGATACATAGATACATAACCCCTCTGGGAAGAGAAGGGCGGGCAGCCGGGGAACAACCTGTCATTTAACACATGCTGCCATTCCTCTTAGAAAATGAGTGCACAACAAAGCTGCAGGCCTGACAATGTAGATTTGGGGATTCATTTTCAAGGCAGTAAAAGCTGCATTCTGCAGCTTTTTTTTTTCCAAAATGTATTTATGTAGTTAGTTATCTGAAAGCAAGGTTCAGAGAGAGATAAGAGCAAGATAGGAAGAGATCATCCATCCTCTGGTCACTGCCCGAATAGCTATGGTGAGGGCTAGACGAGGCTCAAGCCAGGAGTTTTTTCCAGGGCTTCCAAGTGTTTGGCAGGGGCTTCTGTTGCTTTCCCAGGTGCATGAGCAAGGAGCTGAACCAGAAGTGGAACAGCTGGGACACAAACTGGCAACCATATGGGATGATGGCAATGCAAACAGCAGCTTGACTGATTATGCCACAACACTGAACCCTCACTGAAGGAATTTAAGTCAAAAATAACACGAACATATATGCACTTCAAACTATGTACAGCATTGCTGTACTCAAATACATAACTAAATATGCACCGTATTTCTGAATCACTGTAGAATGTATCCATAAAAGTTGAAATTGAGATCCTATTGTCACAATCAACATGTCATTTATAAATTAAAGAATTCTCTGCTTTATCCTAAGTGATTAAAACCATCTTTACATGTGCAATGAAAAAAAGTTATACAGAAAAACAGGAAACTGAATATACCATGTCCACTGTCTTTATTTACTATTTTTTTGAAACAGATTGTTCACTTATTTGAGAAGAAAGCAGAGGATTCCCATCTTATGGATTACTCCCAAGATGCCCACAACTACCAAAGCTGAGCTGGGCCAAAAGTGGGATCCGATAACTCAATCTAGGTCCCCCACAAGGTTAAGGGGACTGAACCACGCAAGCCCCACGACCTTCTGCCTCCCCAGGATCTTCACTGGCAGGAACCTGGAGTCAGCCCTGTAGGGCAAGTCAGGAAACCAGGCACACTCATACAGGATGCAGCCAACAGACTTGCTGAAGCTAAACAATGTTCCCAAATGTGTCTATGAACTGTCAGTCCCCAGCCCTAACACTGCCAAGCCACAGATAAAGCACACTGATCTTTTGCCTTCAGTCAAATGTAACAAAACCAAATTCCTAAAGTCAAGAAATTGTAAGAAGTGATCAGCTTGAACAAAATGTAAGTCTTAATCTCTGGTCCATACCAAAAATTCCATTTGTTTAAGAAATGCAAAAGTTCACAGCTCAGAAATAACAGTTGGTATGTCCATTCTATAGGATTCAGGTCACTTAGTAACAAAATATTTCTTTCCTATTCTCCCTTCACCCCATCAACACCACTCCCAAAACTTTCTGAACACTCTCTTGATGCTTGCTTTATAACAACTGGAATTTGGCTTTTTATTCTTTTCTGTATTCTGAAGCCTCCATCCCTACAACCTGCCAGTATTAATCCCTCTTTACCATGAAGCAGATGCAAAACATGACACATGAAGATACTTTCTGAGGGCGTGGCTCAGAGAGACCCCGTCAGTGACACCAACACAAGCCACAGACCACTGTTTACTAAATTATTTTTCTCTTGTCTTTTGCTGCTCAACATGCTGATAATGAACATATCTGGCCATATTTTTGGTTCCTTTTCTTTATTTTATAAATACCAAGAGAACATCCACTAAAATCTATCAAACCTTAACTATTCAATCCATCATATATATTTGAATCTACTTTCACTACTTTAATTTCCAGTTATTGGCTACCTGCATACTTATTAGTAGTTTTCCTGTTAACTACATGTTATTGTATAGTTGTTTAATTAAGTAAAGCTTCCAATAAGAAAGCATAAAGTATCTGCCAACATCAGCAGATGATGTGTGAGTATTTAGACACAGTTCCAGGAATGCACCATCAGAACCACTCTGAAACATGTAGATGAATCAAGAAGATATCTGCCTCTTGCATTTGTATAATTAACACTATTTCTGAAATAGTCTGGTTCCCATCACGAGCGATTCAAGTAAATAAAACACAGCCACATTGTCGCCTAGAACTTAAGAAAAAGCATATCATAAAATTTTATCCACAAGAAAAAGTTAATTTTAAAACATACTACGTCAAAGTGAAACAGTAAAGGAAAACACACAGGCTAAACGAGAAACCAAACAACAAGTGCAGACTGAGCTTTACAGAGCAGCACTACTCTTCACCCTCGTTCTCCACAGCCTGGAGATCTCATCTTGACTTGGAACAGACGAGAAAACCCACAACAGTCATCCACCATCCCATGCCATTGTCTTACTCCTTGATAGCTTCAGGAGACAAAGACGGCCTGACAAACCATCAAAAAGTACTAGTTCCACTAGAAAGCAAATTTGCTGAACTATTTCACTGATAAAGATGTTTCCAACTTTATATTTCAGTTTGAAATCTTTCCAGGTCATGATGACTTTGTTTAACACTTTTCTGCAAGATGAGATAATGGTAGGCAGATAGCACGTGGTCTCCAGTAAACAACATGTACTGCTGCCTACTACTACCATCACTGCTTTATATTCATTTCTAATAACTAAAGTCTGACAGTAAACATAACTTCATCACATGGATGAAATTCAGCTTTAGGATGATCCCATTTTATTCAAACAACTTTCAGGACATGTATAAGGTTCAGCAACTTCTGATTCCTTCTAATCTTTAACCAAAGGTACAAATTTGTCCTCTGGAAAATAGATTCAAGAAGCGTGTTTGGACAGTTCTATGGCAAACAACGTTTAGAGACACCATGAAGTACTCGTCATGTGACTACATTCAAAAAAGTCTGTAATCTAGTTTAGTACACATGCTTTGTTATACCTTGGGGACCATGATTTTACAGTGATGGTCAAAAAAGACGACTAGGCAGTGTGGCTTGGACATCCCACACAGTTAGAACTGAGTTAGTGGGAGCATAGCCCAGGGTGTTCTAGCAACATTCAGAGCAGGGAGGATGGGATATCCCCAGGGCAGAGTTCACGTATGACCAAAGAAAAACACAACTATACTGGATCAGAGAAGACTCTAGGAAGAAATATAATATCAAGTCTTAATCATCCTTCAAAGAAAGGCAATAGGAGTTAGCATTACACACTCCTGCCAGCACTTCACATGCATTGCGATATCCACTGCTCACAACGCTCTGAGAGGCAGTATTATGATGCAATCGCTTACATGAGGAGACTGAGGAAGAAGAATTAAATCATTTTCCCTAGATTAATCAGCTAAGTTACTCAAGGCCTGCAATTTCAATCCACTTTAGCCACAATGTCCCTTTTCTGAAAAACCAGACTATGATATCTACAATTTTCAAAACACAAAAATAAGATACATGTAAATGAACAGTTAAAGAATGCAATGGAATAAAATGTAAACAACTGAGAGCTTGTGGAAGAGAATGCCATAAAAGCCGATTTTTAGCTGGCCTTAATCCAAGAACTTACAGAATGGAATGGCAGCAGAAAGGCCGAAGATGGAGAACATTCGTGGACAAGCCTTGGTGCAGTGGTTCAACACCCCCTAGGATGCCCACACTGCGTATCATGATGCCTGAATTCAAATCCCAGTCCTACCTGCAAATTCCAACTTGCTGAGGATGGCTCCAGCAGCTGGGTCCTTGCCACCCACGTGCAAGAACTGAACTGAGTTCCTGGATCCTGTTTTTTATTTTGTCCCTGCCCCAGCCTTGGCTTTTCTGGACACTTGGGGAGAGCCAGTGGTTGGGGAATCACATCTCTCCACATCTTACTCTGTCTTGAAAAAAAATTTCCAAGTTCAAAACCAATTTTAACATTAGATAAAAGCTTTCCCTATATTCTATTATCTCAGTGCTCATCTGTAAGGGGAAAAATAAACTGCTAAAAATTTTATTGAATATTTATTAGCATGTTTTCTTATTTTCCAAACGGGGCATATGCCTGGCTGCAGACACAAACAAACAAGTTTAATAAAAGGATATAAATTTAATTATTCTGCCTCAGTTTTGTTGTTTTGTTTTTCATGATGATATATCTGGACAAATCTATTGAGTGAAAACTACTTTTTTGAGACGTAGGAATTAAAACTAATATCTCGTCATTAAGACTTGTCTTCACACGATGAAGTATTTCAGATTCTGTGGCATCTGATGACTACTTTGGAAGCAGCACTTGCCTGACATCATATTGATGTTCCTCAACTGCTGAATTCTCCTAAATATACAATCTCTACTCCTCATGTTTGCAACTTACATCATCCAATTCTCAAACCTCATTTACTTTCCTCTCCACCCACAGGAGTAAAGATTTTCCCATAAGGGTAAATAATTTGGATATGAATTAAACCAACAGCCTTGTGAATGTTAAATTCACTTATCCTCCCTTTTCTGCATTTACCTGCAATACTCCCAACCCAGTGTAATCAAGTGAAAAACATTATCTGTGAGGAGAGAATGAGGACAGAACACTTTTTGCCTCTTCTCCACAAGGGAGTTTTACCAAGGAGGCAGAATCAAATCAAATCACCAAGTTTTAAGTAGTTACAGATGAACATCCCTAAAAGGCTGCTGTTCACAATGCAAACCATTAACCCAGCTCCTGGGACCCAGAAAGGAGAGATTTATCATTGGATGAAACAAAATACTATTACCACTACTACTAACAATAATAATTGTGAAATCTCAACTATGCCCTTCATCAGTCATTTCTACACAATTAAGTAATTTGCTCACAGTACGGGCAAAATCACTCGAAAATATTTTATTTACTCTCAGATTTTTCAAACATTAAACACCTACTTAGTACTACCAATGAACTGTTTTTCTGAGGGCCTTGACACTGGACTCTCTTGTTTAAAGGTTCATCATCTTTATGCCACCTGGTTTGAGATCTGGCTGCAGAGCTGCCACAAGATACTGATCAAAGTGTTCAACAGAGCCAGAAAGCCAGAGCTGAGCACATGAGGATCCCAGGCCTTGGCATCTTTGTTCTAAAAATAAGTATGCACAACAGGATCTTTTGAAATAATATCTAACCTAATAAACTGAGGTGAGGAGAAAGCTTTTCCAAGAACAACACCATACACATGATAGGACATACGATAAAACAATCTTGTTGGCTTCAGTGGTGGAGAATCCCTTACGGAAATGGCATCAATGTTGTGGCGCATCATCTTCAGCTCATATCAGAAAAAATAAGCTTGGAAAACAGAACAGATGGAAAGCCAAGGGTTTCTTTATCCAAAGAAGCATCAAGCAGCATCTCTTATTGTGAGTATTACACATTTAAACGTAAAGGGTAATCCACGTGGAGCTTAACCCTCCCACCTTCCAATTGGACTTGCTCTGTTCAGGCTGATGGGACCATAGTTCAAATTTTTCACAAAAGGCAAGGATCCAAATCACTTCCAGATCTGCCTCTTGGTCTGAAATTCTTGCATTAATGAAATGATATAATTACAGCAATAGTGAAGTATGTTGACATGCTTATCAATTAACATAGCTTCAAAAAGAAAAACAGTTATCCCTAAAGGAAAAGAGAAAATATAACAACATAACAAAATGCTGTCGGCCTTCACCTCATCTGTAAATAATTAGACAAATTTAAGCTGATTTAGAAGGGGAGGAGAAAAACTGAAGAGATAGGATTACAGTGTTTTTCACTTTGATGTACTAAAAAATGAAGATGTCAAGAAGTTTAGTGAAACAACAAATATTCATGCACACAAGAAACCATCAGCAGCACTAAGCTCCCTGCCTCATTCTTCATATGGCTGTGGTTAATACAAATGATGAGAAATATTGTCTGCAATTCTATGATTAGAGCAAAACAAATGAAGAAACAACTATATTTCACTCTCCTGGGACTCAGGACAACCTTTTCCGCTTTTAGTCCACTTGATCTCATCATTTACACTTCTGAAAACATTAACTCCATGAGGGAAATTCACAAAGCTCATGAAAAGAAGAATTAAAAGTTTGCATATAGGGGATCTTGAAAAAGTTTGTGAAAAATGTATAAGAAAAACTTATTCATAGATTTCCAAGTTCTTGCCAAAATAAACTTATAATTCCTGCATCCACAAAGTCTTTGAATCATGCTCATATGTGAAACATTAAAGATTTGGTCAAGATACTTCTTAACATATTGTAAAATAAAATTGTGCCTAACTGAAAATTCTTTAATAGTTAACAATTAGGGCATGAATTCCACTGGAAGAACGGTTCCATTTTATACCCTCTAAAGCTTATTAAGTTTTATAGCACTTCAAATTACTTTCTATAAACATTTTCTATTTTTTTAATAATAAAAATACTGCATTATGCAGACTCACTGAAGAGTACATATGCATGGCATTAAAGTATACAGCAATTTCACTATTCAGAGATCATTTTTAATTACTGGTTAATTATTCTATTTCATACACATATAGATATTTGCTTTATTTTCTAAACTAGTATCTAATGTACATTCTGTGATATATTACTTTAATATTATCTGTCCCACTGAGAAGAGTTATCCTGTAGTATAAATAAAATTAAAGAAGTAAGCAGGCAACTTTTTCATAGATTTGGGGTCTATAGAATGCTAGCTATTATGCCTTAGGAAAGCAAATGGCAATGAACTGCGTTGCAAGTAGATTCCCAAAGCTGCTTGCCATTTAACATTTCCCTGGCTCATTTATTAGCATTCAGTGTGGGAAACACAGAATATACAATATATAAGGACAAAAAATCCATATTATTTCCAAAACCATGATCTTAAGGTTGTAACTTATATTTAAAGCTTCTGATAGTATACAACAGATGTTTTCTAAGTTCTGGTTATTGTAACATAGAAATCTCATAACAAATAGATGACTATTCATTCAGAACAAAGTGCTAAACTTTTAAGGAAAGTGTTAGTATAACTCCCTAAGACACATATTTCTTTCTTTCTTTTTTTTTTTTATGGTTCCTTCTTTTGCCTCAAAAGGTGACATTTATTCAAAGGAAAAAAAATGACAAGATGTCCATCCCTTGAGTTCCTCCTCTGGCCCCTCCTGCTGCTTCTCAGTCCCTGGAGGACTGAACCCCAGTGGGGGCTCCACATCAAGCCAGCACCTCAGATGAGGTCAGCAACATTGAAGGATCTTTTCCTTATGTTCAATTAAAGAGAGCTCGATTATCACGTGTCCTGGTGAAGGTCCCTTTGGTCAAAACTGTTGGGAATTCTGATTCCCTCCTGGATATTGTTTCTCAATTCTTTCTGTAGACTAGGAAAATTTTTCCTTATTTTTTCATTAAATATACCTGTAATCTCAGCTTCTCTTTCTGTACCATCTGGTACTCCTATAACTCTTATATTTGAACTTTTCATTGTGTCTTTCAATTCCTGAATACTGTTTTTGTTTTTTTTGGGGGGGGGGTGGTTTGGCTTGACCAATCTCTGCTTCCAGTGTTTTGTTTCTTTCTTTTTGGCGACAGGAATTATATTCCGATTCTGAGATTCTTTCTTCTGCTTCATTCATTCTATTTTGGTGACTCTCCATGTGACTTTTAATTTCCTCCATTGTATTCCTGTATTCCTAACTTCTTATATATCAGCTTTTGTTTGATTCATTTCCCGTGTGACAAGATCATTAAGTTTCTTGAACTCCTGTATTACATGCTTCTTGTTGTTGATAAGAAGCTTTATAACAAGTGTTTTGAATTCTGTATCCCACATTTTCTCAATGTCTTCCTCAGTTAACTCTCAGGTTGGCAAAGGCTTTTACTCCTTTGCAGGGGAGTCTTCAGTATTATTCATTGTACCTTTGTCTCTTTTGCTCTTGGTCATTTTCTTCTAGTTATCAGATTCTTTTCCTTGGGGCAGGTTTCTAAGCTGTATCACCTACAGTTCTACAATTCGATTTTACTTATTCTGATTTGCACACAGCTGTTTGTTTACAGTCACTTGTGCCACGCCCTCCAATGAGTTCGAGGTCTAGGTTCCTATGTTAGACTTTCATTCATTCATTTTATCCCTGAATGTAAATGGTTTAAACTCATCAAACGTCATAGATTAGCAGACTGGATTTAAAAAAAACAAAACCCATCTATTTGTTGCCTACAGAAGACATATTTCACCAACAAAGAGCAATGGAAACTATAATTTTTAAATTTATTTAATTTCATCTCTTCAAAACACTTTCTTCCTCATTAAATTCTTCACTAACAGATCATACAGTAGCATCATTTTTTTCAAGATGCTTTTTCATTTTTTTTCATTTCTTCAGTGACACATTAGTCATTCAGTAGCATGTTATTTAACTTTTTGGCATTTTTAACTTTTTTTCTTTTTGTTGATTTTGTTTTGTGGCTTTTCATTTGAGGAAACGTGCAGTAACTGCAAAATGGAGACTATCATATCCAGTAGCATGTTATTTAACTTCATGGCATTGCAAATTTCTATTTTTCTTCCTGTTGATTTTGTGTTGTGTTTTTTCATTTAAGGGGGTGTATATATAGTAACTGTGTAATGGAGAAAATCATATCCAGCTGCGAGGATACAATGCAGTATGCATCTCTACTTCCAGATCAAATATGGACTCCCAATGAAACTCTATCTAGACATTAGGGTGCTGGACTCTTTGCATTGTCCATGCCTGCAATAAATGGACAAATGACCATTTATGAAGAATAGTAATAATATAGAGGAACTCACTGTGGGGGGCAGGGAACTTGAAGAGCGGGTAAGTGAAATCCAAAGGCCTATGGAACTGTATCATAAAATGATAATACTAATTTTAAAATGCCATAGATTTGGTCCTTGAAACAATGGCTTAATATTTCATCAGCTTCATCTAGATATCTTAATGTATTTGGGAGACAGGTATTTCTAGTTAAGTATGTCAAATACATGGCCAGGATCCTCACAATGATATGGGGAGCTTCCATTTGCAGTTTCTGCACCTCAGCATGCACGCTGTTACCCCTGATGTAAGCGTGACAGGATGCACCCAAGTAATCTCTAATGTCATGACCACCTTTTGTATCTGCTGGGTCAATTCACTCGTGCGTGCTAAAACCAGGGCCTGGGCAGCCTTAAGGTCCAGCTCAGTCTGCTGCAGAATTGATATGGACACTGTGGCCATTTTCCCCATCCCAGATTGGGCTTGAACAATCACATCATAACCCTTGATATAAAGAAGACTTTTACGCTGCTGAATGGCAGAGGGCTTCTGGAAACCATATGCTTAGATGCTTCGCAGGAGGGACTCAGAGGGGTTCACATCATCAAAGCTGTCCAGAATCTCATTTTAGTTACTGTTGATGACACCATTGGGCTCCATCCCATCGGGGCCAGTGTCTCTGGAATACTGACTCGCAGACATGATCTTTACGAACTTAAGACACACATTTCAAACAGCACTTTTCTACTGAACTGTGTCAAGGGCGGGTTGTCATTTCCTTAGTATGTATTAATTTGACACAAATGTAAATCATTTTAAATTTCATCTTCATGTCTTTGTATATGAATAACACTGGATCTGTTTTCCTCTTTTATGAGTTATTTTTTTAGAAATAAATTTATTTTATTTTTGATAATGTTTACATAGCTGAGAAGGATGCATGGCCATACTGAGCACCAATCAGGGTGGGAAGGGTCAAAGAACACAGGTAAGTATATGAGAAAATTGCTTCCATTTTTTTTCCATGAAGTATCTTGAGCAATTAGGCTATATGGGGAGAAGCTATTCTCAGAAGCCCAACTCCATCAGGACCCAGAGATGGGGGATGGCCATTCACTGTCATCCTGCAGTTCCCAATGTGGAGCATGCTTTGAAGGTATTGCTTAAGTGATTTTGATAATTCTGAGACGCTGTTGATTTCATTGCTCCAAGGTTGAGAAAATCCTTCCAAACTCCATTGGCTGACACAGTCCACCTTAAAGTCTCCACTCACCTAGATACTTGCTGTGAAACCTTGGTGAGAAGACTAATCCAATTTTTTCTGTCCTCCATCTTCCACCACGGTACTGGAAGTCCTCTGCAGGCCTCAGTGAGCTGACACATGGGATGTGCATCTGAATGTGCTGTCCACTGCACAGCTGCAGCAACCCAAGTGCCCCATTCTGACACATGCACTCCATGAACAAATCCTTTGATTCTCCTTCTGGGTGGAGGTCTGAATCCTGTGGTCCAGCTAGGGGGCAGAAGGATGGCAGGAGTTCCCAAGATCACTCCTAGGTGATCCCAGACCTAATTCCTATGTGTCAATATCAGGTACAGCTCAGTCCATCACCCACATCACCCCCCCCACACACACACACACACATACACTGGTGGTTGCTCTCACCCAGTCAGCACTGCCACCAGCCCAATCTCATACACAAAGCAATGGACGCTAAAGCCAAGCCTAACTATGCTCACTGCACACCCTGCCCTCAAATGGAACAGGGTACCAAGACGACGTCAAGGGAGATTACTCCAGCTTCCCTAGTAAAATGGCACCTCCGTGCAGCCAGAGGTCAGCCCCACTGTCTAGCTCGTTCAAGTGCATAGGCCTCAACAAGCAGTGGACCTGACCCAAGGAACAGACTGCACTCCCTGTTTTGAAACAGCTCAGGTATCTATTTCATGAGTTTCTTTTTCCAAACCCAGTCTTTAAGACAAAAGAAGTACCTGAAAATTTCAAGTAACTGAATGTCCACCTTTCCACCCCACTTATTACTATGAAGCCGAGGGGCATTCTTTGGTTGATTATCCATACCTATACCCAATCTTCATTGGTCTTTTAGAAGAAAACTACAAGTTGTGTCAGCAACTATAATCAAATGCTGATTTTTTTAAAGTTTGGTTTTCAGTTGGCAAATAATAATTGCACATACTATGAGGTACAATGCAACATTTCAATGCACACAAGACCATTGCAAAAATTTACGGGTAAAAGAATCAAACAAGTCAAACTGGGTAAAAAAAAAATTGAAATCCATGTGAACAAAGACTAAAAGTTATACTTTAACATTTTATTCATCAAAAAAACTAATTCTCATTTTCCACAAACTTTCTGATGTCCCCAAAGAGACATACATCCTAGGGATCCTATCGGGTCTCCCTATATTTTAAATATAAATAAAGTCTGTTTATTTCACAGTCAAGGACAAGACTCATTTGACCCACTTGTGCAATCTCATTTATGTTAAAGAAATGTATAAATGCTGAAAAAGACCACCACACAGGAGACGAGAAGGCACTGCTTGTCTGCAAGTGACAAACATGACAGTGGCAGTATCATAAGTGCCTTCCTTCAGTGGTTGCTGGCGCCAGAAAAGGGAGATGTGAGCGGGCCTTCCTGTAAGCAGAAGTTGAAGGTGATTAACAAAAAATAAGCACGACTCTCTACCTCCTGGGTTTTCTTATTCATGTGTCTTTTGTGAAGTGCATGGCAATGTTTTCACGTTTCTACCAGCCTAAGACCACACAGGCAGACTAAACTCACTGGCTTATCACTGATGACCATCATGATGTTGGCAAATCTGAAGTGCTTGGATCCCACTGTCTCCTAAATAACACCAAACAGAATTTCTGCGCAAAATTCACTTTTATGTCCACATACCTCTGGCAGAATTAAATGAGGGAAAACTGGTCAAGTAATCAAGCAGAATTAGAGAGAAATGTGTCATGAGACAAAGACAGGGAAGGAGTATTTTTGCAAAAGCCTCTGCTGGACTCACATGACAGGTAGGGATCCACCTGTTCAAAAACACATAAGAAAAGTTTGGCAAGAACAAGCCATTGCTGCAAGCTGGGAGAAACCCAAGCCGCCTCCTGGCTCTGCAGCTTCCCAGAGCTGTGTGCCTGGAGCAAGTGAATCTCTCTCTGATTCCCATTTCTAAATGGCTCAATGAAGACAATAACATCTGCTTCACCAGATGGTTATCAGATTTAACAATAAGAGGTAACACAAGAACCAATAAAAGCTATGAAATAAGAGCTCGTTTCATGTTTGGTGTGACCATCTTCCTCAGAGCATTCAAAACAGTAAGAATTGAATCCTACTTCAAGATGACAAAAGGAGGTCTGTGGTAGTCACTGATGACAGTTTGGTAGCAAACACTAATTTGCTTACCAATCCACTCTTATATCTGGATAATGTAGTTCACACCATCCAATATGTTGGACATATTGTGAGATTAAAGAATGTGAAAGCTTTGTCCTCATCAACCATAACCAAAGTTCTGAAAGAAAAAACTGGATAGCCTACTGAGGTGGAGATGAGCAACCAATACTTTTGAAAGCAGCTGCTAAGTTTAAAAGCTGAACCTAGAGCAAATATGTCAATGGCTTGGTCTTTGGTTGGCCTTTCTGAAGATACAGTATCACATTTGTTACTTTCAGAGTGACTATAGGGCTTTACCTGCTTTCCATGGACCAAGAAAAGGTTGTCTGTTTACTGCAATATCCAGAAGAGTCTCAAAGACAATATCCTTGGGTACCTGGTAATTTTTAATGAATGGCTAGGGACACTTGAGAATACAAAGTATGTTTTCAATGATCTCCATTTCACATACAAACACATAGCATTAATCAATGACTAACATACATGGAGTTTCCCAATTAATCAATACCTATGCAAATCAAGGCCATATCATACTATCAGAAGGCTTCCATGTACAATCCCAGTGCTGTATGTTGCTGCTGAGAGTCACTGACAAACGAAATTTCTGGAGACTGCTTTTGTAGCTGGGGTGTACACAGCAATGCCACACATAATTACAGCAGTATATTTCCTGAATTTTTCCCACTATAGCCATGCCAACATATTTTCATGTTGAAATTCATATTAAAATTCTGACAAGGTATTTTCTAAACATTTTGATAAAAAGAAAATTATGCTCATAATATTTTCTCTGTTAGATGAACAAGATTACACTCGGATACCATGTCAACGTTTTCTCAGTTCAGGATTTGAAGAACTGTTAGAAAACAGATTACATAGCATGGAATTTAAAGAAATAGGTAGCAAAAAGAAAAAGCATCACTTGCTCAAATATTCAGATTTTAGGGATTCTTTGTGCAGGGGTGGGAGAGGAAATTATAAGATACTTTTCTTTTCACTTCATAGTCTGCAGGCTTTTAAAGTCCTTTCGTGCATGAAGGTAGCCCAAAGGAAATGCAAATAATGCTAACACAAGGCTTCAAGTACAGACCAACAGGAAAGAATCTAGCTAAGTATGTGAAAAGAAATGAAGAAAATGACTGAGTGTCACTGAGGGTCACTAGAATGAGAAGCTTTCTGACTGACATGTCTAAGATACCTTAGGACATAAGCAAAATTTTCTTAAAGACGGTTGGAACAACTGCATAGTTATTTATTAAGCATTTGCTCTAAAATTTCAAGTTGTTAAATTCATACAGAATTCACTCTTCAGTAACAACAGCATTTCTGCAATGATTTGGAGGAATTGACAGTGGAGTATGTAGTATGTTCAGGAAGTGCTTAAGATCAAATATCAGTAACATGGGGCTTCCGGGTTACCCAGGCTCTTTTTCTCCCAACTTTACCCCAACACATCCAAAAAGAAAAATCAATCACTAGGCTGAAAACTGGAAAGCTTCTTCTGGGCATCTCTTCAACACGTACCATAAAATGTACTCCACTCAAAAGTATGAATTCTGAATCACATATTCATGGCAATAAGAATAACATATATAGGGCCCAGCGCAGTGGTGCAGTGGCACAGTGGTTAAGGTCCTCACCTTGCACGCCCAGGATCCCATATGGACGCCGGTTCTAATCCCAGCAGCCCCACTTCCCTTCCAGCTCCCCTGCCTGTGGCCCAGGAAAGCAGTCCAGGACGGCCCAAAGCTTTGGGACCCTGCACCCTCGTGGGAGACCCGGAAGAGGCTCCTGGCTTTGGATCGGCATAGCATCGGCCTTTGCGCTCACTTGGGGAGTGAATCATCAGACAGAAGATCTTCCTCTCTGTCTTTCCTCTCTGTATATTTGCCTTTCCAATAAAAATAAAATAAATCTTTAAAAACAAAGAATAACAAATATAATAAAACAATTTTTCTACGCTTTTCTTGAGCAAAAAAAATAGCATAATCACTTTCATCTTTATCAAAAACTTTAATGTGAGTTTAAAAATATAGTAGAAATTTGGTTATTTGCTATAAAGCAAAACCCAATTAAGATCAACAGATATATAGGTAAATCTATGTATACACATATTTACCTAGAGGAACTTTATAATAGAGACTAGCATATCAAGAAGTGAAGATACACTGCAGTATGCATCTCTACTCCTGAATTAAAAATGGACTCCCAGTGAAACTTAAATACAGTGTGACAGCAGGATGCTGGGTTTTCTACCATTGCCCCTACCTACAACGTCATGTTACACTTAAACAGAATGATGGATTTGTGACTGCTGCTGAACGACTACACTTTTGTGATAACATAGGAGAAAACTGTGGCGAAGGGTGGAATGGGAGGGGGTAAGGGGAAATACCGGAGCCTACAGAACTTTACATGTAAAACAGAAATTTCTTAAAAATTACAAAATATTTGTGCTCTCAGCTTTACATGTGAATACAGTAATTAAGTTACTGACTGTGGAGGTAAAAATCTTACATGTCTGACAGTTCTACAGGTCAAGTTTCAAGCTGGAATGAGTCTTTCCTAAGAAAAGTTTTATTACCAAACAATTGGCCATTTCTATGCAATAAACAAAATTTTCTCATTTTTTAATATATCAATGACATATCACTTCAAACCAATGCTTCAGATAAAAATATTTAATGGTATGTATCTTTAGTTTGCAGGCCTCTAAAAGTCTGGAAACTCCACACTGGAGACCATGAAGCTACAATATATTACATTCTAAAAACAAAATATGACTAGTAAGAAAAAATCAGTTATTCACAGACTTTCAATTTTAAACCACCTAATATTTCTTTGTCGAAATCCCAGAATTTTTCCTGTAGCTGGAATTCCACACATGGTCTCCATATTCCCCAAAGAAATGCCCTTTCCAGATGAGTTCCTCAGAACAGAACTACGTTTCTTCGAAGTCAGCAAGCTATTTATAAAGACTACAGTAGCTCCCAAGGGAAGATCAATTGGCAAGTATGAAATTACTTTAATATATAGTCTAAAAGTTGTTCTGCCTTTTTTGGGAGAGGAGGAGGAGAAATAGGACAATGGTAATCAAAAACAAAAGAACATGAAATTCACTCGTTTTAATACAAGAGTCTGTAAGAAACATTTCAAGAAGGCTTAAATTATAAGAACACACTACTGATGGATTAATCTTCATGAGTCTGTAAAACATTTGAACCTCCTACTCAACAGACATGTAAAAGGAGAAAACCAGTAATACACTGTTAAACCCACAACTACCATTTGGAATTAGAAAAAGTAAAGTCTTAAAATGTAAGAACATCTCATTTTTTATATATAAAATATAGCTTACCAATTTATATTGGTGTTTTGAGCTACAGTCTACACTAGTGTACTATAAAATTTAGAACTGCTATTTTTCAAGAGGTTTATTTCCTTAAAGAGTTACAAAGATTGATCTTCCATGCACAGCTTTACTCCCCAGGTGCTTACAAAGGCAGTGGGCCCAGCCAAGGTCAGGAGCTTCCTCCAGGTCTCCTGCAAGGGTTCAGGGGCCCAAGCACTGGGGTAATGAGCCAGCAAATTAAAATTCCCTTCCTATTCCCTTTCCTTCCCTTTCCCTCTGCCGATTCCCTTTTTTCTAAGTAATTACATAATCTTTTTAAAATAAGCAGCTACTAAGAGCAAAAGGGTATGTCTCTTGAAGTAGGTTTCAGAGAAAAACTGAGCTGGAGAAGTTGTTTCAAGGCAAGCATACAGAGAGAAGGATCTGCCTCAGATAGACAAGTACACTCAGAGGAACCTCTCAAGTGGCAGTGATTAACGTGAGGACTACAAGTGTCCAATATGCCCATATGTACAATGAAAGGTCAGATTTGGGTGGAGAAAAAACTTTGTCACCATTTTCACGCACTTCTAGCACTTCCTTTAATGAGGAACTATAGGTAACAACCTGTGATCTTTCCAACACCTGTGACCTTAACATCAGTGGAAACTATCAACATTTTCATATCACATCTAGCTGCGGAGTGTGGTCTTTTCATTTGTTGAACTCTTAGTGGTGCATTAAGCCTTTGGCTATGATGTAATTTAAAAATAAAAAACAAATCACAGCTATTGCAGACAACCTACAGTAAAGTTTACATACATAATTCCTTTTCAATTAAGATAGCAATGTGCCCTTAGAATGTACCGTTTAACAATTAATAAACATATAGACATCCTAATATCATAAGTGATTTTCATTATTTCAGAAATTGTATTTCATTGATTTCTTTTGTAGTAAATATTTTTTCATTAAAAAAAAAATCATCCTGAGAAGTTGATCCCTAGGCTTTCCTGGTCTGCAAAAGGGATCCAGGGCACAAAGAATATTAGAACCCCCTGCTCTGAAGCAAAAGAGAAGGGCTTTACAAAATAAAGACAGGAAGGATTATGTTGTAATCTCCTGCCATTGTCTGGCCTCCACTCAAAGCCTGTGCTCACTGGGGCTCTGCTTTCCCAGTGTTGCGGGCGGGTGACTGAAGGAACTGCTTCAGCAAGAACTCAGAAAAGGGTGAAGACAAAACTCTTCATGGGTTCTGACTAAAGGGTTGGAACAAGCACAGGTAGAACACAACATACCCCATGATAATAACTGGCAATAACTGTTCTAAACATTCCCTTGCCACCAGCTGTCAACCTGCTTTCTAAGAGTGCCTCCCTGCTCCAGCTCCTGCTGTCTTCTCATTCTCCTATTCCGCAGTCCTCTGTCTAGAACAGTTTCACAGAAACCACAAGTGTCCCCACATGCACACATTCATTCTATGTTATCATGCTCAGACCAACTGCTTTCATATGCACAGGCTCACTTTGTTGTCCTAACAAGGTCAACGGGTCGTGCACCTGCTGAAAATGAGAGCCCCTTCTTTGTTCTACCTCCTCCTCTGGCCAGCACTGAGGCACACACCTTCTGCTGTTTCCCTTTGCTCTGAGATCTCCCTACTGGATTAGTCTCACCAGCCATTTACTTTAATTTAGTAATGTATTTTTTATGTGCAACAGACATTAAAAACTGCACACATCTATTGGATATCAAGCGCAGTTTCAACATAAACATACATCATATAACATCCAATCAGAGTAAATGGACCTATTTCCTTAAATACTGAACATGTCTTGTTGGTGAAAACATGAAAAATCCTATCTTCTACTGTTTTTTAAAAAACAAATGAAACACATTTTTCTTAATTTCCTATTCCAGCTATCACCCATTTCTCAGTATCATTTTTGCTACAGTTTCTATTGGCTGCGTGCAATTTCTGCCCCCGACTGACTCTCCTGCCCTTTCTTAAAATCAACCTGATCACTTTCCCTCAGTGCTCCAGTAGCTTCAGCCAAGGCCATCAGTTTACCCTGCTTGTTGCCAGCAGCATTTAACTGCAGTTATCAGCTCCTTCTCCTTGAGACACTTCATCACAAGGTTGCCAGGACACAAATTCCTCCTTTCTCCTGTAGCCAACTCCTTCTCAGTTTCCTTGTTGGTCCCTCTTATTCCCAAGTAGTAAACCTTGTAGTACCCTGACCTCATTCTTCATACTGCTTTTCAGTCTATACTCACCCCTACATGGTCTGTTCAACCGAATAGCTTTTAGGTAAAATCTACATGCTAACAAACCTCAGATATTTTTTCTTCCAGCCAGCCTCCATCCCCAAATGTCAACCTCACATATTCATTTTTTTTAAGATTTATCTTGTTTTTATTGCAAAGTCATATTTTGCAGAGACACACAGAGAGAAATATCTTCTTTCTACTGGTTTATTTGCCAAGTGATCACAGCAGTGGTAGCTGAGCCAATCCGAAGCCAGGAGCCAGGAGCTTCTTCTGGATCTCCCATGCAGGTGCAGGGTCCCAAGGCTTTGGGCCATCCTCAACTGCTTTCCCAGGCCACAAGCAGAGAGCTGGATGGGAAGTGGAACAGCTGGGACAGTAACCAATACCCATATGAGATCCTGGCACATGCAAAGTAAAGATTTAGCCATTAGGCTATAATGCTGGCTGCACATACTTTTTCTATCATCTTGGAGTGTCCAAAATTTCATTTCCTGTTTCACCCCTATCTTCACCTATCAAATTCATTTGGTCCCTTACTTTAGAATTCCATCCCTTCATCTGGAAAAACTCTGGGAACTGCTTTTGCTGCCTGTGCCTCATTTAGCCCCCATGTCAATTCAAACCCTTTCCATTCATCCTTTCAAGTGCATTGAAATTTTAAATCTCTCCTCACTGGCTGCACACCTCCCCAGCCCACCTGCAAATGCTTAGGTAGCTCCCAACAGGACTCTCCAGTCCCACCCTTCATCCTAGCACTCCACTGCAAGCAGTGGCCAGGGTGGTCTTTATGAGGCCAAAGTAACTCATGATGTTCATTTGATAAACCACGATAGCGTGGTTCCCTAGCATAGAAAGTAAACGCTAATGTCCTTTGGACTGAAAGGCCAAGCCCGAGATGGCTACCTCCCTGAACTCGCCCTTGCCACTTTTCTCACAGTTCATTCCACTCCAGGCAGCTGATCTTGTCGGCCTGGCCTTCTGTCAACTGGCCTTGACTCACCCGCACATGTTGCTCACTCTGCAAAATGATCTATATCCAATGTAAAGCAAATCATACTTTATTCCTCATACAGACAACTGTAGTGATTAATTCTCTGAAACAACCTGTTTACCTTTCTGTACTTCTCTGAATGAAATGTATTCCAATGAAGTATAAAAAACAGAATTATTCCATGTCGTAGTTCAATGAATTTTAATTACACTCGAAAAGTAGATTTCTTAGATTAAATCAAAAAGCTTAGCTAAAATTTAACCTCATGTCTCTTCTAACTCCTAATAGAATCCTAATTATGACAGGCTAGAACAATTATATCAAATCATCATTCTCCATGTTTATTTCCACTACAAAAACAGCTCTGAAATAATAATTTTTAAAGATTCATACAGAATCGAAGGAGAAAAGTAATTCTTCTAAATTCCTTCCCCACATGCCTGTATCCTTTATTAAGCCAAAATAATAACATTACAAGACTACATAAATAGATTAGACACTAATAATTTTATTTGTACTTTGAACAGAATTTTAATTAAAAATTGGATTTTCAAAGTTTAAACAAAAAAAAAAAAGAAAATTTCAGCTACAATTGAAACTAGTAAGAGTCTCAATAAGTTCTGAAAATAATCTTTCCAAAAATAAGAAATTCCCTGGGGTATTGTCAGGCTTTGCTTTTCTAAGCTAATAATTCGTTTTGAACTGTCATATTTCAGCAATCACTAATACTGAACCAACATTATCTCTTAAAGTACATATTAAGCCTAGGAAAAACATTCCTGCCTATAACTTTCCTATAACTCTTTGCTTTTCAGTTTATATAGTTAAATCCCCTAAGAAGCACATCAGCCATAAGATATTATTTCACAGAAGTCAAATTCATGACATCTGTAATGATTTAGCTTCATTCATCTGATTATTGGTAACAAGCAGCTAAGCTAGAAGAGCCAAAAACAATTACTCATTTCGCTGTTCCCTCTCTGTCCAGTCTGCACCTTCCCTGAAGAAGGAAAGTCTGTGGGGTTCTGGTTCGCTGCTACTCTCTCAGGCACATTCATTAACCTTATAAAGTTGTACTCCTGATTAGTCAGGAAAAAACATGACACGTGTTTTATCAGTGATTTTACCCAGAGAATTATCTGGTGATCAATGTGAAATTGATTTGGAATAAGACTTTCTTGCCCAGAGGAAAATTGTGCATCAAATTAGGCTTTGTGTGTCCGTGACTGTATATGTGAAACCCAGGCAGAGAGAGGAAGCAGCCAGCGTCCTGCCTCCAGTGCTGGGCGTCAAGCTCCCCTGTACAACACACAGGCCTCTGGCATGGAGACGGGCCCAGGTGGGCACTGACCTGCATCCCCCCACACCTGCTCCCAGATGACGCAGCCCTGGATACAGATGGGGCCAAGGTAAGTCACCCAGGTAAACAGGCAACTGGCCACAGTGCTAATGCCTCATTGCTCAGCCATTCTTTTGAACTACACACAAACCTCTCAACTCATCCACTTTCCTTCTATTTAGTTTCTACTTCTTGCATCTAGAAGTAGTATCAGTGACCAGGCAGGAAAGAAAAGAGACAGCTCTGAGAGAAGGTGTCTAGGCAAACACAGATGAATCAGAATTGGGGGAATTCTTTTTATCTTCTTTTTTGCAATGCAAATATTTAATACCTCTCTGAACAAATTTCAAGCACACAATCATTACCAACTCTAGTCATTACACTGTGCAACATCTTCACCTTATAACTCCAAGTCTGTGACTGCTGACCAACATACCTCCCTCCTTCCCACACTCCCTAGCCTCACATCCTTCCCCTGTAACCACATGTCTATTCTTTGTTTTCCACGATTTCAACTTACAAAAAGGTCAGACGCACATTTAGCAAAGTTTCTGGCTCCCTATTATAGTCCAAGTTCACATTCCTCCACTAGGTCTATAAACTTGGAAGCACTATGTGGCAATGACAGGAGATGGAGGTTAGATCCCAAACTAAAGTAGATAGGTGGGCTGAACCTGAAATGAAAAGTGACAGTGTGGACAGGAGAGGAGCAATCCTTCAGGCCCTGCACCTGTTACTACTTACCAAAGGAAAACAAAAATCACTCCCCATGCCTCTTTTGAATGGAGCAGGTTACCATTTCCAAAAAAATATATTTTTTTAAAGATTTCTAATTTATCAACTGAAGAAGCTAAACATATAAAATAACAACCAAAAGATAAAACTTAAAACTGAGCATTCTATTTAAACTAAGTTCCTCCAACATAGCAGTGCATTGTGAGTCATGTAACCAGGATTAAAGAGCCCTCATTCTATTATGTTATCACTGAAGAATGGAACCATTACCATTCATTTGAAGTTAGACACCTGAAAGGAACCTGGACAGAAGAAACACATCAAAGACGCAGCGAACCATGACTTCAAAAGGTACAGCACAGATGTGAGCTCCTGGGAACAGCATGTTCAGAGGCCAGGCAAGAGCCAAAAAGAGCACTGGCCAGCCACTCCAAACCAGGTGAGTCCTTCAACAGCCCCTCCCTCGACTCCAGAAGGGGATTGCATCATAAAGTGCCAGAGACTAAGCTGGCAAAGGTTTGCTCTTACTAAAAAAAAAAAACTACCAAGAGTAAGTACAGTGCGTCATCAAGATTAGAGCTCCAGAATTCGGCTCCCTGGGATCCTGCAGATCAATTGCTTGAGAACTATATGATTTTTGCCAAATGATTAAATCACATGGAATCCTGATCTTTTTCCCGTCAGGGTTAATGTATTAAATGTGATTATTCTTTACATTAAGTAATGTCACGGTGATAGTAAATACTGGTTCTTTAAAATTAGAATTTCCCTTTACATTCCATGCCTCACAGGAGAGCTGCATATTAGAGTAAATGGATAAAGCTACATCCTAAACACACACACACACACACACACACACACACACACACACACACACACACACACACACACGGTGGCGGGGGAGGGGGGCAGACAGACAGGAAGAGGGGAATGAAAATATCATTACACATAAAACGTACTGAACAGTACTGGGAGGCATTTTAATTAACGAAGATAAATAGTTTTTCTCTTGGCTATCTTTCATCCTGTAATGATTCCAAAGCAAATCTGGGGTTAGGAGTTTAATTCTAATTTTTAAATCATCCTACAGGACAATCAGAGCTACTAAACACATTCACAGACTAAATTTAATCACTTCAGGAATAAAGCACATTAAAAAACAAAGTATCTTCAGATGTTTTTACTATGGTTAGTAATCTCCAAGAAGTGATTAATCCAAAAGGTTATGTATAGTTTAAATAAATGTAAAATACAGATAACTTACCATTAGAATGGTCAATATCTCATAAAAACAAAGATTTTTCAAACATACCTAGAGATAATATTTAAGTAGTTTTCAGTATTCTCTTTGCTCTATGTATCAAATATATGCTTGAAACCAAGAATCTATAAAGGACCTATCTACATTTATCTCCTGGCATCAAGGGGAAGGGATTCGGAACTACAGGTTAAACAAGACCCTAATGATTCACTTTCACAAAAGGAGACCCTAACTTACACAAAAAGTGTATTATAGGCTGTAATGCAAATTTATAATTACTATTTAAGAAAAAATAAGGGCTCAGAGAGGTAGCTTAGCAGCTAAAGTCCTCACCTTGCATGTGCCAGGTCCCATATGGGTGCCAGTTCATTTCCTGGCATCCCCGCTTCCCTTCCAGCTCCCTACTTGTGGCTTGGAAAGCAGCTGAGAATAGCCCAAAGCCTTGGGACCCTGCACCGGCACGGGAGATCCAGAAGAAGCTCTGGGCTCCTGGCTTCAAAATGGTTCAGCTCTGGCCGTTGCAGTCACTTGGGGAGTGGATCATCAGATGGAAGATCTTTCTCTCTGTCTCTCCTCTCTGACTTTCCAATAAAAATAAAATAAATCTGTAAAAAAAAAAAAAAAAAAAAAAAAGATAAAGGGTTCTTGGCCAAGTAGGTGAAACCCTGGTTAGAATGTCATGGTTCCTTATCAGCATGTCTGGCTTCTGATTCCAGCTTCCTGCTAATGTGACCCCTGTGAAGCCATGGGAATGGTTCAGATACCTCCAGGTACCTCAGGTACACTCACTGGGAGACCAGTTCACACTCTGAGCTACTGGCTTTAATCACCCAGAGTAGTTGCTGGTAATGTGGTCACTGAGAGGAAAAACAATGAATTGGAGCTCTCTTCCTCCATTCCTCTTCTCCCTCTCCAACCTAGTAGTTTTTAAACATATAATAGGAATGCATCAAAAAATTGTGCTTCAGGCTCCTTTTCTGAGTTCCTTCTGGGGCACACTAACTCCCCCCTCCCACTGGCACTGAGTTGGGGAGGGGCGGGAGGGAGCAGTGCTTCCCACGTCATCAGCATTTGTTTTATCCCACTTCCTAACCACCCTTACTTCCCCTGGGTAATGCTAGGAAACGCAACTCCATTCCAGGCCATGGGGACAGAGTGTGCAACTCAGCGGTGCTCTCTCTGATCAGGGTCGGGCTCAGAAGTCACTGTGAGGCAGGGGGCACATCCTGCCTGGGAGGAACACCAACGCCACATAGGGCCTAGTCCAGTCTCTCAGGAAACAGACCTGGATCCCTAGGGCATCCTGAAGCTCTGGCCCAATCCTTGACTAGCCTGGTATCCCTGAATTCATCAATCTTGCAAGCCAGTTCACACCTGCCGCTGCTTAAGAAAATCTGCAGTGCCTTTTCTATGACACACTGACAGGTGTTTTGGACAAGGCAGAGGTGCAAAGATGTACATCTTCCATTGATCTTTTCTATCACTCCAGACAGTTCCTCCTCTTCTCCCTACACAGGAGTCTTACACCTCTCCCAATTCTCTTCTAGGGTGGTCAGCTAGATTTCCCTTCCAATGGCATCCACAGTCTTCACTGAGAACATGCTTAACATTCCCCAGCAAGCAGCAAAGTCAGCCCTGGGACCTCCTGCAGAAATCTGAACAAACCTGTCTATGTGTCTTCGATGATAATTCTGGCCATCTCTAATTGATGTTCCTCAGGACAGGACAGGGGCCAGTGCTGTGGTACCATGAGTGAGGTTGCTTCTTGCAGTGCCAGCATACCATATGGATGCCAGTCCAATTCTCAGCTCTTCCATTTCCAACACAACTCCCTGCAAATACAGCTGAAAAAGCAGCAAATGGACCAAGTGCTTGGGCCCCTGAAACCACCACTAATAGGATCATTGATTCAAACATTCATTTGACACAGAGAATAAACAGAACATGGATGGAACATTGAGAACCACCTAGTAAATACTCTTATCTATACCACATGCTCCCAGCTTGACTTTGAAATACTGAATTCATTCATTCTTCTCAATCTTCCTCTAGAGCGGAAAGCCTGCATAAGTTTCTCATTTCATAAATATATCTTTGAAAATTCCATATCAAATGAATTCCCCCAATTCCTATGCAATGTTTCTGCTTAGGTGAAATAAAGTCTTTAAAGTGATAACTACTTTCCATTTTTGCTTTTTGTAATGTGGTAACTAAAATATTAGCTGACATGCGTGGCCTGCAGGGTGCACGGATTCTGTACTGCCCAGCTGTGTCTTGGACACAGGCAAGCCCACTCCTCACTCTAGATTCTGTTCCAGGTCCTTTGCAGCTCCTTAGAGAGGTGACTGGTCTCCCTAGGGCCTCTGCTCTTAGATGCTGCCCCCTCCTTTCTGGTCACCATGACGTTGGGTACATCCTACCCACAGGGCCTCTACCCATCTGCCACCCTTTCTCCTTTGCAGCACAGTTTTTTTTTCTTCCTCTGTGAGTCAATGAATAATTTACTGATTTCTATCTCAGCACTCCTAAAATCTTACGCAAGCTAAGTATTCAAATCCTACCTCTTTTAGGCATACCAAACTTCCTGAAATCGCAAGCACCTAAGAAAGAACATTATCTGTTCCATAACAAAATTTTTATGCAGACGAGAGAAAACAATCGACTATTCACAGAAGTCTTGCTCAAGTTAAGGCCTTGTGCAGGAACAAGTAATAGAGATCTAAGATATTTGGACAGGTGCTGGCCGAATGCCCGCTTTTCCAGAGCTGGCAGTCCCATGAAAACAAGCCTCCACATCACTCCTGTGTGACCCCCCACCTTCGAGTTCTCTGATGCCAAGAACATGCTAAGTTGTCCAACATTTACACCTCACCTAAAACCCAATCATAATAAACCTGCCTATTTTTTACAAAGATAACTCAAAAAGCACACTACTATTTATAAATACCACTTTTCACACATCATTTTCTTCCAGATAGTATATTCTTTGCCTCAAATATAAAAAAGCTGAGCATTAAAACGCTTTTCAAGCTGCACAGATAACTGTCATTTAAACCAGTTTCTATATTTCCATTCAAAAAATTAGAAAATGGACCAGACAATATTCTTTAAGCTTTATTTATTTTTATTGTAAAGTCAGATATACAGAAAGGAAGAGACAGAAAGATCTTCTGTCCGATGATTCAATCCCCAAGTAGTCACAATGGCCAGAGCTGAGCCAATCCTATGCTGATCCGAAGCCAGGAGCTTCTTCCAGGTCTCCCACATGGTGCAGCATCCCAAAGCTTTAGGTGGTCCTCGACTGCTTTTCCAGGCCACAAGCAGGGAGCTGAGAGGGAGGTAGAGCTGCCAGGACTAGAACCGGCTCCCATATGGGATTCCAGTGCATTCATGGCGAGGACTTTAGCTGCTAGGCCACCACACCCAGCCCCCACAATATTTTTTAATTATCAGAAATATTGCACTTTTTCATTTTTTAAAAAAAAATAAGTTGAGGAATTAAGTATATTTAAAATAGTTGAGGGCAGGTCACAATGCCAACCTACCTGAGACTAATTCAGCTATAACACTTTGGATAAGTTATTTACCTTCTCATGGTTTAATTTTTTAGGATAAACGGATATATAACCCAAGTTTCAAAGCAAAAAAAACCCATCATAAGCCACATCAGGATACAAACTGAATGAAACATTTCCAAATGATCAAAAATAGCTATTATCCATGATATGTATGTACCCACATCTAAGAAAAATAAGAAAAAGCCAAGGGGGCCAGTGTCTTGGTAGAGCAGGTATAGCTAATACTGCCTGTCACACAGGCATCCCATAAGGCCACAGTTTCAAATGCTAGTTGCTCTACTTTCAATCAGGTTCCCTGTCAATGTATTGGAGAAATCAGCAGAGGTTGGCCCAAATACCTGGGTCCTTGTACTCATGTGGGAGACCTGAAAGAAATTCCTGAGTTCAGTCTAGCCCATCCTGGGCTGTGGAAGCAATAACCAGCAAATGCAAGATAACTCTCCAGGTCTCTTTCCCTGGAACAATGTCTATCCTTTTATAGTGAATTAATACACAATTAATATAAGCATTTTACCATAAGCACTCTAACAAATAGTTTTACCTCTCTCATTAACACAAAAGCAAATATTAAAAAGATATCATATGAGGCATGGTATGGCAGTCTAATGGCTAAAGTCTTCACGTTGCACGTCCAGGATCCCATATGGGTTCCAGTTCATTTCCTGGCATCCCCACTTCCCTTCCAGCTCCCTGTTTGTGGCTTGGGAAAGCAGCTGAGGACAGCCCAAAGCCTTGGGACCCTGCACCCACATGGGAGACCTGGAATAAGCTCCTAGCTCCTAGCTTCAGAATAGCTCAGTTCAGGCCGTTGCAGCTACTTGGGGAGTGAACCAGTGGATGAAAGATCTTTCTGTGTCTCCTTCTCTATATATATCTGACTTTCCAATATAAATAAATAAATCTTTTTTTAAGTGTTTTCCTTTACCAGCTTTTGCAGAAGTTTAAGCTCGATAACATTCACTGCTAAGCAGAGAGGGTACAGGGAAGCAAGCACTTTGACCCACTGTGCCAGGGAATGAAATCTGGTACTAGCTCTGAAGGGTACAATGCGTTACTCTCCCTGCTCTGGAAGTGTCCTGAGAGATCTAAGCAAACATGTGCTCAAACAGTCAATGAAAAGAAAAATCCAACACATCCATGTCCTGTAACACTATGAGCCTTTAAAAAGATGATGTACTCGGATACTAAAACAAAAAAAGCAACAAGAAACGGGACTGTAAAGTACAAATAAGATGCAGAATTGCATCTAACTACTGTAATTAATACTCCGGTTATAATTTAAAAGGAGTAACTGTGCATAGAGACCACTTCTGGGTGCAGAAGGAGCAGTTGGGCCACAGCAGTTGTCTCTGGGAAAGACATCTGAGGGGAGGCAGACAGCTTGATAAGCAGGAAATTATTTTTATACCTACTGAATTTGGTGCCATGAGCCTAGTAAAACTTATTTACCCAGTAAATTAAAGTCATTTGTGTCTTAAAAATGTGAGATTTTTTAAGGGCAGTCATTCGATGTAGCAGTTGTTACTTAGGACTTATATAGCCTCTGTCAGAGTTATCTCCTTTAATCACAGCTTGGTTCCAATTCCACATTCCTGCTACTACACACCCTAAAAGGCAGCAGGTGATAGCACAGGTTTACTTCAGTTCCCACTACCCACACAGGAAACCTGGATTGAGTTCTCAGCTCAGAGCTTTGGACTAGCCCAACCCTGGTTGCTGTGTGACTGCCTGGGGACTGAACCAGCAGATTCATTCTCTCTATACGTCTCTACCTCTATCTCTCTCAAGGAAAATAATATAGAATTTTTGAAAAAAGAAAAAAATGAATTTTATAGGCAGTGCACCCTGCTGCACAGCCCTTAACAATGAATATTTCCATGAAGAAAGACCCCATGTGAGATATTACAAAAGTAACAATGTCCAGCTCATGCAGCTATCATCCCTTCTAGGGAAGATCCCATAAAGATCAGAATGTATCTCTCCAGAACTATCACTGGCAAACACTTCAGTTACAAATATGTTCATCATTGCCAGACTAATTACCTTCCACAGGAAAAGGATGGCTAGATAAATGGCCAGTAAACTCAACTTCTGGATAAAAATTAACATGCTCTTAAGACTGAATCTTAAAACAGAAGAATTTTACAAAGCCTACACCTACCAGTTTCAACATAAATATTTTCGATATACATTATTACTGTATCTGTCCAGCTACATTTACTTATCACAAAAAACATCAATAGTATGGCAGTGCACAATACTTCATGTATGGGAAGGGAATAAATCCATAGTTGAAGCTTTGTGTGCACATTGCTGTCAGAAAATAATGAATCATGGCTTAACATTTTAAAAACTGCCATAAGAAAACCCATGCCATTCCATAGAAAAGCAAAACACCCTCTAAAACAGATCCTTACAATTTTCTATACAATCAAGAGACTGAATTTGTGAAATCTGTACATCCTTCCCCAAAAGGACCCTGGAACTACAAAATTTAATAACTGAAGGAGACTAATCCCAAACTTGGCAAGTTATTTAACACAAAAGATTAGCACTAACAACACAGTACCTGGATTCCCCTGAAATTTTAATGATAGTCTTATTTTGAGGAACTTTTAAAATCAAGGAGAAAGAAAATCAGTCTTCCTCGTTATTAAAATACTTACATCAGATAGTACCATATTCCTTCCAGAGTAATGTGTGAAAAAGGGCTGCACCTGTCGTATGTAGCGGATGCCGAACTTTGTGTCCTGGAGAAGCAGTGATCCAAGAAGTGTAAAACTCTCTCACTCCAGTGAAGCATTTTATTGGTTCTGGTTCATGACATTCTAAACTATAGAATTTCATTTTCTATGCTAACTTTAATCTTCCAGTCAACGGGAGTTGCCTGTTTTCAAGTGGTTATAATTCTGACATTGCCTATGTCAATGATGTTGACGGCTTCACACAAAAGTCTTAGAATTTATTGAGAAATAACAAAAAAAAAGTTTTCAAGTATGTGAAATTGAAGGAACAGGGGAAACCAAATGGAGAAACATATGCAGAGTATCAAATAAGGGACTATATACTATTGTAGTAATATGCCAGTGAACAGTGGGACAGGGGGAGGGAATGGGAATGATGGAAAGGAAATGTCTGAGCCTACAGAATCATATCATAAAAAATGAATTTTTTTTTAAAAAATTAAATTTTAAAAAATATAAAACAGGGGCCTGGCAGCGTGGCCTAGTGGCTAAAGTCCTCGCCTTGAACACACCGGGATCCCATATGGGCGCTGGTCCTAATCCCGGCAGCTCCACCTCCTGTCCAGTTCCCTGCTTGTGGCCTGGGAAAGCAGTTGAGGCCGGCCCAAAGCTTTGGGACCCTGCACCCGTGTGGGATGCCCGGAAGAAGTTCCTGGATCCTGGCTTCGGAAAGGCACAGCACCGGCCATTGCGCTCACTTGGGGAGTGAATCATTGGATGGAAGATCTTCCTCGCTGTCTCTCCTCCTCTCTGTATATCTGACTTTCCAATGAAAATAAATAAATCTTAAAAATAAATGAATAAGTAAATAAAACAAATTTTAAGAAGTGGAACAAGTAAAAACAGTAGAAGAAAATAAGGAAGAGACATGTATCTTTGAAGTTGCACCTCCAGGAGCCGGTCTGTCCTCTAGATAAATCTGTGCTTGTCAAGCCCCTGCAGGGATGTTGGTGTCCAATCTGTCCTGACCCTCAATGGCTTCCAGCAAACAACAACCCCAGAGGGATCACCTGCAAATATCAGATGTCCACGTAGGCACGAGGACCAGAGCAGCCAGAAGATGCTGCTCCAGCGTCACTACGCAAACCCCCTAGAATAACGGGAAGTAACTGGCCATACTCGTACAATAATAAGCATATTTCAAACACAATAATACTTCCGATCTGCTTAACACAAGTTACAGAATTTATTTTATCAACACAACCAAACACTGCAATCTGCATGGTTAGTTCTCAAGTAGAGCTGTACACAATGAAGCAATTACCTTCTCAAATTTCAAGAATAACAAACAGTATCTGAAGTGTCAGGATTATCCGGTACCTGCGCTCAGCACAGCTCTCACAAGCATAGTAATACTCAACTAGGCCCAGCAGAATGTGTCCATTCATAATTCACTGCTGCCCTCACCCACTTGCCAAGCATTCATCCTCCGTCCCTGTGCTAACATCTGTAAGATGCTCTGGAGCGGAAAGACAGCAAATCACCCAACTGTGTCATTACACTGTTGACTGTAAGGAACGTCGGGAATACAACCAAGACAGAACCTAGGTTGGGCTGTGGGATACAAGCTGAAAAGTTAGGCTGAAGATCTGACTTGCGAGCTTAACCTCTAATAAAACTGTGAGTAAAGTAGACAGTTGACCAAGGGAGGACAGGAGACCATCATGAGGAAGCACAGAATCTTACACAAACACAAAGGAGCTTGAGGGCCTCAGTGAAAGGAGGCAAGTATGGAGAATATGGAAAAGCCACAAAAAATTAAGGCTACTTAATAAGGACCTTATTAAAGATTCTATAATCTACCCCAAGAATCATGAAAGGCTATTCATGGTCCAATGAAACATAATAAGCACAACATATCTTGGTCACCCACTGTATACCAGGAATGAGCACAGGCAGTTAGTAACAGTTCATCTTTCTGGTTCTCACAATCACCCTCTGAAGTAGATGTTATTTTTATATACCTGGATGCATCAATACATACACACACCTGTACTGTAAAGATGAAGACACTGAAGTACAAGGAAAAGTTCACTGGCTTGCTTAACTGGTGGGTTGAGACATGACCCATGTAGTGACATTTTGACATCTATGTCCGCAACCATCAGACGTGCTTTCACATAGAACCAATCTGACCTGACAGCCAATCAGCTACTCTGATACAAGTCAGTCAGTCAGCATTTCCTCTGAGAAATCTTGAACAATGCCCGTATCCCACCCCCCCAAGGCCACTCAGCCTCCTACACTTTCTTAGCAAAACACTTTACTCTTCAGGAAAAAATGCGACTTCCCTGCCTGTCCCCTGGCTTTGTGCTCCTGGTTAATCAGTGTATGTCCAGCACTGTGCACTGTGTCTCTCATGCCTCCTGTGCCCCTCTGAGGCACCAATAAATGACCCAGAGGGAGAATGTCCTAAGAGCAGCATTGTTAAAAAATTATGATCTGTCGGGCCCGGCGTAGTTGCGCAGTGGTTAAGGTCCTCGCCTTGCACGCCCAGGATGCCATATGGGCACCAGTTCTATCCCAGCAGCCCCGCTTCCCTTCCAGCTCCCTGCCTGTGGCCTGGGAAAGCAGTCGAGGACGGCCCAAAGCTTTGGGACCCTGCACCCACGTGGGAGACTTGGAAGAGGCTCCTGGCTTTGGATCGGCATAGCATCGGCCGTAGCGCTCACTTGGGGAGTGAATCATCGGACGGAAGATCTTCCTCTCTGTCTCTCCTCTCTGTATATTCGCCTTTCCAATAAAAATAATAATAATAATAATAATAAATCTTTTTAAAAAATTATGATCTGTCAAAATAAATCAGGTGACTTGGGAAGCACCACGCAAGGTGTCATACAGCATGTTTCACTCATGTATGATGAAAACCCTGAAAACTTCCTGGTAATACATCAATTGTAAGCCAGCACATCTTTAACTCAGAGAAGCCTAACTGTGAAGCACACTCAGGGTGCGGTGGGTACGGTCAGACACATCATCTGAGGCTCATCCAACTCTGCTTCTACTAAACACTGAATCACGAACTTTCAACACCTCTTCCATTCTACTCCACCTATCCCACTTGGCAAGAATGCGTTCTTTTTTCTTTTCCTTGGGATGATTTCATACACACACACAGACACACACATGCACAAAAATTTGAGACCTAAGTATCCACTGCTTGAGTAGACTTACTTTCTTTGAAAAACTATACATGCACAAGTATTGGAATTTCACTGGATCTTGATTTTCCAAACTGTGTTCCAGGAAATCCTAGCGTAGAGATCTTACATGTGCAGGAATCACTTGGAGCACTTGTTCAAGACAGATGACCAGGACCCTCCCAGGAGACTTCAGGTGGGGTCCAGGTGAGGGTGCTGCTAGCAGGCCCAGTACCACACTTCAACAGATAGTGCCCCAGAGTGCTATGAATAGACTTACTGTAAGATAAATCCCTTTGCAAATACTATCGGAAAATTTTGCCTATCCTGCATGCCCTCTTAAAACATCACAACGTCACTGCATATATTAGCATACTAAAAGCCATGGAAATCTCTGCAGTAAATTATTTTACACTGTGTTAAAAAACATGTATTGGGGCCCAGCGCAGTGGCGCAGTGGTTAAGGTCCTCGCCTTGCACGCCCGGGATCCCAGATGGGTGCCGGTTCTATCCCAGCAGCCCCACTTCACTTCCAGCTCCCTGCCTGTGGCCCGGGAAAGCAGTTGAGGACGGCCCAAAGCTTTGGGACCCTGCACCCACGTGGGAGACCCGGAAGAGGCTCCTGGCTTTGGATCGGCATAGCATCGGCCGTTGCGCTCACTTGGGGAGTGAATCATCAGACGGAAGATTTTCCTCTCTGTCTCTCCTCTCTGTATATCCGCCTTTCCAATAAAATAATAATAATAATAATAAAAATAAATCTTTAAAAAAAACGTGTATTGACTTTGGTATCTCTTAATCAAAGAGCAATAATCAACATCTTACCATGCTCCATAGAACATGTTTTGGAAAAATTCATACTACACTCTGGAAAACTGCTTCCTTCAGAATGTACTTCAGCAGAAAATAATTCAGTCCTTGGAAACAATCCAACTTCTTACCACGTATGATTCCTGTACGGATACAATAATAACATCTCAACTTCACATAGGTACTTCGTGCCCAATCACATGTATGGTATCTTATCAAATTAACATCTGTAGTTCTGTGTTTGATGGAATTATCATGATCACATAACACTTTAATCATTAGTACAATTAATTAAAAATGACACATAATTTATCAGCATGCTGAATCTGAATTGCCTGAAGCCACAAAATTCACTCCGATTTTTTTATATCTACTGGTTAAATGCTGATGGCAATGAGATGAAATAGTTTATGTGTTCAGGTCAACAGTGTCCCACACATGATTTTAGCTGATGTTCTCAGACAATTTGTAGAGAGCTGACACATCAGGCACATCACTCTCTCCTACCATGAGTTGGTTAACTGAGAAAAGGAACAGCCAAATGAGTCACAGTTCATGGAGGCAGGTGATGACACGTCGTTGACTCACATGGCACTTGCCCACTACACTGTACTCCCTCAGTGTCAACTTTTATTCTCATCCTATTCATCCTAACTAGCATCGTTTCTCTTTCTCCTCTATTTCCACCCCAAAATTCCCACGTGAAAATACAGCCTATAGGAATCTTCCACATCATGACACAGAAAGGTTCCTTCTGAGCCATGCTGCGCGACCTCAGGATGGCAAGAATGAATTACAAGAGGAAGAATAGGAAAGAACTTACTCTGAACAAAGCCATCAGTGACTATTCAACACCATTTACAGCAGCCAGCTTGCCGCCGAGACAGACTGTGGGCTGTCCAAGGGCCCAGCCTTCGTCTGGCACACTACAGGTATTCCACACGCACTGGTTGAGGCAAGACCAAGACGCAGTCACTACAAACAGCACAGAAGCATAAATAAAATGCTTCAGAATCAGAGCTTAGTCCTTCATGTACACTTTTTTCAAAGCTTATTTAGATTTCTGAAGGACAATAGTGAGCATAATTCTACTCACTAATGATGGCAAAGCTGGTGGGACTGCTGGAAAGCCCAAGCCTGCCGAGGGAAGGTGATGAGAAATGAGGGCAGGAACACCTGTGACACGGTACGCCATCTGAGGAACAATATGCCTTCAAGGAGTTAATTCAGATTGCATTTCATATTAGCAAAACAACTTCCTTACAAAACTATTGGTTGCTTTTGAAATGTACTGTTCCGGGCTTATTTTTATGATCATATCATATTAAAAGTAGTCATATGTGTATTTTTATCCATATACATTATTTTAATTAAGGATTTACATCTGTTGGGCAAAATTCCTATACTTTAACTTCTACATTTTACTGGTAAAACTGTTACTCTTGGAAATGTAAAATGTTTCACTGAAATCTGTATGACTAACACAAAGCTACTGCTTTTAGCTTCAACAATACAATATGGTCAGTAGATATTTACCTTTCTTTGTGGGAAGGTAGAGTGAGTTTTTTCCTAAATTACTAATAACAGAGATTTCTGACAGGAGGTGGGGTAGCAATTATGCATCTGTTTCCATTGGTTCTTATTGTATGGCATTTTCCAGATGTTTTCCTTCATTGGTATTCCCCAAAGAACACATTTACGAAGTTCTCTTTATAATCACCTCAGGAATGGTAACATAATTGAAGAGAAAAAAACCTCTTCACAAGAATCTCAGTGATCCCATACTTTTTATATTATAAGAAAATCTAAAGCCGGCAAGCACAAATTTCCACCTGAAAATGACTTTCACAACTGGGAGCGGATGCACAGCTGAGGAGCACAGTGGGCAGGAGCACAGAGTGATCAGAAAGAAGTCTGGAAGCAGTCTAGCCCCAGGTGCACTCTCCTGCAGGTTGAAAGAAACCCCAGTACTGCAGGTGCGCACCGGGCAGAGGAACCGCATCCACGCCATCCCCACAGCCCTTGCTGCACCCCAGCACACTTGGCATGCCAGTAGCTCTGCTACCCAGAGACTGTGGTCAAAAGCCTCGCACAGAACCTCAGCAAGTCAGATTTAAAGAACTAGCAATTTGTTTATCATTCACAGGATATATTTGTAAACCTAACATCTGGGATGATGTCCAGTTCTGTGGTGTATGGGTAAGGCCATTGCAGCATTCAATACAGGTACTGGTCTGAGTCCCAGCTGCTCTACTTTCGATACAACTCCCTGCTAATACGCTGGGGAAATCAGCAGAAGATAGCTCAAGTTCTTGGGTTACTGCACCCATGTGGAAGACCCAGAAGAAGCCCCAGGCTCCTACCTCAGGAATGGTCCAGCTCCAGACATTGCAGTCATTTGGGGGAGTAATTCAGAGGATGGAGAATCTCTCTGTCTGTCTGTCTAATGTTGCCTTTCAAATAAATAAAGGTTAAAAAACAGAGAAAAGAAAATCTAACTCTGATATAAAAGTTGAAAGACACAGAGGAGGAAATATAACATCTATATTCAGTACCATTGTGCCAATTCATCTTCTCATTTGACTGCCCACTATCAAATAAAAACTCTATGAAAGCAAGAATTCATATTTCACAAAATTCTACCTGTAATGTGTGGCAAAAAAATTAAAATGTTCACTTTCTTGAAATAGTGGCATAGAGAAAAAAGTCATATTCTTAATGAAAAACATTCCCTACAAGGTGGTAAACATCAACTCTTTCAGCCATGACCTGCTGCTTCCCAAGGTCCACAACAGCAGGCAGCTAGGACCAGAAGCAGGAGCCAGGAATCACACCCCGGCACTTCACTGTGGGAAGCACACATGCTGACAAGTAGGCGAAATGTCACCCTTGTTGCATCGTTCCATTCTCTACAAATGCAATGCATAGCTATGTGATTTGTTATTATTTTCTTATAAAACTAATTTTATTCATTTACAATGAAATCCAATTTTTCCCCCATGTTCTACAAAGTATTTTGTTATCTGTACAGAGGCAGTACCAATCTACCTACTACAGTACTGATTTGCTTCCAAATCATCGATCTTCACACATACAAGTCTACACAAGAAACTCGCATCTATTTCTCTTGATGACAACTTTTAGGAAGCAAAGGCTCAATTCCTGCCAAGAAGACAGGGCAAAACTGCCATGAGATTTCCGAGAACTTTCTCACTTCTTAAGAAATGAGGCATAGGAACGCATGCCCTGTTCCTCCTCTGGAATAGTTCTGATACCGTTGACATGTCTGGAACTAACAGAGCCCAGAGCCAACAGAGAACCTCAGCTCCCCAGTACTACCGCCATCCCCAAGGCTGCACTTGAGCCTCCAGCATACCAACTCTCCTGGGCCCCAACCATCTCTACACCCACATAGGAGAGTCCAGGAACTTCCTCCTTGGTCCAATCAGTTTGACTGGAAATCTTTACCTTGGATCCAATATTTATTTTCCACCAAACACATTCATGAAACAAAGTGTCCATTGAATTTGAATAAAAAAAAACAGAAACAGGACAGTAATTTGAACACACTAATTTCACCATATTTGTAGTCCAAAATAAAAATGAGCCCAACATAAATTTTTTACTCAGCAACACAAAAGTTTCCCCTATGACTTCCTTATTAAACAGAAAACTTTTCCTAAATTCAATATTTTAAGTAAAATTTGTTTTTACATATTTTTTCATGCTGTCAGATGAAATTAAGTCTCCAGATGCAATGTAGTTAGAAAAAAATTCTGATCTTATAAATTGTATGTTACAATGTGTTGTTTTTTTTTTTTAATGAGTTCAAAAACATCAGTTCAGGGGCCTGCGTTGTGGTGCAACAGGTCAAGCCTCCTCCCGCAGTTACCAGCATCCCATAGGAGCACCAATTTGAGTTTTGGCTACTCTGTTCTGATGCAGCTCCCAGCCTCTGCTCCTGTTCCACTGGCATGTGAGACCAGATGTTGCTCTAGGATCCTGGCTTCAGTCCAGCCCTGTGGTGAGTGAACCAACAAACTGAAGATTTCTTTTTATCCATATCTACTTTTCGTTCTGTCCCTCTGTCAAATAATCTTCTTGAAAAAAGGAAAAAATAAACAGATCAGTTCAAGTATCATAAGCATTCATTACCATGTTATCTATCTTCTGGACTAAACTAAGCAGGTGTAGGTAAAGGGTCTGGATGTCACATAGCCAAATCAGATGCTTGCTCTTTTCATACATTCATGGTTTAGACAAGAAGCCAGAAACCAAAAAGACAATCGCCATTTAAATAAGCACTGTCAGAGCTGTGTTCTGGTGCAAACAAAGCAGCCCCTCATACCTGAGCAAACTGAGCTTTGCAGGGGAGGGCTTTCCTTAGCTTGTTCCTGAGCAGGTGCATGGGAAAGCTGTGGCAAACATCAAGCTCAATAGAATCAGGTGGTAAATTAATGCTCCTAAAGTAAAAATGGCTTAAACACTGTATTAGTAGCTCAATTAAGCATCTAATTTTACCGCACTACTCTTTTCAAAAGAAAATTAATATCAAGCAAGGTTTTAAACCCTAAAGAATAAAGGAATGATAAGACAAAAATCTTTTTCCATCTTCGGTTGCTCAGATAGGCACAAAGAACCATCTAAGTGTGCCAGTCAGAAAACAGTCCTGGGGAGGAAATGCAGAGTCAGTCCTCCATGCAACTGAGTGGCGGGGCTGCATTGGCAGTCAAGTACAGTCAATCCCAGCCCTATTTCCTCTTCAGATTGTCTCTCAGACTCCCTCTCTGCCATTTCCCAGGAGGGGCACAGGTCTCCCCAAAGCACAGAGCCTCAAGCTAGCTTTGCCCCCAACTTTTCCCCACACTTACACAGGTGCTCCCATGTACCTGGCAACCCACCAAGGGAGAAAGGCCTAGTTAAGGAAACAAAATTTAGTTTTCCATTTTAAATCAGCTCACCCCCGAACAGCCAAAGAACCCTTCCCTTTGCCCACTACTGTAATTTTGACCAAAAGGTTGAAAAGCAGCTTGTCTCAGAATTCCTGGAGGCCCTCTGGTGTTGTTCTGTGGTGAGGCTAATTTATGAGATGAGTTGAGAGAGGACATCATAATCTTTATAATAAATGACTTCAAAATATTTCAGCTAAGTACTTCAAGTGGCCTCTGGTTCATAGGAAAGCTTACCATGCGCCATAAACACTGGCTGCCTGTGGAAATGATTGCCAAACACTGACACCAAAAGTCAACTTGAAAACAATTCTTTCTAACATCATTTTTTTTCTAGCCAGGCGTGAGAAATATACTTCCAATCTAAAGCACACATTCTAGAACTGTCACTTCCCATTCAAATGTAACCATCACTCATGACAGCTGAGGGGAGAATCACCACAGCACTGCAGAAAATGCCAACCATGCCACTCAGAAGCCTCAGCATCCCTCACTCTGGCTAAGAAGAAACAGGGTAAGGATGTTTTTCCGGAGACTACAGAGAGGCAAACAGCACCCTGCCACTCGCCCATTCCTGGACTGAACCTGAACAACTCATCTAGATACCAATTCTAAGGTAATCACCTCCGAGGAAACTCTAGAGATTCACCTCAAGCCAAATCATTTTTACCTCTTATTCCACTGGCTTATTCCACTTCCAGATGAGTGGAAAATGTAGCCTTCCTGGAGCACAAGGACTTGGGGTCATCAGTGGTCTCAAAAAGAGGGGGAAATGGTGGTCAGCTATCTCCTCGTCTGTCTTATATTTCCTCTCCCATTTCCTCTTCTCTCTTGCCCACATTCCTCCTCCTTGTTACTTCTCTGTCCTCCTTTCCTTTTCTTTCAATTTGCTAATTTGCCCACTGATCTAACCAGAATTACATATCACCTATGTTCAGACTGTAAATATGAAAGTCGTTTCTGCACTCCAGGAGTTCAATTTCCAATTACAAATTCAGATGCAGTAAGTACTGTGCTTCCAATGTTTCTACCCTCCTACACTCAATGCTGACATTTAATTGCTACTGCAGCAGTATTAAGAAGGGAAACTTTGGGTGTGGAATGTGCCATGAAGGATCTGTCTTGATGGGTGAGCTTATTACCCTTACAATGGGGCAAGTTCAAGTTTAGTCTCTTTTATAGGTCCTGTTCTTCCTCCTTCCACCATGTGATGACACACCAGACACTAGGGCCTTGGTCTTGCCCTTCTTGGTGTTCAGAACCATGAGAAACAAATTTCTGCTCATTATAAAATACCCAGTCTTAAACCCTCTGTCATTGCAGTGCAAATTGGCCTGAGATAATAAGCCAACATTACACAACAAAACAAATGCTACCACAGTGCTATGTACCAGCACCGAGAAAACAGTGGCTTACTCACTGAGACAGAGGGAGAAGGAGCAACCAGAAGATTTACATTATTTTGAGTTAAACAGATTCACAGACATCAATTTACCAAAAACCACCCAAGTATTAAAGAAAAAAAAAATCTAGCTACTGACACAAGATACCATCCAGGCTTCAGTAAGAAACCATTTATGAATCTTTTTTTATTACTCAGATAATTAAATCAATGTAATTTAGCACTTAAATCTCATTCATTCCCATACCCACACTGCCTAGAACATTGTCTAAGGAACAGTTTATACACAACATAAATTATGTACAATTGAATTAAGTTCCTTAGTTTGTGTGCACTGCTGCTTCACTAAACTGCTATTAATTCTGATTGCTTTGAGATGCTACAAGCAGAAATGGCTCTCAACAATTTCTGCTTTTATCTAAACTCTCTTTGGGATTAGAGACCAGGTTTACACTTATAAAAGGTAATACTCTAGCAAACTTCTAATTTTCTATAAAACAAAATCTCACAAATAATAGTTTTTCAGTATGAGACTTCAAAAAAGCGAAATGAAATTCACTTAAGGGCTTATAATGTGTATTAGTTACCAAATACATGTTTTCAATTATTAGGCTGCAACACCTTTGGCTTTATTTTCACCACAATCTTCTGTGGCAATAAATTTAGTTTCATGAGAAAGTAAGCATGGATTACAGAACTGAGTATAGCTGAGTAACACATAAATAAGTCTCAGCTAGCTTTAAGGCATATTAAAAAGAGTTGTGAAATATATGTGTAAACATGAAATTCTGAAGTGTTAATCCAGTGTCACTTAAGTACTGGTTCCAGTTTATAAACAGATGCTTTTAAAGCTTCCAGTCAAAACATGAGGAACAGTAATGGTGTGCTCTGTCACAGCTGGTAAGAGTTACAGCACATGGAGTGCCCTAATGATCTTGCTCAGAATCCATTATTCTAATTCTTATGGATACTATATTTTTTTTTTGGAAGATTCTAATTTTAGCCACCCATGCTACTTGGCTGATGTTAGTGCTAAAATAGAATGAACCAAGCTCTTTTTTTCAATGCTAACCAGTTTGGGTTTACATGAGTTTGAATTTTTGAAGTTTCTCAGCATAAATTAGATTGGCTATCCACGTGATCTTGTCAACACCTATAAGAACTGGAGAAAAAAAAAACTCTACCATTCTGACTTCATTATTTTTACTTCACAATCTGAGTCAGAAATCCTGTGTGCAAATACTTTGGGAGAACTTGGCAGTAACCTTAAACACTGTGGTCCCTTTTGAGTCAACAGGGGATGGGGAGAGCTTCTGTTATTGTAGCAAACCATTACTGTACCTTTATGAAAAATACACATTTTAATCTCATGTTGGGTGGCTTAAATTCCACTACCCTGGGATACTCTGTGCCTTCCTGGGAATGCACAATGACCACAGCACCATCTTTCCCTGCCCTCAAGGAGTGCACAGCCCCACCAAGAAGGGAGGCACAGTCATGTGACACCCACTGGGCACCTGCACAGGAGTCCCCAACTACAGGTGGCTCTCCCAGCAGGACAAGGTTTTCCACAGATGCCTCTTCCCCCAGGACTTTTTAAATCCATTTACTAGCAATTGATTTTCTGCTGAAAATAAACCAGGACCTTTGGGATCAGACCAGCTGAATTAAAACCCCTGCTCTGCTTAGTCAATGATTTGCTCTCTGCTCCCTCCCACAGATCTCGCAGGATGATCAGGTGCTGATGGGCCACAAGGGCTTAGGTAGAGGCAGAGTCCACTTCACAACAGCAGGCAGCAAGGGACACAAAAGGTTTGGAATGAAAACTGTGGACCCCGGCACGATAGCATAGTGGTTAAAGTTCCCACCTTGAACGTGCCGGGATCCCATATGGGTGCCGGTTCTAACTGTACCCCTTTATTAGGCCAGTATCAACCACATCCAAATACACACCAATGGGTAGGCACCTTGCTTACAGGTTTGTTTCTCCTGTGAAGCAGGTACTTTCTCACCAGATCCTTATCAGCACACACTTGAAAACCTCAAGAGCATCCTGAGAAGAGGATGTGGTCAGCGTCAAGGCGAGATTTGTGAAGGACTGAAGGTAGATTTCAAATCTGGGACCTCCTGCAGGTTAAGGAGAGCTTGACCCCACGCGCCCATGCACACACACAGCAAGCAAGCTGTCTTAGTGGCATGACAAGAGCAGGTGATGAAAGCCTAAAAATATTTCCCCTCGCTGTGGCCCAGGGTCTGAAATTCCCACCCAGTTCCCTGTCTGGAGCTCCAGTGGAAATTTCTGCCCAAATGCGGCTGGTGCCTGAATGAGTAGCTCCTTTAGCTTTTATCCACCAATGAGATTTTAGTTCAGACTAACTTCATTTGCCAATCATGATTCTCAGACAATGGGAGGTCACAATGAGAAGTTATAAGGGTGAGGAGGGTTAGCCAAGGTGTGGATAGTAGAGATCTCTAGTGCTCCTTCACTCTGAGGTTGGAGAAAGCTCCAACCACTTATCTGTCCTAAAATAAACAAGCCTGAGAGAGTCTGGACAAGTAGTAAAAGACTGTTCCATTGACTCTCATCTGCCAGCCCCAACCCAAATCAGGCTAAACTAGCAATATATTTCTTCAAGGATACTATGCATTATTATTATTGCTGTTATGGTTGCTGTTGCTATTGTTATTATTATTTCAGAGGTGGAGAGACACATACACAGAAGCAGTTTCCATCTGCTTGTTCTCTTCCCAAATGTCCACAAGAGTTGTGGCTGGGCCTAAGTTGGAGCCAGGAGCCTGAAATAACACAAATCCAGATGTTCCATATGTGTGGCAGAGACCACTTACTGACCCATCACTGCTGCCTTGACAGGAAACTGGAGTCAGGGGCTAACCCTTACTCTTTTTTATGTTTGAAACCAAACCCAGGTACCCTAACATGGAACGTGGGCATCTTAGTCACCAAGCTGAACCTTGTACCCATGCCTCAGGAACATTTTAAATAAGCTTCAGATGATCCCACCAGATCGCATGTCAACAAGAGATTTCTGTCTGTCCTGCTTGGGGATTTAAGCTCAGCTCCTGGAACAGTGCTCTCTCAGCAAGGTCATGGCAGCTAACAAAGGAGACCACACCAACCCAGTCAGCTATCTGCTATTCTGCTGTGGAGCCTGTGCAAACTATTTGCCTTTGTCATTCCTCAGTTGCCTCAACTGTACAATGGGGTGACAACACCTGCCCTACATAGTGCTCACTGAAACTTAAATAAGGAGGTAATGCTAAGCTGCAACAGGTTAAGCCATCACCCAGGACACTAGCTTCCCATACTGGGCCAGTGGCTTAGTTCCAGCTGCTCTACTTCGAATCCAGCTCTCTGCTAACACACCTGGGAAAGCAGCAGCAGAAGGCTCAAGTGCTTGGGTCCTGACACCCAGGTAGAAGACCCAGGTGGTGCTCCAGATCATACACCTTCAAACAAATCAGAGAATGGAACACTTTTGTAATTATAAAGTTCAGTGCATGAAAACAAATTCCCAGAGATTTCACAGCACATTTCTTCCCAGAACTAAACTGTCATCTTCTCTGCTAGCCAAATATACTCCTAGGATTTTACACTCACTGTGTGTCATCATGTTTGTTCAACAGAAACTTATTTCTCATGGTCAGGAGGCTGCAAAGTTCAAGACGAATGAGCCAGTAGCATTTAGGCTTTCAGCCAGCCTTGCTGCTGTAACCTCCGGTGAAGAGAAGGGCTGTGCCCTCACCCAGTGAGAAACCAGAAGAGCATGAACCCACCTGCTCAGGATCTGGCCTTAGCTTTCTAACCCACACCAGAAGTCAGCCCCCAAACTGAATCACTCGCTACAAGCTCTACCTGTTGATGCTATCACACGGCCCATTAAGTTTCAATACAGGAATCTTAGGGGAAATGTTCAGACCACCGCTCTTTACATACACACACATGGGAAAAGAAAATTATTTGCATCTTTTTATGTTTGTTTCCAAAAAGAAACTTTAAAGACTGGATGTATCTGTGCTAGCTTTTCCTTTCCATGATAACAGTACCTTCTAAACTTTATCACTGTAACTTCTATAAAATTCAATTTTCAGAAAATAAAAGGAATAGCACACCATGCCAACAGCTATGTTTTATTTTTCCCTAGGGTAGCATTCTATATCTCTGTTTAGTGCCAATTTCTACAGAAAAATAATCTTAGCTATTGAAAGACAATGATAAAACAATGGTCAACAGTTGAGAAATGCTCATTTAGAAACACACAATGCACACTTCGTACCAAATTGCAAACAGAATGAAGAGTTAAATTGACACAGTTCAAATCATAAATACTAGCGTAAAACTAAACTAACAGATACATGCAAAGTGTTGTACTGAGTCATATACTTAAAACAAAACACAGGTTGAATATCCCTTATCTAAATGTTTGGGATCAAAGGTGTTGCTGATTTCAGAAATATTCATATTTTACAGTATTTTCACAAACTTTCAAACCTTGCTAAGTGTCACTGTGGGGCTCAAAGTTGCAGATCTGGGAATATCTTGGATTTCAGACATTCAGATTAGACATACTAAGCCTACAAAAGTAACAGAAACAAAGAAAAAAACAGCAAACCATAGAACCTTCTCAAAATCAAAAGAACAGATATACCATATATGGATTCTATCCCATGAAAATTGCACTCATTGTTGAAGATAAAATATTTCAAGAACTCTGAAATGACAATTCAGGCAAAAGAAAAACATAGGCAACCCTTAAAAATTACTCAACATGACTAATCACCCGAACAGCCAGAAGTAAGCAAAATGCGTATAACAGCAACACTACAAAATGTCAGAAACCATGCTATAGTATATATTATCTTCTTTTCTCCTTACAATCACAACTTCTGGCAGTCTACTGCACCATTCAGACTCCACCAACCAGGAAAGTAATGCTGAGAGTCAGTGAGCTATCTTCCCCGTCTCACAGTCTAGCCAGACATGATTGGGATCTGAACTGAGGCAGCCTAATCCCACCACACATTCGTTCTGACAGGATTTCCCTCAAACTAGCAAAAGAAATAAATAATATTAGCACCCATTATCAAACCCAATTTAACAGTACTAACAATATCCTTCAAATTGACAAATAAAAAAACACTAACTCTAACCTGTCGCTGACAGGGTGTCTTCTCCAGTTTGGCAAGGAATTTTGGGAAATGCTTCCACAGCTAGAAATACCTATTCCTTTTCCTAGTAACTCCATCTTAGAAATTTAATCTCAGAAAGTAGAAGAAATTAAAGGAGAATTATTTGCTGGGAAACACCATAATCCACTGTACATAGCAATACTACTGACAACTGTTACAATCCAAATATGCATCAACAGAGATGCAGTCAGGTAATTTCGCCCATGGTGCCAGCATCCCATATGGGTACCAGTTCATGTCGCTGATATCTCTGCTTTACTACCAAGGAAAGTGAGACATGGGGAGAGTCAGTAGTTGGCCCAAGAACAGCCAGCTGAGTACCACAGAGCTAGGGAGTTCTTGAACCCAGAGCCTCCACGCTTCACCACACAGCAGCTCTGCTCTGAGGTGCATCCTGGGCCACTGGAGAGCATCTCCTACTGAGAAGCAGACAGGCAGGCAGTGACTGTAGCTTCAGGGCCATGACCATTCCAAGTTCAAACAAAAGATAAAGCTCTCACTTTTCCTTTACCAAGCTCTGAATTGATCAAGTCAAGTCAATTAAATATCTTTAGACAAAGCAAGAGGAGTTCACTGGAAAATGTACTTTTCGGAAAAGTGTTTTCCTTGTCATTGTAGCACACCCTTAGTCACCCGAAGCTACTACAGTCTTTACAGTGTGACACTGAGTTACTTGGAACTCTCTTCATAATGTCATTAGACAATGTCCACCCTGAGTTTCCTGGAAGAGCTCCCCCACTGCTCTCCTCCCTGCCTTCAGGTCTCTCCTCCTGGATGCTGTCTCTGCATGACGTTCCCAATCGCCCTCTATAAACATCAGACCCTCGGCTGGCACCTGCACCTAGCCCTGCTTTGCTTTCTCCTCTTGCCACAGTATAGAACTGCTTATTTATGTGATAGATTGTCCATCTCTCCCACAAGAATGTAAACTTGCACGACCTAGTTCATCTGAGCATTCTGAACTGTTCTATAAATACTCACTTAATTAATAAAGTCAATCAGTAAACGTAGAATACTGGCTAAAATCTCCAGATGAAGCCAGAATTCTTCACATAAGAAATGATAGACTGCCATAACGTTCTAGTTTACTGTTAACTTTGGTATGTTTATCCAGATGTGATATACAATATTGCTTATAAACTTAAAAAATTGCATAGAAAATGTGTTAAAGCTTGGATCAAATTTGCTCCTCAATTATATATACTATTTTTCAATGTTTCGGGACATATGTAAAAACCACTTTCAAAACCAACTAATCACAAAATTTATCAACAACACCTATGAACGATCTTTCCTAACCTTTCTCACACACAGTGCCCACCTCACTCTCATTCTTCTTCTCAACATTAACAACTTATTTGCTCAGAATTTGTTGTTCATTTAACTAAAACACAGATCTTGAAGCAGGTATTTACCGAGAGGAGTTGCTCCTGTGGCCCAGCTTGCACTACCTTGGTTAGATTCCTGCCCCCAACTCCTACTTTCTAGTGTCGCAAGGCAGCAGTGATGGCCAAACTACTTGATCTCTTGCCAACCACATGGAGACCCTGGACTGTGTTCAACCAGGCCCAATATTCCGGGTATTTAGCAATTGAACCAGCAAATGCCAGATTAGCCTCCCCCTTCACCATTTCTCTCTCCACAACCCAACCCTCCAGTGTGTGTGTGTGTGTGTGTGTGTGTGTGTGTGTCCCTCTGAAATAAATGAATTTTTAAAAATAAATACATAGGGCCTGACATTGTATTTAGTGGGTTAAACCATTAACTGCTTGGGATGCTCACATCCCATATCAAAAAGCTTAGTGCCATTCTCACTTCCAATCCAGCTTTCTGCTGATGTACACCCTCAGAGGCAGCAGTGATGGTTCAAGCACCTATGTAGGAGAACTAGATCTGGGCTTTGGTCTGGCCCAGCAGCTGGACAGATGTGTGACATCGCACTCACTCTCACTTTCTCTCACCCTCTTTCTCTCTCCTCCCCACCCCTCCTTTCAAGCACACACACAGAATAGTAAGTCACAAAAGTGCCAGTAAAGCACAGATTTGATCATCTCATTGCCAACAGAAAACACAGAAAGGCCTTGGCACTGTCTCCAAAGCCAGCTCCACTGCCAAGGCAGCTGCAGGGGCCATCACGTCCGCTGTGTCATTCTCTGCCTTGGATACTCAGAACCTTTCCATTCCAGCATGCATTTACAGTTTTTTCAGGGCCAAAAGGACATGTTTTTCATCTATGTAAACTTCAGGTACCAGACTCCATCCTTCTTTCCATCTTCTGCAATCATACAGTCCATGCACTGGAATCCACAGGCTGGAAGCTTCTCTCCCTTCCCTGACTGAAAAATTCATAAGAACCAGAGCCCAGGTGTGACCTCACCACATGGCACACACACATGATCATTGACTATTATTTAATGAATGAGAATACAAAATGGTATCCTCCAGAGCAAGCCAACCACATCACTCTGAAGAAGAGAGGTCTGAAATGCCCTCTAGATATTGTTTCTTTCACTTCTACAACATAAATTTATGAACTGTAAAAGTTAAATATTTTCACATTTTCAAAATGTACAAGGACTTTATGGGGATCCTTTACATCTCAAAAACCCATAAATTCTATGAAAAAATAAATTTCCACATCTCTGAATATGGTAAAATTATGTTTATATGGAAACACTGGCACCATATTTCAGGAGAAAACTTTTTTTGGCACTCATTCACAGGGAGCAATAAATCATTTCCTTCTGCAAATGAATGTTATTGTGGGTGGGCCTTTTACACAGAGAAAATATTTAGATTCAAAAGTTCCCTCCCTGGCATCTGAGAAAGTTGTCATGACCAAGGTATCAAAGCTTAGCAGTTCTTAAACATAGGGATTTTGTACTCAGGCATTTAGTAGAAGCCTTTTTTAAGGGCCATGAATTCTAGTAATTATCTCCGTGGATCAGAGGACAGTAACCATATTTGAATTATTCTATTCACAAATGCCAGGACAGTCGTGTAAGAAGATTGAGTACAGCCAATCATCTACAGTCCTGCGCACAGCAAGACAGGATTCCTAAGAGTAGGTGTGGCGTACAGAGCTGTCTCTATATCTGAACGTAACTTCAAGCATCAGCTAGGACGCATGCTTCTGATCCAGCCTCCTGCTGTCACACCCTGGAAGACCTTGAAGTGGATGATGACCACAGTACTTGCGTTCCTATAACTCACCAGGAGTCTCAGATGGAATTCCAGGCTCTTGGCCTCTGTCCTAGTCCAGCCCAGTTGCTGCAGGCATGTGGGGGAGTGAATCCGTAGGTTGGAAAGTTTCTGCTTCTTTCTCTTTTCTGTCACTCTACCTTTCAAATAATTGTATGTTCTCAAAACAACCCTTCATCTTTAGTTTCTAATAGTTAGGTAAGGACCCATGTGTGTATATTAGCCAAAAAAAAAAAAAAGAAAGAAAGAAAGAAAACAGTAAACACAAGGCCCACAAGAACCCCCAATTGGTAATTTCCCTGCTCTTTCTCGCCCCTATGCAGACTTCATGTGCACAAGCACTATGGATGCCAAGCAAGGAAAGTGGCATGGTCACTAACATCAAACCACCCTGGGTCCTTGTTTCCTTATCACAGAACCATCTACCAGCTGAAAACTTACCATACAACTTAAGTGAATGAAAAACAAAATCCCATTTCTGCTAATGCATAACTACTGCATGCCCTGAGAGATCTTTGTATCCAACAAATAGCATAATCATGACTATAAATATTTTTACAGTCTCAGAAGGAATAACTGGAGAATTCTGATTAACTCATTAACATTTATTATTTTTAAATTTTATCTTGCTGTCTTTTTCTCAGTTCTACTTCATAGGGAATCACGCAATCACAAGAATCTTCCTTCTAATAAATCTACCTAATCTTCCTAACATTATGCTATAAACAGTCACTCTCCTGTGTACAGATATATCAGCACATGTAGATATAGATTTAGCTGATGATGATAAAAAAAGATTCCTATTATTCAAAAATCAAAAATAATAAATGCTGGTAAAGATGTATAGAAAAAAGCACCAAACACGTTGTAGGAATAGAAATGGACACAACGATTGCAGAAGATGGTATGAAGATTCTTCAGAAATTGGAAATTAGATCTAACGTATGACCCAGCCATCCCATTCCTGGGAACATACCCAAAGGAAACAATAGCAGCATATGAAAGAGTTCCAATACTCCACCCCACCCCCCAAGCTATTATAACAGCATAATTCACAACAGCGAACATACGGAATCACCCAGATGTGCATCAACTGATGACTGTCTATCAACTGATAAAGAAAACATGGTATATGTACAAGATGGAAAACTACTCAGCCATATAAAAGAATGAAATCTATCATCTGCAACCAAATATACAATTGGAGGCCATGATGTTTAGCAAAAATGCCAGACCCAAAATGACAAATATACATTTTCTCTCATTTGTGATTGTTAACATACAGCACACACACAAAAAAAGAACTTTAATATATATTAGTGAAACTGACACCTTGTGATTTGGTTATTGGTTGTAGTCCTTGTCTACACTCCATGCGGAGAAAATATTTGCTTAGAACCATTTTAAAATCTTAAAAATGATGACATAAGAGTGAACACTGATTACTGGAGACTGAGAAGTGTAGGCACTAGGAAAGTAAAGAAATGTTAGACAGGGATAGCAAATAAAGTTAGACATGAACCACTAGTTCTCACATTCTAAAGCACAGAGTAACGGTGGTCAATAATACATTTCTGAATAAGTAGAAGAATCTAAAGAATCCCATCACATAAAAATGATAAATGCCTGAGGCTATCAAAATGCTAACCAGGCATATTTGATCACTGCTAACTGTACACAGGTTTCTAATTATTTCATTGTACTCCATAAATGTGTACTAATATTACGCTAATAAAACAGCATATTTCTATTTCTTACTATTTGAAATATATGAAGCAATTATGGCAAACATCAAAGACAGAATATAGCCAAAACAAACTGCAAAGTATCTCTAGCATAAAACAGTAAAACACTTAGAAAGGCTTGAACAAAAATTATACCAACACACAGAATGATAAATGAACATAAAACACAAAGTTGTATTTATTGATGGCAAGCGTCCCAACCTGCAGGACATGTCGCTCAAACCCTGAGGGTAGACTGGGAATGCTGCTGCTAGCCCTCGGGCCACTGGCCCAAGGAACACACAGACATGCCTACTTGGTGGAAAAGAGTGCCTCGTGCTCTTTATTTTACTCCTCATATATATACCTTCTTCTCTAGGGGAGGTGGGGAGGGGTTTCCGGGAAGTAATTATCTTCATTGAAGCAGGGAAGGAACTAATCATCTATATTGAAACAGGGGAGGAACTAATTATTTGAACAGGAACAAGGATGGAGGTTCTATTCTGCTTGCTCTACACAGGATGTTCTGGCCTAATATCCTGCTTGCTGTGGTCCTGCCTGCCCAAGGCAGGCTTTGCAATGCAGCAGGTTGTCAGGCATGCCAAGTCTAAGGCCCATAAATCTGTGGCTCCTAACAGGCAAGCGCACCATATGCTTCTTTCCCTTACTCCTTAGAATTTCATCTTAAAGCATAAAGGATAGGAAAAGGACTATGTCTTTTTGGCTTTTAGTCTATTGCCAACAACTTTGGGGCATTAAAAGCTATAAATTCACCAACTACATGGGAATTTAAATAACTATCAGGCAACCGAAAGGTAACACTGCCTTTCATACTTTCTTCTAAGGGTTCAGATTCTTTAAAAAAAAAAGCTTAAAATAAGTCTCCACAAATTAAAAAAAAAATGAAGTCACATAAATAGACATTTCTTTTTTTTATTATTAATTGTATTGCATTATGTGACACAGTGTTATAGGCACTGGGATTCCCCCCACCCCTCCCTGAACCCTCTCCCCATGGTGGATTTCTCCACCTTGTTGCATTCCCACAGTTCAAATTCAGTTGTGGTTCTTTCATTGGAAATATTTACCAAGCATAAAGTCTAGTGTGTTATTATCCTAGTGGGTTCAACGATTTCTTGGTGAGACCATCTCTGGTCTGAAGGTAAGTCCAGCTAAGCTTCATCCCAAACGATTAAAGGCCCCTACATGCCCTCAACAGCCATTTACAACCTCATGGCATCAACTGACATGACATTGTAAATAGACATTTCTTATTACAATGCTTCAAAACACCAAACAGTAACTATGGAAACTACATGGAAAAATACATGTAAAGCAACATTCTTTTCAAATTAAGAACAAATGATGCTAAAATTCACTCTGAAATACAAAAGATGCCAGACAGCTAAAAAAAAAAAAAAGTCTTCAATAACAAAGACAAAGCTGGAGGTACCACAATACTAGCTTTCAAGATGTACTACAATTATAATTTAAAAAAAAAAAAAAACTAATGCTGGCAGAAAACAGCTCAACAGAACAGAAGTCCCAGAATTAACCTCACCCATCTATGACCATCTATGGCCAACTAACTTTTGACAAACAAACTGAAATGAACCTAGGGAGAAAGAACAGTCTCTTCAACAAATGGTGCTACAAAAATTGGACCTTTGTGTGTAGAAGTATGAAACAAGGCCCCTCCTTACACTTATTACAAAAATCAACTCTAGGTGGATCAAAGATCTAAATCCATGCCCTGATATCACTAAATTACTAGAGGAAAACAAAGCAACAATCTGTCAGTCTTTGGCATAGGCAGACTTCTTCGAAAAGACCCCAGAAGCATAGGCAATTAAGGCAAAAATAAATGGGATTACATCAAGCAAAGAAGTTTCAGAACTGCAAAGGAAATCATCAATAGAGTAAAGAAGCAGCCAACAGAATGGGAGAAAATGTTCACAAACTACACGATATACAAGACTAATAATTAAAGCACACCAAAACTCCAGAAACTCCACAACAAAACAAAAGATCCAGTTAAAAATGGGCAAAGGACAAGTAACAGGCATTTTGCAAAAGATGAAATCGAAATAAATCCTCAGGTTCTCTAGAAACAAGTACCATAAAAACCACAAACAATGAGGCTTCATCTCACCCCAATCAGAATGGCTACAACACACAAATTAAAAAACAATAAATGCTGATGAGGATGTACAGATAAATATATACCACTACTGGTACAAATATAAACCAATATAACCATTATGAAAAACAGTATGGAGATTTCTTTGATATCTGAAAATAGATATCAGCCATTCCACTCGCTGGGGTAACATATACACACAGAAAATGAAATCTGCATTAGTATCACCTATAACCCCATTTTTAGGGCAGCACAATACACAACAGCTGAGACATGGAGTCAACCCAGATGCCCATCAACTGATGACTAGATAAACAAAATGTGATACATAGACATTACTGAATACTACTCACAAATAAAAGAAATATTTACCTTTGCAACAAAATGGACCCAGCTAGAAACCTTTATGTTTAATGAAATTAGCCAGTCCCAAAAGGACAAATCATAAGTTCTTTCTGATCTGTGACAACTAATAAACACAAAGACATTATCTGTATAAATGACATTAGCATAGGTGGAATTAACTGCTGTTTACAAAGCCTGTGTCTATAAGTAATAGTAGGATCTCCATTTTTGTTTTGTTATTTTTCCACGACTGGATATAGCATGGCATCTTTATGCATCAGAAAGTTAAGTTTCTCACTGTGAAATAAAGGAACATGCTATTGTAATACTTTTGGGAAATTGGGGGGGAAACAAGGAGCGAGAAAGGGGAAAAACAACCCCTATGCTTCTAAATATATCACTAAAAATGTGAAATTCATTTATGTTTTAGAAACTAAAAAGGAAAAGAATGCATGGAAGTTATGCAACACACTCCTGAACAACCAATGAATCAACGAAGAGATTAAGAAGGAAACAGAAAGACATTTGAAACAAGTGAAACTACAAAACAAACCAACACAGACAAGACACAACTAAAACAATGAAAAGAGGGAAGTTGATGCAATCAATGTCTACATTCAAACGGCAGCCAAGATCTCCAATAAACAACCTGCCCTTCTAACTCAAGGAACTAAACAAACAACAAATCAAGCCCCAAAACAGTCGAAGAAAACAAAAATATCAGAACAGAAACAAATGAACAGACTAAAACACTGAAATAAATATCAATGAAACAAAGAGTTGGCTTGCTGAAATGATAAAGAAAATTAGCAACTCTTAAGTTAGACCAAGAACAAGAGATTCAAGTAAAAACAAAAGCAGACAAGAATTACAGCTAACACAGAAATGCAAAGGATCACTAGAGACCACGATGAACAACTGCATGCCACCAAATTTAATAACACAGAGGAAATAAAAAACTCAGACACACAGGCCTTAACCAATGCTGCAGCATAACATGATATAAAGTTTGAAGAGAACAATAACAAGACTTCCACAAAGAAAAGCCCAAGACCAGAGGGATTCACTGCTGACCTCTACAAACCCAGAAAGAAATAATACCAAGTCTTCTCAAACTACTTAAAAAAAAAAAAAACTGAAAGGGGAAAGAAATTCTTCTCAACTCATTTTCTGCAACCATAAATTTCTTTGACACCAAAAACAGCAAGGATCCAACACACAAAGAAAGCCACAGACCAACATCCCCATTGAACACAGATTGGGAAATCCTCAACAAAATGTTGGCAAGCACAATCCAGCATCACATTAAAAAGACCATTCTCCATAACCAAATGAGATTCATCCCAGGTGTGTAAGGATAGCATAACTTACAAAAATCAATCAATTTGACACACCACGTCAACAGAATGAAGAGAAAAACAATCAGGATCTCAGCAGACACAGAGAGTTCAGAAAAATTCAACATCCCTTCATGATAAAAACTCCAAAAAAATCAAACTTATTATGCAGACATATTCTACATATCCCACATACTCCTCCTTCCAATTTTAGATGCTCTTTTCCCTCACTTGATATCTCTGGATAGGACTTTAATAAATTACATAAAACCGAAGTACTTCTCTACAGAAAAAGCAAACCGACTGTGGAGAGAGAACCTACAAGACTAAATATTTACTAACTATACATAGGCCAATAGGTTCATATCTAAACTATACAGAAAAATTAATAGCCAAAACAAATAGTTTTTTTTTAATTTAAAAATAAGCAACAGACCTAAACAGACATTTTCTCAAGGGAAGGCTTAGAAGATCAATATGAAACAATGTTCACACTAATGAGAGAAATAGAAATCAAACTCACAATAATTTATCTGTTCCCTTCAGCTAGAGTTACTACTTATCAAAAACCCCCAAAATCATGAGTCTGGCAAGGATATGGAGAAAGGAAACTCTTGTATATTGTTGATGGGAATGTAAAGAATGTAAAATAGCACCGATTCTGTGGAAAGCAGTGTGAGTACTCCTCGAGGAGCTAGAAATGGAATCAGAGTGAGTGCGAAGCAGCAATCCAGCTGCGCATATTCAAAAATAAATAACCAAACCCAGCATGTCAAACAGACTACTGCACTCCTGCATTTACTGCAGTGCTACACACAGTAGTCAAGAGATGAAATAATTGATGGTCAAATTAAAAAAGAAGGTGGTATATTCACACAATGGAACACTACTCAGTCATTCAAAATAACAAATCTTTCATACAAGAACATACAAACAACTAGAGGCTATTTAGTTAAAGAAGTAGGTCAGGCACAGTAAGACAAATACTGTATAATCTCACTCAAATACAAAATAGTAGTTACCAGATGCTGAGAAAAAGAAGGGGTGAAGAGTTATAATTGTGCAAAAGCAAGAAATTCAGGGGGGACAGCAGTGTGGGCAAGCTCTTGTGGGCCACTGGTTCATGTCCTGGCTGCTCCACTCCCAATTCAGCTCGCTGCTAACAGCCTGCAGAAACAGAGGATGGCCCAAGTGTTTCCATCCCGGCACCCATGTGGGAAACTAAGATGAAGCTCCTGGCATTTGCCAGGCCCAGGGCTGGCCTTTGCAGCCATCTGAGGAGGGAGCTAGTGGTACACTTATCCATCTCTCCTTATATAACTTTCAAAACAAATACAGCTAACAAAGAAAAATTCTGGTTCTGTGTTGTACAATAGATAACTACAGATAACACTTATAGTACTGTATTTATCTCCAAAAAGTTAAAAAAGAAATGCGCATGTTGTCATTACACAGAAACCATATGTTTCAAGAAACAGTTTTAAACATGACATAACATAGACCTGTATCAAAACACCACTGAGTACCCTGCAAACATGTACAGAATTAAACAGACAATAGAGATGCCATAGGGACATCACAGCTACTCCCTGTGTCTCTCCAGATCCTCAGGGGGAAAAGTTCAGGTCCCCCCTTTGTTTCCATGCTTGCATCCAAGCAGAGAGCACACAGCATTTCGCTTTACACAAAAACTCTCCACATGGTAGAAAGTGGACTGGCATCCTGGAGTCCTGCCGATTCCTGGCCACAGACACCTCCAACAAATGCTTCCCAAAGAGAAAAACAGAAATGCATTCGTGCAATACTACTGTTCCATACAGTGAACCAAAGGCAGAGGCCATATCTAAGTGGGAGAATGTGTAGAGCTAGAGAATAGCAGGGCCACGTATCTATTGTTCGTCCTCCAAGTTACAGCCCGCAGGCTCCTCAGGAACTGGGAGGTGATATTATCTGAAGCTGTTACATTATGAAAGAACAGATGGGCGGATATCTCACAGAGCAAGGGTAACCTCATTTCTAAGTGAGCTTGTGTTTACTTTCTGCTGGCTACGTAATCTGCTTTAAACAAGAAATAAGAGAGGTCTAAGCACAGCAGTTTGATCAACTAAAACATTATAAAATCACGACGATATGAAGAAGGTGAAAACAGAAAATGTTCAACAACAACAATTCATATAGTACTCTCCTGTCAAACTTGTATTCAAGCAACAGTGAACTCCTTCAGTGCATACAGCGTAATGCTACTCTCAAGGGTGACCAAAACATTATCAAAAGAAAGCCAATAGGGCCTGGTGCAATGGCCTAGTAGCTAAATCCTCACTTTGCATGTACTAGGAATCAATACAGGCATCCATTTGTGTCCCACCTGCTCCACTTCCCATCCAGCTCCCTGCTTGCAGCCCGAAAGGCAGTAGAGGATGGCACAAGGCCTTGGGACCCTGAATGCACGTGGGAGATCTGGCAGATGCTCCTGCTCCTGCCTTTGGATCAGTTCAGTTTCACCCACTACGGTCATTTGCGGAGTGAACCAGTGGATCGAAGATCCCATTCTCTGTCTCTCTGTAAAATCTGTCTTTCCAATAAAGATAAAATCTTTAAGAAGTCAACACTACATCAAACGACACCTTCTCACAGGTTTAACCATGGTAAGACTCAGAGAGGAAGGGGGGAATCCCTATATCTACAAAGCTGTATCATGGAAAATAATTGTAATTTAAAAAACTTTAAAGAAATTAAAACCAAATAGCTAGCAATAATCTAATAGTTATTAGTCCGTATGAGCTTATGTAACAGTAATGTCGTTTAATGTAAGAAAAACTATCAGGGGCCCGGCACAGTACCCTAGCAGCTAAAGTCCTCACTCTGGATGCCCCAAGATCCCATAAGGGCACCGGTTGGTGTCCTGGCAGCCCTGCTTCCCATCAAGCTCCCTGGTTTGTGACCTGGGAAAGCAGTCAAGCACAGCCCAAGATCTTGAGATGCTGCAACCACACTGGAGACCTGAAAGAGGCTCCTGGCTCCTGACTTTGAATCGGCTCAGCACTGGCCGTTGTGGCTGCTAGGGGAGTGAATCATCGGATGGAAGATCTTCCTCTCTATCTCTCCTCCTCTCCGTTAATCTGACTTTCCAATAAAAATAAACAATTCCTTAAAACAATTACTATCAGGGGAGCAAGACGGAAGGGGGGAGCTCTTCTTCTTGGAGCTCTGTCTATGAAATCCAAGGAATCTGTTCTCTTTATATATAAAAAAAAATGAAAACAAAAGAAGAGTGACAATTGCTAATAATGCAAAATTCAGTACATAGTAGCAGAGCTAGATTCACTTAAGACAATAAAATCTGAATTCAGATAGAAAGCCAAGTAATTTTTTGGCATGAGTATATCCCATCCAATACTTGGAACACAGAACCCAAAATACCACTTGCTACTAACGTGAGATTCAAATTTAACTAGGTGTCTGGTACTTTATCTGGAAGCTGTGCACATAATGACACACTATTAAATCGCTGAATAAGACTAACTGCCTTATTTACATTTTCAGTTCTAACAGAGGAGGGCCAGTGAGGAAGGGACTGCTGGTTACTGGTACAGCAACCTGCTCAGGAACTTTGAGAAGCAACTGACAGTATCAAAGAAACATCTGCTCTGCTTCAACCCCATGAGAACACGGCTCTGCTCTCTCTCCCCACACAGACTTGGAGAGCCAACAGCCAGCTCAACAATGGGCGCTGCAGTCAAAGTGAATCACAGTGCCAGCTAAGTCCCTGGGTTCAGGCTCACACGCAGCACAGAGAAGCATTTTAATTCTGTGCCTGACATCACACTGTCAGCACTGCCTGAACTCACTGAACACTGCTGAGCGCCTTGACTTGGCCTGGGTCTAAGTTCTACAAACACCCCCTCAGCACCCACGTGACTCGGCCAGGACAAAAGCCCATTTAGATAATACGAGGCCAGTCTTCCTGAATAAAACTGAATTGAATTATGCTTACCAAGCATCTCACAACACATATTTACTGGAAAAATATTTGTTGACTCACACTAGATTCCAACATATATGGCTTACCACTAATATCCAGAGAATGAAAGTATCAGTCAACTTAGAACTGGCAGCTTTTAAATGGCACAGAAAATTTCTTCTGTCACTATGCTACAACTAGCTACAATTTTCTAGATCTACATTTATTCATCCATTCATTATTCCTCATTCTATATATAACTTGTCAGCTGCTACTAAGTGTTAGGACATGGAAATTTCAACACATACAAAAAAATAAAAACTCTGGGACAAAATATAACTTGTATTCATTCCCAGGGCATCTCAGATGAAAAGCCAGGGTTTTGCCAAAAATCCCCATTTATATTCACACAGCTTTCCCACTATCCACAGTGTTCCCTTTCCCCCCTGTTGTTCAGAACAAGCACATTTCTTTTCTGTCTAATCACTCTTATTTTTCATTTTTAGGAACACGGTGTAAGTACAAGGGCACTTCAGAACGGTTGCACAAAGTGAAAGATAAAGGTAAAAGCTAGGTTTATTTGGAGGGGATGCATATAAAAGAGGTCTTCAAAAACTTCATGAAAATGTGTGTAAGGTACCAGTATATAATATGCACTGGCAAAATTTCATTTGTAACTGCATTATAAATTCATTTCCTTGTGGCCCATAGACAAAAACCATCAGAGTGGGAGAATAAAATCTCCAGCAACAAAGTTCCCCCTCTCATTTACCTTCCCTTACTAAAATCAAAAGTTGACCCCACTTGTTCGCATTTACAAATCTCACAAATACACTTCTGCTTATGAATAAAATATATCTCAGAGACAAAGGCCAATTTAAGCACTTTAATTAACATTTGAGAGCTTAAAAAAGAATCAGATATCTTGAGTTCCAGTGTAGTATTTCTTATAAAACTGCTAACTAAAGCTTATAGTTTAGTTCACTAGGAAAGGTAGAATTTTATTTTGGTGCTCACTGTGGGATCCTAACATTGTTGTTTTACTTTTCTGGCCTCATTCCTCTGCTTTGATATTCAGAAAAACGGAGGCACAGGCTAAATTTCTCTTGGTTCCAGTGCTGTGTACTTGGACGCATTATTCTCAGTCATACTGCATCTCTTTAGCATATATAACATCTACTTCTTCATTTTGTAGATCACAGAAGACGCCTTCACCAGCTACGATTACTGAGTATGTTACTGCTGACCAGTGAGCATCCTAGCTATTTCTGTGTGTAATGCATTCCAGAATTATGTAAACATAAATATTGTGACTGTTACACTCTTTCTGCAGAACGTTGACACAGAAAGCGTCCCCCGTGAATTCATTTACCGGCAGCCAAGCAAAACATTTCAGAGTTTCACATTTGTTCAGCAGAGAAAAGTCTAATTTAATCTAACAAAAGCCTCACCGCTCAAGCATACGTGTAACAAAATAGTTTCCACATCACATCAACTACTTTAGCAAAAACTAGTTCCCAGAGAAAATCATGTCTACCTGGCGTTTGGTTCAAAGAAAATACAAGGGTGACAGGTTTGTATTAAATACTTATGGAGAAATACTTTCATTACAGTCCCTGTAGGAGTAAAAAAAAAAAGTATCACAAAGGGAGTGTAGAGAAATTTTTAGTTTTAAAGCTGCTACCAGCATGGTCCTAGCCTTCCTCTATATTACCCATGGCCATGAGTAACACTGTTTTTCCCACAAGGAATCGATAGATTGCTATTTTTAAAACAACAACCTGTAATAGATTCTTATTTTCAAAGTCTTCACAAGGAGCAACAAAATTTTAAAAGCACCTGCTGGACATTCCAGGATCTTTGGTAAGCTACTATTTGCAGGATTCTCTAAGAGGCATATATCTTTTACAGGTTGAAAAATGTATTGCAAAGATATTGGGTCAGCTTCCTGAGTCACTCCTTTGCCACTTGGTAATGTGGCAGGAAATGCTACTAGGTTTTTCACTTTTTCACTTTTTCAGACCATGCATGACCTTTTCCCAGATCTGGCTCCAGCTTCCATCAGTGGGGGCAGATTAAGATTTATCACAGAAGAAATGCAAATACAAAGATAAAGATAAAAGAAATATTCAACTTCTGACATTCAGGGAAATAGATTTTGCATTAGAGTAAGAGGTTTGCAAATGAAGTTATCTCAAGAAACGACCGCACAAAATCGCTTGATCCCATCTTTCCTACCATCAATCCTGCAAGGAAATCCTGACAGGAAGCAGGGAATTCACCTATTTTTGAGAGTAGATGAGCTGGGAGAGAAGAGGTCAGTGTCAAAAGAAGTCCCGGAGCAGACACCTGTTGATCCCTCTCACCAGCTCCTGTCCCATTTGGGCGTCAGGCAACTTCAACACTGGGAGTGGAAGAGCATCAAAGACGAACCAAAGTGTGGCCCAGCAGATTAGATGCTGTGGTGCCGCTCAGGGCACAGGGCAGGGCACAGGGCAGACCAAAGCCAGACATGGTGAACAAGTGGTCCAGGAACTATCTCCCAAGGTGATTTCTGCCCTCACACGATGCGGTGGTACCTCTGGGACCTCAACAGGATGCAGCGCTGAGGCTGGAAACACGTGGAAGCGGCAACCAAAAGTCCAAGGGCTCCTAGTCTGGAAAGTACCAAGCAGAAGCTCCCAGCCAGCTGGGGAATACTCAATGAGAGAAGTGAAAAGCGCTGGATCACCAGTTCATCAGTTGCTCGATAAGAGTACTGGAGGTCACCAGAGCATTCAACAACTACGGAAACCAGAGAGGGGACTAGGGACTCGGGATACAAGGTCAGTATCTATGCCTACTCCACCCCCATACGCCACCTGCCTTCCTAAATCCTACATGCTGCAGGACTGCTAGGAAGGTGGGTGAGATTACAGTCTAAGTCATATTCCCAAGAGAAATATTACTCAAAAGTACTGCTTAGATTACAGACAATGGCATGGGGCCAGCACAGTGGTGTTGCAAGATGATCTTCCACCTGCAGTACTAGAATCCCATATCTGGCACCAGTTTGTGTCCTGGCTGTTGGACTGCCAATCCAACTTCCTGCAATGCTTTGAAAAGCAGCGGAGGATGGCCCAAGGCCCTAGGCCCCTGCCCCTATGTGCGAGATCCAGAAGAAGCTCCTGGCTCCCAGCTTCAGATCAGCTCAGTTGCAGTTGTTGCAGCTTTGTGGAGAGTGAACCAGCAGACAGAAGTTTTCTCTCTCTCTTTCCTTCTCTCTGTGAGTCTGTCTTCCAAATAAAAAAATTAAAGGGAGTGGTGCAGTAGCCTAGTGGCTAAAGTCCTCACCTTGCATGCACCGGGATCCCAAATGGGCACTGGTTCGTGTCCTAGCTGCTCCACCACCCATCCAGCTCCCTGCTTGTGGCCTGGGAAAGCAGTGGAGGAGGGCTCAAAGCTTTGGTACTTTGCACCCACAAGGGGGACCTAGCAGAAGCTTCTGCCTCCTTGCCTTCAGATCAGCTCAGTTCTGGCCGTTGCAGTCAGTTGGTAACTGATTCAGCAGGATGGAAGATTCTCTCTCTGTAAATTTGACTTTCTAATAAAAATCAAGAAATCTTTAAAAAAAAATTATTGACAAAGTCTACCTTAAATCTAGATTGGCTTAAGCATTACTATTTCACCTGTTGAGCAATGAATAAATGAGCCTTATTAGAAAATCCAGTTCAATTATGTAAAATACAGTCACATAACCCCACATGCTGCCAAGGAGCCTGGCTCCACAGTCAGAACCCTAGGCCAAGCAGCTCTCAACACCTGGGGCTCAGCCAGAAGCAGTGATCTGCACCAAGCAGAAAAGTCAACACTCACTGACCCATGGTGTCTGTAGCACCTTTCCCCAGAGGAGACAACTCCTACACTGCAACCAAGTAAGGAAATAGGCACTGCCCCTGGGAAAGTATCTCTCCCACCCAGAAAAATTCAAACTTTTAAATACCTAATCAACTTCGTTGTATATATATATTTATATGTATATATATATATATTCAATTCATTTGTAAAACAAGAAATAAAAAAATAGAATCCTATCTTCAGAACTCTCTGACTCATCCATTAAGGCAGGTCTTTAAACGTTCACAAAAAATGTGGGACCAGCACAGTAGCTTAATGGCTAAAGTGCTTGCCTTGCATGCACCAGGATCCCATATGGGCACCGGTTCTAATCCCAACTGCTCCACTTCCCATCCAGCTCCCTGCTTGTGGCCTGGGAAAGCAGTCAAGGATGGCCCAAAGCCTTGGGACCGTATGGAAGAACTGGAAGAAGCTCCGGTCTCCTGGCTTTCAGATCAGCATAGCTCTGGCCTTTACAGCTGCTTTGGAAATAAATCAGTGGATGGAAGATCTTCCTCTCTGTCTCTCCTCCTGTGTATATATCTGACTTTCTAATAAAAATAAATCTATTTTTAAAAAGTTCGCAGAAAATATGCATTATAAAAAAGATCCACATGGCTTTTTTTTTAAGAGGCACCAAAATAGTGGTAGGCACAGTAGCCTATTGGCTAAAGTTATTGCCTTGCACGCACCGTGATACCTTACAGGCACTGGTTCATGTCTCAGCTGCTCCACTTCCCATGCAGCTCCCTGCTTGTGGTCTGGGAAAGTAGTAGAGCATGTCCCAAAGCCTTACGACCCTATACCTGTGTAGGAAACCTGGAGGAAGTTCCTGGCTTCAGATCGCCTCTGGCTGTCGTGTCCACTTGGGGAGTGAACAAGAGGAAGGAAGATCTTTCCTCTCTGTCTCTCCTTCTCCCTGTAAATCTGACTTTCCAACAAATAAATCTTTATTTTAAAAAAAAGGGGGGGTACATCAAAATAACATCATTTACTTCCAGTTTTCTACATTCTTTTAAATTTTTACTTATTAGAGAGACAATTACAAGGAACGCCCCGCCGTACACACCCTTTTGTTGATTCACTCTCCCAAACGTCCACACAAGCCAAGATTGGGCCAGGCCAAAACTGGGAACAGAGAACTCAGTCAGGGTCTCCTTTGCACATGGGCTGGAGCCTGCGGGCATGAGCCATCACCTGCCACCTCCCAGGATGTGCACCAGCAACAAAGTGGAAATAGTGCTGAGCAGGCACTTGAACCCACAGGCTCAGATCCATGGTTCGAGCATCCCCTCCCATGTCGGAATCATCATGGCCTGCACGTACTCCCCAAATTCACTGAAGTTCCCTCTCACAAAATGTCATAATGAAAAGAAAAAACCCATTCCTAAAAACATGAGCCAGTTATAATTAACTTGTAACTTTTTAAGATATTCTATGTATTGAATCATAAAGTTCATTTTATCCACGATTGAGCCAAATCCAGAGAGAAGCAAATAATGGGGAGTGTTCCCAGACCCTATTTTGCCTTCTTTTTCCTCATATGTGTAATGTGAAGATTTTGTAAAATCAACAGTTTAAAAAGTGATTTTTCAACTCCTTCATTGAGAAGAATAAGCATACAAGCTCACTTCAAGTTCCAATATCTATTGTTAGTGTTAAAACCTGGGTTAGATTCTAAAGTGTCAAGACTTTATATTATTATTATTTGTAACAAGGAATAATAACAGTAATGTCTAAATCCTGAAGCTGTTATGATAACAAAAAAAAACTGATATATTTAAACCACTTGCACTGTATCAAAGGAGGTCATGTTCCATGTGAGAACAGAGTCCTGCAGAAGGTATGTAGGGAGACAGCAGCGGGCAGGCGTCATCGGGCAGCATAGGCATGGCCAGGGGTCTGAGTCCTGAGGTAAATGACCTGGGCCTGGGAACAGGATGAAGAGGAAAATGATTCCAGGAAGATAAATGCCATTGTGCAAAGGGCAATAAGGTAGAAAAGAGAAAGCCATGGATACAATGGGGTTCAGGAAGGCAGACAATTTTCCAGTTTTTAAATTTGATCTATTTACTTGGAAGTTGAGAAGGAGGAAGAGGGAGAGTGGGGGAAAGTGGGGAGGAAGGCGAGAGGATGAGAATGACCTTGCATCCCTGGCTTCAGGCTCTAACCCAGGCACAATCTCAGCCACTGCAAGCATTTGATGAGCAAACCAGCAGATAGGAGCTCTGTATCTTAAAGAAATACATTAAACTCTATGACCAAACCCAGTTTTAAAAAGAAGGTATATAGGAAGGAACTTCAGAAAAGTTCATGAGCACATGAAATGAAAAGACAAGTTCATTTTGCTGCCAAAAAAAAAAGTCAATTTCCTACATGCTGTTTTTATCCAGAACATACATTTTTCATGAACTTTTTGAAAACCACTGGTATCCAAGCAGTTCCAACATCAAAATAACATGTAAATAAACCTAACTTTTCAAAAATGTTTTCAACTGACACACCAACATTATCTATGCTTGTGGGATACTATGTGATATTCTGAAACAGAAGACTTCCCTATTGCTTCCACACTCTATGAACTTTGGTCGTACCTTTGCATTTGTATTTATATAAACTCCGTTCTCTGTAAACTGGAAGCCCCTCAAGACAGTGACCACATCAGAAACCAATAACAAGAGTAACACATTCCAATAACCATTTTATAGCTTAAAAAGACAAGCAATTTGATGCAGGAGTTAACGCTCACATTCACAAGCCCTGGCTCCACTTCGGATTCCCTCTCACTGCTAATGCAAACTCTGAGAAGCAATGGTGATGACTCAAGTAGCTGACTTTGTGTCACCCACATGGGAGACTTGGACCTGAGCTATTGGCTCCTGATTCTGGCCTGACTTCACCCTGACAACTGTCCACATGTGGGGAGTAAAGCAATCAGTGAAGAGCAGCTCAGTCTCCATCTCTCCCTGCTCTCCACATTTTTAAAAAATAGTTACTTATTGGAAAGCAAGATTTACAGAGAGAAGGAGAAACAGAGAGAAAGCTCTTCCATCTGCTGGTTTACTCCACAAGCAGCCGCAATGGCTGGAGCTAACCCAATCCAAAGCCAGGAGCCTGGAGCTTCTTCTGGGTCTCCCACACACGTTTAGGGTTCCAAGGCTTTGACCCATCCTTGACTGCTTTCTCAGGCCACAAGCAGGGAGTTGCATGGGAAGTGGAGCAGCTGGGACAGAAATCGGCACCCATATGGATCCTGGCATGTACAAACCAAGGACTCTAGCCCTAAGCTACCATGCCAGGCCCAGCCTTAACCTTTTAAAGCAACTAAATAAGTAAAATATTTTTAACAGACACAGCTTGTCATGACCCTTAAACTTAACCCAAGGAGAAAAGCCAAGGGTTGGCCAAATGAAGGCTTCCATCTCAGAGCTGAAAACAGCCACAGTGCAAAGGTGGGAAAGAGTGAGCTGACATCACAGGGCAAATGTGCAGCAGAAGCAGGTGGATGAAGCAGAGGGACTTTCTCATTCAGAAGTGCTCCAATGTTCTGCAAGCCTGTGCCACTTTCCAGCCCCCATCTCAAGGCTGGCATTGTAGTGGGGCAGCTAATGCCACCACCCACAACAGGAGCAGCATACGCCCCACTAATGGCCTGGGGAGAAGAGGCAGAACATGGCTCAAGAGGTTAGTTCCCTGCCATGCAGTTGGGAGTCCCAGATAAAGTGCCTGGCTGCTGACTTCAGCCATCTGGGGAGTGAACAGTTGGGAGTTTTGCCTCCTTCTTGCTGTGAAATTCTGACAAAAATAAATAAAATCTAAGAAAAAAGTCTTCATCTCATTAAATAGTGATTAACAACAAAAAAATTTAAATAACTGAAAGACCTTAAAATGGTTTTGCTTTCCACCACAAATAAATATCTAAATATTCGTTAAAGTCAACTTCTGTAATAGGGTTAGTTACCAGTCCCTGTTTTACTAATCCCAGACACACTATAAAATGAATCATCTCCTACACAGCTTTCAAATAGAAACTCCAGAAAACCAGTACAAAGTCACAGATCTGAATTTAAAAGTTCTTTCTGCATAAATGATCTCTGATTACGAATTGGTATGTCTTGAAAAACAATTCCTGACTTTGGATAGCCAAAGAAACCCTGCAAACAGCCTGGAATGTCTTTCCGTAGACACAGCAATGAAAGAATGCCTTCTGAGACACATGGCAAGGAGGCAAGCGATGAAAGAAACCTGGGAGCATTGTGTACTTTTACCCAAATTGTGAACACCCGTTACGGTCACAAATATTACAGCATTCTCAGTGAGGTCTACTTAGAAAAAGTGATCCCTCTTGAATCTAAGTTAATCAACCACAGAGGAAAAAAAAACAAATTCCAAATATAGTCTCTTTAAATTGCATGACAATGGACTTCTCTTATTCCAAATTTCCTTTTCATGTCTCCTTTGGGTGCAAAGTCTCCAGCAACGTCTCATAGATTCCTGGGGGACCAAAGGATAAGCCAGCATTGTTGGTGCAGTCTCTGAGAAGTGCATCTAGCACAGCATCTCCTAGCTACGATCTCAGAAATCTCGAGAGAACAAGAGTGACCAAGTTTTCAGCCAGGATGAGCTACGAAGGCAGCTGTCAGTGAGAACTTACATTCCACAGGCGTGCAAAGGTGATGAGTGGTTATAGCCACGGGGGTTTTCTTTTGCTCCAAACTAGACAGCCGGGAAAAGCCTCACAGGGTGGTCTGAACCCCACCCCATGAAATGCCTCAGGGTTGCTCTGAGGGGAGTTCACAGACACCTTTCAGAGTAGCCTCATGTCTGGCTGAAGATGGAGATGAGCCCATGTGCTGGTGGGGGTGCAAAAAAGAGAACCCTTGTGTTTGCCATATAGAGGCTCCAGGAAACACGCCACACGGCCGCCCTCAATGTCTGCACATGACAGCAGTCACTCTCAGCCCCCTGGGGAAATGTTCCCAGCAGTAGCACAGCCTGACAGCAGGCGGCACAGTCCATGCTACCAGCACTTACAACTGCAGCTGCCAGCCCTGCCAAAGGTCTAAGTAAGACCACCTGTGAAGAATGCTGCCCCCAAGTTCCGAAACAGCCTACCGTGTAAGAAAATGAACATGGGAGGGTGGAGACGTGGTGGCTTTAAATACAGTTCTCAATGGATCATGAAAACTGACAAGTGAAAGTAGGTGACAATCTGGGACCAATGCAATCTACCTCATGTCTCTCTTTCCACCAACAAGCACCAAAGTGGGACACCCATTGCTGGAACTTGTGGGTTTTTGACACAAAGGCCACCACAGTCAACACTCCTTTTTACCTAAACTGTTTTCTAGCAGGAAGCGATGGAAGTCACAACATCCGGGATGCCACATCGAAGCTCTTGGGACTGTTAAGTTTGCACAGAGGGCTGGGAAACGAAACACACAACACATCAACGTCGTGAAGAGCAGGCTCACAGTGCGAGCAAGCTTTCCACTTTCACAGCTCCTCGCCATCACTCCCCACCTCTATGTGTGGAAGCATGATGTCTGGCACGCCCTAGGCACTCATTAGTTAGAAACCATCCCTTTTAAGAGGCAGTGTGGCTTCTTCCCATGCATGTCAGGGCTCTGCACTCACCCCTCACTGCCACAGCAGAAAATCCCCACCCAACTCCACTGAGTTGCTTGGCTTGGCACCCAAGTCAAGAAATTTGGCATCTGAAGCTACTCCCAGTCTAACCCTTCAACCCATAAGCATGATTGCTAAACATGCCTCATGAATACAAACTACCAAGAACTTGCACTTATTAAAAACATATATACATGGGTAAGCGTTTGGCGTGGCAGTTAGGACACTGCTTAGGATGTCCACATCCCATACCAAAGTGACTGGTTCAAACCCCAGCTCCTCTGCTTCTGCCCCAGCTTCCTGCTAATACACTTCCTGGCAGGCAGCAGGCGATGGCTCCAGCACGCAGGTTTCTGACACCCGAACAGGAAACCCAAGTTATATTCTTAGCTCTTGGCTTTTACCTGGCCCAACCCTGGCTGCTGAAGAAAATGAAGGAGTGAGCTAGCAAATGAAAGTTCTCTTCCCCTATCTGCATCTCCCTTAATTTCAAATAGAATGAAAATATCCGTTTTTGAAAATACAAAATTACAGGGGCTGATGCAGTGGCTCAACAGGCTAACCCTTTGCCTTGTGGCACCAGCATTCCATATGGGCACCAGTTTTTATCCCAGCCATTCCACTTCCAAACCAGCTTCCTGCTTATGTCCAGGGAAAGCAACAAAGAATGGCTTAAGTCTTGGGCATCTATAACCACGTCGAAGACCCAGAAAAAGCTCCTGCTTTCAGATCGCCTGAGCTCTGGATATTGCAGCCACTGGGGGAGTGAACCAGTGGATGGAAGATCCTCTCTCTCTGTCTATCCTCTCTATAAATCTACCTTTCAAATAAATAAAATTAAATCTTTCAAAAAATATACACACACAAATTCATGACTCTACTCCAACACAGCTCAATGAGAATCATTTCAGAAAAAAAGAAAAAGAAAAAGAAATGCACTCACTCACTGGCTTATACACACACACCTTTCCCTCTTGAGTGCAACCCTGATTTTCCTTTTTTTTAATTTCTATTTTTGATGATGTTTACATAGATGAACAGAATGGGAAGGGTCAAGGATCAGGAGTAAGTGGGTGAGACCATTGCTTACACATTTTCCTTTCTTCTTCCCATATCTGGAGGAAGGAGATAAGCAAGGGGAGAAACCACATCAGCTTCCCAACTGCCTCAGTACCTGTGGATGGGGAACAGCTGTCTGATGTCATCCCAGGGACCCCAATGTGCAGCATATTCTGAGGGTTCTGCTCAAATGGTTTTGATAGTACTGAGATGCTGTTGATCTCACAAATCCAAAGATAAGGAAATCCTTCCAAGATCAATTAGCTGATATAGCGCACCCCAAAGTTTCCATCCATCCAGAAATTTGCTGTCAACCTTCACTGGGGTGGTTGACCAACTTGTTCTGTCCTCCTTACTCTGCTTCTTGTATGCAAACCAATGGCTGCTGCAGCCAAATCCCGCACACCACAAACTGCACCCTCACTTACACCTGGGGGAGCTGCAGCTCAGTCAGAGCAACCCCCATTTATCCCCACCAAACAGCCCGCAGCCCCAGTTCCTGTGCCTATCAGCTTGTGCAATGGACTGGTCCAGTCTGTCCCACACCCTTGTTTGGCTCTTGTACACATCGTTGGGCATTGAAGCCTAACTCAACCCAACTGCTTTCACCCTCCAGCCCACACTCATGCCAGTGGGTGCCACCTCCAGTCTAACCAAGTCCACTGCCACCCCCACTTCTTGTTCTCATGCTCAGCAGTGGGAGTTGCAGTCCATCGGAGAAACCCACAGTTTCCCAACTGGACTCACTCCCTGCCCCCAGAAAGTCCACTATCCAGGTGAGTCTGCAGTCCAGGTTGCCCGGACTTGCTCCCAGTTCCAGCACTTGTCAGCTGATGTTGCGGCAAAGCCCAACTCACCTGCCTTACACTGGTTCATACCCACACCAGTGGACACAATTGGCATTTTTTTTTAATTTTTATTTTTTGTTTATAATTGGCATTTTTAAAAAGAGGTTTTACATAATCCCTCCCTAAGGACATACACAAAAATTATACATGACATCACAGCGACAACATGCATGATCACAAATAACATGACAAAGATGACAAGAGATATCAAAAGTTTCCTGCCTCTCCTTTAAAAGTTTCCCAGTGAGGCAGGCATTTGGTGCATTGGTGCAGAGCTTAAGACACTCTTTGGGACATACCCACTGCAGTGCTGAGTTTGAGCCCTAACTTTGGATTTTAGCTTCCTGCAAATGCATAAGTACAGAAGCAGCAAGTGATGGCTTGAATGCTTGGGTCTCTGCCTCCTACAAAACAACCAGGACTTAATGATCAGCTCCAGACTCTGTGCTGGCCCAGTTTGGTTATTGCCAGCATTTGTGGAGTTAATCAATAGATGAGATGCATGTATCAAATTCATTCTCTCTCTCTCAAACAAATCAACAAGCCACCAAGAGCAAACTGAGAAAGGTTCCTATAAGTTACTAACACAAAAGAAATTCATGCTTTCTCAACAACTTGGAGGGGGATACAGTAAGAACCACAGACTGCACAAGCTGAATGAGGAAAGCTCAACCATGGACCATGGAAAAGAACAGGATATCACCTACCATGTCAGCATGAACTCTTCTGCGATCCAGCCAGGGCTGAGAGCACAGATGAAGCAGAATGGAGTAGCTAGATAGACATGTTGCCCCAGTGCCCACCCAGCAGAAAGCGCCTGTGCTGGGACTGAGGTCCCTCTCGAAACCCAATAGCTCTTTCTGTTAGTCTCCCACTGCCAAACAGCAGCCACTCACACTTAGTCACGTTACACAGATCAACTATTTTAGCATACTTTCCCTTCAATTAAAAACTAAGTGTGGAGGAATCCCTATACCTACAAAACTGCATCATGGAAAATAAAAATGATAATAAAATGTAAAAAACTAAGTATTTACCCTAAACACACTCTATTAATAAATCCAATAACCTATGACACTAATATTATGTATTGCATCCATAAATCTATAAAGGATGAGACTAGTAGCCTACTACTAGTATTGATAAAGGTCCTATGATGCTCTTATGACATCAGAATGAACAAGTATATCAACTGATTAAACTCTAGCACAAAGTTTAAATTACTGTATTTCTTAAAGAGGCAGAGAAAGAGGCAGACAAAACTCCCAGAACTGGTTCACTCCCCAAATGCCTACAATGGTCCCCAGCTTGGGCTGAATCTAGCAGCTGGCACTCGCTCCAGGTCTCCCAGGTAGCTGGCAGGGACCCAAGTAGCTGAACCATCACCTTCCGCCTCCCAGAGCGTGCATTAGCAAGAAGGAAACCCAGGCACTGTGACATGAACATAAGCATCTTAACTGCTAAGCCAAATGCCTAGTCCTCCAGGACAAGATTAGACTTGAAGGTGAGTCCTTCATCTTGGCAATAAAATCTTGCCCTTTCCAGTTCTCTTCTCATCTCAGATTACCAAATCATTTCAGTTCCTCATCTCAGGATGGCATTTCCAACCTTAAGAATGTCCCAAAGATGCCTGCCCATTACCTGGAATAGCAAGCACATCTCATCCAGCCTAGGGCTACCAGCTGGCTTCCTATTCATTCCTCACAACGCAGAAAGTCTGCCTGTGTGGAACCACTGCATCCCGCTGCCTCCTGCAGAGATGGTAAAGGATGAGCAACATTTCCTCTGCTTACCATCTTTCATTTTACCTCTAATGAGTCAATGTTTCTATCGCCACATGTTACCCCTACTAGAGGCTTGCAGCTTGTGCCCTGTCACTAGGGGAAACTTCTAGGAAGCCACAGCCACACTGGTCACATGGTGCCTGGGCCTGGAGCTACTGAAACTCTTGTCCCAGTGCCAAGCATGCAGAATGGGAAAAACGAGAGATAAGGAGCTGATGCCCAAGGCAGGGAACGACAGTTATAACAAGAAATACCCCAGTGCCATGCTGAAGAGAAAGCCAAGCATGTTGCTCAGGCACAAGCAAGTGCAACCTACATGATGTGGAAGGCACAAAATTGGAGCTGGTTAAAACCTCCTCTCTGGCTCTAAAGGCTAACTTGCAGCCTCTTCAGAAAGGCACATCTCCAGGATAGGGGCACCTTCTTTTCTGCATACAGAAAGGAGGCACAAACCAAGCTGGTCATGGTGGCAAGTTGGACTTAACTAAAGAGACCAATTTGCACTTTCCTAAGCTGGTCCGCTAGGTTTACATATAGCATCTCTGCCCAGGAGCCCTGATTTGATGGATTCTTCAACTTGATCAGTGCCATGCGGAAGCAGGAGTGTTCCCATAGGGGGGTGACCCAGACCTTTATTCACCAGGAGCCTGAGTTTTTAGTTGCTCAGGCAAAGGTTTGCTTAAATTGTCCAGTCAGTGACCAAGTGACCACTGTGCAGAAAAAAGCCCTAATCTCCTGGCTAGAGATAGTCTTCCTATACCCCACTGTGCTGAGGTAACAGCTACCTCTCTGGGGTTCAAGTTCATTGGTCAAGCTTCCTGGGGCACTGGACATAAACCCCAAATGAACAAATGGTACTGGAAGCTTCCAACCAAGAGAATTCTTACCGTGTCCTCTGGCCAGGAGCTTCTTCTGGGTCTCACATGGGGACAGGTGCCCAAGGACTTGAGCCATCATTGGCTGCTGTCCCAGGACATACGATTCTTTTGCTAACTTAGCACTACAAATACTACAGTGAATCCCACAGTATTCCATGGCTGCTGCCCCTGCTGAATTTTTCTTCCAGTCCATCATCATAGGCTTAAGTGCAAAACATAACTGAGTGTAAGAAAATTTGCAGGGTAGAAAAATATCCTTTTCTTTCATCCACCTAAGTTTTTAGCCAGAGTTCCTATAACAAGACAGATTAATGAAAAAAGAACACAAATTTATTTCACATAAACTTTGAATCATGGGAGTCATTTCATTATGAAAAACCAAGGAAGTGGTTAAACCTGTTTGTTATGTTTTACTTGAAAGACAGAGATCTCCAATCTGCTAAAGGCCCGCAATGACCCGAGCTGGTCATGACTAAAGCCATGAGCGAGAAACTTAATCCAGGGTTCCCACAGGGGTGGCAGGAACCCAACTACTTGAGCCATCCCTGCTGCCTTCCAGGGTGTGCATCAGCAGGAAGCTGGAGCCAGGAACTAAAACCAGGCACTCTGATGTGAGATACGGATGTTTTAATTGGCATGATAGCAGCAAGGTTAAACATCCACCTCAAATTAAAGCAGTTTAGTGTTAGGATTGATGGGCAGCAGATTCAGGAACTGAATCCAGGAATGGAAATCCAGGTACTCTGATGTAAGACCAGTTGCTTTATTTGGCATATTAACATGGAGGCTAAACGCCTAACCCAAATTTAAGTGTTTCAATGTTAGAAGGTTCTAAGAAAATGTGATATGACAAAGGGCATGAACCAAGTATAAGAAACTGGGGTGAACAAATGTATTTTACATCTCTTTCAATGAACAGTATCAAGAATGGAAAGCAGAAGGGCTGCTTTCCCTTGGCTAACATGATACTGGGAAGCACAAAGCCTTAACACCAGCAAGTGCAGCCTTCCCATCATGTCAACTCTAAATCTCACAGACCTACTTTGTGCCTCAAAATCCTGACTTTGACAAGCTGTCAAAACCACACAATTTATCTTCTTTTGGGTTCTAGCAACCCTCAGGAGTGTTATCATCCTCCTCAGTATACAATGGGGTTAGTGTCCCTGACAAGCCATCATAAATTGAGAATGTCCATAAATCAAAAGCACACATGATCCACCTGATCTACAAGTACCCTAACTTGGAATAGAATACAACAGAGCATCAGCTACTTTCCACTGTGACCCGGCTGACTGGGAACAGCAGCAGCATCACAGAACAATGCACTGTTGATTGCTAGCTTAGGAAACAGCCAAAACTTGAACCACAGTTTATACTGAATAGCCATGACAGTCACACCATTGTACAGTAGAAAAATCCTAGGTCCAACCATCACAATACAGGGACTACCTGCAGCTATAGTCATTTTTGCCCAAATTCCTTAAGAAATAAGACACTGAGGCAAAGCGTAGAGACTAACAATGTTTCAGTGAGGACAGGTGAGGAAGTTTGAGGGCAGAGGGGAAAATGAGAAGACTGCGAGGGGAAGACATTGTTCATGAGGAATGTTAGCAAACTGCCTGCTTGGTTTGGTTCCAGTCAGCAGGAATGTCTCCCTACAGGCTGCATGGCAGCAACTAACCCCCAGCTCTCACCTACCTCCTACCTGCCATTCACTGGCCAAGGCACTACAGCATGATATGCTCCTCGTATTCTGAGGCTGCTGCCATCTGATCCCTCCAAGCAAGCTACAAGGCTTCAGGCTCTGTAGATCCAACAGGGTATGATTTTGCCCTGGATTTGTTGGGCTCCTCCCTGCACCAAAGCAGGGAAAAGAAAGCTAAATGTCTGGTGGCACCAAGAAGGTGTTACAATAAAACTGAACTAGGCCAGGCGCCCCTGAGAAATGTCATAAATTGCAACTCTAAAATGAAAAGAGGCAACAAAAGGTCTGAAGATGATGCCAAATGACACTGGGGCCCAGTGTAAGTGTTAATGCCTTACAAATTAAAATTGAAAAATATGAAAATCCTTTAAAAAGCCAACTACAAAGAACTAATTCCAAGAGAGCGAATAGGCTTTAAAAACTCTTAACAAGAAATATAATCAAAGTTTAAAATTAATATTGCAGGTTCACATAATCCTAAAAAGTTCCATCACACTTCCAATGAATATTCTAATGTTACAAAAATGTATCCAAAAATACAGAAGAGTAAGAAGGACAGTACAACCTCATTCCATGAGGTCAGTATAGTTTGATTCCCACGTCTCTCAAGGAATATAAGAAATTAGAAAATTAAAAGCTAACCTCACCATAATGGTACTTCCAAATGGCAGCAGAAGGAGTGATACAAATTCACTCTACAGCCAACACGATCAGGACAGTTAAAAATTTAAAATCTTAAAACTCTGAAAATATTCTCAAGAGCATAAAGAAATCAAGGGACACTCATCCAAGCAACGATTCTAAGCTTCGGTAAGAACAATGACAAACAAACCACTTTTTCCCCAACTTCAGTCCAATATGAGATCAACAATACTCTGGTAAATTTTTTTTAGAGATTTATTTAGTTTTATTACAAAGTCAGATATACAGACAAGAGGAGAGACAGCGAGGAAGATCCTCCATCCGATGATTCACTCCACAAGTGAGCACAATGGCCAGTGCTGTGCGGATCCGAAGCCAGGACCCAGAACTTCCTCCAGGTCTCCACGCAGGTACAGGGTCCCAAAGCTTTGGGCTGTTCTCGACTGCTTTCCCAGGCCACAAGCAGGGAGCTGGATGGGAAGTGGAGCTGTTGGGATTAGAACCGGCGCCCAGATGGGATCCCGGTGTGTTCAAGGCGAGGACTTTAGCCGCTAGGCCACGCTGCCAGGCCCTACTCTGGTAAATTTTAGAGCTTATCCCTCATCTACCAGTCAAGGTATAAAAGTATAAAACTCCATTACCAGGAAGGACATGCCAGGGTTTCTAATCATCCTAGCTCTCACTTTCAGTGGCTACATTCCTAGTGAGTATGGTCAAGAGATCTGACTTTTCTTTCTCTACCAGTCCTTATCCTGAGGACAAGGGCTCTGCACCCAGCACCACCGACTGAGCTCTAACCCAGCTCACTCTTCAAGCCAAGCTTCCACACCAGCACACTAGGATGGGAATACCAGCGGCAGATACCTTATCCTAGAACCACAGTCACAAAACAGATGCAGGCTCCTGCACCCCCTAGCTCAGTGGTTCTGATTTTGCCCAGCCAATGGGGCAATCTATAAGAATAGAGTATCAAACCCTTACCAACGGAACTGACTTTAGCTGAAGTAGCTGAGGGTGGAGCAGTTCAATCATAAGGGTCCTTCCCCTACAGAAGGAGGAGATTTTAGTGGTGAATGATCAAGAAAATGCAAATACTCCATGAGATCAGGCCACAAACCTTAGGATTCACCAAATCCAAAGATCTCAGAAGTAACCATTTTTATACAGAACAAACCTCAAGAAACTACCTTTGCAAGTGTCCTGCAAAAATGAGTTCAGATATGAAGCCACGAATGCCCTGGAGCACTGTCACAACAATAGTAGCCAGCAACCAGTAGAATCTAAAAGTTGGTATAGTAACAGAGTTTGTCAAAGCTGCCATCAAAGCTACAAATGTCTTTACCCTGAGAAGGAACATGCAGGAGTACAAAGGAAAAGATCTAATAAAAATAGCCTCAGCCAAAAAGAATGATATGGTAACAATGTCTCATCACTGGGAATGGCAATAAAAGAGACAAAAGTGAGTTTTAAAAGGAAACTCTCGAGATAAAAAGTATCATGATGGTATAAAAAACTGAACAGAGGATTTTAACTGCATTTCTGACCTTGCAGAGACAGGATAAATAGGAGATAAACCACTAGAGATTAAACAACTTGAAGAACAATTTCTTGCTTTCATTTTTCTAAAGATGTATCTATTTGAAACAGAGTTACAAAGAAAGGAAGAGAAACAGAGACCAAGACAGATAGTGAGAGACAGAGCGAGCGAATGATATGGTCCATCCTGCTGGCTCATTCCCCAAAGGACCACAAAAGCTGGGGAGGAAGATGCACTGCTGGGCCAGGCCCAATAGGAGTCTGCAGTGGCCCAAGCATTTGTGTCATCAGCTACCTTTCTAGAATGCATTAGAAAAGCTGGACTGGAAGTGAAGTAGCCAGAACTACAACCGACATTCCCAAGGGTTGCCAACATCCCAGGCAGCTTCATCTACTGTACCACAATGCCAGTTCCAGGATAGGTTTTTGAAAACAAAGAAAAAGAGGAAGAATACCAAAGAAGTTGTGAGATACCATTAAGCCCAGAGACTTGTATGTGTAATGATATTATTGAAAAGAGAGGAGACAGAGAAGAGAGCAAAAACAGTTTTTAAAGATAACAGTGGGTTTACAGCATTCCTAGTCTGATGAAAGCTTACAAATCAATAATGGAGGAAGCTCAATAAACTCCAAACAGAATAGAGAGAATTCTCCACCCAGAAAATTTTTTAGTATTTCCAGTAAAAATACTAAAAGACAAAATTTTGAAAGGAAATTAAAAAAAAAAAGATAGCCTGTACAAGGAAAATGTGTTAAGACAAATAGTTAACATCTCATCAGATACATCAAAAAACAGGGTGACAACTTTTAAAGGTTCACAACTTGTAAAACACTAAAAGGAAAACATATCAGAAATAGGTACTCTGATGGCTAAAAACTATCAAAAATGAAGATAAAAACATGTAAACATTTATTCCCTTAGGGATGGAATTTTGGTATAGTAGTTAAACTGGTTGCAAGACCCACTTCCCATATTAGAGTCCCTGGGCCTGACACACAGCTCTGCTCCCAGTACCAGCTTCTCACCTGTGACCATAGCAGCTGGCAACAGATTAACACCGTGAAACAATAGCTCCCTGGGACCCATGTGAGAGACAGGGACTAAATTCCTGGCTCCATCTTTCAAAAGAAACACACACTCACACACACACACAATTTTCTAAGTTGTAGAAACTTGTTATGTTAGATTAGAAAATGACTGATAAATAAGATACCAAGCACAACAAAGAAAGCCATGAAATCACAATCAAAAAAAGTAAACAGTAAATCACAAGAGTCAAAAATATTTCTGCTTCTGGTGATAACACCAAGCAAGTAGATAGGCAACCCAGAGAATGGGGGAAAATATTTCCAAGTCATACATTTGTTAATTTGTTATGAGAATTGTACTTAAAATACATAAAGAACAAAATTCTATAACTCAAAAATAATCTGAGTTTCAAAAAAATCATAGGATCTGAATATAAATTTCTCCAAATAAGGTACATAAATGGCCCATCAAAAGCTGACTGTCATCATTAGTCATTAGGGAGAGATAAATCAATTCTACAATGACACCATGCCACACTCACTAAAAAGGTCATTGTAAAGACTGCAGTCTGTCATCCCTCGCTATCCACAGGCAGCTGGCTCCAGAATGCCTGATGGACACAAAAATCTGCAGGTGCTCAAGTCCCTTACTCACAATGGCCTACGTCTTCCCAAAGACAGAGTTCAGGTACAGAATATCTACAGATACAGAAAGTCCCCTAATAATAAATGTTGATGAGGGTGTGGGGAAATTGCAAGCTTCATACAATGCTGATGATAACTGTCATCACACAAAGTGCTGTATAAGCTAAAGAAAAAATATAATTATTTATAAAGTTGTACAAATGGCAAGATATATGGTCAACATAGCAAAGTGAACTATCACCAGAAAATTAGAAAATGTACTCACAACTTGATACTACCTGCAGAAGTGCCTGAGTTCAAGTGGCAGTCATGATCTTGATTCCATCGGTATATTAATGTGCATCTGGGGAAGCCTAAGTTAATGGCTCAAGTATTTGGGAATGGTCACCCACAAGAGAGAACAAAATGAGTTCCTGGCTCCCAGCTTTGATCTGGGCCAGCTCCAGCTGTTGTGGGCATCTGGTGAGTAAACCAACAGAATCTCTTAAATAAGCGAGTATTATACCACATAAGAGGTTTCCCAGGCGTTGAGTTTCATAAGCTATTAGTGGATGTGCAAGAATTCACTCTATCCAAAATGCACACAAGTTAAACACCATCTGAGAGAAGTATTTAATGGTATATTTTTTCTTTATCTCTATTGTTTAAACTTTTTTTTATTTGATGGTAATTACATGGCTGACCAGGGTGGGAGGATCAGGTTGACATGGGTGAAATCATTGCCTCCTAATTCTTTTCTTCTTGCCTCTGAAGGAAGTGCAGAGGCAAAGGGGGAAGCCACACCCAGCATTCCAAATGTCCCAGCACCTGGGGATGGGGAAGCACCACCTGATATCAACCCCGGTCCCACTACAGTGCATGTTCCGAGGATGCTGATCAAGTGGTTTGGATAGATCTGCAATCCTGTTGATTTTGCTGACCCAAGGGTGATATAGCACCCACATCACAGGCTGGCCCCTGGCACGATGATTCAATGGCTGAATTCTCACCTTGCAAGCACAGGGATCCCACGTGGGTGATGATGCGTGTCCGGGGTGATGGTTCGTGTCTTCCACTTCCAACCAAACTGCCTGCTTGTGGCCTGGGAAAGCAGTCGAGGACGGCCCAAAGCCTTGGGATCTTAAATCCCCACAGGAGATCCAGAAGAAACTCCCGGCTCCTTACTTTCTTTCCTTCTCTCTATAAATCTGATCTGCTCTTCCAAAAATAAACAAATATTTCTTTAAAAGTACCTTTTTAAAATAAAAATGAGGCAAGAATTATTTTCTGGCCCAAGCTCTATTATAATAAAAGAGCTTACACAATATACATAATTATCTTAAATTTCATTTTGCATAAGAAAATTCAGATTTTTTTTTTAAGATTTATTTTATTTTTATTGGGAAAATGGATATACAGAGAGGAGGAGAGGCAGAGAGGAAGATCTTCCATCCACTGATTCACTCCCCAAGCGGCCGCAACGGCTGGAGCAGAGCCAATCTGAAGCCAGGAGCCAGGAACCTCCTCCAGCTCTCCCATGTGGGTGCAGAGTCCCAAGGCTTTGGGCCGTCCTCGACTGCTTTCACAAGCCACAAGCAGGGAGCTGGATGGAAAGCAGGGCTGCTGGGATTAAAACCAGTGCCCATAAGGGATCCCAGCGTGCTCAAGACAAGGACTTTAACCACTACACTATCACGCTGGGCCCCAGATTAGATTTTTTAAAGGTCCATTTAGCCACGGACTTCAAGGGTTTTGTGTGAATTAATAGGTTTTTCCCTTAAATCATTTCTATTATCATAAATTGAAGCATAATAATCCCAGAAGCATAATAATAATGAGGTTAAATTGCATTTCCTTTATTAATTTAATAAATTATACATCAAAAGTACAGTCAGTATTTGTAAGTAGTAATTCTTCCTGCTTGTTTTTTTTCTTTAAAAAAATAACATAAGGTAAGTTCTCACTCACCCAAAAGTGTTTCAGTTTGGGACCCTTTCATATTGTCTTACATATCTTTCAAACCTTACAGAGACTGCATGAATGTAACTAAAATACTTTTTAGTAACTCACAACATAAGAAATGAATATAACTGGGTTGCTCTCCTGTTAGAAGAATTATAAATTAGAATGATAAAAAATAGTTTGGGATTTCATATGTAAATATCCACATGTTCACTAAGGCATTTCTTATGATAAAAACAAAAAGCGTATATAAATGATGCACTAAATTCATTAGAATACTTTGAAGCACATAAAGACACAAGTAAAACAGTGACATTAAATGACAATGATTAAAATACAAAACTAAATTGGTAACTATCCACTTATTAGCATATCTAAAAATGACAGGAGAAAGTACAAAGAAAATTAATAAAACTTTTTTTTTCAGTGTCCCACAATGGTGTGATTTCAAGTGTAATTTCCTTCATTTTTAAGCTGTTGTTGTGTTTTAAAAGCTCCCATTGGACATATAACTCATTTGATAATCAGGTCATGTAGAACCAGGATGTAGTGACACAGCAAATGAGTGCATTCAGGCTCCCAAATATCACAGTTGTATCTTCTATCATTTGTTGAATATGGTTACATGGAAAACAAACATTCTGGTTGCTTTTTCTCCGGAGAGCATTAAATCCTACTGAGTGCACTGGTATCCAGAGTCTTCTCCGAACTGAAACGTGAGATACACATAAAGAAGAATTTCCTAATATTGAGGCCAGGAAATAAAAAGGGGAATTAAAGTACCTGATGATTATTACCTGACCGAGAGAAACCCCACTAAAAATGTACTTAGATAAAGCCTTCACAAAGAACAAAGGGAGGCAGCAAGAAGGAGGAAGATGCACTGGTCCCCAATCCCGAAGGCCATCCGAAATGCTTGAGGCAGCTCGGCAGCATCTGCTGCCACCCAGAACAGAAAGGATCTGGTTTCTTATTTGTCAATAAAATGCTTGTGAAGACTTCCAGGATTTTCTTCTGTGAAGCTATTATGCAAACTATTAAACTGATATATTTAGGAAACCCAGACATAAGTCCAGGTTACTTTAATCCACAAACAATTCAAAACGAAATATGTTACCAGAAATGCCCGGTGGGTTCTTTCCTCAGCTTAGTATAGAAATAAAAAGCCGGGAATCTGTTGCAAACAGAAAAGTTTATTTGCGAAGGGACCAGGGAGCAGGGGAGGGATGGAAGGGGAAGCACCTCCGGAAAAGAAGCCAGGAGGTGGGGTGCCTCTCGAAAGAGGAGGGAGAGACACCAAAGGTTTGAGGAAGGGTCTAGGGGTTTTAAGCCTTCCTTGACCCCTCCTTGTTGGGTGGGAGCCTACAGGTAAGATGTTTCCCATTGGTGGTCTCTTAATTAGTTAAGAAATGGGTGGGCAATGTTGGTGCCACCCACCTGAAGGTGTGGCCAAGACCTCAGAGGACCTGGATGGTCTCAGAAACTTTCAAAAAGGAAATTTCTATACTTGTAAAAAAAAGAAAGTACCTAATTTCTACCTGTCGTCATAATATCTGAAACAGATGTCTATCTACTGGATCTGTTTAATAAAACTTTGATTAAGTCTCCACAGCAGTGTAAGCTGATCATGTCCATCATGTCATGCAACTAAACACTTGCTCAATATCAGCCTCTCTGCAAGCCCCACCAACACTCTAGTTGATCAGACTTCTCATAATTTGCCAAAGGGAAAATGCCTTTGGGGAAAAAAAAAAGCCCTTCAGTTCAGGGTTTTCTTTCACTACCTGAAAATTGTTCAGAAGCAATGAATTGAACTGCGGGGATTTCAAACTGAAAGCCAAGGAAATAATTTTTCTGAGAGTTTGCTTTCTAAATCGGCACCTGAAGTTTTACATAAACATTTGTAACCTAAATTTTTTCATATTTGGAAACATTTTCTAGAACTATAGTCTTTCATTAAAATTGCTCAATTAACTTGTAACTCCTCCTTATTCCGTTTTTGGTTTTGTTTTTGTTTTTTTTACTTAGTAACTTAGCAAAGTAGGCTAGGTGACAATGCCACTTTAAAAATTACCAAAAGTAAAGGATGGCAGGAGAACATTTGGCAAAGTGGTGATGTTTCCATACCACAGTGTCTAACCTTGAGTTCCATTCTAGCTTCTTGCTAATGTCCACCCCAGGAGGCAGCACATAATGGTTCCACTGCTTGGATCCCTGCACTCACTTGGGAGAACCAGTCTGAATTTCAGGACCTTGGTTTTGGCCTGACCCCAGCCCTGGCAGTTGCAGCCATCTGGGGAATGATTCAGCAGATGGAAGATTTCTGTCAACTTTTGTTCACTTTCTTGGTCACTTTATCTTTCACGTATAAAAGAAAATAGAAAGGACAGGAGCAATCATTTACTGTACAACTATTACCTAACAGACATAGTTCTAGAATATCCATTGCCCATTCCTACTCCATAGGTACTCTTAGTGTGCCCTGTTTTAACAAACAAGGTCACGGAGTGGCAGAGCCATACCCAGGCAACTCCTTCCAGATTCAGACTCAGAGAAGAACTTAAAAATAAAAACCAGAATTGTTGCCCTATGTTCCATAGACCAAAATGTTCTTTTAAATAAAAGCAACAGAAGGTATACTTAGAAGAATCAAAAGGTTCCTTCCACATTTTCCGAATTAAAATAACAAGCGTTGCTGATATAAAGGTTGTAACCACTGAGAAGTCTGCTAATCAACATGGAACAACCATCCTTTGGACATCACAGACCATGTGTGAAATATGCACAGAAATACAAGAAGCCAGAAGCAAATGCACCCATTACAGCTAACGCTGAAGCTGGAGGTAGCCACTAGGAAACTTAGAGATGACAAATTGATCCCATGCAGAGTATGCCAAAATAGAAGGCAGAGAAGGTAGACAAAGAAAGGGTCAGGGTTAAATAAATTGGATTAACAGAAACTTTTCCAAAAGTCAACCTGAAATCCGGTTTCAAAAGGAAAAATACAAGAATAGTAACACTATGAAAAATTCATGAATAAAATTATGCATGTGGAGCATAAAAGGTTACCAGGCTATTTTTTTCATTTTCAATCTAACTTCCAAGAAAAAAATCCACATAAAGGGGACCCTACTGTGTCTCAAATTCTTTCCCACTTCTGACTCAAAGGGTTTTGCCTCATGAACCCTAATCCATTTGCTATGGACAAGAACATTGTTGAGAATTCTTGAGAATGTCCATTTCTTTCCTCATCTTGTAACAGCAAACAACTCAGGTAAACAAGCAACTCTGTACACTTTTTAGTGGAGGCTTTCCGTTTTCTGTTAGCAGCCAGTGCTTCAGAGGGACTTGATTTAGTCTCAATTATATTTCAGTCAGATTGGTAAGCACTGCTGTCCCGTTAGCACAACCTAACATACTGTAGGGAAAGGTTATAGATCAAACACGCTGGAATTAACAATTTGGTATAGATAATCCAGAAAATACCACTGAAATTCCCCCAACACGAGAAAATAAATTGTTATCTAAAAATATCATCTCATAAAAGGAAATTATTAGTCAACTAGAAAATCATAATATACCTGGTGTCCAAGATATTTAAAAAAAAAAACTTATATATTCAATCAATCCAGGAATACCACAAAAAAAGCAATAAGAGAAACAGGGCAGACATGAACTTCTCAGAGAGATTCAGTTTAACTGCACATTTTAATGTAGCTCAGTCTTTATACTCAGATGGGTTTTCTAAAGAGAATCCTGGAGGCAGGTGTTTGGCACAGTGGTTAAGATGCCACTAAGGATGCTGTATCCATATTAGAGTGCCTGGTTTTGAGTCCCAGCTCCAGCTCCTGACTTGAGCTTCCTACTCATTCAAACCCAAAGAAGATGCAAAGAATGTCTGGGTCTTTGTGGTGCACTTGGGAGATATAGATTCAGTACCGAGTTCCAGGCACACTTCCTGCTGTTGAGGCTATGCATCTAAGGGGTGATCCTGTGGAGAAAAACCTAGGGCTCATTCTCTTACTCTCTGTCTTTCTGTCCTTCAAACAAAAATAAAATCCACTTCTTTTTTTCAAAGAATAACTAGTGTGGAAAGCTAAAGTCAAAATGGCAACCTTTCAGGCACACAGCATCTGTTCCACCTGCTTACTGGCAAGCTCTGCTGTGTTATCCCTAGTCAAGTAAGTCACATTTTCTAAGAGTCAAATATGAACATGGATTTGACTTTAATGAAAGGTTTTTCAACTATTACCTTAAAATTGCTAGAAATCAGGCAGGCAGTGCTGACCTTGGTTGCATTATATTCCACTAAACTCATTACTTCCCACTAAACCCATCACCCTAAAGATCAAGGATTATCTTTATGAGCATGTAAATCATGTACAAGATGATTACTTGAGTAGTAAATGCCTGTAATATGAAATGTTAAAGAGTCCATAAGGGTTGGAAAGAAGTCACGAACACACTTGTCTCTGAAATTCCAAAGACCATCAGAAGGAAAAAAATGTAAAATGGCACAGTTACACTCTCTGGCTTTACACGAATGACTGGAGTACTCCAGATCTCCCGCACAATAAGCTACGCCCATCCAAGAACTGCAGTGTCCTGAGCCGAAGGGACCATGGAAAGCTTGGCCAGGCCCTCATTTTAATTGATCAACCTGAGGTTCTACAACTAACTGCAACCCTCCTTGCCTCCCAATCATGTGTTCTTTCCAACATACTCCTAGACTTCCTCCCCTGAAAGACAGAACAGCTGCAAAACGCCGAAACAAGACCAATCCATGTATTGAAACATATTGCTCTATCTCATCCATTACTGCAATGAGAAATGGCAAAAGAAGAATTATTTGACCTGAGAAATGAGAACACAAAGAAGATCTGAATTATATGAGATTATGAAAGTTAAAGTAAAAAATAATCAACTAGTCCCTTCCTTATTATATGGTTTCATAATAAAATTATGATGGGTCATTCGATGATTTACATGGCAGGTAAAATTAAAACAAATAAAAGGAAATACCCTTGACAAGCATAACCAGCCTCCAGCACACACAAGGTCGCGGTACAGAGGTCGCATCGTTAAATCCTCTAACGTGATTTTAAAATACGCTGGGTCATTAGTGAGGCAAATATCTGATTATTTATGTTTGACATAAATATAATTTTCCATAATGGAAAAATTGTATTTTGGAATATAAGGAGTCACTAAGAAAGCTTTCTATTTGTTAAAAATTAGACCATACCTTTAGCGTGTTTCTGCAATATCTATCTTCCTTTGAAGAAAAAAAAAAAAACAGTGATTACTAGATTAGAGAAGAAGAAAGTATTGATTTACCATAGGCATACTATAGAAAATAAGAAGTAATTTATTAAGTTTTTACAAGCAAATTTGTCACTTTATTTTTAATGCCCAAATCCATTTTTAAGCCTTGATTTTCTCACAGCACTTTGGCTCCAAGTAAAATACATGTTTAATCTGGTTATTTTGGAAAGATCTCTGTTTTAATTCAGTAACTGCCTCAGCTGAACTCCCTCCGCTGCTGCAGCCACAAGGCCCACTGCATTTTTCTTTGCATATAGCAATGATATTAAAAGCAAAGGGGAGGAAGGGTTTCTTTCTCTCAAAAGACAGATACAGACAGGAAGCAAACTGACCGACAGCCAACAACAGTTTCACAGGTCACCCACCAGTGTAGAAAATGGCGGCTGCCTTGTGCGTCCCACCCACTCGGGGGCATTCTGATAAATAACAAAACAGAAGAGAGAACACAGGTGACCCAGTTGATATCTCCACTATGGAGAGTGACAGAAGTCGCTGACTGTTGAGTTTTAAGCACATTCCTTTTGGTCCCACTCAATAATCAAGCACCAACCTTTTGTCAAGCCCCTAGAACTGGGTATGTCCCAGTACTTTCAAAAATGCCCAAGTGTCAAAGTGTCATTTCCAATAAAATAATCCACTGAAATAATTATTGTTTCTTCCTGTAGTTTTTTTTTTCTCTAGTCTTGGCAAAGTACCTAATCTGATTCCCCAAATTTAAAAAACAAAACAATCACTGTGGTTAACCCCTATACAATGTCTCTCAGAGGGATCTACTGAGATCTATAGTCAGTTTTAGCAGAGATGTAATGCCCAAGCTTTGGAAGCTCATCTCCAGAACTCTCCATAGCAATGCTGCATAATTGAAACACCAGAAATTAAAATTCGAATACCATTTAAAATTCAAATTGCATGTTTCTGAAGTGTTTTAAACATTTTCTCTTTCTCCGACTCTTGTCAGAACATGGTCAGTAAGCCATGGCTCTCACTCCTACCAACCTCTCTACATGTATCCACCAGCACCTTCCCCAGGCCATCACAGCTGTTAGGCACAAGTGACGGTCTTTCAGGACCACCAGGGGCCACATGTCAGTCATCACTGTATCACTAGAAACTTACACAGCTCTGGCTCTACCAGACCTCCAACATTTGCACATAAGTTTAAAAGTAGAGATTCCAACACCTGAGTTTGGGGCTACCACTTGCTAAACCTCATGCCTTACATCCTTACATCTGTAAATGCCAGGAGAATTAATACTACCTTCAATTTGATGGGCTTAGGATACTGTTTGGATCATAAGAAAAGACAAGTGCTACAGCCTAGCTCCTGCAGCTGTGGCTTATACATACATGATTGCAATTCAATGATCCGTGCTAATGCTCAATTTCATCTCTCTTACCCAAAGACTTAAATTTCCCTAATTCCATGTTACAATTGCTTTTTAGCAATTTAGCCAATTTGTGGGGTGTATATATGCTAAAACACAAGATCAATGAAGATTTTAGCAAATACAACCATGTTTTATTTATTTTTAACCAGGGGTAATCATGTCTTGACAAATTAAAAGTGTGCGGTGCCTCAAAGGAAAATCCAGTCAATATAATCCACCCAACTCTTTAAAACGCCCTTGACAAGGTACTACCACAAACATTATTAAAGAGAACTGAGTCATCATAGGATTAGATGAACCTATGCTGGATAAACAAAGACTGAAAAAAAGGCACAGCTTTGGCTAGAAAACTAGACATTGGGAAGGTCCTGGAAATGATCTTATTTAACATCTTAATAAATGAGGGAGGAAAGGAAATATAGATTAAAATTTGGGGTCTGTAAAGGATACTAAGTTTTTCCAGTGTGGGAATGCCAAGTCAGAGGGATAACTTATACGATTTCCAAAACTTTATGAGTTACTAGGGGGAAGACGTTAAACAAGAGTCAAGTTGGAAAACTATTGGGTTACTGCACTTCTCCGGATAATGAGCCTCAGTTATCATAAAAAGGAGCTTAAAAGTTACCTCTGGGATCCTGTATTAATGTGTTTCTGCAGCCAAGAAAGCTAACAAGGACATGAACAGCACCTGAAAACAGAAAACATGGCTCTCGTCTTGGGCCTTTCCATGAAAGGCTCCACAGTCTAATGCAGTGCAGTGCTCGCATCTGCTGATGAAAGGAAACAAATTACAATCCTTCTACCCATCCCCCTCCAAAAAAAGAAACAAGAAAAGAAATTGAGGAAAATCCAAGCAAATAAATTTACCCAGCAAATCACAGGACAGCCATGATTTTAAAACCCAAAACAGCAAAAGGCTCCAAAGAAATATCACACAGGCACTTCAAAAGCATCACAAAAAATGGAATTAAAACCTCAAGGGGCCCAGCGGCATGGCCTAGCGGCTAAAGTCCTCACCTTGAACACACCTGGATTCCATATGGGCACCAGTTCTAATCCCGGCAGCTCCACTTCCCATCCAGCTCCCTGCTTGTGGCCTGGGAAAGCAGTCAAGGAAGGCCCAAAGCCTTGGGACCCTGCACCCGTGTGGGAGACCTGGAGGAAGTTCCTGACTCCTGGCTTCAGATTATCTCAGCTCCAGCCGTTGCGCTCACTTGAGGAGTGAATCATTGGACGGAAGATCTTCATCTCTGTCTCTCCTCCTCTCTGTATATCTGACTTTGTAATAAAAATAAATCTTTTAAAAAAATGGAATTAAAACTTCTCTCCGTGCACCAAGGATATTAGTTGCCCACACACACCAGAGGTCTTCAAAAAGATTACAGAAGGGCAGCAGCACGGTAGCCTAGTGGCTGGAATCCCCTGTGGGTGCTGGTTTGTGTCCCAGAAGCTGCACTTTCCACCTAGTTCCTTGCTTGTGGCCTGGGAAGGTAGTCAAGGAAGGTCCAGGGCCTTGGGACCCTTCATCCACGTAGGAGCCCCAGAGAAGGCTGCTGGCTTCGGATCCGCTCTGGCCATTACAGCCACTTGGGTAGTGAATCAGCGAGAGAGGATCTTTCTGTCTCTCCTTCTTTCTGTATATCTGCCTTTCCAATAAAAATAAATATTAAAACAAAAAAAAAGATTACAGAAAACACACACTGTGAAAAAAAAAAACCATGCATGGACTCCCAACATTTTCTGCTCCCAAATAAACCTATCTTTCAGTACCATTTTTCCACTCGTGTTTTAAAGTTGTTTCATAGGCTTACAGACTGCAGATTCTGTACAATGATGGGTGATCTGAACAAGCCATATATAAGGCTAGGAAGCGCACTGCTTCTGCACTTTAAATATCCATTTTGAATAAAACTATAAAGCCAAGAAATGAAACAGGCTAAGAAATACTAATCAGGTCCATGCATAGAGAAGGTTCCTTAGTTGCAGACCACTGTGGCTTAGATAGAGAACAAGTAAGGCATTTTGGAAGATCCACTGCTGCATTCTCAAAGTGAAATACAGCACGCCCGCCTTAGGCTTCCCCCACATGGTCCCCGAGAGCAACACCTATGGACAGAACCGTAGACTGAATCAATACTTTGTAAATGCTCTCACCAACTTTGGCTGTCTCTCCCATATCCAGTCTATTTACATTCTGCATTATTTTTTGGTAGTACGTAATCTATGAATTTAAACATCTTTCTCTGTAAAGCAGGACTCAGTTATCTTTGACATGCTTTAATTTACAGTATAGCATCGAATTCATGGGCACCGCATAAATATTTAACAATTCCCATTTGTGAGAAAGACATGATTCACAAACTCAAGACGTAAAATATTATTGTTATACTGCATTATACCTTCAAGGTTTAGGAGAGATGAGCCAAAAAAGGAATTTACGGGCTCAGAATACGTCAGGGTACATGCAAGTGAATCTGAAGAAAAATGTTATAATAGAATGTGTAGCAATAGCTTTCAAACTAAAGCATACATACATGAAAATTCAGATAAAATATAATAAAGGTCTGATGAAACTCAAAAAGTAAAAATTCTTACATACAAAAAGATGGTGTAAAGGAATGAAAATTTTGCCAAGCACCATCAACAAAATATTTCAGACAACAGATGCCCATGCTATTATCAGTGCAAACATATTTCTTTAAATTTCTAAAATATGCATACTGCATGAAAACAGAGTGGAATTACAGAGGGAAATGATTTCATAACAAAACATACGTGCATTCTGCTGTTATGAGAAGTTCAGATTATTCAAAATCTAACCAGAAAACCCAATCACCCTTCCAATGCCACTGCCTTAGATCTCCAATCACTGTGAGCATGGGGCAGCTGGCAAGGTAAGTCTGAGTATTTCCATTCATTCTCCAGTCTAGAGAAAGAGAAGCCAGTGAAAACAGTGTTCTCAAATCCAGCACAAAAGGCACAAAGACTAGAAGGGGGAGCAGGCAAGGTGGAGTGTGCTGGACAGGGGAACAGGGGCATTGAGCAGCCCGGGACTTAGGGGGAAAGCAGCTGCCACTGGAAAGAAAGATACTTTGGAAAAGAGCAAGTTGGTTCTACCTGTAAACTCTCAAATGTGATGTGCACAACACACAACAGCAGTCGCCTGCAGTACTTGCGCCAACCACATAAAATATATGTTCGCACTGTAGACCCTAAAGGATACACATTACACTCAAAAAACTTGCGAACGGACAGTTTCAAAGCATTTTGCAATTTCGTAATGGCTTTGTAAAGAAGACAGCTATGAGCAGAGAAATGTCAAAGATGTAGCACACCGCAATCTTTGCTGAGCCTTAAGTACAAACTCTCTCAAGGTGACGCTCTGTGTAAAGTTCGGCATTATCTCTGCCATTTCTGAAAACAATAGCATCTGCTTTTATTAGTGATGAAAACAAGAATCTTTCGGAAGTTTATTTATACATTGCCAGTGAACACAGCTTTCACATGCTCCACAAAATGCTGAACAGATAAAACTCGATCCTTCCTGTAGAATGAAGAATTTCTCATCTCTATTTAAGGTAAAAGCATACATGAATCCATAAATATGCATAATTATGGCGAAGGAAATGCCTAATTCGCCTACAAAAATCTCAAGGGTTTGTCAACTCAAACAAGGAGTGAATCAGGTCCATTGAGAATTACTAAGAAAAACATAATCAAACATAAACGCTACAGAATACAAAGATCATTTTCTAAATTGGTTCCAGAAACAGCTCCTAGGTAAATTTCCATGAAAAGCTAATTTAATTCAATTAAACAGTGTAGCATGGTTTTGCTCTTCAGAGAGGGCTTACATATTTTCATTTGCTTCAGTTGTTAAAGTATTTAAAAGACTGAATCTTGAATGAGATGAAGATTCAATGTTTTCCAACAGGCATTTTTGAATGCAAACAGTTTACTGAGCAAAAAGAAAACAAAAATACCACTTCACTATCCGTGATCATGAAGCAGCCAAAGCAAAAAATCCCAATGCATGTTTAAAGTCCTTAAGTGACCTACTGTCATATAAACTCAGTATTATCCCCACTGAAAATTACAGAACAAGGCAATATATCCAGAGATGATGTTTACCCCAATATTAGCATATTATCAGAACTCTGCCTCCAGCATGCATTAAGGTGGAACAGATTTGCCACTCAAAAATTAAATGCTAGTTCCATTTACTTTGGAGCAATTCAAGTTCCCATGAGTGACATTTCCTCACGTCGTGGAAGCTTGCTTCCGGCTGCGCAGGCTGAGAAGCAGGTAATACCTTCCCAACCGCCTGGGCGGGGCGTCTGCCAGGTCCATCTGGCTGCTGGCTGCTGGCATGACTCACCACGACCAAGCAACCTGAGGTCACCTACTCCAGGTCTTTGAAACAAAACTGCCAACTGCCTACCAGGTGGTTCCAATTTCCCAGAATACTTCAAATGAGGGAGCAACTCCTTCTAAAGTCACCATTTTATTTTCATATTGTCTCAGGCCACAGAATTTGGTAAGAGCGGAAGGTCTTTTGAAATGTAGATTACCAATCATCTGAAGGAGACAATTCACTGCATGCCGTGGATTGGGAATATTGCACAAATAAAATCAAGTGTAGAAGCAAAGGACACAAAACCATATGACTGTATACTCCCAAACTTGTAAAGCGAAAAAGCACCCAAAATGTTAGCAACAGCCACTTCTGTGTGATGAGATGCTGGTTTAATTTGTTAAATTGCTTTCATAGTTTCAAAATTGACCATAAAGAATACATATTTTTACAATTAGGGAAAAAAACTAAGTTTTTAGAAAATATTAGACAAATCTTGCACTCAGTGAGCTACAGATGCAATACATACTCACAAGTAGGTATCGTCTTTCTCTGAGTGATAAAGAAAAGCACTTATTTTTATTTCTCTAAAGAAACAGTTTTTAAAAAGAAAAATAGGCACTGGGCTCCTACTCCATGATTAGCGTGACAGATACAGAATGAATGAGGGCCCCAAGTGTCTTTCCTGATGGAGATAAAGACCAGTGAGGACTCTTCGGCAACCACATGCATCTGTTTTTCTCCCAAGGGTTCAGTGACATAGACGGCCCCTGGTCAAAGACTCCTTTGGGGGAAATGTACGCTGAAGGCTAAGAAAGATTTGTAGTGTAAACCCGTCTGCAAGTCTCAGGTTTTGCTGACCAACTGTGTACTCACGGATAAAACCTTTTGGTGGTGTTTATTACATGCTCACAATCACTGGTTATTCTAATTCTCCCACACTGCTGGGAAGTTTACATCATTGTCATCCTATGATATCCCTATGACTATGAAGCAGACCAAAGGTTTAGCAATTTGCCCAAGGTCTCAGCTAGTCGGTGGCAGAGCCAAGTATCAGACCCGGACAGCCCAGCTCCAGGGGACATCCAACCAAGCCAGGAGGCAGTGGAAACTGCCTACCAGATCCGTGGAGGCAATACTTCTCACTTCACTAAACCACAACTTCAGGGAACCAGGCTGGAAGGATGGCAATCACCCAGTAAGACACATGGTTATATGCAAATTGCTTATCTAGATTAGCCAAATAGCTCATATTACCTCGAAGATAGAAATAGCTAGCAATGCTGTCAGTCCTGAAACATTCTAGAATTTAATGATTAATCAAAAAAGCTTAATTAAACTGATTTCCTTGTTATTATTTATTAGATTCAAAACAAATTTTGATTAAAAATAGAAATGCAGATAATAAATTCCTTTGCAAAAAAAAAGTGTATTTATTTACACAGAGATCTTTCACCCAGTGCTTCACTTCCCCGTTACATGCAACAGCCAGGGCTGAGTGTGACCAAACATAAGAGCCTGTCACTATCTGAGCTGTCACCTGCTGCCTTCCAGGGTGCGCAGGAGCAAGAAGCTAGGGTCAGAAGCAGAGCTGGTACACAAACCCAGGAGCTTGGACACAGAAAGCAAGGTCCCCAAGGGGTCTCTTTTCCCACAGCCCCAAACACTCATCCCAATGTAACTTCTGCACCATCATAGTCAAGAGTCTCCTAATTTCAAAAGATCACCTAGGCGGTGTCACGAATTGGCCAACGAATTGGCCATTTTTATGTTCTTCATGCCTATCAAACTTTCTAAAAATCCTAATAAATATAAACACTCTCTAGCAATCAGACGAAACATTAAATGTTTCAAAATGCATATACTGATGTAAAATGGTTGAAAGGAAAATGCAATTAAATGAAATAATACAGATGTCTGTTAAAAAAAACACAGGATCACAAGAAAATTCTGAAAGCATCTACGTGTATACACATATTTATCAGATTATTAATGTTAGCTAATGCTAAAAAGCAATTTATTTTCTCAAGGTTTATCTGTAAGTCCAAATTTTCCTGCCAGGATGATTTATTGTATGTGTCATCGGGAAAAGGTTTTCAAATTCACACACTAAAAGCCTGTGTAACAGATGCAGGTTAGCGGCAGCCTCAGACACACATGCCCCTCCCTGTCTTTCAGTGCTCTTGATGTTGAGCAAAAACTAAGCTCTATCACTCTCCACCATCGCACCCTGCTGATTTCCTCCCCAGCCCCAAAAACTGACCCGTCAATATCATGCTTATTGCTTTATTTCCTGCCCCCTTCTCTATCCTTGGGTCAAATAAAGCCCAAGATCCATCCTGCCTAACCACCTAACCCTGAAGGGTCACTCTGTACATACGCACCGAGATGATGTGTGAATAAATGGGTCGAAGAAATAAAGTATATGAGGAGAATGCATACAGACTACAGAGTTAAGAGTCAACCAATAAACTCAGTCTCTCCATAATCACAGCTTGGGTCAAAGTGCCAGGGTCAAAGTGCCAGTGTGTCTGTCTGTCTCTGTCTCTCCCTCTCTCTCTCTCTCTCTCACACACACACACACACACACACCAAGTGCCCAGCAGGGGTTAGCAGGCCAACGGTTCTTCTCAAGCCAGGAAGACTCTCAAGAGGAAGAGGCTTGCAAAAACGGACACCATTGAGAAAGGGACCTTTGCAGACACAGCTCCTAACACATGAAGAGGGGCTACTTAGAAATCAACAATTTAACATGGTGTGGGCAGGCGTGCCAAAGAACCCCAAGAGAAGTACAGCAAATCAAGGCTAGTAAAGGCAACACAGCTATTCCAGAGACGACCAGAATCCAGGAAGCAAGCAGTGTTTGGAGAAGGCTGCCTTGAAAGATGCTGTGACTCTGCCCCGGGATGCAGCAGTCAGAGAGCCACAAGGCTTAAGCCCTCCATCCTCCACCCCGGCCCTGCCCTCCTACTGGTCCCAGCCATGACCTCAGACAGAGTGGGGCACCCAGGCCATCTTCCTGGACTGAGTGTGGATGGCAAGAGAAACAAGCAGACAGCTCCCATGGAAGCCCAGGAAGATGCACATTTTGGCCAAAAGATTAAGACCAGAAGTGAGAACACTTGGCTACAATTAACAATGATCAAGAAAAACAGACCAAGAGAAATGGCAGACAAAAATAAGGTTCTCTATTGTGTCCTGCACCCCATTCTATTCAGAGGAAGGATTCAGGAGAATTCATCCTTCACACGGGCTCTCACAGCTATGTGGGCACTGGGCAACAGAACAGTTTATTTTCAGAAAAAGAGCTTCTGATAAGTTAGCACTTTTTATAGCTGATTGTAAAGTGTATTCATTAGATAAAATCCAGATTCTATCAAGAGATTAATCTAGACAAAGGCTCCATCATTACAGACTTCGATGGAGTCATTTTAGATTCATAAATCATCAAATTAACTAGTGACAGATGTTTCTGTACTTGTTTAAGTCCATATCTATCTAAGTGCTATAAAAATGACTAAAACGTTTACCTCAAGACAGCCAGGCAAGAAATGTTATAAAGACATATACTGGATTATATTTTTTTTTCGTTGAGCCACTATGTAAACACAATTTCCAGAAAATTCATTTCCAAACTTGCTACTTTGTAGTTTTTAAAGCAGCAGCCACATGCAGCCATGCACTTGCTGAAAGACAAGAAAAATCAAATCAGCCAAATTTGAGTTCCTGCACTCTCAGGGCACGTACTCAGTAGGATATAGCAACTATTTACTGAAATGCCCAGTGTGAACTAGCACCTCAAGGGGCTGGAATTCAAGGACCAACAAGATGCCGGTCCAACAACAGAGTTCACAGTGACATCTTTTCAGAAGCCCCAAAGTTATCAAAACGGAGGGTTCCAGGCATTCTGTCCTGCTTCCTCGCCCTTGAATCCAAACATGGATTTGTTCAAACTAAGCAAACAAGCGCTGGTTCAAGCTTTCTTCTACTTATGCTGCTTTTCAGCAACTGCAGGTGGTACAGGTATCACTCCAGTCACAGTTCCCAGGACAGGTCACAGGGGATGCAGGCAAGAAGCTTCCAGCTTCCTTCAGGTATCCAAACAGAAGCAAAGAGGTGACAGTTGCAAATGATGATGAGGTGTTCAAGTCTGACATTTTATAACACAAGCGATGGTTGAATCAGTGAATTGCTGGAATGCAGACCAAGGCCAAGGCCAAACAACAACAGAGAAAGGCAATTCCACTCCCTGATCTTCTTGCTAGGCAATGAGAATACTGCCTGCACAGCTCCACCCACAGCACAGCCCCCAAGCCCTCAGCTACATCACTCCCAGAAGCTCCCTGGGCGTCTTCCTCCAGACAAGTCTTGCACACATGATCTTGCTCACACGAGACAGACATGCCAAGTCATTCTTGCTCATGTCTGTTTAAAATTCTCTCGAGTATCCAAAAAATATCCTTTTAATAAAATGCATGCTTCATACTGTAGGTCAGTCTATCTCTGACCTCATTCCCACCATTTCCCCTAACTTCCTGAGTCCAAGCCAGAGGCTAGTTTCCTCTGCCAGAAAGTTCTCCCCCACATCCACGGATGCTCTTGTTTGCTCTTCCACAGCATCCTTAGTAAAGTCCCTTGCCCACCAGATAGGAAGCAGCCCACTCTCTCCCTGTCCAGTCACCCTGCCTTGTTGCCCTGCCTTGTTTTCCTAATGCAGTTTTCACTGCTGCAAATGATCTGACTCATGTCCCTGTTTGTAGTTCATTGCATTTTCACTCTCTAGAACCCAAGTTCAATGACAGCAAGGATTTGGGTCATTTAGGGCCATAGTCTCCCTACAGTGCATTAAAAAAAAAAAAAAAACTGCAGGCAGAGCAGACAAATGTTTCAGTAAAAACAAATATAATTAAGATCTCACCACATAAGCGAATGTGCTAAAATTCAATGCCTAATGTAAATGATGCATTATCCTTCCTGATCACCCAGCTGACAGTACAAAGTACTCCGAAGCAACATCATAATCTCGCTCTAGTCTATTCCCTTCTCTCTCCAGGCTCTAGCCACATAAGCTTTTGTTTTCCCTCAATTTCGGCTAGCATTTATTGAAAAGGTAAGTGCCAGAGCAAAACAGAGAGGTGAGAGAAAAAAAAAAAAAGAGAACTGGCACACTCCCCAAACGGCTGCCATGGAAGCCTAGCGTCAGGAGCCCCATCCAGACCTCCCATGTGGGTGGCAGGGGCCCAAGTGCTTGGGCCATCTTCTGCTGCTTGGCCAAGTGCATTAGCAGGGAGCTGCATTATAACTGGAGCAGCTGGGACTCCAATGTGAAATGACAGTGAAACAAGCAGCAGCTGAAGCTGTTGCACCACAGGGCCAGCTTCTTCTCCCCTCTCAAATTGATGCAGATCACCATTTACCCTATGGGTGAAACCCTGGCCTCACTCCTCCCTGAATTGCAGCCTGCCTCTGTATATCACAACACTTCCCATTGATTTCTGTGACGAAAACAACTCCAGCATCTTAAGTCCTCCAACCAAGTACCTCTCCATAAAAATCAGCTTCTCCCACTGCCCTTCATACTGTTAGCAACCATCGTCTAGATAGGGTTAGAAAAGTCAGAAACCATTTTCATTGTGGGATCAAAACGAATGGAGAGGTTAGAGATCATCAGCTGAAGTGGTCTCCAAGCCTTTTTCCCAAACAGCAGCTTCCAAGGAAGTCTGATATGTAAAACAGACCATTGTGCAGTCGTCCTGGGATTTAAACCAGTGATCTCTAAAGAAAAACTTCCAAAAGCGCCACTCATGTGGCCTCAACTTCCTTTCTCTTCTCCCCAGCTCCCTGGACAGAAAAAAGTCAGAGGGGAGAAGCAGCGGGCCTGGAAAACATCAGTCTTTGCAGGTAGAAATGATTCTGCTCAAGAGGAGAGTTAGCCTCCAGAACAACAACCAGTACCTGCCAGTAACAGGTAGGTCAGTGTTCTGATTGTATCACAAATGATGGTCACTTATTACAAATTATCCATTTCATGCTGGGATTTTCTGGGTGGGCATGAAACACGGATCCTGAGGGTTCAGATTACAATTGTTAGCTTCTAATCACACACAGATTGGCCCATTTCCAACGAAGGCAGGCGAGCAGGAATCCCAGGAAAAGAATGGGAACAACAGTGCCAGCTCTGTCTCCACTCCACAGCACCTCCCTCCGTTTCTGAGCACCACTCTCCAAGGTCTTTGGGCCTCTCCGGATTCACACGTAACATTGTGAATGAGGAGAAGCTCCTCACACCTGAGTCATGATTTGCTATTACTCCCCGCTAGCAGGTGTTCCTTGTGCTCCAACATCAACCAGGAGCCACTCTCAGGCGACAGAGACAAGCTGGAAGGGCTATCGGTCACCATCAAGGACTTGCTGAGCATCTACTACCTGCCAGGAGCTTTGCTGAGTCCCTGAAATACAGAGAAAAGAGAATCAAGGAACACTTGCCTCACCCCCAGGAAATGGCAGCCCGAGCAGGAAGAGCCAGACGAGCCACTACCCCAGCAGATGGTGAGCACCCACAGAAGGCCAGAGCAGCAGAGGGGAGGGTGCGAGAGCAGGGAGAGCTGTGCTGAGCTGCAAGGATGCCAGCTGCTTCAGAGCCCAGTGCTCGCTCAGGTGGATCAGGGAGAGGGCAGGTACTGTCTACACCCAGGGCCAACCTCATGCACTGCCTTCTCCTCCTCCATAAACACGATGGTGGGCATTTACTGCCAGCAAAATACTTGACCAGGCCATCTTACACACTTTTTGAAAGTTTGTAAGGAAAAGAAGCAACATCAACTTGCCTTGAATACTCTCAACAACTGGTACATTTGGAGAGACCTGTAGGAACACCCCACGAGTAGCAGCAGCATGTCACTCAGGGTCAATATTCTAACAGGGGACCTCCGACAGCCCTGCCTGGACGAAGCATTGGGCTGCACCTGGCCGACAAGGTGGCCGAGCCCCCTGCAAACGGTGATGATTCACTAACATGACATAAATCCAGATTTTTTATACTCCCCCAAAACTAACATTTCGATTTCAAAAGCACAAATCAGTGCCATAAAAATGCAGCAGCTCCCAGCACATGGGTAATGAGATCAAATCAACTCTGTCATGTGACCCAAAGGAAAAGGTGGTTTTGCAACTGGTAATTCAGATTGGACAAATAACACACTGTATCAGGTTTGGTAGCCTTAGGCCATATTTTGGAAGAAACAAAGGTACATTATGCGTGACTAAAGCAAACAGTGAAAATCACAGCAATTAATTTCCCAGCTATGTTTTCCATAAAAAGCCATCACTACTGTGATTCGTTTACAACATACAAACTTGACTGGCACCACACAACGATTGGAGTGTGTCCTAAATGGTATATTTCACTAAGATGTCACATCCTTCTAAACATCCTCATAAAGTTTTTCCAAGAAATTATTGATCCCTGGAAGGGCTCATGGTTTAATGTTCCTGACAAATCCTTTCCTATTTTCTTTGCAGTTAGAAATAATTCTTCTTGATCACGAAGAGTATAAAGAGGTGTAAAAGTACAAAGAGTTAATATTTTCTTAAATACAAGGGCCCCAGTGGACAGAAGCCACTTCTATAACTTCCCCCCCCCAAAAAATTGGGAGAGTTATCACTAAGATCCTAAAAATATATATGTGAGAAAACAGATTAGATGGTATCGAATTTTCCCTTAAATACCTTTGCGAATGTTTTTCAAACACTTTGCAGCTGAACCTTCTCATTCCTGAGGAACGCGTGTGTGTGTGTGTGTGCGCGCGTGCCCCTCTCTCTCCCACCCCCCAAAAATCGGGATTCTTTTCTCAGGTAACTGCTTTGCTCCGCGTCCCTACGGTGCGGTTCTCTCATGCTACAAGCAATAAAGCACCCCTCTTCTGCTTTCTTTCACGCTCACCTTTGCAGCCACCCAAAGCCCGCTGACCTCACCTTGCTGGAAATGTGACTAAGAAAAGCACATTTCCTAGTCTCCAACGCCACCAACCAAGGGCAGCACCCCCACGCAGCCGTGCCATCCCTGCCACCTTCTCGGAGGACCTACTCCAGGGAGTCTGAATCCTAGTCCCACAACCCAACGCACAGTCAGGAACACGGAGCAGGGGCAGAAGCCGGGAGCAACCTAGAGGCGCGCGCGCGCGGTCCCGGGGAGACCGAAGTCAAAGTGCAGAAAAGGGGCTGGGGAGACGGAGAAGGGCTGAGGAGAGGGCGGCCAAGCGGGGAGAGAAGGAACCGGGAAGGAAAAGGGGAAAGCGGAGTGAAGAGGAAAACGACAGGAGTGGGAAAGGAGAGCGAGAGACGGACGGACACAGGCAGGGTGAGCGAGAGACAGGCAGGGGACTGCCACGGAGCCGAAAGCTCCCGGCCGCGCTCCTGCGGCAGGTCCAGGGACAGGTGGCTGGGGTCGAGCCCGGTGCCTGCGGGTCGTGTCTCGGCCGGCCCCGCACCCCCAGCCCGCCGGGCTCCCCTCCTCAGGGTCCGGCCGCCGCGCGAGCCCGCCCTCGCCCCTTCCCTCCGCGTGCGGGTCCCACTCCCCGCCGCGCCGCGTCCCTGTTCCCTCAGCCCCGGGCTGCACGTGTCCCGCCCGCCACCGCCGCTGCCCCTCGCCAGCGCGGGCTCCAGGCCTCGGGGTTCCCGGCACAGTCGCCCGCACACAAAGCCCAGGCGTCCAAGCGCCTTGACCCAGTCCCGCCGCCGCCGCCACCTCCACCACCACCGCAGCCGCCGTCTCAGCCGCTGCCGCCCGCTCCGTCCCGCACCAAGCGACGGTCGCGGGGCCCCGTGCCGCCCCCATGCCCTGCGAACTCCTGAGGGCTCAGACTGGGCGCTCTTGGACACGGGGGCCACCCGCGCAGGGACCGAGCCCCGGCGCGCCCTCCCCGGCCGCACGAGCCTTACCGGCCGCTGCGCTCCTGCCCCCGCGTCCTCGGCGTCGCCGTCCCCGCACTGCCGGGGGCCCCGGCCGCACTGGCTCCGCCGGCTCCTGGCTCCGCCGACTCCGCGCCCCGCGCCCGGCCGCGCCGTCAACTTCTGCTGGCCGCCGCCGCCGCTGCTGCTGCTGCTGCTGCTGCGCCGCCGCCGCGGGACTTTTTTTTTTTTTTTTTTTCTCCGCTCCTCGGCTGCCTCTGGAATTTTTTTTTTTTTTCACTTGCCCTCTCCAGCTCCCACTAGTGATTGGAGACTGAGAGCCAAGCACTTAGCGTAGGGATTACACTGCCCGACGCACTTGGAGCGGCCCCAGCGCCGCTGCCTGGGTGAGCAGCGCGGGACAGCGACGCTCCTCCCGGTCCTGGGAGCCCGCGGTCCGGGGCCAAGCAGCTTCCCAAGCCCGGGGCCGTGTCCTCCCCCCCACGGGCATCCCTTCCCAGCGCCCCTGCTTTCTCAGTCGGGACAACGAAAGGGTTTCCAAAAGTTTCCCTGCGTTGGGTTTGAAGAACCCAGATGGGTGGCCGCGCTGCCCGCTTGAGCGTCCCACAGATGAGCCAGTGCGTGAACGCGAATGCCCCCGGAGGCTTTGGGGGCGGAAAAGGGAAGCCGAGGCAAGCTCAGGTGGGCGCGAAAGCTACCTGTTCGCCTGCGGCTCGGTTCCCAAGGGAGAGGCAGTCTGCAGGGGCTTAAAACTGCTTAACAAATAAAACAGGTTTTTCCGTGTATAATTGATAAATCTCATTGATTTCTCCTGTTGGAAAGGTTGTGTAGCATTTTCCTTTCAGGGTCTGCTTGCTATGAGTTTTAGGTGTGGAAATATGCTCCGAAGAAGTAAATTAAGCTAGTCAGCTCCAGTCCTGCAGACTCAAAACGGACATTTCTTTTTGAAAAATTAGCCAGTTGCCAACTCGATTTCCTAGGGAGATGGCTCCTGACCTGCTACTATTCTTTTCTCCCTTGTGCCTTTCAACTACGTATCCTTCAGAGTTACTTATTTCCAAATACATCTTCTCTGATCACCACCACGCCTGCGACTGGAGATGAATGCTTACCACGACTTCACTCTGAAGGCGTTTGCTTCTAGAAGTCTTCATCCAGTCCTCAGCCCACCATTTCACAGCCTCTGCTCTCTTCCCTTCAATGTTGTGAAGTTAGACATCTACTTTCTTTTTGTGCTTGTCCATAAGAAAACCAATTGTGTATCCATTTATTTTGTGCAGCTTCCTGCTGGGAGCAGGCAATGCGGCAGGCACTAAGGAATCCCTGTAAGTTGGACACGTTTTTCTCCGCACAGGTAATGGAAGGAGCAGGTGTGATGCTGCAGCAGGTTAAGTCACAGTTTGGGATAACTGCATCTTCCATCAGGTCCTGGCTGCTCCTCTTTCCATTCAGCTTCCTGCTAATGCTCACGGCAGGTAGCAACAGGTCACGTGCTCCCAGCCGTGTGGGAGAGCTACTGAGGGTTGCTGAGCCCGCAGCTTCTGCCTGACCCAGCCCTGGCTATTGCGGCCATGTGGAGAATGAGCAATCAGCTTGAAGACTTTCTGCTGCTGTGCCTTTCAAATAAATAACTGAAACAAAACGGTGTCAGGGTCCCCAGGATCCCCTGTATCATAACTGGCTCCAGACTGAAACAAGAAAGAGGGTTCCACAGAAATGTGTCACAATGGGTGACATTAGTCTTATCCTCTCATGCAGCCCAGGGGTCAGTACTCTCCTCATTATCTCAGAAATTCCATTCTGTCTTCATCCCGGCTCCTCCCTCATAGCCTCATTCCCAATCCTCTCTCCCTTTCCATCTCCGCCTTCTCTCCAAGCTAAAGGATTCTGATCAGCTAATTACCTTCTCTGGTCCTCAATCAAATTCTCCATCATCTCCATCCTCCAACATTAACTGGGTTTCAAGAGGAACCAAATCTGATTGAATCCATCTGTTGTGCTGTGTGAATGATAACTTCTACTTGCCAGATACCTATTCTTCCTCGGCGTTTGAGCCGTCGTGACTGTGAAGTAAATCAGAACAGGGAAAGTTTGGGAACAGAGCATCTGAGCCATCCGTATCTTTTCGGAAGCTGGCCGAACACCGTTCTGCACAAAACGTTCTGAGCATCTCTGGGGTGCGAGAGCCTGAGCTGGGAGATACAGGTGGTAACTCTGGGTAGAGAAGAGAATCCCCTTATAAAGACAATAGTATGAATTTTATTTTTAAAAAATTAGATTTTTTTTTACAACCCCAAATCAGAGAAAATACTTTCTAGGTGTTTTTAGAAAAAAGAATTAAGCCCATGTGTAAAACTAAATGTTTGAACTAAATCTCAGGGTAGCATGTCAATGTGCAGGAACAGGCAATCAAGAGAAAAACGAACATGACAAGCAATATGGTTTGACTGCCTGTGGCATACCAAACATTGTGTTTGAGAGTCAACCCCTGCCCATTCTTTCTCGAATCTCATAGGAACAGGGAATCGATTTTTCTTTTTAAAGAATTGTTTCTTTGAGAAGCAGAGTGAGAGATAAGTAGGGCGAAGGGAGACAGAGTGATTTTCCTTGTGCTAGTTCACACCTCCAATGCACACAACACTCAGGGCTAAGTGCTTAGTCCATCATCTGCTGCCCACAGGCCAGGCACTTTGGCAGAAACCTGGATCTCAAAGCACAAAGTGACCAGGACTCAAGCAATAATATGAAAGCATTCCAATTAGTGGCTTGACATGCTAGGCCACCATGTGTGTCCTGATACTTCTTTTTAATTGGAAATTCCATGAAAGATGCAGCAATTAATAATGCCTGAGAGGGCAACTGTCAGAGTGTAGGGGAGAAAAAGATTCCACTCCAGAATGACAGGGGAAGAAAACCAAACAAACAAAAAAACAAGTGATCACATTTTAGAAGGGTCCTGAGAGTTCTTTAGAGACCAAGTGAGTTAGAAAGAGAATACCTGTTCCACGCAGAGGAACCAGCATGGGGAAGCTGGCAGCTCAGTGCTGCCACCCAGGTGGCCAGGCGGTGTGGCAGGTGAGGCTGATAGCCGAAGCCGGCTGTGGAAATGAGCTGCTTGGTATCCCAATGCAGTAGATTTAAACTAAGAAGACAGAGGGGAGGTACTAGAAATTTTCAAGCCAGAAAGTCATCTGCTGGCCTAGGCTTTTAGAAAAGATCACTTACAAATATCTAGAAAAGCAGAAATTAAATAAAATTAATTAGGAATCTGTCCTGTAAGGAATGAAAATCCAATCAGGGCAATGATACAACAACCAAGCTCACCAGGAAACTAGACAGACATGTCAGACAAAAGTTGTTGTGCAAAGAGGTGTTGGTCAGTGGAGAAGACACCATGAGGGATGCCCGTATCTCGTGTCAGGAGGCCTGGGCTTAGTACTGGGACCCCTGCTCCCTGTGTGGGAGACCCAGCTTGAATTCCTTAGCTCCTGGTTCCAGTCTGGCCCAGCATTTGGGATATAAACCAGAGGACAGAAGCTCTTTCTCCTTCTTGCTATCTCACTCTCTCTGTCTCTCTCTCTTCAATAAATAAAATCTATTTATGTATCCAAGAAAGACATACTTGCAGAAATGAATCTCTGTGGGAGACAGCAGTGCTTTCAAGGACAGCAGGAGTGCTAGGACAGCAGCTGCTGAGAGCAGGGAAGGAGGTGCTCCATGAGATGGCACAGCAAGGTTTGGCAAGGTGCAGATTCTGTTTCCCCTCCAATTGTAAATGAGGGCACCAGGACAGCATGATCAAGAACTCAGACTACTTATGGGTGCATTTTCCACTGAAGAGGAAACACATGCCCATTGCCTGAATTGTTTGGGGGGATTTACTTACAAAGGACAGGACTGGGGGGAAAGGTGATGTCAGGAGCATGCTTCTGTGCTTTAGTCTCCCAGACTCCCACATCCTCTGCTTTGAAACCTTTCGCTTTCAAAACTACAAAGGATCTGACCACCATTGATATTTTATCATAAAGTGAGACGTACTCTGGCAAGGAGCAGTCTAGACAAGATCCTCTCAAACGGTTTTCCCATGATTGTGAATAACAGGCAGACTCCTTTTTGAGATAACCAAAGCACCAAAAGAAAGAAACAGATTAGGGGTCAGTGCGATGGCTCATCTAGTTAATCCTCCACCTCCAACTGCTTGCATCCGTTATGGACATCAGTCTGTGTCCCAGCTGCTCCACTTCCCATGCAGGTCCCTGCTTATCGTCTGGGAGGGCAGCAGAGGATGACTCCAAACCTTGAGACTCTGTACCCATGTGGGAGATCTAGAGGAAGCTCCTGGCTTCTGGTTTTGAATTAATTCAGTTCCACCTGTTGTGGCCATTGGAGGATTGGAACAGTAGATGGAAGATCTTCCTCCTCATCTCTCCTTTCTGTAAATATGTCTTTACAATAAAAATAAATAAATCTTTTAAAAAGAAACAGTTCAGCAGAAATAAGCACACACACACACACACACACACACACACACACACACACCAAAAGAGGGTTAACGTCACTTCAAGTGGAGTGTATTTCCTTTCCATCTTTGCTTATTGATACAAAAATGTATCAGTTGGGGAACATTTGCAGTTTCTATAATGAAAACCAGACTTAATCTATGATGACCATGTTCAGGCACATGGTCACTTTTATTATCACAGAGAGGAATCAGAATAATGCACTTACTATTTGATCCCAATTTTATAAATAAGGAAAACAAGCAAAGACACATTAAACAACTTCCAAATGCGAGATTCGAACCCCAGGTTCTCTGGCGGCCACTCGTGAGTCCTCTGTGCTTTGTTCATTTCCTGTGGCTCTTGAGAGCTAGCAGGCAAGTGCAGAAGCTGGCGTTGCCAGAGGCTTAGGAAGCTTTGAGATCTGTGGCTTTGAAAATTCTCCCCTTGGAGCTGGCACAGTGGCTCAATAAGCTAATCCTTCACCTGCAGCAAGGGCATCTCAGATGAGTGCTGGTTCGTGTCCTGGATGCTCCACTTTCCATCAGCTCTCACTTATGGACTGGGGAGCAGCGGAGGATGGCTCCAGTACTTCAGGCACTGCCACCCAGATGGGAGAACTCAACTGAGTTCCTGGTATGTGGCGTCAGCCTGGTCTTTCCCAGCTATTGCAAGCCTTCAGGAAGTAAACCAACAGAGACCTTACCCAGTCCATCACTCCCCCTGTGTTTCACTGGTTTTTAAACAAAAATGAAAATAAACAAAATTTGAATACACATCCAATTACTCCCATATTTATATCCCAGAGCTTCCACTTCCTACAGAAATTTCTATTTGATTTGATATAGACTTGTAGTTATATGAGGGATGAAATAACACAAAAATTCTAATCCTACACCAAATTTCCTTCTATCTAGGATGTAAGTCAGAGAGAAAAAGAATTCAACAATTAGAACAGAATAAAGCTATAAATTGAGAAAAAAAAAAGTCTGAAGTAAAACTTTATAAATGGATTTACTTTTGCTGTTAACATTGTCCTACTTTTTCATAGTAAAAGCAGATATAACAAATACCTATTGGGCCTGGCGACATGGCCTAGCGGCTAAAGTTCTCACCTTGAACGTGCCTGGATCCCATATGGGCACTGGTTCTAATCCCAGCAGGTCCACTTCCCATCCAGCTCCCTGCTTGTGGCCTGGGAAAGCAGTCGAGGACAGCCCAAAGCCTTGGGACTCTGCACCCTGTGGGAGACCTGGAGAAGGTTCCTGGCTCCTGGCTAAGGATCGGCATAGCACTGGCTGTTGTGTTACTTGGGGAATGAATCATTGGACAGAAGATCTTCCTCTCTGTCTCTCCTCCTCTCTGTATATCTGACTTTGTAATAAAAATAAATAAATCTTTATATATATATATATATATGTCTATTTACATGATATTTGAATGCAATGCCACTCAGTATTATCTACTTTTTGAAAATTTAATTTCTGCGCCTGGCCACTTAGGGAGTGACTCAACGGACATAAAATCTTCCTCTATGTCTGTCCTTCTCTCTTTATATCTGACTTTGCAATAAAAACAAATAAATCTTTTTTCAAAAATTAAATTTCTAAAACCCAAGCTTTTTTTTTTTTTTTTTTTTTTGGTACATCAGCTTGAGCCACACACCTACCTAATCCCTAAAACTTGAAAATTTGGAAAAAATTCTGTAACAAAACTTATAAAAAGTAATTCTTACATCTGTTTCTTTAGAGTCTCATGTTCCTGATGGCTTTTTCCTGCTAAAACTTTTGCCAACCTTGGAACTCTTTAGCATTTTCCCTGACTCACAATATATTTACAGCTTGGGCTTCAGGAAGAAATATATGGCAACCATTTCCTTCTGGACTACAAAATAGCCCAGAAAAGTCAGAAACACAAACAGAAGAACAATTCTCTTAATGAATTACATGAAAAAGATGTATTTTGAATCCTATTAACTAAAAAATCCATTTTGCCCATTATACTTTATTAAAGTAATACAATTGTTTTAAGCTGCTAGAGAAATTTAAGCTTTGATGCATAACTTCAGAGATAATATGTTATATAAATTTTAACAGCTAGAGTGAATAATTGGGGAAGCTGTTAAGTCACTGCTTTGCATCTCTCAATCTCATATCATAGTAATAGGGTTCAAATCCTGGTTCCACTTTCCAATTCAATGTCCTGTGAAATGGGTACCCTGGAAGGCAGCAGGTTATAGCTCAAGTAGTTGGGTACCTGCCACCCACAAAGGAAACTCGGAATGAATTTCCAAATCCCGGCTTTGAACTAACCTCGCCCTGGTTATTATGAACATTAGAAGAATGAGTGAACCAGCGGACAGGAACTACTCTGCGAGTCTCTGTTGACCTGCCATTCAAATAAATCAAATAATTATTTTTTCTAAAAAAAGTCATTTTTAAAAATCTCTAACATGGAGTTAATGTCAAAAAATCATGTTGAAAATAATCCACAGTAATTATAGAAAGGCACTTTAAGAATTTGACGTTGACATTCCTAATCATGAGCATAGCATATGCATTCCTAGGATGTACTTGGAAAGTATCCACACTAGATCCCTGAATACCATCCAGAGGTTCAACCCAGCAGACAACTTGGGCCAGTATGGGCAGGGTGCACTGCAGGGGAGAGCCACACCCCTTCTGGGCTGGGCTCCTCCTACCCTGCACCTATTCTGCTGCTGTGCATGGAAAGGGTACTTGCAGGATAGGAGGAGCCTCAAGCGAAGAAAGCAACCAAAAGATCAAACAGGTCCTCCAAGTAATGCCAACAACAGAAAATTCAAGAATGAAGGCAGGTAAGATCAAAGACACCATGTTCCAAAGTGCATTCCTTTCTTTTGGAAACAGAAAATAGGTAATGGCTGGCTGGTTAGATTTTTTTTTTAACTTGTTATTTATTTATTTTCATTTTATTTGAAAGGCAAAGAGACAGAAATAAAGAACAAGAAAAATTTTCTGTCAACTAGTCCACTCCTCAAATGCCAGCAATGGCCGGGGTTAGGCCAGGTGAAAGGCAGGAGGCCAGAACCCAACCCAAGTCTCTCATATAAGGAGCAGGGAAGCAAATATTTGGATCACCACCTGCTATCTTCCCAGGGTGCAAGTGTTCAGGAAGCTGGTGTTGAAAGCAGAACTGGGATTGGCATCCAATCACTCTGATATGGGATACAGATATCCTGCTCAGTGTCCCAACTGTTGTACCAAATCTCATCAGCTAAAGTTCTGCCTCAACACCTAGAATAGGTTTATTAATCTGCTAGACAATGCTATTCATTAAATTGAGCTAGATATTTACAAATGAGTCAAATTGACATAAAGAATGGGGGAACTGATTGTCATTTATCTGCCTAGAAAATCTAAGACTTTCTTTTGCCTACAAAATAAAATGCATTTTAGAAGGACAGTCAGAGCCCTTGGCCACCTGGCCTCCTCAGCTCACCTCCCAAGCACTACAGGCTCACACAGTGCTTGCAAAATATCTTCACATCTCTGACCACTTCTCTTGGCTGCTCTACTGTCCTAGCCATGATCTCTACACCTTCAGTGTTTGGCATTTACCTTCTTGGCCTAGTCATGTTTTTTCTATTATGAAATATTTCCTGATTTCCCCAAGCAAGGCGTCTCTCTCCCATTTCTGTGTGACTGCTATCACATATTTTTTAATGTGCCTGAAACATAATAGTTACTCAAAACATCTCTGCTGTTGAGTGAAGATAGAATTTCCCAGTTACATTAGAATCTTACATCTGGGTTTTAGAACCATCTATAGATTTCTAACTCTACTGGTCACACACACAAAAAGTATCTTTAAAACAACAGTTAGGGCCCGGCGCGGTGGCGCAAGTGGTTAAAGGTCCTCACCTTGCACGCCCGGGATCCCATGTGGGCGCCGGTTCTAATCCCGGCAGCCCCACTTCCCTTCCAGCTCCCTGCCTGTGGCCTGGGAAAGCAGTCTAGGACAGCCCAAAGCTTTGGGACCCTGCACCCGCGTGGGAGACCCGGAAGAGGCTCCTGGCTTCGGATCGGCATAGCATCAGCCGTTGCGGCTCACTTGGGGAGTGAATCATCGGACGGAAGATCTTCCTCTCTGTCTCTCCTCTCTGTATATCCGCCTTTCCAATAATAAAAATAAATTAAAAAAAAAAAAAAAACAACAGTTAGCTGGCCCGGCGGCATGGCCTAGCAGCTAAAGTCCTCGCCTTAAACACGCCAGGATCCCATATGGGCACCGGTTCTAATCCCGGCAGCTCCACTTCCCATCCAGCTCCCTGCTTGTGGCCTGGGAAAACAGTTGAGGACAGCCCAAAAGCCTTGGGACCCTGCACCCTGTGGGATACCAGAAGAAGTTCCTGGATCCTGGCTTCGGAAAGGCATAGCATCAGCCGTTGTGCTCACTTGGGGAGTGAATCATCAGATGGAAGATCTTCCTCTCTGTCTCTCCTCCTCTCTGTATATCTGACTTTCCAATAAATAAATAAAATCTTAAAAAAAAAAACAGTTAGCATCCTACAAATCAATTGTGTAGGCAACAAGATACATAAGGTTTGTTTCAAAATAAAAATGAAAAAAAATAGGAAAAAAACTAAGTAAGCTTATTCACTGCAAGATAGTTTGGAACAAAACACCGGTAGACTTGCCAAAGCTATAATTGAGTTGAGTGTGGGGTGGGGAGTGCACATATGCTGTTCAAATAGTTACGGAAGCTACTGTCTGAAAAGGGGAAATGATGATCTCTTTTTATTCCTGACTCAGGAATTCGAAGACTAGCATCTCCAGGTGGTAGAAACGGACATCAAGATGCAGCTAAGAACATTAGGCAGCTTTCAGAGCATTCTTACCTGAACACCAAGTATCCTGCTTTCTGTTTCAAATAGAAGCTTCTAAAGGATGTCAACACCAAATCAATAACCTGGCATCTTGCATGTGTTCAAAATTTATCAAAATATGAGGAATGGATAGATACTATAATGTGGCTTGGCGTATCAATCGCTACCAATTGGATTTTACCCGCCAAGCCTTCTTCTCCGGAAAGAACAACAGATCATTTTTTTCACATGCCTATTTTGGATCATATAAAACATAACTGGGAACAAACTGAAGCAATAATAAGAAGAAACCATACTGTAGCACAAATAATGGCTGTTCATTGCTAGCTGTGTACTATATTCCAGGTTCTGTAGCATTTGCTTTATCTCATTTAATCATGATTATATTATCAAAATGATCAGTTTACAGATGAGGAAATTGGGTTTTGAGAAATGAAGTAAGTTACTAAAGTCCCAGTGCTGGTATGTGAGGGATGGGATAGTAGATAAATCCATAGTATCGAGGGTGTGGAGCATTAATTCTTAACCAGAACACTCTTCTATATCCTCAGAATGTTACCGTATCTTTATTTATAGCAAAAATGCAAGGTAATACTTGTATAGACTAACGTACTATCTTCCCCTATAATTTTGCTATTTTCACTGTTTATCATTGATATTTCTGAAACCATGGACTTGCCTTAGAACATGTCTGCATTACCTAACAGTGTACCTGCGTTCAAAACCTTCCTCTGGTATGTGACGACTGCTCTCTGCTAGTGCAGATTTCAAAAGGCAGCAGAGGCCGGCTCAATTAAACAGATTCCTAAGGCTTACATGGGAGACGCACATTCAGTTCCTGGCTCTGGGCTTTTGCCTTGCCCAATCCTGAACACTGCAACCATTTTAGAAAGACGGGAATGCTCACTCATGCTCTCTCTTTCCTTTTCATTCACTCCTTCCCTCTCAATAAGCTAAAATTTCTTTAAACTTACAACTTTTATGCATGATGGACATTCCAACATTAAGAGAGAACAATAGAAGGTTTTAACATGGCACCTTCCTTTCGGTTGGCAATTTTATGCAGGTAAAATTACATTGTATTTGGTGTTTTTTTCACCTTTCTCCTTCAGTAGTTGCCAAAGTTCTTGGAGTAAAAATATATGTCCATTTATGCATAAGTTACATTTTGTGTCCCTAGGTTTTAGCATATTCCATTGCATATTATTGTATTGTAAGTCTAAGACTAAAATGGTGAATCATGCTATCTTTACCATTAACATGAAGGTCAGAAGTAAGGATTGAAGATTTAAGCTTAAATTTCACATTGATACTTTAACAAGAACCCAGAAACAGGAAGAGGGCATCCTTCACAACCTAAGGACCAGTCCTGAGGGAGAGCTGACAGGGAGCCTGTGACTTCCTGGACAAGAGCTTACCACGAACATGACACTGAAACCAGAGAGGGTGCTTTGTGTGGTACCAAAAGCCAGAGGACACTGAGTATTCTCTGAACAGAGAAAAGTCCAGCTGGAGAAAGGCCCATTGCCTTTGAAGACTGACAATGGAATGGCCACGTTACATCCCCCAAGTCATTGTACTTCTTGGCGGGGGAAAGCTATCTAAAAAAGCATCCACAACTGTGAGGTCATCTTTATTAATTTTCCAAATAAGCATCATACAACTTATGATGTACAAAGTAATGTTTTGATGCAAAAATGAACATTTCAGAACGTTCACGAAATAACATCAGTAACAAATGTTTGTATTGGTGCATAAGCCTTTGAATCCATGAATAAGCTTTTTCTCAAACACATTTTCATTTGTATTCATTATAGAATGTCCAGTTAACAAGCTAATTAACACTTGAATTATAACATAAACATCCATTTCTGAAGTCAGAACAATTATACAGTATCTTGTTATTAGCTACAGCCACCAGGAAATACAGCCGGTCTCTTGAACTTATACTTCCTGTCTAGCTGAAACTTTCTTCCAACCTGAACATCTTATCTTTCCATTCCTGTTTCTACAAATTTGACTTTAACAAATGCCATATGTAGGTGAAATCTTCTAGGCGTTTGGTTTCTGAGACTTATTTCATTTGGTATCTCTTCCTACATTTATCTCCTGCTGTTGTAATTACAGCCTTGTCTTCTTTTTAAGAGCCATTCGATTTTATCACTTCACTCTCCTTACTAGTAAATCACAAATTGGAGGCATTGTTTTCATCTATCTCTTAGGAAATAAGGCTTCTAATTTGAAGATCATGTTAGTGAAACACTAGTAGCTGTTTTCATCTAATCAAGACTTGATCTCATATAAACTTTATAGAGATTATATAGGTCTTCATAAAAAGCATCAGCTAGAAAGCCTGGATAGCAACACTCAAATTCTTTAAAACTAATCACCAGGGAATTATTTGGGTCCTGGGTCTCACTAATTTATATTATTTAGAGTGAACATATGTCCATGTGAACATATCAGGTCTGGAAATGAGAGGAGATTCAGACAGTTGATTTCCCTATAGCTAACCTCTATAGTCCTATGTAGATGGAAATCACCAACAAGAAGTCACAAGAATTTTTCTTGCTTTGCTTGTTTTCTTGTAAAGAAGGTCTCACCAGATGCTTTAGTCACAGGCTATTTTGCTGTAGTCACATGGGTGGTAGTGTGAAAATGAAAACCTAAAGACTGGCTCAGGAAAAATAATCGGGTATGTCATGAATCATGAGCCTGTTTATACTTCTACTTAAACCGTAATCACTTGTTTAAACAAAAAGCTCTACCTCTGAATTTCCACAATTGTGTGCATATTATAAACATCTCAGGTTTCACCCAGGCTCAGTCAACACTTGGCATTTGTTGACACTCACAATCAAGGAATAGAATCTTCTGCTAACAAATTATTATCCTTCAGAAGATAATTAAAAACAGAACTCTGGTTTGGAAACTTTCTGTTGAATTCTCTGGTCTCATTCATTTCTATAATTTTAAAAATTTTATAATAAGTAAAAATTTATGACAATGTTAAACATTCATTAAAAACTTCCCCCCTTTATCTCGTAAGACTTGTCTTTTCCGAATGTTTGGCTTAGGTGGCTGATACCATTGATTTTTACTTTTTATGAATGTTCATCTCCCTCACCTGTGGCATACCAACACAGCTACTAAGTATACATCACATATCTGTTCCTAGCTCATGCTTTAGTTCATGTAGTTTTCTCCTGCATTTTTCCCGGGGGATTTGTAAGATTTAGAATTCACTTTAATGTACAACATAGTCTTTCACATTGGTTTTCCTCCGGAAAGCAGAGTATTTTTAAAGAAAATGCATTACTGACACCCGTTGTCTGTGTGCTACGCCTGGAGGGCAGCCTCCTTCTGAACATGCTCCATCCTGACTTCACTCCCTGGACTTGATCAGAACTCGAAAACCAGCAGAAGTGGCAGAGGCAGCCTTCCCAACAGTTGATTCCAAGGGGATCATCAGCAAGAACCTACAACATAATCAGAAGGGGTCTCCATTCCTTAATAACTATAATCCCTTTGTACCTTTATGGTTAGTTATTTTTGAATTCTTTAAAGGAGTCACAGATCCAGAAAGTCCGCATTTCATGGTGGAAGCACTCCAAGGCAGCACTTCCTGAATGGGTGGGCAGAGTAGAAACGGTGATCCCTAGCTAAGCTGATAATATTTAATCCCAAAGTAATTCTCACGTAGGGTCTTCAGCTACATAATTGACCAGGTGATGAATGCATCTGGTTGATAATCTGAATTTCCACGTTTCCCCAGTTATTTCAGGTTTCAATAATTCAACCAATACTAGACAAATTGGCACTGTGCTGAGGACACACTGTGCCACAGAAAAAAATCCTGTCTCCCTTGAGTTTACAGTCTAGAGAGGAAGTTAGACAAATAAATAAACAAGAAGTTGCTAAAGAACGTGGTGATTGACTCAGGATTTATTAGCCAGAGTGCTGGGTATTAGCTGTGCAGCAGTGAACAAAAAGGACCTGAGCAAGCGTTGCCATGAGCCTTTTGGGGAACAAGGATGTTGTTTTGGAGACAGTGACAGTTTAATTGAGACCCAAAAGACAAATAATAGTTGGCTAATCAAAGGACTAAGAAAGGCACAGGGAGGGGACAGGCAGGACAATGGTGCCTCCACAGGTCTCTGGAGGTAGCACCTGTGTGGTACAAGCAGGGGCTGTGCACCACGAGGTTTGTGAGAATGGAAGAAAGCAGAATAAACAGGGAGCAGGCCAGCCAGGGCATAACCAAAGGAACTAGAATGAAAGCCAAGCCTGGCTGCCCGGACTCAGGTCCCTGCTTGGACACTATGCTTTGATGGTTTTATGTGTGCTGAATCTTGGCAGTATCTACTTGGTTGATCGAGAACCATCTTTTGCATTCTTTTTCTAAGAGTAGTTTTCTGTTAGCCTTGATGAAATAAAGAACCTGAGCAAGATTTAAGGTGTCCACAGTTAAGACATGCTTGGAGTGTCTGCATTCTATGTGAGAGTATCTAGGCTCCTCCAGTTCTGGATCGTCTCTGCATCCGCGGAAGCAGCAGGTGATGGCTCAAGTGTTCAAGTGCCTGAGTCCTTGTCACCCATGTGGGAGATCCAGCTTAATTTCCTGGCACCTGGTTTCAGCTCAGCATAGGGATAGCTGTTGAAGGCATTTGAAGACTGAATAAATACTCTACTCTCACTCTTGCTTTTGCTCTCAATCATTCTCTTTCCCTGCCTCAAATAAACAAAAATTTAACAAGTTGAAACAGTAGCCATCAGAATTGGACATAATGATAAGGGACAGACTGGGTGATAACAAGGAAGGTCTCAACTTGTACCCTTCTGCTTCCCTCTAGCCTCTGTTTGGAGCAGTCCTGGTATCTGCACCAGATGTTTGGCTGCAGACCTGCAGATGAAAGAGCTTTGCACAGGCTGATGCAACAGCACCTCACGTTTCTACTTGGGTGAGTGGTTGGACTTGGTGTTTACACTGATTGACTGTGATCGCTTGTGATGACTTTGATCTCCTAAGACCTCTCAGATCTTGCTTCCTTAGCAACTCATAGTGCTCTACACATACACATGATTAATCCTTGTCCTACAGCTCACAACAGATCCATTTCCTTGACCGAGTCACCAGAGTGCTTTGCCTCTTTATGCCTTTTTTATCTTGGAAGAAGATGGTTGTTCCAATTTTAGTATATGTGCTGGCGAAGAGAGCACAAGATGGTTGTGATAGTATCTGATTTGTGCAGTTGTCTTGAAGAAATAGTATTTACTCACTAAATAATAGCTATTTGGGGACACTTAGACTTTGAAGCCAATGGGAGTCAATAAAAGATCTTTGGAAAGGAAGTGACTTACTAGGTCTATGTTTCAGAGCAATCACTCTGAAAGAAATGAGAAGTTTGAGGGGGCAATACTGGAGACAGAGGCAATGTAAATCTGACAAAGTAATCAGAATCTGAGATTTTGGTGGGTCTTGACTGAGGTGCTAACACTGGGAATAGAAATCAGAGGACAGATTAAACAGCCTTCAAGAAACTATATTGACAGAAGTTTTGTGCAGTGGTTTAGATGATGCTCAGGATGCTTTTGTCCCAGGCCTGGACTTGAGTCTCGGTTTTTGCTTCCAAATCCAGTTCCACTCCCAGTTCCTGCTTAGGTGCCCCCAGAGTGGCAGCAGGAGATAGCCCAAGGAACTGAGTTTCTTCCACCCACATAGGAGTGCCAGGTTGAATTAATAGCTCCTGATTTCTGCCTAAACCAACCCCAGCTATTGTGGGCATTTGAACTAACACATGGGAAGGCACATATTCACATTCTCACTCTGTGTATGTGGGTGGGAAGTGGGGAGTGGCAGTGTTAAATAAAATAAAATGAATAAAACCTAAAACAGAGAGATTATAATTAGCTAGGTTGGCAAATTGATCAAAATAGTAAAGGAGGGAAGAGAAGCATAATGCATTCCTTCTAGACTTCTGGTATAAGGGAATGAGATGGGGGGGGGGGGGTTGGCCCAGTGGCATAGCAAGATAACCCTCTATCTGCAGTGCTCACATCTTACATGGGCGCCGGTTTGTGTCCTGACTGGTCCACTTCCATTCCAGCTTTCTGCTAGCATCTGGGAAAGCAGTAGAGGATGGTTCAAAGCCTTGGGCCCCTGCACACACGTAGAAGACTTGGAAGAAACTCCTGGATCCCAACTACCAACTGGCCCAGCTCTTGCATTTGCAACCATTTGGAGAATGAATCAGTGAATAGAAGATATCTCTTTATCTCACTCACTTTTTTTATATTTATTTTTTATTGGAAAGTCAGATACACAGAGAGGAGGAGAGGCAGAGAGGAAGATCTTCCATCTGATGAGTCACTCCCAAAGGGGCCACAACAGTCAGAACTGAGCCAATCTGAAGCTAGGAGTCAGGAACTTCTTCTAGGTCTCCCATGTGGGTACAGAGTCCCAAGGCTTTGGGCCGTTCTCCACTGCTTTCCCAGGCCACAAGAGGAGATCTGGATGGGGAGCGGGGCTGCTGGAATACGAACTGGTGCCCATATGGGATCCTGGGTGTTCAAGGTGAGGACTTTAGCTGCTAGGCTACTGCGCTGGGCCCTTGCTTTGTTTTTATTTTTAAGAATAAGATAATCGGGCCCGGCGTGGTGGCACAGTGGTTAAGGTCCTCACCTTGCACGCCCGGGATCCCATATGGGCGCCGGTTCTATCCCAGCAGCCCCGCTTCCCTTCCAGCTCCCTGCCTGTGGCCCAGGAAAGCAGTCCAGGACAGCCCAAAGCTTTGGGACCCTACACCCGTGTGGGAGACCCAGAAGAGTCTCCTGGCTTTGGATCGGCATAGTATCAGCCGTTGCACTCACTTGGGGAGTGAATCATCGGACAGAAGATCTTCCTCTCTGTCTCTCCTCTCTGTATATGCGCCTTCCCAATAAAAAAAATAATAAAAATAAATCTTTAAAAAAAAAGAATAAGATAATCACGAGGGCATGTTCTGAAGCAGTACAAGTAGCAGAAGCACTTGTCTGGTGAAATAGCAACAAAATTAGTTTCCTTATTTGAGAGGCACACCAGAACCGAGCTGCCGAGTACCCACAATGACCAGAACTGGGCCAGAACCCAAAAACCAGGGGCTGACAACTCAATCCTGTCCTCCCGCCTGTGTAGATGGCAGGGCTCCACTTGAGCTTCCCAGGATCTGTATCAGCAGGAAGGAGGAGTAAAGAGTTGGAACCAGGGATCCAACCCAGGCTTTCCTATTCAGGATGCGGGGGGTCCTGGCAGGTGTCTAAGCCACTAGGCTAAAGACTTGCCCTGGAATTTAGAACCCGAGGTATCCATGGGACGGTCAATCAGAGATGTCAATATTAGGCTAGTAAGCAAAAAAAAAAAATTGTAACCTTTATAAGAGAGATTAACAAATTGGAAATTAGCTGTTGAATCTAGCAAGTATTTATCTTCATGAGTAATAGTAGGATTTCCATTTTTATTTAAGTTGACTTTTATTATATATAATTTTGTTGTATTTCTCCTTCCTTTCCTTTCCATGTCATGATACCTTCAAATATTGTTGCTATGAGGTGAATGAATATGCTAATAATTTGGGGGAAAAATAAGGAGGGGGAGATAGGGAAAGAAGAGAGGAAGGAGATCAAAACCCCTATGCTTCTAAATTTGTATTATAAAAAAGTGAAATCTATTTACTTTGCATAAATTAAAAATAAGAATAAAAAAGAAATACCACAAATGAAACCGTGTACATTGGACAGATGTATATGGAGAGACACGATATTAATGCCTTCTGTTTTCTTATTTTCCTTACAAGTAAATAGACCTGCAACAAGACAAAGAAATGAGTGGCTGAGACATTGGACTGGCTGGGGGAGGTCCTACACCTGCATTTCTAAGAGTTTTGGCTTCAGGAAACTTCTATGCTCCTAAAAAAAAAAATCTTGAGGTACCCAAAAAGGTATTTGATGACATGGGATTTAATAGAAGAAAATTATCAAGCTGAGAAAATTTTAAACATGGAAACCATTGATGAATGCTCAACCATAAGATGCTAATATCATTAACATTTGGAAAAATACAATAAGCATGGCACTGCTTTGCCTTGTGTAGAGTTCTTTAAAGTGTGGCTTTGTAGCAGAGAGCCAGGTTCTCATACTTTTTTCCTGTATTCAGAGCATTGCAGTGCCACGTGTCATGTCGCCTCTGAAATCTCTACTGGACTCCTCTGATAGTGGAAAATGAAATTAGCATCCTAGATTGATTGAGAAAACAGTTTTGACTCTACAGAACCTCTGAAAAATTCTCAGAGAACCTAAGACCATAAGTCCCATTTTGGAAATTATTGTTCTATGTGAGCTTGAGGTCCACAGTGTCCATGCTCAAGGGGGCAGAGGAGAAGACCCACATGCTCCAGTCTCCAGGGTCCGTAGGCAGAGCTTGGGAGCCTGGAACCTTGACAATGACAGAGAAGGAACACGATGTCTCTGATTAGTTCATGCTCAGCTGGATGAGGAGACTGTAAAACAAAGGGGAGAGTTAAGGAGTTTTGCTGAAATTGTTTTGGAAAACGATAGCATTTGGATCCCAGCTCCACTTGCTTAGTGGGTGGTATTTGGAAAAGAAAGCAACGATTTTATGAAATGGGTGTTGGGGGAACAAAGCCTTCTACAAGAGCCAGGATGAACGTAGCGAGTAGCAGAATCTAAATACCCAGTTAGAGAGACGAGGGAATTCTGTACAAGGAGTGAGATTCAAAAGGAAACTTTGTGCCCACGTACATTAAAAATTGTTTTTCCTAAATATATATTTTAAAATTCTGCTTATTCCATTTTGCCATGAACATTTTAAAGTTCCCTCATCCACACAGTAAAAACTCTGTACGGTTTGCCTAGAGTTTTCTGCCTCAGAAACAAAACTCTCATTTTGGACCACCTCTACACTGAATCATGCTTTTTGTTTCAGCCTCCTTGACAGCTAGAAGTTGTTTTGTGGCCAATTTCTGGCCAATGAGATTCATGTAGAAGAGTTGGAGGGGCACCAGAGGAAGCCTTAAAGATAGCCACGTTTGGAGAAGCCCCCTTCCCGCCTTCGCCCTCACTGCTGCCTGGAATGCGTATGTGAACTTAGAAGAAGACTCTCATAGATGCTGAAATCGGCATGCAGCAGACATTTATTCTGTTACAAGGATGATGCTCATGACATCTGCCACTTAATGCAGATATCCGTGTGGGTCAATCAGTCTGAAGGTAGCTTCCCAAAGACCTGCAGTGGACTGTTGGTGAGAAGTGGAGGGACAGTTTTCAGACCTCTCCAGAAAAATGTGTCTACATCCTGGATGAACTGAGCTTCTGAGGGGAATCTCTGCCCTTTGAGTAGGAATGCAACGGGTTTGCACTGGATTCCCAGGATATGCAATGTACATTAGAGGAAGCAAAGGAGCTGAAGGCAGGAGACTTTGTAGATCTTTCTTAAAAAGTCAGCCAGTATCCAACAGATTTTAAAAACCTCTGAAAGGATCCTGGGGCAGGAACTCCAGTATGTGCTGCTCTGAGTCAGCTCTGCTCTGCCAGCCTGTTGAAATGCAGTCAGCAGTGATGCTCAGAACTGTTCTGCATGGCTAATAAGCTCCAAGAGGATGCTGATACTGCTGCCCGAGGATCATCATTCTGAGGAATGCAGAAAATAATGATCAATGCAGAATAAGCCTGTGTCCCTAAGGCAGATGAGGAAGCTGAAAGTCTTTCAGTCTCAGAATGATTTCTTGCATTCATCAATTTATCCATTCAATGCATGTTATTAATGCACCATAGTGTATGCCGGATATCTAAGAGACTCTGGAAAAGCCAGTGATGAGAAAAACAGAATCCCCAAGCCTCAAGGGGTTTAAATTTCACTAGAGGAGTCAACCACTAAGGAGCTGCACAAAAATACTTGCTTTTAAGCACAAGCCTAATCAGCACTTGGGACATAGTGGTTCCTCAATAAAGATGCTTGACTGAGCTCTGAAGCACACTTGCAGACTTCCAAGGATGCATGTAGTCTGGGAATGTACAATGCTTGAACATATAGCTACCTTTGGGATACATGGAAGTCCCAAATGAACAGGTGAGTGATAATAGGAGTATGGAAAGCAATGGGGTATTCTTAACAGAAAAAAAAAAAGGAAAAAGTGTTGGAAAGGTACAGTGGAAGGGAAATAGTCTAACTTAAGGAACAGATTAGATGTTTTAAAATGTATTAAGTAATTGTATTTCGGGGTCAGATGAACTTTCCAAAAAAGAGTGAATTTTAAACTATCACGAATTAAAAATTATAGCTTTCTAAATCCAGAAAAGGTTATAGTTTGTTTTGTTGTTCTCTTGATTTATTATGTTCTCTTTGGATAGAAACAACCCAAGCAATGCTACAGAAAAATTTCAATTGCATGGCTGGCAGTTCAGTTATTTCATGCAATAATGCCTTAAAATTTAGATATTTTCATGAAATGTGAAGCAACTTTTTTGCATACTCACAAAGGACCAAGTCTGCCTAATGAAGGTAAGTGAAGACAGTGAAATGATTAACAGTGGAGGAAGAAACACATTAGTACTCACAGATGCCGTGATTGAGTGAAGAAATGCAAATTACTATAAGTCATGGAGTGGGCAGTGTGGATAGTGGATACACACTAAAAACACACAAAAATTTCTATTTCTATATGCCAGCAATAAAAAATAGAAATGATTTCTAAAAGCAATCACTTATAATGCCATAAAACAATATAAGGTACTTTGAAATAAACCTTTAAAAGGTCTTTGTCATGACTATTTTACAGTTTTCTAGTAGTATATCAAAAAAGTTGGGGAGAAATGCCATAATCCTGGTTTAAAATGTTCAATATTATAAAGACAGTGATTTCCTCTGACTCACTTAAAAATAAGAATAAATCTAATTGAAGTGACAGAGTCAGAGCATATACAGAAACGGCCATAGGAAAGAGCAGGCTTTAGTGGTCTGCAGTATGCCTACCTGTTCATCTTGGAGTAACACCCACTAACCGATTTTGTTCTCATTCCCTCCATGAAAGGGCTTACGTTAATCATAAGTACTGTAACACACTGGGAAAATAAAGCTGAAAAAAAGTCTGCCTAGTTCTACTGCCAAAAACAACAACAAAAAAATGAGAGGGGTGAGACCAACAAACCACGTGTTCAGTATAACCCGTGACATCATTTATTTGCCCTATATAACTTAACAAAGTTACACTCATAGCCCTGCTATTATAGATTTTTTAGGATCCCACATAGAATATTAGACATTTTATTAGCATGAGACTGACTACTGGAAGTTATTAATCTACTAGAAAACCATGCTAAAGTGGTCTTGCACAATACTTTCAGGAATGATTCGCTGTCAATTATTCTATCTCAATATCATGTTGTATTTCCAAACTGAATGAGATTAATATAAGGTATATTGTTCCTGGTCAAGATACATGGTTAAGTTGCCTCTTAGGGCTTGAGACTTCAGAAGCAAAGTTTCACTTATTGAAATCACTTAGGAAATAAATGATAATAACATGAGAAGGAGTCTTCTTATTTCAAACTTCACATCACTGTGAACTTGTGTCTGTGTTAATGTGGCTGATGGAGAGGGTCACATGTGCCCATTTGAAACCATAAAACTATATGCCATTTCCTGTCTATTTGCTTTATGGATATAACCAATCTGTACTCTGAGGCTCAATTTCCTAGAAATCGTACTAAGTCAGGTTTAAATTTAAAATTAAAACTTACTCAAAGTACTCCCGGAATAACAGAAGCAGCAGAGAAGAAACAGTAAATCAATTAAAGAAACATTGAACCCAAGTTGTTACATGATCTTGCTTAAACCAGAAACTTAATCTTTCTGCAATGGATGACCTAATTGTACCACTAGATTCCCTTTCTAGTGATAGAAACCTCTTGTCTGAATCCCACTGCGAGTAAGTGCGTTATAAGGAGCCTCTTTTTCCATTTCTCTAGGAGATGAAACAATTTTTCAATCAGCTTTATTGAAGAATAATTTACATACAATATAATTTACCCATTGAAGCGCATAATGGAATACATTTTAGCAAATATGGAATTGTGTTACCACCCTCACAACCAGCTTAACATTTCTAGCAATGATCTCTGAAAAATATCTATTGTCATTTATTTTTTCATAGATATAGTAAATATCCTGAACTTGTGTTTTGCTACAGTACATGTAATACACTAAGACAATGCAGAAGTGACATGTAATCCGTGAGGTCAAGTGCTCAGGATAACGTTAATATATGTGCCAAAGCTCTTAGGAAAAGCCAGAAAGGTGGTGATGATGGAACACTTGGGAAGATCTGGACCCAGAAACCAATCTAGACCAGGCAGTTCCAGAAATCCATCCAAGAAACATCTAGAAGGAAATAACATTTAATGCGCACATACTTTTAGACATGACTCTGCACTCACAGATTCTTTTATGAATCATTTTAGTTAACAAATGCAAACTAGGACAGAATACAAGATAAAGGCTAAGGGATCTAAACCCCAACACAGGAGCTGGCATTGTGGTACAGGTTATGCCATTGCCTACAACAATGTGCACCCATTCAAGTTCAGGCTGCCCTGCTTCTGATCCAGTTCGCTGCTATTGCTTCAGGAAAACAGCACTACAGAATCCAAGTATGCCACATATACGAGAGATCTAAATAGAGTTCTGGCGCCTAGCTTTGGCTTGGCCCAGCCCTAGCTGTAGAGGACATTTGGGGAGTGAATCAGTAGATGGAAACTTCTCTCTCTTTGTGCGTGCATGCGTGTGTGTGTGTGTGTGTGTGTGTGTGTGAGAGAGAGAGAGAGAGAGAGAGAGAGAGAGAGACTGCCTTCCAAAGAAATGAATGTTTAGTAAAAACAAAACCCCCAAGATGCTACTTGCTTGGCTTTTAGATGGTGGCCAAGGTATTGGGGTACTTTTGTGTTCAGGTCCCATGTCTGTAGACAGCTGGTAAGAATCCCTCCCGGGTAGGGTGGGTGCTTGCGATGGGCTCTCATCTGTGAAGCTCGTGTGGGGACAAAAGCCTGAGCAACAGGAACCAGCACCGTTAATTGGCCTGGCCCCAGTGATGGTACCATGTGGAAGCATATGTGTTGAATGAATGAAATATTCCCAGAAAACCACAATATGGTAGATAATATACATACTTCAGGAGTAGCTTGATTATAACAGATGTTATAATAACAGATTATATATTATATAACAGATTATATAACAGATATATGTCTTATATAATATCAGTGATAAACTTGATGTATACAATGATGTGCTTTGAAATTATACTGGATGAAATTAAAATCTAGATAAATGTAAGACTTTTATGCAAATGATTTTATTTTTAATATTGTTTATGTAGTAGGGAGGGGTGCATGGCCATTTGAGCCATTTGATTAGAATGCGGAGGGTTGAGGCATGGACAAAAGTGGATGAGATAAATGTTTCAATTCTTTCTCTTTTTTTCTTCTCCTTTTGTCAGGGAGAAGGGTGGGGAGGGGAAGGGCCCACTTCTTGCTATCAAACTGTAATCAGCCCCTGGGGATGATGATGAGTATTTTATGTCACCTTAGAGACCCTGAGGCAGGGAAGAATGTTTCAAGGGTGATGCTTGAGTGGTCTTTCTTTAATCACATATTAAAAATTATTATTTCCCATGACACAGTTTTGTAGGTATGGGAATTCCCCTTTCTCTTCCCCTAACCCCCTCCAACCAATTTTTCCCATATTGTGATGGTAGTATAATCCTTTAGTAAGAGTTCTAGGTTTAGGGCCCGGCAGTGTGGCTTAGTGGCTAAAGTCCTCGCCTTGAATGTGCCGAGATCCCATATGGGCGCTGGTTCTAATCCTGGCAGGTCCACTTCCCATCCTGCTCCCTGCTTGTACCCTGGGAAAGCAGTTGAGGATGACCCAAAGCCTTGGGACCCTGCACCCATGATGCACGTGGGCACCAGACGGTCCAGATGACAGGGACATCATTTCAACACTTGCCTTTGGGACAGCTGCAGCATCCGGAGGGAGCACAGCAACTCCCAGTTGGGAAGCTTTAGCCAGGAACATTCTTCGTGGGGTATGCCACATCTGCTGCCAACATACTAGGCCCTGCCTCACTAATCAAGGGCTGCAGGAAGAGCATTCCCGCGAGGTACCTGAGAGCAGGAGAAATGGGTTATTTGTAAATAGTCCTAATGAACATAAGTTATTAAGATAGGTGAGAGATTGTCACGAGAACCAAGTGTGCTGTATGGAAGGAGTGGGAGGCCCAATGTCACAGATGTGTGTGTATGATGTTTGTTGGCAATGACATCAGGCTGGGAGATGAGGCACAGAAAACAGTTGGAAAGGTAGGGGATCGGCCCACATTGATTGGGATCTGATCTTTCTGTGGAGTTTAGACTTCTTTTTTTTTTTTTTTAAAGATTTATTATTGGAAAGTCAGATATACAGAGAGGAGGAGAGACAGAGTATTCACTCCCTAAGTGACCACAACGGCCGATGCTATGCCAATCCAAAGCCAGGATCCAGGAACTTCTTCCAGGTCTCCCAAATGGGTGCAGGTTCCCAAAGCTTTGGGCCGTCCTCGACTGCTTTCCCAGGCCACAGGTAGGGAGCTGGATGGAAAGTAAAGCTGCCGGGATTAGAACCGGCGCCCATATGGGATCCCGGGGCATTGAAGGCGAGGACTTTAGCCACTAGACCATGCCACCGGGCCCAAGTTTAGATTTCTATAAGAAAGCATTTGTCACTTTCAATCTAATCTGTGCCTTCCATAGTAAATTTGGGAGATATTAAAGAAAAAGCAGAAACTGGTTAAACTTTGCATGTTTTAAAAAAAGAAACAATTATTTTATTTACATGAAAGGTAGAGTTACAGTGAGAGAGGGCGACACATGGAGAAATAAATTGTCTGTCCACTGAGCCACTCCTCAAATGGCCACGACAGGACTTGGACAGACTCAGGTTGAATCCAGGAGCCTAGAATTCCTTCCATGTGAAGATCTGGGCCTCAGCTCTTGCTTTGCTTTCCTAAGCATACTAGCAGGGAGTTGAATTGGAAGTAGAGCAACTGGGACATGAACCAGTGCACCTATGGAACGCCAGGGCAGCAGGTGGCAGTTAAGCATGCTGTAATCCAATGCTAGCCTCCACCATGTCTTTGCTTAAAAATAAATATTACAAAAAAAGAGCCAAATGCCTTTGTACCCATTACAATCTGCAGACAGAGAATTCCTGGATACAAAGCTTTGGCCTGAGTAGATATGTGGCTGCTGATCGACCTCTGGCCAGAGGCTCTGACTTCCCTTCAGCAGCTCAAAGCCTGAGCAACAACTAGGTGCTTCATTCAGTTTTCCGCCCCAGACAAGAAAATCGTCTTTCTCCAGGTGGCTAAAGGATAACCAGGGTTTTGTTTTAAAATTATTGTAAATGTGAATGATCCCCTGGAGACTATTAGGTGGGTATGTTCTCCCTTAAAGCAATCCAAGAAGAATGCTGAAGATGATCAGAAGTCCTCTGCAGAGCACTTTGGACTACCTGCTTTTGTCCATCAAGAACTTTTGTGCGTATTACCCTGCAGTCTCAGAGTGTTTGCCAGTTAGTCATCAGGGCAAGAGACAGGATCAGTCAATGAAAACACAGAAACCAGGAATGTTCCTTTCCAGTAGACACTGATGAGAGATCATACGTTTAAACCTTACCAGGGAAATGACTACTTAATACTGGCTTCTCCCCCACCCCAAGCCATATCTAATTTAATCCACAAAGTAAGAGACAACTGTGGCTACCAAAATCCCTTCATCCATTCAATCATTCAATCATTCATTCAAATTTCATCAAGTTTCCCAGTTGTTCCCCAACCTGAAGTGGAATACGACACAGATGCCCTAGGTCGTCAACAGCTGGAGCAGCACCTGCTGGTGCGCACATGGAGGAGCACAGGAAGGCACCAGTACTCGGTCCTCCACAGCTTACATGCTGCTCCTCAGTGCATACAAGGGCAGTGTTCTGGAGTTGAAGCTGCTGTTTGAGAGGCACAGGACACACACAGTGGTACTTCAGGCCTTGGGAGTCTGAGTGGGCCACTGTGGAGAGGGAGGGAGCACTCATTTCTGCCCCAGGGCCCACATTATCAACACACCATGGGGGCATTGCTAGGTATGCAGAGGATAGTATGCACTGCAAGGGGAGAGCTGCCTTATGGCTCCAGGGAGCACCCTTCGTGCTAGCCTTTAGAGTGGTACACAGTCCTAAACAAAGATGTTCCTATGACAGGATAGGATCTCACCAAGGGCTTCTGAGCAATGGAAATCAGAAAGGGGTATGCAGCCAGCCCCACCCGGACTTGAACTTGAGCACAGGAAGATAGCTCTTCTCCCAATCCAGCACAGTTGGGACAGATAGCAGGAGCTACTTGTGCCCGTGGGTAGAAAATGGAGGGCAGCATCCAGGAGATGAGGGCAACCAGGGCCATCATTAACATAAAACATTTGTTGAGCACCTAATCCACTATTCTCTAAAAGCATCTTTGGAAGGTAAATAAAAGTCAAAAGGCATTTTACCCTGGAGATTTTGTGTGTGATTTTAAGAGTATTTTTCTATGCAACCTCCAGCTCTGCTTCCAGCTCTGCCTAGCAGTCACTGCTGGATACACACACACACAGAGTCACAAACACACATATATATACAGTCACAAATATGCATATGCATACTCACACACATTCACAGTCACATACTCGTACATGCAGTCACAAACACATACACACATGTGTATCCAATCATGCACACAGATGCACACTCATGCAGAAACATACCCAAACACATACTTACACACACACTTCCATACATACTCCCACATGGATGTGCACCTGCATGTACACAGAGACACACACACATATGCAGACACATATTTATATACCCTGAGACACATAGAGACACAAATCTCCATACTCCGGCACAAGCACACATACAGTCAAGCACATACAGTCCCATACACATAGAGATACAAATACAGATGTACAGATACACATATGCCTATATGCACAGAGGTAGAAACACACATACAGATACACACACACTCATACATATTCACATACACACAGAGAAATAAATGTCCAAATACAGGCACACCTTCTCACACACACACAGACATACACAGGTACACATCCTACGCATGGACACTGTCATATACAATGCATATCCACAGAGAAACACATGGACATGTATAACACATGTGCACATACTTAGACATGCATGTTTGTATATACATGCAGGCACACATACACAGATACACATGCTTACAGAGGCACATACTCCCAAACACAGAGATACAGACAGAAACATGCGGAGATAGAAACACACACATGCACAGATACAGATAGGATAGAAACATACACACACACGCACAGATATACAACACAGGCGCACCCTAAGGCTTTCCTTGCTCTGTCCATAGCTGAATTTAAACAGAATAAATATTGAAATCACCATGCTTGCTCTTCTTCCTGATTCAACCTCCATTGTAAGTGATAAAACAGAAAATACTTTCTCATTTTCCTGCCAAATTCCAAGCGGTATTAAAACATAAAAAATTCTAATAAACTTGGTGGTATGGCCAATTGGTGATTCAGGCAACAGCTATAAATAACATTCAGATACAGGTGGCATCTTCTCTTGATTCTGGTTTTGCCTTTGGACTTGGATCAAACACAGGGATCTACCAAAACCTCTGAAAATGCCTCATACGAATCAAGCCCTCTCCACTCATGTAAAAACCTGTCGTTCATTTGGAGTCCTGGGTTCAGGCCTGCACACCAATACAGCATAGAAACAAGCACAAAAGTATCAAGGTATCCTGCCAGCAAAGTCAATTTTGCCCCCACAGGCTCCAAAGAGCCCAGATTCACAGGCAACATAAAACTTTTACACCACTGCTTTGGGAGGGATATTTCCAGTGATCTTGCCCTGCTGATTTTTTTTTTCAGCCTTTAAATATGTTAATACCCTGGCTCATGCTTCACACTCTCATTCTTAACCCTGGACATGCAACTGTTAAGCTCTGAGTGACAGATTTTTATTTTAGGAAAAGAAGCTCACTGCTTAACAAAATAAATTCATTTCCTCACATAGGGGAAAGTTGGAAGCCTGCCCCTCCCACACCAAGACCCCTTCCTCAACCAAGTAAATGTTGAAGCAGCAGTTCACCTGGGCCCCTGACAAAAGTGACATCCGAGGGCCTTCGTCACACCTCTGCTTTGAGGTGATAAATGACAAAGCACTTAAACGGAAATTGATGGAAGCAAAACTCCTGGTCCACTTGGCTGCTTTTTCTCACACCATTTCCTCTGCCGATGTAAAGTCCAGGGCAACAGCTCAGAAGGTGCAGTGACATTTTATAGAAAAATGTGTTTCTTAAGCAATGACTAGAAAACAGAGAGCTTACTGAGATTTCCATGAAAATTGAAGTGTATACTGTACAGCAAGGACGCAGTCACAAACAGACGCTGTCTGTGACGGCAGTCACAACATGAGACTGTAATGCGGCCTTGGTGTGGCTGGTGTCCGCAGGTGCTGTGACATTCACACAGTGGGAAAACCACCTGATTTCACCTTGAACAGAACGTAGGCCTGTGCTGGGCGACACGAGACTGACTTTTGTGGGAGCTAAAGGTCAAATGAGACGATTTAGGGGTGAGCTCTAAGCCCTTAGCAGGCTTTCTGTTTTAGAGATATTAGGGGGGTGTTCACCCTCATGAAAATGACAACTTTCACATTTACTTACAGGCAATGACTTCCATTTTTAATAAGTGGGTTATGTTTTGGGGACGGGGGGGCCTCATTTTTGATCCTTTGATGTAAAGCAGATATTTTGATAACTGCAAGTGACTCTGCCGTTTTTGTTTTTAACTAAATGCTATTTAGATACCTTGGAGCAGGATCTCTCTGTTTTAAAACCTCTGATGCAAGAACAATTACATTCTCAGTAATGTTTCAGTTATCTTTCCCAGATTTGTGTGAATAAATCAAGCTGGTGGTCTGCTGAACACCTGTCCCCAAGCAGAGGCCTTCTGAATGGCTGAGCACAATCATTTCACATACAAATACCAAAGATGGGCCAGTGGCTGCACTGATGGCTTTAAGGATGGGAACCGCATCACCATTTTTATTGTTTTATTGAAGCTGAATAATCAATATAATTGTAGAGATCGGTTAAAATAGTCAGACTATTTCACAGTATCAGTCACATGCCCCAAACTTTGTAATCTTTTATGCATTGAAGACAATTTTTTAATTATTAAAAAAAATAAAATGATAGAGAACTGAAAACAATGATATCAGTGTGTGAAGTATGAGAACAAACAGGATTCCATGCCAATGCATGTTGAATATAGATAGCCTAGGTTAAGCAGGGTAAAAATCAGAATTTAAACACTTCATTTCAACAGAAAACATGTGAAAAGACTGTTGCATTTCTTGTGTAAGCAAGCATAAAGATGAGTGTGTATTTTCTGAAACATAAATGCCGAGGTCCAAATGGCAAGTTTTGGCAGGTGCAGGATTCACGGCCAGTTTCGTGGTTTATCACATCTTCCCTTACAGGAAATGAAAAGTGAAATTTTAAAAAAAGCTATGACTATGGTCAAGGGCAATTAATGCTTATAAGTGCAGACTTAACTTTCCTGGCTAGCATTTTATAATCTTCCCCTTATCATAACATACTGAAAAATCCCTTCTACAGACCATGTCATCAAAATACACTTACTCAAGCCTGTTTATTTAGGAGGAGGTGGTTTGAAATGAGGAGAGCCATTACTTTAAAAAAAAATCAGTTCAATTGAATAAAATGTTATTATTTCATTAAGGAAGAAACTTTATTATTTTCAAGCATGCACAATAATAGATTTAAACTGAAAATGAGACACAGCCATTTTAGAATGCTTTTGAATAGGAACAAAAGGCAAAACCTCCTTAATGTGAAACAAAGTTTTGGGTTAAACACAGTTTAGAAAACACATACACTGGGGCCAGTATTGTGGCACAGCATGTTAAGCACTCTTGTGATGGCTCTCATCACAACAAGGATGGATCAAATCCTGGCTGCTCTACTTCTGATTCAGTTCCTACTAATGAACCTGTGAAGACAGCAGATGATGGTCCCAAGAACTTGAACCTTTGTGACTCACGTGGAGATCTGGGTGGAATTCCTGTCTCCTGGCTTTGGCCTGGTCTGGACCCAGCTCTTGAAGGTATCTGGGATGAAAAAACTAGATAGGAAGATGGCCCTCTGTCTCTCTCCCTTTCTGCCTCTGCTTTACTCTCTGTTAGTCTTTCAAATAGCAAATAAAGAAAATTTATATTATTTCAAAATAAAACACACAGGCACAAACGCACCCCTTTCAACATGGTGACAGAATGGGGCTGTACAAGTTGTGATGACTGCCAGACCTCCCAGCCCAGGAGACCGTGGGGGAAGCTATGATAAAGGGTCAGCCCTCTTACCAAGCCTCCCTGGAGGGAGGGATGCTGAGACTGTTGCGAGGAAGGGGCCCTGTCTTATAATTCTCATGCAGGCACACTGTGGACCAGCAGAGGCAGGCCCTGCCTTGAAAAGAATGCTCAGGGTTTTCTAGAGCCATCCAGCCTAGACTGCTCTAGGGGTATAAACTAATAAAATTGTCGGAAGGGCAATTCAGAAGTAGGTGTCAGGAGTCTTTGCAAGGTTCTGATCCTTTGATCCTTCAAACCCCATCTTTAGAAATTCATTTAAATATTAGTTGTTGCAGTGGCTCTTAACAGGTGTCCACAGAAGTTTTTAATACCCTCCCCTTCAAAAGATGGGGCGTAACTCCTGGATGTGGGCCTGACTGAGCGATGACCCACGTGTAATGGATGCCAGGTGGGTGGGCACTGCTCTATGCTATCCAAAAAAATAAAAAGAGTGGTTAAAAAAAGAGCAGCTTCTGTCTGCCTTGCTCTCCCTCACTCTGAGATCACCTGCTCTGCCTCTGGGATAAGACAACTCTAGCAAGCCTGGGAGAGGGCCACGTGTGAAGAAAGGCAGGCCTCCTGCCTCATACCAACAGCACTAACTTGCAAGCTCTGAGAGGCTCTCATAAGACTGCAGGAGACTTCCAGACCCCACTGACATCTCAGTTGCACGCAGAGAGTCCCAAGCTGTAGCTACCTAGATATGCATTCCAGAAAGTAGGACTATAAATGTGTGTTGGTAGCAGACGGGAAAATGCCCCAGCATGATGGTTTAATTGGCTAATCCTCTCTCTGCAAGTGCTAGAATCTTGTATGGGTGCTGTTTCATGTCCTGCCTGCTCCACTTCCCATCCAGCTCACTGCTTGTGGCCTGGGAAGGCAGTAGAGGATGACCCAAAGCCTTGTGACCCTATACCCGCGTGGGAGACCTAGAAGAAACTCCTGGCTCCTGGCTTCCTGTTGGCTTAGCTCTGGCCATTGCAGCCACTTATGGAATGAACATGGAAGGTTTTTTCCTTTGTCTTTCTTTCTCTTTGTAAATCTGATTTTCTAACAAAAAATAAATAAATATTTTCTAAAACTGTATTGTCTTCAGCCTTTCAGTATGGGGTAATGTGTTAATGCAGCAATAGGACTTTTAATACCACTACAGAAAAAAAACTTTAATTGCATGAATATTGATTGTACTCAAGAGTAAGGAAAAAGTGAAAGAGTCACTATCAGAAAGTTATTGGGTTATTATCATAGACTCTCTATAACAGAGGCAGCTGTTACAAGAGATATTCTGAATAGTACTTATTAACATAGAAAACATGTATGAATACAATGAAGTGAAAAAGTAACTGATAGATCATTAGATATTTCCAAATTTGTACATTTGTAAAAAAAAGATTAAAAGACTCTAAAAATATTAGCAGTATTTTGTTTTGATAACATGGTGATAAAATTTGTTTTCTTGCTTATATGAATTTTCCAGATTTTCTATAATAAGTATATGTTATTTTTGTCAAGTTAAAAACATTTTGAGCAAGATAAAAACAAATAAGAGGGATTGGTTTTGTAGCATAGCCAATAAGTCATTTCCTATGACACTAGAATCCAGTATGGGTGACAATTTGAGTCCAGGAGGTTCCACTTCCGATCCAGATCCCTGCTGTTGCACTTCAGAGAGCATTAGAAGATGGTCCAAGTCCTTGGGCCCCTGAATAGCATGTGAGAGATGGAGTTCCTGCCTTCTGGCTCTGGTCTGCCCCAGCCCTAGTTGTGTCATTAGGTGAGTGTAGGTAGAAGACCTCTCTTTCTTCGTCTCTGCCCCTCTCTTTCTATATACATGCCCCCCTCTTTCTCCCTCTCTGTAACTGACTATTAAACAAACAGTTAGAAAAAGCTGGGATGCACAGGAAAGTTAAACCATTGGATAGCTAAATTCCAAGACTCCCAATACTTCAAAAGTTTAATTCAACTAGTGAGCTGGAAACTTCCTGTTTCCCAAAATGCCCCTCTATCTTTCAGCAGTTCTGGTTGTGAAAGAAATGCTTTATATGAACTAACATTATTCTGTCTATAATTTCTATCCAAAGTCTTTAGAAAGGGAACACACTGTGAGCATGAAATCATCTGGGAAGATTAGAGATATTTTTCATCTCTTTTTTCTACTACATATATAAAAACCCTAATCAATGAAGTGCAAGATTGTATTAACTTTTGGAGGATTGTCTTACCAAAAGACCTGAGATGACTGGCTTGTAGAAACTTTCTGACTGCATAGATCACTCCATTCCTTCCAATCTTTTCATGTTTGTGAACCTTAACTCCTAAAGCAGTAGGCTGAAGAGAATCCTCCACTGCCTACTGTTAGCAGCTATTTACAGACACAAACATGAAGCACGACATGACAGCACGCACAGAAAGGACTCATTCTCATTGGGTTAAACAGAGAAGGCCAGAGGGAAAGGACTTCCATTTTTTCAACATCAGCCACTGGGAAGCAGCAACAATAATGCCCATGGATAATCCATTTGTGGGATACTTGGAGCACGCACTGTTGGGGAATCACTGGCATAGGTTAGATATTTTAATGTAGAGATTCAAAAAGCATATAATTACAGGTAACATATTAATTTGCATAAAGTATGTCTAGATTACTGAGTTGTTCTTCAGGATGCACAAGAGAGAATACTACATGCTCTCAAATGATCCTCAGACGAATATAACTAACTGAACAAGTAGAAAGCCAGGCTTAGATAGCTCAGTTCTATAATCACGGATTGGTGCCTACTAAACCATTTATTAAGTGCTTGTTAGATTTCCAAGTGTCACAGATTTCTTTAATATTAACATTTGACAGCTTTTTGAGAAAAAGATGGAAAAAATGAGAACGAGCATGTTTATGTGATTTGGGGTGTTTTAAATAGAAAATCTGGACCAAGTGAAGGTGGTCTTTAGTCAGGCTACCTGTGCATCTGAGACTTGAGAAGATGAGGAACCACTGGTAGAAGAAGAGAATATTAAACTCCTGAAGGAGTAGGCTGAAGAGAATCCTCCACTGCCTGCTATTAGCAGCTATTTACAAACACAAAGATTGCTTCATGTTTCCTACGTTCTTACTCTATACCAGGAACTACTCAAAACCTTCTCCCTCTCTCCTTCAACCTAGTAATGCTGAAGAAAGTACTCGACAAATTGAGAAAATTAGTATGCCAGTACAAAAGTACTTCAGAAAGCCCATGGACAGCGGGAACTTCAAGATATATTTATTTTATTTCAAAAACATGAAGACCCAGGCCTACCTTTTTGTGATATATTTTCCATGGACTTTTTGAAGACACTCTGGTATCTTACCTCCAGTCATGAGTGGAAGAGATTGGCAGCAGCAAGAGGCTTCTAGAATATATGTTCCATCCATTCCACACAGGTGCCTACCAGACTTTTAAAAGAGAAAAACCAACAAACAGAAAAATTCACCAAGCCACCTAATAAAGAATGGGCCATAACCTCTACTCAGAAGACAGAGTTTGGCTCAGAACCCAATCCTCCACATTTTGGAAACCAGTATGATGAGTTTATTCCCTTAAAAATCTGAGAATTGCCACAGAAACTCCCAAATACAGAGGAGAGGAAGTTGAGGTGCTGTTCTCCTGATGAAGGAGGGAAGAGCTAAGGGGGAGAAATGAGTGAAAACAAAGACAGATGGAAGTGCCTTCCCCACTGGGAATGCATGCACGCCCTTATCAGCCGGGTGGGATCCTGCACAGGAGCTGTAAAACATCTTCCATGAGGCCTCAGTCCTTAAACATCCTGTCTGAGGCTCTCTCAGTCCTCATCATTCCCTTAAGGTACAGACTCAAACAGGATAAGAACCTACAAGCTCTCAAGCTGTGTGTGGGAGGTGAAAAGCAAAGGACCTTCAGAAGGGATGGGAAGAGTTGAGAAAATCACTCACATAGAGTGAACAACAAAGAAAAAACAGCAACTCTGCAATCTACAAATAAAAAGTGGCAAGAAACAACTACTGCACACCAAAAACATAAAGCAAAAAGAGAGCAGGAAACCATTCATCCATGGGACCAAAAAGCCCAAGAGAGAAACATAAAACTAAACGCTAGGCAGTTCTTCATGGAGCCTTGAATTGCTCACGCTGATGATAATGTTAGACAAGTAATAAAGATGTGGGTGAAGCAGGTATCATACCCAGGAGTGAGAGCAGAAGCAATGTAACAGTGAAAGCAGAGTTAACAGACTGAGGAAACAAATGAAAACACACAAATACAAAGCAATGAGGTCCCTGAAGCAAAATTCCGATGGAAAACATGCAGGAAATATATGCAACTACAGGGTAATTCAAACCCTTTTCTCTAAAATGAGGAAATTTAAAAGAAAAAGATATAAAATTTCCGGACACAGACTACACTAAGGAACTTCTCATGCAAAAATAAAATGAAGTATTAGTTTCGGTGCAAATATTTTGGAATTCACAAACTTTTTAAAGATGCCTCATATTCCAGTGTTATTTGATAACACAGATCATAAGCCTGACATCCATCTAAGTTACTGAGCTTCGGGTTGCAGATAGAACAACTAGGGGTGAGTGTTAACCTACTTCTTAGGACACCAGCTAGGACTTCTGCAGCCTGTATGGGAGCCCCTGGCTTCAGCCCCCAGCTCTGGCTCCAGACTCGTTTCCTGCTAATTGAACCCGGGGAGGCAGCAGTGGCTTCCTTAAATAACTGAGTTCCTGCCACCCACATAGGAGACATTACCAGCTCGGTGCTTCTCATTCACCCAGCCCCTCCCATTTCAGGGAATGAACCTGGCAGATAGAAGCTTTATTTCTGTGTCTCTAGACCTTTTAAAACAAACAAACAAAACCTACTTCTACTCAGCCTTCAAGAGTGAAATCAAAACACTGGAATACAGCAACAGGAACAGAGACAACAATTTCTGATATCATGATGTACATTTAAATATAAAATGAATAAGAATGGAAATGTGTTTCACTGAAGGTTACATTATAAATCGGCACAGAACACAACAATTAACGTGAAGGAGGGAAGAAAGACTCATGAGGGCTATCTTGCTTATTTTCCGATGTTTAAAACATTTTAAACTATTTATGATGATGTCAATTTTTTTAAGATTAGGTGTGCATTTACGAGAAATCTTCAGATGCGTGCACAGGTGTACATAAACATGAATGCATACACACATACATACACTCTGCAAAAATTAACTATTCTATTCCATTTCAGCTCTTTTCTAAGCAATCAAGGAAAATTAAAAATGTTCACATTAAAAGGAGCATCTGGGGCATGATGCCAATTTTATATAACTCATCTTACAATAATTCAACTTAACACAGTATATGGCTGGTCCAAGTGCAGTGGTGCTTGCAATTCAACTTAGCACAGTATGTGTGCCAAGAAAAACATTCTAACTGATGCGTATTTAATGTTCCTGATGATGGTTATTTTGGAGTGTGGGATTCAAATTGTTTTTTCTTTCTTTCATACTCCTCTGTTGCTTGAGCTATTTGTAATCAATATGTATCATCTTAAACAAATGGGCAGTTAAGTTGAAGGAAGGAAAGAGAGAGAAAACAGTTCCGACTTGGTTAATCCTGCGTGGCAGGAATGTAAAACAATGCAGTCTTTGTTTATTTTTGTTTTTCTTAGATTTTTCTTAGATTTCCAATAAGTAGAAAGTTAAACAAGTGGGATTGGGGGAATAGGAGAAGTGAAATTTACTCATTTATACACAAAATCAGAGAACTGCTGTTGTGGTCACTTGCGGAGTGAACCAGCAGAGGAGATTCCTTCTCTTGCTCTTGCATTCTTTCTCTCTGCCTTTCAAACGAGTAAATGGCTACACTTTTATTTCAGAAAACTCTGCAGGTACAGTACGGATTCTAAAACTAATGGTTAATCTGTAAGTGGAGAGTCACAGGGTCCAGAATGTATGAGGCAGACATTTCTGGCTTCCTAACCCTCATTTCTTCTTGGCCATCTGTCATACTATCCTCTGACACTCCTGCAGCACCTGCTGAAGTGGCATTTGCAGTGCTAGGCTGGCGCTGAAAAGGCACTACAAAGGCCAGATTATAACAGGACTTACTTGGTTTTAAACAGACAAAAGTTAAATCATACTTTGATCTGGTTGCAAAGATAGTAAGAATTTCTTTTTAGGCAAAAGTACTTTAGACAACTGTAACTGAGCGATCTGATGGCATTTAAATACTTGAGGTGCAAATGGCATTGTCATGATCAGAAGGGGAAATCTTGGAGGAAAACACTCCCTTTCGCTCCCTCCCCAGGGTATACGTGCCTGGCCACTGGAGTTCTCCATTTACCAGAAGCTGGTTCGCTGCCCAAGGAGAGTCACCCCAAACACACAACTAGATCGAGGTTCCCAGTCCTGCATCCTGAAGACCAGGGGAGTCCCTTGGGAGGACAGGCCTCAGTTTATGTGAGAGAAGAGTGTGCCAGTTATTCCCCCTTGCTCGCACACCAGTCGGAAAGGGGAAGAAAAAAAAAAACACTTTCTTCCAGCCACTCCTTTACTCTGTATGTTTATCCACAGAGCACCAATGAGTCTCCTTTATTCGGATGATAGCATGTATGTTTTCCTTTGAAAAACAACTCCCCTATCCCATTCATAGTCCACATAGGGGCTAATTTCCTTCCCTGGCATGTGAGCCAAGACTGGTCCATTAGGATGCAAGCAAGCAAGTACATATCTAAGGTCACACTCACGGGATTCAACAGGGGACTGTTTTTGGAAATGCTGGGGAAAGGCAATGGTTTTCTGCTGGATTGTATCTAAGTTGAAACACTATGACACTGATGCCCTTGGCAGTCATTGCTCTACTTCAATTTCAATCAGTTGGCAAAGGAGGTTTCTTGAGCTGGGAACGTTGGGCTCTTCTTCAAGCCCTAAGTAATCAAAAGGGGTCTGTTAGGTCATAGCTGTCAGAATCATGTGGGAAACTTATGCAAGCAAATCTGGTGCCTGAGTTGTACCTCACTACAATACAATTTCATTCTGCATCCCTGGAAGCAAGGCCCAGGCATCAGCATTTTTTTTAAAGACTCACAAGGGGATTTCAACAGACAGCAAAGGGCAAGTGAGATACACTGTGGCAATCACATTAATCCCCTCTCCCCTGGCTGGCAGATGATCTGGGATAGACATGGAGCTAGTGGAAACTAATAGCTAAAGATTCAGGTCTACACAAGGAATGGATGCTCTTCCCAGCTGAATACCAAGATTCAGGAGGCAAAGGCCCTTCCCAGTCACCCTTTTATCCTGTGTTGAGCCAGCTGAGTGGGAAGCAGCAGCCAAACTGGTACTAAGACATTACAAACCAACCCTGGTGACATTAAAAGATGAGAGAGGGGGAGGATACAGGTGACCCAGAAAGGGAACTAGGTAGGGGTAGAATTTCTGCCCACCCTGAGTTGTAATTTTACCCTCTCATCTGTCAGTTTGATGTGTTCAGTTTTCCATGATGCACCTGTGAAAGTTGAACACCATGTGGAGGCACTATGAACATTTTTAAAAGCCTTACATATATTAAATTTCACCCAAATCCCACCACACTATATTCAACTAAGGTACCACTCTGCACCTCTTAAAAGAGCTAGTACAAAGAGGTCTTTTGTGTTTGTTTTGGTTCTTCACTATGCTTGGTGATCCTTCTCAAGCATCTCTCCCTCTGTCCTGCTGGACAGCTCTCTGACCCATTCTTTATGGAGTGCTCTCTCTGTGGAGTGCCCACACTCACATGGGAATGTAAGTTCACTCTCTCTTTAAATAAGTCCCACTCTCTCTTGCGTACTATCCATACTTTTAAATCTTGTTTGGGACAAGAACCTGGAATAAAGATGAGATACCTAGGCCTATAACAGAAGGGCAGGCATTTGGGTATAGAGGCAGGCCACAAGCAGGGATGCCTGTATTCCGTATGAAAGTTTCTAAGTGGTTAAAGAGCCAACTACTCTGCTTCCAGTCTGGCTTCTTACTAACAGCAGCATATGATGGCTGTAGTACTACAGTTCTTTCACTCCTGTCAGTGGACTAGATGGAGTTCTTGGACCCTGACTTCAGCCAGGACAAGCCCGCATTGTTGTAGGCATTTGGGGAGTGAACTAGCAGATGGAAGAGCTCTGTCTCTCTTTATCTGCCCTGTCTGCCTGCCTTTTAAATACATGCATACATAGTTTTAAAACTATGGTATAACTGTGAAGGAGAAAGAATATGATCCTTCATACCAACATGCTAATATCATATGCATGTTTGTATTTATTCCAATTCATACTGACATTCACCATCCTGGAACTGCCAGCTTTACTTTTCCTGTCATGTGAAATAATCAAATACCTCTGATGTTTATGACCCAGCTAGGGGAGTACTTCCTGTTGAACATGTTCCTAATAAATTACTGCTGGCTTACGAAAATAATAGATTTTATAAGGGAACTATGTCTTAGAAACAATCAGAAAGGTCCCAGGACATACTCTGTGAATACCCTATTTTATAACAAAAAAGGCAGAAATGAGAAACAAATGTGAAAGATTTGAAGAACTCAAGTGTAGAAAACACAAAAGAGAATCAAAGAGTGCTTTCCTGAGTCTCCCTTTTCTATGCAGAGCCCTTGGCTTCCTTAGCTGCAGAAGGATCTGCCTATTTCATCCTTACTTCTCAAATCAGCCCTGATCTGACGCACACCCTAAGGATGAAGCTACCTGAGCTAGCACTGGGCCTCTCCCTCTAGCGAAGCCAAATATTGAGGCATTTGATTAAAATTATTCACCCAAAGCACCTTGTGAACCTTGGGAACTGCTGATGAGACTTGCCTGCAGAGATGCAGAGTAGAGTTGTTTCAGGATGAGGCACGGGGAAGAACCTAGGCTTCAGATTTGCTTTATAAGTTTCCCCCCAGGTGATTCTGATGTGTTGTGGAAAATGAAGGATGACTTTGACCTAAAAGACCCATTAGGGTCCATCAGGACTGGAGAAAGGGCCCGATTGGTCAAGTCCATGGAAGTTCTGCTGTCAACAGACATGACCCTGAAGGAGAAAAGTGGAGCTGGTGTCCTGGATACACAATTGCCTGGGTCTGTGAGCCTTCCTGGTCAGGCTGAGTGCACCTTGGATTCACTCTGAAGCTACAGAGTTTATTCATTTCTTTGTTGAAGGCTTTTCCACAATGTTTGAGCTTTTAGACTCATGGCTTTCTATGTCTATGTTTCCTCATCTGACTTTTCCTTCTTTTGCATGCTTTAGTTCAGGTGACTGGGGCTCCCTGGTGGTAGGTTGTTTCTGATACTCTATCCATGTTGTCTTCTAGCCTACTGCTGCTATTTAGGCCATTTCCCCAAACAAAAAGTCTGTCCTAACTCCCTAACCAAGGTCTAAGTTTCCCTACTTTTAGTTGGCTTCCTATCATATAAATTGTCTGAAAGAATCAAGATCCTTGGTCCTACTGGTACAACTCTCTACTTTGAGTTCTGTGTTACCGGTCATTCCTCTTTTGAAATATTGCATTTCTTATTGGGTCTATGATATTTACTGTCAGGCTGACTGGTAAATCTAACTCTCCTGCTAAGTGCTGGGAAAGGTCTAAGATGTTGCTCTCCTTGCAAGTTAACATGAGAGAATGTCCCAGTTACACAGATGCTTGCAGAAGACATAGATTTTGGACTTAGAGGCTAGGGAATTTATTACTCATAGCTACAACAAGAGTATCAGAATTTCAACTTTGCTTTAGTTTTTATTTTCAAAAAGAGAACAGATTTCACTTACTTCATAGAGGCAAGTCTAAGAAAATAAATGTCTCCCTCACTTCTTTCCTGCCTCAATCTGTATCCTTCCTTCTTTTAATTTCTGCAAAATATAACTTTTTAAAAAGTAATGCTGTTTTTTTTTACAAAAATATATAGTGCAGAAAACAGAGTCCTTCATTACAATGCCAGCTGTGCATATACAGAAAGATCAGTCACCGATAGAGAACTGTCTCCCAATCCCTACGCTAAATCATAAGTTCAGATGTTTTTCTTCTATCTGAATGGGTGGTAGTATCCCTTCTGACAAATAGAGGCTGCGAAAGGATTCTAAATGATCTCTGATTCAGGTACTGTAAATTGTAACCAATTTAATGTACAAAGTGATCAGAGTGCTACTTTTCTGATTTTTATCTGTCATGATAGAGTTCCATAGGCTCAGGGATTTGCCCTTTTGTCCTTCCCTTCCCCATCTCCCCTGCCAACAGTTTCCCCCTATTGCTTTCCCCTATATTATAACAACAGTACAGTCCTTCAGCAACAATCACAACTCCATCACTCTGCTATTTAAGTGCTTCGTGACATTGTAGATATAGACAATGGCAGAGAGTCCACATCCTATTGTCAAGATATATTAACAGTTTCATTGGGAGTCCATTTTGTATTTGGGCATAGAAATGAATCCTGTAATGTATACTCACTTCTAGCTATGCTAGTCTCCCTTACATAGTTCCTCTAGGTGAATCTATGTGCAAACATGCTTACCTAGGCACCCCTTGCAGCAGCCAGCATCCCATATCAGAATGTCAGTCCAGATCCCTGCTATATGCCTGGGAAAGCAGCAGATAATGACCTGGGTCTGTGGGTGACTTGCACCCTTGTAGAAGATCTGGATGAACGTCTTGGCTCCTGGCCCCACCTTGATGCATCCCCAGCTGCTGAGGGTTTTTGGGAAACGAACCAGCAGATGGCAGATCTCTCTGTGTGTTTCTCCTTTTCTGTCTGTCATTCTGCTTTAGAATGAATAAATCACATTGTTTTAAAATATCTCCTCTCCTGTGGTTCCTGTCACTGCTTTTATAATATGCAACTCCCCAATGCATGAAGTGATGGAGTTTCATGTGTCCTTTAAATTAGCTCAGTCTCTTCTACCTTTTCCCTTGTTCATGGTACTACAATACCTGACCTTTTCTGCCTTCATATACAAAAACTCATTCCCTTGTGAAGTTTATTGCTCTTCATTCCCACTTACTGGAATATTTTCCCCCTTGGATCCTGGCCAAGCCTGGCTCCCCCCCCCTTTTAAAAATATTTATTTTTATTTGGAAGCAGTTACAGAGAGAAGGTGATAGAGAGAAAGAGAATCTTCCATCCACTAGCTTATCCTTCAAATGGCCCAAATGGCTACAGATGGACTAGTCCAAAGTAAGGAGAAAGGAGCTTCTAGGTACACTACAGGGAGCTGGAGCCCAAACATTTATGTCATCCTATGGTGTTTTCCCAGATCATTAGCAGGAAGCTGGATCAGAAGTAGAGTGGGGAAGCCCAGCACGATGGCCTAGTGGCTAGCCCAAACTTGAATTCACCAGGATCCCATATGGGTGCCGGTTCGTGTTCTGGCTGCTCCACTTCCCACCCAGCTCCTTGCATGTGGCCTGGGAAAGCGGTAGAGGATAGCTCAAAGCGTTGGAATCCTGTATTCCTGTGGGGGACCTGGAAGAAGCTCCTGGCTCTGGATTGTCTCAGCTCTGGCCATTGTGGCCACTTGGGGAGTGAACCAGTGTTTGGAGGAACTTTGTTTTTCCTTCTCTCTTTAAATTTGCCTTTACAATACAATTAAATAGATCTTCAAAAAGAAGAAAGTGGAGAAGAAGGAGGAAGAGGAGAAACTGGAGGAAGAGAGAGCAGAAGGAGCAGGAGAAGAAGGAGAGTGAGACTCGAACCAGTGCCAATACAGGATGCTGGAACTACAGGCAGAGGTTTAACATGCTACACCATAGAATTGGCCCATCAAGCCTGGAAAGGAGAGGAAGGACAAGGAAGCGAAGGGGGAAGAGGGAAGGAGGAAGAGAAAAGAGAGAAGTTCCTTTCAACTGATTCACTTCCCAAAAGCTCATGACAGCCAGAGGAGGGCCAAGGCCAAAGTTAGGGTTCCAGGAATTCAGTTTAGATCTCCCATGAGGGTGGCAGAAGCCCACTCACACCTTCTGTTACCACTGTCTGCCAGGTTCTGCATTATCAAGAGGCTGGATTCAGCAACCAGAGGTGGAGAGTAAATCCAGGTGTTCAGACATGAAATGCAGGCTGCCACACACTGGGGAACTGGGAGGCTGAGATTTTAATTTTAATTATTTGTTTAGGTCTGGCTAGTTCTTTCATCAGGGTTTTTTGTTTCATTTTTAAAAAGGATTTATTTATTGAGAGTCAGAGCCGTGAAGAGTGGAGTAGAATCAAGGAGCGAGAGACTGCATTTGCTAGTTCTGGTCCCCAATGGCTGAATCACACCAAAGCTAAGAACATCATGTGGTTCTCCCACATGAGTGACAGGGACCCAAATACTTGGGCATTTTCTGCTGCTTTCCCAGTTCATTAGCAAGTAGCTGGATCGGAAGTGCAACAGTCAGAGGCAAAACTGTCATCCATATGGGATTCCAATGTCACAGACAGTAGCTTTAGATGCTATGCCACAATACCAGTCCCTTTGTAGGCATTTTAAGCAGACTTTTTATTTCCTGAAGCGTTATTTATTTTAAATATTCAAATGCATACTTACATTCACAGTAAAATCTATGTCTCATTATATCAATTTTTAAAACCATATTTGGTCTGTTTTATTGCCTATTGTTTCATGTGCAGGATGAGTCTCTCACTCATGGGTGGTTTTTTGTTTTCCTTGTGTGTTTGATTATTGTTGACTGTGAACTGCTCTTTCCTTTAGAAAAATTCTATGTGGGAAATATTTGCAGCCTGGGATGCAAGTGATTTTCTCCATAAAGGAATTCTGCTTAATTCTGACCCAGAGTCCAGGAACATTTAAAGTTCAAATCCCAAGACTTGAACATGTTGGGGCTTCCCACGTGAGGGCGGTTTTGCCTGCTACAATCTCTTTCAGGAGTTGTGCTTTCTTTTCTGGAGGCCAGCTTTCTTACCTTTTCCCCATTCCCTGCCTCATCCAGTGCAAGACGATTTTCATTCCCATCCTTACAATCACCTGCAGCTGAGAGAGTGAAAGGGCAGAGAGACGTTATTCAGTCATCACTCTTGCAGCCCTAGGCAGGCAGGGGAACCCTCTGAGGTTCTAGACACAGTGGGAGTGTACTGTGCACTGTGTGTTAGACGGCCCAGACTTGCATTACGTGTACTGGGTCTTCTGCCTTTTGGTTCTCATCAGCTCTTGATAAGTAAGTAAGGTTCAGTATCAGAGGGTCGCTGATCCTTCTGGTTACCGACTTTACATATGTTGTAGCTAGAACTTTCCCTACGGGTTTTTTTTTTTGTCCCTTAAAGCAATTTGATGCTTAGACAAACATACGCACACATGTGTGTGCACCCCTGCGTGTGTGTGCACGCGCACACACACGTACCATCGATCTTTTCAGTGCAAAGCTTGGATTAAGCCTGCTGACAGTCGTATTGCAGTAACGTAACTCGCAAGAGCTACTTCCCCAGCTATCCACAGAGTCCCTTTCCTGCTTGTTATTCCTCTCTCATTGGTCCCCACCTGTATTGTTGAAAACAGTCTTTTGAAGAGGTTTCTTGCTCTCCAGTCAAGCCCCACTGGTTTCATTTCCTGCCCTGCTAACAACTCCTTCCATGATCACAGACCTATCACCATGGCTCTCTGTCGCCTGCACAGGTCAAATGTTGGTCATCTGCCAACTTGACTTGAATTCAACTATGTTTCTCTCCGCACACCCAACCACAATGCCATTACTCAACCAGCACCAACTTGTGTACCCCCATGCCTTAGTTCCAACAAGCTCTCCTACCAGGTATGTGCTGTAGCCTGCTCGTGAAAGTTCCTCTGATTCTTCATGGACCACATCTAGCATCTTCTCCTCTCTGAGGCCAGCCTTTATTCATCCAGGGAGAACTGATTATTTTTTCCACCACTGGAGTCTTACATATTGCATATTAATAGTTTGTTTGCATGGTCATCTGTCAAAATAGAATGTAAGACTGAATGGGGTCAGGAAATGAGTGTAATTGATTCGGTTTTAAAGTTTGTACACTTTAGCAGATGTCTGCTGCAAAACCAGTGCTTATTAAGTGAATGAATAACAGTAGTTGACTTCACCTTTATAAGAGTCCAGTGTGTAGTGGTTTTTTGTTTGTTTGTTTGAAATTCCCCCTCTATGCCTGTGCAGTCATGGCATTGCAGAGTTAAAAAGCCTGTTAGTAGTCATTGGTACAACTCCATGGACGTTTGTTTCAGAAACGAACACTCACTCACTTCTTAAATGCTTACTGCCTACAGCCGTGGCTACATATATTCCACATCGATTTCATTCACTGTAAATCAAGAAAGTTTGCTTCATTCTATGTAGTGTTTGATCGGTTATGCCAACCACATTCTGTGATCTGAAGAAAAGCCACAGATTCAAGTTATTGGACCTATTCATGGCCCCTGGCACCTTCTCCTTCAGCCAGTTCCTGGCTGCCATGAAGAGGAAAAGGTTTTATTGCCTCCTTAACACCTTCTGGTTACTCTAGACTCTTAATTTTTCTCCCCAGGGCTGTTGCTGACTTAGAGGCTAGAGCTTGGAGCCGCTGTGTACTTTCCGGTTTTATCAAAATGGTGACAAATGATTTTGTAAAGCTGCTTCTTCCTGGAAAACAAACCTGTATTGTAAACTTGTTTCTTGGAGGGATCATGTCCTTTTTATATCTATTAAACATAAAATTCAAATATACGAGGGGGCCTCTAAAAATATGTGCAAAAATGATATTAAAAGAAAATTGAAAAAATGTCTGGCACAGTGGTGCAAATGTCGCTGGAGATACCTTTGTGCCAAAGGCGAATGTCTGGATTCAAGGCTTGGCTCTGCTGCCAATTCCAGCTTGTTGCTCATGCACGCCTGAGAGGCAGCAGACGAAGGGTTCAAGCAGTTGGGTCCTTGGTACCACATGCAAGACACAGATTGAGTTCCATCTCCTGGCTTTGGCCTGGCCCAACACAGGCTGTTGCAGGGATTGGAGAGTAAACTGGCTAATGCATGATGTCTCAGCCTTTTGTCTGTCTGCCTTTCAAATAAATCAACATTGTAAAACGTTAGCAAAAAATGATAACTAGAACTTTCTAAGAACATTGTAATGACCTCTTAACCCTAATTCTCTTTCCTCCCACTTACATCATGTCAACCAAATCTGAATTCCATCATCATGTTCTTTTCCAGCCATGGTTCCTTTTGTCTTTGATTTGTGTGTCAATTACACCATTTTATCCTAGCTACATTGGTCTTTTTATTGTCACAAAAATCTTCTAAATTTCCCAGCATCTATATGACTTCTTGTTTCACTACCCTTACTTTAGGTACTATTGGTTTCCAATAAACTCTAGAAGACTTCAGTAATTCAACCTACATTTCAATAACCCAATATTTATTAGTTTTAGTAAAAGTATTACTTAATATAGGTAACATAATCACTACCAAGACCAAGTTTTAGTTAAGAAATTACAAGTTTCTAAATAAATGGAAAAGAAATGAGAGAAATAGAAACTCCTCCTTAGGCAAACATTGTTCTAATCATTTCCTCTTATTTTTATTGTATTTTGGTTTCATCTCACAGGTCTTTCTTAAGGCAAGAATCACCAAATGGGAATCAAAATTGATGAACAAAAGTACAATAAGAAACAGTATATCAGGATTGTTGGAAAGTATCCTCACACCAGGTTATTTTTAATTTCAAACAGGGAAATTGAAATATCATAGGGAAAAGTCAGGCAAGCATCCTATTAAGCAGACAAAGTTAACATCAATCCTTAGAAAACCACTTGGCATTAGTAAACAGATGTGATGAAACTCACAAAAAACCCATAACCTCAGTTTAATCTTAGGATAAACCCAAACTGGGGGACATGCTCTAAAACAACAGATCAATATTCTTGAATAAAGTGCCAAGGTCATCAGATACAAGCTAAGACTGAAGAACCATCACAGACTGGAGGAGCATGCCAGTGTGTGTAATGTGGAATTCTGGCTTAGAATCCGGATGGGAAAAAGGAATTAGTGAGGATCCCATTGCTCCTGAAGAAGGTCTACAGTGAAGCTACTAGCATGATGTTCGTGTCAAACTTCCTGGCTTCAGCCATTGCTTGGTGGCTGCATCAGGGGAAACTGAGACATTCAGGATACCCAACAACTCTCAATGATGCATGCAATCTTTCTACAAAGGCAAATTGTTTAAAAGTGAAAGCTAAAAGAAATCGCAGAATTTCAACAAATAAAATCTCTAAGCTGTTTTCTCCCCTTAAGAATATGCTAGACAAGAGGAAAGAAACCTTACAGTTCGGATGGGGTTGACATTAGCAATTGAGCTGGCAGTATCTGGTTGAATGCGTGGCTCCACTCCCGACACTAGCCTCCTGCTAGTGCAGACTCCGAGAGGCAGTTGAGATGTCTTAAGTAACACAGCTCCCACCGGGCACGTGGGACGGCCAGACCGAGTTCTTTGTTCCTGGCTTCAACCCAGCCCTACACTTGCTGTTGCGGGCATTATGGGGCATGAAAATGCAGATGGGAACTTCTCTTTCTCCACTTTATCCATTTCTCAAATGAATATATTATATTTCAATTTAAAAATGAAACCTGAAAGTGGGTCCGTGATTTCCAGCTCTCTAACCTGTCAGCATGCGGTGATAGCAACAGATGAAATCATTCCAGCCGTGAGAACAGGAATGATGATCTGTTTGCGGACCCCAGCGATGCACCTGCACCCTCTCACTGCTTGCTCCTGTCCTCACGTCCCCAGCCCCCTCAGTGCTGTGTTTTACTCTGCAGAGCTAATGGAAGTTTGCTTTTGAGGTTTGCAACCTGAAAACGTGTACATGCCATTACAGCCAGCCTCACATTACCCAATTCTTGTCTTCCCCCTTCATGTCTTCCCATTTTTATTTCACCCTGGTTTCTCTTTTTATGAGGAAACTCCAGAAAGCTCATGGAAGGCAGAGTGAAGACAAGCTTATTTTGGTGCAAAAAAGTTTGAAGTCCCTGCAGAATTTTTTCCTCAGACATGTTTCCTAAAGAGTCTTCATAAGCCTGGAGTTCACTTTTTTTTTTTTGGCACCAAAATAGACATGCTTTCCATTTGTTTCCTGTGACCTTTTTGATATATTCGTGCATTGTTCTTGAGTAGTACCTTTCTTGCGTTCATGATGCTCCTCAAATTTCTCAGCATCTCCAACTGTATCAACTGGGCATCATAGGGCCAATGAAAACATGGGCCTATCATCACCTGAATTGCTTATCTGTCCTTTTATTTGACCCTGTGACGTGGGTGGCCCAGTCAGTATTGAGCATATGTCCAAAAAGCAGAGTGCAACCTGATGTGAACTGATGGGCCAAAGAAAGCCAGACAAGACCTGGAGCTCCTGAGTTTGGTGCAGGTCTTGCTGAGGGGGTCTCATGATCCAGTGGCATGAGGGGCCGGGCCCACAGGGTGGTGGCATCAGAAGAGGGCACAGTACTGTGTTGATGGAGCCCAGGAAGACAGCCTCCCTGAACTCACTGGGAGCCCCTGCAGCCCTGGAGTGCAGCCGAGCAGGCTGAAGGATCCCTCAAGATTTCTGCACCTTTAGCTCCCTCTCCGGAGTTTCTCTTTCTCAAACAAAAAGGGCTTGCCATTGTCATAGGTCTTTAAACCATGTAAAAGTAAAGGAGAAATGGCAAGGAGCGGTAGCCAAGTAGCTAAAGTCCTCACCTTGAACGCCCAGGGATCCCATATGAGCGCTGGTTCTAATACTGGGTGGCCCCAATTCCCATCCAACTCCCTGCTTGTGGCCTGGGAAAGCAATCAAGGATGGCCCAGAGCCTTGGGACGCTACACCCAAGTGGGAGACCCAGTGGAGGCTCCGGGCTCCTGGCTTTGGATCAGCTCAACTCTGGCCATTGTGATCACTTGGGGAATGAAATCATTGGACAAAGATTTTCCTCTCTGTCTCTCCTCCTCTCTGTATATCTGACTTTCCAATAAAAATAAGTAAATCTTTTAAAACAAGCAAACAAACAAAAAAGCTAAGTAAGAATGGGAGAAGAGGGGGAGGGCTTTGCTCTGAAAATACCCACTGTTTAGAGCAAGCCATGTCATGGGCAGTGACTGCTGGGCCACCCCTCGGCTGTGTCTGTTCTGTGCTCGAAGGCCATGGGAATTCTTAGGTCTCAGCTTTCTGTTTTCACAGCTCTGCCCCAGCACCTGTTCCAAAGCAATTGAAGCGACTTGACTGGATCGTAAGTCTTAATTTTTCAGCTCACAAGCAAGAATGTCTAGGGTCTAGGATGCAACACTGTATTTTACACTGTAAGAACTGAAGCTTTTATGTGGAATCATACCACAGTGCATTTAGAAGGGAGGCCCTCTCTTTCGCAAGCAGACAAACACAGCACCTATGACAACCAGGCAAGGATGAGAAAATACCTCTCCGAGCTTTAATGGCTTTTACCTGCATCAAACAAGGAAAGAATAAATTAGGGAATGATGACACTACTATTTTTAGATGTTTGCCCACCTGTGTGCTCCAAGATTCATTCAGTCCCACTCCTGTGGATGTATGATTCATTAAGACAACAAAGAATAAAAGTATTAAATCAAGTGCTAATTCACCCATTATTCTCACCAAATAGGGCCCAAAAGCGTCAGCTGAGCATTGATCAAGTTACTCCAAAGAGATTGTGTATCACACAGTCATGGAAAGTACATATTTTATACACTTTCAGCTAATTTGGAGATCACTGGGGAGGAAGAAGACAAATAACAATGGTTTTAAAGAATCACTTCAGTCTTTCTTCAGAATAAAATGACTCAAATCTAAATCGGTATGAACTGCCTTTAAAACATAAACTCAATCTGTCATATAGAATTGACTAAAAAAAGCCATAATTATAAAGGGTGCTGACTTAGGGATGCCCTGGACTACAGTGGGGATTCCCTACCTGGGTAGGGAGGGGCCAGGACAGGTGCACAGGGCTACTTCCATCAAGGTCAGATCAAGAGCAAAGTACAAGAAGGTGTGGGAGAGAGTGAAAAAGTACCCAGAGCTCTGAGAGAGGGACGTTGAGCAAGGCCTGGGCCTGTGCAGGAGGTAGCACCCACAGCAAGGCAGCAGGCAGGCTCCTCTGAAATGCCAGTGGGGAGGTGCTTAACAAATTTTGCTATGAACTTGAGATCAGGAAAGGACTGGGGCAGCAGGCTGTTTGGGAAGGGAGGGCAGCCTTGGCAGCAGCAGACTGAAATGATTGTGAAGCACAGGTCCCTAGGTCTGAATACAGGAATGCGCCCGGTGCCCAGGAGGACCAAGGCAGTCTTCACACACAGTATGTCTGCAAATCAGAACGCTGTCTCTCCCTGGATGGTGGGCTCAGAATTATGCATGAAATGGCTCCTCTAAACTCAACTGGGATGTCCGGCCAGATCCTTTCTGAGCATTTCCCAAAGGACTAGACAAAAAATGATCATGGATTGTCTAATGCCTATAAGAGTGCTTCAGAAAGCTTCTGGAAAATAGGATAAAACATGTTTATGTTGGTGCAAACATATTTGAAATCTGTGAATTTTTTTTCAGACTACTTATTTTCTATGAACTTTTTTTTTTGAAAGTCAAAAGGAATGGGGGAGAGAGAGAGAGAAGGAGAGACAGGGAAAGAGGGCAGAAGGGAAGGAGAGAGAGAGAGAGAGAGAGATTGAGATTAGCCATATCCCCAAATGACTACAGTGGGCAGTGTACTGGCCAGGTTGAATCCAGGAAACAAAAGCTTTGTCCAAATCTACCCGATGATTGGCAGTGGCCCATGTCCTTTGATCATACCTTCCCAAGCATTATCATGGAGTTGGTTCAGAACTGGGACAGCTGCGGCACAAACCAGCCCCCATAAGGGATGTAGGCATTGTTGGCATTGTTGGGTTTACCCTTTTTACCATAACCATGCTCCATGAACTGTTTGAAGAACTCTCATAAAATTGAAATGTTTATTCATTTTATTTTTGAGTGAGACCGAGACAGACATAATTTCCACTTGCTGGTTCATTCCCCAAGTGGCTACCATGGTTAGGATTGGGCCAGGCTGAAACCAGAAAACTAAAGTTCGATCCAGATCTGCCGCTGGGGCTGGCACTATGGTATAGCAAGTTAAACATCTGTCTTTGGCACCAGTTTACCATATAGGCATTCATCTGAGTCCTGGCTGCTTTCTTTTCTTTTCTCTCTCTTTCTTTCAACTCAAACACTTCAGTTATGTTTATTCCCAGGTATTTCCTTTTCTTCTCTGTTATTTTGAATGGAACCATGCTGGTTGGTTCTTTTTTCACCTTGGGGTTGTTTGTATACACTATGGCTGTTGATTTTTGTTCATTTACTTTGTACTCTACCAAACTCTCATATAAGTTCTAGCAGCCTCTTTTTTTGTGTCTCTTGGCTGCTCTGCTTTCAACCTCACTCTGCACTAATGCATTCGGGAAAGTGGTAGAAGATGGCCCAAGTCCTTGCCCCTGCGCCCCTGTAGGAGGCTCAGATGAAGCTCCTGCCTCCTGGCTTCAACTGGCCCAGCCAGCTCTTGTGGTCATTTGGAGAAGTAAACCAGAGGATGGAAGATGTCTCTCTCTTTTTCTCTGTAAATATGCCTCTCAAATAAAAATAAGTAAACATTTAAAAAAATGTATCAAATTATTTGAACAAAATGTATTTTAATTTTCTTATTGTTTCATTTTTGTAAAATAGGTTAGCCCTTAAAATTGTGGAAACTTCTAACTTAGTCCACTCAGATACACAGGATCGCGGAGTGTTCAAATGGCAAGGTTGTGATTCAAATCTGAGTTTCCCGACTTTTGCTCCACTACCATTTTCATCAGAACACATTTCAACAAAGAAAGCAAAGTTTATCAAACAGGTGGTATACCTTTAAAAATGATAATAAAATGTGCTCCAGATTTTGCTGTTATTTTATAGCTAAATGGCAATTAAAAAAATAGTCTATAATCACATTTGTTTCATGAAATTGCTGTTAGCTTGTAATATTGATCTAATTGTAAATTTTATGTTTCCAGACAAGATTGCACTGATAAATTCATGTTTTATTCACTAACAGTCACAGTAAAGCAAGGAGTAAATACTAGAGCTCTGAAAGGGTTACTGTGCCAACTCCATAAAATTCAGTACCACAAGTTTTCAATTTTACAGCAAAAATATAAAAAGTAAACAAATAACAACACATTAAGAAATTATGCAGAAAACCTATTAAATATTTAAGGGAAAATAAAATTTCCACCAACCCATTAAACATTGTCTTGTAAGCATTAGTTCAAAAGCCAATAGCAGCGAAGTTACCAGAATTGAGAAATCACAAGGCAGATTTTAAAATTATAACTTGCTTAGCTATCATTGAGAAAATAATGTATTTAATATTCTAACTCTTATGTCCACCTGCATTATTGTGAAGGATAAGCAAATATAATTTTGTAAGAAGATAAGTGTTAAAGAAGCCAGGATGTTTAAATTCAGGATTAAATTAAGAAACTGGAATAACAAACACAGGAATATGATTTACAATTTGCTTGCTTTATTGTATTTTTAACGAGGCAGCTTTCTATGGTGGATTGTAACCCAGAAAAGACAATCATTATTTTCAACTGCAACGTGTCTTAAAGGATCTAACTGTGTTTCACGAATTAACGAAGAATTTTGACTTAAATGATTTATTTGTGTAATGTCAAAGTGAATATACTATCATTTTGTTCAAACATTTACACACGGTATGAAAGATGTCTTCAATAGTATCTATCTATGCTTTCAGTCAGATTTGTTGAATTTCCAAGACAACCCAAAGAGGCCTCGACTGTGGGATCGATGTGCAGGCTCAGCGCTCCAACAGGTGTTTTCAGAATGTGTGTAGAAATATAGTCAGGTTCCACCATCAGGAGGAGGTCTGAGTTCGATTAACTTTTCAACTCAGGCAGGCTTTGGGATCAGACTATTCAGTCTGCAATTCCCCCTCCACTACGTGCTAGTGATGTGATAACTCCTACCGAAACATTATTTTGCAGAAATAATTAGCAACTATATTACATAAAATATTCATTGTTCTTGTTTATTAGTCTTATAATCTCTTTCGAGAAAAATTCACAGTTGGATTAAGGGGAAGTGTTTGGTGTAGCACAGACTTGGCCTGGGTATTGCATCTGAGTTTCTGGATTTGAATCCTACCCTTAATTCCAATTCGGTTTCCTGTTCAAGTGCCCCCTCATAGGCAGAAGCTGATGGCAAAAGTGCTGGGGTCCCTGGTACCCATGTGGGAGAGCTGGATTCAGCTCCAGGCCTCTGGCCTCAGACCAGCTTAGCCATGGCTTTTGTAAGCATTTGGGGAGTGAACCAGAGTAAGGGAGATATATTCTGTCTCTGCCTTTCACAGGTAAATTAGTAAGAAACAATCCAATTAAATGTCAAAGGATAAAAAAAATTTCAAAATCTACACATTTTATAACATTGCTGAGAGCAAGGAGGTCCAGAGAAAATGATCTTCTGTCCTCTGGTTCATTTTCCTAGTGACTGCAACAGCCAGAGCTGAGCTGATCTGAAACCAATAGCCAGGAGCTTTTTCTGGGTCTCTCATGTGACTGCAGGGTCCCAGGGCTTTGGGCCATCCTTGACTGCTTTCCCAGGCCAAAAGCAGGGAGCTAGATGGGAAGTAGAGGAGCTGGGACACAAACTGGCACCCATACGGGATCCTGGCACATGCAAAGTGAGGGCTTTAGTCACGAGGCTATCGCGCTGGGCCCCCTACTTTTCAGTTTTAGCACAGTTTTCATTGGTTAAAAGTAGACATTTAGTGTGAGGAGTGTATAGATAAGCAATACGCCTTAGATGCAGAATTCTCTGTGTATTTCTTAGAAGCCAACAAGATTCTTAAAGAATAGAATTAGAGATGACCCCCTCTTCTGACAAGGTTGTGGGATCCAGGCATCTTCCTTGTCTGTGGTTCGGAGCTTCTTGGGATGGCCTCGAATGTCTGCTGCCTTCAGTCCTGTCAGTTCGCCTGTGCTACAGCCCTCACACTTGTGCACAAATGGATATATGTGTGTTTGTGTGTATGAACATGGGCGTGCTGGAGGAGTGGCTGCAGCCATTCTCAAATTATTTTCTTGTTTGTGATTTTCAAAGTATGTACAAGGACCCTCAGCGTTTGTGTTGGGAGACCAGTTCCTGAGCTCAGCTCAGCTGCTCCCCGGTAGGAAGGAGAAGCCAAATGAAGTAGGGATAGTTCCCCACCCGGAGGCAAGTTCAGCCTGCCCATGGGCTGCTTCTTCTTCTTCTTCTTATTATTATTATTATTTAAGAGTTTTACTGCAAACTGACCTCTCCATTTGAATTTATAGGAAATTACAGCCAAGTCAGTTGGGAATGGAGCAGCAGGAAATGAGACTTTCTCCCTGGGAATTTCATTTTGGAAAGGAGTTTGTGGTGTCCAGTATAATTTACAATGCTGGCTTTACATGCATCATGATGATTTCCAGGTAAGATCCTGGAAGCCCCCCCCCTTTAAAAAAAAAGATTTATTTATTTTTATTACAATGGCAGATATACAGAGAGGAGGAGAAACAGAGAGGAAAATCTTCCGTCCAATGGTTCACTCCCCAAGCAGCCACAATGGCCAGAGCTGAGCCAAACCAAAGCCAAGAGCCAGGAGCTCTTCCAGGTCTCCCACGTGGGTGCAGGGTCCCAAGGCTTTGGGCTGTCCTCTACTGCTTTCCCAGGCCACAAGCAGGGAGCTGGATGGGAAGCAGGGCCACCAGGATTAGAACCAGTGCCCATATGGGATCCCAGTGCGTGCAAGGCAAGGACTTTAACCACTACACTATCACGCTGGGTCCCTGAAGCCCTTTTACCAAACTTCAAAAAGGCAAGAAAAGTAGATTCCAATAACTACCACATATACAAATCTCAAGGGATCCTTGATCCATGGAAAGAGGAGCAATGTGCTTTTAAATACGTCTGAAGGCACTTGTACACTCAGAGTTAAACAATGTTCTTAATGGAATTAAAAGATATTTTTTAAAATGTATATTACTTTCAGTGACTTTTTCCTAACTTGCTTTTATGGAGTCTTCTATGATTTCCTCTTATGAAAACTGTGAAACATGTAAGTTAGTCATGAAATAGCATCATTAAAATAATATTGACCTACCAATGGTACAACCTTTGAACATCTCCCCAAATCAAAGAGATCACACGCTATCAGGGCTGCTTCGTCAAGGAAAAGAAATGAGCAGTGATCCTATTCGACATTTTACAGTATTTTATGAGGTAGAGCTGGTGATGTGTACTTTTGCTCATAAACACCCAAAAACCAGGAGGTATTAGTAGTACTGTCCTTCCCATTTGACAGATAGTAAAGCTGAGGCTTATTCACATTAAGAAACTCTCCTAAGGTTGTCTTTCTAGTAAGTGGCAGGGTGGAACTGGAATCAGATCCGATCTGACCTCCAAACCCATACGATTTCCTGCTACACAATGGATGGAAGCATCGTGTGGCAGGTGCAGGAGTCAGATCTGGCCCTGTGAAGATGTCAGGGCCTCCTAACCAAAACCTGATAGCAAAAAGGACTTTGGGATTGTGAATCAGTTAAGGGTTACGTGATGGAGTGATCAGCTTGAATTGGGCTCAGTGGACAACAGGGTGCATGGCCTGGGTAGCAGAGCCCACAGGAAGCTCAACATCACATGATGTTGCTAAGGACTGCAGTAGCTAAGGACTGCAGGCAGCCTCCCCAAACAGCACCAGGCAAGAAATGGATTCTTACCCTGGGTCTCCAGACCCAAAACCCAGCTCCATCAACAGTTTGATTTTAGGGTCATAGGATCCATTTTGGAAATCTGGTCTCTTGAGTGATAAATTAATCAAAATGGCCTGTGTTAAGCTACTAAGTTATTGGTGACTGGTTATAGATGAAATAGAATACTAAACATAGTAGTCAAAGGGAATAGCTTGGCTTCCACCAGAACCTGACTCCATGTCTGGATACATGAGAGCATAGTGTATGTTTCTTGAATTAAATAGGAATGGTTCAAGCTACAATCCAGTCTTGAGTCCAAAACATGTGATGCAAAGGGACATTAATTTATTATAGGTCATGATGACTTCTTGGTGCCTGGCCTCTCCCAAGCTGAGCAGGATGCCAGGGGCCCATCTGCTGAAACCCAAGTTGTCGTTTTAGGTGAGTTTCTCCAATACTTCCTATTTCATTTGCAAAGAAGCTGCGAGCAAGAAGATTCTCTGATGGGAATGACAATAACAAGGTGGTAGCCATCATAAGAAAGCATGGATTTAAAGCAAGAGACTGGGCACATCTGGAAAGTCTGGGCTAAGCTCAGTCAGTGGCAGGGACTCGGTGAGTCAGGCCCTGGACTCCAACTCCCAGCCAGGAGCAGCATACAGGGAAGCAAGCAAGATGGCATGGGACAGCAGGGCTACTAGCAAAGGGACATTCAGTATTTATATTTGCCAGGGGAGTAACCATGATAAACAAGGCTCCTGGCTGGTCTCCATAGAGCTTACATTCAGGAAGGGAATACAGCAACAAGCCATTCAGTGAGAAGCCAAGTCTTGGGAACTGTACCCATGTACTTATAGGAGCGTGATAGATCACATCTAATCTCTAGGCCTCTGGTCATTGCTTATACAAACCAGATGAGATCTTGTTGTACAGTTTGTGTTGACTATATAGAAACAATACAGCTCTAAAGTACCAGCTTGGCCACCCTGCTGGTGCCCTGTCTGGGTAGGGGCTCTTCCACATGTGCCTGTTGCTGTGTTCCCTACATTCACCAGCGTGTTCATTAACTGCTTGTGACATTACTGGTCATTTGCAGCATCTCAAGAGTGTGTCATCTGTGCAGGCAGTTGGCTATGTGGCCTCGTTTGCTGGGCACGGGAAAATGGAAGGGTGGTAGGAAAGAGGACGCAGTGGGCCACTGCCCAGATGACGGACACACAAGCCTCTTGAGTTGCATTGAGATCGCAAAGATGGAAGAAAGCCGGGGGCAGTGCAGTCTAGAACCCTCCAATCATCTACCTGTAGGGTCAGGAGGCCCAGGGTGGCACTCAGGGCCTTACTGCCTTCTCTAGGTGGCTAGAACAATTTGTCACAATGCATCTATGCTGCTATTGTAAGCTCAGGATTAAAGATGCCTCTGGACACCTATATTTCAACTCTAATCTATACTGTGATGCTACTTGGAAGTGGGTTTTGAGGAGGTGGCTAGGATATGAGGGTGACATGAATAGGCTTCCAGCCTTCACGAGCAATTCTGCTTCTGGAGCCATGCAGCTTGTGGTATTTCGGTCATAACAGTCTCAGATGACTAGGATATGGAGTTAAGCAGGGCCAGGGGCTGCAGCCCAGCTCACTGCTCACCAAGCCTCAGGCCCTGGTCGCTGGTGAGGTGTGTCTTCCTTAAGGAAAAGGCAACTGTCACCTGTTAGGAAGCTTCCAAGTCACTGTGCACTCCCAGAGGTCTGGGGACTGTTTCCCTGGGGATGTATGGACTTAGAGGGGCAGTACTTTCTTCATACTCTCCCACACAGCAGAGGCCTATGACTTTCCCACCCCTCAGATGCAGGAGGTTTTCTGCATTGGGCACAATTGCCAAACACAGGCAAGCCACACCCAATAGACTGAGAACTCAGGCGAGGTAGTGTCAGCTTTCTCATCAGCACCTCTTAAGCACCTTGTACAGGATGAACCCTGTCAGTCAGCAAGGAAAAAGTGCTCCAAGCTGGTAGCAATGCTAGGTGCTCCAAACATTCAGAACTCCACACTACCATTTTTGTCTTTTAGAAGCAACAACAACAAAAGCCCTGCCTGCTCCCAATAGCCTTGTGGGAGGCGCCAGCAGTCTCTCTGAGATGCCTTTTTTATTTGCTTGCTCTGCACACATTTCTAGGACTTTCTGCTCAGACTGCACCTTTGTGCACTAGGCTTTTCTAAGGCCAACTTGTAAAACTGCAGGATGCTGATTTCCTTACACATAATATAATTCTCACAATGGATATTTAAAATTTATGGCCAAATCTCCCACATGAAGGTGGTCTGGCAGCCATAATTTTTTCCTTCTGGGACCTAAATGACCAGGAACTTGTTGGCATGGTTGCAGACAGACTCTGATGAACTATGATATTTTGCTTAAAATCCTTCCAAGAATAATGTCAGATTTCATAATTGCCTTACCCATGGCAATTGGGTGGTACACCTCCATGGTACTGCTTATGGTGAAATGGATCAAACTGCAACACTAACAGGAGGTGAGTGCGAAAAACCCACTGCCGTCAGCTCCATTTCAGCCCAGGTTTGGGACTGTCCTCCGCAGTGGCAGAAAGCATGGACACTCAGTGTGTCTCAGCCTCATTCCATCAAGCAGAGAAATGAACCCAGAGCAGGACTCTTGTCAGCTGCTGCCAATTTGAGAAAACAGCATAGGATGTGACATGAAAACCTAGCATTACACAAAAGCCAGCCACAGTGGCAATGCAAATATGGTAGTTTGTAGTTGGAGACTGTGTAGACCAAGTGCCAGACATGTTTTTTCTCATTAGGAGCCCCATTTTGTAACACTCATCCTTGTAAAAATAAAAGGATATCTGGGTGTGAGGAGTAGCCTACCAGCCAGATTACGTCCTTTCACCTGCTTTGATGTTAAAATGTTCTCTCTTTATGTAATGATTTCCATGGCAGATGATAGCTCTCTGTGGCAAGTTTAAAAGGCTGCCAGCCAGTGAATTTTGTATGTAGCAACACTAACGCTATAGGAAATCCCAAAGCCTTGAAACTCCAGATTGATTGTATTTTCTGTTTCCCACACCTCTGGTTTGCTCTTGCATTAAGTAGCCTTCGCAAAAACAGTTGGGGGGTAAGGCTGGGTGAGGTGAGATCAGGCACAGATGACAAGACCTATAGGACTTGTTCTCAGACCCAGTCTCTGCAAATAAATGGCTGTGTGTAAAGCACTGCAGCCTCTCAACAGAAACCCATGGAAAAGCAATATCAAATCCTTTCCTGTTCAGGAGTAAAAGAATTTAAAAAGGAAGAGGATGGAGCAGAGAATTAAAAAGTCTGTTTGATTAGGCAGTGCATGATTCCAATGGGACATTTCTTCAAAATCTGCTTGGTATTTGCATGATTTTATATTGTGGTAAAGGAATGAACTAATTACTCAAAAGAGAACAAGTCTCCTGCTACACAATCTTGGGTGGAATGGTTTTTCCTAGATGAGTCTTTCTGAAGTCCTGTGCTTTGAGATGAGGCTTGGACTTGGTAGCTCAAGAACCTCCCAACACTAACATTACACACACATTGGCATCTTTAACTTACAAGTCCTGCTCCGCTCCCTAGCTTGTTAAGTGGGAACTCATGAACAGAGGTTAGTAAAGAGCACAGAGTGTGAGCAACTGTGTGAAGTACTTTAATGCATCGTGTTCAGAAATCTATGAGAAATCCTCAAAAATGTTAATTGAAAATATACATTTTGAAAAAAAAAACTATACATAGGTTTTAATGATTTTTTTACACTAAAATTTATTTTTAATTGTATTTTTCTATTATCTGAACTACTCTCATATCTTCTTGTTTTATTTGGAGGAGAGACAGAGACACACGGAGAGAGAGAGAGAGAGAGAGAGAAGAAGAGAGAAAGAGAGATGTCCCATCTTCTGGCTCAATCCCCATGTATCTGCAATAGCCAGGGCTGGGCCAGGCTGTGGCCAGTTACCTAGAACTCCACCCGTGTCTCCCAGGTGAGTGGGAAGGACTAGAGTCATTGAGCCAGCACCTGCTGCCACCCAGGCTGCACATTAGCAGGAGCTGCATGGGAAGTGGAGCTGGGGCTCACACCAAGCCACTCTGCAAAGAGATGCAGGTGTTTTAAACAGTCTTTGCAACTGCTGAACCCAGTGCCCACCCAATCTGTTTTCATGTGTCCCTCTGTCCTTGCCCTCGCTGCTCAGAACTCTCCTTCTCTCATTGTGTTACTGTAGCCCTCCGCAGCTTGCTATGGAGTACTCAGGGGCCTCATGCCCAGGTGCTGGTCAGGCCAGGAGAGGCAGGTGATAGAGGTGAATGCAACTGTTCCAGAATCACAGGCATTGAGGGACAAACCTTGAGCTCCCACCTCGGGGAAAGGTGTAGCAATCACCCTGCCTGGCACCTGGGAACTGAGCTGGACGTTCCCAAGTTGTCCATTCTTTCCTCTGAAACGAGACAACTGGACTTTTGGAGGTACAATCTTTAGGATTATATGGGTACACAACAGGCAGGTCAACAGATGGCTCGTTGGCAATTTCTAAGATAAGGAGTGCAATTTGCAGAATCAAGATTCTGTCCTGGAAACTGACCTGACCATGACCCTTCTTTTCTTTGGGGTCTGAGGATGGGAAATGAAGGCCAATTCTCTGCCTGTGCAGTCCTACACAGAGGCCAGCTGCTTCTCCACAGCCAAGCACAGCCCCAGCAGATCTGCTCGCCTGAGGTGATCACTGTGCCACAGCCCCTTTGCCATCGCTCAACATCCCTCTTTTCAGCTGTCATGTCTTTTTTCTCATCTGGGATTTCAAACAACACACTTAATGGATGGTCTTCCTTTGTCCAATGTTAATCCAAGCTCAAAAAGTGAAATTATTTGAAAAGCTAATACTCAGAAATTATACAAGTTTTAGAGTCTGACTGCTCTTAAGCATCAAGCCATCTACAACATCTAGCATCCTGTCATGTTACCATTCTTCCACACATGACAGTCCTGATGTGGGAGATGGTATCATATGCACATTTGCCTTTCGACCCTAACAAAGAACAATTTCAAAAGGCACAATGAGGAATGTCATGAGTTATGGTTGCTTCCATAGCAGCAGCAGAAGAAGCAATGGCAATAAGCATAACACATGATCACACTTGCTTCCTCTTATACTCTAAACCATGCTCCCCCATTGTAAGCTTGCTAATAAGATCCCGCTCTAATTCCACTCTGGGCTATGTCCAGACTTGATGGTGAATGCGCTGTGAGGCACTAAGGGACACAGAAGCCCTGGCAGTGTTTTTTGTCAAAGCCTGGTTGTCGTGATAAACCCTGCACTCTCAGCAGATAAGGGATGCCCTCCCGCACCATTCATTTCAATATCTGTCCAGTGTGGGCTTCTTTGGAGATTTATTTGCACTAAGTTCCCATGATGTCACAGAGAGGTGGTGATCTGGAAAGAAAATTAGAGGGAAGTGTTTGGGGGGATTATATTTTGATAAATGAGTAGTTGAGAAGGATTGTAAATGGCGGGGACAGAATCCCGCTGAGCCTCTCTTGCAAGGGATGCATGATCAACTGCCAACTGTCCTTGAACTTTTGAAGTTGGCCACACAACCTGAAAATGCACAGGATGGACCAGGAATGCAAGAGGCATCCCTGTGCGTGCCTAGGTGGAATAACACCTGTAAAGCTTTGAGAACCAGGAAGTAGCTTGAAGTTGAAAGTAAATATTGTCTGGATGGCAACAGAAGAGGACAGGGAAAGGGCAGGGTGAAGGAGGGGCAGAAGGAAGCCATCTCTTCGATGAACGAGATGTGAAGCCACTGAACAAGACGTGAGTGTGCCAGCTGCACTGGCACCTTAAAATAACAGTTCACATTCTCCATTCTCATCAGGCTGATCTCTGACACCATGGCCAAGTATTGACCATCTCGTACTCTGACCATGCACGTACTCATGGCATGTGCCAGGGACTCCTTTTGGCATTCAGATTGCTCTTGCTATTTTGTTTGTTTTTACTCAGAATAAAATGCTTTGGGTGGGGATTTCAAAGTAATATTCCCAAAACTGTGCAGATTCCCAGAGCAGGTGAGAAATCACTTTAAGACAACATGTAAATCAAACAGGTGCCCTGGCTGCTACGCTTCCCATCTAGCTCCCTGCTTGTAGCCTGGGATGGCTCAGAGTAGCAGAGGAGGGCTCATAGTCTTTGGATCCTGCACCTGTGTGGGAGACCAGAAGAAACTCCTGGCTTTGGATGGGCCCTTGTGGCAATTTGGGGAGTAAACCAGCAGATCAAAAGATCTTCCTCCATGTCTGTTCTTTCTGTAAATCTGCTTTTCCAATAAAAATAAACAAATCTTAAAAACTAAAATGTAGGGCACAGTGTGGTGACCCAGTGGCTAAATCCTTTCCTTGCATACACCAAGATTCCATACAGGCACCATATTTTGCCCCTGCGCCCTCATTCAGCTCCCTGGTTATGGCTACTTGGGGAGTAAAGCAGCAGATGGAACATCTTTCTCTGTGTTTCTCCTCTCTGTAAATCTGTTGTTCCAATAAAAACAAAATGTCTTTTAAAAAAAGCACAAGGACTGGCTCAATAGCCTGGTGGCTAAAGGCCTTGCCTTGCATGCACTGGGATCCCATATGGGTGCTGCTTCATGTCCCTGTTGCTTTACTTCCCACCCAGCCCCCTGATTTTGGCCTGGGAAAGCAGTGGAGGATGGCCTAAAGCCTTGGGACCCTGCACCCACGTGGGAGCCCCAGAAGAAACTCCTGGTTCCTGACTTTGGATCAGTTCAGCTCTGGTTGTTGCTATTACGGCCACTTGGGAAGATCTTTCTCTTTGTCTCTCCTTTCCTCTGTAAATCTTTCTTTCCAATAGAGATAGACAAATCTTAAAAAAAAAAAAAAAAAAAAAAAACTAAGCAAGCAAAAGCAAGTAAAAACAAGAGCTTCGCCTTTTTATCTTCAGGGGTTGTCATATGGGGAGGGCAGCATCTGCTGTTCCCTCCACCTGTGGCTGCAAATTCATGAATACCACTTGTGCTGGTTTTAAAACATGAACTTCTGGTTATTTCACTTGTTTCTTGGTATTTCCAGTTCTCAAATATTCTTTTGCTGTGAAGCCCCTTTCCGGTGCCTGGTGTTGATTTGAGCCAAATGCTCATCTCATGATGTTGCCTGCTCTGTGAGAAGGAACTCCCTCCAGACAGAAAACCAGCAAGAAACAAGGAAAGGAAAATTGAAGACTACTAAATTCTCTATTACGGAAATTATAAGGAGCCTAGACTTGGGAAATTTCATCAAGATGAGAACGACATAATTTTTCTTTGGAGCTCAAAATAGAATATCCAGGAAACCCTGCCCTGTGAGCAAATCACGGTAAAAGTCAAAGGTGGTTACTAATACTACAGACACACCCACCCCTCTGTTCATTGACATTGGAATATGGTCCATAGTTGCCAGAGACCTGCCACAGAGCTTGGGGGACAAGGAGAAGGAGCAACAAGAGAGACAGAGAAGAATCACATTAACACCAGTCTAAGGCACTGCTTGGCTTCGGTAAAAAACCCCAATCCCTGAAATGGCCTCCAGGCCCTGTGTGGCCTTCCCCACCTGCCTGCTCTCCTGCTTCCTGGAGCCAGGCTGGCTGCCATTCTGAGTAGATGCCAAGTTCGTCCTTGGCCTGGAACAAAAGTCTTCCACTTACCCTTGTGGTTTCCTCGGGTCTAGCCACACCTGCAACTCGCCCATCTGGACTACACCACCCAACCATCTGACATTCCACCCACTCAGTCACTAGTTATATTATTGTACCTCTCTCTGGAAAGTCTCCAGGGACTAAGACAGTTCCCAAGCCAGAGGCAGGGGCTCCCTTACATCTTTGATAAACAAAACAAAACAAAAAAACAAAAAACACGTGACAGGAAGCAGGAGGCGCCAACATGTCTGGATCACTCCCTTTGCACTCCCTGGCTGAAGTGTGTTCTGGGACAGGATTCATGTTTGGCTCTTATGACACCTGACTTTATGCAAATATGTTCTCAGCACTGGCTCCATGGGCCCTTGTGTCATGTGGTCTCTCACATAAAGATGTGCATAGATGCTTTTAGGAATCCAGGGCTTGTAGATGCTTTTTCCAGAATAACTAATTTAGGTGTTTTTGACAGTGCAGACCACAAAACCCCCTCTCCTCTTAGCAGCCAGGAAAGTAACTTACAACCACTAAGTCATGGACAGCGAGTGCATGCGCAGTTTGCCTTTGTAAGTCATTTGTGCTCTTGCACTTAAACGCATCTACTCCCTAATACATCGTGTGGAAATAGAAGACATGTCATTCTTCCTGTTTCCTGGGACACCTGCGGCCTTGAAAATTGCTTGGGGTCTTCTGAGCTGAATAGGAGCCAACATCTGTGTGCTAGATGACACCCCACACAGGTTCATCTCCATGGAGCTGGGGGGCAGGGACAGAGCATGGGAGACTGGAACAGAAGGACAGCCATTGATGGAGGAGGGGACCGCTGCACGCTGCGGCCTCAGTGGGAACTGAAAGGGGTCCTGCAATCTCCATTACACTGCTGAGCACCGTGTTCACCTTGGCCTTCCGCCAAGCAGGTTTAGTGGGAAAAGTATTAACGCCTGCAAGGTGGTCCCACGGCAAGGTCCCTGCGGACAGAGGCTCCACTATAGCTGGGGGAGGCAGGAGGAAGAGGCCCATCCTTGCACCCTGGAGACCACAGTGAGGTGACAGGGCTCTCCACCACTCAGCCTACTGCAGTGTGAGGGTGGGAGGCGGCGTCGGGAAGATGGAAACGTCACGGGCCCGCGGAAGGACACAGCGCCAGGCAGCCTGGCAGCCCGGGAGAGCTGACGGCACAGCAGAACAGGCATGGGTTTGTTTCAGGCTAAGTCGTGGCAACAAATTTTAGCCTCATAGCTCTCAGAAGAGCTGTCCAGTGTGGGGCTAGGCTAGGGCCTGCCTGACTCCCAGGGTAGGGCTGCACTGTATTAGGGCTTCAAACAGCACCTACATGTTAGACCTTCAGTTCATTTGAACAGCACAGCTATGAAAACAAAGCAAGCCGGGACCTCCCCGGGGGGATACAGACAGCCTTTCCTCTCACCACCCCCCTCCCAGTTCCAAGCAGTTTGCAAAGAAAGAAAGAAAGCCACTTGCCACTTATAAAGTAGAAAAGCATTGGGGAGTGGAGGAGAGGGATTGGTTATGATTTCAAACACACCAATGAACAACCAAATGATTCTGTAGAAGAGCCCAAAACATTCTGGGGAATTGGAATATGTGAGCGTCTCAGAGTAGGGACAAGACCAGCCATCTTTGTAGGCACTGTTAGCTCTGGCAGAAGCTTCTAGAAGAAACTTGCCCTTGGCTTCAAGTCCCCAATCTGGTTCTGAGGACCTGAGGAATATACAGCTACTCGGGCAGTTCTGCCAAAAAGGTAAGAAGTTTCAGCGCCCAGGCCTTAACTTCCTGCCTGTTATGTGTTGGGTTCCCAAAAAAGAGCCTTTCAAGACAACTCTTAAAGCCATACATAGAAACCATTGATTTTGTTAATCTGATTAAGATTGGTCAGGTGCCTTTTCCGAAGTTAGATAAACAGTGTGCAGCCAGGCCAAGGAGCCAAATCCATGCCGCGGCACAGTGTGTGTGCCAATGGAGTCTCCCTGTGCTCAGAGTGTAGGGAAATGAACACTCCTCATCAGGACCGCTGAGAAAACCCTTCTACCGTTTGGACTCATCCCCATTGCTGGCAGCTGGTCCTTGGCCCACAGGTGCGGCATTTCCTGTATGTGCTTGATTTGGCAGCAATGGCAAGCCAAAGGATGGGCACTTACAGAATAGCCAGGGAGACCCACCTGTTCTGCCTAGCTACATTTCAGGAACCCAAGCCTTAGTCTGATTTTAAAGGAGACAGGGGAGGAGGCGAGAAAATACGGGACTCTACCTGTAGATGCCCGGCGGATCCTCAGTGTTTTCTTAGGTGACATCAAAGGCAGAGAAACCCTTTTTCAGTGGCCTGTGAACCAGAAACATGGCCTCATCTGGGAGCTTCTTGGGCAAGCCAGGGTTCACTCCACTCCGCTCCCACTGAATTGCAATCTCTTCCCAAACGCCAGGGAACAAGTCCAGGGTATTTATTTGCATATGAAAGTGGGAAGCTTTGGTCTCCATCCAGAACAGCTGCTTCCCAAAAGCTCTGTCCTCAAGCCAGCAGGACCAGCTTCACCTGCGGGCTTGTCAGAGCTGCAGATTTTCATCTTGCCCCACACCTGCTGCACCAGGCACGGTGGCAGGGCCCAGCCACCCAGGGTAAAGCAGAGCTCCGAGAGAGACTGGCGCCTCCTAGCGGTGGGGGGAAGCTGCTCTCAACTGTAGAGAGAGGCACAGCTGACATGTGGTCTGGAAATCAAACTTGGGGAGAAACCACTGGCGCCCAAACTGGATTGTCTGGAACAGGTGTCCTTTAAGTAAAGGACTTTACAGTCAAACACATTTTGGAAAAGACAGTTAAGTTATTAATCATTTTTACTTTTCATGGCAAGACCACTCAGTTTCAAGTAAGAGTATTATGTGCCTCTGAGATAGACAGTGAAGGGTAATCCCCAAATTTATTTAGGATCACTTGAGATTGAAACTATGCTGGACCATTCACGTATTTGTCACATGACTCATATCCTGAATAAAGGATTTGCGATTTCAATTTTTTTGGTCAGTATTACCTCTGTTGCTGAGTACAAAAACGACTGGCCAGGTTGTTAGGTAGCCTGGTAGGTTCACAGTAGCTCATTTTTGCATAGCAACAATGCTGCAAAACATTGGAAAGCTACAGTGCGAGATGGCAGGGTAGGGAACACTTTAGTGTCCCCACACAAGCTCAGCCAGGCAGCCAGGTCCTGAATCTTTGCCAAGGTCAGCAGCACCGTGAGGGGAGGCTGGTTAGAGAAGTTGATCGAGCTGGCAACTCTCCACGCTGCCAGTCTGCAAGAAGGATGTGGGTGTCACTTGGAATGGTAGGAGATGGAGACCTGTGCTGGGCCAGGGTGGATCTTGGGGCCAGGACTCCATGTGGTTGGATGCGAACCTGGGATAGTAGCTTAGGGTCAAGGCTGAGTTTGCAGCAACACTAGGTAACTCCTGATTGAGGGAAAGTGGCAGGCAAGGCAGGCCACTCTGGGGCAGAACCGACAGGATCAGGGCATTCTCAGACACTGAACTCTGCCTTTGCTTACCTTCCTTTTTTTCCTCCAAAGTGCTTGGATTCCCTTCTTCATATATGCCGAATAGTAATAAGTTTTAAAAATAGCAATAGTTATTTGGAAGAGCTTTAAATTTTTATACAGCTCACAGGATCCCTATGTTCAACTGGATCCAATCCAAATTCATGCCCAGGTGGGTCTTTTCAAGGCCAGAGCCTGTGATTTTCCTAAACAAGACCTGGTCCCTGTAAGCAACTGATTTCCCTGTTTGTACACAATTGTAATGTTTAATTATTATTGGTTAATGCTTCCACTTTGTGAGAAGTTTAAGTTGATCTACTGATAAACTATGATTTTTAAAAACATATTTCATTGGCTTTTGATCACATCAGTGTGAGAATGGAGTGGGTTAATCAGAGAGGGAAGTTTATCACAACACTTTCCAGCAATGCTTCAATGGTTTTCGTTGTTAAAATGTTGGGTAATCAAATACCTTCAGAATAGGCAAGCAAGTAAGTACTCCAATCAAGTTACAGATCTCAAAGGAGCATCGTATTGATTCTCACGGCTTTGTTAAGTATAATAAGTAGGAACAGAAGTCTACAACACACTCCATTAAACTAGTGTTATCCTAGTTGAACCAGCTAAAGAGCCTGAACACTTAAGATTTTAGTTCGCAGCAGTTCACTCACATATTTCACAATACGTCTCATTTTCTGAACAAAGCATTAACCACTTGAATGCAAGAAGCAGGTGTAAGGACTCTCAATAGGTCAAATCCTTACCACCACCCAGACAGGTCTGTAATTTCTGGGTACACTACATGGCATGCGTGAATTTTATTTCAATATGTTTTCCATAGTGAAGGCTTAGCTGTATCCTACCCGGACTTCCATTCCTGATGGCAGAAGTATTTGCTGATGACTGAAAGGTCATGTAAAACAGATGTGAGGGCAGCTGGATTTTCCAGCTATGCTTCACTGGACTTAGCAGCCGTGCCTGCCAGTACCAAATAGCAGAGCAAGATTTTATTTCATTTGAATAAAACCAAGGATCTTATGCAACCTTGTCATTATAATTGAACATCTAGGCAATTTCCCTTCATCCTCATGGCAGGCTCAACTTTTCCATCTTTCAGTCCTCAGACTCAGGACCTAGAACTGAATGCATCACGCTGACAACTGAACAATTCCTGGTGTGTCACGCTTTCTGATCTGTATTACAACACCTTTCAAACAGCAATGATTGTCCTGTGTGTGGAAGAAGTGTTAATTACATTTCCTGTGGTCTTCTAATGTGTTTGGTATCACATTTGGTGTGATCTACACTTCAAGCCAAAGCTCTCATTCCTGTGATTTTTTGGGGTGGTGGTGGTGCTTTAACCCCAGGATAGACTGTGAATTGTGGCAAAAACACAAGCAACAGCAAATGGTGCTCACAAGAGGACCACCACTTCACACATAGCTGGGAGAAACAGGTGGCCCTGCTGCCCATCTTCCAAATATGCAACCATTCCAGCCAACTGTGGCCTTCCAGTCCTGAGTGTGTGGGGAGTGTCTCTCATTAATAAGAGGCACTTTAACAGAATGAAAGTAAAGTAATATGTTTTCTCCCTGGTCCAAACGCAAAGCTTAAGTCTCAAATTTTCCTCTGTGTAAGTGTTTGAGAATCACTCCTCTGGGTTCTCCTTTTCTCATCTCTAAAATGGAGATAAAAATATTTGACTTTCAAGTATCTCCAATTCTTAGAGCTCTTTAGCATTCTAGAGTAATTGTTAGTGAACCACCCAAATCAAGGCCGTCCAACAAATGTGAGTTATTATGGATCCACTGGGCATGATCCTTCATGGTTTAGTTTGTTGTGAAGCAAATTGTTCATCTCCTTGCTTTCTACTACTGAAAACAAGAATAATTCATTTTTCCACATGACAGAGATTCAGATTTATAGAGCAAAACTTCTGTGAATTGAAATCCTAATTAGCTAACATAAACCTACAATTAAGAATGTTTTACTCATTTAAATTCTAGGAAAAGCAGAAGAAAATGAACTCATTAGAAGAGAACCACTGAGTATTACTTTAGAATACACTCAAATCCTGTAAACTTTCAGAATGTTTCAGTTTTACCAAATGTTTAGAAAGCAGACTTTGAAATTCAGGCTCAATACAGCATTACATTTACTTTGCATACTGAAAGTACATTATCACATAATTTTTGGCAATAAAGAACAGAATTAGAAGAACTTGTTGCTTTTTTAATTCACCAAGAATACACAGGGATGTATAATGGAGACTGGAATTTCGTTAGGAATCTAAAGTTTACATTTTGTATTCAAGCGTGCCAGTTGGGACTTCCAGTCCCACATTGCCCTGCAGCCTTCAGTTTCTGCTCCGTGATAATGGCCTGGATTGTTGAAGCAGGTGTTCTACTTCAGAGAGAATACTGCAGCTGCTTGGGTTTCTACGTGTGGTGCATCACACTGCATGCATGTACGAGACACCTGGGTGCTCTGGCCAAGCTGCGCACCGGGAGAAGAGACCCTCAGTAAACTCTATTGCCCAGGCCTGACCCTGGACCACGTTACTGAGGCTTTCTCCTTGTGGGGTACTATGTTCTGGGGGTTTCCCCGCAGCAGAAGGGCACCCACCCATCAGCACTGGTTTGCTCACATCCCATGCGGTTGCATTTTGTGCTCGGCTAGCTCTTGCCTCAGCAACCCAGAGAACTCTTGCAGTGGAGACTGAAGAATAACTTTCCAACAAAGTCTGACCCCAGTGGAGAGATGTGAGCTCGAAGGTCTTCCTTGCGTCCTTTCTCTCTGCACCAGGTGGCCCTCTGGAGCTTCCTAGTGGTTTTTTTTTTTTTTTCATTCACTCTCTTCCCACAGCTAATAATTCTGTCTGCTCCTAAGTTATGGTGTGGTGTTTGTCCTGATTAGATTCAGACCTCCCAGGAGTGACCAAGCCATTCTCCCTCCAAGGCCTGATGCAAACACTTTGTCACAATCTCTACTTACATTGAAGAACTTCCTAGATACAGGCAAAAGCAAGCCAGAATCATTTCATATCAATTTCTACCTCTTCTTAAGGTAGACATACCAGCTGCAACTTCAGTACATCCCAACCAGCTTGTTTGCTTCTATGCAAACCAAATATAATGCCTCGCAGTGGCGTGGATGACATAGTAGAGGAGGAATGAATGGCAAGTTTTGACCATCAAGACCAGAATTAATTTAACCCATATTTCAAAAGTCACTGAGAAGCATTATGGGATCTTTTGTTCTCAAACAATGAAAGACGCTCAAAATGTCCTGATTGCTAAAGAAACAGGGCTAGAAAAGTTTGTGGGTCAGATGGCATCGGTCTAAGGCCACCTGAAGCAGACTTTTTCCTACGCCAAAACTACCACTGCCAACATGGAGTCCCACTTACATCAGAATAGAAAGTCACACATGAGAATACTCCAGCCTACTGTAACACTTCTACCAAAGGAGCAATAGTATTTTTAACTACAGAACAGTACTAACAGCATGTGCTTTGAAGCCAAGGAAAATGGGGAGGAAAAAAACTAAAAACAAACTTCATTATATTTAAAACAGAACACGAACATGACAGGTTAGAGTATGAAGACGAAAAACTAACTTGGAGTCCAATGAGGAAACCAGACAGAGCAGACAGAAAGGCTGACCTTCAAACACGGAAGTATCACAGACTGTCAATCAGGCCATGCACCTGGTTGAAAAGACAATTTCATTGGGAACACAATTTCTATACTTGAGATACTGAAAAATTCTATTCTCTGAATTCTCCATTGCTTTATTTGCTTCCCTAAGGTCAGTGGTTTTATGTCAAGGAAATCTTTTCCTGGACTAAACAACAGCTCCAGGCTTTACTGTGTGATTACATGCAATTGCAGGTAGACAGGATTACAGATAGGAAAAATAAACGAACAAGCAAACATGGTCTTGCAAATTTCCATTCTGTAGAATTCCCCCCTGGCTGCCCTGTCATTACTACCAACTTTACCCTCTATGTGTAAAGGCCACACCTTTCTGATTTTTGCAACGCTTATTTTAATTCCACTTGAAAGGCAGAGAGTCAGAGATTTTCCATCTGCTGGCTCACCTTCCACCTCCACCCTCAGACCCACAACAGCCAGGGCTGGGCCAGGCTGAAGCCAGGAATTCCTTTTGGATCCCCCATGTAGGTGGTGGGGGAGCCAAGTACTTCAGCAGTCTTCATGTGATGCTCCCAGGGTCCAATATTAGCAGCAGGCTGGATCGGAAGGGGAGGACTCAAACCAGGTGCTGATACAGGCTGATCCCACATGGCATCATACCTTTGTCACTCAACGCTGATTAGGTCATGTGCCCACCTACTCGGCTGCTGGATCCCAGGATTGAGAGTTCAGGGTCAGTGATCTCACAGCACAGGCAGACAGGCAGCTCTGAATTTTCTTTATACAGCAATCTGGGGGACCAGAAACTTGCCACATGACAAATAATAACGCGAGTCTCCTTAGTGTGATAAATGCCGGCCATGATACTCAGTGCGCTAAACCCTCTCATTCATACACAGAACCTAAAGCCCCATCAATCTGAGATTTCTGCTGGGTAGCAGGGCTCCGCCTCTTTCCACTGTTAAATTTTAAATCCTGTAAAGGAGCCCTTTTCTCTAGGAGTCTCCCACACGTGGGATGAAGCTTTCTCTGTGGAATTTTGGCACCCTATTAATTAGTGGTTACGACTGGGAGCTGCTCTCTCTCAGCAACTCCTATTCTGCCATCAGTCAAGTGTGATTCTGTAATAAATTTCCACGAAGCAAACTATTTCTGGTAATTCTCCCTAATTAACACCAGGCCTGCTAATAATACATCAGTACCTATGTGTTTCTGATATGATCAAGATCTTGTCTGAGAGTACTCGAAAAGGGAAACTGGCAACTTTAAATTGAGCTTTTGCTTGGCAGAAGGAGTTTATATGTCACTCTGTAAGAGAACCTTTGATAATCTTATATTGGGGATATTTTTACTAAAACACACAGCGACGGGGAGACTTGCTCTGGTTTGAGCAATGAATGGGGATTTATTGTGAACACACAGTTGAGACTTAAGCCTATAAATCTTGTACTGGATTACTGTTTCTTAACGAAGGAATGACAGATCTCTTATTTTGTTGGTGCATTTTAATGTGCAATGACGTGATTGATAGAAACCAAACAGCAGCTATTAAAATGTCAGATGCAGACTTGATGCCCTTAAAAGTTTGGCTTCTGGAGTTTAATATACTGTGAGCAAATAGACCAGAATTTCTCCTTTATTCTCCATATACAACCTGCAACAGAAACATTCTGCTGTATACACTGGAAAAAAAATCTTACACAAACCAACTAATACAGAAGGAAGAGGTGAGCCCCCTAGTTATGGAAGTTTGCTAATGAGACTGGGATGAGTTATGCATGAACATACCCTGTAACATACCCTGACTAATGCAAAATGTGCAAACGCAGGGGATGATTTATGTAGTCCAATTATAATCTAGGATATAATACTTGATATGTTACTTCAATAAATTAAACAGCAAATACTTCTTGAGGTACGGTACTTATTTATCCATTACTTCAAAAATATTGTGTACATTGGACATATATGCAATGACATATGGATAAAAGTATGCTATGGACATGTGAGCTGCAGTTAAGATGTGGAGTCCCGCAATGGCTGTGCTGCACGGCTCTGGCTCCTAACTGCAGCTTCTGGCTGGTGGCGATCCTCGGAGGCAGCAGGATTGGCTCAAGCTGCCAAGCTCCTGCCAACCCTGCGGCAGACCTGGTCCGAGTTCCAGGGCAGCTAAAGGGGGCATGTAGGGAGTGAACCAGGAGGTGAGATCTCTCCTCTCTTAAATAAAATAAGATATGGCGGCCTTTTAAAATGTTTTGTTTGTAGAATATCTTAGTAGACCACTATCAGAAAAGAGACATTCTTCTGAGAATTATTATGCTTTATCCTATCTTGTCACTATCTGGAATGTGATTTTGTGCCATGATAACTAAGTGGAAGCCACTTGCTACCTGAAAAGAAAAACCCAGAAGGCTTGTTTATATCATTTTAGTCATTTATTTATTGAGTTCATGAACATCAACGTTTTGGTACACTGGTTATAAGCCTCACATGATTTAATCAGAAAAATGTATCCAGAGCAAAATAAGAGACATATATATAAACTTTAAAAGGTAAAAAAAAAACACAAATGTGAATAAGTATGGCAAATGACAAATTAATAATCCAAATCTAATACCATTAAGCCATTGAGGGTGAGGGGGGAACTGTAAATCAGCATGCTGTGCTTCCTTCCCATGGATGTGGAAGGGCGTCTGTTCCTATTCAGACGAATGGCCTGTCTTCAAGTGCCGCAAAACTCCAGCCACCACCACATTCACATTCCGCCAGGCGAAAGGAAGGACTATTCCCAAGTGACAGCATCCCTTGGAAAGCGTACATTTGTGTTGCAGACAATTTTAAACAAAAATGCTGCACTATTACTGATCTTGAATCATTATTTCTATTTTAAGAATCTGCCCAAGTGATTAGGTTTTAGTTTTAGACTCCAAATGTAGCTTTACTCAACAGGAAATATGTATGCTATGCTTAGAGTAAGCTCAGGGGATTATTCTTCAGGTTGCTACCCCAGTAGGAAATACTCAGTCCATGTAAGTAGACAAAATGACAAATCTGAACGTATCAACAAAACCTAGAAAACAGGAAGTCCAAGTAAGGGAGTTTTCCAAGTAATGTACTAAGATTTCAGTCTATCTTGTACAAGTATAGCTTTCTGAAATATACATCTAGAGAAACTAAAAGTAAATACTCTATAGTGAAGTAATAAAAAAATGCTACTGACATGGAATATTTATAATCAGAAAAATAAATATTCACGGAGCTCACCAGAAGAATAAAGTGCTCTGCCAGTTATTAAAAGATTAATGTTGGTGAATTAAATATGCATTCCCACTGGAAAGTACAGGCTCTTCTGGGTGATGGTCAGTATGCATTTCACAGGACTGACTACTCCAGGAACAGACATAAAAATCTGCCACAGAAGAGATGGACAAAGCACAAAGACAAAACGATAAATCAGGAAGCAACAGTACCCCTTCAGCTATAAAATTTGGAGAGATGCAACTTAATGCTCCATGAATAATATAAAAGAAGATAAGTCTACTAAAAATGATATCCTTAATATAATTTTATATGAAATTCAGGTCAAATAAAAATCTTGAAGCAGAGCACCCAAATGCCACTGACTTGTCAAATATTATCTTGGCACATAATCATTAAAGGTGCAACGAAACAACAACAAAAATACCTTACCACACCAAGACAAATCACTAACTTAACTTTGTAATGCAGAAAGCAAATGACAGACATTAAGATACATGGCGATGCAGATTAGCCAGCAAGTCCTGTACTGATGATTTCAGCAACGAGGAGATACAAGGCCCAAGTCAAATCCAGCACTTTATTTTCACAAGGGACTGCCTCCCTGCTCAGTGCGCTGAGGAGGGACTGCGGGTCACTAGAGGACAGGCATTCAGGCGGCCACTTTGTGTCACCCCTCCTGATTCTTTTATCCCCAGTTAATTATTATCTGCATATAATATAAATCTGCTAGACCATAAATTAATAGCTTTCAGCACAAATGCCCTGAAAGTTCTTAAGGAGGTTAAACAAATATTGCAGTTTAACACCTCCTCTCTAACAAACATACACACAATGGGAGTGAAGTCTCTACTGAGTGATGGGGCAGGAAGGACTTGGGACTGGGCCTCAACTTTAAAAGCCCCTCGCTCCAAACAAATTTAAATTATAACTTCGTGGGACTGTGGGTTTTCATCCGTTCTAGAAACAAAAAGAGAGAAACTACCAAATGCCAAATCTTCCATACTTGGAAAATATCAACAGGCTCCACAGTTTCACCACAATCATGCCTCAATCTCTGTGTAGTTGCCGCACATATAAACCTCGTCCCAAAGGAAGAAAACACAGAACAGGCCAACTGGGGCAATCGCTCACAGTCCCTTCCTATACTACCAAAGCCTGGTGAATAAACATTTTGCAGTTTGTGAACATATTTGGAAATGGTTCAATTATTAGAGAAAATAAAGAGAAGGAAGAAAAAATCTAGATTTTATTACACCCCCAAACCAATCTCTTATTTTTCTAATGCAGAAGCTATATCGTAGCTTTGGGGGTGGGGGAGAGGAAATGAAAGAAGCATGTAATCTGTAATCTTTCTTATTGGCATGACATTTTGATCCAAAATCTCACTGGCCTTTTCCTATCAGAATTGACTGACTGTAAGAAAAAAAATAATGTACACATGGTTTTAAGAATAACTGATATTCATTACTGATAAAAGTCCTCTCTGTTTAAATTCCTATTTGCTGTATTAGAAATAAACACAAACTAAAAAAAATTATTCTCTTATTAATAAAGTTTAAGGCATTTTTATTACCTTTTGCAGATTTACTTATAACTATCCAACAAGAAAAGAAAGTATAATTATTTCAGTCAAGAAGCTGGAGCTTTTACTCTAAAGTTTAATTCTTTACTAATTTATTCTAAGATGAATTTAATAGTCAACCAGGAAATTGATTTTTATAAAGGTTATTTTATGGGCAGAAAATACAGGAAAAAGTAATATTAAATGCCAAACTGTCTCTTTACTTTATGAAGCCAAATATTTCCTCACAGACTTAGTTTTTAGAGCTGGAATTTATCCCTTCAGGGCCACTTTTTTTTTTCAAAACTCCATATAAACATCAAATTTAAAAGTAATTGCTCATTTTAACTCTCTCTCTTCAAATTTCTTCTCTTTCCTTGAACTTTCAAAAATTCACTGAATGAGCATGCTTCTTGCAAAGTGGCTTGTCCTTCTTGGAGAAAAATGTCTGACCTTCCAAACTTTCACAACACACCTGAAAAAGAATGATTAGGAGATAACATCAATTGATCAAGTGTGCCAGAGAAGGAGAACATGATTTTTTTCCTAGTCGATGGATGATAAGACAAAGTAATATGGTTGGCTTTGTTAGGCATTTCACTATTACTATGACATTTCAAGAAATCTTTGAAATTCAATGAATGACTTTTTTCCTAAAATATACTTTAATTTGTTTAAACCACTGAGCATTACTTTTCTTTATTAGGAGAGAAACAGTCCTAATGAAAAAGCCAATACATAAAGAGATCTCATTATATTTTCTTTCCTCAAATTTGAATCGATGCTCCAAATCAGCTTTCTGTTGTAGACAACGAGAGCAGGAGAAAATGCAGCTCAACTGTCATGTCAAGCAATCACATGCCCAACTTCAGGCTGTGCCCAAATGCACAGGCCTAGAGCACCTGTCAGGTACTTCCACTAATGAGCAGCTCAACCGGAAAAGAAGGCCAATCTGTACCCAGTTGTTGCTTTTTCAGGGACTTTTTCAACAAGTCCCTGAGATGAGTCGGGTGAAGAAAACGGGGCTCAATGGCAGTGTTTGGGGTAATCACTGAACTTCACTTAATATTCCTTCCCCTCGTCAAACAGTGAGTACTGAAAATTGTTAAGATGTATTTAATATAATAAAAAGAATTCAACATGCTGGATATAATCTTCTAAATTAAAGAAAATATATCTTAAATTAATGTTAATCTGTGAATCCTTACCATTAACCATAAATCACAAAGATTAAAGTATTAAATACAATGGATGAATATTTTATTACATGCCTATTATTAGTCTCAAAAAGAAAAGAGTATTCACGGACTATTGACAACAAAAGAAATAAATCAACATATAGTGTCTATGCTGATATATCAACCTAGTAGAATTTTATCATTACTTATTTCTATCTTAAGACACACCTAACATTTCCAAAAACTATGAGAAACTCTAATACAACACTGTAATTTTTTTTAAAAGGTAAAGAATTCTTACTGTTTTAAAAAATATCAAGCTTTTCCTTACAGTCAAACAGTATTTTCTCTCAGGAGTGATATTTTATACCAAGCAATTTCAAAAAGCGCCAGAAATTTCAACAAACAGCTTTAACATCACTGTAAAATTGTTTTCCCATTGGGTCTGAAGGACTAAAAGATACAAGAGTTGCTATATCCATTATGTACACAGGCCAGCACTGGCCGTGCTGCATGAGTTTACTTACTGAGCATACAAAGCAAGTATCATGCCAGGTGTAACCCAGAGCTTCCAGGAACATGTCGCCAGCCTCTATGGGAAATTCACATCCATGGCAGATGGTGCCAAAGAGGGCATAATAATCTGTTGGGTGGGAGAGCGAGACATGATTTAAACACAGTGTAGCTCTAGGATGACAGTGCCTAGAAAACAGCAACAAAACTAGATGAAAGGAGAAGTTGAAGAAACTCATCTTTAGTACATTTTCAGGAGATGGCCTATTCGGCTTGATAAACACAAGTAATGTAGTTCAGGTTTTTCTTGGTGAGCATGATTTATACAAGTTAACATTCTTCATCACAGTTATGGTTTTATGTGTGTGTACATTACAACTACTCAAATGCCCAAAGAAACTGATAACAAAAATACTGTTTCCTGAGAAGTAATCAAGAGACAGGATTATTATTCCAAAAAAGTTTCAAAGGGATTCCAATGACTACCAAAATAAGACTAATGAATACAAATCAAGAACAGGTATCTGACATTGGTCCATTTCACAATTTTATTTCAATTTGACAAAAAGGAAAAGGAAAAGTTACAAAGAGATGAGCATCTGGCACAGTGGTTAAGACACCACTTTTTGCATCCCATACTTGACTGCTGGGTTTGAGTCCTGGCTCTGTGCCCGGTCCCAGCTGGTGTGCACTCTGGAAGGTCTCAATGATGCTGCAAGGGCCAGCCACCCACGTGAGAAACATAGGTCTGCATTCCCAGCTCTTGGCACTGGCCTGGCCCAGCTCTACTTGTTGCGGGCATTTAGAGAGCAAACCAGTGAATTAGTGTTTTTTCTGCCTCTTTGCCTTTCAAATATATATTTTTAAGTTATGGGAAACATCCATAAATAACAGCTATGCCTGTTTTTAGCTGAACAACAACTTCATGTGCTACATTGCATTTTTATCACTGTATTTTGAACATCCCTAGCCACAGAATGCCACTTCTTTGACACAAATTTCTGTAATACAATATTAACAGGATTTTCTTCTGAAAACAAAAGTTATAAAAAGATGTTTCTCTATGGCTAAATCAGAATGTATTACCATCTTCACCTTTCTTTCATGCAGCTACCCTTAGCAATCTGTGGACTTCTGGTTCCCCTTTTGGCTGTAGGCTTTGTTTAGCTAATGTGGACTAGAGTTTACAGTAAGCAGACAGTAATATTCAATTTGATCACAATCTTTCTTAGCAAGCATCCATCTTCAATATTCCTCATTGACAACTGTTCAACATGGATGAGTCCCACCATGTGCCAGGCCCTGTTCTAAGAACTGTTGGGGTACAGTGATCAAAGAGATATGGCTGCTCTCTCATGGAGTGGACATTCTTACTGGAAACAGGGTGTCACCATTTACTGAGTTTGCGAATAAACCATAATAAATGATTTCAGGCTGTACTAAGTGTCATGAGGCAAAAAGGTGTCACAATGCAGAATAATTACCATACTGCTTCATATAATGTGATTCATATTTTAAAATCTATTACTGTAGTTGTCTGTAAATGTCATTCCAGGGTAAAGAGAAAGCCATAAACCATTGAGTTGTCAATTATTAATATCTAGGAGAGGGGGGAAGCAAGTAGAGATACAGAAATAAATGAATGTAACACACAACAGGGGTAGAACTGCCAGGATTTACCAATCACAGCGGATATAGGAAGAATAGAAGGAACAGAGTCCAAAATGGCTCGTAGGTTTTGGGACAGTTCAAAGTAGACCATTTATTGAGATAGGGAGGGCTGTGTTAAGAAATAATCAGAATAGTTAAAGAAAGAACAGACCAAACAGACCAAAATAATTAGAAGTAACATTTAAGTACTAAATATCATTTTTACTTTCTATAAGCAATTCTTTCAGTTTTTAAAATATGACTTCTTAGACTATATTAAATATGGTATTAAGGTTAGATAGTTTTATGCTTGGCTGGAATGGTACTATCTGCCACTTAATTAAAACGTCTTGCAAAGCTTTCCAAACAAGCAATCCAACAAACCAAATCAGATCTTTCTTCTGAAAAATTAAGTGGAAAACAAAATGTGAAATATTCTAATTAAATCAAGGCAGCTTGCAGCCCAGTCTTTTACAATGGCCCATGGGGTATTTTACTGGGATGTCTAAGGCTTCTTTGTGGACAATCTGGAATTGATTCAGGCTGATGTCAATTAAAGAACCTGTAGGACAGTGAAAGTAATCAACTACAAGGTGGGCAAAGAAGGGTTTGGTGATGTTGACTTAGTTCCACATTAGAAGCAGACTGCTCCTTTAGCTTGCCTACTCTGAAATATTCCTTTCTTCCAGCATCACACTTGGGGTTTCAAATTCAATATTGGAAAGGTAGTGGTAGCCACTTACGAGTTGAAAATTTTTTTTAAAAAGCTTTAAAAGTGAACATGTGGTAGGGATAGCTAAGTAAGGGCAATATATATAAGTTTATCAAAGTTCACTTACAGACTTTGGAAATGGAACGGAAGCATCAGAGTTCAATAAAATTAAAGTAGTAGAAAGGTCTTTAGGATCTGATTTGTTTAAAAAGCTTTACCAAGGCAATAATCTAAGCCATGATTACACTTTTATTCACAAAAAATGATAGAGGATTTAGAAGATTTCCAATTTGTTTTCAAGGCAGTTGCCATAAACAGCAAACTAATACCACAGTTTAAAACATCCCAAATTCATTAGTGCATTTTAAGAAGTGGCTTTCAGTTACATGATTTGGTAAAATTTAAATTTGCAAATCATTGCAGATTGTTTAAAAACAAAACATTTTTCCTACGTGATGCCTCAAGTGCCAATTTTCATAACGGAGAGAGAATATCCCCATGTTTAGAAAGATTCGAAAGACCTCCAAAAACAAAAATATCTGCCCTACCATTTGTTTTAACTTTATTCATAACTCAAGAAACCAATGGCTTCATGATCTTACCAGTCTCACAGTAGGGCTCACCATCCTCCAAGTGAAAAACGTTATTACGAATTGGGTTTCCACAGGCCACACAGACAAAACAAGAAACATGCCAAGTTTGTTTCAAAGCATTGATGACTTCCTGTTATGAAAAGGCAATTGGATGCAAAGAAAGATAGTAATAAATACACAAATATTTATTCTAACAGTTATTCCAGTAAATTACTGTAGTTGAAGCAACACAGACATGCATGGGGTTAGATGTCTGTCTTCTCTCTCTCTCTCTCCTGGTTTTTAAAATTTTAAGGAAAAGTGGACACATGTTTCATCTTTGCTTTGGACTTCTCTTCTAAGTAACAGGAGAAATATAAGGTGAGAATTACAAATCATCTAAATGAGAACTATTTAAACACTCCTGGTGTGTTACAGAAGCAGTAACGCAACCAATACAATCCAGTCAGTCTAACATGAGTTCAGGTTTCAGAGATCAGTTGCAACTACACTGAGTTCTTAAATAAACGTGCGTCTAAAATTTTAGCCAGAAACCATGAATTCTAGTCAACAGTGGCTTTACAGTTAAACACATCAAGTATTAAAAGATTTGAGCCATATTTTAATTAGGAAAAGAAGTTTTGTAGAATTGGTTTTACAACTTCTTTGAAGTGAGAAAGAGATGAAGCTGTTCCACTTTTGAGGAACAGCATCATGCAAATTTATTTTCCAAATAATTATCTCAAAAAGAAAGTATGATTACAATTTGGAAGCAAATTACTGATAGAACAAACTGAAATAAAATAAATTATAACTTTAACAGTAATTATTATTTATAGTCAAAGTATTTCTTGTATAAACATTTTTCAAAGTAGAAGAAAATGACATAAAAGAAATTATTAGCCATTATTATTTTTATCTTTTATTCAAATGCAATAGTTAGCGAGAGGAGGAACTGGCAGAAATGCAAAGTGAATATTTATAACAAAGGTACACTGAACAAAATGATTTCTGAAGCCTTCTGGAATGCACTTCTCTTATTTTTAAGATTTATTTATTTTTATTGGAAAGGCAGATATACAAAGAGGAGGAAAGACAAAAGAGATAGATCTTCTGTCCAATGATTCACTTCCCAAGTGAGCACAATGGTTGGTGCTGTGCCGATCCAAAGCCAGGATCCAGGAACTTCCTCCAGGTCTGCCATGCAGGTACAGGGTCCCAAAGTTTTGGGCCGTCCTTGACTGCTTTCCCAGGCCACAAGCAGGGAGCTGGATGGGAAGTGGAGCTGCTGGGATTAGAACCAGCACCCATTTGGGATCTGGGCGCATTCAAGGCGAGGACTTTAGCCACTAGGCCACCGCGCCATGTGCTACACTTCTCTTTTCATCCTTGAGACAGAATATTACTATTCCTTCTTAAACAACGAAAACATACTACAGTGGCTCTATCCAATGTGAGGGTTCTGGCTCATTCTGAACCACTATGATTTCTACTTTCCAGCACTTTTCTAAGACTCTTAACTGGTTATATTTTATTCCAGAATCCATACAAAATAGTCATATCCTAAAACAGTGTCACCACACTTTCTACTAATAAAATTCTTTGTCACCATTTGGGAGAGCACAGACTGAACCACTCTACTCCTTGCTCCCAAGTGATTCTATGATTATTTCAGATAGTCTGTTTCAGTGCCCTTCAAGTTTCAGACCCATGTAAAGATGTGCCCTGGAATTAATACTGCTCAATCATTCACACGAGGCTTTCTCAATGAATACAAGTAAAATTCACAATTTTGACCCACATTTTCATATTTGGAGTATAAATTATAATTCAGAAAGACATTTTTCAACTTTTTGTATAAGACCTGCAACCTTGGCTCCTCTTAAAACCAGATTGCAGCTCCTGGTCACCTATAGCAGATGCTTATTCTTTACTCTCTAATTGCAAACCAGGTACCCAAAGCATGAAAGAAATTTATCCATCATTATTTAGTGTGTAAATTATTACTAAATTACTCCCTCACTGCAAAAAAAAATACGGTTTGAAATCATTTTTCTATCACATGTGTACTCATAAAACTGTGGTTATATTTTTAAACATTATATGCATTCAAGAAAAATATGTCATTTATGAGGCTCACGTTTCATATATTTCATGAGATCAGTGTCCTGTGCTTGAACCCTGACAAGTGGAGAAACACTGTTCTCATAAAAACTTGGAAATTTAATTTAAAACAGTGCAAGTGTCAGCTTGGAGGGCCCTGATGTGTGTGGTCCGGAGCGACCTCTGCAGTTCTGAGCAAGCGGGCTCTGGGTGAGGCAGCACACCCACAGTAGATTATTTTTTTCCTCACAGTGGCTAAACTTTCAGTAGACAAGCCAACATTCAGTAAGACAAAACCAAAGACCACTTTACCCTTGAGTCTGACATCCCTCCACACAGGTCTGTTTAGTTTTGTTTTATAATAATAAACAGTCATGAAAACAGAGAGGCCAGTAAAGCATGATGAAAATAAAAGGTAAAAATCACTGACTGAAGAATGAAAATTCCGTTTTGCTTTACAAAAAAAAAAAAAAAAAAAAAAGTGTTTCCAATACTTACTCCAAGGATCTTCTTTTGGCATCGAACACATTCAGGAGCAAAGAATTTCTCATAGCATAGCTCACAATACAGGGCCCCTTTCTCCTCTACAAATCCAATGTAGGCCATGGTATTTTTGCAGTGAGCACAGTTAAATTCTTCAGGATGCCAGGATTTCCCCAGTGCGACCAGGAATGGGCCCCTGCCAGAAGAAAAGAGAGAAACTTAGCTCAAGAATGAAAGTTTCTAAAGTTTTTCCAGAAAGGACCTCTTTCGTGCAATATCTAATGAACTAAATACTTATTTACTTTCCTTATCAAGGACTGAACACAAGCATGCTGTAAATTTCCTTGGTAAGGGGTTAGCCTTGTGGCACAATGGGTCAAGTAGCAGCTGTGAGAGCCACATGGCAAATAGAGCATCCTGGGCCCCCTGGTTCTGACCAAGTTTGCTACTGATGTGCCAGGGAGAGCATGGACTGTGGCTCAAGTGTCTTGGTCCCTGCTCTCCATGTAGGAGATTCAGATGGAGTTCCTGGCTTCTGGCTTTGGCCTGGCATATCACTTCTGTTGTGGTCATTTGGGGAGTGAACCAGTGGATGGAGAACCACAAACAAATAAACCCACTAACATATTTATACAGAGACTCAACCCAGGGAGCCTAAATATACCAAAGGGATTTCTTCATGAAAGATCACCTCCTCTCAAGACTCTTTTCCTTTCTTCAGGGTGTTTATTGATATGTTTCAGGAAGCTACACTGAATCAATCTGTTCAGGTCATCATTAAGATTGATAATGTTAACTGTGACAAAATGAAGTAACTAGAAAAACATCAAGTTTAAGCAGAATAAATGATAATTTAATGTTCTGTAAAATAAACAAAAATATGTTTGTTAATGTCAGTCTTAAAAATGCTAATTATTACCCAAGAAAATACTCCAATTTCTCTTTTTTACACATCATCTTATTCTTACTTCTCAGTTTTAATACACATATCATATTCTTACTATCCAAAGTGACTACAGAGATTCTACACTAACCATAAGGGATAATTTGAAGCCACTTGGAAAAGGTTTATCTAATTAAAATATGTGAAGTTTAAAAAAAAAAATTACTGCAGGAAGAACATGGAATACGAGATCTATTCTCTCACTGGATTTAAAGTATAAAGTTCAGTACTGTTCACTACCAGCACAATGTTGCACTCTTCACCTGTGGAATTTACTCAGACGACATAATGGACCTTCTGTACCCATTGTTCAGCAACTTCCCCCTTAAACACAGCTTCCCTCCCTTAAACACAGCTGAGTTTTAATGCACCTGTGTATCAAAGTAACAGCTGTTTATGAAGAGATGTTTTTCATTAAATACTATGCAGCCACGAACTGATAGGATGGGCTGGGTGTGCCTAACAGGAACCCATTACGAAGCTTTATCGAATCATGAAGCCTGCACAGACAACCATTTGAGCCTCTGCAATGTACGTCTCAGTGGCTACCCCACACTAATTTTTATTCATACAGTGGCTTTACCTCCAGGGCACTTTTACACTTATTTAATTTGTCCATGCAACATTCTTGTGAGACAGACCAGGGCTGTTAGGAGCTGGGTTTAACAGATGGAGGAGCTGAGATACAGAATGCTCAAAAGATATCACTGATAGAAAACCACTGAGCCACAGCCAGAGCGGAATGTCCTGGTTTCCAGCATACTGCTCTGGTCAACTACATTCTGCCTTTGAACTTGGTACCCTCACCTGTTGACACTGATTGCCACCAGGTGCGATGTTAGGACGTATCAAACTCTGCATTTCCAGGTTGACTGTTAGTAGAAAAGGTCACTGCATTTATAGGCCTCCAATGATACCATCAATCCTGCATTCAGTAGCTATTTGTAATTAGTAAAACCTTTGTGAACAGACTGAAGCTTATTCAGAACCAGCACCCGGTTTTACAAGACTCCAGAAAGTAGACAGGCTCTTGAACGATTAAAATTTTCTTGTCAGGAACATCTTGAAGGTATTTTCTAGTCTCATGATAAACATGTTTCTTATTAATAATATCATACTGCTTGCTTCACGTAGCTCACTTAAGTCTGATAGAACTAGTTTATTATTTTAAAAAAATATTTTGTTATGACTAACAAGGAATGTTTTTGTTAACTAGTCCCTGCTAGAAAAGAAAGGGATGCAGATCATCATTCTGAAATCAAATGTATGACTTTCGATAAGCCTGGTCCTCCATTTTGAACTGGGCTATTAATGACTGTCTTGCTCAGCAAGTTTCTGCATTTATTTTCTCAGTGTGTATTTGGCAAGTAGATTACCTCTGGAGATAACTGGGAGGGTGCACTGCTCAGGGCCAGATGCAGTGGTTTTACGCATGCCTTGCGCTTTCCTATAGGTGGGCATTTAGTGTTTGATATCTCTCTATATAAAGAATCTGGTGTACACACACACGAATTTTCCTGACTGTGAACATAACACATAGAGTATGGGGTTTTATGCCACAGTTGATATGTCTGTAAAAAACAGAGTCAAGGCAATGAACTAAGTGATGTTTTATTAACGTCTATCTTCAGTTCATCTGTAAGGCTGGACTATCCCCCAGGCCAGTAACCTTATCTGACTCGTCAATTTTCCAAAGAAGTGAATCCAAGAGCAAACTCTCCATTCTGTTAAAGCCTTAATCCGAACATGCACTTGCAATCAAGTTCATCTGAGAAGCTCAATGTATTTTAAGGATAACTGACTCAGGAACACAGAATCCTTTTGTAGATTTTCTCAAAATGCGTTGTTGATCAAGTGAGATGAGCAGAGAACTGGATGCCTACAATCAGGGTATTTGGCTCTGACTGAGCCACACAATGTTATCCCTTTGATGAACAGTGCTTAGTGTGTTACACACACTATCCTGTATCAGGATCTGTTACAAGGTGCTCCATGGACCACCCCATCATTCTCCCTACAGGTGCTGCTGGCCGACTGTTAGATTACACAGGGTTATTTTCACTGACCTCCTTGGTAAAAATATTATGAGATTTTCTAGTGTGTACACTTTCATTTCTCCTGAGCAATAGTTTTTAGTCTTTATCTTATTGTGTAGTAAGCTGCAAAATTTTTTCCATTACATACCATGAGAGGTTAAATAATGTTAGTATAGCCTAATTATTGGGACGCATGTAGGCTACCTGGTCAGGGGGTGCAGTCCATTACTAGTGACATTTCGAATCATCTCATCATGATTTTCATAGCCCTCCCAGTCCATACACACCTTCTGCACTTTAGAAGATTATACGTCACACATTTTTAAAAATCTTTTTTAAAGACTTTAGCATAAAGTTCATTATTAGTCAATAAATTAAAAGGATAGTCCATTCAAAGGCTAACTTTGAAAATATGTCATTAACTTATTTAAAATATGAATAGTGAAAGGAGTTTTAAACTGTAAACAAACTCTCTCTAGATCTTTTTAAAAATGAGTTGGAAATGACCCTTGCACCTGCTTGATTGCCTTTGTTGGAAAAGCAGCTCAGGGCAAATACTGGTCCAACCTGACACTCCTGGGCTGCGCTAACAGCATCCTTCTCATCTACCCTTGAAGTTATGCATAGATTAAGCACTGAAATCTCTTACACATAATACAACACTCTCTTCTCCCTGTCAGTGAAGACTAATTTAACAAACTCATTAACACAGAATTAACACTAAAGAAGTTCTTGTTCCAGCAGGGATTAGATTTCCATTTGTAAACTGGAAAGACAAGCTTGGATAACTACAAAGCAGAATTGGCCTACTCTCACAGCTCTCCACACCCTAGCAGCCCTGCCTAAATACACGCTGACTGACAAAATGAAAGGAGGGGAGAAGTTAGAACATGTGACTGGCTGAGAGGGAGGTGCAAGCACATGTAAGTTTTTATTCTATTTATCTCCTGTGAGACTTATGCCAGCAAATAGGAAAATAAAAGTAAGGATGGAAGGATGGGGAAAATGCCAAGACTTCAGACAGAAGCTTCAAATAGAAAGCTGAAAGGAACTATAAATTTCAACAGGTACAGACTGACAGGGATTTAGCTCCAAACTCAAATTCTGTCTTCTTGCTTTTCTTTGCCATTAGTTCTCAAGATAATGAAGGAAACATGAGAGTGGCCAGGCATTTCTCCTAAAGCCATGTGAATGATGCTCTGAGAAGGCAGAATCTCTCCAGGCTCACAACCTGAAGTTACTACAGCAACAGAACGTAAAGATGAAAGTTTAGGAGAATCACATGGAAAACAGCTCATGCGCTCAGGGATGAAAATGGGATCTGATATCTTCTTAATGAGGTAAGTTAAAAGAATAGAAACATATAAACCAGTTTTAAATGTTGATATTGACCAATTTCTGGGAAAGAACATAAATAAGCAAAGAGCAGGCTTGCCAGAGGAACAGAGTAAAACAGTAAAGATCTCTGATAACTGCGAGAAACTGCACAGGGCCAGCGCTGGGGTGTAGCAGGCTCAACTGCAGCATCCCCTACGGGAGCTGACTCAAGTCCTGGATGCTCCACTTCTGGTCCAGCTCTCTTACGGCCTGGGGAAGCCGTGGAGAATGGCTCAGGTCCTTGGGCCCTCCACTCACACGGAAGGGCCAGAAGAAAGCCCTGCTTCCCATCTTCAGATCAGCACCAGCTGTTGACATCATTTGGGGAATAAGCCAGCAGATGAAACGATTTCTCACACTCCTTTCTCTTTGTCTCTCCCTCCTCTATAATTATGCCTTTCAAATGAAAATTAAATGTCTTCAAAGAAAAAAAAATTTAAAGAGAAGCTTCACATACACATGTTCATATTTACAAAGACACACACAGGAAGAAAGTCAAAGAGGATCACACATTGTGACGACTGTTAGGTTTGATGATGCTGAATATTGGTAATAGTAACAAGCCTTCCTGAAATTTGGCAGCACTCCTATTTATCACTCTTAACTCTTCATTTCTAGACAATAATGCCTATTTGTGCATGCATATATGTGTGTATGCTGCCTATATTTATATAGATGGTGCCTAGTTTTCAATATACATGCTGCACCCCCAAAAAATACTTATAAGCAGAGTATTAGAAATTACTATCCATTACTTTCAAGTTGGATAAATTGATTTTTGAAGTTAGAAAATTATTACTTCAGTATTCACTAACAGAATTCTAGATGTACTTCTATTATATCACCAAAATATTCATGCACCAAAAATAAATGTATCCTTTAATTCTATTTTTCATAAACTTTTTGAATTATCTCATATATGTCCGCATTAGATGAGAAACTGAAGAATGGTCACCAGTCTGAGTTTAAGCTTGCATATATACAGTGCGTGCCATTTTGGAGAAGGGTTAAAGATGTTAATCATCTGGTCTTCTGATTATCCATCTTTTTATTTATAAAAACTTTCTTAATTCAAATTATTAATTCAAATATCCTATCCATACTGTTAAGTTGTGGCATGATATTAATTATTTTCAACAAATATTAGCAGCCTTCATTGTCAAGCTTAACTATGTACACTGCTGTATATTTTCTTCTTGAAAATTGGTATCACAGAGTTCTATACTTTTTTGCTCTCTTGTTATAAGCAATTTTCTATATAGTGATTATTAAGAACATGAATAAAAACTAAGTGAGACAGATAGGAGCAATGCTATTTACTGTCTATGTAACTCTGCAGGCAAAAATAGAATTTCTTAGTGCCTCAATTTTCTCATCTGTGAAACAAAGTAGAAATAGTGATTTTATTTTGCAGGGCTGCTACAAAAACTCACACAAAACTCTTAGCACAACATTTAGAATATGTTAATGCCAATTAGACATACACTATTACTGAACATGGGATCTTCATTGCACCAAACAGTACATAATATAAACACTGAATTTTTATATTATCTTTAATTTTCTCCTATAGCAAATAGATAAATCTTTATCTTTGTTTCCTTAAATTCAAGCAATAACACATTTTGCCTGAAACCTTCAACTGAAATCGTAATAAGAAGGGATAACAAACAGGACCTATAAGTAAAGGAGTAATCAGAGACTGAGAAGTCTGACAAACTTGGTGGCCTCTCTTTTGGGGATAAGCCCAAGTGACTCCTCAGGACAAGAGTTCGAAAATCACTGGAAAAGCACAAAGCAAAACAAAATTCCCTTAAGGTTAACATGCTGTCACTGGAAGAAACAATGCTGGTGCTGTACCACAGGCAAAGAAGAACAGAAACGTTCGGGACACAAGGTTTTTCATATGTAAGAAGGAATTCAAGCACCACAAACCCTTTCCTTCTGTTACAACAGTGCTAAGAAGCTAAACACAAGATCATTCTGTGACCTCAAAGCAATACAATTAGCCAGCAGAATTTAATGTTACTAGATCTAACAATCCACAAACAGGCTAGAATGTACATGCGCCCATGTGGCCATAGTTTGAGCCATATTAGGCTAATCTTCTATGCATCTCTAGCTTTTTTTTTTCTTTCTCCTTTTCATCTCTAGCTTTAAAGTTTCATTTATTTAGTTTTATGTATTTGAAAGAGATGGTGAGCAAACAGAACACAGAAAGGAACATCTTAAAATGCCCACAACAGCTGCAGTGGGGCCCAGCTGAATCCAGAAGCCTGGAATTCATTCTCAGTCTTCCATGGGGACACAGGACCCAAGTCCTCGAGGCATCACCCATGTAGCAAAAACAAGAGGCAAGATCAAAAGTGCAGTGAGGGCGGGAACTCATGCACTACAATGCTGGAGACAGTCATCTAAACCACTAGGCCAGTGCCTGCCCTTCTTTGAGTCCTGTTATGTCATCACTCCAAACCAACCTGTTGACAAGCTTAAGAGTCAAGAGTCCAATTACAATTGAACTGGAAATGTTCCACAGCAAATACTGCAAATTTCAGTAGAAGTTCATAACATGACTTTCTGTCAATTTGTAACTACTGAAATTTTGCCTCTGTATTGTAAAATATCCATACATTTTTCAAAATTCAAATAAGCCAACATTTTTTTTCTAAACATGAGGCACAGATAAAACTATCCAGGCTGTTTTAAACCGAATAGGTTCTATCAGAAGACAACCAGATCAGTACTAACATCCAGGTTTTTGAAAAGCAATCAACCCTGTTTAAAAAGCCAATAAAATAAAACACAAGAGTTGGCTCAGTGTTCCTTTAAAAGAAAACCTTTATGAAGATGTGAAATACTGAAACAGCAATATAAAGCAAAACAATATTAAGCAAACAATATAAATTATATGATAGAAAACCAACAATAGAAATGACAAATCTTAAACTTCTCAAGAGTATGCCAGAGTTGAGACTGTTCTGAAATTATTCAAGCCAGCTCTGGCAGTTCAAACAGGTGTCCCAGGGAATGTCACTTGATCTAATGCCTCCTTGGTTTCGTCAGTCATACTGACACTGAGGCCAGGGACTAGAATTGTGCTTTGAGTAGCTCTCTGAAATGACCACAATCTTTTCAAGCTGCTTCAGCATTTGAGCGCAGGCAAATGTGCTATGTTAATTACTGTTATGTGATCCTGCCATGAACTAATCCCCATATGCATTCACTTCCTAAGTAAATGAAACTTCAATACTTGAATAATAAAAAGTGCTGAATAATCCAGAGCAATATAAAGTTTTACATATGAAGAAGCAATAAGTGAGCTGCCTTATTAGCATACCATATATTTACTTCACATGGCAGGATGACCACACATTAAAATCGTATCCTGGTCTAGTACTAAATTTGAAACCACAGCAGGCATGGTTAGTGAATATAACCTCTACTTTGATCTTCATTATTTCTCTATATGAAGAAAGGTTTTCAGAGTTACTGGTGATGGCAATTACAGAAGTCACAGAATTTCATAATCAGACAATGTGCGTTAGCAACTGAAGTGGTTTCCCACTTTAACTCATTCACTAACTACTTGCTTAGAGTAGCACACACAAATAACAGCCGTGATTATTTTCATAAAAGATATTCTTATCCAACAAGCAGGATCCCCAAACATGAATCTGGGTAAACAGGGTATTAAAACTTAAGGAATCTATCACAAATCAGAGTTTTTCTTTCGTTAATATTAGGCCTAAAATATAACAACCAATCACAAGTAGAAATAAAATACCATTGCCTTATTTACCAAGATAAGACAGCACTGGACTACATTTTATGTTGGTTTAAATATTTTTGTAATGGAGTAACTTAGGAGAACTTTTAGGAAAATCATTCTAACCTAACTGACATGATGGTTTTAAGATAAATGGATCTATAACTGAACATGATCTTCAGTTAAATATTACTGACTGCATTCTGGCTATTAGATACCGCACTAGACTTCACAACTCTACTAAATTGCCCCTTCTGCTCATTACTCGGTTAACAGAATTCCTACTACTGGTTGTTTCTCACTAAGTGGGTACTCATTCTGATAAATATAATTTAAGTGAAAAATGACAGCACAGAAAATACCAGATCATGATTTTATTTCTGAAAAACAATATCTGTCATTACATTCTATATCCTTTTCTGTTTTTTAAGTCTGAAATAAAATATTAATGTTGGTTATCTACCGGGAACATGTAGATACTTTACGTAGCAATACTATGTGAAGCAATAATTATTTATAGGGAGGAAACCAAGTTAAATATTACTCTAATATTCAATTTCATAGAAGCCAGCATCAACTATTTCAAAATGTGACCAATTGAAAGAGGAGAGCTTGGGTAATCGTTTATTACTTCCAGTGAGGCATTTTTAACAGGATATCCGCCATCCACATTCATACTTACAACTCAATATTAAAGCCATTTATTAAAAATGCCTAGGGATTTAATAAGTTCAAGAATAGTACACTTACTTAAGATCTCTGAGCCTTTTTCCTTACAATTTAAATGATAATAAGTCAGATTTGAACAAAACATATTTTTCATGTTTTTAATTTTTATTTTTTTAATGATGACATGGTTGATCAGAGTGGGAAAGATCAAGGTTTAGGGAAAATTCGGTAAACTCACTGTTTCCAATTTTGCTATTTCTTCTTGCTGTTTCTGGGGGAAGGGAAAGAGACAAAGGGGGGGGAAACCTCTCACGACTTTCCACATGTCCCAGTACCCAGGGATGAGGAACTGCCACCTCATATCAACCCAGAGTCTCAATGTGTACATATTCCGAGGGTTCTGTCCAAGTGGTTTGGAGAGTTCTGAAATACTGTCTAATTCACTGGTCCAAGGATGATGTCACCTGCCAATGTCCATTGGCTGACACAGTAAACCTCAAATCTCCATTCACTGAGATTTTTTGCCATCATCATTTGACTGAGGTTAACTTGTCCAGTTAAACAAAACACATTTTCAAGAAGCAGGTTGTAACCTAAGCTAATATGTTGAAACATCGTGCAACATGTTTGCAGGTAGTTACATTTTCCACCATGTAGTTATCTGAAAATCCAATCCTGTTTTTTCTGGGGTTCGAAACTTTTTATTTTGTGTTATTAACTCCTTTCATCTAAATGAAAGGCTCACTTTTACAGTCTGTAAATCAACAAAATTAGAATAAATGATCTTTAGGGTTCCTTAAAGTTTTATATTTTTACTTCTCTGAAGACCTATATTAATCACTCTTTTTCCTTGGTTTGGATAGGATTTCATAACTGACACAACCAGTAATTTTAGTTTTCACAAAGCCCAGACATAATGTTCATTGAAACAGATTCTAATGGAAATACTCATATATTCATATGTATTAATGTCAGTAATATCACATTCAGAATTATAGCAAGAACACTTTCACTGTTAAGTATATCAAATATTTCAGTTTTAAACAAACCAGCACTGGTACTAAGCATTTTCAGGAAAAGTTCAGGAAACAGGTTACTCACCGGATGACCTGGTTACAGTGGGCACACATTGGGGTTCGTTTTCCTGCAGGGATATGCTCCGCTCTCTGCACTAACGTATCCTGGTCGCCCGGCTGGGGCTGACCCACAGCGGAGCCAACTGGGGCCCCTGGGCCTGAGGAAGCCACATTGCTTGAGATTTTTCCAGTGGAAGGTGCTGTGAGGAAAAACATGAACAATCAAACTTTTCTAACAATCAAATAATAATTTGTAGAATATCACTCATTGACTCACATTTATGATAAGGCAGAGAGACTGAGTAATAATTACACAGATGAAGAAAAAAGCAAAGATTACAACGCAGTAAGAGTTATGACAAATGAATGAATCAGTTCCTGTAGGCAAAGCAGATAGTTCTACTTCCAACAGGAGTAAATACTGATGGTGGGACATATCTGGTTATTTAGATAACTCTGTAAAACATGAATCAGATTTAATTTCAAATATATCATAGCACACTGAAGACAACTCCAAGAAAAACAAATTCATATGTTCTTTCCTTCAATTACATTTTCTAAGTGGATCATGCAAGCAGTCATTGAGGCACGTAAGGTGACTGTTTAAAAATCATCCTTGATCCATCCTCACCCTCAGCTTTGCTAACAACACAGTTCTTGATTTGGCACCCTCTTTTCCATTTCTATCACATGGGCCTGGCTTAGGTCTTTAATCTCTAACATAAACTAAATGTGCTAAAATGTTCCACAACCTTTAAGTTTGTCCTCCTGATCAACACTACAACTAAAATCTCAACCATAACTGTATGGAGCAAAACAAGAATCCCTCTATTGTCTAGCTGTTCAAAATACTCTGCGCCCCTAGGTACTACATGCTGCACTAACTTAAAAAATGGTTGCAAAAGTCCTCCTATCCACTATCAGAAAACTGTACAATGGGAAAATTATTATTTAATCAACTAAAAAGGTTTCAAATTGCCTTAAAAATGTTTTTGGTCTTTTAGAGGATGACTTACAGAGACTGATTAGGTTCAGGATTTCAAACAGTGGGAAAAGTTACCAATTGGAAAATCTGAAAGACCTCAAAGACAGTCAAATCGTTTCATCTGCCATATGTCTTCATTTTATCACATTATCTATGCATAAGCCTCAAAGTACTAAGTCACTGTTACACTTTTAGCCATAAAAGAGTGCAGTAATTCTCCATCAGTCACTGCAAAAGAGGACATAATCCATCTGGCCCATGCCTCAAGGAGAAGGTATGTGGGGAACGGATTTAACATGAGAAGCCCTTCCTAAGTGCAAAACATGTGACTGTATCTTAAACACATGTAAAAAGCCTTTAAACTAACTACTGCTTTTACTGTCTTGGGGGAAAAAGCCTTCGTTTCTGCTATTTCTCCATATTCACCACTTTGACTATGATGGAAATTCTCACACTTCCATCTGTGGTGGTTTTCTAGCACACTGGCCTGCACACAGAGCTATGTAGGCCTTACTAATCACCAAGTTCCCAAGTAACAGCTCTTTCCCATGGGAATAAATGGGAGCTTCATGTCTTCAGACTGTACTTCTCACTACTCTGCCACAAGAATGGGTAATCTAGGAGCAGTCAAGGGCCAACCTCCTGACTTCTGCCTCTTTGAATTCGTTGGGATAGGAAGGCATAAGAAGGTGAAGACTTGAGAGATGGGGAGAGCCACAAGGTGAATCCTGCTTCTACAACGTTAAAGAGAACTGTGATACCACACAGAGGAAAGCCACGGGAAACACACAGTGAATGAAATTCTTCAAATATATTGAATCCATGGTAAAAAAAAAAATCATCTACTTTCACTAGCAAAAAAAAAAAAAAGAAACTCGATATTTTTTTCTTCTTTTAAATTCTAGCATGACAATTAAACAGAAGCAGTGACTCATTCTCATTTCAAAACTGGGACTCTTAAGTCACAGAAAGTCCAAGAGACTTATTCTAATGAATGAGTCAATGGCTTAATGAGAACAGTAGGAAGAAATTAGTTCTTGACTCCAGATTTCCTTTTCAAGCTGAATCTTGAGTAACTTTCATTAAATTTGGCTTTTTTGGTGAGTAATCTTTATCCCACTGGGATCTTGTTTAAAACTTTTTTTTTTTCATAACAAATGTATTTCAGCACCACAAAACTCAACTATAAACCCTATGATTCCAAACCAGCAATGTTAGTGAGAATCTCTTTAATTTTAAAACTGTTTGTCTGCTAAAGGTTATTTCCTTATTTTTCAAATCCATGAATGTAAAATCTAAGATTATCAAGATTATATAATTCAGTGAAAAAACGCAGCAGTGCATTAGAATGATTCTTCATTATATAATATATAAATTTGTCAAGGTAACCAAGTAAAGTATACTGAATACATTTTACACTGAGATGCCAGTTGTTACATATTGATCACCAGGATACATCTGAGAATCCAAAGAAACAATACAAATCCTTGGTTCAATAAGTAAAGTTTAATTTACCGCAAAGCAATTGCAATAAAATATTTTTAGATAAAGACTAACAGTTGGCTATAAGGATTTTTTAAAAAAATTAAGTCAAATAATATTGATTAATTTGCTGTTCTGGGGGAGACTTTTACAACATGGAAGACATGGTGAAACTTCTTTAGTTAGAGAGATCTTAATTGCATTTTTCCTAGGAGATGAAAGATTCAGCAATTATAGCTAATACAAAGTTTAAGTTATCTTATCCTGATCTTTAATTTCTAATCATTCCAAGTTCCTCAGTAGGTAATTACCTGTCATTCAAATAACCTCTGCACCAATAGGTGACATAAGTACATTACTTAAGGGCATGTATGCAACTGTGCTGGAGTTTTATGTATGTGTTACATAATACATAAAAATTAGAAATTATCCACTTGTTCTGTTCTTCACAAATAGCTAAGCTCCCTAAAAGGTCTTTGTTTATGAACATAATGGCTTCCATTGAGAGTTCCACAAGTTAAGATCAATAGAGTGCCCCAGCAGCACACTGTCTAAGGTCTGTGGAAACAGATGTGTTTAAAATATATTAAGAATAACATGGGCTCTTTGATGTTTTCCTGTTCACAAATGGCTTTTGATTCCAAACCTATGAACTATTTTAAAGTCGTTTATAATGCACACATTAAGACTCTACTTGAAAAGGCATGAAATTAATCAGTTGATTCTTTGGTTCAAATAATATTAAGTGACTATTAGGTGAAACAATCCTACGTTATGCAAATTTTACTTGTAAACGTAGCATAAGTGTACTGGAGTTGTAGGCGGTTATGTTAAGGAACAAACAAGTTACAACAACTGCTGCTAATCTAGTCTACAGTGAAGTACCTTGACTCTATCTATGAAGTGCTTTTCTACTGATGCACAGGGTCCTTCAGCGCGACAGCAAGCCTGGAGATGGGAACTGCTCATGAACAAAAATCCTAACTGGATGATGTCTTCTCAGCTCTACAGCACATCTAGTTTGAGACACCATCATCCTTTGCACTCACTGCCAATAGATCTGGTTTCCATGTTGACACCAACACAGAAGCCAGACCATGCTACTTCTCTACTAAAATGCTCCAACAGCTCCTGTCCAACTCACAGTAAGTCCAAAATTTCTTCTAAAGGTTTAGAATTCCATATATTAGGGCCTGGTGCAGTATCCTAGAGGCTAAAGTCCTCGCCTTGCATGCACCAGAATCCCATATGGGCACCAGTTCTAATCCCGGCAACCCTGCTTCCCATCCAGCTCGCTGCCTGTGGCCTGGAAAAACAGTCCAGGATGGCCCAAGGCCTTGGAACCTGGTACCCCTATGGGAGACCTGGAGGAGGCTCCTGGCTTCAGATGGCACAGCTCTGGCCATTGCACTCGGGGAATAAATCAATGGATGGAAGATCTTCCTCTCTGTATATCTGACTTTCCAATAAAAAACAAAATAAATCTTTAAAAAAAATTACATACATTCACACTTAAATTCCCTATAGAATCTGATCTGTTTTCTCCCACCTGATCGCCTGTCATTCTACCTCTTGCCTGCCATACACTGCACACAAGGAGCTCTTGAGGTCATTAAAATGATCTAATTCAGGGTCTTTACATTTTCTATGTCCTCTACCTGGCAGTCTTCTCTGGAGCTGTTCACATGGCTTGCTCCCCCATCTCCTTCAGGTCTCTGCCAAAAGGGCCATACTAACAATGTGCTTTCCCTGGTCACCTTGCAGAAAAAACCATGCTCATCCACACAAAGCAGCAGTTCCCTATGCTCCTTGGCTGCTTTTCCTTCCTCCAGAGCCCTATCTCTAATATCTGACATTCCTTTCTGTGTTGTTATTTACATACATAGAGGGAGAGAGAAAAGGAAAGCGCTTGTACTTTCAACTGCTGGTTTACTCTCCCAATACATACAGTGGCCAAGGCTGAAGTTGGGAGGCAAGAACTGGGAGCCAGGAGCCAGGAGCCAGGAGCCAGGAGCCAGGAGCCAGAGGCCAGGGGCCAGGGGCCAGGGGCCAGAAACTCAATCCTGGTCTCCCGTGTGGGTGGCCAGCAGCCAACTATTCCAGCCATGATTGCTGCTTTCCAGAACCGGCACTAGCAGGAAGCCAGACGTGGGAACTGAGCCAGGACTTGAACCCAGGCACTCTGATACTGGATGTGGACATACCAACCCAGGATTGAGCAGCGATGCCAAAGGCCCACTGCTTACACGCTCTGTAAATGATCTGCCTCACCATAACCTGAGAACAGGGACACTGTCGGCTCTGATCACTGCTAAATCCCTATGCTTGGTTTTGGCTCAATAAATCTTTCTTTAAGGAAAGAATAGGATGGGACTAAAAAGCAACAGGAAGGAGAAAATGGATTGTCTTCCTAAATTAGAAACAAGGAACCAATCAGACTGTCAGAGATCTACCAAATGGACTTGAAGAAGCAGATGGGTCCTTGACTAATATTTGACTTCTAACAAGTATCCTAATGACAATGAACTATAATATTCAAGTATTGATAAATCATAATATAACTCAATATCATATTTAATATGATGTATAAATAATATGATACATTTTAAATTCAGGAGTTCACAATGATTCCACAATTACAAAAACCTACATTGATCATCTTTAGAGGATGTTAACGCATCAATTCACTATTTTAAAACTCAGAACAATTTAGTGAAAGAAAAGAACCCGCCTCTGATAGTCATCACTTTGTAAATGAACATGTTTCATTTCTATCTTACTGATTCACCAGCTACCGCAGAACTATATTGAAAAAATTCTATATAATTTTAGGATGACTTCTACAATCAGTATTCTTTTAAAAAAGCACAACCATAGATCATGATCAAACTTAAAAGTTCCCTTAACTAGTCAGTTTTAAATAATTATCTTCTGGCCCAGTTTCCTATTGTTATTTAATACTTTAGCAAACCATTAATTTTGTTATCTAGCAGTTCTCCTCGAGAAGTGCTGGGTCAAAACAGTGTGGGAAAGAAGGAATTTATTTTTGAATATTTGGGGGAAATATATTTCCTGGTTTCTAGAGGCCACTGGAATTCCCTGGGTCATGGCCCCTTCTGCCACTTTTAAAGCCAACAACAGCAGATCAAGTTTGTTTCCAAATGGACTCACCTGGACTCTCCCCTTTCCACTTTCAGAAACATTTGCAATTTATGTTGGGTCCCACCAGGATAATCTCTTTATCCTGAGTTCACCTGATAAACCATCTTAATTCCATTTTCACCCTTAATTCCCCTTTCCCACACAACATAGCATATTCACAGGTGTGTACAAGCATTAATCTCCTACCATATATCTTCTAACTCAGTATGAATTAGGATTTTAAAAAAATCCATTTATTACACTCTCTCAGTTACAACTGCCTCCATCTTGCCACTGCTTGCAACACTCACGTGGAAGAAATCAAGCCTCCAGCTATCCATTTACAGCTGTCTCTCTATCAAAAGACATATCAAGAATATAAAGCTCAGAAAGGATAACTGATGTGCCCAGTTACTTACAGAACAACAAAATCAACAAGTATTTTTTGGAAAGCTACTGTGTACAAAACAGCACTCTGGGTTTTACAGCAATCAACAAAAAGAGACACCATTTCTTTACATCCTGCAGTTTAAAAAAGATAACAGACCATAAACAACTGAGTTAGAGTGGGGTAAGTGCTAGAAAGAGGGAGGCATTTACTTAACACAGATATTTATCTCTTCATCAAGTAGAAACTGATATGTGTGTGGCAGGCCCTATGCCCTGGATGAGTCCACACAAGAGGACAGAGCACGTGTGGTCCCTTCTTCACAGAGCAAAAAGTCTCGCTCTTTTTTTTTTTTTTTTAAGTTTAAGGTACCTGTGGTTCCTTCCCTAAGTATCTGAAATATATGACCTCAGGAAAAATATCTGACTGCAAGAACTGATTCAGAGTTCTCAGCACATTGATGAGATCTCAGTTACTGAGCCAATGGCACAGCTTATGGACAGTTCAACACGGAAACAGAAGAGCTCCTCAGGCAGAAAGCTAGTAACCTATGCTAGGTGCCAAGAGAGGAAGGACAAAACCAGGACAGTACAGCAGGGAAGCCAACAGAGAGGGCAGTGGAGAACTGATTCCCAAACCATGTTCCTATGGAGCCATTCATCAAGCACCTATTCCATGCCAAGTACTTCGCCAGGCACTGCTGTGTGAAGGCAGGTCTCCTCATATATGATCTCCTCTAGCTAGATACTGATTTCTGGGACAGCTCTGAGAAGGGGATGGTGATACTATGATCTCTGCTATCTTAATGTCCTTACTGTGTCTGCTCGAATAAATTTAGGGATGATGTATGGAACCACTACTTTTAATTTGCCCTGGGGTCCCTAATAACTTCACTTGAAATTTTTTTTTTACCTGTTTCTCTTTTCTTTTCTTAAAGACTTATTTATTTTTATTGGAAAGTCAGATATGTAAAGAGAGGAGGAGAGACAGAGAGGAAGATTGTTCCTCCGATGATTCATGCCCCAAGTGGCCGCAACGACCGGAGCTACACCGATCCTTAGCCAGTAGCCAGGAACTTCCTCCAGATCTCCCATGTGGGTGCAGGGTCCCAAGGCTTTGGGGTGTCCTCAACTGCTTTCCCAGGCCACAAACAGGGAGCTGGATGGGAAGCAGGGCTGTTGGGATTAGAACCGGCACCCATATGGGATCCTGGTGCATGCAAGGTGAGGACTTTAGCCTCTAGGCTACTGTGTCGGACCTATAACTTCACTTTTAACTCATCGTGCATTCTGTACAAGATCAGTACCCTATGAATACATTAGTTTCTTTGCCTCAACTTGGCTTCTCACACTTTTTAACCACTATAATTAACATTTAAAAGTTTTCTGAAAATACACACATATGAAGCTAGATTCTTTTCATTGTGAGACAAATGTAATAGAATTGCTTAAAAAAGAAACATGATTGTAAATTTAATACTTGGCTAAGGACCAAGTAGATTCACATACTCGACCCATTTTGTTGTACAGCCTGCACACTGGTGAAATATGAGCACATCCCCTAAAATGTCTGTACCCAAATAAGGCAGCAACAAAATCACTGGGACAACTCTACAGAGAATCATAAAATGCTTTTGTTGGTTTCCTACTAAAAAAAAATTGTAATATTTCATTCTCGTTGAGACAAAGTAGGACTAATATTGAAAACACCAACTAACTCTAATGCTCTCCCCCAAAAGGAAAGAATAGTAAGGGTCCCCACAAGACAGAAGCATGTGAGTTTATGGTGTGAAAAACAACTGGCTTGACAGCAGGGAGTGTTCCTGTGAAAACCAGTGCAGCTAATGTGTGCTTGTATAAATAACTGGGCAACATCAAAGTGACATTCTGGCACTCTGCAGGAAAAAATGTATTGTAATTCAACATCTCAGAGAGTATGTTCTCCCAAGTATGGTAGAAATTTTACACATCCTAAATCGGGCAGCAGGGATGGCAACATGTTTGCATACTATCACATACAGCAAGAGCTTTCCTCTCTGCCCCTTCCCTAACCAGCTCAGACAGATGGTGGCCAAGAGAAGCTTAGAATCTGTGCATTTTGTCTGTCAGGCCCTTTATGTTGAAAGCAGAAACAACCGCCTACTCTTAATAATCCAAGCATGAAATCATATCCAATAAAAATGGAGAAAGTTAAGCCAAGATCTGGGATCAGAGGATGTTCTGACAGGGTTTGTGTAGCTTTTATTAAATGGAATCAAGGATTTTTTTTAAAACTCGATGATCAAAAGTAAAATTGAACAGATTAAACTATTATCATTTCTCTAAGCAGTGGAGAATGCTGGTATGTCTGCCATAAAGAATTGGAACAGGTGCACCCAAGGCTAAGTATCAAATATTTCTGCCACTTCAGGAGGTTAGTTTCTTCCATTAGCAACCAGACTTTCAACTTTAAGAACTTGGATTATACTGGATCTTGAGTGTCTTAATTACAGTGAGTGTGGGGACTTCGGTTAGGTTCCGTTGTCTTTTTAATTTCTTATATCACACATCATCAAAATTCAGTATATGCAGAGTCGGCTTTTCCTCACTATTAATTAACTCTACATAGAACATCTCCACTCAGAGTTACAAGTGAAATGAATCTAATATGTGCCTTCAAAATAGAGATCTTAATTCATCCAGTTTTGCCGCCATTCAACTAAAAATGAAAAGTTATTCTTTTATCACAATATACACAGTATTTTCTAATCAGTCTATCTTAATACTACTGTTTTAACTTCTAATTCTATAATGGGAAAATAAGTCCTTAGAAGTCCAGTAGCCAACCACAGCAAGGAACAAACAGTTAAGATAAAACAAAAGTCAAAGAACATAAAGAGGTAAAACTAAAGCAAGATACACTACTTGAGAAACTAAAAGGGATCATCAATAAACTTGAACAGATTCTCTGCACTGAGTATTTGAAGCATTCAAATGGTAGAATTCTGCACATATTTCAATGAGAAATCTGTTAAGGACATACATTCAAGTATTTTATACTCACAATGCATCTGAATTCTGGCAAGACAAATAACATAAAATATGTATGAATTTGCTTTTATCATTTTCTCAACTTTCATCTATTATATTTTTGAGATAGTCTAACTTCAGAAATAAATGAAAAGTTATTACATATTTTACTCACTCACATAAACAGAATCGGGTGGCCAAAATACAATGCAAAACATAACATGAAGCAGAAAGGAAAAAAATATTTAAAAAAAAAATCTTATGTCAAGTAATCTAAAACGTCTCAAAGGCGAAATATCAGATGCTGTAAAATACACAGATCGAAGTCAAGGCCTATTTTTATTACAGCTTCTTGAAGCTTAAAAGGCTTCATTTAGATCCATTACAATCACAGTCGGACAGATTTTACCTACCTGTTTAAAAAAGAAAGCATCCACTTATTTGATAACAACTTCGATAATATACAAAGAGGTCTTTAAAAAGTTCATAGAAAATGTATATTATGATAACAATCTCTAGATGCACATCTTTTTGCACCAAAATAAATTTATCTTATTTCTATTTTCCCATGAACTTTTTTTTGAAGTGTGTTCACAAATGTTTCAGATCTAGGAATTCTTCTGGTATGAGATACATTCAAGAAAGGATACATGCTGCTCAAGAGATAATCACTTTGAGGGTGACAGAGACAAAGTGGGAAGAGGCTGCCGCTTGGGATTAGTGCTTCCCAGCTGCTCTTGGCTCCCAATAAAATCTGCAGTCCCTGTGTAGAATTATCACATGTTATTTCCCTTCTTCACATGGTTTTAACACATGGTTAACAATAAGTTTTTCTATAAAGGAGCCACTGTGGGCCTTATGAACTCTTGTGCAGCTATTCAACTCTGCCACTGCAATATGAAAGCACCTCCAGGAAATATGCAAACAAATGGGCATAGCTGTGCTCCAATAATTCTACCGATAAAACTCAAGCACTTGGACAATGTAACCAAGGGCCATCGTCTGCCAAGCCCTAGCTTAAAACAGGCACATCAATTAATAAAAAGTAATGATTCTTTATGAAAAACATCAATGAGTAAAAGTAGATATCCTCCTTTATAAAACATTTAATATTTTAATCCAGAGATAAAAAGAAACGGGGAAAAGAAGAGCGTGCACAGATGTGCACTTGTATCAGCCTTGGAAAGCTTCCAGCATGGATATAAATGCCAATAAAAGAACATTTGGAGAAAAAGGAAGCAGGCAGCTTAATGGCTGTTTCTTTCACGTTTTCTTATCTGAGAGCCATTATTCTTCACAAGTAGAACAAGGATCTGCTTGCTTTACCAGCACAGAGAGCAGGTCTTCATGCTTCACACCCGTCGTGACTATGGATAGCTCTACTCAGGCCTTGATGGCAAGAGGACTGCTTAGCTTAATGATGCCAAAATGCAGGGGAGCAGATGGCAGTAAAACACCATTAGAAGACATGAAATACATAAACTGGTAGCAGTTTACTTATTCATATAAAATTTTAAAATGGAGCCAATAAATCTATCCATCTTAGCTAAACAAATCTAGTTATCCCGATTTATTACTGTAGTGCAAAGCCTACAATGAAATTTGGGATGGTTGTAGAAACTGTAATTTCCCTTTTCACCCCTATCTCCTTCACATTTCAAATAAAAGATAGAATTTATGTCCACTTACACTGGGGCGCACATTACTCAGTCTTTGATCTAATCAAATCTCACACATATATTTGAGTTTTCCTCAAAACAAAACAACAAAACACCACACACCCATTACGCTACATCAGAGAGTGAGACAAAGAGTTACATTATCTGGATTCTTAGCTAAGTGATATAAATTCCAAAGATGGAATTTAGGTGCAAAGCAATGTGACTTGAAATGGATCCTAGCAGTTGCTAGTCAGTTCCTTCTCCTAGTCAAGTCCAGAATCCTTTCCTGCCCACTCTGAAAATCTGTCCTCCTCGCCTGTATCCACTGATGCTATCTATGATCCAGAAAAGCATTCAGAAAATAATGGCTGGCTTCAATTCAGTACAGGACGCTGGTCAATTCTTTTGACATCTCTCAGGCTCACTTTAATTTAAAATCTTAGTGATACTGTTTTACTATGCGATCTTAAAACTGAAAGTCTTACAAACACACACACACACACACACACACACACCACCACCACCACCACCACCACCACCACCACCACCACCACCACCACCATCACCACCACCAGCACCAGAAAAACTTTACAACTACTAATCCATGATGTGTACCACTGTACTGCAAATGAGGCAGTTTTTTGTCTTTTAAGTTGCCCACTGTGTTTATGGGTTCCAAATTTCCAAACGGAAATGATGAATATCTCTGATATCAGGGTGCAACAGCTTAGGTCATCCCAATATTCATTTTGAAAACTAAGTATGTGTGGGGGCCAGTGTTGTGGTAGAGCAGGTAAAGCCACCACCTGTGACACTGGATCCCATTATCAGAACACTAGTCAGAGTTGGCTGCTCTGCTTCCCATCCATCCATCTGCTAACCACTGGGAAGTCAGGAGATGATGGCCAAGGGCCTGGGGCCCTGCCAAACAAGGGGAAGGCCCAGATGGAGGTCCTGGCTCCTGGCTTCATCCTGGCCCTGTCCAGAATCACTGTGGCATTTGGCATTTGAACCAAAGGACAGAGGATTTCTCTCTCTCTTTTTCCTCCTCTGTCGCTCTGGTTTTCAAATAAAAAAAAAAATTCTTTTAAAAGTTTATGTTCTCACCAATCATTCAGTAGTTATTTAACTTCATGCTGTTGCAAAATTTTTAACTTTATTCCTGTTGTTGATTTTGTTTTATGGCTTTTCATATAAAGGGATGTATAGTAACTATTCAATAGAGACTATCATATCCAGATGTGAGGATACAATGCAGTATGCATCTCTATTTCCAAATCAAAGGTGGATTCCCAATGAAACTGTTAACTATATCTTGACAATAGGATGATGGATTCTCTGCCATTGTCCATTCTCCGCAATGTCAGGATAGACTTAAATAGCAGAATGATGGATTTAGGACTGCTAATGAAGGACCAAACTATTGTCATAATATAGAGGAAATCAGTGTGTAGGGGGTAGAGTTTGGGGAAAGGCTAAGAGAAATCCCAGAACTTACGGAATTATATCATAAAATTAAAAAATAGAACAAAATATTTTAAAAGTTTGTGTTATTTTCTGTTTTTCATTTGATCAAAATAAATTAATGGCTGTCTCCATGGACACATTTAATAAATAAAAGTAAAAAACAAAAATCTACCACATCTGGCCAATATTAGGGCACGTGAAAGTAAACAGCACTCAGTTTGGAGTTTAGTGTGTAAGATTTAATGGGATGGGTCTGAGTCCCAGCTGCTCCGCTCCTGATCCAGCTCTCTGGGTATGCAGCTCGCTCCTAACGTTCCTGGGAAGCAGGAGCAGAGAGCTCCAGGGTTTAAGTCCCAACAACCACGTAGGAGATCTGAACAGGACTACCTGGTTCCTGGTGTGGGTTTGGCTTAGCCCCAGCTGTTGTAACATCTGATTTAACAGATGGAAGACCTCTGCTGTTCCCCCTCTGTAGCATTATTGTGACACATCATAAGCAACGCGATTAAAGAGAGCCAAGATTTCACTGCTGGACAACGCTAACTGCTGGAAAAGAACACACACAATTCTGCTTCAAATAGCCCTATGAAATAAAGTGATATTGTTTCCTGTAGAAAATGTCTGATTAGACATGAGCTCATATACAGTTTAATATTTTGAATAAGAAATAGGTCATCTATTTGCTTTTATGTTGGCAAAGTTTAATGACAAGAAATAATGAAGAAAGCAAATCCCAGGCACCAGGTAAGCAGTTCAGTAAAGAACTGAGAGGCAGGAACAGGTTGTAATTATTATAGATACAGTGTTAGCGTATTTATTTATCATCGTTACAGATGGGCTTGAAATCCACATACTGTGAAAGTGAGAAGGAGAAAAAACTCTGTAATTAATTCAAAAATCGAAAGACTTTGGCACTTAAAGTTTTCTGAATTATATACCAATAAGATAATTTCATTTCCGACCAACGGCTGGAAGACACAGGCAGCTCAAGGTGTCTATGTCCAGAGCAGGCACGCAGCCCAGCAATTACACAGCGTTTATCTTGATCCCTGACTCCTGCTCTTAGTGCCAGGTTCCTGCCAGTGAACCCCTGGAAGGCAGGGGAGACGGCTCAGGTAACCGGGCTCCTGTCACCCACACAGGAGGCCTAGGCCGCACTGCTTGCTCCCAGCTGCAGTCATGCAGGGACCTGTGGTGAGACCCAGTGAACAGAGAAGTTTTCTTTTGCTCCCTCTCTCTCAAACAAGTAAACTAAAATGTCTATTTCCATGGCAACACGCTATACAGTATTTTCTGCAAAACCAAAGAACATAATGAGAATCAAGCAAGGCTGCCAATCTCACATTTGCAACTATGAATAATGAAATAAATCCCACTCACCTGAGGAAAGGCTGCATAAACTTGCATAAACATATGGAACAAATATCAATACCCATCATAATTATGTTACACAAGTAAGCTTCAACTTATTTCTCAAAGTGGAAGTATAGTACAAGATACAATGAAGCCATGTTTATACGCTATATTGGACAAATTACACCGCACAGAAGACATAAAGCTACGTTCATTCTATTTTCTGTGCTATGGCCCAGACTGCTCAGAGCCCAGTCTAGTTTCTTCGAGATGCCAGGGTTTTAACAGACTGCAGTCCTGTTCCTGGGCCAGCAGTGACTCAAGTGCGAGTACCCTGCGGTTCTGTCACTCCCTTTCCTGTCCCTGCCAGGGATGATACTCACTATCATGTTACCTATTCTGGATTATCTCAACAACTTCTTAAACAGTCTCCCAAGCCTAACCTCTGCATTAAATGAATCCATAGTGATCTTCCAAATACATTAAGGCTAGGCAGAGTCCCTCCCCCGCCCCGGCTGAGGATCTTTGAATAATGCCAGTCTAAGCTTTGCTTCCCAGCTCACAGGTTTTTAAATAGCTCCTTTCCAGCACCAAGTCCAGACTCTCTGAGCAGGCCCCCACACACGCACCCACCTTTCCCTAACCACTAGTCAATCCTAAACAGTTTGCCATCCCTTTCAGAAGCCAAATTCTCTCCGAGGTTTACGTGTTTCGTTCTCTCCACCATGTGGTCTCTTTCTAAAGATGTTTAAGGCTTCTGTTCACAACATGATTTTTCTTCAGGTACAATCATTAAGTTTCTAGTCTTTCCTAAAATGAGACTTTGTTACACACAAAATATATTTTCTACCCCAAGACTGCATCCTTGGAACTTTACCCGGTCTCCTGTTTCCATTGATACAAACCTCACTGCCTTCTGACCTGGGACTTGCAGTCTACTGGCTTTTCTGCATTGTTTTGGTGCTCTGCTTCCCAATGAACCTGCCCACTGTGTGCTAACACAGCCCTAAGCGTCCTGCCATGCAATGCTGCTTGGTTCTTTACACGTCATAAATTCTCATTTTCTGTGAGGGAAGAAAAATTGTTATCATAGGCCCTTAGAACAATTGTTACTCATTTCTTAAAATCTCTGACAATAACACAGTATTAGTTATCCTACTGCCAACACTCACAATTGCTAAGTCTCATGGGAGTTTCACATCCCGAGTGAGTGGGCTTCCCTTCTCCATGAACAGTATGTATTTCCACCTTTCTTCAATGACCACAATAGACATTTGAAGCCCATAGGAGGACAGAAGGATATTCTAACAATTGAATTAGATGTCCTTCAATAAGTTCGATGACTCTGACTTCCGCAGTAAGACAAGCTGCCAATCACCGACACTTTCAGGACATTTATTGAGGGCTCATAAACTGTGCCAGGTATTGTGTGGGGCTATAAAACTAAGATTAGTGACTTTTGCTCCCTATCCTTAAGGGGACATAAAAACAGTAGTGAAAGACCCATATGTAAACAATTAAAATGAACACAGTGAATGTCAATGATAAAGACATAAACAAAACTTTGTAGGAACACACAGCAAGAAAACGCAACTATTTAGAGGGCTCCGGGAAGCTCTGTAGAGAAGGTGACATGTGGGCTTCAGGGGTGAATAGAAGTTTGTTAGGGGTACAGGACATGAAAAAAGTATTACAAGATAAAAGAGTTTTTGCAAAGCACAAAGGTGTATACCCAAGTAATGGCATGAATTCATGGATTTTTAGTGTGGCTGAACTAAAGCGAATATGAGAAAGTAATACACCATGAGGTTGGAGCATGCTGGCTGAAGTCTGTAAGGTAACGGAAAGCTGCGTTAAGAATCCAAACACAGGGTTGATGTTACGGTACAGCAAGTAAAGCTGCTGCCTCGGACCCTGGCGTCTCAAACAGGCAGCAGGTAGTGCCCGGCTGCTCCGCTTTGGATCTGGCTCTCTACCGATGGCTGAGAAACGCTGTGAGACATGGCCCAAGTGCTTAGGGCCCTACAGCTACCAGGAAGACCTTGAAAGGGCGCCTGGCGCTGGCGCTGGCTGGCCCAGCCCTTACCCACACGGCTCTTTGGGGAGTAAATCAGCAGAGAAAGATCCCCCTCTCTCTTACTTCTCTCAGTCTCCCTTCTACCCACTGTTTTTCTGTAAGTCTGACTTTTGAATTAATAAATAAATCCGTAAAAAGGAAGAATCTAGAAAGTTCAAAATATTTTTTTCAAGCAGATGAAAACCATTGTTAGTAATAATATAAATTATTAATGTTAAAATGAGAACAGAAATAAAGAATAACAAAATTTCTCCATGTACCAGACACATCAATATGTATTATGTTAGTTAGTTTTCACAACAATATTATAAGAGGGCATATGTTTTCATCCTTATTTTTAAAAAAATTATTCATTTATTTTACCTGAAAAAGTTAGATATAGAAAGAATGGGAGAGAATCTCTCATCCGTTGCTTTAAGCAGCCTTTTTTCAGATCAGCCGCATTGATCTCACTGGTTACAGCCGCATGCGGGAGATCGGTGGCCTCGTCTGATCCATATCACATCGCCTGGCCGGTCCCAACACTTAAAAGCTAAGGTCTCAGAAACTCTAGTTTTCTAAAACTCTTCCCTCAGGAGACAGGGCCGCCACCAACAGAAAACTAGGCTCAATAAACAACGCAGGCAGATTTAGCGGTACACAACTTCTATTCTAGAGAAACAATTCTCATTTTCAATATGGTGAGACTGAAACCAGAAGATGAACACACTCCAACATGACTGACACTTCATGAGCTGAAACTTGGATTTATGGAAAATATTATACTATAATTGGTAATACATACCTAACTAAATCTACCTTATTTGATATCCATAACTTACTCAGAATCTGGGAAAAGCATTACATAGCAAATTAGTTCAAATATATTTATATATATGCATATACAGATACATGAACATGTTTTGAACTTCTACCGTTAAATATGCAGAATTTGTCTAAGCACTTATAAACAGCACGTAATATGAAGGTTTCAAGCATAAAAATATATTATACATGCAAATACAACTATCACATAAATTTTAAAAGCACATATCCAATATCCTGAAAAAATCCTCATCTTCTATGCATTTTTTAAGAGTCAAATCGATGTTTCTACAGGGATTCTAGCATCTCCACTGTGGAAGCTGTACCAAAGACAGAGCGCCAGCAGGCAGCAGGAGTCACAGCCTCACACAACCTCAAGCTTGGACTCTGGTTACGTTCCACCTTAACACCTGAATCCAAACTAGGAGCTTTTGAACCTTCTGTATTATAAAAAATATCTATCTCATTTGCCAGTCGTTGGCAGGCGTGTGAGTGTGAGTGTGTGGTGGTATATGACAAAGAAAATAGTTGATAAAAACACAGAGCTGACAGCGCCACCGGAACAACAGAATGCAGTCCATAACGCCGACTCTGCCGCTGGCCAAGCTCGAGCCGTGCTGCTCTGCTCCCGAAGGACAGGAGCGTGACCTTGGCTATCTGACACCACACGTGACATGCTGGGGGATTTAAAGTCAGGACTTCAGGGCATTCACAGGAACCCAGGAAAGACTACACTGGTGGGCTTGCAAACTTCCACGAGCCCTAGCAACGCAGCCTCTGATGGGTGGGCTGGGCGCAGGGGACAATTTCAAAACTACCTTAGCCTTCATTCAGCTTACAGACAAAAACATGGTAAAATTACCTTTCTTGTATTAGAAGACACAATGAGAAACACACCTTACCATCTTACTGAAAAGACAGATACACACACACACAATCATATCCATTAAAAAAACCTATATTTGATATGTCCATATATTATGTTAAAATACTCTGATATTTTTAAGTATCTAAAATTTTTAATAACTCTGTCAGGAATCCATCAAGGGATTTCAGGATGCACTAAGCAGGTCCCAGGCTTCCACTGACTGGCTGTAGTTCGATCCACTCTATCGCGACAGTGTTTACAAAGTGACACCAGTGGCACGAGTCATTTCTTGGTGATCTCTGTGTCATGCAACGGTGAGAAGGATCACATTCATTCATTTTTAAAAATTTCTTTGTTCACTAAGACTACAGTAATGGCATAAGGTGCCAAGAAAAAGGGCCTGAACTTCCAACGCAAGAGGAGCTGAGCCCCTGCATTCCTGCCCTATCTCGGCTGCCCCCGGCCCAGTCACTCACCTGTCCTGTCTGTCCCTTCAGTCACAGCTGGGTAGTAAAGAATACGAAAGAACACAAATACCAATAACCAGACAGTGCTCATCCTCCAAGCCAAAACGACTTGTGAATTGCAATAAGAAACTCTTAAAACTATTTATAAAACACAAACAGTAGATTCTGAGGCTTGTTTTAATGTGGTATATATCTTTAGGGAGGGTAGAGTAATTCGGATAGCTGCAAATTTTATCTATTTATAATTTTATAACACAAACAAGTAACTTTAATATAACACACTGATATGAATTGAAAATTCATATAATTTGAGTAAGATAAATTATAAAAGCTAAGACAGACTTGCTGATTAGAGCCCATGATTGTGGTATGATTTAATTATGATTTCACATTGGGGAAATATTTTCCCTCTATTTTTATAATGTAAAATGCCCCATACTGTTACAGTTCTGCTCATTTATATTTTCTTTTTAAAAAATCTTTTAAATATGAACCATGTAAATCATGATTCTAGCTTTTGTGGTTTGATTGTTTTGATTATTCCACTAAATTAAACTGAACTCAGCAAGGAAAGCAATCTGCTGCCCTCTTGTGGTCATTTTGCTGTACTGTATTATCTAGGCGGTCCAATTCCACTTGAATTTTAGAGGCAGAGCAGTAGTTTGGTTATAAACTTCTAAACTTCCTCTCCATTGTGCAAGTACTTGATCGTTCTTTTAGCTTACACATCAACTATTTTGTCTTTTATCACCATTTTTTAAAATTTCTATTTTAAAGGTAGAGTTAGAAAGAAAAGGAGAGAGAAACTGAGAGAGAGACAGAGAGAAAGAGAGGGGTAACCTCCATTCCCTGGTTCACTCCCAAAATGGCCATTATGGCCAGGGCTGAGCTGATCCAAATCCAGGAGCCAGAATCTTCCTCTGGGTCTCCCATGCAGGTGAAGGGTCCCCAGAACTTGAGCTATCTTCACCGTTTTCCCAAGCCACAAACAGGGAGCTTAATCAGAAGTGGGGCACCTGGGACTCGAAACAACACCCATATGGGATGTTGGTACCACGGGAGGGTGCTCAGCCTCCCACACCATGGCACTGGCCCTATTTCATCACAATTTTACAAAACATTCTCCTGTTAGCTTCTAATTACCCTACCAGACCATTTTTTAAAAAGTTATTGTCTCTATTCAAATGCACACATAGAACAATTACAGTAAATTTGCATCATCACATAGCCTTCACATAAATGGAAAGAATTAAAAATACATGAAGCTTAATGCTATCAGCATTTTTCAAGGCAGCAGCTGTGACTAAATTACATTAATAGTCCAGAAATTTCAAGAGCTAATGATATCAGTTGGAATATTATGTTTTTGCCATCATGATTCATTTGCTTATTTGAAAAACAAAGAAAGATACAGAGGGAGAGGGACTTATAGGCGGAGAAGTAGATTCCATCTTCTGATTTGCTCCCCAGTGCCCCATGGGCGGGGGCTTGGTAATGGAACCCCAGTTCACGCCTCCCGCCATGGTGGCGGGGACTCAGCTACCTGAGCTGGCACTGCTCCCTCCTAAGGCTTCCATTAGAAGGAAACCGGAATATTGGGCTGGAGCCCAGACTCAAATCCAGGAATCCCAACATGGACGCAGGTATCCTAATTGGCGTCTCCACTTCGTGGCAGAATGTCTACCGCCCATTTAAGATTTTTTAAACCCATGAAGGCTTTTAATTTTAATTGTTAAGATTACATGTGTTTGCTAATTTTTTATCTCCAATAATAAATATTTCTCATTTCTTTGGAAAACTAGCAACATACAGTTCATGTTCTATGAAATAAATGATATAAACAGCTACTTTCTGGAGATAAATAATAATAAAGGGCTTATATATATTTTAATACCATGGAACAAATAAATACATAAGACATCATGCCTGACATAGTTAAATACTGTGGAAAACAAAAATATACTAGTCAATTAAAATTCACAACTTCAAAAACAGTCCTAAAGGATAGTAAGCAGTCAACACATAGACATGACATTTTGAGTATTTGTCTTGTGTATGAGTGCAGGTACAAGAGAAACTTGATGAGGAAATGTGAGAAGTTTGAGGATTCGGGGAAGAAGTATATTCCATACAGAGGCAAGAACTTGTAAAAGTATGGTAACAGACACGCTTCAGTAACTGAAGACGGTTTAGTGTGACCAGGTACAGGTTACAACTCAGCAGAAGCCTAAGAAGTTAGTTCTGCAACGATGTGGCAGCACCTGTGGCAGCAGGACAGCGACCCAGGTCAATCAGAGCTTTGGGAAGACTGCATAGTGCAGCATGGAGGTCGGGCTGGAAGGAGGGGAGTCAGGAGAGCTGGTTAGAAGGGACTAAGCCAAGGCAGTGGCTCTGATGACAAGGAGGAGAGAGAAGAAATTCAAGACACCCCAAGAAGTGGAATCACCAAGTGCTAGTTCCCGTGGGACTCCGGAGGCTAGCCCCTCCTCCTCTTCCTTCTGGTAGGGGAGGCGCGTGCCACTGCCAGACACAGGAAACGACATTTCAAGCAGGTTGCATCTGAGGAGCCACCAGGAAACAGGTCCACGGGCTTGAGGCTACGCAGAGCAGCAGGAGGACTCCACACACTGATGATGGCTGGGCCATTTCTGAGAGGTCACCCAGGGACAGCGGAGAGCACTGGGGAGGGCTGCAGATGGGCCGCAGAACACTGAAAAGGCAGCCCGTCTTCCACTAAGTCCCTGGATCGCATAATCTTACATTTTGCTTATGTTGGGAGAAAGAGAAAATAATTTAGCCTTCCTTCATTTTGCAGGTCAGGAAATGAAGGCTTAGAGAAATTACCTGACTTAGAGCTATTTATCTGGGGAAGTGAATGTGAATACAGGCCTAGGGACTGAACCCAAGTTGTCCCCTCCCCTAATGTACACATTTCCCTTTCCAGCACAGTGCCCTTCTTCCCTTCCTGCATTACAGTTTTAACTAGAACTGCAAATCCTTTCTTCAGCAGTTACTTGATGGAAATTAGTGTTTCTGTTATTGTAATTTGTGTGTATCATGAAAATCAAGCTGCTATACTCTCAAACATAACCTTGCAACAATATAGTGTATTACAAATTAAGACCCTGAATTTAGAATTCAACATTTGCTTCCTGAGTCATCTGGAAAATAAGGAAGTGCTCAATCCTAAAGTCATAACAAATGGTAACTATAGCGCGTTTACCATTTGAGATGCCACGAGAAAGAAAAGTAGCTATGGCTATTTTTTACAGTCCTTTAAAAATCTCAGCTATTTGACCACAGGTTTTCCAAGTGAGTTTTGCCATGTACTGAAGAGCACATTTTCCTAATCGTACCAGCTTTACAAAGTGAGACATGAGAGGTTTCTTTGAATACCTGCTTGGCTTGGGCGCTGCCAGCTTGGTGACTTGATAACACCGGTGGCAGCCACGGGCTTGAAGGCGGCAGCCGTGGTGAGGCCGGCCACACCCGCTCTGCCCGAGGCCGAGCTCTCCAAGGGCTCTCCTGCACTCCGCGGCGAAGCTGCCGGGGGAACTGACTGCTGAAGAGGCTCCTGGGTGCTACTGTAACAGAAAGATGAAGGCATAATTTTGGTGAGATTGTAGCAACTGAATTTATCCATGAGCATTTATTCTGAAAATAAGTCTTCAAGGAAAGCAAATGTTGGTCAATGGACTTTAAAAAACGGCAGATACTACAAGGTCTTAAGTAAAAAACCAGTACCTCTTTAAGACAGGGGAACAAAAGAAGGAAAGGAGTTGGAACACCTTTGTTCATGCTTTTGAAAATCTCCTTGAAAGAATCTATCATGAAGAACTGAGCCACTGAAAAACTTACACAGCTAATCCTTTTATATGGTATTTTTTTCCTTCTCCTTATTCCTTTTCATTTCAACATTCAGAAATTAGCTAGGTTAAAACAATAGATTATTGGAGAATCCTTGTTAACCCCTGTTGAATGATATAAATGCCTTCCTTCTCCCACCTGCCTCTGCTGTTACATGCAGTAAATTCCTCTGACACCTCAAAGTTATTCTCCCACACTCACTCACTGAACAAACACTTATAAACCTAGTATATGTCAGACCTTGTACTGCTTACCGGTCACACGATGTTCTCCAATGAAAAGGGACAATTTCATCCACCTAACAGAATAGTCAGTGTGGGGCTGGCACTGTGGCATAGGAGGCTAAGCTTCCACCTATGGTGCTGGCATCTTACATGAATGTTTTTTGAGTCTGGGCTGCTCCACTTCCCATTCAGTTTCGTACTTACTGCCTGGGAAAGCAGACGAGTATGGCTCAAGACTTTGGGCCTTTGCACCCACATGGGAGACCTAGCAGAGACTCCTGGCTCCTGGCTTCTGGCTTTGGATCTGTTCAGCTCTGGCCATTGTGGCCATTTGAGGAGTGAACCAGTGGATGAAAGATCTGTCTCTCCTTCCTGTAACTCTAATTTACCAATAAAGATAAAATACACCTAAAAAATACTCAATTTTCTGACTTTGTAATAATGGAAAAAAAAAAAGACCACTATTATCTTCTCTCAACCACAGTTATATCCTTAACAGCATGCCTTGTCTCTTCTGGTTCCAGTTTGATATGTAAGGTCACATGGTCTTTAATGTCAAGTCATTTGTTGCTAATAATTATGTATAAACATATATATGTGTGCGTGTGTGTGTATAACTTCCAAAACTAATAATTTAAAATTTCCCAAACTATAAAATATACTCTCTTAGAATGATATAGCAGTAATTATTTCCCTGAAATAAACTAGAATAAAATAAAATATTTATGGTAGTAATTTTACAACTCCCTAATACTTAACTCTTCCGTGTTAGCTGCAGAAAAAAAATTCCATGCAGAGAAACTCAATTCCTTTAATTAACAGCTGCGGGGATGGACGGATATGGTATCATATTAATGACTTCAATCAAGTAAACACCCTTAATTGTACTTGGGGAGATTTCAGTCTGGTCCCCTACAGTGCCAACTGAACAACAATATCTGAACCCCCAGCGCTGCGTGCATCTCAGCTGACACCTGGCCTGGGACTGAACACCCCTGCAGGAGCCTGCATGCAAGCTGAGCCCGTTAGTGGCATCTGGTCCACAGCTGGCAAGGTGCTCCTCACAGGGGAAGGAACTTCCCCCAAATGGTAAGGGGGTCTACTGTGCCTATACAGTTTGTATAAACAATATAGTTCATGCCAAGCACTTCCTGCCTTTCCAGAGTCTGGCATTTGGGTATGAATTAGGCACAGACCGCATGCCATATAATAAAGCTCCTGCGAAAAACCACGAATACTTGGTTTCTAATGAGCTTCCGTGGTAATGATCACCTGGCAGACTCCACCACAGCTCCTCTCTGGCAGTTAAGCACGTCCTGCTTGGCTCTCCTGGGAGAAGACTTGAGGAGCCAATACCCTTGCTTCTAGACTTGGCCTCCACTTTTCCCTTTGCAGGTTTTGCACTGTATTTACACTAGCGCATCCTCAGTCTTGAGGACATGGATACGCTGAATCCTGTAAGTCTTTCTAGTGCAATACCAAAGCTGGCGCAATTCCTGGGGCACGGCCAACACTAAACAGTTTATCGTCCCTTCCTCTTCATTCCCTTAAACAAAAGAGTAACAGAAGCACCATTTGCTCAATTATTTCTGATCACTTTAATGAAAAACTAAAAGCTGCTTGACATTAACACGTGGCATACAAGGAAAACCTTAAGCATCTGAACACTTACTACAATAAAGAGTGTAATACTGTTTTAGCTAATAGGAATGTTGAACACAATCATTAGTAAAGTTAGCACAACAAAAAACACTAAAGTTTCAATGATGTGGTATAGTAGTCACAAGCATTTTTTAAAAGCTTTGTAATGGAGAAATTACATCTCCACACCTCAGTAACCAATAGTTCACACGAGGCGACTGCTTGCCTTGAAAGATTTCCATAACACTATAGGTATCAGAGTGATGTAAAAAGCTCAGCATCAATTGTGTAATTCATTCATAAGTATTACATAATTAATAAATCATGTAACATTTTCATTCATTAAGAAAATTTTTGAATACTTATAGTTATTTTCATTCTAGAATTAAAGTGCTCACATGGAGTTGATTAAAACAACTAACAATCCATATGATCACAGTTGTAAGGAGAATGACCATGTAATAGTAGAAACTATAATAAGGTAAAAATACACTCTGCGAACAACAACAAATGTTTGGTAATCTGAAAGAAATAACAGTTAATTCCAGGAGGATTTGCCAGATCAATTTTCTCAGAAGGGAGTAATGAGAATGATAGGAATTCAATGCCAAGCCTAATGAGGTTTGGTTCAGGGACATGCTGAGATTGACCCAGGATCTGAGAAACACTGAGGAGAAGCATGACAGCAATTCCCAAACATCTGGCATGTGGATTTACTCTACGTGACGACACTGCCAGAGCAAAATCTATAGCGGACTAGATTACGTTCAATAAGAGGAGGTACTTTCTAATATGAACAATCATATCAAGGAAAAGAATCAATTCCTGACAATATCGATCATGGACAGCCCGGTCACCAGAAGTTACTTAAGTACCAGACAGAAATGCTAAATGGATTGAACTATTTAGAATGTAGAAGGCCATGTTACACTTTAGCACAACGTTCCGAGCCTCATAATGAAAAAGCTCCAACCTACAGGTCGAATCCTATTGATACAGCATACAGTGGTATTCTGGCTAGCTCCACTCAGTTGACAATTTTCTATTTTCTCCAGGATCTATACAGATCACTTCACTCTGTCTGCATCTGAATCCTACCCATAATTAATCAGTCCCATCTTGCACTGCATTCTGTGCTAAGCAAATTAACATATTTAATTAGGTTTCTTGAAGTTGATATGGCTTACAGTGTGTGGCATTCTATAATTGTGTGAAAGCTCAATTTTCTCTGGGGAAATAGAATACTAGGTATGCGAAGCATTTGACATTGTAATGGAAGAGTAAGACTGTCTAGACAAGTATGTCTAAATATACGGTGCTTATGTCTCTAAAAAGCTAATGTTCTTTTCCCCTAATTCTTAATGACTAGTCACTAAAGAAAACACACACATTGGACTCATGCACTAAAGGTAAAGGTTAATAAAATAATTGACTTTACTACTTATACTTGGTAAGAAGCACTATCACTAATCAAATAGTCTAAATCAGTAACTAATTTGTTATCATTGTAGTGCATTTCTAATTAGAATGTTGTCTTATTTCTAAACTTATGATTCAAAATATACCTAATTTTTCAAACAAAATTTTCTGTAATGAGGAAATCAGTGTGAATTCATAAATACTCTTTGTTAAGCACAGATCTTGAGAATCAAATATGGTCGTTTTTTAAGCAGTCTGCCAAATAAAAGAACTGAAACAAAAGGAGAAATTAATATAATTTCTATCCTGAAAACACCAAGATTTTTGTTTCATGTTTAAACAACTGAAATTGGAGAAAAACATACTAAGGGAGCACAAGTTTCTTTTCAGAACTGAGCTAATGAGGAAAAATAGAAAGAGAAATAAAATTAACGTTCAGGGTCAGCAATCTGATTTATCTCAAGTTTACATTCCTTTTCCACATTTGTTTAACTATTACAACAAAGTTCCGCTATAGACTCGGAATGGTCAGAAACTTTAAGTCTATTTTCAAAGGGAACACTCCTGACAGTAACTTTAATTGCATATTTAAATGTACACCACAGGTTTCATAATAAAGGTTTAAGCTAGCCACTTTTTATTGAAAGTTTTATCAAAAATGATACACCAATAGACAATTGTGAAATGGCAGGGAAGGGATACTGCAGGCAGGGCATTAGTCAAGAGCAATATTGTATTTTATACATTTCTGCCTGCAGATCTCGAGGGTCCAGGCTTACAGAGGAGCCAGGAGGGACCTTCCTTCCAGAATTCCTATTTATAGGAAAAATTGTTTTAAGCAAAATTATATACTCCAGATGGGTGTGTGTGTGTATACACCAAGACTCAAAGAGCTAAACATGCTAAAATGGACAGAAACCAGTTTGGCGTTAAACGGTATGTCTAATTTTAAGTCATTAAACACTAAAGAAATAAAAGGTCTCTGATTTCTGTCCATCTGCTCTTGGCAATACCTTGCTAAGTGAGCAAGAATCCTCTTGGCAATTGGTATGCCCATGCTTTCCTTGACGCCAAGCAGCCTATCCTGAAGGAACTGCTTCTAATCGTTACATAGAAAAATACCTTTTATCTTGTCTTTACTGCTGTTAATAAAAAGTAATGGTAATGACTGCTAACTCTGGCTCTGGGAGTGGACCCAGGGATTGTTTGTCAGTCCATACCCACACGCAGACTCCATGTGTACAGACCCAGGGTCACTTTCCCAGAGAAAGTATCCAATGCATTCCACAGGTTCTCAGAGGGCAGTTCAACAGCAGGCAAATACTAAACACTGATTTCAAGGCTGGTCAGTAACCCACGCTGTGCAAATTAACCCTGACAATGAAATATTTCTGCTCGGTTAACACAATTCTACAAGTATAAATATAATTTAAGCTATTTTTTTTCAAGAAAAATATACCATTTTTTTTCTTCCCCCATTTAAACTCTTCCCTTAAAAAGACACCCAGAGTTATAATTCAGTATACTGAAATTCTTCACAAAAGTGGGTCAGATACAAACAGTTGATTGATGGAGATCTACTTATACTAAATGGTAATAACAACAGTTTTATGTCCTGCTAACATTTTTTATGGAACTATTTCATTGAAACTATATATTTAGTAAACATTTGGTAAGTTTTATCTTTTATATTATGCCTCATTATTTTTTGTATAGTCATTATGTCTAGTCGAAAAATTGGTTGGGTGCTTTTAGCATTTCACAATCATAGTGAAAATGAAATTGCATATCCAAACAAAATCTTTACATTTAAGAATTATATGTTAGTAACCAGTTAAAATAGATTATTTTATTATTCTTTTTCATGTTTTCATGGTATATTTACCAAACATTAGACTACCCTAAAATAGCCATGCACATGTAATAGAAGATCCCATTAAAATGTATTTGTATAATAATTGTTTCCTAACTATATTTATCAAGTATGAAAGAGTTAAAAGTCAAGTTGAAAACCACACAAAACAACATGCTTGTACATAAACAGTGCACATAATTAATTTAAAATTAGACAAAAATAGGTTCCACAGTTTTCTCATCTTCGCTGTTACGAGTTAGTAAAGAGCCATAAACTCCACAGCAATCCGCCATCTGCCATGTCTGTGTCCACTGTACCTCGTTTTCCTATCATGTACAGTGCCGGCTGACATTCTGGAGGACTGAAGAGAGGGGACAGCGAAAGGCTTGGATAGAGGGCTGATACAAAGTGCATCCAGGAGTGGGGAGTATGATTCGCAACTGGAGAGCCTGGCAAGCATTTAGGAAGAATTTTAGTAGATCAAAAACTGTAGTTCTATTATCAGAAAGCAGTGTTTTTTTTTTTTAGATCATGTTGTAATATACCCACGTTTTATTTATTTTCTTACTAATTTATTTAGTGATACACAGATCATACAGTAGTATCTCTTTCTTCAAGTTACTGTAAATTCTCTATTACTGCATGGCCTTTCATTTAAGGGGATGTATACTAACTGTGCAAAAGAAATGATCATAACCAGTTGTGAAAATGCAATGCAGAACGTATCTCTGCTTCCATAACAAAGGTAAACTGCCAAAGAAACTGTTAATATATCTTCACAATAGGATGCTGGACTCTACCACTGTCCACACCTACAAATAAGGATACACTTAAATAGCAGAAGGATGGACATGTGACTATTTATGAAAGACTAAACTACTGCAATAATAATATGGGGGAAATAGTGATGGGAGGGAATTTGGGGAAGGAGGAGAAGAAATCCCAGAGCCTATAGGATAAAAAAGAGTATTCACTTTGAAAGCAAAGATTACAATGACTTATACAAAAGCAATAACTATAAAACAATTTTGTTGGCAGGAAAGATGACTTGTGGGCAGAGAAAAAGTGCTTTGGCTCCTGCACCCACATGAGAGACCTGGGTGGAGTTCCAGCCTCTTGGCTTCAGCATGGCTTAACACCAAGTGTTGTTGAAACTAAGGGCGGGCGGGGGACGATGAGCTAGCAGTTGGAAATTCTCTCTCCCCATCTCCTTTTCTCTTGCTCCTCTTCTCTAATTCTGGTTTTCAAATAAATAAACAGCTTTTTTTTTTTAAAGCTGGAATTTATAAAATACCCATGGTCAATAAGCCCATGACATGTGCAGTAATGACCCACGTGACTGAGAAATACTGACACAGATGGCCGCGATGCAAAGAGATGATTCATTGTTTCAAAAAATCAGGGTGGTTTGGTGGGGCAGTGAGTTAAAGCACCACTTGTAATGTGCATATATCATTCTGAGTGCTAGCCTAAGTTTTAGCTACTCCACTTCTGATTCCACTTCTTGCTACTGTGCTCTGAGACGCAGTACAAAACAGCCCAAGTGCCTGAGTCCCTGCCACGACTACAGAAGACTCAGATGAAGTTCCCAGCTCTGGCTTGTCCCAGATCTGGCGGCTGCAGACTGTTGGAGAGTGGCCAAAAGACAGAAGATCTCTCTCTCACCCCTCCTTCCTCTCTCTCCCTTTCTCTCCCTCTCTCTCTCTCCCTCGCTCCTCCCTCCCTCTCTCTTGAAACCTCTCACTCTGTCACTCTGCCTTTGGAATAGGTGAAAATAAAGTTTAGAAAAAATTAAAATTTTTAAAAACCAATAATGAACACTAATGAGGTATATGCACAAGTGAGGCAAAATATCCACTACACAACCGAGATCTCACAGATTGTCACGTGCTTATCTCTTCTCAGAGAGCCCTCGCAAGACAGTGTAGAGTGCCGGGACCACGTCAGATGCCGCACAGTAGGTCTACCTGGTCTTGGCTGCAAGAGCAGCGCATACAGTGGCAACCGCACTGCTCAGAGCCGAAGCATTGCATCGAGCAGAAGGGAAGGGAGAAACGTTTCGAAAACCTTCCACAGAACCTTGCACATGTCTTGTGGAGTTGCTAACACTAAATAAACAGGGAAAGAAAAGCAGAGGAAAGGAACAAAAAAGGAAAGTGAGAAAAGGTGGCATGTATATACAAGACAGCAACCATTTCATACAAGTATTTCCACATTACAGAGCAGTGAAATATCAGATATATGATAGAGGTTCAGGTCATTTATTAACTACTGCCATGATATCACACAGAGATTAAAATGTGATATCTAATAAGCTATAAAAAGCATTCAACATACACTGTTGAAGGTATTTAAATTCACCACTTCTTTACTCCTATTAATTAAACTATTATCATATAATACATTTGAAGAATGACTTGGCTCGCAAACAGAAAATCTAAATGTGAAGTTTGAATTCCTATAAACAAAGGAGAAATGCTCATTTTTAAAAGAAAGTCTCCACATAGAAAAGGTTTTTATCTTAAAGATGACATACACTGACAGTGAGACATTTTACTGAGATTTGTGTTCTCAGGAGAAGCACATGCACTAATCGCTTATTCAGAAACAGCAATCCATAAGAACAAGAACAAGACCTAACTGTGAAACCTACGGCGAGCAGAGCTACTCGGGGAGGGCAAGTAGCTTTGCAGAAATAACCGGCCATTACAATGAACAGGATCAGAACATCTCCTCTGAGCAGTTCCATATTTCTCCCTTCACTGAGCCCTGCAAAGATTTTTAGATCTTCAGAGAACCTTAATTACTTAAAAAATGACAACACTTTTCCCTCATTCATACAGAAAAGTATAGGTGTACTTTTACTATACCCACACCATTCTACCATTAGAATCCAAGTTGATTATCAAACTACAATTGAGAATTACTCTTTGTTGAGGGAAATATAAAAGAAAGTCTAGAATGTACTGTGTGAAATTTTCAATGTTTACTTCTTCATTCATGGGTGTTATTAATGGATACCGCCATACTATGGGCAATTTTCTAAGCAACTGTGACAGTGGCTACCTCCAATACAAAGTAATTATGTGACAAACTCAAGCCATGTTAATGAGAATTCAGATGTGTTCATCTGTGCGTGTTGCCATAAGTCCATTTTTTTTGTTAGAAGAACTGAATAAGAGATATATCCAAGTTCCATGGGAAATAAATTTTGTAAAACATGAGAAATAAAAATAAAGAAACAATGGCAAGCCCTGAAAAAATTAGGCAGAAGACGTAACTTCATGTGTAATTTTACGTGTGTGAGAGTCAATGCATTGGAAGTTAAAGACCACACGCATACTTAACAGCAAAGCAGTGTCAAGTGGTGTTCCAAGGGTCAGTGCCAGGCTTTTTTGTTTATATGCCAGTGGTATCAGTTCCATAGGCAAATCACCTCTTCTTTATTAGTCAAAATGTTTTAGTACTTAAGTTTCACCAGACTAGAACGTAGATGCCCCAACAAGGAAAATCTCTACCTAGAATGAGTAGCCGCTACTTTGGAAAGTGTGGCTAGGTGGCCACCCGTATGCGATACGCAAGGAGCTGCAGGTGGCTGATGCTCACTCTCACGTAGGTCTTCCAGAAAACTGTCAGACCTAAGTTATCAGAAGCAAAAGAAACAAGGCAAAGAAGCAATCAATGGAAAGTACAGACAGCATTTATCACCTATGCCATCTTTCTACCCTTGATCTTCGCCCTAAGGCCGAGAAGCGATCTGCACCATTTTTTCAAATACCCTTTAAATTCTGGGAATACTACTTTTTTTTTTTTAAAACTTTCTGTCTGCAATAGGTTAAGCCCCGAACCAACAGACCACTAACTCAAAACATGGGCTGTTGTCCCTTCAAATCTTATAAAATTTTAATTTTAAAATTAAAATGTGATAAAAGATGATGCTCAAAGTAGAACGCATGGGTGGGAATTTGCATTTACTGATTATGTATTTTGAATGCTTTAAAACTTAGGCAATAAGAGCTCAAATTGTCTAAGTCCATGGGCCTAATAAGGATCAGAGGGAATTTGAACCAGGTCTGTCTGCAGTGTTTTCATTACCCAACAACTCCAGCATCTTGTGGCACAGAACAGCTGCCTAAATGGTGCATTGTCTGAAAGCAACCAAGAACTTCAAGTCAGAAGACTGCTTTGTAGATGTGAAACTATATGGTTATGGTTTATTTTTATATAAATCAAGGAATTTATTCTATCACAAACTAGATGTTTTAAGTAGATGCTTTCAGCATTTCTTTTCAACTTTTACTATACCTATACCATTTGTTTTCCTTCAGATTTTCAGAATTATATTCTGCAAGAACTGTTATGAGACAAAGAAAGGATGAAAAGCTGAACACCTGATCCACAAGAAAGTGGTCTGGGAAGTAAAACTGAAAATACAAATATCATTATTATTTTTAATGATTTATGAACTAAATTTGTCAGGTAATACTGGTTTTCAAGGGGGAAATGCAACAGTAATATGAAGAAATAGAAAAGCGTTTAGAAAATAGAAAAAGAAAAGAAATAGAGAACAAGTTATATTCCGATTTTTTAAATTGGTATTAGTCACACCCTTTTCAAAATATTTGTTAAAAACAGGCAATTTTAGGGAAAAAAAGTCACACAATTAAAATATCACTTAAAAGGCAGGCAGAAAAAGTTTTGTTTTTTTTTAAAGTAAGATTATAATGAAACATGGATGAACCATTTATGATCTGCTGTCCAAATTTGGCCTATTATCTATCTTTGATTGATTTACTAGGAAAGACTGGTTTTCACAGCTTAAAGTAATTGAAAAAAAATTTTTACATGCATTGTATATAATGTCACACTTGACAATTACATGAAAGTGCTAGAATCCCAGCCTTGAATGTGCCAGGATCCCGTATGGGACCCAGCACCCACATGGGAGACCTGGAGTGCTGTCCTGGACTGCTTTCCCAGGCCACAAGCAGGGAGCTGGATGGGAAGCAGGACTGCCAGGATTAGAACTGGCATCCATATGGGATCCCCGGGCCACTTCTGATTGCCCCTTCCATATGAGTACATGGAACACTGTTCCTTTTCCTCATAAATCTGTTACTGTTAAAACTGTGATTTCTGTGACTATTTGTTTAAATCCACACTCTTTTGGTAATGAAGAGCTCCCTGAGGCCAAGGACATTCAAATTTATTGATACAACTAGTGTAGAGTATGTGCTTACCATAAACTAAGCTAGAAACACAAATTTATTGAATAAATGCATGGATAAAATGTAATGTTTTAAACTACGGAATTCACAATATCTTTATCTTTCCTAAAACATCTTCTAGAGTGGGGTTTGCAACTCTGGCTAAACAGACATGACTATCTAAGGGACATAAAATTAACCTTAAAGAATTGGCTAGATTTGAAAACCAACTTAATAAGACTTTTCTTCATACTATAAAGAATTAGAACTTTAGGAATAAAGAAAATAATATGGTTTAAAGGGATTATCAAAATATACATACTAATAATATAAAGAGGAAAGAATTTTTTTAAAAAGGCAAATAGAGTGAGCTGGAAAGTTTGAGTCTTCCAATACTTCCATGAACCGCGTTGACTGGAAAAACTGGAGTGACGCTTGAGACTTAAGTTCATATAACTCAGGAAATACTTTTACAGCCAAACGTGGACGTTTCCAAACAAAGGCACCTGGGAGGTTTCCCATGAGCTATACATATGCACATTGATTACCTATTTGCTACACAGCTTATCAGTAAAAATGCTAGACTTACGACAAAATCTTCAATGATCTCACTTAATATGGAACAGGCATCCATATCCATTCTCAACCTGACTTTCTCCAGTATTTATTCCTTTTAGGGTTGGGAGAAGCTCTGGTTAATAAGAGGTCTGGAGCAGCCAAACGTTCTGTTTTGTCTATTGCTTAAATGAGTTTTCATTTCTCACCAGAGAGAGGCATGAAGAAAGTTCTCTGCTTCCCAGATATGTCAGCAGAGTTGGGCTTGCCGCCTTCTGGCCTACTTTTATCAGGAAAAAGAATGTGAGTCATTCTGCATTGTGTCTTTCTCTGTACACTCTCCACACAGTGTGTATGCCTGCCGACACAGACTCACAATCTGGGCAAATTAGTCACAAGACTGTCCATCTTCCTGACGATAAAAATTTTCTTTCTGGTCTCCAGTTTTGACAACTGCCAAACAGCGACATTCATATGCTATATACTTTCTTCTATCCCTTTCCCCCTTAAGTGACTCATCTCCCTTTTACTGGATGTTCTGAGTCTTCATTTAAAAAGGCTACACAGTTTCTGCCGTAACTTTACTTTGTGCTTTCCTATTCCTCTCTACAAAGTCTGAATATACTCACCTGTCTCTCTTCAACCACGTCAGCTGGACCTTCTGTTCCAATACTGCCAAGGCTAAAACAAACATATTCTTGCCAAGTCACTAATGCTCTCTTGGTAGCTAAATCTGATTAATAATTTGCATTCCTCATTATTTTTATTGTGGTGAAACACATAAAAACATGTCATTTCAACCATCTGAAGCAAAGCAAGAGTCAAGTGCCTTTACATTATTGTAAAATACATCTCCAGAAATTTTTCATCTTGTGAATCTGAACTACTACATTCCTTAAGCAATAGTGCCCTTTTTTCCACCTCTCCTGCTTCCCCAGTAGTCGTCATCCTGTTTCCATGAGACTGGGTATGTCAGGTGTTCACGTAAATACTTCTCTTTTGCGCGTATTCCTCATTCCTCAGCGTCTGACCCCACTGTTCATCCCTCTTACCTTCTGTTTCTCAGCCCTACATGCCGTCTTTTATAGTGCTATCATGCTATTCTCTCACAGTTTTCTCTGACTTTACTTCTACGTATTCTGCTGTCTTTAGAAGAGTGACCTTTCACTGTTCATTGCTTTACACACTATTCATATATGCATGTCCTAGATTTAGCCTGTCTAGTCTATCTCTCTCATGTTTTAGATTTCCTTCTTCAATCACTTTTATAAATGTCCAGTGATATAAGTGAATTAAACTTTTCCAAAATAAGCGTTCCCAAACTATATTCTTTAGGCTGATGCAACTACTATTTTCCAGAAACCTGATTAAAAAAAAAAGTCCTCCATGCAATACATGACTCCCTCACCACCTCAAACCACCCATCATCACGTTCCAATACTTCTTTCCTACCTCAAAATTATATCGTATGTTCATCTGCTTTCCTTGTACACTGCCACTCTTTCTTACCTGTGCTATTATAAAGAACTTACACGAGTGGTTTAAGAATCTACCTGCTTGGGATCAGTGTTGTGGTGCAGTGTATAAAGCCACCACCTCAATGTCAGCAATCCATACAAGCTCCAGTTCACCTGTCCTGACTGCTCCACTTGTGATCCAGCTCCCTGATAAGGCATCTAACAATAGCAGCAAAAGGTGGTCCAAGTGCTTTGTGCCCCTGTTTTTCACTTGAGAGAGCTGGAAGAAGCTCCTGGCTACTGGCTTCAGCCTGGTCCAGCCTTGGCTGCTCCAGCCATCTGGGGAGTTAGCAAAGGGATGGAGGATTCCTCTCTCTCTCTCTCTCTCTCTCTCTCTCTTAGAAAGCAAGGAAGGAAGGAAAAGGAAGGGTAGGAAAAGATAGGGAAGGGATAGAAGAAAGAGAAAGGAAGAAATGAAGGAAAGAAGGAGCGAAGGTGGGAGTAAGGAAGAAAAAGAAAGCAAACAAGAAGAAAGAAGGAAAGAAAAAAGGAAGAAAGAAAGGAAGGAAGAAAAAGGAAGAATAACTAGTGTGTTGTTAAATTATTTCCCATCCTGCCCGTGTTACTTGATGTAGTTTAGTACAGCTAAGGTTGTACTAAGAAAAAAAAATTTTTTTTACCACATCATCTTTTGATTAAAACTTTGCAATGAATTTTCACTGTTAGGATGAACTCAGACTCCTTCCCATGCTTTAGAAACCCCTGAGTGGCCTGTTAAGATCTGTTTCTTTCCACACCCCTAATCCTGTATTCACTAAATTTCAAGTGTATCAGATTAGTTTTTCAGTGTCTTACGCAAACTAAGTAATTCAGGCTCTCAGACACTACTAATGACAACTGCGTGATATCAGTGGATGGAAACTGTCTCCCTAGGTCTCTGTAACTGACTTTCAAATAAATAAAATAAACCCTTAAAAAAAAAAAGAAATCTAGAGTCAGATGTTAATATCACCACTGGAATCCTAAACGGTTTTTCCATTTAATTGAGAGAACAAAGTTAAACTTCTAGCACAAACTAAGAAAACAATATATGATCTGGCCCCTGCCTTCCTCTTCATTCAATCTCTTTATCACCCTCTCCTTTACTTGCTCCATTCCTAAAGTTTCTTCTGGTTCCTCAGGAACATCACGCTGACATGGGCTTCAGGCCATTGTAAATGCTGTTTTGACTGCCTGGCGAATATATCTCCTCCACATTTACATGACTGACTTCTGGGTGATTCTTGTTTCAGCTCAAGTATCTTCTTTTCCCCTAATGCCAAATAACCTTGTTCTTCTCCTTCCCTCCTCACATCCATCACATGTGCCTATATTCTATATGATGTACTTTAACTAAAGTTATATGCATTTCACTGTTGATTCCATGAAAGTACTTTATCTCTGCAATTAAAGAATGATTGGCACATGGTTAAATATTTCATTAAGCATTCAATGGCATTATTTTACAGATCATATACTAACCATGAGCAGGAGACACTACTGATTCAAGAGGTCCAAAATTAAGGGAGAAGATCCAAGAAGAAAAAAACACAGCTGTAGATTTAGGACAAGAAACCAACCCATAATATTAACTAATATTAATTATTCATATGATTACCTTATGTTCAAATGCAGCTTTATAGTTCCAATGTTTTTTTTCAGCTGATTTTCTTAGGACAATCTATGTATTCATTAGAAATCAATGTCGAGGATGGAACAAAATGTGTGAGGTATGGCTTGCCAGTGCACCATAGAATTATTGCTTGCTTTATATTTTTTGGAGCCATAAGGCATGACTAAATCCACTGTGTTTCTTTCTACAGTTTCCATGTATTTCTTTAAAAAAAAAAATTTGGCTCTGCTAACCTCATCTCCTAAGCACATGCACAGGACCATATTAAATTGCATTTTTAAAATTTATTTTTGGTTCCTTATCCTAAACTTTAATTTTTGAAGTATGTCCTGGTTATGAAACTTAGATCCTATGCCTCCCTGCTTCATGATACACACCAATGAAGGCAGAAAATTGTAGAATTACTCATCCAAGTGACTGGTGTAGCATTCTTTGGTGGTTGGCATTGTGGTGCAATGAGTTGAGCAGTTGCCTAGCATGCTGGAACTTTATACGAACTCCACTTTGAGTCCTAACCGCTCTATTTCTAATTTAGCTCCTGGCTAATGTGCCTGGGCGGGCAGAAGAAGACCCAAGAGTTTTGACCTGTGTCAATCATAGGACTTAGATGGAGCTTGGGGCTTCAGGCGTTGGCCTGGTTTAACCCCAGCCATTGTAGTCGTTTCGAGGAAACAATCTGCGAACAGAACAGCCTTTTCTTGCCTCTCCCTCTCTCTCTCTGTAACTCTGTCTTTCAGACAGGATTGTCTTAAAAAAAAAAAAAACTCTTTGGTTAAACTTCTTCAGATGATTACAAATCTGTCACAATTTCATCATTAAATTCAAGGGACTCTTTAAGAATCTTTCTTTAGTGACTTATTAAAATTAGCATGTCCTCAGGCCTACCCAAAATGTATTACATTGGATGTGATCTGTTTTTTGAGAACTTATTGTTGGTGTTGGCAGTTCTGACCTCCGTTTCCAACACTCAATTAGCAATGCTTTTAAGAATGGCTCCTGGGGCTGATGCTGTGGTATGGTGGGGAAAGGCACCACCTGCAACGCTGGCAACACCTATGGGTTTGTGTTCTGGTTGCTCCATGTCCAATCCAGCTCTCTGCCGACGGCTGGAGAAAAGCAATGGAAAATGGGCCAAGCGCATAGGACCCCGACACCCATGAGAGCCCGGGAAGCAGCCCCTGGCTCCTGCTTTTGGCACAGCCAAGCTCTGGCCAACGCAGCCTTGTGGAGAGTGAACTAGCAGGTGGAAAACCTGTCTTTCCTGCTGTATAAATCTTTCAAATAAATACATAAATTGAGAAATAAATCTTTTTCCTAAAACAAAATGCTTCCTAAACAGCTCTCCAGGTGATCACAAATAACTTTTTAACTTTTTTTCTTTCTTAAAATATCAGTTCTGCATTTAATTGTTTCTAGTCTTTTGCTTTTATTTTCATCTCTCCAGAACTTTTTAATGCAGATGAGTTAATTAGCAAATCTCATCTGTAAATTCTCTAAATACTGTGAGCTATATATGATTGAGAAAGGCTAAGCAGAACAATTAAAATCAGTTTCTATCTGGATTTTAATTCCCTCTAAGATGCATTTACCTTTTGAGTTTGGACTGTTTATTTTTGTCTCTCAATAATGACCAATTATTAATTTCCCAATCACCCCTGACATTGTAATTTCTGCTATTCACATTTTTATCCCTTGTGTTAATGCTTTCTGATTACTTTATCTTTCATCCTTTATAATAAAGAATTTTTAATGATAGATGTATAATTTCTAAAAATATATGTGATGCAGTTCCCACATCCTTTGAGATGTGCTGATGTGAACAAAAAATATGCTTGATTATGTTGCTCCTAGCCAAGGATGAATCTGATTTTACAATTAAAAGTGTTCTTTCAGGGCTGGCATTGTGGCACAGCTGATAAAACCACCACCACCACCTTGGCATGGTTCAAGTCCTGGCTGCTCCACTTCATATCCACCTCCCCGCTAATGTGCCTGGGAAAGCAGCAGCAGATGTTCAAGTGTTGGGAGACTGGGAAAATGCTCCTGACTTAGACCAGCCCAACTCCAGTGGGTGCAACCATCTGGGGAGTGAACAAACAGATGGATCTCTCTCTTTCTCTGTAAAACCATCCCTTTCAGATAAATAATTTCCAAAAATTAAAGTGTTCTTTCAGTGTTTCTGTGCATTATAATCTTAAAATTCACTCATTCACTAGTGCTATGCATCTTGCTGAAGCCAATCTGTCAGAAATTCATTCTTAAATACTTTGGAATTACTAGAACATAAGTACAAAGGAAAGTTAGTTTGTGAACAGACAGGACAAATGTGCCCCAATTACTCCAAATTTCCACAGGGCATATCCTAGTTTTAGTACATTCTTCTGCTTAAAGAAATGCATTCATACCCTTCAGTAGTAATTGGGTGGGCAGATCTGTGACAGAATTGGAAGCAAAGAACAGTCAACAAATACCTTTTAATAGACACAAAAGTAGAGAACTTTTTATAACAGGAACTACAGGCACGATGAGATTGATGTTAAGATAAATGTGATCTGAATTCAAAGCGGTTTAATTTTTATTGAGAAGGAAAATTAAGATACACAAATGTTTTACCTGTCATACGTCTCATGCTACATGATGTAATTATACTAGTTTTCTTTTGTCAAAGCATACTGGCAAAATACATACAATTTCATAAAACATGATAGTAGAACTTGATATTTTTAAATCTATGTGAACGAATTGGGTAAAACGGAATAGCAACAAAGATAGAAAAGCACTAGGTCCATCAGCGAGGATATGGTCTGGTACCAGTGCTCCCAGTTCTCGTAAGCTGAAATTTTCAATGAAGGGAAAAAAATCCCTAAACTGCTGGAGTCTTCTTCAACACTGAATTTTATGTAATAAATTCCTTCTATTTCTGGTTTAATTCAATAAAAGTAATTTTACTGTGCAGTTTACCTGCACAAGGTTAAAGTGGAAACTAATTTATTCAAATAGCATCATAACAGAAGGGTTACCGGGCTGAGAAAATTTGCTTCTAAGGAACTTGGTACATATCTAGCCTAAAAAGTCAACTTTGAATAGTACAAACATTGATTCTTAGAGGAGGAAAAAGACCTTTACAAGAAGCAATATTCCAACTTCAATTCTGTGAAAGTATGTAAAAGTTTCCAGAATAATCAAACCATCTGTAAGTGAAAACACTTATACAGGAACTACCTTCCTTTCCTTATTTCATTATTTCATTCATCTCGCAAGGAACAAGAGTGCAGGAATGACCTATGTTCAACAGATGGCGCCCTTTACATTGTGTTCACCAAAATAGGATCTGCATGAAACACCAAGATCCATGAGCAGAAAATGAAGAGCAGAATTCTACGTATCAGTTACAATCAACAAAAATTGCTTCAGACTATAATAATTTCTTTTAACCTGAAGTATTCAGGTTAGTGAATGTATTTTCTGGCAACACCTATGATGGCAATAACAGATGATGTTGTGGAAGCTTTGGTCTTCTGGGACAATCTGGTTGTTAATTCTACTTCACAAAAATATCCATGAGTATCAAACAAGAGAATACTTCGTTCCTAAATTAAAATGTTCACTTATGTAAATAGATCACAGAAGCATTAAGAATGAAAAATTAATACTAGATTAATATTACTATACAGTGGAAACTAAAAGATAGTCGAGATGCAGAAAAGCAACATTCTACTGTAAATAAATTGTACTGTGCTTTATAAAATTATGCATTACATATAAAAAATACACACAAGATTCATCTTTATATAAATTTTCTATGGCACTTGCACTCAGTACATTCTTGGTAGCAAGCCACAAGCATGTTGGACAATCTCCTTCATTCCTTAGCAACATTCAGCCTTCCTGGCCCCTGCAGCCACTTCCTGACCTCCTCATCTCTGTATTCTGTCCTACACACTACCAGAGGCCAATCACCTGTAGTTGCTTCCCAGCAGAGAACTGCGTCGACTTCTCAGGATATGAGGAAAACAGGAGATGGATTCAAATAAGATAATTAAGTGATTACATGTCTTACACAAACTTCACATAGAAAACTGTGACAGGCAAATCATAACAACAGAGAACAGGTTGCTTTCCCATCGTAAGTGTTCAGTGTGCTTACTCCACCTTATGGTTGCACTTTAAAGTTTCTCTTCATTACTTCATTCATACAGCTGACCACAGTTGGTGGCTTCTCCATTCATTACTGCAAGGCTGCCTCTGATGCAACCAACAAATAAACACACCTTACCTGATGCAAACAAAATTAAATATATTTTCCTTTCAACTGCCATTTACCCACAAAGTAGTATTTTACTTAAAGGCTTTCCTGAATGGTATGATTGTGCTCTGGTTTGAAGACCGAAGGAGAAGAGATGTGAAATGACAAAAGACAGGGGGGAAAAAAGAGAATGAGAGGACTACACTGAACTGTGGTCCCAATTACAAATCTACTATGATTTAGCCACAGATCAGGGTCTCCAGAAAGCAGATTCCAAGACTGAGCTTAGCATGAAGGATGCTTCCTAAAAGTACCTGTAGGACCAATAGAGGGAAAAGAGAGAAGTGAGAGGCAGAAGTGGGCAGGAGAAAGAAGTCCAGTGACCAACTCAGAATAAGACAGGTGTAGCTGACACCTCAGCAGCTCCTGAGCCAGCCTGGTCCTCTCACGCTGTGCTCAGCAGGGCAGACAGGTGTAGCTGAGGCCTCAGCAGCTCCTGAGCCAGCCTGGTCCTCTCACGCTGTGCTCAGCAGGGCAGACAGGTGTAGCTGAGGCCTCAGCAGCTCCTGAGCCAGCCTGGTCCTCTCACGCTGTGCTCGGCAGGGCTGCGGCGGCCCTGCTTCTCACTCCTCCCCTGTGCACTCTACTGCCTGGGCCCCACCAACAAGCCTGTGGCTTCAGGGCCGAGATTCAGCTGGTCATCTGAAGAGTTGACCCAGGAAGGCCAACTGCCCACAACACACCAGCAGCGGGGGCGTTAATTGCCCTACCAAAGGGCATCTGGGTGAGCCTCACAATGTCCACTATGTTCCAACTACATCTTTTAAAGAAACAAATGCGTAACAGTAAAGAGTGGCCATTAGAAATCTCCAACTGAGAACGGACCACCTCTTGTTTCTTCCTAATCTTAATCTCCCTACTCTCTGAGACTTACCATGTCTATTTGGAAACAATGATCAGCAAATATTTTACTTGATATTAGAAATTTTCTTGGACAGGATAAACAAAAGAAACTAGTCCTGACAACTCTATCCAGGTTTTATTTATTTTTTCAAAGATGACTACACTATCAAATTAATCAGTGAATTATAAAGAAATCCGTGCTATGTCTAATTTTTAAAGTTTCAGTTTTATATGTGGCTTTATTCAAGCTAGTAAAACAACTTGAATAAACAACTTGAATAAACAGCAGAGCAGGTAAAACTGTGAACTACAGTGCCAGCTTCCCATACAGTGTCCCAGCTGCTCTGCTCCTGATCCAATTCCCTGCTAAAAGCCTTGGAAAAGCAGCAGCAGGTGGCCCAAGTGCTTAGGACCCTCTCTCTGAGTGAGACTTGGGTGAAGCGTCTGCCACTGTTTTATCTGGGGGAGTTACTCAGTACATGAAAAAACTCTCTCTCTTCCTCTCCCTCTGTGCCTGTGACCTTCAAATAAACAAATAAATCTTTTAAAAGAATACCACTTTATCTATGCACAGAATCCATTTTGTTCTATTCCTTACACGTTACCAACATATATTTCAGTGACCCTTTTCTAGATCTTCAGTGGGAGAAAAAAAAAGCATTAACGAGAAAATAATCAGACTGGTGCAATGTGCACTTGCTTTAGCAAGCTGACCACGCTTCCTGGTGCTTCATTTCCTAACTTCACTTGAAAGTGATATAATACAATCCTTCACTTGTAAAGTGCTGTGGATAATAACCAGAAATGTGATTTGTTCCTACACTGGGGATTAGGCTATGCTGTCCTGCTTCCCACCTACCCTCCTTTCCAGCCACTCTGACCATTCTGTGCACTAGCCGTACTCCATTCCATGCTTGTTTCCTATCCCAAGAACAATGTGGAAAACTGCTAACAGTAACTTCCCAATGTCATGTTAAAAACAAGCTTGTGTCTGTATGAGAAGTCCTGATGGAGGAGCCTGGGCAACTCCTCTGGCAGGACACAGACCCGGCAGGTAACAGCCCAGAATAGGCCATGGAAAGTTTCCCACTGGCATACATTTGGCATGGGTCTGGGGCAGACCAGGCTGAATCAGTTCACATCATACACTGGCAAATCCAAGCACCAGAACAGAGTGTGGGTCAAGCCAAGCTCGGTCGCTACAAAAACCAGTGCACAATACGGAATGCCAAGGTGAGGTTGCCTGTACCAGATGTGACCACAGCACCCAGCCAGCAAGCGTGAGAACCAGGAAGGGAGGGGGCAGAGCCGGCAGGGAGAATAAGGGAGGGTCCCCTTGCCGTTCAGCCCTGGAGAGTGTGAGCTGGGGTTGGGGCAGAGCAGATTCAACAGGGCTACAACACCTGTGCGCCTCATGTAAACTAGATCAGGGAAAAGCCAGGCTGAGCTTATTCCTACTGCTGCAATCTACAATTAGACTGGGTGAGGGTTGTTCGGACTTAGCCGCACCATCAGCTGGCAGAAGCTGGCACTGGGGGCTATTCTGTCAACTCAAACTACAGAACTACCTGGAGAGTACATAATCTGGGAGTGGGACAGACCTCGGAGGGAAATAGTGGGCTCCTCCCTCTTGGGTTACCACTCCCACAGGAAGGCACAAAAACTAGGACGGGGCTGGGGTGGCTAGACAGAGAGGCACTCAACAACATCCGTGAGGGCTGGATAGTTGAGCTGGTTGGATGGAATTAAGCTTCAACACCCATCGACATGTACGAGAGCCAAATGGGATGTGGGACAGACTGGACTAGTCTGCTACACATACTGGCAAACCAGGGTAGGAGGCAGGCCTGGTGGGGTTATTGTGGGTCGCTCCAACTAGGCTGCAGCTCCCACTGGTTTATGTGAGGGCCGAGTATGTGCTGGGCAGCACCAGGCTGGACTGCAACACCCATTGTTTCCAGTGGAAGTTGGGGCTGAAATCAGAACCAACCCAGCAATGGCAACCACCAGCTGATTGGGGTGATGGACTGTGGCGGGCCCTGTACTTGCTAGTACATACAAGAATCTGATCTGGGATCACCTCAGACAAAGTTTCTTTGGGGATCTCCCCAATTGAACTGCCAGACTCAGAACCCTAACCAAGAAAAGACAGAAGACAGAACAAGTCAATCAACCACCTCAGCTATATGTTGGCAGCGAAATACTGGGCAAATGGAGACTCCAAGATGGACTATGTCAATCAGTGGATTCTTCAATGACCTCATAGTGCTTGGAGTGGTGAGACTGGCAGCGATTCATAAATGGTGAACTATCAAAACCACTTGAGCAAGTATCTCAGAGCATGCGCTATATCCGGGACTTGGGGTGGGTGGGAAACTGGTTGGGGCTTCTCCCTCAATATCCCCCTTTACCTCAGATACATGAAGGAAACAATATGGAAATAGTAGTCTTACCCACTTTCATATGGCCCTTGAACCTTTTAACCCTAATTAACTATGTAAAGATTGTCAAAAATATAATAAAAAAATTAAAAACAATTTTTTTTAAGTCTGTATGAGAGACAAACAAAAACAAGTCATAAAACAGGTCACCAGGCTTACAACAAGATTTGTCAAGAAGCCTTTACAATTTTTGCCTTGCTTTTCAGCTAGGAATATAAGATGTGCCACAAGATTTGCTAAGCTCCAGAATTCAACTTCTGACAGTCAAATGGAATGTTATCTGTGATCTAGGGTGAATATTTTATTCACATACTCAAGCATAGAGTATTAATTTATCCCAAGACATGTTCTTCAATAACATATGAAATGCTTTATTTTTAATTTTTCAAGATATCAAAATCTTATCTTCAGCTACATCTATTTCAAGTTATAAAATTCTAGCATGTTTTCTAATCTATATTATATAAAAATTTTCTTATTGACATAAAACTCTACTAGTTTTTGGTGCCAACTCTGCAGTTGATCTAGAAATTTGGTTTTTAGTGGAAAATATTACGTTTACCACACCATTTTATATTTAAGATATTTAATGTTGATTTCTTTCAGATATCAACCGAGGTCAAGAAACAATACTTAAAAGGAAGATATCCTGGTTTCAAAAAACAGATTTTCCTGCAGATCCCAGAGACACAGTAAAAACTGGGAGGGCTGTCTTAAGGATGAAAGTCTAAGTTGACAAAACCTCTTGTATTGAAAAAAAATAATGGACTAGAATAAAGACATCTATACATCATGAAGTACAGTGGAAATGAGCACAAATAAATCTTAGAATTTGTTTTCCATTTCATTTAGCACGTCAAATTTTAAATAGTAGCCAATGATTAGCTGAAACAAATGCCATTTTCTCCAAATTATCAGACAGTGTAGGTATCCTATTTTGATTAATGAAGTGAAGAACACCTGGGAAAAATATATGGCTCTTGGAAGGCAGAATTCTATGCTGGGCCACAGCAATCCACCTGATCTTACATTTCACATAAGATGTCATGTTAAATAACATGACCTCTCTGGTGACTTCTCAAAATTGAGGCACTTGTTGTGTGTGGTTCCACCTGTGACACCTGAACCTCATATTGGTGTGACTAGGAGTCAGTCCTACCTCTACTTGTAACGCGTTTCCCAGCTCAGAAGCCTGAGAAGCAGCAGATGACGGCTCAAGTTCCTGGGTCCCTGTAATCTACAGGAGCCAGATGCAGTTCCAGGCAGCTGGCTTTGATCTGGCCTGGCCTTGGCTGTGGAGGGCACTTAGAGAGTGTACCAGCAGACAGAGGATCTCTCCATTTCTCCCTCTCTATTATACTGCCTTTCAAATAAATTAAACAAATACAACTTTGGTTTACAAAGTGAATATGTTTCCCAAATGAAATGTCAAGAGAATTATTTCTTTTATAAAGTGATACTACACCAAGCCCCGGAGAGCACTGTTGCTAGCCTTGAGAATTAGAACAAGCACAGAACTAAGCCAACAAAAACTTTATTAAACACTTTTTCAAACTCCAAAATCCATTTATTACTTAATTTAAAACTCATTTATAGTACATTATATTACAAGGCAGAAAGCATTTCTGGTCAGATATTTAGTTTCCATGTACTGCCCAAAACATAGCTTCCTAGGAATAGCAGCAATGCACAATAATTTAGGTCACCAAAAAAGCCACTTCTTTGTTGTTTCGTATTCATTCATATTGCAATTCATGTTCTTTTTCCTCTGAGTTACAAACAAAGCAAACCCTTCTTTTCTATGTTTTATTAGTTAATGCCTAGCAATTACCTATACCATTAAAAAAAGCTACTGCTTAGAAAATTCAAAAACAGTATGTTTTTAATCTAACCGAATCAAAGCAATTACCCTCCTGCCTCTACTGCGAGGGAGGGCAGAATCCTCTTCTTGCCTTCTTTTGGAGCCAATCGGGTCATTTCTTCATCATTTAGCCATTGTGAATAGCCCTGCTTTAAAAGATAGCTAAACCTACAATGAACTGCTAAGAGTCTTCCCTGTGTTGTCTCGGTGTCTATTTGCTTACTCAGAATAATTTACAATCAACTTTGAGCATTACATAACAACAAACACAAATTGGGGGAAACATAAGAATATAAGGGAAGTACTTTCCAAATTATGCAAGACCAATATTTGCTCATACCATACCCCTTCAATTTAATCAATCAACCAAAACCCAATTTATAAAAATAATTCCTTTTCCAGGGTTACCGCCTCACCAAAAATGGAAACAGATATAAGCGCACTGAATAGAATCCCTTAATTTTTTTCATTAGTTTTACATTTGTGAGCTATCAACTAGAACAAAACATATTTATCTTCCTCATTTTCATAACAGTAGTTAAGTGGTTAGAAATGTATAGAAAAGGCTAATTTTTTTCATAAACCAAATTTAATACAGATGTCACTATAAAGTTGAAAAAATGAGACAAAGTGAGTGAAAAGGTACGTGCTGGCTGCTTGGGAGCAAGACTCATGACTCACTGCACGTTAAGAGCACGTGCTGAAACTTCATGGTGCCAGTCACGTAATTTTGTATATTTGGGACTAAAGACGTGAAGGGGTATCTTTTCCCTGTGGAAATAAAAAGAGAAACAGAGAGAGAGTGACAGAAGAATCATAAGAAAGAGAAAAGGAAAGTCGACACTAATTCCATCATGCAGAAAACATGCTTTAGAAAAGCTGGATTCCAGATAACTGTTTTATCAAAACAGGAAAGGTTTTAAGAGTGAAATATGTTTAGAAATATAAAAATTAATCTATAGAGCTTTCCTGGAAACATAAATTTTCACACCCAAAATAAGGGGACTGCAAGACAACACACGACTCATTCAGACATATGCACAGTTAGCAGAACAAACGGAAATACACCCTTCTGTCCACTGCTCATTCTAATTCCCAAGAAAACAAGCCAGATACAGAAAGTTCAGATAACATCTGTTAATTTGAAAATCTGTAAGCTGTACACTTAGGTCACACTAAAAGCATCAAGGTCAAATGCTCAGCTTTTAGCGGTAGACAAAATGCTCTACCATTACACTTAGAAACTGGAAAAAACAAAAAGGCAAGACGAATTACCATTCGTGAAAACAAAGCATTCGGTTTAGGAAAAGGTAGAGAACTTACTTTGCCTTCTTTGTATTGTCAGCTTCAGATTCTTTCACTGAAATACAATAAGCAATAGCTAGTATTAGTTTTCTCCAAAACCCCTAATTAACTCAGCTGCATCAATTACTATCAAAAAAAATGCTTCAGTGAGCGACTAAAAAATATTCCATACCATGTTGTTACTGACCTACTAAGTACAGTTAGGACTGCTACAACTACTATGGCTACTTCCACTCTTTCCAATTATCTCCCAGAGGCAGGTATTTTAATTGCAATACTCATGATACGCAATTCATAATTTAAAGGCAAACTATACTGGGTTGTTTTCCAATAACTGTTAATTGGTCTAAATGCTTACTGTTCATAGCAAAGAACACTGATATGCCTGGGTCCCTAGAAGTTCACTTACGATGCTCCGTCCCGGTGATCTGGGCGAGGATTCGGAAGGAACGGGACTGGGTTGTCCCAGTGCGTGGGCGCCAGTCTTCAGTATCCTCAATCAGTCTCTTCTTGCTGGCATCACTGTGAGTGGGTATGTGATAAAACTCCGTATTGCGCTCCACAATGTGTTTTCTCGGTGGACTAGAAATAGGAAGAACAACATTAAATCACACTACGATAAGCTATTCATAACTGACACATTTAATTATCAATATAAACATTTTTTTTGTAAGTGAAGAGATGGCTTTGTCAAGTATATTTAGCCACAATTTAAAGATAAAAAAAACTTGCTAAAATAAGTTTTTAAAAATTAGTAAAACAAATGCTTATAGTGTTAATATGAAAGCACATGAAAAAGTATTCAATAGAAAGATTACCGTTTAGGTGGAATTTTCCTTGAAATTGACAGAAGAAGGCAGCAGAAGAAAGATTTCCCAACATGAAGAAGAAGAAAGAGAATGACATGAAAAAGGGAAAACAACTAGAGCATAGTCCACAGCAGTCACAAAGAGTTTGGAGTTACTTGTATCATCGCAGGATCCACAAATGTAGATCTGCACTGCATTCACAACCGCAATCAAACACGGACATGATGCGAGAATGCACTGCCTGTCATAAAATCACATGAGCGTACCTTCACTACGCTGGGAAACCAAGAATGGCTTCGTATGGGCTAAACCAGCAATGTCAAACATCATTTGGAGAAGGATCTGAACTGATCTTCCCTCAGTCAATGGTATTCTAAGCTAAGTCTCTGTACCACATTGGTATAGTGAAAAACAGCTGTGGAATATTAGAAAACCACTCAAGTTTTTGTTAAAATAATCTAAATCCAAAAGAAGATTTAATCTGAGAGCTCAATAACCTACCAGACCTGTAACTTCAAACAAGTCTGTCTCGGTGGGCCTCAGTTTTTCCATATATTTCGGAGGCAAAAATATTACAAAGAAAGTAGCACTGAGGAGTTAGGCCAACTCATGTCTGTGAAACAGCTATGTAACCTGCAGACTCAAGAGCTCCGAGCATGCTCAGAAGATTCAGTGTTAAATCAGCAAAGCATACATGGTAAGAAATATAGTGGATCTTATTTTAACACATGAAAAGAAGATCTACTCAACACAATAAAAATATTCCCTGCATTTTGTCCCCTCAAAACAGGACAAATGCAAACTCCTGCAGACTATGGGTTAACATCAGAGGGCAAGAGGACAATGAGTCTGGCATAATGCTCTACTGGCAACGGATTGCTAGAGAAACAACTGTCCCTCCTGTTCTCAGGTTGGGTCCTCTGCACGTGCACACCAGAATCAATCATCTTCATGTGCAGTATCAGAGGGCATGTTTCAGCTAGGGTAACGTGATTCTAAAGTGAACCACCCAAAAGACTTGTTCTGAATATCAAGAAAGAGCAAGTCCTTTTCAAAGTTCACAACACTTTAAAACTGAGGCATATGAACAAAATTTGGCTGGGGTGTTACACTGGGAAAGCAAGATGGAATCTTATAGAGGCAATGATAAAAATTAGAAAATAAAATGCTGGTTTAAGTACTTACATGATGCCAGGGTTACTGCAGCAGAAATAACACACAAAGTAAGAAGTGGCAGAGAAGCCAATAAAGTTCCCAGCAGGATGAAATATAGGCAGGTGAGGCAAGCAGAAGAAAAGATAAAACAACAAAATTTAAAAAAAAAAATTTATGACAAGATGTTACACAATCACCATGCTTCAAAACAATGTAAGCAAACAAAAGGGACATAGGTTAGTTAATGTTCTGCTACGTTGTTATAGGACAACAGCCATTTCCCCCCCACAAAAATACTGAAAACTATTTTAAATACTAATGCTAGTTCAAAACTCATTCTGGAATACCAAGAGAAAGATCCCGCATTCGTAAAAATAAATAATAAAAAGGCCTAGGTATTTATAAAAATCATTTTAATAAAAATTCTAATTCTTATATTCTAACAAAGACAGAGAAGAGAATAAACTAATTGCATGTAAAATGTAGAAGCAGATCACTTTTGAGTCACTTAAAATCAGAAGGCAATACGGTTTTTCAGTCTCACCTAACACAAGTAAGAGCAAATGCAATTTCACACAAGTTATCCCATCATTATCAATTTGGAAAGCTTTGAGGGCAGGCAAAGAGAATAAAGGAGAGAGATCTTCCAACTACTAGTTCACTCCCCAAATGTCCCTGGATCCCGTGCTAGCTGAGGCCAGGTTCCAGGAGCTCCACCCAAGCAGACTTGTCAGGTCTTGGAGGTGAGGAGGGGAGCAGAGCAACTATGACCTGAACCAGGCTTTCGGACACGGGATGTGTGTGTCTTACCCTACACCTGTCCCATCGTTTTCTTAAAATGTACTAATCATGATGAAAAAATATAGGAAACACAGAATAATAATAAAAAAAAAGGACTATCATCAATTTTCGTATACTCCCTTATCCCTTATTACTAACATCCTCATTCATAGGCAAGTTTTAGTCATTTTGAAACTAGTCTGTGGGCACTTCATACCCCTGAATCAACAGCAACGTAATCAGTGTCCAGAAAGATATAACTTAAGCGAAAATGATAAACGAGGTCAGTAATATTTGAGGGATAGCTAGTAAACTTAACCCAGTTATATAACCTGAAATGTAGACTCACTGAAAATAAATACATTTATACTCCACTATGGGGTGAGAAAATCAAAATATATAAATGTTTTTCAGTTTCTCAAAGGACACATCATAATATTCTTCAATTTTACAATGAAGTCTGTCAAAGTAGTAAACACAGTGAGAAAGGCTGCCCACAAGGTTGGATGTGGGAATTGGTCAGTGTTGCTCTTTTTCCACTCGTCAAAGTCAGTTTCATAAATTTGACGGAGGAATCAGTTTCACTGAATCAGGGCAGGATGCAAAAATAACTGCACTCCAGTCACATTACAAAGTATTTTCTTTCCTGACTTGCAAGCTATATTAAGTAGCAGGTAATTTTTCTGTAATACAATCTCTATTAAACAGACTAGAAGTTGATAGATTCTTAAATATTTCAAAATTTAGAAAAATATTCTATGTCAACATGAAGTTTAGAGGAAAAAAAAAAAAAACTTTGGTGGTGGTGGGTGGACTGATTTCAACCTAAAGATGCCAAGTCGAATAAATCAAAAATGTTTTTTCATGTATTTCAGAAAGTGTGCCAAATTGAATAGCCCACAAACACAGCATGGCAAATGGGTTCTTGGACAGCAAGGCAGCCTGCTCTGACTGCTGCCAATCTCCCCTTTGACCTGGGCAAGCTGCAATCCTCAGAAGTGTCATTTTTCCTAACAGTGCAACGAGTTACCATTTCTGTCTTGTATTTTCAATAGGGGCATATTCTTAACATATCTGGAGACACTGTAACAAACTACACAAACACAAGTTTGTTGCTGGGACAGACACTTTCACATTCTCAAAACAATGCTGTTTACCACAATCGTGGCTTACACATAGTAATTTAATCATATGGCCTAAATTCAGCTCTATAATCATCAAAAACATGAATAAACTTAAAACAGCAAAAATAAGCCCAGGTCACAAGCATGTATTACTTGTATAATGTTTGCTCTACAAAAAAATAAAACAATGATGTGAAGCAATGATGGATCTGAATCTTGAACTAAAAAAAAAAAAAGTAAACTAAATGCTTAATTTTCTTTTAGGTCCTATTTTCCCCTTTATGATTGGCTGTTACAATACAATCTGTTAACTAACCAAAATCTTCAAGTGTGGAAAATTAGCTTTAGGTAGACAAATAATAAATCGGGTTTGGAGATGTTTCACCAACACAGTAGAGTATAATATTCCCATGTAGATATAACATGAAACTCTTCAGAATGGCCACATCAATAAGAAAAAAATATTTTAATAATAAATAATCAATTTTCTTGAAGTTCCTAAAAATGGGTATTCTAGATTTCTAACTATATAAGACACTGTGATGATAAACAAATTTGATTAGCACATGCTTAGAATGAGAAATTAATATAAACTTATTTTAAGTTCTTATCCATGCGACTGTTTTATATATAATATATTTAAGGTAATAATCATCAGCAACGTCAGTATGAATGTTAATACAACACAAAAGCAAGGTTTTAAAGTTAGACCTGAGTGGTCTTCATGTCCATGCCAACTAACTGTCACATTTAATAAGCTGTTAAATCACCTCTCTCAGTTAATTTCACAGGTGTATGGACCTCTTTGTCATCCACAGACCCAACTGCTCAGAAAGAAGTCTATACCTGCCAATAACAGTGCCTGAAATAAAACTCTAGAACAATCAGAAAGACTCTAGATGCTTCATCTAGGAGACATTGGTTTCTGATGTTAAATTGGAAATGAACTAAGCTTTAAATACACTATTCACTAGTGTACAATCATGCTTTCTCTTCTGTTTATCTTTGTCTTCTAGCAGTATTGATCGATAAAAACTGCATTCCCTCAAGCATTGCCTTTTAAAAACCATTACACAGCAAACCCCACATATATTTTATAACATAAGTTAAATACTGCTATTTATTACTGTAAAACAATTCACCACAACACAGCAATGCAAACCAAACTTATTGAAAGCACTGTATGTGGTTATTCTAAATTATAGCTCTTTTGCAAAATTTAATTTAATTTTGCAAAACTTGGGCATTCATGCTGTTTACTCAAACGATTACATAAATCACCATATTTTCTCCCCAGTATTGTGGATACTAACTTTGTCACTTGTGTCTTCTGCAAAGAGAAAATCATTTGAAAATATTACCACCACAGAGCAACTTTGTATTTTCACGAGGTAAGGTTCTTCACTACACCATGTAGGAAATGTTAGAAGGAACTGCAGTCTAACAAAATTGAAGTAGATGTAAGATTCTAACACTTACCTTGAGAGCAGCAGCACATTATAATGCAAGGACATATGGAAAAAGCAAAGGGTAAATCACTTAAACGAACATCCCTTCTGATTTTCAACACAAAGTCTCATTTTGCTCTTAATAGGTAAGGAGATTGTAAAGAATACAGTGCACAAATACCAATGATTTCTATACGTGGAAAAAAGATTTAAAACTTATTAAAGCACCTTAACTACTATTACTTATAAGAACGGAAATGCTTACGCAGTACTAATGCATATTCCAAAAAAAAAATGAATATAATTTCCAGTTATATACTATCAGGATTAAAAGCTAATTTTTTTTCAGTAGTGATGCTTTTGTGTCTCTTGTGTTTACTAAACCTATAAAAATGTGAGATGTCTATCACAGGAGAATTGGGCCAAGCACTTTAACTCACCTAGCGCTAACAGCCCTGAGTTTCTGAGGAAAATGAAAGCCTACGCATTTAATTTTACACTCTTCTGAACCTTAACTTCTCAGTCATTGGTATTTTAAAAATAAAAATTAACTTTAAAAAATCCTTCAAACTTAAAACAATTTTGTTTTTGCATCATAAAAAATCTGGGCCACAGTAAAAAGTTTGACAGGAAAACAGTTTAACATGTGATGCAAAAAAATAAATGTGTTCATCAAAATCATAAAACATATACTCATTAAGATGACAAACCTCTCACTAGTCAAGTGTGTGATTTTCGATTTCTCTAATGCAAATGTAGTGAAAGAAAGGGCACTACAAATTTGCCTCCAAATTTTAACACTTTATTATTAGAAAAATCAAGTTTTCATTGTTCTGACGTCTGGACAATATCAAGCTGTTAAATGAATGCAGTTTATAAACTCAAAGCAGTAACTTCATTGTTACTGATGCAACACATGTAATACTCCCTTTTCTTATTCAGTGCGGAAAACCGGGTATATGCTTAACAAACACTTTAAGACTGATTAAAAAGCACCTGTTATAGATTCAGAAACTTTAGTACTTTCTAGTCTGTTTGAAAACAATAAACTTCAAAACAGACTTGAACTTTTAATCAAAGTGGTGGTCATAAAGCATGTTTTAAACTTATTTTAAATCTATTAGTTTTCCATCATCTCAGTTGCTTTTAAGTCTCCAATTTTTCCTTGGAAAGAGTTTCTTATAAAATTTCAAGAAGCAATTGGAGAATTTGTTCCACACAGTGAACTTACATTGCAGTTTGACAAGTATGCGGCGATCTCCCCTTATAGGATACCTACTTCAGTCACTTGAAAATCCATTGTCTTAAAACAGACAAAAAAACAACAGCCAAACAGATCTCCACACTACAAATGATTTCTATCCTTTACATTCTTTTTAGGATGCTAGTTTTCTTCAATTCTGTATGTCAGAACTTTAAAAAGCAGGCACACCCGCCAAGCCATCTGCATGCTCAGAGTCACTGTGCCAGCACCCCTGCTCTCAGGAGCCTGGAGCCCTGCCACACTTGCCTGCAGAGCCTCCACGTTGCCATGGCAGCAGGGCTACAGAAAGCACAGCCTCTTCAAGAATTAACATTCAGAAGGGATTATATCTCACAGAAAGGCCCTATGCACACAATTATTTTAATTGTATATTTTCCTGGGAACTGGCATTGGTTTAAACCGATCACAGATGCAAATTATTCTCCTGTGTTTTCCTCTCAAAACACAGTTTTTGTCACAAGAGATCTGATCAGAATGATTTTACACATATCATTTGCCTTAAACTATCACTAATTTCCAAAAAGAATAAAATCACTACCTATATTCATGCAAGTTGTTGAAAAGGTACCTACCAGTGGTTCAAATACATTAACAATTTGAACTACTGTAAAAAGGCAAAAATTAAACAGATTTTCAAAAACTTTGCTAAAATCATATGCTTTGGGTCTACTGGTTTAAATTCTTTCAATTTGGGGGAAGCAGGGATTTAGAATGTTTTCTATACATCTCTTGTTGCTGTTGTTTCATTATTTTTGAAACAAGCATTAGCAATCTGCATGAGTCAGAAGTTGACTTGTTTTCTATTTTCTTGACTACTTCCTAAAAAAAATAGTTTCTTAGAAACGCCTCACTTGTGCTCTTCTTAGGGTGATATATACGTAAGCTAACAGAACTTCAACCTCTGTGTTCAAACTTTTTGTGGCGTTTAAATGGATGAAAAATTAAGGAACAAAGAATCAAGAGGTACCTTGCATTATAGGTGCCAGCTGCTCAGGGTTGTGCCACGACTGGGAGGGAGAGAGTTACAGGCTTTGTTACATGGTTTGCAACATGTCAAAGAGCATAATTAGATTTTGATTAACCTGTAACTACCTCTTCCAAAAGTGCTGTATATATAAAATGTAAAGATCACATGTTAATGAAGCAAATAAAACTTCAATTTCCTTCAAAGACTAAGCGAGCTGAGGAGACACAGATTTCCTGGAAGTTACCTGAAAGAAGGGTTTTGTAAAAAACAAAAGGCACCCTTGGCCACCTACCCATTTTGCTGTTTAATGTCACCCTGGGATCCTCTTCTCTGCCCCTCTGCTAGCTCCTGAGCAGTCTCGGAACACACGCTGGTGACTGTGGGCTGCCGTGGGACATTAACTGCAGTTTTACCAGTGCTCAGCGCAGAGGAACACTGGTCAGCACTGAGACTGGTGCTAGCATGCAGTCCAGATGCAGAGAATGGGGGAGGAGTGACAGCAGCCACAGGTGGAGGGGAAGCATGGGATGAAGTGGTTGCATGGGCTGGGGTGAAGGCAGACGATGGTGATGGGATGGATGTGACTTTTGGTGAAGACACAGAACCAAAGGGTCGTGGTGCCTTATTGTAGGTCATGTTGGTTGTGGAAGTGACTTTGGACACAGCAGAAGATGTAATGGGCACAGGCTTAACTACTTCTTTAGGTTCTCCCTATGTGAAATAAAAATAAACATACACAAAACACACCAAATACATGCAAAATAATATTCACTGAAAAGAACACACAACTGACTTTTTAAAAGATAAGCACAATTATGTTAGCAGCTCAAATGTCACATGTTTCTAGATAAAAATAATGAGTTGATACAGCGTAACATGCATGCTAACTGGTCCCAACATGCAAAACACAGAGGCATATACTAAGTACACATTTTTAAAAACTGAAATGAAGTGAGTTACAAAATAGTAAAGAAAGCTATCAAAAATCATAAAGACTATTACAAATGTCTATTTAGATTTATTACCCCACCAAAAAAAAAAAACCCAAAAACACCAAAACACTGTAATTGAAACCCTATTTTCAAATAGTCAGGTCTTAAATTATAATTCCATCTTTCAAACATGTTTGAATGACTCTCCAGACTGCAATTATTTGATTGATGCAGAAATAATAGCACATTTTAAACTCTTCAATTAAAAAAAATATGTAGAAAACAAGAATTTTCATTTACCTCAGATTTGTGTACACTGTATTGCAATTATCTTAAATCAAGACTTTCGGAGAAAAAATATTCAAAAGCAAACAAACCAAACAAAATGAATCCTTTCTCCTGATCTCTGTTTCTGGTTTTTTCTCACAACCTTTTCAAATATGATTCAGTGATACAATAAGATTCTTCCTTTTCTTCTATTTCAATATTTAATAGTTACATAACATTTATTCATTGCCAGTAGTCAAAGAAGAAATATCTAGTAAAGGTCATCAAAAATTCCTTCAATTATAACAATGTGTTTTTCTAAATCCTCATCCACAGCATATTGTTTAAGAAATCCAATCAAGCTCCCAAGACACTGAGGAATAAATCCCATTTCACTTCAACATCCAAAAAGAAAAAAAAAATGTAATGGTGATTTTATTATATTTAAATTTAATAAAAAAGAAATATAAATAAGATTGTATAAAGAAGAAAATTAATTTAGAAAAAATAAGTAGCTAAATGCCTGGGCAAATCAAGGTAATAATAAAATCAATGAAAAAGGCCAAATAATATTAATAAGAAAACCATAAAAAGCATAAACCAGATGTATATGAGCAATGCTTTGGAATAATTTGAGGATATATATGAGAGAAAAGGAATACTGCCAAAACCTAATCCAAAAATACTGTAAAATACATTTCTTGAATGAAATATTAGTAAAGATATTATGATATTCATTTTCACTAGCTGCCCATTTATTCTTTACAAAAATGTGATTAAACATGGGCAAATCAAAAATGAATATAAATAATAAAACTGGGACAAGTATGGCATGTAATAATGTTTTATAACACAGACATAAATGGTCAATTATGTGTGTGCTAATTTAATATGTGCTGATTTATTTTTTGTCTTTTAAACAAAAGATGTAGCGAGAAAATTGTATTCAAACTATAAATTCAATGTCAGTATGATCTGAATCAAAAATGGAAATTCTAGTATCTTAAAAAGCACAACCACACGATACCCTAGTGATGCAGGAGTAGGAAGGGTACCTTTTGAACAGGAACTGGCTCAGGCTTGGTTGTGGCTGATGCCCTAGAGGGGAAACAAGAGAGAAAGAGAAAAAACAATTATGAATTTTTGCAAACTCAATAATGCTAGTTTTACTCTTAAAATGTGTTATATCCTAAATCATTAGAATTGATAAGGCTATAATCCCTGGTTTTGACTATTCACAATCTTCTACTTAATTTACCTAAACCAAAAGCTGCCAAACTCAGCATCCTTGCACACGAGGTATTCTATCGTCTCTGCTTCTCTAGAAACTCAGCTAAGAAATTTTCCCAGCTAACACTGAGCTTTACATTCAGGCTGTTCTCAACTTAAGGGAAAAGTTGGCAACATTACTGCTGATCCTGGAGTAATTCCTCAGCCATCCAATTTGATCTCTTGCTCCAGTGTCACCTGCCCTTTTCATAACTGACTTGCTCTGTGAAGATACTATATACTGATTTATTCTGGTTGAGTTAAGTTACTGAATATTTAGATTCTTAAGTGCTTACACAAATTAATACACTTGTTATGCTAGCTACCTATAAATGCCCCCATCAGGCTATGATTTCAGCATCTGTATCTGCATCTCAGCAGAGTGCTTGGCATATAAAAGGTTATCAGTAAAGCTTGGAGAAGGAAAAGCACAGGAAAGAAAGAAAAAAAATCTGTGCATACAATTTGTCTATTTCCAAATTCACACGGATATTTATTTTTTATATGTGTTTTTTTTTCACATTGTGTTACTGTTGTGTCTTTGATTAGCATGGACTAAATAGTAACAATAATTAACCTGCAGTAAGTACTTCATATACAGTCATGAGAATAATTCAAGCAAAAGCTATTATTATTCCCTCATTTCAGTTAGCAACTGCAAATTACTCAGGTTAGAGCTGAGGCCCACAGTCCTTACATATCACAATATACTGGCTACATCCAAAAACAGTAGCAGAATGCTTCGGAAAGCCTCTGATGCACTTAAGATTATTCACCAATGGTAAGTTATTTATGCTTAATATGCCAAAAGCAATTTGACACCTCTCATATCACAGCAGTCTTACAAAAAAGACTAAGTGCTGAATTCGAAAAATGTTAGCATGGCAGGTAAAATATCAAGTGAGAAAGACTTTAAGCTAAAAATGAGTGCATTACTTACAAAGGCAATAGATCATAAATAGAAAACACCAGCACAGAATATTGGATGTTGGATCTTGAACTGCACATCTAATAATGAACTCTGACCAAAAAGTAAGAAGCAATGGAACTTTCCAACAAGAACTAATTTGGACAGGGATGGCAGACACTGACTAAACAACTGGCTAACCTAATGATAGGCACAATGGATGTTAACATTCAGTTGCTGCAACATATTTTATACTCTGTGTAGTTACATAAATTTCCATGGGTACTTTCAAACAGAAAAATTTGCTCTTAGCTTATTGGGTTATTATAACAAGCAAAAGAAACATATTCAGGACAAAACAGTGGAATCTTCCTTTCACTGAAATTTCACAAAGGATCTACTCATTGAAACCACCCTAGGCTTGCTGAGAGAGAGGATGGTATCTTCCATGTGGATATTTCAAGGTGTAGGGAGCACATCTGATTACACAAAAATAACTTTCAAAAAATAGCATGATGTATAACAATCATTATATTTCCAAATCTATAATACATAAATGTTTTGTTTATGAAAATAGACCTGTTAATTTTTTGTGAATATCAGCTCTAACTTGAAGAGGATTAACAATGACAACAAAGCTTCAGAACGGTTAAATGTTCATTAATTTTGGAGTCTACCCTCTTATTTTGTTGTGAAAGCATGGAACAGTAATAAACACTAACATAATTAATTGAAAGCTCAATGAAATTACTGCATGAAATGTTCACTAGAAATTTCTAATGTGAAATATCAATGAGTGTTCACTTTGCTTATCTTCTGTTAATTGGTCATAAGTGCAATGAAAATAAACTAAGATAAACCATCAGGCAAAAAGAGGGACAACATGCCTTCCAAATCCCAAACTGAGTTCATTGCACATTAAAAACAAGAACATCTGACATAAGCATCACCTTAACACATGCTGAAAAGCTTGGCCAGGAGAATTGTCCAGCCTGTCATGCTTTCCATCTTCTGATAAGGAACTCCACAACCTCTGGTCTAAATGAACTGACTATCATGTTCTCCATACGCTTCTGGGCATCCTGGCCACTTGCCAGGCATCAGCAACCAAGCAGGCCCAGTCCTGACACAAGCACTCTAATATCGCACCATGCATATAGTGATTTTTTTCCCCGTAGCCCAGGTTTGAGTATAGCGATATAGTTGGGGTATCCCCTAAGAAACCTCACCTGGTGTAACCTCGGACTTGACTCTTATGTGCACCACCCAGGGTAGGGTCATATTTGGTTCATAACCTGCACCAGCCAATACAGTAACGGTGGGTTCAGGTGCCTGGTCAGTTCTGCCCCAGCCCCATGTCTCATGTGAACTGATGGATGTTGCGGTCTAGCCAAACCCAGCCTGCCACAGACCCAGTCTTCATTCACAACAGGGGATATCGTAGCCCAGTTGATGTGCTCACAGTAGCCCCCACCAGGCCTGTCCCTGGCTCCGGTTCATGTGTACTGACATGGTCAGGGCCATCCTGCATTTCATCTGGCTATCGTGCACAAACCTGAGTGCTACAGCTTAAGCTCAGCCCAATCTACCCCATACTCAGTCCACATGTATGCCAACAATGCTCCTGCATGATCAGCCTGGCCTGCCCACAGTCCTGGCTTTCATGCTCAATTTCAGGAGCTGCAGCCTTGCAGGGGAGTGCCAATAGTTCTCCTACCATGCCCATTCCCAGCCCTGATTCTTGCGCCTGCCTGGGGTTACTGTGGTCCAGCCTAACATGACTCACACTCAGTCCTAGCATTTGCCAGTAGGTACTGCAGCCTAGCCCAGCTGTCTTGCACCCATTTTGGCTCTTTCTCATGCCAGTGTGGGCAGTAGTCAAGCCCAGCCTGGCCTGGCCACACCTCACTCCTCCAAGTCCCAGCTCTCACACTCACCAGTGAAAGCTGTGGCCCAACAAAGGATTCTCTGAAGTTCCCAAATGAGGGTCACCCCCAGCCTCAGGCTTTGTGCATACCAGCAGGTCTGTGGCCCAGTCTGAAATGGCCCAAACCCAGTGCTGGCATTCCTCAGCAGCTGTTGCAGCTTGGTCCAGCCGAGGCCTTTCCCAGTCTCAGCTCCTGCAAGTGTCAGGAGGGCTCCTGTCAGATTAATTCCATGGTCCACCATGCACAAATGGGCAGATGCTGCAATTTCGCAGAATCAAGCCCACAATTCTCATGCAGAATCTGCCCCCAGATTCAGTTCTCTCATATTCTGGTGGGTGCTGTGGCCCAGCCTGACATGTCCTACTCCTTGCTCCAACACTCATGAATGGTTAAGTGTGGCGTAGCCCAGCCAGGCATATCTGCCATGCCCCAGCTTTTGCTTCTGATGGGGGAGGTGGGCAATACTATTTAGTCCAGCCCAGGTCTCTGATAAGGGCAGATGTCTTGGCCTGACATAGACATGGCCTCTGATTTTCCCTCCTCCAAACCACTCTGTCTCAGCTCCCTCATTTATCTGTGAATATAATGGCCTGGTCCATGAAGGACCTTGGAAGTCATCCCTTCCCTATCAAACATGTCTTCAGTTGCTCCCACTCCAACACATTCCCAGACCCCTTTCCTTGGGTACTATGCAACCACCACCTCCACTCACCCACTGCCTGGGGCTGGGGTGGTATGTCTTGGCCTGGGATGCACCACCTTCCCGACACATCTTTAAAAATAAATAGAGTAGGCAACTATGCTGGCATACTGGTATAGTTAACACAAATTTGGCATTAACCACGCCCAGAATGCCTGCCAGCTATTGGCTGCATTTCTCCCAGGAGTGCAGCATTTGCCGAGGTACAAGACAACCCAGACATTTGCCTACAGCTAGGACAGCAGCATTGTTAAAGCTGGACTTGTCTTCAAATACTACACTGAGCATCCGCTCCTCTTCTTCAGAGATTTCACTATCAAAGTAGTTACTTTTTGCAGGATACTTAAGTAAACACTGAGGTATAATTATTTTGAAATTCCATATTTTCCTCTTCAAATCCTTGTAAACACACAATGGGATAATAGACTTCCTTTGAAATACAGTGATCATCACAAGTCACTTTTGTGTAGAGTGCGAGTCGGAAACCAGCAGAGACCCTGGTGATGGCTCAGTGCCATGAGCTTAACAATTTGTTCATTGTTCTCTTTATCCCTCATGCGAAACCACTGTACTGGGAATAAACCCTCACGGTGAGACACCAGTGCCTTTGCCCAACACTATCCTTAGCTCAAGGGATTGAGAACAAAGCTGTCAGAGTGTAGAAAGTACAAGGCATTTGAAAACTGACTGATCATTGTAAGAAGTGTTTAAAATAAAAATTCCTGATAGATTACAACCAGTTTTAGAACTTCTAGATGAACAGCTGAAAAGAGTTCTGTGATGTAACAGACTGTATTACAAATGAGAATTTGTATGCCCTGTAAGCAAAATGTATAAGCCAAAAGGTCTCATAAACAAGCAATAACTTTTCAAGGATTATTTTCAAAAGGATCAAGGGGAACTATATCACATGAACACTATGGATACTGTTATTATTAAGTTATACTTTTAATTCATTAATGTATTTTTATAATCTACCTTGAAAACAGCATGCTTTGGTTAACAGTCTTGAATGTTCACATTAGTATCTAAATGAGGAATTAGGCAACAAAATGACTTATTAAAGTTATTCACATTTCTCTTATGTCTTAGTGATTGCTTCAACCATATCTAATATATCCAACAACAAGTTAAAAAAAAAAAAAAGGAAGCTTTCTGGTTCATCTTCTGTAGGATGTGTTCTAAGTTTCCCACAGTATGATCAACTTTGGGCTCACTGACCTTAGGACCCACAAACACTAGGGTACATCATTAATCACTTTAATTGCAAAGTTGTCAATTTACAATAACAAAGCAACTCCAGGGGGAAAAAAGTGAGCACTCAAGAGTGAAGAGGGATGTCCCTTGAAACAGCTGTCCTATATTCTATCGCATTTTTAGTCTATTGTTCCCAAAACCCTAGACCCTCAACATTTAAATCACTTATGGCATGTGTCAGTGGGTATTTTTTTTTGTTTTTGGCTAAATGACTTGAGAATATGTAACAATATTTCCTGTAAACATAAGTACAAGGAAGGGGTTACAATTAGCATACACTAATGCCTTTCATGTAGTGTGTATTTTCTACATACACATATGCATTCATTCATACACATTCTTATCTCCCCTCTTTGAATGTTCTCCTCATCACAACACAAACGAATAAACACTTTCTTTTTTCAACAGAAAGGAAGAAGTAAACCTAAGCTGGGCAGGCTTTTAAAGAGTAATAGAAACAAGCAAAAAGAATAGAAACCAGACAGACTACAACAGACCATCTGAACACCAATGCACCCCTGTGCTTAGGCTTGCCTAAATCAGGAATGGCTCTGCTCACCCGTACCAGACAATCACAGCTTCACAACTACCTCTAGGTAAAGATGTGTGCTTCTTCAGTAATGCTGCTTCCCAGATGGCCAAAGCAGCTGAGCCGAATTCGAGAAGAAACTTTCATCAATCACTTATAAATCAAACCACAGGACTAATGGATGGAATGATATATGGACATTCATGGAAGGAAGGAAGGAAGGAAGGAAGGAAGGAAGGAAGGAAGGAAGGAAGGAACAAACTTTTCCTGAGCTGTCTTGATTCCAGTTATTATCCTTCACTGGGGAAAAAAAAAAAAAGCTGGTGGTATGTAAGCCATTAGGCTGAAATTTTTAAAGACTAAATATTTACAGTTATTACAGATAAAGTATTAGAGTCAGAATTACATTTAGCATTAATTGGGGTTTTACTTCTGTTGAATTAAAAGCCAAATGTAAGCATTGTTCAGGTTTTAAAAATAAAGCCTAGAAATGTTAAATAAATTTGGACCACTAAAAAGTTTAATGCCTATATCTACCCTCGTACACCCCTATCTGATCATTAATATATTTATCTCAATCACTACAAGGGAAAAACATTAGGTTCTTAATAAATAACTCTTCCTGTCATGTCTTGGTGAATCCTTCTACCATATACTGTTATATATGGAAAACTGCTTTATTTTCTATGGTTGAAGTTCACTCCAGTGCTCTCTTTGGTATTATAACGTGCCTATGGACCAACTTTAAATAACTATGCTGGGTGACAGTTTGACATGTCAGTTGATATCTCTCATTTGAGAGCACCCTTTCATCCAATCATCTATCAAGCACTATCTTAGGTCAGGGTTTAGGGAAACATTGGTAAATAAGTCAGAGAAGGTTTCTGTTTAGTCTATATTCTAATGGAGAAAGTACAGAATAAGCCATCAATAATAAGACAGTTTCATATAATGATAAATACTACGAATAGGAGTAATAAGACCAAGAAGGAGTATTTCATCTTAGAAATGGTTTCAAAGACAAAGATCCAGCTCTGGCTGGATGCAAATTTCCACGGTGATGAATAAACTAGCCTGAGTATCTATATGAACTGTATAACCCAATTTACAGAACTAAAAACTGCACCCAATCAAAATATATTATGATGAAAAAAATACAGTATGAAATGGCAAAGCATCTAATTTGTTCTCCATTTTTCCAAGGGCGAGCATGTTCTCTGAGGCTCACATTGGCAAGCACTCTGTCCTAACCTCTCACTAGAGGCATAATTGTGCTACCAACTTTTCCAGACAAGACTCTTTCTTCATTTTTGTCCAGGCTAAACACTAAATTACGAACTATTTTTTATAAAGTGAATATTTTTAGCTTTTCAATAAAACTGAAGGAACACAGCATTCCAGCTTTCAACAAAGCCTTATTAGGATAACAAATACCATCTACTGTCTGTTGCAGGGAACACATATTTTTTTTTCAGCAGTTTTAACTTAGCTTCTTTCATTTGTTTAACACTTTAAAAAGTTGGGTGAATTTCCATATTTTAAAACTCTGGCATAGAATTCACGAGTTGAAAAATTAATGATTTAGAGGCCAGCACTGTGGCACAGCTGACTAACTCTCAGCCTGCAGTGCAGGCATTCCATAAGGGTTCTGATTTGAGTACAGGCTGCCTCACTTCTCATCCAGCTACCTGCTTATGGCCTGGGAAAGCAGCTTAAGATGGTCCAAGTCCTGGAGCTACCACGCCCCTGTGGAAGACCTAGAAGAAACCCCTGGCTCCTGGCTCCTGGCTCCAGATCAGCCCAGCTCCAACTGCTGTGGTCACTGGGGAGGGAATCAGTGGATGGAAAAAAATCTCTGTCTTTCCCTCTTTCCTTCTGTAACTCAGCCTTTCAAATACAAAGAAATACTTCTTTAAAAGATTAATGATTAAAAGTAGCTCTTTTAAGTGCAGATAGATCAGATTTATCCCTGTACAGAAACTTGAAAATGAGCCCTTAATTTTATACTCATTATTTAAGTAGTAGAATCTCGTCCAACATCATCATCGTTACATCTTGTATTAAATTAAATCATTCCACGGCATTCAAAGTGATATTATCTAAATCTAGAAAAAGGAAACCTAAAAGCTAAGTTTATTCAAATATTTGTATTGTTTAAAAGTCTTTATTTTATTTCTTTCACATTTATATATCACAAACAGATGAAACATATTTAATTGCTTATTTATTGAAACATCTACTCCATTTATAGAAACTGTACATATTTTCGGTAATTATCTAATACACTTTTTGGTAAAATTTAGACTAAATTTCTGAAGTCTTGTAATATTAACAAAGGAACTTTTAAAGGAACTATGTTTGACAAAATCATGTTTTCCAATCTAGCTACCTTTTAAAAACTCTGAAACAGTAGAAAATTAGTAACAAATGCTGATTTGCCTAAAAGTAGGCCTATTACACTTACAGAATTTCCCTTTCATTCACTATTGGTCTAACATAGTAGAAAATGACTTAAGACACTGCTTGGCAATACAAAAATCACAATATATGTGACTCACTTTGGAAGTCCAAATCCAAACCTGTCTACACCTGTCCAATGGGTCAAGTTCAATGATCAAACCTTTGGCAATGAAAAGTTAATAAGTATTTACTCACAAGTTCAGGACTTATCTCCCTAAAAATGAGGGAGAGGCAGTTCAGACGTGGCACAGATTCAGACACTAACAATTAAGTAGCACTGACCTAGATAAACATTCCCAAAGTTTCATCACAAGTGTCACAAGTAGATTCTATATTGTGATCTGCCTAGTACAGGGATGAAACAGTAACATTTTCATGTAGAGTATGTTAAAATGCCTCATTTTACATTTCATTTAGAAAATTAAAGAGTGTAGCAGGGGTGGATATGCTAAATTCATCATCCCTCACTATCCTGCGCTCCAACTAGCGGTCAGAAAGCACTGGAGCCTGGGTACGCCAACACCACACAGAACAGCTGGTCAGAGCACACACACACACACAACCACTGAACTGCCTCAAACAGCAGCTTGGAAAGCAACATTAAAGTAATTTTATCTTTGGAGAAATATGGCATTCAATTACATCCTCAAAGGCACGAGATAATTAGACATAGCCACCACAATAATAATTAACACAGAGTTCTGCCCATACATATCAATAAAGCTCCTCACCAATCTGCTTTGAACATAATTACAACCAGCAATAAGAATAGAAATGCTGACCACAGATTACTCTATGCATTTTTTCAACACTGACATCCCCTAGAAGTATATGAAAAACTCAAGTAGCCAAAGGAGATTTCCTGTATGACAACGGGGGAACATTTAGGAAGCCAAACACTGATGCCTCACTCTTAACCTAAATTAATAAGGTTTATTAGATTCCTTCACAAAAAGAATGTGTCCTTTAATCTTATATCTTCTTAATGTTGGCTTTACGGATTCTTTTAAAACCTTCAGAGAATGAGAATAGGAGATTCCTACCATTTTAGTTTTCTCTTAAGATTCATGGAAGGATCTGAGACTCCACAAAGGATAACAACTAGTACATATAAAAAAACACACACACACACACAATATGTTCTATGCTACGATCCTCAAAAACTACCTATAACTTTTATACCAAAAACTCCGGTATAAAAGTTGCTGATTCTTTCATGGTAATGGCCTTTTTTCTTTAAGAAATATGTGGATTTCCAATTCTTTTGGAAGACTCCCTGAAAAATGTGTGCTGAATACCAAACAATGAATTTTCAACTCAGAGAACTTTCTCCTCCTTAAAATGGCTGCCCAGGGATATGGCTCACATATGAGCTGTGTTAGGCATTCTGCCGGCGGGAAGACTACATCAAGTGGGCCACAGGTTCTCTTCAAGATCAAGGTGATGTGAATCCCTGCACCACAGTCTGTGACCTACAACATGCTTTGTTCACTCTCTCCATATGAAGAGTTCCTTAAAAAGGTTTTCTGGAAAATGCAAATCATGAGAAGAACTATACGTGGTTTCAAAGTTTTATAATTTTATTTACTGAAATGGTAGAACAAGAGGATCGGAGGAGAGCAGATGGAAAGGACGGAGAGGGAGGATGAAGAAGGAGGAGGGAGGGAGGGAGGGATGGAAGAGAGAGAGAGAGAGAGATGAATTTCATCTGTAGGTGCTTCATTCCTCAAATGCTATCAATAGGCAGGCAGCCAGGGTTGGGCAAGGCTGAAGCCAGCAACAAGGAACTTAATCTGCTTTCCCATTTTCACGGCAGGGAACTAGTTCTTGTCTTCCAGGGTACGTGTCCTGAGGAAGCCAAGTCTCACAGCAGAGCTGGTACTTGAAACGAAGGACTCCCACACAGAATACAGGCATCCCTTTGACATCCCAACCACCACAGGAACCGCCTACCCCTGGGTTTCAATTTTATTTTGGCAACAAAACAAACTATTCTTTTAACCCCCATTCCCCACAAGCTTTAAGAGTGCCCTTGTATTGGCTGGCTCTTTCATTTCCCTTAGGAATATATTGTTTATGACTAGGTGGGAGGAGCATGGAAGAGATTGACAAACCTGATAGTGATACTGGCTCAAAGGCAAGCAACATAGGTACATTTTTAAAGACTCACCTAAGTCTTAGCCTGATTCATTTGTTAAGCTGTGGAATAGCTCTTAAAAGGTCTGGTATTTCTCTAGGCCTATTACTTCAAAGGGTTAAGAGCAGATAACCCTGAATCTGGTCCTAGGTTCTCCATTTCCTATTGGGACAGGTTACTTATCTTCTCCCATTTCATTACCTGTGAATAAAAATATTTACCTACTTTAGGGATTATTGTGAAATCCAAATAGAAAAAGATGTATGAGAAGCTTTAGAATAATGTTTGTCAAATAAATGCACACTACCACAGTCTCAGCTATGACACTAAGTAGCCTCCATTTATTAAGAACTGAATGCAAATGTCAGTTATAATTTTCTTCCAGCCTCTAGGCTTACGTAAAGTTCTAACATTAAACACAATACAGTGTTTCAAAAACCACCGTATCAGGCTTATTGCAGAAGGCATCGGTTCTTGGTACCATAATAATGAGAGAATATGGGGAATGGGATAACTCCATTCCAAATCATTCACCATACAGGGAATCTCATGCAAATTCCCACAATGAGACTAAAATCAATTTGCCTTCTATAAAGTTTTTTCAACTAGTCCTTCCATCATGGCTTATTGGTGGTTGTGCAAGTTATATGGAGAGAAATGCAGATGACCAATTATGTGTTGAATCATCAGAGTGAACTGTGACTTTCCCTCAGGGCCTTTACTAACTACCAGATGTAAGGAAGATGTCAGGCTAATTTTTGCATAAAATTGTGTTTACCTGCCTTGAAAAGTGATTCTTTAGGACTAATATGGGCCTTGGATATCTTTGAAACCAAAGATGATGATAGTGACCACTGACAAACTACCACAAACTGGCAAGAAAACAAGCTGTGCTCCAATCACTTTACACAAATCCATGTATATTAAATATTTTCTCTTATAGCACTTAAAAAAAAAAGTTTTTGAAAGGAAGATTTATAGAATGAGAAAAGAGAGCCAGAAAGTGAGGGATACCTCATCAACTGGCTCACTCCCCAAATGGCTACAACGGCTGCAGCAGGGCTCTTCTGAAGCCAAGGGCCAAAGCTTCCAGGCCCATGTGGGTGCAGGTGTCCAAGCACTTGGACCATCCTCTATTGCTTTTCACAGGTGCATTTCCGGGGAGCTGGACTGAAAGGGGAGCAACGGAATCAAACCAGCAGCCATATGGATGCTGGCACTGCAGGTGGCAGCTTATGCTATGTCACACTGCTGGCCTCTCCTAAGGGCTAAAATCTTAGCAACAACAAAAGTTAGGACAATGCAAATTAGCAAAAGCCAAAACCCTGTGTGTGTTACTCTTTACCCAATCTGTTTCCTTCTTTTTCATTTGCATCAGTAGTTATAACCCAAAGACCCAGTCATCCATGACAATAAAATGTAATAATTAGAGATCAGAGTAACAGCTGCATTCAAGAACCACACCCAAGGCTATGGGTGAGGTGCATACCTCAATTAATGCTGGGATCCACATTTAAGGCAAATTGAACTTGCTTTAGAATCTTTGTTCTTGTTTCGACACGCACAACATCTAAGAGTTTGGCTGCTTTCACACATGGCCTTGCTTTCAGCTGTCTGTCACATAAAATTGTAATTTGGAATCTCACTGATGTCTTGTTTTCTAGGGAAATCTACCCCAAAGCAAACACTGGCATATGCTGGGGCTTTGGTGTTCTTATGAAAACAAGATGAAGCATGACTCACTGCCCTACTCATTGAATTGTGTGCCTATTATATACTCTGAAGACACAAACTAGCAATGAGATGTGTTGGAATACTTGAGGAATATGGTTATAAGAAATGAGCTATTTAGAAGGAACATTTGTAGATGTAAAGCAGCCTTGTGAAAGTAGCACTAGGTAGAAACTTTACTCCAGATAAGGACAGTTTTGGATTATTACAGCATTCCATTGTAGAGTCCTCCAAAATATTTGCTGAACCTAATATATACCTACAGCCGTCTATATGCGAAAAGGCTGGATAATAGAAAAAATGAGACCAGTTGCAAAAATTTTACAAATTCCACAGTAAGAGTTTCACCAACCAGGGAATCACATGTATCCTGACTGGTTATTTTAGACTGATTTTACACTCTGGTTATTTTAGACTGATTTTGCATCTACACATAACAAAATGTAGTTAAAAACTTTTTCATGTTTCATGATAGAAAAGAATAAACAAAATTTTCCTCTGTTTACCAAAAACAATGAGTGTGAAAATCTACACAAATACATCATTGTTACTAAGTTCCTTAGAAGAAAAAATGTAATTACTTGTAGATGTGAAGAGCCATATGGTTTTATTAAAAACAATTGTGACCAACATCCACTTACATGTCATTAAGTTTTTGCCAACTACCTCCAAGAGCACCAAAACAGTTCATTTCACCAGAAAATGAACTACAGAACTGATTTATTTATGATTTCATTTAGAATAAAAATAAAGCAGAAAACTAAACCTGAAAGCTCACATTTTTATTCACAAACTAGATTAGTATCATAATCCTTGATTACACTTGAAATATTTTAAGGGCCCAAATGTTAAACAAATTAAAACACATCTCTGCGAAAGTACAAACACAAACAGAAAATTCAGAACATACACCTCTGTCTCCTGGTACATTCCCTAGGACACTTCAGGATATAGTCTGATACGGCCAAATACAAAGGCGACTTCAAAACATTCATGGAGATGGAATCAAAAGGTAAGCTTATTTTTTGCACAAAAATGTTAAAATCATGTATAGTTTTTTCATAATATGGATTATATACAAACATCATTTTTTTCTAATGATCGATTAATTTACCTGAAAGGCAATTACAGAAAGGGAGAGATATCTCCCATCTGCTGGTTCACTCCTAGATGGCTGCAAAGGCCTGAGCAAAATTGAAGCCAGAAGGCAGAAGGCAGAAGCCAGGTAACAGCAGCCAAGAGCAAGGAACTCCATCCTCATCTCCCGCTTGAGGAGCAAGGACCCAAGTACTTGGGCCATCTATGTCTGCTGAAGCATGTCAGCAGAGAACTGGATTGGAAGTGCACGCCAGGATTACCACTGGAGCTCATATGGAATGTGACATGAAGGCAATGACCTAACTCACTACACCACAATGCTGGCCCCTATACAAACTTTTTGAACACCCTCGCCCACTCATTTGCCTCACTACTACAAACAGAATATTGAGAAAACAAAGGTACCAATGTAACATGGAGTAAGCAAGATTCAGTTCTCAATTCTGTTGTAACATTAACTCAGTCCAAGTTAATTAACGTCTCAAACTTAGTTTCCTCGTTTGCTTAAGTAGTTTATATCAGTTACCTGATTATTCTGAGGATTAATAATGTAATACACACTAATTATCTTGTACTACATCCATGCTTAAATTGATTAATAAAACAGCCTATGATTTTTACAGCATTTTCTTGTGTGCATAAACTGGATCTACCTAACATCATAATCCAGGGTGTATTCATTATTACCCATCTATCTCTCTACCCTGGCACTACTGAGAGCTCACTGTTCTGGCACTGCAGTAGTGGCTAAAATAAAAGACCCAAAAGAAAAAGTCTGTAAGCTAAAGGTGCAGTTACAGGCAGAAAGATTTGGGAAATGGACCAATGGGTTAAGCTACCCCTCAGGCTGCCAGCTTCCCACCTCCAAATGCTGAGTGGAGTCTTATTTTCTCCATTGCCAGTCCAGCTTTCAGCTAATAAACCCAGGAGCCAGCAGAAGCAGGTCCAAGTACTTGGGTTCCTACCAATGTGGCAGCTGTAGATGAAGCTCCTGGCGTAGCTTTACTCTGATCCAGTCCTGGTTGCTGCAGACACCTGGGGCATGAACTGAAGCAGGTATTTTTTATATTTTACATTTTCTTAAAAAAAAAAAATGGCAAGGGCCCTGCAGGGTGGCCTAGCGGCTAAAGTCCTCACCTTGAACACGCCCGGATCCCATATGGGCACTGGTTCTAATCCCGGTTGCTTCACTTCCCATCCAGCTCCCTGCTTGTGGCCTGGGAAAGCAGTTGAGGACAGCCCAAAGCTTTGGGACCCTGCACCCATGTGGGATACCCAGAAGAAGTTCCTGGCTCCTGGCTAAGGATCGGCATAGCATTGGCCGTTAGGCTCACTTGGGGAGTGAATCATCGGATGGAAGATCTTCCTCTCTGAATCTCCTCCTCTCTTGTATATCTGACTTTCCAATAAAATAAATGAATCTTTTAAAAAAAAATGCATCTGTTTCTGAAGACTGGGAAGCCAAAGGATTGATTTATTTGCTTCACTTTCTTAAAAAAAAAAAAGGCAAAACTTGCCCAAAAATTTAATGATGCTATTCCTTCCTTAAAGTTGTTAGTGCTCTAATACTATATGTAATTATCAACATTAGAATCATGCACTGCACAATGACGTTTCGGACACATATAACAGTGGTCCTGTAAGATTACATCGCAACTCAAAAATATCCCCAAAATACCCCAGTCTTCTTTCCATGGCAGAACAGATTCCCCTTTCTGTATCTTCTGAATTTGCAACTGTTTTATAAACAGAAAATAGCTGCTGAGTATTTTCTTGAAGAGAAAAATGTTTGACATTAAACTTAAAAGGAAATAAAAAAAGAAAAAGATTAGTTCTTAAAACAAAAGACTTTATAATTTCCTGGTGGAGAATTGCCCTCTGCAGGGATTACTACACATATCAGGAAAGGAAAGTAATGCGAGGAAAGCCAATTATGTAGTTACAAATAATAAAATGATGAAAGCTGTAGAAAGTCAACAGAAAGGCCCTGAGGATGAATGTCTCATTCTTAGCAAAGAATCCTGGGCCAAAGGGATTTGGAATGTCTTTTCTATGGAGGTAACACTGTCAATGAATATAAACAAACACATTCAAGAATATGAAGAATTTTCAAAATGCATTTTCAAAATATATTTTCACATTTCTGACAAGCTTGCTGACTTTATTCAACCTCCAATACCTGTCTAATACTGAAACATGCAGAGAGTAAGCCCGGCAGAGGGTCACTGGCTCTGCACACTAAAGCAGCACACACGGACTGAGTGGGCCAGGGCTCACACGTCTCCTGTAGGGCCACACTATCACAAGTACCCTCTACGATCCTGTGACTTTTCTACTAGATTCCACTATGGTAAATGCTCCTGAAATGTGGCTCAATACTGAACCTTTACACTATCACAGAATGAAAAGATGGGGCGGCCAGATTAAATGTGGAGCATCAAATTAAGATGCCCCTTGCATCCCCATATCCCGTTATCAGACTTCCAGTCCCATTTCCAGCTGCACTGCCAATTCCAGTTTCCCACTGTTGTGTACCCTGGGAAACTGCAAGTGATAACTCAAGTAGGTGATTCCCTGCTGGCCATATGGGAGACCTGGGTTGAACTCCCAGTTCCAGCAATGACCTCATCCTACTCTGGATGTCTGAGGAATAAACCAGTGGATGGGAGATGAAGGAAGGAAGGAAGGAAGGAAGGAAGGAAGGAAGGAAGGAAGGAAGGATGGAAGGAAGGAAGGAAGAAAGGGGAGAAGAGGACAGAAAAGGAGGAAAGGACAGGATTTTTCATCCAGTAAGTAGCAAGTTTATCTGCCACTCCCCCCCACGCCCTCCAACTCAGTTTTTCAGTCAGAATTATGTAAGCTAACCCATTAGAGCCGTGTTTGGTACTGACTACTGTTTGCAATGTTCATCACTTGTCTTCTTTATTAGAGCACCAACATGGCTACTTTTTCGCTCATAAATTGATGCGGTTAGTCTGCCACTGTGGGTTTCAACTTTAACATCATCTTGTTCCTTTTTCAAAGTGAAGTATCTATTTGTAAACTGCAGATTTCTCCAGGGACACTGGCTCTATGAAGTTTCTGTAAAGTATCCATAATTTAACTTGCTTCAATTTTAGGAGAATTTATGCTGTTCTGACAGTGGCTCTTTCTAAACCCATGTCTAATCCTTCTTAAAGCTTCACATGAAATGCTGTTCCTATATAACAAGTTCATACTTGTACATTCTGATGGAAAAAAAAAGCATAACAGAGAATATCATGAATTTTTTGAAGACTCCCATACTTACATCAAGTGACAACTTAGTATGCTTCACTTTTGTTTAAAAAAAATACAATCTTAAATATAATCCATGTTATAACACAATCTCTAAAAACAGTATTTAAACAATGCTTTCATTTTTTTCCTGATTTTTTTTTTTTTTTTTGCAGCCACAAGAATGATACCCTCAATTCTTTAAACAATCTTCTCAGCCACTCTCTCTCTTGGGGTCAGCACCACGGCACAGTGGGCTTAGCTTCCACCTATGGTTCTGGCCAGCTTCTCCACTTCTGATCTGATCTAGCCACCCTGCTTACGGCCAGGGAAAGCAGTAGAGAACTACTCAACTCCCTATACCCAAATGAGACACCTGGAAGAAGCTCCTGGCTTCCAATTTTGAATCATCTCAGTTCTGACCATTTTGGCTACTTGGGGAAAGAGCCAGAAGATGGAAGATCTTGTTCTCTCTCTTTACTTGTCTGTCCTTATCTTTTAAACTCTGCCTTTAAAAAGATAAATAAAAATAAGATTTTTAAGATATCATCTTTCACTACTGAATGGTACAATGGTTAAAGATATGAGAAATATAAAATGGGGACAAATCATGGGAAGCTGCTTCAAACCTTATACACAGGTTTCTAAGTCTTGCTTTTGGAGAATCAAGGGGACCTCAGATTTACTACACACCTACCAATTCAAAAGGTCTTTTTTTTTTTTTGATTCATTTATTTTTATTGAAAGGCAGATATACAGAGATGGAAATAGAGAAAGATCTTCTGTCCAATGGTTCACTCCCCAAGTGGCCACAAGGCCAGTACTGAGCTCATCTGAAGCCAGGATCCAGGAGCTTCTACCGGGGTTCCCAAGTGTATACAGATTCCCAAGGCTTTGGGTCATCCTCAACTGCTTTCCCAAGCCACAAGCAAGGAGCTGGTTGGGAAGTGGAGCAGCTTGGACATGAATAGGCACCCATGTGGAATCCCGGTGCGTGGAAGGTGAGGATTTAGCCACTGAGCCATGGCACTGATCTGACAGCTTTTGTTTGTTTATTTATTTTTCCCAATACATTTATGGGATGGGAGGTTTAAAAACAGTAAATCCAGCAGTCTTCCTACTGCTAATTTTTCTATTCTCAGGAATTGGCAACATTATTTGTATAAGATAGGCACACAGACTTTATTAAATAACTGTTGGGGGCAAACATTTGGTGCAGCAGTAGTATTGCCACTCAGGATGTCCGCTTTCCACATACCGGAGTGCCTGGTTTGGGCCCTGCCTCCTTGTAATCTGCTTTCCTGTTCATCTGTACCTTGGCGCAGCAGGTGTTGGCTCAAGTGCTTGAGTCTCTGCTATCCACATGGAGGAGCTGGACTGAATCCCAGGCTCCTGGCTTTCACCTGGCCCAGTCCTGGCTATTGGCAGAAATTTGCAGAGTAAATCAGCAGATGGGAGATTTCTGTCTCCCTGTCTTGTAAATAAAATAAAAATAAAATTATATAAAAGATTCACTGTTGCAAGCATAAACTAGAGTAGGTGAGGGTTTGTTGGGTTTTGCCACAGCATCAGCTGGCAGAGGCTGGCACTGGGGGCTAATTCTGTCAAGTTAAACTCCAGAACCACCTGGAGAGTGCATGATCCAGTGACTTAAAAGGGAAATAGTGGGCTCCTCCCTCGTGGGTTACCACTCCCACTGGAAAGCATGAAAACCAGGATTGAGGCAGGGGTGGCTAGACAGAATGGCACCCGCCAGCATATGTGTGGGCTGGATAGTAGGCTGGTTGGGTTGAACTAGGATTCAAGGCCCATTGACATGTACCAGAGCTAAATGGGATTGGGACAGACTGATTAAGTCTGCAGTACACACTGGCAAGCATGGGATCCAGGGTAGGGGGCAAGCCTAGTGGGGGCTATAGGGAGTCACCTCGACTAGGCCGCAGCTCCCACTGATTTGTTTGAGGGCCCGGTATGAAGTGGGCAGAACCGGGCTGGACTGCAACACCCATTTGTTCGTGTGGAAGACAGGGCTGGAAACAGATTTGACCCAGCGATTGCAACCATCAGCATATGCGTGAGCTGATTGGGGCGACGGACTGTGCCAGACTGGGTACTGGCAAGCACACACAAGATTCAGGTCTGAAATCACCTCAGACAAAATTTCTTTAGGGATCCCTCCAACTGAACTGCTGATTTCAGAACCCCAACCATGAAGACACTTCGTCAGCCAGAGGATTCTGAAGAGATTTCATTGTGCTTGGTACAGCAAGACTGGCAGCAATTCAGAACTGCTGGACTTTCAAAATTGCTTCAGCAGGACCCTTGGAACATGCCCCACATTGGGAAACAGGGATGGGTGGGAGGCTTGGTGGGGCTTCTCCCTTTATCTCTCTCCTTACCCCAGATACAGAAAAAAAAAAAATTAATGTGGAAAAAAAAAGATTCACTGCTGCACTGGGAAAAGACTGGACTGACTTGAGCTAGATTTGTCTAGAAATCTCTGAGAATGATCTTCTAAGCAAGCATTAGATGATTACACAGCTGTGTATTGCAGCAACTGGCTTATATTTTGATATACGGTAGGCTACTCCATCAAGCCTCATAATTTTCAACATTATTCCTGGGCTTTTACTCTTTCAGTTGAATTTTCAAATAGACATGTTAAATTCAAGTTTTCACTTTGCTTGTTGTTCAGCATTTCCTATTCTCTTAATTATTTCTATATCTAATTAATGCTATGGCTATGAGGATCTCAATCTCACTGCACATAGAATATATTCCCAAGAATGGTTACATACAATTGTAATGAATTTCTTTATAGCAATGCTTGTGCAAAGAACATGCTAAAATGTTTTTCTTTTTGGGGGGGGGGGTGTGCAGTATTTTTCCTTTGGTCATTTCTTTTCTTTTTTTACTTATTTTTATGATTATCACTGTTCCATAAGCCCTTAGAATTCCCTTATCCCCACTTCAATTCCCTTCCCCCTCACCAAGTTCCCCTACATCATTACTATAACATAGTTCTTAATACACAGTCATATATCCATCATTGCAGGCATGGGACAATGGCAGAGAGTCCAGCATCCTATTGCCAAGTTATAGTAAATAGTTTCATTGGGAGTTCATCTTTGTCTGGAAATAGAGATGCAGACTTCATTGTATCCCCATGATATGATAGTGTCCATTACAGTTACTATACATCCCCTTAAATGAAAATTTACAATACAAAATCAACAACAGGAAGAAAAATAGAAATTCACAATGCAATGCACTTAAATAATATGCTGTTAGATATGATAGTCTCTATTGCACAGTTACTATGCATCCCCTTAATTGAAAAGGCACAAAAAAAAATCAACAACAGAAAGAAAAAAAATTTTAAATGCTGTGAAGTTAACAACAGGCTACTGAATGACTTATGTGTCACTGAAGAAATGAAAAAGAAAATCAAGAACCTTCTTGAAGAAAATGATTCTACTGTATGTCTATGACTCACGGAAAAATTAAATTAGGATGAATGTGTCTTGAAGAGATGAAACTCACACACAAAAATCAAAATCCATGATATAGTTTCCACTGATCTTTTTTGGTGAAATATGTCTCCTGTAGGCAACAAATAAATGTTATGTTTTTTACTTCAGTCTACTAATCTATGACGTTTGATTGATGAGTTTAAACCACTTACATTCAGGGTTAATACAAATAGGTAGTGATTTGGTCCTGTCATTTTTGCAATGGGCTGTGCATTGATTTAATCTTGTGTTATGTTACTGGGATGTTTTTCACATTTGCCTTTGGTTTTGGTGGGTGCTATTCCTTTTTTCTATCAAGAGAACATCTTTAACTATCCTTTGTAGGGCAGGTTTGGATGAGGCGTATTTTTTTAACGTTTCTTTACTTTGGAAGAATTTTATTTCATTTTCAAAGACAAGGGAAATTTTGCTGGGTACATTATCCTAAGCCAACATTTTTTTACTTTTAGAGTCTGGAATATGTTGCTCCGTTCTCTTCTGGCCTGTAGAGTTTCCTGTGAGAGGTCGCCTGTGAGTTTAATTGGCATTTCTTTATAATGTCAGCTGATTTTTTTTCATGTGCACATTTAAGGATCTTTTTCTTATGTTCAATTGAAGAGAACTTAATTATCATGTGTCTTGGTCAAGATCACTTCTGGTCAATCCTGTTGGGAGTTCTGTGCCAATTTTGGAAGCTATTTTCAAATTCTTTCTCTAGATTTGGAAATTTTCCCTTGCTTTTTCATTAAATACATTTGTAAACTCAGCTTCTCTTTCTGCACCTTCCGGGACTTCCATAACTCTTATGTTTGGACTTTTAATAGTGTCTTCCAATTCTTGAATACTTTTTCTGGCCTGATCCAGCTCTATTTCCAGCTTTTAATTTGTTTCCCCCTGGTGACAGGAAATATTTTCGAATTTTGAGATTCTTTCTTCTGCCTCCTTCATTCTATTTTGGTGACTCTCCACTTTACTTTTAATTTGCTCCACTGTATTGTTCATTTCTGATATATCAGCTTTCATTTCATTCATTTCCAGTGTGACATATTCCTTGAATTCCTTGAATGTCTGCTTTTTGTGCTTCTCGTTAAGAAGTTTTCTAACAAGTGTTTTGAGTTCTGTGTCCCCTATTTTCTCAATGTCTTCCTCAGTTAACTCTGAGGTTAGCATATGCTTTTGCTCCTTTGCAGGGGAGTCTTCAGTAATATTCATTGTGCCTCTGTGTCTTCTTTTGCTCTTGGTCATTATAATTCTGGTTATCAGATGATTCTCCTTAGGACAGGTTTCTAAGCTCTTTCACCCACAGGTCTACAGTTCAGTTTTACTTATTGCAGTCGGTATGCAGCTCTGTGCACTTACTTGTGCCACTTTTCCAGAGATATCCAGGCCTGGGTTCTTAGGTTAGATTTCCACCATGATCTCTGCAACCCCAGCTCCTACCTCACCAGTTTCTACCTCCTGTGACACAGTGCTGAGGCTGCACTGTTGTCTGTACAATCTTTCTTCCAGTTCAAGTTAGTAGGTCCCAGGATTAGGGAGACACCAGGTGTCTTAAATAGCTAGGTTGTTGTTGGTGCTAATCTTGCCGGAACCTGTTGGTCTGTTAGGTCTGAGAGCCCACGTACCTATTTTGACCTGTTTGATGCAATATTCAGTATTACTTTCCTGTGGGACCAGTTCAATGCACTGAGCTCAGTGCATTCTTGTCAAGCTCAGCGCTCACTGTTGTCCCCTGCAGTCTTAAATTCTTTGCCACACCATAAGAAATGGTGCCTGATGTGCCATTATTAGAGCTCTTGATCTGCAGGTCATCAGGTCTGAGGGCTACCTGTCTTGGGTGGAACTTTGTTGCTGCTGGAATTCCACCTGCTAGTGCAATCCAGATCACCACTCACTGAATGCTGCTGGGGTATCAGTCACTGCAACACCACAATGTTGTGTCTGCTTTTTTCCTGTGTCTGTCAGTCTCCTGGCACCCCTCTGCTGTTGTTCTGTGCTCTCCTATTTTCTGGAATGTGCCCTCTCTGCTTCACTCTAATATTTCTCTGTCTGTTTAATTGTGTCCTTACCCTATTCCGCCATCTTGATTCACCCCAACATGCTAAAACGTTATGAGGGATCTGTAGTAAGAAAAAAATAAAAACAACTAATTGCTAACATCAGAACTATGACTGTCCAGTTATGGAAAATCCCTGGTGAATTTTGGCAAATTTAAAATCATAGGGTTAAAATCCCCAAATTTTAAGGTTCCAAAATTAGCTATTTATTGAAGTATATGTCCTCAAAACTTAAGTCAATCAGTGATGTATTTTATGAATACTCTGAATTGTGCCAAGTAATGCAATATGCTACTATAAATTAACAGACTACAGTTATTCTGACAAGCAATAAGCTCTAGCCAAAGCCACATTGTTCCCTTGCATCTTACAGTGTGTGTGACCACAAAGAAAGCTTAAAATAACTTAACAAGGATCACAGCACAGTAAAGCGTTTGTAACAAACCTTTCAAGTCTTTCATCCTTCTGTGATTAAATTTTAGAGTAGAACCTGAATTTCTACAATGTCTAACTGTAAATGTAAAAAGTGAAAATGTTTCATGTAGAAAATAATCCATATGCAATCTTTGTTTAAAATAAGATTTTTAGATGAGAAAGATATTTTAAACTGAACTTTATAAAATAAGCTACAAAAAGTATTCAGACACCTACAAAATCTTCATATTATATTACTATATAATTTCCACATAACAATGCATGTTTACCCTGGATATTGTGCCACTGAGTAGTACGGAAACATTAAAAATTATATCCTGAAAATCATCATATAAATGAGGGGTTGGTGTCATAATTTTACTGACTAATACAGAACAGATGATTTTTAGAACTGTGATTTTTTTCAAATATTGCTAGACTCTAGGTACCCAATCATGCTATTATTTAGCAATCTCAGTTTTCCTGGCAGTATTGCCTGTTTCAGGAATGTTTAATACATGCTGAAGAATGAATCAGTAAAGCACGTTGGCAGAATCCAGAACAAATAAACATAGTTAATAGCAGCAATTGTCAATTTGCTGTTTCAAAAAACAGGGGTTAGAGTCTCTAATAAGTAACAGGTGACCAAAATGAAAGCTTTTTAAAGAAGAAAAATAATTCTTGAGAGTAATAAACCATATTGGTTATAATAAATACAATTCCTTCAATTCATCTATCTTTTGGTTAAATTTCTAGAACTGAATTGGCAGGCCAGAGAGTATGTTCTTTTCTTCAGAAGGGAAGAGATCCTATGACATCATCCATCACAGGCCTTGTCCAGGAATGCATACTACCAGGCAATTCAACAAGAGAATGACAGTACAGATGAAAGGAAGGAAGAAATAAAACAATAAAAGGGCATTCAGGAATTGTGTAATCTGCAAAGAAAATTCTCATTGTATAATGGTTGACAGACATTATGTAGCACCAGAATGCTGACATGCAAATAAAAGTCAATTAACTCTGCCTATTGCATATAGCACCTAAATTTCAGGATGAGAATACAAGAAGTTGATGCTTTCTCCAAATAATTATTTATGGAAACCAAGAATGCAAGAAACCATGAATGATGACCAAGTAAAGCAAAACTTAAAGAAAAGACAAGGGACTATCATTAGGTAGATGTTTAGCACCATGGGCAGCTTTCTTAGCTCAGGGAAATGCTATCAAGTATACCAAAAATCAGGATGAAGCAAAGTATGTTATTCAGGTTCTTGTTTAATAAAGAGTAAATTGAGACACAGCAGAAAGTTCCATTAGTTCCAAGACATTGTTACCACTGACAAGGTAACTACATAGCAAAAGTGGTGATTGGTCAATTTTAGTGTAAGCTAGTCTTGATTTAGTGAGAAGAGGGTGTATCCCTGAAGATTAGACTAATTCCTGCCATGTTTTGAAGACAGTTTAAAGTGAGTCATTCCAATGAGTAAATGAGCACTGAATATCTGATGTCTTTTGGTTCACCCCGTTACTTCCTGTTATCATCCGTAGAAGGGTGTCATAAAAAACAGTGCACTTCCTAAACTCCGTCTTAAATGATAACTGAATGTATAACAGCTAATTCTACTAAAACAGTTTTCCTCCAACTTCCTTTAGTAGCTATCTTAAGGAGTGAGACAAAATGAAAAATACCTTCTACTTTATTTTTAACCTCCTGCTAATAAACATTTATGTTCAAAGTAAGGATTTCCTTCTAAGTGCAATGATCTCTTTATAAAAACATGACAAGCAAATTCCAAAAGTAAATGTTCAGAGTTTGGTATCAATGTTGAATAGCAATTTAGTTTGAGCAGTAAGAAGCAGTTTTCCTGCAATTAACAATGAGTTCGAATCCTGAATCAGTCACTGGTAAGTAACTGTACCAGCTATCCACATTCATGCCTTCAGGAAGGAAACATCGTTGAAGAAAAAGTGCAGTAGACAGCCAGAAAGCCAGCATTCAGGATAGAATTCAATAAGAATTAATATTAATACTGTGAAAAACAAAACAAAAAACCTGGCACCTTCAATGACCAGAAATCAAATTTATCAATTGTGATTAGTAAGAAATGTGAAGATCAATAAGGATGAGGATAAGACTATTTTCAGTAACAGAGCAAACAACCAAAAGACTACCTAACTCCACTGTTTCTCCTAAGAGACAGAAGCAGTGTAATGTTTCTGGCATATAAAAGCTCTACTGCGCATACAGAACAGTCCCCTACACAAGATACTAGCAAGTTACAAGGAAGACCAACCAACTAAACCTGAGGTCAAGACTGGAAGAGACTCTGAATTTTACTTTTGCCAATAGAAAATGTAACAGTCAGGTATCTATAATCTACATAGTCATACACAAACTACATAATTGTATTCAATTCAGTATGCAAAATTCAGTACAAAGGCAAAATGCAGCAATTCTCAGCATTTATGAATATATTATACACAAAGGAGAATTAGGGCGTGAGATGCAAAGAAGGCTTCTAAATACGGAAATTATCCTGGATTACCTGGTGCATCTAATGTGATCACAAGGTCCTTAAACGTAGAAGGAAAGAGAGGAGTTGGAGAATGAGGCATATGGTCAGACTTTCTTACACACTGCCATATTTGAGATGGAGAATGTTGAGTGCCAGAGAATGCAAACAACGCAGGTTTTCTCCAGAAACAAGAGAAGCCGAGAGAACAGGTTCTCTCCCTATCTCCTCCAGAAGGGCAAGCAGCCCTGCTGTCCCTTTAACATTGGTTCCACGTAACCCATTTCAGACTCCTGCCCTCCAAAAGTAAGTTCTTAGTTTTTCAGTTGTCAAGTTTGTAGTAATGTTACAATAGCAATAGAAAATGAGTAAACATCATTTTTGAAAGCTTTTATGAAAAATGTGAACTCACATTTCTTAATAGTTGAGGTATCCTATGGCAATTGATCCAGCAAATTGAGGTATTCGGAATTGTCCATACTCCAAAGCTTCAATATATCTCAAGTTTTACCACTAATCTTAGATTCATTTTCCCCCTGTAAGTTCTATGCTCATGAATAGCTAAAGATAAACACAGATACTACAGTGCTAAATTCATGGAACTAAACCATAGTCAAACTTTCAATAACCTAAAATCTTTTACACATTTATATTGGAAAAAAGCGATGGGCTATTACTAAGAAAAATTGCTAGGATTGCCTATTTCAAGTGAAAATTGTTAGTATTAAATTTAGCTTTACATTTTAAAAATCACTTCAAATTAGAGATATACTGCTACAAAAATTTTTAAAATTCACGTTTCAAAATTTCTGTTTAGCAGATTTAACTTGTATTGGATAGTAGGCAGTTATATAATATTAACATTTTTCTCTAAAAAGAATGAATATCAGGGGTCCCAGCAGCATGGCTTAGCGACTGAAGTCCTCGCCTTGAGCATGCTGGGATCCCATATGGGCGCTGGGATCCCATATGGGTGCCAGTTCTGGTCCTGGCAGCTCCACTTCCCATCTAGCTCCCTGACTGTAACCTGGGAAAGCAGTCGAGGATGGCCCAAAACCTTGAGACCCTGCATCCATGCGGGAGACCTGGAAGAGGTTCCAGGTTCCTGGCTTGGGATCGGTGCAGCACGGACCATTGCAGTCACTTCGGGAGTGAATCATGGGATGGAAGATCTTCCTCTCTGTCTCTCCTCTCTGTATATCTGACTTTGTAATGAAAATAAATAAATCTTTAAAAGAAAAGAAAGAAAGAATATCAGAAAATAGATGCAGTCTAAACCTCCTCAACATAAATTAGAAATTTCCAAATAGTTTTTTATGACCACTGAAATTAAAGAGAAAAATGCTTACATACACTTCTTTAGGCTAAGTTTATTTTCTTTTTTTTTTTAAAGATTTATTTTTTATTATTTTTTATTGGAAAGGCGGATATACAGAGAGGAGAGACAGAGAGGAAGATCTTCCGTCCGATGATGCACTCCCCAAGTGAGCGCAACGGGCCGATACTATGCCGATCCGAAGCCAGGAGCCTCCTCCGGGTCTCCCACGCGGGTGCAGGGTCCCAAAGCCTTGGGCCGTCCTCGACTGCTTTCCCGGGCCACAGGCAGGGAGCTGGAAGGGAAGAGGGGCTGCCGGGATTAGAACCGGCGCCCACATGGGATCCCGGGCGTGCAAGGCGAGGATTTAACCACTTGCGCCACCGCGCCGGGCCCAGTTTATTTTCTTTATCTGTATTACCTGCAGTTTGAAGCTATTCTGGTAGGAACAGAAGTGTGATCATGTGCATACAATTGCAGGAAGGGGACAATGTTTAACGGTATGGTGGTAGGGAACAAAATGTTTTCTACTCCTGGAAAAAAAATTATTGATAATATGAAATCATTTCGATCAACATGTTTTGAAAACCCATCATTATATTTAGTACTAAGGGACAATATTCTTGTCAAAGAAAGCAACATGAATGCTAATGGTAGGAATAATTTTTGTATTCAACATTTGTGCTGTTTGCACAAAAGCAGAAAAAAATTTTATAATACTATTTGGTTTATTAGCTTACAACTACACAGGATTTTGCATTAGAGTATCAATAGTTCTACTGACAGCCTAAAAGTTCTAAAATGTCACAAAATAAGACATATTTCAAAAACTTTTCTAAAAAAGTATTTTTAAAATTATTCATACATACTTTAGTAGCCAAGAGTAGATAATATGGGAGAAAATAGTCCTTTCATAGGCAAACAAAATGTTTACCTAATCTCTATGATCTTATCAAAAGATAAGATTTGAAAAACAAATGAGTGGACAAGACTAGGGCTCTGTTTTATCCAGCATCCAGCATTCTCAACAAACATCTACAAAAAAGGCCAACAAAAATGAAAGATACTTATGTTTCCTAAGAAAAGTTACTCAAAATTGGAACACGGTGCCCTTAAAATGGAACAGTAACCTCCAATTCTAACCAGAATGTTTTCTTAGCAAGTGGCTATCACTCACAAAATGCCAAAAGCTCAATAATCCAATGATGTGATCTGGGCAACATTCTTTCTTACAATTTCTCCCTTTTTGGTATGTGTGTCAGGCACTGGTAAGAGAAATGATCGTTTTTCACCCCCGTGGGGAAAAACATAAACAATAATCAATGTGAAAACGAAATAACCAATGTGTTGAGGGATTTACCACAAATAGACAAAGCAAATATTTGGGCTTCTAAAAACATACCATATATGTACATGGCTAGTGAAAGATGCTGATGCACTAACCCTTCAAAAATCGAAAGAAACGATCTTTAATACTTGCAATGTTCGTGACTCACATGTAAATAAAGTTATAAAGAACTAAAGGAACTTGTACATGTAAGTGATGAAATCAAGTTTAGAAGTCTATTGTTTCTGATTAGAATCACTAAACTGGAATGTCTATACTGCTGTCAAAGTACTCAGTCGTCCTTTGTTTTTGTTGGACTTAACAATCACTGGTCTTTGTCTTAAAGGATTCATCATTCTGTCCTAAGCATATACCACCCCAAACAGAATCTATACAACCACTAGAAAAAACCATCTTCAAGTATCAATTCATCTTCAAAAGAGTAAATATCACATAAATAATGTCTCAAAACAGACTGTCTACCAATAATAGCAGAATAAAGGAGCAGGGTACCAATGTGGTGTTACAGAGGCATTGTTCCTAGTCACCATTCCTCACCAGTGCTAGATTCACCACTTACTTGGTGTTTCCCTATAAAACGGAAATAAAAACAGTAGTCATTATTGGGATTGAATATGTGCCCATGTGCTAATTTCAGACTGTGTGATTGTTATCTATTTGAAAAAAGTACCTCTGCATATGTAATCAAGTTAAAATTCTCTGAGATGAGGTCAGCAGGGATCACCTAGATAGGCCCTCAAGGCAACCTCCAGAAGTTTCCAGGTTCCTTTTAAAACGAGAGGGGTAGACAATGGCACAGGAAGAGCAAGAGGCAAAAAGACCAAAGGGGCAGTGATCATTTCCACATACTGAAGTGATCTAACCACAAGAAATGTCAAAATGGGAACAAGTCGTGGCAAGGATGCACAACAGAGAATTCTTGCATGGTCAGTGGGAATGTAAAATGAAACTGCATGGAATTTTCTCCAAAAAGTTAAAATGAAACCACCATATGACCCAGCAATTTCACCACTGGGTTGATGGCCAATGGACATGAAATCAGTCTGCTAAAGCAAGTCTGCTGAAGTCTGTCCTCCTGTGTTCACCAACAGCCAAGACATACAATCAACCTAAGCGTCTGTCAACAGATGCACGGGCAAAGAAAAGGCAGCACATACACAATGGAATACAAATCAGCCTTTTAAAAAAAAAAAAAAGAAGGAAATCCTGTCATTTGTGACAATATACAAGAATCTGGAAGACATTATGAAAAGTCAGACAAGCCAAGCAGAAAAAGACAAACACTTCATGATCTCATTTATGTGAAATCTAAAGAAGCTGAACTCACAGAAGCAGACAATAGCATGGTTGGTAGCGGTTACCACAGAACAAGGGGAAGGTGGTTAGGGAGATGGTCAAAAACAAAATTTCAATTACACAAGAGGAATAAGTTCCCTTGATTCGACATGTTCAAGGGATCCACCGTACACCATTTATAATACAGTGATTCTAGTTCATAGAATTGTACTGAATTCCAGAAAATTGCTAAGAGTAGATCTAAAGGGTTCTCATCAGAAAAAAGAAATGTATATGGTAACACTAATGTTAACTAATAGCTGAGTCACCATTCTACAACACACACGTTATGCAGCATCTTACTGTATATAATAGACATATGTCTAATAAAAAATTAATAATTTTTTTCCAAAAGTGCGATGCCAATTAGCTACTGGAAACTGGAAGAAGAGAAGAATTCTTGCAGATGGAATGTTCCCTGCCAGAACCTTCATTTCAAACATGTGATCTCTAGAACTAGGAAAGAATAGTTTCTGAAAATTTTTCCAATCTGTGGTTATTCGTATGGTAGACACAGAAAGCTAATACAATATTTAATCAGGGTGTTGAACGAATGTGATGAAACAGCATAAGCAAATACTCTTGACCCGTAATCATTCCATAAACATGAGTGATCACAATTAATCGGGCTGCCATTGTGGTTTAGTCGGTAAGGCTATTGCCTGCAATGCCTGTCTCCTACTTGAGTGCTGTTTCATGTCCTGGCTACTCCACAGATCCCTGTTAATATCCTTAGAAAAGCAACAGAAGACGGCCCAACTGATCCGGTCCTTGCCACCCATGAGGAAGAACTGGAAGAAGTCCCCGGCTTCTGGTCTCACTCTAGTCCGACCCAGACGATTGTAGCCTCTGGAGAGTGAACCAACAGATAGAAAGTCTCAATTCCTCCCTCTTGCTCTCTCTCTTATATTCTCTTTTTTATTTTTTTCATGTAAATAAAACAATTAAAAAGCAAAAAAGATAAAGTAATGAATGGGCATGTATGAAGAGGCTTCAAAAAGTTCACAGAAATTTTGAAATACCCATTTTTCACCTATTTTTAATTTATTCTTTATGTAATGAAAGTCACAGTAGGAGAGAGACAGACACAGAGAGATCGTCATCTGCTGAATCACTGTTAAATACCCACAACAGTTGGCATGGGGCAGGAGGAAGCCAGAAGCCAGGAGCCAGGATTAACATCTGGATTTCCCAGGGGAGTGGCAGGGACCCAAGGAATTGGGTGATCATCAACAGCCTCCCAGATGCAATAGCAGGAAGTTGTACTGCAAGTAGAGGCAAGGCTGAAGGCACTGTGATATGGACTGCGTACGTCCGAAGCAGCAACTTAACCTGCCTTTGAGTCACCTAAACATTTCATTTTCCAGTTCGCTTTGTGAGGCCCTACTGTATGAAAGGGGAAGTCATTCTAAATGCAAATACAATCTGCTTTTCTCTTTTCCCGAAAAGAAAAATACCATTTCTTTCTTTTATCACTATGACACGAAATGCAGCATCAGTAGATATAATTTTAAAAATATCGAACTTCACTTTTAGTAAAAACAAATACCTATAACAATTTCATATGATTTCCACATATGTAATATTCATATTTCACTGCTTAGGCTAAATCTAAATATTTTAGAAAATCTTAGAAATATAAGTATTAGAAATATAAGTACTACTCTCTCCTGACCTACTAAATACTCATTTAGATGAAACAAGAGGTATTAGAGATCACTGAAAACAATTGAAAGGTAAAAACAGATGGTTTTCTTAATGAAGAAGACTTATTTCTCAACCACTGAAATATTGCTTCAGTGTATGGTATACATAAAAGCACAATAGTTTCTTTTGACTCAAAGAGACACATCATCCTCTGAGCGAGCAGGAAGAGGCCCAAACCTCCTCTCACCTGGAAGGTCAAACCTTTCATTATGATCCCAACCTCTACAGGTTGACAGTCTGCCACAGACAGGTGGGCAAGTGAGAAATCAATGTAATGTCATCAATACATGCCAGCCTTCATGGCCCAAAATGCAGGGCTTCAGGTTTGCACTGAAACAAAGAATGACCTCTTGTTTCAAATTTTTATTCCCCTGTTTCAATGCATTCAACAGAACAGTAGGTTAAAAAAAAAAAACAAAAAAACAAGAAGGGAGTGGATCAACAGGCTCCTGCCCTGCCCAGGATACTTTCCATACCTAAAAGGAAAGGTGAACATAGAACCTTGAGTGATGAATCTGTTAAGACACACTTTACTGTATTCATTGGTAAATACGACCCGGTGAAGATCAAGTGAGGGCCAATCAGGTACACATTACTGGCACGGATGACAGAAGCTGTACCCTCCCCTGTGGTCCCCTCAATGTGGGCAGAGAAACCGCATATGGAAGTTCTCTCCTCACAAGTCGGGCACTGATGAGCACAGTTACTCAACAGAAATCACTCGCCAGTTAAGGCAATTCTGGCCCTCTCAATGGGAAGAACCCTCCCTCCCTCCAAATTCTCCCCACCCTAGACCTACAGCAGTTCCCATTCACAATTGAGGAAGTCTTTGAATGGCTCACTTATTTATCTGTCCTATACACACTACACAGCCAGAACATCTTGTTTCTTAATCCTGGCTATATGACCTAAGGCAAATTTAGGTACCGATCCCTCTACTTTCACATTTTTACAAAGAGAATAAAGATAGATAGCATCTATTCCTCACAGACATTGAAAGGATTAGATGAGTGACATGTAATGCATTTAAAAGATGCTCTGACTCACAGTACCTGCACAACAAATTATTTCTAAATATTGTATCATTACTTTGAGAAAAAATCCTATTGTCTCCTACTAAGAAGCAACAGTCAAAGCCCTCACGTATTGCCCCCATGAACTTTTAAAGCATTAACCTTTGATTCTGAGTCCTGTAAATATCTCCCAGTTTTCTTCACTCCTGAAAATCCCCATCTCAGGCATACTAAACCACTGACAAGTTCTCAGACTAACAGCGTCTTTGCTTGGGCCATGCCTGCTGTCTGGAATTCCTCCTACTTCAACTGTTGACCAACTAGCAAGTCTCTAGTCTACATGCAGCTTTCAACTTTTGCTTTCCCTCTGAAAGTTCACCTGACTTATAAAAACTGCCAGTGGTCATGCTTGTTTCCTTCCATTATGGGATCCCAAAAGGAAAACATACATGTTTATCTACCTACTTCTAGATTCTAGCACAGTGACTGACATTCTACTATAGCTACATAAATGCCCTCAAGAGGACATGAAAAAAGCATGGTGGTGGGGGACGAAACTGTGTGTGAGAAGAGAACGTCTTTTCCTTCATATATCACGCCACTTCCCTGACATGTTTCCCACTCTGTTTTAGACTTTCATTCCAACAAATTCAGTAAACAGCTTAAAGCATATTGCTTTTTCATACCATGAAGGAATTTTGGGATAGGCACCAAGCAGTACATACAGATACACATACATAATGGAATTCAGTCGTTCAGTGTTTTAATTCACATATTATACTATGATTTTCACAATCTTTCCAAACTTCCTTTGGCCAAGTTGCTTGATTCAAACTTCTAGCACAGCTAATTCCTGAGGAAACAAAGTGCTGTTTTTGTACCAACTTCCCCAGATTTGAATCACAGAATCCCTCAGTGCTATGATCACATATTCTCACTGCTGTTAGTTTTCAACATTCTGCCTTTTCAGCACTTCAAGTTCAGGAATCTGGAAAAAACAAACAAACAAACAAAACCCCAAAAAACAGGCTATCCCATTCCTCACTGAAACCATTCTTCACCCAGAACTAAGGACAGGGACTAAGCTTTAGTATTGTTAAGGTCACTAAGTCCACTGAAAGTTGCAAAAACATGTTTCTGTTTCTGTAATTCAATTACATGTGGTTATTCAAGCTCCAGGCACACACTTAAGGAAGAACATTTTGAGGTTCTAAACAAAGAAGGAAATTCAGGAAAATAACAAACTTCACGAAAGGGCTAGGAAAGGTTACAGAAAAAGGAAAATATGCTTGTTTCCTTAAGAATATGGTATTTGCTATAAAGCAATTTACCACTGAATCCAAAACTCTCCAAAGTGTAAGACACTGATGAGATGACTAAAAACACTGTAATCAGATCATAGAGGGATGGGGAATACAAAAGAACAAGAGCCACAGGCATGCGAGGTGGAAGGCTGAACCCCGGGGGAGTCCTTCTATTCCCCTCTACCACACAGCTCCAACTCCAGTTTCACTACTGGGACCAAGCTGCCCACCAGCTGCAGGCGAGTTCTTTCACAGAGATGAGAATGAAAACAGAGACAATCTGGGTTGGTGGACTAAAGGCTCAACTGGTTGCTGCCTCAAACTTGAAATTCCTATGAATCTATGAGATCTGTTCTTTACATTTACACTTAGACATGCATTTTAATTCAAAGACAAATTGCTTCACAGATGAAGATGTTTTGACCTATCCAAAAAAATACACACATTGGTACCTCTAAGGGAATGAATGAGGTAATACATAGCTGGAATACTTTGTGAGCTTCTGAAAAAGCAATATTTTTCAAAGAGCCTTGATTCTTTTCCATTATAATCCATGGATTTTAATATTGGGTTGTCAAACAAATGCCTCCATACTTGTTTCTTCCTGACACCTAATTGAATGACCGAGACCCTTTCTGGTGTATTTACAAACATAAAATGAACTGTTAGACAAGAGCCATTTACAATAACTATGTAGTAAATGTGTTAATTTTTGCATTTAAAGAGACAGAATGATTACATAGGAAAAAAAATCATTTCTGGAGGAAAATCGTCTTGAGTTTGAATTCTGCCTTATTTACTTACCAATTGTGTAACTTTCAAACACTTAATTCTCTACAAATAGGATGATATTTTTCACAATATGTGGCTATTAAGATTAAATATCTAAAGTAGATTAAGTTCTTAGCTTACTAATTCATTAGAGCAAGAATTTAAAGTGCAAGGTTTTTGTTCTTTAGTATGTTCTACTTATGAGATTCCTTCCATATACTAAAAAAATGACATAAGTTGCTTTTCTTAGAATTTTCATGTTTTTACATTATATCTCAAATTAAAACAAAAAACTAGGGCCCGGCACAGTGCCCTAGTGGCTGAAGTCCTCGCCTTGAACGTGCTAAGATCCCTTATGGATGCTGGTTCTAATCCCAGATGCTCTGCTTCCCATCCAGCTCCCTGCTTATGGCCTGGGAAAGCAGTCAAGGACAGCACAAAGCCTTAGGACCATGTACCCGCACAGGAGACCTGGAGGAAGTTCCTGGCTCCTGGCTTCGAATCACAGTACCGGCTGTTGTGGTCACTTGGGGAGTGAGTCATCAGATGGAATATCTTCCTCTCTTTTCTCCTCCCCTCTGTATATCTGACTTTGGAATAACAATATTTTAAATTTAAAAAAAAACCCAACTATTTCCATTTGTGTTAAATAGGAATAGTTTTTGCATGATAAATAAAAATATTTCAACTCCACAAATTATATAGCATTAGAGTTGACATGCAAAAATATTTTTTGATAATTTTTTGTTTTTACTTAAAAGACTCCCTAGGGGTGTGGTGGGGGAGACAAACAGAAAGAGAAAAGTGAAAGAATACTTCCATCTGCTGGTTCACTCCCCAAAAGGCCAAAATGGCTAGAGCTGAGCCAATCCAGAGCCAGGATCCAGGAGCTTAACCTAGATCTCCCATGTAGGGTCCTAAGGCTTGGGCCATCCTGCAAAGCTTTTTTAGGCCTTTAGCAGGAAGCTGCAGTAGAAGGGGAGCACTGAAACTAGAACCAGCACCCATTTGGGATAACTAGATTGCTATGCCACAATGCCAGTCCCACCAAAAATAATTTTTTGAAAAAAATCACAGCAAAGTTCCACTAGAGCTACAGTTTATTTGTGACCTTTTGTAGTGATAATTCTTTATAAAACTACACTGAATAGGCTTCTAATAACAAAAATAATTTATATAAAATATTAGATGTTTGAGATCGGGAAAAACCACTATTGTAGATTTTAATATGACAAAAGGATAAAACGCTATTCCAGAGAAATGGATAAGCAGCTTATTTTTCAATTCTTCCTTCCTTTTAATAATATTTGGTAACGCAAAATACTCTTAAAATAACAGAAACATTCTGGACTAATAAGTAATCCATTATCTCAAAACCTGGTCTATACAACAAAATCCCAGTGAAACAAAAATCTGGAAAGTCCCTCATTTATTATTACATTCATTGTTATAGGACAAATTCCACAGGAACAGTTTCATAAACTTCAGCCAAAAGAGCCAACAAAAAGCTATACTTAATTTTATGAGAGGCACTTGAATCCAGAAATGTCTACATTTTTACTAAAATGTGAAAATGAACCCTTCCCCTATTATGCAAATTAAGACATATAATAAGAATGTCTTCACTTGTGCATTCAAAAAGAAAGCATGATGATGCAGGGAAAAAATCATCATTTGCACACAGAAGTAAGAGCAAATGCAAATAACTGAAATACTTTCAAACACATTTCAATTGCAAAGAAAGACTATTACCAGGGATCATGGCAGGTAAAAAGGCATCATTAGAAGCACTCCTAACATTTAGAAACTTATAAGAATTGAAGTGAAAAAGTGGGCTTCAAAAAAACTAAAGCTAAATAAAAAGTTACAGTTTAGTCTGCTGCACACGTAAGTTTTGCTTAGCCAACAACTCTCACTTACTTTCAACTCATATAAGCCGAAGCTATTTCAGTCTTTGAGACCATAATAGCAACAGCAGCCAGTGGAAAACAGTTGGGAATGACTTGCATTTCAGTCCTTTCAAAAGCTCTTGAAGGGATGGACAAAAATGTTTTCTTTGGAACCGTCAGGAAACTGCTGTCATTAAATACAGAAGAATGACAAGTTTTTGTTGCTGTTTATCTCACCAATATCACCATGTGAATGATTTCTAATCACGCAAATGCAGCAAAACATGCTATATTTATAAAAGTGGCAGTCAGGACAACCCAAGGCAATAAGTATTCACTGGGCAAGTCAGGCTGCACGCTTTGAAATGCATAATAAACACGCCTCACGTCTGCTTTCCAAGAGTTGGCTATAACCTTGAGTTGGTGACTGTGCTACATCTTTCATACAACATTTTCAATGTGCTAAGAAAGGCTAGGTTAGTTTGAGCAGACCCAGTCTTGTAGAATCACGTTCCTTTTCATGTGCATGCCTTCACTCTCCTGCACTTTTTCTACTTCCTACTCCACCCTTATGCTGACTGCCTGGTCTCTGCTCCCTCCTCTTCCCACTTTCACATAGCTTAAAATGTTTTTAGCCAATTTCCAACTTGAACCACACTTGAGGTGGCTTCCACAAAGACTCCACAAATAAAGTCTTCTTCAATCTTATGTATATGTGAACGAGTAAATAAATGCAATTCTGACTCATACATATAGAAAACACCTCTTCATTTAAACTGCCATACAGTATTTGCAAAAGTTATAGCTTTTAACAAAACGATTGGTATCTCAAACACCAAGATGGGATGCCATTACCACTCTATTCATGGACAGTCTCAAATTATATACAAAGGTCAATGACAGGTGGATCGAGATAAATGTGGTAAGTTCAGGCAACTAATGTGTTTTTGAACTGGATAAGGAGGGAATGGCAGGGCCTTTCATCAGGACAAGTAAAGCAGCAAGAGACGCAAATTTCTGAGACAAAGCCAAAAGTTCAGTTGTGACCATGCTAAGCTTATGGTATCTGAAACATTTAAATGAGAAAGTCTCAGCAGAAGTCTGACCAAGGTGAGTAGAAAAACAAGAAGGTTAGTGAATCCTTCAGTCTGGGTCCAAGCCAGCTAAAAACGAAGCATTTAATATCCTCTCACATCTTTGATATCTACAGGAAAGCTTTGACTCTGAGTTGTTTGCAAATCCTATTTCCCTCATTTCTCACTTATCCAGGTTACTGCAAGACTTGACAGACTAGTTTCCTTGCCTCTGGTTTCTCTCCATCTTCTTCCAAACAGTCTCAATAGATGTTCTGAAAACAATGTCTAAGACTCCACCCTAGTGTCTAAGACTTCAACCTGCTAACCTTCATTTTCCTTGCCCTGCTTCCTGATGGTCATTATGTTCACCACTACCCCACCCCCGCTGCAGAGCCTCCTCCTGGCACCCGTCCCTGAGGTAACCTTTCCATTTGAATAGGATCCTGTACTCCACTGAACGCTTGCAGCACTTTCAGTTTCATCTCAATGTCTAGATTACAAATTCCCTAAAGGCAGAGACCATAAACTAGTCATTGTATCTACCCCTCAGAGCCACTAGTTAAAAAGTAAATCTGAAAAAGTCCAAAGTTTTTATTTGATGAATAGGAGGGTTTTTTTTTTTTAAGATGTATTTTTATTGGAAAGGCATTTAAAGAGAGAAGGAGAGACAGAGACAGAGAAAAAGATCTCCCAAATGCATGATTGCTCCCCAGATGGCCGCCAGCAGCCAGAGCTGATCCAAAGCCAGGAGCCAGGAGCCAGGAGCCAGGAGCCAGGAGCTTCTTTCGTGCAACACATGCGAGTACAGGGGCTTTCCCAGGCCAACTGGATCAGAAGTGGGAGCCACAGGATTGTGAACCAGCGTTCCTAGGGATGCCAGTGATGGAGGATTAGCCAACGGAGCCACCTTACCAGCCCCATGAGATTTTTAAAAACTAAACCTCAGCAATTAATGATAGTGCTGATAAAAGGTTTTAAGAGAAACAAATCTCTTAAAAGTATCATTAAACATACAGTTCAGAATATATTGTGCAGATTACTGAAAAAGAATGCACATGAATTTGAATGGGGGAGAGGAAAAGTTCTCTGTTCTTGATCCGTCTTTCTAACAATACACAGTAAAAGCGAATTACATCTGCACTGCACCCTTAATGAGAACAGGGAACTTAGCAAAATGAACATGACTAGGTGTGTATGGGTTTCGTTCTGCTGACACTGTTGTTCCTGCCAGATGGGCCATAAATTATTGACTAAGACAATAATTTTGAACCCCAAGCAGCAGTTAGCATAATGTGTGTATCTATTATACTCTGAAAAAGCTTTAATTATAATTGTGTGATAAAAAAAATCACCCACTTGACTAAATAACCTTTCTTCCAACACTTGCATCATCATCTTTCTTATCCTGGTCAGATAACCACATACCTGACTTCCCTCTCACTTTCTTCCAGTTTCGCTTCAGACACACCCAATTCTGTTGCTAAGTAACAAAACAAACAAGGCCTAGAAGTAACTTTACACAATGGATACCATATTAATACTCACTTATCAATTGAGCAGAAAAGAGAAAAGCTGTCTTTATTATGTCTTAGGATCTTTTCATATGCTATTTCATTTCAATTAAATTGTACGACAGCCCTAAAAGGCAGGTATGATTATATTTATATACAAATGAGTAACTGAAACTAAATGACTTATCTAAGGTCACAAAACCAGGAGGCGACAGGATTTGCAGTTTGCCTAATTTCAACACCAACGTGGTGCTACTCATCTTTTTTATACCTTTACCAGGGCCATCTTTAAAATGTCTACATATACAAATGATTCCACAAGTTAAAAATTTCTCTTTTTTCTTTTTTTGGAAGCCAGAAACACAGAAAAGGAGAGACAGGGAGATGTTCCATCTGCAGGTTTATCCCGCAAAGGGCCACAAATGGCTGGAGCTGAGCCAATCCAAACCTAGGAGCCAGAAGCTAGGAGCATCCAGGTCTCTCACATGGGTCCTGGGGTCCGAGGACTTGAATCATCCTCCACCGCTTTACCAGGCCATTAGCAGGGGGGTGCTGGCTAGGAAGTAGTGCAGCCAGGACATGAACCACCACACATGGGATGCTGGCACTGTGGGCAAAAGCTTAACCTACCATACAAGGCAGCAGCCCTCAAACTTCTTATTCATAAGGATTATTTCAGATGTGATCCAAATAATATTTACAATAAAATTTAAAATTAAACTTGTCTTTAAATATATTTCCTAGGATTTCCCTACCAACAGTTAAAAGAATAAAATCATTTTGTTCCTTCCAAGGAATAAATCAATTTTTTTGTTTAAAAAAAATGGCCACACACTTTCAAAATGTAAAATTCAAATTTAATTTAAAAATTTAACACACTTTACAATTCACATTTAGCAAATGTTGTTGCTATACTGCTACAAAGTATTCAAAACAGATGAGTTAAGCTGAGCCTTCCAGTGCAGGAACATTCTTTATTCTGACTGAACTGAAGCAAGCAGAGAACCATGCTCGCCTGTTAACTTTGTCACTGACAAGTCACTGCTCACTAATCCCTTCTCTAGTGAGAAAATGGTGCAAATAGTCTTTGAAACATGTATTTTTAAAAAGTCTTATTCTGAGTTACTTGTGGAATGCAATCATAAAAGCTTGCTAGAGAACTAATCCTCAGGGTCAGCACTGCAGTAGGTAAATCCACTAGTTGCAGGTCCAGCCTCTTGCAGGAATAATCCCAGGTACTCTACTTTCCATCCGCCTCTCTACTAACGTGCCTGGGAAAGAGGCAAAAAACAGCCCAAGTCCTCCACCCCTGCACAGAAAAACACACAAAGTTCCTGGCTCCTAGGTTCAATTTGACAAGTAAGGCCATTTTGGGGGAAGAGAAGTGGGAAAGAACATGAGGACAGAAACAGATCGGGTCTCCCTCTGCCTGTCTTTCTCAGCTGTATTTCCTTCTTTTCCGTAACTCTGCTTTTCAAATATATAAATCTAAAAAAAAAAAAAGATGAAACACTACACCTGCAAACTTTTCTAAAGGTTTATTTTATTTTTATTTGGAAGGCAGAATCACAGAGAGAAAAACTGATAGATCCTCCATCCACTGGTTTACTGCCCAAATGGCTGCAATGGCTGGACTGGAACCAATCCAAAGACAGCAGCCAGGAGCTTTCTTTCAGGTCTCCCACAAGGATGCAAAGACCCAAGGACTTGAGACATCCTTTTCCACTTAACCACGCCACAAGCAGGGAGTTGGATCAGAAGCGGAGCAGCTGAGATTAGACCCCGCACCCACATGGGATGCCAGGGCCACAGGTGGAAACCTAGCCTACTACACCATTATGCCAGCTGCAGTCTCCAAACTTTAATATAGAATTATCCTTTGTAGACGACAGGCATACAAACTTGGGAAAGAAAAGTAAAAAAAAAACAAACAAACAAACAAACAAAAAAACACATTTTGATTTAGGAGGAGCAAACACCCATAGAAGTTAGTATCCAAATGAATGTTCCTGTCTACTGGTTGCTAACCTGGTTAACCTCTTTCACCCTATTTCCTTTCAATCTATATGTCAAGGTGTTTTTTTTTTTTAGGATTTTTGTGTGGGTGTGTGTGCGCACCCACTATTGCTCCACCTTACACCAGGAGAAGGCTCACTACACCTTAACCTAGACAGCACGGGCTTTCTATCTGTCGGCATTTACCTGCAATAAGTCCTTACACACAGCTAATTTCCCGCAGCCAAGTCCTCTTTTCAGGATAAGTTTGCAACCATAAGCAAAACGCCAGACATAACAGACATAGCAAGGTACTTAATGTTAGTTCTGCCAACCACTCCGTGAAAAGAAAACATGAGCCAGTTGTTAAAAAAAAAAAAAAAAAAAAAAAAAAAGATGTACAGAGACTTGTATTGAGATTTTTATTGAGATTCACTTTCAAGACCCCTCTCCCTCCATGCTGGAGGAAGGAGATAGCGGTGTGGAGAAAAGGAAGGTAAAATGGTGTGGGTGAGGGTTTTATACTCCTTTTGACGTGGGTACTGCAGACTCTGCTTGAGCCCTAATTAGGTAAGGAATGTTGGCCTAGGCTCATCATTGGCCGGCTGGAGCCCTGCTAGTCCAATGATGTCTCTGGCTCCTGGGTCCCTTTATGGTTCCAGGCTGAGGCCAGAGTGACTTGTCCAGTCTGAAATAAGCCCTATTCCAGCAGGGTAAAGATGGGAGCAGAGGCAGAGAGAAGGGAACAAAGAAGGAGCTGCCGGGTAGGGAAGGGGGCAAGGAGAAGGAGGACAGCGGGAGCCAGGTGGGGAAGCTGCAGCACACGAAGGGAAGATGGAAGTGGATGGGCAGGCAGCATGAGGAACTGGTGGACAGGACTGTTGGAGCCTCAGGGGATTTGAAGGTGGGCGGGGATTAGGGGAAGGGGCCAAGAGGGTTGGTGGGTGGGGTTGTCAGGGATGGCACCATGGTGGGCAACCAGAACTCTGCTAGATTAACTGTGAGAAGGAGGAAGAAGTGAGGCCGGGTCTAAGATGGCAGGGTCTCACTAGTCTTGAGCCATTCCTTACACTATTGCTTTCAGTGTCTTTTATTTCTTTTTTGTTAGAAAGTTACAGAGAGAGGAAGGGACAGAGAGAGAGAAAGAGTGGGAATCTTCCATTTGCTGGTTAATTCCCCAGATAGTTCCAATGGCTGCAGCCAGGCTAGGCTGAAGCCAGAAGCTTGGAACTTCTCTTGGTTTCACGCTTGGGTGCAGGGCCTGAGCAACTGGGCCATCCACCACTATGGTTCCCAGGGCACAAGCTTTGAGCTGATTAGGCAAATCACATAAAGTCTCTAAGCCACCAGATAGGTACCCATTTGAAAACTTTTGAAAAGGATTGGTAGCAATCGTTTCTCGATTGACTGATTAAATTATACAGATGAAGATGCATGCACAAAACCGACATCAATACAAGCCTGTCCTCTTAGTTTTCCCTAAACAATACATGTAATTTTAAGGATGGAGTAAGACATAATTATTTAGTCCTCAAAAATAGTCATCTTCCCACCTCAGAATTAAAAACACAAACCAGGCACTAGCATTGTGGCATAAAGGTTAAAGTTACCTCATGTGAGGAAGCACCCCATATGAACACTGCTAATGGCCTGGGAGAGCAATGACATTTGCCCAAGTGCTTAGGACCCTGTCACCAACACAGCCTCAGATGAAGCTCCTGGCTCCTGGCTTACAAGGGCTCAACCCAGGCTCAGGCCTGACCATGCGGGAAATGAACCAGCAAACTGAAGATCTCTCTCTCTCTCTTTCTCTTTCACTCTCTCTGTCCTACCCTCCTACTCTCCCTCTCTCTCTCATTCTAACTCTGCTTTATAAAAAAAGAAATAAATCTTAAATACACAAAAAACCAATATAGTGAAACCTCAACTGCATAACGGACATGCACAAAACACAGGAAATCCCTGAGAACTACTAATTTTAAGGGGATGATATGCAATTGCAGTTATTAAAAGAAAGTACAATCCAACTAAGTATGTGTGTTTTAATTCATATTAATAATATCTCAAAGAACTGAAAAGTTCGGTTAAAAATGCTTTTTAATCTCTTAATACTATGCTATCAGTGAAAAACTGAGTAGAATCCATATAGCTAACATTATTATGATAGTAAGCAATCCATTAAAATGAAACAACAGCTTCAGTCTGGTACTAAAGCTACCTTTTCCTGTTTTTTTCTTGTAACTTGATGTGCCTATTAAATTATTCCAACCTGTCTTTCACTTATAGTAGTTATTGGATCTCTGACAATTTTCCTTATTATTTGAAGACTGTAAAAGGAGAAGGCAGGAAAAAGTACAACAATATTTTTCAAAACTCAATCCTTCTAGATCTTTCACTTCCAGTCATAACAAATTATATACTAAATGAAGGTTTAAGAACAAAAACAAAAAACAGAGAAGAACCCAAAGCATGTCACTACTAATAATATAAAAAAGGAAAGACGATTTAAAAAGACACATATACAATACATATTATGTAAATACTACAAATATATAGTGACCCTATAAGGATCCATTTAAAACTATTAAATCAGGGCAAATGTGTATGATATTTTCTGATGATAAAATTGTATTTGAGCAGCCATCTGACCTATTCTTCCCCTTTTTAAAGTCAACTGAATGTCACAAGCCACGCTGTTAACCTGGCACAGTTTACAATAACTCCAATGAAAAAAATACAATTTCCTGATTCTTTCAGCCAAAAAAAGCAAATTTAAGTTGATTTCCTATAATAATAAGCTCTAGGGAACTTATCCACTTACAGTTGAAAAACCAAAACAAGAACCAAAATTTTTATTGCAAAAATGGAATTTAGAATAACCGATGACCTCACTTCATGGTTAAGAAAATTAAGGAGTTTAGTGATTTGTCCGAAATCATACAATAAGCAACAAGTTTATCTGTTCTATGTACAGATAATTATTGAAACAGATTAAATAGTTTTAAATATGATTTATGGTAAACAATTCATGAACATCAAAGTTTTTGAAACTAATGTTCTCATGTAATTTTAAAAATGTTCTATTTTGACTTGCATGAAAATCTTAGGTAAAATGTATCTGATATTTAAAAACAAGTACAACCACTGTAAGAATTTTACATAACTAGGTTTATAGAACTTCTGGAATTAGCACAAGCTGCACAACAAAAAATTTCCCTAATCCTTTAGAAGACAACAGAAACCAAACTAAAATCTTTCACATTTCTTCATTCTTTAGATCCCGAGGGTAGAGAGAAAAAACAACTTATTTTTCAGGATATCACAGCATGGTATGATCGCAATATTTCATGCCCTCAAATTATGCCAGATATAAAACAGTTAAAAGTGATTTTAATCAAGTAAGTATCTTTATCTTAGTTTTTCTTATCAAAATTCCCATTTTAGGATATTGTGGTTGGGTCAATAGATGAAGTCAATTTTTTTAAAAAAAATGACACATACACATTTAAAAAAAAATAAAGAGAGTATCAGCAATATAAAGTAAAAAAAATTCACAAATCCAAACTGTTGGTGATTCCAAAACAAAAACAGGTTTCCCATTCACATCCTTTCCCTGGGGACTGCTGGGCGGATGTGAGCAGAGTCTGCATGATGACATGCATGGTCTCCCCAGGCCTGCAGGGAAAAGGTTGTGTTCCAATAATGAAATATGTTCTCTTCCAAGCCCTGCTCTACGGCTGGCCAAGAAACTACAACTTTCCAAAGTTTCTGGTCATTTTAATAGACCCTCCAAAACTTATTTACAAGCATCACAATGGTCCACCTGTACCTATTTTCCACTGCCTCTCTGACCTCATCTCTGAAATCCATGAAACATACAGGGCCTTCAAAAAATGCATGGAAAATGCTTGTATCAAAATGCAGCTGAACTGATTTCATTATTTTTTGCACCAAATAACTTCTTTCATTTCCATGAACTTTTTAAAGTGCTCCTAAATCATTCCAATTTTGGTAAACAACACCAGTGTCTATCAAACGATTACTGGTTCAAAACTCGAAACACAGAGTTACATACAAATATAGTCCAAAAAAAATGACCTTCACTTTCAAGAAGTCTCATTAAACAGAGCTACTCCATATGAAATGATTGGTTAATAACATAGGCAGCAGTGGATATGGCAATTAACTAATTAGATTTATTTGTATGTGACTCATAAAAACAGCCCTGTTATTCCTGATTATACCTAGCATGTAACTAAATGCTAAACTGAATGGTATAAACTGTTTCACGTAAGTTCAGAGGAGAAAACAGTGAAGAAGTGACAATACCAAGAAAAGGCTGCAGGAGACAAAGCTCGCCATTTGGTGTTATGGATATGAAGGCATGTGTTGGCATGGAATGAGCAGTGGACATTCCAGATGGAGTGAATTTTATCAGAGATCATATGAGCATGCACAGCACAGTGATAAGCCTGTCTTAAATGGAACAGAGGGTATTTAATGATAAGCAGTGGGGATCTGCAGTGGACTTTCAGAGTAGAAACAGGTTACAGAGAACATAATCTTCTAAGTAGGGGACTCACATCTAGACAAATCTCATGCCACATGCTGTGGGCACCAGACTGGATGCGCTGGAACCTTTTCACTGGTTTGATACATCCCTGCATTGCTCTGAATGGTTCACACCAGCTACTCTGCGGAAGCAACAGCAGCTACCTCCTATCTGATCCCTCACACACTTTTCCAGGACAGCCAGTAACTAACAAATTTAAGAAAAGCAGCATGAATGTTTAATCCTCTTGACTCAAAACAAGACAGATTTTATGGTACAATTTTGTCCCCATGTTTCTTGCCAAGTCAAATGAGGCTAGACATCCTCCAAAACCACATCTCTGGGCATCTCAATTTCTTCTGCTTCCACATACTAATCCATTCATTTGCTCAAGTAACCATTTAAAGGATCCTCTTAATGTATCCTTCCACTGGAATCCCCTTCTCAGGCTCTGTTTCCAGAACAAGTGGACTAAAGTGTCTGTTGGTGAGTGTACTACGTAGTCATGAAGAAAACTAGGCAGTGATGTTGTAGGGAATGTGGTGTGGTGGGTGAGAATGGGCTATAAAAGAATGAGCTGAAGGCCAATTAAGGATGCTGAGCACATTCAGGAAAATTTGCTGGTTGGGGTGAAAGCATAAAGACACAATGTCCGTAGGACAGAAAAGAACCAAAAAGAACTTGTCAAAGTTGTATCTTTTTCTTAAAAGGCAAATGTATAACTGCAATAGTAACTATCAGCCTTATATCACAAATTTTCTTAAATGTACACATTATCAAGACAGAGACATTATCTAACACAAGAAGCATTCAAATACATTAACAGAATTGTAATTAACACTCAAACAACCCCTAAAATTCTCCCTCATGTTTTCAGTGCCTGAATACCCATAATGAGAGACTTAAAAGATAAGATATAAGCAGAATCTTGAAATATTTGCAACAAGTTGGTTTTGTACATTGGCTTGCTAAATTTTATACTTAAGTAACTCTAAAGAATCTTCATTAATAGAGTTAATAGCAGATTTGTTAAATTGGATACAAATTCAAACCGTAACATCTGGTTTCCATCTATCCCTCTATCCCATAGTGTTTTCAAATACAAAATATGATACTGGGTGCCGGGTTTTATAAAATAAGGAATACAATGTGAAAGAAAACAAACAGACTGATATAAAATAGATGATACACAGCTCAGGAAAAGATCTTATACTCTTACATGAACTTTCAATTTTAGAATGTGAGAAGCAGTGCGTAATTTCTATTTGTTTTGTTTTCTGATATCTTAAACAAGTTAAACTAAATTTTGCATTCCATCTCAACGTATGAAAGGATATTACCCAAATAGAAATTTGTAAAAACTAATTTGTTCCTAATATATTGCCTTTCTACCCATTAAACTACTTTCATCAAAATACAGTTTTTCAAATTTAAATTCAAAATACATATAATCATGATGTACTGACTCACTGAAAAGAAATTTCTTCTTTTACTTTTTAGGAAAGAAGTATTTGTTAGAAGTCACAATACATTAAAGTAGAGCTGCAAGTCTATTATCAGTCTAATGTTATAAAAAAAATTTCCTATCTGGCTTTAACACCAAACTGTCACTCATCCAAGAAATCAAATGTAATTAACACTGTACAAAGCCTATCAACATTAATCCCTGAAACAGAAGTAGCAAAGAACAGAGAATCATTCCCAAAGGGCTTTCCACAGAATACCAGTCTCAGAAGCAGTTCCAAGACACAAAGTTTCCATTACCCAATACCTTTGGAAGGTGCCAAGTATTCCGTCCCTTTCTCAAAGACTCACGTCATTCATGGTAATTTATGGAAGACAATGAGATTTGGTAGGGTGAAGAAAAATGATGTTTTACAAATCTGATAACTAAAGAACACTCAAAATTATCAAAACACAACTTGTTCCAAATCCTCCAGCACTAAATGATCATTATCATATGTTTCCTTCCTTATCATTTTAAAGGTTCAGAGATATTCTTTTATGACACTCTCTCCCCTTTGTTTTTTTCCTTATCTGAAGCCCAAAACAATGCAATAATTCTAGCTTTACAATTCATTACAATAATAGGAATTTCATCAAATATAAACACTGGTCTTTACTTCTAGAAACTATGATTGAGCATATGAATTACGATTTTTAACAAGTGTTGCAGGTGTTTTTTAAAGTCAAATATTGAAATGTTCCAAATACTTGATATCTTAAAAGTAACTTTTCTAATCTGACAAAAACAAAAAAAAAAAAAACATGAAAGTCATAAACTGTGGAAAGCCAAACAATATCTTAAAAGAATATTCTTTGACTGTTCAGACTATTAAGGTCAAGAATTTCACTACGGTAAAAAATTCTTGACCTGCACTAAATTGAGAAATTTCGAGAATTCTTGAATTCTTCTTATCTCAAGCACTCAATTTTATCAGTACATAAATGCACGCCTCTTTAGTGGGAAATAATCCAAAGCTTTTAGCAATTTTCATACTGCTGCATTATCTGATTTAAAAATTACTGTATTTTTTTATTTATCTATCCGAAACAATGGGTGTAGTAGCTGCATCTTAATGAATAGCATGAAGCAGACACATGCAAAACACATTCCTCCATGTTGCTTTCCCTCTCAGAGCCAAACAAAAAGCAGTTTACCTCTGTAGAGTCATGTTCAAAGAGCCCGTGCAACCCTTAATCTTGTTCTGGGCTTCCAGATGAGTCATCCCATGTGCACTTATTCCATCGATGCTGAGGACCACATCGCCTATCCTCACGTTTGCTTGGGATGCCTTGCCTCCATCTTTTAGCTGTAAGAAACATGTCATATTATTAGGAATTCCACTCTTGAAAATGCTGCAATAATTCACTTATACCAAAAGAAATGCATATTATTATTAGAGTAACTCAATGCTACCTTCTTTGATGATGTAAAGATAAAATGCCAATAATGTTCACACTTCTTTTCTTGAATTTCTACTTAGTCTATTAAAAATGAATATATTTGGTGCTGTGACATAATGCATAAAGCCTCTCTCTGTAGTGCTGGCACCCCGTGTGAGCGCCAGTTTGATTCTTGGCTGTCCCACTTCTGATCCAGCTCCAATAATCTCCAAAAGCAGCAGAAGATGGCCCGAGTCTCTGGGGGTTCTGCAGCCATGTGGGAGAGACCAGGAAGAAGCTCCAGGTTCTTAACCTCAGAAGAGCCCAGCTCTAGCAATTACAACCATCTGGGGAATGAACCAGCAGACCGAAAATCTCTCTCTTTCCTTCTTTCTCTGTAACTCTGCCTTTCAAAAAAAAAAAAAGTGGGAAAAAAAAACCTGACAGACATTTCTGAGGTAGGTTCCCTAGTGAAGTCTCCAATTCTTGATTGTATAACAGGACTAAGTGACAGTAGTGAATAAGGATAAATGCCCAAGGAAACCCCACATTTCAGCAAAAGAAAAAGAATCTAATCTGAATGGAATTTCTATACTTTTAGATTAATTCTTTAAAGCCTTTAAATAACTACATTTTTGTTTTGAGTACAAAGAATAACACAGAAGGAGGACCTGTTGAATAGGAGTCCTTCCTGTTGAGTTCAATTAGCAGCCAGTGTTTGGGGACTGTATTCATTTACACCACAGGCCCCATATCTTAAACTTTGGCTCTGTTTCCTCCTCCAGGCTTCAAGCAGGAAGGGAGGGAAACACATTGTATCTGAGACTACCTGCATTTTCTTGTGTGTGACCAGTCTTTGATAACTAAGCTTTTTTTCTTGCTCAATAAAATTCTGTTCCATTATTTATTTTCTTCAAATTTTATGCATAAAGTTTCAAAAGAAGTAAACAAAATCACAATAAGACAGAATTTTCATCTAGAAATGGAAAAAAGTATAAATCAGAACAAAACATTTTAAAACAGATGATAAGTTCAGTATTCAGTATGTACAAGCAGATCAAACTGAATATTGTAGCTACTGGAAAACGGGTGAGTCTGGATCCCAAAAAACGAAAGAAAGAGAATTAACCAACATCCTCAATTACTTGAAACTAAAGATTTTATGCACAGTTTGGAATGCAAGAAAAGTTCTAGAAATGAATAGTATTGATTACTGTAGAATAATGTGAAAGCACTCGGATAACACAACTGAATTGTATACTTGAAGTAATTAAAGTAACTAACTTCATGCTACGTAAGGGGCATCGCGTGCTGCCCTCCAGGGATTGCAGTAGCAGGAAACTCAATCAGGAGCAGAACTGGGAGTCATTCCAGGCACTCAGATATGGGTGGGTTATATGCATCTAAGCCATGGCTTAACTATGACCCAAACGCTCATATAGGGTTACTTTTATTCTAAATGCTATTCTTATATTCATGTCGCAGTACACAGAAAGCCTGTAGCACCACAAATTCTGCCTCTTCCTTACGTATTTCATCTAGGAAAATTACAAAATTTTGTCAATTTTTTCATTATTCTTCTATGCTACTTCATTAACATTCACCTTGATTTTACCCATTGTAGCCTACTTAGCCCAAGATTTTTCTAAAAATTTACCCCACATTCAGACTTGCCATATCTCCCTCCCGCTTCCTCCACTGCCACATTTCCATTTTGGTAGCCCCACAACTGCTCACACTGCAAAAGTTCTAATGTTAATTTTTTTTTTCAATAAATGGAGGGCCAAAAAGCTTCAAATTCATTTTGCTTAAAACAATGTAAGTCAAAGTGGAAGCCTGAAATATGAGCAATTGGTACTTTGTCACCAATTTGATTCCAATTCTAAACAAGCTCCACAGGTCAGGGGTCGTATTTTGCAATTTGCTTTTCTCCAAGATCTTTGACTTTGAGTATTATAGCCTTCAGAAAAAACTATCTTCTTAGATAATACCAAATTAAAAAAATAGTCTATCAATTGCTATGTTGAATTCTAGTAGAACCACAGAAATACTCCAAAGTGTTCACAGAAAACTGAACTAAGTTTTTTTTTTTTTGGTTCAGAAAATTTGAAATTCATCTACTTTTTGTTCGTGATATGTGCCTTCCAAGAACACTTTGAATTTCACAGTATGCATGGCTATCAAATTTCTTTGCTCCAAAATAGTCTTTTTTTTTTTTTTTGAAAGGTAGCGTTGAAGAAATACCATCTATTCACTGGCGAACTCCTCTATAAAGCCACAATAACCAGGGCCAGGTTGATCCAAGGATGGGAGCCAGGAGCTTCATTCCTAGGCACATTAGCAGAGAACTGGATCTGAAGTAGAGCAGCCAGGACTTGGAACAGGTACACATATGGGATACTGGTACTGCAAGCAGAGACTTTAACTACTATACCACAGCACTGTGCCCTAAAATAACTTTTAATTCCACTTTCCTCAAACTTTTCCAAACATTGATCCGCATATTTTTCCTTTACTACAAAGAGAAAAAAAAATGATTCTCAAATGAAAAGCTGAATCTTCACTTAACTGCACTAAATTGACCTTAGTCAGAAGCAAAACATTTTCCCAGTAACACAAAATCAATTCATTTTAAATAGTTTATTATATATGATTTCTAGAATCTCCAAATAGATGCTACAACTTCTCTCAGAAACGCAATTTTTCTAACATAAGTTTGGGAGTGCTTGCCTGCACTTATCCTCAATCATTTCCTAAAGGCAAAAGTGGATATAAATGCCCATTCTCTACCTGCACAATTTTTCCTGTATTCAAACTGCCACACAAATTCCCTTTGCTTAACAGTTTTTAGGTTTTCTAACTCTCTATCCATCTTCAGTGTTCTCTATCATGTTTTCTTCTACTCAGACAATTTAAATTTAGGGGATGAAACCTGAGCAAACGCTGTATTTGATAAAAACAAATTAAGGATTTGTGAAAAGGCAGCACCTTACTGAGTATTCTTCTGCGTTTCATTTATCTCCAGGACTATTAGAGATAAACATGCTTCTTTTCTCCTAATTGGGTAGAATGCAGCATTTTTACGAATTGTGAGCAGCCAAGGAAAGTATACAACATCATTCATTTCTTACATAGCTCATTTACCATTTTTGGAAGTCTGAATAGCTGCATTTGTTTGAAGTAGTAGTAACTTCCTGTCATCAGTATATCTTGTACATATAATTATGGCAGCCTTAGTGTGTCTGTATTTCATAAACGCACTGTATGTAAGACAGAAGCAGATGCGGGAGGTTCCCAGGTCAAACTCAGTATACATAAAATTAACCCCATGAAAATGTCTCTCCTTTGATGTTTCAATGCATTTTTAATACAGCTGTCCAATTTCCCATACACTTAATAGCAGCTGTATGCTTCTTTAAAAAGAAAAAACAGGCCAAGCATGGTAGCCTACTGGCTAAAGTCCTCGCCTTGCATGCACTGGGATCCCATATGGGCATGCCAGTTCTAATCCTGGTGGTCCGACTTCCCATCCACTTCCTGTTCGTAGCCTGAGAAAGCAGTGGAGGACCACCCAGTTAGGACCCTGCTCCCTCATGGGAGACTCAGAAAAATCTCCTTGTTCCTGGCTTCAGATCAGCTCAGCTCTGGCCGTTGTGGCCACTTGGGGAGTGAATCAGTGGACAAAAGATATTTTTCTCTCTCCCTCATCCTCTCTGTATATCTACCTTTCCAATAAAAATAAATAAATCTTAAAATACATACACATTTGTTTCGAGTGTCAGTTAAATTGTAAACAAGGCTGCACACACTGAAACTACCTGTAAATTTATTCTTTTCTTATTGCTGAAATGAAGGTAGATCAGAACAACCATATCTTTTTCAAAAGACTGGCAGGCTGGTATCCATATCTGACCAAAAAATGATCTGATGTCAATCACCTATTCTTGGGCTAAAACTCACACTCTGGGACAGATGCAATTCAACCCCTTATCTGTAATTATGAATTAAATGTTTTCTCTTGAAAAGGAAGACCAGACTCCAATAAGGAAAAGAGCCTGTATAACAGGATATGAGTGTGTGTGTGTGTGTGTGTGTGTACATGTACATGTGTGGGTTTTGTGGAAAAGAATGAGAAGCCAGGAGCAGGCAGAGCCTTGGGAGTATTACTTTAGAGGAGTCTACTAATGCCTGGAGAAAGAAATGACCAGGAAAACACAATTAGTACTACTCCCTGGAACCAGGGTATAAGTTAGCTCTCACTCCTATGGATGTTTTAGTTTGTTTTATAGAATGTGAACACGGTTTCACAGTGGTAAAATGACATGCTCCGGGCTTTGTATCGCCTCGCCGCAGCTGCAGTCATTGAGGCCACTTGGGGAGTGAATCAATGGACAGGAGATCTTCCTCTTTGTCTCTCCTCCTCTCTGTGTATCTGAGTTTCCAATAAAATGAAATAAATCTTTTTTTTTTAAAGTAAGTAAAATATCAAGACCACCTATGCACTGAGACAAGGATCTCAAGAAGTCATCAAATTAAAAATGTACATCCATAAAGTAAACTATTTGGGATTCCTAAGGACTTAGATACACCTGTCATACTAACCCTTCCTGACAGTATTATCTTTTGAGACTGCCTCCATCAGAGAAACAAAGAGAAACGATTACTTTGTAGAATTATAGCCAATTATGGCAGAGGCTATTTTAAATTAGTCTCATTACCTAACATTGTTCTTCAAAACGGTCAGTGAAAACAGCTGCTTCTCCAAAGAGGGAAATGTTCAGCTCCACCACTAGGTACAACAATGTGTTATAACGGCTTACTGAAATTCATCTTTCAAATCATCATAAATGACCCTATGCACCAGAAGAGCTCCCATCTGCCATCCCTTAAAATATACAAGACTGGCAAAGCTGACAACGTTAAAACTTAGAAAACAGGTATCAGCAATAAAGTTGGCTGACTGAAAATTTTTAAGTCCAGGTCCACTACAGAAATCACCCTTAACATGATAACACCAGTTTGATTGTCAGATGCCTACTACATAAAAATATTTATACTTGTACCCTAGAAATTTACTTTGGGAATCATCCTATAATGTGCTATGGTATCAAGCAGAAAATACACACCTACACAATGACTCACTAGTAAAGTACAAGTTTTTGACATCCTGCATACTTTCAACAAATACGGAATGCTTACACACGCATGACCCTAACACTGTGGGTATGGCAGGAATGCCATCAGACATAGTAAATGTAAAAAAAAAAAAAAAGGACCTCATAAATATGACAGCTACAGACTACAGAAAGAAACACTAACAGGAACTTCCCATGCCCAAAAAACCATGGGAACCAAGTCATGGGAAAACAAAAGTTACTGTTTATCTAATAGTGCTGTTACCAAATTTTGAAGAAGTATGCCAACAAAATTCTATCAATCTGACCAACAGCATTTCTCTAAGGCAGACAAAGCACTGAAAAAAGGTGCTGCTGAAAGAAAAAAATACATATTAATGATGTCTTATTTTTATTTTAAAACATTTTCTGACACGTAATGTAGCACAAAAACTTTGAATATAGACAAGTGAGTCTGCAGGCCAAACTTTCTGGAAATCTCTTTCACATTTCCCAGGGCACCATAAATGTGACTTTTCCATTACTAACCCCCTCCGGACTATCCAGGAAAATACAAGCTTCATCCCTGAGAAATAACAGAGAGCTTTTTTCCAGGTAATGATGGGTGCTACCAAACCACCACCAAATACCACAAATAAATAAAATTTCAGGGGAGTTTTTACTAGCATCTGGGGGCCAGGAAAGTGAGAAGCACATTTTAAGAAGTTCTAATTTTTGTTTCCAAATCTACCCAAGAAGGTTTTTCTCAAAACCCTATTTGTTTGCTCTCATGCCAGTGTTCACCCACCCTACAACATTATACACAAGCAGTATTGGCACTGCAAACAGTCTACAAATGTTATTTAACATCACTCAAAATGACAATCTCTGGTTTGGATGCCTAATGTGTCTTTAAATTTGAGAGTAGTCTGGATTTGATACTTTTTTCTATGAAATAAAATGGCCTGGCATTTGATAGATTAGGGTGTTAGGAAAATAAAACAAGCAATCAGTGACAAGTGTCTGAGTAAAAATCTGACTCATGTGAACACTGGTTACTTTAACTATGGCCCTTACTTTCTGGTTTATGAGTCAAACTGTAATCAATTTCACCCAAAAGTTAGATACCTTATATGGTAGCAAAGAAGAAAATACCTCAAAGTATGTGTCATTATTCTTATAAAACCAAAGAGAAGAGGTTCGTGATTATGTCTCTTTCCCTGCATTGTCAGTAAGCTAACCAGTTCAAACACAGGGCTTTTGTTACTATTTTTGTTACAACAAAATGCTGAAGTCTTATTTTGCTCTGTAAAAATCCTAATAAAAGTTGAACAGGTTTTCTCATATTTTGTTTCACTACTGAGGTGTTAAACTAATGTTTGCATTTAATAGCTAATCCATTTGTCTACGCCCAAAGATTTAATGTGTTTAGCACTATTTTATGGTAAGTATGTGAATATTATTCCATCAGAAATATGAAAAGTATACTAGTTGGTAAGAATAACACTTTCAAAAAACCTCCACATCAAATAAACATGTTAGTTAATGAAATGGGTGTTTCTATGAGTCCATTCTGGAATAATAAGGGAAACACTAAGAAATGACTCCTGTAACTACAGAGGACAGAAGCAAACTGCACATTTCAATCCTCTCTCTACACAGCATTCTGTTCTCAATGAGAAAAATCCCCTCAAATTGTTTATAACCTGGATACAAGCACACATGAGTTTTTCATTGAGTGGGTCATAACTTTCTCCAAATTCTCAATAGTATATCCAAGAAACCTTTTTAAGAACTTATGAGTTAATGAACCCTTAGAAGAGAGCATCAAAGGTGAGGTTCCTAACTGCCAGCACCAGCATACTTCTACAAAAGGGCAGGGGAGATGTGATGGTCCCTTAGAAGTCCTTCACTAAAGATATTCCAAGTCAGAAATGCCATCAGCGTCAAGAAAATTTAAGAATTATTAAAGCAGAATTAGTATTGCTTCAACGTACTGCAAAATCGTGACTTCACATGTGGATTGCAAATGGGTACAGCTTTAAAAAACAAGAATTATTACTTTAAAACCTTGTTGTCTTTCTAGTCAATAACATGTAGTAAGAATCTATTCCAATAAAGTATCTAAGTCCAACTCCAAAACAAGATATGAAAGAACAGGCATGGCCACCTTCCTTGATTGTTTTATAAAATTTCAGTTGCCACATGTGTATGTAAATGTCCATTAAGCAATGCTCCCCTAAATGACTTATGAAAAATTAGCTTCCCCTTCCATCTATCACATACCAACTCAAATTAAATTGGGCTCAAATGATTGGAAAAATTAAAGCTAAAAAACCATATGAAATATCTGCTTACATTATTATAACAAATGTAATACACACAAAATTACTGTCAGGCCACTACTCAAGTTTCTAGACACTAACTCTCCATTCTGTATTCATTTCCTTCTCAAAGTATAACCAAGAGCTGGTCTGTAACCACACGGAGAGGATGCTCCTCACAGCCAATGACTGCATCTTATACTTTATATTATATTATGTTTATATTATATTTATAGTATTATGTAAAGTATAATATATATATACACACACACACACGCACACACCATGTATACTGTACATGGACCTAACATAATAAACAGTTGATGGATTACCATGCTGCAAATCAAGGACATTTCATGAAGAGGCTCTTACTAAGTAACAGAAATAATTTCCTTTTTTATCCCTTAGTAATCATAAAGGGATGAATAATGTATCTTTATTTTGGCAAATGTGTGTTTTTCTTTAGAAGCTGTTTTTACAATGGCATGAAAGCTTAAATGTTTTTCTGATGCTAGACTGACAGCCGGAATATTTGTGGCCATTTATAATTCCTAAACTGTATTTGGAACTGCCTGATATATCACACCCTGGTAAGCCCTTAGAATTCAAAAGAGGGCCCAGCATGGTAGCCTAGCTAAAGTCCTCAACCTTACATACACTGGGATTCCATGTGGGCACCAGTTCATGTCCCAGATGCCCCACTTCCCCTCTAGCTCCCTGCCTGTGGCGTGGGAAAGCAATTGAAGACAGTCTAAAACATTGAAACCCTGCATCTGTGCAGGAAACCTGGAAGAGGCTGCTGGCTCCTGGCTCCCGGCTTTGGATTGGCTCAGCTATGGTCGTTATGGTCACTTGAAGAATGAACCAGCAGACAGAACTTTCTCTCTGTCTCTCCTCCTCTCTATATATCTGCCGTTCCAATAAAAATGAATAAATTTTAAAATTTTTTCAAAGGAAAACTGACAGTAATTTTCACTCTACTTTTGGCAAATCATTTATCTTACTGACCTCATTCAGTGCAGCTACACCAGATGTTTTGATCAGGTGTTCCATCAAAGTTCCTCCCAATTTTGAGACATTATAAATACCTTACAATTTTTCATTATTCTAGTCATTACCACTATTATTCTCTTTTCATTGAAGGACTAAAAGTAATTTGCACTATTTCCTAACTGCTTCCTGTATACCACTATTATTTTCCCTATCACAAAATATTAAAACAGTTGACAAGATTCCTGCTGCCAGCATCAAGTGGTTAAAACCAGCCTTAGTTAGCACTGAAAAAGATGAGATTGTTACAAAAGTGATTAAAAGAGAAACAGAATTAAGACTGCCAAACAAACAAGAATCGGGATAAACTCAAACACCCAGAATCAAGTGGGAAGTTATTAAAAGATCTGGACTTGGGGTTACTCATCTCACACAAGGGAATCCATAAGTAGCAAAGTAAGCAAGGCTTCACAAACCAGTAAGAAAGCAAAGACTGGAAAACTAGACAAGAAGTCTAGCACGTTGCTGAACGACAAAAAAAAATGTTTAAACATTAGACATTTAAATTGGTCTTACAAATGATCTCTTTATATTGCTTTCCATAGGTGTGGATGCTTCTCAAAAACCCAATACCTCATCAACAGAAACCCCAAAAGTTGAGGTTTCAGACTCAAAGGAAAGTCCAATGCTTAAGCCTTCAAAGGATTTTTATTTTTAGCGGTAGCAGCAGAGTTCATTGGTATTCATTACTGAATTATGCATTTATTCATCTACCATACAATTATTTAGAAATTACATGAGAAACAGATGCTGATGCCTGTAAGAATGAGTTATCACACTAATGAGGAAAGCAAATATTCATTCCTTCTACCATTTAACAGATAGTTTAAGTGTCTATCACGTGCCAGGCTATTCTAAGCACACAGCCAAAGCAATGGACATAACTCACAGAGTAGGAAGTGCTACAAACAAAAAACAATAGAGAAATGATATAGAACATGCCACAAATGCTACTCTGAAGTTGGACAACTGGAAAAGACAGCTTGGGGAGGTGACATTTGAACATATATCAAAACCAAGCAAAGAACTGAGAGGGAATGCAGGAGCCAGCACTGTGGGGTAATGGTTAATGCACTGCCTACAGTGTCAGTATCCACAGGGGCATCAGTTCAAGTCCCAGTTGTTCTACTTCTTATCCAGCTTCCTCTATTGCACCTGGGAAAGTAGTATTAAATGAAGCATCTACTTGGGTCCCTGCATCCACATGTTAGACCCAGATGAAGTCCCACAGTCCTGGTTTCAGCCAATCCCAGCCATGGTTGTTGCAGCTATATGGTGGCTAAATTGGCAGACAGAAGATCTTTCTGTCTCTCCCTCTCTTTCTCTGTAACTGCCTTTCAAATCAATCTCCTCAAATTTTGCTCTTAAAATAATAGGAACAAACAGAACATCTCAGACAGAGACAAGTTAAAAAAAAGGGGGGGGTGGGGTACTACTATTGAAGGATGAAATATATGAGTTACCACTAAGTCAAAGACCATACCATATATACCTAAGCGGGATGACAAAGGTTTCTCAGAGGTAATTATAATTGCTTGGAATTCTAAAATATGAGACAGAGAGGTGCTCTAGCATTGTGGCTAAGACACTGGTTACGATTTCCATGTTCTCTTTCAGAGTGCCTGGGTTCACGGTCCCCCTCCAGCTCCCGACCACAGAATTTCCTGCCAAAGCAGACCCTGCGAGATAGTGGTAATGACTCAAGCATTTGTGCTCCTGCCACATACATGCAGAACGCCAACTGAGTCTCTGACTGCTGGCTTTGGCCCAGCCTGTCCTTAGCTGTGGTGGACATTAGGGAAGTACTCCTGTAACTGCCAGGTATCTCTAACTCCATCCCTCCCTGTCTTCAGAAAAAGAAAAAAAAGAAGAAAATGTTAGGTAACCTGTTAAGGATGGTATGGCTGCCAAAAGTAATACACCGAAGGGCACAGTACCCAACAATAAATAACTACTGACAAAATACAAGATTAAGCCAGCTTCTATATCAACTGATCTGATGCCATTTCTCCTAGCGGATTGCTTATATTATAGCGCTGTCACTCCTGGATGCCATATAGTTACCAAGCTCCTGGCTTGTTCCAGTGCTTTCTCTACCACACACATGGTCCTAGACCTCAGAGAAGACGGACAAGTCCTCAACCCCAAGTCCAGAAAACATGACCTCCAGTGCTTTCATGCATCTGCAGCCTCCCAGCAGCAGAACTCATCAACACTTGACCTAAGGAACCAAGGGTATTTTCTATCTCTTAGGAACTGTTTCTCTCTAGTTCTCTTCCTTTCAGAACTCTCATCCATATCCCTTATAAGTTTCCTGTGACTTGTTTTCCAGTCCCAGCTTTACTTTTCCTCTAAAAAAATCAGCTTTGATAATTGGCTTTTATCAGGTTTGCACCAAGTGGCTGCAGATGACTTCAAGCACTCTGATGTCTAGGCAGGAAGCACTGGTTTACTCGCTAGATAGAAATCAAATGCACAGCCACAAACTGTAGTTGGCAATGGAAGGAAATGTTCCTACCAATACCAGTTTTTTTTCCCCTAAACTAAAAGTAAAATACACTGAGTAACTTCTGTTCTGGGGCAATGGCAAACCATGTGTTTTTGTGCTCTCGATAAAAGTGGACTTGGTAGGGGGCAGGGTGCTGACAGCAGCTAGGCAGACTGCTACAGCAAAGCCGCTGCCCTTAGTTGCCCAAAGTCTGCTCAGAGCTATGAGCAAGGGAGCAGAGGGTACTAAGATTTTTGGTTTGCTTGATAAAGTATGTCTGCCTTGATAAGTGTAGGAGCAAGACAGTCTAGGCCAGGCAGCAGGTCACACAGAATTAAACATTTAAAAACAAACATTATTGGTTTTATTTTATTTTATTTGAGAATCAAAAAGATGAGGGATGGAGACAATGGGCATCTATCTACTAGTTCACTCTGTAAATGCGCACAGCTAGGGCAGAGACTGGCTAAATCTAACAGCCACAAGCACAATCTAAGACTACTCAGTGGGCAGCCAAAAACCTGAGCCACATGATCTCCCAGTGTCAGTATACATTATCAGGAAGCTGGAATTGGGAGTAGAGCCGGTATTCAAATTTAGATACGACCAGATGGGGCATGGGTATGTCAATTAGCAATGATAATCACTATGCCAAATGCCTGAACCAGAATTACACTTAATTGATAAAAATATGCATAATTACCACATTTATAAATGTAACCTATCATTGACTAGTAATTATTTCATACCAGGCACCATACCAGACACTATTCTACAATAAGTTTCTACACCTGTCATTATCACATAGGTAATAAAGACAAAGAATGCAACATTAGAAACTTAGATTATTTGTGTTCAGTGTACACATTCAGCCAAAAAGGTAGACATTAATAATAAATTTCCAATAAATATTTTTTAAAAAAAGAAAAAATGTCCAAGAAAATCTATCCAGCAATTCCCTGCATAGCTTATTTATTATTCCTTCCTGGCAATTTTTATAAGCCATTTCTTCAACTTCCAAGCAGAATGGGGGGAAAAAAGCAAATAATAATATGAAAATCTTCCTTGAGTTAGAAAATTCTATTCTTGGAGCAGAAACCTCTAACTAGCCTATGAGTTCTCCAACCACACAGTTCAACACCACAGAAATGCAGACTACCGTGATGACACAGAATTTCTAACAGAACATAAATGCTCAGCAACATGTTCCTCAGTAACTGGCACATGCAATGGACTTCCAAAGGATTATGGGGCACAGATAGTTCAGCTGCAATGCCGGCATCCTTTGTGAGTGCTAGTTTGAGTCTTGGATGTTCCATTCCCAATCCACCTCTCTTGCAACTACATCTGGGAAAGCAGTGGCAATGGCCCCTGTCACTTCCTAGGAAAACCAAACAGAATCTGGATCCTGACATTAGCTTGGTCCAACGCCTGCTGCTCTAGCCATTTGGGGAGTGAACCAACAGACAGAAGATCCAGCTTTCTCTGTGTCTGTGCTTCCTTCTCTCTCTGCAACTATGTCTTTCAAATAAACATATCTTAAAAAAAAAAAAGTGCATCCTCTAGGACATCAGGATGTGATTAGGTCAGGAGGCCTTTATCCTTACGTATGAAAGTGTTCACAGAGAGCTGTTGCGCCCTTTCTCCATGTTAGGACACAGAAACATAGTGCCAACTCTGACGAATGCGCTCTCAACAGGCACTGACTCTGCTCAATCCTTGATCTTGGAACTCACAGTCTCTAAAACTGTGAGCACATTTCTGTTGTTCCTAAGTTACCCATCAAAAATGCTAAGATAGCATGAACATTATGTGTAAATCAGTACCAGAGAGGAACAAACATAATCAGAATAATGAAACAATAAAAATTATATCATAGTAGTAATTACTTCAACAATGGAGGGTACGCAAAATAATGAACCAGAACTACTGTTACTTTATAGAGTAGTGATTCCCCCTGCTTCACTAATTTTTTAAAAAATCATTATTATGGTATATGTATCTGGTCTTCATCCCCATTACTTGCAGTCTCTGAAGTGATGAGTGTCTCTCCCTCGCTCATAAGAACAGTGGGGCTGGGAACCCCTGGATAATATCTAGATGGAGATTTGACGATCACTGGAAAGTTCAAGAATGATCAAATGTTTGGGCCATTTCACCCCACCCACAACTTCTAGGAAGGGCTAAAATCTTAGTTTATCACCAATATTCAACAGTATATTCAATAATGTTTACATAATGATGCCTCCATAAAAGCCAAAAGAACTTGGTTCCATGAGCTTCTGTATGGCTGAAGACATGAAGGTCCTCAGCTGATGGGACATGTGACAAGAGCACAGAAGCCTATACTCTTCCACTTGCCTTATCCTATGCATCCCTTCCATCTGACTGTTACTCTGCACCCTTAGAATATCCTTTATTGTAACTGGGTATATGGAAACAAGTGCTTCTCTGAGTTTTGTGAGCCACTCTAGTTAGTAAACTAAACCGAAGGAGGTAGTCCTCGGAATCCCCATGCCCCAATGAGAGGTACAAATGTCAAGCTAGCACTTGCAGCAGCAACTGAAGTGGGAGCACAGAAGTACAGTCTTTTGGGATTGAGCTTTCAACCTACAGCATCAGATACTTCAAGAGACACAGGGTGAAAGCCAAATTGCACTGAAGGACACTCAGCCAGAGTCCACTGACTGTTGTCTGAGCATGGAACACATCTGTGCTAAGTACTGTGACAGCAGGAAAAACACTTCAGCTCTGAGTGATTCTTCTCCCTTCTTTAAAATTTCTCAGACAACTTTTTGTACAATGCAGACTTTGGAGACTCATTATAAGAGATTTTGGCTTAGGAAGTCTGAGTGAGGACTCAGGAATCTAATAATCCTCTAGGCAAGAGCTAGGGCCCATGACTACAAGTTCCAGGAAGACTTCAATTCTCAGCACAGTTAACAGAGATTGGAAACATTCACAACATTCCAGAAATAAAATGAACTTCCTTGCAAAGTAATGAGATCTCTATTCCTGGCAATGTCTACACAGAAGGCAGACAACCGCATGCCAGGAGTACTGATCAGGAGATACCAAATCTGGAAATAAGAAACAGAGTTATGTTCTCAAGAAATCACTGGTGTACAAACAAGATTGCCACCAAGCAGGCTCGGTGACACACTGTAAAAATTCCATCCCCATAAAAGTAGCACAACCATCAAGTTGTGATTCTCATTATACATTGTAGTCATTTCAGTTGGCAGCATTTTTACTTTTGTAGTAAATGCTATCAAATTAATGCACATTTTAATTTAGAGTTCAGAGTAGTAGACGTTTTATTAGCAAGATATATAATAATCATAACTTCACAAGAAAATAATAAACTAACTTTCCAGACTATGACGACACTGGTAAATGAAAAAAAATGGGAGCTTATTTCCCAGACCAGACAGAATTCTCATTATTCAGGGTATTGTGAGATATTTCCACAGAGGATTATATAAATTGTCCCATAAAGATGTAAAAATAATGACCGCAAGCTGTAAATAAATACAGTGAAAGTTAAATATTATTTCCCTAACATTCTGAATATAAAAAATTGGAAACTTTCAGGATAAGAAAGTTTATATGAGCCAAAATCATAACTTGTTAGTTGGAAATTAACAGAAAAAAATGGAAAAGAGTAGAAAAGGGAACAGAACTTTGAGTAGACTAGAGCCAGATGTTTAACTGACCCCACTTGCTTATATGTGGGAAAAAACCAAGTCTGAGATACTAAAGTTGGTTCAGGTAACCAGGTGCATACTCGTTTCAAATCAGAACTATCATCAGAGACTGAATGAACTGGGAATAAAGGAAATTCTCTCAACAGCCAAGTGTTAGACACAACACCAACAAGGAGGAGACACCTGGCAGGCCTCTGAAGTCACATATGACCTGAACATTGTTTCTGCCATATATATCCTAATATGAAGCTCCAGTACACAAAATCCTCCCTTGGGCCCGGCGGCGTGGCCTAGTGGTTAAAGTCCTCGCCTTGAACGCACTGGGATCCCATATGGGCACTGGTTCTAACCCCGGCAGCTCCACTTCCCTTTTACCTCCACTTCCCATCCAGCTCCCTGCTTGTGGCCTGGGAAAGCAGTCAAGGACAGCCCAAAGCTTTGGGACCCTGCACCCGTGTGGGATATCTGGAAGAAGTTCCTGGATCCTGGCTTCGGATTGGCATAGCATCGGCCGTTGCGCTCACTTGGGGAGTGAATCATCGGATGGAAGATCTTCCTCTCTGTATATCTGGCTTTCCAATAAATTAATAAATCTTTAAAAAAAAATCTTCCTCCTACAGGATGACAAATTATAAAACAATACTGTTCAGGGAGAAGTATGTAGACAATAACAAGAATTAAGGTTTGCTACCAAGATCAGGCTTGTAATCTTCCCACTGCGGCACACGTTGGCAGGAAGTAGATGATGGTTCATAGCTTCTTTCTGCCAGCTGTCTAAGATACCTGGATTGAATGCTCCTGGTTTCAGCTTGGCCCCAGCCCAGCCCAGCCCAACACTGGCTTTGTGGATATTTGGGAACCTCAGCAACAATAGGAGAGCATCTTCCTTTTCTCTCTTTCCCTTTCCCTCTATCTTCTGACTTTCCCTGATCCTCTCAAAGTTTTTTATTTTTTCCTGTTTCTGTCTTTGTATCTAGGTCTTAAGTAATTTTTTTTCTAATTCTACTGGCCAAAGATAGGTTCAAAATCCTCTTGTTGGAGTAACTGAAATACTGAATTACAACTCAAAACATTATTTTCAAAACTGAGTTAACAAGTGCCTTTTCTCCTGAGCTTGCTCGTCAGTCCAAGGGATAAAGTGTTGGAAAGCTGATGTGGCTTAGACTATGTAATAGATGTAGGCAATTTGTTTTTCGATTCCCCCATTAAGTGACTATCCATTCCTTGGCAACAAAGAAAACAGTATAAGTAATACACAGCATTTTTTAATATCTGTATCAAAAAACAAACAAAAAACAAAAAATAAGCTCTGTCACAAATGATCTATTTACTGATTAAAAGCAACCAAATTTTCAAAATGACAAAGTAGAAGGGAAGAAACCTTATCCCATGCCTGCTTTGCACAATGTCTGACTCATAACTGTACCAGTGATAACAACCACACAGACATCCGTGTCAAAATGTTCCCTGATTTAGGACTGATGTCACTTCAGAGGAGGAAGAAAGGGAAGTGACACCAGAGAGTTAGGTTCTTATAACGCATAAATAAATTTAATTGCACAAAATCACTATGCAGTAACTACAACGACCCCCAACTGAAGATTGAGCAAAGAGAAACAATGGAAGTTACTAATGCAAGGTCACAGAAGTAAAATGTTACAGGGCTATGGCTATGGCTGGGTCCCAAGGCAAGTAAGTAACTCCAAAGCCTATCTCATGACCACAAGTGGGCTACCCCTCCTGTTCTAGAATATCATCTGCCACCCCCGCTGAAATAACACATTTCACACTCAAGGCAAGTGAACAGTTTATTCCCTAAATCCTATTTATCTGCTTTTGCTCCCTCAATGAAGTACACTAGATAAATCAGGAAGAAAAAACTACTCCTCTTAATATCTAACTCAAATGTGTCACCCTAGGTTCACCCTACTTTCAAGAGGCACAGTCAAGTGTTAGCAAAAATTTCATATCCAACAGTTCTGACTATCCAGAAAGAGAGATGAAAGCAGCATAAGCATTGAGAGGAAGGGAGAGGACAAAATGGAGAGGAGGAAAGGAATGGAGAAAGAAAGGCAGTAGAAAAGCTCAGAGACCCCAAAGTCTACTTTCTTCATTTTTAATTCTCTGCATTTCTCTGCATCTTAGTCCATAGATCCATTTCTAAGCTACAGAAAGGAAAATGTCAACCTGCTCATGCACTACCGTCCAAGACAGGAAACTGTTATGTTTGCTCCCCACATTTTATTTTGCTAGCAAGATCTTCCTTGGTGAGTATGATTGAAGCTTTTCCCTGATAAGGCTGGGTGAGTACAGAAATAAGGGGACTCAAAATCATCCATTAGGGCCTAGCGATGACCTAGTGGCTAAATCCTGGCTTTGCAATTACCAGCGTCCCATATGGGCACCAGTTCGTATCCTGGCTGCTCCACATCCCATCCAGCTCTCTGCTTGTGGCCTGGAAAAGTAATGGAGGATGGCCCAAAGCCTTGGCTCCCTGCTCTCGCATGGGAGACCCAGAAGAAGCACCTGCTCCTGGATTCAGATTGGTTCAGCTCCAGTTATTGCGGCCACTTAAGGAGTGAACTAGCAGACAGAATATCTTTCTCTCTCTACTTCTCCCTGTAAATCTGCCTTTCAAATAAAAATCAGTAAATCTTTTAAAAAAAAATTTACCCAATAAAGAAATGAGACAGAATGCAGGTTCTTAAACCATTTGTAAAAAGCAATTTTTCAAAAGATTCAGATTTATATGTTAGTAAAATATAATAACTGAATATATATTTAAGGTGAGTTTATGTGTAAGCTTGCTTTGTATTCCTTTGTGGCTTAGTGTGGCTGGGGATAGTAATTTTACATATTATTTACTACTTTCACTACTTTGAATAAAAAGTAATCATTACCAGTAGGACTGAAAAACAATTATATTTGCAACTTCAAAATACTAAAGAGAGGGGCCAGGAGGATGGCATAAACTGGCTAATTCTCCACCTGCCAGTTTGTGCTCTAGCTGCTCCACTTCCCAATCCAGCTCCCTGCTTGTGCACTTGTAAAGTAGCAGAGGATGGCCCAAGCCTATGGCCCCTGCACACATGTGGGAGACCAGGAAAAAGTTCCTGGCTCCCATCTTCGGACCAGCCCAGCTGTGGCCACTGCAAACATTCAGGGACTGAAACAGCAGACAGAAGACCTCCATCTCTCTGTTTCTCCCTCCCTGTAATTCTGATTTTCCAAGTAAAATAAATATTTTTAAAAAAAAAACTAAGGAAAAGGATGCTGCTGACAGCAAACATTCTATTGTGATGACATGCCCTCATATACTGCTAGGCAACGCTTCAGTGAGAAATGTTAATTCAATGAAATCCACTTACAATGCCTTCCTTTGACAGAAGATTCATACATAAAGAAGCCTTCAAATATAAAGAAACATATATGCAAGGACAGTCCTAAGAAATTCTTAAACCATAAATCTCTCATGTGGTAAAAGCTTAAAAGTGTCACACCTGCCTGGCATTAAATCACTAGCCATCTGAAATCAAGAATACTCAAATATTAATTAGTAAAAATTTACAGAGAAATACATTATTCTAAAAGAACAGCAATACAATGTGAGTAATATGTTCTGAAAGCTACTAAATACTAAAAGTACATTCTAAAGATTATTCCATTTGATTTGAGTCCAAAAAGAACACAAAATAGTTCCAGGATATAAATGAGAACTGGAAATAGGAAAAGTTTCTGTAATATGACAATATCAATTGAAGTACCAAATAAGGATAACCAATGTCATAATTTAACAACATGCAAGGAAATTACTTGATCCAACATGAGTTCCTCAAAAACTTGGAAAAAGTCTAAATTTCTTTCTCAAGTACAAATATTAGACTGGCAGTTAAGTCAGTTCCTCTCAGCAGTCAAAATTACTTTTTGACTATTGTTCCCAAAAAAGAGACAATAACACCATTTTTTTTTCACCAAGAAAAAGTGACCACCACCGATCCCTAAATCAATATGCAAAGGACTTTTATTACTGAACACAAACAAGGTGTGAACTGCCACGTAAAAATTCCTACTCTGAATATGATAGGTAACTTTAGGACAAAGGTAGAAAGTAGAGAGTCTTTGGGCAGATAAAGCAGGACACAAAATAATAGTAAAGAATTATTTAATACTATAAGTCTGCAGCCACAAAATTATATAACAAGAATCAGTCATAGTACAGAAAGCTGTGTTGACAGTTCCAGCTTTCCTTCTTTGGGTAAGTTACTGAAATAGTAAAACCCAGCTTCTTTTAGTTTATAGAAATTATTGTTTATTGTTTATAGAAATGTAGTTGCAAAGCATCATTTAACTTTCTCAATCACCTCTCAACTTTTCACTTTACAATTACATGATTAGCAGAGTAGCCACAACTTTGGTTTGATCCCAAAGTATCAGCTGTTGCTATTTAGTATCTGCATGATTGTCAGAAATGTTATTTTCCTATCAGCCTGTGTAAAACAGGATTATAAATACAAAAGAGACACTTCTAAAAGATAACCTACACAATAATGAAAAAAAAAAAGATCTTGAACAATTCCTTTAGGCTGTCAAATCAATTTTCTATGAATTTTTAACTTTTTTTATCTGATAAGTGATAAGATTAGACATTAAAAGGGAGAGCCAAGTAACAGCTCTCATCCACTGGTGTGCTGTCCACATGCTTCAGACAGCAGGGGCTGGGCCACAGCAAAGCCAGAAGCCACAGGTCCAACTCAGGTCTTGAAGCTGTGTTGCAGGAATGTAATTGCCTGAGCCAATACTGCTGCCTTCCAGGGTCAACAAAGGACTCAAAGCCAGGCAATCCAATGCGAGATGGAGCAGAATCAAGTGGCATCGTAACTGCTAGGTCATACCCCCATCATAAATCAATTATTTACTCAATTTTATACAGAAGGATGCAGGCATGAATTTTCACTACTATGAATAGGTAATACATAGTATACAGGAAAGTAATTCTAATTATTTTACTTATAAATCTTCAATGAACGTTTTTATTTTGAGAACACAATAAGGTATATTTGTAGATGTCAAAAGTTAAAATACTGCAATACAACCCAAAGTCATTTATTATTTTATTCAGAATCAAGTACATAGAATAACATTCAATACATCACAATACTTTATTTAGTCACTGGTGCCAAAAAATGCCTAGCTTATTTTCAAACTGTTTACAGGTTTTAACTGAAATTTATTTTTGCTATAACACTCTTTAATAAAGTTATACACACTTTATATGTGATTTTTCTTTGATATGTAGGCACATAAAGATGTACCGGGGCTAGTGTAGCACAATTGTTAAGCTGCTGCCTATAACAGCAGTATTCCAACATCAACATCAAGTTCCAGCTCTCATTTCTAATCCATTCCCTTACTAAATCATCTGGGGAAACAGTGAAGATGGCCCAAGTGCATAAAAGCACCTGCAAAACATCAAATGGAGTTTAAGACTTTGGCCTGGCCAAGTTGGTGAGGCCATTGGGGGAGTAAACTAGCAAATGGAAGATCTTTCTCTTCTTCTCCCTCTGTAACTCTGCCTTTCAAACAAATCTTTTAAGAAAAAACAGAGTATTGAGAGGCCAGTGTAATATGTAACAAGTTAAGCCTCTGCTATAGAGCTGGCATCCCATATGGGTGTCAGTTCCAGTTACGACTGCTCCAATTCCAACCAGTACCTCCTAATTGCCTCGAAAAGCAGAGGAGGATGGCCCAACTGCTTGGGCTCCTGTACCCACATACAGGACCAGGAACTAAGAGACCCAGAAGAAGCCCCTGGCTCCTCGCGTTGGATGGGCCCAGATGCAGCTGTCGCAGGCACTTGGGGAGGGAACCAGTAGACAGAAAATCTCTCTCTCTCTCCTTTCTATAACTTTCTTTCACATAAAATAAATATATCTTTATAAAATATATATTGAGCAAAAATATTAGCAAGTATTCATTTTTAAAACAACAAACTATGAATATAAAAGGTAACTACAATGTCAATAATTTCTATACTGATCTGTAATCATATCACGATATATGTTAAAGAAAAATGGAGAACTGCAGAATACACATCTGTAAGGGAGAGTGGTACACATTACAACGCAGAAATGAAGACTTTGGGGAAAACTACAATTGAGAAGGAGGGGAGCTAAAACAGACTGAGGCAATTACACTTCAGACACACAGCCTTTTGCATACCTACATGCACACACACATATACACATAACACATATACACATATACATAAAATAAATGTATACATATACACACATACATATACACACACAAATATATATATGTGCTTTTAAGAGGATGCTGCAAGATACTAATCAATGTCTTGAATATTATGCATCTAATTAGAAAAGATCATGTAATAACTAAAAAACATAAGGAAACAAACTCCAACTAATAATCAATGACTTCTACGTTACTTTGTTTGACAGAAGTACAGCGCCTATTCAAAGTATATATAATAGAACAGTGTATGCATTCGCCAAGAGCTGCATGCTGTGTAACCTAAAATAGTCAGACATTTCCAGAGCCTATATAAAGTTCCAGAACTAGAGACAAAACATTCCAGACTGACACAGGCGCGGTTCAGCTTCCAGAACGGCTACCTGTCCTGATCAACCATTCTGTTCTCCCATTCAATAAAAGCAGAAAGGGGCATCTTCTGAAATGCCTGACTTGCAATGGGTGGTGTACAAAGGGATTCCTCCTGCAAAACTCCTTTCCATAAAAGGAGATGAGCTGTACTCTCTGTTTACTTCACTTCCTTGATACTCTTACTCCACACCTTACTCATGGAACAGTAATTGCCCCTAAGGCAAATCCTTTATGGTATTTCCTTGAGTAAAGAGTAAAGCATTTTATGATGACTGAAACAGCTCAATAAACAAAGAGAGGGGTGAGAGGGAATGTAAAAGCCACGTTCAATCAGGAGCCCTCAAAAACACCTGTCAGTTTAACTGCGACAGGCACTCTTGAAGAACTGACTCAAAACCTGGAACAGTTAAAATGGGAGGGTTCTATCTTATACATGTCCAAGTTCAGGTCTGTATCAAGATGTATTCATGTACTTGACTAAACAGTGACATTTCTGTATAGAAAAAAAACGTAGAAAAGATGTTTCACGGCTAGTGATGGTGTCAAAAGGCAAAGATCTGATGCAGAAGTGACACCAGATTTTTCAAAACTTGGCAAAGCAGAACCAAGTTAAGAACGGCATGTAATTTTTTATCTAAAAAAGAACATGTTTATTTGCTAAAAAAGAAAAACAAAAAGATTGGAGGGAGGGGTAACTCACAAAAAGTTAAAAGGGAAAAATATTTTCTCATTAAAATGAAGACAATAAGAATTGCTGGAAAGCCCGAAAGGAAATCTTATAAATCAGATAAGCATAATTAAGGGAATAAGTTTCCTGGCTGTTTCTAGAAAAACAGATTGTCTCAACCCAAGAATAACATCCATTATCCCAAGAAAAGTAATTTCCTCCAACATTAAACATGCATGCAAAATCCACCTAAAAGCTGATTTCCCTTCCAGAGCCACTATTCAGCAAGCTAACATGAATCAATGTGGAAAAACCCCCGTGGTCAGGAAGACATCCATTTGAAGGAACAGGTCAATGCAGCATCTTATACATACAACTTACAGAACCAGAATAGCAGTACAGAATCCAGGAAGGTCAAAAACAGCATATCTCAAACATCCGTGTTTTGGGATCACTCGCACAGCCAGTTAAAAACACAGATTTCCACTCCCTATCCCTAGATGCACTAAGCCTTGAATGAAGCACAAATGCCCATATTTTTATTAAGCACTTCACGTATTTCTAAAACAAATGAAACAAAACAACACTGATCTGGAGATTTCTGAATATCTCAGGTTTAAGAAACACAGACAGGGCCTGGCGCAGTAGCCTAGAAGCTAAAGTCCTCGCCTTGCACCCTCCGGGATCCCATATGGGCACCGGTTATGATTCCGGCCTCCCCACTTCCCTTCCAGCTCCCTGCTGGTGGCCTGGGAAAGCAGTCGAGGACGACCCAAAGTCTTGGGACACAGCAACTGCTTGGGACACCTGGAAGAGTCTCTTGCGTCCTGGCTTCGGATGCGGTCACTTGGGGAGTGAATCACTAGACAGAAGATCTTCCTCTCTGTCTCTCCTCCTCTCTGTATATCTAACTTGCCAATAAAAATAAAATAAATTTTTTATAAAAAAAGAAAAAGAAAGAAACACAGACAAGCACCCACAGGGAGCTCTAAACACTCCCACCACCACTGCTGAAGTAACACTGTTTTATACAAAGCCAATAAAGCAGAGCCTCTGCAACATATGACCCACAAACACAACATGAGTTTTCTTTTCTAATGGTTATTTTAAAAAGAGTAGAGGCAAGCTAACACCAGTGAGAATACAGACTTTTTGTATACATGCAACATGTCAACCATCTCAATATCTTTCATCTTTATGTTAAAAAAAAAAAAAGTTTTTTAGGCAGAGTAGCAGAGAGAAGGCAAGACAGAGATATCCTGTACCTGCTGGTACACTCTATAAATGGTCACAACAGCTGGGCGGAGCCAGGCCAAAGTCAGATGCCTGGAATAGAACGCAACTCTCAGGTGTGTGGCAGAGGCCCAAGCACGTGACCCATTTCTGCTGCTTTCCCAGATGTATTAGCAGTGAATTGGACCAGCAGTGGAGCACCAGGGAATGCCAGCATCATGAAGGCTGCTTAACCTACTGTGTCCCAGTGCTGGCACCAATTGTCTTTCATACTAATTTAAAGAAATGACCCATCTAGAAGAGATAAGAAAGCTGTATACAACACGTAGAAAACAAGCTGTAGGAATATCTGTATCTGGACCCAACATTTTTTTTGTTTTGTTTTCAATTTACTGTTCAGTCAAACAGCAATCTTGCATCTCTTGAAAAAGAGACAAAGCTCAAGACAGATTTTCCATCCGCTGGTTGACTCTGCAGTGTATAACTTGCTGGGATGAGACAGACCAAAGCCGGGGGCCTGGAACTCAATCTGAGTCTACTGCAAGGCTGCCACAGGCCCAAGCACTTGATGCCTCCTTATGTGCAGGAAATGGAAAGCTAAGTTGGAACTCAAATCCAAGCAGGCAACAAAATACAGGATGGAGCATCCTGAGCAGAATCTTAGTCACTGAACTAAATATTCACCCTTTGTCTGATTCTTGATGATATATTAAATGCAGATTCTATTTAAAGTATGCTTTTGCTGATCACAACTTGTCCACTCCAGTTCTTATCTTGCCAAAAGAGGTTCGCAAAGAATATCTATATCCAAGGACACTTCTAATAACAAAATCTTTTGCTTAAAAAAAATAATAATATAAAAAAAGTTTCTTAGGTCCAAAGCGGTAGCTTAGCATCAAAAGTCCTCATCTTCCATCTGCCAGGACATCACATGGATACTGGTTCTAATTCCAGCAGCCCCACTTCCCATCCAGCTCCCTGCTTGTAGCCTGGAAAAGTAGTAGAGGACGGCCTAGGGCTTTGGGATCCTGCACACATGTGGGAGACCTGGAAGAGCTCCTGGCTCCTGGCTTCAGATCAGTGTAGCTCCAGCCATGGCAGCCTCTTGACTGAAGACCTTCCCCTCTGTCTCTCCTCCTCTCTGTATATCTGACTTTCCAGATTTTTAAAAATTATTTTTAAAAATTAAAAATAATAAATCTTAAAAAAAAATTTCTTCAACAGTAAAATTAAGATGCCACTTGGGATGCGTTCACCCCACATTGGATTGTCGGGGTTAAGTCTTGGCTCCACTTTAATAAGTGAATATTAGTAAGTAAAATACGTCTACTTACTTATTAGATATACTTACTAGTAGGTAGAAAGCAGAAATATTCCCTAGCAAATATCCATTTACAATGCATTGCAAGCAATCTATAAAGGCCAGAAACTTATGCTGTACACTGCAACTCCCTAAAGGTACCCTACTTCCAATTAGGCAAATGGATATAAATGCATCTGATCTGCAAACTTCAGTGTCATGCACGACTTTCTTAGAAAAACAGAAAAAAACCCTAATTTCAGCACTTTGTTCTACAGAGTTTGCTCCTGGTCTAATATACCGTACTCATAAAGGCTCTTTCTTTTACCTCCTGGAATCCATAATCAGGTATAATGTTCTTATTTAAAGGCTACATACACTTACAAAACGTTTCCTAATTTATCAAAAGGTGAAAAATCCTTACCCAGCAGTATCTGTTATTATTTGATTTTATTTCCAAATATAAACACAAAATACAAAAACTATTTAAAGAAAGAACTCTGGGGCTGGCATTGCAGCACAGCAAGCCAAGCCTCCACATGCGATGCTAGCATCTCAAACGGGCGCCAGTTTGAGTCTGGGTTATTCCACTCCCAATCCAGCTCCTTGCTAATGTGCCAACTTTGGGTTGTTCAAAGTACTTGGGCCTCTGCACCCACATGAGAGATGTGAAAGCAGCTTCAAGCTCCAGGCTTTGGCCTGGCCCAGCCTTGGCTGTCATGGCTATTTGGGGAATAAACCAGCAGATGGAAGATCTCTCTTTCTCCTCCTACCTCTAAAATTCTGCCTTTCAAGTACATAGTCACGAGGAGGATGGAGTCTGCAGCACAGGAAATATAATTTACATTTAAACAATTACATTAGCGCTCAGGTGGGCCCTCCTATCCCTGAGGAGGGCCTTTGACCAACTCCTCCCCATCCTTAGGCCCAGTTCATGAGCAGTCAGCTTATCTACCACCCAGATCTCCTGATTTGCTGCTTTTGAAGCAGTAGAGGCAGCACAGAGAGGGACAGCACTCCTCCATCAAGCCTTATGACCTGGAGAAACCTCCATGTATTCCACTCACTTCAACCTCAAAATTCCCCAGCTACATATGAATATCATTGGCCCTACTGTATATGAAAAACATTATTTTATTTATAGATTTGTTTGATTTTGCTTGCTGACACAGTACTGGCACAATGATAACATACAACCAAAGACAGACATTCTGCAATCAGAATCCTAAAGAGTTAACTTGAATAAATGATGAAAGTCTAAGAAATAAGTTTGAAAGCTAGCAAGATTGAATGCACCGGAGAGAAACTAAATTTGGCTAAAGTCAAAGAGACAAAAAAAAATAAAGATTTGAACTTTCTCTGTCTTTGTAAAAATTATTGCCACAAAGTATTAGCCTGTGATTCTATACTCTAAACAGTAGCTTCTCTTATACTTTATAATATTCCACTTAACAGAAGAGCCACTCCCTTTATCTTATCCTATAACTCACTCATCACAGGAGGTCTCAACAAAGCCACCCAGGACAACACATTATTCAACTGCCCATATGGCTAAGGCCTCCCATGCTCAGATAACCTTAGGAGTACAGGTCCTGTTCTGTAAGTACTATCAAGTAACTACCTTATCCCAGACTGCCTTGGCACTCTTTTATCTTCTGTAACAGCATTTCTGTGCTCTGCTAAAAACTGCCCTGTATCTTTCACACGACTGTGATTCAAGACAACAGAAATGTATCTTATCCATTTTTGTTTTCCAAGAGACTATGAAAGTTCACTGAGCAGGTAAAACACGTTTAATTTCACAATTTTAGAAAAAGGAATGCCACAGAAAAAAAATTATGTTAATTCTTACATATATGAAATGTCTTCCAGTTATTGTTTCCTTATTAGACTTCTGTGAAAATGCTTTTACAAAACACCAGTAAATCTTATTTCAAGTATTATGTAAAGATTGTATTATTAAGAAGAATAATTATAATATAAACTTGTTGGAGTCCTGGCTTCTCCACCTTTGATCCCATTCCCTGCTATTGTGCCTGGGAAGGCAGTGCAAGACGGCCCAATCCCTGGGGCCCTGCACTGACTTGGAAGATCCAAAAGAAGTTCCAGGTTCCTGGATTCAGACTGACTCGGCTCCAGCCATTGAAACCACTTGGAGAATGAATCAGAGAATGGAAGAGCACTTTATCTTTTTCTCTTTTTGTCTCTTCTTATCTTCAATCTCCCTTTCAAATAAAAATAAGTAAATCTTAGGGAAAAAAAAAAAGACTGAGGCTTAGTGATTGAGCATACTAGCCTGGCTCCTATGTCTTAGACAGGAGGTCCAGAATGTCTGGTCTTGAATCCAATACCCCTTTCCCAGGGTTTAAAGCCATCCTCTGCATGGCTCCTTCATATCTCCTCTGCATGCCTGTCGATGGGAGAATCACATGATCTCTCTGGACAACTTTCACCTTCCTAGTTTGTAAAATGAAACTGATATTCCCTTGTAAAGTTAACAGGAGAGCTATGTTAATTATAGCAGTTTATTTTAATACAGAAATGAAGATGAGCCCTATTTATAATCCAGTTAAATACACTGATCTACACAAAGTAAACTGATAAATTCTAGTTCCCTCCAAACCTCATATTTTCACAGTAAGGAACTAAACTGCCTTCCTCACAAATTTTTAGAAACTTTCTTCTAAAAATCACATATTTATCATCCTCAAATTTAATGTTTCCTATGAACTCTTCAACAAAAACACTTTTCAGCCATACTTAAATCCATTTATTAACAATAAGGCAAATATTTCAACGACAACCCAGAAGCAGGGTTCTGTTTTTAATCCTTTCTCCGGAAGATGATATATCAAATGTAATGGAATCTGGACCCAAAAGATAAAAAGCGCTGAGCTGACTGGAGCAGGATCTAGGATTGGTTACACACCTCACAACTGTGTGCTGGCAAAACCATACTTTGCACAGAATGTACCTTGCTCCTGGAGACACGCAGGCCCTGCATATAAGGTTTCACACTGGTCGCCCCTGCAATAACTAAGTAGATTCCAACACTGAGGATAAGTGTAGGAAATAAGAGGCATGAATATCAAGGCAGTATTTCCTACTGAGGGAACACTGATGCAAAATTTGCCTTGATTGTTTTATTAGGGGTAGGGAGGATAGTGGAGTTGTGACTATGGGATGCATGGAATCTCTTCCCTTTATATTATTAAAAATAAAAATAGGTGCATTAAGAAAATACAGCAAGAATAGCAAATCCATGACTCAAAAAATGTGAATGATTAAAATCATGGTAAAGTATAAATTCTGTTTTAAAACCAGGCACTTGTCATGAAAACATTAAGCAAAAGTCAAATCTGGCACCCGGCATGATCATATCAAACAAATGACAAGTTTATGAAACACTAAGGCTAAACCATGTTTATTCTTCTATAATAGAGTTTTCCTTCAGAACAAAATTTATGTGCAACAAAAATGACCCAATATCTTTAACACAAAATTGCAAGAAGAAACATGGAAGAAGGACTTCCAGATTAAAATGAATTTAAGAAATTTAAAAAATAATCCCAAGCTGCAAATCTTATTTGGATCGTAATTCTAACAGTTTTAGGAAACGATAAAGGTCTACATGTGTGCTTATGAAGGAAAAATGTGAACATGAGGACACTTACTATCCGATACTGGGAAAGCACTGTTAACTTCTCAGATGTGCTCAGGACATTTTGATTTTTAAAAAAATTCTACTTCTTGAGGCAATACTAAAGCAGTTGGACGAAATCAGACAATGGCTATAATATGTTTCAAAAGAATCTGAAGTGAAGCAAAGAGTTCAGAAAAACAAAGCTGTCATGTACTACTTATTCACTAGTAGTAAGTACTGTGGGATCATTATTCAATCTCCTACATGTTGAGAATTTCCTCATTAAAAATTCAGGTTTCTTTGAACAAGTATTTAATTACCACCAATTATACTAATACTTAAAATCATGATCAGAAAGGGACTGAAACTAAGTGTCTTACTTTAAAACTAAATAACTTTTCTCATACATAGTATATTTTCAAATATTTCCTCTCTCCTGAATCAGCCTTACAAACAAGTAATCTTTCCAAAAAGGTCAGTTCCTTTGCCACTAAACCACCTGACATTCTGTAAAAACAAGCAGGCAAGGAAAAAACCAAACCAAAAAGCCCATATGTCAGAAGCAAATAAAGGAAAATGTGGTATCTCTAGACATTTTCAAGTCTCAATATGTTTAACATTAAGTCAATAAATTCATCATACAAAAAAATGAAGATTTAATCATAAGTAACTGTCCTTTTTTTCTCTTCACACTTTTATTTTTATGCCCCATCTACTAAACTCAGACAATGTTCCACACCACAATTACCAGACACCAGTGATTTTATCAGATAGTCATTGGTATTTAAAAGCCAAACCCAAAGCTCATTGCCACTTATTACTCAGTTTTATTCTCCCAAGACTAAATCAGAAAAAAAAAAAAAAACATGCCAGCTCCCTACAGACCAGCACATAAAAACAATTAACAGATACACACAAACTACTGAAGTTGCAGATGTTAGCTAGTATCAGGGAGTCTTAAAATTAACACAAACTGTCACATGACATTGCTGATTTTTACTTTCAATAAAGAAATTATAATTCCTTTGGATGGTCACTACAGAGTCAACTAAAAAGACAAGTACCATTTATACTCAATAAATTAAGATTTAAGAACAGATTATATTAAAATAAAATATGGACTATTGATATGCATCAATATCAAATTTTTAAAAGCCCAGCACAGGCAAGGCAATTTAGAGAGAAAACTCATCTAGAGAATCCGGAATAAGCTGTTTAATGACTTTAAAATAATACATTAACCCAACACCAAGATTTCAGAATTAATGACTATTTAAACCTAGAAAAAACAGATAGCATGATATAAAACAGATAGCATTCTGTTGTACTGGGTTAAGCCACCTGTGACTGGATCTCCACGTGGGTGCCAGTTCAAGTCCTGGCTGTTCTATTATTTTCTCAAAGACTTATTTATTTTTACAGAACAACGGAGAGGAGAGGCAGAGAGAAAGCTCAACTAAAGAGAAGTGATCCAAGTGGTGAAAATCACAGGATATGTGGTCTGATCATAGAGTGCATTTGTCAGAACTGGGTCTCTATGGTTGCAGACGCTTGTACGGTGCACAGCAGGCCCAGATGCTCATGGAAGACATGCCAACCAACTCCTTGAGGCCTGCGGAGGACAGCTACAAATTGAACAACTCTCCCAGACAAGTGTCTGGGCCAAACTGAGTCTCTAAGACTCAACTGAGAATCTACTTTAGCCAATAGACCTTGGATTTCCTCAACCTCGGATCAATGAAACCCAACAGCACCTCAGAACTTTCAAAACCACTTAAGCAGTGTCCTCGGAACACGCATGTTACGGATCCTGGGATCCTGGGATGACATTGGGTTCTCGTGCAGTTGGATTGCTGGGAGTGGCCCTCTTCCCATCCCTCTCCACTTTCCCCAGATACCGAAAGAAAAGAAGGAGATTGGAGGCAGTTGTCTCATCCACTTTCTCTCATTCCTCGACCTTCCTCACCCTAATTGGCAATCCACATGGGCATACCCCTTCTCAACTATGTAAACATCATCAAATTTAAACTGAATTATTATTTTTTAATATATTTTTATTTTGAGTTTTTAATTATGTGGTACAATTTTGTATAGGCTGGGATTCCTCCCCAAACTCCCATCCCCCAGCAGATTTTCCCCATTTTACTACACATGAGCATACACCCTTCTCAACTATGCAAACATCATCAAAAATAAACTGAATTATTTTAAGAAGACATTTATTTTTACTAGAAAGTCAGATCAGAATTACAGACAGAAAGAGAGACAAACAGAAAGATCTTCCATCTGCTTGTTCACACCCCAGATGGCCGCAATGGCTGGAACGGAGTTGATATGAAGCCAGGATCTTCTACTGGATCTCCCACACAGGTGAAAGCTCCCAAGTCATTGGGCCATCCTCTTCAGCTTTCCTAGGCCATAAGCAGGGAGCTGTATGGGAAGTGGAGCAGCTGGAACACAAACCAGCGCCCATATGGGATCCAAGTCCTTGCAAGGTGAGGATTTAGCCATTGAACTACTTCTGATTCAGCTCCCTGCTAACGTACCTGGCAACAGCAAAAGGCTCAATTACTGGGGCCCTTGCCCCTAAGTGGGAGACTCTTCGTTCTTGACTCCCGTACAGGAATCCAAGCACAAACGCCATCTTCTGTTGCTTTCCTAGTAGCATTAGCAGGGAAATGGCTCAGAAACGAAACTTCGAGAACTCTAATGATACTGGATGCAGCAGCAGATTAATCTCATATGCCACAACATGGGCCCCTGTATCTAATCTATATGTTGTTATTAAGGCAGAAAAACATCTAAAAACGGTTTAGATTTTAATGCTAATTTGCTTTAAACACAATCCAGTCTACAAGGATCCCTTATAAACCTGCCCATTCTGACCAACCAATAACAAAGAAACTGCATAAGGTAAACGCGAAACAGCAAAGTACGCTTCAAAAGTGTACATGTGTTTTACCAAATGAAAGACACCACTGTCTTCAGAAATCACTGATGTTAAACTTCAGCTAGTGGCCCAGTGTTCCTGGTCACAGCCTAACACATCAAGACTAAAAACTTCACCATGATTTGTGTATTTGTAATAACAGACTAAGCCACATTTTATTGGTAACAATAATTTAATAATAATTTGCTTTATTTGATATTAAAAGTAAAGATAAGAGTACCAGTTTGGTGTCTGATGCTCCACTTCCAATCCTGCTTCCTGCTAGGGTGTCTGAAAGCAGCCAAAGTTGGCCCAAGCACTCTGGCAACCCTCTTCTAGGCTCACATGGGAGACTGAGATGAGTCCAGACTCCTGGATTAGGTCTGGCACAGCCCCAGTTATTGCAACCATTTGAGGAGCCATTTCTCTGTCTTTTCCTAGCTCTTTGTAACGCTACCTTTCAAACAAATAATCTTGAAAGAGAAAAATAAATAAATAAAATAAACCTACAAGGGACCTTCAAAAAGTTCATGGACAATGCACTTCCTGAGAAAATGATGAAAAAAAAATTTTAAGTACAGATTTAAAATATTTTGCACCAGAATAAACTCATACGCACTCATTATCAGAATAAGATCTATCATGAAATTCTAAAATGAAGACAAGAGCAAGTCTTTGCCAAAGCAATATGGACTCTGCTAAAATGTAAGTATGAATAAACATAAAATATAAGATCAATCCTGTGGGAAAGAATGGTGAAACCATTGAAGCTTTACAAAAGTTTATGAAGTCAGTGCCTCAAGAAATTAGCAGTTACAAGTGGATAACATGTTTTGAGAAGTGACCACAGAATGAAAATGAAGCTTGTAGTGGCAGACCAACAACATTAAATTTTCAGGAAAAAAAATAACTTTGTTCCTACCCTCACCAGAGACGACTAAAAAGAAAAGCAATAGCCAACACTAGAGACATTCCAATGGGTTCGACTTACAGAATACCGAATGAAAAACTAAAGCAAACTTCCTCCTTGATTATGACAAAAATTGTTGCACCATCAGGTAAAGGAAAAAGAGCAGATATTTCCATGATAATTTTAAGCCAGTGGGATCAAGATCTTGAAGTATTTCTCTAAAGAACTGGAGTAGAAGGGAGACAGGCAGTCAAAGCAGTGGCTTCTAAGTGTGGAAGTGCTTCAGGCAACATGGAGGCACAACAGTGAAGGGCAAAGTACAATGCAGCAGCTTTCCCGGATCCTCAAAGGCATCCTGCTTGTTGACTTTCTCCAGGACCAAAGAATGATAACATCTTCTTAATAAGAGAGTGTTTAGAGAAAGTGAGCCACAGCTTCAGAGAAAAACACCTGGGGAAAGTTTTCCTCCCCACAACAATGTTCTGCTCATCCTCTAACAGCCAGAGGCAATTTTCCAAGACTTTCCTTAAGCATCTACATTAATGTCCTGATTTGGCCTCTTTGGGTTTGCTAATTTAAATATTCCTCAAATGGTGCCAAATATTCCTCAATTAATATAGAATTAATAAGTCTTCTTTACTTTTAACAATTAAAACAGATGTTCATTTTTGAGATGCTCCTAGGCCCCTCAGTCCTTTAAGGATGGATTAAACAGTTGGTATTGTGACTTAAAAAATGTCTGGAACTTGATGGAACTCATGTTGAGAAAGCTGCATTTAGAATTTTCACCTTTTAATTCCATTGGCCACAAAGTTTTTGAAGTCCTCTTGTGCACATACTGTCACAAAATTATCCAAAGGCAGGCTACAAAGAAAATGAAGCCACAATATGTATAATGTAGAATTTCATTGATTTCAAGGTTCACAAAAAATAAAAAACTTTAAAAAATTTTACAAATTCATATAACCATGAACCAAATTTCTTTTTTTTTTTTAAAGATTTATTTTTATTATTTTTTCATTGGAAAGGCGGATATACAGAGAGAGGAGAGACAGAGAGAAAGATCTTCCGTCCGATGATTCACTCCCAAAGTGAGCGCAACGGGCCGATACTATGCCGATCCGAAGCCAGGAGCCTCTTCTGGGTCTCCCACGCGGGTGCAGGTTCCCAAAGCTTTTGGGCCGTCCTCGACTGCTTTCCCAGGCCACAGGCAGGGAGCTGGAAGGGAAGCAGGGCTGCCGGGATTAGAACCGGCGCCCATATGGGATCCCGGGCGTGCTAGGCGAGGACCTTTAACCACTTGCGCCACCGCTCCGGGCCCCATGAACCAAATTTCTTAAGTTTTTGTTATATCTCTTTTATTCATAACCTTCACAAAATACTTACATTGTTATATGCACATCCAGGATTAGACTAAGCTGAAGCCAGGAGCAAAAAACTCCATCTTCAGCATGAGTGGTGGGGACTAAAATACCTGAGCCATTAACTGTTTTAATGGGACACAATAATAGTGAACATGGTTAGAATCACAGCAGCTGGCACTCCAACTAGCACTCTTACTAGGAGACAGGGGCATCCAAGCAGCTGCTTAACTCTGCTAGGCCATACCATTTTCCCTAATGTCTTAGCACTTTTAAAAAAAAATTGAAATGAAAATCTAATAGAAAGTCTTATTTCTTCCTAAACTCAACTTGAAAACAAATAAATAAAATGGAAGCAGTTAAAAACGCAATTCCAAGCAAAGGAAATATCTCAATTACACAGGCCACTTTTAATGTTTTAAGAACTAAATAGAGAAATCAAGTAAATGTTCAGTAAGTTTACCAAATATGTCTCCAGACTGAGTCTCATGCCAAACTGACAAGCACACATGAACTCAAACTGCCCTTTACTTGTACTAGACTGGAACCCTTCACAACTACTCCCTGCAATCCGAGATACAGCAGGGCTGAACATACTTACTGCAGGTACAGTTAGAAGCCACCCAAGACAGGCCAAAGGTAATATGGCCAGAAAAGCATGGATAACAGCCAACAGTGGTGTTTGAAATCCAAAATCTCCTTTCCAATCCATTTCCCTATTCCCCCATCTCCACCTAAAACAAACAATATTATGCACAAACTTCTGAGGAAAAGGGAAGCTGGGAAAGATAAGTGGATACTTGGACTGAATATCTGAAACCATATAAAATACACCTCTATCTTAAAATATTAACAACTGGACCTGATGTGATAGCGTAGCAGTTAAAGTCCTCATCTTCAATGCACTAGGATCCCATACGGGCACTAGTTCTAATCCCGGCAGCTCCACTTCCCATCCAGCAAACACGGATGTTTGTAGCCTGGGAAAGCAGTGGAGGACGGCCCAAAGATTTGGGACCCTGAACCCACATGGGAGACCCAGCAGAGTCTCCTGGCTCCTGGCTTCAGATCAGCTCAGCTCCAGCTGTTGCAGCCACTTGGGGAATGAACCATCACATGGAAGATCTTCCTCTCTGTCTCTCCTCTTTTCTGTATATCTGCCTTTCCAATAAAAATAAATCTTTAAAAATAAATAAGCAAAATATTAACAGCTATATCATTCATAGCAGCAATTTTAAAAACCAGTTAATATTGCGAAATTTCTTTGCCACTACTTGCTCCAGGGTTTAAAACCAAGAACTCAGTCTTCACAAAAACAATACATATAATTCCTAATTCCATTTTACAGCTAAAAACACTGAGAACCAAACAGGTTTTGTAAGTTGTAAAGAGCATGTCAGTATTGGAATCTGAAGATACGACAACCAGCTCCAGCACAGACTTTTAAGACATTATGAGATCTTGCCCCTGTGTTACATTTCTTCTCATATACCAATGTACAAGTTATAATATCTAATCGATGATCTCCAAAATGAAATACCATCAGAGGCATATTAATATATAAAGTGTTTCATTCATGCAAGGGCTTGTCAAATCAAATATGAAAAAATATTTCAATTTACTTTCAATAATATTTTGTAGGAAATTCTGGTCCCATTTAGGAGTGATCATTAAAACATTTCATGTTTAGCTGGCATGAATGACCTTTTGAAGTTACCCAATCAACTGAGCTGCCAACCTCAGGACTGAACTCTTGGTTTTTTTTTACAGTCTCTAGACTGTTTCCATGGAAATTTTAAATAACAACAGTGAAATACATCTTTTGGGATGGTAATTTTTCCCATGAATTTTTACTATCATTAAAATCTCATTCCTTTTAAGACCTAAATTTTATTAATGCTAGACAATTATCTATGGTGCCCAATTAAAAGTTTCGTAATCCCCTATATTATTCATTGCATCAGTGAAAGCCTTATACTTTTTTGGGGGGGGGCTGGTCTGAAGAAGGAAGGAAAAAGGTATTAGAAACCTTCTCAGCAAAGGAGCTTTTTATACAAATGGAGGTGTTTATTCTAATGAAGCTCTTTATAGATTAAATTTAATGATAATTCTCTGAAAGTAATGCAGGCGATAAACCTCTTTGGAGTTGGTTACACTTTCAAAACTTAATTTTTAGTGATTTAATGAAGCAGGTATTTTGGTTGACAAAGATCTGGAAACTGATTTAGCAGCTATTTAAACCAACTCTTGTATGTGTAGGAATTTATTCTGTTTTTATTTTGGAAAACACAGGCTTTTGCAAATACAAGGCACTCTTGAATTTCATGGTCAAATTTTGTCTTCCTTAAGAATGATGATCATCATTCATATATGGGCTATTTTGTTGCTACTGTTGTTACTTAAGTCATAGACCTTTTTTAAAAGAAAAATAAAAATAGGGCCTGGTGCAATGGCTTGATTGGCTAATACTCACCCTTCAAGTGCTGGAATCCCATATAGGCCACAACATCGACCCCTAAATAAGTCTTCAAAAATATACATATATGTGTGTGAAATCTGTGTATATTCCAAACAAAATGGCATAGGAGACAATCAACAAAAGTGCTAATGTGAACGCAAACAAAAAGGCATAATGAAATCTGAAATTTAGCTACTCAGGAAAGTATCACAGTTTCATGAATATACCCAAAGAAAGCAGAAATCTTATTGACAATCTTTTAAAAAAAAGTGTATTTAATTGAAAGGCAGAGCATCACAAAGAGAGAGGCAGCCCCAGGGAGATCTTGTATCTGGTTTGGAACTCTCCAGTAGCCACCAACAGTTGGGGCTGGGTCAGGCTGAAGCTGGGATTCCCTGCGAAGTCTCCCATGGGGCGGCAAGGGCCCAGTCATGTGAGTCATCATCCTCCACCCAGTTTATTATCAACAAGCTGATAGCAAGTGGAGCAAGAGACAGTCCCACTGGGATATGGGAAGCTACCTTCCGAGGAGGTAGCTTAACCTGCTGTGTCACCATACTCGCACTCTTTTTTTAAAACTATATATATTTGTTTTCATTTAATTTGAAAGGCAGAAAGAGAAAGAGAAGGAAAGAAAATATTCTATCTGCTGGCTCATTTACTTTTTCATAACATATGAAATTAACAGCTGCAAATATATATACTCATGTTGACAATAGTTTTTAAATTTTTTCCTATCATGTGTTCACAGGATGAAAATATAAATGAAATGATATGTCAACTATCAATCATTTTCTCTTATCACATGTTAATCTTCATCAAAAGATCTTTCTGAAAGATCAGAAATTAAAAATTTATTAATTCTTACAGATACCCCGCCCAATAGAAATAATACAAGTGTTACAAAATATAACTCTTGAATTGAGTGTACTCACTGACCAACAGTTTTAAGACAAATTTTAAAACTGCTTTCAGCAGAACAGATCTGACGCAGGATAAACATCATAGGCTCACTTTGTCCCTGATGCAGACTCTAACACGTGTAGGTGGCATAATCTGCAAACAACTTCTGAAAATATTTCTTCATTAAAATAGAAAAGGTCATAACAGCACACGGAATTGAAAACAGAAGCCATCTGGGCAACAAGCTGTTTCTCACAATAGATGCTTTTATAATTCAAAGACTGTAAACACAAAAGAATCAGGATATAAACAGCAATCATGGATGCGATGTAATTACAAGTGGTCTTATCAAAGCAGACATATTAAGATGAGTATTTTAATCTGTACACAGACAGCTCACAGGGCTACAAAGTTATTCCTTTATAAAAGGAGAAAACGGTAAAAAAAACAAACAAAAAAAACCTTTGGCATTCTTCCCCTGGAATTCTCATCAAAGGCAATTTAGAAAACACACCAGCCTGTGGATGTGGTAAAATTACGAGAGCAGTAATCTTCCCTGACCCAGAGAAGCAGAAGCCATCTTAAATTCCCAGGAGTTCTCGGAACACTGCCTCAATGGTAACCTTTTTTCTAATGTGGCTCTCTTCCTCTGTAATTCCAGCCTAGACATCTCTCTCCCTTCCACCTCACCCTGTTTTTCTCCTTGCTCACCACACTCCTGCACAGCTGTCTCCTTTCTATCTCTTGAACACGGTAAGCTCTTTCCTGTACACCTTTGTATCCAATGTAACATTAAGTATGGCTTCTCATCTGTTCCTGAGTCTAGCTTTGAAGACAGTTACCTCCTCAGCCAGAAGGGCTTATCTTGACTACCCAATCTAAAGCAAAACCTGTATTCCCAAGATTTCCAATCCCAATCACTCCCCAGCATATCATATTAAATCACATCACTTACTTACACGTTAACTTGTAATCAATCCCTATCACATAGAACTTGCGGCTCGTTACTTTGTCTTGCTTACCTCTATATTTCAGTGCCCAGAATAGTACCCAACATAACAGGTGCTCAACAAAGGCTCAGCAACTTCCACCGCAACTGAGACGTCTACTGTCTCCTCTGTAAGTTCTATAAATCCTAGTTCAAAACAATTACTCTGACATCTTTTTCTTGTTAGATCTGATTACATGTTTCTGATCTGTTTCTCCTGTTGTTAGGTCAGAAAATGAAAAAAAATCACTCTCTATGCTCAATACTTACTACACAATAAGAGATCAATAAATACACATTAACTAATACCCCCTTTAGCTTAGATATGTCACTCAAATGAAGGGCGGCACAAGAAAACCACACAACATACCCTGCTGTAATGAGAATTTACTCATCCTTCCTAAAAACTAACACACTGTAATAAAATCTCGAAGAGCTAAAACTTGAGTACACCACAGTTTTCTCTTTTTTGAATTTATTCCCATGAATACATTTCAGTTTTCATGTTAATAGCACATATACTGCCTGACTTTTGGGTTCTTTTTCACCTCCATATATGTCCAGACAAGCCCGAGTCTGTACAAATACAAAGCATAGGTGAAGCTTGGTTTTCCGTCTCCTTTTAAAACAGAAGACATGGTATCATTAAAACGCGAAGCAATACAACGGACAGAAAAAAAAAAGTTCCATCACACTACTTACCATAGATCCTAAACTCACTATGCAGTCACTCAAAAATGAGTTCCCTTACTTCTTCATGAAACTTTACAACTGAGGTGTTAGACAAGGTTCTGGAAGTTAACATTAAAAAAAACATGGAAAAACTAAGCTTCTTTCATAAGCAAATGCTAAGGAGTGGGAAGACAGGGAAGCTATCAGAACAAAAGTATTTTGAAAAGTGGCTTGTTGGGTCTGGCAGTGTGGCCTAGCGGTTAAAGCCCTCGCCTTGAACACGCCAGGATCCCATATGGGCGCCGGTTCTAATCCCGGCAGCTCCACTTCCCATCCAGCTCCCTACTTGTGGCCTGGGAAAGCAGTCGAGGATGGCCCAAAGCTTTGGGACCCTGCACCTGTGTGGGATGCCCGGAAGAAGCTCCTGGATCCTGGCTTCAGATCAGCATAGCATCGGCCGTTGTGCTCACTTGGGGAGTGAATCATTGCACAGAAGATCTTCCTCTCTCTCTCTCCTCCTCTCTGTATATCTGACTTTCCAATAAACAAATAAATCTTAAAAAAAAGAAAAAGGGCTTGTTACACAATACTCATAATAAATAAAGCAAACTATAACTCATTCACCCATTTAAAAGGCTATAATGTGGAAACAGGTGTGCCGATTGCACATTACACAAAATCACTGGATTCAATGCACTGAACACAAATTCTGGCCATTCACAGTAAGACACAGCACTTTTGGGAGGCAGGGGACTTTTACATAATATAACATATGGGGCATCTGTAAGAAACTTAAACCCTGATTATAGTTAAAAACTCAAATGTATTGTCAGTTAACTCTACCAATCACATCTGAAAGAGACTGAACTGCAGTTGCAAACAAACTATTTGCCCTCTATAGTTACCAGTCACTAGGCACTGATCACATGCCGAGAATGCCATTAAAATAGTAAGTATTCTGTTTCAGGGAAGAAAGGCTGATGATTTAACACAGTTTGCTTACACATACTTGGGCAAGCCAAGAACTTGACCATTAAGTGTAAAATAAAGGTTTGTGTGGCCAAAGAATCTTCCATAAATCTTCAGTAAATTTAATATCCAGTATTAAATTGTAAAGTATTAAAATATTACACGTATCGCATTAGTTTCAATGTCCTCCAGATCTCATATTTTTCACCAAGGTATTTGTAGTATCGTAAACACAATTAAACCTGAAGTCATACATCATTAAAACTGCCATCAATTTTAAAAATGACTTAAGATGACTGAATTCTGTAAAAACCAGGAAGAATGCTGGTTGGAGAAAAGCAGATCTGTCATATTGTTTGATCAATGGCAGTTAAGATTTCAATGTGTTCTGAAGGATGGATAAGGCTTCAGGGGTCAAAACAAGAAATAAAAATAGTGTTCAAAAAGAAAAAACAGGACTCAAAACTGCCATTCTGGACCATCAACTTCACTGCATTAATGGGAGTCTGCATATGCAGCCTGGATGCCAGGCATTAAACAATAACTCAATAGATAATGAGAAAGTCTTGCAGTTCTTAAAATAGGGTAGTAATACATTAAATGTGAGCTGTATTAATTCTTGTCTGGGCATGATGCCAACCTGAAAATCAGAAATCAGCCTAAGACAGGGTGAGCCATTCATGAGTTTTGGAAACACCCTTGTCTGCTATAACATATCAAAGTATCACTCTGAAAACTGATACCAAATAACTACAATCTTCCCAAATAGATAGAATTCTTATAAACAAAGCATCAAAAACAAAAATATTTTAAAAGATCAAAAGGGCAATTTGTATGACATTTGAAAGTTATGAGCATTGAGGTTCTTTAAGGAAATGGCCAAAATATGTGAAGATTACATGTGCAAGTTGCTTGTATTTATAATAGAATCCCTTCTCCAAAACATCTTGAAAGGGTCCTAGCTAAAAGCTAAAGCACTCCTTTTTCTATAGGACATTTTTCATCTGGAAGAATATTTATAGAACATTATTTACAATCTCCTCTGAGCAAAATTTTTTAATTTGATTACTCTTCAGAGTTAAAAATCTCAGAAATCATGAAAAAAAAATACAGAGCTATTAATTAGAGCACCAGTGAAACTAATCATACCACTTAAATTCCTGATCCATCAGTGGCACACAGTGGTCAGTCAGTATCATTCCAGTTACCACTTTTGCTTTTGATATATCAAAATCTACTAAGGACAATTATCATAAAGTAGGGTGGCCATGTTTAAATCAATTTTTGGATCTTGGGGGGAGGGTAAGTTCTAGCAAAGGACAACTGGTCCTTTTAAGGCAAAAAAAAAAAGTTTAAAACAGAATCTATATGCAGTGTGTTCAAGAAATTAACGGAAGCAGCCAGTGCTACAGTGTAATAGTTGGGCCCCCGCCATTGGGGTTGACATACAGTGGGACTTCGGTTTAAGCCCCTGCTACTCCACTTTTGATCCTGCTCTTGCTACAATGCCTGGAAAAACAATGAAAAATATGTCCCCAAGTTATTGGGCCCCTGCAGCCATGTGGGAGATCCCAAGGGAGCTCCAGACTACTAGCCTCAGACTGACCCAGCTATGGCCATTGCAGCCATTTCGGGACTAAAAAGCAAGAGAAGACATCTTTCTTTTTTTTTTTTTTTAAAGATTTATTTTTATTATTTTTTCATTGGAAAGGCGGATATACAGAGAGGAGAGACAGAGAGGAAGATCTTCCGTCCGATGATTCACTCCCAAAGTGAGCACAACGGGCCGATACTATGCCGATCCGAAGCCAGGAGCCTCTTCCCGGTCTCCCACGCAGGTGCAGGTTCCCAAAGCTTTGGGCCGTCCTCGACTGCTTTCCCAGGCCACAGGCAGGGAGCTGGAAGGGAAGCGGGGCTGCCGGGATTAGAACCGGCGCCCATATGGGATCCCGGGCGTGCAAGGCGAGGACCTTTAACCACTTGCGCCACCGCGCCGGGCCCGAGAAGACATCTTTCTTTCTCTCTGTGTGTGTATGTATGTGTGTGTGTGTTTCCTTCTCTCTCGGGAAGCCCACCTTTCAAACAAAATTGTATAAATCTTAAAAAAAAATGCTAGTGGAAAATACATATTATGAAGAATCTATTCACAGATTTCTGGGTTTTTGCACCAAAATGAACAACTTTTAACTCTTATCTCCAAAACTTTTGGAAGTAACTTGTAAATTCTGCAGCTTACACATGGCTAAAATGAATAAATACATAGTGTCACACATCAGTCTAGTTTCATAATGTCTGACACTATTGGATGGAAAACTTTAGAAACCTACGTGACTTGAGTTACTGGTAAATACTGATAACAAAGACACAGTTAATCTCAGAAGGGTGAACGCACTTTGCCCCTGGACCAAACGGCACTGACCAGCTCATAACGCAGAGTTTCTTGTCACATTAGAGAACACTGAGATGAGAAACCACACAAGGTATCAGGCTCTGGAGAAACCCCAAAAGTAACACGCTTTAACTTATTAAATGTGATTTTCTTAATATTTCAAAAAGTCCATGACAGGGGCTTTATGCCAAAACTTCTTTACCAAAAAATAAACACATGGCCACAATACTGAGTAGCATGTTAACACAGAGAAGAGATTCATTTACAAACAGGAAAAAATGATAGATAGATACTAATAAAAAGCTGCGGATGAAACAAAAACAGCACTTCTAAGAAATTAGTGAAATCATTTAAAGAATGAAAACACAATTTCATCTTAAAACACACTGATTCTTTGTTAGAATTGTGAATAAGTCTTGGAAGAAGGCGGCAGGGGGAAACTGGCCCAACTGATCGGAGATCAAAGTCTGCTGAAACTCATGCCAGGACAGGTATGAGGAAGCAGAGTCTTACATTGTGGGCAGGAGTGTCTCTATTGGGCAATATCAATTAAAATTACAAAACCATAAAACTTTGTGACTGACCAATTCCATTTCTAGGAATTTATCTGAAATACATTCGTACACATGTGCAAAGATTAGATTATTGTGTCAATAAAAGCAAAAGACTATAAATAACTTGTCATTAGTAAGAACTGTTAGGAAATAACAAACCCAAAAACAATGTAGCTACTTACAGCATTAAGTGAAAAAAGAAAAATGTCAAAAAGTTATTTTTAAGGATACTTCAGTCTTAACCCCATGACAGTGTTTTTGGTCAATAGTGGACCACATGGATGACATGTGTTCCACACAGTTAACAATGCAGCTAGAAAATTCAGGTCACCTAGTGACATTATAGTCACAGTAACATAGGAGCTCAACACACTTTTCACAAACCAGTAGTGTTAAAAGTACAGCACAGGGAGAAGATGTTCAGCCTAGCACTTAAAACACCTGCATGGCACATCAGATTACCTAGGTTTGATTCCAAGCTCTGGCTCCTACCTCCAGCTTCCTACCAGTAAAAACACTGGCTGCATTATAAAGTGATAGCTCAAGTAAGTGGCTTCCTGCCACCCATGTGGGAGACCTGGACTGCATTCATGCTCATATTCTGGTCCTCAGCTCGGTGTAAACCAGTGATAAAAGCCAATGCTCCTTCTCCCTTCTCCTTCCTTTTCTTTCCTCTCTTTCTCTCCTCCTCCCACCCAGGCCCAAATGAAGAGTACATATGCAATTAGGTATAACATACAGTACTTGACAATGCCAATAAATTAATGTCACTCATCTTTGTATTTACTATATGTTTTTCAATTGTTTTCACATGGACACTTTATTCTTACAAAAAGAAAGCATACCATAAAACAGTATGCCATGTGATAACCACCAATACCCTATCTCGGATGCATGAAGATGCCCAATGGAGTTACTGGCTTATATCTATGTAAGTTTATGCAAGAACATGCTCATGTTCACACAAAGACAAAACTGGCTAACAATACAATTACATTTATATCACTTAGTGACACATTACTGTATTTGTACTGAAAAGCAGGGTGGGCAAAGTACATATGAATTGACATGTATCTTTACAGATTATCTCTGGATGCCTACACAAGAAACTAGCACTGGTTGCTTTCAGGAAGAGAAAATAATTGGCGGGGCAACAGGAAACTCTTCTCCCACCCTATTCTATCTTTTGAATTTAAGCCTTTGAATGTTTAACCTTGAAAATAAATTTTAAAAAATAAGGAAACTTTAAATGTGGGAGGGGGAAAGGAAGGAGTGAGAAAGATTAAGCAAGAAGATTAGCTTTAGTAAATAACTGCTTCCATTTGGCTTTTAAAATTGTCTCTCTCTGGGGCTGGTGTTGGTGCATAGCAGTTCAAGCTGCCGCTGGTGCCTGTTGGCTGCTCCACTTCCAATCTAGCTCCCTGTTAAAGCAGTGGAAGAGGGCCACGTGTTTGGGCCGCTGTCCCCCTGTGGGAGATGCAGATGATGCACCTGAGCTTCTGGTTTCTGACTTCAGCCTGGCCCAATGCTGGCTACTGGGGCCACTGGGGAAGAACCAGAGGATGAAACAACTCTCCTTCTCCCTCTCTCGTTCTTGCTCTCCTCCCTCTTTCTCTGCGAATCTTTCAAAATACGTACATAATAATTAAAAAAAAAATAGTTTATCTCTTCTCCCATCTTTTTCCTGTTGTTACTCTTTTGATTTCACTTTACTCTTTTACTAACAAGGACTTTTAGTGCGACTTTGTCCCAATAATTGTCACCAAAACCTAGAGGTTGAAACATGACCAGCTGATTACGATATTAGCAGCCCCTGTCAGGGTGTTGGCAAGCAATTTAGCTGCTCAGCTTCTGATTCAGCTGTCTGCTAAAGCACCTAAGAAAGCAGCAGATGGTAGACCAAGTACTTGGGTCTTTGCCATGCATGTGGGAGGTCAGACTGAGTTCTGGCTCCTGGCTTCAGGCTAGCTTAGCGACAGCTATTGCAACCATGTGAGCACTGAACCTGAAGATGGAAGCTACTTCTCTTTGCTGCTCCACTCCCTTCTCTTTCTCTCTCTCTCTCTCTCACACACACACACAGCATTTCGGATAAATACATCTTTAAAGAAAAATGGGAAACTGGAATACTTGGAGAAGGGCAAATAACTCCACTGATGCCACAGGGAAGAAAAAACGTGAAGGAAGAGCAGGAAATCAAAGTAAGACTGAAGAAATCAGTTTTAACAATACCATAAAAAATTATTACAAACCTAATTATTTAATATTGTGTTTTGTCAATTCATCGATTACATTCCAAAAAATAATTCTTTATAAAAATGTGTGCAATAAAGTGATTTTGTGTGTTATCAAGTTAGAAACAAACAAGAAAAAAAATCTGTTTTCACACTAGGGCTATCTAGTGGCTCTGCACCTAGAAAACCTAAGAAACAAATGCATACCGCAATCACTGCTCTCTAGTTACTCAAACTAAAACTTTCTCTTTCCATTTTCATCATGTCATTCACTTGCAAAAACATTTACATATTGGTATTTCACAAGTTAGTGTCTCATTTTGTCAAGTTTTGCATTACATATTCAACAGCCTCATCTGCCAAAACTGAAACATAATTATGCCTTTTAGAACAACAAAAGAAACCCCCTTTTTTATGTCCATGGAAATGTTTCCTTCTATGTCAGGGATATGGAATGTCCAGTTTGCCAGTTATACAAGGCCTGCAAAATCGTTTGGTCTGACCCTGTCAAGGCAATCTCAGGCAGGACTTGAAATTCAATAAATCTATAGCTCACTAATCTTTAGGTTAATATTTTAAGGTTCGTGTACAAAGTTATAAATACCCAAATGATAGCTAGAAGATAAAAAGTTCTCCACCCCTGTCTAGATTTACTAAATCATATCAGATTCATTTTTCATGCAGTTGCAAATGGGGCAAAGAACACTAACTGACCATGTGATAAACATGAATTCAGGTAAGAACTATAGCAAACAGGCTGTGTCAAAATCACTTGATACGTTGCCTGATAATCAGTAAAAACTGTAGCTCTCTGCCTCAAAAATTCTCAAATAGTCAAAAGTCTGTAGGTTTCAATATTTTCACTTTAAGTAGGTAGATACCATATCTAACTCATGAGTAGGTAAACAGATTGTACAGACCTTACTTTAAAAAATTAATTTTCCATTCCCAATGAAGCTGTTGGACATGTGTAGACAACGGGATGCTGGACTGTCTGACATTGTCTGTACCAGCATTGTTGGGGTACACTTAAATAAGAGACTGATAGAATTATGATTCCTTATGGAGGACTATACCATTGTAGTAAAATGGGGAAAATCTGTTGGGGATGGTATTTGGGGAGGAATCCCAGCCTATACGAAATTGTACCACATAATTCAAAATTCAACATGAAAAAATATATTTTAAAAATTAATTTTTCATTATTTTCATCTACTTGAGAGGCAGAGAGAAGTAGAAACCTATATTCTATCTGTTGGTTTGTTGTCCAAATATCGACTACAGCCAGGGCTTGGCCAGGCCAAAGCCATGAGCCAGGAACTCCTGTGAATCTTACAGGCAATTAATTTTCATCTGGTATCACCCAGAATGCATTACCAAGTACCTAGATCCAAAGTAGAGGAGCCAGGGCTCAAATCAGCACTAGAATATGGGATATACAGCAGGCTATGGCTTAACTTAATCTGCCATAACACCGGCCCTGCCTACCAGCAAAATTCCTCTTAACTAACACATTTCAAAAGCAAAACATTGACTAAAATAAGCAAGTCCCTTAAAAAAAAAAAGAAACCTATTAATCTGCAGTAAGATTTTTCATTTCTTTACAAATAATACACCAGCAAAATATCAGAATTACCTAGAGACTCTTGACATATAAAATCAAAGAATATAGAAACCTGCCAGATGGGAAACAACAGGCCTTTGCACCCACACAAAACGTAGCTAATATTTTAAAAACAGAGGTTGTACCTGCATTTGAAATATACATTACATTGCTTTAAAAAAACTAAATTAATTTTCTAATTTGACATAATGACGGGGTAGTTGGGAGGGAATATACACAATAGCTTAAAATTAACAATGAGTCCATTTATTCAAGATGGGATGGTTCTTCCATTTCAGCCTAACAGGACTGTAAGTCTTTCTGTCCTCAGCTAAGAGAGAAATTCTGCAGCTGGCCTGTCTGGAGAATCATTCAACTCTACTCCTAACTCCTCACAGTCAGCCAAGAGCAGGAAAAGCCTTTATCTTTGCCATATCCTACCAGCTTGGAGGTGTTCACATTCCATCCCTCACTCAGCTCACTTTTCCCATAGGAAGCCAGCACCTACAAACTCAGAAGCATTGCCCACTAGAACTAAGGAAGAATTATCCATTCTGTCATCTCGTCAAATACTACCTTATATCAGAGCTAATAACATTAGCTAGTACTCTAGTTCTGCGTGTGCTTCTTTTCTACCCAAAATCTTCACTTCCCTATGCTTACGATCTTCTTCAGAAGCTTCTAGGAATTATTTGTATCTCTATTGAATGAATGAATGAATTCACAGCAAGGTGTTGCTGTTTATACATTCCCTTGCAGAAGTCATTCCAGGAAATGGTAAATTTCTTCTTTTTAAACCCAATTAGAAATTTCTCTGAGCTTGTAACAACTCATTCTCTCTTAAGAGTTAAAGTCATCATTCTATGGATATTAAAAAAATCTAGCCTCAATTTTCACTGGTAAAGACCTATTTAAATACGTTTTGGGAAAACTGGAAGATGATCTTCACAAAATCCAAATATTGACAGTAAGAAAAGGCTCTAATATCATACATCAAAAATAATACTCCACAGGGTATTTCAGGTTTAAGATGTTACATATAAAAGGTATCATTCACAAATACATAAACCTCCTTGTAACTACCATGAGGCATGTCAACTTGAATTCTGCAACAAGTCTCCTATTTCTTGTCATAAAATACACTGGCAAAGACCAACACACCCACACTACAACAATGAAACCCATCCCCACATTCCACAGCTTCACGGAAAGTCCATAAACACAGGGTCATAAAAAGACAATCTGCAAACTCCTCTAACCAGCACACTCCTTTAAGGAAAAGAAACTGACGGAGTGACATGTGACCACACAGTTAAAGTAATTGAAAGATCTTTTTTGAAATTACCAAGAATCACCGATCTTAGAAATCCACCCACAAAATAGTATACAAGATTCATACAATCCAGATGATGAAATCTGAGTGAAATTTTTAAATTTTGTAGTTCGTAAGATTATGACAAAGTCATATATGGCACATTCATATAGAGTAAGAGAAAATCTCACGAATCTACAAGTGCCAAGTGTCTGCCAGTAGCTTACTGATCTCAAAATGCAATGTCCTACCCCAGAATCACTGTATCATAAAGGAATGGAAGGCTCCTTTACGGCTCAACACAGTCACATCTGACTGGAGGAAGAATTCCATGCTTCCAACCTCGAAATATGAAGATTCAGGTTTCAAACTAAACACAAATTTACCATTTTTTTTTCTATATCAATACACTCTGTGAAAAAAATATAAGTGCTAAGTTTCCTAAAATTAAGACAGCCATTCCAATTCCCTAAATCTTTTTAATTTGATAATATCACCATAAAATGTACTTGACAGAATATTGTATGCAAACCTTTCTAAAAATTTCATATGCATTATTAAGAGAATTAAAATTATATGTTTTAAAGCACATGCTCTCAGGTTTAAACACTTCTTGACATTATTAATTAAAGAGCTCACATTCACTGAAAAATATCCCAGTGATTTTATATAATGAAGGCAGAATGCATATAATCAAAGAACTAATTAAGATGAGAATAAGCTAAAATTTATAACCTTCATAATCTTACCACAAGATAAATTAGTTACCAGGTGCCAATCTTCATTAGGCAATGTTCTTAGGCATGTTGAAACTAAACCACACAAGGGGTTAAAAATAACTACAAAGAAAGGCCAGCACAGCCTCCCAGCCCCATTGAGCCAACTCTCCCTCCTCTCCCCCCCTCCCCTCCCAGCGCTCTGCAGTCCCCAATGGACTGCATGCCCCAGTGCACAAGGCCCAAAAAGGTCACAGTGGATGGCAGAGACTTTTGTAAGAGAACAGAAATAACTCGGCAGCTTTGTTACCATAGTCTCTTCTAATCAGTATGTTTGAAATCCTTTAATTAGCGCTCTGTCTACACAAGGAAGGCATTTCTTCTGTGCCAAGGGAGGGCACAGATGTATGTACACAGTGTTCTGTTGTACCAGCACCACAACACAGAGCTACCATCTCAAATTATCTGCCAGGGAACCCAAGCACATCACACTTTTTAAAGCCCTGCCTCGGCAAAGTTTGCATATTCCACTCACAGTCCTATTAATAAGGACAAAATGATGATTATGTGTGTTTCACTTAGATGTCAATGCATTTCTACACTTTTTCCTAGCAAAACTTCAGCATTTTAAATGAAGCAACTCACTTTAATCAATTAAAATAAAGCAAAATGTTCAAGCTTATTATAAAATGTTAATAAAAACAAGCAATATTCAACTACTGTATCTGTCTTCTTAATAAATCTTCACTAGAAAACAAAAATAAGACTATACCACAGAACACATATTTCCATGGAATCTTTGCATGCACAATTTCATCCAATCATGAAAGGTCCTAAAAACTGCAGCTACATTACATATACAAGTACATTCTTGTAAAATCTAATTAGTTGGAATCAAGATGGAAATGGTGATAAAGAGAGCTATTTCAATAGCCAAAGCCAAGAAACAAAAGAAATTACTGTTAAATGTAATTACACTGTTATAAACTTATTTTTAGCCTTACAAAATCAAGAAGGAGACACACACACACACACGAATGCATCCTAAAACGTGCCATGTGTATTTATTTAGTTACCTGTATCACTTTCTAGAATTTTCTGTACATGCATATTAGACACACATATGCAATTAAACAAGATAACCTTCCAGAAACCTGACCAGAGGAAACAGCCTCACTAACTAAGTTTAAGATAAAGCAAATTATTAGGATGGCTAGCTACAGTGAGCCAGCTTGCAAGTCAGCTCTTCCACTCTGGCCAGGTGAGCTGACAGTACTTTACAGTGAGAATAATATCACCATTTTATGGATGGACGTGAAAATTAGATGATGTATTACAGTATTTGAAGCAAAACGCTAAGCTTGTTGGTAAGACTGGACCTGGACATGGAGAAGCACTGCACAGAAGTGTCCATGTGGCACAGCCTATGAAAATCAGATTTACAGTAACATGGATGTGATACGTGTATATATGGTATGCATGGCACCACCATTTGTACAAGCAACACTGGAAACAAAATAAATATCCTATAGTAAGGAATTCATTAAATAAGTGTTAATTACAACAGAATATTTATACAGGTGTCTAAATTCACATTATGCATGAATATATAATATTAATATATTAATTATATTCACATTGTGCATTAATAAGGAAAATTCTCCATAGCAAATCATTAACAAAAAATAGTAAGGCATGGGTATACTATCATTTGAGTAAAAGAAGAGCAGAAATTCTATTTTATTTGAATATATATATTCATCTCCTGCATCCCTCATTACACTGTCCAGGTTCGCGTTCCAGTTTCCTGCTAACGCACAGTCTGAGGGGCAGAAGGCGATGGTCCGCCCAGTCAGGCTCCCACCGTCCCCTTACAAGACGTGGACTGAGCGCCTGGCTCCTGGCTCTGGCCTGACTCAGTCCTGATCAACACAAGCACTTGGTGACTGAACCAGCAGATGGAACTCTCTCTGCCCACCTGCTGGTCTCATGTTTCAAAACACAAAACAAAACTCTACAAAGCCACGTAAATAACTAATAGAAATAGCTTCCACTGGTGATAAAAGTGAAAAAGTACCTGACATGGTCAAGCCTCTACAACTGCTAGCTACAATTACTACCCTTATCAACATCATCAGGAATATACACACACAAATACTTTCAAAAATACACTCAAACCACATCCATAATGAGGCTAAAAAATAAATCAAAACTCAAGTATTCTCAGCTTTACTATTCAGTTGGAAGCACCAGACCTTCATTCCCTCTTGAAAATTACAGGTTTGATCACTTTACCTTTTAGCTATCACATCCATCAGAAAGTTAATTCAGAAAATGATATCAAAAGAGTCATTTTATTCAATTCTGATTAAAACAGTTAATAAACAGCATTTAGATCTGTGAGGAACAGCTAAAATTCTATACTTTAAAAATCATAAATGAAGAAAATTGCAGTCCAGAGAATGTCTCTCAGTTAAATGCGTTTCCATTTTACTACTGGTCACATAGGAGGAAATTAAAAGTAAACTAACATGAAACCAATTATCCTTGCTAACTCTCCTCTCTCATCCTTCATTACAGACAACTAAATTTGTCGAGATCAAATCCTACAAGCAATTATGTGAAGCACAATACAGGTCAACAGAGAATTCAGCAGTAAGCCCTGAGGTTTCCAGCCCCACACACTGAGTGAACATCTGTAATGAAGGCTGTAAAGTTTGCTTACACTAGAGATTGTCAGAGGCATGTTGAAATCCTTGCCGCCTTGCAGCCGGAAACCCCAAGGAGCTGGGCCAACCAAGGACACGCTATAGTTGCTCATGGTTTTAATGGGTCAAGGTATAATGCTAGAAGAAGAAAAAAAGCTGTAAAAGAAAAGAAAATAGTTTGTTTAAAATCCTTCAACAAATTATAAACTTATTTAATATAAAGTTAGCTAAATGAAGTTTAATAAGTCTATTAAGCTCTTCCCACAAATTTCAGCCTAAGAAAAGGAATCTATAAGCTAATAAACAGGTTTTATATTCATGTCAATTTCCATAGTCTAAAAATACCACGTGATACTATAATTCTCGACACTTGACCAGTTTTACAATTTGCTATAATCCAATATTCTGGCTTCCTGCATATAAGCTTTAAAATGCTTTACAGCACTTCATTCATCTATATAAGGAAGATCTTATTTCAGCTTTAACTTAAAGTAGTTCTCCCTCTCCTTCCACCCTCAAGTATTGTCGTGCTTGCAGTTGGCAAGAATCCCTCAATTTCACTTAAATTCTAAGTCACTCCAACATGAAAGGGGATGCCAATCAGCCTCCCCGTCAGGCTTTCCAAACACGAAATTATTTCAAAGGAGCTGTTTTTCTGTGCACAAAAGTATTCCCTCCAATGACAAAGTGCAAGTCACATTTCTTTTTCCGGGACTATGGTGTTTTCTCTACTTGAACCTTCACTTCTTCAGATGGGCAATGAGGTAATGCAGAGTACAGTAACACTTCAGCAGACACTGCTTTGCTACACAACATCTCCTCAAGCAAGCAATAAGCCTTTACCACTCTCCCAACGCCACTGGGCTGAGTGGAGAGGATGGGGTTACCCTGCATGCCTGAAACGGAGCTGCAACTTCAGCAAAGCGTGAGCACTTCAGTGCTTGCTTTGTTTCTGTTTTGGTTGGGGGCTCAGAACTACTCTCATGACTGTACTTTGAGATAATTTTTTGAAAAAGAAAATAAAGTCTGATTAGGCACTTCCTATTGGTTATTTTTATAGGAATGGGAGAAATTGGGAGGAACGGAGACCTTTTTTTTTTTTAAATCATGCTACTAAGGACCATAACAGGTCGCTCCTTTTAAAATTAGTTTAAAGACAGTCTTAAAAACAGCAATGTAAGACACATATTTCCTTGGAAAATCTGAGCTGTTCAACCAAATCACTATATATTACCTGTCTTGAAATATTTTTCCATTTTTTAACACGTTGAAAACTATTATTCCATCACACCAAATTCAGAGTGACAGATGCAGCTCTTCAAACTTCAAGCAGACTCCTTCTCATAAGGAGAAAATTAGACCACATTTTAAACAAGCCTGGTTCTTAAAGGAAAATCAGATCAGGGAAAATCTGTACATAGAAACTAAATGAGCTTTTCCACATCACGGTAATACATTAAGCCACGGGGCAACAACACATTACTTCAGTACTGAAGTAATAGACATGGGGTGCACTAAAAAGACCCAAAGCCAGGTCAGGATTGAAACTGTTGCATCTAGGTGGAAAACCAAGAGCCAGCAAGTGCCAAGGCACTAGGCATTGAAGTGCAACTGCGTTCCTGCACTAAAACGTGATTTTTCACAAATTAGTAGCCAGGGCCCGGCGCAGTAGCCTAGCAGCTGAAGTCCTCACCTTACGCGTGCTGGGATCCCACATGGGCGCCAGCTCTAATCCCAGCAGCCCCGCTCCCCATCCAGCTCCCTGCCTGTGGCCTGGGAAAGCAGTCAAAAATGGCTCATAGCCTTGGGACCCTGCACCCATGCGGGACACCTGGAAGAGATTCCTGTATCTTGGCTTCGGATCAGCGCAGCACCGCCCTTGTGGTCACTTGGGGAGTGAATCATTGGACAGAAGATCTTCCTCTCTGTTTCGCCTCCTCTCTCTGTATATCTGACTTTGTGATTAAAATAAAATAAATCCTTAAAAACAACAGCAGCAGCAGCAACAACAACAACAACAACAACAAAATTACTAGCCAAAGAGTAATACAGAAAAGTGTGGACATTGGGCACACACCACAAATCACATGCATGCAAACCCAAACGATTTTCAGAAGCTGCCTGCACTCTTTTTAATCTTTAACTTGGTGGGGGGGGGGGGGGGGCGCACGTGAAGATTAGGAACAGCCTCCAGTAGCCCCACTCTTCCCTACAATGTATTTCAATTCTATATCAGCCTATGGATGTGCAGCCTTCCTTAACTTGGGGATTCCCTTCTTGACTTCTCCCATTTGCTGCCAAATCTGTAATACTGGCAACATCACAGTCACACCACCAAGCTAGTGTCATTTCACATCTAGTCGCTGTCGTCTCTGGTCTAGACTCGCCTATGAGCTTCACTTGCAACTCCTTTGCCTTAAGACATTCTGGTCCCTAAGCAATGGCAATATTGTCATTGGCCTTTCCCAAGTCTCCTCCAGCCAGTTATTAGTGACCAAACCCTTCCTAAAATATCTAGCCGACACGAAATAGCAACCTGCTTGGAAACTACATAACAGAAAATGTGGAAACTCCTGTGGGGTTTCCCTTGGGGGAGAAGAACCACAGCATAACTTCAGCACTAGCGAAGGAAACCTGATATTTCCCACATTTGCACCCCAGTTTCTTAGTCTGAAGGGTGTGCGGGCGGGTGAAAGCTGAGATTTTGGGAATAGGTTACAAGTAGAACCTGAAATTAAAGAGAACTCTGTGGAAGTTCTCCTGCCCGTCCTTCCCTTCCCCTCCCTTGGAGGGATAATGGAGGTAGCGCTGGAGAAGTCGAATCACAGACGTAGGAAGAAAGTAGCCGACGAGACAGTTTCCAGCTTCACGCCTCCCCCAGCTGGCCAAATAAGGCTGCCGGGCGCGCTGCTTCCGTGGCAGGCGGGTTCAGCCGTCCCCGCGATCAGGGAGGCGGACTCGGGATACGATCTGGCAATCACACCCTGGACCTGCCCTGCCCAGCGCAGGCTACGGAATTTCTTTGCAAGTTCTGCCCGATCCATACGCCCTTCCTTTTTCCCCTGATTGTCAAACGCACAGCCTTAGCAAAGCTCCCAACAAGTAGGCAAGCATTCATAAGCCTGATGTCCGTGACTTATAAACGAGCTTTTTATTTCTAGCCACACACAAGTCTCCCCCTCCCCCAAACAGGTTACACAACTGTAAATACTAGGGGGGCAGTGGAGGGAGGTGGATTAATGATTCTCAAGAGCCCGAGTGCAAACAAACAAAAAAGCAACACGTCTTTCCCGTTGGGTTGCCCACGCCCTCCCGCCGCAAGGTTCGCGCAGGTCGCCGGGGGAAACTCCAAGCGGGCCAGCACCCGGCGGGGAAGGTGGGCGCGGCGGCGCCTAGGGGGGACCCCCAGCACCCGCCGTTCCCCGGTGCGCTCCCCGCGGCCGACCCGAGCGCCCCGTGGCCTCACGCCCACTCCCGCACCGCCTCTCCCCGGGCGCTCCCCGGGCGCTCCGCGGGCGCTGGCCGCTCTCCCTCCCCGGCGCGCTCTGCGCCCGGAGAGCACCTGAGGGGCCCCCGCTCCCGGCTCGAGGTGCGCCCCTTCCTCCTCCTGCGCCAGCCCGCTCCCCGCCAGGCAGGCAGGCAGGCAGGCAGGCAGGCAGGCAGGCAGCCGCGGCCGCCGGTCACGCTCACCTCGGGCGCGGCGTTGCCTCCGCCTCAGACGAGCGCTGACAAGTGACTGGCGCTGCGTGCGCCGTCCCCACGGCCCGCGGGAACTTCCGCCTCCTGGCCTGGCCGGCCCGCCCCTACCCCGACCCGGGCACGCCCCCAACGGCCCGGCCACGCCCGCGGCTGGGCAGGCGGCTGGGCAAGAGCTGGGCAGGAGCTGGGCAGGAGCGGGGCAGGAGCTGGGCAGGAGCGGGGCAGGAGCGGGGCAGGAGCGGGGCAGGAGCGGGGCAGGAGCGGGGCAGGCGGCGGGGCGCCAAGCCCGGTCCCCGTTGGGGTGCCCTGGGTGCCCACGGCTCGGGGCTGCCTGGAGCCGCTGCTGGGAACAACTGCGCTCTCAAGTTTGCAATATGGAATCTTTATAAGGGATTTCAAACCCTACCTGGCCAAGGGCTAGCCTGCTGCGTGTCCGTTTTGAGGCTGGAGGTGAGGGTGGGATGGGGTGCGTGTCTCTCTCCACAAACTTGAATTGGCTAACAGTTGCTGGGGCTAAAAATAGAAGTGGACTTTGGCTACATATCTATCTATGCAAGTTCATCAGCTACTGCGTAGATTTTTTTTTTTCTCGAGATGGTAGTCCCTGAGGAGTGCACACTGGACATTGCTCGTGAAGAACGGTGCAAATCCAGAGCCCTCGTCTGTACAGTCGGAATCCGACAGCACGCGACGGTGATAGAAAGCAGCGTCCCAATGTGCTACAGTCACTTTGTCTTGAGCTACTTATTCATTTGGACTCAATAACCCACTTTCTCTTTCGCTCAGATAACTTGATTTTGACGGAGGAATTTATTTCTAAGCAAATGTGGCCATATGGAAAATAACTTGTTGACTCGTCCACACTGTGAATTACGTTTTAAAACGTGAAAAGGACTCATTCTTTACTCCCATTCTCCTTTCTTCCTTCCTTCCATCCCCCCTCCTTCTTTTGTTCATTCTTTTGTTCCTCTCTTCCTTCCTTCCTTCCTTTTATCTTTCGTTTTCCCATCCACTAGTTCACTTTTCAAACGCCACAAGAGCCAGGGCTGGACCCAGGACTCCGTCTGTGTCGGAGTCGTGAGTGGCAGCTCCCCAGTACATTAGCCTGGTCTTCCACACTGCTTTCCAAGGACGAATCTCAGGTGGCATCTTAAGGACTACACTGACTAAACACCTTCTCTGAAAAGAACAATTCTTAACCGAGGACAAATACATCAAGGGTGAACTTCAGGAAGTCTTTGAACCCTTTAGCGGTGAAAACAAAGTTCTCAAGCAGAAAGTTGAAAGTTGCTGTGTGCAAATATGTAGGCACTAGTTGCAGTGGCTACTGGACTGCTTGAAGCACGGTTTCTGCAATTGGAAAACTGCAAGTGTGTTGTACATAATTTTAATTAATTGAAATTTGACAATTGAAGCAGAATGATCACTATTAAGTGCAACTTTCTTTTGGAGGACTATATTCCATTCTACTGCTGAAAAATTGAGATCGGTTGGCATTTGAAGACTTAGTAATAAAAAAGTAAATTTAAGACTCTTATGTTGACTATATGATGAAACATTAGTAAGCTTAGTTAAATGCCATATGTCTATAAACTTAATTTTACATTTTTAAATGTAGATGCCAGAGAATTTTAACTTACATGTGTGATTTTCATTATATTTTCATTGGACAGCACCAATTCGCAATGGTTATCACATTCTCTGAAAGATTATTTTACAGGAAAGGGTTTTCTCAGATGAGGGCTGGTTCACAGAGAGTTTTTTTGAAAGGTTTATAGGGAGTCTGTGTTATTTTTTTCAATGACTTAGTTATGTATTTGAAAGTAGAATGGCAGAGACAAAGGGAAATAGAGAGAAGCCTTCCACATACTGATTCACTCCTTGGGTAGTCACAGCAGCCAGGGCCGGGCCAGGCCAAAGCCAGGAGCCTTTTGCATCTCCCACATAAATGGCAGGGACCCAAAGAGGTGGGCCATCTTCTATTGCTTCCCCAAGCACATTACTGGGGAGCTGGATCAGAAAGGGAGCAGCTGGGACTTTAACTGGTGCCCATCTGGGATTTCAGGCTGCAACCATCAGATGAACCCACTGTGATGCAATACCAGCCCCGAGTATTACAGTCTTTATGTTGCATATGCATTATCTTCTGTAATTCTCACAATCATAAAATAGGTATTTTTTTCCAGAAGAAGAAACATAATCTTGGAAATTATGACATTTAAACCAAGGGCATAAAGATCATTAAGGATAAAAGAGCAAAAGGATCCAACTCCAAAAACCATGCTGTTTTCATGGTATCACATTGCCCCCCTTGTATCCGGTTTAGAGACCAGAGACAAAGGATATAATGCTTTCAGGATAGCACTGTTGAAGGCCTTGGAGGTGTAACTACAGCAAATTGTGCAGCTAAGATGAGTGTCAAATATTTTGTATACATGAGGGGATTTGAACTATTCCTGGAGGGGTTCTGCCTTAACTTGCTTTGCAGTGACCCACCAGGCTCCTCCGGACAACCTTTAAGCAACGGTTGACACAGTTTGAAGAACATGGTGACTACAAACTAGAAGGAAGATAGACCATTGAGAAATCAAACCAGTGTCCTTGATGTGGCGAACCCTCCAGGGCTTAGCAATGAGGCACTAGCCACAAAGGCCACAAAGGCCACAAAGGAAGCCATATTTGAAGTTTTCCTTTGTCATAAGGAGTGCACAAAAGTTAGAATAGAGAAAACATAATCAACATAGGAGTTGATTCAGCAGGAAGAGTGTTTCAGAATATTTCATCTAAACACAGTATTTACAGAAGTGTGTAAGTGTTTGTTCTAACATTTTGTTACCCAACGGATGACTCAGAGCCCCTTACAGGGCTTAAAAAAAAACAAAACAAAACAAGAAAAGCTTTTCATTAAAGATGGCATGGCTGTGACAAGTTTTTTGGATTATGCCCAGTAAATTGTAAAGTGGCAGGCTTTTAGAAGTTCTTATGTTACTGCAAGCTATTTTGTCTTTTCAGCCCTAATTCTGACAGGAAAATAAATCCCTCATAGCTCTGAGTCTTTCATAGTTAAAATCTAAAATTAAGAGGAGGCATTAGTCATTCTAACACCTAGAGACAGTTGGCAAGCTATGGAAAGAGAGAAGGCACATGAATCTTTCTAAGGGATTCTGGAAGAAGGGCAGAAGTAAAGCAAACACAACGTTAGTAAAAAGCAATAAATGAAAAAAAACTTATGCTTATTTAGTAGAACATTAATCCTTTGACTACAATGTAAATTAAAGATGTCATCTCAAAAATAAAATACATCAACAGAGCAGCTCATTTAGTAAGGTGACCAAATAAATGTGATTGAAAAGAAATGCAAAGATTAAATCCACATCATAGATTCAAGTGGCTTTTTTTTCTTTTGACATTTTATTCATTTAAAGAAAATTATTTGCAAAAGAATGAAAAGAGAGAGTGATAGCTCCTATCTACTGGTTTACTTCCCAGATGTTTGCAATAATTGAGGCTGAGCCAAGCTGAAACAGGAACCCAGACCTCGATCTGGGTCTCCTGTGTGGATGGCAAAAACCCAAGTCCTTGAGCCATCACCTGCAAGAGCTGGTGAGTCAGACATTAGATAACTAACTGCTAGAGCAAATATTTACAAACTTAGGCAAACACTGTGTTTCAGATGGAGCTATCTCAGACTGTATAGTACTAGAAAGCTGTAATCAGGAGCAGCGCCAGCACCCAAACCCAGGAATTCTAATTTGGGATGTGAACAAATGTCACCCCCCCCCCCCCGCCATTCAAGTTTGGAGTGCTATGAGTAACTGACATGGAAGGAAGAGGAACAAGTTTTGAGGGGAATGTATATTCCCATGGTGATTTCTAGCAGCATGTATCACCCAATTGTCAAGAGTAAAAACAAGGATATGATAGGAAGCACACTAAAAAAAAATAACCATGTCTGATTTCAAAAGGGGAGAAATATATATTTCTTGCAACAAGATGAAAATGTTGCCAGTCTGATGCTTGGCATATAGAGTTGTTATTTGAAGATAGTAAACAATGGGCTTGGAGCAGAACTCTGCTATTTGTGGGGCAGATGAAGTTTGCTCATTCTCTCAGGTAAGAGTTAGGGCTAAGGTTAGTTTGCATTGATATGAAAACAGTTGAGAAGCATTGGTCTAACAAAAACAGATGAATAAAAATCTACTCATATTGGGCCCAGTGCAATAGTCTAATGACTAAATCCTCGCCTGGCACAGGCCGGGATCCTATATGGGTGTTGGTTTGGGTCCCAGATGCTCCACTTTCCATCCAGCTCCCTGCTTGTGACCTGGGAAAGCAAAACAGGATGCCCCAAAGCCTTGGGACCTGTAGATCCTTTGTAGTTATAGGTGCACCCACGTGGAGGCCTGGAAGAAGCTCCTGGCTTTGAGTTGGCTTAGCTCCGGCTGTTGCGGCCACTTGGGGAGTGAATCAGTGGATGGAAGGTCTTTCTTTCTCTCTGTCTCTCCTTCTCCCTGTAAACCTGACTTTCCAATAAAAATAAAAAATAAAAATATTTTTAAAAAAGCTCAATGTCTTTCAAGTATGATTTTTGTTCCAAACTACTGATGAGTTTGATCTGTTTTCTCACATGTCTGGGTTTAGTTTCTCATGCATCTCTCTATCAATGGTACAGTGACAAGGGCATACTTTATTAACAAGGCTAGTACACAACAGAGCTCTTAAACCAGTGGTGTTTTGGATTGGTAAAATCCTTGGGGAAGTATAATCTTAACAGGTTTTATTTATAATAAAATCTCTCCACTCCAAAGCTAGTACCTCTATTGAGTGTTTTAGAAATCCTGTTATACCCTCTGGAAAAAGCAAGGAAACTAATATTTCACTTGGAAGATTCCCACATTTGTAGTCACAGTGGAATGTATTCAGGCATATAATTTCTGGCCAAAATGTAAGAGATGCAGTCCTAAGAGTGATGAATCAATTAATCAAAAAATCTGATTCAAACACAGAATGATTTTTCAGATAAGTAAACAATATGCAATATGGGCTAGGGATCAGTACTGAACCAAAACCAGATAATACCCAGATAACTTCTAATTTACATGTTACATTAAGCTCTTCCAGTTTGTGTAATATTCACATACCTAATGGAAATTAATTTCATAAAATTCATTGTGGGAAATTCCTCAAAGCCCCTTTCTCTGAGCTGTAAGATGGTTAACTGCTAAACATTTTAAAATCTAGGCAATATGAAACAGGAATTTTTAAACATATTTGATTATTTCACATGACAAAATATTTTCTAAAGTTTGACTTAGTCAAACTTGGATATCTGCTTCTCGGAATTTAAAGGCTTTAACAAGGTGGCTTCAGTTTTGTTATGCATAAATGCTGAAATGTATTCATTTTTAGTTAAATATTACTTAATGTATTAAAGCTTATATTTTTAAATTCATAAAAAAGAGTTTGGCTATGAATATTATCAGCCATTGCCTCTGAGCTGTGGAATCTGCCATAACATGGTTCTAATCCATTTGTCTTTTGTAATCTTGAAATGTTTTGTGAAAATATTTTATAATAAACTGAAAGGAAGAGTGGCATTATTTGTATATACACATCAATGCTTATAACATTGCTATATACACACAGATATCAAATCCTTTGTATCTACAGGTGCAAACCTGTAGATTCAACCAAACATGGGTAGAAAACAAAAATTCCAGAAGTTGAAACTTGAATTTGCCACACAGTGAGCACTAAAATGCTTCCACATGAATGAAGTAATGGGCAGGCATGACCTGCCATAAGCTCCCACTATTTGGTACATTCTCGGTTTCCTTCCAACCCTGATCTGACCCATGTTCTAGAATGTACTACACAGTGAGCTCAGGATGGGTGCATCTGTATCAAACATGATATATATGTTTTTCTTCTCATCCTTCCAAAGGCAATATAGCATAACAATTGTTCACATAGCATTTCTATTGCATTGCTTAAAAATAATATAGGGATTATTTAAAGTATGTGGCAGTATTGTATAGGTTAGATGCAAATACTGTGCCACTTTAAGAAAGGGACATGAACATAGACAGATTTCAGTATTTGAGAGGATCCTGACTCCCATACTGTACTGACACTGAGGGATGATTATCCACATTGATGTGCTTTGTACACAAATAGCCTTAAAAATATCAGGATATTTGAATATTAATAACTATTAAACACAATATATTTAGCTACTTAATATCTATTGATGTGTTTACGCCCTAGTAATCTTATCAACTGGGTACTATTACCAAGACACTTCAAAATGTTTCTGGAAAAGTGAACTTAAAAGCTAAATATTTTTAAAAGCCTTTTTATTTTTTTCTACCTGATTTTCACCATTGAGCTCAAGAAAGATACGTTTGTCAGTAATACTAGCAGCCATTTTACCACTCCACTTAAAAAGAAGGGTCACAATAATTTGGCCATATCAATACAATCTATTTGACCCTGTCAACTGAAGAAAAATTGTGCCCTTCAGAAGTTTTTTAAGATTCAGAAGCAAAAAGGCATCAGTACTGTAACATCAGTGCCTACCAAGGCTCTAATGTTGATGCCGAAAGACTTCCAACTTCCCATGTTTGATGCAAGAAATTAGCGGAGGCACTGTCATGGAGAAACCCTCCAGGGAAGATCTCCTGGGCATTGTTCTGGAAAATCCATTGACTCATGTGCTCTAAACACACTCCAAATAAAAGATGGTATTACTCTTGGCCCTTCAGAAAGTCAACAAGCAAGTCACCTGTAGTCTCGACCTTTCCAACTTGGGTTGCCAATCTACTTGCCCCTCCAGAAGGCATAGCTTTGGCAGTGCATTCGCTGCAGGGTCATACAATAAAGTCATGTTTCATCCCCCGATCAAATCTGTTGAAGAATTTGATCCAGATCATGCTTGTTTAAAATTTCCACTCAAATCTTTGTCCCTTATTCTTGACTAATTCAGGTGTAACAGTTTGGGCAACCATCAATTAGAAAGTTTGCTTCACCTTAGCTTTGCATTCAGGGTGGTGTAAGCTGAACCAGCTGAGCTGTCTGCTGTGTTGGCTGTTGTTTCCACTGCGAGACACAGACGGCACAAAGCTGCGTTTTCCTTCAATGACAGCACAAAGCTGCGTTTTCCTGGCAAATTGATGGGATGATTTGCCACTGCAGGTTTTATCTTCAGCATCACGTCATCCTTTCTTCAAATGAGTTGGAAAATTTGATTTCTTTGGGCCTTGTCACTGTACACTTGGTGAAAACATCAATGACTTCACCAATCTTCCAATTAAGCATCACACAAATTTGATGTTTGTTGTTGCTATAACTTTAGCAGAATTTATGTTGTTGTGATATCAGCTGTTGTCAAAGTGATATCTGTCTTAATGCCTCAAGGCACATCTTGTTCAGGCATGTTATCACAGGTTATCATGAGCTTACTTTGGCACAAAATGATCTGGAGATCCATACACAGTTTTTACATAATATACATTTTCCTTGAGCCTGTGGAAGAATCCAGTTATTTTTCAGATTAGAAAGTAAAGCCATGAGAACACATGATTGGCCCAGTAGTTGAGGTGCTAGTTAAGATACCATGTCCCATGTTGCAGTCACTGGGTTCAATGCTTGCCTCTGGTTTCTGACTCTGGATTCTTGCCAATACAGACACTGGGAGATGGCAGCGAGGGCCCAGGGGATTGGCCTTCCGCTTCCCACGCAGGACTCTCAGGTTGTCCTCAGCCTGACCACAGCCATTGAGGACATTTGGAGAGTAACCCAGTGGATGAGTGCTCTTACTCTCATTCTCTCTCTCTCTTTACCTCTCTCCTGCCAACCCTTGCTCCCTCTCAAATAAGTGAACAACAACAATTTAAGAGAAGAAAATGAAGCCACAAAGGTCATGTCATAGCTCACAGTTGTACAATTAGCTTATAGATGCTGAGCCAAGCTTTAGAACCAGAAAATCTAACTATACATTTGTGTACATAATGAAAATAGATGGCTGGTTTTACAGGGGATATTAAGGAAGTTTGGTCTCTGGAATTCTATTTTCACATAAGTCTGATTCAGTCCAATATGATTCTGATTCAAAATGCTAAATTTCCTTGGCAATTTTTGGTTTTATCTAAACAACACAGAAAATGTGATAAATAAGCTGTAATGAGTTAAAAATACCAATCCATAAGTGTCACTTCGAGATTTACATAAATCTCTAACCCCAATTCTATGCATAGATTATTTTCTTCCATTGTAATTACCTGAAATTTTTTCTATTAAGATTTATACCCTCTCTTATAGAGAGGATCTTCTTGATAATCAATGACTCAGTATATAAAAATATCAAATTTAAATCACCATAATATAGCTGAGTTTTCTTATGAATTTCTTCTAGAATGGAAAATGTGAACATACATGTGATTTTTCCATAATGTAAGTCAAACGTGCATACTAAATTTGAAGAACAATTCAAGCTTGCTGTAGGTAAAAACCAAACTATTAGGTATTTTAGTATATGTAATCTTATTTTCAATTTAACTCATAGACTTGGTATAGGTATATATTGATCAATATATTTTTTAAAAGAGTTATTTATTTGAGAAGAATTATAGAGAGAGGGAGGGACATTTCTGTCCATCTGTCTTGCTTTTCTCTGCTTTCCAAATAAAATAAGTATATTTTTTAAAACTATGTGTATTAAAAGTGGATCTTGGTAATTTTTAAGCCAATATCATGAACACATCAGTTAAAGCAATATTCAGAAAGAACTGTGCAAAACAGGCAATATTAATACCACTTTGAACATCTTTAATGAAATGTGTTAGGCTAATAAAGCAATATAGGAATTGAACATTTAGGAAAAGGACATCTAGTGTTGTAAATAGCAACTTAGATAAGCAAATTCTTATTGTCTTATTTTTATAAACTTTCTATTATAAATCCTATTCCTTATTACATATATATTTATATAAAGACGTTAGATCTTAGATCAGGTTGTTATTATTTTAGAACTTAGGCACTTTAACATTAAAGTGTTTCGGGCCCAAAGATAGGAATATATGTAAACATTGAACAGCAGCAATCCCTTTGGCATACAAGGGAATAAAGAGCTTAACATGTCATAAGAGCTTCTAGATCTTTAAGATGGCAGGCGTTTTGTCTAGGAAAACCAAAGTTCTATCTTTTTCACAGATATTTTCATACAATCAGCAAGGGTAACCAAGGATCAATGCTTCCTGGGAAAGAAATATTTGGTTTGTTACAAGTTGAGCCAAAATGTCCTCTGTTACACACAGACCCAAATATAGAGCCTCCTGGCAGAGAGACAGCACAGAGGAAGGCGCTCAGCTGCTGGACACCTGATAGCACTGCCCAAGGAACTGCAGCTCCAATTTTGCTTGTTGTGGAGACAAATATACTGAAAACCCAGGCAAAGAACAAATTAATTACCTCAATTTCACATGGGTTTTTGAAGGCGAATTTAAGATCACCAGCATTTTTGTGGCTTTGTTTGTTTGATTTCACTATTTATTATGAAATCTTTGATTCTACAGTGTGGAAAGACTCCTCCTCTAGTGAGTTGTCAACGTATTCTTCATCCTCCCTCAATGATTATCATTATTAATACAGCTTAAAGGATGACTTTATACATATTTTTAAACAAAGACAATGTCTCACATTGGATGGAGGAATGTAGGTTTTATTTCATCTGTATTACAGTTTGTGAAAAGAGAATCACAGGCCTTTTTTCATGATGGAACTCCCAGAGCAGATAAGTCTTGCTGAAGTCTCCTTCAAATGAAACAGTATGTTCTGAAAATCACTTTCATTCTTTCAACTGTAGAACAGAAAGACTCTCGGGGACTCACTCATGCAGATAATAAAGCTCAGTAGGAGCTGATGAAAATCCCAGGACAAAAGTCTGTTCAACTATACATCAAGCACACGTGTGTAAGCGGTCTGGAATTTTCTGGTCATTTTGCTTGTAGGATAGTCTAACTGGAAAATAAGAGTTAGGATAGAAGTGTTTTCAGAGGGAAAACAAGAGCATGAAGCTAAGGAGAAGCTTTGTCTTGGGATAATCTGATGGCTTGCCTTTCCCTATAGATAGATGACCTCAATAAACAGCTTGCATGCTCAGAACAAACTTTCCCCAGTGCTAACAGAGCTTAGCCTCAAAAATCATTCCTGTCATAAGTTCCCAATTTCAATCTATGCGTATTACTAAAACAAAGGAACAAAAAAAAAACAGTGTTCTGAAAGATCTGCAACGCCTTTGGTTTCAGGTTACCCACACGAATTTTATTTTCAATGATTGTTTTTAATTTCATTTTTTCCTCAGGCTCCTTGCTGAATAGCCCATTGCAAACAGCCTGTGAAGCAAGTGCTGTGTTATCTACTGTGAATCAGTCATTATTTGAATCCTGGCTAAACACAAACATGGTTTTCCTGTTTTTCCAGATTTTAGGGAAAGGACTGTAGTTTTATCTTTTCCAAGTTGGTTAAAGGTCTATGAGTTGACTTCCCAAAGAAGCAAAAGTTTTGCTTACACTTTCAAGATAGAAAATAACAAATTCTTCTCTGTGTTTTTGCTGACTTGTTCACACTGTTAGCATTTATTCCTTCATAACATTAACCAGATACTCTTTTTACTTTATGCATGCACATATTATCAATTTATTGCTACTATTTAGCTTTTGTGTATCAAAGGGTTGAACTGGAAACGTTTCAAGGGTTCTTGATAATCAAAATGTATCTTCTTAGCTCTCACTATACTAAGTTAACAGATTAGATGAGATACTTCAGTCAGCAAAGTTGGAGCACAACTTTCTTCATTTTTTCTGCATGGCTTCCACTGCAACCCAGCCCCAGCCAACAAATAAGAATTAAACTTTGGCCACCCAACCTGTCATAGGAAAGAAAAGAAATCGGTGTATTACTGATACACCGATACCAAAAAACAGCCAAGAGAAAGCATACAAATGTATTTAATTCTTTAAACTTTTATAGCACAGGAACTTTCCTAAATGCAGGTTCAAAGACACACACACACATATACACACCTGTGTATTTTTGTGCTAAATGTAATGAATAAATGAAGAGCCGTAGAGAAGTATGAATGGATAAGAGAAACAGAAGCGATAGCGATAGGCTGCAGGAAACTCACGTGTTCAGATTCTTCTCTGCATCCCAGCCTTCAGAAGCAAAGATATGTCTTTTCTCTAGTTTTGGAGAAGCCCTTTCTTCCAGGCGGGCCTATAACCTGCTTCGTAGGAAGATTAGAAAATCCTTTTATAGCCTTCACGGAAGAAAGTGTGGGAGAAGGTCAAAACTTTTCTCAAACACCAATACACCATTTGGGGTGCAGCTTGTCTTCTACCCCAGCACTGTCTACTGCAGAAATTTTTAGAGATCAATCACAATCAAAGGATTAATATTGGAAAACCCTTCCTGACACCCTATTGACTGCCAGCACATTTTGATCCTAGCATTTGATTCTGACACAGTAGCTTCTTATTCTGCTGGTCTATTCTCAGCTGGATTTTAAAAGGGTGATGATGTTGAGAAAATGTTCTGTGATAGAAAATAAGAAAATAATCCAAAATAGCTGTAAGATCAGAATGTGAAAAAAAGTAGTAAGAAAATAATCTGAAATAATGACATTTGGTAATTTTATAAAGTAACCCTCTTTTTCAGATGGATTTATTATGTTATTCTTAGCTATGCAATCCCAACCACTATGGACTGACAAATAATTTTATGAAAGGCTGTACCTATCTATCATGAGATTATAAAATATCAAATCATGATTTATTTATCTCAAAGAGGTCTACACATTGAATATAAGCATAATGCTTCTCATTCTTTATACTTTTCCCTTAAAAATATTAAGTAACAACACGTAAGTGGTAAGACACAACTTTCTCGCAACTAGATTCTATCCAAATAGTACCAGGTGACCCAAGGAATGTTATTTGTTGGAAAGTTTACTGTTGAGCTACACTGTTGGAGAAACTGTTTATCATTTTTAAAACCTCTATTATGCTTTGGTGGTTCATTTAGGGTCCTGCTCAATCAATACCTTTTTGTGGGATGAAGCAATGGAAAAGGGAAAGTACAGTGCATAGGGAAGGAAAGAAAACAAGGAAACAAGAGAAAGAGTGGATAAAGAGACAGCAGGAACTGAAAATGTATCAGGAGCAACGTGAAGGAGGTAGAAGTCAGAGAAAATGAGGAATGGTTAGCTTGGTTCTCATAGGACTCTATTTCTGGCAACAGGGCACCAAGCATCACCACAAAGATGAAAGAGCCTCAGCCCGGTGCAGTAGCCGAGTGGCTAAAGTCCTCCCGTGGCATGTGCCAGGGTCCCAGATGCTCCACTTTCTTTCTGGCTCCCTGCTTCTGGCCTGGGGAAGCAGTAGAGGATAACCCAAAGCCTTGGGACCCTGCACCCCCGCCTGGGAGACCCAAAGTCTCACGAAGTAATCCTGGCTCCTGGCATTGCTCAGGCCGTTGGAACATCTTGGGGAGTGAACCAGCGTATGGAAGCTCTTTCGTTCTTCGTATATCTGACTTTCCAATAAAAATAAATAAATCTTAAAAAAAAAAAGAAAGAAAAAGAAAGAAAGACAAAAGAGCCTCATGTAACCTGAGATGGTAACTTTTTGGTTCCCACCATAAATTCTTTTCTCTCAAGTTAACTTTTGTTCCTATTTAGTATTGGTGTGTTATTGTTTCAAAAGCTGCCAGTCTTTGTTTTCTTTATTTTCACCTCTTACAGTAAAGAGATTCCTGATTTCTTGTAAACCCAAAAGGAAGAGCAAACAGACATCTAAGGGAACGAAGGGGACTTCAGAAACGCTCTGACCCTAACGCATAGTGTCATCTGCACGAGGAGTGCCCCGCTAGTAAGCTTCTGTAACTTGAGGCTTTTGTAAATAGTAGCCCCTTTTTCAAAAGAGGAAACTCATTAAATGGCTTGCCTATGGCTCCCCAGCAAATGAGTAACTGGCAGAAATAGGACTCAGCCCTCCTGACGTCAGCCCTCCTGACAGAACAGCCCTCCTGTTCTTTCCACTTCACGATGCCTAAAAATATAAATTAAAAAAAAATCTCCAAAGCAAATACAACCTTATCCATCTCTGTGTTGTAAATTACTGCATAGAAACTGGAAGCTTAGTAAGATGAGTTTATGCAATTCTAACTTTTCAAACACACATACCTGTATTTTTAACAAAGTAATCCATTTTAATGTGCTTCACTAAATAAAACTTTAATTTCTATATTAAATCTTAATATAATTAAAAAAAATTTTATGTTGAGTCTGACAACCTGATAATAGCTTACAATAATAATTCCAATTGTGAGGACACTTGTAAACTTTGTTTCTATCATTTAAAAAAAAATGGAACATGAGGTCATTATGCTAGGTGAAATAAGCCAGACTCAGAAAGACAAATATCACTGTTTCTCCTTATTTATACAAGTTAATATAGAGATATCATAAAAATTGTGTGGGTGTCATGTCATCTGGCACAAAGTTATAAACATCGCATCAGTGAGTTATACCATGTGTATACAAACACGCCCTTTTTTCCCTACATTATAATCATTGCCATGAATCCCTCACTTGGTGATAAAAACATCCCTGCTTTCAACCAAAAGTGTTCATGTGTGTGCATATGTATAATGTTTGCAGACAAAATGTGATGAAATGTTAAAACTATTAAATAAATTTGAATATGTTTTCAGCTGAAATGAGATATTTTGTATAGTGTTATTTGTAAATTTGAATCACTTTACTGTATTCCTCCAGTGTCATCCCTATGTATCCTTCTTCTTGATTTAGCTCTTGGTCTCAGTATCACTTCCCTTTGTTCAGAAAATATCACTTGGCTGCATACCTGTAAATAGATTTTATAGCACCCTTACTTATGAATTTCCCTTGTTACACTAGCAATTATATAGTAATTTGAGTAATCATTGTTTAATAACACTCTTTCCTCTAGACCATAAGCACCATGATGACATAATTTGTCGGTTTCACTAATACGTCCCTAGCATCTGGTAAGTGAAGGGTGCAACAGAGGTATTCATTAAATATTGAAGTGGTTGCATATGTTTCTCAGAGAGTCACTCTGCCTGTTGTTGCTTATCTGGATTCAGCACAATGATGAATGGTAATGGCCTTATTTGGGTGATTCCGGTCTTGAGTTTCCCTGGCTAGGTGTTTTATAACAGTATGTCATAATAACTGTATGAAGGATCTATGGTTTCATTCATATGTCAAACTAGGAGTGCTGATTTTCAGAACACTTGTGATAATGGAGCTCAAGGCATTTGCAAGTAATATCCAATGTTACTTTACGAGAGTCTGGCGTTTGACTGATCTAGGAAATCAGAAAACCAGGAATTAAGAAAACGATTGTGATAATTTTTTTCTCCAAAGATCAACCTCTTTTTTGACTTCATGTAAGAATGAGGTAGAAAGGGGAAGCCACCATCTCACCTGACCGTCGTTGAGTGTCTTTCACTTGGACTTCCGTGGAAGAGGACCCTACTGTAGCAATTTGGCTTTTATGTCTGGATTTGTGCCAAGGCTTTCAGACTTTTCAGTCTTACTTTCATAACACACTTACTTAGATATTTAAAGAGGAAGAAGACATCTCCTCATTGTTCCACAGTAAGTGAAAACATGGAAGGAAATCACAATAAGAAATAAGAGGGGCCCAATGCAGTGGCCTAGCAGCTAAAGTTCTTGCCTTGCACGCCGGGATCCCATATGGGAGCCAGTTCTAATCCCAGTAGCTCCACTTCCCATCCAGCTCCCTGCTTGTGGCCTGGGAAGGCAGTCAAAAATGGCCCAAAGCCTTGGGACCCTGCACCTGCGTGGGAGACCTAGAGGAAGTTCCTGGCTCTGGACTTAGGATTGGCTCAGCACTGGCCATTGTGCTCACTTGGGGAATGAATCATCGAATGGATGATCATCCTCTCTGTCTCTCCTCTTGTCTGTATATCTGACTTTGTAATACAAATAAATAAATCTTTTTAAAAAAAAAGAAATAAGAGAAAAGAACAGGCACTCTGCAGCCAAGAAAGGTATTACCTATCTTTCATTTTAATTTTATTTTTACTGATTTAAAAGGCATAGAGATAAAGAGAGAGAGAGATCTCCTCTTTTGCTTCACTCCCCAAGTACCTGCCTCAGCCAGGGTTGCAGCAGGCCAAAGGCAAGAGCCAAGAACTCCATGCAAATCATGCACGATTTTTAATTGTAATATATATTCCTGCACTACTATCTATCATTTTTGATCTCACTTTGCAACATCCATATCCTCCCTCAGGAAGAGGATTACTTGTGAAATCCTTGAGAGATACTTTGTGGTCAAAACTTTATATTATTCCTGTTTATTTTGAAATCAGTTTCTTTGGGAACCCAGGAGTGGTCTAGAAACATTTAATAAAAGGGCTCATGCTTTCAAACTGCAAAATTGCATTCTTACTAGTAATCCACGTTGCAAAGAAGCCAATCTCATACTCTTGATTACCACATTCTTCTGCGATAAAGATCTGGAGTTTTGCTATCATTCTTTTCGTGTGGCTCCTGCAATCTGTTTTTAAGTGCATGAGACTAATAAGCAGGGTTTAGATCACTGAGTTGCTTAAATTATTATCTTGTACTTGCATACTGTATGGCAATCTCATTTTTAATTTTCAGAGACTACTGGAAGGCAAGCTTGGTGGATGAGATTCTAATATTATAAGCCCTTTTTCTGTTTGCTGTATGCTCAGATCTTAGAGGAGTGTCTGTCACATTATAGTGATCAAAAAACAGATAGTGATTGATACAAAATATCAGTATTGGAACATTACTTACAGTGATATATTTCCTTATTCAGGGATATTTGTTTGCTTTAAATCAGTTGTATATATTTAATTAATACATTTTGATGAGTTTAGCATACATGCACACACCTGTGAAATCATTATTCCATCATTTTCAAAGGGCCCTCGAGCTTGTTGTGTTTTACTAACACTTAACATGAAATAACATTCTTCAAATTTTAAGTGCAACACGTTACTATTGACGATAAGCACTGTGCTTACAACAGGTCATAAGCACTTATTCATCTTGCATAACTTTATGCCAACTGAACACTTCCCCAACTTCCCTTCTCTTATTCTTAAAATGTGCGATAATGTTTACTCAATAAAATTAAAACATAGTGCAATTACATTTGTTGTCAGCAAAAGAGAAGCCATTTTCACATTTGCCCAGACATATTTAGATAAGTAAGTTGAAAATACAATCTTTTCCTTTTGGAATAATTCCTTCCTTTGGAGCCTGTCCAAGAATCCCTGGGCACTCCCTGTGTGATCTCCATAAATTGCGAGATCTTTGTGATACAAAGAGCTGAAGGGCAGGTAACCAGAAAATGGGAGCTCTCTGTGCCTGTCTCTCATGTCAGGAAGACAAATAACAAAGAATAAAAGAAAAAGAAGCCTGTGTCTTCCCTGGTTTCCCATCTCATTTTTAGTTTCTTTTTTAAGGAGTTGACAACTGTGTGTTGTAATTTTTCTTTAAATCATTTTAACACTTTCTCCAAAGAATTTTATTCTCATGTTTCTTATGAGTTTATTTCTTTATATAAAGGGAACACAGTTTACATATTTCATATAGAATGTTCTAAGAACGTAATGATTTTCCCACTTTTTTTTAAACAACACATGACTAGACCTTACTGAAGGAGAGGTGACGTGATATACGGTGGGAAGTAACTATTTGTGGAGGTTGTAGTATGAAATTATGACTGTCCTTCAAAATAACTTTTTCGAGATCAGAATGAATCCCAATTGAACTTCAGCTGTGAATATGCAGCAAGGTGGCGGAATCCACCATGGGGGTAGGGTTGTGGGAGGGGTAGGGGGAATCCCAGTGCCTACAAAACTGTGTCACATAACACAATGTGATTAACAATAAAAAAAAAACAAAACTTTTTCACCGTAATTCTACAACACTACTATTAGCTGAATAACCTTGCCTTTCGTGTCCTTGGAAAGTCATAAATAATCTCTGTTGTTTTCCAATTTGTGCTATCATCAAATCCCAATAAATCCACAGACAGCCTAAATCAAAACTGCGCTTAATCCACTCAACCTTTGGAGCATCCCAGGTTAGCCACACAGCGCACCGTGGGGTGCCACTTGTTTATCCGCAGGGTTGTGTGGCTGACTGGGAGCTGTGGCTGGCTCTTGTTGCCTGGGATGAGAGTCAGCTGCCACATTTCACTAGCCTGAGGCAAAAATCAAAATGGGAGTTTGAGGTGCGATTTCCATTGAGGGCTTATTGCTTCTGCCCTGTTGTAAAGCCAAAAAGTTGTAGGTTGAATCACCTGAACTCTGAATGTGGTAAACAAATTCTCAAGCACAAAAATTTTTCTGTACGATGTTTATCTCATGGTTCTTTCTAGTAGCAATAACACAACATTATAGGGCATTTAATCCTAAATATCATCATTACAGGAATCAGGCAACCTGGCAATATAGAATAGAAAAGAACCATGTTCACCAATTTCAGTTGTGTGCGTAGCTGGAGGTGGGTGGTAGACAGTTTCAGAAGTCTATTGGCACAACAGCTGCAAAAAATGTTAGAGCCAGACATCTAAGCTGACTTCGTAGCAAGGAAGACATCTGAATAAATACCACATAACTCAGTTGAGCTAAGTCCTATTATTGCTTGCTTTTGACACGAATTAATTGAAAAATCCTAAGACGTAACAGCTATAATTAGAAATAGTCTAGTATTTTTTTTATTGAGTTTTAAACCCATAATGAGTAATGACATTGCATTCTCAGCAGTGTTGCCTTTCCTTCCTCCCATTGCCATTGCCATCTCTAACAACGTTAAAAACTCAGTGCAAAAGCATAACAACTCAGCTTTTGTGTGCCAGTTAGTGCTGTTCTAGCCCCTTCACACCCCGAGGTTTGAGATAATATACAAACACATATCACGATGATAAGATGATTACATTAAGTTGTCAGCAAATTTCAGACTTACTGTTTTCTTCTTAACTAAGGAATACTTGATCATATAAAACCTGCAAGCAGTATCCAAAATGAAGACATTTTCCATTAATTTGAAGTCTTACAGGTGTTTTAGGCTACAGTCATAGATTCTTTTATAGGAAACCATGCACAGAATAAAAATCCTTTCACTTGCTATCTTACTAGATAAGATAAATTATGATACTAGCACCATAAAAGAATTGCCAAGTAAATAATAATACCAGAGCAATGGAATACATGGTTATATATCCTGGGAGAGGGAAAGAGGGTATAATTCTTGTATCTCGTTTGCTCACAATATGGAATTAAAAAAAGTGGCTAAGAGATTCCTTTCCTGGTCGTATGTTATACTCTTAAAGATGTTAATAAATTAAGACCACATTTTATCTTTTAACAATGATGTTTGAAGTTAAGAAAACATCTTCTACATCACAAAGACCATGAATAATCTCGCAAAGAACACAGTTCCACCCTGAAACTGTAAAAAGGCCTTTGAACATGTCCACAGCTTTGGCAATGTTCCAGACCAGCTGGATTAGAGTGGTTCAACTTAATAGACTACGAGATCTGTGTAAACCAGGATATTGTCTGGAACACACACGTGTGGTAACACTGACAGACCCAATGTTCCACTGGGAAATTGTTAGGAATGAAATCATTTATCTAAAAAGGAAAAGATTCAATAACCTTTGAAACATACAAATGTTAGCATTTTAAAATTTTTTATTTACTTTGAGTCCAGGTTTTCGACAGTTATCACTCTGGTAACATTCTGGTATGCTTGATAGCTGAGAATATTTTTAAAATGAGTACTGAGGTTGGTTTAATTATCCTTAGGAAGTTTCTACTTTGCTTTTCTGCCAGGAAGAAACAATGGGTATCTCCATCTGATCTGCGCTGGTAAACAGAACCAGGTCTTAAAAGCAGCTAGGTCAATACATAGTAGGAAGCACTTCATTAGACTCTCAGGATAGCTAAAGATGCTGAAGATTCTCTCACTGATTCAGATAGTTCTTTCTGAACACCTGCTGTCTGGCAGGTCCTGTTTGGAGACGTGACTACAGTGATGACATAAGTCTATGCCCTCAGTGAATTAACTTTTGTGTGTCTTACAGGCACTGACATGCAAACTTACATTATCATCAAATGATGGGAAGTGCTGTAAAGATTGATAAAGCTAGGCAAAGGGATCAAGATGGGAGAGATTTATGTGTATATACATATATATTTTAATTTATTTATTTTTATTGGAAAGGCAGATATACAGAGAGGAGGAGAGACAGAGAGGAAGATCTTCCATCCAATGGTTCACTCTCCATGTTACCACAATGGTCGGAGCTGAGCCAATCCAAAGTCAGGACCCAGGAACTTCTTCTGGGTCTGCCACATGGGTGCAGGGTCCCAAGGCTTTGGGCCATCTTGTTCTGCTTTCTCAGACCACAAGCAGGGAACTGGATGGGAAGCATGGCTGCCGGGATTAGAACCAGTGCTCATATGGGAGTCCAGTGGATGCAAGGTGAGGACTTTAGCTGCTAGGCTATCGCACCAGGTCAAAGATTGCTATTTTTAAAGCAAGGGTTTTCAAAGAAGTGACATTGAAGTAGAGTGATACAGAAGAGTGAGCCAAATGAATAGCCAAAGAAAGATAGAATAAGTGAATAGACAAGAAAATCTGGGAAGGCAACATAATAAAATTTCTTTTAGCATAGCAAGAAGACAGGTTTTGCTGTATTTAAATGAACTCAGCAACAACAAACCAAACAATCCAGTTAAGAAATGGGCCAAGGACACGAACAGGTTCTGTTCATAGGATGAAATACAAATGGCCAATTCATGTAAAAAAAAATGCTCATAATTACTAGCCATCAAGGAAATGCAAGTGAAAACCACAATAAGGTGAAAAAGTTAAAATTGGAGGCCAGTAATATGACCCCATGGCTTAAAAGCCACTGGTTTCCAGCACTGGCATCCCAAATTAGAGTGCTGGATAAAGTCTTAGCTGCTTCACTTCTGATGCAGTTTCCTGATAACGTGCCTGGAAAAGCAGCAGAAAATGGTCCAGGTATTTGGGATTCTGTCATCCAAGTAGGAGAACAGGATGGGAGCTCCTGGCTCCAGCTTCTGCCAGACCCACACCTTGTTGTTGCAGTCACTTGGAGTATGAACCAGCCAAAGAAAGATCTACGCTCCTCAACTTCTCAAATAAATAAAATACATATTTTTTTAAAAAAGTAAAAGAAGAATGAGGTAGGCAAATTAAGAAAGGAATAATATCCTGAATCTAGATCTGGTAAAATAGAATGGGTAGGAATGCTGCAAATATTTTAGAGTAAATTTTTAAAAATTTTTATTTATTTATTTATTTGAGGGGGAGAGGGAAGAGTGAAGAGGTGAGGAGAAGAGTCTTTAGAGTGAATTTGAAAAGATTTACTCATGGCTTAGATATGGGAGTATAATTAAAAGAGAAAATAATAATAATGATACTTGAGCATACCAATGAAATGTGTGGTAGTTACAGTGACACAAATAATATGGCAAACGGGAAAGCAATACTTTTAAGGGAAACCAGAGTGACAATGACATAAATGTGTATAAGAGGTAGATACAATAATTATCAAATTATTGAGAAAGGACTTTAGTGGATTAGGTTAAACCACCTAACCTCTCCTGTGACACCAGTGCCAGATTTAGGTGCTAGTTCAAATCCCAGCTGCTCCAGCTCCACCTTTCATCTAGTTCCCTTCTAATGGCCTGAGAAAAGACCAGAAGGGGGACCAAGTGCTTGGATCTCTGCCACCCATATGGGAAATCTGAATTAAACTCCTGGTTCTTTTTTTTTAACGCTTCCCCAATTTTGGTTGTCATAACCATTTGGGGAGTGAACTGGAAGAGAGAAGATTTCTCTTTGTCTCTCCTCTCCTTGTAATTCTGGCTTTTAAATAAATAAATGCTTTGAAAATTCAGACTGTTAGGTGTTACAGCATAAGAATCCCATTTTTAGAAACCAGGAGATGAACATCATTCGTGTTTCTAGAAGGGAAAAGATGCTGTCAATTTGCTTGAAATGCTTCCATGTTTGCTTAAGTTTTATCACATCTGGTTCATGTAGTACTTTTTTTTTTAACATTTAAGGTGCCATAACAAGGTAATGAGAATTAAATAGAAGAGAGATTATATATAAGCCGATAGAATAAAAAACCAACTGCTTTTGCCTGCTTGAAGAAATTGTAAAGTTAGTCTCTAAACCCAGAGGCAAACAGGTACATCTTCAGCTTGTTCTAACTTTATATTTGGCAGTAATTTCAATTTGTTGCTTAGTTTAAAAGTTTGCTTTCCTTATCCACTGATGTCTTATACCGTCCTGGCTTGTAGTATGATACGCCCTGCCTCAGACTCTAAAATGGTTTATACACATCTAGCTCAAAAGTATTTGTCATCTGTGCCTAATCCAGGCACTGCTTATAACCAAAACCAGTTGGCCTCCATTGGCTAAATGAAGCCTGTTTGTTTGCTCTTTGGAACTAGGTAGCAAATACAAGGGTATTCCAACTTGCCGTATTACCTGATGCCTTCAACATGAAATCAGTGTACTCGCTGTGGTGAAGTCACTCTTTTTGTTTAGATAAGAGACAGCCAAAACTGTCAGGGACATTTCAACAGATTCCTATAGAGAAGGGATTAGAGTCTCTATTAATACACTCAGTCCCTGGATTCCTGGAACATGGAGACTGTTCTCCTGATCTTTTTCCCTCATAATCTTCTAACGAGTTACCCTTCTTTGCCATACAGGGGTCTTATTTCAATGGTGTTGACTAACTCATTTATAATGCCTAGTTGCTAGTTTTAAAGATATATTTGTCAAATCATTAGTTCATTTTAATATCTGTGCTCCTGAAGGGTAATATTAAGTGTACAATGCAATATATCTTGATAAATATAAATAATTGGGTAAACACCATCGCAGAGGATACCAAACAAGCCCACCATCCCCAAAATTCTAGTTCCTACATTATTCTTTTGTAGTCATTTTTTTCTTGCTACCAAATTCTGGAAGCTATCCATCTTTCTGTTGTCAAAGTGTTGCCTTTTTTAGAAATTCATAGAACAAGACTCACTCTGAACAGAGTTTTTGTGGATAACTTATAAGCCTTAAGATAATATTTTGAGGCTCACGCACATCTTTGCATGTATAATCGGTTAGTTCTTCGTCGACATATACTGTTTCACTGTGCTTTTGCTACACAATTTGCTCATCCACACGCTGGTTGTCACATATTTGAGTTGTTCATAGATTGTGTGAACCTGCCTACACGTTTCTGTTTGGACATATTTAATTTCATTTGAATAAACACCAAGAAGTAGTAGGTTTGCTACAATAGGTTTAAATTTTACTGTTTAATTTCCTTTTTGTCTTATTTGTTTGATTTTTTTTTAATCTTCTCCTTTTCCCTAAAATTTTTGTAAGAGGTTGTATTTATTTTATTTATTATAAGGATAAAGAGAGAAAAGACAGAAGGATTGAGAGAGATTATTTGGCTCATCCTCTAAATGCCTACAGCAGCAGGAACTGGGCCAAAGCAAAACCAGAAGCCCAAAACTCATCTGGGTCTCTCATGTGGGTGACAAGGATCCAGGTATTTGACCTTTCACCTGCTGCTTACCAAGGTGTGCTGAATTGGAAGCAGAGATGGCAGTTGCTTCCAGACACTCCTATATGGGTTGTAGATATCCCAGACAGCAACTTAACCTGCACGGCCAAACCTGCTCCTCCCTGCATTCTTTTGCACTGTTTTCAGTATTCCAGTTTCTCTCCACTATTTGGCCTGTTGGCTCCACAGGCTTACTTTATTGTTCTATAATTTCTCTTTTTTGAACTATCACAATATTCATTCAAATAGTTTCCCATGTCATCTGTAATGTGAGAAACTGACAATATTCTTTCAAGTCGTTTCTTCTTTTTTGCCTCTTTTTTTCTACATAAACACGTGCAGGCATTATTACCACATTTGCTATAGTCATTCTATTTCCTTTTAGTGAGGTTTAAACTAGGAGAAAGATTCATGTTATAGCTTCCCAATTTTAAATAATTTCTTAGGGACTCTCTTTGTGTGGGTCCAGATTTTCCTGTGGAAAGGAGGTATAACCTCATCCCTGCTTTTCAACCTGAAGGTAGAGGCAGAGGAACACTCAGAGAGCTCTGCCATCTGCTGGGTCAGTGCCCTGATACCATCCACAGCTGGGACTGGGGGAGGTCCAGGTCAGAAACCAAAGCTCAGCTGAGGCCTCCCACATACAGGACCCCAAACACACCGGCTACATAAGCTGCCCCCAGGCTCCTAGCAGGAAGTCTGAACTGAATCTGAAATCAGGATTTCAACCCAAGGACTCTACTATAAAATGAAGGTACTCTCTCTTAAACACCTTCTTCTTATTTTCTCTTTGTCTGATTAACTTTCTTTGACAAATTTTGTGGAGTCATTCTGGTAAGAGTGAATTTTTTTTTTGCTTTTATTTTCCTAAAAATGCTTTTATTTCACTCACTTTGGAGATTTTCAGTGTGCATCAATCATAGCTTAACATGTTTTTTCAATCCTTTTTCTCTTTCAGGACTACGAAGACACAGCTCCGTCTCTTCCAGCTAGCATTGTATCTAACGAGAAGTCTGCTGTTAGTCATTATGTTTGCATCTTTATATACTTTTTTCTCTTAGACTGCTTTTACGCCTTTTATTTTTAACAATGAGTTTATCACATGCTTTGGAGTTATTTCCTTTTGCTTTTGCTGTGCTCAGGGCTTATTGGTGTTCTTTGGTCTATGGTTTTATTCTCATAGTTTTCACTGAATCTGAAGCAATTTCAGCCAGTGAGTCTGAAAGGAAGTTTTCCTCCAATTCTTAAGTGTATTTCAGAACACTTTGATACTATCCTTTCATGTCACGCTGAGCTCACTTCATTCTGATCTTTTTTTCCTCTGGTTTTCATTTTGGATTAAGTTATACTGCTGTATTTTCAAGTCGGATCGTCCTTTCTGGGTTCTGGTTCTCTCTTAATCACACCTACTGTGTGTGTGTGTGTGTGTGTGTGTGTGTGTGTGTGTGTGTGTGTGTTTCAGATACTGGATTTTGAACTCCAAAAAGTTTAATATGAGGTGTTTTTCTACCTTCTTGTTCTCACTGCATGATCTTCATGTGTTCCTTTAGTTTCTTTATTATATTAAGCATATTTATAATAGTTCTTTCCGTGTTCTTACCTTCCAACTTTATTGCATCTGTCACATCCAAGGTCTGTTTCTATTGACTGAGTATTCTCTTAGTTTTCCTACTTCTTTGCACGTCTAGTAATTTTTGTTCGGCTGGTGAATATTGTGAATTTTACAGTAATGGGTACCATACTTTGCCATACTCTCTTAAATAGTACAAGAAATCATTCTGAGATACAGTTAAATTATTGGGAATTAGTTGGACAGTTTGACTCTTTCAAGCTTGCTTTTAATTTTGTTAGGATGTGTCTGAAGCAGTATTTATTCTTGGTCTAAGTTATCTCCATTATTAATGTCATAATTTTCTGTCAGTATATTGTAAGGTTTCTCCGACTGGTGGGAGCGTAAAGTGTCGTTAGCTCTGTGTGTGTCAGGAAGGGTCTGGTGTGACGGATCTTTGCTTTCTAGGCTGCTGTGGGTGGTTTCCTCCCACACGTGCATAAATCACCAGTCAGACACGTAGTTCTGTGGAGCCCTTCGCATTTCTCTGCAGTGCTCGGTCCCTCTGCAGGCTGACTCTTATTTTTAACTGACTTAGTCTCCTAGAATGCTGACTCCTCAATGCTCTCAAAGTTCTGGGCTATCGAGGTGAAACTTCCCTGTGCTGCGGCTTGGAACATACCTCCAGACATCAGGCTGGCCACTCTAGAACTCTGTTTTTCTTCTTTCAGAAATGATAGTGCTGGGCCCAGCGTGGTGGCCTAGTGGCTACAGTTCTCATTTTGAACGCGCTGGGATCTCATATGGGAGCCAGTACTTATCCTGGCAGCTCCACTTCCCATCCAACTCCCTGCTTGTGGCCTGGGAAAGCAGTCAAGGATGGCCCAAAGTCTTGGGACCGTGTACCTGCATGGGATACCTGGAAGAAGTTCCTGGTTCCTGGCTTTGGATCAGCACAGCACCGCCCTTGTGGTCACTTGGGGAGTGAATCATTGGATGGAAGATCTTCCTCTCTGTCTTTCCTCCTCTCTGTATATCTGCCTTTCTAACAAAAAATAAATAAATATTTTTTTAAAAAGAAAGAACAGTGCAATATTATCTGTGAATGTCTAAAAAAGCATAATTTCATAAATATTGCTCTACTCTTTAACTGTTTAAGATGATAAGAATATGTAACTCATCTTTATTGATACAAAATAATAGTTAAAAACATAATATTACATATACCACATATTATTACAATATAACATACATACATACATTGGATAATATATTACATGTATAGTTATATGCAATTAACATATTTATAAGTCCTGTGGGAAAGAAAAACTGCAATAATCAAAATACCTGTTGTGCTATTCATGCAATTATGACAAACTCAAATGTGCACATATGTATGCCCCTTGTGTGTCTTGCCATTGCAGAATAGCTGTGTGCAGGTCCTTGTCATACTGAAAGTGGAGATGAAACACTGAAAGACAGAGTAGTCACAAAAACAAGAAAAAAGGGAGAATTAAAGATAATGATGTCCTAACTATGCAAACGGTAATACTTTTTCTCTACCAGTGCCTATCTGACGTTTATATCTCTCAGACTCTATTTTCTTTAACACTAAGCTATAGCACCAAACTAATCTCTATTTTGGCCATGTAATGTCTTGGTGGACTCCTGCTGCTATAACAAACCATATCTATAGTGGGGGAATTTATAAAGAACTGAGGTTTCTGTGTCACAATTCTTAAGGTTCAAGTTTCTTTTACAAGTTGATCAGCTCCAAACATGAGAGCTCCATCCTCACATTTAGTCACTTCGTAAAAGCCCCACACCTTAGCACTGTCACACTGACTCCTAAATTCCAACCCAAGAAAGTGCATAGTCCACCCTGAGACTGGGGCACATAGCTGGACTGTCTTAGGCTCTTTTAGAATTAGGTGGAAGGTTGGAAAATGGCTATTTTTGGCAATACACGAAATGCCCATAAAAATCGCAGTTCACAGTATGTTCTGCTTTTCTACGTCTTTGGACATCCCTGAAAGCCGCATATTGAAGCGAGCAAAGCCATAGAAGGAAAGGATCGAATTACTGCTTGTATTGCAGTTGTCCATGTTTTCAGGAATTCTTGCTTCAAGTGTTAGCAAGAAAATTGAAAAAAAAAAAGTTATGTTAAAAACCACTAACTGGAATTTTGCCTGGAACTTGAATATGCTACTTGAGCTACTGTACTTCTACTACTAGTTTTTTCCCTCCCCTCACACTAATACTTCACACCCACACACCCAATTCATTTCCTTTCTGCTATGCAAATTTCTTTATGAGGGGCCAGTTTTGTGGTAATGAGCTAAGATGCCACCTGCAACTCTGGTATACCATTTTACACCTCTGGATCACGTCCTGGCTCCTTTGCTTCCAGTTTTTCTTTCTGGTAACTTTCCTCAGCAGGCAGCAAAAAGTGGCTGGGGTACTTGAACTCCTAAAATCCATGTGGGAGACCCACATGGAGTTCTGGTCTCCTGTCCTTGGGCTGACCTAGCTGTTGTAGCCATCTGAAAAGTGACCAGGCAGACAGAACTCTTTCTTTTCTTTATGAGATTTATGTTGAGAACATTCAGTGTGAGAAGGCAATGTGAGGTAATGGAGTTGGGAGCCAAAGTCGATTTGAGTCCCTGATCAAACTTTTACAAATGTATGTATAAATGTATGACCAAAAGAATTTTCTCAAATGTACAAATTACTGATTCTTACTATGGATGTTTCAATAAAAGTCATATGGAGAGGCCAGTGTGGTGGCCTCCACGTGCTACACCAACATCACATATAGATGCCAGTTCGTGTCCCAGCTGCTTCACTTCCTGATCCAGCTTGCTGTTAATTGGCCTAAGAAAACAGTGAAGGATGGCCAAAGGCCTTGGGACCCTGTACCCATGTGGAAGACCTAGAAAGAAGCCCCAGGCTTCCAGCTTCAGACCAGTTCAGCTCTGGTCATTTCAATCATTTAGGATGTAAACCAGAAGATGAAAAAATCTCTCCCTGACTCCCTGCTCTTGCTCTGTGACTGACTTTTAAGTAAAATAAATATATGCTTTTAAAAAAAAAATCACAGAATGCTGTATACAGTGCCTGGTAATTAAAAATAAATACTGTCAAGTATCATGAACAGTTCTTTTAAAAAAATTGGTAAAAATACAAATTGTAGAAAAGTTATGCATGAATGTCAAAGATATTTTTACATATAAAAAATAACTTAACTCATTTTTCATGAACGCTGAAGCATCCTTGTATCATTCCATTTCCTATGTATCTGTTGATATAATTGGCTTAATAGTCTAAGATTGCTCTATTATACCCATAATAACTCTCTCTGATGATAGTTTACAACTTTTTAAAATAATTTCTTCTTGAAGCTATACCGGGATATTTTTTATATGGATTACAGTGGTTCATTCTTGATGAATCATTAGTAAGCAAGGAGAGGGCAGCTGTTTGGTGTAGCAGGTAAGATGTGCCTGGGATGGTCACAGCCTGTAGCAGAGTGCCCAGGCTGGAGGCTCAGCTCCAGTTCGGTGCCTCGCTTCTTGATCATGCATTCCCTACCGGCAGCAGGGGATAACCACATCTAAGAGAACCCTAACGGAGTATCCAGCTTCTGATTCCTGCTCTGCCCAGTCCTGGTTGATGTTGGGAATGAAAGTTCTCTACCTCAATCTCTGTCTCTCTGTGTTTAAAATAAAAAAAAAAGTGGAATGTTTCCCCTATCATCTCCTAGGTATTATTAATTTGAAGATAAAGAGAACAGTGCGAATGCATTCACAGTGCTGTGTTTTCATCTGACAGTGGTTCAGGGAAGGGGACATGGAGGCCCTCTCTGACCTACTTAATCTCGTCAGAGAGGAGATAAACAGAGTGGCAATGTGTTTTGTGCCTTCACCTTTACACAGTATGATTGCAGATGGGGCTTACCTTACAAATGGTCAAAGTGCTTAGTTCTCAAGGTTCAAATCCTACAGAATGCCTGACATCTCCACATTATAGGCATACTTTTTCCAAACTATTTTTCTAGCCAAGCTCTATGTGACAAAGTCTAGGAATCTATTTTAATATATTTTTTTAAATTGATAAATTCTATGCTGAATCAAATACTGTTTTAATAAGTAAGCGTGTTGTTCTGTTCCCAAAAACCACAAAATAAATTTTTAGTTTCATTTCTAATATCAGGTTAATTTTTCTGTTGACTTGAGACAGGATCCAATTCCAAGCTTATAAACTGGTGTATTTAAACCACTTCCCTGCTGGCTTTGAATACCACACTAAACAACGTAGGAGAGCTCTGCCCTTAGCAACACATGCATGCATATCGATGTTTTTAAATGTTTCTATGAAAATTTTATCCAGATATCTGCAAATAAGAAACAATTTACTTACACAAGATAAGCAGAATGTGCCAGAGAGAGAAAAACACTGATTTGGGAGACACATACTTATAAAGGAATCACTTCTTGAGAATTTGTGGCACAGAAATTAAAGGCGCATGACCAACTCTCACATGGAGAGACAGAAATGCTAATCAGCCAGTGACAAAAAATTATGTAAGTTGGATTCCTTTGTGGAATGCAACAACTACCAAAGCTAAGACTCTCCTTGTGGGACTGATGTGGTGACATAACAGGCTAATTCTCCACCTGCCACACTGGCATCCCAATGGGCGCCCATGTGGAAATCCTGCCTGACCTACTTCCCATCCAGCTCCCTGCTTATCGCCTGAGAAGGCAGCAGGAGATGGCTCAAGCCTTTGGGTCCTGCATCCACTTGATAGACTAGAAAGATGCTCATGGTTCCTGGCTTTGGATGTGCTCAATTCTAGCCATTGTAGCCATTTGGCGAATGAACAAGCAGATAGAAAATCTCTATCTATCCTCCTCTCTCTGTAAAACCTGCCTTTCAAATAAAAATAAATAAATCTTAGAAAAAAACTTCAATTTGTTGAGCAATCACTTCCTAAAATAATTTGGGAGTGATCCAAATAAAACAACAGTTAAATAGAACAATTGTAAATTTTAATGATTTCTTTTTTCTAGGTCTCTCCAATAAATATTCAATAAGTTATACATGCTAATAATTTTATAAGGTAGTGCAGATGAGTGTGAGATTAAAAAGACGAACGAATCAGTGGTATATTCACCCGAATGCATAGACTACGATTATGTAGTGACTTGAAAACAGGATTTTTTTTTTCCTACTGAGACATTGTTATGATTAAAACAATTCCACTGACTGGCTCCAATTGTTTTAACCTCTACCTTGTAATGTCAAAGGAGATCTTGCTTTGAACTCATGCTGTTACTAAGAGGAGTGCATCTGAAAAGCTCCAACATCCGAGAATAGTCTTTAATTTTATTTGACATTTAACAAGACAAAGATGAGAGTAATCAGAGCTAATGAAAAGCTAGTTTATAAATGGCATTATGTTAGAGGAGTAATAACTTTGGAAAACATACACATATTAATTTATAATCACAAGGAATTCTAGTTTTAATTTTTATTGAGATTTATCTAGACTTCATGTTCCAAAAATCAATCTTTAAAAGGCTATAAAGTAGAGGAAATGACTTGCCTGTTGTCTAATTTAGACTTCATAGCATTAGCCATGAGGGAACAAGTTCAGTGTCTAACCCTGCTTCTCAGTGGGAGCAATTCAGTAGGGAACACAGGTTGTTGAAACTGGAGACACTCTTTCAACATGAATGTATACCTGCTAAGCAAAAGATTTCCAACCCCAAACCTCCTTTCGGCATCAAATAAAAACTACAAAGTATGTGGGAACAGTTGTGATTTGCTTAAGAAGAAACACTTCAGTGCACTATTTCTGTTTGAGACTGAAGGCAAAATCGAAGAACACATGGAAGAGTTTAGTGAACAGTGAAGGAAAGAATTTTTTTTCTGAAAATGGTCAACTATTTTGCTTATTGACAACTACAAATTCCTATACATGGGCTGTAAGACACTGGTTAAGACCCCTGGGTTCAAATTCTAGCTCTGGCTCCAGGCAGGCAGGTGGATCCCAATACCCAGACAGTTCCTAGCTCCTGGTTTCTATTTGGCCCAACCCTGGATGCTGCAGGCATTTGAAGAGGGAACTAGCAGGTGGATCATTCTGTCTCTCTCTTTCTCTGTCTTTCAGGTTAAAAAAAAAACAGATAAATTCATTTTCATGGGAACATCAAAAGGCCTTAACTCAGAATAGTAAGCTATAGCATAACATGGTCCAAATAATATCTTTGTTTTAACGGGATGATAAAATTATACCCTCATTTTGCTCATGAGAAAAAAAAAATCCAAATATCTCACAAAAGCACTCATTATTTTTCACACACGTAAAGAATGACAATAGATGTGAGTGTGTACTTATAGGAAGGGGGCTATTCTAAGGAGTTGACTCACAACTTGCAGAGGCTGCCAAACCACAAAATGTGCACGGTGGGGTCTGGACAATCAGAGGAGTTGATGTATATGAGGTGTGATTGCAGTTTGAATCTTGGGGCCTGAGGACCTGGAGAGGTGAGGCTTCGGCATGAAGACCTTCAGTCAGCTGTAAGAAACTTGCTTGCTTTGGTAGGGGCAGCTTTTTGTTTCTTTTTTCTTTCTGTTTCTTTTTTTTTAATTTTTTAAGCCTAAAAATTTCCCCACAAGAAGCCACTTTATTCCCTCCCCCAAAAAACAAATAAAGAAGATTTTATTCCATTTATAACAAAGCAGAGGATGAAGATTAGAACTGGATCACTCAGCCCTTCCTCTTCTTATCTCCTCCCAAGTTCAAAATGTTCACATCTCTGAATAGCCAAACCTCTTGGATCTGCAGTTGGGCTCTACACACTCAAGCCTTAGTACAATCTTTATAGTTTTAATCTTTTTCCAGAAAATTAGCTTAGTCTGCCCGCCACAACAGCTCTGCTTCCTGTCATATTGCTGTTTCCTCTGGGGTTAGAGGGAGTGTTTACCCTTCTGCTGTGTTACATTGTGGGGCTGGTGCTGGCCAGGCTTCTTGCAGAAGGACCAGCTCGTTCTAGAAGCACTCACCATGTTTGTAGAATGCTATGGGCTCAAAAAGCACAACTTTTTGTTTCATCTTGGGCCTTCAGTTAACTTGATGTGACCCACCCTTGTTAAACAGGACTATCTGCTTTTCTAGTCTACAAATTTCAGCCATAATTTCACAAAGAGCCTCCACAGAAACATCTACATTAATGCTTGACCAAATATCTGAGTATCCCATGGCCTGCCCAAATTGTCACCTAAAGCAGTACCATGACAGCAAGAATCAAGGTTGCTTTCCACACTGAGGGTCCTGTCAGTGAAGCAGGATTACAGTGGGGAAATTGCAATGTACACTACAGAGCCAACTGTTGGTGTCTGACCTTGACCCCATATCTCAACCCCCTGCATGATCCTACACCAGCTATTGCTATGGTCTTCTGATTCTTGATTAGCAAATTATAGATAATAATAATTCCAATGACATACTGTTAACATTGTGAATGAGAAAGTACATATAGAAGAATAATTAGTGTGTAATACAGATTCATCAATAATGTGATATACTACACCAAATCTAACTCAATAAAATGATTAACAATTATCACTTCATTTATTCTTTTACAATTAACTTTTAAAGTTTCATATGTAAATGCATTACCTTCCTTTTCTCGGTTTTTCCTGCTATGTGTGCATTTATAACGTATATATGTACAATAATATATATAATGTGTAATATATACGTGTGCATGTATAATGCACACATATAATGGAATGGTAGCATGTAAGATGGAACTCTGCTAAAACATTTTGACATGTTCTTGTTATAAAATATCTTATATGTCCATTAGTCCACAAGAATTTTTAAGAGTCTCTTATATCCCTACCATCAGCAGAGTATAAAGAAAGCAAGAAGATAGGACACTCTGTTTTATGAATGAATGGTCAGGCCAATCGAGGAAATAAACATGTATATGCAACTTGAAAAAAAATTAGAAATTTTTTCTCAACGTTGTTCTAGCCCCATGTGGACAGGGATCATGCTATACTATGTGGAACAAGGAGTCAGAGTCTCTTCCTCTCCTCTCTGTAGCAGAGTATTTCCAAAACCTTCATGGAAAGGGCTGTTGCCATGGAATAATGGGCTAAAGCCATTATCAGCATCCTGCATAAGGGCTGTGGTTTGAATCCAGTCGATTGAGTCCAACTGAGCTTCCTGCTAATGAAGAAGATGACCTGAGTATTTGGTCTCTGTCACCCAAATGGGAGATGGAGCAACTAGCTCTGGGCTCCAGCTTGGTCCAACCCTGGTTATTGTGGCTATTTGGGGAGTAAGCCCCAATCTGTTTTTCTCTCTGTTTTTCCTCTCTCCCCTACCATGTCTCTTCTCCTTTTTGTTGTTGCTGTTATCCTGCCTTTCAAATAAAAGAGTAAATAAATAATTAAAATAAAATCTTCATGGAAAGTCAAAAAGAAAGGTACCCCCATCCTAGTGCAAAGCAAGTTTGAGATCCATGTACAGTGTTTTCATTGTGCACGTTTACAAGAACTTTTGAAGACCCCCTTGGGCTCAAGAGCTTGGCTTACGTAGATTCAGAAGAGGTAAAGCAAAGAGAAAGCTAAGGGAGAATGGAACAGATGAAAGAAGCTGATGGATGACGTAGTAAACAGTAAGGGGTGGGAAGACTAAAGAAAATGAAGGAAAAATGAGAATTCTTTGAGCTCAGCATGTAGTTGAACGGGTGGTTGTGGAACGGTGGTGAGGAGCTGCACAGTGGAGGGTGTGCCCAGAGGTCAGCTGACCTGCTCTTTCTTTTGCACTTCAGACCCTTTCCACCTGCGCTCTGGCTCGCCTCCTGCTTTCTCCCACTGGCTTTCACGTAGCTGACCCTGGGGCACAGCCTTCCATGCTTTGCTTGCATTCAGGCCCTCATTTCTTTGAGTGAACTTATACCTGGCCTCCTCCCAGCTCAGCACAGTCACTGCTCTGTGTCATGGAGTGAACCATTTCTACTGTGAGCCCCAAGGGGACTCACTCCACGAGCAGCAGCCTGGGCTGGAGCTGAGTGTGTACGCCTCCCTTTCCAAGTCCTGGCCTGGAATGTGTTGACATCAGAGGGCAGGAACAAAGTGGAGCTGCTATTTAATTACTTAGTAAAACTGTATTATAATGATACCTTCCACCTAGTATTAACTGTGGCTTACAGCTAGGATTCTTCTCGTGCGTGTCACTATTTGACAAATAGTGTTCGGGATAATGAAAAGGGAGAGAGACTGAAGGACAAAGGATTATAGTGGTCAGGTGGTGAGTCACAAAGGCTTGTAGAAGAAATTGCTCGGAGCGGCAGATGATGAGCATTTCAGAGATGCCCACAAAGCAAAAAGGCCTGCAAACTCTGGTGGTCGCAAAAGATCAGGCAACAGTGATATTGGGGTTTGGTAACAGGCCTCAGCAGGACAGCAGCAACCTCTCTGGAGGGGTGGTAGAAAAAGTGGTAGATTTGGGAGGGAGCAAAAATCCTACAATGCCGTTGTAGGAGTCAGCTTGACTCTATGATGGTGGTGTTTGCAGAAGTGGGGTTCACGAGAGAAGAGATCTAAGCCAAGCAGATTGATTTAGCTGATCTCTTCAACCATCCCCTGAAACCACAGGATGAGGATCGTTCCCTCACTGGAGGGAAAGTGAACACGGTGTAGTTGCTATGATGCAATGTGTCCGGAGAGACAGCTGAACAATTCCTGATTTATGGAGAGCTATAAGGAGTCTTTTTGAAAAAGCTCTGGTGGTTTCTAAATTCCCCAGGGAGGGATAAAGAAATACTATCTACATGACCTTTCGCAGGCTGTCAATCACAGATGTTTCTGGCCTCCTTGGTTGAGGGCAGTTTGTTTATATAAGGGAAATGCCCATGGAGCACCACCTATCATTGGAATCAATGTTTATTTTTTTATTCAGGTTTCAGAAATAAACTTTTTCTCATGCCTGATAAGGTCTTCTACAAAGTTCAATGCTCCAAGTCAGGGGGCTGATCAATTTTCCAAACTGAGAAAAGTCTAGGGTTCTTCCCAATCAGGACCAGCTCTTTGGTAGCTTTGATAATTCATGTTGTGGATTAGGGAATCAAATGACCTCTGTGTTAAACCAGAGTCTGAATCTTGTTCAGAGGCTCCAGCACCACGTGATAGTTACATGTTTGCAATGGAGAATCGCATCTCTGGAGTTGGCTTTGGGTTCTTTCTTTTCACTAGCTGTGAAGTGTGTGAAAGGATACCTATCTGAAGCCAATTTCAGGGTAGCGGTTAAAGCTGTCATTAAGGATGCCTGCATTTCATATCAGAATGCCTTGTTTGAGACCTGGCTACTCCACTTTCTATCTGGCTCCCCGGGAACACTCACTCTGACAGTAGGTGATGGCCCCAGTACTTGGGTCCCTGCCACCCCCATGGGGGATGTGAAGCGGTTGCCAGGCTCCAGCCTTCAAGCTGGATGTTGGGGGCATTTAGAGAGTGAACCACTAGATGGAAGATCTCTTTCTATTTCTTTGTGTCTCTCTCTCACCCTCCCTCCATTTATTCCTCATGTCTCTCTCTGCTTTTCAAATTAAATTAAAAAAAAAAAATTTAAGGCTGTGTTTAAAAACTGCATTTTCAAAAAGACATTTATTACATGTCTCTGAGTACAGGCCCTACATTGGGTGCTTTGGCTACGGGTTAAAGGTTTGAAAAATACCATTCCTCTGCAGTGTAAACAGGAAGGATTTGAGTGGCTGGATTAGTCAGAGGGCAGCACAGGGGGAAGCATTCGGGGATGGAGACTTATTCTGGAAGTATGAAGGAGAGAAATGTCATTTCTTGGCTGCATTCCCAGTATTGTTTGCTGGGAACAATATCGTTCACATTGTGCGTGAGAAGCGAGCAGCCCGCACACCACATAGTCCCATTTTGTAATCAACTGATAGTGCCTTCCAGAGAATTTGTGACAATGTTTTGGAAATGAAAGTGCCAAAGGGCTTTATTAACCTTTGAAATGCTTGCCAAAAGCAAGCTTGAAGAACATCAGTGGCAGCCGGAGGGTCCCCAGGATTTGCCTCTTTTCGTCTCTATAACATGAATGTATTTTTCCAAAAACATGTTTTCCTGACTGTTTCCTCTTAAATTAGAAAATGAAGTGGCGGATAGACAGAGAAAGTTCCCATTCTTTGGTTCACTCCCCCAAATGCCCACAATAGCTGGGACTGGATGTGGGTTTGGCTGGGCCAAACTTGGGAACCTGGACATTCAGATGAGGTTTCCCACGGGAATGGTGGCAAGAATTTGATAATTTGAACCATCACTTGCTGACTACTGGAGTGGGCATTAACAGGAAGTTAGAGGTCCAAGCCAGACATTGAACCTAGGTACTCCATGAAGGATTTGGGCACAGCAATGGGTGTGTGAATTGCTAGGTCAGACTCCCACTCCCTACCCATCTTAGTCTGTTCTGAAGAATAAGGTAGCTCAAATGTATCATAAAATAATTGCCCATGACTCATGCAATGACCTTCTTCAACTGAGTACATGTCACTCAGTCGGGGCTTCCAGATTGTAAGGCTGATTTTTCATGTCCCTGAAACTCAGTCTCACTTAGGTAAGCTGTAGAAGTCTAGGGAAAAGCAGAATCAAACCCTGTATGCTGATTCAGCACGCCTCTCTGTAGCCCTAGCCACGTGTGTGAGACTCAGAGGTCTCGCAGACCTGGGATGACAATCTTTGCTGACTCTTGCTCACACTGAGATTTTTGGGAAGAAATTGGAGCTACAACAACAACAAAACAGGAAGAGGCTGTTGCTGACCGTGAGCCTCCTTTGTAGCTTTAAGTGGCAGGCAGCAGACAGAAGGGTATCTATCATTTGTTGGGAGGATAATAAAGGTATTTTTCATCATATATAGTGTGTTCCCAGGCATTTGGTCTTGCAGTTGAGCTGTTGTTCAGATGACTCTGTCCCATGTCCAGCTTCCGTCTAACACAGACTGGGAGGGTGGAGTGGGTTGGGGGGCAGAGCAAGAACCAGCTCAAGTAGTTGGGATCCTGCCACCTGTTTGGGAGTCCCGGACTGAGTTGCTGGCTCTGGCCCAGTCCAGTTCCAGCCATTGTGGAACACTTCAGGAATGAACTAGCAGATGGGAGCTCTCTCTTCTTTCAAAAACAAGAACAAAAAAATCAGGTATGGCATGATAGCTCAGTGGTTAAATCCTCACCTTACAAGCGCCATGATCCCATATGGGTGCTAACTTGTGTCCTGGCTGCTCCACTTCCTTCCCTGCTTGGTAGCCTGGGAAAGCAGTAGAGGACAGCTCAAAGCCTTGGAATCCTGCAGCCACATGGGAGACCCAGAAGCTTCTGCCTGCTGGCTTTGGATGGATTCAGTGGCATTATATTCATTTAGAGAGTGAAACAGCAGGTGGAAGATCTTTTGGTCTCTCCTCCTCTCTGTAAATCTGCCTTTCCAATAAAAATAAATGAATCTTAAAGAGAGAAAGAGAGAGAGAAATTACAGTAGTGAGAATGAGACCACATTGTTTAAGGTGAAGGAGAATATCATACGTGCCAAAAGAAAATCCAGATAAGGCAGCTTCCCAAACCAGAGACTGGAAAGATGATTCAAGCTAAGGCTCGATCCGCTTCTAGTCCTCTTTCTGTTCCCTTAATCATCCTCTAACTCAAGATGACATATCCAAGCTCATCAGAGGAGGGAAATGAAATGTATCAGACTGTTATAGAAGAAAACAGAATTTCAATTTTCAAATCCACCACCAGTTGACTATCTATCCAATTCATTGGTTTCCCAAGTAAATGCATGTCTTTCTTTCTTTTTTTTTTTTTAAAGATTTACTTATTTTTATCACAAAGTCAGATATACAGAGAGGAGGAGAGACATAGAGAAAGATTTTCTGTCCAATGATTCATTCCTCAAGTGACCACAATGGCTGGTGCTGTGCTGATCCAATGCCAGGAGCCAGGAACCTTCTCTGGGTCTCCCACGCAGCTGCAGGGTCCCAAGGCTTTGGGCCATTTTTGACTGCTTTCCCAGGCCTCAGCAGGGAGCTGGATGGGAAGTGGAGCTGTCGGGATTAGAACCGGCTCCCATATGGGATCCCAGTGCGTTCAAGGTGAGGACTTTAGCCAATAGGCCACGGTGCCGGGCCCAGTGCATATCTTCCTAAATAAGGTCCAGATCACCATGAATCAGGCCATTGTTCTGAAATGCTGCTGAAGACCTCCTGGTATTATTTTTCTTAGTTCTCTTTTCCCAACAGTGGGACAAGGCCATCAGAGAGAGACTGTGAAGTGTGCTCCTCATTGTCCAGTTGCTGCTGAATTTCTCAAAGAGTAGGGCTAGGCGGAGTACCATATATTGGGTGTGTGCATATTGGGAAAGTGCCCACTCTGCCCTGGCAGATCTCAAGGGAGAAATTATGAAACTTCATAGACCTGGGTTAGCACTGGTGCACAGAGCTGCCAAATCACAATTGGTGGATGACTGCCGACAGTTAACACTCGGAGCTGATAAGCAGCACAAAAGATAACGCACTGATACTGATAAGAAATCCCAGTGTCAGGAAGGCAATGTATTCCTGTCAATCCCCACCCCATTAACATTTTTTTCCTTATAGGGAAATTGACTATTAGATGCTGTGAAATTCAGAAGGAAAAGTCTTTCCAATAAGGAAATATCCAATACAGAAAATAAAACATGTAAAAGCATGATCAATGAAAATAAAATATGAGGTGAAGGAAATCATGAATTTGCAAATGGAAAGAAAATTAGTGAAATAGGGAATACAGCAAACAGAATAATTCTGCAAGCAGACAAATTGCCATAATTCGGTTTCTTATTTTTGCCTTTTTAAGTGCTAACTAAATTTGAAATATTTTTAACAGTGATCAATTTACTATTTTTACTGGCAACTGAAATGCTTGGCTAAATTTCCTAGGGCTATTTATGGACATTTTCCTCTGGCCTGCCTATAAAAATACATCACTGGAATATTTTTAACAGCAAAGTCGGCTGAGACAGTCTACTTTTTGACCTCCCTGGTATCAGTGGCTGCTCCTAAGTAGCCTTACTTGTAACTCCTTTGAGTTATTTTCCGACTGGCACCACTTAAAAAAAAAAGAAAAAAATAAGAAAGAAAGAAAAAAGGATTGGTCTATTCATTAAGAATATACTAGAAATGGTTACAATTTTGCTTTTCAAATTTCATGAGGTTAAGTTTACTTGTAACTAACAGAAAGAATTTTTTGATCTAAGTGATTCTTACAGAAGCAACTGCTGTGTCTTTGACAAAAACCAAATTTGCCAACATTTTATTTTCTTCAAACTTCAATGCAGTCTATAAGTAAAAAGGAATAGGGAATAAAAAAGAAATATAATCATTATCCTTTTGATGTAGTAATATAAAGGGATGTTTTTCAGATGTTATAAAATATTATTCTTCACCCACAAATAGGAAGATAGTCATATCACACAAATCAGAAATTTCAAGGGGCAAGTTGTTGTCGTAGCAGCTTGGTTGCCCTTTTGGAACACATGGCACATGATAGTGTTTGGTTTGAAGTCTGGCTCCACTTTGAGTTTCAGTTTCCTGATAATTTGCACTTTGGGCAAAAAAACAGGTGACGATTTGAGTGCATGGGCACCTGCCACCTGTGTGGGAACCCCAGACTGAATTCCTAGCTCCTGGCTATGGTCCAGTCCAGAGCTGGTCATTGCCAGAATTTGAGGAGTGAACTAATGGATGGAAAATGTCTTTCTCTCTGCCATTCAAACAAATTGAAATTAAAAGAAAAAAATAAATGGCAAGTAAACTCCCTTGCCTGTGTTGATTGAATCTCATTAATCAATTGTTAGTTGCTGCCTATAGAATCATATTGAGAAGGATTTGGAGGTTTTGTTCAGCAAGAAGGAATGCTGTGAAAGAATTTTTTAAAATAAGGAACTTGGGACAAGTTAGCTATTTTTGGCAGGAAGAAATAATATAATCTGTTAAATAGAACAGAGATGCATATCTCCATCCACTAAATAGTATTGTTTGGAATGAAAGAATCCATTTTTTAAATTAAAGGCCTCTAAGATACTTGGAAGAATTGTTCTTTGATTTGAAAAATCACTCAAAACGTAGTGGCAAGTGACTGAATTATCAAACTCCTAGGTTAGCTCAGTTGAATGATGGAGGTAAGTGGAATCTGATTTGGGGAGAAAGTAAGGAATGGCAAGCAGTGGACAGGAGACAGAAAGCTTCAGAGCCCAGAAAGTTCTGTTTGTTTATTTATTTATTTATTTGAGAGACAGAGAATGCCCGTCCTCTGATAATCTCTTCAAATTCCTCCAATATTGGGGCTGGGCTGGGGCTAAACCCAGCAGCCAGAAACTCAATCCAGATCTCCCACGTGGGGGCAGGGACCCAATCACAGGGGCCATCATTGCCGCCTCCCAGAGTCTGCCTGAGGAAGGAGTCAGGGGTCAGAGCCAGGAGTCAAGCCCAGCTACTCTGACGTACAACATGGGCTGAACACCTGCCCTTAAAACTATTTATGGATTTTGGCTCCCTAGGTCACCAGTGTCTTATCTAGGTCACAGATGAAAACATCAGACCGAACCAGGCATTGGCTTGACACCTGCTAAACATTATTTATGTCTTAAGACTGACATCAAACAAACCATTTGTAGTTCTCTATTTATAAGTCTGCTGAGCAGTCTTTAGAGATTTCAAATATGAAGTGTAGCAGTGTTCTCAGCACTCAGCTGGTGAAGTTCCTGAAAACACAGCTCTCATAGTAGCAGAGGGATCATCTGGGGAAGTGGAAATTCTGTGAGACAAACCATGAGGAGATGCGTGTCTTAGCTGTAGGTGACCTGCGTAAAGTCATTCAATTTGACTGGACTTGAGGGGAAAAAAAAAAAGATTAAGGGGCCAGAGTGATAGTTTAATTGGGTTAATCCTCTGCCTGCCAGTATCTCATATAGGTGCTGGCTCGTGTGCGTCTGGAACTCTTGGATCCAGCACCCACTGCACAGTCGGACCCAAGGCCCGAGGTCATGTACCTGGGCCCCACCAGAACCCTCAGCCCTGGAATTCTCAAACCCACTGTGTAGATGCGCCAATGGTCCCAGGCCACGCAATCCAGGCCCTGCCGGACACTTTGTCCCCGGGCTCAGAAACCTGGGCTAGGTGACTCAGGATCTGATGGACCCCCTGCCCCCAGGGCTCATGGGCCTGGCACCCTACCACACAGGTGTGCCCTGGGATTTAGGCCAGGAGACCCAGGCCCATCCACATCCCTGACCCTGGGGTTCATGGATCCCGTACTACCTCACAGGCAGGCTGAAAGTCCTGAGCCAGTTGACCCAGGCTCTGCTGAACCTCCTACCCCCAGGACTCACAGACCCGACAACCATCACAAGGTGGGCCCCAGGACCCAGACCAGGCAACCCAAGCTCCACCAGACACCCCAACATGGGTTTTCATAGATCCAGCACCAACCCTTCTGGCAGGCTAAAGGGCCCCTCTGTTTCGGGCTCACAGACCCAGCATCCACCACCCGCAGACTGGCATAGCTCATCTCACTTTGGCATCCACCAGTAGGTGCTTCAGACTAGTTCAATCCAACCTGCCCCCAGTTTCCAGCTTATTTTGGTTGGTGCTGCAGCCTAGTCTTGCTCAGTCACCACCCCCATTCTGTCTCCAATGTGAACTGCAGCCCAACCAGGCCTCTCCTGCAACCCTTCCTGGTTCTCAGATCTGCCAGTGGATATTATGAATTGGCCCAGCCTGGCCCACCCCTAGACCTGACCCACATGTATGTTGGCAGGTACTGTAACCTGGTCTGTGTTGGACTGCTCCTTGCCTTGGTTAGTGAGCTTATCTACAGGGACTACAACCTGACAAATAAGTTCACCAAGCTCCTCTGTCCTCCTCTCAGCGGCAGATCTTGTATACACTGGTGGGTCCTTGGTCCAGGTTGACTTTGTCTACTTCTTGTCCCTGCCAACTGGCCCATACTGTTTCTGGTTCTTATTGTTGGGTGTGGCAGCCCAGCCACATGTGGTTTGTGCCCAGACACAGCTCTCATGTGGTTCAGTGTGAGCTGAGATCTAGGCCAGCCTGTTCTAAACCCACCCTGACTTTCACAAATACCAGTTGGTGTTGGAGTCTAGCCTAGTCTGCTGTTCTCCAAACCCAGTTCACACCTGTGTTGAGGGAGACTATAGCCACGCCCAGCCCAGCCCAATGTCCCCATTCTGGTTCTTGTACTCACCAATGGGATTCCAACCCAGCTGGGGCATCCTCTTAGCTCCCCAACCAGGCATATTCCCAGCCACAGATCTTGCGTGTGCCAATGGAGATTGCTATTCCACATGAGTGAGCCCACAGACTCCCCTGCAGATTCTAGCTCCAGACCTGATTCAGTCACATGTTTGTTGGCTTCATGGCCCAGCCTCACAGTACCCATACCCCCATTCCCTTTTGAGACACTTGCTGGTGAGTTCCATGCTGTAGTCCTTCAAGTGGATTGGCCTTGTCTATGGAAGTCCCTTAGAAGTCTTTCCTAACCCGGAACCCTAAGGTTCTTGCTCACCCTGACCAGTGTGATCCCTTACACTCCCTATAACCCCACAGCCCTGAACCTCCAGAGTGCACCACCAGGCGGCCCGAGGGCTTTGCCCAGCAACTTTGGTACCCAGGCCACCTGGCCTGAGTTCCCCCAGCTGCAGACACGCAGTCAGAGGAGCAAAGCACCCGAGCCTCCAGCCCAGATCTATTTGAGATCTGCCCAAATCCTTTTTTTTTAATGGAAAAAATGAAGGTTAGCCCAGATCAACATTGCTCAATCTATGACTCCCCAAATTTCAGAGTTCTATCTGCTGCCAAGTACCCACAGATGTAAACATAACCAGAATTGTTTGCCTGAGTCCTGCAACCACAAGAGAAAGGCTGTGGAGTTAGGAGTTTCAGAATCGGATTTGTACTTAGAAAGAGTGGGACTGGTGAGCGCAGGTGGCAACCGCCGGGCTGGGCTTTCTCTGTTAGCCTCTGGCTCATAGAACACATTTCTGTATTTATCAAAGACAAGACTATTTCACAAAAATGATCAGTTACCTTTTTATAAATCAGACAATATTCTTGAGACATAGGAAAATAGAATATATTTTCCATGATTATATAATGTTTTTTAATTGATACAGGAATTGAATACCGCTTTTTGAATGAATGTGTTCTCCTCAGTGTATTTACATTTAGCATCTTACTGCAATTATAAACTACCATGGATGTTTTATTTAATTACAATTTTGCCCTTTATTCTAATGAGAAGCAAGTGTTGAGTGTACAGTTCTTTTCTTTTACAAAAGATGCAATTTAACTTTTCCCAGAATCGAGCGGTGAGGCGTCATTGTCAGTTGACGTGAGCTATGGAATCTTGGCTTACTGCAGAGCCGCCTAGGCCAGCTACCCTTCCACCAGTGCCAGGGGATACCTCATGCATGATGTCAAAACTCGCAGGAAATCTGAGCTAAGAATGCGTGTTGCGCACTTTAGGAGGGCACGGAAGGAAGAATTGTAGGTCATCCATACCAACCCTATTTGGAATTGACGTCTTTGAGGGATCAAACTTCCACTGGTATTTTAGAAAAACTTTAGCCTTGCTACATCTTTGGAGAAATACCATGTAGGCAGCTACATACAAACTTGTCTCCGATGTGCCAATGGAGGAACGCCAGGAACTCGGCTTTTCTAACTGCATGTGGAAAGATACTTGTTTTCCATTTCTAAGAGCACAGTTTTTTTTTCCCTTAAAAAACAAAGCAAAGCAATAACCAACCCCCCCCCCCCAAAAAAACGATAGTTATATTTTTATCTTAAATGTGGTGGTTTGGTGGCCTAATACACAAACTCGATGATTCTCTCCACAGAGGTTCTAGAACCTGTGCCATTGCAGGAGGAAAAAGCATGCGGGGAAATCCTGGGATCCATGCGCCAGCTAAGGCAGTGAGCCTGAGCTAGGACAATTTAGACAATGTGTCTCCTATAGGCATAGGTTATGGCTAAAAGAGCACCAATTCGCTAAAAAAGTCTGACTGAAGTGATGATTTTAAATACTATTTTGATGTGTGTGAGTGTACATTAAAGCCATCTTATAACTCAAAGTTATCACACAGGAGTCCAGGAAAATCTTGCTTTCAAAGGGCCCCTGCTTCATGCTAGCCGGAGCCGACCTCTCAGCGCCTGCAGGTGAGTGAGAGGCTGGTGGACAGCTATTTTGAGCAGAGGGACTGTCTGCTGCAGCTGCCTGTGTGCTGGATAAAGGGCAAAGCGTGCCTTGCGAAGAAGCAATTTAGAACTCAGCTGGCCACCACCTACATTTCACTTGTTCATGTGGTACTTAGTGCTAAGAAATTATTTCTTTCTGAAACCTCAAATATCATTTCTGAACTACTGGATGAAAAATAATAAAAATGCAACAGAATCTTCCTGCTCTATCATTTTCTATCTTATTATTTACCTCTTTATCTCTAAATTAGTGGGATTCCACAGCTAGTAAAATGCATAACAGATGTTTTCTGTAGAAGACAAAATAAGCAAGTATTGGCGGGAATAAATATTAAAACCACTGTTGACATAGAAAGCTAAACTGAAGTGAAACTACTTCTGCAAGTGAGAGGGCTGCTGCCCTCTAGTGGTGAACCGTCCTAGGGCGCGTGTGTAAACAAACCGGCCATGGCGTAGTGAAATAGCAGCTGTTGGAATTCTAGGGAGACTATGAGAGAAAATAAAAGAGATTTGGAGGAGGAAGGTAGGAAGTCTAAATCTAAAGTTGCAAAAATTACATTTTTTTCTGAAAGTATGCCTCAAAATTTTCCTTTTCCTATGCTCAATTAATACGCTTTGCCCTGGTCTGTTTTTGATGCAAGGATTTTAACTTGAATGATGGTAATAAATGTGTATCTAGTTCCTAATGCTTACCTTTGCCCTTTCCCATTGTTATTTCCATTGTTAAATGAGTCTTCCTAACAATATGGTTGATGTTGCAGAGCTACAATTCTAAACTGTGCCTGAATTTCAAATGCCTTCATTCAGACTTGCATTGACTTTGCCCACTTAGTCTAACTTTCTAATTCCTGATGAGCCATTCACTCTACTTGAGCATGTTCCTTCACTATTCCATACACGTCATGTTCTTTGTTAGTATCTACCTTTTTCCAAGTTTCCCACCTCATTTGTCCACCTTTTAACGCTCTGTCCACAGATTCCTCTCTTTGCATCCCACTCCTAATTATTCTGAGAGTTATTACATACCATTCTTTCCTTGAGGTCTTTCTTAAACTACTATGACCATAATAACTTGTCTCTTAATCTCTACGGCTGGTTTGGAATATGCTATGTCCTTTAATGCTTGATCTTTGTGTAATATGTAGTTACATCATAATTACTTATTTCATGACATTGTTCGTCAGCCTTATTCTAGTCCAATTGTATACTTCTGCTTATAGCAGATTGTTGCAATTATGATGGTACTTTATTCATGTCTCCTTACATTATGCTCCTGAACAGATGCTCCTATAATGATTTTTGAATTAGGATGTTGTTAGAATTTGGTCAAGCAGGCAATATGCAAATGTAAAAAGTGTCGTGCATTGGAAACTATCTTCTCTTGTTGCTTATAGGAACCTTGGAACACATTAAAATGTGGACTATTCTAACAGACACATGTGGCCTAGTAATCCCTGTTCCCTAATTCAGGGCGAACATCAACCAACAGCCAGCATCAATTGCCAAATTTTGAATGTAGCTATCCTGAACTGAAGCTGCGTGTTTGTGAATGTGGCTATCTTAGATCGAAATGGTGAGTGTGAGACCACGGAAGACCAGAGAAGAACTGGCAAAATGATATTGCCATCTGGGATTGCCAATTGAAGGATAATTCTTAAGTTACTGAGTTGTTTGTTTTGCCACAAAATCTAACTGGTATAACAGTGATTCATTAACCAATTATTACTTGGATGTTATGTGATATAATTAGAAGTTGAGATCAAGAACTGGATGTCATTTCTTTGAAAACATTTTAGAATTTTACAAATCAGCAGAATGGGCAGTTCTTTGCCTGGGTTCACCTGCTGAGCTCCTGGTGAACTCCCCTACCCAACTGGCTACTGGTGGAGCTCAGATTGCCACTCACTCACTGACTGCCGCTGGGGTATCTGGTCACTGTACCATCACACTGTTGTCTCCGAGACTACTTTCCCGTGTCCTTCCAGTGCCCCTCTGCTGTTGGCCTGTCCTATTTCTTGGAATGCAGCCTCTCCACTTCACCCTGGCTAATGATTCTGCATCTGTTTAAATGTGTCCTTACCCTATTCTGCCGTCTTGATTCTCTCCTAGTGCTAGGCCTATAACTGATACTGCACAGATACTTCAATTACATTTTCCTCTAATAATTCAAAGATAGGTATTTCAGAGTTACACTGAGATGAGAGCATTGCTTTTTATACATAGTTACATCAACTGCTTTTTTTTTTCTTTAAAAATGTATAGAACAAAGATAACAGAATAGAATGCTAAGCATTCAGGAAGTCAAGCGAAAAGTAGAAGAGGAGTCCATATATTCTTACAACTTTTAAGTATATTTTTGTTCAAAATAAAAGAGAAAGAAATAAGTAAGGGCCACATTCCATCCAGTAACCCAAGCATTTCACTAATTAGAGATCTAGGTGACTGTTAAAAATGAAAGATCGGGCCCAGCGCAGTGGCGCAGTGGTTAAGGTCCTCGCCTTGCACACCCAGGATCCCATATGGGCACCAGTTCTATCCCGGCAGCCCTGCTTCCCTTCCAGCTCCCTGCCTGTGGCCCGGGAAAGCAGTCAAGGACAGCCCAAAACTTTGGGACCCTGCACCCGCGTGGGAGACCCGGAGGAGTCTCCTGGCTTTGGACCGGCATAGTATCAGCCATTGTGCTCACTTGGGGAGTGAATCATCAGATGGAAGATCTTCCTCTCTGTTTCTCCTCTCTGCATATCCGCCTTTCCAATAAAAAAATAATAAAAATAAAAATAAATGAAAGATCTACTGGACACTAAAAACTGCGTTGCCAGTTCCATTAGCATCACTATCACCATTCATTATCCTAAGGAATTTATTCTTTGCTGGAGGATTAGGACGGGAGAAGCAGAGGAAGGCTTCATTGGCTGTTGCAGACACTGAGTGGCCAGAGAAGAACCTATTTATCAAATTTACAGAACAAATGATTTCCAACATTTTCCTTAAAACTGGGGCAGTGACCCAGTGCATTCTAAGAAGATAGCTCTGCGATGAACAGCTATTTATTTTCAATCAACAAGCAGCTTAAACAGGAGATTTGTATAATTGTTTTCTTCAAGTAGGAGGTTCAGAATTTAAGTTTAAGGCACACATGCTGTCCGAAGTATTCAGAGCACTTCTCCCTGTGGAGTGCACTATGGGATCCTCAAGTATTTAGCAGGATGACCCCAGCTATAATTCATCTGACATTCCCTGACTTTTCGGCTGTTATGTTTGTGTATGAATGAGAAAAGACATAATTTTCTGGGAAACTCTGGAATGCTACAGACCAATTTGGGAGACTTATTATTTCAGGGATTTTTTTTTGCCAGAACTTTAATAACAAGCTGATAAGGCTCTGATTTTATTAAAAACGCAGCAATGAGTACAAACAAATGAAATTTGAACACTTAGCTCAAAACGGGACAAGATCGAATAACTACATGGGGTGTTTTAGGCTTTGATTAAAATACCTTTTGTTTTTTGGATTTCCATTTTTCCCAAAGGAGAAGTATAAACTGTAAAGACTAATTGTTTGCATCTGATAGAGATTGGAATTATTTAAAAAGTTTCCTTTTTCATAATATTTTTAATAAACCATAGAATTCACAACTAGACAAGTGAAACTTCACAGCAATTGATACACTTTGAGGGAGTCAAAAAGCATAATCCACGAAAAGAATAACTGGTGAAATAAAGGCCTAGGAGAGAAAATTCTGGTTAAAATAGAACTTTCCTTAAAAGTATGCTATGCTTTTAATTGCTGATGGAAAAAAATGGCCAACAGATAAGACCTTCGCCATCCTTCTTTACCTATTCAGTATGCGGGCATGAAGGCAAACGGCCTTCAAAGGACCAAAATCTTCATGCACTATCATTTAGCAAAATCGTAGTCAGATACATGTGCCTGGGAAGTCCCTGACACAACCACGTCTAAAGTGTGTAATATGCTCTGATTAACTTAACTGAAGTTCAGACTCTTACAGAAAAGAAGGCTCTCATTTTGATTCTAAAAAAGGAATTTGAATAGACTCACCAGGAAGAAATGGTAGAAGTTTAAGGTGATGGATATTATGAAATATCTATATATGAAACACATAAAATTATATCATTCAGTTAATAAAACATTGTTCCTAGAACTTGACTTGGAGTAGAGGCAGAGAAAATTGTGTCTGTGAAATACATGAAAATTTTTTCTTTATATAAATTTTAAAAGCTAAAGATTTAAAAACACCCAAAAATTGAATTTCTTGTGTTTTGAAATTCTCCCCCTCATACAAATGAGAAAATCAGATTGTAACACCTGTTAGTTTTAAATACTTTCTAGCCCTTTCTGACCAAGTCCAGGCTCCACACACTTAACTCTTCCCTTATTTGCACTTTCTTCCCTAGCATTCCACCCTGTCACCAATCTGAAGTGACAGCTATGCCCTGGCTTTTTCCTATTTATAGATCACACACAGGCAGTGAGCAGAGATGACAGATGGGTTCATGCTAGTTCAGGCTTAAATGAAAGCCCTCAACTCCAGGCTTGTAAGTGAACTTGAAGAGGAGTGCACTCCTTATTGACTTCTTTGCAGAACAATTTCTGTCCTTCACTCAGTCTAGTTACCAACTAGCCAACTAACTACATAGTTAGAACTAATAGAAACGCATTGTATTCACTGGTCTATTAAACAGTGTCTAGAGAACTGCAAACCTCAGCATCAGCATTGGGATACAGCAAGTTAAGGCACAGCTTGTGATGCCAGAATCTCATTATGCGGCTAGTTCAAGTCCCAGCTTGTTGTCTCCCCCACCACTTCCTCTCCCTCCTCTTCCTCCCTTTCCTCCTTCTCCTCCTCCCTCCTTCTCCTGGTGAGTTGTAGCCATTTAGGGAGTGAGCCAGCAGATAGATGATGTCTCTGCTCTCTGGTTGTCTCTTTCTCTCTGTCACATAATGCACTAATTTAGGAAAAAAGATAGCAGCAAAGGAGATCTTGTGTGTTAAGACAGTCTGTTCTTCAGAGAGGATTATTTTGTCTGCTCAGGTAAGCAATCAACTTTTGACAATTCCGGTCAAGGTGACAGACATGTGCAAGAGTGACAAAAGTTCCCAACATGTGGCAGGGCTTAGCCTAAAATGGCACTCCCATGGGCCTGGGCATGCACTAACTAGTAAGGACTAAATCAAATAAGCCCTGTGATGCATTCGGCACAGGGTCTGTAACACACTCAGTAAAGTTAACCTTGTTCCTCTTGGTCTCTGCTGTAGGTATCTCTGATGATGACATGGATGTGTTTGACTATGTGAAGGTGCACAAGGCACCGACGGCAGGGATGGAAGGAGTGCAGGAAGCCAGCACTCTTGGGCCTGAGTGAGCAGCTGCCGTTCAGGTGAGAGACTGGACTCTGAAGGACCCCTTGGCCACCTTTGTGAAGATGCGGCCAGACCAGGACCACTGCTGTGCCCTCTCTGATGCAGCTGCGAGGACAACCAAGCTAGAAGGAAGTCCTAGTGTTCCTCTTCCTGGCCCCTGTGCATCTTCCCTTTAAGAGCAGAATGATCTTTGCCAGTTCCAGGGATATCACGGCACATAGAGACAGGAGTCAAGCTTGATGTACAAGCAAACTGCTATGCCATCAACTCCTGGGAGGGCAAACCTGTGTGAGTCTGGCAGGCTCCAGTCTTGGCACTGGAGATTGTTAGCTGCTGCAAACCCCAGCAGGAAGAGGGCTATCCCTTCACACTGGTGGCCAAACAGTCCCCTCCACCCCTGTACCTTCTTCCTTCCTTCATTGCTCATGGTTCTAAGCTTCCAAAGTTGCATCTGACACTGGAATTTCTCTTGAATTGAAATAAACCAAATTCCCCACTCTCTGGAATGCCAGGGGGTCCTTTTTTTTTTAATGACAATACGATTGCCCACCTGCTCTTTCTGTTCCACAGAGGCCAACTTCCAGCCGGACTATGACTGTGCTTTTCTGTTTAGTTCTGTTTTGGAATCACCTGTCTGCCCTGGCTGATCCTCCCCACTTCCCCTAATCTCAGCCACTCATCAAGGAAGTACCAGAAAGAGAGCAAGGGACTTTGGATTTAAAAATGTAAGACATCACCACCACCAGTAATAATAATAATAATAACCCCCCTTGCTATTTTCAATGTCATGAAAAGAAAAGCAAGATACATGGAATATGATGACATTAAAAAGTTAAGACAAAAATATTGTGACTCACATAAAAATGGAACTTTTGAAGTCCCAAATGATAATTTTTGATGAGAGTAATTAAAGAAAACTATACACAATGAAGCATTAAAGCTAAACCTTATCATTTTTAGCATTTAATATAGTGGAGCCATGCCCTATATTGCTTTTACAAGTCTATTCACTTCCAAATCAATTTTTTCTTTGGCAAAGTGAAAGGTTTTGATACTGTGGAAACTAAGGAGAGAGAAGCACTTAGTGTCTTGGGGTGCTGGTGACAGGATCCTGAAGGTGCATGTCTTCAGCCTTGTGCACTGAGAGGCTCCCTTGGCAGATGTTGGTCCTAAAGCAGTTGTTTGTCAAACTTGGATAGAATTTGTAAACAAACAAAAAGAAAATGTGTGAATTGACTAAAGTTGTCAAATAGGTGCTCAGATACCTTCACATGTCAGGAGTAAAATAAAAACCTCAAGATAAGTATAAATCTATTTGGTAATATTATAAACAAATAAAGTACATTATTATGCTACCTACTTTTTTGTATAGTTCAGCGATACATAATTTACATTTACTCTAAGAATAGTTTAAGGGGAGCCTGGTACAATGGCTCAATTGGTTAGTCTTCCCTTTACAGAGTAGCAGGTCCCATATGGATGATGGGTTGTCTCCTGGCTCCTCCATTAACCTTCCAGCTCCCTGATTATGGTCTGGGAAAGTGGCAGTGGATGGCAGAAAGCCTTGAGAGCTTGTACCCATGTGGGAGACCTGGAAAAGCTTCTGGTTCCTGGGTTTGGGTCAGCTCAACTCTGGCCATTGTGGCCATTTGGGAAGTGAACCAGTGGATGGGATTGTATTCTCTGTCTCCCTTTTCTGTGAATATGCCTTTCTAATAAAATAAATCTTTTAAGAAAATTTTAAAGAAAGAATAGTTTAAGAGGCAATGTTGTGGCATTATGGGTAATGCTGCTGCCTGCAGTGTTGGCTTCTCACTTGGGCACCTGTTCAAGTCCCAGTTGCTCTATTTCTTATCCAGCTTCTTGCTAATAACTTGAGAAAGCATGGAAGCTGTACCCATGTGGGTGACCTAAAGAGGCTCCTGGCTCATGATGTCAGAAAGGTCCAGCTCTGGTCACTGTGGCCATGTGGGGAGTGAACCGGCAGATGCAAAATGTCTTTCTATGTCTCTCCTCCTCTCTCTATAACACTGCCTTTCAAATAAGTGAATAAAAACCAAAAGATAGCACAGTGGGCTTTGGCAACCTTATGAGGACACTTCAAAAAGTTCACAGAAATGTTTATTTTGGTGCAGATATTTTTGAAATTTATGGGTAGCCTTTTACAATATACAATTTCAACAAACTTTTTGGCAACTCCTTGCATAGTGACATAACTGCTAATGCAATGACCATTCCAAATATTATCATTATCCTCAAAAGTTCCATGCTTTTCCTCTTAGATCAAGACAACCACTGATGTGGCTTTGTGTCCACTAGGCTTTGATCTTTTCCAGACCTTCACGGAAGGGTAATCATACAGTGCATACTATTTTTTTGGCTACTTCTCCTTAGCACATGCTTTTCAGATTCATCGGTGTTTGTTCCCCTTGATAGACATATAATGTGTTATGCTTATCTATTTGCCAGCTTGTGAATAAGTTCAGATTATTTCCCCTTTGATGGATAATGCTGCCAGGAACATTCATATAGATGATTTTAGGTGGACATACTTTTGTTTCTCTGGGCCAAAAGCCTATAAATGCAATTGCTAGGTTGCTTGTTACTGTTACGTTACTGTTAATGTTTCAAGAATGTTCCAAAGTGTCACCCAAGCTGACTGCACCATCTTACATTCCTAGCAACACTCTAGGAGCTTTCCAGCCCATCCATTCACTACCAATGTCCTTAAGCATAATGGTTGCAGTAGATGTGTGGTGATATTTCACTGTGGTTTAAATTTATGATTTCTCTAGTGTTGAGTAATGGTGATCATCTTTTTCGGTGTTTATTGGCCATCTGTATCTCCTTTTGTGAAATATGTATATTCACATTTCTTAGAATGTTTTTCTTTGAAAAAGTGAGTTGTTTGTCTCGAATTGTAAGCCCCTTATAAACCCTGAAAACATGTCTCTCATTGGGTATATATTTTGCAAATATTTCTCCTCACTCTGTGGTTTGCCTTTTATTTTTTGAACAGCCTTTCCTCAAGTAACCAAAAGTACTTAGGTTTTATGAACTACGGTTTTGCTTTTTTTGGTAGTTCATGTGTGTGTATGTGCGCATATGTCTGTTTTTGTGTGGCCTAACTCAGTAATCTTTACCAAAACTAGAGTCAGGAGGGTTTTCTCCTAAATGTTTTGTGGTTTCTTTTCTTTCTTTTTTTTTTTTAAGATTTATTTACTTTCACTGGAAAGGCAGATTTACAAAGAAGAGTACAGAGAGAAAGACCTTCTGTCTGCTGGTTTACTCCCCAAGTAGCTGCAATGGCCAGAGCTGAGCTGATCTGAAACCAGAACCCAGGAGCTTCTCCTGGGTCTCCCACATGGGTGCAGGGGCCCAAGGATCTGAGGTATCCTCTGTTGCTTTCCCAGGCACATTAGTAGGAAGTGTCCATATGGGATGCTGATGCTGAAAGGGGTGGTTTTACTTGTTATACCACAATGGCAGCCCCCATACCCATTTTTGTATCTACTCCCATGTTTTATTTTTCTTCCTACTCAGCTTAAAGTCGGTGGCCCCTAATTCTAAGACAAACAAGTAATGGAATTGCTATAACATTTCTATCTGATAAGAACTAATCCAGTATAACCGTACCTCTTTAGGTTTTCTGTACCTTCATCTGGACAACAGGACAATTTTAGAGAAAAACAAAACAAAACAAAACAAAACAAAACAAAACAAAACAAAACAAAAGAAGGGTATCTCATTTCCAACAGAAGAATGGGGTCCCCAACTTCAACAGAGCTCTCAGGATAGCCCTTATATCCTAAAGTGCGTCTGTAGACAACTTGCTTTCTTATATGCATGACTATTTCTCTCTTATCTATTTTTTCTTTTTGAGATTTATTATTATTTTTTTTGGAAGAGTACATTTAAAGAGAGAAGGAGACAGAAAGATCCTTTATCTGTTGATTGACTCCCCAAGTGACCACAATGGCCAGACTTGAGCCAATCTGAAGTCAGGAGCCAGTAGCTTCTTCTGGGCCTCTCACACTAGTGCAGGGTCCTAAGAGTTTGCCATCCTCTACTGCTTTCCCAGTCCATAAGCAGACAGTTGGGTGGGAAGTGGATCAGCTGGGACATGAACTGGCACCAATGTGGGATCCTGGTTAATGCAAGGCAGGGATTTAGCCACTGAGCCATGGCACCAGGCCCTTTTAGCTGGTTTTCTTCAGTCTTTAGATTCCTGTTCATTTTTTAAATTTTCACATTTCATGTGAAATCAAAGCAACCAACTCCCCACTAAATCCTTATTTTCTACTTTTCTTCCATCATTCTCAGCCAGTAAGGTGGTTAGTTTTGCACCTATGCCAAGAATACTTCCATGGTGGCATTTGAAAACCCATTCAGAATGGGTTCTTCTGGCTCCCTACCATCTCTTTTAATCTCTTTGCCCTTAATGACTATTTATTACCCATATTTCAATTTGATACTTAAGAAAGCACAAAATATTAATATTTGCAATATCATTAATAGTGTTAATATGAGTAAATTCTGCCAATCATTTGTTACTTTTCCTGTACACTTGAACTTGACTGCATTCTGTTTTCATAGTTAATTAATTATTCCTTCCAGTAGGTGGCTCTGTGTCAAAAAGGGAAGATGGAAGACAAAGTTACACATTTTGACTGTACAATTAGAGATTTTAACCAAGTCCTGGTCACTGCTATTTATTCTGTTTGTACTTTAGTATTTATCACAGGGAAAGACAGATAGAAAGATCTTCCATCAGCTGGCACATGCCCAAAATGAAAGGAGGCAGGAGCTTCTTCAAGGTCTCCCATGCAGGCACAGGATCCCAAGGCTTTGGGCCATCCTCTACTGCTTTCCCAGGCCATAAACAGAGAGATGGACAGGAACTGGAGTGGTTGGAACATAAACTGGCTCCAATATGGGATTCTGCTACTTTTAGGTGGAGGAATAACTATTTGAGCCATTGTGTTGTCCCCAACCCAATGCTTTACTTTATCACAACATTTATATTTGTGAGTTTCATCCATTTTGAGAGATGTATTTCATTGTATAAACTTACCATCATGTATGATTGTTTATCACATTGAGTAAATAAAGTGTGCAGATCAACAGAAGTATAATCAAGGGCAAGTGGTTCACTTTACACATTAATTATCCTTATAAATGGTACATGAGGATCGGTATGCAACTGAGTTTGAAACTACTATGGAAATGAACTGTTAGAAACTGCAAAGTGGGCCTGGTGTGATAACCTAGTGGCTAAATGCTCACCTTGCTTCCATTGGGATCCCATATGGACACTGGTTCATGTTCCAGCTGCTCCACTTTCCAACCAGCTCCCTACTTGTGGCCCGGGAAAGCACTCAAGGATGGTCCAAAGCCTTGGGATCCTGCACCTGTGTGGGAGACCTGGAAGAAGCTCCTAGCTCCTGGCTTTGGATCAGCTTGGCTTTGGCTGTTGTGGCCACTTGGGTAGTGAACCAGCAGATGGAAGATCTTTGTTTCTTTCTCTTCTTTTCTCTATAAATCTGCCTTTCAAAAAAAAAAAAAACCATGGATATAAGCAATGGATATAAGATTTATCTTACTTTCCAGTAAGCATGTTAACCTACCGTAGTTTTGTGGATACTGGTGGGAGATTCTAAATCACAAAAAGAAAGGAAGTCAGCATATGAAAGAGGTGTAACACACTCCCATGGGTAGTGCAGCCCAATTTGCTATAGCAAAGATATGTAATCAACTTAGATGTCCATAAACAGGCAACTGGATAAAGAAATGTGTTATAAATAATGAAATAGAATATTACTCAGACACAAACAATGATTTCTTAGCTAATGCCACATAATAGATTTGGCTGGAGATAATTTTCCTAAGTAAAAGATAAGTCAGACACAAGGAAAACAAATTCTATATCCTTTTTCCCATATGCATAAGTTAATGTAGATTCACTATTAGAAATGTATGGCTATCATGTTATTCAGCATGCAGATATTCATTGATCTTGTCTTGCTATATTATGTTCTTTACATAATAACACACCCTGCTTTGCTTTCTTTATAATCTTCGTCATGAATCCTATGTCATATTATAATCATAAACCCATCTCTGATTTCAAGAAATGTTATATGTGTATTCTTATGGATATATATTTATGTATGGATGAATACATAAATGTTCAAATGTTTTAAAATTGTTTGAAATATTAAATCTATGGGTGTTCACCAAGAATTTTTATATTCTGGAATATTTAAAATATTTTAAAATAAAAAGTCAAGAGGCCCAAATAGAAAAGAAACAGACTCTGTGATCAGAGAGGAAAAAGTTCACTAATCACACAAGGAGCAGTCGCCAAAGGATCAGCAGTTCTGTGTCAGTTTCCTGAGATTCGGTTTCCACAGAGCAACTCGGAGGGCCAGAGGACAGCAGTGCTGGCAGGAAGTCAGGCTATAAGAAAGCAATCTTGAACTTAGTGAAGTGTAACCTGTTATGGAGAGAAGAAGACAGCATGCCTGTCCTTTACCCTGAATAGATACTATCTTCCAATGAATCTATATAGACAACCGTTCACACAGTGAACTCTGAGATTAGCAATGCTGGACTGAATTCCAAGCCTCATTATTGACCTATAACATAGACACCTGAGGATGTATTAACAATATATGAATAGACCTGCATGCCTGGGGGGTATCCATATCCATAACAACCTCAGCACACTATATACCCTCAAGCCCTGAAAACACTTTCATAATGTGACCTGTAGCAAAAACAAATAAACAAACAAACAACAACAACAACAAAACAGTACAGTCCCAAACAGTTACAGGTTGCTTCTGATTGTTATGTCTCGTAGTCTGGGACTTCAATATCATCTCTGCTGGTTCACTCCCCAATATCCTCAAAGACCAGAGTTGGACCAATCCCAAGCTGGGGGCTAAAAGTTTCCTCCAGATCTCTTGTATGGGTGCAGGGGCCCAAGGTCTTGGGCTATCCCTGTGCTACTTTCCCAAGCCATTAGCTGGGAGCTGGACCAGACATAGAGAGGCTGAAATATGAAATGGTGTCCATTTGGGATGCTGGCATCACAGGTAGAGGATTAGCATGCCGCACTGGCCTTTTGGCAGTATTTTTCATAGCAGTTCTGACATGGTCTTCTGATGGAAAAGGAAGGAAACAGGAAGAAAAGAGCAGCAGACCAGGAATGACTTTGTAAACTCTGATGGGAAGAGAATGTATTATCTGACAAATTGAGTTCTAGCAAAGCCTCTACCCACTGAGTTTGTGCAATCTAGTTCTGACTTCTCCAGGTCTCTTCCATGTGACCATAGAAAACTGATCTGAATCATGTGGGATGCATTTGACAAAGTAGCAACTTAGGAAGTTTTCAAAGTAAGGTAATAGGAATGGAATGTTCTTACAGGTTATTAAATACAACATTTTTGCATAAAATCCTCTGCAGAGTCACAAAGTATATAAAGACTCATTTGCAAAAGCAGTAACCACAATTTTCCATGGATATCCTTAAGAAACTCAAAGTTTGATACAATTATTTTCTTTTATACATATGCATGACCAAATAAGCCTCATACTTACTGTGTCTGATTGATTCACATAAAAGAAGCAAATGCACAGGACGAAAATCTAAAGCTCAAGGACATAAAAATAGGGTTTTTTTCCTCTCTCTCTCTCATAAGAAACATAAAAGCTTAATTAATCCATGTAAAATGAAGAAACACTGTGATTGCTCTTACTGGGAGAAAATCTCAAGTCTCAGCATTCCTGGTAGTTGAAATATTTTTATTCTGTGAAAATATACTGACCCAGGTCTCCTAGAAATAGTACCCTAGCTATAGAATGATAAAAATACAGGGGTAAAAGGACCATCTCTCACCACCATCCCATTTTGTGATAAATAAGGCAGTGTTTGATTTTGGCTAAAACTCCTACACAGCTAAAATACCTTTAAAGAACCATAAAAACAAGAAACCTATAGTTTAGCACAAAGGGTAGTGTTCGAGAATCAGAAATATGTAACAATATGAATGAAATTTCCCAAGCCCTGAGATGTCACTTCTCAAAAACAGAAAGAAAGGAAAAGCAACCCCACCCAACAAACAGATCTCAACAATGGAAATCAGCTTAGGTGGAAATACCATGTCTGATTTTACTGACTCGGAAAGGCACGAGTTTGAGTTATAGTGTGTTCTCCCTGTAGGCTAGTTTGCAGCCCTGCAGGACACTCATTGCTGGCAGATGGTGAAGCACTTTCTGTTCTTAGCAGATAACCAGCAATAGAGATTCTACAATGCCTCTGAGGAATTTGTTCCATATTTTACAACCCGTGCTGTCAGGAAACTATTCTTCATATTTAACCTTTGTCTCACAAGCCAAACTTCAGACTTATTTCCTTCGGTCCAGTCCTCAGTGGAGATGGAGAACAGCTGCTCGCCATCTGTGTAATATTCCTTTATAAAGTAAAAGGCGGAGGTCATCCTAGTCTTCCCTTCCACTGGGTAACAACACATTCATTTAGCCTGTCTTTCTATCACCTAGTTCTAAACCTTTAATCATTTTCATTCATGCCTGTAAATTCAAAGTTTCTCATAAATTGTGAATAAGACACTTTAATAGTCACACCAGAGTGGAGAGTAATTTCTTTTTGCCTGTTAATCTACACTCAGAAGACCCCATATCATACTACCTTGAATTAATATGCATTTCTAGCATATTACTTTATATGTTCTTTGTTTTTCCAATCTTGTTTTTCACTAAGCTGCACATCTTGAATTTAGTTACATGCATATTTTTTCCTTTTCCTGAATTTGGGTCACTCTATGAACATGAATCTCATTATTAATTTGAATTAAACTGAAATCATTCTGGGACAAGGACAAAAACTCACTGTACAGTGGGGAATATCTTGTACCATTCAAAATTACTCATAATTTTAAATATATGCTCCACATTTAATTAATGTGATCATGCAATAAAATGCAAAAACGCAAACAACTGGATTCAATATAACACAGACAGAATATTTGGTTTTCTGATATCATTGTTACCCTTGGATGACTATTTTTTTTTTCAAGGAAAGATTAGCCAGGTAATCTTGAGGAGCAAGACCTTCATCCAATCTTTTTGGGGTGTTGTGAGTTTCTGAAAACATCATTTTCCTTTCCTCTGAAATGGCTCACTGTGAGATGGTGCCCTTTGACTTAAGGGTGACTGGCCAGTTCCAAGGCATGATTCTGTGGGAGGTTTTCACTCTTTGTGTACCACCAACTCCCGGCTACAATCTGTCTCTAACTAAATTTTTCTGTAACCAAAACCACCTAGAAGTTCAGAAAGCTCATTAAAGTTCTCACTAGAAACTGAAAAAAGGAGCTGACACGACCAGCAGGCTGCATTTTCTGCAGTTCTGATGTTCATCTCTACAGCGATCGCAAGCTGAGATAGATTATACTTACTCTAACCAGTTCTGTCATCCTGTTTTGCAAGAGTGTTAGCCTGGGTCCCACAGGATAGTAGTGAAGCCATAAAGCTAACTTTTCAGTTGTTGCTAAGATGCTTGCAATTAGTTTTGTTGTTATCCAATTTAATGGACTTTTTTTTGGTTGTTGTTGTTGTTTGTTCCCCCCCTCCCCGCCACCTCCATAAGGCGGGACTGCATTTTCAAGGCTGCAGTTTCCAAAGGGGACATTTGGAAGGAGCAGATGTTCAATTATGAGCTATAGTTTCTAACATATTCCTTTCTTCAAAGACATGCCCTGCTTTGATTTTTAAAGGACAAAATTGACTCTCAATGAAGAAGCACTAAGGGACCAGTGCAACGGCAGATCACATTGAGCTCTGCCTGTGACACTGGCATCCCATATGGATGCCAGTTCTTGCCCTGGATGCCCTACTTACAATCTGGCTCTCTGCTTATGATCTGGGAAAGCAATGGAGGATGGCTCAAATCCTTGGGCCCCTGAGCCCATGAGAAACCTGACAGAAGCTCCTGCCTCTCCGCTTCTGACAAGCTTAGCTTTGGCCATTGCAGCTATTTGGGGAGTGAACCAGCAGATGGAAGACATGTATGTGTGTGTGTGTGTGTCCTTCTCTCTCTCTGACATTCAAGTAATATAAATAAATTTTTTTCTTAAGAAAATGTGTTGGGGAGACTAATCCGGAAAATATACAAGCAAACTTTGAAACACATAAATAAATTAAAAAATAATTCTAAATAAGGGTTAACACTAAAAAGCTAATAGCAATAAATCAATTATTAACTTTATCTTTCAAAATCTATATAGCTGGAACTCCAAAATGGCTGACTTCAGTCACTCTGGGGTAGGAAACAAACTGAGGACCACAGTTCCTTAGGTCTCACTGACAGAAGCTTAAAGCAGAGAAGTGGTAAAACCATGAAGATTTCGTGGGACCAAAGGAGAGAAGACAGAGACACTGCTGTGGCATACCACAGTGGTGAGTCAGCTGCCAGCTGTGAGCCACCATCTTTACCATGCCAAGGTAGCACAAGATTGGTGTGCATTCCGCCACAAACAGGTTCAGGGTCCCCAGGCTTTGGGTCATCCTCTCCTACTTTCCCAAGCCACAAGCAGGAAGCTGGATGGGAAGTGGAGCAACTGGGACACAGACAGGTGTCTATGTGGGATCCTGGTGCGTGCAAGATAAGGATTTAGCTACTAGGTTACTGTGTAGTCCCAAATTTAAAGATATTTTGAAATTTAAAAAATATATTGCTGAATGATCAATGATTCTTTTTAATTGAAGAAATTAAAAAGGAAGTTAGAAATATTCTTGGATCTAAATGAAAATGAAAACACAACTTATCAAAGCCTGTGGGACATGGCAAAAGCAGTATTAAGAGGGAAATTTATACCATGAAGTGCTAACATTAAAAAAAAGAGAAATGTCTTAAACATATATCCTACATATCAAAGATGTAGAAAAAAAGAATAAAATCTAAAATCAAGGGATGAGAAATAATAAGCATCAGATCAGAAACAAATGATGTTGAAACTAAAAAAAATTAAAAATTACTTTTTCAGAATATAAATGAAATAAATAAACACTTACCAAGACTAAAAAATAAAAAAACACAAATGTATAAAATTAGAGATGAAAAAGGAGACATTATAATCAACAATATTGAAATACAAAGGTTCATAAGAAACTACCTTAAAATGTTATGTTAATAAGCTGGACAACATTAAATAAATCGGTAAATTCCTGGATACATGTAACTGATCACAACTAAGTCAAGAGATATAGACAATATAAGTAGAGCAGTAACAAGCAATAGGACCGAACAGTCATCAAAAGTCAAGGAAAACTCCAGGACCTAATGGCTTTACCACTGAATTCTATAAAAACATTCCGAGAAGAACCAACTCCAGTACTTTTCAAATCATCCCAAAATATTGAACATGATAGAATTCTGCCATATTATTTTTTAAATGAGACCAGCATTTCCTTGATATCAAAACTAAGACAGTACCTGCAAAGAAACTTGAGCTCTCTATCCTTGATGAATATAGAAGCAAAGAGTCTCAAAAAAATATTAACCAGACAAAAATCCAAAATCCACATCTCAAAGGTCACTCACCACAATTAGGAGGGACTAATTCCAGAAGTGACAGGATGATTCAACATTTTTAACTCAGTAAATAATCATAAAGTACACCAACAGAATAAAGAACAAACACAATACAATCATCTCAACAGATGTAAACAAAAGCATTTGATAAGATCCGACACCGTTCATAGTAAACACCCTCCATAAATTGTATATAAAAGGAGCATATCTCAAAACTATAAAGGTTACTTACGACAAACCAACAGTCAGTATCTGAACGGGGAAAGGCTGGTGACTTTCCCTTAGATTTAGAACAAGACAAGGATGTCACTTTCAACCCTCTTATTCGATATAGAAGTGAGAGTTTTAGCAACAGCAATTAGCAGAGAGAAAGAAATAAAGGGTATCAAAACTGAAAAATAAAAATTCAAATTACCCATGTTTGCAGATGACATGATGCTGTACATGGAAAAATTTGAACATTTCACTAAAAAGCTGCTGCTAAAATTGATAAGTGAGTTCAGAAAAGTAGCAGGTTACAAAACAGACATCCAAAAATAGCATTTTAATACACTAATGTGAAGTCACTGAACCAGAAATAAAGAAATTCCATTCATAAAAGCCACAAAATAAATCACAAATAAAAGATTTTTACAATGAGAATTATCAAATATTGATAAAAGAAATCCTCAAAGACAAAATATGGAAACTTATTTCTTAAAAATTGGAAGAATCAATTTTATCTAAAAAATGTCTATATCAGCTAAGGCAATTTACAGATTCAATGCAAAAACTATCAGAACACAAATGGTATTTTTTATAAAAATCACAAAAAATATCTTAAAACTCATAGGGAATCACGAAAGAGCCAGAGTAGCTAATGTGATCCTGAGTAAGAAAAATGAAGCAGCGGACATCATATCTAACTTCAAAGCTGTAGTTACTAAAACAAAAACATATTGGCATAAAAACTGATGCAGAGATCAATGGAATACACCAAAGAGCCAAGAAATTCATCTACATATATATATACAGCCTACTGATTTTTGACAAAATCACTCACACAATGGATTAAGGAGGATCTCTTCAACAAATGGTGCTGGCAAAACTGGATGTATGTATGCAGAAAAATAAAATGAGATTCAAACCTCTCACCCTAAACAAAAACCAACTCAAAGTAGATTGAATCACCCTATACAAAAACCAACTCAAAGTAGATTGAAGACCTACATTTAAGACCTGATACTATGAAGTTGCTGGAACAAAATATAGTGAAAACTTTTTGGATAAGATTTCCCCAAAGCACAGATAACAAATGAATTATTATCAAACTCAGAAACTTCTGTGCAGCAAAGGAAATAGTAGAATGAAGAAACAGTCAACAGACTGGGAGAAAACATTTGTAAGTTACCTGTCTAACAAAGGGCTATTATTCAGAATATATCCAGCAACTTTAGAAACTCAACAAGAAGAAACAACCAATCCAGTTGAGAAATGGGCACAGGACCTCAACAGATAGTTCTCCCAAGAAGAAATAGAAATAGCTAAGGAATATGTTAAAAAAAAAAATGCTCAGCATCATTAGCCATTAGGGAAATACAAATCAAAACCACAGGATGTATTTTCTCACCGATTACAAGAATGGTTGACATTCAAAAAACAGACAGTAATAAATGCTAATGAGGATATGGAAAAAGGGGGAATACTTACATACGGTTGAAAGGAATGTAAATTAGGCAGCCACTCTGGAAAATTGTATAGAGATTTCTTAGAAAAAAAAAGTAGAAATAGTCTTGCCATATGATACAGCGATCCTACTACATGAACATATTATATCAAAGAAATATCTGCACTACCACGTTATAGCAGCATAAATTTGAAAGAATGGGATCCATGTCCAAGTGGAAGAATTGATTTTAAATTGTAGTATAGTATTCATCTATACTAATGGGTAGGAAAACAGAATATGGTCATTTTATTGGAGAGAGGCTATGTGTCATGATGGGAAACTAAGGAGGTCTTGTAGTTATTGTATGTAAATCACAAGGTATAATCTGTGATCCTTAAAGCTACTGACTGGAGTTTGTTGATCATGAGCCCATTGGAGGGTTAAAAAAATCTGAATTTGCCCTTGCTGCACATTCTAGACATTCTCTTTGTGAGGCTATCACTGTACTCCTGCTCAGATGAAATGCATTTTCCTTTCCTATAATTAGGAGAAAAGAAATAATCCTTGATATTGGTCATCAATCTTACCACTCTCACTTTTCAATATGTCTACACTTGAAATGTTCCCACATGGGGCAGAACTCCCCGTATCTGACACAATGCCTATAAACATGTATAAGAGAGGGAAATACATGAAGTCCTGCTGTGGATTTATGGCACCATTTATGAGACATCCCAGACAGCAATATTGAGAGCTTCTAGAGTTGGCACTTGCAGATATTTTTACACCTAAGCATGTTGTACTTATAAAATTCAGGGGGCTGAGCTATGAAAGAGAAAGTGGTTGAGAAAAATCGTCCCAGCTCCTTGAACACACTCATATTGTCAAGCAGATCAGATTCAAAGAGTACATGTGAAAGTTGAGAATAAGGAAATTAGTTTTCCTACAACGTTTCATGTTCAAATTCCCTGTGAGAAATTTTTGTGTGCCCTAGTTTACAGACTACTGGTAATGGTAATTGGCAGTCCGGTTAATTAACATTGACAAAAAGAAACAGTTCAAAATATCAAGAAGGACATGTGGTCCAATTAACGTCAAGGCAAAGGAAAGAAAAGCTGATTCCATACTTTACAGAAAGGAAGGGGCATTCCTTCTTAAATTATAAACTGAATTATCCTTTTGAGAGTATTCCTGTTACGATACCATGTGACCTTTATTATCTATTGCAACAAACTTAGGGATGACAGTAAACCCGTCAATCAAAGCTAGTCCCAGTTTTGGCAGTTGAAAACACAGGTTTACTCTGCCAGGAATTCCCGATGTCTAAGGGAAACAATGTCGTCAGAAACAATTTGAGTGAACACCAACATGAGCCACAGCAGCTACATGTCCCAATGCAGTTTGCTGCAGGAACTACAGAAGCAAGGCAATTTATGGGACAAGTCATGTGGAAAGTCACCAGTAGGGAAGTCTATCCAAGGGTAACAAGGCTTCCAATCCATAAAACTGACAACCTGTAGTTGCACTCGGGACTTTCCTTAGCAGCTGTTATCATTATACATTGGTATGCAGAAGTGATGATGGCATCTCTGATGGGGAACATCTTGATGGAGACTATTTGCTTCAACCAACACATAGGGTTTTGTTTGTTTAATCTCTCAAGACTCCTCTGTTAGACCAACATTAAATCCATGGTTGTTTGAGTCTAGTCCTGCTGCTGTAAAATCATGCCTTTGAATGGGTAATTGATAAATAATGGCATTTTTTCTCATTGCCCTGGAAGATAAGTACAAGATCAAGTCAGCAGTAGATATTATGTATCACAAGAGCTCTGCCTCTATGATGGTGTTTTTCCCTGAAACCACACATGGCGGAAGAGATGGAAGGATCAGGCAGCCTCCCTAAGATTTTGACATCAGAACATGATTCCCATGCATGGGAGTTAATCACTGCCCCAAAGCCCTCACCTCTTAGTAACACTACATGGGGATTAAGTTTCAACATGAGTTTTAGAGAGGCCCATTCACACAGATCAACATTTCTCTTGGAAATAATTAGTGAGTGGGGAATGAAGTTAAGTATTTTGCCTAGTGGTCAAGACTCTGTTATATCAGGTGCTTGGCATCTAATTCTGACTCAAAATCTGGCTTCAGCAATGCAGATTCTCGAAGGTGATTGTGATGGCCCAGGAGGTTTGATTCCCACCTCTCATGTGGGAGACCTGGATTGAGTTCCCACCATCCACATGGGAAACCTGAATTTACTTCCTGATCCTGGCTTTTGTGGAGTCATGTTGGAAGTGAACCAGCAGGTGAGCATTCTTTGTGTCTGTCTCATAAATAAATAAATAAATAAATAAATGAATAAATAAAATTAAATAAGAAAATAATTGGGGTGGGGGACATGGTGAAAGAACTGGTGGTATGGCAAGAGTTACCATGAGCTCAGTGACAATAGCATTTTCTTACTTCTAAGAGTGTCTGTATTTACTATGCTTATCCATTTTTTATTAATACATGCATTTGCAGGAAATTTTATTTTTTCTGAATAAAGATAGGGATGAATATGTGGATAAGCTCCTGACTTGGTTAAAAAAAAAACAAAACAAAACTGGAGTCAATGGGACCACAGTTTGAAAGTCAGTGTTACACTCGCATTGCTCCTCACCTCTCTCACCTCATTGTACTGTGTTGCATGGAGCAGTCCCATTGCCTCGGGCTGCTCTCCAAGTCTCTCATCTCTGTGATTCCGAAACTGTGATTCCATGAAAGATTAAAAAAAAAAAATCCCCAAATACCTTAAAGTGTGGCAGGGAGCACTGGGTTGCTTATGAATCTGGCTGTTCCCATAACTATAACTACATACAACAAATTTTTCTTGACTTGAAGTCTTCATTTCAGAAACAGAAATTAGGAAATTAGTAAACACATAATCTGGATATTTAAAGATCTGTGCAACTGAAGTCCTATATCAAAAATTCTGAAGAATATAGTAAAGTTTGCTATACTTTACTATACTTTATTATACTGTTCCAGAGAACACTTGAAATTGTCAGAATACAGATTGGTTTGAGTAGTATGAACGACAAAAATGAGGATTTCTTCAGTATAAGCTACAGTCTCATAAAAATGTTTTCCTTTATAAGAAAGAGTAATGATTATAAATAAAGCACAGAGGAAAAAAATAGTTGCTCAAATCTTCTTGCCTTAAATCACCATCAGAGCTATAAATGTTTCTTTTGCGCTTTCTCAAGCATTAGTGAGAATGTTTATGATTGGAAAAAGCCATTTCCAAATACTTTTATGTGTTTTCTTTGCCATATGTTTGAAACTGGGCTTCCAACTGTCTCCCTGGGTATACAAACGAGCTTACAACAGTGCTTATTTCCAAAGCAATCTTGGAGAAATATAAGACAAATAACAGTAAGTCAAACAATACATGTGTGGGTTTTAAATGTAGACAGATTTAATATAAATCAAACTGTCTGCCTTACTTCCCTTTCTTAAAAGCTTGAGAATCTTCTTTACCACAAAATTAGAGAACATCTAATAGAGCGTGCTAGCATTGTTAGCCTGGAGACATGTAACAACCATGCACGAAGCTAAATTTATACAGTGAAAACCCACCACAGGAAACGCTGAGCACAGCAAGCCTGGTTTCCTCCCCGAATCTGAGCCTGGGCCTTCTGCTCCATCCTCTGCCTTCCCTGTGCTAATCTGGGTTCTTCACCTCCCCCATCCTCCCAGGACCACTTCCTTGCGAAGTCTGCAGGAAGAGAAGGTTGAGGGCCATGCTCAAGGAGAAGCCAAACCTCCCGCATCTCCTCTGCTCCTCTTCATGTCCACCTGTCTGAGCTCGTCTCCCTTGCAAGGCCTCAGTCCTGGAAAGTAGCTACTGCCTGTTCCAGGGCTGCCATCCCATCATGCCACGTCACTTTTGCTGTCACCTGTGGAATGTTTCAGATGGCTCTCCTTTCTAGAAAAGGAAATATCCCATGGTCAAGTTGAGTTTTCCTTTAAGACACAGACACAGATGATCACCCTTCCATCCATTATGAACATTATCTATAAGCCAGTCTTGTCTCATCTTTTCAAAAATTTTTAATTTTATTTTTGATAATTTTTACATATTTCATTAGGGTGCAGAGCATCAACTGCTAGAGGAAAGTGAGACCATTGCTTTTACATTCTCTTTTTTTATTACTATATCTAGGGGAAAGGGGGAGTTAAGGGGAGAAGCCACATTTAACCTTCCAATCATCCGTGGGTCCCTGATGTCTGTGTTTGCCAGTATGTATGGCAGACTGGTCCAGTCTGTCCCACATCTCGTTTTGCTCTTGTACCTGTCAATAGGCATTGATGCCTAGATCACCCAACCAGCTTCACTTTCCAGTCCACACTGACGCCAGCAGGTGCCACTCTCCATCAAGCCATGACTACTCCTAGTCCTGGTTTTCATGCTCACCAGTGATAGTTGCAGCCCATCAGAGAGGTGACCACTATTTCCATAATGGGCTCACTCCCACTCATGGATCTTGCATTCTCCAAGTGGTTCTGTGCCGGAGTCCAGCTCCAGACGAGTTCAGAGCTTGGGAAGGGTGCGTGGAGTCGGCAATAAAGAAAGACACAGACACAGACACTTGGTGCATTCTCACCACAGCTCAAGAAAAAGCTGTCCTTTTTATTTACTTGAAACACCTCACAAGCTTCTGCACAAGCAACTAACTATTCTGTTTTTACTTCAAGACTAAGGGGGCATGTACAGACATTTGGTCACTCTGTCTGCACTTCAAGGCTAAGCAGGTGCCCCTAAAGATAATTCTGCAAAATACTGTATTCATATTCTTCAAAGCAAGCCATTATTTATTCTTCAGCAGTAGCCATGGAGCAACAGCCTGGACTCCAAGGCCAAGGCACATGTGATTACCTGCTAATCAGTAGTACTTTCCCACCACATTTCTACTTCTACAATTTACCCATCATTTAATGGGAAAATAGGTTACAAGGGAAAAAAAACTAAAATCTAAAACAGAAACTTCAAATGTTAAATCTCCCTACAACTATAGATTCCTACAACCCCATAAACAATAAGACAATAATCAAAAGCATTTTTCTTTAATAAAAGCATCCTTAATTCCCCTAGCTAAAAATTATAAAAGCAGCTAAAACAATTGCATTTCCTACACTCCTAAAAATTGCAAAGACAAGCTAGCCTTTGAGATAACAATAGCTATATTTATTGCCATAGCAGTTTCAGCTCTCACTCCCATCGCTTCCATTACTTTGTAAAATTCTTATTAAGCCATTTCCCAGAAGGCATGGTATATGCCTGGGTCCGATTTCAGGGCAATGGATAGGTACACAATAAGGTGTCCAGAAATGGCATGGGCTTAATTGTGCTCCCGTGTGTAAATTGTCAAAGGCCCACTCACCAAGACATTACCAGTGACATTAACTCTCAAGCTCACATCAGTGGCAAACAATGTCTCAATAGATTACAGAATTCTTAGTGGGGTGCTTGAGTTTCCATGCAAAAAGGTGGTGAGACTGCATCAAGGTGGTCAGAGAGAAATCCGCTGGGCCCTGCCAAAAAGCTGGAAGCTCCCCGGGGCCCTGCCAAGCAGGGGAGCTGTTCTCTTCACACCTTTGTGCCATCCATACTTACTGCACGGACCCCAGCAGTTCGGCAGTTAAGCTTGACAGTTTGTCCCCCAAGGCACTATCTGCTAGCTGATGCTGCAGCAAAGCCCAATCAACCCACACCCACTCTGGCTTATGCATGCACCAGTAGGTACAGTCCGCCCAGCCTGGCTTTCTCCCAATCCAGCTTGCATGCAGGCCAACAGGTGTAGTCCTGCCTGACCTGGTGTGCCCCAATCCCAGCTCTCATACTCACTGGTGGGAATAGTGGGCCAGCAGGTGAGCTCTCATTGCTACCCTAATGGGTTTGCCTGCTCTCCCCCAGGTCTCATGTGTGCTGGTTGTGTGCTACAACCCAGTCTGGCATGGCCCATCTCACCTCAGCATTTGCCTGTGGGTGCTGTAGCCTGGCCTGGCCTGGTCTGCCTGCCCGCAATTCCAGCTCATGCTGGTTTTGGACTATAGCCTAGCCAGCCCAGCCAAGCCCCAGTCCAGACTCATGTGAACTGGCTGGCTTTGCAGCCTGAACTGGCATGACCCATAACTATTATGGCTCTCAGATTTACCAGTGACTGATACGGACTTGCTCGGCCTAGCTCACCCCAGACTTGAGCCAAAGGTAATTCCATGAGTGCCGTATCCCAGCCTAGTCTGGGCTGCTCCTTTTCTTGGTTCTTGCACTCACCTGCAGGGACTATGTCCTGACAGAGGAGTTCCTTAGGCACCTCCATCAGAACCTCTCCCAATGTCAGATCTCGTGCACACCGATGGGTCCAAGGGTCAGCTCCTGTCCAACTCCTGTCCTAGCAGGAACAGTGGCCTTTCCTGACTGGCCCTCACACTTTGCAGTTCTTACTGATGGGTGCTAAAGTCCAGCCAAAGAGGGTCCACACCCAGAGACAGCTCATGCATGGCTCAGCAGGGGCAGAAACCTATCCCAGCCCATCCTACATCCACACTGGATCTCATGAGCACCTGCGGGTGCTGAAGTTTAGCCCAGTCTGGCATACCTCAGACTCAGTGCATACCCATGCCAAGGGATACTGCTGCAATGTCCAGACCAGACTGCAGTCCCCACTCCAGCCCCTGTGCTCACTAGGGGGAACCACAACCAAGCCAGAGTGTCCCCTTAGCTCCCTAACTAGGCCTGTTACCAGCCACAGGTCTTGGGAATGCCAGTGGTTGATCTAACCTAGCTTGGCATAGCTCCTCACCAGTCTTGGTCTTTACCTTGGGATGCTGCAGCCTGTCCTGACCTGGACTGCCCCCAGTCTCAGCTCTTGCTGGCAGGTGCTGCAATCTGTCCCTGCTCAATCTGCTCCCATCCCTGGCTCATGCAAACTGGTAAGTGTGACAGCCGAGCCTGGCATGACCTGCAGTCCATCCTGGTTTCTGCCCTTGCCAGTGAGGTATGGCTTATTGGGCCCTGCCCAGTCTGCCCCTTTCCAAAACTAATTCAGACAGTTGCCAACAGATGGAGCTACCCTGCCTAGCCTACCCAACACCCAGGCCTGGACCACGTGCTCACCAGCAGGGGCCATGACCTACCAGGGGAATTTTCCAAGTTCCCCCACTCAGCCTACTCCCAGACCCAGATCCCACTCATGTCAGCAGGTTCCAGGCACTTCCAGGGCATGGTATGCCTCATCCATCCCAGTCTTTGTATGAGCTGGTGGATGTTGTGGCCCAACCTGTCTCACACCTCTAATGCTAATGTGGATGCTGAAGCCTGGACCTGCCCTGCTTGTTCCAAGCACCAGTGAGTGTTGGTGAGTTCCATAGTCATGTCTGGCTCAGCCTGTCACCATCCCAGCTCTTAAGCTATCTGGCGGGACTTGTAATTTCATAGGGTTTGGCCTACCTATTCCCCCACAGAATCTACCCCTGGTCCTGGTTCTCTTGCTTGTTGGTTGCTGTCATGCCCAGCCTAATGTGACCTGTCCAGTGTTCTGACACTCACTGTCAGGTACTGGGGTCTAGCCCTGCCAGGCAGGCCCTCAGCCCTAGCTTTCATGTGGGCTTGAGTGTGCTGGTCAGCATTGTACTATGCTAACAAGCCCATCTCAGGACTCCCATGTGGGCTGGTGCATCAGTCTGACCCGTAAAGTTCTTCTGGTCTCTCCCCTTCAACCACCAGGTCTCAGTCCTCTTGCTTACCTGCAAATGCAATGGACTTGTCAATGGGAGTCTTTCTGAAGTCATTCACCAATTACACATACGGTAGCTTTTTCCAAGGATGTCCCTCAGCAGTGATGCCTCTTCTAGGTATGGATTTCACCTGTGCGATTCCCCAATCTCCTTGCAAATCCACAACCCCAGGTCCACAGAGCACACTGGCGGGCAGTCTGAGGCTCAGGGAAGACATGCCATCCCCCTTCCCTTCCATGCGGCTGGGGATCCACCCAAGTGATCTCTGGACCAGGTCAGAGAAGATAGTCCCTATCCCCACCCTTCTGTCTTGTATTATCTTTAGAGTGTATGTACACAAAAGAAAATAAAAAGATCCAGGAAGAAAATATTTCCTACCAAAAGGGGGATGGTCGTTGCTAAAATCATGATTACATCAGAGAAAATAAAGGATGGTGAAGTTTATTTGCAAGTCTAATCTTCTTTTCCCACAAGTATTTATGGAGATCTACTATTACAGAGATCTACTAAATATGGGGCACTGAATTGTGTTCTACATCTACAAAATTAAAAAAGAAAGAATCATGTCATATGGGTCAGCAAAAAAATCTTCAAAAGCCTTACACAGTAGTGGTGTCCTTCATGCTTCTATCACAGTCTGATTAAACATTTGGGATGCTGAATCAGAGCTTTCCTTGGATATTCTGCACTTAGCAGGCTCAGTAGCAAAGAGAGCACCTGACAGAGACTCAATCAGCATGGGGTGATTAGTGGTCAGGTCTAGAGGTGGTCTGGATGATTTCTGCCGTCCCTCTAGCCAATATCCCAGTTGCAGCCCTAATACAGTTGCAAGAGAAGCTGGGATATATCTCCCCAGGTGAATAGAAAGAGGACATAGATTGGTTTCTGCCGTGCAAAGTGTCGTGCCTGGCATCTAGTAGGCTCTCTCTAATTATTTATTGGTTGATTCAGAAAGTGACTGGAAGACAAGAAATGATGAAAAATGTTGGGTTGGAGTGGTTCAAGAAGTAGAGGTGGTTTTGGTGTTTTTAAATGGAGGACTTGCTTAGAAATATGGATCATTACAAGATTTCCTCCAGGGCAGTGTAACTCATAGACTTCAACTGCATCTTCTGTATATTTCACTCATTTGGTCTTCACAACTATGCTATGAGACAAGTATTATTGTTACAGAATGACCAGAAAACAGAGGCACACTTATGTGTTACTTACCGGTCACACTCCAGCCATTGCAACATTGTATATTCATCTGCATTTCCTAATGCCGCTAAGGATGCAGAACTAACCTGGATGACAGCATTTCATCACACTACCGATTTCCTCTATTGCAGCTGAGAACTCAGTGGACAGTCATTATAAGGTGGTCTGTATTTTATCTCTAGTTACTATTTCTCTTTAATATTTCTCTGCAATGTGATAGATTACTCCTTTTTCATTGGTTTAGTGAATCTTGATTAAAATTTTCATCATTTTGAAAAAATTTTTAAGTAATTATTTGTTTGCACTTCCTCTCCATTTCCTATACTTTCTCTATGCAGAAACTTCAGTTGGAGGGAAAAGTCATCTTTCCTTTCGTCCCCACGCTCCTGAGCTTCCCTTTGCCCATTATGTTCCTTACATATGTTCCCACTATGTGTCTCCAATGCACACCTGATCACCTGTCTTTCATTTACAAAATTTATTTTCAGCCATTTCCAATCTGCTATTTAACAAAAATACACATTTGCTAATAACATAGTAATTTTCATTTTCTGATGTTCATTTTTATTACTTTTCAAATTTGTTAATATTTTGTTCTTGCATCACACTTTCAATAAATTATATTTTTACTCTGAAGCTAAACTACCTGAGAAAGCAGTGAAGATGGTCCAAATGCTTGGGATGCTGCCACCCACTTGGGAGACCTGGAAGGATTCCAGGCTCCAGGCTTCAAAATGGTCCAACCCTGGCTGTTGTGCGCATTTCAGGAGAGAACCAGCAAATTGAAAATCTCTCTCTTCATCTCTTCCTTTCTCTAAATCTGCCTTCCAAATTAAGACATTTCATATTAACAAGAAAAAAAAAGCCTTATATAATAATGTTAGCTGTATCCTATTAAGGATTTCTCTGATGATCAGATTGTCATTTTTTTCAAAAAACAGAGGTGAAAATTGGATATCTTATCAGAATTGAAAGCCCTTGCTTGCTTTAAACTGCATGTCTGCCTATGTGAACTGATGGATTACATATGTTTTAAACAATTATAAATGAATAATCCAGGAAAAGATAACTGCAAATGAAACAGGAATACAGAAGCAGAAAATGCAGGCAGAGACAGTCACCAAGAAAGTTACTAAATGGGCTTCTCTCCTCCCCTTCTTTGACAGCTGTGTTTGGAAGTAAAAATAAATGATTAGGTAAATAAAGCACATATAATCTAATTGCATAAGAGAAGAGGTAGTCTAATAAAATTAGTCAAACAATCAAGAAAGCCATTTGAAGTATGACTTGAAACCACTATTATTAGCAAAAGGTTCTGTGATAAAGGTAATTATACTTTAAGATATTAGGTAACTATAGTGATATATTTGCATAATTTTGTCATATAGCAGAAGTCACTTTGCATGCTTCATTTTTATTCTATATTTAGGCACAGCTGATATTTTTTAAAGTTTAGAGACCACTGCTATAACCAATTGGATTATCTTTCTGTAGACAATAAAAAGCTGCTGAAGCCAAAGGCTAACATGATTATTTTGCTTTTTAGATAGATTAATTTAATTGTAAAACTCAGGATGAATCCAAAGGAGTAAGACTGGAGGCAGGAAGACAAGTTTTAATGATTTAACTTAATGTTCAAGGGAGCTTCCTCCAGTATACGCTGATGGTAATTTCTATCAAACCTGAAGTCTGGATGGGGTTTCATTAGATTATCATCAGTAATACTGAATCATCACCAGTTACAGCGAGCCAATGAACTGGCTTTCTTAACGAAGTTTTCTAAATCATGACCCCCAAATAATTTATATTAAACAATTAACTGTACTTCATAATCATGATCAGAAACGGCAATCGTTTGTTCATACATCTTTTAGAAACATGGTTGGCAGCAGCTTCGGAGTGTAAAACTCTCTGATTAATTGAAATTGATTTCATTTTAAGATTATACTTGCCCTAGCTGGGGAACTACAGTCTGAACAAAGAAAATGAAAGTTATAAATTTTTTTTCACTGTATTTCTGTATGGCGTGTTTCATATCACTCATAACATTTACTCTTCCTAAAACAATTCTTTTGGGATTAAACTCAGAAGCTCAGGATAAATTTACATTTGTCTTTAGTGAATTTTAGTTAGATAAAGAGGTATGGGTTCCACACTGTAGTCCCATACCTTCTGCCACATTGTTGAGCTGCTTTCTTCACAGCAGGCTATCAAAACAAACAAACAAACAAACAAACAAAAAGCCAGCTGTAGTGCTTCTACTGCTGACCACTTTGAAGCTTGGAATTTGTTGCTAAGGCTACCTCTCTTTTCTCTAGAATAAAATCTAGCTAAATAGGATATTTGGAGGGGGAGACAGAAGGTGAAAGATACATGCTAAAATGAAATGAGTCTAGCATTGATTTTTCAGTGTCTGTCTTGCCTCCAGCACGGCTTAACTAAACCTGTTTAATCGGTAAACACTGAGTCAATTTCATTCTTGTCACAGATGAAAGCAAGCAACAGCAAGGAAATCAAGAAGGCATTTCACTTTGTGGCACACACACAAGGTCAATGCCCAATGATTCTCAATCAATTAAGTAAATCCAAATCAAAGGTTAACTGTTTGATTTACCAAGGCTTGAAGCCTTTTGTAAAACATTGGAGTATTGGACCCAGCGTGATAGTGTAATGGTTAAGGTCCTTGCCCTGAATGCGCCCGGGATCCCATATGGGCACCAGTTCTAATCCCGGCAGCCCTACTTCCCATCCAGCTCCCTGCTTGTGGCCTGGGAAAGCAGTCGAGGACAGCCCAAAGGTTTGGGACCCTGTACCAGTGTGGGATATCTGGAAGAAGTTCCTGGATCCTGGCTTCAGACCGGCATAGCATTGGCCGTTGCGCTCATTTGGGGAGTGAATCATCGCACAGAAGATCTTCCTCTCTGTCTCTCCTCCTCTCTGTATATCTGACTTTCCAATAAATAAATCTTTAAGTTCAAATGCTTCCAGAAATTAGTTAGAATATATATATATATAATTAAGCTATAATAAGCTTTATATATTAAGATTTATTTAATTTATTGGCGAGGCATATTTACAGAGTGAAGGCAAGACAGAGAGCAAGATCTTCCATCCACTGGTCCACTCCCCAAATGATCACAATGACCTAAGCTGAATAGGTCCAAAGCCAGGAGCCAGGAGCCCTCTCTATGTCTTCCAGGCAGGTTCAGGGTCCCATTTTCTTGGCTTTGGCCCATTTTCTACTGCTTTCCCATGCGATAAGTAGGAAGCCATCTGGGATGTAGAACAACAGGACGTAGAGTGGAATCCTTATGTGATGTCAGCATTTATAGATAAAGGATTAGCCAATTGAGCCATCACACTGCCTCCTAATTAGCTATATAATGTAGACAAATTTCAAGCCTCATTTCCTTACTTATCAATTAATGATGATAATAAAAGTAATACATACCACATGATATTTTGCGAGGATTAATTATAATAATTCAAACAAAAATATTAGAACAATTCCTGTATTAGTTGTTTTAGCTGTGATTAGAGAGTGGAAATAGCAATTCAACCTTGGTGGCTCAGGTGACGGCAGCCCTCCGCAGTGGTGGCAAATCGCTTGTGGACAGTACCCGGGCCAGGACAGACTCAATGCCTGGGACTTGACCCCGAGCACTGTGGCCACAGGTGAGAGTCCTGGCTGGTGGGAGGAATGTGTGCCCTTAGGCACCAGGCTCTGCTTGCTGACCACCCGGCAGCAAACTCTAGGGTTTTTAGGGTATGTAATTGTTGCTTAGGGACATCCAGGGATAAGGCTAGTGTGAGTGTAGGTAAGGGATGAATTCTGTGTGATTCCCAGCGACCGGGTGACAGAACTTGCTGGCAAGCATGGGGACTGAGGCTTGGTGGTTTGGAGGGGAGAGTCCATAAATTCTATTTGAGTCAGAATGATTCACCAACCCACATGGGAAACCTGAGATGGGCTGTTAGTGCAAAGCATCACTGATTGCCACACACCAGTCTACATGAAAGTTATGGTTAGGGGCCTGTCTGTCAGGGCTAGGTACAATACCTGACCAAGTGGGCAGAACAGGGGATGGGTCACACTTGGCAGGGTCAGGACACTAACGAACATGCAAGAGAACCAGATCCAGAGGTAAATTCTCTGGGGGAAGTGTGGACCCAACCCTGTGGAAATACAAGTCCTGTTGGTTAGCTCATGAGTTGGGGTGGTGATGGGCTGAACTAGGTGTCACCATGGCATCTGCCATCACTTATGGTTAAAGGAATCAACAACAGTCTGGGCAGGCCAAGGTAGCACCACCTGAAGGTGCATCCTAAAATAGGATGTGGGGTGGGCTGAGCTGCAACTGGAAGGGAACAGACCGGGCAGGGCAGAGCAAACCTTAACTCACAAAGAACAACAGAAATCAGGATGGAGCGCATGTCATGCTTACCTAGGCTCTTACACTGACTGGTCTGCATGAGCCAGGAGTACTAGGACACAGTAACTAAGGCAATGGCCAGATAGGTGAGGAACTATGCCAACTAGGTCAGAGCAACCACTGGCATGAATGCAATCCATGGCTGGGAACAGGTCCGATTGGGGAGCCAAGAGGACAACCTAACTGGTTTGGCATTCCCACTGGTGAGGGTGGGGCCAGAGTGGGGGCTGCATTCTGGTCTGGATATGGTTGCAATCTCCCTAGGCACAAGTGTGGACTCGGACTGGATACCCCAGGCCGAGCTAGACTCCAGCACTCTCTGGTGCCCTGGAAGACCAGGGTAGATGTACGACAGAGTAGGCTGGGTCTCTGCCACTACTGAGCCATGTGTGAGCAGTGTCTGGGTATGGACTAGCCTTGGCTGGGCTGAAACGTCCAACAGTAAGAACTGGAATGGATTGAAGGCCAGTCAGAAAAGGCTACTTTTCCTGCTAGGACAGGAGGTAAACTAAGGGCTGGCTCATGGACCCGCACGTATGCGCAAGATCTGGTAATGGGAGAGGTTCTGAAGGAAGAGCCTGGGCAACGCGTCTGGCAAGACACAGCCCATGCAGTTGAATGCAAGAACCACGATAGGAAGCAGACCAGGCCAGGGAAAGGTACCCACGGCATACATTTGGTATAGCTCAGGGCAGACCAGGTTTAACCAGTTCACATCACCCGCTGGCAAATCTGAACACCAGAGCAGAGTATGGGTCGGGCCAGGTATGGTTGTAACACATACCAGTACACATTACTGCTGAGATTGGATGCCTGGTGGCTGGGATAGGCTATAATCCTCACCAGTGTCAGCTGGAATTGGGTGTGGGCCGGACTAGGCCGGGCTACAATACCCATTAGCAAAAGCCAAGGTGATGTGGGCTGTTCCAGACTGGGCCAAGTGCCCAACCAGCACATGTGACAACCAGGGAGGGAGAGGGCAAAGCTGGTAAGGGGAATGTGGAGGGCTCCCCTACTGATGCTACTCCCACTGGAGAGCATGAGCTGGGATGGGGGCACACCAGACCAGGCAAGGCTACAACACCTGGGGACCTCATGTGAGCTAGATTAGGGAAGGGCCAGATGGGGCTGACTGTTCCTGCTGGTGCAAGCAAAAAATTAGAGTGGGTGAGGGTTAGTTGGGCTTTGCTGGAGCATCAACTGCTAGAGGCTGGCACTGGGGGTTAATTCTGTTAGGTTAAACCACAGAACGACCTGGAGAGTGCATGATCTGGAAGTTGGAGTGACCTAGTAAGGAGATAGTGGGCACCTCCCTAGTGGGTAACCATTCCCACTAGAGAACATGAAAACCAGGACAGAGGCACGGATGGCTAGACAGAAAGGTACATGCCTGTATGCATGTGGGCTGGATAATAGGGCAAGTTGGGTTCCACTAGGCTTGAATGCCCATTGACATGTTTGAGAGCTAAATGGGATGTGGGACAGTCTGAACAAGTCTGCCGTACGTATTAGCAAGCATGGGAACCAGGGTAAGGAGAAGGCCTGGTGGGTTAAGAGGAGTTGCCCTGACCATGCTGCAGCTCCCACTGGTTTGTGTGAGGGCTGAGTGAAGTGGGCAGGACTGGGCTAAACTGCAACATCTGTTGGTTCGTGTGGAAGACAGGGTTGGAAACAAATTTAACCCAGTAATTGCAACCATCAGCATATGCTTGAGCTGATTGGGGCGACGGACTGTGCCGGACCCTGTACTGGCAAGCACACACAAGAATCAGGCCTGGGATCATCTCAGATGAAGTTTCTCTGGGGACCCTTCCAACTGAACTGCTGATTTCAGAACCCCAACCGTGAAGAGACTATGTCAGCCAGTGGATTCTGAAGACTTCATTGCGCTTGGAGTGGCAAGATTGGCAGCAATTCAGAATTATTGAACTATCAAAACTGCATGAGCAGGACTCTTGCAGCATGCCCCATGTCAGAGACCTGGGATGGGTGGGAGGCTGGATGGGGGTTTCCCTTAATCTCTTCCCTTACCCTGGATACAGAAAAAAATATTATTAATATGGAAACAATGGTCTTACCCACTTTCCTGTAGCCCTTGACCCTTTGTGCCCTAATCAACCATGTAAAGATTACCAAAATAAAAGAATTTTAAAAATTTTAAAAAGAAGGTAGAAATAAAGAACAACTTAGACTTTGGAATGGGGCCATTCTATCTCAAAAGAAAAGGTCAAACATGGTGTTCTAATGAACTGATCTATTTGATCAGAGATCGCTTAGTGATAATAAATTGAAATACTTGGCTAGAGTCATCTTCAATCCTGGTATTTTTCACAAAACTTCCAACAGTTACATATACATCATATGCTGCACTGGGGAACAATGTAGTTTTTTCCTTAAAAGGAAAAAACAAACAGAGGGCCAGTATTGTGACACAGTGTGTTAAGATGTGATCTTGGCATCATATATTGAATCCTGGTTCGAGTCTCAGTTGCTCTGACTTCAATCCAGCTTCCTGCTAATGGGCCTTTAGAAGCAGCAGAAGCTGGTCCAAATGTTTGGGTCCCTGTCATCCACATGTGAGACCAGGATGCAGTTCCTGGTTTCTGACTTTGGCCTGTCTCACACCAGCCTGTTGCATTCATCTGGGGAGTGTACCAGTAAATGGAAGATGTCTGCCTTTCTGTATCTCCCTCTGTCTCTACCTTTCAAACAAATGATAACTTAACACACAAACAACAACAACAACACTCTTTATAATAGGCATTACTATATAGTAAGAATAGAAATACTACTTATGCATCCAGTCTCTGATATTTAGTTAGATAGCAATTACTTTATACATATTAGATTCCAACACACAGTTAAACAAATGAAAACGCACACAACAGTGTGCAATTATATTTATTTTTCAAGAGTCAGCAAAATGAAAAGATAATTTTCAGTATTTGTACCTAGAATCATTGCAGAATACATAATCTCTTATCACTAAAAAAATCTGGAAAAGAACATTATGTGTCTATGACAGGTGCAAACCTAGGTCCACTTTACATGAAAAACACGTCCTCATGTGACTTGCAAAATCTAGTTGAGACATGTGATCTCCTGGATCAGGGGACTATCACCACCACACTAAGCATTGGTCCCAATAAATTAGAATTAAACATCCTTGGAGTTGTGCATAAATCTTGGCCTGGCAAATGGACATGGAACAAGCAAACTGTTTCCATACTCATATGTTTTGTAACACTTGTACAGCAGTTAGGGAAGTCTTTTTTTCCATCAAAAGCTGTTTTATAGAAGTTCTGCAGAATAATTGGCAAAAACAAAAACAAATATTGAACACACATGCTGGGAAAATAATCCACATTTTCTGAGAGCTAACGATACTCCTTTCACTCCAAAACTGAGCTTGAGTTGGACATTTGGCTCATTTATTTAAATGAATCAGTAAGGTTGTGAGTTATATTGTCTGCATCCACAAATGTTATCCTTTAAAACCAAGCCAAATGCATTCAGAAAGGTTTTGGCAAGAACTTCACAACCACTACTGTGGTAGTCACTCAAGACTCGAAAAAATAACATTTGCCAAAAGATCAAGCTCAATTAGGGGACTATGCTTAAGTTTTGGTCTGGCTTAGAACACATAAGTTTTTTTTTAATTGTAGGAAAATTGTATGAAATTTATTATCTCAACATACTAATGGTGTAGTTTGGTGTCATTAGAATTTTCACACTGTTTTGTGACCATAGCCACTTCTGCCTTCACTATTATTTCATCAGTCCCCAGAAAGAGGAGTTTTAGAATACACATATACCAGGCTCTTTCCCAATTGATTCCTTACCAATGCATTTTTAAAGAAACTTTCAATTCCTCCCAGTTGCTTAGAAGAATGTGTATCTGAGTCAACCATATGAGTTTAATTTGTTCAGATGGATGTTCTGCTGCCTTGCTTCTTTTAGGTTTGACTTTATTTTCATTTTATTTGAAAGGTAAGAGAGATTAGAGAGAGAAATCTGCCAGTTGATGGCTCATTCACCAAATGAACAGCCAGGCCTGAACCAATATGAAGCCAAGGACCTAAACTCCATGTGGTTCTCCTGGGTGGGTGGTGTGGTTCTCCATGTGGTTCTCCTGGTGTGGTTCTCCTACGTGGGTGGCAGGAAGTCAAGTCCTTGAGCTATTACCTGCTGCCTCCAGGTTGCACATTCGCAGGAAGCTGGATGGGAAGCAGAGGAGCCAGGATTCGGCCCAGGTGCTCTGAGATGGTGTGCAGGCATCCCAAGCAGTGCTGCATCACTGTGGCAAATGCCTATCCAATTTCTGTGTTTTAATTCTCTGCTTGGTAAATAGCAAGTATCCCTATTGTAAGACACAAGGAGATACTAATGAGCAGAAAGTTATCTTGAATTATATTTTCATCAATGTGAATAGGCATGAAATTTTTTGGCTATGTTTTTACATTTTTTTTAATTTAAAGAGAATAGATTTCATACATCAGGTAGAGTTCTAAGAAGATGATCATGCTCCCCTCCCTCTCCTTTCCTCAGTCCCCCTCCATCCTTCCTTTTTCCCTTTTAATTATCTCAGACATAATTTCAATCCATTCCGTAATCATAGGCTTAATGTACCACCTGATAGCACTCCAACACAGAAATTATCAGTATTCCCCTTTATCCAGTAATTTTTTTTCAATTTATTATAACAGAATTCTTGTTTTATAAAGGTACATCTGAAGAAATCAAAAAAATGCTGATCTGCAGATAAAACTTACTCTCATCTCTCCATCCAAGCTAGAGCATCAAAGTTCCACTTAATATATTAATCAGTCTCTTAATAGTACACATAGAAAAATATGTATAGTATGGAATAAACAGAGCTGATATATGACTCTTTGAGTTTGAAAATTGCTTTGGGCTTTGAGTCTATCTGAGGCCTAGCACTATAATCCTGCCATGTTGGCAGTAGGGTTGGCAAGGTCACCTAGTTTCTGATCCACTTTAGGGTCTTGCTGCACTGAGACTAGCCATCCTTAGACAACATGAGTGTATACTCAAGAGACCTCAAGGTGGCAAAGGTCATTCCTACCCTGCAGGGACTCCTCTGAATGTGTAATCATGGCAGGAGGGCCATTGACAATCTTATTGATCACTGATTTCTGGATTAGTGCCAGACACATAGATGTCACTCATGAAATAGTTCTGGGGTAGACATTTAGTTCAGTAGCTTAGACATCTTATGAGATGCCTGTGTCCCAAATCAAAGTGCTTGGACTTCAGTCTTAGCTCCAGTTTTGATTCCATCTGCCAACTCATGCTAACCCTAAGAGGCAAGAGTGGATGGCTGAATTCCAATCTCCTAGCAATAGCCTTGACTTCTTGCGAGCATTTGGTGAATGAACAGATGAGTTGATAAATCACATGCTCTTTCTTTTTGCCTTTCAAATAAAGAAATTAAAGCAAGAAATAATTCTAGGATGAAAGAATGTTCTCCTTCCACCTAATCTGCCACCCCTCCTCACACACACAGTTATACACATATCCCTTAGTTCTACAAGCAGGAAGATATAAATGAAATAACATTGGCATAGATTGCCCAAATGGTTCAATGCCTCACCTTCCTGATAATTATTATCCTCTCTATCCAAAAATCCTCTGTAGTTCTTTGTAGTCTCACAAGTGTTTGGAGCAAGTCTGATCTGGCTGTTCTGACTCTGCTCCTTTGTCACTGCTGCCTGTTGCCTACCAGAAGTAGGAAGTGTGTCCTTATTATGAGAATGCCATGACTAAGCAATGTGAGAGTGATGCTACCCTTGATAGGAGCACTTTGGTGTCGTCATGACTGAAAAAAATCTTGGCATGGCAAATGGCATCATCCACTAACAACACTTGCTGGTGTGGAGGTGGGAGAAAAGGCACCGTGTTCTACTGTTGGTGGGATTGTAGCCTAGTGCAGCCACTATGGAAGTCAGTATGGAGAGTGCTCAGACAACTGAAATTGATCTATCATATCCCCAGATACGCTACTCCTGGGAATATATTCAAAGGAAGTGAAATCTTCATATGAAAAAGTGACCTGAATCCTATATTTTCAACAGCACAATGCACAATAGCAAAAACATCAAAACAACCAAGAAGCCCATCAAAAGAGGGACTGATAAAGAAACCGGTACATCAACTCCATGGAATACTACTTAGCCATTAAAAAGAATGAAATTCTGCCATTTGCAAGCAAATGGTCGCAACTAGAGACCATCATTCTTGGTGAAATAAGCCAATCCCAAAAGGACAAAGATCATATGTTCTCTCTGATATAAGGCAACCTCAATGCAAAATACAAAACAATTAGATATATAGTAAGCCCAGTATATACATATATTCTCATAGATGAACTTTGTAATGGAGACTAACATACCGGGAAGTAAAGATATGATGCAGTATACATCTCTACTCCAAAATGGAAGAAGAACTAACAAAATTGTTAAATGTGCCTTGACAATGTTATAATAGATTTTCCACCATTGCCAATACCTACAATGCCATGATACAGTGAAGTAGCAGAAAACGTTGGACTTGTGACTGTTGCTGAAGATCCACACTAGTATGATAATATGGAGGACAATAGTGGGGGATGGTGCAAGGGGAAAAAAGAAGAGGTGGTGGAGAGGAAAAAAACTGTTAAAAAAAAAAAAAGGCTGGGTCCATCACGATGGCTCAGTGGTTAATTCCTCACCTTGCATGCGCTGGGTACCGGCTTAAGTCCCGGCTGCACTGCTTCCAATCGAGCTCCCTGATAATGGCCCGGGGAAGATGTGGATGATGATCCAAGAGTTTGGGCCCCTGCACCCACATGGGAAACCTGGAAGATGCTTCTGGCTCTTGGCTTTGAATTGGCACAACTCGAATCATTGAGGCCACTTGGGAAGTGAACCAATAGATGGATAATCTCTCTCTCTCTTCTCTTTCTATATAACTCTGCCTTTCAAAATAAATCAATTTTTAAAAAGTAAAGAAAGCATATTTTGCAGGGTGAGCTTTGGGCTTCATTTAATTGTTGCATGGAATGCTGGTATACATCTCCTAGTGCCTGGTTGGCAGCCTGGCTACTTAGCTTCCCACCCAGCTTCCTGCTGCTGTTCACCCTGAAGGGCAGGGCTCATTTAGTTGGGTCTTTGCCTTCAAAGTAGAAGACATGGCTTGAGTTCTGGGCTCCTGGATTCAGCTTGGCCCTACGCTGGCTCTTGTGGTCATTTGTAGAGTGAACCAGTGAAAGAAAGATTTTCTCTCTCTCTCTCTGCTTTTCAAATTAATGAATGCAGAAGAGAAGAGAATATTTGACAATGGCTTTGGTATAAAGAGGAATATATTATCTATATACATGTTTTGAACTAGAAATTGTTTTCATGTGATTTTAAAGAACTTGACACAGATTCATGAGACTCATCTAATAACGTGTAATTGTCTAATTACAGCCATTGTGAACAACTGAATACTTGGTTTAGGCTAGACAGATTGAGAAATAGGCACTGTGTTGAGAGAGATTCCATAATTCCATTTACTTTTCTATGATATTTTAATGTAGTTTCATTATTTAGCATAAATTAAGCTTCCTATTTTCTTCAATCTATATTGGTCAGAGTGATTGTTCACCAGTGAAAATGCACTCCTGTCTATACTTCTTACTTCAGTTAGTTCTTCAGTGAGGGCTCACAGTGTAGAACATCAAGGCTCCTGAGGTGTCACTCTGGTGGGATACAATCTCTAAGAACCATGTGAGGCTCCCAATCTTAAATGGGTAATGCCTTCCTCACTTTTACTTCTGTGTCTTTGTGAAATGTTCTGTCTAAAATGTATTTCCACTTGATTGTATTGACTCTTCTGCAAAATTTGACTTAAGAATTACATAGTTGGGGCCAGTGCCATGGAAAAGTGGGTCAAACTTCTATCTGAAATGCTGGCATCCCATATGGATGCCAGTTTGAGTCCTGGTAGCTCCACTTCTGATCAAGCTCTCTGCTTATGGCTTTGTAAAGCAATGGAGGATGGTCCTTGGGCCCCTGCACCAGGGAGACCCAGAGGAAGCTCTAGGTTCTTGGCTTCAGGTTGGCTCAGCTCCAACCTTGTAGTCATTTGGAGAGTAAAACAGCAGATGGATGATATTTTTTTGTCTTTCCTTATCTCTGTAAATCTTCCTTTTAAATACAAATAAAATAAGTGTGTTTAAAAAAAAAAAAGAATTGCATAGTTGTTGCTCCAGAAAGACTGTGAAGTTGGGTTATGAGACTTTCCAAAGAGGCCATCTCCATGCATCTCCAATTTTCTCCTGATGACCCCTGATGCTGGTTCCCATGACAGTGTTTTAGATCTAAAATGAAGCCTTAGTTCTGTATGCACAGACACGACAAAGTGGAGCATGTTATTAGCAGATGAGAGACTCCTGAATGGTGGCTTGTCTCTGCTTTCTGTCACATTGTGTAAGACCTTCTATGCTCTGGCCTCAGGCTTGATGCTCTGGTCCAGAGCTGAGTTCACTGAGGCATCCTGCACCTCAGCCTTCTCTGTTATCCTAACCTCAAACTGACTACTAGGGCACATCCTATACAAAGTCCCAGAAAGAAACAGTGGTGAGCCTGGGGGCAAGATGCAGGCAAATTCTTGGAAGAAATAATTCATGGAAAACGGAATGAAAAGATGAGTTTGTCTTGGTTACAAAATGTTGAAGTCCGGACATACTTTTAATCATAAAATGAGTTTTCTATGAGCTTTTTAGAGAACTCCCATCTAACTCTTATATGCAGGCATAATTCAAAGACCCTTACAGAATTTCTTTTTTTTTTTTTTTTTTTTTTTGAGTTTCATCCTTTTATTGATGCTTACAGTTTCACTGGACTTTTGGCCCCAAATGAAAAAACTAGAAACAAACAAACAGACAAAAAAAAGCATTGGCAGTGGGAGATGACAACTGTCCCCCGGGGAATAAAGTCTGCAGGACAGGGAGGGGTCCAAGCCACAAGGAGCACAGCCGAGCCAAAGGTGTCCAAGGTGTCCGGAGCAACCTGTTCTTGCTCCCAGGACAGACAGCCCCAAGGCAGCTAGAAGGTTGACTCACAGCGAACTGTGGGGGTGGGACATGGCAAGCCACTGGTCCCATGATCAGGCCAGATCAACTCCACTTTGGCAAAACTGGACTCATCTGACAGGACGGTCTGGGGGAGGAAACAGGTGCTAGTGCTAAGAGACCAGTGCACTTACCCTGGCATCAGGGTGTGGAAGGGAAAGCCAGAGCCCAAGCCCAGCTGGCCACACACCAACTGCACTGCAGTGATTGCAGCTCCTGCTCCTGGGGCCAGGCGGTGCCACTCAACTGCTCAGTCCTTCACTTTTCTCCTAGGTCAGATCCTTAACTGTGTGGCCTCAACCTAGGTTCCCCATTATTTGGTGGACACACAGGACTCTCGCCTCTCTGAGTGTGCTGCATCAGCAAAGGAGAATCTTTTTCTAGGAAGGGCAGGAAAAGAGGAGCGGCCCACATCCTTTCCGCTGCTCTAAGGAGCCATGAGAGGCCCCCGGGGCAATCCACGCTGCAGACAGGCTGGGTCAGAGCATCCGTGAGGCTGTCATGGTAACAAAGTCCTCGAAGCTGAGCCGGATGTTGCCCTGTACGGCGGTGTCCTTCTCCCGGAAGGCCTCAGTCAGCACCTGCAGCTGGGTGCACACCTGAATGAAGCGGTCAAGCTGCATGGCAGGACTGGCAGAACGTGGGCAGTAGCGGGAGACCAGGAGCTGGGTGAATTGGGGGCTCAGGTTGTAGCCCATCTGGGAGAGAGCTTGCTGCAGCTCTGTGTAGCTGATGGAGCCAGAGTGGTCATGGTCATACTGTTGGAAGAGGTTCTTCCACTGCTGGATGAACTTCCACAAGGCCGAGAATCCGTAGACATCTATGCGGCCTGACTTTGTCTTGTCAAACATGTTGATCATCATGAGACACGTCTCGTCATTGAACGAGGACCAGTTGGAGTTGACCAGCGCCTGCTTTAGCTCCTTGATGGAGATGTAACCACTGTGATCGGAGTCCACTGACTGGAACCAGGAGTAGGCCTCAGGATCCACACCGGGAGGGGCGCCACCTTGTCCGTAAGCCCCAGGCTGCTGGGCTCCATAGGCACTTGGAGGTGGTGGCCCATAGGGGCCTCCTGGGGCTGCCCCACCATAGGGTCCTCCAGGAGGGACGCCCCCTGGGGTGGGGTGTCCATAGGGCCCTCCACCAGCTGGTGGTCCATATGGCCCTCCAGGCGCAGGACCCCCATAACCACCCCCAGGGGGCAGCCCACTGCCATACTGTCCTCCACCGTGGGGGGGTCCAGGGTAGTAGCCACCTGGAGGGGCTCCGGGCGCTTGTCCTGCAGCTCCTGGGCAGCCCTACCCGTACGGATAGCTGGCCATGGCGCTTCTCGACCCTTACAGAATTTCTTAAGTGTTCATTGGTATGAAGGAGTCCTCCTTATATGAAAAGGTCTGTTACTACTCTTAGTTCCTCCTTGAAATAACAAAGAGAAACAATGCATTTTACTGAGACCACTTCCTCTTGCTCCTCCTCTTGGCTACACACTTTTTCGTCCTCTGTACCACTGCCCAAATTTAATGTTTCCAGAGAAAGCCTTCATAAACAATATGCATTTTCAACATGATTGGTTTGTCTTTTTTTTCTCCTGTTAAATAAAAGCACAGATAGATTTCCTCCTATATTTTAGAGGTTTGCATTTTGTACCTCTTGGGTGGCTCTAAGGGATCAGTAGTTATTATTAAATGAACAAGTCCCAGATGCAAGCCAACCCTTTTGTGCTTAGCTGTGACCAAGATGGGGCTCAACCCACCAGATGAGAGAGAAAGGCAGGCTGGAGGAGGCATTTTAGCAAGGAGCTGGATTAGAAATGGAGCAGCAGGGACTCAAGTTGGCATTCCCCTATGGTATGCTGGTGCCACAAGCAGCTGCTTAACCTAGTGTGCCTTACATACAGAAAATATTGTGCCATGATTTATGTGCAATGTTACTTAATATAAGACAAAAGGAAAAAATGGTCAAATTGAAGAAAATTCGTTGTTCTCTGATTTTGCCTGAGAATCACCATGATTACATGGCAGAGTGAGGCTAAAAATTTCTCTGTGATACGAAAGTCTTAATTTTGCAAGGGGCACAGTGACTAAACTTACCAATCAAATAACAAATCTACCACCACCGGAAAGAATTTCTTTTGGCCCTATAAATGTACTTTTATCTCGAAACGTTACAAAATCTCTCTACAGGAAAGAGAAAAGAGATAGAATAAAAGGTAAAACAAAGAAAATGAAGAGAATGCCTATTAGGAAACATTTTAACACGCTTTCTGGATTTCTTTATGGTTCTTTGAAAAGCTTGCAATTTAGAGAATTTTATACATAGATTGTAAACCTAAAATACTTTTTAAAAAGATTTATTTATTTTTATTTGAAAGGTAGAGTTATAGAGAGAGACAAAGAAACAGAGAGAGGGATCTTCCATCTGCTAGCTTACTCCCCAAATGGCTGAAACAGCTGGAATTCAGTCAGCATGAAAGTCAGGAGCCAAGAGCTTCTTCCAAGTCTCCTGTGTGCTGGACCCATCCTCTGCTGCTTCCCCAGGCCATAAGCAGGGAGCAGCATCAGAAGTGGAGCAACCAGGACTGAAACTAGTGGCCATATGGGATGCCAGCACTGTAGGCAGAAGCTTAATTGACTACACCACAGCATGAACCTCACCCCTAGCATATGTTCTCAAAAGTTGGTTTACTAGAGTTTAAAAATATGAGTACTTGTTTTTATCTTTCAAGCTTTTACTTCAGTGAAACAATCTGGGCTAGATTGTTAAAGGGGCTCTTGTCAAAAGCAGCCACATTCTACAGATGGCTGTTAGTCCTCAGGAGCCAGGATCTGTCCTCCAGTGTATCTATCCCACGTCTGTCATGTTCGCTACATGCTGTATTTAAAGGTTTTAAAATCCACATCCTACTGGAGCTAGTTTAGAGAAAGTCCTAGACCAAGTCATCTGTCTGAGTACTTGGGACACACTCTTCCAATCTTGCCATCACTATATCATTACCCCGAGGTTTTGTGTGAAGTAGGATGGAAAACTGGATCACAAGTACAACTCACCTGGCTTGTGGGGTTCATCCTGTGCAAGCCCTTCTTCCTCAGCCTCATTGCCCTTGCACTTTCCTCCTCCCCTTCAGATCCAACAAAGTCAGTGTCATCATCATCTTTCCTATTTCTGACTCCACTTTCACTTCCTGTGCTATCTTCCACATCTGCAATGCCATACTTGCCCAACACGTTTTGTCCTCTGGGCAGGCTAGCCTTCTCCTGCTCCTAAGTCTTGATGGGATGACACTAGTGTAGGGTGTGACACAAGTGCACGGTGGGCCAGAGACAGCTTTGGATACAGTTTGTGGTGACACAATCTTCTTTATGCAGCTCCCGTCCAACAGGTCATTGACCATCTGGAGACCAGGGTTACTTCGCACATCTCCAAAACCCCTGGTAGCAGCTGTGTCTAGGAACTAGGGGCAGTGGAGTCAAGGAGTACAGGATATGGGCATCCAGTGCTGAGAGAGAACAAAAGAGCTAGTAGATATTAAAAGAAATAATAAAGGAGGGCCTGGCATGGTGACCCAGTGGCTAAAGTCCTCACCTTGAATATGCCGGGATCCTATATGGGCACTGGTTCTAATCCTGGCAGCCCTGTTTGCCATCTAGCTCCCTGCTTGTGGCCTGGGAAAGCAGTCGAGCAAGGCCCAAAGCCTTGGGATCTAGCACCCACTTGAGAGATCTAGAGGTAGTCCATGACTCCTGGCTTCGGACTGGCATAGTAACGGATTGCAGTCACTTGGGGAGTGAATCATCACAGGGGAGATCTTTCTCTCTGTCTCTCCTCCTCTCTGAATACCTGACTTTCCAATAAAAATTAATGAATCTTTAGAAAAAAAACAAAAGAAACAGAGCAGTCAGGACTCAAATTTCTACTCTAATATGCGAATGCCAGCATTACTAGCAGTGACTTAACTTGGTCTACTCAAACACCAGCCCTGTTTAGTAGCTGTTAGGAAACTAAAAGAGAAGATGTGCAGAGTTGTTGATGTAGAGCAGGTTCCGTTTTAGTAAACAGTGAGTTGGTGTGGTCAGCCAGGCTCATAATTCTGGGAATCTTCACAATTGGATGGGTGCTTGGTGGGGTAGCTAGCTAGCACTGGTGCCAACTGTCCTGGGAGCGTGGAACAAGTTCAAGGTCACCTTGCTCTCTAGTAATAGGGAGGCAGCCAGATGACACAAAGCAACTTTCTGCTTCATTTTTTTCCTTCTTTAATGTCATTCTTAATGTTTTTCCCCCCACTTAAGATGTGAATGACAGGCAGATCAAAGACAGGCTATAAAATATTTCTTTCAAATCATGCCCCAAATTCATTCTCTTAACTCTCCTGTACCTCCCCATTAGCTTAGCCAAATTATGTCTCTTATTTGTTTATTTATTTAAAAAAATTTTTCCATGATACAATTTTGTAGGTATAGGATCCCTCCCTCCTCATTTTTCTCTCCCACCATTTTCCCCCATATAATCACAGCACTATAGTCCTTTGGTAAAAGTTACTAGTTTAATATTCTGCTGTTTAAGTGCATCATGGCAAAAATGGATATTTTTAAATAGGCAGAAATCAAGAGTTTAGAATATTAAAATATGATAACACATGATTTACTGTTCAAGATGATGAAAAATAGGAAACTTACTTACTAATAGCTAAATGACTAGTAGTGATCCAAAGAAAGAATTAAAGAAGAGAGAGATCACACTACATAGTTTGGGCATAACTATTAACTAGAGCAAAACTTTTTATCAGGGGGACAAGCTGTTTCACACAGAGAAAAACCGTCTTAGGAAATGACTCAGGGAAAGCAGACAAGAAACACATCACGAGATTGAACCCTACTCTTATCTTTCTTTGATTTGTATCACAAAATTTCATAGTATATACTCGCAGTTTTAGGACAAGAATCAACCCAAGCCTTTAAAGTTCATTGATCTGACTAAACAATGAGAGAGGGAGAGAGAGAGATCCTTCAGTCACTGGTTCAGTCCCCAAATGATTACAATAGCTCAAGCTGGGCCAGATCGAAGCCAGGAGGCAGGAACACGATCTGGGTTTCCCATATGAGTGGCCAGGATTCAAGTACATGAGCCATCACTGTCTGCAGTCTTCCAGACTCATCAAGGAACCAGGAGAAGAACTAGCATTTAAACCCCAGGCACTCCAACATGGGTTGCGTGTTGCCCAGGCAATGTCTTAGCCTTTGCACCTAAAGCCTATTCCATTTTCTAGTTTATTTTTTGTTTGAAAGACAGATCAGATTTACATAGAGGAGGAGAGACAGAACAAAAAAATCTTCCATCTGCTGGTTCACTCTCCCAGTGGCCAGAACTAAGCCAATCCAAAGCCAGGAGCCAGGAGCCTCTTCTGGGTTTCCCACATAGGTGCAGGGTCCCAAGGCTTTGGACCATCCTCTACTGCTTTCCCAGACCACACGCAGAGTGGGATGGGAAGTGGAGTAGCTGGGACACCAGCTGGTGCCCACATGGCAACTTGGCTCTTGTGAGGTGAGGATTTAGCCATTGAACCATCATGCCAAGTCCCTATTTTACTTCTTTTAAAAAGCAGATGTTGGTTAGTGGCCAATGAGAAAGTTGGGTAACCAGCATTCAGAAATTTCTATTGTTTTTTAAAGATCTATTTATTTTACTTGAAGTCAAAGAGATGACTTTTATCTGCTGGTTTACTCCCCAAATAACTGAAAAGGCCAGAATGGTATTGTCTAAAGCCAGGAACCAGGAGCTTTGGGTCATCTTCTACTGCTTTTCCAGGACATAAGCAAGGAGCTGGATCATAAGTGGAGCATCTGGGACACTAACTGGTGCCCATATTGGATGTCTGTGCTGCAGGAAGAATATTATCTGGCTACACCATAAGGTCAGAACCTGTGCTGATTTTAATTAATCTCTTTGGTTTGAGTCTTGAATCTCAAGATCACTGTTGTGGATTTTGGTCCCAGGTGGCTCAAAGATCATTTCAAGGTGCTTGGGATGGCATCTCCTCAGCATGTATCCTTCCTACCTTTGGGAAATGTGGGCCATAGCTTTGACTACATGATTTAATCCTCCATGTACTTCTCGTGAAGGGTTCCCTCTATAGAATTTTCCCTTCGTATCCACAGGAAGATTGCTTACAACACCCACTTCAGATAGCAACATCAAAGGATGCTCAAGCCCCTTATATAAACTGATTGGCAGTTAGAATTTGGCCTAGAAGTTAAGATAAATATTGGAGTGCTTGATTTGATCTGCAGCTGTGGCTCTCAATTCTAGTTTCTTATTTATGCAAATCCTGGGACACAAGGGTGATAATTTAAATAGTTAAGTCCCTGCCATCCACATCAGAGACCCAGATAAACTCTCAGATCCTAACTCCAGCCTTGTTCAGCCACTGCCAGTGCAGTCATTTGGTGAGTCAGCAGATGAAAGCTCTTTCTCTGCCTTCCTCTGTGTCTCCCAAATAATCAAAAACAATTTTGTTTGATGGGATGTTTGCATATAACTCCTTCACACACATCTGTCCATATACTTTAAAATCTTGTTTACATTCATTATAACATCTAATATATTGTGGTCCTGAAATGATGGCTCAATTGGCTAACTCTCCCCCTGCAAGCATTGGGATCCCATATGGGCTCTGATTCAAGCCCCAGCTGCTCTACTTCCCATTCAGTTCCTTGTTTGTGGCCTGGGAAATCAGAGGAGGACAGCCCAGAGCCTTGGGACTCTGCACTTCTGTGGGAGAACCAGAAGAAGCTCCTGGCTCCTGGGTTTGGACCAGTACCATTCTGGCCAATGCAGCCATTTGGGGAGTGAATCAGTGGATGCAAGATATTTTTGTTGTATCTCTTTCTCTCTGTATATCTGCCTTTCTAATAAAAATAAATGAACCTTAAATAAATACATACATAAATAAATAAATATCTAATATAATATAAATGATAACTAAGCTTCTGTTGTATTACACTGTTTGGATAGTTATCACAAGAAGCATGTTCACAAGTTTTTGGCTGAGTATTTTTGATCCTCCATTGCTTGAATTGTGATGGTGGAGCCCACAGGCTATGGAGGCCTGTTGACTGTGCTCTGCATGCTTTTCCTTTGTCCTTGTTGATGATACTTTCTTTTTAAATATATATTTACTTCTTTTAAGTGAAAAGAGAGAGACATCTTTCATCTGTTCACTCTTTAAATATTCACTACAGTCCGTCTGGTGTAGGATTCCCAGATGAGTGGCCTGGGCACTGCTACTTGACCACCACCTGCTGCCTTCACAGGTGTACTGGCAGGAAGCTGAAATGGAAGCAGAACAACCAACATGCAATGCTGGCACTTCAGGTGTTAGCCTAGCTTGCTGAGCCACAAAGCCAGCCCCTGCTGCTGATGAGACTTACTTCTTCAGTCTTTTTAGCAGAGCTTGGGGATTGAAATGAGATTAACATCTGTAAGTCAATATGACATGGCTAACAGCTGATTTAGAAAGAGCAAGTTTGGGGCCCGGTGGCATGGCCTAGTGGCTAAAGTCCTCACCTTGAACGCACCGGGATCCCATATGGGCGCCAGTTCTAATCCCGGCAGCTCCACTTCCCATCCAGCTCCCTACTTGTGGCCTGGGAAAGCAGTCGAGGATGGCCCAAAGCCTTGGGACCCTGCACCCATGTGGGATACCCAGAAGAAGTTCCTGGATTCTGGCTTCGGATTGGCATAGCATCGGGCATTGTGCTCACTTGGGGAGTGAATCATTGGATGGAAGATCTTCCTCTCTGTCTCTCCTCCTCTCTGTAATAAATAAATAAATCTTAAAAAAGAAAAAAGAAAGAGCAAGTTTGGAGATACAAACCAGATATGAATAATAAGGAGGAAATTATCTCAACAACATCACGTGAGAAGCTTTTAGTATTGTAGATTCCACTGTGTAGTCAAAGCAATGATTTATGGGACATGCTGGTTCTGCAAGGAGTGGGAACCTGGACTCCAGGAAGCTATGGAGTAGTAGGGCTGCTGTCATGCTAAGAAGCTTCCAGATCAGCAGAATGGGGGTTTCCAGGGGAGATGGAGAGGGACAGGGGAAGTTGGGGAGCTACTGCTTGGTGTGCAGAGTCTTGATTTGGGAAGAGGAAAGGAACTGGAGATGGATGGTAGCAATGGTTATGCAACAACATGAAAGTTTGGTTAGAGCTATAAGGAAAGAAGAAACAGGGCACAAAGTCACAGGCAAACCAGGTGCACTCAGCAACAAGCTCACACGGGACTCACTGCCACATAAATGCACAGCTAGGGGCTCAGCTAAAGCTGGGCTGACAAGATAGTGGGAAGCAAGCTTGGGAGTCATGAAGAGAGCCTGGGAGTGCTGCGGGTTGGAGTTGAGAGCTTAGACAAGACTGTTGGGATAGTGGGGAGAGTTCAAATTGATGGCTGGGCCCTTCAGATAGTGATGTGGAGCAAGGCAAAGTATGGCAGGGTATGCCAGGGCTGGTCTAGGCAGGGCAGAGAAAGAGAGGCCTGCTTGCTGGCATGCACATGAGAGGTCAAAATGGATCTAAGATATTTGCCCTTGCTCCATCAATATGGGTAAATGATGTTATGTCGACTTTATGACAACCACCAAACAGACTACAAGAAAGAGTTTAGGAGACTATTCAATCCCACATAAGGGTATGGAGTTAAGCAGCTCCTAGGGATACTTGGCAGGCCTCCTTCTGAGACACCTGTGTCTGGGCTTGTAATCTGTCCTCTCTTTGTTTCTACCTTTATGAACATGTAAAGATAAGCTTTTTTGGAGGGCAGCTTGGACAAATGGCTCTAAATATACTTTAGAAAAATTAATAATCTAAGAAAACTCACAAGCACAGAGGAGCTGGAGAGCTTGGCTGCTGCAGGGAGCCTGTGGGCATCCTCACATGGTGACAAAGGAATCAACAAATGGCAAACCCAGTGTACAGGGGCCTGAAGCCTACCATGGAGGGAACAGGAAGGAGTGGGGCTGGGAACAGGGAGGGTTCCTATGAGGACGGTTAAGGCCCCCGTCTCCCTTGGCTGTGTATCAGTGGGGCCAAGACCAAGGCAAGCTCATGGGCCAAGAGGGTCACATTGACCTGCTCACTACCAGTCTCCTTGGAAACTTTCTGCAACCTTCAGAGACAAGGGGGTGGGATGAGGCAGGGACTCCCGGAGTCTCCTGAAGCAGTTGATAGCAGGTGCAACAGGCACTGGGCTAGGATATCTCATGCTGGAGGGCATCACAAGCAGCTCTTCGAGATGGGCAGCCCTTTCCAGGCCCCAGCAAGGCAATTTCCCTAGATAGACCTTCTCCAAGCAGGAGAGGGCAGAACGCAAGGAGAAGTCCCCAGAACCACTGAGGAATGGAACCATAGGGTCTTATGCAATGGCAGTTTCCATTCGAGCAGCCTCCCCCCACAGCTGACACTCCACTGAGGTCTCTGTCTTATCTCATCCAAGACATGACAGTCCAGTGGTCAGTCGCTCAGCTGCAATCAGATGGAACTGGTCGCAATTGCAAGCAACAGCTGTGGGGCCTGCAGCAAATTTCTCAACCTCTCTGAGTCACAGTTTCTTCATTGTATGTGTGATCTTAAATTCCACAGTATTCACCACATTGCCCCCTTGGAGCCACTTTCAATGACTGGGCCTGCAGGAAGGAGCCAAGAGGAACAAAAACCTTGCAGAGTTTTCAAGTCAGGCCACACTGGAACTGAATCCCTATAATGTAAAAGCATGACCTTTCTCCTGGCCCCAGGTGTGCTTGTCTTTCCTCCAAAAAAAGCAATTCACTAAATTGAGGATGGGCCACAACCAATCCTACAAGGTTCCAGCCACAGATCAGAACCTGGATGACCCCTGGCTATCAAGAGGGCTTCCTCTGGAGTAAAGTCCTGGAGGAAATGTAACTACATTCATTGAATCCCAGATGAGCCAGAGCGCATCTGATCATCATAAATTCTCTAAAGAGCATGTTATTACTGACCAGTCAAAGGAAAGATCATGGCATCACTGACCAATCAGGAACCGTGCACACATGTGCCTCTCAATCTGTAAGAACTTTCACCCCTAACTCCTTGGGGCTAAGCAATAGCTGCCCAGCTCATCACTCTGTGCTTTGCAATACATGCCGGCTTTCTTCCATCACCTGATATTAGAGATCGACTTTGCACGTCGGGCAAGCAGATCCGGTTGGGGGGCTGGTTCTACAGAACAAGCTTGATGTGTTTGCAGAGTTAGCCTCAGACAGAGGCTCCTCATGTTCCTCACCTCACCCTGACCAGGGACAGGCACTCAAGAGCTTAGGGATCATGAGCCAGGCCTGATTTCCCATGCTCCTCAGGCAAACTAAGAGGTTAGGGAGCCTTGATCAGAAGTGCCAGACTCCAGGCAACCACAGGAGTTTGTGTTTTGCAGGTGCCGGCACCAGGAGACCCTAGACTCCTTCCATCCTGGCTCTCCCTCCAGCAGGTGCACACAGGAAGGAAGCAGATGAGCAGGGGTGCTGAGAAAAGTGGGGACGGGGAACACCTGCTTCATGATTGGAATTAGAGGCAGGCCAAGGCACACCCTGGGATATACTAAATGCCACCGAATGGCTCACCTTTAAAGGATTCATTTCATGTTCTATAAATTTTACATCAGGTGCCAAGAAACATGGGATCTGTAGCTAACAGAAGGAGCAAAGGGTCCAGGGCTAAGAGGATATGGAGGGACAAGAAGCTGAGGACTGGCCAGGGGAAAGTTGGAAGTGGGTTCAGGAGACAGACTTGGATCCCATGGAGCCTAGGGGATGAAGAAGTAGGCAAGCCACTACAGTGTTGTGGGGAAACCTGGGAGTCACCCACTTCCTCCCTGCCTGCCAGTTCCTGGTGCAGTGCCAATGTGTGGGGTGGATGGGGCAGGGTCTTAGTCCTTCTAGCTGTTGAAGAATGGCAGCAGGGCCCGGCGTGGTAGCCTAGTGGCTAAAGTCCTTGCCTTGCATTTGCCGGGACCCCATATGAGCACTTGTTAATGTCCCACCTGTTCCACTTCCCTTCCAGCTTCTTGATTGTGGCCTGGGAAAGCAATAGAGGATGGACCAAAGGCTTGGGCCTTACACCCACATGTGGGACCTGGAAGAGGCTCCTGGCTTTGGATCTAGGCTCATCTCTGGCGTTTGTGACCACTCGAGGATTGAACTAGTTCATGGAAGGTTTTTCTCACTGTCTCTCCTCTCTGTAAATCTGACTTTCCAATTTAAAAAAATACAAAAAAAAATAAATGTTAGAACATCTTTTTATATTATCTTAGAAGCCACAAAAAGGAGCTTCAAGATGTTCAAGGGAAACTTGTATAATGAAAAATTATGCATGAATTCCAAAATTATTTGCACCAAAAAAGTCATATCTTTCATACCTTTTTCCACATATCTTTTGAAGTACCTTCACATAATGGATGTTTCAACTTAAATATGTATATTTACAATTTTTCTTTTAATGCATTCTTTTACTTATTTGAAAGATAGTGATAGAAAAAGAGAAGGAGATCCTCCATCCACTGGTTCATTTTCCAAAAGGTCTCAACAATAAGGGGATGGCAAGCCTAGAGCCAGGAGTAGGTAACTTCTTCCAGGTCTCCTACATGGGTGCAAGGGCCCAAACACTCGGGCTTTCCCAGGCACATTGTCAGGAAGCTGGATCATAAGTCGAGCAGTTAAGATAGGACCCATGCCCATATGGGATGCCAGCATTGCAGGTGGCAGTTTTACCCACTATGCCACAATGCCAGCCCCCAATTTTTCTTCTAAAAAAAATACATCTCCAAGGATACTTGCATGCAAAACCAAACTCCTTGAATAGATAAATAGGGCTTCATTAAAACTATTTTTTTAAAAATCAGAACTAAAACGAAACACCTAATTGGCTTAACTTCAAATATTGCTTTTTGAAATGTAAAGAGTATTAAAAGATTCGTGTAGCTACAATAAAAGATGAAAGAAGTCTTTGACTTCGATATCTTAAAAAAGAATATAGTGTTTTGCATTTGCTAAGACTGAAAACAATGAACCGGAGACAGCAACTTTTTTTTGATGACTGTTATGCCTCTTGATGCTGTTTTGGCTTGGCTGGTGTAATGAAGGCAACTTTAATCCAGATCACACACATCTCTCATCTGCTGTTTAAAACAGATAAAGGCACAAATTTTAAAACTTATATATGATTACAGCCACATGCGGGGAAATAAGATAAGAAGCCAAAAGTTGATTCTGAATGCTTACCAAACATAGCACCAAGTCTGAGTTAACACAGCTTAAGTGGATATAACTATGGCTTCACTAGAATTTTCATCTCTTGGCAAATAGAAGGGCCTCCGTTTCCAACTGGACTTAGCTGACAATCTGTAATAAGTAATTCCCCATTCATCTAAGGGCCTCTCCTTCATGTGGCATTTTTGGAAGCTGTCTCAAGTCACTTTGTTTTATGAACGACCAAAATGCCAAAATAAAATTTTATTAGTACATACTCAGAACCACATTTGTCAAATGAAAATCACAAAAATTTTGGCAAATCCCCTTTCCAAGTGTTGCATCAGAGTGTACAGAGTTGGTTTCATCTTTGTAAATAGCCTCTCATCCTTTGTGGGGTAGGCAGCTAGTTCAATCAGGAGCTTGGATGCCACTCCCCCACCAACACCTAGGTCCCTCCTGCCCACCTGTAATGTTCACCTGTCATCACCTGGAACCTGAGAGAGGGTGGCATTGCATTTTTGCATAACCTCGCAAGCTCCTATAAAGGCCCATGATACGGAGGGGCCCTCTCTTGGTCCTCTGCTTCCTGTCACTCCTGGTGCTCCAACTCTTGGCCTCCTCAGTACCTGCATGCTCTGTGGCTTCCGATGAACATTCTCTGAGGACAGGTAGCCCCTGAGCATGGTCCCTGATGTCTGTACTCCTCACCTCCTGGTCACTGCTTGGGTAGGACAGTAAAGATGTTAATGCTAAGATACTTTGTATTTCTAATTTGTGTACTTTTAAGAGTTCTAAGAGAGGTGAGTCCTAACAGTAATGGAATGTGGGCACAGGCACCAGGGAAAGGTGAATGTCTGTAGCTTTGTAAGTGTGTTCAGGTTGCTTGCTGTCTGTCTCTTAAGATAATTTATATTGCTGGTGAAGTTGGAACATAGGTCTTCAGTTTAACAGAAGTACTTCAGGATAATGACCATTTTGTTCTTCTCAGGGTTTTGATTCCAACTGGAATGTCACACGGACTTATCATTTGTTAACTTCTAATGGACTCTATTATCACCAGGCTTGGTTAATAAAGACTCCTAAACACACCCTAGACTTGTCTGGCATGATCTCACTCACAAGCCACAACACATTGATAGAGAAATAAGCTGTATGGGACAGAAGGTACTTGTTGGGGCATGTGCTGCACAAGGACATGGATGTGATGAGGACCCATGAGACTGCAATGGAGCAGAAGCATTTTTGTCACCTGTGACATCATGGATGTCATAATCCAGACACAGTGCAAGACTCAGGTAGCCACACCTCCTTTAGTGTCAGTCATAGAAAAGCATATCTAAGACAATTATATGGAGGATATGATATAGGAAAATGACAAATGACTATATTACCAGTTTATGAATTTACTATTCTTTTATGGAGTACACTATTTATGCTTTAAAAAACATAAAAACTATTACAAGATAACATGACATGCTCTGCCACAGTTGCAGGGAATTCGACGTGAAACATGGCAGCAACCTCATTTCTTGTCTCACATGAAAGAAGAATTTTTATGCGGAAGACTCTAGGTTGCAAAACGGGATTTATTTACAAAAGGGACAAAGAGGACTCCTGCCATAGTGACAGGAGGGAACTTTAAGGAAGGAAAAACCCAAGGAAATGGTGGAAATGGTATGCTTTTTTAACAGCATTTCAAAGGAGTCCCTCAAAGGGCAAAAAAGAGGAAAAAACTTACTCATCATGGGCAACAACATAGCACCTTGTCCAGAAGGACACTGTGAGGGTGGGGCTGGGAGGGGAATTGCTGTTGCTTCTGTCTTTTCGTTCCCCTTCAAGGGGAGAACATGCTCTTGGAAGGGTGAGAAACACAATTTTATATTTTAAAAGGTAATTTCACCTGGAACCAATGACCTTAACTGTCTACTATCCCATCTGACTCCCCACACCAGCACCATCCTCCAACAAGTTTATAGCATCACTTGATTTTCTCTTGTGCATGATTTAATCTCATGTTCTTCTCATAACAAAATGATATTCCCCTAAGCATCTAAAATCTGCTGCTCATGTTGCCAGTGAGAGGCCACAGGGAGTGACTGATGTGGAAACCAAGTTCATGAATGAAGGACCATGCAGGTGGCATTAACCAGTCAAGTCCATTCTACCATTGCTTTGTTCCTGAAGAACAACTCAAAAGTGATGGGAGCTGAGAAAGGATGCGCTTCCTGTAGAAGGATAATTAGTTGGATCTGTAGGAAGAAAATTGATTAAGAGAAGACATTGGGAAACCTTGCCAATGTAGAGCCATGGCCAGCTGCAATAGGCTCTGGGAGCACTTGGTGTGAAAATGCACTGCCCAGGAACTCGCTTAATCATCAGGTCTAGCTTATAAAACAGAGAGGCGATTCCAGGCAAGAGTGTGGAAACTCCCATAGTCTCAAGTCAACTTCCACTTGCCATTGATATGTAAGTTCCTCAAACCCTCCTTCCCTATGCCTATGTGACTCTCAGCTTTTAAAAGTCTGATGCTGGGCCTGGCGGCATGGCCTAGTGGCTAGGGGCCTCACCTTGAATGCACCGGGATCGCATATGGTCGCCGGTTCTAATCCCGGCAGCTCCACTTCCTCTCTCTCTCTCTCTCATCCTCTCTGTATATCTGACTTTGTAATAAAAGTAAAATAAATCTTTAAAACAATAAAAATAAAAGTCTGATGCTGTTAATAAACTTTGGCTACTGACCATCAGGCAATAGTCCACGTGTACGATTATCAGCTCCATGCACCAAGTCCATCATTGTCGACAGTGAACATCTTCCCTGAAGGCAACGGGACTAACATTTGGGAAGGGCCCACATCAGATGTGGATAAATTTCCAGCAACCTAGACTAAAAGGCAGACACAAAAGCCCCCCACCCTCTCTGCACCACAAGGATCTTAGCCAAAGCAAACATTTGTTTATGATGTTGACAGTGAGCACTGGGTCTCACAGTGATGTTGAGTGGACTGCTACCTCTGGGTGGTCTGTAGGATTCAGGGATCATTATTCATCAGAAAATATGAAAAGTGAGTGCTGAGGTTGCAAGTGTTGATGGGAAGGCAGCTGAAGAATATTTGGAAACTCTAGACCAAAATATTTCAGAGGACAATTACTTCCCAGAGCAAATCTTCAATATGGATGGAACCCCTGAATTCTGGAAATGGATGCCCAGAAGCACTGCGGTCTACAAGATGTCACATCAGGGCCAAGATTCAATGCTTGGAATTATATTTGTGTAGAAAAAAAAAAGGAGAGAAGGTCCGGCTCCATGGCCTAGTGGCTAAAATCCTCAACTTGAACGTGCCAGCATCCCATATGGGCACTGGTTCTAATCCTGGCGGATAGTTCTGTCTCTCCTCCTCTCTGTATATCTGACTTTGCAATAAAAATAAAATCAATCTTAAAAAAAAAAAAAGAAAGATAAGTTTGAAAAAAAAAAAAGACAGTGTTATAGTCTTACAATCTTGCTTGGGGATAAGGTTGCAGGTTATGCACAGAACCCCCTTAGGATCTGCCACAGCGAGATCTCCAGAGCCTCTAGGTCCATCAACACCACACACTGCCAGAGGAAGCAACAAGAAGTCATGGACAGAAATGGGGGTGGTGGGGAGAGTGATCCACACAGTGGCTTAGCATGCTGAGCCTCCACCCTGCGGCACCAGCATCCCACATGGGCATCAGTTTGAATCCAGGCTTCTCTACTTCCCTCCAGCTCCCTGCCTAAGGTGTTTGAAAGCAGCAGAGAATGGCTCAAGCCCTTGGGCCCATGATCCCATGTGGGAGACCTGGAAGAGTCTCCTGGATCCTCGCTTCAGAGCAGTTCAACTCTGGCCATTATGGCCATTCGGGAAGTGATGAAAGATCTCTCTCTACCTGACTACCCTTCTCTGCCAATCTGCCTCTCAGACAAAACAAAAATCAAACAAGGAAACAAGAAACCACAGATGAGCCTGTTGCTTTTCCAAGGTGTTCCCCTGAAATGTTGTGCCAGTGAAATGGAATATTGCTTGGAGATTAACACAGCTTGCAAAATTTTGCTTTTTGTTGATAATGCTCCTGCCCATGCTATCATAGGCGATCTTCATCCCAAGATCAGTGTGCTATATCTTCCCCCAACACCATCTTTTTGAACCAACCAACAGATTAAGGCGTAAGAGCAGCTGAAGAGGGCCACACCCAAGCTACCGCTGCAACATAGACGCCCGTGCCATTCTGTAAAGACCAGTATCTGTTACAGCATCATGAATTGTGCTACACTTGGGAAGACATCACAGGGGGTGTGAATGACAGCGGGAAGAACACCTTGAGAGATTCGTCCACGACCACAGAAGATTTGCCAAGAATGAGAAAGTTGACCAAACTAGAGCCAGAAACTCAATCTAGGCCTCCCATGTGGACAACAGGAATCCAATTCTTTGAGCCCTTAGCCTTGCCTCTGCAGCAGCGGGAAGCTGGGGTTATGAACCAAAGCCAGGGATTGAACCCACGTACTCTGCATGCATGCATCTCATCTGGGATCTTAACCACTAAGCTGTAAGTCTACCTAAGAAAAATATTTCTTAACCTAATTCCATTCATTGCTTTCTGGATTGTTGTATTGCTTTGATAGAAAAGAAACTGCTTCTGCTTTCAATATAAGCTGTATGTTTTTTTAAATTAATATGTAAAGTTTGTGGTTTTTTAAAAGAAGATTTATTTATTTTATTGGAAAGTCAGGTTACAGAGAGAAGCAGAGACACAGAGAAAAGATCTTCTGTCTGTTGGTTCACTCCAAGTGACTGCAGTGCCCAGAGCTGAGCTGATCCAAACCCAGGAACCAGGAGCTTTTTCTGGGTCTCCCATATGGGTGCCAGGTCCCAAGACTTTGGGCCATCCTCTACTGCTTTACAGGTGTCAAACAGGGAGCTGGTTAGGAAGTGGAGCAGCTGGGACACGAATCAATGCCCATACAGGATCCTGGTACATGCAAATTGAGGATTTAGCTATTAAGCTATGGTTTTGGGCCCAAATGTTTGTTTTAAGGATTGAAGTTTCATGTCATTTCTCTGGTCATCTTTCAAAATTGTCCTTTCATTGGGCACAGGACATGAGATGTTAACTGTGTCAGCAGAAATCAAGATGTACCCGTTTCCTGTGTTGTGTGTCCTCTGTGCATTGCAGGCTAATCAAAAAGTACCTTCCAGAAATACTGTATGTTTGATACTAAGGCATGAAAAGTCGATCTCTGGAAGGAAGTGGTGACAGCAATCAGCTTGGAAGGAATCACTCAGATCTGAAATCTACGCGAAGTAGACAAGTAAGCTAAAGAGGTGGAAGATCAGCAAGAATAATGTTAGCAAATGATAGTTTCTTCCTTTACCCAGGTGATCTTTCTTGAAGCAATCAAAAGCAGTCATCCTTAGCAACGAAACTCAAAAAGATGATTCTACTATTTGGTGACTCTGAAACTTTGGGGAATTAAAATCCTGAGGTTGTGTCTGGTGCCAGGGTGCAGGGGTGCGGTGCTCAGGTGCCAGTGTTTGCTAATAGAAGTCCTCTCCAAACCTGGGATCCTCCCAACACTTGCTTACTCAAGGAAATCTTTTAGGACTCAGGTCCCAAAGAGAGATATCTTCCAGGGCAAGGTTGCTTCAGAGGGCACCAGGTCAACTCTGCTACTTTGTCAGAACTGTGAGAGGAAATGTCACAGAATAGGATGAAAGCAGAGGTGCTGCTTAATGCTTCGCCCTTCTTCCCCTAGTTCAAATGGTAGCAATAAGGAAGTGACAGTGCTGGATTCTGGAAAAATCTCAAAACCAAGTTCAATGACTCTGTCTGAATGTGTATTTCCCTCATTCTTGACAGTAGCATAAGCATGGATCTCATGAATAAGATGTAAATGTTTGTGGCATTACACAACTACAGATGTTTTTCGTGATATTCCCTGGTTGATTTCTGGGGTCACACTCAAAGATACACACTATATGTGAGGTCTGTTGAACATTATACAAGGAAAACACACATTTAACAAGTTACAGCTATTTGTGTTACTATCATTTGCTCCCATTATGGATTGCCTGTAAAGCAAAAGTCTAGAGTGAAACATTTACTCACAGTTTGGGAGCTATCATTGCACCATACTGCGCGGTATCTGAGAAGAAGATAAGAAAAATAGTGTTAGCTCTGTTGAAATCAATTGATAATTGCATGAGCAGTTGAAACAGTTGCAGAGTCATGTCAATTACCCAAGTAGGTTAGAGTAGAAAGAGAAACATTCACTTTCTACTTTCTCCTTTTAGCTTTCCCCATTCTGAGTTTCCTAAATAGCCGATGTGAAAAGGGGGCCATTTTCTTAAATAAGCGGAAGCTGAATCAAGGAGGTTTTGTGGACTTCTGCAGAATCTTCTCCTTCCCTGTCAACAGAGCAGCTCGAAAAGGAGAAATAGGTTTGCTTATACACTTCCTGCTTACTAAAATAAGTAAAGAGGAACAAAACAAACACAATAACCACAAAAAGGTGTACCGATGAAGCAGTTCCTGTTTGCTAAGCAAAGTCTGAAGAGATTTCATGTAATTCCTTCGACCAAGGGAAGCAGAAAAGATATCTATGCTTAATTTTATACATGAGTACCTTGAGGCTGAAGAGTGTCGGGATCCACTGAGTGTGTAGGACTGGCCAAAGGCAGAGCTGAGATTCCAAACTCAGCCTGCCTCTCCCAAGGCGAACTTCCCCACAGCTCTGTAGAACCACAATGCTTCACAGGTTAAGAAAAGCAGGAAGAACAAAATTGGGTTCTGCCCTGAGATTTGGGGCAGCAGTGGAGAATTTGCTAATCAAACAACGCAAGATTGAGAGCTTTCCAACTAGTGAAGCACGGGAGAAAACAAAGATACAATCAGGGAAGGTGTAACGGTCCTTCTAATGATTGTGTGAACATGATCGTATGTCTGATCTGTTGGCACAGGATGTTGGTGAGAGGTGTGCCAGGAAGAGACCTTGCTGGCTTGCAGGGTGTAGAAATAGAATTGTCCCTGGGTGTGTGTGGGGGGGAGGGTCACCGCATTTTTCCTCTTTACCTTCTCACTAGTCAAGGAGACAGTCAGCGGTAGGCCTATTTCCTGAAGACAGCATGAAACATACAAGTTGCCCAACACCCCTCTCCCTTCCTAGCTTTGGGTCGCAACCACAGAAGAGCAAAGCATTCTTGAACAGAGACCTTGGAAAGAAAAACTTGGGGATCCCTAACCACGCTTGTCCTAAAGCACATATGAAATGCAGGGATCCCTAGCCATGCGTCTCCTGAAGCTCATATGAAGGCACTTGGAAAAGCCTGTGCAAAAACGGAATGAAAATCAATGTTGAAACTTGCTTTTCTACAAATGAATTTTTTATGAGCATTTGGAGCCATCTGTATGCACAAGGATTTCAATTACTTTTTTTTTTCTGCAAAATATGCTTCCTTTCCTCATTCCCATGAACTCTGTGAAGTACCTTCATGTCCACGCCTGCACTTCATCCTCTAAAAGCCATAGGAAGGTGCTGTTGCTGATACTGTTACAGTGTTCCAGTGAGATCCGCTTTGTCCAGTTTTGTCAATTGCTTTGTCTCATGTGTCCGGAAGAGTGCCTGCCAAAGACCGGTGTTCTTGATCAGGGGTTATGTTGACCATGGGTTGCATTCCCACCTAAAGATGAAGAAACTTAAGGACAGGCAGGTGAAGCATTTGCTCCAGCATCTATACTAGCAGCCTGGGAGATTCAAGAACATTCCCACCTGGGATGGGCCAAAACTGAGTAAGGAAGAGTGCTGCATGCGCTGGGATTCGTTTGTGCAGAACAGGAAGAAATAACTGCATTGGGCATTGGGTAACTGGAGGTTTAGGAAGCACCATCAGGCATTAAAGTGCTGTATTTGGGCCAGAAAGGAGCAGAGAACAACATATGCAAAGGCCATGTACATAAGGATGGGGCAGCCACTTGCACGGTTAACCAAGATCAGAAGCCTGCTTCTTTCCCAGTGATGAATTATTTTGTTTTCCCTCAGCCAAGGGAATTAGTTATAAAGCAGAAAATTATTATAGTGAATAAAGAAAGGGCTATTTCGTGCATAGCTGAATTTAATTTTTTAAACTTGAAGAAGTCTTTTTTTTATAGACAGGCAGCATTATATACAGGAAGAAAAGTATAAAATATGTCATCATAAGAACCAAGCTTTAACCTGCCTTTTTCCATCAGAAATCATTGGGAAATGTATTTAATTTTCTTAAGTCTCCATTTCTTGGTCTCTAAAATGAGGATTAACAATGATTGGAGTGGATGCAAAGTAATATTTGTTCTTGAAGATTTTGTTTGAAAGGCAAAGATACAGAAGTAGAGGGAGAAGGACAGAGATCTACCATCCAGTGGTTCATTTCCCAAAGAGCTGCATTCTCTCAGGCTTCACTAGGCTGAAGCCAGGAGCCTGGGCCTCCATCAGCTGGGTCTCCCACTGGCTTGGCTGGAACCCAGGCACTTTTTAAAAAATGTAAATTAAGAGTGAAAAGAGAATAAATGTGTCATTTTGTGTAGCTCCCACTCACATTCTATTTACACTTGATTTTTGACTTACATACTCATAAGTATTTTTGGAGGGGGTTGAGAGGTTATACTCAAGCATTTAGAAAGTCAGATTTATTTTCATCTCGTGTACTTATAATAAAGTTAAAAAGCACTTTAGAAACAACAGCTGTCCCTTAACTGATAAGTTTTTCTTGCTGCCAGTGAGGATGCTGTTGTGAAAGCCTGCCTGTGATTAAAATGATTCTTGGGTGATCCACAGGCTGCCTCTCACACAGGCAGTTTTTTATTGGCTCTTTTCACTGCACTGGCCTAATATTACATGCAGCTGCTATTAATTTCTGCACAAGGGAAGGCAAGGGAATGTAAAAAACAAATTTCATAAAAGAATATGCACGTGTTGCTACTTTGAATTACCAACTTCAACATGTCTTGGAATCCTCACTCCAAGTTTAAACAATATGCTCTTCCGAGAAATGACTGTAAACAGATTTTTCCACCAGCGATGCAAATGTAAAAGGTGCCTGTGAGAATGGGAGTCGTAAAGAAGCAGAAATTGGAATCGTTCAGTCATTAAGTATGGTGTATTAGTGCCCATGGCATGCCTGGCACCTCTTCGGACTGAACCTTCAGTAAGAAACAAAACAATTGAGGTGCTTGCCCTTATGGAATTCTCATTCTCTAGAGGAGAAAGAGAACAAACCAATAAAATATTATACTAGCTTTGTAGCCACTGCAAAGGACACCCACAGAGCAGATCAATCACGAGACTGGGAAGTGTGTTCTGGTGAGAGGTGGCAGCAGAGGACTCTCCGAGAACGCCTGGTTAAAAGAAGGAAACAATTTCTGTGTGGATCTTAAACGAATGTGTATTTGAACCCCTGGTTTCTCCTGCTCCAGGAGCTCATGACAAATGACCAGAAGTAAATGGGCACAGAGCAGTAACCACACGGGTGCAACTCTAACTTCGACTTTAGCCTGCACACAAACCTTTTGGATTATTCACACACAGATCTTGTGCTGTGTGAAGGCATCCCAGGAGTTGGCAGGCTTACACACGTAGGACAGGTAGGACATTCACGTTTCATCTAAGGACTGAGAGAAGAGATGGAGGTGGAACTGAAGTGGCTGCTTTAGTCATTGGCGGTGACTCGGTGACTATCATCACAAAAACCAAGTTGCAGCCACATCCTCATCCACAGGAGAGACCAGAGACCCCAGAGCCAACACAGAAGTAAGTCATACTGCTGAGCTCTATGCAGGTTTTGAAAATTAGATATTCTTTATTCTTGAAAGTTTAGCTTTTATTACTGATATGTCCTGTCTGTGATTGGGTGGTTGTTTTGTGACCTATTTCACCATTTTCCTGACTCTCATCTTAGTTCATGATCATGTGGAAATCCAGTGATAATTTCTAAGAGAAATACAAATGCATGAGATTTTTTTAAAACCCCATTTAAATGAATTTTTTACAAAGTGGACAAGTACTAAAACAAAATTCTGTCCTGATCAGGGGTTGTGATTTCTTCCAGAATTTTCCCCAAGTGATCTTTCAAAGTTGAAAAGAATTTCATTTCATGCTTAATTTCCTTTTCTTCTTTTTAAACTCCAGGGAATTTATTGACAATGTTTTCGATTATCTTACAGAATGCTTTGTTGGTATCTCCGTGTTTCGCCAAGAATCACATTCTAAAATCATTTGGTTTCAGAGAGAGCTCCAGAAGTTTGCCCTAGGCTAGAAATTTGAACTCATCGTTCCGGAGGCATATTTCAATTCTTTTTCTTGCTTTTCCTCTAATACGAGGCACCCATTCAAAGTCATTCAGTTATACTTATCAGAGATCTCTGTTAGAAAAACAGACATAGCAGCTTGCTGATTCAAAATTAAACATCCAGTGTTTTGCTTATATCAATAACCTGATCAGTTAACCAAAACTTTTCTTTCTCGATTTTGTTTTAGAATTTACCTCTAATCTGGGCAGCTTTTCCAGAACTGGAATAGGAATGTCCAGGTGTCCTGTGACGTGAAGAAAATTAACATTTTTCTTAACCACTAACTGTCAGGACCAAGAGAGTGTTGTTATTTCATGGCAATATGTGCCTGAAATCCCGATGCAAACTTCAGCACTTCACAAGAATGTTGTCTGAATACAGTTTTTGTATTTTGTAAACAGTCACTGGGAGGGCAGACATTGTGTCTGTGCCGGTACATTGTATGTAGGTTGATTATCAAACAAGTTAAGATGTAGCAAAGAAGAGCTGTTACCAAGTTCACAAACAACCTTAGTTTTTATACATCAGACTCACAGGTTATGCACAATTCCTAACTATATAAAGATTGTGTGGGGATGTGAAATTCCCAAGTCTGTTTCAATTCTCCATGTCTTTTTTTAAGAAGAGCTCAACTTGGCTGGTGTTTTGGGATGGATTGTAAAATGGCAAATATTTAATTCCTTACTTGTAAGTATTGTTGTCATTAAAATTGATCCCTCAAATTTAGTTGCTGCTAGTTGCTGTGCTCTTTGTCAAGGCGGCTAACACTATTGACTGCTGTCCCAGCAATTGTTCCTTTTCCAGCAAATTAATTTTGGATTTTTCCTAGCGGTCAGACACAGAGGACTTAAATTTTTAAGACGTTTTATTATGACCTTACAGAGATGTTCTTGGTAGATGATCAGCTTAGTCCAACGTAAACAGTTTCATTATGATAGTATTTTGTGAATGACCTTGTTGAAGTTGCCTCTGGGATTGAGACACTGATGTTTTTGTTGCTTATCAGTTGAAATATGTCAGTATTATTTAAAGTAAAAATAACCACACACCCAAGAGAAAGAACAAGTTTCCAAGACTTTTCAAAAAGTTTCCAAGAACTTTCAAAAACACAAGTGTTTGCCATTTAGCTAATGTTCAAAATCTTCTGAGGTTGATGGCTATATCTAGTGAAGTTGATATATGAGCCATCACTGCTGCCTCCTTGTGGCCGTGGTCGGCATTAGCAGGAAATTGGAGTCACATTCACATCAACTGTTAGTTCAAAGGGCTACACCCCATTTGAAGTTGAAAATCAGATTTGCATGGCTTGTTTTGAGTTTCAAATGTAGATAATTAGCTGGATTGCAAAAAGGGTAGTTTTATCTCTTCCTCGCTGCTTCTTAAACATTATTATAAGATAAAACTGTTATGTTATTGAGTTGACTGTGCTGAATAGCAGGACTAACGTGGGATTAGTATTACCCCTGACACGAACGGAAAAGCTTCATCCTCACATAGAATTGGGCTACGTTTTAAGCATAGATTCTTCATTGGGTTAAACAAATTTTCTGCTGTTCTGAATTGCAGAAAGCTATCCGCTTCTGAACCTCAAACTCAATAACTTTAACAAAAGACTTTTTTTTCTTTTTGACATTCACTATTTTTTCCTTTTGTATCACTTACTATCTACCGAGATGATGGTATGGTATATAGTTTAAATCTTTTACTCCATTAATGTAATTTCTTTTTTCAAAGATCTATTTATTTTTATTTGAAGAGCAGATTTGCAGAGAGAAGGTGAAATAGACAGAGACCTTCCATGAGCTGGTGTACTCCCCAAATGGCTGTAATGGCTGGAGGTAGACCAATCCAAATCCAGGAGCTAGGAGCTTCTTCTGGGCCTCCCATAGATGCAGGGGAGAGCTGGATCAAAGTAGAGCAGCGGGGACTGAACTGGTGCTCATATGGGATTCTGGTGCCGCAGGTGGCAGCCATGGAGCCCTTACTCTGTTATGATGATGCGGAGTAGCCAATCAGGCCCTGGTTTTATGGAATACATCTTTTAAGCGACCATCTGTGGGAAGGACTTTTATTCTCTCTTACTCGGAAGAAGCTAAGCCTCTAGCTGGCCACCACTGCCTCGGGACCGGAGGTTCTGCTTACCTAAGCATTTTGCTTCAGTATATTTTGATCTGGGTTATGTTTATCTTGCTTCTAAGCCTAACTATACATTCCTTGATTTTCCTTTGGATATTTTGTTTTCCATCCTTATGTGTTGCAGCAGGACGACCTTATCAAGCACCATGATATCAGGGAGCCGGTGCCAATAATATTACCCCAAATAGCAACAGAGCCTCCTCTCGGGCGGGAGCCATCTGCTCTCTTCCTGCCTTCCCACACTCCTTGCTATCCTTCTTTCATCTCTCTCTATCCTTTTGCATGTATTCCATGTGTCAGGCACTGCAGTGGCACTCTACCTACACCAGTGTCATTGTCATTGTAGAGGTGAGACAAGGGACCTGGCATAATGGCTCAATTGGCTAATCCTGCCCTTGCATGATCTGGGATTCTGCATAGATACTGGTTTGTGTCCTGGCTGCTTCCTGGTTGCTTTACTTCACATCCAGTTCCCTGCGTGTGGTCTGGGAAAGCAGTCAAGGATGACCCAAAGCCTTGGGACCATGCACTTGTGTGGGAGACCTGGAAGAAGCACCTGGCTCCTAGCTTTAGATTGGCTCAGCTCTGGCCATTGTGGCCATTTGGGGAGTGAACCAGTGGACAATAGATCTTTCTGTCTCTCCTTCTCTCAGAAAATTTGCATTTGAGACACATCATAAATCCACAGAAAACGCCAGCATTGGGCCTGGAGTGATAGCGTAGTAGTTAAAGACCTCGCCTTGCACATGCCAGGATCCCAGATGGTTGCCGGTTCTAATCTTGGCGGCTCAACTTCCCATCCAGCTCCCTGCTTGTACCTGGGAAAGCAGTCAAGGATGGCCCAAAGCCTTGGGAATCTGCACCCGCATGGGAGACCTGCAAGAGGATCTGGGCTCCTAGCTTTGGATCACACAGCACTGGCTACTTGCGGTCACCTGGCGAGTGAACCATCAGACTGGAAGATCTTCCTTTCTGTCTCTCCTCCTCTCTGTATATCCGCCTTTGCAATGAATGTAAATAAAATCTTAAAAAAAAAACCAAAAGGCCAGCATTGCAGGTAGCAGCTTTATCCACTATGCTGTAATGCCAGCCTCCCCACTGCTCCACTTGTGTCCTGACTCTGTGGAATGACCTGGGAAAGTAGCGAAAGAGAGCTTGTGTTCCTGCCCTCCAAATACCAGGACCCAAACGGAGCCCCCGGTTCCTTGTTTTGACCTGGTCTGGACGCAGCCATATGCAACCACTGGGGAGGGAAACAATGGATGGAAGAACTGTTTCTCAGTTTGTATGTGTGTATTTCTCTTTCTGCCTTTCAAATAAATAAACAATTTTTAAAATGTGAGGAGAGGGCCCAGAGCAATAGCATAGTGGTTAAGTTCCTCGCCTTGCACACATCGGGAACTCATATGGGCGCCGGTTCTAATCCCGGCTCCCATCCAACTCCCTGCTTGCAGCCTGGGTAAGGAATTGAGGACGGCCCAAAGCTTTGGGATCCTGAAAGAAGCTCTGGGATCCTGGCTTCGGATTGGCTCAACTTCAACCCTTGCGGCTGCTTGGGGAGTGAACCAGAAGATGGAGGATCTTCCTCTCTGTCTCTCCTCCTCTCTGTGTATCTTCCTTTCCGATAAAAATAAATAAAGAGGATAAGGTCATATTCTGGACAGCACCCTCTGTGGCTCTGCTGAGTGTTAACTACGATTTCCTTACTGGTTTTTATTGACCCTACAAACATTTACTTGAAATTCCTTCTGTCCATTTTTATGCAAAGCTTTACGTAATAGAGAATCAGTAAATGTTTACAGCTGTGTAGGCCACCCCCAGCCCCACCCCCGGCCTCTGCCTGCTACCTGCTGAGTATGACTTACAGCTTACCTGGCCTACCACACAACTTCCAGCCCTGCGTATGGAACGTGACCTCTGACATGATTGCAAAGTCAACAGGAGTTCGGTGTGCCTTTAGCCAATCACAATGTCATGGGGCGGGGGGACTGAAAACGCCCTCCTCCCCTTCCTTTCCTTAACCTTTAAAACCTTGGGACTCGTGCTCAGTAAAGAGACACTCTTCAGCAGCTTGTCTCTGGGGGTTCCTCGCCCAAAGAACGTTGTTGCCTCGCCCTCGGTGACCTTGGAGCCTGCTGGCCAGGCTTAAACCCTGACACAGAGGCATTTATCTTTATTTGTTTTTCATGTTATGAAAGTATGTGCATATAATCTGAAAGACAATATTTTCCAAGTTTGGAATAGGGTAGCTGTTGACATCAAGGAACCAGACTTATTTCTCTATAGAAAGTATAATGATGCAAGAAACTAAAGGAATGTACAGCTTCATTACTGAATTATGACTCTTGAAAGAATGTTCCAGAAGAAAAGATAAGCATTTGTCAGAGGTCCATGGACCTGGGCCAAATCTTAGATTTAAGATATGTTTCCGGAGAATAGATAGCTTCCAAGCTATGCTGAAAATTTTAAAATGTCTTTCTTATTTGTGCAAAATACAGTAAAAAAAAAAAAAAAAAAAGTGGCCTAAGTGCAAATTAACAACAAAAACAAGGTTTTGTTTTCATGCACCATTCAGGAAATAGATACTGATACTTATGTGCTTTTTGCCTGAAAAAGTAAAAGATACATTTATTTTTATAAGGATTTATTTGTTTTTATTGTAAAGTCAGATATACAGGGTGGAGGAGAGACAGAGAGGAAGATCTTCCATTGGCTGATTGACTCCACAAGTGGCCGCAATGGCCAGGGCTGAGCCATTCCAAAGCCAGGAGCCCAGAGCCTCTTCCAGGTCTCCCACATGGGTGCAGGGTCCCAAGGCTTTAGACCATCCTCAACTGCTTTTCCACGGCATAGACAGGGAACTGGATGGGAAACAGGGCCTCCAGGTTTAGAACGAGCAACCATATGGGATCCAGGTGCATGCAAGGTGAGAACTTTAGCTGCTAGGCTATCGTACTGGGCCCAAAAGATACTTCTTTAAGTTTTAGTTCTAATCGTAATAGATTTATGCATCTATACATGTTTGTCAAGAAAAATAATTTCTTTGTGCTATGCCAATAATTGACCTATAACAGAAAAAAAGTCTCAGAACCTTATGTAAAATGCTCTTCAAAGATTTATCTACTTATTGATTCCAAAGGCAGAGCGACAGAGAGAAGAGGCAAGACAGAGAAACATCTTCTATCTGCAGGCTCTCTCAGAAATAGCTGCAACAACCACGGTTACAACAGGCCAAAACCAGTAGTCAGGGACTCCGTCCAGGTCCCCCGTGCGGCGGAGGAGCCCAGAGCACTTGGACTGTCATCCGCTCATCTCCCCAGTGCGTTAGAGAGCTGGATGAGAAGTGGAGCAAAGAGAACTCGAACAGTGCGTTGATGTGGGATGTCAGTCAGCACGCAAGCGGTGGCTCAATGCACTGCACCACATTTAAACAGAAGTCACAACTGAGAATGACCTTCAATGAATAGACTTTTCTTCCTTTAGGGATTTAAAATAAACATATCAAGGAATAATAACAATTATGTTTTTCTTAGAGAATGATGCCTTAATTATGATACATAAAATATTTTTTCAGAAGTACCTTCGTCAGTCATATTTGCTATTCACTGTTTCTATGCTTCTGTATCTTTTCCACTCTTTATGTAAAAACGTCACAATGCCAAGTAACTTGGAGAATAGTCCCATTATTCTGTGGGTATTTCTTTTAATGCCCTGAATTTGAACTCCTTCACAAATATATTTTTCTACTCCCAGGGAATTTTTAGTTGTGAACTTAAAATATCTGTTGGTTTAGATGATTGTCTCTTCATTGAATGTTCGCACACATGTGTTATAGGTGGTATATGCCCATTGCACTTGGGTGGGGTCTGGACTTGTCAGTAGGGGTAGGGCAAGGACGCAAAATAATTGAGGGATGTTTGGTGGTTTTGTTTGTTTAAAGATTTATTTTTTCAAATTTATTTGAAAAGCAGAATGACAGAGAAAGGAGGAGCACAATCTTCCATTTGTGATTCACTCCCCAAATGGCTACAACGGCCGGAGTGGGACTCGACTGAAGCCAGGAGCTTCCTCTGGGTCATCCGTATGGGTGCAGCGACTCAAGCACTTTGGCCATTTTCCACTGCTTTCCCAAGCACGTTAGTAGGGAGCTGGATTGGAAGTGGAACAGCTAGGACTCGAATCAGCACCCATGTGGAATGCCAACATCACAGGTGAAGGTTCTGTCACCTGTCCCTCAACATTGATCCTGGCTTGGTCGCTAAATAAGAAACGCCAGCTCCACTCCACGTGAAAATCAGGGGCCAGATGAGTGCTAGGAGTCACCAACTCTGGGTTTCCCCATCCCCATGAAGGGTCTGGATTGAGAACTGCACAATACAGTTATTTCTAGGTCATTCACTCCACAAGTGAACCCTAGGAATATGAATTTGAGATCAGAATCTGGAAAACTGGACTTCATAATTTGTGCTTGTTGTTTATATGATGTACTTCCAGATGGAACTTTATTTTGAAGCTTGAACCAAATTTTTCTTTTTTCTAATGGCCCATTAATATTCTTTGAAAGAGTCTCTGAGTAAAGAAGGAATTATTTTTAATTCACTCCTTTAACTGAATTATTGCCATTGTATGTTTTATTCATTTAATTATAAAATGATTTCTTTTAATGTGTTATATTCAGTTTTTAATCTTGAGTTATAGAAAAAGAGTTCAAAGTTATTATTATCAATGCCAATAACTTTTAAGTATTTAGCATTGTGCCAAGTACATTATGTGCATAACTTCATTAATTTCTAATCCATGTTATAAAAAGTCAGCTTTGAAATTCAGATTTTATTAACAACCCAAAGACATACAGTAGTGAAATGTAAGAATTGAGTTCCAAGTGAAAATTTTTCTTCCTCTGTGGCTGGGTCATAAAATCACAGCACATTCCACTAGAAGTGCTTTCAAAACCATGAACTGGGGTGGGCATTTGGCTCCATGATCAAGACGCTGCTTGGGGTGCCGGCATCCCCCCCTGGAGTGTCTAGGTTCCACGTCCTCAAAATGTTCCTGACCCAGCTTCTTGCTAGTGCTCATTCAGGGGAGAGCAGGGGACTCAGGTACGAGGGTTAAAGCTTCCCATGTGGGAAAAGGGAATTTTCAAAATCATTAACCATGTATGCATAATAAAAATCACTGAAACTCAAAATTATAACGGCCTACATCTAACTGGTAGAGCCCATCTTAGTAACCTCTGTGAGATGCAGAAGTTTGCCTTTTCCTCTCTGGAGGCATAAGGAAAAAGCTCATCATTTTCCCACCCAGGAGACAGTCCAAGATTGTGTGTGTGTGTGTGTGTGTGTGTGTGTGTGTGTGACAAACAGATCAGGAAAAGCCTGCACCCTGGCTTCATTACAAGAGAACAGAGGGCACGGCACCGGTAGCCTTGTGGCTAAAGTTCTTGCACATGCCAGGATCCCATATGGGCACCAGTTCTAATCCTGGTGGCCCCACTTCCCATCCAGCTCCCTACCTGTGGCCTGGGAAAGCAGTCGAGGACGGCCCAAAGCTTTGGAACACTGCACCCATGTGGGAGACCCGGAAGAGGCTCTGGGCTCCTGACTTTGGAATGGCTCAGCTCTAGCCATTGCGGCTGCTTAGGGAGTGAATCAGTGGACGGAAGATCTTCCTCTCTGTCTCTCCTCTCTATATATCTGACTTTCCAATAAAGATAAATAAATCTTTTAGAGAGAGAGACAGAGAGACAGAGAGAGAGAGTGAGAGAGAGAATGGAGATCCACTTTTTAAAGCCTTTGATGTTGAGAGGCAGAAAGCACAGTGAAAGACGGGGTGAAGGCTGTCGTAGCATGGTCTGAGTCTTCTTGGAGGGGTCCTATCCTCTCAGTCTCTACCTGACTGGCCTTGCAAAGTCTCAGCTCTGTGCACAGAGCAAGCAAAGTGTCAGCCTTATACTAAACAGCTGACTGAGAGCCATGCAAAGATATATGAAGACACATTTTTTCCCTCTGCCCCTTGAAGTTGGTATGTGGAGACCTCTGAGCCTTGTAGATGTTTATAAACAAAATTTGAATTTGATTATTTCACCAGAATGTCCCAGTTCATAGAGAGGAGTGGGGTTAAGAGTTGGAAAAGAGAAAGAGATAATATTATTTCTGTTAAGTTTTCCCATATTATCTACTTATTTAAAAAAAGACAGTGGAGGAGGGCTGTCTTCCATCTACTGGGTCACTCCTCAGTACCCACAAGGGCCAGGCAGCGCCAGGCTGAGACCAAGAACCTGGAACTCCATCTGGGTCTCCAGCATTGGTGGCAGTGGCTGAAGCGATTGGACCGTTTCTACCATCTACCTAGGTACTTTAGCAGGGACCTGGGCCGGAAGCAGAACAACTGAGGCTTGACCTTTGGCTGTGATATGCAATGCTGACCTTGCGAGCACCAGGCTGGCCCAAGTCTTCATCTATTAGCTAGCCATTTATAATCTTGGCTTTGAAGTTTCCTCTTATAGCTCTAATTATCTCAGAAAAAAAAATGTTTTACAGTTCTCAAAAACACCCTCAAAGAAAAATGTTGAGACATCTCTTTAGGAGCCCTAGAGTAATCCCTCTCCTTTTCGCCTTCCAGCATCGCACCATGCCAAACTACAAACTCACTTACTTTAATATGAGAGGGAGAGCAGAAATTATCCGCTACATATTTGCTTATTTGGACATAAAGTATGAAGACCACAGAATAGAACTAACTGACTGGCCTGAAATCAAATCATGTAAGTAGCACAAATAATAGCTCAGGAAAATGTGGGCAATTTATACTTTGCAGAACTTTCTTCCTTCCTCAAGGAAATGAGCAAATAAAGTTGTTTTCATTTTATATACTTTTAAATGGTAAAGCCTTTTTTTGGGCAAACTAAATCAATGTCATGTATTTCAGCAAACTTCCTATCAAGAAAAGCACACCAAATAATTTTTTTTCTCTTGTTGAATTTATCACTGGCTCATGGATTACATGGTGGCATCATTTTCCCCCAAGAGACTTTTGTGTTTCCTTTTTGTCACTCATGTGTTGGTTACTCATCAGTGCATTTTTTTCATGGTGCTGTAATTTGTTGTTTATGTTGTTGTTGTGGCTGTTCTAATTCATACCAGTTGTTGGTCTTGTTTCATGGCTTCTCAATTATGGAAATGTACAGTGATGGAGTACTGGGGTCTACCATATACAGATGTGGGGGTATAATGCAACATGCATCCCTGCTTCCAGATGAAAGATGGATTCCCAATGAAACTGTTGGACATGTGTAAACAATGGGATGCTGGACTGTCTGACATTATCTGTACCAACAATGTTGGGGTACACTTAAATAAAAGCCTGATAGAATTATGATTCCTTATGAAAGACTACGCCATTGTGTAAAATGTGAAAAAATCTGACAGAGATGGGAATTTGGGGGGGAATCCCAGCCTATACGAAATTGTACCACATAATTCAAAATTCAAAATAAAAATATATTTTGAAAAAGTGCACAAATCTCTTTTGGGAACAACTATAAACAATAGCAGGTAAGGAGCTTTGTCAGGAGAGCTGCAGCCACCATGAAGCACACAGCTGTTAATAATTTGCAGTTAGGATTCCAGAAGCACAAAGAATTTAAGTGATTTTCTCAGTTCCCATCCATAGCAAGTAGTTCATTTAATCCTGAGTTAGCTTAGTTCTCCATAGCCAGTTGTTTTGCACTAGCCAGTGCCAACAGTAATAACACAATAATAGCTCGCAATTTGACAACAAGTTCCCACGTGTCTTTTGGAACCATGAGTAGCATCAGGCCCTTAAAAGATATGGCCTTTGCAATGACAAACCATCCTTTTTGAAAAGATTTATTTATTTGACAGAGTTAGAGAAAGAGAGATAGAGAAAGAGAATATGTCATAGCCATTGGCTCACTCTCCAAATAGATGCAACAGCCAAAACTGGGCCAGGCTGATATCAGAAGCTTCATTCGGGTCTTCCACGTGGGTTGCAGGGGCATATGCACTTGACTCATCTTTTCACAGGTTTTTAGCAAGGGCTGGACTGGAAATGGAGAGCTGGTGCATAAACTAGCATCCATATGGGATGGCAGTGTCATAGGGGGTATATTGGCCCGCTATGCTGCAATTTGGCCCCACCCCCTTTTATTAAGCAGAGACTTTCTCTCTAATAGGATAGGATATATTATTTCCTGTTCTCATTAAATGTTACCATTGATGGCCAAGTATTTTTCTTATCAAAATTTATATATGGGATTTTTAAGATAAAAGCTATGGGTGAACATTCATTTTGTTCATGGTTTCCCAAGCGGGTGCAGGGCCCCAATGCTTTGGGCCATCCTCGACTGCCTTCCCAGGCCACAAGCAGGGAGCTGGATGGGAAATGGAGCTGCCAGGATTAGAACCGGTGCTCATATGGGATCCTGACGCGTTCAAGGCAAGGACTTTAGCCGCTAGGCCACGCTGCTGGGCCCTGTCAGTAAACTTTTAAAATGTTCTTTGAGTGCCTCACTCCCTATTCCATCTTAACTTTTTATGCTATTGAAAATGGAACTTCTGTATTTTTTTTACTGTTTTTCTAAACTCTTCATAATGCTTAGGACATTCATTTCAAATCATGTAAGAGCCAAAAACATACCATTAAGTTCTCTTGAGGAATACAGACATTTGTATAAAACTAAAACAGTGAGGTTGTCAAAGATTCAATCCTTTTCTTGTGCTCTGTGTAAGATAATCCACTCTCTTTGCACGTTCAGGGTGCTGGGAAGAGCGAGGAGGCACACCCCTCACTTTCAACAATAAAACTGGATAGCTACAGAACACTTCGGATTGCATTATTTTGTCAAGAGCTTAGTCATACATTGGCCACATGCTACTGCAAGGGAAATTGGGAAATGGTGAGTTTACTGTGAATAACAGAGAACTCAGCTAACATTCCAGAGTTGTATTCGTTTGGGAAGAAAGGAAAAAGTGGGTGTAGTGAAGCAGCAGTGATTACACCTGTTACTGGGCTGCATCTCCCATCTAGTGTGGCAGTACGCTCAGGAATGTGAATCCCTCTCTGCTCTCTCCGTTGCTGGAGCCTGGAGCTGACTCAATCTCCAGTTGACCCTCTCCATCCTTGGATATTTCTACTAGAAGGGTCATTCTGGCCAAAGTTGACAGATGGATCACACATTTTTCGGCTTTTTTCACTCTCCTTAAAAACATAAAAGCATTTGACAGTTACAGTTTTGTGTTTTTGTTTGTTCATGTTTTACCATAAGGGCAAAACAACAACAATAAAACAACTTGAATGTGAGAGGAAAAAATTTGGAGAATAGTGAAATGAAAGTAGGTTCGCAAAGCTCAATAAGAAAGTTGGACAAAGAGAAGCAAGCTGACTCACTCTAAGTTCCTGTAAAAGGCTCAGTGAGTAGAAGCCACAGATGAGGGGATAGGGGACTGGCTGGAGGAAGGTGAAGAAGCTGTAGCAGCAGATCTTTTCCCACACACATCCTGGAAGAAACATGGACATTACTCAGTGTAGGGTGCGCCAGAGGATTCTGGGAGCACAAGCATGTCTGAAGACATGATGTTAGAATAAAGAAGAGATTTAAAGGAAATCTAAAGACCAACATGAGAGACTCATAGCCCCTTTGGCTGGCTCTACAAGCAGTACGCTACATGCAGGCTGATGTCACTCGGACAGACAGAAATTAGAGGAATTTTCTCTGGGACAACTAATCGGCCCAAAGGAAATGTCTAATGGATACTCAATATACGGGAGTTTGTCAATGGATTGTACCTGGCCCAATGTGTTGTCAAGGAATTTCTCTTTTTTAATCTTTTATTTATTATTATTATCATTTTATGATATAGTTCCAGAGGCCCCTGGGATTTCCCTTATCTCCTCCCTAATCCCCCCCCTCAATGGAGTTCCCTTATATCATTAATATTGTATAGTTCTTCATACACAGCACATCTCCATCATTGCGGACATGGACAATGGCAGAGAGTCCAGCATCCTAGTGTCAAGATATAGTAAACAGCTTCATTGGGAGTCCATCTTTTTGGGAAAGTAGAGATGCATACTACATTGTATCCTCACATCTGGATATAACAGTCTCCATTACACAGTTACTATACAACCCCTTAAATGAAAAGCCACAATACAAAAATCAAACACAGGAAGAAAAATAGAAATTTACAATGCTATGCAGTTAAATAACATGCTGCTACATATGATAGCCTCCATTACACAGTTACTCTACACCCCCTTAAATGAAAAGCCACAAAACAGTATCAATAAGAGGAAGAAAAAAAAAAAGAAACTAAAACACCATGAAGTTAAATAACATACTACTGAAAGACTAATGTATCGCTGAAGAAAGGAAAAAGAAAATCAAGAACCTTCTTGAAGAAAATGATGCTACTGTATGATCTATGGCTCATGGAAGAATTTAATCAGAAGAAAGTGTTTTGAAGAGATGAAATTAACAAAAAACAATCGAAATCCATGAGATATAGTTTCCACTGTTCATTGTTGGTGAAATGTGTCTCCTGTAGGCAACAAATAGATGGATTTTGGTTTTTTAATCCAGTCTACTAACCTATCACATTTGATTGATTGAGTTTAAGCCATTTACATTCAGGGTTATTATGTATGGGTGGTAATTTGGTCCTGTCACTTTAGCAATGGGTTGTTTATTGGTTTAATCTTGTGTTGTTATTTTACTGGGATTTTCTTCCCATTTGCCTTTGGTTTTGGTGGGCGCTATTCCTCTTCTCTGTCAAGAGAACATCTTGAAGTATCCTTTGTAGGGCAGGTTTGAAAGAGGCAAATTATTTTAACTTTTTTTTTTTTTTTTACTGTGGAAGAATTGTGTTTCATTTTCAAAGACAAAAGAAAGCTTTGCTGGATATGTTATCCTGGGCCGAAGGGCTTTCTATGCACATTGAGCTCCCAGGTGATTTTTATTTCTTGGCCTCTTATTACAGCAGTGGTAAAACAAAATCAATAGATATTTGAGGAACGTCTTTAATATGAAACTGGGCATAAACAAAGCTGCAGGGCAGAAAAAGCAATTCTGTGGGATACAAGATGGTTCAGTGAGTACACGCACACACACATCCCCAAATCTTCAAAATTATAGAACATCCAGAGAGAACAGAGAGATTATCCAATGTAGGAACTGGATTCTATAAAAGGAAATACTTTAAGACAAAAAGTTATTGAAAATTTAGAGTGTGATCTAAGCAAATCAACAGAAAGATTAAAATAAGGAAATCTTCCAGAAAACACAGTAGGACAAGCAAATAGAAAATGAAAGAAAAAAAAAAAAGTCAATGAAACTGAGGATCAAGCAATTTCGGAGGCCCACTTTTCAAGCCAAATTTTAGAAAAAGAACATAAGCCAGAAGACAGACAAACTTCTTTCATATACAAAACTAAAATGTGTCTCCTTATGACTTTCTTACACTGGTCGTTGATTCATCATTTTAATCAATGGAGAATAGACGATTTCTGCTTTTCATCTCCAAAACTCATAGAAAATGTGTGCTATTAAAACCTTCCCATGGATTACCAAATATTTTTTGCACCAAAATTAAGCTTGCCTTTGGATTTTATTTTTCCAAACTTTTTTTTTTTTGAGTATGCTCATGATGGAAGCAATTTGGAGGATATTGAAGATATTGGAGGAGGGAAAAGGCATTGCTGAGCTATCAGTTACATGAAGGTAAATGAAGGTAACAGTTTAGAACTGAGTCTCCGATCAACTCACGCAGGTGCACCTTGGCTTAATGAAGTGCTTTGGGTCATCCTTGTTTCACTGATCAGCCTTGTGAATTTCAGTTCCTCCTTCCCGTCCCTGACGGTCTGGGATTGCCACCACACGCAGGTGTGAGGGAGAGCACTCATTCCTAAGTGTTCCAATTTTAACCTCTGGGTTGCATTTCTCTGCTACCCAACTAGATGCCCTCTGACCAGGCTCCTGTTACAGAGCATCTGCTGTGTGGTGTCTGGTACCAGTTCAGAAACACAATGTTCTGGGCACGAGAACAGTGCAGAGTGGCATGAGACCATCACTCCATCGCAAGCCTAGACTTTATTTTAAAGCGTTTTCCCAGGATCACAGCACTTACACCGGCAGTCCTATCAAACTCAGGGCTCAAAGTCACTGTCAGAAAATTCCTTAAAGCTTTTGGACGGGACCTCCTACTAAGTGGTGCCTCCACTACAACTAATGTTTCTTGACACAAACAAAAAGTGGAGGATGTAGCATGTGTCTACCTGATTTTTTGTTAGAGGCAATTCGATCTTCCAGTTGTTGGGAGTTATTTCAAAATTGGTTCAAGCTCAACTGATGGCTGAACATTTACAAGAAAACACACCCCACTGTTGAGAATTTTTGTTCTAATGAAACTATTCTTAGTCTTGAGTTAACGTCTGCTCTTTTCTATTGCTTTTTGGCTCTCACGCCACATCTTTTTTTAAAGATTTACTTATTTTTATTGCAAAATCAGATATACAGACAGGAAGATCTTCTGTCCATTGATTCACTCCTCAAGCAGCTGCAATGGCTGGAGCTGAGCTGATCTGAAGCCAGAAACCTGGAGCCTCTTCCAGGCTTCCCAAGGCTTTGGGCCATCTTTGACTGCTTTCCCAGGCCACAAGTAGGAAGCTGGATGAGAAGAGGAGCTGTGGGATTAGAATTGATGCCCATATGGGATCCCAACATGTTCAAGGTGAGGAATTTAGCTGTTAGGCTACAATGCTGGGCCCCCTCTCCACATTGGATAGCTAGAGCCTTTTCTCCCATTTGATGGCTCAGCCATCCTTGTAGATGGCTACTGAGGTTTTTTTCCTTCTCCAGGAAAAGAGTGCCATGGCTCTTCAACCAATCCTCACCGACTGTGGTTTCCAAATCTCTCTGTCCTTTGGCTGCTATGCCCTGGGTATGCCCAGATTTTGAACATCTTTCTGCAACCCTGTCAGTGGCACCCCAAACCCTATGAGCTGTGTAACCTGGGTGATTTATAGAAGCACCTGCACCCTTATTTATAAAGTGAGATAGAAAGGTCTTCTTGTAAGTTCTAGACGATGAAACCAGCATGTGAAATACTGAGTACAATACCTGACACAAAGGAAACCCCCTGCAGCCCCGCAGAGTTGTTAGATAAGTTAGACAAGGAATTACCTCTTGTTCAGATGCCACCCCCATCCAAGTCAGCTCTGTTTGTGACTTATTTGTGCCCTGCATTGCCTCAGGTCCCTGGAACAGGGCTTGGCACAGTCTCTAGGTAAGTACTGTGAGACGCTTTAGTGTCTGGTGTGAACTGTGATTCATCTTAGCAGGTGTATGGCAGCCTTGAAGGAGAGGCACATGGTTGACTCTAGTAGTTGTGTGAGAGTCATGGCATCGCATGTGGTACTTTATTCTTTTCTCTCTTTCCCAAATATCTGCAAAGCCTAAAGCAAAGGCCTGATTGGGAAAATAGGGGTCATTCACATGATGAAGTAGTCCATTAATAAAACGATGGGCTTTCACTGATTTAGAAGTATTTTAAGAAGTTGCTTTTAAATATATAGAGAAACAAGATATTAAGTTGGTGGGTGGGAGTTTGGAGGAGGAATCCCAGTCTTTACAAAGTAGTACCATAAAATTTAAAAATTCCAAATAAAAATTTAACAACAAAAAAAGAATGTACACCAGCAAAAGAGATGGTAAGTCGGCTATAATTATGTGGTAAATTATTTTTTTATTTTTCAATTTAGAATTTTCCTAAAATGCATTTTTGACACATTTTTGACACTATGTAATAGGTTTGAATAAGAAAATAATATAGAATTTAGCAGGTAAATAATAATAAAGTATTTGTCATGAATCTGTCATTTATTTCTGCAAAAATGCTTGTTACTGTATTATATGCTTACAACCAAGACTTTAGCTAAATTCCTTACTACAACTTAAATGTAAATCAAAGACTATAATCCTAAGACTAAGGTTTTTAAATAACTGGTATATGATTCCAACACTGTCTGGTGTCCTGGAGGACCAGGGTAGATGTGGGACAGACAAGGCTAGGTCTCAACCCCTACTGAGCCAAGTGTGAGCCGTATGTGGGTATGGATGAGCCATGGCTGGGCTGAAATATCAAACAGCAAGAACCAGTTTGGGTTGAAAGCCAGTCAGGAAAAACCACTGTTCCTGCTAGGACAGGAGGTGAACTGAGTAGGCCTGGCTCATGGACCCCCTGGTATGCGCAAAATCTGGCATTGGGAGGGGTTCTGATGGAGGAGCCTGGGCAACTCCTCTGGCAGGACACAGACCCAGCAGGTAAATGCAAGAAGCATGACAGGAAACAGCCCAGAAGAGGCCATGTAAAGTTACCCACTGGCATACATTTGGATGGGTCGGGGGCAGACCAGGCTGAATCAGTTTTCATCATCCACTGGCAAACTGAGCACCATAACAGAGTGTGGGTCGAGCCAGGTTTGGCCGTGACAAAAACCAATGCACAATACGGAATGCCAAGGTGAGGTTGCCTGTACCGGATGTGACCACAGCACCCAACCAGCAAGCGTGAGAACCAGGAAGGGAGGGGGCAGAGCCGGCAGGGGAATATGAGGAGGGTAACCTTGCTGGACAGCTACTCCCACTGGAGAGCATGAGCTGGGATGGAGGCAGACCAGACTAAGCAGGGCTACAACACCTGTGTGCATCATGTGGACTAGATCAGGGAAAAGCCAGGCTGGGCTGATTATTCCTACTGGTGCAGTCTACAATTAGAGTAGGTGAGGGTTGTTGGGGCTTAGCAGCAGCATCAGCTGGCAGATGCTGGCACTGGGGGCTCATTCTGTCAAGTCAAACCACAGAACTACCTGGAGAGTGTATAATCTGGGAGTGGGAGAGACCTTGGAGGGAAATAGTGGGCTCTTCCCTCTTGGGTTACCACTCCCACAGGAGGGCACAAAAGCTAGGATGGGGCTGGGGTGGCTAGACAGAGAGGCACCCACCAATATCCATGAGGGTTGGTTGGTGAGCTGGTTGGATGGAACCAAGTTTTAATACCCATCGACATGTACGAGAGCAGAAGGAGATGTGGGACAGACTGGACACATACTGGCAAACCAGGGTAGGGGGTGGGCCTGATGGGGGTTATTGAGGTTCGCTCTCACTGGGCTGCAGCTCCCACTGGTTTATGTGAGGGCCAAGTATGTGCTGGGCAGAACCAGGCTGGACTGCAACACCCTTTGGTTCCAGTGGAAGACAGGGATGGAAACAGAACCAACCCAGCGATTGCAACCACCAGCTGATCAGGGCGATGGACGGTACTTGCTAGTACATACAAGAATCTGGTCTGAGAACACCTGAGACAAAGTTTCTTTGGGTATCTCCCCAATCGAAATGCCGGACTCAGAACCCTAACCAAGAAAAGACAGAGGACAGAACAAGTCAATCAACCACCTCAGCTATATGTTGGCAGCGAAATACTGGGCAAACGGAGACTCCAAGATGGACTGTGTTAATCATTGGATTCTTCAACAACCACATCGTGCTCGGAGTGGTGAGATTGGCAGTGATTCATAAATGGTGAACTATCAAAACCACTTGAGCAAGTATCTCAGAGCATGCCTCACATTCAGGACCTGGGGTGGGTGGGAGACTAGGTGGGGCTTCTCCCTCAATATCCCCCTTTACCTCAGATACATGAAGGAAACAATATGGAAATAATAGTCTTACCCACTTTTCTGTAGCTCTTGAACCTTTTTACCCTAGTTAACTATGTAAAGATTGTCAAAAATATAATGAAAAAAATGAAAAAAAATAAAGAACTGGTAATATGATCTATGATTGGGACCAGAAAATTTGGCTTTTTTAAAGGTTTTTAATTAAAAAAAAAATTTAAGTAGGAAGTGTGTGAGATTATGTAATATATACCATCAATGTGACCCTATGTGTTATTTATTTTAAATTTTGCCTTCACTTTATTTGAAAGGCAGAGAGAGAGAGATAGGGTCAGCCATGGGAAGATTATTTGCTGGCTCACTCCCCGGATGACCACAGCATCTGGGGCTGAGCTAGATGGTAGCAAGGAGTCTCAGACTCAGTCCATGTCTCTCATGGAGCAAAGCAACTGATTAGGTCACCAGGGTACACGTTAGCAGGAAGTTGAAGCCAGAGTGGATCTCAACCCACACCCAGGAGCTATGAGTTGGTATTTGAGTCCCAAGTACTGTCTTAAATCCCATGCCAAGCTCCTTCCTGACCTCAAACTTGGATTTTAGAATGAATTCTGACTTAACTTCATCGCAGGTCTTCTAAAACTTTTACAGTGCATAAACTGTAAAGATTCCACTAGAAGCTGTAAACTGTTTCTTAAGGAGTAACTAGCTATGAGTTCTGTGACTTGTGCCTAGCACGATGGCTCAGCGGCTAAATCCTCATCTTGCACATGCCAGGATCCTAGTTCATGTTCTGGATGCTCCACTTCCCATCCACCTCTCTGCTTGTGGCCTGGGAAAGCACTAGAGGGTGACCCGAAAGCCTTGGGACCCTGCAACTGTGTCAGAGACCCGGAAGAAGCACGTGGATCCTGGCTTTGGATTGGCTCAGTTCTGTCTGACCACTATGGCCTCCTAGGGAGTGAACCAGCAGATGGAAGATCTTTTTGTAACTCCTCTTTCTGGATCTTCTTTTCCAATAAAAAAACAAATTAAGAAAACGAAAAGAATTCTGTGACTTTAAAGCATACCCCTCCCCCGCCCCCGAAATTTCAGTAAAAATGTTAGTATCAAAGCTCTTGGTTTTATTGGGAAGTTGATTTTTTTTTTCCCCTAACTTTATTTTAAGGTATCCCATTTCACAAAATCCCCATTTTGGAAGTTGATGGAGTTGTCCTTCACCAGAGCTTGGCAATAGCAAGATACCTGGCCAAGAACACAGGTAATTCATGTATTGGCTTTAAGGTTTTTGATAAATGAAAAACACACACATATATGTGGCATTCACTATTTGTGATTGAATACTGTTGTACAAATGTAAATGGAATTAAAAGCTAAAGAAGTATAAATGCACCATTTTTATCGCTTTCCAGTTTAATGTTCCACGACTGCCTGATAAGCCAACATGTTTATTTTGTATTTGCCCTCTCAGCTCACACCTCCTTGCTCTTCAGGCCCTTTGGGGAGTGCAGAAATTGCTGGAGAGGTCTGTCTCATGCCAAACTTTTGTTCCTGTATTATATTATCAAAGAAGATTAATGAGTAGGAGACACATACGGTGGAGAAAAGCTGAAATTCCTTGGACTGTCAAAATCATGTCCTCCATCCTCGTCATGGGGGAGGAAGACCCCAGAATCTGTGGTTGCTTTATGTGGGTGTGGATTTCTGGATTGCAGGGGTAGCATCTGTATCCCATGGCATTGATGTGAAGTAAAGAAAAGGGCAGCCCAGGACTCACCTGCGCCTGACACCTTTCTTCCACCTGGTTCCATCTCCACCCTCTCTCTTCTCTCTTATCCCTCTCACAGTATTTCTGAATATAAAGCTACGTCAAAAGCTACTGTAGGTTCTTGCAAAGCTTCTTTCTGTCACATCCATCTGCAGGATCGCCAATTCTCCTATGCAGCTCACCATCACCATGATCTAAGTCATAACCTCATGGTTGTTATGGTTACACCAAAAATAAACTGGGCCATAAATACCAGTTTTTTTCTTTAAATCAAACAAAGTAACACATACTAAAGTACAGTAGTGTGTGCTAAACTAGCACATTTCCACAAGTACGGTGTTTGGCAATAAAGAACAAATGGAGATTACAATTGAATTGGTCTTTTACATAAAGCATGCCTATAATTGTGCATCAGTGTTTTTCAAAATTTAAGGACATCAGGATCAGTAAGAGGCTCATTGAAATACACATTACTCAAGCTCAATGTCAATTCCAAAAACTTGGATTCTGGGAGCCTCATGTGGGCATCTCGCTGTGAGCACCACGGGGTGGCAGTGTTCCAGACCAAGGCAAAAGGGCATGAGAACGAGAAGCTTTCCAGTGTGCAGCAGGAAGGAGGAGACACAAGAAACACCTAAGATCCCTTGGCTCTGACTGGCAGGGCTCGCCAGCAAGGCCTGATTTCTGAAGCAGAAATGCTGGGTCTGACCGCTACCTAGAAAGAAACACAGCTACAGTCGTGAGTTTAGGAAGCTGATTCTGATCATACTTGCACTAGCCCAACATTACTGCAGGGCAGCAGGCGAGGGTTCCTGGGAGTAGTCCAGATGACCTTGGCAAAGAAGAGGGGACAGAAAAATAAGAGTAAACCTGTGAATGTTGGATCAGTGTAGGGAGGACAGGACAGTAGTTGGCATTTGGACAGCAATTTTTGACCTTGAGAGAAGATAATTTTTTAAGCATTTATTGTATCTATTTGAAAGGCAGGATTAGAGGGAGGTAGGAGAGAAAGAGAGAGTTCTTCCATTCACTCATCAAATGGCCACATGGCTGCGGGTGGGTCAGGCTGAAGCCAGAAGTTTCATTTGGGTCTCCCACCTGGGTGCACGGGCCCACATCCTTGAGCCATCCTCTGCTGTTTTCCTGAGTGCATTAGCTGCTGGAAACGTGAAACATTAGGGCACACAAACAGTATCCAAAAGGAATGACAGCACTACAGGCCATGCTCAACTTGGAATACCACGCTGCTGACTCCAGCTGGGTCATTCGGCTTGATGTTGGTCTTCTCCAGTTGAACCTATGTGCCATGTGGGCAAAAAAATTATCATTTTTTATTCAACAATAATACAGCCCAGTTGGAGCTGACTCATTATTGGGGTTCAGTAACTGCTGAATTTAAAAAGGGAACTTTGGGTCCCAGCACTGGTAGCCTAGTGGCTAAAGTCCTTGCCTTGTATGAGCCAAGATCCCATGTAGGTGCTGATTCCTATCCCGGCTGCTCCACTTCCCATCCAGCTCCCTGCTTGTGGCCTGGGAAAGCAGTAGAGGCTGGCCCTTGGGGACCCTGCACCTGCACGGAAGACCTGAAAGAAGCTCCTGGCTCCTGGCTTTGGATTGGCTTAGCTCTGGCCATTGTGGCCACTTGGGGAGTGAACCAGCAGATAGAATAAATCTTTTAAAAAAAATGTTAAAGGAAGAATTGTTATAAGGTAGGGTGTTTGGATTTGTTGAAGAAAGCTTAGAAGCAAAAAAAAGTACTCACTCACACATATCCGAAAGGAGGCTGAGAGAAATGAGCCTACCTTTTTCGACTAAAAATATAGCCTGAGATTATCTACTTGAAAGGCAGAACTAAACGGATACAGAAGAGAAAGAGAGAAGTCTTCCATTCACCAAGCTTTGGTGTGGATGCCACAGCAGGGAGAAAGTGGGTGATGAGAACCTCCAACAGATTCTAAGGGACTGCGAGCTTTGAATGCTCCGGAGAAAACTGCACACCGTTTATGCAGGAACTCAAACTCCCTAGTGCATTTGTTCTGCTTTTTGCAGCTTTCACGAGGTAGAATGTATGCATAGTTCACTGTTGTCAGTATACAGTTGTCAATTTTTAGTGAATGTATGCAGTTGCACAGAAGTCATTTCTATGAGAGTGTTTTTGCATTGAATCGTTTTAAATAAAACAACGTGAGGAGCAGGACTTTGGCACAGAGGCTTAAGTCACCTCTTGAGAGACTACCACCCATGTGGGAGTACCTGGCTCAGGACCCAGCAGCTCCAGTCCCCTGCTAAGTCACTGTGGGGGAGAGGGGGTGTTGCGCCCAACCAGGTTGAGGATCTACTGCCCTAGTGAGAGACCGCGATGGAATTCTGAGTTCTTGGCTTCATCCTGGCCAGGCCTGGTTGTTGCAGAAATTTGGGGAATGAACCAATGGATGAAAGATCTCTCTCTCTCTCTCATTGTCTCATTGGGCCTCTCTAATAAAACAAAAATAAATTAAGCAAATACATTGAAACCCATGAGAAAATACTTAGAGCAATGATTTACGAGTAAAAAGAATGATTAAAAAAAGAGAAAAAGGAACCGCCAGCATTTTAAACTGTGAGTCTCTGAGTAGAAAATAAATGCTCAACAAAAATTATAAGGAAAGCAATTGAATACATTGTAGCTATGAGTTATTGCAATGTTGTTTGAATTGTCAAAAAATGGGAAAGAAACCTAATAAGGAAAATGAGTGGAAATCTGGTGTACTGAAAACGAAGAGCAAGGTGACATTTAGGTACCTGTGGTCGCTAACAAGGAAAATAAATAAGGAATTTTGCGACACGGTTAAGAACAGGTGTGAAGCTAATCTCCACTGATGACCATTTCATTTGTCTTTGACTTTTCCAACATAGAAACATTTTGCCTAAGAGAAGCAAACTTTGTGATATAGCAAATGAAATTCAGTGAGTTCGTGATCATAAAATGGCATCTCTGTGCTCCATAGATTTGGCTGGAAAAACAGAAATGGAACAATGTCAAGTTGATGCAATTGTGGACACACTGGATGATTTCATGTCACGTTTTCCTTGGGCAGAGAAGAATCAAGATAGAAAAGTAATGTGGTCACTTCGCTGTCACCGCTACCAATCACGTGTCGCTTGCCAGAAATTACGATAGGTGGTGCTAAGACACACTTTCTGGTGTTAAGTAATATCAATGTGTAGCTTTAAACCATCAAGTTATATTTAAATTTCAAAGGAAAGTATGCCTCTCACATTAACCCTCTGCTAAATGTAACCTTTTTCATGCTCTGGGATTTTTTTGGGGGGGGATTTATACTCTCCGTATTTCTCCAGGATGTATAAATATAGTTTTATTTGATTAACCAACTTAAGACAGTGTCTATGGACTTCTTGCAATGGCAATCATAATTCATCTCTTGAGGAAGATGTTGTGATGCAATGGGTTAAATCTCTGCCTGAGACACTGGCATCCCGTAGGTACACAGGTTCTAGCCCCAGCTGCTCCACTTCCAAGCCAGCGTCCTGCTAATATGTCTGGGAGAGTAGAGGAAATGGCCCAAGTTCTGTTATGCACCATGTACCAAACTCCATAATAGCCATTTGGGAGTGAGTTGGCAAACAGAAGATCTTGCTTCCCCTTTCCTGCTCCCTCTAATTCTAGCTTTCAAATAAATACACGCATCTCAAAAAAAAAAAAAAAAGTTACTAAACTAAATTGAACTAAAGGTTTAACCTCTTAGAATCATCTCTGAATCTCTTTCTCCAAGCTCCACATAAATTAAAACTGAAATGTTTAGGTTAGGTCAGGACTTACTGATTACATTAGTAGTCAGATGCAAATCTGTACAGAATTGTGTCCCACTTTGGTGTTTCCCTCCCTCTGGGGGATCTTCCACACTATCCAATGGCCAGCCATGATCTTCCCACAAGGTCAAAAGCAGCAGATCCTCTGTGACTGTTTCCTGGGGGGGATCTGGTTATCTCGGCTCTCCTTTTCAGGGCTTGCTTGGATTCCTGCACAGCTGCCGTCCTTGGCTTTCCCTCCACCGCTGTCCCTGCGCTGTTGTCTCTGCTGCTGGAGTTGATTCCTGGGTAATGCCCTCCTTCTTAGTTTACTGCACTGCTTCCCTGGAGCAGATCCTCTAGCACTCCAGTCACGGCAAGGAGGTAAGATGACGACAGATGCAGCGAATATGTTTGTCTTGCGAGTCAAGCAGCCTGAACTTGGTTCCATTGCCACCACTTGGGATGTGCTGTTGCTTTCCTGCTTCTTCACTGTCACCTTGGCTGCCTCTCTTACCATTTTCCCAGGCTCTTTTTTCTGTGTTCCATCCTGCTTTTATGAAGTCGTCCTCCAATAGCTTACTGATCAAAGGAAGCCAACGTTGGGGCTTTGCTGTTCTTACTTCATTTTGATAGTTGCTTTTCAGTTGTAGAATTCTGTGTTGAAAACAGCTCTTGCATCGTGCTTGGGAGGCATTATCTATGGTTATCTAGCTGTTATGAACTTTAAGCTGCTGTGATTAGTGACATTTTGAATGTGATATCGTTTTCCCCCTCCAAGGGTGGAACCTGGCCTTGGAGTTCTAAAATGGTACAGAGCTGTGTCTTGGCATGGCCGCGCCTTCCTCCATTCTGCTGTCGCCTTGCTAGGCCTCTTCAGTCAGGGTTGCTCACTGCTTCTTGGCTTGTGGACTAAGATCAAATGCAAGCAGAGAGTAGTAATCCTAATTCAAGAAAATATCTTTGAGGCATTTCACTTATGGTTTCTTTCCCCTTTATTTGCTTTGTCCCAGTATAATAGAATTTCTGTGGTCCATACAGTCATCCTTTCTTTTATATATATATATCCTTTCTTTTATACAAATATGTGTATATATATATAAGATTATATATATATAAGGATTATATATATCATATAATATAAGGATTATATATATATATAATCACAGTCAGATATACAGAGAGGAGGAGAGACAGACAGGAAGATCTTCCATCCATTGATTACTCCCCAAGTGCCCCAATCGTCAGAGCTGTGCTGTCCAAAGTCAGGAACCAGGAACCTCTTCTGGATCTCCCACACAGGTGCAGGGTCTGAAGGATTTTGGACCATCTTCGACTGCTTTCCCAGGCTACAAGCAGGGAGCTGGATGTGAAACGGGGCTACCGGGATTAGAACTGGTGCCTTATAGAATCCCGGTGTGTGAAAGGCAAGGACTCTAGCCACTAGGCTATCACGCCGGGCACTTTTCTGTTTTTTAAACACTACATTCAGAAAGAATTCTCCAACTTCATAAACTTTTGTCTCAGATTTTAAGTGCCTAATATTGTGTTTTAAAATTCGTAGGCGTTCTTTATGATAGTGTTGTGTGTCTTCAATGGAGTCTTATTTGTATCACATGAACATAATATCCTCTATTTGCCTAGAATATGTTTGAGAAATTGCGTTTGTACCCTAGCTGGTGTTTCTTCTGGGAGAGATCCATTTTTAATAATCTATGAAAAAGATGAAAAGCAGGGAATTTTAAGAGATTACTCAAAACTCTCAGCAGGGCGTTATGGATTTGGGGGATCTTGAGGCGCTGTGAGGGACACTCCCTAAGAGCATGGTCGTCAGGCATCCTGATGGTGGTGGTTTCTGGAGAAGACTAATTTTCAGCCCAGATCCAGGGGCCCGGCTGCCTGTGTCCCAGAGGCACGCAGGAAGGAGAGGCCCATGAGGCTCATAGTGAGCAGGTAGCAGGCAGGTGTTCACAGAATCCTCTCCTGAGGCACATCTGGCGTGCGTGATGTCCTCCTGCCCAGGGACCATCTGTAAGCGTTTCATCCTGCAGTGCACTGCGAGGAATGAAGTGGGGCCGTTGTCTGTGTGAAGTTGAGGAGAAACCTCACCATTGTAGCTCTCCACCCATCTTTGTCCTCTGCCCTGGCCTGTAACCCCAAGCTGAGCTCTGCCCTGTCATTGCCCAACTCTTGGGGAATCTCTTGGTGTGGACCAGGGTTAGTTCTCAGCATCCCTTTGCAGGTGCCATGCAGATGCCTGCTTTAAAACGTCAAATTTTGCTTCCTTTTGTCTCCTCTCCCGCCTGCTCCATGTGGGTTGTGGGTTATGTGTGTGTAAAGGCATTACTGTGGTTTTACGATAGAAACAGTTGCCATCCTCTTTCTCCAGGATCCTAAATGAGCCGTTTTGATCTATCCCAGTGCTAGCCTCCTATATGGTTCTCACTGCAACCTCTGTTTCTGAAGGTGTTTACCTGTTGGTTGTTGAGGTCCCCTAGGAGGCTATGTCGGCCAGGCCGGGTTCCAACCTGCCCTGTTCAGCTGGTGCACCCTCCCCTACCCAGCATATTGCATTTCACGAGGTTAGGCATCAATTTGTTGAAAGTCTGATTGGACAGCTGCTTATCACTCGCCAGGCACAAACCCTGTCTCCCTGGCCCCTTTAGCGTGGATTGCCACGCTCAGCCCACCCTGGCCTCCTCTGAGAGAAGGGCTGCTTCTGGACAGGCTGACTTTTCAGATGAAGAAGTAGAGAGAGAGGTTCCAGAGTCACTCCAAGTCACAGCAGTGACGGACAGCCGGGCTCCAGCACCCAGAGCCCCATCAGCTCTGTCCTGAGGGCTTGCTTGTCTGACTCCCTCCCAGAGCACCACCCAGGGATGCAACTGTTGCTGTCCCGAGTTGCCAGAGGAAAACAGAGAGGCATGTTGTGTAAAATGCTTGGCTCAAGCTGTCAAGCCAGCAAATGCTACCCAAGGAATTTCCATCCGTGTTCTTAGCTGCCCGGGTGTAGTGCTCAATGCCAGCAGCTGTTCAAAACAGCTGTGCATGCATATCTATGTGCCAGGGCCTAGGGCCAAAGGCCGTGGCACAGAACAGCAAGTGGTATTTTATTGATTCACCTAAGCACATCTATTTGAAATACTTTGTTTTATTAGGACCCGCAGGTCTGAATAGAAATATTTCGAGATAAAAGTATTTATATATGCCGACTTGATAAAAACATCAAGTTTGTGCTTGTGGGAGACACACACTCACACACACACACACACACACACACACACACATACACTTGCACCTACCAGGACAAGGCCTTTTATTTATTTTAAAAATTATTTTTTATTGGAAAGGCAGATTTACACAGAGAGAAGGAGAGACAGAGAGAAAGATCTCCTGTCTGCTGGTTCACTCCCCAAATTCCTGCAACGGCTGGAGCTGAGCAGATCCAAAGCCAGGAGCCAGGAGCCAGGAGCTTCTTCCAGGTCTCCTACACGGGTGCAGGGTCCCAAGGCTCTGGGCCAACCTTGACTACTTTCCCAGGCCACAAGCAGGGAGCTGGATGGGAAATGGAGCAGCCGGGACATGAACCAACACCCATATGGGAATGCTGGCACTTGCAAGGGGAAAGTTAGCCAATTAAAGAAGAGCTTAGCTATGATAAAGAAGGATAGAGATGCACTGGGGCCCCAGAGTGAGCCTGCCAGCTCTAGATGCCATTGGGTTTATCCCTTGCTTTTTTCTGAGCTCCTACTTAGAGTTGCAACTCTCTGTCTCTAAACGAGTGTTAGGACAGATCTGTTTTGAAGGATGTTGGAGGAACTGAATGATAGCAGATAAAATTATAGCTAGGGAACAAATGTTCAATACATTCCAGCTGTTATCATTAATACGGTTCTGACATAAAGCTCTGTGATAACTGATTTTCTTTAGACATGTCAGCTGTGGCTTCTCTCATTTACATATTCATTTCTGGAGACAAATAGATGCCTACTCCTCATTTTCCAAACAGTGTCTATAGATTTTTGTGTCACGTGCCAATGACTCCACTCAGGGACAATGTGTCACCTTCTCAATCTGCTTTGCTCCGCTGCTCCGTTTTCCACCTTTCTGTGGCCAGGGCTCCCGCTGCCACAGCGGCCAGGGCTGCAGCAAAGTGCTCTCAGAACGTTGGCAAAGAAACACAGTGCCTTTCTGTTAGAATGCCTTGGCATACTACCTCCCAAACCATCTCACAGGTCATTAGACATACAAGTGCATGAACAAAACATAGGAAGCGATAACATGTTACAGAAACATTGTTGATAACCACGGATTATTTAATTAACACCTGGCCAGCAGTGTAAAACGAATAGTGTCACAGGTGTAATTCCTCCCATAATCTCGCTGTAGTTAGTTACACTGCTGCCACCTTGTGGTCAAGTTAAAAATTTCAAAGCCAAATACCGAGAAATAAGGAGAACGGAAAAAATATTCTTGGTGCTATATGTGCTTTACAAATCTACCAAATGTACAGGAATTACAAATGTTTCAGTGCTTGTTGCTGCAAAGTTCTAGTTACAACTTAAAAGGTTGATAGCAAATAGGTCTCTGGACTTTGGTCAATCTAACATTCCTTGCACTTGCCACTCGTTTTCCCTTGGTTATTTGGTGTATGTGAGTTGAGTTTCATCACATGAAGAGCAGAGTATGAATTGAGAATGGTGGGATTGACATAAATCCTATGGCTCTCCCCAGATGGCTCCCATGGCCAGAGAGAAAGCAAGAATTCTATCCTGGTCTGCTATGTGAGTGGAGAAGTGATTCCCAATGGTATTACGAGGGAGCTGGACAGGAAACAGAGGAGCTGAATGGACACTCTGAGATGCTGTGCCAGTGTCTGAGCTGAGGCTTGGTGTGCTGCACCATCAATGGTGGCCTCATTATTTTGTTTATGTAATTTTGATGGATGTTTTTTAAACTGAGTTTTTCTAGGGCCCGGCGAGATAGCGCAGTGGTTAAGTCCTCACCTCGCATGCACTGGGATCCCATATGGGTGCCGTTTCTAATCCCGGTGGACCCGTTTCCCATCCAGCTCCCTGCCTGTGGCCTGGGAAAGCAGTGGAGGACAGCCCAAAGGTTTGGGACCCTGCACCAGCATGGGAGACACAGAAGAAGCTTCTGGCTCCTGGCTTCAGATCAGCTCAGCTCTGGCTGTTGAGACCATTTGCGGAGTGAATCATCAGACAGAAGATCTTCCTCTCTGTCTCCCCTTCACTTTATCAATCTGCATTTCAGATAAAAATAAAAAATCTTGTTTTTAAAAGATGGATGACTAGCACCTACAGATAAACAGATCAACATCCCTAATGTCATCAGTTTTAAAACTGTAAAAACTTTTCTGCATTTATGAACTCACGTGGAAGAATAAAGATGAAGAAATATACCTGCTCTGCAAATCACATGGCTTATCTTTCTTCTCATTAAAGTGATCTTTTCTCTCTTTCCCAGAATCAGGTGTTTCAAGAGCTGCTCACGGGTGAAGCACCTCACCTTCTGCAAGATCTGGACACATATTTAGGAGAAAAAGAGTGGTTCATTGGTAACTCCGTGAGTATTTTATATCGTAGAAAATAGAAGTAAATATGCAGATACATATTTAAATGAAAACATAGACAAAAAAAAAAAAAGCTTAAGAAAAAACACTTGTAGGGGCCAGTGTTGTAGGTCAAGCCACCGCTTGAAGTGCTGGCATCTCATACAGAAGCACCAATTTGGATTCTTCAGGGTCTGCTTGCAGTCCTGCTGCCTGCTAAGGAACCTGGGAAACCAGCAGACGGCCCAAGTACCACACCCATGTGGCAGATCTGGGTGGATTCCCTGGCTCCTAACTTCAGCAGGCCTCAGACCTAACTGTTTAGGAATTATGCAGATGTGATTGATTAAAAACCACAATCTTCAGTTAGGGGAAGGGAGATAAAGACTTAAGATAAGTAAAGTTAATATGGCATTCCTGAATCTGACTTAGAGGTAACAGTCTAAATTCATCTGTCCTTTTTCCTAGCTAAGACAACCAAAGGATTGTGTGGCTCTTTTCTTGAAACCACGACCAAACCGCAAGCACCCACATTCGGCTCGCTGCCGTATGAAGGAGATTCTTGCCAAAATGGCTTTTTCTCTGTTTGGCACAATGTAAAGACCAGGTGGGGATGCCCTGGCCATTGTCCAAACTGGAGTCATAGCCAAAGGATTCGGAAGCCCAGTTCTGTTGACTTGCATTTGGGCAAAGACAGAACAATTTAACTTGCAGCAGGAACATTAACCACAATGGACAGAATAAACGAGAAGCAGAGTGTAACACAACTACTGCCAGAGTTTATTTTTTAAGAATTGATTTATTTTTTAAATTCAAAGGCAGAGTTATAGACCAGAGAGTCTATATATATATGTAGAGAGAGAGAGAGAATTTCATCTGCAGATGCATTCCCCAGATAAATGCAATGACTGGAGCAGAGCCAGTCCAAAGCCGGGAGCCTGGAGTCTCCTCCAGGACTCCCGAGTGGGTTCAGGGCCCAAGGACTCAGAGCATCATGAACTATATGTTTTCATTCTAGAAATACATTTTTTCCTTATTAAAATTTATTTTTAAAAGATTTTACTGGAAAGGCAGGTTTGCAGAGACAGAGATAAAGATCTTCCACCTGCTTTTTCACTCCCCAAATGGCTGTAATGCCGGAGCTGAGCTGATACAAAGCTGGAAGCCAGGAGCTTCTTCTGGGTCTCCCACGTGGGTGCAGGGTCCATCCTCAACTGCTTTCCCAAGCCACAGCAGGGAGTTGGATGGGAAGCGGAACAGCCAGGACATGAACTGATACCCATATGGGATACTAGTGCTTAGAAGGTCAAGATTTAGCCATTGAGTCGTTGTGCTGGGCCTCTATATTTATTTTCTTTAACAAAGAGGAGAGAGGTTTTCCGTCCTTTGGTTCATTCCAAAAGTGGCCACAACAGCCAGAGCTAAGCTTACCTGAAGCCAGAAAGCAAGAGCCTCTTCCAGGTTTCCCACATGGATATAGGCTCACAAGCATTTGGGCCATCATTAGCTGCTTTCCCAGGCCATAAGCAGAGAGCTGGATAGGAGGTGGAGCATCCAGGACACAAACTGCTGCCCATAGCGATGCTAGTGCCACAGAGCTCAGGATGAGCCTGCTGAGCCATGATATCGGCTTGCTAGGAATACATTCTTTTCTGTTGATCATCTGCCTAGAAAAACACCTTATATCTTAAGGTGTTAATAGCAACTACTGGCTTTTGAGGGATGTTACCTGTAATTTTCCAAATTTCTATCATAACATTCTGCTTTTGTAATAACAAAAATTGTGAATTTAAAAAATGTCTTTTAGATTGAAGGAACTGTAATTTTGAAATGCTGCTAGTTTATGCATTAATCAAGAGGCTTTTGTTTTTTCCCTCTGTAAACCAGGTCACTTGGGCAGATTTCTACTGGGATATATGCAGTACCACTCTTTTACTCTTGAAACCTGACTTGCTGGACATGCATCCGAGGCTGGAAACCTTACGAAAGAGAGTGCAAGCCCTTCCTTCCATTGCTAATTGGATTCAGCAGAGACCCCAGACCAGATTCTAGCTGGGATGTGCTGCCTCCACAGCATCTCTCAGGCCAGACTCACCTGTCCTGCCAATTCAGCAAACAATCCACACTTCCGACCTCCAACACGCCTCTGGCTTCTGCTATGCTGTTTTCCTGCTTTTAACACATATGCATTAAGTTTCTAGTATTTCTATATATGCTTAATAAAATTTCTTTAGAATATTTTCATGGCATTTATAATTGAGGAAAACTAGTTTACAATATAGGTAGATGGCATGTTACCCTGGTTCTAATATGCATGAATTTAATTCTCCCCCAATTAAGTATAAACTTTGCACACTAGTAGCCTTTAAGCACTGGTTGGAGTCCTGGCTGGTCTGATTCTGCTGCATGCTAATGGCCCGGATGTTTGGACCCCAGCCACCCATGTGGAAGACCCAAATGCAGTTCCAGGCTCCAGGATGTGGCTGTTTGGGAGTCAGCCAGCACTTTTCCTCCTCTTCTTTCAAATGCATAAATTCCTCTTTACAAAAGAAAAGAAAGAACTAACTTTGACATTTTAATACTGCTGCAGTTCAAAAGGCAATAGATCTGCAGGTAGGGAACTTGAATAAAAGTGACCATACATAAATGAGCAAGTTGGCTGTGACAAAAAAAAAGGGGGGGGGGAGGGGCAGCACTGGGAGCCTACTGGCTGAAGTCCTTGCCTTACATCTGCCAGGAGCCCCATGTGGGTGTAGGGGCCCACGAACATGAGCCATCCCCCACTGCTTTCTGAGTCTATAAGCAGGAAGCTGCACATGAGTGGAGCAGCTGGAACGAGGACCAGCTCCTATATGAGATGCCAGCAACACAAGTGAAGGATTATCATGTTGAGGCACCACGAAGGCCCATTCCCGATGTTTTAAGATCGTTTGTACAGTTATAACTTGAAGGCACATTTTTGGTCCCATTCTACTGTGTGCAAAACAAGAACCAAGCATGGCAACAAGTCATTTAAACGGAATTTTCCAAATAACACCCCTCCCCCAAATATAAACCACTAACAATAAATAGCAAAGTTAGGCTTGATATTAGAAATGTTTAAGTATTTCTTGTCATAGAAACAGATGGGGTGCAAAAGAATGAGAAAAGGCACCCAGGTGTGCTGTTACTGTAGGTGCTCCTTTCCACTCAACAACCCTGTGAAATTGGGGAAAATGCTAAATACTTTATACAAACCACTAAGGATTACATCCTAGAAACAACGTATTTCACAAGCACCCTCCTTTGGATCAAACTTTCAAACTAAAGGCTGCTGATAAAATGATAGGGATGAGGGCCTGGCACAGCAGCCTAGCTGCTAAAGTCCTCACCTTGCACATGCCAGGATCCCATAGGGGCTCCAGTTCTAATCCTGGCCCAAAGCTTTGGTATCCTGCACCTGTGTGGGAGACCCGGAAGAGGCTCCTGGCTTCGAATCACTGCAGGTCTGGCCACTGTGGTCACTTGGGGAGTAAATCATTGGACAGAAGATCTTTCTCTCTCCTGACTCTGCAATAAAAATAACTCTTTAAAAAAGAAGAATGATCGGGACACGCACTGCAGTGCAGGGGGAGCTGCTGCTTGCCATGGCCAGACATCAGAGGGCCAGTCCGAATCCTGGACACTGCTTCTGATCCAGCTTCCTGCCTTGGAAGGCAGTGGAGGATGGCCAGTTACTTGGGCCTCTGTCACAGGAGACATGGACAGAACTCCTGGCTCCCAGCCCTGGTGTTGTGGGTGTTAAAAAGAAAGACTGAAGATCATTTTCCTTTCAAAAAAAGTATCTTTAGGAGTAAATAAAAGTGAACCAATCGCTTTTTCATTCCCCTTATGTCATCAATACATTATATAGGAAAGAATGTTACATTTAACAAAGAAATTCCAATTGTATTGTAGATAATACAAGTAACTTTTCCTCCTCTTCATACATGGCTATTTCATCCACATTATTATATTTCTAATTCTTAATGAGTGTACAATTTAATAAATGTAATGAATACAATGTTTATTCAAAAATATGAAAACTCAACACAATCTATGTGCTTAAAATCATAAATCAAACATAAAACACAAAGCACTTTATAAGGCATGTTAATTTCAGCATCATCTTTAGGGCACCATTTTCACAGAACAAACATTCTACTACTCCACCCTTCTCCCCAATTAAACATTTCCTTGTTTGGAGAGGAAGACAAAGGGTAAGGTTCCATCAGGGAAAGCTGAACTGTGTAATTACCTTCAGAAGGGAAAAAAAGAAAAACATCTTGGGAATAAGAAGCAGAAGCAGCAATTCCTTTATTCTATGGATTGCTTAAGTTTCAGCCTAAAAGTTACACAGAAACCAAACTTCTGGATGTTTTTGTTCTCTCAAAAATACAGGAAAACCAAATACTAGGAACAATAAAAATATTTCAGCATAAATATGTATTGGCATAAAGTTACAAGTACGTAAAACACCCGAAAGCATGGCTTCTCCCCTGGTGTGATCTGCTTTAGGAACTATAAAGCTCCTCGGCGGGTAACATTATTTCAACATATGGTTGCTCATCTTTCTTGATAACTGAGACATTTAAAAACATTAGCCGAATGAAGTGACAGTTGAGAATCGTCCTTGATAAATCCCGATTTATTGATCAACAGATAATATTAAGCACATAAGACGATAGCATTTGTGCTCAATATTATATATTTCAAGGGTAAGGTGACAGAGGGTTGCAAACTGTTTGTGAAAATACAACTTATAATCACAAATATTTTTATTAAGCCTAAGACACAATAGAGCATTACAGGGAGAAGCCAACTACATTTCATTTGAAATAAAATTGCAGATGTAGCAACAACAACAACAAAAGAATCAGTCTACCAATGAAAACACAGAAATACAGAAAAATTATGAGGAATCTATTGTCTGATTTTTAAAAGGTAATATTTAACAATTTGACTAAGGGACACAGGTACGGTGATGCAAGAAGAGGTAGTATTAACATTTTCAAATTTCTTTTAGCCCTATGACACTGAGACATATTCAGTGTGTTCAACATAACTTGAAGTTTGGGAAGTATACTGAGTCACGAGCTTGTAAGAGCTTGTAATAGCTGAAGGACCACTTTAAGAGTTTTATTCATGTTCTAAGTCCAGAGAGTTCTACTACCTAGCATCTTAGCAAGTTAGGATGCCTTGGAAAGTATGGTCTCCAATAATTAACAAGTCTCTGATTTATAAATAAGTTTATTTATAACAATATTTACATAATAAAAACAAAACACATGAAACTCACAAGTTATACAAAGAATGTATAATAAAACAGCATTATAGCCCCGACAGGCAAATTTTTAAAGAAAGATTTTAATAAAAAGTTAAGTATCAAATAGACAACTTTACTTCTAAATTTCACTATGTCACCCACACTGAATTGGAATTAAACAATGGCTCTCTCTTCAGGCGGTCCTGTAGTTAAAATTCTGGAAACTGGTAAATTATATTTTGATAAGAGTTTAAGGTAATATAACCTATTTCCATGCAGTTCCTAATGCTGCCTTAACATGATGTCACATCCAGTTTGCTTTGAAGTGAAATAGCTTTAAAGTTAGTTTGTTCTGCCAAGACAGAAAAATGTCACCAACATTTCGTTGATGTGTGGGGATGTGGCAGGAAGGAGCCAGTGTTCAGAGAGGAAGAGAACTGGAGCAGAAGTGACTGGGCAACAGTTTTTAAGAGAAGCAAAAGCCAGGAGAGGGAAATCAATGAAAACATGCACAAGAAGAGGCAGGTTAAGAAGCACCATTAGTGCAGGAGGGAAACAAACAGAAAGAATTAATTCACGGAACAAGAGGAGGGCTTTAGTTACTATTCACCAGAAAACAACTTAGTGCCTTAACCAAACAAATCTGTCTGAACCGACGTATTTGAGAGGACCTGGGGGATGCTAGTGTATGGAATGCCACGTTGAAATTCAGGTTGAGTTCTTGCTGACATTGGTGAACATCTGCTTCAAATAGCAACAAAATGAAAGCGGTATCATCTATACAGCTGTGTTCTTTAAACTAACATAATAAAACAAGACCTCAAATGACACAAGCAAAAACAAGACATAAGCATTGTCAAATAAGGCACATGTAAAAATCTACACACATTATCCAGTGAAAGACAATATATATATATTTGGAGGTAGAAATAATTACAAAAATACTGACATTTCTAAAGCATTAGCATATTTGTTACAAACAATCACCAACTAATCCCCATTCAGAAAACTGCTTTGTAAAATGATTCTTCCACATCTTCAGGACTACATATTTGTGGCTTTTTACGAAATCTCATGTGTGAGCATCTGGAGAGTTGTTAGTGGCAAGAAAGTTGTCCATACTATGAGAAATGCAATATGGAAACTATAAAAAGGTATAAATGTTCATAAACCCCATGGTCATCATAATGTAAATGTCCTTGAGGGCACCAAGTTGATATTTCCTTATCAAATAGGCATCGGTAGTTGTAATTCACAGGCCCATTGATGTCTTTAGTAATGTGGCTATATCTGCTGGCATACTCCCTTCATCACCTGCAGGTCAGAAAGTGCAAGAGAAGTTTAATTTAAAAAAAAAGCAAAAAAAAAGCTTATTTCTTGCAATATGCATCATCTTTTTTTTTCCTGATGGCAAATCCCTACTCGTCTCTGAAGGCCCAGTCTGGTTCAGCAACCTTCCCAAACCCCTACAATCTCAGGGCTGCTCACTCTGCACTCTCACTCATATTTCAGCATACCAATCTTAGGTTATGGCTCTGACATTATATTTAGATATAGATCTATAACAAAACATATTATAGATACTTCAGGTAATAATCTAATTCATATACTACATAGTATTTACTTCTTCCACTTGCAAACTGAAACATCTTTTAAACAAATTGAGCAGGGAAAATAGACACCGAAGCCCCCAAATCCTACCAAATCCCCCCACATTTGATTTTCTTGCACTTATCTAAAACTGTAAGGTAGGGGTGGGTGCTGCTTAGTAGTGGGTAAAGCACAGCTGGTGATGCAGGCATCCCATATGGGAGCTAATCTGTGTCCTTATTTCCCCACTTTTGATCTAGCTCCCTGCTAATAATGGCCTAGGAAATGCAGGGAAAAATGGCCAAGCCCTTGGGCCCTTGCACCCATGTGGGAGACCCAGAAAAAGCTCCTGACTCCACTTCAGATCAGCTGAGCTCTGGCCTCTGTGACCATTTGGGGAGTGAACCAGTGTATGGAAGATCACTTCTGTTTTGTCTTGCCCTCTCTCTGTAATTCTTTCAAAATATATAAGTAAATCTTTCAAAAACAAAAACATAAGTTTTTGAAGAACTTTAAGAGATGCAGAGAAAACTAGAGAAGAAATTCAGGCATAATCTGACCCAGATCTAATCTATACAACAAAAATTTTGCACTCTGCATGCCAGCCACAGAGTAAATTCACCACTGCAATTCACCTTCCATCCCGTGTCTGCTCAAGTTTTAATTGAGACATTAGTACCTAGACATTTCAGTTTTTTGTAATATTCTTTGGTATAAATTACCCTGTGTAACTGTGGCTAATTACTGTATTAACTGAGGCTACTGCTAGGAGAGATACAGAGAAAGATGAAAAAAAAAAAAAGGGAGGAGAATCTTCTAAGTTTAAAGGCAGTAAAAACAAAATGCAACAAAATAAAACATAAGAACTTCAACTCTCTATCACTTTCACATGAACAGTGACTGGAAATATATGTGAAAAACCATTAACATTATGGCAAAGACAAAAACAGAGGAAGATTTAAATGAAAAGTAAAAAGAAAGTGCGTACACACACATATACACACAGCACACCATTCCTACTCCAACAAATTTTAAGAAATTTAGGAGAAAAGCAGATGGAAGAAAACTGATGTAATAGAAAAAGTAAAAGTTTCGTCTGCAGGAGGAAGTGCAAGGGACAGCCTAGCCAGAATCTGTCCCTAACGCTGAGCAAACGGGTACTACGAAACATATGAAGGACAAAACAGGGTGAAGAGGCATCATAAACGTGGCTCAAGAGAAGCAACTATTTACTGCAGAGCTACAAAGCTCAAGGTTTAGCCTATGGGGAATTGGAATCTGATTTAGGATAACAGAGAAGGGTAAGGATGAGCAGAGGTAGGGAGAATTTACTGTTGAATATAACCACAGTCTTCAGTGCCTGCACTTCTCCACCCTGGGAATGTGGTGGTCAGGTGGCTCCTTCCCATCTTCTCCCATCACGAGAGACTGAGGCACACCTTCTGAGGAAATGCACCAGTCCAGTGAGAAAGACTAATCAAAAAGTGGGGAGTCTGACAATCACTTGGCTCTCTCAATAATTAAATGTCACAGTCATATTTAAAATTTGATTATTAGGATAAAATCCATATCTGGGCATTTGTAGCACTCTCAAAAGTGAATTTAATTAGTTTGTAATTCTATTTCATGGGAATTTATAATTTTCATTATCTTAAATTTTGTATATTAGTGCTAGGGGTTTTCTAAAAGTTCATGTAGGGCCCTGCACGATAGCTCAACTAGTTAATCCTCCACCTCTGAGTGCCAGAATCCCATATGGGCATCAGTTTGTATCCTGGCTGCTCCATTTCTAATCTAGTTCCCTGCTTGTGGCCTGGGAAAGCAGCAGAGGGTGGCCCAGAGCCTTGAGACTCTGCACCCATGTGGGATACTCGGAGAAAACTGGTTTCAGATTGGCAGAATCCCAATCATTGTGGCCAGTTGGGCAGTGAACTCGTAGAGGGAAGATCTTCCTCTCCTCTTTGTAAATATACCTTAGCACTAAAAATGTTCACAAAAAGTGAAGAAAACTATGTATGGACTTACGCAACAAGATAAACATATCTTTTAATTGCATTTTCCCAAAGTTTTCAACTCTCATACATTTTATTTCTTTATTTATTTTAAAAGATTTATTTATTTTTCATTACAAAGTCAGATATACAGAGAACAGGAGAGACAGAGAGGAAGGTCTTCCATCCGGTGATTCACTCCCCAAGTGAGCGCAACGGCGGTACTGCGCCGATCTGAAGCTGGGAACCAGGAACCTCTTCCAGGTCTCCCATATGGGTGTAGGGTCCCAAGGCTTTGGGCTGTCCTCGATTGCTTTCCCAAGCCACAAGCAGGGAGCTGGATGGGAAGTGGAGCTGTCGAGATTAGAACCGGCGCCCATATGGGATCCTGGCGTGTTCAAGGCGAGGCGTTTAGCCGCTAGGCCCCACCGCCAGGCCCTGTCATACATTTTAAATTTTAAACTATGGTAGAGAAACGATGGACAGAGAAAAGATCTTCCACATGCAAATTCATTCCCAAATAGCAGGACAGCCAGGGCTTATTCTAGCCCAGACCCAAGAGCCAGGAACTGAATCCAGGTCTCCCATGTGGTTGACCAGCACCTGCAACCTCCCAGGCCATTCTTTAGGAGAAAGCTAGAATTGCAAACAGGATCGACCAACATTAGGATCCAGGCACTGCGAAGTGGGATGAGGGCATTCTGAGTGGCAATCTAACCACTGTATCAAATGCAGACCCCAAGAGAAATATAATTTATTGAGGGCTCCTTCAGGATCTAGTGGCTTTAATCCAAAAAGTGAACATTATCACATTAAAACTAAAGTTATAAATGCTTTGATTGCAACTTAATACATAAATTCAACCTTAATAAATTCTCATATTTACAAGTCAAAATTAAATTAACATAAATATTAGGACTGTTTTTAATAAAGCTAATTATCTCATCAAATACATTATGCCATGTACTTTTAAATCTCGAGTTCATAGATTTTATGGTATGCGCATTATAATATTATGGGGGCCGATGCTGTGGTATATTAAGTAAAACTACTGCCTGCAGGCCGAAATCCCACACAGGTGACGGTTCAAGTCCTGGCTTTTCTAATTCTGATCCAGCTTTCTGTTACTGCGCTGGGAAAGTAGAGGAAGATGGCCTAAGTCCTTGGTGCTTGCACCCATGTGGGAGACCCAGAAGGAGCTCCTGGTTCCTAGTTTCCAAAGTGATCCAGATCTGGTCACTGTAGCTATTCCTTAACTCTGCCTTTCAAATCAATCAATCAATCAACCAATCACTCAATCACATAAAATTATAACATTGTGAATAAAACTACAGTCCTAACCTTAATCTTATTTCTTAAGTATTCTGGCAAGAGATGAAAGGGCTGTGATTTTTAAAAATCAAAGTGCTTGTGCTTGTTATCAATTCTAACAAAAATGGATCTTACTGTGTTACTGTGACATTAAGTATGCTCACTTTTCTTTCTTGTTATCGCTAAAGTGCGTAATATTTAAATTTGCTGGTCACCTCTGTTATCCTCTCAAGATGGCTGACTGGACGCATGGTCATGTAATAAAAAGACTAACGTTGCAGCTTACAAATAACTTACCTTCATCTACTGTGGTCATATCTTGTTCAAGTTTCAATTTTTGCTGGTTAATTTTTAGCATGGATTCCTCAATTGTCCCTTGACTTATTAATTTTATAACTAGTACTTCTCTAAAAAGTAAATGATATTTGTGCATTGGTTATTAAACAAAAAGTAATCTGGATAATTGTACACTATATTTCAGAGTCCAACAAGAATAACTCATAAATTACAAAAATGTTATTTCTGATAATTTAACTTTTATACAAACTTTCTTAATGGTTCAAGAGAACAAGATCTTTGTACTCTGTAACAAGCAGTGCTGTGTTCACACAGACATTACATTTTCAAAAGAAACCTGCTTATCACGCCCTGCAAAATAATGCTGTACAGAACAGAACAGTAAAGTACCACATTCAATACCGATAAATATTTGTTCCATAGTGAATTTATGGATGTCTTTCAAAAATACAGTATACCATTCCATGATGAAGACACAGATTATCTGCTGTTTACAGATCAAACTATAATGGCGTTCACTTAGTAAGGGTGGTAAGCAATTAGTACTCATATTTTGATGAAAAATAAAAACCAAGGCATGATAACCAACATACTATCTTCTAACAGTCTATATCACTTAAACTAACATCTGATTAAAAAAATTAAACTGAAAGCACTTACTTAGTTTGGCCTACTCTGTGGCATCTATCCTCTGCTTGTTTGTCATTGTAAGGATTGCAATCAATGTCATGAAGTATAACAACATTTGCGGAAGTCAGATTTATTCCCAATCCACCAGCTTTTGTTGACAGCAAAAATACAAAGATATCCATATCGGTGTTAAACTCATCGATTAGATGAATCCTAGAAAACAAACATGTAACGTCAAATTTTACTAAAAACTATATAATTTGATAAAAATTGAAAGCAATCACCGCATATAAAAACAAGTAAGCCATTACAGCCTACATATTCATGGCGTTAGTATTTCTTACTGTGGCGTTGATGCCCGAAGTCTTCCTAATTTATGTGCCTTTCCTATACTACTACTCGCCCTATCAAATAGTTAGGCTACTCAGACTTAATTACTTCCTTAAAGGCTATTTTGCCTTTTGTTTAATGGCTTCTAGTTGATCAAAATTCTGCATAAAGCTTTTCAATCTACAGTATTTGTTGAAGTCTAAGCTATTACTGGCAGACAATACACCTAATGAACTCAAGGTCCTGGTGTGCAAGGCGATGCCCACGCTCTGAAGGGCTCAGCTTTACAACTTTGTCCTGTGTATGGGGGTGGGGAGGGGATCATTTTGGCTGCCAGAAACAAATCAAGATACATAATGTCCTTTAAACACTAATTTTTTTCTTTCCTGCTTTGTAAATATGTTCTTTTTGTATTTTTGAAATTAGAAACAAAAAGCTGAATTTACTTATCCTGTAAAATAATCTGGATTAGAAATAAAGCACCTTACACTAAAGGAAAAATTCTCATAACTATTTCATAATATATTTGTATTGTTCAATTTAGAAAAAGTGAGAAGAAATTTAAGGTAATGACGTTGACACTGAAAGAAAGAAAATTCTATCCAATGATTTATACATTTAAATTTTTAACAATTATACGATTTTCTAACACTTAAGCAAAGCATACCAACCTTTCAGAAATCTGAGTCTTCCCGTCTAATCTCAGATATCTGTGCTGATGATGTTTTAAGAGAACCTCTAAAATATCCAGCATCATGGTAAACTGGCTAAATAATACCACTCTATCACCCTGTGAAAATATAAACATGGATTAGAAGCAAAAATGAAATCGTACTTTTGAAGCCTTGAGTATTCTAATAATTAGGAGTATTATTCCGTATCATGTGACAACTTTGCAGAAAATTCTTACCATTAAGTATCTCATGAGCAACTGCTTCCTTCACAAAAGTCTAGTAGTGATGCCTAAGATAATTTTCTTACTGTAGCTTATATATAAATTAACTTTTAAACTTAAGAGCTAAAATTCTGCTCAGTCTTGTTTTTAAACAGTTCAGTATTATTTCCCTTTCTTCAAAAAAAAATGTCACAGCAAATGTGAATAGCTATACAAGATGACTATTTTGGATGGGATGATGATCTTACAAAATAAGGTTTTACACACACACACACAACTATCAATACAGATTTAATCTAGTGATTCTACTATTTGGAGGTTCCATTAGGGGAAAAAATAGCAAGGATCAGGAAAACATGATCAAGTACCTCATGAAAATATTTAGAACCTTAGATTTTTTATAAGACTGTAAAAAACAGAAACAAAGATCACAGAAGACTGTAGGGGGCATGGTACGTGGCACAGTGGGTTAAGGCACTGGTTGTGATGATGGTGGCATCCTATCACAGAACACTAGTTCGGTTCCTTGCTGCTGCTCTGCCTATGGATCTAGCTCCCTGTGAGAACTTGAGAAAGCAACCAGAAACAGCCCCGGTACTGGGGTTCCTGCCACAGACAGGCCCAGTCCCAGGCATTGCAATTGTCTGAGTGAACCAGCTGATGGAAGATCACTGTCTCTGCCACTCTATCTTTCAAATAAAACAATTTTAAAAACATTTATTAACAACTAAAAAGCATCAAGAAAGCCAGCAAGTTAAAATTGCTTTTAGAAGTTTATTAACTGAGAAACAAAAACGAACAAACAAAAAAGAATACCATGTTTTTTCATACCTTCTGTTTTAATTCAGACAAGAGACGTCCTAAAACTCGGAATTTTCCAGAATCTAAAATCAAATTCATGTCCAACTGAAAATCATTTATGTGTCGATACTGTTTACAAAGTGCATGTAGTTCAAAGTCTGTCATAACTTCCATATCTTCAAAGATGAGGTCAGGATTAGCCTCACAATGTGTAGGTTCCTTAAAAAAGAACAAAACATAATATGCTTCAAAGGCAGAATAATAATATTGGGAGAACAAACAATGTTTAAAATTTGGTTCAAAATAATCCTATAAGGGTTCTGGGGATGAGGATAAAATAAGCATAGAGCCATCATCAAATGATAATTAGAAAATGGGTGAAAAGCACATGGGCAAAAGGTTTCAATATACATTTGTTTGTATTTCTACATATATCTGAATCATAGAAAGTTTTAAGAAAAAAAGACCACTTTCAACACAGATCTGATAGGAGAAATAAGGACAAAGTCCTCAGGAAAGATGAGGCAAAAATATCGGGAAATAGCTAAAATTATTTTGTATGTGAACATAAAATACAGTAAAGAAAATGAAAACAACAAATGTAAAAGGGAAAATGACTCATTACCCCTCCGCCACACAACATCAAAAGGACTGTTTGTAAGCAGTGGAAGATGGCCTAAGTGCGCAGGCCCCTGTTTTTTCCATGTGGATGACCAGGATGAAGCTCCTGGCTCCTTGCTTTGGATCAGCTCAGCCCTGACTGTAGTAGTGAATTTTCTTAGTCTATTCCTAACTTCCAAATAAATTAAAATTTAAGACAAACAAATGCCTCAAGAAAGTCAAGCTTAGGAGTTAGCAAGCTTTTCCTCAAAAGGGCAAGACATTAAATATTTCAAACTCTGTAGGCAAGATGGCCCATGTCACAATATTTAACTTCGTTCCCACAGTGAAAAAACAGGGAGACAACACTAATCTAACAGTGCTTAATCATGTTGTAACAAAGCAGCTACTGCCCTAAGGCTACGGTTTGCTGACTCCTAACATGTCCATCCCGCTTATTAGGTTGCCCAAAATGTCTTGAACTTTGTCTGAAAAAAAAACAAAACAAGCAAACAAACCCAGAAAAAAAAAAACCTTTTCTTAAATAGGTGGTTAAAGGAGTAACATATCTATTGGGTTGAGTCATTTGACAACCTCCTCAGTGTCTAATATGATTCATAATAACAACACAAACCAATCCTTACCTTTAGCATAAGCTGAGACATTTCCTTGAGTTTTTCAGCTGTGTAATACTGACGATGTAATAAAGGGTGATTGGCCATTTTTCTCAACTGCATCATGACATTACACATTTCTGTATTTTTTTCTGTGATTTAAAAATTGCACATTAGAAATAAGCTAAGAGCTGTTTCTTGAAATTTACCAATTTTAAAAGTTAAAACTTATGGCAAATTCTAACTTTACAAAATGAGAAAATTCCATCGTACGACAAGATAAAATGCAGTCCTAGTGCAAGATTACTTTTCTCGCATATTTGTAAGCCCCACTATACCCAGGTTGTTGATAGATTTTTTCAATCTGTTGAAAAGGCCCAAGTAAAGCTGCTCCTGCTTCTCTGACATCGTGCACAACTCAATTTGATCTCTCTTAGGTGGAAGCTGCTTGAGGACCTGAGAGAGGAAAGCAAGTTAAGATGTGCCTTCTGACGAAGAGGAGACAGACTGCTAGAACGTCACGACAACCCCAAACATGCATGTCCATTACCTCTTCTTTCACTCTTCTGAGAATAAATGGCTTTATAATTTGTTTCGCGTGTGCTATTCTCTCCTTTTCATATATACTTTGCTCATCTGCTGATTTCTAGGCAAAGCAAAAATATATTCTTTTAGAAATTATTCATTATGCCATCACAGTAGCAATTCGGTACTACACATTAAGAGACTCTTCCTCAACTAGAATAGGATTTATATTCTAAAGACTCATTTCCTTCTGGATGGATGGTACTCCACAATTGAATTCTAGTCTAAAAGCTACTTCTTGAAGCTCCACGCATATTCAGAAGCTTCATTCTATGTATCCGTGCATTCTGATGTGGTAATGAATTTGAACTGTACCAGGCTAGTGTTTAGATACTGATGTGTCACAGATTACTTTAACTCTTATGCAATGAAAACACGTGTTTTAAATAACAGGAGGAAGATGAGGTGCAAGAGCAGGAGAACAAGTGGTAGAAAATGTCCATTTCTTTGTGAAAAATGGAACCAAAAGAAAGCAAATGTAGGTTGATACAATCTAAAAATCAGAGCTTGTGCTGAGTCAAAATTAGTGTTTACAGAGAATTAAAAATGGAGTTCTAATCTAACAACAAAGAAGTTCCTCAAATCTTATTAAAGGTAGAAATATGGTTTCTGAAATCTGGTAGGCCATATCAAATGGCTGGGTCTATGTAAATAAATGTTAAAAATGCAGCTCATTTTCAGTGGAGGGGTATCATTAAACATTGTTTATTTTTTTTTAAGATTTATTTATTTATTTATTGGAAAGTCAGGTATACAGAGAGAAGAAGAGACACAGAATATTTTTCATCTGATGATTCACTCCTCAAGTGGCCGCAACAGCTAAAGTTGAGCCAGTCTGAACCCAGGAGCCAGGAGCCAGGAGCCTCCTTTGAGGCTCTCATGCGGGTGCAGGTTCCCAAGGCTTTGGGTCATCCTTGACTGCTTTCCCAGGCCACACGCAGGGAGCTGGATGGGAGAAGGGATGCCAGGATTAGAACAGGCACCCATATGGGATCCCAGCACGCTGAAGGCAAGGACTTCAGCCATTAGGCCATGGCGCCTGCCCAAGCATTCCTTAAAATGCTGTGATTTGGGGGATTGGCAGTGAAGCACACTTAGCTAATCCTCAGCCTGAGGCACTGACACCCCATATGGATGCTATATTGTGCCCCAGCTGCTTCACTTCTGATTCAGCATATGTCTTGGGAAAACAGCGGAGAATGATCTAAGTCAATGGATCCTGGCACACATGTGGGAGACATGGAAGAAGTTTCTGGCTCTTGGCTTTGGGACTGGCTTGGCTCTGGCCACTGTGGCTATTTGAGGAGTGAACAGCAGATGGAAGGCCTCCTTTCTTTGTCTTTCCTCTCTGTAATTCTACCTTTCAAATAAACAGATATACAGATAAAGATAATGTCATTTTGGAGAAACTACATTTACACAAAAACACTGTCCTGGAAAATCTACAAGTTTACAAAGACTGTAATTCTAAGCTTAATGAAGGAAAACATTAATCAAATTACTCTTTTAATTTTCCAAAAAGATTTATTTATCTACTTGAAAGGTAAAGAGAAAAGAGTTCTCCCACCCACTGATTCATTCCCTAATGGTCATAAAAGCCAAGGCTGGGCCAGGAGAAAGCCAGCAGCCAAGCCAAGAGTTTCATTTGGGTTGTGCACATGGTCACAGCAGCCCAAGTGTTCAGACCATCTTAATTGCTTTTTCAAGCACACTAGCAGGGAGTTGGATCAGAAGTGGAGCAGCTGGGTCTTGTGCTGGCACCCACGTGGGATTGTCGGTGTCTCAGGCAGCTACCTTATTCACTGTGTATTGATACTGTCCCTTAAAGAGGATTCTTCAGTGTAGTTTTAGAAATTATTTTCTACTTATGGACTTGTTATTTCAAAACATACTTTCCAGTACATTTAAGTGTTATCTAGAATTCTAGTTTGTCTAATGCTGTATTTTATCCACAAAGAAACATTATCAATAATTTCCCTGGGAAAAAAATGTTTTTAAGTGTATAGCACACATAGGGCCAGCCGTGTGAAATAAAGGGTAAAGCTGCTGCTCGTGATGCTGCCATCCCCTATGGGCACTGGCCTGAGCCACAGTTGTTTCAGTTCTGATCTAGCTTCCAGCTAATGTGCCTGGGAAAGAAGCGGAAGATGGCCCTCGTGCTTGGGCCTAGCCCAGCTGTGAATGGCTATTACGGATGTCCATCTTGGGAGTGAAGCAGCCAATGGAAGATCTCTTTTTCTGCTGCTGTCCTTCTCCCTTATATAAATGAAATTAATAAATAAAACTTAAAAAGAAAACAGGTACAGCACATAATTTCTTCACTAATACCATTATCAACCTTGTACTATTTAATCCAAAGAGATTACAGAGTTAATTGCAAAAAAGTGACGGAGAATATCTATGTATGTCTGTTTTATTATCAACAAAACACACCTCTGACACTGAACACTGAATATACCACCTTCCTAGGGATGTTAAGGTAGGAATTAAAAAACTATCTGGAAAGCTCAACCAACATTCTAGAGTACTTGTATTAGGAAAGCCAACGTCAAATTGTGCAGTCCCCATATCCTACTTTCTAGCATTTGAAAAGTGGTCAATTGTGAACTCCAACTCTATTCTGTACTAATCCAAGAAGAAATGATTATACCCAGCCTCCCCAAGTTCTGTGAGAGCAGGGTGCCATGAGCAAGGAGAAGGGAGGGGTGATAAGGCCAATGTGCCAAGCACTCAGGCAACACTCCAAGATTTCGAGCTTCCACTTACATTCTAGTAGTTTTATCACCAGACAAAAAAATGCATTTCACTTTAACATTACCAGCAGACTCTATGAATCAACTGGTATTAGGAAATATTAAAAATATAGAACCAGAGATGTACTTGACTAAAATGTATCTGTTGCTGAGAAATGGGAAATGAAGTTTCTGGGCCGTGGGCTGAGAGGGCCCCAAGTAATCATTGTCTTCATTGTGGGGAACAAAAAATACCCTATGGGAGCAGGGAATATGGGCCTCAGAAAGGGGACAAAGGTGTTTCTACTCTTTATTTGGCTGTGGCTGCTCCCAGGGCAGCGCAGGGTAGCTGACTGTGTCAGGGATGCCTTGACCCAGAGCACCAGAAGGGGCAAGCATACTAGGCTGGAAGCCACGTCAGAAACTCAGATAGTTGGCCCAGCATCAGCTTACTGCTACAGGTTCAGGAGGAACACTGCTATCCTGAACACTGAGCTCTTAGCTGAAGCATGGTTACCACCTGGCACTCTCATCCTACTTGACCGCTTGTGATAAACATGCTACGATCAAGTCTTTTCAACATATGCTTGTACAGCTAAGCTCTCCATTAATTTACCATTGTCATTCTTCAGGAAATTAGGATATTAAAATCTAAAACTTTGGATAGTGAATATGGTAGTTATCCGCTTTTCCTTCATTGTGTTTTGTCTAGTTTATAAATTGATGCAAATATGAGAATATGAATTACTTTATTTCAGACAGCCTAGGTACTACGAAAACAACAAAAAAGAAGTAACAGTAAAATGGGCTACATATAACACAAAGTAACACAGCTGCGAGAAAATACATGTGTATGCTTACTGTCTTAGAAGAAAACATTCTTCGTATTTCGCTGGTACTACTACTAAACATGTGTGGCATAACGAAATTCAACAGCGACATGAGTTCCAACAGGTTATTCTGCACAGGTGTACCCGTGAGCAGCAAGCGGTTATTTGCCTGTGAACAAAGGTAAAATTTAGATTAGTTTTATAAAAGCCACTCCCTCAGTATCCACTCTTCCCAGTAAGTGACAAAGAAAACAGTCTGTGAAGACATGCTGGTAATTTAAACAATCTGCTGTTGTCATCTTTCCCTACATAAAGCAGAATGTAAAAACCATTAGCCTTATTTTATAAGTAGGTAAGCAGTATTTTTACTTTAGTCAGGCGAAGTAAGATAAAATATATTTGATTTGTGAAGTTCACTTTGTTGAATAGGGTTGCTGTAGAACAGGGGTTGCAACTCATAAGTTATGAAGTAAGAATGGTTTCAGATTTTTAAAGGATTGTTTTAAAAAACATATTAAGGGCTCACAAAGCACCAAAAAATTAACTATCTGGCCCTTTAGAGAGAAAAACTTGCCATATCCTAGGTGGAATAAAAACACGTTAAATTCTGTAACCTAGAATGTTGTGATTTGGAAAACCGGTCAAATGCTCCCTTACGTTAATCGTCATAAGGTGTTGGTATCGGATGGAACCCATATTCTTCAGCATGTGGCCCTCATCAAAAATTGCATAATTAAGTTTCAGGCGTCGAAACAGACTACGATCATCAGAACTGCTGATTGCACAATTATACCTGTCACAGAAGACAAAAACCTCTTAAGGTTATACTTTTATGAGCTAGGACTCTAGAGAAATTTTATGCTTTCTAAAATTGTACTAATACTTAGTACCTAAGGGGCAGCACAAGACATGGGTGGCAGTCAAACTTTGATGTACTTCACTTTAATAATGACTGTTGTCTATGTTAACAAATTATAAAAGCTGTAATATGTAATTAAAGAATTGTGAAGTTTGGCTTAATTATTATTACGTGCAGTCAACTACTGCACTTCTGAGAACAGGGCAATGTTACAAATAATTGATGTATAATTTACAAATAACTTGCTATTATACACTGTGTTCAATGAATTGCTATATTATCTCCCACAGACACCCATATGATATTAGGTCATCTTTTGCTGCCTTCCCAGGAGCATTACCATTGAGCTGGATTGAAAAAAAAATTGGGGCTACTTGATATGGGATGGCAGTAGGCCAGTGCTGCAACTAGCAGCTCAACCCACTAAACCCTTTGTTTAAATATCAGACATTTTATTAAACTAGTAAAGTAGGCCAGGAAATAACAATTAATAGCTAGCAGACACACTGCAGTGTTTTATGAAGAAAAGATGAAGTTGTTGAATGAATTCAAGGGCAAATTGTTACAGAAGTCAGAAATGAAAAATAAAAATAAATAACTTATTTAAATAACCCACAGCATAAATATCAAATCATGAAACTGTCAGATATTTAAGCCAAATAGCAACTATGATTTAATAGTTAAAGTTATGCTTTTCATTTTTATTTCAGTTACATCTCAATTATTTCATTGAGAAAATGAGATTCCACTGTATTTAAGTTAGAAATACCACCATTAGTTTGGTGGAGTATTCCAAAGTTTACTTTAAGCTCGAAACTTACTATCCTTTCAGTTAGTATGTAAAATCTTCTTGCAGCCACTGTTAGTATCAGTGTTAAGCATTAATCTGCAAAATGCCCAAGTCTACTCCTCAATGTAAATTAATCCATTGTTTGGTGGACCGTTCACAATTTAAGCTTGCCCACATGGCACTGTAACTTATTTTTTTAAGGGACTGCATAAATCTTATCCCTTCCCACAAAAATTATCTCCATACTCACGTGGTCACAATTACATTATAATCCTCATATTTACTGTGAATGTTTAATCTGATTTGTTTACGTTCTTCTTGAGATCCTAGAATTTAAACACATATACTGTACACTGTCATGTATTTCAACTTTAAAGAATTTCCCAAAGTTGAAAAAAGCAAAATGGCATATTCTTACCGTAGTAACAGAGCACATTTAAAGTAGGGCACCACAAATTGACTTCCCTTAACCAGTTATCTAAGAAACAAGAGAGAAATTGAACACTAAATTTTGACAAGTTTTACTTGGAAACTATTCTTATATTATTAAATATAAGTGACACATGATTTTTCTTTCAACACTGACCCTTCACATTATATTTCCACAAATAAAAGAATTTTGCAATGCTAAAGAGATCAAAATGAAGGGCAAAGGGTAGAAGAGCAGCTACCATACTTGCAAGTGCTTCCAATTTAAGGAGATGAGGTTTTTTTCTGGTTGTGGTTGCTATATCATATGCACACCTGTTGTCTTACATCTAACCAATTAAAAAATGGGAACAGTATCTTGAGTAGAGGTTATATACTTTCTGATTCAATAAATGCTTTTTTAAACTAAAAGTAACTTATTTTCTCTTACTCTTGAAAAATGTAAAGGTACTCCAAAATCAAAACAGCTGGCCATGTATCAAATGGTCTTGATCTAAAACAATTTTTAAAAGCAAACATGGGCTTATATTTAAGTTATTTCCATTTCAGAGCTGCCAAGCAATCAAACACACACATACGAGGGATCTGCAGTTTCAGGGAAAGTGTGCATCATGAAAAAGCTACCCATGAATTAAAAAAAATTTTTGATCCAAATAAACTTACCTTTTCATTCTATTCTAGTTTTCCCACATTTAATCATACACAAAGTAGAAGATGACCACAAAAATTAATACTCATCTCCACAAAGACAGAAACATAATTCTATCTTAAAAAACACTATTAAGTAAAACAGTTGCCCCCAATAATACCAACCTATAGTTGAGGCTGGAACAACAATCAGGTGAGGCCCTTTATTACCCTCCTGAAAGAGGTATGCCAGGAAGGCAATGGCCTGAATAGTTTTCCCAAGGCCCTAGAAGGAAAATTATAAAGACAATATAGGAAATGTTAAAATAAAAAACAAGTAAATATTAGGAAGTGTAAAATGAAAAGGAATATTTATATAATATAATCACTTTTGATTTTCCACAGTGCCTGTAAGAATCTATTCTTAGTTCTCAAATGACAGAGTGGATTAATTTCCAATGACCTATAATGAGCAAGCTGGATGAATCTCAATAGCTAATTCATTTTCGTCATATTATTAACAGGATTTTTTAGACTGCATAGACAGGATGTAATTGTGATTACAACATAATTACAGTAAATATTTAATAAAAACTGGATGAAGTGCTTGTCCTATGTCTAACTGGATATGAACATACTCTTCCTCTATTATCCAGAAATTTCACCCTCAAGTATATAAACAACTGATATAAAATTTCTTGAAGTTTAATATAATAAAGTATGATTTCTGGAAAAATAGAGATTCAGAAAGACACTTAATAAAAGTGAAATGGCTAGAGTGATGCACGTAAATTTATAGACTTATTTATTGATAGGTATCTAAAGTTAAATTTTAGTAGGTAGCTATAGAAACCACAAATATAATAAAATATCAATATGTATGACAACACTGCAAGAAGTTCATAGAAAACAAAAATTAACCTGCATCCACAAACTTTTTGAAGATCTCTTATAAATATGTAACCGTATAAAATACACACAGATATTTGAATCTAACAAAGATAATAAAGAGAAATGTCACTAAGGTGAGCCTGGGCAAATACAGGCACAAGGGAAAAGCTCATGTTTTACAGCACAGCAAGGACACTTTAAAAACAATCCTGGAGACAGAACACACTTACCATTTCATCTGCCAAAATGCCATTAAGTCCATGTTTATGTACCAATGCCAGCCAATTCAAACCAACTTTCTGATAGGGCTTGAGTGATAAACTGGTAAAAGAGAGTTATCAAATAATATGGATTTACACTTCAATTAAAGTTCTGTGCTAGTTTTCCCAAGATGCACATAAAATGACAGGCCTAAGCTTGCCTTTCAACTACTAATATAAACAAGGTACATCTGCTAAAGAAAACGTACCCACAAAACAGAAACATCATCTTTTCAAGTTTTATTCTTATTGATTTCTTTTGGTAAAAATGATTACATAAAATATTCCCATACTTGGGCATAATGTAATGCCACCAAATTAAGGAATTCCATAAATGACAACAGTATTAACTGTGATAGCATATTACTAAACACTATTACATGGGAAAGCTAAACTGTATTAACTTCATAGCACATTAACAAGCTTAAAGCAGCAAGACAAAAAACATATTCAATTTGTTACTCTGTAAGGCTGATTTATGTCAATGATCTGGAGAATTCTATAGCATATATATGTATATATTTATTTATTTACATGCATGGCATGTACAAATGTAAATTTGAAATATTGAATATCAGTGAGAAGAAAGCAGCATGCAGATGCAAAAAATCTTTTATAACTTGGAAATGTACACACGAATCCTCAGAATGACTTGTTTAGAAGGCAGTATAAGAGGTGAAAATCATTCAAGTGGTTAAGAACTAAGACTAATTATAGTTTATTGAACACTTATCATATTAAGGTACAAATAGCTGAGCCTGATGCAGGAGCCTAGTGGCTAAATCCTCGCCTTCATTTGCCAGGTTGCCATTTGGGTGCAGGTTCATGGCCCAGCTGCTCCACTTCCCATCCAGCTCCCTGCTTGTGACCTGGAAAAGCATTAAAGGACAGCCCAAAGCATTGGGACCCTGTACCCCTGTGGGAGACCTGGAGGAAGCTCCTGGCTCCTGGCCTCACAGAGGCTCAGTTTTGGCTGTTGTGGTCACTTGGGGAGTGAAATAGCAGACAGAAGATCTGTCTAGCTCTCCTTCTCTCTGTAAGTATACCTTCCCAAGAAAAAACAAATAAACCTTAAAAAAAAAAAAAAGACACAGCTGTCATTTTTCAGACATTACACAATACATATTCTGTAAAGTAGCTACTCTCATAACTTTAAAATAATTTAAACCTATCTTACTCCAAAGCTTATACAAACAGTCATTTAAATGGCTTACTGTCCACATTAACATGAAAACAGAAGATAATGCTGTGCCTCCCATACTCCAATGTTTATGAATTATTTTTTATTTCCTTTTATACACATTCTGACTGAGCATACAGAAGTCTAGGCAATCCTTAAAAAATGGTTAAAAGGTCCAACTCTGACATTAAGACATCTTAACCAGAATAGGGTAAGGGAGGTAGTACTGAAAGCAGTCATCTTCATCCAAAATCTTTGAACTGAGGTATATACAATCCATAAACTATTTCTCATTTAGAAAAATCAAAAGCTTAAGTTAATATTAAGGTAATTAAAAAATTAGTCCTGATATTGAATGTCTTTATAATTTTCGAAAAACATTTTTTACCCACTATAATTTCTATGCTACTAGAAAGGTAATAATGAATAAAACATTGATATTTACCCTGCAAACCCAAAACATTTCCTACCATACCGGTGGTGAAAGTAAAGGCTAATACTGAGCATCTACCTCACTCCAACCTCTATGCTGACAACTGACATGCATTATTTTACTGACTCTCAATAAAGCAGATAATATTAATTATCTACACTGTATAAATAGGACATTTATCAGCACTCAATGAAGATAAGTAACTTGGCCTAGGTCATGTAACTAATAATCAAGCCCTTGTGCGCAGTGCTAAAGTCAGGATCCATACTTCAGCTGATACTTCAGCTCTTTTTTCTTTTTTTTTTAAGATTTATTTATTTATTTATTTATTTGAAACTCAGATATACAGAGAGGAGGAGAGACAAAGAGGAAGATCTTCCATCCTATGGTTCATTTCCCAAGCAACCGCAATGGCCAGAGCTGAGCCAATCCAAAGCCAGGAGCCAGGACCTTCCTCTGGGTCTCTCACGCAGATCCAGGGTTCCAAGGTTTGGGCCATCCTCATCTGCTTTTCCAGGCCACAGCAGGGAGCTGGATGGGAAGCAGGTCTGCTGAGATTAGAATTAGTGCCCGTGAGATCCCAGCATGTGCAAGGTACTACACTACCGCATCGGGCCCCATAGCTCAGCTCTTAATCACTAAACAAACAGAAAAGTTCTCTCTCTCTCACCAACATGAAAATTTTTATTATTTTTCCAGATTTTCCTCAATGCACTGGTCATCCTGCACATATGATGCTGACATTTCATGTAAATGATAAAACTGGTAAAGTAAGTACACTGTATTACACATAAATGCATCCGAGGGTCAACACGCTGCCTCCATGTATAACTTAACACAGTCAAGAAATATTGTTAAACAGAAATTAGTAAAATTTTCTATCACTGACATGTGTTGAGAAAAGAGCATGTTTAACACAAACAATTACACATACAATTTTAATAAGTGATGAGGAAAATATTACATAGAATTTATTTAAATGAAACTTCAATTTTCACAAAAAAGCCCTGGTAAGGTGTGTTTATTTGTGCATCACACATCTTTATTAATGTATTTGTTTTAAAAAATAAACAAGCATTAATCTGCACATGTATGTACACAGGGTTATTTCAAAAAGATCACAGAAAAATGGAATTAAAATGTAAATGTATTTGGGGGGTGGTGCTGTGGCACAGCAAGTCAAGTGGCTGCAGGGTCACCTACCTCCCATGTCAGAGCCTCTCACCTGGATACCAGCCACTGCTACTCTGTTCTGCTACTCTGTACTACTCTGTGGAGCTTGCCACTCTGCCCAGCAAGGAGCAACTGTTGAATGTTGGTTTTCTGCCACACACATGGGAGACTTGGAAAGAACTCTGGCTTCAGGTTTTGGCCTGGCTCAGTTTCAGCTATTGCAGGCATTTAGGATGGAAAATAAGTTTTCTTTCTCTTTCCCTCTTTCATTCTTACTTTCTAATAAATAAAAATAAATCTTTAAAAAGCAGCTTATTTTGCTGCAAAAATTTTGAAATTCACACAGTTTTTTTTATAATATGTATACTCTCAGCAATGTCTGAGGACCATGAAAGTTTAAGAAAAACATGTATGGAGCCCGGTACAATAGCCTTGTAGCTAGCCTTGCATGCCACCAGGATCTCACACAGGCTGCTGGTTCATGTTCTAACTGCTTCACTTTCTATCCAGCTTCCTGCCTGTGGCCTGAAAAAACAGCAGGGGATGGCCCAAAGTCTGGGATCCTGCAACTGTGTGCAAGACCCAGAAGAAGCTCCTGGCTTTGGATTAGCTCTGGCCATTGTGGTCACTTGGACAGTGAGTCAGTGGACTGAAGATTCTTCTGTGCTCTCTACGTAAATTTGACTTTTTAATCAAAATAATAAATCGTTTTTAAAAAGTATGTATTTTAAAAATACAAATTTACGCTAATTGGTTGTAACATATGTGAAAAAAAGATCAAATTCAAGGTACTGAGGAAATAACACATAAATTTGGGATCGGCCACTAGGACAGACATCCTTGTCAGACTACCTGAGTTCAACACCTTTCTACAGCTCCTGACTCCAGCTTCCTGTTGCTGCAGGCCCAGGGAGGCCGCAGCTGGCACAGTTGCTCCCTGTCAGCCGTGCAGCACATGGGATCCAAGCTGGTTTGTGGTTCTGGCCTGGCACAGCAAAAGCACAAGTTGGATAAGCATTTGGGGAGAGACCCAGTGGATGGGAGTGCACACACACTCTGTCTCTCTCTGCTTTTCAAATAAGCAATAAATTAAAAATGACTTTTTAAAAAGAGCTCTATCAGATCCACATGAATTCTGCTAAAATCAAATACCCAATTTATGAAGAGGCTTTAGTGGAAGAACGGGGAATCACTGATGCCTCAACAAGTTTACGGGGACAATAACTAAAAATCAAATCAGCGCCTACAAATGAGTCACTTGTTAGGAAAGAGCACAAATGATGTTGACGATTAAACCAGTAGTCAGATCATCCATACAACAACCATGAGAACAAAATTCATCTTGTTTATGCCTTAACTGAAAAGGACCAAGGATGAACATCAGAAACAATAGCCTAACATTTTTTAATCGGCTCAGTTTACATAATTCTGATTTTTTAAAAAGGGATCTTTCTACTCCATTGGTGTGGAAACTTTTGTGCTCAGATTAGGCACAGACAAGATATATGATTTCAATAGAAATTTTAAGCAAGTGGGATCAAGATCCTGAAACATTTTTGGAGTTGTCACATGGCTTCAGCATAACAATCCTGAAGAGCAGGCACAACCAAGATAATTAATGGCTACAAGACTGGACCTCATCCAGTCAAAGCAAAAGTATACCGCTTGAGAGCCGAGGCAAAACAATGTATATAGGATATTCAAAGCACTCTATTTATTGATTCTTTAAATGAAATTACTAGCAGACTACTTTATGCTAACAGAAATAGTCAAACCAAAACATTCACATCCTGGCACTTTGTGTTACAAATCACCAGTGTACTATGAATTTGCATAGACATCATTACCAAAAGGTGTCACAGCTCGTGTTCAGGAATAAGATACTGAACCAGCCTGTTTAGGAGAAACAACATCAAAGCAACCCTGGTAGATACATCCTCCCAAAAATCCAAAAACTAGTGAGACAGAAAACATGGTTAATCACAGTATATACTTAGCAGATGAAAAATTTCTCCAGTTAATGCAGTTTTAGATTAACTGCGAGACCTTTGGAAAAAATGGTAACAGCTAGAGTATAACAGGAGAACTAGGAAGTTTCAGAAATTTTGACTTCAAGGAATAGTAATCCTTACATTTTAAAATAAATTTTGCCTCTAAGGGGCCATATTTCTAGTGTTACATTCTCATAAATTTGAAATAGGAAACAATATTAATTTTGCCTCATGGCAAACAGTCACAAATAATGTGTTCTGTTAAGAAAAAGATGCAAGAATGGCAGATTTATCATTATGATGGTCTAACACTTTCCTACATGCTAAGAAATTCTTTCCCAAGGAAGGAAACAACTTTAATGCCTGTCCAACACACCAAGTAAAAATGGGTCAGGCAACTCTCATTTGGGCTGAGAACAAAAATCAAAACAACAAATTCCAACCCCTAAAAGTGTACTTAAATAAACTCTAATGAGATGTATATGCAGGCTTTTGGAAAATTACACTTTGGATTAGATCCAATTAGCTCTTTTGAAAAAACCAGAGCAATTTTGTTCGTCTATTTATTAATATCTCACTAAACAAAAAACCCTGAGTTTAATGGAAAGGACAGTTCATTACCTAATCACAATATTTACAAGTAACAGGGCTTTGTAAATGAATGTGGGTTTAAAAGAGAAAATTTTAAACTGATGCAATAAAGCAACTGATTTTTAAAAACCCAAATTATAAAGTAGACTCAACTGGGTAAGTCTTGCAGAGTGAAGAACTCCCCACATCCAATGCTGGAGAACAAGAAGCAGCAGCTCCAACTACACTTTTAGGAGATGAATTTGCTGATATAGTTCTTTCTATGCAACAGAGAAAAGAGCTTCTTTGTGGGCACTGCATCAGGTTTCCCTACACCATCCCATAGCACCCTAGAAGGGCACAGAGAAAATTGTAGCTTACTATTAAAGGCCAGCAATTGTTATCTTTCTTATCACTTGATTTTTAATTAATCAATGATCAGCAAATATGCTTTGATCATTAACTTAGAAAGATACCAGAAGTAAATAAAATCACCAACTGAGGTAATTAATTTTAATGAGACCTAGTGCTAATCTTATAAAAATATCATAAAAATGTTAGAAATATCCTGGACAACTTGATCTCATTTGTAAAGTTATATGACATTGCAAAGTATGAATATATGATAACTCTATTTCCTAATTTCAGAAACTTTGTTTATACCATAAGTAATATTGTAACAACTTTATACATTCTATAAAATCAAGGAGTCCAAACAATTGAGCATTTAAACTACTTAAAAAATTAACAAATAAACCTTTAAAGAAATTCCAAAACAATTTTCCCACCCCAAATGCCCAACACCATGTAAAATATGGTTGTCATAATTACAAAAGCCATTTTAGTATGTGCTGGCAGTTTGACAACTTTTAGGGTTTTTTTAAAAGAAAAAAATTTAAAAAATATTTCTGATGAGGGGGCTTGTACTGTGGCATAGTACATAAAGCCACAGTGTAAAGCCCCTATCCCATATGGGTACTGGTTTCTGTCCTGGCTGGTCCATTTGTAGCCGAGCTCCCTGCTAATCCTCTAGAAAAACAGTGGAAGAGGGTCCTTGCACCTACAGGGTTCTTAGATGAAGTTCCTGGTCAACTAAGGCACCTGGGGAGTGGAATCAGCAGACAGGTATTACCACTCTCTCTTCTCCCCCTCTCTATCAATTTCTTCTTCAATAAATTAATCTTTAAAAGAACAAATAATTCTGGTGAAGTCTTTTACCGAAAAACCACTTTACAAGAATGTGTATATTTATTCAGTTCATTTTAAAAGGTATCCAGCCTTTTCTAATGTGTTTGTAAGTCCCAAAACGTTTAATATCTAGGCTTGTGAAGTATTCTAAACATTTTGCCCAAATTATAGTGTATCTGAATCATTTCATTTAGAATTTAAAAGAAAATGGCTAAAACAGAAAAATGTTATACTGATGCAATTGGCAATGGTTGTTTGGGGCACTGGACAGGGGTAGTTAGAACCATCTTTTCAGTTTTTCTAATGATGATGCTAGGAACTCAGTAGTTTTTACACAAGGAAGACATTCCATTTCTCCCTTCTAACTTAACAATGGCTGTGAGAAAGGGGATCAGTGAAAAATAATTCCTAAACCACTTAATGAGCCATTGTAGGAAATCTTATTTTCTTCTCATATTAATTGCTGTTTCAATTCCATATCTGATAACCCTAGACACAATACAGAAGTAAGTCAAAACACTTCATGGACTTTTTACAACAGAGGTAAAAGAGTAAGTACATTCAACGAAGATCACCTTTGGTTTAGAATGGAAGGTTGTTCGATGTTCCAGCCTCCTCCATTTCCAGTGAGCATGGTTACTTGCTTGGTCAATTTATTTGAAATGTCTTCACATTTGTTCATCAGTCTTATAACCACATCCCTTTCTTGGATCAATGTTTTACAGTTCCATATTATATCTTCTGATAAGCCATTAGTTTTGGACATCTTTGTGAACTACAACATGAAAGAAAAAATATTTTAATAGTTTAGAAATAGAAAGTCATGCTCAGCTTCTTTCTTCATGAGGAAAAAGTAATTAGAATGGTAGATGTAAAAGGTTTCACAAACAATTTCTTAGGAAGTATATTTGTACTGAAATATGAATTTTGCAGCCATAGTGAATTACTGAAGTTAGTAGTATTAATAGCAGCTGGCATTATCAAAAAGATATTACTAGTTTTTCATGATGAAAACAAGCACCACTAATTAGTATAAATAGAAAAATAAGTGAACAACAACAAAGCAAAACAACTAATTGGAAAAGACAAACCACTAAGCAATAACAAAAAAGTCAACATGTAGCTTACTACACGGCTCTATGATAGGCATTTACACAAGTGTAATAACACAAATAGTAAAAATGATCTTCAGGGATGGTGATCTGGAACAGAGGTTTAAGATGCAACTCAGAGGAGAGGGGGGATGGCAGGGGTCGCATGCTGGCAGTTGGTTAAGTTGAAACCTGCAGTACTAGCATCCCATACAGGTGCCAGTTCATGTCCTGTTGATCCACTTCCAATCCAGCTCCCTGTTAATGCACTTGGGAAGGTGGGAGAGCATGACAGAGCGTGACTCAAGTGCCTGGGCCTGTGTGAATCATGTAGGAGGCCTGGGTAAAGATCCTGGCACCCAACATTGACCTAACCCAGCCTTGGCTGTTGTGGCCAGTTGGGGAGTTAATTAGCAGATAGAAGATCTGTTTTGCTCTCACTATCCCTCTAGCTCTCCCTTTTGAACAGATGAATACAACTAAAAAAAAAACAAATAAATAAAGCAGCAGTTTGGGAATGCCCAAATCCCACATCAGACTGCCCATTTTACTTTGGATTCCAGCTTGCAGTTAATGCATTCCCTGTGAAGCAGCAGATCACAGCTTAAGAACTGGCATCCGTGTCACCCACATGGGAGATCTGGACTTATTTCCAGGCTGCTGGTTTCAGCCAACTGGATCAACTGTTGTAGTTATCTGGGGAATGAACCAGCAGACAGAACTGTCTATCTATCAATATCTGTCTCTCTGCCTTCCAAAGAAATAAAAAGTTGAACATATTCTTTAAATCATTATATTCATAACATATGTATTGATAGGATTCAGGAATAGTAAATGGGCATGTCAGATGAAGCAGACAGTAAGAGGAAAATCCTACTCATTCGTAATGCTATGCTGACAACACAATGAAGGAACAACGTATTACAATCTTATTACCTAGAGATAAGCATGTGATAAGTATAATCAGAAAAAGCTGTAAAAGCAAATCTACAGTAGAAATTAGCTGGGGAAAGGTGGGAGAAAACAGGTTCATTAAATGACTTAACTATTTATGTACATACAATATAACAAAAATCAAAAGATTAACAAAAAATTACATAAGCTCAAGATTTACAATCACAAGGTTTTCATTCAGTTGGGAGCAGAGGATAGTGGACTGGCACTTAAAAAAAATGTGTAAGAATATTCTATTGTCATCTCATGTAACTCTTTTCTGAACAAAAGGAACATTTAAGAATCCTGAAGATCACTTAGCTTCACCAAAATGATTTAAGAAAAATAAATATACCATAAATTAATAATCTGAGAAGCCTAGAGCATTGGAAGTATGATCTTATTTACATGGTATGAAATATACAAATGAATACACATGAAATACACAAATGTATACATATACATGTTCAAAATATATTAACATGGTGAATAACTTTTGCAGAATTCCAGAAAAAAAAATGGACTTCAACTTCATTCTTAATATGTATTGCGTCAATTTGAAACTAAAGAAATTAATTTTCAGAAATGAAGCTAGTGTTTCAAGGGCAAAAAAGGAGGTGGGGGAAGAGGAGTGTAATTGCTCCATGGTGGATACCTGCATGAGAACAAAAGTTATCGATGAGTTCTGATTAATATCTCTTCATTAAGAACGATATTACCACTGTAAGAATTTTTTCATAGCTTCAAATGAAGTACTCATTTCTTGCCACAGTGTGTCACCCTTACTGTAAAAATGCTTTTCAATTTCTACTGGAAGAAATTGTTTAAAAGCAGCTATATCTCCTAAATTATTTAATACCTACAGATAAGCAATAATCCCAAGGGGAAAAAGTCCTAATCTTTTTCATTATTAAATTTCATGCATTTATAAAATTTTAAATGTTTAGTAATTTTAATGTTAACTTATATATATTAAAATAAACCCAGAATACAGAAATCTTAAACAAATTCAATAAGGCTGTCTTGTCTGGAAGGAAGAAATACATACAAGAATGCTTAAAGTGACAATCACATTATACAGAGATCACAAGATGATGCAAAGAAAGAAAACAGATACTGGTAGATAAGCTACACAATGAAGAGCATAAAGTTATTTGACATGAACCAAATTTGGATTATTTGGTTAACAAGAAAAAAACAACTATGCTAATTTAAGTGTTAACAGCATAGATACACAGGAAAAAAGCTTATGATTAAGTTATTCATGAATATCTCATAAATCAGTATTCATAGCACTAATTCTCTGGTTAATGTATAAGAATGTAATACAATAAAATTTGTCAGACACAGTACTGCATCCCACCATACAAAGCTAGACAAAAGTTCAATAAGTGGAGAGTAAATTAGTGCCATCAAATGTGTGTAATGTGGTAATAAAAATTCCAATTTTTTCCACTTTAGCCATACTAGTTTTGAAACCAAAGACATTTTTGGCTTGCTACATTTCCAAAGTCTACCTGATTCTTTATAATGTAGTTTTCTTACAAGTACCTGCATTATTGCTATTATGCAAGAAAGCTATTAAATAAAATAAAGTTATGGAGAGAATTTTAAACAAAGAAAAACATCCAAAAGCCCAGAGCACTGCAAATGTAAGCACACTCTCAGGCAATGCACTTACTTTCTAAGATCAAAGGTTCTTAAATAAAATGAACATATTATACTTTGCATTTCATACTCGAATTATGTCTAATATTTTCAAAACTTCAATGATCTATAATTTTTCGAAGTTTTTAAAAGTCATTGCTAACAATCTTTACATTTGAGCTGCTTAAGCAAGGCTGAAGTATGGCTACCTGTAATCATTTAATCACAATCAATACTATGGGAATTGAATTTTTAAAAACAAATCACAAAAATGCAATATATATACTTGGGTCATGGGCTAACATGCATTTTTTTGTGAAATATTTATCAATTTTTTTAAAGTTCTGCCAAATTCTCCAATTTGGATGACCAAATAAACTTCAATGAATTTTTAAGACCTGACTAGGTATTTGCAAGGTTTCTAACTATATAACACCTTACAAGGTTTATTAGAGTTTGAGTATGGGTGACATAATTAAAATATCAACTAATTGTCACAGGTATTGTTAAGTACAGCAGTTATCAAAACAAAAATTAGAATTTCATTCCTTCTGAAGCTGCCTGAGTGGCTTACCAAACTTCGCTGAATAATGAGCTATGTAGTTTTATCAAAATATGCATAATGTTGACTTATCCTCTGATTATTTTTCTGAAATATTTAAATTGTTCTATAAACCAGTCAGATTCAAAACTCTAAACTACAAAGTAGAAGCTAAAAAGTTCTAAGAAAATTCATCATATACATTCTGAACTTAAGTAGAAAGCTTAATTTTAAGACACTTTTGAAACTGTTACATAAAGTATTCAAGATCTGGAGAGTTGAATAGAATCAACAATAATCATGTGCATATTCAACTTTTACTAAGGGGCAATACCTTAGGGGATTTTAAAGTAACACATTATCTCCAAATTCATGTCAAGACTAATTTAAACTATGCCAATTAATTAGCAGGGGAAATCTACTCTCTACATGTTAAGTTGCTGAATATTTGTAAAAAACATCTGGCATATAAACTTCTGGTAAAATTGTATAATTTACTTTTCCTCTAAGATATCTGGGCAAGTAGTTACAATGACTAAACAAAGTAATGCAGATAATTGAATTCCTTTTTCAATAAGTAAGAATCCAAACAAGCCTGTGCAGCCCAACCCTGCAAAAACACAGGAGACCATTAAAGATGAAAAGAAAGAAGGAAGAAAAGAACAAGAAAGCCCTTCAGCAAATACCTTAACAACCACTCAGGCAAAACCAAACACGTTTTGAAAGGGCCTGCTTTGACAGATGTTCTCTGCAAAACCAAGGCTTCAGGCAAAGCACACGATTTTATTTTACTTTATTTTTTAAATTTGAAAATGATAACAATGTTTTTTCTGCATTTTCAATTATTCTAGTTTTTTAAAAAATGCTTTTTACAGTCGTTGTTGAGGTCCAATCAGCACTTCAAGACACTGAAGAGTACTTAGGCTCATTAAGATTTACCAGAGGTATGGGTTGGAGACTGGGTGAGGCTCCTCCCTTAATATCCCCCTTTACCCCAGATACATGAAAGAAATAATGTGGAAATAATAGTCTTACCCACTTTTCTGTAGTCCTTGAATCTTTTTACCCTAATTAACTATGTAAACACTGTCAAAAATATAATTAAAAACAAAACAACAACAACAAAAAAAAACAAAAGATTTACCACAGGTATAAAACTAACTACAATTGTAAATTTACTCCATAATTTAGAAGATAAAACTTGCTAAAAAGTGTTATTCAGGATCTGGACTCCATCCTTCAAAGCTATAGCAAATAATTCATATTGCTTTTACAACGGGGCCTATACAAAACTGAGGTAATTAAAGCCTACATTCTCAGGAGACCTGGAGCAAACTGTAAGAGTTCTTTTTGTCTGCATGAACAAAATTTGACGACTGACGTTTATAAAACTGAAAACATAGGTATTCTGGTTAAACTTTATTTACAGGAAATCAAACTCCAAAAAAAAAAAAGATCATGCAAAGTGTACTTACCAGTATTCATGCCTTCCCTTCACCTAACGCTTGAATGCTAGGCTTCCAAACTTTTCTATCTTTCCAATTAAAAATGCTGCAGCCAGTTACACTCCATAAAATGGCCGCGTTGTTTAACCAAGAAAAACATGTTAGAGGTTGAGCTGTCACTTTTAGAAGAAAAATAAACAATTTCTTCTTTTGTGATGAAGTATAAAAACACTTGGGCCGGTATTTTAAACCATGGAGATCCCCTGGATGTTGCTATTGCTCTTCAAGAAGCTGTGGTAAAGTTTTTGCCACGTTCTTGCTTTCTGCATGGTGTCTCAGCGGTCACCGATCAGAACAGGCTAGCAAACAACTCCTTCCTAAATGTAAGCTCTAATTTCTTCTTCTGCAGTGAAATGAACCAAGTTTCTGTGCAAAAGAATGAGTGACAGTATTCCCAGCCAATCAGCTTGGGTTTTTGCAGGGAAATCACTCTTAATTCATTCAAAATTAGGTCATATGACACTATCTGAAATACTATTGGCTTGCAAGGAAAGTAATGTTTGACTCTACATGGGGTAAGGCCACCCATCTATGCTTCCCTGGGCTGAAGGCAACTTGACTATAAACGTTACTGTGAATTCAGCACACACACAAAGGAGGGGAAAAGAATGGAGCCTTACCAAAGCTTCCCAACTGTTAAAGGGCCGGAGCTCTGTTATCTTCTGAGCCTTTTTCTGAGAACACTGGGGAATCAAAGTAAGTTCACCAATTGAAGCATCTTGAAGGAAGTGAAGAATTTTACCCTTATATCCATCCTCCATCACTTCTTCACCACTACTATAGTCTTCATCTAGGGAACTACCGACATCAGAGCCTGAATCATACTCAGAGTCGTCAACGACTTTTTTTGGATTAAATACATGTTTTTTACGCTTCTTGTTAAAACCATTTTGTGGTTTCATGGAAAATTTCTGTTTCAGTTTTGTTTTAGTTGGATTTTTAGGATAATTCTGACCCCTTGAAGAAACTTCTTTTCCATTTGGAACCTCATTTTGTGAAGAATATTGTGAATCTGTGTATAAGAAAAGACAAAACGGCAACTAAGTGACAAAATGGAAATTAAGAATATGGCTTCAAGAAAAATACTGAAACATTTACATAATCCTTCTGAATACAGAATTCAGCCATACTTTATTGTTAAATCTTGATCTACTTTATAAGAAATCTCCTAAGGGAAAATTTCAAGTTAAAATGGTTTCAAATTAAGTTGATAATTTATTTTTTAAAATTATTTAAATATAAATCTCCATTTTTAAACAATGATTCTGACTGCAAATCCAAAGATATTCCAATGCTCCTTACAAGCCTCACCCCCATGTAAAACACACCTCCTGTGAAGCTTACTAATAAAAACTGTTCTACAATCCATAACCATATAGCCATCATTGTCATCACTAAGTCATCATTGCCTAAAAAATTATTTAAGCATACCATAAAAAATAGCTATTTTATTAATGACTAGTCACAGAATTGTAGCATGCCTGTAAGTCAGTTATTGTTAGCTTCATGTACTAGGAAAACAAATAATAAAGCACTTATGAATCGTGGCTCTTTGTATCCACGGAGTCTAAATCCATGGATTTGATCACAGATTTTTTAAGAATCAGTAAATACCAAAGGTGTATATTACTGAACACATACAAACTACTTACAATGCAATTATGTACATGGCATGAACAATATTTGGGTATTCAAGTAATATAAAGATGATTTAAAGTATATGGGAAGATATGCATGGGTTACATGCAAGGACTATACCACGGTTAGATAGGGGACCTGGACACTGGCAGATGATGGCGTCAGCAGGGCACCCTGAATCAATCACCTGGACATGGAAGGATCACTGAACCTCTAGACTTAAAAAGATGATACATTCATTGTTACACATAAAAAGTGTAAGCAAAAGTAAAATGGATGAGCAATTGCTCAAATTTCTCCACATCAACATCTGGATCTTTTGAATCAGGCTTTGGGCTTTGAAGGGGCACTTCTAGCAATTCTCCCCGTCTCCAAATTCTTTAGTTGTACAGCATTTCTCAACTGACTAAAAAGCACCTAAAGTCACTGTGCAAGGTTTATAAAGTTCACTTTGGAATTATGAAGAGCTAGCCAGTCTACTGGATTCTTGTTTTTGAAATATTATTAAATGTGAGGGACTCAAAACTGCCCATTATTTTGACCTTCTATTTTCTTTCCATCATGTTGATGATATCCCTAAGCTTATGACACTGGAGCTTTCACATTCATGTAAATACAAACTAATATCATCTATATTATAATGATCCCAAGATCCATGTTGACTAGTGAATTTTCTTTGATGACTCTCAGGGTGAAAATAATTTGACCCATAAAAAAAGACTGGTTAAACAGAAAGAGGTTACTCATTGTTTTGTATTATGTTGTTAAAAAATAGGTCAAAACATGCACATGTGCAGGATGCACGTATGCGTGCAGACTTCTATGCATTTCAAACAAAGGAATCTTTGAAAACAGGGAGGAGGCACAGCACGTTGTCTGCAGCACCGCCAGCTAGGACCCCTACTGCTCCACTTGTGATCCAGCTTCCCTGTGAATGTGCCAAGGAAGGCAGTGGAAAGTACCTGCACCCCTGCCACCCATGTGGCACTCAGATGATGTTTCTTGCTTCTGACTTCAGCTTGGTACAACCTGAGCAGCTATAGCTATTTGGGAAGTAGACAAATGGATGGAAAAGATCTAGCACTTGTTCTCTCTCTGCCTTTCAAATACACAAACAAATCCCACATCATTTGTAATCCCACTCTGATTCATATCTAGGTTTATGACCATCTCATACACTAGAATATAGAATATAATGAAAACTGTGTATTTTCTATGACAGAATAATTACCTTGGTCTTCTGCAAACACTTTTAGAGATTCTAAAGCTTCAGTGTACATCCACTCATGTTCCTTGAGTACTTCTCTCAGTTCCTAGAAATGTATCATTGCTCTATTAAAATTTCAAATTAGCAACTTGTAGAAATACACAAATTCCTTTCTGATTATTTTATCCTTTATGTGCTTTACAAATGTTTTCTGTAAAATTTTACCTATGTAAATACATAAAGAAAGGAAACTTAATTTATTTTTGCATTTCTAGCTGTCCTCCCAGTCAAGAAAACTCTTCTTAATTAATAGTGAAACCAGAGGTCAGCTCTGTGGGACAGGGGATTAAGCTACTGCTGAAACGCCAGCACCATATATCAAAGCTGTCTGCTAGGGTTTTAGCTACTCTGCTTCTGATTCAGTCCCTTGCTAACATGCCTAGGAAACAAGAGATGATGATCCAGTCCTTGGGTCCCTGTACTCTCATGACAACTTGAGAGATGGAATGGAGTTGCAGTCATTTGGTAAGTGAATCAGCAGATAAAAGATAACATGTGCACATATGCTGTGTTTATACCACATATACATAGATATGCACATATAAATATATGTATATAGATAGGTATAGTTTAAATTCATATAGATCATATATTTAGACAGATATATACATATTTGTCACATATACATAACCATGTATATAATCTATCTATATTATAATCTATATATACACATACATACAACATGAACTGCCAATTTCAAAAAATGTAATTTCATATGAGAAGAATCACACAATAGCAAGGCACTGCATCCAGCTTATGTGAATCCAGCAGATACACAATCTAAACTTAGGTTGGATTTAAAGTAAGTATCATTGTATTCCAAGGTTAAATAAATCCATGCTTCTATATATGACCACTGGATTAAATAGAGGCCCTTGTAACACTGGTAAGCTTGGTGTGTATTTAATGACCCTGAAGGAATCCTTATTATCTGGGAAGCAAAGCAATTTTTGGAATATAAAGACACTGAAATGCAATGCTGCATTTTAAAATCCTCATGAGAAATTTCAAGGATGAAAACTAAACAGCTATTTGACTTAGGGTAGAGTCATCAATGGATTTCTAGATGATTTATATGTTATAAATGAATTTACAATCTTTATAATAATACCTGTTACAATGCTGACACTACAACTAGTGAACAAGGTAAAAACATAAGAGCAGTTTAAAAATATGAAATAACACTCATAAAAGAAAAACTTCACTGGAAAATGGGAACTTACCCTAAGCTTTTACCTGGTTAAACGCTAAGCATCATTTTGTAATCCTTATAGTACACACTATTAAATTTCTGCACATGACTACTCACCTGTTTATCAAAATTGGGAAATTCCTTTTGCAATTTCAGTACAATACTTTCCTGCTTTTCCCAATTACTGCTAGATTCTGCAGACTCATTTGATTCCTCACCCTAATTGCGCAGAGATTAAAAAGAAGCAAATTAAGAGGTCATCTGTGATCAAGGCAGAGGGAAAGACAGCTGTAATAAATAAAATTTCATTTTATTTTTAAATTCTATCAATGAACTATGCTGAATGCTAACACTCATTAAAAATTAAAATAAAATTTAGAATGTTAAAAAGAATATCAATAACAGTTTTAAGGCAATTACATTTGTATTCTGACATGATTTGGAAGTTATCACATTTGATCAGAAGAGTCCAACATGTATTTCCATTCATATGAACTCCGCCCAATTAATGACTTGAAAAGAGTATCCCTTTGTATTCTCAATCAACATATCATTTATCTATTAAGTAACTAAAAAACAATCTACTTTCTCTTTTACTTCCATTTTATTCAACAACTAGACCGCTTTACTTTTCTCTTGTAATACCTGCGATAGAAATAACTAAGCAGTAGTACTTCTCTTACGTGAGGAATAAGATATAAATAAAATGTGGTGGAGGTTTGGGGTGGGAAGAAGATTGCAAGTATTTTATAACAGTAAGTGATACATTTGGTTCAGAACAGGGAGATCCTGGGTAGCCGACAAGACTGAAGAATGAATTGCAAATTGATCTGCATAAGCCACAAATTATTCAGGTGAGAAAAAATTCAGACAGGGAATAATAAAAGCACTATTTGGAAAACTGGTTTCAAAACTGTAAGAAATACACATTGCTACACTTCCCCCCTGCTGCCCCTCTGTGGTGAGGACACTGAAACTTCAAGAGCAAACATGTGAACTTTAGACAATAACCAGAGTTGTCTAACTCTAGAATACAGCTTTTCTAAACTTTATTATTCATATGTAATATTATGAACATTAAATCTATATCAGCAGAAAATGGATAAATTAGAACATTCTGTCATCAAAAAAAATGAGAACTGATATATACTACAATGTGGATGAATCTTGAATATATTAGGCTAAGTTTAAAAAGCAAGACATAAAAGGTAATATGTGATTTCATTTAAACGAAACATCCAGAATAGGTAAATCCATAGATAAAAAGCAGATCAATGACTGCCAGGAACTATTTGGAGGAGAAACTGCCTAATTGATATAGCATATTAATATATATTTGATTATTAAGATGTTTTACAAAGTACTAAGGGCTAATATTGTGGCATAAGTTAAGCCACCACCTGCAGCGCTGACATCCCATATGATGCTCCTTACAGTCTGGGCTGCTTACTTCCAATTAGCTCACCTGCTAACATGCTTAGGAAAAGCAGCATTATACAGCTTAGGAAAAGCAGCATTATACAGCCCAAGTCATTGGGCCTGAGCATCCAATTGGGAGGCTTGGGTGAAGCTCCTGGCGCCAGGTTTTGCCCTGGCCCAGCCCCAACTGCTACAGCAATTTGAGGAGTGAAACAACAAATGGAAAGATCTCTCTGTTCCTCTAACTCTGCCTTTCAAATACATAAAAAACAAACTAAACAAAAGCACACTGGGGCCAGCACTGAGCAATAGCAAGTTAATCCTTTGTTGGTAACACCAAAATCCCATGCAGCGTGCACTGGTTTAAGTTCCAGTTGCTCCACTTCCAAACCAACTCCCCTCTAATGTCCTGGGAAAAAGCAGAGGAAGATGGCCTAAGAACATGAGCCCCTGCTCCCTCTTGGGAGACCAGAAAACGCTCCTGACTCGTAGCTTCAAAATGGCCCAGCTTGGGCTGTTGTGGCCATTTGGAGAATGAACCAGTGGATAGAAGATCTTCAGTCTGTCTTTCCTTCTCAATGTAATGTTGTCTTTCAAATTTTAAAAATAATAATACATAAAAGTGTTTTAAAAATATGTAAGAATGGTCATGTACAACATTATGAATATATGAAACACAAATTTTTACTCAACATGGTTAATTTTTGTGCTATGTGAATTTCATCTCAAAAAGAACATAAACCATTTGGAAAACAGTAATGAGCTTTTAGAAATCAGATATATGGCATCACAAATGAAGTATTCAACATTCAGCAAGGCTTTGATTGCATGTTTGCCTTTAGGGCCCAGGTTTCTGCCAGCCCTATACATCTCTGGTGGCAGTCAATATAAACGGAGTCCAGTGGATTCAGTAAAGCTTTGCAGAACATGCTATTTGGGTCTTAAGCTGACTCAGTTTATTCAGGTCAAAAATACATAATTGGAAAAGATATATCTGGCACTTGCAGAAAACAGTTAACAGCTCCTAAACACATGAACAATGAGCAATTATTATGGGAAATAGTGACAAGATGAAAGTTGCTAGAACGGACTCTCTTAATCAAAATAACAAGAACAGGGATGTGGCCTAGTAAATGGTCCAAATCCCACACTGAAGTGCCTGAGTGTGAAATCCAGCTCCACTCCTAATTCCAGCCTCCTGTTGATACAGTATAACTAAAAATTAAAGCAGAAAAAAATTTTTACCAGCAACAATATCATATTCCTGAAGGCACTGCAGTCTGATTCTATGACTTGTTCCTATGCCTTTTTAGGCTATATAGAAGCTGAATAGTTCTTGGAAAATTACCTCAACGCACTGCAAGATGTTTTAAAGTATTTTTGTTTTGGAGGTCCATTTTTCAATAATTCTCTAAACAGGCAAGAACTAAGTAAAAATACAAATATAACATGGTATGGAACTCATGTAGTTTTCATTATCAAGTGTATTCCCTTGCGTGACTTAAACAATTCCCTTTCCATGGCTCAGAGTTTGGTGAATGCTATTACTGGATGCAGTTTCAAGCTGCAACTTGGCACTGGGGCTGAGAATCGGTCACAGTATCACTCAGAGCCTTAAATGACAGAACACACTGCATATTCTTTAGAATCAGTTTCTTACAGACACATGGTCATAAGATACTTGTTTTTATCAAAACCAAGAATTTATTCAATACACAGTTGCCTTCTTTGGTTTATTTTTACATTACTGCTGGGAAAGTCCTTTGTAGCTTTTTCATCTGCACTAACAGCTATGCCTTAAGCAGATGGTGGCATCCACTGGCACCAGTGTGAACTTGGTAATGGGGCTGGTTGGGGCGAACTGAGCTTTAATACCGATCAACATGTACGAGAACTGAATGGGATGTGGGACAAACGGGACCAGTCTGCTGTACATACTGGTAAGCACAGGAACCAGGGCAGGGGCAAGCCTGGTGGGGGTTTTGTGGATTGGTCTACCTAGACTGCAGCTCCAACTGGTTTGTGTGAGGGCCAAGTTTGTGGTGGGCAGGATCGGACTCGGCTCCAACATGCATCGGGTTTCGTAAAACATGGGGCTGGAGACAGCAATTGCAACTACCAGTATGTGCGTAGACTGATTTGGGTGACAGACTGTGCTAGACCCTGTATTGGCAAAAGCACACAACAATCAGGTCTGGAATGGCCCAGATGATTCTTGGGCAATTCCCTACCAACCTAACTGCTGGACTCAGAATCCTAACTATGAAAAGAGAACTGCAGGTTCCATGGGCTGACTTGGGAGTGGATGTGTCAGAGCTGGGCCTCCTCATTGGCTCAGATGGAGCAGAGACAGCATATCCAAATGTACATGGAGGATATGGCAGTACATCGGAGCCTCCAGAGGACACCTGGTACCATGGCAAAGGATGGAGGACAGAACAAATTGATCAACTACCCCAGCAAATCATTGGCAGTGAAGATCTGGGCAGATGAAGACACCAAGGTGGACTATAGCAGCCCATGGATTTGGGAGATTTCATCGTGATTGGAGTGGCGGATCTGCCAGCAATTCAGGATTTGTTGAACTATCAAAACCTCTTGAGAAACTCATGGCTTTGTAAATTTCTATTTTTCTTCCTGTTGATTTTGTATTGTGGCTTTTCATTTAAGAGGGATTTGTGGTCACTGTGTAATGGAGACTATCAAGTCCAGATGTGAGGATGCAGTGCAGTGTGTATCTCTACTTCCAGAACAAAGAAGGACTCCCAATGAAACTATTAACTGTATCTTGACAATGGGAAGCTGGACACTCTGCCATTGTCCATGCCCGCAATGTGACTGATCATGAAGAGCTATGCTATAATAATATGGGTGATGGGGGAGAGGGGAAGCAGATTTGGGGAGGGGCTAGCAGAAATAAAAATGAATAAATAAAAAGAAATAAACAAATCTGTTTTAAAAAAAAAAGACAAATTTTACAGAGTGAAGGAAAGACAAAGAGAGAGAGATTGTTCATCTGCTGGTTCACTGTCCAAATGCCCACAACAGTTGGACCTGAGTTGATCTGAAACCAGGAGTCAGGACTTCTAGGTCTCCTATGACTGTGCAGGGGCCCACACACTGGAGCCCTGTTCCATGCTGCTTTCCTTGTCCATTAGAAGGGAGCCGATCAGGGCAACTGGGACTAGAACTGGTATCCGTCAAGGATATTGGCACTGCAGGCAGAGGATCAGCCTACCCACCACAGTGCTGGTCGCGTTCTTATTTCAATTTTCTTGTTTCTCTTTAGTATTTGAAAATTCCTTTTACATGTGCTACACAGTACTTCTGAACCAGAATGCTTACAGAGGTTTGGGATGTGGAATTAGAGCCTCTGTCAAACAGAAAAGCTTGTAGGACAATACACGGCTATAGTAGGCTGAACTGTGTATTTTATGTACTACATTCCTACTTGGTTTGGTTCAACTTAGAGGAGTCATCTGCACTCACTTAATACTTACGGAAAAACCTGCACCTTAGGGTTATGGCCAAAGTGTTCTATACTGTGTTAAGTAGACTGGAACAAACTCACATTTTAGAAACAGTACTGTTCTATTTTTGTGAAACAGCTCTTGGCATAATAGGTTCGGAAGGAAGCAGAATGACTGAACATGGGACATCAAAGATTGCAAAACTTGAGTTGCTGCACGACCTAGGTATCATCATGAAGAAATGGTATGTTTAAGACTGAAGTTGAGCAGGTTTAAAAGACATGAATAACTTGTATATACAGGAGTTCAATCTCTCCATAGTTCCTACTTTTGCTTCAACAATGCCACTTCTGCTACATGTGTCTGCAGCACTATGGGAAATTTTTCAAGATCAGACACTGGGACATGAGAGAATGACCTTACACTTGATTTAAAATAATTTATATAAATGCTAGAATCTATGAAAGTGAAAGACTGCTAAAATCTAGTACCACTGAGACAGGCACTGTGGCAAACAGCATAATTAAAGCTGCTGTCTGCAGCTCAGGCAACTCACAGGGCAGTGCTTTAAGACCTGGCTGTTTCATTTACAATCCAGCTAATATACTTAGGAAAGCAGTAGAAGGTGGCCCAGGTGTTTCACACACTCATGTGGGAAACTTAGAAGCTCCTGGCTCCTGATTTTGCGCTATAGCCCAACTCTAGCTGTTGCAGTTATTTGGGGAGTAAATCAGCAGAAGGAAGATCTGTCTTCCCTCTCATTAATTCTGGTGTTCAAATAAGTAAATAAATAAATAAACAGATCTTTAAAAGAAAATTAAAAACATGTATTACCACTAGAAAAACAGCCACGTGCATCACTGAGGAAAAGTTTGCTGTTGATTTGGCACAGGAAGAAGTCAACAAAGATACAGATCAACAAACATATCATGGACAGCGGCTGATGAGAGTAAGATGACAACAATGGCTAGGAAGTCTGGGGAAGTGGCATTCTGCTAAACAAATCAGTCCAAGATTACAAGGTAAGGGTGATAGTGTTTCTTGTGAATGTTCAGAAAAATATGTACATAACAAAGTCTGCACCACACCAAAAGATCACTCACATTAAAATGTCCATTTACAGAACTTTTACTTCTCACAAATACTAGTTCTCAAGTGAAGAATGCTTCTGCGCAGGGGCACAAGAAATACCCCATTAAATTAGAGTAGAGTTTGCCACCTGGCTGTTTGGGTCATCTTAAGCAACTAAGTCACAGAACAAAACATTAACACACTGGATGAGGAAAATGACCAAGTTTTGTCACAGATAACGCAGACTGTAATATGTGTCACTGGAACCACTGGCATATTTCCTGGTAGATGGGTTAGTAAAGTAAAACAAGAGTAAACCAATAAAAGCAGACATAGATATATACTGTTATCCCTTCCAAAACTGAAATGTATTAAGCAATAGAATTGTTCTAGGAAGTGATTAGCTGCATTTACAAAAGGGCTAAGGCCGAAGTGGAGTGAGTGTGTATCCTCCTCCCCACCCTTTGTTTTTTTTTTTTGATCCCTTCTGCCAGATGAGAACAAACTTCTTCCCTTTGGGAAGAGGAAGCATCAGAGTGCCTACCTGGAGGCAGTGTGAAACTGTCACAATTCCTGGCACCTTCACAGCCTCCAGAATTGTGAGAAGTGAATTTTCCATTTCTTGTAAATTACCCAATCTGTGATGTTTTGTTAATAGACAAGTCATGAACAATTTTCACTGAGGAAAAACACAAATATGTAAATAATAGCTGTTTTTCATGTGTTTTACAGCTATAAAAACTGCTTTAGGGAGTGACCCAGTCGATGGAAATGTCTTTCTGCCTGTCTCTTTCTAACTCTGCCTTTCAAATAAGTCAATAATTCTTCGAAAGACTTAACAACAAAAGAAAGGGTAAGTTTAAAACATCGAAAGAATGTTTTTAAAATTAATTTTATAACTCGGGAGATAAGCAACACTGGATACATCAGAAATAACGTCGCAAATTCAATACAAATTTCCTGAACTAGTTGTGAATAAGGAAGATAGACTGATTCATTTAGGTAGCTTTTCAAATCTGGTTATCTATAGAATCAAGGCATTTCAGCACTACAAATGTTCATGGAAAAATAGAATTAAACGGCTATGAAATCAAGTTTCTTCTGGTATTTGTGGGTTAAGCTACTACGTGCAGCTCTAGTGGCTTCTTATGTATTACAGCACAGGTTCAAGTCAAGCACTTTGACAGCAGCTCGCTGCTAATGCACCTGGGAAAGCGGGGGAAGATGGCCCAAATGCTCAGGCCCCAAACCCTCAACAGGAGACCCCATGGTGTCCCAACTTTCGGCCTTGTGCTGGCCCAGCCTGGGCTGTTTGGCCATGCAGGAGTGAACTAACAGATGCAAGACCTCTTCTCTGTCTTTACTCTTCTTTCCCACTCTTCCTTTCAAATAAACAAAATGAAATTTTAAAAAAAGGAAAGTTTACTTTTGTATAATGTTTTTAAACTTATGCATAGTTTAAATTAGTTTACATTTTCCATGAACTTTTTGATGATCCACATAGACATGGAATCCAGAAAATTCTGCACCAAAGTGAACTTTTTCTAAAAAAAAAATTTACTTATTTTTATTGGAAAGCTAGAGCTAAACAGACGGGAGGAAAGAGAGAGATCTTCCATTCACTGGTTCACTCCCCAAATGGAGACAATAGCTAGGGACAGGCCCAGCAAAGCCAGGAACCAGGAGCCAGGAACTTCCTTCAGGTTTCCTACGTGGGGGCAGGGGCCCAAACACTTCCCCAGGCCCACTAGTAGGGAGCTCACCGAAAGAGCAGCTGTCAGATCCCCCGTTGGTGCGCATATGATATGCCAGTGGTGCCGGTGGTGGTTTTACTTGCTACACCAAATGCAAGCCCTGTCATGAACTTTCTGAAGTACCTTGACACTGCAATTTAAATGTAACTTACATGATCCAGCTTTGTCTTTTTTAAAGATTGAGCATCATTAAATTCATCTTCCTCATATGGCTCTGAAGAAGATGATAACTTTCTCTTCCTGGGTCCCCCACCTTTTAAAAGAGAAGCACACTCAAAGTCTTTAACAATCAATTTAATGTAAAACAACACCAAACATGTAACATAATGGATACTGGACAGTTTACTTGATATCATACCCAATGATATTTCTTCTACATATGATTAGATTGAAGGAAAACTGAATAATCATTGCAGTCTTTCCAAAGTAGAAAGCATTAATACTTTATTTATAAACCATTACAGTATCATCTGATGCTCAAAATCTCCCTCTTAAGCGACAATTTTAGTAATACTACGAAAGGGAGATCTCTTAGTGTTGGAGTGCTCTGCACTCCATTGTTACCAGAACAGCATCACTGACATCAACTACCAACTGTCCACCTCCAGACCAGTCTTCAGACAGATCTTTTACACAACTGTTCTGTGTATTTCCAACAAATAGACCAAAAAGTAGGAAAAATATTTTACAAATGAATTTGAACTAAAGTACAGAGTTAAGCAATTAACATTTTTAACTTCAAGGGAGTATAACAATATAAAAGTTAATAAATCTGCATACTTTGTTATAACAAAGGAAAACTCAAACACTACGTGATCATGAGAAGCTATGCTATATTTATACTTTGAATACATTTATTTACTTACTAGAAACTACTTTCAAAAATCATTCCTTAGGCCCAGCACAGTAGCCTAGCAGCTGAAGTCCTAGCCTTACACACTTGGGATCCCATATGGACACAGGTTCAAATACCAGCTGCTCTAACTCCCTTCTAGCTTCCTGCCTGTGGCCTGGGAGAACAGCAAAGGATGGTCCAAAGACGTTGGACCCTGTGTCTGCATGGGAGACCCAAAAAAGGCTCGGGGCTCCTGGCTTCAGATCAGCTCAGCTCCAACTGCTGAGGCCTCTTGGGGAGTGAATCAATGTATGCAAGATCTTTCTGTCTGTCTCTCCTTTTCTCTGTAAATCTGACCTTCCAATAAATTTACATAAAATCTAGCTCCTGGCTTCTGCAGTCATCTGAAGAGTGAAAACCAAGATTCAAAAGTATGCTACATTGGGGATCAAAGTGTGGCAGAAAATATCTCCTCTTAAGACAGAAAATAAAACGGCTAGAGGCTAAACCAGTAGAGGCTTTCAAGTAGGGGCTTCCTGAGAAATGGAGGAGACTGTCTGAGAAATATCTAATGTCCCAGGTCACCCGAAACAATGAAGACTGGTAATCTACAGAAAGGAGGGTTGTGGGCAGTCCTAGTGAGATCACCAATTCAAATATGTAATCACTGAAAACGTATTAGAAAAGGTAATGTTTGTGGGGAAGTATATACAACCATACTCTGCTTTATTCAGGGTTCAGAATCTGGGGACAAAACTGTGCTCTACATCAGTAAATTATCGTAGTAGATAAAGCCACTTTCTGCAGCACCAGCACCAGCATCCCACGCGGACACAAGCTAGAGTCTGTGCTGCTCCACTTCCAATCCAACTCCCCGGCTAATGCAGGACAGGGCTGGGCTGGCTGTTGCAGCCATTGGGGGAGTGAATCAAAGGATGAAAGACCTCTCTCTGTCTCACTCCCTCTTTTCCTACAATTCTGCCTTTCAAGTAAATACATCTTTAAAACTAGAACAAAAGAAAAAACTCAATTTCTTTAAAAAAAAAAAAAAAGGACAATGCAAGAACGAAAAGAGAAATTCGGCAGAGGTTTGAATTTCAGGAAAATTATAAATTCCATGAGGACAAGTACTATATCCACTCTGTTTCCTTATGTACCTTCAATGATTATCTGTGTGTGCTAAGTGCCAAAAACAGAACCAGCCATTTGGTGGCTGAGCAGACAAATACTTGCTAAACAATTAAATCAAATGATACAAACTGCTCAAGAGAAAAAATACCAAACATTGTTATGGAATAAACTTATTCTATAATTGTTTTAAAAGTACAATACTATGAGAGCAACAAATAGCAGTAAAATTTCACAACAAACAATAATTGAGTCTACCATTTTTCAGGAGCTAAAATACCTTCTTGGAAATCAATAATTAGGTAGACAGTCAACCTCCAGTTGCATGTAAATGTATTAGGAACCTCTGCAGAAATTGACATATGTTCTTAGCAATAGTATCACAGAAATACAAATTAAAACTATTAAAAATGTATAAATCCTTGGACTTAGCATCCTAATCTGCATGGAGAAAACCCAAAATCAGGCTAGAAATCTGGTTGCTAAACAGCTATATGATCTTATGTAAGTTACTTAACCTAAACTTCAATTTCTTCATCTAAGAAAACTGAAGATGCTAATACCTCTCAAGTTCTTGTGAAAATTCCTGAAGGTAAACTTTAGGCCAATATGCTTGACAAGATAGTATTTAGACGAAACTCATCCATCCACAGGGCTGAACCGAAATGAGGCTTACCTGCATCACCAAACATTAGCAAGGCAGCAGCAATTGCTCCATCCATTGTGCTTGTTGAGTCTATCAACTGAGACGAGAAAATACAATTAAAAATAAAACTTTCAGAACTATCTCACATTATTGAAATACTTAGATACATGTGAAACAGATACAGTATGGGAAAACCGCAGGTCACAGTTGAAGTCCTTTAGTCTTACTATGAATATCTTAAAATAATCAGATTTACTCACTGCTACAAACAAAAATTTAAGCAAATAAAAACACCATCTACCAGATTTTGGTTCTTTTAATTATGAGATTTTATTAGGAAATCATAAAAACTTTCTACTTCTGTGTGTCTAAGTACTATGAGTTTGTGTGTGAGACAGAGAAAAAACACAGGAGACTGATAGATGTTTATTCATAGCTTTTAAAATATTTATTTCTAAGGGAAAAAGCATACTTGGCTTTTTATTAACTAGTGCTTTCTATAATCACAGGGACTGCGGTTGCAGGGCATTGAGTTAAGCCTCAGCCTGTAATGCCAGCATCCTACAGGGGCTCAGTAGTTCAAGTCTCAGCTGCTCCACTTCAAATCCAGGTCCTGCTCACGCTCCTAGGAGAGCAGAAGACAGTCCAAGTGCTTGGCCCCAGCACACATGTAAGGAAACCTGAATGAAGCTCCTGGCTTTGACAACGAGAATGCTGCAGCCATTTGGAGAATGCAATCACAGACCAAAAATTTGTTTCTCCCTTTCTCTAATTCTGCCTTTCAAATTAATAAACGCATGTTTCAAAAAAAAAAATCATAAAAGTATCCTTTTACTTTATAATAAAATGCATGAAGATCTTCCAGAAAATATGCATACGCACATGCATAGAAGCATCAAGCACATTGTTTTTTACATCAAGTTTCAGTAATACTGTGTTTTTCTCATGTTGCAGTTTCCCATTATTTCCATTATTCTTATTAAAAATAAAAGCCATTTCTGTATGAAAGCCTCAAAGCAAATACGACGCTTCCTTCCTTACTAGGCATTCCTGCTTGGATCCTCAGATATCCTATAGACCACATCCTTCATATCATATCAAAACAGTCAAAAGTATACCCTTATTAAATCTAGAAATGACTTTTTTTTACAACTCCCTAAATGTTTTAAACTGTCCTTTTAACTTCGTAAATTATGCCATTTTCAAATTTTTACTACATTTATTTTTATTGGAAAGGCAGATTTTACAGAGAGGAGAGGCGGAAGTCTGCTGATTCACTCCCCAGTTGGCCGCAACAGCCAGAGCTGAGACAATCTGAAACGTTTAGCTAGGAGTTTCTTCTGGGTCTCCCACGTGGGTTCAGGGTCCCAAGGCTTTAGGCCATCCTCCACTGCTTTCGCAGGCCTCAAGCAGGAAGTTAGATTGGAAGTGACATGAACCAGTGTTTCAAGTAAGATCCCAGTATATGCAACATCATGCTTAGGCCTGTCTTTAAATCTTGTAATAAAGGGGGATCATTTGAAACAGATTACTTTAAAGGTTCAGTGCTGGGACCGGTTCACTATTACAGAGCAAATCATACAGTCTAGCTCATTTTTGTATTCTCTTCTTTTCCATGACAATGCTATCAGCAGAACAACCACTTCTGTAGGACAATACTCAAGGGAGTAGGGTGCTGGCCTCAGGACACCAAATGCAAAAAGCAACCCAGTTATTAGCTGTAGAGATGAGGCTGTTAGTAGGAGGTTCCCCCTTTAGAAACACTGAAGCATAAAAAAGCTACATGTGCTATCAAGGGTCAGATTATTACATTATTTACAAGTGAGAAAATTTGTATTGAGACTCTTAAGCAAATGTCTAGAATTTACTTGTGTTACTCACAAAATGATGGTTAATAATTATCTTCAAACATTATAGATATCCTTAGAAAAATAACCACCCAATACTAATTATAGTGCTATCTTTAGAAGAGATTTTATCACTATTATAGCTATAGCAAGCAATTACTATTAAAAAAAAAAAGAGAGAGAGTATAACCTTAAGCAAATCACTGTCACTTGTTTGTGGGAAAAGCTCCTTCAAGGTCTGAAGTTTAGCATCCTTAAGGTCTTCTAATTCTGAAAAGTCCTCCAATTCTGAAATATCATTTCTCTTTGTCATGGTAGGAAGGCCTTGGGATTCCTCATCTTCAGATGGCTCAGAACTAAAAATGTTTTTAGAAGGGAAAAAAACTTTTAATGTATTTCCAATATTCCTGTATTATGCTATCTATATATTCATGCAGAATACAGCACATTCCCAGTTCTTTCCTGTACTAAATGATATCTTAGAGTAAAAGAGTTTTTCCCCCATGAAATGCAGTTAGGTATACAAATTCATGTTATCAAAACTAGCAGTTAAAAAAAAATCTCAAATTATCTGGGCTGGGTTAGGAAAGATGGAAGAGAAGTAGTGTCATCGCTTATTTTAAGATCCACAAACATTTACTGTATGCCCACCTTCTCCTTCCTAACTCTTTGGCAGTGCTTTGGATCTCTGATGTCACGCAGCTGCTGAGAAACTATGAAATTATTAAACCTATTACAAAGTTAAAATAATTCCTATGGTCTACCTAGATGATCAAGAGTTAAAATTAGAATGGATTCATTCAGTACATGATTTGCTGACAGAAACAACACTTTCAACAAGCAAAGAACATTTACTTCATTAGAGCTTATTCTTGAACAAGCGATTTTAATACTGTCCACTGCATTTCATATATTCATCCTATTTGAAATATGGAGTCAAATTGTACATCTTTATCTCTTAAACCTAAAAATCCTGGGAGACCGGGGATGTGGTAAAGGTTAAGGTTAAAAGGCCTGCAAAGTAGAATCTCATACTAGAGAGCTGGTTCTAATCTGGCTGGTTGCCTTCCAAAACAACTTCCTGCTGCCATTCCCTGGAGGGCAGCAGAAGACGGTCCAAGTACTGGCACTCCTGCTACCCATGTGGGAGACCGAGATGGAGTTCCTGGCTCCTGGCTACAGCCTGGCACAACCCCAACTGCCATGTCCATTTGGGGAGTAATCAGAAGATGGAAGATGTCTACGTCTCTCCCTCTCTGTAACTGTGCCTTTAAAAGAAGTGAAATAAATCTTCAGGAAAAAAAATTAGTGAAAATCATGGACTTTCAAACCTGATACCTTTCACAAATAAGGATAAGCAGTGAGCAGAAGTTATGGAGCCTAAAAAGCCAAGAGAAGAAAGCAAGAAGAATATAGCATGTGCCTTCCTAATGCCAGTGAATACAGTTTGCAATACAGCTTATTCTAATTTTGAATACCTCTCTAGAATACAGCCAGGAACAGCATTATGGTAACCTTTATTCATCTTAATTCTTATGTCATTTAGGGCCCTAGTGATACATGTAAGAAACAAGCAAGAATAATTAAAAAGCAAATTGCTAAGAATCAAAAACAGATATTTTACCACTTCCATGTTGACTTCTTTGTTGACTCTGCTTTGAGAAATTGCTCTAAAGAAAGTAAATTTTTTCTATTTTTCTTTTTTTAAAATTCCAATCCTGTTAAGTTTAGCCATGGTCCTTCTTCAGCTCTTGCTCAGAATGCGCATTGTTAAAAATCTTCACACTCTTCCAGCTGTCATATTAAACCAAATCCAAGATATTGACAGGACAAAGCCTTGTGTCACTTGATGTAGCTAGTAGGTAACTAAGAATCAGGCCTTGGACTGAATCAGGACTTGTAGTGTACAGCTGCAACATCTACATGTAGTTTGTCATTCTCTCTCTCTCTCTCTTTTTTTTTTTTTGGTTGGAGAAACCAGCTACAAAACATATGAAACCTAAATATGTATGTACTGGAGAACCAGGCATTTGTCTCAGCATAAAGATCCCATGGAGTGGGCCCGGCATGATGGCTCAATGGCTAAATCATCACCTTGCATGTGCTGGGACCAAATATAGGCACAGGTTCGTGTCCTGGCTGCCTACTTCCTATCCAGCTCCCTGCTTGTGGCCTGGGAAAGCAACAGAAAAAGGCCCAAAGCCTTGGAACCTTGTATCCATGTCAGAGACCTGGAAGACGCTTCTGGCTTCGGATTGGCTCAGCTCCAGCCACTGCAGTTACTCGGGGAGTGAACCAACAGATGGAAGATCTTTGTCTTTCATTCTCTCTGTAAATCTGATCTGCTTATCCAATAAAAATAAATAACCATTTTTTAAGAAATTGCCATGGGACAGGGTGCGGCTAGAGTTATGGTATAAAGGGTAAAGCCATCATCTGGATGCCAGCAGACCATATGGGTGTTTGTTTGAATCCCAGCTGTTCTACTTCCAATCTAGCTCCAAGCTGATATGTCTGGGAAGGCAGCAGGTGCTGACAAGTTTTGGGCCCTGGCTCCTATGTGGGAGCCTGGATGAAACTTCAGGAGACTACCTCAGCCCTGGCTATTGTAGCTATCTGGGTATTTAACCAGCAGATGGACTCTCTTTCTCTCTTTCTCTTTCTCCCCGTCCTACCCGGCTCAGTAACTCTGCCTTTCAAACAGAAAATGGGGGAAAAATGCCACTTTGAAAATCCACATCCCATATAGGTCTGGATACAAATCCTAGCTCCCTTCCACTTGCTGCTAATGTGGACCTGGGAAGCAGCAGGTGATGGTCCAAGCACGTCTCCATCACTCAAAGGGGTAACGTGTATTGACTTTCCTGATCCTAGGCATCTAGGAGAATGAACTAAGACACGGAGTACTTTCTGGTGTCCATCTAGCACTGTGCAAGGGGGCGGAGGGGGAAGTATCTACATACACCCGATTCCCTTTATATAGAGCGGTAAAGAACTGTTATTTAGGAATTTCTCACTGCTAAAAATACTGAATTTTTTGGTAAGAAGTGAGATACACAACCAGAAATTAAGGGGAGAATTGTTGAGATGTCTATAACTTAAAAATATTTTAGTCAAAAATAATGAAGAAACAATGAACATGTAACAAAAACAAGTGGTAAAAGTAGACAGGTAAATGAGTATTCACTATTTTCAGGAGGTGTTACCAGTATCTCTAAATGTATTATTGTGGAAGGCGCAGCTTCTAACAACGCAGAATTATCTAGACCCAAATGTCAGTAATATCATGAAGGTAAGAAATCCAAAATGCCTACTAAACTATGAGACATGGATGGATTGCAACACTGTAGTGTTATGAGAATGAATGACTGAATAAATAAATAAAGGTTTCCAGGAATAAGATTTATCAGGCATACATACTACTTAGTGAATAAAACAAAGAACAAATAAACATGGACCCAAAGTAGTTCCCCCTTGTCAGTGGCTTCATCATTCAGAATTTGCTTTCCATAGTTAACAGTGACCTGAAAATATTAAATGGAAAATTCCAGAAACAACACCTAAGTTTCAAGGAACTTATAGGATTATAACTATCATTTTATGTTAATTTTTTGTGTCTAATTTATAAGTTATACTTTACCATAAGGATATTACATCCTGGAAAAAAGCAAATTATAAACAGAGTCTTACTATCTGTGGTTTCAGATATTCTCTGGGGTGACTCCTAAGGCAAATCCTGTGAATAAGGAGGATTACTAGCATTGTGCTATCTTTTGTGTAAGATTACAAGAGTAACAACAAAGATACATAAAAGAGAAAACATAGCAAAAACCAACAAACTGGTTAGTTTTAAGGCGGCACAGGAGTGGGGCTAGGGGTTGAAATGAAGATGGGGTGAAACTTTTCTGAAATGCCTTTATATTGTTTTGATTTTTGAAATCTATTAATATTTTAATTGTGTTAAATGTGTATGTTTAGAAAAAGATCAAAGGAAAACATACTGAGATGAAAACAAACAGAAATTATTGAGTCTAACCCTATTTCAAATGAATAACAGCCAAAAAACTAATAGAAAGCTTTCACTACATATCCTCTTATAAGGACAAAATCCAGAAACAAAATTTTGACCTCTGCTTATTGGGCTAATGTTCAAATAGTAGAGGTAAGGCAATCTGTAAACTATATCATGCATACCTGACAACTGAACAAATTAAATACATTAATATTGGTACAAAGCCAGCATTCTCATTTTCATTAGAAAACAGCAGGGTCAATTCTTGTAATGATAGATTAGAATAGCATCATTATCAGCAAATTTGAAACAGAACACACTTTCCCATTTTCTCTCCCACTCGCCCCTCCCCCTAAACACCCCTCATTTTGCAGAACATCTTTCCCTATTGAAAAGAAACAGCGTTACTCAGACATTCTTACTTTAAAGTCTGGGATGGGGAAAGTGCACATCTAGAGCATTTAAGTTAAAAAGACTAAAGAAAAATTACAGGAACCTCTCAGACACAACAGCCTTCTTGAGAAGGCACTCCTCTCTGCCACTCCAGCAGTGCATGGCAGCTCTCTCCTCTCTGTAACTTTGACTTTTAAATAAATCAATCTTCAAAAACAAATGATGGTAACTAAATTTATGAAGGTAACAGCGGAGAAAATGCTAGCCAAAGTGATTCCTTTCGAAATGATTGTGGGATCTGATTACATCATGTTTGCAACTTTTCTGCAAATTTAAAACTTTGGAAAAACAAAAAGTGAAAAGGAAAGAAATGATATATAAGTTTTCCTTAATAAAAACCATGAAAGAACTTTATCATTCTCTATTTTGGAATGAACTTCAGGATGAAGTATCTTTATTGTGTTTCTGTGTGAAAAGTTCATTTTAAACACCAGCAGACAGTTCTGGCATCTCGTTCCTGTGCATGTTTAGCTTCCGGAAGAAGAGCACATTAACTACCAGTGCCTCTTACTTCAGTTGGCTGCTGCTTCCTAGAACCTTCTGCTGGTTTCTTTTCACACCCCCCTTTAAAAAATTTTTATTTTATTTTTAATGAAAGGTCAGATATACAGAGAGGAGGAGAGCTGAGCTGATCCGAAGCCAGGAGCCCAGAGCCTTTTCGGGGTCTCCCATGACAGTGCAGTCCCCAAGGCTTTGAGCCATCCTCAACTGCTTTCCCAGGCCACAAGCAGGGAGCTGGATGGGAAGCAGGGCTGCTGGGATTAGAACTGATGCCTATATGGGATCCTGGTGCATGCAAGGGCAGGACTTTGGCCACTAGGCCATGGCGCCAGGACCATCTCCCCAACTCTTAAAATCCAGGGTTTCATTGGCTTTAGTATTTCAAATAAGCAGATTTTCTCTTCTCCAGGTTACTGGTATCCCTTAATGATTTAATCTAACCATAGAGGTTTTCTTTTGTTTTTAAATATATTTAAAAGGCAGAGATATTTATCTTCCATTCAGAAATGCTCACGACTAAACAGGAATGGTTAATGCCAGGAGCCCACAACTCAATCTGGTCTTACTAAAGAGGGACAGAGACCCAAGTCTCTCAAGCCATCCTCTGCAGCCTCCCAGGGCACACATTTGCAGGGCACCAAGAACCAGGCACTATGATACATGAATACCCCAGGCAGTGACTTAACTGCTGAGCCAGCTGCTTGCCCCACACAGTTTCAAAGAGCAATCAACCATCTGTTGACTCCCAAGTCTACACAGATACCTGCCAGAACACAAATGCAAATCCAATGAATTATCTGATACCTCCACTTAGATATGGCAGTCTCCTCAGTCATGTTCAAGATGAACTGCTGACTTCCTTCCAAAGGTGTTCCTCACTCACAGAACCAAACCTTCCTTAACTCCACTGTCTCAATTACCCAAGTCAAAGATCAGAGATTCTTCCCCAACTCACTTTTCTCCCACCAATAAATCCTCCCTATTTTACCTTCAAAGTATGTCCGGAACCTAACCACATCCTACATCTTCTACAGGTACAAAGAATACATTAAGTCACTACCATTATTTTCTGGGATTATACTCTACACTACTAATCTTCCAAAACATCAAGCAAAATTTCACCTCAGGTTCCTTGATGGGGTGTCCCCAATGCCTGGAATACTATTTCCCCCAATTTACTTTATTACCTCCTCCAGCTCATTACTGTAGCACAGCTCCTTGATAAAGTCTTTTCAGTGTTCTTTAGAACTGTCTTGACTCTGAACTTGCTATTTCCCTTCCCCTTTCTTCACATTCCTCACTCTTTGAAAGGCTGAACCTCAGCGTACATCCCCAAAGCCTTTGATGTAGAGATTATAGGGCCTTTTCCCTAGCTTGCAGTTCCTCTGTAGAGATTCACTTATTAAGTTAAGGGAATGGCATTATTATTCCCATAGTTAACAGGCATTATCATCATTCCCATAGTTAACATTACAATGCTAGCTCCAATCGAGAGCTTCTGCAGAAACTCACAAACATATCTGATCAAACCTTAGATCTAAACTGAATCTCACATTTGCCATTCCAAAGGAAACAAGAAAGCAGAGACAAAAAGATCTTACATCCGCTGGTTCATTCCGCAAAAAGCCACAGCAGCCATAGCTGATCTGATCCAAAGCCAGAAGCCAGGAACCTCCCCTGAGCCTCCCACAAAGGTGCAGGGGCCCAAGGACTTGGTCCATTCTCCAATGCTTTCCCAGGCCTCGAGCAAGGAGCTGGATCAGAAGTAGAGCAGCCAGGACATGAACCAGAGCCGACGTGGGATGCTGCAGCCACAAGCAGAAGCCCAGCTCACCATGCCAAGGCTCCAGCCCCAAAAAATCTTTTCTTAAAAATTTCTGGGCCTGTCACAGTAGCCTAGTGGCCAAAGTACTTCCTTGAATATACCAGGATCCCATATGGGCATCGGTTTGTGTCCCAGCTACCCCACTTCCCATCCAGCTTGTGGCCCGGGAAGGTAGCTGAGGATGTCCCGAAGCCTTGGGACCCCGCACCTGTGTGGGAGACCTGGGAGCAGCTCCTGGTCCAGATAGGCTTAGCTCCAGCCTTTGCAGCCACTTGGGAACTGAAACAGCAGATGGAAGATCATTCTGTCTCTCCTTCTCTCTGTAAATCTGACTTTCCAATAATAATAAATCAAAGTTAAAGCAGAAGTTTCCAAAAAATTCATAACAATGCCCAACAAGTATCTTTTTTGAAAACTCTTACACAAGCAAATATAAAGAAACTATTAAGTAGCTTACACTATAATCACTGTATCTTTGTTGCATTTTTTCTCTTGAACTGTACTGGAGCAATTTGGAGAAACAACATCTTCACTATCAGAAGATAAGTCAATATACTGTATTCCTCTTTGATTCTTGAAATATGATATACTTGTTTTTCTTTCATTTTCTGGAGTTTCTGGAACACTTGAATCCTCTGTAAAAGAAAAAGAAGGCATTTTGAACAACTTGAGAACTAATCCAGGCCGCAGCACCCACTGGCATGCAGGAGCACCAGGTCTCAAGGCAGGGTGGCCACAGCGCTCACAGGAAGGGCCATAGGCAAGTCTTGGGGACAGTCTAGTGCAAGTTCTGGAGAGCTGCCATGGCCAGGCCAGGCCAGAAAGTAACTGTTCTCCACAAATGTAGTTCTGATAAGGAGCGGCACACCCCTTTCGCTTCTGTCTGCCCACCTCCCATCTTTCTCTCCCATCCTTGATCCGCTTCACCCCTACCAGAGGCCCACATGGGTCTGTAATCCCCATTTCATCATCTATAATGAACATTAAAAAATTAACAATGTCGCTATAAAAAGAGGGAATGAGGGTGAGGTAGAGGGAGAAAGAAAAAGAGAGAAAGACAAAAGAGGGAGGGAAAGAGGAAGGAAGGAAGGAAAGAAGGAAGGGAGGGAAGGAAACTATACCTGCTCTTTCTGATAACTATAATATGTGAAAATCTCTAAATTCTCTCATTGTTCCCATTCCAAAATAGGAAACACCTATCACTTTAAAAAAAGCAAAGTAAATAGTCAACCAGGCTGGTGCTAAATGATTTTTTGTTTCACAAGTTACTTACTAGTGAGACTTCATTGAAAACTGAAGGCAAAAGTTTGGATTTTACATTCAAAAAATTTTTTTTTAAGATTTATTTTTATTGGAAAGTCAGGTATATAGAGAGGAGAGTCAGAGAGGAAGATGCTCTATCTACTGATTCACTCTCCAAGCAGCCACAATGTCTGCAGCTGAGCCAATCCGAAGCCAGGAGCCTTTCCTTGGTCTCCCATGCAGGTGCAGGGTCCCAAGGCTTTGGGCTATCCTAGACTGTTTTCCCAGGCCACGAGCAGAGAGCTGGATGGGAAGCAGAGCTGCCGGGAATAGAACCGGCACTCTCATGGGATCCAGGTGCATGCAAGGTGAGGACTTTTAGGCACTAGGCTACCGTGCCAGGTCCTACATTAAAATTCTTATTCTAATCTATGCTTTTATTTCCTTGTATATTCAAACATGCTCAGAAGACCTGAAGTCCCATCTTCTCTCCTTTTTGTTTGATACATGAAACAAGATTAATCTTCCACCCAGGTCTGCCATGTGGATGACAGGGACTCAGGAACATAAACTTCCTCTGCTGTTACCCAGGTACAATAGCTGGAAGCTGGAAAATCAAGTAGCCACACTCAGTTCAAGTCTGGGATTTGGAGTGTCAGTCTCCCAAGTACCAGCTCCTAATCTGCTCTGAGTCCAGCCTTATTGCTTAGCCTTGCAAGTAAGATTTAGTTTCCCTTTCAGTAAAATACAGGCACTAATAACAAAGCTAACATGCATATAAGTTCAGATGATACAGGTAAAAGCATTGACTTCAATAACTGTCAACTAGCCTCTTGTTAACATTAGGTCTTAAGTACTGGTTGGGCTGAACTGTGTCCTACCCACCCATCCACCTATTCATTTGTTTAAGTCCTTAATTCCCAGTACCTCAAAATTTATTACAAACAGGAACGTTATCTGTACTATTCTTAACAACAGTAAAAACAGCTGAGGCTAAAAAAATTCCCAGTGCAATGATGCTTTTCACTTCAAGCAAATAAGCACTTTTAAGCATCATCACACACCAGACATGGAGTAAAGGACAGTAAAAAGCAGAAACAATCACAAAGGAAACAGTACTACTCAGTTTTGAAATATATTGAATTTTGCCTGAATTTAAGACACTACATCAAGACACAGAGGGTATTAAGGGCTATTACAGTAAGTCAAGTTCAAGGGGCCCTAAACAAACCAAGTAGCCATGTTAAAAAATAACTTATGAGACTGTTTTAATGTCATAACAGAAAAACTTCAAAAATGCAACAAAAATTACTGAGAGATCATGAGTTCATAGAGAGAATTCAAAAAATATCTGATAATCCCCAAATAAAACCCATTGCCTCAAGACAAAAATGCATTAACTTGTATACCTATACTACAGATTTAAGAAAGCCTGCAATTTTTGATATTCTAATAAAGTGCAGCTTTACAAATTCTAAACAAGGCAAAATTCTTATTTACAATTCTAAACATGGCAAAAGATTTTCAAGATATTTCCTTTGAACATCAACAAAAACACAGCCTACAGGCCAACATGGTAGTACACAGGTTAAGCCACTGCCTGCAATGCTGGAATGCCTATATGAATGCCAGTTTGTATCCCAGTTTTCCTTCTGATCTGGCTCCCTACTTGCAGCTGGGATATTCTATGGAAGATGGCCCAAATGTTTGGGCTCCCGTCATCCACATGACAGATCTTGACTGAGCTCCGGGCACCTGGTTTGGGGCTATCTCAGCCCTGCCTGTTGTGGCCATCTGGGGAATGAACCAGCAGATTGATCTCACACTCCATCCTTCTTTCCATATATAATTCTACTTCCAAATAAACAAACATTTTTAAAAAGGGTTGGTGGTGGGGCCAGCACTGTGGTGAGGAAAGCTGCTGCCTATTGAGCAGGCATGTCACATGGCTAGGTGTGCCCCTTCTAATCCCTGCCAATGTGCCTGTGGAAGGTGGCTCAGGTCCATGGGCCCCTGCACCTACAATGAGACTGGAAGAAGCTTCTGGCTCCCAGTTTCAGACCAGTCCAACCCTATCCACTGTGGCCAGATGGAGAGTGAACCAGTGGATGAAAGATGTCTCTTTCTCTCAATTCTACACTCCAAAATAAAAAATAAATAAATCCTGAAAAAAAGAAAAAAAATACTACAAATCACATTGGTCACAAAGCAGTGAAATTCAAAGTAAATGTTAGTAAAAACATGCAAACAATATTTTGACCACCTGGAAATATTAAAAAGAAGAAAAGCAGCCCATAGAAACAGTTTACAAACATCCTTTAAGCCAAAGAGGAATAAATAACAACAACTAAAAAAACATATCAAAATCTAGGTATATATGATTATATGAACAATGCAACAGGAAATAAAATGATACACTAAACCAAGTAGACAAACACTAATCCAAAAGATGCATATATAGTTAGCAATTTAGAACAGAAACATACATTTATTTATTTGAAAGGCAGTTACATAGAGAGGGAAAGACAGAATGAGTTCATCTGCTGGTTCACTCTGCAAATTGCCACAGCCAGGGCTGTGCCATATCAAAGCCAGGAGCCAGGATGGTTCTCCAAATGAGTGAAGGGGCCCAAACACTTAGTCCATCTCACTGCCTTCCCAGGTTGCTTACAGGGAACTAGATCAGAAATGGAGCAGCCAGAACTCCAAGAGATGCCCATTTGGGGTGCTGGCGTTGCAGGCAGTGGATTAACGCACTGTGTCACAACACTGACCCTAGTCACAACATTTTAAATTTAAGAAAACATGTAATAATGAATTGCCCTGAGATAATTAATTAGTAACTGAAAAATAATGAAGGAGAAAAATGAATTATGCTTTCCTTAGTTCTAATAAAATAAATCTCAGATTACATTTAAAGTGCAACACCAACACAAAATCCACAAGATATCAGCTCAAGGGCTCATTAATTGACACAGTAGGTTAAGCCACTGCCTGTAACACCCAGAACTACATGAGTGCTGGGTCACCAGTCCTGGCAGCTCTGCTTCCAATTCAGGTCCTCGCTGATGCTCCAGAAGCAGGAGTGGACTTGGGTCCATGCCATGCACAAGGCAGATCTGTGGATTTTCAGGCTCCCAGCTTGAGGCAGGGCCAGCCCTGACTGTTGCGGCCATCCAGGCAATGAACCAGTACATGAAACATTTTTCTCCTTCTCTCTGTTTCCCACTTTCTGTAACTCTGCCTTTAATTTTAAGTGAATTAAAAACCAACAAACAAAAACAAAAAAAGCAAAAACCTCATACTCATCAGGTTAGCATTTACTAAAAATAAGCATCAGTGGAGATGTGAAGAAATTAGAACTCTAAGCACTACTGCTATGGAAAACACTGAGAATTCCTCGAAAAATTAAAAATACAATCACTGTATTATTATATGCAGCAGCTGCACTTCTATGTACATACCAAAATAATCGAAAGCAATGTCTCATGCTGGGGTCCGTGCAGTGGGTGTGCATGACACGAAGGTATGAAGAAAGCAGCTCCCCTGTGTGGCAAGGCCAGGGGAGCTTCCAGCTGTTAGGCAAGGTCTGGGGGAAGACTCTCTGACCACCTTGACGCTGTTTCACCCCCTGGTTGCATGGACACTCAAGCACCCCACTAAGAATTCTGTAATCTATTGAGGCATTGTTGTCTGCCCCGTGAGACGGTTTTTGCAACCGATGTGAGCTTGAGAGTTAATGTCACTAACGTCTTGGTGAGTGGGCCTTTGACAATTTACACACAGGAGCACAATTAAGCCCATGCCATTTTTGGACACCTTATTGGGTACTTGACCACTGTCTTAGAATTTGGCCCAGACATGTAGCACACCTTCTGGGAAGGGGCTTGATATGTATCCTAAATATTAATGCAAGTGATGGGAGTAAGAGCTGAAACTGCTATGGCAATAAATATACTTATTGTTATCTCAAAGCCTAGCCTGTCTTGGCAATTTTTTGGAGCATAGAAAATAATCCATTCAGATGGACTGAAATTACTCTGTTGGGCATTATGCTGCTTCCAGCACACATTTTTGGGGACATATCTCAGTCAGATCATATTTCAAACCATATTGCATTACTTTTCTAGTTCCACAAGTTTATTTTTATTGTAGTTGTGCTACCTTATAACTATTGCAATTGGTTTTTTTTCTTGTTTACTTTTCTAATGGTAATCTTGTCCGTCAGTTTATTTTTATATTGCTTTAAACATTTAACCATCTTTTCTGCTGCTTGCAGTATCTGAACTTCATTTTCTTTTTCAAGTTTACTCAGTTTACTTGAAAGGCAGAGCTACTTTCACCTGCTGATCCACTCCTCAGCGTTGGGCCAGTTCAAAGCCAGAAACCAGGAGCTTCTTTGAGGAGGTCTTCCCTAAGGGTACAGGAGCCATAAGCACCCTTTGCTACTTTGCCAGGCCAAAAGCAGGCAGCAGGATTGGAAATGCAGCACCCATACCAAGAACCTATGCCCATATGAGAAGCGCAGGTGCTCAGGTGGTGGTGGTGGGGCGCCTTCATGTTGACAATGAAGCTTCAGCTTCTCTGTAGTGATTTCTTTTACCTTGAATATAAATCAGATTTTCCTTTACACAGGTTGTGATTCTGAATTTTATCCTGGATATTGTAAAACATCTGATGCAAAAACCAAGGATATCACTAAATTCTTTAACACATGATTTCTGTTCTACAAGGGAGTTGATTGACTCAATTCAAATTCTAAGTTTTGCATTTTTTGCAGTCATTAGTAACTATTTCTTTCAGCTTCCAATGACTGGTTTTTATTGGTTCCTCTGAAATCAGCCATGTTTACATAGCACAGTTGTCAGTAAGTAATTCTGATCAGTTTTGCCAGCAAATGTAGGAGCTCAATTTCTTTTGAATCTCTCATTTATCAGATTCAACTTTCTCTATCATGTTTATTGGTTGTATACTCAGCCCTAGATTTTTCTTTCCTCTATCCTGAATCTATAAAGTGATAGCTTTTATTTTTGTGATCTGTGTGGGAACAGGAAAATGTCGTGTGATAAAACAGCCAAAATGTACATATTTCCCCCTTACTCGTCACCAGAATACACTTTCTGCCTTTGATTTTCATTGCTCTTCAGCACGTCAGGGGCAGACCAGGCTGAACCAGTTCACACTACCCGTGGGCAAAACTGAGCACCAGAACAGAGTGTGGGTCGGGCCAGGTTTGGATGCAACACATACCAGTGCATATTACGGAATGCCAAGGAGAGGTGAGCTGCACCAGATGTGGCTGCAGCGCCCAACCAGCACACTTGAGAACCAGGGAGGGAAGGAGCAAAGCCCGTGGGGGGAATGTGGGCTCCCCTGCTTAACAGCCACTCCCACTAGAGATCTTGAGTTGGGATGGGGGCAGACCAGACCAGGCAAGGCTACAATACCTGTGGGCCTCATGTGAGATGGATCAAGGAAAAGCCAGGATGGGCTGACTGTTCCTACTGGTGCAAGCAAAAATTAGAGTGGGTGAGGGTTGTTAGGGCTTTGCCACAGCATCAGCTGGCAGAGGCTGGCACTGGGGGCTAATTCTATCAAGTTAAACCACAGAACCACCTGGAGAGTGCATGGTCCAGGAGTTGGAGTGGCCTAGTAGGGAAATAGTGGGCACCTCCCTCTTGGGTTGTCAATCCAACCGGAGAGCATGAAAACCAGGACTAGGGCAGGGGTGGCTAGACAGAAAGGTACATGCCAGTATGTGTGTGGGCTAGATAATAGGGCAGGTTGGGTTGAACTAGGTTTTAATGCCCATTGACACATACGAGAGCTAAATGGGATGTGGGACAGACTGAACAAGCCTGCGGTACATACTAGCAAGCATGGGAACCAGGGTAGGGGCAGGTCTGGTGGGGGTTAAGGGAAGTCGCCCTGACTAGGCTGCAGCTCCCACTGGTTTGCGTAAAGGCCGAGTATGAAGTGGCAGGTTTGGGCTGGACTGTAACACCCATTGGTTTGTGTGGAGGACAGGGCTGGAAACAGAACTGACCCAGCAATTGCAACCATCAGCATATGCTTGAGCTGATTGGGGTGATGGACTGTGCCGGACCCTGCACTGGCAAGCACACACAAGAATCATGTCTGGGATCACCTCAGACAAAGTTTCTCTGGGGACCCCTCCAACTGAACTGCTGATCTCAGAACCCCAACCATGAAGAGACTATGTCAGCCAGTGGATTCTGAATAAAATTCATAGTGCTTGGAGCACTGAGACTGACAGCAATTCAGAACTGTTTAACTACGAAAACTGCACGAGCAGGACCCTGGGAGCATGCGCCCATCGGGGACCTGGGATGGGTGGGAGGCTGGTTGGGTGAGGCTTCTCCCTTTGTTTCTCCCCTTAAGCCAGATACAGGGGAAAAAAATGAAAATTGAAAAAAAAAAAAAATAGAGAGAATGTGGAAACAAAAAAATGTGAAGTTAAAGAACTGAGTTATATGCAATATCAGCAGGAAATATCTAATAGGCAGTTGGGAAACAAATGGGAAAATGCAAAGATGAGATTGTGTTTCCCATACTCAAGGAACCAAGGGGCTGTCACAAAAACCGAAGGAAGTGAAGTATAAAAACAGGGGAGGTTATGATAAAATACGTGATGACATACAATTTCATCCTATATATAAACTTTGACCTGGACAATGTAAGCAACCGAACTAACATGGGATGATCCCATACCAGCAGCATGAAAACATTCCCTTTTGACTGCCAGCCTCCTCTCCAGACCCAACTTTTTATCTCTCCAGAGGACCCACAAGCAACATGGAATCCCTCTCTCTCTCTCTCTAAACTGCCTTAGCCATGTGGAGCAGAATTTTAAGTCTTATTAAAGCCATGTTGAATGGCTGGTTAATAGATACTTCCCACCTATTCAGAAAATCCTTGGATTAATTTTTTAAATACCAAAAAATCTTAACATTTATCTCATTCGTACCTTGTATTTCATTGTCAAATTCTATCCTAAATAACTGAAATAGCTCACATCTCACTTTCTTTTCCATTTCCATATTACAGTCAAGATTATGCAGCTAGTGAGTTATGTTGTGGCCTACAAAGCTGGAATCCCACATGAGCACTGATTGAAGTTCTAACTTTTCATTCTGATTTAGTTCCCCATGAGGTTATGCGTGAGGATGGAGTGTGTGGTGGGCAGGGTTAGGATGGGCCACAGCATCCACTGGTTTGCATATGAGATGGGGCTGGGGACAGAACCAACCAGCTGACTGCAACCACTAGTGTATATGTAGGCTTATGTGGGTGATGGAATGAGCCAGACCCTGAACCTTCTTTGGTGAGGGTTCTCCAGGGACCCCAACCTCAAACTGGATCACTGGACTCAGAACTCCAACCACAGGGGAAACCATACGCTATGTGGTCCGACCGTGGAGTGCATGTATCAGGATTGGGTCTCCTTGGTTGCTGAAGCCTATGTAGTGGACAGCATGCCCAGATGCACATGGAAACATAACAACCAGTTCATTGAGGCCTACAGAGGACATCTAGTACTATGGAGGGCAGGAACAAACTGGACAGCTCTCCTGGTCAAGCTTTGACAGTGAATATCCGGGCAAGTGGAGACTCTCAGGTGGACTATGTCAGCCAAAGGGCCTTGGATTTCCTCAACCCTGGAGCAATGAAATTAACAGCATCTCAGAACTATCAAAACCACTTAAGCAGTAACCTTGGAACATGTCCCATATCAGGGACCCTGTGAAGACACTGATTGTCATCCCCGAGTCCCAGTCCCAGGTACTGATGTGGTTGGCTGATGAGAGAAGCCCTCTTTCCTTCTCTTTCCACTTTGCCCAGAAACAGGAAGAAAATGGAGATTGGAGGCAGCTGTCTCATCCACTTCCCCCATCCCTAAGCCCTTGCCACCCTAATCAATTATTCATCCAGGCATGTAACTTTCTTAATTATGTGAACATCATCAAAAATAAAATGAATTTATAAAAAACATTTACTTCCATCTACTTCAAAGGCAGAGCCACAGAGAGCAGGAGAAATAGAGAAATCTTCCATCTACTGGTTCACTGCTCAAATGCCTGTGATAGCCAGGACCAGGCCAAGTCGCAGGCAGAATCCCAGCTCTCAACAGAGGTCTCTGACACAGGGAGTCAAGCACTGAGCCATCACTTGCGACATGTCAGGATGTCAGCAGGCAGCTGGATGGGCGGCAGAAACCGCCACTCAGAGAGGCACCCCACAGGGAATGGGAGTCTCCTACAGCAGCCTAACTGGCTTGGCCATATCTGCCAAGACCGCCTAATTGTAAGCAGTTTCTTTGCTCATTCTATCATTTTATTTGTAAGTTTTAAATGCATATCTAGTAACTGCACTGTAAAATCTAAATTTACTAACCTTAGTTTGCAAGATTCTCAAAACCACCATTAAAATAAACTCTTCTTAAAGCAATATGCTCCATTCCTAGCAAAGTGGAGTCTCATCATTCCTAGAAAACAGGTTTAAGTTTTTTACTTCCTAATGTCAAGATTTACCACATGATTCCTCTTAAGTCTCAATTTGCAACAGGAATTTCTATATGAAAAGAAGTCTCAAGACAAAAAGGGATATCCTTGGATACTCCTTCTAGGAGGCACTAGCACAGAGCTACCATGTTAACACCCCGCCTGCAAGTGCCAGCATCCGATAGAGCCAATGGCTCCCATCCTGGCCGTACCACTTTATTTATTGTTTGTTTGTTTTATTTTTGTGGCTGTACCACTTCTGACTCAACATTTCTTGTAGTCTAGGGAAGCACTGGAAGATGGCCCAAGGCCTTGGGCCCCTGTTACCCACATGGGAAGTAGGGAAGAAGTTCCTGGCTCCCAGCCTCAGATCAGCTCAGCACTGGCCATTGCGGCCATTTAGGGAGTGAACCAGCAGATGCAAGATCTTTCTGTAAAAAAAAAAATCCGCCTTTCAAATAAAAACAACTCTTAAAAATGTATATGTTCCTTATTAGAAAAAGATAGGTCAAAATTTAACCTTACCAATTGGTAAATAACCAAAACACTGCATTGAATTCGTTCCACAAAATGCTTTCATTTTCAGAGATGAAAATCTTGCAGCTCTCAGATTTTCAGTTTGTTGTTCAGTGTTCCACACTGATTCATGGTGAAGCAGAAGCTTACGTCCACCCTGGCCTTCCATGCTGTCACATTTGCACCCGAAATTCTTTAAATTCGCTTCCAGTAACATTTTTTTAAAGTTTATTTACTTGAAGGCCTGGTGCAAAGCTCAATCAGCTAATCCTCCCCTTGCAAGCATTAGGATCCCACATGGCTACCAGTTCAAGTCCCAGCTGCTCCACTTCCCATTCAGTGCACTTTTATGGCCTAGGAAAGCATTAGAGGACGTCTCAAAATCTCGTGACCATGCAACAAGCTGTAGACCCAGCAGTTCCTCCTGGTTCCTGGATTCAAATAGGCTCAGCTCCAGCTGTTACAGCCAATTGGGGAGTGAACCAACTGATGGAAGATCATCTCACAGTCTCTGTCTATAAATCTCCCTTTCCAATTAAAAAAAAAATTTTAAAACAAAAACAAACTTTATTTACTTGAAAGAACAACAGAGGTCTTCCACCAGCTGACTCACTCCCTAAATGCTTACAATCCCAGGGTGGGGAGGGTGTGGGTCGAGAGGGCAGGCAAAGTACAAGAGCTCAGAAATGCAAGTTTTCGGCCCCACGCAGGAGCGACTCCTACACGACTCCTACTCCAGCAGGCTGAGCTGCTCGGCAGCCTCACCTGGAGCATGCAGACAAGCTCAGAACTTCTCAGGCAACCAAAGTCTTCCCAGATTTCATGCTTAATCACCTTTTCATCTCCTCTACTAAATCATCCCAAGAACTTATCTGCCCGAACCATTACTTCCACATGGAGGAGAAGCAAGCAGAAAGATAGCAATGCTGCAGACACCCATTACCAATTTCTCAGGCCACATTATTCAAACACTGAATCAGAGTATCACACACAAAAGGCATTAGTGAAATAAACATGAAAACAAAACTTTCATCACTCCTTTCGTCGTATACCGAGTAAGCATTTATACTTGGGAATCTGTCTGCTTGGACCTGAGCTCCATCTGGGCTCACCCGTTCATTGCTCCTCCAGGTGTCGTTTCTGTACCTCTTAAGTAACACCTATCCTGTATGGTTTTTGTGTACATTCTGAGTCAGGATACGAAGCACTTAGCCCAATGACCTCTATTCCTTTGCTGCTCAACACACACATCAGAACGAGAATGGGAATTCTGGGCTGACTGTCGAATTCTATTGTCTGAAAGAACCTGCGTAAATGAACCTGCCTCATGGTTCACCATGAAGAACACCAATTACTCAAGTGTAAGCTGTGCGTATCCGCAGTTGGCGGGGGCAGTGTATGAATGGGATGTGATCCTGTTTGTGCACACACATTGTCTTCAGACACTTTGGTCCGCATCTCCGCTCACAGCAGGGCGCTTGCACTTTGAAGGAATACCAGCAGGAAGTAAAGCCTCTGGCCAAAGCAGCAGCCTCGGTCAATCACGGCATTCCATCAGCTCCACTCCTCCTCCAGCAGCTCCCTTGACCTCAGGATGACCCCCCCCCTGCCTTCCACCTTCACCCTTGGGCCAGACGCCCAGCAGGGATGGACACTGGGCTGGCTGCACACAGAGCCCAGGGCAGTCCGCAAGCTGTGCTTCCTCTAGGGTAGCCTGGAGGACAATGCATCCCCACGTGTGACCTCAGAATAACTACAATGCCTCCTGCCTCTGTCACTCTCTGCCCTGCCGTCCAGTCCACTCACCTGTTTTCTCAGTGACATCTGAATCGGGGGTGTTGGCCCTGCTAACTTCCCCTTCGGCATTCTCCTCTTCAGCACTCAGAGAAATGGGTGAGGAAGGGCCAGGCTGGGAGGGTGGGGGGGTCGCGGCGGGCGCTTCCTCTATTTTACTCCTTTTCTCAAAGCGAAAACGGTCCAGGTTGAAAAGATTCATATTGGAAGAAATCACCCTGCAGGGAGGCCTAGGGGGAGGGTGGGGAACTTCAATCGAACTATCTGTAGGGGAGGGGGGAAAAAAAGGAGAAGAAAAGAAAAAAAAAAAAAGAGGCGATGAACACCTGAGATACAAAGGCATGGCCGTGCATTCCCCAGGCACGCCGCGGGCTCACGACTGTGATGGCTGCGCCTCATTGTCTGGGCCACGCCGAGCGGGAGGTGGACAGCGGTGTCCTCGCCCAGCGTGCACGGCCTGTACCCCGCCGGCGGCCGGCGCCTCTCCCGCCCCTCCGCACTCGGCCCACGAGCTTGACCCCTCGTGCACCGTCCCCTCGCCCCGACACGCGCAGGCACGTCCCCCCCGAGAGCACGCCCGCGCGGCCGCCTCCCGCCCACCCCCCAACACACACAGGAGCACCCCCGCCTCGGGAAACGACCTGTCGGGGCCCGCGCCCCGACTCCGCGGGGACACAAAGGGGGCCCGCGCCGGGGAGCGGCGGACGCCGAGCTGGCGGGCGGCCGCCCGGAAGTGGACGCGGAGCGATCCCAGCTGAGAGGAAGCGCTCAGAGAGCAGCCAGGCCGGTGCAGCGGCGCGGCCGCTCGCTCGCTCGCTCTGTTCCGGCCCTCGGTACTTACGCTCTCGCAGCCTCTGTGCGGTGGAACAAAGACTGAAAAGGGGGGGAAAGAAATAAATAATTCCTGGCGAGCGGCGACGGCAGCCGGGCCGGGACCTTCCGATACACCACACAGAGCCCTCACGAGCGCGCAGTGATGACGCAACACGCAGCCCAGGCCTTTTCCTTCCCTGGCGCCGCGCGAGCGAAAAATGTCCTGGCGCGCGCCGTTGTCATGGTAATTGGGATCCGCCGTTTTTTTTGCTTGGTTTTGAGGCTGGGATTGTTCCACTCGTTTGTTCGGCTTTTACAAGTAGAGTGGAAACTTGTTAGGTAGAACAGTCATAAGTGACACAGGGACAGCAAATACCAATCATACCAGTTTTACGTCTCTTAACCTGTTTGATATATGCTATGGGTAGCATAATAATATAGTGAATGCCGTAATTCAAATGCCTTTAAGAAACTTAGTTCTTACAAGATAAGGAAACAGAGGGTTTCTTTTAAAAATGTCTCATAAAATGTATTTATTCTAAAGGCAGAATTACAGAGGGAGGGAGAGATGGAGAAAGGTCTTCCATCCGCTGGTTCACTCCGCAAATGGCGCCAATTTCTGAGGCAGGCGGAGCAAGAGTGAAAATGGAGACCCACACACCATGTTTGTAAATATTTAAACCTTGTTCTTGCCTGAAATGTTAAAGTACATTACTGCGGGGCCGACTGATACTGCTTCCTGTCCTGGCTGCTCCACTTCCCACCCAGCTCCCTGCTTGTGGCCTGGGAAGGCTGAAGAGGACAGCCCAAAGCCTTGGGACCCTGCACCCCAGTGGGAGTCCTGAAGGAGCTTCTGCTGCCTCGGCTCCTACCTGGCAGCCGTTTAGGGAGTGAATCAGTGGATGGCAGATTCTCTCTCCCCCTCTACAAATTTGCCTTTTAAATAAAAATAGATAAAATCTTTAAATATATGTACGTATAATTTCTGTTTTGAAAATAACCGGGAAGGCCAGATTGAATTTAGAATTTCAATTACATTACAAAGTGGGTGGTTCAAAGAGGGATGCTTGGTCCCTTTAGCCTGTCTTCCTGACAGTCGGCCTTCTTCCCCTCTGTGTGATGCCATTGGAAGCTTTGTGCTCGTGAATATGGACACAGAGTGCAAGACGTTCAGCCGCAGGGCCAGCACTATGGCATGGCAGGCTGAACTAGCCACAAAGACTGGGACTGGGCCAAACCAAGTCCCGGAATCAGGAGATTCTTAAAGATCTCCCGTAGGGGTGCAGGGGCTCAAGCTCTAGGGCTGTGCTCCATTGCTTTCCCAGGCCCATGAGCAGGGAACTGGATCCTGGAAGTGGAGTAGCCAGGACTTGAATTGGCACTCAAATGGGATGCCGGCACTGTGAGTTGTGGCTTAGTGTGCAATGCCACAAAACTGGTAGAAATTGTTGATTTAGAAATTCATGAGGTACAATAAATGCCTAAGCCATCGAATGCTTTCTTAGTTTGTTGTGTAGTAATGGATAATTGAAGCATATTCAAATATTTTCCTTCATCTTTGTCTTGAGTGCTATGATTCTTTCAGTTAGTGTTAAATATTCATCCCCCGCCCCAACTCCTTGCTGTTCTAAATCTGCTTATTGAGAAACTGTTGGGAAATCGTACGTTTCTTTTATCTCAAGTTTGAGGTTGCCAAGTCCAGCCATTTTTTTTATAGGCTTTATGTGCTAAGATTTTTTTAATAAGATTTATTTAATGTGTGTTTTTTTTGGAAAGCAGAGTTACATAGGGAGTGAGAAAGAAACAGATCTTCCTTCCATTTGTTCACTCCAAACGTGCAACAAAGCCAGGCTAGGCTGACCCAAAGCGACGAGCTCATCCTGGCTCTCCCACGCGGGTGACAGGGGCCTGAGAGATTGGGCATCTTCCACTGCATTCTCAGGTGCATTATCTGGGAGCTGGATAAGAAGTGTAGCAACTGGTACTGAAACTGGTACCCTTCGGGGACATTGGTGCCAGCCCTAAGACTTCATTTATTCTTACACATTTTGTCTCTACCTTTTTTTGGTGAGAATGATTTCCCACAATATTATCTGATTTTTCTTTCTCAAGATGATAAAGAGATTAAGGAAAAACTACTTCTCCAAAAAGATTTGTCTATCACAGAAAGCACTGTCATTTCCAATTTCTGTTGAGCTGCTCTGTGACTTTGAGCAGCTCTATTAAGATGAAGGTCCTAGGCTATAGAGCACAACATAGAATTGGGACAGCAGACCTCATATGTGCTCACAGAGATCTGAGAGACCCAGGGTCCCTTAAGGAGATACACTTGACCTTTTAAGTGGCATTTTTTCAGTGTGGCCACCCAAGTCCTGTTAATGATCTATTCGTTTTTTGAAATTACTTCAGTGAGGGCCCAGCAGCGTGGCCTAGAGGCTAAAGTCCTCGCCTTGAACACCCCGGGATCCCATATGGGCACCGATTCTAATCCCGGCAGCCCCACTTCCCATCCAGCTTCCTGCTTGTGGCCTGGGAAAGCAGTCGAGGACAGCCCAAAGCCTTGGGACCCTGCACCCATGTGGGAGACCCAGAGGAAATTCCTGGATCCTGGCTTCGGCTCAGCATAGCATTGGCCATTGCGCTCACTTGGGGAGTGAATCATCAGACAGAAGATCTTTTTCACTGTCTCTCCTCCTCTCTCTGCCTTTCTAATAAAAATAAATAAATCTTAAAAAAAAAAAAGGAGGGCCCGGCGCGGTGGCGCAAGTGGTTAAAGGTCCTCGCCTTGCACGCCCGGGATCCCATATGGGCGCCGGTTCTAATCCCGGCAGCCCCGCTTCCCTTCCAGCTCCCTGCCTTTCCAATAAAAAAATAATAAAAATAAATCTTTAAAAAATAAATAAATAAAAAAGATTTATTTAAAAAAAAAAAAAAAAAAAAAAAAAAAAAAAGGAATAACCTTCCCCATTGTGAACTGAGTTGATTAAGAAACCAAACCAAAAAAAAGTAAGCAGCAATGGAGATTAGAAATGATATATGTAAGCTTGGAGCTCTCCTTGATTTAATATCTTAGAAATGTCAGCCACACCTGGCTGCTGATGGAAACTTGTGCAAACTAATCTTACCTCCCACACACAAATATGAAATGAGAAAGACAAGATATCAAACCACAAGTCTAAATAAATCTTATTTTCTTGGTAACAAAAACCTACACCATGAAGTACCAATCTATAAGCAAATACTTCTCTTACCAGAAAACTAGTTCTAAATTTGGGAAAGCTTATAACAATATTGTAAAATATGTTTCACCTATCCAATTTTTAGAAATGTATGCCACCTCCTTCCAAAACCATGTGCTCATTGTGGTCTGTATGTCAGGAGATCACAAAAGCCCTGGTACTCTGTGACATTGACAACAGTGAGGTCCTTACTCCGCACAACTCCAGTGGAATTCAAGGTGCTTCCATCACTGTATGTGCCTTGTTAAACATAAAACCTCTAGCAAAGGTCAGAAACAATTTAGAAGACTACAAAGTGTTGGGTGTGGGTTTTTTGGTGTTTTTGTTTTGTTTGCCCTTTTGATAATTATGTTGCTGTATTTAACTGCCTACCATAGGTCTTTTGCTAGGGAGTGAAAGGAGTAGTGTATAAGTTCCAAATAAAATATATTGTGTTTTGATTTTTCCATCAACCTCACTTTGAAGAATAGATCCCATGATATACCTTGTCCTTCCTGTAAATTGCTGTCACAGTTTCTCTGCCTTTGTCCATGCAATTTGCAGAGGCCAAGGTGTTTTCAGGTATATCCTTTGAGCCTCACGTTTTTCTCCTAGTGTCTCTGCAATTTGATTACCCTCATTGTGATTCCATTGTGTAGGCGTCATTTAGTTGTATACCTCTGCCATGTCAAATGACACTTGATTCTGAGTCCTTTACTCATGTGTGAACTTGTGTGATCGCCTCTTCAATGCCACTTGTCCTTGCCTTGAAATTACATGTGCCATTCTGCAGATTTCATTATTCACAATATATTTAACTCTAACAGAATCATTACAATCACTCAATCCTGTACTTACACATTTTTCTTCATAAAATGGCCTTTACAAAAAAAATTCCAAAAGAAAATAATCATCTCAGTTGTTTCAAATTCCACAGACATTAAACACTTGACAATTTCTTTTTTTTTTTTACTCCCAGATCTACTTAAGTGTCACGAGGACACAGTGTTGGAGATAAACACATATTGACATCTTGCATTTTTTGTGCCATATATGTTGTCCATGGACTGGTCCTAATTGGGAATTTGCTGGTGTTCTAAGTCCTTCATTGTGTATATCTGTTTTATTGAATTAGCAGCATTACTGAATTAAAAACCTGGAGTTTCATAAATAGTCATGGGTGATATGTTCATAGTCAAGTATAATAAGGAAAATGACCTTTTTCTAAGCAAGTAATTTGAAATTCACAAAGTCATTATGAAATTAGGGGCACCTTACTTATAATTCCAACCTGTCCACCAGCTGTGTGATATCCTCTCCATTCACCTTGTCTATAATATGGTGACTGCATTTTATGACTGGATTTTACAGTGGAAAGGAACCATCCTTACAACTCAGAATGGAGGGAAATAGCCACACTTTGAAGAAGTTATAATCAAGAAAATTGACTTGAGTTGTGCAAATACTCCTACCAAAATGGAATGTAGCGAGAAAGGAAGCCTCTGTCTACAGAAAAAATGTCAGTTAATAGATGCAGAAGATAAAATTGGAAAATCATTACCTTGAAGCTTCAAGATAAAAATTTAGTAACAAGTGTTTAATGGATGGTAAAGTGAATGTGTAAAAGGGCAGTGAATGGGACCAGTATTGTGCTGTTGCCTGCAGTGCTGGCATCCTGTATTAGAGTGGTGGTTCCAGCCCTGTCAGCTCCACTTCCAATCCAACTTCCTGCTAATATGCCTTGGAGGGCACTGGAGGACAGCCTAGGTGCTTGGTCCCCTGCCACCCATGTAATACCTGGTTAGAGTGCTGGGCTCTGGTTTTGGTCTGGACCAGCTCTGGCCATTGCAGCCATTTGGAAGTGAAACAACAGTTGGAAGATTTATTTTTTCCTCTCTTTCTATTACTTAGCCAGTGAAATAAATGATGAATTTAAAAAAAAAAGGGGGGGGTTTTAGGTCCTGGTGTGATGACTCAGTGACTAAACCTTCACCCCTTCACCTTACATGTGCCAGGAATCCATATGTGTGACAGTTCATGTCCCAACTACTCCATTTCTGATCCAGCTCCCTGCTTGTGGCCTAGGAAAGCAGTAGAGGATTTCCCAAAGCCTCGTGGCCCTGCAAGTTGTAGAAAACCTGGAAGAAGCTCGCTCTTAGTCTCATATAGGTTCAGCTCCAGCCATTGCAACCAGTTGGGGAATGAACCATTGGATGGAAGATCTTTTTCTCTTCTCTCTGTAAATCTGCCTTTCCAATAGAAATACAATAAATATTTTTCCAGTTTTTAAAAAAATTATTTTTGATGATGTTTGCATAGTTGAGAAGGATACATTCCTATATGGACCACGGATTAGGATGGGAAAGGTTGAGGAATAGGAGAAAGTAGATAAGATCATTATGTCTAGGCTGTGGGTTTTTTTTTTTTTTTGTATTAGGGTAAAGTGGGGACAGAAGGGGAGAAGCTGTACACAGCATCCCACCACATCATTACCTGGGCATTGGGACAGTCACCTGATCTCATTCCAGGGTCCCCAGTGTGGAGCATGCTCCAAGGGTACTGCTCAGGTGGTTTTAATAGTTTTGAGATGCTGTTAATTTTGTTACTCCAACAATGAAGAAATTCTTCCAAGGTCCATTGGCTGACATAGTCTCTCTTAGAGTCTCCACTCACCCAGATACTTGCTGTCAAAGCTTGCCTGGAAAAGTTGTCAAATTGGTTCTTCCATCCATCCTCTGCTATGATACTAGATGTCCTCTGCAGGCCCTAGTGAACTGCCATATCCCCCAAGTGCATAATGGGCATGTCATCCACTTTGGCAACTAAGGAGGCAAAATTCTGACACATGCATTTCATGGTCAGACTGCAGATTCTATGCTTTTCTCTGGCTTCTGATCATATCAGTGCAGCTCTGGCTGTTGTGGCCACTTGAAGAGTGAATAATTGGATAGAAGATCTTTCTCTGTATCTCCTTATCCCTGTATATCTGCTTTTCCAACACCCTCCCCCCCAAAACCTTTGAAAAAATAATAGAAAAGAAAATTATTTCCTTAAAATGGAGAAATCTGGTGACCTTGAGTTTATATAGCTCCTGATATACTATATTGTCTCCCCAAAATTTAAATATTTAAGCCTCAAGCTTTAGTATCTCAGAATGTGACTGTATTTAGAGATACAACCTACAAAGAATTAATTAAAATAAAATTAGGTCATATGAGTGGACCATAATATGACTCGTATTTTGTTTTTAAAGATTTATTTGAAAGGCAAAGTTATAGAGAAAGAAAGGAAAAGAAAGCTCTACCATTTGCTGGCTTATTCTCTAAATGGCTACAACAGCCAGGGCTGGGTCAGGCTAGGAACAGGAGCCTGTTCTGGGTCATTCACATGGGTATAGGAATCCAACCATACTTGGGTTATCTTTGCCACTTTTCCAGGGACATTGACAGAGAGCTGGATTGGAAGTGGAGCACCTGATGCCTGTGCTGGATGCCAGTGTTATAGTTGATGGCTTAACCTGCAGCACAAGCACTCAACTGGTATTCTTGTAAGAAGAGAAGGTTAGTTGCTTCCTGCCATTCCAAGCCATGGGAGACAGTAGTGGTGACTCGTGACTGGGTTCTTGCTACATACATGGGAGACCTGGATTGGTTTCCAGCTTGCAGCTACAACCCCTATTCAGCTCTGACAACAGCGAGCATTTGGGGAGTAAACCAGCAGATGGGACTATTCTCTCTGTCTCCATGCCCCTCATTTTTTTTTAAAGAGGATATTAGGGGGCCTGACACATTGGCTCAGTGGCTGAATCCTTGCTTTGCACATTCCAAGATCCCATATGGGCTCCATTTCCTGTTCTAGCTGCTCCACTTCCCATCCAGCCCCTTGCCTTTGGCCTGGGAAAGTGTTAGAGCATGATCCAAGGTGTTGGGATCCTGCACCTGTGTGAAGACTTGAAAGAAGCTCCTTGCTTCACATTCACTCAGTTCCAGCCATTGCAGCCACCTGGGGAGTGAACCAGTGGATGGAAGATTTTTCTTTGTCTCTTTCCCTGTGTTAATCTACCATTCCAACAAAAATGAATTTTTTTTAAGGAGGGTATTAGGATGCAGACACCTTTAGATAATGACCACATGCTATGAAGCCAGGGCTAAAAGAATGGAATATAATTAGTTTGTAAGATGTGTCATTTCACTTAATCCTGACTGTGATCATGCAGATATTATTTCTACATGTTACAAATGAAGAATTTGACTCATGGGAATATCAAATGACAGTGAAATAGCCCCTGTTTTAGCTGATAAGAAACAGAGCTAAGACCGGAAAATAGAGCTGGGCTGTTTACACTTCTCCCACTGGCATTACATAAAACGCTGAATTTATAATTGAGTAAGAAAAATGAATGGATGTGATTCCAGTCGTTGCTCCGCGTAGTGTACTGTGACACTCCATATGAATTTCAAATGTTGATTTTTACTCTTGTCTTGTGTCCCTTCTGAGTGTAGAGTTAAATTTATGAGGCATGGGGTGGGTGTGATATCTGCATACCTACAGAGAAACTGCCTTTGGCTGACAGTTAAATTAGAAGTCAACTTTTAAATTTATTCACTAAGACAGATTTGAAGCTAAGTATTCATGGAAGGAAAAATAGGTTTGTAATCCATCTGAAATCTAAATCAGCATCATTTAAATTTTATTGTCAGATTATCATCATGTTATAGTTACTTAAGGATAATTTTATAGATAATACTAAAACACATGTAAGAAGATCAGGAATCTAAAGTGATAAAATATAGCAGAGAAAAATGTTTTATGAGTTCCACATGTTCAGAATTTGGCTCCACTGAACTTTCTGTAGCAGACACACCTGCTGTCTTATTTTTAACATATTTCTGAGATTGACTGGGAAAGCACTTTGGAGTTAGTATACCAGAAAGCATCATATTGTTTATGTAATTTACAGATGTATTATATATTAGAATAGTGTGGATCCCATGCAGTGGGTCAGTTACCTAATCCTCTCCTTGCAAAATGCCACGATCCCATAGGGATGCCAGTTCATGTCCTGGTTGCTCCACTTCCCGTCCAGTTCTTTGCTTGTGGCCTGGGAAAGCAGTGGAAGACAGCCCAAAGTTTTGGGACCCTGCACTTGCATGAGAGATCTGGAAGAAACTCTTGGCTCCTGGCTTTGGATTGATTCAGCTCCAGCCATTGCAGTGGATTTAAAATCTTTCTCCCTGTCTCTTCTTCTCTAACTACTTTTCCAATAAAATATATATATATATTTAAATCCCTGGGCCTGGCACGGTAGCCTAGTGGCTAAAGTCCTTGCCTTGCATTCACTGCGATCCCATAGATGCACCAGTTCATATCCTGGCTGATCCACTTCCCATCCAGCTTCTTGCTTGTGGCCCGGTAAAGCAGTGGAGGATAGCCCAGGACTTTGGGACCCTGCACTTGCATCGGAAACCTGGAAGAAGTTCCTGGCTCCTGGCTTTGGGTGGGCTCAGCTCTGGCTGTATGGCCACTTGAGGAGTGAACCAGCTGATGGAGGATCTTCCTCCCTATATCTCCTTCTCTCTGTAAAGCTGCCTTTCCAATAAAAATAAATAAATCTTAAAAATTTTTCTAGAAGTGTATCTCTTGAAAATTCTCTCTAGCTTACCTAAAATATCACCATTAAAGTTTTTATTTGTGTTAAGAATTGCTGTGATTAACAGACTCGAATCTGCATTAGACAATAGCAAAACTACAAAGGCATATGGGGAGAATCAGGAGCGATTCTAACAACCTCTTAACTGGAGGTCATATGCACAGAGCGGCAGGGGGGTCCCAGAGTGGAGCTGGCAGACAGGAGGAGGATTGTATCCCAACCCTGAAGACTCCCATCCACACCAAGGACTGTCAGTATGAGCACCAAGAACTACATCCCAACAGCCAAGGAAACCACAGGGAAATGGAGTGCCTTCAGAGGCCAAGAACTCTGAGGTCACCCACCCCCATTTGGATCTACCACATGGGGTGGAAGAAGCCCAAACCCTGCCTTGCAGGATCCAAGGTCATCGGAACAACAACCAGGAGCCCTGAGCGGTCTGCAGAAACGGAACAGTAAACTTCCTTCAAAACTAGGGAGAGGAGCTTTCTCTGGACCTTGCCTGGTTCTGACTTTGGGTCCCCACCCTCTCTCCTAATGACCATCAGGATCGCTCCGGAAACCCCTCAAAACTAACAAACAAATAAACAAAAAACCTAGAATAGATAGAGAATAACAAGGAAGGCCTAGAAACAGAAACAGCGGGGATGCACTTACAACTCACTGGGTGGGACACAAGAATTAGTTACTCCTCACTGGGGTATTGAAGATTTCTCTGCACACCCCTCCTAAAACTGTTCACCTAAACTGTTGACATATGTCTTGTTAGAGTTATAGAGTTAGACTACCCGAAAAACAGCCAGGTTCAGCAAAATCATGCTTCAACGCTATAAACTGCTAAATACTAAAATTAAAATAGACATGATACAGCTGAATAGTAATCTATAACCTTTTTAAGGTGTATAGAATCCAGTTGTATATAAACTAATAACTGACATGTCAATGTAGAAGTCACAGGATGTGGTTCAGAACTTGCAATCTTTTTTTTTTTTTCTCTTTTAACACATTGGTTACTCAATACCATGTCAACTAATTCTGTAACAATACAAATTGTTACGGATGTAATGTTGGGCTTTTAATTGATCGGGATAATACTGTGCCAGCTCTACCTTCAGACCAGAGATAGTCTCCCCAAGAAACCATTGAACTTATCTACAAAATAAGATGCTGGACTTTATTCTTGGTAGATGCTTGCAATGAAAGAATCTCAACTGAATTTGAACTGTGGTAATGCAACAAGGTAGAGGAATCTTCCCTGGGGGGTGGGGGCGTGGTTGGGGAGGAGTGGGGGGAATCCCAGTGCCTGTAAAACTGTGTCACATAATGCAATGTAATCAATAAAAAATAAAATAAAATAAATTAAAAATTTTAAAAAGCAGTGTAAAATAAAATGGAAGAGTTTAAAAAAATTCCTATGATTAAAAGATTTCAAAATGGTGTTTTAAAAAGTAAACATTCCTTGGAAGAGAATTAAACCTCATTATATCTTTTATTCACTTATTTTGATTCCCTTACTCTTCTAAAAATTTTGTTCAAAAATCAATTACAAAGAGAGAAAGGAAGAGAGAGATTTCATCTATTGGTTCATTCTTCAGATGGCCACAATTGCTGGGGCTGAACCAGTCTGAAGTCAGAAGCCAGGAACCAGGAACTTATGTTCCTGGGGCTTCCATGCGCCAACAGGGAACCAAACACTTGGGCTTTCCACTGCTTTGCCCAAGTCATTAGCAGGGAGTTATTCTAGAAAGAAAGCAACTGGAAGACAAACGAGTGCTCATGTGTCATACCAGCGTTGCAGGTGGTTGCTTTAACCTCTGTGAGACTGCTGGCCTCATGGTATATACTTTTTGAAGTAACATTTACAGTGAAAGTTACCCCTTCAGGTATAGTATTATGAGCTTTGAAATATGCATGTGATTGTATAACAAACACCAGCACTAAGATAAAGAGCATTTTCATTCCCCCACCCTAAATACCCTCCTTTGTCCTTCCCCAGAGCTTGCTAGCCACTCATTTGATTTCTGTCCCAATAACTGTAATTTCACAGGTGAGTTGCAGTACCTTGGTACTAAGGGTTCAGAGACAGTAAGATTTAGATGCTGCAAGTAAGGAGTTGTCATCAAATGGACTAGTTGTAGTGCTGCAGGGCATGTGCTGTCACAAAAATCAAACAGTATACCTTCATACTACAGAAAACATACAAGCAATTGTGTATATGGATAAATGCATTGTTAACAAGATGGCAATTGAGTTTGGACCCGAAAGAATGAATTTGAAGAGAACAAGCGGAGAAGACAGGGTAAGAATGCCTACCTAGAGGGAATATCTAAACAGGCTTTAAGCTCTGAATGCTTCCATGTTTCTATAAAGGGGGTAAAGAGGAGTGTAGATGAATATATCTGGGTTTAAGGCATTAAATAATAGATTATCCTCATGCATTTGTGTCCAAAATTCCAACTTCTAGGACTAATTTCCTGTTTGCCTAAGCTAAATCTCTCACCAACACTTAGTATAAAGTTATATCAGGTGCTGATTCTGCAGTGCATCTTCTCAGCTTAAATTTATTTTTTGGTTACATGTGGAAAAACTGAGCTTGGGTTGTCGGCAAACCATTGAGGAAAGTAGTTAAGTTAGATGCAGCACCAAACAAGGGGGATCTTCTAAGTGTTCAGGGTGGGACTGGAGCTGTGGTGCAAAGCATGAGCGTTGATGCTCCCTCCAATGCACCTGGGAAAGCAGCCAAATACGTTGCATTGCTACGGCCCCTGCGTCCATATGAGAGAGCTGAATGAAGCTTTTAGCACTTGGCCATTTTGGGGGGTAAGCCAAGTTCTTTCTCTTTCGCTGCTTCTTCCTCTTGATAGCTTTTTGAAATAAATAAATAAGTAAGTTAGTGGGGAATATGGGTTGTAAACTACTGCAGAGATTGCAGAACTTTTACTGCAAAATAAACCTATCTTTCAGTTCTATTTTTTTTCTAAATTTATTTTTTATTGCAAAGTCAGATATACAGAGAGGAGGAGAGACAAAGAGGAAGATCTTCCATCCTCTGATTCACTCCCCAAATGACTGCAGTGGCCGGTGCTATGCCGATCTGAAGCCAGGAACCAAGAACTTCCTCCAGGTCTCCCAGACAGGTACAGGAACCCAAGGCTTTGGACCATACTCTACTGCTTTCCCATGCCACAAGCAGGGAGCTGGATGGGAAGCAGGGCTGCTGGGATTAGAACCAGCACCCATATGGGATCCTGTTCATTCAAGGCGAGGACTTTAGCTGCTAGGTTACGGAGCTGGGCCCCTTGCAGTTCTATTTTGTCATGAACTTTGTGAAGTACCATCATTAGGTTAGTAGACATTTTTGAGGGCAGAGTGTTAGTTGCTGCACAGCCTCATCCTTAGCCATGTCCTGCTAGCCCAACTCCAGCCTTACTGAACTTCTGTTCCCTCCATGCTTGATTCTTTTACCCTTTCCTCACTTTTACATCCGCCCAGGAACATTTCCCTCTGTATTCTGATGATATCCTGGCCCACCTCATCCTGCCATTTTTCATGCTTTCCCTCAAGGTGTGGACCTTGAAGCATTTCCCTATCATGTGTTACTGTCATTCTGTATTACAATGACTTACGTGATTCTTTGCGAACCCTTACAGACTTCAAGCTTCATGACAGCCAATTTGGAGCGTTCGTGGAAATGTGTCCTCTAGACACACTTCAGGAGTGACTGATAGGCTCAGCCTGAGACGCACCAAGCGGAGGGAGATGAAATGATATGGCAAGGTATATTAATGTGAAAAGGTATAAATGTATTTTTAGTCATTTTGGATGCAAACACCTGTGATATATCTGGTGTTGTGTTTTGAGAGGACATTATAAGAGAAAAATAGAGATTCCACTGCAATTGGTTAAATGTGACTCATTAGTAAAAGTCCAGGGTAAGGTGTGATAACAGCCTAAGCCCCTATCTGCTTCTGCAGTATCCAGCCGACGTAAATCAAGCTGTTTAAATGTGCTTACCCATCTGCTGTAGGATTTGAAGGGAGAAAGAAAATCATTATTTTAGCAATGGTATGTCATCACAGGCCTGAACTGCCACAGGCACCAAGCCACCCAGTAACTGTTATAGCATGAGTCACAAACCAAACAGGTCTTCACTATGCCTTGATTTTACTCCCTAATCTCTCTAATTCAAAGTTGGCTGTGAATGTGACACTTTCAGATGAAAGGTCCTTGGGTGTGTGTTTGGCCTGGTATTTAAGATGTCTGTTTTTTAGTGGAGTGCCTGGGTTTGATACCCGGGTCCTATGCTTGACTCTAGCTTCCAGCTGGGGGAGACCCTGGGAAGCAGTGGTGACAGCTCCCACTGATTGGATGCCTAACAGTCCTATGAGAGACCTTCAGCCTAGCCCCTCCCCACCTGTTACTGTGAAGCAGCAAGTGAGAGCTTACTTCCCCTGTCCCTCTCACAATAAATAACTTACAAGAATTGATTCTAACAGGGACATGTCATTTCACTCATTTCTGCATACTTAGGAAAAAGTCATAAAACATTTTATTTATGATCATGTTTATAAAATACATATACAAATATATATAATACATCATATAAAATTCTAATAACACCAGTTCATTCTAAATAAGCTGAAAGAACATAAAACAGTATAGAATCACTTCTAAGACATTTTCCTTTTCAAAATACTTACGTTCTATGCTTGCTAAAAATGATTGGCATAGAGAGATTATGCTGTGGAAGATAAGGAGGTACACAGATAGGAGTTTGTTGGAAGGACCAGTTGGGTCAAATAGGTATAAGCAAATTCAAACTCTTCTTTCTAAAAAAATATTATTTTACTTGAATGTCACAGTTACAGAGACAGAGGGAGGAAAGGAGAGAAAGAGAGAGATATCTGCCATCTGCTGGTTCACTCCCCAAGTAGCTCTAATGGCTACAAATGGACCAGGCTAAAAGTTGGGAGCCAGTAGCTTCTTCCAGGTTTCCCATGTGGGTACAGGGATCCAAGGACTTAAGGTGTGTTCTGCTGCTTTCCTAGGCCATCAGCAGGTGGATGGAACAGCCAGGAATCACACTGGCACCCACATGAGATGCTGGCACTGCAAGTGGAGGTTTAGGCTATCATGCCATAGTACCAGCATCATGGCCTATTTTCTTTAAAGCATCTTTTAAGTTGATAATTTATGCTTATTATTTTTAAATATTTATTTATTTTTATTACAAAGTCAGATATACAGAGAGGAGGAGAGATAGAGAGAAATATCTTTTGTCTGATTATTCACTCCCCAAGTGAGCACAATGGCTGATGCTCTGCCAATCCGAAGCCAGGATCCAGGAACTTCTCCCAGGTCTCCCACACGGGTACAGGATCCCAAGACTTTGGGCCATCCTCGACTGCTTTTCCAGGCCACAAGCAGGGAGCTGGATGGGAAGCAGGGCTGCCGGGATTAGAACCAGTGTGCATATGGGATCCTGGAGCGTTCAAGGCGAGGACTTTAGCCTCTAGGCTATGCTGCTGGGCCCAATTTATGATTATTTTGTGTTTTAAAAAGCTGAAGGATCTTCAGAAAGTTTATAGAAATATGAACTTCAGTCCTGGCGTGGTAGCCTAGCAGCTAAAACTACTGAGAGTTACAACGTTTTTTGCAATCCTCTCCTTGCACGTGCCAGGATTCCATATGGTTGGCAATTTGTGTCCTGGTGGCATCACTTCCCATTCAACTCCCTGCCTGTGGCCTGAGAAAGCATCCAAGGCTGGCCCAAAGGTTTTGAGACCCTGCACGCACATGGGAGATGCAGAAGAAGCTCCTGGCTCCTAGCTTCAGACCAGATCAGCACTGGCTGTTGCGGCCACTTGGGGAGTGAATCAATGGACAAAAGGTCTTCCTCTCTGTATATCTGAATTTCCAATAAAAATAAATAAATTTTTAAAAGGAAAAAGAAATATGAACTTCAAAAAGTACATGAAAAACTGCATGAAGTTCAAATTTTTCTTGCACAAAATGAACTTATCTTTCAGTTCCCTTTTTCACAAGCAGCTACCTGTTGCTGATGTACGGCCACATTTGAACACATTCACTTTTGAAACTAACAGTTATTGTGCACCTGCTAAGGCTTGTCCCCAAAGATTGTTACACATCATGAACAACAGTCTGCATTGCTATAAATTACAAACTAGAAGACTGTCACACTCTGATGGGTTTTTACATGAATATTAAGTTTGTAAAAAAAAAAAAAAAACTGAAAGATGGGCCCAGCGCGATAGCGTAGTGGTTAAAGCCCTGCCTTGAATGCGCTGTGATCCCATATGGGCACCAGTTCTAATCCCAGAGGCCCACTTCCCATCCAGCTCCCTGCCTCTGGCCTGGGGATGCAGTAGAGTATGACCCAAAACTTTGGGACCCTGTACCTGCATAGGAGACTTGGAGGAAGCTGCTGGCTCCTGGCTTCAGTTTGACTCAGCTCCAGCCGTTGTGGCCACTTGGAAAGTGAACCATTGGATAGAAAATCTTCCTCTCTGTCTCTCCTCCTCTCTGTATATCCACCTTTCCAATAAAAACAAATAAATAAGTCTTTAAAAAAGTGAAAGAAGAAAAAGGAGAAATTTTCAATTACTTAAACCAGCTAACCAACAGCATTAGTTGTTCCAAAAGTTCTCGTATTCTAATGATCTTCGATTCTGTGTTCTTGTATATTTATATTAGCTGATATAATTATACATTGGATCTAATTGTGAAAAAAAAAACTACTGAGAGTTACAACATTTTTTGCAATCAAAAATCCTTCAATTGAAAATTTCCACAACTTTCTGAAGCATTCTTTTACTTTCCTAAGTTCCAAATTCTAATAGAAATTTTTTAAAGTTTTTTTTTATATATATGTTTGCTATGTGAAATTACTTATTATTCATATTCATATGAAATTACTTGCTAGGGCTGGCATGATAGCTAATTGGTTGACATCTGTCTGTAAGTGTCAGTATCCCATTCAGTTCCTCTTCCCATTCAGCTCTTTGCTTGTGGTCTGGGAAACCAGTAGAGGATGACTGAAGGCCTTGGGATCCTGCACTGCATGGGAGAGCCCGAAGCAGCTCCTGGCTGCTGGCTTTGGATCGGCTTGGCTCCAGCTGTTGTGGCCATTAGTGAACTGAACCAGCGAATGGAAGATCTTTCTGTCTGTCTCTCCTCTGTAAACCTGTCTGTTGAATAAGCATAAAATAGCATTTATTCTGGTACAAAAAAATATTTTTAAATCCATGGATTCCAGGGAGTCTTCACCCAGTGCTGGGAAAATGCATATTATAAAAAACTGTATGGATTTCAATATTTCTGCACCAATATAAATTCATTTTTAATGTCATTTTCCATGAATGTTTTGAAGTCCCTGTATACTCTGAAGGTTTCACTCTGAGCAACTAGTTAATCTGTATGGGGCTGCCAGCAACAGAAATGAAGAGCTTTTTCTTTTCCATTTTGTGAAAGACAAATGTATAGCTTACAGTTTAAGCATTAACAAAACAGGGCCTGGTGCTGTAGCCTAGCGGCAAAAGTCCTCTGCTTGCACGCATCAGGATCCCATTTGGGCACTGGTTTGTATCCTGGTAGCCCCACTTCCCATTCAGCTCCCCGCTTGTGGCTGGGAAAGCAGTTGAGGACAGTCCAGAGTTTTGGGACCCTGTACCCATGTGGGAAATCCAGAAAAACTCCCTGGCTCCCGACTTCAGATCGGCTCAGCTCTGGTTGTTGTGATCACTTGAGGAGTGAATCAGCAGGTGGAAGATCTTGCTCTTTTTCTCTTCTCTCTGTATATCTGACTTTGCAATAAAAATAAATAAAATCTTTTTTAAAAAGATCAACAAAACAAGTACATTATCTATTTATATGCAGTTATGGACATGCGAACATGCTTAGAATATGAAAGAAGGATCACGGAAAAAACTCGTGTTGGAAGGTCCCTCTAGGGTCACTGTCAAGTGCAGGTAGTAAAATGCAAAACAGTGAAGATGTCAGGCTTAAGTGCTAAAAACGGAGCGGGGTAAACAGTACCCATATAGATTTGTATTTGCGTGGATATGCAAGAAATACCTTAGTTAATTTACCTCCAGACTCACTTCATTAGTTGGATCTAGAAAGCAAAATAATAATAATAATAATAAGCAATAATTAAAAAGGAACCAAAATAGACTCGATGGACAGCAGGTATAAAAGTAGTTTTTTTTTTTCTTTTTTCTCCATGTATCACCTGCTCAGAACTGACCAATTACCATCCAAACATTGGATATCTATATCTGGTAAAAATGAATAGGGTATTTGCACATTGCTAGTGAAAATGTGAATTAGAATTTTTATGTAATACAGTAAGGCAAAATCAATCACAAATAAAAGTAAACTTTTTGACTCAGTTATTCTACTAGAAATCTGTATTAGAGAAATAAAAAATATACCAACAGGTAAGAATGTAGTAAAAGAATGTTTGTTGGAGCATTTAAGTTGATTACCACAACACAACACGTACAAGATAGAGGAAATGTTGCTCTATAAGCCCGTTTAAGAAGAATACTTACAGGGGCTGGCATGGTGGCTCAGTTGGCTAATTCTCCACTTACAAGTGCTGTGATCACATATGGGCATTGATTTGTATCCTGGTTGCTCCGCTTCCTGGCCAATTCCCTGCTCGTGGCCTGGGAAAGCAGTAGAGGATGGCCCAAAGCCTTGGGACCCTGCTGCATGTGGGAGACCCAGAAGAAGCTCCTGGTTCCTGGCTTTGGAATGGCTCAGCTCTAGCCATTGTGGTCACTTGGGAAGTTAACCAGAGATCAAAGATATTTCTTTCTGTCTCTCCTACTCTGTAAATCTGCCTTTATAATAAAATGGATTTAAAAAGAATATGTATTTATGTATTTGAAATGTACAGTTACAAAGATGAATAAGCAGAGGCAGAGAGAGAGAAAGAAATATCTTTCGTTTGCTGGCTTACTCCCCAAATGGCTGCCACAGTTAGCATTAGGCAGGCTGTAGTCTGGAACCTTCATCCAGGAGCTTCATCCAGATCTCCCACATGGGTGGAGAGTTCCACACATTTGAGCCATCTTTCATTGCTTTCTCAGGCACGTTAGCAGCGAACTGGATTGAAAGTGGAGCAGCTGGGACTTGAACCAGTGGCCATTTGGAATGAAGAAGCTGAAGACGGTGATATGACTCACTGTACCTAATGGCCAGCACTGATAAACCCATTTCTAAATAAACAAACAAACAAACAAGCAAAAATCGATATTGGAAGTCACCCAGGTGCACTATCAGGGAGCTGGATGTCTGATATGGGATCCCAGTATTGCAAATAGTAGCTTACCCCATTGTGCTAAAGTGCTGACTCCTACAATTCCAAGATTTATTTATTATTTTCATTAGATAGGTAGGTATACAGAGAGAAGGAGATAAAGAGAGAAGGGTCTTCCACCAACTTTCCCATCCCACGTGGCCAAAACAGTCAGGGCTGAGTCCATCTGAAGCCAGGAGCTTCATCCAGGTCTCCCATGTAGGTGCAGGGTCCCAAGGCTTTAGGCCATCCTCTACTGCTTTCCCAGGCCACAGGCAGGGAGCTGGAAGGAAAGTGAATCAGCCAGGACATGAACCGGTGCCTATATTGAATCCCAGTGCATGCATGGTGATGACTTTAGCCACTAGGCTACCATGCCAGGCCCTACAATTCCATTTTTAAGGAATTTTAATATTCTTCTGATGTGTGTTTGTGTGTATAGGTGTGTTTTGTTACTACAATGAAATAGCTGAGGCTGGATTAATTTATAAAGAGCTTTCTTTTTTTTAAAAAAAAGAGATTTATTCACTTCAAATGTAATTTTGGGGGTGAGGGGAAGAGTATGAAGCAAGATCTTTTGTCAGCTGTTTCACTGTACAGATGGCCAGAACATCCAGGCCTGGGCTAAATCGAAAGCAGGAGGCTGAAACTCTAGGTCTCCCAGGTGGGTGACAGGAACCCAGATACTTGAGCCATCTTCCCCTGCTTTCTCAAGAGCATTAGTGGGAAACTGAAAAGGAAGTGGCACAGCTGGCACTTGAGCTGGCAGCTATATGAGATGCCCATGTTCCAGGTGGTGGTATAACCTACTGTGCTACTACGTCAGCCCCTGTAAAGAGGTTTATCTAGCACAGAGTTCTGGAACTGCATAGGCATGGCAGCAACTTTGGCTCAGTTCTGGCAAGGAAGAAATGACACATGACATCACCATGACAGGAGGACATAGAGTTCCCATCTCGCTTGAGAATCCAGGGAGGCTGGACAGTGGCAGGCTTGCTCTCTCATAAAAGCCCTCTTGTGAGAACTAAGCACTCTGGGAGAGTGATTTAATCCTTTCTGGGAGCATGTCCACAGTGACCTCGGCAGCTTTCTCTAGGCCATGCCTCTTTAAGGTTTCCACCATGTCAGCAGTGTTGTGCTTAGAACCAAGCTCCTGGCACATGAATGCAGGGGTGACTAGCCCATGCAGAGCACAGCAGTATCCTAGACAGGCATAGAAGGACAGGAGTGTGTCCAGAAGTTGAACTCTGGGATGGTGGGCAAGCTGGAAATAGCTTAGATACCTGCTTTCAGTGTAGGTGTTTGTGAAGAAAGTGATAGATTAAGGAGGTAGTAAGGTCATTGATGTGTGCACACACACATATATTCACATTAATTGAAAAAAATCAGGATTAATCTGAAGTTCCTATTGCACTTTTGCATGGGAAAATGTGTGATTATTAAGAATGTAGCAAAAGGAAATGCAAATGGTTTATTTAGTTCAGACCCTGTGGTTAGTATCAGGTTGTCATATTGAAACATAAAAAAATTATGTATTCATATACACTAACGAACGTGTGTATATGTGGTGAGATTTTATGTTTTCACAAATATGGAATTATAGAGACATTTCCCTGCATTTTGTATCTTTATTTTTCAGAAATGCTTGTTAGAGATCATTCCTTGCTATGAATCTAATTAATTATTTTTTGTGACTGGATAATATTGCATGCACAGTCTCCACTAACTCTTCAGAAGGGGCGTGCTCCGTTAAGTGATAGCTCTACAGTACGTCTCCTTGACCCAGTGCACCTGGATACTCCTAGCTGAGTGAATCCCCATGAAGATTGATTGCTTGATACTGCAGGGGAAGGAATGTTCTATTAGGATAGCTCTGCAAGTGAAAAAAAAAAATCAAATGTGTGGATATGATAGTTGAGGTCCATAGAAATCATAATTATAAGGATTCAGGACATTTCTTGGTTGTGGGAAGCACCTTAAAGTAGGGGGGCCCTACTCAATCTTTGTAAATACAAGTCTTGTTTTAAACCTTAAAACTCTTCTGACATCTAATTCCCTTAGAAGATAAAAATCCCTTCAAACAGCTTATAAAAAGCATTTTTAAGTTGGTTCAGCTCTCTCTAGCCTTATCTCCTCTTTTCCACTCAATTCTTAAACCATTCTAAACTGTGACTATGTTATTTTGGAAGCTTGATTGGGCACTGATTTCTGAACTTTTTAATAGGCATTTTTTTCCTTCAACTACTCTTAATTATTGCTTTCCTAGTGTGTATTCTTTGCTTCAACATCTTCCTTTAAAAGTTTCAACCTTGGGCCTGATAGCTTAGCAGCTGAAGTCCTTGTCTTGCACACTCCAGGATCCCATGTGGGTGCCGGTTCATATTCCAGCAACCCCACTTTCCCATTCAGCTCCCTGCTGTGGCTTGGGAATGCAGTGGAGGATGACCCAAAGCCATGAGACCCTGCACCCATATGGGGGACCCAGAAGTATCTCCTTGCTCCTGGCTTCAGATCAGCTCAGCTCTGGTCATTGCAGTCACTTGAGGAGTGAATCAGTGAATGGAAGATCTTCCTCTCTGTCTCTTCTCCTCTCTGAATATCTGACTTTCCAGTAAAAATAAATAAATCTTAGAAACAAGTCTCAACCTAAACTCCTATCTTGTAAATATCTATGTGTTTTCATGATGGCTGGCTATCATTGTAATTATTCATTCAGTTATAAGGAGATAGTGTTTTTTGTTGTGTGTTATCAGTGTCTGGTCCCTGCTTATGGCCTGGTAAAGCAGTGGAGGATGGCCCATAGCCTTGGGACTCTCCACGTAGGAGATCCAGAACAAGCTCCTGGCTCTTGGGTTTGGATCAGCTCAGTTTTGGCCACTGTGGCCATTTGAGGAGTAAACCAGCAGATGGGGGATCTTCCTGTCACTCCTTTGCTCCATAAATATGCCTTTCTAATAAAAATAAATAAATCTTTAAAAAATAATTTGAAAAGCAGAGAGATAGGGAATGGGGGAAGGGCAGGGAGGGAGAGAGAGAGAGAGAGAGAGACTGACACAGAGAGAGACAGATAGAGACAGAGAATCTTCCTTCATGTAATTCACTGTCCAAATGACAAGGGCTAAACCAGCAGCCAGGAACCCCATCTGAATGTGCTGCATAGGTAGCAGGGGCCAAGTACGTGGGCCATCATTGCTGCCTTCCAAGGTACATTAACAGAGAGTTGGATTGGAAGTAGAGCAGCTGGGACATTAACCCAAGCCAACCAAGTAGAAAATTTTAACATTAGTGCCATATTACCTGCCCAATTTTTGTTTTTGAGTTAATATTGATATCTTGTTTTGGATGCCACAGAAACACGCATTTCCTTCCCTGTAGCACTACTCTTCTGGAGCATGTTCATCCGATCTTTCAGCCCTAGAAATTTTCAACAATGAATTAATCACAGCAATTTAATATCTTGAAATCTGTAGTGTTGTTGCTGTTTGCTTTCCTCTAATCTTCCTTGGAGGTTCAAAACTCCGCTGTAGGCCTGAACACTCTGTCTTCCGCAAGGAAGGGCTGCTATGCAGGATTCTGATGGCATCACTTAGACAACTTTGAGGCCATTCCAACAGGCTGAGTCAGGATTTCCAGCTCTCCACTCAAGAAGCAGATGGGCTCCTAGGGCTGTTAATCTGAGATTGAGCCATGTAAAAATTAATTACATAGGACTGAATGGACTGATAAGAGATGAGCGTAGTTTTTGTTTAGAATACTGCTGATATTTCTCTTAAGCTAACCATAACATAGCAATTTAGTAACATTGAAACATTTTGTGAAATCTGCTTTTTGGGCCTGTTGTGGTGGCTGAATTTGCTGATCTTTTGCCTTCAAGCTCTGGAATCCTTTATGGGTGCAGGTTTGTCTCCCAGGTGCTGCGCTTCCCATCCAGCTCCCTAATTTTGGCTTTGGAAATCACTAGAGGATGACCCAAAGTCTTGGGAACATGCACCCGGGTGGGAGACCCAGAAGTTCCTGGTTCCTGGCTTTGGATCAGCTTGGCTACGGCCGTTGAGGCCACTTGGGGGTAAACCAGTGAATGGAAGATCTTTGTCTCTGCAAATCTGCTTTCCCAGTTTAAAAAGCAAATGTTATACATTGCTTTTTATTTTTAAAGGTTTACTTATTTATACAGAAAGTCATATTTACAGAGAGAGAGAGCTCTTCCATTTGCTGGTTCACTTCTCAGAAGGCTGCAATGGTGGGCTGTGGGCCAGGCCAAAGGCAGGAACCAGGAATTTCATGTGGGTCTCCCAGGTGGGTGATTGGGGCCCAAGCACTATTTGACTGCTTTCCACTGGTTTTCCCAGACCATGAGCAAGGAACTGGATCAGAAGTGGAGCAACCGGGACAGGAATCCGTACCCTTTTGGGATGCTGTCATAGAAGGTGGATTTTTTGCTTGCTATACTGCAACATTGGCTCTAGACTCTGCTTTTTAAAACGGAAATAAAACATTTGTAAATGATCTCTCCATGCCCCTCCAAAACTTTGAAGTTGTTGTTAAGGATTCTTATTTTAATAGTGATACAATTGTGTATATAGGTTGAAATAGAATCCAGGGATGGGTGTTGTGGCACCTCAGGTTGAACTCCCACAGGAAATGTCTGTGTCCCATATCAGCACCCCTGCTGCCAGTCTCATCTCTGGTTAATGTACCTGGGGGGCATCAGATGATGGCTCAAGTAGTTGAGTCCCTTTTCCAAATGTAGAAGGCTGAGATTCCCAGTTCCTGGCTTTGGCCTTGTAGCTTTTAGAGAGTAAAATGAACCAGTGGATGGAGTATTTCCAATCTGTCTCTCATTCTTTGTTCTGTTAGTCTATCTTTCAAATGAATAAATGGATAAATAAATAAATTCAAATAGGATGAAATTATCTATATAGGTATCTATATAGATAGATAATTACATTGATTATATAGTCAATATTTGCCTACAATATTACATTTTTTAAAAAGGTTTATTTATTTTTATTGGAAAGGCATATTTTACAGAAAGGAGAGACAGAGAAAGAGCTCCTGTCACTGGGTCACCTGCAAGTGGGTGAACTGAGCCAATCCATAGCCAGGAACCATGAGTTTCTTCTGGGTCTCCCACATGGGGTGCGGGGTCCCAAGGTTATGGACCATCCTCGACTGCTTTCCCAGGCCACAAGCAGGGAGCTGGCTGGGAAGTGGAGCAGCCAGGATATGAACCAGTGCTCACATGGGATCCTTGCATGTACAAGGCAAGCATTTAGCCTCTATTCATCACATAAGAGAATATCACATTTGAGAGTATGTTCATTTTATCCATACTTTCAGATATTTTTATTTAACTATGTTTGACTTTTGGAGCCAATACTTACTAAACCCTCTTTGTAAAAGTAGCCCAATATGTACTTTGTAGTCCTGCTAGCCTTACCATATAGTAAGGAAAGTTACTTTCTGGCAAGCCTCGATCTGTTAACATACTTTGGGAACCTTAAGAAGATAGAAATTTCCCCTAAATTTATTATTATTGAAAACAAAATCTATTGGCAAGTCCTTGGCTTGACTTCCTTCTTTCTTTTTTAAAATTTTTTTTTTTTAGATTTATTTTATTTTTATTGGAAAGGCGAATATACAGAGAGGAGAGACAGAGAGGAAGATCTTCCGTCCACTGATTCACCCCCCAAGTGAGCGCAACGGGCCGATACTATGCCGATCCGAAGCCAGGAGCCTCTTCCGGGTCTCCCACGCGGGTGCAGGGTCCCAAAGCTTTGGGCCGTCCTCGACTGCTTTCCCAGGCCACAGGCAGGGAGCTGGATGGGAAGCGGGGCTGCCGGGATAGAACCGGCGCCCATATGGGATCCCAGGCGTGCATGGCGAGGACCTTAACCACTTGCGCCACCGCGCCGGCCCAGACTTCCTTCTTTCAAGAGACTTTAAAAATTATAATCTGGGGGCCCGGCGCGGTGGCGCAAGTGGTTAAGGATCCCATTTGGGCGCCGGTTGCGCTCACTTGGGGAGTGAATCATCGGACGGAAGATCTTCCTCTCTGTCTCTCCTCTCTGTATATCCGCCTTTCCAATAAAAAAAATAATAAAAATAAATCTTTAAAATAATTATAATCTGGGGACCCAGCATAATAGCCTAGTAGCTGAAGTCCTTTCCTTGCATGTACTGGGATCTCATGTGGGTGTTGGTTCATGTCCTGGCTGCTCTACTTTCCATCCAGCTCCCTGCTTGTGGGGTGGGAAGGCCACAGAGAATGGCCCAAGCCTTTGTGACCTTGTGTCTGCATGGGACTTGGAGGAGGCTCCTGGCTTCAGATTGGCTTGGCTCTGGCTGTTGCAGAGTGAATCAGTGGATGGAAGATCTTTCTCTGTGTATCTCCGTTTCTCTGTATATCTGCCTTTCCCATTAAGATAAAAAAGTAAGGGCCCAGTGCAGTAGCCTAGTGGCTAAAGTTTTGGGCTTGCATGCACTGGGATCCGATATGGGCACTGGTTTGTGTCCAGTGACTGCATTTCCCATGCAGCCCCCTGCTTGTGGCCTGAAAAAGCAGTTGAGGAGGACCCAAAACATTGAGACTCTGCACCTACAATGGGAGACCCAGAAGATCCTCTGGACTCCTGGCTTCAGATTGGCTCAGTTCTGGCTGGGCAGCCATTTGAGCAGTGAATTAGCAGTTGAACAATCTTCCTCTCTGTCTCTCATGCTCTCTATATATCTGTGTTTCCAATAAAAATAAATAAATCTTTAAAAATTAAGAAAATAAATATTTAAAAATGTGTAATCTGGAATTTCTTATGAAAATGTCCAAGCAAATTTAGGCAGATTTTGGTGGTAAGTTGCTATCATCGCTATACCTATGAACTAAAAGGACAAATATAATCAGACCAGTTTCATTTTATAGTCAAGATTAATGTTTCTTTGAAATTATTTCTGATCAAAAGTAGGTGAATGTGGAGGGAAATTTTGTGTTCCAGTGGAAATTTATCAACCACTGTTCTTAGTTACCACATTTGAGTCAATTTCATGTTCCTTGAGATTTTTCGTGTACTTCACTGTAAATTACAGGTACTGTTCACTATGTAAACTGATTTGCAGAGACTTAAGTGACTGCCATCCCCGCCCTGTGGGAAATTGAGGTTGCTTGGCAATGTCTGCAAAGTGGACCAAATTCAGTTGGTTGGAAGTGCCAGTTCTTACCAAATTTCATTTTATCGAGAAGCCTTCAGTATCTAGCTACAACCTTTCATGCCAGTGATCCAAGTTTCTCTCCTTTCTGTGTGGTGGGTGCAACGTCGTGGGAGCTCAAAATATGACTGTCCTTGCACCTGACACCATTCTCAGGAACCAAAGAAGGCCTGGAAGAGAAGTCCTAAAATCTGCTGTATGTGTTGAAGAAGCCGCCTCTGCAGCAGCCTACACATAGCCAGATTTCTTCCCAGCTCAGTTACTCTCTGGACTACTTCAGATATCCTATTCAGTTAAGCATTATTCTTTTTTTTTTTTTTTTTTTGCAAAGGCAGGTTTACAGAGAGAAGATGAGACACACACACACACACACACACACACACACACACACACACACACCACAGAGAGAGAGAGAAAGAGAGAGAGAGAGAGAAGTCTTCCATCCACTAGTTCACTTCTCAAATGGCTACAATGGCCAGAGCTGAGCCCATCTGGAGTAAGAAGCCTGTGGCCTGCTCTGAGTTTCCCTGTGCATGCAGGGTCCCAAGGACTTGAGCCATCCTCCATTGCTTTCCCAGTCCATAAGCAGGGAGCTGGATAGGAAATGGAGCAGCAGGGACTAGAACCCACTCCCAAATGGATACCAGTGATGCAGGGTGGAGGATTAGCTTGTTGAGCCATCACATTGGCCCCAAAGTGTGCGTTTCTTTTTTTAATATTTATTTTGTTTTATTGGAAAGTCAGATATACAGAGAGGAAGAGAGACAGAGAGGAAGATTTTTCCATCCAATGATTCACTTCCCAAGCAGCCTCCATGGCCCAAGCTGAGCCAATCTGAAGCCAATCAGAGCTTCTTTGGAATCTCCCACGTGGGTGCAGGGTTCCAAGTCTTTGCGCAGTCCTCCACTGCTTCCCCAGGCCACAATCAGGGAGCTGAATGGGAAGTGGTGCTGTCGGGATATGAACTGGCATCCATATGGGATCCCAATAGGCTACCATGCCAGGCCCTCAAAGCATACTCTTAGTGAAAGGTGTTGCAAAAACCATGGTAGTTACATCAGAAGCACTAATAACCCGTATCAAAAGCATGAGACAGAAACTATTTCAACCATTACTTGGAATCCTCTGGACTGGTACCCTCAGGGTTCAACTCCTAACTGTTTAATGCAATTTGTATGGTGCAGTTTATATCCTTCTTTTTCACTGCTTACTTTTTTTTCCCTTATCTCTAGGTAACTAAAACCATGAATATGTCCTATCATCTTTAAACAGATATATATCGTTATGTGTTTAGGAACAGAACTCAAAGCTGAAAGGTAACTTTACAGGTAAGCCAATTATAACTCTTTCATCAGAAAGGCAGCACTACCAGTTTAAAAAATGATAATTCAGTTTTGTTATATTCATCTTTATTAAATGCTCTTTGGGTCATAGAATTTGTACTTAATCAGGAGTGGCAGTAAAAAAAATAGTCAAAATTTTGTTCTTCCTTAAATGCAGCCGACCCTGTGCATCAAAGGCTACATATCTTCTCTGAAGTATTTTTTAAAATAAACTTTATTTTGAATTTTGAATTATGTGCTACAATTTTGTATAGGCTGAGATTCCCCCCCATCAGATTTTTTTCCATTTTCTTACAATAGTGTAGTCCTTCATAAGGAATCATAATTCTATCAGTCTCTTATTTAAGTGTACCCCGACATTGTTGGTACAGACAATGTCAGACAGTCCAGCATCCCATTGTTTACACATGTCCTACAGTTTCATTGAGAATCCATCTTTCATCTGGAAGCAGGGATGCATGTTCCATTATACCCCCACGTCTGTATATGATAGACCCCAATACCCTATCACTAAACATTACCATATGTAAGAAGCCCTGAAACGAGGTCAACAACTGGTATGAGTTAGAACATCAACAACAACATCAACAACAAATTACAGCACCAGAAAAAAAATAGTTGCTCCTGAGTAACCAACACATAAGTGACAAAAAGGAAACACAGAAGTCTCTGGGAAAAATGATGCCATCGTATAATTCATTAATCCGTGATAAATTTGACTAAAGAAAAGAGATTATTTGGAAGGAACCAAACTGAAATAAAAAACATCAAAACACATGGGATACAGCCAAAAAAGCAAACAATCAAAAAACAGTATAGATTAGACTATTGGAATTACACTTTCCATGTTGATTTCCTTATATGAGAGAGAATATATGGTATTTATTCTTTTGTGATTGGCTCATTTCACTGAACATAATGGTTTCTAGTTGGGACCACCTGGTTGTAAATAGAATAATTTCATTCTTCTTAATAGCTGAATGATATTCCATGGAGTAGATGTACCACAGTTTCTTTAACCACTCTTCCTTGGACGCACATCTGGGTTGGTTCCATGTCTTTGCTATTGTAGATTGTGCCGCTGCAAATATAGAATTACAGATCCCCTTCTCACATGCAGATTTCACTACTATTGGGTATATTCTTAGGAGTGGGATAACTGGGTCACATGGCAGGTTTATTTGCAGCTTTCCAAGCACTCTCCATACTGATTTCCACAGTGGTTGTACTAGCCTACACTCCCACCAGCAGTGAAGGAGGTTGCCTTTCCCCACATCCATGCCAGCAGGTGTTGTTAGTTGAGTTCTGAATGTATGTCAGTCTCACTGGAGTTAGGTGGTACCTCAACATTTTCATTTGTAGCTCTCTGATGGCTAAGGAGCCTGAGCATCTTTTCTTATGTCTGATAGCCATTTGAATCTGTTCTTTTGAGAAATGTCTGTTCATTTCTTTTGCTCATTTTGTTCCAGGGTTGTTGTTTTTGGCTGTCGCTGGGTTTCTGAAGCTCTTTGTAAATCCTGGATATTAGTTCTGAAGTAATTTTTAATAATACTTTAAATTTATTTTTGTTTTACCAGAAAGGCACAGGGACAGACACTGAGTCATTGTCCATCTTCTGATTCATTCTTCAAATGCCCATAACAGTGAAGGTTGGGCCAAGCTGAAGCTTGGAGCTCAGAATTGATGTGAGCCAAGAACTGCCACCTTGCAGGGTGTACATTAGCAGGAAACTGAATTGCAAGCAGAGTCATCAGGGCTAAAAAGAAGCACTCCAAAGTGGAAATGCCAACATGGCAAGCAGCTGCACCATGGGCCTGCCATTGCCCTGATTTTTCTTTTCTTTTCTTCTTCTTCTTCTTCTTTTTTTTTTTTTTTAAGAGAACAAGTTTGCCAGTACAATACTCAATGGCTAAATCCTCAGCTTGCAAGCACTGGCATCCCACATGAGCCTTAATTCCTGTCCTGGCTACTCCACTTCCCATCCAGCTCCCTGCTTGTGGCTTGGGTAAGCAGTCAAGGATGGCCCAACATCTTGGGATCCTGCACCCGCAAGGGAGACCCAGAAGAAGCCCTTGCCTCTTCACTTCAGGTTGGCTCAGCTCTGGCCATTGCAGCCACTTGGTGAGTGAACTAATGGACGGAAAATCTTCCTCTCTGTCTCTTCTTCTCTTTGAAAATCTGATTTGCCTTTTCAATAAAAAATAAGATAAATCATTACAAACAAAAGAGCAAGTCCAAAATGTGTTACCTAGATATCAATAGGTCTGAACTAATTCTGTGTTATGTTGAATCTTTGCCTGCTATTACATTATATCAGAAACTGTATATGAAGTGTAATGAATCAGTTTTGAAACATTCAAGTTAAATCCCACCGAAATTACACTGTGAAGCAAAGCATTATGAATAACCTCTAGCAGGTGGGAAACAAATATGGCCAGAACCTCATACATCTGATCACTCTTTTTTTTTTTAAGATTTATTTATTTATTGGAAAGTCAGATAAACAGAGGGAAGGAGAGACAGAGAGGAAGATCTTCCATCCAATGATTCACTCCCCAAGTGAGCGCAACGGCCGATGCTATGCCAATCCGAAGCCAGGATCCAGGAACTTCTTCTGGGTATCCCACATGAGTGCAGGGTCCCAAGACTTTGGGCCGTCCTCGACTGCTTTCCGGGGCCACAAGAAGGGAGCTGGATGGGAAGTGGAGTTGCGGGGATTAGGATATGGGATCCTGGGACTTTCAAGGCAAGGACTTTAGCCGCTAGGCCACGGCTGCCAGGCCCCATCTGATCACTCTTGAAAGCTGCCATATAGACCTTTATCGTTATGAGAAGTCAATAGAATAATGCATGCTGTCTGCTTTAATTTGGATTTCTTTCCTTTTTTTGTTTGTTTTTGACATGATTAAAAGCCAGTGGTGTGTTGGTGGTAGCTTCTTCTACTTTTTTTTCTTTCCTTTTTTTTCTTTTTTTAATATTTTGACAATCTTTACATAGTTAATTAGGGTAAAAGGTTCAAGGGCTACAGGAAAGTGGGTAAGACTATTATTTTTTCCATATTGTTTCCTTCATGTTTAAAGGGGGGTATTAAGGGAGAAGGCCCATCCAATTTCCCACGCTCCCCAGGTCCCGGATGTAGGGTATGCTCTGAGGTTCTTGCTCAGGTGGTTTGATATTTCAACAGTTATGAATCGCTGCCAATCTTGTCACTCCAAGCACTATGAGGTCCTTGAAGAATCCACTGGTTGACATAGTCCATCATAGAGTCTCTGTTTGCCCCGTATTTCGTTGCCAAGATATAGCTGAGATGGTTGGTTGACCTGTTCTGTCTTCTCTCTTTTCTTGGTTTGGGTTCTGAGTCCAGCATTTTGATTGGGGAAGATCTCCAAAGAAACTGTCTGAGGTGTTCTCAAACCAGATTCTTGTATGTGCTAGCAAGTACAGGGCTTGGCACAGTCCATTGTCCCGATCAGCTGGTGTTTGCAGTTGCTGGGTTGGTTCTGTTTTCACTTCCGACTTCCACTGGAATCAATGGGTGTTGCAGTCCAGCCTGGTTCTGCCCAGCACATACTTGGCCCTCACATAAACCAGTGGGGGCTACTGTCTAGTTGGAGCGACCCACAATAACCCCCACCAGGCCTGCCCCCTACCCTGGTTAGCCAGTATGTGTAGCATTTGTCCAGTCTGTCCCACACCCCATTCCACCCCAGCCCCGTCCTAGTTTTATGCCCTCCCATGGAAGTGGTAACCCAAGAGAGATGAGCCCACTATTTCCCTCCTAGGCCTCTTGCACTCCCAGATTATGCACTCTCCAGGTAGTTCTGTGGTTTGACTTGACAGAACTAGACCCAGTGCCAGCTTCTGCCAGCTGATGCTGTGGCTAAGCCCAATCACCCACTTTGATTTTGTAGACTGCACCAGTAGGAATAATCAGCCCAGCCTGGCTTTTCCCTGATCTAGTCCACATGAGGCACACAGGTGTTGTAGCCCTGCCTAGTCTGGTCTGCCCCCACCCCAGCCCACGCTCTCCAGCGGGAGTAGCTGTCCAGCAAAGGAACCCTCCCTTATTCCCCTGCCGGCTCTGCCCTCTCCCTTCCTCGTTCTCACGCTTGCTGGTACTTTTTCTTTTTCTTCTCTCTCTTTCTCTCTCTCAAAGATTTATTTTTACTTGAAAGGCAGAGAGGAGAAATAGTTAGAAAGCTTTTTGTGTTCTGGTTTACTTGCCAAGTGGCCACCATGGCTAGAGCTGAGCTGATCAGAAGCCAGGAGCCAGGAACTTCTTTCGGGTCTTCCACCATGGTTGCAGAGTCCCAACCACTTGGGTCATCCTTAATTGCTCTCCCAGGCCACAAGCATTGAGCTGAATGGGAAATGGAGTAGCTGGGACACAATCTGGCACCTTTTTGGGATCCTGATGTGTGCAAGGAGAGGATTTATCATCTGAACCATTGGTTTGGGCCCTCCTTAGATTGCTGATCCTATGGTTGTGAAAAAGTTGTGTGAATTTAATCTAGGTAGTAGCCCATAAATGTTGATCAGAGCTAGGTGCAGGTGTTTGCTGAACCTGTGGTTCTGAGGTCAGGTACCTTTAAACCTGTGAGTCCAACAAATTACCCACCTGTCTCCCAGCTCTTCTAGATGCCTTCCAAACATGAAATAGGGACATAAGCAGTAAAATAGAAGTCAGTGGAGACTCAGCAATCAGTGAGCTGGTTATTACTCATGCATCTGTCTTGGAGGTGGAACAGACAATACTGAGATCTGGAATGCTCTAAGTGTTACCACCACCTGATAGTCACTACTGCATTGTCTTCTCATACAAGATTAGAGCATGATTTGAAAAGTGGGAGGCAGCCTGGGGAGAGTAGAGTCAGTGAGGAGGCGGCCAGTAGGCATTTCGTTCCCACAAAATCCAAGTAAGACCTTGAATGAAACAATAAGATTATTTGAGATACATCTAAAAGGTAAGTAAAGATTTTTTTAGACAGCAATTTTATTAATAACTTGCAAAATTAAGACCAAAATTCACAACCCTAGAAAAACAATTTTTTTATCAGAACAGAAAAGTATAGATATAAAATATTTTACCATATTGTTTTTTATATATAAATTTGTTTTATTTTTCATGTTTACGTAGTTGAGAAGGATGTGTAGTCATGTGGACCACTGATCAGGGTGGGACAGGTCAAGGAATGGGGGAAGGCAGATGAGACAATTGCTTCCAAATTTTTTCTTCTTCCTATATCTGGAATGGGGGGAATGGGAGATGGCTGCTTCCTGCTGCTCTACCGTGTCATTATCCAGGGATGGGAGACAGTCTCTTTCTTGGTGCCATTCTAGGATCCCCGATGTGGAGCATGTTCCGAGGGTGCTGGTTAAGTTGTTGCAATAGCTTAGAGAGGTTGTTGATTTCATTATAAGCAAAGATTTTTAAATGTGTCCATTCTTGAATAAGATCTAGTGTCAGGGTTTATGGGAGAATCATTTCTGTTGCTTGAACTAAGTGACAGGAAAAGTATCTCACCGCATGAGAAACGCCAAGCTGTAGTGGCAGACTATGTAGCTGTATCAGCACAGCCTTAGCATGCTAAGTGGTGTTTATAGAGTAGGCCAAGATGCAGTGGTAAATGGTTGAGGCAGAAGAGGTAATCAGATACGAATCAAGGAGTAAGAGGGGATTTAGACCTGAAGGAGTGCAATTTTAGCCTTTCTCTTTTCTGATACTAATTTTCCCTTCCACCTAATGTGATATAGTTAGCCTTTTGCTTTATTTCCAAATTTTATGTGTTAGCAATGTTTCTTACCAGTTCTTACTGGGAAGGCTTAAATATGTAATGGTTTTCAGTTTGTGGAAACAGATGAAGTGCCTATGAAAGAACAAGTGTACTAAGTGAAATTGTAAATGAAAAACAGTCTCTAAAGCTAGAATTCATACTGGGATTTTTTTAACCTGCATTTAATTATTTTCTTTTAAAAGCTGATATATTTTAGAATGTTCTTACAGAAGAGATTTTCTGAAGTGACTTAGATTTCAAACTGTTTGGTGTATATCTGTTGTCATGTGTGATAAACCGTTTTAGACATCTCAAAGTGGCAAATAATTTCAGACTTCATTTCCATTAGCAGAGTTTTGTCCTTTGTGCTGATGTCTGTATATATGAAACAATAAACAATAGTAAGCATGATCACTTTAAAAGCCGTTTTCCAGGCAGCACAATTAATCTGATATTTGTCTCTGTGTTCAATAACAATAGCTAGTTTGAACTAGTCTGAAGACTGAAATACGGGAATGTTTATCTTAAATATCCACCTGCAAGGCGTTTACTGTAAAAAAAAAATCTTTTCCCATATTTACTCTTTAATTTCAATATATCTATTAGGTTGTAGTTAAGTTTGGTAACGTGAATAATTAAAGTAGATTTTGGAACTATTAAGTCAAGCAAAAAAGTTGCTATTTGTTTTTCATGCTTCTTAATCTATGGAGACTTGGTAAGCTCTGTCAGGTGTGTGCCTGTATTGCTTGGAGCTATGTTTTTAGCATCTAACACAGGACTTGAAACTGGGACAAGTGAAAGATAGCCAATTAATGCATATTTCCCAAACAGGAAAGGGTTGAGAACATTACATTTTAAATGCCCCAGTGTCTTTGTTCATTTGTGCTGCTGAAACAAGATGCTGCAGCCTGGGTAATTTATGTATAAATCTGCAAAGTCCAATTTGAAGACTGCGCCAAATTGGGCGTCTGGCGAGGTGGTTCTTTGCTGCCAGGATGGCAGTTTGCTGCTTTGGTTTCAGAGTCAGGGGTAGAAGGGCAAAAGGGGCTAATAGTTTCCATCGTCTCCTCACATCTTTTGTGTGGATCATTTATTTGTTCACAAGACCTCTGGCCTCATGACTTCATCAGGTTCTAAAGCTATCACCTCTGTAGACAATCACCTTATCAATTATAGTGTCGGCATATGAATTTGGAAGACATAAGTCTTGCCTTTTCCAAGTTCCATGTCAACACCTCTCTTTCCCTCCTGTATCTTTTTTTAAAGAAATATGTATTATGTGATCAAGAATAAGGCTGAAATAATTTTGTGAATGAAATTCCTGTCTATTCCTAATTTTAAACTGGCTAAATCTGTACATTACTGACAAAACTTCAGGGAAATGTTAAGCATTCCACACATGCTAATTGAAACAGAAATTTTTAAGAGCAGCCTGTGTTTGATGTAGCTGCCAAAGTGGCCTGCAAGGCTGGCATCCTATGTGGGCATTGGTTTGCATCCCAGGGCTCCACTTCCCATGCAGCTCTGTGCTAATCGCCTGGGATAAGCAGTATAGGATCACCCATGTGTTTGTGTCCCCGCAACCATTGTGGGTGAGCAGATGAAACTCTTGACTTTGGCTTGGCTTTGTCCTGGATGTTGAGGACACCTAACGGGAGGACGAGTGGATGAAAAAGCTCCCTGTCTCTCCCCTTTTCTCTGAAACTCTTATTTTCTTTTCTTTTTTTTTTTTTTTTGACAGTCTTTACATAGTTAATTAGGGTAAAAAGGTTCAAGGGCTACAGGAAAGTGGGTAAGACTACTATTTTTTCCATATTGTTTCCTTCATGTTTAAAGGGGGGTATTAAGGGAGAAGGCCCATCCAATTTCCCACGCTCCCCAGGTCCCGGATGTAGGGTATGCTCTGAGGTTCTTGCTCAGGTGGTTTGATATTTCAACAGTTATGAATCGCTGCCAATCTTGTCACTCCAAGCACTATGAGGTCCTTGAAGAATCCACTGGTTGACATAGTCCATCATAGAGTCTCTGTTTGCCCCGTATTTCGTTGCCAAGATATAGCTGAGATGGTTGGTTGACCTGTTCTGTCTTCTCTCTTTTCTTGGTTTGGGTTCTGAGTCCAGCATTTTGATTGGGGAAGATCTCCAAAGAAACTGTCTGAGGTGTTCTCAAACCAGATTTTTGTATGTGCTAGCAAGTACAGGGCTTGGCACAGTCCATTGTCCCGATCAGCTGGTGTTTGCAGTTGCTGGGTTGGTTCTGTTTTCACTTCCGACTTCCACTGGAATCAATGGGTGTTGCAGTCCAGCCTGGTTCTGCCCAGCACATACTTGGCCTTTGCATAAACCAGTGGGGACTACTGTCTAGTTGGAGCGACCCACAATAACCCCCACCAGGCCTGCCCCCTACCCTGGTTAGCCAGTATGTGTAGCATTTGTCCAGTCTGTCCCACACCCCATTCCACCCCAGCCCCGTCCTAGTTTTATGCCCTCCCATGGAAGTGGTAACCCAAGAGGGATGAGCCCACTATTTCCCTCCTAGGCGTCTCGCACTCCCAGATTATGCACTCTCCAGGTAGTTCTGTGGTTTGACTTGACAGAACTAGACCCAGTGCCAGCTTCTGCCAGCTGATGCTGTGGCTAAGCCCAAACAACCCTCACCCACTTTGATTTTGTAGACTGTACCAGTAGGAATAATCAGCCCAGCCTGGCTTTTCCCTGATCTAGTCCACATGAGGCACACAGGTGTTGTAGCCCTGCCTAGTCTGGTCTGCCCCCACCCTAGCCCACGCTCTCCAGCGGGAGTAGCTGTCCAGAAAAGGAACCCTCCCTTATTCCCCTGCCGGCTCTGCCCCGTTGTTCTTATGTTTGCTGGTTGGCGCTGCGGTCACATCCGGTGCAGGCATCCTCACCTTGGCATTCCATATTGTGCCCTAGTTTTGTTGCAACCGAACCTGGCTCCACCCACACTTTTCTGGTGCTTGGATTTGCCAGTGGATAATGAAAACTGATTCAGCCTGGTCTGCCCCCGACCCATGCCAAATGTATGCCAGTGAGTAACTTTCCATGGCCTGTTCTTGACTGTTTCCTATCATGTTTCTTGCACTTACCTGCCGGGTCTGTGTCATGCCAGAGGAGTTTCCCAGGCTCCTCCATCAGAACCTCTCCCAATGCCAGGTTTCACGCTTACCAGTGGATCCATGAGCCAGCCCTACTCAGTCCACCTCCTGTCATAGCAGGAACAGTGGCTTTTCCTGACTGGCCTTCAACCCAAATTGGTTCTTGTTGTTGGATGTTTCAGCCCAGCCATGGTTTGTCCATATCCACATATGGCTCACACATGGCTCAGAACGGGGTTGAGACCTTGCCTAGTCCATCGCACATCTATCCTGGTCCTCCAGGACACCAGAGGGTGTTGGGGTCTGGCCCAGCTTGGCGCATCCAATCCCAGTCCACATTTGTGCCAAGGGATACTACAATTGTGTCCCGTTCAAAATGCAGCCCCCATTCCAGGTCACACACCCCTTGGTGGGAACCTCAACCCATCTAGGGTTGTCCCCTTAGCTCCCCAACCAGGCCATTTCCCAGCCATAGATCACATGCATGCCAGTAGTTGCTCTGACTCAGCTTGGCACAGCCCCTCACCTGTCCTGACCTCTGTCTTAGACACTGTGGCGTAGCATTCCTGGCCTACACAGACCAATTGGTCCAAGAGCCTGGCTCGGCATGACCTGTGCTCCCTCCTGGTCTTTAGTTTTGCTTGTGGGCTAAGGATTGCTCAGTCTTGCCTGATCTACCCTGTTCCATTACCAATTTACACATTTGCCAGCTGTTGGAGCTACTCTTCCCAGGTTGTCCGACCCCCAGGTCTGGACCACATGTTCACCAGCGGGAGCTATGACTTGCCAAGGGAGTTTCCCAAGTTCTTCCACTTAATCCACTCCCAGACTCAGTTCTCATACATGCCATTGGGTTTAGGCCAGTCCACAACACAGTCTGGCCTTCCATTTGGCCTTGTATGAGCTGGTGAATGCTGCAGCCCGACCCACCCCACACCTTAATCTGGATGCACAGTCAGGTGCTGCTGCCCTGACCTGTCCAGACTATTGGGGGTTCCTTTAGCTGTGATTGATGGCAGCTCCTTGGTCACACCTAGCTTAGTCTATCACCACCCAAACTCTTGAGCTAACCAGTGGGGCTAAAATTTTCATAGGATGTGGCCCACACATCCCTCACAGAATTTACGCCCGATTAGGATTCTTGAGTGCTAGTTAATGTAATGGCTTGCTTAATATGACCCTTCGCCTGATCCATCATCATATCAGGTAATATGATATAATTATGTAGGACAAGCCCCAAGCCATAGCTTTTGCACGGAGTGGAATTTGGTGGTCAGTATTCTTCAGTGATTACAAGTTTTACAAAGGAAGAGTTACTGTCATTGGGAATCTTTACCAATGCTTCGTGTCCTAGAACAATGGGTTAAACCTGGAGCTAACTAAGCAGCAACTCAAAGAACCAAAACCCCAGAGCTTCCCGGCCGGGCATCCAGCTTAATCTCCCAGGCCCAAGGTCGTGTCCCTCCCCAATCCCATTCACCGCCCAATGAAGGCGGCAGGTGGGTCATGGACCTGCCCAGTCACAGAGACCTCCCCCCTCGGTGTACTCACCCTGAAGGGAGTGGCCCCCAGAGCCCAGGCAGGCCCGGGGACAGTTCACCACGTGCACATGGTGGCTGTCGTCTGGGATCCAGGCATGAGACGCCCCGTCCTGAAACCCACCAGCAGCCATGAGGCTGCTGGAAGTTTAATCTCCTGAAACTCTTATTTTCTAAATAAACAAATGAATCTTCTAAAAACAAACAGAAACCTTAAGAGGCAACAGTTATTACAAACAGAACAAATTAGTTCCAAAACCAGAGTATAGTAGTTTTCTCTTTCACCCTTTATCTCTGACACATTCCTGCCCTTTGATCCACTGAGAGTTGTTTAAAATGTATATTTAATCACTTGAAGTAAGACTGAGAGGATAAAAAAGAGAGCACACATTTCTACCTGCGCATTCATTTCCTTGTCACCTGTGACAGCCAGGCTGAAGCCAGGAGCTGGAAACACCAGGTGGATCTCCCATGTGGACGGAAGGGATCTAAGGACTTAAGCTATCCTCTGTTGCATTCCAGAGCGCACCAGCAGGAGGCGAGGTAAGCACCCTAAATGGAAGCTACCTGCTGTGCCACACTCCCTCTGCACTTTATGGCTTTAAATCACCTAGTTCCAATCCTGTACCCCTATCAGAATCACAACAGGTTTTTTTTCGCTGTTTCATTTGACCCTAAACCGCTATCAGAATCACAATGGATTTTTTTTCTCCTGCTGTTTTATTTGACCCTAAATATGTTATATATATTTCACTTCTTTTTAAAAGATTAATTTGGGCGGGGGGGTGGAGAGGCAGATATACAGAGAGGAGGAGAGACAGAGAGAAGAACTTATGTGCACTTATTCACTCCCCAAGTGGCCACAAAGGCCAGAGCTGAGCCAATCCAAAGCCAGGAGCCAGAAGCCTCTTTCAGGTCTCCCGTGCGGGTGCAGGGTCCCAAGGCTTTGGACCATGCTCTACTGCATTCCCAGGCCACAAGCTAGATGGGAAGTAGGGGAAGGTGGGGGGCTGTTGGGACATGAACCATCATTCATATGGGATCCCAGCACATGCAAGGCGAGGACTTTAGCTGCTAGGCTACTGTGCTGGGCCCATATTTTACTTTTTTTAAAAAATGTGTGTCATTGCTGTCTCTGTATAATTCCTTATTGAGAAGGATAAATCACTTCGTCACACATACAAATTAACTAGTTGTAAAGTATAATACCACCTCTGGATTTCCCTGCTAGGCCTTCTAGAAGCAAATTCCTGAAAGTATTCACTGCTTTGCAGCATCAGATTGCAGTGGCATAATTTCTCATCCTTTACTTGCTCTTCCTTCTTGCAAAGTACAAGTTTAGGCTTCTCTTGGCAAAATGTGCCTTTTTTTTTTTTTTAAAGATTTATTTATTTATTGGAAAGTCAGATATACAGAGAGGAGGAGAGACAGAAAGGAAGATCTTCCGTCCAATGATTCACTCCCCAAATCAGCGCAATGGCCGATGCTATGCCAATCCGAAGCCAGGAGCCACGAACCTCTTTCAGGCATCCCACATGGGTGCAGGGTCCCAAGGCTTTGGGCTGTCCTCAACTGCTTTCCCAGGCCACAAGCAGGGAGCTGGATGGGAAGTGGAGCTGCGGGGATTAGAACCGGCGTCCATATTGGATCCTGGCGCGCTCAAGGCGAGGACTTTAGCCGCTAGGCCACGGCCACCGGGCCCAATTTTTTTTTCTTTTTAATCTTCCAGAAGGTAATTTTCATAAAGTGGTGGTCAACCAGTTCTCATTATCTCATCCACCTTGTGACCAACAGATATAAATGCCACTGAAATAAGTCAGTGATATGATTCCCCAATTTTGAAGGTTGTCATATATAAAAGGTTATTTCTAAAATTCAAGGAAGATGGAATTGAAACATATGTTTATTTTTGTAGAAAAAACTCTGCATTCTGTGCATGTAGGGGGAATACCTTATTGTTATTAAAACTTTTTTTTGAGAGATGGAGACACAGATACATTCAGAACTTTTAATGGCTGCTTTACTCTGTCTACTGCCAGGGCCCCTGGGCTGGTTTCTCATTTTGGCAGATTTTTAATTATTTGGGACAGACACAGCTGTATCATGTGAAGAGACAATGCCAAGGCTGTTCCCGATTAGGAGGTATTGTGGAAGCCGCAGTTGTGGAAGCGGATACTTTGTCTACGGTCATCAGCTGCATCTGGCAGCTGTTAAGCTGTTGAGGGCCAATATTTCAGGGTCATTCCCAAGCTAGAAGGAATAGTGGATGCCAGCAGTGGCTGGTTAGGGTTAGGAAGCAGCTGGTTATTTTCCAGATCAAGTAGGGTCACAGAGTATGTTTTTGATGTGAAATTGTCACTGAGGAACCTCAGTATCAAAATCCCAACCATTTGTCCATGGTTCATTGCTACTAAGAAACTGTGAGCTTGCAGGCCAAACCGCCTGTGTGACCTTTAGCACAGCTGGGCTCCAGTTCTGATGAATCAAGTGGGACCTAAGTCTGGTTATCTGACAGGTGGCTCCAAGTAATTAAGTGGGCGGTTACCTTAATCGCTGGACCATAGAAGAGCCAGGCAAGGGCTATCCAGCCTAGATAGGTAGGGAATGTGTGGTATTTCGCCCCTCACCTTGTAGGCTATTGTGGATTGCCCCTTTTCAAGCTATTATGGACTGCTCCTATAAAAACCCTGTGAATTGGGCCCAGCAGCATGGCCTAGCAGCTAAATTCCTTGTCTTGAATGCATCGGGATCCCATATGGGCGCCGGTTCTAATACTGGCAGCCACACTTCCCATCCAGCTCTCTGCTTGTGACCTGGGAAAGCAGTCGAGGACAGCCCAAAGCCTTGAGACCTTGGAAGAAGTTTCTGGATCCTGGCTTCAGATTGGCACAGCACCGGCCGTTGCACTCACTTGGGTAGTAAATCATTGTATGGAAGATCTTCCTCTCTGTCTCTCCTCCTCTCTGTGTTTCTGACTTTCCAACAAACCCATGTAAGGGGTGTTGGTCAGCCAGCTATTTGCTCTCAACCAAAAACTCAAGCTTTGACATGCTGAGTTTGAATAAACCATATTTGTGTGCTTGCATTGACTTCAGACTCCTGGTGATATCTGGGGATCTCAAAATCTGGGCATAACATCACCCTTATGTGGGAGTGAAAGTTGAGGCAAGAAGTAGGTAGACAAAGTGTCTTCCTGGAAGTTTTCTTTGATGTTTGCCATATTATATTTGCTGGGGAGTTTTGTAGGAACCTCCAAAGCAAAAATATCTTCAGATTCAGGTTCATAAGGGCACCTGCTTTTGAACTCATGAAAAGAAATGGAAAAAAAAAGTAACATAATTTTTAAAAATTTACTGAGAAAAAAGAATTGGGTCCCTTTCATCTTAAAAGGGCTTAAGTTGCTTTCATGTGCTTTGTTTAGGTAAAGCCAAACTTTTCCACATGAAGGAAATCTTGGCCAGAAAATATGCCTGGCAAATCATGAATATCAAAAGCTCCTAGAAATATGGGAAAAAATTAGTAGTGTAATGCTGATGCTAAACTGCCCATCTAATTAATTCTGGACACTATTAATTACTTCCTGGATTTTTTTTTTACAGACGTGCTTTCTTTTTTTTTTCCCCCTAATCCTACCTCAATTTATTTCAAGAAGATTCTTTTAGTTGGGCAGGCAAAAAAATGTTCTTTGCCTTCTTATGTAACTTAGTGTCTCCACTTAAATAAATGCCTGAAGGGAAAAGAAATTGCAGAGGAGGTCGGAAGGTAGACAAGAAATAACCTAGAAGGACTTGGTTATAACAGGCAAATGCATGAGCACCTTTATAGATCAAGAACTTCTGGAGGGAGGGGCGGGTCACCCTAGATTAATGATGAAGGGTTCCTGTCACCTTTGAGTGTGTGTGTTTTTTACCTGTGGCTTCACGACAAAGAATCTATTGTGCTTGGAGACAAAAGTGCCAAACAATGAGGGCACAAGGGGGCAGAAGGATGAATGCTTACTGTATATTTCAGTAGTTTTTGCAGATAATTGGCTTAACTAGGTTCAATCTAAGTTGCTGTAGTTTTCAAGGGCACCAGGGCACCACAATTAGTGATTTATTAAAAACACTGTAAGTAGTTCTTTGTTCTTTCCTTCTTGTAAATATACCTGAGGGTCAGAGCCATGCCTGAAACATGATGCTTCACATTCTCATGGAACTGCTACAACTCTTGAGGATTGCTTTGTTGGAAAGGCCGAGTTGAGACAGAGAAACGAAGAGACAGCTTTTCCATCTGCTGGTTTCACCCTGCAAACAGCAGCAGAGGCAAGCACTGGTCTGGGCTAGGCTGAAGTCCAAAGCCTGGAACTCCATTTGTGTCTCTCACCAGGGTATCAGGGACGAGAGCATTTCTTGGGCCATCTTCTGCTGCTTTTCTTAGTGCAATAGCAAGAAGCTGAATTGGAAGTGGAGCAGTCTGGACATGAACCAGTGCATGAGCTGGTGAATGCTGCTTCCTGGTCCACCCCACACCCTGTTTTAGGATGCACATGCAGGTCTTGTAGCCTCGACCTGCCCAGACTGTTGTCGGTCCCTTTACCCATGAGTGATGGCAGGTTCCATGGTCACACCAGCTCAGCCCATCACCATCCCAACTCTCGAGCTAACCAGTGGAACTTGTATTTCCGCAGGGTTTGGCCTACACATCCCCCAAAGAATCTATCCCCGGACCTGCTTCTCTTGTGTGCTGCTTACTGTCCTGACCCTGCCTAATGTGACCCATCTCCTGTTCTGACACCCAGTCAGGTACTGGTGTCTAGACCTGCCAGAGAGGCCCCCAGCCATAGCTTTGGTGTGGACTAGCTCTATGCTAACAGCCCATCTCTGGACTCCCATGTGGACTGGTGAATCAGTCAGACCCAAACATCTTATGAACTCTCCCTCCAAACCACCAGGTCTCAGTCCCCATCTTGCCAGCAAGTTCTGTCACCCTGTCACTGGGAGTCACACAGGATTCATCCCTTACCTACACTCATATTGGCTTTATCCATGGATGTCCCTAGGTAGCAATTACATACCCTAAAAATCCTAGAGCTTGCTGATGGGTGGCCAGCAGGCAGAGCCTGGTGCCACTTGAAGCACCAGCTACCCAAACCTTAGGACTTGGTCACTGTTGGCAGTGCCCATGGCCAGAGTCCCAAGCATTGGGTCTGACTTGGCTCAGGTACCCACCACAGCTGCCATACTGCAGAAGGCTCCTTTTACCCAAGCCCTATGGCCAAACCTAAACATATACATTAATGGTATTATATTATGATGGCTATATTTGAAAATATGATGTTATATCAAAATGAATGCACATTTTTCAGTATATTTGGTTCCACAAATGTAACATATTTTTAAAAAAGTTATTTTATTTTTGATGTTTACATAGTTGACAAGAATATAGGCCCATTAAGACCACTGGATAGGGTGGGGAAGGTTAAGGTATGGGGGTGGCGGATGGGACAAACACTTTCAACTTTCTTTTTCTCCTGTATGGGGGAATGAGGGAGAGAGAAGGAGAGGGCTGCCAAACTACATCAGTATACGGCCATGGGGATGTCCACTTGATGCTACTTTAGAAGCCCTGATGTGGAGGAGAATATTCCAGGGGTATTACTTGAATAGTTTTGATAGTTCTGAGACAAAACCTATACACATTTAAATTTTAATGGATGTATACATACACACATATATATTTTGTTTTTAAAGAGAGAGGGAAATAAAGATGTCCTCCATCTTCTGGTTCACTCCCCAAGTGCCCAAGACAACAGGAGTTGGGCCAGGCTGAGGTCAGGACCTAGAACTCTAACCTGGTCTGCCACCTGCTTGGCTCAGATACAAGCCCTAGGGCTGTCATGTGCTGTTTTCCAGGTGCAATAGCAGGAAGCTGGATCAAAAGAGGATTGGCATTAAACTGGCATTCTGATATGGGATGTGGGCATAGCAAGCAAGCTAAGCCTCCTTTTTTCCCCATAAATATTTATTTGTTTTTATCAGAAAGGCAGAGAGAAAGAGAGACAGAAAAGTCTTCCATGCATTGGTTCATTCCCTAAAGGCCCACAATGGCTGGAGCTGATCTGATCCGAAGCTAGGAGTTAGCAGCTTCTTCTGGGTCTCCCACACAGTGCAGGGTCCCCAGGCTTTGGGCCGCCCTTTCTGCTTTCCCAGGCCACAAGCAGGGAGCTGGATGGGACACGAACTGGTGCCTATATGGAATGCTGGTGTATGCAAGATGAGCATTTATTCACTGAGTCATTGTGCCCAGCCCAGCTTAACCTCTTTGTACCACAGTGTCCACTTCAGTGAGTTAGTCTTCACAGAGAAACTGCAGGTTGAGAGAGAGAGAAAAAAAAAGCTGTGGCCTGATGAAATCTACATCAAAGATATTAGGGGTGGTTGGTGTGGGGAAAGCTTTTAATAGTGTCTCAGTTTTTTTCCTTTCTTTTTTCTTAAGATTTTCTTATTTTTACTGAAAAGGCACATTTACAGAAAGGAGAGATAGAAAGATTCTCCATCCACTGGTTCAGTCACAATTGCGATGGCCACAATTGCGACCTGAGCCAATATTAAAATAGCATGTAAGAGCTTCTTCTGGGTCTCCCACATGGGTGCAGGATCCCAAGGCACTGGGCCATCCTCTACTGCTTTTCCCAGGCCATAAGCAGGGAGCTTATGAATGGAAAGTGGAGCAGCTGGGACACGAACTGGTGCCCATATGGGATGTCGGCACTTGGAGGTAGAGGATCAGCTAATTGAGTCACTGTGCCAGCTCCCTTATTTCCTCTTTATGTGTGTGTATCTGTATGAAAATAATATATTTTAAAAAATAAAAATCACAGAGAGAGACTAAGAGGCAGAACTCTTCCAATCACTGGTTCACTACCCAATTGACTGCAACACCTTGGACTGACCAAGCCCAAGCCAGGAGCCAGGATTTTATTCAGGGTTCCTCACATGGGTACAGGGTCCATCGGCCTCAGTTGTCCTCAGTTGCCTTCCTGGGCACATCAGCATGGAGTTGGATCTGCAGTAAGGCGCTGAGGACACCACCTGGCACCCTTGTGGCATGCCCATGTTGCAGGGGAACAAATGATCAATATTGTGAAATTTGTCTATTGAACTGAAAACTTATACTGTAGCTTCACCAGCAATGGAAATTATCCTTTAAAAATTTTTTATTTATTTGTATTGAAAAGGCAGATTTGGGCCCGGCAGGGTGGCCTAGTGGTTAAAGTCCTTGCCTTGAACACGCCGGGATCCCATATGGGTGCCGGTTCTAATCCCGGCAGCTCCACTTCCCATGAAAAGGCAGATTAACAGAGATAAGGAGAATCAGAGATAAAGATTTTCCATCTGCTACTTCACTTCCCAAGTGGCCACAATGGCCAGAATTGAGCTGATCAGAAGCCAGGAGCCAGGAGCTTTTTCCAGGTCTCCCATACAGGTACAGGGTCTCAAGACATTGGGTCATCTTCTGGTACTTTCCCAAGCCACAAACAGGAGCTTCATGGGATGTGGATGAGTTGGAGCAAGAACTGGCACCCATATGGAATCCTGGCGCTTGCAAGGCAAAGATTTAGCTATGAGCCACTGCACAGAGCCAATGATATTAACTTTTCTTTTGTTCTCATCTCTCAATATGAGAGAATCAAAAATAAAACTTTAGGACACCAGTGTTGTGGTGCTTGAGCTAATCTGTCTGCAATGATGGAGCACCATTGAAGAAGTCCCTATTGCTTCATTCCCAATTCTGCTCCCTGTTCAAGTATTCAGGAAAACACTACAAGATGGCCCAACTATTTGAGCTCCTGTCACCCATGTGGTGGAACTGTATGGAGCTCCAGGCTACTGACTTCAGCCTAGACCAACTCTGGCCATTGTGACCATTTTGAGAGTGAGACAGCACATAGAAAATCTCTATCACTGTACCTTTTGTATAAAATATACAGATGTTTAATAAACAAATTTCTTTAACAATGGATCTTTAGGAGGTTCTGTTTAGCTGTTCGGGAAAGAAACTGAAGATGAAACTCATACCACAATTTTGTTTTGCCAGCTGCTGGCTCCTAAACATGCTGGTTCTGGTGGCTGTTGTGTTTCTTGTGTAGGTTGAAAAAGTACTCAGGGCAAGTAATAGGATTTCATTAGAGGATAATATGCATCCTTCCCTAGGAGCAGACCCTTGTGGTTGGGACAGAATCTGCCGAGGCACTGCTAATGGACAGTCCCCTGAGGATGTTGTGGACATCCTGCTTACTAGTTTATGCTCTTCTGCTATAGAATAATCCCCCAAAACTAGATGGAGGTGTTGCTGTAGTGCAACCCACAATTCTGTGCCCACAGTCATGGACATTGAGGTGGTGTAAGAAAGGAAGCGTTTCTTTGCAAATTGCACAGCAAACAGCATCATAGCTTTTATTGAAGTCTCAGGCTTATAGAGCAGGCTGGGTCTGAAGGTTCTTAGGGTCTGAAGTTGGGGCTGAGATGTTCATGATCTGCGCATGGCCCAGTTCCTGGTTAATCAGTGATGGGCATGACTTTCCCTTGATTAATCAATAATGCTATGCTCTTCAGGGAATTTTTCTGATGGCCAAGGGGACTTCAGTTGGTCTGGGGAGTTACATATAAGTGGCAGTTAGATTCTGTCCCACACCTGGAATTTCCCCTAAACAAATCCTCTTGGAACAGTGTTGGCTAATGAAGATTTTATCTATAGGTAAAGCAAATGACTTCTTGAATTTCAATGACTAGAGTCTCCTAAAGCCCGGTGCACCACGCCCTCAATTCAGTGAATTCCTTTTGATAAGCCAGGCAAGGGCACCTTGTGGTTAGGAGAGACATTTGGTCTTGCTGATATCTTACATCCTACATTAGGAATAGTTATAGAGGGTTTGGTATCACTTTTTGTACATTTAAAATTTTTATTTTAAATGCAGAGAGACATGGACAGTGAGATGGACACACCCACACACAGACAGAGAAAGAGAAGAGACAGAGAAGATCTCCTATCCTCTTGGTCACTTCTCACAACAGACTGTGTTAAACCAGGCTAAAACTGTTACATGGTGCAAGCGAGATCACTGCCAGACAAGACTAGGGTTTATTAAGGAATCTTTATTAACCAAGCTTGCTGATAACAGGGCCCACTAGAAATTAGCAAATGACAAGCCCATATGGCAATCCAGTCAATCGAAACCAAGAGCAACAGTTGGTACCTTGAAGTCCATCCATTAAACTGAAGACCTATGTCCCAGTTTTCCCAGGAATATGAATTATCCTAAGGAGCAGTTGGAACTTAAACAGGGTACCACCTGACTTATGCTTATACCAGTAGGTACAGTCAACGCAGCCTGGCTATCTCCTGATCCAGCTCACATGTAGGCCAACAGGTGTTATAGTTCTGCCCAGCCTAGTCTGCACCCATCCCAGCTCTCATGCTCACCGGTTAGAGTAGTTGTCCAGCAGGGGGCGCTCCACACAGCCCCTCTACTGGTTTTGCCCCCGTAGGTCTCACGTGTGCTGGTTGGGTGCTGCAACCCAGTCTGACATGGCCCGCCTCATCTCTGCATTTGATAGTGGGTACGGTAGTTTGGCATGTCCAGGTCCACCCCCAGTTCCAGCTCACACTGTTGGGGGTTACAGCCTTGCCCAGCCCAGCCTGTCCTTAGTCCTGCTCCTGATGTGACCTGGCTGGTATTGTAGCCCAACATGGCATGAGCCACACACCATTCTGGTTCTTGGATTTGTCAGCAGGTGATGTGAATTGGCCCAGCCTATCTCACCCCCAGACCTGCTCCAAATGTATGTTGGTGGGTACCGTTACCTGGCCTGGTCTGGGCTGCTCCTTGTCTTGGTTCTTGTGCTCACCTGTAGGGACTGTTTCCCAACAGAAAATTTCCAAGCTCTTCCATCAGAATCTCTCCCAATGCCAGATCTTGTGCACACTGGTGGGTCTATGGGCCAGCCCTTCTTAGTCTACTTGCTGTCCTAGCAGGAATAGTGGCCTTTCCTGACTGGTCCTTACCCATTCCAGTTCTTACTGTTGGGTGTTATAGCCCAGCCAAGCCTGGTCCACACCGAGACATAGCTTGACATGTGGCTCAGCAGGGGTAGAGTCCTAAACTAGCCCATCCAATACCTGCCCTGGTTCTCATGAGCACCATTGGATGCTGGAATCTAGGTCAATTTGGTGTACCCCAGAACCAGTCCACATCCTGTGCCAAGAGACACTGCAGCCATATCCAAACCAGATAGCACCTCCCACTCTGGCTCTTGTGCTCACTGATGGGAACCACAACCCAGCCAGGGCATCCCCTTAGCTCTTCAACCAGGACTGTTCCCAGCCATAGATCTTGCAAGTGCCAGTCGATGTTCTGATCCAGCTTGGCATAACCCCTCACCTGTCTTGGCCTTTGTCTTCAGATGTTGTAGCCTGGCCTGACCTGGCCAACCTCTCGTCCTAGCTATCATTGGTGGAACCACTGGTCCTGCTTAGTCTGCCCCCATCCTTGGCTGATGCGGACTGGTAGGTATGATAGCCTAGTCCTGCATGATCTGCATTCCAGCCTGGTTTCTGCATTTGCCAGTGGGTTCAGCTTTGGTTGACCCTGCCTGGTTCGCCCCTTTCCAAAACCAACCCATGTATTTGCCAACAGATGGAGCTCAGCCTGCCCAACACCCAGGCATGGACCATGTGCTCACCTGTGGGAGCTATTACCCACTAGGAGAGTTGCCCAAGTTCCCTCTCTGGGCCCACTCCCAGACCCAGATCTTACATGCTCCAGCAGGTGCAAGGCTCTTACCCAGCATAGCCTGCCCACTCTGTCCCAGCCTTTGCATGAGCTTTTGAATGTTGCAGCCAGGCCTGCCCCACAGGGTAGGGTGCACCTGCGGGCGCTGCTGCTTCCTGGGTCTTTTTGTGTGTGTGTGTGTGTGATGTGTAGGAAAATAGAAAAACAACTTTTTGATATAAAAATTATGTTTTTCTGATATCCTGTGCTGCTTAGTTAGCCAGATCATTAGAGGTATAGAAAAATGAGTTGGATAAATATCTAAGTGGAATTAGTATTGTTGTATGCAGGTGTTGGGTAAGATAACTCACTCCCAACCTGTGGCGTTCTAAATCCAAGAAGGTAGAGAACATACAGCAGAAACTGGAACAAGGGCAGCTCATATGAGCTATCACATTTGATGAATAAATAAAAACAAAGCACTAGAAACGACTTGTGTTTTGATTTTCAAAAAATTTTCTTTGGCTTCTTATTAGTTGAATTGTTAGAAAACTAAGGATGATGAATCATAAGTAATCACCAGCTACTTAATCATAATTTTTAAAGCAGCTAATTTGATTTTATTTGAAAGGAAAGAATTGAGAAAAAAGAGAGAGAGAAGACGAGAGAGAGGAAGAGAGAGCTATCTCTCAATGGTTCATTTCATACAATTCTCCCATGTTGGGGGTAGGGTCCCAAGTACTTGAGCCATCATCAGTTGCCTTCCACGATGCGTGTACATTAGCAGGAAATTGGGTTAGAAGCAGAGGAGGTGCTGGGTCTTGAGCCACACGCTGACATGGAATGTAGAAATATATACAGCAGCTTAACCTGGTGCACGATGATGCCTGCCCCTGCACTGACCATGTTGTAATTATAAAATGCTGGGCCCGGTGGCATGGCCTGGTGGCTAAAGTCCTCGCCTTGAACGCGCCAGGATCCCATATGGACGCCGGTTCTAATCCCAGCAGCTCCACTTCCTATCCAGCTCCCTGCTTGCAGCCTGGAAAAGCAGTCAAGGATGACGCAAAGCCTTGGGATCCTGCACCCTTGTGGGAGTCCTGGAAGAAGTTCCAAGTTCCTGGTTCCTGGCTTCGGATCGGCACAGTACCAGCCGTTGCGCTCACTTGGGGAGTGAATCATCGGATGGAAGATCTTCCTCTTTGTGTCTCCTCTCTGTATATCTGACTTTGTAATAAAAATAATACTTTAAAAAAATTATAAAATGCTGGTTTTTTTTTTCTGGTCATCCTTTCTGTATTAAAGCCTATTTTATTTGATAATAGTATATTCCTCTTTTGTTATGACTAATTACATCATTTATAGTATTTTATATATATGTATATATATATACACATTTATACATATACATCATCTTTGTCTCACTCTGCTTCCAAATAAATGAAAGAAAAAAACAGAAAGAATGAGAAAGAGGAAAGGAGGGAGAAAATAGGCAGAGGAGAGAGAGAATCTAAAGTGTGTGTCCTTGATAACAAATCTTTCTCTTTTTAAAACGGTTTATTTATTTTTATTGGAAAGTCAAATATGCAGAGAGGAGGAGAGACAGAGAGAGGAAGACCCTCGCTCTACTGATTCACTCCCCAAGTGGCTGCAGTGGCCAGAGCTGAGCTGATTCAAAGCCAGGAGCCAGGAGTCTCTTCCAGCTCTCGCACATGGGTGCAAGGTTCCAATGCTTTGGGCAGTACGCCACTGCTTTCCCATGCCACAAGTAGGGAGCTGGATGGGAAGTGGAGCTGCTGGAACATGAACCTGTGCCCATATAGGATCCCAGTGAGTACAAGGAGAGGACTTTAGCTGTTAGGCTCCCATGCCAGGCCCTTCTTTTTATAATGTTGATGTGTTGCTAGACCTTTGCTTACAAAAAACAAAAATAATTTCATAGGACCATACTAAGGAATAAATAGAACAGTGCAAAGATTTGTTAAACATTCATTTCTAGGCCCTAATTTCAGCATTTCAGATTGGATAGTTCTCAAGAGGGTGTGAAAATCTGTATTTTCTAACAGTGTGCAGTTTGTTGGTAGCCATGACTTGAGAATCACTGAAAGAAGATAACCACTTAAAACACCTGAAGAAGTTTCAAGCACATGCCTGTTGCTTCTTTTCTGTTACTTCTACTCTTACAATTCTATCCTCACAGGTCTGTCTTTTTTTTTTTTTATTGTTTCATTTTATAATACAGTCTTATAGGCTCTGGGATACCCCCCCCATCCCTCACGAAACCCTCCTCCCATTTTGAATTCTTCCACATTATTACAGTAGTACAGTTCATAACCAGTCATGATTCCTTCATTGCGGGCATGGACTATGCAGAGAGTCCAGCATCTTATTGTCCAGATAATTTCAACAGTTTCATTGGGAGACATTCCTTGGTCTGAAAGTAGAGCTGGCAGAATATCATCCCCTCCAATGAAAAACCACTGCACAAATTCAACAACAGGAAGAAACATGGAAATTTACAACATCATTAAGTTAATTGACATGGTATTGAGTGACCAAAATGTTAGAAAATGCAAGTTCTTAATCACATCCTGTAACTACCCCATTGACGTCTCAATTTTAGTTTATACCCAACTGGTTGCTATAAACCTTAAGATGGTTATAGGGTACTATTCAGCTGTCTCGTGTCTATTTTCATTTTTATATTTAGCAGCTTATAGTATTCAAGCATGATTTTTACTGAACTTCACAAAATTTAGGACAGTTCAAACAGGCTTATAACTCTAACAAGCCATGTGTTAACAACTGAGGAGCAGAACAGTTTAGGAGGGGTGTGCAGAGAAATCTTCAATAACTTAGTGAGGAATAACTGATCTTTGTGTCCTACCTAGTAAGGTGTAAGTGAGTCCAAGCTGTTTCCTGTCTGTTCTACACTTTCCTTATTGGTCTCTGTCTGTCTGATCAAATTTTGGGGGGCTCTGGGGTGACCCTGATGGTTATTGCAAGAGAGGGTGGGGAGCCAAAGTTGGAACTAAGTAAGGACCAGAGAAAGTTCCTCTCCTGAGTCCCGAAGGAAGTTTATTGTTTTTCTGTTTTTGAAGACTGCTCATGGCTCCTGGCTGCTGTCCTGATGACATTAGATCCTGTGAGGAAGGATCTGGGCTTCTTCCACCCCATGTGGGAGATCCAATAAGGAATGGTTGACCTCAGAGTTCTCGGCCTACGAGGGCACTCCAATTCCCCATGATCCCCTTGGCAGTAGGGATATAGTCCTTGGTGCCCATACTGATAGTCCTTGGTGAGGTACTGGGAATCTCCTGGGTTAGGATATAAGCTTCCTCCTGTCCTCCTGTTCCACTCTGGGGTCCCCTCCTGCTCTGTGCATATGATCTCCTGTTAAGAGGCTGTTAGGATCACTCTTGGATCCCACTGTATGTCTTTATATTTTTTGCTAATGTCTAATGCAGATTCGAGTCTGCTATCTGTAAGTTACCTGTTGCAGTCTTGATAGGTTATACTTGACATCTTCCTCACACACTTTAAGAAGGTGGCAGATTTCTCTGCTCTCCTGACCCATTGTGGAATAACGTAGGGTATTAAAAGCATATCAGGTTTTCAGTTCTTTGATGTAGATCATAAGCAGTCTGTCTCTCATTGATTGTTGGTTCATTGGTTACATCCCAATATCTTATTGTGTGTGATACAGGCTGTTTGAGGGTGTAATAATATTACAATTTAGAGGTACTATTTTTCAGATTTACATTATTTCACCTTAAATTAAGGCAAACTTGTGGTATCTAACCTTTTGGGATTGGCTCATTCCCCTTAGCATAATGGTTTCCAGTTGGGCCCATTTGGCCATGAAGAAATGCATTTTATTATTTTTTTAATAGCTGAGTAGTAGCATTTTTTTCCCCATGGAGTAGATGAATCATAGTTCTGTTTTCTTTCTTTCTTTCACAGGAAAGTGGGTAAGATTATTATTTCCATATTATTTCCTTCATGTATCTGAGGTAAATGGGGATATTGAGGGAGAAGCCCCACCCAGTTTCCCACCCACCCCAACCATAGTTTTCTTATCCAATCTTCTGTTGATGGGTATTTCGGTTACTTCCAAGTTTTTGCAATTTGTTATGCTGCTATAAAAAAGGGGTGCATGTTGGTTTCTTGTGTAACAGATATTTTGGATATATTCCTAGAAGTGCTATTGCTGGATCAAATGGTATGCAGATTTTTAGTTGTTTGAGTGTTCTCCATACTGATTTCCATAGAGACTGCACCAACCTGCATTCCCACCAGCAGTGGAGAAGGGTTCTCTTTTCCCCACATCCTTGCCAGCAAGTGTTGTTGGTGGTTTTTCGTATGTGAGCCATTCTTACTGGTGTTAGGTGGTACCTCAGTGATGTCATAATATGAGTTTCCCTTATTGCCAGAGAGTTTGAGCATTTTTTCATATGTTTGTTTGCCATTTGGATTTGTTCCTTTGTGAAGTGTCTGCCCATTTCCTGTGCCCATTTCTTTAGTGCTGCTCTAGCCATTGAGGCCACTTGGGGGTTGAATCAGCAGACAGAAGATCCTTCTCTGTCTCTCCTCCCCTCTGAATATCTCACTTTCCAATAAAAAATAACTAAAATGAATCTTTAAAAAAGTCTGACTGACTTTCAAAGAAAAACAAATGCTAATCAAATAAGACAAAATGTTAAAGAGAAAAAGGTAATCAGAAAAAAAATCTCAACTGCCAAAGGCAAAATTTTTCTTCTCTGGTTTAAGAAATTTCTGTATTTTTAGTGTTATAAATATTAGCTTCAGAAATATTTGCAAGCATTAACATTATTATGGTAGATAGAGAAGAATTCTTTTATCATAAAGCAGGAAAAATTGAAAGGGAAATAGTGTTGGGCAGTTACCTTGAAGAGGGTGCTGTTGAGTATCCAAGGTGCTATGATGGTTTCTGTGACCCTCTGGACCTCCTTAAAGTTCAAGAAATACCTGAAATTAGCATGATTTAACATGTGATGTAATTAATCCACTTTCAAATCCCCCAATGAATGATACATTTGTATAAACATGAACCTTTTATCACCCAGACCAGGGGAACTTCCACATTTTTACATGCAAGCTGTTTTTAAAAGGAAAAACATAAGTCTACCTTTAAGCCAATTCCTTTGAAAGGTTTTAATGGGTTTAGTACTTTAAAAAATAAATGGAGATCTAGGATTAAAAACCTTTTTTTCTTCTTACAAGTTGGTGCAGCGTCCTATTTTTGTTTTGTCTTAAATAGTAATCTATAGCAACAAAGTGGTTTAGCAAGAGGCCATGTCTTTCCTGCTTGTTTCTCAAATGTAAAAATGGATCTCAGGAATATTATCAGCAGCTATGGTGTGTGATTGGGAGACTGGCCATTTTAAGGTAGAGTATTCCCAAACTGAGATCACGGTCATTTTGTTCCACTGGATGATTTTTAAAGGGTGCTTCCTTAAAAGGGTGTTGTCACTATTAGTAACATGGCTGTCATTTTCAGGAGGGTTAGAGGTGAAGTACACAGGCTTCAGGACTGAGACTACTGGCAAAAATCTTGTTACCATTTTCTAATGGTGTGGTTAACTTCTCTCTTGTGTGGCTACTCATCTTCCTTGTGAATACAATAAGAGTAAAATGGGGCCTTTCTTGTGGAGTTATCTTAAGGAAGAAAGTGGAGCAGCTAGGACTTGAACCTGTGTTCATATGAGATGCTGATCACAGATGGTAGCCTAACCACTTGTACCATAATGCTGGCTCCAAGACTGTCATTTTACAAAATGTGTATCATTGCCAATATTTAGACATCATAATTAAATTCTTCTGGTTTTAATAATCTTAAAGTCTTATTTCTAGAAATTCTGATGTATAAATGATCTCGCCAGGATTCTAATGTGTAGAGATTATTACTATAATTTTTTATTCTTTAAGTAGCCTTTAAAAATTTTTTTTTAATTTGAAAGACAGAGAGACAGAGAGAGGGAGAGATAATAGGGAGCTGGAACAGAAGTGGAGCAGCCAGGATTCAAACTGGTGCCCATATGAGATGCTGGTGCCACATGCTTTAGCCTACTACATCATGGCACTGGCTAGGAAATACTGTTTTTTAAAAAGATTCTTTCTTTTACTTGGAAGTCAGGGTGACTTTGAGAGAGATCCTCCATCCTTCGATTCACCCCCATTGCCTGTGAAAATCAGGGCTGGGTCAGACGGAAGCTTGGAGACAGGCCCTCCAACCAGATCGCTAATGTTGTATGGCAGGAATTCAAGCACTTGGGCTATCATTCACTGCCTCCCTGGTACATCAGCAGGAACCAGCAACAGAAGCATGGACTCCAGGACCTAAGCCAGGTACTTGGAATGGGATTTGAGTATGGTACAGCCTGGCTCCCCCCTCAGCACCCCAATGCCTACCCAAAGAAAAACTGCTGTGCATTTTATATGCTGCTGGAATTCTTTAGGAGTGAGCCATCTTTTAGGAAGTAGAACTGATTCCAAGTTAAAGATTTGTAGAACAAAGTATACATTGGAATTCACATTTTCCCAAGTCATCAAGACACTGTATATATAAAGTATATATATAAAGTATATAATTTGCTTGGTAAATTTACAGATTATTTAAAGGCTTTTCCATTACAGTTTGAACTTTGGTTAGATACCAAGGATCTGAGAATTCACACAAATCCCAGAACAAAACTATTGTTTTGCTGAATCCAAAACTAGTTCCACTTTGCAGGATTTCTGTGGAATTTAAACTTACAGTGCTACTTGATGTCCACTAGGGGGTACCAAACCACAGACAAGTGTCTAAGCTTCTGTGATTTTAGCTGTGAAAAGCTAAGCCATTTCAAACTGCCCACCTAAAACTCACAGATTACTTTTGAAGGTTTCCTATTTCCAAAAGACCTACTGTGATGGGATATGCAAGCAATTTTAGGGAAACGCTGGGAGGCCAATGTTAGGACAGTATTTTAGAATAGAGTGAAAGTTTGCACTCTAAGAACTGGAAAGTTTGGCAAAGCGTAAGAAAACAGAACTGATCTGAAGTCACTTAACTTTTTGTAAATACCTGATTGCATATTAACAAGTTGGTAAACACTTGACTAATGTAACAAGAAGACAAAAAGTGAATTTTGAAAGTTCAATTCCAACATGCAGTAAGTTAATGTATTGGGAATAGTGATTATTACTCAGAAGTAAAATCTAACGAAACAATATTCAACTACTGTTAGATAACAGCATCAGTAAAGTTGAAACTTACTTGCTACTCTCATTTTGAAATAATTTAATTGGAAATCTTGCTTTCCAAAACAAAATCAAGGTGTACCAGAATATTCTGAAATTCAAATTCCATCTTTCTGTTGTTACCTGAAATTTCTAATTTGTGAAAGTTTTATAATATGAAGCAACACATTTTACATACATATTTTTTCTCTAGCTTTCTTAAGACATCTTCACATTTTTGATATTTAATATTCTAAGACAAGTAAATTTTTTTCCATGTAAATATGAATCTCATGTTGAATATTTATCAAAATAAAAATTAAGCACACAGGTAAGAATCCCTGTAGAAGACAGAATCACTTTGTAGTAGACAATTCTTTTTGGCATGCTGAATTTTACTGTTACACAGATGTAAGGGTTACACTTCGCATATAACACAAAAGCTTGAGTTGTTTCTAACAACGGAACAGTCCTACTGCAGAGCCCTGGCCTCTGTCCTATCTATTCACTGTGAGTAGAAACGGAGTTGCAGAAACAGAATGTCCACTAGATGCCACACTTCCTTTGCTGAGTAAGTCAGTGTCTGGACTCCTGGCAGGCTCCACGCAGATGCTGTTAGATTTGATAACCTCGGCTCAGTTGTCTTTTCTGCTACATCCTCTCCTTGCTGTCTTTGTGGTGTTATGCCCAGCCTTTCAAGTTCTTCACAAGCACAGGGAGTTTATATTCTCTGAATTTAAAGATCAAGTCAAACTCAAAGGTGAGGGCGGGAATCTTTATACCTACAAAATTACAGTCATGGAAAATAATCATAAAAATTTAAAAATACTAAAACCCCAAAGTTAAAGTTCTCTTTAAAGTTAGTCCTCATTTTGGAATAATTTTCAATAACAACTAAAGACAGTTTTATTTAGGTGTGGGCGTATGGTACAGTGAACTAAATCACTGCACTTAAATTGGGCTGCATAGTTTGAATCCCAACTACTACTCCAGTTCTTCTCTCTCTCTCTCTCTCTCTCTCTCTCTTTTTTTTTTTTTTTAGAGAGATTTAGTTATTTTTCTTGGAAAGGCAGATCAGATTTACAGAGAGAAGGAAAGACCAAAAGATCTATCAATTGGTAGACTCTCAAAATGGCCACAACAGCTGGACTGAGTCAATCCCAAGCCAGGAATCAAGAGGTTTTTCCCCAGCAGGTGCAGGTCCAAAGGCTTTTGGCCATCCTCTACTGCTTTCTCAGTCCACAAACAGGAAGCTGAATGGGAAGTGGAGCAGCCAGTGTACAAACCAGCACCCACATGAGATCACTGGTGCTTACAAGATGAGAATTTAGCCATTGAGCCATTATGCCAGGCCCCACTACTCCATTTCTGACCCAGCATTCTTCTAATGCAACCTGGCAGGCAGCAGGTGATGTTGCAAGTGTTTGGCTCCCTGGTACTCATGTGGGAGACCTGAATGGAAGTCCAGGCTGCTGCCTTCACCTGGCCTAGTCCTCGCTGCTGTAGGCTTTTCAGGAGAACCTGCCGATAAAATATCTCTGTCTTGGCTGTTTCACTTCCCATCCGCCTCCCTGATTGTAGTCTGGGAAAGCAGTGGAACATGGCCCAAAGTCTTGGGACCCTGCACCCGCATGGGAGACCCGGAAGAGGCTCCTGGCTCCTGGCTCCTGGTTTTAGTTTGGCTCAGCTTTGGCCAGTCAGGCCATTTGGAGAGTGAACCAGCAGATGAACTATCTTTCTGTCTTTTCTTCTCTCTATGAAAAAAAAAAATCTGCCCTTCCATTAAAAAAAAAAAAAAAAACCCTTCTTAAAAAAGCACTGAGCATTATCAAATCATATGAGACGGCTAAGTACCGAGTGTTCAGAACGTTTTTACTGAGTACTTACTGTACTTGAGAATTGTGAACATAATCTGAAATTGGCATTTAATGATACAGAATAAATAGCACATCTTAATCTTGTTGATGCTGAACAGACCAGTTCATTATCTTTCTTCACATTCTCAGTTTCACCTCAGAAAATCTCTTCTACGACAGTTACCAGGCAGGTTCAAAAAGATCATAGGAGCAGGTGGTTAGATTAACACTTATGATGTCTGTGTCATCTTAATGGCACCCTAGTTCAATCCCCAGATTGGCTCTTAACATCAGTCATGGCTCCTGGATCCAGACCCAGAATAGCACCAATCACTGTGGGTCATTTGGGACATATGAGCTGTGTCTGTTTGACTCTGTGCCTCAGATAAACAAAACATTGTAAAGAAGTGTAAAGTTCCTTGGAAATTCATCTTTCCTCTCTGACTGACAGCTAACTTGCCAGTTTAGCCACTGCACTGGCCCATGTCAGTTCTGCCTCCAGCCCCATCTTCTACACAAAGCAGTGGGTATTAGAGCCCATCCCAATATTGCCCACCACACACTTGGCCATGTAAACCAGTGAGAGCTAGCTGGGGTGACTCCCAATAACCCTCACCAGACCTGCCCCCTTGTCCTGGTTTCCATGCTTGCCAGTATGTACAGCAGATTGATCCAGTCTGTCATACATCCCATTCAGTTCTCATATGTGTCAATGGGCATTGAAGCCTAGTTCAACCCAACCAGCCCCACTGTCCAGCCCACACATCTGCTGACATGTGCCACTCTCTTTCTAGCTATGTCTGTCCAAGTCCTGGTTCTCATGCGCACCAGAGAGAGTGGCATCCCATGAGGGAGATGCCCACTGTTTCCCTCCTGGGCCCACTCCCACTCTCAGATCATGCATTCTCCAGATGGTTCTGCAGTTTGGCTTGACAGAATTAAACTCCCATGCTAGCATATGCTAGCTGATGCTGCAGCAGAGCCCAACTAACCCACATCCACTCTGATCTAAGCTTGCACCAGTACGAACAGTCAACCCAGCCTGGATTTTCCCTGGTCCAGCTGATGTGAGGCCCACAGGTGTTGGTAGCTCTGCCCTGTTTGGTCTGCCCCCATCCCAATCCATGATCTCCTTTGGGAGTGGTGTTTTAGCAAGGGAGCCCTCCACATTCTCCCTACCAGCTTTGTACTCCACCCTGGTCTTGTGTGTACTGGTTGGGTGCTGTGGCCTGGTCTGGCATGGCCTGCCTCAACTTTTGCCATTGGGTGCTGTAGCTGGCCTGGCTTGGCCCACCCCCATTCCAGTTCTGATTGGAGGGGGTTAAAGCCCAACCCAGCTCTGCTGGCACCCAGTCAAAGGCCTCATGTGTACTGGTATGTGTTGTGACTGAACCCAGTCTGACCCACACTCCATTCTGGTGCTCGGATTTGCCAACAGATGACATGAGCTGGCTCTGCTTGGTTCATCCCCCGACCTGCACCAAATGTATGCCGCTGGGTACCATTACCTGGCCTGGTCTGGGCTGCTCCCTATAATGGTTCTTGTGCTCACCTTCATGGGCTATGTCCTGATAGAGGAGTTTCCCAGGCTCCTCCACCAGAACCTCTCCCAATGCCAGATCTTGTGCACACTGGTGGGTTATTCCATGGGCCAGCCCTACTCAGTCCACGTTCTGACATAGCAGGAACAATGACCTTTCCTGATTAGCTTTCAACCCGTTCTGGTTATTCTTGTTGGGTGTTACAGCCCAGTCTAGCCTGGTCCACATGCAGACACAGCTCACACCCAGCAAAAACCTAGCCTAGCCCATCCTACACCTACCCTGTTCCTCACGGGCACCAGTGGGTGCTGGGATTATCCCTGTCTGACGCACTTGAAAATGAGTTTTAATCTAACAATTATATGAAGTACTATGTTCAGTGCTTGGAACAAAGTAAGTACTCCACAATTAGTCCTTATTATAATTGCAAATATGTAGATTACTTAGTCATTAGAAGCACTGGACTGTTTTAGACAGCTCTATTTGAGTTGTTTCCATTTCTTACGCTGGACAGAATATAGACTTAAGAAGCAGAGAACTGGAGTTAGCATTGTAGCACAGTGGGTTAAGCACTGGTTTGATTCCTATTGAACTGTCTGGTAATGAACCTGGGAAAGCAACAGAAAATGGCCCATGTGCTTCTGTGGCTATCACCCATGTGGTAGACCAGGTGAAGACCTCATCTCCTGGTTTCTACCCAGCCCAATCCTGGCTACGGTAGTCATTCGGAGTGAACCAGCAAGTGGAGGTTGTTTTTCCTCTCTCTTCTTCCTGTCCATTTCCCCATCTCCCCATTTGTAACTCTTTTTAGAAAGAAAAGAAATACATAACCTAATTTTAGTTATTTTATGACTTGTTTATTACATTTATAACTTCAGTTCTCAGGGAACTATATGGTTAAGCAATTCCTCTTTCTATCAGTTTGAATAGAACAATCCCTTACACCAGGACTTGAGTTAAATTTTTTTTTCATTCATTTTTATTTGCAGCTATTGTTTTCTCACTCGTTACTTACATTTATTATTTCATTTCAATATGTAAGTTTCAGATCATTAAAAGGGAGTAGAACTATTGGTATTTCACAAGGAAATATTCAGCATCAACAAAAACTTGTCCTAAAATGCTTTGGAGCATGAAAGGTATAGTTCCGCAGGCCAAAGGCGCTAAGCTGGTCTGACTGAGCTGACTGCACAATGAACAGCAAGCTGGTACAGTGCAGGAGCGGAAGCCCATTCAGGTAACCAAAACAAAACCAACAAGACAGAAAAATAGACGCCAGCTGTAACCAGCACCCCCTTGAGCCCCAGCCACAGAGGGAAGAAAGACACATTACAGAAGAAGCATCTTCACCGCTCCGTACTGTAGTTTTTGTGAATAGCCATGGTAATGTCTCTAGTATGGGGGCACATTAAGAAGAAAAGCCGAGCTCAACACCGTGACCACACCACAAGCCTCAGGAAAGGCATTGTCAGTGTATTGTTGGAGGCACATTGTTTAACATTGCACCAAAGAAAATATCCATTGGTATTTCAGAGGCACAGTTGCATCTCCAAGGCTTCCTTGCTTATAGTTGCCTCATAAGTCCTATGGCAATCAATGCAGTTCCCAGTAAGGTGGTATACCTGTGGTAAGTAGTCAATAGGTAGAAACTTCATTGAGGCTTTTTTAAGTTAGAAAGTCATGGTGTCTGAATTTGACATAAGCATGTTTTCATATTGAGAAATAAGAATTGTCTTGAAGAAAATTCTAGATGTGATTTTCTAACTAAAATTTTTGAAAGTTTCAAGATAGAAATATATCATAATTAATATTCTCTAATATGTCTTTATCAAGCAGATGAAAACAAGCTCATGTACCCTTTAATTTGGAAGGCAACTATGTAAGAACACTGCTTTAAGCCCATGTATGTAAGATGATTTTTTTGGTGTCTTATAGGTACACAAGTGTTTGTTCAGACGCACGAGCTCTGTTTTTCACAGGACAGTTTAAGACACAATGATTTCCACAAGTTGCCCCACAAGGCAACTGTAGTCTGTTCTTGAAATTCCATTGCTGGTTCAGGCTCCTACGACTTTAAAGGAGAAAGCCAGTGGTGGGTGCTGGCTGGGTTGTAGACTTGTGCCCATGGTTAATCAGATTGTGTCTGATTCCAGTTAGTGATACTTAGGTGGCCTGGCTTATAAGCAGGCCCATGCAGACTGATCAATTCATGTTTAGCAAGGGAAAGCTTGTTACTAGTCCCCTGGGCTCATCAAAAGCTACCCATTCCCTGGTGGACTACTCTTTGCATCAGCTAGTAGTCCATTTTGTATTGTCTCTTAAAGAGCAGGATCTAGTATATTTATATAAAAAGGAGATAAGAAATCTTGCTAAATCATATTTCATTGTCTTTTGTAGATTTTTAATCAGATGGGTAGGTAAAGACTCAAATTTACGTTTTAATAATCCTACCTACAAATGTACCTATTTGAATTAACTAAGTAAAATATATGTTTCAATATGACTCTGCACATTTAGGCATATTTGCCCAAGAAGAAAATTATAAATTTAGAGACCTAAAGAAATTGCATTTTAATACAGGATAGTCCATGATTTACATTCTTTTAGGGATTATAATGCTTCTTTGCTATTTGTGAAACGACATTTTGTGAAACATTTTGTGAATTAGTAAGTTCACAACCCACAGCAGTGTAGTTATCAAGTCAATGAAGTCAGTTGCTATTTTTTTTAAAGGGAATATCTTAAGAAGAGGATTTGTTCTACACTCCTATAACAGTTTATATTCAAGCTTTTTAACTTGAAATTGATTTTAAATGGAAAGAGAGGAGAGGCGAGAAAGAATGTTGCAGTCTAAGTCATACTAGAAATATATATAATTTAAAACATTCTTATAAAGCCTAATCAATGATCAAAAGGTTGAGTGGCTTGTTTTATTTTTGCTCTTCAAATATGTATCTGCATTTTATATCCTGATGATGCTTTTAATCTTGTAAAACCCACAGCCCGCAATGAATCACATTCTTTGAGTGAATAATTCAGTCCTTGACGCCAACCTCTGAGGGGGAATATTGTGGTCATGCTGTCTGAACAGTGTGGTAGCTATGGCTACCTATATAATTCTTCGCAATGAAAAAAACAGTGACAATGACATTAAATTTAATCAGGTTCCCCTTTTCTGCGGTTCCCACTGGGATGAGCCACTAGTGTCTTGCCTTAAATATTCAAAGGCCTTCCTGAGTAGTTTGCATGTGTTCATAAACTGGCACAATGTCCTGCTAATACAGAACAATGGATCTGTCATGTATTTCTCTTACAAGTGGATGTGAGGCTAAAGTGAGTAAGTTTTAAGGGCTTTCCCCCCCCTGTTGACCATCTTTACTTAAGTCTTAACTAATAGCAGTAAGGAAGAGTACACCGATGCTGAAGTGGAAGAAACTTCTGAGTCGGAAACTGAAATGTGGTAAAGACTTGTTATTGAGGAATAGTAATAAAGCTTCCTAGCATGTTTAGCCTTACTTTTTGTGATAGGGCACACAGTACAGAATATTGCATGGCTGAAAACACTTGAGAAACATCCTTAAGTGCTTAGGGACCACACTCTGTATTTATGATATATCTTTTTGCAGAGGGATATCATCTTCTTCTAAATAATTTCTGAGAAATTATGAGATACATTTTGTCCAGTGTGCACACTTGTGGAGATGCAAAGCTTTTAATATTTACAGGATGGAAAAAAAATGGATGTTTACTGAATCGTCTGTGAACACAACAGATTTTTGCCATTTGTTTAAAGTATTTCTAATTTCTCATGATTTTAATATTTGGAGGGACCGAACGAAGGGAAATGCAAATTAACTTCTTACTGCTGTCTGTCCTTTTCAAGTGGTCAAAATGAAACAAATAAACACAAATTTGCAAACCCAGCTCATTATTTATAGCACAAAATTGAATTTTGAAAGTCCTTGAGGAATTCATGTGACACTTTCTACTATCAAAACAGAGTAAGTTTCTCTTGAGTTACATTTAATCCCTTAGTGTTTGAAATAAAAAACTGGACCTGGCAGTCTTTGAGAAGCAATAATGAATATGTTATATGAGCTATTGTAAATAGAAGAGTAATAGTCATAATGTAAGATGGCATTCACATTTATTTGAACCTCTTAAAGGTGTTTACACAGAATTCCCTGCTAACTTGCTCCTATTATAAACTAGAAGGGGACATGGAAGTTGTGGTAAATACTGAGCATTTCTTTGTTTTTCTTCTACCATCTTGCTTCTTTTATTGCTCCTTCTATTGAAATCTTAGGATTCTTTGTCTCTTAGATATGCATGTTTAAATCCTGTTAATATCAATTTCATTGTGTGAATATTGTTAGTTTGCTACACAACTGAAAGGAACAAAGGTCCCTCTATAACTTCTTTGTTTTAATTCTCTAGGAAGGTGTTTGAAGATGGACAACTTAAAATTCCTTCTAATGTCAAGATCACAGTCAAAGAAGGGAGCCTATCATAAATCTATCCAAAAATTCTTTCTCTAATGACATATCATTGACCTCAGAGTCATAGAGGAGTTCAAGGTCAGCCAGTGAGACACTCACAGTGGTCAAACCATTTCTGACTGACTGACACTTGGTTTTTTTAACTTTTGAAAACGTGATTTCATGTTTATCAAACGTTGACATAAAGCATTGTGCACAATCTAGAAATAGGGACCTTATGCTATGGCTTTCTAATATAAATTTGACAGACAATATAGTGGCATCCTCTTTAGGACAGATCAGTGTCAAGGGGGCAGGAGGTCAAGAATGAACAGTCTTGCTGAATAGGTTTCAGTCAGAGAAGACAGGTTCCACGGAAAGAATGCCTCTCCAAATCATCCCATCTGTAGACCTAAGACCTTGCAACTCAGCTCTCTGCTCTTCTGTTGTTCGGCAACAAGGAGATAGAACAAATCAGCAACCTATGCACGTGTGACAAAGATGCCATGAGCTCATTTCTTAGTTTACAGTGACGGAGGGTCTGTATCGAGCTGTGTGTGAATGCCAAGACTTAACCCCGACAAAACAGCAGCATGTAAAATTTCTTTGTATGAATCTTTGTGCCTCAGAATTTAATTCTTTGCTCCTTATTACTAATCCTTCTTAAATGTTAATTATAATTTGTATGTAAAATGGTAGCTGATAAATGCCTCATATCTGACCACTTCCAGAAAGTCTGAAAGTGCCTTTAAACCTATTATTTTAACTTTCTTAAACTGCATAGCACATAAATGGATGTATACTCTTTCATTTATTGCTTCTAATTTCAAGCCTTCTTCTGACTGGCAACTGAAGGTTTTTTGTTTGCTTTGAAATTTTATGTTAATTACTTGAAAGAGTTATAATAAGACAGACAGAGAGAGAGAGAGAGAGAGAGAGAAAGGGAAGAAAGGTCTCAGTGGTTGAGGCTATGATAGACTGAAGCTAGGAGCTAGAAGCTTTTTCTGGTCTTCCATGTGGGTAGCAGGGGCCCAAGTGCTTGAAGTATCGTCCACTGCTTCTTCAGGTCACTGGCAGGGAGCTGAACTGGAAGTGGAGTAGTGGGATTTGAATTCACACCTGAATGGGATGGCATCAGTGCAGGATTTGGCTTAATCCACTATGTTGCAACACTAGTCCCAGGATCCAAAATATTAAGACTGTAAATCTCTCTCTTTCTCTCTTTTTGATAATGGGCTTGTTTGCATGAAGTTGTTGAATCTGAAGGAAATGAACAATATGAATTTGGGATGCCAGTTCAGAAACATATTGGTCTTTACATTAGGTTTAGTGATTCTTGGTACTTCCTATGTTTTAAAGAAATCACATTGAAAATTATTTATTCAGAAATGCAGTCTTTTGTAAAAGACTCCCTTGAATATAACATGTTCCTTGGAGGAAAAATAACCAAAGGCATCAGGATATTTTAATGTCTATTTTCATTATATAAACATTTCTATTAAAGTCACTTAAACTAACATTATTTTTCTGTTATGAATTGTGTAGGGATTAGTATCTTGTGTTAAATTATCTTTTTGTTGTTGTTGAACCTGTTGAAATTATTACGGGCATAATAATATTTTATCTCAAATATTTTAGCATGTGTGCTGTAAAAGCAAGGACACTTTCCTTGAGAATCTCAGTGTTGTTTTCTCAGTTTTTTTTAAGATTTATTTTATTTTTATGGCAATGTCAGATACATATAGAGGAGGAGAGACAGAGAGGAACATGTTCCATCCAGTGATTCATTCTCCAAGTGACCACAATGTCTGGAGCTGAGCCAATCTGAAGCCAGGAGCCCAGAGCTTCTTCCGGTTCTCCCATGTGGGTGCAGGATCTCAAGGCTTTGGGCCATCCTCTACTGCTTTTCCAGGCCACAAACAGGGAGCTGGATGGGAAGTGTGGCCGCTGTGACTATAACCGATTCCTATATGGGAACCTAGCACGTACAAGGTGAGGACTTTATCCACTAGGCCACCGTGCTGGGCCCCAGGAGTTTTAACATTAATATGACATTAATATAACTGTGTTTAAAATAGATTCTGCAATTGAATTTCAGCTTCCTCATAAATGCCTTTTGTAATGCTGCTTGGTTTTCCTTCCTTTTTTCCTGCTTCCCTACTCTCCTTCTCTCTTTCTTTCCTTTGTTCCTTCTTTGCCTTTCAATCCACAGTCCAATCAAGAAGTGGTATTGTTTATAATTGTTGAGAGTCTTCTGTAAGGTAGAATGTCCCTCTTCCCACTGTTATACGTTTAATCATCATCTTTGCATTTCTGAAGAGTTCAAGCCAACCATTTCCTTCCTATGTCTGTAAGATTTGTTTATTTGAAAGGTAGTTATATACAGACAGAAACAGATACAAACATACACACATGCAGAGAGAGAGAGAAGAGAGAGCTCACTATGGTTTATGTGCTGGTTCACATTCCAAATACCTACGGCACCTAGAGTCAAGCCATGCCAAAACCTTCTTTCTGGAGCTCCATCTGAGTCTCCCGTGTGGCTTGCAGGGACCTGAGCACTTAAAGCCGTCTTCCACTGCCTTCCCAGGTCCATTAACAGAGACCTGAATCAGAAACTGATCAGTGGAGGTTTCAGGCTTGGACTTGTGCTCCAATATGTGTCCAATACTAGCATCTCCAGCAACAGCTAGCAGGACTAGAACCAATGTTTGTGTATAGTTCTTTTGATTATAGTTTTATAGCATCCATTCAAAAATGTAAAATCATTTAAGAAGTTTCAAGAATGTGTTTAAACCTATTTTAAAGCTCATACAAATATGCTATTATTTTTTAAGATTGAAAAAATATAAGAACATAGTACTAAATGTAGTTAAATTTTGGTTTATGTCTTCCAAATCTTTTATAATTTCACGAGTATGTGCATACATATGTGTGTATGATCAGTCTGTGTATTATGAGGTACAAATGAATACATGCTTTTACACATAGATAAATTCATTTCTATAATTTGTATGCATTGTTCTGTGGCTAGTTTTTTTGAAATTAATAATAGTTTTGCACACATTTACCACTTTTAGTGGTATGGTTTTTGGTGTAATACTGTGTATCACATTTTATTTATTTTTTTCCTTTTAACCATTACATGATAGTATTAGTTTCTCAGGGTTGATTTGGCTAAATGGGGTTGCTTGAAAGAATTTTTTTTCATAGTCTAGATGCTAGAAATCTATAGTCATGGTATCTAGCTGGATATGCTTTCTCTCTGATGATTCTAGGCAAGAATCTATGTTATCTTCTAATGCCTACTTTTTACCAAAAATCCCTTATTGTCCTTGGCTTCTAGATGCATGCCTCCAGTCTCTTATCCATCTTCCATGTCCTTCATACTACCTTCTTTGTGTGCCTGTGCTGACACTGTTCTCTAAAGAAGACCTCAGTTATATGGTGAGTGGTCCATCCTACTTGAATATGATTTTAAACACTCTGCAATGAGAACATTTAAGTAAGATCACATTGTTAGGTGCTAATGGAGGACGCAATTCAATCTTTACATGTAGGTTTCTCTTTGTTTGCTACTATAGGAATTAGCACCATGAAAATTCTGGTATGTATGTCCTTTTGTACAGTAATCTTCAGATAGAGTCTCAGAAGAGCATTGCTGAAGTGAATGGTAAGTTTCTTAATAATTGCATGACCTTTTGCTAAATAACCTTCTCAAAATCTTTGGTTTATTTACCATTTTTAAAACACTGTACAACAGAACTTGATTTGTCATATTTCTATAAATATTTACTGAGTTATAACTTTTTAAATTGTCCTCTTCTTGGATAAAACCTACAACAAAAGGATGGGCAGAATATTTGTTGCTTTGGCCATGGAATACCTTTGATTGTTTCCCAAGCTTTTCAACAGAAATTCTTGTCATTTATTTCTGTAACTTCTCTAGAGGGACAAAAAAACAAAAGTAAAAAAAAAACCAACCAAACAAAAACCCAAAAACAAAACTCTAGTCCTTGTGTTTCAGTGGGAGACAAACTCAGTCCTTCCTCTTTCTCCTTTCATCTTTGTGCTGAGCTTTGCTCCAATACCAGCTCTGTTGCTTTCCTCAACTAAACATGTACACACACACACACACACACCTTTAGTGAGTAAACAGGTGAAGAAAAAAAAGTTTCCTAAGTATGTCTTTGGATATGAACAGGTTTTGAGGGTGGAGATTGAAAAAATGCTGTTTACACAAAGAGTTATAGGATCTCAATTAAACTTATAAAAAGATTATTATCTATTCTCTGTTTTTCTGAGTAAGCTTTTTCAGAGTCGTGTAGAAGTTTCACAGTGCAAAATGTCTTTTGAGTTCGGGGTTGTTGGTGCTTTTGGTGGGCGTGCACACATATTGTGGTATTTTGTCCTGGCATAGCAACTCTTATGTGTGACTTCCCCGTCTATATGCATCTGCACCTGTGTTCTATAGCTTAAGAGCTATTGCACAGGAGCAGATCTTTACATATCAGTTACCTGCGTTAAGTCTCCACAACTCTTTCTACCAATAGATAATTTCCTTCTGTTTTAGAGGTAAGACATCTCTATCTTCATCCTGGGTGACTCTGCATCTCCAACAGTTGTAACAGTGTATGGGTGGAGAGATCCCTGCTTGTTGGGTGCATCGTCTGCTCTCCATTTGCAGAAGGATGAGGTTAAGAACTATATTCTGCCTCAGGAACTCCTTTGATTACTCTTGTCATTGCTACCCATGTGCTGGAATATAAAGTAGAGAGGAGACTTTTCTACCAGTTTATCCTCTGGCTTTAATCATTTCAATTTGCCAGCTTGATTTGTTTTGCTTAACTCCGGGTCTGTATTTTATATACCAATTTTACCCTGTTTAGCCTCTGTGTCCTTATGACCAAAGGAATTGCCTTCCAGACTGTCTGAGCACTGGCTGCCTTGTGACTTTAATTTGTCTACTAGATGGCTTACCCAAATATTCACACTCCCCATATACTCCAGTGAGATGTGTATTCCTTGTATATATGAGAAACAGAGACAAAAATCCAGTGTCATTGTTTACTGTTGTATTACTGGTTCTTCCAATGGAGTTCATTTTTGACTGTTCTTACAAAGAAAGGAAATCAATTAGTACAATAACTCAAGCGACTTACTGCATTGATTAATCTTCAGATACACTGCAATGAAAAGAAAATCTACAAAATCAAAAAAATCACATCAAGTACTGATGTGGGTTGAACTGTATCCCTCAGAAAGTTATATTGTAGGGCCTGGCGCGGTGGCACACTGGTTAAGGTCCTCGCCTTGCACGCCCGGGATCCCATATGGGCGCCGGTTCTAATCCCGGCAGCCCCGCTTCCCTTCCAGCTCCCTGCTTGTGGCCCGGGAAAGCAGTCGAGGACGGCCCAAAGCTTTGGGACCCTGCACCCGCATGGGAGACCCGGAAGAGGCTCCTGGCTTCGGATCGGCATAGCATTGGCTGTTGCGCTCACTTGGGGAGTGAATCATCGGATGGAAGATCTTCCTCTCTGTCTCTCCTCTCTGTATATCCACTTTTCCAATGAAAAAATAATAAAAATAAATCTTTAAAAAAAAAACAAGTTATGTTGTGACCCTTACATTGAATACCCATGACATGGGGTCTTTGCAGATGTAATCAAGTTAAGATGAGGTCATACTAGATTAATGCACAAAAACTAGTGTACCTACAGGAGGCAATAGAAACACAGGGAGGAGAATGTCATATGGGACAGACACATCCATGCGCAAAGAGCTATCTGAAGACAGAAGCAGGGCTGACATTGTAAGCCATGTAAGCATGAGGACGAGTAGAAGCTGAAAGAGCTGAGTCCTCCGCTGGAAATGTGGCCCTGCAAGTGTATTCACTTTGGGCTTCAGCTCTTTAGAGTTGTAAGAGAATGGATTTCTCATATTTTCTGTCACTTAGCTTGAGGGATTTATGATATATGATATAACACAAACACTTGCACATAGTTTTGGGGTACCTGTATAGGGGACTAATACTGGTATTCCAGAAAGACACAAGAGTCTATAAAGTTCTGCCAACAAATTTTTTGTTTTGTAAAATTAATTTATTTAAAAGTCAGAGTTCAAGAGGGAGGGGGGATAATTATGGGGGAGACAGGGAGAAAGAGAGAGACTGTTTTATCTGCTGGGTCACTATCAAGATGGCCTACAGGGCTGGGGACCAGGCTGAGGTCAAGACCAGGGTTTCCTCTGGGTGTCCCACGTGAGTGGCAGGTCTACCACTTTTGCTAGGTCATCAGTAGTGAGCTAGATCAGAAGAGGAGTAGCAGAGATGCACACTAACACACATATAGGATGTCAGCAAATTCAGATTCAAATTTCTTGAATTGTTTTTAATTTTACTAACTTAATAATTTTATATGTTATTTGCTTATTGTAAAAAATATGCACACATGACTGTTGAATCCACATGACAATTACAGTGCAGTTATGGGTGAAATGGGGGGGGGGGCAGAATGGAAGAACACTATGCCGTTGGATTGGATTTCCCACACTGGGATAACCCAAGAAGCCTGGGATACTTTCAATCCACTGATACTTGTCTGTAAGGTAGGGTCTTAAAAGTCCAAGGTATACTTAGAAAAACAAAAAACAAATATTTTAAAACAAGTTTCCACAAGAAATGTATTTGGCTATGTTCATTTTTTAATTTTGAAGACATTCAAAAGAATTGCAGTGTACTAAGCTACTGAGGGTACTTAAAAAAAAAAACCAAGGAACATGGAGCTGAAAAATAGGTTTCTGTTGTTGTCAAACGGTTTTGAAATAGATTTACAATACTTTCTGAATGAACACTGTGACTGCTTACTAAAGGAGTGTATGTATGTTTTCCTACATTTACTATAACTTCTTACTCTTAAAACCATAACTTTTTGGTCTATATTTTATTTTTTTATAAGTCAGAAAGAAGGGGATTGAGAAAGAGAAAACAAGAGAGAGATCGATCTTCCACCTGCTGGGTTTTTCTCCAATACCTGTAACAGCTGAGGCCGGGCCAGCATGAAGTGGGGAGCCTAGAAGTCAGTCCTGGTCTCCCATGTTTGTGGCAGGAACCCAACTTACTGGAACCCCATCTGCTGCCTACCTGCTGGTTTACTCTGCAAGTGGCTTCAGTGGCCAGGGTTGAGCCATGCCAAAGCCAGGAACTAAGAGCTTCATTCAGGTATCCCATGTGCACTTGGAACATTGCTTTTGCAAGGCCATAATCACGGGACTGGACTGAGTGAAGCAGCCATAATAGCAATTTGCATCCATATGCAATGCCAGCATTGCAGGTGGTGGCTAAACTGCCTGTGCCAAAACATCAGCCCCTTGCCTTTTTTTTTGAAATTTATTTATTTTTATTGCAAAGTCAGATATACAGAAAGGAGGAGAGTCAGAGAGGAAGATCTTTTGTCCGATGATTCACTGCTCAAGTGTCACAATGGCCGGAGCTGAGCTGATCTGGAGCCAGGAGCCCAGAGCTTCTTCTGGGTCCCCTAGGCTGGTGCAGGATCCTGCAGCTTTGGGACATCCTCAGCTGCTTTCTCAGGCCACAAGCAGGGAGCTGGATAGGAAGTGAGGTTACCGGGATTAGAACCAGCACTCATATGGGATCCCAGTGTGTTCAAGGTGAGAACATTAGCTGCCAGGTCACTGCTCTGCCCTCCCCCCCCCATCCCTTAATTAATTTTAACAGGGCTTATATTTGTCCTCCTGCTTGAAATAACTAAAAACAGGAGCCCTGTGTAATAACCTAGTAGCTAAAGTCCTCTTCTTGCATGCACCAAGATCCCATATTGACGTTGGTTCGTACTTTACTTCCCATCCAGCTCTCTGCTTGTGGACTGGGAAAGCAGTGGAGAACAGCCTAAAGCCTTGGCACCCTTTACCCACATTGGGGAAACACAGAGGAGACTCTTGGATCCTGGCTTGTGGCCACCTGGGGAGTAAGCCAGCAGATGGAAGATATTTATCTTGGTCTCTCTTTCTGTAAATCTGACTTTTAATAAAAATAGGTAAATCTCAAAAAAAAAAAAAGAAGAAGAGAAAAGAAAAAAAAAAAAAAGAAAGAACTAAACTCAAAAGCCAAAACTGAACAAGGACTTAAAAAAAGTAACAGAAAGGACAGATACCTAAGTTAATGACATTCAAGACCCTGGAAATTACATAACAAAGATAAATGATCCCTGAGAGATAGGAAACAGAAGAGGTGAGCCCAAAGATTGCTCCAGTTTACTGACTTGGGACAGTTTTCAGATTGTGACCCAGGAAGGAAGAAGGTTGGGAGGCTCCTTACAGGGATGGAACGGAGAGTTCAGGGAGATCAGCATGGTTAGAATTTGCAGGATAGAACTCAGAAGAGATTAGGGAGAACAAGGCTTGCCCTAGAACACTTAGTATGGTAGCACATGGAGGTGAGGACACAGATTGGAGCTGGGGGATGAAGCCAAAATCATAATGGTAAGATTATAAAAATATTCGGTGACTGGGCAGCATATTGCCTCAACAGACTAATCCTCAATTTCAAGAACAAGCATCAATGACCTGGGAAAGTTATGGAGAATGGCCAAAAGCCTTGAGACCCTGCACCCACATGGGATACTGGGAAGAGGCTCTGGCTCCTTGCTTCCGATGGGCTTAGCACCAGCCATTGTGGCAATTTGCATAGTCAAACAGTCTCTCTCTCTCTTTTTCTTTCTCCCCTTATCTGTCTTTGCAATAAATAGATCTTAAAAAAATTTCCAGTGGTCAAATAGATGCAATTCTTAATTTCTTGGCTCAGAAAGTTACCCAGCATGCAAGGAAGAAAATACTATGCAAAATATTGGGGAAAATGAATCAAAAGTGATTTGGGGAAAATCAAGATGATGGAATAATGTAAGGACATGTTTAAACAGACAGAGAAATATTAGCCAGTGTGAAGCAGAGAGGGCACATTCCAAGAAATAGGAGAGGACAGAACAATAGCAGTACCCAGACACTGACAGACACAGGAAAGCAGCGAACACAATGGTGTGGTGTTGCAGTGAGTGGTACCCCAGCAGCATCCAGCCAGTGGTGATCTGAACTCCACCAGCAGCTGGAACTCCATCAGCAATAAAGTGGGAAGGGATGTTCACCAGAGCTCAGGAGGTAAACCCAGACAAAGAACTGCTTGTCCTGCTGGTTTGTTTGCTTTGACCAGGAGCAGAGACAGCGTGGCAGGTCCCAGACAGGCAGTGCGGGAACAGGGCAGATTTCACAGCCCAGTTCACCTCTTAGAGCCAAATTAGGTGCCATTTTGTTTAAGGAAGCAAGGACTATGGACAGTACTGTGCATGCATGGAGCTGGCAGTGAACTCATTCCTGACTCAGTGAACTGCAACAATGTGGCATCCTACAGGTTCCACCCGGGACAGGACCAGGTAGCCCTCAGACCTGATGGCCAGCAGACCAAGAACTCTAGTAGTGGCATGTCAGGTGCCATTTCTTACAGTGTGGCAAAGAATTTAAGACTGCAGGGGACAACAGTGAGCTGTGCATGCACTGAGATTGGTGAGACTCACTGAGCTTCATGGATTGCACTGGTCCCACAGGAAAATAATACTAACTATGGCATCGTACGGGTCAATCCTGGGACCTGCTACAACCAAAAGTGGGAGAAAGGTTGTGCATAAAACAGTATAGCCTTAGCACAGTATCACAGGAAGTAGAGACTGGTGAGCCAGGAGCTGGGGCTACAGAGACCACGGTGGAAATCTAATGAAGAACCCAGACCTGGAACTCGCTGGAGGGAGTGGCACAAGTTACTGTAAACAAAGAGCCATGTATCAATCACAATAAGTAAAATCGCATTGTAGACCTGTGGGTGACACAGCTTGGAAACCAGCCCCAAGGAGATGAATCTGCTAGCCAGATATATAATAACCAAGAGCAAAAGAAGAGACAGAGGCATAAGAATATTACTGAAGACTTGGCTGCAAAGGAGCAAATGCCTTTGCCAACCTCAGAGTTAACTGAGGAAGACATCGAGAAAATGGGGGATACAGAATTCAAAACACTTGTTATAAAACTTCTTATCAATAATGAGAAGATGTAAAGCACACATTCAAGGAATTCAAGGAATATGTCACACTGGAAATGAATCGAATGAAAGCTGATATATCAGAAATGAAGAATACAGTGGAGCAAATTTACAGTACAGTGGAAAGTCTTTGAAAATGAAACACAATTCTTCCACAAAAAAAAAAAGTTAAAATAATTTGCCTCTTTCAAACCTGCCCTACAAAGGATACTTCAAGATGTTCTCTTGACAGAGAAGAGGAATAGCACCCACCAAAACAAAAGGCAAATGTGAAGAACATCCCAGTAAAATAACAACACAAGACTAAATCAATGGACAATCTGTTGCTAAAATGACAGAACCAAATTACCACCCATACATATCAACCTTGAATGCAAATGGCTTAAACTCATCAATTAAACGTGATAGATTAGTAAACTGGATTAAAAAACAAAACTCATCTATTTGTTGCCTACAGAAGACACATTTCACCAACAAAGAGCAGTGGAAACTGTATCTCATGGATTTTAATCTTTTTTTTTGTTAATTTCATCTCTTCAAACACTTTCTTCTGATTAAATTCTTCCATGAACCATAGATCATACAGTAGCATCATTTTCTCCAAGAAGATTCTTGATATTTTTTTCCTTTCTTCAGCGACACATTAGTCATTCAATAGCATGTTACCTAACTTCATGGTGTTTTAGTTTCTTTTTTTTTCCTTCCTGTCATTGATATTGTTTTGTGGTTTTTCATTTAAGGGGTTGTATAGTAACTGTGTAATGGAGACTATCATTGCTAGCAGCATGTTATTTAACTCATGACATTGTAAATTTCTATTTTTCTTCCTGTGTTTAATTTTTGTATTGTGGCCTTTCATTTAAGGGGATGCATACTGTGTAATGGAGACTGTTATATCCAGATGTGAGGATACAATGCAGTATGCATCTCTACTTTCCGAAAAAGATGAACTCCCAATGAAGCTGTTCTGTTTACTATATCTTGACACTAGGATGCTGTACTCTGCCATTTTCTATGTCCACAATGATGGATATGAAACTGTGCATGAAGAACTATACAATATTAATGATATAGGGGAACTCAGTGAGGAGGGAGGGAATTGGGGAGGGCATAAAGGAAATCCCAGGGTCTATGGAACTGTATTATAAAATGATAATAATAAAAAGCAGTAAAAAAAAAAGTGACCCTGATGTGAAACAGCTGTTAACATTAGCACACAAGGCTATTTAAACAGCTATAGAAATAAAAACAAAGGAATGGTAGACTACAAATATATATTACATTTCTCGCAAATTTCAGATAAGAAAACATCAGTGTTCAAGGTAAAAAATATAGTGGCGATAATAGTGGCAGACTAAATATCAGAAGAAAAGAAGGAAAAGGACACATCTTCAAGAAACCACATATACATATAATGTAAGTGCTTGAAGGAAAGGGTGGAGGATTCAAAAAAAATTAGTTGTGTTGAATATAGATGAGCTGAAGTAATACAGAGGTGCAGGTTCTTATAATCGCCTACTAACAACCACATTCCATTGCATGGCATTCCAGGCCACCATTGCATCGCATATTAATGTGAATAAGTCATGATCACAGATCCAGGAGCCTAAGTGCTGTGTGCCAAGGAGGATGAAATGATCTTGTGCATTTCACCTTTTCCATAGGCTGGGATTGTGATGACAAGTGGAGCAGCCAACCTTGATCATCTTGAGCTCAAGAAACTCATCAACAATGAAACAAAAAACCCAGTTTGAAAAAATGGGTTAAAGGGACCCGGCGCGGTGGACTAGCAGCTAAAGTCCTCACCTTGAACATGCCAGGATCCCATGTGGGAGCTGGTTCTAATCCCGGCAGCTCCACTTCCCATCCAGCTCCCTGCCTGTAACTTAAAAAAGCATTTGAGGACAGCCCAAAGCCTTGAGTTCCTACAGCCATGTGGGAGACCTGAAGGAAATTCTTGGCTCCTGGCTTCGGATTGGCACAGCACTGACCTTTGTGGTCACTTGGGAAGTGAATCATTGGATGGAAGATCTTCCTCTCTGTCTCTCCTCCTCTCTGTATATTTGACTTTGCAATAAAAATAAATACATCTTTTAAAAAATGGGCTAAAGGATATGAATAGGCATTTTTCAAAGGATGAAATAAAAGAAACATGAAAAGATGCACATGAAAAGATGCTCAGGATTTGTATCTGTCAGGGAAATGGAAAGAAAATCTTCAGTAGGATTTTACTTAGGTTGGGATGTCTATCATCTGGCGGCCAGTGGAATGGCTCAGTTACCTAACCTTCACCTGCTAGCAGTGGCATCCTATATGGATACAGGTTCCTGGCTGCTCTACTTCTAATCTAGTTTCATGCTTATGGCCTGGAAAAATAGTAGATAGGTCAAGTTCTTGAGACCCTGCACCTGTGTGGGTGACTGACGAAACTCCAGAAAGGATAAGGTTGAAGTATCATGCTGTTAAAACAGTATATCAAATACAGGAAATTTGTTCCTTTTTATCCAAGGTAATAAACTTAAATCATTATGTGGTGACTAGTATGATCATATCCCATTGTGACCCTGCCAAGAAATTCATTCACCTTAAAATCATCCAGCATTAGTCATGGATGCTCAGACATTGGTCAACTGCCTCCTGTAGCTATTGGATGCTGGCTTCTTTTCCATAGAGTATTTTCTTCACAGAATGATCTTTATTTTAGAAACTATGATATTGCATCACTACAAGTAGATTATGTCCGCCGTGATAGGGACTGACATCATTGGTGACTGCACTAACATAGTATCATTATTCTTTTCTCAATTAAAAGTTGTTCAGTTGTCATAAGTAGAACACTTATAATAAACAATTTGTAATTGTTTAAAGTTTTGTCCCTGAGAGAACTGTCATTTCAAAAATATGTACAGAATCAAGAATACTGCTTTCTGGAACAAGAGTAAATATTTTATAGTAGTTTTCTTTAACCTTAAGGTCACATTTTTTCATATCATCTACATTTCAAAATTTGAGGCCAGCGTTGTAACATAGTGAGTTAAGGCACAGTCTGCCATGCTGGTACTCAATTCTGGAGCACTGCTTGCAGGCTTCGCTACTTTGCCTCTGATCCATCTTTCCATTAACGTGTCCGGAAAGGCCCAGGTGCTTGGGCCTCTTCCACCAATGTGGAACTCTGATGGAATTCCTAGTTCCTGATTTTGACCTGGCCCAACCCTGGCTGTGGCAGGCATTTGGGAGTGAACCAGCGGATGGATGACCTCTCTCTATCTCCCTCTCTTCCTCCTCTGTGACTCTACCTTCCGAATAAGTAAGTTAAAAAAATTTGAAATCCATTGTGAAAGCATTGACTTGTGGCCTTCATAATTTTCATAATGAATGACCATTTCATATATGACTAAGATGTTCAGTGTCTAGTCAACCATTTCTTCTGGTATTTATTTATTCACATTGTGATGATGAGTTACGTAGTTGAACCATAGCTTCCCTGCTCACTCTTGTTACTTTGCAAATTCCTGGGCATCACACCTTCAATGTTTTTTTTTTTTTTTTTTTTTCTGGTAAATGTATAATCTGTCTCATGGTGGGATAAAAGCTATGTGCCCAGTAGGTGGCCTTTGGTTTCTCATTTAGTGGCACAGTAGGTGTAAATTAATATATCACAGCACAGCTTTTCGGAGGGCTTTGATGAGGCTGTGCCAACAGCTGGTTTGCAGTAGAGAAAAGTCTCTTTTAAAAGAGCAACCACTTTGCTCTTGTTTCCAGATTGTGAAGATTTCCCTCTCGGGTGTCGAGTGTGTTTCACTGTTTCTCCATTTGTGGAACTTTCATGGGAAGTTTGAGAGAAATTCAGGAATTTCAGGTAAGAAGTTACTTTTGCATTACTAATAATTAGGAAGATAACTTTTCATTGCTGAGACTGAAAAGTGTGTTTTGGGGGAGATGCTAATATAAGAACTGGTAAATATCTCCAAGCTACTTAGGGGGGTATGCAGATATACTAAAGTTTAAAAAATTATATTAGGAAAAGGAACATGTGGCTGTTACAGAACATCATTAGAAGTAATTAACTTTATTTTTTTGAAAACGCTTTAAGGACTATGTTTGCATATACCACCCAGAGCAGTTTTAAAATACCACCAAGATTCTGGAAATTACACATTTTGTCTTCATTACCATTGAGGTGACAGCTTCCAGACTCCATAGCTAATGCCTACTCAAAACCTTAATACTTAGGTATTCTACTTCAGATATGTAATTTTAAAGTATTACCTGTACAATTAGGATGAACACGTAGAAGGACAAGGGTCAAACAGAATGCGTGATCCACATTTCCTAGTGTGTTAGATAACTGGTGAAAGTGTTTATTTTTGGAGTACAGAGTAGCTCTGAAATAAGATTGGGCAAAACCGGTTATTCCTTTTCACTGTTCCTGGAAGTATCAGTTGGTCCAAACCTGTGGATAGTTATTCAGCAATAGCACTAGCCTTTCGCCAGCAATTCTGTTACTAAAACCTCTTTGGGCTAATAAGCCAAATTATATATATGTGGATATTGATTTCAAGAGCTTATAAGTTAGAAATGTGAAGTAAGTTAAATATTCATTAATAAGGAATTGTTAATTTATGGTTCAGTCACATGCGCAATACATTTAACTATTACAAAAACTGAGATTTTGATTTGTATAGCAACATGAAATAGTCTGATACATATTGTTAAGGAAGAAAAGATAAGGCACAAATAAGAAAGACAAAAAAAATAAAAAAAAAAAGAAAAGAGTAGGCAGAACAGCAAGGCCGTTGTGTTTCTACGTGCATAAAATAGTTATTTGTGCGTCCGTATATGTCTCCACAAATTTCTGTCATGAGACTCAGGAAATGACTAATTTTATTTTCAGAGAGTGACACTAGTGTTTAAAGTTGAGGGAGATTTTATGTAAAATATCAGATACTCAGATGCAATTTTTTGTAATAAAAATTATATTAGACATAAAATCAAATTATTTTTACAGGGTGCCAGCTTGCTAATAAAGTGACTATGGAGAAGAAAAACAATAGAATAACCTATTTTAAAAATGCTTGTTTATTTATCACAGGATCATTACATAATAATATCATTCAAGTAGAGTACCTCGGAGGAATTGATTAGATAAATTGATACTTAATAGTTTTCTGTTCTTTTTGAACTTATTTCTTTTCGTTTGATTTCGTTTGATTTTTTTTCTTTTGTAGTGCCAATTATTTGTCCTAAGTCTTTCTTCATATAGATACACTGTTTTACTAAAAAAAAAAAACCTGCACAAATTTAGCAGGAGTGATTTGGTATGATTCCTTTAAACAAGGTTGTTACAAAATAATAAACAAGTGAAACAAACTAACAAAAGCCAAACCCAAATTTTCCTTCTGGCAAATTTCCCATTATGAGTGCCAGGAGATGCATGGGTGGGGGTGGGAGGGAATGCCTTCAGGATTTGCTGGAAGCTGCCTTGGTGGGGATCTGGGACTGGCCTCTTCCCTGTTTCACTTAATTCTGCAGAGAGCTGGACTGCAACAAACAGCTCTGAGAGGGATAGCTCCTCTCCAAGAGGCCTGCCACCCATCACCTGGGTCATACAAGGCTTTTCAGAACTGATTCTAGTTTAAGTACTTTTTGTTAGAGAAATATTTCTCAATACTTTTAGAATTAGTTTTGGAATGTGTTGAGAAAGAGGCAAGTACAAGTCTTTCTATTTGTCAGTCATTCAGCATCCTACTATCCAGAGAGTTGTTGGTGTAATGTTGATGTAACATTGAGCATTTTTGTCCCTCTAAGACTTAGTTGTATTGCATGTATCATCTTCCATTTTTTAATATAAATTAGCATATGTGTTGCATGATATTGTTAAAACTTTCTCAACATGTAATTTTCGGGCCCAGCACGGTAGCCTGTGCACCAGGTTCCCATATGGGCGTTGGTTCATGTCCTGGCTGCTCCACTTCCCTTCTAGCTCCGTGCTTGTGGCCTGGGATGGTGGTGGAGGACGCCCCAAGGCCTTGGCACCCTGCACCCAAGTGGGAAACCGGGGAGGTGGCTCCTGGTTTTGGGTGGGCTCAGCTCCGGCCATTGTAGCCACTTGGGGAGTGAACCAGTGGATGGAAGATCTTTGTCTCTGTCTCTCCTTCTCTCTATAATAGTCTGATTTTCTCATTAAAAAATAATAAATCTTAAACAATGTTAATGGAAAATGTGTATAAATAACCATTTAATTTTCATGGATGCTTAATATTCTACTCTGAATTTATAATTTGCACGAACATTAATCTAAACTTAGATGTTCAATGCCATTAAAACAATTTAGTCAGTATGAAGAATGCCACTACTTTCATTCCATAATAAGACTTGCAATGCCCACTTTTGATTTTTTTCACTTTATGCTTTTTAATTTTAAAAAATCAGTAATTTTAGAGAGATTAGGGTTTAAGTATAGGGATGTGTAAGATGATCTGGACTGATTTGAGAGTTGTCACGCCAGTGTTTGGAATGTCCATTTGCCATATCCAAGTCTTTGAGTTCAAGTCCCAGCTCTGCTTCTGATTCAGCTTCCTGCTGATGAGCCTCCTGGAGGGCAGTAGGTGGTGACTCAAATACTTGATTCTTCACCTCCCATGTGGGGGAATCAAATTCAGTCCATTAAAAATAATTGAACTGGGCCGGTGCGGTGGCCTAGCGACCAAGGTCCTTGCCTTGAGCACGGTAAGATCCCATATGCACACCAGTTGTGATCCCAGTGGCTCTGCCTCCCATCCAGCTTTCTGTTTGTGGCCTGGGAAGGTGGTTGATGATAGCCCAAAACCTTGAGATCCTACACCCGTGTAGGAGACCTGGAGGAAACTCCTGGCTTGGGATCGGCTCAGCTCCAGCCTTTGCGATCATTTGGGGAGTGATTCATCGGATGGACCTCTGTCTTTCTCTTCTCTGTATATCTGACTTGCAATTAAAATAAATCTAAAAAAAAAAAAAAACCCCAAAACAAATCTTTGTTTAATTAAAAAGAAAGAAAGAAAAGTAATTGAACGTGCTGGCTCAGTGACAAAATCCTTGCTGTGCACGTGTCATGAACCCCTATGGGTGCTAGTTCATGTCCCGACTGCTCCACTTGTCATACAGCTAGGGCTTGTGGCCTAGGAAGAGAGTGGAAGGTGGCCCAAAGCCTTGGGACCCTGCACTCGAATGGGAGACCCTGAAGAAGCTCCTGGATCCTGGCTTCAGATAGACTAAGCTCCAGCCAATGAGGCCATTTGAGTTGTGACCAAGAAGATGGAGGATCCTGCTTTCTCCCTCTGTCTCTCTCTCTTTCTCTATCTCTACTCTCTGTAAATCTGCCCTTGCAATAAAAAAAAGCTTAAAAAAGTAAATAAACAAAACTTCTTTTATTACTTACTACAAATATTCTAATTTTCTATAAAAATTGTAGTAAACCATGAGTAGGCAAAAGAAAAAATCATTATTGCATCATTTAGAAGTAATATAATTAAAATGTGACACAGCTGTTTCCCTTTAATTTTGTCTTTACCCAATGCTATGTATTTTATGGAAACATATGTTCTTACAATATTCTGTTCCATTACATATAAGTACTGTGGGTTATTTAAACATTTCTTTAATGTTAGATAAACTTAAGTAGCATTAAATTTTATAAATCATGCCATGTGGATGTGTCTTTTATGCTCATTTTATTATCTACAAATATCAGATTATTCCTTCTGCATAAATGCCTCGCAGTGAAATTGCTCAATCATTGGACTGAAGATTTTTATACACTTTGATTTAGGTGTTCAACTGCTTCACTATAAATAACACAGATTTTCTGCAACATTTAGAAGCATTTTAAAAGGATTTATTTCTCTGAGAGTTCCTTTTATATAAAGGTTTTTCTTCCAGGATTACTTCCTCTGGGCCATACTCATCTTCATCCCTTTCATTATAGTCTTGTTTTCTGTTTACATTTATGTTCATTTCACTCTAATGGCAGGATCTCTCTGCTAGCAGCTGTTCCCACACATGCTTGGCCATTTCTTCTGTAAGCCCACGTATGGATTCTAATTCCACCTCCAGCATTGTGATTTTTTTTTTTCTTAAGTGTACTGTTGGTCATTGGGAGACAAGGATACAACATGAGTATACACTCTACTGTCTATGTGAACAGAATAGAAATGCCCAGGATCAATCACCAAAAGACGTTGAAAGAAGTGATGTGATTGGTCACTGATTTTGGTGCATACGTGCTATTTATGTAGTGATTTGTGGACTGAAGAGCCAGCAGTGAAGTTTGTACTTTATGCAATTACTCACATTCATATATTGTGGTAACTGAATTTGGATCATGTTGCTGACACACAATTGCTAATTAATGCATCCCTGGTAACTGAAATTCATATATGTTGGAACTAGTTCAAGTTAAACTGGACTACATTCTTTGACTAAAGTTTAATAATATAATTCTCTTTGAGTTTTTGAAATTTGGGGGAAAAGTGAAATGAATATCTAAATATCTTGCTCAGTTTGCATGCTATTTTCTGAGGTATTAGAGTCAAATGTATTTCTTTATGCACTATCTAAAATTCTTACATTGTCTCACAATTATTATTATTTTGTAATATGAAGGACTGAGAGGCACATAATGTGGAAGGATTTCAAGTAGTGTCTAGACATACTTTATATTTCTACATTGTACATTATTAGTTAAAGCAAAATATACTAGTTTTTAAATTTCGAAATAATTACCAAATCACAGTCTGTAGGAGACTGCAAAATTGCACTTTCTTCCATTGCTTACTTCCTGTGAAACTACTGTTATGATACCGAAGTCAGGAAAATGGGCTGCGCAGAGTGCCGGAGAGGGTTCCTTTGCAGGTTGGTGTGCCCACGTCCTCTATCTGAGTGCCAGTTCCAGGCCCAGCTATTCCACCGCCGTCCAGTTTCTGACTGATGAGCGTGGCTGACAGCAGATGATGGCTTAGGATCACATGAGAAACCTTGAGGGATTTGTGGACTCCTGACCTCATCGGGGTTAGCTTTGGCTGATATGGGCCTTTTGGATTGAACCAGAACAAAGATCTCTTTTTCACACCACCACTCTGCCTTCCAACTAGATGAAAATAGACATTGTTTAAAAACCAGGAAATGACAGTGCATATGTACAGTTCTGTCATTTTTACCATATATAGACGGTGTTGTTCACCACCATAATCACTCTGGAGCTCACTCTCCTGTTACCCTTCAAAGCTATATCCAACTTCTACCCCATTACTAACACCTGGCAGCTACTAATATGTAACTTTTCAATAATGACTAGAAATTTGTCCCTTCTGACTGCCAAATGGTATTTTGTGGCTAGTGCTGTTTCATGTGAGTGTTAAAAGTTAACACAAATTGTATAATGCTGTTTTATCCCTTTGCCACTCTTAGAAAATTCAATAATACATCCGTATTGATGGTTTCACCTGTTTTGTACAGCACTATAGAATTTTCAAAATCTGATCTGAGAATCATTTAGCTTGTAATTTATATCTGTTTCTGCCTGTTGCCATTGGCTGAAGTATTTTTTTATGTATATCATATTGCATTTAATTTTCCATTTTTCTATTGCTTTTTTTTTTGCTTTCTATAGGTTGAATTTTTAGATTTTTTTTCTTCTGCCTTTTGCTTTGGATACTATACATTTTTTCCAGTTTTTTTTTTAAGTTTTTCAGGATAGTTAACTATAATATACGTACTTATTTTAAAAAGATCTTTAAAAAGTGCAAAAAGCTTCAGAATGTTATAGGTATTCTTTGATGCATCCTTCAAATGGTCATGTTTATGTGTTTTATTTTCATTTTTGTTTTACTTAATACTTTCTAGTTGTTACTACTGTCATTTTTTAATTTTTTTAAAGATTTATTTAATTTTCATATAAAGTCAGATGTAGAGAGAAGGCAGAGAGACAGAGAGGAAGATCTTCTGTCTGATAATTAATTCCCCAAGTGACCACAACAGCCGGTGCTGCACCGATCTGAAGCCAGGAGCCAGGAACTTTCCTCCAGGTCTCCCAGGACTCACCAGGTGGGTGCAGGGTCCCAAGGCTTTGGGCCATCCTCCACTGTTTTTTGAGGCTACAAGCAGGGAGCTGGATGGGAAGTGGAGCTGCCGGGATTAGAACCAGCGCCCATATGGGATCCTGGCACGTTCAAGGCGAGGACTTTAGCCACTAGGCCACCGTGCCAGGCCCATTTTGTTTAGTTTAAATGTTCCAAATTCTTTGTTTTCCCTTGTTTCCTGCCTGTGGTTTCCTTCTCACTCAGATTCATTTCCTACTAAGTCTTTTGATGCATTTTGTGAGTGGCAAAAATTTGTCTCAATCTGAATGAGTGTGTATATTTTTAAAGGTTTGTTTTCATTTATTCAAAGTACAGATGGGACTGGGCCAGGCTGACACTAGAATTCAGGAACTCCGTTTAAGGCCTCTCATGTAGATGACAGGAACCTAGTCTTAGGCACATTTTCGGGAAGCTAAATCAGGGTAGAAGTAGGACTTGATTCCTTGTTATGATACAGAATGTGGATATCCAAAGCAGAAGCTTTTACTGCTACAAACAAAACTGGCTCCTGATCAAACAAAGAGAAAAATAGAACCATATACTTCTATATGATTATCATGTAGACTTAACAATTTGAATCAAATTGGTTCTAGATGAGGTATACTGAAATTGTTTAACTTTTTACTATGTGTGCATTCTCTGTCCACACACACACAAACACACCCCACACACATATAGATGTATGAAAGATCTTCCATCCACTGGTTCACTCTCCAAATGGTCCCAGTGGCTGGAGATAAACCGATTTGAAGCCAGGTGTCAGGAAATTCTTCTGGGTCTTCCACATCGGTACAGGGTCCTAAGGCCATGCATGCTCTGTTGCTTTCTCAGGCTATAACCAGGGGGCTGGATGGGAAGTGGAACAGCCAGGACATGAACCAGTGCCCACGTGAGATCCTGGCGCTTGCAGATTGAGGGTTAGCTATTTGAACCACCACACAGCCCCCTGATATCTTATTTATTTTCATTTATATCCTAGCAGTTCCTTTGATTTTGAAGATCAGATCAGCTTGTGTGTGTGTGTGTGTGTGTGTGTGTGTGTGTGTGTGGCCAGAGAATGATACGAAAGAAATTAATCACAAGTCTAGAGTTTTACTACACTAACTTAGAACAGCTTTGCATTTTTCTCTGTTATATGTTTCAAAAATTTTAAAGTGAACCATGTTTTCTTTTGTGGCAAAATTTAAGTTAAAATCTGTCTACTGCAGCATTACACAAGCTGAATCATCATTTTTTCAAATAAAATTTAATCTTTTGGAGAAGCAGTTTCATTTCTTATTTCCCAGGCTTTGGATTGAGTTCGTATCCTTCTGTAAGAAAGTAGACTTACTAATTTCATGAAGAATTTGTTTTTTTTAAAAAGATTTATTTATTTTTATTGGAAAGTCAGATATACAGAGAGAAGGAGAGACAGAAAGGAAGATCTTCTGTCTGATGATTCACTCCCCAAGTGAGTGCAATGGCCAGTGATGTGCTGATCCAAAGCCAGGAGCTAGGAACTTTCCTCCAAGTCTCCCACGTGGGTGCAGGGTCCCGAGGCTTTGGGCCGTCCTTGACTGCTTTCCCAGGCCACAAGCAGGGAGCTGGATGGGAAGTAGAAGAGGAGAAGCTGGGATTAGAACTGGAGCCCATATAGGATCCTGGCGCGTTCAAGGCGAGGACTTTAGTTGCTAGGCCATCGCGTCAGGTCCTTGTTAAGAATTTCATTTCTAGCTCTCTGCAGTGCATGAATTGGATACTCCATTCCTTGTCCCTGGGTAGAAATTTGAACTTCAGCCTCTAGCCTCTGTGGCTTGTCTATAGCTTTCAAATGACTCTGTTTTGTAAGCTGCTCCCTTGGGCTTCTTTGGCACCTTGATGTTTTGTTTTCATTCAGTTGGCATCAGCTGAATTAATGTATTTTTGGTGCTTTTAAGTTGTCTTTCTTTGGGAGTCTTGCATTGCGGTGTATCAGGTTAGCAACCACTTGGCAACACTGGCATTTCATGCTGGCTTGAGTACTTGCTGCTCTGCTTCTGACCCACTTTTCTGCTAATGTACCTAGGAAGGCAGTGGAAGATGATCTGAGACCTTGGGATCATGTCATCCATGTACAAGACCAGGATGGAGTTCTTGCCTCTTGGTTTCCACCTCATCCAGCCCCTGTAGTTGAGTTGCCACCATCCAGAGAATATCCCAGCAGATGAAAGATACCCCTCTCTGTCTCTGTTTCTCTATGTAGCTGTACTTTTCAAATAAATATTTTAAGTTACTAATTTAAATCAATAAATTGTAAAGATTTATTATATATTTTTTTTACTTAAAAGAGTTACAGAGAGAGAGAGAGAGGAGAGGTCTTTCATCTGCCAGTTCACTCCCCAAATGACCATAACATTCAGGGCTGGGCCAGGCCAAAGCCAGGAGCCTATAGATTCCTGTGGGTCTCTCGTATGGGTGTAGGGGCCATCTTCTACTGCTTTCCCAGGCATTTTAGCCAGTCTGGAACTGGCACTCACATGGGATGCCAACTTTGCAGGTGGAGGGGCAGACCCCTATGCCACAACACTGGTACTTCTAGAATCACTTGAAATATAAAAGGCTCCAGAAGACCAGAAATATGATGACTTTATCTCTTTTAACCAACCAACTCAAAATCTGGAATTCCTAAGGCAAAAATTAGAAGAGGGGACAATATTATCTCTACAATTAGAGAATTTTGTGGTAGGAATGTTTACGTTATTTGAACCTCAGCTTCCAGAAAACCAAGCATTATTTGAGAAGGAGAATGAAGTGTGACTTTTGAGAGTTAACCTGTGTGGCTGTTCTATGTGTTAATATTGCTCTATTAGAAGTTATTGTTCATAGTAGAGAAACTTCTAGCTACTCATGAAAGAGCTAAGAATAGGAAAAGGTTTTCAAGCAATAATAAGCCTTTCTTTTAGTCACAACTCTCAGATGCACATAAGTTTTTGATCCTGGTTAGAAGGCATAACCCTATGAGTGAAAAATTAGATTCCTTACTTTTCATTTGCCTCACTGTTTTAAAAAAGCAAATTTACATCTTCTGTGGTAGGCTTAGAAAGAGCTGCAGTTATCCTGTTCTTTCAAGAAGGCAGTGGTTACCCTGAGTCACCTGGGTTCCATCTCTGGGCAGTGGTGACAAATGGGGACTTGGCGTACAAAGATCAAGTGCTAGGAGTATGGGGTCAGCTGCTTTACATGACACTTAATGGGACTGTCATTTCTCAGGGTCCTCAGCCCATGGCGGGGTGGCGACATGGTGTACCCATCACTAAGGTGCCCTGTCTGGCATCTCAAAGGAGCTCAGTCATTCCAGTGGAGCCATGTTATTAGAGATCTAATTGCCATTGTCTAATAAATTCTTTTGAGGTCTTTGTCTGTTGGCAGCCTGAAATATTCAATGGATCAAGCTAGAGGCAGCTATTTAAAAATGTAATTGTTTCGCAGATTTTTATTTCTTCAGTTCTGAAACACTGTTATGAATTAATAAACAGCATTCAGACAAAATAAGAATATTCATCAATAATACAAGGTTTTCTGTGTCACTGGGGGCATGGAACCATCCTACAATGTTGATAGGAAACTCTGGGGAAATAACATACACTCCCACCTTGGATATTCTGAATCATGTTTAACTGGAGAATTTTTACCCTGGATGAAAATGCTTTTATTCATATGTGGTTTCCAATACAGTTTATTTGAACTCATCATCATCCTAAGTTTATTTCAGGTTATTACTTTCTGGCTTGCCTTCCAAAGCTAGCTAGGAATACACAGTGGACTTGAAAATAGCAAGTCCATTTTTGTTTATAGAGATCAATGATGGTTTTGTCACCACCTAGGACAGTAGAAAATAACCTTCTTGAGACATCTGGATGTTCCCCAAAAGACTGGCCCATAGCCAGCAAACATTGAGCTCTAACGATTTCTCTAAAGTGGCTCTTAACTGACCTGATTGACAGCTCTGGGCTTGCCCAATGACACTGTTGTTTGAGGGATTCCATGCTTTTTTTCCCAGGTTTTCTGGTGTCACAAGGGGACAAACCCCCGTGGCACTGGCAGGCCCCACCCTGTCAGAGGGCTAAGACCTGGACTAATTCATTGCAGGGCAGTTTAATTAAACGGCACCAGAGTTGTTTCCCTGGTAAAATAAGTGTGGGAAGAGAATGTGTGTCAAAAGGGACATGCCCCTTACTGTGTGTGCTTTATTGTTACACCGCAGCTAATATATTGTGGGAATTCCATGGAGTCGATGATAAACTGTATTATCGAGCGCCATAAAATAGGCGTTCTACTAGTGTAGGTTACTGTAGCTTACAATTCTATCAATCCTTCTAATTTATTATATTATAGCTGTATGTGAGGTCTCATAAATTTATTATAGCCCTTTCATCTAAAAAAAATCCACATGCACTTGTTTCTCCTCTCAAATAAAACCTTTTATTATTTGTTGTGTCTGTCTCTAAAAATGTAATAGTTACTTGTAAGAAAATACAATTACTGGCTGAGACATGTAAACTGATTTTGACGTGCTTTCTACACTTTAGTTAAAAAAATCTGTTAAACCATGCTAATTGCTACATGAGTAAAAATACAAGGCCATGAAAACCTGCTGGAATTTTTTTTTCTTGCAGTTTTGCGGCAAGAAGTTCTCATAACATTTTGCTCTTGTTGTCGTTTGGTTTATAATAAATGTGTTTATGTGGAGTACTCTTAGCCCTTCATTGTTTATATAAGTAGCACAGAGTTTAATATTGGCTTCCTACCTCCAGTGCCAATCACAATGCCGATACAAAAGAACTGGAAAGGAAATTCAGTGAAAAATTCTCTTATTTCTTTGTTGTACAAAGCTTTATGCAGTGTCCATCTCTATATTCACAAATATATTTATTCTTGGCTTTATTATTTATCATCTGTCATTGCACACAGGCTTCATTTGTTATTTAAAAGAATAAGGATGAAACGTATGCAGAAGTCATCTAATCAAGTTATGAAATTTTAGTAGCTCCTTGTAGGTTGTAGTTCTACTTAGTTTTAGAAATGAAAATATTTCAAATTAAGTGATTCCTTGGGCTTTAAAATATGTTAAGATTCTGTGGGCTGGCATGACAAAGACAAAAGGTAAACTGAGCTGTAATTCCTATTCATTTCTGATCAGAATATGCCCTGTGTTGGCTGTACTTGAGGAGCTCCAGCTTTGCAAGAGTTGAATTTGAATTAGGCATCCTAGCATTGTTTTCCTAAAGCCTTAAAATGTTCTGTGTTTAGCTAAATAAACTCATGCTTCTATATGCAAATGAAGATAGATTTGTCATTCTTCATAAGAAAAAAAAAAATAAATGTCTTAAGAAATTTGCCCAGGGGCCTGGCACCAGTAGCCTAGTGGGAAAAGATCTCAACTTGCACATGCTGGGATCCCATATGGGCACCAGAACTGACAACCTTGGCAGTGTCCCTGCCTTTGCTTGTCCCACCTTGATTCTCCACGTGGGAATACTATCTTATCATTTGAAAGATCAATGTTCTTGAGGTGTTAGGTGCACTGGAAAAAAAATTAGTTTGGGAATTTATCCCACCTGGATTGGAATCCCAGTTCTGCTTTATAACAACTGCCAAAATAAGAAAGTTACTTAATTTTTTTGAACCTACACTGAAAATTGTGCTAGGTAGAGGATGCCATGAGTTGAGGTGACTTTTGGCACATAGTAATTTTTCAATATTAGCTGCAGTTGCCTAACCAGGATCATCTTTCCTTCCAAGATATAAAGAATAACATGGCAAATCCTCCCATTCAGAAAATATCTGACTGGAAACAATTCCAATTATTATTAATGTGTTTTCCTTATTTATTTGAGAGGCAGAAAGAGAGTGAAAGACCATCCACTGGATCACTTCTCTAATACTGGCAACAGTAAAGGTTGGCCAGGCTGAAACCAGAAGGCAGGAATTCAAACTGGTTCTCCCATGTGGCCTGCAAGGGGCTGTTTTCATTGGAAAGGCATAGTCACAGAGAGGAGAGACAGAAAAAGATCTTCCACCTGTTGGTTCACGCCAAATTGCTGCAGTGGTGAAAGCTGAGCTAAACTAAAGCCAGGAGCCAGGAACTTTGTCTGGATCTCGCACATGGGTTTAAGGCCCCAAGGCTTTGGGCTGTCCTTTACTACTTTCCCAGTCTACAGGAAAGACGCTGGACTGGAAGTGGAGAAGCTGGGACTTGAACCAGCAGCCAGATGGGATCCTGATGCTTACAAGGGGCTGATTGGCAAATTGAGCCATCATGCTAGGCCCACCAAGTGCTGTCTTAACCATTAGCCTGAAGCTCACTCTGAGAGCATTTTTGGTATGCTAAATCCACATATCACCAGAACAAAATAAAGTGTAAGTTGTAGAGAAAGCAATCTCTTGCTATTAATCTGCCCTGAAATTTTGATACTTCTTCCTCTTGCCTGCCATATTTTTTGAATGATTGAAATATTTCTGCACAAAAAAGCGGAGAAACATGTTTTGAGCAATATTCCACTTTTATTTTTAAATTTCATTTTAATATATTTATTTCATTTTTGTATGCTCCTGGCTTTGGCCCTAACTTGGCTCCTTCTGTTGCAGGCATTTGGGGATCTCTGTCTTTGTTCATCAAATAAAAGAAACATAATTTAAAAAATGTTTAAGTAGAATTCATATAAGCAATATTTATAGATTTAAACACCTTGTTGACAAACTAGTTCATACTGTTTACTTAGGAACCTAGATAAATGAAACGTGCTTCCTTTTGAGTTGAGATGAAAGCATAAGTTTTGGGCCTTGCTAGGTACGGTGTCACTGAGAAAGGAGAAAATTTATTTTCCATGTTTATGCTGTATTATGTGATATTCAGTATGTATAATTACAGTGTTAATAATTCAATGGATGTTTTATAAATGATGTATGAGCTGCTAACTTTGCTAAGATTTTTTCGAAGAGAATATATTCTTAACTCTGAAATGAAATAAGTAGGTGACAATTAATTGTTTTACTTTAACTTAAAAACATTTCTATGTAGCACCAGGGCATAGTGTTTATTTATTTATTTATTTATTTATTTATTTATATTTTATTAGATAGTCAGTTATACAGAGGAGGAGAGGCAGAGAGAAAGATCTTTCCATGTGATGATTCACTATCCAAGCAGCCACAACAGCCAGAACTGAGCACATCTGAAGCCAGGAGCCTGGAGACTCTTCCAAGTCTTCCAAGCAGGTGCAGGGTCCCAAGGATTTGGGCCATCCTCGACTGCTTTCCCAGGCTATAAACAGGGAGCTGGATGGATGGAAAGCAGGGCTGAAGGAATATGAACCGGCGCCCACTAGGCTACCATACCAGGCCCACAGTATTTCCTATGGGTAAACTTTAAATCATATGGAATTGTTAGGAGGACAAGATCACTGTATATTGTAGTAAAACAGCAGACCATACAGAGAAGGTTACTTCTTAGCAATGTAGGAAACAGTGTTAGCACCAATGCCTTATTTTCTAAAATAGCTACTTGGTTTTCTATCACTAATAAGTCCATTTTAAAGCACATTGTATTTTGCCAAATCAACAAGAGCCACATTGTTTCAACTTGTCCTACCATTATTTTGGATGTTAGTTTGCTTCTGGCTTCATATATATTATTGAACATTTGGACAAGATGATAGTTGCAATCAAATTGTTTGTATTCTTAAAACTTTTCATGGAACTTCTATGCGTATTAAATCTCAATAGCCCAGCTACTCCTTCCGGTACTTAGCCAGAGTAAGAGGGATCAAGTGTAGGCAGAGGGCTCAGCAAAAGGTTGGCATGATCTGTGATCTGCTTTACTGTAAAACAGTTATGGGAAATACTGTCTAGGATATTATCAGACAATTATGTACAACCCTGACGACCCTCCTCTTCCAATATAAGTGTAAATCTGGTACAGCCTGTGCTTTGAAAACTTTAAAATTTACTATATCCATGTCTTAAGGAAAATTAAATAAAACTATGAGTTTGTCAAGTAAATGAAAGAATATTTAAGTGGAAATGTTGCTTTGAGTGAGATTTGCTTCCTAACAAGTTCTATAAGCACTAAAATCTTCCTAGTTATTAGCCAGATCTTGCAAGTAAAGCCACATGTCATATTTTCCTTGGTTGTGAAAGAATTCATTTATATCTTGAATAAATTTGCGGCAGCACATCATTGATAACAATTGTCTAAATTAATTTTTAAAAGATCTATTTATTTTTATTGGAAAGGCAGATTCACAAAGAGAAGGAGAGACAGAGAGCAAAATCATCTCTCTGTTGGTTCAAAACCCAAGTGGCTACAACTGCTGGAGCTAAACTGATCTGAAGCCAGGAACCAGGAGTTTCTTTTGGGTCTCCCATGTAGGTATAGGTTCTCAAGGCGTTGGGCTGTCCTCTGCTGCTTTCCCAGGCCATTAGCAAGGAGCTGGATGGGAAGGGGACATGAACCAGTGCTTATATGGGATCCCGGCACGTGCAAAGTTAAGGTTTAACTGCTAAAGCATTGCGCAAAGCCCGTCATGTTTACTTTGATGTGAAAACATTTAGAGTAATTTAAACAAGAATCTAGGATGAATAAAAGCAAGAGAGGAGAACAAACCTAAGAAGCAAGCTTGTGATAAGTGATCAGGGAGAGGAGGTGGAGGTGGTTGTAATTAAGATCCTCATGAAAAAGAGGAATGAAAATTGGGAAGATAGGGGATGTTGGGAATGTACGTATGGGGTGAGAGAGAGAAAGAGGGAAGGAAAAAGAGATAGGAGGAGAAAACAGAAGGGAGAGTGATCAAGAGCAAAAATTTTCATAGGATAAACACGTGTCCTGTTGCTTGTCCTTAAAGAATTATTGATTTTAAATATTTTATTGATTTTAAATGTATTTATTTAAAATATTTTTCTATGTGCAAAACATTCACTATCAGAGGAATAAAAAGAGAAGCTGTGGAATATAAAAGAAATAGCTGGAAAAGTTTCTGCTTTTGCAGTGTTTAAATTTTGTTGAACAGACAGCAAATGGACAAGATGACTTAGGAATAAATAAAATCTATATACTGTGAAGAAGTGCATTGGAATCGTTGTTGGGTGGTAATGAACTATTCACCCATTGAGTTTTAGTGTCATTTATCAGCCGTGCTTGGCATATAAGACACAGGTCAATAGGTCATGTTCAGGATAACCAATGTGTTCATGGGTGAAAGTTATGAAGAGAAAGAAAATCCTGATTTCAAGTAATTGATATCCAATTCAATGTTCAAAAAGTTGTGACAAATTCAGAAATAATCTGAGTAGAACATGGCCTGAGGCAGTGGAATTTGGTAGCAGTTTCTCCCCTCGTCATTTTTAAGCAGTATAAATGACAATGACTTCATCAATCATTTCTCCTTCCATTTCCCCTCCTTCCTCTTGGCTCCTTTCTTGAACAAGCGAGCATTGTTATCACTGCCTTTGAAATGGCTCTGCCTACGAAATGCATTACCTGTGTCACAGGCCTCGTTGCTAGTGACTCACTTCCTTTACCACGTGGCATGTACCTCTGTGCTTATGTACATGCCTGGTAATTTAGTGTAGTAAAAATCCCATTATATTATTTACCATCTTAACCACTTTAAATACACAGCAGTGTTAGACGTGTTAGGTACATTACTATTGCTATAGAACAAATCTCTGGAATCTGTTAAGCTGCCAGGATGGAGACTCAATAACCATTAACTCTCTCTTTTCCCTTAGTAACCAGTAACTCTCTCTTTTCCTCTATGCCCTAGTAACAGCTCCTGATTTCTTTCCAATGTAAGTATATGACAACTTCAGGTACCTCATATAGGTGGAATCGTACAAATTTGTCCTTTTGAAATTGAAATTATTTCCATTAAAATAATGTCTTGAGGGTTCACCCACAGTGGAGTGTGTGAGAGGATTTTCGAACTTGCTAATGCCACATAATAAGTGTTCCACTGACTGTGCACACTGCATTTGTTTATCTGCTCAAGTCCTACAGTGCATTTGAGCTACTGTGATGGACAGTGCCGCTGTGAACATAGGTGTGGAGACATCGTCCTGAGATCCTGCTTCCAATTGTTTTGGAGAGATTCACAGTGGGGCTGTTGGATGATAGCAAGTCCTACTCTCAATTTTTAGTGGGACATTCCTAGTGTTTTCCATAGTGAATGCATCACTTTATTACCCCACTAAGAGTGATCAAAGATTTCTAGCTTTTGCACATTCCTGCCAAAACTGTTTTCTGGTGTGTGTGTGTTTATGGGAGCTTTGCTAATAGGTGTGAGACTGTATAGCACTGCTGTTTTGGTTTGCACTTCTCTCATAATTATGAGGTCGAGTATCTTTTCATGTGCTCACAGATCATTTATATATCCTCTTTGGAGAAGTGTTCACTGAAGTCCTCTACCTATTTCTTAACAGTGTTATTTGCTTTCTTATTACTGAGTTATAGGGAGTTCTGTAGGTTGACTTTCTTTCTTTCTTTCTTTTTTTTTTTTTAAGATTTATTTTTATTGGAAAGTCAGATATACAGAGAGGAGGAGAGACAGAGAGGAAGATCTTCCGTCCGATGATTCACTCCCCAAGTGAGCACAACGGCCGAAGCTATGCCGATCCAAAACCAGGAGCCAGTAACTTCTTCCAGGTCTCCCACACGGGTGCAGTGTTCCAAGGCTTTGGGCTGTCCTCCACTGCTTCCCCAGGCCACAAGCAGGGAGCTGGATGGGAAGTGGAGCTGCGGGGATTAAACCGGCGCCCATATGGGTTCCTGGTGCGTTCAAGGCGAGGACTTCAGCCACTAGGCCCCACCGCCGGGCCCTTTCTTTCTTTTAAGATTTATTTATTTTTGTTGGAAAAGCAGATCAGATTTGTAGAGAGAAAAGAGATGAAGAAAAATAATCTTCCAGTCACGAGTTCACTAAAACCAGAAGCCAGGAGCTTTTTCCTGGGTCTCCCATGTGGGTACAAGGTCCTAAGGCTTTGAGCCATCCTTTAGTGCTTTCCCAAGCCAAAAACAGGAAGCTGGATGGGAAAAGTGAAGCACCTGGGACCTGAATTGGCACCCGTACAGGATCCTGGTGCTTGCAGGATGAGGATTTAGTGCTGAGCCAATAGGCCATGCCCTGTAGGTTGGCTTTCTATTCTACAGTTTCTCTCCTTTAAAAAGAAATCTTTAATTTTGAGATTTATTTATTTATTTTTGTTTTTGTTTGTACTTTTGGCATGACACCAAAAAGTCATTGCCAAATCCAGTATCTTTCTATGATCCGTTCAAAAAGTACTATAATATTGGGTCTCATATTAGATCTGTTATCTGTCTTGGGTTAATCTCCGTAATAGCATGTTGGATAAGAGGTCAACATCATTTTCTCAGTGTGGAAGTCCAACTTTCTCATTACCATTTGTTGGAGAGACTTTCCTTTACCTTTTAGGATGTCTGATCCCTTTGTGGAAGATTGTCTAACCATATAGATAATTTCCAAGTGATGAGGGTTTGATTTATTATTTTTTATAAAAATTTTACAACAGTATAAACATACTTCAAAGGTTAAAATATGATTTTTCCCAGGCTAGTGATATTTGGTATACTAGTTTTGTTGTTACTGTAATGAAGTATTTGAGTTTGGGTATCTTATAAACTTAAGTAGTTTATTTTACCTAGTGGTTCTGGAGGACTCATGCTGAGGGACTGCATCTGGTGATGGCCATCTCCCTTAAATGATGTCAAAACTCTAGTGAATGGTCCGATACACTGTCGCAGTGTTGGGCAGCAGTAGCAAGTTGTAGCTCGCAGTCAAGCATTTCGCTTTCATTGATTATGAAGGTAAATAACCAATACAGTATATAGAACTATGTTGCTAATCCATGATGTTTGCTTGATTATGTATATTAGGTACATTTTCAATTTAAGAATATAATTCCACTATAAATAAAGAAAAATATCAGTTGTGATGATTCATTTGTGGATTTTCACTCTATTCTAGAATTCTGTATGTCTATTTTAATGCCAGTACCACAGTTTTATTATCACTTTATATTTTATCACAATATTAGTGTGATATCTCCAACTTTGTTTTCTTGTTGATGATTTCGCCCCCCTGTTTTTTTAACAATTCAAGTTATCTTAAGATTTTAAAATGGGGCCCGGTAGTGTGGGCTAGCAGCTAAAGTCCTTGCCTTGAACATGCCAGGACCCTATATGGGTGCTGGTTCTAATCCCGGCAGCTCCACTTCCCATCCAGCTCCCTGCTTGTGGCCTGGGGAAGCAGTGGAGGACAGCCCAAAGCCTTGGGACCTGCACCCATGTGGGAGACCTGGCTTTGGATCAGCATAGCACCAGCCATTGCACTCACTTGGGGAGTGAATCATCGGTCGGATGATCTTCCTCTCTATCTCTCCTCCTATCTATATATCTGCCTTTCCAATAGAAATAAAATAAATCTTTAAAAAAGAAAAGATTTGAAAATGAATCTTATAATGGCTTCCCCTCCCCAATTTTGCAACAAAATCCATTGAGATTTCAATAAGGATTATGTAAAATCTGTGGATTGTTTCTGTAAACATGAGATGTCTGTGCTCTAAAAAGTCTCTAAGTAATGTTTTATGGTATTCAATATGTTTCATTTCTTTTATATTTTTAAAGACTTTATCTCAAGCATTAAAGATTTTAATGCTGCTATAAGTGGGATTATTTTCTTTAAGATTTATTTATTTTTATTACAAAGTCAGATATACAGAAAGGAGGAAAGATAGAGAGGAAGATCTTCCATCCGATGGTTTACTCCCCAAGTGACCACAATGGCTGGAGCTGAGCCAATCTAAAGCCAGGAGCCAGGAGCTCCTCCGGGTCTCCCTCACGAGTGCAGGATCCAAACGCTTTGGGCCGTCTTCAACTGCTTTCCCAGGCCACAAGCAGGGAGCTGGATGGGAAGTGGAGCTGCGGGGATTAGAACCAGTGCCCATATGGGCTCCCGGCGCATTCAAGGTGAAGACTTTAACTATTATGCTATTGTGCCGGGCCTTTCACTATTGCATATTAAACTTTTAACCCCCTACCCCGAAAAGGACTGTTTCCTCTTTCACTTCCAGGATGTGCTTTATTCTAAGCCTGGAAATTTTATCCTAATCTCCATCTTTCAGTTCCCAGCCTCACATTTAATTTCCTCCAAAACACCTCTCTCAGATGGATTTGGTGTCCTATGTCTACCCACATAATATCTCATACAGGTATTGTTGTCTCTACAAAGAAGGAAATGTAAATTGAGAGAGAGTTGCCCAGTGTCACATAGCTGTAAGTATCACAACCAGTCCCTAAATCCAAAGCTTTCGGCTTTTACTCAGGACTGAGTGATTATTTCACATTATACTTTTATATCCATAATTTTATGTGATCAAAAATATACTTAGGTAAAATCATTTTCTGCTTTATGAAAGTTTCACCCAGACTTAATGCTTTTTTTTTTTAAAGATTTATTTTTATTATTTTTTTATTGGAAAGGCGGATATACAGAGAGGAGAGACAGAGAGGAAGATCTTCCGTCCGATGATTCACTCCCCAAGTGAGCACAACGGGCCGATACTATGCCGATCCGAAGCCAGGAGCCTCTTCCGGGTCTCCCACGCAGGTGCAGGGTCCCAAAGCTTTGGGCCGTCCTCGACTGCTTTCCCAGGCCACAGACAGGGAGCTGGAAGGGAAGCGGGGCTGCCGGGATTAGAACCGGCGCCCATATGGGAACCCCGGGCGTGCAAGGTGAGGACCTTAACCACTTGCGCCACCGCGCTAGGCCCGACTTAATGCTTTTTTATGCCCCTTGCTCCTTGGCTATGTGTTTAAATTCCCTCTCAGATTCACCAGGGAGTTAATCCTAATGGTGGGGTTGGTGTTCTCTATTGAACTGATTGATTGATCACATGTTTATTTCTCCTGGTAGGCAGTGAGTGCCTTGGTGAGAGAGATTTGTCCCCATCCCTTCCTGACCTCAGTCACTACCACAGTGATCAATGCAGAGCACAGTCAGTGTATTGTAAACCAGATCATGAAAACACATGTCTGTAACTCCTGCATATCCACTTCTTATAATTTTTATATTTCCATGAGATCATGTAAATTGTCCAGCTTATGCTCAGGGTAAGGGGTTACCTCTCTGTCCCGAAAGAACCATGCCCAGGCAATCCCAAGACCTTGCTGTTGGAGCTAGGTTCCTACATCTCTGATTGCTGTATAGGAGTGTGATATCAGATTTTTCTCTGTTCATATACTGTCAAGATGAGATTGCAAGGGCTAATTCTAAGGGTTAGAATTTTTTCTTCATTATTTGTGAGTGGTGTGATTTGAAAACACCATACAGTCATTCTTAAGGACTTTCATGACTCATAGTATGGATGTAGGAGCTGGTAGTAGGCTGCTGTTTGAAATTCCCACATCCCATAATAATGAGCCTGGGTTCAGCTGTCAGCTCCTGTGCTTTTGATGCACAACCTGGAAGGCAGCAGGTGTTTCACACACTTGGGTGCTTGTTATCCATATTGGGTAGTCTTAATCAAGGAGTACTTAGAGTTTCAGGTTTGTGGCTTGAGCCTGGCCCAGCCTGGGCCAGCCCTCATGGCTAAGCCCATTTGGAGTGTGAATGGGGGAGATCTGTTTGTGTCTGTCTCTCTGTGTCTCTCTCTGCCTTTCACATGGGATGAAAATCTTGGTAATAAAATTCTAAAGAGCAAAGTCTCTGTAAACTTCATTGTTATGTCCTATACAATTGATTGTTTTTCATTGCTTGTGAAATGTCATTGTATTTTATTCTCTATTTCGTACCTGGCAATACACTAAAAATCTTTGTGGCACTTAAAAGTTTTTTTTTCAATTTCCTAAAACATGCAAATGCTGAGACTTATTTGATCAGAATATTTAGGGTTAAAGCCCTAACATTAGTATTTAAAAAAATAATTTAAATTGTTGCAACGAAGAGCTCAAACTTTGGCATAAGTTATAATGTTTCTACAATGTTTATGCATGCCTATTGGGTGTCATAAAAATTTGGGAGACACACACCAGGACAAAATTACATTGATAAAATGTATAAAGGGCACATGAGGGTACTCTAAGTTTGTAGAATGTTTTGAAACCCATACAACTTTTTTTTTCCCACAGTACATATTTCTGTGATCTTTTTAGAGTCTACACATGCATGGAGTTTATTTATTTTTTGCACTCAAATAAACTTATCTTTTATTCAATTTTTATTCAAACCTTTTGAGGCTTCATGATAAATTATTTTAAAACAATGCCTATGAAAACAATGACAAAACAGGATCTCCAAAGCAAACAAAAAATAAACTATAAACCCCTGCCAGCTATAAATGTAACTTGCAAAGAATAGAAAGGAGTCATTCTGTTTTGCTAACCCAGATGGGGTGACATTGAGGGAGTTGTTAGTTGGATTCTCTGAAAAGTTGAAAATCTATGATTTTCTTTTTTTTAAGAAGAGAAATCAATGATGGAAACATTTCTGAGAATAAGTCACTAAAACCAATCAAAATGTAGTATGCTAAATTCAAGGAAGTAGCTAAAGCAATGTATTCATCAGTATAACTTGAAATATTAACCCTTTGGAAACTACAGGTATCTATTTAGTGTGACATGGAAAAGGGCTATCAGATAACGGAGCCCATCCTCAAGGGAGCCTCCTGGACTGTGTCTGGTCCCCAGATAGAGGATAACACACTCCTTATAGCCCAAAGGCCATCCTCTTAAGTACTGCCTTGGCAGGCATCCTGGAAAATGCTAGTGCTGTCAGGGCTAAGTTACTCAGAGATCTCTATTGGACATGATAAAGCAAGCAAAACAAAACAAAACCAAACCCTCCACACAGGAACAGCAAACAATCCAGCATGGCTGTAGAAGGATGGGCTAGTGAAATTGACATAGAGCATCACATTTTTCGTGCTGTGAGATTCAAAAGGAAAAAAGAATGCTTTGAGCTGAGAATCTAGCTTCTTGCTTTCGGTGATAGCGTTGAGCGACAAGTGATCCAATAGGTCCCGCTTTTGAAGATCGTGATTTTATAAGCAATGGACGTTTCACGTATCAGTAACCCGTGTTGCACGGGTTTAAGGTGATTGCTGACAGTTATTTTGACGTCTGTTAACACTATCCTTGTTTGAAAATAAATCTGATAAATCGCTGCTGAAAATAAGAACCTCTGGGTTTTTAATTGTAACAAGAACACAATTGTCAGTACGCTGACAAAAAAGGGAAAAAAGCTAAAAAAAAAAAAAAAAGAAAAGAAAAGAAAATAGATCAGTATTTTCTGGACTTAACTGAGTGGTTCGGAATAAAACTGATCTTGTACATATTATTAATTTAAAAAGTGATGGCTGGGCCCGGCACGGTGGCGCAAGTGGTTAAAGGTCCTCGCCTTGCACGCCCGGGATCCCATATGGGCGCCGGTTCTAATCCCGGCAGCCCCGCTTCCCTTCCAGCTCCCTGCCTGTGGCCTGGGAAAGCAGTCGAGGACGGCCCAAAGCCTTGGGAACCTGCACCCGCGTGGGAGACCCGGAAGAGGCTCCTGGCTTCGGATCGGCATAGTATCGGCCCGTTGCGCTCACTTGGGGAGTGAATCATCTGATGGAAGATCTTCCTCTCTGTCTCTCCTCTCTGTATATCCGCCTTTCCAATGAAAAAATAATAAAAATAAAATCTTTAAAAAAAAAAAAAGTGATGGCTAACTCTCAAGGAACTGAAAGGCCCTGCTGGGTCACATACCTTTTTCAAATTTTATTTTGGAGTCTTTCTCCCATTTATATTTGTTTGTTTGTTTGCCTGTTTGCATAGAAACTCCATCATAACCACTGGTTAGGAAAAATAAAGATGCATCTTGCCATAGGTTTATTACTTTCGGAACTGGTACTGTCAAAAGTTGTTTCAACCATCTTTGATGATATACAATGAATTGTATTCTTTCTTAGCCTTGTCTATTCCTTTGTTTTGTTGTTTTGTTTTACAAACATACAGATCCTCAGTCACAAGTTTTATTTATAGAAGCGTAAATAAAATGTGTTCTAGTTTCTCTTATGGTTTCTTTTTTCCAGCAGTGGCTGAAATAGAAGTATGTTGTTTAAGTTATTTTGAATTTTTTTTATTAAAAACTCACTTTCATCTACTTTGAACACTAGAGAGAGAGGGAGAGAGAGAGAATTCACTCTGATTCTTCAAATGCATGCAAAAGTCAGGGCTGGCTGACTTACCGCATCGCTTATGATCTCCAGGTTGCTTGCCTTTGGGTTAGAGTGCATAAGTTATGTTCTTTTGATCTTTCGCGTGTGTTGAGTCTTGTTTTATGGTCAGATATGTGAGCATGTGTATGTATCATGCCTATCATTATAGAAATAACTATCAGGTAAAAAAAGAGTAAATTTAAAAAATCTTCCTATAGGATATTTTGTGTACTCTAACATTTTAATAATTTCCCTTCTTAACTCTTTCCATATATGCCTTCAACTTATGGCCACATGCTTTTGTTAGCTCCAAAGGGCATGCTTGAAAGTTATTCCTGGGGAATCTCTTGGTTGTTTGAGCAGAATTAAGAGGTCCTCTGGAAGAGACTGCTGTCCATCTTGGAGGCAGAGGCAGAGGCGAGGGCTTGAGGTGGGGGAATGCAAGCATTGGCTCTGAAGAGCAGCTCACCTGCTTGCCTGCTGTGCCAGGATTCAGAAATAAAGGGCCTGTGTCATTGGATCCCAACTAAGGATGCCTAGAACCGCGCTTCATCTACAAGCACAGCGATTGAGTTTACAGCCTTTGGTTTATAGTTTGAGTGAAGGATGTCGCGGCATATTCAGAATCTGGACACTTTAAGAAGCCTATAAAGGAATAGATTCCCAACTTTTAAAATATAGACAGAAATTCGTACCAAAAAGGAACATGCTGTTATAGGACCTACTGTTCATAGTTCATAACTTTATTCCTCAATATTGTTCAATAGTTCATTTTTTTCACTTTTCCATTTGAGAAATTATTATTTGAAAATGGCAGAAGGGATGAATGAGGAAAAAAGATGTAATGCTATTAGGATAACAATTTCTGTATAAATTCAAGGTAGCACTTTAGTTAAATAAAATTGAAAATCATGATGACTTATGAAACAAAATGATGCAGTACTACTTTCTTATAATATAATTTTAAAAATACTGTGTGTTTAATAACAACCTAATACGTTAGAATGGTTTTTGGTTTGGTTTAGTCTAAGAGGACATGGAGAAAATCATGACATAAAGAAAATATATTGATTGACACCAGCATTTCCTACAGCTATAGTAAGAGATATTTGAGAACAGGGACCATCCTGTAAGATAAATTGTTTCAATCTTCCTATGAAGTTTTTTCACATTAAAATGAACATACAGGAAATTGATTCGAGTTTTAATTTACTTTTCACCATAATTACACACATGCCATATTCTGAGTAACAGATCTGTTGGCATCAAATAACTAAGGGTGAAAGTTGACACTATACCCGCTGCAGTGACCATCTGTGGGAACTCCTTCCAAATTTGCTGGCTTGGTGCAGATACAGGCAAATGAAAACAATGAAAAAAATAAAACCATGTAAAATAAAGACAAATTTGTGGATGCACACAGTACTTTTAGTCAACAACTTATAAAAGTAAATAGTTCTCACTAATCTAAAAAAAAAAAATCATAAGTAAAAAAATCTCCCTCAATGGAACATTTTTATTTTTTAAGTTTTAGATGGTATTTATATGGTTGATCAGTGTGGGAAGGATTGAGGGTTAGGGAAGAGTGGGTGTAATCATTGTTCCCAAATTTTCTATTTCTTTTTCCTGTTTCTAAGGGGAGGGGGAGAGATAAGGAGAGAAGCCATACCCAGTCTCCCAACTGCCCCTGTATCTGGGAATGGGGGACGTCCACTTGATCTCAACCTAGAGTCCCGATGTGATGCATGTTCTGATGGTTCTGCCCAATTGGTTTTGATAGTTCTGAAATGTCAATTTTGACAATCCATTGGCTGACATAGTCAACCTTAGAATCTCCATTCATTCAGATATTTGCTGTCATTGCTTGGCTAGGATAATTGTTCAGTTTGTTCTGTTCTCCTTCCTCTACTATGGTACCAGATGTCTTCTGCAGGCCCAATTGTCTGCCATTTCCTCTGGATCTGGGCCACCCATCCACTACTCTGTCTTTTCCCCTGAGGAAGACCAGTTCTCATAGGTGAGCAAAAGGCCCTGGACCTGGCAACCCAAGTCCTGCCGGTTCCTCTGCCCCTAGGCTCACAGACCAACACCCACCACGCAGGTGGGCCCAAGGACCTGGGCCAGGCATCTCAGCAGTGCAGATAGGTCCAAGGACCCAAACCAGCAGATTTGGACCCCATTGCACCCCATGTACATAGTGCTCACGGACCTGGCACCCACTGTTCAAGCAGGTACGAGGATGCGGGCCAGGTGACCTGGGTCCTGTAGGACCCCTGCCGCTGGGGTTAATGGACCCAGCATCCACCATGCAGGTGGACCCAAGGACCCGGCCTGGGCAACCCAGGCCCAGACAGAACCCCCATCCCTGGGGCTCATGGACCCAGCATCCACAGCCCTCAGACTAGAATGGCTTGCCTCAACTCTGAATCCACCAGAGGGTACTGTAGCTTGGTTCAGCCCACCCTGCCTCCAGTTCCAGCTCCTGCTGGTGGGAGCTACGGCCTACCCAGGCCCAGCTAGCCCCTAGTCCCGGCTCTAATGTGAACTGGCTGGCTGAACTGGCCATTTCTACACCCTATCCTGGTTCTTAGATTTGCCAGTGAATGTTATGAATTGGCCCAGCCTGGCCTGCCCCCAGACCTGACCCACATGTATGCCAGCAGGTACTGTAACCTGGACTGTTCTGGGCTACTCCTTGCCTTGGTTCTTGCACTCACCTGCAGTTGCCGAAGCTTCTCTAGCAGATCACCTCCTGGTGGCAGATATTGCACATGCTGGTGGGTTCTCGGCCCAGGTTGACTTTGTCTACCTCTTGTCCTGGCAGGAACAATGACTTTGCCCAATTGGCCCACACCCATTCGGGTTTTTACTGGTGGCTGTAACAGCCATACATGGTCCACACAATTCTCATGTAGTTCAACAGTAGTTGAGACCTAGCCCAGCTCATTCTACATCCACATTGGCTCTCATGAGTACCAGTGATACTGGAGTCTAACCCAGTCTGGTGCTCCCCAGACCCAGTCTACACCCATGCCAAAGAAGACTTCAGCCATGTCCAGCCCAGCCAACTGCCCATTCTCACCAGTGGGAATCCCAACCCAGCCGGGACATCCCTTTAGCTCACCAAATCAAATCTGTTCTTAGCCATAGATCTTGTGCATGCCAATGGAGATGTTGTTCCACATGGGTGAACACACACACTACCTCACAGATTTTGTCCCCAGACCTGATTCACTCACATGCTGGTTAGTGTCATGGCATAGCCTCTCACTCATTCTGTGTTCCAACTCTCATTGGTGGATACCATGATCTTGACCTACCTGGTAGGCCCCCAACCCTAGCTTTAGTAAGTGCCTGTGAATGGTGTTTGGTGGTCATCAATGCTAACTGACCCCAGCTCTGACTTCCCATGTGTGCTGGCACTTTGGTGTGACCCTTAAAAGTCATCCTATTCCCTGCTCTAAACTGCTCAGTCTCAGCTCCTCATTTAGCTACAAGTTCAGTGGCCCTGTCCACGGAAGTCCCTCAGAAGTCATTCCTCACCTGGACATGAACATCAGGTGCCAGTTCACCCCCACATGTGCCATCCCTCAGACTGCCTATTGGCCCACACCCCCAAGTCCCTGGAGCTTGCCAGGGCTGTTCAACCCATAATCTCACTGGCTCTAGCCACGTGATGAGTAGGGTGGAAATGCCAGGTCTTGAGCCTAGGCTGTCTGGGATCCAGCCAGCAGCCACAGCTACGTGGCAAAAATCCCAGGTCTCAATAATTGCATCATTTTATTTTTTTTTTAAAGATTTATTTTTATTATTTTTTCATTGGAAAGGCGGATATACAGAGAGGAGAGACAGAGAGGAAGATCTTCCATCCGATGATTCACTCCCCAAGTGAGCGCAACGGTCGATACTATGCCGATCCGAAGCCAGGAGCCTCTTCCGGGTCTCCCACGCGGGTGCAGGGTCCCAAAGCTTTGGGCCGTCCTTGACTGCTTTCCCAGGCCACAGGCAGGGAGCTGGAAGGGAAGCGGGGCTGCTGGGGTTAGAACCGGCGCCCATCTGGGATCCCGGGCGTGCAAGGTGAGGACCTTAACCACTTGCGCCACCGCACCGGGCCCTAATTGCATCATTTTAATTGAAAGAAAATCCGTTAAAAGAGAATTATTTTTTTTCAGATAAAAAGTTTACTTCTCTCAGTGTTTAAGTTGTCATTATGTAGTTTTTTTTTAATCGACAAAATATTGAACATTACGTAGTATAGTAGGTCTAGTCGCAGTGAATGAAAGAAATACACACATTTTGAATTCTACCAGGCAGAATGATTTTGTTTTTTTTTACTGTAGGAGTACCAATACATTTTCAGGTGCAAATATTGGATCTCTCCATAGAAGACCATGAAATACAAGACACTGAAGTATTATACTAAATAATTATCTTAAGCGTTTTAATAAAAGGAGCATATAGTTATAGAGTTATAGATTTAACACAAAGCAGTGATAAATATTTCTGTAGGAGTAACCCTTCTGGAATGAAAAGCTTCAGGACTCAATGGATGCCCTGCAAAATTTCTGAACCACCTTGAGGGAAAGAGAAAGGCGGAGGCCTATATGTAACAAACATGTAAGTGAAGCTATAAAACTGGAGGCTAGGCAGCCCCAGCTCTCACAGGAACCTCCAAGACTAGAGCTGGAAAAGAGGATTTACCTGAAAAGATCAGCCAAGGGTCAGGTATGTCTTATTTCTATAGTTTATCCATTAAAATAAGAAATTCCGCATGGGTAAATGGAGGTCAGTATGAAATTCCAGGCAGCAACTGAGAGACTGAATTTTGTTTCATAGAAAACTCAAATGGAAAGTTTCTTTTCCACCACCCCTTCTTTTTTTAAAGCCAGCCATCACTAGGCACAGGCATTATAATGCTAAAGCCAATCCTCTCTGAAATGTCGAATAAAGAATAGGAGCAGTTGAAGTTTTTAAAAAAAAAAAGCAAGATTCCCAGGAAGATTTGGCTTATGTTTGAGAGGAAGATGAATTGATTTATTTGTGTAAGCAAATATCTTTCAAATGTCTAATCAGTTTTGTATTCAGGAGGTAAAATGAGAAAATGTTGATTTCACCAGTATAGAAAAAAGAACAATGATATCTCTAGCTAGTAATTTCATGAAGAAGACTAAATCATGGGCATTTGAGAAGATGGTTATGAATATTACATTGTACCACAGACATTGTATGGGATGGCAAGAACCTGACTCCACAGAATATGTTCATTTTAAGTAGAGATGAAAAGCACCAAGGTCCATTTTGCATGAACGCATGAAAAATATCTGTGCTTTCTTCTGTTTAATAAGACATTATTTTGGCAAAGAAAAAGTTTAAAGACAAGAGAGGATTTATAGAGGCATTAAAAGGATGGAAACATGACAAAACAAACAAAAAAACCAACATGTTAGGAAATTTCTAATGGGCAAAAGAACATAAGTTGGCTAAGTGAGGATAAACAGGTTGTTATTAAGATGAATAAAGATAAAAGTATGGTAGGCAGAGAAAACCTACAAGGAGGAACTTTTTAAAATTTTGCTATAGCTGTCTATGTATTTTTTCCCCCTTTAAATGTTGATCCTCCTGTGGAAGTGACTGCTAAGTAGAACACAGGGTGACAGCATCATTAGTCAACTTGGAGACCTTGCAGTATATATTGTGGGTTAAAGCCACGCCTCAGAATACCTATGTGCCTTGTTCAGCTTACTCCAGTTCTGATCCAGCTTCCTACAGGAATATCAGTGGGTGATGGCCCAAGTGCTTCGGTCCTGGTTAGCCATTTGGCAGGCTGGAATGCCAGCTCCAGCATCAGCCTGATCCAGGCCTGGTTGATGTGGGCATCTGGGGAAGGAACAGGAGATGAAGACGTCTCTCCTTTGTGCTTCCCTCCTCTCTTTCAAGCAGATGATAAAGTAATAAACATTTTCTTTTTAAAGAATGGAGGCCTTGCATATTAAAGTATTACTATGAATACTAATGGTTTTAGAGTAGGCCTTTGTCTTTAATCTGGACTTGATTCTGTACTAAGTGCTGAAGGTAGAAAAAAAAAACCCACAAACTAAATTAGGAAAACAGTTATAGTCATAATATGTAGCCATTAACAAACTGAAGAATAATATGTTAGAAAATTTTTCATTTGGGACCTGCCGAATGGTTCAACAGGTTAATCCTCTGCCTGCAGTGATGGTATACTGTTTTGGCAACAGTTCTTGTCCTCGTGGCTCCACTTTCTCATCCAGCTCCCTGCTTGTGGCCTGGGAAAGTAGTAGAGGATGGCCAAAAGCCTTGGAACCCTGCACCTGCATGGCAGACCGGGAAGAATCTCCTGGCTATTGGCTTTGGATTGGCTCAGCTCTGGCCATTGCAGACACTTGAGGAGCAAACCAGCAGACAGAAGATCTTTGACTCTCTTTCTCTCTATAAATCTGTCTTTCCAATAGAAATAAATAAACCTTTAAAACAATTGTTTTTTCATTTATAATATTCTCATCAATTATTATAAGTAACACTTGTGGAGGTTTAATTCCATGAAAAATAATGTTTTATGGGATTTAGCTTATTATCTCATTAGTAGAGGTTATTAAATGAAAGAAACAGGAAGTGAGTACTTTTATTGTTTATGTTACAAATGAGGACCTATTGTAGGTAGTTTGATTTGATCACCGTCTTTCTAGCTAGTTATGGGAACTCAGAGCAAGTTGGCTCCGTCACCCATATTTAACTGCTCTATGACAATTAAATGTACAGTTTATTCTACCTATGAATAAAAATCATCAGGTAATGATTAGTTATTTAAATTTATCTTCTTAGGTATTAATTTCACTCACTGTTCCTGTTGGAAATTGAGGAAAGGAATTTATGAAAGTCCTATCTGCATGTTTGTTAAACTTGGGAAGGAAATGAGAGCATCTTGTGGCACAAGTAAAGCTGCTGCTCACCCATATGGATGTTTGCTTGAATCCTGGCTGCTCCACTTCTGATCCAACTGCCTGCCAATGCTTTGGGGGAGGTAGGTAATGGAAGACAACCCAAGTGCTTGGACTCCTGCCACTCATGTGGGAGACCCACACGGAGGTCCAGCCTCTTGGCTTTGATCTGGCCGAATGAAGCACTAAACAGAATATCTCTCTCTCTCTTTATCTCTCCCTATTTCCGTCACCCTGCCATTCAAATAAATCATAGATAATTTTTAAGTAAGTCAAATAAATAAATACAGAAGAAAAACACATCAAATAAATAGATATGAGAAAAAAAAACCACACTCAGCTTACCAGAATGATTTTGGTTGGTGCATTTTCAATGGCAAGGTGGATGACTTGGCTACTTAGTTATACTCACAAGAACCCAGGGAAATACAAACCAGCAGAAAAGGCTGCTGCATACAAATTTCAAACTGGTTCAAAACATGTTCTGCTACAATGATTAGGGAGGGTGGGTGATGGGAACACTTTCAAGGAAAACTCATCCATGAAAGAAATATAGGACAGGGGATGTTGTCCCTTGGGGTTTAGTGGCATGGGCTGCTTTGAGGAACTAATTGCGGCAGCAAGTGTCATAGGCAGGAGCTGCAGGACAGGCTGCATTCTCACTAGCACACAGTTTGCCACCGGGAGTCCAAATAGAAAAAGAAATTTGGGCTGTATATTTAATTATCGGCATGTGATGGGAATTAAAGAAAGCAAAGATACCTAGGAATAATGCAGTTAAAGTGAGGCAGCCTGGTGCAGAAAGAGAGGAAATGAACATTTCACTGGATTCTAACACATTTAACTTGTCTCTCAACTATTACACAGAGATAATCATTTCAGACAATAGAACATTCTGTTTCAGTTGCTGATTAGGCCTTGCCATTGGATTTCTTCCCCCTCCTCCCCCTTCCCCTAGAGTTAACAGGACTCCGCCAGAGCAGTAATTTCCTATGAAAAAGAAACTGTGGCTGGCCCAGGGCTGGCTCTGTGAGGCTGAGAGATTGCTTCTTTTTTTAGAGAGCCAAATCATTTTTGTTGGAATCGGTTTTCAAGTGTATAAGTTTCAGTTTGGAAATTGTTTCTCCCAATGTTTTCAGTAATGATTTATTTTAAAAGAGAACATTAATTAGTTGAGTAAGTCCACTAAGAATCACAAAGTGTTTTTGGAGAGTAATGAAGTTCTTTGTATCGAAAATGCAATTGAATAATAGGAAAAATAAAATAAGCAAAAAATGATTACAGTTATAGTTATTCAAAATACCAGGTTCTATTTGAATTAACATCTGTTGTTTTCAGCTCATTTTCTTTTTATATACTGCAACCCTCTCTCAATTTTGACAGTGTCTCCTCTGTGTATTTGTACAGTGATTTCAGTTGTGACTCAAAGTTCAGAATCAATGCTGACAGCCTGCATGAAAACCATAGCCAGAAAAATGTCCACAACCAAGAGAAAGTAAGCCTTTTTCTGGTGTTATGATTTTAAGCAGCATTAAGGGTTCAACAAGTGTCTCTTTTTGTAGGTTAATAGACTTTTATTTTTATTTATTGTTTTAAAGGTTTATTTATTATTATTGGAAAAGCACATTTACAGAGAAAAGGAGAGACAGAGAGAAAGATATTTCTTCCACTGGTTCACTCCCCAAATGGCTGAAATGGCCAGAGCTGAGCCAATCCAAAGATAGGATCTGGGTGCTTCTTCCAGGTCTCCCAGTTGGGAGCAGAGTCCCAAGGCTTTGGGCCGTCCTCTACTGCTTTTCCAGGTCACAAGCAGGGAGCTGGATGGGAAAGCAGAGCAGCTGGGGCATGAACTGATGCCCTTATCAGTTCCCTCACTTACAAGGTGAGGGTTTAGCCATTAAGCCATCACACTAGGCCCTAGATTTTAATTTTCATGACATTTACATTATGATCATTCATATTTTTGTCTTACACTTGTAAGCACAAAAGTAAAATCAATGAACGCGAAGGCTAAGCCAAGACAAATGTAAACATTCTCAACAAGGCTATGAAAAATGGTCTTTGACTCATATTGAGGATTTGAATGTCTATAATTTGAATGTAAAAGTATTTTACATCAAGAACCAATGGAGTTAAGATTTTGCTTTCTATCTCTCTCTGTTTCTCTCACTTCCTTTCATGCAAATAAATAACTCTCTTAAAAAATAAGAATTTAGTTCAACTAGCCATCAGCTATGTTTATAGAATTATTTTGTAATGGTAACAGATTTGTAACTTTCAATACTTAGGTTATTAAATGATAAGATGCGTAGCACAGAAGACAAAGAGGCAGTGATGAAGCAGACAGAATGTTGGATTTGATGTTCGTGATCTAGTTTTTATCCTGGCTTGCCACCTATTACTTCTAAGTTGTTGTGGAGAAAGCCAAATTATTTGTCTGGGCTCCACTTTTCTTAGCTCTCTGGTGGGGATAGTAATTTATGCCTCCCAAGGTCTGTGTGTAAGTACGAAGATTAAATAATACTATGAATATTAAAGAATCAAGGCATTTTAACATGTGGTAGTTGAATCTCTGTCTTGACACCCATACATTCAAAAGAACATTTTCCAAGTCAAATCACAACTTTTTTTTTTGTATACAATTTTTTTTTTAATTTTGACAATCTTTATATAGTTAATTTGGGTAAAAAGGGTCAAGGGCTACAGGAAAGTGGGTAAGACTATTATTTCCATATTGTTTCCTTCATGTATCTGAGGTAAAGGGGGATATTGAGGGAGAAGCCCCACCCAGTTTCCTACCCACCCCAAGTCCTGCATGTGGGGCATGCTCTGAGATACTCACTCAAGTGGTTTCAATAGTTCACCAGTTATGAATCGCTGCCAGTTTCACCTCTCCAAACACAATGAGGTCGTTGTAAACTCTACTAATTGATATTGTCCATCATAGAATCTCTATTTGCCTGGTATTTTGCTGCCAACCTATAGCTGAGGTGGTTGATTAACTTGTTCCATCTTCTGTCCTTTCATGGTTAGGGTTCTGAATCCAGCATTTCAATTGGGGAGATCCCCAAAGAAACTTCGTCTGAGGTGTTCCCAAGCCAGATTCTTGTATGCACCAGCAAGTACAGGGCCCAGCACAGTCCATCACCCTGGTCAGCTGGTGGTTGCATTTGCTGGGTTGATTCTGTTTTCAGCCCCACCTTCCACTGGAACCAATGGGTGTTGCAGTCCAGACTGGTTCTGCACAGTGCATACTCAGCCCTCACATAAACCAGTGGGAGCTGTATCCTGGTGAGGGCGACCTGCAATAACCCCCACCTGGCCCGCCCCCTACCCTGGTTTGCCAGTATGTGTAGCAGACCAGTCCAGTCTGTCCCACATCTCCCTTGGCTCTCGTACATGGCAAATGGCATTGAAGCTTAGATCCATCTAACCAGCTCAATAATCAAGCCCTCACGGGTGTTGTTGAGTGCCTCTCTGTCGAGCCATCCCAGCCCCTGTCCTAGTTTTCGTGCCCTCCCGTGGGAGTGGTAACCCAAGGGGGGGGGAACCCACTATTTCCCTCCCAGGTCTTTCACTCCAGGATTGTGCACTTTCCAGGTGGTCAAATCAGAACATTTTGTGATCAGGAGTGAACTTCAGAGTTGAATGTGAATTAACAAATTGGAAAGTAAAATTTTAAAATGGAGTATTTGGAGATTTATCTTTAGGCTAAACAGCAGTGACATGTGTTGGAATATTAAAAACTATCAAGAGCTAATAATATGCACATTTAAAACAGACGATGTTACTGCCATGGTTTATGAGGATGAAAGAAAAGCTAACATTGTTTTTTCCCATAAATCTGCAAACACAAACTGGGGAGAAATATTGGATCTTCATTGAACTTAGTTTTCAGAAGTATTTTTTTAAATTCTAATTTTACATAGAAAATATGGGCAAAATTCTATAAAACTGCCATTCTTCTGTAAGTACTTTCTGCAATGTTTTATGATGATATTTCATATGCCTGCACTTCTACCTGCTTAATAATTTTATTCTTAAGAATCGCATTATGAATTGAAAAAAGAATGGCAGGGGATAAGGGAGGGAAGAAAAAGGAAAGAGCGAGAGAAAGAGAGAGAAGATAGCTCTGCTTCATTGATTTAATAACATTTACTGAATACCTTTTACGTCTCAGGTTGTAGGTAGATCAAGTGATTGGATTAAATAGGCTTGATTTCAGATAATTTATCCTAGTAGCATACACCAATAAGCGAAGCAAAATGCAGGTAGTACTAGTGCTGGCCCATGAAACCATACAGAAGATATTTAGGAAGCACCACTTAGAGATTTCTTGGAAGGTAACATTTGCAATAATAAGTGAGCTCAGATAACAAAGTTGGCATGTTAATATGCTAGAGAAGGCATGTTAATCTGTGTTTTGTTACTTTACTGAAAACCTGAGGTAGGTTAGGTCTGTAAAGAAAAGGGACTTTCAAACTTTATAGTTTTGGAGGTTCAAAATCAAGACACTGGTATTAGCATGGCTTTACTGAAGATCTCAGATGGCATCACAATGCAGAGAGCACATGCAGAAGGAAGAGATCAGATTTTTTGGAAAGATTTTTTTGGAAAGTGAGAGGTAGAGGGATGAGAGAGGGAGAGAGAGAGAGGGAGAGAGGGAGGGAGAGAGAAAGAGAGAGTAGAGAAATGGAGATTCTGTTCACGAGTTTACTTCATAAGTGGCTGCAGCAGGCAGGGCTAGGCAAGACTTAAGCCAGGAACCAAAAAGTCCATCTGGGTTTCCCACAGAAGTGGCAGGGGCCTACGGACATGGGTCATTATGCGTCTTCCCAGGTGCACCAGCAGGTAGCTGGGTCAGAAATAAAGCAGTGGAGATGGAATGTCATTGTTGCAAAAGATGACCCCAGGGATGATTTTTAAAACAAAAATATTTTTTAATTTAATTACCTGAAAGAGTTAGAAAGAGTGAGAGGGAGCAGTCTCTTTCATTTGCTGATTCACTACCCTAGAGCTCACATGATGAACTGGGAATCCAGAGGAGAGTTAAGGTCCCATAAACTCTGTGAGGTCACTCCCCTCAGCCACCTAAGGCCCTCCTACTAGGCCTCAGCTCTTTAAGATTCCAGCTAACATGTGAAACTAGGGACAAACAACATCCAAACCACAAAATGAGGTGAAAAACACAGTTACAGAGGAAAGGAACACCTTCTTAAAGTCTTTCATCAGGCTACAGAGTGCGAATTTTACTATTGCAGTTTACAAGAAGCTGCTAAAACATTCTTGAGAGTGATGATTAAAATTTATTTATTGAAAATGATTCTATCACCACAGTAAGTGATAGACTAAGGGAGGTGGGAAGTAGGGTGAAGAGAGGAAAGGTAAGGAGGACTAGGTAGTAGTAATTACAGTGATAATGGGTGAAATAGGGCTCAGGTCAATGGCTCAGTGGCTAAATCCTTGCCCTGAATGTGCCGGGATCTCATATGGGCACTGGTTCATGTCCCAGCTACTCCACTTCCCATCCAGTTCCCTGTTTGTGGCATGGGAGAGCAAAAGAGGTGGACCCAAAGTCTTGGGACCCTGCATCCGAGTGGGAAACCTAAAAGAAGTCCCTGGCTTTGGCTCAGCATATCTCTGGCCTTTGTGGCCACTTGGGGAGTGAGCCACTTGGGGAGTATCTTTCTCTGTATCTCTCCTTCTCTTTGTAAATCTGCCTTTCCATTAAAATTAAATAAATATTTTTAAAAGAATATGTGAAATAAATATAAATAAAAATGCAGAGTCGTACACGGATTTGAGAGTGATTAGAGCTGGAAAATGCAAGATCTGTTGGTTGATCAGCTATTGATGGAGTGAGAGGATAACAACCAAGATTTTCATTTGAAACTTTGTAAAAAGATGTTGCTATTTTTGGGGGGGAGGGGAAGGAAAGGCAGAGTTACAGAGAGAGGAGAGGCAGAGAGATCTTCAGTCTGCTAGTTTACTCCCTAAGTGGACATAAGTGCTGGGCCAGTCCAAAGCCAAGAGCCAGGAGCTTCTCTCAGGTCTCCTCTTCCAGTTGAATTCAGGGGCCCAAGCATTTGATCCAGTCTCCACTGTTTTCCTATACCATCCAGAAGGAGCTGGAGGGGAAGCTGGGAAAAGGAAGCTGGGACTTGAACCTGGATCCATATGGGATGGTGGCACCACAGGTGGAGGTTTAGCTTGTAGTGCCACTTCTCTGGCACCTTGAGTAAGTGTTTCATGGTACCAGAAAAAAAAAAGGTGTGTGGGGGGGCGTGAAATAAAAAGAAAAACATTAAAGGAGTTTCAGCAATAAGACAGTAAATTATATTTGGGAAATGCTGGTATGTTGGGTCAGATTTACTTGGAGGTGTTCATGGGACATCCAGTAGAGGGGTGGTGGGCACCTGGACATGTAAACCTGGAGCTTACAGTCTTAATACAAATACTGTAGAAGTCACATAGGTACTAGAAACATGTGTGAAGGTTCTTGTGTGGATATGTTTTATTTCTCTGGGACAAGTACTAAGATGTATAACTGCCAGATCATATGTAAGTGTACATTTGGCTTTAAAAGAAACTCATATTTCTTTCTAGAGTATTCATACCATTTTGCTGACCACGTGCACTGTGTGCGGATTTAACTGATCATCATCCTTGCCAACACTTGGTATGGTCATCATTTCGTTTTGTTTTCTTTGCAGTAGCCATTATGGTAACTGCATAGTGTTATCTCTATGTAGGTTTAATTTACATTTTAAGGTTAATTATATTGAATATCTTATTGTATGTTTACTTAAATCATGTATCTTGGGTAAAAAATGTGTTCAAATTTTAGGTCTATGTTTTTTTAGGGCAAGGATGTTTGTGTTCTTAAATTCTACAATATAAAATATTGTTGGCTATCTGAATGGCAGAGTTAAAAAATTGTATGTGACAGGTGCACACATGTACACACACACACACACACACACACACACACACAGTATGTAAGAAAGAGTGGGAGCGAGCGAGAGAACCATACAGATAGAGCTACTTGCTACTCTGAGCTGATTTACTCCCCAAATGCAGATAATGCCAGGCTGAAGCTGGAAATTGAAAATTCAGTTCAACTACCTGGGCCATCACCCGCTTCCTACCAGGTTGTGGAATCAGGAGCTGGAACTAGAAATTAAACCCAAAGCACTCTGATGTGGGATGTGGACATCTTACCCCCCACCAGGCCTGCCACCAGCCCGGGATTTGTGTATGTCAGCCTCTGCTGCAGCCTAGCCTACATCTAGCTCTGATGCTTATCTTTGGGTGCTGCAGCATACCTCAGTCCACTCCAGTTACAGACCTGGCCCTCGTGTATACTGACAGATGCCACTGCCTTGTCCAGCCTGACCTAACTCCAGCTCACCAGCAATAGGTATAGTCTAGCAGGGGAGTACACACAGATCTCTTACCAAGCATGTTCCCAGTCTTGGATCTTATACCTGCCAGGAGTGCTATGGCTCAGCCTGACATAACTTGCACCCAGTCCTGACACTTGCCAGCCAGTGCTATGGCCTAACTCATCTGGCCAGCACTTATTTTGGCTCCTGTGTGTGCCAGTGGGCACAGCAGCCTAGCCCATCTCCAAATCAACCCACTCCCAGTCCTAGCTCTCTCATTTACCAGTGGAAGCAGCAGCTCACCAAGGGAGTCCCTAAACTTCCCCTACCAGGCTGCTCCAAGCCCCAGCTCTCATGTGTGCCAGCAGGTGTTGCAGCCCAGTCTGACATGGCCTGTGCCCAGAAATGGCATTTGCCAGCAAGTGCTACAACCTGGCTCAAACCAGCCTGTCCCTAGTCCCAGCTCTTGCTAGTGGTTATAGCAGCTTAGCCCCAACCAACCCAGCCCTAGCCTTCATGTGAACTGGTGTGTGTTGCAGTCCAGCCCAGTGCATTCCTAGAGCTGGCTCACACATATGCTGATGGGCACCATAGCATATGGTTTGCCTCAGCCCTGGCTTTCATATTCATCCGTAGCAGCTGCAGCCTAGCACAGGAATTCCCCAATTTCTCCTACCAAACCTGCTCCCAGCCCGATTTTGTATATGCCAGTGGGTGTTACAGCCCAACCTGACCATTTTGTGTGACTCTTTAAATGGAAGCTTTAATATCATTTTTGGTTGTTCATGGCTAGTATAAACATATACAACTGATTTTTGCATATTGATGTTGAATTATTCAATTTTATTGAATGTTTTAAGGAGTTGTAATAGTTACTTTGTAGATTTTGAGATCTTTGAATATAGATGGTTTTAATTCTTCCATATTATTTTATGTTCATTATTATTAACTACCTAGTTGCCTTGACTAGAACCTCTGATACAATTTTTCTTTTTTTAAGAATTATTTATTTTTATTGGAAAGGCAGACTTATAGAGAAGAAGAGACAAAGATAAAGGTCTTTCATCTCCTGGGTGCATCTTTCATCAATGGCTGTGTTGGCTGGAGATGATCTGATCTGAAGCCAGGAACTTGGAACTTCCTCCAGGTCTTTCATGTAAGTGCAGGTCCAAGGCTTTGGGTCAGCCTTTGCTGCTTTCTGAGGTAATAAGCATGGAGCTGGATAGGAAGTACAGCAACCAGTATGTGAATCATTGCCCGTTTGGAATGCTAGTGCTTGGAGGCAGAGGATTAGCCAATTAAGGCATTGGACTGGCATCAATGATAAGATTTTAGCCTTTTATGCCACAGCACCAATCCCAAATTTATCCATTTCATTGAAGTTACTTCAGTTATAGACATACAATTATCTATGGTATTTCATTTCAATCCTTTTTATTTCTCTGCAGCTGTTAGTAATGACAGTAATGTCCCCATCCTTGTTCCTGATTTTAACTGGATTCTTTTTTTTCTTCCTCAGTTCAAGAGAAGGCTTGTCATTTTTGTTGAGTTGAGAATCAACTTTTTGTTTCAGAGGTTGTTTGAAAAGATTTGGGAGTCTCTAAAAAGAAAGTGAGAAGAATGCTGAGAGGATGCTGCAGCACTAGTGGTAGGAGACAGCAGTGGTTTGGATGAAGTTGGCACTAGCAGAAATGCAGATAACTGGATGCATAAAGGCTATGGGCTTTTATGGTGAAGCAAGCCAGGCCTGGCAGTTAGTTAGTGAGGATGCATGTAGGTGATATAAGAGGTGTTGGGGATAGTAATCAGTTAAGCTCGATTTCAATGAATTTTACTTGAACCGTTGCTCAAAGAGTGATACCTTTTTGTTTGTTAGGGAAGACAAGGAGAAAAATAAGATTAAAAGTTCAGGGGCAAGGTTAAAGCTAGGGATTCAAAATGGAGAATCTTTAGCTAACATGCAGTAAAGCCGTGGATTGGATGCAATCTCTGGCAAGTGTCTAGGTAATACTAACGTTAAGGAAGCCCACCCCCAGCCAGCAACAGAGGCTGAGCAGAGTTTATTTTGAAGGGAAGAAAGCAAGGGACCTAGAATTCAAGAGAAAAACGTGTTTCAAGGGAAATTGATGCAAGGTCAGTCAGATGAGGATAAAGAAGTGACCTTGAAATTTACGTCATGGATATGATTGTGACCTCCACAAGTACAATTTTAGAGAAAACTTTATCAGTGTGTGTTACTGATAAAAGAAAGATAGCCAATGGGACATTTCCTGACAAGTCTTGCTGTGAAGGGATTGAAAAGTACATGAAGTAACATGAGGGTAGCATGAAATCAAACAGGGCTTTTTAAAGGAATAGTTTGTATGTTTATGCTTATTGGAATGATTCAGTGGACAGAGACTAATGATACAAGGTAAATCACAGGATAATTGCTGGCTTGAATTTCTTGAACATAGAGGAGGAGATAAAATGCAGAAAGTTAGGGAAGGGGTAGCATTTTTAGGCACAGAGAAAGTTGTTTCCTTCCCCCCCTCCCCCGTTGTAATAAGAGGAAGGCCTGAGATTGTGAGTGTTGATGGTAGTAGATAAGTTAGTAAAGTTGGTGGTGGGAAGTTGAGGGAGTTCCCATCTGATTGCTCCTCTTTTCTAAGGGAAGAATGAGGTGAGTTCATGAGCAGAGGAGGGGAGAGGTTTGAGAAAGGAGATCTGAAACTTATCTCCAAGAATGGGAAATGTAGTAGGCTTCCCCAGGCACTGGTGAGTGCTCATTTAAGAGGAATGCTCACAAATTTAGAAGAAGATTAAATTATGTGGTTGCTGATTTTCTGTAGCAATGTGCATTTCCAGGGAAAAGGTGTTGAAAAAGGGGAACTGTCAAGTGTAACCTGAACTGGGGCTGACTTAAATGGGTGTAATGTAGGTAAAGAGGGACAGAGGAACAAAGAAGTTAAAGGCAAGTTCAAGTTGATTGCAACAGCCATTGTTGATGGAATCTAGACTGGGAGAGTTAAGACACAGGGCATGAGGTGATGGGAATGGAATATCTTCCGCTTCTTGCCACTCCACTGAATAATTGCAGGCCTTGGAGAGAGGGCTGGTGAGGAAAAAGATGCATATCAGGAAGGGTGGGAGTCTGACACTGAGATTTGTTTTTCACTGTGTAGCTTTAGTAGTGTGCCAAGACACTCATGACCTTGGGCGTGGGAGAATAAGGTGGGCTGAAAGAAAAGATATGAGGAAACGTCTAAGAACTGGGAAATCAGAACTAAAAAACTAGTATTTCCATAAAATCCTCCTTTCTTGGTGATAATTTTTTCTTCAGCTTTTTTATTTTGTTAATATTTAGAAAAGAGATTTTTATGTGTTCCATAGGTAGAAAATAACTGTACTTTCTTCATTCCTTTGCTTCCCCTCTTGTCTCTTCATCAGTTTCTTTAAAGACATAATTTTAATCCTCTATTTTTAACAGACTTAAATTGCTACTAATCATAATATTCAACAAGTAGAAAGTAGAAAGTCCACAGTTTCATGGGAGTGTAAACATGGGATAAAAAATGGTAGTCATATCCCAAAGTGACTATTCCATTCCTATACATTTTTTTTGGTAGTCTATACTGCCTGCCACATATCAGAGAATATATATATGTATATATATATATATATATATATATATATGACACTTACCTTTTGGGGACTGGATTATTTCGTTAAGCATAATATTTTCCAATTGCATCTACTTTGCTGCAGAAAAAAACCACACACACATGGTTTCATCTATTTTTTATGGCTGAGAAGTATTCTATAAAATATATAATACCACATTTTCTTTATTCGGTCGACAGTTGATGGCTATCTGTGTTGATTCCACAGCTTAGCTGTTGTGAATTGAGCTGCAACAAATATTGGGGCACAAATAACTCTTTGATATACTGATTTCACTTCATTTGGGTAAATTTCTAGGAATAGGATGACTGGGTCATATGGTAAATCTATTTTTCAGTCTCTGTGGAATCTCTGTACTATCATCCGTAAGGATTATACTAAATTACATCCCAACCAGCAGTGGATTAGGCTATCTCTTCTGCTACATCCTAGCCAGCTAACATACTGGTAGGGAGGGAAAGACCCTGGACTGTTTTGTCTGAACATGAAATGAGCAGTGTGAGCACAGAATAGAATCCCAAGCTACCTCCCATCATTTTAACTTGGTGCAGAGGGCTCTGGCTTGTCTTTGAGCCCAGCAGTGCTCAGAGAATGTTCTGTCCCTACATCTAGCCTTCCAGGGCAGAATGCTCACTGCAAGTTTACAGATTCTAGCCCTCTAAGCCTACCCACAAAAAGGCATTATTTGAAAATTTCAAATCCTGAATATCATGAGATGTGCTGTATAAAAACAAGGAATTGGGTGCTCACCTTCAGCTGTTCTTTTTTAAAAACTTGATTAAAAAGGTTTTTTTTTTTTTTAAATCAGAAAAGTGGATTTACAGAGAGGAGAGACAGAGATCTGTCTGCTGGTTTGCTCCCCATATGGCCACAATTGCAGGAGCTGAACTAATATGAAGCCTTGAGCCAGGAACTTCTGGATCTTCCATGCAGGTACAGGGTCCCAAGGCTTTGGGCTATCCTCTATTGCTTTCCAATGCCACCATCAGGGAAGTGAAAAGAGAAGTGGAACAGCCAGGATACAAACTAGCACCTATGTGGTATCCCAGCATGTGTAAGGGTTTAGCGACCAAGCCATTGTGCTGCACTCACTGCATCCCCTTTTCCCTCAAATCTGTTCCTCAGTAAAGCCAAACTTAATTTTTCCTTACCGTGAATGTCATGCCATATTAGGTTCTGGCAAGATGCATTCGTTAGAGTAGCCCTTGAATTAGTATTGGAAGAAGTACTGTACATGAAGGACAGTAAGGTTGTCTGATGGTGTTGGAAACTCTGCAGATTTGTTTTCTAATGTTATTTATAGACAAAACAAGTATTTAGAATGTGTGAATTAGAATGTGGTAACTTTTGTAACAGGTGTTGGAAATCTACAAACTGAGTATGGTTCCTGATTCACCTCCTGAAATGTCCTTTTGTAGTGCTTTTTGGCACTTATAAACCTATTTTCATGTATTTGATCAAAGAAAATTTTATTTTTTGCCACTTACGGACCAGACATAGACAAAGCTAAAGTTGTTAGCTGTAGGACTGCCTGTTCTGGTTGTTGGAGGATGACAATAAGAAAAATAAGTATGGACACATTTAGTGTATTAAAGCTGGTAGAGGTATGTTGAAGAAGCAGGCAGGGTGAGGAGAAAAGGGTAAGAGGCTGAATGAGATGTTCTTTTTAAAAAAATATTAATGTTATTTTTATTTAATAGGCAGATTTACAGAAAGAAGGAGATGTATAAAGATCTTCCATCATCTGATTCACTCCCCGAATGGCAACAATGGCCAGAGCTGAGCCAATCCAAAGCCAATAGCCAGGAGATTCTTCCAGGTCTCCCATGCTGGGGCAAGGTCCCAAGACTTTGGGCCAACCTCTATTGCTTTCCCAGGTCACAAGCAGGGAGTTGGATGGGAAGTGGAGCAGCCAGAACATGAACCAGTGCCCTTATGGGATCCCAGTGCATGCAAGGTGAGGTTTTTTTTTTTTTTTAAGATTTATTTTTATTATTTTTTCATTGGAAAGGCGGATACACAGAGAGGAGAGACAGAGAGGAAGATCTTCCGTCCGATGATTCACCGCCCAAGTGAGCACAACGGCCAATGCTATGCCGATCCGAAGCCAGGAGCCTCTTCCGGGTATCGCACACGGGTGCAGGGTCCCAAAGCCTTGGGCCGTCCTCGACTGCTTTCCCGGGCCACAGGCAGGGAGCTGGATGGGAAGCAGGGCTGCCAGGATAGAACTGGCGCCCATATGGGATCCCGAGCGTGCAAGGCAAGAACCTTAACCACTTGCGCCACCGCGCTGGGCCCAAGGTGAGGTTTTAGACACTAAGCCATTGTGCCAGGCCCAAGATGTTCTCTCTAAGGTCTGTTAGGATCTGAGGAAGTAACATTTGAGAGGAGCTATTTAGAAGTTAGGAAGAATATGAGTTTTAGAAGGGATGGAGAGTTTAGCTTCTGGTTGATATTGCTTTCCTCAACCATGACGTGCTGTTTCCACTCAAATTTTTCTGCTTTGCTCCCAGAGATCTGTCCTGATCCCATTCCCATTGGCCTTAGCTCAAACACCAAATCCTGTAGGGAGTCATTCTCAACTCCTCTGTACCAGAAGGGCAATGGAATTCTCTTTTGTTGCCTTTCTTTTATACTCCTAGAGACACCTGGAATATCTATAAAATGCTGCTACGTTCTCAGTAAATGTACTTAATTGCTGCTAACATGAGGCACTAAGCTCTTTTTTTAAGATTTATTTTTATTTATTTGAGGCATCAGTACAATAACACAACTGGATAATCCTTTACTTGCATGCACTGACATCCCATATGAGCACTGATTCGTGTCCCACCTGCACCATTTCTCATCCAGCTACCCGTTTATGGCCTGGGAAGGCAGCAGAAGGTATCCAGGGACCTGGACTCTGCACCTGTGTGGGAGAAATGGAAAAGGCTCCTGGCTTAAGGCTTCAGATCAGCCCAGCTCTAGCCGTTGCTGCCAGTTAGGGAGTGAACCAGCCAATGGACGATCTTTTTGTCTGTCTCACCTTCTCTCAGTAATTCTTTTTTTTTTTTTTTTGTCCAAAAAGAAACATTAGAAGAAGAAGAAGTAGAATTACAGAAACAAGAGTGGTACAGAGAAATAATCTTCCATTTACTGACTCACTCCCTAAATGGTCACAATAGTTAGGGTTGGACCACACTGATGCCAGGAGCCTGAAACTTCTTCCATGCTTGCAGGGTTCCAAGTGCTTGGGCCATCTCCATTGCTTTCCCAGAAGCATTAGCAGAGAACTGGATCAGAAATGGATCAGATGGGACAAGAAACAGTGCCTATATTGGATGCTGGTATTGCAGGTGGAGGACTTTGTCTTCTATGCTACAATGTTCACACCAGTATTAAGTTTCTAGAGAGTAGGAATTATGTCCTCATTCGTGTGTGAATTTGTCTTGCACAGATGCTAAGTTTTTCATGGAAAAAATGAAATTTGAGGCAGTAAAAAACAATGGGTTATGGAGCCATTAGAGATGGGAGAAACCTTCAATGCGTAATTCTAAGTGGGGAAGCCAATCTAAAAATACTATGTGCTGTGTAATTCCTGCTCCATGACATTTTGGAAACAGCCAAGGACTTTCTAGAATTAATGTTATAGGACATGTGACATTGGAAATCACAAATTGTATCTTATGGTTATTTGGTATGTGCTTTAGTCTCCTTACCAGCAGGCAAGTTATCATATCAAGTGTTGGCCGTTTTAACACCTGACAGTCTGAGCTGTCAGGTCCCCAAGAAGCTGGAGTAGTTTGTGTTCAACCAAAGTTTATTGAGTTGAGAATGTGTGTGTAAATATATATATATTTTTTTAATCAAAAAAGCAATCCTTGTTACATTAAAAAATGAAATTTTACCTTTTAGGATCTAATATATACATATATTATATCAAATCCTTGGTGTAGACAACCACCCTGTACATGCAAAAATGGAAAGTGAATCTGGGAATGTATTTTTCTAAGTATCTCTCAGCTGCTTCATTTGGGTAGCTCTGCTAGACATCGGTAGATTAAAAGCAGTTCAAAGTGGGGTTAAAAGGAAAAAAAAAAAGGCACTTCAAATATCTTAGCACGCCTCCATTGACTCTGTCTTAGGTTTGAATGTGACTTGGACACCAACACGACCATGCTCTGAGCTTTGTGTGAAGTGAATGTTAGACTTGAAATGGGAAACTGAAGCAGGTGAGTCTCCTTTTGTGGAGCCTTTGCTTCTTGTCAAGCCACTGGGCTGCACGTTGTTGCTCTTGCTTGTCACTGATAGCCTATCACAAAGCCCCTTCTGTTAGGATGTTGAGCTGAAACTCCCAGCAGCCTGCAGAGCAGACACACCAAGGTGGAGCCACCTTCCAGAAACCTCCAGCACACAATAACTTCTGCTGTCACAGCGGCACAATCGAATGGCTCTTATGGTGGTATATTTTTTCCCATCATATGCATGACAGAAAGTCTAATGGACCTTGTTAGTTTCTTGGGTAGCTTTTAAGGCCCTATAAAATAGCTCGTTATCAGTTTCATCAGTGTTCCCAAGATGGCTACTTGAATGTCAAGAAAGGCCCTGTAGTCACAGCAATTTTTCAGTCTTTTCCTGAGTAAGGGGCAGCCAGTAATTGGCTAAAAATATTAGACAGGAAACCCTTTTGCACCCTCGAAGGCAAACACAACAATAATGACATTTTTTGGTGAAGCAGCCTTCCTCCAAATTTCTTTTGCTCAAACTGGTACCTATAGTTCACAGTTTTGCAAATGGAAGGATTCAGTGGACTGTGTTAAATTGTACAAGGTTGAACCGTGTGCCTAGGTAAAGAATTTGTATGCTACTCTTTTTTTTTTTTTTTTTTTTGACGGTCACAATTAAGTTTTATTATAGTGAGAGGCAACCCAGATGACCCAGATGACATCACTTACCCGAGTGCGGCCCCAAACAACATGTTCATATGATAGGGACAGTTTGCAACAGCTTCAAAGGGGCGCTATACAATAGCTTGTAAAGTGAGGGAGGAAAGGCCACATATTCCTTGCCTATCTGGGCTGGGTAGCCTGTGCCTGACTCTTGTTCTTCTTTTTTTTTTTTTTTTTTATTAATTTTGACAATCCTTACAAATTTAATTGGGGTAAAAAAGGGTCAAGGTCTAAAGGGGGATATAGAGGAAGAAGCCCCACCCAGTCTCCCGCCCACCCCAAGTCCCGGGTGTGGGGCGCGCTCCGAGATACTCGATCAAGTGGTTCCATTAGTTCACCATTCATGGGTCGTTGCCAGTCTCGCCACCCCAATCATGATGTGGTCATTGAAGAGTTCATTGATTGACACAGTCCCTTCTAGGGTCTCCATTAGCCCAGTCTCTGCTGCCAACAGATGGCTGAGGTTGTTGCTTGATTTGTCCTGTCTTTCCCTGGTTAGGACTCCGAGTCCGGTGTCTCGAATGGGAAGATCCTCGAAGAAATTTTGAGGTATTCCCAGTCCAGATTCCTGCTGTTTTAGTAGCATAGGGCCTGGCACAGTCCACTGCCCCGGTCAGCTGGCGGCTGCAGTTGCTGGGCCAGTTCTGTCTCCACCCGTGTCCTCTTGCAGTCCCGCCTGGTTCCACCCTGGACGCATTTACTCTTAACAATGAAAATATTAAAAGTGTGATATAAATTTTGCCCAGTTTTTTTGATATGTAATAGTGAAATAACATCAGAATGAAATTGTTTTAAGAATCATCACGAAGACTTTCAGGTATGTGTCATCTTCTAAGACTGAATTATTGATGTAAAATGAGTAAGGCTCTTTGGCATGCCAAGAAATAATTTTATCTGACCCAGGGTATACTATCCCTCTAGTAGAGTTTCCTCTAAGAAGTTAAAGTATTTATCATATTCTGACTCCTATTAATATTTGCTAGATTTTTCAAATATTGTGGTTTTTCCTCCTGAGATGGTAAATACTATTTAGGGCTCCTTACTAAGCATGTAGATTTAGGAGTCTCCTGTTTTGTGTCCCCTAGTGAAGATAATACTCTATCAAAATTCAGCCAGGGAGAATAGGTTTTAGAGCTACAGGCAATTGCCTTCAATCTGAGGTCCCTTGTCATCTTGTCAGGGATGTGTTAATCAGCTCTGGTCATAAATTCCCAGGTATTGGAGTCAGTGCATCTGATCAGAGAGAGTCATCCTGGAGGGATGGCACTTGCTCATTCATGCCTGCATGTTGCTAACCACTTGTCATTCAGAGTCTTCATCCCAAAGGGGCACTTTATTCTGTGCTTTCCTGTGTGCACATCTTTAGGGATGCTTTTCAACTGCAGGAGTGTGTGGAGGTTTAAGACTGTTGTTTCCTCTCATTCTTAGTGCTTAATAAAATCCTTCTTTAGTTCCAGAGTTCTGTCTGCCAGGAATTGAGTATGGGGGGGGTCTCTCTCCATGACCCGATCTCTGCTCTTGTAACTTGTCTTGATGTCTTACTCTTTTGCACTAGAGTCCATTATGATTTTTCCCCTTGCTTTGTCTTAAGGGACTAGACTAGGAAATCAGGACAGTATGATTAGTTATTGTGAGATCTGCAACTGAGAGCTAGCCTGATGGGGGAGCTTGGATAACTCCTCTGTCAAGATACAGCTCCAGTTGGTGAGCGTGGGAACCTAGACTTTGGGCAGTCCAGACCAGGCCAGGCTATAGTTGCTGTTGGCATATATGTGGGTCTGGTCTGCAGGCAGGCTGGGCAGAGACTGGCTGCCAAGGTGAGATGGGTCATGCCAGATTGGGTTGCCAAACCCACCAACACATGCAAGATCCCAGGTTGGGGATGAATCTGGTATGGGGACTGTGGGTGCTCCCCTACTTGATCATTCCTCCCACTGGTGAGTGAGAGCTGGGTCTGGGGCTGAACTGGCATGTTTAGAGCTGCAACAAGCATCAGCCTGCATGTGAGCTGGGCTTGGGGAAAGGCTGGGTTAGGCCAGGCCACTGCATCTGCTGGCACATGCAAGGGTCAGGGTAAGTGTTGACTGGCCAGGTTTTGTCACAGCATCTGCTAGCATGTGTCAGGACTGGGTGCCAGTTGTGTTTGACTGGACTGCAGTACTCTCTGGAAAGTGCAAGGTCTGGAACTAGAAATGAGCCTAACAGGGAAACTGTGGTCTCTCCTCTACTGGGCTGCTGCTCCCACTGATATGCGTGAGAGCCAGGGAAAGGGTAGGCCATACTGGACAAGGCGAAATACCTAATGACATACATGTGGACTGAATCATGAGGTAGGCTGGGCTAAGATGCAACGCCCATAGGTGTATACAAGAGCCAGACTGGGATGTGGCTCGGACTAGAGTAATCTACTGCACATACCTTTATGTGCAGGAACTTGGGCTTGGGGGCAGAGCTGGTTGGTAGAGTTTTGTGGGGGTCACCCTAACTAAGCTACCATTTCTGCTGGTGTGCACAAGGGTCAGGTCTATGGCACACTGGGGTGGGCTGGGCTACAGCACCAATTAGTTTGTGTGGGAAGTGGTACTGGGGATAGAACTAACCTGGCAGCTGTAATGTTCAGTGTGTGGATAGGCTGATATGGGTGATGGACTGAATTGGACCCTATACTTGCTGACACCTGTAAGAGTCAGGTCTGGTGGCACTCCAGGTAAGGTTTTTGGGGGGACTTCCCAACTGAACCACCAGAATCAGAATTCTAGTCACAAGGAAAATGCATGTACTAGACTGGGCCTTCTTGATTGCTGCTGCCTATTCAGTAGCTGGTATGCCCAGGTGCATAAAGGGGATGTGATGGCCAGCTCAAAGGACATCAAGTGCCATGTAAGAAGTTGGAGAACAAAACCAATTGGACAGCTCTCTTGGCCAAACTCTGACAGCAAGTGTCTGGGTGGGTTGATGCACTGGGGTGAATTCTGTCAGCTGGTAGGCCTTGGAAGGATTTTTTTCAACCTTTGAACAGTGAGGCCAGCATCTCGCAACTCTCAAGACTGCTAAGGCAATGCCCTCAGAACACTTTTGTTCGGCCCAGCGCGGTGGCGCAGTGGTTAAGGTCCTAGCCTTGCACGCCCCGGGATCCCATATGGGCGCCAGTTCTATCCTGGCAGCCCTGCTTCCCTTCCAGCTCCCTGCCTGTGGCCCGGGAAAGCAGTCGAGGACGGCCCAAGGCTTTGGGACCCTGCACCCGTGTGCGATACCCGGAAGAGGCTCCTGGCTTCGGATTGGCATAGCATTGGCCGTTGCGCTCACTTGGGCGGTGAATCATCGGACGAAAGATCTTCCTCTCTGTCTCTCCTCTCTGTATATCCGCCTTTCCAATAAAAAAAAAATAATAAAAGTAAATCTTTAAAAAAAAAAGAACACTTTTCTCCACATCATGATTTCTAAGATGATATGAGGCAGAGATCCCCATCCCTGGGTACTGATGTAGTTTGGCAGCCTGGGAGTACTCTCTCTCCTTCCCGATCCTCCTCTTCTACCCCCATCCCAGCTGTAGGAGAAAATAGAAGAAAAGGAAAATTTGAAGCATTTGTCCCACCCAATTTCCCCATACCCTGATCCTTTTCAGTGGTTCTTAGGGGCATACGTTTTTGTCAACCATGTAAGCAAAATCAAAATTAAAATAAAATAAATTTTAAAAAAAGAATTTGACCAGAAAAAAAATGACAATTCAAACAGGAAAAACCATCACTCTGGAGTCTACAGAGCATCTTCAAATAATCACAGTGAGAACACCAGGAACCAATATCGGACAACACTGAATCGTTTGCCAGATCCTATTTAGACCCTCCGTTCATCTCAGAAAACTCATGCTGTAGATGTTTGTATTAGTTCTGTTTTACAAATCAGGAAATCAGAAAGTTGTAAGGCAACAAGTAACTTGTTCAAGGAAATGTACTTACAGGTGTCCAAGCTTTCATTCAGAAATCTATATGCTTCAGGATTTGCTTATCAGTTAGAGGAAATTAATGTGAATTTTAAAAAAAGAAAGGCAGAATTAGAGAAAGAGGCTGTAACCAGGAGCCAGGTGGTCTTCCATGTTGGTGCAGTGACACAAGCACTTGGGCCATCTTCTTCTGCTTTCCAAGGTGCATTAGCAGAGTTCTGGATCAGAAGCTGAGCAGCTGGGAGGTAAACAGGTGCTCATATGGGATGTCAGTGCTACAGGCTCATATGGGATGCCAGTGCTACAGGCAGACAACGGCTTAACCCACTGTTCTACAATGACAGCCTCCATGTGAAGCAATTTAACTCTTTTTTTGTGTTTTAGATTTATTTTATTTTTATTGGAAAGGCAGATTAACAGAAAGGAGAGACAAAGATCTTCCATCTATTGGTTCCCTCCCCAAGAGGCTGAAGTGGCTGGAGCTGAGCCAATCCGAATCTAGAAGCCAGGAGCTTCTTCTGGGTTTCTCATGTGGGTGCGGGGTCCTAAGGGTTTGGGCCAACCTCAACTGCTTGCCGGGGCCATAACCAGGAAGTGCAATGGAAGTGGAGTAGCTGGGACATGAACCAGTGCCCTTATGGGATTTTGGCATTTGTAAGGTGATCTTTTAGCCATTTAGCCATCATGCCAGGCCCGATCTATTTAACTCTTACATGTGTCTCTTTCAACAATTTAATTATTTATGTCTCACAAGTGTTAAATATGAGGAAGTAATCCTAAGAAGCCACGTGACTTGCCATAGAAGGGGACATACTACAGGAGAAAGAGGATTGTAACTTAAGGCTCTCACATCTCTTTCATCTCCATTTCGTCTGTGCTTCATTGAATTAACCACCCTGCCATCTTCTCTTTCAAGCAAAGTGCAAAAAACCAAACACCAAACTTGTTGTTTTGATCCTTGAACTTTAAAGAATCAGAGAGGGCTTCTGAACTACAACTGCCCTCTATGGGGTGGTGCTGAGCCACTGCATGGACTTCCCGAGCAGCTGAGCCGCCTTTGCTTCGTCCCTTCCTTCCATTTGTTCTTGTAGCCTCCCATCTGTCCTTGAATTCTATGACTCATTTTTTTTATTTATTTGAGAGATAGAAACACACAAACACACATGCATACCACCAGAAAGAGAGGCTCCCATCCTCTGGCTCTCTGCCCGAATGCCTGTAACAACCGGGGCTGAACTGGGGCTACACCCGGAAGCCAGGAAGTTCTTTCAGGTCTCCCATGAGTGTGACAGAAACTGAACTACTTCTGCCTCCCAAAGCTTGGACTGGCAGGAAGCTGGAACCAAGAGCTGGATCCAGGACTCAAACTCAGGTACCCTGATATAGAGAGGCTAGACACGCAGACTTCTCCTTTTTTTATTGATAATTTCAAGTCTCAGTCATTTAAAAGGCTCTGTCATTTGAGCATTTGCTCAGTTTATTGAGAGGAAAAACCATTTAACACAATATGAAATCATTTATTTTATAAATATGTAAGTGAATTTGGCTAAATAATTTCATATGTTCAGGAAATGTGCTTTTCGAAGCCAAAAGAAAAAAAAAGCAGGGAGAAAAATAATCTTGTTGCGGAGCAGGAGATTTTCTTTAGCATGTCTTTTTAGAGGAAATTAATCTTTCACTAGCCTTTCATACAAGCCTCTATCGGAGTGCATATAAGGCAAAAGATTCAGTCAAGTCAGGCCCGATGGACCCTACTGATGTACTGGAATTTGTTAGCAAGCATATACTACCCTTGACAATGAAAAACCAGTGCTGATTGGCTTTCCTGCTGTACCCATGGATGAGAAATGTGTCAGCACGTTGTATATTTCCCCTTGGGTTTGGGACCGACACAATACATAGGTCAATAAAGTCAACAACATTTCAACTGTTAAAGGATTTTTTTTTCCTCGATCTTCTGGGAATGGGAAAACAGGATACAGTCTTTTATTCTCATTTCCCTTCATGAAATGTACTCTCTTCTTTGGGGGAACACATGATAGTTGCTGGGCATGCAGATAGTTCCCAACAATGCTGCTCTGACATTTAAGCATTTCACCTCCTCTGCATGCAGTACAGGCTGTTTGTCCTTTTAAACTTGGCTGCTGGGCCAAATGCAAAGGAACCCCTGTGTGACTTTTCGCTTATCTTCTGTCCCCGAGCCTACAAAGTTAGTGCTTGAGTGTGTCAGGTATCCCCTAGGGACCGAAGAACGAAGCTTTTTACAGTTAACTCAATCCGATGACCTGTACTACACAGCGTTTGATTTGAAGGCAGTTGAGTTAACCACCAAGACAGCCCACAACATGAATTGGAATCAAATTCACCTGGAATGCGCACACACAATTGTTCCTAGTCTGCCACATAATGGCTTTAGGCATCCTCCATTACACGCTGGAGTGCGTTTGCCAGTGGGAAATAACAAAGCTTTTCTTCTTGTAGGAAGGGACTTCAGAAAATTCTTGAAAAAAATGGAACTGAATGATACATTTGGTGAAAACAAGTTTTTGAACTTCATGCATATCGGGGGGGGGTGTCTTCTAAAAGTTCAAGGCAAATGGATGTGATGAAAAAACTGTGCATGGATTTCCATTTTTTTTTTGTACCCAAATAACCTCCTCTTTTAATTTTATTTTTTCCCAATCCTCTGGACATACCATTGCACATACTATGTCGCAGGACTGGCTTTCTAGCAATTCCATCAATAGCAACAGAAAACACGGGGATATTTAGAAGTGATGTCAGCCTTCACAGTGTATGTTTTCAGGGGTTACAGGGGTGGCAGACTGGCCGGGTGGGCTTCCTATGGTGCATTTTAGGGCGCAGGTGCCCAGAGAATGAGCAGTATTCTGTTTTTAAAAATACTTTGTTAAAGAATTGTTTATTTATTGAAAGGCAGAGAGAGAGAAAGAGAAAGAAACTTCTCTCTACTTGTTTATTCTTCAAAGGAGCACAGTGGCTAAAGCCTAGTGATGCCAGAACTCTGGAACTCATTTGGGTCTTTCACCAGGCCATCTTCCACTGTCTTCCCAGGTGTGTCAGCAGGAGCTGGATCAGAAGCAGAGTGGCTGGAACGTGAACTTGTACTCAAATGTGGAATGCTGGTGTCACAGACAATGTTTCACTGCGCCACAGTGCTGATGTCTGAACAGACTTCCTGGCGACCAACCTGAGGTTCTTTGATGAACTGGGAATAGCAACTGACAAGTGGTCAACTTTAACCCAGATAAGGCTTATTGGAGGCTTATGCTCAAGCACAAGGCAGACAGCTGGCTGCTAAGTGTTTCCATTGACTGACTGAAGAGAGCTGAGCCGGGCTTTTCTGGTCTTGGGGAACAGTGGCCATATTTTCCAGGTCTCTGCTTCTTTCTGCTCAGCGCACCTGGCTGGGTGTTCTGCACAGATGCTGTCACACTTAAAATAGCAGTGTTGTTAACTACTGCCTCCACAGCTAGGCCATCTCAGTTAAATGAGCTGTTGCGGGTGGGCACCGGGGCTGGGAAAGACTAACAGTTCCAAATGGGGTCTTTTAAGCTTTAGAACCTGTTGCTGTCCATTGGCTGAGGTTGGGTGGGGTGGATTGGGGATGCAGCTGGGCTAATGAATACCTGATTAGGTCAGAGATGATAGAAACATCATCAGGCTGGGAGAAGTGGACTTTATGAGCTCAGACCTGCTTCTATATAGCTTCCCTTCCTTCTGTCCATACTCCCCTCCTCCTTCTTTGCCTGTTTCTCTGCTTCCTTCCATCTAGTCTATCCATCCATCCTGTTGGTCTGTTTCTTTGGAGAATCCTAATATAGCCCCTATTATTAAAGCAAATGAATCACTGCTAAAAATTTGCTCTAAGCAAGGCCTTGAAAGGCAATATATGCATGGTGCCATATAATAACAGATAATCACTAACATTACATTTTATATCACTTCTCTGAATGGCTCTTACAATCAGCAGGTGACTAGGTTCAGTTCTTACACGGGTCTAGACTATAGAACCAACTGCCTTATGACTGTGATAGCTGTTTAGGGTGGTTACTCATTCATTGATATTTGGTATGAGTCCCACTACTGTTAAGCAGCAGGTGTTGGTTCTCTAATCTCTGCACAAGAGTCAACATTCTTATTTTGTTTCTTCATAGTCATTGGCTTTTACGGGTGGGTAAAAGTTTATAACACTCAAGAAGCTAATTGAAAGGCAGCAGAATATTTCTGAATATTTTAAGAATAGCTAGCATTTCTTGAGTATATACTATGTACCATAGTGCTGGACATTTTATGCACAGGATTTAATTTTATATATGTCATCAAAGTTAATCACTACAACAATAAATACATTTGTTTTATAGAAGAAAAATGAGGTATAACAACACAGCTCTTAACTAGTTGATCAGAAATTCATATCCAGATTTGACCCCTAAATATCTGTTTCTATCATTATGTTGCTATCAGGCGATGAAGAAACATTAGTGTGGCTCTTTGTATGAAATTAGAACTTAATATGCAATGAGGCTTATTGTGACACTTTGAATATTAGTAATAAAAATAACTTAGGTTGAATAGATAGAAAACAATATTAGAAATCCTAGTGGTGATTCAGTTGAATGAGTAAGACAATTCTAAACAGATTTTTATGCCTGTCAACACGTTACAAGCCTATTTTCTAATCACATCAATATTAAATGTGAAAATTCTGTCATTCACAGCAATCATTGCAAATAGAAGCATTACAGAGAAACTCACTGAAACTTTGTGGTAATGGATGAAATTAGTTTTCTGCTGGGCAGGCAAAAATATAGCAAATATAAATCAGAATGCTGCCTTTAAATTCACAGTTTAGTATGAAGAAGCTGGGCTGGATTCAAAAAAGAGAACAAAAGAAAAAGAGAATACTTCAAAAAGAAATACAGTTCAAATATCTGGAAAAAGTTACCTGAAAACAGACAATTGCAAATGTCATAGCCTTGACATGAAGGTCGATTGTAAAAAAAAAAAAATTCAGAAGCTGGTTATATAATTAAAAGCATTATAAACATAAATTAAATATTTTCTAACACCAGATACCTACATATAAATCCCTATATGATTTGATTTGTTATAAACTCTTACAGTATGACACCAATAAAACTATTCAGTATCAAAAGGGACAAGCCTTAGTACCTTCCCCATGTGCCATGTGTTAGAGGCAGTTTCATGCACCTGTTGTGGGCGTGTTTCTATACTAATGTAGAAAATCCATGTGTGGAAGAGCCATACAGATAGAATCTATGTAACATTTAAAGTCTTGTTGCATATATAGTTTGAATAAGGATAGCTAAGTCATAACAAAAGTTAGAAGGTAACATTTTTAAAAGAATTGGAGAAGCAGTTTCAGGAACTTTGGGAACCATCATAAGTCGAAGTTCTAGGAGGTTTTCTCACCATTTTCCTAAAATGTTATGATGAATATTTGTATTTAGCAGGATTTTTATATTGTTTTATATTGTTTAATTTAATATTTTTATTGCATTCTCCTAGGTTCTTGAAGAAACCTATTGAAACTGGGAAGGACAGATTCTCATTGAAACTGGGAGATGAGAACCATTTGTTGCAAAAATATCTGAAGTGTTAGCCCCCAAAGAGTAAAAACTATTGTCATCTTTTCCGCTCTGCATCTCTAGCTCTGGGGGGACTGTTTCTCTTTTAATTTATTGCTCTATGTTCTAAAAAGTGGAGAGAGAGATTACAAAATCCATTTTAACACTGTATTAAATATAACTTATGGTAAATTAGTAATACCTCTTGAAAATCCCTGCTACAAGCTCTCCCGTGGCACTTCCTTTGGGGAAAGAAAACTCAATTGTGTTGATTTAAAGGTTCTGTCTGGTTCTTTTAAACATTCCTTTGATGTTGTACTGCTCTGCTTGTAATAGACTGTTATTGCCCTAGATTGAGTTTGCAGAGTGAAGGTAAATCTCTCGTGATGTGATTGTGCCTCTGCAAACTCAATATTGTTCCCCAGGCCTTTATAACTCTTGGCTACATCACTGGAAAACAACGCACATTTTCATTTTTACCCTTTTAGAAGTTGTTTCTTTGTTCTGAAGCTGAAACTGCGAATGCTCACATACACTCTGTTGTTTGTTCTGTGAAACGGTAACTCAAGCAAAGAAAACACTGTCAGTTCAGTGTTTTTTTATTTTAGTTTTTTTAAAGCATTGATTTTATTGTTCATCGTTTTCATTGTATTCCATTAGGTGACCTACTGTGTTATTGAAAAACACCACTACTTGGAGAATCTTGACTCAAATATCTATCTAAGTTCTCATTCCAAGTATTTTCTGAGAGCATGCAATGACCCTGTTGAATGGGGTTCTACTGAGGAGCCTTTGCCATCCCTGAAACCCAAATAAAGGTAACTTTTCCTAGTGGCAGAAAACATAGGTTAGACCTGTGTGACCACAAGTATTTTTTTTTCTAGTTTGCAAAGAATGATTTATTTAGGAAAAAAAGAGAGCTCTTGTCTTAATGACAGGAGGGGGCTTCAAGCTAGAAAGGACCCAAGGAAATGATGGAGATGGGGTCTTTTCTGCACTATCTCAGGGAGGGGGCTCACATAAATCACCCCAAGGGCAGAAGAGAATAAAACTTGTTCGTGATGGGCAATAATTTCTACCGCCTTCGTCCAAAAGTATTAACACGGATGAGTCAAAGTTGTCATTGGCTGGGTTGGTTGACGGTGGAGACCTGCTTTATATAATGATGTAAATTATTACTAGTTTCCTTTGCTAAATTTCTTGAAAAAAAAATCTAAGATTTTTCACTGGAGCAAAGTTCAACTCAGTTTTAAACTTTTTGCAAAGGCACAGAGCATTCAAGTTAGGTTTTAGGAATTCATTTTATTTGTTGTTTATGTGCCCCATTTTTACTATTCTCTTTCCTTTTAAAGGATAAGATCCATATTGCTTTGGAACAATTATTAATAGATGGAAAATTTTTTTCTAAAGACTTATTTTTATTTGACTTAAAAAACAGAGTTACAGACAGAAAGGAGAGTTAGAGATGTTCCATCTGCTGGTTCACTCCCCAAGTGGCCATAATGGCCAGAAGTGGGCTGGTCCAAAGCTGGGAGCCAGGAGCCTCTTCTGGGTTTCCATGGGAGTTCAGGGGCACAAATCCTTTGGCTTTCATCTGCTGCTTTCCAAAGCCTTGAGCGGAGAGTTGGGTCAGAAGTAGAGTAGCTGGGTCCCAAACCAGTGCCTGCATGTGATGCCAGTGCTACCGGTGAAGGATTAGCCTACTATACCACTGCACTGGTCCCAGAAGATTGAGTATTTTGACTTCAGAAAGGATATCTATAAGCATAAGGAGAAATTTTATTTTATAGTAGATTGTATTGAAATAATTGTATTCATTATGTGCATCATATTTCTGAAACATTTAACAATTATTATTCTAGAAAAATTGACATTTACTCTACTTTAAAGATTTCCAATGTTTGCTTCCCAGCTAGTAAAAATATAGTAGTTTTCAATCCCTGACATAATGTCAGAGTCTAACATTTGCATCTTTAAAACTCTTCTTTCCCTTCTCATCATTTGCCCTTTTTCTCTCTAGGTCTCTGGCAAATGAAAGTGCTACAATGGTTTAGGAACGAAATCCAAGACATGATTTATAGGAAGAAAATTTTGGGGTGCTATGCTTTAAATGTTTCCTCCAAGACTCTTGTTGACATTTAACCTACCAGGTGAAAATAGTAAGAGTGGGACTAGGTGGGACCTGAGCAGCATGATTGCAACTAATCATAGATTGATTGGGTTAACAGGTTGTCTTGGGCAGTGGTCTGTTTTAAAAATCAGTTTGGCTCTGTCTCCAGTAAGCACGCTTCTCGTTATATGACGGCTGGTGTCGCCACAGAACTCGACAGTATTAAGGTCCATGTCTGCCTGCGGACACTTGAACTTGAACCTTCAGCCTTCAGAACTGTAAGCTTGACTAGACCTTATTATAATTTTTAGAACAAGTTATCAAGTCTGTTGTCTTCAGTTATGGTAGAACCTAGGCTGAAACATGAGATATGGTTTTGCTCAAGCTAGAAAGATGAATGTAGTTTTCAGTGACAAGGGGGTTCATCATGGAACCCAGAATTCCTGCGTTGAATCAAAACTTTGGGGACCCGAGGAAGACTGTGGGGCCATAGATGGGCTGTAAGTGTGTTTTGTTACACACAAGGCTTTCATTTTTGTATCTTTGGTGCTAATGTTTAAAAATTGGAGTTTCACTGTAGAATGTGGATTTGCGCCATTTGAACAATGGGAAGCGCTGGTAACATTGTGCTAGCACTCTTTCAGGAGTTTCTGCATAGCTAGTGTTTTGTGGAACCTGGGCCTCCATATGGGCTGCATTCCTGTTTTCCATTATTGTAGGCACCTGAGTTGGTGGCACCTGTTTCTAATCAAGTTCTAGCAACTAATTTTTTAGTTCAGTCTAGCTTGCCCTTACCCTGCAGCTCCTAGCTCCATCTTGGTATGCCCTGCACTCAATTTCAATCTTCACACTCATATACTATTTTCTCCCCTGACTTTTATCAGTCACTCGTCAACTCCTAGAAGTGTCTCGTCTTCTCATTCTTCTTCTGCCGCTTGTTATTTGCACACAAACTGCCTTGAGTTATGGTGGTGGCATTGTCGTAGGAATGCTTGGAGGTCAGGGACCACTTTTGCATCCTACATAGTGACATCCAGAACAATGCTTGTATCTAGTCAATTCTCAGATAATGTTTGTGGAATTAAATTTAATCATGTGTGTTTGACTTTGCTTATGAAAAGAAGCATCAGGAGCAAAATCTTGGAGGTTCTTCACCGTGAGTCCAGTTCATGTCTTTTTTCTTAATAGTTATTTATTGAAAGGCAAAGTTACAGAGATATTAAGAGAGAGATAAAGATCTGCCATCTGCTGGTTTACTCCACAAATTGCTGCAAAAGCTGGAGCTGGTCCAGGCTGAAACCAGAAGCCAAGAGCTTTAACAAGGTATCCCCTGTGGATGCCAGAGCCGGAAGGACTTGGGCCATCTTCCTCTGCTTTCCCAGAGAGTTAGATCAGAAGTGAAGGTGTTGGGATTTGAACCAGCAGGTCTCGCAAAGGGTGGCTTAACCCACTGTACCTCAGTGCTGGCTTCATGTCTTTTTTGTTTTATTTCAGGTAAACTATGGCTGAATTTAACATATTTTATCAAACATGTTTTATTAATAATGAGAAATTTCCTCCTGTCATTTTACATATGGATTTTTCTGAATATGAGAGCATTTAAAAAAATTTGCACAAAATGAGATTAAAAGATAAATTTATTTGGGGGCAAAAGTTTTGGATGTTCAGGGCGGACCTGTGATGCACTTGGGGTACCTGCGTCACATGTCAAGGTGCCTGTGTTCTAAGCCCTGGCTCCTCTTCCCATTTCACTGCTTGGGAGACAGCAGGCGATGGTTCAAATACTTGTCTCCTGCCACCCTAGTGGGAAACCCAGATGTGAATTCAGGTTTAAGCTTCCACCTGGCCCATTCCAGGCTGTCTCAGATGTTGAGAAGTAAGGCAGAGAATAAATGATCGTTTTCTGTCTCCTTGGCTTTGCCTTTAAAATAAAACACATATAGAAACTAGACTGTGTTTGGACATTCAAGAGTAGTTTAGGTAACATGCGTTCTCTGTGGGTATTTCAGAGAGCTCCCTGCAGTTCAGATGCTTCCCGCACTGGGCTGTAACTTCTCTCCCTCAGTGGCTCTGAAACTCAGACCCAACTGAACTGTTTTCCAAAACCTGGATTTCTTATATGTGATCTACTATTTACTAGCATTTTAATATATTAGTATTTTTCATCCCTGCTGCAGAAGTTCTGGGTTTTATTTATTTTTGAAACTAAATCCTTAAGGGATATAGTGAGAACTGAATGAAATAAAAAGGAAACTGTCAGGTGCCTGTTCATGGTAGCTGGTGGGCATTATTATTATTATTATTTTTTTTGCATTTTATATCTTTTTTATTTTTGAGCCTCATTTATTTCCAATTACCTATTTCTGGAAGGAGGACCAATACTAGTACACGTGATGCTGAACATATTGTAAAAGGTAAAGCAAGGCAGTGTTGATTGGCTGTTACTTATATGAAGATATGGACCAATTATAAGAATGGTGAAACCTGCAATATGTGTGCATCCATAAAAAATGTAGTCTAATTTACAGATTATATGTGTTAAATATTTGACATTTGAACTTAATATCCAAGCACCCAGGGGAATGAGAGGGGATTAAAAAGCAAAATAATTCAAGTACACAACAGAGAGTTGATTATGCTATCACCATCACTCATGGCAGGAATTTTAAGATTAGCTGTTAAGTTCTAGCTTAAAGACTTTGGTTAAAACCACAGTAAAATAAATTGTATTAGTCCTACCTTCTCCCTATACATTATCGGTTAACAATGTAATATCATTGTCTCTCTTTCCTGTGCTTCCTTGTATGGCAGTAGCAAGACTTTTGGGACTTACATTCCAAGATCCCTGCCAGCCACACTGTGGGAAATGCATTCATGTCAAGACCTGAAGGGGAATGGCAAACAGGTGCTTCTTCCTCTGGCAGCACAAGTCAGGAGTGGCTTCTGCAAATGTAGGGTTTTTTTTTTTTTTTTGAGATTTACTTATTTTTATTGGAAAGACGGATATACAGAGAGGAAAGGTGGGGGGGAAGATTCTTCATCTGCTGGTTCACTCCTGCAAACAGCAGCAACGGCCGGAGCTGAGCCAATCTGAAGCCAGGAGCCAAGAGCCAAGAGCTTCTTCCAAGTTTCCCACATGGGTGCAGGGTCCCAAGGCTTTGGGCCATCCTCGACTGCTTTGCCAGGCCACAGGCAGGGAGCTGGATGGGAAGTGGAACAGGCAGGATTAGAACAATGCCCATATGGAATTCTGGCACATGCCGGACCCTGTAAGTGTAGAGTTTGAGCCATATGTCTAATAATCGCCTTACTTTCCCTGGACAGAATATCTAGAGCAGTTTCTGCTATCTTCACCAATTTGAGAAGGAAGTGGCCAGCAAGGCACCCGTAAAAAAGTAAATTTATCTACTAACTTTGATATGGTCAAAGAGTTAACATCAAAGGTTTGTCAACTAGAAAATAGTATGAATGCAAGAACATTTTCAAATTAGAAAGAACACATCTTTCCCAAAGGAAAAAGCTTTTTTTTTCTAGGATAAAGATGATGGCATCACAGGTTTTCATTTGATCACTTACACGAATGTATTTTTTTTTATACAGAGAAGCCACATGTAAGATAAATAATATTTACCAAAAAACCTATGTTTTACTGACAAGAATACTTATGATAAAAGTATTTGATAAGTACAATGAAAAACCTCAAATATTTCCTGCCTACAACCCTTTGTTGTTCCCCTTTGGCTTTAGGTTAGTTTGAATTTCAGCAAAATTGTTATCATTGACTTACCTGGATCAGTCTGAAATGCAATAAGTAAATTTAGCATTGTTGAGTCAGTCATATAGTATGGAAGGCTAGAGTGTGAAGGTCTGCTACTATGGGTTAGAGGATTACTAATTCTCCTGTGAGTCACCCTGTGTCTGCAAGCCAGAGCTGTGTTGATTGGAACTCAAAGGGATTCTTTGGAAGAGGGTTTCTTACAGTCAATTGTATGCTTTCTTTCAGCTACTTTTTTTTTTAAAGAAAAGGATTTATTTAAAAGAAATAGTGAGAGAGCTATTTCTCTTTGCTACTTCACTCTTCAGATGTTCCTGACAACTGGGTTCAAGCCAGGCCAGAGGCAGGAGTCTAGAACCCCATCTGGTTTTGCCTCAAGGGTGGGGGTGGGGATAGAAATACTTGGACCATCATCTTCTGCCTTCAGAAGCACATTATCAGGGGGCTGAATCAGAAGATGAGGAGTTGGGATGTGGGCATCTGAAGTGGCAGCTTACCCTGCTGGGCCACAACCCTTGCCCCCTTGGTAATAAGCACATGCTCCTCCTTCTGATTTCCACTTTCTGTGAAGCAGCATGAGGCCCTCATCCAAAGCTGAGAAGATGCTGCTGCCATACTCTTGGACATCCAGCAATGATGAGTTAAATAAATCTTTTTGCTTTACAAAGTACCCAGTTCTGGATATTTTGTTATAGTAACAGAAAATGGAATAAGGCAGCCTCTCAAGAGAATTCAATATTTGAGCAGTTTTTTGATGCATATGCAGCAGAGGGAGTGAAGAAGGTCACACAGTAATTGGAAAATTGAGCTGAGATACTGAGATGGGTTTCTCTGTGTTTCTTTAAAGGTTTGCAGTGAGGAAAACCATGGCCAGATAACAAGGCTTTCAGTGACTGAAGAGGATGTTCAGAAGACAGTAGTTAAATGATATGATCCTAAGAGCTGTTAGCTTTTGCTTGCTGTGCTAGCTTATGGATTATACATCATCCTTAAAAAGAATGTCAAGAGTAAAAAAGTTGAATCACAGACAGCTATCCCAGAATGAGGGACATCAGTGATAAGGTATAAGGGGTGTAAGAGATTAAAAAGCCATAGGAGGACCCAGAGCAATGACTCAGTGGTTAAATCCTTGCTTTGCACACTCAGGATCTCATGTAGGTGCTGATTTGTGTCCCATCTGCTCCACTTCCCATCCAGCTCCCTGCTTATGGCCCAGGAAAGCAGTGGAGGATGGCCTTGGGACCCTGCCCCTGTGTGGGAGACCCGGGAGAAGCTCCTGGCTCCTGGCTTCTGGCTTCGGTTTGGCTCAGTTTCAGCCATTGGCAACCACTTGGGAAGTGAACCAGTAGACAGAAGATTTTTCTGTCTCTCCTCCTTGCAAGTTTGCCTTCCCAATAAAAATGAATAAATCTTTTAAAAAATATTTATTTATTTTTATTGAAAAATCACAAGCAGGGAGCTGGAAGGGAAGTGGAGTAGCTGGGACATGAACTGACACCCATATGGGATCCCAGTGTGTGCAAAGCAAGGACCTTAACCACTAGGCTATTGCACCAGGCTCAAATACATGAATCTTTAAGAAAAACAAAAAGTCTAAGGAAAAATGTGGTCAGGAAAAGTTGTCTTGCAGGCCTCACACTACCGGGACATTATTGAGCAGAAGGCTCAATTCGCTCAGCTGTTACTCTAAGGCCCTGTTTCCTGTAGGCAGCCCCCATGCATGGCGGGAATGCTGAGGTGTAAGAACTCCAGGGAGACGTGGATCTACCCTGCTGCCACTTTAGGTACAAGGACTCAATCTGGCCTTTCAGATCCCTCCTCATCTTCCCTTGTTTCTTTACTCCAGGTCACACTCAGATCACTGCCTCAAGGGACTTCAGCTTTTCTGGCCACCTCCTCATTTCCCTCCAATAGTAGTTGTCCTTAAGAAAAATTCTTTCCTTGTAACACAGTCTTATGGTCTGTTACTTTAAGAAAATAGGACATGTCTAGACCCCAGGGGCAAGTCCCCGATTTTGAGCAAGGACATACATACAAACAAGGCACAGCCAGGAAGGCTCAGGGGAGTTTACTGATAATGGCTTCACTGTTTTTTAAAATTTTCTTAATAACAAATTCATTTTATTTTTGATGTTGTTTACATAGTTGAAAGGAATGCATGCCCCATGTATACCACCAATTAGGATGGGGAGGGTTAAGGAACTGGGAGCAGTGGATGAAACAGCTGCCTCTAATTTCCTTTCTTCCTGTATCTGGGAAAAGAAGGGAAGAGAAGGAAAGAGGGCTGCTCCCAGCAGCCCAACCACATCAGTACCTGGGACTGGGGGACAGCCACCTGGTATCATCCCAGGGTCCCTGATGTGGAGCATGTTCCAAGGATATGCTTTAAGTGGTTTTGATAGTTCTGAGATGCTATTGATTTCATTGCTCCAAGGTTGAGGAAATCCAAGGCCCTTTGGCTGACATAGTCCACCTTAAAATCTCTACTCATCCGGATATTCAATGTCAAGGCTTGACTAGGAGAGCTGTCCAGTTTGTTCTGCCCTCTGTGGTACTCTGTCCTCTGTAGGCCTCAATGAGCTGTCATATCCCCCATGATCGTCTGGTCATGCTGTCTGCTGCATAAGCTTTAGCAAGCAAGGAGACCCAGTTCTGACACATGCACTCCACGGTCAGATCAATATAGCTTGTGCTTTTCCCTGTGGTTGGAATTCTGAGTCCAGTAATCCAGTTGTATGTGTTTGTTGGGGGGATCCCGAAAAAAATCTTGCCATCTGACTCCTGTGAGTGCCAGCCAGTGTGGGGCCCAGGTTAATCCATCACCCACCTAAGCCTAAACACATACTGGTGGTTGTAGTCATCTGATATCAGTTCTGTCCCCAATCAATCTCATATATAAACCAATGGATACTGCAGCCCAGCCTGTCTCTGCCCACCACACACTTGGCCCACACATACACTACCAGGAACTCCAACCTAGTTGGAGCAACTCCCAATAACCTCTACCAGGTCCACCCCCAGCCCCAATTCCTGCACAGGCAGTGGACTGGTCTGGTCTGTGCTACATCCCTTTAAGCTCTTGTATACATCATCGGGTGTTGGAACCTAGCTCAGCCCTATTGACCCCACTATCCAGCCTATACTCATGCTGGTGAGTGCTACCACCTGTCCAGCCATGTCTACCCCCCAACCTGGTTCTCATGTTCACCAGTGGGAGCTATAGCCCATCAGAGGGATACTTACAATTTCCCTGGTAGACCCACTCCAAGCCCCAGATCTTGCACTTTCCAGGTGGTTTTCAGTCTAGCTTGTCAGGCCTTGTCCCCATTCCAACACCTGCTAGCTGATGCTGCGGCAAAGCCTGACTAACCTGCACTTACTTTAGATCATGCATGCACCACTGGATAGAGTTGCTCATTCCAGCCCGGCTTTCCCCTAAACTCAGCTCACATGCAGGCCAACAGGTGTTGTAGCCCTTCCAAGCCTGGTCTACCACTAGTCCCAGCTCTCACACTCACCAGCAGGAACAGCCTGTTCTGATTCTCACATCTGGCAGTGGGTGCTATGGACTGGCCCATCTTGGCCCACCCCCAAACCTGACCCACACATATTCCGGTGGGTACTGTAACCTAGCCTGGTCTGGGCTGCTCTCAACCTTGGTTCTTGTGCTCATCTGCAAGAACCTTGTCCTGACAGAGGAGTTGCCCAATCTCCTCTATCAGGTCACCTCTCAGTGGCAGATCTCATGCATACTGATGGATTTTTGGCCTTCTTAACTTGGCCCACCTCCTGTCCTGGCAGGTACAGAGGCCTTGCCTGACCAGTCCACATCTATTCTGGTTCTTACTGTTGAGTGCTACAGTCTAGCTCTGCCTGGTCCATCTCCAGACCCAGCTGTCACATGGTTCAGCGAGTGCAGAGACCTAGCCCAGCCAGTCCTACACAAGCTCTGACTCTTGAGAGTACCAGCGGGTGCTGGAGCCTATCCTAGTCTGGCACACTCCAGGCCCAGTCCACACCAATGCCAAGGGATACTGTGGCCATGTCCAGTCCAATTTGCTGCCCCCATTCTGGCTCTTGAGCTTACCAGTGGGTACTACAGTCCAGCTGGGGTGTTCCCTTAGATCCCTGACCAGGCTTGTGCCCAACCACAGATCTTGCACATTCTGGTGGTTGCTCTGCCCCAACCAGGCATAGCTCATTGCCCATTTTGGCCTTTGCCATCAGTTGCTGCAACTGACCTGGCTCAGCCCGCTCACAGCCCCAATTCTCACTGGTAATTGCTTCAGCCCAGCCCTGCCCAGTCTGCCCCTGTCCTGGCCTTAATGCAAACCAGTAGTTATGATAACCTAACCTCGCTTGGTATGGCCTGCACTCCTTCCTGGCTCCCATGTATGCCACTGTGGTATGATTTGGCCTGGCCCTGCCTGGTCTGCCTCCTCCTCCACCCCCACTCCAGAGCCAACTCATATCCCTTTCGGCAAGTGAAGCAGCCTCCAGCCTGACCAGCATCCAGGCCTAACTCACATGTTCGCCAGCGGGAGCCATGGCCCACCAAGCCCACTCCTAGACCAGATCTCATGCATGCGGATGGGTGGTAGGCCCTTACCCAGCACAGTCTGCCCCCACCCCCTTAGCCTTTGTGTGTAACATTTGACTGAGTACAAAGAAACCCAGGCAGTTGCCTACAGCTGGGGGGCTTCATAGTTCTTAAGGGCAGATGAGTTATGGTTGAGGACAGTGTTTTCTGAAAATAGTATGTTTGAAATCATCTATGGAAACATAGCTTTAACCTCTGCAAGGGTTTTAATTTTCCAATGCAAGAGGTGAAGCAATGAGTGTTCAAAGGTCCTAAGGATTGTTACGTTGAGTAATATATGTATATATTTTTAAAGAGTTACAAGGAGAGAAGGAGATACAGAAATACCTTTCATCTGCTGGTTCACTCCATAAATGGCTGCAATAGCCCTGCACAGTCAGGACAAAACCAGGACCTGGAAACTTCATCTGGGTCTCCCACATGCTATAAGGGACCTAAGCTTTCAGGCTGTACTCCACTGCCTTTCCAAGTAGATTAGCAGGGAGCTGGACCATTAGTGGAGGAGCCAGAACTTTAACTGGTGCATGTATGGGATGCTGGTGCCCCAAGCAGCCTTAGACTACTAGCCATAGTGCTGGCCCCAGGTGTTGAAAATGCTAACTTATTTATTCCTACTTTTAATTTAAGATTTTATTTTTATTATTATTTTTTTTTATTGGGAAGGCGGATATACAGAGAGGAGAGACAGAGAGGAAGATCTTCCGTGCGATGATTCACTCCCCAAGTGAGTGCAGCGGCCAATACTATGCCGGTCCGAAGCCAGGAGCCTCTTCCAGGTCTCCCACGCAGGTGCAGGGTCCCAAAGCTTTGGGCCATCCTCGACTGCTTTCCCAGGCCACAGGCAGGGAGCTGGAAGGGAAGCAGGGCTGCCAGGATAGAACTGGCGCCCATATGGGATCCCGGGCGTGCAAGGCTAGGACCTTAACCACTTGCGCCACCGTGCCGGGCCCCCTACTTTTAATTTAAAAGGTAGAGAAAGAGAGCAAGCGAGTGAGAGGGAAACTGACATACTGAGATCTCTCGTCTTCTGGTTCACTCCCCAGATGCCCAGGACAGTCTGTGTTGGACCAAGCTACTGCCTGGAGCTGGAAACTGAACCTGACTTTCCCATGTGGGAAAAGCCACTTGAGCTATCATGGCTGGCTCCAAGGTGTGAAGCAGCAGAAAGTTGAATCAGAAAAAGGGCTAGAATTTGAACTCAGGTATCCCAACGTGGGATATGGGTATTCCAAGTGACATTTAAACTACTCTGCTAAGTGAATGTTGTTAAACAGGATTAATTTTTTTTTTTCTAATTCATCTTCTTATTGGTAGAGACTGTTTTCTTCTGGTTAGCTACAGCATTTTCAATCAGCAATAACACTTGTAATCTACACAATAACTCTGCTACTTTCTGAAATCAGCTCTGGTATCACAGTGCATATGGAGTTTTCCTAATGTCTTAGCTTGGCAACTGAAATGCACACCATTGATGGAGTGGTTCAAATAATAAACATTCATCTCAAAGTTCTGGAAGCTGGAGGGGGCAATATCAAGGTGCCAGTGGACTTGGTGTCTGATGAGGACCCCTTCTTGGCTTGTTGGAAAGCTACCTTCTTGCTGTGTCATTACAGGGAGAAGAGAGAAATCGCCTCTTTTACCAAGCTACTAATTTTATTCATAAGAGCCCTGTTCTCATAGCCTCAATATATTCCAAAGACCCTACCCACAGGGATTGTCACATTGAGGATCAGGGCTTGCCCCTGTGGATTTGGGGAAACCTGAGGCATTCAGCTCGTAGTATTACATAAACAGCACATTTCATAGATCAGAAATTTAAGTTGAAAAAAATGTAGGAGTTATTGATATGGATGTGCCAAGTACATTCTACTAGGTGAGGCTATCTCAAAATCAGCTGACATTTATTCCCATAATTATCTGATTGTCCAAGAATAAACAACGGGATTTGAGAGGAAAGTAGAGTTTCCCCAGGAGGGAATTGGCAATTCTCAGTCTTTTCTCCCCGTGTCTCCCTCTTTCATAGTCTTTAATGCTGTTTTTATCTTTTTAGTAGTAACTGGCAAAATCTTTGCCAAATGTGGACTCTAGTCCACAGAAAAGCACTGGAGAATCACAGAATGGCTAACCTCATCCTAATAGAAAAAAAGGTGGTATTCTTGAAGGACAGTTCTATTTCACTCATTAAGAGCTTTTTTAAAGATGAATTTTGAAAAATGCTATTCTGATTGCAGAAGTTTTTAAAATACATGGCAAATATTTCCTGCTTTGATACCCATTAGATTTATTTTTATGAATTGTATCCAGAAATTTATTGCCAAAGGCCAAATAATTTATATTCTTATGTTCCTTGAATAATTGTTTTATTGGTAAAATTTGCAAGTTTTATTTTGAAAGTCCTGGTGGCAGAACACTTGATGGTTGTCGTTGAAAGAACAATGCCCATCTAGTGGAACATTAGACATAGGGAGTTTCCGTAACCACTTTTGTAGAGTTCAGATGTCAACAGCATAACCCATTAGGTGAGCTGCAAGAATAAAGCATAGAGAAACAGCAACAGCCATCATTCAAAGTGAGTCATTTATGGGCTTCTTCTCCAACACACCTGCTCCTCCAGTTGAAATTCTGCTCTGCAAGGTACCCTCATTTGCATGGACTTTGAGTGACCTATCTGTAAGTACACAGCAAGCATGCACCTGCCTGAAAGTTTGGGCCCCCTGTTTATATACATTGCTTACTGTAGGGAGCCTTAATAAATAAGACATCATAGATAAAAAATTATGGACATTAAGAGGGAAATATGAAAAGCGAATGACCAGATTAAGTCATCAGAGGAGTGTGATAATGAAAGAAGTCAGAAGCAAAGGTCAAGTTCGTTGGCTTACATCCAGGGAACTCCTGTGAGCTTGGAAACTTTCTTTCATGGAGTTGGGGGGAAAGAACTGAGCAAGGAAAATTCTTTCTTTTAGTGATCTTGCAAAATAATGACCTGAGTTTGCTGGCAAAAACTGGAGGCCAAGAAAGCCTGTGTGCCTGAATGCACTCCTGGCTTATCATAGAAGTAAGCCTCATTTGGTATCCATGGAAAGATGCCGGGTACAGGAGGTCAGAGGACTTTTGCCATAGCACACCCCCTTCTGTCCCATTCAGTGTCTTTAAACCTTGGCTGAGAAATATTATGGTGACAGTTACACCTTTTCGGGATGCTTTTGTATCAGCAATTTTGGTGAGGGAATTATTATTTCCTTGTATTTTAATTAGTGCTACTATCTAATAGAATGTAAATGGAAACTACATCGTTGGAGGGTGGTTAGGAGAGTTGGGTTTTTAACTTTGCTCAAATAAATCAGTAGTGGGAAAAAGACATCTCTCTAGGCTTTTGTCCGGGGTCATAAGAGGTTTCCTATTTGATCTCAAATGTCCTTTTCAGCTCAAAAGTGGTATCAGACATGATGTATGCTTTTCTCTCTGAGGAAACATTTCATGTGAATGTTAGTTTCGTTACAGTGGATTCTTCCCAGTGTTGGAACACTCCAAGGGGAGTTAAAAGTGGTTCAGAAGAAAATATACTACTTCATGCAGATGAATATAATAAAGGCACTACTTCATGTGCATTTACCAAGATAAAAGTAAGACTCAATGAGGTTAACTAGAGTAACTAGACCTGTCATTATAGATAAACTTGTCCATAGAGAAAACCTGAGTTTGACATTCAGGGCAGTGCCTCGGACACTACTTTGCAAGACCATATGCCATACTCAAGAGCTAGATTTGAGAGCTGACTCTGCTTCTGATCCCAGCCTCCTGTTGACCTGCACCCTGGGAAGCAGCACTTGATGGCTTGCGGGGTTGGATCCTTGCTACTCATCTGGGAGATCTGGATTGAGTTTTGGTATCTGATTCTGACTAGGCCCAGCCCCTGACTGGTGTACACTTTGGGGGAGTTGAGCCGCAAATAAAAGTTGTATCGCTTGCTTGCTCACTTTTTTTTAAGGCAGAAAAAAGCTGTTCTTCAACAGTAACGGATTCCAGTTAGAATTTTTCTTAACATATCATTTCTTTTTTGTCGCACTGCAAACTTATTTAGTTTATCCATTTGAAAGACAGAGAGCCACAAAGAAATGGAGAGGAAAAGTAGAAAGAAAACAGGAGAACGGGAGTTTATACAGAGGAGATGAGGCGGGGGAAAGAGAGAGAAGTCTCCCATTTTGTGATTTACTTCCCAGGAATTCAGTAGGGTTGGGCCAGGCTGAAATTTGGGAGCCTGGAATTCCAAGCCATTGGATACGGGGAGCAAGGCACTTGGGCCCCTTCCACTACTTTCCCAGGCCATTAGCGGAGATCTAGATTAAAAGAGGAGCAGCCAGAATTGGACCAGCACCCATTTGAAATATTGGAGGAGATCCAGGAAGCAGATAAACCCATGGAGCCATACCTCTGACCCCTGCATTCCGTTTCTAAACAGTTTCCTGATGATGAATTGTGTTAAACTGTGGTCCCTCATCCCAAAGTGGCAAACAAATGGACTCCTTGGGTTGAACTCTCTGATCTGGGCTTGCTTCTTCCTACTCCTCCAGCCAGGAAACGAGTCCTCTCTTTGTAGCTCAGTTGGTGCTTGTGACTTGGGAACCGGCACCATCTGTTTTCTTCCTTCCCAGGCTCTAATCTGTACACCTGGTGCCCACAGAAGGGCGATGCTGATTCTTGAACAGAGCTCATCCCTGGCTTCTGATAGGCTTCAGGAAGGTGTGGCGGGAAGCAAGCGAAGAGGCTGGAGTCCTTCCCTGTTCACTCTAGGTTTGGCTCTGTGTTCACGTTCTCTCTCACGGGGAGGCTCTCTGAAAACACCGCTGCTGCTTCTGCCTCCTAGAACCCAAGGGGTAAAACGTGCCCCAGCTGCTGCTGACTGGAGGCTGCTTCACTCCTGTCCACACCTCTAAAAGCATCCCCTGTATTCTGATCTCTTCCGAATCCTAGGGCTAGGTGGCTGACCCTAAATTTCAGGACCTTCTAAAAGCATTGTCTGAGAGATTCAGCCAAAGGATGATGTTTTTTCCTCTAACAAGGCTTGTTGATTTAAAAAACGTTAATTTAAAAATGAATTTTACTTATGAATTTTATGAATTAAATATGTATGGTAAAACTCTGGGAGCCAGTAGTGTAATGGCTTGGTGACTGGGCTCTTGCCAGCCACTTAGGAGACCTGGATTGAGTCCCTGGCTCCAGAATTCAGCCTCTGCCCAACCCCAGATCTTATGGCCATTTAGGAATTGGATCAGTAGGTGGTAGCTCTTCTCTATCAGTCAGTTGCCTGTGTGCTCTCTCTCTCTCTTTCGCTCTCTCTTTTCCCCACCTTCCTCCACCATCTCTTTCAAGTAAACAAATTCTTCAAAATTGAAACCACAAACTCTTACATTAAGGAGAGATTTCTTTTAGCGATAAGGTATTTTATTTCTGCTTTTCTTCTTTCACAAGGACAGTATGTTCACAGGCAAGACTAAAGGGTTGGCCATGGAAAAATCTCCATTATGTCTTGTCCTTCCTTTATACCATCCTTTCCATTGAAAAATAAATCAGATCCTTCTCTACTTGCTTCTCCCTAAAGGAAAAGGAAACCTTTCCAAATCTTTTTGGGTACATTAATTCTTATCAGTGCCACTTTATACCTGAGAGAGTAACAATTTCTATTTTGTGATTTTTTTTCAGACTCCTTAATGTTTACGTGGCCATCACTGGTACAAGATTGACTTTCCAGTGTTACCACACAACACATCATGAGACATCCACAAAAGACTAAAGACACTAGAATAAGCCAGCTGATAACTGAGCTTTGATATAGTGAGCTGCCACCATCTCTCTTTTCACTTAACGAATTCTTTCAAAGGAAGTTGGAAATAAAAGGCAAGGAGAAAAATGCCCAGTTGCCTGACAGAGATTTCTTTAGACTAAAGATCACCTAACACATTTGTTTCTCCTTCCTTTTTTTCTTGTTAACTGTGTCTGAGCCTGCTGTACAGGTGCTGGTGGTTGTACTCGGTCTTTGTAGCTCCTCCTTTGACTCCCACCCTTAACTCTTCCTGGATTGCCAATGTTTTGGAAATGATTGTATCTTACAACTGCATCCTTAGCTTGAATTTCAGACTCTCCCACTGTAGAACAAACTAAAGGCAAAAGCAAGTGGCAATGACCAATTATAACTTCTTTATATAGCTGCAGTCTTGCGATGCTTGGTATGGATTGTCATATGCAGCTGGAAAAGTTTGGGTAGACAAATTCTGATCATGTGTACATACTCAAAACCATGAACTTACTTCAGGAATAACAACACATCTCACACATTACTGCCTTCAAGCCTGAGGTATACTGGGTTGTGAGGTTTTGTTGTTGTGTTTTTTCCCCCCTTTTCCTTTCCTCTGTTCTACCCTTTTCTCTTTTTTAAAGGGTTAAGCTGGGTAGTTTTCAGAGTTTTACAAGAGAACTATTAGTGAAAAACAATCTGGTACATTCAACTTACTAAGGCCCTACTCTTTCCCTCTAATCTTTCAGCAGGACCCAAGGGAGGCTAAAGTTTAGATCAGTCTATTCTCTACAAGAACTTTGATTCACTATTAAATTCCGTCTAATGAAGATGACTTTGCCATCCCACAGCCATCAGCAGGCTATGTGTGGGACAATAGGAAACCCACCTTGTATAGAGGGACATTGTTCTTTCTTAGCTACCCTAGTTGAATAGAATCTCACAGAAATTCACACGCAACAGAGACCTGTGAGATAACAGTATTAATCTCTAGGGTGCCATAGTGAGTCATGTTAAGGAAATACGTATTTTGCTTAAGTACACACTTGCTCATGTCTAACAGCATGTCATGTTTATGAGAAGAGCAAAAGGCTAAGACAGGGAGGGGAAGGAGTGGAGGAAGGGAGGCATTAGAGAAGATAGAGGGAGAGGAGAGACTTTTCTTAATGGTAAATATAAGCCTGTCACAGAAAATGTGCTTAATTAATTGCCAAATAAATAGGTCAAATATACTTGCCTTGCAGGTAATAAATTATAAAGGAGGATCTGTAAATCTGAGGTTCCTGGAGGGTTTTTTTTAATGAATAAAAAGAGTTTGTAATGTGTCAATCATGCATACTAAAAATTACAATTATGAAATAAACAATTCTGAAATTGAGCTATTATGCTGATATTTAATAGAATCCCATCTTACAATGTATAGTTTCATCTCATGTGATAAAAGTAGGCTATTTTACAGAAATGAACCCTTACAAGTTTTTCTGTGGTCAGTAATGAACCAGGATAGCACTGAAACAAAGGTTTGTGTTTCTAGGAGGCAATGCAGTACAATGAATATATACATGTCAGTATCATTTCTGTGTAACTTGAATAAACTGCTTCACCTCCCTGGGCCTTAGTTTTTATTCACTTGTAAAATGGAGTTCATCTGTAAAACTGTCCAAGCTGTAGTGTTTATGTGAAGGTCAAATGAGATAATAAATACTCAGAGAATAGTGGCAACACTAAGTAGTAAATGTACTATTATTAGTGTGTTATTCTTCAGACAAATTGCAAACTGTTGGTCAGCAAAACCTTTGGCTGTTTAACTTGAGAAAACAGATAAAATGAAAGTTTTAGAATGTAACATAGTTTGAATCTCCTATTTAAAAAAATACTTGTATTCCTGTCTAAAACATAAACTAGATCAATGAAAATTAGTCTGAAGAACACACAACTTTTTAAATGAACAGTCTTAATATCTGTAGGACAGTAACAAAAAAATGTAACATGCTTAATTCAAGTAGGAAATTATTTGACAAATAATGGCTCAAAATACTTGATAGGTTTAAGAATCTCACTGTAGAAAAACCACAAAACTATGCATTAAAATCAAGTTTCTAAAATCAAAAAGTAAAGAGAAAATATTACTAAGAAAAAAGATGTGTTACATATGTGGGGGAGAAGAATATATTTGACTTATTAGAAACTGGTGGTCAAAAACAGTGGCACAATGTCTTTAAAATGCTAAGTAAAAGCTATAAGCTGGACTTCTGTATTCACTGAAAACATCAAATATTTACAAGGTTCTCTAAATTTGGAAAGTAAATAAAATAAATTAACTGTAGGTGAAAGAAGAACTCTTTGGTGAATTTATGTAATATATATCTTAAAATGTTTAGTTTTTCCTTACTTGAGAAGGGAAGATTTCTCATCCACTCTTTTTGTTGTCAAACACCAATAACATCTGAGACTGGACCTAAGTTGAGGCCAGAGCCAGGATCTCACTCCAGGTCTCTCACATGGGTGATGGGGACTTATTTATTGTACCCACACCATTGTCTCCCAGGGTTTGTGTTATAGGAAGCCAGAAGACAGGTATCAAACACAGGTGTGCCAAAATGGAATTGGATCTTGTAACCAGCATCTTACCTGCTGGGCTAAATGCTCATTCCATACAGCATACTGCAAACTGACCAATTCATGAAAATATGAAATGAGAAAACTGTGCAAAGCAGCTAAAGCAGTGCCAGAAGGGATTGGTATTGCTTTGAAATGTCTTAAAAGGAAGAAATGTATAATACCATTGGGAAACAGGACAGCAACTGAGAAAGATAACAAAGAAATTAAAAAACTTGGTAGTATTAGAAGATAATTTGAGGAGTAAAAATAATAAAAAGTAAGGACAAAGATAATTAAAATGAGGAATGATAATTCAGAGATCAATCAATAAAAATAGGGACATAACTTATACCCATATTGGAAATAAAAAGGTAATATCACTATAGATTTTAAACATATTAAAAAGATAGTAAAAGAAAATGTGAGGGTACTTTAAAAAGTTAAGGGAAGGCAGTGATTGACTCATTTAAGACATCATATAGGATACTTACATTTTATATCAAAGTGCCTGAATTGGAGTCCCAGCTCTGCTTTTCAGTTCTAGTTTCCTGCTAATGTGCACCTTGGAATGCAGAAGAAATGGTTCAAGTACTTGGTATAAGGCTTGAGTGCAGGTCCAGAACCAGGTAACCACACAGAGCACGGTTTAGCTCAAAGCAAGCTTTATTGGGAGCACTCCTGGGTGAGGGTCACTGATCCAGGACAGACAGCAGGCCAGGGAAGTAGCACCCTGGGGTCATGAGTTGGTGCTTTTATACACAGGTCAAAACAGAAAGTTCTGGCAGGTGAAAGAATGTTGCCTTTTATGGTGTTGTGGAGTGCTAGTAGGTGCCCCCTGGCTTTGTCCAGCCCATACATCACCAGGCCTCCTGAAGTAACCTTTTGTGTGACTATTTGAGATTTGTACATATAAAAAATAAATACATGTATTTATATATATCAAAAATACATATTTTTTAAAGATTTATTTTTATTATTTTTTTATTGGAAAGGCGGATATACAGAGAGGAGAGACAGAGAGGAAGAGCTTCCGTCCGATGATTCACTCCCCAAGTGAGCGCAACGGCCAATACTATGCCAATCCGAAGCCAGGAGCCTCTTCCGGGTCTCCCACACGGGTGCAGGGTCCAAAAGCTTTGGGCCGTCCTCGACTGCTTTCTCGGGCCACAGGCAGGGAGCTGGAAGGGAAGCAGGGCCGCAGGGATAGAACCGGTGCCCATATGGGATCCCAGGCGTGCAAGGCGAGGACCTTAAGCACTGCGTCACCACGCTGGGCCCAAAAAATACATATTATTAAATACATATTAAAAATAAAAAAATACATCCATCCATACAAAAATACATACAAATTACATATTATAAATAATATATATATTTTATATATAAATTTATATATAAAAATTGATATGTGTTTATATATTAATTTTTTTTTTAAAGATTTATTTTTATTATTTTTTCATTGGAAAGGCGGATATACAGAGAGAGGAGAGAGAGAGAGGAAGATCTTCCGTCCGATGATTCACTCCCCAAGTGAGCGCAACGGGCCGATACTATGCCGATCCGAAGCCAGGAGCCTCTTCCGGGTCTCCCGCACGGGTGCAGGGTCCCAAAGCTTTGGGCCGTCCTCCACTGCTTTCCCAGGCCACAAGCAGGGAGCTGGAAGGGAAGCGGGGCTGCCGGGATTAGAACCGGCGCCCATATGGGATCCCGGGGTTGCAAGGCTAGGACTTAACCACTTGCGCCACCGCGCCGGGCCCTATATATTAATTTTTTTAAATTAGAAGTTTTATAAAAGGTTGCATAGTCACAACTTAGCCTTTTTCTCCTCCCTAAAGTACTCATGCCTGACAGGAAATCTCTTAATTTTTGCATCTTTCACAGAATTGTGAGGCCAAGAATTTCCCAAGTCATATATTCTTGCTTTTTTTATGTGAGCATTTCATTCCCCAATCCATCATCTACTTCTTTTCTTTAACATTTTGCTACAAAATGTAAGAAGAACTTAGACAACACCTTTGACACCTCAGAAATATCCTTAGCAACATAGCCAAATTTCCAAATCACCAGTCCTGCCTTTCATATAAATGCAGAGACAGTATCACCAAGTATCCAGCCATGGATGGCACATATCTAATGCCATGGTTGGCACTTCCTCTGAGCCCCCTGGGGCAGCCTCCCTGGTGTCTGCGTCTATTAACCATCTGCTTAAGGTGGGTTAGACTTTTCTCCCTGTGCTCAGCTGAATTCCTGCGGCTTCCGCCCTGACTAGTCCCAGTGAGACTGCAGTTCAGGTGCTTGTTAGCAGCAAAATCGCCCTTCCAGGGCTGAGTTTTGCATACGGCAAATTGCCACAAACACGCAGCCCCATACAGTACACAGCTGTTATCTCACAGGTTGCCTAGATTAGAAATTCAGGCAGAACATGGCGGAATTCTCTGCTCCAGATCACAGGTGGCTGAAATGCAAGGATTAGCTAGTGCTGCAGAGCTGTCAAAGGCTTCATTAAGGGAAAGATCCCCTTCCAAGCAGCCCTTGCTAGTGGAACACCGTTGTCTTCATGCTGCCTGTTGGCTGAGAGTCACACTCTGTTGCTTGGTGCAGGTTGTAAGTGTTGGCTACCTAGCTCTCTTCTGACAGGGCAGTTTGCTTCTCAAGGTGAACAGGACTCTGTCTACTCTTTTATCATTAATGCATTTACTGCTTCACTGCCCAAATGGCCACATCAGCAACTGTGGACCAATCTGAAGCTAGGAGCCAGGAGCTCCATCGGAATATACCATGTGATTATCAGGGGCCTAGGGATTTGGGACACCATCCTCTGCTTTCTCAGGTGCATTAACAGGAATGTGGATAGGAAGTGGTACAGCCAGGACCAGAACCAGCACCTGTATGGGTTGCTGGCATCTCAGGTGGCCCTTTAGCTTGTTGTACCACAGCACCAGTGCCTGTTTTCCCTTTACTACTAGTTTATATTTTGAAAAACCAAAATGAATATGTATCCATTCACTGTGTTACAAAGTGAATATATAATCTAAACACAGATTTTTTTTATTTCTTGACAAGCAAAAGCAGCAATAACTAATATCACGTAGGGGATTAAAGGCTGATCCAGAAAAAAAGACTTTGGTGGGTAAACTGGCAAAAAGTGAATAAGATTTGCAAATATGATAATAGCATCCTTGAATGATAAGAGACTTTTTTAATATCTCCACTGAATAGCTGAAACTCTGAAGCCTGTATGTTTATTTGTTCTCATATACCAGTAAATATGCTCAATTTTCAGCTTTTTCACTTAAAGGGAACAGTGAGTTTCTCTTTGGTGTATTTGAATTGTCAATGTCACATTAATGCTGTAAGTAATTAAGTAAGGTTTATTAGAGCACAATTGTGATAGCAGATATGATAACTGAGGTGGCTACTAGGTGATTAATGGGCAGGTAGCAAATACAGGGTGGAGACACTGCACTAAGGGAGCAGTCATGTACTGGGTGGGTCAGCAGGGGAATGGGCAGCTTTGCCAAGCTAATCACAATAGAGCGGGACTTGAAATTCTAGAATTCTTATTTTGGGGAATATTGTATGTAATATTCTCACTGATCAGCAGATAACCACAGACAGTAAAGCAGTTTGTATTAGCTAAAACAAATAATCACACAACTAAGTCAAATCCATGAGCAAAATTAAGTGCAAACAGGTAACATTCGCTTGATTGGATTTATTCATGTGACAGCTTCAATAGCTGGTTTTCAAGTTGCAAGGGTTTTTTTTGTTTGTTTGTTTGTTTTTACCTGACACAGTGTTTCTTGTGAACTGTGAAGCATTTTTGTTGCCCTCTGGGGCCATAAAACTTAGTTCATATGAGTATATTTTAAAACATTTGCATAGAAATAAATAAGGGTGAGTTCATTTTTGTACAAATCTTAAAATGCAGTTTTCTTCATAATATGCATGTTTTCATGAATGTTTAGACTGTTTAGAGTCCCTGGAATGGATATTAATTCCCCCCCACCCCCTTTTTAAGGGATTTATTTATTTGAAAGGTAGACAAAGTTACAGAGAAGGAAAAACAGGAAAAGAGATCTCTCTGCTGTTTAAATTCCCATATGGGGTCAATGGCCCAGGCTGAGTCAGTCTTAAGACAGGAGTCAAGAGCTTCAACCAAGTGTCCGATGTGGGCGTTGGGGGTTTAAGCACTTGGGCCATCTTGTCCTGCTTTCCATTGCTCTTTAGCAGGAAACTGAACAAAAAGTAGAGAAACCAAGAGGTGAATCAGTGCCTAGATGGGATTCTAATGATGTAGCTTAACTCACTATGCCACAACAGCAGCACCAAGTTGTTAATTTTGTAAACTCAGTCTCATTAGAGCGTCCTCTGATCAATTGAATCCAACAAAATTATAATTTTTTTTTAATGCTTTATTTAGGGCCTGACTCTGTGGCCTAGCAGCGCATTTTGAATGCGCCCAGGATCCCATATGGGAGCCAGTTCTAAACCCGTCAGTCCTGCTTCCCACCAAGCTCCCTGCTTGAGGCCTGGGAAAACAGTCGAGGATGGCCCAAAGCTTTGGGACCCTGCACCCATGTGGGAAACCCGGAAGAAGCTCCTGGCTTCAGATTGGCCCATCTCCAGTCGTTGCAGCCACCTGGGGAGTGAATCAACAGATGGAAGATCCTTCATCTCTGTCTTTTTTCTCCTCTCTGTATATTTGTCTTTATACTAAAAATAAACAAAGCTTTAAAATATCTATATTTTATTTAAAAGGCAGCATACTACGTAGAGAGAAATGAGAGCGAGAGAAAATTTGTCTCTGATGGGTCATTCCCCAAATGGCCACAGCAACCAGTGCTTGCACAGGCCAAAGCCAGGAGCCTAGAAATCCTTTCTAGTGTCCCACATGGGTGGTAGGAGTCCAAACACTTGGACCATCCTGCACTGCTTTTTCAAGCACATTAGGAAGCTGGACTGTAAATGGAGCAGTCAGTACTTTAACTGGTGTTTATATGGGATGCCCATATTGCAAGTGTCAGCTTAACCACTGGCCTACAATGCTGGCTCGCCAACGAAATTAATATAAATTGTTTTTGTGAATCAGGGTTGTGGATAACAAGTGAACTAAAAACAAAACTTCTAGGTTGACACTTCTACTTATTAGAAGCTAATAGTGTTGGAGAAAAGTCTGCTGAGATTAAAACTTCAAAAGACATACTAATGTATATGCATCCATGTTTTGCATGATGTATTTCTTAAGCTTTAATGGTAAATCTGTGTGTGTGTGTGTGTGTGTGTGTGTGCACGCGTTCTTCTTAGTCCTTAAAACATGAACTGATAAAGAGGAGCGTTTTCATCTCTCGCTGAAGACTTAACCTTCAATTGATTCTTTGGATCAATTGTTCACTCTGGAAGAAAAAAGATGTTAAAGATTGCAGTCCTATCATGTTTTCTTCCACCTTTCACTAAGCTTTCAAAAACCTTGATATGAATGGACTTTTTCTCTTTCTCAAGGCCTTTTAATTTTTAATCACTTGTTGTCTTCAATGCTGATCATATTTCTGAGAAATTACTTTATGTAAAAGATGAAGCAAGATAGAGTTGCCACATACCTTTTTATCTTTTCTGTGAAATTATTTGGACCTAAATTTGTGGTGACAAGGTTGCTTCTCTCTAATAGGTCTCGTTGCCATGGAAGCAGGCGACTGAAAAGAATAATACCCTAGGTTTCTGCATGTTTACATCCATAGAAATGCACAAGCTTTGGATTCAGATGGGAAAATGTGTACAGTGGTCTTTGCTGATGAATTGTTTAAAAATGTTTAAGTGACACAAAGTATTTTGCATATATTTATAGGGTACCATGCAATGCTTGATATAGAAGTTATGTTCAATCAGGATAAACATGTCCATCTCCTCAAACATCTCTCATTTCTTTGTGATAAAACTGTTTGAAAGCTTTTTGCCTTGCTTTTTCTTTTTAATTAATTAAAGAGAATGTAATTGATTTTTTAAAAAGAGTTGTCCATTCCAGACTAGCATATCAGGAAGTAAAGATACATGGCGGTACACATCTGTATTCCCGAATAAAAGGGGGACTCCCAAAGAAATCATTAAGTGTATCTTGACAGAAGGGTGCTGGACTATCTACCAATGTCTACACCTACAATTCATGATACACTTAAATAGGAGAATGATGGACATAGGGCTGTTTTCGAAGGACTGTACTACTGTAATAATATGGGGGAAAGGGTGGAGGCAGAGTGTGGGGATGGAGGAAGAGAAGTTAGAGGGGAGGTCCCTATATTTATAGAACCATATCATGGAAAATAATAGTAACAGTCAAAACAGAAAATAATCCATTCTAATGTAACAGTGCTAAGCCAATCACATAAAAAAACATCTTCAAAAAGTTCATGGTGATTGTGTAAGAAGACTGCCAAGCATGGATTTCAAAGCTTAATTCTCTTTGTGAACATTTTGAGGTCTCTTCGTAGAGCCAGGATTATATCACATAATATTTGGTGATGTGAAATTTAAAACATTTTTTTTATGAGCCAGAGAGGAGTTATCTTTTTTCATTTTTTCTTTATTATTGACAATCTTTACATAGTTAATTAGGGTAAAAAGATTCAAGGGCTACAGGAAAGTGGGTAAAACTATTATTTACACATTGTTTTTTTCCTGTATCTGAGGTAAAGGGGGGGATAAAGGGAGAAGCCCCATTTAGTTTCCCACCCACCCCAGGTCCCTGATGTGGGACATGCTCTGAGGGTCTTGCTCAGGTGGTTTTGATAGTTCAACAGTTATGAATTGCTGCCAGTCTTGACATTCCAAGCCCGATGAGGTTGCTACAGAATCCACTGATTGACATAGTCCACCTTACAGTCTCTGTTTGCCCAATTTTTCACTGCCAACATATGGCTGGGGTAGTTGATTGATTTGTTCTGTCCTCTGTTGTGATGCCAGGTATCCTCTGCAGGTTCTGATAGACCTCCATATCCTCCATGTGCAGCTGGTTATGCTCTCCACTGCTCTGTCTGAGCCTCTGAGGAGGCTTGGCTCTGGCACTTGCACTCCATGGCAGACCATGGATTCTGAGTCCAGCAGTTCGATTGGGGAAATCCCAAAAGAAACTTTGTCTGAGGTGATCCCAGACCAGATTCTTGTATGTACTTGCCACTACAGGGCCCAGCATAGTCCATCCCTGTTCTGCCACTTGGTCAGATACTGGTACTTAGCCTTCCAGACAGGCCCCCAGCCATAGCTTTTGTGTGGACTGGTGTGTGGCAGTCAATGATGCTCTATGCTAACAGCCCATCTCAGAGACCCCATGTGGCTTGGTGAATCAGTTTGGCCAAAATAGATCTTATAGAATCTCCCCCTCCAAACCTTCAGATCACAGTCCCCAGGCTGGCAAGCAAGTTCCATGACCCCATCATTAGGAATCACACAGAATTCATCCCTCACCTACGCTCATGCTGGCCTTATCCGTGGATGTCCCTAGGCAGCAATTACATACCCTAAAAACCCTAGAGCTCACCACTGGGCTGCATCAGGGAGGACTCAGTCACCTGTGGCAACAGTGCCCATGGGTTGAGTCCTGTGCATTGGGTCTGACCTGGCTCGGGTACTCTCCTCAAGCGGGTCGCCACCGCTGCAGAGGGCTGCTGTCACCTGAGCCATCAAGGTCGAACTCCCCAACTATTTTTTCATTTAGCTTCCTAGTTATAAGATCCATGTTTTATCATCTTCAATTTCTTACCTCTTATTGTTTATCCAGTGTATGGCATGTAGCAGGTGCTCATTAACTATTTGTTGAATGTATAAAAATATAGGAATAGCAAATATCAACACAGATAGCAAAGGTATTGGTGAAACAGCAATGGTGAGGAAATTCCAAAGGTGAAACCAGTAGCTTTCAGAGTATCACATCTGTGGAATTTGCTGGCTCAGTTAGAACTTTGTGTTAGCTCAAGAAAAGTGTCTGGCTAACTGAGCCACAGCAAAAGTTACTGTGGAACATACCGTGCACGGAGTTTGAGTTGGAGAATGTTTCTGGACCTGTTGAGGGCAAACAGTTAACACAACAGTCTAAAATGTGTCTGTGCAGCTCCCCAAGCTGTGAGTAGGCTGTAAGCCTATTTGAAACTCCAGGAAGACAGGCAAGCCTTTGTCAGTCTAACAGTTTTTAACAAAATGTGTGCCATGAAAATAATATATGCTGTTATAGATGGATTCCTATACAATATGCTGGTGTCACTTTCTGACTATTGCAGTGTTATTTAGGGATTAGTATTCAACATATCCACTCTTTAATTCATAATTCATAAAAATAGATGTCTTGGCTTTGGCCTGGTTCAGGCCTAGCTGCTATGGGACATTTGGGTAGTGAATTCTACAGGTGTTCCAAGAGTCATCTTTAACTACTAGGCTAGATGCTGCTCCCAGAATATTTTAAAGCTAACGATTTCTATAAAGCATATTTAAGCTTGAGGCAGGAGGGAAAGGATGATGAGACAGAGAGATCCAAGAACTGTGAATGGTTGGGCGGGGCCTTAACTCAGACTTGTCCTTCCCAAAGTCTATCTTCTCACTCATCCATCAAAGTGATTTTGCAGAACCAGTCTTTAGTCCAAATGTGGAGAAACATATGGCTTCAGGGATTCTCTGCAATTCTTATGCAAAATCTTATGTGTTATATCTGTAGGCACCTTTTTAATGCGGAAGTCCATAGCTTCCACAAGATTTGCAAAGGGCTCTATGACTCTGGAAAGAACCATCCTAAGAAATTGGAAACTTACCTCACTCATAAAAGTTGTTTTTACTGAAGGTTTAGACATATTATTCATTAGGTACTCATCAAATAATTTTTGATATTTTGGATATTTAAGCACTGCATAATACATTCTTCTCATTTTTTCACAATATGTTGCATATGATCTGTAAAAATTTTTTTTAATTTATATATTTTTATAGGAAAGAGATTTATATAGAGAAGGAAAAGCAGAAAGATCTCCCATCTGCTGATTCACTCTCCAAGTGGCCACAACGGCCAGAGTTGAGCTGATCCAAAGCCAGGAGCCAGCAGCCCCTTTTGGGTCTCCCAAGTAGATGAAGGGTCCCAAGGTTTTGGACCATCCTTGTCTGCTTTCCCAGGCCACCAGTAAGAAACTTGGTGGGAAGCAGGGCTGCCAGGATTAGAACCAGTGCCCATATGGCATCCCGGTGCATACAAGGCAAGGACTTTAGCCAATAAGTTACCATGCTGGGCGCATGATCTGTGAATTTTAGAAGATGTTCACATTTTTTTCCCCAATGGAATGTACTGTTATCTACTTACCTGTTATCAAATAGGCCGTGTTCTCTGAAACTCCCATGATTTTTAGCTATCAAAAAATTCCAATGCCTTTATATGTAATTTTTATGTGTTTATTTTCATTATATCTGAAATACAAAGAGAGAGAGACACAGCCAGACCTACAGACATGGAGATCTTCCCTTAGTTTGTTTACTCCCCAAATGCACATGGCAGCTGCAGAGGCATCAGCCAGGCTGCAGGCAGCACCCTCGGTTAATCCTGGGCTCCTACGGCAGGGACACGGGCTAGCACCAGCTGCCTGTCAAGGTGTGCATGAGCAGGAAGCTGAATTAGAAGCAGAAATTCCAGAACGGCCATGGGGGACATGCACATCTCAAGCAGTGACTTAGCTGTTCCACCAAGTGGCCACTGCATACATGGTTCTGATTATGGTGTGACCAACCTTGAGAGGGCCTTCTTTTGAGGAAAGCTTATCTTGCAAAGTTGAACTCAGAGTCAGGTCACTACAAACAAGGTACTTGTCAAAGCTCAAAAAATTCAGCAGTTAGACTGCTCCTCATGTCCCATATTGAGGTGATTCGGATTCGCCTTCCTGCCTATGCATGTTCTGAGAAGCAGGGGATCCTGGCTCAAGTAATTGGGATCATGCTACCCTTATGAGAGACCTGTATGAAGTGGAGACCCCTAGCTTCAGCCTGGCTTCACACTGGCTATTGCTCCTGCTTGGGAAAGTAAATCAGAAGATAGTAGATCTTCCTATCTCTTTACCTTTCAAATAAAATTTAAATAAATAATTTTTTCAAAAGTTTGTAGCAGGTATTATAGAGCAATGGGTTAAACTGCCACACCCCATATTGGAGTGCCTGGGATCAAGTCCCACCTCAGCTTCTGATCCTGCGTCCTTCTACTGGACATCTGGGGAGGCAGCAGATAATGAATGGCTCAAGCACCTGTGTCCCTGCCATCCATGTGTGAGACACACAGAGTTGCTGGTTTCTGGCTTTCACCTCTCCCAATGTGGGCTGTTGTGAACAGAATCATCAGAATCCGCAGATAGACATGTGTCTGAGTGTGTGTGTGAGTGTGTGTGTGTGTGTGTGTTGCTATCTTTCAAATAAATAAAAATGCATGAGCATTAATAATTGCTGTAGGGTCCAACAGGATGGTTCAATGGCTAAATCCTCACCTGGTAAGCACTGGGATCCCACATGATTGCTGGTTCATGTCCCAGCTGCTCAGCTTCCCATTCAGCTTCCTACTTGTGGCCTGGGAAAATAATGGAAGATGACCCAAAGCCTTGGGGTTCTGCACCCATGTGGGAAACCTGGAGGAAGCTCCTGGCTCCTAGTTTTGAATTAGCTCATCTCTGGCCATTGCCACTACTTGGGGAGTGAGCCACCAGATGAAACATCTTCCTGTCTCTCCTAAAATTTTTTTTTCCAATTTTAGCCTTTTTTTTTTTTTTTTTTTTTTTTGGTAGAGATCTTCCACAATATCCAGGCTGGGCAAGACTAAAGCCAGTAGCCAGGAACTTCATCCACATCTCCCATATAGATGGTAGGAACTTGGGCTCTTGAACAATTTTCTTCTACTCTCCAGGATGTACTAGCAGGAAATTAAATGAGAAGCAGAGGACTCAAAGCCTACACTGGTTGTGGGATGCAGTCTTACCAAACAGTGGTTTAATCCTCTATGCTACAAGGTCATATTTCTTTATGATTATCATTATTAGTAGTAATGGTATTTTATTGAAAAGGCGGATCAGATTTATTGAGAGGAGAGATAGAGAGAAAGATCTTCCATTTACTGGTTCACTCATCAAAGGGCTGCATTGGAAGCCAGGAGCTTCCTCCGGCTCCCTTACATAGATACAGGGTCCCAAGGCTTTGGGCCGTCCCCCACTGCCTTCACAGGATACAAGCAAGGAGCTGGATGGGAAGTGGAGCAGCTGGGACATGAACCAGCACCCAATGGATCCCAGTGCCTACGAGGTGAGGATTCAGCCATTGAGCCTCTGCACCGGAATCCCACAATGTCATATTTTTTACAGTTCATGATGATGTGTGTTTTAAGCAGGACAGGTCCTCTCCCTCCTGTTTTACATTCTGGACACTCCCCTAACCAAGTGTTAAAAAGTTCCAACAAATTAGTTTTCAAGGAGGACATTTCTTTTCAGGAAATGAATCTACTTTTCCTCTGCCTCCTTTTCTTGTCATGGATATTAAGGGTTTTTTTTTTTTTTCTCTCTGAGCCACCTCCACTTGGAGCTGATTATTTGGCGACACCCCAAGCAAATAGACCCCTTGTGTGTTCCAACAGTACGAGTCTGTGTTTTCAAGCTTCTTCGGGATGCATTTCCTACTGGGTTGAGAACAAGAACCTATTTTGCTTTTCTCCTCTTCTGGTTTTTCCCAAGGGGCCTATGAATTGTTTCCAAGTTGTACGGTGCATGAACTTTCTGGATCGCTGGTTGTGAGCTTGTGAGTCTTAAGAGAGGCAACTCTTGGAAGGGAAAAGCTCCCAGACTGGCAGGACTCAGAGTGCTAGATTTTATCTCAGCACTAAGAGACCTCACTTCCTCAGCAGCAAGATAGAGAAAATAATATTATCTCTGTCTACCTTTTGAGACTGAGTAAAGAATTAAGAGAAATAAAAGACAGCAATGATTGGATAATTCTAAGCAGCACAGATAGAAAATATTACTCTAGGATAAAAAGCTGTGCATTTTGAGATTCATAAATTCCAATTTAATTTATAAAATCATTTAAAAATTAGCATGCTCACTATTTTATCAGAGGCAGGAGAGTAATCATGCATGATATGATTAAAGTTTTCTTACTGATGACCTAACCATATTATAAATGCTTTAATAAAATAGTAAAATATTACTTTTTTTTTTACATGAAACATAGATTAAAATGTTACCATTAGACAGATTCTGTTACTTCTGTCATAAGAATAAGAATGCTGGAAATAATAACTGCAGTATCACATGTTGCTTTAATTTAAATGAAATGGACCCTGGAGTAACTCATCTTTGTGTCCTACCTAGTAAGGTGTGAGTTCAAGCTGACTGCTTCCTGCAACAATGTGGAGGAATCCAACATGGGGGAAGGGCATGGGGAGGGGCTGGGGAATCCCAGAGCCCATAAAACTGTGTCATAAAAGGAAATTTAAAAAAAAGAAAGAAAGAAATAGGCCCCAGATAGAAATTCTAACTTACAGTCTGAGTGCTAATGTCTCAAATTGGGCATGAAATTCTGTAGTTGCTGTAGTTTTTTTTTTTCTTTTCCTTTGCAGGCTCATCTTTGCATGTGTATTCAGTTGTTTGGAGAACCTGTATGTAAAAAGCCGACTTGTAGGGTGGATTTTAAAAAATTGTGAAGGATTAGTGATCCATGAAGTAAACACAGATTTTACAATGTCATGACCTTGCTAAGGGAAAAGAAAGCAAATGCTCTGAGGAGATTAATCGAGTGTCTCCAGGATTTGTTAATGTAGATAAACTGCATTGAGCACATGCTGGAAATTTTTGTTTTGATGGCATTTCACAGTAGCAGTCTGGCATTCCTTGAAGCCTTGAAATCTCAGCCATGTTGAAGGAACTCCATCACCTGTGAGAAGTGATTTTTTAAAAAATGAATGAATTTATTTGAAAAGCAGAGATTTTGTGCACACACACACACACACACACATACAGAGAGAGAGAGAAGCAGAAAGAGAGAGAAAGATCTGTTTTATCTGCTGGTCCATAACAACACTTGGAGATGGAGCAGTTCAAAGCCAGGAGCCAGGAGCTTCTTCTGGATTGCCCATGTACATGCAAGCACTTGGGCCATCTCCCACTGCTTTTGCAGGTTAAGTGGTGTGAAGTGGAGCAGCCAGGACTTGAATCAACTCGTATGGGAAATGCCAGAATCTTAAACAACAGTTTTTTTTTAAGGTTTATTTATTTTTATTGTCAGGAGAGAGAGAAAATCTTCCATCTGCTGGTTCATTCCCCAAGTGGCTGCAATGGCTAGAGCTTAGTGAATCTGAAGCCAGGAGCCAGGAACTTCTTCCAGGTCTTCACCAAGGTGCAGGGTCTCAAGGTTTTGGGCCATCCTCGACTGCTTTCCCAGGCCCCACAAGCAGGGAGCTGATTGGGAAGTGGAGCAGCTAGAACATGAGCCAGTGCCCCATGGGATCCGGTGTGTGTAAGGCAAAGATTTAGCCACTAGGCTATCACACTGGGCCCTATATAGCAATTTTATTTGCTGTGCTACAGAATGAATCTAAGAAGGAATCTTAAAAATCTGATAGATTTCCTGATGACTTAGTAATATGACCATTTTTCAGAATTAAATACTGGATATCTCCTGCAGTCCTGGCATCACATTAGACAATGATTTAAGAGTCAAGGCATGACCAGGCCAAAGGCATCGATATCTCCTGCCTGGATGCCAGGATTCTGAGCCCTTATACCATCTTTTGCTGCTTTCTCAGGTTTGTTAGCAGGAAGTTGAATGGCAAAGGGATGCAGTTAGGAATTCCAATAGGGGGTTTTGATATGTGATGTTGGGGTCATTTAGCTGTTGCACCATAGCTGATCACTACATAACTTATTTTTAAAAAGAATTCAGATATTTTACAGGTCAAGTCTTGCCCAACAAAGTTTCCCCCTCCAACACACAAATATATAGGGCTCTAAGGTGCACTTTGTGTTCAAAAATTAGTTTTAATGGGTGTATTATACACTTTCATATTCCCAGTAAGACTTTCCAGCACAAGCACATTTATGCACCGCTATTTGTTGTCTTATGACTCCTAGCATATCATGGCCATAATGACTGTGTAAATCTTTTTGGAAGACATACAGTTGAGGAATGTTTCAAACTGAACAGCGCAGACCAGCAACACACAAACATAAGTTGGTATTGTTTTAACAGATTAGTTTAGACTTCTGTTGATGTGACAGTTATTTTAGGATCATACTTTTATATTTGGCTTCAAAAAGTTTTTGTGACCTTAAGATTTTTTATGTGTTTTTATTATTTTGATTGTTACTGTGTATATTGAAGGTTTGGACAAGTGTTGGATTGTAACTTTGCATAATAGTCGTAATTCTCTACTATTGTAGGTAGTACCTATGAGTAAAACTAAAATCAAGTATTTCTTCTTCCTTTACTTCTTTTTTACCTGTTCTCTCCACCTAATTTTTAATGTTTGAAATATTTATTTTATTTCAAAGGCATGGTGAGAAAGACAGAGAGATAATGATTTTCTGTGTGCTGCCCAAATGCCTTCAAGAGCAAGTCTGAAATAGGCCCGAAGGCTGGAGGAAAAGGCTCACTCTCGGTCTTCTAAGTGGGTGGCAGGGACCTGTGCGCCTGAACTATTACCTACTGCCTCCGATTGTGCACAGTAGCAGGAAGCTGGAATTGAGAGTAGATCTAGGTCTTAAAACCAGTTGTTTTGATATGGGGTGTGTCCCAAATGGTGTCTTAACCAGTAAACCACGCGTTTGCTTCTCCTATGCAATTTTGATTGGTTGTGATATGATATTTTGGCATTTGAGTTTTACTGTCATTTGTTCTTATAACCGTAATATATTATTTATAAGCACAAAACATACATCTTAAATTCCTGCTATATAAATTTGTCACTATGCTTGTTTCTCAAAGATTAGTTGGCTGTATGTATATGAAATAATTTCTGGGTTTCCATTCTATTCTGTTGGTCTATATATTTATTTCTGCGCCAGTATCAGTCTGTAATGATTATAACTGCCCTGTAGTAAATCTTGAAATTAGATATTGTGATGTCTCTGGCTTTGCTTTTACTGTTTAGATTGCTTTAGCTATTTGGTGTCTCTTGTTTTTCCATATCAATTTTAGTCCATTTTTTTTTTCTAGAGCAGACAGTAATTTCTTTGGTTTTTAATTGGGATCATGCTGACCCTATAAGTTGCCTTGGATATTATTAATATTTGATGGTATTAATTCTCCCAATCCATGAACATGGAATATTTTTCCTTTTTGTTGTTGTCCTCTCTCTTTGTTTAATGTTCTGTAAATTTCATTGTTGAGATATTTTACAATCTTGGTTGAATTTATTCCAAGGTATTTAAAGGTTTTTGGAACTATTGTCAATGGTATTGATATTTTAAGTTTCTTCTTCATATATACAAGCGTTGCTTGTATATACAAAGGCTAATTAATTGATGTTTGTGTGTTGATTTTACATCTTTCCTATGTATGAAACACTTCTGAGCTTCAGTAGTCTGTTACTGGAGTCTTTGGTTCCCCCACATGTAGGATCATGTCATCTGCAAACAGGGGTAGTTTGACTTCCTCCTTTCCAATTTGTATATTTTGATTTCTTTTTCTTAGGTGATGACTCTGGCTGAAACTTCAGAATGATATTAAGTAGCAATGGTTACATAACAATAGTTATAATAATAATCATTATCATCTTTATTTTAACAGTTCTTGTGTTAAAATGTTTTGCCCACTATTAGGATGGCTACTGTTATTCATTTTTGCTTTCCATTAGCATAAAATATCCCTTTCCATCTCTTCACCTGCAGTCTGTGTGTTTTTTGTTGGTGAGATTCGTTTCTTGCATGCAGCAAATAGATGGCTCTTGTTGATAAGTAATGATCTGGTCATGACGTTTTGCCATAATATTCCAGATGTTTGGTGTTCCTTTATAGTTTTTCTTTTTTTTTGTTTAAAGATTTTATTTTTATTATTATTTTTTTTATTGGAAAGGCAGATATACAGAGAGGAGAGACAGAGAGGAAGATCTTCCGTCCACTGATTCACTCCCCAAGTGAGTGCAGCGGCCAATACTATGCCGGTCCGAAGCCAGGAGCCTCTTCCGGGTACCGCACACGGGTGCAGGGCCCCAAAGCCTTGGGCCGTCCTCGACTGCTTTCCCGGGCCACAGGCAGGGAGCTGGAAGGGAAGCAGGGCTGCCGGGATTAGAACCGGCGCCCATATGGGATCCCGAGCTTGCAAAGCGAGGACCTTTAACCACTTGCACCACCACGCCGGGCCCCCTTTATAGTTTTTCTAGAGCCTTCTGCCTTCACATTCTTTCCTAATGATGATGGCCATTAGATAGATCTCTGTGCAGCACGTCCTTAAGCATCATTGGTAATCTCGACAAGTGGAGAAAATTTCTGTTGTGAAATGACTTTACTTCACACACATTTGTAAATGAAAGCTTCTCTGGGTATAGTATTCTTTGTTTTTTTTTTTTTTAGGACTTGGACCATGTCTCTCCATTCTCCCCCTACCTATAGGTTTCTAATAAGGAATCACATGTTAGTCATATTGGGATCTTCTGAAGCTAATTTTATGCACATTTTAGAATATTTTCTTGACGTTTTGCTATCAAAATTTTAACTAAAATATGTCATAGTGAAGATCTTCTCTGATAATGTGTACAGGAATTCTGTGTGCTTCTGTACTTCAGTGTGTCCCTATCTTTCTCCAAATTAGAGTTTTCTGCTATTATTTCTGTGAATAAACTTTTTAATTCATCCTGTTTTTTCTCCCCTTCAGGAACTCCTAATTTACTTTCTTTAGACTTTGTGATAGTGTATCCTTGAATCACAAATACTATTTTCAATTTTTCTAATTATTTCTTCTACTCCTCCTTATTTGTTCTCCTATTCTTCATCCTCCTTCATTCTCCTTTCTTTCTTCTGTTCCTCCTCCTTTTTTCTGTCTTTTGATCTGAGATTATATTTCCAAGGATTTGTCCTTTAGTTTGTGTATTTTTTATTTTGCCTCATTGAATCTGTTATGATTTTCCTCTGTATTTTTTAGTTGACATTGAACTGATCATTTCTAATATTTCTGTTTCATTTTTCTTCAGGATCTCCACATGTCTGGAAAATTCTTCATGCCTTTTATGTATGGATTTCTTTATCTACTCATCTTCACATTCCAATATTAAAATGTTCCTTCTGAGGATTCATAGGTCTGCCTTGTTCCTGTGTCTTGTGTTTTGCACTAATGACTCGGTGTATATGGAAACCCTTGGTGGTTTCCTCCTCAAATGACTTTCAAGCTTTGCACTATGCGTCTGTGGCTTCGTGGAATGTCTGTTCCTTCAGTGACTGTCCAGAGGCACGTGCTTGCTCCTGGAAGGTGATGTATCTCCCTTCCTGGCTGTGGGAATCACCACCAGTGTCCCTGCTTGCTGCTGAGTGTCTGTATTGACTATGATGTTCCGTGTTATCTTATTCCTGCAGAACTTCCACTGCAGACTTCATTCAAACTCTCCTCTGGTTTCTTCTGTTATCTTCTTTTGGTCAAATTTAGTACATCTTTTCTCTGTTCAACTATGTTGAATTCTCCTAAACCTGAGTTTTTGTTGTTATAGGCTTCTCCTGAGTAGTCTCAATTTATTTTTGTTATTTAGCTCTAATTTTCAATAACATCATCTTGTTCTCAAAAGTTCTCAAGTTGTATTATATGATCACTCGATCTCAAGGACTTACAACATCATTCTTTCTTTAAATTTTTTTATTTTGAATTTTGAATTTTATGGTACAATTCCATAGCAGCTGGGATTTCTCCCCCCACCAACTTCCCACCCTCTGACTGATTTTCCCCATATTATTACAATAGTATAGTCCTTCATAACAAGTTATAATTCCATCAGCTTGTTATTTAAGTGTGTCACAGCATTGCTGGTACAGACAGTGTCAGACAGTCTAGCATCCCATTGTCTAGATGTATTCAACAGTTTCCTTAAGAGTCCATCTTTGATTTAGGAGATGGGATGCGCATTGCATTGTATCTTCACATCCAGATATGTCTCTATTACTCCATCACTATACATTCCCTCAAATGAGAAGCCACAAAATAAGGTCAACAACAGGTATGAAGTTTTAAAAAAGAAGAAGAAAATACAGCACCATGGAGTTGAAAAACTGCAACACTGAATAACCAACACATGGGTGACAAAAAGAAAACAAAAAACCTCTTGAATAAAATGATGCCAATGTGCAACTCATGAGCCAGTGATGAATTCGAGAAGAAAAAAGAACATATTTGAAAGAAATAAAAATGAAATAAAAAAAACATCAAAACACATGGGATGCGACAAAAACAGTATGGAAAGAGTTATTGAACTTACTGCATGATAGTTTCCTTATAATAGAGTCAATCCTTAGGGGACTGACTTATTTCATTGAGCATAATGGTCTCTAGTTGGAACCATCTAGTTCAAATGGTATAGTTTTATTCTTTTTAATGCTTGAGTAATAGTCTATGGAGTAGATGTCCCACAGTTTTTTAACCACTCATCTTTGGATGGGCATCTGGACTATTTCCATGTTTTTGCTATTGTAGATTGTGCTGCTGTAAATACAGGATGACGGATCCCCTTCTCATATGCAGTTTTTATTTCCTTTGGGTATATTCTTAGGAGCAGGAGAGCTGGGTCATATGGCAGATCTATTTGCAATTCTCCAAGCACGTTCTGTACTGACTTCCATAGTGTACAAGGTCATTCTGAATGCATTTTTTAGTTTTTCAATATTATAAAATAACTGTTAAATATACTTCCAGGTCTTTTGTGATTTTTTTTCCCATTTTGATGTAAATGCTTGGGACTGATATTACTGTCTTGAATGACATGACCAAATATTTTTTAAGGCTTTTAAATTAGTAGGACCGGATTTTCCAAAATTTACACCAAGTTAATCTACTGCTATGACTGTATTAGTGAACTTATTTTATAAAATAAGATAATCAGTTATTGAACATTTTATGAAATACTATCACTTTAAGTAATTTGCTTATTTGATCAAAGTTAGTATCTAGTGTAACAGGTGGACAGTTGCCACCCAAATCCATTCTTTTCCTTTTCCTCCTTTACAGTGTAAATCTATGCTTCCCTTTTTTTTTAAAAAAAAAAGGTTTATTTATTTTATTACAAAGTCAGGTATACAGAGAGGAGGAGAGACGGAGAGGAAGATCTTCCGTCCGATAATTCACTCCCCATGTGACCACAACGGCCAGTACTGCACCGATCCGAAGCCAGGAACCAGGAACCTCTTCCAGGTCTTCCACGTGGGTGCAGCATCCCAAAGCTTTGGGTCGTCTTTGACTACTTTCCCAGGCCACATGCAGAGAGCTGGATGGGAAGTGGAACTGCCGGGATTAGAACCCGCGCCCATATGAGATCCCAGCGCATTATAGGCGAGGACTTCAGCCACTAGGCCACGCCGCTGGGCCCTTCCCTTTCTTTTTAATTATTATTATTTTACATGATACACTTATGCAGGTATAGGAATTCCCCACTCTCCATCCCTTCCATTTTCCATGTCTCTCTATATTCTCCCATATTTTTACAGTATTATAGTCCTATAGTAACAGTTTTAACTTTTACATTCTGGTGTTTAAGTGTGTTATTGCACTGTAGATATAGGCAATGGCAGAAAATCTAGTATAAAACAGTACACGAAAATCAAGATGGTGGCATAGGGCAAGAACACATTTAAACAGAGGGAGAAACATTAGCCAGTGTGAAGCAGAGGGCACATTCTAGGAAACAGGAGAAGACAGAATAAAGGCAGAGGGGTTCCTGGAGAAGGACAGACACAGGAAAGCAGTGGACACAACAGTGTGGTGGTGCAGTGACCGATACCCCAGCAGCATTCAGTGAGCAATGATCTGAACTGCACTGGCAGCCGGAACTCCACCATCAAGGTGGGAAGGGATATACACTGAGAGCTCAGGAGTTGAACCAAGACAAAGAATTGCCCATCCAGCTGGTCTGTTTGGTTTGACCAGGAGCAGAGACAGAGCAGATGATTTTTTTTGTTGTTGTTAGTTTCATCTCTTCAAAATACTTTCATCTGATTAAATTCTCCAATGACTCATAGGTCATACAATAGCATCATTTTCTTCAAGAAGGTTCTTGATTTTCTTTTTCATTTCTTCGGCGACACATTAGTGATTCAGTTATTTAACTTCATGGCATTTTTTAACTTCTTTTTTTCTTCCTGTTGTTGATTTTGTATTGTGGCTTTTCATTTAAGGGGATGTATAGTAACTGTGTAATGGAGACCATCATATCCAGGTATGAGGATATAATGCAGTATGCATCTCTACTTTCAGATCAGAGATAGACTCCCAGTGAAACTGTTAACTATATCTTGACAATAGGATGCTGGACGCTCTGCCATTGTCCATACCCACAATGATGGATATATGACTGTTTATAAAGAACTATACTATAGTAATAATGTAGCGGAACTCGTTTGGGAGGTGGCTGGAAAGGAAGTAAGGGAAATCCCAGGGCCTATGGAACTGTATCATAAAATGATAATAATAATGAAAAAGGCAGTGAAAAAATTAAAAGTATATTTAACTGTTCCATTGGGAGGTCTTTTTCCTGGGAGTAGAATGCATGGTGGAACCTAATTTCATTTCCTTGTATGTTAGTCTCCATTATACAATTAATCTATGAGAATATATGTATATATAAACGTATTTACCTGTGTACCTTTTTGTGTTGTATTTTGCACGAAGTCTGCCTTATATCAGAGAGAACACATGGCATTTGCCTTTTAGTTTCTGGGTTATTTCACCAAGCATGATGGTTACCAGTTGAGACTATTTTGTTACAATTAGTAGAATTTCATTCTTTTAAATGACTTTTTAGTATCTGTACTCCTCTTTCTGTACACACAACTGCTTAGCTCTAAGCCTTGTTTTCCGTGTCTTTTGGCACTAGATTTAGCTTTGTGATTAGATTTTCATCTATGTGAATGCAAAGATAAGTGCCACTTATGGATCTTGACCTTAAGACAGTGAATGTCCTTTTCCACATACATACTCACCTGTGTAAGAGTTGGCACATGGCCAAGGCTTAGCATTTGCAAATGGAGAAAATGGGGTTCCTGGATTATAGTGTGAAGCCAGATCAGCCAACTAGCATAGATTGCTCATCACTATTTTGTAGGAGAGAAATAACGCCTATGTTTGAAGCCATTGTATTTGGGGGAGTATTTATTATTGTAGCATAGTGTTTACACAAATTTACATACTTATTTTGTTTCAAATTATTTGCTGAATTATTACTATGCACTATTTGATTTACATTCAAATATACTTAGACCATCAGGTTTCTTTTTTTTCATTTTTTAAATTATATTTTTGACAATCATTACATAGTTAAATAGGGTAAAAAGGTTCAAGGGCTATAGGAAAGTGGGTAAGACTATTATTTCTACATTGTTTCCTTCATATATCTGAGGTAAAGGGGGATTTTAAGGGAGAAGCCCCACCCAGTCTCCCATCCACCCCAGGTCCCTGATTTGGGGCATGCTCCGAGGATCTTGCTCAAGTGGTTTTAATAGTTCAACAGTTATGAATTGCTGCCAATCTTGCCACTCCAAGCATGGTGAGTTCATTGAAGAATCCACTGGACAATCAGGTTTCTTAATCTTGTTGGCATTATACCTAATGTATTTCTTCTATGTAGTTAGTGAAACTTTCCATGTTTAAATGTCTATTGATATCTACTGATATTTCTATTAATGAGAATCATGAAAATAGTATTGTTTTTTATTGTTGGCAACGCCCGCGTCGCCACGTACCCCGAGCTCCGAGTCGAGCGGAGGAACTAGGGTTATGAGACAGACAAGACAGACAACACACAGACACAGTGGGTCATTCATGTGAGGAGAATGCCGATTTATTTGAAGTCAAGCTGCATCTTTTATAGTCTGCTTGGCCCCTCCCAGGATCCTCCCAATGGTTAAGCCACACCTAAGCTCCCCCAAGGACATGCAACAATGGGAAGCAGGAAGGAGGGAAATTGCAGTCGAGCCACAGGCTAAATGTATCAGGCCATGATTGCCCTTTCTGTTACACCCTTGAGAAACAAGCTGTGCTGTGGAGTTAACCCTTGGGAGACCGGGGCCTACATTTTATTTCTGCCATTAATTCATTTATAAAATTAATGTCCAAAACCTCTTCTAATCCTGTAGTCTCATGATTTAAGATAGCTTTTGCCATTGGGAAATAGTAAGGAGTCAGAAATCTAAGAGCTGTGACTTTAAGCTACAAGAAAAAACACTTGAGAATTGGTTTCATGGGTCCATTTCTGCTGCTCTAGTAAAGTCATTGAGGATGAATGTTTTTAAATGAATGCAGGTTTATTTAGTTCACAATATTTGAGGTTGAAGAATTCAAGATTATTCCCTGTCTGCAGAGTCTCCAGGGTCTCTTGGCAGGCGGTGTCCACATGGTGGGAGAATGAACAGCAAGAGAGATCCCAAAGGAAACAGGATGTCAGGGAGACTTTGGGGTCAAGCTAGAGCTGCTCACAAAACTTCAAGTGCCTGGGAATTAGTTCACTCAGGGAGAGCAGCACAGATGCCTTCCAAGGGAGGTGTGCATGAGCTGATGTCTCACTTCTCAGAGCTTCCACTGCCTCAACACTGCCATGGTGGAGAGGCTCCAGCAATGAACACCAGAGGAACGACCCACATGGCAGTGGGTTACCCAGCTAATGTTGCATTTTGCATTTCCACATTATTTTCCTTTATTTTCTGAGAGATTGAGTACCTCTCAAATGGGATCAAAGTCTAGAAAGTATTAAAATAAAATGAATGGTGAGGCTTAGCTTCCTGGTTCATCTCATTTTGTCCTCATGGAGAAAGTGTTGAAGCAACTCTCTTAGGTCCTTCTATAAGAACACAAATGCCATTCATATGGTTCCATTTCTTCCACCCATCGTATTTGGCGTTAGGATTTTAATATGTATGTTTTAGGAAAACATAAGCATTTAGTCTATAGCAAACAGCAACTGTAGACCCCTCCCCAGTTCTCAGGAATTAGAGTTTCTTTATGCCTAAAGGACATTATGCATTAAAAATCTCAAAGGTGAGATGTGAGGATTGGAAATACAGTATTTGGTGAAAGTCTTCATATTGAATGTGAGATCCGTAGTCAACTCAGAATTTTTGAAATGACATATATAAACAGGGAGTTCTGAATGACTGCAGAAAATAATTATGTCCCAACTACTGAAATTTGAAGTCGTTTCTATGAAAACTACTGAGCTTATGAAAAACAAAGTCATGACATAGCATCAAAAACTTCTAGAACAAACAGTAATAAAGAAAAAAAAAGATCCTAAAATCTTTCTGAAGATAAAACAGGTCAGGAATAAATGATGTGGAGTAAGAGTGGCAAAGAAGTCAAAAGCAATACTGAAAGCCCCCGTCCTACTCCCATTTGGACACACCCTTGAAATTAAAGGAAAAAGAATGTCTACTCTGCTAGAGATGAAAACAGACATTATCAAACTTTTAGGATCTCAAAATGCGACATCCCATCCAGGACTTCCCACCTCAACATTTGAGGGTTTGTTCCACTAGCACAATGGAATAGGCCAAGAAAGAGAAAGATGCAAAAAAAAAAAAAAAAAGATTATGAAAGGCATTATTGGGATGATGGATCTTGACTGTCTTCAACTCGCTATTGGCCATTTATGTGGCTTTTTTGGAGAAATACTGATTCAACTCTTTAGCCCATTTTAATTGAATTATTCATGTTTTTATTTTGATTTTAATTAGAAGAATTATTTATATATTTTGGATATTTATTTTACATTAAATACATGGTTTGAAAATATTTTCCCCAATCTCATTGGTACCTTTTTACTCTCTAGAGTGTTTCCTATTATGTGGGAAAGTGTTTGGGTTTAATGCAATTCCATGTATTTATTTTCATTTATATTGCCTGTACCTGGGATGTTACGTCCATGAAATCATGACGAAGACCAGTGCCATAAAACTTGCCATCTACAGCTTCTTGTCGTATGTTTAAATCTCTAATCTGTATGTAAGTTTGTTTTGTGGTGTAAGAATGGTGTCTAATTTCATTCTAGAGAATTCAAATTTTTTAAAAAATCGATAGTTTTCCCAGCACTGTTTGTTGAGAAAACTATTTTCTCACAGTGCATATCTGGATTATTGTCAAAGAACAGCTGATTAAACGCCAGTATTCAGTTTTGAGCATTCTCTTGTTCTATGCGTTAAACTCGTTTTTTTTTTTTTTCAGTATTCTGTTAATGCTAGTTTTCAATGAACCTTGAAACAACAGCTGAGGTTCCATAAGTCCTTGACAGTAGGTCTGCTTATCAGAAGCAAAATGCAAAAATAGATGGTGTGATAAAAGGGACCTACTCTTGACAGACGCAAGGGAGATGTGCATCCCACTTGGATTACTTAGGCACAAGTTTTGTTTTTTGTTTTTACTCTGGTAGCTACCTTGTTTAATTACTTATTCTTGCAGTCTTTTTTTTTTTTCTAGAATACTCTTCATGCTCCACGAATATAATCTTCCTCCAACTTCTCTCCTGATCCCTCTTGATGCTTCCTTAAATCACTAATTTGCAGCTTTTTCCTCAGGTCAACTCAAGTGGTTGTACTCTGCCTCTGTGCTGATAATTTCATTATTCCATTTCTCTTAGGGCTGCTTTCTGTGTTACATTAATTTGTACCTGTTTTCATATGTCTTTGCATGTGTTGTTATAGCTTTTCATATGCATTTTGTTCCCCTATTATATTGTAAATTCCCTGAGAATGAGGACAATGTCTTTAGCTGCATTTGCATATCTCCATGGCATCAAGTAGAGAATGCCATTAGAAGGCTGCACTCATTAAATCAAATTTTCCCTGACGAAATCATGTCTAGGTTGGGAAAATGCCGGTTTTGTACCACTCGGTATAGTCATTGTGTGTATTTTCTCTTTAAAAGTCTTAGAGAAATATATACACAAAATATTATGGGGAATATACATACTTTGTGACCTCAGAAAATGTGCATAACAATGTATTCAATTAATGTAATTAATTTTTCAAAATAGAAGTGGCTTAGAAATCACTGATATAAAAATCACTGATATAAAAATTACTGATATAAAAAGCTAGGAATATAATATTGATTTAATCCAATTCTACCCAAAATAAGCAGGGTAGTGCTATAGTATACTCCTTCCTGTTAACTTAAAAAATAAAGTTAGCTTGACTTTATGCATTTATATAGACCTGTATATTAATTGAAAGAGTTTCTAATAGACTTGGTATTCTATAGTATCCAGATGATTTATAACTCTTTTAATTTTATCTTTAAACTTTCCTCGGCCTTCTTTTTTTAATCTTTTAAAGTTATAACAAATTATCAGTGTCAGAATTCCTAAACATTCCTAAGCATTCACTAAAATCTAATAATTTCTAAATGTGACACAGTAATAAAATGAGGATGGAATGAATAAAACTGAAGATCCCAGGCTCTACTCCCGGCCAGCCGTTAAAATGTGGGGCCTAGAATCCAAAACATGAAGAAGGACCCTACGTACACACTTACATTCATGTATGTTGTGATTGTCATGCTGCTCCCCTAAATTCTTAGAATTGCTTCAGCTCCCTATCTTATTGTCCCCATGACCTATGTTCTTTGGGTATTTCTGTCTGCAAGACTTGCACATGCATTTCCCCAGCTGCATTGGCCTCTCCCCTCCTTTCTGCCACATCAGACTTTAAGGCGTATGTCTGCCCTGATGCCTTCCCTACTAGCACATTAAGCAGTTATCATTTCTCACCAAGTTAGTTTTTCAAATATTCATATTTCACAGTGAAGCATGTATCCCTGCCATAAAGATTATTTGTGGATATCATGTTATGTTTTGACCTGTGTTACTACCAAGCCTATTAGTAATGCTACTACTGGCAAAGTAATGCAAATGAATCTTTATTTTAGAAAGATGTTTTTTCCATCAGACTCAGTGCACTCATGTGGTCTGAAAGAATCATAGCATCTCAGTTTCTTAGAAAAGTGATTCTCAAATTTCAGTCTTATAGGCGAATCACTTGAAGCTAGAATTTTGTCTAGTCTAGTGGTCTTTGAAGAAACACATGCATCTTATGTAATTTTTAGCTTTTAATTTCATTTAGCTCTTGTTATACCTTAAATCTCAAAAAAATTTGCCTTCTCTCTATTTCCCCATTCCTCCATAACATTTAATATGTAATAAACATAATAGATGATTAATAGATACTTGAAGTGTGTCAAAACCTGGTGCCTAACTTTCTGATTTTAAAATCTTTTCCTAAGGAGGAAGGTGTGTGGGAAAGAGGATGGGTAGGAAGTATCATGTTTTTCAATGTCTCTCTAGTACATGAAATTTATTCACCACATCTAAGTAAGAAAACAAAAACTTAAAAACACTTAAAAACTTAAAAACATTTAAAGAAGAACTAAAATGTTAGTCTACCAGGCAAGCCTGATCCTTAACAATGAGCGTTGACAGAATGACTTGTAAAGGACAGTTGTTATGGTACTTATCCACTTGGATTTTTTCTGCAAACCTTCTGATGCCATGTTTAACCTTCTGAGGTCAAATGGATTAACAAAGTGGTTGTTTGTGGTCCATACGACACTGATGCTGCGTCTGAACTCATGGTGGTTGTTAGGAGAAAGCACTCACTTGGACTTTCCTTGCCTTGCTCCTATGCTTTAGTAATGAATAAGGATATTTAGCTCAGTAAGTGTCATAGGTTTTACCAAGAATTTCTTCTTTTGGAGCTGGTGTGGTGGCATATTGGCTAAAGCTGCCTCTAGCCAAGCCTGAATCCCATAAGGGCACCAGCTCATGCCCTAGCTGCTCCACTTAATCCAGCTCTCTGCTAATAGTCTAGCAAAAGCAATAGAAGATGGCTCAGATGTTTGGGTCTCTGGCACCCACTTTGCAGATCTGGATGAAGTTTGTGGTTTGCTGCCATCTGGGGTTAATTGTGAAGTGAACTAATATATGGAAGATCTTTCTATCAAATAAATCTATTTATATTTTTTAAAAAGTGCATTTATATTATGGCCCAAAGTTTCAAATGCTGCAATTACAAGTCTTAATTTTCTCAGTTAATTAGCATATGGTTGGGCTAGGCTGCTGTATCCTCTGGTCTGCACAAGAGCCAGAGTGAATGCAGGCCAGCTGGGCTAGGCCACAGCAAAAGTTGACAAGTGTCGGGCTCGGCGCAGTGGCGCAGGTGGTTAAGGTCCTCGCCTTGCACACCTGGGATCCCATATGGGCGCTGGTTCTATCCCGGCAGCCCCGCTTCCCTTCCAGCTCCCTGCCTGTGGCCCGAGAAAGCAGTCGAGGACGGCCCAAAAGCTTTGGGACCCATCAGCCGTTGCGCAAACTTAGGGAGTGAATCATCGGACGGAAGATCTTCCTCTCTGTCTCTCCTCTCTGTATATCCGCCTTTCCAATAAGAATAAATCTTAAAAAAAAAAAGTTGACAAGTGTCAGCCTGGATTGCAGTACCCCTGGCAGATGCAAAATCCAGGGCTGGGAGCATGCCTGGTAGGGAAACTGTGCACACTCCCCTGCTAGGCTGTACCTACTGCTGGTTAGCACAAGAACCAGAGCTGGGGCTTCTTATGCCTGTGGGCCAGGCTGGACAAGGAAGTAGCATGTGTTGGCATACTCAAGGTTCGGGTTGTAAGCCACAGCACCCATGGGTGTGCTAGATGGGATTTGGGCTGGGCCAGTCTAGGCTGCAGCAGAATAGGCTGCATACAAAAGTCAGGGCTGGGGATGGGCCTGTTGGGAGTTATTAGTTTGAAAACCTCCCCCCTCCCGGGTCTCTAACATATCTCATCAAATGACCATGTTCTATCTCTGGGTGATGGTATAATTTGACAGCCAGGAACAGCCCCATACCCTCCTCCCCTGTGGACACAGGAGGGAAAAAAAACAGGGAAGCATTTCCTCCCCTGCCTTCTTCCATTCCCACCCCTCCCACTCAAGTCAGAGGCCCACATGTATATGCATCCCTGTCAGTTGTGTAAACAATATAAAAAGAAAATAAAAACTAAGCTAATATAAAAATAATATCAAGTGTTCTGGGCTTTTTAAATGTACAATGGAGAAGGAGTTGATTATAATTGAAGAAGGTGATCGTTTTTATGTACAAACTTGCACAGACAAAACAAGGCTCCTCTGTTTCATACGCGCTTTCCCATTGTTGCTCTAAGAAGGAAAGAGCTGGCAGCAGTTAAGCTCTTGTGCTTTGAAGTTATTGCTCAGCATGTTGTTTTCCTAGAAGCTCATCATGTCCATCTTGTAAATAAATTTGAAAGCAAATCCTTTTTTACACTGAGGAATCTTATAAGCAATCCTACAAGATTCTCTTCATAATTTGTCATCAACTCACTAGTGAATGAAGCACTACATTTATCAGTATGTGTTGCTAATGTAGGCAAAAACCCTCTTCCAAATTCCTCTTCTCTTAGGTATGGAGCAACTTAACAGGTTTAGAAATATTTAAATAGTGCTACTAATCTCTCAGACTTTTTGCAGTCATTTGAAGTGGGGTTAAAGACCAATCCATTTCTAGGAAAGTATTTTATGAATGAAAATATCATTTCAGTACCAAAAACCTCAGAGAGGAAACCAGATTGAGGCAACATATTTTTAATCCTCTAATTGTAACATTGCAGATTGCTGGTACTTACCGTAAAATATTTGTGTGGAAGCCAAGGTAATGCTAAATTTAAATTTCCAGTGAAAGGGATTATAGTAAGTAGGCACACAAAGAAAAATAATTTTAAAGTCAGGAGTGAAAATATTGTATTATGATCCATGAAAAAGATGCCTTAGAAATGCAAATATTAATTCCTGTATTGGCAAGGCCACTTTAACCCTATTATTTCATTTTCCATTGGCATGGTCCGCAAGTTACCAGAACAGACATATGATTGGCTGGCTATCATCTTTCACTTTGAAAATAGGCACAGACTTTTCTGTAGTTAAGATTTTCATCACTATTGTGTGAAGGTTTTTTGAATTATAGACTGTACATTCACATTCAGTGAAGGGAAAAGCTACTAATATCTCTTTTATATTTTAAATTGATGGTGACTTGAATGGCCGAATCAAAGTGGATGTTGTATGAACACCATCAGTTTATTATATAAGTTTGTTATAAGCTTATTTTTTCTAACATTTATTTATTTTTTTGTTGTTGTTGGAAAGGCAGATTTATGGAGAGAAGAAGGGACAGAAAGAAAGATCTTCCATCTGTTGGTTTACTTCCCAAATGGCCCCAACTCAGCCAGAGTTGGACTGATCCAAAGCCAGGGACAAGGAGCTTCTTCCAGGTCTCCCACATGAGTGCAGGGTCCCAAGGCTTTGAGCCATCCTCTGCTGCTTTTCCAGGCCACAAGCAGGAAACTGGAAGAAAAGTGGAGCAGCTGGGACACCCATATGGGATCCTGGCACTTGCAGGGGCAGGATTAGCCAACTGAGCCATTGTGTTGGGCCCCAGTTTAGTGTAAGCTTCATCTCGTTAACTTGTAGATGAAATCATGTAGCCAATTCAATGCAGGTATCAGTGCACTACAGTGTTGAACTGTATTGGATACTACCTGCCTCGGTTTGTTCCATAGAGATCAAAAGCCTGGAAATGCAGTTGTTAAAATTCTAACTTGAAAAGCAGCTTTGGAAAAGCTTGAAAAGCAACTCCAAATACAACTTGTACTCAAGAGATAGAATATAAACATTCTGAGAGATAAGATATACAATGCATCTCTCTCACATGCACATATACATATATAATGTATGCATTACTGAATTAATATGCATGTAGAATACATATGTAATATAATCTTGATAGTTGCCTGTTGGAGTGAACTATGCAAAGATGATCTATGCTGAGTAGTAAGAAGGTTTACATTATGGTTTTGTAAATTTTGTGATATATGGGAAAGCTTCGATGATATTTCCCTGTGCAGTCAAAATACTCATCATTTCATCCAAATAAGTAATTTCAGTTTAAGCCCATAAAATTATGTGGCTTTATTCTAATAAACATACTATGAAATAGCCTATTTCTTCAGCCATAGTAGTATAAAGTGTCTTAGACTGTTGAGAGTGATTAAACTTTTCCCAAAGTGGAGATACACAGATTTCAGCTATGAATTTAACTTGAAATGTTAACCCGTTCTGTCATGTGTCTAGACATTATTTGAGTATGAAAAGTATCCAGAAATAATTATCTTTGCTAATGGGAGATCTAACTTCTGAAACGGAAGGATTCAAATCATTAGACCTGCTTTGTGCCACAAAGCTACAGGTGCTCTCCTTGTGACAACCTACAGCAATGTAGGAGGTGTTTCACATGCCTAGTGCGACTATCAACAAGTACATGCAAAAGTTGTGGGAAGAAGTAAAACTAAATCATGGAGACAATTGATTTTATTTATGATAAGTGCCATTCCAGTAAGGAATTTATTGTTTTTTTCAATAAAATAAAAAACTTCCAGTGAAACTTGTTCAATGATTTTAATTTTGAAATTATATTAGGAAACATGGATAAGTTTTTTTTTTTAATTTTTTAACTGGTGAATAAGCCCTAATTTTCATGGTTGTACAGGTAGATGCTTGTTAATATAAATAGCAAATGATATTTGGCATATACTTTGACACAATGAGTTGAATTAATTTTGCCAGTGTTACCCATTTGATGTTACATTTGACTTGTTTTTTCTAAAGATAATAAAAAATTCTAGTATGTCTACAAAAAAACACAGGACTTGGAATTCAGAAAAATTGAGTGTGTATCTGTTTACTTGTTTGACATAAAACTTAGAGACTATTATTTGATCCCTGGGAAATGGGTCACAATATCTTTAAAATTTGGTTGCTATTCCAAGTCTGATCACTGTTTACTGCCCATTTTATATTTGTTATTTCATGAAGAGACTGGGTAAATATAGGAGAAACACACCCCTATCAACTTAAAAGGAAAGCATATTGTGCTCTGCATGTTATCCTAGCCTGGAAGACTGTTTTGTCAGATTGTGCAACTATTACCAACTGTCTTTTCGAAAAAATAGAAAACAGGCGTAGTGACAAGCACACGGACCACTTTGCCCTCAAAGGAAAGAAGTTGCTAACAAGTAAAGATGGAATGTAAAGATTGCCTTAGCTGAGGAGCCTGGGAAGAACTCTCTGTCCTCAGGCCCACGAGCCTTCCAGACAGTTCTGTGTGTATAAGCTGGGGAGTTGGGGGAAAACAGGACAGGGAACAGGGTTTTGTTCATTGCAGCTGACAACACTTGCTTAAGAACTTGTAATAGCAGGGAGCACACTAGGCCGAGCAGTTAAGATATCTGTGGTGATGCCTGTCTCCCATATTGGTGTACCTGAGTTCAAGTCCTGCTCTCAGTCCCTACTTCTGGCTAATGCATCCCATGAGAAACAGCAGAAAATGGCTGTGGGAGAGTTAGATTGGGTTTTGGATTCTGGGTTTCAGCTGGCTGTGCCATGGTGAGCATTAGGGAGTAAACCTCTGGATGGGAGTTCCATCTGTTTGTCTCTTGCCCTTTTTGTCTTTCTGCCTCTCAATAAATAAATAGCTAAATAAGTATTTTTTAACAAAAGGGATTCTAATAGTAGTTAGCAAATAAGATGAAAAAGCCCTTTCTTTTCACAAGGGAGAAGACTCACATGGACAGGACATGTAGGAAAACATATTCTACTTCACCAATGGTTAAAGGAGTGCACCGGAAATGATGTGATGACGTTTTTGCCCTCCATACTGACATAGATTATACTGCTATGTGGAACCTATAACTTCTAAGATTGGAAAATAGCTTTGCTGTTGGGTGTATAAATGACCACAAAAATTATTAAGAAATTAGGTAGCATACGTCAAAGCATAAGTTGTATGTTTCATTTGAATTAGCATCTCACTTTTAGAAATTTGTATTAAGTTGTATACCTAAAGATTTTTTTCCCTAAAAGGTGTTGATGGCAACATTTCATGAAACAATGCCTTTATGATATCAGATATTATCTTGTTCATGATAAGTATATCTGATTGCCAGATTGTATTTTTGTCTTGTGGTTATGCCAAAAGTCTGCCATAAAGAGTGAAAAGGTATTTCTCAAGAATAGTTGCTTTATGAAGGGAAGTTATGCTGAGATCCTTATATTAAATCCTATCCTCATGTTCCAAACAGTGGCTTGATTTGTCAGCCATCGATCTTCATTGAACTCTCTGCCATGGGATGCTATGCTGCAGCCCATTGTATGTGTTAGAGAACTAGTTGTATGCTTTTGGCTGTAGTCAGCCTAGAAACCTTGTGGATGTTTTGATAAAGGAGTCACCCAATGCACCCAACAATGTGTATGTTATTTCTGAAATCCAGTGATCCAATGGTTGTTTTAAAGCAGAAATTTTTGCTGCATGAAAACTAAGCCGTGGTATACCTTGATTGTTGCTGACTTATTCCTTATCAAAAATCTAAAATGGTAGACACAATAAACGGCATAATAGCAGCAAGAAGTTTTACTCACCTAGAGTGTTCTGTTATAAATTTGTCAAAATTATTATCATTAACAGCAGGATCAGTCATATTTCATGTTGCCTCTCTTAGAATGATCTGTTGGGACCTTGAAAACTGAAATCAGAAGCACCTGCTCTTATGTGGAGGCTGCTACTCAAATGGTCAGTCCTGACACTGAAAGTTCAACTTCATTTCTGGTGGTGAGACCATACTTTAAAAACATGAGAAACAATATACTGCACATCCTAAACTACTTTCCTTAATAGTTTCGATGGCAACTTTGAATTTGACTAAACATGGATAAAACTGTTTATAATTATTCTTCAGTTCTATTGATTTTTCTAGAAACTGGCAGCTTCTAGCTGGTGTGATTTTGTCACCGAAGAATGCAGGACCATTTTTAGAGACATTTTTGATTTCCATGACTCTGTTCCTGTCATTTATCAGGCAGAGAGTAAGGATGCCACTAAGCACCCTGCCACAAGAATATCAGAATAGAATTGAGAAATCAGTTTGAAATATCAGAATGTAATTGAGAAATTCTGTTGTATTATGTTGTTTCAAATGTCTTTATTTAGTGTGGTTTAATGTATAGTGTAGTTTCAAACCAAATTGAAATAAAAGAACTGAAACTGTGACTGGATGAGGAAAGCAGAAAATAAAAAAGATCATGTTCCCGGTAACAAAGCATCCTTAAGATGAATTATCCTCTTACCATACGAAGTCATGCCAACTTCATTTTTTTCACTTGTTCTTCTCTTGTGTGTCTAGTCTTGGTTTTGAGGATGGAGCATCAACTATCAGATGATCCCTACTGGAGCTAATGCCAGCTATTGCACGAAATATCTTTAATGAAGTGCGGTCAAATTGACCTCTGTTCCTCAATTTTTTCAGCTATAAAATTAAGCAAATGACAGTCTCCATTATATAGGATAACTGAAGATGAAATGAATTCATGTTTGCAGAGCATTTCAATGGGAGATCATAATAATGTGTAAATATATTTGCATTAAATAAATAAGGATAAAGGAATTTAACCATTTATGCAAAGAAAGAGCAAAATGTTACCCTAGAATATGCTTCACTATCAAAGGAACATACTCAAATTATGTCTCAAGATGAATACATTTACAAATAAACAAATATATCTAACTTAAAGAAAAGATTTACTCATTTTTATTGGAAAGACAGATTAACAGAGAAAAGGAGAAACAGAAATATCTATTCTCTGATTCATCACCCAAATCCCTGAGTGGCTGGAGCTGAGCTGATCTTAAGCCAGGATCCTGGAGCTTCTTCTGTGTCCCCTATGTGGGAGCAGGATCTCAAGGCTTTGTGTTGTCCTCTTCTGCTTTCCCAGGTCACAAGCAGGAAGCTAGATGGGAAGCAGAGCAGCCAGGACATGAACTGGTGCCCATATAGGATCCTAGTGCTTGCAATCGGGAGATTTAGTCATTGAGCCATCATGGTGGGCCAAAACTTATTTTTAAGAGAAGAACATAGACAAAGTTAGGGACTTACATGTAATAATTCACTAGAGAATGAGGAGCAAATATCAAACCTAATTTCATATTAAACTGTATGGGAGAATATGTCCTTAAAATTTTGACTGAAGTGTTACCCACCTCTTCTATATTAAAAATCTTCAAATTCAGATTCACTTGAATATTTAGTTTTAGTACATTGAGCTGAACATTACAACTCATTTTATTTATTATTTACATATATATAAGGTGAAAACATTTCATATATTGCACATAACAGGTTTGGGAGTATAGCAAAACTTTCCTCCTACCTCCCTCCTACCCGTGTTCTCCACACACCTGCCTCCTTTCTTCTTTGTGTTTTCAGGGCCTTAACATTTAATAATGGAATTATTTCTCTCACTATTTCTGTCCAAGTTCAAGGTGGTACACTCTCTTTGGAAGGTTGCGTGAACATCATATAATCTCTTAATGCCTTGATCCACTTAACTAGATGAAACTTCCAGAAATATCTTTTGTTTAGCACTTTTGAAGCTTGCAGAGAAAGGCACAGATGGAGGGAAGGGTTAGTAGAATTTGGGTTCTTATCATCACTTGAATAGGTGTAAGTTTTGAACTTGGAAAATTGTAGGCTCTGTAATAAATATTTCAGGCTGCTGCCTACAATGCAAAGTCATTAAATCAGCTTTGACAACAGGTGTTGTATGGGGGAAATGCCTGCCTTTTATCATGAGGTTGTGGGTGCCTGTGCTAAATGTACTCATCATTTTCTTTCTTGTATTAGTCACCAAATACCCTGGGGTGGTGGTTCTATTGCCAGCATTTATAGGATATAATGAAACCACATTAAATATGTATCTGATTGCTGCCAAGTGTGTAGAAAGAGTACACGGACGGTGGCTGTGTAGTCAGTAGCCTCTGAGACCAGCAATGTTTGACTTTGCTGTGACTTCTTTGTGCTTGGCTCATGGGGCCCGCACTGTTTTATTGACCTTTAATTCAACCATCAGATAACATTTTATTTTTTGTTTGTTAAATGAAAATTGTTAGAGGAATGTAATAAGGTAGATACATCTCTTTGACCTAAGTATTCCCATATAGGAACCCCTCAACATATGGCATGTGTACTACCGTAATGGAAAACGATTTTAATCTTATCAGTCTTAGTGACATGTTTCTCTGAAACCCTGAGCACCATATTTCACAGCCTGTCTCATTTTCACTTCATCCAACTCATGAGCTTCTTTATATACAGAAAGAAAAGTTATTTTAAATAATGAAGTGGTTCTTTTTTATTTAACAGAGCCTTTATAGATTAGATGTTCAAAATGAGGCAATGAATGTAAAAAAAAAATTCAAAAAAAACCCATGCAAGTTTCTTTTATTAGAAGTATTCTCTCTTCTTAAAGACTAAGATAAACTTTCTAAGTTTTTGCTTTCCACCTGCATAAAAGTTGAGAACTATGGAATGGAAACCAAACTTCTGCTTTAAATGTAGAGTAAGTTTGATGCATATATTACTCTCTTTAAAATATATATATTTAAGAAGTAATATATATAATAACCTTTTCCTTTTTAGTTCACACATAACAATTGTAGTGTTTTAAAAAATATTTTAAAATTCCTTGCTTTCAACCTTTTTTTAAAAAGATTTATTTATTTTTATTGGAAAAGCAAATTTACAGAGAAGAGACAGAAAGAAAGATCTTCCATCCACTGGTTCACTCCACAAGTGGATGCCTATAGCCACAACTGAGCCTATCTGAAGCCAGGAGCCAGGAGCTTCTTCTGAGTCTCACACATGGGTACAGGATCCCAAGGCTTTGGGACATCCTCGACTGGTTTCCCAGGCCACAGACAGGGAACTAGGATGGAAGTGGAGCCGCTGGGACTTTAGCTACTAGGTTATTGTGCTGGAAACTAATTATAGATTTTGTAGGATACATGTATATATGTATTTTAGTGCATTTTTTACAATGTGTAAAAATTTAATCACAGGCATTGTAGCATAGTACGTTAGGCCTTCAGCTGCAGCACTGGTATTCCATCTGGGCACTGGTTTGTGTGCCAGCTGCTCCACTTCAGTTCCACCTCCTTGCTAATCTTTCTGGTAAAGCAATGAAAGATGGCTGAAGTCACTGGGTCCTTGCACCCATGTGGGAGACCAGTAGGAAACTCTAGGCTCCTGGCTTTGGACTGACCCAGCTCCAGTTGCTGTGGCCATTTGGGGAGTGAACCTGTGAATGCAAGATCTCCTGAACTGTCTGTCTCTGTCTCTCTTCTCCCTAAGTCTGCCTTTTAAATAAAAATAAATATATCTTTAAAAAATTGATCACAGCAATTGGCATATCTATTCATTCAAACCTATTTTTTTTCTTTTATGAAAATCCAGAACACTATTAGATATTTTAAAATATGCAGTTAATTTGTTGCCAATTAACCATTTCCATAATGTTGAATTTTTAAAAATTTTAGCTAATATTTACATAGTTGGTCAGGGTAGGAAGGATCTAGGGTTAGAGAAAAATGGGTGGGAACATTGTTTCCAAGTTTTCTATTTCTTTTTCCCCTTTCTGGGGTTGAGGGTGGAGATAGGGGGATAGGCCATACATGGCCTCCCAACCATCTCAGTGCCCGAGGATAGGGAAGGGGAACCTGATATCAACCCAGGGTCATTATTATCCCTTTCTATTCTGATTGTTTCTTCACACAAGGAAACATATTCTCCCAGTGGTATAAAAGTTCAGAGATTCTGCTATGTACACATAAATCATATTTAAGACAATGCTTGTTCATTATTGGCCAATGTGTGGCACATAATTGTGTTCAGGAATGTCAGAAGAAATACATCTGCTAATGTGTAATAATCTTTATATTTTCTATGAGATCAATACAATAAAGGTTAGATCTGTTATATTAATAGACTCCATTGACAGTCTCATAATGTCCCAAATAATTTTATTATCCCACAGTACCTGAAAGCTTTGGCAGTGTCATAAAAAACTTTGATGAGAAGTTTTAAATACATTCAAGTTTTGTAAATATAAGAAAATAGATATTTCTAGAAGCAGGTTTTTGAGTTCAGATTCTGGTTGAGCAGCCTGTGTCTTACATTGGGGTAGCTGGGTTCGATGCCTGGCTTTGGCTTCTGACTCCAGCTTCTTGCTATGGTGGGTCTTGGCAGGCGCTCCAGTGCCTGGGCTCCCTACACCCCTATGGGAGACCCGGAATGGCTTACTGCTCCTCTTCCCGCTCCCCGCTTTCCCAGCCCTAGGCATTGTGGGCTTGAGGCAGGTGAATCAGAGCATGAGAGCTCTTTGTGTGTCTGTCTCCTGTCATCTGTCTCTCAAATAAATGAGTCATGTTTTAGAATAAGAGATATCTTGAACATTTTATGAAAACTAGAGTTTGAATCTATTATGCACTTTAAATCATTTATTTGTTGTTTCTTGTTGAATGCCAACTTTATGCCTGGCACTGGGCCAACCATTGGCAAGCATGTTGCAGAAGACATCATTATAGGTCCAGACATTTGTTTCTTATTTTAACAAAGGTGAGAGTTGAGGAGCCACCTTCCAGAATCTTTGTAGAGTTCAGAAAGTTTGATCTGAAACACAGGGACGGTTTAACTTCTAGAACATTCCTTGTGCATATACTTCAAACTCCACGGGTCCATGTCAAATGGAGTCACCAAGAAGAAAGCAGATTTCTCCCTGACACCCACCTAGAACCTTCTGAAGCTTATAATCATCATAGAGTAGTTCTGCCACATTATTATACATTATTACAGTTGGTAGCCCTGGGAAACTGCTATGTCTGGGAGGAAGTCCGAGGTGTATGAACAACCCCAAAGAGAATTTTTGAGCAGATCAGTTGTATTTTTTTTAAAGGAGGAGGGCATAAAAGAGCAGAGAGAAAGAAAGCTCCTGAGAGAGCAATCAGTTGGGGCTTCTTCTGAAAGAAAAAAAGCCACTTTTGACTTTTGCAGGGCAATACAATCTTGCTTACTGCCTGTTGGAGTAGGGAGCTGTCAGTCTCACCACCTTCCTGAGGCTGGGACACAGACAACCCTAGCCACCCAGCATTCCGTGTGGCCTTGTCAGCAGCATCTACTCTTCTCCTAATGAATTAGCAAATTCCTTATGTCTTTCATCACTGTCGCTCTGTGGCTGAAGCCACTTTTCCAGCTAGGCTAACCTACGTTAAGCATTGGGTCTCTTTGTTCCCCCTACCTTTGACTCTTCTTTCTCTGACTCCTTTGAATACCACCAATGGCAGCCCTGCCTTCAGGCTCAGGAGAACTTACTTAGCCAGGTTTGTTCATGCCTTGGTTGGAAGCCTTTTCAATCACTTACTTTGGTACTGAGCACTGTGCTAGGCAGTGAGTGAGGTATTCACTCTTCCTGCCCGCATGGAGCTTCCTTGCCTCACGCTGGGAGGACACAGAAGGGAGCAGTGGTCATCACAGAACATGGCAGGTGTGCTGGAAATGGAACCAAGGTGTCTAACTTAATGCTGCTGGTGGCTGTGGTGTGCACACACACTTTATCTTCTGGGAGTTGTGTCTCAGGAAAGACTTGTGGAAGTAAGACAGGAAACTCTGGAAGGCAGAGGAGAGAGGAGCTTAGCAGTGGCTCCTGGGAAGGACTGAAACACCAGGAAATTCTGACTCTTAAGGGAAAGAGAGATCTGTTTGCTTTGACACAAGGGAAGCCACAGGGCCAGCGGTAAGAATAGGGGTAGAATTGGGGGTTTGTCATTAGTGTCAAGGAGCTGGAAATGTGCTTAAGGTTTCTGCATTTAATTTGAAAATATTGAACTTCAAGTGCTTCCACAATGAACAAAAAATGCTTGGACTCTAGATACCAGAGATAAGTGAAGCAGTGAGCGGGATAGGAGGTTACCTAGGAGAGTGGGGGAAGGAAGAAAGGTTGAGGATCTTGCAAAAGTTTGTGGAACATGTGTGTTATGAAAAATACTGTTCTCAGATTTTAAAATATTGCTTGAGCCCAGAAATATTTACCCCTTGATTTCATTTGGCACCAAGGTGTTTTATTTTATTTATTTCAATGGTAATTACACACACACATACATGTATACACATATATCTTAATAGAGAGAACTCTATCTATACAGATATAGATATTTAGAGACAGAAAAAGAGAGAGATCTTTAATCCTCTAGGCTAGGCCTCAGATGACTGCCAACAACTGGGTCTGGGCCAGACTGAAGCCAGGAACCAGAAACTTCTTCTGGATCTGCTACATGGGTGCAAGTGCCCAAGCACTTGGGTCATCTTCCAATCTTTTCCAAGGCTATTAGCAGGGTGCTGGATCAGAAGTGGAGCAGCCTAGTTGGTACCTATTTGGGATACCAACACAGCAAGTGGCAGCATAACGTGTCACACCTCAACGGCATCCTCTTGTACCAACTTTTGAAAGTGCCCTTGTATAAGTATAGGGGAACCCAAAGTTGAACTTAGACCAATCTTGGAGCAAAAAAAGCATCAGCATCTCAGGAATGTCAAAACCACTTAAGCAGTACCCTTGGAACATGCTCTACTTCGTGGACCCTAGGATGGCACTGAGTGACCCTCCCACATCCCCAGGTACTGCTGTGGTTAGGCTTCTGGAAATAGTCCTCTCCCTTTCTCTTATCTCTTCCCCCATATAAAGAAAGAAAGAAAATTGGAACAAATTGTTTCATCCACTTTCCTCCACACCTTGACCCTCCCTACCCTAACCAGTGGTCCACATGAGCGTACATCCTTCAGAACTATGTAAACATTATCAAAAATAAAATAAATGTATAAAAATAAAATTGAATTTAGGGACAAAAAAGCAGGAAGAAAATCATGGATTCCAAGATTATGGAAGCCAGCAGCATAGCTTCAAGAGCAGCAGACACGGAGAGTCCAGGGTAGCTCCGAGGGTGAGGAGGATGCGTACAAGCATTTATAAATATTGAATTAATTCAGAGGTAGGCTCAAGAGTATTTTCTTGAGCTGTCAAGAACATATGTAATTTCTGGTGTGTGTTAGGGACAATAATTTTTGTTTCTGATCCAGTATTATGTTGTTCTAAGCACCATGACAAAGAAATTAGGTGTATTCCATTCTGTGATCCTCATAAAATTCTTACAGTGTGGTGTATTGATTCTATTACAGACAAAAATATACAAGTTATATAATTTGTTCTGGGCCACAGCACTAATAATCAGGCAACATACAGTTCAATGTGTGTTTGCTTTCTTCAACTATACCACACTGCCTTGGAGGCAGTCTGTGGTGATGCAGTGTCCATTTAGGGTTGTGTCAAAGTTGGTCCTGATGTTTTTGAAGGTTGAGTGTATCAGCATCTGGCTCTCACCTTAATCCACTTGGGACTTCAGTGTTATCATTTTCTGTCTAAGCTTTTTCTTGGAAATATGCCTAGAGCATCAGTCTTATTGACACTTGGGGTCAGATGAGCTTCTGTTGTGGTGATCTGTCAAGTGTGTTGCAAGTTGGTTAGTGGTCTCCACCCACCAGAAGCCAGTCGTACTCAGCCCCTGCCCCATGCATGGAGATAAAAACAAAAAGTTCCCCACACCTTACCAAATGTCTGTGCTGTCAAAATCACTCCCACTTGAACTGCTAACACAATCCACTGACAACTGACATTCTGCGTCATTCTTAGCCATTTCTCTCTTGCATGAGAAGTTGGAATCCAATGCCTGACCGTGAACGATGCTGTTGTGCTGCTCTTGTCCAATCAGAGTGGGCCACTGGGCTTGGGTTCTAAGTGCCTTTCTGGAAGGGTTTCTCCTGGGCCTCACCTGCCTCTTTCCTCCTTTCAATCTGTATTGCTTTGATTTTTTTCCATCACTTAGTGGCTCTGGCTAAAATTTCCAGAACTATATTGAATAACAATGGTGAAAGTGGGCATCAGTGTCTAGTTCTGTTTCTCAGTGAAACTTCTTCCAAACTTTTCCCTAACAGCATAATACTGGCTGTGGGTTTGTCATACATTGCCTTGATTGTGTTGAAGAATGTTCCTGCTATATCCAATTTGCTTGAAGTTATTGTGATGAAATGATGTTGTATTTTACAAAACGTTTTCTCTAGTTTTTTTCTCTAGTTTTTCTGTTCAGAAAATCATATGCTTTTTGTTTTTTCAATTAGTAAATATGATGTACCACATTTGCTTGTTTGTGTATGTTGAACAATTGCTACATACCAGAGATAAATCCCACTTGGTTCTGGGAGAACATTCTGATATACTGTTGGATTTGATTAGCTTGTGTTTTGTTGAGGATTTTTGCATCTATGTTCCTCACAAGTATTTGTCTATAGTTATCTTTCTTTGTTGTATGTTTTTCTGGTTTTGGAATAAGGTGATACTGGCCTCAGAGAAGGAATTTGGAAGGATCCCCTCCCTTTCATTTTTTTGAATAGTTTGAGAAGAATTGGCATCAGTTCTTCTTGAAAAGTTAAAAAAATTCAGCAGTAAAGCCATGTGGTCCTGAACCTTTGTTTTGAGTGTCTACTCCTTCTATTGATACCCAGACATGTGTGCTGGATGGAAGTAGAGGGCTTCTGTCAGTACCTGAGTGTGGGGCAAAAGTCCATGGTGATAACCCGGTTCGGTGTGAGGAGGGGAGTTGCTGGGGAGATGGGAAGAAAGCAATGTGCTCTGCCTTCATGGGGTTAGGTGGGTAAGGTGGGTTGGTTAGGTTGGTTAGGTGGGCACCTTGCCCCTTCCAACTACCTCAGGCCAAACTCAAAGTCAATGCAGGCTGCCAGATATTCCCTCAGGCAACATCACTGGTGACACTTGCTGCCATTGGCTCCTGTCATCTTGCTCCAAGAAAATTGTGTCTCCTCCAGCCTCCAGCTGCGGGAGTCGCTGATGGTGTCTCTGCCTGCTGTTGCCTGTTTGTATTGGTGGTACTGTTCCACAATTCTCCTCTTCTTTCTATAACATTTCCACTCTAAACCCTCCAGCTATTCCTTGGGAATGTAGTTACTCCACTTTTCTTCTGTTATCATTCCATAGTGAAAATTAGCAATTTTTTTTTTACCTACTCAGTCACATTGAATTTCCTACCATGAACTTTTAATATATATATATTTGAATCACAGAGTTACAAAGAGAAGTCTTCCATCTTCTTGGCTAACAGCACCTCCCCTTCCCTGCACACCACAATACCAGCAACCATGAGATTTATTTGGGCCAGTCAGAAGCAGGAATTTCTTCCTTGGTCTTACATGTAGATGGCATGGGCCCAGGCCCTTGGGCCACCCTTGACTGCCTTCCTAGGTGCAACAGCAACTAGCTGGATTGAAAGTGGAGCACTGGGATGCAAACTGGTCCCAATATGGGTTGCTCACATTGCAAGTGGTAGCTTAATTTACTATTCCCACCTCTGGCTCCAACCATGAACATTTTGAAGAGCCTTCATGCTACGTGTGTGTGTGCATGTGTGAATGTGTGCATCTATGTGTATGTGTGTATGTGGGATGTGGAGATGGCAAATAGGGCTATGCTTTAAATTTAATGAGGTTATAAGAGAAATAATTATAACTTAGAAATGATGGATGGCAGAAGTCCTCACTTTACATGTGCTGGGATCCCATGTAGGAGCCAGTTCGTGCCCCAGCTCCTCCACAGCTGCTGCTTGTGGCCAGAGAAAGCAGTGGAGGGTGGCCCAAGGCTTTGGGACCCTGAACCCATGTGGGAGACCTGGAGGAAACTCCTGGCTCCTGGCATTGGATTGGTCCAGTTCCTCCTGTTGCAGCTGTTTGGGGAGTAAACCAATGGACAGAAGATCTTTCTGTCTCTCCTTTTTCTCTGTAGATCTGCCTTTCCAATAAAAATAAATAAATCTTGAAAAAGAAATAATAGAATGACAGTAAAGACAGCCAAAGGAACATCAGAGACAAAAGATTACGAGTTAGTGATCAGGCACACATTTCACTAGAAGGGAAACCAGTTAACAACTAGAATTCCAAGCCCCATCACCACTATTTCTTGGAGAGACTGAAATGGAAACAAGTCACATATAAAGTGATAAGGTTACTCGAGTAGCTTGTCTTTTTGTAGCCTTATCTTGTAAGATAAAACAGATGTTAATCTGGGAAACATTTTAGTTTAAGTTCTAAGCATGCAAGGTGTTCTCTTCTGACAAATTTCCCTAATCACTCAGCACAGCCCCTGAGCAAAACATCAGCAATAGCTAATTCAACAAAGTGAAATGCAGGTGGAGAACAGAGATTTTTTTTTGCCCTTCGTCAGACTAAACAGAACCACTCTACCCAACTCATGCTTATTCCAGTGTAATGCCTGGGAAGTCTAATGCCATAGACATTAAGGTTTTGCAAAAAGGCCAATAGTTTGAGTCCAGTCCATTTAGACAAAAGAATTCCTTATCATTGTTTTGTTTTCGTTATAATCTCAGATTTATAAGTCACTATGCAGTAAGTCATTTGTAAGTCAATTTGTCCCAGTTACTTTTCTTTTACTACTGTTAAAGAATATACGAATTATATTTAAGAACATCAGGCTGGTTTCTCAATTCTTCATACGACAGCTTTTTGCTAAGACTGTTAGACATCTCATTGGGAAAATATTTTGCACTGAAGAAAGAACTTGATTATACCTGGATAATTCATCCCTTGCCCTGGGCTGACAATGAAAGGGCCAGGCTCTCCATATGCTGAACCTCATTCCACAGTGGCACAAGCTCAGCAGACAGGTCTTGCAGTTGTTAATACATGTTCCTGTGTCAGATAGGGATATTTTCACATCTCAAATTTTTCCTGAGTTTTTTTTTTTCTTTCCTTACTCTGTCTGTACAGGCTTTGCTGATCCATGGCAACACATTAACAAAAATCCAGTAGGATTTAAGTAACACTTACATGTTACATTCATGAAATTTCTTTTTCACTTAGCTGCAAGATCTTTTCTTTTTCAAATATCAGCTCCTTATAATGGTACAATATGAGAGGCCCCGTGATGACCTGATTTTAAACAGTCAACTCAGATTCAATGTCAGTCACATTATTAGGCACTTTCATTCTAGGTAATGTAAGTTCTCTCTACAGAGACATCCCATCTCTACTTGAGATGTCCCACCCTCAAGCCTACTCCAAAATCTGTCTCTTTTAGTTGCCTCCTAGATAGAGATTCTCATGCTTAAGTTTTTGGCTTTAGTTAGATTTAAATAGGCAGAAATATTGAATACAAGAGGTTGCTTTTTGAAGTAGTCTACATATAATACACATGGGATACGTGGCTTTCCCCTGATCATGTCCACTTGTCTTTGGTGTTCCCCATGTTACAGCATTGAGAAGTATGAAATTTATCCTCAACAACATGCTGAATCTGTCATTTTCCCTACAATATGTTGTAAGGAAGAGTTCGTTTTTTAAGTGGAGGCTAAAAGAAAGATGGGGAATATTAGCATGCTCAGTCCTCTCATGAGTATTTGAAATCAAAAGTTGTGGGTCTACCATCATAGCAGTCCATGTTTATATCTTTCTAAGGAAGTAGGGAGGTTTTTTCTTTAAGATTTATTTATTTTTATTGCAATGTCAGATACACAGAGAGGAAGAGAGACAGAGAGACAGATCTTTCATCTCCTAATTCACTCCCCAACTGGCCCATATGGGATACTGTTGCATGCAAGGTGAAGACATTAGCTACTAGGCTACCAGTGCCAGGCCCAAGAAGTAGGGAGTTTTCCAAATTGTGTATAAAATCTTCCAAAGGAAAACTTTTGACAGAAACATACCTATAGTAAGCCTTCCTGTTTCCTAATTAAATTTAGAACCACTGTAAAAAAATTAACTGAAAGAATGCTAGAGACATTATGCCCATATTTCCTTAATGGAAACTTACAACCTAGAACGTACTCAAACTGAGAAATAAGAAGCTGGCTTGTCTTCAGAATAATATATACTTGTATATAATCTGTAACAGTGACACCTGGTGGATTTGATTATAATGCAGTGACATCTTTGGTACAAAACCTTGCAGTCATCAAATAGAATTATACCATGGCTTTGTGCTTTCTATGAGACAAAATAAACACAGCTTTTACAAAAGTATTCCTTATGAACTTAGAATAGCAAAATGTCAATTTTTTTCAAGATCATAAGTTTCAAATAACATACAAATTAATAGTTTAACACTAAACAGTTGAGTTACACTTGACATGAACTAGCTGGCTTGAAATTTTTGTGTATTTAACTTTGATTCCTTTTTCCTTGTATTGTTGGAGTGTAGCCTCAGATTGGGCATGGCTGCTCCTAACACCAGTCCATCACTCATATTTCCTGAAACCTCAGGCTGCCTGCAGTTAATTTAATGCATTGCCCTCTTGAGCCCCACCAGGGATACATGGAGGCATAAGGCTGAACAGGTGAATCTCCATCTCACTCATGGGGTTAATGATAACCTTGACTTCTCCATGTGCACTTCTCTCCCCAGTCCTGAGGTCAGTTCATTCACACTCACAAACACTCTGCACACAATAAAAATATGACCATATATATTAGCAATAAAGATTTATTTTTCAAAAACAGCCTTTATAATACCATCCTTCAAAATATAGTTTATTGGGCCCGGTGTGGTGGCGCAGTGCTTAAGGTCCTCGCCTTGCACGCCCGGGATCCCATATGGGTGCCGGTTCTAATCCCGGCAGCCCCGCTTCCCTTCCAGCTCCCTGCTTGTGGCCTGGGAAAGCAGTCGAGGACGGCCCAAAGCTTTGGGACCCTGCACCCGCGTGGGAGACCTGGAAGAGGCTCCTGGCTTCGGCTCGGCATAGCATCGGCCGTTGCGCTCACTTGGGGAGTGAATCATCGGATGGAAGATCTTCCTCTCTGTATCTCCTCTCTCTATATCTGCCTTTCTAATAAAAATAAAAATAAATCTTTAAAAAAAACAAAAGCAAAATATAGTTTATTCACTACCAACATCACAGTCAGGAGGTTGACCTGTTTGATGTCTTTTTTTTTTCAAAAGACTTGTTTATTTATTTAAAAGGCAGAGTTACAGACACAAAGAGGATATCTTCTGTCATCTGCTTCACTGGGGAGTGGCCACAATAGCCTGAGCTGGGCTGGTTCAAAGATAGAACCCAGAACTTCATCTAGGTTTCCCATGTGGGCGCAGGGGCCCAAACACTTGGGCCATTTTCTGCTGCTTTACCAGGAACATGAGTAGAAAGCTGGTTCGGAAGTGAAAGACCCAGGAAGTGGATTGGAAGTGAATGACCCATGCTCATCTAGGATGCTAGCGCCATAGGCAGTGATTTCAGGTGCAACATCACAGCGTCTGCCCCATTTCTCATTGTTGAACTTTGCAGAGTCTCTGCCAATTTTGGCTGATGCAGAACTCTTAGGCTGAAGTTCTACTACCAAGGAGAGTTTGCTCTTGTCTTGTCAGTAGATTGTGTGCTCCAATAATTGACAATAGGTTATCCTGTTGTATTTGTGTTGTTGTATCTCGAAAAAAACTATGACTCTGATAGTAACACTTGTATGTTGAAAGTGATCTAATAAGTATCAAGCCCAATAGATGTTATATACAATTGTAATGAGCTATATTTAAGGATATGAAAATAAGAAAATCCATTGGTTCACTTTAATAACCTGGAATTTCCACATTCCAGCCCATTTTCTACTTCCCTGCCTATTTTTCTTTTCCTCACCCTCCCTTCCCCCTTTGTAATCTCTCCATCTCTCTTCTTCCCTTCTTTCCTTCATGGGCCAATGCTGCAGGTGGCAGCTTTCTCTGCAGAGCAGAGAGTCATTCATCTCATACTGTTATTTCCTTTCCTTAAGCTTCAGCCACCTACCTTGTTGTCTTAGGCCTCTGAGCCTGCCCGTTCCCTGCCCCTCTGCCTTGGACCATCCTTTTCCCAGGTGATTCTTTGCTGGCTCTCATTGCCTTCAGAGTTCTGTTTATATCGTGTGCATGTGGTATTCTCTCTGCCTGCCCTATATGTGATTATCAGCCTCCCTCCATCCTGTGCTCCCTGTCTTCCTCCTTTGACATGTCCCTCCAGTTATCAACAACTTAGATTTTATCCATTTTACTTCACAGTTTGTTCATTTGTTCTCCCACTCATTTTCCAAAATATCAGCTCCATGAAGGTGAGTGAAGTCTGTTTTGCTCACTGTGGTATGCTTAGAGCCTAGACCATGCCTGACACACAATAAGAACTTGAGAAGGCATAGTGTGTGGCTAGTGTTTACGATGCTGATCAGGACACCCTCATCCCAGCTTTTCACTCAAACTTCCTGCCAAGGCAGCTGATGGGGAAAAGCAGTGATAGATCAAGCTATTAGGATTCTTTCAGCCATGTAGGAGAGCTGGACTGGATTCTTGTTTCCTGACTTCGCTGATGTTCAGTGCCAATTTTGTGGATGTTTGGGGCAGTGAGCCAGCAGATGGGAACAACTTCACACTCTCTCTCCATTTCTCTTTTTCTCTCCTTTGCCTGTCAAATATAAAACATATGCATAACTTGAAAAATTGTATTGCATGAGTGAATGAATTGACTGATCACTTGAACATACATATCTGCTAAAAGAAAAGAACTTTTTCTTACATTAGTCTAGTGGATGTCGTGTTTCTGGCTAAACTTGTTCTAAAATGTCATTGTTTAAATTCCCCACACTAGATTTCTTTACTTATTGAGGTGATCTTAGAGATCCATGATTTGCCTTTATTTCTTTTGGTTTTAAGAAATACTTCAAATGTGTTTCGTGTTTTGCTTTTCTAAGAAAAAGATTTACTTAGTTGAAAGTCACAGTTGTATAGGGCAAGTTGGAGGCCGAGGAAGAGAAAGACAGAGAGAGAAAATCCTACATCCACTGGTTCACTCTCCAAATGGCCACAAGATTCAGGGCTCAACCAGGCTGAAGTCAGAAGCCAGAAGCTTCGTCTGGGTCATTCATGTGGATGGCAGGAGTGCAAATACTTACACTACCTTTCACTGCTTTCCCCAGGCCACTAGTAAGGAGCTAGATCAGAAGTGGAGCAGCTGGGATGCAAGCAAGTGCTCATGTAGGATGCCTGTATTCCATAGGCAACAGCTTCACCTACTATGCCAGGATGCCAGCCACCTGCTGCCTTATATTTTATTTTTATTTTTTAGCACTGAGTCATTTGCAAGTTAAGTAATTCATGTTTTTGTTTCATGATCACCACTACTTAGTAAGCTCTCTAGGGGCCCACACATTCCAGTGTGGCATTTTCAGAAACCACCCCAAACTCAATGTCTCAAAATAACAAGAACATTAACTTGCTTTTGATTCTAAGTGGGAGGAAGACTTGGCAGGAGAAAGTTTGGCTCTGCTGCACTCAGCTTCACCCAAAGGCTGAGCGGTAGTTTAGCTGATGGCTTGTGGTTGCCACCACCAGCTCTGGAAGATGTGATTTTGGCAGGAATGCCCTGATATACCTGCACACATGACCTAGGATCACTGCCCACATGGTGACTATGTTTTAAAGATGAGCACTCTTAAGAGTCACGGTCAAGAGGCAGCCATCTCACCTTTTACAAACCAGATTTGGAAATCATACAGTGCAACCTTGCCTGTATTCCATGTGTGAAGGCTGATCAACAGACAAAGATTTTACTTTCTAGCAGAGAAGTGGCATAATTTCTAAAATAGCATAGAGAACCGGAAACATTCTTACATCCATTTTTGGAAAATGCAAAGTGTCACAGCCTGTGCAAGGTGGTTGTTTCAGTTTGGGGCTCCGCATTGACTTAAACAGTGTTCCACTGATAGAACTCTTGGTAAAGATTTAGTGCTTTCATGGCCATGCCTGTAGAGTTTCTAATCCACAAAATCATGAGTGAAATGCAATGGTTATTGGGAGCCACTGTGTTAGGCAACCATACATCATTTACTAATTAACCAGACAGAGAATCACCAAGAGAGCATAGTTGCTCTTAGCTAAAATTACAACCTACAAATTCTTCATTTGCTTAGAAAACCATTTGCTCATATTAACATCCCTAGTTTGGGCTCCTGGTTCAGCTGCTGACTTTGACTTCCTGCTAATCTGCACCCTGATGGCAGCAGGTGCTGGATCCTTGGGACTCAAGTGGAGATTTGGATGGAGCTGTCAGCTCTAGACCATAAACTTAAATATGACATTGAAATTCAGAAACTTGTGTCTGAGGTTTTCTCCACTTAATTTTTTTCTAGGACTTCATCCAGGGGAAAAGCCATCAGAGTGGGTGGGCTGAATTACCAGTGGCAGCTTAAGTGATATTGCAACTTGTTTTACAAGTTCTAAAGTGCACTCGGGGTCTGGTAAAGATGTAGCGACTGTAGGGATTTCCTGCCTGCCGGCACTTTTCCTCCTCCAATGTTCACATGTATTCTTTCTTCCTCTCAATTGTGTCTCCACTTAAATGTCACATCCTGATTCCTGGTCATGCTGTGGGTAATAGCCTCCCCTCCCATTCATGGTCACACCCTTTTAAACTTTACATTAATCACTAGGCGATATTACTTTAATTAATTTTTAAAAATCGTTCCTTTCCTGAGTAGAAAGTAAAGAAAGCTTTCAAATTCCAAGTATTAGAATAATATCTGGTACTTAGTTGACTTTGGAAAATATTGGTTGAATGAATACTTAAAACGTAACTTTAGAGAAGTTTTACAGAGAAATATTTGTATGTGTTCTGAAATCTATACGTGTATTTCCATTTTCAAGTAGAATACCCTTTGGCGGTGTGCATTTGGTGCAATGCTGAAGACGCCGCTTGAGCTGCCCATATTTTATATTAGCATCCCTAGTTTGGGCTCCTGGTTCTGCTGCTGACTCTGACTTCCTGCTAGTCTGAACCATGGGCGGTAGCAGGTGCTGGATCCCTGGGACTCAAGTGGAGATCTGGATGGAGCTGTCAGCTCCAGGCCATGACTCAGCCAGCCTGGAAAGGTGTAGGTCTTTGAGAAGTGAACTAACAAATGGGAGACTTTTATCTTTGTTATCTGTTTATCCTTCACACAAACAAAACAAATTTAAACCATTTTCCTTATGCCTTTTTTTAGTCTGAACCAGGAAACCATGAATTCATTCACCTTTCATTGTCTCAGAAATGAGGTTGATTTCTAAAAGTTAAAGATGCAATCAATTTTTTTCTAAACTTTGTTCCTTTCCTACAAAATAAGAAAGCACATGGTCTTATATGTGAAATTGTTACAGAAGCTGTAATGAGCCCATACAGAATATAGATGTACATATATATACATGTATAATTCTTACTGGGAGACTTTAGCACACGTCTTTTGTTAAAAAAAATATTTATTTTTATTAAAAAGTCAGCTATACAGAGAGGATGAGAGACAAAGAGGAAGATCTTCCATCTGATGATTCACTAACCAAGTAGCCGCAATGGCTGGATCTTCACTGATCCAAAACCAGGAGCCCAGAGCCTCTTCTGGGTCTCCCATCTTAGTGCAGGGTCCCAAGGCTTTGGGCTGTCCTCGACTGCTTTCACAGGACATAAGCAGGGAGCTGGGTGGGAAGTGAGACCCACCAGGGCTACAACGGACACCCATACGGGATCCTGGCGCATGCAAGGAGAGGACTTTAGCCATTAGGTTACTGAACCAGGCCTCATAGTACACATCTTTAAAAAAAAATGATTTATTTATTTGTATTGGAAAGTCAGATATACAGAGAGGTGGGAAGACAGAGAGGAAGATCTTCTCTCTGATGATTCACTTCCCACATGGCTGTGATGAGCAGATTGAAGCCAGGAGCCAGGAGCTTCTTCTGGGACTCCCATGCGGGTGCAGAGTCCCAAGGCTTTGGGCTGGCCTGGATTGCTTTCCCAGGCCACAAATAGGAAACTGGAAAGGAAGCAGGGCCTCCTGGGTTAGAACCAGTGCCCATATGGGATCCCAGCATGTGCAAAGCAAGGGCTTTAGTCACTAGGCTACCACGTCAGGCCGAGTAGTACACAGCTTAACATTTTAACAAGAGTAGGAGATTTCATTTTGGCTGCTCTATGCAAGATGTGTTGCTATAAGCTGCAAAATGTCTCAAGAATAGTTGATACTTTAAACCCAGATACAAGTCAGACATCGACTTTGACCACAGCTGCGTATCTCATTCTTTCCCAGCTATAATCCTTTATTCAAGATATTATTACTTCCATTTCACTGATACGAAAATGAAGACTTAGAACATCTGAAAATAGTCCCTCGAGTCATAGAACTTGGAGGGAGTATACTGGAGTCTGTTTCAAGTAGAGTGTGGGCCTTGGCGCAGTAGCCTGGTGGCTAAAGTCCTAGCCTTACATACACTGGGATCCCATATGGGTTCTAGTTTGTGTCCCAGCTGCTCCATTTTCCACCCAGCTTCCTGCACGTGGCCTGAGAGAACAGTAGAGGATGGCCCAAAGCCTTGGGATCCTGCACCCATGTGGGAGAGCACACGACCAATTGGGGAGTAAGCCAGCAGATGGGAGATCTTTTTCTCTCTGTCACTCTTTGTAAATCTGATTTTCCAATAAAAGTAATCATTTTTTAAAAGTACAGTATGGAGATAAGACCTATATCTAAATAACTATATTGTACAGTTTAGTAGCTGTGGCTGTGGCTGTATGAGAAGAACAAACCGACTGCCCTGGAGGTTCAGAGAGCAAGCGACTTCACCTGCTGCACGTTTCAGGGAAAACTGAGCTAGACATTCTGTGGTAAATTTTCTGTTTAATTGGTCTGTTTAAAATTAAGTATGAGGACACTGTTATGTAGATTTCATCCAAGTCAGTGTATGGCGGAAGAAGTTCATTGCAGTGTATTGAATTCATGATTATAGGTAAGGTCAGTGGGTTAATATTTTAATTATTTGGCTGAGTTGAATTGGACCAATGGTTTGATTCCCTGTCATTTTGCTGTGCACCCTGTTAAACTATTTTAATATTCATCTATGCTGAAAGCCAATCTCTCCTCAACCTGTTAAAAAGTGAGAATGTTAACAATCTTCTGAAAATTACACTCTCCCCCCCCCTAAATAACTATGAAATAGATCTCAGCACCAGAGAAATAATATAGTGGCAGACTGAAAATAGTGAGAAGGAACATTTAAGAAAAACATGAAGATAAGAGTTACTTTGAACAAGTTGGTCTGGTCCTTTCCACTGAGGGATAATGGAAAGCCCACAGTGGACGGGACCTTGGTCACTCGTCTTCATTGTTTCCCTGTCACAGCTGGAGGCTGGCTATCGCTGTAACAGTTCTGTTCTCTCAAGAATAAACATTATTTACTTCCTGTCTATATTCATAGAACAGGAGCTAATGCCCTGACCTACTGCAATTAAGCAAATGTCTTCTTGGGGTCCTGATAAAATACAACTGTATCCAAAGGGTGATAGTTTAGGTTAATCAGAACAAATTCCATGACTACAATTTACTAAAAAAATGAAATCAAGTTCATGGTGAACAGACATCCCACAAGTATGAAGACAAGTATATATTGCGGCATTAAAGAAAAAGAGTAAGGATCCAAAAGTGTAAATGCTCAAATGATCTCTCTTTAAAAAATATAACAACACTATTTTACCTCTTTTGACTTCATATAGGAATATACTTGAGCCACCCACTGTCCCCAAACTTCCTCTTTCTGACTTTTCAGACATAAAGTGCGTCTTTTGTGCAAACCTCAGGATCACTTTGTTACCCTTGGGAAGGAGCTGAGGTGGTTTTCGATTTCAAAGGACTCGGCATCTCCGTGGTGTGTGTCTGCGTGCGTGCCTGCACGTGGACGCCTGCCTGTGCTGGTGAATGCGAAGCATGCCAGGCAGCATACGACAGTCACTGGAGACGGGACCTGAATCTGGCTCGGCAAATCAGGATGCCGCTGTGGACGGGGTATTACTTACACGAGCAGCAGCTGTTCTTGTGACTATAAAGTTCAACACACTGGCTAAGGATATTCTGAAGCCACTGTTGAACAAGTGTCTCAAAGATACGTCTCTACAACAGCACATGTTTAGTCTTTGATGCATTACAATGGCTGTCCCACATCAGCTTTCTTCTTCTCCAGGTTTCCTGCAGCCGCCCCCCTGACTGTCCCTGTCACCCAGTGCCAGATGGGAAATGAGAGCTCAGCTGATCTACCTCTTTGTGGTAGAAACCCCCAGAGCTTCAACTCCGGGCTACAGGTTACCGAAGCCATCATGAAAAATTCAGAGCTGATATTAACAAGTCTACTGAAAGTAAAGCGTGTGTCACATTATCCACCCTGCCTTTCATTTAATCCTAAAGCTACTGTCGCCAAAGGCAGAAATGTATCTTCACTGTGTTTGTGTGCACAACGCCTTGGGTTGTGCTGCGTGGATTCAGAACCAGGAAGAAAGATGTTATTAAAGAAAAAAAAAAAAAAGAAAGAGAAAGCAAATGGAAGAGTCAGAGAGCAGCTAGCTGAGTGACTGGCAAGTTTATACAATAACTGAAATACAGAACTGTGAATTAGGAGGAAGTAACCTCCTAATATTTGAAAGATGGAAATATTTTACCTACATTCCACTTCTGTAGTTTCCTGAAATGATTCAACATGTTTATAATTGTGTATGTGTGTATGTTGATTTTTTTCCAGTGGAAATGTATTTCATAGAAATTCCCTTAATTAAAGACTTAGAAAAATACTACTGTAATTATTCCTTATATTTTTTGAAGATTTGTTTTGTCTCCAGAATTGTTCTAAGCACACTTTGTATATAATTCCATTGACTTCTCACTACAAGCCAAAAAGGCAGGTACTATTTCTTCTGAATGTCACTTTATGGAATTAGGAAACTGAGGCACGGGAAAGTTAAGCAACCTGCCTATGACCGTGTAGTGAGTGGCAGATTTAAATCCAGCCAGTTTCATAGTAGGTCCTGCAGTGAACTGCTTCTTGCCATCACTGCTATGTTATGTTAAAAACAAAAAAAAGGCAGACACATTCAAAGGATATGATCACACCCTCAAACCATCCCAGATCAATAGATTTCCATCTCTAATTAAAATGAGGAAATGACATTTGATAATCAACCTAAGTCCCTTGCCCTTGAATCATCCCCTGAGGCTGCTATTGTTATGAGATTGGTGTAAATTTTAAAAGACACTTTTAGGTAATTATATAATAGTATGACCATATTTCAAAGAAAATGTAGAAAAATAGAATTAAATGATAAGGTCATTGTGGTGCAAAAAGTTCTTGAACTCCAGGCTTAGTATTTTTATAGTATGTATTTTCTCATGAACATTTTGAAAACTTGCGTATCACAGCCTATGTGTCTTTCCGCAGTATTTTTTTTTCAACATTTGTTCTTTGAAATCTAGTTTGTGTTCAAGGCAGAAGTTTGAAAAGAAAGCTTAGAGGTCTGTGAGTCTGTGTGAGTTGAACAGGGGGAGAAGAACGATAACGCAGCCATGGGCTACAGTACATATATTACCCCAGGAGCTGAATGGGAGTTAATGGGAGCACATAGGAGGTCGGGGCATGAATACAATGATTTAGTGGCCAGACATACACATCAACCAACTGTCAACCTCCTTTGATTCCCATCCCCCTTCCTAATGAAGCGAAGGAGCCATACCTCATCAGAAACTTTAAAGCAAATATGTTGAATCTCTTTATAATGCAGATATTTCATTATTTTCTTTCTCTTCAAAGCGCACTCATTTATGATACTGTCAGATCATACGTTCTGCCTGAAGTTGCATCATGGTTTAAACTGCTTCTCAGTTTTAATGTTATAGTGCATACAACATTAATAAATAAGAATAGTTATTGATTGTAAAATTTTCAACATGAAATTTTCTTCAAGGAGCTGAGGTGTGAACAAGTTCCTGCTTTGCTTCCAACAGATAAAGGTTAAGCCCCTATCAAGGAAGAGAAACGTTCATGAATTGGCTGTATATGATCTGAACACAACCAAACCCTCTTGGTAATCTAAGCAAGATTATTTAGTTGTAAAAACCCAGAACATTTGCTGGGATGCGTCATTCTAAGGCTATCCCTGTCACTGCTCCAAACCACAGTCTTTAAACGGGGGCGGGGGGAGGGAATGGGAGGTAAAAACAAAGGGATTAAAAATATCTACAGATAATATAATGATTATTCTCTGGCAATTGAGAGTTTTATGGGTGTAAACAAGTGGTATAGCACAGGTGAACTAGTCTTTGTAATGAAATGTTTCACCAGGAAATCATAAAATCTAATGCTTGTATGTACAGTTAATGCCATTCACTCAAAATTCATTGTTTAAGGGTCAACTTAATTAACCTATGTTAACTAATCCTAGAGCTTTTTACTATCTGGCTTCTTTCCTGTTTTAAATGCTTTTTAAGTTAGAGAGAGAGAGGAGAGAATGAGTATGAACTCCCATCCATTGATCTCTTACATGTTCAGCATGGCTGGGAATGGGTCAGGCTGCAGCCTGAAGCCAAGGACTCAATCCGCATCTCCCATGTGGGATGGCCAGAACCTAGTCACTTGAGCTATCACTTAGAGTGTGCATTGGCAGGTCGCTGAGATCAAGGACTGAAGCTGGGAATCAAAATTAGTTGCCCTGGTATGGGATGCAGGCATCTTAACTTATAGGGAAAATATCCCACTCTTTAATAATTTCAATTATAAAATAAAAATATATGTAATTTGACTTAAACAAGATAACTGCATTAGAGAGAAATGTGAAATTCCATTTCATTTCCAAGAGCTTTACTAATTGTTTAGCAGAAATAAATCTTACCATGTTTTGAAAGAATCAAATAAGCCAAGATGCTTAAAAATCATAATTTATTAATAAAGGAAGTCCTAAAGCTATGTTATTGCCATTGTGTTTATCTTTACTGTCTTTTAGTATTCAAATTTATACTTTTTGACAGTACCCAAAGTGAGATTCAATTTAAAATGTTACAGAGACATCTCTTAGCTGCCTTACTTAGGCGCCATTTTTCAGTTACCCTAATACTGAGCGAGGTTGACAGATTGAATGGGCATTTAGGACTTGAAAGAGTTGGTACTATGCAGCAGATTAAGCTGTAGTCTGCAATACTAGCATCTTCTGTAGGTACCAGCTGTAGTCTGCACTGCTTCTGATCCAACTCCCTGCTCATACACCTTGGAAAGCAGCTGGAGGTGGCCAAAGTCCTTAGGTCCCTGCACCCATGTGGGAGATCTAGATGCAGTTCCAGGCTTGTGGCTTCCGCTTGGCTCAGCCCCAGTCACCGCAGCCATCTGGGGGTGAACTGGCAGATGGAAGGTCTCATATTCCCTTTTCTTGCTGTAATGTTGCCTTTCAATAAATAAATCAAGCTTTTTGAAAAATAAAAAGACCCTAGAAATGTTGAGTATGATCTCATCACTGACTATCTGCTGAATATTTGTGGATTATTCTGACTTCTAGGAGGATAGCATAACAACAAAAAGAACCTCTGCTTTCAATACCAGGCCCACATGGAATCAATTTATGATGGAAATGTACCTTTCTTGTCACCATAGCCAACATGAGGACTTCTGTTTTACTTGTCAATCTCCTTAATTGAGATGATTCCTACCCCTTTGAAGAATTCAGTATTTTCATTTACCCAACTGGACTCCAAGTTATTTGAGGATAACCTAGACCAGTGCTTCTTTGCACATGGTAGAGTCTAATTAAATCTGTAGGTCTTAGGAAATTTCACTAGTTTGATGCAGAACTTAAAGACTTATTCGGGGGCTAGCATTGCGGCAGATAGTTGAACCAATGCCAGCACTGTTGGCATCCCATATGGGTACCAAATTGAGTCCTAGATATCCCACATGCATTCCAGCTTTTTGCTAATGCACTTGGGAGGGGAGTGGAGGATGGCCTCAAGTTCTTGGGCCCTTGCACCCATGCAGGATTCCTAGAAGAAACTCCTGGCTTCAGCCTGGCCCAACGCAAATGGTGTTGACAATTTGAGGAGTGATATAGCAGATGGAAACTCTCTCTATCTCTTTTTGTAACTCTGCCTTTCAAATAAGCAAACAGATCTTAAGGGGCTGGTGTGATAGCCTAGTGGATAAAATCCTCACCTTGCATGTGCTGGGATTCCATATGAGTGCCAATTTGTATCTCAGCTGCTTCACTTCATATCAAGCTCCTTGCTTGTGGCTTGGATAGTAGAGAATGGCTCAAAGCATTGAGACCCTGCATCCGCATGGGAGACTTGGAAGAAGCTTCTGGCTCCTGGCTTTAGCCCAGCTCAGCTCCAGCCATTGCAGCCACTTGGGAAGTAAGTCAGCAGATGGAAGATATTTATCTCTGTCTCTCCTCTATATATATCTGCCTTTCTAATAAAAATAAATAAATCTTTGAAACACCTACATAAATCTTCAGTACTTCAAAGGAGAGGAGTGAGAGAGAGAAGGAGAAAACTAGAGATGTTTCAGCTACTGGATCACTCCTGAAATGGCCAAAGCCAGGAGCCTAACATTTCATCTGGGTCTCTAACATGGGTGACAAGGGCCCGGGGCACTTGGACCATCATCTGCTGCCTTTCCAGATGCATTAGTGGCAAACTCAATCAGAAGCTTGGGAGCTGTGATTCAAACCAAGTCCCAAGTTTGATATGGGATGTTGTGGTTCCATATGACAACTTAACCAGCTGTACCACAAAAATAACTCCTGATGCCTGATTTGAAGTTAGGGCTCATATTATCTTTATATTTTAAATTAAGAGCCATGCAGTTTTCCAAGTCAAAATTTATATGATTGATTTGTAGTCTGGACTTTTTTTTTTAGAATAAGGAGGCAAATGGGAAATTTGAACACACTTTAGAATTTGGGTTTGCAAGTATCGTCTCTGTGATTCTACTTGCAACTTTATGAAGCTCAAGCACAGGCCTTTACCTTTTAGATGGAGAGGAGAAAAAATTTCAGCAGCATGCATACCATCATATGTTCATCTCCTCTGGAACCTGCATTTTCTGTTCTCTTGCATTTACTCTCAATGTTTTAATCATATCCATATAATAGGAACTTCTATTTTAATACACATAGAAATTGAAACGCCAGAGAAAAATAATCTTACTTAGAGCATCATTCTACTATCAATGCAATAACCAGATGTCTATTACTAGAATAAATGACTGTGCCAATTATTTATATGGATTAAAAATTGTTATTGACTCTTACTAATTTTTCCATATTATTGTTGCAATTTTATTTTTAAAGTGTCCTTTAGAGATAAGGATTGTTGCACAATCTTTAGAACAGGTACTACAGTTTGCTAGATAAAAGGCAGAACACAGGCCATGCCTTGAAGCAGAGTAAATGGAATAGTAATCTGTTTGGGAATAGTTTGGGATCCTACAGTGTCATTTCATCCCAAGAAAGGTTGAAAACCACTGTGTGTTTTCTTACATATAAAGCCTTACGTTCTTAGGTGTGGCATCCATTAGAAACTCCAAGATTGTGCTAGTCCTGCTTGGTTACCACAATGCTGGTAGACATCAGTAGTTAAGGAGAATTTGCAGAAATTCCTCCCTGTCCAACTCTGTGAAAATTGAGCTCATTGGCTGATGAAAAGTGTCTACTTATATACGAGCTGCATGGAATCTAGATAGGCAAGTCACTGTGAAAATCGCTGAAGTGGAGAATTAGAGTGAAGGTATCTGGTGACTTGGTGATAACTCCGCAGAAATAGTTTTCAGAGGTGTTTTAAAGATACAAATCCATGACACAGTTCATGTTTTCTGCCCTGATGGGAGCACAAATGTCAAACAGAACTTCCTCTACTAAAGTCATAACATAATTTTAATTTATTTTGTATTACATGTCTTTAAAAGAGCACTTAAAGATTTCCCTGAAACAATCTTTTGAAAATAAACTCACTGAGTCCAAGTGTAATATATACCTACAAAAGGTTATCAACCTTTTATTTTTCTAAAAATTTCTATGATTCATTTCACATTCTGCTATCACATATTGACATGACATTAATTAATGTTGATGATGAGATTAATTAATAATTTACTCTAATTTTTATTAAGTCAGTGATGGCTGTGAATGACTCCCATTTTTTTGTTTGTTTTCAGTTTTCCAAGTCTTTATTTCCTTACTACTTTAATATTTTACTAACATTGTTCTGCCTACTCTTATATTCCTTTATTGCTTACTGAATAAATAATTGACAAGGGAGTTATAGAACTTCCTTTTCCAGTATCACTTACTCTCTTTCTTCTAGAAAAGCCATTTTTGCATTTTTAAAAGTCAATTTAGGCTTATGAGCCTGGATATAGAGTGAAAATTTGAAGGGGAAAACCCAGATAAATTAGTAAAGAGAAATGAGTTTAATACTTTAGTTGGTGCTTTGTCTTTTAAGGATTTTGAATAAGTACATCGTGTTTGTTACCAAAATATAATTTCATATTTATTTCTCTTCAGAAATGAATATGGATATAGTGACAATGTATGCCTGCTATACATTTGTTTTACATTTCAAATTATCCAGAACACCTGTACTGAATGTTAACACATTAGATATAAAACCATAATAGCTTGAGAGTAACAGCTTAAGATCATTTTAAAATACTTCTGTGCTAATTGAGAATACCAAACAGAATGAATAACCAAAAAGAATTTATGTATGATATAAAAACAAGAAACTGTCAGAATTGAAGATTATGTGGTATAAGTGACAGTTCTTTCAATAAACTTTGATCATCTCTGAGTTTCCTGACATAGGACTACTCATTGAGAAACATTGGCTAAGTGGCAGGATAGATGTTTTTTAAAGATTTGTTTTATTTTTCTCGTGAAGTCAGATATACAGAGAGGAGGAGAGAGAGAGGAAGATCTTCCATCTGATGATTCACTCTCCAAGTTACTGCAACGGCTGGTGCTCAGCCAATCTGAAGCCAGGAGCTTCCTCCAGGTCTCCCACACGGGTGCAGGGTCCCAAGACTTTGGGCCGTCCTCAACTGCTTTCCCAGGCCACAAGCAGAGAGCTGGATGGGAAGTGGAGCTGCTGGGATTAGAACTGGCGCCCACATGGAACCCCAACGCATTCAAAGCAAGCACTTTATCCACTAGGCCATGGCGCCAGGCCCTAGGATAGATGATTTGAAAGTTAATCCTCAAAGAATGATTTCAGAGAGATCATTTTTCTTTGTTAATTGCAAAATAAATAATTGCTCAGGGAGATGCATGCTCCCTCCTCACTGAAGCCCTTGCAGTTGTTTGAAAACCTCTATTTGTGTGGGCATTCTGTGGGTTTATTTTATAAAGAACTAAGAAATAATTTGAATGTTCTCTTCTTCCTTGAATACAGGAAATGAATTTCTACTATAAGCAATCCTGCTTTTCAGACAGGGAAACGAGACCTGAATACTTCTCTACTAGAATAGTCAAACAATGGCAACTTAGCTTTGCAGCCTGCATCCGGGGACACTGTCAGTCTGGGGAGTTCTCAAACCTTTGAAATAAGTCAGAGTGCTACTTTGTTTTCCCATGAAACTGAAATAGCTGAAAGAAAGAACAAGTAAGGAGGAATAGAATAAGCTAAAAGGCAGCTGGAAAGAAAGCAGATGAGTCACATTAGCTGTGCATTGTATATGGAACACAAATTTTAAATAAACCCAAATACAGACAAAGGTCTTCAAGAAAGTTTGTGAAAAAAATAATCTATCATGAAAACACTATGCATTGGATTAAAATTTTCTACACTAAAATTTGTCTTTTAATTTCACTCTCCATGAGCTTCTCGAAGTACTCTTCTATTTCTTTTATTACAATAATGTGGACATCCATTTTGATCCCTCTGAGCTGCCAAAGCACCTAGTGTCACTCTCCTTTCTCTAGCTCATGATAACTGGGATGTCATCTAGACATTTCAGTCATCTGTATTTTTCCCAGGCCATTAGCAGGGAGCTGGTCTGGAAGTAGAGCAGCCAGGATTCAAACTGACTCTCATATAGGTTACCAGTGTCACATACAGCACCATTACCTGCAATACAATGTCACTAGACTCTCATTTTAACTTGACATGTCCTTTTTTAAAAAATATTTTTATTGAAAAGGCAGATATACAGACAGAAGGAGAGACAGAGAGAAAGGTCTTCTGTCTGTTGATTCACTCCCCAAGTGGTCACAGTGACTGGAACTGAGCCGATCCAAAGAAGGAGCCAGGAGCTTCCTCTGAGTCTTTCATGCAGGTGCAGGGTCCCAAGACTTTGGGCCATCCTCTACTGCTTTTCCAGGCCAGAAGCAGGGAGGGAGCTGGATGGGAAATGGAGCAGGCAGAACGTGAAGTGCAGTCCTTACGGGATCTTGGTGCGAGCAAGGTGAGGATGTAGGCACTGAGCCATTGTACCAGGCTTTTACATGTCCTTTAAAATCAGATCTTCTAAATGGCAGTATTAATACTCCCCATGTTGAATCTCAGAACAGTTGAGTTTGACTTCATTCTGATTATTTTGTCTCTAATTAAACCTGAAAAGAATGAAATGAAATGAAAGCACTTCACTCCTGGAAGTTAGATACATTAACAGATAGTGTTTTATTGGGTTTCACTGGCTAGTTGAAATTACAAGCAAAATATGTTTTGGCTACTAATCCTGTGCTTTAAAAATTCTATATTTCAAAACATATTTATTTAAAATACACACATGCTTTCTGGACGAAATAGCAGATAAAATAATCTTTACCTATGTACTGTGAAATCACGTTCTTCTTGACATTTCTTTTCAACGAAGAAGGAATTCATCTTTGTACCAAATTGAATACTGAGTCACACTATTTTGAACCAAAATGTTAGTCCTATAAATGATCATATTGAAAATTGAAAGAACAGTAAATTCCTATGCAATTCACATATACATATCTGTAAAGACAATCTGTACCCATCACATGTGTTTGGTTAGGATTTTATTAGCCAGCTTAAAGAATATTGCTACCCTTAGTTTGTTGATGTTCAGAAAAGTCAACAGACACACCCTTAGAGTTCACCTACTGACATAAACACAAATAATGTTCTGCTTCTGGCGTGAGAGCACAAGATGTAATTCAGATGTGATAAATTTATGTCAGATGATAGTCACATAAGTCGTTAGCCAAAGAGCACCTGAGTGAGAAAGGAAATGCAACACTAGAACTGATGTGTACCAAAAGTGCAGAAACAAAGATCGTTTCCGTGCGCATGGCACAGCACAAGCTGAAGTCCTCCCCATTCTGACCGACAGCGACGTAACTGCCGAGAGGGCTGTGGCTTTTCCTGCTCTTCTTTCCTTCTTAGCTCCCTGACAGCCTGAATGTATCAAACATCACTGTTAGGAAGAAAAGGGGGAAAGCATGGAACGTTTAAAGCATCAGAGTGTGAAATCTTGATGAAGGAACGGGCGGCCCTTTTTACAGCTTCCTGATGCTGGTTGTTAATTTCAGCTCTGATTATGTAAGGGCAGCCCTGTTTATCTAAGAAACAGAAGTGCATGTGGTTAGAGAAAAAGACAAAATGAAGGGATCTTAAGGTTATGTTCTCCAAAAGTACAAAAGCACAGCATTATACTTAGTCTCTTGCAATAAAAAATAGAAGGAGATTGAATTAGAAATATAGATGAGAACTCTGGAACAATTTGAAGTGGCAATCTTAAAATCCAAATGTTGTCTTTGTTGTTTAATTGATTCCTTCACGGATGAGGGAAAGCTGTGACTTCCCTTCCCTGCTGTTTGACACCTCTGTGAGCTTTTGTGCTATTTTAGCCAGGTTCCTGCAATGCTGGCAGAAAACTGAGCAACACTCAGAGAAAGCAGAAACTGAATCGAGCCTCCTGTCGCCCACACACCCACCAAAGACGCATGTTCTTGAGAGTGGCAAGAGCTCTACGTCAGCCATGTGTCTTGTGAATATCCTTTAGCCTTAATTTTGATCTTCACTGAGCAACAGATTTAGCTTCTGTTTATCGCAGGCCTTACTGTTAGTGTTGGGTTCAGGGCAGAGATTTTGAAAAACAGGAGAAAAGAAAGTGAGTTGTCAAGCCATTGATGCAGTTTTGTCTTAAAGCCTCAGGGAGACTTGAGTTCAGGTTCTCATTTCCAGCCCCATGTTTCTTTTACAGCACATGAACAACTTGCTTGTCCTTTCCGTGTCTGAATCTCATTTACCTTCCATGTAAAATGAAATTATGAAGTATGTTTCTAAAAAAGAGGGGTTATAGGATTACATACTTTTTAATTTAAAGAAACTCATTACTTACATAAAGAACAGATTTCATGTACTTCATAAACATACTTTTATGATCATAGGGATACCTGCACCCTCTCTCTTCCTTCCTTGTTTATTTTTCTCTTCATTTTTGAGACAGGCTTATTTAACTATAATGTTTTCCAATTGCCTCCTTTTTGTTGCAAAAGACAAGATTTTATTCCTTTTTTATGGCAGAATAATATTCCTTAATGTATATACCACATTTTCTTTATCCAGTCATCAGCTGATGGGCATCTGGGTTGATTCCATGTCTTAGCTGCTGCTAATTGACCTGCTATAAACATGGGGGATACAGATAACTCTTTCATATGTTGATTTCGTTTGAGTAAATTCCCAGGAGTGGGAGGGCTGGGTCATATGGTAGATCTATACTCAGATTTCTTAAGAATCTCCATTCTGTCTTCCATAATAATGGTGCTAGTTTGCACATGCAGCAACAGTAGGTCAAGGTAGCTTTTGCTCCATATTCTAGGTTTACATTATTTTTAAGAATGATGAATTTCTCATGAATAATAGATTTCCTCCTCAAATACATCATCATGTGTAGAAGAGAACATTCCAGTTTGATCATAAGATTTAGCATAACTTAAATATCAAGTACATAATCTCATTTAATTTTTATAATGGCATTATAACTTAGTTTAGGTTCATATCAGCATCTTTATTTAACAGAAAGAAAGATTGCAGCTCAGAGAGATGAAGTTTTTTGCCAGAGATTGCCAGTAGATGAATGAACTGCCTTAACTGGGGGACTTGACCCCAAATTTGAAGATTTCTGTCTGCAAATCAATGTTCTTCCTTCATAACATTTCCTCAATTCATTTTTATTGATATAATTTATTTTAATTAATGTGCTGCCGGTTTTCTGTTAGTAGAGGAAACATAGCAGCTCCTTCTAGGGTAAAGCTCTGGTCTACATTTTAGAAAACCATGTTGATGTTGGAGACACTGAGGGCCGTAGTGCACGTCATCATTCAGTGCTGTGAATGATTGGTCAGTTTTTTAAGTACTGAGTTACTCTTAACCATTGATTAAATCTAAGGGCTTGCCATCGGAATACAACTCCATAAAAGCAAATTATTAGAGGAGTGAAGGCAGTGTTATCTAGGAATACGTCTTTCTACTAACTTTCTTTTGTCTAGGACTAAGACCCTACATCCAGCATGAGAACTTGTTGGCATAATGATACTTATAACAAGACTCCTTCGATTGTGAGAGATGGAAACTTATTTAATTAGCTTCAGGAAAAAGAATTTACTGACCCTTGTAGGCAAATTATAAAAAGCAAGAGTAATTTGGGGAGAATTTGAGTGTCTTAGTGACAACTACTTTCCATTTTTGCTTCCATCTCTGTACATGTTGGCTTTATTCTCTGAAACCAAAGTTCTTCTAAGGCTGTGGCATGACTAAAAACAGTTTAATATTTTAAAGATGTATTTATTTGAAAGACAATATTACAGAGAAGGAGACACAGAGAAATCAATCTTCCATTTGCTGTTTTTCATTCTCCAAATGTTTACAATGATTAGTACTGGGTCAGGCCTAACTCAGGAGCCAGGGGCTTCATCCTGGTCTCCCATGTGAGAGATCCAAACAAGGAGCAAGGTTAGCAAGGAGCTAAATTGGAGGTGGAGTAGCTGGGATTCAAGCCTGTGTCCACATAGGATGTCAGCATTGCAGGTGGAAGCCTAACCCATTGTGTCACGACACGGGCTCTCCACAGTTTTAGAAATTCATATTGTCACATGTTCCCTTCTGAGAGGTGAGAAGAAATCTAACCAAGACTCAATATATTTTTACTGGTAGAGGAAAATCCTGAGTGGGCCCAGCTCCTGTTATGAAACCATCTCTGAGAAAAAAGTATTTGTGTGAGGACAGTTCATTGTCAGGATTGGTCTGCGTTGGGTAACGTGCCAATAATTAAAGCTAGATGCTGGGGTTATCTGAAGTGATAGCTATTCCCTCTCAAGTTAAAGACTTTCTCCTGAGGATAGGGAGTCAGAAGCTTCTTTATACTATGGCTGTCAGAAGCTCCACTGTAAGACTCTTTCTCAATTTTTTTTTACGTTAACATGGAAAAATGATTGATATGAATTAATTTTAAAGTTTTGCTTTGTTTAATTGAGCATAATCCACTCATTAAGCTATCCTATTTGCTGTTTTCCAAAAAATATCAGGTGTACCCAAGATCTCTTACCTTCAGTAAGTGGTAAGTGCTAACATATTGTTACTTTGGTTGGATAGTTCAAGGAGTAAGCTCTGCCATTAAGACTTGCTGTGTTCAAGAATTCCTTCTCATCTGTGTGAAGTGGGCAGAGAGTTTAGCCAGTGCCTCAGGATATTGCAAGGGTTCCACGGTACTATTCTATACAGGGGTTAGAAGCAAGACACACAGCAAGTGCTCAGTAAGTGCTAATGAGTGCTGGTACTACTATTATGGAGAAATTGTTAGAGTTCCACTTTCTGTGGTGGGGTAGAACTTGAGAAGAATGAACACCTTTATTTCTATTTGATACCAGCCTTCTGGGTGATGATATCTAAGAGTCAGTGATATTCAGGGTCCCTGCAAACTTGAGAAAAACAATTGCTGTGTGTCCAAACCTCCACCCAGCTCTCAGTAGTGTTAGTAAGTGAAAAATCATTCAAGATAAGAGTGGTAGAAGAGATTGATGGCAACTTCAGTCTTGGTGATTGCAAATCAAGGTTTTATATGAATTGACTATATCATCGGTCGTTTTAATACTTCTCCAACTGACTATCTCCTTGAATCATTGTTGAGGTGTGTATACTATTGTTAAAAGTCTGTTTCAGTAAAATAAATGTGGATGTTTAGAGATCAGCTTCATATATGATTTTCACCCCGCCCTTTGAACTCAGTTCATTTCAACTGTTCATTTCATAGAAACAAGATGGCTGCTCATGAACTTTAGGATATGTCAAAGATAGTCAATGTTAGTTCTCTGCCTTCATTTTTGAACATTTCTAAATTCTCCTGTTTTACCAGATAAGCAGTTTGTTCTATTAACAACACTTCATCTTCTACCGTTGCTCCACTCACAAAAGAGATTGTATATATATATAAATATATATATACTATGTATCTTCTTATCTATTATATAGATTATACTATATATATTATATATATTATACTATATCTAATATATATATATATATATACACTATGTATGTATATATGTATACATATATACTATGTGTCTTCTTATGGAATTTTATGTGTAAGTGGAAAGTCCAGAATTCACATACAACCCATTCTCCAATATTCATGCCTTCCACATTTGTAAATGATGTAAATCTAGGTGTTCTGTCTGTGAGTAAATAAAAGAGGGCTGGACTATATAATATCATTGAAGAAGGCATAAATATAAAGGTCTATGGCAAAATTCAACAACAAGAAAATCAATGATATGTTAGCATGATGGAGGAAAGCTAACTTATTCACTCAAAATGTTTCTTAAAAATGTCTTAATCAGGAGGTCCCTCAATGGGTCTCGCCAGAGGACCCACCTGCCTGTCTGGGTTGGGATTCCTACTGGTGAGTGCAAGAACTGGAAATGGGATAGTGCCCCGGGCTGGACATGGCTGCAGTCTTCATTGGCATGGATGTGGACTGGATCTGGGCAGCACCAGACTGGACTACACTCCAGCACCCACTGCTACTCCTGAGAGCCAGGATGGGTAAAGAACAGGCTGGGCTAGGTCTCAGCTCCCACTGAAGCATGTGAGAGCTGTGTCTAGGTGTGGACCAGGTGCGGCTGGGCTGTAACACCCACCAGTAAAACCTGAAATGGGTGTGGGCCAGTTGAGCAAAGACACTGTTCCTGCCAGGACAAGAGATGGACAAAGTCAACCTGGGTCAAGGATTCACCAGTGTGTACGGCATCTGCCACTGGGAGGTAACCTGATAAAGAAGCTTGGGGAACTCCTTTGTCAGGATGCAGTCCCTGCAGGCAAGCACAAGAACCATCAAGGCAAGGAGCAGCCCAGATCAGCACAGGTTACAGTACCTGCTGGCATACATGTGGGTCAGGTCTGGGGACATACCAGGCTGGGCCAATTCATAACATCCACTGGCAATGTGAGAACCAGGACAGAATCCAGGAGGAGCTGAGTTGGGCTGCAACACCAGCCAGCTCAGATTAGGGGCAAGACTAGAAGCTGGGCCAGCTAGGCTACAACACCCACCAGTATGAGCGACAGATAGAACTGGGGGAAGGCTTGTCTAAGCCAGGTTGCAGCACCCACTGGTGAATGTCAGAGTGAGGCGAGCCATACAAGTGTGGGGGTGGTAGGTGCCAAGTCTATGAGCCCTGTAGGCAGGGGTCCAACAGGGCCTCTGTCACCTGGACCAGGTCCTTGGGCCCACCTGTGCAATAGGTGCTGGGTCCATGAATCCCAGGGGCAGGGTTCTGTCTGGGCCTAGGTTGCCTGGGCTGGAGTCCTTGGGCTCACCTTCGCAGTGGGTGCTGAGTTAATGAGCCCAAGGGGGGCCAAGGTCACCTAGCCCTGGTCCTTAGAACTGCCTGTAAGAACTGGTTTTTCTCAGTGAACAAGTTGGAGCAGTGGATGGCATATCCAGATGCACATGCAGGATATCACAGCCCACTGGGGCCTGCAAAGGACACCTGGCACAATAGCAGAGGAAGGAGAGCAGAACTAATTGCTCAACTGTTCATCAAAGTGTTGACAATAAATGAATAGAGACTCCAAGTTCGATTATGTCACCCATTGGATTGAAAGTGTTTCCTTATCCTTGGATTGTGAAGATCGACAGCATTTCAGAACTATTGAAACCACCTGGGCAGAACCCCCAGCGTGTACACCACATCAGGACTTTGGGTGACCATTATCTATCCCTGGGTACCAAGGTGTTTGGGAAACTGGGTATGGCCTCTCATCTTTTCCTTTTCCCCCAGAAACAGGAAGAAGAAATAGAAAATTTGGAAGCAATGATCACACCCACTGTTTCCCAACCATTGATTCTTCCTACCCTGATCAACTATGTAGATATCATCAAAAATAAAAAATAAAAATGAAAATTGAAAAAAAGTCCTGATCGTTTTATCTAGCAGAAAGATCAATCTAAGTCAGCAATGTAAGTAAGATCTTATTTAGGCAATGGAAATGATGTTCACTTTAATAGCTTATTACTGAGGTCAATGAAGTCAATTAGAGGAAAAATTTGTTGTGCCAGGCAGAATTGCAACTAGCTCTGGATGCTTCATTTTAAGGATACCTAGAAACTCAAGCAAAATACATACAACAAACATAGTGATGAAGTTAGGAAATATGTTAAGTGAGAAATAATTGTACAAGTAGGCATTTTTTTCCTTGGGAAAGGAGCAAAAGAGAAAGAGAAGGGCAGAAATGTGTGACAGGTGTCTCCAGACCCTTGCAGGAATTGACTTTGTGATTTTGCATAGAATAAGAAAAATTAGAAATCAATGACACAAAATGAAGCAGACAAAATGTCAGTGCATTAAAAGAACAACCTGTTTGTTGCTTGACAGGAGGAAGTAAAGTCCCACCAAATCGTGAGGTTTTTTTGATTGGTTTCTTAAAACATGTTTGAGAGAAGACTATATGACTATTTGAAATGATTCTATTGAAGCAACTATTGAAAAGTACTCAGCTGAATTTTTTTAAGATTTAAAAAAAAAATTGGAAGACAATCACACTGAATGAAGAGGCAGAGAGAAGAGAGAGAAATCTTCCATCTGCTGGTTCGCTCCCCAAATGGTAACATGCCTAGAGTTGAGTTAATCCAAGGCTAGAAGTTAGGAGCTTTTTCAGGATTCCCACCTGGATCAGAGGCCCAAGGTCTTCAGCCGCCCTCTCGTGCTTTCCCCAGTCTTAAGTAGGGAGCTGGATCTGAAGTGGAGCAGCTGGGATACACACTGGTGCCCAGATGGGATGCCAATGATACAGGTGGAGGCTTAGCGTACAATACCAAATGCCAGGCCCCTGTATTAAAACATTTTATACATAAAAGTCACTAATGTTTATATCACAGAAATAGGTCAAGATGATCTCGCCTTTTTAGAAAATATTTATTCCTGGAAATGCTCCTGTTACATTAACCTTGCCCTTCTATCAGCACATAATGCTTCTAACAAATTCTTTCATACATTTTGTTTTCCTGCAAATACTGTATGTGTATTGAAGTTAAAGTTTGTAATAGATGGAAAGTGTGTATGGCAGAGTTAGTTGTAAGATGCATACCTTGGTCATGAAAAACAGAGTTGAACCATTTTGAGTGCTTCTGGAAGCTAGAGGTTAATGTTTAAAATTACTGAAGAAAAGGTGGAGCTTTTTTTTCCAAAGCCATAAAAAGGAATAATTGTGATGACAGACTACAGCGGGCATTTTATACTGTTGAATGATGGCAGCTTCTCATTTGGCTCTGTGCCATGGAGGCCCAGCACACCCAGGGAGCAATGTAAAAGCCGTCTAACACACACCCTGGCGTGTGTGCCCACTTTTACAGCAGGCTATAATTTTAAAGGAACATACAGTACCTACTAGGAAGCTTTTTTCAAAGAACAAGATGTAAATCCCTAGGAATGTAAACCGTTTGTATAATGTTTTTATGAATGAATGAATGAAAGAATGAATAGATAGATAACATCCTGGTTTGAAAAGCTTCAACAGATAGTAATCATAAACCATTTAGGAACCTTCATTGAATACTGATCTGAAAACTGGAGTATTCAGTATGTGGAAGTTGGTCAGGAGCAAAGCTGAGATGTGAACATATCCAAGCCAATGGTCATTATATTTGTCTAAAGCAACACGTTAACCTTTACACTAAATGCCTGCTACATGGAAATGTTTTTATTCTAATACAAAGTGTACACATTTGTGTATAACTTTATAATAGCCATAGACTACAAATAACAAGTGTGCTGTTATCCCCATCACTGAATCCTTTAAGAAACACGATGTCATTTTGATGCTATGGATCAATTACAAGAAGAGCCCTAATTACTGTGAACATATTAATAAAGAATCTCACTCTTTCCAATGAACAGTTTCGCACCTTCAGAATGTAGGATGGACGGCTGTCATCTCATTCTGAAAATGACACCTCCAAATAATCCAATCTTTAGATATCTGTTTGAATAATGAAATTCTCTTGTCCTTCATTTTTTTTTGTTCTTATTGATAAACTGATTTACCTTTGCTGATTCATTTCAATGTCTTTCTATTCCTCACTGCTATATGGAGAAGAATTTTAGCAAGTACCTAAATAAGGTGAATTCTTGTAAGGAGAGGTATTCTACTGTCAGGAGAGATTACTGAAGCCACATGCTTATCATGTTTTGCATTCAAGATTGTTTTTTATATATAGTCATGCAATTTGTCATTCTCTAATGATTTTCACATTTTTCTCACAAGCACCCCTTGGGCTATCATAACCATTTCTGGTTCTTGAATGACCTTATCAAGTATTCAGAAACTCCTTCATTAATGTCTAAATCAATAGTGATTAGGACCGTTTGGAGGTGGCAGGTGGGGCAAGTAAACAAAAAGAGAAAATTCCATAGAAACTCTTCTGGGACAGGAAAAGAGCTACAACTTGGGGTGTCAACAAGAATATCCCTTTGCTTAGCCAGTGGCATGGAAGTCACTAAGTTTTCTAGTTCAGTGTAGGCTGGTGTTAGAGAGCAACCATTCATTCATTCAACAAATACTAAGTGGATCCTGAGGCACTGTCTTGGAGCAATATGGGGTGTTTGCATTCGATGCAGCTTCTAATTTAGGCAGGATAGTTGGATAGAGAGAACAAACTAAGAAAATTACATAGGAGGTAGGAAGAGCTTTGAAGAAAAATAAACTAGAATATCAGGTTAGAGAGAACTTCAAAGTGGAAGTGTATAGTATAAATTTGAGTCATGACTGAAGAGACATTTATGCAACACATTGAGAAAGGTGTGGAACAAGGTGCATGACTACGGATTACAGAGCATACAGAGAAGGAACAGCACAAGCAGAGGCCTAAAGGGGAATAAGCCTGTCACATCCAATGGGAGTGCAATAGGAATGTGAGAGGGAAAACTATAGGGGTAGCAAGAAGGCATAGTGGGTAGCACTTCTGGTAGGCCACTGTAGTAATACTGGCTCTATTCTGAAGTCAACAAACAAACAAACAAAAAGAAACAAACAAAAATCCCAAACCAATGTAGGTCAATGGGCAGAGAGGTATGCCATACCATGTCATCTTTTTTTTTTAATCTCTGCTACTGGATTGAGGGTAGACTAGGGAAGGCCAAGGAGAAGTTACTGCCATAATGAAGGCAAGAGGTAGGATGGATCATGATGAGGCCAGCTAAGTAGCAAGGTATTCCAGAAATATTTTGAAAGTAGAACAAATGAGTTGTTCAGTAGACTGCATGTTAATGGAAAAAGGAAAGACTAATGGAGGCATTTTTATCTGAGTAATTGGGAAGGTGCCCTAAACTTGGAGAGACGGTGTGGATAGCATGCTTAGTCTGCTTTGGATGTGACTTTGAGTTGCCAATTGGTCATCCAAGTGGAGATGTTACATAGAAGGGTCCATGGATGAGTCTGGAGTTTAGCAAAGAGGTCCTGACTGGAGGTATCAGATTACAGATATTGTTGAAAGCTGCATGACTGGAGGAGCTCACCAGGTGAGCAGACAGAGGACAGAAGTCCAAAGATGGATGAAAGTAAGGCCTGGGACACTTCGGTGTTTAGAAATCAAAAGGGTAAGTTGTAACCAACAAGGAAGACTGAAATAGTTACCAGGATATTCAGAGCTTAGGTAGGACAGTGGATATTGAGCAAGTTAAACGTGGCTTGATTGGGTCCCATGCATGTGCGTTAGCTTAGACACATTTCCTGGGCATCTAGAGAAGATGCAGAAGGAGGCTCCTATCAGCCTCTGGGCATGCTCAAGACATCCTGAATGTGAGACTCCAGGTGAGCAACCCAGCCTTGGACTGTAGACTTGAAAAGCTACATGACTAGGGAAGTCCAGTTGCGCTGCCTGTGTCAGCAGGGCCCAGGATCTAGCACGTGGTTCTGTTTATAAAGCATGCCATGGACCACCAGCTCTTTTCCACATGTGAATTCTCAAGAAGAAGGGTAGTTGGTCACAAGAAAATGCAGAAAGGAAGAACTTATAAAACACAATCAGAAAAAGGCAAGTATATTTGCATGCGTGTACATTGATCCATTGATTAAAAGTACTATCACTAGTAGGCCGTAGGTATGAGCAACATAAACATATATCCTTTCCCGCTAAGAGTTCCTCTCTTCCATGAATTTTCTTTTCTTTATTTTTACTTTTCATGATTACAGTTCCATAGGCTCAAGGATTTCCCTTCCACTCGCCCCATCTCCCCTCCCCACCACCTGTCTTCCCCTTGATGAATTCAATAGTGTAGTCCTTCACTAACAGTCACGGCCCCATCAATCTGCTATTTAATTGTATCATAATATAGTAAGTATAAACAAGGGTAGAAAGTCCAGCAGCCTGATATCAAGATAATAGGATTTAATTTTCAATTTCATTCAGATGAATTACCCTTCATGCATCGCCATTTGGGGCACTTGGGACCTCACATTTTGTATACTCGGAATTGAACTCACTTCCACTTTTTCCCATTATATCCTTCTGCTACCCTGTGAATGTATTTCTTCTTCCAATGTGCTTCCTGACAAAGCGAATGGCACCTGTTTTACCTTCATGATGTGTGAAAATCAACCACAGAAGTCTCAGGAGCATGGAAGAATGCGCATCTGTTTCTCACAGGTCTAGTGTTTAGCAGGCAGTGTCTGCTTCAGACTGTGAGTTAAGCTCATGTCTGTCCATGAGTTTCAGTTTGGAACCCAAATGGAAGGGAGGCAGCCACTACCTAGAGTTTGTTCCCTTCTTGGTAGATATAGGAAGCTTCTAGAGTGGTGAGTGGGTGCATGTTTCACCGCATGAGTCCTACCTTTCATTGGAAAAGTAGATTTTTGCAGAGAAGGAGAAACAGAGAAAGATATTCGATTCACTGGTTCACTCCCCAAATAGCTGCAATAGCCGGAGCTGAGCCAAACCGAAGCCAGTAGCCAGGAGCTTCTTCCAGGTTTCCCATGTGGGTGCAGGGTCCTAAGGCTTTGGGCTGTCCTCAACTGCTTTCCCAGGCCACAAGTAGGTAGCTGGATGGGAAGTAGAGCAGCTGGGACATGAACTGTTGCCCATATGGAATGCCACTGCTTCACCTGTCATGCCAGCCCTGCTACTATGTACTAATGTTGCGTTTTGCAGATCTGATTATTCAAAATGTAGCCTTTATCCACCAATGGCTGTATATACTCCTATTGGTTTTAATGTGGTTCCTATTCTTTATGGTGACTTTCTCTAATAGTTTTTAGTGACTTTTCTACTAAGAATTTCACCCAAAACTCTCCTAGTTATAATGTTTTTTCTTGTAATATTTTTGTAAGCCAGGCTTCTCTGAAGTTGTTTAATATTTTTTTCGCAGAAAAATGGGAATAGCATTGTAAAATAAGTATTGGCGGTATTGTCAAAATTTTATATCAAAGACAGAAAAGAATGCATTCAGATTAGATTACTATTGGACACTTTAAGTTGCAGGCTGCTGAAATCTTGTTGGAGAGCTTTACTTCTCCAATAAAAGAGAGCTGGGAAGGTGATCGATAAGTTGCTAAACAGATTTTCAAAGAGAAGATAGAGAATCGATACCATATCCTGGACTTACTTTTTATTTCAAAAAAATACAAAATGACTCTTTCAAAGGTGAATATTTTCAAGAGAAAACATAAAGCATTATTAAAAGCATTGTTACCTTTTAGATGTAAAATGCCATTAGAAGACTTAGTAGATGATGAATGTAATTTTAGCTTTGTACTCTTCACTCAATTCTCTTTTGACTATTAAGTTGCTCTAAAAATAAAGTCCAAAAATACTTTAAAATTCATACAGTATTTTATAAATACCTTACAGTTAAGTCGATGATTAGGCTGGTTAGAAGTCTAGCCATTTGCCTTCACTGAATGGTATTCAACTTTATCTGCCTATCAGATCTCTGGGGAGCCTGAAAAATAGAGGCATCACAGTGTTAGTATGTTCAGAGAACCTGTTAAATAGAATTGAATTAAACACTGTGGGTTAATTTTGTATGAATTTTATGTGAACAGGAGGGCAGCCAGCACTATGGTACCAGGGTTAAGCTGATGATCCTGATGCTGACATTCTGTATTAGAAAGCAGCTTTGGGCTGTGGCTGTTCTGGTTCAGATGAAGCTTTCTGCCAGTGTACCTGGGAGGGCAAAGTGGGATGGACCAGGTATCCCTGCCATTCGTATGGGAAATCCAGATGGAGTTGCAGGCTCCTGTCTTTGGTCTAGGTGCTGCAGACTTTGGGGAAGTGAACCAGAGGACAGATCTTTGTTTTTCTCTGCTGCTCTGTGTTTCAACCTAATGCCTCTTTTTCGCTGCAAAAAAAAAACGAATTGTATTTTCATTTTTTTAAAAAATGTAGATGCCTTGGTTTCACTCTGAACTAATTAAATCTGAATTATATGAGAAAGGATCAAATATCTGGGTGCTTCTGTATGTAGCTGGAGGATAAAACCATTGTTTATGCTGTTCCACTTTGTCTAAACAGCACAACTTATGAACATTTATAATTATTATGACGATAAAAAGCAGAATTTCTTTTTATCTTCTAAGTCTTCAAGATTGAGAATACAGGGACAAAATTCCCTATGCAGTACAGGAAGCAACCTCGTTGCTTTTAACTAGCTTTAGGGTTTAGTTAAAACTAGCAGACTAAGGATTTACCCTCATTTCAGATGGCAAGGAAGGAGAACAGTGCTAGCCGAGGGTCTGACCCGCCACCTGGGGTTATGCTGCTGATTGTGTCAGTGACCTCGTTCTGTAGGACAGCTGATGAGAGCCATGGCTGCACTTCCAATCCAGAGTCCTGCTAATGCACCTGGAAATGCAGCAGAGGCTAGCCTAAGTACTTGGAGCCCTGCCAAGCTAATTGGAGTTTTGACGGGAGTTCCTTGTTTAGAAAAAAAAAAGGATGAAGCAGTTAGAAATATGATTTTGGATAAGGACCTTCTCAAGTACTCAAGACACTGTTAAGGAAGAACATCCGGTTTCTACTTTGCATCCAGCACAAGCTGACTTATTGTTGACATTTGTTTTTTAGGTTCTTTGCTACTGCTTATTTCTTCCAACTACTACCATTGCCCTGATCATTACCAAAGCACTCTTTCTCTCTTCTTTACTTTTCTCCCACTTTTATTGTCTCCTTTTCACCCTGACCCCCCCACCATTACCCCAAGTGCCAGATTAATTTGGCTTAAGAGGGTAGCATATGCCAAACCTTCAGAACACTACATAACTAATGAATTATTCCAAGTCAATATTCTAAGAGCTGTACAGACTTTACTAGATTGTGCATTAATTTTTGATTATGTTCAGGACATTTGTTATTTAAAGATTATTCTTAATGAGCACAATTTGGCTAGAGAAAATGTAAGGAAAAGAATAGGGGCAGTTTTCCATGAGATTCTACTAGTATCGTGCCGAAGCTGATGCAACCAGGAGGCTGGAATGGGAAATTCTAGAAGACAAGTAGAAGATTTCCATTGTGGAGAAACCTGGTCCCCAAGTGTTTAAAGGTAGGGTATTGAATGAAAACAAAAACAAATAAACACACAAACAAACAAGACTTATTTCTGAATTGAGTAGAGGAGCAAAAGGAATTTTACCTTTTGGTAAAAAGGTCAATTCCTAGAGGAAACTAAAGCTGTAGGGAGGTGGATTACTCTTGTGATATTAGGAAATCAGTAATCAGGGCAGGCATTTGGAGCAGTGGTTAAGATAGGATGCCCACGCCCCATATCACAGTACCTAGGCTTGAGTTCAGCACTTCTTCTGATTCCGATGTCCTACTAATATAACGTCTATGGGTAGTATTTGGGTTCCAATCACCCATGTGGGAGGTTCAGATTGGATTGGCCCGGCCCAGTCCTGGTTGTTTTGGTCATCTGTAAAGAGAACCAATGGATTGAGGACCTCTCTTTGTCTCTGTTTTTTCAGATAAAGTTAATACATTTAAAAAAGAAATCAGCCATCAGATTTAACTTCTACAGAATATCAACTAAGAGCTTATTGATTTGTAACTTGCACCTAGACACCACACAAAAAGGATGAACGTAATATGAAATTTAAGGCCATCGCTGGACATGCTATATTATATGCAAGTATAAAAAAAGACAGGTGGCAAATAAAATTCAGGATGTATATATTTTTACCCATTTTCCATTTCAGGCTCTCCATCCTTAACATTTTCTTTGCATAGACATATCTTTTCCCCCCTCAGACACTAGAATGAAACAGTTTTATCTTTATACGTTTTATGATGATTTTTAAAACTGTTTAGATTTCACTGCATGGAAGGGCCACAGCCTTGAGAACACCTGCCCTTGCTGTTAACCGATTATTATTAAGCAAGAGCAAATGTCATGAAGTCAGTTACAATAAAGTGTAAATAAAAAAGTTTATGGCAGGGTGTGTAAAGCAAAAAAAAAAAAAATTGAAATTAATCACCCAGGCAAGGCAGATCCAAAGGTCATTGTTTTGTTCTCTTAAATACTTAATTAGATACATTGATCAAAAATTCTGTTCATGTTTCAAAATCTTTAGCTTGTTACTACCTTCATTGATTCATTTGTTGTGAATTGCAGTGCGGCCTTGATGTCCACCCTCAAAATAAGATGTTTACTAATTAAATAAACATGAATTCATGATGACGGCCAATAAGTATCAATGCAGATATTTTAATTTCTTAAGACATTATGCTCTATTTGTACTTGGAATGTACTCCAAGAATATGAAAAATCATTTTTGCACTCATCTTAAACAAAATTCATTCATTGAGAACCAAAGTTATTCCAAACATTAGAATAAGAAATACTTCCTCAAGTCACTCTTCTAACATCTTTTGCATCCTATCTCAAACACACTGGTTTTCTTTGTGAGCTTGGGAGAACACTCAGAATCAGAGGATGAAGTTTCATTTTCCTGTAAATAATTTTGTATGTATCTGTGTATGCATGCTGAGCGTTCCTGGAGATGCAAACACGCATGATACAGTTACCATTAGCCCTATCAGCAGATTACTAGGTGGTGGGGAGATGTATCATAATCCCCAATAATCATTAGCATCCATCCCACACAAGCACATCTTGTCAGTTACGGCACTGTGCCTCATGCCTTCCTGACACCTTGACCTGTTAGGGGCATGAGACCCCCTTCCCATAACACTAACCAGGTTGCTATCTTGATGCTGCTCTGATCTTGGCCTTAAATAAATAAATAAGTAAATAAATAAAGTGTAAATAAAAAAGTTTTTTTGTTCAAAGTACATACATATTTGAATACTTTTATGTATTCTTGTAAATCCATCTGTTTATATTATATATTATCTATCTTAACCACTGGGTTCATGGCTTTATAGTCTACTGTGCTTGATATTAATCTAAGAAATCATTTTCTTTTGATTAATGTTTACATGGCATATCTTTTTTTTCCTTCTTTTAAATGTAACTTCTCAGTGTCATAATCAAAAGAAATTTCTTGTAGATAGTATAAAGTTGAGGACTTCAATAATTCATTCTGACAATATCTGTCATTTAGTTTGTTTTCTTGGACTATTTACATATCAAATAAAACATTTGATATGTTTGGAATTAACTATTATTTCATAATTTCTTTTTTCAAAATTCCATGCTTTATTCTTATGCTTTTTTTTTGTTGAATGCTTCTTTGGCTTATTTGGATTTTTTATTATTCTTATTGGTCTATTATTTTTCTCTGTTTCTTTGTATGAATTTTTTTTAAAAGATTTACTTATTTTTATTGCAAAGTCAGATTTACAGAGAGGAGAGACAGAGAGGAAGATCTTCCATCTGATGATTCACTTCCCAAGTGACCACAACAGCTGGTGCTGCTCCGATCTGAAACCAGGAGCCAGGAGTCTCTTCTGGCTCTCTTGTGTGGGTCAGGGTCTCAAGGTTTTGGGTCATCCTTGACTGCTTTCCCAGGCCACAGGCAGGGAACTGATGGAAACTGGGGCAGCCGGGATTAGAACTGGTGCAATATGTCATCCTGGCACCTTCAAGATGAGGACTTTAACCACTAGGTCACTGCACTGGACCCTTCTTTGTATACATTTTAAAAAGTATTTGCCTTAGGCATGGCACAATGTCTCAATTGGCTAATCTTCCCCTTCCAAGCACTGGGATCCAATATGGGTGACAGTTCACATTATGGCTGTTCCATTTCTCATATCCGTGTCACTGCCTGTGGCCTGGGAAAGCAGTAGAAGATGGCCCAAAGCCTTGGGATCCTGCATGCACATGGGAGACACAGAAGATGCTCCTGGCTCTTGGCCTCCGATCGGCTCAGTCCTGGCTGTAGTGGCCACTTGAGAAGTGAACCAGCAAATAGAAGATCTTTCTGTCTCTCTTTCTCTTTGTATATCTGCCTTTCCAATAAAAATAAGTATTTTCTTTAAAAAATATATTTGCCTTAAAATTTGCAATATTCATGTTTAGCTTCTCATTATTTACTTGAAATAAACACTGGATCCTTTCAAGGAAATTAGAAAATTAGAAAATTTATATGTGTTCTTTACTTTCTGCCTTTATGTTACAGTTGCAAAATGTATTGCTTCTATGTATCTTGAAAATCCCACCAAAATAATATATTTTTTAGTACAACTGGTGTATGTATTTGAAACATCTTAGAGGTAAATTAGATTCCGTGTTTACCATTTGTGTTTTTCTTTTTATTCCTAATGTTTCAAGTTTTCATTCTGTCTGGAAAACTCCCTCTGACTTTTTTTTAGAGCAGGAATTTGGCAATGCACTCTCTATTCTTTCTTTATCTTACAATTTTTTAATTTTTAAAATTTTATCCTTGAAGGATTTTTTTTTTGTTCATTGGATATAAAAGATTTATTTGATTTCATTTGGAAGAAAATGAAAGGAAAATTATTTGGAAGAACAATTTGGAGATGGGAAAAGTTGGAGAGACAGAGAAAGACGGAGGTGGGATGCAGAGAGAGAGAAAGAGAGCTCTTGGGCCCGGCGCGGTGGCGCAAGTGGTTAAAGGTCCTCGCCTTGCACGCCCGGGATCCCATATGGGCGCCGGTTCTAATCCCGGCAGCCCCACTTCCCATCCAGCTCCCTGCCTGTGGCCCCGGAAAGCAGTCGAGGACGGCCCAAAGCTTTGGGACCCTGCACCCGCATGGGAGACCCGGAAGAGGCTCCTGGCTTCAGACCAGCACAGCATGGGCCATTGCGCTCACTTGGGGAGTGAATCATCAGACGGAAGATCTTCCTCTCTGTCTCTCCTCTCTGTATATCTGCCTTTCCAATAAAAATAAATAAATAAATAAATAAGAAAGAGAGCTCTTTAGCCCACTGGCTTGCTTTCTAAGTGACTATAGCAGCCAGGGGCCTGGAATTCCATCCAGGATCTCCCACATTGGTGGCAGGAACTGAAGTACTTGGGTCATCATCTGATGCCTTCCGGGCAAATTCGAAGCAGCCTGGCTTAGAGACACCTGGGACTCTCTCCCATGCACTCTGGTATGGAAAATGGGCACCCCAAGCAGCAGATTATCATACTACACCTCAGCACCTGTCCCCAGATATACATCTTAACAGATATACACCTTAACCCTTTTAGAATTGGAAAATGTTATTCCACTTCATTTCAACTTCCATATCTCTTCCATAACAAATTCACAGTCATTCAAATCATTTATATCCTTTGGAGCAATCTAATACTTTTCCTTGGTAACTTTTGAGATATTTCCTTTACATTTATGTGATCACTAAGCTGCTAGCATCTATCATTTAAGTCTTTTGCTAAATTTGGGGAGATTTGTAGATACTATTTTTCCAGATATAGTTCATGTGTGTACTCCTCATTTTCTCCCTTTGTAACTCTGATGATACAAAACTTAAACCTTGTAGACCACCAAAAGTATCTGTTAGTTTCTTTAAAATTGTTTTCCATACTATTTTTATTGATTTAATTTTACTTGGGAATCACAGTTACAGATAGAGAGAGACCCTTCATTTACTTTCCAAATGGCCACAACAACCAGAGCTGGACTACTCCAAACCTGGGAGCCAGGAGCTTCCTCTGGGTTTCCCTCACTGGTGGTGGTACCCAAAGCCTTGGGCCATCCTCTACTGCTTTCCCCTGCTATCAGCAGGAAACTGTATTGTAAGTGGAACAGCTGGGACTTGAACCTGATCCCATATGGGATGCCAATACCCTAGGTAGAAGACTAATCTACCACAGTGGCCCCATAGATATTTTCGACAATACTGATCATAATAGTTTTGCAATTTTCATTGAATGCTTATGTCTTCTATTCATTTGCCAAGACTCCCGCCTATTCCAAGAGTGTTCTCTTTGTCTATGCATAACTTTTTCTGGCAAGGAGTATTTACACAATTTTATGAGCTTGATTTTCTGTTTTATTGTGAGCTCTCCAACATATTTGACTCCAGTAGGCCTCCTTTTCTGTTTTTAGGAAAGCCAGGACTTGTATTTTGTTTTTCCATTATTTCTTAGTAACTGTGTGTACATTGAATGCCAGGTAGAGGGAGGGCAGAGGAAAAGAATAGAGCAGTGGATTCACTCCACACCCTTGGGACCATAGTTCTGCAGTCTTGGAAAAGGTGCTTCGTCCTCAGACTTTTGCCTACCTCCCTGGCTGCTGCCACCATCATGGTTTACTTGGAGGTAGGAGCAGCAGAGAAGGAATAAAAAGTAGTTTAGTAAGTAAAGAATATCTCTTTTTTGATTCATAGGATTTCCATTTTCCCACACTTTCTTTCCCATCAGGGCCTATTCTTATGATTGTTTTGCTCCTTAAAAGGTGACACTCATCATTGGCCTGGTGTAAGTTCTGGCCACTACGTGAGTTCTGCAAGAGTTGACTTTCCAACGCCTCAGTAGCTACCTCAGTGCTTCTGTTTGTGTTCAGTGGGAGAGATGGGAAGGTTCACGTGCTTATTCCATTCCAGAACAGCAACCTTTCCTGAATACACTTAGTTCACAAGGCATGGCTACCAGTATGGGGGGTTCTATTGTACTCAAACAGATGTTTAAAATTTGTAACTAGAATTACAAAGTTAAGGATAAATGTAACAAGTACAATTTTATTTTATAGCTGTATATATTTGAATACATGTGGCCACTAGGCTGCAAGGAGTCTGTGCTCATGTTTGCCAACATTCAGCCTAGCAGGCTCTTTTCCCAGTCCCAGGATGAGTTCCTCATAGCACTAATTCCCTGTAACTTTCTCAGATTCATTGTCTTTCCTATCTCCCTTTTGATGGCACTGCTCTGATGTGACAACCTAAGTAACTAATGTCCTGGGACTAGAAGAAGGGTGTTTAATCAAGTCCTAAATAATCTGAGCAGGGAGAGTGGTGTTCACCTTTCCATCTCTCTGTTTTCTTCAGACATAATCTCCCTTGCAACCCTATAATCAAAGACCGATTCCTTCTCCATTATGTGTATGAAATAGTTACCATCATGACCAGTGCATTTAGCTAACGAAGACTAAATGGACCGTATTCTGGCAGGGATTACACTCACTTGCAGGGTCTCTTTAACAGTTACCATATTCCAAATGCTTTTCTGGAGGTAGCAAATACAACAGGGATATGGTATAATTCTATGTTTAATGAACTGTCCATCTAACAAGGGAGACATACTGTTCTGCTTCAGGAGCTATTGGCAAATATACGTGCTCTTCAGCTTCTTACGGCATTGATTGTGTTCTGTGGAAAGTTGAAAATATTGTAAGTCAAAAGTAAATTTACTGTAAGTAGCTAACAAACGTCACTAGCAACACCGTGCTCTGCTCAGTGTAGGTCGTTTCCTCTCCGAATTGCAGGGCTGGCTGCGAGCATGATCATTGCCACATTAGGATCAAGAGAGACTGGCAGTGCATTGTGGCCTAGGAAAAGATCAAAATTCATCGTACAAGTTATGTTGCATAAACAACTTTTTTTTTTGGATTGATTTCTTTTTATCGGAAAGGCAGATTCACAGAGAGAAGGAGAGACAGAAAGAAAGATCTTCCATCCACTGGTTCACTCCAAAGTGGCTGCAACAGCCAGAGCTGAACTGATCCAAAGCCAGGAGCCAGGAGCTTCTTCTAGGTTTCCCACAGGAATGCAGCGTCTCAATGCTTTGAGCCATCCTCTATTGCTTTTCCAGGCCACAAGCAGGGAGCTAGGTGGAAAGCAGGGCCACCAGAATTAGACCTGGTGCCCATATGGGATCCTGGCACTAGGATCCCATAAACACTAGGCTACCACACTGGACCCATAAACAAGGATTTTACACCATGTAAAATTAAGCATCATAAGCCAGGAACCATCTGTATTTAATTTTTTCTCACTCTGTGCCATGAACTACAACAAGCCTATTTTGGATAAAACCATGATGTAGTAAAATTAATATACTCAAAGCAATAAATTAAGAAACAAATCTCTTAGAGAGGGGATATAATTTACTTGAGGTCACATCCTGCAGTAAATAATAGCAGGGCTTGACTCCAGGCAGTCGCTAGATAGCTATAAACATTTATTAGAATTCAAGTGGCCTAATGATAAATAGAATTCTCAGATAATTTGAAGTTCAGGATTTATTCTCTCTTTTCAAACAGATTCCTCCCTCTCCGCTCTTGGCAGAAGCACCAGTAGGGGATCCTCAGCAAAGTCTTGTTTCATCCGAAGCAGCCTCTCCCAGAGCAGCCAGCTCGTTTCTCCTCCGGCCTGCCCATCTCACACTCGCCACTCCCTTCTTCGAGTTTTCTCAGATGGAAACTTCTGCCTCTTGCTCTCACATCCCTTGTGACAGTCTGTCTTGCCTATACACTTAAGCCATGACCAGACTGCGGCCCGTTGTCACCTTGGCATCAGGGACCTGACCCAAGCCCCTGTCCTCCCTCACCTGGATTAGCTCTTTCTACTCTCACCCTCTCTGGACTCTTCTTAAAATCATACCTGAGCTGGGCTGCTGAAACATCAATCCTGCTGTGACAGGCCTCTGTTCAAAATCCTGAGGGGCATCCTCATTTCCTGCAGAGTAGAAACCAAACACATTTTGTCACCTCCAATGGCGTAGACATCTCAGGTCCTTTTCATTTATAAAGCTTGTTATTCTCTTTCTCTTCACTCTGTATTACCCTCACTAGAATCTTTGAATTCACAACCTGGTGCCCATAGGGGATCCTGGAGGATACAAGGTGAGGATTCAGCCACTAGACTGTCATACTGGGCCATTTTTGTTTTGCTGTTAAGAAGTAACTTGAGAGTCTCATCCTTTTAGTAATGGATTGAGTCTAGCACAGAAATGAGTAGACTAACTTTATAAATGGGAGAAAGCCAAATCAGACTGGCTTAAAGAAGAAAATGAGAAGAAAGAACTGCTAACTCCAAAGGTTGGGAAGCTGAAAGGTATAACTAATTGTAGGTATTCTATTTAGAAACGTTTGGGGCACTCATTAGTGCATTAGTGCAGTGATTAAGGTGATTCTTGGGTGTGTACCCCAGGTTCATCTGACTGGATTTCAGCCCATGCTCTGCCCTGATTCCAGCCTCCTGTTACTATGGACCCTGCGAGGCAGTTGGTTATGGCTAAAGACTTCGTCACCCATGTGGGTGATACAAATCGAGTTCCTAGTCCCTGAGTTCACCTGATCCAGCCCTAACTGTTGCAGGCATTTGGGTTGTAGACTAGCAAATAGAAGGTCTTTGTCTCCTTGGATCCATGTCTTTTAAGTTAAAATAAGTAAATAAATTTAGAAACAGTAAATGATGAGAACAACGCACACACGCAGCCACGCCCACACATCCGTCTCTCCATCTCTGCTCCTGTTGGGCAAGCTCTAACCGGGAGGTGGTGGTGACAGTCACATATAACCTTCCAGTTTCACAAATGTGATGAGAAATTGCCCCCAAACATTTTGAACTGACTCTAATGGACTCATTTCAGAGGTAGAGTGTTTTATCTGCAAGAAATAAAGAGAAGTATTATTGGTTGCCCATTTAAGAGTACAGAAATTTTATTCTTGTATTAAGGTCTTTGGCTTGTTCGTTGTGTCAATCGTGTATCTCAGTAAATGCTTATGGATGTGAGTTTAGGAAAACTGTGATCTGCCTTCCAAGGACCCAACTATACTAAAATTCAAGCTCTAGCAGGCATCAAGGGTCAAGGTTATCTCCCACAGCAAGAAAATACATCCATACAATTTAACTTAAACACCCCAAATGAGGTCCTCTTTACAGAGTTAAGTCACAAGCAGGCACTATGATTTTGGGTTAAGTTCTGTCTGTCCTAGTTCTGAGAAGTACTCTCAAAACTTTTGGTGATTCTCACGTCAGCTGTCAAGCACTTTGCCATTGAAATCTCCCTCCAAAAATTGTGGTGGTGATCACTAATTATTTGTAGTGCTTTTCTTTCACGGTAGGGTTGTTTTTTTCCTGCCTTTTTGTTGGTTATTTGTTAGGTAAGGTCTCGAGAACAGTGCTTGCCACATCACAGGACATAGGACAAAAGCCAGCAAGATGATATAAATGCCATCAGATCCTGGCTTGTTTCTGTTTGTCCATGAGCAGTGTGTTGGAGATGGTGGCTGGTATCATTCTGGGTCCCTTGTGGTCGCTAGTAAACCCTAGTTGATTTGTGTTTGTTTTCAGTCATAATAAGAAATACACTATTGTGCCATAAAATTCAAAATAAAAAAACAAATGTAAGCAACAATAAAAAAAAACCAATAACAACAATAATAATAAACAACTCAGGCCAAATAGGTGCAAAAAAAGAGAGAAATAACACTGTTTTTGTTTAGATCATTGAGATTTTGATCTGACCTTTTTCAAGGCGTAATCTGGTTTAACCTAATACATATGCTTTCTCCAATATGATCCTCATGTAAGAATGTTTTATAAAATCATCAGAAGTAGGAGGATCAAACTTAGTTGTTATTCCTTCTTTAAAATTAATGAAGCAGAGCTCCCAAAAACCAAACACTTTACTCCGGGTACGTAAGATTAATCATGGAGAAAGCTGGGAATAAGACAGAATAGCTGACTTCATGTCACCTGCAATTTTTTGAAGGGATAGAGCTGTAGGTACAGAAAGAAGCTTTAATTTGGCAGAATAACTTAACTTTAAAAATTTATTTTTATTGTTATTTGAAAAGCAGACTTACAGAGAGAAGAAGAGAAAGAGACATTCTAAGTGCTGGTTCACTTCCCGAGTGGCCCTAATGGCAGGAGCTGGACCAACCTGAAGACAGCAGCCTGGAGCTTTTTCCTTGTCTCTCATGTGGATGCAGGAACCTAAAGACTTGAGTCATGCTCTGCTGCTTTCCAGGGCCATAAGCAGGGAGCTGGGTCAGAATTGGAGAAGCCTGGACACCAACCTGTTTCCATAAAGGATGCTGGCAACACAGGTGAAAGCTTAGCCCACTACACCAAGGTGCAAGCCCCAGAATAATTCACATTTAAAGCTACCAGGATACACCTAAGTCTTTAATGCTACCCTGCTTGTAGGTCTTTTGTTTGATCAGAGCAGCTATGAGCTAGAAAATGCAAGGAAGAGAAAAGCCAGCTTTGAAAATGTTCACTCTAAGCTCAAACCTATGTTTTGTTTGCTTTGCTTTTAGCTTATTTCCATAAAGTAGAGCCTTCCTACCACGAACTCTCAGACAACTGTCACGGCACCTCCTTTACATGAACATGGAGCCAGTCTGCAGATCAATTTATCTCCTTTAGGACAACTTCCTTCAGAGATTTCTCAAAATTTGGACTCAAAAGGGTTTGCCCAGATGTTCAGTGAGTTAAACAAAAGCAACAGCAGCATCCTGTTCCTGATATCTGGGATTTGCTGTATGGACCGGACAGAGAGACATGCTTGGATCTTTTGGTGATCCTTGCTCCAGAGAGCCTACACCCTGTACAACTATTCCAGAGCAATTATTAACCACGCAAGAAGCTCAGGAGGCAACAGATGCTACGCTCCCCTTCCCCTCCCTCCTGCCCTCCTCGATCAAACATATTTGTTGAGTACATATTTATCTACTTAAAAAAAGAAAGAGGAAAAAGAAAAACCTCTGTTGCCTCCCTTCTAACAGGAAGTAAGCAGGCCTTCTCCTCATAGGCTATAAAAATATTGACAGTAGATAATATGCTCACATAAGATACTGGCGGCAGTGAGTTAATAATCATAGGATCGAACTGCAGGGAGCTTCACATGCTTGCTAAGAACCAAATGGCAATGAATACTTTTTTTTGTTATTAACTAGCTGCTGCCAGAAAACCCTTTCAACCTTGTTTTCCTGGAATTGGGGAATATGATGCCAGCAGAATACACAGTAATAAGAGACACCACCTATCTTATCTATATCCAGAAATTAATTTCTCACAAATATAAGAAGGAAATAAGCATCCTATGTATAGAGGGGGTGGGAGTCAGTTCACTACATTTTTCTCCATTAAAATGTGTTAATAATTAGAAACATTGTAAGTGAAAAATCTCTTCCTGAAGATTTAAAAAAAAAATGAAAATTGATTTAGCCAGCATATCACCCAATTTCACAGGGAATTTCTTATTTAAATTGTCTAAGAATTTTCTCTTTAAAAAATGTCATTCTACGTCAACATTCTTACATGCCTCAGATGTTAGCACTGTTTAGAAACCTATGATCTTTCTTACAGCCTACACTGATCCACAGGATTAACATGCCAGATTAAGAGTTCTTTTAAGGAAGGCTGCAGGGGTTCAATCATTGAGGTTATCTGTGTCTGAGTCTCCTTAGAAATCAAACTTCCACAGGAGCCAACTATACTCTCAAAATAACAGTTTTATCCTTCTCTTGAAGCATAAATCTTTACTGCCCTTCAGTATAAACCAAACTGAAAAGATATGATGCATCATTTTCTGTAATGATTAACCCCCTATTCGCCAGCTGTCCTGCTGAATACCTCTAGAGTTGAGTAGACATTAAGTAACCATGAGGTGTGCAGGTGCAAGTCCCTTTTACAGTTTTGCATGATGTTCTCTCTGATTTCTAGAAGTTTTATTGTAAATGTTTCATCCATCCAGTATTTTCTTTTGTTTTCTTCTCTCTCTTTTCTATTTTATTTTATTTTATTTTATTTATTTTTACTTATGGAATACAGGTTGAAGTCATCTAAAACCTCTGTTGTCTGAGGAACATGTAATAATGGTGAAACCATCCGTTAGAGATGAAGTACTTTACTGTTGAAAAATTCAGGAGGGCCCCGCGGAAGGATCAATTACCTCGGTAAACTTCAGGGCACAGTTCTGAAAGGTTTATTTCATTTCCTCTATTGTTCTTTGTCAGCGTCCTGCAAGCCAGTTTACAAGCCTGCGGGGTGGATCGAGATGATGGCCTTTGACGGCAGACGGTGTGTGTGTGGCGGGGGTTGCATTTTGCTCATTCTCAGATGAAAAGACACTGAAAAGGATAATGATGAAAAGAAGCAGCAAGAACTGAACAGTGTTTCTAGGCAGAAAAATACCCTGAGAGCACATTGCTTGGTGGGTGTTTGGTGCTGAAAGTGCACACTTTTTGCTTTGGATAGCAGTGAAGGCAAACTTGGGCTAGGTATTCCTGCAGGCTGCAGCGGGGAAGCCTCAGAAGAGCTTGGATGCTAATGATAAGGGGGTAGTGAATGAAGGTTACAATAGCAGGGTGTGTGCCCGGGGAGCTCTGACTGCCCGAAGAAAGAGATCTCTGACTTTGGATCAGACAGATGGGCTGATGCTTCAACCGATTCACCGGGCTTAACAGGCCACAGGCCGCCGCCACCAAAACACTGCTGGGGACCTTCCTCAGGGGAGGGTGGGAAGGGAAGAAAGAATAGTGAAGGAAGGCTGTCAGTTGACAATGTCGGGAGATCCCAGTCCAGCGGCTCACTGGCCGCTGTGCTGTGCTCCTGGGCAAGGTTAAGGCGGTTCCCACAGTGGGTCCCAGGGCTGCCAGACAATATCTTGCACCAAGCCATATTCTCGGATGGCCTGATTGCCAGGAAACCTGAAGGGAGGAAGACCACTTTTGGGGTAACTGCAGAAAAAGGAGCAAAGACATGCAAAGGAGGCCAAGCCCTGGGAATAAAGTGGAAACAGAAGAAGGAAGAAAGAGGGACAGTCTAACCAAAGGCTGACACTGGGAAAGTGGGTGGATCCAGGGGGAAGAAAAGATAAACCAGGAAGGAGTGATGACCTGGGAAATGCATGGACCAGGCCAAGCAGAGCAGGAAGCCACACAGGGCAGAGTCAGGCACGGGGTGTCTGCGTTCTGGAACCCTGTGGGGTAAAGATAACTGATGGGTTGATCAACCTGGCTGCTGCTGCCATGACTGCGCCAGTGCTCACTCTGCCAGCCTAGCTCATGAAAGCAACTTCCCAACACTGGTCTCAGGGGCTCCTCTGCCAAATCCTGAACAAGACCTGTCCTGACCAGAGGCCATCATAGCACTTGCAAACCAGTTGGCACCATCACTTGTTAACAGGGCTGATGGAGAACAGGGGCAGGAACACAGAGCTCTGTCTAGGGGTTTAGGAAAAAAGGGGTAAAGGAAATGTCATGATACACTGAAATAGCAGAATGATGGAATTGTAACTTGTTGAAGGACACAGTGGAATAACACAAGGGAAAACAGTGGGGAGGAGAGGAGAGGAGATGGGAAAATCTTTGAGCCTTAGGAACTATATCATGAAATATATATATATAATATATATATAACACAAACATCAAAAAAAAAGTTCTCATAAAGGAAGGTGTTGTGGCTCAGCAAGTTAAACCTCTGCCTTGATGCTGACATTCCATGTGGCTGCTGGTTCAAGTCCTGACTGTTCCACTTCTGATAGATTCCTGCAAATGTGCCTGAGAAAGCAATGGAAGATGATTCAAATGACTGGGCCCATGTATCCACATGGGAAACTAGGAAGAAGCTCCTGATTTTGGTCTGGCCCAGCCCTGGATCTTGCAGTCATCTGGGAAATGAACTAGTAAACAGAAAATCTCTCTCTCTCTCTACCCCCTTCATCCCTCCCCCCTCTTTATCTCTATTTGTAACTCTGACTTTCAACATAAATAAATAAATCTTAAAAGAAAAAGGAAATATTTACGGAAGTTTTTTGAATGGGTGCCAGCTTATATTCTGGCTGTTCCATTTCCCATCCAGCCCCCTGCTTGTGGCCTTGGAAAGCAGTCGAGCATGGCCTAAAGCCTTGGGACTCTGCACCCCTGTGGGAGACCCTGAGCAAGTTCCTGGCTTCTGGCTTCAGATCAGCTAGCTCTGGCTGTTGTGGACATTTGTGGAGTGAACCAGTGGATGAAAGATCTTTCTATCTCTCTTTCTCTCTGAAAATTTGATCTGCCTTTTGCAATAAAAATAAATGTTTTTTTTTTAAAAAAAGAAATTTTTCAGGACACAGAGTTCACAATGTAGATTGTAATGAATTTCAGGAGTCCGTTTAACTTCAAGAGAAAATGGGAGGGGGGATTCAGTAGTTGGGCAGAATACTCCACATCTTTGTGATCTCAATTCTCGCTTATCTTTTCAAGGAGCAGAGCTTACCTTTAGTTAGGTCAATGTTAAAGTCAAATTAGACATGTCTGAAAAAATTGACCATTTGAACTAGTCATTAATTCCAAGGGGGTGGGAAAGATTTGCAGAGTACCTATGAGAAAAGAGAGAAACATGGACCGAGGAGGACTGGTTGGCACCTAGAAGGAGATGAGTTTACAGGTGGTATCACAGGACAGCCCCTATTTGACCATGTGGATGATTTTCTGCTTTATTTCCCAGTAGAGTGAAGGCAGGGAGGATTCCTGTAAGAGGGACCTGCATAGAAAATGCCTGGCACCTGGAACAGTACTGCAGAGAATCTCCCAAATGGAGCCCAGGAAATTACCCTGTGCCATCTAGAACCCCTGGGTCTCAGGCTCCTCTAGGCACAGGTTTGGTCTGAGTGCCCAATATGCCTAGGACCAACTCACTAACTCGTGGTGCTGAACACTAGAGAAAAACAGTTCACTAAGACCAACACCCTTGGTCTGAGTAAACCCATGCTTCTTGCAGATGAACAAGAAAAGACACATTCAACGAAACTTTTGGAAAGTAGCCTTGTGGTCTCCAGCAAGCCCTTGGGGTCCTTTCCAGAGCCCTTGTCCCAGCTGCATATTCCTTTTCTAGAAGTAGGAGCCATGCTGACATTCCCCAAATATGGGAAGGTTTGCTGTGGTGGGCAATGTGCTATGATAATACAGGGCATATTGGCTATGTAGGTTAAGACCTTGGTAAATAGGACTTAGAAACAAATCCCTCAGCGCTGCTGGTGTGCAAGTGAGAAGAAGCAGTAGCAGGGTGTGGGAAAGTTGTGGGAGAAAATGTGGACATGACCACAAGTACAAGGTTTATCCCTTGATCCTAAAATATGGCCGAGGTAGCTAACTGCAAAATTTTCTTTTCTGATCAGAAATGTATTCTGATTTTCAGATGTCCCAACTTCTCACTTCCCTCCTTAATGGTGAGAAGGCTTCGATGTCATAAAGGATACAAATAAAGGTATTATAGAATGAAACACTGACTCATGGTAGGTTACAAACAGAACATTTCAAAACAGATCTATTTTTTCAGGCATTCAGCTACTCAGGACACCGGGCAATGCTTATGTGGAAGAAGGTTTAGGGGGCAAAAGCCAAAAGCTCAGATAAGTAAAAAGGGTATATTAACATTAAACAAGCCCACAAAACAAACAACAAAAATTATAACCTGATTATCTGATCACCATTAGCAGCATGGAAAGAGCAACAGCTTTGAGAAATGACCTGCTTTGGGGCCTCTCCCCTTTGGGATCACCTTTATATGATGTCAGCTACCCTCATTTCCTAGCATGGTATGCTACTTAATATTTGGTGCTCGGGTGGATTTTTGTAGATGAGAATAGAATGCAATTTCAGTGGCAAATAGAAGACAGACATGTCCAGCATCCATCGAACCATCAGAGTAAGGCTGCTTGTCAAAGTGAAACTGGCTCTCATGAGCATGCTTCTTAAACCACATGGAAATGGAGTCTGCTCTGTGGCCATCATCAAGAAAATATATTAAATGATCTCTCCTGGGCCCAGCACAGTAGCTTAGTGGCTGAAATCCTTGCCTTTCATGCACCAGGATCCCATATGGGCACTAGTTTATGCCCTGGCTGTCCCTCTTCTCTTCCACCATCCTACTTGTGGCCTGGGAAAGCAGTAAAGGGCGGCCCAAAGCCTTGGGACGCTGCACCAATCTGAGAAATCTGAAAGAAGCTCCTGGCTCCTGGCTTTGGATCCGCTCAGCTCCAGCTGTTGTGGCCATTTGGGGATCAAACCAATAGATGGAAGATCTTTCTCTCTACCTCTCCTTCTCTCTATAAATCTTCCTTTCCAATAAAAATAAATATAAAGAACTATGTAGCTAAGTTGGCTGTAGTCTTAGAGGAGCCCTGGGTCTCTGTGGTTATGGGCCCACTGAGGTGGTGTTACTTTCAGTAGGTGTTCAATCTCTCCCATAATTCCCATTTTCCTGATATTTTATGATTCCATCTGCACAGGTACATAAGAACCAGAATATTCATGATATCAGAAGGAAGAGATTGGCACCGTGGCTGATTACGATTTGGTGTTAGAGTTTTAAATCATGCCAAATCTCTTCCTGGTTGTAAGAGAACAATGCAGGGTACTCCCTCCCCCCTCAATACACCCGAACTATGAATGAATTACTGATGGTAGATGTGAGCGCACAGTGCAGTGGCCTGCTTCTCACAAGAATGCCTGCCTTACGCTTGGGTGAGCTTCATGTCAGTGCTTCGTGTTGAGATTCCAGGCAGGTTCTACATTCTATAAGGGAGGGAATTCTATCTCTGTTGTGTGCTTCTTGCAGGGCTTAACTCCACTGCATATCAATATCCAGTAAATGTTCTTCACTGTGGAGAGGAAGGGAGAATTGAAGATGCGGGGTATATGATGAACACACAGTGGGGCAGATGTTTGGCAGAAGCAAAAGGACCAATCTCTGAAGGAAATGACATATTCATGGGATAATTCATTAATGCTCAAATTGTAAAATTAGCCTTCTCTAATTATTGTTCCCAATACAAGGAAATGGCAACTTCACTCAAATCAAAGGTTGCTGGTCCCTCCAATGCATCTCTACTCCCGAATAAAAGTAGGCCCCCCAATAAAACTGTTAAATATATCTTGACAACAAAATACTAGGCTTTGTACTATTGCTTATGCCTACAATGGCATAACCCACATGAAGAGCAGAATGCTGGAGTTGAGAATACAGGTGAAGTACTGCCTTATTGTAAAATCCAGAGGCAATGGGGGTGGGGAAAGAGGGAGAGAGAGGAAAGGAAGGGAGAAGGGTGGATGCCCAGTACCTGCAAAACCGTATAATGGAAAATAAGAATGAAAGAAAAAAAAAAACTCCACACAAATTCAGGCTGGGCTTATTACAGAATGTTATATCTTAGCCCACCTACCTCATACTTGCCCACCGTGTCTCTGGGCTTATTTGGTCTAAGTGGATCCTTGCTCCTGGCTTCTCACTTTTCACAAATGCTTGCCCATCATGAACTTGGCTTCCTCTACCTGAACCTTTAAGTTACCCATGCCCTCCTGCCTCCAAAGACAGCTTATATCACTCCAGAGATAAGAAACCACTAGGTCAGGAACATATTGCCCCAGGTCCCAGAAAAACCACCAAAGTCAAGTCACTGGATCCAATGTTTCTTTGGATCTGTTTCTTTCTCCTTGGAAAACCCATTGAATATTGTCAAAAGAGGCAAAAGGGGTGTATTCGCCAGTGTCCTTGCTCACCAACAGCCTCAGGAAGGACAAACACTCCTTCGATTCCTGCCTTAGGGGTCTTTGGTCCATGTCCTGGGACCCTTTTACAGAGCCCCAGGATGTTTTCCTCGACTGAGCAACTGAATCAAGAACACTTGGACTGGATGAAATGTTTTTTTTTTTTTTAAAGTAATCCTGCACATTTCTGCTGGGTTGTTTCCAGGAGCTGATGCCATCATTGAAAATAAAAGGAACTGGCCCTGTGTTCTCCTGGCTGCATGCTTTTAGATCTAAGTTTTTAATTAGTTAATTTTTCAGACCACGGAATACCAAAACTGGTCCCTATTCCTCCCTCAAGTGCTATTTCACTAGTGTCCCAGTGAGTTGACTAGGGGTCCCTGTCACAATCCTGGCTCCCTCCAGTACCGGCTCCTCAACTCCCAAAGTTTGCAGGGGCAGGAAAGTAGGAGAGATTATAAGGAAGACAAAGGAGCAATGTCACCTGTTAGCTAGAGCCCACTAATATACTAACTCCCAGGTTCTCTGCTGCCTGACCCGCTAACTGGTCCTTGGGTCACCATTTCCTAGTTGAGAACCATTGAAAAGGGGGGTGGGGAAGACTAGCATTTTGTTTTTCACCCTTAGGGAGGGCTCATCCAAATTACTTGGAGAAACGTCTGATTTGTACAAAGGGCCTGATCTACCCATAAAATCGGGCAGCAAAAACCCACCTTGTTGGCCTGTCCATCTGTCTGTGTATTTGTTCTGAAGCAGAGCAGGCAGAGCAGAACTAGGGAGGGGAACTATGGGCTCTACGCAAGCCTAAAACCCTGTTCTTTCTCCCGACATCTTCTCTTCCTCTGCTTTGCTTCTCTGAAGCAGCTCGGGGAGGCGGGCCAGGCGTTGTGCCGACTGACACGTGGAAGACAATGTTCCTGCCCGGTGTGGTCTTCTCCACTAACGTTTAAACTCAGAGAATTTTAGCAACATTAAAAAAAAAAAAAATTCCAGTTTGCTTGACGAAGTGATCCAGGAGATGGGTCACCGGCCTGAGAAAGGAAAGTGGCCCTAGAGCCACTGTGGATCGGTGGGGAGCGGGCGCGCTCTCCCAGGCGGGATGCGCTCCCTGCATGGTCCTGCTTCACTGCTTCAGGTGCCTCGGTTCTCCTACCCAGAGTACTCTCCGGACAACCCTAAGCCCTCCCGCCAACGCGGCCGCCAGTTTCCCCTCCCCTTGGCACTGCTAGGCTTTAACTTTGCGCCTTGTCTTTGCTGGCGGCGGCTTGTTGCCGGGAGGCGCAGTGGGCAGTGGCGGCTCCCGCTGCGCAGCCGGGGGAGGTGAGGGGCCCGGGGCCCGGCGCGGGAGGCGGCAGTGAGCGACGCTGGCTTCAGTTAGCTGTGCCGGCGGGGGGCTGCGCAAGGCTGCGGCCGCAGCGGAGGCCGGGGTGGAGGAGGCCGGGGAGGGGTGATGCTGGTGTTCAATGTGGCCGTGCAGCTCCCCGGGGAGCGCCTGAAAGGACAGTGCGCTCACCAGCTGACAGCGCGTGCTCCGCTCCAGACGCTCCGCACCGCGGCCAGGAGCCGCTGCCAACCCCTCTATTGTCAGCCGTGCTCTAATTAAGAAACACTCACATTACCGAACCACCCCCACGCTTCTTGGTTCCTGTCCTTTTCTTTATCTTCCTCCGACTCCTCTCCTCCCCTGAGTCCCGGGATTTAACCCGTTCTCCTCCCATTTCTCCAGTACGGGAACTCTGCTCTGCCTTAGGGGTAAGAACTGCTGTCTGGAGGGAGAGTGAAAATCAGCTTTGCGAAGCCCTCATCCCTTGCGTCCTACCTGAAAGGACAAAAACAATAGAAAACAGCTGAACTGCCACTAGTCGCCTTGAACTCTGCCCAGCATTCATGCTGGCCCGGCTAGACTGCAATGGACAAGCTAGTAACTGACACGTGAATCTTGTTACTTTTCCTCTTCATTCTTGCTCAGGGTTTGGAACAGTCAAGGTGAAACTGATCATATTTTTCGTGAACTTCTAAGATCTCTAGTACAAAGATCATTTTGATTCCGGTTTGAATTTGTCCTGAAAGTCTCTGTCATGCATTGGTTAAGATGAAGAAAGCTAGCTCTCTCCTCTCCCCCCACTCCACCCCGCCCCTTTTCTGATCTAACTGGACCCTTGGTTAGCAATATCCCATAGAGACTATTGCCAAAGTAATAATAATAATAATAATAATAACCTTTCTTCAACTCTGCAATAAATCAGATGAGTTTCCCAAAGTGTAGGCAGCCAAAATTTTCAACAACAGAATTGTTGGTGGGGCTGGAAGCAAACTCAGAATATAAAGCAAGCTGCTTAAAGCGTATAAAACTAGAAAGTGTCACGAAGGTCCAAACCGATTTATCTATCTTCATTACTTGAAGAAATGCTGCCTCTTTGTTTGTTTGGGTGATATTAAGCATGCTTAACTTGCGCACATAGTTGATGCCTTTGCTAGTATCTTGGATACTTGGATCTGACTTTGGAAGGTAGAAGCTAATTGCTAATAATGGAGAGAAAGGAACCAGTCAGCATGGCAGGAGTGGTCTGGCATATGGGGAATGAGCGCTCAGAAATACTCAATATTCAAGTTTCCAAAATATTAATGAGATTATAGCAACCTGCAGCTATATGTTACAGCTTGTTAATGGAGTGTAAGAGACTGAGCCGCCAAACGTTTGTTATGCAAACTCCGTAGCAGAACCTTAAGATGGAAATGTGATTGTACATCTCTTTCAAAGAAATGTCAGCATAAAAGAGAGAGTGAGAGAGAGAGAGAGAGAAATAGAATGAAGGAAAGAAAAGAGGTTAAAGTTCTCATTTGAACTTTGAGCACTCAATTTACCACAAAGTGATTTGACTTTTTGTGCTCCTTCTGATGGGTTAGGACAACTCATCCTTGCTTTTCAATCAGCAGCGTGAAGCAGAATTTTCCATATGATATCTGTTAGGCTTGATTTACTCTTGAGAAGCAGCATGAAAAACTTTTGTGAGTAAAGCTGGGGTTCTTTCCAGTTTCAGTACAAAACCAAAAGCATCTAAAAATTTACATATCTGTCTCTTATGGTGGCACTACCCCTTTCCCCCTCAAGTTTGGATGCTCAATTTCTGTCAATTTATTTTCTCAGAGAAAAATATATGCAGCACCACCCTGGTGGAACGGGTTTGGAAACTGTCACCATCTAGCTGCGTGGCTTCGTGGTGAATAAAGGGCAATCATTTCTCATCTATCAAAAAGGTAAAGGGAGATGCTTCTGGTGTTCTTTCTGTTTTGCAATGTTTATGCATCCATGAGAAGCAATAATTTTGACCAGTTTTTTTCCTCTTTAGTGACACAAGATGAACATAAATCATTTTTTTTTAAGTGAAAGACCTTATTTTCTTTGCCTTCTCCTCTGTCACAACGTTTTCTCTTCCTCCTGTCCTGTCCTTACACAGATTTATAACAAAATGATTCTGGCTCATCTTCCTTTTCTCTCCTGCACTTTCACGCAAGCACGCTCACTCTGCGTGGGGGCTCTGTGTCCACACCTGTTGGGTCTGCTTGTTGAGAGAGAATGGAAATGTGTCTGAAGCCATCGCTTCATTTATTCAGTAGGTTGAAGATTCCCTGATGCTTATCATAGCACAACAAACTCCGTGGGTGCAAAAGTTTATCTATGGGACAGGTGCATTGCTCTTGCTCCTGGAAAGTGTTGTGAGCTGGGGTGCCGTTCAGCTCTCCAAGAGAGCTGGCCAGGCTCTCGGCTTCCTTTGATCTACTTTGCTGAAAGCCACTGATACCCTGGTGTTCTGCTAAGGGCAAGGTCTGGGATTTCCTCTTGAAGAACACAGTTTGGACACCCTAACATCTTACTTGCTCTACAAACCCAATTTGTGGCACACACCTCTTTTCAAGGGTGTGGAAGCAGAGCACAGCAGCAATGCAACCAAAGTCCCTTCCCTTTGTGTGTGTGTCCTTCCCTCTGAAGTTCGTTATCCCAGAGAATATGGAAAACAAAGATTTGTCTTAAAACAAAACTTTCCAATTTGGTGATGTTTCTCCTGTCAAATGGCACTGAACCTTCACTAAATAGTTCTACCCTGAGATTTGCCAACCAAATATCTTTCTAAAAATCCTGTCTCAACTCTGTCTAAGTGTAGACATTTGCATTTGCTTTTCCCAGATCTACCGTCCTGATTGAACAGCCAGAATAGGTGCTTTAGTTCCTCGGTAAGGATACCTGGGGCATCAGTGAGAGCAGCAAGGTTCTGCCCACTGGTTCAAAAATGTGGTTGAATATTTTCTAAAGAGTAGCTGTTTCATATGAACTAAACACACATTCACTTGTACATTGGAGAAAGCAGGATTGTTTGAAAACAGAAAATTGAGTGAAAGCCAAGAATTTGCTAGAGCTTCTGTTTTAGGTTGAATTCACTTGTACCAGTTTCCCTCTCCCCCTCAAGGTCTTTTCCATTGTCCTCTTTCCCTTTTAGGGCTGCTCTCCTTCGTGGAGAGAAAAAGAGGGAGGGAGGCAAGGAAGGGAGATAGGGAGGAGAGAAAGAGAAGGAGAGGGAGAAAGAGAGAGAGAGAGAGAGAGAGAGAGAGAGAGAGAGAGAGAGAGAGAGAAGAAAAGCTTGCAGGCTGTATTATTTTATCCAGGGAAAGAGCTAACATGGTAAAGTCAACTACTCTTGGCTAGATCCTGGGTGATCTGAAACATTTGCCTGCTCCTGCAAGAGATTGTTGGAGCTGGGAGTAGGAAGATTAGAAAGAAAAGTTTAGTCTCACAGCTTAACTATTTTCTTGAGAGCTTTTCTGAGCCAGGCTTGTAATGCCAACTGAAGGCGTCAAGTCTACAATGCTTTTCTTCAAATTTATTGGATTGGATAAATTCATATTTAAGTAAAAGACTTCAGGTCTTTAAACTCAAGTTTACAGTGCTTACATGTGTTCAGTGGTTATAATGGGAATGAAATAATCAACAAATAAATGTTAATTTTTCATGTTTATTGTTGTTACTTGCAAAAGGAAATACATAAAACAATGGCAGTTGGCTTTGCTAGGTTAAAATAAATTGATCTCAAATAGAAAATGTAAAAAATTGAATCAAGGCAAGTAGAAACGGTAGCAAACACTCAATAATAAATAAGTTGTTCTAACATCAACAAGGCAAAATGAAATTAATCCAATGCTTTTGACACAACCCGATGTGTTTTTCATTTTAAAAAACTAGCATTTGCAAAGAGCTTAAGGATTATAAGTGGCCGTGTTTAAACATAAAAAAAAAAAAAAACAAAAAACAGAGCAACGGGTCTGCAATTGGCAGTTGAGTTTCCCTTGGATTTGAAGTAGCAGCAGCGGCAGCGGCAGCAGCGGCGGCTGATAAAGTGCGTGCCCCAAGCTTCCTAACAGATGCCTGCAGCGTCCTCGCCATCCACGGACCGACTGACTTCCCTTCTGCCATATAGAAACCCTCAAGTTCCCTGTTTTCTGATCGTCCCACAGTCACGGGTTATTCACCTGGGAAGAATTTACATTGTCTTACCGAAGTCCTAGAAGACTTCCCACCCCCTTCCCACCACCCCTCTCCCCCAAATGAAGGAGCGAAACATACACTGGTGCATGCCCAGGGCACAAAATTAAGTATACCCAAACCAGCGACAGAAGGGAGCTGCAAGGGTTTTGTTTTTTGTTTTCGGGGAGTTCCCCCCCCCCCCCCCCCCCCGCCTTTGCAGCAGATTGGCAGCAGGGAACTAGAGTAAGTGTGTGATATCTGGTACGGGTAATCGGACAGGAGCGCAAAGTGGGCGGGAAGGCGACACTTTCACAGCCAGTTTTCATCATCAAACAACGCAGACCGCAGGAAGTTTGGAATACGCGGTGGCATTTGCAAACCGTCCAATGTAGCTGCCATCTGAAGCCAAGTCGTTGCTAAACAACGACCGTCGCAGAGCAAAAATCAAAGGATGCGGGGGATCTTGAACCGCGGGGCTTCCCGCGCACAGAGAGAGGGCGGTTTTGTTTCTGCCTCTGTTTCCAGGCTTCTGTCACCTTCCTAACTCGCCTCATCCGAGTCACTGTAATGGGAATGGGGGGAAAACTCGCCGTCGCTTCTGTGGGAGCGGGGCGAGGTTTTGCTACTTTCCTCTGCCACAGCTGGTAGGATGCCGCCGGGCAGTGAGGGCGACAAATTCTTTTGCGCCATCATCGCCGTTAACGCACTGTCCTCGAAAGCAGAGAAGTGCAGAGCGTCCAGCTGAACCGTGTACCCGCCTGCTGACGCCTGGCTAGAGAAGCGAGTCCGGCAGCTCCCAGGCGGGGTCGGTCGTGGACCCCCTCCGGAGCCCGGGGGCACCCCAGCCGCAGTGGCTGGACCCACGCCGCTCTCGTAGGAGGCGCCGGCACGCAGGTGGTGGTGGTCACTTTTGCAAGATGCCGGAGGCGGAGGTGGCGGCGGCGCCGTTTGCTCCCCGCCATTGGGCGTCTGCAGCAGCTCGGACAGGGCATTGATGTAGATCTGGGCCATTTGCAGGGTTTCGTACTTGGACAGCTTCTTGTCGTTGTTGAAAGACGGGATAACGTTGCGCAGCTGGTCGAAGGCGTGGTTCAGCCCGTGCATCCTGCGCCGCTCCCTGGCGTTTGCCGCCAGCCGTCGCTGCTTCTGCACCCCATTCACCTGCTTACTGGAAGGGGCCCGTTGGCGGCTGCAGCCCAGCTCCTCCACCACCACCCCGCCTTTCAGCTTGCACAGCTGTTCCCGCACCTTCACGGGTCCCGGGCTCTTGCTGCTGCCACCTCCGCTCCTCCTGGCCAGCTCCCCGCGGGCATCCGCCTCGTCCCGTGGCACCGCGGCCTCAGAGGCACCCAAGTCCGGGGAATGCAGCAGGTACTGGGCTGCGCGGGTCGTGCAGATGCCCTGCAAAGTGGGAGCCAGCCAGGCGCGTGGGTCGGTGCTGTTCAGGAGGGACAGCTCGGTTGGGTAGATCGAGTGCTCTCTGGCCTGCAGGGCTGCAGGTGGCTGAGGCGGCGGCGAGAGATGGTGCGGTTGGGGATGGCGATGGTGGTTCCCCAACTCCTTCACTTCAGCCCACTCTTCTGCATGCAGCAGGCGGGACATTGCAAGGCACACGCTTGGAAAGGTGCTGGGTCGGAGGAGGCACCAGCAAACCAGTTCCAGTCAGTAACAACTTAAAAATAAAAAGCTATTTTAAAAATACCCCCACAAAGCTCCGCAACCCTAGCAGGGATTCTTCGGCCACGTCTTCTTCGGTTCCCCTCCTCGAACTTCCCCCACCCACTAGGAGATCACACACCAGGTCGCGTGCAACGAAGCTTCTCCGGTTGCCGAAAGCGCTGCGCCCCTTTAAAAAGCGGCACGCGCCAGTGTGTGTTGCCCCCGCTCCTCTCCCAGCCCCCTCCTCGCGCCAGTCGCGTGTCAGCTCAGCCAATGAAGGGCGCGGGCCGGCGCGTGCGAGCAGCCAATCAAAGACTTTTTACACCCGGGAAAAGTTCCTGGGCGCGGAGGCCGCCCGCCCGCGCCCGCTCAGCTTTTTTTTTTTTCTTTCCTGCTTCCCTCTGTTCTGTCCGTCAAATTCATATGTTAATTGCGGCCCTGAAATTCGACTCCGCAGTATGTCACTGCTCCTAAGGCGGGACAGGGGTGTCCGAGAGGAGCCCAGTCTGGTTGGACCCTGGAGGCGCCTTGAGCGCACCTGCCCCTCACGGCTCCCGACCTGGGAATGGCAGCCCCCCACCGTGCATGTGCAAACGTTAAAAATTGCTCCTGCAGGTTACATGATTATGTTCATGTATCATCTGACATACGTGGATATGTCACTACTCAATAACGCCTCTTGTGTTAAAAAAAAAAGCCCAAACGTAACAAACAAGTAAAAGGGGGGACAAGCCACCCTGCACGCACCCCTTGGATGTTTCTAGGTTTTGCTGCATCTTTTCCCTCTCATCTTGCTCCGGATCTCTTAGTTCCACTTTCTTATGTAATCATTCCTTTTCTGAACGGTAGGAAGGCTGTGAGAACATCAGCCAGGGTGCACTGAATTCCAGATGTTCTAGCTCTCTTGGAGCCTCCTTTCCATTTCTCGTTCCCCCGCCGCCCACCCTAGGCCAGTTGGGATTGGCACCTGCAGAAAGCATTAGGCTGAGAGCTCACGGTTTGGGGGCAGGGGTATCTCCTAATATTTGTCAAAAGTTTCAGCACACACAGCAGGACTCCTAACTAAACGTACAGTCAGGGCCTGGTGCCCAAAGGAAAATGAAGGCTCCCGCGCCGTGTCCAATTCTGAACTTTAAGTGTGCTTCTGGAGCCTTCTGCCGCCAGGTGCCCTTGCTTTACCGTGCGTGTGGCTTCTTAGGCAAACATCCAGAAACCACAGCCCAACTCACCCCACCTCCTGCATTAAGTTAGGGTGTGCACTGCCCGGGGAGGTCCCTGGCGCAGCCAACTCCCAGGAGAGCACCCTCCGCCCTCCGCCCTCCTCATTAGCCTCGGCCATGTCTGTGAGTGCACAGTGCAGGGCCAAACCCAGGTCTCCGTGCCCCAGGCACGCCCCGGCTTGCGTCTGGCGTGCTCCAGCTCCAGGCGCGCTCCGTGGCCTGGCCCTGTCGCTGGGGCGCAGGAGTGGGACACCACTAGTGCAAGAGGCTTTTCTTTCGGGGTTTCGAGGGAGGGTGGGGGTGACTGTCATCCTGCGGGGGATTTCTGGGACAGATGCTTAACAACGGGCAGATACTGTTAGGGGCCTGTCTTTGCCATGTCCACAGCCGGCTGAAAATTCTTATTATTAGTAATGTCTTTCCAGCGACTTGATCAAACCTACTGTAGAGCGCCTTGAATAGAAAAATATTGGCCACTGCACTGGATTAGTGATTAATATTCATATGCATATTCATATTCTCTCCCCCCTCCCTCCTTTCCTCCCTCTCTCCCTGGATCAGTCTCCTGTTCATTGTCTCCCATAAAGGTTCCCAAACATTGAACAGAGTGCTGAAATGATGTTTAAAGTGCTTTTTTTCATCTGTAGCTTCTCTGAGTTTGCTACTGATTTGGTCTTGGGCTCTCCCACCTTAAAAGCCAGAAAACACCGAGCTGGCTTCTTACATGGGTGTTCAGGCTCTGTTGAAATAAGCATGTTAAATAAAGATATGACAAACAAACAACAGTTCCCAACTTAATCTGAGAACTGTAGATGAGAATAAAGTAAAAAGAAAAGTCATGCGGGCTTTTTGCAAGGAGCAAAGTCTCCTCCGCATGTTGTGGATGGTTAGACTGTGTGTTCTTGAAATCAGTGGATTATTCTGCTATTCTAAATAGTGCCTCTATCTTGGATCTCCTACTTCACAAAATAGTTACTGACTGTGGCAATCAAAATGGAGCTTTTCAAAAAATGATTGGCCAAGCCCTACCTATGACTGACGGCGTAGGCAGCGCAAGCCGGAAGTATCTACATGGCATCTTATTTCTCACCCATTGACTTTTCCCAGCAAGAGCAGCTGAAAGTTACTCCTGGGTTGTGTTCCCACATAATTACCAGAGGATTGGGATACTCCAATTTCCCCTGGGTTTACAGCATCAGGACTTTAAAAACTTTTTTTCTGTTTGGCCATAGAACTACACAGTTTTCATTTGCCTTTGAGCTTAACCAGTCTTATGAACTGTAGCCAACATACACAGAATGTTGTTTCTAATTTGCCAGCTTAAGTAGATACTCATTAATGGTTTTACTTTTTTTTTTTTTCTGAAGCAAACATCAACTTTTAGAATGTCCTGAGAAGGCGAGGGACAGCAAGGGTTTTGTGGTTTATAGTGAAGTAGATTTGTCTGGGCCTTGAAATAAACAGGAGCTGTTTCACTTTCTCTTCCATTTCCTTTTCTTTTGCTCCTCTTGCATTTGATAGGGCTGAGGAAGTTGGCATCTGAGCTGGGAAGGGGCACACGGCCCTATGCACAGGGTTGGAGCCTGAATGGTGCGGGCAGGGCCCCCTCAGGAGGATTTGTGGCATGGGATGTCAAAACAACAAGTGGAGCAATGGCTGTGAGCTGGCTGGTGGCAGTGGCAGCCCAGCATGAGGTGGTCTGGTTCAGGCAGTGAGGTGGCCCTCTGTGTTGGGGGGAGGGGGAGGGAGGGGAGCCGGATTAGTTACATAATGGGAGGATTGATGGAAAAAGCAAATATTTGAGAATGGTGACAATAGGTTTCTCACTGTCAGAGAAGGGGATTACAAATACGCACATGGAGGGAACTGTGGTGTTGGATTTGATTGGAGATGTGACTATGAAGGCATGGCTTATCCTACACGAATTAGTTATGTCAAAATCAACATAGATATAAATGTGGGAGTGCATATTTATGCTTTTTAGCTCTTTTCACTCTCAGGGCCTGGGGTTAACATAGCGTTCAAACTCCCAGATTTTAGCTTCTGATTTTCCCATTTAAAAAAATTTATTAAATACATTATTTTATTTACTAATAAAAACAAGTGGCATGATAAAATATTGTTTTAAAGAGAATTCTTGGAAACATGGATTGCTTATAGGGCTGGAGTAGAAAGAACATAAGAGGAATCAAAAACATCTCCTAGCAGGTGAAGAAAATGTTCAAGAACGATGAAGAAATAGCTCTGAAGCAGCTTCCAATGAGAACAGTTGGGTACCTAAGCAAGTAAAGTAACGATAATAGCAGATTACCTACCTAGATCATTAAAGCAACCCACGAATCTTCATTAATACAAGCAGCTTAAATGGAGGCACTGAGGTTTGGTAAATGCTCATTAGTTACAAATGAAAGAAGACTGAATTATGGAGATGTGTGCAGACATCAACTTAATCATATGATGAGAGCTAACAACACTGGCAATGGGACAAAGCAAATTCATGCATCGTTTGTTGTGATGCAGAGGGCACAGCCTCATCACTTCTGTGATGTAATCCTGCCAAATTCACACATTACAAATCCATTCAAAAGTGAACACAAATCTCAATGGAGAGATGGTCTAAAAAAAATACCATCCTGTAGTTTTTAAGAATTTCCAGATACAGAAAGGCAAATAAAGTCTCCGGAACTATCCTAGCCTTAGAGGAAGATGATAGTGATATGATGATAAATCTCAATGTCTTCGTTTAAAATGGGTCTTTTGCTAACGAGAAGCATCAGTGCCACAATTGAAAAACCATATGACGTCTGGTAAATAAATGATAAAAAGTAAATTTACTGATTTTTGATAGTTATATGGAAATGTTATTTGAAAGCATGTCTTCATTTTTAAGGACCACTCACAAGAGTATTTAGGGATATTTGGGCAGCTTACGCTAACATTTTTATGGAAACTTTCTTTTTGCCATACTTGTAGTTTTTCTCTAAGTTTGAGAACAAGTTTTATTTTAAAAAATAATTATCTTTTATGTATTTGAAAGTCAGCATTGCAAAGAAAGGAGAGACAGAGTCTTCCAAATGCCAGTTCACTCCCTAAAAGGCTGCAGTGGCTGGGGCTGGACCAATCAGGAGTCAGGAACCTGGGGTCCTTTGGGGTCTTTCATTTGGGTGCAGGGAACCCAGCACTTGGACAATCCTCCACTGCTTTCCCAGGTACTTTAGCAGGGAACTGGATGGGAAGTGGAGCAGTTGGGACTTGAACTGGTACCCACGTGGGATGCTAGTGTCAGAAAAGGAGGCTTCACCTACTACACAATACTGCCCCCTGAGGACAAGCTGGAATGGCTATTCCCATTAGTATTTCTTTAGAGGTGCTAAGAAATTGAATATTAGTTTGAAATGCATTGTTTTATAGGTTACTTAAGAATTTCTAAGTCATGAGTAATTACCTTAAGGAATGTTCTGATCAGACCACAAACATTAATAAGCAATTAACACAATCGTAAGACATAGTGTCAAATGCAGTGTGTAGGCCATGTTTGGATTCAGACTCAATGAATCAATGAACAACAGTTTATAAAACTGCGTATTAAATCAGTATTACTTAATACCAATGAGGTATTGCTAATTTTTTGGCCCTATAAGGGCAATGTTATTTAAGAGGCTGGTGGCTCATTCAGGAGCATTTGGGGTAAAATAACAAAGGTTTAGGATTGTCTTTAAAGCGCATCGTCAGCAACATCAGTAATTTTCAAAGGAAAATAGCAAATGCAAAAGAATCTCGATAATTGCTAAATATGGAGATTTGGAGATTCACAGGTTATTAGCACCACTTAAATACAACAATGCTTATGATGAAAACATGTTCAAAATCTCTTGGTTCTTCATTTTCTACTTGTATCAGCACCATAGCTTAGATCATCACTGAAACCACAATAGATTGGTCTTAATTTGTATTTCTAGAGTGAAAAAGCACTATTCCATTGAAACAGTGAGTCGCAAATTGTGTTCCAAGGGCTGTCTATATAAACAAGAATCGTGGTCCTATCAGATTAAATTTATTAATGGGATCCAAACCTGTATTTTAAGTTTTATTTTTGAGAGAGAGAGAGAGAGATAGAGAAAGAGAGACAGTTCCTATCCTCTCTGGCTTATTCCTCAATTGTCTGTAGCAGCTGACAGCTGAACCTAGGCCAGGGGAAGCACAGGATCAGGAACTCAATGTAGGCCTCCTACATGGCTGCAGGACAAAACTCCTTGGGCTATCACACTGCCTGCCATGGTGTACTCTAACAGCTATGCTGGCACTTGCAATGCAGCCAAGAATTTAGTGTTGGGACTATAATATGTCATGTGGCCATTCCAACTGGCATCTTTTTAAAAATCTTTTAAAAAATATTTTATTTATTTTTATTGGAAAGTCAGATACACAAGAGAGGAGGAAAGACACAGAGGAAGGCCTTCTGTTTCAACTCCCCAAGTGGCCGCAATGGCTGGAGCTGAGCCGATCTAAAATCAGGAGCCCAGAGCCTCTTCTGGGTCTCCCAAGAGGTAGCAGGGTCCCAAGGCTTTTGGCCGTCCTTGACTGCTTTCCCAGGTTCAAGCAGGAAGCTGGATGGGAAGTGGGGCCATCAGGATTAGAACTGGTGCCCATAGGGAATCCCAACGTGTGCAAGGATTTTAGCAGCTAAGTTACCACACCTGGCCTCCAGCTGGCATTTTAATTGCTGCACTAGATGCTGACTCTAAGGGCCTGTATTCTCCTTTAGTGTGCTAAGGTTTCCTTAGGCCTGCTGCAGTGTGGGAGTCACTGTCCCTGGAGTCTCCCTGTGCTGTCTTTAGCAATTCCGATTCCGATTTGTGGTCCTCAGAACATGTGTTATGACTTCTGCCACCACAAATACATTAATCCCAGTGCATATCTGCATATCCAGTCCCACCTACTGAACTGTAACCCAACGGTCTAGTCTAGATCAAATGTTGTTTCTTTTAGCAATTCTTGTCTGGTCAACTCTGGGATCATCACGTATTCCTAAGCAAGGATTCCTGTAACAAGTTTTAAGTGAACAAGGAGTTCAAAGTTGTCTTCAATATGCTCCCCAAATTTACCTAATTTTCCTCTATCTGAAAAGGAACTGTAAATTCTTTCATGAATTTATACTCTCTGGTCATCTATTGTTGTCGTTTGTTGTTGTTTTATTGTAAGTTTTCTTTTTAAACATTGCATACATAATTAAAATGGTTGCATGCCCAATGTGGGCCTCTGATGAGGGCAAAGATGGTCAGGCATAAAGGATGGTGCTTGGGACAAATCTTTCCATTTTTGGAAAAAAATATTTATTTCTGTTTATTGGAAAGTCAGATATACAGAGAAGAGGAGAGACAGATAGGAAGATCCTCCCTGCGCAAGAGTGCAGGGTCCTAAGGCTTTGGAGTGTCCTTGACTGCTTTCCCAGGGAGCTGGGAATGGGGAGCAGTGATGGGAGGAACTGGCACACACACGTTTAGGATCCCAGCAGCTCTAGTTGCACAGACACTTAATATCAACAATAGGAAGAAAAAAAAAAGAAACTAAAACACCATGAAGTTAAATAACATGCTACTAAATGACTAACGTGTAGCTGAAGAAATGAAAATCAAGAACCTTCTTGAAGAAAATAATGCTATTGTATGATCTATGAGTCATTGAATGATTTAATCAGAAGAAAGTGTTTTGAAGAGATGAAACTAACTGAAAACAACAAAACCCATGAGATATAGTTTCCGCTGATTTTTTGTTGGTGAAGTGTGTCTCTTCTAGACAATAAATAGATGGGTTTTGTTTTTTAATCCAGTCTACTAATCTATCATGTTTGATTTAACTTAAGCCATTTACATTCAGCATTAATATATCGATGGTATTTTGGTCCTGTCATTTTAGGAATGGGTTGTTCATTGCTTCAGTCTTCTGTTTTCTTTTTACTGGGATATTCTTCCCATTTGCCTTTGGTTTTGGTAGGTGCTATTCCTCTTCTCTCTCAAGAGAACATCTTGAAGTATCATTCGTAGGACAGGTTTGGAAGAGGCAAATTCTTTTAACTTTTCTTTACTGTGGAAGAACTTTATTTCATTTTCAACAACAAAAGAAAGCTTTGCTGGATATGTTATCCTAGGCTGACAATTTTTTTTTTCTTTTAGAATCTGGAATAGGTCACTCCATTCTCTTCTTGCCTGTAGAGTTTCCTGTGAGAGAACTCTTGTGAGTTTAATTGGCATTCCTTTATATGTCAGCTGATTTTTTTTCACGTGCACATTTAAGGATCTTTCCCTTATGTTTAATTGAAGAGAGCTTGATAATCATGTGTCTTGGTGAAGATCGCTTTTGATTAAGCCCGTTGGGAGTTCTGTTCACCTCCTGGATCTTGTTTCCCAATTCTTTCTCCAGATTAGGGAAATTTTCCTTGATTATTTCATTAAATACATTTGCAAACTCAGCTTCTCTTTCTGCACCTTCTGGGACTCCCATAACTCTTATATTTGGCCTCTTAACAGTGTCTTTCAATTCTTGGATACTTTTTTTTGGCTGGATACAGCTCTGCTTCCAGCTTTTTGTTGGCTTCCCCCGATGATAAGAACTATTTTCCAATTCTGAGATTCTTTCTTCTGCTTGCTTCATTCTATTTTGGAGACTTGCCATTGTACTTTTAATTTGCTCTACTGTGTTCTTAATTTCTGATATATCAGCCTTGATTTGCTTTATTGCTTCCTTAAATTCCTTGAACTCTTGCATGTGCTTCTCATTGTTGATCAGAAGCTTTAAAATGAGTTTTATGAATTTTGTGTGCCCCATTTTCTCGATGTCTTCCTCAGTTAACTCTGAGGTTGGCATAGGGCTTTGCTCCGTTGCAGGAGAGTTTTCAGTAATATTCATTGTGCCTTTGTCTCTTCTTTTGCTCTTGATCATTGTACTTCTGGTTGGCAGAGTCTTCTCCTTGGGGCAGGTTTCTAAGCTGTGTCCCCCACAGGTCTACAATGCAATTTTACTTATTGCAGTTGGTACACAACTTTTTGCTTGCAGCCACTTGTGCCACAACCTCCAGCAAGTTCCAGGTCTGAGTTCCTATGTTAGATTTCCACCATGGTCTCCACAGCCGCAGCTCCTGGCTCACCACTCTCCACCTCCTGTGATACCGTGCTGAGGCTGCATCATTGTCTCTGCAACCTTTCTCCCACTTCTGGTTGGAGCAGATCCCAGGGTTAGAGAGACACCAGGTAACCTATACAGTTAGGTTGTTGGTGGCACTGATCTTGCTGAAACCTGTTGGACATTAGGTCTTGGTGCCACATGGATCTATTTTGACCAGTACTATGCTACAGTCGGTATTATTTTCCTGTGGGACCAGTGCAATCCATGAAGCTCAGTGAGTTCTCGTGAGCTCAGCACATGCGCAGTTCACTGTTGTTCCCTGCAGTCCTAAAGCTATTGGCACAGTGTACAAAATGGCGCCTGACATACCACTACTATAGTTCTTGATCTACTAGCTGTCAGGTCTGAGGGCTACACAGATCTGCCTTGGGTGGAGCCTGTAGAATGTCATGTTGCTGCAGTTCACTGAGTCAGAAATGAGTTCACTCCCAGCTCAGTGTATGCTCAGTCCTTTCCCTTGCCTTTGCCTCCTTACGCAAAATGGCGCCCAATTCAGCTCTAGGGAGCTGACTGGGCTGTGAAATCCACCCTGTTCTCGCACTGTCCATCTGGGATCTGGTGCTCTGTCTCTGCTCCTGGTCAAATCAAACAGCCCAGCAGGATGGACAGCTCTTTGTCTGGGCTCACCTCCCAAGCTTCCAGTGAAAGCCCCTTCCCACCTGGTTGCTGGAGGAGTTCTGGCTGCTGGTGGAGTTCAGATCGCCATTTGCTGAATGCTGCTGGACTATCAGTCACTCAACACCACACCGTTGTTTTTGCTGCTTTCCTGTGTGTGTCAGTCTCCAGGTACCCTTCTGTTGTTGTTCTGTCCTCTCCTATTTCCTGGAATATGTCCTCTCTGCTTCATCCTGATTAAATGTTTTTCCATCCGTTTAAATGTGTCCTTACCCTATTCCACCATCTTGATTCAACATCATGGTATCTTCCAAGTTAGTCCTATGCCCTAAGTGTCAGTGATGCTGGGTGCACAGCTTATCACAGCTGCCATCCCTTACTCAAAACTTGTTACTGAGTCAACTGGTAAGTGAGTCCTAAATGAGCTGTGGTCCTAAATGTGGCACATGCTTTTCCCAAAGAGAATTACTGAGTCCCATGCTTTACTCGGCAGTAAGAAGGTGCAAGGAATAATAACATGCCCATTTCTTAGGAGATTTCTTATCATGCCACAAACTTGCAGACTCCTGATGATGCAAATTCACCATCAGTTTGCAGGATGTCCCATCTTCTGTTCCTCATATACCTCACAAGGACGTTCTTATAAAGCCACTTCTATTCTCCACATGCAATTAAAATTATGTCATTGGTAGGTGGTGCTCAACAGAAGGTCCAGATACTTACAGTCTCTTCATCACAAGAAATGCAGTACTTTAATCACACTGCAATTCTCTTTTGCCACCTAAGGTAACATAGTCACAGGTTACAAGAGTTTATGTGTGAATATACTTGGGGTGTCCATCATTCACATTACTATACTACTATTGATGGAGCCCCTGGAAATCATTGCTGTGAATCTTTAGAAATTGAGGTCTCTGGTTTCCACTTGGGCTTTATATCCCAAAGAGAGTAATTATAACTCCATTTTTTTCTGATGGTTAAGTGATGCTGCCTAGCTTCTATTATCCCCCAAATCTTACCATCTCAGTAGCTAATTCCATGGCAACTTTCCTGGTGGTCCACTCAGGCTCAAAAAGACAGATTTGCTGAGTTTCTTAACATTAGTGTCCCCATTCTAGCATTTGTTTGATGTAGTGAATGGAATGTGTTATGGTCTCTTATGTGTCACAGCTGGTACAGTATCTAGTCTAAAGCATTAAATCCATCCAAGTATATCCTCCTGTAAAATTTATCTGCCATTAATCCTCCTAGGGTATTATGCCTGGGTTGGGGAATGTTCCCCTATGCTACTAAACTGCCTTTTCTGATCTTAGCTGATATCTTTCCCATATTCATATATTCAACACTATTCTAAGGCACATTTGGGGGGTCCTGTTAGTAGTAGGTAACAGATGGGTGATGCACAACTTTGGCTGGATAATTCCTTTGTTCCCCAGGTGTGGCCACTTCTTCCTCAGGTGAGAAGGGTCTAAGCAGGGTCTGGAGTTCAGCATAGTGAACATGTCAGGGTTATGTAGTTTCTCTTTCTAGGACTCTGACACTCTCACAGCCAGACCTCATTTCTGGCCTATACTTCGCTCCCTCCATGGTAGATGTGGGTGTCACCGGAGTTTACTGAACTTTGTGTTTGTGTCTTGAGATGGTGACATTTTTTTTTTTCATAAAAATTGTACTTAAAACCAACCTACTATCTCCAGGCTTTTTTGAGTCACTGCTGACCTAGTAGAGAAAAAGCCAAGGAGAGGATTGCTTTCTAAAGATGACATGCAGCTGCAGGGCCCAAGCGTCTCTGAAAGCAAGGGTGAGGTAAGGCTGGGGGAGGACAGATTGCAACCTGACCTTGCTATTGGTATGCAGGCAAGTCAGGGTTGCTTTTAAGTTGTCTTTAATAGCACTCTCAATTTTAAGCAGAGCTTCATCCCCATTGGAGTATTAAGTAGTGAATATGCCTTCATTTACTCTTGTTTAAGATTCTAGAATATTTTCATCTGTTCCACTGCTATAGAAGCAATTTTAAAAATTGACTTTAAAGACAGACTCTTGGTACATACCATGCGCATGATAAAGCGCATGATAAAACACCGTCTCAGAATATCTCTGGCATCTCAGAATGCCTCTTTTTTTAAAATAAAGATTTTTTTTTTATTATTGCAAAGTCAGATATACAGAGAGGAGGAAAGATAGAGAGAAAGATCTTCTGTCCGATGATTCACTCCTCAAGTGACCGCAACAGCCGGTGCTAAGCCAATCCTAACCCAGGAGCCAGGAACTTCTTTCCAGGTCTCCCATGCAGGTACAGGTCCCAAGGCTTTGGGCCGTCCTCAACTGCTTTCCCAGGCCACAAGTAGGGAGCTGGCTGGGAAGTGGAGCTGCGGGGACTAGAACCGGCACTCATAATATGGACAGCAACACAACCACACAACCCAATAAGGCACACACATTCAAAGTTTAACTACAATCCAAACTGGTTTAATAGTTCTGTTAAGCTAATGCTAAGTTCATTGGTGTGGCCTCCAAGACAGGTTCCTACTCACTTCTATTAACGCTGCTCCTCCCTACCTTGCTTTTGCTTTCAGAGACTTGGTCACTCACTGGTCCCTTGCTGGCACTTGTCTTCTCCTGTGACCTTGGCTCATCCATCCACTTGCAGTATTCTGTCCTCTCATGTCCATTCCAAAAACATCTCTTTATAGTTGTTACCCTAACTCAAACGTCGCTTCTTCCTACAAACCTGCTATTCAATAACATTCTCATTGCAGCTGACCCTGGTCCTGAGTTGGTGATTACATGTCCAGTGTTAGGACAGTCTGACTGCAGAGAATTAACTCCATGACTTTGCACATGGTGCTATGGCCATTGCTTAACTGTGTCTGCAACATGGTTGGCACTCAGTCAACACAGATTGAAATAGAAAATGCATTCAAGGAGTTCACCCTTGGTTTACCAGTCCTTTCAAAGCACGAGTTTGATGCTGTCAGAATTTAATTTAGTAAAAAAGCAAATTTACACCTTTATTTTTATTTTACAGAAAATCAGCTCCTTTTTAGGGAGTGGAAGATGAGAAACTGGTTATATTTATGTGTGGGGGTACTGTAACATGTAATATTATATCTTTCTGGTAGAATATGTGTATATTCCATTTGAAATGCATGTTATTAACTAAGGAACTGTGCCCATTTTTGTTTGAACATTCTGGAATGTTGATAGTATTTATCACTTACAATCTATCTGACTGTAGATGCCAGTGAGCTCTTTACATTGAAGAGGTTTTATAAAATGTGAACTTTATAAAGACCATGAAAGGATTTACTGGAGAAGAACTGAACTCACACAAAAGATTAAAATCCAATTGAAATGTACTAAGCAGTCATTTAAAGCGTAACTCTGCACTGAGCTCATTGGCAAGGGCACTCAGCAGTGTTCCTCTGTTAGTAACTTGTGGTCACTCACGCTGTGGGGCTAGCAGAACTGTCTGCCCTGGTGCTGCTGTTCAGCGTAGCTTCTTCATTCTTCACCCCAGGGCTGTATACAAGTCACTGACTTCCTTTATTCCCCACACTGATTCAAAGCCTTACCAGGTTCCATTAGAACAATCACTTAAAGCATAAAAAGTGCAGTCTGTTGCCAACAGTCAAGGTCTTCATCTGTTTGGAAGTGTGTGGAGTTCAGATTCGAACCGACACAAATGTCCCCACCCGGCCCACCATTGTGTCCACTGGCCCGCTTCCATCTGTAGCTGGAACTTCTCAAGTTGAGTTCTCTGAAAAGCCTGGCAGGCCTGCCAGCAATGGGGCGTGGTTGGCCGGTGCATTCAGCAGCCTGTTTTTGCACAATGCTGCCTGCATTGTTCTTCTCTGTCCTGTGTGTCTGTCTCGCGCTGGGTAGTCTCTGGGTCCTGGTGGGACAGTGGCATTCTTGATTGCTGTGACTCTTTGGAAGAGAGGTGCAATCCGCAATTGTGGGGAACCCGCAGTTTTCACCCTGGGTCCCTCCCAACTGTCCCCTTGACCACCCCACCAGTATTTTACTGTAAGTGTTCTATGTGCATTTACATGTCATCAGTGATAGAGGTCCTCTCTCTCTTTTGAGAATGCAAGTGCAGACAAACTGCTCATGAAAGTAATTTGTGTTTACTACCAATTGTTCATCATCCAAGAAAGGACGTGGAATACAACCAGGGAGATTATTTCTTCACAAAACTTTATTGGTAAAATACTTTATCAAAGATTTGTGAAAAAAAAATTAAAAATCTCTGAAAAGGGAAATGATATTAACCTAAGTCGAAAAACGTATGTGAGGGGGTAAGGAAGGGCTTTGTGCGTTGGGTTGGCTATGTGAGGGATGTCAGGTGTAAGGAGGGCTTGACTGGAGCAGAAGAAACTGGGATGTGATAACAACACTCACCAGGAAGGCTGTGTTAGTCGAGCAGCGTGTGGCTGTAGGTGACTCCATCTCCTGCCCAGGTTTATTCACGCTGATACCTGTTCCAACATCTTAATTTGCTCCCTCACTCGGATCTGTATGCTCTTCGCTCAGCTGCCATGACCTGCAGACAAGCTTGTTCTGTGTGCCTGCTCTGTCTGTTTTGCAACAGCTTTTCTCCCAGGCGAGGGCCTGCTCTTTGCTGGCGCCTTTGGCTCAGTGCCTCTGACCTTGGGTGGTAGATACTTTGAGTCGCTCTGGCATCTTTCCCACAGCAAATGGCGATTGTAAACAACAGTATAAGACAATGCTTGAAAATTTGAAGTGTTTTTTTTAAGGTGTTAGAAAGAAAACATTCATATGCTAGCCTTAGAAAAAGAGGAATTTCCCAGGTCATTGCATGAATATATTAGTCAGCTATTCTGAGTAATAGCAAGGAGGGCATTATGACTTATCTTCTGTAGATGTCATTATTTTGTAGAGAGACATTTGTAAATATTGTGTTCACTGAATTATACCAACTATATGACAATAGACCCTTCATTATTATGGACCCCATAGTGTGTGACATTAATATCCCTGTTTCTTTTAAGAGAAGATAGTATGTAAGCTGATGTATACAATGTCTAAAAATAAAATGCATATGGTGAATGTTAAAGATTGTTAAATTTAAAGAAATATTAAGATGCTAAAAAGAATATTGGAAACTGAGAGAAGCCAACACTGAATGGAAAATAGTGTAATCCCTTTTGTTGTTGTTGTTGCTGTTGTAGGAACTTGAGGATGGGGTTCCAGTTGAAATCATCCCATTTAGGCTTAAGATCTTATGCCAGAACTTCCAGGATGCCAGTCCTATCAGATGCTTCCTACATAATCATCACACTTCATTCTCATAAGAAATTTTATATAAACATTGTCAATGCTAATTTTCATTATTTTGAATGGCACAGAGACAGAAAAATAGAGAGTTACAAAGAGACATAGAAAGATCTCCCATCCATTGATTCAATTTCCAAATGCCAGCAAAAGCCGGGGCTGGGTTATCCCAATCCAGGCATCCAGAACTCCATCCAAGTCTCATAAGAGGGTGGAGGGCACCCAAATACTGGAGCCATCATCTGTCACCTTTCAGGGTTCTGGAAGTGGATTAGAAGCACAGGAGCTGGATCTTACACCAGGCACTGTGATACGGGAAGCAGATATCACAAATGATGACTTAATGCCTGAAACAAACATTTGTACCATTTAATATAAACTTTACGTTACTCCTGGGGGTAGGTGCTAATATGGTCTTTAAGAAGTTACTGGATTGTCATAGAAAGGGCCTCCATTTGCTTGCAAGATGGCTAGATAGTATTGGCTCCATAGGTAATATATTTAAGCTTCTATGTAAGACTCTAATAGAGTCAGGATTTCAATCTGGGAAGAAGTAAGACTGCTCCAATGGAACTGAGCTCAAGTGAGATTATACAAAAGAGAAACCATGTTGAACATTAGTAATGGGAGACCAGGTCAGGGCTCCATAGGATAAGATGGAGAAAACAGTGGCATTTTTTACTGTTGTATAGATTGTGTGTGTGTGTGTGTGTGTGTGTGTGTGTGTGTGTGTGTGTGTGTGTGGCTTTGAAGCTAGGATCACTTCTTATCACTGGTCAGTTAGACATGGAACAGATCAATCAAAACCAGAGAAAAACAATAGGCAGATCGGCCGATACAATGGTTCAATGTGAATGGTTCAATGTGTTTTCAAATCTTTGCTTTCATGGGAATTCCCTTGCCCGATTAACTCTCACAGCTCAGGTGTCAGAGATGGCTTGTGTTTCGCTTGGTTGAGTCAGTACTTCCTTCAGCTGATCTGCTCATTGTATTGCGAGAGACATGCTCTCTCCTGAAGCTGCTGGTGATTGTCCTGGCAGCCAGAACCCTAGGGACTCACTGGACTATTGCAGTCTGATTCACTCTCTAGGACCAAGAATGAAATTTCCACAATGGGCTTGAGGACAAACTTTCATCCAAAGGATTGGCTAAAGTTCTAGCAAGGAATGGTGGACGTCTCAATGACAGCAGGGTCTCAGCTTTGGTCCTCGGAATTACAGCTTTGTCATTTTGATAGGCATCAGAATTCCCACACAGAAGGCAGAAACCCAGCAGCGCATGCACTGCGCTGTGCACTGTTCGTTTGCCTGGGTAGCAAGTAGGTGACTGTGAGCACAACCTTCTGGAAAAGGATAATACTGCATGACCAAATGCAAGGAGAATAAAGGACACATGGCAAATGAATTGGAAAAAAAATTAAAAACTTTACAAAGTGCTTTCACATACAGTTTCACATAATTCTCACAACAACCCTGTGAGGTAGGTACAGTGTATAATGTTTTAGTTTTTATTTTGCAAACAAAAACACCAAAAACCAGAGAGTTTAAGTGACTTGCCCATAGTTCTCATAAGTGCCAGGACCCAAGACATGTCTTTCAGCCTCACAGGCTGGATTTCATTGACAAACAAGTGCCGTGTGAGGGTTACCAGTGTGGTGACAAAGGGGAGTGACTAATCAGGCAGACATCTATGTTTGAAAGCCAGTTGGTTTAGAAACAATTCATTAATAGCCAGAATCCATCGGTTCTCTGCAGGGGTTCCATAGTGGGCTACTTCCAGTCAGGTTTCCCTTTTGGGTTGCTTTGACACATCGGAAGATTATCTTTGAGCTGCTCCTGGGTTCCTAGGGTTGTTGAGGAACAAGGATGAAGAAATTCTCTTTGTACCTCTTACATTGTTCTAGCACACATCAGGCTGTTTCATTGTCTGGCTTACTCATTGCATTGTAAATTTCTTGGGGCAAAGACTGACTTCTTCATCATTTTATTCTTAAGATTTAATATAGGGTTTGGCACATGGTATGTCCTCAAAAAAAAAAAAAAACAACTTGGTTCAATTCTCGAAGTGTTTCATGTGCTACTTCTTGTTTTTCGCTTCTAAGAGATGATTTGTGTTGAGGAGGTATTAGAGTGAACGTGAATGGGTATAAGGAAAGCTCCGTTATCTTGGTAGAGGATAGGATACACAGGCACTGTAATTCCAGGGTGTTATCTCATGATCCAAGTGACACTTGTTTACAATGACAAATCTACTAAGTGTAGAGGTTCTACACCAGCCAAGAATCCATGCAAACGTAATGTTAACTTGCTTCTCAAGATAAAGGCAACATCCCTTGACGTAAAGGAAAGCAAATTATGTTGGTAAATAAAAAGATAGCATGTTAGTAGTATGGAGAGGAATCTGGGATAAAAATCTCCGAACATGATTCGCTGATGAGGGAGTGAAGGCTGGAAGAGGCTCCTGTCTCTATCTAGTTGAATTCTGCCAAGGCACATTTTCCTTGGTCCCCCATATCTCCCTGGATCCTTGGCCACTGGAAATCCCAAGATGCAGAGTTGAGATTGTGGTGAGTCTTGAACAGGTGCAGCTGAGGACAAAGCTGCTGTGTCTCAGGCTTGGACCTCAGGGTGAGTGCTCTTCATCAGGACACACAGGTAAGAAATCCACTGCATAGACACATCCTCGAAAGGTGGGTGTCCTGGCATAGGCAAGACCCATGACTTGCGATTGAAAGCAGCCATCCTTTCGTCACTCTACCACAGTTGGATTACAGCAGGGATCTCTAGGTGTCACAGCCTAGTGAATTCAGCTTCCTTGGACTGAATAGCAGTTTAAACGTAGGGGCTAGTCCATCAGCTCACCAGTTTTGATTACAGGATCTAATAGTCCTGAAAGCAGTAAGTGGGAAAGAATCAGCATCTCTGGTGCTGGTAGAGGTTATGGGTCATCTAGAGGTCCTCCTAGCTGAGATGATTGTGGCAGGCTGTGACTGGATGTTTGGCCTCTCCAAGTGTTACTGGCAAGTTTCAAACAAGGCCTTAATGGCCAAGCATTCCTTCCTTCAGGTATTGTAGTAGTTTCATTCTGTAGAGATGACGCCTGCAGGAAGACAAAGCACAAGATCACACCAAGATGGAGATTAGACAAGATGTGATTTTCCATGGACCTATCACTGCTGAGAAGGCTCCACCTCCAGTGTTCATTGTAGGTAAGGTGGAGCATGATGACAGCTATTGAAATCTGCCACTTAGGGCTTTGTAGGTTTTCTGGACCCCATGCAACCATAATGGGTGCTTGTTTGCTAGACTCTGTTTCAAGGAGAACTTTGAAAATTAAACCAGGACTCAGGATACAACGGTAGTTTTGATCAAATAAGATGTTGGTTTTCTTCACCAGAAAATAAAATCATTATTGCTTTGACATGGCGAGTGTTCTATCAAAGCTGATCTTGATACAAGATCATAGGTCCTGTTTCCTTAGAACTTGAATATCAGATGCTGATCTGACATTGGCTTCAGACCATGCCTAACTGTACAACATTAATGATTAGTAAAAAATAAATCTTTCTGAGTTGTACTCACTAATAAATTTGATACTGTTAAATTTATTTACCCCACCCAGTTAAATATATGCTCTTAAATAAGGAACTTCTCTTTCTTCAAGCCCAAAGAACAGGCGTTGTATTTCCACAATCAAATACTGGAATCATAAAACTTTAGGTCCATAGAAAAAGCCTTGAACATGGGTCCATGAACTTTCAGTTTGGCTAGGCTCGGAGGGCGTCCACGTGATGCTTACCTCAGTGTTCTTGTCAGAAGAACTTGTGCATAGATTTCAGGTTTATCAAAAATCTTTGCTAATATGAGATTAAAGAAGATGGAGTGTTTCATACAGAGTTAGTGGGTAGATGCTATTTGTCAGTTAACTGGATTAAATGACCAGTTAGTTCAGTAGTACAAATGGGTTCGATGGGCTAAATGTACGAATCTGTCCGAAAGGCCTTGGACTACATCATATGAACTTGGTGAACACTAATTTCCCAAACAAGGGACCAGGAAAACAGTGTGTAATAATTACTTATCTTCAAGACTTATGTGCTATGTTCTAAAGGCTCTTAGAAGTTATCTATTGAATATAGTAATTTGATTATACTGTGTTCCCAACATTTCAACATGGTGTTTCCAACATTTCAACATGGTGTTAAGTTTTAGAGTAATTTTTACTGATGGTTTATAGAACAAGTGCTATCATAAACACACTTTAAGGAATTCTGGACTGGCAAAAAAATGTGCTGAACTATTGTTAGAAATTTACATTCTTTTTTTCAAAATAATAAAAACAAATTCAGCAATTACTAATTATATTGAAAGGAAGCCAGATACTTTGGAAAATAGGCAAGAGTTATGTGATATGAATTCTGCTTCTAATAGACTTATGACATGGTTAAGAACATGTGTCTGTCATACATTAAGCAATATCAAACATCCAAAGAGTCCATAAAACCAAATGTGAAGGTAGCTTATTCAAGCTCATGTGCTATAGGCTGTTCAAGTTATAGCTAATAGATTAACATTACTATGCTAATAGGCCTAGCAGCTCCAGAGAGAAAGAGATAAAACAGTAGAATAATGAAAAAGAACTCATGGAAGAAATAGGGCTGGTTTTTTGGGCTGGCTGTGATTTTGCAAGATTGAAGGCATTTTTAACTGAGGACAAAAATACGCAACCTTTACGGTCTTACCGTTCTTACAAGCAGGCGGTAGGAAGCAAAATAATACTTTATTATGTGGCAATCACTGAATTCTAATATCTAGAGGCCTTCCCGTCCAAGAACAGAATTGTCCAACAGTAAAATTCTTTTGTATTTGTTTTCACTTCAATTAGAGATCTCATTTGGTGTATTATAACCTGTTGTTGGATTGATGCCTGTGATAGTCTCATTGATGGAAGGGGAAATATTTTACTTACTTTTTTTTTAATCCTTGAAATCAAGCAACTTTGTACCTGAATCATTGGGCCCGTGATAGTCCCTCAATAGATATTTGTTGACTATTTGAAGGAATCGGTGGAAAAATTGTAAGGTAGAAAACACCAACCAGTATTTTGCATCAGTGAATAATGAATGGACTAAACAGCACTAGAATGCAAAGCCATTGCAAACCAGGTGGGAGAGTAAGAAGGAGGAGATCACTGCAGATTTTTAATAGCAGTGGATGGAACTGTGAAAGCATTTTTTTTTTTGAAAAAAGTATGTATTTTTTATAATTGGAAGGGCAAATTTACAGAGAGAAGGAGAGACAGAGAGAAAGATCTGCATTCTGTTGTTCACTCCCCGAGTGACTGCAACAGCCAGAGCTGAGCCAATCCGAAGCCAGGAGCCAGGGGCTTCTTCTGGGTCTCCCATGCAGTGCAGAATCCCAAGGCTTTGGGTTATCCTACACTGCTTTCCCAGGCCACTAGCAGGGAGCTGGACAGGAAGGGGAACAGCTAGAACATGAACCGGCACCTATATGGGATCCCAGCTTGGGCAAGGCAAAAATGTTTGCCACTAAGCCATCACACCAGGCCCCAAAGCTTTGTTTTTGAAACATCACAAAGTTGGAGTTAATATGAATCAACAATCAACTGAAATCATTGATAAAGCAATTTTGATTTGTAAAAATGAGGGGACAGAACCAAGTTTGAGGCTCCCAAGGGGAAAAAAGAACAAATGTCAAGTCTGTTGGTCTCCAGAGCTGACTGAAAACAAATGATCATGGAGTAGCACAAATCAAAGATTATTTAAGATTTAAGAGTAATGATGGAAATTTACTAAATGAGTGGGCATTTACTCAGGGAAATTTGGTTCGGCCTCACACTTAATCTCATCTATTCCCCCAAAGAATTGTAGGCAATGAGAAGGATTATCATATCAATGTTGTTGACAAGAAAGTAGAGGTTTTGGATTAAGAAATGTGCTCAGGTTCACCCTGCTAGGCAGTGGCAGTGTTGGGGTTGGAAATAGTTCCATCTACTCCAGTGCTAATTCTCTTCATCCAGTAAATCCTAGGGACTGAGTACATGGTTTTCCCTTTAAGTGATACAAACATCCAGAAGAAGAGATTGAGTTTGGATATTTGGATATTTGGATCATGAAGTATGTTCTTGAAAAAGACAAGTCTTATATCTTTAATAGCTCTTAAGATGATTTAATAACGAGCTTTCCAATAATCTAAGGATATATTATTTACAATAAAGCCACATTAGTCTTACGGAAGAGGACAGTACTACCTGAGGAAAGCTGGGACCCACATAAGGTGGCAGGAGGCAGTTCTACCTGCTAAACCAGAGCACCAGCCCAGGGCCACACACATTCTGTGATGGGCTTTTCTTCCTTTCTCTGCTACCTTGTTGATGATACCACAGTTCTACATCCAGGAGACATCATTCCTGGGATTGGATGCAGGGCGATGGTGGTTGTGCTTTGTTCTGTTTTTGTTTTTAATCTTTAAGGCAATCTTATGGGTGCTTTTACCATTGTTGAATTTGCACTGTTGATTTTTAAATGTTTATTTACTTGTAATGCATAGTGTTAGAGAGGGATATATACACATATGCTCACAGAGGGAGGGAGGAAGAATGGGAGAGTGAAGAAAGGAGAAAATGAGACAGAGCGAGGGAGGCAGGGGGACAGAGAGAGAGAGAGAGAGAGAGAGAGAGAGAGAGAGAGAAGGAGAATGAAAATACGAATCTTGGATCCGGCTGAAGCAGGAGGCAGGAACTCCACCCAGGTCTCCTGTGTGAACAGCAGGAACCCAAGTATTTGAGCCATCGCCTGCTGCCCCCCAGGCACATTAACAGGAAGCTGGCTCAGAGGCAGAACGCAGGTATCCTAACTAGTGACTTATCCAACTGTGCCACAACACCTGCGCCAGGCTTTGAATTGGCTTAAATATTAATCAAGAGGAGTACGCAAGAAAAAATAATCTACCGCATAAAGCCACATTGTGCATTTGTGTGGTTTGTTTGAAGGGAAAAAATTATTTGAGAATTATCAATAGTCAGAATGATCACTCACATAACATTTTTTTATCTCCTCTCTTTTTTTCTCTCATTCCAAATGAATTTTTGGAATCATCCTTTGTAGAAATTGTAGTGAAATGATGCAATTTTACCTTCATCTTACTGATATGCCACAGTAACAGAGTTTTGCATGTACTTCCCCAAATTATAAATTATTTGGATTTTTAATCATTGCATTTGCTTAAGAGAATGAAAGGAAATTAAAGTGGCAGAAAAGCCCGTCGTGACATTAAAGATTACTCTAGTTATGTAGAGCTGTGAAAATTCACTGCAAGTGGCATGGACCTGGAGACTCTGCCTTTCATTCCAGCCCTTTCGCAGATAAAACTGTGTGCAAGCAAGGCTGCTGGAGCAGGAGCTGCTTACCAGAGAGCCTGATGGCTGTCACAGCTGAATGCGCTCATGGAAAGTTTAGCTTTTACATGGAATGTCAATTTAAAAACACAGCACACAAAAATGATTGTTCTGGGGAATGTTTGCTAGTGGTTGTGAAGACAGAAAAGCAACATAAACACAGTAAAGAGAAAATCTATGGTAAAATAAACTAAATATTATATATACACATATGTATATGTACTATTGAGTTGCTGTGGTCGCAAACCAATATTAGCATGTTAGATTGTAACTTCCTCTGTGTTAGAAAAGAAAATTGAACTTGGCTATCCATGATAGTTATCTTGGATAACCAAAACTTGAGCGGAATCTCTAAGTGTGCCCCTTTTGTAATATTTATAAACAAGTCAAATAAAATAGTCTGTTTGATAGTCTTTCTCTTCTTTCTCTTTGAAAAAAAAATTTGTTTTTGCAATTTCATTGTATAGCAGTGACTATTAATTTAGTTAGCTTCAGCGTATCAGTGAAAGAGCATTGCACTGGCACTGCATGAAGGCCTGGCACTAGGCTTTCTGTCTCAAGGAAGTGTGTGCAGGCATTCCAGACCACGTGCCCATCGGCAGAGAGTAATTAAACACTGCATGAAGTCAGATTAGGGGACCATCACTTTTCAAAGTGGAAGAAGCATAGACTCAGAAAGCACATTTCTCATTCTTTTCGTTACTAGGACCATTTACAACAGAATTATGTTTTTTATTTATCATACAGAATGTATATTTTGCTGATCCTCTTTGACCATCAACTTTTTTTTTTTTGGCCTGGAAAAACTAAAGATGTACCAAACATTTTTACAAGAACAAGCTGAAATCTTACATGCTTTATTCTAACTCCAGAAAGTACAATATAAATATGACAGCAAAGATGTTGAAGCAAATGCACACTTAGAAGATTTTGGTATCAATAGCGGAGATGAGTGAAATGAAAAGCATGCGAAATTTATTTACTTGGGCTTTTTAGTCTGTGTTATGAAATCTTTTCTTCTTTATTCTCAGGAGTGATATCTCATGAAATATGTTCCTTTTTATGTACAATAAACTACACACACACACACATTCTCACACACAGAGTCAAAGTCAACGGCAGTGGGTGGTTTATGTCAGGGTTGGTTTTGACGTCCCTCTCCCAGAACAAGATAAATGTAAGTGATGAAGAACTCCTGGGGTTGGCTGAACTCATTTTGTATTCAACACTCTCCCTGCCCCTCTCTCATCTCTTTCTCTCTCTCTCTTTGTATGTTCCAGCCTACTTGAGTTTCTTTTTTCTTTTGTAGAACTTGGTTCTTTTGATGTGGTTCAGGGCACGCCCTTCAGCAAAGAGAACTTCCCAGGAATCGGAAACATAAGCGCACAGGTCTGAAATAGCCACTGTATAATAGCCAGCAAACCTCAGACCCAGGACTGGCTTTGCTTGCTCCCTAGAAAATACCAGCCACAGAGGAGTGGGACAAACATGCAATGTGCTCTCCATTTAGGGAAATCCACTCTAATTGCAAAGGAGGCATTTGGTGAAATTTTTAAACCTGGATTGTGACTATGTGGTTGATTTAACTTAAGATATGCTTATATTATTCATGCAGATATTTAACAGTTGAGCTAAATTTCCCCTACAATTATGAATTAGTTTGTCTGTTTCACTATTGTTTTGGCTTCATCAGATCTGAGATGTTCAGTAGCACACAATCCTTAGTTTTCCTCTTTCTTATCATGATTCCCATCCAAAAATGACGGGAGAAAGTGCCATGCTTGACCTCTTTACAAAGGTGAGAGAAAGGCTGTTGTCAGTATTGTAAAACCACTGTTAGAAGGTGAAGTCTAAATTATTAATAGAAAGATGAGAAAGGAGTTAATTATTTTATATCCAATGTCAGTATTTTTAATTTCACACATTTAAAATTTTTAATAAAATATGTGTTACTTAAAATATCTGTTTACTCACATACCATACTTTATGTGACAAATCTTTCAGGACTAAGTCACTGAATTAGACCTTGGAACTGAAAGTAAAGCAGAAAATAAGGGAAAATTAAGTTTACATACATACAAACTTATTCACCTTAAAACCATCAATTGAACTATGTTTTAAATAACAGTTGAATTTGATGTTTGCAACGTCTCTAAAGAATATGTTTTACTTTAGAAACCAAAGCAATTAGAAAAGCAGATTTAACTAGAAATTTAGTGATTATGTGGTTTGTTTTATTGACTTAGGAAACCCATAGCTCATACTGAGTTAGAAATCTGTATAAATTAGATGTGCTGTTTACCTTTGTACAAATAACTGAATTCTCTCTCATTTACAAATATTGCTAAGCGAATTGAAAACTAATGTGCCATTAGCTGAATAATAGAGTTGGTAAAAACCACAAATTTGACCAGCCAATAGTTGATTACTTTTGATTAAATTTAACTTAGTTTGGTAATTCTATGGAGCTAAATATGGGCTTGTGCCAACAATATTACCTATTAACTCCTAGGAAATAATTAATAGCATCACTGAATATCATACAATATTTTTGACTGTATTTTCTTGTTTGGGAACAATTCAATCAATTCATTCCAACAACTTTTTATAATTCTAGTCTTTATGTCCTCATCTTAGAAAGTAAAATAGTTATTTTAAGCAATAATATTTGAGGATTATTTTAAACAAATCAGGAATAATCATAAAATAACTTTTATGGTCATGTTTCTTGAGTTCTTTCTATATGTTGCTGGGTTTCGGTTTACATATATAAATATAAATATCAGAAAAATATGTCTGATAGTTGTAAAAGTGGGGAATTCACTTGACCCGTTTCAATGCTGTCTAGAAGGATGAATGAAGGCATTTTTAATTTAAAAAGCAAATCCTTACTACACACAAAACCACAGAGGAATTTAAAAGATGTCTATGTTTTTCTGGTGTAAGCAAGAATCCTTTTGCTTTTGTCAAGGTTATATAACATTTCTAGAAATCCGGTTTTTTAATTGTCGCATCTCAACTTGGATAAGGTTCACAGGTGTGTGTCAGGCATTGCAACACTCCACAGCTTTAAGGCAGCGCAGCAGCAGCTGCCCTCAGCAGGGCATACCCATCCTTATTTAGGGAAGTCAGCAGAAGGCATCACTCCACAGGAGCCCCATTCTCCCCGGGAGGCCTGCCGTCACACTGCAACATGCTGATTGTAGTGTCACATCCTTTACTTGTGCTAGAAAGCAGGCCTTGCTGTAACTGCTGCAGTGTTTGCCTCTTCCTTCTCTCTGTATGGCTCTATCCTTACTCCACAAAACTGTGAAGAGAAGTAGCAGCTTAGCTCACAGACGCTCCCTAGGTTAAAGCGCCGAAAACACAGGTACATTCAGTCGTAAAAATATGCAAAATCTAAGAGAAATTCAGCCTTTTTGAAGTGAATGAGTTCTAGAACATTTATTTAATGACTTAAAGTAAGGTTTCTTTCATTTCTCATTGATAGTTGCTTATAGCCATGTTAACGGAAATCATCTCAGAAAACACATTCTGATAATTTACTCAAGTATTTTTCTTAAGCAAAAAGAAAAAAGCATAGAAATTGGATTAGAAACTAATTGAATTCAATTGGATTTTCAATTAAGTTTTTTAGCAAAGAATGGAAGGATACACTTCAGATAGCACATCTGGCAAAACAGTGCTTCTCTCTGCGAATCTTTCTTTCAAGTAAAAAAAAAAATAAATTAAATGTTGACTTATTACCTTTACTGACTAACTATATCAGGCAAGGACAGTCTCCATGTCACTGATAGCAAGTGGGCAAAACTTGCACGATAATTATTCAATGTTTCAGTTATTCACTAGCTCCTAACAGTTTTATTTCTCTTTATCTAATATATACAGTCACCTAACTTTATTAATGCTGTGTGTTCTTTTGTTTCTATGTCCTTAAAAACTTTTTTATTTTTTTGAAAGGCAGACTCTACAGATAGAGCAAGAGAGGGAGACAGAAAGATTGAGTGATCTTTCATCTGCTGGTTTACTCTCTACATTTGATCCAAAACAAGGAGCCAGAAGCTTCTTCTGGGACTTCCATCTGGGTAACAGTGGGCAAGCACTTAGGCCATCTTCTGCAGCTTTCCCAAGGTACATTCCCAGGGAGCTGGATTGCAAGTGGAGCAGCAGGGCTCCAGTTTGTGCTTATATGGGATGTCAGCACCACAGGGAATAGCTTCTACCCCTGGGTCGTAATGCAGGTCCCTTATTTCCATTTCATGCACTTGTACCTAAACAATGTCTAAAAAGACGGCAACAATGGGCTAATATTTTATCAAATTTCCCCTTGTACTCATGTCTAAATTTTTGGAGACTTTAGAAATCATTTGTCCCAGTGGTCTAATTTAACAGAGGCAGCAGTATTGAGGAATGTTTGTGCCTTCTGTCACTCAGATCTTGGAACAGAGAAGACCCCCCAGTAAGATGTATTTACCAGGGATATCAATGAGGTGGCAGAAGAACAAGTACCAGGGTACTTCACAAAGTTCAAGAAAAGCAGATTTAAAAGATAATGTTGGTTTTTTGTTTTTGTTTTTGTTTGCTGTAGGAAAAAATTGAAATCCACAGATAGAAGATTTAAAAAGTTGATGAATCATGCACCTTTTGGAAAATCTAAGCATGGATTTCATTTTTTTTTTTGGACTAAAATAAACATCCTTGAATTCTATTTTCCACAAAGTTTTTGAAGTGTTCTCCTGGGATACACTGCATGATAATGTGTTATTGATAACAAAATCCTTTTCTAAGTGCATAGCCATGACCACTGTGTGAGGTAGGAATTACTCATAAGTTGTGGTAATTGTAAACATGACTTCATAGGAAGAAGAGTTGAGGTTGAGGATTTTTCAAATGTTATGGGAAAACTGAAATTTTTGCTTAAATTAATTAATTACTTTGAAAGTCATAGTGGCAGAGACAGAGAGAGAAAGAGATCTTTCATTTGCTGGCTTACTCCCCAGATGGTTGCAACAACCAGGATGGGGCCAGCTGGAAGCTGAGCCAGGAACTTCATCTGGATTTCCCAAATGGGTGTGGAGGCCCCAGTACTTGGGCCATCTTCCACTACTTTCCTCAGGTCTTTAGCAGCAAGCTGGATCAGAAGTGGAGCAGCTATGATGTCACCAGTAACAGTTTTACTTGCTATTCCACAACACTGGCCCTAGAAGCTAAGATTGGAATTCCTATTTTCCAAGTCTTGTAGAACTGCCATAGTTCCAATCTACCTCTCACTTGTTTGTCTGCCTTGCCTTTATTCACTTCTGCACTGTGAAAAGTATGGACTGGAGTTTTCTTTGGAAGCCCAGTATGCTTGGGTCATGAAGGCACTCAACAAATGGCTGGCCACACAAACCCAGGCCTCCAGTTTTCAGGTCCAGCTCCTTGGGCCACAGCCAAGCTCCAATCTGAGTGTGGGAAGTGATATTTGGGAAGGAACAAGCCTGCAATCTTTGAGGTATGGAGATGCTTCCAACCATGAAGGCTAGCAGAACTTTTTCTGTGTTGGCAGCTAGAGACTGATGCAATTGCTACAGATGCACTGATTAGCAGGTGTCTTGAAAAATTACACTTAGATTTCAGCAAGTCAGGGAATTTAATCAGTCATTACTGAGGTCCTCTTTCGAGCACCCCGAGGATAGGTACCCTCCCATGGAGGAAGACAAGATTTGCGGGCAAAGCACCTCAATGTCTGGTGTAGGGCAGGTAGAAAAATCGCAAAAAAAAAAAAAAATCAAACCCAAGTGAATATTGCTCCTACAACAAATGCTTTTCTGAGAAAATGCAGCAGCCAACCCCATGATGAGACTGCCATGGCTGACTGGCAGGAGATTCCCCAGGGGGTAACCTCCCCATCCTTGGGGTCCTGGTGATCCCTGGGATGTGCTTTTCTGCACAACTGTGGATAGGCAGCTCTGTATTTGCTCCCAAATATGTTACAAGGTCTTTATCCAGGAGCAACACCATTAGAGCTTCTAGTGAAAGTTTTGTTGAAAAACATACATTAGATGTGCAATTTTCCTCAACATAAAACCTAAAAAATTCAGTGTCTACTTTGACATATCAGTGTATTTTTACCAATCATGTAATAACACATTGGATTTAGGAGGCAGATGGCTAGTGCAGAAGTTAAGCCATCAGTTGAGACACACACTATAGAGTATCTTGGGTCAGTTCAATGCCTCACTCGGGTTCCTGACTCCAACTCTCTACTTTTGTAGATTCTTGGAAATGGCAGTGAGGGCTCAAGTGATTGCCTTGACCTGAGTTATTAGCACTTGGCTCAGCCCTGATTGTTGCAGGCTTTGGGGAGTGAAAAAGCATATGGAATCTCTCTTTCTCTCAATCTGTCTCTCTCTCCTTCTCTTTTTCTCTCTCTCTCCCTCTCTTCCGCTTTCTCTCTCTGTGCTGTGCAAATTACAAGCATCTGTTAGATATGCATTACTGCTTCATGAGCCCTACCAGTATCTGCTCAAATATTTCTGTCCCTTCCCTATCATCTACTTTCTTTTCCTTGCACCTGTTCCACTGTCTGTCACTTAGTTCTTGATGAGGGCAGACTCCTTTGACAACCTTCAATCTTCCTGCACCCTGGCGGAGTATGATTCTATATACACTCCTCCACGGAGGGGCAGCAGAGACTGTGGACAAAGTGGGATAGCATTCCTGGGATCACGGCGCTAACCACACACTTTGAGTCAATCAGAAACCATACTAGTTGGGTGGGCCTGACCTGACCAGGTGAGCCCTTACAAGAGACTGAGCTCTTTCTAACACCCTAAAATAGTCTCAGCCAGGAAGGGAGCCATGGCAAAGCCACCTGAAAAGGAATTCCAAGTGACCAACAGCTGGCCTGAGAGCAGGGACAGCTGTCCCACTGCCATGGGGAACTGAATTTTCACAACCCCATGAATTTGGCAGAGAATCTCCAGTAGAGACCCCAAGTAGATAACCAACTTGGTTCCCTCCCCGCCCTCCCTCCATCTTGTCAGCACCTGCGCATGTAACATTCCTGCCTCATACCCCACCACATGCGATCTTCACATGACCTGTATGCTGAGAAAGCACTCACTCTCCAGAGCTTCCCAGACAGTAACACACACTTACACCTGTATAAATCCCACTGTTCTCATAGTTCAAGGCTAACAGTATATTGAAAAGCCAAGATGAAACCTATATTTACCTGGTTATAAAAGAGATAATATAAATAAAAATAGTCTGTACCTGAAATATCACCTTACTTGAAATATTATACCAGTTAAGAAAGGCAAATTTGAGATATTGCATTATTATGGATTTATTGATATTTCTAAATAGGTGCCATGTTGATTTTTAAATGATAGGAGTTTGTCTTTATATTGTTAGATTTCAGTTGATTTCTTGTATCTTAAAGTTTGTGCATAATGAAAACCTGTCACCAAAGTGCAAAATAAGTGATACATATGGCTCCTTAGTATAAATGTAAACATATAAAATCTATACACACAGTACATGTATTACATACACAGTCGCATATGATTGATTTCATAATGCTTCTACGAGTCTCTTAAACTTACTGTAATCTCCTGAAAATGTTTTTTTTTAAGAAACTCACCTTAATTTAAATCTGTTCCTCTTACAGTCATGACACTATATGGTAATGCAATAAAATGAAAAGAGGAAAAGTAATTTTTAAGTGATGCTAAATCTGCAAATACGATTTTGCTCATTGTCTCTTTTAAATATTTCTATCTATGCTAAAATAATCTTTCATATAAAAAATAAGTTCCTCAGGTTTGAAATGCAATAAGAACTTAGGGATTGGCTGGGATCCAGTGGGTCTTAAGTTTGTTTTCTAGCCATTACGGGTTGTAAGGCTCGGTACTTTGCAGGAGTTGGTAAAGACAATGAATTGCGGAATGTGAAAATGAGGAGTGCTTCTCAAGTTCTCACAGTCTCCTGAGGCTTCCATTCGTGAAGAATATCCTAATAGAACAAGAGGTGCAAGGAAGGGAGGGGGACGGGGCAAAACAGGGGAAAAAAAAAAAAGAAACCAGCCAGGCACGATTTATTCCTGAGGGGAGTAATGTTACTTAATTGCAGCCTCATTATGCAAAACAAAACAAACATTATCTGCAAGATGGCAAAGTCGGCCCCAGTGCAACCTAAGTCAAGACGGGGTAGCGTGCTGCAGGGGGAAGTGCGTGCCTGCCGTGCAGCTTTGAAGGGTGTGAGCCGCACGACCCCCATCCCCAGGCAGAAGACAACTCCCAACAGACTCATTTGCTATGAAGGATGAGATGTGGAGGTGCAGTGGCGCCTGGGTCTCTGCCTCTCCACGGCTCCTTTCCCCAAGTCGTTCTGGTGGGTTTTTGTGTCCCAAAGTTGTCCCTTTGCAAACAACAGGTTGAATATTGTAGGTGTGGGTTATGAAAGTGTCCCCGGGACAATGGCAGTCTGTGTCCCATTTGTAACGCTTGGATTAATCTTTGGAAAGTGCACACAAAATGTGACATGATGTTGGCTTCCAACATTATTCAGTCTGCATAGCAGCAAATCCTGCCCTGTCTCCCTGGAAATAAAACTCCATAGACGTACCCCTGCCTTCTGAAAGAAACCGGTCACTGATGCTCAAGGTCAGGGACACCCTGGTAGAATTGTGCTTTGCAGTTTTGCTTTTCAGTTTGGGAAAAAACTTCTGCTGCGGACAAATTATATTCTCTCGTCTCATTTACCTTCATCTCTCTGAAGAAAGGCTGCCATCAAGTAAAGCTTATTATTGTTGTTGTTGTTAATATTTTCCTACAGAAGGGAGACTTAAGAAAGCCTTTAGCTTTTAAGGAGAATTTCATATTAAGGTAGGATCCTTATCTAAGACTGGTCCCTTACCGTTATCGTTTTATTTTTCTGTTTTCCTGAGTTGGCAAAACAGCACATGTCAGCGAGGCAGGACCAGAGTGAGTTGACTGCATTGCCTGCTTGTTGGCATCTACCGGTGCAGCCTGGGAACCCCTGAGGCTTCACTGTACCTTACGGCATGTTAGAAACTTCTGGTAGTCTCTTGCTCACCTGAGAACTAAGGGCGTGGTGAAACTTGGGGTGGAGTTCTCTCACACTGGTTCTAAGTGCACCCTAGCATCACCACTATGGAAGACGGACCAGGATCATGAAGAAGAGGAGCGATCCCTTCAGCCAGAGCCAGCCCAGCCTGAGGGTCGGGGCTCCCACAGAGCTAAGATGGAAAATTCTTTCAATGAATACCAACTGCTCACACTGGAGAAATAGAAAGCTGTCTAACTTAAAATGGAATTAGAAAGCAAAAGAAATGCATAAGCCAAGCCGTAGTTGTGGAACAGTGATTTGCCATTATCTATGTATGTATTTATTTTATCTCAGAGAAGTAGGGCATCTGTGGAGTAGGGGAACAGTGGCCCCCAGAGTCTTTGGTGGACAGATCTTACACAGCTTTTGGGGTAGATGGATTAAAACAAGCAAGCCGTGCTCTTCAGCTCAGTGGTTAAGAAGCCCTCAGCTTTGTCAGAGTATTTGGGCTCACACCCTCCTCGGGCTTCTGATGTAAATTCCTGGTAATTCTCGCCCTGGGAGGCAGGAACAGTTGGATTTCGAGTAATTGGAATTTTTTTTTTTTGCTGTCCAGGAGAAACCTGGATTGCCGGTCTTAGTTTTGGGCTTTGGCGCGGTCCAGTTCCAGCTGGTGTCTGGCATTTGGGGTAAAAATAAGTGGATGGAAAACTTGATCTCTTTCCCTCATTTTCTTTTTATTTTTATGATAAAATGTAAAAAGAAAAAAACCCCACCAAAATAAATTGAATGTTTGGCTTTTGCTCTAGAACATGCATGGCTGCGTTCATATCCTTCATTTGCTACCCTTTAACACAGTAAATTACATACATTTTAAATCACGAAATAAATCTATATTTGAAACACTGCTTTAATTTATGTGCCATGGTGAGAATTAGTAGAAGGCCTTTTGTTTGCAAAAGAACATAGTTTACATAGGAAAAAATACATTAAGAAAGTGGTTCCAGGAGTGGGCCTTGAGGAGCAGGGCTGGAGCCACTGCGTGGCAGGTTCACATCCCACTCCAGTCCCAGTTGCTCTGCTTTTAATCCAGCTTCCTGCTACCTCACCCTGCGAGGCAAAAGGTGATGGTTCAAGTGGTCCCTGCCACCTATGTGGGATACCTGTGTGGGGTTCAGGGCTCCTGGCTATGGCCTGGCCCATCGCTAGCATTTGGAATATGAACTAGTATGCAAGTGTGTTCTAATCTCTCTTTCTGTTACTGTACCTTTCAGGTAGATTAAAAGAGATAGACTTTTTTTCTTTAAATGGTGCAGAAGTCTGTGGCTACATTGAACATAAAGTGATCATGATTTTTATAGAACATTTAGAAAAAAAAATCCACAGAAGCTGAAGTTGAGTGCTTTGCCGGACCCACGTGGGGCAGTAGCTATGAGAGCAGATGGAGCAGCTGACGCCTCCAGCTGAGCTGCTTTTGAAGGAGCAGGACTGCTCCCCTCCTCGCCTTGCTCACCAAGGAACATATTCCAAGTGGGCCTGCACTATGGGTGGCCAGATCGCTCCTCACTGCTTTATGATGTCTTTCTCCCCAGCCTTCTTTGCTTCTATGCCACCAGTGTCTGTTTAGACTTGGAATTCCAATAGTTCCATTAATTTGCTTATTCAGAATTAGAGATGTGGTGGGGTTCTACAGCCGGATTTTTTTTTTTTTTGTTCAAGATTAGCCAAAGAGAAAAGGAGACTATGGAAGGTCAAGTAGAGGGGGAAGACAATGGCCCAACTTGTAATCAGCTAACTCAGTTTTTGTTGTGGAGATGTAAGTTAGAGTCAACCCAGACTTTACAGAAGGCAGGTGCCTGACGGGATCGACAGAGTACATAAAGGGCAGGTGCTGGGGACTCTGAGGGGCAGGGCTGCCGGGCACCTGCGTCATCACACTGACCTTCGGCAGGAACAAACACTCTCTCCAGAAGCACTGAGACAGTTAGAGCAAGGAGTGGGTTTAAAACCAAGCGGACTCATACTGGCACAGCTTTTGTTTCTCAAAATCTGGGCAGTGGGTTGCATGTTAGAGATATTGGAAGACTGAAGTTAGAAATTATGGAAATAGTATGGACAACATTAAGCGCATCTAACTTCGTGGATTAAGAAAGCAACAATGACACCTACTGGGTTTGATTACTGTTAAAAAAAAAAAAAGGAGGGATAGGGTCTGCTTAGTCATTTCCTTTTCAAAAGAAAGCTCAGATCACACAAAATGGAGAGCTCAGCGTAGAGCTGGAGGGGAAATCTCCACAAATGGTACCACAGTGCCACCATCTGGTTTCCCAAAAGACAACAGGGAGTCAAGGTCCAGAGGACAAAAGTCAGGGTTTTTGGAGAAAGGCAAGGAAGCTGGGCTGTGTGTTTGTCATATCTTTAGTTAACACAGAATGTTCGTGGCGCAGAAGCTGCCTCAATCTTCTGATTCTATTTTAATTAGAAAAATAAACATTTTTTTGGCGGGGCGGATAAAACCTTAAGAAAGTGCAGATCTCTTCAAAACTGAAGGAAAATCTTCTGTGTTCTTGTTGAAAGAAAACGTGCTTGTTCATTAGCTTTAAAACCCTATTACTGTTTTACTGACCGGCTGATAGAACTTGTGTAAACAGGCGGGGCTCTCTCAGCCGGCCCGGGGACAGGAGCAGCAGGTCAGCTTGCCACAGCTGGTCAGTGCAGAGTTCAAGACCTGAACGAAAGACCGACAGGTGGCGCTGCAGACACACCTGCTTTGACACGCAGCATGGAAGGCATTTTACCCTTTGGGTGTCTAGAATTCAAATGTTTCTGCTGCAGTTTTACAAGATTGTCCAAAATCATCAAGGGACAGGATGTCCAATGCGTGTATTTTCACTAATACAGCTCTCTCAACAAAGGTCTTTCAGAAGTGGCTAAAGGATCAAATGGTGGTTTTTAACCATGTCTTGTACTCTTGTAGCATCTAGTCATTCTTCCGCTACCCTGAGATGTCAGGGTAGCTCTGTCCTGAGCCGACTGTGAGCAGGGAGCTGTAGCAACCTGAGGGCTTTACATCCCTTAAGACGTGAAACCTCCTCTGGGAAAGAGTCACGAAGGCTCGATTGCCGTTTGTTTTTTATGCACAAAGGGAATGTAACACAGAGACGTGGGGGTAACTTGGAATAGGTAACACAGCTTGACAAATGACAGATCTGAAGCCCACCGTGAGAATCTGTGGTTGCAAGGATGGCACTAAATGTCAGTTCCCAGCAGAGCAGCATTCTAAAAATCCTTAAACATGTATGATCTTTTATATCAATGTGCTTTCTCCTTTAACATCTTCACTGAAAATATCTGAATACGGTTTAAGTGAAACTCTTGGAGGGACAAGCCAAACAATCATTTAGAAAGCAATTTTCCCATTGGATGACATGGTGTATGTCCAACATAAATGATTAATAAATGAACCTTTGGAAATATACTCTTGTGCATTGGAGATGACTTTTATTTTATAGTGTTTTCTATTTTAGATTCTAAATGTTCACTGCAGTTAATCTAAGTATTTATGTTGTGGATTCTACAGGGCAATTCTGGGGAACTGTTATTTGTATTTTTGACTATGTGCAGAGAAACTTTGTGTTTAAAGTGTGTTTTTTGGAGCTTGTGTCATGGTGGTGCAGGTTAAGCACCTATATGGGAACAGTTTGAAGTCCCAGCTATTTCACTTCTGATCCAGCTCCCTGTTGTGGCCTGGGAAAGCAGTGGAAGATAGACCAAGTCCTTGGCTCCTGCACCCACATGGGAGACACAGAAGAGGCTCTGGACTCCTGACTTCTGCTGGGCCAGGCCTGGGCCAGTGCAGCCATTTGAGAGTGAACCAGTAGATGGAAGGGCTCTCTCTGTCTCTTTTCTTTCAGTAATTACTTTCCAAATAGGTGAGTCTCAAAAAAGCAGTGTTAAAATTCTTGAAATTTCTAAAATTCTCTCTGGAGGTTAGAAATGCATTGTCTACCAATATAAGAGAGTCTTTGGCTAGTTAAGCCTTAATAACAATTATCATCCTAAATGGCTCATATGCTGATCTTCAGTTCTTTTTTCAAAGTTAAAAACTATCTAATATGCTCTGTATTACATCACTGAGGGTTAAAAATATGGAACTAGAAAGAACGTTCTACTGTCATCTCTATGAAGACGATTTTGAAAAACGTGACACCTAGAAAGTACTGTTTTGTGCTGTATGGCAGACTGATAAATCTATTCTGATGAAGATCAGAGTAGAGATAGCCTGATACATTCCATCTGAAATTGCTATGTAATTGGAAACATTAGCTTTTTGCAGGCCAAGAACTTATGAACTGAAGTTGTAACTGGAATAGCAATAGTTGTTTCATTAAAAACTATTTAATAATGAGTGTGTTGCATGCACATTATGCTATTTCCAAATAGTTCAATATATTGATGTTGCATAAATAACATTGCTAATATTCTCTAGTAATTTCATAATTACTAATTCCAATGAAACGCTCTTATAATTGATTTTTTTTTTTTTTACTTACTTGAAAGGCAGAGTTACAAAGAGTGGAGGTGAGAGAGAGAGTTTGTTCTTCTGCCTGTTAGTTGGCCCTCCAAAGGGCCACAAGGAATGCAAAGCCAGGGGTCGGGAGCAAGGTGTTTCTTCCAGGGCTTCCACGCTTGTACAAGGACCCAAGAATTTGGGTCATCTGCTGCTCCTTTCTTAGTTGCATTAACAGGGAGCTGGCCGATGAAATGTTACAATGCAAAGACTTCATACAGCTATTGAAGTCACTTACTTGTTGATACCCTGAACTGTAAAGATCTCTAGGTCCTTGTTAAGCATTTGCTTTGTTGACCCAGGTTTTTGCCAATTTTGCCGTTATCTGTGTGTGGTGTAGTTATTGTCTCCGGGGGTGTGTGTGCAAATACAAGGAAGAGAAAGACAGAGAGGAGAAAGAAAAACAGATTTCTCTGTTCTGCAAGGACTCAGACACAGAATCATAAAAAGATGATTTGTTATGCAGTCGCCTTGCCAGGACTAGTTCCATTCCGGATCCCTGGAGGGGCAGGCTTGTCATGAAGAACCACCACAAGGGGGCGCAGACGTTACCGTATTCCACAGAAGAGCCATGAGAAACCACAGTCCAGATTTAGGAAGTGCTCATGGTACACTTCACACAAAAAAAGGATGTGGGGGATCTTTTCTTCCCAGGAGGATGTCCTGCACAGAAGTTGTGATATTGAGTTGTGGTACTATTCTTCTCAACAGGAAGCCATTAGACTATTGATAAATATCCCTTAAGTTATATAGCATTGCCCAATTGAATAACTCCCACTCCCTTATTCTGAGATTCTTGCAATCTTTTTTCCCTTGGTTTTACTGATGTGTAATTGGAAATTCATGGTGTTATTTATACATATGTATATATATATAATACATTATAATTAACATGTACCATATGGTATGCAGTGTAATATTTTGATATGTGTATAAACTGTGAAATGACTAGTTCACCTATCTGTCACCTCACATATGTACCATTATTTTTGTGTTGAAAGCTGTCTTATTACGTCATCTTATTATCATGTGACTCCAATTTTCTTTTTTAAAAAAATATATTTTTTTGAAAGGCAGATTTGCAAAGAGAAGAAATAGAAAAATTTCCTGTCCACATGGCCAGAGCTGAGCTGATCCGAAGCCAGGAGCCAGGAGCCTCTTCTGGGTCTCCCACGTGGGTGCCTGGGAGATGTCTTGGGACATCTTTCACTGCTTTCCAAGACCACAAGCAGCCAACTGCCTGGGAAGTGGACCAGCCGGGACATAAACTGGCACCCCTATGGATATCCTGGCATGTGCAAGGCAAGGATTAATCACCCAGCCCTGATGCTGGGCCTGCGACTCCAAATTTCAGTGCGCCGCGTGCTCAGGCTTTATAGTTCCAATGTCCTACTTGCTGTGTTCATGTCAGTATTTTACTTTCATCTTAAAGACACTATTTCTAAAGTCCAGCGTCATTTTTCTCTGCACATATGCAAGATTTTACCTGGGTCTACCATCCCTCACCATGTGGTGCCCTGAGTCTCCATCACAATGTTTGAGTTTTTCCTTTCTCCTGCATGGTCAATATCAGTCAGCAGACATGTGTATTTCCACCGAAACTTGCCTTCATCATAATGGACCTTATTCATCAATCACAGTGCTCAATAATTCAAAAATCTGTCACTCAGTGACCCTCATATAACCAGACACTGTTTTCAACACCAAAGAAAGATTAATAAGCAAACCAGTAGAAACTTCTTGTCCTCTATTTATTTAGGTTGCAGCTGAAGGAGAAATGCAAAACAAGGATGTGAATGATATAGGTGACAGGTGCACTGAACAAGAATTAAGACACATAATGGGAACCAGGGCATGCTGGTTCGTCTGCTTCGTCTGCCAGCTGGGTGTAGAAGATATGGTGGTGGGCTACAAATGCCCAGCCCATTGCAGAAGTGCCAGGCAGAAGAAGCCCGTGTCCTACATCACCACATGCAGGTGACCCTCTGCTTGGCTTGAACTCAATGTGAGTGAAAAATAAATCTTGTCACTAGCAGGCATCATGATCTACCCTCTCTCTGATTTTCCGTTGCAAATTACAGAAGCATTTACTAAGCCATGAAAAGGGAATGGCCTCTTATCTCAGCAGAGACCTCAAAACTGCCCACTGATTGCACTGTATTGTTCCAGGTAGCCCTCCCATTACTACTCTTCTGAAATTGATAACCCTGAGTAGCATTGTGGCAGTGGCTTAAGCATTACCTACAATGCTGGGTCCCATGTTGGAACCCCTGTTTAAGTCTTGGCTGTTCTGCTTCCAGTCCAGCTCCCTGAGAAGGCAGTAGGAAATGGCCCAAGTATTTGTCCCCTGCCACTCTCAGAGGAGACCAGCAAGAACTCCTGAGCAGACACTGACCATCTCAGCCAAATGGGGAGCAAACCAGCAGGTGGACAGCTTCTCTCCTTCTCTCCTTTTCTCTCTCCTTCTGTCAGTGTAACTCTGCCTTTCAAATAAAATAAATCTTTCAAAAAGAAAATAAATTCGTGAATCCTTTGGCCCAGTCCTCTTTGCCTTTTTTATCTTAGAAAAAATAGAGTTATTTTTAATTATCTATTGCTGAGTTTAGAAACTCAGCTGTACTCACACCCAGGTTTTTGCGCAGGTAAGGTAGGACATTTGTCTCTTCTCCTGAGGATTAATTGTGCTTGAGACCTCAAGTCCTTTATCTTCCCTGTGCCTCACTGGTTACTTGTAACTTTGCCTCACTTTCTATTTGCTTTTCAAAGCGCTCTCTGGGAAAACACTCTCCCTGGTTATCCTCTAGGTGGCGCTCCTTCTCTCTCCCTACCTGTGCCGCCGCACTCCGTCAAACTTCAGCGGGCACCTTCCTGACTTTACTCTCGGCCAACGCCAAGGCACCCAGGACGGCCAGGCTCCTAATTCTGATGGGTAGTTGGCGTCCGCTGAGCTGTGCTGTTATTCTCTGCCGCTCACTTCTGAAACCACTCACCCCGACAGTTTTCTTCCTAGTTCCCTTTTAGCTAGTTTTCCTGAAACCCCACTCATCTCTCCTTTGATCAAATTTGGTCTTCCATAGTCTTCCACGCCTAGACTGTACTTACTGGGAAAGGGACCCGCGAGTTCTGTGTCTGACGTTATTGCAAACTAAAACTTGAATCATGCTAGACTTGTACTTCTGGGGCACACCCAATTCTCACCACTATTTTTGGGCATTTTGGCAACATCATTTCTCTTCTCTTCTTTTTCTTCCTTCCTTCCTGCCTGCCTTCCTTCCAATTTATTCATCTTTTATTATATTATTATTATTATTATTAGGAAAGGCAGATATCTAGAGAAAAGGAAAGAAAGAAAAAGATCTGTCTGCTGATTCACTCCCAAAGTGCTTGCAACATCTGGTGCTGAGCCGATTCTAAGCCAGGAGCCAGGAGCTTCCTCTGGGTCTCTCACTCGGGTGCAGGGTCCCAAGACCTTGGCCCATCCTCTACTGTCATCCCAGGCCACAGGCAGGGAGTTGGATGGGAAGTGGAGCAGCTGGAACATGAACTCATGCCCATACGGGATCCTGGCACATACAAGGTGAGAATTCAGCCACAATGCTATCCTGGCGGGCCCAACCCCTTCCTTTCTATGGTTGCGAGGGGTACCCAGGGACTATACCCTCCAAGGGGACTGCCACACAGGGTTCTTAACAGCTCTGCCTCTCTCAGGTCATGGTCCTTTTATTCATGATAGGGATACTTGGAACAGTAGCCTTTAATAAGAATTGTTTAATGTGGTTCATAGAGCATTTCAAGGCCTGCTCTCTCCATCTCCAGTTTTTTTCTCTTGACACTTCCATTTTGCTTTCAGTTGCCACTCAGCTGGAATTCTTTCTGAGCCTGGAACAACTCTTGTCCTTAGGCTTCAAATCTTCTTGTATGCTGGTCACTTAGTCTGAACAAAACCCATTTCCTTTGCCTGGCTAACTCTCAATTAGTCTCAGGTCTTCCTCAGAATCCCAGCCTCTGGGGAGTTTTGGCCTGCCCTGCTCTGGGTTGCAAATCACCTCACTTTTCCATTACTGCAGCACTTCCCACAATTTATTGCTTCTGACTGTTAAATTGTCTGTCTTTCCCACTAGACTCTTGACACCTTTTCATTTCTGATATTCACAGCTGTTCAGAAATGGAATGGATTATAAAAGGGACACCACTCACAGACTCGGCAGGTGGCAGGGTTTGATTTTCATACTTCTGTGGGCACAGGCCCTCACTTCTCTTCACGGGCCATGCTCCCCTGCCAGACCCTTTGATCTTCCTCAAGCAAGCTTTAAGCTTTCGTCCCCTGTAACTTTGGATGCAAGCCTTTTCTTTGCTTAAAAATGCCTTTCACTGCTCAGTACCTGTGGAAACAATATTCCATTTTCAAGGCTAAACCTTATTCTGTGCCAAGATCTTTTATCAGTCGGCTGAGAAGAGATCTTGCCTTCCTCTGGATTCTCAAGATCTTTTATCAGTCGGCTGAGAAGAGATCTTGCCTTCCTCTGGATTCTCAAAATACCCTGGACTTGGTGAGAGAGAGTATCCTGTGTCCTTTCCTTGCTCGAAGGGGTAGACAGATCTCACCACTGACACTCATTATTTTACATCAGTTTATCACCTGCTTGGACGAAATTAGTGTGGTTGGCTACCTTTTGAAAGGGAAATATGTAAGACTCTTGTGTGACAAGTGATTCAAGATGGAAATTATTTGTATTCAGTGCAGTAGCTTCCTTGATGCTCTTCGAAGAGCCAGTGGCTCTAAGGCTTTGGGGAAGGCACTGGGGCGAGATGCTTAAGATATGCAGGACATGCTGGCACAGTGTTTGATATTCAGTTCCTTTGTTTGTGACCCTGGGAAATTTGCTCACTGCCTTTAGCATAAATTTCCCTATCTCTAAATGGGCGGATGGTAGCACCTGTTTTGTGTGACTGTATTGAAGAGTGAGAACTCCTCATCATACTGTCCCTTGCCACAGTGCTGAATAAATTGGAATGGTCATTAAAATGTCATAAACCATGTATTGGCAATAGGATGTCAGTCATCTGGATGTTGGGTGTTAATGTCTGTTAAACAATGACACTCTTAAGTAGGCACTGGTTGAGAACATATACACTAGCAAGAAACACAAGGCCTATTTGCTCATGTTGGATGTGAAAGGTTACAAATGGAACATGAAGAAAAGGCATACAATTGGACATCTTCATAGGGTTTGATTTTTATAACAAATGTGCTGCTATTTTTTTCCTGACCTCTCCTTCATTGCTTCATTCACTGTTTTGTTAACAAGTGTTGCAGATCTTAACTAACTTTCCTCAGATGGCTAATGCCACTTCACTAAAATCAGAGCATCATTATCCATAAATGGGTGTGGTTCTTCATGGAGGAGGGGACTGCAAAAGTTCATGGAAGGAATCAAAAATATCTTTGCTGGGATGGGCGTCTGGTGCAGCGTTCAAGCTGTGCTTGGGTTGACTGCATCCTGTCCAGCTGCCTGAGTTTAAGCCTCAGGCTATTTCCTATTCTATCTTTCTGTTAATAGATAACCTGGTAGACATTGCAGATAACTGAAGTACTTGGGGGTCCCTGCTACCCTCAAGTATTATTTTAAATTTTCTTTCAAGATTTATTTCATTTATGTGAAAAGTAGAGTTAAACAGAAAGAGGGAGAAACAGATCTTCTACCCACTGGTTTACTTCTCAAACAACTGCAGCAGCTGGGCTGGGCTGAAGCCATGAGTCTGGAATTCCATCATGTCTTCCATGTGGGAGGCTGGGGCCCAGGCACTCAGGCCACCCCCTGCCTCCCAACGTGTACTAGCAGGGAGTTGGATTGGAAGCTGCACCACTGGGACTCCAGTTGGCACCCGTATGTCATAGGCGACAGCTTAACGTGCTTTGCCTCAGGGCTGTCTTCTCATGCGTCATTTTGAGCTGGGATGATAATTGTCCATCCAACAATAAAAGGACATCTAGAAGAGTGTCATCCTTCCCCTCTCCGAATTCCCATAGAAGGTCATATCACTTTTACGAAATGCATCAAATTTTGTAGTTGTGCATATGTATAGCAACTTCCTAGAGTAGGTTTGGAGTCTGTGCATTTGTTCCCAATGCAATGTCTTGTGTACATGTACAAGTGCATGCCTGTGTGAGGGCATTCATGCATGAATATGTGTGCTTGGGTATGGGCGATCTTCCTAGGCTCCTGCTTTGCTGCCTGGAGGGGGAGGCCTAAAACTTACTTCCCCATGGCCTGAGGCACAGCTTTCAGGCCTACACATGGAGTGTGACCTCCAACATGGCTAGAAGGTCACGGGGAGTGCATGTGGAACATGACCTCTGACATGACTGGAAGATCTAGGGAAATAGATGCGTCATATAGCCAGTTGCATGGTGAGTGTGGGGTCTGCCGTAAGCTCCCTCCTGCCCTCCCCTTCCTTACCCTTTAAATCTGTAACCTGTGTATAAATAAGAAAGCAGACATTCCTCACCAGCTCGTTTCTGGTTGTTCTTGCAGCTGAAGGCCACCGTCTGCCTCCCCCTCCGTGACTTTGGAGCCTGCTGGCAGGCCTAAACTCTGAGCTTGGGCAGTTGCTCAGTAGACCAACAAGGCTTTTAGCCTCTGTCTGGCTCCTTAGCCAAGTAGCTGTAGTCTCTGCTCCCTACTTGTCAGTTAGTATATTTTTTCATTTCCTTTTTGCACATTGTTTTTGTAGTCTACATTCAACTCAATATAAAAATCCTATGTGCTTGGCTTCTGGCTACAGAGAGTTCAGTGAGGTTAATCAGAGGCAGGCCACAGATATACCATGGAAAAATTCAATTATGAAACCACATGACCTGCATAGTGCACACACTTGGGCCTTGGTATATGTGGGCTGTTCTTGCATGGAATCAACCAAACACATGTTTAAAGAAAGATTTTCAGAAAATTGTATGTTTCTATTGGGCATGTACAGACTCTTTTTCTTGTCATTACTCCCTGGTCAATGCAGTATAGTGCCTAAATACTGGTGAAGCTGTGGAGGCCTGCTGTAGACGCAAGAGGCTTGCCCTTGCCTAGTGGCAGGATGGGAGCTCCAGTATGGGAGTCCACTGCAAGCAGATGTGGCAGGGATGGGTTCGACTAATGCTTCCATTAGAGGGACTCCAAGCAATGGTGGAAGACACAAGGGGTGGCTGACATCAGCAGAGGTACAGAACACAGGCAGAGAGAGATGGGCAGGTTTGCTGTCATTTTAGAAGTTCCTGGGTGGATGCGAATCTGTCTAGGTGCTTTTTTGTGGCGTTTACATTTTCTCAGCTACCATGGTTCCTGAGCTGCCTGTATGCATCTTTTAGGAATCATTTTCTTGACACTGAAGTAGCTTCTATGTTAAGTAGGTTGAGCTGTTGTATGGGATGCCAACAACCCTGTGAGAAATCTTTGGAGTTCTGGCTGCTCCACCTGTGGTCCAGCTCCCTGGAAAAGCACGTGGGAAAACAGCAGAGGTTGGCCCTAGGGATGGGGCCACACCCACCTGTATGTTAGACCTCAATGGAATTCCTGCCTCTGGCTTTGGCCAAGCGTAACTCGGACCGTGTGGGCACCTATGGAAGGAGCCAGAAGATGGGAGATATCCCTTTCTCTGTGTTTGTGTTTCTCTCTGTAACTTTGCCTTTCAAATGAACACACCACACACACACATGCAGCTGCTGTACAGTTTCCACACCTCTTACAGTGTGAAAGGCCACAAAGGTCTCTCTCCCTCACCCCCCCGTCTCCAGTCCTGGAGCAGTCCTGCAGGGTAGAAAGAGTGTGGGCTTCTCAGAGAAGTGTAACTTTAAATTCTCTTTTGGTCACTTACTAATGGTGTATCCTTGACAAGTATTACTTAACTTCCAGAATCTCAGGTTTGGCTGTGTTTGTGTCTGTTCAATCAGCATCTACAATCACAAACATACAGATTTATTTTGAGAATCAGCCGTGAAGTGTGTGGGAAGTGCCCAGTGCTGTGCCAAGTGCATGGTCAGCGTGTGTCCTGGGCTCAGTTGCTGCACCTAGGAGAGCAGAGACACTGGCCTGCGAGGAACAAGAAGGAAAGCAGGAATTCATAGCTTTCTTCATCAGATGAGGAGAGGCTTAACTTTCTTGCACATGCAATGATTGTTGGTGAGGATAAACATTTTGTATTTTACTTCATTCCTCTTCAAAAGCAGAAGACTCTGCAAACATCCTTGGATTTCTTACCTAAAGTTGCTATTCAGTGTGGTATGTACACATAATTTGGATACTCATCTCATTATGGGAAAAAAGTTTAGGAGTGTGTGTGTGTGTGGGTATGTATGCGTGTGTGTGAAATTCATGATTTATTTGTCAAAAATAAGATTTGTGGACAAGAGTAAATTGTAAGGAATTATGTCCTCAATTGAGAAAGCAGATTTTATTATTGTTATTCTTCAATCCCCGAGACGCATACTATCCATTTGTTGCTCTGTATTTGATATATGACATGTTCTTCTTAGAATTGGGAAATTATGCTTGACTTCTGCAAAATGAACCATTTGAAAGACCTCAGTGTTGAGGGGCAGTTGAAGCCAGCAGAAAAGACCCAAAAGCAAAATCTAAGCAGTCCTTCCGATGGCATTGGTTGGGCGGAAAGCTTGGCTGTGTAGCTGTCGTAGGGTAGAGTTGCTGTTGATGAGTCCTTGAGACCTGCCTTGTAGCATCCTATAGCACTCCTCCTCATGTTAGCTGTGCTTTCTCAGGTTCAAACCAGCTCAGAACTAAAAGCACACAACAATTTCAGGGAACCAAACCCAGCTAGTCTCACCGGTGTCTGACTTGATTTACATGCCAAATATACCAGCTAGTAGACCACAGGTGTGTGCAGTGTTTGCGCTAACTCTAGTGTATTGCTTTTACAAGTCTGCATTTATAAGCATGATGCTAGTGAGTGTGCTGCAAAGGGATTTTTCCCTCATTCTCTCCCCAGGGATAGTGGATGTTTAGGGTCTATCAATTCAGGGCACACTGAAGGATGGATTGGTCAGGTCTGTGTCATCACTGTGTGGAGGTTGGAAGATTTGTGGGAGAAAGGAACATGGCCTGTTCTGCAGCATTTCTGAGAAAATGTATGCAACTTCTAATACAAACCCCAAATGCAAGGAAGAATACTCTAACATTAGACAACTACAATATGAGTGTTATCATGGGCCGCCTCTGACAACACTGGAGCTGAGGATTTGGTCATTTGTGAGGAGTGTATTAATACATGGTGTGGCAGTTGGGAGTAGGAAGAGATCTCAACATAACTGCTCTGACAATGTTACAGCAGACCTTTCCTCGGCCCAGTTGAACTCCCAGAACTCCTGAGAGCAACTCTCAGGGGTCTGAGCACTAATGGCTAAATCCTTACCTTGCAAGGGCCAGGATCCAATATGGATACCAGTTCATGTGCTGGCTGCTCCACTTCCCATCCAGCTCCCTGCTAATGGCCTGAGAAAGCAGTAGAGGATGGTTCAAAGCGTTGGGACCCTGCACCTGCTTGGGAGACCCAGAGGAAACTCTGACACCTGACTTCAGATCAGTTCAGCTCTGGCCATTGTGGCCATTTGGGGAGTGAACCAGAGGATGGAAGATCTTTGTCTCTTTCTGTATGTAAATCTGACCTGTGTTTCCAATTAAAAAAATGCATAGACTTCCCAAACTCTCCTATAGTTCTTATGAATCCAACATTCATGCTCCCCATGAGAGAAAAGAAACACACAGTTCTAATTCTGGGTTAACTTTTTCCTAAACCTCCTAGCTTAAGGAAAAGTTAAGATGAACAAGCTGAGTATTCATCTGATTTTATTTTTCAATAAATCTATGCTTCCCGGCTTAACATCTGAATTTCAAACATTGAACGTCTTTGACTTGCTTTTCTCTTTCACACCTTATATTCAGTTAACCTTCAACTTTCATAGTTATTACTTAAAAAAATGCCTCTACCATCTGCAGCTTCTTTTTTTTTTCTGGATTGAAGAGAAGATTCAGCTTACTTGTTGCCTATCTCTCCCAGTTCAGTGTAAACTCCACGAGGGATTGCTCTCTTGGTTACTGGTAGATCTCCAAGATGTTGAATAGTGCTTTACATGTAGTCAGACCTCCATGAATGCATGTTGAGTTCATGAATGAATGAATAAGGAGGATAGGATCCAGTGGCTCGAGCCCTTTCTGTCTTCTCATTGAAGCTTTATTCTCTCTGCTCCCTAACAGCCTACCTCTCAGACACCACGGTCTACTCCTCCGGGTGTTCTCCTTCACCATCGTGCCCTCACGTGCACTGTGTCCTGCAGGACAAGGACATTTTTCTGACCTTTCCATCTTCTCCCTCAAGTGGGCTAATTTCCACTTCATCCATGGAATTATCCCAAGACGTACAGGCTAGATTACACACTGAATCCTCTCATAGAATGATTTTTCTATTCTACTAATTCCAGATGTGTTCCGCGTCATGAAGGAATGCACAATCATGACTTCTGATGCTATTCATACCCTGAGTTTCCAGTGAACCTTTCAAATGGTTTGATTTGACTTTTCCAAGTTCAGAAGCTCTCTGAGGAGCAGGGAGATGGACGAACTACAGGATTGCAGCTCAGGGATATTCCCCAAAGCCTGGGAAATGAGGGGACCCGTATGTCAGCACACGAAAGCATTGGTGGCCAAGTGTGTGCCTTGGCACATTGGCTGGGAGAACTCTGCCCTAGGGTGCCATGCTCATAGTAGGTGCTCAGAAAGTATTTGTTGGTGGACTGATAAATTTTCTGGGATTGTTCTGTTCCTAGCATTATCTCTCCCTGCGGTCTAAATAAAGTTCACGTACATGGAGAATATTAGTAAGAAAAAAAAAGACACACAAAGTCATTCCTATGAAATAAGAATTAAATACTTCACTTGATGACGATGAAGTATTAATTAAAATGTTAATTGATGGTGCTTGTATTATGGACACCAAAAACGATCAGGGTTTGCATGTTAGAAGTGTTTTGACATACGTGTTGCTCAATTTGTGACTAGTCATTTTTACCATGTTATTTCCATGAATAAATCAGAATGAAGGAGCAATAAACTTAAATGGGAGAGTAGAATCTGGGCATTCCTGTAAAGTGTGTATCTTACTCTATTATTTTTAATTTTAATACTTTGATTTTTAGAGAAGTACTCATCCAAAATTATATGTGAGGTTCTATGCTACACATCTCATGTTAGATATATAATGCAGCTAGCATTCTCCCCAAACTGATGGCCATGACTTTTTATTTAGACAACATCTAGGAAGTACTTGGAAAAAAATAGTTATTCAATAACTTTCTAACATGAAAAAAAAATCAAATGAGAAATGTTGGACTGACAGGATTCTCACTTTCAATCTGGTTCTAGTGTGCGTTTATAGGTAATGACAAATCTTGTGGCCCTCTTTCGTAAATAGACATTAATAGAGAGATAGTTATAATCTTTTTAAAGACTTTCAAATTTGATTTGAAAATTGGGGATATAGAGGCACAGAAAGTAAAAGACAGAGAGAAAGAACTTCTATTCATTGATTCACTCTCCAGATAGCTATAATGGCCAGAGCTGGGCCATTTGGAAGCCAGAAGCCAGGAGCTTCTTTCAGTTCTCCCATGAGGATATAGGAGTCCAAGTCTTGGGACATATTCTGCTACCTTCCAAGACCATAAGCAGGGAACTGGATCAGAAGTGGAGCATCCAGGACTAGAAGAGATGCCCATATTTGACTCTGGTGCTTCAGGCAGATGATTAGCGTACTAAGCCACTGTACTGACTCTAGCTTTTAGCATCAGTTTTGGAAAGGGATAAACTAGTAGCTATTAAATGCTTAGTTACCTCATGTATAGCAGATACAGCTACCTCTTATCTTAAGTTAGGAGTGATATAGTATAAACTTTTGCAAAGCGAATTTTATTTTATTTCATATTAGAAAAAAATCTTTTTTTAGAAGATTGATTTATTTTTAATGAAAAGGCAGATTCACAGAGAGAAGGAGATATGCAGGGAAAAATCTTCCAGCTGGAGCTGAGCTGATCTGAAGCCAGAAGCCAGGATCCTCTCCAGGATCTCCCAAGCAGGTGCAGGGTCCCAAGGCCTTGAACCATCCTTTACTGTCTTCCCAGGTCATAAGCAGAGAGCTGGATGGGAAGTGGAGTAGCCAGAACATGAACTGGTATCCATATGGGATCCTGGCTTTTGCAAGGTAAGGATTTTACCCACTGAGCCATTGTGCTGGGACCAAAAAATTTATTTCTTAAAGGTCTCCTGTTAGAAATCCTTTGTGTTCTGACAAAGCAAGCTATGTTTTGCTTATTGCTATTTTTTTTTAAATCATATGTGCACCTCTGTGGGTTTTAGAAATAACACTGATGTTAGGTTTTTAGAAATTAAAAAAGCCACTTAAACAAACTTCCATGATTTTATGTAGTATCAAATTAAAAATAAAATATAACAACCTTAACAATTAAACTTAAGGTGAGATGTGGAACAGATTGAACCACTGCTCTGCTGCCAACATCCCATTGGAATTCCAGCTGCTCTGATTCCAATCCTGCTGTCTGCTAAAATGCCTGGGCAGGCAGCCGAAGATGGAGTGAGTGCTTGGGCCCCTGCCATCCACACAGGGGAGTCTGGTGGGATTTCAGGTTCCTGACTTTGGTCTGGGCTACCTTAGGCTGTTGGGGGCCATTTAGGGAGAATGAATCAGCATATGGAAAAAATTTCTTTTTGTTTCTCTGTTTCTGCCATTCTGCCTTTAAGATAAATACATGTTTAAAAAACTGTATTTCAAATCTTGTGACATTCAAAAGATTTGTAAAAAAAAAAAAAACAGTATTTTAAATCTGTCTTCTGATTCTTTGTATTGCTTGATTTTGTGAGAGGCGTTGAAGAATTTTGGTAGATGACTGCCAATCCAAGGTGAGAATTTATGGCCTTTCTCTACAGGAAATGAAGTCCTCATTTCTTCCAAGGACTAGACTGTCTCATTGAGAGTGTAAGGTTCACACTGCTTGCAAATTGCAGTTTCTTCTCCTCACTTCGAGGAGATGGCAAGATTTGTGCAAAGGAGCCTGACACCGACTTTTGGTGGTCTTACGTTACATGTAGCAGTAAGTTAGGATAGAATCTTTAAGCGAAAAATGTATTTGATTTTGTTTCTTGATTTTGAACAATTTTTGCTTTGTCATGAATACCATCAATGTTTTTCATCAAACACACATCATGGAAATCAAATAATTTTTAGGGCTGGCATTTTGGCTTAGTGAATAAAATCACTACCAGTAGTATTGGCATTCCTTATGGGCACCAGCTTGAGTTCTGGCTGCCCCACCTCAAACTAGCTCAGAGTTGATGCTTCTAGAAAAGCAGCCAAGGACAGACCAGGTGCTTGGGTCCTTGCACCCATGTAGCAGACCTGAAAGAAGCTCCTGGCTGCTGGTTTTAGCTTGGCCCAGCCCTTGCATTTGTGACCTTTTGTGAAATGAGTCAGCAGAAGCCAGATCTCTCTTTTTCTCTTCCCCCATGTCCTGTTGCAGGAGCTATCCTGTAACCGTGTATTTCAAATAAATAAAATAAACCTTAAAATGTATAAAATTCAGATGGGGAAGTGACAGGGAGTTTACTCAATCTCTTTGTTTCCCTATGTAGGCTCATTGTTCTGTGACTTTGTACTGCTTTATTAAATGCAGTAAACTTGGAAAAAATGTTTTGGTTGGGATGCACGTATGGGTGGTAAGGCTGCATGGTGGGTAGATCGCATCCCACCCTACCTCTTAGGGGACAACAATGATGGCCTGGAGACCTAGAACAGAACAAGATTGATTTTGTTTGGTTCCTTTGAAGCAAGTTGTTTGAAATCCTCTGGAGCTGGGTCAGGACTTATCAGCTCTTCAGGATAGGGAATGAAAGCCAACACCTGGGAGTAGGAGTCAGCCTCTCAATGCTCTGCCACCATGGACAAGGGTGAACTGTTCCAGAGCAGTGTGCCTCTGGCTCATGGTGATTCTCACATTTCTGAAAATGTGGCCTTTTGATCTGGTGTCTTAGGAAGTGTCCACGCTTTCTTTACTGAGCTGGTCTGAACCTGGGAAGACAGACTGGATTGGCCCTTTGCAATTCCAGGGTGTGCTATTCTGGTTAGATGATTTAGGCCAATCAGAATCATGCTGAGTTGGGATAATGAAACCCCAGAAAACCCTGAAGATGGCCTCTGGATCCCACATGTGGAAACGGAGAGAACTGAGTGGTACGACACATTTAGACTCATTTCCTAAGCATATATATTTATTTATGTCTTGCATGACCGCTTAGAACAATGACTTTTCCAGAATAAGTTCTCCAGAAACACAAATTGGATTAAGTCTGTAAAGTCAAGTATTAAGAATAGCTTTAGTTCTTGATTTCTCAGGGTACTGTAAGTCATGTCATCCCACAGTGCTCATCTATTCCCTTGTAAGAGGGTAATTGCTAACATATTTATTGGGATATCTACTGAAATCAGTTGAAATGAAAATTATGGCCATCATTATCATACATTTATTAATACAAGTCATAAAGATTGGTGAGAGACCTTTGGTTTAGAAATGAAAATACCGTAGAAAAATGTGTGTGAGTTTTTTGGATTTTATCAATTTCACATGGTATCTACTTACGGGTAGAACTCATGTATCCCACATGCAAGCTCTTAGCTCTGGCTTATTTAATCCCCTCATAATACAGGGATGTGTTTTACCTAGGAAATGCTGCTTATAAAATAGCAATAATGTATTATCTAATTCTGTGGGTTAGAGCATATTTTATAGGATAAATGAATCTTCCCATTTTTTTTAATTGATGAAGCAAAGCATCATTCAGCAAAGTCTATTTTTTTAAAAAAAGTGTTTATTCAGGTGACAGCCAGTCCCAGACTAAGAGAGATGGAAAAAATAACATCATTAAGAAAACAAGAAATTGCCCATAGTTTAATATTTCTGAGGAAGAAACGAGCTCTTACAATTTTCTGTATGTAGATAATTAAACTCCGACCTGTGCATAAATTCTGATGCGGTAAAACTGTCAACCAGGTAGCTTAATGACTCACCAATGGAATAAAATGGTGCATTTGAATAGGAGAAAAGTACGTGGATATAAACATTTGTCTTGTACTGAAGCAGGAAGATGGGCGAACAATGGGACCCACAAAGGGAGAAGCATTAGTCAGGAGCTTTACCATCCCAGCTCTGCTGGTAGCCAAGTCCTTGGGTGAAGAACCTGAGGTGCCCCCTTTCCCACCTGGAGAGAGCAGTGAGTCAGATGACCCATGTGGTCCCAAAGGAGCAAGAAGGCTCTCGTGTGACCCATGTGGTGAGCCTAGGGAGCAAAGAAAGATCCTAGAGATGCTAAAGAGCTGTGGTCCTGGCTTGGAGGGAGGAGCAGGTGCAGGCATTGTTTCAGAGTCATCCTTACATTTACGTCCCAGGAAGACCTGGTAAATGTAACCTATGTGTGGCAGAGGTACAAATAAAATAACACAGAATCTGGTTTTAAGTCATTGGGGCATTCTTAGCATCCCAAGAACCCTTTTTGGTAAGACAGTGGAGACGATCTACACTGCTCAACTTCCTCCTCGTTCTAACACTAACAAAATTATTTTTGGTAGGGATTCAGAACAGCAGAGATTGCAATCTAAATGATGTTCTAAAATTTTATTTTAGATAGATACCCATCGTGTGACTTAGATCCATTGGGCTAACTTTTGTTCAAGTGCAATATATAGCACTCGGTTGAAAGTCATCTTGGAGTCTGCATTAATTTCCAAGTCAACAGACCTGGAAGAATCAAGGTTTCTCTAATAGTAAAATAATTATCAACAAAAATTCTAAGTTAAAGAATTATTTCTATTTCTTTTGTTTTGATGCAATGTACCTTCATTCTGCTATTTTTATGGTGGTTGCATTGTTCACCTAAACCAGGGTAAACCTCTCCCCAAAACATGTTCACAGAGACATCCACACAGAAAAATAAATATGTTGTTCCTTCAAATGGTCTCTATCTCAGAATGGCAACTTTTCATTGATTTGTATTGTATTTTAGTAATGTTTTTAGACAGCCACTCATTTTTCTGTGAATGGAACTTGATGTGTTACATGCTTTTAAGGAGCTGAAAATAAATTTTTAGGAACGATAAAATCCATTTTGATCAGCGAGAAATTAAGCATCTTTTTGATGTTACAGTTAAGACTTCAAGAGTATGAGAGCAAGTTTAGAAAACATTTTTATTAGACAAATTATGTAGACAAATTATACACAGAAAGCTCTGCCACTCATAACTGAGGCCTCCAAAAATGTTTTGTGTATTTGTATAATAGGCAATACATCAAAATAAGCCTATTTTAAATATTGTACATGGTTAACAGATTGTTGATAGCTAAAATCACTGCAACATCTGGTATGTCCCTATAGAGCTTGTCATAAAGATTTTTTGTTTGTTTTTAAAATCAGAGTTTGTGAATGAGATCATGAGTGTTACAAGGGAAAACAAGTTGTGCATGCTCTTAGGTACTTGTTACCCTGGAAACGAAATGGTTTTTGCGTGATAAGAAATTTTTCTGCCTTACACAGTAGACAATATTTGAAGATTTAGTACAAAACAGTGACAGTACAAGATGCTCCCCAGAACAGAATTAGCATCAAAATAGAATATACCTTAAGAATATACCTTTTAATTTCTCCTAAAGCAAATCACATAGGTTGATTCCTCTATCAATCCTAGCCACAGACTGAATGAGATTAAAATACAGGTATGGCTGCATAAAAACACAGGATAAGTGCTTGCCTCCTACTTACCACATTTGAATGTAAGGGTTACAAACAAAGTTCATTCTACATTTCTAACAGGTAAGAATGCTGCTTTAAAAGGGCGTGCACACTGAGGCACTGTTTTTGCTGTCATCCTTCTATACAGTTGGCACTAATATAAAAAAAATACATAACTCCTCCCAATAGGGCTGAATGAAAAAGGGGGTGGGGTCAAGCAGAGGGGCTGGGGTGGTTATTACATTTTCTTCTTTAGCATAATGTGCGATGGCAATTAAGGCCACATCAATGCTTCGTATGGGCTCTCACCCTATAATACAATTATTATATCAATTGGCTTACTGCTTTGGGAGAGGATTTTTTTTAACCTTCTGCCTTGAAAACTCTTACAGAGCTGTAGGTGCTGCTGTGGGTGTGGTTCAGCTAGTAGCATTTTCCAGTCATAATTAATTAAAAGTAAAATGATTGGTGTTAGGCTTTACACACTGCAGAATAACAATCGCAAAAACCTATTCAGATGAGTTACATCTAGGAACAAATATTAAATTGCCCTGGATGTTTTATTAACAAAAGTCTAAAATATCTTCTGTTGGCAAACAATGTGAGTCAGAATAACATTAAAGCAACCTGCCTTTTCTAACCAAAAAGGCCTCCTGCACTATACATTGTTCCTGTATACAATACTTGCATTTTTAAAACTAAAGCTTTATTAAATGAATTGCAATAGCAATGGCTGCCTTCTTATATATAAATATATATATACACATTATATCGGTGCATATATATATGAGATACTAATTTATTCAACACAATAGAGGCTTCAGCCATAGGATCAAGTTTACTGTACATAAGAAAAACTTGTAATACTGTACAATCACATGAAGGTCATATGCACTGTTGCAGTGCGAGAGTAGTTTTAACTGTAGTCTTAACTGGCGTATTAATGGCTTTTTTTTTTTTGTAATCCTACAAAATTGCATTCTCATATTCTGTGGCCTGAATGGTCTTTCAATGGTTGCATCAACACCGCCTGGTTTGTCTTTAGCCCACAGTTCAAGGACACTCAACAGCAGTTGGGGCGTTGTGTGGATGCAGCAGAAGAATGTAGAAAGACTCAAGTTATTGCGATTATCTTCTTAAAAATAGAGCAATGTTACGTTAGAGGCCTGTATGTAAAATTAATCCTGCATATACTTCTTAGTATACTCAGTGCACATTTCCTATACTTGAAGTACAGTATATGAAAAGCAGACTACTAGGATCCTAATATGCTATATTCTGGGGGAGAACGAGTTGAGTAATGAAAAAAAGTCGAAGCAAATAGAGGAGAACTTAGGGAAAAAAGAGAGAGAGAAAGCAATAGAGAGAAGAAGGAGGGAGAAGGTGGGGAGAAGGAACTAGAATTGTTACTCATCATCCTGTTTTGCTTTTTGTTTTTTTTTCTCCTTTTTTAAAAGTTACATCCATGTTAGTCCCACAATATTACAGTTGCTCCTTGCAAAGGGAGTCCTAAAAAACAAAAGAAACAGTGAAGAGAGATTGTTGGCTGCTCATATGGAGGTGCCTCGGTCTGGATCATTGCCCAGATTGAGCCCCAGGGTAGGAGTTGGTTGATAAGGTATAGATGACATTGTTTTGATCGGACTCCTGAAAAAGCCCCCGTTAGGGGCCCTGTGCCTAAAAGGGCCAGTTCGGTGCTCAGGCACGTTGCCAAAAGCGAACCCGGAGGCAGCTTTAGCGGACAGTGTGCGGCTAAGAGTCTGGATCTGCTCTGGGATAAAGGTGGTGGTGGTGATGTGAGTGTTCCTGAAATCACTGATCTGCTCCAGGGCTTGTCGTGTTGGCAAAGTGTCAATGTCCAGAGGGGTCAAGTCAATTGACGAGGTGGAAAACTGTTTATGGGGACTGTCGTCATCTGTGCACAAGCTATTTACACGTCTATGAAGGTGCTCCAGGTCAATTTCCTTGTCATCCTGGAGATGAAGAAAAAGAGATAAGGTTCTCATCAGTACTAGCTTCCATGGCAAAAAAAAAAAAAAAAAAAGTTCAGCAAACATGTGATGAACTGAACTCTGGGATTTCTCCATTTAACAAATATTTATTGAGCACCTACTATGAGGCAGGCATTGTGCTAGGCTCCGGGGGTACCCACATGATTCACAGGTCAGTTTCTCTCCCGGGAAGTGTTTGGTTATTTTTATTATCTGCAGTAGGAGTTCTGAAATGAGCATACGCCACATGCAAGTACAAGGATGGGGGGCAGCAGATGTGGTAACCATCCTCTCAGATAGACCAATCAAAACGTCCGTAGCTACAAAGTAAGGTTTTTGGTACCCACTTCCTTCTTGTGCATACATCTTCTGATGCTACGTCTTAACTCAAGTTGACTTTTTATCTCTCACCTTAATTTTCCGGTTTTACAGGAAAAGGATACCACCTGCTATCTTAGTACGGTGTTAGCGACTGATAAAGCATTATTTCTTGTAGGCCAGAGACATACTTTTTTTTTCTTTTTCTTTTTAACAAGAGCAACATTCAACACCAGAGAATCGGTTTCTAATGGAGAGATTTCCTTCCCTTGAGGTCCCTCATCTCTCTCACCCAGGCGAGGCTGTGATTTCAGCAGCACATTCAGGGCCACTTCAAGTCAGGACATGAGCGTGAGAGTGTTCTTGAAGGCCAGTGTTGTGTTCAACGACCGCTAAACTAAAGATGCTTTAAGCTGTGCTAATGACGTTTGGGGCAAGACAGCGTCATAAGCAAAAAAGGAAGTCAAACCTCAGATTTCACGAGTTGAAACCAATATGAAAATCTCTTAGGATTTTCACTAAAAGTGAATGTTAAAAAAAAAAAAATCAATAATTGAGAAAGAATGCTCACAAGAAATAAGAAAGCCCTTATTGTCACCCTTAGTTATAGCCAAGCTGTGTAGATTAAGTTTATGAGCATTTTTAGTGACTCAATTATTCAGAAGAGGCGAAAACATTTGTTCATAACATTTAGATGAGCTATCACGAGTTAGAATGGGGTATGTAGGGTTTCTTTTTTATTCATTGTGCTGCTATAGTATTATTCAGTGAAAAATATTTTGATTGCAACGCTCTTTTTCCTTCTCCTTTCTCATTTCAAAATCCAATGAAAAACAGCCATTTATGCAATATTATCACTGAGACGTTAGAGGGTTGAGACTTAGAACTTTATGGTTCACACAGCAACTGTAGTCATCCATCAACATCTGTAATAATGCAAAATTGTTCAAAATATTAGGGGCTTGGGGAGTCCTTAATTTCCAGATTTTTGAGAATATGAAGTCTCAGCTATAATCTTGCATTCTTATGGTCTTTTGCAATGAATCAATGTTAACAGAGATACGAAAGTTTATTCCACAAAGAAAGCATTATAGTAACCCCTGACTAAATTTTGATGCACGCCCCATTGATTTAGAATGTATGCTCATTCACACAGGGCAGAAGCTACGGTTTGTCTTTGTCAAACCAAGCTTTTCTTTACAAGTGGGTCTGACCAATTTTGCATATAAGGTCATAAGGAGTCTTTATTACTTCTGAAAGAATACATCAACATGCAAAAATGCACATGCAAATGAGTAGTCTTTCTACTACTCACCCTGGTCATTGGTTAGTCAAGTTTCATCTACAGAAAGTTTAAACCTTTCTTTGAAACTTTCTATCCAATGAAATCACTCAGCAAATTACGGTTGTTTTTCATTTCAATTTGCGAAGCTTCGGTGAATGTGATTTCATTAGTTAAAATTTGCACCATTTTTGATCCACAGAAAATAGAATATGTGAATCAAGAAGTTTAATTCAGATTTTTTTATGATAATCTATGAATTCTGTAATTTAGAATGAAAACAAGGCACAGTCCATTTTGGAAGTGATTATTCTGCAATTATTCATCGAGGTAGCTAAAATGAAAATTGAATGTGACCCTGGGTTTAAGTGTACCCAACCATAAAGGAGAAAAGATGGCTCCGAGATGATCGCATGGAATAAAGTTGCTAAGTTTTGAGTCATGGAAGAAACAACTTATAATCACTTCCATGTGTATCCATCTAGATGAAGGCAGCAGCTTAAGGGTGAAGAGACAATTCTGGCTTTTTTTTTTTTTTTAAATTACAGTATTGCATTTCTGGGGCCCTGTCTTAGACAAACAAGTCCTTATCTACAAGTTAAACACCTACTTGACATAAAATGACAAGCGTCTATGTGAACTGGAAAAGGCAATCCGGCCTGTGAGAGCCGTTGAATTAAAGCCTGTTTTTTTTTTTTTTTTCAATCAGGCGCATTTCAAAGTCCATCAGGTACAAAAAAATGGCCAGGTTTGCAAGTCATATTGTCTCCTCTTCACCTTTTTGATTTGCGCTGCCATTGAACTTGGTACTGGCCTTCACAATTTTCATAGATCACAGATTGGCTTTTGTTTCCCAAACAGATGAGAAACAATGCCCAGCCCCTCCAGCTCATGACAAGGCCCCCTCCTCTGTGCTCTGGGATCTCCCCGCGTGTGCTGTTTCCACCTGGAGCCAGAGCTCGCCATCAAGTACCTCTTTCGAAGGGACCCGGGAGCCTTTCCTCTTGTTCCACCACGTCTCCAGCATGGCGATGAGGCAGGAGAGCACGATCCCAGCTGCCAGGATGCAAAAGACGCCGGCGAAGCTCTTGATGTCCAGGGCGCCTCCTTTCTGCTTCGTGTCGACCGAGGAGTACAGGTCACACTGGCCGTTCTTGGGCCACCATTTGTGTTTCAGGATGTCCATGTCACCATTCTGCTGGAGTTCCAGGATCCTGGGGTCAAGAACACAGCCATGGGTTACTGTAGACGTAGTTGTGACCTCGGGCGCCAGGACATCGGTTAGCCTGCCTCTGTGTGATGGCAGGTGTCCTGGGCAGAAGGCTCATGCCTCAGTTTGTAGGGCGCGAGCTTGGCGGAGCTGTTCCCCAGCACTGGCTCTGCTGCTGGCCACGTCCTGGCCGTTGGATTTCACTCTCTGCTTCTCGATATGCCCTGGGTTTGTTGCACTTTCACAGTTCCCTTCACATGGAATTATACACTCTGAAGTTTAACACTTGCATGAAGAACATTGTGCACCTTCGAGCAAGGCCCTGGCATACTTTGCCTGTATGGGCTATATACGAAGAAATTCAATTTAAGAAGATTTCTATTATTTAACAGAGTGAGGAAGAAAGCCTTGGGACAAGTTTGAAGTTGATAAAAATACATTGTTTCGGGTTTAGCACACAACTGATCTACTTTCCCTTTTGATGCCAAAGGGAAAGGGATTTTTACCTTTAAGAATGAGCAAGGGGGCCCAGTGCAATAGCCTAGTGGCCAAAATCCTTGCCTTGAACACATCGGGATCCCCATCCAGCTCCCTGTTTGTGGCCCGGGAAAGCAGCCGAGGACAGCCCAGCACCTTGGGATCCTGCACCTACATGGGAGACCCAGAGGAAGCTCCTGGCTCCTGGCTTCAGATTGGCTGAGCACCAGCCATTGCGGCTGCTTGGGGAATGAACCATTGGATGGAAGATCTTCCTCTCTGTCTCTCCTCCCTGTGTATCTGTCTTTCCAATTAAAAAAAAGAAAAGAATAAACAAGAAAGATGACCAGAGGCCTTCAGAATTAGTTGAGTTCCAGTAATAAGCACCACTTCTCCATCTCTGTCCTCAGTGTTCAGGGGTAGCTGCCGAGGCCTCAGTTTTTCACAGTGTGAGTTGTGGAGGAGATATTCTGGGGTTCTCCCTCAGGCTTGCCTAGTTCTGGCCCTCTTCCAGCCATGACTGCTCTCACAGGTGACAAGGGTGAGGCCAGTGATGGTTCCCTTCTGGGGTGCACACCATCCTTATGGGTGCTTGGAGTTTCCTGGCCAAACAGCTCAGTGTAGACTTTATGATTAGCAGTATATTCAAAGACAAGAGAGTGTGGTGCTTGGAGACACAGTGGATGTGAGAACGTGGGTACAGACCCCCGTGTGTGTTTGAACCCACACTGGGCAGGAACCAACTGGAAGTGGGAAGAGAAGGGGCAGAAGGCTGACAGTAATGCTCCCAGGTCAATCATTACCTTGAACCTGACGTACAAGGGTCATGAAGAAAATAGAGCATATTTTATTGAGTACTTTTAGCTGGATGTCTGCATTTCTTCAGGGTGTGAGCCTACCTTTATGCTCTTGCTTTGGGTCTTGGAGCATTTGGAAGGCGACTGCTCAGAACTTAGAAAGAAGAGTTGAGCTCATTTGGAAGGAATAGATCTCTTACTGTGAGTGGGTATCTTTGTCACCTCTTTGATGTCACTCGTAGCTAGACAAATGAGAAGAATAATGTATAGGGGATGATTTCTGTATACCCGTGGTGGGATCAGCACTGGCCCTGAGTTAAACAGGAGGGGGAAATCTCACATTCCATATTCTCTCTTGAAGAGAGGACCACACTGCCCTGTGGCTTCCTCTACAAGGTAAAGCCAGTCTCACCATCAAATTGGCCTAATGCTGTACTGTATGAAAGCATGGCTTTCAAAGGAGCAGTTGTTTTGAATTACTGAATGCCATGAAAAAGATGATAGAGCCAGGGGTGTGGCACATTGGTTAAGCCACCACCTGCTATTTCACCATCCCCTGTGAGTGCTGGTTCAAGTCCTGGATGCTCCACTTACAATCCAGCTTCCTGCTAAGGTGGTTGGAAAGTCAGCAGAAGAATGATTCCTCAGTATTTGGCCTCTGCCACCCACACGGGAGAGCTAAACTGTTGGTTTCGGCATGACCCAAATAAAATAAAATGAATATTTAAACAGAAATTATGATGCTCAGTGGATCCCATATCATTTTTATTCCAGCTTCTATCTCAGCCAACATCATTTGCGTTTCCAGTTTCTAGCAGTGTCTTCCATGGGAATCAAACTCTGTGAGGTCCTCTCTGGGAGAAGAACCCTGGGATTGTCAACTTCAGAAGGCAGCATCTTGATCTTTTGTGATTTTTTAGAAGGGTCTCTCAGGTCATTTCATGCTACATGTCTGCAAACAGTTAAGTCCCCAAGGACAACCACCAGGACCAACATGTTGTCAATATTGGCTTTGGCAGAACGCTCACCTGTCTGCTTGGAAACCCTAAAATCTCAGAGAAGTATCTTGTTCTAAAGAGAGTAGCCTAATGTGCCTCCCCCAGGTTGGCTTGCAGTCTGAGGAAGGTGTGTGCTGAGGTTGGGGCTGAGCAGGACAGGATCACACAGCACAGACATGCTGGGAAAAGGCTTTGTACCAGGAGGAAGGCAGAGACACTGGCCAGCAGGCAGGACGGAGTACTGTCTCAGCAGGCCCCTCTGCCTCATTGTCACCAGGCCTGCCTAGGGACATTGGACTTAAGCCTAGAGGAGGCAGCACAGTTGTCTGCATGCCTAGAAAGGATGTGACCAAGTTTAAGAGACTGCCCAACTGTTCCACCATCCTCCAGGAAACACAGGGACTGCCTCCCGTATTTCAATCACAGGGGTGAAAAGGGAAAGCATTGTTACATTGTTAACACTGGAAACTCAAGTGGTTTTAAACAATAAATGCTCTAAGTAACAACAACAAATGAAAGAAGCACCACTTGGAAAAGTTACAAAGACGCCAGCCTAGTAAACACTCTAAGATGTTAGGAAGGAAAGCCTGTATAATCATATGACTTTCGTTTCTCAAGCTTACCTGCATCTGATTCTGCTTTTGTCTCTTTCCTGCCCAAGGGACAGATAATAATAACCCAGGGGATGGGACTAGGTTTTGAGGAATATATTTGTGACATAACACTTTGACCGAGAAACAACTACAGAATGGGAATTTCTGGCCCTGTGTTGGGAATCATGTGAACACAGAGTCCAGGAGTCAGGGTTACTTGCTTAATCAATTGATGATTTACATGCCACGGGTGCTGCTGATGGCTGGGAACTAACCTTCACTTCTATTGGCAAGTGTGCTGTTGTAGACAGTGGCTGGACAACGCACGCCTACAGGTGACAATCCTGCGTTGTCCACTTGAAAGCTCAGTTGATAAGGTAGCTCTCACGTTGTGTTCTTAGCAACCCAGCAATAATAACAATAAAGCAAAGTCTTTAGATATTTGCCTATTAAAAGGCACAGGGCAGTCAGATGCCATTGCATGCTCTGGAAGAAAATTTGGATATTTTTGAAGAAACAGTTCTGGATAAATTGGAGTTGATGAGTAAATGCAGATATAGAGGAAACTTATAGCAACACAACCATGTCATAAGAACGTGGATAGCCGCCAGCATCCATGGTGGGTTTAGCAGCAGGATCCTCCTGCAGGCAGCAGCATCCACCATTATGCAAATCTCCTGGGTGAAAGGGCGTTGAACCCATGAACCTCTAATGTCCTTTAAAGCATCCTTACATTACCTGAAACACCTAACACAAAGTAAAAGCTTGCAAATAGTCCTACTGCCCTTTGTTGCAGGTGTACTGACAAGAAAATAATAGTGTGTATATGTTGCATGGAGATATATTTTTTAAAAAGATTTAATTAGTTTTATGGTAAAATCAGATATACAGAGAGGAGAAGAGACAAAGAGGAAGATGTTCTGTCCAATGATTCACTCCCAAAGCAGCTGCAATGGCTGGAGCTGAGCCAATCCGAAGCCAGGAGCCAGGATCTTCTTCTGGGTCTCCCACATGTGTGCAGGGTCTCAAGGCTTTGGGTCGTCCTTGGACTGCTTTCCCAGGCCACAAACAGGGAGCTGGATGGGAAGTGGGGCTACTGGGATTAGAACTGGAACCCATAAGGGATCCCAGCGCATGCAAGGTGAGGACTTTAGCCACTAGGCTACCGTGCTGAGTTCATGGAGACACGTTTTTACCCCAAGTGTTTTTATCTGCAGTTTGTTGCATCCACAATGTAGAATGCATGGATAAGTTGGGCCGACTATGTATTTGGGTATGCAGTGAGACCCAAGATCCCGTGTTCTATGCATGGCATGTTAAAAAGGTTGGCATCTGTGAAGGCAGAATGGGTTTCCCTCAGAGGACTTTTCCTCTGTCATAACCGTGGTGACTGGTTCACGTCTGAGCCCCTTGGTGGGCATCCTCCATCTTCCGCGTTGCTCAATCCAGAACAAGTGCCCATTTGCTGATGGAGCAGGAGCAGCACCGTGTGTGCTCAGTAATTCCTACCCTGATGTGTTGCTCTTCTATTATCGGTGCTATTTAGTTAATTTATCTCATTCCTTTCCTCTTTTTTCTTTTATTATTTACATAAAGTGAACACATTTCTCATATTTAATTTTTAAAATTTTACTTGTTTTTTTAACGTTTTTTACATAGTTGAGAGAGTTGCACACCCATATGGGTCTTTGATTAGGATGGGGAAGATCGAAGTATGGAAGAAGGTGGGTGGGAAAAATGGCTTCCCCCCCCATATCCCTAAGCAGGGAAGGGGAGGGAGCCACTCCTTGCTGTCCAGCTGTATGAGCACCTGGGGGAAGGGGATGGTCATTTGATGATGCCTTAAAGACCCCAATGTGGCATGGGTGTTCTGAGGGTGTTACTTGAATGGTTTTGACAGTTCTGAGATGTTGTTGGCTTCATTGCACCAGAGTTGAGAAAATCTTTCCCAGGTCCATTGGCTCGCTAAGTCTGCCATAGTACATCCAAATGCACGAAAACATGCCACAAAGCGTGGCCTGCCAGGAGCGTGGTCCAACCTGTTCTGCTCGTTGCCCTTCCCTGTGTGCATCTGGGCATGCTGACCACTGTACAGGCATCAGCAACTGACAAGGCCCAGTCCAGATACATGCACTCCAACACTGGACCACATATATTGTGATTTTCCCTCTAGCTGGAGTTTGAACCTAACTATCTACTTGGGCAGTCCCCCAAGAAACCTCATGTGGGGTGACCTCAGACTTGACTCGTGCGTGTGTGTGCCAGCCAGCACAATGTCAGCTTTGGTTTGTCACCTCTCTTAGCTAATGCACATGCCAGTGGATGCAGCTGCCTGCTCGTTTCTGTCCCTGGACCTACCTCTTGGCTAGCACAGGCCGGGTATTCACATACAGCAGTGAGTCTCATGGGAAAGCGTTGGGGTAAGGGCAGCTGGAGGAGGAGGTAGAGGAAATCCCTGAGCCTATGGAACTGTCTCATGAAATCAATCAATCAATGATTGAAGTATAGGGTTCATGGCTTACTCACTTTAATTGTAACTGGTGTTAAAGTCCTTAAATGAAAACTCTTGCTTAATTACAGAATTTTCAGCTTTGAGCAGCTGGTTGATGGGAGTGATGGAATACAGGAAAAGGTTGCTTCTAGGTGTCCTCAAGTGACATTGCACTGCAGGGCTCATCCTGCAGTGGCCCGGGAGGCGGGAGGTGGGGGTGGGGTGGGCGCTGAGGCACTGCAAGGAGACCTTGGCATTGGGAGAGCAGGATCATTTTCCCCAGCTCTGAGCAGGCCACAGCCAGGAGCACAAGATTCCATGTGATAACATTTTGGTAATAACTTTTCTAGGCTAAAAGTGCCTTCAAAAAATCTTTCCACAAAATCTAAAGCTCCTGGAAATTCCATCAGAAAGAACACAGCACCCCCTATTTCATATCCTTTCAAGGTCCGTATTATGAATAGGAAAAGTGAGCTTGGTAATGTAACTCGCTTCCTTAAAGGCTGATGGGATGAATCCTTGTAATAAATGAAGTGATGTGGCCATTTTCTGAGCTTCATGAGACACTGGCTCTTATTAATGAAAGCTTAAAATATAAGTATAGGAAATTTTACTTTTAAACTTAAAGCAGCAATGTGAGTGTGTGTGTGTGTGTATTCACACGTGAATGCACGTGCATGCACGTGTCTGCACACATACAGATGCAATAATGCAAGAATTTAGATGCGGAATTAAGAGTGGCAAGAAAGCTTGGCTGAGATGACGTTCTTGCTATGTGCGCCATTTCCACAAGATGGCAGTCTTTGTCCACAGAGAGCATGGAGTTACTGCAACTACATTGGATCAGGAAGACTCAAGTGTAGACTTCGCTGTGCTGTAAACACTTAAACTATTAGCAACGAAGTAAACGCTCACTGTCTTGCTGAAACCTTTTCTTGAAGGGGAATCGGAAATATTCCTTCCCCTTTTGTTTCACACAATACAATGGACATTTGAGGGTGCTTGTGTTGACAATTAGGGAGACAGCATGGCCAAAGTGTTAGGCTTGGCACAATGGAGGCTACCGAGACTGGAAATTAACTGTGCTTGTTGTCGGGACGGGACGGATAACCAATGCTTCTCTTTTGGATGGTTTGAGTACATTTTGCTCCCTGGAGACCTAAGTGCCTACAGGAATCAGCGACAAGAACATTCTATTTCCTCCATTTGTCAGAAGTGTTAAGCATTTGCGATCTCATTGAACAGAAAAATTTTAGAAGTCTATAAAACCTAAGTGCAGTTTGAAAGTGGTTACTAGATCAATCCTGCACGCGCTGGATCCGTTATTGAGATACACGAGAGCAAATTTCCAGGGAGGAAAGTTAAGGGAGAGTCTTCTGTCATGTTCAGATACGCAGATGCCACCGGGGCAGGAGCCAGTCTGGCAAGACCCTTGGCTGACTTTGAAGCTCGCAGCCGCCTCTGTGTGGACCTTGCTGGTGCTTATCGGTCACTTCCCATCTTTAATTCCTTCCTTAGGACTTGATTTCCAAATTAATTCATTTTTAACAAAACTGCTGCCAGATGGATGCACATCTATGTGCATCTCTCGTCTCTCCTAGAGAGCTTGGGTTTTATCTCCGAGTAATGAAGCCCTCTACAGGTACTTTTCAAATTTCATCAGAACTACAGCCCTCGGGTAAATTCCTACAGTTTCAACAGTTACTGGTTTTCTGAGAAGAATTGGCTTTTCTAGTTATCTATACCAGGAGGGGACTTAGGGGCGATCAATTTTTTTTTTTTTTAAGTAAAACAAGAATTCTTTTCCTAGGTCAGATTTACAGGGATTCCGGTGACGAAGGCCATCAGTGTTTTCATCTCCTGAACACCTAACCTATTAGAGTGGCAAAGACGTCAGACACGAGTTCTTCTCTTTGATGCTCAATCAACACCCGGTGAATCCGGGACTATCAATTACTCTTTCTCTTCCTTCCTCCATCTTGTGGGTGAAGACATTGAGCAGCAGAAAACAATCCCCTACTTCTTTCAAGTTCCACCATCATACTGCTGTAAAGGAGTTTTCTTCGTGATTTACACAGAGCATTTTAAATGGTTAAATCGAATCTCGATCTTGGATTAGTGTTCCCTCACACTTTTCTCTCTGTCTCACCGGATTCTTCCTTGTAACTATTCAGGAAAAGCTAGCTCTTTATTTCCAGAGATTTGGTAGGCTTTGAATAAAAATCTCATCAATATGTTTCCTCGCAACGAGACAATGTAACGGTAGTGTGATTGCAAATGTATTTATGGGGCGGTTTGGGCGGGCAAAGAAAATGGAGCTCTTCTCTGTCACTTAATCCATCTCAGGGGGAATGTGTCCACTGCGCAGAGGGAACAAAGCTAAATTTAGCTCCCTATGATTTAAAATTTAATCTGATCAAATCATTTCACTTGTCTCTAGCTTCAGCTCGATGTTCTTGGGAGAACTGACTGGCCTTTCCAATTCCCAGCACCTTTGCCAGAGGCCACCTGGGTTTATGCGGGCAACCACCGGATCTGGTCTGGGGAACCCGGGGAGAAGGATGCTGCTGGTCGCCGGCGGGGCTTGCGCTGGCCTGGGCAGCTGTGCTCTGACGTGCCGCAGGCGCGATCTATCTCCTCCGTGGTTCAGGGCCGACCGCTGCCGAACTTGGGGAGTGCTGGGGTTGGCGCTCGTGGGGCTCAGGGCGTGCTCACTGCTGACTCTGCTCCTGGCGCTCCAGGGTGCTGCGACCTTGCTCTAGCGGTGTCACCTTGCCATTCACTGTGCAGGGTCTCAAGGCGCCTCCATCTGTGCTATCCGCTTTCACACCACAGGGGATAATGAAGGCAGAACTTTCGCTTTTCTCTTAACCATGTGGCTCTGCCTCCCACCTGCATGGTCTTGGCTGTTGGTATAGAGTCTGGTGTGCTACTGGGGCACCCCACAGAGACCTTCAGGGGAAGGGAGCCATTGGATCCTCGGCCCTTGGTGAGCCTTGCAATTGATCTGACTCTTCCACCTCTGCCCTCTCTTATACACCTCTGGCCCGGAAAGAGGAGGCTTCTCTTTGCTCTCCTGGATCTTAGATCCTAGTTTTTGGAGCTTCCAACTCCTATTCAACTGAGAGAGACTTCCAGCTGCAAAATGATAGAAATTCTATCATAATAGGCAATTCTTCAATTTGGAAATATGGAGGCAATTTGGAGCTGGAGATTAGTGAGGATGAAAGACATCATTTTAGTATTTAAAAAATATTTTCTCGGAAATATTCACGAGTTTTATGTAACTACAATTGAGCAGATATTTAGGATAGAGTAGTATTACTCAATGATGCTTAATGTCAGTTATCATTGAGAAAAAAGTTTGAGAATATCTGAAAAATATTTTTTTCAGTAAACAGAGTGGTTCTGTTTTGTCCCAAGATACCTGCATTATTAAGTTCATTTGCTGGAGTTTTACAAAATTTTCTTCTTCATGGTTACTGAGAAAGATGTAATAACATGCAGGTGACTTTCAGATAAATTTCAAGTCAGGAGTTTTTGTTTTTCACTCCCTCCATCATTTTTGTTGTTGTTGTCCTGGAAAAGTTTGGTATACTTGTATGGGAGCAAAAGCATTCTGCAAATAATAAGATTTAGGATCCAGCATTGTGGTGTAATGGGTTAAAGCACTGCCTGTGGCACTAGCATCCCATATGGTTCAAGTCCCAGCTGCTCCCCTTTAGACCCTGCTCATGGGCTGGGGAAAGCAGCTGATCTGCTCACTCAAGTATTTACACTCACAAGGGGGAACTGGAAGTTCCCGCCTCCTGGCTTTGCTCTGGGCAATACCAGCACCTTCTCACTGTAATTGACTTTCAAATGAATCAATACACCTTTAAAAAAAGATTTATTGATTTTTATTGGAAAGTCAGACATACAGAGGAAGGAGCCAGGAGACAGGAGCCTGTTCCAGGTCTCCCACACAGGTGCAGGGTCCCAAGGCTTTGGACCTTCCTCTACTGCATGCCTAGGACAGAAACAGGGAGCTGAATAGGAGGTGGAGCAGCTGGGATATGAACTGACATCCATATGGAATCCTGGCACATGCAAGGTGAGGACTTTAGCCACTAGACTATTGCACCAGGCCCAATGCATCTTTTTTTTTTAATGAAAGAGTAATAATCAATGAAGTGTGGTGGTGTTCTGACTGGCACATCTGGCACTGCCACTTGAACATCAAAGTTGTAAAAAGCAAATTCTATCAACTTCCTTTGAATCCATTACCAATCAATTATTTCTTATAAGCAAAAAATCTCAGCAATCAATTAGTCATATTAGATCTATGAAATATTTATTGATAACATGTAACACCTCAGTAATATGAAACAGTCCCAGGGAGAATAGTAGGAGCTGCTTTTGTTTAAATTGTGCTTTTTAACTAGTTCTTTCAGCTACTTGAGCCAAAGGCCAGTTATGTCTAGTCTGCTAAAATTTCCCATGCAATCGAACAGGTGAATTTCTTTTCTTAGTGTTTCAAGAAATTCATGAATATAATCTTCTAAACTAGGGGTCAGTAAATTTGTTGTTGTTGTTGAAGGCCTAGGGGATACTTTTCTCCCCTCCCTCATTCCCTCCCTTCCTTCGTTTCCTTCTTTCTTCAGATCAAATTATAGGAAAAGCAAGTTTACAGGGAAAGAAGAGACAAGGAGAAAGATCTTCCATCCACTGCTTTACTCTCTCATTCCTCAAATGAATGCAATGTTCAGAACTGAGCTGATCGAAGCCAGGAGCCAGGAGAAGCTTCTACCAGATCTCCCACATGGGTGAAGGGTCCCAAGGACTTGGGTCATCTTCTGCTGCTTTCCCATGCCACAAGCAGGCAGTTGGATAGCAAGTGAAAGAGCAGGGATATGAACTGGCAACCATATGGGAAGCAGGCTCTTAGAGGTGGAGAAATAGCCAGTTGAGCTATTGCACTGGCCCTGGGAGCTAATCTTCCACTTTGTCAAAGTGATCATTTGCTGATTCTGGGTTTGGTTGCCTTGAGAAAGAATTTTATGTACATGCTGCATGCCAATAATGGTGGCAAAATCCTTCACTTGAATCTTGCTCTTTTTGCTTTACTGATTCTTCTGGAATGTACCTCTGAATGTTTATACTGGAGTTGGGACTTAAGTGTTTCAGACAATGCCTGTCTTTTGCACTGGAGTTCAGCAGTATTCACTGGCAGAAGCCTGTGTTTGCTGAATCATTGTCTAGGCAATGGCAGTTTTAGCTTACAATCACAGGGATAGGCGCAGATACGACAGTCCTAAGCTGACATTTTAGGGGAACGCTTATGCTCCACTCAACTGACTGAGGCGGCAAAGGTGGTATCTCTTAATCAAAGACAGAAAAATAGGTTCTAATTATGTGTGACTTGAAGAACTGCAAATTAAACAGGAGTTTTTAAGAGTTGGTTAAAGATGACTATACATGTCTAATGAGAATGATAGCATGCTAGCACTGGATAGGATGGGCAAGTGCAGATCATTTTTGACCCCTGCTGGGGGAAGTGCAGTGGCCTGCCCAGCTCCACATGGCAGGGCTGGGTTCACAGGGCCGGTCCTAATTAGAAATTCAGTGATTGTCAAAGGTTGCTCGGAGACCTGCGCAGGGGACGAACGCCTCCTGTTTCTTCAGATTCACATCTGAAGAGGATAATCTGATAAGATCCCTAATTGGTCAGATCTGCTTTTCTTATTCAGTTAACAGCGTCCCTCTTATCGATGTAGTACCTACATTTTTCTAACACATCCATTTTTCTGTGTCTGGGAAAATGAGTTAAACATTACTCAGAGTACCTGTTTCCAAAGAAACAGCGATAAAAAAGTATGCAAAATGATGCAAATTTTATGAAGCGCCTATCAAACTATCACATATTATTCAATGTATTTCTTGTAACAGCTTTGGGAGGGAGGAATTATATTGATCGACTGATTGATCACAGCCTGCCTGCCTCCTTATCCTGACAAAAAGCTTTAAGGATGTTGATGTTACTGTGTTCTCATTCTGCAGCTGAGGAAATTGAGACTTGGAGGTGAAGATCTACCAAATTCACAGGGTTGGTGAGTAAAACAGTTCATTCTCCAAGTCAGGGTTTTCTCCTTCTGAGCCTTCCTTGACAACCTAATCAAGGTCTTCATTATCCTTAAGGAAAATCTTTATGGCGTGGAAGCTGCCTCTTTATTTCCTGCTCGTTCATCAACTCAGAGTTTTTCTTTTTGACTCCCCACGTCCCTTGGCTAACACACATTCCATTGTATGCATTTATAAACATCACACCTCGTGTAACACATCCTGATGTCCCCAGAGAGCCACATGAATATCTCATGAGTTCATTAATCTCTTTGCGATTAGAGCAAACATCGGGCAAATTCATTATCGTGAGGCACTTAGGGGACTTGGCCAATGCTAGCAAAACGAGGAAGTGTGTTCAGACTGAGGAAGTGGCATTTGGAAACCTTATTCATACCCAATGTCAGACTGTATGGTGCTAAATTTTCAATCCGTGCTGTGTCAGGCTTTCACAGTTAGCCCAATGATTTTAAAAATCTATTATTATTATTATTACTTAGAGTTTAAGCAACCATCCATGAAAAATATAGGACTTATCAAATAACATGAAACTGTTTCAAAAAATAGTGTTGTTTCATTTTTAATACTCAGAGGCATTTTTAGTTTCAACTATGGAGATTTTTGTTGCTTGAGAACCGTCATATTTTACAGGTACATTATTATTATTATATTTGGGGAAAGATGAAAACTTGAAGGTGAAATGTGTGGTGGCCCTTCCAACCGATCCCTGTAGGTTACAGCTGTCTCCTTCAACTGTTAGCCTTGCACTGCTTAAAGGGGGGGGTAAAATCAGCCTTATTCGCTGCGAAGCAATTGCTTGAAAAATCAAATTAGCAACATGACGGATCTCAAGGCTTTGGTGACTGGTGAACTTTAATTATTATATATTTTATGTGTTTATGCTGGCAGTAAAAGTCAAGCACTCATTACAGAAATGGCAGACATGATCTTTCATAAAATGAGTGCTGGGCGGCAAATGAATAGGTAATCAGGATAATGAAAGCAAGCCCGGAAGATGTTGGAGCTCCGAGAAGACCCCACACAATGGCTCCCACTGAGATGGAGGGCATAATTGCAATTGGGAAGAGAACACTTTGGGTGATCTTTTCAAATGTCAGCTGCATCCTTAAGCTCAGTGTGATATTTGGGTTATAGGGTAAAGGGGAAAAATTCTTTCATTTGGCGGTGAGAAACTGGCAGGGATCGTCTTTGCTTAGAGCCCCTCTTCAGGTCATTGAAAAATCGTCATAAGCAGACCTTTCAAAACGCATGTTCTTGGAGATGTGGCAGAAAGTCAAACTTATTTTGCTTAGTGTATTGGATGCGTTTGATGAATATTTCTCATATCTCTGAGTCTGACAACTACACCTTGAAAATGCAGGATCTTGAGTGTGCCGTGTGTAAGATGGATAAGGAATATGATATGTATTTTTTGGCACAGCGCTAGGAAAGAGATGATTACAGGGAAGGATATTTTTGGAAGGAACAAACATTCACCCGAACATTTGCATAAATATTGGACTTTTAAGAAGTTGAATAACAATTTAAACACATGGAAAGAATTCAACAATCTAAGAGCTGCTGTAGTAGGTACTTTAATAACTGCAGAATTCTTTTATGATGCAAATGTCATCTCCTAGTGTGGAGGTGGCATACCAGCTTTCACTTAAAGAAGAACAACTGAGGGAACAGTTGTGCTGAGGTTGGTAGGTAAGTTCAGTGCGCTGAATTAACACTTGATTGGAGTTCTGGCGGGAGCAGCGGTATAACTGGGAACTTACCGCCACTGCATTTTGTTCAGATTTTTATAGATGCATAGGAGTTGTGAAAAATTGTACCTTAACTTTTCACTTTTCACTGCATTATATTTAGCATGACTCCAGTTCTGAGATGAAGTATTTTGATCCGGTTGACTAATGAGAATTAAGCCCTTATGCAAACTTGCCTCAAGGAGACCAGAGCCGCAGGACTCCAATCAGGTTCTTTTCATTCTGGACTTTTTTTTTTTTTTAAAGATTTATTTATTTTTGTCAGGAAGGCAGATATACAGAGAGGAGGAAAGACAGGGAGGAAGATCTTCGATCTGATGGTTCACTCCCCAAGTGGCCACAAAGGCTGGAGCTGAACCAATCCAGGCGGGTGCAGGGTCCCAGGTCTTTGGGCCATCCTTGACTGCTTTTCCAGGCCACAATCAGGGAACTGGATGGGGGCCACCAGGATTAGAACCGGCACCCATATGGGATACCGGGCATGTGCAAGGCGAGGACTTTAGCCACCAGGCTATTGTGCTGGGCCCTCATTCTACACATTTTACAAAAGTGCATTTCCCCTTTTGTTCCTTCCTGTCATGAAGCTGAATATGTGGTCATGTTTCCGTCAGTGAGAACCCTCAAAACATACACTGTTTCTTGGATGCCGGCCTGCCATGGCTGTGTGACTGTGTGCTCTTGATGGGACGGACACTGCTGCAGACGGGGTGCCAAGCTTTGGGCTTTGAAGAACAGGCAGTTGAGGGACAGCCTTCGGGAGTAAGTGTTACCTAAGTGAGAGAACAGGGACCTTGCTCTCTTCGCATCAGGGAGATGTCCTGTGCTGCACACACGCACAGCATCCGGGGGCGTCAGAGAGGTTGAGCCTGAGAATGAAGCCGACTTGCTGCTGTCTTAATTGTGAATATCTGGCCCGCTGATCAGTGAGACGCAGATTTCTGTGGCACTTGGTCTGTGATATGTTTGTCGTGAGCAGACCAAGAGCCATGGGTGGTGACAGGCACGGCAAGCAGCCATGTGCTGACTGCGGAGCAGGAGTCACCCGCCTTTTTACATTGACTTTGCCCTCACACCTTCTTCTTTCTCTTGTAGTTATGTCTGGGGTAAAACTGACCCTACACTCAGACTCAAAACCTTTAGAATTTATGTTGCGTTTTCTCTTTATTAATAGAGGAAACATTAAAAATACATGGCATGCACAAATATCTGTCTTTTAAAAATATCACTTTATAATTTGTCGAGCATGTTTATTGTCATTTTGTTGATACTACGAAGCCCACAAATGAAAACAAGTAAGTCCTCTGTCACATACTTTAGCAAGTGGTCCCCATGCACAAACAGACATTAATTTAATCACCGTGTTTTGGAACTTCTGCATTTTGGATATGATAGGCTCACATAAAATGTTTGCTAATAAAAATTAATGGTGTAAATGAGAGTAGGGGGATAAAGTTGAGATGAGTGAAGAAACAGAATGATTTTCCAGGACCTTACAGCGTAGCTTGATGTGGTGCACCTGGTCAAGAATTTAAAGTAAATGGATTATAAACCATTATTTAGCACAAGCTCTTTAAAAGCATCATCTGAATCCACTAGCTGGCTTCAATTTCATTGGCAGAAACCAATCTGCATTAAAATGGCAATGTCAACAGATATGTAGCATTGAATAATAGATGGTGGCTCTTTGGGCATATATTAATGATGATTCGTTAGTTAGAGCAAAGAGTCCATCTGCAGGAATATACATTTATGTAGAACACCTGTATTCCTTAAGTCATTTCAGAACTGAGTCTGATTAGTAAGCTGGAAGTGTTAGCTGTCTTTTTTATGAGGCAGCAAACTGAGGTACTCAGATATAAATGGTTATTTATAAAAATTACATAATGTGGTATAAAATAGCAGTGAGACTCATCTAATTCCACGCAGAACAGATAATTGATGTGCTACTGCTCTGCTTCACAATTTAGTTTTCCCACGCATGGGAGATATGCTGGGAATTAGTCTATTCCATCTTCTTAATGAGACTTATCCATTACCTCTGATAATGTATCTGTTTTCTTCAACCAGCAGGACTAACTGCTTACAGGAGTGAAGGTTTCAGCAGTTGTTAGAAGGGAAATTTGCCAACAGGTAGAAAGGGAGTAGTCTGGCTGTGGATCTGCGTGGCTAGAGAAAGTGAAGTGATGGGGATATGCTGCCCTGAGGAGGGTGTGGGCTTCCACAGGCAGGTCCTCTGCGAGCTCAGGAGAGCTGTCTGCTATTTTCCATGATAATAGTAAGAGCTGCATGCGTGGCAGTGTTTACTTCCTTGATGATATTAGAGGAAGTTTCGATAACTCTGAGAAGAGACTTGATAAAAATGGAGTGCCATTTAGTCCTGAAAGCAATTGTTACAGGGACTGAGTGACTGGGTCTGTTTATTCAGAAACAGGTCTGATAAGACCACATTTAACTACTCAGCCATTAAAAATAATGAAATTCTACCGTTTGTAACAAAATGGTTCCAACTGGAGACCTAATGCTCAGTGTAATAAGCCAATTCCAACAGGACAAATATATGTTCTTTTTTTGATTTCATACAAAATGTAAAACAGATACATAGGTAAACATATATATACATATATTCTCATAGATAAACTGCATATTGGAGACTAGCGTACTGGGAAGTACAGATTCATTGCATGCATCTCTACTCCTGAATAAAAGGAGAACTCCTAATGAAACTGTTAAATACATCTTGACAGGACACTAGACTTTCTGCCATTGTCCACACCTACAATGCCATGCTGCACTTAAACAGCAAAGTGTTGGGCTTATGACTGTTGCTGAAAGACTATATTATTATAATAGTATGGGGGGAAAGTGGGAGGAGGGAAAGGGGAATTTCTGTGACTATGGAGCTTCAGCATGGAAAATAATAATAAAATACAAAAGAGCACACATGCGTATAAGTGTGTGTTTAAAAATTTACACATTTACTAAGTTTGCTTTTGCTCTGCTTTATGCAAAACTTGACGTAATCAGTTTCTCACATCTGTTTCAAACCTCGGTGAATTAGCAATGGAAGCGACCCAGCTAAGCAAGGGCCTGAAATATTTATGAGCCTTGATGAATATTGTGGAAGTGCAATTTACTCATGTTGGGATAGCCAATTATTATTTATCAACATCTCAATTGTTCAAAGGGTTGGTCACCTGGAGGAATCTTCACTTTGTGTAAGATGGTTAGCAATACTAGATGCAACAATCTACTTGTTTCTATAGGAAAAACGTGGACAATACCCTCTATGTAGATTATCAAACATAATGATGTTCCATTAAACAACAAATGGGCACAATAGCATAGCAGCAGAGTACTGTGGACAACAGGTCATTACACCTGTTGGTTTACCCTCTCTAAGAGGCTACACTCTAAACTACTAGAGTGAAAGTATTTTGAAGTGGTTTTCCTGTAGCGGTGATGGAAAAGGAAGATATACGTTATGATCATGTCCTATTGAGGCATGACCTATGATGGAAACCAAACCCATAGATAGATTGAACAACGGATTCTAAATTCCTGGTTTTGTTAGGGGTCAAGTCTCAATGATGATTCACAGAGCTCTGAGGTACCCCAGACCTTTTTTTCTTTTTCATACTACAGTTCTTCTAAGCTGCATGACAGGCTGGTGCTTGGGGGGAACATTTCACGTATGATAGCTAAGGCAGAGGAGAGAGGAGGTTACCCCTTAATCATGGGCTGAGATCGCCAGCAAGAGATTCTAGGGTTTTGGTAATTTCTCAGCATTTGGATTCAGTTTCCATCCGCTTTAGGCAGGAATTTCCTGTATGCATGCAGATGGGGAATGTGAATGAACCGCATTCAAAGAAACCATATGTAATGATGTGATAGCACCCATTATGACTCAGCACCCTCACGAGCATCAAACATTAGTCTGTTTCTCTTGCGTCTCTCTATACCCCGTCTTGTCCTTGTCACCTGTGATACATCGTGATGTGATTTGCATAGAAAGCCCCAGTCTATATAGAAAACCAAGGCTACAAAGACTCCAAAGGCACAACTGTAATGCCCTTGCTCCTTTGATGAACACAACATGAAGTACTGTGTTTTTCATTTTTTCAGAACTGACCAGAGAGAAGTTAAAAAATGACAGTGAGATTCAGATAAAGAAGGTGGGGAAATAATTTAAGGATTGATATTCTGGGAAAAAAGAGAATGAAATGGTAATGATTATGAATATTAGATTAATATTAGACAAACCTGAGTGGTTTTTAGCTTTCACTATATCCTGAGTATGTACCAGCAAATAACATACCATTTCTGAGCTTCAGTTTTATAAACCACAAAATGGAATGATATTAACGTTAAATTGTATTGTGGATCCAAAGTTCTGGCCATGACCTCTGACATACATTAAGTTCTCAAGACAGGTAGCTATTACTATCATCATTATGAAAACAACTGTGGCATGTCCATAATTGTGCAGTGGAGTCCATTTGCAATGCATTTTCAATTTCTCTTTTCTGCATTAGTCATTGACATGGATAAGGCTGAAATCCAAATCCCCCGTGCTACTTCAGGTCAAGTGTTCATTCTGATAATGTAGCCAAGGAAAGAAATAGAGTCTTAGAAAGCTCTGTGGATGAAAGTGTGTCCCCTCCCAAATCACATGCTCACGCTCTAATGCCCAGTGTGACAATATATGGAAGTGGCAGCTTTGAGAGTAATTAGGTTTAAATGTGGCCAACGTGGGTGGCCAGCCATGATGGGATTAGTGTTTCTATAAAAACATGCATGAGGCATGCCTCCCATCTCCTGTTCTCCCTCCCCTCCCCTCACATCCCTCCTAACCTGATGAGGATATAGCAAGAAGGTGACCATCTGCAAATGACCCTTACCAAGAACTTTGCTGGGTGGCACCTGGCTCCCTAGTCTCCAAAACAGTGAGAAAATAATTTTTTTCTGCTTAAGCCACGTGATCTAATGCCTGCTATTATAGCAGCCTGGACAAGCTAACACAGAGCCCATCATATTGAGAGTGTGCGTGAGAAGGCAGACTGCTGCGAAGAGCATAGGAAAGCAGGAGGCAGTGAGGATGACAGCGTGAAGCTGTTAGGAGACCAGTGTCAAGGTCAGGGCCTTGGAAAGACAGTGAGGGGCAGCCTTGATTTTAAGTGTCACTATTTAGTGTGTTTCATGTCCATGTCTTTGCTGACTTCTCCCTGACCTCGGTTTAGGTTGAAGGACAGACTGTAATTTGGGGTGAAGATACTTTCATTTTGAAACAAGCAGGGATCACTCTCTAGATCGCTTGTCAAGTTGAAAGTGAGGATGCCATGGAGGACCCTGGCCTTGCACAACAAATTTGCAGCTGCCCAGGAACCAACACAGTAAATCACTGCCCTTATCGTGAAGGCTGCAATCAGGAATGCCACAGCAGCTTTTACCCCCATAGAACCAGTTGCTGCCTGGAACTGTGGGAGACCCATTACAACCCTGAGAATTTGATGTAGAAAAATGAGAGAAATAAAACAATTCACTTACCAAACAGAAAACACATAAAGCAACACCAGTCCTACTTTAATTATAGAGTCTTAGTCTCACCCAGGGGAAATTCATATATTCAGTTGCCAGCTGTTGATTAACCAAGAGCACAATGGGCAGAGAAAAACAACGTTTTCAATTAATACTCAGAATGCCAAAGACTTGGGGTGGGTGTTCAATTAAGTGATCAATATGCCAGAAAAGATGTCCCCGCCCAGGCTGGTGTGACACAAGCTGTCGATTAAGCCACCTTATGTGATGCTGGTGTCTTCTATCAGAGCGCTAGTTACTCCACTTCTGATCTAGCTTTCTGCTAAGGCACTTGGGAGGCAGCAGATGATGGGCCAAGTACCGGTGCCTCTGCTCCCCAGGTGGGAGACCAGACTGGAGCTCCAGGTTCCAGGTTCCAGTCTGGCTCAGGCTTGGCTGTTACAATTATTTGGAGAGTGAATTGAGGTCTTGCTGTGTACATTTGCTCCTTTCTTTTGTTCTGCTTTTCAAATAAAACAAATAAGTCTTTTTTTTTTAATGCCCATATCTCACATTTAATTACCTGGGTTTGATTCCCAGCTCCAACTCCAGTTGCTAGGACTTCCTGCTAACACAGACCCTGGGGAAGCAGCATGATGGCACAGTATAGAGAAAGCTGTCCCAAGACTCTGCATTTGCTCTGCTCTGCTCTCCAAGATAGTTTGCACACACAAGATGCATTCAACCAACCCCTGAAAGGGGCCAGGGAGAGTAGGGGCTGTTACTAGTTGGTATTTCTAATGCATATTGAACATCTATTTCTTCAGAGCTCCATTATTCACTCTACAGCATTTTATTTACAAAACTCAAAACCACTCTACCAGGCAGCTGCTGATTTTTATCTTCATTTCTATTTATGTTGAAACTCCAGTATGAGGAAATGAAATACAAGATGGCCTCTGACTTACTGTGATGATTCGATTTAGGAAGGTTCAACTTTATGATGGTCTGGAAGTGATAAGCATTTAGAAGCAAGCCTACTTCTAGCTTTGCACGTTTCACAGTTTGAGGGCTGTGGATACATGGGACGCTCTTGAGCGCTGGCCAGTGGCAGTAGCTACAACTCGCAGACGGTCCACAGTGACCTGGGCAGGAGACTGATGCTCTGCAGTGTATCAAATGGGAATGCTCCGTAGATGTATAGCTTTAACTTACAGAAATTTGGTTTATGATTAGTCATAGGGATGTAACCCCTTCATAAGTCAAAGAGCATCTGTAATTTGTGTAATGTCATACAACAAAAGACATTTGTTTTGTTTTGTGGCAGAAAGGAGATCACAAAACCTACACAAAGAAAGAACTATAGAGGCTCATTAAAGAATCATTAGTTCTGCAGATGGAGGGTCACTGTGGCAAAGTGATTAAAACAAAATATGGAGGTGGCAGTGTATGGCCCAGGCCCCTTCCCTGTATCCTTGATTTCAAGAGTGTTATACAAAAGAGATGATGGTCAGGCCAGCGCTGCGAAGCATGGGAATGAGTTATGAGTGCTTTCACATCAGTTACCACAACTACACTTCTCCCTCCATTCTAATTGATGTCTTATTAGTAAATATTCATTTCCTTTTTGTCTTGGAACTTTTATAAACGGTCTCTTCTAATTCAACCAATGTTCTAAGGACTGCTGTGTCATAGGGGAAACCAGCAACATTTTGAACATCAAAAGGCGAATTTAACTAACAAAGTACAACAGAATTTACATGGGTTTTAAAAAAACCTCAACCCTTCTTTTCTCTCTTGCCCTCTCTCCTTCATTTCTCTTATAGTAAAGTACATATGGGATTAAGAAAACTTAAATCTATGGAAAAAATAAAGATATTCATCAAGGCAGGATACAGTACAAAGGCCATACTGGGAGTAGAGGCTAAACATGACTGTACTGGAGGGGGGATCCCTCTCTGCATCCAACAGTTGCTCTGTTTTACTTAACATGTATTACTTGGCAGCAATTCTTGACAACTGCAATGAGATATGAAGCTACAGCACATTTGTCACAGTGATCTAAAGTCCTTTGGGCTTTATCCTCAACATGGACACACACACACACACATACACACACACACACACACACACACACACACACAAGCCAAGACAAGCTGGTGAGTGTTTTTCCTTGCCTTATCCTCTGATTATCCTGTCACACCTTATAAGAAGTATCATTTTGTAACAGATCATCTTGCAGTCATGGAAATTATTTGGAAGACTTAAAAAAAAAAACAGGAAAAAGCCATCTCAGACATTTTGAGGAAATCTACCTGCCATCTTATGTACATGTCTAAACAAAATCTTGGTTTTGGTTCCTATATCATTTAGTTCCTTCGGGTATTTTTTTAACTGGCAAAAGTGGCTTCAGATTCCTGTTCAAAGAAAAGTTTCAACTAATTAAAACTGGCTTTCTCACCACCCCGGAAGGAGTCAATTGAATGATGTAGAGAAGTTCTCATTACAAAGTCATAGTTTGCTTTTCAGTTAGTGGCGTCTCATGGATCTTTCTGGATGAATGAAATTCCATTGCTACTACTGTCTTCAAGATCATTTAACAAAAAAGAATAAAAACCAAAAGACACGTTAATTATTGGCCATACATGCAAGTTCTGTCATGTCCAGGTTTGACATCCACGCCACGTACATAGATGTACGTAGATGTCATTTCAGAAGTACTTAGGTGATGACTTGCTCTAGATATCGACTCACATAGCTTCTCTGTATGATGCCATGAAACTCAGATTTCAGAATACACCTACAAACTTTTGAAATGTTTATTATTAATTTTATATATCCTTTTTACTTGACAGTAAGTAAATGATGCCTTTGGTCAAAACAGTTTTTCTATCTATTGTCTTCCTGCGTGCTCTTCAAAATTCCTCACGTTGTTAAACTTCCAGTATTCAAGAAGTTCCCTAATCTAGCACACAATATAAATCAATGAAATTTTCTTTTGAGTAGAAAACATTTTCTCTGTGATTTACTCACCTCACGGTGATACCGTAAGACTTAAGAATTAAAGTCTTAATAAGGAATATGATTAAGATACATACTTTCAAATATCAAGTTCTATTGAATGCAATTTGCAACTGGTAATGTAAAATTAACTTTTATGTTATTATGCTGTTTCTCTGAGTGACTTAAAACGTTTTACGTAACCATATGACACAGTGCTTGAACAGCAGCTACGTGTGGTGCCTTTTGAGTAGATGTGATTAACCTTTACACAAAAAACACAATTAAGTCAAAGGGTGATTATTGACTTTTCCCAAATTGCTCTGAGTCCACTTAAAGAGTAATTATTATTCACATACTGCATGCTGGGCACTGAGGCAGTGCAGGGGACGGACGACAAGCAGTGGGAGATGGTCACTGCACTTGCCAAGCAGAGTACTTCGGCAGACACGGACACCAGTCAAATAATCAGATCAATGTAATACTACAGCTGGGCATCATTTGTGGAGTCCATCATAAAGGCATTTGATTTCCTCAGAAAATTCTAGGGATCAGAAGGGACAAATACATCTTTGGAACAGTCTTCCAATTCTTAGAAGAAATTGATTGCTTTCACTGTTGAACTAAAATAAAGCTGGATAGTAGAATTTATTTATACGGAAAGGAATTTTTTCCTGACCCCCAGTTACATTCTATGTGCTTTTAAACATTTACTTCTAACTGCCTCCGTGGAGAAAGTGAACTTTAGATAAATATTTCAAAAGTGTTATGATAACATCGAATGGATATCATGTCACAGATTTCTCTTTTTCTGTGGAAGATAAAAGAAAAAAAACCCTATTCTTCAGTACATTTAACAGCACCTTTTCCTGCTTTTAGGAAATTTTTATTGTCATATCTATGTAATACAGAGCAGTAGTTCAATATAAGCAATACATGTGTGAGAGAAAATCAGTTTGGATTTCCATCTATTTAGACACTATTATTTTTCAATTTTTACTGTATCTGTTCCTGAGTAAAGTTCATAGATGAGTAAATATATATAATCTGTGCTAGTCAAATCAGAGCCTCCCCTCCCCTTCTCTCCCCTCCCCTCCCTTCCCTTCCCCTCCCCTCCCCTCCCCTCCCCTCCCCTCCCCTCCCCTCCCCTCCCCTCCCCTCCCCTCCCCTCCCCTCCCCTCCCCTCCCCTCCCCTCCCCTCCTCTCCTCTCCTCTCCTCTCCTCTCCTCTCCTCTCCTCTCAGAAACTACCTAAGAAAAACTTCATGCAAGTGATTTGCAGGATAGAGTGCACAGAATTGCCATGTTGAGCAAATAAAAGCACGGGATGCCCAAACTTGAAGCTCAGCTAAACAATGGGTGACTTTTTGAGTATAAGTATGTCTGAAATTCAAGTGTAACTGGTGTCTGTATTTTATGTAGCGACCCTAAAAGCATAAACTGGAATTTCTGAATAGGAAAGGAAAACTTGAAATCAGATCACAGAGGGCCTTTGATATCAGGCTATGTAGTCGTCAAGTGAAAAAAATGTCAGTCTGAGTGTTAGCATCCTCCATCTATATTGTGAAAGGACTGAACTAGACCAGTGGATCCTAAGCCTGGTGTACATCTATGTTTAAAAGATGTGAATTTCAAGACTCCCCTCCAAATACCCTGAATTGGAATAGTAATGGATAGCCTGGTTTTCTTGTGATGCTAATGAAAAACTAGGTTTGGAAATCAATGGGTTGGATGGCTCTAAGAACTCTTGTACCTCCAACAGTCTTTGTGACTAAATTATGATTTGATTAAAGCAGAGAGTTAAGCTTCACTTTTTAAGGCCAAATAATATTCCAACGTGTATCTATATCACCTTTTTGTCTTCCATTTGTCTGATGGTGAACACACTTTGGTTGAATCCATATCTTTTCTATTGTGGAAAGTGCTACAATAAACATGGGAGTGAATGTATCTGTTTAATACAATGATTTCATTTTCTGTGGGATCTATATCCAGGAGTGGGGTTGCTAGATCTTATGGTAGACCTATTGTTAGCTTTCATTTCATTTCTTTTCATTTGATTTCCTAGCTACAGTGTTATAAGTGTCCTTCTTTCTCTGCATCCTTCCCAGCATTTGTTACTTTTCATCTTGTTCATAATAACTGAAGTGGGGTAAGATGGCATCTTGTGGTTTTGAACTGAATTTCTCAGGTGAGTCAAGGTGTTGAAAATGTACTCATAGACTTGATGGTGATTTTGATATCTTTTGAAAAATGTGTATTTGGACCATTTGCCTGCTTAAAAATGAGACTAAATTTTGTTGAACTGTTTGAGTTATTTTATGTAATCTGAATATCAATGTTTCATTGGACAGCAGTGTGTCAATGTTTTTTCCTTTTCTATTGTTTGTGTCTTCACTCTGTTGATTGTCTCCTTTTCAGTGTAGGAGCTTCTTCGTTTGATAGGATTGTATTAATTGATTTTTGCTTTTGAGTCTTATACAAATGAGCAAGCAAGCAAAAAATCATTGCTTATGCCTATTCCTTGAAGTATTTCCTCTATTTTTTTTTCTTTCAGAGTGAGTGGCCTTTGTGGGGTTGGCATTGTGGTGCAATGGGTTAAGCCTGCACTTAGGAGTCTGGTCTCTCAGTTTGGAGTGCTGGCTTGATTTGTGGCTACTATGCTTCTGATGCAGCACCTGCTAATGCACTCAGGAAAGCAGTAGAGGGTAGCTCAAGTATTTGGGCACCTGCAACCATTTGGAAGACTCCTGACTTGGGGAGGCTGGGCTGTTACGGCCATTTGAAGGGAGTGAAGCAGTGAATTAAAGATCTCTCTTTTTCTATTTACTGCTGTCTTACTACCATTGCCTTTTAAACAAACAAGTAAATAAATCTTTAAAAACATATATTCTCCTCCTGTAAGAACCGGCATCCCATATGGGTACCAGTTAGTGTCCTGGCTGCTCTGCTTCCCATCCAGCTCCCTGCTTGTGGCCTGGGAAAGCAGTTGAGAAAGGCCCAAAGCCTTGTGACCCTGCACCCATGTGGGAGACCTGGAAGAAGCTCCTGGCTTCTGGCTTAGGATTGTCTCAGTTTCAGCCATTGCAGGCCACTTGGAAAGTGAACCAGCAGATAGACTTTCTATCTGTCTCTCCTATGTGTAAATCTATCTTTCCAATACAAATAAGTAAATCATATTTATATATAGAGAGATATATTCACACACACACACGCACGCGCGCACACACACACACACACAAAGAGTGCCTTTATCATTTTCCACACTTTGGAAACAAGAGAAAGTCATTGGAGAGCATAACATGTGTTTGTTAAACTACTACTTAGTAACTTTCCCTTTCTATAACCCAAATACTTTCTGTGACCCATAAACTTCAATGCTGTGCTTGTCCTTTTTCTTTCTCAATGTAAAAATTAACTTTTAGAATATACCATCTATGAATATGTATGCAGAACCATTTGCATTGCATGCCTTTCACCCAAAATATGAGCTATTAATACTTTTACTATTTGCACTGTATTTATTTACCTTGAAGTTTCAGATTTCATAGAATTATACAATAAAACACCTCCTACACATACAGTGACAGACAAACCTGACTGGGACCATTTTTGGGTAATCCACTCATAACCATTTAAAAATTTTAGCACTGCAACAAAAGTGACAGACAAATCATTGAAAGAAAAAATTGGAGTGAGAAACTACACCATAGCTGAAGCAATTGCAGCATTCATTATTGGTATAATTGAAAAAATAATTGTTTTCATTTGTAAACAACCTACTTAATTGGTTAATTAAACTTAGCTCCATATTTAGCTTCTAAGACATTGTAAAAGAAAAGCTCACCCTGGCTTAACATTTCTAAAAATCAAATGCAAAATACCAAGTCCACATTCAATGCTCTGTTACAGTGGTTTCCGTGCACAGGGTTATGCTCTTAGGAGAAAGGGCCAGCCACGACTTTTTGAGAATCTTATCTCTAAAAGTGAGTTCCTATCCTCACTGACAGGTACCACCTGTCATGTGACAAGCATGCATCAATCTCTGCTGTGTAATCTAGTCAATGAGAGTTCTATGGCTGAGGGATGTCCTGAGCAAATAAGAAACAGCAGTTTCCACAGCCCCTCCCCCTATATTATTGACTTCTAGTTTCATTCTAAGAGTTCCAAATCTGCTGTGATTCAGGCAAAGAAATCTTCTTCACATTGGTTAGGACGTCAATGACAAGATTCTTAAGAGTGCATTTTCCTGGGTCTGGTGCAGTAGCTCAGCAGCTAAGGTTCTCCCCTTGCATGCGCCAGGATCCCATATGGGCGCCAGTTCTAATCCCTGGCAGCCCCGCTTTTCATCCAGCTCCCTGCTTTTGACCTGGGAAAGCAGTTAAGGACATCCCAAGGCCTTGGGACCTGGCACCTGCGTGGGAGACCTAAAAGAAGCTCCTGGCTCCTGGCTCCTGGCTTCTGGCTCCTGGCTTCGCATTGGTACAGCACTGGTCATTGAGGCCACATGGGGAGTGAATCAGCAGGCGGAAGGTCTTCCTCTCTGTCTCTCCTCCTCCTCTCTTATCTGACTTTGCAATAAAAATAAAATAAAAGCTAAAAAAATTTAAAGTATTTTCCCTTGGAAAATTCCTATTGATCAAGTGGTTGTGAAAAAAAGATGCTGATGACAGTAGCAACTACTGTAGCTTGCAGTTATTGAAGACATCTGTGGGTCATGACTATGGTGCTGTGTTCTTTACACACACTGTTTATTTTCATCCTCAGAGATGCTGAAAGTTACTACTCATAGCTGTGTTTTGCACACGAAGGGCCTGAGGCCAGGGGAGGTTAGGATGCTCACTCCAGGAGGGCACAGCTCGCAGGCTGGTTTGCTGCCAGTGCCTAGAACAGCACTTGGACTCACTGCATCTAAACACTTTACACTTGAGCATTCAGAAACTGGGTGAATGAATGGTTTACTTGGGATGTGTATGGTGCAAAATCAGGAAAGTGTGAAGTAATAAAATGAACACTGAAGATGCAGGGGATCATGAATAACACTGCATGAAAATAACTTAGGAAGAAATATGTAAATTAAAAAGTACAAGTTCCACATTTCCCTTGCTTTCCTTTTCCCAAAACAATTTCCCAGACTTATCAGCTCATGGTGTGTCTTTTTTTTTTAATCAATACTAATCTCAACACTACATCTTTTTCTAATATTTCACTAAGAAGATCATATCAGAGAGCTATTATACCATTTATTTTTTAAAATTTAAGAATAATGGAACCATGGAACTCTGTGAGCCTAGCATTTCACGCTTTAACAGCTGCCTGAAGTTCCACCCCATGGATGTGCCACCACTTATTTAAACATTCTTTTGTTGTCGTTCAGATTGTTTTTTAATATCAACAAAGCTGAAGTAAACCTTCTTGTATCATTCTACATTTGTTCAAGTACACTAGCAGGAAAAATTATAGAGCTTAAATTATTAGTGTGAAGGATAGACGTATTGTAAATGTTAACCCCGATTGCCAACTTCATTCCAAACGAGGCTGCAGCAATTTACTGAAGAATGTTCTTAAACTGCAGACTCATAACTTGCAGGTATACTGGAAAAAACTTTGGTAAGTACAGCCTGAAAATCTATAGGCTGCCCTGGGAAAGTCAGTCAGGTTTGGAAACTGCAGATTTTTTTTTTTAAGATTCATTTTATTTATTTTTATTGGAAAGGTGGACATACAGAGAGGAGGAGAGACAGAGAGGAAGAGCTTCTATTTGCTGATTCACTCTCCAAGTGGCCACTACAGCCAGAGCTGAGCCAATCTGGAGCCAGGAGCCTCTTTTAGGTCTCTCACGCGGGTGCAGGATCCCAAGGCCTTGGGCCGTCCTCGACTGCTTTCCCAGGCCACAAGCAGGGAGCTGGATGGGAAGCTGGGCTGCCACTATATGAACTGGATGTCATATGGGATCGAGGCATATGCAGAACGAGGACTTTAGACGTTAGGCTATTGCACTGGGCCTGAAACCACTGATTTTTGAGATTCTTTTCCTCACAAGCAAAATAATGTTGCAAGATGGAGCTGAAACCAGCCCTAATACATGGACAATTTTGTTGAAACTAAATAATCATTACATTTTCGTTGACTTGCTATAAATAATTTCTTTTTTAATTCTCCAACCTATGTATTTTCTTAATTCAGCTTGTGATACTTCCGTTCGGTGTGAAGAACAGAAGACAAGAATGAACTGAAGCTCAAAAGGTGGAATGTGGGAACGGTCCTTATTGTTGGTGTTTACCTTGAATCCAGAATTCAACCAGGTAATCAGGTCAACTTGTACATAGAAAAAGAAGAAGTAATATTTGTTGAGCTCTTCAGAGTCTTTAGGTAAATGCCCCAATGGGACGGATTTACTGAAATATGGTTCTTGCCAGGTGCCGTGGACTTACGGTGATGGCTGCAGAGGCCAAAGGCAGCATTTCACGCACCTGCTGTGAGCAGCAACATCTACTGTACATTCAGAGGGAATGAGATTTAAGTCTAAGTGGCATTGCGTGGATAGGAACTACTGACCCCCTTTTCTGTTTCTGATTGTAGTTCTCACCCAGGGTGGGGATGAATGTACGGACATAAGGCACTTCCAACAATGAAGGCTGCTTAAAGTGGGGTAATTCATGTTTTATCTGCCTCTAGAGATTTTTACAGCCTTATTGAGTGAACAAATTAGGGAGCTATGGCTTAAAGAGGAATCAGAGAGGATCTCTGCAGAATTGGCTTCCTGGACTGTGAGCTAAAGTTGAAGAAATGGTGCCTCTTTTGTGGCAGAGACCCCGATTGATGGGACGGCCTGTAGAAGGCAGAGGAGACACATGCTTGTGTGCTTATCACAAGCCTACAGAGCGACAGTGCTATCTTTACTAAGGAAGATTTATGGACAAGAAAGACGTGGCTTGGTTTTTGTTAAACAACTCTGTGAAGTAGCTAGAGTTTCACCGATTCTCACAAAGCAAGTTGTGCTCCTTTCCCCTTGTGCTCCTTCCTGAGCCTAGGCTGACCCTCCTGATGGTTGTTTGCTTTAGGAAAATATACCTGCTGTGTATCACAGGGGCTAGAGAATCCATGATGTGCTTTCATTGCCCTGTGTCTCCTGGGTCAAAACAGGGAACTGTTTAGAGAGGGAATATTTAGATGTTTAATTGGATGTATTTGCCACGCATGGAAATTTTCTCCAAATAATGCCATTTCTCTTTCTTCTCTCTCTCTCTCTCTCTCGCTCTTTCTCTCTCTCAGAAAGAAATCATGGTCTCAGTATTTAGAAGATTTATGTAAAGTTATGGATGACTTTCGCACCTTTCTTCTCACTCGGCATCCTCATTCAATCTCTGCTAAAATAGTTCTCTCTATGGAACACCGAATGGTTCCCTTGCTTTATACAGAGTGCTAGACAGTACTCTGTGGATATGGTCATGAACAGCAGAAGTGACAGGAACAGCAAAAATGAAACACAAACATTTGCTTTTTAACGCTCACCTGAAAAAACAGTGTGTTTTAAGTTCTCACTAAAGTAGTCATGTTGGCTGGCTTATGCTGAGCTGGTTTCCAAATGAGATAGTATAGAAAAAAAAAAAAACAACATTATTGACTAGGCTAAGCCAACATGATTCTAAAGAAAATGTGCTTGTATTCTCTAATGGAATCTATCATTTCATGCCTCTTATATTTTAAATCATAATTTGAACTGGGAACATTTCCATCACTTTTGAAAAGAACCAGTTACATGGATCAATGTAGGGAAAATTACATTTTCCAAAGAAGCAATATCAATTTTCTATGTAATATGGAGTTCTATGTAGGAAACGAAAGGACTTTAAAAAAAAACCAGTTGGTGAATTTATTTCTTCTAGCAGAAGATTAAAAAAAATGTTTCACATGGAAAGGAAATTGTTGATTGTATATATATTACCTTTTTTTTTTTTTAGATTTTTCCTACTTTGTTGGATGGTGATGAATGTTTTAGTTTGTATAGCGATGAAGGTAGGAGTGATGAAACTTCGGTGCATGTTCCATTTGAATAGTGAAGACACAAGACTTGGGAAACTATGGAACAATGATTTTTATGATTTTTTTTTGTGTGTGGTGAAATCCAATGTGTACTCAGAGAAATGGCAGCTTTATACACTGACTCAATTTGCTTAGTCACAAACATTCTCTTTCCTGGAGTCTTTTATCTTTTCTATAGAAGCTCATCCTTGACAGTTTGCCTCTCATTAAGCTACGGAGTCCTGGGGTCTGATTTGACAATGCATCTTGGTCTTACGATGACAGGTGCAAAGTATTTCACGAACTCTGCCTTTATTGGTGTTCCTAAAAGTTATGCTTACACGTGTATACTGAGGCATCATTGTACTTGGATGATTAGTGTGGCAAAGGCTTTTTTATATGTAGTGTTGCATTTTATCCACACAAATATTTTATTAAAAGCTTCAAATTTATTCTGGTACCTCCTTAAGGATGAATGTTTCTGTGTCAGGGCAAAAATTAACAGTTTCCAATGTTCCCAGTTTGCTTAAAAGAGATTTAACAGAAATTTTTTATTGTAGCACATTCTAACATTTTTATTTTTCATTATTTGTGTTTCCTTACTTGTCTGACAGGTGCACACCACTGAGATAAAAAAAATCATGTCACAGGCTCTTGTCTGGGCTGTCAGCATTTAGGATTCTTCAGGTTTATTCCTCTGCAGAAAGCTGATGGACCAGTTCAAAAGGCAAAACTCACATGTTGCAATTTTATTTTATTTAGGAAAAGACCAATTTTGATGATTTTGACTTTATGTATATAATCACAGGTTGTAATTTTTGGTATGAATAAGTAAAGTTAGCTCAACAATCTTGTAGCCAAGAGGTAAATAGTAAATGACTTTACCCACTTTTGAAAAAACAGCTTATTAGGGCTTGGTGCGATAGCCTAGTGGCTAAATCCTCCCATTGCATGCTCCAGGATCCCCTATGTCCTGGCTGCTCCACTTCTAATCCAGCTCCCTGCTTGTAGCCTGGGAAAGCAGTGGAGGAAAGCTCAAAGCCTTGGGATCCTGTACTCTGAGGAACCTGGAGGAGGCTCCTGGCTTCTGGATTCAGACTGGCTCATCTCTGGCTGTTTTAGCTACTTGGGGAGTAAACCAGCAACAGAAGATCTTTTCCTGTCTCTCATTCTCTCTGTAAATGTGAATTTCCAATAAAATAAATAAACTTTAAAAACCCAGCTTCTTAAATGGATGTACAAACCAACAAAATGACTTTAACCTCATGAAGTATTATTCTAAGAAAAAGGAGAAAGGAACAAGAAACAGAAAAAGCAGAAAATTGTTTCATATAGCATTTAGTCCCAAGCAGAATGCTGTTGTGTATACTAACCCAACCATTTGTCCCAGCTTGCCTCTGGAAATGAACTAGGATCACTCTGATTCTACAATAATAAACGCATTGAGGTTGAGTGCCAGTGAGTTGCCCACAGTGTCCCAGTGGAAAGTAGAAGGGAATCAATGCAAATCGCAAGAGGTATTAACTCCTAAACCTATTTACCCGATTGAAGTACATTTACAGAGAAACAATACCTTCAAAAAGAGCTGAAAACAGATTTGGGGACAAGGTAAAATCCAACTTTTGATGATCGCTAATGAAAATTAGCATGATTACTGCTTTGCAGCCTGGGCTATCTTACTCTTACTCTTATCCATCCTGCATAAACTGTTTTAATTCCCCAAACCTGAGTGGTAGATAATTGTTTGCATTTATTAAATGTACTTGACCATGGGGTAATTAGCATTGACAGACTCTCCTGAATTTGAAACACTGAAGCCAAGTTCAAATCAACAGTTACTTAGTGGCAACTATTGATAGTTATAGGGAAACTCAGAAAAAAACAAAAAACAGAACTAAGCTCTGAGTTCTTTAGGATTTGAGGAAGTTGCTTTCCATAGATAGGTATTTATAGATATGCGCATAGAGAGACAGCAAGGGAGAGCTCTGCCTGAACACCTGTTACTCGCAGTTGGACATACATGTAATTTAAAAAGCAAGTCCAAGTAAAGACATCTTACTTTGTTTTCACAGGCAGGTTATTTCAGAAGCCAGGGAAAATTATGTTCCTGAGATCTTAGTTTTGGTTCACCTTGCACACAAGGAAACCAGAGCACATTTGAATGCCCAGAGCAGAGGTCAGACAGAAATGTCTGTTATTCAGTGCCGTGGTGGTGCCGGGGAGGCAGGCGGGTGGGCCTGCGTGGGCCTGCCCATGGTTTGACTCTGCTCTGTGGGCCCTTCACGGAGCATATAAAGGAACAATGGAGTGTCCAAAGTGTCAAACTGATAGTGAAAAGAAAATAATACAGCAGTGTGTGTCCACAGCTGCATTTCCCACAAGTGGCCAGTTGTTCAGGGGGACAATTACATTGAAAACTAAATCTGGCATTCTAGAAAAATCTTCCTGGATTTATGGAAGAGTGAGGGAATAGCAGGAAACATTCTTGGATTCTAAAGCAGCAATACTTGCATTGAATTCAGCTGTGAAAGTAGAAAAGCTCACTGGTGCTGCTAAGCCATGACATCATTCCCGGTGTTAGTACTGTGCTTTCAGATAACCTTTTCTCTTTCTTGGTCTGTAGTTTCACTGCTATTTTGTTGGATGTTTCAAAAGTGGCCTCACCTGTGCATGACAAAGCAAATGCTTGCTTGGGATGTGCTGTTTTCTCGGCATCACTATGGTGAGAAGGTAAGGAAAGAACATTTGTGTGTTACAGCTGTGTGAGAAGCTGTCCTTTTCAAAAGCATTTTTGCAACGTGGCCATTAGCCGCTGATGGAGTTGCCATGGTTATGAGAGGTCCACTGTGGGAGAAATCTTCATTTATTATCAGATTTTGACAGCAGCAGTCACAATGCTTGATGGTGGGTGGGGAGGGGAGCATAAGAACAACAATATAAAAGAAAGAGCCTCAGCCATTTTAGCTCCACACAGAGTTGAGTTATAACATTAAAGATATTCAACAATAAAATCATGGATGAGTTGAGTGCCAAGAAAAATCTTGCTTTTGAAATAAAATGTATTCCTGTAAACAGCAGAGGCAGAAAATGATAGTTTACTAAAGAAAGAGGGGGAAAGGCAGCAGGCAGAAACCCACTGAGTTGAACGTGATTAAATTATTTCATGTAATAGTTTGCAGCATTTGTACCTCTTCCCATGTGTTCTTTCTCATGCAAAAATCTGGATGATTTAAGCTACTGCTGTAAGGGTTACTGAGCTTCAGATGTCTCTCTTGCTATTTGAGTACAAGCAAAAAGCCTTTGTAGTAAGTGTACCTGAAAGCCCTGGAAACATTATTGTCGCATAAAAAGTCTAATAAATCCCATTACATGGGCTTCACGCTGCTATGGACTCACACCGTCCATTGGCAACATCCATGACATGCACTTTAGCTTTTTGCTTTGGTCTTAGCACTGTCATGGGAAGTTGATGGGGTTTTTGTACCTCTAGAATAACAGATGACTTGTCTTGATGGCTCAGTGTTTAGAGACAAACTACAGTTAACTCTAGTCTCAAAAGTTTAAATATGGGATTAATTAGGTGAAATTAATTTTTAATTTGGCCAGGAGGAAACAAACCAGCCTTGTTGGAATCTATGAATCTGTGCTGTTTCTCAATAGGCTGAGCAGAGGCAAAGTCCAGTAGAGATACAGAGGGAGAGATAGAGTGTGTCCCAGGGATACGGTCTGTCACAGCTCTAGCGCTGGCAGCATAAAAGCTACCAGGTGCATAGGAAGAAGGCTGGTGGCAGTGGAAAATGTGAGGTCTTTTAGGTACATCAAAGGGAAATGAGGAATCCTGAGGGGATGCCTGTACACCTGGCGTGGACCTCTAAATTGCAGGCTCAGAGCTTTCCTCCTTGTCATTGCTCCTGCATGACCTGCAGCTGTCACTGCCCAGGGTGGCCCTCTCAGAAAGTTTGCCCCTGGTCCTGAGTGAGCTTGCTTTCTTCCTTGCCTGCCACTGTCTGTTTCCTCTGAAACAATTTACCCGGTCAACTTTGAAACCCATGCTAATTTTATTGTGGTTTCAAAGGGCATTCAGGGGACAAGTTCCTTACAGATCAGATGCCAGCTGCACAGGCTCATGGATCTTCATCAGCTGCACGCAGCTCCTCAACTTCACCTCCAACTTCTTAGCCTGCTGGATGCTGCCTGAGTTTTTCTCCCGGGCCTCGCTCTAGCTAATAACCTATTGCACTTGCGATTTTCATCCTCTTTGCTCCACTGACCCTCCTCCCCTTAGGTCACTAATGACTCAGTTGTCGACTACAACAGATAATTTCAGGTCTGGCCTTCTTGGCCTCTGTTCTCCCAGTCCCACGAGTGTCTCTCTTTTCTAACTTGAATCTGTGGAGTTCTCATTCATGGAGCAGTGTATATATTTCCAGCACAGAGCTGTGTTTTGACCGCAAGCCTTGAGGTAGGCATAGATCAAGACACTGTGAGTTAAGAAGTGCCAGTAACTTACTCAGGATTTAGCTGTTGGCTGAACACCTCTAAGTGATTTTACAGGGCCAGCCTTGGGCCAATAGGAAGGCTTTTCCTCACTGCCCTCCCTGGCTACCCTCCCTGGCTCCAAGTTGGTGCTCAGCCTGTGCATTGCCCCTCTTGCGGGGCGTTACTGTCAAGGTTCAGGCCCTCTTGCCTGTTACACTGCACGCACAGTTCCATTCTGAGCTCAGGTGCTATCTTTCTGAGCTCTCTCTACTGAAGCTCTGACGGGGGCCCTCTCAGCAGGTGTTTCGGCAGAACTCTCCTGATGAGGGGGAATTGAAAGGTTGGAAACACCTGTTTCTGGTTGGACTCCGTTGCCTGTCCCTTTCCATGATCAGCTCTTTTACGTTCTCTCACCAACCCCTCCACTCTGGCCTTGGAATGTGGGGCTCCCTCCGCAGTCAGATAATCCCTCTTGCGGGCAGATGGTGCTCCTTCTGGTGTGCTGCTCCACAGGTAAGAAGGGCCCAGTGGCTGCGGGGGTGGGGTGGAGAAGCCAAGGCTTCCTCCAGTTCAGCGTGGTGCATTTTATACCAGGGCACTTCACAACGTTCATGGGAATAGGGAATGAAGGGACAAGCCTATTTTGGTGCAAAGCAAATGACATTCATGTAGAGCATTCTCACAAACGGTGAACCTGTGAACTTTAAAAAAAACACCCCTTTTATGCATAGATTTTGAATTTTTGGAGTGAAATGCACTTACCCTTACAAAAATTTTATTTGAGAAGCAGAGGAAGAGGCGGGGGGGCGGGTGGAGGGGAAGTGAGATCCCATATCCTGTCTTCTGGTTCATTTTCAAAATGCCGAGAGGCCAGGAATTCAATCCATGCAGACAGCAGAGCCATAACTACGTGAGCTCCCCGAAGGGGTGCTTTCATTGGAGACTGAACTCAGCAGCAGAGTCAGGATTCAAACTGGGACTCTCAGATGCAGGGTGAGGGCATCGAAGCCACTCTTTAACTGCTGTGTCAAACACCTATCCCCAAAACAAATTTATCTTTTCTTTTTTTTTCCATGAAATTTTTGAGGCACTCTTGGCTTGTAGTCAGTGAGTCAAGACTTGGCTGTTGCTTTTGTATTTGGCTTGTTGCTTTAATCAGCTACTGTGAGACCTGGTAGCTTAACTCCCTTCAGCTGAGCTTCTGAAAGCTACCCAGTTCACATGGTACAAGTTGGAGCTGGGATTAAAAATCAGTTTGTTAGACTAAAACAATCTGAGCTCTTAACCACTGTCTAGGCTGCACTCATTTTCTGTGCAAGTTTTCTGAATTGCTTTCATGGGATCCACATCCCTTGTTTGTCTTCAGTCTTGTGCAATTTTACTTCCTCTAAGAGATTTATTCTCTCCCATGAATTTCATCGCTGCTTGTAAGATGATGACTCCTAAATCTTTATTGCCAGCTCTAATCTCTCTTCTGAGCTTAGAATGGTAATTCCCACTATTTCGTAGACAGATCTGCTTGGGTGGTCTAGCGACCACTCATCCATGTATTCATTCATCATTGATATAGTTAATAACCTTATTGAGTATTTTCTATGTGCTCTGAAGTGGGCTCCAGAGATGCAGGGGCAAAGAAGGAAGTGTAGCCCTTTCTGTTCTGGAACTTGTAAATGCACTATTTTAGAGGAAGATTCTGAACCCAAGCCATTTATTTATACATGCACCGAGGACCATGAATCAATATGAAGAATGCTATGGAGTGTTTATAAGAGTTAGCAAGAGAGGGTACAGCAGAGCTAAGGGGTTTCCGAGGCAACAGAACTGGGAGTAATCTCTAAGTACAGAGAGGGTGTGCTTCTAGCCATACCTAAAAAACTCATAGTTTTTTTTTCCTTTTATGAACCCTAGACTTGGTATATATATTTTCCAGTTTTTTCCCCACCTGTTTTCTCCAGGCTATGGATTGGTGGTTACTAGTGGATTCTGACTTTTTATACAGAACATCTTTATGCTCTCTGTTGCATGTGTATGTTCTTTAGCTCTCAGACAACCTCACTGGAAGTCCCAGAGAAGTCTGCAATGGGGACTCCCCTTCTTCCCCCCTTCTTCTCCGCTCTTCCCCACTACCCACCGCTGGAGAACTTGGCTACCTCCAGCTCTCTTCCCACCTCTCCCTATTAACTTCCTCTCTCAGCCTCTTCCCATTCCCCCACTCCTCCCATTCCCCCACTCCTCCCTTACCCACAACCGCTCACTTTCATACAGGCACCCACACAGTCTCTCCCCTGGTAACTGTAAGGCTTTGATAAAAGCATGAAATAGATCACCCATTAAGATTTATGGATTAGAGAAACAACAAGCAATTTGTTTTGGTAATTTCCTAATAGTATAGTCCACAAATTCTGTGTCTGATCTTTTGCAAATTTATTTATTGCAAAATATCTGATGCATACAAAACAGTATGTACATCATATATTAAAGGTAAGATGTGTGACCAGTCATCTGTGAATCAACCATTCAATACAACATGAGAGCCATCACATCATGACTTTGGCTCTGTAAGGGCAGGTGGATTCAGAGTCTACGTCTCCTTCCATTGTAGATGTTGGACTTCTGTTGCCTTTGGAAGATGGCATTCAGCCTGTGCTGCAGTGCTTTAGCTTGTGGGCACAGCTGTATGGAATAGCACAGGGGTTCAAGGCCAGGAGTACCTGTTCCTTTTTTGTCATTTGTAACAGACTGTAAAGAGAAAGTGAACTTGGATTTCTTGTGGTTCTTTTAAGTATGTTAATGTGTTCATTTTTCATATTTCCATAGCAATTCCTTTTAGAGCCCAAGACCCTCTTTGGGAAGTAGATTCCTTCTAGGAGAATATATGTCTTTCTGTTAACAGAGAGTCTTGGTAATTGTTTTCAAAATGGATCCTATCCTTGAAGGAAAAGACAGTCAAATCACAGTTATTGCTTTCAGACTGACCTGCTAGTCTTGTACTTCATTTAATGATAGAAAAACAAAAAATGAAACAAAACAAAAAGCCCAGAGAACTTTTTAAAATCTATGATTCTTAAAAAGAGAGGGTTTCTGCCTTAGGATTACGGAGAGTGTGGCATGTATGGGGAGAGTCATAAGAATTTGCTGTTGTTGTGATGGTCCATTAGTCAAATGACTGAATTTATTCAAATTCCGTGGATTCAGGGGCCTGTTAGAGCCCCCGAGGGAACACTGTGCTCATAAAAGCTATGAGTGGAATCAAATTGCTTAAGCTGCCTCTGGGCATCCATAGCCTAGGATGGTTTTTTAGAGACCTTATCCACTCTGATTGGCCTGTACCCTAACCTCCTGACAACCCACTTTCCTTTCCATTCTGACTTTATGTGTTTATGAATTATATTTATTAAATATTTGTAGCATATTTACTGGCTTTATCATTTATGTATTTCCTCAAAAATTATGAAGCTCAGTCATCCCTCATTATCTACTGATTGATTCCAGGATCCCCTGTGGACACCAAAGTTACAGATGCTTAAGTCTGTGATATAGTATTGGCATATTATCTGTATATATTCTGTCACATATTTTGAATCATCTCTAGATTTATGGAAGCTAATGTACAATATAAGTGCAGTGTAAGCAGTTTTATGTTGTGTTGCTTTAGGGGATAATGACGAGAAAAACAGTCCATTCAGGCGATACGGACAAATCTTTTCCTTTGGGATACTTTTGATCTTAAATTCATTAAATTCACAGATATAAAATGCACAGAGGTAGACTGATCTGTGTGATGTTTCTGGCAATATTAAAGTTATTTGCCCATGGTCTGTATTTGTTTCTCATATGGTAATGACAAACTATAATAGTATGAATTTTCTATCAGCAAAAGGTAGAAAACTTCTCAAGGAAACAATTAAGGACATGATTAATTTGTCAGGGGATAGAGAGGAGCACAAATGGATTTCTGGAGAATGTGTTGAAGTTTACCCTACCCATGTGGGAAAGACTAGGCTAGGTCTCAACCCCCTACTGAGCCATGTATGAGCTATATGTGGGTATGGACGAGCCGTGGCTGGGCTGAAACATCCAACAGTATGAACCAGAATGGGTTGAAGGCCAGTCAGGAAAAGCCACTGTTCCTGCTATGACAGGAGGTGAACTGAATAGGGCTGGCTCATGGATCCACTGGTATGCACAAAATCTGGCATTAGGAGAGGTTCTGATGGAGGAGCCTGGGCAACTCCTCTGGCAAGACACAGACCCAGCAGGTAAGCGCAAGAAACATGATAGGAAACAGCCCAGTACAGGCCATGGAAAGTTACCCACTGGCATACATTTGGATGGGTTAGGGGCAGACCAGGCTGAATCAGTTCACATCATCCACTGGCAAATCTGAATGCCAGAATAGAGTGTGGGTCAAGCCAGGTTTGGTCGCGACAAAAGCAGTGCACAACACAGAATGCCATGGTGAGGTTGCACATGGTGACCACCGCTCCCAACCAGCACATGTGAGAATAAGGAAGGGAGGGGCAGAGCCGGCAGGGGAATAAGGGGTGGTTTCCTTGCTGGACAGCTACTCCCACTGGAGAGCATGAGCTGGGATGGGGACAGACCAAGACTAGACAGGGTTGCAACACATGTGCTCCTCTTGTGGACCACATCAGGGAAAAACCAGGCTGGGCTGATTATTCCTACTGGTGCAAACAAAATTAGAGTGGGTGAGGGTTGTTGGGGCTTAACCACAGCAGAAGCTGGCATTGGGGGCTAAAACTGCATAATCCAGGAGTGAGAGACCTGGGAGGGAAATAGTGGGCTTATCCCTCTTGGGTTACCACTTCCATGGGAGGGCACAAAAAACTAGGACGGGGGCTGGGGTGGCTAGACAGAGAGGCACTCAATAACATCCGTGAAGCCTGGATAGTTGAGCTGATTAGATGGAACTAAGCTTCAATACCAACTGACATGTATGAGAGCCAAATGGGATATGGAGCAGACTGGACTAGTCTGCCACACATACTGGCAATCCAGGGTAGGGGTGGGCCTGGTGGGGGTTATTGTGTGTAGCTCCAACTAGGCTGCAGCTCCCACTGGTTTATGTGAGGGCCGAGTATGTGCTGGGCAGCACCAGGCTGGACTGCAACACCCATTGTTTCCAGTGGAAGTTGGGGCTGAAATCAGAACCAACCCAGCAATGGCAACCACCAGCTGATTGGGGCAATGGACTGTGGCGGGCCCTGTACTTGCTAGTACATACAAGAATCTGATCTGGGAACACCTCAGACAAAGTTTCTTTGGGGATCTCCCCAATTGAACTGCCAGACTCAGAACCCTAACCAAGAAAAGAGAGAAGACAGAACAGGTCAATCAACCACCTCAGCTATATGCTGGCAGTGAAAAACTGGACAAATGGAGACTCTAAGATGGACTATGTCAATCAGTGGATTTTTCAGTGACCGCATAGTGCTTGGAGTGGCAGGATTGGCAGTGATTCATAACTGGTGGACTATCAAAACCACTTGAGCAAGACCCTTGGAGCATGCCCCACATTCAGGACCTGGGGTAGGAGACTGGGTGGGGCTTTTCCCTCAATATTCCCTTTACCTCGGATGTATGAAGGACACAATATGGTACTAATAGTCTTTCCCACTTTCCTACAGCCCTAGTACCTTTTTTACCCTAATTAACAGTGTAAAGATTGTCAAAAATATAATAAAAAAGTTTACCCTATCCAATAGATCAAAGGTACAACAGAAGAAAGGAATGTTATGAAAAAGGATGTAGGTGAAAAAGATTTGAGAAACATTATTTATCAATAGACACAGACCACAGAAAAGTTGGAGTAGGATAACTTGGGCCACATGATCACAGGGATTTTATTACCATGCAAAGAAACTTGGAATTGTTTCTGAAGGTAATGAAAAGACTGACATCTTTCTAGAAGATGTATAGATCCAAGTATAGAAAGAGATGTATGGTTGTACAGTGTTGGTTAGGAACATCCATCTGGCCCTCAGAGTGTACAAGGCCTGTAAAATCACTTGGTCTGGATTTGCTAAGGCAATTGCAGATAGGACTCAAAATACAACAAATGTATAGCAAGTTGATTTTTAAGTTGAAATATTTGTGTGATCCATAATTGAGGATAAAGATATCAAAATGACCCTTAGCAAAGAAAAGGTTTTCCTTCCCCTGAATCAGATTGTAAAGATACCCAATTCTCAGGAAGAAGGAATTTGGGTATAGCAAAATCGAAATCAGAGATGATAAGTACTTGGGATGTGACAGTGGAGACTGACAATAGAAGACAGACAAGTTTTTCTGAAGATTACCCCCAGTGCTGTGTCCCTGACTATGGATGGTGAGAAAGTGGGAGAATAAGGGCAATATAGTTTCTGGTTTGAGCAAAGCAGGAATACATGGGAAATTTAGAAGATAATTTTGGTGGGACAGAGGGGATGGTGAATTGAAGGAGGTTAGCATAAAGGATAAAGGGGATAAAGAGGATTATGAATTTAATTTTTGACATGCTGTGCTCCAAGTGACATTGCTGGGTTGGTTTCGGATAAGGTCACATATTTCCTTTAGAAAACCTATAGAATTTATATTTGGAAAAAACTTGGATTAAAGTTTCTGATCCATAACTTATGGGCATCATGATTTTGAGTAATTTTCTTGATTATCTCCTCTATAATTAGGGAGTAGTAACTACTTCATAATTGCGGGGTGTGATTAAATGATACTAACAAGTATGTGCAGTGTCTGGTTATTACTATAGTTCTAAGAAATGATGTTTCACCCTTTTTGATCTTTGCTTTAATGATTAAATTAGAAAGACAAACAATTACTTTCTTGCTTAGAGATGTTACTCTGAATTAATCTGTGAACAAAATATAATTGAGGACAGAGATGGTATTTGACCAAGCGGTGAAGGTTCTCACATCTTACATCAGTGTTCCTGAGTTTGACAACTACCTCCAGCATCCAGTTCAGCTTCTTGCTAATACACACCCCAATGAAGCAGGGAGTGATGACTTAAGCTGTTAGGTCTCTGACACTTTTGTGAAAGATCCAGATTGAATTCCAGGCCTCTCGCCTATGACTGGTCATTGTGCACATTTAGGGAATACATCTGTGGATTTGCTTTCTATTTCTCTGTCCCTCTGCCTCTAATGTAAACAAACCAGAAAGATTTAAATAAAATAAAGTTATATTCAAGCAAAGTTTTAGTGATTAAGTAGATGATTCACTTATAAGCCTTAAATAAACATATGCAAAAGTTGTGCAGTTTCAACAGTAACTAAACTTTCTGCAACGTAATTGACAGATACTATGTTAATTAGGCTTTTTAGATATGGTATTTCATTCAACATAGCAACCATAAAAAGCAGATACCATTAGCTTAGATCTTCCAGAAGTATAAAAATCTTTTGTACAGAGTTTCTACTGACAAAGAACCCACCAATCAGGTTGTACCTATCCTATCCCAGCCAGAAGGCAAAGCTGCTCTACTTTTTATTGAAACTGAGACTCATGTAATACTTTCCAAATACTCAGATATAAGAAAGTAGCAGGTTTTAATCCATCTGTCTAGATTCGGGAAATCTGAATCCAGCCACACCACTGTCAAGCTTTGGATCTCATGAAGCCTTTCATGCCCCATTAGTTTCTCTGTACGATGGAGATAAAATGGTATCTGCTTTTTATTGTATTCTGTTTCTTTTTGGCTGTGCTAAATTAAAAAAAAGTAGTATAAATCATCACAATGGTCAGATCTGGGATCACTTCAGATGAGATTTCTGTGGGGATCCCCCAATGGAACTGCTGGACTCTGAAATCCAATGATGGGGGAATCGCAGGATCTGTTGACTGACCATGGAGTGCATGTGTCAGAACTGGGCCTTCTCAGTGGCTTAGATGGAGCAGTGGACAGTATACCCAAACATACATGGAAAATATGAAAGTCTATTGGGGCCTGCAGATGACATCTGCTACTATAGCAGAGGATGGAGGGCATAACAAATTAGTCAACTATCCCAGACAAGCATTGACAGCAAATATCTGGGCAAATGGAGACTCTGAGGTAGACTATGTCAGCCAGTGTACCTTGGAAGGATTTCCTCATCTTTGGATCAGTGAGATGGATGGCATTTCAGAATTATCAAAACAACTTGAAGAGAAGCCTTGGAGCATGCTCCATATCAAGGACCCTGGGATGACACTGGGTGGCTGTTCTCCATCCCAGGGTACTGAGGCAGTTTGGAGGCTAGGTGTGTCTTCTCCCCTTATCTCCCTCCTTCCCCAGATATAGGAACAAAAAGAAAAATGTGGAAACAATGGCCTCCCCCCTTCCCCTAATTCTTGACCCTTCCTACCCTCATTAGTTATGTAAACATCATCAAAAATGCAATGAAAATTAATGTAAATCATCTTGGAAGGTTTGGAAATACCATTATAACTTAGAAATGTATTGAGAAAGACCACCACAAATTAATATTAGAAAATTTAGTCTCAATAAAGTTTATCTTTTATTAGTCATTGGGAATGGAGTTGCTGGGATTTTGAATAATTGAGTATAATTAGGATGACACAGACTTTAACAATGGGAAATAATGGACTTGAAGTTTATTGCAAATCTTGGGATGCGACAGTATATCTTGTGCTCATCCTATAAATCCAAGAGACTGTTCATTGGGGGAAAGAAAGCAATTATGTTGCTCTTACTATGTTCTGTAAACCCAAGGCACTTGAAAAGGGCTATAATCCATCCAAGATAGCCTCTAATTTGGTATCTGTAGAAATTTTGGAGGTAAGATGTTTAGTTTGAATTCTGTGTCTTAAGAGGTTATTACAAAGAAGTTAAATTTTCCTTTATGCACTTTTGACTTTGGTCACTAAGGAAGGATTATGCTTGTCGACTTTTATGTGACTTTTATGTGTTCCCTAAGGAACACATTTGCCTGCTTTTTGCAAGTGAGTTCCATTTCACAGGAGCAGCTGGTGAAGTGTTCAGGTGCTTAACTCCCATGTGTGCTAAACAGGCGGCACAGTACCTGGAAATAGAAAGTGGACAGCACATGTCTGTGATTGTTCCCTCCATTGTTCTGTATCCAGGGACATAATACAGAACATAGTAAGTTGGGGAGCCTAGGGAAGGAGAGAGAGCAAGAACAAGCTAGAGAGTGCCTTTCAGCAGCTGATTCACTCCTCAAGCTGGGGTGGGGTGCCCGGCTGCCAAGAATTTCATTTGAATCTCCAACCTTGGTGACAGGGGCCTATGCAATTGAATCATCATCTTCTGCCTTCCCAGCTCCATGAACAGAAAGCTGGATTAGAAGCGGAACATAGGTACTCAACTGGCCTGTGATATTGCAGTGCTGGAGTTTTGCAAGTGTGGCAGCCACAGTAGAAGATATTAGTACAGGGTTTTTGGAGAATCTGAGACCTTTTTTGATTCACAATCATTTTTTTTTCTATGCTAAGTAATATTGCATCAAAGGTTGATGGAGACTACTAGATATTTAGGGTAGGCTAGGTGGCCACCAGTGTAACATGGACTAGTCACCAGCAAAAATATTTTCATGTGCTCTTTTGCTCTCTTCTTGTGATCCTATTTTGCTGGGCTGTAACTCGCCAAGCCAACTATGGACTTTGTTCTTTTGTATCATTAAAATCAAATGTTTGATTCAGAAGCACTGCCGACATCCTTCTATAGGATTTGGTCTTTAATGATCGTATGATAAAACAGACTTCATCAAAGAGTAATGTGGGAAAGTAGGAAGTCAGGCATGCAGTTTGAGAAGAGATATCATCTGAAACCAAGGAGAAAAATATGCACAGTTTTGAACAAGAGAGGGAAAGAACAGCTGGGAGTGAATGGGGAACATCAGGGAGTCAATCATACTATGCAGGAAGTGTCCAGGAAAATGACTTTTCTATCTGCTGGAACTAACTGTGCATGCCACACTCAAAGTGTATTAGGTTTAGTAATTTGGCTCTGTGAGTATTACTCAGACCATTAAAGTCAAGCAGAGGGTGCTGTAGCAAACATTTATTTTTTAAATACAGTGATTGTTGGGTATGACTGTCATTCTTTTTGTGTTTGTTAAATGTGCAGTAAAAATGTAAGTCTCATGGTAAAAAGTCAATCTCCATACAAGTCTGATACCTTATAATTTCTCCCTATCTGAAAATAAGTAACACTGTTTTTGTGAATGGAAGCAACTTTCCAATGAAAGGAGAATGAAAACCTAAAATATAATAGCCATGAGATGGGTAATAAAAATATTTGTTATATTTATAAAAAGATTGATTTAGAGAATTCAGCAGTATTTCAACTTAAAGAAAAAAAGTCCCTTGTACTGAACAATTTCTACCATTGTCCTCTAGTTTTTCCTAATTCAAGATTAGGAAAAACACAAACTTATCATTGGTTTGTATCAAATTCTGTTTATTTTGTCATATTTATGAGACTAGATTGCATAGGTTCATACTAATACAAATAGAATTTAGTTTGATATATATTGCAAAAAATAAAGTTAAACGCTCTTTTCTCTTTTAAGCACTTAATCTGCAATATTTGCAACGTGTTGTCAAAATTGAAGCCTTAGGGGAAAGAAAAAGAAATTACTTAACAATGGAATTGTCACATGTTTCTTCAACCTTATACAAATATTGCCACCCAAAGGCTTGCAAATACTTTTTTTTCCCATTTTTTCTTTATTTTTGACAATCTTTTTATAGTTAATTAGGACAAAAACTAGGGAAATGGGTAAGACTGTTATTTCCACATTGTTTTTTGCTGTGTCTGGCATAAAGGAGAGGTAAAGGGAGAAGCCCCACCCAGTCTCCCACCCATCCCAGATCCTGAATGTGGGGCATGCTCCAAGGGTCTTGCTCAAGTGGTTTTGATAGTTTAACAGTTATGAATTGCTGGTAATCTCGCCATTCCAAGCACTAGGAGGACGCTGAAGAATCCACTGATTGACATAGCCCATCTTAGAGTCTTCATTTGTCCAGTTTTTCACTGTCAACATAGGCTGGGGTAGTTGATCGATTTGTTCTGTCCTTTGTCTTTTTATAGTTAGGGTTCTGAGTCTGGCAGTTCAATTGGGGAGATCCTCAAAGAAACTGCGATGATCCCCGACCAGATTCTTGTGTACACTTACAAGTACAAGGCCCACCACAGTCCATTGCCCCAATCAGCTGGTGATTGCAATTGCTGGGTTGGTTCTGCTTCCATCCCTGTCTTCCACTAGAACCAATGGGTGTTGCAGTCCAGCCTGATTCTGCCCAGCACACATTCGACCCTCACATAAACCAGTGGGAGCTGCAGCCTAGTTGGAGCGACCCACAATAACCCCCGCAATGCCTGCCCTCTGTCCTGGTTCTTTAAAAAAATGTCCTTTTGTAACGGTTCCTTTTAAAAATGTCTTCTTAAAAATGTCCTTATTTAATCTGTCCAGCTACAATTTATCTTTATTCCATGGCAATTTGAGGCACAGAAAGCTTTAGTAAACTTTTACAACTTTATAAGAAGACTAAGGTTCAGAATAGATTTGTGGAATTTGAGAACAAGGGATGATGGTCAAATTTTGTGTTTTATATTCTGTTTGTGTTGACTTCTTTGGACTATTTTATGAATTCAGTACATGACTCTGACCAGTTCCTCGTTGACTAGCATGCATGGATTGAAACAAATTCTTACACAGATTTTTATTCAACATTTGCTAAATTTTGATTTGAGTGCCTACTTTGTAAAAAGTGACTTGCTGGGTGCACTGGATTAACAGATTTTCAAAAAAAAAAGGTCCCTGTCCTCATGAAACTTGGAATGAAATTAAAGCAAAGTACACCTTCCAGGAAAGTATCCTTCAGTTTTCAAAGGACGTAGCCGTGTCATATTTCTGACACTGAGCAGAAGTCATCATTTTACTCAGAATGGCTATTCTTGGAGGTTTGAGCAATTGCTCAACTAATCTGCTGAGAGAATTATATAGAAATATTTCATTCTTTTCCCTCCCTATGTCCAAATACAATGCTATTCTCATGGAAATATGTTCAGGGGGTTCTAAAACATTTATGGGTCAATGGAATTAGGCCTTGGTGGAGCAGTGTAGAAGCTGTTTGGGATGGCTATGTCTCGCATGACGGTGTCTGAGTTCCAGTACCAGCTCTACTTCTGATTCTAGCTTTTGGACAATGAGCAGCCTGGGAGACGCAGGTGATGGCTAAAATAGTTGGATCCCAGCTACCCATAAGGGATACCCTGATTGAATTTCTGGCTCCTGGGTTTGTCCTTGTCCAGTGCCCATTTTTTTACAGGCAGGTAGGGAGTAATCTGGTAACTGGGAGCTTCCTTTCAGTCCGTCCCCTGTGTTACTCCAATAAGTGAAAAATACAAAACAGTATTGCAAAATGTCTGTGAGCTACTCAAAGTCATTATTACAATTATACATCCCTACTTATTTTGAAATCTTATATAAATCTTTCAAGGGTCAGCTATAAAATACTGAACCTGAAATATGTGTAGTGTATTTTGAAATATGTGTAGTGTCTTTTAACAACATCATATTCTTTCCTATTATATAGTCACTTGCATAAGTATCTGTCTCCTACTCTATAATTATAACTTCCTCAAGATGGCAAGTGGCAAGGGCCAGAATGTTCTCACTGAGTTACGGTTGAATTCTTTTAACCCTTTAACTGTCTCTATTCTAATAACAAAGATAACTCTTCAGAATCCTTTATCTCAACTCACAAATCTATGTAAGATGCAGCTCACCTTTTCAGAGTTATTAACTGGCTAGAATTAATTATTGGAATAAGGAGCCTAAACCCTGAAAACTAGGTATAACATTCAAGTGTTACAGTCTTAAATGTATTTTTTTGAACAGTTCATGAAGGACTACCCATTGTAATACTAGAGGAGAAGCCATTAGGGGATGGAAGGGACTTGGAGAGGGGGATGTGAAATCCTAGACCCTATGGAAATGTATCATAAATTATAATAGTAATAAAAAGAGCAAAAAATATGTATGGAGGTAAACAGTGAAATAAAATCAATGAAATGAAACAATATAAATGAAAATAATGTTAGAAGAGCAGAAAAATGAGGCTCGTTCATTCAAATTTCTTTGAACACCTCAGCCAATATATTTTAAGATGGCATAACAGTGCTTAACAATGCTTGCATGGGGAATATCAGGGTTCGAAAGTGTTCAGTTGCTATTCTTCATGTACCAATTAATCTAAAAACCCTATTAGAGCACCAATACAGGCAACAGGCAGGAAGTTAGCCTTATTATAACCATTAACACCAGAGATAATTAATACTGCAATAATGACAGTAAGAATCCAATGTCTAAAAATAAAGCAGGAAAATACGTTGCTTCCCATCCACCCATTCTCCTAGTATCCTACCAGGACAGGGATGAAAAAAAGAGCGAGTATTGTCGTTTAATTAGCTATTTTCATATCAACAGCCAATAAGGCAAAAACAGAATGAATAGGGGAAAAAAGCTTCCCATTTTAATTAGAATTACCAAAAGAAGAGATAGGAAAAACTGACTGGCAGGCAGAGCTACAAAGCTGACTCTTGCTGACTACTTAGTCAGAAATCTTGCAGTTATTGAAGCTGATAAGGCACTTTGTAAAGGCCTGTGTTTTCAGTTGAGACTGAATAGTTTTTACTGCATACATCAGAAAAGGTACAAAGATGTTTAATTCTATTTTGATCCTCCCTATATTTTATTTCTTATGATTTAAAGAAGATAGTACATTGATCCAGCAATCATGTTGTTGGATATCTTTATAAAGTTCTGTTGTGCTTATGTAAGTCTCTGAAATTTGAGGAATAATATTTCAGTTTATCCTGAAATTGAAGATAAACATAGAAGATGTGAGGCATTGTGGAAAGACTAAGTTAGAAAAGGGCGGAAGATAACTGATTAACATTTAGATCAGTATTTTGTAGAATTAAAATATTTAAAATTGGTAAATAACTGTGATGTCAATGTGATATTTTGATGTGTACCTATTGAATATTGTTTTTAGTTCTATTTCAAATTTATTTTAAATATATGTACTCTACACTAGCTAATGTTTTAAGAATCTTCTTTTTAGGATTTATTTTTGGGCCAGGTGCCATAGCCTAGTGGCTAAAGTCCTTGCCTTGCGTGACCAGAGATCCAATATGGGCAATGGTTCTAATCTTGGTGTCCCTGCTTCCAAATCTGCTCCCTGCTTGTGGCCTGGGAAAGCAGTCAAGGATGGCCCAAAGCCTTGGGACCCTGCACCCACATGGGAGAACTGGAAGATGTTCCAGGCTCCAGCTTCAGATAAGCTCAGCTATGGCCATTGTGGCCACCTTGGGGACTGAATCAGTGGATTGAAAATCTTCCTCCCTGTCTCTCCACCTCTCTGCAAATCTGCCTTTTCAAAATTTGTTTTTTATTTTTATTGGAAAGGTAGATTTACAGGGAGGTGGAGAGACAGAGAGGAACATCTTGCACCTGCTGGCTCACTCTGTAAGTGGCCGCAATGGCCAACGCTGAACCCATCCAAAGCCAATGATACAGAAAAAGCATACAACATGGTACAACATCCCTTCTCAATAATGACCTTCAATGGTTTAGATGCAGAAGGAGACTTCTATAGTTACTATCATTATCGATGGAGGCACTTTGATGTTATAAGGTGAAAGTAATCTTTGATGTATGTAATAATTTTCTTTTTTATAAAAGACTGATTTATTATTATCCAGAAGTCAGGTTTACAGAGAGAAAGATCTTCTGTCTGCTGATTCATTCCCCAAGAGGTCACAATAGTTCGAGCTGAGCTTTTTTGAAACCAGGAGCCAGGAGCTTCTTTCGGGTCTCCCATGTGGGTGCAGGTTCCCAAGGTTTTGGACCATCCTGAATTGCTTTCCCAGGCCATAAACAGGGAGCTGGATGGGAAATGGAGCAGCCGGGACATGATCTGGTCCCATATGGGATACCAGTGCATGCAAGGTGAGGAGTTAGCCATTAGGCTACTGTGCTAGGCCAATGATTTTCTACTTTAAACAGACAATATTTAAGCTGAATTGACTGAGATCAGCACAAAATGGTGCCTCTTACAATTATTTCTGTTTTTGTTTTTGCGAAATTACGTAACCACCTTAGTTGATAGCAGTATTGAGATTTTTTTTGGTTGTTGTTTCTAAGGTATATTGAGTGATCCTTCCAAAGTTTTAGAACAGCCAACTCACAAAAACATTTGTGCTCTGGTCCCAACTGTGTTTTGCTTCTGTCGTGATAAATGTGATTTTAATAAGTAATCTAAGAATATCTAGCCAGGTTTAACAGTTTTCCCTTCATCTGTCATGCAGATCTTCTGCTTCATGTGTGTTTGTATGTGCGAAGTGCTGGGCGTCTTACCTTCATGCTTATGTATGAGCACATACACTCACATTGGCTCAATGTACAGAACCATGCCATGTATGTAAATCGGCATGTCTTGGAACAAAGGTTGAAAACATGGCAAGAAATAACAAGCAGGGCAATAGCATCTTAGGTTGAAGATTCACTATGAACTTTAAAAAAACTATGCAGAGAGGCCCGGTGCATTAGCCTAGTGGCTCCATTCCTTGCCTTGAACGCAGCAGAATACCAAATGAGTATCTGTTCATATCCTGGCTGCTCCCCTTCCCTTCTAGCTCCCTGCTCGAGGCCTGGGAAAGTAGTAGAGGATAAACCAAAGCTTTGGGACCTTGCACCCACGTGGGAGACCCAAAAGAGGCTGTTGGCTTTGGCTGGGCACAGTGAGTTCTACAGAACAGCTGATACTTTCTTTGCTAAGCTTAAAAGAATACTCATCATTGCCAGTCCAATTTTTCTGCCTTTTTTTCTTATTCCTAATATATTATACAGCATCATCTTTTATTATTGTTAGAATTATGTATTAAAGTAAGCCTCATCCATGCAGCCATTTTTTTTTATTATTAATTGCATTGCATTATGTGACACAGTGTTATGGGCACTGGGATTCCCCCCACCCCTCCCAGAACCCTCTCCCCATGGTGGATTTCTCCACCTTGTTGCATTATCACAGTTCAAATTCAGTTGAGGTTCTTTCATTGGAAGTATTTACCAAGCATAAAGTCCAGCATCTTATTATCCTAGTGAGTTCAAAGATTTCTTGGTGAGACCATCTTTGGTCTGAAGATAAAGCCGGCAAAGTATCATCCCAATCAATTAAAAGCCCCGACATAACATCAACAACCATTTACAACCTTAAGGCATTAATTGACATGGTATTGATTAACAGTATGCTAATAGGAAAATGCAGGTTCTTAACTACATCCTGTGACTTCTTCATAGACATTTCAATTTTTGGTTTATATTCAACCAGATTCCATACACCTCAAAATGGCTATAGATTACTATTTAGCTATCTGGCCTTTTTTTTATTTTAGTATTTAGTTGTTTATAGTGTTGAAGCATGATTTTGCTGTACTAGTTGTTTTTCAGATGGTCTGAACTGGCTTATAACTCTAGCAAGACATGTGTCATCAGTTTAGGTACAGAACATTTTTTTTTTTTGGAGGGGGTGTGCAGAAATAATCCCCAATACCCCAGTGAGGCGTAACTAATCTTTGTGTCCCACCTATGAGGTATAAGTGAATCCATGCTGACCCTTTCATGTCTGATTCTAAGCTTTCCTTGTTGTTGTCTGTCCATTCTAGGTTTTTTTGTTTGTTTGGAGGGGTTTCTGGAGCGATCCTAATGGTCATCGTGAGAGAGGTTGGGGACCCGGAGCCGGAGCTAGGCGAGGACCAGAGCATGCAGCCATTTTACATCTCTTTTTCATCTAAGTATTTGTTTCACTTCAATAGTGACTGGGAAGCATCAGGGAACTTGTTGAATGAAGCAATGGATGATATCCATAGCTAAGATCTCTTGGTTAAAGACCACTTCAATCCTGTAGCTGTTTTTTAAATTGGTAGATGAATAAAGAAAGACAAGTTTCCAAGAGAGGCTCAAGAAATGTCCCAAACTCACAGCCTAGAATTCTAGAAACATAAACCTTTGAAAGTGAACTTCTATTCGTTTTTGAAAACAAAAGCATTAAGATTCTATGCTGATGTTAAGTAAATAATTTCCCTGAAACCATGAGAGAATCCTTATCTAACTGGAAAAAGCTTCCCAGCAATCGTTAAATAGGATTCATTTCAGGAATCCAAATTGTGAGAGGAATCTTGTAGTAATTAAACGACTGTCATATGGTTCTATGTTTATGCAGATGGGAGGTGGTGGCACATTGTAGAGTTCACAGACTTCACTCTGTGTCTCGCTGGCTTACATACCAGGTACCTCTGGCATCTGAACCCTTTACCATTGAGAGAATTGGTCCCATTGGATCAGTGGTGGCATTTAAGAAACCATTTAGTTCTCTAAGAGATCAGATAGTTTCTAGAGAATTTATGTTTATTTATCCTTATTCAGATGTGAAATGTCAGAGCCAATGCATTTTTTATCTCTAATGGAAAGAAAATAGTTTGTTTATGTAGCAATTAAACACATTTATAGATGGTTATTCTGAACATGATATAATGCTGGGATTGGTGCCATAGTCTTGAGTAATAAATTTTATGTCCTCATGAAATTTGTATTTGTGGAAAAGAGGAGGAAGGACAAGCTCAGAGATTAAGAAATAATTACAGTAGTAATCAATTATTTACAGTAATTTTAAATTCTCAAAAGGGAAATTTTTGGATATTCTTGCACCTAAAGCAGTGGGATATTACTCACTGAAAGTGGGCAAGGAATTGTTTGTGGAAATGATAGTCAAGTGGAGATACAATCTGCCCTTAAAAAACTCATTAAAAAGATGGACACTTTGTGTCCTAGATGAGAAGATAAAAATCGGACCACTAACACACCAGTTTCAAAAATAGATTTCAGACTGATTAAAGACGAAGTGTGTAAGATACACAAAAACAAGGGTATTCAGAAAATATTGAGGATAAGAAAGATTTTTTAAAGCAAGATACAAGTACACACCTTCAATTTATACATTTTTCATTAAATGACAATGAAATGAGAACAGCGGAACCCCTTTTGTGCTGTATGAATGGCCTGGGTGTGTTACAAGACAAAATGGAAGAGAAAAGGGGATGTGACAATCTCTGCTCCTGGGGTGACATCTTCAGACTCTGTGATAACTAAATTTAGAACTTCTGTGCATGAAAAGGTAATAGGAAAATGTGAAAAGTTATGCCCCCAAATGGTTTAGAAAATACTTGAGACACATAAAACCAACAGAGAAATACTATCTCTACAGTATGAAAATAATTATTTTATTCATGAGGAAAGTAACCCAGTAGAAAAGTTGGTTAAATAGTTATCAGCAATTTTAATGGAGAAAACCCACAAAACTAACCAATGTCCATCTGTGCAATGCAACATAAAAGTCTGATAACACAAAGGGTTATATATGGACAATGTATACGATAGTGACTGTACCATATAGCCTAGGGATGTAGTTGGCTGTACCACCTAGCTTTGTGTAAGTATATTTCACACCATGACAAAATTGCATAATAACACATTTCCCAAATCATCAAGAGTCATTAATGATACATGACTACATTTTTCCACCTGAGGCATTATGTGTTTGTCCATTTGTGTTCTGTCTACTCAGAAATGCAAGCTCTATTAGGCCAAATTTTATCTATCTATCTATCTATCTATCTATCTATCTATCTATCTATCTATCTATCTATGGTTTATTGCTACTCCATATCCTCATTTCTACAAGACTGCCTATCACATAAGTATGCAATAAATGAACAAATTAATGAATAATGTAAACTAGCTGAGCAAGTTTCTATTGATGGAAACGCTTTGGGAAGCTATTACCCAATCATCCTGAAAATATGCTTGCCATCAATTTAATGTTTACAATGTAGGTATAGTCTCTCTCAGCATTTGCTTAAGAAATCATGTGCTATACTTTTAATTTCAGCATCAATGGCAATAGGATGACAGCAACAAGAGCATGCATCGATGAAATAATAAGCACATATTAATACATTCTTAAAAACAGCAGTCAAGGGGAATATACTTGGTCAATTTGTATATCAACAGGGACAAATTTCAAAGCACAAAGTGGGGAAGAAAGTACAAGCTGCAGAACTGTGGATGCAGTGTGACACTCACTTGCAAAGGTCAATGCATGTGTAAGAATTCATTAATAATAAAGCACACCTATAAACAAGCCTGGGAATGAAATGCATGAATTTCAGGTTAGAGATGAGCTCCTGAAGGAGAAACGTAAGGAGGATCAGATAAGGCTCTGGTGGGGGCATTTTATTTATAATGTCTGATTTTGGAAGTGGACTGCAGGGTACATGGGTGCTTCTTCTGTGCTTTTTCCCACTGTTATAGACCTAATGAGTATGCAGGAGATACCATTTACAGGACTTGGTAGTGGATTGGTGCAAGAGAAAGTGAACGAATTTAATTCAGATATTTCTAAATCACCCAATTTTAGAGAATCTGAATAATGAAAATACAAATTAAAAATTACAATGCAAAAAAATTGTTTTGCAGGAGGGTTAGAGAAATAATTCATTTAAATTTGGATATTCTTGTATGGAATTTGTTTGTAAGGAATGCAGCAAATTCAGTTATACAAAGAAATATTCAGGTTGTCCTCTGAACTGTTTATGTTATTAATTATCATTGGAACCAGGAGTTCTTCCAGGTCTCCCATGTGGGTGCAGGGTCCCAAAGCTTTGGGCTGTTCTCAACTGCTTTCCCAGGCCACAAGCAGGGAGCTGGATGGGAAGTGGAGCTGCCAGGATTAGAACTGGTGCCCATATGGGATCCTGGTGTGTTCAAGGCGAGGACTTTAGCTGCTAGGCCACACCGCCAGGCCCAAATTTTATATAATTGTAAAGACATATTTTCTGTGTTCAAATTTATATGGGTTGTAATAATAATCACAGGTCTAATTTGCAAAAATCATTTTCTAAAACTGAGTTACAAATATCCAACTGTTCTCTAAACATTACTCATGCTAATCTGGAAGGGGAGTTTCTTAGGACATACAGACCATTATGGAAGGAATCATTCTGGAAGCATCAGGTGGTGCATTTTTGGCTCCTTGTTTTTGTATGGCTTTTACAGGTTTCACTAAGTCTTTTCCCCAGACACAACTGACTTTGAAATTCTAATTGCAATCACATCTTGAATCTCTTCTAGATAGCACTGTAAGCCGTGAGCTCCAAAACAGCCTTTTAAGCTCTTGCAGAAACAAAGTTCCTCATCTCAAATCATTCCTTTTCCAGTTTTTCTACAGAAATTGACAAGTCATGGGATGTGATTACTTAATACTGGAAAGATTATAATGTATTTATCAGCCACCAAATATTAATTAATTTGTTTTTTATTCTTGGTATACTTGGAGCGAACAAAGCTTCATTCACTGGGGATCAGACTATATCTAAATGTCAAAAAGTAGAACTCTCTGAAAAGGTTGCTTATTAAGAATTTGCTATGGTTCATTTTACAATGACACCTTAATATTCAGTGGTGTCAGCATTTGGAGCGGCAATCCCAGAATCAGTACATCTTGGCATTGAAAGGAAAAAGAAATTAAAAAACCCAGAGCAAGAACTGGGAACTTTACAAGAGCATATGGAATCATTCAAAGAGAAAGCAGATCCATTAGAGCACACCCACACATTGGCTTCCTAAAGCATGCCTCCTGCCCTCCTCTGGAGCAGCAGGCGCCCTGCCCGGTCAGTAAGAACACTGCCGGCCCACAGGAATGCAAAACAGCCTGAATGCCTCATTTGCTTAAACAGCAAGACTTTCATATCCTTAGATTATGTGCTGAACCCTCAGATAAGGTTGCCTTAGGGACATGGAGCTTGGGGGTGAGAAAAAGGAGCAAAAAAAAGTGCTTTAAAACATATTTTCTTCCTAGATTTCTGTCATTTTGAAGCTGTGATCAAAGTCCTGGGAGAAGACATTGCTAACACAGCATGGTGCATGAACGATGAGGTGTAGCGTGATTAGGCTTTATAGTGTATCATTCACAAAGTACAATAGCCATCTTTCATTCCGAAGTTCTCCGAAGTAATTTAAAAAGTGCCAATTAATGGAGTTAATGGAAATACTCAAGGGTGAATTCTTCACATTGACATTGAAGTTCCTCAAGAAATTACTAATGAAAAAATATTTAAAGAATCCATACAGAGTTAGGATAGGTTTTACTTATCTCTATCATAATGAAAGGAAGATGAAATGATATATGGCTTATACGTAAAATATCTCCATTTTGCTTGTCTAGAAAAATTTGAGGAAAAGTCTTCTTTATAATAGGGCTACTTATAATGTCAATATATTTAGAGGATTGAAAAAATATTTAGATGTAAAATGAGATAAGATGGAGTTATAATAATAGAACAGACTTTATCTTTGTATGATTAAAAATATAATATACTGGTACTGTTTTTCTTAAAATTTTATTGCTGAAAAAACTTTTGTGTGTTGTGTTATAAATTTCTGCCTGATACATTCAATCCAGGTGAATCAGAACTTACATTTAGTCACTGGATTTCATTTGGTCAGGTGCAGGTCAGGTGCAGAGCAAATACTTCACAGTTCAGAAGCTAGGCGTAGCTGATACCAATACTTTTGACATTTCAGTTCATAAGACTTTGTAACACTAAAACAGCAGAACTCTGAATGTAATGTAATATAATGTCTTGATCTTCCTTTCATGAACATGTAACTGATTTTAAAGGAAAATATAATTGAACAAAGCACAAAGTCTTCTTTAACTCTGTTTCCACACTCTCCCTTCCAAACCCAGTGTTCCCACTTTTAGAATCACCACCCCATCCAACTTCAGAGAGCAGTGTGGGTCTTCTGGCTTGGAAAAGCCTGGGGTTTAGTTTGAGCTCTTCTACCTGCTATGGGACATTAGAGTAAATCAGCACAGCTGTCTTGAACCTCAGGTTGGTATTTGGAAGAAACATAGTTACACTCAGGGGACTCTTCTGAGGAACCAATATCTTGCAGAAGCCATGCTCAGCACCTGTAGCCGTCCTCTGCTTTTTAAATTGTTTTAAAATTTCTTCCTGTGCTTAAGAAATTTTAGGACATACCCTCCTTTCTGAAAATTTGTATATATATTAAGATGGCTTGTTTACTAATCAGAGTAGTTTTTAAACAATTTTGACTTAGTCTGTGTTTCAGCTAAATTGTTTTTGTATCTGCAGAAGTACTGAATTCACTTTAAAAGCTTTAATTGCTTCTGCCTTCACTTAATGCTACGTTAGAAAAGAGTGATGCTCCTCACAAGTCCTTTCAAAGATGTTTCTCAACTACCTCTGGTGACAGGGACACTTCCTCAAGGGTGTTACAATAATCCTAACGCATGTTGATGAGATGGTGAGCTCCGCTAGTCTTTTCAGGAGAAGCACACAACCACTTGAAACAGGAATTGTTAGGGTCATGAATGTGCAAGTGTGGGAATAACTTCACAATGCGTGTGAGGAGTAAGTGGCAGGATTGTGGGTGGAACCCAGGTTTCCCTGATATTAAGGAATTCTCTTATAACCGGTGGTCTCTCCTTATGTTGGTTAAAAGAGGATTCTTTCAGTGCACAGTTATGTGATCCTTAAATAATGAATACACTTGAAGTTAAATAGACTAACATCAGAAAACGAAAAAATTTTGGAACTTATTGAAATCTAATTTTATTATTGCTTGATATTTTATAAAACAGGCAATTACTGATTCTTAAGTATATATTTTAAATCAACAGGCCTACTTAAGAAAATGAAAGCCATAGTGCTGTTGTCCCCCGTGGAATGCTGGTCTAAGTTAACACTTCAGTTAGTACATTTTATTCTCAATAGAAACAGAGCACACACTGCCTTTTGCATATTTATTTTTCTGTATTTATAAAAAGAGTATAACATAAATTAATCTCTTGAGTTTTCTCCAACTGTGGATAAGCATAGCTTATTAAATGCTGCAAAGATGAACTGCTTTGTTCATGGGATGCTATCCTAGTCATGTAGGCCTGAACATGTGTAGTCCGTGGAATTATTTAGTGTGTTGGTGACTTGTCAGTACAAATCATTAATCCAATAGGGTACAACAAACATGGCATTTGGAATCCAATGTAATTCTTGCAATCACTTGGGGAAAGAGAGAACAAATCACCCAAGTAGTAGTTACACAGTTATATGGCAAAAAGTTGAAAAGTGAGCCTGGTATCATTTCACTAGTTGGTTTTCTCAACATAAGCACAAGACTCATAATGAAGAGTTTTGTTCTGATTATGATTATATTTTGGGCAATCTTTTTTTTTTTTTTTTACAATCAGCTTGCTTGACTCATTTATTTTTTGACATATGAGCTATGCCAATAAGAGGATACAACAAAGCCTCCCCACTCCTTTTCTCTCCCTGAATCCCTACTCCATTCTCTTGAAAATTTTTCAGTCAACATAATCTCCAGCCTTGTGAAAGTATGGTGGTACGGTGTGCATATATAGGAAAGGGCCAGACCCTGTGACTGTATGTCTAGGTGCAAACCAGTTTAGTGTCAGTCTGGACAGATAAGGAATTAATTCTTCCTTCTGTCCCACAACTGTGGGCCAACAGCAAAGACTAAATCCCTAGTCCATGGGAAGTGGGGTATAAAAGTGAATATAGAACTGTGTATTAGGACTGGTAAAATTACTACTTGGTCGATACTAATTGTTGTTTTCCTCAGGAAGGTGCTGATGGATGGAGCCTCTGTATCTCTGTGATTCCAAGTAGAGATTTCATGGCTCCCGGATATTGGACTTTCATCCTGGGCAGCATCACCTGTGGGTCACTGCATTGATCTAAGCTAAAAGTCCACTCTAGCAGTAGAAAGATCATACCAGAGTGGGCTTTGGCCCTACTCTGAATGAACTGAACTTGGCAGGCTGTGTGTCGCTGTCCTGCAGTGATGGACTTGGTGCAAGGAGGCGATAATAACACGTGTTGACTACTGACTGATGGTCAATAGCTGAAGTTTATTAGTGGTATCAGACTTTATACACTGAGGATCATATGGGATAAGGGAGGAAGTATTGAGCTTATCAACAAAACCCATGAACTATTTCTATACTTTTTTTGGAACTGCTTTTGTTTTGTATATTCCACCAAGTGTTCTCATTCATATGCTGTCCACTCAGCTGTTCTCATATAAATTATATCCAATTAGTTATACAAAAGGTATCCATTTGGTTGTTCTCATACAAATATTGTCCAATCAATTATAATCCTGTGCTTGCTGACCTTCCAGGGTCATAATGTCCTTCTACAAATCCCCCTTCTGTGTTTTGTAAAATTAGGCCTGAAATACGTAGCTGGGGAACATGTTCTTGGAAGAGCAGAAAAATGGGGAGAAACAATATTATATATTATACAAAGATGACTTCACCAGGGACCACATACCCTAACTGCCTATCATCCCATCTAGCTCCTCAACATCCTTTTTCTCCCAAAGAATGGACGCTGGCTGCCTGTGAGGGATAGGGGCTGGCAATCACTCTGGCTCCTTCTAGCTGAGAAAGGGGCGGAGAGAGGGGGGCGCAGCATCCAGGTATTCTCCAGGGATGCATGTAGGGGTCCTTGGTTTTCTTACAGTGTCATGATATACTTAAATAGATTGATGAAATTGTTACTGTTTCTGAAGGATTATACTAGTGTAATAATATGGGGGAAAATAGTGGGTGGAGGAGGGAAACTGGGGAGGGTAGACGAGGAGATCTCTAAGCCTATGAAGCTATATCAAAAAAAAAAAAAAGAATTTAAAAATAATTTAAGGGAAGAAAGAACTCTAAGCTTGAAAACCCACAAAAGCATAAGTTCCACTAGTAAAAAAGCAGGGATATTGAAAATAATCATAATATTTTTTTTAAAATAACTTGAGTCATTATTTATCAATAACTTTGAGTATAAATAGACTTAATTACCTAATTAAAAAACTGGTTAAATAAAAATAAGCTCCAATGCCTACAGGAAACTAATTTTATCAACAAAGGAAAGATGCATACTGGCTGAACATAAAAGGATAGAAAAAGATACTTGTACTACTTGTTACATATCCAAGTATACTTGTTAGCACGAGTAGCTAAACTTAGATTGAGAAATACAAACTCTAAGACCAGAACTGTGAAAATGCCATAATCATCATCTAATGATCAAAAGACTAAATCAATGGGAAGATATGATTATGAATATATATATACATGACATATTGGAGTACCTGATATTATAAACCAACTATTATTAGATCTAAAGGGTAAGATAAACTCTAACACCTCACTTTCATGAAAGACTAGAACATGCAGGCAAAATATCCACAAAGAAATGTCAGAATTCAAGTATACTGTAGTCCAAAGAGACTTAAGAGACCATTATAAGAATGCTTGATTTAGCAATTACAGGATGTGTATTCTTATCATCTGTACAGGCAGAATTTTCTAGGCTAGATTAAGTATCAGACCACAAAATGTATCAAGGATAAGTTTAAGGCAGTAAGAATCCACATCAAAAAGATGGAAAATATCCTGGAATCTACCTAATGCTGTGACTCAGGGACCTAGAAAAACAGGAACAAACCAAGCCCCAAATTAATGCAAGTATAGACACAACAAAGATTAAAGAATGAATAATTAAAATCGAGACAAATTCTAAAGGTTCATAAAGTAAGGAGTTTCTTCCCTGCCTAAGAAACTGCAAACCAAAATCAATAAACTCTTAGCTTGACAAAACAAGAGGGAGGAAAGACAAATCAGAGGCCAAAAGGTTATATTGCATCTGACACCACAGAAGTCCAAAGAATTATTGGGAATTATCATGAACAATTACAGCAAAATAGTAAACCTGGAAGAAATAGATGTATTTCATGCAAAACAGAGAAGCTGAAGAGGTCATAAAGGGAGGACGGGCAATGCATACTACAGTTTGATGGCTGTGATGGCTCCTTGTGTTCCCTAACACAATGAGACGACAGTAGTTCACAATAATGGACTATATTCTGTATAAAGAACTGGAAGAGAGTGGATGGCAACTCCAAATGTGAAAGATAAGGAGTGCTATTTCCTTTAGGGAACTCTCCAGACTACTGCAAACCTTCTAAGCTTTTATTTATTTATTTCAATAAACGTTACTAACTTTGCTCAGTAATAGGAAAAATAATAAGTATGAAATGGAAATTCTATCAGTTGATGCTGTAAACACGTGTAGGGCATCCTGTGAAACTGTACAAGCCATGCATGCCAATAAAAAGTTCAAGGAACTTTTAACTTGAAAATTTTTGGAAGGTACAGTGATAAGAACTGTTTTCTAAACCTTTATAATACATAAAAATATAAGCAAAACACACCATTAAAAATTAGAAAATTAAAAAGTGATGTACAAAATTTTCTCTTTTCTTTAGCTTTTATATTTTACATATACATTTCTATAGTGTGTAAAGGTTTTGACATTGTACATTGAAGATTGGATTGAAGGTATTCACATTAGCAATTCCTTACCTATGTATCATTTTTTTTCATGGTCAGACTTCTAGCAGAATTAAGCATATATTTAGTATATTGTTAATTATAGTCACCATGTTGTAAATGTGATTGTTACTGCTTCCATAAAGCTGAAATCTAGAAAAGTTTAAACAACATCTTCCTTACCACCCCTCCCCCTCGAGTGCTTCAGTTTGGATAAGGAAATTGACTAATGTATCATCGTTCACTTCTTTTGATGGTAAAATAAATATGGATGATCATCGATTTCTGGCATGGAAGAAATCCAGTTCCACTTCCTATGAAAGCATTTAGATGCAAAATGAACTCAACAGACTAAACCCCTGAAATCTCAAGTGAACATGACAGTCATTTGCTATATCTGCCCTTTGGCACTAGATTATCACTTTAGTACTTTCAATGTGATATGTAGCCTACAAACTGCGTCTTGTTCATAAGATTCAGAAAGACAAGCTAATCAGTGCAGATACCTCAGCATTTGTGTGTGAAGGATTTTAAGGCAAAGAGTCAGCAAGCTAGTCTGTTTCACCTTCAAAATAAGATTTCACTACTAATGAAAATATTCTCTTAAATGATAAAATAATGAAATTTTAGGACCAGTTGAGTTTAATTTAAAAAGTTAAATTAAAATCTTTGTTAAATTAAAATTCCTTCCACCTAGTCGTTTACAAATATCTAAATTTGAGTTGCCTGCTATTTGTATAACCACTTAAGGTTCTATAAGATTCACATTTTCTTTTGCCAAAAATGTTTTTGGCATGTTTCAAAACAACATTGTAGAGTGAATTGATGCACTCAGGGATTCCTTCTTCAAAAATTTACTTTTGAATGCCTATAGTGTGGACAAGATTGTGTTTGCATAATTCCTGTACAAGACTGTGAATGCAGATTTACACTCAATGAAAACTGTAAAGTTCTGGGTTTGTTACATATTGTTAAAAAAGTTGAGGTTGAAAGGGGAAGATTGAGTATCAGGGACAGGACAGTCTTTGTGGACAAAACTGATATTTAAGCAGGAACTTGGAAAATGTTGAGAACTGTAAAGAGATATTGGAGATAATTGTGCTTATACTTTCAAATGTGCTATGAGAGGTGAATCCAGAATTTAGTTACTGTTGGAAGATTTCTCACTAAACATGCTAAGACAATTTTAAAGCTTTAAATTTCATGCTTTTTTTCTATGTGAATGTCAGCTCAGTTTTATTCATTGTTGTAAACTAAAATTTGCTGTAAATGATTCTAGAAGGATCAAATTTTGCAATAATGTTGAATAGCCTAAGCCCTGGGTGAGAGTATTGAACAAGGCAATTAGGAAGTCATTTTGATTTTTACAAAGAAAATCTTTAGAATTGGTCAAGTTGGTCATTGAGAGTGGAAGAAACAGAATGTGAAATGAGGGAATGTTAACAGCTGGTGAGGAAGCAGAATGGTAATTTGAGAAATAACTGGGCCAAGAAAGGTGGAAACCAAGATTTAAGCCTTAAAGATGGCAGAGATCAGCCACTTGAGGGAAAGAAAGGACTCAGGTGAAGTGGGTTGGGGTCAATGTAAGGATCTTAAATAAGTTATATACCATGAGCTGGGGGGGAAAATTGGGAACATGTTGTCTTTGGAAATAATTTCATAAGCTTTCATACATAATGTTATGGTTATTGGTCTATGTTAGAAGTCAACAGTAGGTATTGGATAAAAATGTGCTCTGTGTGTTTTCTGGCTTGGCATGTGTTAGAATAGATGTGTATTCATCCATTTTATAGAACTTTGCCAATTGCACAGTGTTCTCAAATACATTATTATTAAATGCATATAACAATAAGAGAATGAGGGTATTGTCTTATTACAGTTGAGAAGATTAGTGGCTTGGGAGAGGTTAATGACAAAAAGAGGCTTTCCTACTCCCAATGCATTGCTTGCCAACTCCTAGTCAACTGTTTTGATCCTGACCTCTAGTAGTTCTCTGTTGAAGGAACAAATACAGAGAAAACAGAGCAGAAGACTCACCACGTATTGGTGATTTTTCAGCACATTCTAATAGAGGCATCATCCTGATTGTAGAGCATAATGAGATGGATGTGTTGGCATAATTTCTTTGTGATAATCATTATTGTTCATTTCCTCTGATTTCTCTGGCATCTATAAAAGCCAATTTGCAGTAATTTCTGGAGAAGAAAATGTGCACTGACATGTAGGCATAAGCATTCTAGACTCTGGGTTCTGTGTTTCTCAAAATAAATTACTCTTATAATTTGAGTTGGTGTGTTGCTGGAACATCTATATAATCCAGTTCCAAGCTGTCTAATTCACTGGGTGACTACTAGTGAGTTAGGGAAAAGAGACAAGAGTGAGTCTAAAAGCACTAACTGGGAAAGTGTGCCAATGTATTTGGCAAAGTATTTATGACGAGCAACCTTCAGTGCTCTTCACAGCATTTTGTCATTTTTTTTTTTGAATATTGCTTGGGTAAAAATACTTAGAGTTTGAGAGATTGGAGATGAATTTTTCCACATAACTATGACCTCCCAATACTCTCATGTATATATGAACATACAAGGTGAAATGAAGAGAAGCAATTTTCAAATAAAGAGGAGGGGCAATTCTAAGGATAGTTTGGTCGGTCAACACTGATACCACATAATAAAACCAATAAAGAACAATTTATTCAGTAATGGAAATATTAACTTGACAATACAGAGAAATATCTAGAAAATAATATGAATTGGGAGGTATAACAAGATGTCTGCATTTTAAAATAATAGGTTTCAATAGTTGGTAAAGCAAAGGTCATAAGTCAATGCATTGGTTATATCAGCAGAAGGTTTGAAAAGGACTGAAACCATCTCCTCTGTGGATTGGAAGGGCGTGCTTCAAAGGAAGGGAAGGCATTTGTAGGCTATCGTGAACTTTCAATTAGAATGTGAAGGTGTAAGCCCTGCTGAAGTGAGGGACAAGAGGTGTGTGGGATGCTGACAACAAAACAGAAGGCTTTGTGGAAGAGGGAGGAAATTGGTGGAGTGTGTGGCCAGGAAATAGGGCAGGGTTAAGTGAAGGTGAACAACAGTGTATGCGAGAGTGTATCCTAAAAATGAATGTGTGATCGAGATGGGCTCAGTCCAGATGAAATGTGTGTGTAGTGATTGATGAGAACAAATCCACACGTCTTGTGTATGGTTCCTGCTGTCATGAGACAGCCCTACTCTTTCCTTTGTCCAAGGCTCTTTTATCTGTTAGTTAAGTCCTTTTCTTATCTGTCTTGGAGTAATTCTTGCCATTTCTAGCTTTGATTTATTTTGCTGTTTTCCAATTACAGTTCTTATTTTAGCTTGTGTTTCTTGGATTCTCTGGGACTCATTATAACTTAGAGTTGAAATTATAGTCACTTTTTTTGACTTACTACACTCAAGAAGTTTTATCTCAACTACATAGGTATTTCCATAACATTTCTTTTTCAGGTTTTTGTGGTTCCAAGTTGTTGTTGTGGTTCTGTTATTCACCTAATGCAATCACAGGACTCTTGATTCATGGTTAAAAAAATTAAATCTTGCTGTTTCCTAAAGCATGTAGCACTAACCATAATCTACCACAGGATTTCAATATTTTAGTATAAAATTTTAGTTAAGGAAAAAATTATGTGCTACCCCACAAAAGTGCTCAGAGCATTAACATTTGAAAACACACATTTTCTCTTAAAATGATTTAGGCTGTTTTTACCAGATTTCTCCCACATAAAATGAAGACTTTCTCAGTGTCAAGCATTTTAAACAGAAAGCAAAAACAGTTTGGTAATTTTAGAGATGAAAATATCCTTGGGGAACATCTAGTTTTCAGGCCATAAATTCTTCCATCGATTTTCGTTTGAATGAAACAGATCTCTCTTTGTCTTTTTGGACTCCAGTATTATCGTATTGGGGTCTAACAGGGTGAGGCAGATGTCAGAGATGTTCAACAACTGTTCAGTTGACTTTCTCCAGACAATGCTGTGCATTAAATAATTCCCAAACACCACACAATCATCTTGGCCTTTTGAGCTTCCTTTTGCTTCTAGAAGCAAACTAAATGCTTTCAAAATCCTATACATCTCTAAGACGTTAGCTTTACTTTTTTTTTTTTGATAAATGTAAAATCAAAGCCTTCAGCAATGATGAAAAGCAACAGTCAAGCTCAGGGCCAGATGGAATGGTGCGTTAAAATGTAGCACAATATAGCAGATCTGAATTGAACTGAATCACTAACAAGCTGTCTGACTTACAACAGATTTCTTCATATAAATAGCATCTTTTCACCATATTTGTTGCAGTAAGTAATGATACTTGTAGACAATCATAAAAATTAATGAATGAGTTAATGAGGGTATCCCAAATTATAATCTGGATGAGACAATACAGTCAACCATGGTTTACTGAATGAGGTCAATCTGCAAAAACTGAAAGGAGTTGCTGTAAAGCAACATGCTCATTATCTGCATCAATGAAGAAAGCTCTATGGACATGTCTCATGTATAAGTTATTACTGTGTGGGCTAAGCAGGAATGAGATTTAAATGTGATAGGAAAGATGAAATTTATCTTTCAAGAATATGACATTATTTCACCTATAATTAACACTAGAAAATACGAATATGATAGCTTAAGTGACATTAAGCTGAGCATATGTAATTCCAGAAACTTAACTACTAACTGAGGACTCTGACATAATATAAAGATACAATGTAGTATGATTAAAGAAATGGTGATTGCTAACAACTGAATATTATCACAAATCACAGAGCTCTTTCTCAGTAGCAGATGCATTGTTGGTGTTTTAAAGCACTAACCTCATTTAATCCTCACAAATCTCCACGAGGGATTTCAAGGCTTTCCCAGACATGTTCCCACCGCTTGGTGTTCTGGTACCTACTCTGGAAAGCTCTCACACTGACACCCACATGGCTGGCTCCCTTCATTTTCTTTCCCGCATTTTACAAATAGCACCTGAGTAAAGGTGTCTTCCCTTTTCCTAGTCTAGTTTTACAGCCACTCACCTAATATTCATCTTTTTATTTTTTCTGCCCCCTACCTTTGAATGTATACTCTATGAAATTAAGTATTTTTGTCTTTTTATTGACTTCTATTGACCCCCCATGACGATCTTTGGTGTCAGGTGTTCACTGTATATTTGTAGAGTGAACATGTGACAATAAGGTTCTATTCTCTCTCCCCCACTCTCCTCTCTGTCTCTGTTCCCCCATTAAACTACGTATGTTTGAAAACATGAAATAAGAAATCATGAGTATATCCTTACATGGAAAGACTGTAGTATGTGATTGTAGGCATTCAGCTCAAGTAGTAGAGATTATGATGCAGCTTCTGGTTTGAAACTATGAAATAACATCCATAATAACAACAATGACTCACTATCATGCATCTCTTAAGTGATGATGAAATTTTATGAGAAACATTGAAACTAAGCAAAGTTAAATAACTTGCTCTAGATCAGAAATGCAATCATGTACAAACTACAAAACTGGCATTTGGACAAAGGTCAGTCTTTGTCCATATTCTAGATACTTTTCCACTCTCATTGGTTGAATGTTTAAAATACAAATTCCATTTTAGCTGTCTCCCATGTTTTTAAAGTTTCTTCATCTAGACTTGTTGACCACATCAAAACAAAATAGCACATCTATAAAATGCTTTGATTTATAATTATCTTTTGGAAAAACAGGAAAAGAAACATTTAATTATTTCGCACTCTGAATAAAATTTGTCCTAATCAATCTGTCATTTGTCAACATCCAAAGATCATCATTAAGTTTCATTTTAGAAATTTTAAAGTAAGCAATTAAATCCATTATGAAAACAGATATTTTGTGACAAATTAAAAATGACATCCACTTATGCTTCACATTGAAAGTCACAAAATAACTTGATACTAAAAGCCACTGCAGAAATCATGTATAATTGGAAAAAACTAAGTATTTATTGAAGATCAGAGATATCTGCATATTTTTATAATGAGGATTTTCTAAACATATTTTTTGTGCCACAAAAACAAGAGAGTTATCATTCTTATTGATACCTAGCATGTTGATATCATTAGTTTAATTTTCCCAAGAACAGCAAAGAGTAGAAAGAACTGAGGATGCAAATTCAGTATGGAAATTTATTGAGCCAAGCTCATTTACATTTGTGATAAGAATATTTTTTTCTGGTTCAATTGTTTACTATATTCTTCAAGAACATGCTCATGACAGCTCATTAGGAAAGCAATTTTCCAGTTTTTATCAAAAGGTTCGAAATGCTCAGACTCTGATTTGGTAACATGTTTTTGGGAACTTATGCCAAGCTAATCATTTGAAATATAGGGAGAGTTCTATATGTTACCTGTGCTCACTGCAACATTGTTATTTTTTAAAGCATGTCCCTTAAATAATGAAGTATATGGAGCAATGTGTGATGACTTCTTTCATCTCCTGCTCTTCCTCAGAAGTTTTCTGTCGATAGTGTGGGTGTTCACAACCTGGAAGCACTAGTTTTAAGAAGACATATAAATGCACACCCACCATATTGCTTCACACAAACATGATCGTGTTACAGCATCCATGATGTGTTAATGTTTACTTTGTTTAAAATGCAGACAAAGAGAGTAATCTTCTATCCACAGTTTTATCCCCAAGTTCCCACAACACCTGGGGCTAGGTGAAGCCAAAGCCAGGAACCAGGGACTCAATCTGAGTGTCCCATATCGTGGCTGGTTCACAAGTGACTGAGCCATCACCAGCTGTTTCCAAGGGTGTGCATTAGCAGCAAGTTGAGATGGAGAGTGGAATCAGGACTTAATCCGAGGAATTCAAAAATGGGATGTAAACATGCCACTTTGTGTCTTATGTACTACATCATATAGTCACTGCTCGAAACTCATTTTAATCAACCTAATTCAACTCTGATCTTCACCATTCTCCCAAAACTTCTCAGGTTATGAATAGCAATGGTTTCCATAACCCAGTGGCCCACTGTAAAACTTGTTAAAGCAATCATGTCTTAAGTTTCATTCTTCATTTCCCGTGTAGAATGCTATACTACTTTTTCTCTTGTTATTATGAGAGGCAGAAAAAATGAGACAGAGAGCGGTCTTCCAACCACAGTGTTACTGTGCAGATAAATCAAACAGGTGACTTGTAACTAAGAGCCAGGCACTCAAACCAGGTCTCCAATCTAGATGGCAGGGATGTGATCTCTGGATCCATCACTGCTGCCTCCCAGTGTCTGTGGTGGCTGGAAGCTGTAGTCGAGAGCAGGGCAGGGTATTGAATCTAAGCACTTCTTTATGGGATCATTAGGCTAAATGTGTATTACCACAACTCTGGTGTATATTTTAATATGTCTTTATTTAACTTTAAGAATCAATGTATTGATTTGAAAGGCGGAGTGACAGGGTAATTGAAATGGTGAGGAAAGAGATTTTGCTCCCCAGATGTTAGCTGCAACCAGGCCTGGGCCAGTTCGGAGCCAGGAACCAGGAGCTCCATACTGCTTTCCCACATGGATGGCAGAGACTCCTCATCTTCTGCTTCACAGGTATATTAGCCGGAAGTTGGATTGGAACTGAGGTCAACTGGATCCCAAGCACTCTCAACCGGGCTGCCTGTGTTGCATGTACTGCTTTAACCTGCTGTACTACAATGCCAACTCTTACTACCTTGTTGTAATTCTACTCCTTTGCCCATGTTTGTTTGATGTCATTTATTCTGCCTGTGTGTGTGCTTGCGTGCATGTGTTTGACCTCTTAATATATACGCCTTTAGCGCACAGTCTCTGGCCCTCTTCTCTCCTGGTAAGCCCCTCCTTCATACTTCCCACCAAGGACTTCTCTGGTCTCCAGACTCAAACAAGGTTCTCTCAGAAAGCTTCTAAAGAGCTCATGGAAAATGATTTAACATAATAAGATTTGTTTAAAAAATATGAAATCTATGCAGGGACTTAAAGTGTGCACCAAAATAAATATTTAATTTCATTTTCCCATCGGGATGTTTGGAAAGCATCTCAAAATGATTCTGTATGAAGCTGAACTTTTGATCCTCTTCTATCCCACTGCAACCTAGTCTTTCTGGAGCCATCCATGCCTCCTCAGGGTGAAGCTCATTTCTCAAGCGGAACTCAAACATTTGAGAGAGATCCGCTCCTCTTTCTTTATCATCAATGTTCCTCAGACCTCACATCCAGCCCATCAGCAATGAATATGAAAATAGCTCATTTCTGAACAACTCTCACTGGCTCTGCTGAAATTCTTCAGCTCCTACATACCTTTGCCTTTCATTCACACTGTCACCTGGTCCCCTGGTTTCCTCCAGGGTTAGTGCTTTCAGGATTATGCCTCTTCTATACTCAAAAATTTACAGTGGCTCTGCATTTCACTCATGGTAAAACTGTCTACAGAGTTCCTGTGTGTTTGGCTGATTCATACATCTCTAAGCTCATTCTATTATCTCTTCTTCCTTGCTCTCTGCACTCATGCTTGTTGACATTTTTTAAATTTTTTTTTTTTTCAGCAAAGCAGGTGTCCTCTCACTGCCTCACTGCACAAGGTGAGCTCTTTGGAACACTCTTCCTGCAAAATATCTGCAAGTCCTGGATCGTTGCCTCCTTTATGTTTTCATTCACATGCCTCTTTATCAAGAAGTGTTGCCTGGATTAGTCCTTTTTAACATTGCTAATTGTCCATTGCACTTCATAACTCCTGGCCCTCTATATTTTTATAGCGCTCTTTAATATACGTTAATATTAAAAGGCAGGCTTCCTGAACAAGGACTTCTCTTTTGCTATTTACTTGTTTACAACTACATCTTACTCCTGATGCATAGCAATTGTTCAATGAACATTTATTGAAGGAAGAAGTGAATCGCAGAGGTAAAAACTGAAAGCAGGAAAATGGGTAAGGAAGCTCTTGGTTCCAGCAGGGATGGGGACTAAACCTGACAGTGAAGATACTGAAGAAAAGGTAAATATGAGACATTCATAGGCATCAAAGGTGGGGTATAGGGTCTCATTGGATAGTAGAGGGTGGTAGCTGGGTAGGAGAGATGGGACTGACTCAAAGGTATATGTTTAGGTCATTATTGGTAAGGAAAATAAAAGAAGTAGAGGATTATTGCATTGGAGAGGCACTTCAATTTTAAACACTTTGCATTAAAGATAGGCTGTAGTGGCTGAGGAATGACTCAGTAACAAATAACTGCCTCTGCATCTGTAGCAGCAGCATTCCTTGGGGGCGGTAGTGATGTACTAGCTGGCATTTCAGGAACACTGAGTGTATGTCAGGCACTGTTCAATGCTTTACACGAGTTAGCCTTCTTCAGAGTAGGACTGTGCCATTCTCTGTAATGGTCATTTGCACCTTGAACAAGGAAGTCTCTAATCACCCCTGCCCTCCTATTCACTACTCTTTCATGTAGATTTGACATTGATTCCTTTGTATGTTGTGACAAAGAGTCTTTGCTTGAGTAAACTTTGGTCAGGTTCCTGAACCTTTTCGAAGGGCTATGTGTATATCTCCTTGTAAAACTCAGTAGGCCAAGGGAAACTCAGTAGGTCAGTTGAACAAGAGCACCCCCCCCTATTTGGTCACCCTGATATCTGATCAGATTCCTTATCCTCCAGTATCAGCAGGTGATGTTTCATTTCCCTGGCTTGTTTTCAGTGAGCATACTGTTAAGGAGGTTTAGCCCTCGTGTTTTCTCTTAGTAATTTTCTATCCAGAGATTTCTACACTAACATTCTTGGCTAACAATTCCCTCTTGTCCATGTTGTAATTGGAGTTGAGCCAATCTCTTCCACTGCAGAACCCCATTTCCATGGTCCCGATATCTACTCTGATTACCCTATGTAAAACCTTCCTTACCAACCACCATTGAATAATTTTACGTAAGCAATTAATACACATTGTGTCCATTATATATTAATGTGACATAATCCTCTGTGTTGTAATGCCCTGAAACACAGAAAGATTGCATACAGTTTTATTTCTTCTTCCAAATAAAATAATTTTCTTCAATATAAAAATTCATAAATACAAAACCAAGTACTCGATATAGTCAATAAAGAACATTGGAACTAAATGATTCTTTTTAAATATTGGAAACCCTAGAGTTCTGATTTCCAACTTTCAGAGCTTGGGAGAAATGGCTGTAATGTAAATTGCTTAAAGAAAATTGAGATTTCTCTATCAAAGTAGCTCCTCATCTTAGTGTTCAGAATCTGTTAAGCATCAAACAGTAACAGTGATGAAAAACAATTGTCATATGCCATCTCGAGGCAAATGAAATCATGTACATCCAAGTAGGCATAATATATGAATATTTTGGCTAAATTTGTTTTCCTGGTCTCACAGGATCACATTTGAAAACCTGCTTTTCTTATCTTAGGTGACTTCCAGTCAAAGAATAAAGCTGCCTCTTAATCTTGCATCTTCTGTGTTGTATGTAAATTGGTTAAGCTTCAATTATCGTGATAAAAAAAAGAGCGTTTGCCTTCAAGAACACAGACATCTTGTTAGCTTGAGATCAGACTTGGCAAGGTTAGAATGTAGATTAGAAAAAGACCTATGTGTGGGACATGGTAGAGAGGCTCTGCAGACAGGAATGACAGTTAGGGAGCTTTGGCGAGGTGACACCTGCCAAAGGTTAGTTGTCAGGTTAGAGGTCTGTGTTCACTGTTGATGGGGAAGATGTACCGAAGCATTTTTTCTCCAGCTCTCAACTAGAGTCTTTCCTTGTGAAACATATTTTGAAAGTTCACAACTAAGCTTTGAAGTTATCAGTGTGCCGTGTTATACAATCACACAGATGGTACTATGCATGAGCAGGGGCACTGTCATTTCTGTGTGAACAGGAGCCATAGAAAGCTGCGGGTCAGCTGGCTATGCCTGAATCATGTTTAGCTTTCTCACTGAACTTCCAGTATCATCAATAAAGTCCAAGGACTTTCTTCCTTCATCATATAAAAGTTAGCAAAACTGTGTACTCCATCTGCTTTTTATGTGGAATGGCCTAGAATTTCTAGACACTTGAGTCTTGATTTAGGAACCCATTTGGATCTTCAAGATAATTTTTCACATTTCCATTTTAGTATATACTTAGGAATTTTGGACCTTCACAAACAGTATATTTCTGGATATTAAAATATTGGTGCATTTAGAAGGCTTGCTGATTTAATCAATGTCCAAGTTGTTAGGATCCTCATTGACTCTGCAAGCATCTAAGTTCTGTTGGTTTATATTCTGATACTAGCTGCACTCAGTCCCGATGAACTGCTGTGTGAAAGGCGCTGAACGATTTACTCTGAAATATGGTAACTTCTGAATTTCAAAATACTGTCCTGTCAGTGGCTATTAAGTGCTAATAAACATTAACAAAATTCAGTTGAAGGGAGCTATCTTTCAGTGATGCGTGAAAAGTATTTCCAACCTTTGGTTATGAAATGCTTTGGAGTGGAAAGCATAAGCCATTATTGCTACTTGTACAATACTGTTTTTGCTTTGAAACTTAACCTTGAAAAAATAACATATATATTCCATGAACAAAGATAAAATACTCAATGGTTTGGTAAGTGTGTGATGTTTAATACTAAGTTAAAGAAGCAACACGTTCTTTTCCCATTTCTGCTCAGTCCTTCACCATGTCTGACACACATCAGAGCAGAGATTAGAAACCTAGGTGATAAATCCATGGACTCATTAACCCATTTGCTGTAGGACCTCAGACAAGATACTTAACCTCTCTGATCTTTAGCTTTCTAATCCAAAAGAGGAACAAGCAGTAATAGCAATTATTTCTGGAGTTGGCTGTGAAAAATATACAATCCTAAATAAAACGTACCAGGTCAATATCAATTGGGAGATATTTTAAAAAGTTTAGTAACCAGTCAAAATGTATTTGACTTCATTACCTTTTTTATTAGCCATACTATGCTTATACTAAATGTTGTTGATAAATCTTTTTCAAAAGAAATAATTTATTTCTATTGGAAAGGCAAATTTACAGAGAGAAGGAGACACAGAAAGATCTTCTATCTGCTGGTTCCTTCCCCACGTGGCCATAATGGCCAGAGCTGAGCAGATTCAAAGCCAGGAACCAGGAGCCAGGAGCTTTTCCCAGGTCTCCCATGTGCATGTCTAGTCCCAAGTCTTTGGGCCATCCTCTATTGCTTTTTTAGACCACAAGAAGGGGGCTGGATGGTAAGTGGATCAGCCAGGATGTGAACCAGTGCCCATGTGTGACAATTTAGCCACTGAGCCATCATGCTGGGCCCTGCTAATAAATCTTACATGAGATAATTAAATTTCTGGTAGATTGGTATACATCTATCCATCTGTTCATCCATCTATTCACCTATTGTCTCAACTCATCCCTTGGGGGCTTTGCAGAGTAAAAACTCTAATTATATAAGAGATCTCACTAACGCACACCTCTACCAAAATTCAAACTATTTTTTAGACCTCTTCCTGATAAAGAATGTGCACTCATTAATTTCTTTCAAGGTTACTGAGATGTCACTTGGGCTTGTTTCCTCTCGAAGTAAGTAAATTTCCTTTTAAGAGACGCTAACAGTAAAATGACCTGTCATGCTTATCAGTTTTAGAAAATCTGAAAAAATTTACCTTTATGTTCTAGAAGATCAAATGTAATCAGGCACGCTATAATCCTTGATGAGAGGGTTAAAATTTAAATCAAACTAGGCAATGAAATGTTAATGAGTTCCGGTATGTTCATACCGATCATAGATTACATAAAGATTTGAAGCTTGAAAAAGCAATTTTTGTGACCATTAATTTTATTTCTTTTCAAGAAGAAGTATTAATAGCTAAGACTGCTAGGGATTGTAGTTGATAACTATATACGAAAATGTATAACTGAAACATGGATTGGAACTTAGAAGGAATAGGAATGACCTTGAATACTCTTACATAATGATGAATTTTAACGAGCTGTGAGGATGTGATCTTATTCCCACAAATATGAGTACTGGGCATGGTGTTGGGTTAGAGGGCAGACCTACCAGAATGCCCATAGCCAAGATAGTTATAATTAATTTTGACCCTCTACACCCCAGAGGCTAACACCCCACATAAAGCAGGAATGTAGCCAGAGGGCACTTGTAAACTGTCTGAAAAATAGCACCAAAGAGTCAACAAATCGGCGACGCCACATATGCTATGAGTCGAAGGAGCAATTTTGGGGTCAAGAAAGGAAGATAAATCCAAATTCATGAGTATGGGGCAAACCATGCAGGTTGAGGAGGAGAGGAAGAGCAAGACCAGCCGGAGGGGATGGTGTCATCGGTTGGGGCATTGAGGAGTGTGTGTCATCCACAGAGTTTTTAAAGTGATCTAATGCGGCAGCCATGAAACCTAATCATGAACAGAAAGCCTAGGTTTTATGGTGCGCTTCCTCAGTGTTGTTCACTGACAACTCCTTGAAGGTGTTTCAGTGTGTGATTCCTGGGAACCAGTGCTTAACAAAGAATTAAAATTTGTGAGACTGCTTTGAATCAATGTGGCTGGTTTCCTATGTGGGCTGGGCCTATTTCAAGGGTAGCACAGGGGTTTGAACAATGAACTCACTAGTACTGTTTGAGATGGTTCAACTGCCTAGAAATGCTGGAGACAAATGAAATCATGCTTAGTGAAAATTTTATGGTGATTTGAGGCATTTATATTCTATGTCACTCAACATGTAAGATCATCATGATGCAACAACAAAAATAACTATACAAAAGTCATAAAAACAACTCTGTACAAATACAGAGGTAAAAAAATTGTGACTTTTGCAGGGGCTTTTTTTTTGCATTCACATGAGAAGATAGCCAATGCCTTGGTATAGTTTTTCAATCAAAGATGTACAACTAAAGCAATCTTTTTTTTTTTTTTTTGCTAATTAATCATTCACAATCAGTTCTTTCACTTTGAATGCTTAAAGGACATAAAATTCCTCCTGAAATAAGGAAACACTGAAAAATAAAATAGTATCATCTTTAATGAAAGAAGCTGATTAGCTGACACACCTGTTCTGTTTAATCTCCACTGCTAATAACCTTGATGATTAATATAAGTGGGTGGACATTGCTGCTATTTGCCAAGCTGCCAGTTGTACAAATGCCAACATGTAGTGTACTTCAGTCTCTTCCCATTTCTCATCAAGGATAAAAGTAATTTAAACTGGCTCTCCTGCTGATAAATACTACTCTATGCTATTTACAGATATTACACAAAGTCATTACAGAGATTCAATAGAGAGACGATTTCCAGTATAAAGCTTTAACTATGTAATCTCCTTATCATTCTCTTCCATTCAGCTTTTTTAAAAAGCACTCATCTCTTGAATACCAAAGGAAAAAAAAAGAGATTATAATTTCTTATTTTTCAAGCTGATGTGAGAAGAGGATTGTGACTATCAGGGAACACTGCCCCAGTAAGCAAAAAAAAAAAAAAAAAAAAAAAACCAAGTTGGTAAGACTACTGCAATATAAGCAAGACACAGCAGGTGGCATAATCATAAAGCAATGGTTGGGACTTTGTCCAGAAAACAGAAGGCCAAAAAGGAAAAAATGTACCGCACAGTAGTATATTTTCCCCTCTAGGGTAGAATATTTAACAACAGTCATTATTCCTAAAATAAGAAAAAAATAATTTGGGGGGAATGAATTTTAAATCCACAGGATGATTGATGATGGCAACTATGAAACAGTTAATATTTGTAAAGCTTGAGGCAAAAATACAAATGGAAGCTGGTGCACCACATTCCTAAACGTTTAAAAATTCTAAGACCAGGTATGAAACTTTTATATAGAAGTTATTCTTGAGTAATACCTGCATGACTTCTGTCTCTACTTCCAGATCTTTCCTCTGCTTTCCTCTTCTGGGAAAATGCTGTATGCACCCACATCCACACGCATCCCCCCAAACGATGTGCTGGTAACACTTGAATCTAAGTATTTACATCACTGGTGTGGCTTGGCCTGAAACAATGTCCTAGGAGGAGCCAAAGTTGTGTGTATCAGGTTAAACTCAGCCTGCAAAGATGGCGGTTTATGCTGGCACTGGTTCCTGTACGGGCTGTTTCACTTACAATGCAGCTCCCTGCTGACATGTCTTAGAAAGCTGGGAAACATGTCCCAGGTACTTGAGCCCCTGCACCCATGTGGGAGTCCCAGAAGAGACTCCTGGCTCTTGGTTTTGGCCTGGCCTAGGATGGCCATTGTGGCCAAATGGAGAATAAGCTGATGGATGAAAAATTTCTCTTTGTCTTTTCCTCTTTGTTGGTAACTCTGCCTTGTAAATAAATAAGTCAGTAAAAAAAAAATAAAACTTTCAGAAAATGGGGCCATTAAAGTTTGAGCAGGGCATTATGAGGTCTCCCTTTCTGGAGTCTGATTGAGAAGAGGGAGATAGGCTGTTGGGGTACCGAGTCTTAGACTGTGATTCCCTGGCAAGGCTCACAGCAGATACTTGCAGAGCAGGGCCCTTCCCACAGCAGCTGGGCAGAGGTTGGCCATGCTTGCAGGAGGTTGCTATATTAGTAGCTACTGCTGAGCTCACTTCCTGCGATTCTTAGAATGATTAAGTTCAGGGAAAAACCCATGTGGGCAACAGTTACTAATTTCCAAAAATTGATTTTTATACATTTATTTAAAAATCAGTTATGGGACCCAGAGTGGTAGCCTAGCTGCTAAAGTCCTTGCCTTGCATGTGCCAGGATTCCACATGGGCACCGGTTCTAACCCCAGCAGCCCTGCTTCCTACCCATCTCCCTGCTTGTGGTCTGGGAAAGCAGTTGAGGACAGCCAAAAGCCTTGGGACACTGCACCCACGTGCTGGTTCATTCCCCTGGACCAGGCTGGAGCTATGGGCCAAGAGCTTCATCTAGGTCTCCCAGGTGGGTGGCAGTGGTACAGCATTTGGACCATCTTGCAGTGGTTTCCTAGATGCATTAGCAGGGAATTGGTATAGAAGCAGAACAGAAGGGATGTGAGCAAGTAAACATGGGATGCTAGTGTCCCAGGCAGCAGCTTTACCTATGATACCACAGAGCCTTTCTTATATAACTTTCCTAAGCTGGGATGGTTAAGGAAAATTCTGGTTTTTAACGAACGATCAGTGTGTAAAGTTTGAAGCTAAACCTGTCTCCACAGTCTACAAGGTCCTAGGATCTTGCTCAGAGTGTTTCTGCCACAACAAAGCTTGCTGGGGTGCCCTTAACCTGGTTCTGTAAGGATATTTAGCCAATAGCATCACCCTTATTAAGAAACTCACAAAAAGTAGTTTCAGGGCCTGGCACGATAGCACAGTGGTTAAAATCCTTGCCTTGCATGTGCCGGGATCCCATATGGGCGCCAGTTCTAATCCCGGCAGCCCCACGTCCCACACAGCTCCCTGCTTGTGGCCTGGGAAAGCAGTCGAGGACGGCCCAAAGCCTTGGGAGCCTGCACCCACGTGGGAGACCTGGAAGAGCTCCTGGCTCCTGCCTTCAGATTGGCTCAGCTCCAGCCATGGCAGTGACTTGGGGAGTGAATCATCGGATGGAAGATCTTCCTCTTTGTCTCTCGTCCTCTCTGTATATCTGCCTTTCCAATAAAAATAAATCTTTAAAAAAAAAAAGTAGTTTCAGTTTTGGGAGTATTTGTCTTAGCTTCTTTGATACGTTCACTTTCCCTTTCTATTGTGAAAAGAAAAACAAAACCAAAGATAACAGCCATCTAATTCTATTTCATCAGGATTTAATACTCCGTGGCTATGGAAAGGGACTTCAAAAATGTTCATGGAAAATTGGAGTTTAATGATACATTTATTCTGCTGTATAAATGTTTTGAGATCTGGAGTGGGCACGTGGCACAGGGATTAGGGTACAGTGTGGACCACCTGCATCCTGCCTTGAAGAACCTAGGTGTGAGTTCCAGCTCCACTCTCCATTCCAGCTTGCTGCTAACATGTACCCCACAAGGCAATAGTGATGGCCCAATTTCTTGGAATCATGCCACCCATGTAGGGTATGTGGATTGAGTTCCTGGCTTCTGGTTTAGTCTTTTCTAATCTTGGCTGTTTTGGGCATTTGGGGAGTTATTCGCTGGATGGAAAAAAATCTCTCTTACAAAAAATGAATTGATACAGCTTTATTATAATCTGCATTTTCCATGAATTTTATGAAGACTGCTTGTACTTGGATAGAATGGGTGTTTATTTAAACACCCTGGGGTGCCATCATCAAATCTGATATGCTAAAATTTTTGATGCTTGCTGCATTTTCTACATAATGGGCTGATCCCACTGGATGGACTTTGAGAGATCTTCAAATGACAGTGGTAGTGATTCCCTTAACATATGAATCTGTGTGGAAAGTGAACCTCTCTAGAATAAGTGTAACTGTATGTGTTCTTAGGAGCAGAAAGGCCACAGAATGCCTAGAACTCAACTTTCCTTTGCTTTGGGGGACAGAGGACACTAGAACTCCACTAACCACAGTGTGGAAGGAAGAATCAACATTATTAAAATGTCATAAATTCCTGCAACAATCAGTTGTTATCAAAATATCAATGACATTCTTTACAGAATTAGCAAAAACAACCTAAAAATCACAGGGAACCACAAAGGGCCCTGAATAGCCTAAGTGGTCCTGAGCAAGAAAAGTAAAGATGGAAACATCACAACTTACTTCAAAGAATAATGCAGAATTATAGTGATTAAAACAGCATGTTGTTGGCATAAAACAGGTCCACATATCACTGGAACAGAGAGCCAAAATAATGAATCCGCATATAGATGGACAATTGTTTTTTCACAGACATGTTCAGATCATACACTTGAGTAAGGATAATGTCTTCAACAAATTGTGCTGGCAAAACTATATACATACATGTAGAAAAATAAACAGTTCTGTAACTCTCACCATGTAAAGTAATAACTGATGAAGGGGCAACATTGTAAGACATTGGCATATGTAATAGGCAGCAAAAGCAAAAAGAAACATGAATCTACTAAACTAAGCACCTTTTGCACATATAGGGAAACAAGGAAACAACAAAATGAGGAGACATCCAACAGAATTGAAAGAAAATTTGCAGGCTACCTCCCTGATAAAGGAGTAGTATTTTGAAAATCAACAATTAAAAAAATTCAACAAAGCAACTAATCCAGTTAAGAAACAAGTGAAGCATGTCCAAACACAGTTCTGCAAGAAATACAAATGGACAAAAAAAAAAAAAAAAAAAAAAAAAAGCTCAGCATCACTAGCCATGAGGAAAATGCAAATCCAAGCACTGTATCAACCCACTCCTTTCAGAAAGGCTAAAATCTAAAGCGTAACATGTGGAGAATGGGAACATGTATACACTGTTGATGGGAATGTGAACTAGTGCAGTCACTATGGAAGATGTGGTCATTTCTCAAAAGACTAGACATAAACTTGCAAATAAGGCAGCAGTTCTTCTACTGTATATACACCAAGAAACATGAGCGCACTGCATCAAAGATAACTGCGCTGAGCTGTTGATAGCAGCACTGTCCACAAGAGCCAAAATTTGAATTTGAGAAGGTGTCCATCATTAGATGATTGAGGAAACAGCTGTGTATGTATACATAATAGAATATAATTGCTATGTAAAAGGATAAAGTTCTACAATTTGTAGTAAGATGGATGCAACTGGAGGTATGTTGAGTGAAAAAACACTCAAAGACAAATGCTACATGTTTTTTTCCATTACATGGCAACTAATTTTTTTTTTTTTAGATTTTTTTCTTACGTTACAGTTCCATAGGCTCTGGAATTTCCCATCCCTCCTCCTCCAATCCCCTTCTCTTACTAATTCTCCATATATTATTATAATCGCATAAGCCTTCATAAACAGTCATAAGTCCATCATTCTACTCTAGAAGTATATTCTAATACTGTAAGTATAGACAATGGCAGTCAGCCCAGCAATCCTATTGTCAAGTTATATTTAATAGTCTCATTGGGAGCCCATCTTTGATTTGGAAGTAGAGACACATACTATAGTGTATCTTCACATCTTGATATGATAGTCTAACACAGTTCCTCTAGATGACTATATGTACATGCACATTTACCTATATATTTATCGATCTTGTATTTTGCATGAAGGTTGCCTTGTACTAGAGAGTATATGCTATTGGTCCTTTTGGGATTGACTTATTTCACTGAGTATAATGTTCTCTAGTTGGGACCATTTGGTTGCAAATGGTAGAATTTCATTCTTTTTAATGGCTGAATAGTATTCCTAGAGTAGATATGCCATAATTTCTTTGTCTACTGTGGAAGTCAGTATGGAGAATACTAAGAGCTGAAAAGTGATCTGGTGTATGAATCAGCTATCCCACCTCTGGGAACATATCCAAAGGAAATGAAATCTGCGTATCAGAAAGGGATCTGTAATCTTTATTTACAGCACAATTCACAACAGCAAAGACATGGCAACAACCCAGATGCCTGTCGAAAACGGAGTGGGAGCTAAAAGTTAAAAGGCTGAAAAAAAAATACGTGTGTATTAGTATTGCTGCAAACTTATTTTTATGAAACTTTTTTTATACCTTTTTGAAAACAATGGTTGAGTGTGGTACTATTATAGTTTTAATGACCTGTTATCACTTTAAATGTACTGTATGTGATTGAAATCGTTATTTTTCCATTAAGCTATTATTTATAGCCATTGTGCATATTCCCAACAAACTAGAATCCTTTCCCTTTTTACTTATCAAGCTTGTTGTTCAGTGAAATGTTGAGCTCTTTTACTGTAATGTAAATTTAAAGTATGCTACCTCAAAAACTATAAAAAGACAAAAATGGAGAAGAAATGAGGGTTGGAGGGAGAAAAATGGAGGATGGGAGTAAGGAAATATCATTATGTTGTTAGAATTATATCCACAAAGCATCCTGAATTTGCTAAAAATCTAATTAAAATTTTAAAACACAGAAATAATAAAAATATGTAAATATGTTCAGCAGAGTTCCAAAACATGGCTGAATGTTTATTATTTTTACTACTGCCACTACTAACTAGTATTTATTGTTTCATGTGTTATCCTAAGCATGCTGTTTTAAAAATAAATGGATTTTAAACATGTTTGCCACTATAAAATCTTGGCTGGGTTGACTATATAATAATTATGGTCATATTTTCCATGATTGATTTTAAGGCTCATACGTCTGATACCATCACAAACCAAAACAGCCTCTTACAGAGTGTATAGTCAGTACCTGGCCCTGCGATAACTCAGAGGCTATCTCCAAGTCTTACAAAGCTTTTGGACTCTTCCCTCTTTAGAAAGTATTTGCAGTAGAAAGGTAGTGTAATGAAACATGACATACTATAATAAAATGCAAGATAATAAAATATTTCAAATTTTTATATATATGCGATAACATTTCACTCCTTGGCACATCAGTTACTGAGCATTTATATTTTTTACTTGTTGAAGAAACAGAAAATTAGCAAAAAGAGAAAAAGCTGCAAATGACCAAGACAAGTGCTATAAAGTAAATTTCCAAAGCTTATATGCTAGAGTGATAATTTGGTTTGATATGTACTACCTCCCTTTCTTTCTTTCCTTTTTAAAGATTATGTATTTAAAAATAATAAGGATAAATAAAGGGACAGCGAGAAAAATCTTGCATTTGCTGCTTCACTCCCCAGATGGCCACAATGGTAGGGACTGAACCAGGCAGAAGCTGGGGGCCAGGAGCTTCTGCCAATTTCATGTGGGTGCCATGGATGGAAGCACTTGGGCCATCCTAAAAGCCCTCTGCTCTTCCCAGGCCAATATCAGGGAATTGGAGCTGAAGTGGAGCAAGCGAGATACTGGGATGTTGGCACTGTATGTGGTTTCCTTACTTCCTTGTCACACCACCACCCTCCTTCCCCTACAAGAAGGCTTTTTTTTTTTTAATGTGAGAATTTTTATGAAGAAGTGGAGTTATTTTTTCTGACATGTAATTTTCTCTGCAGGAGAGGCACTCTACCAGTCAAAATGCACATTAAAAAAATCAGCTTTAAATTCTTCGTTGGTCTACTGATGCAGAGCGCTTCAGTCCTGTCTTGGTGCATCCCACATTGTTCAGGAGCACAGGCCACTTTGTCCACAAAATAACATTGTAATAACTGTGCTTCACACCCCCCCATTGGAATTACTTGCTTCAGTAGATCTTTCTCATCTGACAGCTCTTTGATGGTTGAAGCTGCTTCATCACATGTACGAATCCCTGGCACTTAAATAGTGACTAATACGGAGCATAATCTCAATATGGGTTGAAATAAATTGCATTTGACATATTGTGGAAGACAATATTAGCAGGGGAGATGACAAAACACATGTGAAAAAGTGAGAGCACACCGTCGTATAGCAAAGGAAGAGAAACTGAAAAATCTGATAACAGAATTCAAAGCTCAGGCAGTACACGATAGTAAGGCCTCATGGTGTCATAGTAATAAAACCAGTGGCAACTGCGCTTCCTCATAATGACTTTCCAGGCTCAAAATATAATGTTTATTAAGACAGCAAAAAGGCGTTAACCTCAGAAATATAGAAAATAATAATAAAAATTACCTGGTGTCAGCATAAACTGAAGTTAGCCTAGTAACTAAGATGGTATCAGCATAGATAATGTATAAGTGCCATTGTGTCTCTGAGCTTGTATAAAGAGAAAAAACGCTAATTTTTCAGAGCATTCAAAGTTTACAGAAACATTAAAGATAATGACAATGAAAGGCATTACTACATTTGACAATCTCAAAAAATAAAAAAAAAGGCTCCATACTAAAGCACTTCTGTTCAGCCACTCAGCAAGAAGAAGTGTTGGAGTCTGTGTTGAAGTACTGCTCTGGATCTCCCCTGTATTGTGTGAATTCTTGCTTCACTTGGTGAATTTAAACAATGGTTGCAGGGATTGGAGTATTCATTTCCTTGATCTCATCTTTGTTATGGAATAAAAGCGATTATGAGGTTGAAATGGGATTGTGACTTCAGAAATTTTACCGCTGAAATATTAGTCAATCTGTTTACCTAAACTCTGATAAAGAGCCTATTTTCTTTTTGAAACATTAGGAACTGATTTTTCTTTCTAGCATTTTGGTGACGTAGATAGAATGAATGCTTTATTCCAGGACTCCTGACTCTAGAGGCCATGACCCTCTGTGAAACAAACCTATAAACTTCCCTTTTGAATATTTAAGCCCCCAAAAGATACTGCAATGCTAGAATTACTCATCTTCAAAGGCAGTGATGATAAGTCTTCCCATGGGTAGCACCTCAGGGCTATCATGGAGGTCACAAAGACCACAGATTTTTGAAAAAGAAAAATCTAGGGGCTGGCCTGATGACTCAATGAGCTAATCCTATGTTTGCATGCGCCAGCATCTCATGCAGGAGTTGGTTCATGTCTTGGCTGCTCCACTTGCAGTTAAGTTCCCTGCTGTGGCCTGGGAAAGCGCTGGAGGACAGCCCAAGTCCTTGGGACGTTGCACACATGTGAGACTTGAAATGAAATCCTGGCTTTGAATCGGCTCAGTTCTGGCTGTTGTGGTCATCTAGGGGAGTGAACAAACAGACCAAAGATCTTTTTCTCTGTCTCTCCTCTTCTCCATAAATATGATCTACCTTCCCAAGAAAAATAAATACATCTTTGAGAGAGTGAGAGATAAAGAGAAAGGAAAATCTGCCAGTTAATATGGGTACTTGGATGTACTTGGTGAAATTATTTTACCATTTCACAGATGTGTCACGCTGGCTTGGCTTTATCCTTCAAAATCACTTTAAGAATGCCATTTCTGCAAGAAGGTTTGCCTTTTATTTCCTCTGATTGAATGCTCTTTTATCTTTTCTCTTTATAAATTCAACCACATCACTGTCTTAACTTTTACCAGGACATACTGTATTGTTTCAATCATTTTTCTTTTCAGTTCATTAGACTAAAAATCAATTTATTAAATAGTCAGTTCATTGGATTAAGTTAATTAATCTATTAAGCATTAATCTATTACTATTTTCAGATAGATCCACATGTATATCTTTGTATTTCTATTTCCCAGGAATGAAAACGTTGCCTAACAAGTTTTGAAAGAAATTCATTAATAAATAAATTACTGATGAATGAATAGAAAGTTCTATTTTCATTGTAAATATAGTTAAGCATCTGATACCAGTCTGAAATTTCACAATCATTTGAAGAAGTATGGTAATATTTGAAAATAATTTCATAAAGAGTTGGCTTCTATGCTTTTGTACTTGTGTAAATACTTCAGGTGTATTTCTAAAATGGTTTTGTTTTTCAGGAAGTTTCTAGAAAGCTTTCCTAATCATTTGGTTAGCTACTGGTCTTCCTCTTTCTATGGTCTTATTCCCATGATATCCAGGTGGCTCCCAGTGAGATACGAGTGACTAAAAGCTGAAGTTGATAGTGAACTTGGCAGCACTCCTGCCCTGTGCTGCCCTTAATGTGTCTGATCTTTAGCTGTGCCCAATGGGTGTCCTGAGAGATAGCCTTCTAGCTGCCACTGTATAATTTTAGAGGTAGCATTTTTTAAGGTACCTCCCATATGTAAGGTGCTGTTCTAAGTACTTGTAAGAGTTACCACCCTCTTCCATTTGTCAAATCTAACATTAACACCCCAAACCATATCTTCCTCTGGCTCTCTTTAACTTTCAAAATTTTGAGATACACACACAGAGAAGGGGAGGGAGAAGGAAAGGGAGAAGGAAAGATGGAAGGAAAAGGAGTGGAAATGAGAGAGAGAGAGTTAGTTAAGTGAGTGAGCCGAGACAGAATGAGCACACTCTCCAATCTGCTGTTTCTCCCTCTCAAATGCCTTCAGTGGCTGGAAATTTTTTGCCTGGGACTGACCAAAGCCAAGAGACAGGAACTCAATTTGGATCTTCCAAAAAAGGTGACAGGTACCCAAATATGAACCCATCCTATGTCACATCCCATGTCACCTGGTCATCAACATGAAACTGGCATCAAAAACAGAGCCAGGATGCAAACTCAGACATCCAGTAAGTGATATGGGGACCACAACAGGAACTTAACCACTGATGAAACTCAGTGAAATTTTCACACCACTGTGTTATATTTTGTAATGAGCATATACTTGTGAGTTTTCCCTTTCATTCTGTGAGTTCCTCTAGAGAAGAGATTATGTATTTACTTTTTAAAACTGTTTTCACCCCGAAATCCAATAATGTAACATATATGATATATATTATGTTATAAAACAATATAAAAAAGATTCTCAGATTCTTGAGTTAATGAAATGTTCAGAAGTATAAATTGGTCATATACTGTATTAGAACAATGCTGACTGTGAAGACATAGCAGATAAAAATTTGATGAGCATTAAAAAGAAGAGTATATAATTGGAGGACATTTATTGACCATCTATCATGTTCAAAAAATTTAACTAAACATAAGCAAATTGATGTATTTGTTCATTGAAAACATGCACATACATGCTGCACCATAAGACTGTGATGGTTCAAATACCCCTTCGGAGCTCGTGTGGAAATTTTATTGGCACTGTAACAATATTAAAAGGTAGAAGCCAAAAGAGGTGATTGGGTAATGGATTCCCTTTTCTTGTGAATGGTTTAATGTTGTTATTGGAGAGTGGCCTAGTTATGATGGGAGTGAGTTTCTGATAAAAAGAATGAGCTCAGCCTGAATTTCGCTGCCTTGTGAGCACTCACCTCCATTTCTACACCATTATGGCACAGCATGGAGTCCCTCACCAGGTGCTAAAACATCCTTTTGGATTTCCTGGCCTTCAGAGCCGTAAGTCAAATAAACGTCCGCTGTTTATAATTTGCCCAGCAGTTTGTGGGATTCAGTGACAGGACAGAAATTGTACTCAGAGAAGGATTCACTACAATAAGCACAGCAGGGATGATCAAATGGAGCATGAATCGACATCTAGGAAGAAGCAGTATTAGAACCAAATCTTAGCAGCTGAGTAAGATGTCATATGACCAGGAAAAGAGTTAGGAAGGAAGTAGCAAAAAAACAAAAACAAAAAAACAAAATGCCAAAAAGAAAACAACAAAACTGCGGTGTGTAAATTCAGGGCTTTCTTTTCAGGAACACTGGCTGTACCCTCAAAATGGAGTCGGGTGGCATAGATGTGGGTATCTGGATAATGAAGTGAGAAATCCAAGAGGGCATATCTCTAAGAAGATACAATATGGTACCTCCGAACAACTTGCTGCTCATGGGATTTTAGCAGAAGCTTAAATGCCCAGTTGGCTACGGTAACAATGAACCAAAAGATTTTGAAGTGATAGAAGCAGCACTGGAAGAGAAAGGATGAAGGATGTGCATAAAGATGCCCTTTCAACACGTGCGCAGGGTACACAGAGGAAGGACGTCACCCCCCACACAGCAATGCCTTATTCAGGAATAAACACATTGTGTTGGAAAGGAATACATATCGGTGACTTTGGAGAGCCACACGAGGCCAACACATCAGAATGGAAGCTTGATGGCTTGATGACATGGGGTACTACATGAATTCCAAAGTAACATAATCAAGTGTGCAGTTATCAGTTTACATGTAAGTCTCTAATCCACTGATTGACACTTGTTTTTTTTTTTCCCAAGTGTTGAGAAAACAAAGCAAAGCATGTGTGGCAGACATGTGTGACTAAAGATAGCTAACTCAGAGAGTTGAAAAGGAAATGACGAGTTGTGATGAATATAGAACCGGGTGATACAGGATGGGAAGCTCCTTTCTCAATTATTTAAATTCCTTTCTTTAAAAATATAATTGTTTTCATTGAAAATATAATTTAAACTTTCTGGAAATAATTCTAACAATGGCATAAGAAATGGTGTAAGACAATGGTATAAGAAATCTCATTTGTATTCTCATCAAAATTATTCTAAACATTCAGTCATTCTAAACATTTACTCATTTAGATATCATTGGTTTCCTTGAATTTCATCTGGTACTAAAATTTGTGTTTTGTGCCTCTGTTCTTTTGCTGGCTTTGTACAACTCTAGACTCTGTTTATTCTCATATCTATATATATGTAAGGAAACCACATGGAGGCCCTTAGGGGCTAACAAGGCACAGATCAAAGGCAGAGCTGCCCCAAATTACAGGAACTCAACAAAAGGCTCCATGTCTGGAGGTGACCCTCCTCCTGCATTTTTTTCATGTTCCACACAACTCAGAACATTCTCCCTATAGTTTAAATGACGATTCACCTTTGTGGTTATTCAGATCAAGACTCTTGGAGTCATACTTATCCACAAAACTCACATGCAATCTCTTACCCAATTCTGGCTCATCTATTCACGAAGAGCTGTTCATCAGGCTCTCTCAATTGACACCGTGGTCCAAGCCTTCATCTGGTTGTGCCCCAGCTTCTGCACTGCCCACTTTGTCCCCTATAGTTAACTCACAAAAGTATCAACTGTGCTCTTTTTAAAACCACACTTCAGACAGTGTCATTGCTTTGCTCTAAGCTTCCTACTCAGAAGCAAAGTCCCAACATGGGCTTCTAAGGTGGCATGTGTACGGCCCTGGGCTACCTCGCTGACATCCTGTTCTCTGCCCTGTTTCGCTCCCTTGTTCTTCACTCAGTATATACACACTCTCCTGTCTCAGAAACTTTGTATTACGATTCTCTCTAGCTGAAATGCTCTCCTTAACTGCATGACTTGTTCCTTCACCAACTCAGTTTTCTGCTTACATGTCATCCAATTGGAAAGATCATTATGTATATAAATGATTAGCCACTGGGCCACGACTCATCTTCCACCAAACTTGCATGCCTGTATACCATTTCATTAGAATACATATTCCAATAGAAGCAGGATTTTTGTGAACACAGATATTTTTTTAAAAAAAGGTGATCTGTGAAAATATTACACCACACATCACAGACTAATGAAATCTGTCACATTTTCTCAGTAAGAGACCATATGCCACATTTTATATGAAAATTCTCCAAGTGGGTCCACTGATGACCTTCCTGAAATATGGGAATCAAAAAGCTTGAGTAAAGAAGTCTTGTTTAATGAATTAAATATAAGAATGATAAAGCAAATGGCAAGATGGTTGATAGATACCACTCATAAACTAAAATCTACAGAAATGCCATTCCCATCAGGAAATGCTCTTTATCCTGATAACACACAGCATCATCTACCTTTTCATATTACTATGGTGGTTTGTTTATATATATTTATACATATATATGTGCATTTTGAAAACTATATAAAGGGTTTCACACTGCACATTCTCTGAATTTTGCATTTCCTTTTCTCTGTGGTATACTTAACTTTTAATTCCATTTTCCATGAATTTTATAAGTCTCCTATAATACACACATATGTATTAATGTGCATTCTGTAGTCTGGCTAATTCATTTGTATTTGAGCCCTGGATGATGAGAGCTTTCTTGCAGAAAAGGTGCTATGCTTGCAGAGATGCCAGATGTGGCCAAGTTTAGGAGAGCAACATTCTTGTTTGACTCATGCTCAGAGAAGACAGCTCAAGTGTGCTGAGGGCTATGGGAAAGTTCTGCTTTGCCCTTCGAGGATGGGCACCATGGATTTCTGTGCGTATATGTGTTTATGTCAAGCAAGTCCACAAAATTGCCTCTCTTTACTGGTCCAGGGGGCACATTACCAGATAAGTAGCCCTGTGAGGAGTTTTCATAGTCTGCCTGACACCACCTTTATTTTGTGTCACCCTGAAGGCAGACCGGAGTGCAGTGTTCTGCTGCAGGATGCTAACCAGTGCATTTGAAGTTCTCAGGGAGGAAGCCGGTGAGGTTTGAAAAAATGTGGGTTACAATCATATGAATAACAGTGTTTGATGATAAATCTCAGAATAAGAGTAATTACAATTTCATTCATCTGTTGCAAAGTTTGCCTGATTGGTATCTGTTCCATTTATCTGTGGCTTTCTGTGGTAACACGCTCAAGTGCAAAGACTTCACTTGATATCTGTTTAGCTGCAAAGAGAAACATGCTTGCAAGGGACCTGTCTTCCATTAATGGAGGATGCTTCTTTGTTTAGGACTTAAACAAGCTGTGTCTTCTCAGTGAGTTAGATGAAACACTTGATTTCTTGTGGGCACTTTGGCTAGCTCCTAATTGTTTTGTTTTCTAAAGTAAAAGCACTCCTTTTTCCCCCCATGATGGATTAGTTTGATTTGGTGCTCCTAGGCTAGAGGGACAACCATACTTTCTCCTAGCTAGAGGGACAACCCTATTTTCCTGATTTTTTTCTGAAATTATTTTTTGTTTTGATAGGTAAATGCCAGCTCTCAAGCTGCTAACAATATTACTGTCAATATAGTGGAGATGTTCGCCATTCCTCTCCTTTCCAGACAGCTTGAAAACACCCTGCTGTTTCTTTCCAATTATCTTTCTAGCTTTGCTGAACCTGAGTAAGAATTTTTATCTCTAGCCCTCTAACTGTTCATTTGTAGATTTTGAAAATATATTTGTAAGTGTTTTTCTTCAGGGTCAGATTAAGGGCTTACCCTACTGCAAGAAAAAGCAGCCCTGAAAACTCCAAGTGACTTCTAAATTTTACTCAATGAGTATTTATTAAGTATCTATTATAAGGCAGACATTGTTCTAGATATGCAACAATGGCTATATGCAGACAACCACCCCTGCCTATTATTGAAGGATGTAGTTAAAGAAAAGCTTACACAGTGGTTACAGTGCACCCGGCAGTGCTAGTAGTATTATGGGAAAATAAAACAGAAGAGGTGGATGGAGTGTGCCAGCATTGGGAAGAACAGATGTGCAAACCTCAAGTAGGTTGATCAGTAATGAACTTAATGAGAATGTAAGTTCTGTTTCTCTTTTGTAAGATTTATTTATTTTACTTGAAGGAGTTAGAGGCTGAAAGAGGAAGATGGGAGAGAGAGCGAGAGCGAGCAATACAGAATCTTCCATCTGCGGTTTCTCTCCATGTAGCCAGAGCTGAGCTGGTCCAGAGCTGTGAGTCGGGAGCTTCTTCGAGGTCCCCCATTTTGGTGCAGGGGCCCAATTCCTTGGGCCATCCTCTGCTTCTTTTCCAGGTCATTAATATGGAATTTGATTGAAATTGGAGTAGCAGCTGGTACATGAACTGGCACCCATACAGGATGACACTGCTGTACATCGAAGATTAGCCTATTACATTACTGTGCTGGCTCTGAGAATGTAACTTCTTAACAAACAGGTGAAATATATGAGGTGAAATATAGGAAGTAATTGGAATATTTGGAAAAAGAAGGAGAGTTATTTTTGTAGGGTATTGGGGGTAAAAGAGAAAATGTGGGAAGGGGCCTTAAGAACAGAACCTGCTTAGGATGATCCATGACAAACAAAGGCATCAGAGGGATTCTAGCAGGATGAGGAAGAGGGACGGAGGGAGAAGCTGAGGGCAGAAGGCAAATGGGAAGGGCTGGCAAGAGAGGGGGCCGTGATGTTTTGGGGCTGGTGTAGTACTGTAGCCTTTGAGTGAGAGGAAACATCACTGGAGAGCTCGAGAGAGCCAAGCCATGATCTAGGGTTTGATCAGCTTTGCTCTCGCTGATTTGCTGAGGAAAGACTGTAAGGGAGCAAGTGAGTAAAAGCAAGGGGGTTGCATGGGAGGCTCATTGTAAGCTGATTCTCATCAAACATGCTCAGTCAACCATCGCTCCCAGGAGACTTACAGAAATTTAATGGGTTCTTGTGCATTTTTTTTGGTTTAAAAGATGCCATATTTGATATGTATTTTTTGATTTATCATAACTAAAGCCTGAAAAACGTAGTTAACACAACTAGTGTTTTCGCCATAAATCTCCTTGCACTTAGGAATACCAGACAGCACTCTGATACCATTCAGTGCCATTTTAAATGGGAAAAATCACCAAAAGAAAGGACAAGAATGCAAGAAACAAAACACAGGCTGATCAAAAAGGATACTTGTCAATGGTAAGAGAGCTGAAATAAGATAGTACACAGTCACCTTGTTTGATCTCAGCTGGGAGCTTAAGGTGTCGGCAACTCATAATTATTTGCTAGGGAGTTTCACATAGCTTTGAGTAATGCTTAATGATTAATATTTTGAAATTCAATTCTTGTAGTTCATGTAAAAGCATTTTCTATTGGTTGTAGAGGAGATGGATGATTACTGACCCATGAGAGTATTGTTCTGGCCCACCACGGTAGCCTAACAGTTAAAGTCCTTGCCTTGCACATGCTGGGATCCCAAATCGGCTCTGGTTCTAATCCCAGCAGCCCTTCTTTCCATCCAGCTTCCTGCCAGTGGCCTGTGAAAGCAGTAAAGAACGGCCCAAAGCCTTGGGACCCTGCACCTGCGTGGAAGACCCAGAAGAATCTCCTGGCTCCTGGCTTCAGATCGCTTAGTTCTGGCCATTGAAGCCTCTTGGGGAGTGAATTAGCGGATGGAAGATCTTCCTCTGTCTCTCCTCCTCTCTGTATATCTGACTTTGCAATAAAATAAGTAAATCTTAAGAGAGTATTACTTATATTTTTTGGTATCATGGAACAACCAAAATAATAAAACAAGGGACAGAGGCAGACAACAGGTACAGATAGCAATCTTCTATTCATTGGCTCACTTCTCAGATATCTGTACCAGGCCTGTTGTGATAGCCTAGTGGCTAAAGTCCTCACATTGCATGTACAGGGATCCCCTATGGGCAGCAGTCTATATCCCAGCAGCCCAGCTTCCCATCCAGCTCCCTGCTTGTGGCCTGGGAAAGCAGTTGAGGATGGCCCAAAGCCTTGGGACCCTGCACCTGTGTGGGAGACCCAGAGGAAGCTCTTGTCTCCTGATCGGCTCAGCTCCTGCCATTGAGGCTACTTGGGAAGTAAATCAGAGAATAGAAGAACTTTCTCTCTGTCTCTCCTTCTCTTTGTAAATCAGATTTTCCAATAAAACAAATAAATTAAAAAAAAAATATCTGCACCAGCCAGGGCTGCACCAGACCAAGCCAGGAGCTAAGAACTCCATCCAGGTCTCATACAGGGGCAGTAGAATTCCAAATTCTGAGGCCATTATCTGCTGCCGTTTCAGGTCAATTAGCAGGATGCTGAACTGAAATCACAGGGGTCAACTCTCAAACCTAAACTCAAATATGGCACATGGGTGTCCCAGCTAGCAGCTAAACCTGCTGAGCCACAATGCTCACCCATCTTCTCTCTCTTCCAGTGAAATCATAAGAAAGTTATTTTTTCCTTTATTTTTATATCCATCTCTATACTGAAACCTAAAACATCTTTTAAAAATTTCATTTGCTCGTTCGAAGGGCAGAGTTACAAAGAGGCAGATATGGAGAGATCTTTTCATCTGCTGGTTCTCTTGCTAAACACTGCACCGGCAGGACTGTGCTAGGCTGGAGCCAAGAGGCTGGTGCTTCCTCTGGGTTCCCACCGAGATGGCAAGGGCAATCACCCGTCCCATCCACAGCTGCTTTTTGAGGCACATTCATGGAGAGCTGGATCTGAAGTGGAGCAGCCAGTGCAAGAACCAGCACCTACACATGAAGCCAAAATTGGAGGCAGTGGGTTGCTGAGCCATGCCAGTACACTAGCCCTAGCATAAAACTGCTTTTTTTTAAAAAAGATTTATTTTATTAATTTAGTTATTGTTGGAAATGCAGATCTACATAGAGAAGGAAACACAAACTGATCTTCCATCTGCCAGCTCACTCCCCAAGTAGCTGCAATGGCCAGAGCTGGGCCAATCAAGAGGCAGGAGTCTCCTCTGGGTCTCTAATTGGGTTTAGGGTCCCAAGGATTTGGCCTATCCTCCACTGCTTTCGCAGGCCATAAGGAGGGAGCTGGATGGGAGGTGGAGCAGCCTGGGTATGGATCAGCGTATTTATGGGAACCGGAAGGTACAAGGTGAGGATTTAGCCACTAAGCCATTGCGCTGGGCCCTCATGAAACTTTAATGATTACATGTATCTCATGATAAGTCAAAATAGCATGAGTTCAATATAGTTGTGCTTAAGAAAAGAACAGTATAATTTGAGAAATAATTATCATTTTACATATATAGGAGTTATTTTGACTGAGAGAGCATTTTAGCTGACACTAAAACACTGAGTAGATGCAGCTAGAAATATAGGGCTCCTTATTTTTTTGCTAGAACATTCTTTGTTATAAATTATTCATATGGATAATGTTCTTAAATTTGAGTCTAATTATTTGAGCTTCCTGTAATTTTTAAAAGAAAGACTTCCAACCCAGGATCAGAAATAAGAAATGCTTATTTTTGACATTGTGATCATAACAACACTGCCATTCCTCTAAGATAATGAGTCACTTAAAAGATTTTTTTCTTATTTTCCTAAAAAAATTGGAGACTGTGTTATAAAAAGAGGCCATCAAGACCCTAATTTAAAGTGATACCATGCAAAACGGTCAAATCTGATATCATAATAAGGTTTTCTACTGGAGAACCAGTAGTCGCATCTCCAGAATTGAACCTTTCTGACAGTGAAGTTGAATGTAAAATTTAAAAGAGACGGAGAAAGGACTAGAAGCTCCTACTGATGACTCAGCTGTGTTTGGGTCTGCACTCAGCCTACTAAATCTCCGTTATATCTCTTCTTCCTGATGTCTTATTCTAGTCTGGTCAATCCACTACAGCAAATGCAAAATCTGAAAAGTCTAAAAAGGGAACATAACCTTCCATTCATTACCCTTTCTTGAAACATGGCATCTGTCAAATGGAGTTTTTGTCACTTTAAGAACTTTCTATTTGTCAGAGTCCAGGGTTTTTAAAATTAAATGTGATAGGCTGACCATCTTCAAAGCAGGTACAGAAAAGATTAGTAGTAACTGATGGATGATTATGTAATCTGTGCTAAAGACCACTGCGAATTGGAAGGTGACTGTGTAATCTGTATTTCTCAGAAAGGTATAATGAGAACTTGAACAAAAAAGCAGTGTCCGTCTGTGTGTCCATCCATAAGCACGGAATATCTTGTCTTCTACAATTTTCTTTCGACACATGTTTGGAATTACCTGTGCAAGTTTTACCTAAACTTGTGGACTTTAGAGATGTCACATGTCCCTCAAACCCCCTTTGGTTTTTGTATTATCCTAAGGCCTTCTGAAGCTTAGAAACCTGAAACATGTTCTTCCCTAGCCCAACTGTTGCTGCTCTTGCTGCATTGTGAGACACTGTACTAAATTGTCTTTCTGATCCTGCACTTGCTTCTGAAGCTAGATCAGCTCTGATTACATTTTCCAGGGCCTTGGATTCTCCACAGAAGGAAGGGGAATGCCTTACTGTGCTGTTCTGCACAACTGAGAACAAAGGTTTGTCAACAGTTGCCATTGACTTTCTGCACAGGTTTCAAGTACAAGTATTTATTTCACTTGATTTGATAAATGTCTCTGTTTAAGAACACTTTGCTGGAGACTGATCCCTATAAAATGAAAAGCAAAAATGCTCTTCCTCTACAATAATAAGGACATTGCTACTTAGACAAGTCTTCTCATCTTCTATTCCTAATTCCCTTTGTGCAGGCAACTCAAAAGAGTCTGACGGCAGCATCAACTTGGTGGTCTATTTTGCCTGTTCTACTGGCACTGGAGGCTGGACTCTAGAGTGAGACTATTGAGATTTCAGTGCCAGCTTCATTACTTACTGCTCCTGTGTTCTTGGGCAAGTTAGTGAATCACTCAGTCTCATTGTATTCTCCAGTGCTTTCATCTGTAAAATCAGATAGCACTGAGTATAGCAGCAGACAGTATATTCAAGCTCTAAGAATATTACATGCCTACAACATGCTGTATATTGGTCTTTGATATTAAAATTTTTGGACAATTGTTTTGGTTTTACATAATGCTGCTACTTTATTAATTATTAGTATTTCTATAATTTTACCCCAAATTCTGACCATGTTCTAGATATGTTTGCTCATTTTTTATTTCTTTCATTTACCCTAGCATGCAGTCATGCTATTTCAATTACCTACAAGTCAAACTTTCTGGACCACCACGTCAGTCCAAAATGACAACATTTAACTTTCACACTAATATTGATCAAAAGTTACCTATAAATGTTACCCAAAGATGCAAGGAGAAGATACAAAGGATGCTTCCTGTTTCTAAATATCCCTGTTACTGTTGATAAACGAAGATAAGAGAAATATTCTTTCTACACAGTATCCCAGTGGATGTAGAAGTGAATGGTCCATTTCAGCTCAGCACTCATCCTGAAAACGATCCAGGTCACTGGCTTAGTGAAAACGAGTTCCTCTCTGCTTCAACTCAATTACCAATGAATACCCTGATTGCCCTCAAAAGTAAATTGGCGGCTGTATTAGGTTCCACAAAAAAACCTGTACCCAGGCAATCCAGCTGAGATTTCTGTCCTCAATGTAGCTTCCAGATAGTCCCCCAAGGAGAGTGGAATATTTTATGTAAAGACTCAACCATTGGAGATGTGACTGCTGGTTCTCAAATTGAAAACTTTATCAGGATATCAGATATGATCCTCCTACCCCCTTTTTAAAGATTTGTTATTAATTTTTTAATTGGATAGTCAGATTTATAGAGAGAAGGACAGACAGAACAGAAAAGCTTCCATCCACTGGTTTACTCCCCAAGTGGCCACAGTGGTTTAAGGCTAAACTAATCCAAAGCCAGGAACCAGGAGCTTCTTCTGGATCTCCCAAGCAGGTGCAGGGTCACGAGGCTTTGGATTATCCTCGACTACTTCCCCAGGCCACAAGCAGGGAGCTGGAAGGGCAGTGGAGTGGCAGGACATGAACCAATGCGCATAAGAGATTACCGTGTGTGGAACATGAGAACTTTAGACACTAGGCTACAGTGTCAGGCCCAGCTGTATCATCTTAAATTAGGGTTTGGTTGTCCTTTTTTTACAGTAGCAAACCAGCACCTACACAAACCAGCTCTGAGTTTGAGTTATTAGCAGTTGGGGCAGGAGTGATGAGAAGCAAACGGATCATATTTTCTTGCCTAGTCTTGACTCTGTGGCGTATAGATCCCAACCTAAAGGAATGCATGGTTTTTAAACCAGAGAAGGCGAAATAGTACGTGCCATTTTCATCCTCCAAAACCAAGTACTTCCCTATAGAATATTTGTAGCATATAAAATTTTCAGTTTGTTGAGAACTTTTCTAATATAAGAGTGCCTTAGGGTTATTTGAAGGATCTACAATTTTAATGTCATCATTCATTCTAGCTGTTAAAATAGCAGCATTTTAGATATTAACTGATATAGAATACTCTAAATCATTTTGAAGTATTTGTATAATCGTTATAAAGATAAAGCTATTTCCTCCTAACTTAAGAATAAGAAAGGAAGTTAAGGATTTGGAAGGAAATACTATACAGAAAGGAAAATATTACACAGAATTCTAGAAATGGATGAGCGTATGAATCAAACAGGGCTAGCTAAGGAAAAATTTCTTAACCTGAATATGTTGTTGATGAATACCTTCTAGATGGGGTTTCTCAGACGTCAGACTCTGCATGTATCACAGACCTAGAATATATCTGCTTATAACATGCCAACACATTTCACTAACTGGGGCAGTAAAATGTGTGCGAGAAAAATCATACCTTCAAAACTTCTCCAGCCACAAACTGACCACGGGACTTTGTCTGAAGAGGTATATATAGATTAAGACCATCCAAGAAAATCTGAACTTCTCAGTGGATTATTCCATTGAAATGATAGAGTTAGTTCTCTCTCCTAGTCACAGCAACTATTTTTGCTACAGTAATTATCAATCAAATATGGGGAAGGTAGGACATGTCTGATGGTGGCATATGGGGAGCGGCATGTGTCTGCATGGGCATGTCTCATGAATTGGTATAAAGTGTGATGTGTATATGTGGATAAGGACATTAACTTTGTAATTAGTAAGGTTGTTGAAACTCTAAATGATTGGATCACCTTTAAAGTTTTATCATTAAAACTACAGTAGTATAACATTCTTTTGTAAAGAATATTTATTTCAGGGGGAGCAACAGACAAAGAGGTCTTCCACCTGCTGTTTCAGTCCCCCGCTGGTTGCAATGACCAGGGCTGGGCCAGGTAAAAGGAAGGGGCCAGGATTTTATCAGAGTCTCCCATGTGAGGAGCAGGGGCCAAGACTCTTAGGCCATATTAGACTTTTTTCCTCAGGCAAATAGCTGATCTAACTAGGGAGCTGCATCTGAAGTACAGTAGCCAAGACAGGAACCAATACCTATATGGCATGCCAGATTGTCATGTGATGGCTTTATGAACTGTGCCACAAGCTTGACCCTGTTGCCTATGTGCCCACTGAACAAGGGTCCTTCTACTTTTCTTGTTGATCTCTTTATTTTCTGGAGTCTCAGCTTTTAGTTACCATCACATCCTTGGCTATGATGCTAATTAAAACTATGTTATTTTTGGCCTAGCATGGTAGACTCATGGCTGAAGTCCTCACCTTGCAAACATTGGAATCTTATATGGGTGCCAGTTCGTATTCCTGAGGCCCTGCTTCCCATCCAGCTCCCTGCTTGCTGCCTGTGAAAGGAGTCAAGGATGACGGCCCAAAGCCTTGGGACTCTGCACCCATGTGGGAGACCTGGAGAAGCTCTTGACTGGCTCAGCTTCAGCTGTTGTGGCCATTTGGGGAGTGAACCAGTGGATGGAAGATGTCTGTCTGTTCTCTTCTCTGTATATCTGACTTTCTAATACATACATACATAAATGAATGAATGAATAAATACATCTTTAGTAATGTTATTTCAAAAACTAAAAAAGAAAGAAGGACACAAAGGAAGAAAGGGAGAGGGAGGGAGGAATTGAAAATCATGCTTTTGGAATTGTAGCTATGAATTACATTGACTCTATTTCTTAGTTTTAATATTATATTAACATAAAAAAGCATCAGAGAAAAAAGAAACCGTAAACCTCTCCCCAAACTTTGATTTCCCTGTTTAATGCCAACGTGCTTTGCCATTTCTAAGTTGTGACCTCATCGTGCATGTGCTGTTCTCTGTGAGGAAGGTATTTACCTGGTGAGATTAGGCTGTCTCCACATTAGTAACTCAGTGACAGTCCTCTGCCGTGGTTCAAGGCTTACAGGGAATTTGCAAAAATGGCATCTAGGTTAATTGATACAAATAAATTGCAAAGTACATGTCCAGGGTATTTCTTATCACTCAATCTTCACACTTGATGGTATTTATTATTTTTAATATTTTCATAGACCGTGGAATATAATTAGGGGTGAGAACATTAATTTTTTCAGTGGAAAATGAATTTAAATTGTTCCCATATAATGCAATGGGATATATTTATTCCTAAAACATAAGAAAAGCATTTATTAAAATGCTGATTCCAGTAAAATGGCTGATTCTGAGAATCATTTTTTCCTATAAAAAGTTAACATTTTAATAAGCTTGTTAATATTTAAATTTCAAAAAAGATTTAAATTTCTTTTTATTGCAAAGTCAGATAGACAAAGAGGAGGAGAGACACAGAGAAAGATTTTCTGTCTATTGATTCACTCCCCAAGAGGCTTCAATGGCAAGAGCTGGGCCAATCCAAAGCCAGGAGCCAGGAGCCTCTTCTGGTCTCCCACTCAGGTGCAGGGTACTCAGGTTTGGGCTGTCCTCGACTGCTTTCCCAAGACACAAGCAGGGAGCTGGATGGGAAGCAGGGCTGCCCGGGTTAGAACCAGTGTCCATATGGGTTTCCGACACATGCAGGGTGAGGACTTTAGCAGCTAGGCTACTACGCTGGGTCAAATATTTAAAATTTTTATGGATGTGTATGATATATTCTTTCCACCTGCTGAGTAATGTTCTAATATGATCAATTTTCATATCTATAACTAATTTTAAATGTGGAAACTATGCTAATGAACATATTTCTCAAAATAGTCTAAATATTTTCTGACTTAGAAGTGTTTCAGTACAGTGGCACTTCTGATTGTAAATCCATAGCTATGCTATTGGTAAGATGGTACATGGAGAAGTGATATTCCCCAAAGTCGCTGACATTTGTAGGAGATTCATGACGGTGAGTATGTGACACAAAGAGGGGGCTAAATCTACTTAACCTGCCTAAAGTTTTCCAAAAGACTTCTTAGCATTTTATCTTAATAACTGAAGAAGAATTAAAAAATATTCAGTCTTTTGAGGGCTTCAAACAACCTCCAGATTAACCATAGTATCTTTAGATAGATTTAACTATTATTCTTGGAAAGAAATCAACAATATGACCTGGATTTCATTTTGTTTTTACTTTATAATTTCTTGCAATTTTGACAAATTCCTTTAAAGCATTTTTTTTTTAAGAGAAAGCTCTCATTTTAAAATAGTGTTTCTGGTGGTTGGAGATTTTCTATGTCTATCATGATTTCTTGAATATTCCTTTAGAAAGCTGTGTTGTAGACAACATAAATTCAGGTAAATTCATCCGGTTGTATGATTATCCTAAAAGTGAAGTGAAGACAAACTTTTTATGTTCTTTTGTGACATTAATAAGAATACTTCAGGGGTCAGCACTTGGTGTAGTAGGTTAAGCTTTTGCCTGCGGTGTCAGTATCCTATCTAGGTGCTGGTTCAAGTCCTGGCTGCTCCATTTCTAATCCAGTTCCCTGATAACATGCCTGGTAAAGCAGTGGGAAGATGGCCCAAGTATTTGGAACGCTGCACCTCAGGTGAGAGACCTGGAAGGAGCTCTAGGCTGCACTCCAGGACTGCCCAGCTCTGGCCATTGGGAGCATTTGGGCAGTAAAAGAGTGGATTAAAAAAATCTCTATCTTTCCTTCTTTCTGTAAATCTGCCTCTCAAATAAAAAAAAATCATGTTAAAAAAAGACTACTTTATATTTCTCTTGTATTGTTTATGAGGTGAGATTTGGCCTACTGATTTTCTGGTTTTTTGTAGTTTTCTTCTGTTTTTTGAGGTTCTTAAAATTTGAGGAATTCTGATGATGTTCCATTGCTGTGCACACTGGAATCTCCCGATTCCCAGCTCATTTTCTCTGGTGTTCATATTTCACGGTACAGGTGTGAAGCACGGCTAAGGTCCAGAGATGGAGTTAAGTGTAGGCCTATGCAGCAGAGGTGTTCTTTGGTGCACACATATCCGGAAAGACAAAGGGGAAATGGGTCTGAAGCTTTGATCAATTCTTTGTATCTTTTATTATGTATATATTTGCCAGAGCATGTGTATTTATTATGTTGACAGCTCTTGGATAGTGAATTTCATGTTATACTACCTCAGGGATAGCATCCATTAATAGAATGTATTTAAATTCCTGACTATTGTAAAAGAAGTATGTAATATTTCCTTATTCACTGATACTGGGGCAGTGGAATTTTCAACTGGCTCCTTGTCATCTTCAAAAAATTTCTTTTTACATTTTTCTTTATAGGTTTTTGAATATACTATATGCCAATTTTGTAATCCTACATTTTTCTGACTTTTTAAAGCATCCATTTAAATGCATTTATTCTATTTTTATTCTCTTGTATCTATTGTTTTATCAGGCAGTTTCAATATTCTGCTACTACATAAGCTTTTTCCCCTTACTCAGGCACTGTAGTCTGTAATAATAGCAATCAAGGCAGTTCATTCTGACAAATGTGTGTCAGAAAGAGCCTGCTGTGACTTTGAAATATTGAAAGTGACTGATAACATAATGTGTGAAGCAGAATAAATGCATACAAATGGAAGTTTTAGCTGAGCAGTCAAAGTATGAACTAAATACAGTGTCAGAGCTCGGCCTGGAAAAGCTCTCAGTGCTGGTGGTTACAATGGCAAATTACAAAAATGCACTTTGCAAAGTGTTTTATGAATCAAGCAGAGGCCAGAGCTTTATCATTCCTCTTTGTGCTTGGGCTTCTGGGAGAAGTACAATGAAGCGATGCTCCCTCAAGAACCTTCTGGTGAGCAAATGCAGGTCCTGTTTAAGAGGACGATAAAGGCAGTAAAGAACAGTTGGGAAATAGAATGGGAGACGAAGTGATCACTAAATGAAGACCATGCAAGGTTGGTTACTGGACAGGGAGAGACGTACATTATAGCAAACCCCCCTGTGCGAGTCCTCCCTTACTCTTGGTTTTCCTGTCGTTGCTTTCCATTATCTGTAGTATGATTCAATCTTGCCCTGTGAAGCACTCCTTTGTCCAGCATATCCTTTCTGGATCCTTGTCCATTAGTTACCCACTGGCTCCTTAGTTTTTAGATGGGCTAACATGACATCACAGTGCTTGTGCTCAAGTAACACCTTGAAACATTTATTTTGTTAATATAAAGAGTACTGTTTTCATATATTTTGTAGGTACAGTTTTAAGAAGATAATCGCAATGCTCTTCCTGCCTGTCTCCTCTCAATTTCCCTCCTTCTTTCCATTTTTTCTTCAATTCTTGCAAATGCATATTTAGTAATGGACCACAAGTTCAACAGTAGTGATGAACAGGACATGATAGACTAATAATGGTACTACCTGATAATACTGTGGGCTCTGTAGGAAATACACGGCACATATAGTGTTTGGTATAAGGTACAGCTTTAGGCATCCACTGTGAATCCTGCAGGTGTAACTTTCAGAGAAAGGTGAGAGGTGGGGATGAGGTGGCTACTGTCTTTTTTTTTTTTTTTCATGTTTAACAATCTTTAATTCAAATGTAAAAGTTCAATACAAGCCATTTGAAGGGCTTGGGATTCTGCTGTTCCTTTAAAAACAAGAATGGGGAAAGGCAACAAAAATCTTTCCATTTTTCAAAACCTTTCAACAAAGAGATAGATCATGGGGCCATGAAAGAGCCATAACCAAACCCGGTCTCTCCTCTACCAATCATCTTACATCCATTCCACAATCTTAATTACATATTCCTGAATGAAAAGATTTACAGTTCAGCTTTGCTTACATAACCATTTAAAAAATACTTAGCACCAAAGCTTGCTTCCTATAATGCCAAATAAATCATGAAACTACTTCAGTCTTCATCTCTTCGGTTTAAAACAAGGGGGCACGGATCTTTAGAAAGCAGTACTTAGCCTCCACATACATCTAGAAATGGCACTTGCCATTCAAGGCCTATACACGTCCATGCTTTCAAAGTGGACTTCTCAGCCTAATGTGCAGAAGCATGAATGGCAAAGTTGAAGATCAATATTAACTATTTTTTTTCTATTTATTTGAAGCACAGTAAAAAAAAAATTGGTACACTTCGGAAATTCAGTGGCACAGGTACACTGCCATAACTTGAGGGACATTATACAGTTAAAAAAAAATTAAAAAGGAAATAAAAAGAAATTTTTTTTCTCCTGTTTCAAACACTGCATTACATAATTTTACCTGCCCAAACAGACCATTTACAAATATCCGGTCAATAAGCTGCTAACATCCATAAAAAGGTAGCTTTCTTACTAAAATGCAAGAATTTAAAAGATCAGTATCTAAACAAGAAAGGACAAAAACAAACTGGAATGAAAGCCTAGATATCACACCTAAAATCGGGGCTTTTTGTTGGGGCCTTCATACTCTTCTCTGCCTCTACCATATCCTGCTGGAGTTCCAGGCCCCATTCCTCTAGGACCCTGTCCACCCACAGGCCCCGCACCTCCCTGCCCAAAGCGCTCAGTACGCATGTCGCTTCCCATCATGGAACCACTCATGGTTGCTGGTGGAACTCCAGGGTTAGCTTCGTAACCTATGGAGGTGGCTACTGTCTTAAGAAACACCCAGGAAATAAAAAAACCTGGCAATTTGCAAAACCCTGTCCTTATTTTTTGAAAAGCTTACTGACATTTGGTGTGGAAAGCTTTGAGGAAAAGGATAATCAGAATAAATCCTTCTAATATTTAACATTGCGGAGATGGCAAATAGAGTTTTAGCATGAGGAGACACACTGACTTTATATATTTCTATCTAACTCCTACTTGTCTAAATGTAGAGCTCCTAATAAAATCAGACATGCTGACTAGAGACAGATTGTAGCAGGGATTGGAATTTTATCCAAGAGAAGAACTGCATATTTATTACATTTTCGAAATAGGTTGTTTGGAGAACAAGAAAAGCTTAGGTAAGCAGTCAAATCAGTGTGGGAAAGTATCTCTTTTCTTCCATTTTCCCTCTCCCTGCTATTCTTCCTCCTCTGGGTTCTTTTTCTTAACTATCCAGCTATATTTAGAAAGCAGTTTATTCTTCCTCAGGATGTCGAGGCTGCAGATAGTTAAGAGAGTTTGTGGGTCTTCTGCTGACAGTTTTCACACGTACGAAATAGAACACTTCTGGGCAGTGTTATAAATATAGGTATTATAGAACACGCCTCAGTCCATGTTCTTTTTAGAAGTGGAAATGAATTTAGTGTTCTTGGGTGTTGGAGTTCAAAAGGACAGGCCTGAGATACACTGGAGATGGCAGGTGCCTCAGGAAATGTCGCCAAATATATTAACTAATAAAAATGGAATTTGCCTTCCCTGCCATTATAAATGTGGTGATCTCAAGAAGACTGAGCAGAAATGTGACCATGTCAGGGAGGCTCAGAGATTGTTGCAAGATGTTCTTGTGTTGCACTGTTCGTTCATCTTCAAAGTTAATCATCTCTTCTCACTCCCAACCACTTTTATGTTAGTTTAGGTCTTGATCATTGCTCACCTGAATAATTGCAATACATTTCTGATTTGTTTCCTGAATCAGATAGTTGGTAATTAACACTATCAACAGAATGAATTTTAGAAAATGTATATAGTATATACATTTCTTTTTGTATATAGTCTGACTTTCCAATTTCCAATGGCTTCTAAGCACCATGAAGTTCATGTCTGAGCTTGAAGCTCCTACGGCCTTTGTGAATGTGGTCCATGGATCCCCTGTAAACTTCTGTATCCCCGCAGGCTTATATGCCACCATCTCCTTATTAAGACTCCAACTAGTTTCTTGCTACCCAACAGCTTGTGAGATAGGAGATGACAGCTAAGTACTGTGTCTCTGTTCCCATGTGGGAGAGCCAGAATGCATTTCAAGCTCCTGGCTTTGGTCTGATCCAGTCCTGTCAGGGACCTTTGGAGAGTAAAGCAGAGTAAATGGAAGATTTCTGTCACAGTCTCTGCCCCCATCTTCTCCGCCTTTCAAATGAAAGGAAAATAAGTAACTCTTAGAAAATAAAGTCATCTCTTCAATTGTATTGCATTGTTTTGGACTACTATAACTAAGTACTCCTGACTATGTGACATCAACAAGAGATAGCTCTTTTCTAATTGTTTTTGACACTGAAAGTGCAAGATGTATGTCCTGGCAAGGTTGGTTAGAAGCCTTCATTCTGGGCATGTGGTTGATTTTGTTGCCATTTGTGTTTTCATGTGGTCTCTCTGGTCTGTTCTTTTTTCTTCTGAGGACAGTCAGATTGAATAGGGCATCCCCACTAACTTTAAGTTTGATTGTCTTTTTAGTCTGTCTCCAAAGCCAGTCACAGGCTAGGGAATGGGGATTTAGGACTTCAATCCTGGAGACTAATAAAAGCAATCAAATTCAGTTGTTCTGTAAACTGTCTCATCTGCTTCAATTCCCTGGAAGCCTTCCTGATACTCAAGTTCTCTTTGACTTCCCTGGATTCTGAGAATGCATAAAACACTGGGCAGAAAATAGCCCATTCATTTGTTTCTCTTTCCTCCTAGACAGTAAGCCCCTCTGGAGGCTGGGATTACATCTATGGTTCACAATTGTAAGTCCACTGCTTACCATAGTCAGTGGCATACAGTGGGTGGTTAATAAACACTTGTTAGAAGGAAGCATTCATTGATAGTTTGTTTTTTCTTCTCTTTTCAAAGTAATTTATACTGATTTGGAAAATATCAAGTATTATATGTGACACAGTCCACTGTCTTCAGTTTTCCATATATTGTTAAAGTCATTTTTTTCTTAGTAGCTCTGTGTTAAACTGCATTAAAATAACCATCCAAATGGGAATACTAGTGTGATGTAGGATCCTAAAAAACCCCAACTAGGAAGAAAATTGCAGGTTCCATGGTCTGACCATGGAGTGCATGTGTCAAAGCTGAGCCTCCGATGGAGCAGTGGACAGCATATCCAGGTGCACACAGAGGATATGGCAGTACATTGGAGCCTACAGAGTACACCTGATACCACAACAGAGGACAGAACAAATTGATCAGCTACCCCAGCCAACTGTTGACCATGAAAATCTAGGCAGGTGGAGATGCTAAGGTGGACTGTGTCAGCGAGTGGATTCTGAGGAGATTTCATCATGTTTGGAATGGTGAGATTGGCAGCAGTTCAGAACAGTTGAACTAGCAAAATTGCATGAGCAGGACCTTCTGAGCGTGCAGCACATCAGACACTCTGGGATTGTTGGATGGTTGCATGTGGCTTCTCCCTTTATCCTTCCCCTTCCCCCAGATACAAGAAGGAAAAATGAGAATTTGGAAATAATGATCTTACCCATTTTCCTTGACCCTTTGAGCCCTAATCAACTATGTAAAGATCATCAAAATAAAATATATATACATGTATATATATATATAATAACTGCTTCACCTAACAGCAACTGTGTGGATTTCCAAAGTGCAAAATGTGGAAGGAAGGGGAGCTTAAGGCGTTTCATTGTGGAGCCTACGTGTTGTGTATGGTATAAGCTCAACCAACTGACAATATCCTTTTGTAACTCTTCCTGTGCAATTTGGCAGTTTTGAATTTTAAATCCCGTGTTATCCAAAGAACAACTCCTTTGTGTTGCCTGGAAAACTAGTCATGGGCACAAGGTCATCTTTGGTGGAAAAGAAAGGGAACATTGTCACCTGTGGGAACGCATCAATTGGTCGTCTTCCATCTGAGTTCAGATGGATTTTCAATGTTGGCAGAAGATGTAAGAAAGTCTGAAGGTGGTGTGCTATGGCTCATTATGTAAATCTTTCCTAAAGGGATTTCTCTATCATTTTTTTGTTAGACTATGCAGAATCTGTTTCCTAGAGGAAGTCAGTTTTCAGAGAAATGATTTTACAGATGGTGGTCATAATGTCTGTCTGGGAACTCTGGTGGTCACCTTCACAACTGAATAAGACTGAATCTCATCATTTTGCATTCTGGCAGCTGGCACTCTGAGCCTTTGTTTTATAATGGAATGAATACTTTCTTTCTTTCTTTCTTTCTTTCTTTCTTTCTTTCTTTCTTTCTTTCTTTCTTTCTTTCTTTCTTTCTTTCTTTTTTGCTGATGTGGTACACAAAAGGTTTCAAGGGACAACTCCTTTTAAGGCCTTTAATTTGCTACTCCTTTTATTTTAATCAATGATAACACAGAAAGGTTTTGCTTCAAGATTTTTTTAAAGCTTCTCTTTGAACAGCTTACTTTTCTCATTTATTTTTTACATTTTTCTACATGCACTACAGGTCAAAAGGTTCTTAGATTTAAAGTATGACATAGATTTCTGCATAAACCATCCCAAAGGACTTGTCTTTTTAAAAAAGATTTATTTATTTTTATTGGAAAGGCAGATATACAGAGTGGACGATCTTCTGTCCAATGGTTCACTCCCCAAGCAGCCTCAACAGCTGGAGCTGAGCCAATCCAAAGCCAGGAGCTCTTCCAGCTCTCCCACACGGGTGCAGGGTCCCAAAGCTTTGGGTCGTCCTCAACTGCTTTCCCAGGCCACAAGCAGGGAGCTGGATAGGAAGTGGGGCCGCCGGGATTAGAACCAGTGTCCATATGGGATCCCAGCACGTGCAAGGTGAGGACCTTAGTCACCACACTATTGCGCTGGGCCCCAGGACTTGTCTTTTTTTAAATATATGGAATCTAAAAGGCAATGAGCCACACTGACTTTTATGTTTCTCACACTATCGAAGTACAGAGTTGTGTATACAAGGAAGACAGAAACTCTTGTAGAACAGATTTCTTCCCTATTATTTTTTTAAGAGAGAGGAATGCAGAAAAAGACACAGAGTGAGAGGAAGAGAGAGAGAGAATGAACCAATGTCTCTGCACTGACTTATTCTCCACACGGCTATAGCAGTCTAGATTGGGCCAGGCCAAAGTCAGGAGCCTGGAACTTCGTCCAGGTTTCCTGCATGGGCAGAAGTGGCCAAAACACTTCAGCCATCTTGTGCTGCTTTTCTTGGTATATTATCAAGAAAATATTTCATGACTGAAGCAGCTAGGATTAAACAGATGCTCATATGGGATGCTGATGAGATAGGCAGCAGCTTAATCCACTTTGCTACCTTGCCAGCCCTTTACCCTTGATCTTTTTTGCACTTCTCCCTGCCTTTACTTTGCTACAGTAATTTTTAGAAAGACATAAGCAATATTAATACTTGGATTTCACAAAAGACAAAAAATAAAGCAATTGGAAAATGAATAGCAGTCGCTCAACTCTTATTTTGTCAACTGAAGGCTATCTTAAAAAATCTGCATTTATTTACTAAATGAACAGATATTTAGTTCTAAAAGTACACAAAAAATCAAATCTCAGGAGACTTGTTAATTCTTTGTTGATTCTTTGTATTAGTATCTGATAACACTGTCCTTATTTTCATTCGTTTTACAATGGACTGGTGAACATCTGCTCAGGGCTCGTATCTGCTCACAGAAAGACATTAGAGTGGCAATAAAAGTGACTGGGCTTCGCTTGGTAAAGCAAGTTATGTAAAAGGAAGTTGAGAAGGAATTAACTAGGTACATGAAAGTAAAAGAATCAAAGCCCTGAGGTAGAATTAAGCATTAAGACAAACGCAGTGCCTTGGAAGGTAGGGCCGAGAGGGTTCCAGATGGGGAAGTAGGCAGTGGCAGGCAAGAATAATCCAGTAGGAACCTTAATGTTTCTGTTGTTTTTGTTTTATACCCAAATTAAAACTTAAATATCTGTGTATTTCTGAGGATCTTAAAGATTTGGAGGGAGCTGGTGCTGTGGTGTAACAGGTTAAGCCCTCCCATGCAGCACTGCCATACCCTACGGGCACCAGTTCAAATCCCTATTTGTTTCACTTCGTTCCAGTTCCATGTTGATGCACCTGGGAAAAAGCAGGGGATGGCCCAAATCCCTGGGATCCCCCAACCATATCGGAGACTGGGAAGAAGCTCATGACTTCTGGCTTTGGTCTGGCCCTACCCTGGCTATTGTGGCCATTTCAACAGTGAATCAATAGTTGAAAGATGTTGCTCTCTCTCTCTCTTTCTAAATCTGTCCTTCAATGAAATAAGTGAAATATTTAAAAACAAAATATTTGGAGATGGATTAATATTTTAGTGTTATAAATTTATGGATCGGATGGCAGGATGCAAGATGGTTATAAGGAATTCTGTCAGGGTGTAGCTGTAGGACTTTGGCCAATACCCCTCTCCTTTCAAGAATTTTTGTTTCCTCATAGTGATCTGGATAACTGGATTTGAAACAGGTGAAAACTTGTTACTCTCTTATTTTTAGGAATCTAAAAATCTATAGCATTATAAGAAAATTATTTTCCTTCTTTAAGAAAAAAGGTTGATTTTCATATTGTCTTACTCTATGGAATGCAGAAAATGTTAGTAACTATGAGAGGCAAATTTGTTATGTTCCATTAGTTATGCTAATGAACAAAACATGGAACTTTACTGAAATAGATAGAATGGCCAAGTAGAAGGTGGCCTTTTTCTGGATGACCACTACGCAGTACGCCACTTCATGTCATTTTGGTTTGTCCCTACAGGCAAAGTGCTATTTGAGACATTGGATCATTTTACAGAGAAACAATTAATAAGCAACAAGGATTCAAATGGGGCAAAAAGAATAACAGTCATAGAATGTTTTGATAAATGGTCCAATACAATCAAAATGATATACTGTAGATAAGGTGTGAAAGTTAAATAATTGGAATTGGTGAAGTTGTTCAAAACCTGGCTAAATTACTGAATTCAAGCTGTTGTGAAGTTTAGTTTTATTGATTGAATATTGAAGTATTTTTCCCTTATGCTATCTAAGCTTTATTACTTAATCTCTAAAATAGATATAATAATCTCTCTCTGAGTAGCATTTTGCAAGAATTAAATGATATGATTTTGGTAATCTGTACAGGACTGACTTTAGAAGCAAAAAATATTTTAGGGCCCACCATGGTAGCCTAGTGGCTAAAGTCCTTGCCTTAAATGCGCCGTGATCCCATATAGACACCTATTCTAATCCTGGCAGCCCTGATTCCCATCCAGCTCTCTGCTTGTGGCCTGGGAAAGCAGTCGAGATGGTTTAAAGTCTTGGGACCATGCATCCGTGATGGAAACCTGGAAGAGCTCCTGGCTCCTGGCCTTGGACTGGCACAGCTCTGGCGGTTGTTGTCTCTTGGAGAGTGAATCATAAGATGAAAGATTTTCCTCTCTGTCTCTCCTCCTCTCTGTATATATCTGACTTTGCAATTAAAAATAAATAAATCTTTAAAACAAATTTTAAAATAGGACAGAGAGACAGCTAGGAACAAGGTGTAAAGGTAAGAATAAGCTGTTTGTACCTACTGCATCAAGAGTTCTGAGGCTGGAGCCCAGTGGTATGAGCTGTAATGGGCTAGCAGGTGATCCTGATGCTGAAAGGGTGTTAGAAATACTTTGTCATGCTAAGAAACCATAAGCATAACCAAAGCACTCCATCATTCATTAGTCATCCAGCACCAACTCTGTTCAGGCATTACACCACATGCTGAGGTTGTAGAGATTTCATAGTTTACTGTTGCTACTTATTAAGCATTTCTCTAGTCACTTCTTTCCCTGTTTTCATCTAACATCAGTTCTTTACATTTAGTGCTCTTTTCTTTCTATATAGTTTGCTATTTTATATTAACTAATTCACTCTCTGTATCTTTCCTCCTCATCAAACTCAACTTCCTACATCACACTTTCAACAGTTTTCAGGTAGGCTTTTCAATGTCACTAGAAATCCAGCCAGTGCAATTAAGTTTCCTACTCTTCCTTGTCAGACTGTCTCCTTTCTTGCATTCTAATTTACCATCTTCCAGTTGTGTATATGGTACAACCCTACTTCTGCTTTCATGCTTTCACAAGAGCAAACTGTTTGAGATGTGATTTCTAGGGTTACGTTTCTTTGCAGTCAAATGCAGCTCCATCACTGGCTAGTATAACTTGGACAGTTGCCAAATGTATTAGCTTCCTACACTGAGAAATGGGACAGTAGTATCTTGCTTGGGGTTAAATGAAGATTAGGAGTCAGAGCATGGTAAAACTCTTAAGTAGCTGGCACATAATAAGTGTGTCATAATTACCAGCTGTTTAATATTATTTATTCATTATGGGTCTAGTTCCTTTTCATTTGTTACTTACATTCTCTAACATCTGTTAATTCTTCCTTCAGATTTGCCTTAAAGGGTGTTATTGCTGACTTTTTAATGTTTTATCCCCCATCAGACAGACGCACTAAACCATCAGTGTCTCCAGAGGCACATTCTCTCTAGGAGGTGAACATCCAGTCTCAGATAAACTAACGAAGCTTAATGGACAGAATTATCATGCTTTTGAGGGAGAAGCTTCTTACTCTCTTTCCTGAATGAGACAAGAAGGTACATGGCCTCTGCAGCTGCAGTTAGCATACTTCTACTCCAAAGAGGCAGCAGGGGATGGTCCTGTCTCATCTATTAGGACTAAATGAGTGGACACGCAGCAAGAACACTATCTTGAGGGTTTGGGTTGCCCCATCATTGAGCCCATTCTGGCCTCAGTTCCTTATTGTGGGCAATGCATTTCTGCCGTTAGGAAAATCTGATCCAACATTTACATTCTTACAATCAAAATGAGAACCAAATCATTTGCCATTCTCACTCTTAGAGAGGGAATTTTATGCAAGGCACCCATCTTTTTCTATTTTTGATCTCCTCCCACCTACTTCAATGTATAATTCATATTCTTCAAGAATCCCCTCCCTGATTACTAATAATCTCTAAAGTCCTCAAGCCCAAAGGCTTGAAACTAGCACATAAGTCTTTCATAAGCTAGCCCTTTTTTTCCTATGGAATTGTCATTTCTATGTATCTCGTGTTATCATAAATATTATATATGTAACATAACTTATGTTAATAAAATAAAAATCCCAAGGTTACCAAATTGAAAGTGGAAGTCTGAATTCTCCCTGATTCTTATCATACTCAGTAAATGGTACCACCATCGAATTACTTGTTCAGAAATAATGGAAGAAGCATTTTTCAGATTATTCTTTAGCTTACCACAACCAAACTACCTGCTACTCCTATCAGCTTAATAGCTGTGACAGGCTAGAACCTGTCACTTTTCACCATCTCAATTATACCCTAGGCCAAGCCATTATAATCTCTTTTGATAACGTATGAGCTTCCTATCTTAACTTCCAACATTCATTTGGGCTCTCTACCTCTTTTCTTTCAGCTATATTTCTTCCTCTGTTAAGAGCCAGAGGAAATAAATCCATATCATTTCAAAGTGTCCAGTGATTTGCCCTTGTTACAAGAGCTAGAGTACATCTGGCTTGAAGGTAATGTGCCAATCTCTGCTCATGACACTGTTGTTTGTTCCTTTTCTTTGTGCCATATCAACCCCCTTGTCATTCCTTCAGCACTCCAGGATATTCCCACTAAAAAGCTTTTATATCCAATATTTCTTATGCACTGAATACTCTTCTAAGTTTTATATTAAAGATAATAGAAAATAGTTGCCTCCTCAGAAAAATGTTCTCTGCTCCACCCTTAAATTGTTTATTTGGTGTCTCTCTCTCATATCACACACACACACATATATGTATATAAAGTTTCTTTAAGGTATATCTTCCATTATTAAACTTGTCTTCTTATTTATTATATGTTTCCTCCTCGAATATTTTAGTATAATGTAAACTCAAGGGAAGCTTTAATTTTGTCAATCTTGTTCACTGTTTTATCTTCATAAAACAAAACAGCATCAAACACTAAGAAGTCGCTCAATAAATGTTTATTGACTTAATGAGCAAACATCAACTCTAATGCATAGTAACTTTTCTGCCTTAGTAATTAGAAGTGAGGATAGGATGCCCAACAACTTTCTTTTTAGAGCTGGATCAGATGATACAAAAATTCATTTGGAAAAGAGATACATGGGTAAACATATATATTATATTCTCAGAGATAAATTATGTGATGGAGACTAGTATACCAGGAAGTGATGATAAATTGTAGTATGAATCTATACCCCCAAATGAAAGGAGAGCTCCCAATGAAACTGTTAAACATACCTTGACAATGGGATATCAGCATATCCACCATTATCTGTACCTACAATTCCGTGATACACTAAATAGCAGAATGATGGACTTATGACTGCTGTTTAAGGACTATACTATTATAATATATAAGGAAAACAGTAGGAAGGAGTGATGTGAGGGTGGCAGAGGTAATCCCTGTGCCTATGGAACTGTATCTGAAAAAAATAATAAAGGATTGTCTTTATGTCATCAAAGGATTGTCTTTATGTCATACAACTTAAAATTTGTACTAAATGCCTCTTAGAGAGACATCATCTATTTATTAGGGAAGGAGGTATTTCCATAGGAGGTAATAAGGGTCTGTCATCCTTTGCAAACTAAGATTGAGATGTTATTTGAAATGTGAAATAAGGTCACGTGTGGTGATAAGTAAACCAAGCAGTGCTGTGTGTAGTACAGAGAAGCTTAACTGTAGAAATAGCAGGAAAAATTTGATGAGAACTGACTTCATTGAGGGGGCGGTTTGCTGAGTGTGGGTCACGAGCTGGTGCCCACAGGGTATGTGTGATGTGACTAGGGCTGGTGAGAAAGGGATGCCCTTGTTCCTAGGAGATATAAAGCACTCCAGAGAATCAGTTTCTCAACCTCATACTACATTAGAGACTCTTAGATGTTAGGGATATATCTCTAAGAAAGGAAACAAAAATTGACACATTCTTGGAGTTTATGTTTTGGGTACAACACAATCTCTGAGTTGTGTTTTTTTTTTTAAACCTCTTTTCCAGTAAATTTCTGTTTTCATTGCACATACCCAACCCAGAAACTCAGTAAGCATGGCCTAGTCTTTATTAAAATCTTAATGATTCCTCATTGTCCAGATTAAGAAAGTTTTACCTATCAGGCCCCCAGAGTTCTAGTGAGTTCTCATCAATTTTAATAAAGGATTCAGGACCACTTAACAATACATTCTTGTTGGAAGGCAATTTAGTAAATTTATGTGTTTATTAACAAACCCAGAAGAGATACACCCTGATGAGATTCATGTTGATAGTTCAAAGAAGACAAGAGAGTTAATAGAAGGATTAGGCTCACCTGTACAAGGAGCAACACAGGGATCTTGGTTAATTTAATGGAAAAGAAATAGAAAATTTTGAGAAGTCACTGCAACTACAATGTGGCTGCCCAAAATAGCATCATGTAAAATTTTAACAGAAACCTCCACAGAAAACCTTATCAGAACAGGGGACAATCACAATTTTGTTAGGCTGCTGGTTCTTTCCAATCTTGTCACCATGTCCTCTTCCTCATTAGGCCTGCTTTAACTTCTTGGATTTTAATAGATGCTATCATTATTTCAGACACAAACAGCTTTATGAAATGACAGTGGTAAGTAGAAGGAGTTGTAAGAAAAAAGTGAACATTTTCAGGTGCACTTTCCTTTTTGAGGTTGGTATTCAAATGGTACTATAAACCCAGAGAACAGCATCCAACAAGATAGAAATCATTAGTGCAACTGTAAGATTGATCTAGGCTAATGGAATCATGAGTTTTCTTCCATATGGACATTCTTTCATTTTCATCTTAGCCCCAATTTATATCCAAATATAATGGTTTTTTTCATAGCTATAAATGTTAATCAGCCCTTGCTGCTGTTGAGGCCTTCTGGGCAAGTGAACCAGTAAGTGAAAGATTTCCCCCTTTCTCTCTCTCTTTTTGTGTAACTCTGGCATTTAAATAGATAAATGAATTCTTTTAAAAGTCATGAGTAATTAAAACTTCCATGAAGGAAATTTTGTATAAGTAGAGTCTTAAGTTACTTACAGCAACAGATGAGAGGCAGAGGGAGACTTCCATACCTTCCTTTAGTTTTCAGTTATTATTTACTTCTGGTCAATTGATGCAAGTGAGCTTTAATGTAATGGAAGACTCCTTGGTGTTGGCATGCCATGTTCTTGAAAGTCCTCTGCATTTCTTTGAGACTATAACACCCATTCGCATTTTGCTATGAAGGAAGGCAGCCCTTTTGAATGCTGGCTATTCATTAGACCTGAGGATCCTGTGTTGGAACAGCATAGTGTTTGATGGCTTGGGTTCAGACCCTAGCTCTGTCATGCAGTGGCTTGATGACCTTGGAAAATTGCTAATGTTTGCTGTAACCACAGTTTCCTTATCTGTAAAGTGGAACGAATCATAGTATCTTCCACAAGCTTCTGTAGAGAGTTCAAGCATTTACTATCAATCACTAGGACCCTTCCCTGTGGTACTTGTAAGTTTTCAATGACAGGGGGCTATCATTTTAGGCTATTATAGTCTCTCAGTAAGTCATAGATACCACACCCCTTAATATTCCATTAACCTTGGTGTTACTTTTCCTGTCTATAAGGTAATGACAATTTAAACACAGATGTTTGGTTTTGCTTATGACTCTGTCAAATGTATTTTTAAATTCATACTTCTTCTTTATATAACATATTAGTGTGATAGTGCTTCTGAAAAGCAGCTTTACATGAGAATAGGTTCAAGGTATAAAAAGTTAATGTATTTTAAACAAAAGGAACTGATACAACAAGGTAGGGGGCAGAGCATTGGTCTAGGTATTTGCACCAGGCTATCTCCAGCATGTATTTTGAGCAAGGATAAGATCATGGACTTTCTCTTACTACTGTTTTGCCTTTGTAAACTTAGGTAGTTCATCTAAATGCCCGCCAGAGGCTTATTTATGTCTTGTATTCTATGGTTGCTTCTTCCAATGACATCCTTACCATGGGAACCTGTACACGTAATCTGATAGTGTTATTTTGCATAGCATAGATTAAGAATGTAGGAAAGAGGAGCATTTTTTTTTGATTTTTCAAAGCAGTGATCAATGTCTTAAAGGCTCTCTGGTGAAGAAAATGGAAGCTTTGGATTTAAATAATATGTGTGAGCTAAAATGAAATAAGATTTTGGAGAGGGGCTCATTAATTATGAATAGGTATGTGCATGTATAGTATATGGATATATATGTAAATGTGTATTACTATTTTAAATTTTGAATTTTGCAATTCCATAAGGAAGATGTGTATTTTTAATTATAATATTTGCAGTTTCAAATTCTGAAGTGATTGTTAAAAAAATCAACCTTTAGGCATGTCTAATTTTCATCACTTAATAAAACTGAAATAACTGCTTTTGCAACATAACTGTTTTGGATGAAACCATCCATTCTGAGATCTGGAAACTGCAGAAATCTAAGAGGAAGACTTATGAGCAATGTCACTTGCAGAGCAGGTTGGTCCAGTGCCTTGGGTTCACTATTCAGCTGAAATACTGCTTTATACCTCGTGATAGTCATTTATCTTCCCTGGGCCTCAGTGCTTTTCTCAGAAAAGTCTAACAAAGATGCTTGTTTGTAAAGGTTACTCTTGTACCTTGGGAAGTGTTTCCCAAATCCTGTAGGTTGCAAGTACAAGCAAAACAGAATTTTGTAGCACTTCAGAAAGTACTTCATGCAATTGCACTGTCTGCTGGGTAGGATTACGCTCCACGGTGAGACTCCTCTATGCTGCTTCTGAGCAAAGGCTTGTAATTTCATTAAAACTTGGCTACCGCTATGCAAGATTAATAAAACTAATCTCAACTCACATAATGCCCATAGGATGCATATTTTTGAGATATTCACAAACTGGAAATATCACCAACTAGACTTACTCTTGTACCTATTTAGACTAAAGACTGAAACAAATGTAAATTACTTAAGTTCTCTACAAGAAGCAGCAGTCAGAGTGACTGGTAAAGCCCAAAGCATATTAGTCATAAAAACAGCTCTACAAGGATCCAGAACAGAAGACAAATAAGCTCACCTCATTTTCTCTCTTTTATTAAACTTTCTGAATTTGAAATTCAAAATAAATGTTTAAAAGGGGGGTTACTGTGAAATGGAATCAATGGATTCCAGAGGCTAAATCTTATTTAAATAGGTGGATATTATATGAGAAAACTACACATTGGGCTATGATTTAAGGATAGAGATATGATCATGGCAAGCATTTGGCACAGGAGTTAAGATGTGACATGGGACACCCAGGTCCCGTTTTGGAGTTGAGCCCCAGCTCCATTCCTGATTCCAGCTTCCTACTAGTATCTGCCCTGGAACTCAGCAAGTGGGCAGCTCCAGAGCTCAGATCTCCTGCCACAAGGTGGGAGGTCCGGTTTGCATTTCAGGCAGCTGGCTTTTGTCTGGCTCAGCCCTGGCTACTGCGGGCACTTGGGGAGTGAGCAGATGTAAGGTCTCTGCCTTTTAAATCAATAACATAAAGATTTTTTTTAAATTGAGAAATATGCATCTTTTTCATTGCACTTCTAGATTTCTTTGAAAGTGCACCCTTCCTGTTGAGATGCCTCATTTTCCTTTCTTAGATTTAGCCAACATGCCCATCTTCACCTTGTTCTGGGACAGAAAATGTAGAAACATGAAGCCTGTGGGTTTCAGCAGTGTTCTGTGAGTGAGCATGTGCTTCAGTATGAAATATGAGATGCACAGATGAAGAGCAGGGCAACATGACAGTAACATGCAGGGTACATGAATGCGATTTACATAACCACAAAACAACTACCGCATGGTAGGCTGACAGAGTCTTTGAAATATAAATATCTGCTCAGTAGCAAATTATCATGATGTTTGAACAATAGCCAGTGCTTTCCTAGAAGCCATCTCATGATTGGTTTTACTGGAAAATGAGAGAGCTTACATAAAGCAAGATATAAGAGGGCAGGCACAACAGGCAGCAGGAGTAGAAAAGCAGGCAGTTGAGGTTAGTTGAATCTCCATATCTTTTCCTTTTCAGGTTTTTGGTGTTTACAAACTCCCTTGGTTTTCTCTGAGGCCCCTTCATCCCTTCTTGGCATTTGCTTTTCTTTCTAATCACCCCTCCCCATCTTTTTTGAAAATATTTTCAGTAGTTCCTAGCTGGAAAAGCATAAAAATTTGTAATTTCCCTTCTTCAACTAAGCTGTTGATTCATTTAACTTAATGCTTTGGGCACAAACTCTTCTAATGGATCCCACATAAATGGGCGCAGGGTGCTGGTGAAGGACACGCGTTCCATCTGGGGTTGAGTCCCAGAACTGCTTGTCTTCAGCTGTGCAGGTTGGGCAAGATGCTTAATTGTGAATGTGAGTCTCCTCCATTTTTGGAGAATTCAATGCACAGAATTGTGGCAAATTCTCAGAAATGTATGAAGTGTTCTGTTCAGTAGAGGCATACTCATGTGCGGCTACTGAAACTCCAGTGCATCACACTCAGTTTTAACTTCTTTACTTTTATAAGCCTTTACCAATATCTCCAGCCATGTTCCTTCTTATTCATTGTTTTTCTTGTTTGTAGATCTAGGATTTTTTCATATATTCTGAGGTTTTATGTGCATATCTACCCATTTCCAGATTCAGCTTATTCCTGAATTGTCTTACCTCCTCTTTTCTTATCATTCATTGATATTATTTTTCTCTCAAGATGCTCAGCATATATGACCTACATGATATGTTTAATGTATAATTTTGCTTTGCTAACTTCTTGTGTCTTGATGGTATTACTTTGGCTCTCAAAATTGACCGCTAGCTTACTTTCTATCTATAAAGAGAAACCTGTTGTTGTTGTTGTTGTTGTGAAAAGCCATGAGTGAGGGAGTTGGACAATTCAGAGTACAGAGCTTAAGTTGGTTATGGACTGATCCTGGAACTGCTGTGTGGGAGGAAAATGGAGATTGCTTTATCCCTCCTTGGAAAATGCTCCATTTTGCTTGGAAAACTAAGGATTAGGAGTTTATGCCTTTAAGTTGAAAATGTTTTCTGCTTTCTTTTTGAGAATGAATGCAAACAGATATTATAGGAGGAATTTGAGAAGAATGGTAGAGACAGATTCTGTGTTTGTTTTTATTTTCCTTTAGGTGTCATTTATTGTATTAAAAAATGGGAGAAATCAAGTAGGAAGAAGATAATTGTGATAAGGATACACAGAAGATTAAAAAAATGTATCAAGCAAAAAGCACAAAAATTTATTTGCCTATAGTTAAATAAGATAATTTATTTGTTATTGAAGGCTTAACCTGTGCTAGATTTGAAGGTGAGATTTAGGAATGGGCTGATTTTATTCTAAGTTCCAGTAAGTTTTCCACATGACACATTTTACACAAGAGATAAAATGGTAGAAGAATTGGAATTGAAAGATTTGAAACATCTGTAATTGTTATTCTAGATCCAAGTAATCATGCACTGTAAAGCACCAGATACTCTAACACAGTGCAAGGGAACAAAACTCTACCCAAGGATTTTAAAACAAATTAAATAAATGAACACAAGTAGCCGTTTATTGACCAATCATCAAACTATATGTTTGTTTGAAACATAACTTGCCAGTTACAACTGTGTATTATTGAAATGAATGTATTAAAGCAGAGTGGTAAAGGATTTTCAATTAGGAAATCATATAGCCTGGGTTTGAATCTCAGCTCCTAGAGCCCAGTTTCAATAACTTAATATTATCACTATGATTCCATTTTTATATCTGTAGGTTTAGGGCAGTGCTACTTCTGATCTCACAGGGGCTGCATAAAAACTAGGTATGCATTTATTTGTAGAAGCAAATCAAATTAATATAGAAGACAGGTCAGCGATGGTTTCTATATGAAAGGTACCAAAACAGAGAGGAGGAATTAGTGGTAGTGCTCCACCACGCCGTGGGATAACCACGGTATATAGCAATAGATATTTCAAAATAACCAGAAAAGAGCAGTCCAAAGTCCCCCAACACATAGAAGTGATAAATACATTAAGAGGTGGAAAAGCCAGTGACCATAACTTGACCATTACACATTGCTTGCATGTGTCCAACGATTATACTGTACCCCATAAATATATGCAAATATGTATCACTTACATTTTTTTGAAATTTTAAGGAGGAGCTGAGTCTGGTATGCATTTGGCATTATATGATGATGTAAGCATTTCAGTTTAATTTTATTCTTACATGCTTTTAGAAGAAATAGAAGGTAGAATACTAATGGCCAGAAGACTGCCTGAAAACAGAAGTCTCAACTTTCCATTTTGCTATTTTTCTGATTTTGAGCAACTATTTCTTTTCACTACTGAGTGGAGATAACTGTTCACTTGATATCTATAAAAATTCTGAAATTCCGTGACAAATTGAAAAGCTATTTGTCCACCTGTGCCACTATCCTGATCCAAAGCAAAATCATTCTCCACACAACTCTGAATATGTAATTGTTTGTGGGCCTATTGGGAACTCCCCGACAAAGTTTTGGGAACAGAAGATAATAGTAAAAGTAACTTCTTTATTGAAGAATTTAGAAAATGAAATTTGTTGACTAAGTTTTCTTTGATACTCACTAAGATTTAAGAACTGGGATGAGCTTATGCCAAATTCTCAATAAAGGGCTTTTAGACTTAAATAGTTAGAATCTGAGAAATGTAGACTTAATTAAATAGTACAATAAAATCAGTTCAAACAATTCAGTTCTATTCCTAAATACCTTATATGAGCTAACATTTGGTTAACTTTTTTTTTAAACTAAAAGTCATTCTGAAACAAGCACTTCCTAAAGCATTAGTTGAACAAATACTGTCATGAAAAAAAATTTAGTGCAACAGTGTCCACACGACAGTGAATCTGACCCCCTCACAAAATAAATATCTAGACACCTTTTTTTAAAAAATTTTGCTGTTATCTAGTTTTTGTGCAACCTGAAGAAACAAGTCTGTTAGCCAATCCCATGATCACATGCATCATGGCAATTATTGGTTCTTAAAAGTCATTCTTGTGGTGTTCATTCACACACACTTGTGCAAGTGAGTGGCTCACTGGAATGCAGAGATGAATCTGATGCTTGCCCAGCTATAGGCTCATTCACTCGGTATGTATATTATTAGAATAATGGTCATGCCCCAACATAGTAGTCTGCAATAAACACATAAACAATATCTCATATCACTGTTGCAAAGTGTCAATGAAATTTTTAAGCATACTTTACAGATAATAGGTAATAAATTTAGTCACTGTACCACTGTGTATTCTTTATTTTTATAATAATCTTTATTATTTATTGAAGCACTTGAATATTTTATATATTGTGTTATCAGCATAAAATTGCCCAAAAAAGAACTGATATTAATGTAACAAAATCATCTAGATTATGTCATTTTCAATGGAAATAATTATAATAGCATTCAGCTACATGGTTTAATAAATGGCTCAGGATAAGCTGATACATCAGTTAGGTATAATTGTTCCTAAAGTATATAAAGTAAAATATCATATACTATTATGTATGACATGTAACACATGGTAATATATAATACATGTCACATATATAATACACATATTTACATGTAATACATGTTATAGAATATATGTCACTAATATAGAAAATTATTAATATATAGAAACATATATTATTTCTAAAATATATATAACATATAAATATTCCCATTCCTAAAGCATACAATAATTACATCTTATGATCATTAAAATTTTAAAAATAAGTTAATAAAAAAATCTTTCCTATAACAGCTATAGCAAAAGAGAGTAAATGTAAATATTTTGTGAATTTGAATAGACATATTAGATAGTATCTTAACTAATATGGGACATTGACCATAGCCAGCTTACAATTCTTTCTTGTTCTCCATTTCCTCTGATGTACAGGGAGCAAAGATCCAGGGAGTTGTTATCAAGGAACTCCATAGAAAATAATCTAAACTTCCCACATCTCTACTGGTTATCAACAAAGGAAAAGTCATATTTAATGCTTGCTACTGTCTTTTCATTTTTTAACTGGAATACACTTTCTCAGTATTAAAAATGCATTCAATGTAAATCACCACAAGGGTAAATAGTAAGAAATAAAACACTTGGTGTGACTCATTAAACATTGCTTTCTGGGCTATTACACTGGTACACTGTTTGCATGAAAGCATCCCAAATCAGATCCAGAAACTGAGAGCATCTTTAGTGATTTAAAAACCAAACCAAACCAAACCAACCAACCAAACAGAAAGCAAATGCCATTCACCACAACACAGGGATAGAAGTTATTCTTTTCTCAGTGACCTGTTTAGTAAGATATGTGCATTAAACATTTCTGCTGCTCTTTTACCATGAAATCCTCTATCCCCTCTCATTCTGTCATGCATTTCCACCCTCACATCTAAATGGAAATTGAGGGTGTGGATCTTTTGAAGAGGGGATCCTCTGTCTGCTTGCCCACCTTGTGTCTCTGTCCCAAGTGCTTGTAGGTGAGACCTTCAGTACCTCAAGCCTCCAGGCTTGCTCTACCCTCTGGCAACTCTATTCCATCCATCACATTGAGACTGGATTAATGTTCCCTTAAATGCCACTTGTATCATTTTGCTCAAATTCAGGAATGGACAAGAATGAGCTTTGTAGTGGCTTATGACCTACAACATAAATCCTAAACTTCAAATTTTCTTTCATGCTAACTTCTGCTCTTATTGTTTCCCAACACATCCTGCTGTCCTTACTATTTTATTCTTTGATCTTCATTGTATCTAAAAATTATCTGAATTTTTACTTTTAGCTAGTTCTTTATTAATCCTTTCAGGTCAAATTTTGGAATCATTGTTTTTCGGAAAGGTTTTACTCCTATTTTGTTTACCTTTTCATTCTGCATGATAACAACTATTTCAGTGTCTCAATTGTGTAACATGGAATAAATAAGCATACTGGTATGTGTAAAATATGGTTAAAATTAACATAATATACAATGTTTGACATGTAGAGTGTAACTAATATACACCCAGGTATCTATATGTAAGTATCAGGACAGTCACAGAAATTTCTACAGTGCTTAATGATTCATATAAAAGAGCTTATACACTCAAAGATTCATTATGGCATAAACAAGTTTTTATTTGCTCCCATTATACTCTGCGCATCAACAAATGATTGGCAGATCACTGTTATATCTTAATATTTTGCTTTCCAGTTTATGCATGTCTCACTTCTGTCTTACATTTAGAATTTACTTAGAGACAGAAAGCGCCACTGGTAGATTCTTAATTGTTGATGATAATTTATTTCCTCCCCTCTTCATGTACAGCATCATTACCAATGCCACTGATTTGGGGTTTGGCCCTGAAACTTTTGTGGGTTAGTGTCCAGCAGACAATGAAACCTATGTCACGTCAAAATACGAGAATCAGCGTGCTTGGTGGACTTCTGCCTTTCCCCCCACACACTATTTGCAGTAAACAGAAATTCCCAAATAGGGCTGCTGCTGTTCTGCCTGGGTCCTGGAATTATAAGCTGCTTAGTGCAAACTTGCTAACCTATCTCCTGTAGGAGAACATAGCTGACTCATGGTCCTTAAGCTTCTTGAATGAGAAATCACTTTTTGCAGGAAACTGACATTAGTGGGGTTTGCGACACCCCAAAGGGGCTAATCCAGGTCCTTGGAAATTCTCTGGTTTCCTCATTTTGTAGTCTGGGAAGAGAGGTCTACTGGAAGAGCTATGATGTGAATTTGGATTATTCAATTTTGCATTCTTAAAACATGAAATACCTAGCTTTGATTGTTGTGGTTTTCCTGAAATATAAATCAAATAATTTGAAATGTGGAGCATTTATATTATCTCAAAAAATGTCTTCTTGGTCTGGCATTAGTTTTTAGAGATCAAGTGGAAGAATTAATAAAATGTGCTGTCAGCAGCAAATAGCATCAAAGATATAGTCAGCATCAGAAGGACTCTGCTACCTGGGAGATGATGACCTCTGTGTACATGAGCTTGCTTGATAGAAAACGGAATGAAGTGTGTCGGCCTTTGTGAATCACTTTCATGCCCTTATCTTCCATATACATTCTTAATCTAATATTTACATTTGAAAATCTTCCTTCTTTTTAAAAAGAACTCTCTTATATTATGAAATACTTATTTAGAGAAGGGTTTAATTTCTTAATAAGCTGTCTCCTTGTTTTCAAAGTTTCATATATGCTTTAATAGCATATATGCTTTCATGAAACCCAGATGGAAACACTTTATCATCCTGCTTCAATGCATCAGAACTTTAATTTAGTTCAGAAATTTATTTTATGCTTTAGTGTTCTTAGAAATGAATTTGTTTTCTTAACTCTATGATATTTAGTCCCTGGGAATTCACAGGCTAGACTGCTCAATTAAGTTCTAATAGAAATTACAAACACATCTACTTCCTTTTGCATATCAATTTTGAGAGTAAAACCAATTATATGCAGTGATATTTTTCTACTATTTATGGGAAAAATAATACTCCAGTACATGTTTTCAAAAACAAATGCCTTATTAAGCCACATTTATTGCTGCTGTTCATCATGTTTCTAGTAAGAAAGAAAGCAAAAGATATTAAAACAGATAGGGAAGCCAAGCAGAGTGACTTTTCCCTTTAAATTCCCTCTTTCTCTATTTGGACCATGCACAAATCTTACCTTTGTGAAAAAACATCACGGTAAGGACTGCCGTGTTGCAATGCGATCCCATATCCCCGATCAGCCACAGTATTCCCAACAGTGTAAAAGGAACATTCTGGATCATTGATAGCTACATATTCCAATACAGCTGCATCCCATACAAAAGCATAATTTCCATGTTTTACCTGGGAAAAAAATGGAGGTAAAAGAATCAAATAATGTTGCATTGGGTTATATTTAATCCTGCAAAAATAATATGTACATATTCATATAAACTCATTCTGAATGAAAATCTTCCTTTTGGCCAATTTATAGCTCTAGTCTCCTGGAAATGTGATCAAGTGGAATGTTAACTATGCTTAGAGCCAGTTCTGCTTGTGGCAAAATGACCCTAGGGCTGTAACTGCCCTTTGGATAGGGAAAACAGTAAATGCATGAAAGGAAACATGTCTTAGAGCTTGTCTCAGTTGAGCGATTCTTACAATTGGGCTTGTGCTTTGTTGGGACCCACCATTCGGAATAAATTCTTTGATTATAATAAATTAAATATGAGGAAAAGAGAATTCAAATTGGAAAACACAAATGAAGAAAATGGATGACCACATTTTTCTGATACCAGAAAAATAATTAGGCTATCTAGACATACAAGTAAGAATACACACACAAAAATACTTGATGGAATAAACTTCTAGATTTTTGCTGTATTTGCTTTTAAGTGAGTAACTTTTGCCTATTATAATGAAAGACCTGAAACCTTCACATCTGCTTCTACAATGGATGTTTACCCTCTTATGTTGGTGAGGAACTCCAACCAAATCATGGGGTATTCAGAGGTGAAAGTTCTTCCGTGAGAGAAACTGTATAACGCAAGTATTTCTCACCGAGTGAGAAACTGTATAACGCAAGTATTTCTCACCGAGTGTCTGCTGTGCCCCTTCAAGTGTGACTACCACGGCTGTGATTATCAGCGGATTGTGGTGTTAGAAATGTAGAATTCAGATTCAACCCCAAACTTAGACTTTTTGTGGATTAGGGTCGATTACATGCACCAATATTTAGACAGTACTTGTTTTAGGCAATTTCAGCAATATTATTGGGAATAATGAATTTGCATAAAGGTTGGTGTAATTACCAAAATGGGTAGATTCCTTGGGTGTCGATGGGGTGAGAGAGGAGACATACATGAGGACTTTTCCTCCTCTGTGATTACACACAAGAGAGTTAGCCTGCAGTCTTTTCTCCCTTCTCTGATCCTTGCCAGCAGTCACCAACTTTAGATCTGTTATGAGCTTTCTGGGTCTAAACCTACAGTAAATAGTGAGGCGGCAGTGACCTTGAAGCTTCCTCTAGCAACCCACTTTGATGTAAGCTATTCTCTTCAGTTTCAAACAGCCAGTCTGGCCTCCTGGATCTTCTTGCAGCTTTTTTACAGTGCTCCAGGGACCTCCCCTGTTGGGGACATATTGCTTTGCTGTTAGAAAATTGTTCTGGCATTGTTGTTACTGCTTTGTAAACTGTAGAGCTCTATTTAAATGATGCCAACATTATCATTGCCATTATATATATTGTTCCCAGTAATTTAATGTTACAAAGCATTATGAGTGAATTTTTCAAAAGAGCATCATTAAAACAGTATGATTATAGCCTGTAGCAAGATCAATGAAATGTTTCGTAGTAACCCAAACTGTTTTGGCTTTTAAAAACATTCCTGGCCTTTTTTCATCAACTGAAACACACAATCATTGTCTTTCAGATAGTTTTTAAATCATTAAATTAAAACAATCTAGAAAATATTCCTTAACGAAATGTAAAGTCATGCTTCAATAGAATAATCACTGAAGGATTGATTTTGGAAGCTTTGAATCTGTATGTCTAGGTGATGAGTGTTTCTTAAAAAAAATAGGCCTTGGGCCCAGCGTGATGGTGCAGTGGTTAAGGTCCTCCTCGCCTTGCACATGCCAGGATCCCATATGGGCGCTGGTTCTAATCCCAGCAGCTCCACTTCCCATCCAGCTCCCTGCCTGTGGCCTGGGAAAGCAATCGAGAACAGTCCAAAGCTTTGGGACCCTGCACCCGCATGGGAGACCTGGAAGAGGCTCCTGGCTTCGGATTGGCTCAGCTCCAGCCATTGCGGCTACCTGGGGAGTGAGCCAGTGGATGGAAGATCTTCCTCTCTGTCTCTCCTCTCTGTATATCTGCCTTTCCAAAAAAAAAAAATAATAATAAATAAATCTTATAAAATAAATAGTCCTTGATCTTGAGGAAAGATTTGGAAAGTCACAGAATTATCTTGCCATTGACTGATCCAGCAGAGTGCTTCATACAGGGTTAAACAGAGGGCAAAATTGAATCTGGGTGCTTCACGCTTATATATTCAAGATCTCCTTGTGAGGAAGGGAAGAATCTGAAATAATACCCACCTTGATAATAATTACCTAATGATTAGTGTGTACCCTCCAACATAGGGTGAGTTGGAGACTGAAGGATGGATGCTCATTGGCAGGTATTGATACTCAGCACTATGTCGCAAAGAGCTGTCATGAATTTTTCACTTCAGGTACCACATTGAGAATTCAGTGTGGTTCTATGCCTACATATTCAATTTTACCAGGAGTTTTTCTGCATTACTTATAAGAACTTTGAAGTAAGTGTAAAATAAGGGACACAGAGGTAAGATTGGGCTCCTGTGCTCAAGCTTCTAACAGCTCAGTCATGGAGGTAAATCAAGTACTAAATTGCTGTAACGCACAGCATATCATGGTAAGTGTCATAAAAACAGCTTCTGTTTAAAGTGGCTTAAAGACAAGAAAAAGCAATTTCTTTGACGGGAATCAAGAAAGTCTGCTCAAATATTCTGGTAACTGAAATAGTTACACAAGAAAATCACAAATATTTAAGTTTGTTATCTATAAGGCTTAACTGATTAAATATGGGTACTCTTTGGAGACCATTTTTTTTTGTTCATGCATACTCTTCTAACCTAATAGCATTTTTGCAATTTTCCATCTGTCAGGTGGAAGAACTATAAACACTCAGTGTTATTTCTTCAAATATTTGCATTTCTTTCCAAGTAAAGTGAAGGATTTCCCATCATGAAAATGTATTCTCAAGATCTGCACCTGAGCCATGGATTAGGGCACATTTCTCATCTCCATAGATGGCTCTTGCCCTGAAAGTCCCTGTTCTGACATCTCCATCAACAGCTGAGGGAGAGATGACTTTTCTTTTTAATTTACTGGGTGACAGGCTCCAGTGACCACTACAGAAGCCCATGCCACACATAAATAGACTCTCAGTACCCGTTACTCCATTCCTATTGATTTAAATCAAGAAATACATATCGCTTTTCACATGGACCTATATCCACTTCCTTACACGATCAATTCAAAACCTGTAACTTGAGCAAAAGAGTAGTGATGATTTCTTTTTATTAAAAATAGTCAAAAATAACAGTTACGGAAAGATGAAATTTAAACAAGTGTAGGATAAGATCTTTTCTTATTGAAGAAGAAATATTTTCCTTCTACCCTGCATTTCTTTCCCATATTGATAAATAATATTTTTGAGTGTTTTTAACTCTTAAATTGGCTTTTCCACATAAATCTCTTTGCTTTTTGCAATGCTGGAGGGCAGTTAATGTTATGGTACTTCACAGATAATCTGACTTGCTCTAGGTCACACAAATAATCAGTGGCAGATTCCGAAATCGAGCTCAAGGCCATCTGCAATGCTCTTTTACTACATTAAAGATGAATTTTTAGGCAATCTTTCCACTAGAACACAAAAACATGTAAGATAAAGCATGCTTAGCCTTGAAGGCATAACCTATCTAGTTTGAGAAATGACATTTATATAAATAAACATAATGCAATATAGCATGTAGTAAGAGCCATAAAAAGAATTCACTTTCCTTAATGCTATGTGATCACACCAGTACAATAAAGGAGTTTTATGTTTTTTTTAAAAAACGTTGTTTATCAAAATAATTGGAATCAATGAGTATTTGATTTGTATGAAACTGGACTCCTATGGCCAGTTTTATTTTTTAACCATTCCTAGCCAATTCTTTCTGATTCTGTGTATTGAAATACAAGCAGAACTTTGGAAAATTAAAATAAAGGCTGAATGAAGCATGTCTAATATGTTTGCTCACCAAATGAAAATTAAAAGACCTGAGAATCATGTGAGAAAAATAAATCGTAAGTTGTTAAGTTATTTACAATCTTAAAACTGTAAAATTTAATGATCAGTGGGAGATAAAGTGATTGTGAATCACAGGAGTAAAAAGTTATGATGAACCCAGAATCGATCTATGTTGATCCTGGTAATTCATTTCCCCCATAAGTCAGTATAATGGGATGGCTTTAGCATTTATGACATGGGGCCCAAGGTGGTTGCCTCTTCCTCTTTGGGCAAATAAACAATTTATTTAGCAGCTTTAATCAATTTTATTCTGAACTTAGCACAGTAAATCATGATCACATCCAAATTTAAGTGCATACAATTAACTATGAAAAAAAACATATTTATGTTTGTTCCGTGTTGCCTCAATTGTCCACCCAATATATTCTTATATGCTATTATGTTGAAACTTGAGAGTTTGTATCATCATGGGGTATATATTTTCATATAGAAGGTAGGAATTTGTTTAAAACAGAATAGATCAATATCAACTTTAAGCATTTTTTAAACATGAAAAAGAAGCCATATTTTGCCTCCAAATCTTATCTATTGACAATCTTTTCTGCAATTGTAGAATTCTCAGTGTAAAAGAACTTTCAGGAGAAGGATCAACACAACTAAAGAGGAAAGATCTGTATTCAGCTCAGCCAGAAACATGTTTCAGGAAAAGGGAAGAATTTCCAGATAGTCTGAGGGAAAGCCTTGGAAAAAAGTGACAGTAATGGCCAATAGGTCAGAGACTCTGAAAACCAGCCAGGAAGGGAGGAGAGAGGGAGAGAGAGAAAGAGAAAGAGAAAACAAATGTAAACAAACCTCACCACTACAACTGTCCCTGCTCCCACTTTAGTGCCTTGGTGGAAGGCACCATTTGTTGGCAAAATGGTCCTCTGTATAAAATATCAGCTGAGAAGATGACAGAGCTGTAAGTGGCACAGAGACTGTGAAAATCATCGGAAAGAGAGAAGAAGGTGTGCTGCCACGTTTGCTTTCCTTTCTTGTCAGGAAAGTTGTTTCATATAAGAACTAGAATTGAGGACACTAACTTAGAGTAAAGCTTCAGCAAGGGACTGTGCCTTTCAATATTCTGTTCCTCAGAGTTATTGGGGCATTCCCTGTGGGTCCTAGGGAAGAGCCTACCTACATGTCCGTACCCACAACTACCAGGGCATGACCCATCTTCATCCTGTGCCATGGGGGCAAGGTCTCTTTAACGTCTCCCAGAGCCCAGGCTTAAGTTTTTGGTACTGTAGATTCCAGAATTAGGTATACCCATACAACAGGGTGTGGGAAGGCTGTATCTCCATCATGCAATTCCAGAGCCATAGCCATAGCTGTTGGTGCTACAGGTCTTGGTTTCACTCAGGTTTGCTTTGGAGGACCAGGGGGTTGCCGTTCTGTGTCCCAAAGCACCAGAAATGTGGCCATTACAAGCTTTAGTCTGAAGGATGCACCATTCTCTGGGGGACCAAAGTCCCAAACGTTTGGGACATGCAACTTCAAAGTTGCACTATCACCTCCACAAACTATGGCAGCCTGGATGACTCTGGCACATGTACCCACTGCTGACATCAGTTATCACTGAAGGAATCATCCAGAGGTTGCATTTCTGGAATTTTCTAGATTCAAAGCCAAATCAACAATCTGAGTGACAGTCTATAATCTCAAGCCTTTTGCAAGGAATCATGCTGCATAAACCTGGCCCTGGTTTGCTGAAGATGCAGATGTGATGGCACAGCACAAGGAACAGGAAGAAGCCAGGAAGCATGGCACCTTCAACAGATTTACTTCAAATATCTGTACTAGCTAAAACAATTTGCAGACTGAACGGGATCCCTGTGAAAATACTGATTGTTACAGGATTAGAAAAAAAATACTAATATGCATATGGAATGACAAAGAACCAGAATAGCCAAGTGATCCTGAGTAGAAAACAAAAACAAAAGCAATAACAGCAAGGAATAGGTACCACAATACTTGATTTCAAAGCAAACTTTGGAATTACAATAATTAAAAAAGCATAGTACCAGCATGAATACTGGCACACAGCCTAATGGAACAGAATAGAGAACCCAGAAATTAATTCAGTATATGCAGCCAACTGACTTTTGGCAAAGGAACCAAGAAATTATAATGAAGAAAGGATAGTATTTTCAATAAATGGTGTTGGAAACTGGTGTAGTTATAGCAAAAAAAATTAACACAAGACTATAAAGAGAACCTAACCAGACTCAAATAGTCTAAAAATAACTATGGGGCTGAAAACAAAAGTACTTCACTTTTTAAAGCTAAACATTTAGAAAATGCATTGAAGGAGAAAATGCATAAAAGTCAATTCAAGTGGAAGAGCAAGGATGAAAACTGTCTATGCTTTCCTGAAACTCAATCTAATAGGAAAGTTTCTGGTGAATAACAAGGTACAAAGTGTTTTTAGCAATTGGTATGGAAAATTGGAAACACAAAGTCCATACCAGGGCTCAAATGTAGGGGTTGCAAATGACATTGTTTTTGGAGCAAAAAGATGTGGCATAATTAGCTGCTTTCCATAGTTGCTATGATTGTTCTTCCTGGGACCATTAATGCTGGCACCTCTGGCTTGCTCTTCTCTGTGATGAGTCATCAGTGTTGCATGGCCACAAGAGCTGAGACCTACATGTGCAACTCATGGACACTCTGTCCATGAGTGATAACAGCCCTTTGCCTGCTTTGTTGCGTGGAAATTATGCTAACTTAATTTTTTACATTGTGTGTACCGCTATTAGTTTTTTTGTTTTCGGGAGTCCATAAAAAGACATGAGAATGATTGTAATGCCAATGTTAGCATGACCCAGACATCACCTAACTAGTAGGACAAATGACTGTGTTATCTTATTAGATGGAAGGACACGAATCAATAATGAGATTAGAGAGGCAAAGAAGCTTAAATACCCTACTGCCGAATATGCAACAGAGATTCTGGGGAATTGGGTGTGGTGGAAGAGGAGATACAGATGCACACATGGAGATTGAATGTCACAAGTTCAGGATCAGACTGGGCATAGTTTGAAAGCAATCAGAAAGTTCTGTGTCTGCTCAAAAATCACAGTACTCAACTGAAAACAGCAGCCGCGGAGTGTACACAGACCACACGAACTCACATGCGCTTTTGTGCCGCTCACTGAGAACTTGGTAAAAGTGAATAAACTACTTTTCTTTCTAATGAGTCATAAAGAAAGCCAACTGTGATGTGAGAAAACACAAGGAGAAACTTTGATAATGGGTGTGTTGGCTCCTCATAGAATTAATTCAGATGTTACTTGATCAATTTTTTACAGCACAATTTTGGGTCAAATAATGGCAATCATGGGTAATCCTTAACACTTTTGTTTTAAAGATGAAGCTGCAAATTTCAGTTTGGAGTTCTGTGAAGATGCTAATAAAACTGCAGTAACATAAACAGGAATCTGATATTTTGCTTAATAAAAACAAAACATGGCTCATGTAATTATTCTGCAGAAATGGAAATTTTGGCATTTTATTCAGTCTATGAATTTCTTATGAAGAAAAATTAATAGTTTTATCCTATAGGATATTCTATATATCTAATAATGAATACTGCCTAAAACAGTGTTATCTGCTTTCCTGTGAAATTTAAATTTTTATAACTGAACTTTTTTTTTTAGCATGTGCAAAAGCTCTTGAGAGTTTTTACTTAATAGAAATACAATAGAAGGACATGGATTCTCTCATTGTTGTTAGATAATTCTTTTCTCTTGATAGGAATGCTTTCATATTTCCTTTTCATCTTGTTACTATTTTCCCCAGAACGCCTTAACTTTGGCTAGATCATCAGTGCCATGGGTCACTACTAGAAGTCCATTAATCCTTGCTTTTTTAAAATAAATGCCTTCCACTGTGGTTCTCTTGCACCTATATGAACTCCCATAACAGCATGGAACCGCATTGAACTGAACTGTCCTCTTTTTATTTGGCTTCACCCTATGGAACTGCAGACTTTGGGCAGATTCAGCCTGCAGCCTTCGTATCCTAGTGTCATTGCCTCACCATCTCTTGCACACGGTCTAATACTATCAATACTGGGATTATGATAAAAATTATTACTGAAGGAGTACTTCACTTCCTTTCTTTCTTGTAATCACAAGACCCCAATACACGCCCCCCCCCAATTCATTCAGCCATTACTATATTCAGTTCTTTTTTTTTTTGTTAAAGATTTATTTATTTTTATTGGAAAGGCAGACATACAGAGAGGAGGAGAGACAGAGAATAAGATCTTCCATCCAATGGTTCACAAAAGTGGCTGCAATGGCTGGAGCTGAGCCAATCCTACGGGTGTAGGATCCCAAAACTTTGGGTTGTCCTTGACTGCTTTCCCAGGCCACAAACAGGGAGCTGAATAGGAAGCGGAACTGCCGGGATTAGAACTGGTGCCCATATGGGATCCTGGCACATTCAGGGCGAGCACTTTAACCACTACGCCATCACACCTGGCCCTGTTTAAATTCATAAACATTAAAATAAGGATTGAGCAATACCAGCATATTGGGATACATCAATAATATTTCTGCTGTATATACACAGGTCTCAGTGTTTAGTCACAGTGAAGATTGTAAAAGATAGCTTATTAAGTTGAAAACATCTTTGGGAAGCAGTATATATCCAGTTGTATTGCATAGGTGTGATCCACACAGCCGTTTCAACACTGTTTTGAAATGTTGGCAGTGCTCTGTGTTTATATACTTTCCAATATGGTCACCGCTTGGCACACAGGGACTATTGTAAACATCGTGACTAAGATAATTTTCATTGTCAGTAGTAACTCATTTACTACACCAGATGTCATGAATTGGAATATGCTTCTTCCTATGGTTAGGTCACCCCCAGAGGCATTCTGAGCATGAGCCTAGGTTGTGTGGATTCTTTCTTATGCATACAGTATAATTTTCAATTATATCCAGACACTGAGTTGATAGAGAACTGTTTCTAAACTTATCCATACCAATAATACTTAACCTAATTAATTGCTTTGGGAAAGGTCATTTACATGAAAGAGGAATACTCATCATTTTATTACTGCTTAACACTGAAAAAGAAATACTGTAGAACACAACAGTCCTCTTTAAAAAAAATAGGAAAGATTTTCTCACAAAATGAAGTGGAAAATCAGCAAACTATCTGTTCATTCTCATTCCAGTGTTAGGGATAACGCTGATTGTGTGTGGCAGATTTTGAATGACTGTCTTCAGCATTTTCATATTATTATGTCATGTTAGGGAAACATGGTGACATTTCAAGATGATGATAGTTCACACTCTATTACCCATATCACAAGAGCATTAAAAGGAATTTATATGGTGATTGGTTGTCATGATTTAGCATCACACCAACTTTTTGACTCAGCAATGAGAAAAAAAATGAAATGTAAAGGCATGACTTGTAATACCATGGTGATTCACAACGGGATAGAAGCTTGTCCAAAGCACTGAAAGAATCAATTGTTTGCATCAATTTGTATAAAATTCTCAAAGTAGTTTGATAAGAGATTTTCTGTTATTATCAAGGTTTATAGACAAATGAACAAAGGAAGGGTAGAATTTTTGGTCAAACATTCAACAGAATTTATCTCAGTAAAAATTTTATAAAGATGGTTTAGAAGTTCCACAGAAGTCTTAGAAATGCAGTCAAATATTGATGGGTTTAATCTTGAATAGATTCAACTGCTGTTGAAGACTTACAACATACAAGCCACTATCTAAGTACTTGGCATTGTGGTTGCTCACGGGCCTTGGTGAAGAATGCCTCTTATGGCTTTTCATTAAAAGGAATATACAGTAACTGCGTAATAGAGACTATCATGTCCAGTTGCGAAGAAACAATTCAGTAGGCATCTCTATTTCCAAATCAGAGATGGATTCTCAGTGAAACTGTTCGATATATCTTTTTTTTTTAAAGATTTATTTTTATTATGTTTTTATTGGAAAGGCAGATATACAGAGAGGAGAGACAGAGAGGAAGATCTTCCGTCCAATGATTCACTCCCCAAGTGAGCACAACGGGCCGATACTATGCCGATCCGAAGCAAGGAGCCTCTTCTGGGTCTCCCACGCGGGTGCAGGGTCCCAAGGCTTTGGGCCTTCCTCGACTGCTTTCCCAGGCCACAGGCAGGGAGCTGGAAGGGAAGCGGGGCTGCCGGGATAGAACCGGCGCCCATATGGGATCCCGGGCGTGCAAGGCGAGGACCTTTAACCACTTGCGCCACCACGCCGGGCCCTGTTGGATATATCTTAATGATGGGATGTCTGCCATTGTCTGTACTAGCAATGTTAGGACACACTTGAATGATGGACTTATGACTGTTTATGAAGTACTATCCTATTATAATAATATGGGGGAAGTAAGATAGGGGAGGGGATATTGTAGGGGTGTTGGGGAAATCCCAGAGCCTATGGACTGCGACCATAAAGGTAAAAATAAAATAGAGGAAGAAAAATAGTAAATAAAAAAATAAACACACACACAAAGAATTCCCAAACTTAATTTTATCAACCCCCGAGTTAATGAAAGAACTAAGGAATGAGATAAGAAAGCATGCCTAAATAATGCAAATGAAGAATGCAGTATCAAAAAGGGCATGATTCAGGATACCCAAGAAAAGTACTAGGATAGACTATAATGATTCCGGGGAAGACTGAGTCAGAAGCATCCTAGATTTAGTATGTATTCTGTTTTTAATTCCTATCATCTGGCTAGGCTACATTAACCCATATTACTCAATTCAATCATTCCCATCAATTTGAATTATAATATGTTATATTTAATCCATACTCAACCCACATCACAATACACAATAACCACTGGTCACATTTTTAAATTGTTGAATTTCCTTTCCATGAAAAGTACAGCTATTATGTGTCCAATAGGTCTGGGGAAAAATATCTGTTTGAAAACACATCCCACTAAAGATCCTGGACATTTCCATGTACTGTCTTCTAATGAAACATTGCTCCCTTGGTGCTAGGGTTCCGAGTTCTATCACCGTAATGTATTTGAGTGATCATTGATTCATGTAAATAAGATGAGTAGTAAGTACTGTTTTTGGTTTCTTTTGGACAACACAGTGCTTTGAGATACAGTCCCTTTTATTTATGTGTTAGTTCTTTTTTTATTGCTTGAGTTTGTGGTTGAATGTTTTCCCATTCCCCTCTTGATGGATGTTTGGATTGCTTCAAGTTTAGAGATTTAAAGGATTTAAGGGAATGTATAAACATGATTCTGCAGATCTTTTAAGGATGAGAATTTTTATCTCTTTTGAGTAAATATGTGGCATTGAAATTGCTGGATCTCTGGCCTGGTGAGGTAGTCTAACAGCTAAAGTCCTCACCTTGTGTGCCAAAATCCCATATGGGTCAATTCTAATCCTGGCCACCCGGCTTCCCATTCAACTCCCATTTGTGGCCTGGGAAAGCAGTCAAGGACAGCCCAATGCCTTGGGACCCTGTTCGCACATGGGGGACGTGGAGGAGGCTCCTGGCTTCTGGCTTTGGACTGGTTCAGCTCTAGCTGTAGTGGCCACTTGGGGAGTGAATTGACAGAAGATCTTCCCCTTTGTCTCTCCTCCTCTTAGTATATTGGATTTTGCAATAAAAATGAAATAAATCTTTAAAAATTTGCTGGATCTTAGGATAGGCTTACTTTTATACTTAGGTTCTATTTAGTAAGAAACCATCAAACAGATTCCCACAGCTGTTTTTATACATTTTACACTATCTGTATATGTAAAATTTCGTTGTTCCACATTCTTGCCAGTATTTAGTGCCTTTATTGGTGATGTTAGAGGTGAGGTAGATCATTGTGTTTTCATTGTTACGATGACTAAGAGGTTAATTAAACATTTTTGCATATGTGGAAATTTTTATGTCTTAAATGATTATTCAAACTTTTTGCTTATTTTCAGTTATGTATGTCTATTTTATTATCAATTTTAGGAATTTATAACTATATGGAGATGCAAAGTGTTGGCTCTTTATAAGGATTGCAAATAATTTTCATCCATTTTCTAATGTGCCTTTTAATTTTTTAACATTTCTTTGACAAGTAGAAATCTTTTTATATTTTCATATTATCAAATATGCCACGTTTGTCTTCTATTTAAGGAAGTTGGATTTGGGCTGAGATAATAGCACAAATTCCTTCTGGCTTTTTAACTGTAAGTCTAAAATTTACTTAGCCCTTCTAACGTGGCTGGACTCAAACTCTTTACTCTTCGGTGTTAGGCAGCTATTGCCTTTCCAGTGTGCCTCTTTGTTTCCCCCCTGCGCACACAATTCAGGGCTTAAGATTCTGAGGACTCTGTAGATTTTGACAGTCTTCCTGCTGTGGTCCTTTTCTTTCAGGAATTCTCCCGTAATTTTACGATGTGTTGGCAGCCCTAACTCCATCCTGTGCTACTGTAAGCAAATAAAACAGCAAGTTTGTTCTCAAATTCTAGCTGCCTTGTGCTGCCCATGGACTTGGAAGTATGCCCATGGGAAAACCTGTATAGAAGTAAATCTTTCTTTGTGCAGTTTTCTTCTTTCTAGACTTATATCCTTTTCAGTTTCTGCCTGCTTCTTTGAGAGTTTGACACAGGACACTTAACCAATGCTAGAATCAAAGCCAAACTTTTTTTTTTTTTTTGCATGTAACCACGTTGTTTACCGTAGACGGATGGAAATAAATGGAAGCTATTGTTTTAGCATTATTTTATCTCTAACTTATGTGATGCATTTGGCAGTGGGATTTACTTAGGATAAAATTACATGGAGCTTCAATGATGATAAAATGATTTTCATGAGACTGTGTAATCATCTAAAAGCCTTTTTCACTTAAAGAAATGCCTGCAATTTGGTTGTAATCCATTTACCTGAAGTACACCTGAAGTGGCTGTCCTAACTCTACATTTTAAGTGAAACACTTTTAACTGTCCTCATGCTTACAAGTGCCCACTAATGAAAGTACTTAAAATTTTTTTTATTCAGCTTTGCTTCTGTTGAGCTCTCTGGTGTAACAGATAGATGTTGAACCAGAAAACAGAGTACTCAGGTAACTGACATTCAGCTCCAGCTAATACAGTGTGTTGGGTCTGAACAGGGCACCGAGATCTGTAAGGCACTGAAAAAGAAGCAAAAGAAGACAGCATCCTTCTTTTGTTGTGAAAATCTTGGAATTCAGTCAGGAAAAAAAAATTGTGTGGTATTTATCCCAGTACAACTGGCTTTCTGTGTTTTTACATTCTGCACTGATAGATGAAAATAATTACAAAGGAAAAGATTTGCAAAAAATGTCATGTTTTCATTGAACACGGACTTTTTCTTGACATTTGCTGAGTCATGCAAAGCAACAACTAATTCCATTTATTTATAGCATTTATGCTGTACTTGGTATCTAGTACAGGGATGTATAGATAATTTAAAGTATACTGGAGAATGTGTATTTATATACAACTACCAAACAGTTTTATATAAGGAACTGGAGAAATTGCACATTTTGGTATCCGAGGGAGTCCTGGAACAAGTTCCTCATAGATGCCAAGGGACAACTGTGAGTTTTTAGTCTAGATTTTACGTACTGATGATTGAGAAATTAAAATTACTGTAAGGGGTAGGAGTTATTTAGTGACAGATGAAAGTGCACCTTTTTCTTTCTTGAAGGAATTATAAATAATCATGAAGAAAAATAAATGTAATTCATGCTCATTATCATGCTACTTTTAACCAAATTCTCCTTGCATCTCTACTCTTTCCTTTCCCCTTCAAATCTGTATTGTTTTGTCTGAATAAGACATAGAAAAAAACCCCAGAGAAATAATAAGACAAAAAAGGGACAAAAAATAGATTGCGCTTGCATCTAAAGGTGCATAATCTTACTTTGCATTTAACAAGAATGCATTTTGCTAGAAGTAAGGTAGAAATGATATAGAATACATATTAAAATGCAAATATAAACAATGATTATAATTGTTCCCATAAGGGAATACTGCTGTAAAAATAAGCAAGATTAATCAGGAGAAATTTGGTGACAAAAAAATAAAAAAACAGCAACTCAGGAGAGGGTAAATTATTTATTGTTTTGTTAACAAGGGAACTTATAATCTTAGAGTTTATGATGTTAAAATATTCTTCTGAGTTTTGCAGCGGAAGGATGGAAGAATGAATATGTATGGGGAAGACAAAGAATTGAAAAAGACACAGAATGAGCAATGAGAGGAAGGATGGGGGGTGAAGTGGATAATTTCACAATGTTGCCTAACATCTATGTTTAAAGAAAACTTCAACAGATAACATCATTTAGTGTCTAAGAAGGTGGAATCTGCAATAAGCCTACCTGGATGTGAAATGTAAACTTGACATATTCACTTATGAGATTACTGTACCTTCCATGAGCTTGTTTCCCCAGAGTAGGTGATAATCCCTGTCCAAGATAGTTGTCTGGGAAGTGGCACAAGAAAAGGTGCAGAGCATTTTACATCCTAGTGTCCATATTGTCAACATCTTTCCATCTTTCTTATTGGGATTACTAAATAGGGTTATAGCTCATTAATCAGGGCTAGTTGCAAGAAAGTTGTCAATGCAACAACTTACATTTGATCTCTAAATATAGCTGCACTAATGGAAGAAGCCAAACTACCAAAGATCACTAGGTAGAAATCTAGTCTGGTGAGGAGGAGTAGAAATAGTAGGAACCAAGTGACTGAAATCGATTTGTCGAACAAGTAAGTATGCAAAGATTTGCAATGAAGCAGAAGGAAATGTCGCATTCAGAAGAAGTAGACAGTAACAATTTGATTTCCAAGCTAATACATGTGTAAGCCAAAGATAAAAGAGGCAGTGAAGAATGTCTTGGGGTTTTGGGTTGTATAATAGATTCATTGCTCTGATAAGAATGATGAGCAATAAGGTAATAGGAAGTTTCCTCCTAGGAAAGAGAAATCATAAGCAAACATTAGAATGTATTCTATTGGTGACTCGGGGAAAATAGTCTTATCAGGAACTTGCAGTATTGTTAAGTCCTATATGTGCTTGGAGAAGCTAGAGAGGCTCTTGCATTCTACTTTCCTGCCAACTAGAAGACTATAAGCCGTTGGCGAGGATGTTTGAGTATTGTTCATTTTCCAAATGGAAATTAAGGGAAAAAGCACCCACAAACAGGGAATGCATTTATTTTAATTAGCAGCTTATCAAAAATACATAACGTTGTTCCCATTACATAAGGGAAACCTTATAAAATAGATTCATATTCAATTTGCCAAAAAGATGATTGAAAGAGATAGTTAGCTTTGGGAGGCCTTAAATATCTGTTCCATTGGTATTTGTTTAATTAAATGAAGCTAAGAATACAATGTTTACCTAAACAAAGCTTACGTGACTCTTTGAAAATAATTTCACTTCAAAGTTCTGCCCTAAAACATGCGATTAGTTCACACAATGACACATCTGTTCACTGCCTTCTGATAATTTTATTTTACAGTTTTCTTATGCCCATGAGCAATATGTTTTTATTAAGTCATATGTTTGAACATTGAATCAAAATGCCAAATTTCAAACCAAGTAGATTAAATAGCGAGCCAAAGATGAACACTTTGAACTGATATAATGCCACTTACAAGCCAGCCCAATATTAAATCAGTTATACTGCATGTAGAATATAATCTTATAAATGTTCATATTATGGCTGATCTATCTGAAACTTACACCGAAGAATGGAAAAGGTCATTTTCACCAGAAATATCTAGTATGTTGATTTAGACACTTATTTAGCAAAACATGGGTCACCACTTACTTCTGTAATATGAAGCCATACGCTGCAATCCTTATTTATATCTGAAAGAATTTTAATATGAACATTATGTAATTATCATGACAATGTAATATCTGAAAGAAATTTTAATACGATAGCTCAGGCCTTCTCATGAAGCTTCCATTTTCTGGGACAAATTGGGGTAACAAAAATGTTTTCAGTGGTGGATGAAGTAGAATTTGTTTTATATACTTAATGTGTGTCATTGCCATACTTCTAGATGTCATAAACATTTATCAGGCCTCATTTACTTCCAAGTGTCTCAACAGTGATTACACAATGAACATGAGGCTAAAGGTAATTAGAAGAAAGGATAAAATTTGAAGACGGGATCTCTTTGAATATCCAGTTCGGCCACACAGATATTGAATGAACACGAATAGTTTACTGAGCTACCTGGAACTTCCTTTAGGGTTCTGAGCATTAGACATAAGGTAGGGAAAATAAATATCTAGCATAGAGCTTGTAATGTCAACAAATGGTAGGAAGGAAGACTTGTAATTAATATCACTATGTGGACACAAACTAATGATCACCAAGTTCTATTTACATTCTATATAATTGTAATATGGAAATACAAATGCTATAATCAAGCAATCACAGAAGAATGTTTTTATGGTGATGATAAGTCCAATTAAAAATTGAAGAAAGTTAGTTGTGCAAATTTCTAGGACAGTAAAGAGCATATACATTAAAAGAAATCAAGAGTAAATGGTTTTAATAGCTATCAAGGGAGTGATAATGTTTGTAAAGAAATAACAACACAATCATCAATACTGTGTTCTTACCACCTACCTAGTACTATGCAAAGTGTTTTTATGCAGTGTTTTGTTAGTTTTACAATAACACTGTGAGTAAATATTATTCTTACTATCACTTAAACACTGGAGCTTAGTGAAGATGAGAGAGCATCAAGACATGCCTCATATTAATGCAGCAAATGATGCTTAGCCCTGCCTGGGTTTTGCTTCTAAGATAAAGGCACTGGAATTCGGCACAGGTATCATGAGTGAAAGTAATGCATGAAACGAATATGCCATTATGAAAAATGAAATGTGTATAAAATCTGTGATTAAATTTCAAGGTACTACACTAAGTCATTACAAGAGAGCTTGACCTTGCTCTTGCTCCCATGGTACTCCTTTCCTTCAAGAAAGTATTCCTGCAAGGCTTTCAAAGGAGTTGAAAGTCAAGTCTGAACCAAAAGTATAGAGGCTCAGATGTCACCATTGTGAAAATAAGTGAACAGGATGCTTGACAAACTGAGAGGGAGCAAGACTACCAACATGACTGAATTCTAGACTAGAGGGTCGGGACCTAATTCTGTGTATGATAATGCTTGGCAAACCTGCTGGAGTACCAAAGCCCAACCTAACCTCCAAGCAAGACTCAGATATTGCTGGCTGCTATCTAACTGGAAAGCAAGTCTAGTATTGTCCAGTTGTTTGATTTGTTCAGAGAAGTAGTAAGAATTACATTTAGATTATAGGAGTCTAGCTTGCTTGCCTACTGCAGGAAACTGAGTGTTACTCCTTTAGCTTTAAAGGAAATTACTCCCTGACTTCAGTAAAATGCTGGGCACAGGAGGGGTTTATATCAGAATGAGAGCATTAGCTGATGGCAGCAGGAAACAATTATTGTTCTGTTTGCCCTCTCCCCAGAAGAGTGTACAAAGCACATGGATGTGAAGAATAAACATTCTTCTTTGTTAGAGGAACGCTGGTGATCAACTCTGTTAGCCTTGCCTGACAGGTTATCCACAGCACTGCAGCTTCGTCTTTTGTAGTCCTGTGTGATACTAATGAGAATGAAGAGAGAACCATTCACAATAAGGAATCTGTATAAAGAGACCATCAATCCCATTGCAACAGAAAATCCAATTATTTTGTAGATTACTTACTTAATACTCTCTCTCTTTCTCTCCCTCCCTCCCTCTCTCCTTGGGAAAATCATCTCTTAGCATTTACCATCTAACATTTACCTATTACTTTATTGACAAATTCTTGATCATGCTTCTTATGCATTTATAACTTTTCTGAAGGTGTGTTCATGCCAATACTTTCATTTCCAAGTTGAAAGACTACAGGTTTATTCTCTAAGCAAATCATAAAGTAATAGCCAAGGTTTGAATGATCGTTTCTGGATTTGACAATCATCCTTGAGTTTATCTAATCTTATTGAAAGAATAATTATCCAAAACTACTTTAAGTAATATGCAAAATGTTTCTTTTTTTATTTGAAAAGAAGAGGGAGAGAAGATATAGAGATAGAGGTAGGTAGATAGAAAGATGGAGAGAGAGAGAGAGAGAGAAGGAAACGGGCAGACAGATACATAAAGACAGCACTCTTGTCTGTTGATTTATTCCTGCAAAGCCAGGTGTCATACCCCATGTATCTGATGTGAGACGTGGGCTTCTTAATCAGCTTCTTGATTGCTTCATTAAATGCCTACCCCTAAAACATTCATTCTTATTATTTCTTATAGGGAATCCACATCCTCCACACTGGAAATTCATTCTTGGGAAGCTTTAGTTTGAATGATTGAATACATCCACAGGTAATCATCCCGTGATTTGGGACACATATAGTAGGGCTTGTGGGTAGAAAAATGGTGAAAAGCACAGCATAGTGTCTTTACCACTGGAGTCAAATATCTAAATAGAAATTTTATCCTATGCAAAGGAAGAAAGTACAGTGCAAAGAAACCTTAAACAGAGTGGAAACTACAGTTCCTGTAAGACTAACAATGTGCCTGTAAGTAGATGTCAAGGTGTTCTTGGGCAAGGAAAGAAATGACATCATTTTCAGTAAACTCTACCTGAAATTTAATAATTCCTTTCAATATAAATTTAGGCAAAAATCACCATGGTACTAGCTATATGTGTGGCTTTACCACTACCGGATCACAAATATTTTAGGCATTAAAACCAAATTGATGCTCATCACTAGTTTATAATTACAATATGTGTTAAATTGATTGACAGATATGTTTTAAGATGCATCAATTTAGAATCAGTACATCACATTTTAGTACAATTGTTTTCCTTGTTAACATATCTAACTTTATATGATTATAACCATCCTTCTAACAGCTAAAGGGATTGTGAGATTAAGTCTGTATAGGTGTTTCAGAGTAGACAGCAGAGGGAGTAAGGAGAAATGATGGAATGAAACTCCAGAAAGCAGAAGAGGTCCCAGTTTTTAGATTCTGTGAATTCATTCAGCATCAGTCTTTGGAAGTGATTGGTTCTCTTCAGAGATCATTGAGGCTCTGTAAAGGAGAGAGGATGCTTTTGCTTTTATGTAGCTTGAAAATTTTTAAACAACCTTAATGTATCCTTTATGATAAGAAGGTATAGATGTAGAAGTTAAGGGAAAGGATGAAAGAGAGAGGGAGGGAAGTGAGAGAAAGGGAAAAAGGGAGGAAGGTGAAAGAAAGAGAAAGAAAAGGCAAAATGGAACTAGTTTTCCCTTTGTGCAAAGTCAAAAAACAAGAGTCCACAGGTTGTCAAGATTTGTGTATTCTGATTTCATAAGCTTTGATGCAGGAACAGGTCCACTGAGCTAATCCTAGCAAGTCACCTGAGCTGATTGTAATATTAACCGGACATCATTGGTATCAGATTGCAGTTAATGTGAAGATATATATGATTAGTTCCTGTAGTAGTTGATATATAATATGACAAAGTTGGGAAGTGTCATTAGCATTCTTTTTGTTGCTGAATTTCTTATTTAGTGGAGAACTATGCATGTGATTATATACAGAATTGGAAGTATGTTTTTTTTAAAATTGAGAAAAATAAAGGAAGGAAAGGAAGTAGGTGAAAGAAATGGTAGGATAGGAAGTATTACTATGTTGTTAAAACTGTGTATGAGTTGGTTGGATGGTAGCTTAGTCGAGTCATCTACAAAACATCCATATTTGAAGCAAGTAGTGATTGAGGATATATGGAAATAAAAATGTGTAGGAGCATTCAAGTGATCCAAGTGGTCAAATGTAATATATCATGGATGTCCGTGTCAGAGCTTGCAAGGGGGGTTTTGTTGGAGCTAATGTTTACCTGCTGTCAGTCTGTTGTTACTAAGCTCACGATACAAAATCAATAAAGAGAGGGTTAAAAAAGAGAATAGATGCTTCGGGAAAGAGTCCTTCTGTTTACTCAGTAACCAAGAGTAGATATTCCTTGACTCTCAACTTTATAGGATTCTTTTACAAGAATAACTCAAAATTATAAAATAATAGCTCATGATAATAAGAGCTTATGATAATTAGAAATTATCATAATTACTAAATTCTCATAAATACTAAGTTTTAAAAATTGTTATTAATTTTTTGATATAATTTTGTAGGCATAGGGATTACTCCTTCCCTTTGCTGTCTTCCCTCCAGAGCATAATTTCCCCCCATACTATATAGCAGTATAGTCCTTTAAATTAGTTGAAGACAAAATAGAAGAGTAAGAAAGGAGAATAAACTTTAACGTTCTCCTTGGGTTGAATGATGACCCAAAAGTAGATCCATTAGTATGTTAATTCTGTCAAAATTTCCAGCTTCTCACCCTCTTTAAGGATCAGTAGTTAAGGATTTTTGCTTACTTTATTTATCAGCCAAAATGATCACCAAATGAATTTTAATTTACTTATTTTTTGTTCATTCACCTTCAGTGAGACCTTATAAAGTCCAATCTTTACATCGCTAACCTTCTAATAAAATGTTTTTTAAAAGAACATGTGGTTCCCAAGGAAACTTCATTTAGTAAGTCAGGAAATATTGATATAGCCGTTGTGGCTTTATGAAAAGGTTTTTGTTTGATTTCAGATCTTAGACCAGAATCTTAAAACTTTCCAATTTAATAGAGGACACATTTTCAATGTCTCTAAAAATACTTTTCCATTTTCCATCTGCTTCCTGTGGTTCCCAAATCCAATAGCACTGCTTACAGATGTCTTATTTGTTAGTTGATTTTTCTCTTTTATCACTACTATTAAACATTTGGGAGTTGTAGTTGTTGTTGCTGTTATAGTTTGTGAAAAAGCTCGAGGGCTGTGCTTTAGCTATCTGCTGCTGGTGTGGAAGTTTTGGAGGCAAGCTCAAAAGTGAGGATTGCAGGCATATGGAAATAAGTGTGAATGAAACAGATGGGGACTGAATGGACCATGTGATAAGAACAATTAGAAATTAGGAAGACAAAAAGATGAGATCTGATTTTGACCACTGCCACTTTCCAGCTAGGTCATGTAGGCATGTCACAGAAACATTTTGACACTTGGTTTCTTAATGTGTATAGTAGGAATAACAAAATTGCCTGGTAGAATTGTTGTGGGGCTTGAATGTTGTAATGTAAATGAAGATAACAAACAATTTACAATGAGGATCATCGTTATCTTTATTATTACTTGACATTAAGAGAATTCCTAAGAACTGGTTTAGGATTAATTATAATAGGAAAAATATATATGGCACTGAACTTAAAGTGGCTAATATGGCTTATTTTTATAACCAATAAGAACACAAGACAACTCCAATCCAGAAGTTAATTATAAAAAAATTCCTTCACAAATTTTTGTAACTGAGTTGAATAATATCCCCCACACTTCATGTTACTCTGGGACACCTGGATGCTCCCTAATTCAGAAATATAGACTTTGAAAATGTGATGAAGATGAAGAAGAGATGAGAAATAGGATGGATCCTACATTTAATGTACAATGCTGAGAGGGTCGAACAAAGCACTCAGAGATGCAGATGGCGATATAGAGATGGAGGCAGAGATTGCGGCTGATGGTCACCAATCCAGGGCTCCTGTGACCTCCAGAGCTGGAAGAGTGAGAAGGCCTCCTTCCACACGCATTCAGAGAGCAGCCCTGCCACTACCTTCTGATCTCAAAAAGTCTAAGAGAATTTTCTCCTGAAAATTGTTCCAGAGAATAAAATATTGTGAGAGAATACTCAAAACAATTTTGAAAGATTATTTTACAGAGGCCTGAAGGAATAAATTCTCATTATCTATAGCTACCAAGTTTGTGTTAATATGGTATAGTAGTGCTAAGACCCCAGCACAGTGTTGTTCTAATGGTTGGGGTGGGTAATATTTGTTTTCTCTCATTCTTTAAAGAAGTAAAGGAATGTTTTATTCATATAGCTCGAACAACATCAAACGATTTCACTTCTTTTAAGTTTTTTACTCTCTCTCTTTCACTCTCTTTTTTTTTTTTGAGCAAAAAAATAAAAACTCAAATACATGGTTTATAGGGAAGAAGGCAACGAAGACAAGCACATCTTTTATATGCCAGAAAATTTAGAGGTTTATCTTAGGTAAATGTTTGAAAACACAGCTCCTTATTCATCATTAACCCACAGAAACTTCAAACTACAGCAAAATCTCACAAGGAGCATGTTAAAATCCTAATGTTTGGTTACTTTGGGGCCAATGGTAGAAGAGTGTTTCCAATTCCACAAAGTTGTGTATGCCTAATGTTTTGAATCTGGTAATGTGTGGCATTCCATGACAATAAGGACTTTACAGGAGACTGAGTGAAGGATTCTGAGATGAGGAGTTTAGGATTATCCGTGTGCATGGACTTCATGTATTTGTGAGGGTCCTCTTAAGAGGGAGTCAGGGCCAGCATTGCAGAGCACCAGTTGAACTTCCTGCAAGACCAGCATCCCGTATCTGAGGACCACTTTGAATCTCAGCTACTCTGCTTTTAATCTAGCTTTCTGCTAATGTGCCTAGAGAAGAAGTAGAAGATAGCCCAGGTGCTTGGGCCCCCTGCACCCACATGAAATGCCTTGATGGAGTTCAAGGTGCTTACATTATGCTTTGGTTTAATAGCCATTGTGGCCACTTGAAGAGCAAACCATCAGATAAAACCCCTCTCTCTTTCTGTATGTGTGTGTGTGTGTGTGTGTGTGTGTGTGTTTCCCTCTCTCTAATCTTCTTCCTTTAAAACTAGATGAGGTCTTTTAATAAAAGGAATCAGGAGGTCAGAGACAGTGAAAGATTGGCAGCAGCTGGACTGGTCACCTTGAAGACAGAGTAAAGGGTTGGGGAGCAAGAATAAGGGTGGTTGTAGGTGACTTATTGACAAGAGAATGGACTATCTTCCACAAGTTGGAAAAAACTAGGGAATGAACTGTCTCTGGGAACTCCTAGACTGAAAGCAGCCTTGCTCACACTTGAGTTTTTGTCATTATGACCCATGTTGGATTTTTGAGTTATGGAAGTATGAGATAATAAAAGTCTGTTGTTTTAGGCCAGAGTATGTGATAATCCATTAGGATACCAAATACATGTGCCACTTTAAGAATATACAGATACTTTGATTTGATATTTCTATCTTCATGGACTGTAAAAAAAATATACAGTACAGTCCAAAAGATCCTGACAAGTGCGGTCCAATCCATAACCTGAGGTTCCTCTCCTGTAAGGTGCATCACTCATGCATAATTGACAGAGGATATTTTGGCAAAAAGAATCCTTGATCACTTAGCGTTGACTATCACTAGCAGGTTGTAGGCTTAGGATAAGTTATTCACTTTCTTGGGCTTCAGTTTTCTCATGTGTATGTGATCAGAAGTAAGTTTTCTCATGTAAACTTGAACAGGGTGAAAAGTCTGTTCTTTCTAGTTTAAAGAAACTATATTACAAAAAAAAACAAGAGAAATCATTATAACTCTTACAACTGCCTTTCATGATACTGCCAATTTAAATGATTTCATATTTCCCAATTTACTGTCTCTATAAATATAGATCCACAATTATACTGTTTATATACGATGCTGATAGATATAAAAGCTGTGTAGTTTATGGAATAACTTTTTGAATTGATCACAGCAGACTTGGCTATGTCTTGGATTCTGGTATATTCTACATACAACTCACTTTTGTCTTTCTGTAATGGGACTTCCCTTTCCTCACTGTGAGATTTCTAATACTTAACCACCCAGTGCTTTGCAAAGAATTTTAAAAATACACCAAGTCGAGATGTTCACTGAAAATAAGGCATTGTGACAACTGAAGCAAAGCACTGCCTGGTACTGCAAGAGCAGTTATAACGATCCCCAATAATCAAAGTTTTCCTCCATCTTTCTTGTAACCTTACTTCCCACACCAAGGTTACAGGTGTCTGTGACTGAAATATATTAAAATATCAATATTCTTTCTCAAAATGTCAGAAGGAAGCATTATTGTCCCATTAGTATCTCATCTCCTGCTCCCACTGCTTTGGAGTGGGGAAAAAATAATGAAATACTCTGAATCAATTTTTCAGGGCTTGATGAAGTCTTTCTACTACTTTGTCCAGGGACCAAGGACCAGGGGATGAGGCTGTGTGACCTCCCACTGAATGTTCTAAAGGCTGTGCTGAGAACATTTTGGTGATACTTTTCCAACAAATCTCGCCATTACACACCGGAGCAGAAATGTTTGATGAGTACCTGCTGAAGTCACAGGCACTCATTCTGTTTTGCATTCATGGAAACTCTCGGTTCAGTTATGTGCTCCCTCCAAAACTAAACAGGATGGAATGAGGATGAAATATCAGAGAAGCAAGGTGAGCCTAGTCTCCAAAAACACGTTTTGGAGAATCCTGCAAGCTGGCACATAGAGTGTTGAGAAGGATCCAAATGATGCATGCACATCTTTTTGGGTTACTGATCCTACTTTCCTCATGATCGTTCTGGCTTTGATATGAAAAGAAGTAGCAAGGCTAAAGGAAATGAAAACTTGAAAGTGGGGTGCATGAGAAGAATGCTAAGCAAACCCAAGGGGGATTTTGACGACTTCAGACCAGACATAGCCTAAGGAAGATGGGGGTGTGCAAAGGCTGCTGAATACATGCTAATCAGTGGTTAACTCCCTGAGAATAAAGTTTAAGCATCAGAATCCTTCACTTGTCTGGCACAGTTAGAATATGTAAATTCCTGTCATTTGAGACTACTGCAGAAAGGATTCTCCCCTGTGCTTCGGTCCAGTGGTGTGGCTATGGGTATTTTGCATCACTAGGAAAAGTTGACTTTGGTATATTTCCAAACAAGTTTAGCAAGAAAACTGGTTTGTGGTCATTTACACATAATGGTTAAGTTGCAGCTGAATACTCAGACCGCCTATTGGGCTGATGCTTCAAGCCTCCAGACAGAAAATATTTCAAGTCTCCAGACAGAAAACTAGGTGCAAGGTTGATTATACACTGTGACATGAATGTATTCAATGTGCCAAGTGCTGTAACAGTGTAGCGAGTGGAGCACAAACAGCTTTCAATGCAGTCAAATGCTAGTCAGTGAAATGCTTTTTCAAACCTGACAGAATACATATGAAATTGGTTTGATAAGAGATTCCCCCAAGTTTGCAACAATCATAAAAATTTACATGTCATCACTGATGATGAACTGGGAATCTGAAGGAAACAGTAATATGTGTAAACATGGCTTTGATCAATGTGCTTGTGGGAAGTCTTAGTCATTTTTTCTAATCTCTCTAGAAATGATCTCATGTAGTCCTTCATAAGGAAGAAACCAAGGTGCTTAAAAACAAAACGTTTGAGGACACTGTTCTGAATTATGGTGACAAAGTAATTGATACAGTACAAGGCTTTATTTTTCTGATTTTTTTTGTGATAATGATAATGTGTTTCAATTTTCTTATGTTTGTCATGCCATCTCTTGTTCTCATTTGAATTCAGCCTTCATTTTAAAACATGCATCCTGAATTAATTACTTTGTGATCTTAGAGACAGATAGTCCCTCTTAAATGTATAAACGGTAGGGCCGCCCAAATCTGGAACTGTTTCTGTGATAAAGCAACTGAACTAAAAATATCTATTTTTCCTCCCCAGGAAACCATCCTTTTCTTTTCCTTTAATGTACAAGTGATGAACTGGGACTGCTTTCTGAGCAGAGATAGGAGCAGTAATGGGAACGCGTGGCCAGTCTTCCCCTGAATGCTGATGGCAGGGAGGGGCAGCCTTGGGATGTCGCTATAGTTGTATGCTGAAACCCCAGAAGGGCAGATAAAATATCATTACGTGTGGCAGCAGACCTCTTGCAAAGCTGAGAAAATCGCCATCAGCGCCCAGCCCAGAATCCAACTGGCCCACACAGGCACCCAGAGAGCAATTACTAGAAAAATGCCATCTCCTTGCAAACCTTAATCTGCCTCTGTAATTTTCTTGGCATAAACAATCCCTTCGAAATGATTGTGCCCATTGCATTGTTATTACCACTCACATTTTCTTCTTAAACTTGAAACAGAAAACAATCTGACCTGAGTTAAGTAGATATTAAATGCAAATTTCCTCCCTCATGTTGTTAAACCTCCGGGAAGCTGACAAAGCCGCTCTCACACTGCATAAAGCACAGAGCCTTTATGGCTCATGCTATTTCATTTTTGTAATGGGGACTACAGAAGACTGTGAGCAAATATTTGGTTTCTTCTGAAATCCTAGAATGCCAGGGTTGTTTTTGTCTTCCCATTTTATTGTCAGTAACTGCTGCGACTTGGCACCTACTGGCAGCCATGCGAGTATTGGTTGAATTAATAAATATGCATCAAATTAGGTTTTATGTATTTTTTTCTCCACAAATGTGGTAAATATTTACTGATATAATGTCAAATACAGTTCAGTAAATGCATACCAATGCATTTTTAATGTTCCTCCTTAATATTTTTAATCGACTTAAATTTTGGGGGAACTCATCACATTTTATCTTTGGCTAGCTTAGATTTTGTTTTCTCCTTTACTTGTTATTTATTTATTTTTTAAACTAAAACTATCCCTAACTTAACATGGTGTTACAGTGACTACTCTTGAATTTAAAAGTACGTTCTCTTCTAGAAAAAAAATTTTTTTCGGACAGCTCTGTTATGTTCTGTCTCCTTCCAAAGTCTAGGCATTCATCAGGAAATTTGTAACTGTCTTTATACTTGATTATTCATATTCCTGTCTGCCACACTAAACCTTAAGATATTTCAGGTCTTTGTATATCCATTTGTGTGTCCACATTCAATGATAAATGCTCAGTTGAGGCAAAAAAAAAATCGCACATAAACTCTTCCCATATTGAACAAAATGATAGATAAAGAAATATATTTTAGGGGAAGTGATAAAGGTAATTTTCTGACTTGTACAATTTAATTTCCTTCTGTAATACAGACATGAACTGAGGCAACTGAACAGACCTTTAAACTATTTTCCCTACATCAACAAGAAAATTGAAGCAATCATTCTGCGTTACTGTTTTCCCTGTCTTTAATTGTTCCATTTCCAGGAAAATGGTCACCTGTGTCCCTCCTAGATCCTTTCCCACCTGCTCTCCTAAACCGATGCGGTACATAAATTGTCTGAATGTATTCTGGACATTTAAACACAAATACCCACCTACTCCAAGGTTCTTCTGTCTTTGAAAAAACATATCTTTAAAAAGATGTTCAGGTTGAGAGAAAAAAAGAGAGAGAAAGAGAAAGTAGACCCTCAGATATAATATAATTAATAATGGACACACTTGAGAAGTTGAGGATTGAAATGTTTGCAAAACACATATGAGCAATATGTACTTTATTTGGGCAATGTTCTTTCTGTTTGGAAAATACAGGAAGAATTTAATAGCTCCTAAAGCAAAAAAAAAAAAAAGCAAACTACTAATTTTGTTTTCAGGTATGTAAGGTGTTCACTTGAAAAATAAAAATGTGTTCATATAGTGTTTGCCAATAGATATATTTCAACTTCATGATTATTTTGACCTTCAGTACAGTGATATTTTGTGGTATTCCTGTAACATCTTCCCACAGGGAAGATATTTTCTTATGTCAACAGACTTTTTTGGGTGTGGAGAGCCGAGTAGTGGAGTGAATTACAGGATCCAACTGTTGCTGCCCACAAGGCACTAAAATTTATTGGGTGGAAAATAGGGAATGTGAGTAGAAAACTGATCGCTATTGATGCCACCAGTTACATCCCTAGCACAAAGGAATCCTGTTAAATTCTACAGGGTAGAATAGTGACAAGGATAACTTGAATATAATTCATAGAAGGCCTCTAGACTCCAAGAAACACAGTAAAACCTCACCTGTAAACACTAAAACCATTCCTGTCTCCTTTACAGCATAGAATGTCCAGGCAAGTGAAATCTACAAAAAGGATCCAATAAATGTATTTAGCTTCTTATGTTCAATTTGAGGAGTTTTAGAAAGCTGATCAAAGATTCATGTTAGGAAAAAGTATGCATAAACTTCAGTTGCTGTGCCAAAATAAACTTATCTTCCAATTTGATTTTTCCGCAAACATGTTGATGTTCCAGCATATCTTGGCATAACCATTTTAGTATGGATTTAATTCAAATTATCAAGGAAGGCTGCCAGAACTCAAAAAGGTAAGCTATATAATCTAAATAGTCTTTTCCTTTAAGGGTGGAAAGCTGAAGCACAAAAATATCAAGGCTTTAACTGACTTGTCAGAATCCAGTGTTAGAAAATAGAATTGGTTATATTTGATCTATAAATGCTTTTCAAAATTTCGAGACGGGAAAAACACTGGTTTATTAACTCTTGCAAAATCTATCTCTTCATGAGTCACTGGAGTAAGACCTTACAATGGCAAATTAGACAAAAATTTAAGAACTGTACCAGAATATCTTTGCATTAATAAAAAAGTTACCAGGCCAATATTTTATATTCTGGGTGAAGCCTGATTCTTTTTCTCTTAAGAGAACTAATTTCTGTCTTGTAAGACTCATGTGTTGGTAGAAACCACTTTGCAAATGAGGAAAGTGAGGCACTGAAACATCAGCTAGTTTGTTCAGGAATACCTGATTGACAAGTGACTGACTTGAGAAGAAGTTTTATGTTAGTCTGGAAAGCCCTAAAACCTATATACAAATATATTGCAAAAACCAGCTTCTTGAGAACATAAGCTACCACTAGAATGTAGTCACTGCCTTCAGAATCTTAGAATCTCTTTTGTACAAGAGGAGCTACACACATGAACTCAGAGGGAAATGAATGACTAGAACAAACACCAAAGCATGTGGGATAGAGAGTACGGATGGAAGTGGTGGGGACTAAAGACTGCTTATCTCGGTGTGGAAGACTGGTGACCCTAACACCATACCTCATATACTTGTCAAGTCCCATTGCACACAGATTGGGCATGAATCCACCCCTCTCCTTTTTGAGCCAAGGTTTGCACTCAACATGAGTGACACAAGCAGGGGTTTGTGGCTTGTCCTGCTCATTTGGATCCCTGCACCAGTATGAGAAGAGGTTTGACTATAGTGCCAGCTGTCACATTTGGTGATAAAGAGGGATGCCCAGCTAGGCCCCAGCCACCCCTGCCAGGTCCACTATGGCACCAGACAGGTGAATGCAAGAGTCAGACACCATTTTTTTTAAGTAAAAACCAAAACCAAACCAAACCAAACAAAAAAACTCACTAATTCTAGTCCAGACTTCAGGGTGTGACAATGACAAATTTGTATTTGGAGTTGGCTAACTTTTCATGATCTGCTACAAAGCCATAAGTAACTGAAATAACTGGTAAAACACTTATTCATATTAACATAAAGGGAGAGAAGGGAAAAGTGGGTATGAGAAAGGGAGAGAGAGGGCTCTTATTTAATCTATAGCTCCACAATCATTACAGTAAGAAGGAAAGTTAAGCTCAGTAATTTGCACTAACTTGATCAAAGTCATGAAGTGAGAAAAGAATAACATAAGCTTTCTGTTGAATGTTTGCATGCAATTTCCAGTCCAGGATATGTAAAGGATACTGGAGGAGATTAGTGGTTGATAGGGCTCCCTGGAGGAAATACAGCTTGATTCAAGTCTTGAAAGAAAAGTAGACATTGAATAAGGACCATGAATTTAAGTCACCATGGAACACTCTTCATTTCATATATATATTAAAGTGGGAAATATAAATTTAAAAGTGAAATGTTACCATTTCCTACCACTCCCTTCTGCTAGCCATTTGATACCCTTTGAGTGTCAATGACATTTAAAAGAATTGACCATGATTTATCATTCTGGCAGCAGTACTGAAGTAGTTTTGTTCTTTACAGATACTAAGGATCAGTGATCTAAGTATAGCTACTAAATTGTAGAGTCGGAAGTCAAACCCATATGCATTTGGCTCTAAACCTTGCATTATTTTCACTGCATTTTCTCTACAGGCAGGACTCTGATCTGTATTGGTTTTGGGCTACGTAGGGCTTGCAAAAATTCAGAAAAGCACATGCTTTTATTCCAAAGCAGATCTCTGAATTCTGCTTAGCATACTGGAAGGTTAGCACCCCACTCCTGAGAGATTATACAGAATTGAACCTGCACACTTTTCCTTAGAGTGGCTGCGTGTATCAGCAGTGACTGTAACAGCTAATCTGTGTGCTGTTAAGCAGGGTCTGGCTGAAGGGATCCTATGATGTCCCTCTCATCTTTCCAGTGAAGTCTGGATCCTTAAATAGATTCGCAGTTACCAAGGGGCAATCTTGTTTGCAGCTGTCCAAGTAGTTGATAACATCTTTATGAAGATAAAGGGAGGACATGGTCAGGTTAAATTAGATCAATTTCAGCCTGCCTTGTTTAATAAGAACGTGTTTCTTAACATATCTAGTACTGTGCCAGGCACTTAATGGGCACTCAGTTGGTACTAGTACCTCTTGTTTCAAGTGGGAGACTAATATGAAAAGTACGTAGGTGTTCTTTAAAAGAGTTATACAGCAGGGGCAAGTGATAAAAGAAAATAACACATGGAAACTCAGATAGGTAGTGATAAAAGGAAAAAAAAACACGAAGTTAAGTGAACATAGTTTGCTTGGAATAGCAACTCTGTCGGTTTAATGGCTTATTCTCTTTTCTCTTTACACACACATACACACATACTCATACACACAGACATGCAGTGGGCGTATCACAAGAGTTACTAAGCAGTGTTCCAGGCACACAATCTACATTGATAAAGATCCAGGACCTGGTGGGGATGATGTTATGTAGAATGGATTAATACAATATGACAGGTCTTATGGTCAGTTTAAACATTAAAACACTAGAAAGTTACAAATTTGTGCAATGAAGCGGCCTGGAAAAAAATAAATGAAAATCTACAATTCAGAAAAGGCGTAGGCTGTGAGCCCCCACGTCTCAGGACACAATGCAGAACTCATCTAAAGAGTTCTAAAGCTTCTGTAGCAAAGCAGACAGTCAACAAAGTGAAATGCAACCAACAGAACTAGAGAACATTTCTGCACACTATACAACCATTAGCGTGCTAATATGCAAGATTTACAAAGAGCTTCAGAAACCCAACAACTATGAAACAAACAGCCCTGTGAAGAAATGAGCAAAGGAAATAAAGGTTTTTCAAAAGAAGAAATTCAAATGGCTAATAGACATGTAAAAAAAAATAGACTGCCTAGCTCTCAGGGAAATACAAATGAAAACCACACTGAGGTTCTGCCTAACTCCGGTGAGATTGGCTTACATTCAGAACTGTAATAACAGCACTAGCTGGCCTGGATGTGGGGAGAGTTACCATCATTCAGTCTTGGTAGGAGTATAGGCTAGTACAACCACTATGAGAGTCAGTATGGAGAGTGCTAAGAGAACTAAAAATTGACCTGCCATATGACCTAGCTATCCCAACAACTGTGAGTAAATCCAAAGGAAATGAAATCTACATGTGATAAAGAGATCTGTAATCCTATATTTACAGCAGCACCTTCTACAACAGAAAAGACATGGAACCAACCCAGACTCCTATCAAAAGAGGAGCAGATAAAGAAACCAGTAGATCAACTCCATGGAATACTACTCAGCCATTAAAAAGAATGAAATTCTACCATTTGCAACCAAATGGTCCCAGCTGAAGGCCATTATGCTCAATGAAATAAATCAATCCCAAAAGGACAAATATCAAATGTTATTTCTGATATAAAGCAACCTTCATGCAAAATGAAGATGAATAGCCCTTTCAACACTATTTTTGCTATGTCTCAGGGGGTTTGATACTTTTGTTTTTATTTTCATTCATTCAATAAGTTCTTATTTTCTTACTCATTTAAAGAAAATACCATAAAAACAAGCTAATGCCTCTTACTGGAGAAACTCAGCTGATGCTAAACGAACTTCTTTGCCAAGCCTTTCTACTGGGATAAATCTCTTTATTCTATATCTCTATATCTATATATAGATACATATATAAGTCACCATGGAAGTAGCCACCATATATATATATATATATATATATATATACACACACACACACATACATATATATATATAGTCTCATTGTTTTGGTTCTTACAAAAACCAGACTCTTTATGTCAATCTGAAGGCTTACCAGCTCATTATTATTTGAAAATTCTACATTCAAATAGAAATGAAGAAGAGAGGACAAAATGATAATATAATGAGGTCTCTGAAATTATGTTAAATTATATATGCCTCTAAAAAGAGAAGAAAATGATTTAAAATTAATTTCTACCTGAAATGCCCAGGGTAGAATTCAGAGTGGCACATCACAGAATGTACTGGAGCAAATGATCCCATGTTGAAGCTAACTTTATCTTTCTTCAGTCACTTCAGTAGGCTGCAAGAAATACTTTACATATTGCCTTATAAATGAGTACAAGTCTTTGAAAGTGTGAACTTCACTATGTCTTGCCTTTTTTTTTTTTTTTGGAACATAAAACCTATGTATCAAGTAGTTAGGGAGAAAATGTCTTTATGCCATTCTTTAACAACAGACCCATGAATAAGTTTGGAATAAAATGAAGACATTTCCTTTCAAGGCCAGTTCATCAGTTTTTATCACAGAGACAAGGCTTTCAGCAACCATCAGCTTCTCATTTACTAATAATTAGCTTCACTGAATCTTTCCGTATGTGATTATCACAAAATATTTTCCAGGATTCAGCCTGATCTATCTAGGATTGTTTCTCTTTTCATGAGCCATCTAGGTTATAACCTGAGTTTCTGGAAATGCAATTGCCGCCTCGTTGTTATCATCAGTTCAGCTCATCTCTGCCACCCTTTGAATCATTTACCTTTAAGTCGTTTGTGAAATGTTCTTTTCTGTTTTCATTTTATATTTTTCTATTTTAGCTTAAGCATAACTATCGTTGCTTATCCAATTTAATAAACACTAGCTGAAAAACAGGCTTTTCCCCCAGTGTGACACAGTTTCTTCCTTAATAAATTTAAGATAAGCAATGTTTCACTGTGGATGGATGATACGACATTGCTGTAATTTGCTAGTCTGACTGACTGACCTGAACCCCCTGTGTGGTTTTTTTTTTATAAAACGCTAACATTTCAGGGAGGAATTTGGGGTAACCATTTAACATAGCCCTTTGGATGCCGGTTGGGGTACCTGCATCTTACATTGCAGTGCCTGGGCTGAAGTACCAGTTCCTATTCTAAAGTTCTGCTGCCACTCAGGGAGATAGCAGGTGAGTCGCTGCCACCTGTGTGGGAGAGCCAGTTTGAGCTCTGGTCATCTGGCCTAAGCCAGGCTTTGTGGGCATTTGAGGAATGAAGAAGCACGCATCTACTTCTGTGTCTCTTCCTTTCAAATGAAAAAAAAATCTAAAGGAGATCAGAATTCTATATTCTTTATGAAACACATGGCCCAAAACTGAATCAACTAAAAAAATGTAGCTTTGAATGCCAAAAAGCTACATTGTAAAGGGATTGCAGCAACAATGTCATAATCATGCGCATCATGTAAGTTATGAGTGTTCATTCTATAACCGTTAGGAGAAAATGACTTCAAGCAAACTGCTTGTTGAATTAATTACTAGAGATGAGCTTTCAAGGTGACACCAGGAAAGAAGGTACTTGTTCATTTCCTGTCTCAGAGCCTTCACACTTGTGGTCTGGTTAGAACTTTGCTTTCCCACGGGTCTCCTCAGTTCTAGATAAGCTTCTTCAAAGAACCCTGTGTCAGTATGTGCTCATGATCCTTCTCATTCTCTCTCTGTCTGTCTGTTCCTCTTTCTGTGGAGTATTTCACAACAATTTGCTGAAAGAAGGGAAAAAAAATGAATGGGGACATGAATCAACAAACGAATGAAAGCAAGGCAAAGAGGGAAGTGATTTTCTGCTGGCATCCGCACTTCTGCATCTTGGGGAAGAGGCACTGAGGTGGGATTCAAGGCGTGCTTTCTGGATGCTCAGTCATCTGAACTGCAAAAATGAGTCGATCCCAGAGTGTCAAGCAAAGTGCAACACAGGTCTAGTTTCACATTTTATGTAACGCAAGTATGTTAATGTATATAATTTTCATTATGTCCTAATTAATTGATTCAACAAATTTAAAGGCCTGTCATGTTATTTCTTTGATTTCATCCTTCTCAATATTTTCATCACAATTTATTTATAGATTTCTTGGAGAATCTTATTTTTTATCTGCATTAATTTTTTAATCTAATTTTCTCTTACTGACTATACTTTCTTTAGGTGTTTATCTTACTGTTCATAGTATGGTATTTTCAATTATGGAAAAGATGCTTATTAAATAAATGTATAGTTTTCTTTAAAGTACAGCCACCCACTATATAATGCCTTTGTCAATGACACACTGTCATACAAGTTGTCCCATATGATTATATCACCTAGTGACATCATAGCTTTAAGTACATAGCTATGTGAGTACACTTTATGATGTGGACAGACCATGAAGTCACCTTACCCAGCAATTTATAGAATCTATTTCTATTTTAAGTGATGTATGACTGTAATTGTTTTCTTCAATAGCCTTTTCTAAATAACTCCTTTAATGCACTACTATTTCTTCTAATTATCTTTAATAGTTATACTCCTAGTCTGTTTTTCTCTTTTCCCAATCTCAAAAATCTCATTGCAACTTAGCATTCTGTTGGATCTAAGGGAAAGTGTCTTGATGAGGGTATGCGAGGCTGAAGCCGACTACAGTCCTTGAACCAAGTCTAAGGCAGTAGAACAGAACCGCAGTGGACGTACAACAAGCAGCTAAGAACCCAGCTTAGTTCTAGCTAACCCTTACTGTTGTGTGTCCTTACATCACCCCCAGCCAGTTATATGGGAGCCTTGTTTTCTTAATTTCTTAAATCAGAGAGCACTCATGCTTCATTTATGGAGTAAGTATCACTGCAGCATTTGTTACAGGCAAGATGACATGGATATTGAAGATATAAATCAAGCAAGATCTCTGTTTCCAAGAACTTATAGTCTAGGGAAGGCACATAACAAATGACAATAACTAGTCAGCAAGTTAAACAAACAAGCAAGTTATTGTGATTTAATGACAAATATCATGAGGAAAACAAATATAACAATATATGGTAGAAAGTGTTGGAGGCTATGAGATTCTGTTTTAAATTTAGGTGGTCATTGTGGATTTCTTTGAACAGGTAATATTTTGAGCTGAGATGAATGAAGGAAAAATTTGACAGAACAGTCCAAAGAGAATTGCCAAGTTTAAGGTATCTTGGGTAACATACACATGAAGGGGGTGGGGAAGAAAAACCAATGTAAGAGGACTGTGGTATAACATTCACTTTTTTTTTTTTAATTTTATTGTTGTTTACATTGTATTATGTGGTGCAGTTTTATAGGCGCTGGGGATTCCCCCCACCCCTCCCATACCCCTCCCCCCATGGTGGATTCCTCCATCTTGTTGCATAACCATAGTTCAAGTTCAGTTGAGATTCATTCCTTGCAAACACATGCCTAGCATAAAGTTCAGCGTCTTAAAGACTACCCAGGGGATAAGTCCTCACTTTGCATTTGCCAGGATCCCATATGGGTACTGGTTCATGTCCCAGAAGCCCAGCTTCACATTTAACTCCCTGATTATGGCCAGGAAAAGCAGTAGAGAATGGCTCAAGACCTTGGGACCCTGTACCTATGTGGGAGACCAAGAAGCAGTTCCTGGCTCGTGGCTTCACGATTGCTTAGCTCCTGCTGTTGCAACCACTTTGGGAGTGAATTAGTGGATGAAGCTCTTCCTCCGTGTCTCTCCTCCTCTCTCTATATCTGACTTTCCAATTATAAATAAAAAAGGATCACCCTGATTAATGCAGAAAAGAGGTTGGGGTAGTGAAAAGGCAACTGTGTATGTCTGGGTATAAGGATGAGGAAAGCTTGAGGTTTGGAGATTAGTGATTTAGGAAGTAATTTGTAGAGTGAGCCAGGAAGATGTGTGAGCAGAGGGGAGGAGAGGAGTGAGGGTATCTCAGGGTTGGCCTTAGCAGAAGCAGAGGCTGAGACAGTTTCATGGGCAAATGATTTATTGGTGGAAATGTTCCCACAAGTAACTGTGTAGAGAGTGATGAAAAATTATTCAGGTCGGCAAAGGGAAAAGCAAGTAAGGGTGTGATTGTAGAGGAAGTCTAGGAGAAAGAAACTTCTGCTCAATCCTGCAGGGCAATTCCTGAGAGAAGTGATGCTTGGCAATCTGTCCTGGCCTGACAAAGAAATGGGGCCTCCACACAGTCACACCAGTCAGTCATTAACTCAAGTTCATTGCAGAGAGGCCCCAACTTCAGGGCCAGCTTTATGAGGATTTTAGCAGAGTGGTTCCAGTAGCCTTTGTGTCTCCCCAGGGGAGTCATAGGTAGAAATACTGGCAGTCAATCTTGAATGCAAAAAAAATGGAAACAGGTGTCTCAAAGGGATTGGGGCAAGGCATCAGCTGTTCTCCTTACAGCCACATGTAACAGCTGCTCAGTGTGGTTGGCTGATGAGCTATGTTTAATGAGCTTCTTGAATCCAAATCATCCCTTTAACAAAATCTCCACTGGACTCTGATATATAAGAACATTTTCAAAGCACTGATACACAATAGCTTCCCTGGTGGTTTGTTGCGATGGATCAGATGACATGGTGTAAATTATCATGGAAAAAAGGATCACTTTGTTATAATGATGGTGAAGATACAGATGATGTTCTTACTGCATCTAGCATATCCAGTTGCTTTTGTTATAATAGTTTATCTGCTAGCTTCTGCTATATATGTCTATATCTACATCTTCTATATCTCGGTCATGTTGCTATTGGAATTTTAGACAAGGTGATTAGTTTTGTGGTTGTTGTCCAGGCTTTCCTACACATTTTGGAACCTTTATCATCTCTGAGCATGAAATAACAGCACTGCCACTTTCAGTAACAGCTAATAATCATCCCACAAGTTTTTTAACATTTCTGGAGGAAGATCTGGTACTCTGGCTTAGCAGAGTAAGCTGTCATCTTCTGCAGTGAATTCATCTATGAGCACCGGTTCAAGTCCTGCCTGCTCTGTGTTCAATCTAGCTCCCTGATGACGCACCTGGGAGACCCAGAAGAAGCTCCTGGCTCTGGGCTTTGGCCTGGACCAACTGTAGCCATTACGGCCATTTGGGGAGTGAACCGGTGAACCATGATTCTCTCTTTTTCCATGCCTGCTTTCCCTCCTCTATCTTTCCCACTTCGCATGTTTTCTTCACTTCCCTCCTCGCCCCCTCTCTCTAACTATGCATTGGAAATAAATAAAATGAAACTTAAAAACTAAACACAATGCCCAGAGGAGTCCTTGTGTGCCCAGTGGCTACAGTGACACTCCTCAGCAGCAATATGATGTGTTACTTTAATTGTTTACCATTCTTTTTCTGAGTCATACAGTGCCCACTGCAGATGGACCTCTTAAGATACACTTATTAAATAATAAAGAACAAAAATGAACACCATTCAGTGTTTGATTATGCCAGTTCATTTTCACAGTGACTATGCTAGCAAGGTTATTATTAGGCTTACTGTAGGGAAGGGCACTGATGCTAGGGGAGCCGAAATATACTGTCCCACGTCATAGCAGAGCTGAGACGAAATCTGCTTTGGCCTAAGTCTAGGTTCGTGCTCTCTGACACTCACAGAACTGTCTGAATAAATAAAGGATTCAAGAAGTGAACAGGTTCATCTCTGTGAATGCTGTCAGTTGGTATACTAAAACAGAAGAGGAGTTAATTTCCAGAAGGTAAATCACAGCCCATAAAACATTCACACTTCAAACACATTTTCACTGTTCGTGGAGTTAGTTTCCCTGCATAAACAGTGATCAGGGAGCACGGCAGGGATTACAGCCAGTCATTGCCGCCTTCTCTGAGGTTGAAGAGAACAGCCCTCTTGGCAAGCTCTCAGGCAAAGTGGAAGTGCAGATTCCTTGGAATTGCGGTTCTCAATGAATGAGTGTAATTTTTTTCTCCCAGCACAAAGATCCCGTAACTTATGCTATCTGTCTCACTTTATCCATTTCTACAAAATTGGTACTTAGCTCATATTTTCCTAGATATTGGCATTTTAAGAGGTGCATTTATGTTCATTAACCTTATACCAATTAAAAATCTCATTTTTCACATTTTACTGTTTGTAAAGTTTTGTTAAATTTTGATACCCCATCCTCCTGAGGTCAGAAGGTATTTTCTCAATCACCTGGTAGAGAAGTTGCAATTTTATTGTTCTCTGGTGACAGTGTTAGAAAAGCAGTGGTATCAGAGCACAGGTTAAAATTTCAGCTGCTTTTGTTCAGAAGAAGCAAGACAATGCTGCAATGCAATGATCGCACAGTTCTTGTGCATGTAAGAATGGGGGAAATAAAAATAGGAGATAGGTAGCAGATTTAAATTTAGTATGAGGGTACCTTGAAACACGTGTGGCAAGGACTTTTTAAAAAATGATTTCTGTGCATGAAAGGCAAAATGACAGAGTGAAAAAGGGAGAGATACATTTATGCTGGTTTACTCCTCAAATGCCTGTTAATGCTGGGCCATAACAGGTAAAAAATGAAGACTAGGAATTAGGAATTCCTAGGAATTTCATCCAGTTGTCCCTTATGTGTAGCATGGATTAACATAATCGGGATAGCATCTGTTGTCATTCAGGTATACTACCAGGAACCTAGATGGAAAGCAGAGTAGCCAAGACTTGACCTGACACGTAGATATGTTAACCTGGTGTCCAAAATGGTGGTAGAATACATTGCACCACAGTGTTCACTCCTGAATTTCAACATTCTACACCAATTTAAATCTGCATTGTAATAATTTTCTATAAACTTTTGCAAGCACTGAGCCCATTTGCAGTCCTCAGTAGCTACGAATTTGTCCCACAGCTCTATGCTTTGTGGGAGTTTAGTTCTTTTGAGATTCAACAACAGTACTGTATGTTGCTAGTAAATAGACTGTCCCATTTCCTTGCTGAGTGATATTCTTTCATTCTGAGTCCTATCGCCATTTGATTTTGCATTTTCTAAGTTATGGAATTTGGGTTGCTTCCAGTTTTACAAAATTACTATAAATACCTGCAGAATATGCTCTCTGTGTGATATTAAATTTTGAACAGAAATCTTCCAAAGATGATTTTTGCTTCATTTTGAAAAGCATCTAGTATTAAGCAGTGTCTTTTCTTTTCTTTTTTTGTCCAAATTCAAGACAGATGACAAGGTAATTGTGTTTTGGTCAGCAGGGTTGAGCAAAATGGATAGTCCACTTAAGTAAGACAAAGCTGTTGAATGAATATTGATTATATCTCTTCTGCTTGTATTTTGAGATGAAATCAACCAATGGGGAAAAAGAGATCCATTTACTTAGTAAATGTATCCATTTAATAAATATACAAAGGATGATTCACTTAAGCCTCAGCAACATGAATTAGGTCTTAATAGATCTTTTATTTATTCTATGAGGATATTGAGGAGCACAGATGTCAAACAACTTGTCCAAGTCACATATCTAGTAAGTGGTAAATACGAGATACTGGCTCAGAAAGTCTGGCAACAGTCCATGCACGTAAGCCATCTGCTGCATTGCTGTCAGTGCGTGTGCTATTCAAACACCGAAGAACACAGACCTGGAAGTAGCTGACTTGGCTTTGAAAATCACAAGCCAGGAGAAATACTCGAGGACTCTGTGTCCTGGGCATAGATCAGGGGTACTGCTGGTAGTTTTAAATCTATGCCATTAAATCCTAAGCTTATTCTTTTGATACCCCCTGCCAACAAAATTAGGGAATAAATGGGCTTGCAGTCCTGCAAAAGCAGTTGTTGTTACCCACATTGCTGTGTCTGGATTCAGAGAGCCGTTGGGCTCTGATGACAGAGATGGGAACTGGAAATTAGGCTGGGTGCTATAATGGTCATGCTCTTTAGAACATACACCTAGCATGATAATTTTTCTTTGAATGTTCTGTGAAGTCACTGTTCAGTTGAAACATATTAGTGAAATAGGAAAATTTGTAACATGTTCATGAATTTAGATACCTACACAGAAAAACTTTCTTATCTTTTGGCACCTGTAAATGGGTTATCTATTTGGTTTTATGAGCAAAACTTTGACCTTTACCTGTCAGATGGTGAATCAATGTGATGGAAAGGCTCAGGGCTCTTACATGAATACAAAAGTCCTATAAGTTGACTTATCCACTAGATGTAAAGAAGGGTGTGTTTCTCAGATCATAGGCAGAATCTTTGACTGGAATAGAGAAAGATCTGCATTGTATAATTTTTGTGTAGTTTGCAGCTAGATCTGTTACCTACTCACTAGTGTTTTACATTATCTACATTTAGTGCAAAAGTCACATTTTAATTCTATTTCTAAATTGCATTTGTTTATATGTTTTCTCTAATAGAAAAACAGAATTTTCTTTTTTTTTTCTTTTATCATGGGGAGATTATCAAGTTAGCAGCTACAGGTCGGAAGTGGTGACTGAAATTGGACAGCTGATGCTGAGTTTTCCATTTTAGAAAACCCTCTTAACTTTCCAAAAGTTCCCATCAGACAATCTGTAGAAGTTGCCGCATTTCTACTTTGCAGGGAGACTGGCTTACAAGAGCCGTGCCTCACAGAAGACAATTGTGTGTCTCCTTCTAATACAGATGGTAAAGAATGGCAGGGGGAATAGAGTAGATGCTCAAAAGCAGTGCACTCATTATTCTTTAGCCTGAGGGTATCATACACTTAAAAAGTGGAGTTTAAGCTTTTGTGTGCTGTTGACATGTTAAGACAATCAAGTCAGTGTTGCTGTCAGTTACTTTGCCCAATGTCATACTTTTTGACACGTGTCTACATTGATGGCAGTGAAGCTCATTGCATGTGGCCTTAACTTCATTTCTGACCTCAGTTCATTCTTATCTAAGGACAGATCACTCAACCTATAGAACACACCTTTCAAGCAGGGAGTGTTTGAGAACTAGGAAAGCAAAAGGAAGCAGTGAAAGTAAATAAAAGCCATCGATTAAGTAGATTTCGCCAGAGTGCTTTGATCCCCATTAAGAGCCTTTCAAATAAAAAAAAAATCTTTAAAGAAAATAAAAGAGGGACAGGCCAGTATCAAGGGTTAGCAAGCTAATCCTTCAGCTGTAGCACTAGGGCATCTAATATGGGTGCTGCTTTATGTCCCTGCTGTTCCACTTCTGATCCAGCTCCCTGTTTATGACCTGGGAAACGAGCAGAGAAGGTCCATGTCCCTGGGCCCGGGTATCCAAATGGGAGCTGGGGAAGCTCCTGGCTCCTGGCTCCCTGCTGTGGATCAGCTCAGCTTTGGCACTGTGGTCATTTGGGGAGTGAACCAGGGGATACAGAATCTCCTTCTTGCTCTCTGTCTCTTCTGTGCCTTTCCGGAAAAATAAAGTAAACCTTTAAAAAAACAATTAGAGAATGTTATTCAGGCAAAGTCAAGTCTGCCAAATTAAAGCTAGTTTAGACTTTATTTATTTAGCCCCTGCATCTAGGATTTGAATATCTGGCTGAATAACATTTCCTATTTTTTTTAAATTCATTTATTTTTAAGTGGAAAGTCAGAAATACAGAGAAGAGGAGAGACAGAGGAGAAGAGGAGAAGAGACAGAGGGAAGATTCTCTTCCCAGTGGCCACAACGTCTGGAGCTGAGCCAATCTGAAGCCACGAACCAGGACCTGTTTTGGGTCTCCTACATGGTTGCAGAGTTCCAAGGATTTGGGTCATTCTCCATTGCTTTCCCAGGTCAAAGCAGGGAGCTGGATGGGAAACAGGGCTGCTGGGATTAGAACCAGTGCCCATATGGGATCCTGGCATATACAAAGTAAGGAATTTAGCCGCTAAGCTAGCATGGTGGGCCCACATTTCCTATTTTGAAAGATTTATTTTTATTGGAAAACAGAGTTACAGAGAAAGAGAAGGAGAAACAAAGATAGATATCTTCCATCTGTTGGTTCACTGCTTGTATGGTTACTATAGCCGGTGCTGGTCTAAGCTGAATGTGCACAAGAACTGGGAGTGTCTTCCTTGTCTGCCATGTGGGTGCAGATCCAAGCTTTGGGTCAACCTTTGCTGCTCTCTCAGGCCATTTGCTAGGAGCAGGATGGGAAGTAGAGAAGTGGGGATAAAAATCAACTCCTATAAAGGAGATTGATTTTATGGAAAGCAGCCTTGTCCATTATACCACAATGCTGGCCCCTACATATTATTTTTTGAATTTATATATTATTTACCACTGTAAAATTGTATCTAGGTATAATTTCTTATCATAATGTTAGCAGGCTTCACAATTTCTCTCAATGTGAACCTAACAATTTCTATTTTTGTGTTATTTCCTACATTTGAGATCAGTGGCACTATGTGAAATGTGGCATCTCTAAAGATATTCATATTCTGGACCTGATGCTATAACCTAGTGGCTAAATCCTCTCCTTGCACATGCCAGGATCCCATATAAGTGCCTTTCCTAATCCCAGCAGCCCCACTTCCCATCTAGCTCCCTGCTTGTGGCCTGAGAAAGCAGACAAGGATGGCCCAAAGCCTTAGGACTCCGCACCTATGTGGGAGACCAGGAAGAGGTTCCTGGCTCCTGACTTTGGATTGGCTCAGCTCCAGCCATTGCGGTCGCTTGGGGAGTGAATCAGCGGATGGAAAATCCTCCTTTCTATCTCTCCTCCTCTCTGTATATCTGACTTTCCAATAAAAATCTTTAAAAAAGACTAAAATTCTAAAAGTTTATGTTTGATAAAATGTATGATAAAAAATGTACTCATATAACTTGGCAAAATCAGAAGCTTTTCTTCATTGATTATTTTTCTTCAAATGTTTAGAGCAGCCTATGTACCAAATAGCTAAAAAACAGAATAAAACAAGCCTATAGTTAAGTTTTTGGCCTTCCTTCTAGATCTGGTTTTATTTTATAGAAAAAATTTGTGTGTGGGTGTTAAAAAAAAAAAACTATTGTTGTGCTTCATTTAATTTGTAAATAATTATAGATGTTTTCTCGGAACGCAATTAGAATTATTATAAGATAAAACTATATGATGAGTATTTCTAAAACCAGGACTCCTGGGCCAGCTTTTTATGTAGTATAGCTTTATATAATACATTAAAAATTTATACGCTTCCTTGATGTGTCCTTATGACTGAAATTACTTTTCTGAAGGAGATTAGGTACCACCCAGCACTCATATGAGAAAACATACTGGCACAATATGTTCAGTGAAAAGAAATGGGCTTAAAAGAAAGATCAAGCAAGGTGTGGAAGCAAGATTTATCAGCTACTATCAAATCAGCTACTATAGGTAGGTCTCTTGTAGAATACCTGGGAGAATAGAAATTATAACAGAAGTCGAAAAAAATCCTGCCTTACACATATCTGACAGATAAGAGGTATTTTTTAACTATTATCGATTAAAAAAAATATACATGCTTCCCTGAGTTTAATGACTCATATTAAAATAATTTTCTTCATATATAACTCTAAATTTCATTACTTTTCATGATTGGATATTTACAGTGTTTGAATTTTTCAGTATTATCCAACACAATGACAAAAGCAAACAAAATAGAACAAAACTGAATAACATACCATCATATATCAAGGTTACTATACAGCTATAATAAGCAAGCAGTTTGTATGGGCAAAAGCAAGAACAAGCACATGGACTCAAATTGGAAGACCCAGATATCGACCCACATAGTCAACTGATTTTGTTGAAGAAGCAAAGGTGAACAAATAATAGACCTAAATGCTTAACATAAAACTGTAAAACTCCTACAGGGTAACATAGGAACTAATCTAGATGACGTAAAGTTTGGCAGTGACTTTTAAGATAGAATACAAAAGGTGTGATCCAAGAAACACATCCTTGATAAGCCACATTCCATTAAAAGGAAAAACCTCTGCTCTGGAAAGCTTTATCAATGAAAAAGTGAAGAGACAAGCCACAGACTAGAAGAAAATGTTTTCAAAAGGCACATTTGATAAGAATGTTATCCAAAATATACAGAGAGCTCCTTTCTTTTTAAAGAGTTACTTATTTTTATTGGGAAGTCAGATATACAGATAGGATGAGAGACAGAGGGGAAGATCTTTCTATTGATTCACTCCCCGAGTGGCTGCAATGGCTGGAGCTGAGCCAATCTGTAGCCAGGAACCTCCTCCAGGTTTCCCTCATGGGTGCAGGATCCCAAGGCCTTGAGCCATCCTCAACTGCTTTCCCAGGCCACAAAGAGGGAGCTGGATGGGAAGCAGCGCCTCCAGAACATGAACTGCAACCCACATGGGATCCTGGTGCATGCAACACAAAGACTGTAGCTGCTAGGCTACTGCACCAGGCTCTATAAGGTGTCTTAAAGTCTTTGTGTTCTTAGTTGAGTTGGCTAACTCTCAGAGTAGTTTTCAGGATTGGGGAGACACCAGGTGCCCTGAACAGCTAGGTAGTTGGTGGTGCTGATCTTGCCAGAACCTGCTGGCTGTTAGGTCTGAGGGGCATCTGGACCTATTTTGAGTTGTAAGATGCCAAAGTTGGTATTATTTCCTATGTGGAACCAGTGCAATGCACTGAGCTCAGTGAGTTTGCTCCTAGCTCAGTGCATGTGCCAGCTCACTTCCCTGCAGTCTCAAAGCCTTTGCCGCACTATACAAAATGGCACCTGATGTGCCACTGTGGAGTTCTGGATCTGCTGGCCGTTAGATCTTGGGGCTACCTGGACCTATTGGGAGGAATCTGTGGGATGCCATGTTGCTGCAATTCACTGAGCCAGAAATGAGTTCACTCCCGGCTTAGTGCATGCACATTTCTGTCCCATAGCCTTTGCCTCTCTACACAAGATGGTGCCAGATTTGGCTCAACTTGGGATTTGGGCTTTGAAATCCACCCTGTTCCTGTGCCACCTGTTTGGGATCTGCTGCTTTGTCTCTGCTCCTGGTCAACTCAAACGAACCAGCTGAATGGGCAGTTCTTTGGGTTCACCTCCTGAGTTCCCAATGAACTCCCCTTCCCACCTGGTTGCTGGTAGAGTTCTGACCACTGGTGCAGCTCAGATTGCTGCAGGCTGAATGTTGCTGGAATGTCTGGTCACTGCCACACTGCCCCATTGCTTCTGCTGCTTTCCTGTGTCCATCAGTACACAGGTACCCTGTTGGTCTCTCCTCTCCTATTTCCTGGAATGTTCCCTTTCTGTTTCACCCTGGCTAATATTTCTCCATCTGTTTAAATGTGTCCTCACCCTATTCACATATTGATTCTCCAAAAATGAAACTTTTCTATGGGATACAGTAGTGGGGAGCACATATCCTTACACATTTGCTCAAACACACAGAATGCAGAACAACCTTGAGTGATCAGCATTGAAACTATGACTTTGGGCAATAACAATGGGTTACTATATGTCTATGTATGGTAATGAACAGAATTTTGATATGGTATATAGATAATCATGGTAGCTTCTTGCATGTAAGCATGTGGGGACTGTACAAGATCTTGCTATCTTCGTGTCAATTTTATGACTAATCTAAAATTCTATTATGAATAAAATCCTTAAAATATGAGAAATGTCTCTTTTGGAGTTATGTGTGTGATTTCCAGAAATGAAATTACTGGTTAAAATGTTGTGTTGTTATGGTTCAGTACTTTATAAAGTTGCCATCAATTTACTGTCTGTTTTGATAATTAATGAATAATTTTAAAATTGTTCATTAATTTCACATTTACGTGGAAATAGAGAAAATCATAATGCAACTATATCCATCATTCTCCTTCAACAACCAATGATTATTGGCCAAAATTATTATTATTTTTTAATTTATTTTTATTATGTTTTTTTTATTGGAAAGGCGGATATACAGAGAGGAGAGAGGAAGATCTTCCATCCGATGATTCACTCCCCAAGTGAGCACAATGGCCGATACTATGCTGATCCGAAGCCAGGAGCCTCTTCCAGGTCTCCCACGTGGGTCAGGGTCCCAAAGCTTTGGGCTGTCCTCGACTGCTTTCCCAGGCCACAGGCAGGGAGCTGGAAGGGAAGAGGGGCTGCCGGGATAGAACCGGCACCCATATGGGATCCCAGGCATTCAAGGCGAGGACTTAACCACTTGTGCCACCGTGCCAAGCCCGGCCAAAATTATTTTATCATTTGACTCCTCTCTCCTCGTCCTAGTTAATGTTAATGTATATCCCAATCTTACTATTATTTCATACATAGTTATTAAAAATATAAATACTTGGAAAAAACTTAAGTGTAAGTTTAAAGTCAAAAACTATATCTAAGGCACTCAGGAGAATAAAGAATTCTGAAAAAATTTAATCTTACAGTGCAAGCACAAAAGCTTTATAATTAAACAAGAAGATGGTTAGAATCTCTAAGACAACAATGTAACTGCACAGGATGATCCATGAGGATCTGTATTTAAAATACATATAAAGAGAAAAGGGAAAAGAGGACATTTAATCAAGGGCAGAGGGAAAGGAAAGATTCTAACTTGTAAGAATAATGTCAAGTAGGCTAAAATCAGAATGTATTGAGAATTGGAACAAAGGCTACCAGCAAACGAAAGACTTACAATCAGGTTGGCAGTTAAAAGAACAAAGAAGTAGGCTCAGTTTGTGGCAGTTGGTCTAATGATGAAAGGGGAAAAAGTAACTGGATAGATTTCCAGTTTCTTTTTTTTTTCTTCTTTTTTAACTTTTACATTTTCAACTACTAGTAGTAGTCTTCTTCACAGTAGAGCTTTAAAACGATTACAAGAGAAGTGACACAGTCAATCCAAACCTCACTCATGGAATAAACTTGATAACTTAAGTTCAAATGCGTTATATGTGGCAGACAATGCTTCAGAACCTCTATCAGTAATACTTTAGGAAATTGTAAGATTTTGGTAATAGTTCATAAGATACAAAGACAAACAAATGTTACTTCATTTTTCAAATCGATGACTAATCTGTAGTTGAATAGGCATGATGTTAATTCAGGAAAACATGGATCAGGCATATTTATTCAGGGAAATACCAGTCAGGAAGATTGAGTAGGAAGATTGTTTTTACATGAAATCACATTTGGTAAATATTGAAAATTTCCTGTGTTTTGGTAAACATATTAAGCCAAACCAATTTCCCAATTTTATTTAGTAAATATATTAGGCAAAAAATTTGTGTAGAATCTGAGTGCTATAGAAACTTACAAAAATATTCCTTAATAAATTTGTGAGTGATCTTTTCAAGGACAAAGGTAGATTTCCAACTTGTTGGACAATTCTACCGTATCAATAATTTAATGGACTCAGCTCTCTGCAGGCATTTATATTAGACATAAAAACTATTTTTTTCCCTCTATTCTAGTCTATTTTTATTAGGATTTTGGGTGAAGATAGAGAAGCAAGTTAATAAGAACACACAAAGCTGAGACAAATAGCCAATACATAAGATTCAAAAGAATATATGAAATGTAATGAGAATAAATGAAAACATCTTCAAAAGTAGTTGTAGAACCACAGGGGATGGCAGAACCAAATTATCAAGAGTTCCATAAAAAATACTCATACATCTAAATTTTTCAGTTGACAGAAAGTTCAATAACAGCCACGAAGGCATTGTGACTTCCAAACAATGTGATGGAACTTTAAGGTGAGCAAAATAGGGTGTTCGGGGTAAGGGTGGTATGAGAGTTAGGGGATCAGAGTTATGGAAAGCTGCAATACGCTCTGTGTCCATATACAAAGTGCTGTACTTACTGTAACTCTTTCCATTGACAACAAAGCCCCGCACCACCTGGTCAGCACTGGACTGTGGTCACTTTGCAATCTAGTTTAGTGTTTGTCAACCACACTGCCTAACATCGTTCTCCTGAAGTGCATTCTATCTGCCACCACATGAATTGAGGGACTTTCTGCTAAGCTTCCCTTCTGCCAGGGAACAAGTTTCATCAGGCCCACGTTGGGCTCACTCCTTTCCTTTCCTTGATTCAGCTTTGTGCAAATGCCATCTCCCTGCAAAGGCCATCCTGGCCCTGGCTCTCTTACAGAGCTAAGAAAGGTCCAAGAACCTTCCTCATCAGTATTGTTATGTTTTGTGCTTTACTTTTTAAATTAAAAAAAATTCTCAGATTTATGTTCAAGGCAAAAAGAGAAGGAGAAGTCAGGTCCATCTGCTGGTTCACTCCTCAAATGCCTACAACTTGCAGGTTGGGGCAGGCTGAAGTTGTGGGCTCAGAACTCGATCCATGCCTCCTATGGTGATGTGGGGGGCAGCTGCTTGAGGTATCACCTGCTGAGTTCCAAAGTTTGCAGGAAGCTGGGATAAGAAGGGGAGTTGTGACTTAAACCCAGGCACAATATGGGATGCAGGCATCTTAATCAATCACCAAATGCCCGTTTCAGTGTGCTTTACTTTTTCATAGCATTTACAAGAGACCTCTTAAAAAGAACTCACGGTAATGTTTATTATGAAAAACTACACTGACTTCAAAATATATTCACATAGCAATTATAAGAGTAAGAGATCTCTTTAAAAATTCATAGTAGTGTGCGTTATGAAAGACTGTTGATTTCAAAAAATTTTTCACATCAAAATCCACTTTTAATTTTTGTCTTTCATGAATTTTTGAAGTACTTGTATCTCAATACTGTTATTTTTTTCTGTTGTCCATTTCTGCTGCCAGGTACTTAGCATCCATAGTGTTAATAATGACCACGTGATAGTTACTACACACTGGGTACTAAACTGGATATTTCATAAATATAGCTTGCTATTACTATTTGATGCAAATCTTAAAATCCACTTAGAGTATGAGAAACTAAGGCATATGGAATGTATGTTATTTGCCACCAGGTCATAGAACTAGTAAATAGTAACTACATTTAAACCTAGAACAGCTGGCTCTGGATACTAAGGACTTGCCCACTACATGACAGGGTCTTATTGTGTGTACATGTTAATATCTCATCAGTTAACTAAATATAGCATTTATATAAGATAGTATACTGAAAAGTATATGTGTTTCAAATATATATGGCATTGCTTGTATATATAGTAAACATGCAATAAATGCTCATTTAAACAACATTTGTATTCAGTACTGGTAGGAACATTTCTAGAATACAATATTCAAAAATACTTAGGATTGGGCTCGGCAGCATGGCCTAGCAGCTAAAGTCCTCGCCTTGAACGTGCTGGGCGCCACTCTAATCCTGGCAGCTCCACTTTCTATCCAGCTCCCTGCTTGTGGCCTGGGAAAGCAGTGGAGGAGGGCCCAATGCTTTGGGATCCTGCACCTGTGTGGGAGACCTGGAGGAGGTTCCTGACTCCTGGCTCCAGATCAGCAAGCACCGGCCGTTGCGCTCACTTGGGGAGTGAATCATCGGTCGGAAGATCTTCCTCTCTCTCTCCTCCTCTCTGTATATGTGACTTTGTAATAAAAATAAACAAATCTGTATAAAAAATACTTAGAATTATTTGACATGTTAGAATATATCTATTAAAGAGTGTCCTAAATGAGAAGAGTTCTATAGCTGATATCATTAGAATTAGATTAAAGGTTTATAAAACTTAGGAATACTAGGCTAATGAAAAGTATTATGGGAAGCTCCTGGAATCTTTGAATGCTTCCAGAGGACAGAACAAAGACAAGTGAACATGAGTTATGAGAAATCATCTTTTTCTCATTTGATACAGATGTTTTTTTCATTAGGATTGCTGATCAAAGGGTCACAGGCAGCCTTATAGCATAGTGAACCGTGATCTCTCAGTATCTCAGCAAGGTTTAATAATCGTGGATGTTCTGTGACATGCTGCTCTAAGAAGGTTTGCTTTTATCGCTTTTACCTTAGATCTACTAGATTGCTAACTCACTTTGTTATCGCGGGTGTGTCTGTATCTTTCTGAAGTGTTCAGAAGTATTTTCAGGTTTAAAATCTTCAGAGTGAGTTAAGGAAGTGAGGGACGGACGAATAAAGGTTGCTAGCAGGGACTGTCTCCCCGGAGCCTCAGGACCATCTGAGAGGTAGATGTCAGTCTGAACTCATGCACAGATTGTGAATAATTTACTCAGATGAGTTACAGAGCCAGAAAAAGGTAGAGGTAAAGTTGATTGCAGGTCAGTTGGATTCAAAACCTGTGAGTGCACCACATTGCATTATTTATTTTATTTTCCTGTCTAGAAAAAAACCAAAATGCAATTACCAGTAGTGATTCCTCGACACTGTGGTAGTTTCAATGATAAGCTGACATGTTTTGGTTTCCTCAGTTACACTAATTAAATTCTGGCAGAAATTTTTTTTTACGCACAAGAGCTTAAAAATCCAGGCTGATAAATCACTCCTTTGAACGAACGAAATGCTGTGTTATCTCAGACATGTGTATCCTGAGTCGTATTTCCTTGTGTAGGATTGCCAGATGGAAACTCAACTTTTAAAGTCTGATAGTCTGAATTAAAATGATGAACATTTAGCATATGAAGTATGCCATTGGAAACAATGATGTGAGCCAGCCATGTGACCTTGATAGATGCCTAGAATATTGCTACTTGTCAGTTGTAATGGCCAATTCTGCTTGCTCATTCTTACCATGTGTTTTGTGCTTACAAATTCTCCTTTCTTTAACTCAAACTGTTGTACTAATTTTATCTAACTGTTCTTTATGCTTTTTGGTAAGCAAGTGCAATCTTCCCTCTGCCTTAGTAGAATTGTCTACTCTTTTATTTTTCTATTAAAAAACATCGTAATGTTGATTTGATATGTTTAGGGAGATGATAGCTCAGTTATTCCCCAAGGTGACCGGCTATATTTGATCAGGAGAGAAAGAAAATATATTTCTAATATTGTAGTGTTTAATGTATTGATTTTTGGTTGATATTTTATTTGATAAAAAAAGTTGAAAAGTTCATGTGAATTTCCAGGGATGTGGTATTTCCATTTATACCAACTCATTTCTCTCTCTTAGATTTATGAAAAATATATTTTATTTCTTTTGTTTTCTAAATCAAGAAATCAAGGTCACAAGCCAGATCTGATGCTTCAGTGATGTGATACACTATTGAGCATAGCAAAGATTAATCAAGAAATACATGAGGGTTGTGTTTCAATACATTAGTTCTATTACATCTAAGAATATTAGCAGTGAAGTAGGATATATGACATAAAACTGATATACTGTGAGTTTAGAAATTTGATTCAATGCATTATCAGGATTGGAAAGTTTTACCTTCTTAAAAGACATTTCTGTGACAAGGAAAGTCTGTCTTATTAAGAATAGATAATTTCTGAGGGTGGCTTTTGCTTACTTTGCTTTTATTTCTGCCTTATCTTTATTGGGTACTGTTCTCCAGTAACTCAAGATATTGCCAAACCCAACATTTCTTTTATAACAAATATGCCTTTGGTACAAAGGAACAGCTAGCTTTGATTCTATCTCATATGTGAGTATAGAAAAGTTAAGATTTGAAAAATGGCAAAAGCCTTGTTCAAGTTCAAGGTAATATATTACCATTGAAGTTAGGAATTGACTTCAGATAATATGGTACTTGTATCACTGGATCTGATCAAGGCCATTTCCGTTTATGTGCCTCCAGCTTTTAAACATTTGCTTATGTTTAAACTGTTTGCTAATGTTCATGTTGGTCAGTTCATTCATTCTTTGAACTGTTACTACCATATTTTTCCAAGTATTGAGATTTCGATAAATGTTCAACAAGGCACCCACTCTTCAGATTGAGAGGTTTCTGTATGTAGAATGAATGTGACTGTGCTAATTATTGGTCACATTGAAATGTATTTTAGATAGTTTCCCAATGACAGCCAGGAAGACGGGCTCCCATAAGGAGTCAGTAATGTCGCTATGAGGTTAGAACACATGGCTTTCCATTCCTGATCTGGGAGAGTCCAATGGCTGTTCCCAAAACATACTCTTCTATTTGGGTGCCTGAGAGAATAATTACAAGCAAAAGGAAGATATCACCACATCAAGTTCATGCAGTCACTTCCCACCAGCAGGGTGCATTTCAGAGGCATGCCATTTCAATAAATTCTGTGACTCTTGGACTTTATGTAAATCAAATCAAATTTTAAATTGTAAAACAAATTCAACCAGTTTCTAAAACTTGGAGAGAATTCATTGGAAGAAATTTAGTGTCAAGTTAAAAATATTTCTGAGTATGAAGCTGGATTCTATTAAAATTTTTCAGAAACATCAGATCATAAGATCATAGATGAGAGCAGGCACATGACTCTTCTGACACCAAATCACACACAAAAAAATGAGGAATATTCATTCAGAATAACAATCCCCAATTTATCATAGGAGTTCCATTTGCGTGACTATCAAAACATAAACCTCTACAATATTGAACAGGTAAAATCAGAGATAAAAACAATAGTAAAAAATATTAATTTTTTTAATAGAATGTAGGAACTGGATTGTGAGAAACCAGGGTGCCTTGCTAATCAGAGGTTGGCTGTGTGCCGCATGAAAGCTCTGTTCTTCCATGATTATAGAGTCAACTGAGGGCAAAACTAGGAAGAAACTAGACCACATGAATTTAAATTAATTTTTTATTAGGAATATTCACCCTCCAGTATTTTCTATGATGTGTATGAAATAAGATAAGTCCCTCCACCAACCAGAACAGCAAAGTGTAGGTTCTGGCATCTCAAGATTGTTTAGTGTATGTTAATGCCTCTTTAATGAACCTAAGAAAGCCATTAGAAAAGCAGAGGTCACTTTCAACACAGTCCTATTCAAATATTTTAGCAGAAATGCCAAGATACCATTTTACTGAAGATTTAGGCTACACACCACATTATTTTCATAAATTCTGATCCTTATGCATATCCTATGAGATCACAAAGGAACCATTCTCATTTTATGGATAAGAATAAAGGTGCTCTTATAACTTTTATAACTGATCTAAATAGGGACTAGGTGTCCCTTACTTGAATTTTTGTACAGTCTCCTCTCAGTGCCATACATGTATAGCACCACCTGGAAATGAAATATACAATGTCCTGTCCTCTTATTGGTCCTTTTGGCTGAACCTCCTATGGTGCGGAAGCTGAAACTTAGGTCCACCTTTTTTTTTTTTTTTTGCCTGTGCTTCCTTTTCAGCATAGCTCATTCATACTCATGGCTTTATCTACTTCCTCTAATTCACTACTTCTGAAAGTCATCCTGCCTGCCCATACCCGGTGCTCTAGACTCACGTGTTTAAATGCTTCTTTGACACCTGGTATGTTAGTCAGCGTCTCAGATAAGTGTAACAAGAGGCTTGTACATTCCTCTAAATCTGTTCCTTTCACATTTTCACCACCAATAGTGTAGAGGCCATTTGTTAATACTTTATTTCCTGCTTTGCTTCATTCTTGCATCCAATTCAAAACTAGGTCTTTCTCATATGCCTTATTAAAGTTATAAGTCAGTTTGGACTATCCTAAAATCTGCCAAGTTCAGTAAAAATTATGGTTCAATACAATCAACTGCTAAATACAAAAATGAAAATAGGCACGAGACAGCTGAATAGTATTCCATAGCCATTTCAAGGTGGATAGAAGCTGGTTGTATATAAACTAAAATTGAAATGTCAATGAAGTAGTTACAGGATGTGGTTAAGAACTTGCTTTTTCTAACATATCAGTCACTTAATATTATGTCAATTAACTCCATAATGTTGTAAACTATTGTTGATGTTATGTTATGGCTTTTCATTGGTCGGGATGATATTCTGCCAGCTATGCTTTCAGACCAGAGATGGTCTCCCCAAGAAACTGTTGAATTGAGCTGGACAATAAGATGCTGGACTCTATGCGTGGTACATGCTTGGAATGAAGGAATCATGACTGGATTTGAACTGTAATACCCTCTACTGAGCCATGTGTGAGCCATATGTGGGTATGGACGAGCCATGGCTGGGCTGAAACATCCAACAGCAAGAACCAAATTGGGTTGAAGGCCAGTCAGGAAAAGCCACTGTTCCTGCTATGACAGGAGGTGAACTGAGTAGGGCTGGTTCATGGACCCACTGGTATGTGCAAAATAGGGCATTAGGAGAGGTTCTGATGGAGGAGCCTGGGCAGCTCCTCTGGCAGGACACAGACCCAGCAGGTAAGCGCAAGAAACATGATAGGAAACAGCCCAGAACAGGCCATGGATAGTTACCCACTGGCATACATCTGGCATGGGTTGGGGCAAGACTAGGCTGAATCTGTTCACGTCATCCACTGGCAAATCCAGGCACCAGAACAGTGTGGGTCGAGCTGGGTTCAGTCGCAACAAAAACAGTGCACAATATGGAATGCCAAGGTGAGGTTGCTTGTACCAGAAGTGATCGCAGCACCCAACCAGCACTCGTGAGAACCAGGAAGGGAGGGGGTGGAGCTGGCAGGGGATTAATGGGTGGTTCCTTTGCTGGACAGCTACTCCCACTGGAGAGCATGAGCTGGGATGGGGGCAGACCAGACTACGCAGGGCTACAACAGCTGTATGACTCATGTGGACTAGATCAGGGAAAAGCCTGCTGGGTTGATCATTCCTACTGGTGCAAACAAAATTAGAATGGGTGAGGGTTGTTTGGGCTTAGCCACAGCATCAGCTGGCAGAAGCTGGCACTTGGTCTAGTTCTGTCAAGCCAAACCACAGAACTACCTGGAGAGTGCATAATCTGGGAGTGGGAGAGGCCTGGGAGGGAAATAGTGGGCTCATCCCTCTTGGGTTACCACTTCCATGGGAGGGCATAAAACCAGGACAGGGGCTGGGGTGGAATGGGGTGTGGGACAGACTGGACAAATGCTACACATACTGGCTAACCAGGGTAGGGGGCAGGCCTGGTGGGGGTTATTGTGGTCGCTCCAACTAGGCTGCAGCTCACACTTATTTATGCGAGGGCTGAGTACATTCTGGGCAAAACCAGGCTGGACTGCAACACCCATTGGTTCCAGTGGAAGTTGGGGCTGAAAACAGAATCAACCCAGCAATTGCAACCACCAGCTGATCAGGGCGATGGACTGAGCCAGGCCCTGTACTTGCTAGTCCATACAAGAATCTGGTCCGAGAACACCTCAGACAAAGTTTCTTTGGGGTTCTCCCCAGTCGAAATGCTGGACTCAGAACCCTAACCAAGAAAAGAGAGAAGACAGAACAGGTCCATCAACCATCTCAGCTATATGCTGGCAGCGAAATACAGGGAAAACAGAGACTTTATGATGGACTATGTCAATCGGTGGATTCTTCAAAGACCTCATAGTGCTTGGAGTGGCAAGATTGGCAGCGATTTATAACTGGTGAACTATCAAACCACTTGAGCAAGAACCTCAGAGCATGCCCTACATCTGGGACCTGGGGAGGGTGGGAAATTGGGTGGGGTTTCTCCCTTAATACCCCCCTTTAAACATGAAGGAAACAATATGGAAATAATACTCTTACCAACTTTCCTATAGCCCTTGAAACTTTTTACCCTAATTAACTATGTAAAGATTGTCAAAAATATAATAAAAAACAAAATTGTCAAAAAAAAAAAGAAAAACATCATCATTATATATTTTCCTTCAGATTCTTGCACTATTATTTAAGATTCTTGTGTTACTAATTTTATTTGGTTTTTCAATCATTGACTCTCAGTTCATTGTGAACGGCTTCTAGATGTGAGAAGGGAAGATTGCACTCTCCTTCCCCCAGCAAAAGCTATTCCCCGCTCCTGTAATAGGCCTTTCCCTGTCTCACCTGGAGAATTGTGCTAAGCAGAATCCGGTGTTGAAGAGCCAATGCAAGCCTAACACAGCTGTAGCTTGTAGCACAGGGACACACTTGGCTTTGATCAGAAAAGGGCTGTGCTTGCTCACTCTTGTTGCACAGCAGCAGGGCGGGGTGGGTTGCTATGGACCTGTGGTCGCCGTCCCTCACTCCTGTGAGTAAAGGTCAGTGTCTGTCAGAATTTCGAGGAGAGGGAAGTTCTTGGCAGTTAATGAACATCATGTGTAAGTCCCTCTGATATCCGTGATGTGAGAATGCAATATTTAGTTTTAAGCCCACACCATTTCTTTTTAGGAGAAGGCATTGAGTATATTGAAGGATAAAAAGAGTAGTTATATCCCGTTAGCTTTATATGTGTATATATTTCTGTGACCACTCCGTAGATGGAGAAATATTTCCATCTTAATTGCTTGTAGACTACCAATGCAGTCATTGAACGTGAAACTAGGAAGGAGTCATGGAATTGGCTCCCATGAGTTGGGGGAAACCAATTCTCACACACCACTGAGAAACAACTCCTGATTTCTTTTATTTTTTTCGAATCTTATTTATGTTCTTGAAAAGCAGAGTGAGCAAGAGGATTATTCATTTGTCTGATTCTCTGCCTACATGGTTGCAACAACCAAGGCTGGGCCAGGACAAAGCCAGGAACTTCATCCAGGTCTCCCATGTAGGTAGAGGGCCAAGACACTTAAGGCATCATCTGATACTTCTCCCAGACCATTAGCAGGGAGCTGGATCAGAAATGGAACAGCTGGGACACACACTGGCACCCATATGAGATGAAAAAGCAAGTTACTGGGAGAGCTGGTTTTGAAGTCAGGCAATTTATATCTTGCTTGGCATCCTTTCCTTTGAAATGTGTCTAGCCTGGAAATGTCATGGTAGCAAATTTAAAGCTCTTAGAATGATTGTGTTTCTGCAGTTTGACTCTTGGAACAGTATCTGAGAAACTTGTCCTCCTGGTAAGTAAACAACTTTGTTTCAAGGTCATTCAAAAGCCATCTCAGGCCAACTACTGAGAGTTTAAGATGCAGGGCTGTTGGAAGTTTCTGGGCCCCCTGTGATCTGCTGAGTGCTACTTGCTTGCTCTCTTTCCACTTCTTGTACTCTCTCTCTTGCTCCTAGCCCCTTTGATAGTTTCACGAGCTGAAGTTACTGTCAAACTGAGACACTAATACATTCTATGTTATTGTCAACTGGCTGAAACTGAATAAACAAATATTTTCAGCAATTTTATTTTCACTCACTCATGCTGACAACCTAGTTTATATCGGCAGCTAGGATAAATTATTTTTTCCCCTTGTTTCTTTAGGGTTTGTGTATAATGCGTTAATGCATAACAATCAGTGAGAAATAGCTGAAAAATATTCGCAATGTTTACCAACTCTGAGGCTTGTTACCTCGCTTGGTATTTTAGAAAATTTCATTTCTAAAAGATTGATATTTAAAATGGCCTTATTTGTTTGGCAACAGAATATTTAAGCTTATTTTCTTCTCTCCTTCCTCTTCCCTAATACCAAAAATACAGATATGTTGCCCCTATTCTGAAAGGTGAAAAACTTCTGATTACAGAATATAAGTTACTTCAAGTACTTTGCAGAAAAAAAAAAGTGTTGGTGCAAAAACAGTTTGAAACCCATGCATAGTTTTTTTCACATGTGTTCCATGGATTTTTCAAAGATCCCTTGCATATACCATCCAAATCCAATTAAATCTATTTGGAAATGTTGATGGCAGGACCAGTAGAGTTTGCATGTTATTAAGAGAAGTTTCCAGAAGAGTCTGGAAGGTGAAAATTTGACGGCTATTAGAGGATTGCTTGAATCTTGACCAATGGCTGAAGCTTTGACATTGCACCGCCCCCTCCACCCCACCCCCTGCTCGCCGCCCCAGGCTTTAACAGCTGGGACCTATGAAAGCATAAATATCAGGAAGGAAGATGAGCAAAACCTCTGCTCCCAGGAAAGGAGAATCCACTGGGCAGAGAGGGAGTTACGTTTTGCTAGGACGTGAGGGCATGAGATAAAAGAGAAAGAAGGTAAGCTTGTCGTTACTTCCCCACTGTTTTGAGTAAGAAGGCAGAGGGTAATGATGCATTGGGCTTTTATATCCTGAGCGCCTAAAGCAGGCCCCCTTCCCTCAGGTGGAGGGCGTCTCCAGTCCTCCTCACGCTGCGCATTTGATAGCTTGCTTGGGGAAAGTGAGGTGAAAAGGCACCCCTACCTTACAGACCTCGTCCCATTCACCCCTTGCTCCTTTTTGTCTCTGAATTTCTACTGAGATAGGATACTGTTATCCTGTGATATTTTTGTTTTGCAACCTTGGGGTTTAACATGGGCAACTAATCCTGTATGTGACGTCAGCATTGCCACATTGATGACTGTTAGTTATTGCTAGCTCTAGTAATCTCCTCCATATTTGCTTTGTCTTTCAGTGGCATCCAAGAGAAGTACGAAACACAGCAGAACAGGTTATGGTCGCTGGTGCTTGGTTCTGGTGAGTCATTTGAGACTGAGTAGAGGATAGCACAGTATTTAACTCAATATGTATTAATTGGGCTTGACCTTCATGATTTAGGGGGCACAAACACCACTATAAACCCAAAAGGTGAGACATAAAGTCACCCTACCGCTACTCTGACATTTTCCTTTGTTTAGTAAGAGAAGACAATCTAACGTTACCACCAGAGCAAGTAAATATCGGTAAGTGAACAGAGGGGCACTCAACAAGCTTATGTGAGAGGACGTGAGTTTGGCAAGCTGGGTCCATTCTGGTTCAATTTAGGAAAGTATGAAATCGTCGGGAAATTTACATGAAATGGTGCTTTAAACTCTCATAAGTGATTACACAGTGTCTTTCCAAAAGGAAAATGAATGGGGTGGGGAGAGGGAGTTCTTAAGCTGAGGACAAAGTTGTCAGCTTTTCAGCACGATTTGAGGATGCATTGCTGAAGCCGTAACATGCATGATTTTTAGTTTGCTGGTGTGTGTGGGTAGAAGAGTTGATTGCAAAGCACAGATGAAGGAGCCAGGTAGGAGCCAGGTAGTTTCATTAGAGTTAGAGTTGAAGTTGGGATATAAGGTGCATGTCCAGTATGTGTCAGGTTCCTGGTTGGTTGGCCTTCATTTGCCGTGTCGGTGACATGCTATTCTATAGGGAATTTTTATGATGGCCCGGAGAACTTGCATGAGTCTGGGGCTTCATGCAGGTGATATTTATTTCTTGAATCTAGAGTGTAGCCAAAATGAACTGCTTAAGGCTAGATCAAGCCCAGAGGATGCTATATAATGAGACACAGATGAGCTCATAGGTCTGGAGATTAGAATGGTGTGGGGCTGGCTGTTACCACTCTCTCAGTTCAGGGAATTAATTGGATGATTGAGTGCCAACAAAATACAGCACAAAGACACTTTATGTTAATGAAGTGAGGTTGGGAGACTCTTAGATATGATGATATTAAGCACCTGAAGTCAAGGACCTGCTGAGGAACTTGGTTTTGATGATCTGTATTTCTGTTATTCCTGAATTCTGTAGCAGTGGTGACCTTCTGGTGACCTTTTGTGATTAAGAGGCAAAGTAGAAATCTTTCAGGATCAGAAGAATGAATGCTCTAGACATTATGTTCAGGAAAATTTCTTATCACTGACTTGCCTGAAAGATATTCTACAACATGCTAGGGTTTGTAACTGTGTCTGTACAGGTTTATTGTGCAGGTGCATCCTCACGGCTACCTTTAAGAAGTTAATATTTGAAAGTTCTGCCACACCAAATGTCACATTACAGCACAACTCCTAAAGAACATTGTGACTTTAGCAAAAGGAGAGAGACAGCTTATAAGGCTGCCCCGGAAAAACCTGGTGTTACAACTGTAAATGACTTCAAAGTGTTTGAATATATATCAGGTGTTTTTTTTTTTTTTTTTTGGCAAGGAGGATAACAAGGAAGAGAGACTTCTTATTCTCATGTTAGAGTTCCACTTTTCTTCTTTCCCTGGGAAATATTGAAATGCTATTGCTTGCATTTGAGGAGAATACTCGAGTCACTTCATTCTCACTGTCTCCATGATGAGAGTGGAATACGCTTGTACCCTAAACGTGTTGAGTTCTTAGAATTTAAGGGCTGTCTGGTGGGGCATTTTGCTGGAAACCATTACAGTGATGTTGTTAACTTTTACAATTCTACAGCTCTCAGGAAAACTTCTGAATTCTTTGAACAAAACACCTACTGACACTGTGGGAATTACTGTCTTTGTGTATGACATGAATGCCTTTTGGGAACATGTCTCTAGAATTTAATTGTCTCTTTTATGCTTTTTAAAATCTAATATACTTCAATTCCACTGAGTTAGGCTAAGTTTCCTCAATGGTGCCTCTCAATGACATTTCTCTGGGTTAGAAAAACATAGTGTTTTTCTGTTGGGCTGTCATGTTCCTCTCACTTGGGTTTTTGGGATATTTAAATGGTGCTGGGAATAGTATATTTATTCTCTCTAGATCTAACTATAAATCTCAATAGAAATTTTTAACAGTAAAATTGTTGAATGGGGGCAGCCATTTGGCACAATGGTAAGCATGCTGTTTGGGATGCCATCTCGATATAGACTGCCTGGGTTTGAAAACTGGTCAACTTTCAGTTATAGATTCCTTCTCATGTGTGTTCTGGGAGGCAACAGGTGATGGCTCAAGCTTTTAAAGCCCTGAAATCCCAGCTGCAGGTTTTAATCTGGGTTCATTCCTTCTGATGCAGATATTTGGAGAGTGATCCACTATAAGAAAGATCTCTTTTTTCTCTTCATCGGTGAAATGTGGAGATTTCACTGAAGGATGTTCAGTGAAAGATAAAACCTGAGACTACTCTCTTTTTTTTAAGATTTATTTATTTTCTTATTGGAAAGGTGGATATACAGAGAGGAGAGACAGAGAGGAAGATCTTCCCCTCCGATGATTCACTCCCCAAGTGAGCCGCAACGGCCGATACTATGCCGATCCGAAGCTAGGAGCCTCTTCCGGGTCTCCCACGCAGGTGCAGGGTCCCAAAGCTTTGGGCCGTCCTTGACTGCTTTCCCGGGCCACAGGCAGGGAGCTGGAAGGGAAGCGGGCTGCCGGGATAGAACCGGCGCCCATATGGGATCCCAGGCATGCAAGGCGAGGACCTTAACCACATGCGCCACCACGCCGGGCCCGAGACTACTCTTAAACAGCATTTACAGAGACAGCTGGAGTGAGATCGTAGCCTTTATTATTTTGTGTGAGTTTGTACAAGACCTATTCCTGGACAGATTGTGAGCTTGTTGCTTTCCATATGTCAAGTTATGAAGGCCTCTGGCACGAATCCTGACTTTTCAGTATATATCTCCTCCTTGTTTATTTACTTGCTTTGTGGCATGTAAGATTAGTCTCTTACATTTCCTCTTTTACAATAAAGTACAGTTTGTCTCATTTTTAACTCCACAATACCAAGTGTTTTATACCCAGTTCTGCCGCATGTCTTAAGCACTTGTCTGTTTCCTACCCAGCATGTACTTTTTTCTTGAACTGATTGTGGTTGTCTCTTGTGTCTTTCTGATGTTCTCTTGCCCCAATTACTTGAGTATTTTCTCACTTTCTGGAGAACAAAATTTTTTACACTCATCTTTCATTTTTTTTTTCTGCTCTAACCTACAAGTCAACAATTTCTTTATGGATTTCTGGTTCATTTTATTGGCAAACAATGCAGTATTTATAGATAATATTCAGAGTATATAACTTAAAATCCTCAAAAAGAGAATATAGGTATCTCAAAAAGAATATAGGTATCTCAAACATATTTTAAAATTTTGTTTGAAAGGCAGAATTGGCTAGAAATGGTTTTACAAAGAGATAAAGATCTTCTATCCACTGGTTCACTTTGCAAATGACCACAATGGCTGGAGGTAGGCCAAATTGCAGAAAAAAAAAAAAAATTCATTCACATCTCACTCATCTGTGGAGAGGTCCAAGGACTTGGGCCATATTTGCCTTATTTCCCAGGAGCTGAGTAGGAAACAGGGCAACCAGGATTAAACTGTCATCCATATGGGAAATTGAAATTGTAGGAAGCGGTTTAACTTGTTAAATCACAACCCTGGTCCATTGACATTTCTTACGTAATAACAATACTTATTTGAACAGTTTTGTGCAGCAAAAACGGTTATGAATATATAGCCTTTACATAACTTACATAACTTTACATAACTTAGAAACTGATTTGTGAAAATTGGTTTAATTGCACCATGAAGCTAAAAATGAGGTAAAAGAAATGTATAACAAGGAAAAATGAAAACATTCCAATTTGACCAGGAGATGGAAATATTTATGATGAAAAGGTAACTTTATGGGGTTGCTCTGTATTGGAGTGGGTCAGCAGAGTGCAATTAAACTTTGCAAATACAGGCTTCAATGTTAACAGGTATTATCAATTCTTCAAATATCTTTTGTAATTTCCTTTCAATCAAATATAATTTATGAATAAAATCCTTCTATGCTTGTAAGCCAATTTTGTCTCATAGGAACCAAAGAAATGAGAATCTGTCCTACTGGATTTGATCCTGATAATATTTTAAAAAGAAAAGAACTGTATTTTCCTCTGTCAGTTTACATAGAAACTAATCTGTGCCTGTTTTTTGATGGTAATTATCACTTTTCATCATGCATCGTAGACATTTGCCTGCATGATTTGTCTTACTAGAAACTGAAATTCCTTGAAGGCACAATCTCTGATTTACTCATCTTAATTTCACTTGCAAAACCTACCCGAGGTTAGGTGCTAGGCCTAGTGGTTGAGATACCTGTATTCCAAACTACTGCCTGGGTTTGATTCTTCTAGCTCCTGAGCCCAGTGTCCTGGTAAGACAGACTGTAGGAGGCAGTGGTTACAGCCCAAGTGACTGAGTACCTGCCATTCACAGGGAAACCTGGGCAGCATTTCCAGCTCAGAGCTTAATTCCTTGTGGTGGTGGTGACTTGGGGGGCAGGGAGGTTATTACAGGTGTATTGGGGAGTGGACTAGTGGATGAGAGTTCCCTTTTTATTTTTAAATCTCTGATAATACACTTGTCCAATTAAAAATCCAAACCCCATGATCTAAATAAACACTAACTGAAGGAAAGAATGAATATATTGAGTATACTTGTCAAAATTGAAAAGCCAGGAATATTTTATGTTTGATACAAATGTTTACCATAGTTTCATCTGCAATATCACCAAACTAAGTGGATCTTGCCATCCAAATACAAGAAAATGGAAACAACATCATATGTTCATTCAATCTAATTCTATTCTGTAATAAAAAAGGTATTGACACAGATAGAACATGGATTTAAAGAAAATTATTTTAAAGACTACAAGGCAATGTTATATGAGATTCTAGGACATAGAAAATAATGGCAACCGTCAGTGTCTATTACGTTGAATTAGGTAGGGTATTGATAAAATGAGGATAATGGTACAGGATTGGTAAAGTAGTATTTGCTGTGAATATCACAAACTTTATGGTGCTGGGATTTGATAGAGATGTGAGTTATACATGTGTGCATTTGTCAAAACCATTGAAATTGTGGATATTGATCTGAGTGTTTCGCTTTTCTCATCAATAGAATTTGGTTGCTACACTTCTCATCTAGGCCTCTGGATGCTCTAAGTTTTGGCCCATGAACCCAAGCTCCTGGCCTTACCCTGGCTGTTGTATTCGTTTGGGGAATTTGCCAGTGGATTGAAGATCTCTATTTCTTTCTCTGTTAACAGTGCTTTGGGGGAAAAATGAATCTTTAAAAAACTAAAACCTTCTGGAATATGTTGACATTTATGTGGCCTGCTTAACTGAATTCATGGCTCCCAGTACCTTAAATGGGAGCTGCTTTCTAATATGTTGTAGTGAGATTAAATCTGGGGCTCCATAGTTGGTGTATGGTTTCTGGGTTATCTCCTCACAGAATATTTTCTGAAGTTCCAGATGAACTACACATTTTTAAAGTTAAAACTTCAAAGTGTTAATACATCAAACTATTACTTGTTGATTTAAAAAGGTGAACACACTTAATTATTTCATGAAAGGCAAAGGGGATATTTTAGCTGAGTCAGTTTCCGAATATATGCTAGGAAATATTGCTATCATTATGTGATTTTTTTCATTATGTAAATAAGTTGATAAATGATAAATATCAGAGACTTAAATAGTCTCTAGAGAATAGGATATTCTAAACCTTTTAAAATGAATAACAAACTTCCTAGAAAAGAAACTTTCCTCATTTTTTTGAATTTATCAGCTAAAAGTACAGAACTAAATTGTTGACAAATTTGCATAGAAAGCCTACATCACTAGGGACAAGATGTGTCAATATTTCATCTAAAAGTTCCATAATTGTATTGAAAAATGTATTTCACGGCAACAAGATGTCTCTTACCCTTTTGAAGTGACTTTCCAGTTGTAACCACATTAAAAATCATAAGCCAAAGTAGACTGAATGTAAAATGAGACATTTGACTCTCTGTAGAGTTAAATCACAATTTGAAAAAAAAAAATACATACAAAAAATCATTCCACAGCCAAATAGCAAGGATATTTTATGCAATATGTTCTCTTCAGAGTTTTTTGTTTCACTTCTTAAATTTAAAGCTCAATTTATGCTATGGTAAACGATAAGGTACAATTCAATTCTCTATAACTATCCAATTTTCCTACTATCCACCATTTATTGAAGAGACATTCCCTGCCCCTCACTATTTATTATAGTAGATTTTTATAAAACTAAAATACTTTTATTTTGGGGATTTATATTTTGACGCTTTCATCTGGTATAAATATTTATAAGGTGGTACCAAACTGTTTTGTTTAGTATAACTTAGTGATGTACTTTGAAACCAAGACATATGGTACCACCAGCTTTATTCTTTTTAAGATTATTTTGGGAGGTTTTGTGGTTCAAACAACTTAGAACAGTTTTTTCTGCTTCTGCAATTAATGCTTTTAAAGTTTGATAGGCATTGTGTTGAGCCTGTAGGTCACTGTGGTCTGTGTACCACTTTCAGTACCATGAACATTTTGATAGTATTCATGCTGTGAACCAATGCACACAGGTGATGTGTTTGTCCTAAGTTTATTTCTCTATTCTAGTTTTCACTGTACAGATATTTCACCTAGCTGATCAGACTTGTCATAAGTTTATATTACTATTTTTTGAATGTGACACCAAATAGAGAAAGCAAAAATACACAAATGGGATAATATCAAGGAAGTAACTGAGTAGAAATACAAGCTGCAGAATTAAAAAATATTTGAATCTAAAGCAAGCACTAATAAACTTTGAATAGCAGGTATGCTGGAACTGAAAGGTTTTGAATAGGGACAGGTGCAGTAAACCAGGAAAAATATGTTTTGAATGTCTCCTGGGAAATACCTTAAGGATTCATTGTTGGACAAATATTTCGCCTATATCTTCTTGGAAATGATAATAGTGACAATAAGAGGCATCCTGTACCCATCATGGCAATCTAATGTACTTTATTTAGTGACAGAATTGACAGATGAAAAGCTATGAAGAATGATGTTTACATGTAAATAATGCTGCAAAATCCTGTGAATACAACATGATAGACTGTAAAAACGTTTTTCTGCAGCAGAGAATTGTATACGTCAGATGATAATACAAATTAAATTATGCAGCATTATATGCATAATGTATTAGTTAATTCACTATGTCAACCTTACATACTCCCAGGTCTCTGTATTTATATCTCTCTTCTTAAATCCATAAATTTGTAGGTAATACTTAACAAATTCTCAAATTATCTAAAGTTGGAGAAAGTGGAAAAATCAATAAACAATTCGAGAGATGAATCCCCATGGGGTTTGCTCAGGGGGACTGGCTGAAAAGGCAATCCTACCAGAGGAGATGTGTGAGGATGACGGCCTGCTTGTGTCACATTTACGATACGATCGTCCAAACGCAACTAGAACCAGAGCAATTGTGTACACTGGTCAATCAGCTGCAAGCGCAGAGTTCAGATTTGGGAGCAATAATTTGTAAAGTATTTCAGAATGGTAAATTTGGAAAAAAATATTTCGGAAAAGCATGCATCTGAGAGCCAACTGGGATGTTTAACCCAGGAACTAAGCCTTTAAAGATGATGAGAAACATCTTAAGGATTTATTATGCTTGTTTGGAAGCAGGCACCACCAGTGGATTGAGTGATACAGGGAGAAATATTTAGCAAAATGTGAGGAAGGCTTTTTTTCAATTTTTGGTTTCGTTAAATAGTTTGTACTTTAAAAATAGATTTATTATTTATTACAATACAGTTTTGTAGGTGAAGAAGTTTTTTCCTCCCTCTTCACTTCCTTCCTCCTGGTGCCCCTGCTGCCCCACCAATTATTCCTCAATAAATTAGAATAGTACAGTCCCTTAGTAACAGATACGAGATATTCAAATGTGTCATGATATGCTAGGTGTTGATAAAGGTAGACTAGCTAGTATCATGCTGTATGGCTGTATTTATATGTTTCAAAGAGGAAATGCTGCTTTATTCAGTAGAGATCCATATTGAAATGTAACTTTATTTCCCAGAATGCTAGTCTCTATTATACCATTCTTCTATGACATAAAAGCATATACCTGGCTACCTACATCTATTTATTTTATAATTTTCCTAAAGGCTGTCTTATTTCAGGGAGATCATATAATAATAAGTGATGTTCAAAAATGAAATGAGGCTCTTGCGACAATGATGCATAGTGGTTTAGGTTGTGCTTGCCATTCCAATTTCCTGTAAGAGTGCTAGTTCAATCACTGGTTTCTATGCTTGCTAATGAGCCTGGAGAGGCAGGGGAAGATGGCCCAAGAGCTTGTGCCTTACCACCTGTGTGGGGGGACCAGGATGGAGTTCTCAGCGACTGGCTTCACTCAGACACAGTTTTAGCTGTGTAGTCATTTGGGGATTGAATTGTCATACAGAAGTTCTCTCTGTCTCTCTGTGTTTTTGTCTCGCTCCGCTCTCTGTGTAACTTTCTTCTTTTTTTTAAAAAAAAACATTTATTCAAAAAACAGAGGAAGAGGCAAATAGAGTTCTCCCAAAAATGGCTATAGTGCTCAGAGCTGGGTCAATGAGAAGCCAGGAGCTTTTGGGTGCAAGGGTCCATCCTTTAGTGCTTTCCCAGGCCTTTAGCAAGGCGCTGGATCCGGAAGTGAGGGATGCTGGTGCTGTAGGTGGAGGATTAGCTGGCTAAGCGCTATACTGGGCCCCTGACATTCTCTTGCTTTAAGAAAATTGGGTTGTCTATTGTCTATTCAGCCAATAAATAATGTCTACTTAGGTTTATTTGAAAGAGGGAGACACAGGGTATAGAAAGGTTCCCATCAGCTGGTTCGCTCCTAAAATGCCCACAACAAACTGGGCTATACATGTTGAAGCCAGCAGCTATGATCTCCTTCTAGATATTCTGCATGGGTTGTAGGGAGCTAACTGGCTGAACCATCCACTGACTTATCTCTAGGTAAGCATTAATGGGAAAATAGAGGTTAAAATGAATCTGAAACTCCAGTCTAGTGTGAGGGTCTCCCTAATAGAGTTTCTGATGATGTTTTTTCCAAATGCTTGCTCCTAAATAGTTTTAAAACATATCTTCAACTATATTTTGTATTTTTCTTCCTAAGAAATACTAAATAGAAAACAATCCCAATCATAAAGACACAGGAAAAGATTGTGATGTATTCAGTTTCTTACTGACCGTGATCACCATAACAGTATTTCAATTCACAATAGCATATGGTTTTAACCAATTATTTCTGGATCTTTTCTCCTATCTTCCTTGGTAGAGACTTCTTAATGACCACCCATCTGGTGCTTATTGCTGGACTGGTTTTTACACTGAAATTTAATCTCACTGCCTGAGATGCTTTAACGGAAACTAGACAAATTGCTAAATTAATCCTACAACATTCTGGAGGCACAAAAAGTTTTATAGTTCTTATTTGATGAATTATAAATGCACATATTTTTGAGTTATTCACTTAATCAGAAAACAAATGGATCCCAAAGAGTTTTGAAAGAGGAGTGAGTATTTGGTTTAGAGCCTAGGATGCTGGTTAGGATACCAGCATCCCAAATCAAAAAAATTCCTGGGATCATGTCTTGGGTCTACTCCCAATGTTAGCTTCCAGCTCAAGTATTGAGTTCCTGCTGCCCACTTGGGAGATCTTGGCTTTGGCATGATCCAGCCCATGCTATGGATATTTTAGGAATTAACCAGTAGACTGGTGAGGTCTTTCAATAAATTCACTTAAACAAATTAGTAATGACAATTTAACCTAAAATTAACATTTTCTAGCAAAGATACCAAGTAGCAATTATTGTCTAATAGCTGTTTACTGACAGCATAGCCTGGAAAAATAAAATTATATATCCCTTCATAGTAACTACCTAGGTTGAATTCTAAAGCAGTAGACTTATAATCTGATGTATTTTTGCCCAAATTATTTTCACTAAAGATTTCATTAAAGTTGTTTGCCATAGAGCAATTAACCTTGTTTGATTTTGGGAAGGACCATTTCTTGGCCAATTTCGTTCTTGGGCAAATATTTGATATTTTTCATTGCACAGCAAATATTTATTGAAAATCTTCTGTGTTTCATGTCCTATGGAAGATGTTTTGAATATGTTAGTGATAGAGAAAGGGAAGAATTTTTTTATGCATATAACATATGCTCACAGGCACAGTTTTAATAGCAAAGTAGCAAGCGAATTATGTATGAAAAAGTGACATTTGGAATGGAAAATGAAGCACAGATGGCACAGGTGAAGTTATAAGGTCTAAGCATATCATGCTAAAAATTATGGTGGCCATCTCAATCAGAAGGTGGGCCAAAGTTGAAGATGGTGTGGGAACAAGTCACGGAGCTCCCCAGAAAGGGAAGAGATAGCTCAAGGAAACGGCAAAAACGGCATGCACTATGCCTGCTGTGTTCGCAAAACAACATGGAGCTGTGTGAGCCATTGCAAAAAGAACAGGAGGTGGGCAGGTAAAGTTATGTTCAAGCTTGTCAGCCATTGTAAGGAATTTGACTGGCCCTTTGAATGGGGATGGGGAACCAATACACTGTTTTGAGCAAATGTACAGCTTCATTAGAACTGCTGTGTTGGAAATAAACTGGCAAAGCAGAATATATTCAGGAAGACCTGATAGAAGATTGCCAGAAAAATCCAGGAAAGGGATGATGGTGGCTTGAACAGGGGCAGCAGTGTGACAGGAGGTGAGATTCTCTGTGTGTACTTGAATTAAAAAAAATAGGATTTGCTCATGGATAGGACATAGGTATACAAGAAAAAGAAGTATTAAGAACGAATTCAAGGCTTTTGAGTTAAGAAACCGAGACAATGGATCCATTGCTGGTGTGAGTATAGACTAGTACAACTACTATGTCAGTCTGGAAAGTGCTAAGAGAACTAAAAATCTATCTGCTATATAATGCAGATATCCAACTCCTAGGAATATATCTGGAGGAAGTGAATCTATGTATGAGAAAGGGATCTGTGACCTTATATTTGTTTTTTTTCTTTATTTTAAAAAAAATTATAATCTTACTTATTTGATTAGGGTACAAAGGGTCAAGGGCTACAGGAAAGTGGGTAATGCCATTGTTTCCACACTAGTATCATAATTTTTTCTCCCTGTATCTGGGGTCAGGTGAGAAACAAAGGGAGAAGCCCCACCTAGCCTCCTACCCTCCCAGGTCCCCAATGTGAGGCATGCTCCAAGGGTCCTGCTCAAGCAGTTTTGATAGTTCAACAACGACCTTATATTTGTAGTAGCACAATCCACAATAGCAAAGAAATGGAAACAACCCACGTGTCCATTGAAAGAGCAATGGATAAAGAAACTGGTAAGTCTATTGTATGGGATACTACTCAGCCATTAAAAAGAATGAAAATCTATTATTTGCAACAAAATGGTCCCAGCTAGAGATCATTATGCTCAGCAAAATAAATCACTCACAAAAAGAAAATATCATATGTTCTCTCTGATACAAAACAACCTTTATGCAAAATACAAGATAAACAGACATATACTTAAGCATGAATATGCATATAGTTTCATTGATGAATTGTAGTGCACCAGGAAGTAAAGATACATAACAGCATGCATCTTTACTCCTGAAAAAAAGGAAAAATGCCAATGAAACTGATATATACCTTAACAATAGGATATTAGGTTTTCTACCATTGCATATAACTACAATTCCATGATACACTTACATAGTTAAAATGTTGGACTTGTGACTGTTGAAGCACTGTATTATTGTAATAACATGAGGGAAAATTGTGATTTGGAGGCAGAACGGGGAGGAAGGATAATTTGGGAGGGGAATCCCTATCCCTCTGAAACCATATAATGGAAAATAACAATGAAAAGAACTATAAAAAGACAGTTAAAGCCTGTTGAGTTTTTGGATTAAATCTGAACCATTGTTAAGTATGGTATTGATGAATAGAGAACCTCAAATGGATAAATATTTTAAGTCAACTTATTCAGTAGCTATCAGAGTATATCCAGCTTGAAAGGTGTGCTTGGTTAAGGCATGCAAAGAAAACCAGAATACAATTCTAAGGCTGTGGACAAGATTCCTGTCTTTCAAACAGAATATATCAAATTATATGCAAAATAGTACAAACACTTCTTTGGAATAAAGAGCTGAAAGACTGGATTTTAGGGTATATGTTATTGTGTATAATTTGGAGAACAATTTCTATAAAGTATTCAGATTGACAAACTAAATTTTATCCCTTAAAGCATAAGAGCAATTTGATTTTTATATGTAATTATTATATGCAAAGTCCCAAATGGGGACTGGGCAGCAAGACTATTTATATAGCTGGAATTGCATATATCTGTGTATCCTTTATGTTTTCACATGGTAGGAGAGAATATTGATATTACAAGTGAAAGCTGATGAAAGCTTCTTGGGCTTCGCAATTCAAGTGTGGTATTTCACTTGACTATAATTCACAACTTTCCTGCAGGCTAAATATTTTACATGCAGAGTTAAATACACAAAAGTACTGAATGCAATACATTTTTGACAGTACAATTTGAGGCAGAAACTTTCAATCACATTTACATAGCAATGAGCAGATGGGGTGCTCATATCTGTGATAGCAGGTAAGGATTGGCAAACAAAGGCACATTGTTGGCCCTGTTGCCTCGCAAGGCGAAGCTATAATTCCTATCTACTCTTTCCTTGCCAATTTCCTCTGTTCCTTAAAGATCAGCATCGTGTTTTCATGCTACCTTTTTAAAGGTAAGAAAATGGGAGTTCAGGAGATTAAAATAGAGGCATTCATTGTGTTAGCTCAAGTTATTCTATTTTTTCCTTCTAATTTTAGCTTATATTTTTTCCTCCTGTGAGAAAGGGTTACAAATTATGTGCATAGTTTAGGGAAAACTATCAAGTTATTCTCAAGATCATCTAGGCTACAAGATCATTTGGTGGAGATTTTCAGATTCATGCTCTTTCTTCCCCCCGTAAGGCCCAAATGGTGTAAGCTACACTGAACACACTAGTAAGTTGTAATTTGTAAGAATAAAGCATTCAGTCTGGTAAGTGTGAATATATATAGACTATATACATATATAAGCATATTATTCACAACATAATTTATACGGATATAGGTAGAATCCTTCACTGTACTGTTCTTGTATATCGTCAATCTATCATAGGACTTGGTTTCATAAATCAATCATGTTCAGACAAAGATTAAAACTCACTCTTTTTTTTTTTAAGATTTATTTTTATTATTTTTTTATTGGAAAGGTGGGTATACAGAGAGGAGATACAGAGAGGAAGATCCTCCCCTCCGGTGATTCACTCCCCAAGTGAGCGCAACGGCCCATGCTATGCCTGATCCGAAGCCAGGAGACTCTTCTGGGTCTCCCACGCGGGTGCAGGGTCCCAAAGCTTTGGTCCGTCCTCGACTCCTTTCCCGGGCCACAGGCAGGGAGCTGGATGGGAAGCGGGGCCGCCGGGATTAGAACTGGTGCCCATATGGGATCCCGGGCATGCAAGGCGAGGACCTTAAGCAGTGTGCCACCGTGCCGGGCCTAAAACTCACTCTTAACGGTGAGAGTTTCATTTTAATTAATTAAGATCTCTCCCCACCGTTATTTAATATGAGCTAAACTGAGGGATCACATAAAAAATCTGACTCAAACTGGTATAAAATCTGAGAGGATAGTCAGGCATGGGCAACACGTTATTTTAAAAAATGATGTGGGAGTGGACAAATTATTAGATGTTGGCTGGAGGAAACTGCTTTAGTACACGATCAGCAGACTTCAGTGTCGGGTCGGCCCTCTCTGTTCATGCCATTGTAGATGGCCATGTCCTTGTAGGGTGCCTGACTTCAGCTTCCATTTCCAGCACCCAGCCAACACTATTGGCAGCAGTGATGACTTAAGGGTATGAGTTTTTTCTTCCCCCCCTGTGGGAGACTTGGATTGCATCTACCAGTTGCCTGCATGGACCTGGTTTATCACCAACTGTGGGCTCTTGGAGGAGTGAACCATCAACTGAGACAACTCTGTCTAGATTTGTCTCAGATAATGAAGAATTTTAATAAAAAGGATCAAAGCAAAAAATGAAAAATAAAACTTAAATATAAATCTCAATAGAATCCAGCAGTGGTAGAGGGAAAGAAATGAGTTAAAACATTTTACGTGAAAATATTAAGGAATGAAAGAATGCCAATAACATAGCTTGATAGGAATATAGAACATGTGAAAAACAAAAAGGGAAAAGATGACTTCGATCAATATCCAGTACAGAATAGCTATTCAATATATATTTTTTTCAATGAATGAGTACATGAATACTGAAAGCATCATGCCAAATTTAGAAAACTTTGAATGCTGGGATAAACAATTGCATTTGAGAGAAAGCAGAACCTTTAAAGGTTTTGAACAAAGATGTATCACTCCCAGTACCATGTCAGAGGAAGATTAATTTGCAGAAGGGAGCCAATTAGTGAATTATTTCTGTAGTCCAGGAGAGTAGTAGTAATGACATGAATTACTAAACTGGAAGTCGAAAGGGAATGGAGGGAATAAATGGGCAAGTTGCTGCAGGGGCAGGATTGATAGCTAGAGAAGTTAATTGGCTCTGGTAAGAAAGATGAAGGCGATAAAAATGATGCTTCAGTCACGAGCCTGTCTGACAAGGGAGGGCAATGGTGCTTTAAACAGATAACCAAAGTTAATTAGCTCAATGTTAGACACGGGGCTGGCAGGGGCACTGGCAGGGCATCCAGGTGGAGATGTGAAACAAGCAGATAAATAGTTTTGTTTCTAAAACATAAGTGCTGCCCCAAGCTGGGATGCAATATTTGGTACTTAATATGCCCCCACGTAACCTCTACTTTGTGATAAATTTCATACAAGTCACAAACACAGGTAGGGTTTTCCCTAGTGTGTGTGATTTTTGAATTATTAATCACAATTGGTAATATCAATTAGGATGTTGACTATTTTTATAACATACATTTACCCAAAGGGTTGATTCCCAAAATGGCACTTAGAAGGCAATACAATGAGGCAAGTGGCCTCCTTGTAGTAAGATATTTTTCCCCCCAATCCAGAGAAGCTTAATACCTATTTCAGATGTTAAGAACAACTGACTAGGATAGGAGTGAAGAGCTGTGGGCTCTGGGCATTCATCTTGACACTAGTTATACAGCCTAAGTAAATCACTTAGCCTATTTTTAGGTATAACTTTCCTCATCTATAAAATAAAATGATTAATTTGAAATATCTCCATAATCCTTTCAGCTCTGCAACTGATGAATACAAACGGGTAATGGCCAGAGATAAACATTCTATAGTGATTCTGGAAAACAAGCTTTAAAAACAGTTTTTAATCAATATAAGTAGCATAGATTTTATTTCATGGATATAGTTGTAGGAAGAAAGCCACACTTCCCTCACTCTCTGATCCCCATCAGTACCTTTCCACTCCTTCCTCTCTGTCAGTTTTTGCAGATATAATATTAATCCTCTCTATCATCATATGATTAATTTTCCACCAATCATAATATGCAACAATAATAAAGTAGAAAGAACACGGTTAAGACGGTGTATAAACAAGGGCAAATCATATCTTAAAGTGACCATTTCCTTCCTATGGCTTACTAATAAACTGTGGCTTATTTCACTAATCCTATGATTTACATTAGCATCCATCTTGTTGCAAAAGACAGGATTTTATTCTTTGTATGGCTCAGTAGTATTCTATAGTATGTGTACATAGGTCATTTGGTTATCAGTTGATAGACTTTAAGATTTAATTTATATACTAGCTCTTATGAATTGAGAGCAATAGCCAGGGGGATACAAATGACTCTCTCATATGCCGATTTCATTTCATTTGAGTAAATTACCAGAAGTGAGATGGCTGGGTCACAGGATGGATCTATTATCAGATTTCTGAGGACTGTCTTCCATATTGTTTGTACCAGTTTAGCTGTAGGAATAATGCAGATTTTGTTAAACTCTACAATCCTCATTCCCTAAAATGATTAGCATTTCTTTTTAATTATATTATTGGAAAGTCAGATATACAGAAAGGAGGAGAGACAGAGAGGAAGATCTTCCATCTGCTGATTCACTCCTCAGCTGACCACAACACTTGGAGCTGAACAGATATGAAACCAGAAGCCATGAACTCTTCCAGGTCTCCCATAGGGTGCACGGTTCCAAGGCTTTGAGCCATCCTTGACTGCTTTCCCAGGTCCCAGGCATGTAACTGGTTGGGAAGTGGGGTCATCAGCACCCATATGGGATCCTGATGTGTGTAAGGCCTCAGTGCAAGGCCCAATTGGCTTCTTTCAAGGAAAACCACCACAACCATAATTCTAGTAGAGAAAATTTTAGAGATGACAGTAATTCAAGCTGCTTTTTTGTTGCTGTGTTGCTGTTGTTGTTTTTAGCATTATGGTTCCTCTGAATAATGAGTATTAAACCAACCAGTAAAGTAGCTACAATAAAAATAAGTAATTTTTTCAAAGAGTATGGAAGAATTGGGTCTGGCATGACAGCCTAAGGCTAAACCCTTGCCTTGCATGAGTCGGGATCCCATATGGGCACAGGTAATGTCCTGGCTGCTCCATGCCTCATCCAGCTCCCTGCTTGTAGCCTGGGAAAGCAGTAGAAGATGGCTCAAAGCACTGGGAAGCTGCACCTGCATGGGAAACCCAGAAGAAGCTCAGCTCTGGCCGCTGTGGCCGCTTGGAGATTTAGTCAGCAGATAGAAGACCTTTTCTTCTGTGTTTCCTTCTGTGTATATATCTTTCCTTGAAAATAATTAAAATTTTTAAAGCATATGGAGGAATTGAAACCATGTGCATGAATTATATGAATGTGAATGCATTGTCTTTATAAAAAGTAGAATGGTTATTAAAATATACAATTATGTCATCCAACCATTGCCTTTCTGGGTAATATACCTCAAAGAATCAAAAGCAGGGATCCTAGCACTTGTTTGTATTTTCAAGGCAATGAAATTATCATTCACAAGAGTCAGGAGGAATGAGACAAACTGTGGTTTGTAAATGTAATATAATGTTAGCCTTAACATAGTAGGAAATTCTGAGATATGAAATAATTTGGATATGTCTTTGAAGACATTAAAGGCAAAATTCAGTCACAAGTGGACAAATGACTCCACTTATATTAGATCCCTACAGAAGCCAAAGTAATAGTGACAGAAAGCTGATTGCTAGGGACTTATGTTTGGAGGTGTGGTAGAAACTCTATTTAATGTGCAGTTTTAGTTCTTGCAAGACAAAAGAGAATTTTGCTGATCGATTGTCTTCATGATTACACACAATGTAAATATATTTAATGCCCCTGGATTATGTATTTCAAAATAGCCAAGATGGTAAATATATTTTTAAATATATACTTTAAAATATACATATATATTTGTTAAACATATTTAAGAAAAATTAAGCATTCCAATAAAATACATGTTGAATACTAAATATGAAAACTAGTAATGTGATAGTATTAGTTTAAGATGTATGTATTTGAAGTGCACTGAGAGATGTCTTCCACATTCTGTTTCACCTCCCGAAATGGCCACAAGAATCGGGTAGTTCAGGCTAAAGTCAGAGTATGTGTTGGATTCCACTTGTGTCATCCAGATGGGTGGCAGGGGCTCAAGTACTTGAGCCATGGACTGTCACACTCCTAGTTGTGTTAGAAAGAACCTGAAGCAGAAGCCAAGTAGGTAGGACTTGACTTGGCACTCAGATATGGGATGCTGGCATTGCAAATGTTGTCTTATCCCACAGCAATGCACTAGCCAAACTATGCTAAGATTATATGAAAGCCAATTCTTCAAGATATAAAAAGTAAAGCTCTACTCTTAGTAAAAGAGTTTTTAAATCCTATTTTGTACTTGCTGATTCCAATAGTTGATTTTATGTGTAATGGGAGAAATAAAGGAAACATTGAAGAGACAGGTCATTTTCTACCAGGCAAGTATGGTTTTATATTGTAAAATATTTATTGCCCCAAAATACTATCAAAGCATTCCAATCTTATTTATTTTACTACCTCCAAGGCTCAGCTGGTGTTCAGCCCTAAAGGATTTTGCAAGCTATATTGATTTAAAATAAGGAAAATAATAGTTATGGATATTTAAGGAGAAAGGAAGAATTTGTAATCAGAAGCTTTAGTACAAGGATGACAATTACTCTGAGAAATGTGTAAGCAGAAGGATGTGCTAGTAACCATTGCATTTTTGCTTTAGTCAAAGAATTGAATCCAGCAGTGGATAAGGAGAAAATCACAGGTGAACTCTCAATGCAGAAATCAGGAGAGGGAAGATGGGGAGGGCCCTACGGAGGCTCAGAAAGGGATGCCAGGGGCTGGGCCCCACAGAGGGCAAACAAAACCTAAACTGATTCATTATTCTGCTACTGAGGAAAGAAGAGATGAAGCAATGTGAGGTATGTTAAATGCTCAAAATAGTGGAACAATACACATGGTCATGATGTCAAATATCTTGACTCAAATGTCTTCAAATATACTTCAAATATTTGAAACTTCTGTATATATTATCCACTAGAATGTTAATTAAACATAGTTCTTGCCTATATTAATATCTTAGGAAATGGATATATTCTCAAAACCATTTAGCTTTTTCATTTGTATCAAGGTTAATGATGTTCTTTGAAATATTGACTGGCAAAAAAGTGTGTTGTACAATCAATCGTGTGAATTCACATTGACACCTGACCAAATCATGCCTACTGGCTGTAACAAATGCTAGGCTGACAGTATGGGTGCAGATGTGGATACAGACTGGAAGCTAAAAGCATGAAAGCGTAAAGGTAATTGTTTAAAAGACACGATACCACTATCATTAAATAGAGATATTAAAACATGCATTTCTCAATAGAGAAGGGGCAAAGTAAATACAGTTAATTTTGGATATTATATAAAAGCTACACTTGAAAATGTGTTCATTCTATCAAGACTATGAAATATGGGAAGGAATTATTTTCTCACAATTTTGACCAAAATGAAAACAATTCTGGCAATTCTTGGCAAGGAAGTGGAGAACCAGATTCCTCTTAATTTATTGACAAGAATGCAAATTGTACAATTTTAGAGACTACTTTAAGAATTGTTACTTAATTTGCAAGTGCACCTATCCTTTAACTCCTACATATAGAGCTGTGTTTATTAAACAAGACGCAAATATGTGAGAAGGTATTTCCATTATAACTATTCTCAGGACGAAACATGGGAAACATTCAAATTGCATGAATTTGATAAACTATAGTAATTCCTGCAGTGATATGAATGTATTAAAATAATGTACACATAGCTGAGAATATATGCCAATTTGAAAGACATTTATTGGTATCAAAATTAAATACTAGAAAGGCCTAAAACCATTTTATTTTAAAAATGAAAATGACCCCCTAGATTTGTTCATGTGTTCTTATTTACATTGCTGTGCTATTTGTATATATATGTGTATCTAAATATAGAAAAATGCCAAAGAATGCCAGCTCCCACCATTAATGAATGCCAACTCTAGGGGTAAAATGAAAATGGTAGAATGGATAGATGGATCTCTGATGGCAGAGATGTGCTTTTAATTTGCAGTATTTTTCCAACAGAAATAAAAATGTATGATTTGAGAAATAATCTTCAGGGTAGGAACATAACAAAGGCAATATAGCATTTAATAGATTTACTGGATAAAGAGATCTGTTAATATGATGGGTCAAATGAGGATGCAAAGATAACACCTATTCATTCTTTTCCCACCTTGGGAAATAGAATTTCCTTGGAGCATTTTTCCATTGAAGGATGAGGATGTGTGTTAGCAGAGGTTTCACATTCTCAGATGTTCCTGGGTAGTGTACTTCCCTCATCTGCCCACAACTCAGTTTGAAATTAGAGTCTAAGCATTTGTGGCCTATTTGTCTATTTCATTTTCACAATTTAAAAAATACGGGACAAAACCGAACTCCAATGTCCCTATTGTCTTTCTTGCCCAGAAATTTTAAAATGTTTTTGATTATGTTATGATGCAATTTTTATTTATTTGAAATTCAAGGTGCTAGAGACACTGCAGATCTTCTGTCTTGTTTCATTCCGTAATGCCCACAACTGCCGAGGCTGACCCAGGCTGAAGCCAGGAGCTTCTTGATCCCCCACACACTTGGCAGAGAATCAACTACTTGAACCATTACATATTATCTCTCCGTGTGAAAACTGGAATCCAAGGGTGGGCTGGCAGTCCTATTCTTGAGCCCAGGCACTCCAAAATGAGAAATCAACATCTTAAGTAGTGTCTTAACTGCCGAGACCAACACTTGCCCCTCCTTGCACATTTTTAGGGGTTCATTCACTTAAATTATGACCTAATTCCAATTGACCTGTTCAGACAACGCATAACCCAAGAGATGTATTTGTTCTCCAGGCTGACTGTACCTCTTCCATCACTGTATGATAGTGCATTATACTCTCACTTGCTTTTCGTATCTTGCACTTATATGCAGTGATGTGTTCATCTTCAAACTTTTGTTCAGACTGTCTCTTTCCTAGTTCCTAATTTCTATTTCCCTTATTTGAGTCTGACATCACTTCTACTAGGAAGCTTTCACCAAGTCACTACTATTCTATATTTTTACTTCAGCAACCAGTGTGGAAGTGTATGTTAGTCAAATGAATGTGTGCATGAAAAGGTGAATCAGAGTTGAATGTAACTAATTCAAAGAAGACATGGAACAGATCCAGTTTTCATCAGGCACTAAACTGCTATAAAAGAGCAATTGTAAAAGTATTACTCTGTCAGTGGCAGACTGGTCAGATTAGTCATCTCATTTTCATAAAGCACTGCAATATTTTCATTTACCAGACACTAATTTTTAGAACCATTGCACATTTTAGGAACATGTAGAAAAATATTTATAGTATACTTTGTGTTTTATAAACTCTGACACTGAAAGTTCCTAGTCCTGTTTAAGAAGTTTGTTTCTCTTCAACGAAAAAACATTTAATCAAGACCACAGTTAACATAAAATTTCCATGTGGATTATTAATAAGTTTTAAAAATAATAATTAAAAACACTTAACCCCAGGCATTAAACATTCATTAGCAGAGCTGCTGAAAATGATCTGACTTCTTTCATTCTCCCTCTGGGGCACTTCTCTCTTTCATTGTGTGATTCCTGACACAAACCTAAAAACTCTCATTGATGAAAACCAGAAAATATGCCAGTGGGAACTGAGCTCCCAGCTGCAGGGCAAAGTGTTAAAGTGAATCATATATTGTTGGTTTGAATTGTTGGGCTAAGGGCAAATGTAGCAAATCCACTGCTACCTCATATCCAGTGGTATGACAACTTAGGCTTGACATTTTTCTAGCTCAGAGCTGTTTAGTATTTGCCTTTGTGTTTTCCCCAAGGTAGGGTTCAGTTTGATTATTCATGTTTATAATAAGGGTCTAATCCCAGTTTTAAGGTCATGTCCATAATTTATTGCCAAATCACACAAGCTGGAGGTCAAGTTAGCTATTTCTCTCATGGTCTATGTAGGCTGTTATCTACTCTGATTTTTCATTCATACTCAGAAGATGGGATATAGCTCCAAGAAGAAGTGGTGTGGAACTACCAGAAATGGATATGGCCAGTATGCACGATGAGTTTGACATGTGTAAGAACAGGACTAGCTTTATGTCAAGCTGCGTTCTAGTTGAAATCTGCTTTACTCACTTTACTTCACTCTCTAAGTGTGTACATTTCTCATCCTTAACTCCACCAGGTGTCAACTGCTACCTATCTCAGCTTCACTTAGCTGTCTGAAGCAATGTCTTATTGTCTGAAAGGCTGATAAGATTACCGTTAGCCAGGTCTTCACCTGCCATTGTTAGGAATGAAGAGGAGCTGCCTGCCTCAGCATGCTCCTGGAGACATTTTTACCCACTTGCCACACATCTGTAACAAGCAAAATTTGCCTAGAGCTAAAAGCCAATATTAGCTCCAAATTCTGATGCCTGCCATTATAGAAAGTCTGGGATTTCTGGGCTCACTTTCTGTATCATGTCCATAAGTATATCCTTATTTTGACCAATTTTCAGATTCTTTTCCAACTCCATTTTCTTCTACTCTCCGCTATGGAAGTCCATCATCAACACATTCTGAGGGTGATCATGCACTGCATTAATCCAGTGAGAATATACGTAAGAGGGGAAGTGGATGAATTAATGACAAGGTTAAGGCTAGCAGTATGGTTCAGTGTGATAAACTGCAGCCTACAATACTTAGCATTCTATATTGGAGTGCTGGTTCAAATTTTGGCTGCTCTACTTCTGGTCCAACTCATAGCCATTGTGCCTGAAAAAACTGAAGAGGGCCCAAGTGCTTAAGTCACTGCTACCCATATAAGAGACCTGGTTAGATTTCAGGGCTCCTGGATTCAGCCTGATACGGTTTTGCCTTTCGCAGTCCTTTGGGAAGCGAAACAACAGGTGAGAGATCTGTCTCTCTTGCTTTTCTCCCTTTCTCTGTAAGTATGTCTTTAAATAAATGAAATCTATAAAATACCAAAAAGCAAAACTGGGTCAATCAGCAAAATTGAAACTGTCTCAAACTAATGAGTCCCCCAACTGTATTTTGAAATTGCTTGACCTTCCTTTGCTAACTAGAACTTGCTTCTCCTTCAAGAATACTTCACTGCCTGTGCCTTTGTTAAGCAGTGACTAATTTTCTCTGCTATAGCGATGCTGAACCAGGGACAGTTATCCTGCCTCAGCTTTCCCTTTTCAGAACTCTTGTACTCAAAGTCCTCCAGTTTTGAAGTTCACATGAGCAGATCACATAAGTTGCACCTACCCACTGACTCAAACACTGCATGGAGATTGTATCACTGAACTCCGTCACTCCCTTACATACCAGCGCTGTATTTGCAATGATTTGAATTTTAAAATAGATAGCTTTTATAAAAAGTACCTGATTTCTTAGACTCTTGGATTCCTCTTTTCCAAAAATCTAGCTTGTTTGCCTACCTTAGCCATCAATTCCAATGTCATATAATTGTTTCTAAAATTAGCTTTAAGAATATAAAATTTTAAGTATTTTTGGATTATTTTATGTTATATGTATACTATATTGTATCCAATCATGATATATTTATGCTTTCAAGCATTTAACATTTTCAGTAAGAACATCCATAAGTTCTTCTAGTTTTTTAGTATAAAGAAATACACAGTAAATAAACATTATCTACAGTCAGCCTATTTTGCAATAACTTCAGAACTTCTTACTCCTGTTTAAGTATAAACCAGAACCTGTTCCAATCACTTCCTCTCTAATTTCCTCCCCTGCCTCTGGTAACCACAAGTACACTTTTAACTTCCATGCGATCTATTTTTAATTTTTCAGGCTTCTATATGAGTTGAGACCATGTGATATTTCACTCTAGGTTCTTGTTTTATGTCACTTAATGAACTTCAGTTACATCCATGATGTGGCAAGTGATTTAATCATTTTTGGCTCAGTAATATTCCACTGAGCATATGGGTTATATTAAAAAAATCCATTCCTCGATTGATACACATTTTGTTGCCTCCACATTGGGGTGAAAATATATCTTCAGCAGGTGTGTTTATTTTCCTTGGATTTACAAATTCAAAAATCTCTTGGATTTACATCACAATCATGCTGATTGACTCAACTAATAATAGTCATTGCCACTTTTACAGAAGACCCTTCCATTTTAGTAGTCTGATCTCTTCATTCTCTTAAACAATTATTCCTAAATTTTCCATCTTCACTTTTCCAGAATATTGATCCTGCTCTTCATACACTGGTGGTAATCTTTGTTCTTGTCTCTTGGAGTTCCTGTTCTCTTGCATATAAGGTCTTAACTAATAAAACTCACATCTTTGTGCCATTTCTTCCAACCTACTGCACATATACTCACATTCACCACCTTCTCTCCTCTTTTTGGGGAAGATTGTCCTCCTGCATCCAGCTCTCTCCCCCGAACACTGGGAGCTAAGCATCTGTCCAAATCATCCAAGAGTTTGCTTTCTCACATGCTACATCCATTTTCCCTTTCCACTGTGTCATCTCACCAATACACAGAAACTGTATCTGTTGACTTCCATTAAAAAAAAACTCTGAATTTCCTATCCTCCTTCCAGAACCCCTCTGCTTTCTCAGAATTACATTCAAGCAGAAATTCCTTTGAAAAAATATATATGCTTGTAATCTCTATTCCCTTCTAATTATTTTTTCTCTCCGATTTAATTGTAATATACTTTCCTCCCCTCTCCCAGACTGTCAAGGTCACCACTGATTGCTGGCTGTCAAATTGATGATTAATTCTGAGTCCATCGTATTTGATTCATGAGCATTTGACAGACAATGGTCTCTTTGACCTTCTTCAAACCTCTTTGTGTTTCTAAACTCGACAGGAGGAAATCAGAGAGTATTCTTTGCTATACCCCTTCTCTCTTGTCTGTAATTATAAGATTGTCCCAGTAGTCTTTATAGATATCTTTGTTTTCTAGATACTCTCACATCCCTGGTAACATCATCCAGTCTTCTATTTTAAAAGAAAAACGATTCCCCTAGATCATTAATAAAGCATTTGGCCTTGGTTGCCATGTCAAACACTAATTCTCGCTGTATTCCTCCCTTAGTTCCTTGAGTCTCAATAAATGGAGGCTTCATTTTTTTCAGCTGCATAGGCCAAACATGGTGAATTTAATCTGGGCATTACATGTGAGTGGCAGGAACCCAAGTATAAAGACCACCATAGGCCATTTGCCAGGCATATCAGCAAGATGTTGCATTGAAAGCAAAGGATCCAGGACTTCAGCTGGAACTCTGATATGATGTTGGGGACATTCTAAGAGGTGGCTTAACATGCTGCTCTGCATTGCCCATTTGTTTCTTTAATATCGTTGTGTCATTAGAGGCACTTGTTCTGAAGTTGCATAATGGCTTGGTCTTCACAATGAGCTATAATATGTTGTCTGGCAGCAAATAGGTTCTCCCAAGGTAATCAGCACCTTCATTACTTCACAACACACAGATCCTACATCGGTGGTCCTTATTTAGCTTCTAAAAGTAAAGGAATGTCTAGATCCTTTCTGCCACATGTTCTAGTCATCACTCTACTCTGATGGACTAAATTCCATTAATGTGCTACTGCCAAGTCTTCCAGGACATCTGTTTCAGCAGGGATCGGCTTTCCATGGTGATTTCAGCAGGTTGCAAGTCACCAGTGTGGCCTGCAGTTACTTTCCAGGATTCAAATTGTCACCTTCAGTTATGCTCAACACAGCAGTCATGTGACATGCCCAATTATGAGTTAGAGATCATGTTATACACTTCTGTTCAAAATTCTCCCAAGGCTTATATACCACAAAGAGTAAAAGTCAATTTAGAACGTTTCATGCAGTCCTGCATTATCACACATCAAATGTCATCATGCATATCAATCACCCTGGAAGCTTGCTGTACTGAGATTCCCACTCAGCAGGACTGGGCAGAGGGCCTAACACTTAATATTTCTGAGAAGTGAGTAGCAAGACCTTAATTTAATCTGTCCTTTTTCTACTGCCTCACCCTTTGCCTCTTTTACCATGTTATAGAACTGTTACCTGCTGTTATCTGGATCTATATTGACCTTTTTTATCTGCTTAGAGTACCCAGGAATGTGTCTACCTCATACCTGTGCGTTTGCTGATTCATTTTCTCTAACACTTCATCCAGATACTCTCTTTACCATCACCACTATTACCACCCCATCCACATTCCTTCCCTTGCACTGCTTGGTTAAGACTTCCTTTTCTAGATCATGTGATAATAGTTCATTTTCCCTCTCTATGCTCCCCATCTCCCATACCTACTCCATTTTTCCTCTAACAGTTTATTATAGAACCCACAACACAGGTATTTTTCTCTCTAGTTAACTGTCTGCCAATCCCACCACAATGTCAGCCATGTGAAGGCGCTTGTTTTCATTTCTGTTCACCTCACTAATACACTTATTGGTACATAAAAAATACTAAATTAATGATTGTAGAAGAAATAATGCCAGTGTGATAGGCCTACATTCAGAACTCTACTAACGTCACTTGCTAAGCTGAAAGTAAGGAGAAAGGTACCCCCTTCACTGTTGGCGAGAGTGTAGGCCAGTATAACCACTATGGAAATCAGTATGGAGTGTGCTATGAGGACTGAAAATAAACATGCCTATTCCACTTCTGGGAATATTTCAAAGGAAATAAAATCTTCATATGAGAAAGGGATCTGTAATCCTATATTTACAGTAGCACAATCTACAATAGAAAAGCCATGGAAACAACCCAAATGCCCACTGAAAGAGGAGTGGATAAAGAAACTGGTACATTTATTTCATGGAATATTACTCAGCCATTAAAATGAATGACCATTTTGTAGCCAATGGATTTTTAAAAATTTATTATTTTATGATACAGTTCAATAGGCTCCTGGGATTTCCCTTATCCCTGCCCTAAGTTCTCCCCTACCAAGTTCCCCTAAAGTATAGTTCTTCATACACAGGCATATTGTCCATCATTGCGAGCATGGACAATGGCAGAGAGTCCAGCATTCTATTGTCAAAGTATAGTAAACAGTTTCATTGTAAGTCCATCTTTGTCTGGAAGTGGAGATGAATAGTACATTGTATCCTCACATGTGGATATGAAAGACTCCATTTTACAGCTACTATACATCCCCTTAAATGAAAAACCACAAAACAAAATCAACAACAGGAAGAAAATAGAAATTAACAACACCATGAAGTTGAAGAACATGCTACTGAATGACTAATGTGTCACTGAAGAAATGAAAAAGAAAATCAAGAACCATCTTGCAGGAAATGATGCTATTGTATGACCTATGAGTCATTGAATAATTTAATCAGATGAAACTGCTTTGAAGAGATGAAACTCACAAACAAAAACATCAAAGTCCATGAGATATATTTTCTGTTGATTTTTGTTGGTGAAATATGTCTCTTCTAGACAATAAATAGATGGGTTTTATTTTAATCCAGTCTATAAGTGGTTTGATTGAGCTTAAGCCATTTACATTCAGGGTTAATATTTATGGATGGTAATTTAGTCTTGTCCTTTTAGGAATGGGTTGTTCATTGGTTTAGTCTTCTGTTGTCATTTTACTGGGACGTTCTTCACATTTGCCTTTGGTTTTGTCGGGTGCTACTCCTCTTCTCTGTCAAGAGAACATCTTGAAGTATCATTTGTAGGGCAGGTTTGGAAGAGTTAAATTCTTTGAACTTTTTTTTTAACTGTGGAAGAATTTTATTTCATTTTCAAAGACAAAAGAAAGCTTTGCTGAATATGTTATCCTGAGCCGACAACTTTTTTTGTTTTAGAATCTGGAGTATGTCACTCCATTATCTTCTTGCCTGTAGAGTATCTTGTGAGAGATCTCCTGTGAGTTTAATTGGCATCCCTTTATATGTCAATTAATTTTTTTCATGTGCAATTTTAAGGATCTTTTCCTTATGTTTAATTGAAGAGAGCTTAATGATCATGTGTCCTGGTGAAGATTGCATTTGGTCAATCCTATTGGGAGTTCTGTGCTCTTCCTGGATCTTGTTTTCCAATTCTTTTTCTATCAAAAATTTCACTTATTTCATTAAATATATTTGTAAAACCAGTTTCTCTTTCTGCACCCTCTGGGACTCGCATAACTCTTATATTAGGCCTCTTAATAGTGTCTTTCAGTTCTTGAATACTTTCTTTGCTCTGATCCAGCTCTGCTTCCAACCTTTTGTTTGCTTCCCCTTGGTGACAGGAACTATCTTCCAATCCTGAGATTCTTTCTTCTGCTTGCTTCATTCTGTTTTGGAGACTTGCCATTGTACTTTTAATTTCTTGTACTGTGTACTTAATTTCTAATATATCAGCCTTGGCTTGTTTCATTGCTTCTATTTTTTATGTAACATATGTCTTAAATTCTTTGAACTCTTGTATGTGGTTCTCATTGTTGATCAGAAGCTTTATAATGAGTTTTCTGAATTCTCTGTTCCCATTTTCTCAATGTCTTTCTCAGTTAACTCTGAGATTGACATAGGGTTTTGCTCCTTTGCAGGTGAGTTTTCAGTAATATTAATTATGCCTTTATCTCTTCTTTTGCTCTTGGTCACTGTACTTCTGGTTAGCAGATTCTTGTCCATGGGACAGGTTTCTAAATTGTGTCACCCACAGGTCTACAGTCGATTTTACTTATCGCAGTTCGTACACAGCTCTTTGCTTGCAGCCAATTGTGCCACTCTCTCCAGCAAGTTCCAAGACTGGGTTCTTATGTTAGATTTCCGCCATGGTCTCTGTAGCCCCAGCTTCTGGCTTACCACTCCCACCTAGTGTGGTAACGTGCTGAGGCTGCACCTTTGTCTCTGCAGCCTTTCTCCCATTTTCGGTTGGAGCAGGTCGCAGGATTAGGGAGACACCAGGTGTCCTATATAGCTAGTTTGTTTGTGGTGCTGATCTTGTCGGAACTTGTTGGCCGTTAGGTCTGGTGACACATGGACCTATTTTGACCCGTACGATTCCACAGTCAGTATTATTTTCCTGTGGGACCAGTGCAATCCATTGGATTTGGTGAGTTCTCATCAGTTCAGCACATGCGCAGCTCACTGTTGTCCCCTGTAGTCCTAAAACTTGCCACAGTGTACAAAATGGTGCCCAACATGCCACTACTAGAGTTCTTGATCTGCTGGCTATCAGGTCTGAGGGCTACCAAGACCTGTCTTTGGTGAAACCTATAGAATGCCATGTTGCTGCAGTTCACGGAGTCAGAAATGAGTTCACTCCAAGGTCAGCCTATGCTCAGCCCTTTCCATTGCCTTTGCATCATTAAGCAAAATTGTGCCCAATTCAGCTCTAGGGGGCTCACTGGGCTGTGAAATCCACCCTGTTTCTACACTGCCCATCTGGGATCTGCTGCTCTGTCTCTACTCCTGGTCAGATTAAATAGACCAGCAGGACCCACAGTTCTTTGTCTGGGTTCACCTCCCAAGCTCCCAGTGAAGTCCCTTCCCACCTGGTTGCTGGTGGAGATTCAGATCGCCATTAGCTCAGTTGCCTGGAGTATCAGTCACTGCAACACCATACCATTGTTTTCACTGCTTTCCTGTGTCTGTCAGTCTCCAGGTACCCCTCTGCTGCTGTTCTTTCCTATTTCCTGAAATGTGTCTTCTCTGCTTCATCCTTATTAAATGTTTCTCCATCCATTTAAATGTGTCCTTACCATCTTCTGGCATCTTGATTCCTCCCACACGGCCTTTTCAATATTGTTTTTGGTGCATATCATGGTGTATGACATTTTTGTTTTTATAATAATTTCTTCAAAAAATTTTTTTCTTATTCCTTCACTGACTCATAGGTCATTTGGTAGCATAATTTTCTTCAAAAAGTGTTTTTGATATTTTCTTTTTCATTCCTTCACTGACACATTGCTCATTCAGTAGCATGTTCTTTACTTTCATGTTGCTAATTTTCTGTTTTTTCTTAGTTTTGTTGATTTTGTTTTATGACTTTATTTAAGGGAATGTATAATAACCGTGTAATAGTGACTATCCCATCCAGATGTGAAACTACAATATAGTATGCATCTCTCGTTTCAAATCAAAGATGCACTCCCAATGAAACTGTTAAATATATCTTGATAATAGGATGCTGAACTCTCTGCAATTGTTCATACCTACAATACTAAGATACATGTGAAAAAACCAAATGATGGACTTAAGGCTGTTTATTAAGGACTGTACTATTATATTATAATAAGGTAAGGGAAATCACTAGGGGTTGGGGAGGGAAATCCCAGAACCTATGGGACTGTATCATCAAGTAATAAAACAAATAAATAAAAAAAATATGCAGGAAAAAAAATCAGTTCCATTTTTCAAATCATACTTTTCCTGCTCATGCAGAAGATCCTGTGCTGACTGAGACAGAAACAGTTTGTTCTCATTTAATTAGAATAGTTCAATGCAGGTGGTTCTCTCAATAGCAAATCAGAACCCATCTACTTAGTGCTCAATTTATATGGATTTCCTAGGTAAAAGCAGCAAGAAAAGTGTTAGATAGTAACAGGATCTACCTTTCAGTGAGACAGAACAATTAAGAGTAAGCACAGCCTGAGACGCTAATGGGATCTATTTAAAGTTATAGATTGTAAGGAATGTTTTTTAACATGGCACCGGCTCTGCTAGAAGGCAGTTATTAAATATATGGATTCCTGTCAAAGATATTGCAAAAGAAAGTTGGCCTTTTGTGCAATGTTAACCTGGCAGTCTTCTGAGGTCTTTTCTGCTTGCACAAATTAAAAATCAATGACAGAGACTGGAAAGCTGCCGTGTGAGATGTGCAAGACTAGTGGCTTGAAGAAGAATCCGCCGTCACATCTTACATATTACAATTATCAGCTCTGTGAGCCTCCAGTTAGATTTTGCAGGTGAGAAGAGTATTATTTGTGGATGGATTGCCTGGCATGGATTTCTAAGAGAAATTAGCTAAGATCTTGGAAACTGAACCAAAATATATTTGATCATCACTACTGATTTTTGTAGCTGAATCACTGTTCAGCTGCAGCTTAATCACTGTTTTTGACTTAAGAGCCACATACTGAAAATTTCGTACTAGCAAGTGCACTAAGATATTCTCTATTGTCAATTAAAAAGCCATTTTTTAGAAAACTGAATAAATGATGGTGCAATAAATATTTGAGTACCTGGTTTATATTCATTAGCTCTCAATTTCAGCAGACTATCAAGAGTTAAAACTATTCTATTTTTACTTTATTTTTTGAATATGTCACAATTTTAAGCTAATGAAAGGGAATATCAAGTAATGAAACTTCTTTTATAAATCCATCACAGGAATTCTTCCAGTTACTTTTTTTTAGTACAATCTTACGATTAGGTTTATAGCTCTCACTATTTATCAGTGTTTTGCATATGTTATCATATTTCATCATGATAAAAATTGTGTGAGATAGAAATTCTTATCACAGAACTTTTAAGGCCTAGACATTTCAAGAAACTAGTCCTGTATTTTTAAAAATGAGCTGGATTCTAACCCAAATAGGTGTGCCTGAGAAACTGAGCCATTTACTTCCTGTTACTTTCCAGATTTGTAAAATAAGACTCAGAAAGCCAATTGGCATGAAAACCCTCCCTTTAATCTTTGCCCTATTCGCTTTATTTCATAGCATGTGTAATAATGAAAATAATTTTGTTTAACCATAAGATTTCTTTTTTAAAAATTTCTGTTTTATATTCCTTACCAGACACTATACTTCATACCTCCAGTAGCTGTTTCTCAATGTCAGTTCTTAGCGCAGCACCAGTTACATAATTGATACTTAGCAAATATTTGAAAATGAATAAGTTAGTGAATGAGTACAACCGCAAGATTTTATTACTGGGCATCTAGTTGGAGTGAAGAAAGTTTCTCTGGAATGGTACCCTATGTATAGAAAGAGGTAGTGAGGCATGGGAAACTTTGGTGTCTAGAATTGAGATGTCAACTACAAATTTCTATATACTATTCATCAAGAAATAAGATCTCTTTTCAATAGTAAACAATCTAAAGAGGGATAAAAATAAAAACCTCTTCTAAGAGTCATGAAGTTAGTATACTTAGTCTGGCACCCAAATTCACTTGCATCTATGATTACCTAATAAACCTTAAAATGTGCACCTACATCTCCTCCTTCATGTGCCTAGTCACCTACCTCAACTGTCCAACTCACCACCCACTCCACTATTACACTAACTAAAGGACATATTCAATTTTCAGGATCCAGTGGCTCTTGAGGAAACTAAGAAAAATATTACAGAATTATCATCTGGACCCTGGGAAAATGGAATTAATATAATATAATATAGTGATATGATATGATATGGGCAAAGAAGCTAGAGGACATTACCAACCGCTCAAGGACATTCACTTCCTTAAAGGCATCCTTTGTACCCAGAGGTTTATGTCAACATCATCAATTCTCCAAATGATGTTTTGGTGACTGCAGACATTACTAGGCTGACTCTAGAAACCTTAATATTAACAGGTAAAGGGCATTGTGTGAAAACACAGAGAAAAATGCTGAAACCTGTGGCAAGTTTTTTGAAGTCAAAACATCCTCTACAGCAATATTTTAGAGTATGCCTTCTAAACAGAGAACTCAGAGTTGGGGTCTGATGTACTCTGTGCTGGAGGGGCATGGAGCAAAAGCAAGGAACCCTTATGGCTCATGTTCTGACATTCATTCTTTCTGTCTGTAACTATTTACCGAAGGCCAATCATGAGAGTTTATTAGGCTGGTCCTGAGAGGGATGTTAAACAGCACACAGATCGTTCTCTCACAAAGGTTGGCGGGGTCTGAATTGCTTTTGTCTAAGTTTATAAACTGCAGCCTGGAGTAAGTCACTTTAAGTTTTTCATACAAAGGAAAAAGTTTCTCCAAGCCTTTTTTTGTAGTTACTTCTAAATGATGGTTACAGAAAAAATAAGATGTAAGTAGAGATGTTCACATTGGAAATAGAAACAGACATTGGTAGGAATCTTATTTGTTGACAAGATTAGCTTTTGCTTCTAGACAGCTTTGCATAATCACAATATAAAGATAAAATTTTAATCTGAAAACAAATGCAGTATTGAGAGTGCCCCGAGTTATTTCAAAGACTTGGATAACCTGAATGATATTTGTAATGGGATTTGTAAAAAACTTTTGTCTTCCTGTTTGTAATTCCTTAACCCTTTTTGAGCAAAAGAGTAATGTGTGTGCTTACAGCTTTAGAAATCTATTAGAATTTATCTGGGAGACACACTACAGAGCCCTTTATACTCTTTCTGCGGTATACCAAGTCATTCCAAATACCTTCTTTAAATCCATAGAATACATAGTTTTGCTGAAACCTGTATGCTGAGGTCAAAGGCCAAAAAGGACTTGCGCCTGACAAGACAGGGGAAGTTATTCATGATAAAACATGGCCGGTACCTTCTGAATGCCTGCTGGGGACTCCAGAACATTGTTCTCTGTTCCATTGCTTCGGTTGATCATCCGCCACATTTGGGAATACATGTTGTCCCTCTCGAAAGGGTTCAGTCCCTTCATGCGAACGTTCTCATACACTGCGGAGTCCAGCACTGTGCCATAAGGGATTTCTGTTTGCTTGGAAAGGTCCTGGAGAGACCTTAATCATTGGGCAAGAAGAGAGACACAAGAAAGAGCACTCAATATTCTCAAGTGGCAAAAAAGAAAAAGGCAACATATGGGAGGACAGATGTCCAATGGCTTCTTGTAGTTTGTTGTTTCTTAACATTGAAAAGTAACGTAGAAAAAGAACTTCCACCCAGGTTTATGGTAAATTAGGACAGGATGAAATCATTATTGCAGAAAAGATGAAAATTCCTAAGTATAATGCAATGTTTTCTGTGACCTTTCATTAGGACAATAATGTAACCATTGCATCAAAACGGAAACAACATAGCTAAATAATCTCAAGAACTTTAATAGTTTTTAAAAATGTTTTCAACATATGGTAGCCATTGCAGTAAATCACATTACATATTTTTCATAAAATAATTGTATTTTACATGAATAGGTTTTGAGGTCAGGTATAGTCTAAAATTATGTATGAGTGATGGTAGTTATTATTTATTGAGTGGCTACTATATACATATCAGCTAGCTGACAATATTGACAGCATTACATCACATTCAGAACTATTTCAATCCCTATTCTAGGTAAGAAAATTCTGTTTGAAAGTAAGTGATTTGAATAGAATCTTGCAATCAGGGACTGAGTTTTAATTCAAATGTGGATGTATCCAAAGGCCATAGTGTTTACACTGAGGGGCTTTGTGCTGACTTCTATTTGTATTTAAATGGAATAAATTTGTTCTTGAAGCTCAACATGTATTCCGATGTCTTTCTCTCTCTCTCTCTCTCTCTCTCTCTCTCTTTTTAATGAAGGATTTTCAACTCATTCTTTTTTTTAAAGATTTATTTTATTTTTACTGGAAAGGCGGATATACAGAGAGGAGGAGAGACAGAGAGGAAGATCTTCCATCCGATGATTCACTCCCCAAGTGAGTGCAACGGCCAATGCTATGCCGATCCAAAGCCAGGAGCCTCTTCCAGGTCTCCCACGTGGGTGCAGGGTCCCAAAGCTTTGGGCTGTCCTGGACTGCTTTCCCGGGCCACAGGCAGGGAGCTGGAAGGGAAGCGAGGCTGCGGGATTAGAACTGGCGCCCATATGGGATTCAGGGCGTGCAAGGCGAGGACCTTAACCACTGTGCCATCGCATAGGGATCATAGTTATTATTTTCATGTTATCCATCTCTGGACTGGTAGTCACTTTTCTTAAATTTCAGTGTATGAGTCCATCTGTCGATAATTCTACCCCAGAAAGCAAATTACTAGTCTAATGACTGATGTTTAAGAACAAGTATATGTTTTTGGCATTCTGCCCCAAATCAGACACTGACAAGCTGCAAACGTGCTGCTGCCTGGCAGTGGGAGCAGATGCTTTGAGACACGGTACCATATTTGAACAAGAACAAATGCCCACAGCACTCCACAGCCATGCGTCCTAAACCTCATATCATGGATGTCTCTGCCCTTGGTCTGTGTCTAGATGGGGTCTGCTGGTGATTTCCCTAGGGTTTTATCTCTAGCACTGGGAATACTCTGGTACTGCACCAGTCTCCCCCATAAGCAAAATTTATCTCTAGCACTGGGAATACTCTGGTACTGCACCAGTCTCCCCCATAAGCAAAATTGTGTTGCAAACAATAAATTGTGTGCTGTGGTTAGAGAAGTAATTTTGCCAATTTCAAATAGCCACCTTTAGCAAAAAAGTTGGCAGTTTATTGGGAATTTATATCTTTTACCATATGGAAAATACTAGAATAATGTATATTTGTACTACAGGTATGGTTAAAATGATGCTCTGTTTGATGAGAGGAGTTTTCTGTAATATTTTACAATCACTGAACTAATTGTACCACTTGAAAGAATTATAGAAATGAATGATTGAAGACATGAGAAGAAATAAAAGTGAGCTATTTGCAGCAAGGGTGCAACTTAATACCAGAGTGACAAGAAGGCATTTACCACTGGAACATGCTGCAATCTAAATAATGTAGCAAGATCAGTTTTTTTTTTTTTGAGAGAAAAACTTACTGCTATTTAAGTAGTAGGAGTACAAAATACTCTCATCTCATAATTAATCAACAGTACACGGTAGTAGTATTCAAATGCTAACATTTTAATCATTCTCTAATGTTTAGGGGAAGATGCTCACCAAGTGGTAACACGAAGGGCAGGATTGAGATTTCTCAGTACAGGTTCTAATGGGCCATGGGCCACAGTCAGTCTATTCCTGTGAACTCAGCATCAAGGTCAGCTGGTGGCACAGCACTAAATAGAATCTGAAGGTCTAGGTTGGTAAGACTGGTGTTATGGGCCACCAGAAACCCTAGAAGTGTAAGATTGGTTATTTGCTGATTGGCAGTTCTAGGAAGCCATCTTGGGTTATACGCATTTGAAGACTTCAGTGTTGAAAGTTACACTGTAGGCTAGAGCCACACTTCTGTGCAAACATTTTAATGCATGTCTAGAATGCCCAAATGTTCACAGCTGATTCTCTATAACTGTAGTTTTTGTATTCATGAATTCAAATTTGGATTATAAACACTGCTGAAAAAAATTGAGTATAATACACATGTACACATACATTTTTTTCTTTGCCTTGTGCCTTAACAATTGAAGATATCAATGATTTACACTGCATTTACTTTGTATGAAGTATTTATGAGTGATCTGGATGTAATTTAAATCATGGAGATTTACCACATAGAGGCAAATACTGTGTGGTTGCTCATGAGGCATTTCAACATCTATGGATTTTGATATGCCTGGGGACTCCTGAAATTGATTTCTCGTGGATAAGAAGGGACAATGGTATTGTCAAATAACTTCTGCTTCCCTTTAGCTTTGCAGCAAAAGAAAACAAATTTAATGTTGTTGTCGCTAATGTAATGTTTCTGTGACAAACCTTCACCTTAAATATTAACACAAATACATAACTGTGACATAGTTTAGTTGCTGAAACTGTTTTGTACACAGAGGATTTTCATAACAATATCTTAATGTATTGTCTACATTATATCTGATATCAGAAGCAGTTTATTTTCAAGATACTTCAAGTTTAGAATAGCAGATCATTTTGTAATTTACAACAAAGGCATGCTCCGTCTAGCAGTTGCTGATATGAAGTTTAGCCTATAAATTTGCTTTGAGACAGGACTGCAATAAAAATTACAGCTAGTCTGATTCACAGCCATCCCATTCTAGCACACTCCTATAGCACCAAAGGTGACAAAAATAAAGTGATGCAGACAAAATGATATGAACACAACTAGTTTATTATAGAAAAAGGAGACTGCTTTAGGCATTCACAGTGCCAGAGGGAGTGCCTGTTATTTGCGGTCATTTTACTATTTTCATGTTAATAGGATTTTAGAGCAGAAGATTCTGAAATTCTCTCGGCTAGGTTATTCCCTAAAAGAGCTCTACTAGGTTGTCTCCAAGTGCAAATCCTTACTTAAAAGGTATCTGAAGATGAAGATTTAAACAAATATCAGTCATTCCTGTGTATGGTGCAAACTACTCCTAGAATCATTAATCAGGATTTAGTGTACATAAAGTAACACACCTTGGCAAATTTAACATTTTTGAATAATGTTAGTTGCTTGGAGTCATAGAAAATATGGAAAAATCTAGAGCACTCTAAGAAAAGTCATCTGTGAACATACTTTATTAACACGCCATTTCTGTGCCACATATCCCACCTATGAGAGTATATCAGAAAATGTGTGGGAAAAATGCAATTAAAAGATGTTTATTTTGTTGTAAACCCTTTTTTTGGAAAGATTTATTTTATTTTTTATTGGAAAGGCGGATATACAGAGAGGAGAGATAGAGAGGAAGATCTTCCATCCGATGTTTCACTCTCCAAGTGAGCGCAACGGCCAATGATATGCTGATCCAAAGCCAGGAGCCTCTTCCGGGTCTCCCACGCGGGTGCAGGGTCCCAAAGCTTTGGGCCGTCCTTGACTGCTTTCCCGGGCCACAGGCAGGGAGCTGGAAGGGAAGTGGGGCTGCCGGGATTAGAACTGGCGCCCATATGGGATTCAGGGCATGCAAGGTGAGGACCTTAACCACTGTGCCATGGCGCCGGGCCCTGTAAACCCTTCTTTAATCCATAAAAAATCAGGATTTTCAGAAATATCATAAAATTGTGTTCTGAATAAATAATGTGTGTATTTACCACTTTTTGTAGCAGAATAAGCTTTAGTTACAGGTCATTTTTTCTGTGAGCTTCTTTAAGGACAGTAAAAAGAACTCAGTGAATGGGCACTCTACTAATCTACTAAACTTTAGATCTTTTTTCAATCTCACTTGTGTAAACAAAGTTAAAAATAAGTATCTACAGTTTTATTATTTTTTGTTTTTTATTTCATTTCATGTTATGACACAGTTTCATAGGCTTTGGGATTTCTCCCAACCCCACTATGCGCTCCCCCCATGGTGGTTCCCTCCACTTTGTTGCAGTATTACAGTCCAAATCCAGTCATGATTCCTTCATTCCAAGCATGTACCATGCATAGTCCAGCATTTTATTGTCCAGATAAATTCAACAGTTTCTTCTGGAGACCATCTCTGGTCTGAAAGCATAGCTGGCAGAATATCATCCCGACCAATGAAAAGCCACAACATAACATCAACAATTTACAACACTATGGAGTTAATTGACATAGTATTGAGTGACTGATATGTTAGAAAAAGCAAGTTCTTAACCACATCCTGTGACTACTTTATTGACATTTCAATTTTATATATAACCAGCTGCTATCCACCTTGAAATGGCTATGGGATACTATTCAACTGTCTCATGTCTATTTTCATTTTTATATTTAGCAGTTGATTGTATTGAAGCATAATTTTTACTGAAATTGGTGAATTTTAGGATAGTTCAAACTGGTTTATAACTCTAACAAGGCATATGTCAACAGTTGAGGCACAGAACAGTTTTAGGAGGGGTGTGCAGAGAAATCTTCAATAACTTAGTGAAGAGTAACTAATCTTTGTGTCCTACCTAGTAAGGTATACGTGAGTCCGAGCTAAATATTTCCTGTCTGGTTCTAAGCTTTTCTTATCTTTGTCTATCTAATTTTTTTTTTTGGGGGGGGGGCGGGATTCTTCTTTAATCTCACTAGTGTAAACAAAGTGAAAAATAAGTTTCTACAGTTTTAAGTTGTGGGTCAAAAAATTGTACAAATCAACGTTACTGCATTAATAATTTAGTGCTATTTTTTAATTCTCTGGACTGTCCTATAAAATTAATTAATTATGGATACCAAAAAATACTGAGGATTCATAGATAGGTGGTATTAATTATATGTGTGAATATCACAGGTAAGATGTATATAAATTAAGTCATCTTTGCAAATATGGAATATAGAAATTATGCTGGTTTAAAATGATTTTCACAAGAATAAACTCATGCAAGCATTTGGAACTATTTTTAGATTTGATAATCAGTTATTTTTGAGCTATGTGATGTTATATAATAATGGCGATCTTAGTTTCTTCATCTACAACACATAGAGAATAACGGTGTGTTTCTCCAGGAGTAGGGATGAGAAAATTTGTCACAACATTACTTGATCAAGTTATCTGGCAATTACAGGAAGATTATGATGAAGTTAATTCTTCTACAATCCAATCATCTGTTAGCAATCAGTGATCCTGAATGGTCTGTTTGTGTCTTAGTAGATATTTTTCTCCTGGAAGAGACATGAAGGCTTTTTAAAAATATTGTTAAAGAGGACTTTCATACATTAGAGTAGAATTAATCAATGTGTGATTCCATTCTAAGTATGAGATTTTGTGAATCTATAATACCAAATAGGTATAATCTCCTTTTTGGCAAACTTTATAGGTCATTTATATGACTCTGTAAATGGACTATGTTACCATCCTTGTTTTGCTCAAAGTACTTGCATTTCTAAAATCAACTAGTTCAATACATATCTAATTGCTCTATTGTGAACTTTTACTCATATTTTTAGCTTATTTTCCATTGACAAGAGTAGATGTTAAGCAAGTTAGAAGTCTGTAACTTTCACAAATATTTGTGCTACATATCCATCTTTTTTTTAAGTATCCTGCTCACGGGGAATGTTCATGAACAAATGCCAAGAGTGAGCCGGCAGCTCTGGCTCTGGAGAATTTGAAGTCTGATCCTATTTTCTTTGAATGGAACAAGTTGACTCAAGTGATCAGATCAGAAAATCTCTCTTCAGAGGAAGAAAAATGAAATGGAACTGACAGGATAGGCACTGGATACTTCATTGATCATCCTCTGACTGTCCTGGTCCCTCCCCCACCATTTTCCTCCTCTGTCAGCATCTGTCAGAGCAGGAATATTGTTGCAGCCCCTAGCAGCTCATGGGAGGGGTCTGCCTTGTGTCAACCCATGTGTATTGGTTCGGGCAATGGGAAGCCTTTGTACAGAGCCAAGATTTTAGGCATCAAAAATTATCCAACATTTAAGACCTAAAAAACAATTACTATGCTAATGGTGTTTCTGGAGACTAAAGAAGCCAGGATCAAGGGATGGGAAAAAGACTTGGGGATCTGAGAAAGGCAGGGAAATTCAAGAATGTTGGTAAATACTGAATCCGACAAGCTCTCAGTCTGCAAGCAAGATTTTACACACACGATGATTTATGTTTGACTCTTTGAATAAATTTATGCAACTAGCAATTTCCCCCCACTAAACAAAGGGAACTTGTATGTCTATATTAAGGTATCTGGAGGTTTGAATTAGATATTGCATGTAAGACAATTTGCTTACTAATTAGCTCTGTAGAAGTGCTCAGTTACTGGTAATTATTGTTAATATGAATACCGTATCCTCTGTTATGGTATCTGCAACTTTATTTTCTCTTCAGATTTATTCTCTTTCTTATGGCAGATCATTCTTAACATCTCTACCTCGCTTTTAACCTGTAGTTAATTCCAGGGACTTCTAGCTTCCAAATTTGCAAATTTGTCATGGTTTTTACAATGCAATTGTCAACATCTCCATCTATTCTACATACACACTATTTCTTAGGTTTTTTTCCCCCTCTCTTCTCTTACCTGCCACTAGCCCATTCTCCAGTCTCCAGCTAACACTGTAGTTATCATGTGCAAAACTGATTATATTGTTGCCATTTTTAATACTTCTTGTGGACCCTAGTGTCTTTAGAAAACTGGACAAATTTTTCAGCCTTCAAGAGTTTTCAAAATTTTTATTTAAGTTTTTTTTTTATTTCTGTTCTAGGAAACAACCTCTTATTAATGGTACAGGTCAGACATGTCATTTCTTCATTCCTAGATTTACTATATTCCTGTTCCTTGTAAGCTGTTTCTCAACAAAAGATGCTTTCTGGTTTACCTGGTCGATTTCTTGCCTTCAACATCACATTCCACCAGCCTTTTATCCATACATTTTAGCATTGTGAAAATTGTGAATTTTTTTTATTTTGCTAGTTCTTGTGATTTTAAAAAAAAATCATCTTTAAATTCAGCATCTAGCTGGGAGTCTGCGAACAGTCAGCAATTAAAAAGATTCATTTGTTGGGTTAGTCTTTACTAGAAAAATACTTCTGTTTTGAAAAGTCAACATTATCATTAAAGTAACATTGTGTAAGGTAGACATTGTGCAGTCAATTACCAGACATATTATGCATGACTTACCATGGACAGAAATATTTTCAAGTGTTGTTTATGTTTTATTTATTTTCATTTTATTTGAAAGCTACGCGCGTGCACGCACACACACACACACACACACAGCACGATAGATCTTCTATCTGCTGGTTCACTCCTCAAATGCCTGAAGCAATAAGGAAATAGGAAATTCATCTGGCTCTCACATGAGATTGATTGGCATTCATGTACTTGAGCCACGATTTACTGCTTCATGAAATATATTATTAGGAAGATGGATGGGAGATGGAAGAAGCAGCACTCTGGTCAGCACATTTATATGGATGATGGTGATTCCATCCTGTCAAAGGGCCACTACAAGGATTTTATAGCATAAAGATAAGAAAAAGCCTTCCCACTTCCATCTACCTTGAGATCTGGAAATTTCCTACAATGAAATCAGCTGTGAAAGTTTTATCAGCCCTTTACTGAATTACTTGCCAAAACATTTTGCCATGTTTGTAAACTAAGGAAAAAAATCTAGAGATAAGGCAAATGGAAGATCTTGATGAATAGAAATGAAAAAAAAATTGAAAAGGTGAGTTTCTACCCATGGATCTGGCCATCGCAGGACATGCAAAAAGTGGGATGTTTGTCCCTAAAAGGTTGAAAAGTTAACAGAGCAGAGAGAAAAGAATCATTTGGTCTGATGGGTAATTTCCAAAAGAGATAACAAGCGGGAACAGTGAAGAAAATTACTCAACTCCATGGGTGGAAGTGATTGAAAAAATATAAGTGCATTTATGAATTTCCAGTAGCTATAGAAAGATTAAAACAGAGACTCACTAGGCACCCCAGGAAAGAAGTTTGGCATGGTAGTTACATTGTTGTCTAAGACACCTGCAGCCCACATCAGTATGCCTGAGTTTATGTCTCACCCTTGCTTCTGATTGGGGCTTCCAAAAAATGTGTACCCTGGGAGGCTGCAGTCATTGCTCAAGTAGATAAGTTCTTGCAGCCTACATAGAAGACAAAGATTGAGTTACTGGGTCCTGGCTTCAGCCTGGCCAAACCTTAGCTATTGATGCACTTGGAAAGTAGCCCATCAGATGGAAGATTTCTAACTATCTGTACCCTTCAAAAAAATAAATAAAAAGTCTAAAAGACTAGTTACTTTTGGTAATTTTGAGTATGATTACAGAAAATAAAATTTGAATTGGCTTGACTTTAGCTAAAAGCAAGGAGAAGGGCATAGGCTCTACTCACTGAAGAATGGAAGAGGCACCCTTGAAATGCTCCCCGCCTTCATATTTTAAAAGCGGTCAATGGCCATGTGTCCCTTTGAGAAACCACCCTCCTTGTCTTAGTAGCATAAGCCTTATTCTTAGTCATGTTTTTTCCATCTCCTCATATAAAGCTTGAACATAAAGTTGAATGTATTGATGAGCTGAGTAGGATTCCTTATTGCCAGGAGAGAAGTTGGGTTTGTGGATTGTTAGATTCATACCTAAGGGCTCAGTGAAAGCTACATTTGGTACCTGAAAGATGCTCCTATTTAACAAAAGCAGGTTCAGGAAAAGAGGTCAATGTTCTTTCAGCCCAATAATATTAGGCTTCCTTATAAGAAAGCAATAAGGTCAAAGTCATTTTGATGGAAGAAATAAACAGATTTCCCTTGTAGAATGCATTTTGTAGCCAAGAGTGTACTGAAGGCAAGGTCCATGGAAAGGAAGCCAGTTGCAGATCTTCCTGGTGGAGACAACATGCCAGTCTGTAAGCATTTAGATCCACCTTCTTCTCAGAGTGTCAGACTCTTTTCACTCAAGGTATAAAGGTCCTTGAAAAGCAAGCTCAAGGGTGAGGCCAAAACATTTGAGTGAGCTTGAGTCGCTCAGAGGGTTAGGAATGCTTCTTTTAGAGAAACAAGGGAGCATTGCTCAAACCTAGTCTAGGTATAGAGCGTTGTGTAAGAGGCACCATAGGAGGAATTGGGTTTGCAGGAGGGTTGTTGCAACACATGAATGAACCCCAAGTGATGCAACCTTTCCCATCCTCCTTCCCTTTCCAGTCCTCACCGTTCCCAACTGTCCCCACACCCTTACATGGTACAACAGAAGACATTAAAACAACTTCTACTCTGTGCATTCTATCCTTCAGAATGCCTGTCGGATCTTTGAGAACTATATAAATACTTGTTAGGATTTCTAGTGTGTTTAGAATAGCCAGAGTGTGACAATATTCCCTGCTCCCTGAGTGCTGCATCACTAGCTGACGGGATTACACAGTATGTGATGCTGAAGCCTTTCCTGGCAGATTAATGAGTATTTTTTTTTTTGCCTGATTTCTCCTCCTCTACAGTTAGGTGCATCCCATTCTCTATGCAGTATAGAAAGAATGCTAACTAGTAAAAGTTTAGTTGACATAGAAGAGATGCATTCAAGAAAGATGTCCTGGGATACATCTCTTGCTCCTTCAGAGATTTGTACTTCCTAGATTTACAAATTTAAAAGTTGGTTCAAATTTGTGGTACTATGCATTGTTTTTGGAAAATCTAAAGGAAGATGGCATTTTTTTTCTTACTTAGCATTACATAAGAATACATAATAACAATGTTTCTTAGCTCCCTCCAAAGTAACCAGTCACACAAATGCAACAGAATAGTCATGTGACATTAAGAGTGGCCTTCTGACTTCTTCACCCACATTATAAGCAAGGAATTTTTTTTTCTTTTATATGACCCATGATCAAATTTCAAAGATACTAAAAACTTCACAATACTGAAAAATCTTAGCATGATTATGATAATGGCATATTAAGCAAATATTTACTGATGCTTAATAACAAATGGCTAATGAATGAGCATGGGAAAGCTCATGGGAAAACACTTAAATTTAGGTTGAAAACACTTAAATTTATGGTAGTATTGTTGGCTAAGCTGCTGCTTATGCCAGCATCCCATATTGGAATGCCAATTTAGGTGTCAGCCATGCTTCCTTTCAAGCTTTCTGCTAATGAACCTGAGAAGGAAGATGTCACAGAAAGTATTTTGGTCCTGAGCACCAACATCAAGACAAGGAGGGAGTGTTTGGCTCCTGGATTAGGCCTGGTCCAGATGTGGTTGCTCTGGCCATTTGGGGAGTGAACAGTCAGGTGAGAGATCTGCCTCTCCCTCACTCTCTGTTGCTCTGCCTGTCAGATAAATAAATCAATGTTCTAAAATGATAAGTTTATTTTGGTGCAACAATTTCTTTTGTGAAATAACTTCCTACTTATAGTATACAAATTTGTATGTACATACCACCATGTATAATAATAAAACATATTAAGGAAAATGTAATTATAAAATCCCCTGCTTTTATACTTAAAATTTATATTTAAATTTACAATAATTTAAATTAATTTTTCTGTATATAGTATAACATGTACAGTTTCTTTGCATATCATGAAAATAGATAATATGTGTTTACTCCAGGAGACTAGGTCCAAATGTGAACTGCTTTAAATTTCCTTCAACGTTTTTGTTTATTGCTATTGGTTGTCAGTTGATTTTAAAATTTATGCTAAGCTGATAATCCTCAAATAAGCCAACAGTTTAATAATGGAATAGTGGGCTTTTATTTTTCTTCATCCTTAATAATATAGGAAAATATTGATAATTACCATAAAATTCCTAAATGATGTTAAGAAAAAAATTAACAATTATAATATCAGAGTTTCAAGTTACTAGACACATGATAAGATTTAATTAGGTACCTTGAGGCACATAAGCCAGTCTCAGAATTTGAGTTTATTTTTTAAGACATTTTAGTGACTTATAAAATGTAACATCAGCAAGTGCTTACATATACATAACCCAAAACCCTTATGTTTCAGAGCTGCTTCAAATTTATAATGTTTCCCCACCTATTCTAGTATAATATTTCTTTGTGTAATAAAACAACTTTTAAAAGTTTTCATTTTTAACCTTCTTGTTGAGTTAAATATTAAACTTATTATTGACCCCAAGGCCAATTACTCACTTTTTCACACTGTTATTAACTAAAACTTCTATATTTCAATTTGTATATAATTGAATGACCTTACAAATAAATACTGTAGTCTTTGAAGGTCCTGAGCTATTTTTATCTTGCTAGGTAACTCTAATTTTTTTTCTTTATGTACACCAATGCTACAGTCCAATTTACATTGGGCAGATTGCCCATCCCGAAACTATCTTCACCCCAAATTCTGAACTATCATAAAAACTCATACAGTTTGCTTTTTCCAGTAGTAAGTGAATTATTACATATTTGACCTTATTAGCCTTCATCTTACTGTTAATCACTTTGTGTAATTTGTTAAAGCCCTTTAAATTCTGACAGTGTGGTTCTGGTCAATAATCACCCTACTCAATGTAAAGTCATCTGCATATTTAATAAGCCTACTCCCTATTCCATACCTCAAGTCAACACTGAAAATGTTCATTGGAATCAGGTCCAGTGCTGACTAATGGAAACATTTTACTCAATCTATCCTCTGAGGCTGACATTGAACCTTGATCATTTCCTTACATAAGACTTACTAACAAGTAATAGTAATAGTAATAGTAATACACTTAAGTAATAGTGTAAGAACATACATCAATGCATGAAACAATGACCCAAGTGAAATGTGGTATGGATTCAAATGAGAAATCAATAAGTAATTTGTAAGCTTTTTTCTCCCCTAGCAAGTTTTGGGGAAGCTCAAAACATTTAATCCTATCATGAAACTTCATGAGGGGGGAAAAGAAAAATAAAATGAGTGACTAGAAGTGACAGTCAGTAGTTTAGTAGGTAATTAACGGTCATATTAAACATTATTATCCAAGTAAGATTGAAAATTTTGGCACCGTAGTTTGAACAAAATCTGACTCCTCACTTAGGTAGAGTTTAAACTTAAGTCTTAAGGTAATAGTTAATAGCTGATGAATGAAGATGGAAGATTGATGGTGTCTTAAGGGGACTTTTGGGAAATGACTGGGTGCAGGGAGGTTGCTGGAATGGAGTCCCATGATCAAAATCAGGAAATCATTACAGGGAGAAACTACAGAGAGGGTGATGAAGAATGTGCTCCCCATGTCTGTGCTCCCCATGTCTGTGCTCCCCATGTCTGTGCTCCCCATGTCTGTGCTCCCCAGCTTGCCTTGTGATCACCCGCCATCGCCTGCCCACCCCATTATTGTATCCACTTACTCTAGACTGTGAACATCCAGTGCATAAGCCAACAAACCTTCCTTCCCACAAAGCTCTTCCAAGGTATTTTAAAGTAGCAATACAACCTGACAACTACATATGGTTTCAGAGAAAAAAAAAAAAAACAAAACTCAGCAATCTGACTAAAGACCAAACTGCTGACTTAATAAAATGGAGCATGAGGTCAAATTTCTAAGAATAATTTGAACTATCCAAATGCAAAAAGATATGCTTTCTTCTCAGTGCCAGAGACTGTGGGATTCTCAAAAACATTTTGTTAGAGTGATTCAGGGAATGTGTGCTCTGCTTCCAACCAGGTGATATTTCTTTTCTTGAGGAATTTCAATTAAAGTTGGTAATAACTGTATATTCTGATGTTCAGAGCAAGGTCTTCTTAAAGTCACATTGAGATTAATGCTGTTGGAGTTTATTTGTCAAAATATTCTCCCACCTCCAACTGAAAAGCACATTTTGAGAATTCTGTGGTATCCCTTTCAGAAAAACATACTCTTTAGTTGGGAAGAATGCACAGCAAGTTCAGCTACAGACTTTGTTCCTCCCTTGTTATTATCTGAGAATTTTGGGCTGTTTTCAAACTTCTTCACATCAGGGCTTGAGAAATGGGGGCCGAATTAGGGGTATGTGTATGTGGGTATGTAGGAAGGAGAAAGCCACTAAAAATAAATGGAATAGCTTGAAGAAGCTGTGGATGAGGAAAGAGGACCAGAGGACTAAGGGTCAAACAGGTGCTTACTGGAGGCTGGGGGTCAGACACCAAATCAGCCTATGAGATAGAGAAGCCAGGGAGAGAAAGATTTCACTGGAAAATAGATACAGATGCATTTCATCTCTTACTTTCAATATAGAGTTGTTTTCATTAATGTGTCTGTGTGACAATGTTTGGTCAGTTTTCTCAGGCCTTGTTCTAATAAGATACAGCAATTATGTCAGTAAGAAATAGTAATAGTATATAGTTACAGTAAGCATAATTATTGGCACATTGAAAACATAATGCAAAGTATCAAGCAGATGTAAAGGTAGTTTAGAAAGTCCTTGGAAAAATAAAACTGGAAGATAAATTCATTTTGGAGCAAAATTTCATGAATCTACACATCTGAGGTTTTTAAAAGTTCATTGAAAATGCTTATGAAAAAACTATGCATGGACTTGGAAAATTTTCATGGATGAAAGTAATTTTACCTTTCAATTTCATCTCCCTGTAGAGTAAGAAAGAAATAATTAACTTTTCAAAAACTGGGGAGCTGAAGTCCTATGAAGTGCAACTTGCCAGATATGTTAATAGCAAGAGGAGACCAGAAGACTTGACCCTAGGTCTGCAGTCTCCCTCACCAGTCGCTTGCTGAACTGCATTACTTTCCTGCACTCCTCATGTTCACTGCTACACACTCTTCTCAAGTTAGGCTGTATATGTTGCATACTTTGTAAAACTGTCTTATATAGGTTAACCAAGCAGTGCCCTCCAAGTCTTGGGTTTTTTCACCATATCTGTACAATTGCAGCAGGTAGAATTTATTTATTTGGCACACTTTAAGTAAGGAATAATAATAGGAACAGATAGACAAGAAGAGAATTTGTAATATTGAATATCTCATACATTTCTAGGCTTAAAAGAATAAGGTTAGCATGAGAGTGGGCTAAGTAGGGGAGGAAGGAAGCATGACAGAGGGAGAGAATAAGACCTGATTTGTCAGAATGATTCAGATTTCCCAAAAAAGTGCCATTTGAAGAGCAGAGGAGCTTATTAAGCTGGCAAAGTTTTATCTTGGTGAGCTCAGTGTTAACAGTCTCCGATGATGCTAATATAACTCTATTCCTAGTAGCAACACATAAACATGGGAGAAAAGTTTTAATTAAATGCTCAGTGAAGGGTAGCTTTGAAAAAAACTTTTTTTTTCCCCCAGCGCTTTTATTTTTTTGTCAGAAAGCAGACAAAATCCTGTCTATGATATTTAGATGGTTAAATGTTCATCAAGCATCCATCACTGTGGTACTTAAGTGCTAGGATAAGGAAGCCATTTCAACACCAAACAATACAGGGTGAGGAGATGAATGTCTTCTGTCTACAGTGCCTGTGTATTGTGGAGTTAAGCCTTTATATCGCTGTGCTAAAATGTAACATGAAAGCGGAATGAATCAAGCTTGGCTCACTCCAGCAACCTTGATTTTGGCTGCTGCTAATAAAGTGTGCAATTCCCTACTGAGAGCTATGAAATAGGCTGACTGCACAGGTGAAGAGAAAGTGGGCGAGACACCAAGGAAACCGACAGAGCACACGGTTTCGAACTTTCCTCTTCCCAGAATAAAAGGACAAAGGAATGACTTTCATATTTCTTTCTGATTTGTTAAGTGGCCATGCTGTTCCATAGTCTCACAGCATAGCTAAAGAATTTCCTTTCAGGCCCATTCATTAAATGAATACTTGCATGTAAGCAATTATATACTCAGGGAAGTATTTCATAAGGTTCTGTGTTTAGTACAAAAGCAATAAACACCCTCCAAGCACATGCATTTTATTTGTGAAGGTAAAACAAGCAGAGTCATAAGCCAATGCAGGGCTAGAAAGTTTAGAGTATAAATTAGATAGATGCAAAGTGTTTCAAAAACTGGAGACACTAATTCTAAATAGGTTATGAAGAGGAAAGTGACATGTACAAGTATAAATAAAGATGAGTTAGAGGAGGAAAAACTTGCCTGACAGATATGTCCACCCAGGGTTACTACCAAGCACTGTTAATAGCAGTTTGTTGTCAGTGATGCTTAGTAAGCAATTTCATGACTTACCGATTGGGAGTTATGTTAGAAACAATAGATGCTTCTAGTGAATTCAGTGAAAGAGTTGTAATACATGAAATTGTGTGCAAACTGGTAAAAAGAATAGTGATTAATACCACCATAATGGAGGAGAAACCTAGCTTAAAGAATGCACATGAGCTTCGGAGACCAAGAAAGATACAGAATTAACCCAAATGTCCATCAAATGATGAGTAGATTAAAAAAAATGTGCTAGATATGTGTGTGTGTACTCTCTCTCTCTATATATATATGTACATATATATAGTATACATAATAAAACACCACTCAGCCATAAAAAATAATGAAATGTTGTGTTTTGCAACAACAAAGTAGATGTAAATAGAGACCATTATTGTTAAAGAAACAGGCCAGTTCCCAAAAGACAAATAACAAGACAAATAACAAGATTTGTGGGAACTAACATAAGGTGTAAAAAAGAAAGTGAAATTGACATTTTGAAAACAGATGTTTTTATACCTCTTATCTGTGCTCTTGAGGAATAGTATTTTTTGTTTGTTTTTGTTACTTATTGCCTGTTAACTATGAAGCTTGTAATTATGAAGTAAATTAAAAGCATTTCAAAGTAAAATTAAAAAAAAACAATAAGGATGATGGAGGAAGGATGTGGAGGGTGCTTTGAAAACTATAGATACAAAATAATAAAAAGTATATAAATTTAGTTGTGAAAAAGCAAGCCAACATTACATACGTTGTGTGTCTAAAAACAGCACTGTTTGTGCTCTTCTCCCTCACTTCATCTTACGGGAATCCTATGAAGTTATACCTTACTCTTCTTTTTCTCTTTGGGAAAGGACTTCGAATGTGTATAGATTCCTGATTAGGTCATTCAGCTAATAAGTGATAGAGGATTGGAATGCAGATTTAGTTGCATCCATACTTGCACCTGTTTCTTTGATACTGTATTACTTAGAGGTTTTTGTAATTAACTTAGCTAAGTATAAATTATTTTCTGAAGAACCTTTTATTTTTTCTTAAGACATTTATAATTTATGATTACCTTTTAGTTATTTATTTCACTCTATAAAGAGTTAGTGTATCACTATTTTCGAATGATATTGTCCGATGTTTAAGACAGAAGTTGCAGGATTATATTGCCTGGAATCATTACGTTAAATTTTAGTTTCATCCCTTCTAAATGTGGAAGATAATAAGAGAATCACAGTGAGTGTAATCTGAAGGCTAAACAAAAAATGCATTTTAAATATTTAGAAAAAAATGTGTCATAAAACAAGTAATCAACTCAACAAACATCAGCTTCTGTGTGCCAACTTCCAGAGACACTGAAAGATACAAAAAATGAATGTGGTAAATGCTCTACCTTGCAATCTCCAGGAAAAGATACATGGTGATTCTCATTGTAACTGGGAAAATGAACAATGTCAGAAAATAAGGGGATTCTGGACCATTTCAGGAAGAGGGAATTGCACGAATCGCATGAATGCAAAGACATGAAATATCCCATACAGTATGACTTGACTAGGCTAAGAACAAGTGGTGAGAACGGATTGCTTAGTGTTACAGGACAGAAATGGGGCTGGCTAGCTTTCAAAGGGCTCTGTGCATTCTTCTAGCACAGTCAGACTTTATCTTGATCTGAAGAGGTAATTGGATGATTTAAAGACAATTTTGAGGATGCAAGCAGGCAGCAGTCTAAACTCTATGCAGTGGAATATAAAGTGGAAAGGGAAGAGAATGGATGGGAGTCCCACTGATTAAGGTTAAGAAAAAAGAGTGCAGGGTGAAGCAGCAGTCAGGGGCAGTTGTTAGGGATCTTTAATTGCCTCAGATCAAGAAATGAAGAAAATTGGGAAAATAGGCAAAATTGTAAGAGAAGGTAAAGAAAAAAGGAATATAATTAGTCCCATAATTATATTGAAAAATCTAAAGAAAATCATTAAGCAGCATAATGATGAAATATCCCAAGAACATACTGATTAATATAAAAAGAGCATTTGATAAAATTCAACAACCAGTCATGCTATAGGGAATGAAAACTTCACAAGGGGCAAAGGGAGGGGAGAAGAGGGGATGGTGGAGGATGGAGAGGAAGAAAGCCTTATGCCTGTAAAACTGTAAGATAGAAAATAAGAAAAAGTAAAAATAAAATAAAAACTTCATAAATAAAGAATATTTACAAAAGATTTTTTTTAGGTAATCTTAAGTTTACTGCTGAAAATCTAAGGATTAGAAAAAATATCCAATAAATAAGCAAGGATTAGAAAAATAACTTCCAAATGACTGAAATTGTAATTGACTCTTTACATAGAAAAATGCTTAAAAATCTACCGGAAAACTCCCCAAACAAATAGCTACAACATTAAATAAGCAAACAAAAATCAGTTTTATTTTATATGTATTCATAACAGTATTTGATACTGAAATTCAAAGCCCAATATCATTTTCCATCATAGGGTAAAAAGTTTGATATTAAAATGTGAAGCATATAAAGGACTTACATGGTTAATGTGAAAAGTTGCAAATGAAAGAGATCAAATATCTAAAAATGTCTATTTTACCTTGTTCATAGATTGGAAGACTCAAACTAGAAACAAACCTCCCCCAATATTGATTAACATTTAATGGAATTCCCATCAAAATTTTAGCAAATTTTTGTTAGAAAGAAAAAAAAATGTTAGAAAGTCAAAGTAATTTTAGGGAGGAACAACGCAAACTGATTAAATTAGAGGACTTAGTCCATGCAATTTATATAATAACCTTAAGATGTTAGAAATTACAAAAATATAGGACATTCTGGTAGGTTACAGGGCAGAATGAATGATGAGAAGGAAGGAAGTGTGTGTGACCATAAGGGTTAGAATGGGAGACTTCTTTGTAGTAATGGGATAGTTCTGAGTCTGGATTACAGTGGCGTTTACTGGAGTCTGCTATGTGACAAAAAAGTAGAATCATATGCAAGCACTCGTTATGTGTCTATTTTCCAATTTTAATATTGAATTATACCTATCCATCATAGAACCACCAGAGGAAACTAGGTGAATAGGTACTGTCTCTATGCACTGTGTCTATAATTTCCTGTGTGTATTACTTCAAAATAGAAATTAAAACTTTCTCAAGCATTAATGATTTACTGCTATGTCACATGTATGGATTATAAAAACTTGTCTTTTAAAAGTTTACTGCATTTTTCCTGCTTTCTGAAAACACTGTTGTTATCAGCTTTATACCCAGAAGAAAATGTGTTTCTATTGAATAAATAGAAGTCTGATCTGTTGATTACTCATGGTTAAAAATGAGGGGAGGATGGGGCTCAAAACAGCCATATTGCATCTGAAAAAGAGCCTAAGCTAAGTGCTTTCTAGAATTTCATCCTATAGCCAGCTTTCTTCTTGTCCGCTTGCTTAGCTAGAGCGTGGCAAAATATCTTGGTTTTAAGTGTCTTGAAAAAAATAATAAACTGGAACAATATTACTGGATTCACTGTCAATACAGTTGTGAGCCTGAAAGCATAAGGTTTCTGAAACAAAAGTTTCTGGTGTTTCAACTCTGACTTTAACAGCAATGTAGTATGGAGCAGTTTGCTCTTAGGTGGGACATACTAGTTCAACCCTAAAGACACATGTACAAGGAACACATTCAATGACTTTCCACACACCACTATGCTTTTTCTCTTCCTCTCTTCTCCTTTCCACAGATTAAATCATTATTCTAAAGTAATTTATACTCTTTTACCTTCAGGAAAAATTTTGGATTCCTTAATGAGTCTTGCATGTCCTTAGGTGTTAGTCCCACTTTCCTTTTCTTTAGACAGCAATTGCCAGTTACTGTTCTCTGCTTCCTAATTTTACAGAGTTAGTTATACATTTAGATTTCCAAGTCTGGGCTGGTCCATAATATTCTTATAAACCTGGGAAAAATTATTAATTGATAATTTCCCCTCTTCAAAGATACATAATGTAAGTGCAGAAATCCTCTCACTGGTATGCTAGTAAGAAAGAAGTCCACTCTAGGGATAGATATTTGTAATTGTTACAAATACCTGCGTGGAAAGATATGCTATCAGTCAAATTTTATTCAGTGGCAGAATTAGATTTAGTCAAACCTGTGACGTTAGTTATGAATAAGGAGTACGTAAACATCAAAATAGGGTGTGATATGGAGACTCTTCCGAGTAAGCTTACCTATAGACCCCCAAAATGAAATAAAAAAGATGTTTTATCATAAAAGAGCAACCTAGGTTGTTCAAGTTATTCATAACTACAGCCAGGAGAGTATTATTTTCCTAGAGCTATTTTTGCTTTTAGGTGGAATTTGTAGCTTTTTGGAAAATTACGTTAAAATAGAGACAAATGGAGTTAATGTTGAACATGCCATGTGCAGTGTTTCTGCTGCAAGTATCTGCAAAGCATCTCATGTTCCATTTCAACCCTGACATTTTTAGTTCGGGTATCGGCAGAAATAAATGCATTCGGTTTTCTAGGAGTTTGCAAACTATTAACTATGTATATAACCATTTCAACGAGAATAAAAAGTCCACATTGTCATTGGAGTCTTGTAGATATGGCATGTTTTCCTTTTAGAAACTGCGCAGTATATCTCAAAACTACACACAATGTGTCACAATATATTACACCAAACAACAACATAGTTTTGTGATATCATTCCTGTTATTAATAGCATACAAAAATTAAACCTGTGAGTTTTTTTTCCAGGGAAAATGCATTTTCAGAATTTTTATTCATGCCAAATGCCAGCTAGAAGGTTAGGTGATAACAGATATCAAATTTTGAAAAGGGACTAAAATTTTATAAAAAGTTTGACTTCCAGGAATAAAGTGAATTTTTCATATCAAGCAATAAGAATTTCTGTCAACCATCTGTTTGAGGAGTGTACTTGTCTTTCCTTCTCTCATTCACGTTTTTCTAACCACATCTGTTCATCTTGATCTTGATGAAAAAAACTGAGTTTGGGGGATGAAAATATGAGCAGTGCAGATTTCTCAGTGCACAATACAACAAGACTGGGGGAAAAGTTGCATGCATGTACTTTGCTTCTTTTAGTGAGGAAAACTCATGTAAATAAAAATGGTTTAAGGGGAGTGATGTGGAATGGTACTGTGAAAAAAAGTTCTTGTCTAAGAAAAATCAGTCTTAGACCTTTCCAAGAAACTTTGGCATTCGTGACAAGAGGAACTTTGAATATTTCCAAGAAGCATTACAAGAAATTATGTTTACCAACACAGCTGAAGCATGAAATTGGAAGAAATCTTTAAATATTGGGAGAGAACCAGACTACTTTGAACTTATTTGGCTTTGATTCTTCCCTTCCAAAATCAGTCCAGTGATAACATTAGGAGGAAGGGATTTTTTTTTATACCCACTGATGGCTTTTAATATAGCCAGTTGGCATTGGAAAGGAATACATTTTCAAAAAATGAGTGCTCAGTTACCTTGGTTTGCAGACCCACAGTGGAGGCAATCAGCTGAAATCATGGTCTTTTTGCATTAGGTTTTGCTTTTAGAGAAACCCTGTGGATGTAAAAATTTGACAGAGGCTTCTGATCCCACTCTGTTGCATAACGATTTTGATCAAAGTTGATGCCAGCAGTTAATAATCATGAAAGAAGTCTGCTGTATGAAAGTACTATGATGTTTGCAATCTTCAGATTGTGGGAACTATCTCTATATAAGGCAAAGATCAGGTAAAGCCAATCGATGCTAGACAACTTGCCCTGAGGTTTGGACTATGTGATATGGGACATTTATCATCAAGCTGATTTTTTATCTACAAAATGAGCCCTTACTATTAGTTATTTAAGGAATATTTACTACATGAAATATGCTTAATACCTGGTTCATGGTAAATTCTCAGTGAATGTTAATATTATTTACTGTTATGATTATCAAAGTCCTATGGGCCAAATTGTCTCATTTAATACTTCCATTTAATTATTTTAAAATAATCAAGTCCAGATGTAGCTGCATGTATTTTGGATTTAAGTAAATCCAAAATGTAAAAAGTTAAATATAATTGAGGGGGGGTATGTTAATGGAACAAAACGTTCTGTTTTAATTTTTAAAAATGCCAGTTGCAGCAGTGTAGATAAGCTTAGATACAGGTGATAAAGAGATGATGACAGAAATACAAATCTGTATGAATTTACTTATGTGCAGAATCTGATATGTCAGACACTTACATGACAGTGGGTGCCTGGACCTGGGTATTTGTGGAAACAAAGATACAGTCCTTGCATACAGTCTGTAAGTTATAAGAGGAATACATTTTGGGAGTCTTGATATACAGCTTGGGCTGTAGAGCACGTGTTTATTAGTTTGTGGGAATCATAGCTCTATCAAATGTTTCATTCCTTAAAATACATACAATCTTAATTAAAACATAATTTTTATGACTGTGATATATCTTGACTGGGTATGCCAAAATGTCTTTCCTTAACTTGCAGATATCAATTCTGGATATAATTAGTTCAAGTTGATGTGTGCCTACAGAATTGGCCCAACACAAAAGCCACGTAGCTTTTAATACTCAGATCAGTTGAGAATTTATAGAATATCTTCCTTTATATCCTTATTCTTGGCAATAGACGAGACTATGGGAATCTTTGCCGTGTTTTCCAAAAACAAAGGGAAATGAAAATGTTGAGTGTAGGAAATGGGAGCTGATGTGCTGTCGTTAGAATTTGGTTTCAAGAATCGGACATTTAAGGGCTGGTCTTTCCTTATTTAGCTCTTTCAGGCAAGTTACTTGTCTTGAACACTTCAGTTTTGACATGTAGAAAAGTTACTAGTAGTATATGTCACAAGATTGCTGTAGGTATTAATCCATGTACACCATGTAACTTATAGTCTTGCCTCTTGTAAGTGATTAATAAATGTTCATTATTTTCATAGCTTGCTATTTTATTGATTCTTGACTGGGCTGTTGCAATAATTTTCATTTTTTCTTAAAGTAAGGTGCTGATAGGGTCATAACTTTCAGCTTCCCATGAGATTAGGTTTATATAATTAATAACTGACAAAATGCATAGAACTGAATTTACAGGAAATAATTTGGGAAATTAAAAACAACATTTTCATAAGTAGATGAAGTAATAATTGTATATTGGCATTACTAGTTGAATTTTGAAGTTACATTTTCTGTAATAGAAGCAAGTTGAAGAAAATACTTCTATATAGGCAATTAACTCCTAATTCTATAGTGTTATGCTATAACAGTTTTGAGGCTACCAATGAACTTCACTTACATATTTTAAACATAGTGACACTTATGTTCTCATTTAAGAACCAGTTAAGTAATAGGAAGTCTGATACATCCAGGTAGTGGTAATGTTCAATTGCCAGCTTTTAAAGAACTCAGTGTTCAACTTTAGAAAATTAGAGCCATTTTGTCTTTGGATGAATTAAAACTTTTCAGGACATTTTTATATCTGTTTTTCAACATTGATTCATTTATTGAGTAAGCAATGAGGGGGGAGAGCGAGAGAATATCAAGGAGAGAGAGAGAAGGAGAGAGAGAGAGATCTTCATTCATTGGGTTGCTTTACAAATGGTTGTAAAGTCCAGGCCAGGAGTTTCACCTGGGTCTCTGGCACACGTGGCAGAATCCCAAGTAAAGCGAAGTTGTCAGAGATCATCTTTCATTGCTTTCCCAGGTGCATTAACGTTAGACTGGATCACAAATGGTGCAACTGCAGCCTGAACAATTACTCATCTAAGATGTAAGCCACTGTACTGCAATGCCACCCCAAGGGAATCTACTTCTTAAAAATAGTACAGCCACATAGAACAATCGTGTTCTAGTAAGGCAAACATTGTATTGCAGTGGTTTATATGGCATAAAAGCATAAATGAAAACCTGACCATGGTAAATCAGAGGCTTTTGGTCACTAAGAGCTTAACGAAAGGAATTGGTATTTTTAAATTCAGGTCCTGACCTCGATAACTTTTAGGGTTTAAGTAAGTACATCAAAGTTAATGACCATATTCCCACCACTGCAACTACAGCTATGAAAAAATGGCAGGAATAATAATCACATGAAACAAAATGTAATAAAGAGGCAGATAAGGCTACTGACATACTGGGTTGTAGTTGCCAATTGCTATCCTCTTGTCTGCTTTTTCTTTTCTCTTTTTCATTCCCTTGTCCCCTCCCCAAAATCAATCCTTCAGTGATGTATGTCTGTTATCAGACAACTCTGTAATGCACAGTAGGGAAGATTCAAGACTCAGACCTGGAAAGTGTAATTCCTTTTTCTTTTGCTTTCCACAGTGTTTTCCACTCACAGTCACTCTCTAGCAGTTCATGTTCTAAACATGGGTCATTTCTCCAGGAAAATACGGGAGGAAACATTTAATTTATAATCAAAATTTATTTTCCTAAAAAGGCATTACAAATACTATATTCTCAGGAGTAGGATTATATGGCACTACTGAGTTGTGGCATAAAATGAGCTATGTAGTCAAGGGGAGGCTTTACATTTACCGTCAGATACTATACTCAAAACATTTGGTAACCCTTATTCTTTCTTACACCTGTAGTATTGGAATCATTATCTACTTACTGGATGGAGCTTTCAATGCGAGTTATAGTAAGGAAAGCAGCAAGATTTGCTGTGTATGATGAAATGACAATCAAAGCAAACAGCCACCAAGCCCCCATCATCATTCGGGTAGCCAGCGTAGTATAAGGGACCTCCCCACCTGTGGAAAGAATCAGATTGAAAGAACGTTTATTTAGAATCTGAATGCATGTATGTTCAACATCAGATCAGCTTTTGCATAGTGACAGATTTTTATACTTAACAACTACTAGCATAGGTCTGTACATTTTCATCATTTATATATTTTTTTCTCATGAGACTATGGGAGACTAGGTCAAGAAGCATGATAACGACTTTATGTAGCACATTGAAATGACTGTTCCTCCCCACTTTATCCTTGAATTAATTATCCTCTTATTACAATCATAGCTATATACTTTCATTCCTAGAGCTTGATTATTCATTAGGTGAAACTCATCCTACTATGCCTATACTAAATATTAATCTTACAGACTCACAAATCATGTAAAAATTAGGCTTAAATTCCCTAGAAAGACAAGTTCTTAATGACCTTGGGATGACACATACCATGAATTGCTTTAGCATAAAGTATTTGTTTTCTTCATGATTGGCTACCTACTTTTTAAAACTGATTGCAGAATTCCCCCCTCTGTCTTTTAAATATTTGTGCCCCTGGGCTCACTGGGTTCAACCTTGAACTTTGTTCTGTTTCTGTTCATATTTTTATGCTGAGTAACCACAACAGTCACTTGACTGAATATTATTAAAGATTTATTTATTTTTATTGAAAATGCAGAGCATATTTACAGAGAGAAGGAGAGACAAAGAGAAAGATCTTCCATTGGTTCACTCCCTAAATGGCTGCAGTTGCTGGAGATGAGCTGATATGAAGCCAGGAGTCAGGAGCTTCTTCTGGATCTCCTATGCAGGTACAGGGACCCAGGGCTTTGGGCAATCCTCTATTGCCCTCCCAGGCCATTAGCAGTGAGCTGAATTGGAAGTGGAGCAGCTGGGATATGAAATAACACCCATATGGGATCCTGGTGCTTGCAAGGTGAGGGTTTAGCCATTGAGCCATCATGCTGGGCTCTCCACTCTATCTAGAAAGCTATAGTAAATGCCTACATGTTTTGTACTTGGAATCAAATAGTCACCTCAACTGTCACACCTACCACACACAGTAAGATTTTACTCTGAAACTCATTCTTCTCCAGCTCAATTGACATTATGTCTTGGAATAGCAACATTATTCATATTAGTTGTCAGATGAAAAATAGGAATTTGCCAGTATCTCATTCAATAACACGTCATGTTGCAATTATCTTCAAATCACATTTCAAATTCTACCTCATTTCATCACTACAAATGCAGAAACTCATTTTTAATCCAATATCTTCTTTTAAGTATGCCATTTGACTCTGATGCATCTTCACTATTTACGCTCCACTATTTACACTTCACTATTTGTCACTCCAGAGAGAAGTGCCCAATTGTGAGTGAATGGATAAAGAAAACATGTTATTATCAGACAATAAATCCCTAATATTTTTAGATCAGATAAAATGTGGATCCATATATTTAAGTTAAATAAATCAGACACACAGATAGCGCACATTCTCTTTAATTTGTGGAAGCTTAAAAAATTGCTTGGTATGAATTTGGTATAGTGACTTCCAGAGACTGGTACAGGTGCAGGAAAGGGCCAGTGAGGGATATAGGGGGCTATAGGATAAGTGGAAGTAGAAAACGATGAGCTAGGAGCTGCAAGTTCTCATGTTCCAAGGCCCAGCAGGCTGAATCTGATTGACATTAATGTGTTTATATACTGTATGAGGAAGAAGAGATGAATGGGAAGGATTCAGATGTAAAGAAAACAGAAATATCAATTGCTGGATTTGATCAGTTCAGCTGTATATGGAAGCAGAAATGTACTCTATGCGATCTTTTAAATTACCCTAAAGGTTTGTTTGAAATTTGTTTTATAGAATTATGTCAGGGCTTATTCCATAGTGTTAGTACTTGTCATTTGCTATATCTGAAATTTTCTTCAATAACAAATGTGTTCTCCACTTAAGTTACAAAGTTTTATCTTCAAAGTATATCTTTTCACAAAGACCTCATAGATGCTACAGCTTAGCTCAGCCTGCCTCATGCTCAGACCTGGCCAAAGTGTATGGAAGTGGCCGCTACTGCCTTGACCAGCCATGCTCATCCATTGCCCTGGCTCTCATGCTCACCCGTGGGGATTGCAGCCCAGTATGGAAGTGCCTACAATTCTCCCGCAAGGTCTATTCCCAGCCTGGATCACGGGTTTGGCAGGGGTACTGTGTCCAGCATGACATGATTCACACCCAGTACCAGCACTTGCCAGCAGATGCTACTGGTGAATTCCGTGATGTAGACTTGGTCAACCTATTACTACTCCTAGCTTTCCATTCAATCCAAAGTGTTTGTAATTCCACAGAAGCAAACTAACAAATCACCAGTAGAATATTACCCCCACACCCCCGATCTAGTTTTCTTGTAATCTGATGGGCGTGCAGCCCAGCCTAACATGACTAATTCCCTGCTCCAACACATCTAGGCAGGTAATATGGCCTGACTAAGCAATTTATGCCACCCAGTCCATTTTTGTGTGTGCTAATACGTGGCAGGCACTACTATTTAGCTCAGCCCATATCTCCCACATGGGCAAGTGCCTTGGTCTGACCCAGACATGTTCTCTAGTTTCGTGTCTCTAAACCACTCCATCAGCTCCCTCACCTATCTGTGAGTGCAGTGGCTCAGCCTATGGAAGACCTGGGAAGTCATTCCTTCATTGTCAAACGTGCCCTCAGACTTCTCCACTCCAGTACATTCCCAGACCTCCTTTGCCAGGCAGTATGCAGCCCCCTCATCCCAAAGTCCCTTCCTGGGGCCAGAGTGGCATGCCCTGGATCAGTGTGCTCCACTTTATTCACATATCTTAATAATAAAAAAGGAGTAGGCTAGACAACTGAGCTGGCATTGGCACACTAGTATAGTTAACACAAATTTAGCATTAACTAAGCCCAGGATGCCCGCCAGCTATTGGCTGCTTTCCTCAAAGCAGTGTAACACTTTCCTAGGTGCAACACAATCCAGGCAGTTGCCTACAGCTGGAGTAGGGATTTCACAACAATGCTGACAATGACAGAAACTAGACAATTTGAGCATAAAAATTATTTTCAGGGCCAATGAGGTAGAAAAGAATGATTCTACTGGAATTTTACAGGGGAAGATAATTCAGAAAGATGATCTGGTATTTGAACTGCTTTTCTCTGAGAGGCATAAGCCAATTAGAAATGAGAAATGAGGCTGGTTCAATGGCTCAGTGACTAAATCCTCACCTTAAAATCATGGGGATCCCATATGGGCACTAGTTTGTGTTCTGCCTGTTCTACTTCCCATCCTTCTACCTGCTTATAGCCTGGAAAAGCAGTAGAGGATGGTCCAAAGCCTTGGGGCCCCGTACCTGCATGGGAGACCTAGAAGAAACTCCTTGCACCTGTCTTTGTATCAGCTCAGCCCTGGCCACTGTGGCCACTTGGGAGGTGAACCAACTGTTGGAAGTTCGTTCTCTCTGTCTCTGCATCTTTCTGTAAATCTCATCTGTCTTTCCAATAAAAATAAATCTTAAAAAAAACCTTCAAAGGTCAGGTGGTTACTAAAATTGAGCCCAAAGTTTATCTAAGGAGGAAGTAGGACTAAGAAATGTAGAAATTCCCTGCATGGTTTGGAAAATTAGAAACAAATTTCTATTAGACTGTAGCTCAAGGAAGACAATTTAAGAGCAATAAAAATATTCCAATCTGGACAATAAAAGAAACAATAGCAAAATTCCAAACTTTCTTCTTTTTTTCAAAAATTATGTTCTATGGTACATTGTTAGGTATAGGGTATCTCCTCTCTGCTTTCTCCCTCCCCATCTTCTCCTCCTACCATCCCCCCCCACCATTATTACAGTAGTATAGCCTTTTAGTTACAATTCCATGTTTAACATTCTGCTAAGTTATATTATGGCATTGCGGGTATAGGCATTGCTAGAAAAAATCTAGCATCAAATTGTCAAGGTATGTTTAACAGTTTCAGTGGGATCTTCCTTTTGTTTGAGGGTAGAGATACATACTGCAGTGTATCTTTATTTGCTGATATGCTAGTCTCTATCATACAGCTCATCTATTAGAATATATGTATATGCATGTTTATATATCTTTTACATTTTGTATGGAGGTTGCCTTATATTAAAGAGAACATATGATATTTGTCTTTTGGGGGCTGGTTAGTTTCACTGAGCACAATGCTCTCCAACTGGGACCATGGCAGGGTTTCATACTTTTTAATGGCTAGGCAGTATTCCATGAAGTAGAAGTACCACAGTTTCTTTATTCACTGTTCTTTTGAGGGGCTTCTGAATTGCTTCTATGCCTTCACTATTGTAAATTGTGCTGCTATAAATATAGGAATGCAAGTCTTGATGGCTGATAACAATGCAGCTAAATTTCTTGGGAGGGAAATTGGCAGCTTATAATATATGAGAAAAGAAAGCTAAACTAGATGAGCTACTTGTCTGGAGAAGTTGAGATATCAATAGGTTAAACCTAAGCAACATAAAAGTACTGAGTTCAGAGCAAAAGTTGATAAAAGACAAAACTACAGTGTTGATTAAACAAAAGTTTGATCTTTTTTTTTAAACACCTAAATAGCTGTTAAGGCTGCTCAAGAAAAGTGAAGCCATCAAGAAATACAGTAGCTGACATTAATATTATTTGGGTAACAAGAAGATCTTAAGTATAATTTTATGCCAACGAAAAATTTTTTAAAAGATTTAATTATATGAGTTTCAGAGGAAAGAGAGAGAGACAGAGCTTCCATCTGCTTGTGGACTCCCCAGATGTTCACAGAAGCTTACAGTGGGTCAGACTGAAACTAAGAGTTGGATCTGCATCTGCTACATGGGTGGCAGGGGTTCAAGCACTTGGCTGTCTTCTGCTGTTTTTCCAGGTCATTACCAGGGAGTTGAATTAGAAGTGAAAGAACTGGGATATGAATTGGTACCCATGTAAGTTATTAGTCTTGCAGGTGCAAGCTTTACATGCTAAACCAGAATGCCAGTCTTCTGCCGGTAAATATAGTAGCTGAGATGAGATGAATAAACTTCCAGAAAAAGTCTTCCAGAAGACAAAATATGTATGTAGTCTTATAAGTAGTAACAACTATCAATTCAGAATTAAAACTTCCACAAGAAAATCCTCAACTATTTGGAAAATAACTTTAATTTTCCACAAACTTCTCCTGTGATTAGGAATAACACATTATGTATTTTATAAAGAATGTGTAACTCTGTGTACATGATTCCCAGAAAGGTCATTCTAAGAAAGAAAACTTATATTCCAATGTCTTAGATAGTTGTGGACACAGAAGATTAACAAAGTAGTAAACTGGGATTGTATAAATGCTATAATTATCCAAATTGCCCTTGCAAACAAAAGCAAACAAAAGCAAAAACAGAAATAACAAAAAAAAAATTCTCCATTCACCAGTACAGTGCAACAGTGTGATACAATAAGAGCAAAAGAGGAATGGAGTAGCTGTGTTGGCCTCATGGTTAAGATGGCACTCATGCATGCCATTATCAGAGTGCTTGACTGAGGTTGGCTGTGCTTCAATCTGTCTTCCTGTTGAGACACACCTTGAGAGACAACAGGTGATGATGCAAGTACCTGGATTCCTGCCACATCCTGTGGGAAACCACTTGGCTGAGTTCAGCCACGGCTCTCGGGACATTTGGGAAGTCAGCCAGTAGATGGGAACTTTCTCTACCTCTAAAGGCAATAAAATAAATGGACTAAATTTTAAAAATGAGAATAAAAAAATATATTGCAATTAAAAGTTCTGGCTTGGAGGTGAGATGAATTTGCATGCCAAAAATCCATGAGAATAATATAAGTTACAAAACTTTAATAAATTATCAATTTTCTGTGACACAGAAGTAAAGCTAAAAATCAACCACCTTTACATTGAATACCAACCAGGAGATTGGCACTGTGGTACAGTGGATTGAGCCATTGTGCTGGCATTTCAGCATCCCATGGGCACCCTTTTAAATCCCAGATTCTCTACTTCTGATTCTGCTCCGTGTTAATGCTCCTGAAAGTCAGCAAAGTTGGTTCAATTACTTGGACCCTTGTATACATGTGGGAGATTCAGAAGAAGCTCCTTACTTCGAGATAGCCTAACTGATCATTTCAGCTTTTTGGTCACTGAAACGGTGAGCGAGATTTCTCTCTCTCTCTCTCTCTCTCTCTCTTTCTCTTTCTCTTTCTCTTTCTCTCTCTCTCCCCCTCTAGCTGTTTTTCAAATAAATAATCCTTATAAAAGAAGTAGCATCACACTTAAAACATGGAAGTAAAAATAACATTTGTAATAACAATTGAAATATACATTCTAGAAATCTATTAAGAGTTGGCAAAAGTCATCACTACATGAACATTTAAAGATTTTTAGTAAATTAAAGTTTCCATAGATGAAATCATGATGTTTGTTCATTGAAATATTCAACGCTGCAAACAAATTCTTTTTAAACTGATTTATACTCAGTAAATTGCCAACGAAATGCTGGGTGGTGTTTTTTTTTTTTTGTGAGTGTGTGTGTGTGTGTGTGTGTGTGTGAGAGAGACAGAGAGAGAGAGAGAGAGAGAGAGAGAGAGAGAAATTGAAGGCACAACTATATGAAATTGAAAAATGCTATAAATATCCAAGATATTAAAGAAGAAGAAAAAGACTGGATCCTGCTGGCTGTAGCTTCATACTGTAATTAAGACAATTCAGTGTTTGTACAAGGATAGACTGGACCGATCAATGAGAATTACCCATGCACATATAGACACTTGATTTATACTCGACTGGCACTGTCTTACTGTTCAGAAAGAGAGGTCTTTTCATTGAGCAGTGCTAGCTCATTTGGCTATATATCTGAAAATAATTAAACCATCTCCTCATCCATACCAAGGATAAAAATTAGTACCAGGAAGCTTATTGATGTTAATATGAAGATATACAATAAAGCTCGAGAGAATAACATAGGAACGTTATCCACTGGTCTGAATATTAAAAGATTTCTTGGAACAAAAAAGCATTATTACAAGAGAAAAAACATGTTAATTTTGACTGCAGTAATATTCACAGTTCAGAAGATACTATAAATAGAATGAAAAGATAAGCCACATAGAAAATACATATAACAAAGCATTAAGTAATGCTAATTAAGAGCTCCTATAAATCAATAAGAATGAAACATAGCAAATATATAACTGGGTAAAAAGCATCAAGAGACAAATCACAAATACATGGAAAGTGGTTAATCCTATATTACATATTAAATAAAAGAAAAATGAAGTATTTTTCTACAGAGGCATTAGAATAAATATTATTAAAAGTAAACAGTATTTTGGCAAGAATGTGAAGTTATTACAGTGTTCATATCCTATTGGTGAGATGTTAAGTTGCTTTAATTACTTGGATAAATAATTTTGCAGCACCTATGAAAACTGACATATTAACCTATATTAAAATTGAGAGCTGAAACATGTTCCTGTCCACTTGTTCACTCTTCAGTGCTTGCAGGAGAAGGGACCACACTTCCTGAGTCATCCTCATAAGATCATTGTGGGCATAAAACTCGAATGAGGAGTTAGATCCCGAAACTTTTGGAAATGAAAATTTTCATTGCTAGTCTATGCACCTGTTCCTGTATATCCTAAGATTCTGTAATTGCCACTGCTTGGGCACATAACCAGCAGATATTATGAGTGCATTTTTGATAAGCTCATGGAAATACTAAATTATAAAACAATGTACAGTAACACAAACTTTTTAAAGATCTCCCCTCTATTTGCACCAAAAAAGTGTACTGGCATGTTCATAGCCATATTATTCATGGTAGCACCGAGCTGGAAATAGCCTAACCATTATTTGAGAATAGAATGGATAAATGAATATTGCTTATATGAGCAATAAAAACAAGCCAGTATCCTTTACAAATAACCAGTTGTGAATTTCATAAACTTTACATTGGGTAAAAGGATGCACACTGTATGACAACTATTCAAAATGAGGCAGCATGGGTGGTAATGTAATCAACCGGAGGCCACTGACTTTGGGAAGAGTAGATAATGACAGAGCAATAGAGGCTGGGTCACTAATATTCCTCTTCTTTCTGAATGGGATTTCACTGCAGGTAATTCACTAAAGTTCCAATTTCAGTTTACTGTCTTGTGTGTAAATATTTGAGAATCATAAAACCAACAGAAGAAAGTAAAGAGAAGAGGGTAAGTTTAACACAATTGTTTCCTGTCTTTTCTCTGTCCACAACTTGACTTAAAGCCCCCAAAATGTTGTTTTCTAGATTCAGGATGCTAAAAGAACAAGACAAAAAGTAATGTGCTAAATTAAAACATACCACAGAAGGAGGTGTTGAGCCCTGTAACTGAGAGCTCCTGGATCTGAGCCCTGATTTCAGTTCCTTGTTCTAGATTTCAGCTAATATAGGATCTGTGATGCTATGGGGATAGCCCAAGCAGTTGGTTCCTGCCACTCACTCATAAAACCACAGTGAATTCTCACTGCCTGGCACCAGCCTTGGCTTCTTCCAGCCGCTGAAGGATTTGGGGAGTGAACTGAGACACAGAGAAATGTCTCATTCACAATTCGCTGCCCAAATGACAATCACATTGAGGTTCCACCTAACTGCAGTGAGAATGCCTACATTCAGAACTCTACTAACAACTCTTGCTGGCATGAATGTGAGGGAAAAGGTACCTTCCCTCACTGCTGATAGGAGTGTAGGCTAGTACAGCCATTATGAGAGTCAATATGGAGATTGCTAAGAGAACTGAAAATTGACCTGCCATACGACCCAGCTATTCCGCCAGTGGAAAATATATCCAAAAGAAATGAATCTGCATATGAGAACAGGATCTGTAATCCTACATTTACAGCAGCACAATCTACAATACTGAAGACATGGCAACAACCCAAATGCCCATCAAAAGGGTAGTGGTTAAAGAAACTGTGATGCATCTACTCCACGGAATACTACTCCCCCATTAAAAAAGAATAAAATTCTACCATTTAGAGCAATATGATCCCAACTAGAGACCATTACGCCCAGCGAAATAAGTCAATCTCAAAAGGACAAATGTCATATGTTCTCTTTGATATAAGGCAAACTTCATGCAAAATATGAGATCAATAGCCCTTTTAATGTTTTTGAGAGCCTCATGGTTTTTGATATTTTTGTTTTTATAATTTCTTCAAAATTTATCTTTTCTTATTTCTTCACTGACTTAGGTCTTACAGTAACATCATTTTCTTCAAAAAGGTTTATTATTTTCTTTTTCATTTCTTCAATAACACATTGGTCATTCAGTGGCATGTTATTTAACTTCATGTTGTTAATTTTTATTTTCCTTCCTCTTGTTGATTTTGTTTTGTGGCTTTTCATTTAAGGGAATGTATAGTAACTGTTTAATAGAGATTATCTATTGAGATTGAAGTTACAATACAGTATGCATTTCTCCTTCCAAATCAAAGATGGACTTTCAATGGCACTGTTGGATTTATCTGACAATAGAATGCTGAACTCTCCGTCATTTTTGATACGTACACTATCAGGATTCACTTAAATAGCTGAGTGATGGACTTAAGACCATTTATCAAGGTCTGTACTATTGTAATGATATATAGGAAATCAATGTGTGTGTGTGTGCGTGTGTGTGTGTGTGTGTGTAAGGGGTGGTATTTGGAGAGGGAGCATAAAATCTCAGAGCCTATGGAACTGTATCTTCAAATAATAAAATAAGTTTTAAACTTTAACTACTTGAAAAAATAAGAGAATGAGCATATTCTATCTCCTGGTTCATCCCCTAATTGCTTGCCACACCTAGGGTTGGGCCAGGCCAAAGCCAGGAGCCAGGAACCCTAGTGTCTCTTATGTGGGTGACAGGAACCTAAGTACTTGAGCCATCATCTCATGCCTCCCTGGTAGATTAAGCTGAAGTTGAATTGAAAGCAGATGCAGGTGTCCCAAGCAGTGGCTCATCCCGATGCACTGCCACGCTGCTCACTCCTCTGTCTCATGAACATTTCTGTTTACTGAATCTGTGCTAATCAATTGATCATTTGAAGTATTAATGACTCAGAATACTTTACCCTCATAGAATCACAACTGAGAAAATATAAAGGTATTGCTGGCAATCAATGTGGAAGTTTGTGCCACTGTAAGAATACTCTGTGTTTGCAAGTAGAAGAATGCATGACTTATCTGGGACATTTTAGAAATAAATGTAAACATATCAAGTTTCATGTATTTCATAGGCCAAGTTCTAGGAGGATAATCACAACTCTTCCTTTCCCTTCTCCCTCCCCTGTTACTTCTTCCCTCCTTTTCATTAATTCTTAAAGACTTAATTTTAATTTGCTCTATAATCACAGGCTTAATTCACCACTAGACATGAATATAAATGCACACTGTGTACATATTAAGTGTTCTTCCAGGGAAATTGAGGGGCTGCTTGTCACCAGGTGGGGAAACATTTTTAATATTTTGGGGATAAGTGATGTGACATAATGAAGAAGTGAGGTGTGAGTGTGATATGCTACAATTTTTAGGTATAATATGTTGAACTCAGGTTCAAGGTAGGCTAGATTGCCACACTGTGCCACATTCATTACTGTTATAACAACTAGCTCTAGGTATTAGAGAGAAGGCATAAAATCACATTATGCTATGGTAAGGATACAGCTTTATTTTATAATTACCTTTAAATTAATGAAAGCCTCGGTTTAGAGCCAAAGCTCTCTAAAATGTTGAATTTACTTTTACAAAGGAAAGCAAATCTCAAACTCTGTTTGGCAGGAAATGGCAGCTGATTAGTATTTAATAGTTCTGCTTACCTTAAGTTTGTTTTCTATCCAAAGCAATTGCACTTTCATGTTTCTAGTAGTGAGCATTACCCTTGTTAACAGTGATGTCAATTCCCCTATAATCTATTTCAAGTATCCTTCTTTTCTGTACCATCTTTAACCTTACTAATTTTCACTGTCAAATCCATAGTCCCCCCCCCCCCCCGGAAATGTAAGATCCACTGACCTTGCTTCCTCTTTGCTCTCCCTCCTCCTCTCTTTAACACACTTCCCTCCAACTCAGTGACTTCAGTGTACTCCATTGCATTCATTCTCAAGCACTTTGAAATGGTCTTGACAAAGCCACCTACCAAGTCAATTCCAAATCTCTTCCTACTCTGTGTCTGCATGTGGCTCTGGATAATATACAACCATGCATGCCAGTTCAAATTAATGACCACAAACTTCAAATGCATCTTCAGTGCAGCCTCGTGGTTAGAATACAGCCTCCAAGCAATTTCTCCCTAGACCTTTTAGATACTTAATGTTAATTTTTCGCTCTTGCAGAACCAAAAACTCCCATCACTCCTCAAGTTTAATTGATAATCATGAAATCTATCCATTTAAAAAAATTGAAACTATCAGGAAAAACTGCTAGAGAAAATCAGATGCATATTTATGGTTAGCATCTTTCAGTAAGAAAAGGGGGATTATGGGATTACATTTTCAAAAAGAGGCAATGGGAGTGTAATCCCAGGATAAATGCACACGGAGGAAGTGTTTTGTGATGTAACTTAAAAAAGTTGTAACATATGTTTTGCATCATTTAAAACACTGTTACATTTAAAAAGCGAACTGAAAGCAAATTTGTATCATAAAACTGATACAAATGAACATGATTACAAACATGATTAAACAGAGGAAAGAATAGCTTCCAAAGACTGCCAAAGGTCACAGACTTTGGGACAACTTTTTCATTCATCCATTTTTCAGGTTTCTGTAGCTACTCCCTCTAAACCTAAGCAGCAGCAATCCCCTTCCTCAGTACCTAATGGGCATGGTCCAATTCGAGTGATTTTCTCAGAACTCTGTTGTCAACATTCCTCAACATCACAGACAGAATGCACCATCGTTTCCTATATAGGAGCATCCATCAGAACAGAATCACACACGGGATTCTGGGATTACACTGCTCCTGTATCCATGTAGCACACAAAGTGGACATGGACCATCCAGAGGCTGTGGTTACACTGATTCATTTAGTGGATCCCCATGTTGGCATAGAAAAACTGCAGTGCAGAGCAAGACTTTGCAGATTGACTGTCTGTGACAATAAGGGTGATTTCTGAAGATTAGGAGATTCCTGCCACCTGCTGTGAAGCGTGAGCGTGCAAACAAAACTTAGAAGTGAAATCAAAGGCACTGAATGTGCAAGTTGGAAATAATTAAAAATGTGAAATCCCTGATGATTGTTTTGAAAGCGTCTTATCCTTCAGGTGCAAGGCCGATAGGGCTTAGGACAAGGATAGGACTTTTATATAATTTTTCTCATTTGACAATTGTTTGCCAGAGAAGGGCTCTCATGCTATAGTAAAGGCATGGATAAAAAGTTTGCATTTCCACATTACACTAAATCTTTTTATTGTTGGAATGCAGCTATCCTGCAGAAATCATCCTCCTGTGTACAAATGTTTTCCTTTTTTCTTTTTTTTAATCATTTTTTTCCATCATGCAGTTTTGTAGGTGTAAGGATTCCTCTACAGTGTATGATCTTTGTTCTGGAAATTTTTCATAAGCCATTGAAGAAATGCATGCTGCAGTTCAAATTTGGCATGGTGTTGATTATATATTTCATTGCCTTGAATACAGTGGTTTTAAGTCAATGTACTATAGCATATTATCCTATTTTTGGAGAGTATAAGATTTAATGCTACCAGATATTAATTTGCATAAACATTTTTGGACATGTAATATTTTAAATACTCTGAATTATTTCCTCTAGAGAATCCACAAAGAGATGTTATTTGATGAAAAGCAAGTTTAATGAGTTACTCAAGTGATAAGACTTTTTCAACCAATTTTGATAACATTTATTGAAAAGACTGATACGCTATGTCATTTTTGTTACCAGATTCTTTCTGAAGTGCTGACATGCTTGCAAATAACACTATTCACTGATAAGTGTATTGTACATAAGAAAAGTAGGCTAACAGGTTATGCAATTAAAACAGCATTTTTTATATGGGAAGACTTCCTAATATTTATTAAGACTTCTTAACTTAATATTTATATTCCAAAAGAACTACAATATAAAGTTAGTCTTTACAAATAGCAATTCTTTCTTGCAACGCTTTACTATTTTTTTTTAAAGATTTATTTTTATTATTTTTTCATTGGAAAGGCGGATATACAGAGAGGAGAGACAGAGAGGAAGATCTTCCGTCCGATGATTCACTCCCCAAGTGAGCGCAACGGGCCGATGCTATGCCGATCCGAAGCCAGGAGCCTCTTCCGGGTCTCCCACGCGGGTGCAGGTTCCCAAAGCCTTGGGCTGTCCTCGACTGCTTTCCCAGGCCACAAGCAGGGAGCTGGAAGGGAAGCGGGGCTGCCGGGATTAGAACCGGCGCCAATATGGGATCCTGGGCGTGCAAGGCGAGGACCTTTAACCACTTGCGCCACCGCGCCGGGCCCTCGCTTTACTATTTTTTAGACTCGTCTATTCTCAGGATATTCTATTCTTATTAACTGAATAACAAATTCTAACATTTCCACTTAAATTTTTTGGGGGTATATACACAAGGTTACTGTCAAAATATGAGGAAATGTAATTAAAAGATATATCTGTTTTGGTACAAAAAATATTTGAAGTTTATGCAAAGTTTTTCATAATGCATGTGCTCTCTGCACATTTTGAAGTACCCTAGTATTAGTGCCATCCATCCATGGTTACTTGAAATAGGAATGTTCTGATCAAGCCAAAAAAAGTGTATAACTCACTATGAGAACTTTCTACTGAAGAAGAGAATCTTTGTAGTTCTTGAAACTTTGTTTCATGCAAGTATTTGTTTATTTTACTGAAGTCAGCACCATGAATATTTAAAATGAACAGATCTGAAAATGCTAAATTAAAAATTAATTATCAAATTAAATAGATGCTGGTTATATTATATAAACCTTATATGCTAATTTTAAATGAACCTTTAGGTGTCAGTTGTTGGCACTCTTATAAAAATAAATTGGATTTATTACTAAAATAAGGCAATCCTTGGAAAATTTTTTATTTTCATGTTTTATCATTGTATCCAGCCATATAGAATTCCTATTGTTTCCAACAAGATAGGAAATGAACTACTTGTAAACCAGTCATGGATTTAGATTCCTAGTTTAAAAGATAGAGTATATCATAATTTTATAGAGTTGTACCGCAAGAAATAGTTGAAACTGTTGTGGTCAGTGCTCCATTGAAATTCCAACTTTTAAGTGAAACATTAGGGATGTATGGATAGATGATACGTGTAGTATTTATTACCACCCTGCAAACACAAACTGGCTGAATTTCCTTTCTCCATGAACTTGGTGGTGATGGTGATTTGAAGCTTTCTCTATCCGATCTCTAGGTCTAATTTAATGATACCTTTTATCCTCCTCTTGCAAGATTTGCATTGTATTCATTTCTCCTGGACACGCTGCAATTTTTATTTTTTCGACTGCTACCTTTCCCAGAATCCAATAAAACTACACTTGTAAATGTTAAGGGTGAAAATAAGAGAATAGGGACATACCTTTGTATGCTAGTTAAGACACCACTTGGGATACCTGCACCCTGTACACCTACACACCGGCACCCTATAGTGCAGTGCCTGGGTTCAAGTCCTGAGTCTGCTTTGAAGTCCAGCTTTGTACTAAGGCAGACCCAAGAGGCAACAGGCTCAAGCACTTGGGTCGTGTATCTATATAGAGGGCCTGGATTAAATGCTGGAACCCAGCTGTGTTGTGAGAATTTGAGAAGTAAACCAAGAGATGAGAGATCTCTTCCTGTCTCCAGTTATTTGTTTGCTTGTCTTAAACACATTTCTTTATTGTGCTTATTTTAAAAAGATTATATCTCTGCATGTAATCCATTTTAAATGTCTTGGCAAAAAAGAGAAACCAATTTTTATGTCTTTTCTGGTTTGTCCTTCATGTAGGACAATGTCTTGCTTTACATGAGTGTAGTTCAAGATTTGGAGAAAAGATTTACATGTATAGTAGACAGAATTTTCTAGGGGGAAGGGAAAAGGGGAACAAAAGGTGGGAAATCTCTATACTTACAAAACTGTATCATGGAAAATAAATACTAATGAAAATTTTAATAAGCTTTTAAAAATGAGATTTTAGAAATTCTGTTGCACAGGAAGAAAAGATGCAACTCCTCCTAAGCTATAGGGAGTTTTCAGACTGTTCGCTCAGGGATACAGTGCAATATTTAAAGAACATTTAGTTGTCACTTCTTTGTTTTCCTCATCATTGTCCTTTTAGATGTCATTTGTGTTGACTTACTTTTTGGCGTATTCACTCCAGGTAGGAGGAGAAGGGTCTGGAGAAGGGAGGAGTGGGAAGAGAGAGAGACGACATTGCTCTTTATCAGTTCCCTCCAAAAGGCCTACGTGGCCCAGGGACCAAGACTGGACTGGGTAGAAGCTGGTAGCTCCTGCATCAGTGTCAGGATCCCGATCACTTCAGCTGTTATCTGCTGATTCCCAGAGCACACTTAAACAGGAAGCTGAACTTAGGAGTGCAGCAGGGACTTCATGCCAAACGATCCAAATATTGAGCGTCTCAGGTAGTGTGTTAGCTATCTGAACAAATACCTGCCCCTGTTTCTATTTGTAGTAAATAAATAAATAAAAACACATTTATGTATGATGTATGGCTGTATATATTTATATATTTGTATATGTATATATATTTATATCTCAATTGATTTTCAACAAGAAGAAAAAAAACCAAGGGATACTTAGTATGGTTTGAACCTGGAGCATTCATTAAATATATTATATTGGTACTTTACAGAAGAACTATGAAAAATATTCTTTCCTTTTTATATTCTTACTCTCCCCCTGCCTATTGTTGTCATGACAGACCTGGCAATGAAATGAGGCTGGGAAACTTGGTGGAGAAGGAAATATGGCCTGGATGACTCGTCGTTTGTCAAACAGCATGAAGCAAGACTGCAGTTGAGTCAGAACCTGCCACTCTGTAGTGATGCATTAGCTTTTAATGTTTTAAAATAATTATGGAGAGGCCTAAGCCACCATATAAAACCACTATATAAATTCTAGTGCCATTAGCTACCCCATTTTTCAGGAATTCAATCAATCAGTGGTTCAGAGGAAAATTGCCACCCCAAATTTTGCCAAATTCAGAAGTATGAAAGTTCAAGGAAGGGGAGGAAGGGGCAGTAAGCAGCAGTTGTAAACAGGAATCAAAGGGAAATGCATCTCAGTGTGAATTTAATTTGGGATTTTGGAGTTTGGGTCCTAAACTAGATCTTATGTGTGTGTCGTTAGTTCTGCAAGGTCAGAGAATGCCAATACATGTTCAATTAGTTTAATGTTAAAAGGAGTAAGACAAAATACATTTTCAAAGCTCAAAAATGGCATGCAAACCCATAAACATGTTAATTACCCTTGAAGATTAGCTTTAAATTAGAGCTCATTTATTGAGTACACATTAGATTTATAATTTTATGGAGAAGGGAATCATTTAGCTTTATGCATCAAGTCTTTCAAAATCAAGATCATACTTCTAAGTTTTCAATTTCTCTTCTTCCAGAACGTCTGTCTTCCTGCTAAGATATTTTCTTCAAAATTTCACTTTTGAATAATAATTTGGAAAATGATTAAATGAATGAGCTTTCAGTTCACTGGAATTGTAGGACAGTAGGCTAAAATAGATGTTTTTCAATGTAGAGATTCTATATCTTCACATAAATCTCATTAGCTAATATAGACAGTTCTTTAATTGCAAGTCATAAGATTACTCATGTGATAAAGAAATAGTAATTTCCACAACATTGGTGGTTGAGTAAGCAATGTGTATGAAACAGAACTCCAGGATTTCTGTGTTCTCGCATCTATATGGAAGCAAATACAAGAGTGTAAAGCTGAATGTGTTTTAGGATTTGGCACACTTCTCAATATTTTACTTAAAGAATATTTTCTTTTCTAATTAGATGTATTATTTGGATGTGGTCTCTAGAGTCTCTTGGGAAGTAGTAAGGCACTTTGCGTTTATACCCTGCTTTGATCTGGTTAAGGCCTGGCTGCTGCAGCCTTTGTGGAATGAACAAGTGTCTAGAGGAGTTCGTTTCTTTGTGTTTTTGTGTCTGCCTTTCAAATAATTTTTTTTTCAAAAAAATTGAAGATGGTGAGTAAGGATATTACAAAGCAAAGGTCAGGAAGAATATTTTTAAAAAGCATGTGTTGAATGTTTACTAAGTTACTAGGAATTATGCTAAATGTTTCTTGAGCACTTTCTTATTTAACATTATCAACAGTTTTACAGATTATCCAGAGAGCAAGATTGGGTTTTCTGAAACAAAGGCTAAGGTTACAGATGAGTGAGTAGGGAAACATGATTCATAGTAACAGGTTATTATAGCCAAAGGAGAAGATCACTCAGGGAGAGACAGAAGAAGCCAGCAAGCCATAGAAGCCAGCAAGGCTCATGGTGTTTGCTCCTTTAAGTCCAAGCACCATTTCTTTAATCAGATGTATCACCACTTACTTTTCTCCGAGCTTGTTTAGAATATGGACTGATAAACAAATTCAGGATAGATTTGAACAAATAAAGTTTAAATAGTATATGAGTTTATCTATAAAACTCAGAAAAAAACAATCCTCATTTGAGAACCATGGCAATCATTTACTAAGACCAAAATACTTAGCTGATACTTGGAGGCAATTATCTTAAAACCTCATCAGTTTCATTAATTGGTGACACTGGGAGATGTAACACGTCAGGAAGATGGAAGGTAATTGTGCAGTGACAAGAGATTCTAATAAGAGGGAAACAAGAAAGCTATGTAGTTCTTTCCTCAGAATTGTTCTGGGAGGCGGGTGGGTTGTGATTCTCTTTACTTGAATGTCACGCACTTGGGATAACTCAGTTAAGTAGGTTTGTGGTTTCTCTGTTTATAAGGGTGATCTATAAACTTTCATTTTGTCATTAGAAAATCCTGAGCCCCATGTTTTAAAAATTACAATCATTTTAAATTACTTCTGAAAGTAAGTTTTATGTTAGTTCTTTTTGACTTAGTTATAAACTAGTAGATTAAATTTTCAATAATCAAATTGATGATGAAAACCAAATGGTGAATTGTGATTTTTCTTGCCATGTTTTCTCTTAGACATGTACCACAATCTTTTGAATAAGTTTATTCATCTGCATATACATATGTAAGGATTTATGTATATGTTATAATCTTCTGAAACCTTTTTCTCCTATTGTGATGCCCAGGTTACAGACTTTTATTCTGCTACAGAGTAAAATATTCAGATAGACAATTCCTTAGAAAATATTTAATATTTGCAGACAAATAATGAAATTCAAAGTAATAGTTGAATAATAATCCTCTTTGTGATTTAATTCAACTCGCCAAAAACTTTGAGTTGTCTCTACCTAAAAATCTTTTTTTTAAGATTTATTTTTTTTTTTTAATGGAAATTCAGATATACAGAGGAGAGACAGAGAGAAAGATCTTCAATCTGCTGATTCACTTCCCAAGTGGCTGCAATGGGCAGAGTTGTGCTGATCTGAAGCCAGGCGCCTCCTCTGGGTCTCCCATGTGGGTGCAACATCCCAAGGCCTTCACAGCCTTGCCTAGACAATAAATAATGCTATAGAAAACAAAGCACTAGAAAGAACAAAGAACTGGGCACTGGCACAACTATTAGGTCATTGCAGTTGCCCACATCTTATATTAGAGTTTCAAGCTTGAGTCCTGGCTCCACTTCTTATCCAGCTTCCTGCTAATGTGCACTCTAAGAAGATGATGGCTCAGTACTTGGATCCCTGCCTCCCATGTACTGATGCCTGAATTAAGTTCTGGGTTCTAGCCTTCAGCCTGGTCCAGCTTTGGGTAGTGCTGGCATTTGAGGAGGGAAGTGGATATTGGAAGATCTCTGCTTTCTTTCAAGTAAAATATGTTGAAATATAAAGAAAATAAAAATACAGTTAAAATTATTAATAATTGTTCCAGATACACTTAATTTTAAAATCAGTGTGGAATCATGGTTAATTAATTAATTAATTTATTTTCAGTATAGCTGCACCCTCTTAAGCACTAAGTCCTACTGTTAATATATTTCTCTTTCTGTCCTTTCCATCCCTTCTTTCATAATTTGTGGTGGTCATGAAAGGTGATACTTGATAGTATTTAGACTAGCATCTCTTTAACAGGTCTTCAGTACTCTACCAATCTCCAAACTGACTCCAACAGCATTATTTTAAAACAGAAATATAAATGGGTCAGGTCTATGATGCAGTCTCTGAAATGGATCTGTTTTCTACAACGTAACATCTGCATTTCATGTTTTCCAACTAAGGATCTCTGAAGTCTCGTCCCTAACACTTTCTGTGGGTCACACCTCCTAGGTTTGGTCCCTCCATTTGGGACAAAGGGCACCTTACATCACCAAACATTTTGAGCATTTGGATGCCCAGAGCACTTTTTCCTCCTTTGTGTCTGCTGAGCCTATTCTAAATTGGTAACATTTCTCAAGGGTGTCCAGCATAGTGGACATTTAGCTCTTAGGATGGCATGTCCTAGTGTTTGTGGTTTAAATAATAAAACCAGAGCCAGGGCTGGGAAACCTTTTTCCTATTAAGAGCCACTTGGGAGAAGAAATAATGTATAATGTGATAAATAAGGATGCACTTCTTAAACTTGAAAATAAGTATAACCTGGTAAATAATTTCTGTTAAAGGCAAGCTGTCCAGTTAACACATTTTGCTAAGTGATTACTTGTGGTGACCCTGTGTACTATAACAGCTTGGGAAGATCCCTGTAAGCTTTGACCTCTTAGCCCTCTCAAACCTGCTGTAGGATTCCTATTATGACTTTTTAGAGGATGGGGTGGTAATTTAGACAGTGAATTGAAACAGGAGAAACAAATGAAAATTTATGGAAGGAAGCGGTTTGGGAAATATGTTTTATGAAAACACTGGTCAAGAGTTGAAGGAAGGTGGGCAGATGGCCAGGCAGTTAAGGCATGTGGAAAGATTTCTCCCTCACAACTTTGTTCCCATGTTCCATTCCTGGCTATAGCATCTCATTCCACCTTTCTGCTAAGGAAGACCTGGAAGGTAGCATGGAATGGTTCAGTTCGTTTGGTTCCTGGCACCATGTGGGAGACCCAGATTGAGTTCCCAGCACCTAGTTTTTTTTCTGGCCATTCCTGGCTGATGCTGGGTATCCCGAGAATTAATGAGAAAAAGGGAATTTAGTCTCTGTCCCTCTCTGTTCCTCTCAAATGTACTAATTAAAAAGCGTTGGAGGAGGAAGAATTTTTTCTTCCTTTCTTTGAACATATCTTTTAGGAGCAATGCCACTTGTGTCCCTTTTGGAGAGAATTATGAAAATAACATCTGTACTGCAGCAAAAGAAATGAGTCTTAATAGCTATTTGGAGTTTTTATTTCTTGATATAATTTTATTTCACCAATGTCAGATGTTCAATTTTAAAATTAAACCTAGATTTTTGGAAAGGGGAATAATGCCATTATTCCACTGGGATTTCCTCATTCTTTCATTTCCTTTGAGTTGCTTCATTTCAAGAATTTTCAGTTACGCTCCTATAAAATAGAGCCTGAAAATACAATGCGATAAACACTGCTGATTTGCTTTATAATCACTAACATGTTAAGCTGGATTTTAATAATGACATAAAAGAAGAAACACAATTTTAAGTGAAAACAGTTCTCATTTGGTAGGACTATTTGGTGACAACTTAAAACTGAAAAATAAAAATGTGGTTTGAAAATTGGTTTTGAAAAATCATACATTTCGGGGTTACTTCTTGTCACTTCTGCAATGAATCAAATTTTCAGTTTTCCCAATTGATAATATAAAATACATTAAATTATAATGACAAACTAAGGGTAGAGATTACCATACAATTGAAATAAGAATCAATATTTAATATGGGGGGGTCTTTAAAAATGTCATGTATAATGTACATTCTCAAAAAATTATACTACCAAAATACTTTCCATTGAAAACAATTTATCTTTTAATTCCATAGACTTTCTGAAGCTCCCTTGTTTTGTGCATATAAGTGATGTGTCAGTAAACACATTTATAACAATCGTAATATCTGTTTAGACATGAAACTATCTCTTCCTGTATAGCTTGATTATACACAGAGGTATTAGTAACTTTCCTGGCGTGGGAAACCTCAGTGTGTGATAGTCTCCGCTGGCCACAGAGTCGAGGTTTGTGTCTCATTGCAATCATGTCTGGGAGTCAGGCAAGCATCAGAGCTTACAAGTTTGACCTCTATAATTATTGTTCACTTTTTAAGCTTTCCTAGGTGTAAATGCATGTAAAATTACCTCTTAGTGCCCAGAATGACTTTCCCTTAGCCAAATTTCTTTTGGTTCATCGCTTAAATATGTGTTGCATACTATTTAGTGGCACAAAAGTTATTCATTCCAACTTAAAAGCATCCATTTTGGGGATCCTCTGTGGTCAGTTTTAATAGTTTACATTATTTTACAAAATGTATTTGTGCTTGTAAAGCAGGTTTTGTATGTTTATTCTGTCTAATGAATTATTCAGGTCATCAAATATAATTTTCAACTTGCTTAACCTAATTCAAGTCAGCGTTTGTACAATGTCACTTGGGTCAATGCTGGTTCAGAAGAAAAAGAAGTGAAAAATCAATGAACATCAGGGCGGACATTTTAATTTTCACTTTTTAACCTTAACCATTTCCTGTATTTGTAGGACTGAGTCATTTTTAAATATTCACTTTTTCAGAAGTGCCAATATGCTTGCTTGCAACTCCTGCACTATTTCCTGTGTCTGGAGACTTGACTTTGTTGTGGCTTAGAGATGAGAGAGCATCACCAGTGGCCGAGCTGCATGACGTTTGCAAAGGCAGGTTTTCTGTGGCATAGTGCTGAGTTTACAGATTCCTCAGGCAGCTGAAGCTGCATCCATTTAATCTTACACTCCAGATGGCCTTTTGTGACCAAGTGACTGCGGATTTAAAAATCAAGAAACTTTTAAGTGGAAAGAACTGGCCTTGACAAGGAGAATTGGGGGTAGAAGGTTATTGGTTCTGGCTTTTTTTTTTCTATGAAAGAGTACAAAGAATGTATTGCTGTTATGAACATTAGCTGATTTTACAATCCTTTTAGATAAAGTGGGAGCAGATATGTTTTTCAACTTAATATGTTATAGAAAGATTTCTTTTAATTTCATTACAGAAGTAATTCTTTATGAGGAAGCTTATTTCTGCCAATTTGGTTAAGACACCCAGGCCTAATCCCATCTGAAATGAAATTGTTATTGGTAGATACATTGATATGGGAAAAAACATTTCTTATTATTCATCTGTTTCATGCAAATGGCTTAATTAATTATTGCAAGATGGCAATTATTATTTTCCAGAATTAAATCGGAATATTGGGGAAATAAACTGATAAACTGAGTGATTATTCTCTCTGGTCCATTTTTACCAAGAATACTGGGAACAACTGTTAGAAGAGAATGGTTTTCAGGAATTGTTACCACAAATAGAATAATTTATGCCTCTTGAATCACTGCATACATACTGTCTGAAATAGATCATCCTATTTGTTGACATACAGTGAACAGGAGGCTAGATTTAGGGTTAACTATTTTTAAGATATAATGTATAGAAACATTTTAGAACCAATGTTTAGCTGCCTTACTAGGCATATACCCACTTACCCATCACATACTTATAACTCATTTAGGTAAAAATATTGGACAAATATCAAATCAACAGACATGCTGGAGAATTTGAAAATAGATTAGGCATAGAAAAGTTTGCCAATAAATGCCTATGAATTACCTGTATTTGTCTATCAAATTTGTGCAGTTACTTATCTTCCCTCAGAATAGAAGCTCAAGTCTATAAAACCCACTTGTATCTGAACCTGTGTACTTCTCTGACCTTACCTCCAGCCAAGCTGGCCTTCTGGTCTTTTCGTGGTGGTCCTCTGAACTTTTGCCTACATGATCATCCTTCCTCCACCTATCTATCCTGTATTCCTTCAGCATTGTGATCAGTTTCAAACCCCTAAGAAGACTTACTTCAGGAAACTTAAAACTAACTGTGCTGCATACACTTTGAGTTCTACCTCTGAACTGCTTTTTTTTTTTTCTGTTGCAGTTGTGTTCAGATGCACTTAGGTGTTTCACATACTTGTTCATTAACCAAACCTATTCTCTGCTACTTGTCTCCCTCCATTAAAAATGTGCTTCATGAAAACGATGAATTTTTGTTTTTCTCATGAAAACAGCACCATTGTTCTTGAATGGCACATGGCCAGTTGCAGATGATCGATAAATATTGATTACCTTCAATTTGGACCCGAATCACTCAGTTGTAAGATACACAAAAACATGGTCAAAGTGACAAGATATGTTTCTCTCAGCTGAAGAAAATAAAAGTTACTCAGTTGATTGAAATATGTCTCATCATGGGATTCAGACACATATTTGAGGCTTTTGGGTATCCAGTAAGTTGTCTAATTTGGGAAAATTGATCCAATATAATTCTATAAATGCAAGTTGTTTTCTGAACATAAAAAAAAGGTCTCCTGGGAAAGTAACAGGCATTTCACTTATAAAATATGTTTTGATTGTAGGTGCATGACAAATTTAACACTTTCTTTGTTGAGGATAGTAGTAAATGAGGAAGTTTATCCCCAATGTAAAAACTGTAGCCAATGGTATAGTTAATTAAGAGAAAATGTCAATAGAACTTAACATTGTCACAGGGTAATGGTTCCTGCTGCTAGATATATGTCAAGAGAAAGATAAATAAGATGGAGTGATTTATTAAGCAGTGCCACACTGCAGGCAATGCATTTGTAGGGGATTATAGCACTCCTGAGGTGGTGATGGAAGGCAAAGGACTAAGAAGAGTGCCCTTAACCCTTTGAATAGTACAACAGTAGCACAGGAAACTAGCACCACCGAGAGTCCCTGCTGATTTCACAAAATTACTTTTATATTTAGAAAGAAGCAATTGTAATGAGATTAGACTGGAATGCCATCAACAATTTTCATGGCTTGGCAGATACTTAATTAGGTGGGCAAGTTATAGAATCAACAGTTAAATCACTACTATTTACAATTGAGCAGTTTTCCAAATACTCTATAAAAATTTCATTGAAATTTTCAAAAAGCACCTAAAAGTCTAATATTCTTTTTAAAAATTTCAGTAGTATAATAATTCATTTTTAGGTTGAAAGTGTTAATTAAATAATGTCAATGATGGACTACCCTTGAATTCACCTTGTGAATACTGCCAGGGATATTCTTGACTTCAAACTGAACTCATGATTGTATTATTTGATTTTTCTCAAATCAAGGTCATAAATTCTAGTTACTAAGAAATTATTTTCATACCTTCTGTGGTGTATCCCAGCATGCTGCTCTGTGTCCCAAGGACATCATTTCATTGAAGTTAGATTTTAGCATAGTATTAAATGTAGGTTATATTTTAGTGAAAGATGCATTTCAGTTTCATTAATAGTTGTAAGCAATCAAGGAGTTATTAAAACATTTTATCACAAAATAAATTATAATATTGGTGCTGTAAGCATACTAAAACAATGAAATATCAACATTATCCTGACTATAAGATGGAAAAGATTCATATTATGCTAGACGGGCATCAGTAGTAATCTGTATGTTTTGCATACTTTGAGAAAATTAGGTTTTGTGTGAGGTTTGTACTTGATATATAAGTCAACAGATCTCAAGACACAGTTGCCAGAAAACAAGCATAGACCCCCACACTTTTTTTGTAGGATGCTGCTCTCCAAAAGACAAATTGAATCTTTTTGGTCCCAAAAGACAGAATGCAATAATTAAAAGCATCTTGAATCAAAATGAGCATCCTAAGCCATGTTATATTACATTTTATTATAAATCCCTGTGGTGAATATTACCCACACTGGGAAACCTGTTTCTGTGTTTTCAAATTTCTATATGAAGGTTACAAGTTTATTGTGAGTTTGATAGTACGTGACTTGAATTATAAGCATTCCCCCATTTGCTATTCTCCAGTACACATCCTTGTGCCTAATTAACATATGCTTCTTTAATTGTTAGTTTCTATGATACAATGGTAAATACACAAAGTATTACAAATGCAAATGACGCTATCTCTATGTCCTGAGAAACTGGTTAAAATGTAGTAACTGATGGTGAGTGCCTATTTTGTGTCATGAATGCAGGTGTTAGTATTTAAAATATGTAGATACTTTCAGTTTTATTCAAATACTTGAACAGGCCAATTAATATTTTGGGAATTTATGTATCTAAAGATTAAGAAACCTGTCAAGTGGTACGTAAGGGTCATGGGGTATAAAATGGAGCTACCTCTCCATAAAGCACAAATAAATGCAAGTAGTTACATAGTTACATATATATATGTGCATATATATTATAGAGCCTTGTAATTTTGTAGCTAAATGAAAATCTAAAATTGCTTTGAACCCAACACAGTATTTGGTTGAGCAGGAAGCAAAAACCTAATTAATTGCATAATCATTTCTTCCATTGTCCGTAGATAAAAATTTGGCTCACATTCTGTGTTCCTCCTTTCAGTTGGTGACAACTTGATATATTTGAGCCAATTCTCGTGTGCCAGATAGCAGTGTGCTCACAAAGTCCCTTCCCTTCTAGGCTTAAGCACTCTTGAGCATCATTGTGATCGTACGATGGAACTGCATGCTTTCTACTTTGTGTCACTCATTCATCAGGAACTTCATGAAGACAGACATCATCATGCACTGCACTGTTTAGAATAGATAATATATGCTTTGATGTTATGGCTTATCCAGAGAATGAAGAATTTAAAATAGCAAAGGCATAAGAAATCTTTCTAGAACATGCTGCAATGGAGCTTACACAATGGCCAGAAACATCAATTGCTAGCAAATAACTGAAGCAGATTCAATAAGCTGTGTAGCCATCTCAGGTAGATTGCTAGTGACAACAGTAAGAGACAGAATTGCATATACAAGAAGGCTATACATTTTGGGGAACAAGAAAGAGCAAAGAAAAATTTTATGTGCCCACAGTGTAGAAACAGTGGTTATGCATTATTCTACTGTTAAACTTTGACACTAAAAAGAAAAATTTGTCATTAATCATACCTTACAAATGAAGGATACTGTTGTGTATGATGCTATATAATGACTTATGCTTTTTACATAAGGAAAATTTTCTGCCTTATAATTATGAAAAATTCAGAAGAACATATGCCACATTCAAAGGTATTAACATCAAAGGACTTTATCAGATTCAGTGATTGGAGATGGGAATCCTCATTTAGAGTTCTGTACACCAGTGTTGTAATGATACTTGTTAGAACTATGTTAAGGGCTAAGGAACTTAATTTGTAAACACGTTGATTCTGTTTTTGAAAGCTGTGGTCAGTTTTCCATGCTTTCAAAACAAAGGCACCGTTATTATATCTCTAATTACATTATTCACAGATGAAGGGGGAATATGATATCCAGGTTTGGGCATGTCAAATAAAAATTGAGTTTTCAAATTTGTATTGCAAATGTGACTGCTCTGATACCACCTGCAGTCCTTTGAACGCAATACTGTAGTTTACATCAATCCTAATTTACTTTTGGTGTGAATTTATCTTTGCCGATGTCTGTTTACATTCTTATTACTTAAGAGAAACTGTGATATGATATTTTAAAAATAGAGTAGTATTACTTATATGTCAGGCAATGATACTTTAAAGTGGCTCTGTTTGCCCTTATCATTTAAATTAAAATTTCTAAAACATTTGCTGAAGACACCCTTCAATTTTTACACTGTCTCCTAAGAAGCCACCCCTTTATTCTGTCAAACACTACAGTAGTACTAAATTGTGGAATATATTCATCGGCAGTTTGAAATGGTCAAGAAAATATTGTTTATGCCAGTTCTAATTTGAACAAATATCTGATTTGTGACTTATTTATTTAACTTCTAACTCTGCAACAGCCCAGGTCAGCATAAAAGACTTTCTGACCCAAATCATGAAGAGTTGATATTAACATAAATCATTTTCAAGGGCATGTTGTATGCAAACAATTCAGAGAATAAATGCTTAGAAGTTCATTATAGTTTATTGAGAATAGAAACCAATGTATTCATATATATAGCCTCATGACATTGTTTTCTCATCATATAAATTACTCTCTATTATTGGTAAAATCTGAACAATCTCCTACAGCCTGAAAAGTACATCTGTACTTTTTCTTTGGTGATGGAGAATTCTGGAGATAAGTGCAAGAAAATGAGCACCTTGTCATGTTTTAAATCAGGGATGGGAAATTCTCAAGTGGATGTGACAGCCCTCGGAGTGCTTGGCTCTCCCTCTGTTAAGGAGTGCCAATCATAATTAGCAGCAACAAAGATGTTGTGTGAACCTAAATAAAGATTACAGAGAGATTTTTTGAGTTAATACCTGTAAGAACAGAATGTAGAGAGAAACTTGTCCTTATAGCCCAGTTAACCTGTCACTGGGAATTACTCTCATTTTTCCTTGGTTCATTAGTGTCAGTAAACAGCACAGAGAGCCAATATCATCTTTGTTGGGTTCAAATTGAATGTGAAATAGCAGAAAACCTAACAATGGAATGGTTTCAGTACTTCACTCCAAGGCTCAAATCCTTTGGGATTTTGTGAGGAACAATTTCATATGGCTTCTTCTTGTATATTAAAATCCATGTATTTTTGAGGTTTGTTTTAAAGAGATGCCTTCTGATCCACAACGTATTGTGCTGCCTAATTCTGCAGAAAAGAACATCTCTACCTTTTGTGGGAATCAATCCATCTAGCAGTAGGAAGAACTCAAAGCCTCTTATGTTAACTGTATCATCAAGTTATTTTCAGTATTCCTGCCATCCCTAAAGGTTTTTGTACAATTCACCCCTAGCATCTCTGGGGGGGCTTTGATTTTTAAGGACTGTTGCTTCTTCACCCTTTCCAGCATCTCTGCTCTTCTCGTCAGACATGGTTTATTCTGGTTTCAATGTGACTAGGTCTCATGGACACGACACTGGTAAGGACTATGTCTTCCTTGTTTGTCACTGTGCTCAAAGATCATGACCACATATGGCATATTGTGTACCCAAGTATATTTACTAAACCAGTCAGCAGCATTAGGCCTTACTTTTCCTTTGTTTCTTGTGTTTCTGAGACATCGCTGGTACTTTGTCATGCTTGCTGATAGCAAACAATATATGATTGAGTCCAATATTTTACATGACAGTATCTGGTGCAATCAAACTCAAACATCTGAAAATAACTGATATTTCCTTTTGTGTGACATTTGTTTGTAAGCAGTGTGTTTATGGACAAGTCAGAGTGATTCTCCACGGCCTAGATGATGTTGAGTCACTGCCAAAACTGAAAATGTTTTTTTTTTTCAATGCTAATTATAAGGAGATATGTAGACTTGGATAAAATACAGCATATAAAATGGCAATGAAACTTGTATAAAATTGGCCTCTCTTCGTGCATTTAACAATCTAATTCATAAGCACTGATGTCCCAGCCAAACAGATGTATTGCGTTTCTCTCTATAATAGACCATACGGCTTTTATGCAGTTGGATTCCTTAACCATTTCCACAGTGTTTTAAAAATAAACACACACACACGTCATTTTTTTTTAAGTCAGGATTAGTAAGCAACTCACATATTTAGCATTTTTCTGCTTTCAGCTGTCCTTGATTTCTTTTTCCCCAAATCTATCTAGTAACTCATAAAATGTCTCTCTATCCTTATTCAGTCTGGGTTTGTGGTTCAATCAAACAGAAAAAAATATTCCTGAAGTAATAGCTGTACCTTCTCTTAAAAACTAACTTCATTGGGAATCTTCACTAATTCTAACTCTATTGCCTATGCATGGGCACTGCCATTTACTGCCTTTTTCATAGGGTTTATCAGCCTTTTCTTAAGTTATTTTTAATCAGAGCATAAAGATGCTCTCAGTACCTTAATGAATTCACCTTTCATGATTAACAAGTGAAAGAATAGTAGCTTCTGAAAGGTAAAGTAGGTAATCACATGCAATTCAGCATTATCAGTTATGAATTAGTATAAATGTACAATCAAACTTGGCTGTGCGCTTCATTTAAGAGAGCAGTTGAGCTAGAAGGTACTTGACATATTCATAACTTTAATATATTGCTGCATGGCTGTATAACTAGAAAAGTGGGATAACCATGCAGATAATTCTATTTGTCATTTTTTTCCTGGCATGTGTCTCAAAATGTACTGAAATTTGCTTGCCTCAAGAAAGAAAGAAAATTCATTGAAATCAACTTCCTCAAATACAAATCTCAACTGACTTAAGATCACATATATGTTTCAGGTGTTTTCTTATATCCTCAGGACATTGCAAATAATATTTGAAGAGTATGTTCCATATTTTCTTGTGAAGATTTAACAGAAAGAATGTGGTTCATTCTTCCGCACTGGTGGATCCAATTTTAGCAGCACCATTTGTTAAAGAGACCTTTTTCTATCTGGGTTGTTTCAGATTTGTTTGTCAAAAATTAGTTGGATATAGCTTCGTGATTTCATTTATTGGATTTCTATTCTGATCCATTTTTCTTCATGTCTTATGTGCCAGTGTCATGCTGTTTTGGTTACAACTTATCTTCTAGTACATCTTGGAATCTGGTATAGCGATGCTTTTAGCTTTTTTGCTGTTGTTTAAGATTGCTTTAGCTAGTTGGGGTCTCTTGTTTTTCCCTATGAATTTTAGCACTGTTTTCTAGATCTGAGAAGAATATCCTTGATATTTTGGTTTAGATTACACTGAAATTGTAAATTACTTTTGGTAGTAAGGATATTTTGACATTCTGCCTTCTATTAACATGGAAGGTTTTTTCCATGTTTTGGTGTCATTTCCTATTTATTTAATATTTTGTAGTTTTCATCATAGATACCCTCACATCTTTGGATAAATTTATTCCAAAGTCTTTAATCTTTCTTTTTCAGTTATTGTGAATGAAATTGATCTTACAAGTTGTTTCTCAGCCCTGGGAGTTTGTGTATACAAAGGCTATTAATTTGTATCTTTTGATTTTACATCCTCTAAATTTACCAAATTCTCTCATGAGACTTTTGGTTCTTCTATGTACAGTTCATATAATCGGCAAACACAGATAGTTAGATAACCTCCTTTGAAGTCTATATCCATTTGATTTCTTTTTCTTGGTGAATGGCTCTGGCTAGAACTTCCAGGAATACATTCCATTTCATTGGTGAGGGCAGGAATGTTTGTATGCTTCTGGATCCTCGAAAAACCTTCCAACTTTTCATCATTTAATATAATGTTGGCTATTGATGCTTAACATAGGTTTTAGTTGTGTTAAGAAATGATCCTTCTGTACCTAATTTATTTAAGCTTTTTTTTATTATGAAAGGATGCTGTATTTATTAAACGTTTTCTGTGTGTCTATTGAGATATTCATATGGTTTTTATTCCACTCATTAGTGTGGTGTATCATATTTATTTATTTGTATATATTAACCCTCCCTGCATACCACGGATAAATCCAGCTTGGTATGTGAAAATGATCTTCTAAAGTATTGTTGGATTCAATTAGCTAGTATTTTGTTGAGGATCTCTGCATCTATGCCCATCAGGGATATTGTTCCACAGTTCTATTTCTTTATTGGATCTTCTTCTGGTTTGGGAATTAAGGTATTACTGGCCTCATGGAAGGAGTTTGGGAGGATTCCCTCAGTTTTGATTGTTGAATAATGTGAGAAGAATTGGAGTTCTTCTTGAAACCTTTTGTAGAATTCAGCCATGAAGCTACATGGTTCTGGGCTTTTATTTGTTGATGAGTCCTTATTAGTGCTGATTCATTGTGTATCTTTGATGTCAGTGGTTATATTTTCTTTTGCATCGCTGATTTTATTGAGTCTTCCACCTCTGTTTTCAGTTTTGTTTGTTAGCAGGATCAATGGTGTTTTGATGTTTATTATTTTAGAAAACTAGGCCTTCAGTTTGCTGATCTTAGGCATCATTTTTTTAAAGATTTATTTTTATTATTTTTTATTGGAAAGGCGGATATACAGAGAGGAGAGACAGAGAGGAAGATCTTCCCTCCGATGATTCACTCCCCAAGTGTGCGCAACGGCCGATGCTATGCCAATCAGAAGCCAGGAGCCTCTTCCGGGTCTCCCACAGGGTGCAGGGTCCCCAAGCTTTGGGCCATCCTCGACTGCTTTCCCGGGCCACAGGCAGGGAGCTGGAAGGGAAGGGGGCTGCCGGGATAGAACCGGCGCCCATATGGGATCCCGGGCGTGCAAGGTGAGGACCTTAAGCACTGCGCCACCACGCCGGGCCCAGGCATCATTTTTTAAGTTTGTATTTTGCTTCTTTGATTTTCATTCTTTCTACTGAGTGGTTTGTTGCTGCTCTTTTAGTTTTTAAATGCATCAATAGGCACTAATTCATATCAACTTTTCTCTAAACTGTTTGATAAGTTGTGCTATCACCTAATTGGTTTACAGGAGTCTCCTGATTTTTCTTTTGATTTGTTCTAGACCCACTGTTCATTCTTTAGTGTGTTAAACAGCCTTCTTGTTTTTGCATACTTTCTAGAGCTTTTGAGACATTGAGGTCCAGCAGCATGGTATGATTTCAGTTTCACTCTTTACTTTTTTGAGGCTTCATTTGTGCCCTTGCATATGATCCAACCTTGAATAGGTTCTGTGAAGTGATGAAAAAAATATGCATTATGCACCTGTGGGTTGAAATGCCCTATAGATATCAATTAAGTCCGTTTGATCCATAGTATGAATTAATTTTGTTGTTTCTTTGTTGATTTTCTGCCTAGTCAGTCTGTGCACTGATGAAACTGTGATGTTGAGATTCTCCACATTTTACTGGAGTCTACCTCTCTCTTTAGATCCAATTGCAACTGTTCTAAATAACCAGGTGTCCTGGCGTTGGGTGCATATATATTTCATGTACTCACTTTTATTACAGTTATTCCTTTGATATTATGTAATGCCACTATTTCTCTTAATAGCTTTTGTGTTAAAGTCTATTTTGTATAATATTAGAATGGCTATACCTGCTCATTTCTCCTTTCTGTTGCAATGGGATATCCTTTTCCATCTTTCCACTTTCAGCCTGTGTGGATATTTGTTAGTGAGGTGTGTTTCTTGTAGACAACACACAGATAGGTTTTGTTTTCCAATCCATTCACTCTTTACTGTTTGGAGAGTTTATGCCATTTGTATTGAGGTTTACTGTTAAAAAGTAATTTCTTCCTCCTGTTATTTTGCTGTGTACAATTTCATTGTTTTCTCTGGGTTTCCTTCATGTATTTATTGAGAGATTTTCTTCCTTTGTATTCTTTCATTATGATGATTGTCATTTTGTACCTTCTGTGTATATCACATTCTTATGCAGTATTCATAGGCCTGGGCAGATGATGATAAATTACTTCAATATTTGGGAAGATCTTTATTTGCCATCATTTGAAATGAGACTTTTGCTGAGTATACTATTCTGGCTTAGCAGTTTCTTTCTTTTAGGACTTGGATTATATCTTTCCACTCTCTGCTACCCAGTAGGGTGTCTGATGAGAAATCAGCTGCAATTCTGATTGGAGATCCTCTAAAGTGATCAGTTTTTTCTTGTATGCACATTTTAGAATCTTTTATGTTTAGCTCTGGGAAGTCTGAGTATATTGTGCTGACTATAATGATGCTGAGGATCATTTCTTGCCATGTCTATTCAAAATTCTCTGTGGTTCCTATACTTAGATGCCCCTCTCCTCAATTTTAGCCAAGTTTTTGATTATTAACTAACTGAATAAGCCTTCTAATTCAGTTTCTCTTTACATGCCTTTAGGAAAACCTAAGACACATATGTTTGATCATTTGATGATAGAACTGTGGTCTGTGCTTGAAAATGGGGGGGGGGGGTTCCAGAGTGACTCCCCAGTTGCGTGTTGTGAACTGCCTCTGTCAGAACAGGGGAAGCAATGATGTTGAGTTTTTGTGAAATCATGCCCTAAACTCCTCTTTCCAAGTGACTGACACCTGGTGTTAGTCCAGGGTGGCAATAACTACCACTAGTGTTAACACATGAACCACACAATTGACCTGTGTGTCCAGAGAGGCAGGAACCCCACACACACTACTGTACACTCATTGAATTCACACTGCTCTGTGTGGAGCATGGCCACAGTTATAAGATGCTGAAGCTGCCTTCAGCTACAAGAGCCTGCCCCAAACCGCAGAGGGCAGCAGCATTTCCTCTCCAGCTGCCTCTGGGTCCTCTGCACCTGCAGCTCAGGCACAGGCATCCCCTCTACTTGGGGATGAATGGTGTGGGGCTGGGATTGGAGGATGTGTGTGCCATCTCATTCAGGCTACTGGTCCCAATTGAAAGTCAGTAATGGATAGGTTTATGTTTTGACAGAACCCCTAAATGTGTATGTTATCAGAGAAATAGGCGTATTCCAGCCATGGGATGGGCAGTTTCAGAGTAGCACCAGTGTCTTGCCACCATCTTGTCATGAAGAATGGGAGAAAGGAGGCTGTTCTTCCTTCACAGTGACTCACCAGGAGATTTCCTTCACTCTGGTGCTTGTCTGGACTTAGAGTCTAAGTGAGTTACAAGATTCTGTGCCAGGCAATGTCTGTGATTACCTCAGTCCTGTTTTCTTTCCTAACTCTTCTGTAATTCACTGTGTGGTAACTCAGCTACAGCTGATGCCAGTTGCTGGCTATCCAACACAACAATCACAAGTAGTGCTCCTGAGTTCTGTCCTCCTGTCCCACAAAATTTCCACTATTTTCCATTGCTTCCTCACTGCAAATTTCTGTTAGTCTAATTTCTGGCAGTGGAACCCTGCTTTCATGTCTGTGGCCAAGGGATCAGACACGGATGGGAACTGCCATGTTCCATCAGAGCTTTAAGGTGTATGTGACTAATTATGGAAGGGGTCCTATTTCAATGGTCCTGAAAAAATTTGGCTGGATACAAGGTGGATGTTACCATTCAAACAGTCACTCAAACATCTAAGCCATGTGCAAGCACCTCTCCCAACAAACAGTCCTAAAGTAATGGAGAGCCACAAGTTCCTGACACACAGCAGCACGATCAATTTCTTAAAGGTGATCTGAAAGCTGCTTTCACTGTGAGACCAAAAGACGGAGTCAAACTGTCTTATATTAATTTTACTTAAACTTTTTTTTTTCAAGCAGTCAGTTTTCCATAATGAATAAATACTGCAGGACCGAGCTGTTGTTGGAGCCACCATGTAGCTTACTTTCTAGCAAAAGCAAAATAAACAAACAAACAAAAAAACCCCACAGCTCTTAGACTTATCCATTCACAACCTAGTTGGAATGCAGAACACTGTATCAAGTTCTGATTTCCAGAAAGCATTAAATCCTTCCTCACAGGAGTTGTCAAGGGTGGCAGCATGCAGGATCTGAACTGTTGCAGAAATAATTCTTAATGTAGTGACTTTGGTCATTATGGGAAAAATTTTGCTGAAAGTTTTAGGTTAAAATCTAGTAAATTCAATTTCTTGATTTAAATATTACGCACAGATTTATTTTGTGAGTCAGTATGGACCAATTAAATGGGAATAGGAAGAAGTGAGCTGAACTAAAACCAAGGGCCTGAAATGATGCATAGGATACTGTCTTATATTCACAGAATTCAGGTCAAGATCAATGAAGACATAAAGGCAATTCTAATAGTTCTGACAAACAGACTGAAAATATATCTGGAATAGCAGGGAGCATAGCCGTCAATTCTGGCAAACTTCTAGGAAAGAGTCGGAGCAAAGTAAGAAGTACAGGATGGCGATAAAGTTGCCATACGAAGTCAGAAAGTTGGAGCAGGGACTAAGCTGGTTGGTTATGAAAACAATGAGGAATTTAAAGATCAGAAGAAATGGTGATGCGGGAGGAAACAACCTCATGTTCTAACAATCAAAAATAATTTGGAGCAACTATGGATAATTTCATCTGAGGGATAAGAATGAAACCACTGGACTTGGCTGTAGTTAGAAGGGATAACAAGGAGGAAGAAATAAAAATAACTTCAACATTTTCAATATGTGTTTTGGCAGTTGGTAATACATCAGCTGAAACAGAATGAGATACTAAGGGGGGAGATTCAATGTGTAAAATGAATTCAATGTTTTTCAGTGTCAGAATTTATGCTCTGGTGAACTTTGGAATAAAAAAAATCTGGATCACAATGATGGGTAATATAAATTTCAAAGTCATCATTATAATGCCATTGCTTACATCTTGGACAGAAAAGTTGACTAGGATGGGAAGAAGTGAGATGAAAGAAGAGGATAAGAAGCTATAACTAGCTACTCTACTACCTATTTCTACTCAGTGATCATGTGTATTAACTAGTTGCTCTTCCTCAATCACGGAGAACTTTGGCACATGGCTCATTGTCTTCTCTAAGACAGTTACCACAACAATACAGTTCATAGTCATATAACATATATATTTTATATATATATACCTTTAGCAGGTAGGAAACCTTCACTAAATATTCCGAAATTCATGTCCACAAACCGGTAATTTATCCCCTGCTATTACAATTCAAAGCACTTAGGCCTGGGTGTTCCTTACAAGTAGAATCCATATATTTATACAGTCTTTCAAAGCCTGTACAATTTTCTGTTGCTACTAATCTATCACTGTCTACATTTATTCCACTGCATTCTTACCATTGATCCTCTATTTTGATTGTTGCATGTGTCCCAGGAGCTGCCATTTCCTGTTATTTTTGTATTTGTTTAAGCTCATTTCTTGTTTCATCTGCCATATGAAAGACTGATTTGCTTTTGTTATTAATTAGCCAACATTTATGTAACCCCTATATAAATAATTATATCTAAGAACTTCAAAAAAATTTTAAGATTTATTTATTTTTATTGCAAAGTCAGAGATATAGAGAGGAGGAGAGACAGACAGGAAGATCTTCTGTCTGATGATTCATTCCACAAGTGACTGCAACAGCCAGAGCTGAGCCAATCCAAAGCCAGGAGCCCAGATCCTCTTCCAGGTCTCCCACATGGGTGCAGGGTCCCAAGGCTTTGGGCCATTCTCTACTGCTTTTCTAAGCCACAAGCAGGGAGCTTGATGGGAAGTAGGGCTGTTGGGACTAGAACTGGCACCCATATAGGATCCCAGTGCATTAGTGTGAGGACTTAAGCTGCTAGGCCACTGCGCTAGGTCCTCAAAATTTTAATGATTGTAATTTTAATGGAAACTCATAAGAAGGATACACTTGGGCCTGGCGCAGCAGCCTAGCAGCTAAAGTAATTGCCTCACACATGCTAGGATCCCTCATGGGCATCGGTTCATGTCCCAGTGGCTCCCTGTTTCCCATCCAGCTCCCTTCTTGTGGCCTGGGAAACGAGTCGAGGATGGTTCAAAGCTTTAGGATCTGTTTCAGCATAGGAGACCTAGAAAAGGCTTGGATTGGCTCAGGTCCTGCTGTTGCAGCCACTTGGAGATTGAATCATTGCAGGGAAGATCTTCCTCTCTGTCTCTTCTCCTATCTGTATATCTGACTTCCCAATTAAAAAAAAAAAAGATGAACACACTTAGGACACTATCTGGAAGAGATATTCACACCATCAAGCAACACTGGTATCTCCAGTCTGGACCACATGATTTTTCTCTTTCTGGATCTCAATAGAGAACCATTCACCATGCAGTGAGAAAGGCCAGTCTCCTGTGGAGTAGTCACCTGAAGAGGCACAGATGGAGAAAAGTTGAGGCCACTAGCCCACAAACCAGGATCTACCACCAGATATATAACTGAATAAGCCTTTAGCTGGTTTTTGTCTCCCAGTCTCTGAGTTTTTAAATTGAAATACCAGATATGGAGCAAAGATTAGCGTTTTACTTCGGTAACACATTTTTTTCCCCTAAATCCAATGGCATCTTTCAACTTGTTACTTGATTCTTTGAAATGTTTAATACAATCTACCAAACTTTCTGTCTCCAAATATTTTTTTTCTGATGTTTTCTGATGTTTAGTTGAATCTATCTGGTCCTTCATCAGTAACTGCAAGTTATTCCCATTTGGTTCCTTAGGGATCTGTCCTAGGTCCTGTCTAGATCAGGCGTTCTCAGCCGACACATCCATGGCTTCAGTTACATTCTACATGCATCAATGTCTTCCCAAGTAATGATTTAGACCAACTATCTCTTCTGTACTGCTGATAAACGTATCAAACCACTAACCAAGCAGTAGAAATACTCTCTTGGATGTTTCACTGATGCCTCAAACTCAACAGGCATCAAAATGAATGTGGTATCATCCGTGTCAGATTTGCTCTGTTTTTCTTATTTCAACAAATGAGATAAACACCAAGTTTTATCCAGGAACCCAGGATAAAACTGTCTTTACTCCTTCATCGTCAATCCTCATGCTACTATATAACAGTCAAGTTCAGTTAACTCCTAATGCCACTTAATGCAAATGATATGAACTCAACTCTGCTACTATGATAGTCTTGTCTAACATTCCAACTGCCTTTTTTTTTCAATTTATTCTCCAGACCATAACAAGACTATTTCCAGAGTAAAAGTTTGAAATTGATGTTCTCTGTTTAATACCTTGAAAAGCTTCTCATTTCCCCAATGATCAATTCAGACTCCTAATAATAACCAATATATCATCCACTATCTCTTAAACAGCTCTCTCATGCACAGTCTGTCCTAATTTCTCTTTCGCTTCTTGCTCTGGAATTCTACCCTGACAATATCTGGCACTTGTCTTCAATTCTTCTTCAATAAGGTGTTTACATAATTAATTATATTATTTACCTGGATATATTCAGAGAGCCTACTTTGCCACACTAACATACGTGTCTTTAAAAGGTCATGGAAAATGTGAATATTATTTAAAATACACCAACAAAAATTGTGTTTGGATTTCATTTGTTCATGAATTCTTGGGATTTTCCCTGTCTATCCATCTTCCCCACCTGTACATCAGAGAACTCCTTATAAGCAGTGTTCAGTGTTTACTGAATTAAAAATTGGACTGATAAAATTTGTGTCAAACATATAGCCATGTGTAACCTCGGTAAGAACTCTTGATATACAAAGTGAGAAGGGGAATCATGCTGACAAAGATTAAAGCATAAATTACAAGTACAGAGGTAGAAATAAAGACCTAGTCAAATTTTTGATGTATTAAATGAAAATAGAAATAGTGAAGTTTAATGGAAGTCTCATAGATGGTAGGAGTAAAAGACACCATTAGAATTTTTACTATTAAGGCAAAAATTATCAGATGTTTCCACAGTAACCCATATATCTGTTACATCTTTGTGCAGTTTAAACAAACCATAAATTCTCTTATATCCTATGTTATGGCAGTCATCTCAAACAAGGAGTATATAGTAGATCTTACTCTATTGTGAAATAGTAAAAAACAAAGAATTAATCAGACAAGTTTAAAGAGATAGGCCAAACAGACACTGAATAACAAAGCACACCACATTTAGTATAGAATGAAACTGCAGGTTAAATCACTAGTAAAAACATACATATTGAAGTGAAGGATAAAATGTAAAATTTCTTATCAAGGTTTTTATTTTTAATGCATAACATAACATCTAACCAAAGAGCCATCCCTGATCTCTCTTACACATGTAAATAATTAAGCAGTCTGTTCCCAGGTAAAATTTTCATCTCTGTCCATTTCTCAGGAAGCCAGAGTCTGAGGAAGAAAAATCTGATCTTGAGGTTCCCTGTGAATCTTACCTCTGGCATTTACTTTTGCCTTTGTTGATGAAAATGAACTTACATCAAAAGACAATGAGCCATTATTGCAGGAATCCTGCTGAGTTTGTGATCTGCTCAGAAAGTGTCAGGAGTGTTCTGAGTATGGCTGTGAAAATGCTTCAGAACCTCTCTGCATGCCGGAAACGATACCTTCTTAATGCTGACATTTGGAATAGCACATGCCTGTTTTATAGTGAATTGCACTTTTCCCTTCTTACCTTGCTGTACAAAGGATCCATACACAAACCACATGGAGTTGTAGAGAGTCGTAGATGTCATTGATCCCATTTGTAATCGCGGGGGATTAAGCCAGTTCAAGAGGTAGACCAGCAGACCCACCAGAAGGACCGTCCCAGCAATGCAGGCCCACAGTGAGAGATCAAACGGTGCTAGGCAGGCAAACATGTCCACTGTCTTTTCAGCTCTTCGAAGGAGTACGCCCACTGAGTAGTCCATGTAACGTGTGGTAAAGTCCACCACATTCTCACGATCGGGGGTGATGGTTAAAGCAGAAATTCCTATGTCAGCTCTCTGAGAAATTGAAAGGAAAGGGAAAAGATTAACCATGCTTAATTTCTGGTGTACACTGAACAGACACAGGTCTCAGGCAATACCAGGTCTCAGGCAATACCTGAGGCCTTTTTACATAAGCTGAAATATACTAGTGAGACTTTAGGGTTGAATTTTTCAGTTCTTACTGCTCCATCACAATCAGACAAATCACCTCATCTGTGTTCCCAGTGCATATGAAATATGGCAGTTCCAAAGCAGATAACGCAGAGATAATGGTCCTGTTCTTGAAATATTTTATCAAAGGCATTGTTAGCACAGTAACAACAGACTTCTTACTAAGACAGTATTTCCAAGATATTCAATAGGTTCTTACCATGTATATTATTTGGTAAGTTATGTTAAAATTTGAGCATGACTTTTGGTTTAAATTTCTCTGTATCACAGTTTACCTTTTTAGACCCTAAATGTTTAGATTTATTAGTTTCCACATATTAAGTTATAATGTCATATGATAAGAATGTATACTAGGATTCTATTATAAAAATTTAGAAACATTTAATGGGCAATTAAAGGTTAAGAAGACAGATAATTCATTGTGATCAAATCTCTTTTCTCAGGGTGTCTCTTCAGTTCCTTAGTGAAATTGGTAACAACTATAGTACTTCCCATCTTGCTTATTTAAAACAAAGCAGAAATGCAATGCAGTAAAGTACAGAATAAATGACTTCACATTTAAATTCTACATGAGAATACACATTGAAATATCTAGAAGATGTATCTTATTTGAAATAATGATCTGTAGTTGATTAATGTTATGAGAATCCCCTTCCAGAAAAATAAAAACAGTAGTAAAGGGGGTGTTGAGCTGTTTTCTGGGTATTGTTTAGAATAGCTTAGGGTGTATTGGGATAAATTCTTGAAACATTTGGTAGAATTCAGTGGTGAAGCCATCCAGTCCTAGGCTTTTCCTTTTGGGGAGAGATTTAATTACTGATTCAATCTCCATCCTGGTTATAGTTCTATTGATATTTTTAATTATCTCATTCACTTTTGTTAAATTATGTGTTCAGAAATCTATTTTGAAGTGAAGCACCAGAAGCAGTGCTTTCCCAAGTGTTCTACCTTAGCATTCTCCTTTTGAGCCCCTTCCCCACAGGTAGCTTTGAAGGTTCCCATAAGCCACATCTGGCCTCAGTCTATTAACATGTGGCATTAAACTGTTTTGGGTGTTATGTGGCTCTGTTGCATGCATTTTTCATGGTTTCTTCTCCTTGGCAGGAAGTATCTTGTGTCGGCTTCCCCATTCTCCCTACATAGCAATTTACGGAGAGTAAGAATAGGGGTTGGATTCTAGTCTTAACTGCTTTTATGTGACATTTTCTGTAGTCATGTGGATTTCTTATTTGTACTTCCAGTGATCTTGCAATATTGAGGAGGAGACATGGAAAATTGAGATGCCTGTGGCCACTGTGTCTCCTTCAACTGGATTGTCTCAAGGAATTCTTCCCTTAGTCATCTTTTAACTATTTGTCTTTTCTATTAATCACATAAAAGATTAGCACAACATATGTTCCCAGAATTAAGTAACAATTCTATTCCTGAATAAGCACTATTTTGTAATGCTATATTGTAATATATGTTAATATATGCAAATGGATTAAATCAGAAGATATATTTTAGTATTTTCTTCATGTGTATATTTATACGCAATATTGAATGTTTCACTTTTGTGTGTGCTGCTATTGTCAGACTTTCTTTTGGGAATTACCCTAGCTTCATAAAATTACTCAGATCTTTTAATCCAATTAATCTTTGGATTAATTATTTAGCTATTCTCTCCCAAGAGGAATAAAGAAGAGAGGTAATTATTAATTCATTTGTAAATAAGCTACATCTTTAGCACCAAAATACATTTTTAAAACTTTGTGGAAAATGGCTTTCAAGTATAAGTTTATTTGTTGTAAAGACATGTTGAAATGCATGCGTTCAAGGGCAGCCTGGGAGGAGTTCCAGGCTGCTGTGCCCGGATGATGAAGCTTACAGTGCTGGGGATCATTTTCATTTCCTGTTGTTGCTTTGTTCTCAGAGTGTGGCTTCCAATTTGCAATGTAAGGTGGCAATTTAAGCTTCAGACATTGACATTTCAGCCAAAAGGAATGATTTATATCAGAAAAAGGACAAGAATCCTTTAAGAACATGTCCCAAAAGCTTCACATGACATTTCTGCTTAAATCGCATTGGTTACAACTTGGCTAAATGCTAAAGCAGCTCAGGAGAGATGTTAGGAAATAAATTTTGTGGTTAATCTGTTCTATCCTGTTCTGTACTGAGAAAGTACCATACACAGAAAGGTGCTTGGACAGTCAAAACTGATACAAGAATTTTTAAGACTCTCTTCAGCCTTCACATGTATATTTTTTCTGCAAATTTTCATAAATATATCATAAAAGTACTCTTCTGGTGAAGTAAACATAGCTTTTTTGAAGACTGCGTAAAGTTTTTTAACTGATTTTTTTATTTTAGTAGAGAAAAAATAGCACAAAGCTAGATATACAGTATTTACTCATCATGAAGCTATCCTGATTAAGCGATTTCCTTGGAAGGATTTATAGAAAATTCTTTTGCTTATTGTAACCAATAGGTATTTGATTTTTTAAAAAATTTAGAGTCTATTCAATTGAAGAATGTTTCTTGGATCTTGCCATAACAATATCTCTAGAAATTACTATTTTCTCATTTCCAACAGATGTTTTATCTCTGACAGCACAATAATGATAAAATTAAGTTTATATACTGCCTCATCACCAACCCTTTCCCCAGAAACAACATGGCACTCTGATTCTTTCTCCACCAGATCCTCTGGTCATGCATTTAAACATACTGATGTAAGTGATCTAATCCTAAAGACAGCTGCATTTTCACCAGTCTCCAGGCCAGCTTTTGTGTTCTAGCCTGTAAAAATATATTGTTCCCATTTCTCATGGACTTTTACCCAAATCTGTGACATTTTCCTTGTGCCATTTTATTACACTTTCTTCATGTTTGTCTTTTATGTCTCACATGGTATTTTCACCATATATCTGTTTTATATTAATTATCATAGAAACCTATTGCAAAAAGATTAGAGTTTTAATTTCATTAAAAGGTAAATTTCATGAAGGACCACAATGGGAGAGATCAATGGGGAAGAGTAAGGGACTTAGGCAGGTGGACGGGAAATTCCAGAGCCTATGGAACTGTATCATAAAACAATAATTAAGCATATTTAAATAGAGATAAATTTCAATCCCTCTAGAATTTGCTTAAGATTATTCCTGTAGAGGTGTTTGGTAAGAGGTTAAACCATCTCTGGGGTGGCATACATCCTATTTTTTGATGCCTTGTTTGAAGCCCATTGTTCCCTATAGCATTTGTTATTGGGTACCCTTCAGGTCTTCTACATAGGTGCAGAGACCTGGATCACTAGAGTGCCAGAGACTATAACCGATGTCCATTTAGAATGCTGGCCTTGCAGGCAGCAGCCTAATCCATTATAGCACAGTGGCATTTCCCCTCCCCACTTCCACATTTTAACACCACTACTATAAATGTTTCCAGATCTACAGAGGAAGAGGACCACACTGAACATAAAAAAAGGAGAGGTATGCAATGGTCTCACACAAGCATAGGAAGCTCTGCATCAGACTGTAGTTTCCTTTAGCTTGACACAGCTGAGCCTTGTCAGTGTCCAGAGGTTTATTTTTGTTCAGTAGTTTAATTAGGGAGATCTTATTTGTAAGCTTTTACTTATAAAAGCAGTTTATGACCTTAAGATTTAAAAGCAATTCAAACCTGAATTATTCAATTGGCACTAAAGCAACCCAACAGTTGTCTTCCACGGCTCTACTACTGAGCAAACACTAGAATGTTAGGAAACATCCCCAAATGGGATTGGACCATTAACACCCAGATGGGCTTTTATATTTATTTATATCCCACAGTTTTGATATTGTGAGATACTTCATTGTGCTTTATAAAGCTAATCTTTTAAATTTTTTTTAAGATTTTTATTTCTTTTTTTTTGGAAACTAAAGTATATAAAGAGAAGGAGAGACAGAGAAAGATCTTCCATCCACTGGTTCACTCCCCAGGTGGCTGCAACAGCCGGAGCTGAACTGATATAAAGCCAGAAGCCAGGAGCTGCTTCTTGGTCTGCCATGCAGATCCATGATCTCAAGGTCTTAGGTCATATTTCTTCTCCCAGGCCACAGGCAGGGAGCTGGATCGGAAGTGGGGCAGCCGGGACATGAACCAGCACACATATGGGATCCTGGTTCTTGCAAGGCAAGGGCAAGCTAACTTTTAAAAAAATATATAATTATTCATTTTATTATTTTGCAATGATACTGCTCCATAGGCTCTGGGTTTTCTTTTCTTTTCAATCACCTCTTCCCCCAACACACATACACTGACTTCTCCTATATGATTACAATAGTATAGTCCTTGATAACACTCTTAAGTCCATCATTCTGCTCTTTGCGTATCTTCACATCTGGATATAATAGTCTCTTGCAGTTAGTACAGATTACCTTGCATGAAAAGTCATAAAACAAAAACAGGAAGAAAAAATAGAAAATTAACCACAACATGAAGTTAAATAGCATGCTAAAGAATGACCAGTTTGTCAATGAAGAAAATGATGCTACTCTGTGACCCATGGGTCATGGGTCACAGAGTAATAAGAAATACTTTGAATGAAAAAAAAATAAAAACAAAACAAAGGCAAAAAAATCTTTGCTAAGATATAGCAAAAACAGTATTGAAAGAGCTATTGATCCTATATTTTGCATGAAGGTTGCTTTATATCTGAGAACAAGATCCTAAATCTGTATCCAGAAATCATGAAACTATTAGAGGAAAACATAGGAAGCACTTTCCAAGATAAAGGAATTGGGAAAGACTTCTTTTTTAAAGATTTATTTTTATTATTTTTTTCATTGGAAAGGCGGATGTACAGAGAGAGGAGAGAGAGAGAGGAAGATCTTCCGTCCGATGATTCACTCCCCAAGTGAGCGCAACGGGCCGATACTATGCCGATCCGAAGCCAGGAGCCTCTTCCGGGTCTCCCGCACGGGTGCAGGTTCCCAAAGCTTTGGGCCGTCCTCCACTGCTTTCCCAGGCCACAAGCAGGGAGCTGGAAGGGAAGCGGGGCTGCCGGGATTAGAACCGGCGCCCATATGGGATCCCGGGGTTGCAAGGCGAGGACTTAACCACTTGCGCCACCGCGCCGGGCCCGGGAAAGACTTCTTAGAAAAGTCACCAGAAGCACAGCCAAAGCCAAAATAAATGATTGGAACTCCATCAAGATGAGCTTTTTATGTGCAGTCATCAACTACATAAACAAAGGCAAAGCATCTGTGATTTTCTTTAGTTCATCAACTACTTTCCAAGACTATGATAAGTTTTTATCATCCTATTACTTTCATGACATAGTAACAATTTCCAGACTAACATAGCTAATTTTCATGGAATTAATGTACTTAATGAAAATGATCAAGGAGCCCAACTACAAGATTTTACATATATTCCAATGAAATTGTCTGTAAAAGTTATTCTCACCTAAATCTATAATCATATCTCCAGCAGCTCTTTTATTTACTAATTTTATCTTCAAAAAATGTCTAAAGATGGTTGAAAATCTTGACAATAGATGACATTTCAATAGCCAATGGTGGAAATCAGGATTTATATATCCTCCAGTTATGAGATTTTTCTCATCATAGCTCCAGTTTTTATATCATCTTCAACTTGACTGATGCAGTAGTCTGTTAATTTATAACCCATAACAACACCAACTCTTTTTAATTCTACACATAATTTTACTGGATCTTTGCTCCCCTGTAAGTTCTCTTTAAACCTAGGGGATATTCCTGGACAGCATCATTCATTTTAGTCAATATTCAACTGTTCAGATTTGATTCAAGACTTATTATTCACCACTTAACTGTGCTTGCCATCTATTAGATCAAGTGCTTAATGATTCAAGTCCTTTATCTGATTGAATTGCTCCTTGCTGTTTGCAATGTCTGCCAATTAAATATCACCTGCAAATTTAGAAAATTGCTCCTACACCCATTCACTGTCATTTGCATCTACATGATTTGTTTCCTTCACATCTCTCTAGCCTTTTCCATCATCAGCATGAAATTCTTATCAGCCACAAATATTGTTGGCCACATTTTTCCCTTCTGCGTATACACATGCAGTGGTGTCTTCTTCCACATACGCTTCTGTTCTATCCTATAGGTATATCCAGTGTTACAGTGTGGAACATGCAGCATTTAGAAACACATGCACTTTTTATTTCTTTAAAGTGTTTGAAAGGCAGAGCAATATAAAAGGAAAGGCAGAAGTTAGGTGGGGGAGAGAGATCAAGAGCACACTTCTACCTGCTGGTTTACTCTCTAAATAGGTTTAACTGGCAGGGCTGGGCCAGGGCCAATCCAGGAACCATGAACAGGATCCTGTTCTCTCAAATAGGGGGCAGGACCCAACCATGTGTGACATTTTCCCCTGCCTTTCCAGGGATATTAACCAGAGTAGCCCAAACTGAGTGATACAAGATTCTGGCATTGCAAGTGATGACTTAACCAGTTATGTTGAAATGCCAGCCTCCAAATACATAATTCTATTACCAAAGGTGTTTATTTAAACTTCCTGCCAGGCCATAGCTCACATACCCTGGGTAATGCAATCAATCCACTAGTACTTGTTTGATAAACATTTACAAGACTAGTGGTTGTTCAAAGTCTCTTATAAAGGCTTCTGTCCTTTTTCTCTATTTTATCTGGTCACACTTTGCAAAACTCTCCTCATTGGGTGGGTGAAGTTTTATTGGCTGGATACAGATATTTTTAAAGCCGTTTTACAGTAATGAAAAGATATGGTGCAGATATGTGAGGATATGTTGGCATGCGGTAGAAAGGGGACTGACTGATTATGGAAAATAGGTGGTGGCTTTTAGACACCCCTCTTCGTCTGTATACATGATGACTGCTGTGTTGTGTTTTCCTCTACCTACTATGCAGGAGGCAGACTGTGGTTTTATGCCAGCCAATTCCCTCTTTCTCCTTGGCTAGGCAAGGGTGCCCAAGATGTTCCTGTCACCCTGGGAAATGGTGACAAGAATCATGGTGACTTGTTCCTCTCTGCAACTCACTTTAGACACACAGACAGGCCTGACGTAGTGGGGAGTGCCTGATCCTGCCCCAGCACTCCCCTCACAAAGGTTGATAAGCAGGGGATGAGTCAACAGATTCTCAGCTTGCCCAAACTCTCTCCTCAGGGTTAACTCTTTCCTCCCTCTGGCAAGAAAGTAATAACACCAGTCTTTCTTACCCATGCTGAACTGGGATATTTCAGGACTGTTAATAATCATTTTGTGCATAATGTTCCTGTTAATCCAACTCTCAATTGTTCATTTATAACAAAGGTGGGGGCGGGGATACCTCTTATTTCCAAGACCTGTGTTAGATTTATACAATATTTGCTTGGCACTTACATGTCTGCTTACTCATTGCACCTAGAGTTCCATTGGGTTATTGCCCAGGTACCACAGACTGAAAATGTCTACAGCTACATTTGGCATCTCTGAGGCTCACTCCCAACCAAATTTTCCAGTTTTGTCCATTTCTGCTACTGAGTGCTTCTGTGCTTTTTGACTTGCTAAATTTTTGCCAAGTGTCAGCACTTCATTTTTCTCCATCAAAATATCAAGTTTTATGAATTATATCTTGGAATACAGGTTTTCTCAATCCTTTTTTTTTTAGTCCCCTATTGCTGTTGATTCAGTTCAGACCTTCCTGCTACTCTTCTCCAAAATGCTGAAAAAGACATTTATTTCTTTCCTTCTTCAGGGTAGACTCAGACCTACCTACCTCAGCTAATGTCTTTATCCTAAATGATATCACATTTCTCTCACGCAGATAAATCGGTTAAATTTTTCCCTAGCCACAAAAAGTCCAAGCTTTTCAGCATGGCAAACCTATTTTCATAATTTTCCCCATTGGTGCCTCTCGCGTTGGTACTCATCTTTAAGTGATGCTTTAAACTTTTCCTTTGAAATCTTTTCCACGTCACAGGCAGAAGTTTCTATTTGGCACCTGAGTTGCCATGGAACTTGTGCATATTAGCCAGTGGCATGTATCACACTATTTTAATTATTTATTTACACTTTGTCTTCCCTGTACACTATGGAGTCTTATGAAAGGACAGCACTGTTTTTACCTGTAATCAATGATGCCAGGCACTATGCCCAGAATATAGCATGAGCTCAAAAGCATATGAGGACGAATGGATGAGTGTAGGGCATTCTGTTGTTTACTTGGCATACAAAATAAATACAAACTCGGCCTTCTGATTTCCAAGAGAGAGATCGTGAAACAAACAAAAGATGTTTCTCTCTATATATATCTACACAGTAATAGACTAGAATGAACAGAAAAAAATGGAACATAATGTATCATATTCCAGAAAGGCAATTTGAAAGGAAGTGGAATAGGTGTTCTCAGAAGAGAGAATTATGCAGAGGTGGGAGTATTTGAAAGTTTTATGGGACAAAGTCTAGGCTTAACTGTGTATGAAGATTTGGGAATATAAAATAATGAGGGCAGACTGAAGCCCAATGAGATTTATGTGGTATGTGATAAAATACTAGCAGGAAGTGAAATATGGACTATAGAAAGTATTGCATGCCTTTCTAAAAAGTCCTATTTTTTTAGAAGTGGAAAAAAAAGATTTTTTTTGTGGAGAAAGTAGGTTTTTATTTTTTTAAGTTCAGAGATGTACATTTTCATGATCACACTTTACATCTTTCATGAAATCTTATTTTGGGAGCTTCTGCTCATATCCATGCACATTTCATCTGAACTTTCTTCAAATGTGCAACTGTTGAAAAAATAATAACCTGTGCTGAACTATGACTCAGTATAGTTTTCTTCACTGGCAAGTAACTTGGTTTATTAAAATGCTTTGTATATGAAACTTACACTAGAACTTTTTCTTTTCTATAATTGGTAAAAGGCTTGAGTACTTGGGTTATGAAGCCAAGCTGCTTGCATTTGAATCATGACTTCTCTGCAATGTGACCACGTGAACATGGAGAAGCCCCTTCATCTCTGACTCAGTTTCATCATGCGCCACATTGGGTCAACAGTATCTACCACACAAAGGGTTATTGTATGGGGGAATTAATAACTGCAAATATGTAAGACATTTTAGCAACAGTAAACCCTACGTAAGTGCTGATAATTACTATCTGATTTGTTTCCACCAATGTTTTACAAATTCCCTATGGCACCTGTGTTGATTGGCAATGTTGTTAGGTATATTTATGGCAAGTACATGCATGGAATTCTAGTTATGTTGCATTGTTACAAAATATAGCACATGTAGCAGTTGTCAAATGTTGGCGAAAATAAGATTATCTGATTGCTTTTAAGCCTCTGAAGGCTATCTCTGGTTACATCTGTTCAGTATCCACTCCACTTCTGATAATCACAGTATCCTGCCTCTCCCTGCATAGTCTGTAATTCCTATGCTTGTTCTAAGAGCTCTGCCCAGAGGATCTTCTATTTTCAGCATTTGATAGGGCATAAGGCATGGGTCTGGCATTGAGAGCACTGTTGCACTTCACAAGCAGAACTGGTGCATATTCAAGCTGGGACTCTGCATTGTTAAAAAGAGTCTGTTTTTACTGAGAGGCATAGAGGACAAAATCTATGCCTGAGAACTGGAGCAACAGAAGGAATCAGAGCTGAAAGATTGACAGAGCAACACCAAGGCCTGATGAGATGGGCCTGGATCTTATCCCTGAGTAGTTCAGCTTTGTGAGCCACTAAAGTATCTTTTAACTTCAACTGGATTGTCATTTGAAACCAGTAATGCCTAATCATTTAAACTGACCTAACATGGAGAGATTATTTTTCAGAGAATAGTGTGTTCAACCATGGGGAAGGACAACAGGATTGGGAAAGAGACTGAAGATGGAAGAGAAGTCATGGTAAGAATGCTGGAAGGGTCATTTAAAATTCACCTATATGCTGATAAGCCACACTTGTATATCAATTCCAGATCCCTTACCAAACTCTAGGCTCAAGCTGCACATTATTTATTCCAATTTTTTTGGATAGCTTAAAAGAAGTTTATCCTGTCGTTAAGAAGACAGCCTCTAGAATTGAACAATTTAGCTTATTCCATGTGTGTTATGTTAACCTAGTTATGTAAATTTTTTTTCAAGGACTTTTTCAAAATCTGGATTCCAGCAAAAATGCTAATTCTATGCATTTCATAAAACATTATGACAATTTGAGGAATCAACAGCGATAGACTTTTACACTAATACTTGGCTATTATTACATATTTCCAAAATACTAATTTTGATTCTATACTTGTGCATTTCCTTCTTTAATTTCTCCTATGTTAGTAAAGATTACCCTTTAAATTCAAGTACATTGAAAGAAGAGAAATTGAATATAATAAGATCTATAATTAATGATCCAAAAACTTAAAAATAGTAGCAAAATCAAATCTATTGTTGCAACAAAGAAGAAAGGAACTGGCATTGTTGAGCACTGGGTTAATAGCCTATTTCCTGTATCAGAGTGCAGGTGCCAGCTCTGCTGATGATCCAGCTGCCTATCAATGCACCGAGGAACTCAGCAGAAGGTGATCCAAGCTCATAGGCCTCTATTATCCACGAGGGAGACCCAGATGGAGTTTCAGGTTCCTGGGGTTGGCCTGGTGCAGCCCTGTTCCATGTGGCCATTCAGGGAATGAATCAGTGACTGAATTTTTCTCTTCATCTTTCTCTCCTCTGTCACAATAAACAATTTTAAAAGATGGGATTTTTATTTATGTTTAGGTTCAGTAGGTGATGGTTGGTTTCTTGATTTTACTAAAGAGAATTAAGATGTCATTGAAAGATAATTAGAAATGTGTTATATATTGCATGCCCTAAACTATCACTTGACTGTCATGCATTCTTTTAGGCACTAATGTTGTCTATGTACTAAGATTTCAATAGAAAAAAATTCAAAATTAAGGTTATAATGTAGCAGGAGAAACCAAATGAAAAAATCGGTACATTGTAAAATGGTAACATGTTAGAAAGAAAACAAAACAATTCAGGGCATAAATAGCATAGAGGCTGGAAGTTGTTCTTTTGGAAAGGGTAATAATGGATAGACTTTCTGACATCCTGTAAACAGAGATTGAAAAAAAAAACCTCAACAATCTAAGGTAATAGGAACGATGTCTGGGTGAAGAGCATTCTGGATAGATTGGCCAGATGGGAATGGAAAAGGTCAAGTTCAACTATGTCTGAAGATCAAGGAGGTCCATAAACTTGGGGGATGGAGAGGGAGAGGGAGAGAAAGGAGATCACAAAGGAGTTGGTAAAAGTGTTTTTCACTCTGCGTGGAACAAAGATCCATCACATTTCTTTCAGTAGAGAGGTAACTGGATCACTGTGGCTGCTGCGTTAAAAATATCTACAGACACCAGTCAAGAAAGAAAAAAGGATGAGTAATTGGACTGCTATAGCTACAGTCCAGGGTAGAAATGATTGTAGCTCAAATGCAGGTAGTGAGTGGAAGCAGAAAAAAAATGGAAGCAAAAGTTATCTTCTAAGCCATGGCTTAAAAGGATGATTTAAAAATGTCTTGGGTTTGGGAGAGAACATCTGTTTGCATCTTTGTTACCCACTCCGCCCCAACATTTTCCTAAATATGCGACATTTATTATGAGACTTAGTGGCTTTTACTCATTTTCATAGTGGACCTTCACAGTGGATTCATTCCACATATGTAGTCATGGTGATTCAAAAATGCTTTAAGTGCTAACTAGGCTCTCATGAGCACTCCATGTGCCACCAATACCCATAATGTGTGTCTACCTCAATCAAAGTCTTTGAATTGCTACTAACAATGGGAGGATTTTGAAACTGAATAGCTAGAAAACTAGGGACTTGCACTGGATTCTAACAGACTTTACAGGAAATCATGAATATCTGCAGGGGACAGCGGCATCAGGGTAGAGAGTATGACCAGGGAAACAAACTGGGAAAATATCAGGAATAGTCATCATGGGCTTTTAAGGAAGAGTCCATATCTGGTAAACGAAAGGACAGTGGAGCATTGGTGAAGGCTCCATTGACCTTAGCTCTTGTGATACTGAAGACAGCATAATTAACCACATGTCACGATATTATGCAGCAATAACCCCCATTGCACATGCAAGATCAGCAAGAACAGGAGCAAGGATTACCACAGAAGGCACAGAATAAGAGAGAGATAAGGATGTTTAGACAAAAGTGATCCTTATTTGGGGTTCCCAAGAAGTGATAATTCACTGTCCTCCTTATTATGATTTATTAGTGGCCACAGAGTTTTTGTCTGTTTTCTCAGCTACTGAAGGAACCAGGATTTGTTGAAAACCTATGCACGCTGCCTCCATTATTCTTGTATTCACTTTGTTGGGTACATGTGCTTTCTGAGGGACACTACCAGACAGACTTCACAATGGTTTCTTACGCCCTGAAAACTGTGGCCCTTGCTAAAGTATTCCTCCTCACGCTAACAACCTACCAAGCCACTAACAGATACAGTCAAGTGCTTGTTCCTTACCATCACCATTCGGTGCTGTTATTTCTGTCGATTTTAATCTTAATGCCATTTTAGGTTTCAAGAAAAATAGTAAAGAAGTATGAATGTTCCCCTTATTATTAATTTGTTAGATGTAAATGGTACATTTGTTACAACTGACCACAGATTACCATAGAGTGTACGATTCACTGTATGGATTTTGACAAGTGTGTGGTGCCACTAATGAATGTGTCTACTTTTACAGGACCTGAATACGTCAGCTGCCCTCAAATTTCACTGAGTTCAACTAAGCCATTCTTTTTCGGGGGCCACTGCAAATCCCAATTTCTTTTACTTCCTCTAAAATTCTATTATTATCCTTAAAGTTAAGCCATAGAAATCCTGTATTTTGTCTATCATTTATCTCTAACATACTGGCTCTTTCATAGTCTTATTTGTATTTCACCTGTTCTAAACATATTCTGGTTTTTCAAAAATATTTCGCAGGTCTATCTCTGTGATCATAGCGAAGCTTCCTTAATCATTTAGCTTTTCTTTCATCTCAATACAGTCGCCAAGTTCATCCACCAAGTCTCAGCCTTAACATCCATGTTTTAATCCTCTCTATTCCTACACATGGGCATTCAGTCTCAATTGAAGAAAAGTCACAGACTAGCAGCAATGAGTAGTGTCAGTCTTATAAACATTTCAGTTTAATCCTCACCTCTGATGTATCCTTTTATCTTTCCTGACTTAGCATTCACTCTCACTTTCCTCAATACATATTTCAAGCAAGGACCATGCTCCTGTAGACATTACGTAATACCTATTACCATCACAGCTGACACACATCACCTGTCTTTACAAGTTTGATGCAATGAGATATGATCTTCAGTCTTCCAACATCTTGCTTATATATTTAACTATCAACACATTCTCACGATGCTTTTCAAAAGCAAAGCAATATCTTTACCTTGCTCTAACAGTCTTTTTCTCTATTTACTCTGAGATCCTAATCATTCACATATTGACTTTCTTTCCTATTAAATTTTTCTTTTTTCTTTCTCAGTTTCTAATGACCTTCAGGTACCACTAACCTAAAAACACAAATGTCTGCTCAATCCAGTAATGCTTTTTGCTATGATCTTTCCATTCTTATCTCCAACAAAACTTTTGAATGAGTAATGTGTATTTCTAATTCTTTTACCTACAGTAAAATTATGTAGAAATTGAGACTAGAATAGCCAGCCTTTAAGAAGAATAACTGCATTGGGTGTGCTCTGTCCTCATGTGATTTACTCTCTGAGAAGCTGTCCCAATTCAGGTGCCATTAGGTAGATACAGCTGTAGGAATAAGTCAATTTTACTAGCTAACATATCAGAAACTGGAATTTTCAGGGTGACCACATGAACTCCCAAATTATTGTAAAAATCCTAATAAAAGTAGGAGCAAACAACAGCTAGATGGCTCAAAGGGTCAAAGGATTTCAGTGAACTGTAAATGGGAAGGAGAGATTGAGTTTTACATCACTTTATCAGAAAGCTTGATGAGAATCACAGATCTTGTAAAGAAATTCGCATTAGAACTGAAATAAGATCAAATGAGCCTGCCTGAACAGTGAGTAAAACCAAACCTGCACAGCTTTGGATGAACATATAGCAATGTAACTCCCCATTTAAACAAAACAAAACAAAAAAACCCTGAAGAATGTAGGGGGATACTGGCCAAAAAATATAATCACAAGTTTCTACAACACATCAACCACAATATCCACATACCATCTGATACAATCAGAACTATGAAAAGTAGGAACTGATTTATGGCTAATAGAAATGTATTCAGTTGTAATTTCATTCTGAGACAACAGAGGTGTTGAAAGTTTAGCAAGACTTTAAAGAACTAGTGTAAACATGATTGTAGAGTTATAAAATAAAAGATGAAGAGAAACAATAAAAATAATTGGAATTCTTAAAAGCAATCTTCCTATTATAATAATAAAAGAAGTTACTCAACAGATTTAGAAACCTGACCATGGAAGAAAAATCAGTAATCTTGCATGCAGATAAAGGCAAATTGTTGGATCTGAAGGTTGCAAAATACACATTTTAATAGAATAACCAAGGTTGTGCGGCACAAACATTTAGTGATCTAATAGGAATGTTCTCCAAACTTCAGATAGAGATGAGAAAGTAAAGAACACAGAGGCCATATGCTGAAATAACAGCTATCAATACGTGATTACTGTAACATGCCATAGATGCTCCATAAACCTTCAACAGGGTAAACACAAAGAGAAGCACAGCTAGGCAAGGCATGCTCATATCTCTGAATGTCCACAGAGAATTTTCTAACCAGCATCTCCATCGAGAAAAAAATACCATCCCTAAGAAAAATGGGTGCAGAAGACAGGTCACTTTTCATCAGACAATACAAAGCAAATGATGATAGAATTCCAAGCGGGTAACCTCACAACCAAAACTGCAGCTCAGGTTTGATATCGAGCAAGATAGTGCTAAGGGTCGATGCAGATATTTTAAGTAAGTGAAATAAAAGCATGCTATATATAGAAATGCACTTCAAAGCAATCCAAAGATAAATTTTCAGATTGAAGGTACATGATACAAGATAGGAATTCAGATCTGAAAGAAATAAAGAAATAAAGAGCCCAGAAATAGTAGATATAAGGTTAAATACCAGTAACTTTCCCTTGCTGCTTTGTATTCTGAGAGAGAACATTGATTAGAAAAAAGAACAAAAACTAGGATATGCTACTATAAAGTTAATGAAATAAATGATCGCATAAGCACCTATGATAAAAGGGCTGAAATAGAATTGTATCACAAAATATTATATTTGAACAATAGGAAGTGGTATAATGATTTTAGAGAGTGTGAAAGTTAGGAATGTATATTAACTCTAAGCTAATCTCTACACAAAAAAGAACAAAAATTAGTTAAAATGAGAACAGTAGACAAAAAGACTTAGAATATATTTCATTAGCCTCCTCAAAGGGAGCAATCCAGGGAGAAACAGAGGGGAAAAAGGATACATATAAATTAAAGATAAAAATTATAAATCCTAACCCAAATTTATTCAAAAATTTATCAGAAGATATAAGTAAATATGCATGCATTTAATGACAGTTTCAAAAATTGAAGAACGTACTGACAGAACTAAGTAAAGAGAAATATTTAAACATCTTCCTCAGAATTTAAAGAAGAAACACAAGTACAGATCTGGTATGCTGAGATACCAAAACTGAGTATATAGTTTAAGTGGTCAGGATTCACTTTTTCAATTTTTTATTTTTCTTAATAAGGAAACTGGTGTCAAATGTGATTGTAAATTATGTCATGAATTTATCATATACCCTATACTAAAAAATGTTTGCGATATTCATGTGGCAAAGGAAAGACTTTTTTCTAAATCCGTTTCTATTAAAGGCAATATTTGTTTTTGAAGCAAGCTATTTTGTTATCCATTCTTTTTCTATAAAGCTTATGCACTAGTAGTTGGCGAGATTTTACTTATTATATATGAAATTAGTTCCCAGGTGTTACAGCTGGAGCTGCAATTATGAGACAAATCAATGCTGCTTACCTTGAAGACGAGCTCTCCGACCAAGCCATTCCACGTCCCATCTTCCTGTGGGCTTCCATACTTGTGATCCGGTGCAACGTATATTTCATAGTTAAATCCCAGGTAGTTAGATAAGGCATCCAAAACATCAATGGAGAAGCCTTGATATTTTTTTGGCTTACCCAGTACGTTTTCAGAAACCATTACAAAAGGTTCTTCCTGTATAGAAATAAGAGAAATCTTGATGTCAGTAAATATTGTCATTCAAAAGGAAAGGTTAATTCTTTGAATAGTTTGGCTGTAAGGATTCACTTAGTGATGTAACTTTTGTATTGTTAATATATCCTATCATTGAACAATGTTTTAGTATCCAACTGTTTGCTTCTCTTATTCAATTATTGCCTGATCAAACATGGACTAAAAATGAATACAAAACATCAGCTACAACAGGCTTATGTCCCTCTGCATCTAGGGAATAATCAAACACTCATTAAAAACACAGTTTTCTTGAAGAAACAATGGATTTATCTGTGTTCTCTAAAAAGTACATAAAATATTTTTCAAATTTTTACAGATATCATCTACATACCTACAAAAAGATAAAAAATGTAACTTCCAATTTAGCTAAGATTTTAATTTCTTGTTTATTGAGTTACTTGTTAACTTTATAAATTACTGTTAAACACACATTTCATTACAGAAGTTCTTTGTTACAACTGCTTTGAAAAAATTTATATTTTGAGTAAACTATCTAATTTAGAATTGTTTGCTGCTGTTACCTCTTTCATTTTTTCCCTCATTTTTGTCTTCTTTAAGCTAGCAAATTAGCCTCTTAGATTTTTTTAAAAGAAGCTGGGCATGTTAAGAGTTCAGTTGATTTGAAACAAATTGACAGGCCATAGAAAATTATATAATCTATTCCTTAATTTTATAAACTGGTTTAGAAATTTTTCATCAACAGTAATATTGACAGATAACTATTCATAGTGCACATGTTTCACCTGACCCTCTGAGCAGGTTAAACACTTACCTTAAGTATATACCAAAACACACAGTATTTTTTTAAATCATTTTTCTTTAAGGATTCACAAAACAGCTTTCATTGGGATGCAAAGTAATATTTTGCTTTTGGCTTTTACTTAAATACACTAAGAAATGCCGTATAAAATCACTGTACCTGATAAGGAAATATTATTCACTATAATACTTGTGTTTTCACTTAAATTACTATATGATGTGTTTTTGAATTGCTCAGGACCAAACAGCTCAGTTTCTTCAGTAAAGCAATTTTTGAAATGGAGTTTTTGAAATGAATTTTTGAAATGAATTTTTGAAAAACAATGTGAATATTAAAGTATCACTTTTCATTTTCAATATTAAGATAATCATCACTAGGTTTGGAGTTCATCTACAACTATTTTAACATTATGGTGTAATATTTTTTATACTTTTAAAAATTATTTGTTTACATGTTGCCTTAGGGAAAAAAGAATTACAAAGGGACAATCACATATATTAGGTTATTCCTAGTGATCCCATTAGTAGAATCTTCTATTCCGTAGTCAAATACTCACTTTCAGCATTTTGAAAATAAAGATAATCCTCATTCTTACTTGAGGCAAAGTAAGAATATGTCATTATTTCTGGTGTATGTGATGTAAATAAACAGTGCTTTGTGAAACGTGCATTACTTGTAAACCAGAATGAACGCACAGTGACTGGGGTCCTGGTGGCTATCTAAGGCCATAAACAGCATAAAAACAAGGTAGAAATCTATGTCTCCGATATATGAAATGCTGTACCAGGCTCCAACTGACACTTGAAGGCTCTAAAATGTAAGAAGTTAAAAATTTTTATTAAGCTCCTGATGGTTTCCTTTTAAAGCAATAATTTATATTAATGGTGTTTATTGATTGTTGCTTAGGATAAGATGATTTTAGAATGACACAAAGTATATAATCATCTAAAGGACACTGAAGAGGCTGACCTTGTGGAGCAATGTCTCAACCCACCGCCTGTGATGTGGACATCACATATGAGCACGGATTCCTGTCCATGCTGCTCTCTTCCCTACCCAGCTCTCTGCTAGTGCACCTGGGAAGGTAGCAGACGATGGCCCAAGTGCTCGAGTTCCTGCTGGCACATGATCTCCCTCCTTCCCACCCTTCTTCTCTCTAAATTTGCCTTTCAAATAAATTGGATCTTTTTTTAAAAGAAACCTACATAATATGAAGGAAAAGTGAAATTCAAATGATTCTTTCATATTACATGTAAAATACACACATCAATTATATGTGTGTGTGTGTGTATCAGAGTGTGTACTGAAACTTCCAATTTGTTGAACTGCTTACTTTAATTTGGTTGTTTTTACATGTATTCTAGCATTGACTATGATTATATATAAATATTTGAAATGGGCCCTCTGGTCACTACAATCAGAATGAATCAGGATAATTCTAAAATAAAGATAAAACTTAGGGAACATGTAAGGTAGATCAGAAAGTTCTATAATTAACTTTTGTGCAGTATGGCTGTACTGTGTTACAAACACTGGAAACAGAAAGCATATGCCTGTTTCCTTATATGTGACTCATTCACTTCTAGAGTTTAAGCATCCATCAGTCGTTGACTCAATAGAAAAAGGAGTCAAAGATCTTATGTGATGGATGTCTCCGACAGTATTTTACACCATAAACACTCTTTATTTTCAAAGGCCTTCAAAATTTAACAAATCTGTCAAGTTAGCAATAATTTAATCACTCCTCTTTAATGTAAGTAATACTTAAGAAATTAAAGGCTAAGGTTAGGATTAGGGTTAAACGATAGACATGACAAAACAGTATTCCAATATACACTTTGCTATTAACCTCTAGTGTTTATTAGCCATTTTCACTAATTATCTTTTGAGCATTAGTTAAACTGTTATTTTTACTTCCGTAACAAACTAAATTTCTTCCTAAAAATGTGGTTAATTCTTTCCATAAGTAAATCCATAGGCAAATAGATCCTGTTCATTAGACTTCCTGTCAAAATCTGTTCCTCACAATGTCACCTAGAATTGATTAAGGGTTCAGAATAGAAATGATTATACTACAGGTTCTTTTGAGAGTTGATGAATTATTGATGAATGTGGCATTTAAATTTTATGTCTTAAATAAACCTTTATTACATCCTATCATCCCTCAACTGGATCAATGTTTTTCAAGCTTTATTTTTAAGCTCTATTAGAGATTTAGATCACTATTCATAAATTTTATCTCAGGTCATATTATTCTGTGGGAGGACAATCAGCCAATATATCACAAAGGCAAACACGGCAACTGAAATTAGACTGAAGTTTTGGGAAATATAACGAAGATATTTATTTTATCTCTGTGGCATTGCTAAGCTTAGTTCGATCACTTTTATCTGTACGCTTATTTTCAAACTTATGTACTCATTGACTTTTCCATTTAATACCCTTTGAACCATGGATGCTCCAAGGTACTATACTCAATATGATGTGAGATGTATTAAAAGCTCATAGACACCACTTTCAAGAAACTAATCTATTGGTTGCAAAACAGTAGTAATTTAAAAACTAATAAGTAGTGTACACAACTGATAAGAGAAGCACAATAGCAAAAAAGTACTGCAAAAACTGTAAGATAAAAGGAAAATCACAACTTGAAGGGTACCAGCAAGAAATAATTTTGGTAGGTGAGAAAATTTAGGAACCAAAGAGTTTCATCTCAAAGTCACATAAAGTTACAGGAGGCATCATAATTTATTTTACGTCTTTTGTTTTCCTCTTGAACCACAACTTTTTCAACCTATAGATTCAAGTCCAAGAGACCATCCTCTATCACAGATCTCAACACAATCTTAGGTGATATTAGACTGACAGAGACTAGAAAAAAAATTTTATTCCTCCTACTCTTTCTTCAAATAACTGTAAATCAGAGTTCAAACTAACAACCAAAGATAGGAAGTGCTAAGAAATAGGGCTTTCTGTATGACAGCCAGAACAAGTATAATATGTATTAAGTGATTAGAACTTTAAAATTACTTTTACCATAATTAAAAGTAAGTCATTTTTAATGGGCGAGGAAGTGGAAATTGTGAAAAATGTCATTATAGAGATGAAAAGATCCAAAGAAAAAATTGAGAATTAGAGACTCAGTGACCAAGGTGAAGAACTTCATGAGAGTTGATCAGCAGATTAGAAAGATACTAAAAAAAAGTGGCAAATTGTAGTAGGGTGGGACTAATACACAGGGTGTAGCAAGACTACACAAAATATTGAAAATCTTAACAACAAAGAGTACAAATAGGAGAGGTCATCTGATAATCCCAGCACCATGAAGAACATGGAGAAACAAGAAACTCTGTCACTCAATATCTGGGTGGGTAAATGAGTGCTGCCATTTTGGAAAACATTTTGACAAATGTAGTACATTATGTGGCTACCTAGATACAAGTTCATACTATGCTTTTAAATGTTATGTAGATACACAATATAAAATATGCTTAGTGAAGTTCTAGAAATTCCATTTCTTGCAGAGTATTAGAGAACATTGAGCATCAAAATATTACTGATAAGAGTCACACTTTAATTTAAAAATCGTAATGTCCTTCAACAGATAAATATATTTTTGTGTAAGAATGTAATTGAATACCAAATGGTTTCAAACTGAAGAAACTAGAATCACACAGTGAACCAAAAGCATTTTGAAAAAAAAGAATTGAGTGAAGAATGTAATATTGAAAGATGGCAGAGTTTGATTCATTTTGAATAGCATCCAAAAACAAGTAAAATCAGGTGGTTTAGGAACGCATACCTGGGTGGAGAAAATCAAGAACCGAGATCTCCATTAAACAGTTGGCTCTGAGAGGCTAGGGAGAGAATGATTGTGCAGTGTACAAGGAAGGTTGCACCAGGATAATGCTGATCTCCTACGTTTGTTCTGGGGAGTGGTCACCTGCACATTGCTTTAGTATTCATTAGCTGCTCATTGCTCCATACGTGTATTGCAGTATGAGAACAATACAAATGACAATAAAATAACTTGGACGAGATAACATGGTACTGAAGCCCTAGTAAAGTCATTTTTTTGGTATTTGACAGAGATTGGAGCTTTGGGGGTAGGGGATAGAATAATGAGAAGGTGACTTCTCATGGATGGAATATGGGCAGAAAGGGAATTAGATGGCTCTTTGCCAACCACCCAGATGACAAGAGGTTATGGCCTGGGCCTGTCTGAAACATATATCTCAAAATATGAGTCTTAGTTATCTACAGAAATAAAAATCCTGCCATTAAAATTCATTTTCCAGCAATTAGTTTCAAAGAGTATTAATAGAACTTAAATCTAAATGGGTGAAAACTTGTCTGCCTATTAAATGAAAACAAATTGCACATTATGACTCGCTGATCATTTGTGTGACAGATTCTCCAAGCACAAGCCTCAGCAAGCGCAATAAACGAAGCTTTCACAGAAAGTCTGTGGTTTATCACTCTAAATGCATTAGCATGTGGATCCATAGACCTGCTTGTTGGAAAGGGGGTTTCAGTGGTTGATCATTTTCATATTAGCAAGGATTTATTCACATCACTTATTGGGTTATTAGATAATGACTTCATAATTCTGAATTTGTATTCATCCACTTAAAAATCTCATGCTAATTGCCTTGTTGATTTACAACACTGTTTGTAACTTGCAGATTTTGAAGTTACTTCTCATATTTTAATAGTGATGTAATATTGTTCACTTGTCATAGAGTTTGAAAAACTCATCTGATATTTTGGATAGGTAAAAGCTTCATCTGCTACTGTCAAGGCTTTATGGAGAGCTGTTTAGTGGTTTGAATATGCACAATTTCACAGAATGCCAGGATAGCCCAAACTAAAAATGAATCACTGGAAACTCCTTATAATTCTGCTCTCACATATGCAGCCCAACGACATTAAACAGAGAAAATATATATTTCATAAGAGCCTACTTGAAAAGGTTTTTTTTGTTTTTTTTTTTTTTGTTTGTTTGTTTTTTGTACAAAAAAAAATGCTCCAAGCATGGTGTGAGCTTATGTTTTGCTTAGGGACTACACATTCTCTTTTGCTATTTACAGAATTAATGATCACCATTCTCCTTGGAAAACTCATTATAGAACATATGTAAGTATTAGCAACTTTCATAATTCACAAGGCTAAAGACATTTATTGTTAAAGGAATATCAAGACATGGTGGTAAGAAAAACAAATGGAGAGGAAGGATCAGGTGGGATGAATAAGTACAGAAAAGCAAAGGGAAATGCAGTGAGAGTTTTAAAACAGTTTTTGGTGGACTATTTCTTGAAGTGAATGTTTAGAAAGCACAGCACTCTACTAACAACACCTGCTGGAATGAATGGGGAGCAAGGTACCCTCCTTCATCAGTGATGGGAGTGTAGGCAAGGACAGCTATGAGTCAGTCAGTATGGAGATTATTAAGAGTTGAAAATTAGCCTGCTGTATGACTCAGCTGTCCCACTGCCGGGAATATATCCAAAAGAAATGAAATCTGCATATGGGAAGGAGATCTGTACACCTGTATTTACAGCAGGACACTCTACACTAGTGAAGACATGGAAACAACCCAGATGCCAATAGAAAGAGGAGTGAAGATTTTGAGGTGTGTCTACTATATGGAATACTACTCAGCCATTAAGAAGAACAAAATGGTCCCAGCTCAAGACCATTATGCTCAGTGAAAAAGTCAATCCCCAAAGGACAAATACATGTTGTCTCTGATAAAACGCAACCTTCATGCAAAATGCAAGATGAAAAACCCTTTCAATACTTTTTGCTACATCTCAGGGGGTTTAATATTTTTTGTTATTTTCATTCATTCAAAAAGTATTTTTATTTTCTTCACTGACTCATAGGTTAAACAGTAGCATTGTTTGCTTCAAAAAGGTTTTTGATTTTTGTTTTTATGTCTTCATTGGCACATTGGTCATTCAGTAGCATGTTATTTAACTTTATGTTGTTAATTTTCTGTTTTCTTCCTGTTGTTGATTTCCTTTTAGATTCCACATGTTAAAGCTATCAGTCAAGAAAATAGTTTCATTTGCTAAATGTTTGAATTGGGGCATGGTGTGATGGCTCAGCTGGATAATCCTCCCTTTGCAACTGCCAGGATCTCAAATGAGTGTTGGTTTGGTTCATATCCCAGTTATTCCACTTCCTTTCCAGGTCCCTGGGAGAGTAGTAGAGCATGGCTCAAAGCCTTGGACCTTACACCTGCATTAGAGACCCAGAAGATACTCCTGGCACCTGGTTTCGAACTGGCTTAGTTCAGGCCATTGTGGCCATTTGGGGAGTGAACCAGTGGATGGAAGATCTTATTTTCTCTCCTGTTATCTCTCTATAAATTGGCCTTTTGGAGAAAAATAAATCTTTTAAAAAATATTTATGGGCCCAGTGCAGTAGCCTAGTGGCTAAAGTCCTCACTTTCTATGCACCAGGATCCCACATAGGCATTGGTTCCTGTCCTGGCTGCTCCACTTCCCATCCAAGTCCCTGCTTGTGGCCTGGGAAAGCAGTGGAGGATGGCCCAATGCCTTGGGACCCTGCACCCAGTGAGAGACCCAGAAAAAGCTCCTGCCTCCCGGCATTGGATCAGCTCAGATCCACCTCTGTGGCCACTTGGGGAGTGGATCAGTGGACAAAAGATGTTTCTCTCTGGTCTTTCTCTCTATCTTCTTCTCTCTGTAAATCTACCTTTCTAATGAAAATAATTTCTTTTAAAAAGTTTGAATTAAAATGTTGCTTTCAAAAAGCTAATACTAAAAATGGCAATGCCTTAGTGACGTACGTAAATGGAGAGTGAACAAAACAGAAAGATGTTCTTTAACATGATAATCTGAAAAAATTAGAGAAGTTTTTGACGGGGGCATAAAAGAGAATCCTAAACATGAGTTCTTGTTTTCTTTAGCATGAATATGAATATCTGTTTCAAGAGTCATAACATTTTTGAACCGCATGATCATGTGTAAATTGAGGAATATCACATTGTCAGACTCCTACTGAACAGGAGCACTAGGTAATATTTAATATAAATGTTCTAAATATGCTAGATTCCAAATTTTAGGAATCTTTTTTGATAATTTTTTTATTGATAAGAACAGATTTCATGTTTCATAGATGTAATTCTAAGAAAACAATGATCCTTCTTACCTTGTGGTCACCGTCTTAATGCTCCACTAAACGAGGTGTTTGACATGTAAAGGCAAAGAAGGGCACTGTTCCGCAGGAATACAGGTAAGACGAACAATAATCCAACCCTAGGATGCCAATTTTACTTCACTGCATTAACTTTTTTTTTCCTTTTTTTTTTTTTTTTGGTACTGTGTCTGTTTACTACCACAAATTAGAGAAAATGTGACTTGGGGGTTTAGCTTACCTCCCTCTGACATTTCCCAGAGACATGAGACCTAATGTGGCTAGAAGTGATGGAGTTGGGATCAGATACTAGAGCATATCCAGGAGGCAATGAGTTTGTTTGAGCTGGAGCTTACATTAGGGCTTCAGCCCATCCGGATCACAGATGCTGGTCCTTTAACTGAGGTGGAAAACCTGAGATGTGAAGGCAGAGGACTCGGTACCAAAGAGCAACCAAGTGTGATCTGCCCCAACAGTTCAGTAAACGGTTAACAGTTATGATCTACAATAACCTCAAAGGGGCAGGAGAAGAGGCTGAGAGATCAATTAGAAGCTTTTTGTTTGTTTTTGATCATAATTTGGCAATAAAATGGATTTGATGCAATGTAATAAGATTTTAGTTTTTTTTTTTTTAATTTGCTGTCATTTTGAAAGGCAGAGAAAGCTTCTTCATATGCTCCATCACTCCTCATATGCCTGAGCTAGGCCAGGCTGAAGCCAGGAGCCTTGAACTTCATCAGCATTTCCCACCAGGCTGGCATGGATTCAGATGCATGAGATACTACCTGCTGCCTCCCAGGCTCTACGTTAGCAGGCAACAGCCCTGGGAGTGAAGACATGAGTCAAGCCAGACCTTCCCATGTGGGATTCGAGTGTCTGAAGTGTGACTTAGTCTGCGGGGCCAAGCGTCTGCTCCTCCTTTCTGAAGCAGAAACTGATGGATTGCTCCCATATCTCGGACATGTGGTTATCAGTCTTACATGAGAAACATTGTGATGCTTCTTGTTAATTCCTAGAAATCATTAATAATCTTGGAATCACTCTTTGGGAAAATACTGGTTTCTTAGACTTTCCTTGGATGGTTTCATTTGAAGTATGTTTCATTCCATTGAAGAGATCAAAACTTTAAATCCATAGATTAAAGACCTCAAGGTTCATGTTCAATATGCAAAGAAAGTATTTTGACAAACCTATAGCAATAAATACAAAATTAATACACACTCAAATTTAAGAGTGGATATGTGTACTTTCTTATCCTTGCATAATTGTGACTCTTAGTCATTTAAAAGTGAAATTATATTTACTAGAATAACAATCATTAAAAACATTATAATATTCTACCTTAGTTATGAAAAGGAACAAAGTTTAATTGCAAATATTTAGTCAGAATTGTTCATTTTGTTTGCTTAACACTCCTTGGGGAAATATAAGTTTTTAAAAATAATTTTAACTTAATTTTTACTTATTAGAATGGCAAGAATAAAAAAGGTGTTAGTGTTTAAGACTGGTATGTAAGAAAGTAGTATTTCTGAAATACTACATACAAGAATTTGTAAGACTTTGCCAGCAAAAAAAAAAAAAAAAAAAAGTCACATGGGTGGTAGGAGGAGGGATTTATTTTTTGAAGATTTTTTTTTTAAATTTGAAAATCAGATATACAAAGAGGAGAAGAGACAGAGAGGAAGATCTTCCATTTGTTGATTCACTCCACAAGCAGTGGCAATGGCTGGAGCTGCTCTGATCCAAAGCCAGGAGCCAGGAGCCTCATCTGGGTCTCCCACACGTTGCAGGGTCCCAAGGCTTTGAGCTGTCCTAGACTGCTTTCCCAGGCCACAAGCAGGGGGCTGGATGGGAAGGATTAGAATTGGTGCCCATATGGGATCGAGGCACGTGCAAGGTGAAGACTTTAGCCACAAGGCTACCCTGCTAGGTCCAGGGGGGATGTTTCATTGCAACAGTTAAGCTGCTTGCTTGGGCTGTCCATATCCCATATCAGAATGACTGATTTGAGTCTCAGCGCTTCAGCCTCCCATCCAGCTTCCTGCTAAGCTGTACACTGGGACACAGCTGGAGATGACGCCAGTGTTTACCCTCCTGTCCCCAGATGGGAGATCTGGATTGAATTTCAGGCTACTGGTTTGCTTTCGCCCTGTCCTGGCCGTTGTGGGAATTTAGTGTAGAGAACCAACTGTCTCTACCTCACAAATAAAATAAAAATAAATTTTAAAAATCAGATTTTTAAAACATTCACAGTAGGAAAGCAATGGCTGCATATTAGATTATCATATATAAAATTTTACGACCAAGGAAATAAACACGGAAACATATACTTATTTTATCTATAAGAAGATTCATTGCAAGTTTTTTATAGGGAAAATTTCACAACTACCTAAATGCACAACTCTTAGGGATTACTCTTTAAAGGCATATGATATTATTTTGGGGATTGACTTATTTCATTGAGCAGAAATGTCTCTAGTTGGTACCATCTAGTTGCAAATGGTATAATTTCATTTTTTTAATGGCCGAGTAATATTCCCCAGAGTAGATATACTACTGTCTTTAACCACTTCTCTTTGGATGCACATCTGTATTGTTTCCATGTCTTTAATATTGTAGATTGTGCTGCTATACATATAGGATTACAGATCCCTTTCTCATATGCAATTTTCACTTTCTTTGGGTATATTTCTAGGAGCTATATAGGTGGGTCATATGACAGGTCCATCCTTTCCAACCAGGTGAGCTTCAGCATCACGGCCAAGGTGTGTGGCTGCCCCCAGGAGAAGAAGTTATCACCATGAAACCAACGGGTTCAAGGATAGCCTCACTGTCTAGGTGACTTATGGCTGTGACTGTAATTCAGCCTAGGCCTGCTGCAACCATGGCAACGGGACTTTCCAACTGGTTGAAAGTTTTCCAGTTGTTCCCTAGCTTTGCTGCTGGTGGCATAGGAAACTTGTCCCTGGTCCCATTCTTTTTGGGCTAGCATTTGTTATCTCTCAAAAGTTTTCTTACCTCAGAGATCTCTTAATATCTAGAGTTTTAACAATTGTTGATGACCGAGGAAGGGCATGGTGCAGCAACCACATGAGTAATAGAAGAGAAATAATTAAGGCATCTTTGACACAGGGTGACTTTAAACCTCATTCTTACTCTATACCTCTGTTCCTTCTGATCATATTTAAACCTTAGCATATTGAAAATCGGTTTGGAAATAAGGTTTATTTTAAGATTAGAAACATTTGAAATCTTACCTGAACCTCCCTTGTCTGACAAGGGCAGTAGTCACCTCCTACAGAAGAGGTAATATGCTAATTCCAGGAAAGAGTCAGACTACTCATGGAAACCTTAACCAACCCCATCACTTTCACTGCTTACGCTTTCACCTCTGAGTATTCAGCAAGCTACTCACTGAGTGACTTGTCCGTACCTGCTTAGGTAAACTTTGTCTTTTGAGCTATTATCAGAGTACTCATCCCAGCCAGCCCTACTTAAATGGGTAGGAGAAAAGTTTTTCTTGCAATCATGTCAAGGCATTTTTCTGAACAGAGGTAGTCTCCTTCCTAAAAGAAGATCTGGAGAGAGCAAGATACATAGCCATTTCACTCACCCTGCTCTGTACCCTTTGTGGTAACTACTCTCACTATTCCAGCCATTGGGCTGGCTGATCTAAGGTTGCAAGAATAAGGTGACAGCTTTTCTATTTCTGTAGGCTGAAAGCTTTCGGAAGGATGTACCTTTTTCTTTTGATTCTAATAGGAAGTACAGTGGGAATCTTAAAAAGAAAAGCGCTCCTGCATGGAGGGCAGAAGAGTAGAAAGCAGAAAAGTGCTGATATTTAAAAGAAACAAATCTGTCGGGATTTACAAAAACGCATGGAGAAGTCCATGCTTAAAGCTACAGAAGCAATGTCCTAGGATTCAGAAGAGGAAAGCATATTTATACAAACACTATTTGAAGAATTAATTACTACAATCAATCATAAGCCACATTCAACTGACCTGTATCCAAGAAGGACTGTGTCTGTGAGTACAGTTTTGAATTCTGGGACACATGTTGAGAAATCACAGGGAGGTTGCTATAATTTACTAGAAGATGTAAAGGTGCATGAATACTAAGTTTAAAATCTGTGCTAATGGGCCAGGTGTGATGGCTCACTGGCTAAATCCTCACCTTGCATGCACTGGGCTCCCATATGGGCACTGCTGTTTTATGTCCTGGCTGCTCCACATCCCTTTCAGCTCCCTGCTTGTGGCCTGGGAAAGCAGCAGATGGTCCAAAGTCTTGTGAACCTGAACCCAAGAGGGATACCTAGAAGAAACTCCTGGCTTTGGATCAGCTTAACTCCAGCCATTGCAACCACTTGGGCAGTGAACCAGAGGACAGAAGACCTTTGTATTTTCTTCATTCTGTAAATGAACCTTTCCAATAAAAATAAATAAATAAATCTTAAAGAAAAAACTGAGCTAATATCTATCCTACCCATTAAGTCCTTAATTTTATGAAGCCAATGTCACTTAAGAGCGATTTAAAGAATAAGTGTTGGTGCTATTTATTCTTTTTTTTTTCTCTAGAAAGGTCCTCAAGTGTAATATTACATGTATTGAAATGCATCTTAGTTCCTGGAGCTCATGACTAAAGGTCATTCTTAAAATTTTCAAAGGACTCATAAAACAAAGGTGGGAGATTTTTCAAACCCTTTGTTCTTGATAGGTGATCATTTTTTTATTCTCCTTGACTTTTAAAAAAGTAAAAGACCTTGCTTTCAAATGCTAATCAGTTGCTTCTTTATTCCCCAGTAGACCTCAGATCCTTCAGCCTCAATACTTCATTCTCCTGAATTCGTTATTGACCATAGTCTTGGAGATTACAATTGGCTCCAACAAAACAGCAGCCTGGTATATTTTTAATTGAACTACATTTCTTGCATAAGAATCAATGGGGAAATTTTAGCATGAACATATTCTCAATTCTAAAATCGTATGACAGTGTTTAAAAATAAAAAGCAAACAAAAATTCCTATCCTATTCAAAAGAAAAAATAAACGTCAGAAATGTAAAGCTCATTGGTTCATGCTAACTTTCATCACCTTGCAAGCTTGAAATTCATGGCTGAAGGATTTCAAACGGATAAGAATCAGATCCAATTTCAAGCACAACAGACCTTTTGCTTCCAGGTTAAAATAATCATCAGGCAGTTTACATGGAAATGATGTGAAACAACACCTTTAAAACCCAGATATCTGTTTTTCCACTGATCATTACTAGACCCAAGGGCTGTATTCTGAACAGTGATGCATTCGGCTTCCTTTACTTGACCAACTTTTCCATTTCTGGGACCTCTATGCAGTATGGTGGCTCTCCTCTTGACTGCCTCCATGTTCTCTGAGGACACTAAATTTAATAGCATGCCCATCTTCCAGAAGCTGACACTGGTGTAAAATTCCCAAGTTGGGCACTTTTTCAAGGTCTCATATCCTTTGGAACTATCCCACAGTAACATTTAGTGCAATGGATAATGATTTGAGAAATGCACCCCCAGTTGGCTAAAATTTCCTGCAACTTTGACAGCTCCAAGTCCCATGTGAGAGCTGGCTGTGTCATTGGTAAAGCTGCCATCAAAACTCTATGGTCTTTTGAGACAGACTGGCAAGTCATACAAGGTTTTGTCAAAATTTGTTTTCTGAACTGAAATTTAATTACTGTAATTTTAAGATTGCTTTTCCCTACCGGGTGGGAAGATTTCTGAAATGTAAACAAGGAGAATTTTGGTAACTTTTTCTATCTTTACATCTGTTTATAGAGTGCTAATTTATGTCAGCTATAAAATGACAACACTGATGTATTCTTGGAGATCAGAAGTGGCAGGTGAACTTGCTTGTTCCTCATAGAAGCTGGACTTTTAGAGACATCAGGGAAAGGTTATAAAGACTGAAATAGCAAGTGCTGTTGCAGTATTCTACTTTATATAAATGTGCTCACCTACTACCTGCTGATTACTACTAAGCCCAAAGATAAACAAGTATTTTTCATATATTAAGACTTGGTGCATAATGTGCCCCCTTCCCACACCAAATCAAATATTCCTGAAAAGTCCTGTATCATGCACATACTTGGCAATTGTTCTATTTCTGGTCATCCTTAGTTCAGGTTTATAGATCTTTTTCTCTCTAGTTAACCACAGTTCCAGAGGACTCCCATGCAAATTTCTACAATTACTTTCCTGCATAATATCAGGGCTCAGAATGTGATACCCAAAAGAATGGTGGACTGACATATTGAGTGCTTTGTGTATCAGAAATCCAAGTTCTCTCTACCTTTTCCTATTGACCTGCCCATTAACCCTCCTTTTCTCTGAAAGGCAGGAGGGGCTTCTTAAGTTTCCTTCTCTGAGCAGGGAAGGCCCTCCATAGGGAATACAATTGGCATGTACTTCTTCCTTGTTTTCCCAGCAAGCACAAAAGACTGATTCCTATACTAGAAAGTCACGTGCTCAGACACGTGGGGCTGCTACCCAAGAGACTATGTGCACAAATGTTCATCATGCACTTCCTTGCAACAGGCTTCAAAACGCCCATGTCCCAATACCTCTCCGTAGTTATGAATGTTCCTTAAACTTCAGCTATCTGAGCTAGGTATTTTGGCACCGCCGGTTAATCTACCACCCAGAATGCACACATCCTATACTGGTGCCAGTTAAAGTCCTGGCAGCCTCACTACCCATTCAGCTCGCAACTAATATGCATGGGAAAGCAAAGCAAGATGGTCCAAATGCTTGCCTTCCTGCCACACACGTGAAGTTCCTGGATCCTGGCTTTGGCCTGGCTCAAGCCTAGCCATTTGGGGAATGACCAAGCAAATGGAAAAGCTCCCTCTCACTCCTTGTAAATCTACTTTTCTAAAGAATAAATCTTTAAAGGATATTTAAAAATTAACTTCAGCCATCTGACTCTTCTGTGAGTCCTATTTGTTGTGTAGTTTATGTGTATGCAAGATATAAATCTGTTTGCCTTTTCTCCTGTTAACCTGTCAGCTTATTTCATGCACTCAAATATGAAACTCAGAGGGTAAAAACTCCCACTGCCCCAACATTGGCCTGCTCTTCACCAGAATGTGGCACCTACGCAGCTTTCTCATGCCCTCAGCACTATTCTACCAACTCGGTGAGGTTGACAAGCTCCGACTTGGACCTGCAGCTCTGCACCTTCATTACAGAAATTGCCAACCCCAGAAAACAGGAGTAGTTGCTGCAATCTACTTGTTTTCAAACTTTAGAAATCATAGTTTACTGCCATCTGTTGAACAAAATTCCAAAATATTTTATCTTACTTTGCTCGGTTTTATAGTGTTCTATGGTAGAAAATTGGTCTAATTCTTGTCACCCTGCTGTAGCTGGCAGGCAATTAGACAGTTAAGGATTCCAGGCTTATTTTATAGCACATATGTAATTCAGAGAAGTTTATTTACCACAATTAAATTAGCCATATGAATAAAAATGTAAAAATAGCATTGAAGCTTTAGTAGTTGCTAGTTCATTTATATTCTTTTTATAAGTCTAAAACATAAAATTATTCCAACAGTATGCCTCCAGTTTTTATAATTCATACTCATGTTCAATACGGAGGTATTTCATATAAAGCTGGCTTTGTATTGTGACTATATTGAAACTAGGAAATTGCCGAAAGACAACTTAACACTTCAAGGTCACTTTAACATTAGGTTTTTCTTTCAGATACAGTGGCACATTGCCTTCCTAAAATATAAATCATGGACTTAGGATATCATACAAGTTATGGAAGTCAATTTCCTACTGTTTTTCTATCTTCTGATTTTGCAAATGACTCCACCAATCTCTGTTTAAACTTCTAGTGACAAGTCATAAATCTATTTCTCAGAATATACTGTATATTTGAAATATTTATTCATTGTTTAATCTGTGAATACAAGTTTTAGCTTCCAGGAAGAAAATTTCAGGTCATGCATTGTTTGTTCAATGTATGCAACAGTGATACCCACACGTGGCTGTATGGCAGCTATCATCTTCTCAAGCAAGAGTGGGATGAGAGAGAATAAGAAATTGTCAAGCCATTGTCATGCATCAATTCTCATGATGATTATATTCAGTCAGCTCTGAAGTGAGCATACATCCCAGTGTTGCTATAAATTACATCGTTTGCATAAGCCATTTTTCTTCAAGTGTCTGTTCATAAAAATTGTATTTCCCCCTTTCACATAAGATTGGTACAATCAGCAAAAGAGAAAGAAAAAAATGTATATATACAATACAGAGTTCTGTCTTCTGATTACACTGCTTCAACAATAAAAACCAGTACCATTTTGCTTAAAATTGAGGCTGGATCACAGATCTATCAATGGTATTTTCCCCTTGTTGATCCGTATTGCCTATATTATGCAGCGCTACCATCTTATTCACAAAATTCTCATTGAATTGTTTCTAAAAGACCTCTTAGAAGAGAATATGCTTTTACACAAACTGTTGGAATTTTTTGTATTTCAATTTAATTTACTTCAGATGATGCTGCAATTTACTTCTGGGATACTTTGGATTCTTCATAGAATTTATGCTTTTGGACATATTATTTACATTGCTGAATAACCTTTGCTTTTTATGTATAACTGATCAATCCTGGGCTCATCTTTCAAAGCTAATTTACATAGCATCCTTCAAACTTTGTATACTGCCATATTCATGACTTAGATGCTTCATTTATTTTTCTCCCTTAACATTCTCTGCATGAAGACCCAGCCTACCGACACCCCTTCTTGTGTGTTGGGCTCTGTTGGAAGTTCTTTGTTCTTCTTCTGTATTAATTCTGTTCATTTTCACAGCAGTTCTCTAGGTGTATAATCAATTCTATTTTACAGAAGAGAGAGAATTAGAAGAGCTGAAATATTCAGCCTAAATTCACAGAGAACAGAGCTGGGGTCTTCAACATAGGCAATCTTCTTTCAGAGACTCTTTTCCTTAATTTCAAAAGCTTGTTTAAACATAATTTCCATACCATACAGTTTACGCAAAGTGCACAGTCTAATGACTTTAGGACATTCACAGATACATTAAGCCATCGTTGCAGTGGGTTTCAGAACATCATTATGCCACACACACGGCCGAAATCCATTATCCATCATCACAATCTTAAATCCTACACAGTACTAACCTACTCCCTAGCTCTACAAACTTATCTACTCTTGACATTTCATGTAAATGGTGTGGCATAACAGGTAAACCATTATAATTAGTTCTTTTATTTAGCATGTTTCCAAGTTTTATCCATTATGTTCCAAGTTACTGGAAAAAAATCTGTATCACTTCAAATTGATATCAGCAATATATAAGTTGTCTGGTTTCTGCATAGCCTTACCAATACTTGTTTTAATTTGGTTTTTTCATTGTAGCTGGTCTAGTGGGTTACATGTGATGATTCATAGTGATTTTGTTACCATTTCTATGACCATGAGCAGCATTTCCAATATTTATTGGTCATTTGTCTGTTTTGAAGAACGTTTTATTTTTATTGATTTATTTTTACTTCCGGTATTAAATTGTACTAGTTGGCTTTATATGCTAATGGCAAGGTCCATATCAGATATTTCTGAAGATGTTCAATTTCTCAGTTGTTTGATTTGTGTAGTTTGGGTAGCTTTGCTTATGGCACCCCTCACCCTGCCACTCCACCTGTGAGAATGTCCAGGAACTGTGTTCACAGCCACAGTGCTATTCACTGTATTTTAATTGTAGTGTTATTTCACAGAAATTGCAACACTGTAGTGTGACTTTTGAGTTATTTGATCTAATATCTGCTGGGTGTTTCCTTAGCTAGAGTCGTCATACATCCAGAAGCCCCAAACTAAGCTTTGTTCTTCCTTTAATTCTTCCAAATGATGTGTGCAGACATAGCTATGGAAGCCACCAGGCTTGCCTGGGTCTCCCTTATCATCTGCTGCCTCTGAGAGTTTGTCCAGGGGAATCAAGCTCTCCCTTTACTTGCCAAACTCTACCTCTGCTTCCGGGTTTAAGAGGTGCATAGGACAAGACCATAAGAACACTTAAACTTCCACATAGAAGTTGGAGCGGGCAGGTATATGTGAAAAATGCTGAATATTTTCAAGTAGCAAAGACTTGAAAAGCACCTAGCAAAACTCTTAAGCAGGGCATTTCAGGGTATAACAAGAGTTTATAATTATATTTTAATGTACTGTTTATGTAAAGCCATTTTGGAACCAAATAAAATGATTATTACACAAAACTTAGAGATTGTGGAAGATCATAGTGTGGGTGTTTTGTATTTTAGCACTAGGTATTTTTCATTCATTATTCCTCCAGGCAGCAACGGCTTCACTGGCAGAGCAGTGGGATTCTTATTAGCAGATTTTCGCACTGTCGTACCAGTGACAGGGCCCAAAACACGATTCTGCAGTTTGTATTTGCTTGCCTACCTCAGGGCCCTCTGAAGTTTCATGACAATGATGAATTATACTTTCATAATCACTTAGGCCTACTTATTTTCTGTTCTTTCTTCTAGTTGATTTACATATCCAAGTTCTGTTGTGGAGATACATACAGAAAAACTATATAGTTTGCTACTGCCTTTCCTACAGTTTTAACCACTTAATGTCACAATAGCCATTCATGGTCACTTTTATGGAAAAATTGAATTTCAAACTAGCTTCTTGGCTTCCACAAATTAAAGGATCTGTGAAGCAGAAAAGCTGGGACATTTTCTTTTTCTTTCTTCCTTTTTTAAACTGCAACCCCCAGTGCTCTTTGCAGTTTGTAGCAAAAAGTTTGGCAGGAAAAGTGTGTTGAGGAAAAGACACTAAGTAGACCTAAGCTGAATGACTCTCAATAATAAAATTAATTGCATGTCATTCATTTTCTTAGCAAAAGTCGTTAAGAGGAAAGCAAGCACACTGCTTGACTTCACACTGATGTAGAAAAATAACAACCGAAACTTTGTCTTTTCTTGTAATTTAACAAAGTGAAGAAGTGGTGTGTTCATCGCTTAGAATGTCCCTCAATGTAAAAACAACCTTTTCCATTTTTCTATAAGCAGGTTAAATTCTTGAAATTCCTAAATAATCACAATATGAGAAAGAAAAAAATGTGTATACTCAGTGTCATGAATCTATACAATTGCATTTCACGCCTTTCTTTTTTCTCTTTACCTGTTTCCCTGAAGTGATAGGACCTCCTGCTTCCCACAGATTGTGAGAAGAAAAATTTTGAAGCATCAGTTCATGTGGAAATTAAAACATTGTGAAATAGAGAAGGGAAAAAAGAGACTTCTTATGAAGCCAAGAGATAATTAAATGATTCTATATATTGGGCAGCTTCTAATCAAATATGGCTATGCTATAAAGTAATGCAGGACATTCTTGAGGTTTTCAATTTTAAAAATTCTATTCCTTAATCTTGAAAACACATACACATTTGGACTTAGAGAGAATAGGCCATGTCTTTTTCTAATATCCACTATGTCAAAAGATTTAATGGCTAACTACTTTGAAAATGAAAACATTAGTGCTTTCTATCCTTGTTACTTAATGTAGAATATTAAGTGGTAAACAAAAATACTGCTCTTTTATAGGATGATGGCTGCTCAAAACAAACAGACCAAGATTCTGTTCATTCTAATTTTAGAACTTAATAATATAATATGGCTGCTATTTGCATCTTGTTCTATTGCCACATTCCTCCTGTGAGACACACAGGATATTCTGAATGGTTTTTCATATTTGCTGGGCTGCAACTCTGACAGTGTTTTCTGATCTCCCCAGCCCAGCTATTCATTGCTGTCTGTATTTCATTTGGCAGTTTTCCCCAATAGATTTCACAGCAGATGACAGCAGTGGCTGTGTCTATTTTTCTTACCTTTGCATCCCTAGCACCTATCAAACTGAGTAATGTAGCGGGGATGCTGAGTGAATAATGCTAATTTGGGCCAACCAATAAATGGGGCCTTAAGGAGCAGCAGTGGTAACACCCACAGGGCACTTAAGATTAAATTCTCAGAAAGATGGCAGTAAAAGATAAGATGATTTTGGTGAAATAAAACTGGAAATCCATATCTGCTTTACTAATTTGTAATAGTAAGAACTTCCCATGAACTATTTTCAGAATCTCTGTAAATGGCATGGCAAGTGTGACCAGGACTATGTCAAGACAGAAAAAATATCATCGAAAACTGTAAAAATTAGAGGATATTGATGCTGTGGGGACATTGTATGCTTTGGTGGTAAGAATGGACCAGTGAAGGTATTTGTGCAGTTTCGTATGTCTGAGAAACCTAAGTGTTATTTAGAAACAATAAAATCACAGGGCTTATTACTTAGTGGCAATGGGTACTCAATAATCTAGCTACACTGACTCAGTTCACCAGTATATAACAAGAAGAAGAGAACTTAGGAATGAAATACCACAACCAAATAAAAGAGATCCTTTATTATGTTTTTGGAAATTGAAACTTGGTGGATGGAAAAGACCAAGAAATGCTAATAGCACCAGCTCTGGCACTGGCTTGTGGCCACTTCTGTTCTGATTTTTATAATCACATATAGAATCCTTTATTTTCTATTTTGCCCTTCCTTTTCTTTTTCCTTCTTTTTTGCTTTTCCATGTATACACACATTCATCTTCAGAATACCAGAATATTTTAATTTGTTCATTTATTATAGAGCTATATGTATATTCCATATATTATAACTGAAGTCAACAGTCTACCTTATTGATACTTACTTTTAAGTGGGTAAGCCCAACATTAGCAAAATTACTAACTAGATATTTCATAATATTTATGGAAAATGAAAAATGAATATGTGAAAAATTTTAAAGTCCATGCATAGTTTTCTCATGCATCCATCTTCTCATGATTTTGCTGTATATCCCTGATTCATCTATTTCAAAAATTTCTGTATCAACATTATTTCCTAAATATTGCATTTACTCATTGGAGTGATGGAGAAGCAGAGAAAGACAAAGAAACACACACACACACACACACACACACTATACTGTACGCATCTACTAACTCCCTTTCATTTGCCTGTAGTGACTCATGCTTGCAGGTAAAGCTGGGACCCAGAAACTTGATTCAGGGCTCCCAACTACTTGGGAGACCCAACTGCCTGAGTGACAATCACTGCTCCCAAGGTCTCATCTGACAAAAGCTGGAGAGAGGAACTGCATCTGTGTATCAAACCAGGCACTTGCACATAAGACAAACCTTTCTCAGCCAGTAGGTCAGGTGCCTATCCTGCAAGCTGATATTTTTTTCTTTTTTCTTTTTATTCTAGCATCCACGAACATTCTGAAGTACCTTAAACAGATGGAGTTACAATGAGTTGTGAGGAAAAGAACACACAGAAACGGGGAGTGCGATTGGTTCCTATACCCATGAAGTTGGTCCCAGTGCCCTTGGTTTTGTAAGAAAAAATAGTATCATCTGTCCTATGCTTGTGAAAGTACATGAACTCTCTTTCAACTTTTGTTTCTATAAAATGTATTTAATTCTAAGTCCTGCAGACACAGGTCCTGTTTTCTGATAGTTTAGGAGCTGTATTTTATCTATCTTTGCCTCTCTGAAATTTAGAATGATCATTAACCTACAATACATGTTCTACAAAAAGCTTTTGAGTCAAGTCTTATACTTTAGACATGCCTCTAATCATAATACTTTACCTCTCAGGTAACATGTGAATTTTTCTGAAGACATGCTTATTTGAAAGAACTACAAAGAGAGGAGCAGAAGAAAGAGGAGGAGGAGGAACAGGGGAGGGAGGGAGACAGAGGAAGAAAGAGGGAGAGAGAGGAGGAGAGAGGGAGGGAGGGAGGGAGAGAGAATCTTCCACCTATTTCCACATACGGGCTCATTCTCCAGATGGCTGCGATGGTCAGGTTTGGGTAAACCAACACATTTTTAAGTGTGTTAAACATGCTAACTCAGTATGCTGCTATGGGCTGCATCCAGGCAAATATTCCATTCCCACGTAGTTACTCAGGTTAACCTGCTCCATGGACAACACAGATTTTTGACTTTACTTTGAGTGGTAGCGGTTTAACGTAAATTTTATGTATTTTCCACTTACATTCTTCCATGACTCTAGAAACGGTTTAAATGTTAAGCATTATTTTTCCTCATTGTTGCTACTGACCCATTCAACTGACTTCATCTACTATCGATATTTCTTTTGGGGGAAATTTTTTCAGCAGTCTTTCTCTTTGTGATGACTTATTGCTAAGTATTTTTAAAAGTAACTCTAGGAATGTCCAATAACTTCATTTTGTGACAATATCATATATTTAAAATATTTCATTACTATATGTATGGTTTTACCTAATACTAATAAAGACAAAAATGTTGCTAATTGTAATCACAAGTAGCAATTGAAACGCCATAATTTCAGCGATCTTAAAATATCAAAGAAAAACTATCACATTTTGCCATAAAATTCTAGCCATGCACAAGTATTTATAGAAAGTTAATAGAATTATTTTTGTGGTATTAGGCCAATTCAATGTATAACTAGATTGCATCCGTTCAAGAATATTTTGAATGCTTTGGAAGACATCCTATAAAAATGAAATTCCCCGAAGTTGGGATCTTTGTATTGTCTTTTTTGAAAGAGCTAAGGCGAAGGGAGTGCGTGAGTGAGAGAGAGAGAGAGAGAGAGAATGAATGAATGAATGAACAGTGAGGAGCATCAGTCTTTCATCTGCTGTTTTACTCCCCATATGGCTAACACAGCTGGGGCAGGGCCAGGCTGAAGACTGGAGTTGGAAACGTCACCTAGGTTTACCACATGGCTCACAACATACCACGCCAGCCTCCTTTGTGTTTTATATTCCTTCAGTATCTAGATGGTGCTCAGCTCAATGACCAGTTCTCAAGTTTATATGTGAAGGAATGTTTCCGTAGAGATGCCATGTGTTTGGTTTAATCCAACCAAATCAGGCAAAGAATGAGTGTCTTTCAAACATCAATTTGTGTTTTTCAGGTGCATTGTTCTTTGTGCTGTAGTTTTCCGTGCCTTTCTTTTCATTTGTGGTTATGTAAGCCTTATGAGTATAACTCAGCCATGTTTCCGCTAACTTTTTCACAAATGATCATGAACACAGACACCTGAATGGCATGATTTGGCTACTATGGCTATTGAAATTTATAGAATCAAGGAAATCAAATGAGGAAAATAAAATCCTCCACATGCAGTTGTGCTAATATGAACATACTCAAAAATTTTATGAAAAAAGTAGGAAAATACAATATAAACATTTATTTTGGAACCTAAACATTTAAAATTTTTGCATAACTATTTGTAATGCATAGTTCACATATGTTTTTAAGTACTTATGGTCCACTTCTTAAGAAATAGAACTGAACAGGGAAAATATAAAGAGAGTGATGAACAGGGACATAAGATATGGAGATTACTTTTTATTTATTTTTTTCATTCTTTTTCTTTCAATTTGGAGAGATGTTACTGGGTTTTAGTGATGGCTAAATATAAAGTTGTCTATAAATGATGTCATTTAAAAAATGCTTCATCACCAGACCAGCAACATGCAACCTTCACATCTCAACAGTTAAACAAGATTTAACTGGAGCCTAACATGAGTTCGTTCTGATCTGGAAGGCACAGGGTTGGAGTGGTGAGGACAAGGCTTCTAAAATCAGGATCTGTGAACCTGCAGCCTATCTCTGGCTCCTGTTAGCTGTATGAACATGCACATTTAATTAGGCTATTCAGGCGTTTTTTACTCTTCAATTGCCTAATGTAATTAGCACAGATCTTGTAGGGATTCTAAGGATTAAATAAGTAAACATATAAAAGCTTCTTATAATAGGTCCTAACAAATGATAGGCACCGGTGCTTGTTTCTTAGCTTCCCCATCCAAATAGTTAAGGCCATAGTTGGGATTAACTTTCTAATCTGTGTCCTGGAGAGCTGATCTACACACTCTTGGATATTTGTAATGAGAAATGGAGAGACAAAAAAGATTAGAATATCTCCTATTTACATTTCTTCTCTGATTGTAGCTTTAGCAATGATTTTGCATCTTCATTCCCTTAGCGTACTTGAGTTCACAGCTCCCATATCCCTAGATCTCTCCCCTGTGGTGCTGGCTATTGCCAGGTTTGGGAATAATGTTGCTACCTCACAGCCCATCTGTCTATGTGGAATTCAAAACATCCTATTAATCAAAATGCTGGTGCATCAGCACACATTCTTGATTGCTTGAAGTATCTTCACATCACTGTTAATAATCTCTGTGTTTAGCTCTCTTCAGCAAACCATTAATGAAACTATTTCTTTGACCCTGGAGCCACAAACAACACAGTGCTGAGTAATTTAGTTTAATATAAGTATTAGATTATTTCCTTCAAGTAAGTAATAGTGGGGTTTCTAAGATCATTAACAGTGATAGGAAGTAGAGTTTCAAAGATCAATTTTATTAGCTTGTGTGTAATTGATGGCATAAATCTCCAAGATGTGCAAGTGGAGAGAGCTGGGAATAGATGTCAGTTGTAGTAGAATGCGAGCCAAAACATCTTACCCAGGGGATTTCATCCATGGGCTCTTATTTTTTTCTTTTCTGGAAAGTGTTGTAAGTAAATACTCAAAATACAAAGGGATCATGGTTAGGTGGCCAAATTTAGTCCAACACAGACCAACCTAGTTCTAGCTTTTAGCAGGGTAAAAAATTTAAGATTTTGGAGTTGATGGTTAGACTGAGCAAACAGAAGGTCACAATCTGTTTTCATTCACTATTTAAGTGTGGAAATGAATTTAAAATAATTGTCACTACAAAGCTCTCCCAATAAAACGCACTTTCACTGTATTCAGAGTTAGGTATTTCCAACTCATATGTGAAATAAAATCTTAAAGACACAGAAGGAATGAAGAGGGTATAATGTGTTGCTAAGAGGAAGGGGTTCTGTGATGTAGACTCAGAATTCCTGGATTTGAATTCCAACTCTGGCCACTACTAATTATATGAGTTCCCACCAACTTTTTCCCCATATGAATTTCTCAGTTTCTTTTTCCATTACTGGAAAGTCATAATATAACTGTCTTCTGAAAACACTCTGAGAACGAAATAACGTAATACATTCAAAGGATTTAGGGCAGTAGATTCATAGAGTATACATGCACATCTTTATATATAGGGTCATACAGAAGGCACATCACCTTAAGATTGGAAGTACTCATAATATAATTATGTATAAAACAATCAATAACCAGGAATAAAGTATAAGCACCAGAAAATGTAGAGTGTATGACCATTTACATGTCTTTTCATGGATAATACTCAGATTCTACTTTTAAGACAACAAATTATGCTGAGCCTATTTAATTTATGGTAAACAATGAACAAACAGAAACACCTGATGTTACAAATTTAAATGATTTACTTAATATAAAGTGGTGAGTACTCTCCAATATACTCTGTATTAGTCCACCTTTCATTGCAACAACATACCTGAGGATACCATGTTTACACAGAGCGAAATGTTTATTTAGCTCACCATAATGGAGATTCATGCTCAAGATGGATTCAAGATATTATATAGGGCAGTGGTAACCAACCAAAACAGTTTGTGGTACAGAAGCAGAGAAGGTCAATGAAACAGAATTTGAACCCCAGAAGGGAACCCGCACATACACAACCAACTAGTCTTCAAAAAGAAAACTGAAAACAATGCAGGGAAATTGTTATTTTCTTCAACAAATACTGTTGGAACAAATGGATATCCATTTGCAGAAACAATAATAATAAAAAAAAACCTCCACCTTTAATCTTATATAAAAATTAATTCTAAATAGATCAAGGACCTAAATGTGTCACCAAAGACCATCAAATTAGTTACAGGAAACATTGGAAGCACACCACATGATATAGGAGTAGGCAAAAACTTAGAGAAGTCACCAAAATCATAGACAAAGTCAAAATAAACAAATGGGACTACATCAAGTAAGTAGCTCCTGTACAGCAAGGCAACAAAGCAATCAACAACAAAGCAATCAACAGAATGGCAGAAAATCTTTGCAAACTACACAACAGATAAGGGACTAATATCCAGAATTTACAAATAGATTCAGAAGTTCAACAGCAGCAAAACAACCACCATGTTAAGAAATGGTTGAAGAAAATGAGCAGGTATTTTTCAAAATAACAAATCCAAGACTAATTATGCTCAGACTCCCTAGCTATTAGGGATGTACAGTAAAAATTACATTGAGGTTCCACTTAACTCCAGTGACAATGGCTACATACACAAATCAACTAACAACAATCAGTGGACAAGTGCAGGAAAAGGTACAGTATAGAGAGTGCTAAGACAACTGAAAATTGATCTATAGTATGATCCAGCTACCCTACCCCTGAGAATATATCCAAAAGAAGTGAGATCTGTATATGAGAAAGTATGCTGCAGCCCCATATTTAAAATAGCACAATCCACAATATCAAAAACATGGAAATACCCCAGATGCCACTGAAAGAGGAATGGATAAAGAAACTGTGGCACATCTATTTTATGGGATACTACTATCTATTAAAAAGAACAAAGTTCTACCATTTGCAACAAAATGGTCCGAACTAGAGGCCATTCTGCTAAATGAAATAATCAGTCTCAAAAGGACAAATATGTTTTCTCTGATGTAAGACAACATTCATAATACAAAACAAAATAGATACATAGGTGAACATCTATAAACAGATTTTCATAGTTGAACTGTGTAACAGAGATTAGCATACTGGGAAGTGAAGGTACACTAAAATATGCATCTCCTAAAAATAAGGAGGAGTGTCAATGAAACTGTAAAATATACCTCAACAATATGATACTAAATTTTCTAGCTTTGTCTATACCTACAATGCCATGGTACACTTAAATAACAGAATGCTAAACTTGTAATGGTTACTAAAGGACTATACTACTGTAATAATATGGGGGAAGTTGGTAGGGAGTATGGAATGGGAATGGATGGAGGGAAGGTACTGGGAATCCCTATACCTACAAACGATATCATGGGAATCAATAATAAAATAATCATGGGATATCATGGGAATCAATAATAAAAATGTTTAAGTGTCTTAGAAAGTATAGTCTGAATTTGCAGAATGTTCTCTTAGGATTATATACAATGAAATGGAGGATAGGTAACCTCTAGAATCAAAAGAACATGGCTCAGCCAAGACTTACCAAAACAGTCACCACACGTAGAACCACACCACGCATGTTATTCTCCAATTTTTTGTCAGTCAGTGATCCATTCAGGCCTGTGACGGGATTCCAGCACCCAAGCTGAAAGATCAAAATGCTTTGGTGAGTTTTTGGGACCAAGCAACTCTGATCACTTCTACAGCCATCACAGAAAACTGCATACGATATTTTTGGGATAATTGGCATAGCAAAAGTCTTTCACAGGTTTTTTCTATTTTAATAACAAATGAAGCAATTATCAACGCCATTTCCTGCTTTCCCATATCATTCTATAGCATATGGCAGTGCCCAACATGCTTTACAAGGCTCACTGAGGACATCTGACTTAATGAGAAGTTATATGTACCCAGTAATTCGGCCCAGGAAAGCACTAATTGGAAAAATAATAGCCCGGATAATTCCAACATAACATCTGTTCTAATATATCAATGACTGAACACATTAAGACTTTTTTATAGTGTCATAAATTTTATTTGATGTTATACTACTTTTACTGGGGAAGGGGGATTGTAATATTTTTGTAATGGTTAAATGAGTAAGTTACTTGAGAGAAAATTCCGTATGTTTTCAAAAGAGTCATAGTATATAAAATACTATGCTTTTCCCCCTTTTCTTTCAGTGAAATCATTTTTGTCACATGTGGGCAGTAGTCTTTTCTTGTGGGTTGAGAAAATTCTCTGTTCTTCACTCTGTAAAATACCGGTTTATTTTTGTTTCTTTATGTAGTTCTTATCTGTTATGAGGGTCACCCGTTTAAAAATTCCCACCTTGAAATCTCAGTGGGGTAACAACGGAGGGCTCTCAGTCAGATCTACGGAGCCATGAAAGAGATGATGAGAATGATAAAAGCCCAAGGAGCAAAACTGCACAGGGACTGTTGGCCTGCTATTAATCCTAATACAAACTCCATGAGCCTCCACACTTGGGAGCCTATTCTGCAACTACACTTAAAATCTGTGCGAGACCTGCTGTCATATTTGGAGACTATTTTGATTAACTGTGTGATTGCAGAGGAACCTGGTTGTTTGTGCTGGTTCTTCCCGATGACTATGACTGACATCCCTGAAATGCATTTTGCCCATGGCTTCCAAAGTCATCCACATACTGGCAAACATCTCATAAATACATAATTTAGGTACTTTTTATTGAGACTTAAGTTTCTCTTTGAGCTCCCCACAAGGTGTTTAATTAAGAAAACTAAATGCATACAGTATATCTTAAGAGGAAATCACAATATAATCAACAAAGCCCACTTTTTCTTTATTAAAATAATTTGGAAAAGGCTGCTAATTGTTGGTTACAACTGTAAAAGCGCATTAAATTCATCCTATGATATGTCATTCTTAGTTACATAAAAAGGATAATGAGAACTTAGATCCAATTAGCAAATCCAAATGTGTTGAAAGTCTAATTATCAGAGATATTGTAATTCTCTTGCCAAATTTTAAAGCTTATGAAATTTCTTTTAAGGTTTATTCTCTTCTGAGGTCAACCTAAGTCCATCCTCAATTTCTCTCCTTGATGTACATTTGTTTTCTAATTGCTTCCTCACAAGGATTTTATTTTCCTAAACGAAACAATGTTAGAGAAATTATTTACAACATTAAGTGAAGAGCTAAGTTTCTAATGCACTTTGCACACATTTCACAATCATTTCATTAAAGTGTAAACTCAACCAGCAGCTTTCAGGCCATAATGTTTCCGATGATGAGTGTGTCTAAGTTGTCACAGCACATGCTGAGATAGCTTTCTGTCTTCTAAGTTCTCTTGGAGAGCAGTGAACCCATGGTCACTTTGCCGGCATTAGTGACATCTATGAATAGTCAAAATATTTACCACAGGATTGACAGGTTGATTTGTTGAACAGTTTGTTTCAAAAAAACATCAAGACAAATGCTTAAAATATAGAAATTCCATCTTCTGAATCAGGTCATTCTTGGAATACTTAGATTCTAAAACATTTAACTGTGTGGGATTTTTAAATAACAGAAAATATTTGCATAGGGAGGATAGATAAACATATTTGTATCTTTAGTCATGAACAGTGATTTCAACATTATTAAGACTATTTTTTTATGAACAGACATTTAAAAATATTTTTATTATATTTCTGACAATGTTTACATAGTTAATTAGGGTAAAAAGGTTCAAGGGCTATAGGAAAGTGGGTAACACTATTATTTCCATATTGTTTCCTTCATGTTTAAAGGGGGTATTAAGGGAGAAGGCCCACCCAATTTCCCACCCTCCCCAGGTCCCGGATGTAGGGCATGCTCTGAGGTTGTTGCTCAAGTGGTTTTGATAGTTCACCAGTTATAAATCACTGCCAATCTTGCCACTCCAAGCACTAGGTGGTCTTTGAAGAATCCACCAATTGACATAGTCCATCATAAAGTCTCCGTTTTCCCTGTATTTCGCTGCCAGCATATAGCTGAGATGGTTGATGGACCTGTTCTGTCTTCTCTCTTTTCTTGGTTAGGGTTCTGAGTCCAGCATTTCGACTGGGGAGATACCCAAAGAAACTTTGTCTGAGGTGTTCTCGGACCAGATTCTTGTATGTACTAGCAAGTACAGGGCCTGGTTCAGACCATCGTCCTGATCAGCTGGTGTTTGCAATTGCTGGGTTGATTCTGTTTTCAGTCCCACCTTCCATTGGAACCAATGGGTGTTTCAGTCCAGCCTGGTTCTGCCCAGCACATACTCGGCGCTCGCATAAATAAGTGTGAGCTGCAGCCTAGTTGGAGAGACCCACGATAACCCCACCCAGGCCCACAATAACCCCACCCAGGCCCGCCTCCTACCCTGGTTTGCCAGTATGTGTGGCAGTAGTCAAATCTGTCCCACAGCCCATTCCTCCTGAGCCCCTGTCCTGGTTAATAAGACTATTTTTAAAAATTTATTTTGCTGATGTTTTTACATAGTTGATTAGGGTGGAAAAGGCTGAGGATCAGAGGAACATAGGTGAAACCATTGTTTTCAAATTTTCTTTTTCTTCTTCTTGTGTCTGGGGGAAGAGAGGAGATAAGGGGAGAAGCTGCACAGAGAAGCTCCCCAGTGCCCTGCAATAGGGAATGGCCACCTCATGTCATCCCAGGGTCCCCCAGTGTGGAGCGTACTCTGAGGGTTCTGCGCAAATGATTTTGATAGTTCTGAAAAGCTGTCAATGTCACTATTCCATTAGACCATTTATTATATTTTGTCTTACTTTGAGTTGGTTGATTGGACTCTCACTCTCTAATTCTTACCCCTACTTGATAGAGTTTTTCAAACATGCAGTATTCCTAACTATCTGATACACATGTCTTACAATAATAGTATTTGCAAAGTTGCTTGTTCTTTTTATCATAATGGGCTGGATTTTAACATTGATGCATTTCTTGTGTTTATCTAAATCCTTCCTTCCTCCATATGCACAAGCTATAATATTTTTTAGATTGATTCAATGTGGAAATTAAGAACAAGAATACTAAATATTGGAACTGGCTGGCATAAAGTATTTAGCAATTTCTGTGGAAATCTCAAAACACCTATATATCTCTGTGTGTATAATATACATCTAGCACTTTCCAGAGTATAATAATCAATAAATATAAATACTTGCTTCTTATACCAATTGCTTAGTTTTTCTTAAATTCAAAATACTTCCTAAATATCAGCCATGTTATAAGTCATCTCAGGATAAAGTGGTTTTGCCATTATCGTTTTTAACAGCAAGGAGAAGCACTCAACCCTAGTGTCTTATCTACTAGGACATGAATCAGATTCAAACTTGTTATTTTTAAAGTTAAGATTCAAGGTGTTTCCTGGCAGTGTTGTTCTGTAGCTTATGAAGCCTTTTGACAAACATGATCTATTTAAGTTAAAAAAAAAAAGTATATTTTTATTTTATACTCAAAGAAATTGAGGCTGAGGATTGGTAAGTGACTGTTTCAATGTACTTACTACCCAGTGCATTCAGATCTCAAGAATAAAACTTGAAAGAACAATAATTATCTTGATTTTAATAATAATTATTACAATATTTACCTAATACATAACATGTGCCAATCATCTAAGAGCTTTACTTAAATTGACTCAACTATTTCTGTAAACAGCCCTCTGAGAAGTTTCCATTATTATCCCCATTTGTGAAGGGCTGAGAAGGTCTGTTCTCTCCATTTTATTTCCTCTTAATTGTTTTAGCCATCAAGAAAGCTTGAAATTAAAGGAAGTTGAACAAGAATGAGGTGGACAGAAGCAATGCTCAAAAAGTATTTCTGAAATTATATTCCAAATGATCAACTTAATAAACATAACTACAGAACAAGTTTCATTTAACCAAAGGCCTGATGCTGCTTCTTAAAATGATACAAACAGGGCCCGGTGGCGTGATCTAGTGGCTAAAGTCCTTGCCTTCAACACGCCGGGATCCCAAATGGGCACTGGTTCTAATCCCAGCAGCTCCACTTCCCATCCAGCTCCCTGCTTGTGGCCTGGGAAAGGAGCTGTGCATAGCCCAAAGCTTTGGGACCCTGCACCTGCGTGGGAGACCCGGAAGAGGTTCCTGGCTCCTGGCTTCGGATTGGTGCAGCACCAGCCATTGTATCCACTTGGGGATTGAATCATCGGATGGAAGATCTTCCTCTTTGTCTCTCCTCCTCTCTGTATATCTGACTTTGTAATAATTAAAGAAAAAAGATGCTAACAATGATTGGGGAGATTAATACTAGTAGTGCATAAGAAAGGATGATTTCCACATCGTTTTCAATATTTCTCAAGTTTTAAGATTCCTGAACTTCTCTTCATATCCACTCATCTCCTGAGATTTACTTTAAAAAATTCTGTCTGGATGTAACTAACTCTTCCAATAACTGTATTTGTATCTGCAACCGGTAAAGCTCCTTGAAGCCCAGCAAAGCATGGGAGGAAAAATCAGCAGAATTCACTGAGACCCAAGTGTGAAGCTTAGTAACAACCTCCCTGGTTTCATGATTTGAAATCCCACTAACTTGACTTGTTTGGCAAAGTAGAAGAGGTTGTTTTTGTCTGGTTGTCTTTTTGCTTCTGTTTCTTTACTTTTTAGCTGGCCAGAGACAAAAAAAAAAAGATAATATACACAAAATCTCATATTATCTATTCCCCTGAGTGTTTTCCCAACAAAAAATAATAAAAGTGGCCCCTGCAGCACCTGACATTTACAGGAAATCACACTATGGATGACAAAACAAGATTCACCATCTTCTATAGCTGAGCTGCCTAGAAAAAACTTGTAAGAGATAAAAAGGTAAAGATCAATTCCATTTCAATTACAGTATATCGATTTTCTATAGGAATTCTAGTTATTGCCTAAAGTCATTTTAAATTCTTGAAAATGCTCCGTGCTTAAATGATTTCCTTTAGTGGAGCTTTGGCAATAACACTCGGTAGCATCCTGTTAAAAATCAATGTGACATCATCTCCTCTTCGACAAAGTAGTTGATGAACTTGCATGAACACACATCTCTGAACATTAAGCACACAAACAATAAAGTTTTCTACATTTCCTCTTTCCCTCCAAGTTTTCACTTTGCCTTTATCCATGGGCTGTAATAGATAACTCTGGAGTTTTAGATCACCGTTTTTCAGGCAGTGTGATAATGTCAAAAAGAGCTCAGCTGCTCAGCTTTAATTTTACACTGAATAGTTTGTAGGCTTTAATAACAAGAATCAAGAGAGCTCCTAATTGAATACCAAATGGAATATCCTATGTTTATTAGCTCGTACTCATATGGAACAAAGCCTGGCTATACTGCCAAAGCCTCAGCTGCCGGGCTGTGACTATCCACTGTCCTGAGGGCTCTTTGCTCCTAGCCACTGTTTCATTTATTTGATTTTTCAGCCTTCACACCGAGAGAGAACAACAATGGCATAGGCAAGCAGCTTGAAACCTAGCCATTTAGAAATGCACAACATTTATTTGGTAGATGCTTCTGGTGTAATGGGATGGGAAGTGTAAAAAACACACATATGGCATGTTGACTCAGATGCATGGTTTATGGAGTTAAATTGGAATATTTTCCTCTTTGACTTGTGTAGAAATGCAATGTGCCAGTAATCCTTTCAATAATAATTTTCTTTATGGTATTTTCCACCTGTAAAATAGGTTCAATTTGTAAGACTTGCTCCCTAGAGGATGATTATATGGTCCTAAAATTCCATTCTTACAGCTTGGTCATTACCATGAAGTAGCAGTCAGTCTTTATATTATGTGGAATAGCCTTGGCATTTGTGCTTCCTTCTGGGAGAAAATGTCTTTGAAAAGCTGGGGTGGGAGGGTGGGGGAGAAGATCACGTGATTCAACCATTTAGATCTCCTGCCTTACTGAGGATAACAAAAAGTTCCACAACATGAATTTCTCAACTGATTCTTATAAAGGAAAACTGTAGGTATGTACATATATTTGTTATTGAAATATGTATTATAGTAGTTCAATTCTTGCTGATGTAAACTGCCATTACACTACATTTAGAGGCTATATACCATAGCAGTAAAGGTTTGAAAGTTTAGAAGCATAAAGCTTAGATTCTTGGATATGTTCTACGACTTATAAGAAGACTCAGTATTCTCACTACTCAAATGGGAATAGTAAGAGTGATTAATTATGGAGCTTTTGGGACTACTAACCAATTTCATATTAATATTTAGAAATGCTATTGGCATGTAAGGACTAAAGATTTTGTCACTTTTAACCCCATGACTCAGAATTCTTTTGCTCCTTGGTTGGTCACATTCTCTGAGTTGTGAGTTTCAATAATAAAACATTCCTTTAACACTGAATTTTTAAACTTTGGGTTGCAGGTTAAAGTCACCTAGAAAGCTTGAAAACACTCTGGGGTTACAGCCTGGAACAATTAACTTAAATCTTCATGGATGGGATGTAGGTAATCGTTATTTGTATGCCTTCTCAGGGAATTCCAACCTGCAACCCAAACCGAGAACCAGTGCTGAAAAACTTGCTGTAACACACAAGAAATGCAAACTTAAAGAATGGCTACTTAACCCTGCTGAATGAAGGCGCTGCTTTCACTGGGCCAAAAAACCCATCAGGAGACTCTTTCTCAAATAAACAAGCTGACTTGTTTTTCCATTTTTAAAATAAGATATAAACCCATAAACGTTTTGAAGCCAAATGCTAGCCACCTTAATCAGAGTTACAAATCTAACCTTACATTAGTAGCAGTGATCGGTACCGAGTAAATCCTAATAAATGAACGAATGAATTTAGACTCTTGATTCTCCTTCATGACTCTTAAATATTTTAAACAAATGGTTGTTTTAAAATGACATTAACATTCTTCCTATTTTTCTTCTGTCTCCCATGAAGTCACTATTTACTTCAGGCCAGGCCACCATTTTCATCACCTTTGCGTGTATTACAGTTCTTTTCTAAGTAAAATAATTATTTTTGTGAAAATGACCATATTGACATCAAGCATCCTTATAGTACTGTGGATTCTTTCCATATCTAAAATCTCATGCCATATATTGTCTTCAGTTTTACCACCCTTTAAGTGTCTCTGCTTAGATGTCTTAAAGGCACCTGACATGTTTGCAGATTAGCTTTATAATCCAACCAGAAATCAAGAATTTATTCTCACCACCTCTTCTATCCAATTCATTGCCAAAGTCATCAAAATTTACCTCATCAATAAAAACCCTGTTTAATATATTTATTTCCATCTTCTAACCTAAAATATCTTTATACTTTCTCTTACAAAATCTTTTCATTGCAACCATAAACACAAGTGTAGATTTCATGTCTTCTGCTTAAAATCTTTCTGTAAATTTCCTTTGTTTACAAGATAAAAACTGCATTTCCAGTGAAGCCAATCAGGAGCTCTATGATATACAATCATTTATATTTGTTGTCTCATGTTACACTTTATTCCTTTCTCTTGCCCTGAACTCTAATTACGTATTACATAATTCTTCCAACTTAAGAATTTAAACATTGCTTTTCCTGCACTGAAACACAACAGAACCACTTGGGAAGTTGTTTTTTTTTTTTTTTAATTTCAATTCCAAATATATACTACATGCCAATCAAATCATAATTTCTAAGCATAAATTCCAGATATTGATAGTTTCTAGTTACCAAGATGATTCCAAAGTATGTTTAAAATTGACAACGGGAGGTTTCAGATATTATTCAGTCTTCCTTTTTTTTTAGAACATTTGCCATTCCATAAATGAGTTACAAGATTCACTCCCATTCATCCTTTGGATCACAGTGCAAACAGGTACAACCATAAGGTAAACTTTCCCTAAACTCATGTGTCCACAGTTTGTATAGCCCATGTCACACTAATATAGAGGAAAGCGTTTCTCTTTTATGCTAATATCATGCTGAAAAAGCAGGTGCAATACTTCTCTATATATAAATAAATAAAATAAATAAGCCAATGAATTTTAAAAAGTTTAAATATATATATATATGTAATTAATCTTCATTGCAATAACTATAAGTGTTCATTGATTCAGAAAAAGTTAGCTTTTTTGTTTCCTCATGGCCCTTGGTGTATATCCAAGTCTTGGAGCACGGTTGGACTTCCACTTTGATTCTAAACCAAGTTCAATGATTTTAACTTAAGAAACGACACATTTTGTAGTGATTATTATTTCCTATGAGATGATTTAGATATGAATTTCAGCTACACCTAAGACACTGTACTAGTAGATATCAGCTAAGAAAGAATTTTCATTTGGATGATTTTCCTATTCTCATTCTTCCTGAGTGCAGAAAGATTGCACTTTGCAAAATAAAGATTAATGAATGCTTTTCAAAAGCTTCCAGTTTGAACAGCATTGTTACCCTAACATTACAAAATAAACTGTCATTTTAGCACTGTAGTTAGAAGAATTATGTAATAACAAGAAGAATACAAGTAAGAGTGCTACCTACTCTAAGTGCTTCAGAGGGACTAGATCCTGTTCTAAGCCCTGTCGCTTTCCTGTCTCCTTAGAAAAGAACCCAGAACAGCAATGCACTATGAATTGTCACTTCTGTCAGGAATGAAACAATACTCCTTTAGAAGCAATCTCTCGCCTCAAAACAGCATTGTCAGGGGACCAGACACCTACGTATGATTTTTCAAGGTCAAATCTAGTGATATGAATACTTAACCTAACAGGATCTGAAGGGGAAAGCTTTTCTTTCCTCTCGAACTTTATCCTTAGTTAATGCACTGCACTATCTAAAGGGAGTTGTAATCAAGGAATTACACTCCCTCGACAGTCATATAAAAATATATTAAAAAAAAAACAAAAACAAAATAACCCTTCAATATTGGCTCAGGAAACTCCATGTAGAGGCTGGTTTTTCAGGCTCTGTGAGATGAGGCCTTCTCCAAGAGCCTCTGCAGAGACTAACTTACAGGAGGAGGGGCATGGAGGGTGTGAAGTTGGGAACAGGTGCAGTGGGGAGGGGTTAGTAACTTTGAAGACATTTTCTCCATTCTGACATAGAACTCAGTATCATGCCATCCCTGAAATTCTCTTCTCTCCACTCTACCCGAGTCCCGGTTTGTAAACCTCAAGAAGCATTTTACCAGAGTTTCCTAAGTAGTGAGAATTCTCCTAATCAGTGTTAGCACATTTGACTCTGACTTAATGCCATTCAGTGGGTTGTTTGTGTTAACTTGCACCTGCTTCTGGAGTCCTGCTTTTGCTGTCACAGCAAGTGGAACGAAGGTTCCACTGTGACTTTCATGAAGTCCTCCCACACCACAGCCCAGTTCAGTTTTAGATAACCTCTTACAAAAATAATGGCTCACATTTACTAAAGACTTCCTATGAGGTAGGCCTTGTGCCAAGCCCAAATAATTAATTTCATGCTATTATCCTATTTGCTAATATTCTAATTATCCTAATTTTAACAGATGTGGAAATTGAAGATTAGTTATCGACTGACTTGTTCCAGGTCAAGTGAGACGGCCAAAATTTGAACATAAGCAGTTTACCTCCAGAAACCACAGGTCATTCTGACCTCAATGACACCATCTCAGAATGGCCTAGAGCAAGGAGCATAGAGATCATCGTAATGGTTCTTGAATGCTAATTTCTCAAGATGAATTCTTCCTTTTATTTTTTTCAGTGTCCTTGAAACAGTACAGCTTCCTTGAAGCAGGATGCCATATATATTTTTTCTGCTTCAGATATTCAAGTTTTGTCTTAGTCATATGGAATCCAAAATGTTATTGATAATATTAATGGCAGTTTTGGGAATATTTTGATGACTAAGTAAATGTAGGGAAAGGACTATAGCTTTGAAATACTGGTCAAACTGCAACATTGGGCTAATGGAAGACACAGACCTTATTTTCAGTAAATTAAACATTTATGAATTTCAATTATTTCATCTGAAAGTAAAATGGTTTGTAAGGAAATTAATTCTAAGCTCTTGTCACCACCCACAGCTTGTTAATGGTCAGTTTTATTTTGTGGATAGTTTCTATCAGTAAACTTATCTTTAAGATATACAAACATTTTTACAAGTGTTTATCCACCAAAGATTATTCCTAAGTGAAGCTTATGGAATAATTTGTAGCCCTCTATTAGATCTTAATTCTATCAAAACAGAGATCATTGACGGGCTTATTCACCAGTGTATACCCCAAACAGTGCCTAATATATAATTCACAGATAATGGATGAATGAAGAAGTTTTATTCTTCTAAAAGAACATGTTAAATTTCAGCAGCATGTAGGACTATTTTGGCAGGCTGGTTTATCTTATGTTGAAGGATAATTTAGTTAATCTTATAAAATCATATAATGATATCTAGTTTGGTGATACTACATTGCTAAGATGACTGGATTCATACTTAGAAGTATTCCTATGATGAACAAGAGTGTTTACCATCATAAAATATTCTTGATAACCACAGGCAGTAGAATCAAACAATACAATAGGTTTTCCTTGTACTAATACTAACATGATACTTGTCTAGGTCACTGTGTAATTCCTCCTTCAGGCTCCGTCTTTGTCAGATGTCTGTGCCAATGTCAAAATTAGATAAGGCAGTATCTTTATTTTATTGGATGCTGTGAATCTTCAAATCACTGAATATGCCTCTGAGCATTCCTCATAGCTTTGAAGACCATTTTTATTGCATTACAAAGTATTGCAAACATTTACGTGATTGAGAATCTCATAAATCATAAACTCTTCATCAGGCATGTTAGAAAGTGATAACATTCTTCAAGAAAATTTTGTTATTTCTTTTTGAATTTATGTATTTTTCTTATTCATTTTAAATTAGTGATCTCAAATATGTTTCTCCATATATGCACACATTGGCAACTTTTCATTATAAGCACACATGCATAGTAAGTATGAAAAAATGCAGGAAGGGGTATTGGTAAGATGTCAGGACTGATAATAATCTGCAAAAGACATAGCAATAAATAATTTCCACCACATGATTACAGCCACTGTAAATGGCAGAAACACATTGTTCTCCCATTACTCAAGATTTGTAATAAACAAGACACTATATATTTACTGTTTTTATGGGAACCAAGGAAATAATAGTACTTTGTACCCCCAATAGTTTATGGACACAAAATAGGAAAATCAAACATAAAATGAAGCAGTTCACCTAGTGACTATATGACCAATTTCCAAAAGACTGATATCTCCTCTCTGTGTATCCGCCTTTCCAATAAATAAATAATAAAAAACAAAACAAGAACAAGACTGATATAAATAATTAGGGTACAATATTTAAACAAGAAGGTTTTTATGAGGAAGGCTCAGAATTCACCAAAGTAAATGAGGATCCACAGCAGAAAATTCTGTGGTATCCTCCAAGGTGGCCACAAATACTACTTGTCCCAGTACATGCTTGCTGTTGTTTCCTCAAACCCCAGGTTCCATTTTTCTCTGCTGAGGTCCGATTATTGATTGACCCCCACCCCTCTTTCCTCTCCTAACATTCACAAGTTAGAATTCTATTTTATGAGTAGATTGCATCTTGGGGAGGGGGAGTGAATAAGTTAGGAGGTGTCTGCCTTTAAGAATGGGATTTATAACTCATGAAACCAGTTTTGATGAGCCATCTTTCCTTTCTACCATGTGTGTACACAGTGCTCCTAAGGTAGGACCCAGAATAAGGCGCTGTCTCTAAGGCAGAGAGACAGGCTTTAGTTGAGTTGCCCAGCACCTTCATTTTGGACTTCCCAGACTCCAAAACCCAGAGGAATACATTCCCAGTATTGATAAGTTACCCAGGCCAAGGTACTATGTTACAGATAACTGCTGGGAGCAAGGCATGCCTTTTCCCTCCATCTGATTCTGCTCCATGATTTACTTTCCCCGATAGAGTACAACAGAAATGATGTGCAGTTTCTGAGACTCGACCTAGACAGATCTCATAGAATTTTTTTCCTTCTTGTTTTTGGAAATCAATCAAATAAAATACTAAGGTAGTACTAAAAGGCTAGGCCAGCAAGGTAGAAAACCTAGTTGCATGAGAACTAGTGAGAAACAAAGTCTTCCCTGACTGCTGTAGTCAGTTCACAACAAAGTTTAGAAACACATCTGGCTTCAGTCAACTTCCAAGGAGGGAGGGAGGGAGGGAGGGAGGGAGGGAGGGGGGGGGGAGGGAGGGAGAGAGAGAGAGAGAGAGAGAGAGATCAGAAAGGAACATAACAAGCAGAAAGTGGGACATATGAACCATTTGTCTCTGCATCTAGAAAAACATTTACTCCCCTGGCAGAATCTAGTTGATGCAGCTCTTTCGGAACCCTACAGTCTCCTGAAGATTCTAACTTCCAGGGTGAGGCGTAGTCAGTAACTTTTCATTCATTCCAATTTCATGGCTTACATTAACAGCAAATACTTATTACCACCCGGCCCTGTGTCAGGCAGCTGTGTGTGTGCTCCAGAAGTGGTTTATAAAGCCAATGTACTTTGTCTCCCAAATGTCAGTGACATAGATTCAGATTGCTTGTTTTGGTTTCAATCACAGATATACAAAAAGAAAGGCGGCTGCTGTGGTTACCCCTTCCCCATTACCCACGTTCCTAGCCCTCTGCATACAGTGACTTCTAGAATATTACAAAGCCAGCAGTTGGTTCCCTTCATTTTCAGTTTTCTCTTCTTCCCATTTAGAAACAAGGCAGGACATTTCCCTGAAATCATGTAAACAGGAGAAATCAGGAAATCTACTTGCTCAAAGAAGGTGTTGGTTTAGGAAAGAACTAAGATCTTAAATCTATCTCAGGCTGATCTTTGGCATGGAACAACAATTGACAACTCACAATTAGCAACAAATACAGCAAATGGCAGTGTTTGAAGAAGGGGAATAATATGTGGGAAAATAAAATTATTAGGTTTAAATATCTACTTAAAAAAATAAAACACAGAGCCAGTATCGTGGCATATCAGGTTAAGCCCCTGTCTGCAATACTGGCATCTTGTGAGGTCATGGGTTCAAGAACTGGTTAGTCCACTTATGATCCAGCTTACTGATGCTGTGCCTAGAAAAGCATTAGAAGAGGAACATGTGTTTGGGCACCTGCACTCATGTGGAGACACAGAAGTTCCAGCCCCATAGCTTGTTCTGGCCCAGCCCTGACTGCTTCAGCCATTTGGAGAGTGAACCAATAGATGGAAGGTATCTATGTCTCTCCTCTTCTGTCTGTAACTCTGCCTTTCAAATAAATGAATAAAAATAATGTTTAAAAAAAAGCATGAAGCTTATAAAGAAACTAGAAAGCATGGGTTTATCAAAGAAAAAACAGTAACTTATCATTGAACTTTTCAATAAAAGCATGTTGGTGGCAGATCTAGTAGATGACATTAGAAACCACTGTGATGATGATCCTAAAAACTAAGGAAAAATACAAGAGAAGTCAAGGAAACACTGCGTAACTAAAAGAGAAATCAAACAGGTAAAAATCCTACAATGAAACCCCAAATAATTTTCTGAGCTAAAAAGTACAATGAGAACAATGTAAAATTAAAAGGAACACAAAGGAAAGTTTGAGCAAAGGAACCAGCGAGCCTAAAGACAAGGGGAAATCTCAAAGCTGGGAGAACAGAAAGAATAAAGATTGAAGTAAGTGAACAGAGCTTAAGGGCTTTCTGGGATGTCACCAAATCAATAAAGATAGGCACATGGAGGCTACAAGGAAGAGACAGAAGGATAGACAGAACATTCAAACATAGAATGGCTGATAACCTTTCAAATCTGATATGTGCCAATAAACATCAAAGAAGCACAGAAAACTAGAATAATGAACCTACAGAGACCACTGCACCCAGAGATGGCACAATCAACTTGCACAAGGCCAAGATAAAAGGAGAACACCAGAAACAGCAAGACAGACACAACCTGCCCCGTGCAACGGATTGTTGATACATTATCAATGACTTTCTTATCAGAAAACTTTCAATAGTTTAGCCCACTGCTGTCTGACCTCCAGAGTGGTTCAAGAAAACTGTCAACCAAAACAATCTGTATCTAGCAAAGAATTTCATTCAGAGATTTGTCAACAAACACATTCCCAGATACACAAAAAATAGAAAATATGCTGCCAATAGTTGTTCTTGCAAGAGAGGCTAACAGAAATTTTAGTGGTTAAAAGCAAACCCTTTAGTCAGTTACTTACGTTACAGTGAGAAATAAAAAACACAGTGAAAACAGTTTTGCAGTAATGGCTTATAATTTCACATTGGTTTTCCGCATATGAAAGACTAATTCACTTTTTGCTTATATCTGGGCATGCAAACACATAAAAGGTAATTTTGAGACTCCATTGAAAATATTATGGATGGGAGAGTAAAGGAAGAGACTTTGTGATATTCAGGCTAAACTGATTAATCATGTAATTAGATTAGTATGAGTCCTATTACTTGAGGATGCTATATGTGATCACCAGGATTGCTACAAATGAAATAGTTATGGAACATAGAAACACTGCAGTGAGATAACAACATAAATGTTTCACTACCAATATCTACTGAACAGAAACAAAAGCAGTAATGTAGGAAATGAGAGTTGTAAAGCATATAGCAAACAGGACATAACCTGGGAGCTAGACTGGAAGTGCATCGGGTGAGACATGAACTGGTGACCACGAGATTCCACTGCGGCATACAGAGGATTAGTTTGCTAAGCTACCTCACCAGCCCCTGGGACACAAATTTTTAAGTTTCTTTTTTCAGTAAGTCATAGAAAGGGAATTCTAACATATGCAGCAATGTGCATAGGCCCTGAAGACATGCCTGGTGATGTAAACCAGCCACATGAAACAAATATTTTACGATCGCAGAATTTAGAACACTTGAAATCATAGAGACAGAATGCAGAATGATGGTTTCGATGGGCTGGAGGGAAAGGAAATGAGAAATTACTGTTTAATGGGTACAGAGAGAAGAGAGTGTTGGAATTCAGTGGTGGTAAATGGCTGCACATTATAAATGTGCTTTTTACCAGTGATCACTATATTTAGAAATGGCAAACATAGTGTAATACTTATATTTTAACACATTTTTTAAATTGAAGAGAAAAAATACTGGGTAATGAGAAGCTGTGAGTAGAGAAAGGGGGACCACATGAAAAAAACAATCTTAATCTTCCCGATCAACAGTCAGAATCAAGGCTCCAGCCAGGTGCACAGCAACATCTTGTCTTGTGAAGGACCAGACTGAGATATCATAACACTGTGCATGGAGTAGAGGCGAGGCATGTCAGCTGAGCCTTGTCTCAACAGAAGATCTTCAGAAGCCTTAGTAATCAAATAGCTGTGCTGAGCCAATTAAGCATTGGGATGTTTGCTATGTGGTGTTAGAAACACCTGACTTGCCAATATGCAAGCCTCTGAATTTAAGAACACCTCAGGTTTCTAGAGGATGATAAGAAATTGCATATATACACACAAAGTATATTTTTCTTGATTTCCTATTAATTTCCTCAATATCTTAAAGCTTCTATTTTTTTTTTCCAAAAAAAGGTGATCCCTAATATAGTAACAGGTGCTTCTTCATGCACTTTGATTTCATGATACCTTACTGAAGAACATTGAAAATAACATATGGTGAAAAAGAAGGTAAATTAGATCATGATTTGTTTCCTGTGGCTAGTGTAACAAATTGCCACAAACTCAATTGTTTAAACAACAAAAACTTGTTTTCTCCATGGTGCGGTTGACAGATGTGAAATCAAAGTTGACAGGCCTGCAATGCTCCAAACTGGACAGCAAAAAAATTTTATACTTCCCAGTTCCTGCAGGATGGAGGCGTTCCTCGACTCGTGAATGGCTCACTTCAAACTCTCCTGCATCTTTGAGGATAAGCTCTTCTCTGCCTCGAATCTCCTTCTAGAGCTCCCTAATGAAGGCGCTTCCCATTGAATTTTATGTCCACCAGGCTATCCAACTATAATCTCTCCTTGAAATCCTACTTTATTATACTTGCAAAAAAAATTTTTTTTTTCCAAAAAGGATCCCATTCACAGGCTACAAGGTTAAGTTCATGACCTTCTTTTTGGAGGACAGGGGGGAAATAAGAGGTCTCAGGAAAGTTACCAATCAAGCCAGTGGAGATCACAATACATAAATACATAAGTTCTCATTTTAGCGTCAAGCTTTTTCTGACACCTTTTCATTCCCTACAATCTTTTCAGGGAAAAGTGGGGAGTTCATATGGGGAGAACTGATTTTTCTCTATACATGAATTAACTGAAATTTCCTTGAGCTTGCCATGGAAAAACACTTGTTAAGCAGGGGTGAATTGAGTGACATGCTACTTCAAGTTAGTAGAATAATTTTTTTCTGTAGGTATTTTTTTAAATTTAGAGTATTACCCTGGGTTTTAGTCACTCATTTGCCCATTTTTTCCCAAGTTGAATTTAGAGTTCTTTAATTATTTATTTTTCTTTATTTTATTTAATTATTCTTTAATTCTTTTTTTTAATATAAAATATCCAATCTCCAGCATAGAAGTAATCAAGTAGTTTTGAATCAAAGTATTTCTTTGTTCTCTAATATAAATAATTTGGTGGAGGTTTAAATGGTCTCATTCCTTAGACAGATATGGTTGACATAAACAGCCACATTTTAAATCTATTTTTTTATTTGCTATGCAGACAGTCAAAACAGAATGCCCAATGTTTTATTTCAGCCTATTTTTACTGTTCTATAGCAAATTTAGAAAATGTATATGGGGCTGGCATACCTCCCACTTCATACAGTGGCATATCCCATGGGCACCAGCTAGTGCTCTAATTGTTCCACTTCCCATCCACCTTCCTGTTTGTGGCCTGGGAAAGCGATGGAGGATGGCCTAACACCTTAGGAGCCTGAACCCACATGGACGACCTGCAAGAGGCTTCAGATTGGCTCAACTCCAACCATTCTGGCTATCTGGGGAGTGAACAAGAGGATGGAAAGTATTTCCCTCTCTCTCTTCTCTGTACATCTTACCTTTCAAATAAAAATAATTTTTTAAAAGAGAAAATGTATATTCCAGATTATGTATACTGGTGACCAGTTGGTCAGTAGCTGTAGTCTGGTAAGAATCCTAAAATCAGGAGCCCAGCAGCGTGGCCTAGCGGCTAAAGTCCTTCCTTGAACGTGCCGGGATCCTATGTGGGCACCAGTGCTAATCCCAGCAGTTCCACTTCCCATCCAGCTCTCTGCTTGTGGCCTGGGAAAACAGCTGAGGAAAGCCCAAAGCCTTGGGACCCTGCACCCACATGGCAGACCTGGAGGAAGTTCCTGGCTCCTGGCTTCGGATTGGCACAGCATCAGCCGTTGTGCTCACTTGGGGAGTGAATCATCAGATGGAAGATCTTCCTCTCTCTCTCTCCTCCTCTCTATATATCTGACTTTGTAATAAAAATAAATCTTTTAAAAAAAAGGATCCTAAAATCAGAGTGAGAAAATTTATCTCCTTCAAGTATTTTCAAATAAATTTACAATCCATACTTTGTTAACTGCATTAATTCATTCAACATTTTCATTGATCATCCATCAGTTCACTTCTTATTCATAATAGCACTCCAAAAGACCAAATAAACTTGATTACAGAATAAACTAAATGAAAACCAGTCATGAAGACAACAGTTTCCCACATATTTTCTTATCTTAGTGGCAAATCATATCCTATGTATCATATACATATTCTAACATTTCCTTGATCTTGAATATTAATGCCAGGTATCATTTTTGCCTTACCAATTGTAAGGTTATGGAGGATGAAGGTATTCATTGATACTGCACATAGCAGGAGTCAGTTGAGGGCAACAGAGGTTGGTGAAGACATATTATGTTCTACTGGGAAAATTATTGTCAGGATGTCATTTGAAAACTATTCCTTCACGTAAACCCATGTTTTAATTTTTCCTGAGTGTCACAGCAGAATAGGGCACCAGATACTTAGAAATTCTAATCAGAAAAGGTAATTGTGTAATATCAGAATATTTGGAATAAAAACCTGGAATCTGTAGATGCCAAAAGCATACCATCCTCTTACCCATCTCCTACTGAAAATCCACCTATCAGTGTTAGAATCCCATCGCAGGTGTTTATGGAGTTGTGAACCAAATAGTAAAAAGTGAGATTTTATTATAAGCGTAGCTTAAATTATCTAATAATTACCTTTTCAAGGTTAATAAAATTCAGAGTACATGAACCTTGGAGAAGCTGGTTGATGGGTAATAATAATTATGGAATCCTTACTAGAGAAACAACTGAAGCACTTCCATGGATGCAGATCAATTTTAAGAATCACTAATTTTGTAAAAAAATATTCTTTCAATACAAAAATATTATTTGATGCAAACATATATGTCACATTTAACATTTTTAAACATGAATTTTCAAAAATTAAAATACTTTATGGGGGATTCCCTATGTATATGGAACTATTCCAAGAATTTATTTTTATTATTTCATTTAATCTGAATAAGCCTAGAAGATTTAAGCTATTATGTCAAGCCTTACAAAAATTCCTAAAGTTTTATGATTTTTGACCTAAAAATACGCACTATAGATTTTATATATTAATGTAGAAATTGTTTTAAATCTTATTGCTCGTTTAATACACAATCAGAAGATTGTCCTTTATTTTCCAAAATGCTTCTTAAAATAGTTATTATGATAAGTAAAATAGAAACTGGATTTTAAGTTTCATTTTGATTCTGGCAAAGCTCTTATTTGGAGGGAAAAAAAAAACCTGCTGCAATACCTCAAACATAGTCTCAATCCTCAAAAGTGTTATTACAATATTTATACATTCAAATTAACAGATGGACTAGATGGATTTTGAGGTATGCTGAGACAGGAGGGTAAAAAAATGACAAGGACTATTATGTAAATTCTAAATTTATGGAGCTGATCATTATCAGAGAAACATCTGGACAGGTTACTACAGGTGAGTCGAATAGTATGTTAATTATCATGGAATCAAAGTTTAATAATCACATAGGAGGGTTAGCTTGCCAGTCAAAATGCTGTCCTTCGGCCAGAAGATGCTGTCCTAACCTCAGGCAGCTCTCCAGTGCACACAATTAACCTTAGAAGGAGAATTCAAAAGAACTGGATTGAATTATCAAAACCTATCATTATCAAAAAGCGGAACAGCTGAAAACTTGGGCCAACTACCAGTTAGTGAACATTTTCAAAAGTTTAAATGCCAATATAAATATTTTTCAACTTTTAATTCTGGAACATTTCCTTTATACATGGCAAGAATTGAATCATGAACCCAGGAATTCATCACCCTGCTGAAACAAGTATGAACTTGTTTTCAATTATGCTTTCTCAATACTCCTCCTCCATCAAAATGAATTTGCAACAAATTTCAAATGATATATAATTTTATTTCTATTTCGGTATATGCTCTGAAGGTTAAGAATCCTTTCATATATCATAACACCATTAGCAGTTCTCTAAATCTTATAATTTCTTAATATTATCAAATATGACATTTAATTCTTTTACTCAAATTAGAATCCATTTTAAAGAAACTATTGTGTCTTTTCTTATGGGGTTTCCACTCATCATCTATATTTATTGCTGCAATTTAGCAAAGTCACAATCATTTTTTCTCCCAGCTTTCCAAGATTTAGTTTGTGTTTATTAAATTCTGCAGTGTTACTTAACAAGTTGCTGCAGACATAAATTGAGGATCTAATTTAATGTTGCAGTGCTTTGATACTGTTTACCTTACACAACTGACACATGGTAGTTGTCATCTCCCAGTAGTAGGATCTCCACTGAATTTCGTTTAGTACTTTCATTAGGGATATAAGAATTGTACTCTCCTTAATTCATCTGTTGCTTCCACAAAACCCAACATCTGGGAATATGAGTGCATCTGAAAATAATGCTTTTAAAGAGGGAATCATGTTTACAAGAATTCATATGACTGGATTAAAAACCAATTAAACTGGACCTGGTGTAATAGTGTAGTGGTTAGGATCCTTGCCTTGCACGTGCCGGGATCCCATATGGGTACTGGTTCTAATATCGGCAGTTCCACTTCCCATCCAGCTCCCTGTTTGTGGTCTGGGAAAGCAGTCGAAGATGGCCCAAAGCCTTGGCACCCTGCACCGTGACAGGCGCGGCAGAGCTCCTGGCTCCTAACTTAGGATTGGCTCAGCTCCAGCCGTTGTGATCACTTGGGGAGTGAACCATCGGACAGAAGATCTTCCTCTCCCTCTCTCCTCCTCTCTGTATATCTGCCTTTCCAATAAAAATGAATAAATATTTGAAAAACAATGAAACTGGTATATCTATAGGAAGAGAAGATGGGGTCCTATAAATAACCTGCATTGCAAAGACCACATCAGGACACAGGGAATATAACCTTCTGCAACCTGTAAGAGAAAGGTGTCTGAAACCTAGTCCACTTTGCAGTCTGTTATTGGACTTCAGAGCTGTGGGAAAACAATTTCTATTGTTTCACGCACCTAGACTAAGAGGCGTTGTGTTACAGTAGCCCTATCAAGCTGACTTACTTGGCAATGGTGAATGTTACGGATTTAATCTGAGAGTTCATTCTTGACTTATGGATTGGAATATCTGAATGAAGAAAAAAGCATCTTCAGTGATTATTTGATTAACCTAAAATATGGTTTGTTTTCGTAAAGGAATGAACTGGTTTATCAGCATGCTCTCGAAAGGGAAACAGCTCATGAAGAACTCATGAATTAAACATACTTGATGGTGAGACAGCAGGTGCTGTGGCTTCCTCCCGTAAAAATCAACCCTGGAGAAAACACAAAGGCAAACCCAGAATGCAGAAATAAAACAACATCACTGTGACGGAGCCCAGTGAAGGAAGAGGATACAGAGAACAAATTTGTTTGTTGTAGATGTGATTACAGTCTGGATAGAGGGCAGCAAACATCAGCAGTGAAAGAACAAGTTAATATGTTTGCAATTCTGCTCTTGCCTCTTCCATGTGCTGCTGTGGACTAAGGTAGACTGGCCCTACCCTGAAAAAAATCTTATCTAGTGACTAATAATCCCATTGATTGTGTTGTTGTGAAGTAGTGCTAAGAAGAGCAGAGCACTGCAAAATTTCTGATGTGACAGAGAATTAAGAAAGAGTATATTCTCTGGTTCATGAGAGGAACCCATTACACAAGATGGGAGAATTCTGAAAACCAAGGATGGGGAATCCCTACACCCCTCATCAACAGGAAGTAACTACAGATGATGTGATCAGCCTGCCTCCTTCAGCAATCTTTAGACTAAGGGTTGGAAATCTGAGTGGGGAATGAAATGCAACAGGTAGTTTAGGGTCAAGAGCTAGAAGCCACACTTCCTCTGCTCTTAGTAAATTCCGTATGCTTATCAATTGGACCTCTCCCACATGATCTACTTCTCCTCACAGGGGTCATAGAGCGGTATCATGGAACCACTCTCTCCTCCTAGGTCACATGTAAACTGGCCATACAGGAGTTCTCTCTCTCTTCCTGCGATACAGAAAGGAAGAAATATTTCCTTCTTTCTCACCTTTCCCTTCCCAACCCATTTAACCCCTTGAAATATTTTATTTATGCTTTATGCAATCACTCTTCCATCCTGTCCTCATTCCAAATGTCTAGCACAAGGGGTTTATGTCTCAGTAACACAGTGCATTCCAATGGCAGCTTCTCCTTTATGGTTTTCAACTGTTTCTTGAGGTGATGACAAAGAAGAATGATTTGAGATGATTTGGGGGTTTGTGGCTTTCTCTTCCATGGAGCTTATCCCTAGCCTTAAGCCTACAAACCACAGAGACTGAATGTGTATGCCATAAACATTATGGAAAAAGCATATTCCTAGATTACCTAGAACCCATCTGAAAATCTGAATATTCTAAAGAAATTGTAGCTTAAACAAAATATCATCAAGACTGTGACTGATCTCAGCTTTAACTCTATATGAAGTTAAATCATCTTTCCACAATTTTATGATGTAAGCAGAAGACATTAGATGCTCAGGAAAGGGACAAATTATTTTATTTCCTACAACCATAGCAGTATCTACATTGGCATTAATTCCTTGACCATTCCCACAGGTTGGCACAAATGGGACCAAGTAATGCCTGCATAAACCAGTGCATTTTATTGCAGGACAGACTCTCTGGCCTCAGGGAATTAAAATAGTTTATAATGTGCAATAAGCCTGCCTGCCCTTTGCTCCCAGAAGAGATCTTATCTTTATGATGCTGGACTATGAGCATATCTGCTGATTGCTGTGGGGGAAGACACTGCCTCTGTCTCCCTAGGATGCTCACTGTATAAACATCCTTGAAAGAATATTTTTAAATAAAGGCTGTCTGTTTCTTGGTTCACTGGAGGCCTTTGAAAATGCCCTGTGAACACATAAGAAATGTAAACCTTTAAAGAGAAGAAAAAAATGACCCAGAATTAAGGGCAGAATAAGATAAGGATTACCTATGTGGAAGAAAGGTTTCTCAATGGTAGAAATGTTTTGTTTATATGGGCAATCCTATTTTTCTTTATATTTTTCTTATTATATGTACCAATATATATTATTTAGGACTCACAAAGGTTGAAAAGTACAATACAAACTAAATTGCAAACTGGTGTACTTTCGATCTCATGGAGAGAACATAATTATTTATGAGACTTTTAGTTGCAGTAAATGTTCCTTTTAGACACTTTTTATTGCCAGCTTTGGATAACAAAATGTATTCTATGTTCTTTAGAATATGCGACAACTAATACATTTTTGAGCTTCGAGGACATTTTTGAAGATGTTAACACATTCTGCTCAAATTTAAATCAATAAACTGTACCTATTAATTCAAATTGATGACAAAGAACCCCATAAATTTATGGAAACATTTATGGAAAATGCAATCAAATTTATGGAAAAATATATAAAATTATGTTTGTAATGAAAGCTGAGCCCTTTTTACATGTTTTATTTTTGTATAGTTGTAGAAAAATATAGTCATTAATATACACTATGCTTTTATGTTGTATGATTTATTCATGACAGAATGAAATCATGGATTCCTGGTTAGGGTGATTGTCAGAAAGAAAGATCTTCAGTATTTGGTTCAATATATATTTAAAATTGGCAGTACATGAGAGTTCAACAGAACTTTCATCTTTCAAAGACAAAATAATACAGATTTTTAAACAGCTGAGCAAAAACAGTATCAACTGGAAAACTCAAGCCATTAGTTAAAACACACTAACAAAATATGTACTACTACATTTATATCCAGAAGTTTAGGATGAGCAGATTCTTGCTATAATAACAGCAAGCAATTTTACGATTTATTTATCTATTTATTATTGGAAAGTCAGTAATACAGAGAGAACAGACAGAGGAAGATCTTCTGTCTGTTCATTTACTCCCAGAGCTGAGCCGACCTGAAGCCAGGAGTCCAGAGCCTCTTCTGGGTCTCCCACGCAAGAGCAGCGTCCTAAGGCTTCAGGTTGTCCTTCCTTGACTGCTTTCCCAGGCCACAAGCTGGGAGCTGTAGGGGAAGCTGAGCTGCTGGGATATGAACCAGTGCTCATATGGGATTCCGGCATGTGCAAGGCGAGGACTTTAGCTGCTAGGCATTATTCAGCTTGAAATAGTGAGATCGTTGTGAGGACCCATGCTATTACTGTTTTTTCACATATGGCCCAATCATTATTCTAGACTGATTGTGAAATGTTGAAATGATTGAATCAAAACATGCTACACTGATTGGAGCCTGAATCTCAAGGGCTTATGTAGCACTGCTTTCCTTAGGCACAAAGAAAAGTGCCTTTTAAAAAGATATCACTGAAAATGAATTTTCTTCCTCTACATGACAACAATTGCTAGACTTAAAATGACCTAAAAGGGCACCTCAATCTACCTGTCTCTAGGATTTAGCTGGAAAGTGACATATAATGGATTCGTAGTGAGTTTTAAATTTTAAAAAATGACATGGGAACATGCCACTTAAGACAACGCACGGTATTATAAAAATAATGCTAATAAGCATTTTGTAGTATTGACAAATTCTTGAGATTCCAGCTTTTGTTTCAGAATTTCTAAATCCATTTGCTTGTGAATACTGTCAATACTAAAAGAAAGGCAATCTGCTTCATTCGCTAGCACCTTATGCGTCATTCCTCAGTTGAACCACAGAACAGCAATGATCAATGACCATTTTCCCAATTTTCATACGAATGATATACAGCTTGTAGTAATCAAGTCACTTAGAAAAGCAGTTAATTACATCCAACGGATGTTTTAGGTATTAAAGGGTAATTTCTCTATATTTACAAGAATACTAAGGCCAACTACCACACAAAGATTCCGCAATGTAATTTATACTCTCCATTTCAGTTCCTATTCCAGGGAAGTAAATGAGATCAATTAAACAAGAACAAGGTACTTTGGAGTGTATGGTATATAAGACATGATTGTTGCTCATAGTTGATAGCATCTTGTTGAAGGCTGAGTAAATGAAAGACAGTTAATAAGTCCAGATAGTATAATGCTGCATGCTATGCTGATTTACATGGTTATTGCATTGCAATAGAGATTACATTAGTAAATCATGTTACCAATTCTTAGAACAGAAATTAAAGAAATGTTTTTTTCTAGGTTTTTTTTTATGGGGGAAAGAAAAAAGCTTAGTTCAGTGGAAGGATTGTATTTGATCTGCGATAAGGGAGTGAACAGGAACAATGGATAACAGCAAAATTCTGGTTTGAAAAAAAATAGTGGAAGTGAAACTACAGGTGTAAGTGTGATAAATGCCAGTAAGGAAAGTCTGAGTTAAGAGTTCACAAGTTCGTCAAATGGCTCTTCTGGGAAACTAACTGGAAACAAGGCTAAATACTGAAGGTACAAAACAAACACAATGGTCTCTAAAGGCTTCGGTGGTGAGTTTAGGAGTCAATTAAGAGTCCTCCCAGGAATGACGCCGGCTAAAAAGGAAAGATGAAGACAAAGGCAGAAATACGAAAAAACTCCTCTTAGTTGTTAGAGAGTGAAGCAAAGCAAGAAACCAAGAGAGGAGAAACCAGCATGGAGGAATTGTATCCCAGAAAATGGCATACACAGAAGAGTTAGAATAATTTTTCTAAAACTATTATAATTCCAACTGTCAGGTGTACATATCCAGATTCTTAGCCCTGAAAAGTCCTTCTCTGTTTAAGATATCACATTACTTGGTGATAGAATTAAAAACTGATTTGTAGATTAACAATTTTCCATGACCATCCTTGGAAGAATTATTTTTTTGATTATGAATAGTTCACTCTTATTAAAAATTTTACCACCTTACAATGTATCTTACCAGATTGACCTGTTTCTTTCATCTTATATAATCATGACCATAAAGGAAATTCCTCTTTATACTAAAATACTAAAAGTATAAATACTTTAACTACCATAAATACACAATTGTGTATATTAGTACACCATGAAACACAAAGGAAAGCATATTTGATGTATGTCTTTTTAAAATATAGAATTCATCGTTTTTGCTTGGAATTGTAATATTATCAGAAAAAAATATATATAGCCTTGCTGTTACAGGCTCAAAATCTGGAGACCAATAGATTTCAAATGCTGAAAACCAAAAGCTAAAAAGATTGGGGTTAAAAAGCAATAGCATAGTGGTTAAATCCTTGTTGTGCAACTGCCAGAATCCCACATGGGCTCTGGTTCCTGACCAGCTGTTCCACTCCCATCCTGTTCCCTGCTTGTATTCTGGGAAACCAGTTGAAGATGACCTAACTCCTTGGGACCCTGCACCCATGGGGGAGACCTACAAGAAGCAACTGGTTCCTGTCTTTGGAGAGTGGACCAGTGGACAGAAAATTTTTCTCTCTGTAAATCATCCTTTCCAATAAAAATAAATATATCTTAAAAAAACTAAAAAGATTGGATGTTCTCTTAACTTCTCTGTGCTTCATCTTCCTTAACTTAAAAAGAATATTACTTGTGTTCCAACATGGCTAAGAGGTATAAATCAGCTCATGTGAGTTGTACTTAAGTATGAAGTAGTTTTTCTTCATATTTCCTTTCTTTGGCATGACACCCTATCCCCAAATAATAACTAATTTTTAAATTATTGTAGTACTTATTTTCTGCCCCATTTTCAGCAGGTAGATCTGGTCCTGAAAAAAAAAATCAGAAATTTCATCCACTGACCCAACGACTGATTCAAAGATGGGCAAGTGGTTGAAGCAAAGCCAAGTACAACCCTCCATTACACACTAGTACTACACATAGTTTTAGCACATGGGTAGATTAAATCTGAGCAGGGAGCTACAAAATACAAATTGAAGATATGAGTAATGAATAAAGATAGCTTCCCAACAACATTGCTGGCACCCCATATTCAGATGACCTTGGTCCTATCTGGAAAGCTGGGCTTCTCAGTTATATAATTAGTAAGACCTTTTGCTTAAACTGTGAATTAACTTACTGTAAATAACCCCAATGAACTTGACAAAAAATGGTTTTTTGCTTTTGATATCTAAAGTATAATATTTTCTAAAAATACTACTTGGAACTTCCTAGCCATTCTATAATACCCACAAAAACGCCTCCTATTTATAATTCAGTCAGCATAGTTCTTCTTATTGTGCGAACAATTCCTTATTGGTTTCTTGGTTCCAGATATACTCTTGTTTCATTCTGAACCACATTTATGCCTACAAAAATGTAGGCAAATCATACACTTAAATGTATCAAAACTTCAGTTTAAACTGTTTTAGTTCTCAGAGGTTTGTGAGCATCTGCTACGTGCCAGGAATCAGGCAAACAATTGAGATATAAAGATATGTTAGACAGAATCCCAACTTAAGAAGCAGTCATGGTCTGAGGCAGACAGCAGGGTAAGCTGTCATTTAGAACATCCATATCTCACATCAGTTTGAGTCTTGCTACTCTGTTGCTTTTGGTCCAGTTTCCTGCTAATACATTCTGGGAGGCAGAAGAAAATAGCTTAGTTCCTTCTGTCCCTGCCACACATTTGAGAGATATGAATGGAGTTAGGAGCTTCTGGCTTCTGCCTGACCCAACCCTGGCTGCTGCAAGTATTTGGGGATAGAATCAGAGGACAAAACTCTCCCTTCTCCCCATTCCCTTTTCTGCCATTATTCCAAACAAATATAAATTTTAAAAATAGGAAAAAAAGAGAAGAACTCACCAGAGACTAACATGATCAAAATCACTAGGCAGATTCTATGTTCTGTTAGGTAATAAAGGTAAACCCAATGACACAAATCAGTAGTTTACGCAACTTGCATGCTCTTAAGACTGGTATCCACTTAATGTTCACAAAAGCTACACTGATTATAATTCAGAGACAATAATAAGATCTGTGTTTTACAATATGTACAACTGCCATTTAAAAAAAAAAGATTTATTTTATCTTCATTGGAAATTCAGATATACAGAGAGGAAGAGAGACAGAGAAGAAGATCTTCTGTCCAATGATGCACTCCCCAAATTGGCTGCAATGGCCAGAGCCGTGCTGATCCAAAGCCAGGAGCCCGGAGCTTCTTCCTGGTCTCCCACACAGGTGCAGGGTCCCAAGGCTTGGGCCATCCTTGACTGCTTTCCCAGGCCACAAACAGGGAGCTGAATGGGAAGTGGGACTGCTGGGGTTAGAACCGATGCCTGTATGGGATCTTGGCTTTTGCAAAGCAAGGACTTTAGCCACTATACTACCATGCCAGGCTCACAACTGCTATTTTTTAAAAAATAATAAATTATTAATATTTTATAAAGGCAGAGAGAAAGAGAAGGAGAATAAGAGAGCCATAAAACAGAGATTAGCTATTATCTGATCATTCCTCAAATTCCCACATAAACTGAGATGGGCCAGGCCATAGCTCTCAGTCTGGGAAATTGCTCTAGACCTCTCATGCATGTGGCAGAAGCCCAGTTATTTATTCATTACCTACTGCCTCCTTGGGTACACTTGCAGGCATCTGAAATCTGGAGTGGAGCCAGGATCCCAACACACACACACACACACACACACACACACACACACACACACACACACACACACACACACGTTAAAATGGGATTTGGGTGTTACCAGCAAGCAGCATTTCAACTGCTGTGCCAAACTCCTGTCCTATACCTGCTGCTTGTGTAGAAAACAAATAAGGTCAAGAACTAGTTTTCAAGTATCAACTGGGTAATAGTTATGGGGTAAATATTTTTGAATTTAGCCTTAAGGAATTTCACTGAAGATTTTTAGGAAGGAAAAGAATCCAAGACTTTTTTTCAAAATCGAGTGAATAGGTTTTTGTGCCAAATTGAACAGCATGTTGGAGATAATGTGCATTGGGGATGACTGTCTGGTTTTTACCTTGGGAAAATAATTACATTATTATTATTATTTTAATTAGGAAGTTGGAGTGACAGAGAATAAAAGTAGAAGAGGGAGAGAGGTCATGGCTGGGCCAGGCCACATTCAAAGGGTTGGATTTTAATGTCAATCCAGTTCTCACACAGGTGGCAAGGATCCAGGCATTAAGACCATCACCATTAACTCTCAAGATGCACATTAGCAGGAACCTGAATTAGAAGTAGAGCAAGTAGGACCCAAACGAGGCACTCTGACTAAGGATGTAGGCCTCCCAAGGGATGACTTAACGGTTGCGCCAGGATACCCCAGATTACATTTTCATAACCTTCTATTTCTTACATGGAGATCATGACTGTACTATAGAAGCTTTGTATGTTTGTAAAATATGTCTTAAAAGAGACAGAGATGATCTAGAGTTTGTATTAGGGCAGTGACGGATTCCCATTGTTAGCCTATTTCAGGGAAAATGCTGTCAGAATTTAAATCATTCCCACCCTAATCCCAACAACGTGCACATACTACATTGTTTGGGGGAAAAGGTTTTTGCAATTGTAATTAAAGTAATGATCCTGAGATTAGACGATTATCATGGATTACATGACTGAGCCTGAAATCAAATGGGAACTGTCCTTGTAAGAATGAGGACAAGGAAATGTGACAGACGGAACACAAGCCACGGGGTAGCAGAGACTGAAGCAATCATGCCACAAAGGAAAGGAGAAACAGCCTCCAGAAGCTAAACGAAGCCGAAAGTGGGCTCTCTGCAAGAGCTTCAGAAGGGTCTGCAGACTTTCTGACACCCGCATTCCCAAGTCCTGCCTCCAGAGTTAGGAAATAATAAATCTTTGTTGCTTTAAGGTAATCTCTTTCTGTTGATTTGCTAAGAAGTCACATAAACACACATAATCTGTTTTAATTCTGCTTTTGTACTTCTCATACAACCCAAAACAAGGCACATAAGCTTTTTGACAATTACATTTTGAGTAAAATAAGTAACTTCTTTTTCTGTCTCATGGTAGAATCAGTTCTAAGTTATTAATACACTGACAATTGCTGTCTCTGAGGAAGAGAAGGAATCTTCAATTTTTTCCCAAATGATCATTTTCTTTTGCACATTTTATTCATAGTTAAAACTAGTTTGGTGAAATAAGCCTATCACCAAAGGGAAAAATATTGTATGTCCTCTCTAATATAAGGCAACCTTCATGCAAAATACAAGATCAGTAAACATATAAGTAAACCTGTATGTACATATACTCATATAGGGACTATCATATTGATATATGAAGACCCAAAGTGGCATGTGCCTCTACTTCCAAATCAAAGATAGATTCCAAATGAAACTGTTAAATATATCTTGACACTAGAAATGCTGCACTTCATTATTCTCTTTACCTATACCATCAGGATATACTTAAATAGCAGAATTATGGACTTACGACTATTTTTGATGGACTATACTGTTATATTAATATAGGGAAACTCAATAGGAGAAGGGGATTTGGGGAAGGAAGAGGAGAAATATCAGAGCCTACTGAACTATATCATTAAATTAATAATTCTGCTGAGTGTGATAATTTGATTCATATTCTAACTGAAAGACTAATTTATACTGATTAACTTTATACGGGTATTAAAACATCTAATTTGAAAAAAAAAAAGTATTGCAATTCTTAACTGTATTTTACCTGGTTAGACTGTTAGTTTTTAATAAAATAATTATTTTGAAAAAATAAGTATCAGGGCCAGAGCCATGGTTCAACAGGCTAAGCCTCCATCCTGTGGTGCTGGCATCCTACATGGGCACCAGTTCATGTCCTGAATGCTCTACTTCTGATCCAGCTCTCTGCTTATAGCCCGGGAAGGCAGTGGAGGATGGTCCACATACTTGGAATTCTGCACTTATGTGGGAGACCCAGAAGAAGCTCTTGGCTTCTGGTTTCAACTTAGCTAAGCTCTGGCCATTTGGGAAATGGACCAGCTATTGGAAGACCTTTTCTTTCTCTGTTTAAATCTGCCTTTCAAGTAAAAATAAATCTATAAAAAATAATACTCAGGAGCTGGCCTATGGCACAGGTTAGGTTCAATTTCAGTATCCATTATGAGCACAGCTTCTAATTAGAGCTGCTTGACTTCCAATCCAGCTCTGTGACAATATACATGAAAAAAAAAAAAAGGTCCATGTGGACCCCGACCATTCACATGGGAGATTAGGATAAGGCTCATCATTCTTAGGCCTGACCCAGTCTATGATGTTGTAGACTTTTGGAGTGAACCACTGGACAGAAGACTCCCCATTTACACTGTTCCACACCCCAGGACTCACTTTTGAATTTATGTATATCTTTTAAAATTTTCAATGGCTTCTAAATCTTACCACGTTATTCCTTAATTAAGAATGTAAGTACTTACTCTTCCACAGTTGTATTTTTCTTATATTTTGACCAACAGACTTAAGAGATTGTTAGTCTTCCAGTTACACTTCATATTTTTGTAAGAATTGTTTTACCTTAATCTGTAAGAATTTGCTATAATTTTTAAAATGCTTTATTAAAAATGTAGCACCTAGTTGAATGAACTGAGAGTTTACATTGTTAAGCTTGTTTGGAGTTGTGTAGTTTGACAGTCCACAAGTGTTGCTACTTCACAGAATTCCTCTGATATGAAAAATGAACTCTTTAAAAAATTGCATTATCTTCCTCTAAAATAATTCATGGCTTTATGTAGTTTTTCTGCAGTCACTAATGCTGCTCAATAAATTATCTGTTTTAATTTAATCAGCCTCCTGTTACTCCTTTTTCCAATAGATAACAGAAACATTTAGTGCTAATTCAACCTAAGACCCACACCTATGACATCCAACTGAAGATCTCACTCAATTCATTAGTTCACTGACATTAATCAACCATCTTTATTGTATGTTTTTTCAACCAGCTTGCATTTCATTTAACTAATTTTCAAGCCAACTCAAATTAATTTTGCAATCAAAATTTCATATGACATTGCCTCCAGGACTTGGCTAAAAGTCAAGATGCATTACACTTATTCCACTCTGCTCATTTAGTAAGGCTGAAAAGCCATCAAAAAAGCAACCAGCTTTGTGTGGCACAATTTTCTCTCTATTGTACTATTTGTTCTATTGATTTCTTATAACTGTGCCTTCCTTTCTCAGGTTATTTTAAACTAAGAATGTGTAGCATTTTCAGAATAATGTATCATTGTTGCACTTGGCTAAAACAAGACTATTCAAAACAAGTGTAGTCATTGAAAAAATTTTAAGAGTACTTTGAAATAAGTACTTTATGACAAGGAGACAACTAAACTTTGAAGATGACATGAATTGCTAGAATTAATTTAAGAATCACTAAGTCAGATTAAACACTATTTGGCTCTAATATACCTTGTTCATACACCCATTTTTAAAACTCTCACCATTGTCCCTATTGTGTCCATTATTGACGCAGCAATGCCTTTGCTGACTTCTTACTGAAACAAGCTCTGGGAAAGCAATTTCAATGTATTTTCCCACATACACAGGGAGACTGTGCCTTCCCCTCTTTCTAAAGAGTAGAGGCATAAGTACAGTGTTGAATACATGCCCAACTGAAAGGACGATGAAACTCAGGCCATGTGAGGATATGCTAAAGGTCACCCAGTTGAAAAAGTAGTCCAGTAGGAAAAGTACATCATCTACACTGAACAACTAAAGTGGGAAAAGGTCAATGCCCCGAATGTCCACGTGGCCATTCACTGCAGCAAGACGGTTATGACTATTCTACCACTGGACAAAGTCTGCCAGAAGAATCATGAGTAGAGAATAGTATTGTGACATACAAAGAAAAAGGACAAGCATTAAAGAAGAAACTGAGAAGATACAAAAATAAACTACTCCTATACACAACTATCATTAACACGTACTAAAGTAAAATTCCATCATTGATTTTGAGGGAAAAACTTTTAAGTTCACCACAGTCTCAGCTAATCGAAGTAGAAAAAGTGTGTATATTCCATCCTAATATTTGGGATGAATGCAAAACCAGCTATCTCCTCTGTACATTTCATATTTGACACAATGATAAGACAGATTAGTCAGACTGGAAATATATCATAATGCTCTTCACATAATTTCTTTGATTATGTCTAATATTTAGATTCCAACTATGCAGAGGGTATCTCAAAGAGTTCATAGAAAATGTGCAAAACACAAATTTATGGATTTCCAATTTTTCATGCCAAAATAAAAGCTTCTAATTCCATTTTCCAAAAGCTTTCCAAATACTGTTATGTATTTTTTATCAGTCATACGTTGTATTTTCCAGATTAGCAGAAGGAGGCTACACATATACTAGGAATTTTCCTATATATCACAGCTTAGTTATAGGCTGGAGGAGTCCTACGGACTAGGAAAGCAGTAAGTTACAGTAAATTATAAAGGACAATCATCAATATTTGTCCAAGCTATGTCTTGCCCTACTGCCCAGCACCTGCTCAGTTTTGCTTTTCCTACAAGTATTTTGAATTTAATGAACAAGACTGAACCATGCAAGGTTACAGAAGTACAGAGGGTTAGGTGACAATGGTTATTAATTTATGAAGGATTAGCCAATGTTAAGTGGTAGGAACAAGCTGACACCTAGAATACCTCTTGCAGATCAAATAAATTTAGTAAAACACATTTCATCAAGCATATATATATGGCATGCCTATGAAGCACAGTTAATTTGGCTCAGTGTTGTACATGCCAATTAGATTTTTAGCTTTAGAAGCAGGAAACAAGGGCCCAGCGTGATAGCCTGGTGGCTAAAGTTCTCGCCTTGCACACATTGGAATCCCATATAGGTGCCAGTTTTCATCTCAGCTGCAGCTTTTTTGGCCACTTGAGGAGTGAACTAGCAGAGGGAAGATCTTCCTTTCTGTTTCTCCTCCTCCTCTCTGTGTATCTGAGGTTTCAATAAGAAATAAATCTTTTAAAAAAAAGTAGAAAAAAAAAACCCACATGACCTTAGCTAAGTATACTGTCGGGGACTCTAAGAAACAAAATTTATATATAAAAATAGTTCATTCAATTACAAGCAAGATTGAATTTTAAGAAGCCAATTTATGAAACAAACCTGATAATTACTGTTTAATTCCAAACTAATAAAACTTTTCTACATTCATGCAAGTAGAAAAACAAATTGTTCATACAAAGAAACAAAAATAACACTAATTTCAGATTTTAAAAAGGTAACTTTCTCGGCATAAAATATCAAATGAAAATGCATACATATTTTTCCATATTTTTAGCAAAACACTATTCAAGAATACCAATGTGTTATTCATGAGAAAAACCAAATACAAAAACATTTCCAAATTGCAATGAATAAAAAGTATGTTTTTTTTTAACTTCCCCTTTGGCAACAAAATTCAGCTGAGATTAGTATAAGGTAAAGAATAAAGACACAAAGCTGAATAGAAAATATTAAACAATTAAAGGATCAGATAAGAATTTGAAAGAAAATATACAAATGAAACTATGCCTTTAAAAAGGCATAGTTGTGGCTTTTAATTGTTTGGGATGATATTCTGCCAGCTCTGCTTTCAGACCAGAGATGGTCTCCCCAAGAAACTGTTGAATTGATCTGGACAATAAGATGCTGGACTCTATGCATGGTACATGCTTGCAATGAAAGAAGCATGATTGGATTTGAATTGTAATACTGCAACAAGGTGGAGGAAACCAACATGGGGGGAGGGTACGGGAGGAGTTGGGGAAATCCCAGTGCCCATAACATGAAATGTAATGAAAATAAAAAAGAAAAATACAAAAGAACATCAGGACATAGTTTTTGCTCTCAAGACAGCAAAGGTTATTTTTTAGTATACATTAAGGCTGTAAGTCAGGGGATGAACATGGTACATGTATGTTGATAATAATCTTAAATTAGGAGTACATAAACAAGAATTAGTAAAAAAAAAGTTCAATATTTTCGCAATATTTTATTCAAAGGAAAAGTTCTTCAAATATAATTTAGATAATTATGCATATTATAATTACTTTCAATCAACTAATGTTTTATTCTAAAAATAGAAATGATGAAGTAAAGAGGAAATAAAGAGATGTCATGATTTTCACATGAGAGAAACAGGAAAAAACTCGGTACTGATTTTTGTGATACAATATTAATTTAGGCAAATTCATAGGTAGGTTAAAACTAGATTTATGCATTTTTAGTTAGAAGAGATACATACACTGAAATAAAAGAGAACAGTAAGCAGGCAAATACACAAAATAAGACCAAATTAAGGATCTGGAAGGAAATACACATGTGCTACTGAAAGAAGTATTTTGATTTATATGAATCAGATTTCCAGTCTCTGTTTAGAGTGCAGAGATCTACAAAGAACATTGTCCTAGTCTTATTGAAAGAAAAATTCAGATAATCTATAAAACACAATGGTTTTCAACTCTGCCATAGAAGTAAGACAACAGTGCAGGCTCCGCATCTGTAATACAAGAAAATCCAGCTCTCCAAGAACAAAGAAGGTCAGGAATGCTGGTGTAACTTTAGCGCAGAATGAAAGGAACATGAAGTCAACATAAGCCTGGAAAAATGCTGACAATGTTTGTAAATGAAATAATACAAGTGTGTGCTTGCAGAAGAAAAGAATATGGCATAAGAGACATCTCATGAGCATGGACAGCTCCTGAGAGCCCTGATTTATAGTCTCCACTTCAGACATTAGCAAAGACCAAAGAAAATTCCCGAGAGTGATGCAGACCTAGGCCAACAGGCACTTGTAACCCTTCTGTCTTGAAAAGAGCCTGTGTAGTTGGTAGGAATGAGAAACAATTCCTGTGTTTCTGGAGCACTGAAATTGCATGGATAAAAGAAAAAAAAAAAGTCCCAGCCATTCCAGGAAGGGTAAAATCTGTCCCTAGCATAAGACACAGCAAGATGCCACCCTGGGGCAGCATCCTGTGAAAATCACACCTTCCAGCAGGGACAGGTTGTTTGCCTAAACCTAAACCATCACTTCTCACACCTGCATTAGCTGACCAACAAGTGTTCAGGAACAAGTAACAGCTCTTTACCATACAGGGAGAGGGCGCAGTACAACATGATGCAAACATTGGAGTACAGCCTGCTAGGAACTTCTTGTTGAGACAGCAAGACCATCTCAAATGAAGTGATCAACTCCTAAGCTGCATGAAGATGACACACAGGCTGCAACAAGTAGCTTACATTTTGAGGATTCAGACCCCTACCATGTGTTTCTACCAGCCTTGTAAAATGTCCTTTCTAAATCAAAACTTATGAGGAACAGAAAAGACAGAAAAAAACCCACAGATTATCAGGAGATAAGGAAATCACCAGCCAGATTGGAAGCAAAAGATAGAATATTTAATATAGATTTTAGATTTTTAATGCACTGTGATTATTTGAAGATGTGCTGCGTGTGAGAGAAACAGACGTAGTTTTGATTACTGTCTGCAGCCCATGCCGACATTCCTGCTGATCTATGTTCTGGTTACATTTTACTTGTTGAGCTCTTTATTTAGTTGTGAATGAAGACTTTGAGCAGAATGCAAATTGAAAATGTTTCCACAAAAATAAGAAATAACAGAAAAAGATATAACTTACATGACGAAAGCTTTAGTGGAAAAATACACCCATCTACACACAAATTAAGGATTTCTGAAGAAAAATGGACCCTACTGGAAAGAATCTAATGCTATCTTAGAAATCATCATCATCCTCATTACACAGAAAAGTGTCTTTGATGAACTAATTAGGAGCTTAGCATGAAAAGTCCCTATAAACTTATCAAACATTACAAGAAAAATCAATATAAATGTTAAAAACATCAGTGGGGAGTCAGGTAACTCCACTTCAGTCTTTTTTACATATTAAGCTTTGTTACTTTGAGCAACTTGTAGATATTCCCTTTGATTCAGCTTTATATTTCAGTAAATGGGATGATAATAACAATACAGACTTTTCACAAGTCCTTGTGAGGACAAGACTTACTAGACATTATTTGTATCCTGTGGGGCTGTCAATAATTATTAAGTATTCAGTGTGAAACTTTAAAAAGTTAGTATGTCATTGCCAGGCACTCTGGCATAATGCATAAAGCCACCACCTGTGTAACACAAGAATACCATATGGGCACATGTTCAAATCCCAGTAGCTCCAAACCATCTGCTTGCTAACATACCTAGAAAAGCAGTGGGAAATAATTGGGGTGCTTAGGCCTCAGCCCTCAAGTGGCAGACCCAGAAAAAGCTCCAGGCTTCAGCATGGCCCAGCACTGACTATGGGGGTCATTTGGACAGTGAAACAGCGAATGGAATCTCTCTCTTTCTCTTCATGTTTCTAGGTAAATCTGATTTTTAAATAAATGAATAATCTTTAAAAATATAGCTTTAGTTACACCAATAGAATAAAACTTGAAAAAAGATTATTAAATGTGGTAATGTTTTACCCACTGAAAATGACAGCACCAATATACAAGGTGTCTTTTAAATACAAAAATGTACAATGAAATATAGAGAAGAAATATAAATAAGGAGAATCATAAATATGTAGATAGGATCTAGAAATTCTAAATGTTACTGCTCTTTTGCTATAACTTAACCAACTAAAAATAACATTATAATCAATATAATTGAATTGCTAATTACCAAACAAGTTGTATATCTCTTGGAAAAAACAGTATATTTTTAAGCACTCATGGAACACTGGGTTCATATGAATAAGCAAAGTACTTCTAAATATTCTGATGTGTAAGCAAGGAACAACACACAGGTAAATAGGAAAGCTCATGCTGATCACAAAATGTTAATACTAGAAATTGGTTATAAAAATACTCCTTTAAAGACTACTAACAGGAAAGGAGTGTTTTACACAGCAACAGAGGTGTGGCTTCGGATCCTCACATTCCATACTGAAGGTCTTGGATTCCTAGTTCTGTAAATTCCAACTCCTTTCTAATACAGATTCTGGGAAGTGGCGGTAATGCATCAACAACATGGGTTTCTGGGCTCTTGTCTGGCCCCTTGCTATTAAGGATATATGGGGAGTCAATCAGTAGATTGATGAACTCTGTCTCTGTAATATATTGTTTAACCAATAAAGACTTTGCTTTATGGTTCTATTTGACATGAATAATACAAAATATAAAGCAAGAGCACACACTGAAGTTTTTTTTTAATATATGGAAAAGTGAGAAAAAAGGATGGTTCAGTGAATGATATTTGAACAATTAAGTTTTGACAACTAAAACATATTAGACACTATCATCTGAATGAGATTTAGCTCCTGCACACACTTAAATCCTAAAGTCATAAATTAATCATACCAAAAGAGTGGCAACTTCATTCAATTATGGTATTGAGGAAGGGATCCCAGTAGTGATCCTAAGTAAACGGCGGTTTGCCTGTGGTTTGTAGTTCTCAGAAGCTGGGTTGTGAGAGCAGGTGTAGGCCCAGCCACTCTTTGTTTCCTCCTTGGCTTGCCAAGGGATCCTTGGCTGTGTGCTGGTCTCACCACTGTCATCCCTCATGCTCATACTTTGCTGAGAAGAGAGGCCACGTGACCTTCAACTATGAACTTCAAACAGCGAAAGAATAGCCTTCCTTTATGTGCAGCTTGTTTCAGTCAGTTCATCACAGTAATGCAAAGCTCACTAGTATATTAAGTTACTCATATACACTGCCAGCAGATGCAACCCAGGGGTTTAAATATTTAAATGAAAATATGAAAGATTATATTTACATAAACTTGGAGACCAAAATGAAGATCTTTTTAAATATGACAGCTAGGGTAGGAACTGAAATGCAAATATCAATAGGTTGATTACATAAAATATTCAAAAGTTTTAGTATTAGAGAAAGGAATAATTTAAGGATATATGGAATATATTTTTAATGTATGTGGGACACAGAAAAATTACTTTTAACATGTAAAACTCCCCTAATTATGATATAATGAATAATGCTAAATGTTCAGTGATATCAATAGTCAAAGAAAGACATATTAAAATAATATTAGTTTACCAATTTTACCTATTAGATTAGCAAAATTCCATAAGAATGACAATATTTTAGTAGTTTGTCTTTCTTTGCCAGTCGTAAATTTTTATAATCCATAAGATACCCAAACTTCATTTGATTTGAACTCATTTGATCCCAACATTCTGGATTAAAGAAATAACCTAAAATAATTTAATAACAGACTACTCACATGTAAGGATACTCAAAACCATTTATATTAATGACAAGATTATAATCAACTCTAATACCTGACATTCAGAATGTCAGTTATATTAGAGTCTTGAAGTCAAATGTGCTGCTTTAAAATATACACAGAAACGTATACATATTTGTTATAATGAAAAATAGTCATGAAATGTTGATTAATGAAAGTAAATAACTGCAAAATGCCATGGAAGATATTGCAGAGATATATTTAACAAGGTAGATCAGGAAGATTAAATGTCAAATTTTTTATAAAAGAAATTTCAGTAGTTTTATTTTTTTCTGTTACATGTTATTTCATAAAAATGCAATTAGATTACTTTTGCACACTAATAACAGGAGTATACAACATGGAAGACATGAGCAGTAATTACATTTTTCACAGCTGTTAATTTCTTTATCTTAAAATGCCTTTATGATTAGGAGAGTAAGAATGAAAATAAGTGAACTCTATTATATTCAACTCTATTATAGCAAAACAATCATAAAAGAAATTTTTCTAAAGGAAGCAAGCAAAAAGGAAACCAAATTTGTAGTTCTTACACTAGAATAATTACAGCCAAAATTTGTCAATTACAGTAAAAATGGACATGAAATCAACTACCCAAATAACAAGGGGAGAAAGTCCCATCATAAAATGAAGCTGGAGAAAAAGGCTAAGACTTCAGTCTTCAAATACTTTATTAATGATATTAAAGATTTGATAAGGATGGCAGAGGGATAACTTTGAAGTTATAAAATTTGTATGGACAACAACTGACACAGTATCTAACCCACTGAAGTACCCAATGAATGTATATAGCACTTGTGAAAAATACTAAATGGATTTACACATTAGATGAAGTGCTTTGCATGCTTATGATTATATGTGGTTTTTAAACGACTATTTATACATGTTACCAAGTTCTCTCTTGGTCTTGTTTTAAAACAGATGTTACAGAAAGGCTCATCTAGAAAAATGAAAACACTGGTCTGCGTGCTATTACAATGGGCAATGATTAACAAAGGCAGTGATGGAGTCTTGGAGGAGGAAACTCTTTGCCAATGATAGGTAGTAAGGATTTGGATCAATGTAAGGGGCGGCTTCTGGGTTATGAGTCATTGAAGATGACAAATCTACAGTTAATGCCTTAAATTATTGTATAGATGGTAATATTATGACTATCATAAGTGCTCTTCACCAAGTATTCTATTCTCCAAGACTGCATAGTAGAGTCATCTCTCCATAAAACTTGTCTTCAGGTGCAAGCATGTAGTCACTTTCAGTGAAAGAATTGTGAGTAGTATTGAAATGTGTCACAATCAGAATGAAAATTCCTTTGCTCATATCAGGGCCTATGCAGCTCTTTCTTAAACTGCTAAGAATCCAGGCAAGTTCTAAACAATAGCTATTCTTGCAGTACAAACTAAAATCCAGATATTTTTCATCTCCTGATTCAAAAGTAAAGTTTTTCATTCCACTTTTAATTACACTATTGAGTGCAATTATGTATTTGGTATAGTCTTAAAGGGTTAGAGTCTTCCAAATCCCTTGCTACCTGCTGGGCTCATTAGTCTTGGAATAAGAACTCAAGGAACCCTGCTGCATGCTGCGAGAAACCCAAGCCATGTAAACAGATTCCATGCAATCTGCCCAAGAATTTAACTGCTTTGGAATTCCCAGCCAACATCTAGCAAGTGACTCATGTTGGATAATCAAGTTGTTTCAAAATCCAGCTGACAGTGGTCTGACAAGACATCAAGTCGAATGGAAGATCTATATTCATTCAACTCACAGAACTATAAGATACAATAATAGCATTTAGAATTGGAATGGTGGTGTATTACACAGAAATAAATAATGCAAACCATCTGGATCTCCAAGCAAGTTGATAATGTGAGAAAGCAGGTTATTCTGAATTTTCCTCTTGAAACATTAGCAGAAAGTAAGCCTTCATTGCAATAAATCACGGAGGTTGCTGTGTGTGTTGGTTATAATGGAATAATGGAGTGATGCAGTCTTTGCTTATGAGAACTTTACAATGCATTAGAAGAAATGCAGGGCTTTTTGAAATTTGAAAGGATAAGACAACAAAGGTCAGTTTAAACACTCAAAAGGCAACCAAGCAATGATGTCCAGCAGTCATCTGGTTCTTGAAACCAAGAGGTTTGGTGTAACCATGCAGGTGTTTAATGGAGATGTATGTAGAAAGAAGCCATCCTGGTAATATCAAGTATTCTGAACTCTAAATAATTTAGTGTAGTCTAGAATTACTGACATCTTTGGAAGTCTTTTTTAAGCTACATAAATCAGTATTAAAACTCTAGAAAATGATTATCTAGGGGTTGGTGATGGATAGTTATCTTTTAGCAACATTTTTTTCAATCCTTATTTACATAGCATTTTCCTTAAAAGATAACAGCATTTTTTTCCTTTTCTCAAATGTTTCATCATAGTCTCTTTCTTCATTCTGAAGATTCTGTAATTCTCAACCTTGCACGAACTAAAGATTTGATCAGCAAGGCATAGTGCATATTATTATTTGGTTTGTTTCACAGCCTGATTTCCTCAAAAGATTAATACAAATTAGCTTATAAACAACTTAGGAATAATAAATAGGCAACCCAGCACACAATTTCAGTAAAGGCAAATTATGCCAATTAACTTACATAGAAAGCTTAATTTCACTTCACAAGTCCACCTTGGAACTGAAAAGGTCCTCATTTTTAACATCTATCTCCTATTTTCTATACTTGTGAAAAGATCCCCAATTGTGTAGAGCTGATATAAATAGGCCTAATACATTGGTAAGTAAAAATCACTTCATTCAATGCCTACTGCACATGTCTTTACTCAATAATATTAAAAGAACAGTAATAATACAAATAATATTTTCACAATAATGTAAGTGTAATCAAAGCTCATAAGTGCATATCTATATGTGTGAGACTCATTTTTTTTTCTACAGGAAAAGTTGTCTCCTCTCCTCTTTTATCGGAGTGGAGTACACTTGTTTTTCCTTGCTCATCCATAAGCATTTCCTCTTCAGACTCAGGCTGAGAGAAGAAAATTAGGGAGAAAGAGCTCTAATTTGTGTGTTACTTCCCCAAATTGCCACAATGGTTTGGGCCAGCTTCAAGCTGACAGCAAGGCACTCACGTCAGATCTTCCATCTGGGTGGCAGGTACTCAGTGCTTAAAAGACATTATGGCTGCTTCCAAGAGTATATGTTAGCAGGAAAATGGAATCAAGAGAGGAGCCAGAACTTGAACCAGGCCCTCACCAGGCTATCACTTGCTGCCTTAAAGGGTTGGCATTATGAGAAGTTTGAATGAGGAACCAGAATTGGGAATCAAACTCAGGCAATCCAATAAGGGATGTGGATGTTGTAGCCAAATGCCCACCCTGTACACTTTGTTTTTAATTCTGCCACCATGAACTTTTTCAAAAACCTTTGTAAAAACACTTGCAAATAATAATTATAAGTGTTTCAGCTTACAGTTATTTAAGTAATGACTGCAGATTTGATTGCTGGTTCTGTTGTGATTAGGTATCAGACTTTGTTGTTAGTTTCCTGATCTTTATAAAAGGCAAATTAGCTCCTACATCAAAAGGCTATTATAAATGTTAAATTCTAGCAAATGGAACTTGGATATGTGTGCATGTGTGTGTATAACAGACAGAAATATGTATATACGTATTTGTATATATATGTGTGTGTGTGTGTATAACTTAGTAGATATTTTCAGTTTTTACCTTCTCTCCCTTATACCATCTATTGCTAACTTTCCGTTGATAATTCTACAAGATAATCCCAAACTGCAACTCATCTCCTATTTACTGATTTTGCTCCCTTCAATTCTTTATATCCCTCTCTACATCTTTCATAATATTTCTGACAACATATTAGAAGGAAAGTGCCAAAAAAAGAAAGGCCATTTGTAATAGTAGCTTCTGGAAGCTGAAGAATTCTGAAGATTGTTAAATATGGGTTAAGGAAAATAACTTGAGCCCAACTGTGTAGGCAATGCTAAGAAGTGTATCTTTTTTCTGCAGGCAGTGGGCAATCAGTTGGTTGTTTTTATGGGACAGTAGCAGACTTTGCCTGGGAGGTTTATATTCATGTGTAATGCTCATCTATGGTATATAACTGTTTTTAGGTAATTTCCCATGATCTCCATAGGTTTTATTAAAACAAAATTGCTCCACCTTCCACTACACCGCATGGAAAATTCCTTTGTCTGCTACTGATTAGCTGTTCTGCATATGGTGTTGTGGTGTCACCCTTGACACATTTTTAAAGAAGTGTAATCATCTTTATATTATTTCATTATATTCATTTATATTATTTCATTTTTTAAAGATTTGTTTTTATTGGAAATCCAGATATACAAAGAGGAGGAACAACAGAGAGGAAGATCTTCCATGTGTTGATTCATCCTTCAAGTGGCCACATTGGCCAGAGCTGAGTCGATCTAAAGCCATGAACCAGGAGCTTCCTCTGTGTCTCCCACATGGGGGCAAAGTCCCAAGGCTTTGGGCTGTCCTCAACTGCATTCCCAGGCCACAAGCAGGGAGCTGGATGGGAAGCGGGGCCACCAGGATTAGAACTGGTGCCCATATGGGATCCCGGTGTGCACAAGGCAAGGACTTTAGCCACTAGGCTACTACACAGGGCCAAAATCTATATATTTTCTAAACATTTCTTTACTTGGTTATAATTAATACACCATGTAAATCCACTTATGTGGCTATGATAGAGAACATGTTTTTATTGTGGCTGTTGTATTAGTATTTTGGGTATTTTTTTTAATTAACGACCACATGAAAAATAACTAATAAAAAAAAGGAGAATTAGACTCACATTCTAATCTGCATAATGCTCATGCTACTTTTGGCAAAGATAAATATATATGCTCTCATTTTCTTCTCTTCAAAAAAAAGTGGGGTACAACTAGGGACTATTAATGGCTCTTAAATCGTCAATATTCTGCTTTTCTAGCATTGCAGAACTATACTAAATTCTGCATGCACAGAAAGAACTACACTATAATACATTTTTTTTCAGCATGCTTTTTCTTTTTGATAATATCCTTATGCTATAAACCGTAAAGGGAAAGAGAAATATAGAATACATTCTGAAATGAGCTAAATGGCTAATCATTTCACTCAAGTTCTGTCATTAATGGTAAAAGAAAAACATCTAATTTTGTGTCACCTTGTGAGATAATTTATTTGAATGTAGAGATCTGATGAACCCATTTTAAACAAAGTCTCAAGAAATGAGTTAGATGGCAACTGTGCTTAAACAGTCATTTCTACTGCATTAGAAATATTTTGTTTTATGTGAAAATAACATGCACAGTATGCATATATGAATGAAGAATTTGTGACATCCTCATACCATTTTCACATAATAGAGCATGTATATATATATGCCTATATATGTAAAGAAGCAGTTGTGTTCTCCCTATTTCTTTGCAGCGGTACTGAATGCATTAATCAAGTAAAGTTATAAATGCAATTTGCTGTTGAGGCAGTTTCAGCAGTGAGAGAGCAGTGTGTCCATGGAAATAAGTAAATAGCCAGCCAAAAAGCAATCCCTGTCCAAACCTGACAATTGCCCATTAGTGTTCACGTTGTGTGTATCTTTCCATGTAGACTTAATCCTTTAAAACAATTTCAGTGTGTGAATACATACTAGGAAATAAAAAGTATATACACTACTCTATAAATGCCAGACTTTGGTATTTTCTTGGAGATTCCCTCAACCTAAGTTATTGATCTGGTGCACCTATACCAGTCAGTATAGAGGGTCACGAGCACAGCCCCAGGAAAATGAATTCCTCATTGCCTCTGGGAGGAAGAGGCATGAGGGTCAGTGTACCAGAAATTCTAGGGGTACCAACAGCACAGTTAGGAGCCTCAGCTTTAGATGGAAGGCAGTTCATGGAGATGGTGTTCAATCACTTCCAAAAGCATTGGTGAAGCCCGTGAGCCTAAGAACGACAGCTAACTTGAAAGCACTTTATATGTTTTACTCAATGAAAGTGTTTCACATGAAAATAAATCTAATTTATTCATTTTATTTGTACTCTCTTGCACTTATATGTTACGACGTATAAATGTGAATCCAAGTTTAAGCACATTTTCACAGATATGAACTTTAGCTTGAATTCAAATACATGTTACAATCTCTAACATTTAAGGTTAACAATATGCTTAACTAGATACTATTCTTAATAACATGAATGAAATGCAAAGTGAATTTTGTTAATAATTCTGTACTGTTTTATATCAAATAAGTTTCTAAATATTTTTCTTTGAATAATATAAGCAGCATAGTATATGGTAATGATCTTGGTAAAAAAAATATATGCTCAAGCTAAATGCTAAGCCCAACAATAAAATCTTTGTATAAAAAGATTTTTTGTTTGTGTATATCTACAGCTTGAGAGGAGACGGAATCTGTTTGACAAAAATCTAACTAGCAAAACGTATAGCATATTTTCTTTTATTACAGTTTTTTTTTGTAATAACTATTTCACCCAGATAAATAATGACAAAAGTTTCTACAGGGGTAGACATTTGGCTCAGAAGTTAAACTCTGCCTTATAATGCTTGCATCTCATAATGGGTTCTGGTGTGCAGGCTAGCACTGCTTCTGACTAAGGTTTACTACTGAACTGTACTTGAGGTAGTCAGGTATAGCCTGAGTAGCTAGGTCCCAGTAACACAGCAGACCCAGAATGACATACAGTTTCTGGTCTTGGCTTACACCTAGCCCCACCACTACTGTGATGGATTTCTGGAAGGTAACCAAGCAGATGGGAGATTTCTGTTTGTCTCTTGTCTTTCTACTTTTCAAATAGAAGTCTATTTCTAAAATCATGACTACAAACTAGTAAAATTAGGCTTCTTAAAAACCATTATGCTCTGCTGCACTTACAAACTATATGAATCTGAAGGATGGAAATAACAAAATAGGAAACCTGGTATCTGATTACCTACTACAAGGAAAATGAACAGAAATGCCTAAGGTTCTTAAATATTTAATGTTAAAATATAATTGATACCTTTAAGAAATTCAGATATGTTGCGGGCCAACATAAAATACATCCAGATTTACAGTATCGTTTGAGTGTAGGATTCCTCTGTTGGTGTGACAATGAACAGAGAATTAGTAGGACAGCTGACTGGAGGTGACATAGTTCTGCAATTTCACACTTTTACTGCCCAGAAACTACACTGTGGAGGGGAAGAGGGGTGCATGTCTGCTGCCTGGTGACCACTAGATGACAACTTCCAGGTACACAGCAGAAAAAACTGGAACACAAGCCAATAAATGACCTCATTTCCCTGCAGGGTTATTATTTATCAAAATGTAGCAGGACTTCTATGTTCTAATTGTTAAATGGAACAGTAAAGAGGCATGACAGGCTTCTAGCATTCCAATTGTTATTCAAGGCTTATCTCAGTTGATTCAGATTTCTCTGACATTGAAATTATAGTAAAAATCTATTGAGGAGACAGAGAAATTCAATTATTTCAAAGTTCTAGGCAAAAATGCAACATTGGACACTGCAAGTTTCAACTGATTCAGGGAAGATATTTTACCTAAAAAAGAATTCATTTTCATAGCCATTATATCATAGAATACCCTTTGATGAGAAAACTGATTTTAATGAGACAACAACAGAACAATAATTTGCCTCAATTTTATCTTGCTTTTTCTTCATACACATTTATCACCTTTGGTCTAAGATTAGAATGGAAAAAAGAATAAAAACAGTGATCAACAAGAGAAAAAAATAAATTGTGGGGGATAGAGGAAGAAATGCATCATTGGGAGTTAGGCTGGAAAGAGACCAAGAAATAAGAGACTCTAGGACTCCAATGTTGCTGTCATTTCCAAACAAATCTGACCAGGTCACATTCTTAAAAGTTTAGTTATAATGAACTCCAGTACCTTTTCTTTGATTTTCATATTGCAACTGTAAACGCATTTTTGCTGTGCATAAGTGAATTGCATGGTTTTAAGAGTTAAATCAAGCCACAAATTTTAAAATCAGAATAACTGAGGAAAATATTCAAAAATTTATATGGAACCATAAAATATTCAATAGTCAAAGTAATTTTGAGCAAAAGGAACGAGATATTATATTTTCTGCTTTAAAACATAGTACAAATCTCTAGCAATCAAGATAGCATTGCACTGGTGTAAAGTCAGACCCACAGACCAATGGAGCAAAACAGCTACCCTAAATATAAATCCATACACCGCAAGTCAATTGATTGTGATGAAGTGCCAAAAATACGTAATGGGAAAAACTGGATTTTCACATCCAGAGGAATAATAGTACCTCTTGTCAAAAGGACACATCAAGATTAGCTTAAGATTTAAACACTATCTTTGAAATTACAACTAAAAGAAAACATAGGTAAAAGTTTAGCTATTAGGATTCGGGGCCTTGGGGTTGGGGGCGGATGGCAGCCTCCACAGTGTGGCAACTGTGGGGGGTGCCCCTGCCGGGTTGGATCCAAGAATGGGGACCCAGCAAGCCAAAACCACTGCCAAAAGGCAGTGCTGAGTCCTTGGCTTTGGGTGTCCAGTGGACCTATTGGTGCCAGGCTTTGCCTGCTGGCCACCCAGCAGTGAGCTCTGGGGGTTTTAGGATATGAAATTGCTCCTTAGGGACTCCTACGAATAAAGCCAACTTTAGTGTATGTGAGAGATGAGTTTTGGATAAGTCCTGGTTACAGGGTCCTGAAACTTTCGGGTAAGCGTGGGGACTGAGACTTGATGGTTTGGAAGGGAGTGTCCATAAAATCTATTTGAGCCAGACTGAATCACTAGCCAAATTAGGAACTCTGAGAAGTGTTATTAGCATAGAACATCACTGACTGTCACACACCAGTCCACACCAAAACTATGGATGGGGACTTGTCTAGCTGGGCACCATTACTTGACTGGGTGGTGGAACAGTGGACTGGTCACATTCAGCAGGGTCAAGACATTTGCCAGCACATGACAGAATTTGGTCTGGGTGTAAACTCTTTGGGGGAAGTGTGGGCCTAACCCTGTGGAAATACAAGTCCTGCAGGTTAGCTTGTGGCTGGGGTGGCGAGGGACTAAGCTAGGAGTGACCATGGCACCTGCCATCACTTACGGATAAAGGAAACAATGGCATTCTGGACAGGTCAAGGCATCATCACCCGAAGGAGCATCGTAAAACAGGATGTGGAGTGGGTCGAGCTGCAACTGGAAGGGGGCGGACTGGACTGGGCCAAACAAATTTCAACTAACAAAAAAAGAATAGAAATCAGGATAGAGCACATGTAATTCCAACCCAGGCTCTTACACCAGCTGGTCTGCAGGAGGCAGGGATAGTATGCCACAGCACTGAAGGCAAAGGCTGAGACAGGTGAGGGGAACACCTGTGGGCCTCATGTGAGCTAGATTGGGGAAGAGCCTGATTGGGCTGATGGTTCTGAATGATGCAAGCAAAATTAAGAGTGGGCAAGGGTTGGTAGGGCTTTGCCACATCATCAGATGGCAGAGACTGGCACCGGGGGCAAATTCTGTTAAGTTAAATGCCAGAACCACCTGGAGAGTGTGCAATCCAGAAATTGGAGTGGCCAAGTAGGGAGATAGTGGGCACCTCTTTCGTGGGTAACCAGATTGCAACACCTCTGGTGTTCTGGAGGACCAGGGTAGATGAGGGATGGACTAGGCTAGGTCTCAACCCCAACTGAGCCATGTGTGAGCTATATGTGGGTATGGACAAGCCATGGCTGGGCTGGAACATCCAACAGCAAGAACAAGAATGGACTGAAGGCCAGTCAGGAAAAGCCACTGCTCCTGCTAGGACAGGAGGTGGACTGAGTAGGGCTGGCTCATGAATCCACTGGGATGTGCGAAATCTGGCACTAGGAGGGGTTCTGATGGAGGAGCCTGGGTAACTCCTCTGACAGGACACAGACCCGGCAAGTAAGCACAAGAAACATGATAGGAAACAGCCCAGAACAGGCCATGGAAAGTTACCCACTGGCATACATTTGGCATGGGTCAGGAGTAGACCAGGCTGAATCTGTTCACGTCATCCACTGGCAAATCCGAGCACCAGAACAGAGTGTGGGTCAAGCCAGGTTTGGTCGCGACAAAAGCAGTACACAACACGGAATGCAAGGTGAGGTTGCCTGTGCTAGATGTGACCGCACCACCCAATCAGCACATGTGAGAATCAGGAAGGAAAGGGGCAGAACCAGCAGGGAAGTAAGGGGTTGTCCCCTTGCTGGACAGCTACTCCCACTGGAGAGCGTGAGCTGGGATGGGGACAGACCAGACCAGGCAGGGCTTCAACACCTGTGCACCTCATGTGGACTAAATCAAGGAAAAGCCAGGCTGGGCTGATTATTCCTACTGGTGCAATCTACAATTAGAGTGGGTGAGGGTTGTTGGGGCTTAGCTGCAGCATCAGCTGGCAGAAGCTGGCACTGGGGGCTAATTCTGTCAGGTTAAACCACAGGGCCACCTGGAGAGTGCATGATCCGGGAGTGAGAGAGACCTGAGGGAAATAGTGAGCTCTTCTCTCTTGGGTTATCACCCCCATGGAAGGGCATGAAAACTAGGACAGGGGCTGGGGGTTTGAGAGACACCCAACAACATCCACGAAGGCTGGATAGTTGAGCTGGTTAGATGGAACAAGGTTTTAATACCCCTTGACATACATGAAAGCAGAAGGGGATGTGGGACAGACTGGACTAGTCTGCTACACATACTGGCAAACCAGGGTAGGGGGCAGGCCTGGTGAGGGTTATTGTGGGTCGCTCCGACGAGGCTGCAGCCCACATTGCTTTGAGTGAGGGCTTTGTATGTTCTGGGCTGAACCAGGCTGGACTGTGGCACCCATTGGTTCCAGTGGAAGACAGGGATGGAAACAGAACCCAGCAATTGCAACCACCAGCTGATCGGGGCAATGGACTGTGGCGGGTCCTGTACTTGCTAGTACATGTAAGAATCTGGTCTGAGAACACCTCAGACAAAGTTTCTTTGGGGAACTCCCCAATCGAGCTTCCGGACTCAGAATCTTAACCACGAAAAGACAGAGTACAGAACAAGTCAATTAAACACCTCAACAAATGTTGGCAGTGAAAAACTGGGCAAATGGAGACTCTATGATGGACTATGTGAATCAGTGGATTCTTCCATGACCTCATTGTATTGGAGTGGTGAGAGTGGCAGCAATTCAGAACTGTTGAACTATCAAAACCACTTGAGCAAGAACCTTGGAGCATACCCCACATCAGGGACCTGGGGTGGGTGGGAGACTGGGTGGGGCCTCTCCTTTAAAATCCCCTTTTACTTCAGATATATTAAGGAAAAAATATGGAACTAATTGTCTTGGCCATCTTCCTGTAGTGCTTTACCTTTTTACCCTAATTATGCCAAGACTGTCAAAAAATAAAAACATTTTTAAAAAAAGTTTAGCTTTTGGAACACACAATGCTTTTTTTGGATATGAACTCAAAAACATAAGCAACTCAAAACAAATAAAATTTCATATAACTTAAAAAGCTTCTGAACAGCAATAAAAGCAACTGAGTAAAGATAGATTATAGTACGCATCTCTATCCTGAATATAAGATAGACTCCCAATGATATTATTACATATATCTGGACAATTGGGTGCTCTACTTTGAACCATCATCTATACCTGAATTGTCATGACACATTCAAATAGAGTGATGTACTTATGACTGTTGCTGAAAGACTACACTGTTGAAATAGGAGAAATGAATGGCTGGAGGAAGGGAGTGGGATGGGGAGAAGGAGGAGAAAGTCCTAAGCCTATGTAACTGTATGTATCATGAATAATAAAAAATTCAAAACAATTAACAGAGTAAAGACATCTCCTACTGAATGGGTTAGATTATTTGAAACCATAAATCTAGCAAGTTAATGTTAAAACTATATAAGAATCTCAGCGAAAATGGGAAATTGGCCTAATAAAAATAATAGGAAAATGGACAATTGACTTGAAGTCATGTCACAAAACCAGGCATAAAAATGGACTAAGACATACATAAAAATGTGCAATATCACTGAGGCACAGCAAGCTAAGCCTCTCCCTGCGGGGCCGGCATCATATTTGGGTGCCAGTTCAAATCCTGATTGTTCCACTTCTAATCCATCTCTTCTTATTACCTGGGAAAGCAGAAGAGGCTGGCCCAAGTTCTTGTGACTCTACATCCAAATGAAGCCTGCAAAGAAGCACTTAGCTTCTGTTTTTGTACCAACCTAATTTCAGCCACTGTGGCCATTTGGAGAGTGACCCAGCAGATGAACAATCTGTCTCTACTTTTCTCTCTCTTTGAAATTCAGCCTTTCTAATAAAAATCTTTAAAAGTGACAAACATTTTTAATCATCAGATAAATGCAAATTAAAACCAAAATGATATCTTATCTGTTACCAAAAAGGAAACAGATAATTAACAGAGGCTATATAGGAAAAGGGAATCTTTATGCACCATTAGTGAGAGTACAGTTTAGCATGCCTTCACTGAGAACAAATATGGGGGCGCTTCAAAATATTTAAGATAGCACTCCTGTACGGTCCAATAGTGTCACATGTGATTATGTTAGTATATTGAAAAGAAACAGATTTCCAGCTTTTCATTATTAGATCAAGCACATGAGGTAGCGCATTTTACAGAAAAAAATATCATTTAGCACATAATTTTGAAATCCAAGTCCAAGAATAGGTAGCACCATTGGCTTGGCCAGCAGACAGCAATAACAAGAATCTGTGTTGGAGTAAGCGGCCATATTTCAAGTCAGACAGATCTAAACTGAGGCCTATAGGATAACAATCCTATGAAAATATAAGTGGTCATATTATAATGACATTGGACATATCTGCAATGACTTAAGAACATCATGATAGATCCTTTACCCTAATTATTCCACCACCAAGCAACAGTACCACTTCAGAAACCAAGCCTTTACTACATGGGCCTTAGGGGAACACTTAATATTCTCATCATAGTAGAAATGAAATCAGTACGACAAGAAGAAATCTGCACTCGGGTCCATTTCATTATTTGTAATATCTAGGAAATGCAATCAACCATTCATAGAAGGAGTCAGAGATGAAGAAAATGTGATACCACAATACTATGCCTTTAGATTTTTAAAAGGAGTAAATTCCGAATTGGGAGACAAGAATGAAGCTGAAGGACCTTATGTTAAGTGTAATAAGCTAAATACACAAAGCCAAGTACTATATGACCTCATTTATAAGTGGAATCTAAACACAATGAATTCATAGAGGCAAAGAAGAGAATGGTGATTCCAGGGTTTGGAGTGGAGTGGTGGAAAAGATATTGAATCGAGTGTAAAGCTATAGCTGGGTAACAATAACAAAATCTCTTAAATTTACTAAATTGACTATAGTTAATAGCAATATACAGTGCATTTGAAAATGGATCATAAAATAGATCTTAAATATTTTCACTACAAACAATAAATGTGTACAGTCATGGATATATTGATTTAATCATTCCGCAACACACATGTATCAAAACATGCTATACATTACAAATATGTATAATTTTAATGAACAGTAACCCCTAATAAAGTAAGGGCAGGTCTCTGTTCAAAGTTGAAATTAAAGTCAAGTATAGGGCCCAGCGGCGTGGCCTAGCAGCTAACGTCCTCACCTTGAATGCGCCAGAATCCCATACGGACGCCAGTTCTAATCCTGGCAGCTCCACTTCCCATCCAACTCAATGCTTGTGGCCTGGGAAAGCAGTTGAGGACAGCCTTGGGACCCTGCACCCATGTGGCAGACCTGGAAGAAGTTCCTGGATCCTGGCTTTGGAATGGCACAGCACTAGCCTTTGCGGTCACTTGGGGAGTGAATCATTGGATGGAAGATCTATCTCTCTGTCTCTCCTCCTCTCTGTATATCTGATTTCCCAATAAAAATAAAATAAATCTTTAGAAAAACCAAATGGATGAGGGACTGTGTCAATCAGTGGATTCTTCAACGACCTCATCGTGCTTGGAGTGGCGAGATTGGCAGCGATTCATAAATGGTGAACTATCAAAACCACTTGAGCAAGTATTTGAGAGCATGCCCCACATACGGCACTTGGGGTGGGTGGGAAACTGGGTGGGCTTCTCCCTCAATATCCCCCTTTACCTCAGACACATGAAGGAAACAATATGGAAATAATAGTCTTACCCACTTCCCTATAGCCCTTGAACCTTTTTACCCTAATTAACTATGTAAAATTTGTCAAAAATATAATAATTGTTTTTAAAAAAGTCAAGTTTAAAGCAGATTTTGTGGTTGGATTGTGCTATTATTTATCTATTCCGATTATATTTATCTTTATGAACTTCATGTGATCTTTGTCTATGTAGTAAACTTGGTTTTATAAGTATTCCATTAATGGCAGTTTTGGCCATTAGTATAATAACTCTAAATGTTTAATGAAAGACTTCTTCATTGCAACAGGGTGCATTGTGTCTTGCCCTGTAATCGTTGCTTTAGATAAGTCTTCATTTGAAATGTCATTATTACAGCTATCGCCCTGAAAGTAAACACACTGTTTCAGAAATTTCAGAAAGACTGACAATCAAATGAGATACTATTAGTCTGAAATGGCACTAGAGCATAACATTATATTATCTTGGTAGATTTTGCAAGAATATCACAAAATGAATACACTGTGAACTGAATTAACTTCTAGGTTTACACACTCAAACTCCAGAATCTGCACGATGCTTTTCTGGAAGCAAACAGTTAGCCACATGTGGGATGGGACAGTAGCATCTCCAAGACAATCTCAGACAAGCTGGAGCTATGTCAAAAATATGCCAAATGCTTTTTTCCTATTTTTTGATGGACTAGAATAAACCAATTGCTATGAGAAAGATCATGAGAAAGCCACGGACAAATTTACCTAGAAGAGCTTCCTATAATATCATTACTAACTTCAGTTTCAGAGAACATTATCAACTTGAAGTACTCTAAGATTATTGCAAATGAACTATTTTCCAATACTACTTTAATCACATTCTATTCTTTAAATGCTTCAAAGATAATGAGTCTTACAAAATGTAGAGTTCGGTGTGGATGGTAAACTAAGAAAGGCAGAGGAACTCAAAATTCCTGTAAAAGCTAGAGCAATTATGACACAGGGACCCATCTTTTCTTCTTCATACTAAAATAATACAAAAACCACATCTTGGCACTGGAGTTGCAGGTGAAACCATCATCTGCAGTGTTAACATCTCATATTAACACTAGCTCCAGATGCTATACTGTCAACCCAGCTCCCTGCCAATGAATAAAGCAAAACAGTAGAAGATAGTCCAAGTGCTTGGGCCCTTGCACTAACCAGAGACCATGATGCAGTTTCTGCTTCCTTCCTTCTCTCTGTCCCATCCTGGAGTAGTATGTCCATTAGGAAAGTGAACTAGTGCATGGAGTCTCTCCCAGTATCTCTCAGTCTCTCCCTCCCTTCCCCTCCCTGTCCCTCTATCTTTCCCTTTAACATTGCCTCTCAAATAAGCACACAAATCTTTATAAGAAAGAAAGAAAAAAATCTCAACCGCAGTGTAAAGTGTGAGAGAAAATTAGAGCAAACTCATGCTGCAGTCAACAAACTTATATGGATTCTCAGTATCAGTTATATCATGATTATAAAAGAGAACTTCTAACATGACCCAGTGTGGTTGGACACACCTACCTACTTGGAAGAATAATAGCTGTAAAACTGGAGCAGCAAGATTTCACTTTGCAGATCTTCTTTATTTATCTTTTCTCATATTCTTGCCTTTTACAATCCCCTTGTACAGAAATACAGTGTTAAAACGCCACAGAAAATCTGATGTCTCTTGCACTTAAGCTTCATGAATATTTCACTTGATACTGTGCCCTCCGGGGCCTCGCATCACTAGAGCATTATACTCTTTTCCTGATGCATATATTATTCTAAAAATGCCTCCAACTTCAAGTAAGGTCAGCCTGGAAAATCTGAATACAAACAGGCTTGATTTAATTCAGCCTGAATACAGAAATCTATAAGTTAACAAAGAAATGTAATTTGTAGCGGGGTTTTCCTTTTGTGTTTATACCACAGTTGATTTTGCTCTATATCACTTTTCTAAACTAAAATTCATTCCAATACTACAAGTTATATAAAAAACATTCATTTTAGTGCCTACTCCTCTTTCACAAAATATTTCTCATACATTTTGTTTTCTTCTGGACACAGCAGATAACTAAACACTAAATAAAGTATTTCTGAGGAGTGGAGTAACGAATGCAAGGGTCAGGACAGGGCATTACTACTTTTTTGGCAGGCACCTTTATAAAATGATAATGATGATAATGATTATTTGAGTGAGACTGTGTATTATTACAGTGAGACTGTGAAAAAGCATCCATGCATTGGTTTTGTCTCCAGATCTCCATGTGCCTAAAGTGGTTGGGGCTGGACCAACCAGAAGGCAGGAGCTGGAATCTCAATCCAAACCCATCAAGTGAGTGCACAGGACCCAAGTCCTCAGCCACCATATGCTACCTGGAAAATTGGAATCAGAGATAGAACGGGGCTGGAGCTAAGTCGCTGTGATATGGAAGGTGGATGCCTTCATTGTTAGGCCAAATATCAAACTCTGGGTTATTTTTCAACCATGTTCATATTATTTTCTGACCTGAAAGTCTTATTATTTACAAGTTTGAATCCAACTTTCAAACCTACCTAGGAAAAGATAATTTTATTTCTTTAGCTACAAGTTACAATAATCTCTCATTTTTCTTTATATCTTATACACACAGGCAATAGCTGTTCTTTTGTTCTGAACAAGCTTTTCAGAGACAGAGAGAGCAGCCTTGGAAGATAGAAATTCAAAGAAAAGGGCAGCTTTTCTTTCCATTCAATAACGACAGCATCTCCCTTCAGGGCAATATTCAGTCATTCTTGTTGCTTATTCTACAAAACATCTCTAAGCATGGATTTGTCAGCTGTAATGCTAATCTGATACGTATTTAGCAGTCACCTGGACATCTCTGTCATCTCCAGGGATCTTGGTGGTGAGAGAAAGGAGAGCTGGAGTCTAATGCAAATATGAAGCTTATTTCATTTACTATGATGAGAGAACACATTCCTTTGTCTGATCTAGGAATTCTATGTCTCCTGCCAGCGTTTATGAAACTGGAAAGCTGATTTCTTGGCTTGCCAATATAGTAACACTTAATCATTCTCAGTCTTTAGCAATGAGTCTCCCAAGTCATCACCTTATCAACAATAAAACAGTCAAACTTCCTCCTCCTGGCACAGATTTAAAACATAATATTAAGATGGACAGTTGTTGCTAATGTAAACTGACATAGCCATTAAAGAAAATATCCTCACCCACAAGAGACATGTAAATATTTGGATTGCTACAAGGGAAAATATTGTGCTTCAGCAAGTTAATTCACTGCTTAGGATGCCTGGAGTAAGTCCTGCCACTTTCAACTTCTGATCCAGCTTCCTGTAGATGCACTGGGTAGCAGCACATGACATCCTGAGTAACTGGGTTCCTATGATCCCTGTGAGATACCCCCATGGAACTCCCAACTCCAAAATTCTGACTAGTCTGACTCTGGCTATTGTGGGCATTTGAGGGTTAACCAGCAGATAAAGATCATTCTGTCACTATGTCTTTCAAACAAATAATTAAATCTTAAAGAGAAACTGCTTCAACTTTGGGGGTGGGGGTGCTGTTATCTTTTTAAAAAAAAATCTTCCCACAAAATGAGCTATAGGTCATTTAAAAGAAAAAAAAATCCAATATTGAAATAGGAAAATAGGGTCCAGTGTGATGGCTCAGTGGTCAAATCCTTGTCTTGCATGCATTGCGATCCCATATTGGAGCTGGTTTTGTTTGCTGGCTGCTCTACTTCCCATCCAGCTCCCTGCTTGTGGCCTGCAAAGGGAGTCAATTATGGCCCAAAGTCGTGGGACAATGCACCTGTGTGGGAGAGCTGGGGAGAATCTTCTTGCTCCTGGCTTTCGATCAGCTCAGCTCTGGCTGTTGTGGCCACTTGGGATGTGAAACAATGTATGGAAGATCTGTCTCTCCTTCTCTCTATAAATCTGCCTTTCCAATAAAAATAAAAATGAATTTTTAAAGAAATAAATAGGAAAATAACTACTTGAAATTGAAAGAATATGAGGTTTGCATTGGCTCAGCAAGTTAGCTACCAGTTGGGATTCCAGGATCCTCCATCAGTGTGCCTGGTTTGGAGTCTTGGCTCTACATTCAAGCCCAGCTTTGTGTCAGTATGCACCCTGGGAAGTAACAAGTGATGGCTATTCATGTAGGAGACCTGGATTGGGTTCCCTGCACTTGGATGGGGCCTAGTCTTAGCATAGCTACTACGAACATTTGTGAAGTGATCTAGTGGATAGAAGATCTCTATTTGTCATTGTTGCTGTGTTCATTTCTCTGACATTCCAATAAATAAATATTTTAAAATGAAAGAATCAAGTGAAATGCAAAGAAAATTTGGATATGAACAACTGTAATAACTGATGGAAATAGGAAATGATGCACAATGTCCTTATTTATATTTCACGAAAAGGAAATTAAGTATGACAGTACTTATAATTATACTTCCATTTGGAGGGTAAGGAGGCATGATAGCAAGAGTTGTTAAGAATTCATCAAACTGGGAATTCATAGATGACTACTGGGGATGACAACTGATACAGCTCCCGTGGAAACAAACTTGGCAGCACATAGTGATCCAAAGATGCTTGGGACCCATTATGCAGTTTCACAAGTCTGGCCTAAGAAATATCCCACATGTACCTGAGGAAATGTACCCTGGGTGGTCACTGCAGCACTATTGTTTTGATGCCACAAACAGCCTAATTATTCCTTTGTAGAACCACATGATCAGAAAGTGTGATCTATATGGCTTTTTTGCCCAATGGAATGTTATGCAACAGTAAATAAAGCAGAACTATATACATTTACAAAAAAACCAAAAATATTTAATTGCCTAAATTCTTGATCTATGACCTGTTCTCTTGTGTGAACTTTGAGTTTTACAAATTGATTAAAATCCAAATTATTGCATAGACATTATTTCCATTAACAAATTCTATAAAAATTAGTAAGAAGAAAAATCCAATGTAACTTTATGTATCCTCAAATTTATTTTCCTTATGGTAAACATAGTAAATACTAGTAGCTTTAATCACTAGTAGCTTTTAATCACTTTGTAACAGTTTATAAATTTGAAATGATTCTGAGTAAAAAGTTTACTTTGATGAGAAAGTAAGCAGATAAACATCAAAACATATGTTGTTAACTTTTAAAAGCTTGAAGTTTGATAATCACGTTTGAAGTATTCAAATTAGCTTCTACTGTGGTGGTGTTGGTGCTGTCATTGTTTCTGTTGCTTGCTTCGTGGTAGTTTATATGCCCTAATAATTGTTTTTCTGATGGTAAAAAGATTATTGCTGGGAGTAAGTAACTGATATAGCAGGAAGTACCCACTTACGACACCTGCATCTATTACAAGTGTGCCTGGCTAACTGTTTCTGATCTACCTTTCTGCTGAGGCACATGCTGGAAGGCAGCTGATGATGTTTGCTCAAATTCTTAGGCACCTGTCACCTGCATGGGAGATTCCATTGGAATTTCAGGATTCTGTTGTTGTCCTGATCCAACCCTGACTATTTCAGGTATTTGGTATGTGAACAGGCATATTCAAGAACTCTTTAGATCTGTTTTTCAAATAAAAGGATACTTTATAACTAAAACAATCCAAAAAACATTTGAAAATATTAGAACTTACAAAATGACCACATGGTAGCATAGTCTTCTCTTACAGTGATAATTACGTCTGTTTTATGCTTGTGCATGTACTCAATGGTGCCCAGAGAGGCAAATGACTCCTCCTTCCCACCACACACCCAGGTATAAAGAAATCAGAAAAGATGTAACAAGCCTTCTTTTGTGCATGGTGGGAAATCATCCTCCTTTAAGAAAATCCAAGTTACTACTGAGCTGTCTATGGTGTCAGGGAGATCCCCTTCCACTAGGCACATGACTGTCATACCAAATTCTTACACTACAGGCACTGTTAATAAGAGCATGCTTTAGAAAACATTGTACAACATGGTTATACTTTGTAACACCATCTATACATAGGCAAGTAACTGACATTTTAGATGGAAATGATCTGAGGTGTTTTCCCTTCATTCCTTGTGTTTGTGAAGTGTACCTTTCACAAAGAATGCCACTGAAGGTGTGAGAACCACACCTGTGTTACAGAGAGTCACTAGTTACGGTTCAGTTCTCACTGAAGATCAAAAAACTGCTCTGAATTCAAAACTGTAGGGTTCTTCATTTGGGGGGTGTGGTGGGGTGCTGCTGTTCTGTAGTGGAGATGCATCCTGTTATGTAACTCAATGTTTTTACAATTAGCAATTTAATTACCACACAGCTACACTAACAGAGGTAGTTTATAGTTGTACCATAAAAATATACCATGATTTATTGCATATAAATTCCAGCTGTAAAAAAAAAAGTGGAATTATTATCATGTCTGTATTTTGACTGAAACAAAGCTACAAAGGGCAAGGACTTTTCATGTTTTTTATACAATCTAATGCTGTTAGTGACAGGAATAGAATTAGGGTGCAATACAATTGCTAGACCCTCCACCTGTACTGTACTTTTATACACATAAAGGAGGAAAACTAATAAAATGTCATAATTTCATGATATTTTATGGCCACTTTTAGTGGTCCACATAAATTGCAATAGGGATTTAATCACATTATTTAGAAAGCAGATGCTGCATAGAAGTCAAGCCGTTTCCCTTCTAACAAGCCTATGATGAACCTGTCATATTGTCACAGGACGCATCTCTAGGGAGGTCTGGCATTCGCTTTCAAAATCACTCAGGCTCCCAATGCTGCTGACAAGGGCACTAATGATGGTGATGATGTCTGCACTCATCTAAAGAGCTAGGCTCAAACCATTCCATATTTCACATTAGTCCCAGAACAGTTGTTGATCTTAGCGGTGTTCATCAAAACCAACTTGGGCTGAATTCAAAGCAACCCATAAGAGCCACGCTCTGTATCTTGCCATCAGATCCCTGGGGCAAAGGAACTGCATGGTAACATGTCCACATCAAAGGAAAGCATGGCCTTTCATTATCCCTGATGTGTACAGACTTCTGACAAAGTCTTGTAAATGCTGGAGCTGCAGCTAATGTTTCAGTTAACACCGCCTTAGCTGGCACTTCAACATAGAAAAGATGTTTGAAACTATTGCCCACTTGTCAACTGCATGCCAAAATTGAAGTGCAACTTGGAATATATCTCCACTTTTACAGTTACAGTTACAGTCAGACATAAGGATTGAGATTTCCTTTGCAATGGCCATTTGATACTTGATGTGTAGTCTTCACAAGGGGCATGTATAATGCCTGTAATACAATGGTTCTTCAATTTGTTTTCATTCCCAGAAGGGAAATTTCAAAAAGGTTTTGGCTTTAATGTTATGTGACTTATTTTTTTCCTTTTGCGGTGTCTGGAGAGCAGCTAATATTGTCTAGAGGAGAGATTCACTAGAAGTTTTGTGGCATGTTGGCTTTATTCGACAGCATCTGATAGAACTATCAGAAAGCAAGAAATTCTCTAACTTACTGATCAAAGTGCCGACTGCAGAGTTTACAACATCACCTGGCAGCTGACAATGACTTTAGCATCTTAAGTCCCATCTTACACCATCTGATGGAGTAGGTGTATTTTACAAGATCCTGGAGCAGTTCATCTGCACACAAATGTTCAAAAGCGCTCCTCCGGAATGAGTCAAAGAAAACTGCAGAACACTTTCTAGAGTCGTTTACTTCCCTACAGGGGCAGACGCCTGGGAGGCCAACGTGAAAGTTGTGTTACAAACTAAAAGATTCAGAGCACAAGACGCTAACAATCAGAAGATCATTATCATTATTATTATTATCATCAAATACATGATGACTGAGTTGCCTAATTTCCTAGGAACAAAGCATCTTTAATCAAAGTCAGTTTGGATGGAGAAATTTCTATTACGTTTGGTTATGACTGGTGGAGATAGCAGCACATCAAAAAGGAATTGTTTCAGGCGAAGGCTTCTGAAGAGCATGTGATTAATTACCTGGAGAGAGAAAAGGGCCCTGAGAAGGAAAGCTTCTCATTAGGAGTTCAGTCCTAGCCCTCAGGTCCCAGTAAACAAGAAAGTTATCAGCTGCCCTCCTGGAGAGTCGGTTCTCAAAGGGTGGCATGGAAAGTCTGTACCCTAAAATACACTGTTCTGTTTTGCCTGAGAACTAATTTATCCCTTCACAACATGCCTTATAACCATGTGGTATGCCACTGGAGTGGCTTTTATTAATATGACATTATAATGAATTTCTTTATGAACAGCTCACTCGTAGATACTGTAGAGAATATATAAATCCCCACTTCTGCCATCATGTTAACATCTTGATTTACAACAAAACATATGGTATACAATAGACTCATCCGGTTGTAAACTATAGGAAAAAGAAGAATTCAGTGGTTGAAACAAATACAAGGAACTATGCGAATAACTTATACACAGCCATGACAGGATTTACCTAGGAGTTAATACCAACTGGAACTAGGAAGTCAAACATTCTGGCTTTTCTCCTCTTGTTGGCATTTAACCTTTCTTATAGGAACAGGAATATACTCTGTTATCTAAAGTACAGAAGACACCTTTACTTCTCAGTTGGAGTCAGATGTTCTTTGTAGGCCAATCAGCTGCCACACTGGAGAAGCTCTTGTAAAGATAATGATTTGACTGAGTGAAATGAGAAGCTTTTGAAAAGTGAGAACAACTGGAGCCCATGTGGCCCAGTGGTTTAAGCCATCCACATGAAAATTCAGCATCCCTACAGACACCAGCTTGTGTTCCCACCATCCCACTTCCTCTCCACATTCCTGCTAATGTACCTGGAAGAACAGCAGAAGATTACCTGAGTATGTGGGTCCTTGCCACCCAAGAGAGAGACTGATGAGTTTTCAAGCACCTGGAACCTTGGCTGAGCTTTGCCCTTGCAACTACCTTGATAGTGAGCAGTAGATGAAAGATTTAGTCTCTCTCCTTCTCTCCCCACCTCGTATGTCCTCCTCCCCCTCTTTCCTTCCCTATCTGTACCTGCAACACTGCCTTTAAAATAAATGAGGATACATTTTTTTAAAAGACAGTTTTGTAGAAATATCAGAAGAGTGAGCTCTTCAAAGAGGAAGGGCTGCACAAACACAAAAACTCACACCTATGGAATACTTGCTTTTAAACAAACTCATCACAATTACTCCTTTGGGTGAAGAGAGAAAGGATATCTTTGTTTTTTTTTTAAGATTTATTTATTTATTATTGGAAAGTCAGACATACAGGCGGAGGACAGAGAGGAAGATCTTCCACCCATTGATTCACTTCCCATGTAGTCACAAAGGCAGAGCTGACTGATCTGAAGCCAGGAACCCAGAGCCTCTCCCAGGTCTCCCAAGCAGGTGCAGGGTTCTAAGGTTTTGGGATGTTTTTGACTGCTTTCCTAGGGTCTAAGCAAAGAGCTGGATGTGAAGTGGGGCTGCTGGGATTAGAACCAGTGCCCATATGGGATCCTGGTGCATGCAAGGTGAGGGCTTGAGCTGCTAGGCTAACATACTGGGCATAATAAATGATATGTTTATAACAGTGATATCTATGCTAAAAGCATACAATATTATTACTACCTGCACTTTTAGTGTTTCCTAGATTACACTACAAAGTAAACATATCAGAAAAACTGAACACCATTCAGATACATATTAGGAGAATGACTCAATTGTAATCTATAAAAACTAGTTATGAAAATTAATAGGTAAGATTTAAATGTTAAAAAGTAAGCATTTCAAGATGGTCATGTATTGTGCTCCTTAGAAAAATATTTCTAGTTATTGTAGAAATTTGAGCTGCATAGCACATATATTGCTTGACTCATTCTTATTTTCAAAACTACACATACCTATAACCAAAATAATACTAGTATGTTAAAGTAATTAAGCACTGTATTTCAGGCAACACTCTGTATAATTACCCAATTGTTAACTAGTCCTCATAAGAGTCCTGTCAAGTAGGCATTAGGTACTTTTGTGCAACAAATGGAGGTAATGAGCCATTCACAATCAGTTGTTGCAGCCAAGCACTGTCTATATTTCCTACACTGTAGTGCATTTTGTTATACTAACTAGTAGTTTTGCTCACCCATAAGTTTAATCTTCAGAAGCCTGTTGAAGAGGTTACTTTGCTGGCCATTATAAGTTGTAGGTCTACACTGGTTTGATTTTGTATTTGTGGATCTATCTTCCAATGAGGGAGTTAACAGATGATATGTTATAAATTTGCATGCATTTACCATCTTGTGTATGAATGATACCATAAAAAACTAACAGAGGTTAATGAACCAGGAGCATTAAGGCCATGGTAGCTATTTTGAATAACACAGCCTGGGTAGAATTCATCAAGTCTTTTTTTTTAATTTATTGTATTTGAAAGACAGATGTACAGAGAGGAGAGACAGAGAAGATCATCTTCCCTCCAATGATTCACTCCCTAAGTGGCCACAACAGTCGGTGCTGTGAAGATCCGAAGCCAGGAGCCAGGAACATGTTTCTGGGTCTACCATGAGGGTGCAGGGTGCCAAGGCTTTGGGCCGTTCTCGTCTGCTTTTCAAGGCCATAAGCAAGGAGCTGGATGGCAAGTGGAGCTGCTAGGATTAGAACCAGCGCCCATGTGGGATCCTGGCATGTTCAAGGTGAGGGCCTTAACCATTACGCTATCACGCCAGGCCTGAATTCATCTAGTCTTAAAGAGAGTCAGAAAATTAGCTTTAGGATGATTGTGGATGGATTCAGAAGACAGCAGTGCAATTTTTTATGCAATTGATATCTTTTGTATATGAGTCAGGATGTTGGAGGCTTCATCTTGCATAGTATATTAAAAGAACATAGTGTCTTCACAATGCCTGGAATAGGGAAGACATGAAGGGGGCCGAGGAGGTGATGCTGATGTGGGCCAGGAGAGGCACTAAGGCTGTTGTATGAATGTCATGGTCACTCTTCACGAACTGAGAAGTTTTTGGAGACTTTTGAAGACAGATCTGATGAGCTTTTGAAAAAATGAAAAAAATTTTCTAAGTATTTGTACAGAAGGTAAAAAGTGAGGCCACAATGAAAATGAGCCTCTCAGATTTGCTCTCTACTTCAGAGAGCAGAGTTCCCAATGGCACCAGTTGCTGTCTCCTGAACTCCATCAGCACATGTTCTGGTGAACTTGTCCAATCAACTCAGTTCAGCGGCGTGCATGGAAGAGCTCAAAAGAAATGGATTTGGGAATAAAATAGAAGGTGTGAAGAGTCTTCTAAGAAAGTATCCTATGTAATGTGACTGGCCTTCATATATGTGTGTGAGTATAATTGGGTGCTGACAGACATGAAACAGGTGTGCTTGAATGGAAAACTATGTCCAAACCATTAAAAGTAGTAATCTGGGGAGAGAAAAGTGGAAATGTAGGGGAGGCCTAAGGTAAGACTATATTTTGCATTTTTATCTATGTGTTTTTGATAGTAAGCTAAGATTACCTTTATAGTGGTACATAAAGTAGATAAAATACCCATTTTAATGAAATAAAAATATTTCTATACAGACTTAGTATACACAAAATGTGTATTATGAACAAAATGCATGAAGTTTAGTCCATCAATAGATTCATCCTTGAATTACATTTTCCAAGGACACTTCATATCCCCTCATAGGTAGCAATGTAAGGTAGATGTTCTCTCTGGAATCTAAAGATACCCAAATCTTTTTGGTGATCACTCATGTCATGATGTGGACATACATGGAGTCTCCTGACTCTCCTATCCACTCTGGAGCACAATGGGTCTTCCTCCTGCTTAATTTGACCTCCCTCACAAATACTAGAGAGCCAGTGAGCACAAGCCCCTCCCTTATATAGAACCGTGTGCACTGCTAAGATACATTCATAGAATGATGTCAAAAACATTCCAAGGGGAAGCCATCAAAATTGTATTTCACCCTTTCCTTCTCCTTGGCAGACACTTGTTTGCAGAGACAGCAGTAGCCCTAACTCTATCCGGGACCTCCAGTTCATGGGGAGTGACCATGACATTCATACAACAGGTCCAGTTGCATCAGACTCAGCTCTATATAGCCCCCCAATTTCTATTGGGTTCCCCGAACTTGAGCAAACACTTAGCAGCTGCATTTCTCTGATCTCCTCCTGAGATCCTCTTACTCTCCTGAAATTCTGCATCTGTACTATTATTGTTGCAGAGCCATTGGGTGTTGATTCACAAACTTTCCATTCTTTGAAATTCAGAAGTAACAAATTCATCTACTCGAATATCTTCAAATGATTGTTGTATACTAACTTTGTCAACCTAAATAGAATCTTGCGAAATTACTCTTACTTTTCTTCATGAGATCACAGAAACAACTGATGACTCAAAGCCTGAATCTGAAGAGGAATCTTAGATACAATATTCTAAAAAGAATATCCAAAAACAGAAACTAAGAAATGCTATGATAGAATTAAAACATTTTCACACTATAGGCTAGGCTTTTTTAGTAATAAAAAGTGATACATTGAGTTTATAGAAAAATCTAATCCCTAATGATTTCAGTGCCACCTAATACCTTTTATTTATTGAATCCAGTGCATTTTGTAGCCCTTTAATTGCTTGAAAAGGCTATAGATTCCCAAATATGTTTCTTTTCTTTCTAAAATCTTTTTATTATCTAGTTCCAATCAATTAATAATCTCCAGATTCTCCTCTGAATTGACAAGTATTGCTTTATATTCTTTGCATGGGCTTTTCTTCCTAATTTTAGGTTTATTTTATTTTATTGGACAGGTAGATGTACAGACAGAGGAAAGATAGGGAGAAAGATCTTCATCTGCTGGTTCACTCCCCAAGTGGCTGCAATGACTGGAACTGAACCAATACCAAGCAAGGAGCCAAGAGATTTTTCTGTTCTCCTACAGGATTGCAGGGTCCCAAGGCTTTTGGCCATCCTCCTCTCCTTTCGCAGGCCACAAAGAGGCAACAAGCAGACCACAAACAGGGAGGTGGATGGGAAATGGATTAGCTGGTACATGAATTGGTTCCCATACATGATCCAGGTGCTTAGAGGTGGAAAATCAACCAATTAAGCCATCACACTGGGGCATTTTCTAATTTTTTTCATGTTAAAACTTTTAAAAATTTTACTTCTCTTTATTATTATCATCATAATTTTATGATATGATTCCATAGGCCCTGGGGTTTCCCTTACTCCTTCCCAATCCCCTCTTCCCTGAGTTCCCTTATATTATAGCTCTTCATAAACAGTGCTATGTCCATCATTGCAGGCAAAGACAATGGCAGAGAATCCAGCATCCTATTGTCAAGATACAGTTAACAGTTTCATTGGGAGTTCATCTTTGGTCTGGATGCAGAGATGCATACTTCATTATATCCTTGCATCTGGATATGACAGTCTCCCTTACACAGTTACAATACATTCCCTTAAGTGAAACACCACAATTTTGTAATTTTAAGTGTCAAATACTTCAGGCAGTCTAATGGATTGGACATCTTCTGTGTGAAGCATTACTCTGGGTACACTACACAGAACTGGCTTTATGAAGTAAGCAGTCAATATCAGCCTTACAAGAGTTCTGTCTTTACTGCACATCCTCTGGATGAGTCCATCTGGTCTAATGAATGGCTTATGAGTCCATGTCTTTCTGTAGCCCAAATGCTTCTACGGATTACGGTTCTTCTTAAATCATAGGTTCTTTACTAGTCTCACCTGGGAATCCTGTGGTCTTCCATCCATTTCCTTATTCAACATATACATGGGCTATGATGGTGAGCAAAATGAAACCAAGAATCTGCTCTCACAGAATATGGCAAACATTGGATAACCATACAATAGTCTAATATTAAATGCCAAGAAGCAATCATATACGTACAATTTTGGAGATTTGTGGAAAAGTAGTTGTTAGCTGTTACCAAAAAAATTAGCATTTGTGGAATACAGAATAAAATATTTAAGTGGTAAAATCAAAATACTAGAGAATAATATTCTAGATGAAAAGGACTTTCTTATTCACACACCAAAAAGAGCATCAGCAAAGCTATAATGGGCTGTGCAAAGGGGAAAATGACAAGTTATATCACAGAGACAAACATGGACAGGTGACCAAATGTTTGTAGTTTGTTCTAAAAAGATGGGAGAAACCATTAAATGTTATAGCTTAGGGATGACATTATTTAAGATTTTCCCTTTTTCCAACAGGGTATTGGTTACGTAGGAACATGGTTTAAAATGACTAAATGAAGGAAAAACTAGTTAAGTCACCTATATGGATTTCTACTGATCTGGAATTGTGTTAACCTGTTACTGAAGACCAACTAAAAGATGATTATTTAGACAAGTTTGACAGTGGCAGATGAATAAAAAGTGGTCACATTTATTATAGAACTGCCAGGAATTCTCAGGATGGCTATGGGAGACCCTGAAGAAAAAAGAGCCGAGGGTATCTCTAGGGCTTACTTTTCATAATTCATTGTAATAACAAATTATTGTATTGCTTATTGAAGTGAAAAAGACTGACAGGAAAACCAACTGGGAATGAGTTGGATTGATTCAGTTTTTGGTTTTGAACTCCTCATGTTTAAGATACTTTGTAGATTTCCAGAAAGAATCATGTCTATGGACAAACCACCCTGAACGCACCCAATCTCATTAGAAAGAATCACCATGTAGGCATTAGAAAAGATGGAATCTGGAACAAAAGAGGAAAGTAGAATCTGAAGCTATCCATTTGGGTGTCACCAACACTGGATGAGATCACAGGAGAAGAACATAAATACAAAGGAGAAGGGTCTTGAAGAGCGATTTCAAGGAACACAAACATCTATATTTCAAGTCTTTTAAAAGTTGTCTCTGTTTTTTGGACATCAGAGAGTGGAAGCAGAGCGGTAAAGACAAGAGATCAAGACAAAGGGAGCTCCCACTCACTGGTTCACTTTCTAAATGCATGCAATGGGATCAAGTCTAAACCAGGGACTCAATTCATGTGTGTGGCAAGAACACAGTTAATCCATTATGGCTGCCTCCGGATCTACAAATTCATGTTAGCACCACAGCCTGGACTTGACTCCAGACACACTGATGTTTCAACTATTGAGCTTAATGTCTACTCCATGAAATCATTTTACATGCCAATGACCCCACTGCAATGATTACTTTTCATTTATTACTAAATATTACTAAATATATTACTAAATATTTATATATGTTCATATAATGATTACCTTATCCACTTCCTATTGCAAGTTTCTTATTCCAATTACATTTTTCTCCTAACAGTGGAATTAAGACAGTGTTCTTTTTTTTTATTGTTATTAACATTGTATTATGTGATACAGTTTTATAGGCACTGGGGATTCCCCCCACCCCTCCCATACCCCTCCCCCCATGGTGGATTCCTCCACCTTGCTGCATAACCACAGTTCAAGTTCAGTTGAGATTCCTTCCTTGTAAGCATATATCTAGCATAAAGTCCAGCGTCTTATTGTCCAGATAAGTTCAGTGGCCTCTTGGGGAGACCTTCTCTGGTCTGGACAGTGTTCTTTAAAAGCCTTTCATTCACTTTATCCCATATAATTTTTTCATTTCTTCAGGGCCTGGTAACACTACAATTCTTTTAATGCACCTCCTTATAGGCATTTTCATTACCATTTTTTAAATTGCTGTAACATTGCCACAAACTTGGTTTAAAACAATAGTTTCTTTTTCCAGTCAGTTTTGTAGGGCAGATAACTGGCAGGTTGTACAATTTCTCTGCTTTGGGTCTCAAAAGCAAAAAATCAGGTATTGGACAGGCTGGGTTCTTATCTACCGATCAAACAGACAATCCACTCCCAAACTTACTCCCACAGTTGGAAGAATTCTTTATTTGCAGTGGCAGGACTGAGGTTATAGTTTTCTTGATAGTTATTGGGGAGGGTGGATTGGCTCTTGGTGTTTTCCCACATGTAGTCCAATCTTTCTTCATTAAATCTCTAAATGCTTCAAGTCTGACTTCCTCCAATGCTACCAATTAGAAAAAATTATGTCTTGATAAGGCTCATGTCATTGATCAACACCATGTGATACTCTTTTAAAAATATATTCATTTTTATTGGAAAGGTGGATATGCAGAGAGGAGGAGAGAGAGACGAAGATCTTCCATTCAATGGTCTACTCCCCAAGTGGCTACGAAGGCTGGAGCTGAGCCAATCTTAAGGCAGGAGCCAGGAACTTCCTCCAGGTCTCCCATGTAGGTGCAGGGTGCCAAGGCTTTGGGCTGTCCTCGACTGCTTTCCCAGGCCACAAGCAGGGAGCTGCATAGCAGGTGGAGCTGCCGGGATTAGAACTGGTGCCCATATGGGATCCGTGCATTCAAGGTGAGGACTTTAACCCCTATGCTATCGCGCCGGGCCCCATATGATACTCTTGAATGAATTAATTTAGCTGCATCTGTAGGATTCATTTTTTTTTTCTGATAGTGCAACATACTTGTAGGAATAAAAGCAGAAATGATATCATTGGGTGGAGATAGAAGTGGAGGTGGAGTTTGTGGAAACTTTGAGATCATTGTCACACAGGAATTTTAGCCAATCTACTAGCGGTTGGTGCTGTGGTACAGTGCGTGACAACACTGCCTGTTGCCTGTTCCATCAGCAGCACATGTGAGCAGCAGTTCAAGTCCCAGCTGCCACTTCCTGACAAACTCCTTGCTGATGTTCCTGAGAAGGCAGCTGGAGTTGGCCCAGGTACTTGGACCCCTCTGCCCAGTGGGGGCTCAGAGGAAGCTCCTGGCTCCTGACTCTGCACTGGTCCAGCTCTGGTCCTTGTAGGATTTTGGGGAGCAGAGCAGTGAAAGGAAGATCTCTTTCTCCCCTTTCTTCCTCCCTCTCTCTTTCTCTCGCTCTCTTCCCTCTCCTCTCTCTGTGAATGTGCGTCTCCAGCCCAGAGCTATCCCTTTCAAATAAGTTTAAAAATTCTTTCAGTATTTTATACATGCCCATTTGAATCTCTCAGCTAAACTAAGAAATTATTGACAGTGGCTGCTTCTTGTTTAGGGCATTATCATTGGTGCTGCATTCTTGTATTATTTCTCTCTCCTCTCTCATTTTTCTGCTGACAAGGGTTGATTGTTCATGTCCCTTCCCAACTTCTGCTCTACAGGCCATCATTATGGTAGCTTCAAATTGCTCAATAGGATTTTATTGTTATTATTTAAATTACTATTTTGTGAAAGATTATTTATTGCAAACATTACAGATCAAGGAAAACTGAACTTCCATTCATTGGTCCACTATATGGTGGCAACAGCTTGGGACCCTTCCCGGGACACCCACATGAGTGGAAGGAGGATAAGCCCTTGAGTCATCATCCATTACTTTCCTAGACATATTAGTGAGGTGTTGAATGGGACATGGAGTAGCTAGGCTCAAATGGGACCCCTTTTGAGAAGCAGTATTATAAGGGTTGCCAACATTGCAGGCTGTGCCACAACCCCACCAGCTATTAACACAATTGATTATTTGGAGATCCAATTATGAAGCATTTACCATCATTCTATTGTAAATAACCTTTTCAGTAGTTTCACATGTTACTTGGTGGAATACTCAACCCAATAGCTTTCCCTGGACACCTTATTCCCTCATTTTATGAGGTCAGCTAGCCCACCACTCACCAGCTTTAACAGAAGAGGCACTTAGTGCAAATGTGGCCAACTTCATGCTTCTCTAAGCTTTGACTCTTGAGGTTGGTATTGTATGTAGCATTACTATATAAGCAGCCTGCAATTCAGGTGCTCAATTTGCCTGTCTGTGACTCCATTTCTGATCCAGATGCTTGCTAACAGCATGGGAAAACTGTAGGAGACGGTCCAAATACTTTGGCCCCTATATCTACATAGGAGTACCAAGCTAAACTTTTGGCTTCAGCCTCGCCTGTCCCGGCTCAAATATTTGAGTTTCTACCATCCAAGGGAGACCTGAATGGAGTTCTTACTTCCTGGTTTCAGCCTGGTCCAGGTGTTGTAGCCATTTGGGGAATAACTGGTAAATGGAAGATTTTATGTGTACTTGCCACTCTGCCTTTGGGATAAAGGGATAACTCTTAAAGAAAGGAAAATATAACACATACAATAACAATTTAAGATTTATGCATTATTAATAATGTACTTTTTCTAATTTCAAAGTGACCTATTTTTAACACAATCCAATATTAACTCACAAACTAATAGTCTACATGTAATTATCTACAGCTATTCCAGTGGTTAATTTCTTTAAAGTTATGCTTATTAGCTATCTTTTTCTTGATCATCATGCATTGTATTATATGATGCTCTATGCATTTTTGGAAAGCTGATTTCCAATGGCAATGTAACATTACACTCCACTGAAAAAGATCATATTCATTATTTGACCCCTTTAAATCTACTAGAAGTTTATTAAGTCATTAAAAAATATAGTACATGAATATGCAGTAATGCATAACTAAATCAAAATTTCACAATTAACTTCATATTACCCAGAACTTGACTGGGTGCTTTTTACCAATTCCCTTAATAAAGTAGTAATGGGGCCAACATTATGGGGTGAGGTTGGCACCTGTTCAAATTTAGCTGCTATTTTTTTTTAGGTTTATTTATTTTTATTAAAAAGGCAGATAAGATTTACAGAAGGAAAGATCTTCCATCCGTTGGTTTATTCCCCAAATGACTGCATTGGCCGGGGCTGAGCCTATGCAAAGCCAGGAGCCAGGAGCTTCTTCTGGGTCTCCCACATAGGTGCAGGGTACGAAGGCATTGGGTCATCCTCTACTACTTTCCTAGGCCATAAACAGGCAGCTGTATGGGAAGTGGAGCAGTCAGGACACAAACAGGCACCCACATAACATCCTGATTCTTGCAAGGTGATGATTTAGCCAACTGAGCCATCATGCTGGGCCCTAACTGTCTCGATGCTGCTCCACCTGTCTTCTAATAAACCTGGGAATGCAGTGGAGGATGGTCCAAGTGTTTGGGCACTTGTACCCATGTGGGAGACCTGGAAAAAAACTCCTGGTTCCTCGTTTCAGGAACTGCTCTGACCATTGCAGTTGAGGAGTGTATCAGCAGGTATAGGAAGTCTTTTCTGTGAATAATTCTTTGGCATAAATAAATACATCTTTAAAATACATGCAGTAACAGTCTGAGGAAAAGGTCCAGAAAATTTATCATAAAAAAAATGAAAATGGTTTAGTGCTGAGAACTTAGCATTTTGATTTCCATATCTTCTAAAAGCCTAAATATATATATATTTGCTGAGAGGAAATTGTACACTTAACATCAATGTGGGAAACAGAGATGTAACCTCTACTTGCTACTGCAGGAAACAGAATAAGGTCATCGTCACAGTAGCAATGTCACCTAGAGAAAGCACTCCATGCAGGAAGAGATGACTCACAGAAAATATAATTTTGCTCACAAAGAAAACAAAATGAAATGCAATACAACATGTGCAGGCATTCCTATTCCTCTACTGGTGGGCTTTTAAAATGACAATAGGAAATGCAATGTAGCATTTATCAGTTCGGGGACAAATTCTTAGGGAAAAAAAAATATTGAAGGCCTAGACAAATTTCTGCAAACTTCAGTATTGTTAGAATTGAGGCAGACAATTCAAATTGTATATGGCATGCAACCATAATGTTCTCTCTTGTAAGCTGTCCCCTGCCTATTTGTTTGTTTTTTAAACAGCTGTCGACTTGTTCTGAATCATCAATTCTGGTAGTTCAGGACTAATTCTCACCATTATCACTGGCAGAACATGATGGTCCAAAAGCCAGAATGAATAAAAGCATTGCAAGAAAGAAAAAAACTGAGGAGAATGGAGAAGAACCTCCTGTATAAAAGCTAATCCCTGAAGAACAGCATATTTAGAAACTGTCTGCAGATAATTACATTCAGGTAACTCGATTTGAAAATGCCAGGTTCACACAATGGTTCATTTAATTCCATCTGGTGTGCAATAATACATTCCGTAATGGACACATTGATTTAAATGGGGAAAAAAATTACCTAACAAAAACTCACATTCCCTTGGCAATTACAAAATATTACATCAAAAATTAGAATCTCAACAAGATCCTGTAAGGCTTCATCTATAAAAAAAGAAAATTAACGTAATGAGCTTTATCCCTCTCTGCGTAAATCCCTTCTTAGTGATGTTCTAGCGTCTTAGTGAGGAAACTACATTAATATGATGGATTGGGTCAGGACTTAAGATATCTAAGATTTATTCTTAATCTGTTTTCTTTTTCCATTCTAAGTCACTAAGTATATGCAAAAGCATTGTGGAGGAACTATTCAGCTTTTGGATTGGTGCCTTCTGTCATTGGGATAGGAATGGTGACAAATCATACTAGTGCTGAGCCAGTCCACTGTTGGTCTCTCCTTTCATGTCATTAATATGACCAGGTAACTTCAATTTCCACAATTATGAGTCATCTAGGACTCCAAGCACTTTGGTGAATGATTTGGAAAAGATACACATTTGTTCCTAAAAGACACGAATCCTAAAATAAAAGACATGGACTCTAATAACAGTGATTTTTTTTTTGTCTTAAAACTCTACACATAAACTCTTCATTTGAATTCTCTCCTGTTACAGAAGAGGGATACATATGCACTTCCTTGTTTCTGTGATTTTTCACTTTTTGGATATCAATTTCTCCCTTACTTCAAAAAGATAAATCTGCAGGTTTTCCTCAAAGACTTGCTGAAATGTAACAAAGTAGATGAAACCTGCTAAAACTGTAGAAAAAGCTTTTTCCTTGTTTATTGTTTTCCTGCCATTGTAATTATTTTTTTGCAAACTAAAACTGACCTACAAAATTTGTTCTGCCTCGCTCTCTGGAGGGTCCTGGAATAACTAGATTCTTCTTATCACACATAGCAGAAAACTTAAAAAATATATTTGTGTGTATGTGTATAATATATACATATATTATGTGTGTATAGTATACTTATCTGAAAGGCATATTTTAGAGAGAAGGGGAAGATGGATAAAGAGAAGTCTTTCGTCCTTTGATTCACTCCCACACAGCTGCAATAGCTGGAGCTGAGCCAATCCAAAACGGGGAGCTTCTTCCACATCTTCCATACGAGTTCAGGGGCCCAAGAACTTGAGCCATCCTCCACTACTTCCCCAAGCCATAGCAAAGAGCTCAATCAGAAGTGGAGCAGCTGATGGGACACAAACTGGTGTCCATATGGAATCCTGGCATCCCGGGTCAAGCATTAGCTTCTATGCACCATACCAGCCTCCAAAATGTTCTGTAAGTCTCCTCAACAAGGACTAAGGTCTTACTTCTATTGATGTAGATTTCTTTTGATTTAATACAGTTCAGTTAATTTGATTAATATAAAACATCTTTACTTACCAGGGAGTATGTGGGTGTTTTATCTCATTTCTGTTATCAAAATGTGTTCCTCTAATGACTTCCTGGTGTCACAATCTAAACTAAATATAAAGAGCGGCTCTGGGAACAGGAAATGATTGCTAAGTCAAACATCTCCACACATTTATAGAGGAGAGTACTATTAGTGCTTTCCAGGGTAGCAAGAAGATAGCTTATTCATTCATTTCAGTAAATATTTCATAAGTTCCTACAATGTGTGAGGTACAACCTCAGCACTTAGAATTCAACCAGGATCAAAACAAAGGTTACTGTGGAGAGAAATGAGACGGAGAGGGGGAAGTGTCTCATGCAGAGAATGACATACAACAATGAAGCATAATCAGTATGAAAGGTGCATTTCATGTCAGATAGTGATAATTACTATGAGAGTATGAGAGAAGCTTAAGGGAAAATTAGACGCAATCAAAATTAGGGTACAGATTGGGAGAAGATGAAATAGAGGAATGTTGACCAAAGGGTAAGAATTCATTTATGATTCTGGGATCCAGTATACATCATGAACATTATAATTAATAGTATGATAAAATATTTTTAAATTTCTAAGACATTATATCTTAAATGTTCTCATCTCACTCTGCCCACCACAAAAACAATAACACGGTGGTGGTAAGTGAGTTAACTATTTTGATTGTGCTAATCATTCTAAAGCATACGTATGTGTCAAACCACATGGTACACTTAAATGTACATAATGTTATCAATTGTACCTTAGTAAAATTGAACAACAATGTAAAGGCAAACAGGGACACGGTTGCATTACTTGATAAGATAATTGAGTTACCAAGAAGAAGATAAACTTTACGGCAGCAATGATAGAGGTAATTGGATTAGAAAAAGCTAAATTTTAGAGAAACAACTTTTCTGAGATTGCGATGACCAGCGCGGAAGCCTGTGCTTGCAGTTCAGTGATCCAGAAGGGGACTGATTAGGAATTGAAATGTGAATGGGGGCAGGGAAACCTTATGACAGTGAGTCATGAACACTGGGAAAATGTGGGCTTTTATTTTTACAAAATTGTTCCAAGACAAAATCCTGTGTGGTGGCTGAGTGCAAGTCACACTGCAAGGCAGGTAGACCTTAATCACATCATAGCTGCTGATGTACAAGGCAGATGTTCACAGCTGGTGCATCAGGCGAAAAAGCCATCCCAATCACTGTTTAATGAACAATCTGCAGTAGGGATTCTAAACCAACTCACTTGCTAAAACCTTTTTATTTATAGGCATTTGGGCATATTGATATTATTTCTTTGGAAGGCAAAATAGAAAAAGAAGAAGATCTTTCATCTGTCCACTAACTCCACAATGGCACAGTGGATAGGGCTGGATAAGGATACTGCAATCCTAGGAGCCAGGAATTCCATCCTGGATTCCGGTGTGGATGGAAAGGAGCCAAGCACTTGGGCCATCTTCCACTGCTTTCTCGTTAGCAGGAAGCTGGATTGGAAGTAGAGCCACTCAGATATGGACCGACATTCCGTAGATGAGGCATCACAGGCAGTGGCTTAATATGCTGCACCATAGTGCTGGCTCCAGGAACACAGCAGCATAACCCGTTGGCTAAAACACTCCCTGAGGGCCCAGTACAATGGTGCAGTGGTTTAGGTCCTTGCCTTACATGCCCTGAATCCCATATGGGCACCGGTTCTAATCCCGGCAGCCCCGCTTCCCATCCAGCTCCCTGCCTGTGGCCTGGGAAAGCAGTCGAGGCCAGCCCAAAGCCCAAAGCTTTGGGACCCTGCACCCACATGGAGACCTGGAAGAGGCTCCTGCCTTCGGATTGGCTAAGCTCCAGCCGTTGTGGCCACCTGGGCAGTGAATCATTGAACAGAAGATTTTCCTCTCTGTATCTCCTCTCTGTATATCCACCTTTCCAATAAAAATAAATCTTAAAAAAAAAAGAACACCTCCCTGAATTTTTTTCTTAATTGTTGTTTCAGATTGTTCACTGCTACTATTTAGAATGATATTTTTATACAGATTTCTTATCTATAGCTTTGATGAATTCAGCCCTAGCAGTGGTGTTTTTTTTCAAAACTTTTTATAAGATCACAATGTCTACCAATAAAGATGATCTTAATTTTTCCTTTCTGATTTATATGTTTTGATTAGAATTTTTCTTCCCTAATTACTCTGGCTTGAGATTCTACATTGTCTTCTTTGCCTTGGTTTGATTTTAGTCTTTTACCACTACGATGTCAACTTTGGGATTTTATATATGGCTCTTACAAAATGCTGAGGAAGTCCTCTTCTACTTTATTGTATCTTTCAAGATACTTCATATTTAATTTGCCAATATTTTGTTAAGAACTGGGCATATGTATTCATAAGGGATATTAATGTGTAGTTTACTTTTAGTAGTGTTTGCTGGTCTCTTTTTATAATCTTAATTTTAGAAAATTGCTGAAAAATGAGTGGATTGCACATTTTTCACAGTACAGATTTAGAAGTATAGGGGTTTCTCCCTCTCCTCACCCCCACCATGTTCTCCATTATTTTTTCCCAAAGTATTATAATAGCATATTCAGTCACTTCAAAGGAGCAAACTGCAAACAAAACAATGGAAAGCAAAGCAACAAGCTTAACTTTCTGTTACACAAATGGCGCCATGACATACACTTGCTGGAACTTGAGAAACTCAATCTGGTTTTGGTTTGATGTCTTGGTTTTTTTCTTGGCATAACAGCTTTGCAGCTTCAAAAACACATTCTATTCCTTGAATTTAATGTTGCATACTTGTTTAATACGAATAGTTAATATAAAACAGTTTTTAGATTAATTCATCCTAAGCTTGTAAATCTGTTGGAATATGTGTATTATAGATGCAAAATCTCTGATTTATTTCTTCTGGTTAATAAACTCAGTTATACATCACAAGAAAAACCTAAAGCTATTTGTAAGAATGAGTTACAGGTTCTCCTATAGACCCCTACAAGAAGATAATTTTCCTTGTGGATGTACGGATAAGGTACAGTCTTTGTTTTGTTGAGGGTCAATGGCTGTGAGAAGGGGAGGGTGATTGTTAACTCACGCTATTTTGCAAAAGAGCCATTTGAAATGAGACTGCTGAAGGAGAGAAGAGTCGCAGCAATACATGGACAGCGCTCTGCTTCATTATGTCCTTTTGGAAACACAGGAAGGATACCCAGATCAGAGGCCTTCGGGATTTATGGCATTTGAGGGACATCAGTATCTTATTTCCTGTAGACACGTTTCCTATTTTCCAGTTTCTAAATAGACTTACATGACTCAACAGTGACAGAGACAGAGGACTTTAGGACAAAAATTTTAACTTTCTCAAGAAATGATCAACTGTAGCATATCTTAATGACTAAGCATAAGTCTTATACTTGAATTTAAAGATTCTTTTTATTGGAAAGGCAGATTTACAGAGAGAGAGAAGGAGAGACAGAAAAGATCTCCCATCCATTGGTTCACTCCCCAAATAGCCACAATGGCCAGAGCTGAGCTGCACCAAAGCCAGGAACTTCTTCCAGGTCTGCAACATGGGTGCAGGGTCCCAAGGCTTTGGGCTGTCCTCTGCTGCCTTCCCAGGCCACAAGCAGGGAGCTGGATGAGAAGTGGAGCAGTTAGGACATGAACCAGCACCCGGCGTTTGCAAGGCAGATTTAACCACGAGGCTATGGTGCCAGGCCCCAGAGTAAGAGTTAAAAAAAAAACAGAAAGAAAACTTCAGTTAAACCTGATAGATTTTTGTCTTTGGTATGTATTCTTTTATATAAACTATTAGTGAAAATCCCATGCCTTTCTATACACGTGGGGCTTTCAATGCATATTTAAGTATGAACCGGGCCCTGATTAAGATACAGAAACGGGCTGTGAACTAATGGAAACACTTCTTGTCTTGTCTTGCTTTTGTATTATCTTCATCAAAATTCCAATTAACAACATGAGAATGCAGTCTGACTGTTTTAGTCCACTTTGAGTACCTTTGGTTTAAGCGGTTTGGGAGAATGAATATTTTTAACATGAAATAGAAGCAGGATTGCTTGAAGAGTAATTTCAGGTAAAGTTTAAAGAGCATACTTCCTCAACAAATCTGAACTTTATTTCCCCACATTCAGGCATTTACAATTAATCAGAAATTGATGTTCTTTTTTGTCTTAAGCTTGTACCTCTTAGTTCACTTGATTGCTTCACTGTGCTAATGAGATCAAGGTCAAAAGTTTTTGTCCCCCTAAGAAATAGCTATGCCTGAAGGAAATTTGGTTTAGAGGCTTTAAAATACAATGCAATTTTCAGCCTGATACTTGCATGTAAGGCAATGTAAATTCACCACCTTGGCATATAACAAAAGTCTGCATTAATTTACATTCATATTAACAATCCAGTGACTTCTACACACACACTTACAACATATGGATATTCCACATGGCCTTTAATTGCCTTTAAGCCAAGACCTATGGTTGAACTTTGCTGGACAAAGTGAATGAATGAATCAGAGAAGAAGGAAGAACAAACGAAAGAAGAAATGATGAATTTACATTTTTCTCCCAGGATAATTCAGTGATAATGCAAGCAGCAGATATGCATAAAGATGTACATTTTTATACCACCTAAAGAAAATTAAACTCACATTCCTACAGTAACCAACTTAGTTTTCTTTTCAACTAAAACTTCTTGAAGTGCCTTCAATTTCCACTCGTTTACTTTTCAACCTTTTGTTTTGCTTTTTACCTCCATAACTTAATCACAATATTTCAAAGATTGACAATGACCTTCAAATTATAAAATGCATACTTCAGTGTTGACTTTAAACACTGTACAGCCAGAACTTTGTTGATTATTCATTTCTCCTAAAATCACTCCTTTCCTACTCACCCACTTACATATCTGCCTATTTCTTGGTCTATCCCAAATGTGCATATGCCAATAATCAACTACACAAGGTTGATATTTCTGCATCCTCAATTCTAGGCTAATTCTTTCCCACACATTCTCCTATTGGGTAATCTTAAGTAAAACCATCTCCTGATAGGTTTTATAAAATAGTAATCACTTCTGAATTTTATAATATTCCTGTGAGCTCCAGCCTGTTACTCAAAAATGTACACACAGATGTCTGAAAAGTTAGCCCTGAGCACTGAGACAACACTGTCCTAACAAACTACCAGGAAGAGTATTACGTCTTAAGTCATTCCATTGGCTTCAGGAAATATCTGAAGATCAACGGAGGCAGCAGTCTTGTCACCTGAGAAAGGCTGACTTCCCCACACTGACTTTACATGACATGCCTGTGTCCAGCAGTCCTAAATTACTGCTTTATGTATATTGCCCAGTTTGGATTGGTTCCCTACCTTGAAAACCCAACCTTAAACTTCTGGATTCCAGATCCCAAATGTTAATAAACACCTTACTTCTCAATTCCCGAGTTTGAGTTCCTTAGACTCAAGGTAGCATGTTTTAACGCCCCAAGCCTCACTGCATCAACATGTTCCTGTGGGAGCCTGGGGAGTTGCACAACTCCAGCTATGCTTTATTTGTATGCGTTTTACAAACTTCCACATACACCTGTCCATCTTACAGTGTTGTCTAACATCATAAATTCATTTGGTTTTATAAACCAAAAGCTCATAGTTCCCTCTCATAGATTTGATCATATTTTGTTTGACCTCTCCTGTAAATATTAACTGGATAATAAACAAAGCAGATAGTTCACAGACAATTTACAGTGGCTCATGCTCCTCACTTCAGTGCGGTCCCTGGGGATGTCAGCTGGGCGCCATGTACCTTAGGGAGGCACTGAGCACATATAATCTCTGCAGGATGCTCATAAACAATTTAAAGTACATCTGTTTTATTATTGTTACATCACAACTTTGATTTTTAAAATGTTGGTCCCAGCATGGGGGATAGGACATATGCCTCTTCTCCATACTTACATTGCCCATACTTATTAAGCTATTAATCCCACTGGTACTCCTATTGGAAGAAATTGTCATTTGCTTCTGTCAAACTCTAATACCAAAAACTAGTGCCTTATTCCGGATCTGGTAGACCTTTTACATCTTACGGAAGAAAAGTATAAGCACCTCAGGATTCCCTCGCAGCACACATAGTGTGCAGTTTCTTTCATGTATGCATTTTGTGTGCATGTGTCATGCCCTTTTATAGGAACTGAGGAAGCATTAGTGAACTCAAAAGAAAGCATCCCTGCTTTTGAAAGAGCAGACAACGCACTGTGTGTGTGGAGGGAGGGAGCCATCAAATAAGTAAAGGCAGACAAAAAATAAATATTGGCAAGGACGTGGAGAGAGCAGTGGGATTTGCTGAATAGTATTGGTAAGAATGCAGATTTATATAGATATTATAGAAAATGTTATTTAAGGTCCTCAAACCTTAAATAAACTAAGAAATTATCTGGTTATCCAATTAGTTTCTATAAATTCAAAAGAAGTAAAATCAGTGTCATGGTTCTGTCACCATGACTTAGTAGCTTAAGCCTCCACCTTCCGTTTTGCACCCTTTTGAGTCCTGTCTGCTCCACTTCATTTTTGTTTAGGATTTAAATATTTTTATTGTCAAAAAGTAAGATTTATAGAGAGAAAGAGAGAGAAAGATCTTCTGTTCACTGATTCATTAACCAAGTGAAGACAACAGCCAGAGCTGAGCTGATCCAAAGCCAAGAGTCAGGAACTTTTTCCAGGTCTCCCATACAGGTCAGGATCCTAAGGCTTTGTTCCATCCTCTGCTGCTTTCTCAGGCCACTAGGTGGGAGTTGGTTGGGACCTGGGACAGTCAGGATAGGAACTGGCACACATATGGTGTCCTAGAGCATGCAAGGTAAAGACTTTTGCTTCTAGGCCACCATACCAGGCCCTGTCTGCTCCACTTTAAGTCCAGATCTCTGCTTTTGGGACTGGGGAAGTCATGGAGGATGCCCAAGTGTTTGAGTCGCTGCACCCAAGTGGGATATCTGGAAGAACTCCAGTCTCCTGGCTTCAGGTTAGCCCAACTTGGCTGTTGTGGCCATTTGAGGAGTGAACCAGCAGATGGAAGATCTCTTTGTCTCTCTGCTTTTTTTCTTCTCTTTGTAAATCTTTCAAAAAGTTCAAGCAGATAAGTGCATTCCCACGTTTATTGCCATACTAATCACAATGGCCAACACACACCATCAAACCAATCTTCCCGTTGGTTGGTAAATGGATAAAGAAATTGTGGCATATATGGACAATGCAACCATAACGAAAGAAGGAAATCATTTTCAATAACTTGGCTGAAACTGGAGAAAACTGTTAAGTAACCAAGGCACAGAGAAACAAACACTAAATGTTCTCATTTGCATGTATGAGCTGAGATAAGTGAGCTCAGGGAAGTAGAGAGGCTAGTGACGGCAGAGACGGGGAGCGGTGGAGAGGGTGCTTCACTGATATGGGATGTAGCTGGACAAAGAGGAATCCTCTACTGTCCCACAGTACAGTGGAGGTACAGTAGTTGACAATTAGTATGTCAAAGTACTGCATCATTCAGAGAAAATTTTCAATGTTGTTGCCCACATGAAGCGTTCATAAACATTTGAGGTAAACAGCTAATTACCTAGATGTCATCCTAATTGTGTAACTGCATAGAAATCTCATAATGTCTCATAAATATTCAATTAAACAATAAAACAAATGAACTTACATTGCAAAAGAACCATGATAAATGGTATGTCTATTTACATGCACATATTGCTAGATGAACAGAATACATAGCATGTTATGGCAAAAAGATAAAGCAGAGAAAAGCATGTGTGTGAGAGGCTGTTCGTTAAAAATATAGGTGGGATAAGCAACAACTTAATTTCTTTTAGATGGCAACTTTCACCTGTCCTGAGATATTGTCAAATTGTACCATTCAGAGTATTTGTGCAACAGCAGCCTGTTTTTCTTGAGCTGTTTTCTAATGATTGGAGAAAAGCAACACTTTAATGGCTCGTATCTGTGACAGAAACTTTTGGCAAAAATTCTCTTTCAAAGATGACAGCCTGGGAAGTCTAGTGTTCAGTAGTTCACCTGAAGTATTTGCAAAATGCTGCTTTTATTTTTCTTTTCCTTTTTAATCTGTCTTTTTCCATTAGGCTAATCTATATCCCAGTTTAAGGCTTTGAAAACCCCATAGCAATATATTGAAAAAGTCAGATCCTTGTTTCCATGAAAGAAGAAAGTTGAATGAGACAAAATTCCACTTGTTCCTGTCCACAATTCATATAACTGTCTTACTTCTAGAGAAGTTTCAATGAGCCAGAACCAACACTCAGGAAAAAAAACAAAAACAACAAAACACTTCCATCCCATCAAGTCCAAAATTCTCATGGAAATGAATGGATTATGGAAACAGAAAAATAATTGGTTCAGGACTTGTCAGCCACCTCTGGTAATCACAAAACACAGCTTAGGTGAAACAACAGGAGGAGCTGGCCTTTGCCGAAGGCCATTGATCAAATCAGTCTTCTGTTCAGACCCCGTCCTCAGATCAGGGGAACATGAGTGAGTGGAGAGGTGGTAGGAGTGAAGAGTACATTTTTGGATACTGAGTTTATCTCGTCTGATAAATGATCTGTAAATGAGGGATAGCATTAGTACAAAGTTTTGCCTTTTAATTGGATGTGCTAAGATCAATGTGCATTGCCAGTGAGCTATACTTTACAGATTGGATGTGTGATGTGAACCAGGATTCTCTCAAGAAAGCTTTAAAAATTCATCAGTTGACACAATGAGGGTATATGTGTGTAAAACTAGTCTAAATAATTAATATATAGGGAGGCAGTTGTGTCATGGCAGATTAAGGTGTTGGCGTGTAAGACCCACATCACAGGCCAGACTGCTAAATTTGATCCTGAATGTGCTGCTTCCAGTAGAGAGACCTGCGAAACACCTGTAAAGGCAGTAGACAATGGCCCAAGTGGATGCGTCCAGTCCATCCACAGGAGACACCCAACTTGCTTTCTGGGTTCCTGGCTTCAGCCATTTGGGAAAAGAAGCAATACTTGAAAATCTTTTGTTCTCTCTCCCTTTCTGTCACTCATCTTTCAAATACAGTAAATTTTTAGTTAAACCTTATTAAAGACGTCATGCCATTCCCAGTCTACCTTGGTGAATAGTTATTATTTATGGCTGGGGTACCCTAGGGCTAAAGTCTTTGCCTGCATGTGCCAGGATCCCATATGGGTGCTGATTCATGCCCTAGCTGCCCCATTTCCCATCCAGCTCCTTGCTTGTGGCCTGGGAAAGCAGTCAAGAATGACTCAAATTCTTGGGGCCCTACACCTGGGTAGGAGACCTGGAACAGGCTCCTGGCTCCTAGTTTTGGATTGGCTCAACTCTGGCCATTGCAGCCCCTTGGGGAGTAAACCAGCAGACAGTAGATCATTTTGTCTCTCCTCTCTGTAAAATCTGATTTTCCAACAAAAAAAAATAAATCTCAAAGAACATCAGTTCAGCTAATAACAAGATCCAAAGTATTTGAAATGGAATGACAATTGAGAAGTTGACCATGTCTAAAACTTAAAATATAGAGAGTGGAGTATGAGTATGTGTTTTTAAAATTCTTTCCTGCTTAAAGTAACTGAGTAAGGTGTTGTGCTTCCCATTAGGTGGTTATTTCCCCAAAGGTCTGCAGCAGCTAGTACCAGGTCGAGCTCAAGCTAAGAGCCAGGAATGCCATTATGGTTTTTCCACTTGGAAAATCTTCTGTTGCTTTTCCAGGCACGTTAGCAGGGAGCAGATTTGGAAACACCTGGAACTTGATCTGCCATCTACCAGGAGGGCATGCTGGCATTTTAAGTAACATCTTAACCAGCTGCACCGCAATATCAGCTTCCTCCTTTGTAAATTAAAACTATTATAAATTTGAGCAAAAAATAATTCTCATTTTCAGATGAAATTCTGGAGTTACTAGGATGAATGTTGTGTCACAGCAAAGCAGGGCTACATCCCATATTAGAACTCAAACTGACACTCCAACTGGTATCCTCTGATCCAGCTGCTTGCTAACTACATCTTGAGAGGAAGTGGATGATGCTTTAGTAAACGTTCTGCTATCCGCTTGACATAACAAGTTGGAGATCAAGGCTCCTGGCTTTTTCCTGCTTAAGCCCCAGCTCTTAGAGATATTTGTGGAATGAATCAAAGAGTTTTTCTCTCTTTCTCTCTGTAATCAAAGAGATAAATATAAGAAAATAAAAATTCACAAAAATGTGGACTTACTCATTAAAGGATCTATATCAAGATCTTTAGAACCAGGGGTCCAGCACAAGGGCTCAGTGGCTAAATCCTTGCCTTGCATGTGCCGGAATCCCATGTGGGAGCCAGGTCATGTCCCAGCTACTGCATTTCCCAAGCAGCTCCCTGGCTTGTGGCCTGGGGAAGCAGTCAAGGACAGCCCAAAACCTGGGACCCTGTACCCACAGGGGAGACCCAGAGGAAGCTCTTGACTCCTGGCTTTGGATCTGCTCAGTTCTGGCCATTGCAATCATTTGAAGAGTGAAATCAGTGGACAGATCTTGGTCTGTTCTCTGTAAATTTGCCTTTAAAATAAAAATAAATCTTAAAAAAAATGATTTCTAAACCAGGACACAAATAGGAGAATCTGTGGGGAATAGCAGGTAGTGTATTGTTAGACTCAGATAAAACAGGGATTATGAAGTACTATAAATTTTAAGGTGGCCAAGGATAAGCGAGTGGGAAAAAGTAAAAATGACAGAAAATTGAGAAGCTGAACCATCTAATGATTTGCCAGACAGAAAGAAAATTTAGTATCACTTATAATTATTATTCCATGTCCTTTAAGTTTGACTTCATTCTCCTTTAAAAAACAAACATTCCTTCGAGTCTCTACTCTCTGGTGTCTATTTGTACTGAATCATTCATGAAGTCACTGAAAAGAATCTAAACAAATGTGATCCAAAGTGTCACTAATTCTTTGGATTGCATACACAGGAGATTATCTTGCACCTCGCATGAAAGATGCTTCTCTTTCAAAATTAGGACTTTGGAAAAGTTGGAGGTGGTATCCACATGATCTATAGGCCAGGGGCTGAGATCCTGAATCCCAAAACAGCCACAAGAAAAGTTGCTACTAAGAAATAAATACTTAATTTAAATTAAACCTTTGCTAGCAAGAAATTATTAATTTGTGTTTCTCTCACATACATCAAGAGAAAACATGAATCCAAAAAGGGAGTAGTGGGAGTTGAGGAGCCTTCACTTTATTTCCAGATGTTATTTGTAGTCAAGCCAGTGACTCTCAAAGAGTAAATTTGTCTGTCATTTTCAGTGACAGTAAATGTTGAACAGCCAACTCAAAACAGGTATCTAGGTGGAGAGCTATGTGGCCCAATTGGTTGATCCTCCACTTTCAATTGTCAATATCCCATATAAGCACCAATTCATGTTTCAGCTACTCCACTTAACATCCAGCTCCCCAATTGTGGCCTGGGAAAGCATTCGAGAATGGCCAAAGCCTTGGGACCCTGCTCCCACATAGGAGATCTGGAAGCAGCTCTTGGCTCTTGACTTTGGATCTGCACAGTTCCAGCTGTCATGCCCTTGTGGGGGGTGAACCAGCAAATGGAAGATCTTTCTCTGACTCTCCATCTCTGTAGATTTGCCTTTCCAATAAAAACAAACCTTTTAACAAAAGGAATTATTGTGACAGAACTACCTGTGGCTTTTAACATTTTTTGTTAAAATAATTTTTAACTGAATTTTGTTCACAAACTTCTGAAGCATCCCAATATTTTATATCAGAGAATTCTGGAGGAGTTAGCATGACCCAGGCAGATGGAGTGAAGGCCCAATCTATCCTAACAGTACTCACAAACAGCTGTACTGGGAGTTTCAATTCATTAGCTCTGTCTGAATGTCCTTTAGTTGGGCCTCAGAGAAAGACCTCCATTTTATACCTAACATTCCTTACTTTTTTTTTTACTAAATATTTGCCTATGCAATTAATGCAATTATTTGTAAGAACATTTTCCTCACCATCAAAGTAGATCACGCATGTTTTTCAATTACCAAGCTTTCCACATGGTAAGGGACTAGACAGCTCAGTGTGCTAGCCCCCAGCCTCACCAGCCAGTCACATGCACACAGCGGTTTCCCAGGTTCTCCATCCTAAATTCTGCTCATCTTCTCTCCTGCTCTGAACTTAGCCGACACATATTAGCATATTAAAATTGCCAAAATCAACCAGAAATTGTAGACACTGATTTACTTTCCAGTCTTCATGCATTTCTGTCTGCTTTTGGTCATTACCGTGGTGATTTCCCATGTAGACATTCTACAGCTACATCTATCCCTTGCTTTACAATTCGCTTCATGGGAACCAGGTGCTCTTGCCATCACTGTCATTCCTATGGGCTTTGTCCCAAGACTGCCTTCCTTATAAAAAGAGGCAGGTGGGTGTTTAGTTTTATTATTTTATTTTTGTTTTTATTTATTTATTTGATAGTAATCAGAACTCTCTTCCTGTCTAAAGTAGCCAGTCTCATGGAAGGCCTTAAAAGAAATGTGGTAAATTGTTTTTATATCATGATAATCTACCACATTAGGACTTTAGATATTTTATCCAACTGTTCCATATTACATTCAAAGAAAAGCCCAGAACAGTGGCATCTCATCTTTGTGGAGACCAGTGTCAAAACATCTCCCTGTGCAGTATATTTTATTCTGGATTATTTTTAAAGTACATGCAAAATTCTACTCTATTCACTATATTGGTGTGCCTTTCCTGGAAGGGCAACATATATTAGACCTATTCAATTGAAAAAACATAGGCTGTCTACCATATATATATGGCAATTAGTGTGTTGTTCTGTTTACTCATTTTATTCCTGTTGTTTGTTTTCCAGCAACAAATGTGTATGCTAATTTAAGAAAAAGGATCTCTTTACATTCCCAGATTTGTGTGGTAACACACACAAAAGAAATGTTTTTTTTTTTTTTTTTTTTTGCTAGAACTGGTATTGTTTTCTTCATTCTCTTTGCAAAAGTAACATCTTTTTTCTTTATTCTTACTCAACATCAAAGTGCGTATCACAGTCTCTGAAGTGTGACCAATCTCCATTTTCCCAAGGAGAATATTACATTTTACCTAAGGAACAAATGAAAAGTGCTTCTGGTAAAGATCATAATGTCATGTTAGCTTTTCTGTTTCACTAGTCTTTTTTTTAACTTGCTCTGTGCTTCATTCTTTTTCTTAAATTTCCAAACATATGAAATTCCCAGTTGTACACACCAGGCAACAAAATATTCTTATATAGATATATTTAAAACATTTTCAAAGCACTATCTCATTTCAGGAAATATATGTAAAACTTTATTTTAGTCTTTATGTAAAATACAAAGTTTTCTTTTAAGTAGATTATTATAACTACTATTAATATGCAATATATGAATAAATTCCTGTCATATTTTTAAAATGCTTTCCAATAAATATTTTGAGCTTGTTTAACATGAATATAAACATTGGGGAAAGAAGAATATCAATGTACTTACAGAAGGATAATTTTTAAAAACTTCAAATAGGCTTAGTGAAACTTATAAAGTAATATTTACTTTACAAAAACCATAATGTTATGTCATTTGTCCTGGCATTTTTCTTTAAGAAAAATGTCATGAGATTCATGAATATTCTGAACTGGTACCATAAGTCATAAGGTATAAGTTTAGATGGATGGATGGATGAAACAGACAGTCGGACAACCTGACCAGGCGCATGCATTTGTGCATCTGAGAACAGACCGTTTATTATTCCCATTGCATAGCAGCAGGGTATAACATGGCAACCAGAAATCACCCTGCATGTGCAGTGGCGTTGAATCACGGGAGCTTGGAAAGGACAGCGGGTCAGTGCACATCCTCTCCCCGGAAAAACTAACATCCTTGCTCTTAACAAATCTCTGTAAAGCACAAGGCATCTTCTCTCCCTCCATCTTTAGGAGCTGCATGGTTGGTGCTGGGGAAGAGACACTTGTGAATCTCTCTGCAATTATGATCTTGCTCCAGTGTCTGGAACATGTTTGCCATTCGGTTACCTGTTAAGCATGTTTCGTTAGTTTCTTGCTCAGAAAACCCAGAATACACAGCAACATGAAAATGCTCAAGTGGAATTATCTGCTAACAATAATTTTAACAATTATTTTCACTTTAAAATACTGTGTAGCTGAACGCAGTGTTCAATTTTTTAGGAAATGGTATTCATTCATTAAAGAGCTTAGTAAACTCACTAAAAATTCAGTTTTAATGCTGGCATTCATAAACAGAAGAATGCATAAGAAGAGTTAAATTACTTGACAACATATTTTGTCTTTAATTCCAAGTTTGTGTGTGTAAGTGTGTACTCAGGGAAATTTTTGTAGAGAAATGAATGAGCTAAAGCTTAGTTTAGTGGAAAACTTAAAATCTTACATGTATACAACATTGCACATGGAAAATAAAGACATCATGTTGCTCAGTCAGTTTGAGATGCTTCACAATTGTTGATGGAACAAAACTGCAGCACAGGCTCTCCGGGGACCCCTGGTGCTGTATCAGTGAGGCTAATGGGGCTCTGGGCCACAATTTATTCTGACTACACTGTGTGAAAGTCAGGCTTCCCTCATTTGAGTATTACTTTTATCTCCCACAGAGAGGACAGCATTGCAACTGTTCCAATTACTTAAACCTTGCCTCAGAACATATTTGAAGTTCTGTATTGTGCTTGATAACTTTGTTATACTTTGAACCCTGGTGTAACAATGCCAGATGTGAGAACCAAAGGGACAGGACAGTTCAATCATGGTTGAAAATGATAAGCATACAAATTTATTATTTCTGGGAAATACATGCCTTTTTCCTCATGTGCAAGTAATTTTTCTTTTCTTTGATCTTTTTGAAGATTTCCTTAGTAAGTTTCATGGCCCCTCTCATTTGTCTGCTGCAGTTATCTTTATCAGTTTTTAGGTTACTTAGCAACAAAATTGGAAATGCCATAGTTTTTTTTAAAGATTCATTTTTATTGGAAAGTCAGATATACAGAGGAGGAAAGAGAGGAAGATCTTCTGTCCACTCCTCTCACTCCCCAAGTGACCACAACAGCCAAAGCTGAGCCGATCTAAAGTCAGGAGCCTAGACCCTTTTCCAGGTCTCCCATACGGGGGCAGGTTCCCAAGGCTTTGGGCCATTCTCTACTGCTTTCCTAGGCTACAAACATGGAGACATATGAGAGTGGGACCACTGGGATTAGAACTGGAGCCCATATGGTATCTCGGCATGTGTAAGGTGAGGTCTTTAGCCACTAGGTTGCTGTGCTGGGCCCTGCCATAGCTTGTTACATAAGGCCTGAAAGAGGTGGCTCTCAATAAATATTTGGATTAATGAGTTCAATTTTTGCTTCTACCATACATATTTTTTCTGACAATTGGTTATCTAAGAGAACATGCCTTTAAAAATAAAAGTAGCTGAAGAGCTAGTTAACCAGAGTCACAGTAAATTATTGCATGATATTAGAGCCATTGACTCAACAATATATTAGATTTTGTGACAAAACTGTTGACATTTTGATAATAAATCTAAGAAATTGATGGCCACTATCATGCTTTGTTCATTATCATTAATATCTTATTTTCTTAAATTTAGCAATGATTCTTATAGATATTGAAGCTATATAGAACATTAAGAAGGCTTTTAGTCTTGTGTTATTTGTAAACTATTGTTCTTCAAAGAAGGTTTCAGCTGTTGCTATGATGATGGCATCCCATATGGAAGCCAATTCACATCTCAACTACTCCATTTCCACTATAGCTTCCTGGAAATGGCCTGGGGAAGCAGCTGAAGATGGTACAAGCAACTGTGGCCCGGCCATTGATGTAGGAGAAATGGATAGAGCTCCTGGCTTCAAGCTGGCCCTGCCCTAGCCACTGCAGCCACTTTGGGAGTAAACTAGTAGATGGGAGATATTTCGCTTTGGCTTTCCTCTGTAACCTCCTAGCAAATAAAATCTTATAAAAAACTTTTGAGAGCCAGGCACTGCAGCCCAGCAGCTATACAGAGAGGAAGAGAGACATAGAGGAAAGAAAGAAAAAAAGCTTTTAAAAAACATATATAGCTTTTTACAATTATGTATTTTCTATGTATTATGAAAAAAATGTACCAAACTTGTTTAATTCTGTTCTATGAATTTTTTTGAAGTTTGTAGAATTTAACTTTTTGAAGTTAAAAACAGTATCTAAAGTCTTCAGTTTAGTAAGTCCCACAGTGTATGAGCTATTACTCCAATTAAATACAGGCTGAGTATACTAAATTATTCTTAAAATAGATGAAGATAAACTGATAGTACATCAAAAATTTAGGAATTAAGGAATGTTAATATTTAACACTTAATATCTTCATAAATATGGCAGAATATTTGCCTTTTATGAAAAATATTTCATGTATATGTATAGGGGATTTTTGCATTATGGACTTTGAGTATCTAGTATTACTGCAAGTCCTTTGAAAGAGCTCTATAAGTTCAAATGAATTTTCTTGGTAACAGTGGGGTTTATATTCCCTTTTCTGTATCTGGCCATTGGTACTGAAGCAGCAAAATAGCGGTGGTAACAAGCACTTGAAACTAAACCCCTACAATGAGAAAGTAGGACCCAGTCTCTTTGTCTCCCTTAGCACATTGTGCCCCTGTCTGTCCTTTATCAGAAGGAATTCATTGGCTTAAAGGAGTAATCTAGCTGGCCTTTAAGGTTCCAATCACTGAGACATTTGCTTCTCCAAAAGCTAAGAAGCTTCATGGTGGGTATTGAATGGAGGAGTTTGTAGGGGAATTTGAAGTCTGGGCAGAATGTTACTGCCACCTTCAAGTAACTCTCTTCTCCCCCTGCTCCCCAGACAAACTGGAAGCCACCTGGTAATCATAAACTCCCTAAAGAGCATAGCATCACTGACCAGTCAAAGGCACTCCATAAGTACTACAGACCATGCAGGAACTTGAACGTAAGTTGATCACCTACGTCTCAGCATCAATTTCAATCTATGAGACCCTTCCCTCCAAGTCCTCTGGGAGCTTGGGGAGTTAACAGCTGTCTGGTTCCTTGCTCTTGCAATTTGCAATAAATACCTGTTTCTTCCATTAGCATCATGTCAGTGATTGACTTTCTGCAAGTCAGTCAAGCAGCCCCAGTTTGGAGTAATTCTGTACATTGTTTTAAAGACACAAAGTGTATTTCTTATGTTCTTGTTGGCTTTAATATGTATTTTGCTACCTGAGTTTTGTGCCTATTGCACTTCTGCACAATTTGATAGGCAATTTCCAGTAAGAGTGCTGGCCTAGTACTGTCAGATGATGACCCATGCCTGCAGAACAGATAAAGCTAAATTTCACAATATACTTCAGGTGAAGTTAGCCCAAGAACCTCCCTTCTAAAACCTTTGTTGCTAAAACACAGCTTAAAAGGGTTTTTGACACTGGCTCCTTGTCATCAGTATTTTCCTTCTTTAGAACTGGATCAGCAACCAGGTCAAGTTCAACCTGGCAAGGAAGGACAAATGGAACATGATGGGTCAGCTACAATTTTGGAAATGGATCATGATTGCAAGCAGGACATACAAATCAAAAGATCTGAAACCAAAGGATTTAAAACTGAGACATTATAAACGAAAGGTTCTTAATTGTGTTTGGTTGAAAATAACTGTCATGAGAAACTGCTAGAACTATTCACTCTGGAGAGGGTCTGCATTTTGAAACAAAAATACTAACTAGATATCACACTTAATATTCTCACTCCTAATGTTGGAATCCATCTACAGCATGCAGTGAGGGGCTAAAGAAGCTCTTTGATGTCTTTTTGCTAAAGAATTGAGTAGGATTAATAATTCAAAATTTTTGTAAAATTATGGATTATAGGTTTAGGACTTGAAGATTGTCAACCAAAGCGGGCTGAAGGTCTGAAAATAGGAAATGCTTAAGATGGAGTAGTTCATTTTTAGACAGCCCACCACAACCATAGAGTTCATTGTGTACTGCTGCTTCTAGAACAAAAGGGAGATTCCTGGCCCACTTGTGGCAATGTGGGAGATACAAGGCATACTATTAAATAGCTAAACTATTGTTCTAAAACTGCACTACTTTAAATCTAGCCACCTTGTCCTCAGACTCCTCTAGTGAACATCTAGATGACTAATTATAGATTATTGAATTCTATTATTGAATTGCATTCTAGTGTTAGAACAGAGAGAAATGAGCTTGGGTTTCACAGCCAAATTGAATTTATTTCCCAACAGAAACATAAATCCACATCTGTTGGCCGATTGCTGGTGTGGATGAAGTTTAACATATGGCAGGGGCCCCCTCCTTCAGCAGGCTGGGTTCTTTACACTTTAGGGTTTTGGGAGTGGTCTTAAGGGTGGGAGAATTCTAAGAAAACAGAGGAGTGGGTGGGACTGAACTAGGTGTTTGCAGGCATTGATGAGTGGGGATCTAACCTGCTTTACCTGGGACTTGGTAGGTCTTGCTTCCTGGGGACAAGCAAATGTAGCAGCTGGTGTGGGGCAAGTTAAACTGGTCTTTTGAAATGCAATGTAAGAGTTCCTGGTGGGAGGTTGTCCATTTACTATCCTGAGAGTATAAGGCACAAACCTGTGTTCTTGCTCCCTTCTAAATGAAAGCTGTTGAAATGACAGACTGAAACATTCACGGCAAAAACAAACATCCATAGACTGAGTTTTGTCACCATTAGCCCAAGATGTCCTTATCTGCTCTTGATCAAAAGGAATTTAGTGATTTAAGGGAGTGTTCAGCATGCTTAACAATGTTCTAATCACTAGACTCAAGAAAGTCATTGGCTTCTCTGATAGGTAAGTACCTTGATGACCAGCGTTGTCCAGGGTTGGTTTGTATGGGGTAATTCCTGGGCTGGACAGAATAAAACTGCCACCTGCATATACTTTGCAGACCAACTGGAGACCATCTGGCCACTATACATTTTCTAGAGACCTCAGCATCACCAACAATCAAAGAAACATCACTGGCTCCACAAACCAAGCAGGGACTTTGACATGAGCTCATCATGTACCTCTGAGCCTCACACTTCACCATGTAAGAACATTTTCCCCTAACTCTTCTGGGAAACTGGGGAATTAAGCAATAGCTGCCCCTCTTGCTCTGTGTTGTGTTTTGTTTTATGATACAGCTTAACAGATACTGGGGTCTCTCCCCCTCCTCCTCAAGTTCCCACTTTGCTGGCGGGCATCAGTGTTTGTGCCAAAAGCCAGGTTTACCGAAGAATGTCACTGAAGAAACAGTGCATACTGTTAACTTTATTACATCTTGGTCCTTGAATACATTATCTGTCAGTACTATCTATGCACAATACATACCTGTATTCTTATGCTTTCGATATCTGGAATTCAGACAGTACAATATAGAGAAATGAAAGCAATTCAGTAAGTTGAAAGTGGTTCAATGATTAACAACAGAGATCTCAAGAGGAGGGAAAGATTTTATTTCCATGTTAGAGAAAACAACTAAAAGGAAATCACTATTCAACTGAGACAATTTTTTTCTATTTCAAACAATGGCAAAGAGATTCTTAAATTCATTTAAATTGAATTGATAAAGTGAGGCAGCTATACTGCTGAACCTCTCTTCCTCCCTTTCCCTATGGAAGCTGTCCCTGTAAGCCCTTTGGGTTTTATCTGATATATTTATATGCAGATTCAAATAGTATGTATATCTTTTTGCATCAGGATCTTAACCACCTGCAGACAAGACAGGTCAAAATAATCCAATGAAAGGCTTTGGGCACAGAATATAGCCTAACAACCTTCAAAACAGAAAACCAAGATAAATTCTATGCTCTTTTCCAGAATTAAGTTGCAGTTACTTACAGTGCTAACTGCCTGAAAGCAAATTCTTTATTAGCTTCCTTCGTTATTCTCACTCCCCACTCCTTTGCAGTGTTTCCCTGGATCACTTCTCATATCAGTGGCACCTGAAATCCTATCTCAGGGGCAAAGACTATTTTTCATCACTATATTTTCATTCCTGAATACAGTTTCTGTGATACAATAAGTACTCAATAAGTACTCAATAGATATGGAATTAATGCATTAGTTTGCATAAGTAAGCTTTGCTTGAGGTTATCATTTTACTATATTCAGGTGGTCCTGGCAACATGCCTAGCATAGAGTAGACACCCAATCATTGTTTGTGGAATAAATAAGTACATAAAGTTGCCAGTGTTCTTTAAAAAACACCCCATCTGACTACTAATAAGGAATATATGAATACCAATTAAGGCAATGGTAGAAATTGAGTAAAACCTAAATTTAATATATTATCACAAGAATCATTAACAAAGTTAAATTACTTGACTACTCAGCAATCATTTATATTCATTGCTTGACCGGTATTAAATTAAAATAGAAACCTTTTCCACCAACCCTTGTTAATCACCAATACATAGTTCGTTTTGTATACAAAATCGTCACTTCATTTGCAAGCTCTACTAAGTGTAGCCTAAAATTATCAAATGCATAACACAAAGAGGGCAACAAAGGTATTGATGGATGAGTTGGACACTTACTGAATGCCAACTAGGAGAAGTCATGTCCCTCACGGGCAGTAACATCTGGCTGAGTTCTATAGTAGGAAATGTATTTTACATCATGATGATCCATATATAAACATGTAATGTTTGAATACATAGATATGCTTAGACTTAGAAAAGGTTTTGGGACATAATATGTATGCTTTTAATATTTTAAATCTTAAAAGAACTTCATTTTTATCTTACCCTGTTCATTTCACATTACCCTTTACACAATTTCACTAACCACTAATGGGTTTCAACTAACATTTTGAAAAACATTAGGTCTGGAAGATAAAGGGATGAGCTAAAACAGACACCACATTTCTTCAAAGGTTGTAAGATAAACCCAAGTTAAATAGCTTTGAAAAATCAATGTAAAAATGACCTACCTATAATTACTGCAAATCAAAGGTACTTGGATCAAGAAGGTTCTATGCCAGGAAGACCTATATCGATGTGTTTTTAAAGAGACAAAAAAATGGTGGGGTAAATGTTGAAACTAGATTATGAAATTTTTTGTTCAAGGATAGATATGGAGAGTGTTTTGTATGAAAGGTTCTCTAAGATTTGTTTTATAGGAAGAATAACAAACAGGAAGGGAGCTGATGTGTAATGGTTCAGCAAGCTAATTCTCCAACTTGTGGTGCTAACATCCCATATGGATGCCAGTTGACGTCCCAGCTGCTCTACTCTTGATCCAGCTTTCTGCTTATTACTTTGGAAAGCAGTGGAGGATGGGCCAAGGCCTTGGTATACTGTGACCACGTGGGAGACCCAGAGAGGCTCATAACTCCTGGCTTTAGACCAGCTCTGCCCTGGCAGTTGTGGCTATCTATATTTCAATAGATGCAGCTGTCTCTCAAATAAGAAAAAAAAATCTAAGGAGACAAAAGGGAAGAGATAAGAGATCTCCCACGTGCTGGCTTAGTCTCCAAATATCCAAGAGCTACAGCATCCTATGTAGCTAGAAAGGACTAAGCGCTTGGGTCATCCTCTGCTGCTTTCCCAGGTATCAGGTAGCACATTTCAGAATGTGACACCAGTATCAAAAATAGCAGCTTAATTCACTGTGCCACAATGCCAGCTCCTGGCCTGCAAGCCTTCATCCTCCCCAAATTCCTGTGTTGTTATCCTAACGCTCCATATGAAGACATTAGGAAGAAGCAGCACCTTCGGTAGTTGGTTTCATCCTGAAATGTAAGCATTCACAAAAGGAGTTGATGTTAAGAGAGAACGTGGAGTTCTCCTAATCCTCTTTCTCCAGGTGGGAATACACCGAGAAACCAGCTGTCTGACAGGGCAGAGAAGCTCTTTAGCGCTCCACCTTGGACTTCCTGACCTTGGACCTTCAGCCTCCAGAACATTGAGAAGCCCATTTTTATTGTGTCTAAGCCACTCAACCTGTGGCACGTTGTCAGTGTGAACTCAAAATAAGACACTGGGTGAGGGAGTGACAGACATCAGAAACAACTGGCAGATTCACGGTTTGCCCAACAAGATAGATGACAGCGTTTGCTTCAGAAAAATACAAGAGGACCATATTTGGGCCACAAATGGTAAGGCATCCCTAACTTGTTATTACACATTTTGTCTTTAAAGTATTCTTATGATAAACCCAAGAAAGCATTTACATATGGGGATACAGATTTTTGAATCGAGGATTGAATCACTTAGGTATTGGACAATTTAGGAAAAGAAAGCACAAAAGTTGATAGAATTTGATTATACCTTATTTGTCATTTTCACTATAGCCGATATTATAAGATTACTTTGAGGCTTGCAAATATGTACAGAAAATTGTTCAAGGTCAGGGGAGAATAATATTCATGTCATAGAAGGCTAAAGAGGCCAGTTCCTTCCTCCAAGCTGAGGGAGTGGGAATTGCTAATGACTAAGATGATAGTGGCTATAATGATACAAAAGTATGTGTCTGACATAATATCAAACCCTTTTGTTCATTATTCAATACTTAAAAGATATTCCTATTACATAGAAGAAAATAGGGGATAACAAGAAACAAGGAAATATGGAATAAACATAAAACAACCAGCTCGAGGTTACAAATCTAATGCATCTATGATACTTACAATGAGTAGATCTCAGTTTATATCCTAAATTTTTTTCACTGCTATATTTCACTTTCTGAGCAAAGTCTGATGCTTTGACAAGATTGTTGTGTGTTCAACAAAATGAAATATTCTACCTTGCTAAATAATATCCATTTTGATAAGTAACCTAAATATATTCATGAGTTAAAATTATGCTTATAAACACCTTGATCAACAGAAAAACATAAAATATCTGGTTAGTAGTTTTGCTGTTCATTCCTACCTTTTCGTTCACCAGTATTCACTGCGCACCTATGCTTGTATCAAATACTGCACCTACGCCTTGCTGACCACACACAAAGCAGGAGACATTTAAAATAAAATGAAGCTTCCTAGTCCTTGTCGTGATTTCCAAAAATAAAAATGTATGACTCTTTTATCTCAGATCTCTTTTGTACTATATGCCATAATGGCCAGGGCTTCAATGGCTTGGAAAACAAAGAAAACTCAGCACATTGAAAACTAAGATTTTAATTAAAAACTTTAATACACCTATTTTAAGAATGTAGCACTAAAAATTAAGTTCTGAGCTACAATACAGGGTGATCAGATTCAGATCTTGTAAGAGGTCTCATTTGCAGGCCACATTGGATAAATTTCAGGAAGTATTTCTGTGACTTGAGAATAAAGTTTTATACTACAGGCAAAAGTTTTTAATAAAAGACCAAAAAGACTGGAAAATCAACTAAAATCCATCATTTATAAGACTAGCATGGATTATCACAGGGGGCACTGAATTAAGGCATATTTCCTCAAAAAAGAGATTCAATACATGCATGAAGACAGAAGTAATATGAAAACATAGGTATGGACCAGCTGTGGTACTGCACAAGATGGAGGCAGCCGACTCAAGGGAAAGCAGTTGCTACTAACCTATATTTCAGCTGAGTGAAGTCAGGATGAAACTTCTGTCCTTCAGACTATGAAAGAATATACTTATATTACTTTAAGTCACTTAGCTTGAAGTAATTTATTACAGCAGCCGTAAGACATGAACACAGCTGTATTCCGAACAAGTGCTGTAGTCAGAGCCACGTGTGACCTCTCTTTTTGCTGCATCCAACAGTACGCTCTGGCTCTCCCTACTGAGATCATCCTTTTATCCTAAGGTTGTTGGGACAGGTAGCTTTATATGCCATTTTCACTTTGGCGATAGGCTCAGATTTCCTATTCAACACTGATCTAGCCATGTGACAATATGACTTCAAGTCTACTATCAGTGAACATCCCGAGAGAGAGATTCTCAGTTTACCTGGGTGATCAAGATCCAATGAGTTAACTGGCCTTAAGAGTCTGTATGAAGGGCCCAGCCCAATAGCATAGTGGTTAAGGTCCTTGCCTTGAACGCACCGGGATCCCATAAGGGCGCCAGTTCTAATACTGGCAGCTCCACTTCCACTTCGCGTCCAGCTCCCTGCTTGTGGCCTGGGAAAGCAGTCGACGGCAGCCCAAAACCTTGGGACCCTGCACCCACGTGGGAGACCTAGAGGAGGCTCCTGGCTTTGGATTAGCTCAGCTCCGGCTGTTGCGGCCGCTTGGGGAGTGACCATCGGATGGAAGATCTGCTTCTCTGTCCTCTCTGGATATCTGCTTTTCCAATAAAAGAAATCTTTAAAAAAAAAAAAGTCTGCATAAATGCTTTCAGAAGAACAAAAGTGAGAAGGAAGATTTCCAAATAATTTCCTTTGTGCATGGCATTTTCAGTTTCCATCCAACATTCTCCCGTTGCTGTCCTCAGAAGCCTGCCCAGATTACTGCTTTGCTTATCCTACTTCTCCAGGCTTATAAACTAAATTCCCACAATAAATATATGTTAACTACAATTTGCTTTCTGCATGAAATTTGACATGTTGAGATCCTCATGGAAAATGCATTTGAAAAGATATCAATTTCAATACTTTCCACTAACATAAGCCTAATTTTTAACTTTATTTTTTTATGAACCTTGAAGTCATCTTGGTATTCTGCAGTAGGACACAATATTTTGTTTTCACTTCCGCTTCCTCAACTTTTCTTTTGTCCACTTAGCTTTCTGCTCTTTATTTCCCACCTCCTAAGGAGGGGAAGCCCCGCAGTAAGCATTTGGTTTGGAAATAAGGCAATGCACAAACAGTTGTCCTGGTATGGGGTACCCGCATTGGAGGCGGCGGATTAAACTGCAGTGCCACAATGTCAGCCCATTCTTTATAAATAATACTTGTTCTTTTTATTACTTGAGCCAGAATTCTGGAGCCACATTTCACTTCTTCATTCTTATTACACTCCTATTCAATATATGAACAAATAACTACACTACATTTGTAATTTATTTCACATGGGGCCACTTTATCCTGCACTACTCCAAGATATTCTATAACTGTTAATTTCCCAAATGGTCTTATTGTCTAAGCTGTTGTATGTGTGTAATTGTCCCTCTCTCTCACACATAATCTACTTTCAACAGACTAGATAACAAATCACACCACTCTTCTGTTCTGAATCTAATGGATGCTTCAACTCAGAACAAAAACTGGAGTCCTTTCAATGGCTTAAAGGCCTATTATACATCTGCCTCTGGTTTCTGTCCTTGCCAGCTTTTTCTCAGTTATTCTACAGAGCCCCACAAGCCTTTCAGCATTTCCTTGAACAAACACGGAAAGCTTCCAGGATTTGACCTCTGTGGACCGCTCTGTTGCTATCTTCATTTTCATCCTAGGTTCCTGAAACTGATCTTTACGACCTCTTCATCAGCTAGGCCCTTCCTGTTTATTCTACTCAAAATGACAGCATCTTTCCTGTCACTCCTAATTCTCTTGTCCTTGATGCTTTTTCCTCCACACATTGGTCACCATCAGATGGGTTTTAGAATGTTAGTCTGTTCACTGACCTATTCCTTTGGGATATAGACCGGCACATAGTAGGCATTCAGTGAATGGTATGTGACTGTGTGGATGAATGATGTGTTGCTGCTGATGCTCATGATTGGGTGGATCCAAAAAGAAAAGACCACTTAATGGGTCAGTCTTAAAAACCCTGCCAAGATCAACCATGCTCTCTCTCATTATTTCCAAAAAGTGCTGATTGGGTTGACTGTCTCACAAACTTTCAATAAATAATTATTTGGTATGCTAATTTTTTCATGATTGTTTACCAAAACAAAACTATTTTCCATGAAATCTTTCTGATGTAAAAATTCCAAGCAAGGATGATGGTGAATCAATAAAAACGGGGGTGTGGAAGACATTGACTTTAGGGAAATAATGCAAGATATTATTTTAGAGAATCAGGACAATGTCCTTGGATAAACATTGCTTGTTCTGTAATGTTAATGTATTGGTTCAGAAGCTGCCTATGTGGGAGCAAGGCAGTATATATTTGTATCAGAAAGGGATATGGGAGCATAGGCAGGTGAATCTTGTGTCATGGGCAGAAAAAGCCCATATAGCAGCTTTGTAGCTCCAGTGTTAAATGAATGAATATTTTCCTTCCTACTTTTTTCCTTTTAACTTGGAGGCACCTGCTGTCGCTACTGAAAGGACACACTTCATGCCACAGGAAGAGTGGTGAAGAGCACTCTAAGGGGTTTTGCTGACTGTACTCAGGGGTGCAGCAGGATTGATTCTCCCCACAAGGATAAACAGCATGACACCTTGTTGCTTCAAAATTGCTTATGTTTAAAGTACACTCCACAGCTAAAGGGCCAATGCAGATGCCACATCACTGGATAGCATATGGACATCTCCAGGGCTGTTAAAAAACGATCGCCCCAAACGTCTGTTTTTACCGGGGCTTACTGTATTTATACAGTTCCGAGAGAGAAGATTACACCTTACAATGTAGCTCAGGGGAGCCATAGAAAGCAGCAAAGGAAACAGGAACAGTACTTGTGAACTGGCAAGAGCAGCTTTATGTTTCACTAACAACCTCTTCCTTCACAATGTGGCTGTTCTGCATCTCAGAGGTCAATAACAGTTTAGACAAAAATTATCTTAAAATATAGATGAAGATTAGGAAGATTTAATACAAGTATATTCTGACAATTTGGAGTGACTGGTGTTTTCTGTTGGGGTGGGAAAATGCATTTCTTTGCTATTAAATTTTAAGTAACTTTGAAATTGTCCAAAATGTTGTTGCAACTTCAGGTTTCCTTGAGAAAGAAAAAGGACACAAAGAATAGTTTGCTCCTTTGCCAAAACAGAATTTAACCCTAACCCTTACTAATTCTATTACTAACTGTATCTTCTTCCATTATCACACCAGTATCACACTGCCAGCCCTTAAATTTTCTGCAGCATCAAGCACTATGCAAAGAGCACAGTCAATCTGCAGTAAGTTTCCGTGGCAGGGAAAATATTTGTAGATCACAGATGCAGTTTAAGACACAGGGCTAGGCTCTGTGGGGGGCCGGGGGAAGACCATGCTCTCATACTTTATAAGTGTTGATAAATATATCGACATAGCATATATACACATTTATATATAACTATATATATAACATTGGTAAAAGTAGATAACCCTAACAGGCAGTCTCCTGCTACCCACATGTTCCCAGCTAAGGCCCTAGCTGAACCTTAGCTGCTCCAGGCATTTGAAGAGGTTTGTGGATGGGAGTTCTTGCTCTGTCTCTGCATATCCAATAAATTTTTTAAAAATCAAGAAATACATGTACACTCACAGTTCTGCAAAGCCCATTTTAAAAATTGTATATTGAAAGGATGGACAAAATCCATGGATTTGTCACTTTAAAAAAGTTGTGTTCTTTAAAAATGATTGAGGGAACATGATAAAAATGTTATGCATGTGTTCAGTCTTAACATTTCTAATCCATCTAGCAATCCTAAAATATTTATGTCAGTGTTGAAAAGTCAATTAGCAATTTATCTTAGCTTCTACAAGATCATATACTTTTTAATTCTTGAAACTTATCTTTGCAAGTTATAATTGGGTTAATATTTAGTTTGGTATATGCCAGACCTTCTAAGAAGCAGTTAATTCAAATAAATACAAGTCTTACTATTTTTCAAATTGTATAGATTAAAGCTTAATATTGAATCACTTGGCCAAAATAGCACACTTAATTATAGGAGAGATACAACATTGAAACTTTGTCCCTTACCCAAAAGCCTATACTCTTAACCCTGGGCCTGCTGCTTTGACATGAGACAACAAGGAATATGAAATATAAAATCCTCGAGTTTTCATAGCTGAAAATGTTTAAGTTATAAGAATATTTGGGTTGCTTTTCAATAAGATATAAATGAGAGCCCGGTGGTGTGGCTTAGTGGCTAAAGTCCTCGCCTTGAATGTGCCGGGAACCCATGTGGGTGCTGGTTCCAATCCCAGCAGCTCTACTTCCCCTCCAGCTCCCTGCTTGTGGCCTGGCAAAGCAGTCGAGGACAGCCCAAGGCTTTGGGACCCTGCACCCGCGTGGGAGACCTGGAAGAAGTTCCTGGATCCTGATTTCGGATCAGCATAGCATCGGCCGTTGCGCTCACTTGGGGAGTGAATCATTGGATGGAAGATCTTCCTCTCTGTCTCTCCTCCTCTCTGTATATCTGACTTTCCAATAAATAAATCTTAAAAAAAATAAGATAAATGAATTAACTTAGTCTATACAGCATTATCAGTGTTGCTCAAAATGTTACTGGGACCGTAAAATAGTAAAACAAAATAACCATAAGATAGTAAAACATCAGGATACCGTCTATTCAACTTGGTTGAGTTCCTTTCAAATGATCATACAGGTCAGCTTTATCAGCACTACTGCACAGATATTCTGTGAGCATATGTTTATTTTGAACATGTATCCAAAGTACTGCTATTCTGATATTGCACATGGCACAGAATTCCTGTTGTCTTTCAAGTACTACTTTACCAGTTAACATTACTGATCCATATAGGGTAATACAACCTGTGAGAAGACTTCAAATTAAGGCTATTGAGAAAGGAGAGCACTGTAACAATGTAACTGGCTTTTAACTAGGAATGTCTCATGAGTGAATACTTGGCATTCACTAGATGACATAGCTAGATGGGAGAATAGGTCATCAGGTATATCATATTTTTAGCTTCTTTGGATTAAATGCATCACCTACTTTCACAACACATCCAAGATCAACTCTCCTGGGCACCAAATAATAAAGTCAGTAGAATGGCACTGGAGGGCAGAAATCTGCTAATGGACTGACGACTGACTGTTACAAATAGGTATAGAAACTACAGTGATGCTACTCAGTTCAAACCCCACCTCTGTACAGTACTTTTTCTGTGCCTATACTGTACAAATAAAATCACTTCCCATCATCACAAGGATTGAGAAAATGAATGGAAAACAAAACATACTTTTCCCATTCCCCGAAAAGGTTATCCAGGAATGAGCATGGAGAAAGCGCCATTTTACTAAGGTACTTTGTGTGGTTCATGACTATTTTGATGTGTGTAGCCACTGTGGGCTCATCTCCATGGCAGAGCGAATGAGAGGCTGTGATTACACCAGTTGCTGGTATCACATTCTCTGCACTGCTGACAAATAGAGCTATCACAGCTAACTTTGGAGTCACCCTGAACTATTGCCCTGCTCTTGAGTTTCCTGGCCCCATCTATGAAACGTCTCTGGATCTCCACTGGAGGAACACGTGCTCCACTAAGCTACAGAGGCATATTTCAAAGATAAAAGCCATCAGAGAAGAAAACCAATGCCTAAAAACAACGGCAAAAACCCAAGAAACATGAACAAGCAGACAATATGATTTCCCAAACAGAACTCAACAACACTTCAGTATTAGGTCCTGATGGTACAAATATTGATGAATTGCCTAAAATTGAACTCAAAAGAATGATCAACCAGATTACTCAAAAACACATAGGTAAATATGTGGGGTTTAATAAATCCACACCTGCCAGATGAAAAATATTACTGGTAGAGGAAATACTGAGGATCAATCAAATTCTAGTATTAGAAATGAAGAATTCGAGATAAAACGAAGATGGCAGAATAGGGTAAGGACATATTTAAACAGATGGAAAATCATTTAATCAGGATGAAGCAGAGAAGACATATTCCAGGAAATAGGAGAGGACAGAACAACAGCAGAGAGGTATCTGGAGACCGACAGACACAGGGAAGCAGTGAAAACAATGGTGTGGTGTTGCAGTGACTGGTAATCCAGCAGATTCAGCTAATGGCGATCTGAATTCCACCAGCAACCAGGTGGGAAGGGACTTCACTGGGAGCTTGGGAGGTGAACCGAGACAAACAACTGTCCATTCTGCTGGTCTGTTTGATTTGATCAGGAGCAGAGACAGAGCAGCAGATTCCAGATGGGCTGTGCAGAAACACTGGTGTCTCCCTAATCCTGGGACCTGCTCCAACCGAAAGTGGGAGAAAGGTTACAGAGACAACAGTGCAACCTCAGCATGATATCACAGTATGTGGAGAGTGGTGAGCCAGGAGCTGGGGATACAGAGACCATGGCGGAAATCTACCATAAAAATCCAGACCTGGAACTTGCTGGAGGGAGCAGCATGATTGGCTGCAAGCAAAGAGCTGGGTACCAACTGTAATAAGTAAAATCGAACTGTTGACCTGTGGGTGACACAATTTAGAAACCTGCCCCATGGAGAAGAATCTGCTAACCAGAAGTACAATGACCAAGAACAAAAGAAGAGACAGGTAAAATGAATATTACTGAAGACTCCCCTGCAAAGGATTAAAACCCTATGCCAATCTCAGAGTTAATGGAGGAAGACATCGAGAAAATGGGGACACAGAATTCATAAAACTCATTTTAAAGCTTCTGATCAAAAATGAGAAGCACATACAAGAGTTCAAAGAATTTAAGACATATGTTAAACAGGATAATAGCAGCAAGAATGCAAATCAGGGCTGATATATCAGAAATTAAGAACACAGTACAGCAAATTAAAAGTACGGTGGAGAGTCTCCAAAATAGAATGAAGCAAGCAGAAGAAAGAATCTCAGGATTGGAAGGTATTTTCTGTCACCAGGGGGAAACAAACAAAAACCTGGAAGCAAAGCTGGGTCAAGCTAAAAAAAAGTATTCCAAAATTGAAAGACACTATTAAGAGGCCAAATATAAGAATTATGGGATTCCTAGAAGGTGTAGAAAGAAACTAGTTTTCCCTTATTTCATTATTTATATTTGTAAAATTTTCCTAATCTAGAGAAAGAATTGGGAAACGACATCCAGGAAGGGCACAGAATTCCCAATGGACTTGATCAAAAGCGGTCTTCACCAAGACACATGATCATCAGCTCTCTTCAATTGAACATAAGGAAAAGATCCTTAAATGTGCATAGGAAAAAAAACAATTGACATATAAAGGAATGCCATTTAAACGCACAGGAGACCTCTCACAGGAAACTCTACAGGCAAGAAGAGAATGGAGTGACATATTCCAGAATCTAAAAGAAAAAAAAAAATGTCAGCCCAGGATAACATTCAGCAAAGCTTTCTTTTGTCTTTGAAAATGAAATAAAATTCTTCCACAGTTAAAAAAAAAAGTTAAAAGCATTTGCCTCTTCCAAACCTGCCCATAAATGATACTTCAAGATGTTCTCTTGACAGAGATGAGGAATAGCACCCAACAAAACCAAAGGCAAATGTGAAGAACATCCCAGTAAAATGACAACAGAAGACGAAATCAATAAAAAAACCCATTCCTAAAATGACAAGACCAACGTACCACTCATACATATTAACCCTGAAAGTAATTGGCTTAAGCTCAAATGTCATGGATTAGCAGACTGGATTAAAAAACAAAACCTATCTATTTGTTGCCTACAGGAGACACATTTCACCGAAAAAAATCAGCAGAAACTATCTCAGATTTTGATATTTTTGTTTTTGTAGTTTCATCTTTTCAAAGCAGTTTCTTCTAATTAAATTCTTCAAGGACTCATAAATCATACAGTAGCATCATTTTCTTCAAGAATGTTCTTGATTTTCTTTTTCCCATTTCTTTAGCAACACATTAATCATTCAGTAGGATGTTATTTAACTTTATATTGTTAATTTTTTTTTCCTGTTGTTGATTTTGTTTCGTGTCTTTTCATTTAAGACGATGCATAGTAGCTGTGTAATGGAGACTCTCATAGCTAGTAACATGTTACTTAACTTCATGGTATTGTAAATTTCTATTTTTCTTCCTATTGTTGATTTTGTACTGTGACTTTTCATTTAAGGGGATGTACAATTACTAAAATGGAGAGTAACATATCCAGACGTTCGGATACAATGTAGTATGCATTTCCACTTACAAAGATGGACTTACAAAACTGTTTACTGTATCTTGACAATAGGATGGACTCTGCCATTTTCCATGCCCTCAATGATGGACATGCCTGTATGAAGAACTATGTTTTAGTAATGATATAGAGGAACTAGGTGGGGGGGAGGGGAGATTAAGGAGAGGATAAGAGAAATCCCAGGAGCCTCTTTAACTGTATCATAAAATGATCATAATAAAAAAGATTCTAAAAAAAGTAATGAAGAATTCAATATGTCAGGTAGAAAATACTATAGAAAGTAACATTGTCAGTAGCTCCTGAAGATATGGACGGACACTGGATGTAAGAGTTCTACACAGTGAGATAAGAGAAGAAAATTCCTAACAGAGGAAAGGAATACAAATTCATGAAGCACATGGAAAAGATGTTCATCACAAACACATTTAGCAGTAAAATGTAAATATCTTAAAATGAACACAAGAAAAATTCTAGGTTAAATTAATGGGCTCTAGCTAATGTGATCAGAAGGCCTACAGGCTGAGGAGACACAGTCCAACATCTCAGAGAAGAAAAGCACCATCAATAAAGAATACTGGACTTAGTAAAGCTCTCACTTATAAATGAGAATGAAATAAAAGTGTTTTATCAAACAATGTTTCACTTCTCACCAAGGGTTACAAGTGATACTTAACAGTGTGCTATACACAAAGACAGAAAGGTTCTCATCAAAATGAAACAAGGTGAAGACAGAAAATCTCATAAAAGTACAAGCAATCCAAAACAAAAAATAGGAATGTTTATGGGAAAATGATAGGATGAATTTATTAGTAATAATAACCTTGAGTATAAGTAGTCCCTAGCTTACACTTTATACAAAAATCAACTCAAAATGGATCACGGATGTAAATATCTACCACCTGATTCCATCAAATTACTGCAAGACACATGAGAAACTCTGCAAGACAGAGGCAAATAATTATTTGATAAAATTTCATTGCACAAGCCATTAAAAATAGGATTACATCAAACTAAATTTGTACAGCAAATGAAAGCATTCAGAGTAGGGAAGCCGCCAACAAAATGGGAGAATAATCTGCAAGTCATGCCACTGATAGAGTATTATATCCAGGATGCAAAAAGAGATCAGGAAACTCAAAACAAAAAATTCAGTTGATAAGTGGGAAAAGGACAGGAACAGTCAGTTTTTAAAGGATGAAATGCAAATGACCAACACACATGAAAAAAAAATCCTCAGGATCACTTGCTGTCAGGAAAATGTGAATTAAAGGTCCAAATTAAGTTTTCCAATACTCCATTTATAATGTCTATCATCCAATAATCAGAATCTAAACAAAATATATGCTGGCAAGGATACAGGAGAAAAGCTACCCTAGCCCACTCTTGGATATAAACGGTATTACGGAAGTTTCCTCAGAAATGTGAAAATTAGATCTGCCGTGTGATGTAACTATAGCACTATTGGGAGTTTTCCCCAAAGGAAACTATATGAACACATGAAAAAGTTATCTATAATCCTAAATTCATTGTAGCTCCATTCATCCAATAGCTAAGATATGAAGTAAAACCAGATGTATATCAACTGATGACTGGGAAAGAAAATGCAGTTCATATATACAATAATAGTACTTGGCCATGAAAAGGAAAGAAATCCTTCCGTTTGCAATCCAATAGATGATATTTATAACCATCATGCTGAATAAAATAAGCCAATGCTCAAAAGACAATTATTACATATTCTTTGATAATTGATAGTTAATGCAGTATACAAAAAAAGCATAAGAACTAAACTTACATCTTCTTGATGATTGTTTTTAACTCATTTATATTTTTGTGGAAATGTGTTCTTCCTACGTTTTTCTTGTTAAATGCTTTGGTGAGTAGCAAATTAAGCCTGTGATTATAGAGTAGATTGAAACTATGTTTGCAACCCTGGCATAATGGCTTAGTGGCCAAATCCTTGCCTGGCATGTGCCAGGATCCCATATATGCACCTGTTCATGTCCCAGCTGCTCCACTCCCCATCCAGCTCTCTGTTTGTGGCCTGGGAAAACAAGGTGGTGATGGTCCAAATTTTTGCATCACAACACAAGTGGGAGACCCAGAAAAAGCTCCTGGGTTTGGAACAGCCCAGTTCTGGTTGCTGCAGCCGTTTAGGAAGTGAACCGTTAGATGCTTCACATCTTCTGCCTTTCAAATACAAATAAATAAATAAATAAATAAATAAATAAATAAATAAATAAATAAAATTTTAAGTAGTTAAAGGAAGAGGGTATTGATGTAGGGTAGAAGAGAAATGTGTATTTAATACGTTTCATGCTAACATGTTAAGGAAATTGTTTTCTTTATGCCGGTAACTTTTTTGAGATATAAGAAAAATGATTAGATATTTATGAACTGAGACTACAAATTCCTCTCAGAGGGATACAGTTGTTTTGAGAAAGCAGTGGGTAAAATCCAGTTTTTCCTGTTGCCAAGGTACTGGGTACACAAAGACATAAGGAAATATTTACGAGGGTATTTATATGGAAATTTTGCTGTTCTAGCAATTTTTTTGAAAAATATAAAGATCTAAATGCTATCATATTTGATTTCAAACTTTATATATAATTTAAGGATGCATTGTACATTTTTTCAATTAAAAACATTTGTTTATCAAGAGACTAAACAGTGGTTTCGGATTATCATACAAAAGGTATCAGAACAGCCTTAATATATATTGTACCAAAAAAAGGTCTTAATAGGTGTTGCAGTTTTAATGTCAAGCATAAGTCATTTATCATCTCAATAAGCACAAGCATTTTCTTCATTCTGGGCATGCCATTATGAAGTGGAGAAGCAGTGTCAAGAAAATTTGACAGTTTGTGCTATGATGGACCCAACTGGTTTAATGGGGAAATCCTTTTCTTTAAACAAATTACAACACCAGTAATGAGACATGTTTCTTTCCTCCTTTTTTCCACGCCATAGAAGCAGGACTGAAAGATAGTCATTAGAAACAAAGCAAGATGGCCCAGGGCAATAGCTTAGCAGCTAAAGTCCTCGCCTTGAACAACCCAGGATCCCATATGGGCACCAGTTCTAATCCTGGCGGCCCCGCTTCCGTCCGTCAAGGACGGCCCAAAGCTTTGGGACTCTGCACCCGTGTTGGAGACCTGAAAGAGGTTCCTGGCTCCGGATTGGCACAGCTCTGGCCATTGCAGTCATTTGGGGAGTGAATCATCGGATGGAAGATCTTCCTCTCTGTCTCTCCTCCTCTCTGTATATCTGACTTTGTAATGAAAATAAATCTTTATAAAAAAAAGAAACAAAGCAAGGGTCCACTGTGAAGAATTTAAATAATCTCAAAGTTTAGGGATAAAATAATACATAATTATGCATTCCACTCTGGAAACACCACTTATACTGTCCCACAGTTACCAAGCCCTTCAAGAGTATACAGTTCTTCAACTCTAATTCTTTTTTCTAATTCAGTCTCTATTTTATATGATCTCTTCCACCTAATATTTAAATTGCTGAAGAGTGTTAGATTCAGTAGCTTATACAGATTATTTGGTAAATCTTTTGGTAAAAATCATTGGCTATAACCTTAGCATATAAATCAAAAATAGTTTCAGTTGAAGTCATAGTGTTTTACTAGGATTTTAAACTCTAAAAAAAAAAATATGTTGTACTATACCTAAAGGAACTATGAAAAATAATTATAGTTGCTTTGCTTCATCAAATTAAACATAAAATCATTCAATTCTAAACGTCATTGTGGAAACTGGCATTGTGGCCTAGCATGTCAATACATCCAGTGGGGAAACAGGATCTCCTTTGGGTGCCAGAGTCCAAGGGCTTAGTTTCCAATCTAGCTCTAGAACAGTTTGCCTGGAAAGCTGTGAAAGATGACTCAACTACTCAGGCACCTGCCACACACACACAAGACCCTGGATAAAGTTCTGGAATTCTGGCTTTGTCAAGACCCAGCTCTGGCCATTGCAGCCATTTCCACATTGAACCAGATGAAGATTTTCTGCCTATCACTGGCTTTCTGAATGAACAGCATGGTGCTGGCAAAGGAAATACAAAACAAAAACAAAGAAGAAACAGAGCAACTATTATATGAGAGTCTAAAGTATAGAAGAAAACATCTAGGAATATTTGGATGACTAGCTGTGGCTTCAAGGTTTTGGAATACTACTAAAATAACACTAGAAATTCAAAGTTATACATGACTACAGATATTGTTTAAGCATTTTTGAAATGTTTTACAACAAAGTTAAAATATTCAAGAGGAAAATAGTTCTGGGGAAAACTAATGTAATTTAGATGCCATACAAGATATAACTCTTCTATAACCAAAGGATTCTTTCAAACTGATTTCTTTAAAAAGGCAGTAGCCAAGGAATAGTAAGACAAAATTCTCAAGAAACAAGTAAGAACAAAAGACCATGAAAATTTGACATTCTCTAGGAATTGGAAAAAATAAAGCATCAATATCTTTCTCTACCTTACTGCTAGATCAGCATCTTCATTCTAACTTGTTTGGCTGGTGGGTTTACAGGAACGCAAGACGTTAGTATAGATCATGAGGGCTACAGGCCTCTCAGCATGTGATAAACATCTACTAAAAGTAAGAATGCATCTTTCTGAACAATTCCATTTTGAAAAATAATTCCAACTTATCTTAATATGTCTATAGATACACTACATCATGACAATTGCTGTAGAATGTTTTGAAATTCTGAAGAAATGTAAACAAATTCATTTCCCTTCACGAAGGGAATGGGTGAATGGAAAAATGATATATTCAATGACTACTACCCAATCATTCCACAGAGATGGATTAGAAATAGGCCCAATCTAAAATCTTACAGAAGTTCATTAATTCTAAGTTAGATATCAAAAAGGTTCTGATACAATTTTTTGTGAAATGACCAAAACATTATAAATTTATAATGTGTTCATATGTGTATATTGATGTGTATAGCAGTATGATTGTATATATGTGTGTGTGAAGGATAATACAAATACAGAGAAAAGTATGAAATTAATAACACCAAGCTTTAATATTCACCGAGTAGGAAGAATGAGAAGTGAGATGCTAGTTCACTGGGAAAAGAGACAACTATATAATGAAGCAAGATTTATTTAGGTATTTATGTAAGTTTTTAATGTGCCTGTGGGTTTATAGAAAAATTATAAAAATGCACACAAAAATGACTAGGGATACATTTTTAAAAACTGTAAATCTCAAAAATGTAAAAAGTATTTGAACGGTTGACATCAACATCTGACTTTAAATCAACATGTGACATTAGTTTAAATATGAACACATGCAGGGCCTTAAAAAATTTCATGAACTTGCACATGAGAAAAAACTATGCATGGGTTTCAGGATTCTTTATGCCAAAATACATATTTAAGATTTGTTTATTTTTATTACAAAGTCAGATATACTGAGAGGAGGAGAGACAGAGAGGAACATCTTCCATCTGATGATTCACCCCCCAAATGACTGCAATGGCCAGAGCTGTGCCAATCCAGAGCCAGGAACCAGGAACTTCTTTCAGGTCTCCCACATGGGTGCAGGGTTCCAAAGCACTGGGCCATCCTCGACTGCTTTCCCAGGCCACAGGCAGGGAGCTGGATGGGAAGTGGAGCAGCCGGGATTAGAACCGGCGCCCATATGGGATCCTGGGTTGTTCAAGGTGAGGACTTTAGTCACTAGGCCACGCCGCCAGGCCCCAAAATACATATTTCAACTACATTTTCCAAGATCTTTCAAGCATATCTTCGTAAGTATAAGCAACAATTAAGGTTATTAGTGTATTCTTCATATAAAACTATCCAAATTTTTCAGAGAAAGTTTTGTTGCTGATTAGAGTTTTAATGTCCTGTTTCTTAAAGACACCTTTTCAATCTCAGCTGTACACAGTCCTGTGCCCAGCACAAACCCTTCCCCCATACAAACCCTCATCATAGCACTGTTCCTACTAAACCCAACTTTAGTATCCACTGACTATGCTGATGAATTTAACATGAAATTTATTTTTATCATGTTTCCAGTAGATAATCCCCTTTTTACACATTCAGGCACAGCTTTTTAGACTTTACAATGTAAGTACATTAGTGACTGGTCCAATGGATTCTTTATAAATATTAAATGAAACATTTCCCTCCATTCCAAAAGGAATTATGTCCCTAAGCATGTAAGTAGAAAACAGAAACCCCAAATGGACAGGACTCAAGCTAGATCATGAGAAACAACGATGACCTAGCTTCATTGATTTTCTTACTTGTTGACATTTTAACCTTGATGTACTACTTATCTTTGGCTGTTTTAACAGTATTTACGGGCCCTTTTCAATTTTTTCACAATCAATCCAGGATCCACAAGTCACAATAAGGGTTCTGAAATAAGCAGGCATTTCAATATATAGCAACACAGATTAAGGTTAACTACTATTTTTTAATATAGACAAATTACAAATTGATATTTAAACTGTTATTCATATATGGACCTTGCCACTGTAGAAAAGAATCTATTTCTTGTATTTAAAAAATCTCAAAGAATATATACAGGTACAAATACATGGAAACATTAGATAGTTAAGCTGGAAGACTATTACAGATGCGGAATAAACATGTAGTATGCATCTCTTAGGTAACTTTGGTACCCTGATGTCTAGTTTTGCCATGTGTCCCCAAAAAATCCCAAAAAGCTGTTTTATAAACAGATGTTGTTACTAACCAGTTTAAATGTTATCTATATTTTTTCAAGTATAAAAGGAATATTTAGCCCTACTTTCTATACTTCAACTAACATTTTTCTTCCATAAATGTGAATCTTTCAACACAGCAACAGAAGCCGAAAAGGTTCATTCTGCTGTCATTCAAGCAAAATGGCCGAGTGAATCCAGATCAGGAGCTGCTCTGATCCAAATTATGTGAGTTTTATATTTGACCCTGCAGGATCATATATGATTGTGATTAACTGATAAACACAATGCGTTGATATTTTATAACTATTTGTGGTTTTACTCAACTTTTAAAAAGGCATCTTGCTACATTACAGCCTTTTTTGCAAGAGAATTCATGTTGTTTCTCACTTCAGAAAAATATACGGTATATGTCTTGAAGTAAACGATAGGGAAGAATTTAGAATACTGAGAAACATTCGGTCAAGGAATACAAAACCATCCCAATATTTCAAAAGAGCAAAACTACTTCAACAATCCTACAATTCACAAACATTGGCCAAAATGTGACAGTTAAGAAAATGCAGTTACTAGGGGGGAAACACAAGAAAACAGATTTGGGAAAGCCAAGCCAAAAAAAAAAAAAAAATCTCTTCACACCTTCACGAGAATAAGTTGGACTCTTTAAGCATGAACTTTAATTCAGATACAAGTAGTAAGTATGGAGTTGGAATTTCAATATAAATGTATATATGTGAAAGGACAGTCTCATTTTCCAACATTTTGGTAGCAAGCATATCTGCAAGGAAGCTCAAACTTGTGAGTGAGCCCTTTCACCTTGGACACACTCCATTTACCTCCCAAGATCGTTGCCATCTAAGGGGAAGACTTGTGACACAGAGGGGCAGGATACCACCTGCCTACCCACAGCACTAGGGATGCCCCAGGCAGTGCAGGCATTTAGCTCAAGCTCTGAAGGCCTAAGTCTAGCCAACCCTTGGTGTGAACAGACATGATGTACTCAGAAGTACACAGTCTACCTTGGCCACACTATCACTATTTTGAAACATTCTTGTATTTCACTTGAATCCAACTGATTTTCCTTCCCTACATAATCCTAGGAGAAACACTGTTAAGCTTAAGCTTTGAATACAGTACAGGTTACCTATAGTTGTTTCTAGTGCGAGAGGCATTCAATGAAGCAAGGTCTTACCACTTGCAAATATGCCAATAAACCATATTAAGAGAACCTACCTAATCTATAAGAAATTATCTTTCTTGGCAGAATACACAAATCTTAAAAATAAATTTTTATATGAAGAGAATTTATCAACGTTACATACTTTGATTGTGGTTTGAGTTTAATCATTAGAAGTTAAACCAGAATGGAATCTGGCTAACTCATTTTCCCATTTACTCTTTCAACCATTCATACAGAACATTATAAGCTTTTATGCCCGTTAATATTGACAGACTGTTATTTATGAGATCTTGTTTAATGGAGGAATCCTATCCAGGTTTTGTCTCTAGAATAGGTAATACAATATCAGGCCAATCTTCAAATAAACACAGAGAACACATGCACTTAAAGAAGAAAATTCTTAATTTAACCTCAGAATAAGATAACCATTTGGCTAAACAACACACGTTTATATTTTAGCGCAATTTTTTAAAATGCTACTTCAAGCAAACAAAAACCATGGCAGCCTTCCAGTTAGATTGTTGGAACCCTCTATACATATACTGTGACTTTGCTGAGTATCTTTTTGCCAGGGAAAATGCTCCCGGGGCAGTCTCTCCTTTCACAGACTATGGTGCTAACGGAACGGCAAAGAAGGTGTTTACACCTGACTCTGAAGATTCTTCCAAGCTCTTGCCTGCCTGAAGTGAGGTTTGAATCCCTCCACCTTCATTAGCTTCTTGGTTTCTGCAGTCAATACGTACTTCCTACTTCTTACTTTCTAACCTTGTATTCCACGCATTTTCAAACCATTTTGAAACAGTAAAACAGAAAAAAGTTTTCCTAACCTTCTTGTGGAAGGCTCTTTCAACTCCATGATAATATACTTCCCCAACAGGGTGACTGATTACTTGGCGTTTCTAAGACATAATATGAGTTCACTTTTTATTCTTCTTTCACTTAAGACACAAAGAACGGAAAGCATTAATGTTACTAAGTATCTTCTACATGTTTGAAATATAGTTCTGGTTTAACTTATGTTTCCAATTTTAGCTTAGCAATAATTCTATTACTATCTGGCTAGGCTTAAGAAAATTTCAGTTAAAGTCTTAGGCAGCAATGAAGACCCTAACTAACGTTAACTGTGTCAGTCAGTGGGCATTGGAAGAGTTCCCTTATGTTTGGATTGGCAAGATCAACAGAGCTTCAGAACTACTGAAAACACTTGGGCAGAACTCTGACCGTGCGCTCCATCAGGACTTGGGTTGATACTGGGTAGCTGGTCCTCTACCCTGGGTATTGAGGCAATTGGGAGGTTGGGTATGGTTTCTCCCCTTCTCTCAGATATAGGTAGAAGAACTCAAAGTGAAAACGATGATTGTACTCATTTCCCCCTATGTTGCTCAATCCTTCTCACCCTGATCAACAATGTAAATATCAGTAAAAATAAAAATTTTAAAAATTGTTTTAGGGAAGGAGTGATCAGTTATTATGCATACTTTTAGTCCTCTATTAAATGCAGAAGAATGAATATTCAAAAAATACAACAGGAAAATAATTTCTTTTAGAAGTCAGTGTTGTAGGAGAACTCAATGCAATAATTATGTGCTAAGTTAGTTGGATAAACAGAAATGCAACATCTAATAATGTGTAAAGTTCTTTACAAGCCAAAACTAAACAAGCTTCTCATGCCTGAGGGACTCAGCAAGGGATCAAGCAGAGAAAAGTCACCAAGATGGGTTTTGACTGATAGAATGAAACAATATTCCTGTGCACTGGAGGCGGCGGCTTAGGGAAAGTGTGAGAAATTCCCAAGAACACAAACACAGACAAGGAGGTAAGAAACAGCTGTACAGAATCAGGGAGCACTCTGTAGTTTTAAAGCTAAAAATGTAGACTTAGACAGGAGGAAAATGAATTTGTAAATGACACTAACACTGATTTCAGAAAAAAATTAGCTGGGTAATATTGGGAATCAATCTAGTACAGGCTTGATTGGTTTTACCTAAGCTTCCTGGCTAATCCATCCTCTCACTAGGCTATGTTTGGTGTCATTTATCATCTGAAGGCAACATTCTCATCACCTTGACATTCACGCAAGGACTTCACATTTCAACGTGTACAGGACTTGGAATCTGTTTTTACTGTAAATTGAAGTCTTATGCAATAGCTCCATTTTGTTTGTTTTTCACATCAGGCACAACTCATTGCGGTATTTTATGTAAATTCAAGGACATATTCTCAGTATGTGGAAAAACAGCTCTTTCTTCTGACATTTATTGCCATTTGAAATTTACATATATTTAAGCATAAATTATAGTTTCAATGCAAAGAAGCTGGTTTGTTGGTGCTTAAAGCCTATTAAAATCTTAACATAAAGCAATCTGAAAAGGCTAAAAATCATTTTTTCTCAGAACTTAAAAAGATGTCTTTGTAGATCCAATTCAGGGTGCAGGGTTTTATTTCCAAGCAACCATAAATTGACTTGATTACCAATTACACAATTTTATTCCTGCAGCAGTAGGGAAAATTACACTGTCACCTCCTCACTTTTGTATTGCTCCAAACATTTGCTCTAAAAGGATGAATTTTAATTGATATTTTAGCATTTGGAGTATTATGATCTTAGTAACTTAAACAAGATTTTAAAGGTTTCAATGTGCCATTAACTTGAATACTTTGTTTTAGATTAGGATATTACACTTAATTTTATACCTCTGCTCTAATTTTTGTTGTAAAAGTAGTATTTAAAGTAAGTACATAAATTATTCATGTTTTAAACTTAATCAGAACTGTGCAATGTCAGCTATTTAGTAGTGCTTTAACAATCAGGGATATAGGGAAATTTGAATGTTGAGACTTAAAAAGAAGAAATATCAAACTTTAAAAGACATGTTTTATTCTTTAATTTTGCATGATTAAAAAGATCAAGAATATAGAAGACTCATGACTTTTATGTAGAAATACAAAACAAGAAGCACCCAAACATGTTGTTGGCTAAGGAAGAAACTGGCTAAAGATAGATTTTTCAACCTTGAACACATCTGATACTCAGAGTTGAACTTTTCAGGTCTTAAAGGGACAGAGTCTCATGCAATGCTATGGAAGAACACTCAGGGGGTTTCAGCCACAGAAACTTACTTAGGAAAATATTTCTTACCATAAAATGCTTTCTCAGAAAGCAGTTATTTCCTACTGGATACACTTAGGTTTTAAATGCACTAAAAGTTTCTGTGCCAAGTCCTCTTTTCCTGGTAAGTTTACTGCAAGCCAAAATCCCAGATGCGAGGAGATATATGGAGGTCCTTTTATTCCAACAGTGTAGGAACAGGAGCATGGGGGTAGGGAGGGAAACTAGAAGGGACACATCCCCAGTATCAACTTATCTCTTTGCAAGTATTTATTTTGTATATTTGAAAGGCAGAGAGAAAAGAGACCGTGTAGCTGTTTCAGCCTGGTGGGAGCCAGGAGCCAGAACCTCATCCAGATCTCCTGCATGGTTGGCACAGGCCTTGGCATGCAGGCCATCTTCCGCTGCTTTCTCAAGCACATTACCTCAGAACTACAGCAGCCAAGACTCGAACCAGCTGTCTAATATGGGATGCTGGCATGGCAAGCAGTAGCTGTAACTTCTCTGGCATAATGTTGGTCCCATCCAATATTTATTGAGTATCACTATTTGATCTATTTGATCCAGAAGTTGTAATCATAACCATTGTTCCATTTTTGTTTTCAAGGAGTGAAAAGACATCAAAATGTATCAAAATGTTCTGCATAGTCTAACTACATTTATCAAGTTTTCACAAAAATCACACCACATATTGGAGCTTATGGGTTTGGCTTCTTGTTCCAATGCATACACTGGGAAGCTGCAGGTTATGTTCTAGTAACCAGCTCCCAGCCACCTACATAATAAACTGAGTTCCTGGATCCCAGCTTCCGACTTTAGCTTGGTCCAGCCCTGGCTACTGTTGGTTTTGGGAAATGAAGCCTAGACAGAATATCTCTGTCTGATGTTTGCATGTATTTGAAAGGCAAAGAGTCAACCGAAATTTAAATTATAGTTTATTTCCTCCATTTGGCGCATATATACATATTTTAGATGCATGTATATGTGTATCTATTATCTATCTATAGACTAAACTCTAGCCCTTTTATTATGGTAAGGCAATGGAAAATATATGCTTTTAAAACTCAAAAAACTTATTTTCAAATCAAATGTAAAGAAATACAAAGTAAAACAAAATATACTGTTGTATCTTCATTTCCTCCCTTTGATCTAGATGAATCAAGCTATTCTAATATGAGTGCATTAGGGCAGCAAATTGAAGACTTAACCATTAATAAAAGGAGACAAGAAACTGCCAGTGAGAAAGTAGAAAAAAGTAAAAAATGTGTCATCTTGTAAGGAAAGCAAAATCAGACTGGATGCGAAAAAAATGAATGTTAGTGCAAAAGTAATGAGCAGTGAAACCCAGCTCTAAAATGCTTAAGATTTGGAACTACACAGTACAGCCATTAATATCCTTTTATGGCTACGACAGTTCATTTGTTCTATTGAAAGCATAGCAAGTTCAGTGGTCACTGAACTTCAGTTCACTCTTTTCTAGGTAAGCTGAATCTGCTTGCTCAAGTACCAATGAAATTTTGTTTTCTTTCAAAGAGTAGGCAATACCTGAAGAACATCTAGTATACCCCCAAATCACCACCTCGTACTCAGTGCATCGTCCTACAGGCCTGAGTTTCCAGGATCAGTTTCCCAGTTCCCTAGAGGAATGACAGTTGCCCCTATACATCAAGTGGAGAGCTCTGAAGTTCTGAAAAGTTGGACATTACTTACACTTTATTTTCAGTGATTTTGATACCAGTTTCTGGGTTATATGCCTAGGGATGTCTAATTTTCACAAAATCCCCAATATGAAAGGCATTGCTAACTCATTTCAAGCAGAAACAAGTCAAGAATTTGGGAGCTGGAATTGGGTATAAATATTGTCTTTCTCCAGAGGAAGAGTCTCAAATACAAATAGATCACTTTTAGCGTTAGAAATTAACATTTCTGGCTACATTTTACATGGGTGGCTATGGCCATTGAGACATGGCCATACTATTAAGATAAAAGAATATACAGCATTTAAAATAGCCTCCTTTCCCTTACTATGTATCATGTACAAATTTCTCAAAAACTTTCAAGTTAGGGCAAGAAGTTATTAGTGGACTTAAGAAACTGCCCAAGATTATTTACATCTTTGGGTTTTAGTTGAGGCCAGACCTATACAAAATTTTTTTCATTTTTTCCAAGCAAAAAAAATCAAACTGAAGAGCTCATTTTAAGAAAACAGTGATACCAAAAAAAAAAAGCATTGCACCAATCAACAATAGGATGAAGATGCAAGAATGTATTTTATCCTATTATTCAATCTTAATTGCTTGTGTAAACTTTGAACTTTGTGGTAAGATCAATGAATTTCAGAAATTAGTTTTGTTTACTTGCTTTTTAGAACTTGCTTTTTAGAACTTAATTTGTAAAATTAGTGATTTTACAGAGGGTTGTTTATTATTATTTGCATATTATAAAAGCAAGTTAATTATTAATTTTCATAGGAGAAAGAGCTATGTGTTTTCAGATTTCTTTAGATGTACTCCAAAGTTTTACAATACAGACTGAAAAAGTAAGGGGAGATGAAACATTAGCTATGTGAATATACTCACCCTAAACTGTACAACTCGGACTGCCAAGATTAGGAATGCTTTTTCAAAAATTTCAATTCTCTGAAGTTACTTCTCCACATTATGCCGATGATATTGGCAAATTTGAGAAATTTCCCTGCTGTTAAGTCCTAGCTTTCTTAGTTATAGTCTAGATTCTGCAAAAATGTAAATCAGATATTGTCCTGCATATTTTCAAAGTTTTCCAATGTCCTGCCTTTAATCAGTGAATGCAAAAATCCTGACCATGACCTTACTGTCCTGTAAGCTGAGGTCTCCCTCCACCCCTTCTTCCTTCAGCTTTCTTCTAACCTCTTCAGACAGCTGTATTGGAATCCTTGTGAACACTTGATGCACTATTTTTTGAAAACTTAGTATTTCTTATCCCTACAATGTATTCTCTCATTATCATTTATTTCCCTCACCTCCTTCCAATTGTAAGTAAAAGCCATTTCTTTCTTAGACCTTCTCCAGCCACACCATAGCTCCATTACCTTTTGAACCTCATCACTGAAAATTTATTTTTCTCAAAAGCATCAGTTATAAGTACAAGTGTATTTTATTACAAACACACAAACATATCTACCTTTATCAGAATATACACACAACCTCAATGGAGGGAATTTATGTCATCTACATATACTATATTCCCTGAGTCTAGAACAGTCTTGAGTACATTAGGAATCAAGTTTATTTTAACTGTTAAATTTTATACTCAATTTCCCCACAGATCACACAACCATAAACAGAAAAAGATGAACCAGTGTTGCCCAGAAAATATCTGAAGAAAATTTAACCTCATACAGAGCACTTTAATTTACAAATTACTCACATATATTAATGTTGCATCTTTGATGATCAGCTTTTTGTAAAAATCCTTTAGAGATACTCAAACCACTGACTGTAACAATTGATATTTCCCATACTTAGAGTCAACCAGAAAATTAAAAATCCTGCTTCAGTTTAATTCGCAAAATACAAAGCACCTACTCAAAAAAAGGGAGGAGATAAACGAAAGAGAGAACACAGAACCATAAAGCAACCATAATGCTAAGGGAAATGAGCCAATCCCAAAAGGTTAGATACCACATGTTTGCCTTAATTTAACCTGTAATTTTTTTTCTTCTTTTGAACCTGTAATTAACTGTCTTAACCCATGTGTTTTTGAAAAATTGTAAAACCTACTATACTTTCAAAACCTTGTACTTCACCCCTAATATAACGGTTATACACCTCAATTGCTGAAATGTCAATGGAGTAGTCACAGGATGCGGTTAAGAACTTGCATTATTTTAAATAGATTGTTTACTCAATATTACATCAATTAATACCATAACATTACATATTGTTGCCGATGATATGCTGGGGCTTTTGATTGATTGGGTTTTTTACTCTGTTGGCTCTTCCTTCAGACCAGAGAAGGTCTCCCCAAGAAGCCGTTGAACTTATCTGGATGATAAGATGCTGGTCTCTATGCTTGGTATATGCTTGCAATGAAGGAATCTCAACTGAACTTGAACTGTGGTCACGCAACAAGGTGGAGGAATCCACCATGGGGAGAGGGTTATGGGAGGGGTGGTGGGAATCCCAGTACCTATGAAACTGTGTCACATAATACAATGTTATTAAAAAATAAATAATTAAATGAAAAAAACCCAAAATTTAACAAAGCCAAGAGAGTTCAGAATTATAAAGATATAAAAACTGTCCTGGGGAAACTTATTTAATATTCAATTTAGCATTTTTCCCCTGGAAAATAGTTTCAACAGCTTGAGATTACAGTTCTTTATAACCTATAACTTCATAGTTCCACAGATGACATTAGGTCTAAAGAACATGAAGATTAGACTTTCATATGAGGAACCAGTCCATGTATGTTGATAAAATGAGCTAGGAAATAAATTACATGGTGAGTGGATGGTCAAAAGGGTTGATTAGTGTGCTTGTACGGAAGTGAGCAGAGATGTCCTGAAAGAGTTTGCCTACTGATATAATCTTTGTCCAAGATTCCAAAGCATAATTCCAAAAGTTTTATTTATTCAGAAAGAGATACAGAAAAGCATCTTCTACCCAGAGACTGGAAAAGATAGGAGCTTAATCCATGTCTCCCAAGTGGGTGGCAGGAGCTCAATAACTTGAGCCTTCCAGAGTCTGAATTACCAAGAGGATGGAGTGATGGTCTGGATCCAAGAGGTGCAATCAGGCACTCCAATATGTGACAGAGAATCCTAACTAAGTTCCTAAATGCTAGACCAAACTCCTTCTCCATATTGTGTCAGTTCATCTTGATTTACAGCCTTGCAATCAATAGGTCATGAAATCCTATCACAACTAAAAATCCAGGTTTATCTTTGCTTGCATGCTTTTAAACCTAGCATCTGTTTCCTATTGTGCTTCTGCAACAACTTAATTACCTCCCACACCTGTTAGTTCTAATGCCTGCCTCACATTGCAAACATGTGTGAACCTCTAAAGACACAAAAACTGTCACACAATATGAAGAAATCTGAAGTTGAGAAAAGAAGCATTTACTATTTTAGGCATCAAAAATATATAAAATGTAATCAAGTTGTGTAAAAAATGTGGGAAGGTTATAGAATTGTATGGTTGGATCAGAGACCTACATCACAGAACTCATCTCTCTGGACGTTAGAATGTTCCAGTATAATCTTGAACCAAAGTGTCAATATCTTGGATGATTGTCTCCCAAATTGTCTGATTACTTACCTATTAATTAGTCTTCTTTCAATCATAAAGAGATTTCAAATTATGAACACAAATCTAATAATAAAACCAGCACTAATATCTTGATTTTGAGTGTGTTGCTTTCACATGCTTGTAAAGTTTAATTTTTGGCACTTAAGTATATAAATGGAGTGATGAACAAATAATTGAATAATTTAGACATGTTAAAACTAGACTGCATACAGTCTTCATGGAAAGTGGATATTATGAAAAAAGAATTCAAAGATTTTTGCTCAAACTCTTAGCTTTTAACTCCATTTTCCATGAACTTTTTGTTACCTTGCATATTATTAGAACCTGTAAACAAACTTTAGCAGCTATGTATTTATACCTTTATTAGAATTACTTGAAGAGCTAGGAACCTTTTTTCTTATACAACTGGAGTAGACTAACTTGAAAAGGTAATCAAATGTATTTAATTGATACCTGCACTTAAGGTTTAAAGTTATTTTTGGCAGTGAGACCAAATGTTATTCAAAGACCAAAAATGTATTGAAGGTAGAGGGTGGGTAGAGCTGGAGGAATGAGACATAGGGTAGCTGGGGTGTTGAGAAGGAGGGAGGCCAAGACTAAATTCCTATCACAAGTTAAATAAGCCTTTTTATTTGTAACTTCAATAAATTGTACATAAATGTTTACAGCCATGGCATTTCCTGAGTGAAGGGAACAATGCTGTTCCAACATTTTATTTCCTACCCTCAAAAACTACATTAAAAGATGAAAAATTATAGGAATAATTTTTTATAATCTTGAGATTTTTCCATCTCTGCAAAAAGTTCTGCATTTTCTGTTTAAAATACACTATGAGCTGTTGAAAACCTACTTTATATGTTCATTCTACACTCTAAAGTTTAACTGAATTAATTGCCTTCTCCATCCTGAAACTGTTATCTGGATAACACAATGATTATTTTGACCAAAGAATTCTTGCTACCTCCCCGTGTCAACATTTCTTCCTTGTGCTTATTAGGAGTAAGCATTCCTTAAAACTAAGACCCATCCCTGCACCTTGTACCCATTATTCCTGCTCCACCCACTCTCATTTTAGACCACTATCTTCCCACTCAGCACAACATGCCTCAGTGTTTGCTTTTGAACAATGTCTGATTATCTGGTCTGAGATTTTTCTCTTTAGATATTTTTTTAATTTTTTGGATAAAAATTACAGTTATATCTTCAACTAGAACTTAGCCTGGGATTTTTCTCAATTCCCAACAAAAGCAGTACTATTCTGCCAGTAACCTTTACTACTGAAAGCTGAACCAATATGTACATTTCCTGTTCTGCCCATTTCTCTCCACTCTGTTATCTGCCTTTGATGACATCTTGCTGAGTGCCTTTATTCTGTCATCACCCCCACCAATACCCAGATTCTCCCTTAGATTCTGCCACTCCAGCTCAGTTTCTTACCATTTCTCCCATTTAGCAGCTGGCTCATCACCTGAGATTCAACCCGCCTTGTTAAAATCTACCTCAAGTGTTGCTGCAAAGATAATTGACCAATCTGACACTGATCGCCCCTCTCAACCAAAGTTCAATAGAAAATCTCATCTTTCACCATAAATTTGAATGCTCTGTATTCTAGCATTATGTTCACACCATAATCTTATGACCCCCACTTGCTTTCATTAAAAGTTTCAACTCAGGGATTGAATAACTTTCCCTGTTACGGACCCAGTAGTAGATACTCTGGGCTCTATGGACAAGGTGAGCTATTGTGGGTCTCAATTGCTTAACTTCACCATTGCAGCATGAAAACAGCCACAGACAATATGAAAACAAAATGGAAGTAGTGAAGTTCCAATTCCAATTCATTTAAAGAACATGCCATCGAAGAGGACAGATTTTGTAGCTGGCCAGCCAGGGTCCACAGCGGCTTCTAATCCAATCAGCGTCATTAGCTGATTTCCTGCAACTGTCACATTTTTTGCCTCTCTACCTTTATTCATGCCTCAAATCTTTTCCTTGATGAATATGGAATTTGTACATCTCTTCATTACTAGTAGTTTTTCTGGAAATTTCTATTAGGAATTTGGTTCATAGTGACATACAAATTCTGATTCTGTTCAGACTTTCATTAAGCAACACTATAAACTCACACTATGCTAGATATTGTGACAACCAATGACAGCAGTGTGAGGAGACACTGAAAATTGTGTTGTATGAATGCGGATGGCATGGCAATGGGAGCAGGGTTCAGAGTGGCTTCAATGTATTGAAGACACATAATTAAAGTGTGGGTATCACACATTTTGATACCCTTATTACAAGCTGCAGTAATCAAGCTGGTGACATCAGAGCAGACATGCACATCAAAGTGATAGAATTGAGAGTCTAAATAAACTCCTATTCGATATCAACTGTATTTACACAAAGGTGCCAAGCTCGCTCAATAGGGGCTAAAATCATTTAAAAAAAAAAAACAAACAAATAGTGCTGAAACAATCACAAAGGAAAACTTGGGCCACAATCTCACAACAGAGGCAAACATAGCCCAAATTAGATCACGTACATAATTATCAGGGTTCAATCTATGAAAATCTTACATGGTAGTTAGAGTCTAGGCGAGAGGGAGGGGGGGAATGACTGCTGTTTTGAAGTAAAGAAATTATGCTTAGTGCTGGTGGTGAGGCACAACGATTCTCAGGTTACTCTAAAACTGCTGAGTTTTAAATGTTGTAATTCAAACACTGTAGTTTTTTTTTCTTTTTAACTCAATGAATGTTAATACTTTAAAAAAAAAAATATTTCCACTTGCCTGTAGAAACAGCACAAATAAATCCTCATACTAGACTTTGTGATACAGGCACACACAGTTTCTTTCTGAAAAAGCAAAATTACATCTCAAGATTCTAAGCTTGCAGTGACAGCCAGCCTTTATGCACTGTCAGCTTCACTCCTTACCAAACAAAACCAATTCTTTGCGACCATGCTTGCACCTTTCCTAGTTCCTGCTGGTATAAGATACCACTGCCTGCCTCTCTGCAGATACCAGGTGCCTGAGAATGGGCCTCAAGCTTCCTGAAGTCAAATGAAACTTATGAATTTTCCACACTTGTCATTTTAGGTTAGAATGTTTACTTCTTTTTTTAAAATCTACTGGTAATCCTACCGAAAAGTTACAACATGAACAACACTCAAGTTGCCTTTCTTTTTTTTTTCAAATCCAATCTTGATGCTCCCGGTACCAAGTGCAAGAGCAAAAGAATTAAAGCCTTAACAAGATAACAACAGAAACTAAGAGGACTAAGAAAGTGCCTTCTTAAAAGATTTATCCATATCTAGAACATGTTAACCTTTAAATCTTAATTTTTTATCATTCACCCTAAATCGTACAGGTTTTAAGTACTTAATATGTGGAAATAGTTTTAAAAGTATAGGTTTCTAAAATGTAATATGTTTTCTATTGTTGGCAAAACAGGTTTTAAAAAGAAGTAAATTAAGATTAATTTAACTTACTTTTCTTGAGGTCAGAAGGGTAGTATGTATTCCAGCAGGCTACAAAGCAAGGCACGGGCACAGCTCTGTTCTCTGGGAAGGCGCAGCTCTCAGTCTGCTGATTCCAGTTGCTGGCAGAATTCAGACAATGGTAGGACTTGTGTCCCTGATTTCTTGGGACTTCAAGGAGAGAGGCACTCCTGACTTCCTTACCCTCAGGCTGCGCTCTCTCCACTTTCAGAGCCAGTGCTCCTGGAGTTCCTGTGGCCTCCATCCTCTCCTTTTAGAGCACGTGAAGTTAGATTGCGCTCACCGGCAAACTTCACAATAATCCCCCATCTTATCACCAGCTGAGCAGCAAGCTAATTTCACCTGCTATTTGACTTTCTCTTTCCCCCTCTGCATTTCCCAGGAATGTAACCTTAAAGGTACTTACATAAAAGCCTGGTAATCACTGAAGTATATAAGTAGAGATAAGAGAAAGATAATGTTGATATCTTCTAAGTGTGAGTGTATAGTTTGATTTGAAGACCTCACTGCCTTGGGATAGTTGTTACGATGATTTTCTAGCTGATTAGAAATCCTTTCGGTATTTGCTTATTTAAATATTTTCTACACATGGAAGTACTTGCTAAGAAGGTTTCAACGACCTAACTTACTTACCAGGAAAGAAAAAACACCTGAACCCTTAAGCATCCTCATCTGCTTCTCTTTTATGAGGGTCACATGGAGATGGTGATGGCCAAGGCATCCCTAAAGATTTACATAAATTCTGGAATCCTGGGAAACATAGAAAGAAAGTATCTACTTGAAACCACAAATAGAGATTCTCCAGGCTCGGAGGTGGGCTGAGAGGCAGCTCTGGGGAGATCTCCAATATCTGCCCAGAACACAGGAAAGTTTTTGATGTGGACTGTGTCCCTGAAGGTGTGCTTCCTTGATGTTCAGGTTCTATATGGAAGTGAATTTCCAATGTTAGCTCTGTTTATGACTAAACTTTCCAATTATACTTTCAAAGGGGACTGAGTAGTAAGAATTATTCCCTCAGTGAGGCTTAAAAAAAGAAAATCACATTGAATGTTCATAATCTTCATGTAGTCCCAGAAAACACTGGGCTAATTGCCTTCTTGAGGATCCTCAGTTGCTCTCAATAATGTGTGATTCTATTTGCTGGAGCTGTCTTCACACTTCTTCAGTGAACTTTGCCGCTCTCTGAGTGAAATTTCTACATGCGAATGCTGGCTAATCAGAATGACTTGAGCCCACACAGCCTGAGCCTTCTAATTTCAGAGTAAAAATTGTTGCATTGAACCACTGCTTGTCAACATTAGGCCAGTGGTTCTCTTTTTTTTAGTAGAGATACCTGGAAAACTTTTTAAATCACCAGGTCCCATATCCAAAAACTAATTTCGTTGATTTGGGTTAGAAAGGGGTATCAGAGGTGTTTTTAACAACTTCTCTGACAACTATTGTGTGCAAAAAGCATGAAAAATGGTGTGCCAAGCTAACCATAATTTTATTCCAACAACAGATAGCCTAGAATTTTCATAGTCTTGCCTAAAATTCTTAAAATTCTCCTGAATTATGTCTGGATATGGCCCTGAATTTAAAAATACTAACAAGTTAATTTTTTACTTTGGGTTTCAAAATATGTTCAGGAACTAGGATCAATCATTAGAATTTTCTGATGTCAAGTCATAAAAGTTGCACTTTTTCTCCTCAGTTGAATATAGGCATAGGAAAAGGAAAAACATTTTTTCAGTCTTCCATCAGCATCATGAAATTAAACATGGGCTCCCAAGATCACATGAAAAGCATTTCCTTATTCTCATTCTAATGCAGCTCTTTGATAAAATGGATATGCTTTGGCATAGTGCTTTAACATTTTTCCAGCTAAGGTTCTGTGATCAGGTGCAGCCAGTGGATAGCATTGCATGGCAGTGAACAGATGTGATTCCATTTTTGGTTCCTTGATCAAGTTTTAACCAAAGCTAACTGCAGCTATCTGCTTCTGGCAATCCTAGCTGATTGTCTTAAGGTGTGGTCTGAATTTAAGCTGATGGGATGATTTGTAATGTGCCCTACCTAAATTGATTAAATGATTTCTGTTGTACCCCATCCAGATGCGGTTCGCTGAGTGGATGGTTTGTTGCATGCCAATGGGAGCTTAGAAACCCCTGACTTTGACCACCAGGTACAGTGGTTCCTGGAGTGTAGTGGCAGCTGCTTCACCAAGCCTGGCTAATAAAAACTCCTCTTTGAATCCTACACCTGTGTTCTGGGTGAGCTCTCTAGTTCTCTGTAACAATAATAGCTGTCTGTTGAGCTATATGGCATTAATTCAATAAGTCTTTAACATTGTGTATTCATTTGTCCAATCATATCGCTGGCCTGAACTAGTAAACATGAAATATATAAGAGGGATCAGAAAAATTAAAAAAGAAAATTAAGTTGATAATCATTTTTCAAAAAAAAATCTTGGTAAGAATAGTAAGAATATTTGAGTTGATGATATCTGTAAATGCCAAAACGTACCCTAAGAAATTAATTGTCACATAGTTTTTTGGTATGGAGTCAATGTTTGTGTCTTCCCATAATTTAAGCATTGAAGCAGTAACTTTGAATGTATTTGGAGATGGGGCCTGGCAGGAGGTGAGAAAAGGGAAGTGGAGTCATAAGCATGGTCCAGCAGATGAGTGTCCTTGTAAGGACACACGGAGAGCTCATTCTTTTCACGTGTACACAGGAGAAAGTGTCTTGAGCACAGAGCCAGAAGAAGCCTTCCACCGTCCTCCTTTGACAGCATTCCACGTGATACCTCACTTGATCTTCAGTCTCCATAACTGCAGGCAAATACATTCCTGCCATGGCATTCTGTGACTCAGCCAGAAAATGGTATTCTGTTGGAGTAGTTAACCTGAGCAAATTTTGTGAGTTGTAGGTTATTTACCTCTTACCTATCACTAGGTTATTGATTTTGTGGCGCAGACTGTGTTGATCTTGTTCACCTCAGTCCCAAGTGTTTAGCACCACTACTGTCATACACTAAGTATACTGGAACAGAGGCAATGGCATGGTGGTTTGCAAACAAAATGTCTCCTGAACTCACGCCGAAGTTAAATCCTCAAAGTCATAATGGATAGGACAAGTATGGAAACGGTCTAATCACATTGTTTAGGAGGTAGGCCTAATGGGATGGCTTGGAGGCTGTGCTGTTGGAAAGTAGTTTTCACCAAAAAAAGAAAGGCGGGGGGAAGGGAGGTTAAAGCTATACTGGCACTTGCCATGGTTTCTGCTTTTTTTGTTTTTTTTTTAACCCAAAGTCATATATACAGAGAGGAGGAGAGACAGAGAAGATCTTTGGGCTGGTGCTAAGCCAATCTGAAGCCAGAAGCCAGGAACTTCTTCCAGGTCTGCCACGCGGGTGCAGGGTCCCAAGTCTTTGGGCCGTCCTTGACTGCTTTCCAGGCGACAAGCAGGGAGCTGGATGGGAAGTTGGGCTGCGGTGATTAGAACTTGCACCCATATGGGATCCTGGTGCTGGCAAGCTGACGACTTAAGCTGCTAAGCCACCATGCCAGGGCTGGTTTCTGCTTTTTGAGTCATCCTCTGCTATTTGCAATCCACTACCCTCATCAAATACCCAAACCTGGGGCTGCTGAATCTCGCTGTGTGCCTACTCCTCTTCAAATATAAGCCAGGACAGGTTTCACGGGTATCTTCTCTTAGGTACTGATTCTAATTATAAATGGTTACTACTATTAGAGGTTATGATTACATCTTTTTATTAAAAGGAGCTAAATTTGAATAAAAAATCTATTATTTTTGTAGGGTCACCAGTTGAACTCGCAAGTTCATCAAGGAGAATTGCAGATATATTAAGGTGTTTCAGTTCATGCTATTGTTGTAAGGATTTAGAATATTTAAATGACCCAGCTGGACTTTGAAATACTTATGGTTATTATTGGTTTAATGAATGAGTTCTAAAATTTGGGAATGGGAAAAGGATTTTCAAGGCCTTTCTTGAAAGAGATTTAGAAAGCTGGCACCTTTTATCGATATTGTATTAAACTACAAACTTCCTGCCAAATGTACATACAAATCAAATTTGTACATAATGGGATTTGCAATTAATTTAATTATACTACCTTCAAGTAAGGAGGGCTAACAGATGCAGAAACCTGGTGGAGAATCAAGATGGAGGAACAGGATAAGGACACATTTAAACAGAATGAGAAACATTAGCCAGGGTGAAGCAGAGAGGGCACTTTCCAGGAAAAAGAGAGGACAGACTGACAGCAGAAGGGCCATAGGAACTGACAAACACAGGAAAGCAGCGGAGACAAGGCTGTGTTGTTGAACTGACCAGATACCAAAGTGGCATTCAGCAAGTAGCGATCTGAGATCCACTGGCAACTGGAACTGCACCAGCAACCAGGTTCCACCCAGAATAGGTGCAGACCGCCCTCCTACCTAATGGCCAGCAGATCAAGAATTCTAGAAGTGGCATATCAGGCACCATTTTGTACAGTATGGCAAAGGCTTTGAGACTGCAAAGACAAGAGTGAGCTGCACATGCATGGAGCTGTGAGCGAACTCACTGAGATCAATGCATTGCAATAGTCCCACAGAAAAATAATTCCAAATCTGGCATTGCACGTGTCAAAATAGGTCCGGGTGGCCCTTAGAATTAATGGCTAGCAGGTTCTGGCAAGATCAGCACTACCAACAAGCTAACTATTTAGGACACCTTATGTCTCACTAATCCTGGGAACAGCTCAAACTGAAAGTGGGAGAAAGGTTGTAGAGATAACAGCGCAGCCTCAGCATAGTATTCCAGGAGATAGAGTGCTGAACGAGGAGCTGGGGCTATGGAGATCATGGTGGAAATCTAACATAAGAGCCCAGACCTGAAACTCACTGGATAGAGTGTCACAAGTGACTGTAAACAAAGAACTGGGTACCAACCACAATCAGTAAAATCAAATTGTAGACCTGTGGGTGACACAGCTTAGAAATCTGCTCTAAGGAGAAGACTCTGCCAACCAGAAAGAAGTACAGTGACCAAAAGCAGAAGAGACGGAAGCAAAATGAATAAAAGCCTTTGCCAACCTAAGAGCTAACTGAGGAAGACATCAAGAAAATGGGTATAGAGAATTCAGAGAAATCATTATAAAGCTTCTGATTAACAATGAGAAGCACATACAGGAATTCAAGGAATTTAAGGAGTATGTCACACAGGAAATAGCAGCACTAAAACAAACTCAAGCTGAATTATTGGAAATGAAGAAAACAATAAAACAAATTACAAATTCAGTGCAAAGTCTCAATAACAGAATGAAGGAGGCAGAAGAAAGAATCTCAAAATTTGAAGCTATTTCCTGTCATCGGGGGGAAACAAACAAAAAGCTGGAAGCAGAGCTGGGTCAAGCTGAAAAAAAAGGTATTAAAGAATTAATATATACTATTAAAAGGCCAAATATAACAGTTATGGGAGTTTCCGAAGGTGCAGAAAGAGAAGCTGGAGTTTAAAGTGTATTTAAATAATAGAGGAAATTTTCTCTAATCTGGAGAAAGAATTGGGAAACAAAATCCAGGAGTGGCACAGAACTCCCAACAGGGTTGGCCAAAAAGCAATCTTCAACACCACACATGATAATCAAGCTCTCTTCAATCAAATACAAGGAAAAGATCCTTAAAAATGCATATGAAAAAAATCAACAGACATATAGAGAAATGGTAGTTAGATTCACAGCTAATCTCTCAGAGGAAACTCTACACACCAGAAGAAAATGGAGCGACACTCCAGATTCCAAAACCAAAAAATTCTTGGCCCAGTATAAGGTGCCCAGCCAAACTTTCCTTTGTCTTTGAAAATGAAATAAAATTCTTCCACAGTAAAGAAAAGCTAAAATAATACACCTCTTCTAAACCTGCCCTATAAATGATACTTAAAGATGTTCTCTTGACAGAGAAGAGGAATAGCACCTACCAAAACCAAAGGCAAGTGTGAAGAACATACCAATAAAACAACAGATTAAATCAATTAACAACCCATTGCTAAGTGACAGGGCCAAATTACAACCTATTTATATTAACCCTGAATGTAAATAGCTTAAACTCACCAATCAAATGCCAGTGCACTGAATTTAAAAAATAAAACTCGGGCCTGGAGCAGCAGCCTAGTGGCTAATGTCCTCATCTTGCCAGCAACAGGATCTCATATGGGTGCAAGTTCTAATCACTGCAGCCCAACTTCCCATCCAGCTCCCTGCTTGTCGCCTGGGAAAGCAATCAAGGAAGGCCCAAAGGCTTGGGACACTGCATCTACGTGGGAGACCTGGAAGAAGTTCCTGGCTCCTGGCTTCAGATTGGCTTCGGACTGGCTGTTGTGGTCACTTGGGCAGTGAATCAGAGGCCCAAAGATCTTTTTCTCTGTCTCTCCTCCTCTTTGTATATCTGACTTTGCAATTAAAATAAATAGATCTTAAAAAAACATTCTATTTGTTGCTTACAGGAGACACATTTCACTAACAGATCAACTGAAAATATGTCTTCTGGATTTTGTGGGTTGGTTGGTTGGTTTGTTTCATATCTTCAAAACCCTTTTTTCTCATTAAGTTCTTCACCGGTTCATGGATCATACAATGGCATTGTTTTCTTCAAAACGTTTCTTGGTTTTCTGTTTCATTTCTCCAGTGACACATTAGTCACTCAATAGCATGTTATGTAACTTCATGGCATTGTAAATTTCTATTTTTCTTCCTGTTGTTGATTTTGTTTTATGGCTTTTCATTTTAAGGGATATATAATAATTATGTAATGGAGACTATCATATCCATATGTGAGGATACAATGCAGTATGCATTTCTACTTGCAGACCAATGGAACTGTTAAATATATCTTGACAATAGAATGCTGGACTCTACCATTGTCCATGCCTACAATGATGGACATATGACTGTGTATGAAGAACTATACTATAGTAATAATACAGGGGAACTCAGTGGTGGGGGGTCTAGGGCAGGGGAGGGGCAGGGAAATCCCAGCAACTATAGAACTGTATCATAAAGTGATAATAGTAATAAAAACAGAAGTTTAAATAAAGAAATATATTATTGTGATAATACAGGGCGTTCAGTGTATGAGGGGCAAGGTGTTTGGTGAGAGGGTACAGAAAATTCCAGGGCCTATGGAATTATGTCATGAAATGTTTATATTAATAATAAAAATGGACAAAACAGAAAGGAAATACAGAAACCCGATCCTAATTAAGGAGAATTAGATCCAGAAAATAACACAGCACTTAAAACCCCGGTATGCCACATGCCTCTCTCTCACTATTGCATTCATTTAATGAATTTGTTTATTTCCAAGAATCTGGACTTCACATACCTATTGGCTTTTACTCCTTTTACCTATGATCAAGAAGGAAGAAACTAAAAAATGCAAGAAAAGAATTTGGTTGATACAGTTTTGATGGCATGGTTTTTACTGGCTCAAGTGATAGGACTGATTTGAAGGATACCATGATTGACTGATACAGTTTTAGTCATGAGATAGAGAAAGAGTGTGTGTGTGTGTGTGTGTGTGTGTGTGTGTGTGTGTGTGTGACACAGAGAGAGAGAGAGAGACAGAGAGAGATGGGATGCTATGTGAAAGATAATGTTGATGCTGTTCCAGGCATATGTAACACACACAGGTGGCTTATGGCGTGTCTAGGGTGATGGTAATTTTCCTTTCTCTGTTGGTTGACCTCTGTAAGAATGTGTATGTATCTTATATACTTTCTAAAGGAATCCCTCTCTACTCTTGGGTAAGTTAGTTCTGTAAAATGCGCAGGAAGTGATTAGATTGATGAGATTACGAAGTAAAGAAAAATACAGAGGAGCTTTTCTAAAACTTCTAAGTAGAGGGAGTATCCTCTTCCCATACCAAAATTGTGGTTAATCGCCCCCCATTTGTTTCTAAATGGAAATAAGTTCTTATATGTCCCAACTGTGTGGAAATGCGGTCCTTATTTTTGTATTTCTTTATCTGGCACATATACCTAAAACTTATCTGATGTTTGAAAAGTTTGATGAGGAAACTACTTATGTTACTTTTATTATATTATGTTGCAAAATAAAAAGCTGAAACATTTACCAGTGATTTGTGAAGTTTTAATTGTATTACATTAAAAAAAAATCACGCTCCATATCTAAACAAAGCTCTTATGGGTACTTGGTTTGCACCAATAATCAGAACACATCTAGGTGCTGAAAGCACGTTCCTGGGAAAAGAGAGACAGTGGGCATCCTGAAAACAGATGTGACCCGTGATACCGCTTTCAGGTTTCCTATGCTTAGTACAAATGCTTTAGCTAGGAAATACTCAAGAGACTTTTACAAAGAAGATTGAAAAATATATCCTCAAATAACTTGCTTCACTAAAATGCAGATGCTGAAGTGAAAAAAAAAAAAAAGATTGTTTGCCACTGTTTAAATTCTAAAGGGATTAAAATTTCACCTTGCTAACCACAATTTTGCTGGAATCTTACCCAGAAGAAAATCACATTATAATCTAAGCAAAAGAAATATGCTGGCCTTCTTAAAAATGACAGAACCATAATGGTGCCTATAAACTACCTAAACTATTATGTTTTTCGGGTACTTCTCAAATAATAGAGCTACTACCCTAAATATCAGATGAAATCAGTTTTAAGTAAGCCAAAAATAGGATATTTTATTTGTATATTTTAAGGATCATAGCTCTTTAAATCTGTGGACAAAACTTGTGGTTTTTTCTTTTTTGGTCTGTGCCAAACTTGTTTTCAACATAGAATTCCTATCATTAGTTGCCTTACCATAACCTGATTTTTAGTAACATTGAAGAAACTACAAGTTCAGCAAGAATGGTCATCACAGATCAAATCATTTCAAAAAACACAAAACAGGACTCTTTTCTGAACTGCCTTAAATCAAACAAATTCATTTTAGTGACTTAAAACCACTTTCAGTTGACTTCTATGCTCCCATTTCATAGCAATTAAGATAAACATATTTTTCTACGATAAAGAGTCATTGTTTCAAACCTCTACTAGCCTACTCATGAAGGATGGATCAATCCACTTTTCACAAAGGATTTTCATGTAGGCAGTTGTTTCTGACACTACCTTTACAAATGACTTTCTCCAACACCTAAAAAACAGAAAGAGAAACTTGCAACATTTAAACACTGAAGAACATTAGTCAGCCAGACACTAAGACGGTGATTCAATAATTGTAAAGCATATGAGACTGGACTAAGAAATCAACACATGAAAGTAAATCCAGATATTGATTTAACTCAGATAGAATTTACGAGGGTTTGGGCTTGTTTGAAATGTAGAATGACTGAATGCATCACAAGTAAACAGAAGCGGTCAAAGGTTTCCAAATACAGAAAATTGTTTTACAATTTCAGAACAGAAAAGGATCATTTCATTCTTTAAATAGCCTGCAGAATAACCTCACATTGATTGAAAGGGTAATTTTATATTTTCGTACCATAAAGCGAAAGAAGAGAATGTGTCTGATTTCCTACTCATTAGGGGCTTTCACTGCGTAAAAGTCATTAGAAGAAATCACAAACAAAATAATTGGAATGTTTTGAAGTGCTTCCTTTTGAAGTCAAAACACAATCAAGTAAAAATCAAATAATTCCTTGCAGCAGAATGATAACCATGTCATTTCATCAACTTTTTCGTTATTCCACAATTTCTCTAAAAATTCAAACTTTACTGATTGCCACCTTATTGAATCTCACAGAGAAGTCACATCTTGTAGCGTGGTGGTTCTGTGGACATCCGTTTATTAAAACCAGATTTCTGAACTCTTCCTGAAAGACAACTCATTGTAACGTCTGGAGGCAGGGCCTGTGAATGGTTCCTTTTGACTTGCACCCTAAGTGATTTTTAGTGGTACTAATGTGGCAAAAAATGGATGAATATGTCCTGAGTCACTCCATATACACTCTGTCACGGCACGGTCTCTGGGATCTGTGCTGAAGAGCGTGTGTTTATCCTAACACTGGTCAGTCGCTGTCCTCGGCAGAGTGCCTTAGCTCTCAGCACAGGTGCACATTTTAGGCCTTAGCAGTTACCCTTTTGTCTCCTATGGACCAGCATTTCAATTAGCAGCAGCCCAGGATGTCAACGACAGAGTGTGGCTAAGAGATCAGCAGTACAGTTTTTCCCATTCCATTTTATGTCACTATGTACAGTTACAGAATTTCAAAGAACATGGTTTATATTTCAGTTAACCTAAATATACCACAAATTTTTAAACAAAAAAGCATTATGATCCTATGATCCTAAAATTGGCTAATTTAAAAAAGGCAGCGGACTCTCTGAATCTGTGGTCCAAGCCAGTTCGCCTAGCTACTGTAATTAAGAGTTATTTGCCAAACAATCATTTGGATTTGAATGTTTTGAAAAGATCAAAGATCAGGCCACAAAGCAGTCAGGTATTTGAGAACAAAGAATCATCAAAAGTTTGGTTTTCTTTTTCCACTCTGCTTTACTTAATTTCACAAATGCAGTAGTATCTAAAGGTTGTCACCCTATGAACTATAAAATAATTTTATTTATATAAATAAGTATTTGTATGATCTTTCTCATATTAACAATCTATTTGTTCCCCTTCCTTAAAGGGTTTTCTTGATTTTGGGAAAGGAAATACAGGTGATGTGTCCAAACAAGCTTGTGTATTCAGAATATATACTACAAAATAAAAAGATCTCTGGAGTATAAAGGAAATTTGTTATGAAAATAATATAAAATTGATTTTGTAATAAACACCATGGATTTATAGTCAATCAGAATTATATTAAACACAACCGTTCGAGAATGACAAAATACCAATGGTTTTTATAAAATAATTTTAGAGTAAACATGGATTACCTGTCATCAATTCACAAGTTAAGCTAGAATAATTTAATAGCTACATTACAGTTCTTGTGAAACATACTACATAAAATTAATTCTCTTTCATATTCTTATATAAAACAATAGAGGAAGGCAAAAACTCTAACACCTGGGAAAAGAGCTATGCTTAAAACATAGAATCACTTTTCTCACTGGATTAGCTTAGCTTTGCCAAACACAATGCCAGTACAAATAGGTATGTTTTTACCATACAATCTGAGTTCACTTAGATTAAGATAACTTCTTAAGATAAGAAGAACAAGTGATATCCCAGAAGTATGATATCTGCATTTGAAAGGACTGTTGAGTTACATTTACATTTTAAAGGAAATGAGAAAATATAAATTTGAATATCATATCTGATCATTACATTCACACTTCTCTTTAAATCTGGATAAAACATATAACAGAACGCCTTTATTCTTCTGCTCCTAGACGTAAACCCATCTGAATAATTATTGGACTTATACAAAATTTACAGGTATAAATTTGGATGATCAGATATTTATTTAGCTTTGCAACTGACTTTATGAAACATCTCTATTGAAATATTATTGACAGAGCATAAGTTCATAATTTTAAAAGGTAACATTGACATGATTTGACAGTTATGTGATCGTAATGAATTCATTTCAAAAATCAAGATAGTGAACACATTCAAGGCTATTTAAAAAGGAGCATTTAAGGACCAGCGTTGAAGTGTAATGGGTAAGCAATATCTGGAACCTCCTACAAACCACATGGGTGCCAGTTCGTGTCCTGGCTGCTCTACTTCCCATCCAGCTCTCTGCTAAATGTTTGGGAATAACAGCAGAAAATGGCTCAAGTGCTTAAGCCTCTGATATCCCTGTAGAAGACCTCGAAGAGTCTGCTCAGCCTGGCCCAGCCCTGGTCATTGTGCCCATCCGAGGAATTAACCAGTGGATGGAAGAGCTCTCCTCTGTCTTTCTGTGTGTTCATAACTCGGACTGAGGGAACTGAGTGCACTGTGGGCAAGGTGTACAAGCCAGGTACACCTGGGCTTGGGACTAACCTCGGAACAGCAAGCGGCAGACCTGCTCCCTGGACTCTCTCTCCTTTATGTCTCCCTACAGGTACAAATAATAGAAGAGAGCATCACCGGCCTCAATACTATCTTTGCCCCTTTCTTTTTATGAGTTACATATAACAAACCAAAAACATACCAAGACTCTGCGTTAGTGTTTTCTCCCTCAATTTTTTTTTTTTTTTTTTTTTGGTTCACTAACATAAGAAAAACTATTCTAAGAATTGTTAGCTGCATATAAGATAAGGATTAAGGAAAGCTTTGCATGACACTGGGTTCTTTCATGGTTTAAAAGGCTATGTATTTTTACACAAAGTGTGCCATTCTGAAAGTGTGGATGATGACTGCAGGGTAGATTAATAAAATCATTTCTCCATTAAGCATCTTGTTGTTGTCTGTTTGATTAATCTTAACACCGTCTTCCAAGAAAATACATTTTTTTAAACATTTAAAAATGATATTTTGCTAATTTTCTTTAGGCAACTGGAAAAATAGTGAGTTAAAGAAACATTCGGAAAGTTTCATTACCTAATTACCCTTAACATGGAACTATTTATATTAGTACTGTTCATTGATGCCTTAGTGACAAGTTAAACACTTTCACCTTTTGGAGTCTTAGTTCTGTGCAGTGCTGTTGGCCACTACAAACCCAATTTACTTGTCTTCCTCGTGCCTCTCTCTATCATCACGCAGTTTGCATGCATTTCTACAGCATGACTTGAACGCATATGCATAATCTGGGAGTCTAACCTACATCACCTTGGAGCACAAAGGTAAGGCAACACTCGCCACTGTTCTCTTCTGCCTTTGATCTTCTGTCTCTTCCTGAAGACTCATCGTGCATGCTACTGCTGCCTCAATGGCAGTTCTTCAGTCTGTACAGAGATTTCTCACCTAAGACCAACTTTTTACAACACGTGCCTGTGATTTTCCATCTCTGTGGTCTAGTTTGTCCCTCCTACCTCATCCACAAACTTAGGTCCTATGTGTGAAGAAGAGAGAATAAAGAAACCCATGCATAAGTTATGTGGTTAAATTCAGGTTTAACTGATAAACCTGCAGCACTCAGGGAATTTTTAAAGCTGCTGTGTCTCAACAACTCTGTACAACTCAGAGACAGTTGTATTTGGATGGCATATGGATATTTTGGGTCAGGGCGAGCATTATTCTGCTGCTTTCCCAAATTTATTTATGATGCACTAAAGGAACCCCGCATAAAGCCATCTTTGTCCACTTACAACTTTGAATTTTTGATTCAAACAATGCTCCTGAAGTTATATGAAATACCTCCACTTTCCCCTATTATTGCCATTACATGAATAGAGCATTGATGCAATGACAAGCAGCAAGGTAGACAGCAAGTGCAGCAGTCAGGACAGCAACCGGCACTGTCTGGGACGCTGGCGCTAACTGAAAAAGGATTAGCCAGTTGAGTCATAGGGCCAGCCACCCGATAAGGTTCTTGTGACTTTAATTCAGCTTTATTCACTTTTATTTTGTTAATGGTAAATATCTCACATTTCCAACACTACAAAATTTCTTCTTTAAATTAATTATTTTCTGTTCCAAGTTCTTAGCATAGAGGTCAGCATGCTGCTTAAGAGCCCAGAGTGCCCGGGTTTCATTCCAGCTTCTGATTCTACTTTCTGCTAATATGGATACTGGGAGAAAATGAATAATGATTCGGCTACCCACATGGAAATCAGGATTGGGCCCCTTGCTTCTGGCTTAGGTCTGGGTAAGACTGGTCATGGCAGGTGTTAGGGCAAAGAACAAGCAGAAGAGAGGTCCCTTTCCTTGTCTGCCTCTCTCACTCTGCTGGCCTCTCAAATAAAACAAATTAATTTAAAAAAAAGAATTACATGCATGCATGATAATAATACTTTTAAGTTTGATGTTCAGTTACTCAATGGTATTATCATTATAATTACATAATATATATAATTATATCCAGAGGAATATATATATAATTATATATATAATTATATCCAGAGGAAATATATATATATAATTATATCCAGAGGAAACATTCAGTAAATTAAAAATTTTCTATATTGATAATCCATTCCCAGGAAAAATAATAAAAATATATCTGTTCCTATGCTTTGCTAAAATATGAAAAAGATATGAAAGAAAAAAATCACAATAAACATTACCATATAGGGACACTCATAGATTGTGCTACCATTAAAAGTACATTTTTCTTATAAAATGCACAGATAATGTATTAAGTACTATCAAAAGATAGACCTCTACATGAGAAGTACAAAACTTGTTGTAATATTCTATTCCTAACACTTTGTTTTATCAAGATTAATTGAATCTTTACTGAGGATAAAATTAAGACTATATTTTTCATTTTATTTATTGTAGGTTTATGTAGTCTATTCATAGATTCATCCAAATTTGTAAAATCAGTTTTCTACAAATAAAAATGACTCAAACTTACATCATTTCTTTAACGTTACTCAGAGTGCACTAATCCTCAAGCTCTGATTTTCATTTCTTGCAGAATACCTTCTTCAGCACGGTATGACAACACTAATTGAAAATCATTAATCATTGTAATGCAATAGCAATATACGATCCATTTTCTTCAATGATGTCAATGTGACTACAACCAAGTTTCCCAGGTATCTCATATTTGGAGATAATTTGTATTACTTATATCACAGAGTAAATTATATTTGAATGCCAGGCACTAAGTATGTATTTCAAAACAGGTCATAATGAGTTTCATTCCTACTTCTTACTGAATATTTGCTGCTTCCAATGATCTCTTTTTATCTTTTATTTAAAAAATATTTATCTATAGAAACAGGATTCACACATCTCATAGGTGCTACTGTAGGAATATAATGAATTTTCCACAACTCTCCATCTTCCTCCCTTCTTTCCTTTTGTTTTCCTTTAAATTTTTGTGATAACATAACATATTTTCACTTTATTGATTTTAACATTATGTTAATGAATTATTTTAAGCATTCCTATTTTACTGCCATTATATTTTTATGCTAGTGCATCCAGCAAAGAAGCAAATTCATTTCAAATAAGATTTTTCAACAAAGCTATAAGGTTAACATGAAAGTACAGTGCAATCTTCTTTTGTCTGGAAAGACTAGTTTTCTGCAAATTGTGTTGTGGCACTATGTGAAACATAATATTCAAAGTGATGTCAGCAGCTCTCAGTGAATTATACATTGGATCTATGTAGTTTTTAATCAATCTTCTTTTTAATGATAAGAACCATACTATATGTCTACTATTTGTCTAAATCTATTTATCACATATTTGCTAAATAAAACACACTCTACCAACAGCAAGTCCTCAAATTGTCTGAACAGTATGATCTTAAGGAAATTATGATTTTTCTTCAATTATATCCTATACCATGAATCACCTAAAGCTAATCTTGATTTTTATTTGAGTCAACTTGGTTTTGATTAAAAGACACTTCTGTTAGCAAAAATAAAATAAAACTGAATGTGAAGTTCAAAGTGATGCAAAATGTATTTGTAATATGAAAAAAAAAGAAGGAAGGCCTTGAGGAAAACATTCTTTTCTAGCAAAACTAAATTTCTACTGTGAAAGGGAAAATTTTTACAAATTAAATACATATATTTGAGTAGAAGCATAGTTCTAATTCTTCTAACTCATCAAAATTTAGCATCCTGTACTTTATCAAATGGTTTTGTTTTTCCTCACTGTGGGTCACTGGGAAATGTCTGAGACAAGAAAATAATTCACTTGGAAAAACTTGATCATTGGAGGGGAATGTGATTGTCCACTTGGAATGGTACCTATGGAGTGATAAAATATGTTCTCTTCATATTAATAAAAATTCTAACAAATATATATACAAAGGATAAATGACCTATAAATGAATTTATTTTAAAGTATACACAAATAATATTATAAGACATTCCCAAATAAATATTATTAGTTTATCAAATACCAATGAAAGTTAAAAAAGAAAGAATATCCAGAACCCAGGTATCTTTGATTTGCTTGCTAGTTATAAGAAATTGAGGATGCTAAAATTACATAAAGAGAACAAAGATGAAATGAAAATTAGACGAATGAGAACCCAATCTGTGTTATATTCATTGCATTTGCATCAAGAATAATTGTCCAGTTTCTAATTTTTTTTGGAAAGCAAAAGTATGTACTAAGAGAACAGCTTCAATATGAAAGAAATAAGCTAGCTTTTTTACAGGATTCTAAAAAGACATGATCTCCTTTGTAATACTGGTACACTTATTCAAATCACATTTTTGTCCCAAAAAGCTATCATCAGATATTCTGAAATGCATGAGCCAGGGCTTGAAAGATTTCTCATCTGAGTTTGGGATATAGATTTGTATCAACCTTGAAAAAATCAAAAAAAGAAATTTTCAAATAAAACATTTTAAATGCATTTCCATTTAAACCACAAAACTACTTTTTGGGTACTCCAGAGAAATGAAAATATTCTACAGCTTCTAATTGAAATTTGTTTGAAGAAATTTTTAGTAGGTAAGATCAGATAATTTTCTCAGGACAACATGTCAGCTAGATGCATTCACTATATTAATCAAACATTGCCAAGGAAGCTCACTCTGTACTAATTAATGATGTTTATGGGATCATGTGAAAAGCCTGACTTCTTTTCTCAGTTCGGTTTCAAAAAAATTCAGAAGTGCTGTTTTACTCTTTTCATACCAATTAATAACCCTGAAAATGACTATATGTATTTTTTCATTTACAGAACATAGAAGATTGAATGTTGGATGTTTTCACTATAAAGAAATACTAAATTCCTAAGAAGACAAGTTTCTTTTCCCTGATTAGACATCATACGATGTGTACATGCTAACAAAACATCACATAGCACTTCATAAATAAGTACATTTTTATATGGCTGTTAAAATTTTCTATTAAAAAATAAAATGCTCAATGTAAAGAAATAAGAGTTAATAAAGAAAGTCACTAGCAATACATACAAAGCCCGTTATTGTAACTGAATTACTATGACTAATAAAAATGCCTCTGTTGACTCAAACAGCATTTCCATTTCTGGCCATTTATTTTGCACTTTGGAAATAGCTCTGAAGAAATTTAGCTGTTTCTCAAACTATTACAGATTATTTATTACATTTATAGAGAATTTAATAGAAATGTAAGACACTAGTAAAAACAGCAGACAATTTAGAGTCCAAACAACAGTTCCCCCAAACAGCATTCGTAGCCTCAACAAATATCAGAAAAAAGCAAAGAAAGTAGCATAATTCATGGGACACACAGCAATAACCTTCAAGATACAGTGTATATTTCTTATATACATATACATTGTATCTTTCTTTATACAAAGAAAAAAGTGGCATGGATGCTATGCATCTAAACAATGTTTTTAAATATTCTTATGCACTAATCAAAAAAAGTACTCATCACCTTGAAATTCTATGCTTTGTTATCATTTACAATTTGAAAAAACTGGATGAACATTGGGACTTTTACCTAGTTACTGGTTTAAGTTTCCAACTTCTTTTTTCTTTATTATTTTAGTGATTCATATATGTGTTATGTATGGTTACTAAACATTTGGGTGTTAGCAACACTAAATTTTACGGGATAAAGTATCAGATAGTAATCATGTTTTTAAAGATTTATGAATTTTTTTTTTTTTTGCTGGAAAGTCACATTTATGCAGAGAAGGAAAACCAGAGAGAAAGAACTTCTATCTGCTGATTCACTTTCCAAGTGGCCACAATGGCCAGAGCTGAGCTGATTCAAAACCAGGAGAGGGAACTTCTTCCCAGCTTCCGACGCAGGTGCAGCATCCCAAGGCTTTGGGCCGTCCTGGATGCCTTCCCAGGTCACATGCAGGGAGCTGGATGGGAAGTGGAGCAACTGGGATTAGAACCGATGCCCATATTGGATCCCAGCATTGGCAAGGCGAACACTTTAGCCACTAGGCTACTGCACCATGTGCTTAATTAGTAATTCTTAAAAAAAGACTAATAAATCTAAAATTACTTTGTTTACAATGACAAATTTAATACATTAAAATTTAGATTATGCATAACATTTGAAATTTATTGCTGTATTTAATGTTAATTTGTGAATTTAGAGTTCATTTTAGTCTGTAATTGAGCTATTTACTGAGTCTGGTTATAAATTATTTTTGAGATGATATGGCTCTGTTTCAAATAATATAAATCCCTTATTATAGTGACATAGGCAGTAGCTAAAAATTTTAAAAATATTTTGTCACTTAAAATAATGAAACTGCAGAATTCTTTATAAATGAAAGATAAAATTAGACTAAAAAGTTCCAGAATGCCAATTCCAGATTCTGTTTCAATCAGAAACAACAAAACTTTCATTCCAGAAGCATAAATTGTTTTCTCATTTTTGATAAAATCTAAAGAATGTTTAATTCTCTCAAATATACAGCGTCAAAAAATACAAAATAATTCAATACAATATTTCTCATAGAGAGACATAAACATTTCTTATATGCTAAGTAAGAAAGTTGCACACATTTCCAAAGAAAGGCATCACTAAATTTCAGTGTTATCTGCTATCAAGTAGTCATCAGAAATTCATCAATTAAATAAGGACATTTCCAATACTGTATACTTGAAACAATGTGCATTGAAAAACCAGGATTCTGGGCCCAGTGCAATAGCTTAGTGGTATAAGGCCTCGCCTTGCACGCGCCAGGATCCCATGTAGGCACCGGTTCTAATCCCAGCTGCTCCTCTTCCCATCCAGCTCCCTGCTTGTGGCCTGGGAAGGCAGTCGAGGACGGCCCAAAACCTTGGGACCCTGCACCCACGTGGCAGACCTGGAGGAAGTTCCTGGATCCTGGCTTTGAACTGGCACAGCACCGACCGTTGTGCTCACTTGGGGAGTGAATCATCGGATAGAAGATCTTTCTCTCTGTCTCTCCTCTCTGTATATATGACTTTACAATAAAAAATAAATTTAAAAAAAAACACAGGATTCTAATGGTATATTTCCTTTCCACTGACAGCCATTTTTAATCTAAAAAACCTGTTTATGGATTTATGTATGTATGTATTTTTAGAGGCAGAAAGTCGTGCACTCCTGCGTTTTGATTCACTCCCTAAATTTGTATAATGACCCACTGTAGGGAAGCAAGGAGCTGGAACTCATCTAGTTCTCCCACATGGTGTCATAAGCCAAAATCCTCACCACATCCCAAGGCATGTTGCAAGCAGGTTCCTGTGCTTGGCAGGTAGAACCCATGGACTGTGGTGCAAGATGTGGGCATCTGAAGCTCTGGGCTGAGCACCTGCCCTACAGTCACATTTTAATAGCTCTCCTGCTTTGGGGTGAAAGTCAGTTGCCAGAAAGCATATTTTTCTTTATATGCATACATTGTATTTATATATTTGTAGGTATAGCTATACATACTTTTAGTGTAATAACCAATCGCTTTGTTTTCTAAAACAGCAAAAATATGATTTACTTGATTTTATTGCACTTTTGCATTCTTTAATTAAAAAAGAAACCTTGGAATAAACTATCAAAATTAATAGCAGAAACAGAAAGGCAATGAGAGTACACATAAGTCACACCAAAGTAGCAAAAACTTTTTCTTATAACTGCAGTTGTTATTAACAACAGATGAAGATATATCAACCATTTTTCAATCACAGTAGAACAACTTAAAATGGACTGATGACTTCGTGGAGTCTACTAGCCCTTGAGAGGCAGGTGTCCCTGGTAAACAGGGAAAATAAAGCATTAGAAAATGAAAAAAAAAAAAAATCCCACAGAAGGAGTCAACAAGAATTAATCAACAGTTACCAAGAGCCACAATTCCAAAGACTCATCAGTGTCATGGAAATAATAACAAGTGAGATATGAAAACTCTAGTAGTAAATTTTCTGATACATGTCCCAGAACTATTTAAGTTTTTCTTCTTTTTAATTTTTTTTTATTTTGACACATTTGAGAGAACATGGGATACATTTAAATATTTGAACAGACTATAGAGAAATTCAGAAGTGAGAGAGAAAGCAATAAAAAGCCACTGTGGTTATGTCTCAACTGAACACCTGTTCTCATGTATGTCATTGCATAACTAGCTGTTGTGGGAATTTAACATTATGGATACATGACAGATATTTCATCCTCTCTAGCCGCCCATGTAATGTCTGTTGAGAAAAAAAAAATTTACACATGCAACATAAAAATCACAATGTTGAGATCTTGAAAAACTCAATTTTGCATAATGCCAATATAGCTTCTTTTAATTCTGTTTACTTTGCTACTAGGTCCTGGATAATAATGATTAATTGTGGATGAATCAGGAGGCTAAAAGAAGGAATAAGGGGGCTCATCAGACACTAGATTAACCATATTATGTGATTGAAGCCAGATTAGCATGGGCGATGGTGGCAGTGGTAGTGTTACTATGTGACAAGTCGGTCAAGGACTGGGGTGATGAGGACTCCAACGCGTCCCCTGTGGGAAGCTCTGCAGTTGAGTAGTGAGGAAGTTCACCCTGCCTCCTCTGCATCAGTTATGATCTTGAAGTCTCAATCCAACTAATAATTACTATGCTGACTAGAGGTGATGGCACTAATTCTTCAGTCCCTGTGTGAGTACAAGGGCAGACATCCCCTGAGTTGGCAGCATAATCACAGCTACTTCTGCATAACAACTGGCAAAATAATCTATGCAAAAGAGCATCCTCCAGAGAAACAGAATCAATTCATCTATTTATGTTAGATAACCAGTGTACATATAATATATATCAACAACATGCTTATCTTAGAGATAGAGAGATCAACTGATCTCACCAAAATGGACAGAATGCATTAATTTGCATGAAGAACACCCCTTCAGACAAAAACATAGAAATAGAGCTGCATAGTCACATATGCAACATTAAGAGGCTTTTTTTTAAAATGAGAGAGGCTCACTTAATTATCCAGACAGAGAAATCCCAAGATCAGCAATCTGCAAGACATAGAACGAGAAAGCGAGGTGGTATTCTCACCTAAACCCATATGCTTAAGTGCCAGAGGAACCACTGTTGTAGGACAGAGGAACAGGTGTGTGCCAGGTCAGGCAAGAAGCAAATTAATTCCTTGGCTCCTTTATTCTACTCAGGTTCTCAACAGATTGGAAGAGGCCCATCAACACTGGGCATCTTTTTAAACTCAGTCCACTAATAACAAATGTTTTCCAGCTATCTGTGCGTTCCTTAGCTCAGTCAAGTTGGCAGAATAAAATTAACAAACACATCGGGAAAATAGTTTAAATATTGTATCCTTCCAGAAAAGTAGTTACTTGTATTTCTAGAACTTGGAGTTTTATTCTGTCAGGTATGCTTGCTCGTGTCCATAGAGGACAGCGCTATTCCATTCTCCAGAAGAGATAACGCCTTTTTTTTTTTTCCAAACGCAACACATGCTGCTCAGCTGAAATTAGAAATATCTCAGAAGAGGTCTGAATCCAAAGAGTGGGTAACTCTTTCAGAATGTCAGCGTGATGCTGCACACCAGCGGGCACAGTTCCGTGCTCACCCCTTCAGTGATTCCAGCTTGGCTCCGACAGAGGAAGATGCAATCTGATAGTGCACTCTAATGAGTGTAGAGGTCTGTCCATCAGGGAAACGCAGGAAGCAAAATATTTGGGGATCTAACACAATGGAATTTTTATTAAGTATTGTTACATTGAATAACAACTACATGATTTTTGGAGTCAAAATATTTGAAGATATAAAAATATTAGCATGAAAACTTAATGGAACTAAATTTATCAGTTGTGTATACAATGTGTAAAAGAGATTTGGAGAAAACCAGTCATGAGTACACCACAATTTTAGACTCTATAATATCAAGCTTAGGCATAATACACTGCCAGAAGTATGATAGTAATTTCAGATTTTTCAATGACTGGCTTAAACACAAAAGAATAGATGTGTGCAGCATGTGCTTACAATAAGATTCTGTGCTATTAGATTTCCATGTAACCATTGATAATATACTGCCAAGTTAATGAACAGACTTGTAAAATTTTGGAATCCGAAGGGACACTAAATAAGGCAGAAAGGTTAGCGTTTGATGCTCTCAGTGTGACTGCCATATAATACGCTGTGTCAACCACATCAAAAACGGAATTTCTCCCTTTGTACCTCCCACACAGCAGCTTGGGTGAGAAGAGTGCACTCTTTCTTTCGGCTTAAAACAAATCACACAGATTACCATCTATTTGTAAACACACATTATGTTAATTAACCTGCACGATGTAATCTATAAGCATAATTTCATCTCATCCATACAACAGTTTTGAGAGATAATTATTGCTCTATATTTTGTAGAGACTTGCTCTGTTTAGAAATACTGAAATGAGAGTAAATGTTAGCACTTCATCCCACAAATGTCTCATGCCAAGGGCTGTGAACTGTCATGCATTAAATACACGATACCAGCCTGCTACTAAGCTTGTACTTTATGGATCCTTCTATTTCCCTTGGGATAATCAATCAGATGACCTACTTTTTCCCTATTCTCAAGAATTCCTGCTAGTAGATCATGCAGATATCTTAATAACCACTAAAATCATTGATTATGCTTTTGGTGACACAGTGCCCAACTCTGTCAGGCATTAAGTGTACAAAGATGAAAACAGTCTTATCACACACATTCACTTGTCAGTGTGGCATGTCAAAATTAATGTGCATAGAATTACTGTTTTCACTGAAATGAAAACTATGGTTGCTGAACTTACAGCTGCAGAGAAAATTCTAGATTCTTGTATCAATAAGCACATATTTTCAGTATGCGTTAAGTGCTTTTAAAAGAGGTCTAATATAGGGCCCGGTGCAATAGCTTAGTGGTGTAAGTCCTTGCCTTGCACACACCAGGATCCCATGTAGGCACTGGTTCTAAACCCGGCTGCTCAACTTCCCATCCAGCTCCTTGCTTGTGGCCTGCGAAAGCAGAAGAGGATGGCCCAAAGCCTTTGGACCCTGTACTCATATGGGAGACCTGGAGGAAGTTCCTGGCTCCTGGGTTTGGATTAGTGCAGCACTGGCCATTGCGGTCTCTTGAGGAGTAAATCAGAGGCCCGAAGATCTTCCTCTCTCTCTCTCCTCCTCTCTGTATATCTGACTTTGCAATAAAAATAAACAAGTCTTAAAAAAAAAGGTCTACTATAACTATAGCTCATGCCTTAGATACCTGGAAATGAAAGTTCTTTCCTCATAAGCTATAGTACAATGGAAGAGACAAACTATCAACAAGACAACTAAAACATTTACATATAAGTAAGGACTTTAGATATAATTATATGTATGTAAATAATATCAATTTTCAAAATGTAATATAAAACATAAAGTGGTGTCATGCAAAAGGTCAATGTTATTTTAGATATTACAAAATCAGAACCAACTTACAATGTTAAATAATAATAGTAAAACATTTAACTATTGATCATTTGAAGGCAATGTTTATTTACTTTGCTTTCTAAGTACAGGCATCTACAAGATTTTAGTTTATTAGAAATAGCTCAAAAATCTATGTAATATTTTTGGTGAAAAGAGTATATTGGGCGGGAAATGGTCAGCGGGGACTCAAATATACCTTAGTAGGTAGGAAACGAAAATAAGTTACTCCTAACTAGGGTATTGAAGATTTCTCTGCACACCCCTCCTAAAACTGTTCTGTGCCTCAACTGTTGACATATGCCTTGTTAAAGTTATAGTCCAATTTGGACTATCCTAAAATTCGCCAAGTTCAGTAAAAATTATGCTTCAATACAACAAACTGCTAAATACAAAAACGAAAATAGACATGAGACAGCTGAATAGTATCCTATAGCCATTTTAAGGTGTATAGAAGCTGGTTGTATATAAACCAAAATCGAGATGTTAATGAAGTAGTCACAGGATGTGATTAAGAACCTGCATTTTCTAACATATCAATCACTCAATACCATGTCAATTAACCCCATAATGTTGTAAACAGTTATTGATGATGTTATGGCTTTCAATTGGTTGGAATGATATTCTGCCAGCTCTGCCTTTAGACCAGAGATGGTCTCCCCAAGAAACTGTTGAATTTATCTGGACAATAAGATGCTGGGCTTTATGCATGGTACATGCCTGCGATAAAAGAAACAAGACTGGATTTGCACTATAATACTGCAATAAGGTAGAATAATCCACCATGGGGGGAGGGCACGGGGAGGGGTTGGGGGAACCTCAGAGCCTATGAAACGATGTTGTAAAATGAAATGTAATAAAATTTTTTTAAAAAGAGTATACTGGGTTTGTCCTTTAGAGTCTAAACTCTAGATTTTATATTTGTGAATTTAATAGAACAGAGACAAAAGAGTCTCTGAGAATCCATGCTACTTGGGCAGTAAATGCATACCTCTGCTTTACAATTTTGTTTCATCAAGTTATGATGAAACACTTTGGGAAGATGCAAAACATTACTATGCAATTAAGATCGGTGGTGAAATCAGCTCATATCTATTTTTCTTAGCCTTGTCTTGCTGCTTGTGGTAAAGTTCACGTATAATGAGTTCGAAGTACTGAATTTTGACACCTTTGGGTTCAGCCTTTGCACTAGAATACATGCAGCACTGGTAAACCAAACCAAACCCACTTAATCCAGCCGGAATGCTGCTATGCAGGAAATGTGTTCATATAGTAAAACACAAATTGAGCCTTTAAATGTAAAGCCACTTACTTTTAAATAGCTTTACTTTTTGTGTTTTATACTAAATTTAGCTTTAGATGAGCTGATATTAATCACATTTTTCTTGGAAATTCTGTATTGTAGTGAATAGTAAGAGCAATAATCATACTCTTTGTCAATGCTTAATAGTATTAAAAACCTTCATGATTTAAAGTTTGTGCTTGATTTTTACTCAAATTTAGGTTCAAGGGTTCGTACTGTGCTGTCCGCTGCAATATACCAGCCACTGAAATGAAACGCTGGCACGCATCAAAGTAAAAGACCATGTAAAAATATCAAAGAAGGCAAAGTCTTCATCTTGATCAGCATCAGTAACACTAAAGAGTCCTTCGCACATGCTCAGGAAATTCATAAAAACAAAACCTTCACTAGTATAATGCCGAGAGACCAGTGACGAGTTCAGAATTTGGAAGTGTGAATCCTTGGTCAAATTCTAAGCAGACAAACCCTGCTCAGTTTATGAGATCTGACAGCCTCCCTGCTTGGGGTGATAAGGCTGCAGGCATTGTATACTCTTAGCCATTGGCAGCAGAATAAACACTGACAACTTGACAGTTCATCAATTGGAAAGCCAGTCCCTCTGCTTATTTATTTATTTTTTGAAACAGTGAGAAACTGGAAGTGTGGCCTTCATTTTGGACACATGTCTAGTAAATCCTATATAACATTTATTTTCACAGCAATGTTTTCCCCTGATAACGAGCTTCAAAAACATTCTTCTGTGTGGTATTCCAATGTGGAACATAAGCATTTTAATCAGTGCTTAACTGCTAGATTAAGCACTCAATCCATATTTTCAATATTATTTGAAACTCAAATTTGGAATTTCTACACATTTCCTAATGAATTAAAATAGCAATTAAGTCAAAAATTTGAGCTATGCTGACATTTTAAAATAGACTATTTCAAGATTTTTAAACAAGAATATACAATTTTAAAGTGTCCTAAATATAAAAAGCATCTAGAGTACATCTTTTAAGTGGCTTCAGAAACTGGCTACTACAACTCAGTTCAAAAGATCCTTTCAACCCAGTTGGGGGTCAGAGTATGAAGAAATAAGTAATTCACTAATTATGCAAATTTTTATATTCTTTAAGAATTAAGCAGACTAAATTTATGTACGATTCATTGTCACCATAAAAGCAGAGATAACAAATGACAACCCCAAGTTCAGAACATGTGAAAGACCTACCTAGAACATTAGTCATAATGAGTGATATCAATCTTGGAAGGAGAATTGAAATACTCTTCTGCTGCCCTGCCAAGCATGACTTGGTGAGTACCTGAAATCCATCCAGTGCTTGGAATCCTGAATTTAGATATCTTCCTTCCCAAATGCAACTTCCTGCCTTTGAAGTTCTTTTACTTTATGCATATTAATACACAGGTTCCTAAGATATATTGAAATCTCAATTCTCTTGAGACATGCTTGATCTGAATTATTGTCACTCCTGATCTCCTCATTGCCATCCTGGTCAAATGATAGATTTTATGATTTGTCACATCAATCTCATTGCCAAAGAAAACCAAAGGCTTAGCCATACATCAATTCAGATTCATTCAGTTTACTAAATGCTGCAAACAGCATACAGCTGTGTATATCGGTGCTACAGTGAATACTTCATCTTAGACCACATATGAGCCAAGAGTCTGCCTGGCAATTCTTCCATGGCTCTGTTTACTTTCTCCTATTTGACACAGTGGCTATTTAGAAACTTACCTTTCTAAATCTAGTCTCTTTATCTTCTGTAACTCTGGTCTTGTTAACAGATAATCTCACCTTCCACTTCTCCAGGCAGAATATTTTTTTTAACAATTTACAGACTTTCTCACACCAATCACCAATATTTACAAACAGTGTCTTTCCTCACCTCCTCTCCCTCATCACTATGGAAAATGCCTCCCAACTTAAGGTTAAGTACTCTATCTGAATGTGACTCAACTCTCTCCTAAACTTCTATTAATAATCACCAGGGTATTCTTTATCTCCATTGCGTTTTCCCCTTAACCTAACATACTCAAATCATTTATATTCTAAAAATTCACTCCCTCAACTTCACAGCACCATTTATTGACCGCCCAAATGTGTTAACTTTTTCACTTTCTCTTCTTATTTTTTAGAGTTGCTATTTAAGCATACAGTATTACCACATATTACTAAGACACAACTCGTTAGAGATAATTAATTGCAACAACATCTTTTGCAGAAGTAGACACAGTGCTGGATCCTTCACTATTTAAGTTAGGCCAGCATTACCACAGTATGAAAATCCAACAAATTTTCTGGAAATCTCACGCATAAACATCACATTTATAACCAAGGAAAGGTGACAGAATATAGAATAATTCTTATGTAATCTCAAACACAATTATAGTGTTATAAAAATGTAAATCTTGTCTTCACATAAAAAAAATGTGAATGTAACTCAGAAAAATATGGAGTATCTTAACCTGATCACAGAAAATAAAGAGAAAGAAAAACATGATATATTTTATTGTACCATGATTAGAATGTTTTTCTTGGTGATTGATAAATGTAAGAATTTCTACCATTAATATGTCTACTCAACATTGTCCTAAATGGCCTAACCAGTGAGCTAACACCGATGGTGTGAAACTACAAAAGAGACTGAGGTCTCCTTATTTGCAGATAATAAGACAACCTGGACAACAATTTGTAACAATCTATAGAAAAGTTATTAAAACTAAAAATCTGAGGAAGAAATCTGTGTATACAACCAATATAAAATATTGATGTTATTCTCATATCACAGAAACAAACAGAAACTGAAAACAAAAGGTATCAGAGAATGAGTGTTTAGCCTAGCAGTGAAATGCCTGTGTCCTATAATCAAAGTACCTGGGTTTGGTTCCCTGCCCTGGTTCTTGATTCAGCTTAATTCTACCCCCTATGTGGGAGTACTGGATTGAGCTCCCAGCTGCTGGCTCCAGCACCAGTCCATTCCCAGACTGGGGAGTAAACCAACAGATGGGAGCTTTCTTTGTCTTTCTGCTTCTCAAATTAAAACAAAACAAAACACTATTATCATAAAACTCAAATAAGTTTTCAAACATATTTTCAAACATGAAAAGATTATCTGAAAACATATTGAGAAAATGAAGATGCAAATGAACATAAACAACATTATTGTTTATATGAATTTCCAGAAAAAGTGAATACCTCATGCTAACATTGGAATGTGCAGTAACCTGACTTGGATCATGATCATTCGATCTCAATGAGCATACATACTGAAATCCATTGTGTAGTTAAAATTTTGCCTGTTGCATTGCATTTCAATAATTTCAATGAACCAAATAATGTACTACATTAAAGAATCAAATGTGCCACTTTTCTCAACCCAGATAAAGAACAGAAAAATCTTTCACACACATGAGAGATTTTAATTTTTAAAATCTAGAACCCTGAAATCTTTGGAACATAGTTGAATATAACTTCTTTATGATTCTGAGAGGAGAAAATACTTGAACAATTTTTTATTTTAAATAGAGTGAATGAGAGAGTGAACGTGTTTGTATTAACTGATTTACTTTCTACATGCACGGAAGTCAATGCTAGGAGAGGGAAGTAAGTGACTGAAGCTAGGAGCCAGGAACTCAATCCAAAGCTGCTACACTGTGGTAGACCCACAACTGCTGAAGACATCATTGACCACATTCAAGGTGTACCATATCCGGAAACTAGAGTAAGTAATGGAACCAGGACTCCATCCTAGGCACTCAATATAGGAGATGGTTGCCTTTGCTAATAGGATGGGCATCTCAACTGCCAACCCCAGGAATGAATTCTTAAATAGGACTAAGCAGTAATGATCACAAAAAGTTTCAAAGAAAATGTATAACATGTAAAAATACACTATAAGTGCTATGAAAAATAATACCTAAGGAGAGGAAAATGACAAAACACAATTGAATGAAAAAATACCAATATTCAGGATATATATACAAAAACTCTAGATCCACTTATAAAAAATAAAGGACATCCTAATCCCAACATTAAAATGGCCAACACTTGAATAAGCAGCTAACACAAAGAGAAATCTGAAGAATCAGAAATACCAACCAACCCAGAGCATTTTTTATAATAAAAATGTCAATTAAAATAATGAGATGCCATTATACATCCAGTCAATTACTAAAAAATTAGCAGTTTGTCAAATCTGGGATTTTGCTCAAACATGAAAAGTGAGAACTTACCTGAATTGGTGGTAATACGTAAATTGGTAAATATCTACAATAATGAATACCATGCCATCAACTAAAATTCAAGAGATGTTTTGTTGTACTGCAGCAATTTTGCTTTTGCATACAAAACCTACAGAGATCCATGCACAACACTATATATCCAAGACATATGTCCAGGATTGAGTGTAACAGCATTGCTTGCAAGAGTTCAAAAATCTAAACATGCTGAAGCAGATTGTGACATATTCATGTACTGTAAAGTGATACCGCAGTATCAGTGAGTAAGCTGAAACCCATGTGACAAAGAGGAACAGCAAACAGAATACTGCACATTAGAAGCAAAAAAAATGCATCAAGATTAAATTCAGCTTTAATTAAACCATTTTAAAGTAAGTATTTAAGAATTATGTAAGGATCCAAACATAGAGAATAAAACTGTATTTTAGAAATGATGTCATGAAATGAATATAAAAAAATTCAGCTTTGTTACCACACAGTGAGAATGGGCGTGTGGTATGTAATCAGAAAGGCTTTTTAGGATAATTGGTATAATGTATTAACCAAAGCAGTGGTCCTTCTGTTTGACATAACTCATTAACTATCCTTGAGTTTTATGCAGATTTCTACATGTTGTCTCTTCTTTACCATAAGACAAAAATAAATAAATAAAATAAAATGCATAACACATCAATCCCATAGAACAGATTGAGACATTTTTATTGCTGTTCAGAAGAGCTCCTAATTTCATTTAGTCAAAAACTTCCTTCACTTTTCACCTTGTCAATGGAAAGAAAACCCTACTGCAGAACCCATTCCATTTAGTTCAGTCACCTTTATAAATTGGAAATTTATAACTATCAGCCTACTGAATTACACCACAGTTTGCCTTACCTAAATATATATATGGAGCAAATACAAACTTTAGAAAAATAATTTCCAAGGCCTTTTTTTTCTCAAGGAAGTTATTGTCCCCATATATTATGAACCATCTTTTATTGCTACTTCTTACAAATACTCTGCAGTCTAAGTTCATTTCCTCCAAACTACATTCTGTGCACACCATGAAACAGACATTCAAATGCTACATTTTACAGGAAATATTCCCCGTTTGAAATTTATTCACTCTTATTGTGATCGTGTGCATGTTAAAAACTAAAAATCAAGCAGCTATGCAATATGTAACTATTAAATTGACTGCAAGATAAAAATTATTGCAATAAATGGAGGCTGAGAATATTTGCCTAGGCATGTGTAAGATCATTCCTTTTCCTTTAAAATTTTCCAATATGTAAATAAAATGAAATGTACTACTTAATACTTCCGGTAAGTATTTATGCTTTTTTATTCCAGGTATACTTTTCTAATTTCTTTCTCAAAATACAATGTGAACTTCACTGTGTAGCACAATTATACTTCATGGGGAACATTCAAACCAACATCATAAGTAGCATATTTGTCTAGTCTTACTTTGCGAACACCTCTGCCAAGCTCTTCTCCATAGTTGGTTCCAAGAATTTCAAAGTGGACATTGGGATTTCCTCCATTTTCTCCAAATTCTAGTTCTCCAGTCAACCCATTAACTCCACCCTGGAGGAGAGAACAAGCACTGGAGTAATGTTTCTGAAGTTAAAAATTAGAGAGTTAAACAATTCCAGCAACTTTCATCTACTAAACCAACAGGCTATGCATGCAGAGATTAACAGGATGTAGTTAAACAGCTTTGCAGTACGAGCAAGAAGTTCAAGGGGAGAGTTCTTGTCACCATACTTCGTGTCTTGCACAGATCCGTTAGAAAACAAGATGCTCTGGAAGAACATGAAATTCACTTTTGGGGATAAGTTTTGATAACATAGTTTTCTTTGGTTATGTATAATTATATTCAAATTGGATTTTAAAACTATACCCAGGAATTCTTAAGATTCATGGTTTATAAAATTTTTCACGGGGTTGAATTTCCTTTCATCTTGAAACTTGTTTTCAAAATCTGAAGAAAAAGGAAAGCTAATTTCAGCTTGAGATTTCTTTTCTGCTCTTCACTTGTAGTCTGGCTGCTGAGATTGACTGGGAACATTCAACATTCAGCATGACAGATGTTCATCTCCCCAACAGATGGCAATGTAGGTCATACTGCCTATTCCTTGTTTACCATCCTTTTCTCAGTTTAGTTTATCAGCCTTTATATTATTTAGGAGTTTACAAAAGGACAAACTCAGAGTCACTTCATTGCTAAAGCATCTCTAAGTTACAATTTTGGCCAGATAATGACATTTATTTGAACAACAAATCATATCAATTTGTAAATTTCTTCCATCATCACATCTATGATGTTGATGCTTAAATATATCTTACTTGTCATGACCTGTAGCCCCAATTTTTACTCTTTTCTGGCTGTTATTATGTGGTCTTACAGATCTACTCATCTATGTCAGGCAGCCCATCTCCTGATGCTAAGTTCACAGAGTTCAACAGAACACTACTGATGGATGTTTTTGTATCTTATTCATTAATATTAATATTTAATCCATTTAACTTTGCAACAGTAATAGTAAACTATTACAGCCCCATTATTATTATTACTGCCTAATCAATTGTTTTCTTTCCTACCTCCAATTTGAGAGTAATTCATTGAAATGGATAGGTCTGTGTTATTTTCATGCATGATGTATGATATATGAAATGATAAAGAACACAGGTCATGTTTCTTAGATTTCCTCAATGGCATCAGTGTCTACTAGCTGTGTAAGCCCTTTAATTTCACTGTGCATCAACATATAGATCTGTCTAATGGAGACAACAATAGTGCCTATCCCCCAAATTATGATTTCTATATGACCAATAAAGTATGTGGGATACTTGATAATTGGTGAGACTTTCATTGCTATTGTTATCATATGCCATTATTTCACCATTTAATGTTAAAATATTTCTAGTCCTCCTAGAAAATATAGACCTCATTTTGGGTTGTTGTTTCTCTTTTTTTTCCATTAAGAATTGCCAGTATGAAAAAATTCATTCCGTGTTTAAATATTCAGCTGTTTTTACACGTTTTACTGAATTTGTACATCATAGATTAAAACTGGGGAAAAAACTGGTCTAGGACATATTCATTCTTTCTCTATTATATGTGTAAGGTGGGAATTGGATGACAAAGTTTAATGTTGTGGTAAACTAGAACTTCAGATAGATAAAGTAGTAATATTTACTAGAAAGAAGAATCTTGGTAAAGCTTTCAGAAAGATATTTCGGGATAAGTAAATACTCTAACAAATATATCAATTCTATTCATGGATAAATGATTCAGGGCTCTCTGGAAAAGCTCTCAGGGCTTTACATTTTCTAAGGATAAAAAGGAGATTATCATAATGTAAATAATCTCTGTGGCAAGAGGTAAGCCTACAAAACCTTCCTTGAAGAATGAGCTTGTTCAAGGTGAAGATAAAAATGACCTGGAGAACCCTGCAGAATTCCCAGACTCCCTCTCCTTTGTCTGTGCTACATGTTTTCTTATATCTTTGATAGAAGGAATATATACAGTTCTTGAAAATTAATTTTCTTTATGTGTTTGTTCAGTATTAACATCTCAAAGCATCTCAACAGCACTGAATATTTTAAGGACTGGGATAAATACAATGGACAGTATTATCATTAATATCTCTAAACGGCAAATACTGCAGGACTTGGACAAACATAAGCTTGTTTTATATGTACATCTGTACGACTGGTATTCAGAAGATTTCTATGTAGCTTTTCTTATCCACAGCAACATATTGACATCAATAACATCTCCTGATTACAACAGGACCATAAATTTCTACTTTAATAATTTATTTCTAATAAAGTAAAAGAAACTGTAGGTCAACAGAACTTCTACACAGTAAAAACACTCTACCATTGGATTTTTTTTTTTTAACATTTGAGCACTAGACTGATGGTTGCAATATTTTTGTTCCCCAGTTATAACACATATGGTTACATGGAGCTGAATCTTTATTCTCAGTTTATAGTTGCCACTCTGAGTGACTTGGTGAACTTACAATGAACAAGATACTTGCAGTAGTTTACTGTGGCCCTCACTTGCTTGTTCACCTTTTTGACTTTGCAATTTATCTTCTTTATGGCCTGTTCTTAATGAGCTCTTGGAGTGTTTCATCAGTGAAGCATTTCCTCATGTAGATGCCAGGGATTCCTGAGAGGTCAGTATGTTAAGCAAATAAACCTTTAAATTAAGACCCCACTTACATCATCTAGACTGAACCTCTCTGATTTTTTGATAACCTCAGAAATTTCCAGCGGTTTTGAATCTTTGTACATCTATCCTCACACTAACACTGAAGACAGAGCTTTGGTAAAAACGCATGCCAGCCACGTGGCAATGGATGTTCATCATCTTTCTGCATTCATGATTCTGTTTTGTTTCTCTGTGGGTAATGCAGCATGTTCTAAACACAATAAGCTAATGAGTCATTTATAGTATGAATAACACTTACAAATAAATATAAATGTCCTTTGAAATGACAGCAACATTGTTGTCAGGGTAAGCCCATTCTGAAACACCAGGCAAAATTCGACTGGATTTCATCCCACCTATCTAATAGAGACAGCATTGAGAAGGAAAATGTTAAAGAGCCAATTGAAGATGAGGAAAAATGTTCCACCAGATATTAGGTTTTTAAAGGCAAGAGTGTTTTTCATTCCCTTATAGATGGGGTGGAGGGGGAAGGAAGTAGAAAAATAGCTGGCTTTGTTTCGCTCTGTTCATGAGGCTGGGAAATCATTCCCCACACTTCACAGTGCAAAAGTGACAGATTAGAACGCTAGAGGATCACATGGAACACCTAGTGATCCATATCCCCTGGGGATGCATGTGGTAACCAAGGACACCTATTAGGTAATCGTGGGCCTGGCAAGGCAGCCAGCATACTCGGAATGCCAGATTTGGTGGCTTCTCAGTGCCGCAATGTTTCCTAGTTCCATCACTTTCGGGTTCAGAGAATAAATTCCTTGACAAAAGGCAAATATTTCATTTTCTACCCAGCAAAGAAATGTAATAACAGTTACATAAATGTAGAAATACAAAAACAAAAGCCAAAGCCTAGTTTATATGCAATGTTCTAAAAAAAATGGTATTTACATGCAATTTCTGTACAAATATGATGAAACTTCAAAAGATTTGTGAAACTTAAACTGATAGATAAGTTTATTTTGGCACAAAAAATCTTGAAATTCATGCATAGGAAAGTTCTTAAGGTTTGTGTCAAGGTGCATTATGGAAAAAAATTATGCATAGGTTTCAAATATATTCTGTGCAAAAATAAACTCACCTTTTCTTTCCATTCTGCATACATTTTGAAGTACACACACACACACACACACAAACACAAACACACACTCCTTCCTAATAAAGGATTGTGGCAATTGCAGTAAATAGGATGTTATTAGCACTTTGATCATGCCGTCTCTCAACAGAAACGTACCGCCTACACAACTAGTCACTGATTATAGAGACACACTGAAACTGCTCCACGGAATAGTAGGATATTGCTTTGTTTTGTTTGGAATTTTTGTTGTTGTTGTTTTTGTTATCATTTTCTACTTGCCAGGTGTTGATATCCTTATCTAATGGAGGGTAAAGCCTGCAATTGCAAAATGAAATGAAAGTATTCTATTATAAATACTAGAAAAGAAATCATGAGGGGGAGGGAACGTGGGGATGTGGGCAGGAAGTGTGTGAGGTGAGAAGTATCAGTCAGCTCCTTAATCTGCGATATGATCTAAGTGAGATCTATCTACTACACGTAAATAAATCATTTGAAAAACTGAAACTTTCATTTTGTGTCTTATATTGCTTCTTTTAGACAACACAGTCTGTGTCTAATATGACATATGTGCAGTGGATTATTCAAGAAAATGTTCAGCTGGGCTGAGCCAAGACAACAGCTGAATCAGAAGCTCCCGGGATCACCTCCTTACAGAGACAGCACTTTGACAGGCTCTGCCAACGCCCAGTCCCCTTCACAAGAGCCATGGAAGTCAGCTGAGAGACCATGGGATCTCATTTTGTTGCCACCATAAGAAAACTTGCAATGAGGGAAGCAAGAAGGAAAGTTACCAGAGCGCCTTCTTTTCCGGTTCCAAGGAACAAGTGATGCTTCTCACTTGGGAGAAGGAGAGCAAACTGAATCCCAGAGCTAGGCCAGCTGTGAAGGCCTTACTAATGAAGTGAATGTTCAGAGATTCACAGACAGTTGGTGTCTACCTCATTTCCTTTAACCACATGCAGATAATGAAACTCTAACCACACACACGGGCCAGGTATTACAGTCTAGGACCATGCGTTGGATGTCAAATCTAGGCCAACCAGACTGTTATCTAGAACTTGATAATAGTCAATGGCCTAGAACCCAGCACAATGGCTCAGTGGCTAAATCCTCACCTCGAATGCACTGGCACTCCATATGGATGCCAGTTTGTGGTCTAGCTGCTCTACTTCCCATGCAACGTCCTGCTTGTGGCTTGAGAAAGCAGTAGAGATGGGCAAAAATCCTTGGGACCCCGCACCTGTCTGGGAGATATGGAAGAAGTTCCTAGCACCTGGCTTCAGATCAGCTCAGTTCCAGCCATTTTGGCCACTTGGGGAGTGAACCAGAAGATGGAAGAGCTTTCTCTCTGTCTCTCCTTCTCTCTGTAAATCTATCTTTCCAATAAAAATACATAAATATTTTAAAAAGAAAAATGTGGTGGGATTTACCATCAGGCATTGCTTACAGGCTGATTTTCTAGGTTTAATTGGCATCAAACAGACACCTGCACTCCTTGGGATTGGGGTCATTTCAGGATGTCAAAATGTCAACATTGCTGAGTCTGGCAAAAAGCTAAGTATTTTGTGGAACAGGAGATGGTGGGAAGTGAATATGACCAGCCTGGGGAAGTTAGGGCAGAGAGTGGGTCATCTCTTTCAGTTTCCATAAACCCTGGAAGATACACACAGCAAGGGATCAAAGGACTGTGTCTTGGAAATTAGTGTTGGATTGATGAAGTCTTGCTCTGGGTAGATCCTAATAGTTCCATTCCTAGCCCAGTCCCTAGGAACACAGGCTCTGACCTTCCCCAGTATCAGGCACAGACAGTACCCCAATGAGCAGACTTGTTTTGGTTGTAGCAAAACTGACCAGCATATCATAGGACTGTTGTGCATCCTTAAAATTACCATCAGTCTGGTGACTATGGGCTTGCATGAATAGCTGAAGATCTAACACTTTTTATTCCTATGACCACTAGCAGGCAGCAAGAAGCCATAGGATTATATTTGAACTCTTTGCCAAGCTAAAAAAAACCCAGCTCTAGCACATCGTAACAGCTCTTGTTCCCAGATAAGTGCCTACAGAGAGAGCTTGCATGGCTCACTTGAGTGACAGGTGGAATTCTGCAGTCCTGGATAAAACGCCGTCTCCCTAGCCAGCATCACCAGTGGCTAGTCCAGAGGTGCAGCACTGGGTAATGATCCCACATCTCAGAAGCACACAAAACATGGCCTAACTTAGTAGCACAACAGACTGCTTCAAATTTCTAGAAATCCACCCTTACTTGAAGCTATATTACTAAAACTAATCTTTCACAGAACAGAACATATCATACTTTAATGAGTATCAGAAACATCCAGCGATCTGTGCCTTCATACAAAGACCAAAAGAATGTGCCAGAAACCAACTATTTAGGAGATGAAATTTTCAAAGAATTAATTTTTAAAAATTAAACAAAGATTTAACAGAATGCACAGAAAAAAATTTATATTCCAACAGATTTTATAAAGATGTGAAAGCAATCAAATAAAGTCAAGCAGAAATCCTCCAACTTAAAAAAATACACTAAACGAAATATAAAGTGGATGGAAGGCATCAATTACCAAACAGGTCAAACAAAAGCAAAAATCAGTGAAAATGCACTGTTGGATGATTAAAACAATTGAACTTGAATGAAAAAAAGGAACTATTGGAGGGCATGAAAAGAATAAATATTTGAGTTATATGGATTCAAGAAGGACGTGAGAATGTTGGAGGGGTAAAAAGCATATTAGAAGAGATAATGACAGTAAACCTCCCAAACCTAGACAAAGATACAACTGTCCAGTTACAAAAAAGAAACCCAACCAAGTCTACCAAAAAATATATTATAGACAGATTCTCTTAAGCAGAAAAAGAAAGTCTCGAAACCACAGGAGGAAAGAAGGAAATAATACATTAAGGAGTTCTGATCCACCTGACTTCAACAGAAACCTTACATGTCAGGAGAGAGTGGAATCAGACTTTTAAAATATTGAAGGGAAAAACTTGCCAGACAAGACTACCGTACCCAGAAAAGCTATTCATCAGATATGAGAGATAAAGAAATTTTCAAACAAAGCTTGGGAGAATCTCTTACTACTAAATCTTTGTTATAAGAAATGCTTAATGGAGTTCTTCAAACTGAAAGAAAGAGATGCCAGCAAGTAGGAAGAAAACATCAAATGGTAAAACATTCAATGGTGATAGTAACTACAGAAACAAATTCAGAATGCTCTATTAGGTCATTATGACAAGTGAAAGAAACCAAGTGCAGAAAGACAAGTATTATGTGATGACACTCATATGTGGACTTGAAATAAGTAAATGATCTTATAAAAACTTTAAAAACAAAGTTTCAAAAGGTTGTTGGGGCCCGGCGCAGTGGCACAGTGGTTAAGGTCCTCGTCATGCATGCCCTGAATCCCATATGGGCACCGGTTCTATCCCGGCAGCCCCGCTTCCCTTCCAGCTCCCTGCCTGTGGCCTGGGAAAGCAGTCGAGGACGGCCCAAAGCTTTGGGACCCTGCACCCGCGTGGGAGACCTGGAAGAGGCTCCTGGCTTCGGATCGGCATAGTACCGGCCGTTGCGCTTACTTGGGGAGTGAATCATTGGATGGAAGATCTTCCTCTCTGTCTCTCCTCTCTGTATATTCACCTTTCCAATAAAAAAATAATAAAAATAAATCTTCAAAAAAAAGAAATAAAAAAAAAGTTTGTTGTTATTGTTTAAGCATGGAAGCCAACATTATAAAGCAGGTTAAACTGCCAGGATCTCATGTCAGAGTACTGCTTCAAATCTGGGCTGCTCCACTTCTGATCAGCCCCCTGCTAATGAGCCTGGACAGACAGTGGGCAATGGATTCATACTACACACTTGGGAGACTAGGCAGAAGTTCTTTGCCGTTTGCCAGCTCTGGCTGTGGTAACCATTTGGGAAGTGAGTCAGTTGATGGAAGATCTCACTGTCTCTCCTTGCTCTTCAAATAAGTAAGCAAGTGAGTAAGTAAAATCTAAAAATAAATAAATAAACAAATAAATAATAAAATATTAATAGGAATGTGGTTGCCAGAGGCAGAAGAGAGAAGGAAGGGGTTGGGAAAATTGATTGAGAAGTATTAGGTTACACAATGTATGTGTAAAAAGTTCTAGGGCTCTATTGCACAGTAGAGCAAAGCCAGATAACATTAATTTACTATGTATTTCTCTATGGAAAATTAGACTATAAGATTTTGGGTGATTTTGCTACAAAGAGATATTAAGTATTTGAAACTTGCAATATATTAATTTTTCTTGTGCATCATGCAATGTATAAATGCCATGAAGCATCACATAGTAATTCAAAATCATGTGCTAGTTTCTATTGTTTTAAATAAGAAAAACAGAAATATTGCATTATGTAAAGTAAAACTTCTGCTGCTGTACTTATGAGTTAGATGATCTGAAGTTGAAGTGAACACTGCTGAATCCCCAGTGGCGTATTCCAAGGACGCAGAGGGGTTTCTAAAAGCCACTATGACAAAAAGCCACTTCATATACCCAGTCCATGCTGTTTGTATTACACCACCTACTTCTTACATTCTCTCCTACTCAGGTTTATAGATTCTAAATGATATACAGGGCTTTACACATAAAGCAAAATAATACGTTTCTATTCCTTTAAGTATATTAACGTTTTCACAACCACACAAACCAAATGTCTAATTACAGTTATTTGCTTAATGCTTCAACTTAAAAATTACTACTTACTCTTCTTCACCAACTTAACCAAACCATTTCTGGTCCCCCCCCCCCCAGGTGGGAGATCACCCCTGGCCCTCTGTGGGCCAGCTAAGTTGACCCAGAGCCAGGAGCCAGGAGCCAGGAGTTCCCTCTGGGTCTTCAATGTGGATGCAGTATCCCAAGACTTCTGGACTTTCTAGACTGCTTTCCCAGGCCACAAGCAGGGAGCTAGATGGGAAGCAGAGCCGCTGGAAAACAAATCAGCAGGATCCCGATGCATGCAAGGTGAGGATTTAACCACTATCCTATCACTTCAATCCAAAAACAAACAAACAAACAAAAACAGAGTCCCAGTACCACCTGAAATACCTCCTCCCATAGATCTACGTATATTAAGCCTGCTAGTTTTCTGAGCTCTATGAAGAGAGTATTAGTTCTGTGAGAATGCCTTCTAATCTATTGCTGTTTTTATATCAGGATACACAGGAAACCTCCCTGAGATGGGTGTTTGTTTCCATGCAAGAAGTTTACTTGGAATGCTTCTAAGGAAGCAACAGCATGGATGTAAAGCAGAGGGGATTGACATTAGGACAAATGGAGAGTTCAAAACGTGATGAAAAGACAAACAAATAAAAAGAAGGCATAGGCCAGACGTTATGATCATCTTTCAGAAATTCAAGGAAAAGGCATGAATCTTCCTACTTCTGCAGTGACCATTCATTGAGTCCACGCCGCTTCCAGGAAAGGAATGAGTAATTCTCTTCTGCCAGTGTCATTTCCGAGGAGAGGTTCAACAGAGGTACAGCTGTGGGCTGCACATCCTCACAGAGAACAAATGCCTCGATCAGGAAGCAAATTCCCAAGGGACCATCACAGTACATTATGTTCCTCTCTAAGATTCCACAGTATCCTGCCTCTGTCATCTCTAGGGGCCATGGTTCTCTCAGGGAATAGCTTTTTGTGTATTGAGTCGATATTTCCTACTAGACTCTAAAATTTTTCTTGGTTATGCAATAATATAAGTCTCTGATAAACATCTATTAAGAGAGTAATGAATAAATAAATAAATGATGTGAACTCTTGGGAACTGTTTCCAATTAAGACTATTAACATTAAGAAACCACAACATAATAACAGTTTAAACAGGACTATTCTATAAATAAGGATAAACTGACACTATCCCACTTTGGATAGGGAATTTTAAAAAAGATAACCAATGGTTAAGCTGATTTCTAAATGCAATGCATCATACCAACACTATGGGAAGCAGCAAAAACAGTGTTAAGAGGAAAGCTTATAGCAATTGGTGCTACATCAAGAAACTGGAAAGACACCAAATAAATGATCTATCAATGAATGTCAAAGATCTGGAAAAACAAGAACATACCAAGCTCCAAAGTAGAAAGAATATAATTAAAATCAGTAAAATAATGAACACAATTGAAAAAATGCACAAAAGATCAATGAGATTAATACCTTTGTTTGGATCAGATTTGATATGCCCCTGGATCAACTCACCAAAAGAAAAAAAGAAAAAAACTCTAATAAAATCAGAAAGTGAAAGCAGATATTACAACGAATACCACAGACATCAAAAGAATAGTCATCAAATAAAACAAACAGCTATATGCCATAAGATTGGGAAAAGTAAAGCAACTTTCTGGGTACACAGTTTATCAGCATAAAGTCTTGAAGACATAGAAAACCTAAGTGGACCATAAGACATGGGTTGAATCAGGAATAAACATCCTCCTAAAACAATAGCTGGGACCGGATGATCTCAGTACTGAAATCAACCAAACTATTGAAGAAGAAATAACCCCAATTTTCCTCAAACTATTCAAAAACAACTGAAAGGGAGGGATTCCTCCTAACTTTTTTTCTTGAGGCCAACATCACCTCAATTTGAAAACCAGAAAAATACACAAGAAAAAAAAGTTACTATAGACCAATATCCCTGAAGAAACAGATGCCAAAATCCTCAATCAATACTATCAACTCCAACAACATTTCACAAAAATCATTCACCCAAAAATGCAGGACTTATCCCTGGTAAGCAGGGTTGGCTCAACATACACAAATCAATACCAAAGAACCAAAAACATATTATCTTATTTGATACAGAGAAAACATTTGATAAAATGCAACATCCTTTCAAGATAAAAATCTTAAAGTGGTTATGGAAGAAACACTTCTCAATGCAATCAGGGTGATATGTGACAAACCCACAGCCAGCATCATGATGAATGGGAAAAAGACAGCAGCATTTCTGCTTAGATTGAAACCAGACAAGGATATCTACTCTTATCATTACTATTAAAAGTAGTACTGCATGTTGCAGGTAAAGCAATTACACAAGGCAAAAAGAAATTAGAGGGATGCAAATTGAAAAAGAGAAAGTCAAATTATTACTGTTTGAAGATGACATGGCTACACCTAAGGGAACAAAAACTCCACTATGAGACTGTTGAAACTCATAAGTGAGTTTGGCAGGATATAATATTAAAACCTGCTGGCTGGATGTGGGGAGAAAGTTGCCCTCCTTCACTGCTGGCAGGAGTGTAGGCTAGTACAACCACTATGGAAATCAGTATGGCGAGTGCCTGGAGAATTGCAAATACACCTGCCATATGACTCTGCTATCCTACTCCTAGGAATATTTCCAAAGGAATGAAAACTGCATATGAGAAAGGGATCTGTAATCCTAGGTTTACAGCAGCACAATGTACAAGAAAAAAGGCAAGGAAACAATCCAGATTTCTGTTCAAAGAGGAGGGGTTAAAGAAACTGGAGGGCCTGGCACAGTGGCCTAGAGGCTAAAGTCCTCATCTTGAGTGCAGCCAGATCCCATATGGGTGCCGATTCTAATCCTGGTGGCTCCATTTCCCATCTAGCTCCCTGCTTGTGACCTGGGAAAGCAGTCTAGGATGGCTAGGAGCCTTGAGACTCTGCATCCATGTGGGAGATCTGGAACAAGCTGCTGGCTCCTGGCTTCAGATTGGCTCAGCTCCAGTCGTTGCAGCCACTTTAGTGAAGCATCAGACAGAAGATCTTTCTCTCTGTCTCTCCTCCTCTCTCTATATCTGACTTTCTAATAAAAATAAAAATAAATCTTAAAAAAATAAACAAACTGTGGAACATCTACTCCATGGAATACTACTCAGCCATTGAAAGAAATGCAATTACACCATTTGCAACTAAATGGTCCCAACTAGAGACCATTCTGCTCAGTGAATCCTAAAGACAAATATCATATGTTCTTTATTATTGAAGGCAACTTTTGTGCAAAATACGACATCCATAGCCCTTTTAATATTATTTTAACACTGCAACTCATGTGTTTACACTTTTTTTAAATTTCCATTTCTTCAAAATAGTTTATTTTCTCTTATTAAATTCCTCACTGACTCATAAGTCATACAGCAGCTTCATTTTCTCCAAGAAGGGTTTGTTTTGCTTTTCATTTCGACATTGACTTATAGGTCATCCAGTAACATATTATTTAACTTCAAGGTGTTGTAATCTTTTTAACTTTATTCCTGTTGTTGATTTTGTTCACTTACAGTGATGTATAGTAACTGTGCAGTAGAGAATATCACAGATGTGAAGATATAATGCAGCGTGCATCTCTACTTCCAAATGAAATATGGACTCCCAATGAAACTGGTGGATATATCATGACAATAAATGCTGGACTCTCTGCCATTGTCTGTATCAGCAATGTCAGGACACACTAAAATGGCAAAAAAGGTGTATTTACGACTGCTTATGAAGGACTATAGTATTGTAATAATATGGGGAAATTCAGTTGGGGAGGGGTACAGGAAATCCTAGAGCCTACTGAATTGTACCATAAAATTAAAAATAAAACAGTAGAAGAAATAAATCAACAGCATTTGTATACACAATAATGCCATGATTGACAACAAACCTGTAAGATCAGCTCCAACCACAGCAGCTACAAAATATGAAAATAGCCTGGGAAAGACTTTATCACGGATGTAAAACACCTCTATAAGAAAAAATGTTAAGGTAAGATAAAAGACACAACAAGTTTAAAAATTTCCATGTTTGTAAAATAATTATTATCTAATGTTAATATTATCCAAAGATATTTATAAATCCAATGTGATTCCAATTGAAATACTCTAGATGTTCTTTTCAGATGTTGGAAAAATAGATCTTAAATTCATATGTAATCACAACAGACTCTGGCTAGCTAAAGCAATCCTAATCAATAAAAATAAAGTTGGAGGTGTCACACAATACCAGATTTCAAGACATATTGGAAGGTAGTTATCATCTGAACAGCTTAGAATAAATCTGTGAGTCAATGGAACAGATTAGAGCCCCTAGAAATTAATCCATCTAATTATCTACGACTAAGGAATCTTTAACAAGTGAGTAATATCATTCGCTGAAGAAAGTATCTGTTCAACAAAATGCGAAGGTAACTGGATTTCTGTATGCAAATATACGAAACAAAACCCCAGCTTACACTCTACAAAATCAATTAATAATGGATCCAATATCTAAATTTAAGACTGAAATACGAGGAAATACTGCAAGATCCTGGCATAGACAAAGACACAATTAAGGAAACTATAGAAAATATAATTAGATAAAGTTAAGCTTCATCACAGCAAAGGACACACTAAAAAGAAGAGGCAACCAACAGAATGGGAGAAAACTTTTGCAAGCTGCAGAATTGATAACGGAGTAATATCCAGTTATTGTAAAGCATTTCAGAAATTCAACAACAGCAAAACAAACTAGCTAGTTAAGAAATGGGCAAAAGATAGGACCAGGCATTTTCCTAAGAATTAACACAGATGGTCAGTAAACATGAAAAGATACTTAGGGCCATAAAATGGCTATCACCTAAACATTTTTAAAAAAAATAGCAAATGCTGATGAGGATGTGGGGAAAAAAAGTACCCTAATACACTCTTGATGAGATGTAAACCATGCTTTCATTATGAAAGACAGTCTGGAAATTTTTTAGAATTCCTCAAATAGATCTACAACTAACCAACAGTCTCACTTTTGGAAATTTACTCAAAGGAAGTAGAATCAGCATATGAATAAGTATTCCCATGCTTATGGCAGCTCAACTCACAGTAGCTAAGCTACAGAAACAAGCTAGATGTCCATCAGCTGATGAGTAACTGAAGAAACTGTGGTTCATATCCACAATGGACTATTACTCAGCCATAAAAGAATGAAATCCCATCTTTCACAACAAAGTGGGTGCTATTGGAGATCTCTATGCTTAGTGAAATAAGCCAGTTCCCAACAGACAAATGCATGTTTTCATTGATCTGTAGTAACTAATATACATAGTAAAAACAAATGTAATGCATATGAATGAGATTAGCATTTTGACATTTAATCATTGCTTTTCAATAGCATTTGTCCATACTGAAAAGGAATTGTGGTTTTTCTACTTAGCAATTGTTGAATACTTAGGAGAGAGTTAAGCTTGTGATTATAAAGTCGATTGAAAGTATGTCATTATCAATGTAACAGATAAATAAAGAAAGGAGGAAGAATTGTAACCATGAGTGTAGTCAGTGGGAAGTATCATTAAACTGCATTTATGAAATCCCTGAAATCTGTTCCTTTTGTATATATTTAAAAAGTATTAAAAACAAATCAGTGCTACAGAGAACTATTTCACAAACTGTGGTTCTGAGAATGCACTGGGTTGAGACTCACATAGAGAGAGCTTCTCCCACTCTCTCCCAGAGTGGCTCTACTTTAATTGATTTGACTTACATAAGACACTTGGTGAGATGCACTAAGTATAGACAGCAGCAAATCAAATTATGCAATAACAAGACTCCTTCCCTCCAAGCACACATATTACATTGAATGTAACTTCTCAAAATAAACTAAAGATTACCAAAGAAGCCATCTTGAATCTTGGATGTGACTGCATGACATTAATCGTGATGTTTATTCTCAAGACTTCCAATTGTGTGTGTGTGTTCCTTAGCCACACCATTTTAGCAGAAATGAAAAACACCTACCGCTATGCACAATAAGAGAGCAAATGGTGTAGTCCTTAGAACATAGAATTAGAAACCAAAACAACTTGGTATTTAAAATTCATTATCTGACTATCCCTTAGTAAGCCCCTTAATTTTCCAAAGGTACGATCTTCTCCATCTTACAATCAAGGAAAATGTTAATTAACTTCACTGTACCTTGTTCTACTAAAATTCTTTGCGTTATGAATACAAATTTTAAGTAGGGAAAATAATAAAATGAAAACAGAAGGTATTAACTTCTTGAAATTCAAAAACATGTCTTTTCTAGTAATAACCATGGTATATTAAATAATATAATACTTATGACATTTTTATTAAAACAAGATGTTATTGTCTCCAAAATTATTTACAGTATTGCAGGTGGACATGAATGCAAATAGCCCAAGAAATACATTAAATTTTAAAAAGCACATGCATTATTAGAATTGAAGTGGTAGCATTGGTGCCATCCAAAGAAAATACCAATGTCTACATGAAGACTACAAGATAATAAGATATAAACAAAGTGAGAATCAGTAAGTAAACTTCAAAAGTTGTTCAGGTCAGCAAAAACATTAAAAAATTTTGTTGTATATCTGTAATAATTAGTTTAAAAACATAATGGCAAGCAGTCCATTTATGATAGCATGAGTATATTAGTATATGTGTGCACACACACACACATGCTCAGTGCTGGAATACTGGAGGAATGAAGGGGCCAGTACTGTGGTGCTGAGGGTTGAGGCACTGCTGGTCAGACCAACAGCATGGAAGAGTACACGGTTTTGGCTCCTCGGTGCTGGGCTTCTTCCATCAGACTAGTGCACCAAGGAAGGCTACTGAGAATGGCTTGAGACTTGGGATCCTGTCACCCACGTGAGAAATGAGGATGGGATTCCCGACTCCTGGCTAGAGCTTGGCCAAGCACTGGCTCTTGCCGCCATCTGGGGGGTCAGAGGGAAGACAGAACATTCTCTGTCTTTCTCTTTGCTTTTTGAATAATTGAAAAAAGTAAATCTTTTTTTTTTAAGTGAGGGACAACTACAATAGAAACAGTTAAAGAGAAGTATTAAAAAAATGACCATTTGGATAAATACCAGGCCAATAAATGAGACGATGCAATATTTTAAAAGTTATAATCTTTAATAAATTATGTAAGAGATCTATGTAAATACCAATGGCATGGGGATGTTGACAATAACTGGGAGAAATGAACGTTGAGAATGAACCTTGAATTTTTGAAAATTGATGAAAAATGGAGAGGTAATTATTCTACAAATGTATACAATGAAGTACAATGCTACAACAAGGAGTGTCTGAGAGATCAACACTTTCCATTGTACTGGACATGTATATGATTGATACCAAATGAATAACAAGAACACATGTGGCTTTGTGGACAGAAACTTGTTCTTCTCCACACTTGTAAAATGTGTAAGGCATGCCCTTAATATGGGCACGTTGTGTTAATTTGAAAGCAATTAAGAATGTTATCACTAGAACATTCCCACTGTAATAAAAAGCCTGACCTCATTTGTGATGTTTGGCAGTAGGCTTATTTTTAGGCCTCACATCTCCTTTCCCCTTTACAGTTGCTCTGAACAAGCTGATTAAGAAAATCCACCCTGTACCTCCATACAGGATGCTCCTGGGAAATTTAAACTTTCAAATCTGCAACCCACAGGGTGAGGCTTCTCTCCATCACAGCCTTGTAGGCAGCAAGAAGCTCCAGCTCACTGCTTTGGTCTTGTCCAAGCCAGCCTGGATCAGCTCAGGATGACTCTGCCTTGCCTACAGTCTCTGCGCAATGACAAACTATCATTGAATGCCCCTTTGGTGTGTGTGGGCTGTCAGCAGCCCCACATCTTAAGAGGATGACCCAAAACACTCATGTAGGGCAATACTCCACAAACTCCATTTTTAAAGACAGTTTAAAAGGCTAAGGAATGGGGCAGGTGCTGTGGCGTAGTAGATAAAGCTAGCACAAGACTGAACATTCTCACTGAATTATACAGCTGCATTCAAAATGTAACCTCTGGGTACGCACACACAGAGTGGTAGATTCCTTGTAAAAATGACACTGGGAAAGAAATTAGATTTATGAAAACAGTCCCCCAAATAAAATTTCATAGTTACTGTATTGATTTTTTTTATTATTTATTTATTTTTTGTTTGAAAGGGAAAGCAACAGAGACAGGGAGAAACAGAGGGCCAGCTTTGAACCAGCTTGAAGCCAGGGCTACAAGCATGCCCTCCACATGGATGACAGGAGCCCTTGCACTCCAGCCAGTATCCATTGCTTTCCCAGGAAAAATATAAGGAAGCTGAATAGGAGTCAGGGTGCTGGGTCTTGAACTAGCACCCCATTTGGGATGGTTGTGTCAAAAGTAGAGGCTTTACCCACTGACCTACAATAGCAATTGCATACAATTGTGTACAGATTTCCTAACGCAATGGTCTATGAGGCTGCTACATGAGAAACGCCTATAGATTCTGCTGCGTCACCTTCTTTTCCACAGATAATTTCACTCAATAAGTGTCTCCTAAGTAACCTCCTAAGCCATTATCCTGACTTTGTGAGAAAGCTACAGAAGAATGACGACATTCAGGTACTGCTTCCTGGCCAAAGCATGAATTAACAAACTGGCAGCATCAGAATCGTGTTCAACAACCTCTGGATTTGAACCTGCCAGCTCTCCTCGCAGACAGAGCTGGAAAACTTAGGCAACACCTTGAGTTTTTATTTGACATTTATTTCTCACCTGAAAAAAAAAATGCTTCTCTGCCAATGTATTCAAGACATTTAATTCTCTAGTACTTCAGACAGGAGCCTAAATTCTCATTACAGTAATTCTTTGACAAAGATGAAACAGCACAGAGAAAAAGATCCGAACTATTCTCCAATCCCAAGAGTTCTTTCTTCTACTTCCTGCTTTTTTGTACTTTCATTTCACTTCTAACGTTCACTCTTTGGATTGTTCCCTGATTTTTTAATGTTCACTGTTATCTCAACTAATTAGCTTTTTTTCTGTCTCAGGAGAAAAAGACAAATCCATGCAGAATGAGATAGGATTTAAAAAACGAGCTTGAGCCTGGTGCGATAGAGGAGCAGCGAAAGTCCTCGCCTAGAACATGCCGGGATTCCACATGGGCACCAGTTTGTAGCCCCCACAACCCTGCTTCCCATCCAGCTCCCTGACTTTGCACCCACGTGGAAGACCTGGAAGAGGCTCCTGGTTCCTCGTTCTGGATTGGCTCAGCTCCAGCCATTGCGGCTGCTTCAGGAGCAAATCAATCATCGGACGGAACACCTTCTTCTCTGTCTCTCCTCCTCTCTGTATATCTGCCTTTCCAATAAAAATAAATAAATCTTAAAAAAAAAAACTTGAAAGTGGCTGTCTCCTTTGTGTAAAGGGTATGAGACACATTTGTTTGTTTTATTAATCATTTCATTTTAAATCCGAGAAGCTGTGCAAGACAAACGGAAAATGTCAGCAAGGAAGACATGATGAAGAGGCTAATAACCCGCAGAGTGCTTAGGCGCTGAGAACTGCTCAACGACAAAAACTGCCTTCTGGGAAGGGAACGGGGAGCTTGGTCAACACAGGCCACTGCCAGGTAAGCCACCCCCTGACAGTGAAGAAGTAGAATGCCATCAAGTCCCCAAGATAGTTCACAGGTGCTGCATTGTATTAGCTGTTCACACATCAACTCTTTATCACAGGACAAAGTAAAGGTCATTATATCCAATGTCTTGCTATGGATCATCTAAATGAAAAACAACTAAGTCTATGGGAAATCTTTTCAATTGACAGTAGGGTAAAAATAAATTAACTCACAAACTTCACATACTTGGAACTTGCCCACAGCAACAGAACTATTTGTATATCTCTAACCTTGATGACTGCAGCCGGGGCAATTTATGCTATCTCTACCTTCCATTGTTACTTGCGTTAAATGCTCCCATGACTAAGCAAACACTCCGTTTTAAAAATAGGCTTAATAGGTTGGTGATTCCTTTTCATTTTGCTGTCATACACTTTTCTGCTTTGAATTGGCAGCAATAGTATCAAGAAAGAATCCTTCATGTCAAGCAGCGATTGACTGTATGCTGTTCCATGAGAATTAGGAACCTCGAAGCACTCCTCCCCACTTACCTTCTTGATGGTTTCCAGCATGGATCTTCCTCCCTGCCAGGGCTTCGAGTTCTTTCGGATACAGGACAAACTTGCCATGCTGTGCCATTTCCGGTCCTCCAGCTTTTTATGAAAAGCATTAGCGAGCAGTAGCACCGTGTCATATATGTAAAGGTTAGAAATCTGAAAAAGACATTGTACAGTGATTAATATTATTCAGAGGTGCCAACCATCAATAGTAAGAGAACCAGCAGCAAACTGCATCTCTGCATGTCAGATGACTGGTTGACCAGGTTATTTATTAAGCAGAAGGCTTTCTTCTTCCTTTTTTCCTTTTTTCATTTTCTGCACAGTTTTGCCATTGAGCATAAAGTCTTGTCTGATGGCATGCTTCAATTGCTTTTTCAGCTTATTTGGGTATGAAAGAGAAGATTTAAAAAAGAATAAAAAAGAGAGACAGGTTTTAACAGAGGCAAGGCCAGTCATGTCAGACCTTAGAAAATCACTGGCTCTATTATTTCTTTTTGAGGAGGTAAAGATCTAAGTGTTTTTAGAGATCAGAAGGGCAAATTGAATAATACACTTTGTGAATATGTCATTTTGGCATCCTAGCTATTCAGATGGAGTAATATAAACTTGATCTTACCAAAGGGTGTCACGATGTAAGACAAGGAGGCAGCTATCTGTATACCTGCATGTGTCACCGTGGATTTTGTAATAACAAAGTGAAAGCAAAGAGTACCATTCATAAATATCACAGTGGTCAAGGCTCTGTACAAAGTATGCTGACACACGAAGACATTGCAACTCATTGACATAGCGAATATTATGAGCTGTTAACTGTGAATGCGTGTTTCCATTAACACTTGCTTCTTTCTAAGATAACTGTGCTATTATCTTCTTCCTACACATATTGCAAAAATAGTCTTGCCAGAACCACTATCCAGGCGACCAATATATTATCAAAGGTGCTTGTTTTTCAAAGAAATTAAAATGTATTCAGATAATAGAGACGCAAAAGAGACCCTGGGTCAAAGTTGCTAAATGTTGTACTGTCACCTCAGATTTTATTCCACAATATAAAATTAAAGCAGTAGTAGTCAAGGTAGCAATGGAAACATTTGTTCCTGGGTTTTTCAGAGCGTTTTTTTTTCCATATTTTATTTCTAAAAGCAGAGGAGAAAACACTATATGGACAGTCTTTTGAATATAATTAGTCATTAAGAAAACTGGCTTACAATACAGACTAGTCCTCGGTTCAACAGCTGGGATGATTAGAGTTCAGTGCCATGCCCAGGTACTAATAAGAGCTTCCTAACAGCGTTATCTGAATGTTTTTAACATGCTAGGAAATTTTTAACCATTTGTGTTTGTTAAGCATTATTTTTGAATATCTAAAGAAGATAGGTCTTTCTGTGATGAGACATAGAATATTCATAGATTATCTGCAAGTCAAGTTCATTCTTTGAGTAAAAACAACCCCACTCCGCTCTCACTCCACTGAAGAGCCTGGAAGATAATGATTCAAATGTGCTACCAAAAAAGCATAAAATTTGAAATTAACAGTAGTACAGGGATCAAAATTCAAGTCAGAATTAGTGTGTGAAGGCCCATAGAAAGATGTGGAAGAAACATGAAGAATGACTGGGCTGTATCCTGCAATCCAGGGAAAACATTTTTGACAGACTCCTGAAACCGATATGCTGATGAGACGTGCTTTTGGCAGGGCCGATTAAGACCCTGGGATGCACGCATCTACTGGAGTACTGGTCTCAGGTCCAGCTGTCTAGGAGGCACCAGAGGACAGCCTAAATGCCTGCATCCCTGTCACCCCTGCGCGACACATGGGCTTTGACTTGGTCCAAGCCCTTCTTGTTGAGCCCATGGACTGAAGATATTCCTTCCTTTGTTCCTTCCTTCCTTCCCTTCTCCCCACCCTCCCTTCTCTCTCCTCTCTCTCACTTCCTTCCTCCCTCCCTTCCTTCCTTTCTTCTTTCCTTCTCTCCTACCTTTTTCCTTCTCTCTTGCTCTCTTTAATTTTTTGGCACTTTCTACATTAAATAAGCACTTTTTAAAAAACTGACATGCTGTTATCTCACCCTTTTTCTGACTTTTCCTGACTCTACTGCTTAAAAGATGTTTCCTCTTGTTTCTCTGTTTTGCATCTCTTCAACTAATTGCTTTAAGCATATATGTGAGACTGTTTTTCTCTTTATTTATTCATTTTATTTCTCTTTATCTTTCTCGTACTAGTTAACACTTGCCAATATTAGATTTAGAGAGCACATGTTATGAGTTCACCCTCTCATTCCCATCTTGACTTAGACACTGTTGAGCAGTCCCAGTTTTATCTCCTGAACCCTCGGTGGTCATTCCTTTTTCTCCATGCAATGCAGCCACTCTATTGAAACATGGAATACAAGCAACTTGTTTATCTGCCTTTCAGACCAGAATACTAGTTCCTCTTATAAAGATGCTCTACTTGAATTGTACAACTCAAACCCTAACCTTCTTGTTCTTTGGTTTCCCTATACTTCATTAACCTTTGATACAGCCTAGTACCTAGAACATGTTTTATTTGGGATAGACATTCATCAAATAAAAGAAGTCAAAGAACAAGAAGAACGGAAATAAAGTCAAGGTTAAGGTCAGGTGGATGGACAAAAGTTAAGATGTAAGAAATCTGACAAAGTGGATTCTATCCAAATCTGGCATTTTGGTGTAGCAGTCACCTGCATTTCTCAAGGTATGGATATTGAGTATCTATACTGGTCTTAAAAGTGAGTTCTTTGTACCCAATACATGATGTTCTCAGTGCATGACTGCAGCATAACATCCCATCTTAGCACCTGTTAAATTCCTTCTGATTCTGCTCCCTGCTAATGGTCTGGGCAAGCAGTAGAAGATGGCTCAAAATGCTTGGGCCCCTGCACCCATGATGGGAGACACAGAAGAAGCTCCTGGCTCTTAGCATCAGCACAGCCCAGCAGCCAAAGTGGGTGTTTCCCCTTTTCTTTGTATAATTCTGTATTTTAAATAAATTAAAAAAAATCATTTAAAAATGATGACTAAAGCCTAAGGGAAGGGGAACAAAAAAGAGAAAGAAATGGTTATGCCTGTGGGCGGGCGGGAGGGACAAAAAGAGAAAGAAGTGGCTATCATATTCTCTAAGCTCTCCACTACCGTCTAATCGGTTCCTTCTCAGGTAAGTTTCCATTTTCACCAGAGCATCATAATCTCTTCTGCCATTCTTTCTCTCCGATCCTTCTGAAATGGTAAACTCCAGTACCCCCAGCTGAACAAGCATTTCTCACTACTTCCCTCTCTCTACACTCTGAAATCACTGGGCCATCTTCTCTGTGTGATAACCTTTCAACATCTATCTTGCTGGCTGTGAAACAGCCTCTTCCCTTCAGTTCTTCTTCATCTGTTACACCTTCTAGACTTATCTCCATCTCAGTGTTCATCCTTTTCTTGTCTTGTTTCTCAATGTTTCTGTTAAAACTTTCGTAACCAGAAGTGACACATTGGAGCACATGTGATCTGACGAGAAGAAAGTAGTGTAAGATATTACCTCTCTTGCTCTTGGCAAAATGCTTCTGACATGGAGACCAAGCTTATGTTAAATGAGTTGCAGCATATATGACTTGCAGGAGGCTCATACTGAATTTGCCTTCAGCTTAACAGCTTTGAACAGCTGTCAAACCAGTGCTTTTATATCTAGACATTGCGTAATTGATTTTGAACCTGTATTTTAGCTCTGAAATTTCAATTTTCAGGCTTATTATTCAGTCAATTTTAATAATTTTGGATTTGGTTATGTAATACAACATAAGCTTCCTCTTCTAGCTATGCCATTTATAAATTTGATAGGTATGATTTATTCACTTTCATATAGAAAGTGATAAACATTTTGAAAATACTAGGTCCAAAGCCAGAATTCTGGGGATGACTACAAAGAATTCCTTGCCTTTTAAGAGTGAAATATTTATTGGTGAAGTTTGAACATATTTCTGGCTCCATAATTCTCAAAATGAGAAGGGAAAAAAAAACTCTAATTGTATGTTGTAGATATGTTCAATGCTTCAGAACACATCAATAGCATATTTCAAATATATTAGTATCAAGCATATTTTTGACTGACAGATCTTAGAATATTATTTTTTAAAGTATTATTTACTTTTACTTGAGTTACAGAGAGCAACAGGGAGAGATAGCAAGAGAGTCTTCCATCTACTGGGTCACTCTCCAAATAGCCACAAGTGCCAGAACTGTATCAGCCCAAAGCCAGGAGCCAGGAGCTTCTTCCAGACAGGGTACAGGGGCCAAATGCCTTGGGGCATCCACTGCTGCTTTTCTAGGTCATTCTCAGGTAGTTGGAAAGGAAGTGGAGCAGCTGGGACACCCACAAGAGATGCTGGAGCTGCAGGCAGAAGATTAACTTGCTGTGCCACGACACCAGTTCAGAAAACATCATTTTTGCTTAATGATGTGGAGAATACTAAATAACACAGTGGGAGATTATTCCAAACATGATTGTTTAATTTTATAAAAAGTCACATTATCATTTCTAGGCAGATAATGAGTATTTAAAAAGCTTTTCCATCCAAGTTCTGATTGTTCACTATACTCTGCCCTAGGAGCCTCTTAGTGAAGACATGGAGTGAAGCCAATCTATCCTGACGTTTCAAAGATTTCACTGCGATTTTCAGAAGGAATTTTGTCAAACAGTAAACAGAACTCAACATACAATATGTGACATTCTCCCAATGTAAAATCTGTATCAGTAAGAACTTAATCTGTCAGTGGTTATTCTGAAGGAAAGCCTGTTTTCTTATTTGAAATACCTTCAAATCATCTAATCAATAATATATTCAGCAGTTTATTATATATGGTTAGTATATTAAACTCCTTCACGACATTGTCCTCCTTCCTTTTGAAACTTGGACACTATTACAATCTCTTGCTCTTTGGTCCTTTTGTCAAGCAAGCCTTCCACTAACATTTCTAGATTAGAAAATTGTAGTCACATCTGCTAACTCATTGATTGTTCTGCCCAGACTCTATTCAGATCAGCTTGGGCATGCAATTCCATTTTCCTCTTTCATGAACTTTAACTGTAACCTTCCCAGTGTAACGACAACTTTTTTTTGACAGACAAACCAAAATCCAAAGAATTTGACTATTTCTGTTTTCTTTTCATTAACAGCCAAGCCAGCATCATTTTCAGCAAACAATCAACAATGGACTTATGGTCATTTTATATATTACTCAAACTCTACTTCTTCTAATTACTGTCTTACAACTTGAGCTAACCCTGGATTTAATCATTCTGAAGCAAGAGTTTGGAAAACTTCTAGTCTTTGTATGTTTTATTTCCCTTCCATGTACATTAAAATAGATAACAGCACAGAGAAGTCTCCACAAACCCACTCTATCCTCTTCTGCTCTCTTTATATTGATTAGTGTGATTTTGTAGCTGGGTTTCTGTTTTCAGAGCTCACTTTGCATACTTTTATGTTTTCTGAAAATTTTTAATTGCACCCAACTGAATTCTACAGTGAAGTTTATCTGTGGTAATATTTATTTATGTTGTTTTTATAATTTCCAAGTTGAAAGAACAGTTTCTCCTGGGAAACTTCCTACTTCCAAATTATCAATCAGTGGTATACTATTGATCAGAACTTAATCCAAAATATCAAATCATTATTTTTATTTCTTGAACTTCAGGTGATAAAAAGTTTCACTAAGGCTAGTTTACATATCTATTGTCCAATAAGTAAACAATTTTAAATTTAAGAGTATTGTACTACAACTGTTAATTACGTAAATTTTCTCATATAAAAGTTTGTCAGTGTTCCCATACAGATTTAGTTAAACTCTATCACATGTAACAGAAAATGTTAACATGTAACAAATCCTTGGAAAAGTAATGGCTTGGCTTTCTTACACCTGTGGGTTTATGAGAAGAAAAATGAAAGTATGGGCTTGGGAGAGAGAAGTGTTCCTACACAGGTTTAATGCATCTGAGCGATTTTGTACTACAGAAATAAAGTATTTGTTGCCTGATTTTATGGATTTCATGAATTGAAGGGAAGGATCATGCTGGCAGGCAGATGTGCTTAAAGATACTTTCTTCTTTCCCTTAAGGACATTGTCAATAATTTTAAAGTTACTGCTTCATTCCCGGCTACTTCTTTTATTAGGAAAAGTATTTAATATCTCATAGTTTGCTTAATCAAAATTCTATTTTTACCCATTGAAGATTCTATTCTTTTTCAATTAGTTATCCTCATGGCCAATCAATATGCAAAGCTGGCCTACGATCAGCATATCAGGATGAGTGACACTGAAATCCACAAGGTCTTACTAGGGTCTCAGAATGGTTGGCTTTGATTATTTCATTGTCCTTAATCAGCTGAAATTCAAAAATATGCACAAAGGTTCAAATCACTGTGATGTGTGATAGAGGAAATAATTGAGAAGCACATTGTAGGATTTATGATTCCAAGTCCTGAAAGGGACCTTTTTTTAAAGGAGTTTAAAATCCAGTAGGGAGCAGAAAGTTCCATGGGTAATGATCCTGGAGTCATACTGCTCATTTCAATGCTAATAAATGTGAAGAAATGATTGGATGAATGGTAATTCGTCTCTATAAAATTCACGAGATGATGAAGGACAAGGAGATTGTGGGATTATACTTTAAAAGAAGTAGTTTAGAAGATTACCGTTTTTGTCTAGTACTATTGGAGTTAAGCTCTTCTTTTGAGGTTAAATTCACCAACTCTTCAAACTGAACTTCTCTAAGAACCCAAAATTTAAAAGAATCATTTTCTAAAATATCTCATGTTTTTCTGGCTTCTAAAACTGACCACGGTTTCAATCATTGCTGATATCTCAAGGTTATGGTTTAAATATTCACTAACAATACTAGCATGAAACAATAATGATACTGACTTTTATATGAAAAACTCCACACAGATGGGATGCAGGAGCTGAGAGTATCTGATGGATGCCTTCTTTGCTGCTTCTTGCCTGGCTAGGGACTTCTTCCTGCTGTTGCTGGAGTGTCTGCCTCCTTCACACTGACAAACTGAAACCTGCAGTGAGAAGAGGGAAGGGCTTCCCATCTTTTCTTAAGCAAAACAAGAAAGTCCCAAGTGAATGTTTAAAGAGCAATCTCAGGAGCAAGCCACAGGGGCCTAATGCTCTTCACTTTGCTCTTGAGAGGATTTTACTTGCTTACTTTCTAATTCTTTGTTGTATTTGAGATGGTGAAACTTTCAAAGATACCATATCTGATATGCATAGGAGCATAGGAGTACAAAACATTGAAGCTTTTTTTTTTTTTTTTTTGCATTTCTGAACAGTTTTCCTGAACAGACTTTAAAAACAGCATTATTATGGGCCCAGCTCGATAACCAGTAGCTAAAATCTTCACCTTGCATCCATCAGGATCCTCTATGCTGATTCATGTCCCAACTGCCCCACTTCCCTTACAGCTCCCTGCTTGTGGCCTGGGAAAGCAGTTCAGGATGACCCAAAGCCTTCCATGTGGGAGACCTGGAAGAAGTGCCTGGCTCCTGGCTTTAGATTGGCTCAGCTCTGGCTGTTGTGGCCACTTGGGGAGTGACCCAGTGAATGATAGATCTTTCTCTCTGTCTCTGCTTCTCTATGTAAAACTGACTTTCAAATAGAAATAAATATACCTGAAGAAACAAACTTACATTTCTATGTCCTTTGTATGCCAAAAAAAGAAAAAAAGGCATGCAGATAGAACAGCTTAAAAGCTTGAAGTTTGTCATTAGGAGTGTCAACCACAGAGGAAATGTTGTGGATCTGAGGGAGGAGTTAGACTGGGTAGTGGGCAGTTAGGGTATTCTAGGTCCCCATGTCGTCATTTTTTTCCCTCAAATATAAAATGGTATTTCCCCCACCATGTCTTGAATTTTCCCGAGACAAGCGCATATTTTAACATATCAAGAACACGCTTCCCCAAGAGACAAGGACGACATTAACAGACCAATTCCCCATCTCAAGCCTCAGCCCAATCCCATCTCTGGCCATTGCCAAGGGAAGAGTTTCAGACTGGTTCTATATCATTAGAAAGGGACCATAGAAATTGGCTGGTGACACCTTCCCGGGCCTTTTGTCCAAGGCCAGGTACCATGGAAATCAGGAATTCTCCTTTGTTTATGGAGAAATATTTTTGAGGTGAACCTTTAAAAGATGCTCTCCCCACCATTAATATGGGCATTTCTCTCTTTCCTCCTGCCACAATGGCAGGATTGGGGGGGGGGGGGCGGCTTCTGTCTTTCCCCTGCCACAATGCCAGAGGTCTAGGGTCTTTTTCTCTCTTCCTCTTGCCCCATGGCAGGAGGTCGGGTCCTTTCTATCTCAAAGCACCCTCCCGTCACTAGGATGGGAGCCTCCTTTCTCAACTTTTCTAATGAATCTTGCTTTAAAACTAAACCTTATCCACATGATAATTCTTCTTTCCTGCGAGACAAGAATTGAGGTTGCTGCCATAGTCAGGGTCGAAAACCCTACAACAGATCTGCTTAATTGAAATAAAGAATCTTGACTTACTCTACTTTTATTAAGCAAGAAGATGCTTTCTTTCCTATAACACAGTCAGAAGGATCAAAGAAAGATTCTTGGAACTCTCTGACAAATTGATTAAATTGCTGGAGGAGGAGAGACATTCAGAAATGATAGGAAGTACAAGGCTGGATCCAATGTAACTCAGAAAACACTCCCAGCAATGGCCCAACAAAGCACTCTGAAGCAACACCAGGGTAGTTAGCACTCACCTCCATGCTCTGAGCAAATGGATCCTTTGGATCACACAGTGTTGAAGATATTCGATGGTTGCCACGGAAACATCGCTGACTTATATTCTGCGGGACTGGAAACGTCTGCCTAATAATTGTTAACCTTCCAATTGACCTTCTTACAAGCTCCTGCACATCCATATCGTTTATTTCCTGCAAGATAAGAAAGGAAAGAATTTTAAGTGCTAACACAACCGCAGAATCCATATGTTGCTCTTTGGAAACGCGAAGCAACTCTGTCAGCACACTACATTTGCTTAATGCTTTAGGAGACGGCCAACGGGAAACAACAAGTGTTCTTGAAATGACCCTTTCATTTGTAGTTGTTGCCTATGTTTTGAATTAGATGCAATAATTCCTAAAAATTAAATGGAGCTACTGACTTAAAGATACTATATTAAAACAAGTTTGTAATGAACTCTTTGGGAAAATACAGACATGTTTGAAACACTGAAAAAGTGGCAAACTAGATTTAAAATTCATTCCTTATGATTTTTGGTGAAATATACAATTTTTTTTCGAAAATAAAATAACACCTTCCAAAGGAATCCCAGGGGATGAAGTCCTTTGTTTATCATGAAAAATGCCTTCACTCAGTTTAGAATGCCATCCTTTTCCTATTGTCTGCATGATTTCACTGACCACTAAAAACTGGCAAACAGCTGGTCAATTTTTCATTATCTGTCATCTATTCACAAAGTGAAGTTAAACAGTGTCCACTCTACTCCATTTTAAGCCCTAAAATTAACAAACATTAAATAGCATTGCTAATTAATATTAGCAATGCTATTTAATACCTTTCAATATTTTTTCTAAAAAGCATTTCATAAATTTTATAGCTGGCAACTTTCATTCCACTCTCATTCATACCATACCATACCATACCATACCATACCAATCTTTTCATACTATTAGCTAAGTGGTTGTATATATGTGGTTATTTTTTCCTTAGCAGTGCAAAGATTTATCAATATTCTGCCAAGCAACACCTTCTCAGCTTATATCACCCAATACATCAGAGTAACGAAAAATGTTAAGAAGTGCCTACTATATGTTATGCCAAATTCTACATGCAATATTAGCATCTAATTTTCTGCTACAAATGACATTAATTCAGACAGTTTTATTCTAACTTTATAAAGGGGGAAAAAAAGGAAGATCCCAAGATCTTTTATATTCATAGGCGAGATTTTCAAATTACATTAAAAGCGATGCACTCTGAAGTTATTAAACATGAAATGCGTATTTTCCTAGAATTAATTAAATATTTATGATAGAAAGAATAAAGATTATGAAGATACATTGTTTCAATACTTAACAGCCTGATGAGTCCATAAACAATGATAAAAGCATTTATCATAACTAAAATGTAGGAGAACTAAACCCCAGACGGGGGGTGGTTACCTTTACTAGGCGCCCAAACTTGACGTTCTCAGGTGCCTAAGCCACTACAGCATATCTGAAGACATGCCACTCTAAACTGAGTCTACTTTGTCTGTTCTTTTTTGGAGAAGGGAAAAAAGCAATTTTCAAGGAGGAAAGAATCTGCTATCCTGAATGAAAGTAACAGACCATCTGTCTTGAAAAATTCACTTGCAATTTTAGTTTTGACACATGATCTCAAAAGCCATTTACAGTGATATGAAAACTTGATCAGGCCATTATTTTATATTTACAGAACTTGACTTCTGCATTTGGATTGGTGTGTTTCCAGAACAGGAGCTGCAAGATTATATAAGCTTCATATAAAAGAAATCCCATAACTAAACCTCTGTATTAAAATGTGAAACTGTCACAGAATCTTTATGGGTGTGTGTTCTTTAAACGCTTTGAGCTTCAGGAATAATGTTTGGACCATAAGATCCTTAAAATCATCAACTGAAGAACTAGTGCTCTCTCTCTCGAGCTGCCAGTGCCACCAATCTGTGCCAAGATACAGAGAAATTTTTTGAGATTCAAAGAATTTTCTGAATATAAATTATAATATTATTTGTCCTTCTAGTAGTTTTTATTTGACCAAGTGTATTTAAGAATAGAACTGAAATTACAGTAAAAGTAAACACACAACTTTTGGGTTTTTATTTCCTTTGTGTTCAAGTGTAGTGTATTTTACCTGGCTCATAAAAAATTACTAAGAATCAAATACATCCAAGAAAACTTTCACTTTGCTCTAGTGGCTTATTGGGGTGGGGGTGAACTCTGAACTACATAAGAATAGAAGAAGAAAGGAAGAAGGCTTAAATAGCAGCTGGGGATACAGCTCACTACCGAAACAGCCACTTCCCAGGACAAATCCTTTGGGAGAATTGAATAATTCCGGAATCTGTGCACCTTTACAGCTTGGGCTACATGAATAGAATATCATGGAAGGGAAGACTCTCACAGCTCATTGACTCTGATGCCATGCCAGACCATACAAACCACTCCAGAAAAATAGTTATTTCCCCCTTTCTGCTTCTCATTCTTTCATCTTTAGCATCTACGACATTCTTAGCTCAAATTACATTTCTAATAAATGCTGACATTAAAATTGTTTGAATGAAATAATGGTGGGCAAGATGTTCTCAACTCATCTTCTGAATATTAATAGCTAATATTTTAATCCATTGGGATGCCCAAGATTGTGAATGATTCTTAAGAACTTTTCATAATGGAACTGAACAAATTACAGTTCACTAATTTGTTTTTCTTACTGTGCCTTTAGTCTATATCTATGAGCCATGATGATCTTTAGTGTTTTCTTGAAGTTTAATGTTAATGTGAAGCAAGTATTCAAACACCAACAGGCTATCTGCCAGTGGGAAGAGAATGGCAAGTTTCTGCTTGACAAATTAATGGTTAGCAGCTTAATTTGCTACTAAACTAGAAAAAAGTGAAGAACATCTTTCACACATATAGATTTCTAAAATCTCAGGAGAACAAAAACAAAATCTCCCAAATCAATAATTCTTCCTTTAATGGCAATGATTAGAAGATGAGAATGAATGAATGGGTTTTAAAAAATACAGCAAAATCAAACAAGGACATCAAAGGAGAAATTCAGTATTATTAGGGAACTCAAGGGCACATAAAACAGGCTCGTTCTTGAAGTACTAAATAGTATATATCTTCCTGTTGGAATTTCCAATTTTGTAAAACTCAAAACACGAGGCCATCTGCTTTAGGGCTCTGAAGGGGTGACAATACTTATGCAGAAAGGCAGCTCCACTGATCGCAAAGGGAAGCTAAATAACAACACTAAGTACTAACATAAGATGGATTGCACGGTATGAGCTGGCACAGCCTCTCATTATAGCACACTAAATACAAATGAAAAAAATACCTTGCTTTTATGTTTCTGCATCAATTTGTATTGTGATGCACAATGCCAACTTTGATTTATAGTACTTTTCTAAAAAGCTATTGGTGCAATAAGATTAAATAAATGTTTGCAATCCATTTTAAAATTAGTAACAAAATAATAGCTACACAAAGCAAACTAGACAGATCCATAATCTCTCTTCTCTCTTTCTTTTCTCTTTTTCATCAAAATGGGCATGCTATTGGGCTTTTTTGTGTTATTTTTAGTTTATTAGCTTCCTAGCAAGTTTCAGAAATCTATATACTTTTTCCCCTTTTCTGGAAGCTAGAATAAGATATGATCCATCTTAAACACAAGAGTTTGAATTAAAACTATATGTGAAAAGGATGAGACTCAAGTTTCCTGAGGTTGTGTCAGGGACATGGAGCACCTGAGTGGACTCATGTGGAAATAAAATTGCTGACCTTGAATATTTTTTCCTCATGATACATTTTCTCACGGGAGAAAATTTAGAAAATAGGCTCATTCTGTGATTTTGAATCTGGTTCAGATAAAAGTAATAACCAGTGTAAACGGTGAAGGTTGCGAACAATGCAGTTTTTCAGCAGCTAGAAAGTATTGGTTTGCCCAGGAGAACTGACATTCTTGTTCCTGGATTAGAAAGCCCAGCTATGGGCGATAAGAGGAAGAGTGGAAGGAGAGACATACGGTGTCACGATGACATGACAGCGTGGGTGAAGCTGTAGTTATGGATGTTTATAGAAGAAACTCAACTTGGAAGGATTAAGAAAGAATTGCAGCCTTTTATATAATCTTTTATACTGGTAACATTGAGTGAGTAGATCATTTTGCTTATATAGCTTGTTTATTTTGCAACATAGCAGTCCAAATTAGACAGTCACCACTTACAGGCAGTATTTCTTTGCCTATTATTTTACTAAAAAGGTCAACAAATGGGTGCACAGTACTTATGAAAGATATAATCAAATATATTTTCTACTCTTTCTATGTTATTCATTGCTAAGGAGTCATATGTTAATCTATTCAGGCGATATCCATCCTGGTATAACGTTTGTAGGCTGAGATGATTTCTTCCAAAGAACAAAGTGACCCCTAAACATTGAATAGGAAACTATTGTTCCAGGTAACTTTATTTGGATTCATATATATTTTTTAAGATTTAGGTATGACTACTGGAGGTGAATTAAGGATTTATAAAAGCACTTTTCTATGGGTCTCTTTGACAGTTCTATCAGATAGAAGGGAATAATTATTTCTACATAATGATGCAAATATAAATGTAATTTGATTAATCCATGTATCTAGGAAGCAAGAAGTAACTTTTTTGCTTATCAAATTCACTGATACGTACAAGTAGGAATAGTTAAGCTTACTTAGCATCAAGAAATCTGCATGGTCTATTTCCTATGTAAAATTGAATATGGGATACAAATCAATTGATAAAGAATCTTGATTTTAAAAGAAAGTAATCTAAAGCTAAAGACAAAAGCTAGTGGAATAAATTGCAACTGACTTTGTGAAAATATCCAAGATGGAAGACACAATGAGAATTACCAAATGTTACCATGAAAACCATCAAAGCTTCACCCTGGAAAACTTTTAAATCTTATCGTCACCATTCAGAATTGTGTAATATTTGGCTAATTGTGTGATTTTAATAAACTTTAGTCTTCTTACAAAAAAAAAGGAAAAATCCCAAAGAAATTAAGCAATCTAATGAGAATGTTTACTTGGAGTTTATCAAGGTCCTTTTCCTTGCCATGCTTCCTAGTTCTAGCTGAAAATGAGAAGCTTGCAGAGCTTCAATGAGAAACAGATTCCATACACACACACACACACACACACACACACATTGCCTGAATGAAGCTCAAAAAACTACATCTTAACTTAGTGTGAGAAACACAGTGACAAAACAGACAGCTCTGCAGTTTGGCAGATAAAAAAAAAATTGTCAGAGCTTTCCACTGCCTCTTCTCTGAGTTAAAAGAACTTCCATCAGTGCATGGGGATTAGGTGAAAAACTGAAGTGGGAGAAATAATCTCTTAACCTCTATGGACCTCGTTCTAGTATTTCCTAGAATAATGTTTATCATTTAACAAAATAAGGAGAAAAAAAACAATCTGACTCTTCCGGTGGCATGGTCACTGTCACAGTCCAATTTGACTATCAATGATCAGGCCCTACGTTAAGAGCATTATTTCATAGTTCATTTAATTTTTATTATGAACCTATAAAGTAAGTGTAATGTTATACCATACAAAAAATTTATAGAGGCACAGGAAGATGGTAAATCCATGGCACACAGCTAATGAATTTGTAGAGCCAAGACTAATTCTAACTTGCTGACTGCAAAACCAGAAACTTAACCCCTAAATACTATCTCATTATAAAACAAACCTTACTATACTTTTATTCTTGCTATTCACAGAAAACCACATTATATGTATTCTTAAATAAAGGTTTTCATCAGATACTTCATCTTGTTAATGGCAGATTTGCATGATCACATTATTTGTCCATGACTGATTTACTCATAATCTCTGAGATGAAGGTGATAATGGCATAATCTGTTTCACAGGGCTGTTGGATTGTTACGATTGTTAAACATTGTTCACTCTATATTTTTACCTCTGTGAAAAACAAAGACTCTCATAAAGAATTGGACAACTCTGGATTTCAAAACATTCGCACTTCTTTATGGAAAGAGGAAAATATTGATGAGCTATTTAATTCTCCTGTAGATTGGGGTAGAAATAAAAGTTCTAGAAACAACATTAAAATATAAATGGAACACAAGCACTCCACTGGGAGGAAGTCACTTTGCTTACAAAGAAGAACTGTACATTTTATAAAGATGATCTTCCTAAGCAGGCAGTGTGTGCCAACAGCAAAAGCTAAAAGACACTCAGTGGGGAACACTTTCTCCATTTATTTTGTTCACATAAAGCCCTTTATCATCTTTTAAAAGTGCTCGTTCTATTTTTATTTAACAGCATCCACTCAGTATGCTAAAAGTTTACTTCATGTTCTGCTTCTGTTTAGAAATCCAAGGTCATATGAAATGCTATAGATATATATATATGTATTTGACAAAAGAAAGGAGTTTGACAATATGGCTTAGTCGGCTTTACCTCATTTATAATGATCCAGTGACAGTCAAAAGCAACCAAATTAGTCTCCACAACCTAGAAGAGAAAAGAGACCAGCTATCAGAAGGCATTCATCATGAAAATGGACATACTTGGCAAATCTTAAAAAAAAATCACAATTTACAAAGAAAGGTCTTTGTTATTTAAGATGGAAAACATTGGCAAAAATATTTTAAAAGTATTTGTGTTTTACATGTAGACATATTGCAGATTTAGTAACTGAATTTTAAAATATGGCAAAAGTCTAGAAAAACTTGGATTTCGACTGAAAATAATTATTCATGAAAATAATTTTCTTATAATTTAACTGAGAATCAAGCTCCAAACTTAAATAACATTTCCTGTCTCAAATAACTTCGATGTCTTTTCTATTCAATACCCAATAAATATCTAGGTACAAACATTTACGATTGTCCGACTCTAAATTAACATCCTTATCTTTTGTGACTTCTCTGTCTATAAGTTACTCACTGTTTTGATGAAACCCTTATGTATTCCTCTTAAAAAAAAAAAAAGTAGTTCTAATTCTAAATCCATCGGAATATAAAGACTGGGTGGGTGTTTTGCCTAGAGATCAAGATGTCAGTTTGGGTTACGGCATCCCACACGGCAGTGCCTGAATTCTAGTCCCGGTGCCACGCTTAATTCCAGCTTCCTCCTAACGCACGCCCCAGGAGGCAGGCAGCAGGGTTTCAAGTACTTGGGTCCCTGCATCCCACAGGGAGCCCCACACTGAGTTCACAGCTCTCAGCTTCCGCCTGGTCCACCCCAGGCCCTAGCAGGTATTTGGGGATTTAACTAGCAAATATGGTATCTGTCTGTCTCTTCAATAAGTAAATTCATTTATAATTTTAAAAGTACTAAAGACAAGAGATGTTTTATTAGCAGTAATACATGGCCTGGCTGTTTTAGTAGTTTTCAGTTGGCTAATAAAATGAAAAAGATTATAATATATTAAAAGGCAAAGCATATAATGCAAGTAGCAATATTGGCTTACTGATACTCAATAGATTTATTTGAAAGGATCCATGCTTGTGAGGCCAAAAACATGAAGTTACAGAAAGGTGTGAGTGTGTGTGTGTGTGTGTGTGTGTGTGTGTGTGTGTGTGTGTGATGTATACAGTGAAATAGCTTTTGCATGAACATTTCTGTTCCCTCAAACCTTGCCATTCACGTTCTTGGATGTTATATTGAGATTACTCTCCAAGAAACTATTGCTACTTTTAGAAATAATATTCAAAGATTGGGATTCCAATGAAGATGACTTGTAATAATTAGCAAGGACTTGTGAAAACTGTGAATTGCATTTGGGTTATTCTTCATCCTACTGAAAAATGTCTACTGTGCAATTGGATATGTGCTTTTTTGTCACTTAAAGCTTTCTAATAGTATATACATATTTGTAGAATATATGCTTTATTATGAAATGTTGGTTTATTTATTTCATCTTATTAATTCATTTTATTGGAAAGGCAGATATACAGAAAGAAGGAGAGATAGAAAGATCTTTTGTCCTCTGTTTCACTTCCCAAGTGGCCGCAACAGCTGGGGCTGAGCTGATCTGAAGCTGGGAGCGAGGAGCCAGGAGATTCTTACAGATCTCCCACATGGGTGCAGGGCCCCAAGGCTTTGGACCATTCTTCATTGCCCTCCCAGGCCACAAAAAGGCTGCTGAATGGGAAGTGGCACCCAGATGGGATCCCAGCAAATGCAAGAAGAGGAGTTGGCCACCAGGCTATCGTGTTGGGCCCTAAAATTTTGGTTGAAGTTCCATACTACCACCACGTCAGTCATTGTTCCTCATGAACTGCTGAAGTATAGGGTAATGCATCACCAGAGAAGTGATAACATGATATCTGTTTTTATTATCATTATCTTTTTTGCAGAACCTACATTCTGAACCTGTAAGTAAAACAATGCAGAAAATGTAACCCATCACAATTTTGAGTTTGGAGAAAAGCATCACTCCACAGCAGAAATGATAAACTTTATTTCTTGCTCTCTGATTGTTTCATTCTATTAACAAAAACAAAACATTAGAAAATAAGTGGAAGCTTCATTAAAATGCAAAAGAATACAACCTGATATTTAGATATCAAGAAAGCCTGCTGGGTTAAAATGGAGAAAAACATGTGCATATGAAAAAAAAAACGAAACAACTAAAATATGGAAATTGAGAGAATTCAGAGAAAAGGGTAGTGCAAACCAAAGAATGGGAAGTACAAACTGGAAGTACATCTGAAACAATGTTATTAGCAGAAAGAAAAAGATGTCCCAATTTAGCTTAAATTGGTCTCATTTAGGTAATGTGTACCATGTGGTTAGAGTAAGCAAAATGTAAGCTGCGAGAATTCTGCATTATCCACAGGAAGTGTTACAGGAGTGAGTAATTTTGTGCAACAGCATTTAGAAACTAAATAGAAGGTTAAGAGCTACAGAGTGACATTGCGTTAATTTGTTTAGAAGATGAAACATACCTGCCACTCAGGCTTTTTGTGGGTGAAAGAAACTTGTAGGCAAATGTATGACTCAGTCTTGGATATTAGCTTGAGACTGAATCTTACATTTTGATGAAGAAAGGCAATTAGCCCATCGAAGGCTATGATTTGCACTCATTGCACAACCCATCCTTGCTTTGGTCTAGTCATGAGTATTGAAGCATAAGATAGTTTGTAAGTTTAAATTAGAAAATCTAAAAATTAGTAGCACACTAATGCAGATAATTAAACCATAGATATAGATGTGTGTAGTGTGCATATGAGTATATAAATATATATATGTATATAAAATTTCATTTTCTAAACCTGGGATTCCTCTTCACAGTGGGCTCCAGTACCTGTGACCCCCAATATGCATAAGAAGATATTCACTCATTTGTCTTGATAGCATTTATAAAGAAAGAGTGTATTGGAGTTTGTCTATCAGGTTTTCAAACTCAGTTTTTGATCTGTCTTTACTATTAGATTGACTATTCAAAAGTCATTAGTAGGAAAGCTTTCTTCCAATGAGGTTACCGCCCTATGCACAAGTGAGTCAATGCAAAGTTTATTAGCACTAAGATATCAATAGCCTTACAGTTCGGATTCACCTCAAATTTTATGTAAATTCAAAGATTCATCTAGTAGCAGCTATTCCACTAGGCTACATTTCTTGGAGGTTGGCCTGCAAAACCACGTGATGGAGTCCTAGCCAAGAGAATGGGCACAGCAGCACTGTGTGGCCTCCCACGTGCTTGTGTCTGCTTTCCCCGCATGATTGTGATATTGTGCCCACAGGTGCACTGACTGACACAACAGCATCAGTGCATGTCATACAACTCTCTACCCGTATCTCTGCTGTGGCTCTCCGCTGACAGCATCTGAACCTCCATGGTATCAAGAGAGCATGGTAAACCAGGTAGGCAAACGTTAGCTGATGTTATAAGAAGGAACAAAGAAAATAACACCCAGTGGAAGAAGAACACAAATCCTAAAAGCGGGACCAGCTTCCCATTTATTTCCCTTGCTGTGCTTTGTCCATAGGAACTCACTGACCTGAAGGGGCACTTCCGCTGGTCCAATCACTGGGCCGAAGAAGCCATTTGCTGCTCCAACAAGAACCTTGGGGTCAGTACTGTCTGGAGGGGCTTAGGGGAATTGCAGATTCAGCGATTCACCCACAGACTTTCTCAGAAGAGGCAGGGAGGAGGTGAGACGAAAAGGGGGCCTTTAAGTCTAGACCATGAACACCCCTTCCTGAATACACACTGCTCGCTGTACTTTGCTGAGACACGCACCTGATTTGTCACGTAGAAGAAATTCTGTCCCATCCTCTTCCCCACCCCTTAATAAGTTATGCTAAAATTGCCTTGCAGTCTGCTGGTTCATAAGCCATGTTCTTCATTGATAAAGTTCCCTGGGTTCGAATCGGCAGTAACAGCTACATTGTGGCTCCACATGGGAGAGTGATTGAGTCCACCTCACCAAATATGAGAGATTTTTATCAGTCTCAGCGAGTTACCTTTTCTAATCATAATAAACTTTGATAAACATATATTTGCTGGAGTGATTTTTGAGTCTGATTTTATAAATGAATCATTTCAAACTCATATAGTTTTTTTAAACTTTTTATGAATATGGAACAATCAGGATTTTTTTAATAGGAACATTGTTCTTTGGGGAAAAAAGCAGATTTTTTTTGAAATGGTACTTAAGAATGAAAACACAGACCTTGCTATGTGTGAAGGGTAACGGTGACCACCGCCTTTCTGCATGCCCGTGGAGAGCGGCTTGCAGCCTTTTTGCACACTTGTGGAGGGCATAGGATCCATGGGGGCCGGGGGATAAAGCTGGCAGGGCCTGCGGGGACCTGACTTCTCCCACGTCCTTAGTCTGGGCAGGGTGGGGGAAGGGGAGAGACTTAGGTGAGCATGCTGACCTGGTGTGCTGGTGGACCAGGCTTGAAAACTTTAATCAGGACTGGGTCTTAGGTGTGTGGAGGGGCAGGGTCCCTGGCCAGCACATGTGCCAGGAGCTTGGGACCCTGGTGGGCAGGCAGAACTCTGGGCTAGCATGTCACCCCATCCAAAGTTTGGGATTTGGAAGGCTGATGAATCCAAGTGCTCCCAGGTGCAGGGACTGTGGCTTGATTAGGTGATGGGGCAAGGAGGAAATGTGGGTGGGAGTGTGGTGCAAGTGAGGAGTGACTTCTTGAGGGACATCAAAAAAGACCACTGTACTTGAAAGTAAGCGAGGGGGATGAGACTGAGGGGTTTGGAGGGGGGAAGCTGGAAGATCTTGATGGGTCAGATTGATGCACGGGCCCAAGTGGGAGACCTGAGCTGGGCTAGTTAGCATAGATCACCGCCAGTCACCACTCACCAATGCACGCTATAGCTAGGGCTTGTCTAGATCACAGTATTCACCAGTGAGTCAGAACAGGGGATGAATTATGTCAGGCTAGGCCATGATACTGACCAGCACATGAGAGAATCAGGTCTCAGGATTTAAATTCTGTGGGGGACATGTGGGCACACCTTTGTGGAACTGCAATTTCTGCTGGTTTGCTTCAGAGCTAGCAATAGTGATGTATTAAGCTAGGCTCGATTTGGGAGCCCTCTGACACTCCTGGGTCCTGGGGTGGGCCTGGTGGCAGACTGGGCTGGTCCAGGCTGCAGCACCTGCAGACATACCCAAGAATGGGGATTGCAGTGGCCTAGGCCACAACTGCTCATACAAAGGCTGGGATCCTAGCATCACTGGCACATACAAGATCTGCATCTTGGAGGGACCCAGTGGTGGGACTCGGGAACCTTCCCTGGCAGGCCATAGCCCCCACTTTTGAGCATGTGGTACAGGCTGGTCAGGCTGAGCATGGCAGCTCCACCTATCTGCAAGTGTGTGGGTTGGATCTGAAGGGGAGTGGACCAGATAGGGCCAGGTCAAGCTTAGCAAGGAGCCATGTACAGGAGCCAGGCAGAGTGTTCAGGAGCCGGGCTGGAGTGCAGATCATGCTGGACTAGGCTATGACACCTACCTGTTTGCATGAGCCAGGGATGAGAATAGACTAGACAGGACTAAGCTGCAGCACCCACCAATGATTGTTATGATTGGGGCGGGCCAGGTTAGGATGGGCTGTAGCATCCAATGGCAAAGGTCAAGACAGGGATGGGCTATGCTGAGCTGGGTCAGAACAATCACTGGCATGTAGCTGAGAACAGGCGTGGTTGAGGAGCTAATGGGATGCCCCAGGTGGTTTATCTATAAGCCAGAGTATGTTGGGCTTTGCCGCAGCATCAGCTGGAAAGTGCTGGCACTGGGGGCAAATCCTGTTAACCTAGACTACAGAAGCACTTGGGGAGTACAAGATCCAGGATTGGGAGTGGGTCCAGGAGGAAAATGGTGGGTATCTCTCTGATGGGTGGCAACTCCAACTGGTGAGCATGAGAACCAAGGCTGGTGGTAGGCCTGACTAGACCGGTGGTGGCACCCAGTGGCATGAGTGTGGGCTGGATAGTGGGTTTGGTTTGGTTGAGCTAGGCTTCAAAGCCCATTGATGTGTATGAGAGCTGAATGGGATGTGGGACAGATTGGGCCAGTTCTACTGAGCATACTGGCAAGCACAGGAACCAGGGCCACCCCCAGTGTGGGTTATTGGGGGTTGCTCTGACTAGTCTGTAGTTCCCAGTGGTGTACATGAGGGACGGATGTGTGGTGGGCAGGATTGGGCTGGACCACAGCACCCACTGGGCTATGTAAGAGGCAGGGTTAGAAACAGACCAACCCAGCAATTTGCAACTACTTGTGTGTGCATAGGCTGATGTGGGGGATGGAGCAAGCTGGGCTCCTACTGAGAGGCACACAGCAGTCAGGTCTTGGATTGCCTCAGATTAGGTTTCTTTGGGAACTTCCCCCAAACTGAACCACTGCCCTCAGAACTCCAACCATGGGCAGAATTGCAAAACCTGTGGTCTGACCATGGAGTGTGTGCGTCAGAACTGGGTCTCCTTATGGTTTAGGTGGAATAACGGACAGCGTACCCAGATGCACATGGAAGATATGGCAGACCACTGAATCCTGCAGAAGACAACTGGTACCATAGCAGAGGAGGGAAGGAAGACAGGACAAATTGGCCAACTACCCCAGCCAAGCACTGACAGCAAATGTCTGGAGATTGGAGACTCTATGTCAGCCCATGGACCTTGGGAGGATTTCATTATACTTGGATCGGCGAGATGGACAGCAATTCAGAATTATTGATACCAGTTAAGAAGAACCCTCAGAACACGCTCCACATCGGGGACCGTGTGGGCAGCTCTTCCCCGACCCTGGGTACTGAGAGGGTTGGGAGGTTGAGGGAGGATTTCCCTTCATGCTCCCCCCTTTTCCTAGACACAGGAAGAAGAAAAGGAAAATTTGGAAACAATGATCTTATTCCGTTTCCCCTAATCCTTAACCCTGCCCATCCCGATCAACTATGTAACCATCATAAAAAATAAAATGTATATGTATATATATATGAATGAAAACACAACCTGTTCTTTGTAAACACAGTACACCCTGAGTTCTTTCAATTATATTGCCATTGCAGATATATTCATCAAAGATAGACTAACTACTTCAGAAAGTTAATGGGAAAACTGAATTCCAGTTTAAGTTTATTGTGATGTGAAAAATTCATACGTTTTTTCCTACTATGTATATTCCTTTAACATTTTAAATGCTGTTTATGTACATGAGTTCAAAGTTGTTTTTTCACTAAACTTATCTTTCTGTTTCATTTTCCGCAAATATTCTGAAGCACTGTTTAAAAATCTACACAGAGTGATTAAGACAGTAAAATTAAAAAGAGGAAAAGAAGTGGGAATCTTGTTTATGTTTTTCACATGTTATCAAACTGAGCTGATACCAAGTGCGTGTTATTAGCAGAGACTTATTTACATAGAAATTCTTAGCCTTTTGTGAAGATAACAAAGACAACTATTTAAAATCCCAAATCAATTCATCTGATGACTTCTGTATTTCTTAGCAATATTAATCCCTTTCCACTTGATAACACTTAAGCCTAAGTTAAGCTGTATCAAACTAATGGCATTACTAACCTGGGGGATTTACTTCTGGATTTCAGAAGTTATTTTAAGATATGTTAGAATTTTTAAAGGCTGTTTATCTATTTCCACAGTTATATTAGAATCCAAACATGAAAAAAATTATTTCCTTTTTCCATCTTGCTTATCTGGGTAGCAAAAATCCTATTTTGGCAGTAAACATTTGAAATCAATGAAAGGAATTAAGCAATTTTTTAAAACTTTTTTCATATATAATCTATTTAATATTCAAACACAGCGCTATTTTAGTAATTAAGTCCCATTGTGTAGATTCTAAGTTGTTACAAGTTACTAAACGCCAGGGCATTTTGAAACAAATTTCACAAAGTTTTAGACTGTCACAGCATTGTAAAGGTACTAAATGCAAAGTTATACAAAACAATATTTGCTCATGTTTATTTATACTGAATATAAACATGTATGAGTTCTGCCAAAAAATATCACATTCCACTTGAAATACCAAAACAGAATGATAAGAGAGTAAGTAAAGGATAAAAACAACCAATGGAAACTCCGCTATGTTTGGTTGTCAGAATAACAGAGGAGGGCCTGGGGCAGGGGGTAGCATGCTAAGCCTCCGTCTGCAGTGCTGGCAACCCAAACTGGTGCTCCAGCTCCCAGCTGCTCCACTTTCAGTCCAGCTACCTGCTTATGACTGGGGAAAGAGCAGAGCATGATCCACGTTTTGGGGTCCTGGTACCCACAAGGGGACCTTTCCTCTGCTCTTTGGTATGGATCAACTCAGACAGTGACATTTTAGTCAACTGAGATGTGGCGCCACTAATGGAAGATCTCTCTTTCTTTTCTCTACAAATATGCTTTTGAATAAAAACATATCGTATATATGTATAAGTATTTATATATGGATACAGGGGAAATCGAAGCATGGGTTTTCCTTGGGAATTTATCCCTCTCTCTTCAAATTTTCTTTCACTGTTACACACACACACATTAATTGTTCCAAAAAGCACAGTGTTTGCTCATGTAAAGTGATGTCACATCGATACATGCTAATGTAATCCTAACATGAGTGACTATTCCACCTGCCAAGATGCTGAGCTTACTTCAAAGGACGTGAGCAGAAAAGGAGGAAAAAAAAAAAAAGAGAGACAAAAAAAGTGAAGATCTGTCAGGAAGACAGGCGATGAGTAAAGACAGGCCATCTGTCACTGGCAGGAACTTTACAACTTCTGAATCTTTAGAAAAGCCTGACAATTTATCACCACATCTCCCATCATTTGTTCTCAAATCTCTAGATGTGCTAAATATAAGACAATCCATAGAAAAGAAATCAACAACATTGCCCAAGCGTGTAACTCACTGGAAATAAATGTGAAGTGTTCCTGCAAGTGTCGAAGACATTTTCATTGACTAAACAATAACAGCGACATGCTGTTTTCACTCAACCTTGTGGCTTAACTAAATTAAGCTTGTTCTCTTTGCAGGGTGTACTAAAATGTCACAGGTTTATGCAAAGGTTCCCAGTGCTTCATGCACCTGCAGTAGCAAAGCTACCAGGTGTCTGCTTCACTCTTTCACCCATTCCAGATTGTCAGCTGGGAAACATTGAGTAGCAGGCCAACAAGGAGGACACCAGCAGTCATTCTGGAACAAGTGGTCAGGAAAAATATTACACAACTACTCCCTTCCAGGTTCTTCCTCTATAGCAATACTGCAGCTTGTATCAGCATTGGGTGAACTCTTTTCTCATGGAATAAGATGTGGAAATGCCAGGTAAAGCGAAGTTAAATAGCTGTCATTAGAGCATGACTCCTGAAAACTTTAACCAGCTAATTCTAATTCAAGATATAATAACATAAACTAAACTCATATGCAACCTTAGATATATAGCTTCAGTAGGTACAGGCTTTCAAATCAGACTCAATGCTTATGTTTTCCGAGTGTGGCTTGACCGTATTGTCACCGTACACCTGCTTCCTCATGTATCAACAGGGATGATGAGAGTGGCCATCTAATCATGTCCTAGTGAAAATCACCTAGATGACACCCCTTGGTGAAATGAATAGCAAATGCTCATATTTTAATTTGTGTGGTTTATGGCTTTATAGGATAATCAATTAGAACACAGTATATTCCACATGAACCCTACTCAGAGACCATTCCACTATAAATCTCCTGGTTCTGGTATATTTGTAGGAATTTAAACTAGAATCATTGCCAATTTACTTACATATTTCTAAGAAATCTAAAACTAGTTTGAAACCCACGAGGAATCCTGTAATTTCAGCTATTCTCCCTTGATAGCATGACAAACAGAGGTAAGTATTCCCACAGACCAGAAGCAAACGGTGACTAATCCATGCTTTACACAAGATTCAAATACACGGGTGAGGATTCTGACCAAATGACCACATTTCTTATTTTTTTTTTTGTTGGTTTGTTTCTAATTAAGGAAGGCCAAAACAAAACAAAGACACTAGTGCTCCACAATGAAATATATAGAAAGGGGGTACACAGTTTTTACTAGATTTTTTTTCTCCAAGGAATTTATGGTACAATACAAACTAAACCCAATGGGTTGCACACTGTACGCGGTCAACTGTGCTGTCACAGAGCTCCCTGGGGATGTGTGAGGGGAGGACACAATGTCAGTACAAGGCTGCTTTAACTACACTAAACATAAACTTTTTTCATCTCCATTGTTTCCTTTATCTTGGTTAATTGTCTTTCTTCTCTCTAGAAGAATTGAGGTACAGTATAGCAAGACATTATTATTTATGTGGTTTCCATATTTAAATCCCAAGTGCAACCAGCAGATGGCGTCGGTAATCCCTCATGCTGACACTGGGGCAGCCAGGGAATAGCGTGAAAGGACTGTCTGGTTTGCATTTCCCCCGAGCTCAGCATGGTTCCCCAACTCTCTTCTGTTCTTATCCAAGCAGCCACTATCTGCCATCCCATCCTGGGCCTTCTGTTTCAGAATCTCTGTTCTGATCTTCCAGCTGGAAGACCACAAACACACTTTCATCCAAATCCTCTTGCTGTTACTGCCAAAGTTATTTCATAAACGGATATGCTAGATTTATTGTTACTGCTGTGCAGTTGGGTCTTCCCACACCCCCTGGGAGATGGAAATAAGCCACTGTTGAGATTTGGCCAGCTACTGTTCCGCCTGCTGGGCTTCCTAATGCAAGAAAACAGAGCCTCTCTCTTCATTATATGGCACACAACCATCTCTCCCTGTCCTATATTATTGTACAAGGAATCAACAGCGGTTAGAAGCAAACTCATGATTTCTGTACTTTGCCTGATAAGAACATAAAGAATGATTTGACAATTATGTCCAGTGCAAGGGACCAGTAAATTACTGATTATAATTTCTAGTTTTTGCTAGTGTTGCCATAATTTTAGAAATGTGCCATACAGGTTAAAGATATGTCAATACACTTAAGAAAATATTGCTTTGTACAAGGACAACTCACTCATTGCCTATTTGCCATATTCAAAATATGTTAACTTTTGGCACACGCAGCCAAGGAAGCACATTAAAATATTCACTTCATATATGTATCAAAATAACCCTCGCAGGGTAAATTAGTTATCCAGTAGGACTAGCTAATAAATGAATATGACATTTTAGTTGGATTTTGTTTCAGGGTAAAAATGATGCTCTAGGAGCATATTGTATTTAATTGGTAAGATGTATAAGCTAAGACTTTGTGAGGATCTTGAAACAAAGAAAGAAAAATATTCTTTAAGAAGAATCCATTGAGCCTATCCAAACACAACACAGGGCCCTTCACAGCTGTGCGCCTTCGTGCTGTTCTTGGCTCCTTTTGATCTCATCTCCATGTTCTCTCTTTAAAATTGTGTGTCTCAGAATTCAAAAGACTGAATCAAATGTCAAAACTTCACCTACCCCCATCTTGTGAACCTCAGGTAGTATTTTTCCACTCTCAGGCTTACCCAAGACTTTGAACAAAGTTCGATCCCAGCCTTAAAGAACTTCGTTGAGGCGTGCAACTGACTCTGGCGGCCAATTTGTATCGAATATCCCTCTCCCGCACGCCCTCCCGTGCTTCTGCATTGGTTTACTGCTGGTCCTCCACTTGGGTCCAGGCTCTGCCCTAGCTCTTCCTCCTAGATGCCTCTTCATCAGCAATGCACCCTCAGTTTCTGTCTCATTTCTTGTACGGATCTGAGTGCGTGCTGCTTCCTCACACAGGATCCTCCTAGCTAGTGCTCCCTGTCAGCCCATCCGCGAATCAATGACGCTCCTTTCTCGGGGTACTGATCCCAACACACGCACGCACATACACACATGTGCACACACACACGTGCATACCCACACACACCGCAACATACCTGTTTACTGTTTGTTTCTGTGCTCCAGGATACAAAGCCTTGCAGGAAGAAGGACTTGAATTTGATCACCTCACTATCCTCTTACAACAATGGGTTGAAAACTTGAAGTGTTTGAAACAAAATATGGCCAGGGACAATTGCCAACTTCACTAGATCTTATTTAGGAGCACAAAAGTTAACAATGTTGCCCCGATTCACGTTTGTCCATCTGCGGGGACCACTGCTTGATGATCTCAATATTGTTTTCTTCATGGGTGTGCTGTGATGAATAAATCGCTAAATGGATCTAAAAACACTCAGGACAATGTTAGTGTTCCTAAAATTTCTCAAGTTATTGCTGAATATTCTAATCACAAATGAACATGAATTCATTTATTATATTCAGAAAACGTTAAATGTTATTCACAGATGAATATAATAATGATAATGATGACGACGATGAAGATGATGGGGCCAGCAGTGTGACTTAGTGGGTAGAGCCATCTTCTGAGAAGTTGGTATCCTATTTGGGCACAAGTTTAAAGCACTCCAGGCTCCACTCCCCATCCAGTCTCTGTTAAAGTGCCTGGGGAAGCAGTGGTAGATGCCCTGAGTGCTCAGCCCCTGCACCCAGGTGTGAGACCCTGGAGAAGCTCCTGGCTTCTGCTTTGGATTGCCTCGTCCCTGGTTGTTCCAAATTTGGAAATAAACTGCCAGGTGGAATATTTCTCTTTTTGTTTCTCTCCCTTTTTCACTCTGTAAATTTTTCACTCTACCTTTCGAATACATAAATATATTGTCAAAAAGGAAATAATCATGACACTGTAAAGGAATATTCCCGGAATATTTACTCTGCGCCAGGCAGCAAGCAGACACACATACAACTGTTAATCCTCACAGATGTAACATGGAAGCAACACAACTGTATCCACTTTACACATAAAGGAACAAGAAGCTTCAGTAACTCACCAAAATTACGAAGTTAATTAGGGGTATAGAGAAGCCAGAATCAATAGTTAGTAAAGATTTTTTTTTGTACAAAATATGCACTTTTCCCTTTTTCAAGGCTGCATTAAGCATTTTTAAATATTAGAATGACAGCTCTGCTAAATGCTGCAGAATGTTTTGTGGTATATGCCGGAGTTTTACGTATTTACACCCCGCTGTCAGCTTTCCATCATCTACTATGTATCACAGACAGAGACAGTGAAAGAGCGAGAGAGAAAACCACAGTCAGACTTGGAAAGTAAAGCTGATCTCGCTCATTATTCTATTTCATGACCTTGAATCCTAAAATGGTATAAGAAAAGTTGCTTTTCTCACAGTCACAACCACTTTCCATATTTTCAGAAGGTGAGCACTTTCTTACACTCATTTCCTGCTTGAACTGTTTTCTCACACCTGATTTTAAACAAAGTCGCACTTGCTATTATTTAACCGAATAGGCAGGTATCTGTATTTCTCCTTTCAGCACTACTCAATTTCCATTTTCTTTACTGAAGGGAAACTCAGAACTCCCAGTGGAGAAATTGTCCAATAATTTTTATTTATTTATTTTTTTTGCCAAGAAAGCAAAATGGCAATTAGGGATTTGGGCTCCGTGGTCAAGCAGTTAATCAGTTTACTCGGGTTCTTACAATGTAATGCAAGTCTTTGTGGAGCTTGGTCATATCCTGTGTGATAAATAGGTCACCACCGAGGAAGTCACTATGCAAACTGATTGTTATTCATTACAGGACATTCCCGGTTCAACACTTCTGCTATCCTTAGGCTTTTCCAGTATTACATGGGGACTTTTTCCAATTTCAAACGTCATATAGAATGTTCATGACTCTAGAATCAAAGAACTGCACCGTGCAAAAAAAAGTGTTTAAAAAGTCTTACTGGTTTTGATATACAAAATACCTGAAGGAAAAAATAGAGGAATGCAAATGTGAACTATCATGCCCTCCTCAGATACGAACTATGTGATTCTCAAAGTGTGTAAGCTCCCTGGAAGGATGATCCTTGAACCTTGCACTGAATCAAAGAACTTCACATTTTCTGGCTTTCTAAATGTTTCCCCAGAACCAGTGTTACAGCCAACTGTTGAGAGAGAGAGAGAGAGAGAGAGAGAGAGAGAGAGAGAGAGAGAAAGAGAGAGAGAAGAGATTGTTTTCAGCAACGTAGCACTTGACAGCAATGGACACTTTTCAGGTTTTTCAAGCAATTGACTCTCCCGTCTGTGCTATTTCACTATGGTGAAATATAAATTACCTTTTCTTACCATTGACAAATCACCTTATGGTGCTAGGACTGTGTTTAGTAACAAAATGTCAGCTAAAGCTGGGGCACCAACTGCTAACTGCTCAAACAAAATGTCATTTTCAGAATCGAACTGCTGCGTTGGACAGAGCAATCCATGCTGTCATCATGGAAGGCAAGGATATTCATGACTGTTTGCAGTATTTCAGCGGTCATAGGTATCTTCATCAGTTTTTCTGCAAGTTTCTAAGAAAATTCCACGTGTATGCCCAAGCCTCAGTTGTTTATAACTGCACATTTTTACAACTACGTTCTAAATATTCCCACATCTCCCCTTGTGATGGAACACACATCTCAGTGCTCGGTACCACTGGGAATTCTGGCCTCCAGCCCCTACAGGACACCTAGTGGGCACTTACTGTTGACCAGCAATTCTTTTTGTGTCAAGTGACTTGTTTACCATTTATAAAACAAAACAAAATATATAAAAGCTACGAGGTAGAAATGATTTCAAGCCTCAAATATGTGCCTCTCCAAAATAAAATTAAATTAAATCAAGAAAATCCTTATTTAAACAGTATTAGCTAACAGCTATTCAGTATGTATTGCGAATGGGGGAAGCAGTGGTGAACAATTTATTGTCTTTTATGATGCAGTGCTCACATCAACCCTTCGACAGCAGTTGCTGTTGCTAACCGCTGTTTTACAAATGAATACATTCCTTATTGTCTTTCCTCACCATAGCATAATAGGCACTTTTGAAAAGGCACTGGTCCTTTCATTGGTGGTCTGGCCACCTCCCCCACTTTTTTTTTTTTGCTGGGGAAGTTAACCTTGGATCTACTGACTTCCACGTATAGAACACTGCTCCATGGGACTCCATTGCTCTATAGGACTGGAAGTTTCCTTCTGACAAACACACCAGCTCTCTGGAAACCGGCCTATACAATCTTCTCAAACATTGCCATGATTATTCTTTTCATTCCAGGTCTCCCACATGAGTGACAAGAGCCAAATTACCCGTGCCCATCATTGCTACTTGCCAGAGAGAATCTTGGGATTCTAGAGTCAGGAGCTGGCAGTGGGTATCAAATCCAAGGTATTCTGATACGGATGGAATTGTAAGTGCTAGGCCAAATGTTCACCTTTGAAAAGTCATTTAAACACAGACCGCTAGTGTTACCCCAACAGCTTCTAATTTGCATTTGTGGGATCTGATAATTTGCATTTCCAGCTAGTTCTCAGCTGCTGCCACAGTGTCTGACTTAGAAATCCATTGCTTTACAAATGTCCTGGTTGTAGCCCACCCAACAGGATTTGGGATTCATCTTTTACCTCATAAACAGAAGTATTTAACCTTTTTTTGAACACATCTGATATAAACACAGGGTTGGGTCCCAGGGTCATTGCAGTGAACAAGGGGTATGGGTTCCCCTCTAAGCAAACCTGCAGCCTAGTTTTCTAAGAGTTAGGTTAGTATACTAATACAGCAGTAGCAAGAGAACTAAGAGCATGTATGTTCCCATGGAAGGAAACATGAAAGGCTACTTAGAACTCATATTGTTCTTTTCAGCTTATTGCTTATAAATAATTACTTACAGTCAACCTAAACCACTATAAAATATTGCTATTTCTTCTACCTCAAGCTTCACAACAAAGATCATAGCTTTTCACAAATACTTTTGATTATGTGTAACTACTTACTGAATTTCTAAAATTGGCAAACATAAACATTATTTTGATTTTGCTACTTTTTTTTCCCGTGTTCTACGTGGTAAGATCAGCCTTGAGTTCAGGCCACTATTATTTGCCTAGTTCTTTCTTTCTCAGATGCCACTGCAGGTTCAACAGCAGGGATCAGCTCTGCTGATATGTCAAAGCTTGCTTCAAGTACTTCTAGACAGATCAAAGGAACCAACTGTTTTGGAGACTATCCATTATCCAGCTTTTCTTTTGAGAACCAGTGTGTGTTAGACAACATATCACAGGGTCTAGATGCTTCTATCACTATAGTAAAGGCCACAAAAGCCAATAACTCCACAGGAGACCTGGGATAGAAGCCAGGACTTTCTAGATTCATTTAAAGAGGCCTGTCTTAATTTTGAATCTCCCACTGGTTTCATATTTATTATATAGAGTTGATATTAGCATGATTATGAAATATAATTCCATATTTAGCACATCTTTACAGTTTGCTCAGGTGAGCAACATAAAGCATGGCAGCACAGAAGGACCCAGCTGACAGGTACAGGGGAATCCCACAGATCCACAGGTGCGTGGGCATCTGTGGTTCTCCGGAACATTCGTTTTCTACTTCATAGAAAGTTGAGAACAGTCATAAATCGGGGTGGTTGCCAAGCTTTCAAAGCACTCCTTCCAAGATGACCTGGACTAAGAAATACTGTGTGTAAGAATATTCTGACACCTACCTTTTTTTTTCTTTTTAATTTATTCATTCAAAAATTGGGGGGAGAGATGAGAGAAAGAGAGAGACAGAGAGAAAATTTTGACCTATTGTTTCACTTCCTAAAAGGCTGCAACATCGACATTTGGGTCAGAGCCCGGATCAAGTCAGGAGGTAGGAAATAGGTGTGAGTCTCCTAGGTCGGGAGCAGGAAGCCAAGGCATAGAGTCATCACAGCCTCCTTTCAGGCTGTGCAGAAGGTGAATGGGGAGCCGGGGAAGACTGAAACCCAGGCACTCATACAGGATGCAGGCACCACTGCTCCAAATGCTCATTTATTCTTGTGAGAATAAAAAGCAAAAATACACTTGAAGTGAACCTAATTTCCTGGCCTGTCATCACTAGTGCTGAAGTGAAGTGATAGGGTTTGTTTTCTTTGTTTGCTTTGCTTCTTCCATTTGTTTCTTCAGTGGACTCACTGGTATAACACAAATGGAGTTTAAAAACTACGCACTCCTCTACTGATGAAGGCGCTGTTGGCTAATGAAGCACAGGGAAATAGTGGCCTGATCCAGATGCTCAATCTGGAGACATACTTAATTCTGACTTTCAGTGTGATTTACAGTGAGGCAGGGTTAGGATCATTTTCATAACAATAGAATCTGTCTCCTGTAAGATGTATTCATGGCTTATCTTTCAGGTACAAAATTGGGAAAATGAAAAAGGACACATCAAATTGCATCTTACACGATGGGTTCAGTGCAATTCACAGAAGTGGTTATGATTCACCTTTGTAATATAGTAACTTAAGAGATGATGTGTTCACTGCAGAAGGCCATATATTTCCTAGATTTTTGACTTACTACAAGACTTTTTTTGCCAAACTTTTTAGGTGAATTTTGAAATTATTTTAAACACTCCATTCTGTATTTCGCAGTTTGTTAAACAGCAGAGAAATATTTTTGTATATTCAGATCCCCCACCCCCTGAGTAAGTTACCATTCCTCTCTTCCAAAAGCATGGTTGTATGCATAAGTCTCCCAGCAACAGAATTTGAATGTTACCCAATCACTGCACTGTTTTTGAATGTGGAATGTAAAAGGCAGATCACTGATTTTTAGTTATATGGAAAGTACAAAAAGAATACTGAGTGGTCATGCAGAAATGGACAAAGGAAAGTCTTGGTATAATAAGTACTTCTGGTTGGCATTTTCCAGAATATAGTGGGAAAATGGAGTTTCTGTGAAAGGTTGACTTAAGAATTTTAAAATAAACTTGATTAAATGAAAATCAGAAATCAATGGTGTTAGGCACTATATACATATCATTTAACATAAAGGATTGAGTTAACAGGGCTTAAACAAAAGTATGTCTGCTATATGAAGAACTAGGCAGATTTGGATGCACAAGATAGAAAAACTGAACGGTATCTAAAAGTCTGTCTTAATTGTTTTTAAATATTATTTTTAAAACAAGCTTAACTGTTGAGGAATCAAGACATTTTAATAGGCATCCTACATATAATCTTTTATTTGTAGAAACTGTAGAGTTGATTCTTTTAAAATATTAAACTTGTCTACCATTTAAAAATCACTGTAGAAATTACAATCAATAAATTCACCTTTAAGTTAACAAGGCCAGAATGAAAGGCTTTCAGCAATCCAGAAGAAATAGTGTGAGGGAAGAGACAGGGTTGGACCCATGGTTAGAGTTAAGATTTTGGTGTACAAGGTGGGAGGAAGCAGCCAAACTATGGTCCCATGAACTGATCCTTTATCATGATTCAATTTTTTAAGGTGTGGGTTTTGTCATGGGATAATACCATTACATTATTGTAAAAACCAGCTTGATAGTTAAAAAAATGAATAAGAATATTTTATAAGTACATGTTCATGTATCCCAGTTTCTTCAGTTCAATTCTGCATATATTCATGTTATTATAAACATATAACTATTTAAATTTATTTGAAAAGTGTTATTCTTGGGATTGTAACAAATCATTCCCAGAGTTAATAAAATCTCTGAGATTAGCCACGACTTATTTCTGGAGAAGTACTTTTTAAATGATTCTGCAAAATTTCTGATTCTACTCTTAATAAGAAGTCCAATTATCAAAAAAAAAATCTGAAACATATTGTAATTTAACTTTCCTTTGTGAAAAAGGCATCTACAAAACTAGTGAAAACATTGTATCAAAGATTCAACGTATTCAAAATAAAATTAGAACTAAAGTAATAATTGAAAAAGAAATCAAATGAGTCGAAGTACAAACTTTTTTAAGATTTATTTTTATTTATTTATTTATGTTTTAATTGGAAAATCAGCTGTACAAAGAGAAGGAGAGACAGAGAGGAAGATCTTCCAGCCTATGATTCACTCCCCAAGTGACCACAATGGCCAGAGCTATGCTGATCTGAAGTCAGGAGCCCAGAGCCTCTTCTGGGTCTCCCACATGGGTTCAGGGTCTCAAAGTTTTGGGCTGTCCACCACTGTTTTCCTAGGGCAAAGGCAGGGAGCTAGATAGGAACAGGGGCTGCCAGGATTAGAACTGGGATTAGAACTAACCCTAACCGCAAATGGGATCCCGCCTTTTGCAAGGCAAGGACTTTAGCTGTCAGACTATCGTGCTGTGCCCAGTAGGATCTATTTGTTAAAGCTAAGAAATCAGGTCAGTTTTGCTAAATGGTAAATATTTTTTCTGTCCTAAGTTCAGACTACTGGAAAATATATATTTAGTTCTGACTATGAATTTCATTTCAAATGGAAGAAATATTCTTGAGAATCAAATAAGAAAAAAATCTTTGTATTTGAAAATTGTATTTAATTAGAAGCTTAGAGCATCTTAAATATTTGCTGTTTGAAATCCAAACTAATAAGATTACCAGGTACCTTACTACAGTGCTATTGAAAAAATTATTTTATTTTTTATTATTTCTATTGTAAAGTCAGATATACAGAGAGGAGGAGAGACAGAGAGGAAGATCTTCCATCTGATGATTCACTCCCCAAGTGGCCACAACGGCCGGTGCAGTGCCAACCCCAAGCCAGGAGCCAGGAACTTCTTCCAGGTCTCCCACACAGAAGCAGGCTCCCAAGGCTTTGGGCTGTCCTAGACTGCTTTTCCAGGCCACAGGCAGAGAGATGGAAGGAAAGTGGACCTGCTGGGATTAGAACTGGCACCCATTTGGGATCCCGGCACGTTCAAGGCAAGGACTTTCTTTAGCCTCTAGGCCACTGCTCCGGCCATTTTCAAAATTTTTGAAAGGAGTTGAGGAAACAGTAAGCCAGGGATTAAAAAAAAAATTACACTTTTGTTATTATTGAGAGCTAAGTTAAGTCCTGCTTATTGTCAATGACTTTCAATTCATTAAAAATAGTGATTTTTGAAATATTGTTTAATAAAGCAAAAATATATATAAATTCTAAAAATATCAAGGATGCAAACAACGTCTTTGTTAGTGGTGATGTTTCAATAAAAGCCTTTGCTTTCTAATTTATTTTATTTTGTGTAACAAATATTAAAAAGAATAAAATTCTCAAAGTCTCTAAACTATGTGAGGTTTTAAAGATTGGTGACAGGTGCAGATATAAGGAAACTGCAAAAGAGAACTTCAATCTTCACATGAATGCAATACTGTTTCACATTTTATCTCTGACCAGAAAAAAAAAGCATTTAGAGCAGAGACAATAAGATTTTTATCTTGAACTTTTTCCTTGAAATAGATATGTGTTCGGAATCAGTGTGTGGATGGATAGTCTGAACCAAGATAAGGTGATTCATCCACCATGGATTTAGGGTTAACGTGCTAATGTGGTCGTTTCTACAGGTGGAGTCTTTTGGTCCTTCCAGACTGTGATGCTGACTTCTGATCGCCATGGTGCTGGTACTTGAGTGAAGTTGGCTTTTGGCAATTGAATAGGTTATGAAGGCAGCATCCCCATGAGGAAGATTACCACTGCATTACAGGATTGGGAGGCAGATTATGCTATCACCTGGCACCCTTCTGCCACGGGAGGACCACAGAAAAAACCGCGTTTGTTTAATTAATTAATTAATTAAAATCTAATTGGAAAGGCAGATTTATAGAGAAGCAGAGACAAAGATTTTCCAAGGATTTGTCACTTCCCAAAAAGCTTCAATGGCCTCAGATCCAATGCCAAAGCCAGGACCTTCTTCTGGGTCTCCCATACGGATTTAGGGTCCAAGGTTTTGGGGTATCCTCTGCTGCTTTCTACCTCCAAACCCACGGAGATGGATGGAAAGTGGAGCAGCCTGGATGTGAACTGGTGTCCATATGCAATCTTAGCCTGTGCAAGGTAAGGATTTAGCCACTGAGCCATCGTGCTGGCCCAGAAGGCACCATCTTTAAATAATAATTGACCTTCACCACATATTTATCACCTTGATCTTGGAATTTCCACTCTCCAGGACTATGAAGGTTGTTAAAAAAATACCCACAAATGACATTTTACTGTGGCAGCTCTGGAGACTCACCACCATACGGATGGTCATATCAATGAGCATACTGAAAGTGGATTGGTTCACAAAGGCTTTACAATTACAGTAGAAGAGCAAGGACGTAACTCAGTGTCAGAGATAATATAAGCAAATTACATATTCAACATCTTGTAGTATAGAATAGATAATATCTGAGAAATCAAGGAAAACCAGTGTGAAGTGCTATTTAAAATACTTAGAGGGCCCAGCGGCTGAAGTCCTTGCCTTGAACACACCAGGATCCCAAATGGGTGCCAGTTCTAATCCCAGCAGGTTCACTTTCCATCCAGTTCCCTGCTTGTGACCTGGGAATACAATCTAGGACAGCCCAAAGCCTTGGGAGCCTGCATCTGTGTGGGAGACCTGGAAGAAGTACCTGGCTCCTGGCTTGGGACTGACACTGCACTGGCCGTTGCGCTCACTTGGGGACTGAATCAGTGGATGGACGATCTTCCTCTCTGTCTCTCTTCCTCTCTGTATATCTGACTTTGTGGTAAAAATTAAAAAAAAAAAAATCTTAAAAAAATATTATTAGAAAATTCTACAGGGCCCGGCGCAATAGCCTAGAGGCTAAATCCTAAACTTGCATCTGTCAGGATCCCATATGGGCACTGGTTTATGTCCTGGCTGCTTCACTTTTAATCGATGTCCCTGCCTGTGGCCTAGGAAGCAAATAAGGATGGCCCATAGAGATCTTTGTCTCTGTCTCCCCTTCTCTATGTAAATCTGACTTTCCAATAAAAATAAATACACTTTAACAAAAAAGCATACATTTCTGCGGCCGTTTGGGGAGTGAATCAGTGCATGGAAGAACTTTTTCTTTGTCTCTCTGTAAATCTGCCTTTCCAATTAAAAAAATAAATTTAAAACAATTTATGCCACAGAAAAGGTTTTAACAAGAGAGTAAAGAAGAACCACTTTTGAAATCTTTCTGATATTTCCTTTTACGTGTAATTGAAGACTTTGATTTAAAATAAATAACAGAGATATACAAAAATAGCTGAAATTAAAACATCTGTAAATAAAGTGCAGCTTTTTCTAACATACAATTTATTTGCTACAGTTATCTAAGATTTTCTAAGCACAAACTCTATCGCCAATCACTCTCAGAAAATGTCAGTTTCATTTCTCTTGGTTACTCAAGCTGAATGTATCCTGGATCACTAAATGTGGATCTGTGCCTTTTTGGTACCTATGCTATCCAAATAAGTATCTGGGAGATTTCATATTCTTAGGAATTCGTTCAGCTCCAGGGAGTTGAGAAATTGATGAAAATCCCTCTGAGGGCTTCTGTTGCAAGATCATGTGGCTAAAGAGTATGAGTTCTGTCGTTTCCACAGGAGAGTAGCAGAACGATCACTTACATGAAAGAGAAAAAAATGTGTATCTACAGTGAGAGCCACAAGACGCTGGCACCTCAAAAGCTTGGCTGCTCGTGCAAGGACACGGCCAGCAGATGTTCCACTTAAGTCCAGGCTAGTTCACCCCTGTCCTTTCATTGTTACAAAGGTAGGCCTTCCTGAGCAGACAGAGCCAAGCAAAGCCAATCTATATCACTGATTTGGCACCAAAAATGTACTGTGCTGATTTCACAGCTGCACTGGAACCTGCCTTTCTCATTTCTGTTTCCCGTGTGGAATTCATTCTTTCCACGAGCCAAGACACCTTCCCCTTTCTGTCCATGCACACCCATGCTGAACTTTTACCTGCAAAGCCTCTCTCGCACAAGCACTTCTTATCTATTCTCCCCGAGCAAGTCATAAGCGTCATTCAGGCAGGAATCCGCTGTATACTTCTAAAAACTTGCAGTCTGTATGAGAAGCAGTGCAGTGGAAAATACAAGGACTTAAAAAAAAAATTCAGTGCTGATTCCAGATTTCACTTCCATGGATTTGTTTTATCTGATGGATTTAAACAGGTTCTCAGAATCTCACCGACTAAAGTGCTCTTCCTTATTTGTAAACTGGGAATAGTGCCAGCTTTCCTGAGTGGGCACGTGGGTTAACCTAATAGTTTTACCTCCTGCCTTATTTCATGTCTGGCACATGATAGCATGAGACAAATGTTAAGCCCTTGTGCTTTCCTGTTAATTCCTGGCCAGATAATAACATTCCTGGAGGACACAATAGTCTTCTTACGCCTTGTACCCTCTTCAGGGTTTGGCAGTAATTAAGTACCCTGTGGGCACTTACTAAGTACTTGTTGGAATGAACGTATCAACTGGGTGCCATGAGGAATCCCTCATGGATCCTCTATCGAGTGTGCTCAGCAGCTTAAGGGACTCCTTAGCAGTATTAGAACAAATCAACCACAAGAGCAATCTTTACTGACTGGCAATCATGGCTATCATTTTTCACTATGGAAAACGACATGCTTTTATCTTTAAAAGTCAACAATAAGATTATTATTTTAACCTAATATTATTTGGTACTTTGTTCAATTTATAACCTTTGTAGACACAGGTCAAAGAGGCAAACAAACTGTCACTTCCATGTGCACACCTTTTGCAAATCAGAGACCTCTCATCAATCCCTCGCATGGAGCATCGGATTATTTTTTTCTTTTGAAAAATTGAAAATTGAGTTCATATCTCAGTATCATATAAACAGGTGGCTGTTATGTACACAGGCCTGCACATCTCACACAATTAGCTATTACAAAGTCTTGATTCTTGATATGACACACTCAATTTTATATCTATTTTTGCCATCTCTCGTTAGGGTATACTCTTGCTCAATTGGTGAACAAAAGAACCTGTGAAAAGCCAGGCATTTCCTCAGGGCTGGTTTTGCCAAAAACTTTATCAAGCATTGCGGTCACCTGGGAGGCTTCAAACACAAATGACTGGATCTTTTTCCTAGAGTAGTTGTTACTTGGGGACTGGGCTGGGAACCAGCGATTTACATCTTTAATGGTTTCCCAGGAGATGTTGTTTTGGGGACCAAACTTCATCACTGTGCTAGAAAAGAAGATGATAAAATCAAACCCCTTTCTTAGAAAGGGAGTTAGAGATTTTATTAAGGCTTTGCAGAAATCCTAGGGTGTTATGTTCTTTAACATGGCAATGGTGTGCAGGTGTAGAATTTGGAATTTCTTATGATTCAAATATTTGAAGAAGCAGATTTGAACAGTGACATCCTCTGAGCATTCAGACTAAAATGAACTTGCCTTCAGGCATATTTGAGAAAAAATGGTTCTGACTTTTGATAATGTAACATTATCTTGAAACTACTATCTTTACATAAATGGAGTAAAGAGAAAATTCAATTTCATATTAATTAGGAGTTGCGTGTGTGCCTATTGTGAAGTGCTGTCTTCTAATTTGACCACTTACACACTTGAATTGATAATAAAGTCTATTTTAAGAGAAATAGATTATAGTGTGCCTCAATAAGAATCTTTTCACACATAAAAGCACACAAAGTTTGAAGTTAGAAATTTTTTTTTCTTAAGTTCATGACATGGGCACTAGATGTACAGTATCATTAGATGTTTGCAGAGAAAAAGCTGTTAAAGCAATCTACCCAGGGAGTTCATTGAAAAAGTAGATTTTAACAGGAGGAACCCAAATAAGCCTGCATGAGGTAAGCTAAAGAATCTACCTTTGTTTGCCACACCTTACATACGAGAAATATGTTCCATTTAGACTTGGATGAGAATTGAAAATTCTTCACTGTCATATGAATTCTTCATTGTCATATGAATTCTAAAATAAAATATGAATTACAAACTTTATTTTGGAAAGAATTTTTGGAATATCTCTAATGAAATTCACTAATACTTTTTTTTAGAGCTTTATTTATTTTTCTTAGAAAGGCAGATTTATAGACAGAAGAATATATATATCTTTCATCTTCTAGATCATTCCGCAAGTAGTTACAATGGCCAGAGCTGAGTCAATTCAAAGCCAAGAGCCAGGTACTTCCTGTAGGTCTCCCAAGACTTTGGGCTATCCTCTGCTGCTTTCCCAGGCCACAAGCAGGGAGCTGGATGGGAAGTGGAACAGCTGGGACACAAACTGGTGCCAGTAACAGATCCCGGTACTCACAGTGAGGATTTAGCCACTAGATTATCATGCAGGGTCCACAAATTATTTTCTAAGCTGACTTTCTTATAATCTGATAAACTATGTAAATATTAAAAATAGTTGCCTTTCTTACACAGTTTATATTAAGATGCATAAGAATTTCTCCTTTTCTTCACAAAAATTTCTTAAAAATAGACTGAAGACTAAGATATTGGCTCATGTGACATTTTTTGAGAATACTTACATGGACTGGGACTATCTGTGTACAGTAAAGGTTCAGAGATCCAAAGTTTACGCAATAGTTGTCGATTTCTCTCCTAAAGAATTACCAAACGTTTATTGGCTTAAACCACAAACTTGTTTTCTGAACACTTTGTTATTTTCTGGAAGGTGGAGCTACAGGCAGCTATGAACGCAATGGCTTAACTCACAGGACCACAATACCATAGGAACTTCCGGGCCCGGCGGAATAGTGTAGTGGTTAAAGTCCTAGCCTTGAACGCGCCTGGGATTCCATGTGGTTGCCAGTTCTAATCCCGGCAGCACCCCACTTCCCATTCCTGCTTGTGGCCTGGGAAAGCAGTCGAGGATGGCCCAAATCCTTGGGACCCTGCATTTACATGGGAGACCCGGAGGAGCTCCTGGCTTCTGGCTTCGGATTGGCTCAGCACCAGCCATTGCAGTTACTTGGGGAGTGAATCATCGGACGGAAGATCATCCTCTCTGTCTCTTCTCCTCTCTGCCTTTCCAATAATAATAAATAAATCTTAAAAAAAATAATAGGAATTTCTTAGATTATGCTTTGTAGTTCACAAGTCCAGCTGATTGAACACAGAACTAAAATACAAAAAGATGGCAGAACGGGGGGTGTGTTCCTTTCTGGAAGTCCTGGAGTGGACGCGATGTCTTTTCCTTCAGCTTACTAGTAAAGTTTCTTGTTGTCACAGCACTGCAAACACAGCTTATTTCCAGGCTGTTGTCTGAATGTCAATCCCAGTGTCTGTTGTTGACAGCTTCCTTGTGACTCCCTCCTTCCATCTTGAAAGTTAGTTCTAGGAATCCATTTTCTCCTCCAAAACTCGTGATGCAATTTATTGCATTGTAACAGTATTAAGAGGTAGAACCCTCAGAAACAGACTGAGCCTGCTATTGTAGAAATAGGTTCCAGGTAACAAATGAGGTTCTTTCACCACTTCTCTGCCTAGTTGATACTCTTCATTCTAGCACCAATAGGCAAGTAAACAGAATTATGATACTGCTTGATGACAAGAACTAAATAAGAAACTATTAAGTGGGAGCTTTTATCCAGTAGGAAAGTCACTCCTGTGAAAAGATAGGAAAGTCACAAAGGAAATTATACATACTTGTTCTCCATCATTTCCTACCCTCTTGACTCTGGCCAATGACCCTAGTGACAAAGTCCGATTGTAGTCAAAGGACAAGAACACTGGCCTGAAGTAGTCCATGAAGTTTAGCATCAAGAGACACAGAGCTAGCAAAGAAGGTAAGAGAGCAGATTCAACGGGAGGAAGAAAAAAGAAAATTACTAGCACAGAAGTTTTATCCAAAATGAGAGCAGGGGCAATAAGAGATCCACAATGACCTGAAATATCTTAGATAATACTGCCAAGCAAAAAGGAAGGGATAACTCAAAGGAAGGAATGACTGTTCAGAAACCTGAAAAAAATGAAGAAGGGAGACCTACCGAAGCCTGGTTGAAAATCTTCCAGGAAAATAAATGTGAAGTGCTGGGGTAGCAGTGGGCTTTATCCTTTGAAAAATAAGTGGATGAATAAAAGGGAGAGAGAGAGTTAGGTCAAGTAAGGGTGAAACCCTGTGTCAGAAAGAAAGGTTTTCTTCTCAATGTATTGAGAAACCACTGATCTTTTTAAAATGAGAGAAGGGACTGATCAGACTAATATTACAGATAGATCATCCTACAATTAGAGAATTAATTACAAGGGCAAGATGAGATGCCAGAATAATACTTAGGTGGTCACCAAGGCAGTTTCAGAGATTATTGTGGCTTAGACGAGGTGGTTGTATATATTATATACACCATTATGTATATATTACATTATATACTGGTATATATTATACAATATACAATAATATATAATGTATGATAATTATATATGATAATATATATAATATATATATGAGGTGGTTGTATATATTATAAGCAGGGATAATACTCAGTATACATTCGATTCTAGAGAAAAATTTGAATTTGTTGATTGATTGAAGATGACAATGTGAATGCAAGTGTAGCATCAAAGATGATTTTAGAGTTGCACATTGTGTAGTCCGGTATGTGACAGCTGTGATATCTACATGTCTTGTGTCTGTTTTGAGATTCACTTTCATTGCGGATCAGTGGACAGAACGGTTTAAACAGTACTTAGGCACTTGGGACGCAATGAACAATCCAGGGTAAGGGCCATTGGAATTCCATTACGGAATATTGTAAGGTTCAAAGAGTGAATAATGGAAGGGCATCTAGCCAGAGGTTAAGATGCTATTTAAGACATCCATGTCCCATGTCAGTTGACCCAGATTCTATACCTGATTTTGGTTTCCAGCTTCGTCTTCCTGCCAATGCAGACACTGTCAGTGGAGGGGCAGGGCTAGTATTGTATGTATTTCATGTATTAAAGTTCTATAAGTGATTTCTTTGGGATCAATGGTTACTAATGGGTACTTAAATTTATTGGACATAATTATCCTAATGGTTTTTAAAAATCCTAATATTCTTTATTTCCAAGTCTTTGCAGAAAAACATGAATAAGCAAATTGACATTTATACATGTCATTTCATTTTTAACCTTCTGTACTATAGTCTACAAATAAAATTTTTATTACTGCCCTTTGTAGAAAAGATACAGCTACTAGGAAGAAAAAAGTAATACCCACTTTAACTTCCCCCTACCCTGGCTTCAATTGCTATGCTGTCCAACAGTGTCTGTGAATTAGATGTCAAATTGATTTATGCTGGGAAGAAAGAGTGTTAGAAAGCCCTACAACGTAAAATGGAACAAAAACCTAGTTTCTTTTTCACCATTTGCCTCAGTAGGATTCCCATCTTAGAAGCACCTTTTCCCAGGCTCGTGTCAAAGTGACCACATTTTCTTAAGCCCATTGGTTATTGTTTCTGTTCCATTTTATGGAGTATTCTACTCCATTGAAGTTCCCGTTTCTAAACAGCAAAATCTTGGGCAAAGCAGCAAGTGAAATAGCCAGATAGGTTGGGTCATATTTCAAGTGCACTCGGCCCTTTGGAAATGAAGACTATTGGTGATTGTGGTTTTTCCCTAAGACCCTCACAGTCACATTAGAGAAACAGAACCAAGGAAAAGAAAAAAGACGTAAGAATGTCCTAGGCAGGCAGGCAGGCAGTTTTGACTGATTAAAAAGGAAGATTATATATTTTTAAAGATTTATTTATTTTTATTGGAAAATCAGATTTATAGAGGGAAGGAAAGAAAGAAAGTTCTTCAATCTCCTGGTTCACTCCCCAAGAGATCACAGTGGCTGGCACTGAGCTGATTAAAAGCCAGGAGCCAGGAGTTTCGTCTGGGTCTCCCACGTGGGTGCAGGGACTCAAGTCTTTGGGCCACCCCCAATTGCTTTCCCAGGCCACAAACACGGAGCTGGATGGGAAGTAGAGCAGCTGGGACACAGTCCAGCACCCATACGGGATCCTGGAGCACATAAGATGAGGACTTCAGCCACCAGGCTACTGTGCAGGGCTCAAAATGAAGAATATTTTTAAAAAGAACATTCTTTAAAATGACCCCATGGACAGCTATTTACTGAAGTGGCTAGCACAGTACTTGGGATGCCTGTGCTCCCTATCAGAACATCTGTTTTGAATCAGTCTTCCTCACTGCACTGAGTTTCAGAATTCTGGCTTTGGGGTGTGAATCCATGGACAGAAGAGATTTCTCTGTTTCCGTCTCTCTTCTGTCCTCTCTGTATTTCAAATAAGTGAATTGTTTACAAAATTTTAAAAATTAAAGAAAACATATACTCCAATACCTACCTACACAATCACACACATCACAAAATGAAGTTCAAACAAATTTGAATAGAATTTAAAGGACATTTGAATATAATTAAAAAGAGAAATTTACGGGTACCGATAGAAAACGATTCTCAGCATTGAGTGATACAGATTGCTCAGTAAGATGAAAAAGTAGTGGCGACTGAAATGGACACTGGACACTGACGCACTGAACAGGGTTGCCTGATCGGCGGGCACGGGGTCCAACTATGGGGGATTGAGAAATGAGTTGGGAGTGATAAAGAGGAAACATTGTCTTCAATGTTTGGCTGAAGTCCCTTGGTTAGGTCCCACCAAGGAGGGACCTAAGTTAGAAACTTTGAAGGGCAGAGCTTGAAAGAAGATTTGTTCATTTACTTATTTCCAAGATGAGCAGACCTGGAATATCTCTATAAAATGAGGGATTTAAAGATAAGGCTTAGTATACATAATTGAAAAGCCAAGGTTAAAAAATAGTAAGGTGTAACTTTCGTTGCGTTTTGAGAGTATATCTATTAAACGGTTTGGCAGAAAACCACCTACATGTTCTTTAGAATTTTTTTTTCTTAATAAACACAGGGATATTTAAAAATACTGATTTGGGTTCTGAAAGCTAAGCCAAAGAAAGTAGTCTGATTTGAGTAAGAATGAATGGCCTTTGGTGAACTACTTCAGAATAGAAAGCTGATACTTGAAATAAGAGAACTAAATCTTCCTCAGATAACTTATATGCTGAATCTAAAATATAAAATGAAAATGTTTTCATTCAAAATTTTATTTTTAGGGTTTTATTGGAATACATTGTGAAAAGATTTTAATGTGAAAATGAGGAACACTTTTTCTTATTCTCCAATATACTTCGGTTTAAATCTTGACATCTTTACCTTATGGACTTTGGATTAAACGCTGAAAGTCTCAATTATTTTTCATGTACAAAATACAGATAATGAGGCAATTTCTCACAGGTGGTTATGAGTATTAAAGGATTAATCCATGGCATGAAGAGGCTAAGGTAGCACCCAGAAGGCCAATACATCCTAGTTATTATATTCTTACTGTTGTCATTGCTAATTTTCATACAAATGAGATAGTCCCACTTCAGAGATGACATAAAAACATAGATTAAAATAAAATAGGGCTAAAATTCTGAGTTAGAACCTACACAATTAATAAAGATGGGGCTCTGATAAACTGAGTGAATTTCTCTAAAATAACAAAAAGCAATGGTTTGAGGTAAATTGAGAGATTTTCTATAAATATTTTACAATCAGAATCCTAGCAATATTAGAAGCTTTGATGTGGACTTCTAATTCTTCACAATTATTTATTTTAGGGGCCGAACAGCAGCCAGACGATAGCTTCCCATCTGTTGGTTCACTATCCTCATCGCAACAAAAGAGGGAACTAAAGGCTAGAGCTGTAGGCTTGGATCCTGTGGGTGGCAGGAACTCAGTGGACAGACTCCTCCCCAGGGTCCTGAGGATCTGCACTGGCAGGAAGCTGGAGTCCGGAGCTAGAGATGAGAAATGAACCCAGACAATCCAATGCGGAATGAGGGCTTCGTAACTACTAGGCTAAGCACCTGATCCTGATACTTATTTTTAATCATTTTTATTAAGTAATATTTTCCTGATGTGTCAGAACAGAACAAAGAAAGAGAATATTTTTGGTTTATTATTTTCCACTGCTCTAATTCATGCTCAACATAAAGAAGAGGCACTACGTAAATGAGACAGATGAGCAACGTTCTCATATCACCAGCAACTCTTCATTTTCCAATGTATAGCTTGTCAAAAAAAATCTTCTAAGGTAATTGACAGTGCTTAGATTTTCCCCTTAAATTCCAATATAGAAATGTTTCTTTTTCTAAAATAATGTTTCATCATCAGTAGCACATATTATACTTAAACATTTCTTTGCCTAATTCTTGATTCCATAACAAGTAATTATCCTTACATATATACATATTATTATTATAACCACTGTTACTTTTCCCCCTGAAAATACTTAAGAAGACACCTGGAAGCCCAAGGCATCATTCTGTATTTCTGGGATCTGTTGGGAGAGAGCAGCACTCCTAATGCAGAAGCTGAGAACTGGCCTAACAGGTGATTTTCTGTTTCAGTGGTGCTTTGCAGAATGTAAGGGGGAAACTAGGCCAGCTTCTCACCTCCTGGGGTGTTACAGTCTACAAATGACTGCTAGCACTAATTCTTCACCATAATCATATATTTCTAAAAGCACTTAAAATGTGATTCCACTCAAGAAACAAAAATGGTATCTAACATCCACAAATTCACATACCTAGTTTCTGAGCTAAAAAAAAAAAATCTATGTTTGATTTTCTAAGGTTTTTATGTATTCAAAATCAACCTTAAGGATTAAAAACTTGTTTCACATTATAATATAAATCACATGCCAAAATTTTTGGTGATGGATTCATGTTTTAGAAAATTCCACAGAGGGGCTCAATGTGATAGCCTAGGGGCTAAAATCCTCACTTTGTATTTGCTGGGTTCCCAAATGGGTGTCAATTCATATCCTGGGTGCCCCCCTCCCCATCAGCTCCCTGCTTGTGGCAGGGGAAGCAGTCAAGGATGGCCCAAATCCATGGGACTCTGCACCTGTGTAGGAGACTGAAAGAGGCTCCTGAGTTCGGATTGGCTTAGTTCTGGCCACTGTGGACACTTGTAGAGTGAGTCAGCAGGCAGAAGATAATTCTCTTTATTTCTGTAAATCTGATATTCCAAAACAAATAAATACATATTGTAAGCAAATTTCACAGAGGTCTAAGTGCTGTGACAAAGTGGGGATCAGTATCTATGTGATGCCAGCACTCCATATTAAGACACTTCTCCAACTCTTGATATCTTTCTCCTTGTCCATTTCAAAAGAAATAAACACATAAATGAATACATAAATACATAAGTGCATAAAATCTTGTCAGAATTCCAAAGAGTTTATGTTAGAGAGAGAAAGAGAAAAGACCAGGGAGAAGTAGGTGAGGAGGAGGAATAAGAAAGAAAAAAGTTAAGGGGGAAAGAGAGGGAGGAGCGACAGGAAATAAGAGAAAATTTTTAAAATGTGTATTGTTATTGGAGAGGCATATTTACAGAGAGAAGGATAAGACAAAGATCATCCATTCACTGGTTCATTTCCCAAATGGTTGTTGCCATGGCTAGAACTGACTGAGCTGATCTGAAGCTGGGAGCCAGGAGTTTCTTCTGAACCTTCCACGTGTGTATAAGGGCCCAAGGCCTTGGGCCATCCTTTGCTGTTTTCCCAGGCACATCAGCAATAAACTGGATTTGAAGTAGAATAACTGGACCTCAAACTGGCACCTATATGGGATTCCGGCATTGTGTTTTGAGGCTTAACCTGCTAGGACACGGTGCCTAAGGAGTAGAGATTTTTAAAACCTGTAAGACAAATCTAGTAAGACCAATTTTAAAGAATTCAAATTATGACAGTGTTTGTTGTGTGTTTTTTTTTAATGTCAGACTTATGATGGCAGCTTTAGATATCATAAATTCCGAATTTTACAGGTTATAAAAAGAATGGTCTCTGTACTTCATTGCCATTCCCTTCCCTTCCCTTCCCTTCCCTTCCCTTCCCTTCCCTTCCCTTCCCTTCCCTTCCCTTCCCTTCCCTTCCCTTCCCTTCCCTTTCACCTTCACCTTCACCTTCACCTTCCCTACCTTCACCTTCACCTTCACCTTCCCTTCCCTTCCCTTCCCTTCCCTTCCCTTCCCTTCCCTTCCCTTCCCTTTCCTTTCCTTCCCTTCCTTCCCTTTCACCTTCACCTTCACCTTCCCTACCTTCACCTTCACCTTCACCTTCCTTTCCCTTTCCCTTCCCTTCCCTTCCCTTCCCTTCCCTTCCCTTCCCTTCCCTTCCCTTCCCTTCCCTTCCCTTCCCTTCCCTTCCCTTCCCTTCCCTTCCCTTCCCTTCCCTTCCCTTCCCTTCCCTTCCCTTCCCTTCCCTTCCCTTCCCTTCCCTTCCCTTCCCTTCCCTTCCCTTCCCTTCCCTTCCCTTCCCTTCCCTTCCCTTCCCTTCCCTTCCCTTCCCTCTCTCCATTTCATCCTTCCTTCCTTTCTCCTTCCTTATTCTTCTCCTCCCTTCGTTTCCCCTTACTCAGCTTCTTCCTTCCCAAGGGACACGGAAAAGAGTGAAGTGAAGTACAGGGATTCAGATAAAGTGAGGTGGGAAATTAAGATTCAGGTCCTGGGAAAGAGATATAAGACTCCTGCATCTAATCCATTAGAGTCCCAACACTCTCAATAATTTCTCAGTACAAAGTCCTTAGCAGCTTCTTAAAAACTGGGAAAATGCTAACACACATATTCTGTATTAATTTTAGAAGAATCTTCTTAAATAAAGAAAATCAGTTGCAGTGAACAAACTATACCTTCGTGTGTGAAAACGATGTATTTTTCTAATGCTTTGTTACAGCTTTTGAAATCAAGTATGAAACCTGTTAACAACAAAAGCTTAATGTTTTGTGCATGAAATGTACTATTTTTCTAATTACTGATGTTTTCCTAAGAGAGAAAATCTTGACAGAAAAACAGTGAATCATTGAATTGGAAAAAGAAAATGAGTTTAAGACAATATATTTTAAAGATTGGATTCAAAGATTCAAACTAATTTTCACTTGAGTTTATTCTCCCTGAAATGTACCAATTTGTGTAAATCCTTCTGTTTCTCATTTGGTTCTGGTTATCTTCCCTTTGTCCTAAATTGGGTTATTTAAAGTGGCAGTCCAATTTAGCAACACCTATAAATCTTATTTTTAAAATGTTGGGGAATTAATTAATAATGAGTGTGCATGTCCACATGGATATTTTCTTTTCTAAAAAATATCTTTACTTGTTACTTTCATTATACATATGATGGTAAATGACCACATAATAACTTAAAACTAAATAATATCACTGTAAGACTAATATGTATTTATGAGGATATTTGTCCAATTATGAAATGACATATAACTATTTTGAGATGCTTTACAGAAGAATATAGTTAGTATTAATGCTTTTTCATATAATTAGACATTTTTAAAATTAAGCAGTTGAGTCATTTTTATATTCTTACATAGTTTATGGCTGTGTGTGTTCTTGTAGTAAAAAAAAGCCACATGGGAAAACAGTGTAAACTGGAAAGAATGAATATATGTCCCATATATGAATATATGAATATATTCAGTTAGGTGTTTTTCAGAATATAATGCTTTGGACTACTGAATGATGTGATCTAGTAATCTATAGGAATAATTAATTAATGCCTCCCATTTCTGTTGTTTGGAAAGTGATTAAACTAGAAAGGTAAATGACATAAAATTATTGTGTCATAATCATTATTCTACCAATGTCCTTTTACTTATAACCAAGTAAAACAAATGTCAGGGGTACAATAGACTGAATTTATAATACCAATAAATTTTTAATTTAAAAAAATAATCCTGCAATCATATTTGTAACAGCATTCACCTGAAAATGTGGTTTCTTGATAAAGTCTATATCTAGTCCTACATTTCTCTGTCTCTTCCTCCTTTTTTTTATAAAGCTTTAAGTATAGAGGAATCATTGATTACTAATGCCAAAAAATAGTCCAAAATGTCAATTCTGACAGTCTGTATTTAGGATTAATTTTTTTAAACAGATGATTTTTATATAACAAAACTAATAAATCCAAGTATTTGGTATCAGTGATGTATTATACAGGTAGTAATCACATTTTATCTATTTATCTCTTCATTCATTTAACAGCGAGCTGTCATCACTCTTGCCCACATACACATCAACACAGCCACCTTAGTGAGTTGGTTTCTTGATATCATGAAACCAACTGACCTATCCCATTCTTATCTAACAAGGTATCTAACAAGGTATTTGAATCATACTTTTTGTCATGGTAAATTTCAACTATTTATGAAAGCTATTATAATAAATGTCATATATGCATTAGCCTCATCAATGACTTATGGCAATCTCCGCTATGCATTGTATGTATCTTCATATACTCCTGATCATCTCCATCACATTCAAACAAATCCCAAATTTCACACACAAATTTATTCAAAATATCCTTTTTCTAAAATATGAGCAATTTCAAAACACAAAATGCCAAAATGATATCTAGACAAATTAGTAATGATTCCTTAGCATCACTGATTCTTCAAATTGTTAGACAATTCACACAAGTTAAACTTCACAGCTCATTTGAATTAGTATCCAAACAAGATAAATATGGTTCTGTTTCATTTTGCTTGTTTAAACCTTTTTGATAATCTTCATTGTCCTTTATTTCCTCCCTTGCATTTAGTGTTTTGGGGAATAGTACTACAAAAAAAATCTAGGTCTATTTTCAAAATTGGAGCCCACCAATCATGAACCTATTCAGGGTGAAAAACAAATAATTTCTAAATAATAGTATGAATAATTACTGCAAAATTGAGAAAATTAAAAAAGCAAGAGATGGAATTGATAGTCATTATTTTTAATTGATAGTCATTAATATCAGGATAAAAGAAAGCAGCAAAGAGCAGGCTGATGGGTGAACACTGGTAACAGGACCTTGTTAATAAATGCATTTACCCAACTAGAGTATCATCATGAGGCCCAGGGTGCTCTAGAATCCGGATTTACTCAGTTACTCAATTCAAGTGTATCACTGAAAAAACATACATCCCTTCATCCCAAATGTCTTTCAAAAGAATCAAAAATAGTAATCACACATATTATCTCAGAAAAAGTTAAGACTTTGGGAAATCTTTTTGTTCTCTTCTAAGCATTGTTTTTCCCCCGACTCTCACACCCACTACAGCTTTCTAATCAAGCACATACATGATTTACATCTTCTTCCTCTATCTCTGGCTCCCTTAATCACACATACTTTGTTCACATTCGAAGTTGAAGCTTCTTTACTGCAAGGGAGCGGTCAGTACAATGAGGACACAACCCACAAATTCGGAGAGAATATTTGCATGCTATAAACAGATAGTGGACCAATATCCAAGATTTATAAAGAATCCAGAAACTCAACAACAAAACAAACAACCCTTTCAAGAAATGGAGAAAAGGCACGAACAGAAGTTTCAAATTCAAAGGGCCTAACAACCATGTGAACAAACACTCATGTTCTCTAGGTTTCAGGGAGAAGCAAATAAATATCACAATGAGGTTCCACTTAACTGCAGTGAGAATGGAGTACAAACAGAAAACAACAATAATTGCTGGGGAGGATGTGGAGAAAAAGTAACCTAATCCACAGTTGGTGAGAATTCAAACTAGTTCAACCAACTTGGACGTCAGTGTGGCAATTCCTTAGACCGAAAAAAAGATCTACCATATGACCTGGCCATTCCGCTTCTGGGAATACATCCAAACAAAATGAAACCTGCATTTGACAGAGTTATCTGCAACCCCATGTTAAAAGCAAATCACAATCGCTAAGACAAGGAAGCAACCCAGATTGTCCATCAAGAGATGAAGTTAAAACTATGGTATATCTACACTCGGGAATACTATTTAGCCATAAAAAGAACATAACCATACCATTTACAACAGAATGTTCGTATATTGAAAACACTGTGCTTAATGAAGTAAACCAGATCCAAAAGGACAAGTAATTGCTCTTCGGGCTATGTGACCACTAATGAACACAGCACTCTATCTGTATCTATGTATCTATGCATCTATCATTTATGTATCCATCACAGCATGCATTTCCATTCCCTGATTAATAGGATTACCAATAATACTTATAATCATACTTTTAAAATAAGATATTAGGTTTTCTACCTTTTCCTATTCTTATCTTTCTGGTACACATTTATATATCAGAAAGTTAAGCTTGTACCAATAAATTGAGATTTCTATTGTGATAACTTGGGAACAAGATGACAGGAGGAAAGGGAGGGAGAGGGATGAACTCCTATGCTTACAAATCTGTATCATGAAGACATTGATTTAAACAAATAGAAATAAAATCAATGAAACTTTTAAAAAATGAGTAGTGGTTAATGGAGAAGTAAACTGGTACCTATGCATTTGTGGGATTCCCTTCCATTTGTGAGATTCCAAATTGAAGTCCCATGAAAGAGCCCTTGGTTAGTGGCATCCTAATCCAACGGAGCAGTCTCTGAGTTGACATACTGGAACTGGGTTGTCAGGCCAGACTCATACTTCTCAGAGACCTGACTGAGCAGCAAACTAGAAATATGCTCAAGGTCACAGGCAATGCAAGACCTCAGAGCAAGCACACAGACTTTAGACAACAAGGAGGGCCCCCCAGGTCCTTCCTTCTCATGTCAGACAAGCATTTGTGGCCATCATCGATTAGGTCTGTAACTAAAGTTTCCAGGATTTTCTCCAAAGCACTGAGTGTGTAAATTCTGAAACATCTTTATTTGATACCTCAGATGGTTCTATAGTTTTGTGTGTCATATTCCATATACACTGGAATGTCTTAAATATCAGTGTTATATTTGCTGAAGTTACAACCTCCTTTGCCAGGAAGCATGGTGAAAGAATTTCAGAGATAAACCCTCTCTCGGTGAACAAATATCCTCAGTGCATTTTCTCAGGGATTCTACTCACAAGGAAAACAAACTCACATCTGTGGCTTTCTTTCCTTTCCTCCAGGGACATTCGCTTAGTGAAGGGAGTGAAGGGATAACGGAGCCAGCGGTTTAACTCCCAGTTCAACTCTAGGGACCTGGGTGATTTATGTATCTTCTCTTTTCAGTTTTCCCAGTAAAAGAAACACTGGACAGATACAGAAATTTTAGCTAATGAATTACACTTTGCTACATTGTTTTCAGGGTAGTCTTTAGTTTCTAGGTCAGTGTTTAAATCTTAGCTCCCATCCTACAGTGTGGACAATTATGGAGACCACAGTTTGCATGAGTCCCATTCACCTTACATTTGACTTTTTTTTTGCCTAAATGATGCAATTTCATTTTACTACTTACTGTTCTATTTTGTCATTGACTTCACTCTATGCTTTAGTACTGTAAGATAAAGGCAACTTGAATGTTCATGTATTCTTAACTGCCAGTATTATAACCATGCAGGTGTTCAATGTACGATTTGCTGAATAAATGCAAATGACACCCCTTTTATTCTAAGTGCTTAAGGTTCTACTCCCTATTTGTGCTTATAGAAGTACCTTTTATTTGCACAGTACTTTAATTATGTGAAGTTCCTTTAATTACAGGATGTTCATTCAGGTTAGGCTGCTACCATTGTTCACAGGACACAGCTCCAGCACACATGTACAAAAAAGACTTTGAAGCAACAGAGTTTGCAGAAAACTAAAATAATCTGCTTCACAGCTTCTCTTCTAGGCTCCTCCTCTTAGGCAATGTCTTAGGGAAATCACATAACGAACAAAAGTTTCCTAATTATGTTGCTCTGTCATCAGCAATTTCCTCGTTTTCATTCACTGATCCTAGTTTTACTGCGGGTATGACACCCAAATTATGAACAGAATTCCAGGATGCTTCTCCTTAGTCCCCTCTCAGTGTTACAATCACTTATTATGCTTTCTCCTAATCTGCTTAACAAGCTCAACAATGAGTCCCAGACATCCTGGTGTTTCTTTCCCTTGACAGCAAGGATTAAAGGGAAACGGCTCTTAAGAGAAAGCTACAAATCTCACTTCTCTCGAGCCTCTGACTGATTTAAATGACCAAGCCCAGGACAACTGTTGATGCAGATCTGTATTATCAATTTCTGCTTAGAGAAAAATAAATAAACACCCAAGTAGCCTTTATCTCATTGTATTTGCTATGCATTAGTCACTGTGTTAAATCCTTTGTGAGAATGATGTCATTGAATCATGCCAACAATTCAGTCGGTAGGTTATTATCTCTGCCTTCTTGATGAGAAAACAGCTGCCCGAGATCCGCCTGTTAAACGAAAAGTGGAACAGAGCTCTGTGAACTGGACCAGCCCCTACTCCCCACATATACCATATTCACAGTGCATCTAGAGAAAAGGGTTCCAGATACAACGTTTTCCTGAACATCCCAACATCAAAGGCACTTGTGAAAATATGTGAAAGCCAACTGAACTCTAATTCTCTTGCACCTTTGTGTTGTGGCAATGGAAAAAAACACGCTCAGTCTTTCCTATTTTGTGAAAAATAAAGGTGAAAATACAATGAGAAAAAACAAAGGCAATTTGATCCTTTAATCAGGAACAACCGGTATTTCTTTTTTCCCCCTCCTTCTGTCATTCTTTTGATATTAAAAGTCAACACTGAGTATAATAACAAATGACTCCTCAATAACCTTATTTCTAGACTAATTTGGGAAGGACAAAGTCGGAGAAGCATAAATTTTTAAAGGTCCCAGTTTTGTTCTTAAATTTTAAAAAGCTGCATATTTTATGAATATCTCAGCTGTGTTTTAAGAAATTATTCCCAGGCCCATGACTTGTTACAGTCTGAGTTTAATTTGTCTTGTACTAAAACATGGAGCCTTTTCGTGTGCTGCTCCCTAGGCTGCAGCACTCAGCCATTTCAGCCTGTTCGATGTGTTCTTCAACCTCACAAGGAATAGAATCAGAGTAAGGTCATCCAAATCCAAAGCCAGCCTTTAACAAATGATCTGGGTGAGATTTTGTCTTTCCCGATGGCCTTACCTGGGTGTCATAATTTTCCCCACTTACTTTCTTTTCCATTCTGGACTTGGTATTTCATCTCTTTCACATCCATCATTTAATCTGAACACAGTGATGTTCTAATACACGGTGATCATAGCAAAGAGAACCAAGGTTCAGTGTGGTCAGATTTATGGTCTTTAGGTAAAGACAGCTAAATATGTAATTTCAAGAAAATATAAGGAATGGTTGATGAGGGTCAATTGCCTAAGAGGGAATCCTGATTCTGTGGTATATCACTGCTATTAATCTATAAATCTATGTGATTGGATCTAGGTCTAGAGGGACATTTGCACATGTGTCAGGTATTTAGTTGTGATCTACTCTTCCTACTCAAGTTTATTTTCCAGTGCTGAAAGCCACTCCTGTTACTGGTTGCAGACACATTTCTATGAAGCGTTAAAATGTGTCACGATTATACTTTTTCCTTATGCTAAAGATTTAAGGGATGATTCATTACTACTAAAAATACAAACGTATAAGACATTTATATGTTGATTTACTTGTTTTTCTTTTCAGAAGGACCTCTGTCGAACTTGCCCTTATTCAATTAGAGAAAAAACAAAGATGAAAAGCAAAAGAGGGAAATAAAATAATTTGTAACCTTACCGCCTTGAGATAATCAGACCTGATATTTTGATTGTTCCCACGTGTTCATAGATGAATACATGTAAAGACTACTTAATTGATAAGATGAAATTACATTATCATGTCTGTAAATGCATAGATATTCTGAAGGTTTCTAGATAATACATCTTGTTTAACATGTGTCCATATTAATTATAAGATATTTCTTTAGAAAAACATGTTTAGGCAAAAGAAGAATTAATATACATATGTCTTCATGTATTTTTTTAATTGAAACACACACACACACACACAGGCTCTGTCTGCTTGTCCACTCCCCATATGCATGCCTGCAACAGCTAGGGCTAGACTAGGATAGGAACTCAACCAAAATCATCTATGGGGATGACGAGAACCTAGTTCCTTGATTCATCACTGCCTGCTGGAGTCCTTCTACAATAACAGGAAGTTGAAGGCAGGTAGTGAAATTGGACATGACAGCATAGGACCTGCTGTATTAATTGCTAGGTCTAACACCTGACTTTCAGCCTGTAGCTATTTTTGATTAACAACAATGACAACCAAAAAAAAAAACTAATACTTCTCAGATGTGTTTTGAGATAATTAAATGAAACAAACCTGAAAACAACAGTTTGAAAATACTTGCTAAAACTTTATGCTGGAGAATGCAATGAATGGCTTTAGTCCTGTTTAGGTCAGCATAAACATACCTTAGCCCTTCTCCTTGCTTCTTGTTTAATCTCCTCACAGCATTCAATATTGCATTTTGACCTGTCTCATATTGCCTCTTGGATGTTCCATCAGTTTTCTTATCTGACCCTGATGAAGATGGAACACCTCATATTTCCTTCCAGATTCTTGCTTCTTCCTACTTATTTGGAAAACCATCATTCTTTCTAGTGCAGCCCTTTCTAGACAGTGCGTTTTAGCAGTCAAGGAATTGTAAAGCCAAACACTGCTTGCTACACACAGTAATGAGTCAAGGTTGAAGATGCACCTGCAAAACACATTCTTTAGTCCAGTTGTCTGATGATAAATTAAGGATATGTAAGCCAGAGGCAAGATTTAAATATACCACATATTTAGAAGAAATATGTAAATACACATATCCCTATGAAGAAAACGCATGGAAGAATCTAAGGAGCTAATGCACGATATTTTCATTTGTCTAACATATACGTATTATTTACTTCTCAATAAATAGAGGAGCAGCTACATGAATAACGTGGGGTGTATACTGTATCTTAAAGGGGCATCTAAGCTTGCTAAGAGAAAAAAACTAAGTTGCTAATGATTTTCATAAGCACTATAATAAAAATATAAATATATAATCTTTATACTGTTTTAATATTCAATTATTTGATAGTATAATGATTAAGTATTTTGGTATTTTCCCACTGTGGAGCACTCATAGATATACAAAAAGTTTTAAATTTTCAAAGAATAAGGAAGACTTTCCTAAAAAGGGAAATGTTCTATGATGAGTGTGCTGCTATGGTAATTGTGAGGAAAAAAAATACAATATGTTTTAAACAAAAGTCAACAGCATTTGAGGGTGTGTGTGTGTTTGTGTATGTGAATATTAGAGAGAGTATCCTTTCACAGCAGAAGCTGAAAAAACTGCGGTCACAGCCGTAATAAAAATCAGAATGTCTTAATTGCATGAATCATAGTCATCTGGTTATCTTAAAATATAAATACACTTAATTTTCTGTTTTTCCCTTTTGCACCATATTCTGGAACAAATCTGTTTTCTGTCCCCCTAACTCACTGTCAAAGGTTGCCCTGGTAGAAACTGGGACGCCATTGGCCAGACAAGCAATTTTGGCAGAAAAAGCAAATGAAATCACAGACTTCTCCCTCACTCCCAGAAGCCTCAAAGGCCTAGAGTAGTAATTCTCACAGTTCCAGGCACAGGTGGACTCCTTGGGGAGAGTGGTGATTCAAAACCACTGGGGATCTGACCTCCCAAAGAGAAAGACTTTGACTCTTTTGAGATGAAGAGTGTTGCTCTTTTTTTTTTCTTTTTAAGATTTATTTGTTTTTATTGGAAAGGCGGATATACAGAGAGGAGGAGAGACAGAGAGGAAGATCGTCCCTCTGATGATTCACTCCCGAAGTGAGCGCAATGGCTGGAGCTAAGCCAATCCGAAGCCTGTAGGCAGGAGCTCTTTCGGGTCTCCCAGTTGGGTGCAGGGTCCCAAGGCTTTGGGCCGTCCTCGACTGCTTTCCTGGGCTACAGGCAGGGAGCTGGATGGGAAGCAGGGCTACTGAGATGAGAACCAGCCACCATATGGGATCCCAGGCTCATGCAAGGTGAGGACTTTAACCACTGCGCTATCGTGCCGGGCCCAAGAGCATTGCTTTTATACCAAAAAAAAAATTGGTGTGATAAGAGAGGGTATGGTAATGGGTGTTCTTTTATTCCCTTTTATATTTCCCATGTCATGTGAACTTATGGCAATAAGATAAGGAGATTATTTATTGAAGAATAAGGAAATGATGATTTTACAATAGGCTAGTGCTAAGTTTGATGATATCAATTATTTTTCTTTCCCTAAAAATATTTCCCCTGTACTCTTTTCTGCACTAAAGCCTATTCAATTACCCCCAGAATCCCTTCATTAGGTAGCAGATTTTTGCAGTTGCGCAGTCTTCTTCATGGCCACCCTCTAACAGTGTTGCATTTTGGAGCAGCCCGATGATGTTTCTCAAGTGCAAATGCGTGCAGGAACCATGTGGAGATTTTGCTAAAACACAGACTCAGGTTGAGCAGTTCGGTTTGGAGCCCAGTGAGTGCATTTGCTGCTTATTACCAACACCATTGATACTACTGAACGGTTAAGGCTTCATCCTAAGGCACACTAACATGAGCTCGAAGTTCATGGCGACAGCTTCCATCAGACACAGTTTGAAGAAAAAACAAAATTACGCTTTTTTTCATTAAAGAGGACTGACAAGTGTACCAGTTTGGGATAGCAGAGTGGACCTCTCCTAGCCAGGCTGTTTGAGACTGTAGACCAGGGCTGTGGGGTTCCAGAGGCGAGGGGCAAGGGACCCTTCCAAAATGCAGGAACAGAGGACGGAGCTGGAAGTCACAAAACACTGATCTCATTGATAACACAATTTCCTAGCATTCAGAACTCAGGCAAGGAATTGAAATGCTAACAAAATTACACTAGACTCAGCAATTTGCTTTTTCTTTTTTTTTTCATTTCTTAAGGTAAGGAAAAATTCATTTGAAGACTTAAAATAATGCTCAGTTTGGCAGCACATGAACTAAAATTCAAAATACAAAGAACTTTCTTATGTTTCACTTGGATATTTTCCAAAGTTAATTCTCCTTAAGTATTCACTGATGAGAACCCAATTAATATTAATTATTATACAAATATATGCTTTATAGGATTAACTGTTATGATTTGTGTTTCACAATTCCTATTTCCTGACTGGACAATTCAATTGTAATGATCATGACTTGTTTTGTAAATCATAAATTACGTCCATGGTTTCCACGTGAAACGGAAAAATGTGTTGCATCTGCCAGTGATTATCTATGGCAAAATGCATTGGAAAATATTTACAAATCATCTCAGCTACAGATAATCATTTTTACTGTCATTTGATATTGTATACATCCCGTCTATTGATTAGCATAGGAACTGAGGTATAACTATAGTTATTGGGAGTAAAAGTAGTAAACTGTAGAATTCATTGATATTTTAATAAAAAATAGCTTTAGCTACTTATTAGTATATTCAAAGTAATATGACAAATTATGCTTCATTTTTATACAATTATCCTGCTTCTCTTCACCATCTTGTGTTTGCAATTCAAATTTAAGTTTTTTCAGATGCACAATTTTTATTGATAATGCTAAATAGAAGATGCCTGTGTTAAGTTCTTAGTCTCCAATACATTGAAATGGTAGTGTACTGCAACACAAAACACCACCTTAAATAAAAACTTAGATAATAATGAATAGTAAAATTTAAGAATCTGATTTCCTGAAATATGAAAATAGCTAAGCCTCATTTGTAACAAATTTTCTTTTTACCAAATCAACCTACTAGGAAATAGGTAGGTGAAATCAATTAAGGTGAAATCAATGGCAGTTCATTCTGAATTCATTTCCAAGAATGCCGAGAGAAAAAGAGAGAAAATGCATGCTTCCAGGGGTGTTATACCTATAACAAAATAAAACGTCCAGAGGATGGGAAAAGAGTCAGTTGCAACAGAGTAATCCTGTGCTACTTTTCTCAGTGTTACAGCATCCTTGGAATTTGCAGATGGTCTTGGGTCTGTAAGTACTTGAAACACTGGCTGGAAGTGAAGTTATGGGCTCAGATGAGTCGCCTAGTCAATAATGTTCAAGTCAGCCTTATTGATTCCTTAGTAATTTGACCAGCACAAGTGCAATCGTCTATTTCCTCAAGCCATTTCATTATATTCCACTGTGTAGGTGGAGGCCAACCGATTGCTAGGAAATGAAGCACAGCTTGCAAAGAGTATTTTATAGAGAGTTGGACATGGCCTTTCATAGGAGGGGGAAAAAGCACAAACAGATGATACCATTAAAATACTGTTGCCAAGTCATTACATGGCAAAAATCGTACAGGACCAAATAATGACCAAAGCAAAACAGAAGAGTGGTTTTTAAATGTAATACTTGGAGTCAGCTTAGAATCAAGTCTAAGTTCAACTTAATAGCAATTATCTGTCATCCTCCATAACTATGTTTTCTCATAATTATAGTGGTGATAAAAAAATCTTACCTATAATTTCTAATAATCACAGAGATCATTTCTGAAAAGTAATTATATGCAATACCTGGCTCATGGAAAAACATATTTAGGTCTTCGCTATTACTGTAGTCTCCTTAAATAAGGAAGCCATGGTTTATTACACATATCATTTTTTTTTAAAAAAACAATTTAAGGGAATAGATTATTTTAAATGCAAACCAATACATGAGATGTGAATTTCAGAGAAGATTATTCTGATTCTAAACCATTAAATGAAAGAAATTTATAGTTTCTGATAACATTGTTAAAAACATGTGTTTTAAGATATAAGACATACATTTACTCATCTTGTTGCTATTGCATTGAAAGTTTAAAATTGCTCATATTCAAATCTCAATTTTCAACTGATCAAAGTAAGGTCTTTTAAAGTCTTTTATTGTCTAACAAAGTGGTTTAAACTTCATTCAGTCCATTTAAAATGCTATGTATAGTGTAAGACACAGAGTAATTCCTAAATTGTAGAAAATAACTGGGCAAACATATGTTTTTTCCAAACTGAAATAGTTGATGGCTGTATTAGTGAAGATAGGTGCTTCATGGTTTTAAAATATTTCATTTAATACGAGAATAGAATTTCAGAATTATATAAAAATACAAATATATATGCAAATCTCTTATCCACATCGTGTAACATAGGACAGCTGGAATTTTGAGAGGTCCCTAAAAATAGATGTATCTGACTCTCATAAATTGATTCAATTTTCTTTCCTTCTACTAAATGAGCAGCTATTTTGTGTCAGTGACAGAAGTAAAGCAGATTTTGATAACGGTACCATGGGAGACATCACATCTATTTCAAACGAATTCCCCGTAGGAAAAAAACATATTGAGGAAAAACTCATGACAAAACTCTTGAAGGACCATGCACTCCTTTGTCTCTCTCTGTAAACATGCATTAATCTTTCTCTTTCCATTCCATAATGAATGCAACAGAACAAAAATTATGTTTCCCTCTCATGGCAGAAAAGCTTATAAAGGGATGAAATTTACAAAAAGTAAAACATAGCTAACACAAAATAAGACAAATCTGTAACTTTGTGCAGTGTGTGCCTTCCTCTGCTAAGAATGAAATACATACACACATAAACGTTATGAAACAGGAACAATGTAATTCTTTCGATTCCACATCTGAGCTAAATATTCTCATATTTGCATTTAAAACTTACAGGGCGTAACATAAAGTTGATTCATAAAATTGTTTTTATCTTCAAATTGAAAAGTGGGAAGAGATATAGAGAGAATCTACTGCTTCACTCCCCAAATGTCCACAACAGCCAGAGCAAGGCCAGGCTGAAGAAATCTGGGGCTGCTTTATAGATGGAGGAGCCCAAAGACTTGAGCCTGCAGTAAGAGAAATCGGAACTGGGCCCGGCGCGGTGGTGCAGTGGTCAAGGTCCTCGCCTTGCAAGCCCGGGATCCCACATGGGCGCCGGTTCTAATCTTGGCAGCTCCACTTACCATCCAGCTCCCTGCTAGTGGCTGATAAACTAGTCGAGGATGGCCCAAAGCCTTGGGACCCTGCACCCGCATGGGAGACCCGGAAGAAGCTCCTGGCTCCTGGCTTTGGACTGGCTCAGCTCCAGCTGTTGCGGCTGCTTGGGGAGTGAAGCATCGGATGGAAGATCTTCCTCTCTGTCTCTCCTCCTCTCTGTATATCTGCCTTTCCAATCAAAATAAATAAATAAATAGATAAATAAATCTATCTTTTAAAAAAAATGTTGCATTGAACTCAGGCTATAAAGCAGAAAGATCAGTAGAAAGGTTTAAAGTTGAAACCTAGCTTCGATATTTATCCAGAATATAACTCCAAGATATACAGGATTTGAATTTAATTAGAGACAAAATTTTACTTTAACAGAGAAGACTGAGTAAGATGAGATGGAAAGAACCGTTGACAGTACAGAGCACAGCCTCATTCTGGTATGTGCGTGGTAACTCTTTCTCACTAATACCCATAGAATACTGTACATGATTGCATTCGCTTTAGCTTCTATTCTCTACCACAGAACAGGACCTTGATCACCTGTTAACCATTAAACCATCCAGTGATTGATATTCACTTCACATTAAATGTTTGGATCATCTGGTCAATCTTGAATCTTTCCAGCAAGATCGGATCTTTCGTCTGTTCTCCACATTCTTATATGCCTACATGTTGCCTGGGCATCTCCCTTATCAGTGCCATATATCCCCTCACAATTAATAGTTCCAAATGCCTGTCACTACCTACCCCACTCCAAACTTGTTTTTCCCATTTCAGTGATCCCAGTCAAAATCCCATATTTATTCCAAATTGCTCTCACTCTCACTTTCCACAGCCTATCAGACAACACGTCCTCTCAATCCTATCCTGTACAGTCCTTTGAATCTCCCGTCTTCTCTGTCTCCACTGTGGCGTTGGGCACATACCCCTCTATTTGACCTGTATCCTTGTTCTTTGTTACCATTATTGTGGCCTTTCAATTTATAGAGCATTGTGTTACCTGAGTGATTTATTAATCTTTGTTAGAAAGGTAGATTTCCAGAGAAAAGGAGGTACTGGGAGAAAAATCTTCTGTCCCCTAGTTGACTCCCCAAGTGGCCCCAGTGGTCAGAGCTGAGCTGATCTGAAGCCAGCAGCCAGGAGATTTCTCAAGGTCTCCCATGTGGGTACAGGGTCCTATGGCCTTGGGCCATACTCGACTGCTTTCCCAGGCCACAAGTGGGGAGTTGGAAGGGAAGCGGTGCAGCTAGGACATGAACAAGACCCCATAAGGGATTCTGGTGGTGGTTGCAAGGTGAGGAATTAGTCACTGAGCCATCCTGGCATACCTTGAATGATATTTCTAAAAGGCAAATTGGATCATGTAGCTCTCTTGTTACCAACAGTTATTAATAATTCCTCACAACTTTCTCACAGAAAATCAAGTTATCTTTTATGTTTCATATAAATATCTTTATTTGGAATTTCTGTGGTTTTCTCCACACTTCTTGCTTTGGCAATATGAAGTTACTTAAAATTCCTCAACATAATTACCACCTTTGTTCTATTGTTTGCATCTTTAACTCTAATTATTTTTTGGTTATCATCATTCAGGGTCATTCCTATGTCATACGATTAGGTTACCAGATTGCCTGAAAGAATTATAGGCAAACCGTTCAATTTCACTATTATTATGATAATATTCTTGATACAGTATGTGATGTTGAGTCTGAGTTTAGAATTATTACTGTGCTGTAATAAAGATGTGTTCTGATGTGACTTTCCCAGGGAGAGTAGTAGTTAGAAGATTTCTTAAAGAGGTGACCTTGAACTTAGAATAAAAAAAAACCCTGAAGTCTTCCACAAGGCCAAAAAAAAAAAAAAAAGTGTTGAAGCAAAACAATGTTATTCTCTACTGAGAAATAGAACAGGAAAAAACAAGAAAAATCAGGATGCATTGCCAGACCAATATACAGGTAAGGATTCCTGAACCATCCTTATGGGAAACCCATGAGAGTCATAGGAAAAATATTTAAGGGAATTTGGTGAATAGTTGAATAAAGGAAGAATGAAATATAGCTAATTGTGAATCTACAATTCCTAGTCTACAAGGGGAAATTTTAAACCAATCACTGAGCCTAAGACTGCACAGGCAATATACAATGATGAAATGATAGGAACTTGTGGAGATCGCAGGCAGAAGTGGCCAAAGGCTAGCAAAATATTGAACTGAGAGCTTTGAGATGAAAATAGAGGGATCCTCAGAAAACAGGTAATAAGTAAAGCAGGTAAGGATTCTTTGAGATAATTATAAAATGAGAGAAGGGTTGTAGAGGAAAAATGGAATAGATCCCCAAGGAATACAAACATAGCCAGAAAAAAGGATCCAGAAAGTCCCTTTAAAAACCAGAAATCGAGAAAAGATCAACACGGTTTCTTGAAAATCTACCTGATATAGCAAAGCCAAGTAGCCCACAGCAGTTCTTAACTTCAGTCAGATACTTTAAAGATACTTCCTTACTCCAAATTGTCATGATACACGAGTATAATATCTGACTGCCACACCATTTTAACTCAACTTTCTTGCGACAAGTTGTTTAGCAATTTAGCCAGGTTACCTTTGGGTAATGTGTGGAATTTTATTCATCAGTATAGTATAGAACAGCACATAAGAACAAAGGAAAAGTTAGGTTGTAACTTTCATGCCAACAAGAAAAATGATATTTACTTGTTTTGGAATTAATACACTCTGATCATAAAGTCTGGAATTGGGAATACTGGGAGATCTGAAACTGCTTCTAAGTATGAAATGTTATGGTATTATTTCAATGTTAACAACTCGGAAGCAATGACAACACCTCGCAACTGAAAATCAATTAGTCTCCAGGGTTTATATCATTCTTTCTGAGTGTGTTTTTATTCAACATTTACCTTCCTAAACATATGTACCTTACTGAAATGGCAACACTGAGGATGGAAATTTTAATTAATAGGGGGGATTGTTGCTATAGAAAATATTTTTCCTGGCAAAGGCATTTTGGGAATCATTTATCTACTCATTTACTCAAAAATCCCATATGTCCACTTAGGCCAGATGCTACACAGGGAGGAATACACATTAGCTTGAGAGACCTGGTGTATGACATTGTGACTATAAATAACAATACTGCACCGCACATCTAAATGCCTGTTGAGAGGTGGATCTCATGCTAAGTGTTCTCAGAAAAAGAAAACAAGTAACAAAACATTTGTGGAAAAGTCTTTGGAGACCTGAATTGAGACTGTTTCTCATGAAAAATAAGAGAATTAAAATATTCATACATACATCATGTAAAATGTGGCTCTGTTGGACAGCTTTTTACTTGTGTCCCTTAACTGTGGTGATGCTCTCTTCCACACGAACCACGAAGCCTTCAGAAAGGAGACGAAGGAGCAGAGAACACTGCTTCCCTGCCCGTGGGCAGGAACACGGCGGCAGGGCCCCTGCCCAGCTCAAACGCCGCTGAGAATATTGCTCCCATCATGCTTAGGGTAAGGAAGAAACTGCTGTGGGACTAGCTAGTCCCTGCCTTCTTTTTGTTTTCCCCCTTATTTGAAAGGCAGATCCTGAGCTGTCTTTTCCTGTTCCTTGAGTAAGGGAATTATATACACCAGTGTACTGATTTGCTGCTTTAGGAAATGCCTTCACCATGGAGTGTCAGATTCAGAGTTCCCTCTAGCTTTGTCCAGAGTGTTTCTGCCCAGTGCTGGAAAGCTTTACAAGGATACATTTTAAAATTCCAATATCATATTCAATCGTTTTTTTAAAAGTTTTTTTTTTATCTTATCTTATTTTGGAAATACAGATACACAAAGAAAAGGAGAGACAAAGATCTTCTGTCTACTGGTTCACTCCCCAAGTGAGACTTTTGTACTCACCAAAGTCCTGATACAAAGGTGTAAGTGTGTGGATCTGTACAAAATGAAATCCATGGCTCTTTTTCCAGGTAAACATCATTGCTATGGAGAACAAGCTTAGCTTCTTTCTTTCTTTTCTTTTTGTTTTCTTATGATTTTTTTTTAAAATTTTGGGCCCGACACAGTGGCCTAGCGGCTAAAGTCCTCACCTTGAACGTGCCAGGATCCCATATGGGCGCCGGTTCTAATCCTGGCTGATCCACTTCCCATTCAGATCCCTGCTTGTAACCTGGGAAAGCAGTCGAGGATGGCCCAAAGCTTTGGAATCCTGCACCCGTGTGGGAGACCTGGAAGAGGTTCCTGGATCTTGGCTCTGGATCGGCACTGCACCAGCCATTGTACTCACTTGGGTATGAATCATCAGATGGAAGGTTTTCTTCTCTGTCTCTCCTCCTCTCTGTATATCTGACTTTGCAATAAAAATAAATAAATCCTAAAAAAATAAAAGTAATGATCTTATAAAAAAAGATTTTTAAAAAATTTTTATTGGGAAGGCAGATTTACTGAGAAAAAAAGATGCAGAGAGAAAGATCTTCCATCTTTTGGTACAATCCCAAATCGACCAGAGCTGAGCCAGGAACCAATAGTGGGGACATGATCTGGCATCCATATGGGATCCCAGCACATGCAAGATGATGATTTTAGCTACTGAGCCATTCTGTCAGGCCACAAGGTTAGTTTCTTTGATCATATTATCTGTTGCATCTTCATCTGGATTTTTTTCAACTATACTCACAGAGATATATTTTATATTGACCTAACACTGTTGAGCCATTTGCACCCTGGCTTTAAAGTCTGTATTTCATTTCTTTGAAATATCTAAAATGTAGTATAAAGTAGGCCACCCATTTTATTGGACCTTTACTATTTTTAAATTTGGAGCAGCACTTCAGTTACTACAATTAGTCATGTAAAGTGAGTTTTTAGTCTGCTATTATTATATATTGTGGCCCTTGAAAGTGGAGCATTAATGCCTTTGGTTCTAGGTGCTGTGCTGAATTAGTTCAGGAAACTTTATTTAAAAAGTTCACATATAAATATGAATGCATCTGCCTTTTCAGTTATGCTGTGGATAACCACAAATATTCTGCACCTCTTGCATGTCTACTGATACTATTTCTCAAGTCCGTTTTATTTCATGCTGCTTTCAGAAAAGCACTGGTGTCCTCGTTGTTCTCGCCTTTTTAAAATGAAGGTAAGTGAACACCTTTTGTTTATCATCACATAATGGTTTCAAAATAAGTTTCTCTTTTTTTTTATCCTCATTGTGGTTCACAAAGTGAAGCGAAAAATCAAATAAATTCTATTCAAAATCGGCAAATAATTTGATCATCTACAAACAAAAATGCGTAGGTTTAATTTCATAGATTTAAGTTTAACTTGTGATGATTTATCCTGTTGCTTCAAATCTGTCTTTAAAGCAAACCAAAGAGGATAGCATGGCTCTTCTGCAATCCTTCTGCCAGGCCTAGAACTATTGTTCCTTTCATACTTTGGATATCACTTTTTATTTATATATTTTACCATGTGAAGCTAGAACAATCAAAAATAAATTAAACAGCTTGTCTTCTACATCAAGGCAGTTTACAGTGAGGCTGATTCTAATAAAGTCCAGAGCACACTTAATCACATTAAGTCAACATTTTCAGAGCTCAAAGTGTACATTTTCCCCTGAAAATGTATTGAAGCACAAAACATGGCCACTTAATGTGATTACTGCATAAAATTGCCATCTGGAGTAATAAAAACTATTTTTTCCTCTAGAAATCACACCATGTCCTGGAACTGTTGATTCTAAAATACAGGCAATTGTCACCTGTTTTTATAAAAAAGTGAGATATTCCTTAATTTTTAACATAAATTATCACCCTACTGGGAAATAGCCATTGATTACATAATTATTGTTTCTCTTTTGTCTATTTAAACGTGATGGGTGCCCAGGGCACTGGAGACGAGGGGCTGGTCTGCTCCAGACCGGATGTCTCCCAGGCTTCAGCCTGGAACAGGAGGGGCCACAGGAGCCAGTTACGTCACCGACCTGGCGGGATTCCAGTTGACCAATGGCACACCTGAATGGACATTCCTTACATAGTTGGGGTACAAACAGTGTCTAGAGGGGTGTAAAACTCCCCCACACGTATCTAAGTTGCACTTTTCGCCTCCCTCTTCTTTCCCCTCTGTGCAAAGTGGGCCCAGGAGCGGATTTTCCAATAAAGCTTCCATTACAACTCTGAACAACTTGCCGATATTATTCCACCAGCGAGCGGGGGGTCGGTGGTCATCATCTAACAACACAGAATGAAACTCAGTAGTTCCACTAATTTATACTTAATGTGAAAGCTGCCCCAGCGCTGGAGCCATGGATCAACAGGCTAATATTCCACCTTCAAGAGCCAGCAGCAAATGTGTTCCAGTTCTGGTCCCAGTTGCTCCACTTCTGAATCCAGCTCCTTGCTTATGGCCTGGGAAAATGGCAGAGGAAGGCCCATATCCTTAGGACGCTGCACCCCTGTGGGAGATCTGCAAGAAACTTCTGGCTTTGGATCAGCTCAGCTCCGGCCCTTGCAACCATTTGGGGAGTGAAGCAGTGGATACAAGATCTTTTCCTCTCTGTCTCTCCTTCTCTCGATAAATCTGCTTTCAAATATGAATTTAAGAATCCCTTAAAAAAATAGCTGCTCTCCATTATGGCGAAATGTCATATCCCTCTTAACAAGAACAATCTTCAGTTAACTCCTTAACTTTTCCAAGGAAAACATTCCACATCATTTGAATATGCACAAATAGTTTCTCATTGAATATGTGACAAACAGAATGAGCAACCACATTAAGTGACCAGGTAGGTGATTTATATGTTCAGCTTGGGGATTAGCACAATCACTTTCCCGTTATCCCTCCCTGTCCCCCACTGTTTTCCCTTATGATATTACAATAGGATAGCCCTTCAACAATAGTCACAAATAAATCATTCTGCTATTTAAGTGTTCAGAGCCGTATTTGTCAGACAGCATTCAAATTCCTTTTTACGCAGGGTCTCCTCAGGCCTTTTCAGTACATGTGGGAGGGCAGGGCATTCTCGAATTCTGCATGCAAGAATGATCTGGAAGTTTCAAAGGAGCACAGGCTTGGTTTTCCATGCGTGCTCAGGAATGTTGTCACGGCAGTGTCTGCATCATAATTTTCTCAGGACTAGATAGATGTGGCAGCAAGAGAATGAGACACCAGGAAGAAGGGCTGCTTGCTCTATCTGTCACTGAGACACTGAGGAGACTATTTCCCGAAGCAAAGGATATAGCAACTGCACTTGCCTTTGTTTTGAGGAAGGATGAGGTTGATTTATAAGAGTGGTGTTACAAGCATTTTCCAGCATTCTAAATACATATGATGCCACTATATTCAGTGCTTTAGTAAGCAATTATTGCTTGAATGCCTACCACCAGTAGGATGCCCTCTAGGCACCAGATACACAATGAATGAAACACTGGAACTTATAGTCCAATACTGGAAAAGGATGCTAAGTAACTTTACTTGTAACTGCAGGTATTTGTGAATGATCCCAGCCCATTCACACATATCAACATTAGATGAATAAACACATTTAATGTAATGCCGGTTGATGCGTTTTAAATAATCCTTTCTTAAATCATACTGCAATGAATATACTGAGACTGATTCTATATTAATATGCTATAAATGAGAACAGAGAGTTTAATGTTGTACACATATAAAATGAAAAATTACAATGAAAATATTTCAAATGTTTTGTTTTTATTACCCCAGAGTCTCTTCTATATTCATTGTTATTGTTGTTGTTTTGCTTTTACGTGCACAGCTGCCACTTAAAATAATCTACACTGAGAAGACGTGTACTGAGGGATTATTATTGACTGTTATTGGCTTTGGATATAACAAATGAAGTGTTTACTACTGTTATTTTTACTCTGCAATTGGGGAAACATGCATTTAAGGGGCAATGATTTACTAAATGAGAAGCACAAGAATATCAAGTGTTGGCTACATTTCCTGGCTTATGCGAGTCCAACATCTGGGCATTGAGCAATTAGACCCTTTTTATCTACCTGACATGGTATGTTGCAAACCATGGTTTCTATCCCTCCATGCTATTTAAATCTATCACAAACATGAAAACTACTCAGGTAACATGACATGCGAATTGTAGTGAATCAAGCTAACACAATCTATCGCAAGAGGTACCAGATTTCTGTCTTTAGGAAGTTATTGGTAAAGTGCTATCACCATGTAGCAATAAACCTTTAAAAATAAAATATTCCCAAACAATGTTCTAAGGTATAATATAAATGCTTTCCTATTTTGCAGATCCGAAAGAATGTTAGTATTAAAGGGTTAGAAACCTTAATGTCTTGCAAGGAGCACAGGAGAAGGGCAAAAACATCCCATAGAGAAGACAATTAATCTGCCTTTTTGTTGCCTTCCCTGCACCAAGCCCAGTGCCCTTGTGCTCCCCTGTTGGTGGCAGAGCCTGGAGCAGTCGGCTAATAGCTCACAACATGAAACAGGCAGGCACAACATCCTCTTTCCCTCCCATCAGAACTCAGCAGCAGCACCTAACATTTCTACACTTTTTTCTCATTTCCACTTTCACTGTGTCTGTTTTTTTTTATTAGTAGTAATATGTTGCAAAAAGAATTACATTTTCTTTCTCAAGTTTAAAATTCAAAGGATTGCTCTGATATTTGATCCAGATACACATTTCTCTCATAGAAACTGCCAAATAACATGTAGGTCGAGGAGAATATATTTGATGAACATAAATTACTCCAAAGGTAATCTTTCAGAAACGTATATATTCTCTGCATCAGAAGGATACTTCCTTATACTTCAAGACTTCCATTTACCATTGTTATAGAATGGTAGACATTAGATCTATAACTTTTGTAGATTATTTTTCTTCTGTAAATAAAATATGTTTCCAGCAATTTCCTGCCACACGGACAATGCTAAAGGGTTGAATGTGAATGCGCAGAACTTCTCATTACTTTTACTGAAATCTGCTTTTTTATGCCTTGCATTCAAAATTATAGAAAAAAATTCTACTTGATCGTCTTACAGTTTTTGAAAATTATCTACCTGCAATTCCATAAATGCTATATCTCAGAAGAATCCACCTGTGTTTAAGGCCATTATATTTTGCATTATTTGACTTTCCAAAACAAATTTATCTTTCATTCATGTTAGAAAATTACATACAAACCAGGAAGGCAATGCTTTGCTGCATTTACAATATCCACACAAGTGAATGGCCCATAGTAGATACTCTAAATATTTTAAAGTGAGCAATTAAATAAGTTAAAGGCTACAAATGAAACTTACTGCATTATCGCTTAAAGCAGCAACACATTCTATTTGCACAGTAAACTGAAAGCATAATATTTCTACATAAGTTTCAATGCCATTTTTTAGAATGTGGTTGCCTCTGTTAGTGCAGAGTCCCTTTTCTTGGTCCTTCTCTCTGGCTTTCAAGCTTTCTCAAGCCCTTCCCAACCCCTTCTCATCGTTTATGTTCAAGTTCATGCACACAGGAAATTCAGCAGGATTCTCTGGTTGCATGAGCCCTCTTGGTGCCACACAATTTAAATGTAAGTTTCATTTGAAGAAGACTGCACATGAAAAATTCTCATTCCTCAAAATTTCTCCAAGTACCAAGCATGTTAGTGTTCAAAAAGACTGGGTGGATTCACATTGGAGCTTAGAGGTTATTGCTTTCATCACTGACTCAATGCTAATCGGAACGGAATTGCCCTCTTCACGTTATTTCAAAATCCCTTGGTTTAAATTCCATATCAAATGAAAATCTCAAAATATTAGCCAACAAAATGAAGTCTCCATGCCGCATTTCTTTCAGATATGACTTCATGAATAAAATTAAGTTGCAATTTGTTATCAGAATATAAATATATTGTGGTTGGACTGCTGGTAACTTTCTGACAGAACAGAAAAGTGAAAGAAAAATATTTAGTCTCATGTCTCCTACATAATTCTTACGACTTCTAGAAAAGAGTCAGTTGAATTTCAGGTGTCAAGTGATTCAATTGGATTAAAATATTGACTAAATTCAGAACTGGGAATCTATCTACAGTTTTCAAACTTACTGGTCACATGTATACTCTGTTGTCTAAATTGAGAATTGAGAGTTAACAGGGAATGTGAAAATCAATGGGATTATCTAACTATATTATGCAAACCATCTCTTTGGAAAGAAGACCAGGTATGTGTGTGTGTTTGTGTGTATAGAGCTGTCAGTCTACAAATCAGAGCAGATAAAAGGCCTTAAATCCACTTGGATTATGCATGCAAAGGTCATGCACCTATGCCTTCTTGTTTTTGTTTTCATTTATTTATTTCTTCCATTTCTCCTTCATTCAGTCAAAAGAACAGTGACTGAACATCTAACATGTTCTAGACACTGCTTCACAGACTATAAACACAATTTAAAAATTTCATCAAACCTTCCTAACTTTTTTGCTAATGACTGGAAAAACATCACTAACAAAGAAATGCCTAAATGCCAGGGTTTCACACGCTATACAGCATGTGAGTGATCAGGGCCATCTCCCACAGATAATCACAGGTGAGAACAAATGGCAAGAGGCAGCCAGTCTAGTGACACCTGCAACAGAGAGCACTCTGGAAAGAAGACACCGCTATTGTAACACACAGAAATAAGGTCAGTGAAGGTAAAGAGAGGAGAACCTTTGGTAGGTTTGTTTAGGCTCATGATTCAGATATGAACTTTATCCACAGCCATCCTGCTTCTTCCTGAGACTATGTCTTTGCCCTTGTCATTGCCAAGAGGTGATTAATGGTGCTTTTTATGGGTGCTCAAGCAAATACATCATTCTAGACTTTTATTGGGTACAAAGAACATAAAGTATACCATTTCAGCCTGCAGTTTTTGATGAAGAAATATTGCTATTTACTCTAAGTAACAGAAGCCATTTATTTTTAAATATACAGACCATGAAGAAACCCTGGTTGTGAGACCTGATTTGCTGTTTATCTTTCCCCTTCTCATTTACAGGTTGCTTCTGGGCTCCGCTTGACTTCAAGCTCTCTCTGATCACTAGCAGCGACAGATTGCAAAGGCTCACTGCCACACGGGAGGCTTCTACCAACCCCCCAGAAGAAGCTGTGATTTGCACCCAGCCCTTCGGAATCAGTGCAGTTCTTCCATCTGCTCTGTAGACCCCAAGGGCTACGCAGGTTGTACAGGATTTTTTTTGTTGTGTTAACATTTTGTTTTCCAGAGACACATTTCCCTTCTTTAGAAAATGTGGAATATGGAGTAAAAAAAGCCTCAGCTTACTTTTTTCCATTATTAAATATGATCTTGGGCAATTTGCTTACCTTCTTTAATCTTGAGCTTTCTCATTAGAATTCAAAATAATGATGGAGAACTATCTGTTCATGTACGAAAAGAAATATGCTATGCATCAGAGCAACATTTAACGTGTTTTGGATTGCTCTCTTCATGCTTATCAAATGGAAGTTTCATTTCCATTTGAGTCCCTTTTTTCAATAGTTGGCATTCTCAAGGTGTGAGCCCCTGTCCACTGAGAGCATAGGAAGTCCCTTCAAAATGTCGGTTCTCTGCCATTGCTAAACTAGAAACTGGGGTACAACCCAGAATGAATGCTTTGTCATAAGCATTTGTCCAATTCAGATACCAATTAATTTTGCATTACTGGAAACATATTAGATTATGATGTTGTCCTAAGTTATTCATAATTAAGTCTTTCATGTTTGTATTACAATGAACAGTTTAGGAATGCAATTAAATTTATAAAAAAATTCTTTAACGTTACTTTCATAAAGAGCACTTGGGTTTAGAGAATATCTCTTATGCCAAAAATCAGTAGACAGATATGATGTATTTTTGCCCTAGCCGATTCTCACTTTAGTAATAGCCAGATGTTACATTAATGCCCTGAAAACTCTCAGGGCTATAAAGGAAGGCCAAACTGCCAGCAGGAAGTTTTTACATTTGTCCCAAGTCTTATAACAATGAAAACCTAGCAAAGTAGTAGAACTTAATGGCATTATGTGAGTTTTTACAAATTCAGAAATTAGATATGCTATTTTACAGCTCAATGCAATAACAAGTGTTATGTGATATTTTTCACTTTCATCAAATTTCAAACCTTTTGGAAAGGGGAAAAAAAAGGAGTTTACATGCACATGAAGCATGATGAAAATTTCCTTTTTCTTATTCACCTTAAAATGAGGAATTAACAATTATGGAAAATATAAAAAAGATTTTTGTTGCAGCAAAACAGTTGTAGCTTATGAACATCATATTCAGTGAAAAAGCTAGACACAGCAAGATAATAGCACATATTCTCCCTTACATGTGGGAAGCAAAAATAATAATAATAATAATTTAAAAAACAGGTTGGCTGGTTGTATATCCAGTGTTTTCCGAACTTTGTCTTAGATACTTGACAATCAAATTGTTAAGAATTATATATCTCTATTAGAGTTTTGGTTATTTTCTGCCTGTTTCAAAAATTACTTCAGGGTCTGGCCATGTGGCACAGTGTGTTGAGCTGCTAGCTGAGAGCGCTATATCCCATCTGGGCTTCAGTTTGAGTTACAGAGGCTCCACTTCTGACCCAACTCCCTTTTGGGAGTCAAAGATAGCTTGACTCCTGGGTTGCTGCACCGATGTGGAAACTCAGAAAAATTCCTGGCTTCTGACTTTTGCCTGCCCACTGTGACCATTTGGGGAATGAACCAATGAATGGAAGATTTTTCTCTCTGTGTCTTTTCCCTCTGTGTAATTCTGTACTTTAAATAAATTAAAACAACAAAAATAAATATGTAAATAAAATTTATATTAGCGGGCCCAGCACGGTCACCTAGTGGCTAATGTCCTCATCTTGAACGCGCTGGGATACCATATGGGCGCCAGTTCTAATCCTAGTGGCCCCATTTCACTTTTAATCCAGCTCCCTGCTTGTGACCTGAGAAAACAGTCAAGGACAGCCTAAAGCCTTGGGGTTCTACATCCTTGTGGGAGACCCAGAAGCTCCTGGTTCCTGGCTTTGGATCAGCTCAACTCTGGCTAATGCTGCCACTTGGGGATTGAGCCAGTGGACAAAAGATCCTTTTCTATCTCCTTCTCTCTCTATATCTGACTCTCCAATAAAAATAATAAATAAATAAACAAATCTTAAGAAAATATTTGTTTGGCATAAAGTTTTCAAACTCACATGTAAGGCTTTTTTCCCCCTGTTATTTCTTTTTAATTCCTAATACAATTTTCCAAATTTTTTTTTTCATTTACTCATTTCCATGAGAGATAGAGTTCCAGTGAGAGAGAGGGAGAGACAGAAAGAGATTTTTATCAGCTGGTTCAATTTTCAAATGGCTACAAGACTCAAGGCAGGGCCAAGCTGGATCTAGGAGGGAGCAGGATTTGAAGTGGATCAGCCAGGATGTGAACTTGTTCCTACAAGGGAAGTTGACTTGTAGGTAGTGAGTTAGCAGTTGGGCTAAAATATTAGCCTCCATGCATGGATTTAAAAATCTTTTAGCAGAAGTATAAATTTTTATTTTAATTCTATTTTCCATTATATAATCTAAGTACCCTCACAGGATGATGAATAAAGCTGTAAGAATGGAAAGCTTGCAAGGCTGTCACCCGAATGTTTTAAGTTTTCTGTAAACTTTAACATAACGATAAAACAACCACAAGGGATATGAAAAGGAAGAGCAGAATATTCAGTGTTACTGCGGCATGGACTGTTATAAATGCCCTGTTCTTAACTTTCATTTTGATCAGTCATCTAAACTAATTTATTTACTAATAGAATGGTTTCTATTTCTGGTGCAATCTTATACATCAATCCAACCAAACTATTATGTTAACATAAATTTAGTCATTTCTATCTCATATGCACACCTTTTCATACTTTATATTCAATCAAAGGGAATTTTAATTTTCTGAAAACAAAAGTTAAAATTGAACATCCCAACATCACACATAGTTTTTACTGGTCACTTGTGTTTTCTTCATGTCTTCTAAGCAAGGCACTTTGAACTATCTTGTCAAGGCTGTTTGTACAACAAATAACTTCGCAAGATAGAGGTGCAGTCTCCCTTCAGACCAGTGGGCAGACTTACCTACTGTCAATGTAACAAAGACAGTGACTCTCCCCTGGAACCCTGAGCAGGATTTTTGCATCCTTTGTATAAAACATGTGGGCTTCCTTAGCACTGGTTCCTCAGCTATGTTGTAAACACACTGTATGCACAGTATCCAGCAGGCAGATCCCAGGATCCTGTGCTACCCGGTGAGTGGACGTATGTAACCAGCATGACTGCTGATACAATACAGAGGCCACTGTCTCTGACCCGGGGATTTTGCATCTCTTACTTTTGTCTATGAAATAGTGTCTGCCTAACATTACAACCTGTACATTTTTAAAGCGCCAGTGTTCCTGACACGCCGCAACAATCACAGTCAGAACTAAGTTTCACAGTGCCGCCCTCCTGCTTCTGTTTTCTAATGTAGCCGAAATGTAGGTTTTATGCAAGTATCGATATTTCATCCCTGACTTCATCTTATGATTTTTAAAAAAATTTTAGATGATACAGAATGGTATTCACTGCAGAGAAAATGTATTTTGTAGTTTTGATGTTCTCCAACATTAATGATATGTAGTATGGTGCTCGTCATGTTGATGGTGAACCATAGCTCCTACCCAGCCACTCTATCAATAGTGTACCCAGTGATATCCTACAGTTTCCTGGGTTGCTAGCTGTGACATTTCATAGGTAAGGTCTATTAAGTGCATTTTCAAATAATCATGTTTTCAAATTTTTCAGGAGTTATCCCATTGAAAGGCGAAGGGTACCTGTATATATCTGACAGTAGTGATGATGTTACAATTCCTACCATGCAAAATTCCCTTGTTACTGTCAACATTGTTGGTGCCATTCTTGCCCACTTCACCAGTGCCCATTTCCTAATCTCCAAGTGATTGTATTAGATCAAATGCATGAAGGTTATTATACTGTGAAGCTGCAGCACTCATGCTTTGGTTTAGCAATTGTATTAGCTGGCTTTGTGTGGCTATGACAGAATACTTAGGGGTGGGATTCAATTATTGATACCTTTGAGGGCTGAAAGTGCAGGGTTGGGCAGTCCTGCTTGTTTGGCATTAGGGAGGTCTCCGTGACCTGTGTCGCATAAAGGCAGATGGAGTCACAGAGTGAGTATAGGAGCAAGTGGTCAGAGTCTGAGCCAGGAAGCCAGAAAGTGGAGAAAAGTCAGGCCCACTCTTTCATATAGTTCATTCTTATAGCAACTAACCTTCATCCTTTGAGAATTACCTTACTTTCTTCCAAAAGCTGAAGCCCTGATAATTGAAACATCTCCAAGTACTCCTGACTTCATCAAAATTTTCAGCACCTTGTGCCTAGTTCACCAAGCACCAAGTGTCCCACTGTGGCCCCTTGAGAGACCAACCATCTCCAAAATACAGCAGTGTACTTAATGAAAGATCTCCTGGCAATGTGCTCAACCCTTTGCCATGTGAAGTTATAACACCTAGAAATAGTTCCTCAACCAACACCAAACCTAACAAAATTGTGACTTTGCAGGTTTTAAGACTATAAAAAATGAATTTCCATTGTTTATTAACCACCTCCTCATTCAGAGTGTTTCATTACAGAAGCCTGAGGAATACATCTCCTAATGAATTAACAGAGAACATTGAAATAAATAGGAGGCATTTTGTCTTAAACAATCACAAATTGTACTCAATGACAGTTCAACGTCCTTGTTACATGTGTTAAGACAGACAAACCCACCACCTGAAACTTCCAACAAGCCCTGAGACGATTCATGATATAGCACAATGCTATTAAAAACAAACCCTGTTAAACATGCAGTGCACAATATTCTGCCAAGACAGAAGCATTTATAAACCATTATTTCAAAGCTGCAAAGCTATAACTGTCATTGATTTAAATGTGGCACATGTGTCTGGTAGAAATGTATTTCCTCAGATAAATATATCCAGACCATATGCTTATGTGTTGTTTGTTTATCTTAGCCAGTCATTCATTAACTTGACTCTTTTCTATATTGATTACAGGCTTCTCTGTAATAATTTAAGCACATGTTTTTAAATGAAAGAGAATTCTTTTTCTGTATTGCACAAACTTTAAATGATCTCATCTGTATCTTAGTTTTCTAGTTTAAGTCTGAAAATAACACTCATTGATGGATTTTATGTATATATATACAGTTATAACTGTATATATATAACTATATATATATAGTTTCCATTTTCTGAGCCTAAACTTTCTGAATCATGACCCTGCATATCAGCATCTTTGGCCTCTGCGGCCACCTTTCTGGATACAGTATACAGCTTAAGTGTTTAGTCAGGAACAGCTTTTACACCGCATTTCTAACTAAATCTTATCATGAAACAGAGAGAGGGAAGGAGACATTACATGTGTGATTTTAAGTCCAAACTCAGTCTCATAATTTACCTATTAGAAAACAAATATATAACAGAAATAGCCGCCCCTCCAAATGAATAGGACTGAAAAAATCAAGAACATAACACTATCAATGTATCAATATGTATATAAGCATGCTGAATGATACAAAATGGAAAAACTCAGATGTGTTTTGTGCAGCACAAATTCTGTGATTGTTTCAGATAAGGCACATATTTCTGCAAGGACTCATGCAGTTTGTCAAAATGTGACACATGCAATGTTATCTTCAGGTGAAGTTGTTGTGTGACCTCCTGAAGCATTCAACACCTGCAGGAGCAGGAAGGGGTCTAGGTTAATGGCAGGACTACCTTAGTTTTCCATTTATGAGAACCTACAGCATAATCTTACATATTTAAATGAAATGTATTTAGCTGAGTATTTTGCATTTCAACATTTTTAAAGTGGCTTTTGGACCTGGCACATTGGTCAAAAGGCTTGAGTCTTCGCCTTGCACACACTGGGATCCCTTATGGGTACCAGTTCTAATCCTAGCAGCCATGCTTTCCATCCATCTCCCTGCTGTGTTCTGGAAAAGCAGTGGAGGACTGCCCAAAGACTTGGGTCCCTGCACCCATGTGGGAGACCTGGAAGAGGCTCCAGGCTACTGGCTTCAGATTGGTGCAGCTCTGGGCATTGTGGCCTCTGTGGGGATGAATCATCAGTTGTAAGATCTTCCTCTCTGTCTTTCCTCTTCTCTGTATATCTAAATTTCCAATACAAATAAATAAATATTTTTTAAAAAGTTGCCTTCTCCTTATAATATTAGGCAAAGAAAGTAGTATTTCATCATGTTCACCGTCTCACCAACTTCTTTGGTGTACCTATTACATTCATAATGTCAACATGAGATCAGCAGATCAGAGTAGAAACCCCAGAAGTGAGTTCACACATGTACAACCAACTAATCCTTGAAAAAAGAACATAAACCAGGGGAAAATGTTTTGTCTCTTCAACCAATGCCATTGGGACAACTGGATGGCAGCATGCAGAAGTTAAAAAAAAAAAACAAGACTCCCCACATGTCATATTACATAAAAATCAGCTCTAAATGAATCAAGGACTGAAATCTCTACCCAGAAATCAAACCATTACAGAAAAAATTGGGAGAAATCTAAAAGATACAGGCTTTGGAAAAGACTTCTTATTAAAGTCATGAAAAGCACAGGCAGCCAAAACTCAAATAAACAAATGGGACTACATCAAATTACAATCCAAAAAGCAAAGAACCAACATAATGGGAGAATATCTTTGCCTGTTACACAACAGACAGGGTACTAATGTCCAGCATTCACAAAGAATTTTAAAAACTCAATGAAATAAACAAGCCTTTTAAGAAGGAAATGAGCAGCCATTAAACAAGAAAAAAATCCAAATGGCTACTAGATATATGAAAAATGTTCAAGCTTCCTAGGTATCAGGGAACTACAAATAAAAACCACACAGCCCTACATATGGGAATTGCCCTACATATGGGAATTTGTTAAGACACCTGCTGGAGAGAATGAGGGGGAAAAATCCCCTATTCCATTGCTGGTAGGAGTGTAGGCTAGTGTAACCACTATGGAAGTCAGCCTGGAGAGTGCTAAGACAACTGAAAATTGATCATATGACCCTGTTCTTCCAATTCTGGGAATATATTCAAAGGAACTGAAATCTGCATATGAGAAAGTAACCTGCAACCATACATTTATAGTATGATCCACAGTAGCGAAAATATGAAAATAGCCCAGATACTTGTTGAAAGGGAAAAAGATAAAGAAACTGTGGCACATTCCTCCATGAAATACTACTGAGGCATTAAAAAATTTTTTATCATTTTTGCAATCAAAATAGTCTCAACTGGAGGCCATTATGTTCATTGAAATAAGCCAATCACAAATGGACAAATAGTATATGTTCTCTTTGATACAAGGCAACATTTGTGAAAGTACAAATAACTACATAAGTAAAAATGTGTATATATATACATATGTATATATATATATATGTAACTATAGATTATAGATGAATTATATAACGAGGCCTAGGATGTTAGGAAATGAAGAAACATTGCAGTATTTACCTCTACTACCAAATCAAAGGAAGACTCCCCATGAACTTAAACATACCTTGACCATATAATATGCTTTTTCCATCAATGCCTACAATGGGGATGCTACATTTAAACAGCAGACTGTTGCTGAAGGATATACACTTGTAACAGTATGGGGGTGGACATTGCTGGTGTGGGTGGCATTTGAGAATGGAGAGAAAGGAAGAGGAAGTGAAGAGGGGAATCCCTATACCTACAAAACCATACCATAAAAAAGAATCACAATAAACTACCAAAAAAGCCCCATATAATTACAGAGAACATTACCATGCTCATTCTTCATCATCCCAAGGAAGACTGAACATTTCTGTACCTTCTTTTTCATAGCATTAACTATCATAAAGTTTAGCTTCCCATATATAACTGAGCTGTGAAATTTTATCTTCTTGATGTGACTCCAACAAATCTAGAGCTGTTAGATTTGATGTGTGTGTGTGTGTTTTCTGAAAGAAGAGTTCCTTGTCTCAGTGAAAAGCATTGTAAAATATTATAATCTACTTAAACTCTTGGTGCTATTTTAAGTTTCTTCGGAAGGGAAAACACTTCTAGATGTCTGGAAATATTTTGGATCAAGAAGGACACACAGAGATGATAAATTACAATCTACAGTGCAAATACAACACTGAGAGAACGTGTGCTATGTAAAAACAGTAAAATGTGAAGCAAACTAGGTCTGAAAAGATTCTGGAAACTTCCACTGGGCTCTCTAGGGTGGCCTCCGCTGCTCTTGTGCTAGCTTTTGGCAGTGGAAGGTGGTCCAAATCCTTGGCTCCCCACCCCCATGTAAGAACTACAGAGGAAACTTCTGGCTCCAGACTTCTGCCTGGCACAACCGCAGCTACTGCAGCTATCTGGGGAGTGAACCAGTGGATGAAATGTGTCTATCTCTCTATCTCTCCCTCTCTCTGCAACTCTGACTTTCAAATAAAATCATCCAACTAGTAAAAGATATCAGGTAAAGAGTGATAAAATTCTCTTTTACCTTTCAGAAAGATCAGTTGGACATTATTTAGAAAGGAGTTGCAAAGAGAAACTAAATTTATGGCCATAATCAATGAGAGTTAACTTAGGTACTTAGTAAATAAAAAAGCCAGAAAAAAGAAACTGAGGATTTGAAATTACTGTACCAAAACTAGTGGTAATGGGAACAGAGAGGAAGAGAACCACAAGAACAGTGAAACGTTGTGAGGTATGAGAAAATGTGATTCCCAACTGTCTGGCTTGAAGACTTGAATGAATGTAAATAGAAGTGCCACAGGCATTATTAGAATAGCATGTAAAGAAGGCTCAATTCCACAACAGAAATTCAGGATAGTAATAAATTAGGATATTAAATACAAAAGCATGCATTAAAGATTTTTAGATAGGTATGTTATAATGCAATACTAGAAAGAAAGGTTTAATGGTTCAATTATAAGTAATTCTGGGATATACATTTGCATTTAAGCCACAGTGTTGATAGGTATGTGAGCCACAATATAAATGCAGTAGAAATATACACATATGTATTTATATGCTAAACTGAAAAGAAACTGTTGGTTCGCTGGAAACAGAACCGACCCAGCAACTGCAACCAACAGCTGATTGGGACTATGGACTGTGCCGGTCCCTGTACTTGCTAGTACACACAAGAATCTGGTCTGGGAATACCTCAGACAAAGTTTCTTTGGGGATCTCCCTGACTGAACTGTCAGATTCAGAACCCTAAGTATGAAAAGATAGAAGACAGAACGAGTCAATCAACCACCTCAGCCAAATGTTGGCATTGAAAAACTGGGCAAACGGAGACTCTAAGGTGGACTATGTCAATCAGTGGATTCTTCAACTACCTCATCATGCTTGGAATGGCGAGATTGGCAGCAATTCATAACGAACTATCATAATTCATAATGAACTATCAAAACCACTTGAGCAAGACCCTCAGAGCATGCCCTACATCAGGGACCTGTGGTGGGTGGGAAATTGGATTGGACTTCTCCCTTGAAACCCGCTTTACCTCAGATACATGAAGGATCAATGTGGAAATAATAGTCTTAAACACTTTTCTGTAGCCCTTTTTACTCTAACTATGTAAAGGTTGCTAAAAATAGAATAAAAATGGAAAAAGTAAAAAAAAAAGAAATTATTGGTTCAATTTTTTTGTTGAATGACAAACAGCTTCAGTTTTATGTGGATTACAAAATTCCCCAACAGTTTCAGATGAAGTACTTATTTTTCTAAATACAATAAACATGTGTTTTAATTTTCAAAATGTTACTCCTGAGGCATATAAATACAGCATGGAGTGACTATATGTTTGTCCCATGGATTTTGGCTTCATGATCAAAAGTTATTGAAGACGATATAATTAATACATCCCCATGATATTTTCTGCCTCACAGAGATTGAATTTCTATTTGCAAATATACAAAACAGTGTAAGACAGATGAAATTACATGTCACATAATCCTCTCAAACACATATCCAGCCTTATTTCGAGTCTTCCTATAACTTACTTTCATCATAAAAACCTCATAATATCTCTTTAGTGTTTAGCTACTGTGAACAAATTTTAGGTGTATGATAGTGGAAGACTAGTCCTGTAGGTTCCTTCTGGACATAAAGGATTGAGTGCTTATGAAAGTTAATGTCATCCCAAGCAACAGTAGTCTATACTGGCAGAGAGCTTAACATACAATGCAAATTTCTCAAGGAGAAGGCATCATTTTGCATAGAAATCATCAAGATATCTGTTGAAAATTTCTGAAAAATTTCAAACCTTTGTCCTATTTTACTTTACATTTATGTTTTTCCCCAGATGTTCAAGGGATAAATAAACTCAGGCTGCAGTTTTGCTGTAACCATCTGCTTCAGATGAGTAAACAGCAAAACATTGATTCCCTACTGAAACTCAAGAAGGGTTAAGCATCACCCTTGCCCAGTAACAACTGACTGAATGAGAAACATTGATAAGACTAGAATTTGGAGAAGCTGGCACATAGTCCAAGATTTTTAATAGATTCACAGTTTATATTCTATACATGCACTTAAATTTTCACGACTCTTTTTTGTCATGCCAACAACCTTAGATTATAAGATACCTGGTGCAAGAGACTATATTTTTCTTCATTTAACAATATTAAAGAAAAAATGGTGTTTAATGTGATGGGATAAAAGCAGAAAGTCTGTCTATAACATCTATGGTATAGCATTTTATTTCCTAGCAATCATTGATTTTTTTTATTCTCCCTAACATCTTGGTTAACTAAAAGATTAACCTTAAAATGTAATTAGGCTTCATTAATTCATTCATTTACCTCTTAGTTGGTTCTAGAACACTAAGGAATCTTCTCAGAGATAGACTGCATCTTTTCACCCTCCCTGTCTCTCCCCTCCTTTTTTCGTTCTTTAAATGTTTTGATAATTTAGTTTATAATTTACTTTACAACCACAATTTGTAATCACAGGCTTCAGTTTCCACTGAATAAAGAATAAAAAAAAAACAGAAAGTAAAACAACAAATCTTCTGTGGGAGTATAGACAAGAGCATATAAAAATACACAAACCTCAAAATGTTAATTTCACTCATAATCTTTTTAAAAAGTTTTGTGTTTGTGCCCGGTGCAGTGGCACAGTGGTTAAGGTCCTCGCCTTGCATGCCTGGGATCCCATATGGGCGCCGGTTCTAATCCCAGCGGCCCCGCTTCCCTTCCAGCTCCCTGCCTGTGGCCCAGGAAAGCAGTCGAGGATGGCCCAAAGCTTTGGGAACCTACACCCGCGTGGGAGACCTGGAAGAGGCTCCTGGCTTCGGATTGGCATAGTATCGGCTGTTGCGCTCACTTGGGGAGTGAATCATCGGACGGAAGATCTTCCTCTCTGTCTCTCCTCTCTGTATATCCGCCTTTCCAATAAAAAAAATTTAAAAAAATAAATATTTTTTTTTAAAAAAGTTTTGTGTTATCTAGTACAAATCACAGAAGACATATGCATCTTTTTTTGAGTGTTGCTTATTTAGTGACTGTTTTTCATTCAGAGTTTTAAACTTTAAGACTCCTTAAATATCTCCTTAAGATAAATATGCAGCTATGACATCCTGTATCTTGATATCTTCAGGATTAGCATGACACCCAGCTAACCTGTCACTCCACACTGTCTTTGCATGTGTGTCTGCTTGGAGCATGGATACTCTTTGGGGTCCAAAACAATCCCATTATTGGAAAGTCTATTGTCTTACCATTAAGGTGAGGAGATGTTTACTAATATTCAAAATGCTAATATTTATAAAAAAATAATGGAAACACTCAGAATATTTAACAAAGCATACTAAATCATCTATTAGAAGCAGAGACTATGAAAGCAGACCACTTGGGCTAACAGAAAAGGCTAAATACCTTCCTGTACCATAGTTCCATAGAACTGTGGCAGCAGAGCTGCTGTGGTAGCTCAATAACTAAGAACGAGCATTCCACTGTGGTGCTGGTTCATGTCCCAGCTGCCCCACTCCTGATCCAGCTCTCTGCTTATGGCCAGGGACACCAGTGGAGGATGTAACAAGTCTTTGGAACTCTGTATTCATATAGGAGATCTGGAAGAAGCTCCTGGTTCCTGGCTTTGAAAGGCTCATCTCCAGCTGTTGCAGCCATTTGAGGAGTGAACGAACAGATGGGAGATCTTTGTCTCTGTCTCTCCTTTAGCCTTTCCAATAAAAATAAATTAAGTCTAAATACAAAAATAGGGGCAGCAATTGTAGTTACCTTTTTGTGCCACTGGATGTGTACATGAACTTGAAACTGATGTAAGTCGTGATACCTTGTTCTTACAAATACGATAAAATTATTAAAATTTTTATACCACACAGATTATAAAAAGCAGTGTTACAAAAACACTATAATCTGTTTGCCATAAAGTAAATGTTTTGCTTTTGTTATTTTGGGCTGGATTTTATATAAAAGTTAAACACATAAAAAATTATGATTTCTCTCTGAAATTTACATCCTTCAAATGATGACTGCTCTTCTTTGTAAGTGAAGTCAGAACAAAATATTTTCTTGGTACCTGTCTACAAAAATAAGACTAGAGCTTAGCTTATTTTCAATCTCAGATGGCAACTTTCAAAGTAAATGTGCCAGTCAAACAATTGCAACATCTGCTCATATTGATGAAAACTTTAGGATTAGTTGAGAGCCTTTATTAATTTTCAATTGGATAACAGATCATACAGTTGAGGAAACACAATCATGGCAGCCATTTGCATATTAATGTAACCTTGCAAAATCTCAATTTGGAAAAGAGAATATTAAAAAGTGGACAAAACACTATCTTGTATAGTTAATCAATGGCATGCACTGATGATTTCTCAATAGTTCCTTAATCTTGGCCAGCAAAACTCAAAAATAATGATAAAAACAACACAAAGAAGTTGTACTCAATAGAGGATACCCATTGTGTTCCTCTCTAAGAACTACTTTGAAAATAAACCTTTTTGTAGTGAAGTCTATGAAAATGTCAGAGCTGATTGCAAACAAACCTCATGCATCTCACAAGAGGCTCGACCTGCAGGCTGCTATTGTTCGAGAATATTAAAAGCAGTTGTTTAAGACTTCACTGAACAATTTACTAATGTGTTATTGAATACCGTTTGTTTGCACATTATTATCTAACCAGGTCCAGTAAATACAGAGAGATAATTGCTTAAAATTGAAGGAAACCACCTAAATACCTTCTTAGTTGACTTACGTAAACACATCACTTGAATATGTGATTGAATAGTAAACTCTAATTTAGGTATTTTTTTCAATCATAAATACAGGGGAACTGAATTGGCTTTTAGTTTCAGATAATGAAAACACAACAGAACTCTGTAAAGGCAATTTAAGGGGAAATCTGAATATTCCAAACAATGAGAGGTAAAAGGGCATATATTTCCATCTTTATTTTATAGCAAAGCAGTAATACAGCATTGCCTGTTATAACCACTGGGTAAAATTTGTGAAAGAACCTCTGAGAGCCAACATTTTTAATTTTGTTCTATTTTAAAAAGAGACTTAAAATTAAATATTATCATTATTAGTTATACCAGGTTGCTAAAAATATCAAGCTCTAATTTTCACTGAAAGGCCTTAATAGTCATTTGGAATATTAACAGCAAGTTTAACCAAATAATGCTCATGATGCTCACAAAACTGAGCCTGATTCTTTTCTAGTGAAAACATCACAGAAATTCAAAGAGATAAAAATCCCCACAATTTTGGCATCCGGCAAGGTTTCACTAACGAAGTTTCACAGTGTGGGAGTCATTACCTTAGTGAATTCACACCACGCACGTTCAGGCCATTAGGACTGTATACTGAGAGTGGCTCTTACGAGAACACCAAGCATCAGCCCATTACTGAGTGCAGTTTCACATTAGCAAAATTCAGATTGCAACCAAAAGCCCATGTTATACATTTACTAACATTTAGTGAGATCCACATCTTTCACACGTACCAGAATGTGACGAATCCGCTTTCTAAATCATTCATCTGGCTAATTCATCCTTTCTCTACAATAGATGTACATGGAAACTAATTAAAATGAGAAGGTAGGTTGGGGAATCCAAATGGAAACAACGGCATCAGGTGACATTTGTCTTCAATGGCTAGTAGCTAAAAGGGTTTGGACGTGGCCTTTCCATTGACATTTATACGCCAAAAAGCACTTGTGTCTTGCAGAGAGACTGCGCAGGAGAGGAACTAGCAGGTGAACACATTAATTTTGTGTTGGATTGTGTTTTAAACGCTACTTTATTCATCTTTAGATGAAGACTGTGCATTCTCTGTTTTGAATTAATTTGTGATGTACAGGGGATTTTACCTAAACTTTGTTTAACCTTTATCTTGCAAAACCCGCCATATCACTATAGAAGAGAAAGAATTAAACTGAAACAACAACTTTGGCTTTTTTTTTTTTTTTGACAGGTAAAGCGATAAAGCTTTGGCTTGTATTTTTGAAAGAAAATGTTCTTAAGGCTTTTCTCACCTGGAAAGACTATGTTGGTAACCAGGGCCAACAGAACACAGCTGCAGTGTTATAGGTAGTGGTAACAACAAGCTGAACAGCATACTGGGGTACTCTGTCCTGATCTGCCACATCAAAGCACCAAAAGCATTCATTCCCTCACAAGAATGTGTTTAAAAATGTGCTCACACAGAACATGCACCTTTCAAAAAGCTACCAAGAAAAGGCATTCATGTAAATCTTCATTTTGATTTATCACAATGGTAAGGTTATTAAGTGTATAGTATATTTTTCCAACAGTTCATTCTCAAAATATATATTTACATTCTGTCATCGGTAAATTCATGTAGATTTTGCTAATTACATATGATAGATTATGATCTTTCCACCTTGAAAAGCAAGATTCTCGTGAGTTTATCAAAGGTGAAAGGGAATCTTCAGGAACACAGCACAAAACATGCAGTTTCTTAAGCTCAAGGAAGGAATGGTATAGGGAATGATTCAAAAGATGCTTGGGGAAAACCAAATCACGTATCAAGAATTAAAAAAATAGCAGATCAAATTATCCAGAAAACTGTGTTATTTTAGTTTTCTTAAAATAGTTTAAAACAGGACCATAGAATTCAGAAATAGCGAGAATGATGATATAAAAACATGAGAGAGACTGAGGGTGCTAAGAAAGGGCAGTGTGTTTTAGAATTGGTGATAGGATGTTTTCCTCTTCCAAAATAAATGCAGAATAAATGCGTGAGTGTCTCATGGGAAGCCTGGGTTCAACCTGAGACCATGGACAGCCAAACTGTCTGTCTGCTTAATAGAGAAGTGAACCACATGAAAATGAAGTTAATTAGCATTCAGCTAATAGACACCACAACTTGAACACTCCCAGTTGAGCACTTTTAAAAAGTGAGCATTCAACTCATTTAAATACGCTGGAAGTTGAGCACCAGTTGAGCGCTTTCACAGCATGCTGAGTACTGATTGAGCTATTTTGAACCACATCGAGCACTTTTCTGTGTGAATTCCTGGCCAAATTTCCATACCCCACCCTCCCACTGCCTACGCAGCTGCTAATCAAGAGGTGTCTTCATGGTATGAAACTCCTTTGCCAATTAAAATTGTATTTTACTCTGTCATCTTTTATGTTTCAAGAGAATTAAGAAATGATAATAATTAATTAATTCTAAGGAGATATGTATGAGCTAAGGATTGGCCTCCACGCTGAGAGCTCGGAGACCATGCCCGATCCTAACTGTGGACACCATAAAGGATTTGTGATGGTTCTCCCCTCGAGGTGTTTCAAATCAGCCAGGAAGTGAAGCAATCAAAAGAGTGTACAGCTCCCTAGGCCTCTGCAGCTGTGTTAAGGTGAAAACCCAGGTAGGAGCTCCTCCATCAAAAGAATATGTTTTCATGCTATGCAAGGTAATCATCTCTCTGCTCTACTTTTTGCACAAAGGAATGAAATAAACCATTAAATACAATGTGAACACTAATTGTGGGTAGCCACTATGTCAAGCATCAATAGGGATATGAAATTTGCAATTGCCTTGACCTCAAATGCTTTAAACAAAGCTAGAAAATTGCTGAGTTGAGCTGGCCACTTTTTTGCTTCTCTGGATATTATCAGAATTATCTTTCAAGTGCTTATTTTGTTCAGAATATACTAACACTTTAAGGGAATATTTTGTTTTGTGTTGTGGTCTCTTGCTTGGTTCAGTGTCATCTCAGCTATGCCATTCTGTATTCAAAGTCTTTGCATGGTGGAAGCACGGCAGCCCATGTTCTAAAGAATTTCAGCCAGAAGAGAATATTTGGATATTTGGTGGTTAGCAGCCAAATGTCCTAGACAGAGCTCCTTATTCTCTGAAGGTTTGATCCAAACTCCAACCTCATTGTGGGCTGTATGAAATGGAGTGTCCCAAACCTGGTAAAGTGATAATTAAATTGGAGGCATTGTTCTAAGTGTAAAACCATTTTGACAGGTTCCATGGGTCTGAATGCTAAAAACAACATATAAATGTATAAATTAATAAATACAAGATTGTCGGTTTCCCCATCAATATGAAGGATCCCAATTTATGACTGGATTACCTCCAGCTCAACTAAAGGACAGTGTAGGTAGAGAAAGGTTGAATGCCATGAAAAGGAGGCCTGAGACAATGGCATTGGCAACACCATGATGTAAGAGTCTTATGTCACTTTTTCCTTAGTAGCAGAAGTCACCAACTCACATCTGGAGCAGCTGGGTTATAGCCTAACAACTTCAGTACCAGAAACTTTGTGACAAGTTCTAAAGAAATGATAGATCCTAATGCAAAAGATCCTAGGAATGCTGCACTATTGGTTTAGAAGAACCACAGTTCCAACATTTTACTAGCTTGACTTGTGAGGAACTAAGTCATTCACTATTATTATTTTCAAAAATGAATGAGCCTAAGGCAGGTAGGCCAAGAAACACATCACAGCTTTAACTAAACTTAAATAAGTGTACGAATTGCAAAACGTCCATTACATTGAAAAGTTATGCATGCTGTCAAACTACAAAAATATGTATATACCTATTTCTGATCAAATTTCATCATTCTGTTAATGACTTTCTTTTTGAATTTTAAACAAAGGATTCTAAATTGCAGCTATTTTGAAATTAAGGAAAAAATTTAAATACAAACACAAGGTATTGTTGAGAAAACTGGCCCATTAGGCAGGCAGCTTTACTACTTATTCTTAGCCTTCAGACCAATCATTTTAACTTGAAAAAGAACAATGATAAAATGTGTACTGGATAATTGGAAAATAACCTGAGGTTTACAATTCCAAAGACAGGTACAGAAATGGAAAGCATAAATTGTACTCATCAAAATCCGAACGTCTCCTGATATTGCAATTTCATTTTTGCTAAAGGGATGTAAAACAGTTCTTATTTGTAGCTAAACTGAAACTCCATGCTGAAAATCTATTTCAGTTTCCCCAGCAAAGGCAAAGTTGTATCATCATGCAGTTTGTGCCTCTATCTGGACCCTAGGTTTCTCTGTCCTCCAGTCCTCGTTTCTTCTTAGTTCTGCTCAGGGCAGTTTAGCAACGGGGTGTCATGACTACCATCTGCTTGCTCCATAAGTCCAATGTGAGTTTGATTGATTATTTGGATTCCTAGAGAAGCACAAGTGTTATTTTTCTGTTCTGAAATTTTGCATTTAGCATACCTGGAGTTATTACATGCGTGATTAAGTCAGATCTTATCAGTTACTAGAACGCTGACAATTCCTCATTCCACAAATTTCTTCATGGCCTGTTTTTCATCCTCAATAGTGCACTCTCTTCTCCATTGTATATCTTTTCATTTATTTTCCTATTCATTTTGCCCAAAAAAGCTGAGACAGGCTTGCTTTACCCGCAGATGGTATGTTTAAACCCAGACTCTAAACTCACTAGTTCGAAGATATTTTAGATTATCATATATCACTTGGAAACACATTTCACTCTCAGAAACAGACACAATTGCATGGCCGGATGAATCACTTAGGAAGCAGTATAAATCAAAACAGTGATTCAGGATAGTGGCTAAGACACCTGCAATCCATTTGGAATACGTAAACTTGAGACCCAGCTAAAGTTCTGATTTCTACTATTTGGACTGTGGGAGGCATCAGGTGATGGTGCAAGTATTTGGCTTTTGCCACTCACCCATCAAAAAAAAGCCGGATCAAGTTCTAGGCTGCTGACTTGGTTCTTCCTGTTCAGTGGATTTGGAAAGTGAAGCAGTAGATGAGAATTTTTCTCATGGTGTTTATTTCCCTGTCTCTCAATAAATAAATAAATAAATAAATAGACTATAAATAAATAAATAAACAAATGTTGGGTCTAGTATGGTAACCTAGAGGCTAAATCCTCACCTTGAATCTGCCTGGATTCCCTGTGGGCACCTGCTCGTATCCCAGTTGTTCCACTTCCTATCCAGCTCCCAGCTTATGACCTGGGAAAGCAGTAGAGGGTAGACAAAGACTGGAGAGCCTGCACCACATGGGAGACTTAGAAAAAAAGACTCCTGACTTCAGATTGGCTTAGCTCTGGCCGTTATGGCCACTTGGGGAGTGAACCAGTGGATGGAAGATCTTTCTGTCTTTCCTCTCTGTAAATCCCCATGTCTCCTCTCTGTAAATCTGACTTTCCAGTAAAAAAAAAAAAAAAAAAAAAACTCTCAAAAAAAAAATACAGAAAAAAAGAAAAGAGAAAAAGAAAAAATGGCCCAGCGTGACAGCCATATGTCTAAAGTCCTCGCCTCCCATATGTGAGCTGGATTTCATCCTCATGGCCTCACTTCACATCAAACTCCCTGCCTGTGGCCTGGGAAAGCAGTTGAGGATGGCCCAAGGCCTTGGGACTCTGCACCCACATGGGAGATCCAAAAGAAACTCCTGGTTCCTGGGTTCAGATGGGTTCAGCTCTGGCCATTGTGGCTGCTTGGAGAGTGAATCAACAGAAGAAAGATCTTCTCTGTCTCTCTTCCTCTCTGGATATCTGACTTTCCAACACAAATAAATAAATCTTTAAAATTAAAACAAAATTAGCAGACTTTAAAAAGTATTATAAATTAGAACTATAAATTAACCAAAATAAAATGCAAATAATATTATCTAGATAAATGTTGGTACATGATTGTTTTTCATATAAGGAATAAAGATAGTATCAATCAATTTCATTGGATTTTTTTCAGGATTAATTTGTTTAAAATGAAAGTTCAACTTACAGAGATAGAGGCAGGTGGGACAGATCTTCCATCTGCTGGTTCACTCCTCAAATGGTCACATTGGCTGCAATGGCCAGAGTGAGCTGTCGGAAGCCAGGAGCTTCCTCCAGATCTCCCACATGAGTTCAGACACCTGATGACTTGACCCATCCTTCTCTGCCTTCCCAAGCCATAAACAGGGAGCTGCATTGGGAACCGGAGCATCCGGATATGAACTGGCACCCATACGGGATGCTGGCATCCATGTAGGATCCTGGTGCCCATCTGGGATGCTGGTGCCACTAGTTGATGATTATCTTGCTAGGTCATTATGTCAGCCTCCCATTTTATTTCTTAATTAATTACATGAAATCATTAGATTATCTCATAGCAAAGTCATACACCTGAAAAAAAGGGGAACAAATGCTTCCTAGATATTCCTAGGTATAAAGGCAAAAGCAGTTTTCACCTGCCAGTAATACAATTCTAAGAAAAAGTTTCAACATCTCAAAGTTGAATGTCCTACATCAGTAATTGTCAGCCAGGCGGTTGTGTTTGCTTCTGCCACTGGGGACCACTGGAATGTAATGGCTCAAATAAGGGATGTTGCCACACATATTACATAGGTCATGTTCCAACACTGATGCATTCATTATCTGTTCCAAATTTTTGACAGTGTCAATGGAAAAGCCACGCAGCCCACTGGTGCTGTCACTCCATGAGATGATCACAACATGTAGTGCCTGTTCAGGCCTGGCTCTACTCTTTCTAATCCAGCTCTCGGAAAATGTACACACCAGGATACAACAGATGCTGATTCCATGACTGCATCCCTGTCACCCACTTCAAAGACCTGGATTAAATTGCAGTTTCCTAAATTTGGCCTGGCACAGCCTTGGCTATTGTGATATTTAAACAGTAAACCAGCAAATGAAAGATCATTTTTTTTTCCCCTTTCTCCTGTGTATTTCTGCCTTTAAAATAAAAGAAAAAAATAAAACCATCTTATTAAAAAGATAGTGACAAGGCTGAGAAAAATTTTTTCTAGGTTAATATACTTCCACTTTTCTCTGACATAGTAATCCAATTTATATCTTTCTTTTAAAAGATAGAATGTTATGTAAGTATAATAAAAATATAGGGAGTGTTACTTTTTTTTCTTGTTAAAGCTGCTAACTTTAAAGCAGTGTTATACTTGTCAATGGAAACATGTCCAAATTGTAGAAAATTTAGTCTAACTAAAGGAAACATCATAATACACAGATGGAATGTAAGAATTAGTAAAGAAAAGCAAACAATTGTGTGGTTTAAGGAACTTTACATGCATTTTTTTCATATTTTAATGCAATTAAGATATTGAAAGGAGAATGATAGAGGTTGTGAATATTAAAAATTCTTTAATTCGATGTTTGCCTCACAACTCTAAATTGCTGGGGCTCTAATACATTCTGAAATGCTATCCAAAATTTTTTTTAAACTACAAAATAGGCATCCAAATCCAAAATGGTGCCTCTCTTGCCAATGAAGACGTCAAACAAAGCCAAGGGGTAGATGCCTACACTGCACAGCCTGACTCCCCTAGGTCAGAATTTAGATCCTGAACATATTTTTCCACTCAGTTCTATATTCACCTTCCTTCTTTTACTTTTCCTTGACAAACCTGGATAGTGATCTGTGGTGTCAATGTTTAAAGTCTGCAGATTGCACACACTTCAAAAGGTTAATAACAGTGTTCTCCACAGGCTATCCAGAATATGACAAAATATAACAAGGATCATAGTAAAAATTAAAACAACTTATAATACATTTAAATCGTTTTATACTGACTAGTTTTTCATGGTATATTTCACAGTGACGTTTTTGGCTAATGAATGAAGCCTAATAATCTGACATGGGTTTCTTCAGGTACAGCTGAAAAATAATAATTCCATTTCACTACCCACCAGTTAGGAGCGCTTTTAGTTTTAAGAGAAAGGTAAAATCTTAATGGCAAATCTTATTTTGAAAAGACATATGAGAACTTACAGCATAAGACCTAAAGTAAGCCTTCAGAAACTCACTATTTTAATAAATTCTATATATTTCAGGCAAATGCATGTTGTCATATACACATCTTCTCATACCAATAGAGAACACATTGTACAAACAGGGGTAAAAGCATGAGTTTATTTTTAGCTCTCCAAGGCATTGTGGAGGCATTTTACCATAAAAGACATATAGCATAGGATAGAAATGTAATTTCAGGACCAATTGTGTAAATATAAATTTTGCTATAATGAGCATGGATGATTGGAAGGCCCTGCAACATACTGATCTGTCATAGAAAAATATTGAAGCATCTTTCTCAAGTTCCATAGAGCATATAAGTAGCCTAAAATATTTTCAGGTTTTATATATGAAGGGATCCAGTCCATAATAAACTAAGAAACTTAAATGCACTGCTCTTTGTCGACTAAGTTTGACTTCATTTAACACAGTTATAGTTCTCCTCATCAACATGTCTAGCTTCTGTCTCATCCTGCTCCCTCAGCCTCTCTGCCATCCCCAGGGTACTGTTGAACCCTGCCTTCTCATTCTATGTCTTCACCCTCAGCCCAACCCACGGCGTCCAGTTGGCAACTAGGTTCCTCATTCTTTATGCTGATCAATGAGCTAAACCGTACATTCACTTGAAGTCCTCCTGATGTGGCATTTGAAACTACACCATTGTCCGAGCACTAGGGCCAGGATACCCCGCATCCCAGAGCCTGTCTGTTCTCCTGGTGAGTTGGAATTCATGTGTCTCCTGGCCCACTGAGACACTGTATAACCTGCAGCCTAATCTGTAGCCACTTTCCTTAGCATGTTCTCAGCCACAGCCTTGATTAGATTCTAAAGAATTCTAGATCTTCTTCTCAGTGAAGGATTTTTACTATTTGCCAAAAGGTCATATTTCGTAAAAAGTTCAGCATTGTTTTCTTTGTAGTCTTTAACTCACAAAAATAGCAAGTTCTATGGTAAAAGTGAGTCAATTCCCATCATCTTGTATGCTGCCTATTTAGGATCCCCATAGGCAGTTCAGACCTTTCCTAGGTTATTCTCTTACTCTCACTTTCTATAATCTTTCTGTGTGTAATCTACTGGGCAATTTCACTTAAAAAATGAATTAGAAGTGATCAATTCCATAAAAATATATCATATCCAAATACAACTCAGCCCTCCTCTTCACTTAAAAATTCTGTGCATTTTTATCCAGCTTTACTTTTGCCTCACCTCATTCAAATGTAACCTAAAAATGGATCCAACTTCCTCACAGTTATTCCATAATGATTCATTCCCTGAGCTTGTATCATCCATTTCTCTCTTTTTCCCTGATCTGCTTCACTCAGCAAATGCCTTTCTTGAAATAGATTCCCTTCCTAGGACATGTCAGTATTTGACTCTCATTTTGTTTCCAAATTTGAATGATCTGCCTATTCTTACTGTTCTTATTCCTTAGCTACTGCCAATATGATTTTCCTGCACAGTATTTTAATAACAGTGCTTTCTGAAAGGTTATCTGAGGTCATCTCATTGCTAACACCTGACTAGCCCTTAGAAGTGCTCGGCTTAGTTCCTTCATTTCTACCCATCTGACAGATAAATAATTCTAGATGTTCCAGGATGAAAAACAAATTCATGATTAAATTTCACTCCTCAATTTGTCTCTAAAACCTGTTCATATTCTTACATTCTTGATTTCAAAACTTTACCTTCTTTGAAATCCATATTTGAAACAAACATAAGATCGTATGAGCTGCTGGAATCTGAAACTGATTTCTGTTACCCTATTATTGATTCCATTGATTTGTGCATCATTAAATCAAGCAACCCATTTCATAAACCAGTTCTGTAGTATACAAACTCAAGCATCATCTCTGCTTCATTGCTGTGCTCTAACAGTGTGGAGCAATGCGCAACTATAACTTCCTACATTACTAATATGCTCAAACATTCGAGAGAAGATCAAATGTGGTCTTTAAGACAACTGATTCACAATTACTCCATCTCAGAGATGAAATAAATACATGTCAATGGTTTTAAGAGACTTGGCCAATGATATCAATTGAATGTAGATCTATGTCTCAGCCATGACTGCTGTCTGTCTCCTTTAGGCATGACATTTTTTTTTCTTCTTTAACCTGTTACTCTTATACTGCTTCTCTGCTGACTTTGAATTCTAGAATTCTACTTCAGAAAACTCTTGTTCCCTGTGTCATCCTCCTCCAAGTACATCTTCTGAATTTGTATTTCAGCATTCTCAATCACGGAAAATGTCTTCTACCGTTTTCTTTGCCTTAATTTCCAATTTTAAATATAACTTTAAAGTACTGCACTAAATGTTGCCATACTTAACAATTACTAAACTATTTAGTATATAAACTCAATGAATTGCATGTTCACCTAATTTTAGTATTAGTTAGATGCATTTAAGTTTAATACTTTAACTTGCATGCTATAGCGTTTTTGTATTCTAATAAAATATGAAATGAATCTTCTTATTTCATCTATCTTGTCTTAAAATGAGAAAAAACCTGGATAGAATTGTAATCATGGTGAGCTAGCCAACTATTCAATGAAGCTCCATGGGGTGGCAATACCTTAGATCGGGTTCTCCACCAATCTAAAATATTGATTTTGTCAGTAAGCATTTAAGGAATTGATTAAGGTCTGAGACACTGACTTACACTAACCAAGGCTGGCAAATAAGTTTAGACACAAGTCCTAACTAAGATCTATGTGCCATGGCTTCACAATACAGCAGGGCAGAATACAGTTACTGATGCTTTTGTCTGGAAACAGAAGTAATGCTGCTTGTAGCATGTACTGGGCATGTATGTACTAAGTCAACTGACCAGAAACAGGCATCAATTTGCTAATTAATGTATCTTTGACAAACACATTTGTATGGGTTTATTGTTCTACATAGATTCATTATTCTGCCTAGAAAGTAGAATACTGGGAAGGGTAAAAGTTTGAAAATAATTTCACTCAAACTCTGCCTGAAATACTATAATATCTCTGTACGTTGCCACACCTTTACCTTCCAGGATTGGCTCGTGGCCCAAGCAGTAACAGGAGAACCTTGCCAAATTCCAATCTTCACATTTATCAAATAGTTCTGCTCAGATCACCCTGGCTCTTTTTAATTTATGCGAATTCATTTAGGGAAAACAATATAAAGTGCTCTTGGATGTATTCACACTTTAGACTTGCTTTGAAAGACAAGAGCAAGTTATGGTAAGAAATCTTTGAAACAACCAAGACTTCTCAGTTGCATTGTAACAAATGAAATTTAGATATAGATTGATTATGCAGCTTACAGCATGACTAATCTGTAAATGTTATATAGATTGGTTTTATAAATCAACTTTTTTTCTTTATTCTTAATTCCTTTGTGAGTTGAGGGGGCAAAACTCTTTGCCTTGTTATGATTAAATGTTATGCCTGTACCATTTTCTTTTTAGTCTATACTCTTGCATACAGAATCACACATTAGTTATTATCATATCCTTATGACACTTCCTGCACTGAGGAGCACAGAAAAGCTTTGAGCATATTGCTCAACTGGCTGAATTAATTTTAACGGATTTGAAAAGGGTTTAATTTTTTTTTTTTGTCTCCAAGGCTGAAATAACTGTGACTTTATAGTTAAAATAATAGTACAGCCTTCATTTTAGGCTCAAGTATTTTCTTATTTGTTTCAACTCAGAAAATGAAATGGAAGCGTCAGGTTCACTTAATATAAAGAAAAACCTAGCATAACAGAGGTCACAAAAGCAAAATTTCTGAAATAAATCATAAATTATTAGGATAGATTCATAACAGTTGACCCACCGATATCAGTATCCTGAGTCAGTGGTGACAGAAGAGGGGCTTATTGTTATTACTTTTATTGGGGAGTTTGGCCTCATTAGAATATTGTACTTTACTTCATTTCTGTGTTCAAGGCTACCTTCTGGGAGATAAACAGAACTCCAATCAGAAAGAAAAACCTAATGTAGCTTCAGGCCTTCTTCAGAGAAACAAGATCTGCCATAAATGATTTTGGTCAAATGGGAAGTAAAGTAAATTTGAGACTTTTTCATTTAAAAAATTCACACTTTTGGGTTAGCCAATAAAAAAGCAATCTCTCAAGTTCAATAAAAGCTTACAAAGCCAAAGTGAAAACTTGGTTTGAGAGCAGTTCAATAAAGACTGAAAACTTGCCACAAGAAAACATAAATTAAGTCTGAAATGAACTTGACTTTCTTTAGCCCCTTAGCATCTACCATTTTTTAAAAATCCATTTACTTAAAATTACTGGTGTGGGCAGTTTTCCTAGATGTTAAAATACCAGTTAGAAGAGCAGCATCTCATGTTGGAGTGCCAGGTGCATGTGTAGGTTCCACTCTCAATTCCAACTTCCTGTTAACACAACCTAGGATGCAGCCAGGACTGTTTCAAGTAGTGGAGTCCCTGACACATACATGGGCGATTCGGACTGAATTCCAAGATCTTGATTTCAGCTTGGCCCAGCCACAGCCACTGTGAGCATTCGGGGAGGGAACCAGTGAATGAAGCAAACTGCATGTCTCCCTGTCTCTGCTTCTTAAGTAAATAAAAATTTCACTTAGATTCCCATGCAATTATAAGACCATAACCACAGGGCACAGAACTGATGATGCTTTGAATGGCTGGGCTTATACGAAGAGTCATTCCAATGAAGTTAAAGAGGTAGCACTTCATTTTCTCCTAATTCATCTAGTAGAGAAAAAAATGTGTCCATAGGTATAGGATGCAACACAGGAGTAATAGCTCAACATATCCAAGCACACTAATTAACTCGAGTTTATTCACTGATGGTGAGAACTGTCAATGGTCTTCCCATTCTGGGACACTGGTTCTATGTTTAAATGAGTATCTTTAACTCTACTGCCCATCACTCATGATGCTCAGATAAAGCAGCCAAATTTACACCTAAAGTAAAAAAAATGATTTTAGAAAAAACAATAGGAGTACATCTTCATAAATCAGGGGAGAAGAAAGTTTTTTGATAAATACTAAAAGTACTAGCCACAAGAATAGCAAGCTGTTAATTTGAGTACATCATAAATAAAAATTTTTAATCATCAAAACTAATTTTTTAAAAGAAAGCAAGTTGGAGCAGGATAATGTTTTCAAAATATATTCATTTGATATGGGTTCATTCATTAATTCTACAAATCATGGGTACACAAAAAATGGAATTTAAGTTGAAGAAATACTTTATAAGAGAAAATATTCCTAAACACTACAAATACTAAAAACTTTCATTCATCAGAAGAGTTGTAATTAAAAAGAAAATTTTAATATATTACATACCCAGAAACATGAATATTATCTTTTTCTAAAAAAAAAGATTTATTTATTTTTATTGGAAAGTCAGCTATACAAAGAGGAAAAGAGACAGAGAGGAAGATCTTCCATCTGATGATTTACTCCCCAAGTGGCTGCAACAGCCAGAGTTATGCTGATCTGAAGTCAGGAGCCAGGAGTCTCCTCTGGATCTCCTATGCAGGTGCATGGGTCCGAAGTCTTTGGGTCATCTTCAACTGCTTTCCCAGACCACAAGCAGGGAGCTGGATGGGAAGCAGGGCTGCCAGGACTAAACCAGCACCCATATGGAATCTCAGCTATTTTATTTGAAAAGCAAACTTACAGATAGAAGAAAAGACAGAAAGAGCTCTTACACTTGCTGGTTTACTCCCGAAATGGCTGAAATGATCTCAATATCCAGAGCTGAGTAGAACTGAAGCCAGGAGCCAGGAGCTTCTTTGGGATCTCCCACATATGTACTAGGGCCCAAGCACTCGAGCCATTTTTTGTTGCTTTCCCAAGCCATAAACAAAGAACTGGATAGGAAGAGAAGAAGGCAGACACAAACTGGGCCCCTATGGTGTGCCGATGCTTGTGAAGCCGCCATACCAACCCCCTCAACTGATCTTTAAGTTCCATTTTTCAGTGAACTTTTTAAAATGTCCTCATAAAATAAAGACTGAAAATAATAAAACCTCAAGAGTAAGAATAATTTTGGAGTACTTTGAAGTTGCTAAAATTGAGAATCAGTTGGTGCCAATGCCTTGCAATGTGATAGGCAAGAACTCATTCATGGTGCCTGTTACATGTACTTTTTGGACTAGCAATTCCATTCTTGAGCACATACCCATATAAGATATACACAAAGGTGTGTAAAGACCCACTCTAGTGGGCAAAACCAAAGCAGTCATTGACATAAAATTCACCCTAGTGACACAATATCGTACTTTGAAGCAAACAAAATGAATTAATGTTTCCCCAACATTCTCCGTGGGTGAATCTCACAGATTCAAGGCTCAGTAAAGGAAAGTAGGCATGGACTGCGCTGTGATGCAGGTGGCCACACAACCACGTGTGATAGTGATCCTGGGAAGGCAGTGGAAGACGGGGTATTTGGGCTGGCACATGCCACATGAGACAGCAGGATGGAATTCCTGGCTGCAGGGTTTGGCCTGCTATAGAACTGGCTATTGACAGCATGTGGGAAGTAAACCAGCAGATGGGAAGATCTGTCTTTCTGCAGCTTTCCCTATGCCAGTCTAACTTTCCAGCAAATAAACACCTTTCAAAATATGAAAAAGCAGGCCAACACTGTAAACTGCATGCTTATACATACATAGTTGAAATGGAGGCATAGTTACTTTTGGGGCGATAAGTCAGGATCTGAAAGTTCTTCTGTTTTGTTCTGTTTCTTGAGCTGGATACTGGCCCAATAGGGATTTGTTGAATTGTAAAATTTTGTGCACAAAACTTCATATTTGATACATTTCATTAAATGTTTCCTTAAAATTCCTTAAAATAGTTCATAGCAGTTATCACCAGCATTTTATTATTAGAGATTTTCATACAATAGATACATTTGATGAAAAAAATATTGTCCTAGCAACCTTGTAAGATAAAGCAGCCTTATCATTTAAAACTACCCATTGCATATTTTCTCTAAGTCACTTCTTTATGGAAAAATATGTATTTAAAATAAGTGTTAAATAATTGAAGTATTAAGTGAGTGCTAAATAACTTCACATTCACTGGAGTTCTCAGGGTGTCCTTTGATGAGTAGGAACCTGCTGAACTTGCTTGGTTCCCAAAGCCTCTCCAAGGCTTATTGCTGCGAAAGTGATTAATATTCGAAGCAAGTGACTTTGCTTTTTTATTGTTTGACAGGATCAAAGTGATTTTATGATTCTAGGATTTAGTTCAATAGAATGAAAATACTTCATAAAGTAGGTTTAAGGTATAAGTGTGACTACCCATTTTTTTTTTATTGTGCATTAAAAGAATTTCACTAACAGTGAGCTTCTTTTCTCAAAATTGAAAAAAAAATGCTAAATGGGAAATGCCCATTTCCAATGAGTTCATGTTTAAGGTCAAAAGTGAAAACTGAAAACACAGCCAAGACATTCTTATTTGGAATTCTTGTATTCTTCCTAGAAAAAGTATAATTTACACAGCACCCAATGAACCATTATATATATATCTCAAGATAATTCTCACATTCCACATTTAAGTCAAACGATGTGGAGACTTTTGATTCATCATTTTCATTTCAAGGACACTTACAGGTAGACACTGTGATGAATTTGTGCTGATACCACAGCGGGCTGATTTACTCAACTGCACGTCACGGCAGTCATTTTCTTAAAGCTTTGAACCACTTGAAGGAGAGGTGGAACACTAACTGTAGACATTTAATGTATTAACTTCCCAAGACTTCAAAGAAAGCAGAATTAACTCCATGCCACATAATTGCTCCAGGGACAGTGAAAAAGATGCAGACAGAATTGATTTGCTTATTTTCCCCTGAGCAATTAAATGACAATGGTAAGTGAACAATTTCTTTTTAAAAACGCTTCCTATTGACTTTTAAGTTAATATTTTCCTTGAACATTTCAACAAATTCCCATGATAAGTTAAAAGGTAGTGAAGTCGGAGTTCCCTTATTCCCTCCGAGGTGGATATCTCCTGTCCACCTGTCCTGCTGAATGTATTTACGGAACATGATTGTACCCGCATATAACCTTTGACATCTCTATCTTTTCTATTATTCCATTTATTTATCTCTAGTTTTATTTGCCTTTGTTCTGTTTGTATAGTCCATGGCAAGGTATTTGTACAAACATGTACAACCCGATAATCAAATACCTGTTGATAATATTTTTTTTTACCACATTTACCACCTTCAGACTCTGGATGTCCCTGCCAGCTGCAAGCAGCATTAGTAGAGCGAGTGTTGAATGTTGCTGGAAAAAGGTAGAGGAGGGGCCTGGCGCGGTGGCGCAAGTGGTTAAAGGTCCTCGCCTTGCACGCCCGGGAAAGCAGTCAAGGACAGCCCAAAGCTTTGGGACACTGCACCTGCGTGGGAGACCCGGAAGAGGCTCCTGGCTTGGGATCGGCATAGCATCGGCCGTTGTGCTCACTTGGGGAGTGAATCATCGGACGGAAGATCTTCCTCTCTGTCTCTCCTCTCTGTATATCCGCCTTTCCAATAAAAAAATAATAAAAATAAATCTTTAAAAAAAAAAAAAAGGTAGAGGAGAAGATTGCTAAGAACTGGGCTGGGCAGACCTTTATTCTTCTCAGCTCTAAAGCTGTAATTGGATAAATGTTACATGTTGTACTTTCCAAGGCTAAAATAATAAAAAATTAATGTAATTATTAAAAATGCTATTACATTGTTTTCAGAAGTCCTTTACGTTTTCTTAACTTTATTTTCCTGAAATATGAAACGGTATTCTCTATCCTGCAATTCGAGAAGGTTAAACTTTTGTTAAAATATGCAAAATTCGGGCTTAGCATGTGGTGCAGCAGTGGCTACAGCCTCTGGTTCAGATTTTGGCTACCCTGCTACTGATGCAGCTTCCTGTTAAAGCTCACTGTGGAAGACAGCAGGTGGCAGCTCAAGTACTTAACTAAATCCTGGCCATTCACATGGAAAACTAGATGGAGTTTCATATTCCTGACTGTGGCCTTTGGTCTAGTCCAGCCCAGGCTGTTAAGGGCACTTGAAAAGTGAACCTTTGTTTGGGAGATTTCTCTCTGTCCATGTCTTTGATTATATGTCTCTCTGCCTTTTCATTTAATTAAAATAAACATTTAAAACATACATCTTTGGCATTTGTTAGGTATTCTTAAAAGAAAAGAGACTATGAGTAAATATTTTATAGGGGCAGGTATTGTGGAAGGTCAAGTTAAGTTTCTACCTACAAGGCCTGTATACTACAACAGAGCTCTGATTGGAATCCTAGCTGCCCTGCTTCCAGTCTGCAACCTTTCTTCTTCTTATTTTTTTTTAACATTTATTTTTATTGGGAAGGCAGACATACAGAGCAAAGGAGATACAAAGATAATGATCTTCTATCTGCTGATTCACTCCCCAAGCAGCCAAAATGGCAAGAGCTGAGCTGTTCCGAAGCCAGGAGCCAGGAGCTTCTTCCAGGTCGCCCACACAGTGCAGGATCCCAAGGCTTTGGGCCGTCCTCTACTGCTATCCTAGGTCACAAGCAGGGAGCTGGATGGGAAGTGAGGCCACCAGGGTTAGAATCAGCATATCTATTGGATTCCAGTGCATGCAAGACGAGGACTTTAGCCACTAGGCTACCATGCCAGGCCTTTTGCCTCCATTCTAATGCGACTGGAAGCAGGTGGAAGATGGCCCAGCAGCTCGGGCCACTGCCACACACATGGGAGACTCAACTTTGCTTTGATGTGCCTCATATTTACTACCTGCAACTACTTGGAGAGTGAACCAACAGATGGAAAATCAATTTCTTTTTCATTTTTCTTTGTATCCTGTCTTTAAAATATATTAAATAAGGCTTTTAACATAATGTTTTATACATAAATTACTAAAAAAAAAGCTGAGAATACTGTGTTATGTAATGAAAATTGGTGACATGGACGATAGACAAGCTGGCATCATAAGCAGCAGCAACTGGGCATAGAAACCTTTCTGTTGCTACTTCTTAGACGTCATGATATCTGGAAATAACAAGTCAAATAGAGGGTAGGCATCAGATGGGAAACCTGGGGAATGTGTGTATAGTTAATTCTTGTCATCTGTCGTAGGTGTAGTTCTATAAAATTCCTTTAAGTTCACCATGAGTGAATACAGCAACATTGCTTGCCTCTGTTTCTGTTCTATTTCTACTAAAAGATGTATTTTTAAAATGCATATGTTGTTGGTTCATGAACATGGAATCATAGCAGAAAGCACTGTAACTTCTGTATGAACACACCGTATCTGACATTGGTATTCTCTTAGAGGCAGTGCAGATCCTCGTGCTTATGGATAATAGATGATCCTTTTGCATTAGGTTTGGCAGGCATTTTAAAAAGTGAAATCAGTAGCCAAAAAGCATCTGAAATCATGGAAAAGAGCACTTACTAGACTGTTACAAGGATACTCTGTACACTGTGAAAACTAAAGTGTGAATGTAGAAAACAAATTTATTTCACCTTAACTCAGTGCAAGACCTATAAAACCACTCCAAATTTGTAGCTTTACAAATAAGTGGTGAAAAAACTTTGCTGAGTATTGATTTTGGAATTTCAACTACATTTTTATTGAGTAGGTGGATTTACACACAGGGAAGGTCAATTGCACTTGAACATATACTGATTTTTACAGTGTCTTCTCACATTCTTCGATGCCAAAAAATTGGCTCTGAAAGTTGACGTGTCCTTTTACAGAAAAGAAAAAGGAAAAAGTGTAGAATTATCTCATACAGAATGAGCGGATTCTCTGGAGGGTAAGTTGGGACACTTCATACTACCATTATTATACTATATCAGGAGAGCACATAAAACCACAGGTAAAATACAGTGTCATCTCCAGTAAACTCAAGATAGCGCATCTATTCTATCTAAATGAAAAGGACTAGTGTAGAGTGTATAACGCTGAGGGGATTTTTAAAGGGTTTATTTATTTTTGTGCTTGAAAGTCATAGTGACGCAGAGAGAGGGAGACATTGAGAGCTTATATTACTGGTGCACTCTGCAAATGCCAAATCTAGGACTGGAATAGAGAAGAGACAAGATCCAGGAACTCCATTCAAGTGTCGTAGGGTCCCAAGCAACTGGGTCATCTTGGGGTTCCCTTCCTGGAACACGAGCAGGAAATGGGATCACAAGCGGATCAGCTGGGGCTTGAAAAAACACTGTGGTATGGAATGCTCAAGCAGAAACCTTACTTGCTGAAAACAATTTTTTTAAGCGGAATTTGTAAGTAACCAAATTGTTCACTAAAAAGGTAAATATATTTTCCTAAATTGAAGTAAATATAAAGCATACCTTTTAAGTACTCTAATTTTCAAATGATTTGAGGTTCTTCCTCAGGAAACGAGGTAACCAAGAAAATATTAGACATGGTACCCAGAAATTTGTGCACCTGACCACATTATTTGATCTGAAGGAAGTGCCAGAAATGAATAGAAAAATAATCTGTGGTTAAAAACGTTCTAGTCAGAAAACAGCACATTTTCTATCTGATGAGAAGATAATTGGGTGTCTGAGGAATAGTGAAAGGTGACTGCTTTTAAATCCTTTTACATTTTGAACCATGTGAAAGCAGAGTGCTCTTTATCTTTCTTTCTTTATGGAGGAAGACAGTGAGAAAAAGACAAGAAGATAGAGAGCTGGAGGAGAGGGACCACATGCTCGCTGTCATTCCTCCAAAGCTTTCAACACATGCAAGGGATGGGGAACACAATGGAGACCCCCATGCAGGTGTCAGGGACCCTGTGACTCGAGGCCTCACTGTTGCCTCTCGGGGTCCATGTTAGTAGGAAGCCCGAATCATGAGACAGAGTCGATGTTAAATCCAGATAACTGTTTTGGGACGCAGCCATCAACGGGAGTCCAGTCACTGAACTGAACGCTTGCCTCGGACACATGTGAAATTTTAAAAATTAAAAACAATTCCCTCTGAAAAGGATAACTGGACGTAGAAAAAGTTATACCAATGGACTCACTATTTTAGAATAAAACCCCAATGGAATTTGATTTTTAAAACTCTGCCTGTGTATCTCTCTCTGTCTGTATGATTGGTTTAGTACTATTGTCCCACCTATTGCCTTTTTATTCGTTTTTGAAGATTCTGGCAAACAAGATCTCTGAGACTTTCCTAACCTCTGCCAGGCTCTCTGCAGTTAGTTCTGTTTCATTTCAGGGGCATCATTGACCAAGTGCTAGTACGGATGCTGCCCACCACCACCCCTGTCATTCTTTATTATTTAGTTACATGTCTTTCTTCTTCACTAGACGGAATGATACACCAGGCTGGGAATTATTCCTCATTGCCTTCCAGAACTTTGGTGTTTTGTTTTTAATTCAATATCTCCTGTTTGATTGAACTGCTTCTAGCACTAATAGGGTCAACCTGTTTTTAAGCAGGGCAGCACTCCTAGAAAACATGAGAGGGCAGAAACAAGGTAGGAGGTGTCTGAAACAGCTAATTGAGAAAGAGGAATGACCCTGCAGGTCAGCCAACAGGATGGCAATGGAGGATGTGGCAGGAGTTAGGCTGGCAGTGGCTCACATTGCTTCATCTTATTCCTACACCCGTTGCTTGAGATGACTGGGAGTAAACTTGCTCACAGTCTGAAAACATAAAACCAGTGATTGTGAAAGGAAAATTATTTTTTAAAAAAAGATGATTGAATCTGGAGGAAGGCAGAACAGATCCTTAGGAAAAATTATAAGCATAGATGGTATGTTTTAGGGAACAATGATGAAAGGGGTCTATGATCACTAGTATGCAGTTAACAGTGTATGGTAGGAGCCAACGATTAGCATACAATACCTCATTTGTTTGGAAATAGCTTTCCAGAATTCAATGACATTTGAAGCAAATTCCTTTACTGAATTCCAAACTGATTTTTTCTTTCAGGAAGCGATTTTGGATTGTCCTCACACATGTCTTTAGCTAGTATAGCTTTATGAGTTTTCACAATTCGAGATCTTATCTCTTCAGTATTGCTGAACTTCAAAATCACCCCCTTTTCACTAGTTGCTTGTCAAGTTCAAAGTAAGAAATATTGATTTGTTCTACACTAAAATTTATATATATTTGTGGAATCTGTCATGTGGCCTTCAAAAAAATGTTTTATTCATAACCTATCTTGACTTCGATCACTCACCCACAATATGGTCACCTTCATTTACTTACAACATGGTCACTGTGACTCTTTGCTGTCTTGCCCCATGTCCTGCCTCTATGATTTTATTTCTGGTCTTCCTGCTAGAGGCAATGTCCTTTCTCCCTAATCACATATCTCTAAATGCTCAATCAAGACATGCATCCTACAAGCTAAAATGAATGTTAGGTGACTTCCCTGACACTTCACTAGTTAACACATTTCACCCTTGTAACCATTTTCTACACCTATCATGATGTAGATTTGAGCTTTTTTTTGCCATTACATGCATCCTATAACATTAAGACTGTATTTCCCCAGTATTAAACTCTACATTTGAAGAGATGAATAGCATTATTTTATTGTATTTATATCTAGGTTTTATATATATATAGGTTGTTTATATATAGGTTTTATATATATATATATCTAGATTAGCTAAATCAATGGATGTCCATTATTACCTAGATCATAAAGCAGTGTTTACTACAGTGATGGAAAACAAAACCAATATCACTAGCACCGACCATTCTCCTGGACTCCAGTCATGCACTTACAAACAGCCTTGCTGGTAACCACAGGGAAATGCACAAACTCAGCAGGCTGACTGCTTAGATTCAGCCCTGTTTCTACCCCATTCCAGATGTGTCATCTTGACAATTCACATACATCTCTGTGTCTACGTTTCCTTATCTATAACAACCTACAAAACAAGGATAATGATGATACAAACACATTTTTCATGCTAAACGAGGTCTTGGCATAAAGATCCTAGAAAAGAAGGCAGTGAGTAGGAAGATGTTAAAAAAGTGATAGAATGTAACTATGACCACCTGGATTTTGCACTACCAATTAAACTCTTCAAGCCTACTCCTCTGCACTGCTTGTTCATAGCAATAATGGCAACTGCTGTGGGTTATATGGTGTCATCACCGTCCCCTCCCATTCCTACAGTGATCTCACTTAAAGACCAGGTCTTTACAGAGCAATCAAGACAGAAGTTATTGGAGAGAACCCTAATCCAGAGTGACTGATAGTGCTTTCCTAGGGAAGGAGTTGGAAGTATTGATAAGCAAAGAAGGGAGTTGCTATGTCAACACCAAAGAAAGAGACAGCCACCCACAGCTGCATTGCATATACAGAGGCCCTCTGGCCCCCAGCCAAAAGCAAATTGAGAGTTTTAGCATGAATGCTTAGGAGAAAATGTGTTGTTCAAGATACCCAGCTAGTGATATTATGTAATGCGAACTTTAGCAGAAGAATGCCACATATTTACATCCTGGGTTTCAGTGAAAAGAATTAAGAATTCTCCTTGAGGTTCCACACAGAGACCCAGACTCCACCTCTGGTCCTGTTCATAACCATCTGGCCCTAACACACCTTTATCTTCTTTGGCTGAAAGAGAAAGATTAGTTCCTAAAGTTTTCCACCTTCAGGATTGCTCTAAAACAAACTCCCATATCCTATATCTTCAGTCGATATTTTTAATTGCTTCCTAAAAACATATAGTTATTTGAGAACTAAAGCCCTTTGTCATCTAGTTGGATCCACATCTCACACAGTATGTGCCATTTATCATTTGCTTCATACTTTTCATTCATACCAAATGACTTTTCTGAGAACACAGTCGTGGCCTATGTCTTTTTTTTTTAATCTTTATACACACAGACACACATATATATGCATATATTATATATATATATCATGTTAGCAAGATTTTTTGAGCATCTGCTTTGTGCTACAAGACGTGATATAGAAGTTAGAATTCCTGGAGAATCTACAAATTACCAGACTTCTGTAGTTTGGTAGGCATACTGAAAGATATCTCATGAATTTACAATTTAATCTTGAAATGTTGAGACCGAGATTACTATTCCCATTTCAATGATGACAAAACGAGGTATCTAAATTTCTAACTAATTTGCCTGCCATACATCGTCAGAAAATGGATGGGATACATTCATATTTGTCTGTTCCATTCTGCTTTTCCTTTGTGAATAATGGCCCTTGATACAAAGTGCAGTCCAAGTGTACCTTCTCAATGAAGCTCTCTCATCTCCCCAAAGAACACTGACCACAGATACTTCAGACCAATTTATCAAAATTACAGTGTTTGAATTTATAGTGTATGTCTTTTCTTGTAAGTCTAGATATTGCTTCTTGGGGAAAAAAAGAACTTCTCTACAATTGAAAATACGGTTTCCATTATGGAAAAATCTAGAGGTTCTATATAACTTTGTAAATTATTTCTAAAGTTAAAAAGTCCAAGTTCTGCAGTTTCCTTAAATGTCCTAACAAGGTTCTATTGCAAAATAAAAAGATAATATTGATGATTCCCCATAGCTTTTGCCTTCCTAAAACTGCCTCAAAGTTTTTGATACCAATTATATTACAGAATGTCAAAGAATTTCTAACACAGTCTTAATTTGCAGGCTTACAATAGTGTATATGAGCCTAAGGGAGTACAGTGGTGAAGAAAAGAAAAAGAATATTAAAGCAAAGACACCCAAAGTACAAACACCAGCAAGAGAAGCTCTGTGAATGTATCCTCTGTATGACTAGTTCTTTAACTGTTAGATTCCAGAGCTTGGAATAAGGTGAGAATGACTTGACAATAAACCTCTATAAGGAAATCACAGGCACTGTAAAACTTGGATATGTTACATCAAAGCCCAGAAACTCTTAATTATATTGCTAAAAAGTTTTAGAGTTTGTAACCAAGTGATCAGATACAATTAAAAATGTGAAGACACAGCATTTTAAAAAAGCACAGTGGTCCTCATTTCCAAAAGTTGAGACACTTTTAATTATTTGTCCTGATATGGACTTCATGAGCAGAAATAAACCTGCTATGTCTTCATAAAAGCAATTTGTATATGAAATAAGACCTTGACTTAAATACACATTCTCCCCAAAGTAAGATTTTTTAACTTGTGAAATAATTAGGATGAGTTAGCTGTATATATTAACTGACTATAGAATCCACATGAAGTTTAAAATTTTTTCCTTGTTATTTGTTCACATCATTGTAAGTCAATGAAGACATTCTTTAGCAGCTAATGGGACGGTAACAAGGAAGCCACTGTGCTACCTCTGTTAGTGATAATGGTAGCAGTGAGTTTAGTTTTTCTCACGCTGCTCTTAATTTTCATGACCTTAGTCTGTTCCATTCCCACATGTGTACCTTTTGTACAGTCCGAATACCCCATGACAAGGTTTGCCTACCTCGGTAATGAATGATTTGGCTGTGGCAGGATTCATCACCAGGATGGCTCGCCGGAGAGTGTCTCGATAGCGATTCAGCTCTTCTATTCTCATGGTATCAAAGAGAGTTGTGATCATCTTATTGATGTTCTTTTCTACCTTCTGAAGTGCGACATCCATCCCCTGCTGAGAGACTCTGTCCAAAAATTCTTGTATTCCACGGATATCTGGGAATAGCAAAAAAGCCCATAAAAATGTGAATTACAACAAGAACGAAGAAAAAAAATTACTTCATCTGTGTCCCAAAATTTTATTGTTTACTCACATCAGCTAAAATCACTGATTGCTGAAACTCTTAAATGCTTTCACTCCCTGGTATGATTTCACATGCTTGTAGGAGAAATGTACATATTAAATTTTAAAATTTAATTTGAGAGGACAAGAGGAAAGGAAGACGTCCTAGAGAGAGGAGAGGGAGGGGATCATGTGTGCTGTTCTATACAGTTGGGCCAGGCTGAAACTTAAAGATGGAACTTCAGTCAGGGTCTTCCACATTGTTGAGCCATTACCTTCTGCCTCTCAGAGTGTGCACTAGCAAAAAAGTGAAATGGAGTGGGGACTTGAATCTAAACAGGTGGACAAGGAATGTAGACATGGTTTTCCCCTACGTATTTTGTTTATTATTCATTTTTTAATAATTCAAATATAATATTCCCTCCCTTAGTGCTTCTTTTTCTCCCTCTCCTATCTCTTACTCCCTCTCCCTTCCTTTTCCCCTTTCTTCCTGTTCTTCTCTAAAATAACATATTTTCAATTTATATTGTGTTCAGATACTTAACGCTCCACGAAATAACAAGTTCAACAAATAAAATTAAAAGACCCTAATTCAACAGGAATATGATGATTAAATGGAAGGGTGATCATCTCACCCATATACAGTGCATTTGCAAATAACCTCAATTGTTAAAAATGTAGCAGTTGAGTATTTTTACACATTTGTGCGACAAAGATATAAAACAGAGTTTACAAAGACACATTTGCAGCAATATTGATATACAGGTATTTCTTTCTCTTCTTTTTTTTTTTCCTTTTTCAAAATTTCAGCTTAAGTATTTAAAGGAAAAGAACATACATGTATTATTTTCACACCTAAATACCTGCTTGGGGATTACTAAAGTCACATGGATTCTCTGTGTATCCACTTAGCATTTTATATGATCCCAACTCTGAAAACTCTTGAGACAGGGAGGATGGACATGGTTTATCATAGAGTTTACTTCTCTGAAGCAAAATATGAGAAGATAATGAATACATGCCCTTTATTCTTCAACAGTGAAGAGCAAGGTCAGGCTCATGGAAACCATGAAAGCAATGATGACATCTAAATCAAGACAGACAACATTTCTTTCCTTCTCTCTTTTTTAAAGATCTATTTATTTTTTTTGGAAAATCAAATATACAGCGAGGAGGAGAGACAAAGAGGAAGATTTTCCATCCACAGAATCACTTAGCAAGTGGCCACAACAGTTGGAGCTGAGCTGATCCACAGCCAGGAGCCAGGAGCTGCTTCTGGGTCTGTCACAAGAGTGCAGGATTCCAAGACTTTGGGTCATTCTCGACTGCTTTCCCAGGCCACAAGCAGGGAGCAGGAAGGGCAGTGGAGTATTCAGCATACAAATTGACTCCCCTATGGGATCCCAATATATGCAAAGCGAGGACTTTAGCCACTAGCCTATGCTGGACCCCAACAGCCAACATGCCATCGCAGAGGCAACAATATCACTGCATTCGACATTTATATGTAGATAGAACAAGAGTTTTCAGATGTGCTCTTAAAAGGAGCTCAGGTAATTTGGGGCACAAACAAAACAGCTGCATTGTGATCACCGGATGAGTGCTTCTTCTAGAGTCCCACTCTGAAAAACTTGGCACAAGATAATGTTCTCTTCAGGAACATGGAGGCTGTTCTGCGTATGTGAAAAACAAAACTTCAAAACCGGAGTCTGCATTTGAGAAAGCACTGGGCAATGTTTTTGAATGTGATGATTGTGAAATAAGCAAAATTCTGACAAGTTATTAAATAAAGTACTCATTGTCCACAACATATTTAGTTTAGGAAGGTGAAAAAAGTTTATGAATTTGTATTTTGGGAAATATTGGAAGAAGGATAAATTACTGAAAAGTTGCAAACATTTCTTCCTAGACTTTACTGGATTTTTATGGAAGAAGGGATTTAACTGATAATATGCCTGGAAGGTATGTCTGGCACAATATAATCTGAAGACAGCAGATTTGCTTTTGCTCTATCATAAGCCATATTTTACATAATATGTCCATAGTATAAAAGGCTTAAAGTGAAAATAATTGGTGAAAGATAAGAAATAAATGGAATTTAGGGACCTATTATGAACAGACTACATCTCTAAATCCCTAATTGATTGTGATAGCCGGCATGAAAAATGTGCCTCTCAAGGGCAATAATTAATTTAAGAGTAACAAATAAACTGTCAGAACAAGAAAAACAGCTACAAATTTAGAAATTGGTATTTAGTCATGCAAAATTTATATTGGAAAGATTATAAATTAATAGATGTTTGCTTTTATTTTACTCACTGTTAAAAGAAATTTAATTTACTTATTTAAATTGAGTTAGAGAGACAGAGAAATATTCCATTACTGGTTTACTCCTCAGGTATCTATAAAGGCCGGAGCTGAGCCAGGCTGGTGCTAGGAGTCAGGAGCTTCTTTCAGGTCTCCCATTTGGGTGCAGCGGCCTAAGAACTTGGATCATCGTCTGATACTTTCTCATGTACATCAACAGGGTGCTGCATAGGAAGTGGGGTATCTGGCTACAACCCCTGCTTTAGGCAATGGCTTTAACCCACTATGCCACATTGCTTGCCCATGATTGCTTATATTTTATTTTTATTACATTTATTTTTAAAATATGTTTTTGTTTTATTTGGGTAGCGAATTTTAAAGATAGGGAAGGAGGAATAGAGGGATGTTTCATCTCCTAGTTCAACCCCCAAATAGCCATAAAGGCAAGAGCTCAGCTGCTTCGAAGCTAGAATCCAGATGCTTCTCTCAAGTCTCCTACATGGGTGCAGGGGCCCACAGATTTGGGGCATCCCTTGTTGCTTTTCCAAGCCATAACCAGAGAGACTGATTGGAAATGGAGTAGCTGGGACAGGAACCAGGGCATATAAGGGATACTGGCACTAGCAGGCACAGGATTACTTCGAAGTGCCATCACTAAGGTCCCCAAATACTTCTCCAATTTTAATAAATATTGTATGTCTAGGTAACTGGTTGTTTTCTTCAAAATAAATAACTTGCATATATTCTATATACTGTTTCTATATTATAAATACAGGTTGTCAGCATCAAAGCAAGCTTAATGAACAAAAGCTACAGGAGAGCAAGAGGTAGACCAGCTGCAGTAATATCAGTATTATACAATCAACATACAGCTTAGTCAAAAAATACCAAGGGTGTAAGACACTGAAGCATGGACTAAAGAAAGCATGAAATCTCCTGAAATGTAGTAGGCACAGCTAGAAGCACAGCAACAGGACCACATACCTGCTAAGTGTTATGAATCAGGATCACTTAGGAAAATTACTAAACATACTGAAGTCTGGTTGCACCCTAGTATCATCATACCTATAGAATAGATAGCAGAATGTATATCAAAGTATACAACCAACGAGACAAACTAAGCATGGAAAGGGATCTCAGATGCCCTGGGGGAAAAATAGCAGGCCTGGAGTGTAAGTTTCCAGAACATTTAGACCCTATGAAATCTTCTAATTACAAAACCAAAATACAAATGCAACCTTGTTAGGAGCCACAGACTCACGGGCCTTAGACTTGCCCTACCTGAGAGTCTGCTGCATTGCAAAGCCTACCATGGGCAAGCAGGGCCACAGCAAGCAGGATATTGTGGCCAGAACATCCCGTGCAAAGCAAGCGGAGCAGAACCTCCACCCTTGTTCCTGTGGAAATCATTAGTTCCTCCCCTGTTTCAATATAGATGATTAGTTCCTTCCCTGCTTCAATGAAGATAATTACTTCCAGGAAACCCCTCTCCTTCTCTTCCTCCCCTAGAGAAGAAGGTATATATACCAGGAGTAAAATAAAGGGCATTGGGCATTCTGTTTCACCAAGCACATGAGTCCATGTGTTTCTTGAGCCAGCGGCTTGGGGGCTAGCAGCCTGGCATCCCCAGTCCACCCTCAGGGTTTGATCGTTGTGTCCTGCAGGTCGGGACACAACCTCACACATTAACCTTGAGAAAAAGTTTGTTTCACCATGACAAACAATAATTAAACAGAATATTAAATACAAATCACCAGAAGCGTAGGACAAACAATGATAAGGATGGGAAAGAGCATTTGTTAAAATATTCAAAGAATATTTCTGGAATATATATTTAAACTGTGATCTGAAGCCTGAGAAGACACTATCTATGCAAAGACAAGAGTAAAGACTAAAAATCCAAGGCAGTGACAGACTCGTGTGTGGAGAGCCTGAAGGATTCCAAGGTAGATGGTTAGCCATAAGTATCGAGCAATACACAGTAAGTCTGGAAAGTGACTTGCTATCACCATTTACAATGAACTTTAACAAAATCTCTCCTTGACATTTTAGCTTTCACTTTTTTTAAAAAAAGATTTATTTATCACTTCTTGGACTTTTGGCTAAGATCAAGAGTAAAATCAAGATTTATTTATTTTTATTGGAAAGTCAGATATACAGAGAGGAAAAGAGACAGAGAGGAAGATCTTCCATCTGATGATTCACTCCCCAGGTGCATGCAACAGCCAGAGTTATGTCAATCCCAAGCTAGGAGCCAGGAGTCTCCTCTGGATTTCCCATGCAGATGCAGGGTCCAAAGTCTTTCGGCCGTCCACTGCTTTCCTAGACCACAAGCAGGGAGCTGCATGGGAAGCGGGGATGCCAGGATTAGAACCAGCACCCAATTGGGATCCCAGTGCATTCAGGGCTAGGACTTTAGCCACTAGGCCACCGTGCCAGGCCCTAGCTTTCATTTTTTATTCGAAGCTATGCAACACCTATGTTGTAATTTGGTCAGAAATGTGGTGTGATTAAATACCATTACTATACCTCTCTCTCTCTCTCTCTATATATATATATATATATTGAAATATTGTCTTGATCTGCAAATGAATAATTATCTTACGGAAGCTTTCAAAGCTTATACTAGTGAAGGTCCCTGTGTGTGTGTGTGTGTCTGTGTGTGTGTGTGAGAGAGAGAGAGAGAGAAAGAGAGAGAGATGTGTGCTCAGAATCCTGTGTAGGTCTAATGGATGATAATTCCTATTATTGCCAGTACTAGTGCATAATTCCTTACTCAGAGACAATCCCTGCTCTCACCAATATGTCAGATTGCTTAAAGCTGGTTTATGACCAGTTACCAAAACAGCAAGCAAATTCCACGATAGACCCGAGATCCAGGGGTTAAATCATTACAGTTTTATGTACTTGAGAATGCGTGTCCATGATATGCGGCAACTGGTAAGTCCAGCCAGATAAAAATTGGAGTCATGCTGTATGTTTGTGGTTCTGTGCAGCCATTATTAGCAGAGAGTATGCCTTTGGTTTTGTTAATCAAAGATGAGCATCATCAACTACAATTACTCAGCTGCATCATTTGTGTGCTGAGTAGATGATAGTCAAAGAGTCATGTTCCAGGGCTTGTAGAAAATCCAAGGACATGTTGCTTGCCCTCAAGAAGTTTCCAGGCTGTTGGTGGGACTGGGTTCTATTTATTGATGGTGGAAAGTTAAACAGTGTTTTCCATGGTTATTAGTAATACTGGCCAAATAACCACATAGCAGCAGGCGGTGGTGGGTTCATGAGCTGAGTTCTTAAACATAGCAAAAAATGAAGCACTCCTGGGCCATGGGAGGGGAACACAGAGCTCTGACACTTTGATTTTTCACTCATTGAGATACTACTTAATTTGCTGGGCTACGGAACTGGAAAACAAAAACCTGGGTGGTGTACCCTGTCTAATTGTGGCAGTTTTGTTCAATAAGAAATGACACAATTTTTGAGAGGGAGCTTTGAGATGCAATTGGGAACAGAAAGGTGATTAGGGCATGCACTCAGTAGTAACACCCATGCCACAAAGAGAGAGAGCAAGAATGTGCCCGCCAAGGCAAAGTGGGGCTGTGGTGCAAGTGGGGTGCGACAGCCCAGATGTATCCCAAGGCATGGTATGCACTGTGGGAAGGTGGCTGCCCCTTAAATGAGGGCAAAGCCCTGGAGCCAGAGGGCCAGGAGCCAACACCCCAGCAGCTTGTGGAAGAAGACCTCTGATTTTAAATGGGGGACTTGCTGGCAAGGGATTGAATTCATCCTAAAATATGGCTCCTGTGTTTGGAGTCAAAATTGGATTGTTTTCAGGATAATCTGAAGTGAAAAGCCTTTCTGCGTTGTTTCTTGTCAACATTTCATCTTCCATGTATAGAGTAAAATTTTATCTAAAAGGTAACATTGCATTTGGGGTCAGAAACCAGGCTTGGATGAACACTTTCATATCTTGAAGTACTGTCTGTTTGGAGACAGTTTTAGAGTTGGTGCCTTTTGTTTTTAACTTCCCAGCCTTTCTTCTTCTTTGTTCAAATAATAAGACATCATTTCTAACTTAAGGAATAAACCTGGACACGTGTCTCGTGTGCTACATGTACCCAACTCTCTGGGACTCTGAGCTCTATAATATGAATGTTGCTGTCCCAACTGCCATCCGAACTACCATGCTAAAAGCTGGCCTCAAGAAAGGGGCCTTGATTGTATAGGTAATGTGCATATATGTGCTATTATTTTAATATTTAATATACATAAACACACATATGTATATATGTGTATATACATACTAAACACTTTGAAGATGGCATTAAAGCACATTTTCAGTCCTTAAGCTTACGAGAATTTACAGGAAGTAACCAGCACTTAATCAGAAGAGCAGGTTCTAATGTGACAATGCTTTAGTAAAGGTAATATAACAAAGACATGGAAACATGATAGAAGTAGCAAGAAGCACAATTTATCAATTCAAATCCATCTATACACACAGATATCTATACACACACATAATCTAATTGCTGTTATTTATTATGATAAGAAGAAATGATGTGTGTGTAATAGTTAATCAATTTGTAAATCAAAAATGTCCATATGATTCATAGTTTCATTATCAAGATGTTATTAAACCCAGTCAAAAGCACCATTTACTCGCATTTCTATTCCTTTTAGCATCCTTTTTTTCATGGAAAATATTGATAAGAAGTAACTTTGATCTATGTAATAAATACAAAACCTTGATATTCTATCAACCTTAATGTCTCTGATATTAGAATTTTGCAACCTAGTTGGGCCAGCTTCTCATATCATCCCTAATTCAATGGCTGATTGAAGCTTAATGCTTCATTTATTAAATCACATCAACTAATGACATTCTTTCATCCCAATGAAATATTAATTTTAATACTTCTGATTAGAGTAGAAAAATTATAGTGATTCTAGAATATAACGTATAAATATAGGTGTACAATGTTAAACTGGAGAAAATGAAATTCATGAAACCAAGGATATGTGATCTAAAGTGCCATGCTTAAACCAGAAATATGACACTTCACTGCTCATTCCATAACATGATCAGTACACAAACAGCTCTCTCTCATCCCTCTGGTTCACTCCACAGATGGCTGCTGTGATATTCAGGGATGGGCCAGTTTGAATTCAGGGCCAGGAACTTCATTTTAGTCTCCTATAGAGGAGTGTGACCACTGAGTACCTGGGCTATTCCCTGCTGCCCACCACGGCTCATCAGCAAGAAGCTGAGCTGAAAATGGAACAGCCTTGACTTGAATCATCTCTTTGACAGTGGATGTTGCCATTGATACAACTGTTAGCCACAAATCCTACTTATTTTCTCAAATATCATTATTATTTAACTTTAATAGCATTCTATAGTGTTTATCAAAATAATACTTGTCTCATATGATTCTTACAACTCAGATATCATCTTCAAAATAGTAACTTCAATGAGAAAAGAGATGTGTCACTAAACTTCATTTCCAAATATATCTGACTTATTTCTATCTTTGAGTAGACTGGGTGCCTTTAACCATTTTCATCATTTAGCACATCAAAGAGGTCAGTTGTAGACTTTATCACTGCATTCAGCCTGCCTCAGTTCTTCTGGAATTGTGACAGAATGCCAATATTTAAAATTAATATTTAGAAGCTTTTAACTTTAAAAATATGTGAGATACATCATTGAAATGAAGAGATTTGTCAGCTGTGAGTAGCAGGGGCTTATTCTAAAAATGGCTTTGTCCCTAAAAAATAAGGTTTTTAACCATTCAGTGACTGTTAAAATTTTAATTAAAAGAATCTTCACAAAAAACTAGGGAAATTTCTTGATTACCTTCAGATGTGTGATACAAATCTACTCCATATGTCACAAACTGCAGTATGATTCCTAACCATTAGCTTAATGTTACTCCATATGTAAAACAACAAATATAATAATGAGATCCAATATACATGGAATTAACAGTGACCCATCACTGATATACTCTGATAAGAAGTTATGACTTGTATTTATGGTCATGGTATTTTGACTGGGTAACTATCTTCATGTTGACGCTCATCAATATTTTAATGACATTTCACTGACAAATCCAAAGTAAGAGAATATACCACTGCTTTCACCTATTTGAAATGACATGTATTAATGCAGATAAAACAGTCTAATAAAATGTGTAGATTAATTATATGCTTATTGATGCACATTGAAGTAAACCAGAGAACTGAAACCTGGATGGTAGCCAAATGAGTAATAAATAGCTCTGAAACTGTCTAAAGAGAAAGTTGATAATATTATACTCATTAGACATTTAAAAACATCCTCAGGGTAATCATTAACATTTGCAATCAATTAAGGGAAATGTGTCCATTTTATGGGTCTTGATTAAATCTATATCAAGACTACTTGTGTTGGCATTCATAGCAATGCATTCGATGAGAATTTTCACCGGGAGTTCATTTCACAAGTTCCTCCCACATAGCAATTATATTGTAAAGAATGGGTAATACATAAAAGGTAGAGCTTCAGTGCCTCAGTTTATGTGACTTTGTATTTACACTTTATTTGGAGCCATTAAATCTATGTTTACAGTATGCAGAAATACCCGTAAATGACCCATTCATTAACCCTTTTTGTTGGATCTTTCTTCATTGTTGTGAATATATTTGTGAAAAAGTATTTTTGTATCCATCATAATTGGTTTTGTCATTTTCATGCTAAAATATTTTATTAATAATTACACACACTTAGATCTGTGATTTTAGATATAGTTGAACTAATTAAGTAGATTCTTTATATATGGTTAAAAATAATGTTGTAGAAAAGAAGAAAAGGCACTCCTCTAATTGCTAAGAAATATTCAAAAAAGGTAGGTCATAAAATGTATTTTAGCTGATGCAGGCAAAAATCAAGTTAAAATTAAACTTTAGAAACACATAGTACAAAAGATACAGTTTTTCTTTCTTCATTTTTCCCTTAACTTTTCTTTCTCCAAATCAGAAAAGAGAGCACATTGGGCCCCTGCGTTCAATGGGCCAACAGGAGGAGCAATTGGACATCCTGGCTGGGGCTGGGGCACCAGGGGTGACTGCCCATAGGCAGAGGGTTCTGGGTTGGCCCCAGGTTGTGGCCATTTGTTTCAAACCCTTTCATGCAAGCACTTATATTTTTTAAAAAAAGGTAAAATGAGGATAGTGTAAAACTGCAAGATCTGTTCTCAGTAAGTTCCCCTGTGGACTTCCTGCACATTACTGCAGTGGTCATTAGTGCAATGACTTGCTTAGCTCTCTCTCACTGTAGTATCCTTGCTATCTCCACAACTGGGTGCATTACAGTAGACCATGCACTAAATACTTCATCCCGATATTACTCTATAGGAACAACAGTGTTTCTAGGCATGGGAAACTAAATAGCTTAAGTAGATAATTCCATGGTCAACCTTACTGCTTGTAATATTCCAGTAAATGTTTTATACACCTGATCAGCCTTGAAATTAAGCTTTTGTCAGTACTCTCAGAATATAATCTTGCCTTTAATCTAAAAACCACATCTGGCTATTTTGACTTCTGTTTACATGGCTTGAAAATAATCCTTGATTTTGGAATCAAGCAACTGATCCACATTCCATCTAAATTTCCTGCTTTAGTCAATCTGATAGCAAGCCTTCCTGGATTTCTGAAAGTTTTTACTGTGTCCCATGAGCAATTTTCTTATACCCTACTCACTTGACTACACTTCCTCTTGTAAAGCATTTGATGGAAACACAAATAGTATGCTTAGCAAACAAATTGGTGTATAAGTGGACATGTTGCTCAGTATAAGGAGTAACATTAAACCCATACTTTCTGAAAAATGGGAATATAAAATATAAAAGGTAATTTTATATTTTGCAAGCAATGTAGTTATCTACTCCTGACACAGTGAGAAGAAGACAGCATATACATTGTACTCTTAATGTGTCCAGGCTTATACAGTGGGACCACGGCCATGGGTAAAGATGGAATAAAACATGGAATTGAAAACTGATCAGCTGTTTGCAGGGCTTTTGTAGGCAAAGACCAGAGTGGGATCAAGTTGACATAGTCCTTTGTTACTGATTCATGATTATAAGCAAAAGATATTACTTAACTTCATTATTGCACACAGTGATTCATTTTACCCAATACATATGTGGCTTTAAAATATGCTCCTGACAACAATGAATGTCCATTGTTCTAAAGTGCAAAAACTTGAGTCATTTGGTATATGCTGGCAGGGGCAACAGTGTATCTGATAGGTATGTGGAATTAAAGCCATGTGTCAGAGGCTTCATCAAGAAACAAAACTGGCTGGATCCAAATTACCTTGGGAGCATACAAATGTATGTGTTGCTGGCATACAGCACAGAAACTACGAGAATTAGAGTTCTGGGACAGGGGCCAGGCATTCCAATTTTACAAAAGCTCTTGCAGTGACATTAACACGCTTTCAAATTTAGGTTCTAAGTGTTCACCAAATTAAATTCTGATCTTTTAATTTATGACCTTATAATCTCTAATCGATCATGACTCAACTATGACATTTAGTTTAAAATTATGATAGTTGTGGAGATTGATTCTCGTTGTCTTTAGTTTTGTCTATAAATATGTGATGAGTTGTTTTATTTTGAAATTGTTGAATTGAAGTATGGAAGTTTAGTTTGCATACAATAAAATTAACTGAACTCAAATGATTACCTCAAATTTTACCCCACTGTCATTACAACTTCAAATAGAATAACGCGCATTTCCATTACTACTGAAATTATCTTGTATTTCTCTTGTAAACATACACCCAGACACTCAGATGTAACCACTTTTTAACTCACATCATGATGCACACAAGGTTTAGACAGTTGTTACATTTTTAAAATTTCAAACTTGTTTTGCTCAACATAATGTTGAAGCATATATCAATGTTTCATTATTTTATTATTGCTGAATAATAGTTGGCTGCATGGTTACACAAATGTTCTTTTAAACATTCTCAAAAGTACGGGCACTTAGGTGGTTTTCAGTATGGACCATAATGAACAGTGCTGGTATGTGCATTCTTTTGTGTATAAACATCCTCATATCTTTAGATGGAAATGAATAGATCACATTGTAGGTGAATTAATAACTCCAGATTAAATGCAAAACTATTCTCCAAATTGGCTGCACTTTTCAAGTTCCAGTCAGGAAAGTCTGAGAGTTGGAATCATGCTGCACCCTTGCCTGCTGCAGTGTTGGGTATTTTTTTGGTGTATATCCTGTCTAGTGGGTGCCATATCGTTGGAATTATAATTTGCAGTTTCCCGTAGACCAAGCTGCACATTTCTTGAGTTTGTCACCGTATACTTTACTATCTAAATTGTTTGCAGAAAGTGTTTCCCCATTTAAGTGCTCTGCATCTTAGGTGTTTGCTTTATATCTATTCTCTGAGCCCATAATGCATTCCACATATGTATATGAGATATCAGATATGTATTAGGAGATTTATTTATCCATTTTTATTTTGCCTGTTTGTTTTCTTAACATTATGTTAATGATCAGAAATTTCTTGATGTAGTTTTAATCAAATTGTTATCTATCTTTCAGATTAGTTGTTTTTGAATGCTAGTCTATCATACTCTCTAATAAAGTTTCTAAATATAGCTTTTAGCATAAGATAAATATTTTTTATCATATAGAGCTGTATTTCTTCATGTAAAAGGCAGAATAAAAAAGAGAGGCAGAGTCACAGAGGAAGATATCTTCAAAGTGAGGGTTCACTCCCCAAATAAGAGGTTGCACCAGGCTGAAATTAGAAGCCTGACACACCATCTGGGTCTCCCACTTTGGTTGAGGGACCCAAAGTCTTGACCCATGTTCCAGGACCTTCCCAGACACATTAGCAGTGAGCTGGGTTACAAGTGGAACAGCTAGAACTTGAACTAGTGGCCACACAGAATGGTAGGGATGAAGGAAGTGTCTTCACTTGCCCACATTGGCACAATGATAAATCTTTCATCAATTTTGCATGTAGTGACGGAAATTAGTAGTATTGTTTTATTTCTTTTCAAATTGGTGCTCACTTTGATCAGACCTGTTAGATGAAATGATCTTTACTCAATTTGCTTCGCATATAGCTAATAATAGATCTAAAGCATACATGGGCTATGTTCTGGATATTCTGTTATACAGTTTATTAATTTATTTTCCAGTCCTTATGCTGGTAACAAAAGTCTTGAAATTAGAGGATTTCGTTCATCTTTCCCCAAAGATTGTTGTGACAATAAAAATATATTCAAGTTCATCAATTTCTTCACAAGACTAGAAAATAATAAAATGTTCTAAGTTTCTTCACAGAATTTAATTGAATCTACAAATCAATTTGTATTAATACTGAATCTTCTAAATGATGAACATGTCTTCATTCTGTTTAATTATTTCCTGTCATTTTTTTCAGCTTTTAAAATAAACATGTTACAAAATCTGTAGACTTTTTTCTAGGTGTTCGTAATCAGTATATTTTTTCACTACTTAATTTTTTTTTACTATTACTAAAGATAAAATAATCATTTTCAAATATTCATACTTTCGTTTATCAGTTTCCTCATCAACAATAGACTACAAGTTTTAGAGGTTTATTTGTGTAAATTTCACTTGGTTTTATAAGCACATAGTTAAGTACTGAGAAATTGACATCTTTATTTCGTTTTGAGTTGCATGCATTTTAATTTTTATTTCTTGAATTTTATGAATACTTTTAAAATTGTACATACTAATGTGGTAGAATGTGATAATGTAACAGACATATATTTAGTGGCTGCTGATGAAACTCCGTTGGTTTGCATTTCCATCTCATTAAATATATCCTCAAAATTACTAATAGTCCAGGAGTAGAGAATGAAGTGTGATATTTCAACAAAGTTTCAAAATATTTACCAATCAAACTGGAATTATGAAATTTCTTCTCATTATTTTGTGTTTGGATTCTTCAAACTGATCTATTTGTTAATAAAGTATATAATTGATTACCATGAACTATAATCATCTCACTTTTTGTATAGAACACTAAATTGTACTCCTTCTACTGACCTGTGTTTTTTTGCTCATTATCCAACATCTTTTCCCTCTCATATCAAATTTATTAACCTTGGATAATTACTTTTCTACATCTTGATTTTTTTTGCTGTTTTCATATGAGGGAGAACACACGATGTTTCTCTTTCTGAGCATGACTTACCTCACTGAACATTATGTGCATAATTATGCATTCTAGCTATCAATTCCATTATGTGTTCCAGTTCCATCCATTTTGTTACTTATTATAGGGTATGTATATGCTGCATTTTCTTTTTTTTAAGATTTATTTATTTTTATTGGAAAGTGAGATTTACAGAGAGAAGGAGAGACAGAGAGGAAGAACTTCCATCTGCTGATTCACTCCCCAAGTGACTGCAACAATCAGGGCTGATTCGATCCCAAGCCAGGAGCCAGGAGCTTCCTCAGAGTCTCCCAGTTGGGTGCAGGGTCCCAAGTCTTTGTGACATCCTTGTATGTTTTTCCAGGCCACAAGCAGGAAGCTAAACAGGCAATGGAGCAGCCGGACACAAACCCATGTCCAAATAGGATCCTGGCACATGCAAGGTGAGAATTTTAGCCACTAGGCTACTGTGCCCAGCCCAGCTGCAATTTCTTTACTCATTTGTAGGGAGGCATCTAGAATAATTTTATAACTTAAAAATTGTGAATAGTGTAGTGTTCAACATGGGAGTATAATTATTTCTTGAATATTCTGATTTCAATGCCTTTGAGCATTTACTCACAGTTGGGATAATCAGATTACATGTAGATGTATCTGTAGTCTCTGAAAAACACTCATTATTCTCATAAGGGTTCTACTAATGTACATTACAAACCAAAATCATACGAGAGTTCCCCGTTCTCCACATCACCAACATGTGTTCCCTATTTCTGTTTTTGATAATAGACATTCTAATTGAGGGAGATCATAACTTCCTTTTGATTTGTATTTTCTAGAAAGCTAATGCTATTGAATAGCTTTTCATATATTTTTTTACCATTTGAATTTCTTCTTCTGGTGATAACTTATTCATTTTATTTGCCATTATAATTACAACATACAGGCTTTCTTAATGGAATTCTTGAACTCCTTTTATATTAAGTCCATTGTCATATGAATTTTTAAAAAATATTTTCCTTTCTGCTCCTTCTATTCCTTTGGTCTAGGTGTCTTTGTGCCAATATCAGTACAATTTTACTACTAGTGTTCGGTAGCACATCTTGAAATTACATCTTTTGATGGATGCAGCTGGCTCTTTTGCTCATCTTGCTTTGACTGTTCTGGATTGTTGCAATTCTTTCTGAATTTTAGGACTGCTTTTGTTTCTCAAAGCCTGTAAAGAATGTCACCAGTGTTTGCTTGAAGAACTCGCTGAATACAAAAATTGCTTTGCACAACAGGCACAATTTAACAATATAAATTCTTCCAATTCATGACCACTAGAAGTTTTGCCGCATGGTGCGATATCTTCAATTTATTTCATCAATGTTTTCTAATTCTGCATAAGACTTTCACATACTTGCTCAAATTTATTTCAACTTATTTTTGGGCTATATGGAAAGAGATCACTTTTATAACCTTTTTATTAGGGAGTTCAATTTTAGTGTATAAATATGCTAATACATTTTATTGAATGTATAATTTCAGTAGACTTACGGTGGAGTGGAGGTTTTCTACATAATGAATCATATCACCATAAGCATGGTAATTTGGCTTTCTCCTTTCTGATTTGTACTTTCTTATTTCCTCTTTCCTAACTGCTTTGGTGAAAGCTCCCAGCACTACATTCAATAACAGTGATGAGAGTGAAACCCTGGTCTATTTGCAGATTTTAGATAAAACACTTGCAGTTTTTCCAGATTCAGCATGATGATGACTGCAATTTTGCCATATATAAGGTTTATTATGACTGAAGGACAATCCTTCCACATGTAATCTTTCCAAAAGATTAATGCTCTTGAACTTTGTGTTAGATTTTTAGATTTCTTATCCATTTTCTATTTGCTTTAATTTTAGTGCTATTACTTCCTTTCTTGTTTAGGGTGGTTTCATTCACTGTATTTTGCAGGTGAAAGTTGCATTTCTTGCTAATTAAGCCTTTCTTTTTTTCTAATGTAGATGTAGGTTTCATTTCGCTTATTCATCTAAGTACATTTGTGTAGTTGTTATGCCTGGGACTAAGTGCACTGATGTCTTCAATTCGATTTTGATGAAGTATCAGCCACTTTCTCTTAAAATAATTATTTTCATGTCAGCACATCTACACAGTCACTAATTAGGTTTAATCTCAAAAAACATAGGAGTTACATTTCTCAGGTGGGTGAATATAACTGTTAGGGGTACTGGAGTCGAGAATTCTTTCTTGCAATAATTTGACACTTCTTAATCTAGATATCAATTAAACATAATACCTTCAGATCATGGCCTTTTATTAAAATTATATTATTCCCTTATTATCAGTTAAAATTACTATCCAGTTATATGTATGATATATTCTTAATGCTATTCCTGGGGTTTCCTTAACTTGCTACAATATATTCAACTTAAATTTTATTTTTAATACATATTTGTTTCAGTCTGATTTCTGGTCTGAATATCACATCACTCTGGAGAAATTAAAGAAAAAGTGATTTACTTGATCTCACTCATAGTTCTGGCTCACATTCTAGGGACTAAAGTTGGAGATGGCATTCTCACTGGCAGAGTCTGAAGGTGGCACAGGCCAAAGCATGGCAAGTGATAGGGTTTACACATGCATACATTCTGCTCTCTTTTCTTCTTAATAGGTCACCAATATTCATTCACAAAACTCTGCTCTGAGAATCTTAGTTAATCTGAAAACAACGCCCTAGAGTCTCATCACTGAATACCATAATTACATTATATCTCCACCATTTTAATATCTCATAGTAGGAACTAAATTTCAACATGAGTTTTGAAGGAAATAAACTATGTTGAACCTCTTCTCTTCTCCTCTCCTCAGTCCTCACCTACTTTTCTTTCTTTTTTCTTTCCTTTCTTCCCTACATCAAATACTAAAATGATGCAAAGCTACTATTTTAGAGGCACTATTCATACAATTTGAATGTTGAACAGAAAATTTACATTCTGATGAAACATCCAAAAAGTTCCCCATACAGGGCCTGATGTGATGGCTCAGTTGACTAACCCTCCCCTTCTAATGCCAGGAGATCATATGGGCACTGGTTCCTATCCTGGCTGCTCCACTTCCTGCCCGGCTCCCTGCTAAGGGTCTAGGAAGGCTTTGGAGGAGGATCCAAAGCCTTGGAGCTCTGCAGCTATGTAGCAGACCCATAAGCTTCTGTCTTCAGACCAGCTCGGCTATGGCCATTGCAGTCATTTGTGGGGTGAACCAGTGGATAGAAGATCTTTCTGTCTCTCTGTAAATCTGCCTTTCCAGTAAAAATAAACTAATAAATAAATCTTTTTAAGAGGCTCCATGCTCATATAAGAATAAATAAGAACAGATTTGAAAGCTGCTCACTATGAGAAATAGAACTATGGGAAATATGAGTCCTGTGATTGTTTAAGAAAACTTCAGTGTAAAAATGCAAACCAAATATTTAAATTTATTCTCTCTCTTTTTTGGTTTTATGATAACATTTGGTTATATTTCAGTGTTTCCACATTTTTTGATGAAAATTATTATATATCATTTTTATAGGGAATCAGATTTTTTTCAAGCTATATATACTTAGAGTTTGATTTTGGTATTTCAAAATTAAGTGTACAAATTATAGTTGTAAGTTACTTATTCAATAACAAAGTTACTGTAGTTGACAGAATGCATGCTTACAATATCCAGGATGATAAATTAATACCTTTGATATCCTTAGGAAATGAAAGGTTCTGAAATTATGTATTTTTACATAAATACTCATAAGGTTTGGTCTTACGAAGACTTCCTAGATTTAAAATTGTGGAATGGCAGTAATATAAGTGGGAGTTGCAGTTTTTGTACATGCAAAGCTAACCATGTCTGACTGTTCCAAAAATATGGTCACCTCAATTTAACAGCAAACAAGCAGGATTCACAAGATGCAAAAAAAAAAAAAAAAAAAAAAAAAGCCAAATAGCATATTTGCAGAAGAGTCTCTTGCTTTTTTTCTTATTTCACTACTTGAAGCAAATTTTTAGCTATAAATTGTTTTAACTAATAGTGATTTATGTAAACAAATGGGAGTGGTTCTCAAATGGAAACATGATAGTGTTAACTGAGATTTGCTAAGTTAACTCAAGTTGAAACTATGCACAGTTAACTCTGCCAAGTGAGCAGAAACGTATTTTACTACCTGAAGAATCCACTTGTTTAGAAGTGTTGCTGACAATTTCTTTAGGCCCTGACATTGTCATGACAGTTTTATTGGTTGACTTACATGTTATTAATGCAGATCTTAAATCAAATTGTATCATATTTTCAGTCTACTGGATCATTTGAAGTTTGTGAGAAGTTTCAAAACAGAACTAGAAAGTGACCTGATAAGACATCCCACAGAACTTCTACTTTTGTTACTACATACAGTCTTCTGGTTCTGCTTAGAGTTGATATGAGTTCCCCAAATATTGACTCAGAAAGATGGCCAAGTCTACACACTTTCATTGTCCCTGGTTTATACACACTGGGAAGCCTGCTGTCCCACTCAACACAGATATTCTAAGGGAGGTATCTTCTTAGTTAAGGTGCACGTGGTTATGGTATGAGAATCCACAATTTTTATTCACTCCGAATTCCAGTCTCAACTGGATTCCTGGGTATTAGGCTTCTTTCTTCCTGCCTAGATTTTCCTGCCCAGCCTAAATGGATATTAGGAGAATTTGGACTCAATTCTGCTTCAGCCTTCCAGAGTTCATTTTTGGCATAAAATGATCCTGGATCATAAGGATGATGAACACTTAGTAAATTTTCAGGTTTCTAAGTTCTCTTAGACTGGCCCATGGAGGTCAAAGTGAATGATATTGCCAGTCTCTGTAAGTTTTACTTAAGTATCCTTGCTTCTGGCCATTCCTGATGAAAGGTCTGAGTACAAATAGGAAGTGAATGAGACAGAGGAAAAGTTACATCTATCAGAATGGGACACACCAATTTTCTGGAGGTAGAAGGAGAGTGATAACTTCAATAGCTGGGGAAGGAACATACTGAGACCTCTAAAGACCTCTAATATTCTCTGTCTTTCAGAATAATGGGCAAAGTTTTCTCCATGCAACAGCACACTCTGGGGAAGAGCTTCTACTCAGCGGTAAGTGCCTTAGATTTAACTAACTGCTGGAGCTGTCCTTTGTTACATGTGGTCCTATCCAGAATATGATTACCTTTGTGTAAATCTGCTGGACTACCAGGGAATATACACTTCACATCATGTAGCACTTCTGTCAACAACTCAAAATATCACTTCTCTCTCTATGCAGATACAGTGGACAGAAGTTTATTCAATCCAGGTGAGGACAATTGCACAACTTAAAAACATCTATTTGACTTACTGTATATAAGTACTTCATAGGAAGGTAAGATTATAGAATAAAATGGTGACACAACAAAACAGAGAAGGATTGGCGAGGAAGAAGCAGAGAGGATGTGACCCCAGGGTACAGGAGTACGCAAGCTGATGCCAAAGGAAGTCATGGAATCCAGTTGACACAAGGAAGCAATGCAGCACAACAGTGCTATAGCACACAATGCTCTAACAGATAAAGAGGTTTCCCTGGCAGTCAGATGGAAAGAAGATAACATTGGGAATTCAGGAGGTGAATCAACCACAGAATTGCAGTCCTAGTGATTTTTTGAATTTTACCATCAGCAGAAGCAGAACTGCTGAGACTTTTCTGACAGGCATGAGAATGAGGCAGATTTTACATCCTGATCTCCTAGCAATGATGCATCAAGCACCATTTTGAGTTCTGTGGTAAATTTAATGATGGACAACACCAGGTTGTATATGCACAAAGAAAAGACAGGGGAGAACTCACTCACTTCTGGCAAATGCTTTGCAAGGCAACCACCAAGAAAATAACACTGACTTGACATCCCATGAGTTTCATCCAAAATATACCTGGGTTGCTCCAAGACTGCAAGCAGGCTCCAAAGGAAAGAAAAGGAAAAAAAAAATCCTTGCAGTGGACACTGCTGACAGACCTGTGACAAAGTTTAAAGTCACAGCTAGTGTCTCCCTCATCTGGGGTACTGCTGGAACTGGGAGTGCGAGAAGGGCTGAGCAGAAAATGGGGCAGCCACTACATGAGATCACAGGGGAAGGAGTGTGGCATCTCAGGAGTCCTCACTGTAGAGGCTGTGGCAGAGACATAGAGTGAAAGCCTAAGACTGAAGTTTTCCAGAGGAGTGGTGCTGGTGGCAAAAATGGAGAACGGGACATTGAATGGGATCAGTAAAATCAATCTGAATGACACAGCTTAGAAATCAACCTGAATAGAAGAATCTGATAATCTGAGTTACAGTGACCAAGGGGTAAAGAAGAGGCACAGACACAATGAAAGATGTTACATTCCAATATCAGAATTAACTTTGAAGACATCAAGGAACTTCCAGGTAAAGAAGTTTTCAAAAATCGTTATAAATCTCTTTCAAAACGATGAGAAGCACGTACAAGAGTTCAAGGAATTGAGGCAATAGTTAATACAAAAAACAGCAACATTAAACAAAACCAAACCGAATTATTAGAAATAAAAAACATTAAATAAAAATATAATGAAATGTTTCAATAATAGAATGAATAAGGCAGAGAGAATTTCAGAGTGGTAGATATCACATATGAAAATGTCCAATCACAAATATGGTAGAAGAACTGAAAAAAGCTAAGAAAAACCATACATGAATTAAGTAACACCATCAAAAGCCCAAACATAAGGATCTTTGGGGTCCCCGAAATTGTGGAAACACATTAAAAGATGCATTCAACAAAATAATAAATGAGAACCCCCTAATGTTCAAAAAGAAAGAGAATCCAAATACAGGGACTGCAAAGAACTCCAAATAGAATTGATCAGCAGTGATCCTTACCATGGCACATAATAATTAAACTCTCTTTGGTTGAACATAAAGAAAAATCTAAAATATGCATGCCAAAATGCCACATAACTTATAGAAGAAAACAATCAGATATGCAAGTATTTGGAAATTGAGCAGCAGCCTGCTAAGTGAACAATGATTTATAAAAGAAATGGAAGAGGAAATTTAAGTAATTGTTTAAAGCAAATGAAGGCATTAAACAACATCAATGGGACAGAGTGCTAAGAGGAAACTTCATTGCAATTACTGCCTACCTCAAGATACTAAAAAGAAATGAGGTAAACAGACTAACCATACATCCGAAGGACCTAGAAAAAACAATAGCAAGAAATCCCAAGATTAACAGAAAAAATGTTCAAAATATGAGAGGAAATAAAGCAAATAGAATCCAAAAGAAAAATACACAAGATCAATGAATCAAAAAGGCAGTTCTCTGAGAAAATCAACAAAACAGATTTCCGAACTAGCTCAACTAATAAAAAAATAAAAATAGGGAGAAGTCATGAATCAAAAGAATCAGAGATAAAAAAGGACATATGACGATGGATCCACCAGACACACATAGAATAATCAGGAATTCTTATAAGCAACTCTACACAAATAAATTTGAAGACCTTTAAGAAGTGTTTGGATTACTGGATACATACAATTTACCAAAGCTTATTCATGAGGTAATGAAAAATCTAAATACATCTATAACCAGGTTGAAGATTGGATCAGTAAAAAAGTTCCTCTCAACAAAGAAAAGTCCAGAATTGGACAGCTCCAGGCTGAATTCTATCAAATATATGAAGAAATTATCTCAATCCTTTAAAAGTTACTCGAAGCAACAGACAGGGTGGTAATCCTTCTAAATTCTTTTTATGAAGCCAACACTACCTTAATACCAAAGCCAGATAAGGATACAACAGAAAAAGAGAACTACGTACCAATATCCCTATTGAACATACATGTGAAACTCCTCAACAAAATACTAGCCAACAGAATTCAACAAACATCAGACAAAACATTCACTTGGACCAGGTGAGATTTATCCCTGGTTTGCAGGGATGGTTTAACATATGCAAATCAATGAATTGATACACCATGTGAGCAAAATTTTTAAGAAAGTGATTATTTCATTAGATGCAGAGAAGGCTTTTGATAAATCCAACACAATTGCATGCTAAAAAATGCATGCAAGATAGGATACAAACCCTGTGCATAGAAGGAGCAATCCACAACACAATCAAAGCAATATACAATAACTCAATGCCAGCACCATACTGAATGGAGAAAGACTGAAGCTTTTCCACTAAGATCTAGAACTAGACAAGGATGCTGGCTTTCACCATTGCTATTCAGCCTGATATTGGAAGCCTTTGCTACAGTTATTAGGCAAGACAAATAAATTAAGGAATTCAAATTGCAAATGAGGAATTAAAATTATTCCTGCTTGCAGATGACATGATTCCATATGTAGGAGAACAAACAGATTAAATAAACAGACTATTTGAACTCATAAGGTAGCAGAATACAAAGTCAATTAACATAAAATGACCCTAGTACACAAACAATTATATGACTGTGAAAAAACTTGTAAGTACAGCACCCTTTAAAATATTAGAGAAGAACATGAAATACCTTGGAATAAGCCTAACTAAAGTCATGGAAGACCTGTAGGATGAAAATTACAATTTTTTTTTTAAATAGAAGAAAACATTAAAAGATGGAGAAATTTGCCATTTTTCTGGATCACTAGAATTAACATCATAAAAATATAATATGCCAAATGTAATACACAAATTCAATATGATTGCAATCAAAATCCCTACAACATTCTTCTCAGAAATAGAAAAAATAAAACAAAAATAATCTGGGAACACAAGAAACCACAAATGGCCAAAGGTTTTCTTACAAATAAAACTAAAACTAAAGGGATCACATTTCCAGATCTAAAAATACACTATAGGGCAGTGGTCATCAAAACAGTCTGGTAATACTACAGAAACAGAGAAAATCAATGGAACAGAATAGTAACCCCAGGAGTGAGCCCACGCATGTAGAGACAACTAATTGTTGACAAGAGAACTGAAAATAACCCAGGGGAAAAATGTTTACTCTCTTCAGCAAATGTTGTTGGGACTATTGGATATCTGCCTGCAGGGAAAACAAGATCCCCACATGTCCCATTAAGCAAAAAGTAGCTCTAAATTTATCAAGGACTTAAATCCACACTCAGAAATCATCAAACTAACAGAGGAACACACAGGAAGCACTTTAGTAGACATAGGCCTTGGCTAAAGACATCTTAGAAAAGTCATGAAAAGCTCAGGGAATCAAAGTCAAATTAAACAAATGGGACTACACCAAACTAAGAAGCTGCTGTACCACAAAGGGATTGCTCAATGAAGTGAAGCAGCTGCAAACAGAATGGGAGAAAAGCTTTGCACACTACACAACAGACAGAGGCCTAACATCTTGGATTTACAAAGAGCTTCAGAAACACAACAGCAAAAACAATCATGTGAAAAATTGGGAGAAGGATATGAGCAGGCTTTTTCCAAAAGAACAAATTCAAAAGGCTAACAGACACACACACACACAAATGCTCAGGCTCCCTAGCTATCAGGGAAATACAAATGAAAACCATTGAAGTTCACTGAACTCCAGAGACTGGTCTACATTCAGAAATCTACTAACAACTCCTGCTGGCATGGATGTGGAGAAAAAGGTGTCACTCCACTGTTGGTGAGAAGAGTGTAGGCTAGCACAGCCACTATGGAAGTCACTAAGAAGAGTGCTCAGACAACTGATAAATGATCCACGCTATGACCCAGCTATGTCACTTATGGAGATACATCCAAAGGAAAGGAAATATATGAGAAAGTGACCTGCAACTCTACAGCAGCACAATCCACAATAGTGAAGACATGAAAACAACCTAGATGCTTCTCTCAAGAAGAATGGATAAAAATAATGTGACACAGCTACTCCATGGAATACTACTCAAAATTGAAAAGAATACAATTCTATCATTTGCAAAAGTACAAATATCATGTTTTCTATAATGAAGGGAATGTGATGGAAAATACAAAACAAATATAAATGTATTGGTGAACATCTATATTCTCATAGACGAACTATATAACAGGGGCTAGCATACCCTGAAGTAAAACTACCTTCAGTATACAATTTCTTCTCCTGAATAAATGGGGGACTCCCAGTGAATGAAATATACCTCAATAATACGATGGTAGATATTTCTTGCCTTTATCTATACCTACAATGCCATGGTACATGTGGGCAGCAGAATTTTGAACTTGTATCTTGTGAGAGGATTATACTGCTGCAATAACACAGTGGGAATAGTGGCAAGGTATGATGGGGAAGGAGAAAATTTGAGGATTCTTTATATCTATAACAAGGTTTTACGGAAAATAATAAAATAAATAAATAAACCTTTAGTAAATTTCCAAAACCCTTTTCTACCATTCTTCTCATTTTTTAAGAAAGTCTCCAGATTGGATGCAGAGAACAGGTATTTGTAAACAATCTCTGTAAACAGCAAGTTCATAAATTTTTTTTTTTGGCTAAGGATTACATTTTTCCTGCTACAATTGCTCAGCTCTGTTCTTGTAGATTAAAAACAATAGCAAACACCACACATATTAATGAAGAAGACTGTGCTATTATAAAACTTTTAGAAACAATCACTGACACCCAACAGTACTTTTTGGTTCCTTGTTGAGGACAATCAGGATAGATTAGATGGATAGTCTTAGCAAATCTTCCTACACAGTAAATGGACTCAATTTGTGACTTTTGGGAGTTTCTAACACCACTAAGGGCAAGGAGGCTACACTGGAGTCACTATCCATTCACATTCTTCCTTGAGTTCTGTTGTTACTAACATCCTCTTCTCTCACTCAAGAATTAAGTACTTGCATGACTGCAGTTACAGTGTGAGAATCATGACATGCCTGAAGATATATGTCTTGTAAATTTGGGGCTAGCCATAAAGACCTTACAACTTTCGAGTAAATTTTCCATGATAGATAATTCAGTAAGCTAAAGAAATATCTCAAAGTGAGCATATTTTTATTTAGGGGTATTGAATGGTGCAGTATCTGTGAATCCCTCTAGTAATATTTTCTACAATGATAGTCACCCAACTAGAAAAAAATGGCCTGAATTTCATTGAAATAATCAATGGGACATGTTCCAAGTAGGCCGAGGTGCAGTCTTGGCAACCACAAGTAAATCTTGCTGAGCTTGGAATAATGCCTGTGTCCAGGTGGAAAAGTTTCTGAAGGAACTTAAGGGGAAAGACATTTGGCATTTTAAAATAAACACTAATGGTTTATGGGATTTGTTCAGCTGGCTAGCTATAGGATCCTGGCAAACCAGGTGTAGAATAATCCTGTTCATTAAAATATTGCTTATGGTAACCTTAAGTCAATACAAATGAAAAAATGAAATTGATCCAAGTTCCTGTCATTCATATTAATCAGAGGAAGAATAAATTCATAGGGAAGGTTGCTAGTAGCCAAGAATGCAGTAGAAACAGAGTGAATATTATATATTATAATTTGTCCTTCTCCTCCTTCTTCACGGGCCTCACTTATTACTACGCAGTTCTGAATATACATGTTCTCAGTAAAGGACAGGACAGATTCCCTAAGCTTGTCTGTTCCTTATCTATCCTACAAGTTCACTTTGTGGACAATATCAGCGCAATTTACTCTCTTGTGGGACTTGAGATCAAGCGTCAACATTAATGTGAGGCTCATGACCTAGCTGTGTCATGAATACTCAAGTTCTGTCTTTTTGATCGGGGGGAATGGTTATTAAACAGGCAAGCAGCTCCATCTGTTACCCATGGGTCAGCTGGTTTGGCACAGTGACTGCTCCATTTTCATGTTTCCAATGATAACTAAGTCACCTCAGTTGACACAGAATATTTTTTTCTTCATGTTAATATGATGACAATTTTAGAAGGACTAGTCTTATTGTCTCTTTAAATAAAGTCGATGCATTCTATTTCTGAACTTTTAATTTTAGTTGGTGAGGAACTAATCCTGTTGCTTTACTATCAAAGTTCTGTACTAGCTGAAAGCACAGATGAGAAAGTCCTACAGTGTGAATGTTGGTTTCTTGATTCACTGGAAATTACCTGACCCCTAAATACTGGATTCTTTATTTTAATTTACAATAATAACAAATGCCTCTGAGGTATGTTGTGTGAACATGGTGAGATAACCCAGGCAAAGCGTGAACGGAGCCTGGAAACATGTTCTGCAGAAGACTTCCCTTTCTGTTGTATTCTTGGGTAGTACATTTCATGTAATCTCCAAATACTCACTTCCTGTGGCTAAGGGCAGAGGCTGTGTTACACTTTACACTTCGGCTGGGCTACTTCTCAGCTACGTTTTTATGATCAAATTGTTATTTCCGTTTCCTTATCGGTGAAACTGTGATGCTACAATGACCTAGCTATAGGTCTGTTAAAAAGATTAAGTGATATTATATAAAATGCTTGTTGTTCTGCATAGTGAATAACCCATGCTCAGGGATATTCTTAAAAGTTTCATTCCTGTTAAACTGGAGTGCCTGTTCCTCACATAATGTTGGCACAATCTTACTTCACTTTCATAATCAAGATCAAAGTCCATTCATAATGCCTTCTTTAATCACCACTGTCAAAATTAAACTTTCATCTTTACACAGTGTGAGCATTCACTTTGCATCATTCATAATACTTCATCCACTCTATTAAGAGACACACACATATTTTACCTCTATTGTTCATTATAAGCCTCTTAAAAGGTAGGCTACATTTTGTAAAAGTTTTTATCTCAAACTTTAAATTGCACTAAGCAAGTGAGCAATGAATATTTTCTGAATGACACATTTCTTAAAGTTTAACATTTTCTAACTTCTTTTCAAGCCTTTTAAAAAGTGTCTTGAATCAATTCGTTCAGATAAAGTTTGCACAATCTCTTTCTCCTTTCATCCATGTATACAGAATCAAAGATGTGGATTTGCTTTGTTGGAGAATTTAAAATAGACTTTTGTACTGTGACCTTAATCAAAATTAACTGCTTTGGGGGAAAAAAGTTCTTCTTTAATTAACTAGACATAGATACCTGAGTCTTTCTATTTTTTTATAGCGCCTTTTTCTAAGGAAAATAGGGGAAAAAATAATATTTGGCTGCAACAGCCTGCCTGATTCTATCCTTACGTTGATACTTAATTCCTGATGACCAAGACGGAAGTCAGATGCAATTCAAATATTAGAACTCACACTGATGACGGTGATGGATGGATAGGAAAATGCATGTAGCCTTCTCAAGGCACAACTGTTTGGATAGTTTGACCTTTGTTTTGGACTCCAGCCCAGCAAGATTTACTAGCAAGATTTATTGTTAGGCATCAAAGAGAAATTTTCTTTCATTAAACATGGGTTTTACAGGAAACAGTTTTAATAGTTGAAGCAAAAAAATGTTTTCAGGAATTAATAAGGTAAATAAGTCAAAAGCAAGTATATCAGTAGATTAAAGGAAATTGTTTTTTATCATTCCTAAAGCAAACTCTGCCGGATAGAGTACCCATTCTGTTAAGGAACTATGTGACTACACAACCATGTTTATTCAAGGCAAAACTAAGGTGAAACAATGAGGAATTCCAGCTGTATATAAATTACTATTCAATGACTGGTCCGTGTATAATTTCAAAAGGACATTTATCTTATCGATAATTAAAATGTCTCCTCTTAGTAGAATTTCCTGATTATGATCCCTGAGAGACCGAAAAGCTAGCTAACAAGAAATTCCCTTTTTTCTTGGGCATTTATAATTAAAGAATATCAATGGTATTTTAATACTATGCAAATGGTATGATCAAAAATCACTTTTCTATTTTTTATATTACAGGCTAATTGGATAGGACTATTTAAAAAGATTTTGTGTTTGCTATCTTCCAGTAAATGTTAGACTGTGTTGGTTTCACTGACTATTTTTGCTGATGTGACAATTATTTTTATACTTTTTTGTTTATTTATTCACTTCAATCTCTTGGTCTGTGTTCTGTGACCCCTAAATAATGTGAATTCAGTAACAAAAGCACACATTTCCATTCTGGAAACAGAGCATTTAACTTCTGAAGAGTGCCACAGACTTTGGCTGAAGCCTACCCATTAAGCTGAAGGGACTCCAGCTGCCCAACCCAATGTAGCCTTTGTAAATTGAAAACTAATTGTAACTCCACTTCTTCTCCCTCCCTGGGAGTCCCTGGGAACTCTTATTCATTGCTTCCCAAGTTTCTGTCAGTCTTATTTGTTCTTAGTTCCATCGATGGCTTTTCTGGCTGACTCTAGTGCAACAGTTTTTCAATATTGTACACAATGCTGAATAGATTCTGAACAAAAAATTTTAATACTTATTTTCTAAGGAAACTAAGTTGTACTTAGAAGATGAAATTCTCTCTGACTTTTTGAGACAAAAAAAGAAGATAAAATCCAGACTCCAAAATAACACAGAGAAAAGTTCTTTGAGATTCTTCTTAGGGCATGACCTTTAATCAACCCAAGATTCAAATACGCAGTCTTTATTGAGATGTATGTTTCCCTCACATACATCTCCAGACAATGTCTATTCCCTCACCCTAGATATTAGAAGGGGGTATTTTAAAGATCTTCATGTTTGGTAAGAAAGCAAATACATTGAAAAACATCGAACTCAAAACCTGATTTCTGTTTATTTCTATTAGGTAGCATAAGTATATATTGACACAAGACATTTTCTTCTCAAATTACTGTAAATTTAGGAAACAGACTGCTTTTATCTTGGAAGAGGAAAAAAATCAAATGATTTTATGCTGTCAAGTATTTTTGTTAGATTACGTATGAGATACAATATGTAACAAAAGGTATAAAGTAATATAATTCTAACGCTTCCAAAGAGGCAGATACTAGAGATTTAAATTCTACATAAAGATGTAAGCAAGATTATCATATTTTTACATTCGTAAATAAAAATAGATACTTTTCCAGTACGCTAGGATCTTTCTATTGAAGCTTTGTTATTTAGGGACAAATACATTTTTATAAGGAGAGAAAGATTCCCTTAGGAAATACTTGTGAATTGAGAATCATGTACAGATATTTATTTTAAAATTCAACTTCAAAAGGATTTAAACAAAGTAATTCAACTCATTATAACCAAAATTTTGGTTGTTGCTGCCAGTTTGTAAGAAGAAAATGCAATGACAATCATAAAAAAAAAATCAACAAACTCCTTGGAAGCTTTTTCTGCAATGAATAAATATGCCTCTCATGCAAATATCACCTACATTCTTATGGAAGCTACACTTACCATATTCACTATCGTAGAATATGATGAATTTCTGCCAGGCATATTCTGTGACCACTCTGAGGATAACGTCATTCAAGTACACCGGAGGGCGAACTGATAGAGTGTAGTCATCATTCCTGTTGCTCCTGGTGAGGCCACAACCACTTCTGGGGGTCCCAGCTGTTGAGCGCTGAATGAAGAGATGGGGAATGTGCATGGCATCTGCCAAAGACTGGAGAGACCCTGCAGATGTGCAGCCAATGGAGCTGACCAGAGCCAAGATGCCTTGATTCATAAGTTCACAGGCTGTAATAAAGCACAGCAACATTGAAGATGTCAATGGATTTCAAATACTGTCCCTTTTTGAAAACTGATAGATAAAACTTGCAGAGATTTATATGGGGTTAAGGTTATGCACACATACATACACATGCAACTTTTTTTCTTTAATTTTATTTTATTGGAGGAGAGACAGAGACGAATATCTCCTGTCTGTTGATTCACTCCCCAAGTGGCCACAATGACCAGAGCAACACCAATCCAAAGCCAGGAGCCAGGAACTTCCTCCAGGTTTCCCACATGGGTGCAGGGTCCCAAGGTTTTGGGCTATCCTCGACTGCTTTCCCAGGCCACAAGTAGAGAGCTGGATGGGAAGAAAGGCTGCCGGGATTTGAACTGGAGCCCATATGGGATTCCAGCACCTGCAAGGCGAGGGCTTTTGCCACTAGGCTACTGCACAGGGCCAATGCAACAATTTTTAAAGGGTATTTTATATAAAAATGTTTGAATTTATTTCCATCAGCTTTGTGACACTGTGTAAATAACTTAGATTCTGTGGACTAGTATTAGTCTTGATCAATTACTGCAAAGATTAGCGACAATGAATTACCTGTTATTTGCCTTTTACATCATAGCTAGACAAGTGTTGGCTAGACTCATAATTTTTCATTTATAATTTTATAATTATCCATTTATAGCTCTGGAAAAGGTAATTCCTTGCTCTGCAATGATGACAGGTTTTCTAAAATAGATGTTCTATAAACTTATGAATTGATGATGAAGAGGCTCTGCAGGGATCGAGGAAAGCACATAGAGCCACAGAAACCAAAGGAAGGCATTCTGGGATCTCAGCATTTATGACCGCATGCACCAATAAAGAAGACTGGAACAGGTTTCTGTTCTCAGAAAATTAATCATTTCTAATAGGAGTTGTTGACTCCTATTCTAATTCTATTTTAGAAGTTTTCTTGATGTTCAGCATCAAATATAAATCAAAATATTACAGCAAAGCTATATATAAGAATCAAGAAAGAATACATTAGAATGGCTAGCTTATTTCCATTTGAGAAGCTCTGCTGTAATGGCTTCAAACTTTAGACATTTAAGGATATAATTTCTGCATTCATACTGTACTGAGGCATGTTTCTTAAAAAACATATAGATAGCAAGTACTTTTATAATTAATTGAGCAGTTCATGAATAAAAGTCTGAAACATATGTTTACATGTGCTAGGCTAATGATAAGTATAAACAATCATGTGAATAATGACTAATGTTAAACCAACCAATTCACAAAACTTAAATTAATAATTGTTAGGGATATACTTTAAAAATTGCTTAGTAAGGGAGCTGTACTGGTTTTTAGATAAATTGGAAATTTAGCTTAAATATATATTCTTAGACTGTAACAAATTAAGGATGAAAATTTAGTAAAAATTACACATGACTCATGCAATTTAAGGAATGCAATATGAAGTACACTTATAATTTCAATGATTTTTTTTTTTTTACAAATATCCTGGTCAAAATTTGTTTATTATTGTGGTAAGAGTATTACTAACTCTGGGCCTGCATAGTAGCCTAATGGCTTAAGTTCTCACATGTGTCAGGATCCAATATGGGAGGTGTTTGGATCCCGGCTGTTCTACTTCCCTTCCAGCTCCCTGCTTGTGGCGTGTGAAAGCAGTTGAGGACGGTCCAAAGCCTTGGGGCCCTGCACCCATGTGGGAGACCCAGATAAGGCTCGTGGCTCCTGGCTTTGGATTGGTGCTGCTCTAGTCATTGTGGCCACTTGGGGAATGAATCAACAGACAGATGATCTTCCTCTCTGTCTCTCCTCCTCTAAATAAATAAATCTTAATTTAAAAAAAAAAAAAGATGAAACTGTACAAAGGGTAAATCTCAATTGTAACCTTTGCCCTTGATGAAAAGTAGGCGCACTAGCCAGGATAGGAAGAACTCAGACACATAAAATGAATTTGAACTGATTGACCCAAAACATAGTATGAATTGGCCAATATGGAGTGAATCTACCAGGTAATCTGTCATTTCAACTAAAGGATCTGTTTGATATCCATTTTCCCTGTTTTGCTAATACAACATATTGAATAGAGTATAGAAGATACAAATTAATTTGTTCTGGATCCTGATCTCTTTAGGACTCTGAAGGTGAAGGTTAGTATAAAAAAAAGACTATAATGACTGGCAATTGAAAGGAGAATTGCGAAAATAAACGAACATGAATGCGAGCAAAGCTTAGGAGACAGTGTGCCTTTTATGAGAGTTTTATGTCTTGACTGCCAAGTGACCACACTAGTTACAGTTTTTGTTCCATAGAATTTGCTTCTCATGCCATTAGATATATTTAAAATCTGAATTGAGAATATCAGAGTGTTTGTGCACATCACACATTTTAAAAACGGGATGAATAAAAACCTAGGATGTCTCAATGACTATCTCTTTCCAGTACACTTTCAAGGTCGGCAGATTGTGAAAGGATGAGTTTGATAACATCTTGCCTCTCTCTTGCTTCTCTTGGCCGTCCCACTATGAGATAATGCAGGGAAAAGGAACTCTAGTTGTTGCTGTCTTGATTGTGACCTCCTCAGCCTCTGGAGCTGTAAGAAATGTTTGTCCTCTTTACAAATTACCCAGACTCAAGTTTTCTGTTGAGCTGCACAAATGAACTAAGACAGGCAGGAAGTCTGAGACTTAGAATTCCTCACCACAAACATCTAGAATTGAAGTTACAAAACATTAAAGAGAAATGTAGAAGAAAACAAGAAATGGAAATATTTTCCATGTTCATGGAATTAATATCACCAAAATTCCTGTTTCGCAAAAAGCAACTTAACAGATTCAAGACAGCCTGATCCAAATACCTATACATTCTTCTCAGATCTAGAAAAAAAATGATGCTAAAAATCATATGGAAGCAAAAAGAAATTCTGAGTAGCTAAAGCAATCTTAATAACAAAAACAAAACCAGAGGCATTACAATGCTAGGCTTCAAGATATATTACAAAGTGGTGGTCATCCAAACATCCTGATAGAGACACAAAAACGAGCATGGAGATAAACAGAACGTAGAACAGAGTTGAAATTCCAGAAATTAACCCACACATGCACAGCCAATTATTTTTTGACAAGCACGCTGAAGTCAACCAAGGGATAAAAGTAAGCTTCTTCAACCAATTGTGCTGGGAAAATGTAATCTCAATATGTAGAAAGATATAAAAGATCCCTATTTTACATCTCATACAAAAGCATAATCAGAATGGATCAAGGATTTAAATCTATGACCTCAAACAATGAAGTTACTACAGGAAAACATGGTGGGGGGAATCTGCAAGATATAGGTGTACACAAAACATCTTGGAAAGGACCCCAGAATCACAGACAATTAAAGCAAAAGTAACAAAATGGAATTACATTAAGCTAAGAAGGTTTTGCCTGGTGCAGAAACAATCAGCCAAGTGTAGAGGCAACTGACATAAGGGGAGAAAATCCTTCTAAATTATACAAGTGATAGAAGATTAATATCCAGGATGTAAAAGGGCTTCAAAAAACTCAATAGCAATAAAACAAACAGCCCAGTTAACAAATAGCCAATGGGCATGAACAGGCAATTTGTAAAGGGCGAAATACAATTGGCCAACAGACATATGACAAAATGCTCAGGATCACTAGCCAGCAAGGAAATGCAAATAAAAACTGCAATGAAGTTTCACCTCACCACAGTTAGAATAGCTATCATCTGAAATTCAAAAAACAATGGATGTAGAGGAAAAGGTACTCTAATCTTCTATTGATGAGTACATAAACTATTACAAACATTATGGAAGAAAGCTATGAGATGCTTCAGATGCATGAAAATAGATGCAACCCTGCCACACCACACCTGGTAATTTGTGCAACAAAAATGAAATGAGCTCATTTCCTATATTTCCTGGTAGAAATGTCTTTCAGGCACACACAGTGCTTGAAAAGAAATCACTTCTCTTCAAGGGAACTTCTCAGAGACTATCAGTTATGCCTATGCCCTGGCCATAACCTTGCCCTAATTCCCTGCTATTCTTGGCTGTGCTCAGGCTGCTTTAGCCACACCATTCTCAGTGATTATCTGTGAAGTTCCTTTTTTATTTCCTCTGCCCAGAGTTCTCGATGCACAGGTCCTTTCATCTTAGTCCCTGATGCCACTCTCTTGTTCCTACATCCCCTTTTATGGCCTCCTCTTACATACCTGCTTGTTTACATGTTTGTTCCTGCTGCCCCATCAAAACTGTGCAACAACAGGAGCTACATTCTTTCTGTTTTGTTTATATGGATGTTTTAGGGATGAGTATATGGATGACCTCTAGCCCAAATCATAGGCTAGAGATTGACCTCCTGTGAGTTCTCAGTAAACGCACTGTCAGGCAGTGAGTAACTGAACAGTGTAGTGGCAGTGTAATTTCCCAAGAAGACAGGTTGTATGGTAAGTTAGCTCCACTTTAAATATCCGTTTAGCCTTATTAACTCAAGTTTATGTTACTCAAAATCTGCCTTTTTTAGAGAAATGACATACTCTTGCTGATGAGATGGTTTGTAAATAGAACTGACAATAGTAAGGGCAGTAAAGAGAGAACAATCTATCCCTCATAATACAAGTGGTGTTGAGCATTCCCTAGGCACACTCTTGGGAAACACTGACATGCTTTTGTAATGGAATTAGCAAATACAAGCTGCGTGAGAGAAGTGAGTGCTTCCTCCAACCCATGCCCTTCAGTAGATCAGATGTTCTCGACAAACTGAAAATCCCAATAAATATTTCTCTCGATGTCAATGTAATAAAAGCGTAAGAGATTAGAACATTTAATTCTTGATTACTAACAGCATGTTATTTGAAGCTTCTTCTGTTTTACAATATCAAGGATAGAATGCTAAATTTTTACTCTGTGAATACTGACTTTAAAATTCCTTACATCTTTCTTTAGTAATTATAATCTTTTCATAATGTGTGTTAGATGACTTTAAACTGGGCAAAAGATTAATTTTTGGTTTAACATGAATGCAAAGGACCATTTGTGCTATTTCTTTTATGACAACTATAAAATTATATAAGTTTTATTGTAGTACTTTCATTCAAATTCATTATAACTTGATTTTGTTATCTCAATCCTTCATCTGTGACTTGCGTCTTGATTTCCTTAAGACACATAGTTGGAGCGAATGAGACCACAGTTACCCATTCATGAATCAGGAATGGCAATCACAATTTACTGATAGTCACAGTTCATTTCACATAACATTCACACGGATTTATTCTGGGTCTAGAAGTACTCTGTTACCATCTGCAGTTTATTTTCATTTCTAATTTCACTAATAATGCCTTTCAACATGTATCAGAAGCATTTCTATTTCTGGGGGAAAAACTCATGGTGCACTTTAGAGAGCAATGGAACAGTGCATAAGGTCAGAAACACATTTCATAGTTAGCTTAGCCCCTGCTAGCAGCAATTATGAAGTGAAAGGAGGTAATTCTGGAGCAGCATGCTGTAAAATTTGTCATTTTTTTTAAAGACAGCTTTCATTTAGTCATATGAACTTCATATATATGTATATATATACACATATATATTTAAACAGCACGATAGGAGTTGTTGAAAGGGCTTGTACTGAACATTTTGACGCTAGTTTAACTGTATGCATTTCATTTGAAAATGCAAAGATTATATTTCTGTAAGAGAAGATATAAAATCAAAATATGAGGCTGATAAGACAGCATCCCTGTACATGGACATCGATGTGGAAAAAACAGAACTGGTCAACCCCCAAATCTGCCCATAAGCCTCCTCTGCTTTTATTCTTTGCTAGATCCTGTGGCTTTCAGAGAAAACTGATGATTAAATGTGTTTACCCAGAGACCTGCAGTGCAAGTGCAGAATCTTGATTTGTTGTCTTAGTTCAGCTGTGAGTCCATGCTGTGTTTTGGGTAAAAGTCAACTTTTTCTTTTGGGTTTTGCTTTCTCCATGCACTAAAGTGCTGATTAGACTAGAGAGCAGTCATGGTGCATCTTCCAGGGTAACAGACACACTTCTCTCTGATTCTCTTTTCCATGTCTTTGTTACTGACCAACTCACTCTCTGATTTTCCTGTTTGACACAGGGCAGGATCTCCATAAAAGGTCATGGAAACTCATTTTAGGAAGAACTGCAAAGATTTCAAAACCTCTTATACCACTATTAGGACATGTCAAAGTAGTTTCCTCCTTCCGTGTTGTGGTAGGGGGCCTACTGGAAGCTCAGTATACTCCTGTAGGCTTGAGATTGTAATAGATTGTATGTACAAACCTGTTTTAACATGTTCAGGCCTTTGGATATTATTCTTCATTTCTTAGTAAGTGTGTAAAACTCTAAGTGTCTTTCAAAAAGGGCTTACTATTTTGTTCCACCAAAGTGATAAAAGTAAAATGCTAGAGTTATATTCATATTAGTGAGTATTTTCTTTTTTATTTTTTTAAAAGAAATCAGAGAAGTCACTTGAGAAATTAGGTTTTGTAAGAGTTTTTATCAAGGAAGCAATCTCTAGAAATATCTTTAGTTAAAAAGACATTCTTTCCCCTATGTTTTCAAAGAAATATTGCAATGTCTTATGGTTGATCTCATCAACTCTGACAAAACACTCGGAACTCTTCCCCCAAAAACATTCAGAGAAATTGCTTTAATAAGTTATGCATACTATTGCAAAAATATTTTAGCTGCACAGATAGTGGAATGATTATATTTTTCACAACTATGAAAATCTCAATTCTTGTCTCAGCACCACAGATATCTAGATGTCAACAGTAGTCGTTATACCCTATTTGACTCCTAGCAGGTTTCAGACTTGTATCTGAAAGTTCAACATCAATAGCATGGCTATACTTAAACAATTTGTTCTACCATTTTCCAGGTGACTCCATCTTTTTAATTAAAGGACTGTTGAGAGTAATTTCAGCATAAGATTATCATATGTCGTAACTAGTGGAGATTAAGAACTATTTGCAGCCATTCAACCAGCCATCAAGGGCATGCCCAAACAAGGAATGTGATACAAGGTTACTACTCATTGTAGATTCCACAGAAAATCAGTGTGGAATAGTATCAAGATAGAGGGAGAAGAGTAACAGAGTAACAATAGTTTTTTTTTTTCCTTTTATTACTACTAAGCTATTAGACTGTATGCACACCAAAATTCATTATGTGAACCTGTCCTGATAGGGCAGAATGAAGACTTTCACTGGTAACAAGAAAGGCTGGCTGAATGACATGGTTTTAGAGGATGCAGTAGGCACATGGGATTAATTAACAGAACCAAACAAGAGGCAGGAAAGAGCTAGATGCCAGCAATCCTAGGGCTGCAAAGGTGCTTCAGTGGCTGACCAAGTATTGCTTAGGGATGTTCAACTAAATAAAACAGTTGAATCTGATGTAGTTTGACACACCTGGAACTCAGCACTTTTTCCTGGGCACTGTATTAAGCTTCAGAATGAGCAAAGTTGAAATGTGGCAAGCAGCCTCGAGTCAGCCCGAAGGAGGAAACAGATTACACCCTCTGAGTTTCATGTGTGGCAGGGAAGAGCTCTGAGTGGTAGGGAATAGTACATTCTATCAAGTTTACAGCTACATTAAAGAGTCTTTAATAATCAAATGCAGACAAGTTCTTAAAAGAAAATATATAACAGGGCCCGGCGCGATAGTGTAGTGGTTAAAGTCCTCATCTTGAACGCACTGGGATTCTATATGGGCACCGGTTCTAATCCCGGCAGCTCTACTTCCCATCCAGCTCCCTGCTTGTGGCCTGGGAAAGCAGTCAAGGACGGTCCAAAGCCTTGGGACCCTGCACCCACATGGGAGACCTGGAAGAGGCTCCTGGCTCCCAGCTCCGGATTGGCACAGCACTGGCTGTTGTGGCCACTTGGTAAGTGAATCAACAGACAGAAGATCTTTCTTTGTCTCTCCTCTCTGCATATCTGCCTTTCCAATAAAAATAAATATATCTTTTTTAAAAAGAGAAGATATATAACAGAACACCACTATTATTTAGATTCAAATAAGATAAACTTTGTCATGCAGTTTGGATTCATTCAGCCTGACATGGCAATAGAATTGTTTTGATAAGAAAAGCCCCCTGATAGGCATACTATATTTAAATTAATTTTTATTTACACAGAGTTCAGGATCAAGACATATTTACTAAATAAAACAGAGGATTATAAAGCAGGGTTTCATTTTTGTTACTGGAAAAGGATGAAAAGGGAATTCTAGAGAGTAAGGGCAAGTTGCAATAAATGAATGTTTTCCCTTCTTTGGGAAAAAGAAAGCAGATTTGCTCTTGTTTTTAGAGAAATCTGAATATGTGAGAACTTCCAAACACCATGTATTGAAATTTGCCTCCTTAAGTAGATGGTGGCTTGGGGAGGTGATTAGGTTACCAAATGGACCTGTGACCTAGGTAGATGATGTGGATTGGATCTGTGCTTTATTCCTATGTCTGTCAGGACACACAGAAGGCACCGCCCGTGAGCGCTGGGCCCTCAGCCTATACGATGTCTGCCAGGAAGCTGATTTTGGACCTCCCAGCCTCTGGAAATGTGAAGAGAGATTCTCACCTTTTATAAGTGAACAGTTCTAAAGTATTTTACTAGAGAAGGCAGACGAGACCAAGCTGATGGATGAATGCAACATAAGAACTTAAGACGTAATGGAAATCTAATTTAAAAAGAAAGGTATACCATGTTTACACTCCCAGACAACATTAATGATAACAGTTCACCTTTCAGTGCAGCAACAAGAAGGGTTTGTTGTGGTATTAAGAGGAACAATTTCATAGAGTGCCCGGAAATACAAATAGCACAGAAGAGTGGCCATTTATGTGTCAGGCAAAGAGAACAACTGATTGAGTGATAACGTATCCAGGCATATGTTTATCCAGAAATATGATTACAATCACTCTTTCTTCAAAAATTGATCTATTTACCGAATGAAGGTTTACTAGTAAAGAAGATGAAACAAACGTGTGATGGCTCTTCCTGTAGCCTAGTGCCATCCCAAGCAGCTTTTTCTACAGTATATGGAGTGTGAATAGATGACAATTCAATGGTATTTAAGACAAAATAAAATCTAAACTGGCGTGTGCTGTTTTTTTGTATGTGCTCTGACCCAAGGGGATCTACGCACAAATTCAGGCTGCTTGTACTTAAGCTACATGATTTCAAGAAGGTCCACCTCTGTATCCGCTTTTCCTCCCCACCAATGGGGAAGTGACATCAATATATCACACTGAGGATTACGATGACATAGTGTCCGATCTGTGATGACTCAGGGAATGTCATCATTCTTAATTGCCTTTTTCACAGAGTAAGCTATAGGAGAGAAGATGGCAAACTGGTATTTTAGGAAAGGCTGAAATGATACAACTAGATCGGAACTTTAAAAGACAATAAGGAACCTGAACTGGTCCGGTGGTAGACAAAGATCTGAACCACTGCCAATACCAATCACTACCAACTACCCATTTGTGCTTGATGCTGCAACTCAAGTGAACTGTGTATTCAATGAAATTCCTTTATTATATTGAGAACTACAGTTCTGAATTTCACGTGTTCAAAATGTCCCTATTTTCTATTTTTTACACCTTTTGTTTGGCTGGTATTGTGTGTGTGTGTGTGTGTGTGTGTGTGTGTGTGTGTGTGTGTGTGTGTGTGTGTGAATACATGCCTGTGTGCAGGGCATGTCTCATAGCCTCACGTACATGCTGACTAGGGTGATGAAGTAAAAGCAGTCACTTTGGTGTCCTTCCCTGAGTAGAACCACAGGACTCAGCTGACATAATTAAAGCTATCAGCTTGAAATGTTCTCCCACAGTGAGTAAATAAGCTCACACAAACGGAGACTTCTGGAAACATCTTGCTAAGACAGTGTGATTATTCTGGAAAAAAGAAACCAATGTCAGTGACCTACAATGACATGTGTTCTGTAAAATCAGAATTTAAGTGAGATCCTCTCTTATTTAACGTAGTTTCTTTTTATTTTAAGATTTATTTTATTTTGATTGGAAAGGTGGATATACAGAGAGAGACAGAGAGGAAGATCTTCCGTCCGATGATTCACTCCCCAAGTGACTGCCACGGCCGATACTATGCCATCCGAAGCCAGGAGCCTCTTCTGGGTCTCCCACGTGGGTGCAGGGTCCCAAAGCTTTGGGCCGTCCTTGACTGCTTTTCCGGGCCACAGGCAGGGAGCTGGAAGGGAAGCAGGGCTGCTGGGATAGAACCGGCACCCATATGGGATCCTGGGCGTGCAAGGCTAGGACCTTAACCACTTGCGCCATCGCGCTGGGCCCATAATGTAGTTTTGAAACTGACATTTTCTTATGATCCTTAGAATTCATGTTTTTCCCTACTTACCAATCAAATGAAATTTTCTATTATTATCTCAAAAAGGAACAATGTTCTGCCTTATATTCCCCTTTCAACCTTATAATTAAAAAACATAAATATGTGGTAATCTCTACCATGTACATTTTGCATTCTTAAACCATTAAGTTAGTTTTGGAGAGTATTGTTTTTAAAGGAACAAAATGATTTACCACTCTTAGGGAAGTGAGTAGAAGAAATTGCTTGGAATAAGCTTACCCTATACATGACAGACTATTTTGAAGTTGCAATTATTTGTCTAAAATAAATAGCTAAACTGTTATTCTGAAATATCTTTAGCTTATGGTCATACCACCTGAACATGTTCGATCTTGTCTGAAATATCTTTAAGTGTCCATCAGGATATTTAGAAGAGTTGATGGTAAAAACATGGAGAGGCAATAGAAACTTATTAGGAAACGGTGCTGAGTTCATTTCTAGTCAAGGATAAAGAAGAAAAACAACAACAAAACCTCTTACATCATTGAGAAAACCTTGAAATTTTTGTATAAAAATCAGCTTTTAATTTAGAGGGTTGCTTTCTATCTTGATCAAGCCAGCATGGAACTGGCTTTGTGTTTTCTGTCTAATCAAAGCGACCTGAGATGAAGGAGGTTAGACAAAGGCTGTAGGGCATGCCAAGAGAAGGGTAAAACCCACAAGTGCCTGGAGCTTTGTATTTCACTGGAATATGCCCTGGCAGAGAGTCGGTGAAAGGCAGTGTGAAATCACCTTACATTTCTACAATTATAATTCTCTCATTATCGCATAAAATTATATCACGTGCCCTGAGGCCAAAGTGTTTTATGTGACACCTAACATTATTATCTTAAAGCATAAAAAGAAGTGCAGATGAGAGAATTACTCAGAAAGACTGCATTTTTGTTTTATTCTCTGTAAGCAGTGATGTGAAAAACGTAAGATTGTGTATGAATAGATAATATAGTATTCCAATATAATATTATCTTATTTTACTATTATAGAATTATGCTATTATATTCAGTCTTAAATATGCATTAAATATTTCACACACATACATATCATATTACATATGCTACATAACTCTCCTATTGTGAGACAATGAGAAAGAAAACACCATTTAGTTGAAATGGATAATCCTGTGGGATTTGTTGAATGAAATGCAATCTTCAGACTCTATAAAGCTAGTGGGAAAGGCAATCCAGCTATAACTGTGCTAAGTAATAATCTCTAGTCTTAGTTTTCTCATCTGCAAAATGGAGACAACATTTAAGGCTGCTTTACACGTGATAACATATTCTAGACATGTGTTATAATTATAGCTCTTAAAACAGTTATTCACTTGTCAAAGTAGCAGAATAATACAAAACTGAATCAACTATCCAGAGGCATATATTTATTAGAAAAATGAGCAGCACCATGTACAGTTCTCACCACTGAGAATGGATTATTAGCCATGTCTTATGCTTCAGTCAAGATCATGTCTTGTATTCCACTCTACAAATTTGAATATATTAGATTTTAGACTAAGTTGAACCAAATGAAATTTGTTCACACAGAATTATAAGAAATTCATTACAGACTTGCTGCACTGAGTAAATAATCCTAAGGTATACTGTAAAACTTGATTTTAATCAAGTGTGTATTCTCTGCACATATTTCCCTCTGCAACATCCATTAAAGATTGTGTTAAACTTTATCAAATTTTTCACTGAAACAGAATCCTTGCTATGTAACATTAATTAGAAGATGTGAATGAAAGCATATATACCTCTTGGTGTCAATATCCTTTATTAAGTATAAAATGAGATCATCATACTTCCAAATTACAGCTGTTGCTCACAGGTTGAATTTTATAGAACCATTTTTTTTTCAATTTTTCCTGTTACATAAGAAAGGCTTTATATTTCAAAGCAAAAGAAGTGCTAACAAAAACATTACTACTGCCAGATATGAGACTTGAATTAGAATGTAGTCATCTCACTATCATAACACATTTATTATTTCTTTTGAGTGGTAATGTCTTTAGCACAACAGGTGATTTTGTTTCACCTACATTCGTGAAAGGTATATGGAATTTTAATTTTCCTTTTTAAACATCATGATGATATATCATGAGGCTGCTTCAAGTCAGAAATCACCATTTTAGGAACATGCAGCATGGGCCTGGCCATTGTCTCCTTTTTTTCAAGAACAAAAACATTATAGAGTCAAACCCCAATTTGAACCTCTGTGAGAAATCTAATACAGAACAGACTTTGAGATTGCCTAACAGTTTATTCTAAATAAACATATACAATAAAATATCTATTTTTAGAGCTGCAATGAGTTTCAACAGTCTTTAATTGTGCTGTCATAAGTGTGAATGAAAAGAGTAGAAAGAAACTTACCAGATGAATCAGAAGCAAAGAAATGTTTGCTATTTTCCAAATTAAATGTTCACATTATCAGTGGGAAAGTAATTAGTGTGAATCACGAATCTATAGTCTGCACAATGCATCAGTGCTGCTTGCTGCTAGTCTCAAAGGCTAGTCCTTACACACGGGCAAAATATGTATATATATGTATATATATATGTCTACATGTACATATATCTATATATACATATTTACATTTATTTATATATATTTAGATTTTTGCCTGAATACAAGAATAACTTCACGTATAATTAGGAATTACTTCCCCTTCTATGTGACTTACTTATTCCTTTTCTTGTGTTTAAAATGTAGAAAAAATAAAATGTGATAACACTCACTGAAACCACTACATAATTAAATATATTGTCAACTTTTATTCCTAAATTTAAGATAGGACCTATTTTACATTCAGGTATAGAATATTTAGCATTTGAAATGTAAATGGTAAACCACCAAGCCAAAACTCCCTTTAGCATGAAGTAATATTTGATAAGCTGGATTATAATTCCTGGGAGGAAAAGAATTGGCCCAAGCCTGCCTCCCTCCTTTGAAGTGACAATATCGATGTAAGCTAGGTCTCCTTATAAATCTCTACTGGTTTTTTTCTGAACAGAATTACCCAGGGAAAGAGTTCATAGCTCACAATGTTTGGCAAGGCTATTCTTTTATATCATTTACTAGTTTATACTTTATTTAAATGGGGAGGAGGATGGATGCATGGAAGGAGGGACAAGGGAGAAAGGGAAAGAGAGACAGATGGACTGTCTAGCTTGGTTCATTCCCCAGTTGGAGACTATTAGCTAGAGATTAGCAAGAGTTGGGTAAGATGGATGCTAGGAGCCATGAAGTGAATTTGAATTTCCCATGTGAATGCTGTGGATCTAATCACTTGGTCATTACCAGCTCCTCTGAGGGTACACGTTAGCAGGAACCTGGAGTGGACATTCAAACCCAGAGCGGACATTCAAACCCAGATACTCTCATATTGAACATGTCGTACCATGTTTCAACAGTTTGCAGGCTGTTCTTCAGGTATGCACTATTTGCAAACATTCCTAGAGTCGACAGAGCTAATGTGGACTCTATTTCAGAATGATATTTAACTGTCTTACAGAAGAGAGGAACCACTTTTCCTGCTAAGATCCAGTTGGGTATTTCTAACATCATTTGTCAGTCACGCAAAATTATCAACATAAAAATTAGCTTTCTCTCCTACAGAGGACATCTAGGACCATGGAGAGCAGAACAAATTGGACAGCCCTCCCAGCCAAGCTCTGACGAGTGGAGACTCTAAGGTGGAGTCAGTCAATGGAACTTGGAAAGCTTCCCTTAACCTTGGAGCAACAAAATCAATAGCATCTCAGAACAATTAGAACTGGTTACACAGTATCCTCAGAACATCAGGGACCCTGGAAAGACATCAGGTGGCAGACTCCATCCCCAGTTACTGATACAGTTGGGCTCCTAGGAGAGGACCTAAACCCTTCTCTTCTTACTTTTCCCACATACTAGGAAGGAAAAAGAATCAGAAAAGGTTGTCTCATCCACTTTCCCCCATTCCTTGACCCTTCCCACTCTAAATCAGTCCTATTCATGGGCATGTATCCTGCTCAACTATGCAAACATCATCAAAAATAAAATAAATTTGTTATGCAAAAAATAGTCTGCTATAGATTTATTGAAATTTGAGTCTTGTCTGCCATCTGCATTCACAGGACCAGAGAAAATGAATTTACAGCCTTCTGTGGTCCACGCACTGGATGTTCTAGGCCCCTGGTGTGGCTACTCAGCTGAGTGAAAACACATCTGTTGAAAAACCTCATATTGCACAGTAGTAATGATTCAATGCTTCCAATTGCCTCTGGTTCATCCTTTGAATGCTTGTAGCCTAGCACAATTAGAGTTATCAACTAAAAAAATGTAGCCATTTTACATTACTGTAAAATTATACTTTTCTATAGAAGTAGATTTTAGCAATTAAACTATGTGACATTCCAGAGAATATATTAGTTCACATAACCAAGTACTTGCCAAAAACACTTGGTATTTCTTTCTACTCAGATTATTTTCTAGGGATTGATGGGACGAACAAAAATACCAACTGTACATTTGAGAGAAACTAGCAGACAACAAGCAAGAAATTATTTTCCTACAATTTGAAAAAGTCCCATTTTTATTTTTGCTGCAATGCAATGAAGTCAACACTGCTCTAACAACCTACATGAGATAGCATCCAATTGACTAGGCCCAGGAGACACCAGCTGCTGCTAACCTCATTAACTGGGGAGTCAAAAATGTTGTCAAATTACACACGCAGAATGGTTTACAGATAAACAGCAGCCATTTGTATCAAAGCAAATTCTCCCTATCAAAATATCTAGCTGTGCTCTGACTAAACACAGACTTCCTATTGATCTTAACTTAAACTCTAAAGCAGACAAAATAAAACCAGATGTCGGAGAAAAGAAGAAATTAAAAAATAGAGGGCATTTTGAATCCTATATGAAAAATATCAAAGCTGACAGTGGTATCATTTCCTTTGAAAAGGAAGATTACTCTATGAGGTACCAAGTACGAGGTAACATATTTAGTCCTTTTGTTCACTGATAAAAGGTAAAAGTACTTCTAAGGATACCGTTTATATCAAACAGATCACTTCAGTTAGAAAAGTTTAGGAGCTGTTTCAGCAACAGAATTAAGTTCCTTTTAGTTATTTTTGTATGTAGCCTGGCACTTGTATTTAATAAAAATTATTTTCTTCACGGAAGAAAATAACCAAGCTAATTTCTGCCATAGCCATATAGCCAAAATACATTATCCTTAGGACGTTTGATGACACTAAGGATTCCAAATCAGCACCAAACAAAATACTATGTTTCCATTAGTCCTGTGGTCCTTTGGCAGTAGCGATTTTGACTCCCAAGGGACATTTCGCCATGTCTAGACACATGATTTAGTACCAGTACTCTGGGGGTGCAACTGACAACAAGTAAGTACATATTGCAGCCGTTCAACAGTTCACAAAGCACAGGAAGGACCCTACAGCTGAGACACCCACAATCCAACTCAGCAGGTACGCTGAACTCAAGCTCTGCTCTAATCTGAATTGAAACAACTTGCTTTTTTTTTGCTTGTTTTTTCTTTTTCTTTCTTTTTTTTACCATTTGATTTTCATTTCAGTTATTTAAAAAAAACATAACTGAGAAGTCTTGAAAAAGATTTGTCTTCTTCATTGGAATATTAGCTCACCACCTACCTTTATTTGCCTTAATTATGTTTCTGCATCTCACACACACATTTCAAATGTTATTTAATGAAAGAATACTCTGTAATGGATGCATTTAAACTATATATTACTCCATATGTAGCTGCCCCACAGCAAGCTCAAATTCCTGGGAATGCCTGGTGTTTCTAGGGATAGAGTATACTTTTTGGTGAAATGTTGCAAGATAACTTTTATCTACTTTGAGATCAAGTGCAATGTAAATGATTTTGCCATATCAGAGCAAGTAGAATCCACAGCCCCCTTACTGCAAAGATTATTGCTAGCTTTCTGAGATCAAAGTGATTGAAATTTGCATTAAATTCATTGTAGAAAGAAAACAAGTCATTTGGAATTAACCAAATGAATGATACTTTTAATTAGAATATTTTAAATGTTTTAAAATCATTTATTTTAATTTCAAATCATTTAAAGATGGAGGTAAACTTTAAATTTTAAAAAATGTACCTATTGAGTATCTTTCAGGAAATTCTGTGTGTCCTAACAAGAAAAAAAATAAAACCAGATAAAAATGGAGACATTTAAAGGATTTTTCTATTTCCTGAAATAGAACAAGTATTCTACCTTACAACATGATTTGAGTGACAATGGAAAACACAGCCAAGAGCTTGAGGATACCAATTAAAAAAAAATTGAAGAGTAACTTATGAAGTTAGTCATGATTTTGTTTGCAAACTCACTGACTTCCAGCAGTTGAATTTTTAAAAAATCTAAATACAATGAAATATTGTTAAATATTGGCCTTCTGTAAATCTAAAAGTGAATGAGATGTGGTCGTTGGGCACTCTTTAAGATGCTGGTTGGAAGGGCCCAACACAGTGGCCTAGAGGCTAAAGTCCTTGCCTTGAACCCGCTGGGATCCCATATGGGTGTCGTTTCTAATCTTGGTATCTCCAGTTCCCATCCAGCTCCCTGCTTGTGGCCTGGGAAAGCAATCTAGGACAGCCCAAAACCTTGGTACCCTGAACCCATGTGGGAGACCTGGAGGAAGTTGTTGGCTCCTGACTTCAGATGGGCGCAGCTCAGGCCACTGCAGCTACTTGGGGAGTAAACCAGTGTATGAAAGATGTTCTTCTCTGTATCTCCTCCTCTCTGTATATCTAACTTTGCAATAAAAATAAATAAATCTTTAAAAAAAAAGATGCTGGTTGGAATGACTGCCACTGGGAGAGTAACAAAATTTAAGGCCTCAAGTTCAGCTTCCTCGAAATCTGCCCCAAAGCAGGCTGCACGTGGTAGTTGGTCACTCATGGGAGAGGCATGGATGGGATACAAGCTCCTGTCTCAGCCCCGGTGTGGATATCCGAGTAGTGAAGCAGCGAGGAGTGAGCTCCATCTGCCTGCCCCCAATCTCTAAGTGTGTGTGTGTGTGTGTGTGTGTGTGTGTGTGACTATCTCTGTCTTTCAAATAAATAAAATCAATGATGGCACATGAGAAATTACCAGAAAAGTTAATCTAAAATATTCCCATCAAGGCAGTGGCTGAGTCAAGTGTAATAAATACACACATTTTACAACGAAGTATAGATGTGATCCCTGCTAATTTATTTAGAACTCTATTAGGAAAAGTTTTTCAAATTAGTTTTTGATTAAAAAAATGTTACTGATGTATCTTTTGTGAATACTCTTGAGAAATGATCAAGTTAAACTTACTCTCTGATTTTTGAGGTTAAAATAAACATCTACTGTTCTTCTAGAACAAAAGAAACAAAATAGATACATCTAATCTCCTTCTTTCTCTTAGCCACCCTCATCTCTTTCCTGTAATGAGAAATGGTCATGTGAGGTTATGAATTCTCTGGTTGCACCAGCTAGGTTGTATTAATATGCAAAAGAACAAAAGAATCCTAGGAACTCCTAGAACCATATGTCTCGAAGTTTTATTGTAATACGTTTGATTATATTTTCTGGTACTAATAGTTCAAGTATTATGTTTTCAACTGTCAAGAGTTTTACTAACAAATAGGAGTTTTGCATCTAGGCAACATAGTTATCTGCCTATATTAGGAAGCAGTAATTTACACAAATTTTACTAAGAAAAATATATTTCTTATGCTAAGAATCTTTCTCTCTCTCTCTCTCTCTCTCTCACACACACACACACACACACACACACACATACACATTTACACATTTACCAAATTTACTCACTTTTCCAATTTCCATAGCTCATTTCCTAAGACTCGCGTCTCAGGATTAGACAGCAGAATCTTCTTTAATTACTTCTTGCCTTATTTCACTCCTCTTTGCAACCTCATCAAATAGAAACACACTTAAGTATACATCAAATTATGTCCAGTATATTGAACTCTGGACAAGTTTGATTTATAACAATGCCAGTGGCAGATACTTATGTTGTATCCAGCATTATTTAAGAATCTAAAGGGGTCATTCTCTTATGCTATGGAATACTTAGCTAAAAATTGTTACAAATACAGCTAAATTGGGTAGCTAGGCATCAGATGGGAAATTTGAAGATAAGAAATTCCGCGTTTCCGGAAAAGTAGTTCACTTAACAGTTTAGGACAATGAAAAATATGTGCTCATCTTGCACAAATAGTAACTGTAAGGTTGGAAATGTCTTTTCAAAGTTTTCTCAATACTGTTCAAAAACCTGTCGCTATGGAGCCATGCATTTCATCCTGTTTTCTCCCCTGCCATCTTTCCCTCTTTGTGAACATTTTCAGTTATTTTTCACTAAAATTTCATTTCTACATCTAGTTGAGTGAGAGAAACATAGAGAAGAGAGAGAGAGAATCTTCCTTTTATCTACTAGTTCACTCTCCAAGCCACTGCAACTCCTAGGGCCTAGGCTAGACGACATCATTAGCTCAGAATTCCTGTGGGGTTTCCCCTATGGTGGCAGGACACACATCCTGCAGCCGACATTGGCTGCATCCCAGAGTCTGCATGAGCAGGAATCTGAGATGCTAAACAGAACAGGAAGCTGAGTCCAGACAGTGGAGAATAAATGATGAACATTGCAGCTGATCTCGCTGCAACACCAGTCACCCCTGAGTTTTTTTTTTGGGGGGGGGTCTAATTCCACACTTTGTCTTCATATTCTCTTTCAAAGTACAAACTAATCCCATATGACACTAGCATTTTTTGGTCTCCAATTCAGTTCATAAATCAGAATGTCTGCCAAGGGCAGAAAAATCTTACTAAAGAATAATGCATTAAGAATAAAAAAGATAAGAAAGACGCAGTTAGAGATTGAGAGTACTGGAATCTAGCTTTCTTTTTTCACTGTTTACATTACAGTTCATGCTATTTCATTTAGAAATTCTTGGTGCAGGCTTAATGAAATCTTTGGGCATGTTATTCTTTCATGTGATTCTTTTTCAGTCCACTCATCATGAAAGTATCATCTCCTTTGCTTCATTTATATTCCTGTTTCAATCAAGTACTAGCTGATTCTGGTCTCTGAATTACCTCATTTGAGAACAGGAAGGATATAATCAAGCTAAAGGATCGGTGCACTTCTTTTCCCAGACTTCTTAAAAGCCTAAATAAATCCCTGTGGTCAGCTACCTCTAAGCCGCTAACAGGAAACAAACAGCACGCACATCTGACTCCTATAAAGCCACATCTATGGCTCAAACACTTGCCTTTTTATGTTCTAGAATACTCTGATACTTCCACTTTTTTTTTTTCAGTTTTGGGGGAGGGTTAACATACTGCATTTTGCATAACAGTCCATCTGTAGCAGTTCCACACCCCTGCAGGTTTCCAAACTGCTCTAGAGATAAAGATGTCACTGCAACCCATTGAAACCTTTGTGGGACCTTAATGAGTTCAGAGGATGATGGCATCATTAAGACAGCCAAGAATTCAAAAAAGCAGCATGTTGTAAATTAAGAGTGCAGATTCAAAAGGTGACTGGTGCAGATGGGGTGGGGGGCAAAAAGCAAGCTCTTTTGGGATGCTGTAAGGAAGACGAATTTACTGGACAAATGTGGCACATGGACGTCCAGAAGTGAGACAACAGCAAGAAATTTTAGACAACATGCGTACATTTGTCTTCCTTGCAAATGGAATGATGACTCTCCAAGTCTTATTACGCCAAAAGAATGCAAGTCTGTATGTGTAGTTTTTTCACCTCAGGGACCAATCTAACTGTAGGAATTAATTAATTGAAATTTCAAGTGTTTCCTAATTTCACTGTGGAAAAAAAAATATTAGGAAGTATTTCCTTACCCATTCTTGAACTGATTAATCTATCCAATTTGTTTTCATTTCCTTTAAAAATTATTTTTCACTCATTTTGTTTTATTGGGAACGAACTCAGCATGTTCTCTACCCAAACAGTGTCAACACTGTTGAGTACAGAGAGAAACGACGGGACTTTGTCTAGAGAAGGTATTTGTGTTCTAGGCAACCCTGCTGCCTACAGTGGACAAAGTACTGACTCTGTTTGGTGGGAATGGTAATGGAAAAAGAAAAAGAAAGTTTTAAAGAGTATTTTAACGTGTTGGCATTGCGTTGTCATGCGTTAAGCTTCCTCTTGCGATGCTGCCATTCTATATTCAGAGCACCAGCTCCAGTCCTGGCTATTCTTCTGTTCCAGCTCTCTGCTAATGCACCTGGGAAAGCAGTGAAGAATGGTTCAAGTGCTTGGATCACTGGCACCCACACGGTAGACTAGCAAGTGAATTCTAGCTTCCTGGCTTCCACCTGGCCCAGTCCGAAGTGTTTCAGCCTTGTAAAGAATGAATCAAAGGATGGAATATCTATGTCTCTGTCTCTTTCCCTTTCTTTCTGTTACTCTGCCTTCAAATACATAAAGGAAGACAGGAAACTCTTCATTCAGAACAAATGATCATTTCTCCCATCAATAAGCTGTTTAGGGTTCTTGCCAAACTTTCTGTGCTTGTGTTTTTCAGCTGTAAAGTGTGAGGAGTCACAATGGCCTGTAGGGCAGGAGCGATGAAGAGTCCCTGAGGAAAGAGGAAAAAAGAGGTGCCTGCCAGGCATGAGAGCTATGCACAAAAAGAGTCGTAGCACCCTTGCCTCTTGGCAGCAAAGAATAGACAGCAAAGATGAAACGCAGCTTACCGGTGCCTTTGGCAATCGACATATGATCTCTGTGTCCCAAACTTAAATTCAGATCATCCACCATCAAAGGTACCTGCTTTTATTTCTTATTAATCAGGGCTATAATTCTCTCCCAACATACAAACAACACAGAACACAGCTAAAGCTGCAGAATTCAACTCTTCTTTTTATACAGATATATTCACAAGCTTTAATGAAGTCCTTCTAACACTTAGGTTTGAACCATATTTTCACAAGTAATGACCAGTACACATGCACCCAGGTGGATGCTCACGCATTGTGACAGTTGGTTGATAACTGTATTTTTCTTGAGTAAGAATGATGTGGGCACTATTTCCTCTGAATGTGTTTACTCACAGTGGTAAATCCCTCAGTGATGTGACCTTTATATTCAACGTTTAAAAGGCTTAACAATACTTTCCCCCAGCAGCTTAGAGTCAGAGATAATTCTTTCCCAGGAGAAAATAAAATTAAAATGTTGCCACGCTTGCTGGAGAAGAGAAGGTAACGATAATGACAGCAATGATAGGCAAAATAATTATGCTAATTGTTTATTTGTTTGCAAAGGAAAGGATTCAACATTTATCACATTCAATCATAGCCTAATAGTATCATTTTCATACCTGTAGCTTCATCAGAAATAGGACTATGCAGTCTCAAGTGAGAAACAACCTTGCACAAATATAATGAACTAGCTGGATGCATTCATTCACTTTTAACTCTAAAAAAGAGCACTTCGGTTTGGAAAAAATACCCTTGAAATATATTTATTTGTCCCTTGCAAATTGCTAAGCACATGCACACACACACATCACACACGTGCACATACAAACATCAGGTATTATTCTTTGTCTGGTCAAGGACTGACTTCACAGTTCCCATGGCAACCTAGTTTGCTCAGTGCTCTCTTTCAGCAGCTGGTGATTACACTTTGAATTTTATTTGCATTCATGATTAAGGAGGAGTATAAAAGACTGAGGCAATTTTAAAAAAAAGCAATAAGCGGATAAAAGATATTTCAATCAACGATTCTCTCTAGCTTTAATTAAAAATAAAAGAATAATAGGAGAGACCAAGCTTTCAGAAACTTTTATTTAATGGTTGACTGGGTGTTGCCAACATATTAAATGAAGATGCCACTGCTGTCCTGAACTTCTGCAATTTGCAAGGTTGTGCTCTATTAGTTACCAAAATCTTGTAGACAGCTTTTGTCCCCCAGTAATGGTCACTCAGCTTTCAGGAAATAATACATGCATATTACTAGGATTGGATTAGGATGGAATAACTTAAAATAATCAGTGCAGTATAATGTGTTCAAATCATGCAATGCGTTTTCTGAAAAGATGCTCTTTGATAGGAGATCCTCTCTCCTTGGCATTTTTAGGTTTATAGGAATCGTCACATAGGAACAGAAAGGACAGAAATGATCAATGATCAGCAGAGCACAAACAAAAAGACAAGAATGTGTGGAAATATGGAATTTTACCAAGTAATGCTGCACAGTTTAGCAATACTGCTTATGGGCCTGTATGTGTCCATATGCTTTACTAGTTATGAAAATACTAAAACATTAAGATACAAAAATATCATCAATGAGCAAAATTATTGGAAGGAAATATTACACTATTTATAAATCAGAAAAAATTTTCAATTTCAAGTGTTCCCTTGATATATTTCCAAGAAAATAAATATGTTCTGTAAAAGGGTAATGAATACATATTTAATAATCTAATTCTGGTGGAGACTTGCACCTTTGGACAAATGTTAGGGCTTAAGGGCTATACTGATGCTCTAATACTGTTTACAAAATATTTTTAAATTCACATTTGATACTTTTATACTAAGGAAGTTCAAATAAATGATACACTATTGATGAAATAACAAGGGACATGAATGATCCAAATAAACTATATAAAAAAATGTGGTAATATTTCATTATTTTCAATAGAACCAAATCTTCATGGATACATCCTTTAAAATGGATATTTAATTATATTTATGACAAATATAAGTCTTTTTGCTTTTTAAAGCATTCACAATGTTTGAAATTTATTTGTGCAATCTATTTGAAAGTGAAACATAGCAAGAAAGTAAGAGAAAGACAAAGAAGATAGAGAGAGATGGAGGAGGGGGATAGAGGAGGGGGATGGAGGAGGGAGATGGAGGAGGGGGATGGAGGAGGGGGATGGAGGAGGGGGATGGAGGAGGGAGATGGAGGAGGGGGATGGAGGAGGGAGATGGAGGAGGGGGACGGAGGAGGGAGACGGAGGAGGGGGATGGAGGAGGGAGATGGAGGAGGGGGATGGAGGAGGGGGATGGAGGAGGGGGATGGAGGAAGGGGATGGAGGAGAGGGAGATGGAGGAAGGGGATGGAGGAGAGGGAGATGGAGGAAGGGGATGGAGGAGGGAGACGGAGGAGGGGGATGCAGGAGGGAGATGGAGGAAGGGGATGGAGGAGGGAGATGGAGGAGGGGGATGGAGGAGAGGGATGGAGGAGGGAGATGGAGGAGGGGGATGGAGGAGGGAGATGGAGGAGGGAGATGGAGGAGGGGGATTGAGGAGGGAGATGGAGGAGGGGGATGGAGGAGGGGGATGCAGGAGGGAGATGGAGGAAGGGGATGGAGGAGGGAGATGGAGGAGGGGGATGGAGGAGGGGGATGGAGGAGGGGGATGGAGGAAGGAGATGGAGGAGGGGGATGGAGGAGGGAGATGGAGGAAGGGGATGCAGGAGGGAGATGGAGGAAGGGGATGGAGGAGGGGGATGGAGGAGGGGGATGGAGGAGGGGGATGGAGGAGGGGGATGGAGGAGGAGGATGGAGGAGGGGGATGTAGGAGGGAGATGGAGGAGGGGGATGGAGGAGGGAGATGGAGGAGGGGGATGGAGGAGGGGGATGGAGGAGGGGGATGGAGGAGGGGGATGGAGGTGGGGGATGGAGGAGGGGGATGGAGGAGGGAGATGGAGGAGGGGGATGGAGGAGGGAGATGGAGGAGGGAGGGAGGAGAAGAGGAAAAGAAAGGAACCCTACACCTGCTCTGAACTCCTCAAATGTCGGTAAATAGTAGGGCTAATGTGGTCACAGTTACCAGTAACTCCATCCGGGTCGCCCACAGGAATGGCAGGGACTCAACCATTTAAACCATAACCTCTGTTTCCCAGAGTACATACTGAGAGAAAGCTGCAAATAGAAGTGGGTACACCCCCAAGAAACGACATTCAGGTGTCCCCAGTGGCTCTTCACTGATATAAAAAAAAATGCCGACTTCCACATTTCTGTATACCCAAGTACAGCAAATGGTATAAATTACGAAACTGAACTATTCATGGTGTATTTTGAAATTTCTTGTATCAGTCAGTTTTGCACATTAAGGAAATATAACTGGCTGTCAAATAGCCATTTTAAATTCTCTAGTATTTTGGTACAGATTTTTAAAAACAATTCTCTGTAATTGTTGTGGGAAGTCTTTACTCTTACTGTTTTAAGAGGTGTTGTCCTCAGAGACCACTCGCCAGAGGACTGTGTTCTGTCTTAGAACACTCCAGACAGTGGTCACCAAGGAGATGGTCACCACTTTGTCATCCCAGGGGATATTGTTTTTCACAAACTTTACATTTTCCTTCTGTAGCTGTATTTAAATACAATCATGCTGTAGAAAAGCAGATGGTAAGGCTTGTCTGGGACACACTCTGACACCTTTCTCTGTAAGAAAAGGGGAAGCCATTGACCAGTGTTGTAGCACAGGGTGCTACAAAGCTGTTGGCGTTACTGCTTTCATATCACGTACAGGGCATGAGTTCAAGTCTCACCTGCTACCTTTTGGATCCAGCTCCTTAACAATGTGTCTGAGAAAGCAGGGGATGTTGCCTCAAGTATTTGAGTTATAGCCACCCTAGTGGGAGACCCAGATTGAATTTCGATTCTGCCTGGTCAAGCCCTATTATCCATTGCAATAATCTGAGGAGTGAAGTAGCAGATGGGAGCTCTTCTCTCTTTCCTTCCTGTCTCTGTTCTCTGTCACTCTGCCTTTCATATAAATCAATAAGTGAAGCTTAAAAAAAAAAAGATAAAAGAATCAGAGCCGAAGATTTTCTCAAGTTAACTTCAAGGGTTTGCTTTCTTTTTGTCCCACATTGGTATAACATGTAAGTTATCATTCCAGTATCCATCTGAGCTGAAAAGATTTATAAAAAGTGGGCCAGAAAATTTTCTGTGGCTTTACTTTCACATACATCATTTCTTTATGGGAAGAAGAGTAGTAGGGAGGGGCGTTTCTGAAAGAAAACGATCGTTCACTTTTCAGTGTTATGTGAGACAATTGTGATTTCTGGAAGACCACGGCTTACCATTCATGGGTATTTGTTTAAGAGATGGCAGAGTGGGAGCCAGGTACCTGAGAAGGGTTCCCTCAAGGCAGACAAGCAGACACCCTGAAATACACAGGAAAACTAAACACACCACAGAAACCTAGTCATGCTGCACGGCAGAAAGTGCTGAGCACGAGAGGAAAGACAGAAAGTTCTTGCATGCTCCTGAAATGATGATAAGTGCTCCCAGTAGGAGCCAAAAATTCAGACTAATAGGGGCTGGCTGGCACCCAGATGCTGAATCCTGACATGGGCTTCTGGCCATCTGGCAACGGGTGCAGGGGACAACTGAAAAACTGCCACAGGGCACCATCATCCGGAGTGGGTCTCCTGACATGTTCAGCAGGGACCCTTTACTGGAAAACTCAAATTGCTTAACCTTTAGCCTAAGTGTCATCAACATTAGTATTCTTGACTTCCACCTGGAAGGGTTTCTCCATTCCTCTCCTTGGGGTTGCTCCATACCAGAACCTCTGCCAGGAACAGAATCAAAGCATAATCTTTGATCTGAGTCTTATTTGCTCCTTAGCTTTTTGTAAAGCACTGAGTAATTTGGGGCGAAATTAGGAATTAGGAATCTAGGATATGGTATGCCTTATGAATCACAATATTATAAGAAGGTGTGCCTTGTATTAGAAATCAATAGAAAGGTCATTTCCCCTGCACTCATATTAATAATATCACATTTGGCTATATGGTAAGAAGTGAATGCTTTCTCATTTAACACTCAAAGCTGTTAAATATTTCAAACTGATAAACATTATTACTATAGTAAAATTTATTAACTCTATACAAACGTATTATACTTGCCTGATATAGGTTACGATAATTTGACTGTTTTTGAGATATGTGTATGTAAGGCAGGTTTAGGTTTAGTGACTTGTTTCCACTAGTAACATTGGTTTTTATAAGCTCACAGTAAAATGAAAGAAATCAAAAAAGCACTATAGTCTAGGTATAATAAAATTCAAAAAGTTTAAGAAAAGGGTACTTCAAAAAGTTTAAGACAAAAAAATAAAATAGAATTAAATGATCATGAGCTTTGGTGAAAAACATTTTTGAAATTCATACATAGTTTGTCCATAATATGTATTTTTAAAGTATCTTCATACATGAACAGCCATGTATATTTTCTTTTTTTTAAAGATTTATTTTATTTTGATTGGAAAGGCAGATATACAGAGAGGAGAGACAGAAAGGAAGATCTTCTGTCCCATGATTCACTCCCCAAGTGAGCGCAACGGCCGCTGCTATGCTGGTCCAAAGCCAGGAGCCTCTTCCGGGTCTCCCACGCGGGTGCAGGGTCCCAAAGCTTTGGGCTGTCCTCGACTGCTTTCCTGGGCCACAGGCAGGGAGCTGGAAGGGAAGCGGGACTGCCGGGATTAGAACCGGCGCCCATATGGGATCCTGGGCGTGCAAGGTGAGGACCTTAACCACTGCGCCATCGTGCCAGGCCCTATTTTCTTTTTTTAAATAAACTTTTCAGAATAGCTTTGTATTTACAGAAAAACTAAGATGTTTGCAGAGTTCCCTTATATTTCACCATCTGTTTCTTCTATTAGTGCTATCTTACATCAGCTTGATATTTGTTTTATAACTGATGAGCCACTATTGATTTATTGTTATTTAAAGTCCATGGGTTATTGACTCCACCCAAGTGTTCGTGCTTAATGTTCTATTTCTGGGACAGGATCTCAGCCTGCAATGCCTCCTTTAGTTAGCAATTGTGTCTCCTCATGGACCTCTTAGATGGAGCAGTTTGGCAGCTATTTCTGCATTTTGGTAACTTTGACAATGCTGTGGCGGACTGCTTAGGTACTGTGTTTCGCACTACCCATATTAGATGGGTGATTCTCTTGTGATTATTCTTGATAGCTCTTGCGGAGTGAACACATGAAAGAACTCAGCCTGTTATTCTCCCTCTGTTTCTGTGCCTTTGAAACAAACGAAAATAACAAAAAAGAAAATGATGTTAGTTGAAAAGATCGGCTTGGGACGATGGGAAGGACATGGACAGTTTCAGTTGGGCTGCTCTTTCTTCTTATTGGAATATTTATTTATCTACTTGAAAAACAGGATAAGAGAATGAGACAAAGTGACAGAGATTGTGTGTATGCTAATTTGCTCTCCAAATACCTCCAACAGCAAGGACAGGATATGCCAGGAGCAAGAAACTCTATTAGTCTCCCTTGGGGGTGATACTGTGGGTTGTGTTTATTAGCAAGAAGCTGTATTGGAAGTGGAGAAGGCAGAATTGGAGGTGCCCCTCAGAGCATGTGTGCTTCTCAAGTTTCAGCTGGTGCTGTATAGTGCACATCCTAAGTGAACTGCTTTTATTGGTAAATACTCTGATTCAATATTGATAAAGGATAATTAAATATTGATAAAGGGCCAGCACAGCACATGGAAGGCTCATCTTCTGCCTGTTGTGCTGGCATGCCATGCAGGTGACAGTTTGTGTCCCAGCTGCTCCATTTCTTATTCATCTTTTTGATTATGTACTGAGAAAACTACAAAAGATGGCTAACGTCCTTGTGTCTTTGTATACGCTTGGGAGATCCAGAAGAATCTCCTGACTCTCAGCATCACCTCAACTCAACTCTGGTCATTGCAGACATTTAGGGAATTAGTTAAGGGGTGAAAGACCTGGCCCTCTGTCTCTCCTTCTCTCTCTCTGTCAAATGTGCCTTTAAAAAATTTTGAACTATCTAATTACCAGAATATTATTTCAGGCACTTAAAATTCACAATTTACGAATTTGCTTTCACAATTATTAAAATGAATCCTTGTAAACAGACTAAGATTGTATTGCATGGCAGCTAAGATGGTAATCAGGATCTCATGTATTAAAATTACTTCAGCATTCATTTTTTTTTATGCTGGAATTATTCTCTGCTTTTCTCACTCAAACTGCCCTGTAGGCAAAAGAACAATGTGAATGTTCAAAGAAATTCACCAGAGAACCTTGGCATTTTTATTACAAAAGCAAGATGCCTGAAGAATGAGTGACAAAGATTGGTCAGGGTTTAAACTTGTAAGCAATGTAATACCAGGAAGTAAAGAGCGAGAGGAACAAGTATGAAACTGTGCTTATTCGGGGAGCACTTGGCAGTTGCAGGAAAATGTGATCTGCTTATATGGAGTTCATGACAATGATTGCTTATTGCATAGGTCCAAATACAGAACAAGCATGCCTTTTCTACTTATTACTTTACTACCTTAGAGTCTATAAGACTCCCAAGCATCCTGTATGTAACTGTATCTCTGCTTGTTAATTTTTAATTGATTAAAGTGTCTTAGCTTAAGAAATATGTACCTATGGCATAGAGTTAATTTAAATGGCATTGATTTCTTCAGAATGTTTATATAAACACAAGCACAGAGTGTAAAGATAAAAATGAAAATAAAAGGTACAAAATGAAAATTTCTGATTTTATATTGAGAAGTATTCCATTCTGTATAACTGGAGTAAGAAACCATAGAGACCCTTGAGAGTTCATAGTTACTATCTAGAAGATTACAAGGGCCATGTGAGAGCTGTCCCAGGGCATGGACTAGGTGTGGCTGGGCTGTAACACCCAACAGTAGGAACCAGAGTGGGTGTGGGCCAGTTGGGCAAGGCCACTGTTCCTGCCAAGACAGGAGGCGAACTAAGTCAGCTGGGGCCTAGTATCCACTGGTATGCGGAAGATTTTCCACTGGGAGGGGACCCAATAGAAGAACTTGGGCAACTTTGTCAGGGCACAGTCCCTGAAGGTAAGTGCAAGACCCCAGGCAGCCCAGACCCACCATACATGTGGGTCAGGTCTGGGGGTGAGACAGGTTGGGCTACTTCATAACACTCAGTGGAGATCTGAGAATCAGGATGGGATGCAGGACAGGCTGGGTCAGGTCGCATCACCAGACAGTTCACATTATGGCCAGGACTGAGGCTGATGCTCCAGGTTGGGAAACAGCTCCAGCAAGCTCAAGCTGTAACGGGGGCAGACTGGGCCAGGCTACAGCACCCACCAGTAAATGCTGAGGTGAGGAATGCCATGACGAACTAGTCCTCAGCACCAACCAGCACATGTGAGACCAGGGGGTGGCGGTGTGAGGAGAAGGCAAGAGAGCTGGTAGAGGAGTAGTGGGGGATCCCCTACAGGGCCACTGCTTTTGTGATGATCATGAGAGCTGGGACTGGGGACAGAACAGGCTGGGCAGGCCTACAACACTGTAGCCTACATTTGAACTGGGTTAGGGGGAGAGCCAAGCTGGGATAAATGACCTTATCCACTGGTGCATGCATGAACCAGAGTCAGAGCAGGCAGGTTGGGCTTTGCCACAGCATCAGCTGGCAAGTGCTAGGACTGGGAGCAAATCCAATCGAACTAGACCAGAGAACCATCTGGAAAGTGCAAGATCTGGGGTAGGAAGTAGGTACAATAGGGAGGCTGTGGTCACCTCTCTGATGGGCTACAACTCCCACTGGTGAGCAAGGAGGCATGACTGGCTGGAAAGTGGAGTCAGTTGGGTCAAGCTAGGCTTCAACGCCCAATGAAGCACATGAGATCTGAGTGGGATGTAGATAAGATGGGACCAGACACTCCACATGCTAGCAAGCACAGGAACTACAGCTGGGGAGACCCTAATGGGTGTTACTAGCATGTCACTCTGACTGTTGCAGCTTCCTTTAGTGTACATGAGGGCTGAATGTGTGGCAGGCAGAAAAAGGAGGGCAGAACCATTCATTGCTTTGCAGAGGAAGCAAGGCAGAATAAATTGATCAATTACCCCAGCAAAGCTTGACAGCAAATTTCTGGGTAAATGGAGACTCTATAAGGTGGACTATGTCAGCTATTTGACCTTGGAGGGATTTCTTCATTCTTGGAGCAGCAAGATTGACAGCATTTCCGAACTATCAAAACCGTTTGAGCAGAACCCACAGAACATGCTCCACAATGGGGACCCTGGGAGGCCTTCAGGTTACCATTCCCTAACCATGAGCACTGAGGTAGTTGGCAGGCTGGGTGTGGGGTTTTCCCCCTTGTATTATCTCCCTCCCCCAGATACAGGGAGCAGAAAAAGAAAATTTGTAAACAACAGCTTACCTACTTTCTCCTGCTTCTCGATTCTTCCAGCCTGATCAACTATGTAAACATCATGGAAAATAAAATAAATTAAAAAAAAAGTGGCAAATAAAAAAAAAAGATTACCAGGGCAACGTGTAGAAAAGAAATAGAATTTATAAGGTGTTGTGATACAATTAATTTGGGACAAACCATATAGATATCTCAGGAGCAGGTGTGCCATATGCCAAGTCGCATTAGAAGCAAAATGAATTAAGATAAAGAGATTGAGAAGGAATATTGATAAAGGCCAACTAGACCCATGTATGGAATATGATAGTAGTTTTATTTGTTTCTTGTATCTGTGGGAACTGAGTGTCCTATATTTATGATAGATACCTATAAATAATAATGGAATTAGATATTGTTAGCATATGGACTGGAATCTTCATCTCATATGCTATGCCTTATAAATGGCAAAATTAAAGAAAAAATAACTATTACACTATATTCATGACCTACAGAAAAAAATGTAACAGGGGAAACTGGATGTAACACATACAGTTTCTCAATAATTATAACACGAGAAAGCATATTTGCTTAAATTATTAGTCATTTTCTCTCCATTCATTAGTATTTCTTTAATTAAAATTCGTTTCTGAGTGGCCTAAAGACTTATAACATAATTGGTACCTGAAAGGCTATTATGGTGTGTCTTCTTTATATTTTGTAGTTTGCAAATTCAAAATTTCCATGACACTAATGACATCTTGCAGGGATCATAAATGTGCCAGAGCATGCATGAGGCTGACATGATCTTTTTTAGGCTATTAGGTTATGCTTGAACACATGTGAACCACCACTAATACATCTTATAAAAATTCTGCCTTCATTAATACACCTTATAAAAATTCCAGTGACTCTGAGAAAACCAGAAACAATGTGTTAATCAAACAGGATAATTAAAGATGGTTCAGCAGCAATGATAATAGCATCTCCCATTTTTCTTTGAATTTTTCCATAATAGAAATGATGCAAAATGAATCTTATTTTAGGATCATCACAGATCAGCTTAAACCCTTAAACTCTACAATACCTATTTTCTTTATTTGTTAAAAGAATTTTTTTCGTATTATTGAATGAAGTCTTGACAAAGACCCTTTCCAAACCTAACGGATAATGATGACTTCTGATCTCTTTGTTGAGAAAAGTAATGGTTTTAATCCAAAGGATTTTTAACTTACCTACAACTTGCTTTCTCAAATGATATTCAAAGACATATGGATATGCTAAGTTTTTATTCTTGAAGATTGTGCAAAGTTAAGAGATGAACTAAAGAGGCCAAGTTCAGATGCTTTACATAAAATCTACAAAGCTTTCTCAGCATCAAAACAAATGGCTTGCTTTGGGATGTAAATCATAAGGACAGGGGCTTGTTAAAATAAAGAAATACCTCTTCATTTTTTGAAGATTTAAACAACTTTGGAAATTAAGACAAACACCCTTCTCATACTGTCACTTTCTTCGTTAATATTTCACATACGTGTTTCTTCTCTGATAAGCTAGCACTTACTAAAGATACTAGTCTTTTTCATCTTTTCACACACCTATGGTACACAGATTCCAATTAAGTGTCTGGTCTTTTATCACATCTCATTTTAAAATTAATCTTTAAGAAAGAACCCCATGGTCTTTCATGTGAGCTTTTTCAGTGTTCTGTGCAGTTAGTATTATCTCCCACTCCTTAAAGATGTGCACGCTTCTTTTAGAGAGGGTTCCATAGAGTTGTTGGCTACCCTGTTGGCTGACATGCTTGATATTTGCATCTTCTTTGTGTTTTTCTGTCTGCCCTATGAACTATCAGCTTATTAAGGGCAGGGACTGTGGCTTTTAATGCATATGTTAACTGCACATAACACAGGAGAGAAATACAACAAGTAAATACCGAATTTTTAAAACTCTGGAAATCATAAACTGCAATTAGAGTTCTGGATGATCTTAGTGTTTGTCAACAAACACCAGTTCTAATTTTGCGATTACTCTAAATAAATTTGGCATGAAAGAAGCTCTGCTGGGATGGATATTTATTACTATCTGTAATCAGATGGTCAGAACTATTGTTTCTTTGCTCAGTCCTCCGAAACTTGTTCGTTCTAATTAGCTGCTAAGAACAGATCCTCATTATCCCACAACTACATATTTGCAAGAGAAGGTCAGGATGATTTCTTCGCTGCCTCTGTGCTCTTTCTCCAAAAGTGGATGCTTGGTTTAACATCTGGCTTAATCTACGGACAAATGTGAAAAGAATTATGCTATGATCTTTTTTTGTGGGAAAATACTAATGTTTGTTTATACAGGAGCTTTTTGCACTAAAACTGCTTCTTGGACGGTAATTTTCCCTTTATACAGAAATGCCCTGTACTTATCACAAGGTTGCTTCTAGGTAAGATCAGCTAGCTGAAAATAGTGCAGGTGGAGAACTAATGTCTAATGGCCACACAATGGTAACTCAGCAACACAGGGCACTGTAGCGGGCCAGCTGTGTACCTCATGATTGTAGGGTTAAGAGCTACACTGCACTGCGGCTTCCCAGATTCACGGAAGTAGTGGACTGCATATTGCAACCTGAAACACAGCTTCTATCAAATGTAATTGTGTATGAGACACTGTGAAGAAGGAAAACTTGCAAATTCAACCATCATAAATCAGGAACCAACTGTACCAATGTGCGCCTCTTCCTTGTGACAAAATCATATGAAACACTACAATCAACTTCATGGTCAAAAATACATCATATTTTGCTAAGAAAATGATTATATATAAACATATGATTTTATATATGTATAATGATTATACATACATATGTATTTATCTGATAAAATTTGAGTTAGTGAACTTATCTTTCCCCAAAAAAGTATAAAAAAGATTCATGAAAAAGTAAGAAATAGCCATAAGCACAAATAATTTCATATATTAGTTATAATAGTTATGGAAATAGTTATGAGCCCAAATATTTCCACCTAAGCTCTCATTTTGAAGAAACAGAGATCCTTGTCTGTCTCTTACCTTTTACTTACTGTTTATATTCTTAATTTGTCTTAAATGCTCATTTTTACATATAATTGAGTGCATTATTAAACCTGATATAATTAAACATTGCTTCAGTTGTTGAATATATGTTCAAATTGAAATCAGAAGTATCTCAAAACTTTATAAACACTAACATTTTTAACTTCTATTATTTTGGCCATAGAACATATCTAATTTCTTTTACTGTAATTCTATTTCAACAGAAACAATTTCAGGTTTTAATTAAAAAGCCATCCTATAAATGGATGGCAAAGTTACATATAGGATATTTTAGCAAATAACATATGTGGTTTCTCCCACGTCCTATTATCTAATTACACAGAAAAACTAAGGTCAAATCTTAACACATCAGAATAATCGATAATTAAAATATCCACTTTGATAGTTTATTATTGGAAATATAAATATTATTTTTTCATGAATTTTAAGAACAAAAGCAGTTTTAAGAAAAAATGTGGTAGCACACTCTGATACATCCATATTGCCATCATTCAAAACATGCCTTAGTTATTGTATGTTTACGTGGCAGATGACATAGGGAAGACCAATGGACAAGTCTCCTTACACGAATCAAACTAGGAATCAATCAATTAATTGGCAAATTACATCAGCAATCTATAAAGTCAACTTCTAGAAACAGAGGGCTCTGAAATTAGCAACATTCAACCATAATTAATGGTATTACCATGTACCCAGAAGAAACATGTCACTCAAAAGAGAACTTTCACAAGCTGAAACACATAGTTAAGGAGGAGAATCATGATTTTTAAGAAAAGTCCAAAGCCTATGCAATACCTTATGAGTTCGTAAGTGATCCATTGTCAGTATGCTAACAAAATCAGATATTTTATTTTGATTAAAATGGATTGAAGCTACCAAATTTAATTTCCTTTACTAATATAATATTCAATAACTTGAATATTGCAAATTGTCCATTATTTTGAACCTTAAATTTTAATGTGTACACCAGTTTTTTTCTTAACTTTACAATCTCTGACCTTACATTACCCCCACATTGCATGATAAATATATATATAAATATTTATCACATTTTACAATTTGTTTATTTGCAAGGCAGAGTAATGGGGTTGAGTGAAGAGCATATTTTTGATATGTTGCTGCATTCCACAAATCACTGCAATGACGAGGTCTGGGATGAGCCTAAGCCAGGGACCTACAACTTCACCCAGGTCTCCCAAGTGGAAGGCAGAAACCAAAGTATTCAGGAAATTGTCTAATGCCTTCTTCAGTGCATTAGATGGAAGCTAGAAGGAAAGTGGAGCAGTCAGGACTAGAATTGACTCTCAGCTAAGGGATGCCATCACGACAAGCAACATAACCTGCTACAAAATATTATCCCTCAAAGAGTTTTATATATTTTATATGATCTTTCACAATTTTCCTAAACTACTGATAATCACTGATGGAAACACTAAAATTATTAAATTATAATTTGAAATAGGATAAATAATAATATCAAACATATAGCCATTTGCAATTACAACAACTCATAAAGTCACTTAGAATTTCTTAAGAAATATATCTTGGAAGTTTTGTTGTGGAAATACAGAAATGGATTCATTGAAAAAGGAAAAGATGCAAAATGTGTAAGTTATTGTAGATAATCAGGATAGAACTGCAATTACATCAGTTAGGTGAGTTTGGTCCTTCTAATGTGAACTTTACCCCCTTCATTATCTGGGAGTGGACAATAAAACAAACAGGAAAGCAGTGCTACCTCTGAGAGACACTTCTCAGAGTCAGAATTTCACTAAACTTTAAGACAAATGTTTCAAGTCTCACCAAACTTATTCCATTCCAAATGCCTTGTATTTTTCAGTCACTGATTTTCTCATTAGTGTATTTTCCCCTTGAAGCCCATCTAACTTATATGGAAAATATTTGTGAATAAACTTATTTTGTTCATTCATAAATCATTCCCGCTTTGATAACACAGCAATGAAATTAGAGAGTTAGTAAAAACTTCAGACATCTTCAAATTCTATCTTTGTGGGAAACAGGGATGGTATGTGGCAGGGGAATCTAGTGTTCTGTGAATACTATGTAAATAATGAACTTCAAATTAAGACAAAAAGCTTCCTTTAAGCCCTCTCTATTTTTTAAACCAATGTGCTTTAAAACTAAAAAATGTTCAACATTTGTTTAATAACCGGAAGATTTATAAAACTTCAGATCAATAATCAGAATAGTTCTTTGTGCCCTCCATACTTTGAATTCTTGACTCATTGCTACCTTTTGTTAACTAAATGGGCATAGTCCATTTAATGTTACCCAGTGTTTCACTAAAACAAAGGAGAATCACTTATTTATATATGCAGCATTAGAACTAAATTATGACTACACTGGAATAACCATAGCCTAAAAACATGTAGATGACCTCCCACGGAGTGGGACCAGTGACACAAACACCAGAAATACTGCGAGTAGTAAATAAATCATATCATACCTGATTTTGGTGATAGCTTAAGAAAATAGAAAATTATGCTGAAAATATTTTTAATTATTTTACTCATTCATTTTCTTTCAGCTATTTGCAAATACATTGAAGAAAGTGTTTTCCTGATACTAATTGTTAAATTTAAAATTACACAGGCTATTGGGGTAGGATAAAAAACACTACTAAAGAAACCAGTCACTTAGAAATACAAGGAACTTGAAATGGAACAACTTCTGTGAGATTTGAAACATAATCATGGAACAGGGCCGTGACAAATTTGGAACACGCATTTGTCTATTTTATTTTTATTTTATTTTTTTTATTTCTTGTGCTTCTGGGTTCTGATCAAGAAGTCTTTGCTAATTTCACAGGCAGATAATTCATTTCTACAGTGTAGAATATTGCACAGTGTAACTTTGGAGATTAGATTGTACAGAAGGCTACGTTTAGATTTTGGGTCCTCTTCTGTTCTTGGCTTGCCATGAGAGAGGACCAAGCCCATATCTTGAGCTGCTCTGTGGAGAGACCCATTGGGGCATTCACTATGTACAAAATAACTTGTATATGACAAAAGAGTCCAAGGAATGATCTTCAACTCTGCCCTTCCCATAAAATTCTGAAAGTCCTAAGGAGAGATGGTGACAGGGAGAATACAAAAGGAGAGAAGCCTAGTGCTGCTTTCACACAGAGACACTATCAGGGAAATGAATAATATTCCATTTCTTCAGTAACATTTTACATAGTCTCACACTTAGGTTTTTCTATTTTTTGGTAACTATATTGGTTCTAAAAATACCTTGAGAAAGCGTTCACATGAAGTCCATAGAATGAAGCCACCTTTTAGACTCAATTTATACCAGTGTTGAGGTCCTAGCTGATTTGTTCCTGATCTAGCTTCCTGCTATTGCTCCTGGGAAGAGGGCAGTACCTGGGCCTCTGCCACCACTGGGGGAGACACAGATGGGGTTCCAGGCTCCTGTCTTCAGCTTGTCTCAGATCTTGCTGTTTCTGCAATTTGGGGAGTGAGTCAAGGTATAGACAATCTGTTTCACTAGCTCTCTCTCACTCTCTTTTTTTTTTTTTTCCACTTCTCTTCTTTTGATACTCTGCCAGTTAAATAAATAATTTCCCAATCAATAAAAATGACTACAATGGGTTCATCTATAGCTTGTGATTCTGTCTTCCATGAGGGTTTAAATCCTGTCACCTTGTAATTTAGAGTCCTGCAAATAAATAGGCACTCTGAGAGCAGGGGCAGTGGTCAAGTTCTTGATTCTCTGCCTTCCGTATCAGAAGAATCAAATGCAGTTCTGAGCTCCTGGCTTTGTCCTCTCCCAGTCCCTGGATATTGTGGACATTTGGGTGTGATTCAGTGTGTCGAAGTGCTCTCTTTCTCTCTCTCAAACATGTAAAAATAGAAATGGACTTTAAAAGAGCAAAATGAGTGCAACTAGTGTTCATATTTAAGAATAATCTCAAAAGATATAGGTCTACTATATTTTGTGGAAGGCAGGCGAAGAAATCTCCAAGAGAAATAAATTTTACAGAAACTCTGTATCCAGAAAAAAAGAAATGTTTCATTTCACTCCAAGCTGGGTGTAATGTACTATTTGTCCGTTGCTTTGTTTTTTTCTACTGAAACACAGCTTCCAGTGAGTTATGTGTCTTGGTAGTCTGTGGAATAGCATTTTCCCAGTGAAACTATAAGGAACACAATATCAAACCGGCAGTAAATAAAGGCGACATATTTTCTGGGATATTTTTCGTGCATGTATATAAGCACATAGTTAGGACAGGAAACCATTCCATCCCAACAGACTTGCAATGTGGAAGTTGTGTTCAATGAGCAGAACTACTGAGAAAGCTTTCTCAGGCACACTGAAGGATCACGACATTGTGTGCAGTGATTGGGTTATTACTATTGCTGGCTTGTTTACTACTATTCTGAGTTTTTAATCCCTCAACTTAGCAGGTGTTATGTTTGCTTTCAGAAAAAATATGCTATTGACATAGAAAGTTTATGTTGAAACACAACTCTAATAATCCAGGGAGCACGGAGTGCTTTGCCCACATCATTAACTTCTAGTAGTTGAAAACGACACTCAGCGCTTGAGTTTTCCCTGCACCTGTCTCAATGTGCATTGTTGTGAAATGTTGTGTTGCTTTATTCTTTTTCGACGCTTTGCTGTGCCTGGACAGGCCACACATCACATCAGTCTAGTATATGGCTACACACTCCTCAAGATTGACTCAAAGGTTTTCCCCTCCAGTCAGAGCTGATCAATTCTCGTGGCGACCTGGTGCCTATTACCATTACAGGACTGTTGGGATAGTCTATGACTCCACCCGTGACCGCTGCCGATCATAACCACAAAATTCAGCACACAGTAGTTGCTTTCAAAATGTTTGCTGTTAATGCAAAATGAATGGATAAATAAATGAAATACAATTTCAAGACTCTTCTCTAACTCTCTTGTTTCTGTTTTCCTTATGTATATCAATGCCAATTCACATTGATCCTTTTTAAACAGAATGGTGTGGCTATTACCTCAATTAGCACAGCTTAAGACGTTTTAAACCTATTTTTTTTTCGTTGCCTGTCAGGCACTTTTATCCTTGGTTCAGTTTGGTATTTTGAGCTTGGCAATAAAGAAGCTAACATTTTCCAAAACGCGATCTGGATTTTAATCTCTGCTATTTAGTATTGCTACTAGATGCAGAAAATGTCAAGCCTAATAAGAATGTATTTGTTTTCTTGGAGTTTTTGTCATGACAGATAGTCTGACCATATGATTTGGGGTATGGTTTAACAATGTTCGTTACACTACAATATCAATCAGGGGAAGAGTTTTCATGTACATGGCTAGCTCCATTAAAACAATAGCAAGAACAAGCATGCATGATCCCTATACAATTCTAGAGAGTGAAGCTGAGAGCGTTCCTGACTGGCAATACCCCATAAGCGCTGTCCCATACAAATGCCAGGAAAATGAAAATGTCTCGGGCCTGGTGCCGTGGTCTAGTGGCTAACATCTTCTCCTAGAGGACAGCACCCATGTGGGAGACCCGGAAGAGCTCCTGGCTTCTGGATTTGGATCGGTGCAGCTTCAGCTGTTGCAGTCACTTGGGGAAAGAATCATCAGATAGAAGATATTTCTCTCTGTCTCTCCTCATCTCTCTCTGTATATCTGATTTCTGACTTTGAAAAAAAAAACAGAAAATGTCTCAATGTTACTGTTTGCTAAGACTCTGCCAAATTGTCACCTCCTTTGGTTAATCATTATTAATATCACTTGCCTTTAATTATAAATAATCATGAACATAATGTATTTCAGTGAATTATTTGAGTTCTGTTACAAAACTATCAACAGAGCTGAGGTTTAAGGAAAACCATATACTTCCACTTGTCGTGAAAGTGAGTATAATCTTATATAGACTGTGTTCCTTCATATATTAAAATTGGCTAAACCTCTGCATGAAATCCACTTAATTTGGGCAGGTTGTTAGCCATGTGTATAATACTGAGTATAGGTGTGTGATTGAAAACATATCAATTCCAGCTTAAATATTTTAAGAACTTGAAATAAAGAATAAGAATTCCATTAATGTGAATTAATATTCATGCCATCACTTATAACAACAGAATTAGCCTTCAGGACAATCAGAAATATCTGAAGGAGCTGTAGGATTTTGGAAGACATTGTTCTATAATACAGTGTAGCTACTGAAAGCTGCCCCTTATTTAATGATTGCTAGTCTATTTTCATACCAGGAGAGTTTTTTTTGTAGCTTCTGAGAAATGAAAGATCATTTTCAAATTCTGTAAAGTATAATTCTACATTTTTAGAGCATCATGATAAGAAAAAATCTGTTTCAGTGTATATAAGAAATGAACAATAAATGTATTATTGCAGTGGCTTGCTTCACAGGAATTCCCAAGCCAAGTTGCTTTATTTGTGCTCTGAGAGATCATCTTAACATATATTTTCCAATAAAATAAGAGTAAGTACCCACTTTATCGTCTAGTATAACAAAAGGCAAGGTATTATGATTTCAGAACAATGGAAATGTTTTCAATTGCCCTGAAAATTTTGCTTCAATGTCACATTCTTTATTTCCTTAAAGTCTGATATTAGTAGGGTTGCTCTTCAAAGATATTTTACGTTGGGATTTTCTTCCAGGCCTTGCTTCTGCCTCAGATCATCCTGGAAACCGGGTCTTCTATTATCCTCCTTCTCTGGCCTCTCCCCCCCCCCCCCCCCCCCCCCGTAAACCTTTTCAAATCACACTTTATTCTTGCCACTCACATCTAAATCATTCTTACTTTAGAACAGAACTTAAAATTGAGCCAACTTATTGCACCTTTTCCAGAATTGAAATCTCTTGCTCTTGAGAGGATACGCTAGAGCATGGCAACATTTGTGCCTTTTCACAAAGTGTTTTAAATGCTCTTTGATCTCATTGAGATGGCACTTTCCTTCCTCATCTGCCATGAGGATTTATGAAATTCTTCACATTGCTTTAGGATAATCTGTAATACTTGCTAGTTCTGAATTATGCCTAGACTGAGACACACAGAGTCTCAAACTTCCACACTGAATTATTTCAGAACCAGGTGAGGAAGAAAAGTAGATACAGTAAGAAGTATTAATTGTACCTAAACCTGTTTATGTTAAGGGAGAATCGAGAAGGTAGACTAGGGTAAGGCCACATTTAAGCAGATGGAGAATTATTAGCCAGGATGAAGCAGAGAGGGCACATTCCAGGTTATAGAGAAGAGCAGATTGACAACAGAGGGTTACTTGGAGACCAAGGGACACTGGAAGGCAGCAAAGGTAATGGTGTGGAGTTGCAGCAACCAGATACCACAGTGGCAGTGAGTGGTGAGCTGAGCTCCATCAGTGGTCAGAGCACCACCAGCAGAGTAGTGGGAAGCAGAGTTCATTGGGAGCTCAGGAGGCGAACCTAGGCAAAGAACTGCCTGTCTTGCTGGTTTGTTTGATTCAAACAGGAGTACGGACAGAACAGTATACCCCAAAGAGGTGGTGCAGGAGCAGGATGATTTCATATCCCAGACCCCCAACAGTGCCACATCAGGTACCATTCTATGTAGGAAGGCAAAGGCTATGGGATGGGACTGTGCATGCAGTAAGCTGGGAGGAAATTCATTTCTGGCTCAGTGCATGGCTCCCTACGGGTTCCACAATAGGTCTGGGCTCAAACCTAAAGCAGACTAAGAACTCCACAAGTGGCACATTCTGCACCATTTTGTACAGTGTGGCAAAGGCTGTGAGAATGAAGGAACAACAATGAGCTGTGCATGTGCTGTTCTGGGAGTAAACTCACTTCCTGCTCTGTGCATTGCACTGGACCCACAGGGAAAATAATACTGACATTGGTATCCTATGGGTCAAAATATGTCCAGGTAGTCCTCAGACCTAATGGCCAGCATGTTCTACCAAGATAAGTGTCACCAACAACCAAGTTATTTAGGATACCTGGTGTCTCCCTAATTCTGAGAAATGCTCAAATCAGAAGTGGGAGGAAAGTGGTACAGGCAACAGTGCAGGCACAGCATGGTATTACAGGAGGTATAGAGTGGTGAGCCAGGAGTTGGGGCTAAGGAGACCATGGTGGAAATCTAACACAAGAATCCAGATCTGAAACTCACTGGAGAGTGTGGCACAAGCAACTGCAAACAAGGACCTGGGTGCCAATCACAGCAAGTAAAATCAAATTGAAAACCTGTGTGTGTCACAGCTTAGAAACCTGCCCTAAGGAGAAGAATCTGCTAAGCAGAAGTACAATGACCAAGAGCAAAAGAAGAAAGTCACAATGAATATTACTGAAGACTCCTCTGCAAAGGAACAAAAGCCTTTGCCAACTTCAGAGTTACCTGAGGACTACAGCAAGGAAATGGGGGATTAAGAACTTAAAAAAAACTTGCTATATAGCTTCTTGTCAACAATGAGGAGCACATGCAGGAATTACAGGAATATTTCACAGAAGGATTAGCAATAGTGAAACAAAATTAGGCAGAATTATTAGAAATGAACACAAAGGAGCAAATTAAAAGTTCAGTGTAAAGTCTCAATAACAGAAAGAATGAGGCAGAAGAAAGAATCAAAGAATTGGAAGATATTTCTTGCCACAGTGGGGAAACAATCAAAAAGATGGAAGAGGAACTGAGTCAAAGTGAAAAAGTATTCAAGAATTAAGGAACACTAAGAGTTATGGGAGTCCCAGAACACACAAAAAGAAGCTGGTTTAAACATCTGTTTAATGAAATAATAAAGGAAAATGTCTCTAATCTGGAGAAAGAATTGGGAAATAGAATATTGAAAGGACCACAGAACTCCCCACAGGGTTGACAAAAAACAAACTTCACCACACACATACAGTGAGTACAATACTTTTCATTTCCTCAGGTCGGATAGAAACTCAATAGATGTTAAAGAAACATTGTTATGAACAAAGAAAGAAAAGAAGTAGGAAGGTAAATGAATAATATATTGTTTGTACTGCACAAGAACTTCATATTTGAATGCTACACACTCATTTTGTTCTTTGCCGAGCTTTCCTCTAAACAACCTTGGGGCAGAGCTTATGATGGCCATTAGATAAAGAAGAGAGAGCAGAGACTATACTTCTAAGGAGCAGTGATATTGCATAGGTTGAACCGGATGCTGTTCCAGTTTGTGTTGTTTTTAAAGATAAAAATTATCTCCACATCTTTCCAGCTATGTTCTCTCAGCGGCTTGGTACATGCAGTGTTGAAAGAACAGCTGTTAGTTCATACGGCTTTATTTGTATCACTTGGAAAGAGAAGCCTGATATAGGAATAAAACATGCAGATTCTTTACCATGCCCTCATAGTTACTGTTAGGTAAACTATACACACACAAACTCTGCAAAGAGTTGGCAAAAATATCTGGTAAGACAGCTTAAAAAGAAAAAGAAGAAAGAAAGAACGAACGAAAGAAAGAAAAAGAACTCTCTTCAGGGCCAGGCATTTGGCATTGAGTTAGAGATGCCACTTGGGATTTCCTCATCCCATATCAGACCGTTCAATCCCTGGCCCGCCTCTGCAGTCCAGAATCCTGCCAGTGTGCACTCTGCAAGGCAGCGCGTGACAGCCCAGCTATCCAGGTCCCTGATTCCCACGTGAGAGAACCCCATTGAGTTCCTTTCTCTGAAATTCGGGCTGACCCACCCTTAGCTGTTGCGGACATTGGGGGTTAGAGGTGAACCACAAGATGGGAAATTTCTCTCTCATTGGCTTTCAAAACCATGAAAATTCACAAACAATGTTTCTCTTATTTCAGATATCATATCCTATGAACAAGTTGGATAAAAGAATTCCGTAAGAATGTAAAAATAGACAAGCCTGTAAATTTTTGCATTTTTAAAAAATACACTGGAGTCGCAACCAGATCAATGACTCAGTGGCTAAATCCTCGCCTTGCACATGTCAGGTTTCCATATAGAATCTGGTTCATGTCTTGGGTGCTCCACTTCTCATCCAGCTACCTGCCTGTGGCCTGGGAAAGCAACAGGAGATTACTTAAAGCCGTGGGACCCTGCACCCATGTGGGAGACCTGGAGGAATCTCGTGGCTCCTGGCTTGGGACTGGCTCTTCTCTGGCCACTGGGGAGTGAACCGGTGGACAGAAGATTTTTATGTATCTCCTTCTCTTTGTAAATCTGTCCTTTCAGTCAAGACAAATAAATCTTTAAATATATATATATTATATATACACACACATATATATACATATATGTATATATACATATATATAGGAGTGGCAGGGAGAGAGTGCATATCTACTGGTTAATTTCCTAATAACAGCTTTTTTAAAAAAAGATTTATTTATTTATTGGAAAGTCAGATATACAGAGGAGGAGAGACAGAGAAGATCTTCTGTCTGATGATTCACTCCCCAAGTGAGCGCAACAGCCAATGCTATGCCGATCTGAAGCCAGGATCCAGGAACTTCTTCCGGGTATCCCACATGAGTGTAGGGTCCTGTGCAGGGATGGCTTTTGGGCCATCCTTGACAGCTTTTCCAGGCCACAAGCAGGGAGCTGGATGGGAATTGGAGCTGCCAGGATTAGAAATGGCACCCATATGGGATCCCAGCGCGTTCAAGGCGAGGACTTTAGTTGCTAGGCCACGTCACCCGGCCCAAGTAATAACAGCTTTTTAGTTAATCGTTTGTCTTGTTATAAAATAGCGTGTCTTTAAAAAAGATGACATGTTTTCAGTATGAAATATTGTAGTGTATTGGTACTTTATGCCTTGTCAGTTATAATTATAATAGATAAATTTTAAAGAAGCACTTCTTACTATTAACATTGCAACAGGATGACTCCACATGGTATTACAACGCAGCATTACACCATAGTATAAATCAAAATGAAAACAAAAATAATATTCCTTATATTTAAAATGTGATAGCTCAGTATGTCTTCAGCTTCAAAATCCCTATGTATTAAGTGAATATACTGCACTAAGCATTAATATTAAGGTGATCAAAAAATATATTCCTCGTAGAGAAAAGGGTAACTGTTCATTGGAGAAAAATGTTTGAAGAAGACTGTAAATCTTAAATATTGAAGTGGGAGTACAATTCAATTTCTCTTTATTTCTATTTGCCCTTTCTTAGTTTAATAGCTGAACTGATGTTTCTTTGGAAAGATTCTAATTTATTTGCTCTGTTCTGTGTTTTAATCACTGGCAAATGCTTCCCACTTCACCTAACGGTAACTCAGGATGAGATATTTATAAAGATTAATAACGCCATGTTACTCTAAAATTTCAAGAAATTTCACTCATTGTAGTTAATCTCTTTATGAAAGAAGATCACTGTATTAGCTTATTATTCTCCTGCTCTAATAGTATTTACATGCATGATTTTTTTTCTTAAATAATGGCCTCATAATTTTTCTGGGACTCAGAAATCAAAAGTCACCTTTTATGAACTGCCTCATTGATATATGGCTTTAGGTCCTCTAAAGGGAAACAGAGAGCAAGACAGACAATGTAATTCTTCAAGTCTACTGAAAACCGACTATGCAAGAACTCTCCGTTAAAATTTATCAATATTTTCAATACTGCTATGGCTTTGATTCAAAGCAAACAACGGTCCACCAAATGTGGGTTACATGAATGGATAAAAAATTTTAAAAATTATCCCATTATTGGAGCATGACCAGATAGCCTTAACATTTCCTTTAGGTTAGTGAAACTTTAGACAAGTTCTTTCCCTTCTTCCTTTTCTTGTAGCATTGGCGTCAGGGAGCTTGCAATTATAAACGTTCCCTGCCGCACTTCATCCCAAGCATGTCTTAGTCAAACACCTAGCAATCATCATTTCCACTGAAATCATAAAGAAAAACAAGGCTTCTATCACCCACTCTCAATGAGGCTGTAGTAGGGGGTTACTTACCTGCATATCACCACTAGGAAGGGGCCATTTTATCTATTCTTCTCCCTAATGTCCATCCATATCTTTCCACCAGTTCATCGGAAGTGCTTAACAACTCCCCAGACTCTGGTTTCAATAGAGCTAAATCTGCTCTAATGAAATACGTGATTCTGACCTCTATTATGAAATGAAGAAATACTTCGTTGTCTATTTAATTACACCTGGTTTAATTTTTTGCCTTACAACTATCGCTCCTGATACTTGTATTCTATGGTGTGTGTGTGTGTGTGTGTGTGTGTGTGTTTTAAGCCATCAAAATATAATCATCCCAAATCCAAACTCAATTTTCTACTCTTCCTTCCATCAAAATGTCATTTACATTAAGGTCTGCATTGCTCATTCCCAAATAATAACAAACCTTTACAGGCAATCACCTTTTTTTGGTAGCCCAATTCTAGTCCATCAGAAAACGCAGCTGGCTTTGCTCTCAAAACAAATGAACAAACCAACAAACAAACAAAACAACAACAACAACAACAAAACTCTACATAGTCACCAAGTTTACAATAGTCAAAAATACCAAGATTTGCCTTATAATACATGATTCACCATGTCACAATTACCAAGGGATCTCCCTCTACCTTTGGAACCCTCTCCAATTTACAAAAACTCAGGTACACTGCCATCATGTGCTGCCCCAAAGCCACATTACCAGGAAGCACAGAGTAACTTGCTGCAACTTGAACCGGCACTTCTGTATAGTACACAGGTGGTGGCTTAAAGTACTGCATGTAGCAACTACCCCATGACACTGGCTTACTTACATTAACATATTTCTGAGTATATCTCATCTTTTTTTTTTTTACCATACTTCTTTTTAAAAAATATTATTTTCCACTATGCAGTTTGTAATTACTATATTTTTAAACTTCAAGTATTCACAAGCTGGCTGATTCCCTCATTGCTCCCAGGCCTAAAATAGTACTTGGAAAATTATAGGCACCGAATGAATAGTCATTAAATAATAAATTATAAAGAAGCATGGTTCTCTTCTTACAAAATAGTGGTATCAAGAACATTTCAAAAATTTCAATTAGGATACTACCCTGACTTTAAGTTCTTCTAACTCCTTACTTAACAAAATTTAGATATGAAATATCTAAATGTAAAAATACGTAGTAATGTTATTTTACTGGAATTTAAAGGCGTACCTTACTGTTTAGATATTAATTAAAATATCTTGCTTTTATGAATATGCATCATGCTTTTACAAATAATTTTTTGTCTAAATCATCTACGATGGACAAATAAAATTGTTTTCTACAAGTGTAAGGTTCCATATTAGATCTTTCTTATAAGCTAACCTTCGAGGCCACTTCAAAAATCCACTGAAAATTTGAGTTAAAACATAACTATTCTGTGCAAGAAAATGTGATATTATAAGATGTATTTTCCATGGAAGTTTTTACTTGTGGTGAGATACATTTTAATTTAACTCAATTAAAAAATAAACAATATATGAACAGAAATCATGTTAATTGAGCTCTCTATTTCCTTACAAAAATCAGTGCACAGTTTCATACTTATTCATCTTTCCCACTTTAAAGAGGATGGTATCATAATATACTTTGCTTTTACAACATTCTCCCTCTGAAAATGTGAGATAAGTAGGGAAAAATAATAAAGCTTTTCTGCAGCTGTCATCTGTAATATTCAGGAGAAAGAAAGATGCATACTGCATAATCATGGCCTACTCATGATCTGCCAGTGTAATGCATACGTGCAACCCATTTCCATTGTTCCACTGCCCAAGCATGCTAAGAAGTTGCAGTATGCCACCTCAACACGCCCTCTGGTATTTCTTCTCTGAACATTGTAGTTAGTAATGAAGTATTAAAATACGGTGCCTGTTATGCATCAGTGGAACAACCCTAGACATTGGGCACATTGACCCTGAGAATTAATGTGAGTGTTCTGTTTGAAAAATGGCTAATACTGCCATCCTTTATGAATAGCAACCAAATAGAAACAAATAAATCACCACCACCAGAAATATGCTTCTTTCATAAACAACTTCAAAACAACTGAGAAGATTATTTTATATGCAAAGCTTTATAAAAATCATGTTAATTGAATCTCAGGGATGATGTGCCAATGTGCACTTCAGACAATTTTCTTGCTTTTCCTGTTTTTCCTTTCATTCCAGGTAGCATATTTTTTTTAGATAAACACCCTTCCCATCTTAGTCTGCCTGTTCCTTATGATACCTACATTTTCTATTGAGTTTTATATTTGTAAATAATATGCCAGTTAAAGTGTGTACTGTGCGACCATTAAATTCTATAAGAATGATGTTTACATTTAATTTAGTATTGATAATTACTACCAGAGAGAGCTGTAGAATAAAATCCTGAACATCTTTTTTCAAAATCCAGTGTATCCAGAGGCAGAAATAATATTCAGAAGATCATTTAAAATTTTAAATGCAATCCAAAAATAAACAAAAATTCAAAATGAAACCATCAAGGAAGGATAAATGATAGTATGCACATACCAAAAATCACATTGGAATTCCACTATCAATATCCTTGTCTGGGTCTGCCTACTTATATGCCATCAAGGTCAACCTCAAAGTGCCTGTGGCCTTTAATTCACTGGAAATGATTTTCGAACACAAAAAGTACAGTTTCTTCATACAAATATGATAAAGCGAAAAATATTCATGATAAGAAATAAAGCCAAGCTTTGAGGTTCTAAGATGTATTAAGGATAAGAATACTTGATTTTGTACAGACAAGACATGTTTATCTTCAAACAGCAATTGTTCTCTGGCGATCACAAAGTCACGCTATGATTATATTATACTGTGAAACCAAATGATGTGTCCTATAAATGTTTTACAATGAATTTAAAATTTAAAAATATGGAATTACAGGATACATACTTATAGACACTGAATAAGTTGAAATAGATCATTTCTGAGATAATAAATTCAGGGCAAATCCTCAATGACTGTAATATATAATGAAAGGAAAGCTAATTTGTCAAAAATATTTTCTTCGTATGACGGTCTGACTGCAAGGTAATGGCATTCCAAATTGATTTTTGAACCAATTGCTACATTATCTTGCTTACTTTTCATTATCTTCTAAGTGATAATTATAACAATAGAAGCATTCCATCCACAACCACAAATATCTAGATACTAAATTTCTTTCTGAATTAACAGTCACATCTGCTAACAAAATAAAATTAATCATAACAATATGCAATATGCAAAATTTTATTTAAAAACAGAAGATTTTTACAGCATTTGAAATTGTTCATGCTTTGTGTCAAACTATCAAGTTGGCTTTTAAGCAAAAAATTCTACAGGAAACATCTCTCAACTTCAGAAGCAATATTAAATTCTGGAAATCAACAATTTAAGAAAAAACAAATATGTCTTTTGTTTTCATCCTATTGCTTAGTTAGAAAGACAGAGGAAAACACAGAGAGATCAGATATCTGGCTGGTTTATCTTTAAATGTCCACCACAGCTGGTTTGAAGCTAAGTGTTTGGAACTCCATCTGTGTCTTCCCTGTGGTGTCAGTGACCTGGAAGCTAATACTGGGAATGAAAACGAGAACTGAAGCCTAGTCCTCCAACACAGCATGTGGACAACTGAAGCAGTTTCTTACCTGTTGTGTGAAACTTACACGGAGGTAAACTGAGGTAATTTGAAGCTCCCCTAATAATGTCAATAAATATGCAACTCCAGAATATCTTATGCTGTTTTCCCCAAATATTTAACAATTAAATTCTCAGTAATTTTGCAAAAGTAATATTTAGAAAAAATTGTGATGCAAAATAAAGAACCCAAAACAATAGAAGCAACAAGGGTCATATCTTAAGTGTCTGGGAATCAAATCACTGCTTGATCTTAAAATTCCTTTAAATGAATCGCACATTGGCAAATGTAAAAGGCTATCTACTTGTCTTTTGAAAAGTTTAAATCTTATTTACCAGGCATTGTTAGCAACATACATTTTTGACTTTCATTCAAGTGGGGTTAAGGAACAAAAATGATCTTATTAAAATTAGAATTATGACATTTACAAAAAGAAATGGCTGATTTTAATTTAATAGAAGTGAAACTGAATCTGACTTTCAATTTAAGTTATTCCTACAGAACAGTTTACAGTAAGGGACTAAATTGAAATAGATTATAAATTGTTCTTAAAGAATATTTTTTCTTTATCTTACTGTAAAATGATCTAAGTAGAAAATTCTGAGAAAGAAATTGATGAATGCTTTTAACATTTTATTCTGTTTTAGTGTGCTATATAACATATAATGAGAGCTCTCAGAGGGCCATAGAAGTAGAGCTATATTTAGTCTATTATTCCTTTGTTTAGGATAATGTAAACGTATTTTGGATGAAAAAAATTCCATTATTTCTCCATATCCAGGCAGCAAAAAAGCACCACACATCATACCGCCACGTATTTTTAGCTTATTTTACTTAAGACAGGATAGAAGTATCTTCAGTTTAAGATCTCTACGGTTATTTGAGGTTAAGACCATTATCTCACTGTTTTATCTCAAGTGTCTTAACTACGTCCTCAAGAATATGACACTGTTCCTAAAATTTACTGTAATCTGTGAAATAGTGCAGTTCATTTGGGGTATTATTAACTGAATGTTTTAAAATTACAGGTTTTAACTCATTTATTAGAAGAGACCAGACTGTTATTCCTCGAAGTCTCCCTTATGTTGGTATTCAAAAGTGTACCACAGGGATCAGTGCGGTGACATAAAAGGTTACTCCTCTGCCTGCCAGTATCACCATCCCATGTGGGTTTGTTTGTATCCCGGCTACTCTATTTCCAAATCCAGCCCTGTGCTTGTGGCCTAGGCACATCAGAGGCTAGCTCAGGTCCTGGGGATCTTGAACCCACATGGGAGACCCAGAGGAAGCTGCACTCTCCTGGCTGTGGATCAGCTCTCATTCTGGCTTTTGTCGCCCTTTGCAGAGTGAACCAGTAGATCAAAGAACCCTGTCTTTCCACCTCCCTCTGCAAACGTGAGTTAAAAAATAATAGAAATAAATATCTTACAAAATGTTCTATAAGAAATGGATCTATGGTTGAACGCTTTAAAAAGCACTGGGATTAAACAAAATCTATTTGGTTCTCTTCCTGCATGAGTTCTGATACTCTTTAATGGTCTGTCCTGTACTTCTAAGAAATAAATATGTTAGGCATTCATCCCCCTAGAACATAACTGCTGACTTCTCATTGATCTTGGAATAGATAATAATATTTGCATAAACTCTGTGATACAAAATAAATGAATGAGGCCAAAAGAAACAAATTATCCAGGAATCTCTGAGGAAAAAAAATCTTAATTAAATATGTTAAAGTAAACTGTTTCTACCTACACATGATTATTCTCCAAATATGCATATACAACACTGATACAAAAAGTTCTCCAGGAACATGGATGAAATGCTTTATGGCACTAATGCATGATTCATGCAGAAGTAATGCCAATAAGTACTCTGAGCATTTGTGTATTACAATTTTGCAACGAAATAAAATTTTTCATTAATGATACATCTTTAAAATGCTAAATTCAAAAGTGCAAAACATCAGGTAGCAAAAAATATTAAGTGAGCACAAAGAAATAAAACATTTGTTACCATATAGAAAGTATTTAAATTTCATAGATATTTGTTGCGCAAGATGAGAAAAATGAGTAAGAGCCTAAAGTAGCAACTGGGTAAAAAGAAAATAAATGAGTCATAGATACACACTCATAATTAAAGAAAGACATATTAAGACAAGTTACAGTTTTTCTCAGTCTATCATGTTAGCAAAAGATAAATTTAGACATAATGTTGTGACAGCATCTTTGAAGTGAACATTTTACAGGGTAATTCAGTAAAACTGTAAACCTTAACATCTACAATTTCTTTGAATAGAAAAGTCTTGACTAAAAATGTACTCTTGAAAATGTTAGAAAAATTTATGATGTAACATTGTCATTATAATCTTGTTCATAATATGCTTAGAAGACAATCTGGAAACAGTGTACACAAATAGATGCCTGGAAAAATCAGCATGGTCCTGAGTACTGAAATACAGAGAAGAGCAAGGATGCACTGCAGCTAATGTTTAAAACAATTCTGAGATGGTATTTTTGAAAGGTTAAAGAGAAAAAACAATCATCCTATTTATAACCTCATATTAATATTTATGTCAATCTATAAATGTATAAGTTTTATATATGCATAAATATGCATTCAAACAAAATATATGCATAAGTATATAGAATGATATACAGATATGCACAGAATGATATGCTGTTTTAAATATTAATAGTAACATATAATATTTAATACCTGATAGAGGACTAATATCTGGAGGTATAGAGAGCAAGAAATGCAAGAACAAAGCCCATTATCCAGTTAAGAAGTAGGCAGTTATTGGTGTAAACCATTTGTAATATTCCCAAGATGACTGTTAGTTAAAATTTTTAAAACTTTATTAAGGAACCTTTTTAAATGGTCCTTGCTGTTTTCAAATAATTTAAATTATATTTTGTCAGAATTTTTATTTAAAATGCAAAATAAAAGAATAGAAAATTACCTCACAAATTAATTATAAATGATAGATTTAATGATGAATGTATTAATCACTTATTTTATTTAATATACTCTGCCACTTCAAATATATACATTAATTAATTTTTAAAAATTAAGACAAATGCTTTTCTGTTATAAATACACTGCATCGACAGGTTTGGCTGCATTAATATTAACAAACATAATTCCATTTTAAAGCCACATTTCACGATTTAGTTTTGACTACTCATGATAAGAAATGTCATTGAAACCAACTTTGGAGTACTAATTAGAACTTTTCCTTTCAGGAATGAGGCTCAATCAGCTATAGCAGCATATGTATGAGAACTTTCAATGGTTCTGAGATAAAATGCAAACAAGTAGATTCCTTGGCACTTCTAGAACTGTAGGATTTCATTTTACAAATAGGAAAATTAAAATAAGATGTGTTGAGCTTAAAAAGAAAAAAAAAATCATGGGAATATTACAATAGAATGGCCATGCATCCTGTATACTGTCTTGTAACCAAATATAGCTTTAATACAAACTTAATCCCACTTCAAATAAATTATTTGATATTATTAAGTTCACTGGTTTGTGATTTAATATAAATGAATATATTATTATTTTCAGCCACATTTTACTGATTGCAAACTGGTGCAGAAATGTCTATTATCAGCTCAATATTACATAACTAATCAGTAAAAGAGCAGAGAAGTTGAATATCCAACCTGCCTGAAAAAGTCATCCTCTTAACTAAAAACTAACATTTACTATTGTCTGCCTTTCCTAAAACAACCACAAAGTTTTGGATCTAATATATCAAAAAGAAGACATCTGAGGCTATACAAGAGGGAGTTCTGTGGTTCAAAAGCATCCCTAGAAAGGTCACATGTTGAAAATTTAATTGCCCAAATCATATGTTCAGGATATTTGGATGTGAGGAGATCAGGAGGTGAGTAGAATTAATTAGATCAGGTCATCATGGCTCTCCATGATGCCATTAGAGTGTTTATAAGAACAGGAAAAGAGGCCTGAACTAGCAGCTAGCACTTTGCTTTGCCATGGTAACATTTCTGCTGTAGTACGATGCATTAAGCTGATGTCAGAACCATACCTCTGGAATTCCTATTCTGAAAATCATGAGTCATTTACATTGCCTGGTCTCTGGTGTTTGTCACAGCAACAGAAGGAAAGGAAGTAGGTATGGGAAATCTCTCTCAAGTGTTAGGGCTGTATTCCTGGCAAGTAGGGCGAGTCCATTCAGATACCCACCAGATGCAAATTCTTTTTGTGATTTCGTATTGTAAATGGAGAAGGATGGTATATTCATGGAGAATACATGTACACTGTGTTCTATTTAGCAGTTTATGCAGGTCTAAACACCAAGATCACAGCACTGATGACAGCAAAAGATTAAATGAGGGTCATCTATGCCAGTGTTTCATACTTTTGAAAAATTTTGAAATCCCAAGAATATGTGTTTGATTGTGTTTCAGTTTTTGAAACTGGTAAGTAAACAAAAATACTTATTCATCACTTGTTGTCAGCCTAAAATATGTGTAGATAATAAAATGCATGGTGATAGTTACCTGTTAATTTATCATCTAAAATCTATAAATGTAGGTATATTTCATATATATGTACACACATATAATTGATTCATCATTATGTAATGAAATATATAAATGCACATGTATGCATATATATATATATATTAATCTATCCATAGATAAAATAGATTCATGTGAATATGCTGAATTATGCAAATAAAATTTCTTGGCAACCTGCAGGTCCTTGAGGATATGTATTGAAACTTGGGGAATTTTCTTTTTAATTACTTTTTATTAGAAAGACAAATGTACAAAGAGAAGGAGAGACAGAAAGATCCTTTATCTGCCTGCTAATTCCACAAATGGCCAGAACAGTTGGAGCTGCGCCCAGCTGAAACCAGGAGCCAGGAGCTTCCTCCAGCTCTCCCATTAATGTACAAAATCCCAAAGATTTGGGCCATCTTGTATGCCTTCCTGGGCCACAGGCAGGGAGCTAGATGGGAAGTGGAACAGCCAGGACATGAACTAGTGCCCATATGGGATCCCGGCACTTAAAAGGGGGAGGATTAGTCAATTGAACCATTGTGCTAGACCCTGCTTATGACCCGAGAAAGCAGTAGAGGATAATTCAAAGCATTGGGACCCTGTACCCACATAGAAAAATCTGGAAGAAGCTCCTGGCTCCTGGCTTTGGATCAGTTTGGTTTCAGAAACTGGAACTGAACCATTTTGGGAGTGAACCAGCAAATGGATGATTTTCTCTGTTTCCTTCTCTCTATAAATCTGATCTGCTTTTCCAATAAAAATAAGAAAATATTTAAAAAGAAAGAAAGAAGGAAGGGAGGAAGAAGAAAAGAAAAAAGAGAAAGAAAGAGGAAAGAAAGAAAGAAAGAAAGAAAGAGCAGAAGAAAGAAAGAAAGAAAGAAAGAAAGAAAGAAAGAAAGAAAGAAAAAGAGCAGAAGGAAGGAAGGAAGGAAGACATGCACTAGTCAAGGGAAAAACAAAGAAAGAAAAAGATGAGTTGAATTTTTTACTTAAGCCAGTGGTCAAATTTGATTTTAATTAGTAAATTCTTAGTGTCCATTGTTAAAACCGGAGGAATTGTGCCATTTTATATTCATGACTGTCCCTAAGCTTGGTAATTTGCTCTTAAAATGGAATTGATCTTTTGGTAAGTAAAGTATAGCTAACTTTATATTAGTGTAAACCAGCAATGGATGAATAATGCTTCTGAATAAATAACAACTCTAATTTAATTCACAGTGTCAACACTTTCTCTTATCACAGAACCAAAGAAGCTGATACTAACTAGACTTGCTTTTCTTTCCCTTTCCATTCAAGACGTGGTGGTAATGAGCAAGGGCATATAACTGCAATGACAGCAAAAGAAATCATCGTCTCATGCAGACAGCTGGTCAGCTACATCTTTAAGTCCTGAGTTGGGGAACTTTGCCTGCAGTGTTCTGTTTTCTGTTTTTCAAGACAACTTGGATCTTAAAATTACGATAAAAAATTGTTCTTAATAAACACAAAATAAACTTGATTATTATCTCCGATAACTGCAGTATAATTATAACTGTCTTCCTTATCAAGAAAAATATAATTTCTAGTGAACCATGAGAGATTATAAGATTGTACTATAAATCTGTTGATGTCATCTGTTCTATATATACCTATACTATATAATGTCTGTATGTATACAATGTAATTTGATACCTTGTTAATTGGTAATAAAGGAAATATTCTGTAAAACCACTAAAGGACTGAAATATGAAGAAAAAATGATATTTTCTTATTTCTGGGTACACATGGTATGCACAACTTTCTAATAGAATGCTGAGTGTTTTTCCTAATAATAAATACAGTATTTTTTTCTTTAAATTGAATAAAGGTAGCAATATGAAATTCACAATAAAAATGGGCATACCATAATTGGTGATTACAATAATTATATGTGCTGTAATATAAACTATACTACAATGAACCTCAGAGGAAGCCAAATTCTATTCTTGAATTTTGGTAGTATTTTTATCAGAAAAACTTTCCTAAGACAAAGCCATTAGAAGGACTAAGGTTTAATAAGAAACAATTCTTGGGGTAACTGACTGGCTTTTTTATTGATGGGCATTTTTAAATTATGCTTTAGCAAATGATCAAAATAGCAACAAGAAAAGGCTATATACTCATTACTTTCTTCTTTCATTAAGCAAGATGACAATACCCCCCCCAAAACATTATTTTTTGCTGCATAATAACCTGAAAAGAAAAATTATTACCAAAGTTTTAAATGCAGTGTGATCATACAATTTTCATTATTTTGCATTCAAAGAAGCATAACCTAATAATCAGTTAATAACATAGAGTAGGATTCATTTTTTTGTTAAAGAAAAATGCCTTTTCAGGTAATGAACACAATTTAAAATGTTTAGTCCTTAGGTGAATTCAGAAAGTAGAAAATGGAGAACAAATACTGTATATTCAATAAATATTTTCTTTACAACATTTTTTTTGAGTATAGCAGTACCATAGGCTAATTTTCCATATTAATGGGCTTCATACTTAAATAATATAGAATGAACACAACATACTTTAAAAAAAGCTACAATCTCCAGGCCCAATACTTATCTTGGCTCTCAACCTCCTGCCTGTTTCCTGTAATGTTGCACATAATGCTTTTATTTCACAGTAGCCTTTGAAACTGATTTATAATTAACCCTTAAGAGATTATCATAAATAAAAGAAAGAGATCCACACTCCCAACTACGTAGAAGATCGGCAAGATTTTTCTAAAAGGCATTTGGATTAATTTTTGAAAGAATTTAACTCTAGCCTACTGCTAAAAGGAACCAGGTATCTCCAGTGTGTGCCTTAGAGGGATGCTGGAATCAGAAGAAAAACCAGGGCAGTAACCCAGGTATTTGCATGTGGAATGTACGTGTCCCAAGCAATGTCTTGGCCAGTGTGTATCAAATTCCCATCTCTAATAGTAGCCCCATTAGTGCATGATAGTATTTCCTCTCTCTATGTCCTGGAGTTTCTATTTAGATTAAATAACATACACATACCCCCAGAGAAGTTTCCTGTCTATAACAAACGCTGACACCAGCATTTGTGCCCTATTAATCCCTGGGCTGTACAGTAGGCTCCCTGGTTTCTTCATGTTTGGAAGGATGCTTTTCCAACACCATCTTCTCATTACCTTTTCTTACTCTTTGGGATCCACCTTTTCTATTTCAGAGATTTATGCTTGGCCTACCAGCAAAGAGTATTAACCATTCAGTATTTGTTGATATTTTTGAAAATGGAACAAAAATCAAATGGCTGCCCCATCCCCACATTTGGCATACACATAAGCATAAAAGTGGCTTCATTCATATCTTTTAGAGTTCCATTCACCTTGTGAAGTGCATGTCTTAAGAAACTTACATTGCTGGAATGCTACTTAGCCATTAAAAAGAATGAAATTCTATCATTTGCAACCAAATGGTCCTGACTGGAGACCATTATGCTCAGTGAAATAAATCAATCCCAAAAGGATGATTATCATATATTCCTTCTGATATAAGGCAAATTTCATGGAAAACACAAGATCAGCAGATGGACAAGTAAACATGTATGTACAAATAGCCATCCTGAGGAACTATATAATATAGAAACTACCATATCCAGTTGTGGAGATACAATGCAGTATGCACCTCTACTTGTGAACAAATGAACTTCCAATGAAATTGTTAAATACATTTTAACAACAGGATTCTGGAGTCTCTCATTCTCCATACCTACAATGGTAGGATACACTTACATAGCAGAATTATGGACTTAACACTGTTTTTGAAGGACTACACTAGTATAACAATATAGGGGAAATCAGTGGGGGAGGAACTCTGAGGAGGTAAGGAGAGTAAATAGCAGAGCCATGGGAACGGTATCATAGAATAAATATATCAGTCAAAAATAAAACAAAGAAAATAAAAAAAAAAGATCCTTACATTCAGCATTGGATGATGTCCAGATGGTCATATATTCTGGCCATCTCTTATTATCATTCTTCCTCTTTCTCAACACTCTCAATGCCCAAGAATCTTCTCCATTAAATGGATGCAATTGAGGCCATTATGTTAGTGAAATAAGCCAGTCTCAAAATTTTAAAAAGTCACATGTTTTTCATGATTTCTAGGAACTAATCAACATAGTACAAGAAAAATGTCATATATATGGCTGAAACTGACATTTCATTGTTTACTGCTCTCTGTGTGTCTCGCTATCCGCCTGCTGCATTTTCCTTCTCCTTCTGTAACTGTATTTCAAATAAGCACAGTCAATTTTTAAAGAAGGAAAATATTTGTCAATATTTTTAACATTTGATATCCTTCCCTTCTACTTCCCCACAGCCCATGACATACTTTATAAAATGCTGGTTCAGAATTACCCCTCAAAGAATGTTGGATATGCTCTATGTTTCATGGCATTTATTCTCATATAAAAATATTAGATGAGTCAAATAATGTATGATTTAAAAGCTTAAGAAGTCACTAAAACTGCTAGCAATTTCTGTGTGTCAATACAGATTTTTAGATATACTCTATGTGGATATTTCAGACACAAAGTAGGAAACACACATACACACACATATAAAACACCTGTAAACTTTCTTCATATATATCCATATCTGTATCTATACATCATTAATCTAGGTAGAGGGGGATGTCTCTCTCTGAGAGCAAAGCATGACAGAGTTATAGACAGGTTATGACTCATTGAGAGAGGATAAGCCAAAGCTCAGATACAGAAACAAAATCTTTGCTATGCCAGCCTGCCTGCTCTACCAAGCCTAGATATGCATACACACATCATAAGTCAAACCTTTACATTTTTAAGCATCTTTGCTAAAAAGTAACATATGGATAGTGAATGTTGACTAATTTTAAATATTGTAACTCACAGAGAAGTTCAGTGAGTAGAATATCAACTAAATATGAAGCCATTCTGTGTTTATATAGTATTAGCATATGGTGTCAATAAACATAAACTATCCACAATAAATACAGATTTGAAAAAAACAAAGAACCTCGACTAATAAAAGGAAGCTATGAAACTCTTCTCATAAAAATCCATACAATTTCTCAAGTCCATCTGCCAAATCATTAAAATCTTTTTAAGATATCTGCTTCCTCTATCTTGTAAACTACAGGTTTCATCTCAGATTAGGGATAAAAGGACAGCAGACATTATCCTCAAATCAAGACCACAGCTTCGTTTTGAGAAGGTCAAGGTGGTTTACAATTGTGATTTAAATAGTAGCTCTCATAAAAATCCTTCATGTCAGGTTAACAATTATATCTAAAAATCCCATTTGAATTTCAGCAATGCTGTCAAAATATTAAATATTAATATCATTTTCTTTCCTTCTAACTTCTGATTAATTCAATTTTATGTTCAATGATAATGAGATATATAAATAAAATTGCATATACACATACATACATATGGATAGTCTGGCTCATTCTACAACTTTCCAATCTTTGAAGAGTAAAATTTTAGATTTATTTTCCATAGTACGAATACATTCAGATAAGCATGTTAAATGACTGAATTATTTAAAGGCATTTTCACTGAACTATATGCTTTAGCATAACTAGCATTTTTAGATATTTCAAAAACATGGAATTTTTTAAACATTATTTATAATCCTTATTATTATAGTATCATTTTTGCCAGACTCAAGTCATTTTGCCTAACTAACTAGAGTTGATTTAAAGATGATGCAAAAATCAAATCCTGGCCTTTACTTGAGAGTAGATTACCACACTCCATGAAGTGCATAGTAAATTAGAGCCAGATTGCCATCAGTCTAAACAGTGTATGCATTCCAGATACCTTCAATGAAGTATTTCACCTTCATGTGGATAAGCAAATGGGAACAAAGATACACATTAACTCTAGAATACGATGATAATATAAAGGAATGCATGTGTTTCTATGTGTAATTTTTATAAATGTGAATCTACAGTTTAGACTGAAACACATTTTTGCCTCTTTTGTTTGAAGTCGTGTTGAAAAGAAGAGATGACAACGAGGAAAATGAACCAGCAAGTGATGTTCTACTTGGTTTTCCTTTATCTAGCAAGGAAAGAATGGAGTATAGAGCCAAGGTAAGAGCTGAACTAGGGAACAATTTCCCTGGAACCTCTTGTCATCACCAGATCAACATCTTGTCTATTTTCATAGACGTGCACTTACTTTCCAGTGATCAAGTTCAGGGCCAGTTATCATGGCTATGACTTAGATCTCAGTGAGGGAGAGGATAAATGTAGCTATGCTATTATTATCCATTGTCTGCAAGGGACATTATAACAAAGTCAAAATTAGGAGCAGATCTGCTTTGGAAAACAAAATTAGGAGCAGATCTTGCTTTGGTGAGATAAGCAAGTAAAACATTTCTCATCCCCAAAAACTCTTCATATTGTTGCCTTTTTCTTGCTGTGAAGTAATATGCTACACCCCAATGTGCTCTTTCTGAGATTTAATCAAACAAATAAGAAACAAAACGAAATCATCATTATGACTGACATACGGAAGATTCCTGAAACAGTAGAACTAAGCACTATGAATGCTTTTGTTATATGCACACACATATGATACGCCTCAATTTGTTAACCAGACTAAAAAATTTACTGTAACTAAAAACAAGATAGATCAATTATAAAGGCTATGCGAATAAGGCCTCTTTCTCAAAATTCTTTATTGGACTTTTGTCTTTTCAGTTAAAGTGAACTCCTTTCTGTACATCATCATAGCCTCACTACTCTTGCATTTTGAAGTCACTGTCAAGAAAAGCAACAGTTATTTGAACACAAACACTGTGATACCATGTCAGTCAATCGACAGCTAAGATTGCTTACTAAGTGATTTAAGAGATAAGCAGTATATACAGTTTGGATCCCCTGGACATAGTGATAATTCATATCCCTGGCATGATTAATGAATATTTTGGCACACTACCAAGAATTATGCTCAGCTTAAAACACGAGTTGTTTGTTTCTCAAGTTTCCATTTAAGTTTTTCAGATGATTGTCAGCTACAGGTGAATGAAACCAGGGGGAGCAAAGCTGCCATAAGGGAAAATTCGTCTAGTAGGTTTCACCTTACTAGAGTAAGCTTTGTAATCTCTAAAGTGAATTTCCATGTGTCTTTCTGTAAGTTAAACTTTGAACTGTGCCTGTGGTGTTCCAGATTGTTTTCAGAATTGGTGATACCTCTCAGGTGATTAACCAAGCAAGTGCTTATAAAGTTGGGATGCTCAGACCTCCTAGACTTCCCAGTCCCCAACTTAGGGTAGGGAAAAGAAGCTGAAAGTTACACCAACTACTACATGGTCACTGATTTAATAATCATGATAACAGGAAACTTCCATGAAAACCTCCATGAAAAGCCATAGATTGAGTTTAGAGCAGATTGCTTGTCAACTGAAAGATAGTAGTAATGTCAGGGAGGCTGCTCTTCAATTGTATTTTACTATACTTTGTAAACAAACAAACTATGTTTTTTGAGGTTTGTGAGCTATTCTAACAAATTTAGAACCCTTGGAGGGATCATAGGAATCTTTAGCTAAAGGTGACTGTTCAGGAGCATAGGTAACATCTAGCCTAGCCTACATGTCTGAAAAGGAGGGTCGTCTCATGGCATTAAGCCCTCAGTGATTGGATCTGTGCTGACACTTGGTACATGATTCTGGGCTGAGTGAAATTCTGGGACAACTAGTCAATGTCTGCTGCTAAACCAGGGACTTTTACTGTGGCAAAACCCACATACACTTAGTGTCAAAATTACTTTGAGGGCAAAGAATTAATTGCTCCTCTTTTGTGAAATATAGTAAAAAGTGTATTACCAAATAAATAATTTTGTTGAATTTGTAACAGCCAAACAAGTATATATCATGGTTTATTAGAGAGAGAGGAATAGATGGAGAATAAGAAGGAGGAGGAGGAGGGAGAGAAGGAGGAGAAGAAGGGAAGAAGAAGAGGAAGAAGAGGAAGAGGAAGAAGAAGAATAGGGAATAAACACATTCCCATGTGATTGTTCATTCCTCAAATGCTTGCAATGGAGACAATGATTCAATACATGTCTCTTATTTGATTGTCAGGAGTCAATCACTTGAGCCTTTCAGCTATTTCTCAGGTTCTCCTTTGGCAGGAAGCTTGAAATTAGGAGCCAGAACTTAGTATTGAACACACACACACACACACACACACACACACACACACACACACTGTTCTTGATATGAATGATATAAATATTTAAAAGAAAATAATTTATAGATGAAAGGTAATTCAAATAAATTAATCACACAATCATTTATCATCTACTCTCAAATAACTAGTAATACAAATATCAAGCTAAAAAAATGAAAGAAATTTGTCACACAAAGAAATGGTGGCCAATATCCTACAATACAAGTGTTAAAATGGGGCTGATTGCCTGGCTGTCCTCTGCACGTCAACCCGCCAAACACTGTGAAAAGAAGGCTAGTTGGCAGGATCTTAATAATTGTTACTAATGTGTAACACAGGGATATTAGTTACGAAATATGAATCCATACCAATGAGCAGGAGCCATGATAAAAGCTAAAAGTATAAACTTTGGGAAAAAATATTTTATTAAGGCAAGACTGTAAGCATCCCAACATAACATTAAGCCTCATTACAATATGACTTTATACTGGAAGGAAGCTTAGCAGCCTATTAAGCAGAGTAGCATAGAAACAAGCTTGCACATTCTACATCATTAGGGAAAATAACTGAATGAAGATACCGTGGTAAATGGAATTAACAGAATACTCCTAGTTTTGTTAGAAGAAATTGAAAGCATACTGACTGCAATTTAACGATTTCAGCCTGAAAAGGTTACATCACAAACTAAGGAAAGAGGAGACTGTTTTTTGGAATGCCGTTTTGCTTTCTTCTACATAAGAGTGGCACCTTGCCATATTAAGCTCTCCATGCCCAGTTTATTTCACTGAGATAAGGTGCTCTAAATCAGCTCATGTTGATGCAAATACCAGAATTTCCTCAGCCTTCTTTTAAGTCTAAAGCACCATTTTTTGTTGGTACACCATATTATTTTTTATCTGTTTAACCACTGATTGATATTTAGGTTGTGTACGCATCTTTGTTATTGTGAATGATACAGCAATTAATACAATAATGAAGATATCCCTTTGATGTACTGGGTGTAATTCCTTTGGAAATCAGCAGAAGGAGGATTTCTGCTTCTGATATTAATTCTCTCATAAGATTTTGGGGAAATTTCACACAATTTTCTGAAGTGGCTGCATGATATATATTACGTATAATCATAAACATAATACCTACAATGTCGAAGAATTCCCTTTTCTCCACAACATTGCCAATGCTCATCTGCGTTACAGAATAGGAGTTGGGTAGGGAAGGAAAAGTCATTGTTCAAAGTATACAAAGGATCAAAAATAAAAATGATTTATTTTATTTATTTGATAGAGTTACAGACAGCAAGTAAGAAACAGAGACAGAGATCTTCTATCCACCAATTTACTTTAACTTCCTGGGACTCCTGCACAACTGCTGGGACCCAAGTACTTGCAACATCTTCTGTTGCATTTCCAGCTGCAATTTAAGAAAGCTGGGTCAGAAGAGGAGCAGCTAGGACTTGAAGCAGGGCCCTTATGGAATTGCGAGGTTGTAGGAGGCAGTTTTGCTCATTGCTCTACAAGCCAATCCCTCAAATAAGTTTTAATGTGTGTTGCATACCACATTATTAATAATCAGTCACATTGTAAGATACATTAAAACGTAACATATATATTATATCTTACAGATGTATCTGTGATTTATCAAGAAAAATGTTGGGGCCCGGTACAATAGCTTAGTGGTTAAAGTCCTCACCTTGCAAGTGCCGGGATCCCATATGAGCTCCAGTTCCAATCCTGGCGGCCCCACTTCCCATCTAGCTCCCTGCCTGTGGCCTGGGAAACAGTTGAGAACGGCCCAAAGCTTTGGGACCCCTACACCAGTGTGGGAGACCCAGAAGCTCCAGGCTGCTGGCTTCGAATTGGCTCAGCTCCAGTCGTTGCAGCCACTTGAGGAGTGAACCATTGGATGGAAGATCTTCCTCTCTGTGTCTCCTCCTCTCTGTACATCTGCCTTTCCAATAAAAATAAATAAATCTGGCAGGCAGGCAGGCAGAAAGAAGAAAAGAAAGAAGGAAAGAAAGAAGGAAGGAAGGAAGGAAGGAAGGAAGGAAGGAAAGAAGGAGAGAAAGAAAAGAAAGAAAAAAAGAAAGAAAGAAAGAAAGAAAGAAAGAAAGAAAGAAAGAAAGAAAGAAAGAAAGAAAGAAAGAAAGAAAGAAAGAAAGAAAGACGCTGATAGCACCATTTTAGAGGCATTTGTTGGTGTAGCAGTTAGCACACTGCTTGAGTCAACTACACCCAGTGTTCGAGTGCCGAAGTTCGAAGCCTGGTTCTAGCTCCAGTGCAAGTTTTTGTTAATGTGCACCCTAGGCAACATCCAGTGAAGGCTCAAGTACTTGAGTCGCAGCTCCCATGAGAAAGGTGTAGACTGTGTTCTGGACTTCTGGCTTCGCCCTGGCCAATCTCTAGTTGCTGGGGACATGTGGGGAGTTCCCTCGCTGACAGGAAATCTCAGACTTTGTCAGTCTTCCAAATAAACTGAACATGCATTTTTAAAAACAATGGAAGTGAGAGTGAGATAGACTTTTCTCCAAAACAATTCTCTCGTCTCCTAGATTTGGCTTTTTGTGTTCACTGCACATCTTGAGACAATGATCTCCTGCTAACAGTGTTTTAGTTAAAACTGAACATCTTCTGAGTTATATTAAAGTTTCCTTAGAGTAGAGCAGTTCCTGACTCCAGATTAGGCTAGGGGTCATATCAGTTTATTAAGAATACATCCTGCTTGCCATGTTTATTTATGCATCGCTCTATGGATTATGAAAGAATGAAGTTCCCACAGCTCAGTTCAGCCCAGAGACACCTTCAGTTCACTCACATACATTTTGGTATTTTTTATTTCTCTTTTACCAATTCCGAGTAACATAGCAAAAAGCATTTTTAATGTCATTTCTTCCTTTTTATACCATCAAAAATCATTTAAAAATTTAATGGAAGTTATAAAAAGCCCTGATTTGACTTACAGATTTTTTTTCTACAACAATTTAACTCCCCAAATTAGGAGAGGCACTTTCCAGTTGGCATGTCACTTTGTGAACAGAACATATGGCCATCCAAGGACACTAGCCTAGCCATTAGGAAAGGCCTAGGAACAACCTTCCAAAGCATTTCTGAGATTAAAATTAGTGGCTGATCTTTTCTGAGAGCTCTGTCATAGCTGAATGCAGCTGGATGAGATTCATTTCCATTGACAATCTTTTGCTTTTGACTTCATTAATTTAAAAGAGAGAGATTGAAAAGTAGTCATCTAATCTAGTAGACGCAAAAGGACATGAAAGTAGAAATTTACTCACACTGCACTTTCCAAAGCATTTGGCAGTTGATGAACCACTGCCATGTTCAACACTAACATCTCCACCAAAATACACAATAAAAAATATAAAGCAAAACTCAAAAAACACCAACTCCCAAGTTCCAGAAAGTAGGAAAGAAGAAAGAAAGGAGGTAAAGTTCAACTATTCAGACTAGAATTGGAAATAAGGGCAATTCAAAGATTTTACTTTGATTCAAAGGCATATTTCTATATACTTTTTAAACTATACTGTACCATTTCAACATTGCAATTGTCATCATAATGCATATTTCTTGCCTGGGATTTCAACAAATTCCATTTTTACAATAAAACTTTTATTATTTTTGTATAGGAAGTCTTTGAAAGAATCACTCTTACTCATCTCTGTGTCATTCCAGGAAAATTTTACAATAAAACTTTACCATCACTGTGAGAGAGTAGTCAGGCTGGGTAGTAGGCACTTATGGTATTCTGGGTCCCAGCATTCTCATTTTTTCTCAAATATAAAAGGGTATTTTCTCCACCATGTCTTGAATTCTCCAGAACACTTTTCTCCCAACAGACAAGTACATATTTTAAAGTATCAAGGACACACTTCCCAAGAGGCAAGGGTGCATTAACTTATCAATTTCCCCATCTAAGCACCAGCACAAAGTCTCCTGCCATTGCCAAGGGGAGTGGAGTCAGAATGGTTTATTTATCATTAAAAAGGGATTCAGGAAGTTGGCCAGAAACACCCAAGGCCTGGTACCATGGAAATTAGGAATTTGCCTTTGTTTATGGAGATCTTTGGAGATGAACTTTTAAAAGACACTATCCCCAGCACAGGTTGGGAGGTTTGTTTTCTTTCCTCCTCCTGCCACTACTGCAGAGGTCTAGTGTCATTTTCTCTCTCTCTCCTGCCACTGTGGCAGGATGCATGCGTTCTTTTCTCTCTTGAAGCCCCCTCCCCATCACTAGGACAGGAGCTTCTCTTCTGTAATAAATTCTGCTTTAAAACTAAACTATGTCTGCATGAAAATTCTTCTTCCTGAAAGATAAGAACGGCGGTTGCTGCTATATACAGTGTTGAAAACCCTCCAATAATGCCAGTCTTGTTTACAGAGTTGCAGTCAGGTATTTATGAATTGGATCTGTTGAGTGCATCCCACTTATGAAAATTATGCCTATGAAAGTAGTTATGTTTTTTTAAAGATTTATTTATTTTATTGCAAAGTCAGATATACAGAGATGAAGAGAGACAGAGAGGAAGATTTTGCATTTGAATATTCACTCCCCAATTGAGTGCAACATATGGTGCAGCACTGATCCAAAGCCAAGGGCCAGGAGCCTCTTTTGGATCTCCCATGCAGGTGTAGAAATTCAAATCTTTGGGCTATTCTCTACTGCTTTCCCAGGCCACAAGCAGGGAGCTGCAAGGGAAGTGGGACTGCCGGGGTTAGAAACGGTGCCCATATGTGATACTGCAGTATGTGAGGCAAGGATTTTAACCTCTAGGCCACCACACCGGGCACTGTTTTCTTTCTTTCTTCTTTTTTTTTTTTAATGTATTTGGCTTTTAGAGCTTCAATTTATTCAGCCACCATAGGATAACTATGAACATTTTGATAGATTGGTTTACAGAGGTGTTTGTGAGTGTTATTTAAAGAAGCAACTTGATTAAATTGCTAGAATAAGCCATTGTCAAGATTTAAGAGACCTCTAGGTAGACAGAGAAGGCGAGCCGAGTGGAAGGGCTCAACAGCTCCATCCGCACGTTGAGACACCGGGATCCAATATTGGCGCTAGGTCGTGTCCTGGCTGCTATACTTTCCATCCAGCTGCCTGCTTATGGCCTGGGAAAACAGGGCAAGTTGGCCCAAAACCCTGGGCCCCTTGGTCCACATGAGAGATCCCGAAAAAGCTCCTGGCTCCTGGGTTTGGATGGGCTAAGCTCTAGCCATTGCAGCCATTTGGGGAGTGAATCAGTGGATGGAGGATCTTTCTCTCTGTCTCTCCTCTCATAAATTTGTTCCACCTTTCCAGTTAAAAAAAATCTTAATTAAGAAAAAGGAAAAGCAATTGAAAATAAATTGATAGATAATAAATGAATTTTATTAAGAAAAACTTAGTATGCCTTGAATGGGGCATATAAAGGAGGAATGATAGGTGATGTAGTTTTATAGATATATGGACAGTTTTTTTTCTGTATTTATGAATTTCATTATCAAAACAAGTTTTTGTGGCTGACATATATGCTTAACATAGAGTTTTCAATGAATATCAGTGTTGTAAGACATATCTATTCTTTCATTTTTTTGATGGTTGAAAGGTACTTTACATTTTATAATTTGTAAGTACATACACATTTGCTGCCTCTACTTTTTGGTTATAGCAAATGTAATACTGCTATAAACAAGCACATGTAATTTTCTGAGTATCTTCTTCAATTATTCACGTAACAATAATTTCTCCCGATTAAGATATGAAAAGCTAGTTGAGAGTTTTGGTAAAGAAGCACAAAATAACTTACTTTTATGAGATCATGTTGGCTATTGTTAAAAGGAAGAAAGATGTGATAAAGCAGGATTGTTGAACAGCAAGTTCTTTTAGTATTGTAAATGCAAGATCGTACTATCTTAGATGAAAACATTAGCAACGGTCTAGAAGAAAAATGATGAAATTTGCTCTGTGATTATTTGAATAGAGCATGAGAAATCCTTCCTGAGGGAGAAAAATGGTAATGTAAGAGAATCTTTCATCTCTCATGAATGATTCCTAAGTACATGAGCTAAACAATTTGATAAATGACTGTGTCACTTACTGAGGTTGTAAACTTGATGCTGCTGGCATTGAAGTGTATCAGGCTAAACATGAAACTATGAGAAAACAATAGAAGATACTGTGAGTGCTTAGGCCCCTGTCCCCCATGTGGGAGACCTCGGAGAAGTTCTGCTCTTGGTTTCTACTTAGCCCACTCCTGGCTATTGCTGTCATTTGCGGATTGAATTAGAGGATGAGATCTCTCTGTCTCTCTGTGTCTCTCTGTCTGTCTCTCTCTGTCTCTCTCTCTGTCTGTCTCAATTTTGCCTTTCACATAAGTAAATACATTTGATATATTCTTAAAAAACAGGGGAAGCTATTTGGCTTATTGGTTATAGTCCTGTAAGATGTACCCACCCCCTGTATTGTAGTTCACAGTTTGAATCCCACCTGTAAAACAGTGATAATGGTTCAGGTACTTGGGGTCTCCGCCACCATGGCAAAACCTTGGATGGTGTTTCTGACTCCTGGTTTTGGCCTGGTCACGTTTGGTTGTTTTGGGTGTTTGAGGAGTGAGCCAGCAGACAAAGTTTCTTTTGATCTTTGCCACTATATATTTAAGGTAAAATGAATAGGAATATAAAGGTAGGTAACAAATAGATTTGACAAAGAAAATCAAATGTATTTCTTTTAGAAACTTCAGTTTGGAATTCTGACTTCTCAGGGAGACAAAGGTAGAATAAACCAACACAGTATCTGAGCTAAATTTACAAATTTGGGAGTGTTGGACAGTTTAGAATTACATGAGCAGTGTACACTCTCAGCATAAACTCTGAAGATCACTTAATATCTGGGATGGATGTAGCAGACAGAATCTGGAAACAGAAAAAAAAAATGCTGGAATTGGAAGTACACTGAAAACACTTTCTAATCCAGTGATAACCATATGTTAGCTTGGTCAAACTCTAATATAACATCAGGACAGAGAATTCATTGCTGACATTGTCAAAATGGAAATTGCTAGTGTCCTTGATAAGGGCAATTTCAGTAGACCAATGAGAGTAGACTGAAGAGTGAAGGGCAAGTGCAGGAGCTGGAAAGCTTGTGTAGGAGTATCTCTCTTGTGCTGGGGAGAATGGAAGTGGCTGCCTACAAGAACAAATTTAGATGGGGAAGTGTGTCTTAAGACTTAGTGCAATGCCTTGGTCTATTCCTGGGAAGGATCTTGTGGGAAGAAAGGTATAGGGTTCATGAGGATGTGTGCATACACAGGATTATTGTGACACCAGCAGAAACAGTGTACCCATATCAGGGCAGTATGAAGATGATAAAATGAGTAGAATTCTAGCTCTGTCATTGCAGCTAAAGGAACGCATGGTGCACAAGCAGATATTAATGGTGATGGGAAAATAAGGCAGATCTCTGTCTCAAAAAAATCAAGAATTCCATCGATAGCAGCATTTTTGGGCAGAACTGTTGACTCATTTGAGATTATAGTCACAAATCTAAATATGCAAATTGTTGTGTCACTGTAAAAGAATGCAGCTGAGAATACAGGTTCATAAGTTTGTTTTTTAAAGGAGTTATATATTTGAAAGTTACAGAGAGTGACAGAGGGAAACAGTGGGAGAGAGAGCGAGAGAGAGAGAGAGAAAGGAAAAGAGAGAGAGCGAGCCAGCAGGAAAGAGAGCTTTCATCCACTGATTTATTATCTGAATGACAGCAATGACAGGGCTCAGCCAGGATGAAGTCAGCAATCAGGAGCTTCAGTTGGATTTTCCACATGAATGCCAGTGGCACAGACATCTCCAGAAATGTGATATGTATAAATATTAAGAATAGTTGGAACCTCAGAAAGGTAGTGAGATGTGTTCATCACATTTTACCAATGGGTCTAGGGAAAAGACATCATAATCAAATGTATTGATATCTTTGTAGAAGACATGAATTAACTAACAATTGTGATTTAAAGAAACTGGATTTGGTTTTGCGCCTGAAAGGCTTAGCAAATATCTTTTAATTTTCCTAGTTTTTCAGATTTTGCATTTATAAGTTCTATGTATTGTTTACGATAGGCATTTCTTTGGTTCACTAAGTGCTGAACCAAGTTGTCTTTTGTTAATTGGGACTTGTATTACAAAAGGTGTCCTTTATTTAATATCTTTCTTGGATATCACTCATGCATATCAACATAAGTGCTCTAGGAAGATAAGGCTCTTTTCTTTAATCCACAAAAAAACATTAGTTCAAGGTCATCACCACCATCACTATCAAAATATCAAAAATAATTTTTCTACACATTGGGTTGAAAAGCAAGGCAGAGATTGCTCAAAAACAGTAAGTAAAGATTATGAAAGAAAGGAATATTATAAGTGTATATAAATTATTCTTATATAACATGCTTCCAGTATTTGTATAGCCATAGTCATGGAAACTGAATATCCTTTGTCAGGTTTTGCTTATTTCTAAATTTGATAAACGTAGAGAAGAGATAGAAATCAATAAAGTCATTTGTGTTACATACTATCCACTTATACAATCCAATGTTACATTAAAGAAATCTAAAGTTTGAATGACTATAGGTCTGTGAATTGATACTGAAAAAAGAAAAAAAAACCTCTTTGGGTAATACATTACTGTATGACCTATGGGGGGGGGTGTGAGAATTTAGTGAGAGAAAAGAAGCTATTTTGAAGAAATGAAAATAAAACCAAAATATAAATACCCATGGGTTGCAGTAAAAATAGTATTGAAAGGGCTACTGATCTTATATTTTGCAAAGATGTTGTATTACATCAGAGAGAAAATATAATATTTCTTTTGGGATTGACTCATTTCACTAAGCATAATGATTTCTAGTTGGGACCATTTGGTTGCAAATGGTAGAATTTCTTTCTTTTTGTTGGGTGAAAATCTTCATTATTTTACAAAAAATTAAATATCTCATTTTTCCCTATACATATGAGCACTAACTTCTAGCAAGAAGAATAATAGTCTAATAACTTTCTGTCTTGTATGATAATTGATTTTCCACATGAATCCAATCTAAATTTCTATAGTTCTTCTGCAAAGCTTGTCATTCCTTCATTTCTTAAATTTGTCTGTAAAACAAATGGTAAAGAAACTGCAGAGCTGCAGTGAAAAGAGGCTTCTTGTAGCCATATGTTACATAAGAAAAAAGAGAATTAATATGACTATTTTTACCTTAAAATTTTACTTTTTAAATATAACTTATCTCCTGGTCTCATAGTCCCATGGAACACTAATAAAGATCTTAAAATGTGGAAGACAAAAATCACACTCTATCTTTAAAAGTCTTCCAATTAGACTTACAGGAAATTTCTCAAAAGAAACTTCAAAGCTAGGAGAGAATGAAGGGATATAATCAATGCCTTTAAAAGTGTCATTCCAGAATTCTACACCCAGTGCAGCTCTCATTTATAAATGAACATGACATCAAGACTTTTAAAGGCAAAAATTGAGAAAATTGTTCATCACCTGGTCAGCCGTACAAATAGTGCTTAAGAAGGCAATACTCAGAAAAATAGAGCAATATAAACATGAAGAAATCCTAAGTCAGATATCCTCCAAGTAATTTTTCAAAATAGATCCAAAACAAACAAGGCATATTTATGCAAAAATGCCAGAACCATTGCATTATCTATCAATAATAACCTTGAATGTTAGTGACCTACATTCTCCAATTAAAAGATACCAACTGGGTAAACGGGCTAAAAAAACAAAAAGCAAGACACATCTGTATGCTGTGTATAAGAAACACTTTACCAGGCCCGGCGGCGTGGCTAGCAGCTAAAGTCCTCACCTTGAATGCCCCACGATCCCATATGAGCACCAGTTCTAATCCTGGCAGCTCTACTTCCCATCCAGCTCCCTGCTTGTGGCCTGGGAGAGTAGTTGAGGACAGCCCAAAGCTTTGGGACCCTACATCCATGTGGGAGACCTGAAGGAAGTTCCTGGCTCCTGGCTCCTGACTCCTGGCTCCTGGCTCTGGATCGGCACAGCACTGGCCTTTGTGCTCACTTGGGGAGTGAATCATCAGACGAAAGATCTTCCTCTCTATCTCTCCCCCTCTCTGTATATGTGCATTTCCAATAAAAATTAATCTTTAAAAAAAGAAAGAAATGCTTTATCAATAAATAAAAGTTGAACTAAAAGTGAAAAAGATATTTCATAAAATTAAAAATAAAATTGAGCAGGAGCAAAAAAGTTAAAAAGCAGAAATAGACTATAACACAAAAGCCATTAGAGAAAAAGGAGGTGATGACATAACTACAAAGGGATCCATGAAAGAAAAGATGTGGCTACAACAAATACATACATCTAATGCCAGGGCACTGGGGTATTTAAAATAAATGTTAATGGATCTAAAGATAAACATGCTCCAATACAAGAAAAATAGGAAATACCAACATTCCACTTCAACCAATAGACAGATCAACTAGATAAAAAATGAATAAATAAGACACGCACACTGTTGATGAAATATATCTAATTAAGTACCTGTAAAGTATTTTATCTCATAGCTGCAGAAAAGTCACAGCTTTCACTGGAGACTAAGACATTCTCTAGGACAGACCTCATCTAGATGATAAAAAAAAAGTCTCAACAAAATCAAAATCTGAAAACATACAATTTATCTTTCTTGACCACAATGCAAGTAAGCTGGAAATGAACATTATGAACATTAGAATTTCTTAAAATATAGTAGAATAGGAACCGAACTTGCTACTTAGTGAGCAGTGTGTTGCAGAAGAAGAAATAAAGAGATCTTTAAAAATAAATTATGATGAAACATACTACATCCAAACTACTGGATTACAACAAAAATTATGTTAAGTGGAAAATTTACACCAATTAGTACCTATATCAAGAATTTTGAAAGGTGTGAAGCAAAGGATCTATGACATATAACATGGATATAGAAAAATAAGAAAAGGTCAAAAGCAAAGTTAGAAAGAATTTAAAAATTAGAAAAAAGCTAAGCAAAGATGAAACTACATATTAAAGAGCATAAGAATGAAATTCAGAGCTTATTTTTAAAATAATAAACAAAATTATTGAACATATTATTTCGAGTAGTATTAAGTCTCTGATTACAAAGTGAATTAAATTTTATCACAAAAGTGAAAAGAAAAAAGGGAGATAGAAGGAGATTAGGAGCGATGTATCCTTATGTTCTTAGAATTATATCTTTGAGATATATGAAATCTGTTCTTTGTTTCAATAAAAAATGTTGTTTATATATTTTAAAATCATTGGGAAAGTTTTAAAAGATATAATGTTAAATATTTTTGCTAGCAAAACATTATAAAAGGAAACATTTTTATCAATACTAATCAAAGCTCTTTTTAAATTTTACGTTTTCAAAATTAATCATTTAATTGAAAACATGAGAACTATGGTATCATTATTGAGTAAGAAGATTTATTTTTATATATAAATGAAATTATTACTGGAAGTTACTATTAAATTTAAATATTTTTAATCTATAATGCCATTAAAAGTATATTCTGCTATACTCAGAGAACTGTTAAAGTACAGTTTATTAATTTATTCTAAATAACTTAGCTGCTTTGAATCACAGAATATTACCTGTGTTGATCAAATCAGAGTTAATTAGACATTTTATTAAGTCAGTGTCTTCCCTCTCTAGAGAAATGGAAATTCTGTCAGAATCTTCAACCTATAATTCAACTCAATATTAAATAATTATCAGCCAAGTTTTATACTTTTAAAGTTTTATATACAACTTGGTAAGGGGATTCCTTTGTGAAGAATTCTGTGAAGACCTGGACTAAAAGCAACTTTAGTTAAAAGGAAAAAAAAGTTACTGCTTTAATTCATTAGCATGTAATTTCCTGAAGCCAATTATTTCCAGATCTAAATTGAATGAATTCTTCTAACTACAAGAGTTTGTCAATAAATAAGCCATGTAAAGTATCTTAGCCAATGAAAATCAAATTTAAGGCCCCCAGGAAATGGGGGTCTTAGCGGTTCCAGTGTGAGTTTTTTCTTCCTAGTTCTTCATTTTTCCTGACATAATTCTTACATTCAGGGTCTCCCTTGCCCCATTTTCCCCTATATTGTTAAAGCGGTTTATTCCCTCAACAACAGTCCCTAACATTCTGCTATTTAAGTGTATCCTGACATTGTAGTTACAGACAATTGTATGAAGTCCTACATTCTAGTGTCAAGACATATTTTCCAGTTTAATTGAAAGTCTTTCAGGTTGTGACATTGAATTGAAACTCCACCATGGCATTTCAAAGTCATTTCCTTGCACTTTTCTTTAGAGTTCTTTTCAAAATATCTGCTGAATAGTGTGTCAACAACTTTTGTATATGAAAGTTTTTCTTATGAAAAATATGCCTGTCTACCTAGAAAAATAAAATTTTGTCATATCTAAAATATGCAACTGATAGGACATTAACTTAAAATATTTCTGAAGAACAACTTGACAGTATTGACTTAACACATTTAAACTCTTCATTTTAGTATTTCTCTATCTTATGATCCTATAAAAGATGTTGCCATAAACAACACTGTAATTAGAGATGCTCAATTTGTTGTAGATTATAAAAGAAAAACTAGAAAGGATTCAAAAATCCAAGTGAAAGTAGCAGACTCTAATTGGTTTCACATTCACCACAGGGAAGTTCTCTCATGTAAAAGTATTACTGAAATAATTATAATTTATCATTTATATGGAAAATATGGACTTATGAAATTGGACATGATCATTTATATGGAAAAACACTGACTGAAACATGAAATTCAACACTTTCCTACTAATTCAGCTCTCATGCTAAATAGGATGATATGGTAATATGTTTTTCATGTATCCACATTTTTGTTTTAAAAGCAGAAAAAATATGTTTCATTTTGCTAGTGACTAACGATGTTTTCACAAAATGACATTTTCCTTTATGAAACAAGAAAATCTCAGGTGAAGTGTGACAGTGGGTCACTCTACCTTTTTCAAAATTCACAAACTTTGTTTTAGTACATTAAGAAGTAAAGACCATTGCACAATAAACATATGATACATGTTTTATTGCTTAAAAAAGTACATACAGATAATGCATGCAAACTTGGTCTGTGAAAGAATGAGGGTGATGTTTTCCCTCATATCTACTTTCTAAAAATGAAGTTTCATATGAAGAGTTTCATTTGCAACACAAAAAAGGATATTACAAAGATGCCTAAACACTGATCAAAATAAGTGATTCCAACAAAATAAGAATGAGTTGTGTTACAAATTACATTTTAAGAAGTTTTAATTTTTACAAAATTCATGAATTACTATGATCACTACAGGAATCAATGGGATCAAAAACTAAATTAAAGGAGGGAGTTTTAAATGTGGAAATTGTTCCATTACAAAATAATGGTGTTTAAATCTACCTATTTTTGGGCTGGCACAATTGTACTGCAAGGTAATTCTCCACCTGCAGCAAAGATGACCCCATATGGGTGCTGATTGTAGCCCCAGCTGCTCCACTTCCAATTCAGCTCCCTGCTTATGGTCTGGTAAAAGCAGTGGAGCATGGCCCAAGTTCTTGGGACCCTGCACACATGTGCGAGACCCCGAGGAGGGTCCTGGCTCCAAGTTTTTCATCAGCTCAGCTCTGGGTTTTGTGGATATTTGGGGAGTAAACCAATGGATGTAAAATAGCTCTCTCTCTTCCCCCCTTCTTCCCTCCTTTCCTCTATTTGTAAACTGAAATTTCAAGTGACAATTTTTTAAAATTTAGGTGTTATCTATTTTTCCAAGAAATGTTTTTCTATGATATAAACAGAAGTTCACTGACTGTTATAAAAGATGTTTATAAGTTTTTTTAGAATAAAAGCCAGGTGTTATTTATTAATTCTTAATCACTTTTGGTTCACAGACTTGTTATAAACTGCTAAGAACTCTGGACACTAATGGAATTCTGAAAATCATGTTATTTGAATCATAAAAGTGAATATAAATCATTTCAGAATATTTGAAGGGTAAAAATAAAAGTATTTTCTACAACCTGTCAAAATCAATCAACCTTGTTCTAAATACAGCATCCATGTGTGATAGTGTAATGCTGCCGCACACAGAGGAGGTCTGAGTGTCTAAAATCAAAGAAGTTAACTTCTTGTCCAAGTTACTTCAACTAACGTGACATAAACTCATGCTTTAATATGACGAGTAAGAAAAATTCAGGAGTAATATGTTCAGAATCTCCACTTCATTATGCTGTAAAGAATATTGCCTTCTTCCCTTTTGACAAATGAAAGCAGTTTAACAACACATAAGCAATACTGTGAGTCAGTGAGAGAAAAATCAAATCAAGCATTATTTTAAACTAAATTCATTTCACTGATCCTGCCATTCTTCATAATTGCTTTTATTATGTGAAATTAAAGAATATTTTCCATCACTATACAGGTCCATTCGTTTCAAGCCTACAGTATTAAAACGAACTTGTCAAGAAAGGGTTGAAGTCAGGATTAGATTATCTGGAATTCATCATGTGTGACTAATTAATAAATTTCTAATTACTCCTGTTCCCCCCTTCTCCATTTTTTTTTTTTTTAGCTAGCAAGAGTTTCAATGACTGATATTTATCAAAAGAGTCTCCTATTGCCCTAATATCAGACAACTAAATGACAAAGCCACAATTTCAACACAGGCTTTCTGAATCTCCAGCCTGCAAGATTATTTACAATCTATTATCCTGTAGAAAAAGAAAGCAATTGCCAGAGTGGGAAAATGATTTATTCCCTGTTTCCTCAAGTCATCTAACTTCCACTACTGAGGCACAGCTTCCAGCCCTGCATGCGTAACCTGACCTCTGACATGACTGGAATAGACATGACCTTTAGCCAATCAAAGTGTCATTGTTGGGTAGGGGACTGCTGAAAGACACGCTACTGCCCTTACAAGTTGTGCCTCATAAAGCAGACATTCCCTACCGGTGGTTCTTATGGCCAAAGAACACTGTCGCCTCACCCTCAGTGACCTTGGAGCCTCCTGGCAGAATTAAACCCCCTGAGATCCTCTTGCTTGATTTATTATTTATTTGAAACTCAGAATTACGGGAGAGAGAGGGAGAGACATAGAAAGAGGACAAAGAGCATCCATCTGCTGGTTCACTGCCTAAGGTTGCCATGGCCAGGCCTGAGGGATGCTGAAGCCAAGAGCTTCCAGCTTCTTCCAGTCTTTCAGACAGGCCCAGGGGCCCAACTATTTTTGACATTCTTTTACAGTTTTCCCAGGTGCCTCAGCATGGAAGTGGACTGCAAGTGATTCAGCCAGGTCTGGAACTGGTGCCCATAAATGATTTCAGCAATTAAGGTGATCTTGGCTTAACCCACTACACCACAAGGCCTGACCCCCAACAATTTCTATTTTTAAATATCCTACATTAGATACACCATAGTCTGAACTCACCTCAAACAGTGTTGAATTATCACTAGGTAATTTTTTTTCTCAGGGGTTTCATAGACTGAGGGGCAGCCTTAGGATGGGGGGGGCACTATCCTCTGTCTTACTATTTTGACTGCATGAATTTTTAGCTCACACATTAAGAAGAGCTAGCGATGCTTTACTTGAGAATATTGTGCCTCCTGATATACTGACTTGCTGAGTGTCTTGACACATAATGATCTTGCTGTGACATGGTTATGCCTAAATGTTGCCACACAGGTTATTATATCATAGATTATTCTCCAATATTAATAGACATAGTGCCTAAAATGATTCTAGAAATATGCTAGAGAGATGATATCAAACACTATGAGGCTATTCAATAAACACCAAGATAGTAGCATGAAGCTAACGTATGATGGATAAGCCTCTTTGAAAGATTTCAGGGATTTAGCAGCCTAGCTCTCCTTTAAATAGCTACATTTGTTATAAGCTAATCCTCTGAACAGGATTTACTATTCACTGATTGTCCATCTAGGAAGTTTGGGAGACAGGAGCAGAAAGGGTCAATTGGAGAAGCAGAATACATGTGCTGCCAGCCTGACACTTAGAGCAATGCATTTAGACTCTCATATTTTCTGCAAGACATTAGACCTACTCTGATGGGTGCCAGAAGTCAAAATGACCTCTTGTAAGTACATTATTGCAGAACTTGAAAATATCTCAGAGAAAGGTAATTTACTAGATGGAATCAGAGTGATCTAAACGAGTTGGGGACTCTGTGGTCCCTGGCTGCTCATTTGCCCTTTGCAACCTGTATCATGAAGATTTTTCATCTCATTAATCTCTCAACCACTTTGGGAATGCACAATGCATTGAGAATGTGTGCTGTGGCACTATGTTAATTTATTTTTGTATGTGGCAAACTCTGGTTCAGATTTGAGGCTCATAGTCTTCTGTTTTACTTTATCTTTCATGAGTTAAATGAAACATACATGAACATTTATGCAAAGGAAATATTAAAAAGTATTAGTAAGAAGAAATGTAACATCAGTACTTAGTGATTTTCATGTATCACCAAATTGATCAAAAGTGAAAATTTTAAAAAATATATTTACAGGAACATCAAAAATATGTACTGGCAATGATCATTGGGCCATCAAGTCTTCCAAGATCCAGAATTATAAATAACAGAACATGATAGTAGGGCTATGTTTGGATACTGCAGCATTACACTGCGAAGACTAAAAGAGAAGGGAAATGCCTGAATTCCTCATTATATTCAGATATCTTTAAGTACTTCAATGTCTAAGAGAAAAATTTCTACACAGCATTTTAAAATAAATACATTAACTGAATATGTTAAAACTTAATAGCATTACATAACATATGTTATGCTGACACATACATTTTGATATTATAAAACTTTTGATTGCACAATGATCTGCCAAGTTTCTTCCCTACATTAAAGACCATTTCTCTTAAATCTTCACAGTAAATAAAAATTCTCCTATCTCCTATCCTTGGGATCCAACTACTTTCAACATAATATAGTCTTTTTGATGGTTCAAAAATTAAACTTAAAAGAACATACACATGTAAAGTGTCTAGTACTTTGCTTACAAGTGCACAATGCTAATTGAAAGTCAAGTTTTCTTCCTCATCTATCCGTCAACAAGTTCACTACAATACAAATATGCAATTGATACACACATATATGATAGAAACGAGGTAAAAAGTGGAAGAAGAGGAGAGAAAGCTTAGTACACCTCAAGGAAATTTGAGCCAACAATTGCATCTCCATTGATACAGCACAAACTGAGAGAATGAAAACTACATCCTAGAAGAGGTTCCCAGACCTAAGTGCAGAGACGCTATTCCCAGTTGTGTAAGTGGAGTAATACCTATAAGGAAGGAAACAGCATTAAACCTTTCATTCCCTCAATTATTGTTATGTGTTAGTTGCTGTTTAACAACCAGCTTTCTTGGAGGAAAACATTTGTTTGTAGAATTTGCTGCATTCTATAGTGTCAACATTTCCACTTAGCTGGCCATCAGTATGAAGTTACAAAACAAGGAACTGGGCATAATCCATTCCCACATGGCCAATAAAGGCCTGTCACACATGGCAGCAGGATGCTTTGCCTCATGCACGACCTTGTACAAAAGTACCTTTGCTGGTGCAAATATGAAAGATTGAGCAGCATTTGCATTTTAAATATTGCTTTCCATCACTGTGTTGCTAATCAATCTTGAACACCAGTTACATATAGTTTCTGATATCATGTGAGTGTACAACTTTCCTACAAAATTCAAAAATTGTAACATAATTGGCCTGATTTTAAGGGATTCTCTTAATATCAATACCATAGAACTTATAAAAACATCAAATTGCAATTTCTATATAAGCATCTATTTATCTACATTTTCCTCTGCGACTTGTTACAGACCATGCTGCAATTTATTTTATCCTTTCTCTTACTTTATGCATATATTCTAGTTTCTCCAATTAAATGCAATTCTGTGTTGTTTTTGTAAGATTCATACTGCAAAGATCATATCTTCAACTATTTGCAAGTTTCAACAGCATCCTTACTGCACCCTCATAAGTTTGGTAAAGGGTTGCACAAATAACTCAAGTTTCCTTTCAGCAGCCTCAAGCTGCATGTCTATGTACAGCCAAACTAATTATTCTCAGTCATGTTTACTGTTTACACACATTTATCTGGATGCTATGGCTAAAATAAGGAACCTAATTTATACTTGAAAGAAATAAGAAAACATATGTCTATTTTGTAGGACATTTAAATTATAGTAAAACTCTTAAGCTCATAAGTTCTTGCATATTTTAGCATTTATTTTTTAGCCAATATGTAGCACAATGTTTACAGATTATAGTGGATATTCAACAAAATGTTGCTGAAGAAATGATTTCCTTGTTCTATAGTTTTTGGAGCTGTCCAACTATCATAGGATAATCAGTGAGCAGAAACCATGCAAAAATAGAGTTAATAAATGTCTCAGTATCCCCCTTGGAATTGCCTATGTAAACAATGCATTATAGTAACTTCATATTATTTGACAAGGAATTTTTTTTTTTTAATTTTTACTCTAGAAAAGCATATGGGAGCAAGCCTTGTGGTTAAACCATCAAATCCAAAGGCAGCATCTCACATGAAATCCCCCACTTCTTCTCCAACTTCCTCACAAAGTACTTATGAAAGCAGTGGGAGATGGCCTAAGCACTGGGCCCCTGCATCATTTTAGTTGACTCAGTTAAGCTCCTGGTTCCAGGTTTGGCCTGCTCTAAGAGTCAGCTGTTTGGGGACTGAACCAGTAGATGGAAGATGTCTTGCTCCCTATTTGTCTGTCCTTCTCCGAGTATGCCTTTTAAATAAATAAAATAAGCCTTTTTAAAACATAGATTAAAACACCAAAATATAAAAATTAAAGAGAAACTTGGATCTAACTACCAAGCAAATACAGGCCAAAGGTACAGTTTAATTACACCTTTCTTTTCGATAAGATCTATAATATGTATACTCATCAAGCCAAATTAAAAATTGTTTAACAGTTCTGTGGTACAAAATTTTCAGCCATAGATGGTTGCATATGAACTAAGCAACAGAGGTAAGAAAGAATACACACAAAGTTGACAAATTTATGATAACAGAATACTCTAATACAAAGAAGATAACTGCATTACCTAGAACATTTTTTTGGAAAATTCTGCAATTGTTTTCTGTACTTACAATAATGTTTTGCTTGTATAATCAAAGGATTTTATACCAATCATTTTAAATAATCCCCTTATTATTACATTATTATTGTTCATGCAAAGAATGTTGGACCCAAAGAGAAAGAAAAAATAAAAAGAAACACCCACTCTCAAGAAAGCCAGCAAATCCCTTACGAAGCCATTTGTTCCGAGATGAAAGTATTGAAACTCAATGGCTATACAAATGCTGCCTTTAATTTTTCAACCTGAGCATATTGATGATTCTATCTAATAGCTGCTGAGTGAAGCCAATAAGCCTTACTCCAAAAGTAGCAGCAGCGGAAAGTGACAAGAGTTTTATTACTGCTAGAAGGTCCCTTGAAGAGCTCTGGGAAAAATTACAGATTTCCAACGCAAAGAACTCATGAAAATTTATGAGACACAACAGCAAATAAAAAAGGCACACGACAGCAGGAAAGGTGACAAATTCTGAAAGGGATCTCAAATGCAAGTTTAATGATGTTCACATCTGTGGCATTTCATTATTATCTGCTCGTGAATAGAGGAGACAGGCAGAAAACTTTCAATATTCAGTGGACCTTAAAAATCATTATGTTATAGACAAAATCAAAAGCTGTCATGTGTAAGCCTGTGAGATCTGCACTTAAATGAAAATGTTGATAAATAAAAAGATGAGTTTCCATAATGTATACTAATTACCCTTTATTCTACAGAAATTTTTTAAAAAATTGCCAAATCTTGCAATGAAAATGAGTGAAACCTTAAAAAAAAGAGACCGATTGCATTTTCTGAGTGTAATATGACAAATAAAATAAATTGCACATAATATTTTTAAGTCAATACAAAACATTCCCGAAAAAGCTTGGCTGAGATGGGAAATAATGTGGCAGATTTGAATCCCAGTAGTCACAATAGTTTCATATTATTTATGCATCTAGAAATAAAGACTGAAGTTGACACAAAGGAAGTGTTGTCACTCAAATTTTCAGAGATATCATTACCACAAAGGTTTGAGAAAACACCTAATTTTCCTTAGGAGAGCAACATGTCCCTGAAAAATGTGAAAACATAAAATATTATTTAAACTGGGCTTGGTTTCTGCTACTTAATATAGTTGTGTACATGTAGGAGAAATCATGAGTGGATATCTCAACTAACTTCTCCTTATCCTTATAAAAATGCAGGCTAGTAGGCATGGGTGCAATCTATGTTTGCCAATACACTTTCCATCTCCTTTACAAAATATGTCCTAATGAAGATTATCAGGACAGCGTATTTCTATGTTTAAAGAAAACCTTTAACTCAAAAATATAACACCCTAGATATCCTGTAATGTGCTACTATGAGTTTTTGTCTATGTTGCTCTTAAGAGTAAATTCCAAGGATTTGGGGAGGGGTGGGGGAAAATCCCAGTACCTATAAAACTATGTCACATAATGCAATGTAATAAATAAAAAAAAAATCACCTTTTGTGTATTGATGCTCAGATCTCAATCATTGAAGTTGTATCTGAATATTTTCGAGTATCTTTCAATATTTAAGTTATTTTTTATTCATTTCCTTTCTATTAACTTGGCAAGCTATAAAATAACTTTAAAAACCTCAAGTTCACAAATATGCATCAGGTCTACGGAAAATACCATCATTTGTCATAACTGATGTCTACCCTGCCCTTATGAACATTCTTTAATATTGCTTACCACTTACAAATAAAATAAACTTGAGCAATTATGCTCATATCTTATTTATGCTTTGAGTCCTTAAATAGTAACAATTACTTCTATGTTTAGTGTTCTTAATTTCAAAGGTGTGGTCCTGGACCCAGCGCAGTAGCGCAGCAGCTAAAGTCCTTACCTTGAATGTGCCAGGATCCCATTTGAGCATCAGTTCTAATCCCAGCAGCCCTGCTTCCCATCCAGCTCCCTCCTTGTGGCATGGGAAAGCAGTAGAGGACAGCCCCAAGCCTTGGGACCCTGTACCCACATGGGAGACTCAGAAGAAGCTCTGAGCTCCTGGTTTTGGATTGGCACAGCTCTGGCTATTGTGGCCACTTAGGGAGTTAAAGAACAGAAGATCTTCCTATCAGTATATCTGCCTTTCCAATAAAAATAAATAAATCTTTTAAAAAGGTGTATTCTTTGTACGTTAATGATATTTAATTTATACTCACATAACTACTCACATCTTGCTCTAGGATTCACAAATAAAGGATACCGTTATTTTATTTTACCTAGTTTTCCTTTTGAATAACATTCTATTGGTTTGCTTACTTCCCTTATTTCCCTTTCATTCATTTTATTTTAATAAAATAATAGTTAAGTATTTACTAAAATACTTAACATCTCTTTACAAGGAAATTCATACCTTTATTTCAACTCAATTATTCTTTCCATTCCTTACACTGACTTTTTAAAATAAAGTGAAGTTTGCATAATGGACTGGTAATATTAAATGTTTTGTGTACTCTGTATTTCTTCAAAATGATTGAAATGACATGCATAGCTTTTGGGGGGGGTCTTAGTTTAAGAAACATTAGTAAAAAGATACAGCAAGTGCAAGTTACAAGTATATGTCAAGAAAATAAACTATGATGAACTGTGTGAAGGACTTTTGCTCAAAAGGCATCAGGTTACCATTTTACCATTATGGTACCTTGGTACAGCAGATAATCATGTTGGTGTATGAACCATTTGGACTTCATAAAATAGTCACTTTTTAAAAAACTTTATCTGTGACATACCAAAGTTTCAAACAAAAGCAGTATGTGTAAAACAAATAAAATAACATTAAAATCACATATTAATTGCTGCAAGACAGCATTCTTCATACTTTCCTATTTTCTATTAAATTAAATACTTATTGTATGTATGAAGCGTCAGGGGTCTGCAAAGGAAGGAGTGAAGAAGGGAGGATGAAAAGAGAGGAAGGATGAGTGAGACACAGAGAGATCCTCCATCTGCTTCTACACCAACCAAATGCCCACAACAACCAGCAATGGGTCAGGTAGAAGTCTGAAGGCTTGGAGCCCAAATGGATTGTGACAATAGTTCATGGACCCAAGCACTAGAGCTTCATTTGATTCCTTCCACAGTGCAGCAGTCAGAAGGCAGATTGCAGATAGAGCAGCAGGGACTCCAAGCCAGAATGTCAGTTATCATGAGCACCGGCTTAACTTTCTGCACTGCACTGTCTACCCCTCACTACATATTTTTGATTGTTATTTGAATGTTTTGAAAAATTTTAACTTATGTTAGGGCATCTTACTGAATGAGGAGATATCACATCATTTACAAGAGCTGCATTAAGCTCCTTTCATTCTTACTGTGCACTATTTTATATGCATGCTTACACAATTATGTAAATGCACATACACACATTTGCATGAGTGCACATTTAGCTAGGGGAATGTTACATAGCCTTTAAATTAATTGCTTACAAACCAAAATAAACCTGGGCATTCTATTTAATGTTGCTATCAATATTTTAAAAAATTGAAACGGTTGATGATAACTATGAAGTTGTGGCTCTTTATTTAACAGTGACAGCAATTCCATCGTACACATAGAGGGAATAACATCACATGGGTGTGTCTTGGGCTCCTATGCATGCTTTCCTTCCACCATCATTATACTTATCACATCATTTTTATAATTTATTCATTCATTTTTGTATATCTTTCTAGAGACTTTGAGTACTTTTAATATAAAGAAGATAACTGAAGTCATTACATAAACTTAATATATATTTCTGTTGTCTATAATTCTATATTCCATTTTAAATGTAATACATACCACCATGGGTGTGTTTCTTGGGAAGGTCACAGTAATCTTTGATTTACAGTTCTTAATTCTCTCTCTTTAAGGGACGGCTAGATCTAATGACTTTTATTTACTGATAGTTAGGGTATAAATAAAAGAATGCCACTGTTAAGATTAATTATAAAACAACTGTATTCTGTCTTCCTTCTCCTCTCATACTATCTCACCTTTTTTGCTATCAGTGAAATAGGCTGCTATGCTCTAAACTTCCCTAAAGAGATGCTCCCACCAACCAATGCTTGCTCTTCAGTCACCAAGCAGAAGGAACTGAAGTCTTCAACAACAGCAGTAATCAGGTCCTGCTAACATCACCGAAAAGAGCCCCAAGTGGATCCTTTCCTGTGACCTTAAGACAACAGCAGTGCTGTCACTTTGTAGCTTTTATGAGAAACCCTGAGACACAAGGAACTTGTAAGCCAAGAATATAACACACACACACACACACACACACCCCAAAACCATGAGATAATATATATTGTCATTAGATGCTAAGTTTTACAACAATGTGTTGGGCCGGGCGGCATGGCCTAGCAGCTAAAGTCCTCGCCTTGAAAGCACCAGGATCTCATATGAGCGCTGGTTCTAACCCCAGCAGCTCCACTTCCCATCCAGCTCCCTGCTTGTGGCCTGGGAAAGCAGTCAAAGACAGCCCAAAGCCTTGGGACCCTGGACCCATGTGGGATACTGGGAAGAAGTTCCTGGATCCTGGCTTCAGATCCGCATAGCACCGGCCTTGCGCTCACTTGGGGAGTGAATCATCGGACGGAAGATCTTCCTCTCTGTCTCTCCTCCCCTCTGTATATCTGACTTTGTAATAAAAATAAATAAATCTTTAAAAAACAAAACAATGTGTTATACACCTTAGATGAGCAATATTAGTGAGTATTGAATTAATTGCAAGTTTAAGCAAGGTTACAATTATGCGTTCTAGAACAAATGTCTATTGCTAGATATTTCTTAATCCTATTATGTAGCACAAAACATAACTTTCATGCTATGTTAGCTATCATTCTCACTATATTATTTTGATTTTAACACAATTATAATTAATGCAAGCTGGAATTATCCAATTGCCACAAGTATACCTTTATTTTAAGCTTTGGAAAATACATTTAAGTCTGTATTCATTCATTAATCAAAATCATCATATTAGCAGAAAACATTCTGATTCTTTCCTCATATCAATGGAATTCATTGTAAACTCTCATTTTTGGAACCATGGGGATATTGCCATTTTGGCATCCATTGATCACTCATAACTAGCAGTGACCTACATTTTCTCACAAAGCCATGCTATGCAAGGTCACCCGGGTCTTCTGCTACAGATGTTCATATTGCCTGTGCTTTTATTTTTTAAACAATGAGGAAGTTTTCATATGTGTTTCACTTTCTATTCCTAAGAGTATTTGGACAAAGAATCATAGAGGCTCACATTTCTTACTGGTAGCATGAATATACTAATTCTTTTTACAAACCAAGAGAACCAGTATACAATCAGCAGTTGAAAATGATAATTAATATGATTCAGTTCTAAATTGGCATGATTTAATCTTTGCAAAAGTTCCATTCATTGTGCAATCTATTTTGAAATATTACTCATTAAACTCTACTCATACATGATTTTCTGATTAACTTCTGGATGATTTTTTTCAGGCTCTATGAGTATTTGGGGACTTTCTAATAAAGGAAAAAGAAAATACCACATATTACCCAAAATTTCTGCCAAATTTATTCACTACTCAAAATTTTCAATAAACTCTAAACTGAATCTTCCAGGATAGAGATTCTATATATATTCATTCTGTCTTTAGTACCTAAGAGCATTTGAGATATTCTCTTTATTATAAAATATACATATTTAATTTAGTTCTGTTATGTCCTGTAGTTTCATAGTTTTAGGCATTCAGAAAATGTACAAACAGCATGGAATTCACATTTACTCCTTATCTAGCTCACTTAAATATTAACATATTAAATATCCTTAGGATCACTGTGGAAGCCAGGATACATAAATCAGTACATTAGTTGCCAGAGGTGCAATAGTAAAGCAATTTTCTAGGGATGAGAGGGGAGAGGACTGATTTGTTATGTTTGTCATATGTTTTGCTTTCCTGTTCCTACCAGGGCTAATTTTAATCCATCAAACAACATCCCTGAACATGGAGATGAAAACAAGCTCTTCAACTCAGCTTGTACCAGTCAGCAAAAACCGCTTCCAGGAAGCAATGCTCTTAGCTAAGACAAAGGCCTGATTTTCACCAAGTTTTTACTACCTGTTCTTTTGTTGTTCTGGAATTCCACACTACAATCAATTTTGATCTCTTTAGTCCCTCTCATCTGGAAGAGTTTTCTAGAATTTCCTTTGCTTTCATGATCCTAATAGCTTAACAGAGGAGGTAACAATTATTCTCTAAAATCGATCTCACTTTCAGGTTCTCACAGGTTGAGATTATGTGGTGTAGGCAAGAAAATGTTGCAGAAGAGAAGTTGCATCATTCTGCTGCATTTTGTTGAAGGTGCATTACATTCAGGTCTTATCGCTGATGGCATTAACTTTAAACAATGGTTTAACACATTTTTAAAATCTCTCTTAATTACAACTGAGAAATAGATGAGTGGGAGGAAGAACAACTTGATTTTCTGTCTCTCCACAAGTGGTCAACAGTGGCTTTTGCATGCCTTACACACTTTCTCTCTACACACACACAAACACACACACACACACACACACACACGTTATTTAGCCAATAATTTATTTTTCTACTTTCTTGTACCTAAATTTCTATTGTCATTGACAATGGGTCTTTTAGGGGTTTTATGCCCCATTAGTAAACAAAAATGGACTAAATACAAGAAACAACATCTTATACCAATGCAGATTGGAATTACCTGCTGAGAACTCAACTTATGACACTAGATAGGCTATAGAACTTCACTGCTCCCAATTTCCCCATCCACAAAAACATAAAAAGTATGTGATTAGACAACCTTTAAAGTGTTTCAAAACAGCACTATTTTAAACAGATGCTCATGTAGAAACATTTATAGAATGATCTGCCTTCACAATAAGTCAGGTTAAAACAATTATATAAATATTGTCATTCTGCTATACCACTCACAGACATTTGTTATCCATTTTGTATTACTGGGGATTCATATGTGTCTCCACTACATTTTTTCCCCGCCATTATAGAATTTTATCAATGTGTATGATAAACAGTAAGAGTGGAGAACCTGTCACCAACATGATTTTCTTGCAGATTTGTAGATTGTAAATTACCAATTAGCACTACGGTACCATGCACTGAGCTGCTGGCTAATGCCAACATTCCATATGGGTACCTGCTTGAATTCTGGCTGTTCCATTTCTGATTCAGCTTCATACAACAGAGGACATGCCAAAGTCATTTGGTTCCTAAATTCATCTAGCAGACCTGGAGTACTTTGAAATCTTATGTGGTCTCCAGCTCTGACCCCCTGCTAATGTGCACACTGAAACGTGGACACTCTGCTTCAAGTGCTTGCACTTCTGCCACCAACATGGCAGATCATCAGAGAAGTGCCAGCTTCTGATGATGATCTGGCTCTTCCCAGCTTCTGTGTACTAAACCACTGTACCAAAGATCTCTCTCTCTCTGTTTTCAAATATAAAGGAGATAAAAATATTTTTAAAAGTACATTGTGACCTTAACTCTGCATATCACATGCAGTTATACCCCAAATCCCAAGTGAGTTATTGGCAACCACGTAGTGAGAACAGCTACTCAGATGAAGAGGATCATGTGAATAAGGACTTATCTTTCAGATTCAGACATATTAATCTTCAACCTCAACAATAAGATTTAATAACCATGCTTATGGGGCAGAAATCTTAGCCTCTTATTATGACCTCTTTTCCTTAATTGCAAAATGAAGAGTACTCAAATATGGAATGTGGCTGTTCCAAGCAGTAAGTAGCACAAGGACTGCAACACAGTGAATATGAAATCTACAGGAAGACAGAAGCTAACTCTGGTTAATGGCTACATCTCTGTCGATAAGGGTGAAAAGCAGATCTTCAATACATAATTTTGAATTCATCTTGAACTCCTGGCTTAATTTATCTCCAGAGTCTTTGAAAGACGCTTAATGCCCTGGCTTGATGACCCAATGGCTAAATCCTCACCTTGCAAGCACTGAGATCCCATATAGGCACCTCTCCGCTACCCCTCTAGCTCCATGCTTATGGCTTGGGGAAGCAGTAAGAGATTTCCTAAAACCTTGGGACAATGCATCCAAATGGGAGACCTGGAAGAAGCTCCTGGATCCTGGCTCCTGACTTGCTCAGCTCCAGCAGTTACATTCATTTTGGAGTGATCAGAGAATGGAAGATCTTTGTCTCTCCTCCTCTCTGTATATCTGACTTTCTGGTAAAAATTAAAATAATCTTATTTTAAACTTTATAAAAAAGACTGTTAAATGGTTTTAACTCTAATTAATGTAAAATATTTTCCTATGGCTTGCTATGCATCAAATTTCATTTTGATTATCGCATGAATCATAAATATGGATTTTTAGATACTTCCTGCCTGAGAATATCAGACTCAAAAATTGCATGTGAAATGTGCCAAGCTGATCACTGTCTATCAGAAATGGAGAAGTGTTGTCTGTCTCCAAACAAGTGCAAGAGAAATTTGCTTGTTTCACTCATGCCTGCCTTGTCTGTGCTAAGCGCCCAGTTATTTTATTCTTTAAAAATTGAACCTGAGTCATTCATGTGAGGATGTAAGGATGCATTGATAGTCATTTTAATAAAAATGCATTATAGATGATTTGCTTCTCAGATATAGAAAGTACCACATACCCACATACATAATCTGACAAAATTTCAGATATTTTTTCTATAATTGATGTATGGCTTCAATGGGAAGCACAAAATCAGGAAGATGAGTGATAGCTGACTGACAAGATGAAACTGACGTATGAATGAAATATTTCTCAAATGTCGAGTAACATTACAGTTCACCTTTGGGTATTGAAGTTGCTTCATTACAAAATAAGACCATGCAAGAAAATTAACTTCTTTTCATGTTTTTAATCAAAAAGAAGGAGATGTGAAGATTGAAAGTATATCAAGGGCCCGGCGCGGTGGCGCAAGTGGTTAAAGGTCCTCGCCTTGCACGCCCGGGATCCCATATGGGCGCCGGTTCTAATCCCGGCAGCCCCACTTCCCTTCCAGCTCCCTGCTTGTGGCCTGGGACAGCAGTCGAGGACGGCCCAAAGCTTTGGGAACCTGCACCCGCGTGGGAGACCCGGAAGAGGCTCCTGGCTTCGGATCGGCATAGTATCGGCCCGTTGCGCTCACTTGGGGAGTGAATCATCGGACGGAAGATCTTCCTCTCTGTCTCTCCTCTCTGTATATCCGCCTTTCCAATGAAAAAATAATAAAAATAAATCTTTAAAAAAAAAAAGAAAGTATATCAAGATGCCATACATATTCACTCTATGTTGGATTAAACCATCATTTCTTGATCATAAAGCGAAAGCTAGTTGCAAAATTAGAAAATTACACAGGCAATCAAATATTATACTTCTACAATTGATTCTATTATTCCTAAGACAAAATACTAATAATATGTAAAAATAATACAAATGAATCAGAAAGTTTACATTAAGAAAAAACTAAATATGGTAAAACTCTGGAATTCCCATATTGGCTCATCTTCTCCCTACCATTATGGATTTGTTTAGTGTGCTAAATGCCCTTGCCCAAATCATGTATTTCTATTTACTTTTAAATAAAAATATTCCTGAAATCAAGTTGACTTTTTATATGAGGGAGATTAACAGGCCTAAAGCTCATTGACATAACTGACTCACATTGGCCAATGCTTCTGTTTCTCCCCATGGACAATGTATGCTCCCAGTGTGATTAGGAGATGATGTATATTGTAATTTTTGTATCTATGAAAGTTTAATGAGTCTTTCCAATTAATTTCAATTAATGATTCTTTATTTGATTGAAATTGGCCAACATTTAATGATTTTTTGCATCTTTCCATTTATATTCTTTTTTCAAAGCTTTATTTATTTTTTATTACAAAGTCAGATATGCAGAGAAGAGGAGAGACAGAGAGAAAGATCTTCCGTCCAGTGATTCACTCCCCAAGTGAGCACAATGGTCAGACATATGCTGATCAAGAGCCAGGAGCCAGGAGACTCTTCTGGTCTCCCATGCAGATGCAGGGTCCTAAAGCTTTGGGCTGTCCTCACTGCTTTCCCAGGCCACAAGCAGGGAGCTGAATGGGAAATGGAGCTGCTGGGATTAGAACCGGAGCCCATATGGGATCCCAGTGCGCTCAAGGCGAGGACTTTAGCCGCTAGGCCACGCCACCGGACCCTCCACTTATGTTCTTAACGTTTATTATTACTAATTGCTTCAAACAAAATTTTAGACAGGTTAAATTTTTTTTAAAAAAAAGCTTTACAATAAATGGAATGTGAATAACCAGGAGAGCAAGTTGGAAGACGGAATGGTGGGGGAAATACGAAAGCATATAGCAACAATCTAGATGATCGATTATAAGCAATTGAGCCAGCACACTGAGAATACGGGTGAAAAGTGCAAGGCAGAGCCAGAAGAACCAAAATTTGGAACTAAATTAGATGTTGAAAATAATGAAATGACAAATATTAACAACTTTATAAGTAACATATATTTATTCATCCCAAAGTCAGACAGTAAGAGCAAGCGAAGCTGATTAACTGATTCTTTTTCACCTGCTGGTTCATTTCCCAAAAGGCTGCAGTGGCTCGGGCAGCGTCTAGCCAAAAAGAGGAGCCAGAAGTTTGTGTAAAGTGACTGCTACAATGGTATTTTTTCCTACAAATTAATCTGAAGTCAACATTTAAAATATAAAGCCATTATTATAAATATAAATTCAATCTTAATGCTACCACATCTGTTCAACTTGCAGTAATGTTATTGCAGAAAGTCTGAATTTATTATGACCTGGGCTTTCTTTTTTCCTTTTCTCATTTTGACCATTTCACAGTTCATTAGCACATTCAACAAACAGAAGGGTGACCAGAGGAGTAAAAATCAGACTCCTACTTATCACGTTTAGGTGTTGATTCCTGCGTCAGTTGCTACATGGCACTTTAAGCAGTGAAGATGTTTTCTGCAAAAATGAAAATAAATATCTTTCTTCTATATTCAGCATTCTCTGAGCTACACAAATTCGGTTTTGCTTCCTTCTACACTGCATCAGTTAAAACCATTTAGAGCTGCTGGTCTGCACAGAAGTGAGTTTTCACAAGTCAACAGAGTTCCAGTCAGAATAATGAAGAAATGTATTCATGTTACTATTAATCTCTGTATATCTACTTTAAAAAACATTTTAAAAGAATATATTTCCAAGATTTCCCTGTAGTATTAAGAGCATATCTGTCCAAACCTTTGAGTATAATAATTTATTTACATAGCAAAATGGGCAATCATGATTGTTTCTATAAATTCAGTTTTATCTGCCTGTATACAATTACCTGTAAATCCAGAAAATAGAAGTTGTATTGACATACAATCCATAAAGTGCAACATGAAGAGAAAATGACCTTGAGATTAAGAGTTAACTCTAACTTTAATCTTTCTAACCTTGATTTAAACTTTTCCATAGTTGATTCTCTGTATCATTCTACATATTATTATTCTCTATATTATTATACGTGGAACATGTATAATAATTACAATAGTGGGCCTGGTGCGATAACATAGTGTTAAAATCCTCGCCTTGAACGCACTGCAATCCCATATAGGCACTGGTTCTAATCCTGGCAGCCCAGTTTCCCATTCAGCTCCCTGCCTGTGTCTTGGGAAAGCAGTCGAGGACGGCCCAAAGCCTTGGGACCCTGCACCCACGTAGGAGACCTGGAAGAGCTCTTGGCTCCTGGCTTCGGTTTGGCTCAGCTCCAGCTATTGCGGTCACCTGGGGAGTAAACCATCGGATGGAAGATCTTTGTCTCTCCTCCTCTCTGTACATCCATCTTTCCAATAAAAATAAATAAATCTTTTAAAAAATAAGAATAATTACAACAGTTACTCAAGTGCACAGTTATTTATGTTATATGTTTTCTCTGATATTCAGCCTTAACATGGAGTGTAATTTGTCTGATAGACTTTCAAACACAAGCAAAATAATGTGGGATAATGCATTCTTTTTTTTTAAAAGATTTATTATTATTATTATTATTATTATTATTATTATTATTATTATTGGAAAGGTGGATATACAAAGAGGAGAGACAGAGAGGAAGATCTTCCGTCCAATGATTCATTCCCCAAGTGAGCACAATGGCCCATGCTATGCCGATCCAAAGCCAGGAGACTCTTCCGGGTCTCCCACGCAGGTGCAGGGTCCCAAAGCTTTGGGCCGTCCTCGACTGCTTTCCCCGGCCACGGGCAGGGAGCTGGAAGGGAAGCGAGGCTGCCGGGATAGAACCGACACCCATATGGGATCCTGGGCATGCAAGGCGAGGACCTTAACCACTTGCGCCACCGCGCCGGGACAATGCATTCTTATTGGCAGGCAACAGATCCTGGATAATTACCTACATGCCTCAGAAATAATTCTCATTTTCAAATTCTAAACTGTCCTTTCTTAAAAATATTTTGATTAGATTTCTTTACACAGCTTGACATGAGTTCTTAGCTCATGATTCTGAGAAGTTTTAGTGTCTGCAATACTTGTATAATATGTATGAAGGTGAGATTTATTTATCTAGGAACTTGAATGTTTGCACAAATAAAATGTTTAATCCTAAAAGTAATTGTGAACCTAAGGACTTAATAGCAACCATGTAATTTTATGCACAGTCTAGGAGGTGTATTTATATATAACCCATTTCATTTCTTCTGTGATAATGCAATTTAAATAGACTGGAATCTACAAATTTTTCTTCTGTTCCCCAAGTATTGTATAACTGTAGATGAGAGACTATGACCTATAAAATCAAACCTACATTCAAGTGAAATTTTCTTTGGAAATTTTTTAATAACCTAAGAGTTTCAAAATGTATTCAATAAACATTTTTGAACCTTTACTAATATTTTAACTACAAAAGCATCAATAGTTTTATTTACGGTTAAATATTTAAATAAGTTTTATGCCTTTTTATTTAAGGTGATGTATAATTGTGTAGTAGAGACTATCACATACAGATAAAAAGATATAATGCAGTGTGCATCCCTTCTTACAAATCAAAGATGGACTCCCAATGAAACTGTTGAATGTATCTTTACGATTAGGATACTAGACTCTCTGCCATTTTACAGCCCTATAATATCAGAATACACCGAATTGCAGAATGATGGACTTATGACTAATTATGAATGACTATATTATTGTAATGACATGGGGGGAAATAAGTTGGGTTAAGGGGTAGTCTTTGGGGAGAGAGAAGGGAAATCCCATAGCCTATGGAACTATATCATGGACTAATAAAATAAATAAATTAATTTTTTAAAATCTAAAAATCAAACAGTTAAAACAAGGTCTAAAAGTTAACACAACAGTAATTGAAATCAACATGCTCATAAAAGTTACATTTTAACCAAAGTCAATAAAAGATAAAAAATTGTAACATATAACCAGGAAAAACATCACAATTCAGGAAAATAAAAATAGATTCTTGCTAGTTAAATAAGACTTTTCAATCACACTCCTGTGATAAAGTCGATTAGCTCGAAATATGGGAGGCAGTGTGCAAGCATTCCTGCTAACCATTATTGTATTGAATAAAAAAACTCAGTTTCTCAGACACTCTGGCAATGACTTTTTCATAAGTGCTAGCTGAGCTATGTTTGCTAAATGCAAATCTTTCTAAGCACAAAACATAGAAGCAATATGAGCTTGCTTTTATCATTGCTAATGCCAAAATATGACACTTGCACCTTTGTAGTGGAAAATGCAAACGTATGACTTGGAAGCTGGGTTCACACTTGATATTAACCTTTCTGTGCATCACTGTAAGATATGCAGTTTTTAGATTTCAGCCTGAATTACATAGGAAATGAGGTTGGATGTGTCATTATTCGATGGCAAAAGCACACCTTGCTCTTTGGAGACAACCACAGTAAGTAGATAACATTTTTTCAAATTTCAGTATGCATACAAATTACCTAGGAATGTTTTATCAAAAGCAGATTTTGGTTCATAAGTCTGGAAAATGGCTTGAGGTTCTGCAAATCTAACAACATTCTACAATCCTGAGCTAGTTTGGAATCTTTCTTCATATATCTTTAGTATATAGTGCTGTTGTCCAAAAGAAAAAAAAAAAGGATACAGAAGCAGCATCATTGATTTTGCAGTTTTCAGCTTTTACAGTAAAAACTTTATTTTTATTTAAAATTATTTCTGCTCTCATTTTATTTGAAGATGATAGATAAAGAGAAAGGAAAGCTGAAACTATTGAAAGAGAGAGGAAGGAAGGAAGGAAGGAAGGAAGGAAGGAAGGAAGGAAGGAAGGAAGGAAGGAAGGAAGGAAGGAAGGAAGGAAGAAAGAAAGAAAGAAAGAAAGAAAGAAAGAAAGAAAGAAAGAAAGAAAGAAAGAAAGAAAGAAAGAAAGAAAGGAAGAAAGAAAGAAAGAAAAGGAAAAGAAAAAGAAAGATGGAAGGAAGAAAAGACATAAAGAGATAAAAATAGATCAATTCACATTTCTACTCCCCAGATGCTTGTAACAGCCAGCTGGGGCTGAGCCAGGTCAGGCAAATGCCAGGCAGCTGAAACTTAATACAGGTCTCCCACATGGGTGCCAAACACCCAAACTCCTTGTGCCATCACCTGTTGCCTCCCAGAGTGTTCATTAGAAGCAGCAAGGACCAGAAGTGGAAGAACCAGGATTCTGACCAGGCATTCTGATATGGGATACAGGCATCCAAAGTATTGACTTAAACACCTATCACATTAATGCTTTAGCATGTCATCACTATGCCTAGCATAGAGAGACTGTACCGTCTTTTTGAATAATCATTTAACATTTTTTTTTATATTATAGAATATCCCAATTTGCAAATTCTCATTTCAAGTATCCAACAGATACATGTAGCTAGTGGCTATGATGGTACATAGTATAGTTATAAATATATGCAATTCTGAACTATGATTTATAAAGAAGTTCAGTAATATATGACTGGGAAAACAGCAATGTGAACTCCTTCCTAAATCTTTTCTTTTTTAATATATGCGGTCTTGGTGCTATTTAAATATAGTCTTATACTAACAGTATCTATAATTTGTTTTCTCCATGCTAGGGTAATGATGAAATCAGAGCAGTGTCCCAGAAGGCTACATCAGGTCACTGAAATCTGGAAACAAGATAATTAAGAAAAGAAGCAAAGCAGCAATAAAAGAGACAGAAACTGATATGCAAGTAATTTCATGGAATCAGTTTTGAGAGACTTGCCTTGCTCCTAACATGGCACTGATGATGGAGTTAGAATACTGAATGACAACAACGTGCTTCTTGTTATCAGGGCTCTTAAAAAGATGATAACTTGAAATCAAACTCTGGGTCAATTTTATCTTTGATCTGTCACAGGAGTATGACGATGAGGGGGCGAAACAATGAAAAAATAAAGGAAAGACATACCATAACATATTACGTGATGGGAGATATCAGAGTCAAGTTATACACTAATTTTTAATTAATGACCTCAAATTAAGCAAAGTTCTGAAAGAAAAATTGAGGGCTCATTCGTGGGTGAGGGTATTGAGAATGTGATAAGTTATTATTCGTACTGATTTGAAATAGAATGTGGCCTGATCCCACAGCCCTGCTGAGGTCACTAGCAAGAAAAGAATCAGATGGTTTGGGATGCATATTTTTTCACTCTAATCAACATGACCCACTTAATTGTAACTCAAAGAAGCAGCCTTGTACCCTTTCCTCTATTTGTGCATGAGAATTCCTCTTTCAGGTCCTATGATGCCATTAAGCTTTGTTTCTCCCTATTTTCTTTCCTATTTCTCCTCGTCTTTATCTTCTTTCCATGAGCAGAATCCAATTGCAAAATGCCTATGTTTTGGTGCCAAATTATCTTTTCTTCCTTACATGAATGCTCCCTGGATGACTTTACTGAGGCCGAGGCCTGGCGGTACTATTAGACTGATAACGGGGGCCTAGATTTCCCTGTCCAGCTGAGCTTGCAGCTGATTGTTTAAAATTTTTCTCTCAACCCACGGAGGTAGCAGGGACCCAATCACTTCAACGATTACCACTTCCTCCCAGGATGTGTGTTAGTAGGGAGCTGGAATCTGCAGCAGCATATTGATTTTGAATACAAACAAATATGGACTAATTCCACATTTCTCTAACTCTAAAGATCCCAATCTTTGGAATTTTATGTCTAATCTACAGCAATTGTTTTCACTCCTACTACAGGTGCTCTACAAAAACCAATTCAGATAGCATGTGCTTCAGCATTGTTAGGAGATTCTCATTTCATTGATCAACAACCAAAAATTAATAAAGCATACAGTGCTGCAAAGATCTGCCAGCTGTCACCTCTCCACTATGACCCTATCACAAGACACCAATTAATTTCTTTTTTTGCTTCTAGAAATCACTGAATTATTCCTTAACCTTTATCCTATTAAAACTCCTGCTCTCATTGTGTAGAAAGTTCCTCTCCTAGTTCTTTTCATGATTGATTCATTTTAGCTGTTACATGAAATGTTAATCCTTCTGAAAAACCGTTCCCATTACTCTAGGATCAGCATCACTGCTTTCTTTCCTTCCAGTTACACTTCCTGACACTCTTTTTGCTTATTTCCCTCCTTCTAAAGGCTAAATATAAAATTACATCTGTTTATTGGCTTGTGTTTTCGTTTTCAAATTCTGCACTACTAAGGAACTTTCCAAGGACCTAGGCCATATAATCAGATGCACTGAATGTGGGATAAGTTTCATAAGAATTAGAATAACTGAGTTCTCCCCTCAAAATGTATTAGCTAAAATTTATAATTTAGTCTGTTGTGGATATTAATCTATGAATTTCAGCTTGTTTATAAGCAAAATGAAGAAAATAATATGGGCCCTTATTTAGTAGAACAGTTTATTACTTTATAAAGTGTGTTGACCATGAGAAATAGTGAGGTCATTTACTATAATACACTCAGGCCAACTGGCTAATACACCAATGATATCACTGAGCTAGGATGAAACAAAAATTCTGGAAGAGTCAGCATGAACATCAATTCAATTTCCCATCCTAATGTAGGGAGAAGTGTAGAGATAATGCCGAATGGCGTGTTTTGCACTCTGGTAATTATGTTTTGCTTTGGTAATGCTAAATCACCGTCCAGTTCCTGAGCATAGGCAAGCCAGGAAATAGGATATTAGACAGAAATGTAATCCGGGCTTAATGTAATATATTCCAGAACAAAAATTAAAATTTATCTTGAAAAATGTCTATGTAAATCAAGACTGGAATACTCATATAATATAACATTATTATAGAAAATGCAAAACACTGCAAGATTCAATGGTACTGAGGTTTATAATGCTAACAGTAAATATGTAAGCTATGAAAGAAAATTTACATTTATAGCATATATCCATTTATTAACAGATAACATTGTTCTCGTGCTTTGAACATTCATATTTTCATTCTAACCTATCCTATGATTACAGATATCACTTATTTTATCAGAGCATTATTTACCATAAGCAAGGTGAACTATTGTTAGTATCCTCTAAATGATCAATAGCCTATGAATAGGTAGAAGAATAAAATTATAATAATTGTTCACTGTATGCTTCTGCATATGCAATATCCCAGAAGTCAAACAAACAGTATATTAATGGATGACTCTTTGGTTTTAGGAAATCATTTATAGGCAGGTCAACCAAGGAAAGATACAACGTTACAGCTATATACTTACATAAATTCTCTTTCTCTCTCACACACACACACTCTCACACACACACTCTTACTTATAGACATGTTAGCAGACCCACTTCAGGAAGCAGGAGAAGAAAATTCCTATTGGACAATTCCACAGCTCATGGTTAGACATTGACTTCATATCACTATTAACTTATTGACATTCAGCTTTGTTCACAATGATTTCTACTGCAGATGTGCACACCAAAGCAGTACTCAGACATTTGAAATGCTACTGTGCCATCATCAGTGGCAAAACGGACTTCAAGCAGGAGTAGCAAGGGACAACCACAGCAGTTTACTGATTATGATGAGTATTTACATTGTAGCTACACTCAGAAATCTCTTTACAATATAACATGAAATGTGAGAAAAGAGAAAGGGTTCCATCATTTTTTGTTTCAAATAAATATGTTGCAAGAAAAACGAAAACCATGTGAAGAGTTAGCCTGCCCTGCTCCCAGGAAAGAACTGCTCGACTGTGTTGTGGAACTTTATAAATAAACACAACTGTCCAATGTCTATGTGGTCCTCAGCATTTATTCTGTCTCAGTCCTCAGTGTCCCTGTGTTTCTTCCATACGAATCAAGGGATCAGAAGTGATTATTGGTATAGCAGTTAAGTTGTTGCTGAGAATGGCTGCAACCCGCATTCAGTTTCCCACCAAGGATTACTTGGCATGCACCAGGTGACGGCTCAGACACTCAGCTACTGCTATTCACCTGTGGGAACTAGCTGGAGTCCTTGGCCACTGCCTTCTTCCTGGTCCTATGAGAATTTGCAGAATGTGCGAACAGAACAAAAAGCTTATTGTCCCTGCCCATCTCTGTGTCTCTTTATCCTTCAAACAAAATTAAAATAAAAACTTTTTAAAAAAGAAATTAGAGCAATCAAGTCCAAAATAAACAAATGGGACCTCATCAAACTAAGAAGCTTCTGCACAGCAAGGGAAACAACAAAGTAAAAAAGCAACCCACAGAATGGGAGATCTTTGCTCACTACATAGGTGACAGGGGATTAATCTCCAGAATATATAAAGAACTCCAAAACACCAAAACACCAAAACAAACAAGCCACTCAAGAAATGGGCATGGGAAATGGGTGGATATTTCACAAAGGAACAAAACCAAATGGCAAATAACATAATGAAAAAATGCTCAAGTTCTCTGGCAATAAGGGAAATCTAAATTAAAACATCAATGAGGTAACACCTAACACTAGTAAGAATGGCTCACATACAAAAAACCACCAATAATACTTGTTGGTGAGGATGTGGAGAAAAGAGAACCCTACTCCATTGCTGGTGGGGCTGCAGGCTAGTACAGCCTCTGTGGAAATCAGTATGGAAAACACTCAAACAACTCAAAATCTGCATACAATATGATCCAGCAGTAGCACTCCTAGGAATATATCCTAAACATCTGTTACACAAGAAACCAACATGCACCTCTATAGCAGCACAATCAGTAATCGCAAAAACATGGAAGCAAACGAATTGCCCATCAGCAGAAGATTGGATAAGAAAGCTATGGTTCATCTACTCCATGGAATACTACTCAGCTATTAAAAAAACAAAACACAGTTCTTTGTGGCCAAATCGGCCCAACTGGAAACTATAATGCTAAGGGAAATGAGCCAAACCCAAAAGGTTTAGACTCCAGATGCTTGCCTTAATTTAAGATGAAATGATGTCAATATGAAAAATAATTCCTATAAATTGTAATATTATTTCAACCTCAAACAGCCTGTATCTCATGCAATAAGAGATTGTGATGTAACCAATGAACCAACAATTAATGTGAATCAGACTGCTTATGATCTACATCAAAGAACTGTAAAACCTAATACACTTTTAAGACCCTATGCTACTTGGTAATGGGGTGGGAGAGCAGAGAAATCTTCTATCTCTTTAGAATGTGTGAAGACCATGTGAAGTATAATCTATCAAGTTCCTAACAGGTAACTTATAGACAACAGACTCGAATCAGCACTAGACAATAGCAAAACTACAAAGACATACAAGGGGAATCAATAGCAATCCTGACAACCTCTTAAAAGGAGGCCATATGCACATAGCAGGGGGGGGGGTACCCCAGAGCGGAGCAGGGGGACAGTAGGAGGCTTGTATCCCAACCCTAGAGACTCTCCCAACCCTGGATACTAATCAAGGACTATCAGTACAGGCACCAAGGACTACATCCCAACTGTAAAGGAGACCATGGGGAATTGAAGTGCCTTCAGAGGCCAAGAACTCTGAGATCATCCACTTCCATTTGGATCCATCACATGAGATGGAAGAAGCCAAAATCCTTCCTTGCAGGATCCAAGTTTATTAGAACAACAGCCAGGAGCCCTGAGTGGCCCGCAGAAACAGGAGAACAGTAAACTTCCTTCGGGACTAGGGAGAGGAGCTTTAGCTGGTTCTTACTTAGCTCCAACTTTGGATCCCCACCCTCTCCTACACAGGGTCGCTCCGGAGCCCCACCTCTAAACAAAATTAGAATAGATCGAGAACAACAAGGAAAGCTTAGAATCAGACAGGAAACGGTCAGCATGGACTCACATATACCTTACTAGGTAGGACACAAAGATAAGTTACTCCCCACTAGGGCATTGAAGATTTCTCTGCACACCCCTCCTAAAACTGTTCTGCACTTCAACTGTTGACATATTCCTTGTTGAAGTTATAAACCAGCTTAGACTATGCTAAAATCTGCCAAATTCAGTAAAAATTATGCTTCAACGCTATAAACTGCTCAAAAGTAAAATGAAAATAAACATGAGACAGCTGAATAGTACTCTATAGGCATTTTAAGGAGTATAGAAGCCGGTTCTGTGTATAAACTAAAATTGAAATGTCAATGAAGTACTCACAGGATGTGGTTAAGAACCTGCATTTTTTTTAACATATTGGCTACCCAATACCATGTCAATTAACTCCATAATGTTGTAAATTGTTGTTGATGTTATGTTGGGGCTTTTAATTGGTTGGGATGATATTCTGCCAGCTCAGCCTTCAGACCAAAGATGGTCTCCGCAAGAAACCATTGAATTTATCTGGACAATAAGAGGCTGGGCTCTATGCTTGGTATATGTCTGCAATGAAAGAAACTTGACTGGATTTGAACCGTAATACTGCAATAAGGTGGGGGAATCCACTATCGGAGAGGGACACGGGGTGTGGTTCAGGGAACCCCAGAGCATATGAAATTGTGTCACAAAATGATATACAATAAATAAAAAAAAGAAATTAGGAGTTATTCTAATATTGGGGATACTAACATATTTTACTGGAGAAAAAAAAAAGATTTGTGAATAATTCAGTTTTCCTATGCCAAAACTACTGAAAGCCTTAGCATTCAATCAGGAAATGGGCTATGTCTATCCACACCTCCTATGCATTCAAAGGCATCTTCATGAGCATGCATAGTTCACATATGCAAATTCCTTTGAGCAGTACCTGGGATACTTAAGCACTCAGTGAATGTTAACTGTATTACTGTTACTAATTCTATTTTGGAGAATTAGTTTTGCTAAACTTCAGTAATGATCTCATATAAAACAAATCCCAAGATTATTCCCTTAATTATGAAATCACCATGAGAGTTCATTATCACTACTTCATGATTAAAATTCTCATCTAAGATGGTATTGTTGCTTATGCATTTTCTGTCAGTTACCAGCGCAGGCACAATTATCTTTAAAAGTTGGATTTCCCACACTATAGTTCACATGTAAGTTGGCTATAATGTAACGCTGATTTAATGCAACACTTGCAACCATCTCTTTTGTTATTTTATATGCTGGAGAATTAAAAACAATGTTCGTGTCACTTTATTCACCATTGTATTAAAATAAATATGTTCTTCAAAGTACTAGAGTACTTTAAACAATTTAAACTTTAGCTATATTATAATTGCCATATATTAGCTTGAAATAATAAGTCTATCACAATAAAAATTGTTACTATCCAATGTTTTGGTAACACATGGAACATTAGTTTTTACTTATAGTAAATAATTATATTTATAGAAATAAGTATTTTAAAAACAGGCTTCACCTTTATTATTATACTAATGATAAAGGGTTAATACAATATCCCATATGGAGTCATTCTTCCATGGAGGGTCTAGAATAGGCAAATCTATAAAGACAAAAACGAATGACAGGTGTTCACCCTAGGAGAGATGGTGAAGAATGGCTGAAGCACAACTGTGAATGGACCTGGAATTTCTGTTTTACAATGATAAAATTTTTCTAAAATTAGACTAGGCAACATTTGCAAGACTGTATGAAACTATTGAAAACTGTGATTACGTACTTTAAGTTTTTGTAAGTTATTTTCATAAATTGAAGATGCAATAAAAAGATTGAGAATCATAGATGTACTTTCTTAAGCTCGTAAAATATGAAAACGTGTTCTTCATTCATTGACTTTGCACAAAGAGATGGTCTCCATTATACTTAGGCAACATAACTGCCTGGTGTTGCGGCTCAACACTAATTACTGTGTTATTAGTTATTTTTGCATTCTAGGATGGAAAGGCTTGAACCCTTGGAAATTGGCCCTCCTGTCATTGGTAGTGTTATTTCTAGACCAAGGGCTGGATTATTTCTCAACTAACTTAGTTAATACTCCTTTGCCTATAAACTATAAAATGGATATCATATCTGTTCCTGAGTTTCTTATGACAGATATAAAAAGCACCAGCCTATTATATCATATAGCCAAACATATTTCTATTATGGCTCCATTTCTGTGGTTGTGTATGAACTCTTCCGTAAGAATAATGATCCCCAGCTCTAGCTAAGTTTTGAGCTCAAGAAAGATATGAAAGATATGTGGAAAAGAAAAAAGAATAGCGACCCTCCCGCCAAAAGAAAAAAAAAAAGAAAGAAATAGAAAGTGACCATCAAATGGGAGATAAGCTAACAGCACATGCATCAAGCAGTGACAACTAGAATGCCACACATGGTATTACTATTCCCATAGTTTAAAAAAAGAGGAGGGAAGAGAGAGAAAGAGAGAGAGAGAGAGAGAGAGATTATTAAATGGGATTGCCAGAGAGGAATCAAGGAGAGTTTTTGGTATCCTTGAGAGATTTTTTTAAACCCATTCAAATCGCTATTCCCTTACTGTGTACATGTTTGCCTCCCAGATTTTTCATAATTCTGAATGCAATAGAAAAAGCTAACAGCATAAATTAATAATATCCAATTTCTATTTCCATTATACAATCAAAGTAAATCACAAGGGATTTAAAAATGTCAGAATTCACAAAATATTTTAGAAGGGAGCTGATGTCAGAAGATCAATGAATATCATACAAGGAAAAACCTGCTCTATTATAATTTCCAATAATAAATTATGCTCCTTTTTGAGTAAATCAATGATGTCTATTAGCAATAAATAATTTAGTAGCAATAAAAATTAAAATATGTGTTAAGCATTAACATATAAGAAATTACTCCATATATAAAATGCAAAACCCTATTACCTAATTTATTTTTAATTTTGAACAGAATAGTTATACTTTACTATGAAGCACTTGACTTTCACTACCTGATTGCTTCATATTCATTTTAATATTTCATAATTATTTGCTAGGATGACTTCCATGATACAAAATCAATCCAAACAAATGATGAACCATGTTTAATTGTTTTGCTTAATTAATTCTAGACAATTCACATTGTTCCCCAACATAATATAATTTGTACACTTATTCAATAGAGATGCCAACTGAAGCATTAATTTGAATACATTGGTCAGCTTCTTAGATTTAGATTGCTTCTTGAAATGGGAGAGAACATGCAGTGTGAATATGCTTTCTTACTAGTTTTCCTAGGTCTAACTATACATATTACTTCTGACTGGTGTGAACCAATATATGAATAATCTCCTTGGGCCCCAGCATCTTATTGCATAATAATAGTGCCTACATTTGATCAATTGTTTTATGTTTATAGCACAACAGTATTTGGTAGAGACTTAAGGTATACAATTAACACTACTTGTTTTAGACTTTTAAGTCATAGAGCATACAGACACCTAAATAAAAGAACTCATGAATTCTGAACTTGAATGGTACACAAATTTTGTCTCTACCAAAATACAGGTCAATGAAAGCTTTTGTCTTTTGCATGATTCTCTCTGGGCATATGGCAAAAGTTATAAAACCACTTGGGAAAACCCAGAAAGTATCATCATACCATTTATATGACTTCTCGGGTACCTAATCATTAATATATTGCATTATATTATACATAATTTAACATCTCACTATAAGGTTGTGTCCCCAATCAAATGCTGACTCTCATGGGTAGAGACTTTACTGGACAACTCTTGATAATTTACCTGCCACCTGAGAGTGTCATGCATAGACGGGAAGTTCATGGCTACTTCTTCAGGTGATTTATACCTCTGAAGCTATGTTTAAGAGTTTTCTCATAGGGCAGGGAATCAGTCCAGCAGTTACTTAGATTTATAGAACTTACATTAGAGCACCTGAGGTTGATTCCAAGTTTTGTTCCTTGTGTCAGTTTCTTGTACTGTACATCATGGGAGGTAATGGTGATGCCTCAAGGAATTATATTGCTGTCACCCACACAGGAAACCTGAATTGAGTTTTCCAGATCTTGGCTACATCCCACTCTGTCCCTAGTCATCACAGACATTTGAAAAATGAAATAATAGATAAAAGCTATTTCTCTATCATTCAATGTCTCTGTTCCTCTGCCTTTCCAATAAATAAACCCTGAAAGAAGTCACAGGAAGCAGATCCATCTTATTTGCATATGAGTAATATATAATTACATCTGCATTTCCATCAGACACCATGTCAACAAAAAGAAAATAAAAAATGTCCAATAAAGATGAATATTTAATTTCAAAATTGTATACATATCAATTTTTTCTTAAAACATGGAAGAGAAATAATCATTTTCTGGACAAACAAGAATTTGGAGCATTTGTGGCTAGTAGATCTGATTATTTCAGAAATGTCAAAGACTTCAGAGAAAGGAACAATTATATAGGTCAGAAACAAAAGCAAAGGATCAACATCTGAGACGAGTAAGTGATGTATTTCTTATTTTTAATTGATCTGATGATGTTTTGTTTAAAATAATAGCACCAACAATGCATCTGCATGTGCCTGTGCAGGCATGCTAAATGAATGAAAATATGTTAGAGGTGAGGCAGAAAATATGGATTATTTTGTTAGTATGAGGTATTTAGACTATCTGTGAAATTGCAGAGTGTTTGAAAGTGTATTAAAATTAATTGCAAGTGTCTAACTCTAGGACAAAGATCAACATTTTAAAATGCAAAATAATCAAGAGAACTAGCATGCTAAGAAAGATCAACTGTGGAAAGATAAACTCACAAAATGCAGAAAAAGAGAAGAAAGCAAAAATATGAACAAAATAAACAAATATAAAGCAGTATAAATGTGGCAGATATGATTCCAACTATATAAATAAGCACTTGATATTTACATGAATGACCCAAGCACAAAAGATAGAGATTGAAAGAATGGATCAAAAAACAAGTTCCAACCATATATTATCTAGAAGAAATCCACATTAAATATAGAGGCTTACATAAATTAAAATAAATAAATGGTGAAAGATAAGAGCATGCTAAGCAATGAATCAAAACCAAATGGGAATACAGTAACTTTGGATGGTACAGACTTCAGAGCAAGAACAGACAACAAGGAGAAAGAAAGTCAATGCATCTGAGTAAGCAGTTAAAAAAAAAGACATCATAACTGTTACTAAATATTCATCCAATAATGGAACAGCACAAACCGTAAAGGGAAACAGATAAATACATTATGACACATTCTAGCTCTTCTCTGCTTGAAATAGGCAAATCCAAGGGTAGCATAACATTGTGAACTCAACATCATCGATTGACTGGATATAACTGATACTTATTGACAATTTCAGCCAAGAATAACAAAATACATATACTTCACAAGCTAATATGGAACATTCATCAGGACAAATACACCATGTTCTGAACCTAAAATATGTTAACCACTAAAAGGAATATGAGTCACCCAATGTTTTCTTGCAGATCACAATGGAACAAAATTATAAAACAGTAACAGATAGATAGATGCTAAATACAGAATAGATGGAAGCTAATTGCACTTTGAAGCAACACATGTCGAATAAGAAATATTAAATGAAATCTTTAAATATTTTCTTAGTAATGAAAGCAATGCCTTGAGAAAAGATCTAACACATTGAACAAATATGTTAGAAATGAAGTAATATATACAACAACTAAGATGACACCTTAGGAAACTAGTGAAATCAGAAAAATCAAAAACAAAGTAAACGAAAAAATTAACAAATATTTGCATGGAAATCTTTAATATTTAAGTCAGAAAGTCAATAAAGAAAATAAATGACACAAAGAAACTAGATCATTGAAAAAAGTTAACAAACCACAGGTCTCTAGCCAAGTTAAATAATATAAAAATTCAGAGTACAAATCATTTCTAGAAATGAAAACAGGGAATATCACTATGGATCCCATGGAGATCAAAGAGATAATAAAGAATATAAAAATGTCTATGATCTATGTCAACAAATTTGATAGATGAAATGGACATGTTGTTTGAAAGATACAATATTCCTAGCTCGACCAAGAAAATATGAATTAGAAAATTAAAAAACACTAATACAATAGTACTAAGTTAAAAAAAATAACCTTCCAAAATGGAAAGTATCAGGGAACAATGGATTAACTTGTGAATTTCGCCAAATTTTAAAGATGAAATTACACAAGCTTTATTATCACTTTCAATTGATAGACCATACAAAATTTTTCTCAACTCATTGCATGAAGTCAGCATTACCATAAATACAAAACCAACTAAAGACAAAGAATAACAGAATAAGGTCTCTTATTCAATAAAACACAATCAAATCACATAGAACTGTATACAAAAATAAATTCACCATGACCAACAGAATTATTCCAATAAAGTCTGATCGACATTCCAGTATCAATTATTTCGAATACATAAACTCAGTTACACCTAACATCAAATTTAAGATGAGAATATGCATAAGTTATAAAAACATGCATATCCTGAAAAAGTGAAATGATCAAACATAATTTCATATTTACACCATTCTTTCTTGATCCATTTTAAAAAGTAAATAAAGAATATGAAAAAGTTACATTAACAAGATTAGAAAATGTAGACAAGAGATTTGTGGATGATGATTCTTTTGTTTCTTAACTTCTGATGATACAGCAACCAGTCTGGGAAAAGCAGTGGAACATGGTCCCATGTGTTTGGTTCCCTGATTCCCACATGAGATCAAGATGAAGTGCCTAGCTTTGACTTGGCTCATTCCATCTCACGGGATCATCTTGGGAGAGAGCCAGAGGATGTGTGTGTGTGTGTGTGTGTCTCCTCTCTCTCTCTCCAAATGAATAAGACTCAAAATAGAAAATCAGATACTTGTATTTAAATAACTAGTGCATCAATTCCAAAATAAATCTAAGTTGGATAATTTACTCACGAAAATATAATTTTTAAATTATTTTGTTAAATTAGAAAATGTAAAATCTCTGACTCCATAGAAATTATATTCCTTGAGGATTATCTACAAATTAACAAACATAGCAATCTATGTGTTTTAAAGGAGTAAACAATTCACAGAAAGTAAAAAAAAAAAAAAGGGATGTGCTACACCATTTACAACAAAAACTTGATTTAGAAAAATATTGGGAAAATTTGTAATATCTATTAACATTGCATGGAATAAATAAACTTTTCATATAAGGGACAATCTTATGCATGTAAAAAGAACCAATAACCCTTTGAGAATAAAATATTCTTAACCAAATTATACTAAATACATGAAGCAGGTACACAGAACAATGTATGTAAGAACACAGCAGAAGAATTATCTAGATTTACTGAACAAGCAAGGAAATTACCAAAAGGTTATAGGAAACAAAGCAACACAATCATGAATAGTGTATATAACTTGATTATAGATTTGGAAAGCAACAGTTTACTAGTATACACTGAGTTAGAAGGTCAAGCTCAAAAAATAAATACACTTTTAAATTCTATACAAACATTAATAAGAGAACCAAAAGCAAGGCCCAGTGTTTGGTGCTGAGGATGAGGAAAAAACTTGGGCCTGGCACAATGGCCTAATGGGTAAATACTTGGCTTTCCTGTACTGGGATACCCTGTAGGAGCCATTTAGTGTCCCAGGTGATCGACTTCCTATCCAGCTCCCAGCTTGTGGCCTGGGAAAACAGCAGAGAATGGCTCAAAGCCTGAGGACCATGCACCCACATGGGAGACATCAAAGAAGCTCCTGGCTTTGGATAGCTCAGCTGTCACCATTATGGCTGCTTGGGGAGGAGAACCAGCAGATGGAATATCTTTGTCTCTCCTTCTCTCCACAAATCTGGTCTGCCTTTCCAATAAAAAATAAATAAGCCTTCAAAAAGGGGGAGGGGGGCTCACTAGAAGGAAAAACTGATCTTACTGCTCTACGACTTGGTACAAATGACATGATTGAAAATTTTATCTGTGATGAATCCTGATTCTTGTGGTAACTAAGCAGGAAATTCCAAGAGTTCTGCTTTGACAACTGATAGAGCTTGAATGAAATGATACAAAATGAAAAGAAACAAAACTGGACTAAAAAATCATACTCTGCCAAACCAACAGAGCTTGGTATTTGATGATTCTACTGAAACAAAAGCAATCATAAGACCCTAATCCATCACCTTAGCACACAAATCTTCCATAATTTACAGTGACCTTACTAGTGGAAACACATTCTATGTGTTCCTCTTGTCTAAGATTTACTTTGCTCTGTCAGTTGGAGAATCAATTTAGATCAGGGAGAAAATCACCAAACACTATGGTGAGCCAGCAGGCAAATATCAGACCACATGGCGTGTGGATGCCAGAGGACAGAATACTTTTTGCTTTCTTAGAAAATTCAGTAGAAGCTGTAATGCAGAGTAAGTTTTTTGAAGTGAATGATTGCTTTTCCCAACATGTGGCTCATCCAAAGGGGCAGAATAGGACAGATCCTAAAGCTAAACTCTGCTACATCTTTATTGATTTGTTGTGTTTCTTTTCCGTGACAGTTAAAACAAAACGGCATTGCTTCCTTTCTAAATGTACATCATCCCTCTGAGAACAAGTGAAGACAAATGTGTTAGCTAAGGGAGATGGCCAATTACAGCTACAGCAGCAGGTTGGTTACCTGGAGTTGACTGATGTTATGAAGTCAAGCAGAATGTCAGCTAGCAAAAAATTAAGCAATGTGCTCCTCTTTGCCTTCTACAGAAACACAAGGAAAAAATGTGCCTTGATTCATGCCAATGCTAATGGCAGTCCAGTTGCAATTTGGGGTGTAGAGGAAGGAGTCTAAACATTTTCCTACACTAAGACACTTGACCTTGCACAGTCCTCAGAGGAATGTGCGAAGTACAAAAAGGTTACCGAACTCTACCTGAAAAAAATCCAGCACTTCCAGACTAGATCATAGCTAAAGCAATTACCTTTTTCTATTTTTTCCCCCTTTCTTATCACAGTAGAGTCACATTTAGCTCACTATCTGAACTCTGCCAGGTTTTCTGCTGGAAAAAGAGTCAATTATAAACTAAAATTCTGACACCTCTCAAGCTGTAAAGGCTATCTGAGGTTTTCATTTAGCAGTGATTTTTCAAATTTTATGTCCTATTAGCATATTCAAAGTTTTCCCAAATATTTACATAGATATCCAATAGGCATACTTTTAACTATTAGTTCTATTTAAGCTACTTAACTCAAAAATTACTCCTAAATTCCCATTTTCTTCACATATGTGTGTACATGTGCAAACACACATGCACAAACATGCACACACCTCTTCAATTTTTTTAACTTAATTTCATAACTATGTCACTGGTGAATTTTTTAAGGTTGTCACATGTTGTTTCATGTTTATACACCTGACACTGTTGTCTCACAGACAGCATAGAGCTCCCTCTGAGATGCACATAAATTCTTAATGAATTGAGTGAAATAAATATTTTTCTTCTCAAAAATATAACCATGAAAGTCCCATGTTAGAAAACAAAGAATCATTCACATTACAGATGATTCATAAACATCTCAAATAATTGGCAGTGAATGTGAAAGCTCCAGTGTGGTGCCTTAGTTTGTGTTTACAGAGTTGCACAAGAAAATATTTTCCTTGATAAACTTTTAAGCAAATAAATATGCTCAGTATATTGAAATGAGTTATATTAGCTAAATATTGACAGCATTTATTTTAGGTAACAGTCCATATAGCACATTTTGGAGCAAATATAAACGGCAATATTTCACAGTCATGAAACTTTAAACACTGACGCTGGTTTTGCTAAATGAGTTTATGCAAACTTCTGTAAGAAAATAAAAGTAGAAAAGGAATTCTGAAGTAGTGAAAGAAACTCAAACCATCATGCATGGATTTATATGATTGTTCCACATTTGAGATAGGAAAACAGTTATAAAATGGAAGATTCTAAAAATTAGCAGTTCAAAGAACTATGTATGTTAAAATGTATGAAAAATCATAGTCAAAAGAAGATAAATGGATGAGTCAATTCTCTGAAAAACTCTCATCTGTCATGACATAATAATACCCTGAAATTAAGATGAAAATATGACCTTGAATCAAATGACCTTTCAAATGACAAAAGAAAGATTTTAAGGTTTCAGTTGGATGTTTCTAAAAGTAAGGAGACTAAAAACAAGTGGTAATCACAATGTACTGATTTACATGATTGAAAAATTGATGCTTACATTTCGTGAATTTTTACATATATGTTACAAATCTGAAAATAATATAAACATAAAGACAATTCCAGGATCATGAAAAGGCAGTATGCTTAATGACATATTCATGGTGGTAAGCACATCTCAGATGATGCCTTAGTCTAAAATGTCCCTATTTTAATACATACAAATATTTAATCAATGTCTAAAGGAATTAGGTCTCCCTTAGCTATTAATTGCTTGAATCATTAGGCAAATACAACACACAGATCTCAAAAGTGTATTGTAATAATTCATTTTCAAAGATCAATAAATAAAAGTCAAATTCAAAAAATTGAAAAATACAGCAAATTACAATTTATTTTCCATATCCCTAAAATGTGTGAGAAAGATATGAAATGTAACCTATTAGGACCATATCTGGTCACTCACAGACAACAGACTCGAGTCGGCACTAGACAATAGTAAAGCTACAAAGGCATAAGGAGGGAATCAGGAGTGACCCTGACAGCCTCTTAACAGGAGGTCATGCGCATGGAGCAAGTTGGGGGGGATCCCAGAGTGGAGCCGGTGGACAGGAGGAGGCTCGTAAACAAACCCTAAAGACTCCCAGATCCAAGGACTGCGTCCCAACTGTCAAGGAGACCATGGGAATTGGTGTGCCTTCAGAGGCTGAGAACTCTGAGGTCACCCACCCCTATCTGGAGCTTCCACAGGGGATGGAAGAACTCCAAACCTTGCCGTGAAGGAACCAGCATCATAGGAACCACAACCAGGAGCCCTGAGCAGTCCTCAGAAACAGAAGAACAATAAAATTCCTTCGGGACTAGGGAGGGAGCTTTCTCTGCTCCTTGCCTGGTTCCGGTTTTGGGTCCCCACCCTCTCTCGCAGTGACCATCAGGATCGCTCCAGAAACCCCTCAAAACAAACAAACATACAAACAAACAAAAAAACCTAGAATAGATAGACAACAACAAGGAAACCACAGAATCAAACAGGAAATGGTCAGAGTGGATTCACTCATACCTCACTAGGTGGGACACAAAGATTAGTTACTCCTCACTGGGGTATTGAGAACTTCTCTGCACACCCCTCCTAAAAATGTTCTGCACCTAAACTGTTGACACATGTCTTGTTAGAGGTATAATGCAGTTCAGACCATCCGAAAAACAACCAGGTTCAGCAAAATCATGCTTCAATGCTATAAACAGCTAAATACTAAAATGAAAATAGACACGAGGCAGCTGAATAGTAATCTATAGCCATTTTAAGGTGTATAGAACCCGGTAGTATATAAACCAAAATTGAAATGTCTATGAAGAAGTCACAGGATGTGGTTAAGAACCTGAATTTTCCTTTTAACATATTGGTTAAACAATACCATGTCAATTAATACCATAACGTTGTAAATTGTTGCTGATGTTATGTTGGGGCTTTTAATTGATTGGGATGATACTCTGCCGGCTCTACCTTCAGACCAGAGATGGTCTCACCAAGAAACCGTTGAACTTACCAGGACAATAAGATGCTGGATTTTATGCTTAGTAAATACTTTCAATGAAAGAATCTCAACTGAATTTGAACTGTGCTTACGCAACAAGGTGGAGAAATCCACCATGGGGAGAGGGTTTCGGGAGGAGTGGGGGGAATCCCAGTGCCCATAACACTGTGTCACATAATGCAATGTTATCAATAAAATAAAGGAAATTTTAAAAAACTGCATTTCTTCAGTTGTGATATATTTCTTTACAAAGATTTTCTTACAATATGTTTTATTATGATGTTGTAAAATAAGAAAACTGCTTTCTACTAGTACCCTTTTAAAATCGAAATTGTTATCTATTTTTATCCTTTAATCAATTGATATGAAAATTTTACAAGTTCACTGTGTGCATGTGTGTTCACAATTTCAAAAAGTGTGTAAGTCTATATTTGGCTCAAGTTCTGCCTCTGTATTATCAATCACTGCCCACCCCCCAGCTTAAAATAGTCTTTACTTTCAAATAAAAAGTCTATCTTCAAAAATATATAATAGTTCAGTCCTGAGAAGATAATAGCATTCAAAGCATAACCAAAGGTAAAGTACTTAGCAAAGAGTAAGGAAAAACAGAGAAAAAAGTTTCATTTGATATTTTGAGGGTTGCCAAGTAGCCAATGGATGAAATAATTTAACATTGAAGTGGAAGTTCAGTAGAATTTCAAAGAGACTAAGCAGAGGAAAATGTGATGGGATTTTTATGAAAGTTTCAGATAAGCAGAAAATACATTTGGAAAATTGGATGCATTCACACTCCACTTTATATTCCAGTTTTCTGGGATGGCTTATCCTATCAGAAGCATCCAAATTGTTTACTCTTGACCACAACACTGAAACTTTGAAATCTTAAAAACTTCTTGAAAACACTGTCTCTGCATCCTCAGACATTGCATCTAACAGAGTTCTGTTTTATTCAGTTGGGGGAAAAAAAACCTTTTTTTTTTCTGTAGAGAAAATTCAGAAATAAGAAATGAGGACAAATAAGCATCTATTATTTTTTGCAGTTTAAATAAATCAGTGTTCAGTATGTATTCTATGCTAAGCTCTTCCAAATTTCTTATACCAAAACAAAACAAAAAAAAATCATTGGACAAAAAAAAATCATATGAATAAACTGGGAACTGAAACACACCAATACTTATTAAAACCTATTTGCCTAGTAATTTGATTATAAAATAATATTGGTGGTATAAAAATGGTATACATTATAGGAAAGAGTCATTTTAATATTCATTTATTATTCTAAAAGTATACAGTATTCAGTAGGGTTTTTAAAAATATTTATTTATTTTTATTTCAAAGGTAGGTTTTAAAGAGAAGCAGAGACAGAGAGAAAGTCCTTCACTTGTTGGTTCACTCTCCAAAAAGCCATAATGGCCAGAGCTGAGCTGATCCAGAGCTGGGAGCCAGAGCTTCCAGACAGGGGAATTTAAGGACATTAGCCATCCTTTGCTGCTTTCCCTGGCTGTAAGCAGAGGCTGGCTGGGAAGCAGAGTAGACAGGACAAGAATCAGTACCCAACTGGGTTGTCATTGCCTTAGAGTAGCAGATAAGCTCATTAAGTCACCACACTGGCCCCAGTATTCAGTATGTCTTAACAATTGTATTATATAAGCCTATGCTATCACCATGAAAACCAAGATACTGACATCATTCTGCATCTGCCCAGATCAATAATGTGTGATTTTAATCATATGAACAATTGTGAATATTCTGGAAATTCAAAAATAATGGAACTATATTGTTACTATATACATGAAATAAGTGAGAATCTGGCAAAAAGATGATATATCTTATTTTGCATCATTTTATTCTGTTTTTTATTTCAGTATAAACTGGTTGAGATTCACTACACTGTCTTTGCATCGTTGTTTCTTTTTCCTTCTGTGTAGCAATGTAGCATGAATTTTTAAAAAAGTATTTAACCATTCTGCATTGAGGACTGTTAAATGAGCTATTCCAGCTAATGACTCATTTGAGAAAGCATTTATGAGTTGTTTTGCACAAATATTTTGGTGGAGATGTGCTTTCATTTACCTGGGGAAAATATCCAGGAGTGGAAATGCTTAGTCATTAAATAACAGGGTGGGATCATTGTCAGGCTTCATTTTTTTCTCTGTGTATTGAAATGTAAGACTTTTCTTCCCTTTTTCTGTTACTGTGGTGAACTGCTTGAGTGATTTTTTAAATGTTAAGCCAACCTCATAATGCTAGCAAAATTTCACAGTTTGAAAATATATGTATGCAATATTTGTGAAGACTTTAAGCTATATTCACAAGTGGCAAAGATCTTACATGCTGTATCTTTATCTATTGTAGGCATAAAAATTATTCTTTCTCATATAGCAAGCTTATTGGGAAGCCTTCCCTATTGTCTAAAAGAATTTGGATAACATTCATTTTTTGTATAAAATATTTGATAGAATTAACCAGCACATTTGTTTCACACCTACAATTGTCTTTGTGTGAAGAAACTGTGTGCTTAAGTGTTTTTCACATAAGTTTCTCTAATTTAAACTTTATTTTCAATGAAAATTAACTGTTACATACACAAACACACACATATGCATATATTCTAATATGCATATTCTAATTTGTTAACAAGGGAAGTATTTTCATTCAATACATACATTATCATTTCAAAAGTGTATTGCAGAGAAGAGACAGGTCAGAATCATGCAACTACTGTGGTCCTTTAAAAGTTTCAAGCTTCCTTACTATTAAATGAGAAACACACAGGAGTGCTGAAAGCACTGACCACATGAAAAGCAACAAAATAATAGATTTTGTCAATTCTCTGGTACAAAAACTGAAATCACAGTGACAATATAAACACTAAAATAGGGTGGTATAGCTTAATGATCAGAAAAATGCTTGTTTTTGTTACATTTAGCAGTTTTATTTTTCATGTATATCATTTACTAATGTATTCAAGTGGATTTTTTTTCTTAAGCCACCTTGGGTCCACCTACAAGGTGGGTGCCAGGTGTGTGATCCCCGGGGTCAGGGGATCCAGCAGGACTCAGGTTGCCTGACCTAGCTGCTGGGACCCACCCTCAAAGTGGTGTGCCAATTTTCTGAGCCCCAGGGTCAGTCACCTGTCCTGGGTCTTGGAGCCCACATGCAAGGTGGGTCCCGAGTTCGGGAGTCCCGGCGGTAGAGTATCAGGTGGGGCGTCAGGTACCCTGGCCCTGGTCCTTGGACCTGCCTGCAAGTGAAAAACGAGGAACAGTGGATGCAGACCCTGATGCACATAGAGAATATGGCAGAACATTTGGCAGAGCAGCAGAGGAAGGAGAAAAGAGCAAATTGGAGAACGACCCCAGGAAATGATGACGGTAAAATCTGGGTTAATGGTGACTTGAGGTCTACTATGTGAGCCAATAGACATTGGGAAGGCTACCTCACCCTTGAATTGGTAAATCAACAGCATCTCAGAACACCACCTGCGCAGAACCCTAGGGACATGCACCACATCAGAACCCTAGGAAAATGTACCACATCAGGACGCTGGTTGATATTTGGTGGTGATGCCCCATCCCTGGGTACTGGAACATTTGGGAGGCTGGTTGTGGCTGCCCTAGTTATCTCTCCCCGTCCCTCAGAGACAAGAAGAAATAGTGAAATTGGAAATAATGATTTCACCCAGTTCCCACTCTGACCAACCATGTAACCACATCAAAAATAAAAATTTTATAAAGAGAAAAAAAACAGATGAAACTTATTAATACATGAATATAACAATTAAGAAAATAAGAATTGAGGAAATACGCCAAGCATATTAATCAATTCTTATTCAAAATAAGGGAGTTTAGACTGTTACAAACTATTTAAATATCCATATTATTTATTAATACTTTAGGCAAAAATGATGTTCTTTAAAGTTGACACTCTTGTAGTCACATTTTATATAGAGTAGGCCTTATGTGTTTCCAACAGGCAAATGAAAGGAGGGCTAGGGTGATGAACCTTAGCGTTCAAGATTCAGCCACCACAGAAGAAAACAGGTTCAATGGAATGAGACCCAGAGAGAAAACTTCAAATTGGTATTATGTGGGTTAGAAACAGCAAAATGCATTTCTTTTAGCTTATTGATGCTATTGTATAGGGAAATCAAACACTAATATGAATTGTTAAATTTAGTTTCGAAAATGAACTGCCTTGAATCCATCTGAATTGAATTTTGAATATCTATTTTATAAATCACAAAATCATAAGAAACTTTAGCAGCCTGAAATAAGAAGCATCTCTTATCTTTAATGATATTTTGTTCAGTGCTTACATTTTAATGTGCAACTGGAAAAATTATCAGACATTTTGTTCACTGGTTAATTATATACTAAAGCTAAATATTCCTCTACAGTTTTTATTTTTTGCCACAAACATTATGCTTAATTAAATCAAAAGAATCCATCTTAGGTACATGTTATTTAGGAGAATTTATATAAATTCAATAAATGCAATAAAAATTAGAGATTTATTAAGCTATGTAACTACATTGGTCCAGCTTTTTCTCTGTATACTCCGTAGGCATCATTATATTAATCTATGCTTAATTCTCCATGTGTGAAAAGTCTGTAGTATAAATAATGTCAGATTATCTTTGAGTTGATCAAATTATCTGAAATATTCTCCTATAAATACTTCACACTCAAAACTTTCTAAATAGTATATGAGATTGATATGAATAGTGTACATAAATCAACCCTACGCTTTAGCTTTCTCTTGCTGAGATAACTGAAGCTGTAGATCATAGGAATTCAGAGGGGGTGTAAAATAAGAGGTATTTACATCATATCTCCATGGGTCCTATACTATTCATAAATGTGGATGCCCCATAGGCAAAATGTAGGTGGCCGACATCCCTTTGTCTTAGAAGTGGCATCTCCATCTAGAGCAACGTGTACTTACTGTGAAGTGGGATAAAGTAAATGATACTTATTTCTAAATGTAAGGTCAAGCATTGCTATTGCCCATGAAAAAAGATCTGCATTCCTATAGTTAGCCTTCTTCTCTTGTTAACGTAAACCAGTTGAGTCTAAGCACCCCCTTTCTAGCACCTTGTGTGTTTGCATTTTGAAAAATTTAACACAGGGCAGTGCTATATTTTTGGCCCAGTGGAAGGGCTCAATGGTTAAATCCTCACATTACAAGTGCCAGGATCCCATACCCTTGCCAATGCATGTCCCAGCTGCTCCACTTCTGATCCAGCTCTCTGTTTATAGCCTGGGAAATCAGTGGAGGTTGGGACCGTGTACCCACACTGGAGAACCTGAAGTAGGTCCTGGCTGGAGGCTTTGGCGGGGCTGGGTTATGACCATTGTAGTCATTTGGGAACTGAGTCAGTGGATGGAAGATTTTTGGCTCTGTCTCTCCTCTGCCTTAATCTTATCTGCTTTGCCTTTCCAATCACAATAGACAAATATTTTTTTTAAAAAAACAACTAAAACAAAAACCAAAACTGTTAAGTGTTATACCCTGGCTTCATACAGTGAAAAGCGGTTCTTTATTTCTGAGGATTCCTCCACGTGCTGCAACATCCGTGCAACTCAAAGGCTAGTCTATATGCTAGCAACTGGAGTAAAGTCCCTGTCTCTTTATGAGTTTTGAAAGTTCTGCTAACAACTAAGATGGGGTAAAGTTATGAAATATTTTCTCTATAAGAAATATAATACTTCTCTTGAGATCTAGAAGGCTGTGACTTAACGGTAAGACACAGAAGGGTACCCAGACTCTGATCTATCACCAAGCAGGATTTCATTAACGGCAAGTTCATGAGTTGAGTAAGGTACTTCATACATGGTTTCTTTTTATGATTTACATGCTCTGCAAGTTGGTTTTTCATTTGTTTGGTTTTGTTGTTTTTTGGTGGAAGGTGGATTGTTTGGGATATAACCAATGATTAAACCACTAAAACTTATTGCAGAAACAAGCTTGCAACTTTATAATTACCCATTTATTTCTGTATTAAACTGATAACGTTCTAGCACTAGAAAGGATGCCGTTATTAATGATATGTTACATAACTAATTTATAGGACTTGTAAGACATGATGAGTCAAACAACTTAAGGAATTTCTTATAAAAATAGATAACTGTTTTGATAAAATACTATCTCCTTTTATAACCAAGGGGCCAGTCTCCATGCTGATTAAAGTGGCAAAGTGTAACCACTGTAAAACTGGGGATTTTCATGATATACAACATGTGACTTGTCATCTCTGCTAATTTCTACTTTAATGCCTACATTTCTGTAAAAGTCATCTTCAAAATATTCATTACCTAAAAGAAAAGAAATCATTTTACCTTCCTTGCAGCTATTTTGTTTAATGGAAACATCAATCAAACCTAATTTACTTGCAGCAAAATACACAAGGGATACAATTAATCTCCATCATTAAGACATGTTTTAGAAATGTGGCAATATAAGCATTTAATGTCACTATAATAATCTAAAATGTTAAAACATTGCTTTTCTGTTCAAAATTACTGTGACAGCAGTAGCATTCTCAGGTTCATTTCTGTAGTAAAGGACATGCATAGACATTTTACAGCATCCTTATAACACAAGAAAATAGCCTAAAACATATCTAAAAGTGCCTTGAGTCATTTGCAGTCTGTAGTTATAAAATCGTTAAAATATATAAAATGTCATAATTTTAAATGGTGTGTGCAATGTTGATGAAGTTTTGTGGCAAGAAATTGGTTAAAAAAGAAAATCTTCCCAGGCTAAAAGACAAACTGGATGCCAACATATTACTACCAAATAAAAATGTGTGTATATTTCAGGCGCACGTGTATGTAAGAGCTCCAGTAGATGTTGGTTGTTTAATCAAAGCTAGGTGATCCACGCATGGATGTCAGCCACATAAAGCAAAAACAAACACCCCCCCCCCAAAAAAAAAAACGGACAAGCAAACAAAAGCCAAATTCTACATTTAACTTTTAACTTCAAGGATTTACCCATGCAGATGCCTTTCAAAAAGTCATGTGCCCTAGTTCAGACGTTATAACCTACATGCCGAGTATTACAGATAAGAACATGACATGCCTCTTTACTGCGTCCTGTTTCCTTATGGATAAAAGTAACATGTCCTTTCAAAGGTGGTAGTTGCTTTGGAAATAAAGTCAGCCGTTTAACTCCAGGCCTTTTCTTTTTCAATTTATTTTTTTCTTGTACTCAGCTAATATGTTTGTTTATGCCTCTAGAGGTCTCTTATAACATTTGTCAACATGACTGACAACTCTAATTTTTGTAGTGATTCTCTACTCTTTAACCTTGACACAGAATATGAGCATTAAACTTTGTTTTTTAAAGTCTCATAATGGAAGAAAGAGCAGACAGAGGTAGAATAACAGACACACCCAAACATTTCTTGCCTAAAATTTTCTTATTATTTATTTATCAGTGGATGGATTCAACTGAAAATGCCACTATGAACTGGAGGAAAATGCATCATAATTTGAACAGACACACCTATGTTATAGTAGTTCGTTCTGAATCCTTGGTAAATCGAATTAATATTTTAAAATGTGGCAATTCTTCTGTCTGAAGGAAAGGACCCCTTACCTGTTGGGAAAATGATTTTTCTAGATGACAAATTCCAGATGGGGAGCAAAGGAAGTAAAGCAACTCCAAACCAACTGCAAAGTTTGGAGTGCAACACCAATTAGAAACCTGCCATTAATATGGCGAAGCCATTAGAGGTCATTTTATTTAAAAGTAATAACAATGCAGGCAAAAATATGCAGCAATAAACCATACAAATGTTTTAAACACAGTTAAGAGAAAATCTGGGAAGTAAGGTGAGGGAAACACTGCTTAGAGGAGGTATATTTCTACCAGTGTAGAGTAGACTAGGAAACTGGCACTCCATGCACTAGCGTGGCATCGATGCATCTATCTTTAAGATCTAACACCCCAATCTTGTCTATGTGACAGTGTTTGGGAAGGCGATTTTTTTGTAAATGTCTAAATGTCAGATACTTTGCTTTTGAAAATACATCTCACATTTCATAGTTACTGCGTATATCATTGTAGTAGCCTGGAAAACTTTACATAGTGATGCAGTTTCCATAACACTAATGCAGAAGTGCCCAACATTAGCTTCATTCAAAAAATATTCAAGTGGCTCCTATAGTACTTTTCTTTTTTGTTCCAGAAGCAGAGAAACAGAGACTGATAGGAAACGAGATCATTTGCTGGGCTACTTTGCAAATTCCTACACCATGCTACCTGGCTGAAGCTGAGAGCTGAACACTCAGTTTAGGCTCCAAGGAGATGGAGTGGATTCATCTGCTTAGACTGTCTTCTGCTAACCCACTCAGGATACATGTGCAGAGCAATGGAGTCAGAGAGACTGAGACTCAGCGCAGACACTCTGAAGTGGCACACAGGCACCCTCGCGTCTTGCAGTGGTTCTAACTACTTTTAAGTTAGGAATGTGCAAAACACCTACTGTTCACCTACAGCTTGTGCTAGTTTCTTACAATATATTTTGATAATTTTCATTGGCTTTGTTTTAAGGATTTATTTATTCTTATTGGAAAGGCATATACAGGGAGAAGGAGAGACAGAGATAAACATCTGTCAGCTGGTTCAAGCCCCAAGTGGCCACAATGGGCAGAGTTAAGCCATTCTGAAGCCAGGATCTAGAAGCTTCTTCCGGGTCTCCCACATGGGTCAGGGTCTCAAGACTTTAGTCTGTCTTCAACTGCTTTCCCAGGTGACAAGGAGGGGGATGGGAAGTGGAGTAGCTAGGACATTAACCAGCAGCAACCACATGGGATGTGGGAGCATACACAGCCTGCCTGTTAGCCACTAGGCTACTGCATTAGGCCCTCATTGAATTTTATAACAGAGAACAATACAAAACAAAACAAAGAAACCAAAAAGACAGCTGGACAGAATTCTGTATTCTAAATACTTCTTGAGAATTATGTGAATATTTTATGGTTAATTTCTAGGAAAATATAGGATAAGTAATATTTTCTTGAATTTGCATATTTATAAAGAATTGATGTTCACTGGAACTTGTGCTGTGGCTCCTTTGGCTAATACTTCACCTCCAAGGGCTGACATTCCATGTGGGCACAAGTTCTAGTCCTGACAGCTCCATTTCCAATCCAGCTCCCTGTTGGTGGCTGGGAAAGCAGTGGAGGATGGCCCAAGTGCTTGGGAACCTGTTTCTACAAGGGAGACCCAGAAGAGACTCCCTGGCTCTCTGTAAATCAGCCTTTCAAATGAAAAGAAATAAAAATATACTGATGTTCACAACGTTTTAAATGCAAGTATTTAAAAATTTTAATTGTCTAGGTTTTTAAATTTATCTTTTTTAACTTTATATCTTTATATAAAGGGAACAGATTTCATGAATTTCATAGATACAGTCCCCAAAAGAACACATTTCCCTCATTGTCTGCGATGTATGGAGGCAGAGGCTACGGGACAGGGCTGTTGATGCGCCAAGCTGGCACCGCACTCATTTGGGGCTCAGAGAATTGCAGCGACATACAATACTACAGGTTATGGGAAAACTCAGTGACAGGGGATTAAGGGCAAGGGAAGAGGAAATCCGATGGCCTATGGAGCTGTATCATAAAATGATAATAGTAATAATAATTAATAAAAATAATAAGTGAAATAAATAAAGAAATTTTACATCTTTGTTGAGATTTCAAGAAGCTTACTTCCTCAAATTTTAGCTTAGCGTGTCTCTTGGCTACAGGCTCTATTTACACATTTACTCTTTTTTTTTTTTTTTTTTTTTTTTTTGTGTTTCTTTTTTTTTTTTTTTTTTTATTGTTCCTTACATTGTATTATGTAGTACAGTTTTATAGGCGCTGGGGATCCCCCCCACCCCTCCCATACCCCTCCCCCCATGGTGGATTCCTCCACCTTGTTGCATAACCATAGTTCAAGTTCAGTTGAGATTCATTGCTTGCAAACACATGCCTAGCATAAAGTTCAGCGTCTTATTGTCCAGATAAGTTCAGTGGCCTCTTGGGGAGACCTTCTATGGTCTGAAGATAGGTCTAACAGAGTAAAGATCCGGTCAGTTAAAAGCCCCAACAAGGCCTCAGTATCAATATACAACATTATGGAATTAATTGACATAGTAATGGGTAGACAATATGTTAAAAATAATGCAAGTTCCATTCTTCGAAACATCTGGGTTGAGACAGTATCAATGACAGGTTCAAAAAATAACCAACAATCAAACAAAAAATTACAGGTTAAATCAAGGCAAACATGTGGTATCTAATCTTTTGGGATTCACTCATTTCCCTTAGCATTATAGTTTCCAGTTGTGCCCATTTAGCCACAAAGAACTGCATTTTGTTTTTTTTAATAGCTGAGTAGTATTCCATGGAGTAGATGAACCAAAGCTTTCTTATCCAATCTTCTGCTGATGGGCATTTCGGTTGCTTCCATGTTTTTGCAATTACTGATTGTGCTGCAATGAACATAGGGATGCATGTTGGTTTGTCGTAAAACAGGTGTTTTGGATATATTCCTAGGAGTGCTATTGCTGGGTCATATGGTATGCAGATTTTGAGTTGTTTGAGTGTTCTCCAGACTGATTTCCATAAAGGCTGTACCAATTTGCAGCTCCACCAGCAGTGGAGTAAGGTTCCCTTTTCCCCGCATCCTCGCCAGCAAGCGTCGTTGGTGTTGTTTATGTGGGCCAATCTTACTGGTGTTAGGTGGTACCTCATCGATGTTTTAATTTGTATTTCCCTTATTGCTAGGGAGCTGGAACATTTTTTCATATGTTTGTTTGCCATTTGGACTTGTTCCTTTGTGAAATGTTTGCCCATTTCCCGTGCCCATTTCTTGAGTGGTTTGTTTGTTTTGGTTTTTTGGTTGTTTTGAAGTTCTTTGTATATCCTGGAAATTAGCCCCCTATCGCCTATATCGTGTGCAAAGATCTTCTTCCACTCTGTGGGTTGCTTTTTTACTTTGTTGATTGTTTCCCTTGCTGTACAGAAGCTTCTTAGTTTGATGAGGTCCCATTTGTTTATTCTGTTCTCAACTGCTATTGCTTTTGGTGTCCTTCTTAGAAAGTCGGAACCTACTCCTAGGTCTTGCAGGGTATTTCCTACATTTTCCTGCAAGAGTTTGAAGGTTTCTGGATGTAGGTTTAGGTCTTTTATCCATGTAGATTGGATCTTAGTGTATGGTGATAGATGTGGGTCTATCTTTTTGTTTCTACAGGCTATCAGCCAGTTGTCCCAACAACATTTACTAAAGAGTCCTTCCCACTTGCTTGAGTTGTCATTGGTCTTTTTGTCAAAGATTAATTGGCTGTATTTGTGTGGGTTCCCTTTTGGTGCTTCTATTCTATTCCATTGATCTTCCTTTCTGTCTTTGTGCCAGTACCAGGCTGTTTTGATAACCACTGCTCTATAGTATGTCCAGAGGTCCGGGATTGTGATTCCCCCTGCTAACTTCTTATTTTTCAGGATGGTTCTAGCTATTCGTGGTTTTTTGTGTTTCCAGATGAACTCTTGAATCATTGTATCCAGTTCCGTGAAGAATGTTTTGGGCAATTTGATTGGAATTGCGTTGAAAATGTATATTGCTTGTGGTAGTATAGACATTTTAATGATATTGATTTTGCCTATCCAGGAGCACGGGATGTTATTCCATCTTTTGAGGTTTTGTTCAATTTCCTTTTTAAATAGTTTGTAGTTATCTTTGAATAGGTCTCCTACGCTTTTGGTTAAATTTATTCCCAAATACTTCATACTTCTCTCTGCTATTTTGAATGGTATCCTGTTGGTTAGATCTTCTTCCATCTTGGTGTTATTTGCGTACACTATGGCTGTTGATTTTCGTTCATTAATTTTGTACCCCGCCACTCTGCCAAACTCTCGTATAAGTTCTAGCAGTTTCTGTATTGAGTCTCCTGGTTTTTCTATGTACAGGATTATGTCATCTGCATATAGTGAAAGCTTGACTTCTTCGTTTCCTATACGTATGCCTTTGATTTCTTTTTCTTGTCTTATGGCCTCTGCAAGTACCTCTAGGACTATGTTGAATAGCAGTGGTGATAGCGGGCACCCTTGTCTTGTTCCAGATCGCAGTGGGAAGGGTTCTAGCTTTTCTCCATTCAGTATGATACTGGCATTGGGTTTTTCATAAATTGCTTTGATTATGTTGTGGATTTTCCCATCTATGCCTACTTTGGCTAGAGTTTTTAGCATGAAGAGGTGTTGGATTTTGTCGAAAGCTTTTTCTGCATCTATTGAAACTATTATGTGGTTCTTGTTTTGCAGTTTTTGGATGTGGTTTATAACATTTATGGATTTCCGAATGTTGAACCATCCCTGCATTCCAGGGATGAATCCTACTTGATCCGGATGAATGATCTGTCTGATGATTTTTTGAATTCTATTGGCTAGGATTTTGTTGAGAATTTTAGCATCAATGTTCATCAGAGAAATAGGTCTGTAGTTTTCCTTCTCTGATGGTTCTCTGTCCGGTTTTGGGATTAAGGTGATGTTAGCTTCATAGAATGAGTTTGGGAGGGTTGCTTCCTCCTCTATTGTTTTGAAGAGCTTGTAGAGGATTGGGGTTAGTTCTGTTCGGAATGTTTTGTAGAATTCTGTAGTGAAGCCGTCTGGGCCTGGGCTTTTTTTCGTTGGGAGATCTTTGATGACTGTTTCAATCTCTACCTCGGTTATGGGTTTATTTAATTCTGCAGTTGCCTCCGGACTGAGTTTTGGTAAGTGGTGGGAGTCCAAGAACTTTTCTATTTCTTGGTGGTCCTCAAATTTGTGGGAGTACAGTTCTTTGTAGTAATTTCTAATTATTTTCTTAATGATTGCAGTGTCTGTTGTTATGTTGCCTTTTTCATCTTTAATGCTATTGATTCTCACTTTCTCTTGTTTTTTTTTGGTCAATCGGGCCAGTGGAGTGTCTATTTTGTTTATTTTCTCAAAAAACCAACTTTTTGATTTGTTGATTTTATGTATAGTTTTTTTGATTTCTATTTGGTTTATCTCCTCCCTTGTTTTGATGATTTCTTGTTTCTTATTGTGTGTGGGACTCTTCTGCTGCTGTTTTTCCAGATCCTGGAGGTGTGAGGTTAGTTCCTGTATTTGGCGTCTTTCTTGGGCCTTGACATGGGCTCCGATTGCGATGAATCTACCTCGTAGCACTGCTTTGGCGGTGTCCCACAAGTTTTGGAATGTTGTATCAGAGTTTTCATTGGTTTCCATAAATTTTTTGATCTCATCTTTAATTTCTTCTCTGACCCATTGTTCGTTTAATAGCATATTGTTCAATTTCCAAGAGTGCCTATACTTCCTGGGGAGTTTTGAGTTGTTGATTTCCAGTTTCATCCCATGGTGGTCTGAGAGGGTACATGGTATGATACTAATGTTTTGGAAGTTGTTTAGATTCGCTTTATGTCCTATCATGTGGTCGATTCTGGAGAAGGTGCCATGCACCGCTGAGAAGAAGGTATAGTCTGTGGCCTTAGGATAAAAAGTTCTATATATGTCTACTAAGTCCAGTTGTTCTATTGTTTGTGTGAGCTCTGTTGTTTCTTTGTTGAGTTTTTGTTTCGTAGACCGGTCCATTGTTGTTAGAGGTGTGTTGAGATCGCCTACAAGAATTGTGCGGGTGTCTATGTCTTCCCTTAAGTCTGTAAGTAATTGCTTTACGTAAGTAGGTGCATTAAGATTCGGTGCATAAACATTAATGATGGTGATTGCTTCTTGATGGATCATTCCTTTCACCAGTATAAAATGGCCTTCCCTGTCTCTTTTGATGTTAGTTAGAATGAAATCTATCTCGTCTGAAATTAGGATAGCTACCCCAGCTTTTTTTTCTCGTCTATTGGCGTGAAATATCTTTTTCCATCCCTTCACTTTCAGTTTCTTTGCATCCTTTCTGGTTAGATGCGTTTCTTGTAGACAACAGATGGTTGGGTCTTGTTTGATGATCCATTCTATTAATCTCTGTCTTTTGATTGGTGAATTTAGACCATTTGTGTTGAGAGTTAAAATTGAGAGGTTGCAATTTTGCCCTGCCATGTGATTGTGTTGTGTGTGTGTTGTTGCCTATGTAATTGTCTTGTTGGTGCGGCCTTTAGTTTGGAGACCTTCTTATTTGCCAACTTTGTTTGTGATTTGCCTCCTTTTTGTCCGGGACTAGCGCATTTCTAAGGAGACTTTGCAGAGCTGGTTTTGTGTAGACATATTCTTCTAGTTTTTCTTTGCTATTGAAGTATCTGATTTCGTTCTCATATACAAATGAGATCTTTGCTGGGTAGATTATTTTTGGTTGACAGTTGTTTTGTTTCAGGACTTGGAAGATCTTTGTCCATTCTCTCCTTGCTTGTAGGGTCTCTTCGGAGAAGTCAGCAGTGATTCTGATGGGTTTTCCCCTGTATGTGATCTTTTCTCTACTTCGTACTTGTCTCAGGATTCCTTCTTTGTCTTCATTGGAGTAGAACTTGAGCACCGTGTGTCTGGGTGAAGATCTCTTTGGATCATGTCTGTTGGGAGTTCTCTGTCCATCCTGTATGCGGGGTGGGTTCGCGTTCCAAGTGTTTTGGAAGTTTTCCTGTATAATTTCATCGAGCACTGCTTGCATCCCAGATTCTCTTTCTACTCCCTCGGGGAGGCCGATGATCCGAATATTCAATTTTCTAAGGTAATCCTTCATCTCTTGCATCATTTTATTAGTTTTGCTGAGGTTTGTCTCCAGCTGTTTAATTCGCTGGGCACTTTCATTTTGTGTGTCTTCTGTTTCAGAGATCCTTTCCTCTGCCGCATTTATTCTGTTGATGAGGCTTTCAATCTTATTATCTTGGGCATCCAGTTTGGTTTTGATTTGTTGTATTTCGGTGATTATGCGGTTCTGGAGGTCTTCCAGCTTTATGTCCACGTCTCTGAGAGATTTTAGCATTATTTTCATCAATTCCTTTGTTGGTAACACTTCCATGTCTTCATCTCGTATCGTCGATATTGATAATGGCTTTTGGCCCTTGTTTGGTGGGGTGCTGGCTCTTTCATCTGGAGCACAACTCTTTCTGGTGGTTTTTCCCATTGCGTTGGTGTATTCTGGTGAGGCAAATGGGCCCGTGTGTTGAGGGGCTGTCAGGTGCTTTCCTGTAGAGATTGGAGCCTGTAGGCGTGGTGTTGCCGGGCGTGGTAATTTTCAAGGCACCGTTGGTGCGTTCTCAGGGCCCGGGGCTGTAGAGCACCACCTTGGGGGCCCAGTGGATTCCAGGCACACTCTGGGCACCTCTTCTACAGGTGTGACACCCCAGGGCGTGGCGGGATGGAGGCGCTCTCTGGGTGTGCTCCCTTCACGGGAATCCGCAGGGCGTAGAAGGTTTTATGTGCTTTCTCCCTGCGTTCTCCGTGTCAGGGACTGCAGGGTTTTTCAGAGCCCACCTGATGCGTCTCCCACACACGGGACTGTGGGTGAGGCACTTTCCAGGCGTGGCTCTTATGCAGTGAATCCACCACTCGTGGTGTGTGGGTGTTCAGAGCCCCTGCTCCCGTGTGGCTCCCCCACACAGGCCCTTAGCGGAGGAGTGGCCCAGGCGCCCTGTTATAATGACTTCACGGCGGCAGGTTCGCACCGTGTCAGTTTGGTGCAGGAGTTCTGTCACCTGACACCTGCGCTACGGAGGTGCTGCTGCTGTAGGCGGGGCGCCCAGCCCGCTCGGTGCGGCGTTCAGAGTCCTGGTGGTTTCAAGCACTCACCAGGCAGGATGTGGGGGACTCCAGACCCTCGCCAGCTACCTCTGCGCACCGAGCCGCACTGGTCCCCTCAGCGCAAGAACATCCGATGCGCCTTCCCGGGGCCCCCTCAGCCACCAACACAACACCACTGTACGTAGTTCCACACAGACCCAACAGTTTCGGCCGTCTGCTCCGCGTTCTGAGGCTGTAGCCTCAGCAGGGGGCAAGAAATGCGGAGGCTGCCACGTCAACCCCCAGCTCACCAAACGTCCGGCCGCTGCAGTCTGCCTCCACCGCTGCCGAAGGCCTCCCGCCGGTGACGATCCCCCTGATCTCCCCGCCTCCGAGCTGGCCGCGTCTCCCGTCAGGCCGTTTTCAAGAGTGACTCAGCAGGTCTGGAGTGGGATGTCGGTTTCTCTGCCTTTGCCCTGCTCCGTTCTCGTTGTTCTTCCGAGTTGTGTGGATCTTTTTGGCTCCACACTGTCCCAGGGAGCTTCACGGACCTCTCCCTGCGGTTCCCTGCTGTTCCTCTTTGCTGCTTCTGTAGCGTTCTATCCCTCTCTCACTAGCTGCTCCCTCACAGTCTTCCTCCTACGTCGGCCATCTTCCTCTCTCTCCACATTTACTCTTACGGACATGTTTATTTAATTTCTTGACCTTTCTTGCTGCAGATCACATGAATATGTGTAGTATACACTTCTCTCACAGGAACTAAAACTCATATTTGAATACACAAACATACATATATACACACGGACACACAGACATTATGCATGTAAAATGTAAAATGACTCCAATTTTGCTTTGAAAAAGAGATTACGTAGAATTTTTAATTTTAGTGATAACACAGTACAATGCATAACATGAAAATAAGCAAAAGGCTATTTTTCCTCATTTATGAAACTTTATTCGTATCATTCCTTTCATATAAATCTGATATTACGGTAGTAATTTTGAAAACAGAAAATAAGATAGAACATACTCTTTCTGGAATTTATTTCACTCATGACAAACCAACATCTGTTTTGTAGTCCAAAGATACTTCCATAAATAGGTGTTGTTGAATAAGATAAATGCATTCTGTGTTTCCATAGTATTTATACTGACTATCCAACAATGCAAAATAGTAAGAACATTTTCAGCAAGCTAACAGCTAACTACAGAGAGAATTATTGACCCATCACATGTTATGCAGTTTAAATGTTTTTGATGCAATTACATCACCCTTCTAAAGGTGGTACCAATTTATAAATGCCTTACTAAAGACTTGGCAAAGAAGGCAGGAGAACAATTTAGTGAAATTTCTGCAGGAAATCCATACGGCTTTCAAAACGGCAGCACTCCTGTTATAAAGAGGTGTTACATCTTGTTATAACCATTCAGCTGATCGTAAGTATTCAAAAACTACTTCCAAAGGGGATAGATACACAATGAAAGAATAGATGAGTAATGGGAAAATTACACTGACACCTCAAAGAGGACACAGGAGAAGGAGGAGCATTATGATTTTGCAAAACATTTTTAGATACAGTATTTGTCCTCTGTTGTTCTTTTAAGTGATTTTGTTTTGATGAACCCCTGGACATACTCTTCTGGAACAGCTGGCTCAAGCCAGTAGTCAATGTTCTCCCCGAAAAAGACAAAGTAAACATGTCCATGTTATCTGTTATACATTTTGACAGACGTAAGCTTTTCACTCCCCCACACCATGTCCTTCCTCTCACACCGTCAAGCCTGGAAGTGCTCCCTTTTCTGTTGTCTTTATGAGGCTCCCATTCTTCTAAAATGCCACACCTTTTCTCCAAGGACGTTATTTATTCATTTTAATTAATGTGTCTACTTGAGGATTTGTATTTTTAGATTTTGTCCTTTCCTGCATTGTAACAATTACCTGTTAGCACATTTATAATTTATCATTGAGTATGCCTGATTTCTTGATTGACCTGTAAATTCCTTGGGGTCAGGCAGCATCATATACTGAATTCTGGAATATAACAAGATTTTGAAAATAAAAAGATATGTAATTAATGAATATCAAAGGAATAGAGATGTTTGTGGTCAACACTAATGTTATCACTATATAAATGCCGACATGGCCTGGGTTTCTGCACAGGGAAAATATTCATTTTTTGAATGTTGAGTTTTTCTTAAGTCAGAAAAATACATATTATGTTGATTAAATATTCAGGGTCCTGCAATGAATTATTTCCCAAGGTGTGGAACTTCCAGTCCAAAAATTTTAAAAATTCAGTAAAAGTGGAACAATTTAATATTATATTCACAAAATCAGGGAGTTTTATTACCATATTAAAAAATATTTTAACAGTTTCCTCTCTTGCAAATATTTAAAAATTGTTCTACCTCTGAGAGAACAACCATAAAATATGTGATGAAATATGTTCTCATTACAAAAATATATGAAGAAAATATTTAAAGTGATAACTCCTTATACACCAAAATATTGAGATACTAATGGGGTTGCAAAAACATTTCTTCAAAGAAAAGGAAAAAAATTCAAGCTAGTACAAGACTCAATTGGCTAATCTTCCAGCTCTGAGTGTTAACATCACTTCTGTGTGCTGATTAGTGTCCCAGCTGCTCCATTTCCCAATGTGCTTCTTGGCTGCGTCCCGCAAAGGCAATGGAGAACAGCCCAAGCCTTGGGTCCCTGCACCCGCATGGGAGACCTAGGAAGAGGCTCTTGGCTCCTGTCTGGATCAGTTCCACTCTAGCCACTGTGGCTATTTGGGGAGTGAACTAGTAGATGGAAGCTTTTTTCTCTGTCTCTCCTTCTCTCTCTAACATCTGTCTTGCCAATGAAAATATATGTCTTTTAAAAACAGAAAGGAAAGAAATTAATTTCAAAATGGATTGTTCTTGCTGTCAAATTTAGATTGAATTCATTCAGTAAAAATCAGTTTCGTGAATGCATTAAGAGACTAGGAAAATCTTTACTGAATTCTTTTAAGGATAAAGTATGTTGGGTCCCACTGTTCTCATGCCAATTTAGAAACTTTACCCTATTTGGGAACATAAATCTGTGAGCATGACTGTCTGACAAATCATTCATGAGTGTTTAAGCCCGGCAGTTCTGACACCTGTATCCCGTACCAGAATCCCTGAGCAGAATTGCTGAGGACTGGCTGGCTCCTAACTCCAATCTATGCAGACTTTGTGAAGCACTAGTCAGCTTCAGTAATTCCATCCCTCTTAGACGTGGGCGCCATTGACTGAGTCCAGTCCCAGTGGCTGTGGGCCCTTAGGGAGTGAACTACAAGATGGCAGTTCTCTCTTATCAAATAAATGGGAAATTATTTTTTTAATCTCTCAAACATGTACAACTTTGCAAAATCATTGTTTCAAGAAAATTAAGTAATCATTACTGTTAATTTATATTATTTGAATATCCTTCAGCAAATGTGTTTGCTATTTATACACACTTAATGATGATGAGTTTCCTGTAGTCATTATTTCATAGTCATTATTTACAGAAAAACTTGATGAAAATACAAGGCCAATATAAGGATATTCTGACCAACGGAAGGCGACATGGACTTGTTTGCCTTTTATTTTTAACCTTTAACAGTTGTTAGCAGAGATGTATTAATCTTTAGACTGCAAAGGGAAATCAGAAATTTTCACACATTTTATTTCTTTTTTCTCACAAAGAACCAATCTCTCTAACGTTGTTTAAAATCAGATATCAGACCATAACTTTTAAGTCTAAGAAATCGGTTACCAGCCCTCTGAGTTCTTTTCTTGATTTAAAAGACTTTGTGTTGTTTTTGATAGCTTATGTGCTACTACGTCATTAAAACTCATTAGTTTTTCTTTCAGCATTTCAAGAGTTGCAAAATGGAGTATACTTAGTAGCTTTAATTTAATAAATGAATCTATTTATGAAATACTTGGTCACAATTCTTTCAGTGTAATTACATAGGAGATTTACATGTGAAAAGATGCTAGTGCTTACCAGGGAGGAGTAGATTACTAAGAGGAAGCTATTACTGGAATATCATATGGTAATTCATCTTAGACATTAGTTCCCACATCAACATCACCCGGGTAAAGGGAATAAATCCCATTGTAGTTACTGCTTTGAGCATGACAGAGCAATCCATTAAATTTTAATATTGTATATATTGAGTATATTCTTTGTATTAATATCACATTAGCATGAAAACTGATGAGAATTGTGCATAATAATTATCACAGATTTGTTAGGACCCTAAGACTGTATTAATAAATTCATTTAAAATGATGAATGCTAAAATCGTTCTTACTTCATTATCAGGAATAACAAACATATTGATAGGAAAAAGTTTGCAGTAATCATACACACTTCTTTATTGGGAATAATAAACATATTCATAGGAAAAAGTCTGTAGTCAGCTATCTACTCCATAGATGTTCATAATAACATCCTCAATACCACAAAAATTCCTACCGAAAAATCTTAATGTTGAATTTATAAATTCCTTCCTTTCATTTTATCCCTCAAGGATACTCTGAGTTAAATACACTCTGTGCCTTGATTTCAATTTCCTAATTTGGTTGCCCACAACACTTCATAATGTATGAGCGTGTCATAACTAGATCATATACAGATTATTTTGAGATATTTTGTGTTTATTATTGTTCCTGTTATTCCTTTCTTTTTCTTTCTGGCACACCATGAACTTTGGTTGTTCAATGTATGTATACACTTTGGGGATAATACAAAACAACAATTCCAACTTAAGAGTGTACTTGTAAAAACAGGTATCTCATGCTAAAATATGAAACTCATAATTGTGGTGCAAAACAAAAATCTAGTATTTACATTTAATGAAAATAAAAAATACATTATATTTTGCTTTGAATATACCGATGTATAGAATTAGAAAGTTACATGCATCCATAGCCCTACCAGACTGCAAACCTCACTATCTTTATACCTTTATATCTTGAAACATTTCCTTACTACCTTACCACATTGGGTGTGTCCTCCCCAATGTAAAACTTAAAATCCCATGAGTGTAAAACTTAAAATCTCATGAGTGTAAATGAGAAAATTAAAGTAATATGTGAAATTTGTTGAAAGCACTTAAGTGGTACTTTAATAATGTATTCAATTGAATTTTATGACTTTTATTCAACTTTAAGGCATGGTTCTAACACTTGAAAATAATGTCAAAAATAAAAATGAAGGTTAATGTTGATGACAATGACATGTGTAAGAATCTGTGTGATTGAGGGAACGTGGTACTGCTGATTAAAATAGCATAGAAAGAATTGATGAAAGTATTCATGTAGAAAAGAAATGGAAGACAAAATAAAATAACTGAAACATTTACTTCACCAACCTCCCTCTGTATCTCTAGCCTTCCCACCCTAATCAGAGGCCTTTACTGGTAATCATCCCTTTCAATTATGCATATGGTATTAAAAATTAAAAAAAAAAAAGGATGGCAAGGAAAGACTGGCTTGGGGATTAACTGTCCGGGACCCGGGCACTTTGCCATAATGGAGCCTTCTCTGCCACTGTTCACACATCTGTTGCCTTTGATTTACGCTTAGCACTTTGCTGAGAGAGAGGTGCAGTGAGGTAGACAGAGCTTATCTCTAATGTGCTCATTATTGCCTGGACTTTTACAGGTGCCCTGGAACAACTCAATAGCACCTGTAGAAAAAGTTAATACAGCCTAAACAATTTACTTCTGAGAAAAGCACTAATTTTTTTTGAAAATTTTCTGGTGGAAGAGAAATGTTTCTAATTAATAAAAATCTCCACTAGAAATCCCAAGGATGGAAAATTACTGAGGTTTACCACAGATATCATATCTTTCTTATTTAAAAAAATGTAGCTCAAGTTACAAAAGGCAAGATAAAGAATAAATTCAAATGTCCATTAACTCACGATTGACTGTACAAAAACAAACAAGCTAAAGATATACTATGGAATAGTACTCAACTGCAGAAAAAGTGGATTGTCTTCTTTTGGAATTTTATGGATGCGATGGTTTAGTGAAATGCTAGTCCCCAAAAGACAACTGTATGTTTTCCTGATTTTTGGTAACAAATATACAGTATATAAAAATTTAATGTAAATATGTAAAATCGACTTTGGATTTATCATTGTTTACAGCCTTTGTTTAAACTCTGAAGGAATAGCAGTGTTTCTACTTTTTACCTGTTAAATCCTTTATTTAGTAGAATTGAGTTTATGAATATATTGAAAAAATTTTTTAAAAAATTTGGAAAGGAAGGAGTGTGGGATTTTGGGCAGGAAGGCAGGCATGATGTAACATATCAATATACACTTAACTCTATTTTGAAATATGTGAAAAGTTGCTAACTTATGTAAAAACAAGATCAGAAAACGGGATCATAAAATAATCATATAGAAAAATGTTTATTTCCACCTTTTAAGGCTGGAAAATTTAATATGTGTAACTTGCTCTTGTCAGGTACTCTAAGCCATGCTACAGAAAATTAATTGAAAGATTAAAGAGCCACCTTAATCTTAATTTGTGATCATAGTATTCTACTGTAAGATCAAGTGTGGTGGGACTCATTTACAGAAATGAGCTAATATAAGAAGTGATAGAAAATCTAGAAATGTTGAGAATTATTTCCTTTAAAATTTCACACTGAGTAAAGAACCCAGAAAGCATCTCCCTGAATCCATGCTCTTGATTCAGTCTAGTTTTTATTCTTTTAAATGTTATTTTAATTAATCCATGAAACTTACCCTTTTTGTAGATTGCATGTGAAGTTTCAATGAAAGTATACATTGTATAATGTGGAAATCAGGATAAAGACATCTGTCTTCTCATATATACACATATTGTATCTATATAGATATATATAGATATAATATCTATCTATCTATCTATCTATCTATCTATCTATCTATCTATCTATATTATTTCCTAACAAAATGGCAGGTGATTGTCCAGGTACTTGGCTTCCTGAAGTCTATTTGCAACTAAGCAACTATAAGGGTTATGTTAAGAAAAAAGTCAATTATTATTCATACTTTGTTAAGTGTTTTGCATCTAAACATTAATTATATTTGATCTGCATTTTCCTATTCATCCTTCTTGCAGGGATTTCATGTTTTCCTGATCATTTTCCAGGTTTTTTTCTCCTCCACATTAGCCTCTATTAGGCCCGAAAGGGAAGAGGCAATTTCCCCAAAGCCAGACACCTTGCATTTCATCTCTAAACAACCTACTACCAGTTCTTTGACTAATTCCTTTTCCTCTTTCAAACATTTTTTTTTTCAGATGCGTCTATTTCATGAGGATTAAGTAGTGAACTCTTTCCCAACTTCTGATCTTTCTGAACCTGCTCTCTACAGGATTTATAGTTTGTATCAGGGAATACATTTACAAACTCAATATGCTTTTTTATTACTACTCTCACCTCTTCATAAAGGCAGAATTCTTTCTATTGTTTTCCTCTATTTTATGTATGTGGAAATGAAATAATAAAACAAATATTACTTGTTGACGGGTCACATTTTGTTAAAAGGCATATGCTTTGTTCATTTGTGTGTGTGTGTGTGTAAATCTAAAGATCCAGTAATGTTGCTGTACTAAAAATAATGGATACAATGAAATAGCAAATACTATGTGGCAAAAATCCAATAAAAGCATCCTCATAGAGGCTTATAAAACAAGAATCCTATTTAGTAACTGAATACACAGGGTTCAGCCTCGCTTGCATGCTGGAAGTAGTTCAAGAAGGTTACAGCTCTCAGAAACCCAACTACCCCTGACAATGACTCAGGTCTCTTCCTCAGCATGTCTCTTGAAGCAAGCCTGTGTGCTGGTAAGCACTTTCCTAGGTAATGAACCAGAAAATGAAAACAAAACAAAGCTAGACTAAAATAAAACCAAACAGGAAACATGCAAACAAGCAAATTAGTTAGAACAAAGAAAAAAAAAATAAACAGGAGATTTGTAGTATTAAAAAAGTGAATTAAAACTCTATATAATTATAAGCATGCCTTTAAATTTTATAGGATATAAATTACTCTTGCTATGAAAATCAGCATATTTTACAAATGGACACAACTCAATGCAAAATTTTTATTCTTTTACCTCCTACCATAGCAAACATCAATCTAACCAGTCATTTTTCCTCTCATTAAATGGATCTTAAATTTTAATTTTGAAGTTTTGTTAAATTTTTTGTAGTCACAGCTACATTAGTTTTATTATACTGAAATGATGAGATGATACGGGATGTAAGGCACTTTGCAATTGGAAATGTGGCACACAGTGTTTAAAATATTAATTTTTGTACATACATTTCTTCTCATGGATTCATGATGCACCAAATGTGGAGTAGAAAATAATGGCAAACTGTCCACAAGTAATTGTGAACATTTCCCTGTGAAACCTGTTAAGGGTTACATGTGATTATAAGACGATGTTTTATGGTTCATAATGTGTTGAGAATCTAATTTACTATACACGGAAAGCATTACATTAGCACTAATAGTCAAAGCTGAGTCTCAGAAGGCTGCTGGTTTTACTGAAGCATTCAGAATTTTCTCAATCTGAATCACCCAAATTTCTAAAAGCTAACTTTTTAGTCTCATCCCTCTGTAATCATCCAATTAAAACAAAACAAAAAAACTTCCTCTGCTACACAGCACAAAATCTTACAGAAGCTTTATGCTACATTTAACAGCTCAAGATTTTAGCTAATAAGAAAATAGAGTTTGAAGAGACAAGAATATATAGTACATCCTTGGTGTTGACATGCAATATCTTCTATTATCACAAGAACAAAATGAAATTGGATTTCATGGTTTGCTGCTTGTGGAAGTCATTGGAAAAGTAGTGTTTTCTGTTTCAAGTCTATCATAAAGGGAGATAGCATGCATGGTTTCAGAAAGGGCTGTGTAATTTCCTTTGTTTTTCTAGGCATTTAAAATTTTGCCTCAATTTTTCATTAGCGGGATAGAACATAAGAGAGAAAGGTTGGATGCGCACCATTTTATTTGCTGCGGACCTGAATGTTCACTGAATTTTTCTGTTTTCAGGGCATTGATACGTTCCATGTATTTTTAGCATTTTAATCAATGAATAATAACTAGATTATGTGAAAATTATGTGTGGGCTTTGATTTAATCTTTGTGTTATTATATATAACATATAAATGATACTCTTCCAAATAACAAAGTATTCAGATGCCACAGACATTAAAACACATTTCAAGGAAATTTCTATGCAGTTAAATATTTAGAAAAGTGCTAATAAGATCCAATTGATTGATTGATATTGATTGATTGATAGGGTTCTAGAGAAGCTTCCAGGATCCCAGCTCTTAAAAAGTATTCCTTTTTGGCATATTTACACAACTGAGTATCTTTTCTCAATTAGGGGTGAGTTGACACTTCACATTCAAAGTAGGAATTAAAAGATTTTCAGTATTAAAAGAAAACTTCTTCTGCAACACAACTAGGAAAAGCACTGCACCTTTGCCTGTCTTCTAGAAGTAGCAATGAAAAATTCTGAAATATGTTGGTTCTCAAAACAGATAAAAAAATGTTGACACAAAAATGGAACTGTTACTCTGCATTTCTTAATTCTGTAAAGAGACAGATGAACTCTGTTCCACTGCCAGAAATGCAGTTTCTGCAGGGCTGAAAATTCTTTACACAAAAAAAAAAACCACAATAACAATAACCTTGGGCTTAAAAATCAGATTAGTAGGGAACAGGCTATTTAAAAATTATTTTCGACATTATTACAGAGAATTTGGAAGTCAGCTTTTTCATCCACATGGAATTAAGATAATTCAGATGCGAACAAAAGTTTAACATTATATCATTTAATCCTAGGAGTAGTTATCTGAGATGGGCAAGCATAACTCTCTCCATCAGATGAGAAAATGGACACATGCAGGCTTGGGAATGCACCCAGCGAGACAACAGGGATTGGAATTTATGCATGAACTTATTAGAGAATCAAAATGAATCTTAAACCATATGATAAATTCATTTATATTTTTTGCTTAGAGAATCTTAAGAAAATATTAGGATAAAATTAATTCAGCTTAGGAGTTTTCAATAACCAGTATTGGGAAATTATTTTTCTTGACAAAACCTGTTTTGCAATCTAAAGTATGTAATATGCCTCATCCTATATATGACAAGATAGTACACTATAGATATCTTGAAATTTGGAGTCATATATAGGTAATAGACCAGGCTATCAGATTACATGCTCTAGTGTAAATTTGCTAAATGAGACTGAAGTTGATTTTTTTTTATTTGTTAGACATGCATAAGAAGTAATAAATTAGCAATGGAATTATCAACTGAAAGGCTTTTGCACGGTTTCTATCAAAACCTCACTGACAGCAGGAAATCTCTCTTGTGGACCCTCACGACTTTCCTAATTCTTGAGAAATTAATGCTGAATTCAACTCCTGGGGAACACTTGGCTTTTACCTCTGGAAAACATAGTGCCTGGAGACTCTGTTAGGTTTTCTCAGAAATTAGAGCATATTAATTTTCCATTTTATGGCTAATTTTGTTTTTCTTTTCTCTTCAATATTTATGAAGTTATATAAGTCTTACAGCCCAATTTTAGTAGCATAGTCATGGCACCTTTTAGTCATCATGGAATTTACATACTAAAGTGCTTTGAGTGCACTTTTAGAACTGTCATAAAATGTTATTGCCCATAAATCAAAGATAATTCATTTTTGGATGAAATTAATTTCATTTTTCTCTTTATGGCAATCATGGCTACAATCTGACAAAAAGAGGGGTTTCATACTTTTTTGGAATCTACAAAAATCCAGGCACTGTTAGAATGTTAGTGGAATGCAAGTCAGCCAGATACACTGAGTTTAATCCCAACAACTACGACTTTCTTATCTTCAGCAAGTTACTCAAACTCCTTGCTCCTGTCTTCATTTAGCAAAAGCATGTACTAATTATGGAATGCATACCTAATGTCTGATGCTGTCTGGCCTAGCAGTTCACTAGCAAATTCTAAGTGTTTTAATAAAAACAGATTAATCAATCAAGATTATTGATGAAACAGACTCTGTAGTCATTTTCACAGAAGATAGATTTTTTTTTTGTTTTTTCATTTTTGAATAACTGAAATTGTGATACTGCCCTTCATTATCACTGAAGTTGCCTCCCAGGAACTTCCATCCTTCCTACCAGATGAACTCTCTGGTGTTATGTAAAGAGGTGTCTGAGAGCTTTTCTTTTTGTAATTTTTAATTTTCCTTTTAACAATATTTCCATAGCTGAGAGGCATGCATGTCCATCTGCCCACTCTGATTAGAGTGTGGAGGTTCAGGCACTGAGGAAGTGGGTGAGACAGATTTTTCATTTTTTTTCTCTTTTATGCACAGGGGAGGAGCTGAAAGGGGACCATTCATTACTGTCAAATCAGCACCTATAGATGAGGGACAGTCATTTGATGATACCTTTAGACAACCCCATGTGGGAAAGAGTGGAGAGTTTCTCAAATATACATGAACAGAGCAAACATTATGGCATAGTATGTTAAGCTATCACCAGCAATGACAGAATACCAAATGGGCCCCAAGTGCTCTACTTCCAATCCAGTTCCCTGCCTATGTGCCTGGGAAAGTAATGGAATATGGCCCAAATGTGTGAAATTCTGAACCAACATAGAAGACCTGGATGAAGCTCCTGGCTCCTGGCTTCAGTCTAGCCAAATAACAGCCATTGTGGTTACTTGAGAAGCAAAGTAGCAGATGGAAGACCTAGTCCCACCCTTTCTAAAATTCTGCCTTTCATTAAAAGTTTATTTTACTATCTCCAATGCCTGAAACACCTTGTACACCCACCAGGTTAACGTCATATATTACATTTAAATATTCACTGATAGATTTTAATTTAAAAGGCAGAGCAATAAAGAGAGGGAGAGAGAGAGATAGGAAGAAAGTAATGAACAGAGGAGGGAGAAAGGAGGAGAGCGAGAGAAGAAGAAAAGAAGTAAACAAGTGGGAGAGAAAAAAAAAAAAACCCTCAGATTTATTTTCCAAACAGCTGCAAATCCAGAGACACACCAAAGTCAGAATCTAAGAGCTACATCCAGGCCTCCCACATAGTTGACCCCTTTGGATATTCGTTTGTTGCCTTCCCAGGCACATAGTAGCAAAGCTTTATTGGAAATAAGCAGCAGGTACTTGAAAATGCACTTTGATAAGGGATGTTAACATTGTAGGAACTGGCTAGATCTACTTTATCACAATGCGAATCTCAGAGTAGAATATGCAAAGTGATTTCCCCATATATCCCAATATGTGCCTTGTCTGAGCTGCTGAAGGTTATGGCCCAGCCTGCTCCACACCTTATTTTAGCATGCATATGCCTGTGCTGTATCCTGGATCTGTCCAGACTGTTCTTGGTCCCTGTACCTGTGAGTGATGGCAGCTCATTTAATGCTCACCCATCTACACCCCAAATATTGAGATAACCAATGGGACTTGTATTTCCATAGGGTTGGGCCCAAATATTCCCCAGAGAATCTATCCCTGGACCTGGTATTCCATGTGCTAGTGTCATGGCCCTACCTAATATGACCCATACTTTGTTCAGACATTCAGTCAGTTAGTAGGATGTAGTCTAGCTAGAGAGGTCCCCTAGTCCCAGCTTTCCATGGACTGGTTTGTGGTGGTCAGCCATGTTCCATGATGACTAGCCCTACTCAGGACTCACGTGCAGGCTGATGTATCAGTATGATCCATACGGATTGTCAGCACTCTCCCTGCCAAACCACCCGGTTTCAGTCCCCTCTCTTACCTGCAAGTGCAGTGACCCTGTCACTGGAGTCCCTTAGGATTTATTCCTCACTTACATGCACAGTGGCCTTATCCATGGATAAGGCAGTAAGCCCACACCCCAAACCCCAGAGCTTGCCTGATGGGTAGCTAGTGGATGGAGCCTGGCACCAATTGCCTGGCTACCTAAAAGCCCAGGACTCACTGCATGGCAGCAGTGGCTGTTGCTAGGTAACCAAGCATTGAGTCCAACCTAGCTCAGGTACCCCCAGCAGCTGCCAGGCTGCTGAAAGCTCCCATTACCCAAGCCCCTAGGTCGAACGATGGTTTTTCATTTAAGGGGATGTATAGTAACTGTGTAATGGAGACTATCATATCCAGAAGTGAGGATATAATGCAATATGCATCTTTACTTCAAGATCAAAGATGGACTCCCAATGAAAGTATAAAATATATTTTGATAATAGGAAGCTTGACTTTGACATTATTCATGCCCACAATGAGGGATTTATGACTGCAATACCTAGCACAAAGTAGGTCCTCATAGATTTGCAGAATTGAAAAAGAATATGAGACACAAATAATTGTTTCTACTTTTTTGTATGCTGTTTTTCCTGTTCTTATACATAGAATTGTACTACCTCTTAAATGGTCAAACTATCTCTCTTAAACCATTACTTTAATCCAAGTTTTATTTCAATGAGATAAAAAATATATGGTTTTCCTAACAGCATAAGGAAAAGTCTGTTCAGATTATTTATGAATAAACTTTTTTGCATTGCATTGATATTTAATAGAGTAGTCCATGATGACATTAAAGAGATAGTTATATTTTAAGGAACAGAATAAACTGAGAAAAATATTATTATCAAAATACAAGTAAAATGACCTTAAAATATGTATTCCTGCTGATGTGCAGATAATGCAAGCCATAGGAAATATAAGCATGCATTCTCATTTTTAATTTCATGTGACTCAATAGGCTATAAAATTTAGTTTCATTCAAAACAACTGACACATTTTATATCAACCTGAGGCTTAGGCTAAAATCCAGACTATCATGGACTTGTACAAGACTAAAAGCATTCTATGAAATTCTTAAAACTACAGTTTCAATTAAGGAAATGTCTATTGAAAAGTCTCTTGTCAACTCCTCAGTCTCTAATTTATGTTGCCATATTAAGTACACTCATTATATGCTATTGAGTCAAAACTTGGAAGAAATGGAAATCCAAATTATAGCTATTATATACGGAACTTTTGTTACAATAACACTAAAATATCATTCCAATATTTTCCAGAACTATATTCTAAAATATAAAATATTTTAATTTTAAATTCAAACACAAGCTATAATAAAACATTTCTACTTTGCATTTTGCATCGTTTTATGTGTAGTTTACCACTACTTCTTTCCTTACATTTTTCCAATTTCTATTATTTTACATATTAAACAATGAATAAAAGTTATGTAAAAATCACAGATGAGTTTATTAAAATAATCATCTTATGATTTTTTTTACCAAGCAGAGATGTTTTCATTTAAATGTAAATGCTAAGAAATCCACAGATTCACATATGAATTAATAAATATTGTATCAATCTTATACCATGAGAAAATATGGTTTGTAGATAATGTCAGTAATCTAAGTCAGATCAAGAATATTGCATTAATATTTAAAAGAACAATGTAAGAGGTAGGTCTCGAAAGGCTGTATTAGTTTTCACAGTTCAAGTATTTCTTTTGTGGGCCTGGAGTGATGGCGCAAGTGGTTAAGGTCCTCACCTTGCATGCCCGGATCCCATGTGGATGCCAGTTCTTATCCCAGCAGCCCCGCTTCCCATCCAGCTCCCTGCCTGTGGCCCGGGAAAGCAATCGAGGACGGCCCAAAGCTTTGGGAACCTGCACCCGCGTGGGAGACCCGGAAGAGGCTCCTGGCTTCGGATTGGCATAGTATTGGCCTGTTGCGCTCACTTGGGGAGTGAATCATCAGATGGAAGATCTTCCTCTCTGTCTCTCCTCTCTGTATATCCGCCTTTCCAATAAAAAAAATAATAAAAATAAATCTTTAAAAAAAAAGAAAAAGAAAAAGAAAAAAATTGTCATTTGCACCAAGACAGATGGAACTAGATGACACAATGCTGAGTGGAATAAGACAGTGAAACTCAAATATTACATTTCTTCCATTTGTGTCAAATAAAAACAAAAACAAAAATTTTGTGTAAATAAAATACTATTAGAGGGTGGTGGGAGGTATAGATGAAAAAAGGTTTCGGGATTAAAACTAGGGAAATCTGTGTACGGTTCACCAATTTTAATCGTCTCCTTACTCTATTCTAATCAAAACATGAATTTCAAAACTAAATATCCTTGATCAAAGTCTATTTTTTATTGAAATATAAGACAAAATGATTTCTTAATCTCTTCTCTGGAAAGTTATCCTGAATTATTTCTCAGATGCTGTCTTTGAATTCTAGATTCACAGACAATAGTACATTTATTCATTTAATGATGAATTATTTATTGAACCAACAAATATAAAGGGTCTACTATCTACATTCTAAGTGTTAATAATAACATCTAACACACAATATTGATCAGTAAGGATATGAATGTAAAGAGAACAGAAAAGAATAAAGATAATGACAATAAGAAAACGTACAGGTCACTAAAACCCTAAGGTGGCAAAGAAGGGGAGAATAAAGTAAAATAAATAAGCTGAACTTATGAAAGTTCATTTAATACTCTTTTTTTAATTAAGCATAAATGGAATGATAAAGAAAGACAAAGCAATATAAATAAGTAAATGTAAAGATCTTACAAGCTATGCCCCGTGCTCCACGCACATTGGTCCAGACACTCAAGTCTCTAGCTAGCACTAGCCAGTAACATGTAGATCATCATGCCATGGGAGCTGGAGTAGTAAAGCCCAGATGATGACAAGCAAAAGTCTTGAAGAGTTGAAAGGAATTTACTACACAGATATTGCATCACATGGTGAAGAGAAAGAATCTGTTTCCTCTGTGAAGTGGTAGACCCTGGTCTCTCGTCAGAACTCTGGCCAGCTTCTTGTCTTGTACTTTGTCAGTATATGAGCAAGGAACAAGGAACTGGATAGGAAATTCAGCAGTCATGAACTAGCCAGCACTCTGACAACGCAATGCTTGACTCTCAAGCTTTGGTATAACCCACTGTGGTTATACCCACCTAGGTCCCTGGCTCAGTTTTAAAGGCAATGTTATTATTTTACTAAACTGGCTTAGTTATATGTTCAAAAGCATTTTTGCTTTCTAAGATTCCTTAAACATGCTTTCTATGCAAAAACAAATGTTAAGTGTTGAACAAAATATTTTTTAAATTCAAAATATGTACAACACACACCTGGCAAAATGATATTCCTATCTGTCTTACTTGATGCTTAGCTCTGTAATCAAATCACATTGCAACGTTCACAGTTTCTGATCAGCCCTAAATGAGGCTGCATCAAGCTGGCAGACTATTTCAAGAGTATGACTAAAGATGAAAAATCTCACCTTGCTTCTAAAATAAGACTCTACCCCAACAAATATATCCACACTAGATCATTTCAGTACGAATAATTGAACGCAGGCATTTCTTAAGGATTAGTTCTGAGCCATCGTCTGCCCCAGTTGGCACTAATCCTGAGAACATCACCGGCACAAGACGAAAACTGAACATGTAACAGGTGTGGGAGCTTCTGAAAGGACTAACGTTCAAAACATTCCCATGCTTGTTTTGAAGAGATGTAAGGAAAATGAACTCCTTGCATATAATTTTATTATTTAAAATGTTTTCAACTTTCCTTTTGATTCAGTATTTTAAAGCATGTTTAAAAGATCACTGCTTATGATTCTACATGAATTAGCACATAACATCAAAATGTGTAATCCCACCAAACATTTGCACATAGCATTGATTCTGTCATTCCACCTTGTTATTAAAGAAGCAAGGTTCTTCTCAGCATTCTTTGGGCTGACAAAAAAAATGCAACAAACAAACAAACAAAAACAAGACAGCTCTTAAAAATTACAATGATTTACATAAAAATATATCAAATGTTTGCAGCAGCACGGAAGCACTGAAATCCTATATTTATTTCAATGGAGTATTTTATGACAATAGCAAAATAAAGTGCTTTTTTGAATTCTTTTTGCATTCCAGTTTTGCATCAATTTTGCAAGAAAGCAAACTTGACTTACTCAGAGTTGTAGATAATCAACAGGATATTTATCATATTCTCACAAATATTGCACCAGAAAAATACTGCCCATCCACCAAAAATTGAGTCACGTTGAAAAACTAGCCTAGGGCCCAGTGCGGTGGCGCAAGTGGTTAAAGGTCCTCGCCTTGCACGCCCATCCCATATGGGCGGGTTCTAATCCCGGCAGCCCCGCTTCCCTTCCAGCTCCCTGCCTGTGGCCTGGGAAAGCAGTCGAGGACAGTCCAAAGCTTTGGGAACCTGCACCCGCGTGGGAGACCCGGAAGAGGCTCCTGGCTTCGGATCGGCATAGTATCGGCCGTTGCGCTCACTTGGGGAGTGAATCATCGGACGGAAGATCTTCCTCTCTGTCTCTCCTCTCTGTATATCCGCCTTTCCAATAAAAAAATAATAAAAATAAATCTTTTAAAAAAAAAAAAAGAAAAACTAGCCTAATCCCAGAACGAGGACAGTCAGATCTGGAGGGTGTGCCAGACGGATAGTCTCGCTCCTTGTTGCATCCTGGAATTATGAGTTCACTACGTGAGGTTTGCATGACTAAACTGCAAAAGGCATTTCATACACATTTAACTCGCTTCACATTTGTGTTTTTAGAAAACAAATAATGCACAATGTATTTAATTTCTATTTTTCATCTATGTTGCCTACTAGATTCCATGTTGGAATCTTAAGTTGACACATCCTGGGATACAAAAACTGTTTGCTGAAGATCAGCTCTAAGCTTGATTTCCTTTTGAGGGGTTTTGCCACTGAATCAGGCAGAACGCATGAGCTCCAACAAGCACTGCACAATGCACAATGCCAATCTTCCCAACAAATTCATCCTTCCCAACAAATTCATTTAAATTAATAGTTAATTGGTGTAACAATTATTGGGGGGTCTTTGTGCCAAAAACAAAGTTAACACCCAGGGAATACAACTATCAATGGGATTAGCACTGTTCCTTACTCTTATAGACCAATGTAAGAAACATTTCTAGGAAAAGATCATATTTTGAGATCATACAAAGACTTGAAAAGTCTGAATCGATTCTATCAGTATATACCACATGTGGCATACTTATTTTGTTGAAAACTCTGCTTAGCATATTAAAGGTCAATTAAGTATGAGTTCTGCATGTGCATGTAGTGAAATCAGATCACACTTTAAGGCTTTAAGGCATTTATAAGAAGAAATGTCAATAAAGTGACTAAGCTTAGTATACAGATCCCAAGGGTTAGAGCAAAATTCTGGGATCTTCAGAGAAGTGTCCAAACACGAGCTATTGAACACCTACTTCAAGTTCATCTGTATATTTGCTGGGATGAATAACAAGACCCAGAGTGGTTCTCTCAAACATAAGTCCATTGTCTCTCCTTTCAGTGATGTAGCTACTTTCAACACAGAAATATCAATCCCTTACTGCCAGTTAAGTGGCTCACCAGGCTAATCTGCATGAAGCAGTAGCATCCCATATGAGCATCTGTTCTAATGCTAGCTGTTCCACTTCATTCTAGCTCCCTGATACTGACCTGGGAAAGCAGTGGAGGATGGCTCTCATCCCTGGGTCCCTGCATCTCCATGAGAGAGCAGGAAGAAGCTCCTGTACCCTGGCTTCGATTGGCTCAGCTGCAGCCCTTGCAGCTATTTGGGGAGTGAATCAGTGAAAGGATGCTCGCTCGCTCTCTCTCTCTCTCTCTCTCTCTCTCTCTCTCTCTTTCTCTCTTTCTCTCTCTCTCTCTCTCTCCCTCTCTCTCTCCATGCCTTGCAAATAAAAATAAATAAATCTTTAAAAGAGGTATTTAAATCCTGTATTTGAGATTTGTCCCACTCCTTTCACTATGAAATACAAAATGGGAATAGGCTATATTTATCCCTCTTATATTGTCTGTAGAAAAAAAGATGCTCTGCACAAAATAAAGACAGGAGTATTCTAGTTACCACATAAATACACTGATAACTATTAGGGCCAACATTTATTGCCAGCTTATGGTGCCCTGGTGTGGTACTATTTACTTGATTGAATTGCTCTCTTTAATTACCAATATTATGTTGATTAAAATGAACACTTTTGTATATCATTTTTATTGCTCTCAAAACCCGCAAAATATCACTCATCTTTCTGCCTGCTCTTGATTGTGAGAATTTGGACAGGAGTGTTTTCATGTTTTCTTATATTTAAAGTATACTCATGTAATTAACAATTTTGGAAACGAAAGGCAACATAATCCATTGTATGTTACTCCTTCCAACTTTTCTTTTACAAATATACATTAAACAAAGTTGCAAACAGAATGAACACACAAGTGTGTATGTCTTTAACAATTTGATGTCAAAATAAATTAAAGCTCTAGATAGCCACGGAATTAGGATATTAAATAAGGGCCATTAATTTCAGATGTTAAATCCCCAGGGCATAATAAAAATGAAAACACCAAATAGTATTCACTAAGCCAATAGAGTTTGGATAATCTTGTGGGTTAATGTAATAGGACAATGCCTGAAGTAGACTCATCCTAATTTGAGCTCTTACTGCACTGTTCAAAATCCATTTTGACATCTCACATGTGACATCTCTATTTGTAATTATTTCTATGCATGACATATCTTTAACAAGATTATGTGATTTGCATTCAGTGAGTGTTTCTTACATGACAATATCTCCGACAAATTAAGAATTTAATAAATATTTGCTAAAAGAATGAATACATGAATACTAAAAGTAGAAAACCAAGTACAGTTCAGCGTTGGAGATTTATGAATGTACAAAAGAAATGCACACATTTGCTTTGGTTTCGAGAAGGCCAGGGGATATTAAACAAGCAGCGATTCTACAGAAGTGAAGCTATCTAATTTTCTTAATCACAGAATGTTGAAAGTCAAACCAGTGTCTTGGTCCTGTGTCTGTTCTCCTCATCCCCCAATCAGAGTATAACCAAAAAGTAGGTGCTGGGATTGGTGTTAATTAACAGTCAAACAAAATTTGCAGAAGCATATAAAATATGACTGGGATATATTAATAATTTTTCCAAATATTTCTGGTTTAGATGGTTGTAGCTTACCCATCACAATTAATTGTGATAGATGCGCAATGCAGAAATTTGAATTTGATTGCATGAACAACATCCTAATCCTGAGTGAACCATCAGCACTTGTTCTTTAATGGCAACTTAATGTCACGCAGCCCGGGGAGAGGAGGAGTTTTTCCTTGTTTGAGTGACGTTAGAGCTGAAATCAACTTGTGCAAGTAGATATCAAACTGCTTCTTGAAATACTCCTTTCTCTGTGGAATATGTAACCCAGTTACATCAATCAGAACTGCCATGTTGTCGCTATTTTTCACCCCTGATTTCTGAATTCAGGTATTCATTTGGAATTATATAAATAAAACATTTATACCTTGGATATTAATCCATTGTCGAAACACCTGGGGAGAACAAAACAGCAGACAGTTTTGTTTTCTCTAAAATTCATCTAAGAAGTAATTATACTGAACAAAGGAAAATAAGTTCCAGGAGAGCATAATGCATGAAGTCTTCCCAGTCATAGAACTGAAAGTCATCCTACAAATTATAAGTCTGCTGGAGATGCCTGGTACAAATCTATCAACAAGGACTTAGCAGCCACTCTGCGGGACGAAGTGGTTTCCAGAGTGACAGGACACCCTAATGGGCTTGGTGAGATTCTGCTAAGGATGGGAGATCTGCCTGCTCTGCTGACTATAAAGGAACAAACTGAGATTTGGACCCATGCTGACCTGGATAACTTAAGCCCTTTTATCTCACTTTGCATGAGAATGTGTGCGAAGTAAGACAGGATTGTAAAGATTTTCTGATAATAATGCTCTGCTGATGCTCATTTTTCAACTTGAACACCTCCAGCCACTCTGGAGCCTCAATTGAGAGCAGAATGAACCCTAAAAACTACCTGTGGGCCCAACACAATAGCCTAGAAGCTAAAAGTCCTCACCCTGAAAGCACTGGGATCCCATGTGCGCAAGGGTTCTTAGCCCGGCATCTCTGCTTCCCATCCAGCTCCCTGCGTGTGGCCTAGGAAAGCAGTCGACGACGGCCCAAAGCCTAGGAACCCTGTACCCATGTGGGAGACCTAGAAGAGCTCCTGGCTTCTGGCTTCAGATTGGCTCAGCTCCAGTCATTGTGGCCACTTGGGGAGTGAATCATCGAAAAGAAGCTCTTCCTCTCTCTCCTTCTCCTCTCTGTATATCTGTCTTTCCAATAAAAACAAATAAATCTTTAAAAACAATCTAAAGACAGAACAACAAGCCAAATGAAAGGACAGTTTTCTATTGGATGAACTTCAGATTGATTTTAAATATTAGACATTCTTAAAATAGTATACTGACTACTTGACTGGCTTTAAAATCAAGAGGACTGTTTATTTCTTCAAGCAATTAAAAGTCATTTTTGCTGTTTAATTATACTACTCTGGATAGATTTATACAGAATTACTAGAAATATTTGCATTTTCCATAGAAAAATAGCACATAAAATGATGAATTTTTACCATAACTATGAAAACGCATATGCTTCTGTCATTTTGCTAGTTCATTTTTATGAGATCTAGAGAATCAATGATTTACCTAAATGCTACTTATATATCTTCTTATCACCATATCTAAGGAAACAGTTTTATATACACACTGTTTCCTATTTGTATTCATAAATTGGTATTAATAAGATTTTGGTATTTCACATATATTACATTTTATCCTAATAAAATTGCTCATGATAATTTGGTAAAAAAAATCTGTATTTTTCATACTAACAATGAGGTAATAGCAGTAAACATTTCTTTACCTAAAATTTCAAATTAATTTTATTTTCAAATGCAAAATTTGACACACACACACTTACATGACCATTGATTTCTTCAGGAATTTTTGAGATAAAGAAGGGTATAGCTACATATCCCATTATAAGTTTAACTTCATAGAACCTTCTGTCTCCCAAAACCAACAAAGAGGAAGAGTCCTTCACATAGTCAAATGTACTTTGTATTTCAATTAAGCAAAATTTTTATCCAGAAAAAATACTGGACAATACTATTTGCAGAAGTTTTATAATATCAAATTAAAAAGAGTCCTGCACATTTTCTTGCAATATTGCTCTAAGCCTTGAATTTTGGATCATTAAAATTATTACCTTGAAAAGTTGAGTAATTAAAATACATTCATATTTGCCAGTAACCAACATAAATCATCAAAGTCACTAAATTATTGGCTTTTTATACCAGCCTCCTCAGGCTACAAAAATGCTCCTTGAGTAATTGTTGGTCACTATTCCACATGGACATAACAACTAAAAAGATGCCCCAGGGTACAGTTGGCAGGATTTAAATATTATAACATTGCTTTGAATCTCCTGGAAACAAAATTGAAATGCATTTTAATCAGTTAATCTAGCAATATTCAAATGATATAATATCTTATGCTTGGGATATTTTGGTACTTCTTTTGTTTTTCATTTGAGCAAAAGAAACAAAACAAGACACCTTGAGCTTGAAGGTTGAGTAATAAGTTCATGACCTCATCAGGATAAGAAGTCAAACAGCAGAACCCCTGGGCAGAATGCCTTTTATTTCCAATTATGTATTTCTCTCTCTCCACATTGTCTGTTCACCTGACACTGCATGAAAGTGTTTTTAAAAGATGAGAGTAACAAAGATATGGGAAGAGAGCAGGCAGATGATACATGTTGAACTGTGTTATTGGAAAAAAAATGCCTGGAAAATTTTTTATTGAGCACCTTGTCACAGTACAAAACTACTGGATAACGGAGGGAGTGTGCAGGAATGACATTATCAGAAGTTATTCACATGATTCTGTGTTGGTTTTTGCTGTTACATAAAGCGATAAACTAAACCATGCATGCATAATCTTAAACTACAAAACCTACAAGGTTCTTCCCATGCTCCTTGAAGGTTCCACGTTCTATATATTTTTTACATTTTGACACATGTGATGTAGAGCAATTTCACATAATAACAAAATTCATATTTATTCACTATCAAAGAGAAAGTATAATAGAAGAGTTTGAGAGGCACATTTATGCTTTTAAAAGTGATTTCTGGTACTCAATACCTATTTCTTTTCTAAAGGAGTAATCAATTAGATCACATGACAGGAAATTTGTCAGCCACATTTACACTCTTCCTATATTCACTGCATTCTTACACCAAAACCCAAGCACATACAGCATGAGAAAAATCCCAAGGTTCCTAACCTGAAACAGCCTTTATTACTGTGAGAGAGGAAAGTAAAAATCTTGCATAAGTCTATGTAGTCAACACACACACACACACATAACAGTTAATACACAAATCTATAACATAAACATTTTACATAATGGTGTTTGTAATTAGGGCAATGTAAAGGGCTTTTCTGGACAGAAACAACTTGAACTACGAGAATAAACAATCAAGTCTGATTATCTAGTAATAAAAGAACTACAACATGTGAAAAGCCAATCCACTTGAAAGATAGGAGAGTCTGACATGTGCAAGGAGAAGGAAGCTGAGCAGTGTGGGTGAGTTGCATCTGGAGCAATACACAAAGCAAGACAAAGTCACAAATCTCTAGGTGGGATGCTATCAGCCAGGCATTGTAAGTCAGAGTAACTCATCTTACTGAGTTGAGTTCTTACTGAGTCCTCCAGTAATTCACTTAAAAGTAACATTTTGTTGTAGAATATTTTGGACAACCAGGACAGAGAGATGAGCTAAGAGCTATGCCTTTATTCAATTGGGGACACACATGAGCTTCTCCAACTACCAGTGACATTAGCCACTTCTCTGAAGGGCTTTAGCTTACACAGCATCTTTGTAGAATGCAAACTACAGGCATCTTGAGCATAAGCTATCTAAATGTTCTTTAATTATTGCTTCACATAATATAACTACTGACAGGTTCTTTTTGAGTAACCACCTATTTCCTCATGATTCATACTATTAAAAATTTTTGATTCATTAATTTATTATATTGCTACAAGTTAGACAAGCTTGCTGTGGGAATGAGGAAGACACCGATAACCTGTGTACATTGTACCAGGACATACTATCACAGTATGTCTAATCCATCAATGAAAAATTTCTCCCTACTCATACGTACGAGAGGATGGGTAGAATTGGGTAAGAAAAAAGCACACTTATGGCTCCTCGCTCACACAATATCTAAATATTTCTCTTCCTTCTGAAGTCACAGGAAATTGTACTTGTCATTCTAACATTCAGCTTAGATACCACAAAGAGGTTCTTTTTAATTTTTTAAAGTAGAAGTAATTCTTTATTCATTGCACAAGAGCCACTTATTGCCATGAACTTGAAGAGTTGAAAACCTTAGCTGTAGATTTATTTTTAAAATTTTTAGATTTTGTTTATAGTTATATTATTAATGATTTGGTCCCCTAGCCAAGGAACTCCCTCCACCAGCAGAATAAGTTTATATGCTGTTTCATGAGATTGCATTGTGGAATAAAATTCTAAACATAGTTCCTTGCTCTTTCAACTACCTGTCAAACGTAATTTTACAAAGTAAAACAAAGAAGATGACATATTTTAGAAAGTAGTAAAAAAATGACATAAATAAACTGAATGTCTCTGATTTTAAATAAGAAACAATAGCCCAGGTGTTTCTGTCTTGATCCTCTATTAATCCATTTTCTGTGAATCTTATATTGACAGAAGCATCCAATCACCAAAAAATGAATGTTTTTTTTAAAATATATATATATTTTTAAAGATTTATTTTTTTAATTATTTTTTCATTGGAAAGGTGGATATACAGGGAGGAGAGACAGAGAGGAAGATCTTCCGTCCAATGATTCACTCCCCAAGTGAGCACAACAGCCAATGCTATGCCGATCCGAAGCCAGGAGCCTCTTCCGGGTCTCCCACGCGGGTGCAGGGTCCCAAAGCTTTGGGCTGTCCTGGACTGCTTTCCCAGGCCACAGGCAGGGAGCTGGAAGGGAAGCGGGGCTGCTGGGATTAGAACCGGCGCCCATATGGGATCGTGGGGCGTGCAACGTGAGGATCTTAACCACTTGCGCCACCGTGCTGGGCCCAAAATGAATGTTTTTAAGGAGCAAATTTATAGCTGTGGGAGTGAAATAATAAAATTCTATAACGGCTGTAGTTTAACATTTCTATGGCATCTTAATATAGGGTAACTGGGCATATTTTGCTTTTTAAATAACTTTTCTCTCTGAAAATTTTGTATACTCAAGTACTACAGTTAAAAACTGAAAAGATTGTATAGTTGCTGTGTTTAAATACCAGTAAATACTAGAGTGTATATGCTGTCAATATATTCAAAACCTATAGAATAACAAAAATACAGTGGTTGCAGAGTGGATTTTTCTTCTTCAGAGAACAAACAAATTGTCAATCAATGGCAAAGGAATTTGGTGGTCTCAACTGCAGCCTTCTCAATCAGTTGAATCTCACCTGGGAAATGCAGTGCACAATGAATTTTTAGAATCATGACTTTGTGAGTTGTGGTTTTCTGATTTGTCAAATGATTCTAGTAATTCACATTTTATGGCTTACACATACTTGTTCAGAGCTTTTTCTCAGAAGGATGTGAGCAAATCTTTCACATATCAGGTGTGACTTGTAGTGGATGCTGTACACATAGAGTTTCACCAAGCAGGCCACAAATAAAAGTTGTGGACCAAAATCCCAGAATGCAAACCACAATCTTCCAAATTGCAATGAGAAATAACTATCTAAGAACTCCTGCTGTTGGACTTTTATCAAAACATTATCTACCATTCTTCTCAAAAGATCAGATATTAAAAAATAAACCCTGCTTAGTTTTTCTATGCATTTAATTCTTTCACTCACTTTCTACATTCCCATTCTTGAATGACAGGATGATTTGAAATAGGTCAGAATGAGTGTTTTTGTTTGTTTGCTTGTTTTTAATGAATGAGGTCACAGTGTTGTCTCTGAATTGTAATGTTACTATTGGATGTGTCATAAGAATGCACTGGTTTTTGTGGCATGTAGGATATTTTACCGTACGTTTCTTCATTAACTCAAGTGAATAAACTATTTCTTTTGCTGCACATGAGAATGAATAACATCATTCATTAGTAACTGCTGACAAATCTTTGCACTAACATGAGTGCTATTACTCTGAAGAATTATAGAAGATGATGGGATAAACCAATGCAGCCCAATAATTTTGTTCTTTCTGGTGTATTTATTTAGGAGCTGTGATCGGGTAGGGAGGAGGGTGCTTCTGCAACCACTAGTTGTCTGCCCAGATACTCTCATTGTCTTCAACTGGAATTAAGTTAAAGCCAAGAGTTAGGAACTCAATGCATGCCTTCCCGATGGTTGGAAGGAACTCAAGAATACTTTGGCTTACCTTTTTCTTTTTGACAACACAACTTTAAAAGATATATGTTCTTGGCTCAGTTAAATGTATTTCCTATCAGTCATTCAATTAATTCAGTATATATATAATATCTGTACTTGTCCATAATATTTCTGGCTTAAACAACAGAGCAGTGAATATAATACTTATGGTATTTGATTACATGCTATTGGATAGATGGGCAGGTAGTCACAAGGGAACATGTAAATACTTGAATAAATCAAGAACATGATAAACAATAATAGTGTGGTAGAAATGAGTGCTGGGGATCTATTTTATTGGATTTTCGGTGAAGGCCAGATAGAGAAAGTATATTTATTGCCTTACAATATGAAGATTTAGGTAGAAGGTTAACTTTCTGGATGAGGAAAAAAATAAATACTTATTTCAGAAATGAAAAAAATAGGATATTTGAGTGTAGCAAATAGGTGGAAAAACAATATAGTGAGACCAGTTTTAGAAGGAATCAGATCACAAAAGGTAATGGGAGTATGATAATTAGATTATAAATTCCATGTATGATAAGCAATTTCTCCACTATTAAATACTTTATTTTACATAGTTATTTATAATATGATGATCCCTGAAAAACTTCATGGAAAATGGAATTAAAATAAAAGTACATTTCCATGAACTTCTTGAATAACTCTTTAGCAAATACTCCTAAGTCCATGCTGCAGTACAGAGAGTCATTTATTAGAAGAAAAAATACACAATCCGCCATAAACTATTAGAAAAATACACTATCTCATTTTTATCATACATTCTTTTTACCACTTCTTTATGTTCTGTATATGGTTATTTGGAGAGATAAGGTGTTTTTGGAATAATTTACAGAATGAATGACATAAGAGACAATTATACCTTCCCACAACATTCAGAATGGAATATGATAACTTTGATTAACTTAATAAAATATTTGAAAATGGTTGGATACTTAATCTATTAACAAAAGTAAAGCAAAAGAAAAGTCAAATGGAGGATAAAAAAATAATTTGGAGGGTTTACAGGGGATATAGACAAGTTAAACAGTAAAAATGATGTCTTTCACAGTAAGATGAACTGAATGCTGTGATGTCATGGCTAAAATTAGATTTTGTTAGCTTCCTTAGCAATCACCACTTTTTTCTCAGTAGGCTGTACGGTCTCCTCCAGGGGAGAACTGCATCTTTCTCAGGAAACATCAGTGTGATCTCATCACATTAGACGGAAGAGTATAGTACCTACCCCTATACGTCAATAGATGCTATATCCTTCTTAATACATGTAGAGAGCAAAGCGCAGCAGAGTATGGCTTATACAGGCTTTTTTTTTTTTAATGGTTCTTTAAATTCACTAACAGTGATTGTTGCTATGGATGTTGTTTGGACTGTGGCTGCAAACTCCAGAGGGGAAAAGTCAAAAGAAATCAAGGCCTTGACACCCAATCTGCATGAGTTATCCTTTCATAAAGGATGTTTTTTGGGGAAAATTTTGTTATTATTCTAGATGGCAGTACTGTCATCGTGGCCACACCACATGTAGCACATTCAGGAATTATTCACTGTGTCTGGTGGCCTGGAAATGATTCTGCTATTGAAAAGACGGTAACGAAGTGTCAGCATATGCCAAGCTATTCAGCACTGTCCTCTAAAAGAACTTGTTTTCCCATGGGAAGTGACTAAGAAGTTTTGGACAACAATCCAGATTTCTCTCAGCAGACTTTGAAAAAGGAAGAATCTTCAATATGTTGTCCTTTGCTTGGCTCAGAATAATCCTAGGTTGATGCCAAACAATAGCCATTATTGTGATATTTAAGAGTTGGATACTTTAGGAGATGTTAAGTAGCCTGTGAATAGAAATATCGCCCAACATGTCTATATAATCTGTATTATTAAAGGGAGGCATCTTGAGGCTCATCTTAACTATTTTTATTTTTAAAAAAAATCTCGATATTAACAACTTACATGTATTATTTATCTGAACTGAAAGACTGAGACATTTTTCTAATCCTCTGGAGTTAGGAGTTAAGTCCTTTGTACAAGACTTGAGGTTACAGATGTTCATTATACAATACTGTATGTGCAATGATCTCAGGGTAGTCTAACTATACTGATCAACCTCTCAAAGGTTCCTTCCACACACCATCTTTACCATGGCAAAAACCACTGCAAACACCACTTGGAAGAATTGGTATGCTGTATTTTCAATTATACAACCCAGCACATTATCAAAACCATTAAACAAAGATATAACCTTCACAATACAGTTAGCTACAATGGTAAAAGAGAAGAAACCCATAAATTTTGCTTATTGAGTGCCACTTAAATATTTATTTTTACATAATCTGTTAAAAGCTGATACCATTTTTGTGTGGCACTATAGAGTATCTGAAAAATAGGACCGTAAGCTGCTGCAATTTACTCTGCATTAGCAATGTTTCCAGTGTAACTGACCGAAATCCAGTTTTGTGGGACAAAGCATAGGGATTTTCATAGGCTTCTGGAGTAGAAACACATGCAAAATGGCCAGTATGAAATTATTTAGGAACTCTGGAACAGGTAGAAGGAGGAACTGAAGAGAAACACAAAGAGCACCGTTTGAGAAAATATTTAGCAAGGGTTAATTTTGAGAGGAAATTCCCTTGCTATGGACAAATGTTGGGAATGGAGGAAAAAATGTAGATGTGTTGACAAAAGAGCAGTAAACATCAAGGGACTAGGGCCTGGTGTGGTAGCCTAGTGGCTTAAGTCCTTGCCCATATGGGCAATGGTTCATGTCATGGTTCCCATCCAGCTCCCTGATTGTGGCATTGGAAAGCAGTTGAGAAGAATGGCCTAAAGCTTGAGACCTTGCACCCACATGGGAGACCTGGAAGAAGCTCCTGGCTCCTGGTTTCAGACTGGCACAGCTCTGACTATTGAGGCCATTTGGGGAGTGAATCAACAGACAAAAGATCTTCCTCTTTGTGTTGCCTCCTCTCTGTATGCCTGACTTCCCAATAAAAATAATAAAATAAGTCTTTTCTAAAAAAAGTGTTTTTTTAATTAAAAAACTAGATCAAAATACAAGTGAATATTAAGCTAGCAGAAATTAAGACCTGTATAAGGTATTGTTTAACACACTATCTCAGGACAGATCCTATACTTGCTATTTTGAAGCTTAAAAAGTTATTTAGCATTGCTCAGTCAACAGATCCAATGGACAAGCATCAGAACGTGTGCCAACAGTTACTTATAAGTAACAACTGGAGCAAGTAGTCATAGTTGTCAACACTTTTCCACCAAAGCACCCCTTAGAGCACTGACCTTTCCAAATTTAAAAGAAAAAGCACAATGGATTTATATATTTGTGATCAGTACCCATGTCATTACATTTTAGGACACCGAAAATAACATCAGGACATTTAATGTATAAAACGTGTACCCCAACCACTTATATTCCTGATGCTTAAGTTGCTTTCTCAGAGATTTTTGAAGCTATGAAGTACCCAAAAGCTGTCACTTTCCATCTCATGAATGGAAAGAGACATGCTTGGAGTTATAAGTGCTGAAGGCACAGGAAGTCTGGGAAAGTTAAAGTGGTTTTTCAGGAAGTGATGCATTTCATTTTGTTTTTATTTTGGGATCAATCAAACAAAGGAACTAATTATAATGTTGTAACAAATGACTATGGTATGAAAATATTTATATCATAAAGTTAGAATTTGCTTCGATAGATGTATTGTTTTCACTCTTTTGGTGACCGTAACTGTTATGCAAAAACAGAATCTTAAGTACCTGATCAATTTCACTAATGGTTGTCTTAAGTTTGTTCATTTGCTTGAAATAATCTACATCTTGTACGGGAATGTAGCAACGTCTGTAGTAACTTTTGCTAACATTGAAATCATTGTCAAAACATGTTAGAAAACTCCTGCAGACATAAAGGGAGAAGATTTAACTGTCCAAGTTACCTTTGAACCATAACATACCATAACCAAGCCTTGTTAGAAAATTTTGCCTTCATTTATTCTTTCAAAATTTATGAAGCACACTTTAAGTTTGGACCAGTTTTAAGGCAGGCATTGGAGATATATCAACAAAGAAAACAGAAAGATATTACATAGTACGGTATCTAAGCAAAAACTAATTTTAAAAGCTTTTAAATCATAAAAGGAAGGGTCTTTGTGGTGGCTAATCCTCTGGGTCCAGCACCAGCATCCTATGTGTGAGCTTGTTTGTGTACTGGCTCATCCAGTTTTGACGCAGCTCTCTGTTTATGGACTGAGAAAGCTGTGGAGAATGGCCCAAGTCCTTGGGTCGCTGCACCCTTGTAGGAGATCTAGAAGAAGCTCCCAGCTTCAGATCAGCTTAGTTTTGACCACTGTGGCAGAGTGAATCAGTGGAGAGAAGAATCCTCTCTCTGTGTGTCTCTTCTTCACTTTCACTATAAAATTTGCTTTTCAAATAAGAATAAATAAATCTTTTTAAACCTAAAAAGATAAGAGATGCGAAGAAAATCAAAAGGATGATAATAGTTGAAGTAACTGGTACTGAGTTCTGCAACATACAATGAGCTAATAAAAGAAACGTGGAACAGAAATGAGATTAAGAGTGAACTTTAAAGGCAAGCTAATAGAAAGCTCTGCATAGAAAAGGATTTCTCTGCCATTTATTATCACTTCCACCTTCAATACAAATGAAGGAACTTTACAAATTCATGGAAAACGTACAGCAATTCATTCTATTTTCCAGGAACTTTCTGAAACACCCTTTATGGACAATTTGTTTTGTGTTATCAGATCAGGGTTGGATCATATGAATGCAGATGTAAGGAGTCAGAGAAGACCTTACTATTATCACGTTTATACTTTTTAAAAAGAAGAAAAACATGCAAAAACTAATGGCAATAACATGATGATTAGTAAGAGTAAGACCAGGTTGATAAGTATGGCATCTATGATTAAGCTGATGCAGTGTTCAGTAAGGATCACACGAGATAAACAACAGGACAAGGATGGCCTATTTAGGCAGAGAGAATTCTAAGATGATCTAGGATTTCTCTTCACTAATGTAGCTTTCCAGCTTAATCCATCAGTCAGGGCTTTCTACTGAGTTTACTCATGTGATTAGGTTACTTTATATGGCACAGCCAGCATTAACACAGTGAGATCATATGGATAATAGATATAACATCACTATGTGACGCTTCTGAAACAGTTTTTTTTGTCTTGTCTTTTTTTCCTTCCCACTACTGTAGCTGCTTCTAGTAGTTGGGGATTTAAAGAGTGAAAAGCAATTGACAGCTTGCTGTCTGCTTCCAAAGAGAAGAGGACACATATCAAGGAATGCGTATGTCTTACAGGTAATGGGAATAGCTTCCGGGTGACAGCCAGAAAGCTAGCGGGGACTTCATCTCTGTAACAGAAGAACTGCATTCTGCCACCAGTCAACTCGACAGTGGGTGTGCTCTGGAATGCTAAGGACGCAGCTTGTCAGCTCTGTAAATGCATCGTGCCAGAGCAGAGTATCCAGTTCGTTCTTGTTTCAGTATTCACCTGCAGACTTGTGAGTGCTAAATGGATATTGCTTAAAGTTGCTAAGTTTGCGCTTCTTTGTTACAAGCAATATAGAAATAATAAGCCTAGGAGTAGTAATGATAAATCCTGCTCAGTTACATTCGTGCAGAGTCATATTTTAACAGAAGAGGCTTTATTTGGCTTGAAAGAGGTGAGAGTGAAAACAGAGATTCATTTACTGAGGCTTAAAATGATGTTTTCATGAATTCATAAACTCATTTAAAACATAACACACTATACTGTGCCTTCAAATACCTGTATATCTCATCTGCTTTCTGTTCCACTCACCATCTTGACAATTTGCAATTTAATTAAACATAGTATATCTTCTGACATAAATACATACATATGACAGTCTGCTAAAAAAGTCTTACTCCTTTCTATTACTTTCCAATTGATAAATATTTAGTATTGTTAACTATCTTTCATATTATCTTAAAAGGCACAGGAAATAGCTATCAAAATAGCTGGAAGTTTAAAATAATGAAGTTCTTCTTTTCATAGTATTTCAAGCTAATATTTTTGCCACAAACAAAATTAATGGATAAAGGAACTAATCATGCTTCTACTAACTTTCTTTCCTATTTTAGTCTTTTCTGTAATGTTTAGAAGCTAATATTCTACAGAAAGGTTTCAAGAGAAAAACGTAAAAAATGTTGACTGTTTTGGGCCGATCTTCCAGTTTTGGACTTACTCTCTGTAAAGGCAATGTTTATTTTAAACACCATCAAATCCATCGTGTAATAGTAAAATCTGACCTCATTCTTGTATCCCAACCATCTTCACACATCACAGTCTAACAACTACGATTTAAAATAAAATTAAATCACTCTTAAAATTCTACACATGAATCAATATCTTAAGTAAGCAACAAATAGTAAAAACAGATGAAGGCAGATGAGCAGTGCTGGCCACGCAGAACTGCTCAATAAGCATACATTTATTTCTCATTACTCACATTCCCCTCCACTCTATGCAGTTATTGAATGTAAATTAGAAGACTGATCCTGAGTTCTGCCACTTAATAATTCTATAACATTTTAAAATTACTTAATTACTAATAGAGACAGAGATTGAGCTATAGGTATATATCCATATATAGATATATAGAGCTAACTCTGCTTAAATAGTGTTGAAAATACTTCATTTGCATTTTGACCCTATACTTTTTGCCATAACGTTTATTTGCCATCCATGACTATTTCTTCAAAGAGGCTCTCAGTTTAGAATTTAATTGAGGACATGATGCTTATCAAACTAAGAACGACTGAATTCCATAGTAAGTTGTAGAGTGATCACAAAGAGAAGTGGAGGCTTGGGTAAACAGTGACCTAATCTATAATAGACACTATGAATTAAGAAGAGAAACACTGAAAATAAGATCAGAGGACATTATCTCATGCACACTTTTGAAGAGAAAGGCAGAGAAGGAGGAGAATCAAGTCTGTGGCATAGTTCTTGGATATGTTGATTCCAACGCCATAAAAAACAAAATCAGCAACCGGAAATGAAGACACAGATTACCCAAGAGGGATCAGGTAAAAAAAGTGAGATCTAAGATGAAGAACGATGCCTTTCTTATTCAACCCAGCTGTGTCCATTGCAGCTATATAGGGAGTGAACCAGCAGATGAAATACCTTACCTTCTCTAAAATCTGTCTTTCACATAAAAAGAAATATATATTTTTTAAATGAAACATGATTTATTTACTCAAAGTCAGAGAGACAGGAAGGGATCACTCGTCTCTTGGGTCCCTCTAGAAAAGCCCACTGCAGCCAGGAGGTTTTTGGCACAAAGCAAGTAGCTTCAAGCTCAACCGAGCTTTCTCATGCGGAGACCATCACCTCCCCTTCCGCAGCATGCACATTAACGCAAAGCTAGTATCAAACTTGAACTGAACTGTCCCAAATGGCACCTTTTTTAAAAAAAAAAAAGATTTGTTTATTTTTATTGGAAAGGCAGTTATACAGAGAGGAGGAGAGACAGAGTGGAAGATCTTCCGTCCAGTGATTCACTCCCCAAGTGACTGCAATGGCCGGTGCTGAGCCAATCCGAAGCCAGAAGCCAGGAATTTTCTCCAGGTCTCCTATGTGGTTGCAGGGTCCCAAAGCTTTGGGCTGTCCTCTACTGCTTTCCCAGGCCACAAGCAGGGAGCTGGATGTGAAGTGGAGCCTCGGGGATTAGAACCAGTGCCCATATGGTATACTGGTGTATTCAAGGCAAGGACTTTATCAGCTAGGCCACCACACCTGGCCCCCTAAATGGCATCTTGAGTGGTACACCAAATACCAACATAAGTGATGGATTTTGAATAGCTAGATTTAACAAAAATGCCATGTGTGGAATGATAAAGTATTAAAGAGCATATGAAAAACTATAATCACATGAATTAACTGAAGCTATTTGCATATAATCTCAACACGCATTGTGTGTAAACTTTTAAACTTAATACACATAGTAATCAATCATTTTAAATCTGATATACATGGTTTTTATTCCTGATGTGATTCTTTCTTTGCATTATACTGTGGTGTCCAAAAATTACTCTATCTGTAAAGAGCTATAGAGAGGAAGAAACGTAACTGACAAGCAAGACACCACTCATTAAGTCAGTCATCTTTGCACAACAGTGAATAGGACTCTCATTTGTCATTCTGTCACTAAGTAGCTAAAAGAAGAAGTTCCAAAATGCTGGGTTTTGGATGTCCAAAAGGCTTACAGTCAGTTATAGCTTCAAAATTACTTCTTTTAAAGGAGAGCTGAAAAGTGGGAATAATTGACATGCAGACTTATTCTGAATGAACCTAGTATAGTGAGTACAATTCAAACATTCATGTTTATCTCTTCTACCATATGGAGCAAATGCAAAATGTTTATTTCCTGAAATAGGTACTTCCTAAAATAGGTTTTTACTGAAGAGGTAAGAACATTCAACTTCATTATGCCTAAGTAAGAGCAAATATAAGACATTATTTTAAATTTTTTAACTTTTATAAACATTTTCGATTTATCTACTTACATTATTGAAATTGATTTTGAAGATTTGCATACTTTGCTTAGAAAATATTTCCTTAGGAAATAGAACATAACCATATTTTTCCGCTTTAGCTTATATTTACAATTGAGGGATTACCACTGGAATTTATGAGGATTGCATTTTTAATGATTTTTAGAAAAGTTTGTTTGCTTAGAGTCTAACAAGGTGCCAAATATCATCAATACCCCCATTATAAAAAACACACACATATCCCTCCCATAAACTCATTGCACTCTACAAATTTTGATGCACTAAATATGTGTCATCTAGTTCCTCTAACAAGGGTGTAAGAACAATACTCAATGTCCCTTGCTTTTAGGAAAATATTTTGATGACTTTCTCAGTAAATATCTCTGACACTGGAGTAATTTTTTCATTTTTGGATTATGGTAAAAAGGTAAGAGGAAAGAAAGTAAGTATTCAGTTCCCCTAAATGTAAAGAGAAGTAATGCATTTCCTTGTTTAAATGGTCTAATGGCAATAGGAAAACGCAGCACATAATTACCATGATTTTGCTGTTATTAAAATGATGGCAAATACTCATTCCTACTCTCAAAGTTATTTAGCTGTGTATCTGAATGTGTGAGCACTCAAAATAAAAGGTATATCCTGATTTTCAGTCTCTCTCTCTCTCTCTCTCTTTCCCACAGACACACACACACACACACACACACACACACACACACACACACACACACAGAGTCCATTTTCCCCAGGGAGAAACAAACACATCTCGTGCAGCTTTATACTTATGTAAGTTCAAGAGGAGAGCTTATACTTAATAATTTTACTGCATTTTTCTCAATTTTTTTAACTGGCTGAAGAAAAAAAACTTGCAATGAGAAATTCCACCAGACTCCCCGCCCCCTACATTTGAAAATTCATTGGAGAAGCTGAATGATGAAGGTGAGGACGCTTGTTGGAGAGAAAGAGATGGAGGGAATGCATTTATTTGCTGCTTCATTTTCCAAATGCTCACGACGGCTGGAACCAGGCCAGCCTGGTGTTTCCCAGATAGGCACGTTGATGCAAGTGTATGGGCAGTCTTCTGCTACCTTCCCAAGCACAATCACAGGGAGCTGGATAAGAGGCACAGCCAGTATTTAACTGACATTCCAACATGGGATGCTTCTGTAGTGCAATTAGAAAGAAAGGCCTCTGCTAGTCCTCTTCATATGCAGCTATCACACCAGTGAGATGTGCCTCCATCCCACCTCTCCTTGCTTAAGCTAATCTTGATATTATACATATGGGAGGCAGGTGGCAGTTTCAATGTCAGAAAAATTCAGGACTCAAAGATCTTGCTTAGATTAGCACAGGTTAGGGTAAATTAGTTGAGTAAAATCACAAATATTTTGCTAAAACTGCACCAAAAAACTTAAAACAGAAATAAGTAAAATGATTACTAAGTAGTGTTTAAAGTCCAATCAATATAGCAAATAAAAATATATTAAAAATCTCATTAGCAATTACTAGTAATATTAATTGACTGAAATATAATTACTAGTAGTACATTAAACCATGATCTTCTTTTCCTTTTTAACTATTAAATAAATGGATCTCATAAATATTGGTGACAGGTGTATAAGTTCAAAATTGTTAAAAATCTATATTTTGAAGCAAAATTGACTATTATTAAGTCACTATGCTTCCCAGGTTTTTACTTTCTTATGTACATTTGTGCACCACACAAGCAAATAAATGATTAGTAGATGAAAAATGTCTAGTGTCTTATTATTTTCTGAAACAAATTCATGGTATCTGAAGAAATTTCAAAAATCAAAATGAGCCCTAAGATTTGGAAACTTTGTAAATTAATAGGTCAAATTGTATTTTTAACACAAATAATCTCAAAGAAGTAAGTTGTTCCGGAGTTTTTGTGTTTCAACAATTCCATAGTTCAACCTTTTCAACTGGCCACTGACATTCATTGCTGTTTGCTCTTTTGTAATAAAATAACTGACTTGTTTGTATCATTTGGGAAATCATATTCATTCACTTCAGTTTTTCCAAAAGTTACTTGCTTATTTGGACACTACAGTTCATGACCCAGATTCGTAACATCCTGACAATGTTGGGAATATTGGAAGTTATGCATGAAGCCTGCAAAAACAATCACATCAATGAAGACTAAAGTCACCAAAATGGAGTTCATAGCATTCATAAAAAACACCCAAAGAATAAAGATGAACAATGTGTGAAGTTGAAATTTTGACATTTTATAAGATATCTGAAATCTATTTCTCTAAGACTACTGTTTCTGATAAACAATGGAGAATAATCTTAAGCTAATAAAATAGTTTCAATTCTCTATACATATGTATATGTTTGATGTGATATGTATATACATATATCTCCCATGAAGTTTATCGATTGATTTATAATTGAAAATTCTATCTAGGTAAAAACTTATCAAGTAAATATATACATTATCAGAAAATGAAGGAGGTAATATGCATAAATTACATATATCTAATAAAATTCAATGCTTAGCTTCTTATTTGAGTCCTAATGTTTATATATTTCTCATTTTTAATGTTCAATAGAGAGTTTACAAATCGAATATTTTGTTTGAGACTAATGATCACAGTATTGAAGACCCAAGGTGATCTGAAAACAACAATATAATTGTTACAGGATTTAAGATTGCGGGACTGGAGCAGTAGCCTAGTGGTGAAAGTCCTTGCTCTGCATAGATAGCCCAGGGTCCCATATGGGTACCAGTTCATGTCCTGGCTGCTCCACTGCCCTTCTAGATCCCTGTTTGTGCCTTGGGAATGCAGTTGAGGTTGGCCCAAGATCTTGGAACCCTGCACCAATGTGGGAGACCCAGAAAAAGCTCCTGGTTCCTGGCTTCAAATTGGCTCAGCTCTGGCTGTTGCGGTCACTTGGGGAGATATCCAGAAAAAGGATGATCTTTGTTTTTCCTTTTCTCTCTGCATATTTGTCTTTCCAATTAAAATAAATATTTTTTAAGGAAGATTTAAGATTTGTGTATATCATGTGATTGAATCTATGTTATCAAGTGTAACATGTGCCTTCACATTTTCTGTGTTTAGAAAGAGACCAACGAGGACCTAAAGTATGTTTAGTGTAAGGAAGTATTCTATAAGAAAACATGCTAACTTTCAGGAAAGAATATTTATGTAGGATTCAGAGCTATTCATTGCAAATATGGGAAACATTGTATAACAAGTTCTCTCCTTTGTAAATGGACCAGAAAAACATGCCTCCATTTTACTCACATTGATCATTAAATGTGCACAAGGCATATGAAAAAAGTAGGTTATCTTTATGAAAGCCTTTGAGTGTGTGTGTGAGAGAGAGAGAAAGAGAGAGACAGAGAGAGAGAAATAGCTGAGTTTTTACACTGAAAACAACCTGAGCCAGAAATATGAATCTGAAGCCATGTTACTTCATCTGCCAGGAAGGAGAACTCTGTGGGGGTAGAGAGGGGAAGTGTGGCTGAGTTAGGCAGAATACAGGCAGAGGGAGGAGTGTAGGACTTCAATACTGTTATAAATCTAAATCACTGATGTGGTACAACAGATCATTTAAAGCAGTCTGGAGAGACCAAGGATTATGTATACAAGAAACCTGCAGGCATCGTACCATAAAATGAAGGCCACGTTGGAGAAGCTGGTGGTTATGGAGTCAGTAATTTAAACTCGACATTAGGAAGGTATAGAGTTAATCAATACTCCTAGATAAGATAGATTTCTCCAACAAGGGGGAGGGTGGAAACGCCAGAACATAAATAATTCTGAGGCTGGAGTAGGAATGAAGTGCAAGGTGGAAGAGTAGGTCAAGGTTCAGGAAGACGGGTGGTAACCACACAGTGGAAGATTGTTCAGCATTATGACCACATGACAAATGAATAGACTGCAATTCATTTCCTGGAGCAGCAACTAAGCCACAGTTTATGACCTTGCCATCCATATCAAAGTGCTGGATCAAATCCCAGCTACTCCAGTGCTGCTCCAGCTTTTTACTAATGTGTGTGATGAAAGCAGCAGGAATTACATAGAGTGTTTGGGCCTCTGTCACCCGCATGGGAGGCTCTGATAGAGTTCCTAGAAACTGACTTCAGGCTTGTCCAGCCCTGGTTGCTATAATCATTTGGGAGTGCAAAATGGCAAACGGGAGATCTCTCGCTCTCTTCTTTTGAAATGGAAACAGTCTTTACCTTCCTCTACATTTTTTCCTCTTTATTGATTTGTTTATTTGAAAGGCAGGGTTACAGAAAGGCAGGCACACAGAGTGAGCACAAGAGGAGAGTTGACAGAGGGGAGAGAATCTTTCAGCTGCTAGTTCGCGCTCCAAATGTCTGCAATGGCTGTGGCTGTGGCTGAGCCAGATTGAATCCAAGAGCAAGCCATTTCATCCGGGTTTCCAACATGTATCAGGGGTGAAATGCTTCTGTCATCTTCTGCTGCTTATTCAGATGCATTGGCAGGGAAATATATAGCAACTGGAGCAACCTGAACGTGAATTTGTGCCCACATGGGGGGATACCCTGACACTGAAGGCAACAATCTAACCTGATGCACTGCAATAGTGGTTTCTCTCTTTCTTTCTCTCCTTTTCAAATAAATAAGGAAGTTTTGTAATGTAATTCCTTAATTAGAGTACTACAGGGTATGGTAATGTTTACATATAACATACAATTCTATGAGGCGGGAAGGCAAAGAAGTCTTCCATTTCCTTAGAATATGTGAGGATGACATGAAGTATAACCTATCAGGAACATAAAAGGTAACTCATAGACAACACACTCGAATCAGCATCAGACAGTAGTAAAACTACAAAGATATATGGAGGGAATCAGGAATGATCCTGACAACCTTTTAACAGGAGGTCATATGCGTGGAGCGGGGGAGGGAGGGAACCCCAGAGTGGAGCGGGTGGACAAGAGGAGGCTTGTATCGCAACCCTGGAGACCCCTGGACCTACATGAAGGACTATCAGTACGGGCACCAAGGACTAAATCCCAACTGCCAAGGAGACCACTGGGAATTGGAGTGCCTTTAGAGGCCAAGAACTCCGAGAGCACCCACCCCTGTTTGGATCTATCACATGGGATGGAAGAAGCCAAAATTCTTCCTCATAGGATCCAAAGTCATCGGAATGACAACCAGGAGCACTGAGCGGTCTGCAGAAACAGAAGAACAATAAACTTGCTTCAGGACTAGGGAGAGGAGCTTTCTCTGGCTTTTACTTAGTTCCAACTTTGGATCCCCATCCTCTCTGGCAACGACCAACAGGATCGTTCTGGAGGTCCCCCCCCCAAACAAACAAACAAACAAACAAAATCAGAATAGACAGACAGAGAACAAGGAAAGCTTAGAACCAGACAGGAAACAGTCAGCACGGACTCACATATACCTTACTAGAGATTAGTTACTCCTCACTGGGGTATTGAAGATTTCTCTGCACACCCCTCCTAAAAATGCTCTGCACTTCACTGTTGACATAAGCCTTGTTGAAGTTATAAGCCAGCTTGGACTACCCTAAAATCTGCCAAGTTCAGTAAGAATTATGTTCCAACACTATAAACTGCTCAATAGTAAAATGAAAATAGATACAAGACAGCTGAATAGTACCCTATAGTAGCCAGTTCTGTATATAAACTAAAATCAAAATGTCAATGAAGTAGTCACAGGATGTGGTTAAGAATTTGCATTTTTTTAATATATTGATTACTCAATACGATGTCTATTAATTCCATAATGTTGTAAATTGTTGTTGATGTTATGTTGGGGCCTTTAATTGATCAGGATGGTATTCTGCCAGCTCAGCCTTCAGACCAGAGATGATCTCCCCAAGAAACTGCTGAATGTATCTGGACAATAAAATGCTGGACTCTATGTTTGGTATATGCTTGCAATGAAAGAATCTCAACTGAATTTGATCTATAATACTGCAACAAGGTGGAGGAATCCACCATGGGGGGAGGGTACGAGAAGGGGTTGGGGGAATCCCAGAGCCTTTGAAACTGTGTCACATATTACAACGTAATTATTAAAATTTTTAAAAATTACAAAAGATTCAAGCCTGATGAATGCCGCAAATTCAGAAAATCTGCTGAAAGACCATGAAGACAGGATAACAAAAGACTAGCTCTACAAGAGAACAAACGTTAAGACAAAAACCCCCATTAATTTTGGTGGCCGTGTCCAAGCATGACCCTGATACTCAGTATACTCAGGAAGTTTATAAACATTACAAATGTAGGGCAGCAAGCTGAACGATGTCCATCAGTTCTTGTGCAACCCATTTTCTAAATGTCAAAAATCGTGAGATAACCCGGCTACTGGTTCTGCTCTTTAGGAATATGACTAGAAACAAACAAATAATGGCAAGATCAAAAACATAATAAAACATGGCAATTACAGTTCCTTTACTTCACTGGTTTTTAAAGAATGATGGTCCCAGTCAACCTCCAGACCCTGTTGGAGGAGAGCAAGGAGGGGAATTAGATCAAAATTCTTTCCAAAATATCCCTAAAATAGCATCAGGTTGATATTTGCACTGACACTCTTATGAGCAATGGTATATAGGACAGGCAGTGTCTAAATAAAAACCAGTGGTGTGAGACCAGGTTACAATAGTCAGTAATCAACAACCACAACTACACTGTTAATATAAGTTTGGTGTTATGAAGAAGGTCCTCAGTAGGGCAGGTGTTGTAGCAGAGTAGTAAGCTGAGAATTGGAATGTCAATAACCCTTAAGAAACTGCCAGTTCTTTTGCTGATTATACTGCTTTCCATCCACCTCCCCGTACTGCCCCAGGGAAACAGCAGATAACAGATCAAGTATACTTGAGTTTTGCCCCTTATGTGGGAGACTTCGGTACCCAACTTCCTGACTGCTAGTTGGCCCAGAAGTGCAAATTATAAACATTTGATGACTGACTCAGTGGAGAAATCGCTGTCTCTTTGATCTGTATCTCATTTAAAGCATATTAAAGAAGTCTTTTAAAAATCCTTAATGAAACAGTAAGAACAGCTTTTACTAAACTTCAACCTTTGAGTTTAAATTTAAAAAAACACTGTATATGACAGAGTGAGAATTTTCTAATGTATGAGAATGCCTGGAGTGAATGTTAAACAAGTCATATTTGCCAGTGAACTCGTGTTTACTTGGAAGTATGATGCAAACATGGGTACTTTAGGTTTGAATATGCAGCAAACATTTTCTCAAAAATGAATGAAACAGGCCTGCTATTTCAGGTCAAATATTAAACATAATAAATTGTACAATTCCAGCAATAGCCACATGTGGGAAAATGTGTCTGCTAGAGAGTACTTGACAGAGTCCCAATAAAATTTTTAATTCAATCAATGGTGATACTAATGAATTTCATGTTTGCATATTTTGGAAATAAATGCCAATATTTTTCAGATCTGCATATTAACTTTTGCAGATGACTTGTGTATTGCTATAGATTATTTTTGAGCTTGCATTCAAAGAACTCCTGCAGCCTAGGTTTTAATTTAACAGAGTAAAATACTCACTGATATATGTTTAGATATTGTATCACAAATAACACTGAAAGCATTCCTATTCCAAAAATTGTCTGTAACATAAAATAAATATATAAAGGCTGTTGAAAAATGTCCTTCTCAATTATCTATATGAAGCCTAATTTCTTTCCTGCTTAGCAGAAACCAAAATATTGAAAGCAGTTGAATACACCACCTTTCATAGTAGACAGAGATAGATTTATATAAACACACTCTCAGGAATAAAATTACTACCCAATAATTTTATATAAATGTCCCAAATTCTTTCAAAGTGAAATTCCAGTAGTTCACAAACTGATAAAAAAAAAAAGAACAAACACTGTAAGATCCTCAGTGATTTGCTAACAAATGTGGCTCTTGGTCCTACATGTTTGAGAATCACCCTTCTTATTCATGGAGTTGCCAACCAGGAAGAAACTCTGCCTGTCCTTGGTGGCTGACTGAATGAACCTCTGCTTTATCTGATTTTGTATTCAACCTCTTCTCTCTTTTTAATCCATTCACATTCTAAGTTCTTATCTGCATCTTCACCTTTTATGCTGCACAGTGCCTGAATGATTCTTTACAACAAAGCCTTTACTGTACTTGTTATTTGCTATTGGCTTCCTGTCATAGATTTCCACTGTCAGTCTTGGCCTTACCCTGCCCTGTGTCTCAGATGACATCTGCCTACAGCCGGCCTTTCCAGGCCAGCAGGGAAGACATGACTTGTCAATACTTTCCCAAATGTCTGTCATTCAGAAGGCAAAATGAAATCTGACATAGATTATTGAGTGTGGTTATGACTAACAATATTTTATTATCCTGTCTTCTAGTATCATTTCTAAATTAAAATGCAAAGGGGTTTATAAACTTTTACTGTCATTAAGCATAAGGAATGGATTCATATATGCCTAAAAAGTTAAGATCAACATCAATGAAATACATATGATTATTAAAGGTGCAAAAACTTCAAAACTTTGTGAAACTCTGCACCTTTGTTTTGGCATCCTGTACAATAACAGATCAAGATAACAGATGAGACATGTTGCTCGCCCTTGCTTCCTTTGAAAAAAAAATTACTTACTTTGATTAGCCAGACTGACTTACAGACAGAAGGTGACACAAAATGACCCTCCAGCCGTGCTTTTACTCCTCACATGGCTGCACTGGGCGGAGTGGAACCAATCTGAAACCAGGAACCAGGAGCTTTTGCAGGGTCTCCTGTGTGGGTGTTCATGGCTCCATCATGTGCTGCTTTCCCAAGTTACATTAGTGAGCTGAATAGTAAGTGCAGCAGCCAGGACACACACCAGCGCCCCCTACAGGAAGCTGCCGTTTGAAGGGAAGAATGAGCCTGTTGAGCCACAGTGCAAGGGCTAAGGGACATGTTACATTTCAATCATAACATTTCAAATATTGGTAGTCAACAATACTTTTTTGCATTAAACACAGCATTCGAATTTGTGTATAGTAGAGTGTCAAACCCTAAGGCATCTTATTTAATGATCCTTGGAGTGTGTGTAGGCTATAGCTTTGTAATGAAGTTATAAGCATCATAAAACCTTAAAATTCCAACGATGGTATTTAGTAAGATGACCTGCAGGTTTTTCCCAAGAGTTTTTGCAAAGTTGCAAACACTGCAATTCCCTTCTTACTTCTTGAAAAGTAGCTCATTAATGCTAGCTAAAGAGGTTCATGCATTTTACTGCATCCCTGCCTATTTGCTCTTTGACTTTTTGTTACAAATCCTTAGCTAGTAAAAAGGAAACAAGATGAAAAGAAAATAAAAATCAAGATGACAGTCCTACGTTTCCCTCAAGAGGATGTCTCACAGCTGTCACAATAGCAAAAGGAAAAGAAATTAAGCTATAAATACTGATACATATCCTTGTTCAGCACCACATTATGTAAGCTACAAGACAGAAGAAGGAAGTGAGAAATATAACTGCTTTTCCGGGGGCAATAACCTCCCTTATCGTCATATGGCCCACATCATGACGGAGAACTCTTAGACACAACAGGCATCTAAATAAACCTTGCTTGTAATGCTGAACCAATTTACCCAGAAAACAATACAATTAATGCTCAGATGCTTACAAAACATTATTATCTGAATATGAAATAAATAATAAGGAGTTCTGAAATCTGGAAATAAGCTCATGGTACAGTCTCAGATAAAATTTGCCAGACAGTCATAGCTCCTGGAATAAGCATTTTTTGCCTTATTACTAAATACGTAAAATTATAACTGTGGGAAGATGAAATAGATCAGCATCTATTTCATTATTTCTCAAAAAAATTATAAAGGGTTCTTGCTGAAAACAGCCTTCTATTTGATAACATTAAAAATGTGCAAGTTTACATATTATACAAAACAGGTGAGTACACTACTGACAAAGAAATTCCAGTTGGCTTCAGTTCAGCAAACGTTACCTGACAGTTCCTGGGTAAGAAAAATTTTGCAATTAACTTGTTCTATTATGTGGGAAAAGCAATTATTAAGTACAGCCTAGATTAATGAGGGAAGGAGTTTCTTGGAAGATTACAAACCATCCAAGTGTCAACCCATATAAACCATCCATTCCCTAGAATTAGATAAGTTCTGAAAATCGGTATTAGTTGGGGGACCAGTTTCAGGGTCGACTTTCCATTTGCAAAATCAAAACCCTAGGGCCCAGCGCGGTGGCGCAAGTGGTTAAGGTCCTCGCCTTTCACGCCCAGGATCCCATATGGGCGCCGGTTCTAATCCAGACAGCCCCGCTTCCCATCCAGCTCCCTGCCTGTGGCCCGGGAAAGCAGTCCAGGACAGCCCAAAGCTTTGGGACCCTGCTCCCGCGCGTGGGAGACCAGGAAGAGGCTCCTGGCTGCAGACCGGCATAGCATTGGCTGTTGTACTCACTTGGGGAGTGAATCATCGGATGGAAGATCTTCCTCTCTGTCTTTCCTCCTCTCTGTATATCCGCCTTTCCAATAAAAAATAATAAAAATAAATCTTTAAAAAAAAATCAAAACCGTAGACTCTAGATAAGAAGTCATCAATTTAGTTATGTCACCACATACAGGAACAGGCTGTTATCACACACAGGAAGAGGGTGCAAAGAGAAGCCAAAATTTTTTACTGTTTTCAAATATAGAATTGCTATAGTGACAGCAAACGAGTTCCAAAAAGGTTTTGAATTACTTCGCGAGAGATTCTATCAGTGAGAGTATTTGGATAAGCCTTCAACAGCGATTCTTCCGTTTTATGAGGTAGAGAAAAGAAGGTTGTATGTCTGTATGGTGCCGATTCTCTGGCAAAATGTACAGTCCACACACTGCCTAAAAGATTACAAATTCCAAAATAGTACCACTAAAGTAACCTTTCTCTACATGGCACCTATTTCCAAGTACTAAAGTGAGTATCTGAGTTTCTATTTTTGAAAAAGATTTTACTTGAAAGGCAGAACTTCAGAGAGTAGGAGAGATACAGAGACAAACAGCTCCTCAATCTACAAATGCACACCCCAAGTAGTTGGCAAAGGCTGGGGCTGAATTGATCCAAAATCAGGAGCCAGGAGCCTCTTCCAGAACCCATGTAGGTATAGGGACCCAAAAATTTGATCCATCCTCTTTTGCTTTCATAGGCCATAAGCAGACAGCTGGATGGGAAGCGAAAGCAGCTAGGACTCGAAGGTGCATCTATATAGGAAGTTGGCACCACAGATAGAAACTTAGCCTTTTACACTGTGGTGATGGCCCCAGTAACAGGATTTCTCAAAGACTGCTCCCGCTAGAGTCTAAGAACAATTGCGAATTTAGGCAGCAACTTAAGGTAGTACATTCAAAATATTTTACATGGCGTAACATTGCCACGGGAAATAAATGAGAAGGGCAGATTCCAGGAACCCATCCAAGAAGGACTGAGTCAGCATATCCAAAAAGGCAGCCAAGATCCCTAGTTTTTCACAAACATCTTGAGAATTATTTGCATAGTAAAATTTAAAACATTGCATTTTTCCAGATGATAATGTGTGTCAATTTAGAAGACTAAGGATAAATTATTTTCACAGTTAGGAACAGATGGAAGACACAAACACAAGGACTCATTTAACATCCTTGAGTTTATGAAGGATTGAAGTACAGGAAGTAATGGAGCCTGGATTCTCAACCATTATTCCTTCATTATACGCTAATGGACCTATGCAACACTTTTGGGGGGCATTCCTACAGATACAAATCCCTGAAGTAAGAAAAGCAGTATCTAATGGGAACTGAATATTCATAATCTATTTCTAGCACTCTGTAACTTTCGATAACAATCACCTAGAAAAAACATGAAAGCTATTAATTTTAAATATTTAAAATTCAAAATTATTGCAGGCTTGCAAAGATGCTGAGCTGCCTGATTATGTCATTACTGCATTTCTGCTGGTAATATTTTCATTAAAGCATTCCTATTTGTAACATTTTCATTTCGACCTGAAAAAAGAAATGGCATAAACAAATTTCAATGTGTTAAGAAAAATATTAAGTTGTAATAATAGAAAAATATAAATCATAGCTACTAAGGATTTCTTAGAGTCCACAAATCTAATTCTCAATTAATTGTAAAGTGAATGCTAGCAGTTTATGTATAAAATAATATACTCTTTTAAATTTGGTACCTTTAATTTAGCTTCTCTTGCAAGTCATCATAACAATTATAACAACTATACCACATTCCTCAAAGAATTATACTTCTCTGAGGCATTTTAGAACTATAAAATCTCATGCAGGCTTTAAAGGGATTTGAATGTTAGGAGATTCCTTTTTGGGTCTTAGATTTAACTATGTTCCTGCTAATAATGGATAAAAAATGGATTTTGCTTCAGATTGTGTGTCTCTGTAAACGTTTATGCCGTATGTGGACCTTGGTATGGTCAATGATCTCTTTAAGAACATTGATACCTCTTAATCTTGCTGGATAACCCAGAAAGTACTTCCACCTTCTCTTTAATCGTCATTTCTGTTCTGTCTGACAGTAGAGGAGAAACAGACCATGATGTTTATTCATTGTACAGCATGAAGGACTCCCCAGCAACATGTTATAAAATAAGAACCAGAATCTAAACATAACCATATCAAGTTGTATTTATCAAATTTGTAAATAAAACTATTTTCATTAAAATAACTGAAAACATCAAATAGCAGTACTTCCTGGCTGCATAAGAAATACTACGGTTACATTTTTCCACTTGAAAAGTCTATATTTTCACTGCTACAATGTTCTCAGATACATTAATTCATGTGCTATGTGCTGGTCAAGACAAGCCATCATGTCAATCAGTAGGAAAGACAAAGGTGTTAACGAAAAGCCATTTGTTTTTGTTTTTTGCTCAATTGACTATAGAACATTGCAAGGCTACTCTACAGGCAGGGCTTCAAAAAGTCTATAGCATTTTGAAAAGTGGTGTCTGATGTAATACGGAATTGGAAGCAGGGGAAATGAACCTGAAAAGGAAAAAAAAAAAAACCAGGATAATGCTTTGCCCTTATCCCGGGGAAGAATGCAGATCAAAGGTTTCAGCAGGTGTTGTTGTATTACAAAATGCAGATAAAGAAGAATGATGTTAATCCACCCCCTGAAAACAGGCAATAGCATCGTAACCGTGTATGTCTAATAAAACAATGGTTTTATGTCACTTCTTTCATGTGCAAGTATTGCATCTGAGTTACAATATTTCTTCTGGTGCCATATATTATGATTAAAATGCACATAGAGATTGTCTTAGCCTCTACATTATAAATGATGGCCTGCAGAATGATAAATTATTGCAACATAATATTCACTAATTAAATGGATTGTTAACATACAATAAACTTAACATGTACTATTGATATTTGGGATGGTTTGGTTCCCTAACAATTTTATAATATTTTATACAGCAAAGACAGAATAAATTATCACAATTGCCAACTATTAACATAAAATAGATGTCTCAGACTTGCAAAAATACATATTACTTCCATCTGGTGAGTGGTAACTACTAAAACATTTATAAATATCACATCATAGTTCACATGTGACACACAGTACTGGTATTCAAATTTTGTTACTTCCAATTAAAAGCCATTCTGTATACAGATAATACACAGTCACACATTTGTGTATCTAACAGAAGAAAACAATTGCTTCAATAACTCCACAGGGATTACTTTCTCATCCTGTTATGCAAATATTTATTTGTACAGCAAAATCAGGTAAAAAAAATCACAGATATTTGATTTTTGTTTGTGTTCTTTTGTCAATGATTGTCTAGATTGTTCTTTCAACATTATTTTAACCATATATTTGGATACTCTCCTGCATTTAGATATATTCCCCATGAATGAAGGTTTTGTAGGATTCCTCTTCTGCTCCCCTATACGTCACAGGAATTAATTAGTCAACTATGAAATGATATTATGTTATCAGTACTATAACACAGTTTCAAAAAGCAAATTAAGGGCTTTAAAACTAAGCACTGTAAATTAAAGCTTTTCATCCTGTATTCCTTAATCATATTTAGTAGGCTGTGTCTGTTTTTGTCCTTCATCTATTCCTAACTTCTACTGTCTTCTACACTCAGAGCTCTCTCTTTGATACTTCTACCTCTATGAACTTTCTTCAAGTAGAACGGAGTTCACAAACACTTCTTCAGCTATAAGGCATTGTGGAATTCGTAGTTTTTCTTCAAGTTGCTGTTATTACCTAGTCATTTGCCAGTAAGTCAAGCCACTACTACTTACTATGTGCTCTCAGTGCTTTCCAATGTATTCCGAGCTCCTTTGATTTTCTTATTCAGGTCATTATATGATGTTAAACCCATTTCTAAAGGAATGCTAAACTGTTATTTGCTCTTTTTTTTTTTTAAGCTCTGACTTTCTCATGATGTTCAGTAGAGTTTGCTGAATACTGCATGACCGTTAGCTTTGATGACTAATGGAGTATGTTGTTCATGTATTTCTCATTTTAAAAGTTTTCTCCTTTTTTATTTCCATTAAGACAAAAATATGTAGTTGTAATCAACATCAACCAGTAGCTTGCAAAACGTTGTAAATAACATGATAGCAATAATTTAGACTTTGGCAGGACATTTTGTCTCCATCATATCCCCGAATTCTACTGTTATAAAATGAAAACAACTAGAGATAAAATAAAGTGGTGTTACAATAAAACTTACTTATAAAAACAGAATAGAGACTATATTTTTCTTACAAGCAGGAACTTGCTGATTTTTGTTATACAGGCTTAGGTTCTCAATGTCTCTTAAGAGTACAAAGGAGCTCAAAGATTAAGGACTTGGAAAATCACTGTGGTAGTTCCCCAAACTGATTTCTGCCTTGTCTGAAAATCTTCTAAAGAGAAGGCTACACACAATGCCTTTGGACCTCTGCTAATTTGAAGAAAGTAAAACCTAATTTGAAGTGTGACATGAAACTACACCATTTCTTTTTAGGAGCACAAAGTATTTGAAAGAAGACATCATGGAAGTACTAAAATGTGTATTTCCAATTTATAATCAAGATAAATCCTTTTGTTGAATATAAATCAAGATGCAGGTTAATATCTACAAAAAATTGCATGTATGTTCCTTAAAGTAAAAACAGGGCATCCTACTTATGCAGTTTGATCTTATTAGCCAAATTATTCATTGCATTTGACAACTTCCTTAAAAAAGATCTTGATAAAGTATTTGGGTTTTAACTTTTCCTTCTATTTAATCAATTTTAAAGCAGATACTGGGTTGGTTCAAAGTATAGTACATTATGTTCCACAAAGTTGTTACCTACTTCATAGAGATTCTAAAGATGAAATATATTTTCAGTTAAAGTTTAAACTATTCAGTCTCATTAATGAAATCTCAGTAGTTTCTACGGATCAGAGGTAGAATGCCCACCATTAACATTTCATATTCTGAATTTTCCAATAGTTTACATAAGCAGAATGAATTGGAATCATTTTTACATATACAAAATCACATACTCATATGTTCTAGAAAACAAACTTATTTTTGCTTGTGGAGTAGGGATGTATAAATTCTGATTGTGTAAAAACATTTCTCATTTTTATACTTCTCTCAATTCTATTTGATCATAAATGTAACACAATCTTTTAGAAAGCAATGCTATAGAATCCAAAATGACCTTCACAACCTTAACATTTATTTAAATGATATGTGTAATTCATTTGTTTGGAATTTCCACAAACACTTTTTTAATGTCTATTATTTATCACCTTCTTTTAATTCTAACTTTTGGTTTTTCTATGACACTCAAAAATCAAAAACATTTTAGACATTTTAAACTCAGTTATGTGACCTCAGAAGCCATATGATTACAATGCATGATTTATTAAAAAAATAATGGCCATTTTGATAATATCACAAATTGCAATCACCACAATTTAGTATGACATCAATTAATTTAACAAATTGCCCTTCAGAAATCTAGGCAAATATCCTAATGCTACATCTTTATGAATATCCATTCCAACATTACTTGCAATAATACGAATTAGTCATGAAAATGGCAATGATGATGAAAGCAGATATAATTAAACTAATAACAGAATGACATCCTAGAAAAAATTACATAAGGATATGTGGAGGGATGTTCAACTTTTTTTTTTTTAAAGATTTATTTTTATTATTTTTCATTGGAAAGGCGGATATACATAGAGGAGAGACAGAGAGGAAGATCTTCCGTCCGATGATTCACTCCCCAAGTGAGCGCAACAGGCCAATACTATGCCGGTCCGAAGCCAGGAGCCTCTTCCGGGTCTCCCACGCGGGTGCAGGTTCCCAAAGCTTTGGGCCGTCCTCGACTGCCTTCCCGGGCCACGGGCAGGGAGCTGGAAGGGAAGCGGGGCTGCCGGGATTAGAACCGGCGCCCATATGGGATCCCGGGCGTGCAAGGCGAGGACCTTTAACCACTTGCGCCACCGCTCCGGGCCCGGGATGTTCAACTTTTAAACTCCTGTTTCATAGTAGGCTGCGTCATACACAGAACCTTACAGAATTCAGATGGAGTGGTAGCAGATAAAATGAATGCATATTTTGGAAATGATAAACAGCAACCTAAACAATGCACACAGAATTTGTGAAATAGCATTTTTTTCAGTTTCTCTAAACATTCACACCTACTACGGCTTGTAATTGTTCCCAAAGGCTTGTTTTACCAATTTTTTCTATGTTGAACTCATTCGAGTTTTGTTGCAATCTGTATTGTCCTATGTACGCATCAGAAGTGATTATTCTGTGTAGAGTGAACATCAATTACATCCAACTTTCGTGTCTTTGCTTTTGTACTTATATTTTCTCCTTGCCCTTAACCAAATATTGACCTGCTCACGTTTGCCCTCCTGAGTAACCTTTTTTTGTTTGTTGGTTTTTAGACATGTTAACCATAGTAGTTTCTCCTTTCAGCTAACTTTGTTTCTTAAAGTTACCTTTGCATACTATAAAATGCAACGTCTTGATTATCATTAGAGAAAGCATTTAAAATGATGGGAACTATTGCAGTTTTATTGTATTACAGAGTTACTAGCATTCAGGAGGTGTTGAGCCTTTGCTAACTGGACTCACAAAGGCAGATCTCCTCACATATTCCCAAATCAAAAAAATGTGAGTGGAGACATTGATGCATTCCTCATGGCTCTGTCTTTTCTCATTCTTAGGACATTCTGCACACAACATGTCATTCTATTTGAAACACCATTTCCCTGTCCCTAGGGCCAAAAAGATCTAAATAGGTATTCTAGGCATCCTGGGAGTTGATTATCATGTACAATATTTGTCTATATACCTGAGAAATAGCAAATGTTTTGTGTTATTTTTACTTTGCTGTGATTTTTTTTTTATTTTTTGTTATTGCTATTTTCCACTTGACTGGTGCTGATATCCTAATCTAATGGAGTGTTAAACCTGTGGCTGAAAAATGAAAGTGTGCTATTGTAAAAACTAAGCGAAATGAATATAAAAAGTAGAAGGGGAATGTGGGCAGGAGAGGGGATGTGTTAAAAATAATGTGAACTTTCTTCAGTTTAAATAAATATTTTTAAAAGTAAAAAAAGATATACTGCTCACAAAGCACGTAGAAACAGAAAGATACTTCAAAAATTTGTGCAGAATGTAATAAAAACCAAATTTTTGGTGAACATTGTGTGTGTGTGCGCGTATGTGTGTGCATATATATATGTGTGTGTGTGTGTAAACATAATGATATACACATATATATAGATTTCTCCATAGTTACACGAAGATTTTAAGTAATTCATTACAATACATAATCTAAAAAAGCCTACACATGCATTTTACAAGTATACCAAACCAATGCTGTTTTACTTGCATTTTGCATAAGTTTTTGCATTACACATGCATTTGTCCTCTATAACCAAACTAAAAACAAGTAGTTGTCTACAATTCTTTGTATATTAGAAATAATGTATTTATTTAATGGAAATCATTTGCCTAATAGCCCTTTTGTCTGATGCAATATAGCCCTCTTGAGTGTATAAACTGTGTCTGTTTATTACTACATCTCAAGTAGTACAATAATTCACTCATAAAATTCATTTTTTCATTGCCTGAAAAATGACTAAATCTCTCCATTTCTTTATTGTTCCATGTCACAAAAAGCTAATTTTTATAGGAGAATGCGGTTACCCACAATGTTCCATTGCTATAATGCCCACTGTGACAACATTTAAGGCTTAAATAGAAACAGAAGAAAGCAAACAGAAACATTTCAAATATATTGTAGGAAAAAATGGCTTTACCGTGTCTTTGTTTCAGGCGTTAAATAAAATCTCCCCACAAAACAAAACATGAAATAAAAGCAAAATGAAATCTCCCAAACCTTCACTCACCTCTCCTGTTGCTGAAGGAAATACTGATGACATTCCAAGGAATGGCAATAATACTACACCCAGTGGTAATATTTGTGCCTTACCTAACAATATAGCTGTAAATATATAGGGGCAATCTTTTAAGCTGACAATAACAAGGGGAAAATGTTTTCTCAATCAAATTTAACTAGGTATAACCCTACTACAACTGGTATTTTCACATCAGTGCTTTAAGAACGAATTTTTGGCCCTGACTTTTTGGACATAAATCTATTAGCTCAACAGACTGCAAAAACTCTTTTACAAGCAGATGTTTTATATCTTCACATCTGGATATGATTGTCCCTATGACATGGTTATTATGTATCCTGTTAAATGAGAAACCATAAAACAAAATTCACAACAGAGAAAAATTTACACAGGATGCTGGACTCTGCCACTGTGCATACCTACAATGACAGGATACAATTAAACCGCAGAGTGACAGACTATGACTCTTTGTGAAGGACTACATGACTCTAATAATATGGCAGGGGGAATTATGCAGGGAGGCAGAGATTTGGGGAAGGTGTAAGGGTTTCCCAGAGTCTATGGAACTGTATCACGAAATAATTAAAAGACAAACAAAAATAAAGCAAACAAAACAACAACATAAAGTAAAATCATGGGGGAAAAAAAGCAGATGTTTTCCCACAACATGAAGGCTGCTCCTGCAGAAGTAAAAATGTCCTGGGTTTTGCTAGGTATTGAGCATGACCCATAGGAAATAACTGGGGCTAATTTCCAGGAGGCCCAATGTGTTCCTAGCAGGAGTTTGTTGGCAGAGCAGCCAAAGACTGACAACACTGGCCTGATGAGATGGCTCAATTGGCTAATCTTCTTGCAAGTGCTGGGATCACATATGGATGCCAGTTGGTGGCCTGGTTGCTCTACATCCCTTCCAGGTTCCTGCTTGAGGCCTGGGAAAATAGGAAGTAGTAGAAGATGGCCCAAATGCTTGAGACCCTGTACCTACGAGTGGGAGTCCTGGAAACTGCCCTGGCTCCCAGCTTTGGATTAGTTCAACTCCAGCGGATGCGGTCTTGTGGGGAACAAACCAGTAGATAGAAGATCTTTCTCTCTGTTTCTCCTCTTTGCCAATCTTCCATTCCATTCAAAATAAATACATCTTTTTTAAAAAGAGGAACAATATCAAGCTGATGTATTTTATTGTTTCTATGATTTTTTTTTTTCATTTAGAAGACACAGAGATACTGAGATCTTCTGTTTGCTGGGTCACTCTCCAAAGGCCAGCAATAGTGGGCAGAGGGGTGGCAGGATCCATGCAGCTGCTCCATCACTTGCTCTCTCCCAGAGTATTCATGAGCAGAGAGCTGGAAGGGGAAGTGGAACTGTAACTCAACCTCAGGCACTCCTATATCTGATGTGGTCATCCTAAGTGGTTCCTTACTTGCTACCACAAATACTAACCTCAACAAGCTAGCTTCTAAAGCTATCCCTTTGTGTCAAATGTGACAGAGAACTCACCTTTCAGTATGGTGTTCATAAAAAGGATAAATAAGAGTCATCCCCCTATCTAACATATGAGTTCATGGTAAATAACGACGGCTTTAAAGAATGGGTTGGCACTGGGTTTTTCATATGTCATGGTTCAAATGTGTATGTTTGGGAACACACGCATGCTTATTTCCTTTATCTAAAAAAATAATATTCTTCAATAACTTGGTAACAAGGATTAAAGAAAAGCATAAGGTATCATCCCTGAACTGTGGAATAACAATGTATAATATGATACATTGCTTACTAAGTTTATCATGACTACTATGATTGGATGGCCGAACAGCTATTACTGCTTACAGCCCCTTGATAGGGCCAACGGTTGGAGCATGACCCTCACCACACGCCAGGACCTTATACAATCTTGAGTTCTGTTGTTTTATCAACATCTGAAGTCTATCAGAAATGATTTTGTAGTAGACATTTTCACCCCTAGAAATGCTCTAGGGGTGATACTAGATATCCTAATAGTTTTCCTTGATCCCAGCTGAACCAAAGTCAACCTGTATTGCACAAGCACATCTTAGGATAGCTCCTGCTCTGTTCAGTTGTCTTTATGCATCTGGCAGTCACTAACATGCTTTAAAAAACAGAAGTTGGAAATACCTCATTAAACTTATCTTATTTATATTGTTAAGATAACATCCAACAGATAGTTCCATGTTTCTTTGAAAATTACGTGAAATGTCTGAGTTTCATCTTTTTTTTCTTGCTGATTGACACTGTGAATACCATAATTTTCAATGTCATTGATTAATTCATTACTGTGTTTATCTACATGCAGGAAAGAGAAAGTGCAGCCAAATTTGAGGATTAAATCGATTTTATTTTATGTACAAACCTTTCCCCCGGCTTTTATTTTCTTAAGTCTGCATGTATATTTTTATCCAACTTCCTTTATAATCATTTAAATGTTACAATATGTTATAATTAATTACTATACTCTCAATATATTCTAATCTTTGCTTATTCTACATAGCCCTGTCATGGCATGTTAAAATGTACTTAAGAGTTACTGATTTAAAAGATGAGGAAAATGACAATTGTTGCTGTTAACCCATCTAAGATGATGCAGGTAGAAAATGGTGAAACCAACATTTGATCCCAGGATTTTCTAAGTTATATTATTTTTATATAATATAACTCATATAATCAGAAAAGGAAGGTTAAAGAAAAAGTAATAAAGAAAAAATCCAGTAAAACCAAAAAAAATTGAAAAGAGCAAACTGCTATAACGCTAGAAATACATTTTCTCACCTGATTGAGATCTCCATTACACTATGTGCTTTGTTTTTAATGACACTGCCATTTTTCATGTCTTAGACCAACCACTGGTACTTAGAACACACTTCAGCCTTCTACAAAGCATACTCAAACTCTGAAATGCCATTTGCACCTCTTTAGATTTTTCTGTAAATTTCCATTTATTTCTTTCATATCAAATGAAAATGCTTATGTTATATGAGCTTTTTTTTTTTTTTACATAAAATGCAAGTTAAGTTCTGGTGTGCAAGAAAATCCTGAATTTTTCCAAACAGCAGCAGCTGTCAAAGACTGGTTCTATCTCTACCCATCTTCTCTCTCAGCATCCTAAGGTGTCTCAGCTTAACTATCAGGCAAAAGGCATTGGGATTAATGCACTTCCTGTCGTGTTCAGAGATAATGGCTGCTTATTCATTCTTCCGCTGAGAAAAGGGGAAAAAAAAGACCTCAAATGGCTCTTGTGGTGTAAGGTTAGCTACCTGACACAACACACATTCTGTAACTACAACCAAATGGTGAAATCCATTGTTGCATTACACTGAGTAGCTCCTTCTTCATTAGACTGATAGAGATTACAGACCTTGGCAAATTAACAGGCTTTTGCTTCATTTTAAATTAGTGTAAAATTTGATAACATAAGAAATAAGTTTAAAGAAAATCCATGCAGGATCTCCCAATAGATTAAAAAATTACTTCCCAGAATGTGCTTACAGCCAGCCTGTGCTGAAAATACTCATGACGAATGAGGGTATTTTTAAATGGTAATGTTTTGTATTAACACTCATACAATCAGAAAAGGAAGGTTAAAGAAAAAGTAATAAAGAAAAAATTCAATAAAACAAAAAAATTTGAAAAGAGCAAACTGCTATTATAACTAATGAAAGTCATAATTTTGTCAGCATAAACACCATAAAAATGCAGGGTTAGTCTTTTGTAGTATATTGAAAAATAATTGGCAGTACGAAGAAAGAATATTTTAGAATTCGAAAATAAAAACACCACCTGTACTACTTACTAATTTGAACAAACAATCTGTGTTGGCCTCATTTCTCTTCTTAGAAGGAGTGGGGTGCTATTATGAGAATTACAGTAGAAATATGAATATGTTTTTCAGAGTCTCATGCTGCTCTAAATGCTTACTACATGTTCTTTCAGTACTTCCATTTATTTCAAGATGTACTAAAACAGAATGATAGGTCAGTGAATTTAGGAAAATAATTACTGTAATATTACTTATCTGTTTACCATTAATACACACACACACAAAAACAAAAAGGGCAAATCATGTAACAATTTATTAATTATGATTAATTGGGGTGAGAAGGTATAATCCTTAATTAGTCTTCACTATATAATGTTTACAGCCCTCATATCTTTAAAAATCTAAGAAAATGTATATTGTGAAAAACTATACATATGCATGTATATACATTTGGTCCCAAAACATACATCTTCCTGCAACATGTTTGAAGTACCCTTATATTTCCTTCTGTACCACTAGGTAGTATTATTAAATAAATGCTAAAATAGGGTTCTGAATGCATTAAGCTGCTGCCTGTGGTATCGAATTTATTTATCTCTGCTAATTTGAATTCCAGCAGCTTCAATTTCAATGCAGTATTTGTTACTGTACTGTGTACATTAGCAGAAGGCAGCTCAAATGCTGAGGTCTGTCCTGGCTCTAGCCCTGACTGCTGTAGCCATTCATTTTGGAGTGAACCAAAGAATGGTAAATCTCTCTCTCCCTCTCTCTCTCTCTCTGCTGCTCTCCATAACTCTTCCTTTGAAACAAATAAACAAACTTAAAAACAAGCAAAGCAAAACAACAAAAAACTAACAGTTCTGACACATTAATAAAGACAAGACACACTTTTTTTCATGAAACAGTTCTGTAGTCTCAGGATGGCCCTTCCACCCTCTCCCACCTCCTCCCCCTGCTGTTCTCCCTCATATTACATTAGTATAGTCCTTCAGCAACAGTCACCAGTCCGTCATTCTGCTACTAAAGTGTATCACGGCATGGTATGTATAATCATGGGTAGCAAGTCCAGCATCTTATTGTCAACATAGATTTAACAATTTCACTGGGAGTCCTTCTTAGTAAACACTATTACCTGATCTGGCAGAATTCTTTTTAAGTTTTTCAAACTTCCTTACTTTTTATATTTATTTAAAATTTTTTTTTTTATTTGAAAGGCAAAGTCATAGTGAAGAGAACAATAGAGAACAATTAGTAAGAGATCTTCCATCTGCTGGTTCACTCACCAGAGAGCCTCAAAGACTGGAGTCAAGCTGATATAAAGCCTGGAATCAAAGATTTCATTTTGTACCCTGACGGATGCACGGCTCAAGGACTTGAGTTATCCTCCACTGAGTTCCCAGGCCATAAACCTGGAGCTGGGTCATAAGTGAAGTAGCCTGGAATCGAACTGGCACCCATAAGGGATGCCAGCACCACACGAGGAAAATTCGATTACTATGGCATGCTGCCACCACTAGTAGAATTCTTAAAACAGGTTGTTTTCTCAAATGAGTTAAAAATTTTCTCTCCCGGGCCCGGCGCGGTGGCGCAAGTGGTTAAAGGTCCTCACCTTGCACGCCCCGGGATCCCATATGGGCGCCGGTTCTAATCCCGGCAGCCCCGCTTCCCTTCCAGCTCCCTGCCTGTGGCCTGGGAAAGCAGTCGAGGACGGCCCAAAAGCTTTGGGAACCTGCACCCGCGTGGGAGACCCGGAAGAGGCTCCTGGCTTCGGATCGGCATAGTATCGGCCCGTTGCGCTCACTTGGGGAGTGAATCATCGGACGGAAGATCTTCCTCTCTGTCTCTCCTCTCTGTATATCCGCCTTTCTAATGAAAAAATAATAAAAATAAATCTTAAAAAAAAATTTTCTCTCCCATGTTTCTACCCAACTTTATTAATGCTATTAATTTATCAAAACATAATAAAATCTGGCTATCAGTGATTTTCCTAGGAGAATGAAAATGGATATGGAGACTGAAAAGTCAAAGTGTTCTGTTGATTTAGGAGCTTAAATGCAACAACCTTTGCTTTTATTCAGGATGCAGTTCTTGATCAAGGTCTTCACCTGGAGGGGTGCAATTCCCCAGGACTTTCAGTTGGAGATTGAAATAAAGTCAGCCCGGCATGAATTTCAGAAATATAAATGTGCAATAGAACTCTCAAGTATTCATTAGTTAGGAAAATATTTGTAGACATTATAACCATTAAAAAATATACTGTCAAACGTATATAATCAACTCTATACATACTAAGTAAATGACATAATAAAACGTTTAATATTTTCACAATGAAATACAACTGCAAGCAATATAACAATTCTTTGCTACATATTTAAAATGTAAAATATAAAACAAAAATCCCTTTCACTAAAATGTACCTGCAAGTATTCATCATTCATTCATTCGTTTTTTCATTTGTTGAACATGTACACTGCTTCGTACCTTACAAAGAAAGGAACATTGCAATAGTCTTCCTAGACTCGTACAAACATCTTTTCTGGTGCTATTCAAAGTGAAGATTTCTTCTCATTTGGAATATGGCATTTGAAACATCAATAAATGCCTCCTAATGAACTTTTCTATATATTTCTATTAATGAACTCACAGGCCCTTATTGTCACATTCTAAAAACACTGAAAAAAGATGGAATATCATTAACTCCCTCAAAACAATTACTAGTCAGTAAATACAGACTGTCCAAGCCTTTGTAATCTAAAGTTGGTATGGGGAATTAATAATATAAACCTTGAGATTTAAAACAGCTAATTAACTATGTTGGCTACTTTATACATAGAATTATGAATTGCCACATTGAAAATGGTGGCTATAATAATGTGATGAGAGCAGTATGTTACATTTAGCTCCCTTAGTATTCATTCATGTATTCAACATTTATTGAAACCCCTTCAGGCTCTGGCAACTCTTTTAGATCCTGAACATGCAGTAGTGTACTAAGCAGACAAAACTTTTACCCCTCCAAACTTAATTCCGTGGGACAGCAGATTATAAACAAGATTATTCAGTAAAAGTTATAACAAAAAAATTGCAGGTATCAAGAAGAATATAGAACACACAAAAAATGATGCTCAACCTATGTGTGCCAGTGATTCATAGTGAGAACAGCATTAGATATGTGTCCATGAAGAAGCCTCAATGAGAGAATGAAAGTTAAACCCTTGCAGGCTATAAAGAAGAAACCCAGGGAGATATTTGGAAGATAAGCTTTGGAGGCAGAAAGTCACTAAGGTTGTGTATGCCTGGTGCATTTGAGTGAAATTAAGGCAGCAAGAAACAGGAAAGAGTTCAAGAGTGTAGGAAGGAAGGCGAAAATGGAACAAGGGCCAATACCAAAGGGACTCGAGCACTGGCATCTTCTCTGGATGAAATGGACACTATTGAGAGTTCTGATCAGTTGAGAGGCATGACGCCACTTGTGTGTTCACAGAATTACTCTGGGTTTTACATTGGGGACACTCTGAAGGAGTGCCAATTTGGAACACTTAAGATATTTTCATTACAAGCAGCTAAGTACGCAACTTCATATGGCTTAAGCCATGGAGACAGTTCATGTAACAAAAGCCCCAGAAGATGAATTAAGTAATTCCTGGGTTTCAGTAAGAATCCAGAAGGCTTTATTTATTTTTAAAAAGATGCTGTTGCATCTTTAAAATTAGGATAGATAGACAAAGAACAAGGAAAGCTTAGAATCAGACAGGAAATGGTCAGCGTGGATTTACTTATACCTTACTAGGTAGGACATAAAAATTAGTTACTCTTCACTAAGTTATTGAAGATTTCTTTGCACACCCCTCCTAAAAGTGTTCTGCACCTCAACTGTTGACATATGCCTTGTTAGTTATAAGCCAGTTTAGACTATCCTATAATCTGCCAAGTTCAGCAAAATTATGCTTCAACACTATAAACTGCTCAAAAGTAAAATGAAAATAAACACGAGACAGCTGAATAGCACACCATAACCATTTTAAGGTGTATAGCAGCTGGTTCTGTGTATAAACTAAAATTGAAATGTCAATGAAGTAGTCACAGGATGTGGTTAAGAACTTGCTTTTTTTTTAATCAAATTGATTACTCAATACCATGTAAATTAATTCCATAATGTAAATTGTTGTTGATGTGGTGTTGGGTCTTCAATTGATCAGGATGATATTCTGCCAGCTCTACCTTCACACCAGAGATGGTCTTCCCAAGAAACCATTGAAATTAACTCGATAATAAGAGGCTGGACTCTATGCGTGGTATATGTTTGCAAAGAAAGAATCTTGACTTAATTTAAACTGTAATACTGCAACAAGGTGGAGGAATCCGCCATTGGGAGGAGGACACGGGGAGTGGTTGGGGGAATCCCAGAGCCTGTGAAACTGTGTCACATAATGCAATGTAATTAATAATAATAATAATAATAAAATGCTGCTGCTTTGTGACTTGTGTTCAGGGTATCTTCAGCAACTCTTTAAGGCTACATAATATATGCTTAATGGATCCTTATAGCACAAACTGCTTTGATAGTGTGTGTGTGTGTGTGTGTGTGCGTGTGTGTGTGTGTTGGAAGTGGCATAATTTGTAGGGAAAATATACATCTCCTAGACCACTTAAATATCCATCCTTAAGTACTCCTATATGAAAGGTAACAGAATGAGCAGGGTTCATGTAAACACCACACAGAGCAGTGCAATGAGAGGGGTATACAAAGGGCTAAATACACAACATGCTGGTGTTCCAGAGGAGATGTGTGAATGAGATATGGTTGTTGTGCTACTACCTCTCTGGCTGCCTCAAGAGCGGAAAATATCAATGCCTCAACATGGTTATAACCCACTGTGGTGTTGAAAAACAAATCTGAGTAAGTTCTGATTTGGATAGCATTGCTGTATGCAATCATCTAACTGGTTACTTGACCCAGAAGTCGAATAGGGGGTTGAACACTAATCTGTACGCTTCTAAATTACAAACCCTGTTGGAAGACTATTTTTTCTCTGCAGGTATTATTTCCATCATCCAGGAGTTCATAATAAGTGATTCTGCTTTATAATTTTCAAAAAATCTCTTTCTTAGGCTAACCATGTTGTGGGTTATCCTTATCAGTTTCTCTTGGGTACAGGTTGAATGTTGAATATTAGAACATATGAGCCAAATGGGTGGAAGAGGTAAATAATTGCTGACAAAGTATCTGAAAGTGACTGTCATGTAATCTAGTGCTAATTGAAGTGTCTAGGTTCAATTGTCAGCTACAGTTTATAATTCTAACTCTCCTGTTAAAGCAGATCCTGCAGGGTAGTGGTAATTGATCAGCTTGGTTTCTGCCACCCACCTGGAGACCTGCACTGAGTTCCAAGCTTTAGGCCTCAGATTTGATGCAGTCTCATATGTGGGAGTGAATCAATGAAGGGCAGGTTTCTCTGTGTGTCAGTCTTTCTATCTTTCAAAGGAGAAAAATGGAATTGGAAGCAAAGTTTAGATTCAGATTCAATCACGATGATTTGGGATAAGGTTGTGTTAAGCAAATATCTTACTGCCTGTATTGAATACTTGCCTCCTCTCAATATGTTTAACAGAGAGCTTCAAGTACATAATTTTTCTTATAATTAAATTATTGTGGTAATTTTCCTGCTTATGAGAGGGTGATTTTTATATTTTCCTAAACAATAAAATCTGAAGACAAGTTACAATGTTTGCACGGGAAATTTAGGCTTAATTATTCAAAACAAATCATTAGTGTTAATTATAAAAAAGTACGCAAATATATCAGCAAATATTAAAGTATATAATCTTGTATATAAGTGCAAAAGTAGCAGCTAATTCGGTAAAGAGGAGAAAATTGAAGGCAGGTATGATAATTATAATTTTCCTCAGTGTTGCTATAACAGTAATTCACAGTTTAACATGCTGCTACACTTCGAAGTAAAGAATAAAATTCCATTTTCAAGAATATATTGTGAGAGCATACTTGTTTCCTCGAAAATATAAAGTTGGTGCAATAAAACCGAAATCAAGGAAGGATTTTTCCTAGTAGGAAAGAGGCTCACAGGTACCAGAGGGCACGTGGAAAAGCTAAGAAAGAAGATTAGATCTGCCACAAAACAGAGATATGTTTTAGATAATGAAAGTGTTCATAGTTTGGGCCAAATATATAAGCAATTTCAGACCCTAACAACGTTCACTTAGGAACCCAATAGCATCTGGTACATCCCATTGAAAAAGAAATAAAAAATAACTTGAAGCCTATGAAATGATACATGTTTTTATTGTTTAGTAATAACATTGTTAATATACCCATCTATTTATTGTTTTAATTGAAAGGCATAGATAGAGGGAGAGGCAGAAACTGAAATAAAAAGAGAGAGAAAGAGAGAGAGAGAGAGAGAAAGAGAGAGAGAGAGAGAGAGAATATCTTTTATCTACTAATTCTCTCCCCAGATGTCACAATAGCACGGCTGGACCAAACCAAAGCCTGCAGCTTGGGACTCAATTCTACATGGTTAGCAGGGTCTCAGTTATTAAGCTATTATTCACTGATACATTTTAGTGGCTAACTGGACCAGAAGCGGAAGCGGTTTTTGAACCGGGCACTCCTATGGGGATGGATGCTACCCAAGGCAATTTAAGTACTGCATTACACAAATGCCACTAACAGCATTTTAAATTATACTTGATTTGAGGTAGAGTAAATGCCTCTCTGCTGGCTAACTCCCCAGATTGCTGGGGTTTGGACACATCAAAATGGAAATCTGAAACTCAATTCAGGCCTTGCACAAGGGGGGTCAGGAACTCAAGTACCTGTCGGGTAAACATTAGCAGGAAACTGGAATCTGGCACAGAGCTAATGCTTGAATTTTGGCACTCGAAAATAGGATGTGGCATTTCAAGCAGTGATGTGAGTGAGCGTGGCATGAAATGTCCACCTGTGTGTCACACTTCCAGCATCAGATCTACCACCATTTTTTTTACTACCATTGATATAACAAAGTGTTCAGCATTTCATATGATTTATTGAACGCATAGAAGCCAAAATGCAATGGCTTCACAGTACACCGTAGAGTCCATTATTTTCCATCAGAAATTTGCAGTTGATAATGAGATTGTTTCTCCCTAGCACTGCGAAAACTATGATATCATACATTACTAGTCCATAGAAATAACAAAATTGATGCAGTTTCTACTGAATCTATATCACTTTTGCACCATAATAAAGTTGAAAATGGTAATAATCATGGACTGCGTAGACTAAATTGAATTTAAGTAGACAAAGTCAACATACTTTACTGACTAATTAGTTGTGGGATGTGGGTATGTGTGGCCCATGGATTTGCCAATTTATTGAACTGTATAATGCTAGCCAACTGTGAATTGTGTAGTAGTTATCTGAGTACTTTTAGTCCCAACTATTGAGATATATTTATTTGAAAACAACTAAATAATTTGCAATTTTATCATGTTTAGCTTTCCAAAAAAATGTTAATATACTGAGAGCCAATTTCATAAAATTTATAGATACAATCCTAAGAAAATAACTTTCACTTCGTTCTTTCCTGCCTATTCGAATAACTTCTTTTTCCTTTTTTTTTTGTTTTGCAAAAACATAGTTTCAATTTATTTATAATCACAGGTTTAATGCATCACTAACCAAAATAAGCAATTAACAAATAGTAGAAAGAGCACAGTTCCACAGGAATATAAACAAGGGCTACTAATAATACCAAAATGCCAAAATATCAGTTTCCTTTTTATCCATTTTCTGTTACTCTGTATTAACTGCTACAAATATGAGAAAATATGCTATTTTTCACTTGAGAGCTGATTTTACTGAGCATAATGGAATCAATTGCATTTATTTTGTTGCATGAGAGGACTTCATTAGTTTTATGCCTAAATTGCGTGCACGTGTGTGTGTGTGTGTGTGTGGGAGAGTGTGATCTCAACTCAACAAGACTTCAGCTATCGGAAACTCATCTTCCGATAAATATTTCATTTGTTTGTTTCATTTCTACATGGTAAGTTCCCAGGACTGGGGTAGTTGTGTCATGTGGTAGATCTGTTTTCAGATCTTTAAGGAATCCCAATGCTATATTTGATAATGATTGTCCTAATTTACCTTTCTACCAACAGTTCATCAGAGTACCTTTTCACTCACATTTTCAGCAGCATTTATTACTTTTATGAGTTTTTTGAATAACTGTCATTCTAACTAGAAACAAGTAAATCCTCATTTTGATTTGCATTTATTCGATGGCTACTGTTCCTAAAAATTTTTCATGGTATCTGTTGGTTATCTGTATCTCATCCTTTGAAAAATTCTTGTTCATGTGCCTTGCACATTTCTTAACTAGATTGTCTAGTTTGTTTTAATTGAATTTCTTGAGATCCTATAAACTCTGGATGTCAATTGCATAATTTATAAATATTTTCTCCTATTCTATCAGATGCATTTTCACTTGATTGACTATTTTCTTTGCTGTGCGAAGCTTCTCACCTTCCTGTAATCCTGTTTGCTACTTTTGTTTTAACTGCCTGAGCTTCTAGGTTCTTTTCCAAAAATTCTGCCTGTGCCCATGTAATTAAAGCAAAACAGTCTCCTTGGTGTTTCCTCTAGTAGTTTGATGGCATCAGTTCATCAATTTAGATCTTTTATGTGTTCTGTGTTGAGTTTTATCTAAAGTGTAAGGTAAGGATCTTGTTTCACACTTCTACACACATCGATCCAATCTGTCCCAGCACCATTCGTGAACAAGACTGTCCTTTCCCCATGACATGATTTTAGCTCATTTGTCAATGTTGGTTGTAGATTTGTGGATTTGTACCTGAGTATCTCATCTTTTTCATTGAACTGTTTATTTTCTGCATTTGTACCAGGCTGTTTTGATTATAACTGCCCTGTATGAATGTCTTGAAATGTGGTATTTTGATATTTCAGACTTACTTTGTCATATAAGGTTGGTTAAGCCTTCAGGATCTTTTATGTTTCCATAGGAATATTATGATCCATTTTTGCTACATCTGAGAAGAATGTCCTTTGTATTTGACTTGGATCACATTGAAACTGTAATTTGTATTAGATATCATGGGCATTTAGATAATATAAATTCCTCCAATCCATGAACGTGGAAATATTTTCCTGTGTGTGTGTGTGTGTGTGTGTGTGTGTGTGTGTGTGTGTGTGTCTTTTTCTATTTGGTGTCTTTAAACTTTGTAATCCTTTTTTGAAGAGTGTTCAGCTTAGATATCTTTCATTTTTATTGAGAAGAAGAGACAGGACATCCATGTGCTAGTTCACTCCCCAAATGACTGTAATAGCTGGAGCTTAGCTGATCCCAAAGCTACCTATTGGTCTCCCACAGGAGTACAAGCGCTGAAGGACTTCAGTCATCCTCTGCTACTTTTCAAAAATCAGATTTAACAGGGAGTTACTGATTCATTATATCAAAAATTATTCAACTGCCTCTTAGATCTACTAAGGTCTCTCTCCATACCACATACATCAAAAGTAAAATAAGATTATGTATAAATAACAAACTGCAGTAAACAAAGCATATTAACAACTTGCCTGTTCCATATGGTATTACACCCATAACCTAGGACTACAATCACAGCATAAAAGTGAAAACAAACCAAGTCATGGACTTTGGGTACGATTTTCTTTTAAGAGCAAGAAGGTTGCACACAGGTAAAGATGAACAGGGATAACTTTCTGAGAATTGATTTCCCAAAGCAATTCCTCTTACATCATTATGGAATTAGTAGTAAGGACAGCAGATTGGCAGCTTAAAAATAGTAGATCAATTAGACTAGAAATGTATGTTAGAATCTGCCTTTCCTAACAACATAAATAAATCTTTCTTTTTTAAATGCATAAGGATTTTCCATTTCAAGAAATAGACCAATGAACAGTTGAAGGAATATGCATATATTCCAAAAAGCCCAAAATATACTATTATCAATAATGAGAGCAACAGACTTTAGTCCTGGACATTATCAAAGTAATACAATGACAGGAAATGAATATTCCAGAGGGGTTTTGATAATCCATTCTTTTCTTATTTTGTTAAGCTCTGAGTGAGGCTCAACTGTCAGACACCTGTCAAGTGGAAGGGAACTTCAAGCAACACCTTCAAGAAATAACAAATTAAATATACGTCAGTGAGTTGTGGGTCTGAATGGGAATGTCAAACATGCCCGTATTACAGACACTTTACGGATCAGTGTGTAAGATTATTTATGAAGAGTTGTGTACTTGAAAAGCATAAATCAAGTTTCTAAACTTGGTTCTAGTGATCTTACCACCCTCCATGTAATTTCACTTGGATAAGAAAACAAAAATTACCAAATAAAGATGACTCATTCAGATAAAGTTTCTAAGCTAAATTGATGACTGGTATTGAAATAGCTCATTTAAAGTCATAGCAGCAATGTTGCAATTAAGATGAATCTGATTTTGTATTTCTATATTAATGACTGCATTTTAATTTCAAAATCCAAAAGATTTTACTTACATTTTCTCACTGGAAAGATATTCTTTATCACCTAATCCAGCATCCTCTTCTCATGAAAATAATTATTTTAATAAAAACTGTCTCAATGTTTTTGATTTATCTGATCTGGCAGATCATCTTTGCTGCTTCAGGATGTTTCCATAATCCACATTACACATGCAAAATCAAACTGACTGATTTATCAGCATGTAAACCGACATGTTTGCCATCCACTGGCAGTAAAGGACTATCTTGCTATCTTGGGAAAGTGTAGAAATCCATGTTAAAGTTAAATTTCTTTGAAAATCATCCTATGAGATAAGCTATTGTTACAGATAATTTTCATCAAAGTTAATGTGCTGATACTATTGAAAGTCCATGGTGGAAGTCTTGCTGTCATGTAACATTTTTTTTTTTTTTTTTTTTTTTTTTTTTATTGTTCCTTACACTGTATTATGTAGTACAGTTTTATAGGCGCTGGGGATCCCCCCCACCCCTCCCATACCCCTCCCCCCATGGTGGATTCCTCCACCTTGTTGCATAACCATAGTTCAAGTTCAGTTGAGATTCATTGCTTGCAAACACATGCCTAGCATAAAGTTCAGCGTCTTATTGTCCAGATAAGTTCAGTGGCCTCTTGGGGAGACCTTCTATGGTCTGAAGATAGGTCTAACAGAGTAAAGATCCAGTCAGTTAAAAGCCCCAACAAGGCCTCAGTATCAATATACAACATTATGGAATTAATTGACATAGTAATGGGTAGACAATATGTTAAAAATAATGCAAGTTCCATTCTTCGAAACATCTGGGTTGAGACAGTATCAATGACAGGTTCAAAAAATAACCAACAATCAAACAAAAAATTACAGGTTAAATCAAGGCAAACATGTGGTATCTAATCTTTTGGGATTCACTCATTTCCCTTAGCATTATAGTTTCCAGTTGTGCCCATTTAGCCACAAAGAACTGCATTTTGTTTTTTTTAATAGCTGAGTAGTATTCCATGGAGTAGATGAACCAAAGCTTTCTTATCCAATCTTCTGCTGATGGGCATTTCGGTTGCTTCCATGTTTTTGCAATTACTGATTGTGCTGCAATGAACATAGGGATGCATGTTGGTTTGTCGTAAAACAGGTGTTTTGGATATATTCCTAGGAGTGCTATTGCTGGGTCATATGGTATGCAGATTTTGAGTTGTTTGAGTGTTCTCCAGACTGATTTCCATAAAGGCTGTACCAATTTGCAGCTCCACCAGCAGTGGAGTAGGGTTCCCTTTTCCCCGCATCCTCGCCAGCAAGCGTCGTTGGTGTTCTTGTTTATGTGGGCCAATCTTACTGGTGTTAGGTGGTACCTCATCGATGTTTTAATTTGGATTTCCCTTATTGCTAGGGAGCTGGAACATTTTTTCATATGTTTGTTTGCCATTTGGACTTGTTCCTTTGTGAAATGTTTGCCCATTTCCCGTGCCCATTTCTTGAGTGGTTTGTTTGTTTTGGTTTTTTGGTTGTTTTGAAGTTCTTTGTATATCCTGGAAATTAGCCCCCTATCGCCTATATCGTGTGCAAAGATCTTCTCCCACTCTGTGGGTTGCTTTTTTACTTTGTTGATTGTTTCCCTTGCTGTACAGAAGCTTCTTAGTTTGATGAGGTCCCATTTGTTTATTCTGTTCTCAACTGCTATTGCTTTTGGTGTCCTTCTTAGAAAGTCGGAACCTACTCCTAGGTCTTGCAGGGTATTTCCTACATTTTCCTGCAAGAGTTTGAAGGTTTCTGGATGTAGGTTTAGGTCTTTTATCCATGTAGATTGGATCTTAGTGTATGGTGATAGATGTGGGTCTATCTTTTTGTTTCTACAGGCTATCAGCCAGTTGTCCCAACAACATTTACTAAAGAGTCCTTCCCACTTGCTTGAGTTGTCATTGGTCTTTTTGTCAAAGATTAATTGGCTGTATTTGTGTGGGTTCCCTTTTGGTGCTTCTATTCTATTCCATTGATCTTCCTTTCTGTCTTTGTGCCAGTACCAGGCTGTTTTGATAACCACTGCTCTATAGTATGTCCAGAGGTCCGGGATTGTGATTCCCCCTGCTAACTTCTTATTTTTCAGGATGGTTCTAGCTATTCGTGGTTTTTTGTGTTTCCAGATGAACTGTTGAATCATTGTATCCAGTTCCGTGAAGAATGTTTTGGGCAATTTGATTGGAATTGCGTTGAAAATGTATATTGCTTGTGGTAGTATAGACATTTTAATGATATTGATTTTGCCTATCCAGGAGCACGGGATGTTATTCCATCTTTTGAGGTTTTGTTCAATTTCCTTTTTAAATAGTTTGTAGTTTTCTTCGAATAGGTCTCCTACGCTTTTGGTTAAATTTATTCCCAAATACTTCATACTTCTCTCTGCTATTTTGAATGGTATCCTGTTGGTTAGATCTTCTTCCATCTTGGTGTTATTTGCGTACACTATGGCTGTTGATTTTCGTTCATTAATTTTGTACCCCGCCACTCTGCCAAACTCTCGTATAAGTTCTAGCAGTTTCTGTATTGAGTCTCCTGGTTTTTCTATGTACAGGATTATGTCATCTGCATATAGTGAAAGCTTGACTTCTTCGTTTCCTATACGTATGCCTTTGATTTCTTTTTCTTGTCTTATGGCCTCTGCAAGTACCTCTAGGACTATGTTGAATAGCAGTGGTGATAGCGGGCACCCTTGTCTTGTTCCAGATCGCAGTGGGAAGTGTCATGTAACATTTTTAAAGATTTATTTATTTATATCAGAAAGTCAGATATACAGAGAGGAGGAGAGATGGAGAGAAAGATCTTCAATCTGATTCACTCCCCTAAGTGGCCGCAACAGCCAGTGCTGCACAAGATCCGAGGCCTCTTCGTGGTCCCCTACACAGGTGCAGGGTCCCAACGATTTGGGCCATCCTTGACTGCTTTCCAAGGCAACAAGCAGGAAGCTGGAAGGGAAGCAGGTTCTCCAGGATTAGAACTGGCACCCATATGGTGACCGGGCACATGAAAGGCGAGGACATTAGCTGACAGGCTACAGTGCCAGGCAGTCATACACCATTTTTACTCTGTAAAATACCTTCTAGACAGAAGGAAAGTATAATTTATTAATTTGGGAATGCCAACTATCAGGATCTGGACATTTAGCAAGACCATCATTATACATATGGTCTTTTAAGTTATTGATGCAACAGCCTATGAAGATACAGGTCAATATTTAAAAGTTTTTATCTAACTATTTATAGTTTTTAAAACTCAATCTAACAACAGTTTAGCGCTAATACTGGAGATCTCTTCTATTTAAATGTCACTGCTCATTATTTTCTGGGAGGAACTAGGGACAGATGTGTTCTCCTGGGATCACAGAGAAATATTGCGTGTGAAGTCAACATGAGATTGAACCAAGCATCAAAAGTTACTTGCAGGGCCCGGCACGGTGGAGCAGTGGTTAAGGTCCTCGCCTTGCACGCCCAGGATCCCATATGGCAGCCCCTCTTCCCTTCCAGCTCCCTGCCTGTGGCCCAGGAAAGCAGTCAAGGACGGCCCAAAGCTTTGGGACCCTGTACCCGCGTGGGAGACCCGGAAGAGGTTCCTGGCTTCGGACCAGCATAGCATCGGCCTTTGCGCTCACTTGGGGAGTGAATCATCGGACGGAAGATCTTCCTCTCTGTCTCTGCTCTCTGTATATCCGCCTTTCCAATAAAAAATAAAATAAATCTTTAAAAAAAAAAGTTACTTGCAGCACACTGATCCTTGAATTTACTTTTACTTTTTACTGGCACTCCTGATAAACTTGAGCTCTGTGAAAATAAAGCAATAAGGAAATAATGAGGTTTATCTTCCTCTGCCTTTAAAGATTTTTCTAGAATGTAAATTGCCTTTTATAATTAAATCTTTTTTACAAAATCTTCCATCTCTTAGTGACACTTATTTCTATTCTAAAACTATTTGGGTAAAGTGTTTTGTAAACAGTGTTAATTGTCTAAGCTCATCTTACAGCCAAATAACCAAGTCTGGCTTGGCTTTATACTTTATTATTGTAAATAAAATATTTTATTAACATCTTAATGATTCTGCCACAAATCATCATAAACCCAGAAAGTAAAAACAACTTCAATATCTATTTTTAATAGATGTAAAGCCCAGAAAAAGAAAACGAGCCCCATGGGGCTGTATTGTTTCACCACTATGGTGCTCTTTTCTGAAGGCCCTAGAAAAGAATCTGTTTCCTTTGGTTTTCCACTCTCTGCAGATCCCTTGGAGTTCCTTGGCTTGCAGCCACTTCCTCCACCTTCACAAGCATCAATCTATTCCTCAGCTCTAACATTGCTGCTTCCAATTCATCCCCTCTGACCTTGGAAAATTTTTATTTATTTAAAAAGGAGAGTATTAGGGCAAAGTGTGTCGTGTGTGTGTGTGTGTGTGTGTGTGTGTGTGTAGGTGGGGCACAATGTTTCCTACTGGGTAGATAAGCCAGGAGCCCAGAATTCCATCTGCGTCTCCAAAATGTGTGGCTGAGACCAATGACACTAGAACATCTGCTGTCGCTCTCTCTGGTATCTTCACAGGCAGCCAGATCCGAACTTGTGTAGTTGTGACTCAACTTAGCTTCTTGGTAGGAGGATGCCAGCATGGAAAACAATGATTTAACTTGCAGTGGGATCCTCTTGTATTCCTTATTGCTTATATATAAATATTTACATAAAACAGTAAAGCAAAAACATCATCAAAATGAACACTTGAAGTTGTTATGGTGATATATTCTTCTGCTAACACTTTTCCCCCACTTTTATTGCTTTTAAGGAATACTGTATCAATGTTCATCATACATTTAAAATTTTAAATTTTATACTTATATGTTTCGTGGCCTTCTCTTCTGCTAGTATTTTCCCTCTACTGTAGTTCTCATGTGCATATAGTACATTTAAATAATTTTGTAATCATTTGAGAAATAGTACCATTAAAATTGTTTGTGTTCTCTGTTGACTTATTTTTTTCCCTTTTTTCCTGAGTATCTCATACTCTTCATATTTTTGCACCAATTTTTCAAAATTCAACACCACAGAAAATACCCTAAAAATGCAAAGATGCCAATTTTAATTAGCATATATGTAGCCTAGGTAGTTTTTTCTCTTATGTATACAACTAAGCTGTATGTACTACATACAAAAAAAATCAGAAAGTAAAAAGATAAGAGATGCCTAGGTAGCTGAAAGTCAAATGATCAATTCAACACTTTCAGGATTATATGAAATATAGGCAAATCACAGAGCAAATTGCAGACATTATGGTTACATAACCTAAAACTTGGAAACATGTCGGGATGATATACAGAGAACTAAACCCTCAAAATTGCAAGATGACTGGTATCCAGATAATAAGTGAATAGATGGCAAACACATCCACTTTCCTTATTCTGTTCAAACCATATTACTTATATCATTTAACGTGTCAGAACTGTCTTCAGTTTTCCATTTTCTTCTATTTCCACTTTTCCTAAATGACTTTCTTTCTAAACATTATGTGATCCTCAATTTCCATTATGATAAACTCCTATCATCTGAGTAATAAATCCGTGCCCTTTACATCTTTGTTTTGTTAAGTATAAATTGTAAATAATAATACCTAGTTGCTGAATTCTAAAGTTCACATTACAACCGATAATACTAAAGTTAAATACTAAGGTTAAATTACTTTTGGAAATTACAAATTGTTATCTAAATAATAATCATTATTAATTTCAGCTTATATTTGAGATAAACATTAAGTTTATATACATCTTAAATCCTAATGGCAATGCCTAGGGCTGTATATAAATTAAAAATACATTGTTTGGCATAAAGAAAATTGCATAGCCTACTGGTAGAAATACACATCAATTACTAAATTATATACCTCTTGGGAAAAGAGCCAGCAGAATGTTTTCTGGAGTCTGCAGGCAAACTTGATCTTGGTACTGCCATTGCTGTGAAGGTGCATCTGAGTCAGTTTTGAAGATGATTTACTGTACTTTCTTCAGCTAATATAATCCTTTAATATATACCAGAACAATATAAAGCAATTCTCAAGTGTCTATATATTAGGAAGAAGTGGTTTGTGGAGGAGGAAGGTTTCTGTAAGATTTAATATAAAACAAAATTTTAAATCATCTTTGATTTTTATATAAAGTGAACAGAATATCTTAAAATGATGGAAATGTAACCTAAGATGATGTGAGCAAATGGTAGTGTGAAAAAGAATGAGAGGTTTATAGTCTACTGACTAAGAAATTTGAGAAAACTTATTTTTAAAAGATACAGAAAAATTAAAGAAGTAATAGTGGGCAGTGAGGATGTAGGCTGGCAACAATATCAAATACAATTCAAGGAATTGAAAAACAAGAGAGTATTCAGCATTTACAAAAAGAAATTCTAAATTTCATCACATAAGATAAATTTTGTAATATAAAATGCCCGTAAAAACACAAGAGAATCTAATTTTTTGAGTTTTTATTTTGTTTTGTTTTGTTTTTTAACAATCAGGAGAATTTTAGAGGACCTAAATTTAGAATTTTCCAATCTGTGTCATCAAAATACATTTTATTAAAAGATACTCATTTTGCAAAAAATGGATGATCAGACACATTTGCAGAAACCATGTTAAATGAAAGGAGGTCCTTTGGTATATAAATTCTCAGAAGCAGACATAATATGTAGCTTCATATTTTTGAGATCTCAGTTCCCAAGTCTTATTATAGTTTTGTTAGGAGAATATAGAATTAAAGCAGTTCTACAGAATACTAATCAAGGAAATAATTCTTACAGAAAACCTAAAAGCTTATTAAAATTCATAACCTAAATATTGCTGGTATTGTTAGGTCAGGCACCCATGAATAAGTCACCTTACAACATCATGCTTTATTCTTTGTTTTAAAATTAAAATATAGCATGCTATTCTTTGGAGTAGGTTTCTTCTAATATGAGACAAAAATAATGTGTCTTTCAATTCCTAAATCACTAGTATTAATATCAATTGTTATTTCAATCCATAAATCTAGGACATTTTGTGTGTATGCAAAAAGTATTTAAACCTTCTCCAAAGGCATGCTGAAAAACAGTAAATGAGAATAATTAGATTCATTATTTTCCCACATGATTTATTTAAGAGCAAGTGAAACTATCTGTTCATACATAACATAAGCCAAATGTTACTGGAAGACCTTTGTCTTCCAAGCATGCATCCAAGTCCTGACCTCTCACACTTCTGACTGTAGTCTTATTTTAGAAATAGGTTCTCCCAGCAGATGTTATCATGTTTAATAAGCCGGAGGTATTATCTGATGTCTGGTGATCTTACAAGAAGAGGAAAACCCAGACACAGGTACACACTAAAACAGCACCATGTGAAGATACTGATGCAGTTTTGCAAAGACAGAGGCAGAGCTATTTCAATGCCTCGCCCTAAACCGCTCACATTGGTGTGAAGGTGCTTGGTCTTGGTGCTGCCATTGGTGTGAAGGTACAGAGTCAGCATCAGATCAATGCAACTCTTGGAAGGTAGCGAGTGGGAGATCTCTGTTACCAATGCTGTATGTTGCTTACTCTTTGACATAAAGTGCTGGGTTGTTTGTTTGTTTGTTTGTTTATCATTAATATGTGCCTGGAAACTGGTAGGTCATCTTCAGGACCTACATGTCTATGAACTATTGTCTACTAGGACATGAAGGCAATACTGGATAAAAGCAGGGTTCAAATGTTTCAGGAAGAGGCTATAAGAACAGGTATCATTGGTAGTATTATGAAGAAGTTTAAGCCTTCATTATAATCCACATAAGATCTTCCATCCGTGGCATTCAAGAGTAAGGTCAGGGTCTAATGCTGCAGTATAATGGGTTAAGCTGCCAACTGCGATCCAGCTCTCTGCTAATGACCTGAGGAAACAAGTGGAAGATGGCCCAAGTATGTAAGCTCCTGCTACCCAAGGAGAAGACCTGACTGAGGCCCCTTCCTCCTGGATTCTGCCCAATCCACTCCCAGCCACTGTACCCATCTAGCAAGTGAACCAGTCTCTGTCTCTAATCTCTGTAAGTTTGAATGTCCAATAAATGCATCTCTTTTTGCAACTTAGATAAAGGAAGCCTATGGCAACATGAAGAGTAGTTAGTAACCTTACTACTTAAATTGATGAGACTATAACTGAAATCAGTGACATAAACATTAAGTAAATACAAATGAAATACAAAAAACATACTTTAAAAGTTTCTTAGAAGATATAAAGATCAATTAAAGTTACATTTTAAAGCTAACAATAATTAGTAAGAAATCAATAAAAGGAAATAAAAGTGAAGATATTTATTTCCGTTTCTATATAATAAACACTTTAATGATGGGTGCAATGCAGTCCCACCTAGGGATGTGAGGACAGAAATCGGGGAGTGGGCTGGCAGCCAGCATATGAAATCAGAGATTACATGTTGGAAGTTCTTGTTTTCTAGGATCCCAGTACAGTGCAGTTGAATAAAGACATGAATACAGGGGACATGTGTTCTGGTAGAGGGGAAATTCCTGAGTTCAAACACATAAGCTAAATGATGTTCAAGGCGACATGACTGGGCGATGATTTCACACTTACTAAGGGCATCTACAACAACCCCCACCCCAGAAATCATCACTTGGATCCACTGGATTTCTCCAGAACAAAATATCATATATACTTTTATGAACTCAGAGTTAGTAAAATAAATATAACACGACCTGCATTAATGACAAATATCAACATAAAAGGAAACAAATTAGTCCTTATTGATGTGAATGAAACAACTATCACTATAGTTGAAAGCATTATTATTTTATAGTTGAAAGCATTATTTTTCTTGTTTTAATAAAATGTATAACATTTTAATTTTAATAATAATTAACAACTTGTCTAAATTGATACTTCCATAAAGTTAACTCATGGAATCTTAAGGTTTTTATAACAATGAAACATTTTTTTAAAGATTTATTTTTATTTTTATCGTAATGTCAGATATACAGAGAGGAAGATCTTCCGTCCGATGATTCACTCCCTAAATGACCTCAACAGCTGGTACTGTGCCGATCTGAAGCCAGGAGCCAGGAAAGTTTTCCAGGTCTCCCACATAGGTGCAGGGTCCTAAGACCATGGACCGTCCTTCACTGCTTCCCCAGACCACAAGTAGGGAACTAGATAGGAACTGGGGCTTCCGGGATTAGAACCTGCGCCCATATGGGATCCTGGTGCTTTAGTGGCTAGTTCACCGCACCGTGCCCAACAATGAAACATTTCAGAAACAATTACACATTAGTTTATAAAGTCACTTTAAGCAATTCCAAAAACTATTTTGATTATATTCTTTGTTCATGCAATAAAACAAATTAAGGTGCATCTTATGAATTAATACTTGCATTTGTAAATAAGCAGCATTCAAAAGAATAAAACAATGGCAGACAAAAAGGAAAAAATTATGAAAGTCAATAACAAAAAATACTGTTTTCTTAAATGAGTCTTAGCTAACTGAAAAAGAAAATGATCACATAGCACCCATTCTACCAGAATGCTAAATAACTTAGAAAACTTACAAAATGCCTTACAAAGCTAGAAGAGACAAATAATATATTTAATTGCACCTAAAACTATATTCAAATATAACCACAGTACTATGTCACTTTGTGTGTACATGTGTATGATTAAAATGTTATTTTTAAGAGATTTATTTATTTTTATGGGAAAGGCAGATATACAGAGAGGAGGATCTTCCATCCGATGGTTCACTTCCCAAGTGGCTGCAAAGGCTGGAGCTGAGCCAATCCAAAGCCAGAAGCTTCTTCCAGGTCTCCCACATGGGTGCAGGGTCCTAAAGCCTTGGGCCATTCTCAAATGCTTTCCCAGGCCACAAGCAGGGAGCTGGATGGGAAGCAGGGCAGCTGGGATTAGAACTGGCACCCATATGGGATCCTGGTGCATTCAAGTCGAGGTCTTTAACTGCTATGCTATCACGCAGGGCCCTAAAATATGTCATTTTTAAAGTTTACTTATTGAGGCCAGTGCTGTGGACACAGGTTAAGTTACTACTTATGAGGTCCGCCATACCATATGAGTTTAAAGTACAAGTTCTGAAGGTTGAATTTCTAATCCGCTACTCTTTCAATGTTCCCAGGAGGGCAAAGGAAGCTGACCAAGTACTTGAGCAGCTGTCAGCAAAGTAAGAAGAAACAGTGATGGAGTTCCAGGCTCATAGCTTATGCCCAGTAGTCCCGGATGTTATGGCAATTGGGAGAAAGAATCAGTGGATTAAACATCTCTGTCATTTTGTCTCTCTCTCTCATCTCTCTGTTTTTTTTTCTGCGTGTGTTTCTTGCTTTCTCTCTAAAGTCTGCTTTAAAAAATTAATTAAAACAAAGAATGTTATAAATATTTAGGGGAAAGAAGAAAAGGAATAGAGATTATCATCAAAAGCAAGTCTACTACTATAAAGGCAATTTCTCTAGTTCATGTAAAAAACTTACTATAAAATTGCTATAAACAAAACCTAGCAGAATTTGCAGGTTAAAAAAAAACAAGAAAGAAAAGAAGATAAGAAACCTGCAAACATAATCCAGTGTGACTATGACTTTAATGTTGGAAATTACAGCTCTTGCATAGTGGCACTAGATTCACTTACATACTAAATGTCATTGGTGCAATGGTGTAATTTCCCTAAAAGAAAATCCCTAGATATTCTTGCAAATATTATGACTATAATATTTCCCAGATAAAGGTTTTAAGATAAAATACAACTAGCTTTGGACTGCAGGTAATGGGTGATAATAAGGGGTAACAGGTTAACAGGTGATTATACAATAATAAAGCAACAGCAGTGGATAAATTTCACAATTGCTGCATCAAAATCTCAAGAATGCAAATAGCAAGACGTAATACAACCTTCTATTATGACTTTTGGATTTTAAAGATGTGCTAATATTTGTTCTAGCAAATTCATCCATCACTGTGGTACAGCATGCTCATAGTCGAGAGGATACGTAAATTGTATAGACAGGGAACTCTACTTTCTGCTCAATGTTGCCATTGATCAAAGACTGTTGTAAAATAATACAGTCTACTAACAACACACACACAAACCAGGACAGAAATGTAGAACAGAAATGAGAGGGAATGTATAGAAATATCTGGCAGTATTAAATATGTAAAAATACATTCATGCTCTGGAATGTCATGCAGTATTACAATAAACAAAATTAAATAATACTTCATTGTTAATGTTTAGATATGTACACTGGAGATATTTCACCCAAATTTGTATATGGTTATCACACATGCTGCTTGGGTAATATAGGTGAATGTATTAAATTACCTTTAGTTTCAGCCTCCTGATACATATAATAAGGATAAAAATCCACCTTTTATAATTACCAGAAAAGAACATTAGTAAATGTATGCACGGAAAAAGAAAAATGTTTGGCAACTATTCAAGCAGTGAGAAATATAAGCCTACATTATCACTATGCTAAATTGACCTTGTGGTTACACTACCATCTTCCATAAAAGATCTCATAAATAAATATTCTCATAGAAATATGGGCCACATAATACCTTAAGTGCAGAGTTCCATTTGAAAAACATTACAATGAACATTATAAAAACAAGCAAGAAATCTATGTGGTATAAATAGATTTCAACTATTGTATGCAATTTGTAATGTCATAAAAGGTAGAATCAAATTATTTACACTGAGACCAAGATTCAAGAATTGAAGAGAAAAGCATAAGGATCTTTTTGTGAGATTATTGTACTAATCAATTACTAACAAAAGAGAATAACATCATCCCATCCATGTGGTTAGTATGCAATCAATTTAGCCTACTCTCATGAACATATGTTAAACCTTTAAGAAAAGTTGCATTGTGCAGACAATAATCTAGGCAAGAGATAAATCACTCAAAAACATACAAATCCTTGGAAAACATTTCCATATTGAATGATGTTGTAAAGTATGTGTACATTTGTCAAGAGTTCTGTCTTTAAAAATGAGGCAAAATTTTTAAAGATACAGTGCTCCATAAAGAAAAACAAATTTCTACATGCAAATGTTATACATTAATTAAAAATAATGTCCCCTCTCTTTATTTACATCCTATGTTAGGTACTTTTTGTGTGTTTGCTTTTTAAAGCAATGCACAGCCCATAAAGGTATCATTGCATTTCCAAAAGACAAAATTTCAGCTAAAACAATGTAAATAAATAAGGGTGTAGCTAATAGGGAATTTCAGGAGCCACAGTGGTGGCCTAGTGAGTTAAGCTAATGACTAACACAGGCATTCCAAATGGGTAACAGTTTGAATCCCAGCTGCTTCACTTTCAATCCAGCTTTCTGGGAAAGCAGCAGAAGACAACTCGAGTGCTTAGGTCACGACATCCATATAGGAAATGCAGAGAGAGTTCTAGGTTTCTCAGTTTAGAACTGTCAGGGTCTAGCCATTGCAGACATTTGGGGAGAGTATGGAAAGTCTCTCTCTCTCTCTCTTTTTCTACCTTTTCAATAAATAAAAAAAAACATGACCCAATAATTATTGTTTGTATTATTCTGTGAATAATTATTCTTTTTATAGGAGAGGTTATCCTGTCCTTCACATTGACATATATGTTTCTTTTTTTCCTATTTGCTGACAGTAATATTTCAGCATGTGGTGTTAAATCACACAGTGATCTTCAAAACTTGAATTTATCACTCTAATATTGTGCTCATTTTCTTAGAATGGTTAACTGAGTGTATTATCTATGTTTATTTCTTCTTTATTTTGTGTTAATTCGCTCCGCCATCACTGGGTTCATTATTGACATTTCCTTTGCTAAGCTCTCCCTCTAATTCAGCATTAAATTTTTACATTCCCAGTGGAGCTTATTGCTGTTCTTAGCTGAATTGCTTTAGTGAAATTATAGAATATAAGTTGCATTGTATATATTTAAATGTGACAATGATATAAGGTATTCAGAGCCTTATTTGGAGATAAAATGGTAATGCTCAATGAGAAATGAGTTATGTCAATACAATGCAAATAGAAATTGCATTAAAAAGAGAAATTGTAATTTACTCATTTAATAAACATTTCCTGAGGTTTATTCTGTGAAAGAAATATGATAATTGCAAAAAAAATATGATTGGTTAGGTATAATAGGCATCATAAAAGCAAAGCATACAAATGTTTAAATAAAAATGTGCTGAGCACTCCAAGGAAGTGGAGTTCACTTAAAAGTATATTGCAGAATAGCCTGACTCAGTGTTGAGAAATACTTCTCAGGAGAAAAATATAGTTAGGGGAAATGGTCTCAATTGTAAACACTATAAATGCAGAGGTTAAAGTCCTAACCTCTAGTACCTCAGAACACAGATATATCTGGAGAAACAACCTCTACAGAAATTAAGTTTAAATGATGTCAATCATATGAAAGTGCCCTAATCAAATCCAAGTATGGTCCTTAACGAAATGAGGACATCTGGATTCACCAAGAGAAAACAAGGGTAAGTACATAGGAACATAAGATTGCATGAAAACAAAGGAGGCCATCCTAAAGGATGGGGAGACAATCCTCTGAGTGATCCCAAATTGCTAACATTTTGGCTTGCATGTCTAACATCCATAACCTGGAGAAATTCTTCACATAAACCACCCACTAGGCATGGAATTGAATTGCAACATCCCTAGCAAACTAATGTTAACATGCTTACACTAGGTTTACAACAAACATTTTAATTACTCAATTAATTCATGATCATGTAAGTTGCATGCAAAATGCATGCTCCTTGCTGATATGGTAACTCTATATCCTCAATGCAGACCAAGCAGAAGAGAATGCCTACTGTGCAGTCTCCTATCTATTTCAGCAGGCACTGAAAGGTCACATGCTTATTAATAGGTGAACAGTGAGTACTGGAACACTGCATAGAGTAATTGATGGATCTAGGTTTATTAAGGAAGAGATTCCTTGTAGAATTCCTTGAGATGAATGTAAATAAAAGGAAGGAGGTGCAAAAGTTAACCAACCTTCAAAATTAAAGTCTGTCATTCTTGAAAATTGTCTCAAGATCTCTTGAGGGGCATGCATATGCAACTTAATCCCATATTTTTGGCTCTGATCCCCTTCATTTGTACATATTCATAATTATAGCACTGGGGAAGACATCACAAGAGGAAATCCTGATTGACTGTAGCATGAACAGCATTCACTCCCAAAGCCATATTTAGCAATGTTGACTTGTCTGCCCTGTCATTTCCTTCAGTGCTGCTTGCTATAAGCTTATTTGATTTACACATTTTTAATAGCTCATCAGGCACAATTGTCACTGAACATTGCCTGAAATTAAAATAACAGTAATTAGATATTAGGCAAAGTCTTAAATATATGCATTTCTTTCACACACAGATGATGATGTTTTTGACCTCAAAAGTCCATGTTGCTTCATGCAAAATACAAGGTAAATAAATATACAGGTAAACATCTATATACATATATTCTCATAGATGAACTGTATAACAGAGACTAGCATATTGGGAAGTGAAGATTCAGTGCAGTATGTATCTCTACTCCTGAACAAAAACTGGACTCCCACTGAAACTCTTAAATACATCTTGACAATAGGATACCAGACTTTCTACCATTGTCCTGTGCCTACAATGCCATGACACACTTAAAAAGCAGAATGTTGGATTTCTGACTATTGCTAAAGGACTCTGTACTATTTTAATAAAACGGAAGCACACATTGAGGGGGTTTATGGGAGTACAAGAGGGAATCCCTGTGTCTATGGAACCATATATGAACATTTAAAATTTTTTATATTATAAAATCCAGGTTGAAATGTCTGCTTTTTAAAATATAGGAAAGAATAACTGAAGTGAATGACATTAAGAAAGAAAACAATAACAATAGTAAAAAGCAGTTTATAAATAAATACTTCTATAATTATCTGATGTTAACGCATCTCTGCTTTACCTAGGACTTCAAAACAGTAAAAATCAAATCAGGGTGCCTTCTCCATCAACATAACTGACTTTAAACTGACTTTTAAAAGACACTGCCCACTTAAATTTTTATGTTATAATCATTTATTTTCTTTTTTCAGTGTTCACCAGATCACTTTTAACGCATGTATTGTATTTTGAGGCAAGCATTTTCCTTTTCCATTAAGAATATTTGGTAAGTTTTGGAATCAAGTGAGCTCACTATCAGTGACAATAGACAACTTAAGTTCTTTAGTGATTTCAAGCATAAAGCATGATATATCTTCAATTCATAGCCTAGTCACATGGAAGATATTCTTCTGATGCTTTCCTATTCAAACCTTGCCATTTTTTCTTGTTACAGGATAATGGTCTGCTTCCACATCTGCTTGCAATCCCAGTCTTACTGCACCTGCAATGTGATTTGTAACCACCAATGGAAAGCTCCCATCTCTTCTCTAAGAGATGGGACAATTGGAACATCTATTTCCTAGCTCCATTCTGCTTCTTAAAGTATTTAGATTCCTTGATTTATTCAGGACATTCGTTGTAAACTGCTGTCTTCTCTCACTTTCTTATATATTTTAATCAAGGAAAATGAGTGACTTCTCATGTTCTCAATTTTTGAAATGTAGACAAAGGCTGGTGGAGTGGAGAGAGTCACATTCCAGAGCAATGAAGAGATACAGTGGCACTTAGCCTGAGAGGACAGGATCCCTGATCCTCAGGGCATGCCTGAAACCACAGCTAGTAGGAAATTCTGTCTACACACTCTGATGCTGCCTACATTTATCTGCCACTTATCAGGTTTAATTTACAAGTGTAAAACAGTCAAAGAGATTAATGATAATAATTTACTGTAGATCTTAGCAACCTCAGCATACTTTTTTCCCTCTTAAGATGAGAACATCCACCTTCCATTTACTGCAAGTACTCTTTGGCTCCTGTTTTGCATATTCAAATTGCCAGCACCACTATGCTTTTACTTTGGTATCAACATTAAGTAAAACAGAAAAAGAAAAAAACCTGCTGCTTGATCACCTGTGCTGGGACACTGCCTGGACGCCACCAAAGTGACTGCAGGGCTGCTGGAATGACAGCAGGGACACAATCTGGACAAAGGGGCAATGCATGTGTTTGAGGGGATGCAGTGGAGTGATGCAAGGTTTCATCACGTTACTCATATGGGTGTGTGATTTGAAACTAATGAATTGTTTATATCGGGAATTTTCAAATACTTTTACATAAAATTTTCAAATAATAGTCATGCCCCAGTTGATCACAGAAAATAAAACTTATGGATAAGAGAGGACTACTATACCAGATCACCACTTTCCACTCAAGCATTTCTATGATACTCATTCCACTAGTGGAGCCTAACTCTAATTACTAATTCTAAGGAAATTTAAAGGGTACTGAAAATTCAAAGTAAAGTACTCTGCATTCTCACCTCAATCATGCATTATTTAATCAGATAAGCAGGCATGTGAAATACTGAAGGTAAAGAGATTCCCTGTGGTGTAATGAGTTAGTCAAAAAGTAAATGTTCTAAGGTGAAATCAAGAAAGCTGTATGTTTAGGCTGTCGAGGAGGCAAGCAGTGCAGCCCAGGGAAGCTGCAGTTAACTCAGCCACAATTGAAAAACCGCCAGAACAACTTCTGTGCTCTTCTCAGTCACTGGCATGAAACTGGTGTATGTACCAACATGGAAACAAGGCACTGTGCCTTAAACAGTTATCTACGACAATGGCATATCTTACCAGGGTGCCAGTTCATGTTTTCTGCTACTTTGAATTGGTCCAACATTTTACCAATACTTTGAAAGGCAATGGAAGATGCACTGCATATGTGGACCCCTGCTGCCAACACGGGAAACCCAAACAGTGATGGTGCTCTTGGATCTCAGCTTCTACCTTGCCCAGACGGGGCCATTGTCATCAACTGGTGGAATCTGTGAAATTGGTGAGGTTGGCACAGTGGTATACATATTGATCTTCCATCTGCAGTGTTGGCATCCATATGCATGCCGGTTTGTGTCTTGATTGTTCCACTTTTATCTCCCTGCTTATGAACTGTAAAAGCCCTGGAGGATGGTTGAAATCCTTGGGCCTCCTGCACCCATGTTGGAGACCCACCGGAAGCTCTTGGATACTGGCTTTGAATTGCTTCATTTCCAGCTGTTACAAGCATTTGGAGAGTGAACCAGTGGGTGGAAGATTCTCTTTCTCTCTCTCTTTCTCTCTCTTCCCTTTTTTCCTCTTCATCTCTCTGTATGTCTGCCTTTTATATAAAAGTGAACAATTATTTTTAAAAAGGTGCTTGATTTAATCAATTTAAGCAATTTAGGATTTAATCAATTTAGACTATAGGTAAACATACCTATATTTATATAGTTTAGCATTACCAGTGAAGGCCAATTCAAGTGTAATACTTTTTCAATTTGTTACACAGAAGTAGAAGAACAAACAGTAAACATATGAACAGGTTAAATTTTTCTATGTTCTATAAGTCTTTACTTCTCACAAACATGAATTGACATCGACAAACAACTAAATTTTAAGACTATAAGTGCAAGAATCAGATGGATCCATACTTAGTACCAAGGATATCTTCCCTTGAATTAAAAACAAAAAAGTTTCTCCACGTGAGGGAAAAAAAAAAGGCAGGTGACAGTAAACACTCCTTCCTTCTCTTTACTATTAATTGGATCCTTTCCTGGCTTCAGAAGCATAGAAAGAAGTGAACTAGAACTAACTGCTGTAAAAGGACCACAGTACGTTGCATGAGCTGTTGATGTTCAAACACAGTAGTATCCTTTCCTGACAGTTATGAACTCCACAAAACCTTTTGTGTAATTTTAGTAATATGCTTGAGGTGCACCGTGCTCTTTATATAACCAACATGATGTGACTCTGAGCAGTAAGCAAACACTAATGAGTTCAGGGGACAGATTAAGGCTATGTAACAAATGTGTAGTGTTGAGTAAATACAGCAGCCTGGCTTCAACTCAAACCCTAACTGCAATGGGCTCTTGCACACAAACTGTCTTGGACAGCGCCCATGTCATGATCACAGCTCACAAAGAAAAAAAAAAAAAAAACTTTTGGCAGCAAAGTAGTCATAATATGGAAGCAAGGCAGCCTATAGCCGTGTAGTCCTAACTACATTAATACATGGTTCTCATTACAGCACTGTTCTCGATACACTCTACATGAAGTCTCACATCAAAGGACTTCCCCAGTTACTGTTAAATTTAGAGATTTGACACAGGTGAGTTTTACTTATTCGAGCCAGCATTGTGATGTCAGGGTGAGGAGAATCATAGCATATACACTGCTCAACTTAATCAAAGGTTATTTCGGTCTCAGTGTACTACATCTTACATCTAGGAACTCCTCACACAAACTCTCCCTTCAGGAATGGTTTAGCATTGCCATTACAATCATAAATTTGCAGATGCCACGCCATGAGTTTTTAATGGATCTCATCAAGAAATAATTTAAATAGATTACGAAAATAAAAAGAAATTTCCCACTGCAGTTTGTACATATTACTGATATGCCATTTTGAGCAATGTTTTTCAGTTTTCCACACATCCTTAAATCTTAGAATAACACATCCTTCAAATAAACCTTACAATTAAATAGCATGTTGAATTTTGCTGACAATTTTGAGTTCCATTAAACATAAAAATCCTACCTGACATTTATTTCTATGTGCAGATTGTGTGCTCACACGTCTTATATTAATTTTATTTATGAATGATTTCATTGGGCCCTAGAAGGAAGTGTTCCTATTTCCTGTCTGAGAGTTTTGTATCTACAACTCTTGAGATGGGATCCATAGCCCACATTTGTGTCACTTATGTAAAGGAAAAATGATTGTCTTTATAATTTTGGTACTTTATGAACACGTTATAACAAATGCCAGCAAATTAGGACATGATCTATTCTCGTCTGGTGTTTATTGTAGTTTGTATCCACTGAGATCAAGCGTTACACTAAACTACTTCAGGTAATAGTATTTTTTTTTCAGGTAATACCATTTAAGACAAAGAAACTGTGAAATATATTATTTTCCTTGGTAACTAAATACTTAAGCTAAAGAATAGAAAATAGCGGTTGACATCCCAAATTGATGCCAAATTGAGTCCCAGCTGTAGCAGTTCAGGTCCAGTTCCATGAGTGTGGAACTGTAAATGGGAAAGCAGGGGAAGATGGACCATGTCCTTGGGCCCCTGCCACACATGTGCAATAACTAGAAGACGCTCTTGGGTCCTGACTCTGGCCTGACACATCCTTGACTGTTATGGCCTTTCAGGAAGTGAACCAGTAGATGGAAGATCTCTCTCTCTCTCTCTCTCTCTTTCTCATTCTCTCCTTTTCTAACTCTGCCTTCCAAATAAGTACAAAAATAAATAAATATTTAAAGCAACTTGCTCAAGATAACATGAGTCTTTAGCATGGAAACAGATTCAAAATCAGGCAGTTTGGCTTACATGATCCTCCATCAAAATGCCTCCACCTTTGAAAAAAAAAAAGTAATCTTTCCCACCTAAAAATATTCACATAAACTGCTGGTGACACAGTATTTGGGAGGAGTAGAGTTCTTTCTAAAGCACTATTATCGAAATATGAAAATGCATATATATGTAAAAAAATATATGTCATTATATTATTATGTTAGATATTCTTTTATATATAAAATAAAAAACAATAACAATTGTAGAAGCCATTTGTTGAAAAATGTGAGATGCATAAAAAATAAGACTTTGGAAATTTTTAAAAATATTACCCAAGCTTATAATATATAGGAACAATGGAATTGCCCCTATTCATTTTATTTGTTATAGTGCTGGTGATACATCTAATTTTAGAACATTTTACATGGAAAAGTAAGCATTGTAAAAAATCAGTAAGGACACCAAGGCATACAACATGAAATACAACCACACAGCCGATTCTTCCTACGTTCAAACCCAAGTAATGCTCTACTCCTGCTGAAACATTATCTCATTGCCATCTTTGCTAAAGGAGAATTAAACGGTAATAAAGTGACAGTTAAGCAGAGGTAAGAGCCAAATTTTATGTCAGTATCAATATTTCAATGAATACAGTTATGTACCTATTCTATTTTGTCAAATAGAATCATAAGCTACTACAAGTTTAATTATCTGTGATTATTTGAAAATGTAATATAAATGAGTAAAATGGACATCTGACTACTTTTCATATTGAATGTCTATATTTCTGTTGACTATGGTCACTTTACTTATTGAACCTTTTATGTACTGATTCATTCATCCTTTGGTTATAATGTAAATTTAAGATTATATCAGAATTAAAAAGATAAAATTACATTAAAATAAAATGAAATATGAATTAGTAAATCAGTGGTATCACTAGTTGTTTAAGAGCCAACCACATGAATTCTCTGATCGGCAGATAATTTTATTGAAGCATTATTTCAGCTGAATTACAGGAAAATATCTAATATTTTTGTACACATTTTGAGATTAATTTCAATGCCAAGTTTGCTGAATTAAATGCATATATTCCAAAAAAAAAACCCGGAACCAATTTTTGAGTATATGCCGACTAAAATCTTTCAGGAATTAAATGCTTCTCTTCTGACTGTAATGCTTACTGTAGTTTGCTACACACAAATAGGATCATTTCTGGATTTGATTAAATGCTCACTAGCTGAGTAATCTTGGCAGTGATTCAACTTTTTAAGCTTAACTTCCTTACCAGAAAAAAAAAAACACGTAAAAATATTCTGGCATGATTCACAGCATTATTTTATACTTCAAACTAATGAAACATTCTTGGTGAAAAATAAAGCAAATCACACGAATAACAATATTTTATCACTTTGTGAACATACATGTTACTATATTTAAAACAAATAAACATATATTATTTCAAAGTTGCTCAGATTTCTAATACTTGTCATTAGAAATGTTGCCTTAACAGATTCTCTTTTTCACAACTTAATACTTTATTTGTAATTTTTGAGATAATATTTTAAACTTAAAATACAAAGGCTTAATACTCCACTAAATAAAGAATTAAATATGGAAAAGTAAAAAGATCTTATTCCAACAAAATAAGTCATGATTACTAACAGTATGGATTCCAACCTTTCTAAAAACATTCACATTTTATGATTACTAGTTGATTGATACCACTATTGTTTTCTCCTGTGTATTTCAAACAATATTTCTGAGAAGACAGAAAGAATATGCTGTTATTGCGAATTCGTTTACCACTGAAGACCAAGTCACTTTGTCACTCAGTGAAATCACAGAAACAAATCAAAAGTGATAGGCAATTTTGTAAAAGCAACTAGTTCATAAATAAATTTTTGCATATGTTGATACATTTATACAATTCACATTAAAAACAACATAAAATGCAAAACAATGCAAAATGCTCATTGAAACTAGTAAGTTTTCTAAGGGCAACATGGTAATATAAAGAAAAACAAACTCGCACTTACACAAACCTAACAGTGCTAGCAAGAACATAAGCAAGGTTGCTGTAGGCTACGGAGTGTAACTAAAAAAAGTCACCAAAGACAAATATGTTTTCCCTGATTTGTGACAAAAAATACAGAGTGCCAAAAAATGAAATCTATATGAGACAGACATTTTCAGAATCAATTATTGTTCACAGCCTTTGCTATATCCTTGAGACACTGTTGGATTTTTTTACTTCTTAATTGTTGACTTTTTTACTTAATGGTGTGTTAATCCTATGATGCAAAATAACTGAAAGTATGAAATGATTAAAATAAAATAAAATAAAAGACCGTGGGTAGGGAAGTGGAAAGAAAGAAGTGTATGTTTGGAAGTATCATGATACTCCAATGATTCTATTGTTAAGTATGTGAACTTTGTCCACTTTATACAGGTAAATAGGTTAAAATATAAAACAATAACAATAATAAAGAAAACCTGGAGAATCAGCCTGAGTTCCATCAGAAAGTGCGAGCTCACATATGAATCTTCTGCATTAGGTAGTCACTCTGTGTTAATCAGCTGTTCAATCTGCTTCCATTTCAAGAAAACAAAACACTCTGACCAAAATGATCCCTTATGGCATTGCCTCAGAGTAATTTCTCTCAAACTTGAGCTCACAGTTTCATTTATTAATTAACTACAAACAGAATTCATATACAGGACCTATCATGGAACTACATTTGTAAATGGATAAAGAGTAAACGTGCAGAAAAACATATGGTAACAAGAATCTTTTTAAGACTTCTTATAGAAGAATTAAGCAGAACTTTTGGAAATAAAAAATGAAAAACATAACAGACAAATAGTATGGCATGCCCAGGAGAAAAAATAATTAATGAACTAGGAGACTAATTAAATGCAACATGGACAAGGAAATTCAAGATCCCAGAAAATCCCAGAAATATATCCTTACATCCTTTTCCTCTTATTCCCTTCTTTCCATTTCCCGTCCTTCCTCTGTGTAATTTCACATCCCATAGGATCTTACTAGAGTTCTTGATTCGAAATCTTTCCACGAATCCATAGCCAGAATACACTTTGATCACCCCCATTAACTACTGAATTACAGTCTATATCTAATCGGGGTTTTGTGTTACCTCTAAAATGGATACCTGCAACCATCCCTGTAATTATTTCATTTCATACAGACTAAGGAGGTGGTAATCCCTCTCTTTGGTCTCCTAACTGCGCATCAGTCTATCTGATAATCCATGTGATTTCCAGAACTGAGCAACCGTCTGTCACCTCATCTGCCTCACCAAAGTGCAGCACAACCATTTCTTACCCGGAGCCTGGAGACTCCTTTTCTCTACCTCCAACTTCATTTTCCTCTTCCTCTCCATTCTCTAAGATGGCCAAAGCAATCTTCTCAAATGTGCAATATACATACTTCTCTGGCAAAATTGCTCTCCATTCCCTCAGGGTAACCTCTCAACCCCCCACAGTTCATCACAAAATCTTAAATACTCAGAAAACTCCTACTGTTTCCCCTGACTGAGCCTGACAAGCTTGATCCTGATTTCACGCGTAAAGCATGGCATGTCCCTATCAGCTGCTACTTTTCTAACCAACCTTCTTCAAGAAGTGCATTCCAGCTTCCTTACCGAAAACATTCCTGGAACTTCCAATTCCTTTTACATCTGCTCTACTCCATATTTTCTTTATTTTTAATACCATAGTATTTACAATTTTCTAACACAATGTATAACTTTAAAAATATTTTTGAGAGGCCAGTTGAAAGCAGTTAGCACCATTTGATTCCATTTGCAGGGGTTGGACTAGGATCACAGATGCGAATCAGATAAATCAACACTGCTGGTGTGGGTGATTAAGCCAAGTGACCTGCACCATCTACTATGCCTCCTGTGTCTGCATTGTTTGTAAGCTGGAGTCAAGAGTAAGAGCCAGGTATCAAACCCATGTACTCTGTCCCTTCAAATCTTTTTAATGTTTGTTTTGGATAGGCAGATTTTAGCAGCCATAATATAAGCTTTACAATGTTTGAGATACTTGTCTTTTAGTGTTGTTGGAATTAACTTAAAATAATACCTGAGAGAGTAAGAGTTCAACAAATGTATTCTGAATAAATAAATGAAGTACTGTCTGCTATGTTCCCTAGAGAAATTCTTACTCAGATGTAGCATTAATAATAGCAATTTCACTTGTTAGAGCAAACGCCACGACTTGACAAACCAATTCACTTTCAGAGCAGGTGCTACCCAGAGGCACTCGTTCTTCTGTTGGTATTTCACCTTCTGTCACATACTATTATTGATTTCAATGACAAGCTTTCTGTTCTTTTTAAAGATCTGCATTTATTCTCTTCAAATTAGCTGTCCGACTAAAGTCTATTTAATTAAACCTGTTAAATCTAGTGCAAAAGATGGGAACTTCTTGCATTCTCACTAAGATTGTATAAATACGATCTATTTTGAACCTAATGAAAAAAATCTCCAATATCATGAGAGTGTGCAATAATGATTGGTAATACCACCAGCTCGCAACATTTTAAAATTAAAATCGTATATCTAATTAATAGTGAGTTTTGAGTGGAATAAAAAAAATCCAAATTCCAGAGATAGGAAAAATTGTAGTACAGTGAATAGATTCACTTTGTTCATATAATTTTTTAAGCTTCTTACATCCTTCAAGTGCCCTCATATTTTTAAAGATTTATTTATTTTTATTGCAAAGGCAGATCTAAGAGACGAAAGACAGAAAGATCTTCTATACACTGATTTACCCCAAAGTGGCCACAATGGCCAGAGCTGAGCTGATACAAAGCCAGGAACCAGGAGCCTCTTCCAAATCTCCCTCATGGGTTCAGGGTCCCAAGGATTTGGTCTGTCCTCCACTGCTTCCCCAGGCCACAAGCAGGGGGCTGGAGGGGAGGTGAAGCAGCTGGGACATAACAAGGCAACTATATGATATATTGGCACATGCAAGGTGAGGACTTTGGCCATTAGGCTATGGCACCTGGTCCACACACATTACTTTCAGTGATTCTTCATTTGCTTATTTAAGTATCTAGCAATTTGTGTTAATTTATTGCCATTATGGCATTTTTCATTTTACCCTAAACTCATATATCCTAGCCCTATCATTTTCAAAACAAGAAATGTCTCTATGGTCAAGTATTGAAGTGTCAATTTGCAATTTACAGTGTTAGAAACAGTCTTTTTAAAAAAAGCTAAGAAGCACAAAAGGTATTCAAAAATCTGTATTAAATGCTGTTTTCATCTTTTACTTTGGAGGTTGGCAGCAGTTTTTTTTAAAAATCAGAAAGAGGATTAAATGAAACATGAAAAAAAAATGAACTGTAAAACCTCAGAAACACATATCCTGAAAATAACAAAACACCAGGAATATCTCTTTTGTGACATAGTTTCTTCATCTGATCAAAGAAGCAGGAAAGATCAATTCTTCCGGGTTACCTTTAAATATAGTCTGTGAAAATGTTATTTTTGGTTATCACACTGATTTAGAACTAAAGCTAATGTCTTCTATACTTTCATACATCTTAGCAAAAAAAGTGATAATTTTTATAAGCCAATATAAAAATCAATACAGTTCTATTCCTGACATTACATGCTAAATGATAAAGAACTATTATAAACAAGGTACTAACCTGTGACAATTTTATTAGCTCTAGATTGCAGGAATTCTGAAAGATTTTAATAGTGTGGCTTAACCTTAAGTGATTTGGTGGTCATTATTACTGCTATGGAGTAATAATAATGCATATACAGATATTTGTGAATGTCATAGTCTATGAATTATGTCACTTACATTATAATATGCAGACCTTTTCTGATTTTATTATTGTTGTTGATAAATCTACATGTATGTTATTAGTGCATCCACTCAAGTTTTCTTTTTGTTTACATTGACCTGCCGTATACATAATTTTCAAACTTCACAACTTGTTTTGTTTGGACAGATATCCTAAATATAGTACAGAATTTGACTTGTATAACTGACTTGGAAAACAATTTTATCTTAAAGACGCTTACTTTATTAAAATATTTTAAACCTGGCTTGTAAAAAGAGAGTAATTATGATGTTGGGATTTTGGTTAGATAGCCATGGGTACTACCCGACAAGTTTTATTTTTGGGTAGACTGCTTAAGTTATAGAAAAAAGGAAAAAAAGGGCCCGGCGCGGTGGCGCAAGTGGTTAAAGGTCCTCGCCTTGCACCCCCGGGATCCCATATGGGCGCCGGTTCTAATCCCGGCAGCCCCGCTTCCCTTCCAGCTCCCTGCCTGTGGCCTGGGAAAGCAGTCGAGGACAGCCCAAAGCTTTGGGAACCTGCACCCGCATGGGAGACCCGGAAGAGGCTCCTGGCTTTGGATCGGCGTAGTATCGACCCGTTGCGCTCACTTGGGGAGTGAATCATCGGATGGAAGATCTTCCTCTCTGTCTCTCCTCTCTGTATATCCGCCTTTCCAATAACAAAATAATAAAAATAAATCTTTAAATTAAAAAAAAAAAGAAAAAAGGAAAAAAAGAAACAATGCCTTCGGTTTGAAATTAGGGTGGGGATTAAAGAATGGGCAGGTGGACACTGACCTTTCCATATCCAAAAGAGACAGATGACCCAATGCTAACTGGCCCTACTGCAGTACTTAACACATATTCCACTCCCATTGCAAAGCAAATGACTTTTAATCTAGCTTTAAAAAAGATGACACAGCCTAGACCACCAGATCAAGATCTTTACTGCCACTATTGAAGAAAGAAAAATACTTTTCCAGGGAAAAATATGTTACCAGGATCATATTTGACACCTGGTTTGCCACTTTGTCACTGCTATTGCATCAAAGAGAACTTGAGAAAATTCTAGAAATAAGTTCCAGTTATTAAAACACACCAACTCATATATATGAGAGAAACATACATATATATGAGATTCTCATTTTAAAAGTACAATACTGAACACACACTAAAGTCACATCTTTCTCATGGAATTTCAAATTGCAAGACCATCTTACGAAAAGTGTAGTGCAAGTATCAATTCAAAACAATCAAATGTTAACCTCAAAATGTCTGTTTTTTTTTTTGTCAGAACATCCAAGAATAAAAAAGATACAGCCATGCATTTCACTTGGATGACTTAAAGAATATTTAGCACAAGTGCAAGAAATTAAAACAAAAATGATAATATCCACATAGTTTTAAAAAATCAGGTTCTTACAACTCAGTGACACAAAAGCATCAGTCTTTGCTAAAATGTTTGCTCAGGAACATTCCTTAATCTTTGAAACATGCTGTCATGCACATCAATAAAATTAACTTCAATTTGCTGATATGTAATATTAATGTACAAATATTATAACATCATAACATCATAACACAAAATCATACTGGGTAAAGTTATCTCTAGGTGCAATGTTAACAGAGACTTTTTTTTAATGTGAAAAAATATTGTAATACAAAAATAATCTGAAAAGACAACACTAGTGTGCTGCTGACAAAACAAACAAAAACAAACACAGTGTGAAGAAGTGAACTCCAAGTTGCAGATTTTTTTTTTAATCTAATGACCAGGAAAGAAGTAAGTAAAGATATAAAAAGGGAACAATAGGTTTAAGTAAAAACAAGGTAGCTAATAGTTTTAATTTTGGAATTAATGCCATAAATTAAGAAATTAGACATTTTTTACTAGTTGGCTTTTAACTATTTAGATTATTTTGCTCAGATTTTTATATAACATTTTACAAGAATACATAAAAATGGCCCGTTTTCATTCCAACTGCAATATTGCATCTATAAGAATGCATCATGTAAAACTGATATTTTTGTTGGTTAAAATAATTCTTTCTCACGCAACCCCAATTCTGTGAAATAAACATCTGAAAATCCAATATGCAGTTAGCCTGCATTGTGTTTTAAGAGGGTTTCTTTGAAAACAGCCAAAAAGTCAGCAAAACAATCAGAGCTCACTATGAGTACAATTTTAAAATCTGAATATATTTCAAACTACAGATATGTGAAAACAAGCTATTATAGCAATTAAATGTTAGTAACATTTAAGATAATTAAAGTTTTCACCAACAGGCATATTAATAGTAATAAAAAAGAAACATTTGCATAAGCCAGTTTTGAAAATAACTTGGAAAAAAAAACTCATTTCATCCTCACAATAATCTTGGAAAACCCCAAGTTCTCTGAGACTGCTGTTGTTAACTGAGCACTCCCATGTCAGCAAGCACTCCTACAGCGTTAGCAGGCCTAGCCTGCATCACTCCTTCATCAGGAAGCCATGGGCTTTGGGGAAAGGAAATGTCCTCCTCATTTCTGAGCAATCCTGTGAGTCCTCAAAGTTACCTACTTGTCCTTTCACCCTTGTCCATTGGTCCTAGAGCAGGAATCTGCTGTGAACTTTTGCCTTTTCATTGTCAGTGATGCGTTTCTAGGACTACCTAAAGATCATATTATTTATATCGCATAGGTTGGCAAACCTCATTAATGGAGTTATTCAAACTTTGATCACACAGAAAGTAAACTCTGAACAAAACATGTTAGGGCATTTCTTAACAACCCACATGAAATTTAGGAAGGGAAACTGGTGATATTCATTTTCTATTTTCAGAGAGCAACTTCAAGGATTAACAAAATGAAAGTGAATATAAAAATATAGAAAGACAGGTATTTTCTATCATCTTAGTTTTGACAAATTCTCTCCAAGAGAAATGTTTTTCTGGTTTAAATTTTTGATAGTAAGTGTTGGTAGGCCCTAAGGATATTATTTCAAAAATTACACCTTAATACAAATTAGGGAACTTGTTAAAGTCTTATTGAACCACAAATTTCAGAAGAAAGCTTGTCAAAAGAAAATGAGTTTATATAACAGTATTACTACAAGCCATTTTAATACCACAATCACATCTGAGTATGACATATTGTCATATATAAATCTGTACACTGATCAAAATGAAAAATACACTTCCTGTTCCAATAAATCTGTCATTTCTCATCAACAAATTCCACTGAAATCTCCAGTTAAAATACAAATATGATGATAGATGCCAAAGATTACAAACAGAAACTCCTTAAGAAAAGCAAGCACACAATTATGCACTATTACTTTTATAACAGAGAACAACACAGTGTTATTTGTGCTATCTAAAAATGTATGTATATATTCAAATATATATATATTTAATGGTCATTGAGGTAAAACACAATATAACCTGTTAATATCTTTGTTGCAGAGCTTAAATAGCTTCACATATTCCTTGTGACATATATGAAATTATATTAATTTAAAATGTGGAAGATGCACTGAGATTAAAATGTAATATATAAATACCAAAAACTGAAACTTGATATGTTACTGATAACAGTAGATTATCTGACAACAATATCTGCACTATAAATTGTAAACTTCATATATGCATATTTTTTATATTGCAAAAATATAAGTATATAAACACAACTGCATACTTAACAAGTTCTAATACAGAAAGACTTATAAATGTTAATATTATTTCCTAAATAATGTCACATTGGAAATGTACTTCTCTTTTCACTCACTCAAAATTTCAATTTCTTTAATTTAAAAATAAGCGTATTTCAATGTAATGGGACATATCTGCATAAATAGAGGTTGATAATTATTCCAAACAGTAAAACCTGATGACTTCAAATAGTAGTCCATGTTCACAGCATATGTGATAAAACACAAATTAGCAGATTTTCTCAATTGCTTTGGTAGAAGTTTCTGATCCTGTTTTTATGCAAATATGAAACAAAACACAAATCCTCTTAAATTTTCTGTTAACGGAAGCATTTGGATGGGTGAATTATTTTGTTATTGGAAAGGCGGATGTACAGAGAGGAGAGACAGAGAGGAAGATCTTCCATCCGATGATTCACTCCCCAAGTGAGCGCAACGGGTCGATACTACGCCGATCCAAAGCCAGGAGCCTCTTCCGGGTCTCCCATGCGGGTGCAGGTTCCCAAAGCTTTGGGCCGTCCTCGACTGCTTTCCCAGGCCACAGGCAGGGAGCTGGAAGGGAAGTGGGGCTGCCGGGATTAGAACCGGCGCCCATATGGGATCCCGGGCGTGCAAGGCGAGGACCTTTAACCACTTGCGCCACCGTGCCGGGCCCCCAGAAGGCATTTTTAAAAAGTTTAATTCTTTTAGCTTTCTCTTATAAGGCATGAATAACCTAACTACAGGAGAAGTACACACAGCATATTCAATACCTTCAACAGGAATGAGCTGGCTAAAAAAGGGGCATGATCCTTGTGAGTGGAGAAGCCAGTCACCATTTCGTCATAAAGGACTGAGGCAGAAGGGCCAGTCCCAGGAATGATGCACTCACGTGAAAGAACTATATCTCATTCACAACATGGGTTGTTCATCACCTTTTTTTTTCTTTCATGACACAAAGAACTTAAATTGTATTACTTATAAAATCAAAGTCACACAAGAAAATTGAGCACTGCTTTGGAGAGGCACAAAAGCTCTACAAAATGCCTATGAAAAAAAATAGATTATTTGGAAAAGAATCTGAAGATTTCTTTAGGTGACTCAAAATTGTTAGATAATAACAATGCACCTGTTCCATGTAAAAGCAGAATCTAAGAATATTACATAAATTGCTGACTTCTACCCTTGGCTGAACCAAGCTAAATTTCTAAAAACAAAACAAACAGCATATGTAATGACTGACAGCAAACACCACCAAAAAAATACAAATCTGACCAACAACTCAACTCACACACTGATAGACTTTCACCACCCTTCCTTCATTGATAATTATGTTAGCTATGTTCATTTTTAAATATACAAAAAGAATTATTTGTGCACATTATTTATGTTATCTGTATAAAGATGCTATCCTAGAATATTCCCAACAACTGAATGAATTGCTCATTCCTAAAAAGTGCTTTCATTTCCCTCTATCAGCTTTCTTCTGGCAAATGCCAAATGCTTTCTAACGTTAACATGTAACAAAAGTAAGACACCTGAGAAATAATCAGTTAGACATTGTAAACATATTTCATCAACCAAATTTGAAAATATCCTGTGTGAAATAAAAATTACCACATCACAGGTTAGCCATGTGATGGCTGAGATTTCAACGTGGTGTTTTATTTGCAGTAAGGGACTCTGAGTGCTATTGCAGATGGTGTTTCTTGCCTCCCCTTGAAATGCCCCAGCTTCCAGCCTCCTGCCATGTACTAGTGGCTGGCTGCTGAGATGCTTTTTGAAGGTTCACGAGAAATCTCCTGAGAAGAGGAAGGTGCCTGGTGCATATCCCTTTTGTTCTTCTTCCCTTCCTAATTTCTGTAAAAAACAGAGATGTCATGGTGGCAGGTCTAGTTCATCTTTGACTTGAGGATGAAAGCAAAGACTGAGAACATCAGAGTATAATCGGAGGAACCAGTTGCTTTAGTCGGCTTCGGATGCTTCCTTCTCACTTTTTTTAAGATGAAAGAATAAACTCTCTCATGTTTAAACTATAGTAGTGAATCTCTATGACTGAGTGATACCTAAACGTTTCCTAACTGATTCAGAGAATTAATAAGGAAGTCAGTACATTTGTCAATTTTTATTCAGAAAGTTATTTAAGATGTATTTATCTTTGAAAGAGTTACAGAGTGTGAGAAACACAAAGACAGAGAAAGAGACAGAGAATCTTTCAGATTTGGCTTATTCCCCAGAAGATCTTAACAGACAGAACTGAGGTGATTGAAAACTAAGAACCAGGAACCTCCAGCTCTCCTAAGTGGGTGCAGACAATCAACGTCTTGGGTGATCCTTTGTTGCTATCCCAGGCCATACATAGGGCATGGGGTTGAAAGTGGAGCAGCTGGGACAGAAACACTCATCCATATGGAATGCCGCTCCACGGCAGAAGAGTAGCTTATCACCCACCATACTGACCCCCAGAAAATTTTTTAAAAATATAATATCTTCTGTAACTAAAAGGTAATAAAGGTAACACATTTCTGCCAGGCATACAGTATATGCATTATGCATATACATTTATTACATAAATATTAGAATAAGCAAATTCCTCTTGCTTAATTCAGTGGAAATATTAATATTATATAGGCATTCCTAGTAGTCACATATAGAGCAAGTGACTTTTAAAGAACTTACATTGCACACATATCAGAGAATAGAAAATTGTAAAGGTTACGTGAAATTGCTTCTTGGAGAAATCAATAGGCAATAATGTTTACTTGAGGATCACAGGTAATGGTAGGATAACTGATAAATTCACCAAATCATCTGAGGATTTATTTAGATGTTTCATAAAACAAGGAGTTAGGATGGCTTATCTACAAGACACAAGGCAATGTTATATCTCTATGATTTTTGATGATTATTTCATATAGAAATCATTCAGGAGCATTAAATAAAGAATGCCCTTTCAATATTTTTAAAATTAATATGCTCATGCTTCCTGAGTGCAATTATGTAGCCCTAAAATTCTATAGAATATAATTTCCAAATTTGTCAGATGTTGCATTTACTTTCATAAACAATAGATTAGATATATCCTGAATATATTACATATTATAACAGGGTTGAATAAAAGCCTTCCTTTTTTTAAAGATTTATTTAATTTTTATTAAAAAAAAATTTACAGAGAGGAGATCTAAAGCTTCAACAGCAGAACAGACAAATTAGGCAAAATAGCCTTTGACCTGGAAGCTGAAGTATTTGAAATAGCCAATCAGACAAAAAGAAAGAAACAAAGGAAGAAACAAAGAAAGAAAGAAAGAAAGAAAGAAAGAAAGAAAGAAAGAACGAAAGAAAGAAAGAAAGAAAGGAAACTCTATGCAGTATGGAATACCCTATTTCAGCAGAAATCCTAAAGACTGGAAGGAGTGAAACGATATAGTAAAGGTCTTAAAAGATAAAAAAATTCCAATGAAGAAAGTTGTATCTAATGAAATTATCCTTTAGAAGTGAAGGAGATATTTCCCAGATAAGGAGAAGGAGGAAAAGAAAGCCTGAAAGAATTTTTTCACAACTAGATCAGAACTATGGGACATTACAGAGGGATTCCTGTCAATGCATGACACCAGCATATACACGAACAGACCAATTACAAATAAGCCAACCAACAAAATGATAGACATTAGCCCCTATTTATAAATCCTAGCCAAGAATGTGAGGCGATTACATTTTTAGGGGAAGGACTTAAGTTCCCTAAGAGCAAAAAAAAAAGTGAAAGTTTGTATACAGCATATCTCAGTTAAACAGAGAAAGTTGGAACAGGAATAGCTATGTTCTCATCAAAGAAAATTAATGTTACATAAAAAAAATCATGGCAAGAGACACAGGAGGACATTATATGTTGATAAAAGGATTTGTCCAACAAGAAATATAAAATCACAAATATACATTTACCCACCACAAGACTACCCAGAAATCCACAGGCAATATTATTCACTTCAAGGGAGATAGACTACAACACAAAAATTATTGAGGTCTTTGACACTCCATTTAAGCGAAAAAATCAAAACCCATCAGATTTGAATCAATGGACTTTACAGAATTTTACAATATATTTCACCTGGGATATGGAATACACATTCTCCTCATCAGAACATGAAATGTTCTCTAGGAAAGGCCATACATTAAACCACAAGCAAAAGCACAGTGCATGTGAATGGATGGAAATCATAGGTAAAAATGTAAAACAAGCACATGTCTTTGAACTGTTAAAAAATATATGCATTGAAATTGGAGCACCAGCTGAATGTCTAGTTCACCTCTAGGTAGCGTGTTGAGAGTTTTCAAGGGCCACGATGAACTCCATAAGCATTTGAGACAGTCCTTTCAAGCAGTCCTATGTCTAGTTCTATCTCTGCCCTCTACCCATCAGATGTCATTGACACCTCCGGACATTGGCATGGGGCATACAATACAGCCTACTTTCAGAAATCTGCCAGGATTTCCATAAACAAAATGCCACAAAATTGCTTCAGCGACCAAATACAATTTTTTCCTCACAATTCTTTTCTTTATTTTTTTTTTTCCTCCGCAACCTTCAAGGTTGATAGATCAAGGTAAGGTATTGTCAGGTTTGGTTGTTCCCAGGACAATTCTCCTTGCCCTCACACTATGTCTTTACATAGAATTTTCCCAGCACACAGCAATCCTACTGCCCCTAATAGTTCTGGTCATAGTGAGTTAGGACTACATTATGATTATGAAGTGACTTATAATCTGAATGGATTCTTCAGAAGCCTGGTCTTCACCCAATGTGTTGACACATAGGGACTTCCTCATTTTTTGTAATAATTTTGGGCAAGAGGGTAAAATTCCATACGTAACACTTTAAGAATGGATGCAATTAGAGGTAAGACAAATAATCAAATCAGTATCAACTCCATGAGTATTAAACTGAGGACTTCAAGTTTCTATTTGCAACAGAGGGAGATGTGCACTGGGAAGAAAACGTAGATCAAAGTGATAGGTACCAGGCACGCAACTCAGTAAAGCCACCATAACGCACACTTCAATTGGAATAGTAGGAATTTGAAAAGGGAGGAAAAACATTATTATTTTTTCAATTTACAGGTGAAACACATAAATGATAAATGAATTTAACACAATGTATGCAAATCTCATAAATTCTCAAAGCCAGGATCTCAAAAAGGCTTCTAATTTTTACTAGTTCACCAGGCTTACTAGTTCTCCAGCATTCCTGAAAGACACTTAGCCAATTTTCAAACATTTCTGTGTGTGAAGAATTCACCTATACGTTCCATTTTAAACGGCTATGAGCTAAGCCAAAATTTCATTCAGTGCAGTCATTTTCTGAGTTATACATTGAAGCTTTTTTAAAAAAAATTATTCTTTTTATTGGAAAATCAGAGAAGGAGAGACAGAAAGTTCCACAATGGCCAAAACTGAACCTGTCCGAAGCCAGGAGCCAGGGGCTTCTTCAGGTCTCCCACAGAGGTGTTGGGTCCAAAGGTTTTGGGCCATTTGTGACTGCTTCCCAAGGCAACAAGCAGGGAGCTAGATGGGAAGCAGGGCTATGGGATTAGAACTGGTGCCCATATGGGATCCTGGCACCTGTTAGGCGAGAATTTCAACCACTAGACTACTCTGCCGGGACCTACACATTGAAGCTTTTTTTCACACAATTTTCACTCAGCATTTGAAGTCACAACACATCTATTTTTATCCTTGCTGTATCCCATAATTACATTCTCCAGGTATCAAAAAACAAATCCTTTGCTTTTTATCAGGGGCATACAGATATCCTACATCCAAAGATATCTTCTACAATGAACTTAGGTTATTACGATTTTTAACATCTTAATTGCTTTCTCCACTTGAACATTCCAAAGCCTGTTTTGTTGTTTTCCTAGAGAAGTAGACAGGACAATGATTACCGATGGGTGAGGCAACATCTGTACAAGAGATGCCAGTAGTTATGGCTAGCAAAGTTCCTCATTGGACAATATCTAGCAGGCATTTAAGCAACATGTTAAATGCTAACGATCAAAAATTCCTAGCTGACTCTAACAGTTTCATTGTGCAATTCAAAAACTCAGTGCTGATATCCCACACACACTCCCACACTCATCCCTTACACTGAACTCACTCTTCTAATGTAGGAAGTTTATGTGTCAGTCTCTGTGTCAATGCCAATGCATAAGCCATTGTAATGCTTTGCTGCTTGTTTTAAATGAAAATCATTAGTAGAGATTCTCTGAGCATTACCAAGCTATTGTTGCTCGGCGTATGGTATATATTTAAGGGGGCCCATGCCTTGACCCGAACTATGCAATGAGTTCACTCATTCCCTGCTTTGGCATACCTACAAATGTTGTATAGAAGAAAGAGAAGCCAAAGATTCTTAAAAGTTATCTTTACAGCGTCTGCTTATATCATACAAAGTAAGGAACATTTTTGAAAGTTATTCATTACAGACATTAAAGATTAAAGACATATACATACTAATGATTTTTTTTTCTTAGCCTAAAGAAAATCAGTAAGAGTTTTAATTTAAAATCATGAAGCAGATCTGTTGGTATCGTGGAATTAGATGGCATCTTTACTGCATGTCAGATTAATTTTCTCAAATTATCTGCAGTAGGACAGTTTACCTGCCGACCACTCATTTCCTAAACACAGTGTGTGCATTAACAGATATGCTGTTTATGCAGTGAAGCAGTAGCTTTAAAATGGATTTACTTTTTGATGTGAACGTTGATTTTTGGGGTATGAACACAAGGCATTACCACTGTGGCGGTTGACAGTCCTGAAGGAGGAGGGTACGAGCTGAGCCCGACGATTCATCTGACAATTAATGGGAACACATCTGCTAGCTCGAGATTTTAATACTGAAAAGATGCAAGTTACAAAAAACAGTGAAAGTTAGCTAGAATTTCTCTGGCTGGTCTAGGTGTCTTACTGCAAACTGAGCCTTAGCAAATTTGGGGGCTGCAGAAGTTAAAGCTACATGGAGCTATCCTGAGCCCGGTTACACAGAAATGATTCTAACACTGCTGAAACACAAGCGGTACAAAGCCTCCTCTTTGCCCAGAAGTCCTCTGGGTTGGACAATAGATAGACTGCACTATTTTATTTTGTGATAACTCATTGGAGTTGCAAAATAATAAGACACACCTGGTGATCTCCTGAGCCATCAGTTTAGCTGTATTTTGTTGTTATTGTCATTCATTTTGCTCCTGTGGAATCAGTCTTCAAAATGAAATTCTATGAAATCACTTGTACTAACATGAAAATCACCAAAATACTTATTAATTTTCTTTAATGAGAATTATTTAAATGACAAGAGCTGTTTTTGTGAAATACAATTTGACAACATAAAATGTCTTTCCATATCATCTGCCTATTGAATTTAAGTATAAATTTTAAATTCTAACAAAATAGAAGGATATTCACAGTGTATTTTTTATTCAACCAGTGAAAAAAGTATCTCCTAATGCTTAAATTTCACTGAAAGTTTATACTAAAAGTGAACTTACTTGTGCTACCTTTGTGAGATAATATTTCCAGAACAGTTACTACATTATGAGTATGTGGGGGTCAATGAGAAAATGCAATAAAGTGAAAATGTATAACCGGGTTTTCTAAATGATTTTAAAATCTTGGTGTCTGGGGAAGTAAAATCTAATCTGTAAAAATGGATTGGATGTTGCAAAAAATGTTTCATATCTGCTTTTCTTTCAACTGACCCAAAATGGAAACTCAAAAGGAATTAAAATGCAGTTAAACAGCCACAGTTCAATATCCATTTTAATGGTGTTTCATATAATAACAGAAACATACAGAGCTATCATTCATAACATGACAGATTTCATTTCACATAATCAGATTTTTATCATATAGGATATATATTTAACAAGAAAGGTTAACTGAACTGAATTCAAGTGAAGGGATATCCTGCTTGAAGATAATGCAAATTTCCTTTTTGCTGAACTAATGGGGAGGTGATTTTTCTACTAAGACTTGACAGAGATTGTAAATTAACCAACCATATGAAGCCTCAGAGACTAAAGCAATTGGAAGCTGCAGTGGATGCTGGGATTCAGGGAATGTAGCATCACCTTTCAATAAGGTAGGAATTGATGCTTATGCATCGCTGAAACTAAGTCATTCACCATAAAACAGGTCCCCTGACAGAGACAGTAAAACGCGCTTTTGCACTGTGTGCTATAATTTACACACCCTACTTTTATTTTCCAGGCCAAGTGTACGACAGTGGAGTTCAATTTCTTTCCACTTGTAAGCAATATTTACTTCAGCATTATGAAAAGAACAAGGAGTCTCAGACTTGCAACATGCATGCATTTTGATAAATAATTATTCAAAGTGTCTGGTTTTTTTTTTCTTGGCAAAATTACATTAATACCCACACCACAGAGGTGTTGAGGGGAATAATTTGATTATTGTTAATAAATAAATCCAACAAAGTTAACATTAATTATGATATCACTCTATGACATGTCTAGCTGGGTTGCCACATGTCTATCAGACAGAATACCACACTGCTTCTTTTGTTATTGGATGAAATTCCTTTGGGTGGGAGTAGAAGTTTCACTGCTGAGTCCAGCTGCCTAAGCATCAAGGAGGAAAAAGAGTGAGGGCATAAGATCAAGTACAGAGGGGTCCACAGAATTGCCACAGCATTTGAAGAAGGGAGACTATTACCTATGAATGTATGAAAGTGTAGTTCATGTGAAGATTCTGTCACCTCCTTTCTGCATGCCTTGTTTCAGACAAGGAACAGATTTAATTCCTCATCTCTCTAGGACTATGGTTACAGTTGGTATTTGCACTGTCAATCAGATAAATCATAGGATTTGATAGGGAGAGTGAGGCCCACCAGGGTTTCTCTTTCCATCTACAAACAAAGCCATACCAGAAAGTATTTACCTGCCTCTTTTTCTTCAACAGCATTAGCCAAACTTCCAGTATATGATTATCAGCTTGGAAGCTAAACATGAGCTAAAGCCAGTTGTGCAAGTGGGGTCTGAATACAGCAGTGGTAGAGGTGATTTCCAAGAAACAATGGTTTCTTGAGGGCAATATATCCCTGACTTTGAATGTGCTGTGATCATGACCCTGTGGAATGAGTTCCCAAACCAACGACTTTGCATCACAGAACCAACCTTGTCTTAAGGTCATGGCTTTGTGATTCAATCATGACAACTCAATCTATGGTAAGTTTCTCCAACCCTGCCTATTGATACTCTGTGAAATAATCATTTTCTGCTTAACCTGATTATGTGAAGCACATTCTGAGATGGATCATCATGATGGATTTCCCAGAAAAGTCAAAGTATTTAAATCAATAGAAGAGTTATGTAGATAAGCATCATCTTATATTATTTGAAACTCATTTGATTAGGTCAGTAAATTTTTCATCTTAAAACTATACATCTTTATTGTAACAAGAGAGATGAAATACAAAAATTACCATGAACCAACCATTAAATCTATGCTTTGCAATATACCAAGACAGAAGCTAGGCAAAAGAAAGAAAACACGGTACAAGTTTAAATGAGTCATAGTGTCACATGACTTTTAGGGAGTCACTTGATCAGAAGCTGAGGCAGCAGACACAGTTGGTCAAGCACATGAGTCATAGTTATCCAGCAGTATAGATGAACAGGAGATGAATTCTGTGTGTGGTTATTAGGGCAGGTAATAGTACTGCCTATGACTTCAGTGCCTGTACTCTCTTAGAAAAATGTTTCCTGCATTCAACTCTATATAATACTTGTCTGCGATTAATAGACATGTAATACAGAAAGCATTTAAGTCATGTGTTCAGGAAAACTGACTAAAATAGTTTGTCTCTCCAATTGCTAAAAGATTTAATAATTACTAGCTCTTCCCCAAGAAGAGCATAATCGATAATACGTAACACTGTTCCTGTCAACATATTGCAGTTTTCACGAAAAACATGTCAGAATTACAATTTTTTTTTTATTTTTTTTTAAAGATTTATTTTTTTTTTTTTTCATTGGAAAGGCGGATATACAGAGAGAGGAGAGACAGAGAGGAAGAGCTTCCGTCCGATGATTCACTCCCCAAGTGAGCGCAATGGGCCAATACTATGCCGGTCCGAAGCCAGGAGCCTCTTCCGGGTCTCCCACGCGGGCGCAGGTTCCCAAAGCTTTGGGCCGTCCTCGACTGCTGTCCCAGGCCACAGGCAGGAAGCTGGAAGGGAAGCAGGGCTGCCGGGATTAGAACCGGCGCCCATATGGGATCCCGGGCGTGCAAGGCGAGGATCTTTAACCACTTGCGCCACCACGCCGGGCCCCAGAATTACAATTTTAAAGACATTTATTTTTATTGGAAAGTCCATCCACAGAGAGGAGGAAAGACAGAGAGAAGAGACAGAGAGAAAGATCTTCCATCTGCTGGTTCACTCCCGAAGTGGCCTCAATGGCTAGAACTGAGCTCATGAAGCCAAGAATCAGGAGCCTTTTCCAGGTCTCCTGTTCCCTGTCCTACAGAGAACAAATTGGTGCAGGGAGAGGATAATGAGACACTTGGACTATTGACTGATTACAGACTACTTTGACTCAATAGCCAAAGTTTATTAACAGCATCAGATTTTAAAAGAAGGTCATCACTAGGCATCCAGGGGGTGGGACTTGATCCATTTACATTTCAACAGTAAGAGTCAGTCTCCCAATACACAGCTTGCTTACCCAGCAAGTCTTTCATCTAAATCTGTGAACTGGAGGTTTCCTGTTTATTCATCTCCATATCAACTGCTCCTGGTGCCTTCAGGAGGAATTGCTGCTACCTCTGGTTTTTCATGGCAAAAGATTCCCAGTGTCCTATAGTCTTCCCAGTGGGTGCAGGGTTCCAAGGCTTTGGGCTGTCCTCCACTGCCTTCCCAGGCCACAAGCAAGGAGTTAGAATAAAAAACCAAGCTCACATATGGGATAGTAGGTGCTTGCAAGGTGAGTACTTTAGCCACAAGCTGTTGCTTCAGATCCAGAATCATTATTTTAAGGAATACGCTCCCCAAATAAAATGTGGCATAAGGTAAATGGGTGATAGTTTTATAAATATAGAACAATGGACATTCTCTCTGCAATAGATAATACCTTGTTGTTTATAACTAACTTAATCCTTAACTCAAGAGTTTTCAAGTGTTTTGTTAAGAAATTTGGACAGGATTCAGCAGTGAAGATGGACCTATGAAAATTTGCTTTTTGAACAACTGTGTGAGATATTCAAAGCAATGGTTAAGGAAAAAACATGTGACACTAAGATGGAAGCTATAGCTACCACTGCTGATGTGATGGTAACACCAGGAACTGAATGATATGGTTTTCTCAGGGAAAACAATGATCTTAAACCTGACGTACTCTACCAAGCATTGCAATATGAAACAAAATATGTACATACCATGCATGCCAGAAACGAACAAAAACATTGGAAACTGTATCACTGTGTCTTTGATACCTAATTATTTTTAAATATTTTATTCAAATTGTTCTATGATCTGTAACACTTTAAATCATTATATATCTATATAGATAGATATAATTCATGCTGTACAGTTACATCACTCCATTAAACTTCCCTGTTGGTACAGTTCATATCCTCTCTTTAAGTGTATCCTTTTATGCAGCAAGTTGTATATCACATCTTCAAAATGAATACTCATTTATGACTTTGTTGTAGATAAAATTGATTAAATCTACACTGTTTTTTCCATGAAACTCTATCTCTAAAAATCAGGTTGCCTGTGAAATCTATCTTCTGGAGCTCCAAAGGCAAATGTTGCATAGGTTTTCACTCTCAGAGAACAGTATGCAAATCAAATGGCAAATGAATAAGTCAGTCAGTCTCTTTTCAGGTCAGTGTCTGCAGAAGTGCACATCAAGACAAAAGCTCTCCTTCGAATCACAGCAAATTTAAATCTCAACCAAGAGACAAGGAGCCAAGAGGGCCAAGATCAAGCTGAGACTAACCTAACCTTGCACATCCCTGGAGCTTCTGCAGCAAGTGATGCTTGCAATCAGGGGCTGCCTCTCTGGCCAGGAGCTGAGGGGGATGAATTGAGGGCACCAGCCTTTACTATTCCCTATCTAGTTCCTTCATAACGACTAAAATACACTTTAGGAATTTCAGGTACATTAATAGTGCTGTAGGGAGTGCAAGCCTCTTTTCACACCACTTTAGCAGTCATTTTGGCTGCATCAGAGGTCACCATTCCCTGTATGCCACAATAAACCACTACCTACCTAAAAATGTCAATCTGACTTTGAGAAGCCATCAACCAGTTGCATGGTCGAAAGCATTTTAAAAAATCACTGAGTCTAACGTGCCATATGAGATCTCTGCTTCACTGATCTGTAGCATCTGTCCTTCCTGAAGATCTGCAACTTCCAAATACGTATTGTTTATCCTTCCCCATAACATGTGTTTACAATAAGGCATGCAAGCATGAGCTTAGATATTGATGTAAATGAAAAAAAAATAATGCTCAGATTTGTCCAAGAATTTCTTCCAATTTTTCTGCTCTTGCTCTTAAATTAGTCTGTTGTGTTCTGTAACATCCTTACGTATAATCAAAGAAGTGGATATCTTAGACTATATATTTTTAATTTTTATTGGAAAGTCAGATCTACAGAAAAGGAGAAACAAAGAGAAAGATTTTCCATCTGCTGCTTCACTCCCCAAGTGGCTACAATGGCCAGAGCTGAGCTGAACTTAAGCCAAGAGCCAGGAGCACCTCTGGGTTTCCCACGCAGGTGTATGCTCCCAAGCCTTTAGGCTGTCCTCTGCTGCTTTCCCAGGCCACACACAGCGAGCTGGAAGGGAAGTAGAATAGCCAGGATAGGAACTAGCACCCATATGAGATCCCGGAGCATACAAGGCAGGGAATTTAGCCACTAAGCTAAATTACTGTGCCCAGTACTGTATTTTTATTTTAATTTTTTTTAAACATTTATTTTTATTTTTATTGGAAAGGCAGATATACAGAGAGGAGATTCAGAGAGGAAGATCTTCCGTCAGATGATTCACTCCCCAAGTCAGCGCAACGGCCAATGCTATGCCGATCCGAAACCAGGAGCCTCTTCCGGGTCTCCCACACGGGTGCAGGGTCCCAAAGCTTTGGGCTGTCCTCTGCTGCTTTCCTGGGCCACAAGCAGGGAGCTGGATGGGAAGCGGGGCTGCCGGGATTAGAACTGGCACCCATATGGGATCCCGTGGGTGCAAGGCGAGGACCTTAACCACTGTGCCACTGCCCCGGGCCCCAGTACTGTATTTTTAAAAGTTTATTATGGGCCCAATGTGGTGGCCTAGCAGCTAAAGTCCTCAGCTTGAATTTGCCAGTATCCCATATGGGCGCCGGTTCTAATCCCGGGAGCTCCACTTCCCATCCAGCTCCCTGTTTGTGGCCTGGGAAAGCAGTTGAGGACAGCCAAAAGCCTTGGGACCCTGCACCCACATGGGAGACCTGGAGGAAGTTCCTGGCACTGGCTGTTAGCCTCTTGGGGAGTACACCATTGGGTGGAAGATTTTCCTCTGTGTTTTTCCTCCTCTCTATATATCTGACTTTGCAATAATAATAAAATAAATATTTTTAAAAGTTTATTACGTAAATTAAGTAAGACTGAAAGTGTGAACATGTGCTTTTCCTTGTAAGATACCTGAAAATGTTTCAGCGTATGCATATTATTGTTTAGGTCTATAAAATATTATTGTGCTTTGCTACTGATTTTGTAACCTTTCCTGGTCCACAAGAGATAAGGATATACTTTTATGGTAATTATATAGCTACACTTACATATATTTATGGAAGAATATTTTTTTTAAGAATTTCAATATACTTATCATAGTAATTCTAAAAAAAATTTAGTCTGCTGGAGTTTAATATTAATTTTTTAAATTCAAACACTATGATTGTATTCTGGCTACACAAAAAGTTGTGAAATGCTATCCAGTGTTCAATGCATATTTCTAGTTAAGGACTATGTGTCCCAGCAGGGCAAGTACTCAGACTATTACAACAGACAAAGAAGGGATGAAGTGACTCAGGTATTTTACAGCCCAATAAGAGAATTAAGTATTAGGGGCTGGTGTTGTGGCACAGCTTGAAAAGCAGCTACCCGCAGTGCTGACATCTCATTCAGGCTCTACTATGGCTACCTCTGCCTTTGGAGCTTCTGATTCAGGTCCCTGCTAACACACCTGGGAAAGCAGCAGAGGGTGGACTAACAGCTTCCGTCCCTGTAGCCACATGGGAGATGGGGAAGAAGCTCCTGCATCCCTGCTCTTACAGAAGCAGCTCTGTCTTTTGAGGCCATTTGGGGAGTGAGCCAGGAGATGGGAAATTCTGTCTCTCTGTGTGTCTCTCTCTCACCTTCTCATTCTCTCGATGTAACTCTGCCTTTCAAATAAATTAAATCTTTAAAACTATACACATAATAAAATACTTAGGTTTACATAAAGTTACCAATTGTGCTAAATGTTATAAAGATGATGATAGGGCCCAGCGCGGTGGCGCAAGTAGTTAAGGTCCTCGCCTTGCACGCCCGGGATCCCATATGGGCGCCAGTTCTAATCCCGGCAGCCCCGCTTCCTTTCCAGCTTCCTGCCTGTGGCCCGGGAAAGCAGCAGAGGACGGCCCAAGGCTTTGGGACCCCGCACCCGTGTGGGACACCTGGAAGAGGCTCCTGGCTTGGGACCGGCATAGCATCGACCATTGCGCTGACTTGGGGAGTGAATCATCGGACGGAAGATCTTCCTCTCTGTCTCTCCTCTCTGTATATCCGCCTTTCCAATGAGAAAATAATAAAAATAAATGTTTAAAAAAAATAAAGATGATGATATAGATGTTATTCAAGAAGAATCTTTTAATCTCTGACTACAGAAAGTTTCCTGAGGCGGGGCATGGTTTGTCCATATACTTTACCCACACATGATGAAATTCTAATATGCGTCTTTAACATCAGTTAATTAAGCAGAGCTTCCTAATGTATATTCCTTTTTACACTGGTTCAGGATGCTTCCCTCAACAGGCAATAACAGAACTACTTAAAGCCCTTTCATTTTTTTAAGCCAGACAATAAATGATATTAATGTGTCCATTTTTACTCTCTGTAAAACTAAGCAAAGCCCTTGAACTAAATGGTGACCAGTGCCAAGATTCTGAAATCATACTGAAAGGCTCCAGGAAAAGTTGTTGAAAGGAAAGGCCAACTATGAACACAATAACTAGGAGACAGAGGCCCAAGGCTGAGCATGTCAAGGTTAGCAGATCTTGCAAGTCTAGGTCCGAGTCAATATAGCCCACCACACTACCTCTTCTGCCTTTAAAAATATTTTCTTATTTTCCATTAGAAAAAAAAAGAGATTTTACAACCCATGCTTTATTTAGCAAACAATGATCCTTCTAAAATTTAAATGAGCTTTTACTTATTCACCATTTAAAACCCAAAAACAGTTTCTAATCTCACTCAAGTAAAATTTACAGTCTTTACAGGCTTGAATGCCTTTTCTTGGATCATTTCTTCTCTCATTCTCTGTGTTGCAATGCCACTTTCTCCTTTTTTGCATGATAAAACACAGGATTCCTGCAGGCTTAGCTTTGGTTTTGCGTTTGTCACTGCCTCCAATGAAATGCCACTCCATGAAATCACCATATGGGTAACATCCTCATTTAATTCATATCCCTGCATATTAAAAAAAATACTAACTGAATTCTAAGGCTATTCTAAATGAAATCACATCTACATATTCTGTTGCTCACATGTTTCATAATATATTTTGCCACTGAGATACATATCAATGTGTGATAGTGACTGTGTATGCGTGTGTATACTTTCCTCAGTTCATGTTATCATTTAATTGCAAGCTCGACTGGAACAAGGACCTTATGTGCAATTTTCCACTGTAAATCCATTGCCAGGAACATCACTGAATAGAAAATACACATTAATTTGTTAACATTTCAAATACACGAATAAAAAGTCTTTATCAATTCTCTATAGTTCATTTTAGATTGGTACGAATATAAAAAATAAAAGCTGATAATTTGTCATCACCCATTCAGTTCAAAAACAAAAACAAAACATGACACAAAAATAAGCTATGGCAGCTTTATATGCTCTTCAAGTTTACTCATTTCATTTATGAAATAGAACTCGTTTCTGCATCCTCATGGGTATGTAACACACCCTCAATAACTCTGCAGAGAACTTAATCAGGGTAAAAGAGAGAGAAATAATATGGACAGTACAGTGAAACAGAAATATGAGATTACTCAGAAGTAAGATAAAATAGAAAACAGCACTTTTGCAAAGAACAGTTCTCTGGTATTAGTCTTGCCAGGCATAGATGCTAATATCATTAGGAAATACAAGGTAATACAGACCTTGCACCACAAAAGAGCATCTCTTATCCTATGTAATCCTTTGGAAAGCCGATACTCATTTGGAAGAAATATTTAGCATCCATGGATATTCACTATTACATGGCATTATGTATCTAGTCATGATAAGAGATCCATCTGAATGCTAGGCTGATCAGCAGCACTACAGTACCACTAAAACCTTAAGGTTTGAAACTTTCTTGTTCTCTGTAACAGGATACCTGTGTTTAGAATCCTTGACAGAGCTAGTGGCCCAGTTGAGTTCTGAGTACTGTTTGATCCCTCCTCTCCAGCTGTGCATGCTTGATAGAGAGAGGAGAGGGAGGGAAGGAGGCGTGAAGGAAGGACTCAGTCTATTCACATTTCATCAGGCAGTCCCTGTGTGCCATGTAGTTGATATCCATGCATGCACCCCCATGCATGACTCCTCACTCCCCAAGGACCACTGCCACCAAGAACAGGTCAAGACAGGTAGAGTTACAGATCTTTTGAAGTCTGAATTTTGGTGACACTTAGATACACAATGTTTGATCACTTTCTTTCAGAACCCTTTGAGACCAAGGCTGGACCACCTGTGACTTGTTTAATGTCATTATGAATTCCATCTCCTGAAAATCCCAATTACTGTTTCTTATAACTGACACAACAAAGCTGTGAAGAAACCAGAGTATGGAGTCAATATTTGATAATTTCATGAAACAATACAAATAGGTGACTGATATGGTCCCATTTTTAAATCAATCAATAATTTCCTTTTATAGTAATCCACACAAGAGGACTTAATCACAACTCGTAATGTAAGAACTATTAAATTAAATAATTGGAATTTGAACAATATGCTATGTACCATGGTTGCATTTTAGTGTAAAGAAGATAGAAGAATCAATTCCAGATAACCCCTTCTTCATGAACATTTGCAACTATCAAAATCTGGAAATATAATCACTGATCCAGTGAAGAATATAGTTCTGGGTACAAAATCAAGTACATTAAGTTGGTGTAGATTTGACAGGGAGTGGATTTAAATAACAGGATGATCTTAGCCTGTAACATCAGGCTAATATATGAGCAGTTTCTAAGCCTTTAAACATGTAAAATTTCTGAGCCTGGGAATTTGTAAAGTCTATTGTGTCCTGGAAATGTTACAACCCATATTTATTAAATATTATTCAATCAAAAGTTGATAATACTCTTCTTGATCATATATACTCAGAGCTATCTATGGCTGAGTGATTTTGTTAAGATTTTAAAGCCTGAGTAAATTAAGCTCAAAATCCCATTGCCTAAAAGAAGGTATCATTTAAAAGGTTTTTAAAATAGCATAACAGGTTTTAGTTGGGGTCAGTTCCTCTGAAGTAACACAGAATGAGGATGCATAGTGAAGTCACCCAGAAAATAGACACTGCCCCACTGACATAAGGGATTGTTCTGGCAAAGTCAGCATCGGTTTGACGGTGGCTGAGGAGTAGGAGCAGGAATAAGTAGGTAGAGCTTTACATTAGGCTAGTGGTATCACAGCAACACCTTGGCCAATGCTAAAGAAGTCAGAAGCTGGGATGGCCCATGGAGTGATGCCCTAGATAAGTTAAGCTGCCTATGTTTTTATGCTCTCATGTAGCCAGTCACTGGGTGGGGCTGTCACCAAAGTCAAGGGTGAGTCTGAATGAAGACCACAAATAGTCAAAGTATTTCCAAAATGAGTTGGGAGCTTTAAGCTGACAATAATCCAGCAGCTTAAGAAAGAGATGCTTCAGTCCCGAAGGGGTCTTGGGTGTGAACACAATATTCATGACCCTGCTGCTTTGAGTATTGACTAAATTTTTGCTCTGTATAAATTATGAGTACTAGCAGAATCCTAGACTCATATCAAAAATTCTTCTTCCTACCAGTTTGACAGCATAAATACTAAAAGCATACATGTACAGAATATACTTAACATTGCTTTGTATCAGCAAATATTAAGATACATTTAAGACATAAACATCAAGAACAATACTTTAGATATTTACAATAACATGAGGCTACTGTTCAGGAAGTCTCCTTTATAGGGAGGTTTATAAAATTAATAGGATTTTAACCTAAAAGAATGGTAAAACACATATTTATGGCATTAAGAACATAGATTGCAAAAGCAGGCAAGTTAGTGAGCAATGGATGCTGTGGGGGAAAAAACAACCAAGAGATTTGAGAGGAAGGTCAGTTATACAGCACGGTTTAGGTAGACCATGTCCTAAAGATTACTACTTGTTTATTTATGAATAGTTATAAAGAATGTCATTTAAGCTATAACTTTTTGTGCCAACAGGCTGTTGACCTTTCCCTAAAATTCCTTTTCTTTCAGGAATCCTTTCCCAAGGAGAAGAAATCAAAATGTTTACTTTTGCCAATTGGTGTCTTGACTGGATGTTCAAATGAAATGGATTTTCTAAGTTTAATTAAAACTTTTTACTGGTTCTTCTGCAGGCCTAATTTTCCTTAACTCCTCAATATTTGCTTGCAGAGTGGATTTTTTTCTATCCAATTTCCCCACTCTTTTTCCATCTCCACACACAGCTTTAAAATAATATGCTGAACTTCACACTTGATCTAAGTATAGGATCATTCTTCACATCTATATAAGTTAAGCCTATTCATTATGCACACAATTGGTATTGAAAGAAGAAATATTTTGATACAAATAAGACAGGAAAAAAATAAACTCCCCTGACCAGGAAGATCTGATTTAAAGTATCCAATCACAAGGTATAATTGTGTTTAACACTGTTGTTAACAGATAATTTTCTAATACTTAGTATGTTTAAAGGATTGCACACTTGCAATGTTGTTTATCTTTTTAAAATGTGACAATAAATTTATTATATAGGAGTCATTTTGATTCATTTTTTCCCTTAGAATGACTTAAGTGAAGTAGCATAGCCAGCTGAACAGAGCAGTCTGGATTTAAATTCAGGCTGTCATATCAAAGATAATCATTATCAATGCATATATTAAAAGGTTATGATTTATACAACTAAGCAATTAACCTGCTATAATCAAGCTTACTTGATTAAACAGATTAGACATCTACTAAATAGTATTCATAATACAGATGTCATGAAACCACTAAAAAATATTTTCCCCTGTAGTCAGAGAAATCATCTCAATTGAAATTCCAAAAGAAGAAATAATAACAACAGCATGCACTAGTGAGGTCTAGATCTCACATTCAGCTTTCCTTATTTCCGTTCCTGCAGACGCTGCATTCATTCTTTGGTTCTCAGCTATCCAGCATCATTTACCCTCGTCCCAGTTCCTGATCGTTAGTGAGGTGCTTTGAGGGAAGAAGAGAGAGCTGTAATCTATGAGAACAGGCATCACCAGCCTACCTGAATCTGCAAATGTTCATTGATGATCTCACCCAACCTCACGGCTATAAACATGATTTGTCCGTTGACAATTTCTAATTTTATACATTCTGAATTGAATTCTTCCTGAGACCCAAATTCAAAAATATATCAGCTGTCCCAGTGATGTTTCCTTAAGTGTGCAAATGCTCTTCTTCATCCCCCTCCAAGCAGTTTGGGATGAACTGATGGATTTTTTCTTCACTAGGACACTCTTTTCATGGACGATCGCTTCTACTCTCCTGGGTAGAAACATGCTTTTTCACAACTAGTCAGTCCATTCAGCAGCCTTTTGCCAAAGAAAATGTTTACTCTTTTTTCATCAACACAACAGGTTAAGTATCCCTATTTTTACTACAGTTAGCTTTGAACTTGATTGCCCAACACCCTCTTTATTTTTCTTATTAAAAACCTATAAAGTTAGCAATAAATTTTTAAAGAACCTCAAGTAGTGAAAAAAACATGTAAAATAAGAATGCTATTTCATATGTTGTTTTTACAATAACTTACACTTAAAATCAGCTGCAAAATTCATATGTGAATGGCTCCCAGGACTTGTATCAGTATCTTGAAAGATTTTATCTCTTAACTCCCTTGTTTTATCCACACCAGCTTCCTCATGCTCTTAGAAGATATTGATCCCTTTCTTGAATCAAGACCCTGCATATTTCCCTAATATTGCTTGAAACTTACATCACAAAACACTCAGATCTTCCCAGGTAAGCTCCCTCACTGAATACCACACCTGTTTAAATGTCACTTCTTCAAAGAATTGTCTCTTTGTAACTCTATGTTCCATTCCCATCATTCTGTGTTGATTTGAGCTATTTCTTCATTGTAAATAGCATATATACAATTTACAAATTATCTGTATCAATGACCTATATGCTGATCTAGACATGGTAGCTTTGTTAATAGAGCTGTATTAATTGCATCATACTTTACTATTGTTTATCTTTTTTCCTATTTATTATTATTAGTATTATTGCATAATACAGTGCCATAGGCTCTGAGATTTCCCTTATCCCCTTCCCTCATCATTCACTTCCACTCTTATTCCCCCTCTGTTATTACAGTGGCATAGTTCTTTATAATCAGTCATAAGTTCATCATTACAGGCATAGACAATGGAACACAGTCTGGCATCCTATTGTCAAGATACATTTCACAATTTCATTGAGAGTTCATCTTTGAACTCTCATATCATATCTGGATATGCTTGTCTCTATTACATAGTTATTATACCAGTGGAGCTCAGTTTGCTGCTCACAGACTGCCACTCGGGTATCTAGTCATTACAATACCACCTTGTTGTTTCTGCTGCTTTCCTGTGCCCATCAGTCTCCAGGTGCTCCTCTGCTGTCTACCAGTCTTTTCCTATTTCCTGGAATGTGCCCTTTCTGTTTCACCCTGGCTAATAGTCTCTGTCTGAATGTGCCCTTACCCTATTCTGCCATTTTGGTTCCTCTTTACTAAATTGTAATCTTTAACATTCAGTGCTTAGAATAGTGTAGCCACAGAAATTAATGATTCTTCAATTTTAGGAATGAGTCATAATAGTTATAGAGCAACTATAGCAAGTTTAGAATTAATTTGCATATCACGGCCACTGAAATTCCATCAATAGCTAGAAGGCGTCTAATGCTCTTATCCATGGGGCAGCACCCTGGGGAAAACGAGCATCAATGCTGTTGCCATCAGCTGCACCTGCAGTTCATAGGTTAGCCTAACATGCAGCATTTACTCCTACATGTGCCTTGCTTTGTAGAGGGATACAGATATCAGACACTGACTGAGTCAGATTAAGACTATCGCACATGCATACAAGCATGTAAGGAAGTGAGCAGCAGAAAGCATGCAGAGAGGGCAACAAGACTGTATGCATATGTGAAGGAATTCTTAGAGCATAAGCATTCAGAACACAAACAATATCTGAGAAAAATCCCCCCTCCCCGGCTCCAGCTTCTTTTATTTTTAAACTCAAAAGCTAAAGGTCATCTCAATAACTTCAAAAAGATCTTTTCCATAATATTTCATGTCTAAAAATGAAAACAAGAGACCAGCAGAATAGCTCTGTGGCTAAATTCTTACACCGCCAGTGTCAGGTTCCCATATGAGTGCCAATTCATGTGCTGGATACTTCACTTCCAAACCAGCTCTTGCTATGGCCTGGGAAAGCAGTAGAGTATGGGCCAAAGTCTTGGAATCCTGCACCTGCATGGAAGACTTATAAGAAGCTCCTGGTTCCTGGCACTGGATGTGCACCAGATGCCATTGTGGTGGATACAGGAGTGACCCAGTGGGTGAAAGATCTTTCTCTCTCTCTCCTTCTCTCTGTAAATTTGTATTTGCAATAAAAATAAATAAATCATTAAAAAATTTAAATAGCATTTTTAAATTCAGTTGTAAAAAGCTATTCAGATGTAACAACTTCAAGAAAAATGTTCAGTATTGCTTTGTTAGTGTTTTAATTTTTAAAAATCTGTTAGAAACACATATGTATACAAACACACAGCATCGGGGTGGGAGAAGACGGAGGAGCAGAGAGAGAGAGGGGGACAGAAAGCAGGTGTTCTCCAGTGCATCCCCCTTAGAGAAGCTGTGCTGTGCTTTGACATTGGAGTTACGATTCCTGCCTCTCAGGAACTGCACTGAAAGGATGCTGCAATTGGGCGATGAAGCTAGAAATAACACAGGCTTTTCCATAATCGGACACAGGTATATTCACTGATGTCTTCACTGAGAGGGCAAATGCCCGGTCCTCATACAATTTTTATACTATACCATTAGCGGTTTAAATTGTTTTTGTACATTCATTCATTTAAAAATCTCCACAAAAATGTAATGAGGTCCGTATCATCATCACTCACAATTCAGATTAAGAAACTAAAGCATAGGGCACATCAATATTGTAATACTGGATTTGGCTTTGAACTCAATAGTCTGATATTGCAGTCTTTTCAATTATTTGCATTTCTTTTTTCACACTTAACCTCAATTCTCTGAGGTTGTTTATCTTTTCTTCTGTTATTTTCTGATTTCTTCCAATTGTCACTCTCAAAGGAAAAAAAAAAGCACACTTTTTTTTTTGTGCTATGGCAATAGTTAAGTCTTTTTGGCAGTTCATGATTAGGATGATTCCTGAACTCTTTTCTTTTTTTTAAAGATTTAGTTTCTATTTGTATTAGAATGGCAGATATACAGAGAGGAGAGACAGAGAGGAAGATCTTCCATCTGATGACTCACTCCCCAAGTGAGTGCAACAGCCGATGCTATGCCAATCCAAAGCCAGGAGCCTCTTCCAGGTCTCCCATGTGGGTGCAGGGTCCCAAAGCTTTGGGCCGTCCTCGACTGCTTTCCAGGGCCACAGGCAGGGAGCTGGAAGAGAAGCAGGGCTGCCTGGATTAGAACTGGCACCCATATGGGATCCCAGGCGTGCAAGGCGAGGACTTTAACCACTGCACCATCGTGCCGGGCACCTGAACTCTTTTCTAAAGAGAATGCAGCATTCACATAACCTGGGTACTCTCTGGGAATGAAGTGTCAGAGAATTGCAGACCACATTACTTTTTCAGAGGACACATTATTTTGTTACCATGGCTGAGGGATGTTTGCAACAAAGTGAAAAAAAGGGCTTAGTACTCCATAATTCTTTCAGTCATTTTATGGGCCAAGAATTATCATCGATGGTCCATGCTTTAGAATAAGAATAACAGTATTTAAATTTTTGTTTTATTGCAGTATTTTTTTTCCAAATAATGGAGAACACTCACTGAATGAATTTTCTTTATATGGTCATTTCTTTAGCTACTTTTGGCATTGACATATTTAAAGGGCTTCCTTTTTCCAGCTCAAAACTGCTTTTCAGTAGATCAGACACTTTGAGACTATGGTGTTGTTGAGTTGTTCTTGATTAGTATAATTTTGACTTAATCTGTTACCTTTTTGTTTATACACATCTCTTATTTCTGTAGAATCTTTATTACAATAGGTTCCATATCCCTAAGGCATCTTGTCTTCTCAAGCTGAATGACAATAACTCCTTGAACTCACCTTCAGAGAAACTGGCTTCTCACCAACTAATCATTTTAGTTTCCTTGCTGAGTCTTTCAAAAGTCCATCTCCTATTTTTATCTGTACAATTATTACTTAAGTTAATGTTCATTTACTGATACTTATAATCATCCTGATATAAGGACAAAGAATTGCTTGTTATTTTATCCTTTTTTAAAGACATATTTTGTTAAATTTTTATTGGAAAGTCAGATACTTAGAGAAGAGGAAAGACAGAGCAGAACATGTTGAATCTGATGATTCACTCCCCAAACAGCCACAATGGCCGGAGCTGAGCCTATGGGAACCCAGGACCTGGAGCATTTTCCAGGTCTCCCAAGTGCATGAAGGGTCCCCAGGCTTTGGGTCATCCTCCACTGCTCTTCTCACAAATAAGAAGGTGGATGGGAGGCAGGGCTGCCAGAGATTAGAACCAGAGCCCATATGAGATCTATGTGCATGTAAGGTGTTAGCTGCTAGGAAACTGCACGAGGCCCATATGTCATGCTTTTAAAGGAGCAACTATTACTGTATGAACATAGGACGCACGGTGTATAGGCTTTCAGTAAGATTATACATGTCAACACTTTTCTAAACCACCTGTGTTGTGCCTAGCTGGCTGCTTTCTAGTAGGCTTATCCATTTTAAATGCACTGTAATTTATTATGTACAATTCCTCCAAGGTTTCAGTGTCACAAGAACTTTTAGTTATCTTCTTGGATTTTATCACTCACTCACAAAGTATTATCATCTTATGGTTTCAGAATAAATTCTGGATCACATGATCAGTTGAAATAAGGCCCGATACTAATCTCTATAGAACAATATCCGACAGGGCCACAGGTATTGATTAACTTCATGTTTTCATCTTGGAAAAATGCCTACACACTGTTTTAAAGTGGGCTTATTTCCTGCATTTGTTATAAACTAGCAATATGTAACAATAAAATGAAAAAGTCCTAGTAAATGCTATGAAGCTTCAACTGCTGTCATTCTTCACTTGATTAATAACTTAATATGTACTTTTCCTGTATTTACTACTAGGTTAAAAATAGTTTTATATGCATTGGCTTAAAAAAGAAATTTCCTGAAAGACCAAGAGATAGAGACAGAACTTGCCTAAACCAAACTCACACTGTTGCTGTAACAAATTGTGTTCATTTCTCTCTTTTCAAGGTAGCTTTCTAATTTATAAAATGCAATAGGCATAGAAATAAACACAGTTAGCTCTACTAATAAAGCTATTTCCCATATACTATCCATATACTCCATTTGTGGTACATGTTTCAGTAGAAGCTTATCCAGCAACAAACATCTTACTGAGTAGTCATGGTTTAAAATGTCTAGTTTGCATAATGTTGCAGTTAGGACATTTGTCTATTAAAAAATCAAATGAAAAATCTCACTGAAATAGGAATATATAAATATAAGATTTATTAGTTTCTATCACAGATACCTAAAGTATTCCTTTGTGATATCTCTTCATTTCAATGAGCACTTAAATCCCCAATAAACCTTATTGTATAGCTCTTAGATAATTTGACTTTTATATCAGGTATACCCCAATCTATAATTCAACCAAGGAAATGTTATGCTTATTATAGACCTCAAATATCCCACAAAATTGATGCCTCTAATTATACAAATGCAAAACCAAATATATTTGTGTCTTCTGATTTTCTTTTATTTTTCTTTTATGATTCTGGGAAAATGTGGTTTAAAGGAAGAAATACTAAGGGAAAATAAAATAATCATGTCTTGCAATCATGTCTTGGAAAGCTATCAAGTTTGAATTTTATTTATATTTTACTGTTTAAGTTGCATAAATCAATATCAGTTTCCTAAGCATGCTTTATATTTGAAGTACAAACCAATCTGCTATAAATAGGACTCATATTTAACATTCTATTCAAAGTCTTTTTGAGAAAGAATATTGCTTATAACCAACATGTGTTTACTAATCACTGGAGCTATATAGGTGTGCTTACTTAATCACAAAACTGCCTGTCGGGGACAGAGAAATGTGTACCTTTGCAAAATCCACTCCAAGGTCAATGACAGCCCTTAGAACATTGGCTCATCTGGCTGTCATCCAAACTGTCTAGTAGCTCTGAAGCCTCACTTTCCCCTTGTCTACATAGGTTATTATGAAGGATATTTCAGATTACACTCCTCAAGGTCCAAAACATGAAGAAATAGTTAATTGAAGAGTAGTTCATATTTCATCTATTAACTTGAAACCATTTCGTTACCAGAGTATTATAATGGCTATGAATGTCAGAAGCCATTATAGTATACGTTTGTATTTCAAAGTGAAGATACTTTTAATGTCTATGTATTATGTCTGACATTGAAGGCAAAAAAGGTCAGAACATGTGTTGAAAAACGAAAGCCACAAAACTGAGTTGTAGCACATATATTTTATTTAACTACTATAAAAAAAAACAGTCCTAAGGGAAAGAGAACATTGATTTCAGTTTGTCTTTTTCTAAGCACTATCCATGTGTGGCTATTCAAACATTTGAAATCGGAAGATTAACATTTTGCAAACAAGACACATTTCCTTGGACTGATTTCTTAACTATTTTAAAAGACAGGTTCTCTTGGACTATATTTACATGAAAATGAGATATTTTATGTAAAGTTTGTGCTTTAGTTTACTTTTAATGCACATTGCTTGAAGGATGGTAAAGTTTAATTTACTTACCCATTTTTCTTTAACTGTGCTGTTATATTATTCTAAAAAGAGTAAAAAATTGTTTTAAATATGATCTCTTTTTTCTTTTTCTGAATAAAGGTATTTTAATAATTGATACTATATTTCATCTTACTATATTTTCTGTGACACTCAGTTACTAGCCTTTTCATATTCACATTTATGTACAAAAAAGTGTATACATGGTCAGTCTGCTTTTTACCATGCCCATTCTTTATGCAAAGGTGTCCGATTCAGAATCAGCAAACACCTTTAAAATCTTTTCAGTGAAATAAATTATTAAAACAAATGTTATACTTTGTTAATGTATAAAAATATTAGATACCACTGGATGATTTATATTTTACATAATCTGTCATACTGACCTGGAAGAGATTGACAGAATTATTTGGGTACTACTTCCTACTGGATCACCTCACCAGTAAGTATCTGGAATTACTAAGAAATGTTGAGAGAGCGTATCATTCCTTGTACCTTCTTTCTTAACATCCCCTTTGCCCCATTAGGACAACACAAGGTGTGCTTTCACAAAATCACCTTATTACCGGAATTAACAGGTGGCAAAATAAAGTCAGAAACTTGATAATTTTGTATTATGAAATGAGATCTTTAGAAATGTCTAATAGGAATATTCGTCTGTTGGTTCCACAACATCCAATCAGATTCTCTACATTAGTTTTCCTTATATGAAAACATTTGTGTTTTTCTAGAATGTGACTCAACCTTCTATCCAGCAGAGTAATATGAATGACTTAAAATGTCTTTTTTCGTTGAATGCCTGATTTTGACATGATTTCGAAATGAAATGAAACCAGGGCGTAGGTAAATTCCAGCACCTTTTCAGAGGCTAGGTGAAGAGAATATTTTTAATTTCTGGATGAACTTCCGTGAGGCTATGAAACCTAGCATGTTCCTTGCCTACAGGTAATCTGCTACTGTTAATTTGTTAGGAAGCATGAAAGTGGGGAGCAAGAATCAGCATGTGTTTTATAGTACCTCCAAAACAAAACTCCTTAACTGGCAACATTTCACATTGCATATATGAAGCACTGAAATGAAACTGAGAGGAAAGATCAGAAATCTAAGCAGACTAGTAGTGACTTTCCAGACTTCAATGCTAGCACCAAAGAGCTATTAACTGTATTGAGGAGGACACAAATGAAGTCAAACACATGCTATGGTCCTGATCATAACATTACAGAAATATTGGGCCTGGCAGAATGGGATAGCAGCTAAAGTCCTCGACTTGAATTTGCCAGTATTCCATATGGGTGCCGGTTCTAATCCCAGCAGCTCCACTTCCCATCCAGCTCCCTGCTTGTGGCCTGGGAAAGCAGTTGAAGACGGCCCAAAGCTTTGGGACTCTGCACCCATGTGGGATACCCGGAACAGCTCCCTGGTTCCCAGCTTTAGATCGGCGCAGCACCGACCGTTGCGCTCACTTGGGGAGTGAATCATCGGACGAAAGATCTTCCTCTCTGTCTCTCCTCCTCTCTGTATATCTGACTTTGTAATAAAAATAAATAAATCTTTAAAAAATACAAAAATATAGGCATTTTTATTACAATAAAGGGAAATAATGCTGGTCTATGAAAAGTTAAAAACTCAAGTGTAGTAACTTTAACAACAACAAAAAAAAACTTCATTAGCTTTATGAACAAAGTTATGTGTTTTGAAATCCATGTATGACCAAGAAAGCACAGGGATATTTTACAGCACTGAAGGATGACATATCTGCATTGTAAAACCTAATATGAAGATCCACGATAATTCATTAGAGCTTAATAATAAACACAATTGAATAGTAAATGCTTTTAGCTTCTCAGGATTGATGTGGTATTGACTAGTTACTTGGTGACAAAAGAAGAGGCTACTGAGTTTGCAATGGTTTAGTTTTCTACACTTGATGGAAGAGTACTACACTTAGAAAGCATAACAGAAAAGGCAAAGAGAATTAGATGGGAAAGAACAAAAGACAAAAAAGATCTATATAAGAACTATACCTTGGTATATTCCCTGTTCCTGACAGCTTATTTGAATACACTCTGTAAAAACAGACACTCCCCTTTGTACTCTGCCTTGAGAATAAGAGGATACCAGGAAACACTTACTAAATAATTCATGCTTTTTTTCTTCTAAAACTTTAAGGCAAATGTCACATACCTTCTAGGGATTTTTTTTTCTTTTATATACATTTCTCCCTCCATACAACCAATTCTAAGAGAAACCACAATTTTGACTAAAGCATTCAAGAACATAAGAATCTTAGAGAATTTTATTCAGAGAAAGTGCCAATTCAACAGTTTCGTACACTGAATTTAAGTAAAACAACCAGGCTTACTGATTTGTTATTGTTAACAGGTTTTCTATATAATTTTAGACCATTTTCTCTTGTTCTATGCTTGACCTTCTCGAAATTTAGATCATATAAGGTTTTCATCATCGATGCATTATTAAGGCTTTGGAGATGAAATCAGTGAATGTGAAGTAAATAGGAAAATGGAAAGGGTTACTATCCTTTAGAGAAAGGGATATGTGATTTAAGGCCATTAGTAATATTTGGAATAAATAAATACTAAGGAAATATAAACAGGATACTGGGAAGCAGAGAAAAAATAACGGTCAAACTGACACAGCAACTTAATGACAGATCAGAAGTAAAAACTGGCTCTCCAAATATCCAGTTATATGATTTCTAGTGGAACATTCTGTAAGTATTTAAAGGTATCATATTAAGTACATGTATGAAATTGCAATGATAAATGGAGATGACTGCTAGTATTATTTACTCCATTAAGTTAACAATATAAAACAAAACTAAGTGGTTATTCAGGGAAATGTATCAGAATATCAGCAAATGAAAACAATTTAGTGAGAACCCACTGTAGGATTTACACAGCATTCCCTCACAATTCCCTGCTCACTCTAGTCAGTAGATTCAATCTCTGTAACATATATCCACTTCAGTATTGAATGACATTGAAGTAGCCCTTAGTCCTCCAATGTGAAAGAGAAAATAAGAGTACCAAAATATAAGCTCTTGATGTGAATGTATGAATTACTAAGAACTATCTGAAAATCAGTTGTTGCTTACTCCAATTTACTTTCGGGTTTTCAGTAAGCATGAAATGCTGCACAGCATTAAATTTTCTCCTGAATCCTTTGGTACAAAAATATAGATAAGAGAATGGAACGCAGTAAATCTGCACTTAGTTACTTTTATAAGTTTGATAGTTCTAGTGACGAGGTAGCAAGCTGCAATAATTTTGTTTTACTCTTAAATATCTGTGCTGCTCCTATGTATCTTCTTAAAATTGTCATCAACTCAGACATATTTCTGTCTGTGTGTTTGCAGATAAATTGGTCTGTGATATGTTGTGACTAAACCCTAAATGAAACTCTGAGTAAATTCATGTATATAAATTCAAATCTGAGAATTTTACGTTACACTACATATGAAAGATAGCATTAAAGATAGATTTACTGCGTCAGATTTTTATTTTAAAAATGAATGCTTTGGAATAAAATGTAATCTGGTTTTATCCTGTCATCAGTGGCCAAGAGCAATATTAAACTTATAGTATCTGGAAGTTCCTCCACAGTGATGTTATGAGATGCTGTGTAAATCCTAAAAAAATAAAACAAAAATAACAACAAATAAAAAATCTAATGATACAATTTAGTAACATAAAGAAATTCTCAAATGATTCTAAAAACCTTTTAGAGAAACAGTATCAATCTCCTCATGACCTCAAACAAGAAGTTTCTAAAATGTTTATTACTGAGGTTCTAAAGCTTGAGCAGGAAACTTTAAGATATAGGCCTTAGTCAATTCTTGCATATTATGCCAGCGTGAAATACATACATATATAAATAACAAATGACAATTTCTGAATTGTTTTCAAAATACTTTACAAAACACATTACAATAAGACCAATGAAATGTTTTCTGTGCATATAGACATAGTAGTTTAATCTGGAGTTGATGTTAAGTTTCATATTTATAAAACTACATTATTTCTCATTAATACAATGAGCCTACTCATAAAACTATGCAGGTTAGTAGGTGATAAAATAGCAGAAATTAAGTTACTGAAGACAACAATTCTGTAATAAATTATCCAAGCCTGTGACAAAATAACCCTTAAAATCTATCCAGTCACTATGAGAACAAAACCTTTTGTTCTAAGCTAAAAAAAAAAAAATTCAACTATTTGATTTGTTAGGATCTGAGTAGGAAGGAATAGAAAGCTAAGACAAGACTTAACAGGCATGATCAAATGTGAAATCTGAGGAACAAAGTGACTGTGAGACAAGTGATCAAAAACAATGCATTTGGGCAAATAAATTCAAGCCAACCAAAGAAGCCCTCATCAGCTTAATGTGAACTCTAGTTTGGACAACATGGGAGAGATACAAATATGCTTTTTTTCTAATGAAAATTGTTTAACCCACCAATGATTCAGGGAATTGAGTTTCAAAGACATATATACAAGAATCAAACCATAAGATGTCAGTTTTTAGCCCCTGTACAAGACGAGCTGACATCATATGCAAAATGCTTAAAAGTCTGATACAGTTTGAAGAAATCTTAGTTTAAATTGGCAAATCAAATTATACGGACTATGCAAAACTAAAAAGCTAAAATTTCCATTATTATTTGTTATCATCTGAAATGCTCAGGCTATCTTAAGAAATCAAAGCACATTGAATGCTATTTGGACAAGTATCTAAAGAAAGATAGCAAGGCAAAAGTAAATATCAGAAAGAGATATTTCCTTCTGTGTAAGAGAATCTAAGGGGCATCTGCCATTCTTTTGATCTTTCATGTCACTGCATTCCCTTTATTCTTTCAAATCTCATTTGCTGTTGGATTGTAGGCAAAATTGAATTATTTGTCATTTACTGATATATGCTATGATGCTGCCCTTTTTATAACTCCATTAAAGTGACACTAGATATAAATAACAATTTTCCACTTCTTTTCTAAGATTTAACTAATTATATGTTGAGTAAGTTTTACTAAACACTTTATTAAATATCTTTACATAAGGAATGTGCAATTGATGATTTATAAAGCTCATGAAAGGGGCATGTATTGTAGTAGAGCAGTTAAGGTCACGATGTGTGACCCTGACATCCCATGAGGGCATAGTTGTTTGTGCTCAAGCTGCTCGACTTTTGATTCAGCTCTCTGCTATTGGCTTGGTAAAAGCAATGAACGTTGTCCCAAGTGTTTAGACCACTTCCACTTACATGAGAGACCTATATGAAACTCCTGCCTCCTGGCTTTGGCATGTTCTAGTCTGGCCATCTAAGAAATGAACCAGTAGTTGCATGACTTTCTGTAATTCTTTCAAATAAACTGACTCCCACCACCCAAAGTCAGACCTGAAGTGAAACTGTAGTTCCTGACTTCATCCTGGACTCCACCATGTTTGGGGAGAAAAGCCATGCATAAGAATGCTGTCTGTCTCTCTAATTCTCAGTTAAATAAGTAAATAAAGTGAAATTTTATGTAGTCTATGTAGTCTTAGTGCATGCAAAGGTATAATAAACTTGAAGGTAGACTGGTAGAAAGTCCGTGGTATTGACATCCTGTTTTGGTATAAAACACAGGAGGCAGATGATCATTGAAAATTGGTGGTGAGTGGTAAGCACTAGGGAGGTGGAAGAGGGTATTTTAGAGCTATAGAATAAGGGAGATTACCAGGACAACTCAAGTAAATTGTTGTAAAAAGTAAAACAGAAATGTCAATGAAGTAGTCACAGGAGGTGGTTAAGAACTTGCATTTTTTTAAACATATTGGTTTCTCAATACTATGTCAATTAATTCCATAGCGTTATACATTGTTGCTGATGTTATGTTGGGGCTTTTAACTGATCCAGATGATACTCTGCTGGCTCTACCTTCAGACCAGAGAAGGTCTCCCCAACAAGCCGTTGAACTTATCTGGACAATAGGGGCTGGACTTTATGCTTGGTATATGCTTGCAATGAAAGAATCTCAACTGCACTTGAACTGTGGTTATGCAACAAGGTGGAGGAATCCACCATGGGGGGGGCGGTTATGGGAAGGGTGGGGGAATCCCAGTACCTATAAAACTGTGTCACATAATACAATGTAATTAATTTTAAAAAATGTAGCATTTAACCTCCCCCCCCCAAAAAAAAGAAAAAAAGAAAGTTAGCTGACATTCTCCATACTTAGAAAAAAAAGAGTGGAGGCCCTTCACGTGATGGCTGAATTGCCTAATCCTCCTATGTAAGTCTCAGGATCACATATGGGCACCGGTTTGTGTCCTGGTTGCTCCAGGTCCCATCCAGCTCCCCGCTTTCGGCCCAGGAAAGCTGTAGAGGAAGGCCCAAGGCTTGAGATCCTGCACCTGTGTAGGAGACCCAGACGTTGTTGGTTCTTAGTTTCAGATTTGCTTCAGCTCTGACCATTGCAGCTACCTGGAAAGTGAACCAGTGGATGGAAAATCTCTCTCTGTGTCTCCTGCTCTCTGTAAAATTGACTTTTTAATAAAAAATAATAAATAAATCTTTTAAAAATTGTAGCTCTGACCTTGTCTTTGACATCTAGTGACCTTATCACTTTTTCCTGCAAATTGATTTTTAATCTTCAAAAACTTCATGGTCATAGGAAAGAATCTCTTCTCCCTTCAAATTTCTTATACCCACAAACTTGAAAAGAGGGAATTCACAACATTTTTTTAATAATTTATATTCCTTAAAAACATAAGCTATTTTAGTCTTTTTTTAAAAATGTATTTATTGGGCCGAGTATGGTGGCATAACAGCTAAAGTCCTCGCCTTGAATGTGCCGGGATCCCAGATAGGCATCGGTTCTGATCCCGCCAGCTCTATTTCTCATCCAGCTCCCTGCTTGTGGTGGGAAAGCAATCGAGGACAGCCCAAAGTCTTGGTTCCCTGCCCTGCATGGGAGACCTGGAAGAAGTTCCTGGCTCCTGGCTTCGGATCGGTGCAGCTTCAGCTGTTGCAGTCACTTGGGGAGTGAATCATTGGACAGGTTTTCCTCTCTGTGTCTCCTTGTCTCTATATATCTGACTTTGCAATATAAATTAAAATAAATCTTTAAATAAAAGTATTTATTTTTATTGGAAAGACAGAGTTACAGAGAGAACATACAAAGACAAAGATATTCTATCTGCTTTTTCACACTCTAAATGGCCTCAATGGATGGATGGAGCTGAGCCGATCTAAAGCCAGGAGCCAGAGCTTCCTGGTCTCTCACATGGTTGCAGTGTCCCAAGGACTTGAGCTGTCCTCTTTTCCTTTCCCAGGCCACAAGCAGGGATGGAAGTGGAGCAGCCAACATGCTAACTGGCACCTATATGGGATCCTGATGGATGCAAGGTGAGGATTGTAGCCTGTAGGCTCTGCGTCTAGATCCAAGCTGGAGAGGTGCCAGATTGCTAGTGTTTCTTCCCGCTGGATTCTGGGTAGCTAGTGTTTGTGAAGCCGTGTAGCCTGAGTACAGAAACAAAGGGTCTTTTCAAAGATTTTTAGAGTTGACTGCTCCAGTGTCAGGTTTTCATCTTTTGCAGGTTGAAGAATAACTAGACATGAATAGTGGTTTTTGAAGTAATTTATAATGTAATTCGAATAAAATGTTATATTAATAAGAATAGTAAGGTAAAAAAAAATAAAATTTTGTCCATCCAAAAGATACAGCAAATTGAAGAGCTACTACAACCAGAAAAACTGACATAAGAAATAATTCAGACATCAGTTTCTTCCAAAAAATTTGGAAATTTTTTCAAAAACACTGTTCTAAATATTTTGCAATGTTGTAGCAGAGGTTACATTTCTATAGTGCTTACATAGGAACAAAAGAACATGAATGTTTCAAAAGCACTAGGTGAATTAATTGTCTAAATTTGGTGTAAACAAAAATCCTAACAATATTTTGGTATGTACTTAATAGATTCTTGCTATTGTGTTGGCTGTAACTGAGTATGGAATAGAGTATGGATTATAAGAAAGGAGATACATATTACACTATTCTAATTAAGTAAAAATTAAACTGTCCCTGGCAAAGAGCTTGTGCAGAAAGATTGTCAGTTTCCATGCAACCATGTAAGGACATAAAATTACACTTATATCAATTATTACATTTTACTTTATATTCTTAATAACATAACAATAAGATCTGAGTTTAGGAAACACCATCATGTTGAAAAAAACATATTAGATATGAGCATATGTTTGCCTCTGACCTACTGTGACAAACATTCATTTCATGATTGTATTCAAGTTTACTTCAAAAAAATATTACTAACTATTCCCATCAGTATGCATGATTTTTTAAAACTTGTATTGTTTTCTACAATTCATTTTGTGGATATAGGGATCCCCTCATTGTCTTCCCCTCTCTCTTTCCTCTCCCACCATTTTTCCCCATGTTATTACAGTAGTATAGTATTTTATAACAAATACAGGTTTAACATCCTGCTGTGTAAGTGCATAATTAAATTGTAGGTATATAAAAACACAGGAAATCTAGTATATTTTCAGGATATATTTAACTGTTTCACTGGGAGTCTTTCTTTTATTAGAGATGCCAACTGTACTATTTCTTTAATTGCTGGTATGTTAGTCTTTATTACACAGTTTATCTATGAGAATATATGTATAGACTTGTTCAACTACATAGCAATTGAAAAATGTACCATACTTAACAGTTTGAATTATTTCAGTATTGAGTTCTTTGAAAATGAGGACATATAGTATAAATTTCACTTTTTCATTTTATAATTCTATTGTGCAAACTATGCATGTTAATAAAATTGCATTTATCATGACAAGATGTAGATGTATTTCTCTGGCTTTTCACCCATTAAAATGAGCATTTAAAACATCAGAATTATAAAAAACATTCAGGCAGAACCTGGGTACCCAAGTATATGAAGAACACCAACTATGCTTTGTCTGTAAGGCTGACTCCTTTGCCCTCTGCTACCATCTGTCTGCCTCCACAGATTAAGTTCTGCCAAGGTTGCTGTTCTTTATATTTCTGACAATTCCTGACTGTAGTGGTACATTTCTTCCATACAATTTTGCATATGGAATCCAAACATGTTGCTTTGCTTTGTTTATAACAGATGGCACATTGGGGCCTCTTAGGAAAAACAGAGTAGGAATTATTGGAGTCTATAAACAGGGGAAAGGATTATAGAACTAGTGAATTAGATATAATAGCACTCCTCAGGAACTGCTGACCAGTATATACAGAAAACATTATTTGGGACAGGAGGAAATGTAAATATTCATTATTGTTAACTATTAAAGCCTTGTTATGTATTTGTCACTAAAATCAACAGAATAAAAGAAGAAATGAGTGAGAGTTTGTGCGTATATTCTTTTATCTGCATTCCATACTTTTTTCTTTTTAGAACAATATTAATTTTCTACTGCTCCTGTACAGTACAAAACAAACAAAAACATTCAATAAGTCAAAAGCTCAAATTCATTGTATTCCTACAGGTCAATTGTACAAACTGGCCTTCTGGGGTTAAAAATTTAGGGCGCCTCAGCGTTCATTTCTTCTATAGGTTCTAAGATTGGATTCATTCCTTCCAACTCTAATTTATAGCAACTTTTGCATTTCTTCACTCACATTCTCATTCCACATTCACGTCCCATAATCACACTACTCCCATTTCTGCTCCCATTGTGTCTAGATCCATTGTCCTGTTTATCTAATGAGTTTTTTGTCTTCTTCTTCCATTTATGAGGCTTCACTGAACTCTCCCAGATAATCTCCCTACTATAATATGACTACAGTAAATTACAATTGTTGAATCCTGCTGCTGTGTAAATTCACATAGTTCTAAGTTGCAAACATTAAGTCAATTAGAACTTGTTTGAGGACTTTATTCTGTGATTTATATAACTTTGCCTTAACTCATTCGTGATTACAACCAAGCCTGAATTTCTGCCTTACAAAATAATTCTATATAACATAAAATTTATTAATTTGATTGTGTGTGCAGGTAATCAATCTCAAGATGGAAGCCGATAGTGCTCAATAAGTTGCTGCATCAGGTAAGAAAACAAGAGACAGGCATCCATCTATAGGAACATTCTTGGTATAAAATGAGAACCATCCCTGTTTTTTTCTAATAGTAGCTTTGTAGAAAATATTGATATCTCTGAAAAAAAGTTCATGATTGTCAGAGCAACAGATGTATCCATGGGAGTAGTATGGATTATAAGTACAAAGAAAGCATTTAAGTCAATAATACAAGATTCCTAACTAAATTTTTAAATTGTATAGAGATAATAATATATTTTCTTTTTGTAAGATGACATATTATTTCTATGGGACACAGTTATGAAATTAAAATTAAATAGGCTACTAAACTATATTATTTAATTGAATGTTGCAGTGTTTGACATTATTGCTCTAACTGGGCATGTAAAATATAAGCATCAATGTGTAAAGTATGCAGTTAAAACAAATACATGTATTATATGAGACAACAATGGTATCCTAGATCAAATTACATATATTTGACCTCCTGTTCTTCATTCTGATATTCATGTGAAAAGTCCTCTTCCAAAATTTCATACAGAAAATAAAATGATTTTTGTTTCATTTGTAAATACAACCTGAATTAAGAAAGTTCAGTTTTCTAAACACATTTAATTTTAGTATGAAATAAATATCTTGTTGAATTTCCCAATACTTTGAACTTGTAAGGACTGTTAGAAACATCTAAGAAAAAAAATTACAGAGAAACAGTTTCTTTCATGTTGCTTTGAAAGGAGAAATCAGAAACAATACGATGACAAGGCTGGCACAGAAGGCAGAGCTGTGAGTTACAGTTAGAGGCTCTCCTTGGGATGCGATCTACAGATCTTTGACCTCTGTACTAATTGGAAGAAGAAAGACTTGGAGAACACTGGCTCCTGACCCCATGCTCTCTGGACCTCTGTGAAGTCCTGAGAGAGGAAAGCCATCTGCCTGGCCGCAGGTGCAGGACTGTCCATAAGCCTTCAGACTTCATGATTTTGGTATATAAGTATATGGATGTCAAGCAAAGTCAGAGAGAAGAGACAGAAAGATCTTCCATCTGATGATTTACTCCCCAAGTGTCCACAATAGCTAGAGCTGAGCTCATTTGAAGCAAGGAGCCAGGAGCTTCTTCCAGTTTTCCCACACAGGTATAGAGTCCCAAGGCTTTGGGCCATCCTCCATTGCTTTCCTGTTCCACAAGATTGGAGCTTGATGGGAAGTGCGGCAGCTGGGATAAAAACCAACGCTCATAACTGATCAAGGGACTGCAAGGCAAGGATTTTAGCTGCTAGGCTACTGCGTTGACTTCAATAAGCAACATTTAACTTCTATGTCAAATGACCCCTGGCACTTTAATTTTAGGACCATTCATGGTTTCTGATTTCTATCCATTAACACATATCCTGGAAAGGCAACAGTTGATGCATTAACTACTGAATTTGGTCCTTGCTTTCCACGTGGGAGATTCAGACTGATGTGCCAGCTCCTGACTTCAACTAAATTCTGTCCTAACTTTTCTTCCTCTCCCTTTCTCTGTTTCTCTGCCTTGATCTATGTGTTTCTCTCTTTCAAATTAACATATATGTAATTAATATATATATTATATATATAATTTGAAATGATGATAATATTTTTTTTTCTTAATCAGATACTTGTCTGCCAAAAATACACACACACATGCAAAATCACCCACACAAAGAATGTATCCCCTGACTTAATCTTCATGTATTATACAGCTTCTTTAAAAAAAAAGACTTATTTATTTTTATTGGAAAGAAAGATTTAGAGAAACAAAAGGAGACAGGATGGAAAAACATTCCATCTACTGCTTCACTACCGAAATGGCTGCATGGACCAGAACTGAGCCAACCCAAAGCCAGGATCCAGAAGCTTCCTCTCCCATGTGGGTGCAGTGTCTCAAAGCTTTGTGCCATCCTCCAGTGCTTTCCCAGGCCCCAGGCAGGAAGCTGCATGGGGAATGGAGCATCCAGAACATGAACTGGTGCCCATACGGGATCCTGGTACAAGCGGATGGTTAACCAGTTGAATCATGGTACAAGGCCCAAATATGGATAATTTTATCACAGATACTGCCAGTATTTTATGTTAAAAAATAATCCCAGGATGTATGCAGACATTGTGTCAGTTTCTGTATCCATAACATTTAGCAAAGTGCCACCAGCAACAATAGGAAGGGCTGTTGTCAAAGACACACAGTCATGGCAGAGAAGTAGGTTAATGCGCAAAAGGTAAGTGTCCCCTACAAGCCTCAATATTTCTAGGTTAAGATAGCGGAGGTTCAAGTCTCTATTGTCACATTCTCCGCCCTCTATGATATACTTTCAATAGAAGATTGTTAGAAAAACTAATAGAACATAAAGTCTACATTTTGCTGAATGAGTGATTATGCAATTTAAAGAAATGTAACATACACTTAAAATTCTTTAAAAGTATAGATACAAAGACAAATAATTGCAGAACATTAAAATTTTATATTCACCTTTTTCTAGGTCTATGTTCAATATTTACTCAAGGAAAGATGACCATATTTTCCTAAAAATGTCCAATGCCATGTTATTTCATTGCAAATTGAATTCTACTGCATTCTTCAGAAAAAAAAGAAGTTCTGAACCATATAGTATGTGTCTCTACTCCCAAATAAAAGCAGGACTGCTAATGAAAGTTTTGATACGTTTTAACATCTTGGCAAGGAATGAAGGGGAGGAACCCCTACATCTATAAAACTGTATTATGGAAAATAATAAATAAGAAAAATAGAAAAGCAAAAAAATAAATACATGGCTTGTTTTTCTGCTAATACACATAAGGAAGTTTGGTAGGTGAAAATGACTGGCATTTGTCAGGGAGTGCCTGCTAGTTGTGAACACAGAAACTCATTCACAGCACAGCCTACAAGCAGGGATTCAAAATGTTACTTGCCCTGTTTAAAAACAAATAAAAAATCTAAGAAATAATTTATTTTCTAAAAATCACTAGAGTCAAATTTGATCAGGTTTCAATTCTGTAAATGCTAAAGAGCTTCCAAACCCTCTGAGTTGTATTAAGTGTAAATAGAACCATCAATAGCTCCTTTTAAATCGGGGCTTGTTCTCAGAGTTAAGCTAGGACATCTAATTGCACATCAGCTGAAAGCATAGACTAGTACATAAATTATAATCTCTAAAGTTGGAAATTAGTATTTTATTTACTTGCATGGCACATCTCCTCCAATTTTCACTGCATTCAATGATTTAAATGCTGTAATTCTTTCCCTTTTTTGCATAATATATTAGTATTCAAACCCACCTTTTCACTCAGTGCAATTTTTGATAGATGAGAAAGGAATTTGAATAATCTGCTATCTGATGCAAGGATCTGAAATAACAGCCCTGTACTCTGATTTAACTGATTGTTTATTCACTAGTACCATCCAAAACCAACGTTCATCTCTATTGGCACCTCAGTATTACATAAACATCAATAATGAACAGTGGAACATGTGCTGCTGTTCAACTACAAGACCCCAGGTTTTATTACTTTGGACATGTTTTATGTCAATCACTAAAATATCCTGCAAATTTACTAAAGAAATATCTTTACACACTCAGCATGAATTGCAGAAAAATGACTTTAAATCTGTTTAAAAGCACATGACTTATAAAAACTTGAGATCATATTATAAATAAGTAAAGAAACTGGAAACAATATTAAGCCGAATTTAGCTCCATTAAGTTCTATTAATTTATGTGAATTTAATCTAAATTGAAGATGAATCCTATAATGTGCCATTCCTGGTAAGAAAAAAAAATCAATGAAATATTATATTACTATTCAGTGAATGGGAGTCAAAATAACATTCCTGGTGGGGAGAAAAAAAAATATATATATGCTCTTTGTAAAATTTGCTTAGATCAAAACGGTGTGACAATTTTGCTTTCTACATTTTCTATATAGCAGTTTGCATTTCTAACAAGTCTACAAAATTGACAGTTGTTGAATGCAAGCATTATAGGGGGGCATATAATTCCAGGTATTATTGAAAGATAGAAAAAGTAAAAAGAAAATTTTTATGAAAAGAAAAGTCTTTATAAAAACTGAAACTGAGATACTGGGTAACAGTATCATTCCTTTTCCCTTATAGGGAATCAATTACAGCAACTCTTAGAAGAGTTAACAGATATCAGGTAATGTTCACCTTGACGGGACATTAATCATCTGCATGATCAACACTCTTTAAATTTCCTTGCTTTAACAGTATGAGTTATTTCTCTGCTTGCTTCCTTTCTTGCTATTGTTACCAATGTTTTAAGACTGGAACCAAAAATGACACGGGAATTTAATGGTACGTAAATTGTTTAATAAGGGATAGTCCGTATAATATTGTGCTCATTTTATTGCTAAATTTAAAAAGACCACGGTGTTCTCCTTGGTTTTGTCTCTCAGTGGGTCTGACTCTCACTCACATTTTTCGTCCTGCTGTCAGATTGGTTTATCTTACAGAGTTCCCCACGGAACAGGACTGAAGCATGTTAACAATGTCTTGTCTGAGTTTAAAAGTAAATGCTGAACTTTCCTTATCCATGGTCAAGCTTTCAGATGAGAACCCATGATGACAACCTGATAATATTGGAGCCCAAGTTCCTGGACCATACAAATTGTAACTAAATTAATCTTTATCTTCTTAAGTTGCTACAATTAGGGTGTGTCTTATCCAACAGAAAGAACAGTAGCTGCAAAAATGCTTTCTACAGAGAAGCAATCATGAGACTCTCAAGCAATCACAAGTCTAAATTATTTCATCCTGCATCCTCGTGGTCAATAAAATAAGGTTATTTCTCAATTTTCCATCTAAAATCTCGTGTACTCTCTTTCATCCAAGTCACATCCGTCCATTTCTCCAGCATGTTTCCAAACCAAGCATCTTGAACACTCTGTTTCTGCTTCTGTAATTTTGTTCACTATCACCTTTTTCCTTTTCCTAAAACTAAACTTAATCACAGAAGACTTATTTTTCACAGAAGTATATAGGAAACAGATTTATAGCCTTATAATTTTATTTTATGTTTATAGATCATGAGTCTCAATTTCTTCTGCTATAAAGTACAAGTACTAATAATGAAGACAAATTCTAACAACTGCACTCGGGGCAACAAAGTTCAATACATGACAGTATCAGTGAGGATTCCTAACTGGATGACCACATCCCTTATATGAGCGCCTGGATGCTACTTCTGGCATCAGTTCAAGATCGTTCTAATGCAGATTGCAGAAGGCAGCAGTGATAGCCTGGGTAGTTTGGTCCCTGACACCCATCTGGCAGACCCGTAACATGGCGCTGGTTACTGTCTTTTGACCAGTCTGACCATTGAGACCATGTCAGGAACAGATGCGGGTTTTCTATGTTTGCATCTGTTTCTCGCTCATTGTCTTTCAACACAAAGTACAATATACACTAAACTTCTGCTATGAATAATCAAAGATAAACAAAAAATTAGATTTAGCATATAGAATCCAGAGCCTGCATTTTCTTGCAGAATGAAATGCAATCCTATTTAACAAGGGCAATGATAATTCACTTCACTTTTCCTTCAATGAGTCAGAAGCACTCTCAGTCTGAGTAATGACCAACATTTTCCTTGAAGAATCTCTAGGGAATCAAAGAAAGTTGTAACTTCTAGATTGAGTCACAAGAATCAATACTCAGTGATCCCAGACAAGAGAACCAAATTATTTCACTGGAGCCAAACCCATTTTATGGTAGGTAGAATTGATTTTCTACCCGAGTCTTTTCTAGCTTAACCAATATAGATTAACTGCTTTAGCAACTTCATCAAAAGACAGGCCACCCTACCCATTCTCCTTGTTTTCACAAATTGCTTTGTGGTTAAAAAAATTAATTTTGTTCAACTGTATCTTTCTTATGTATTTTTCATAGTATCTTGAAAATTAAAAAAAATTATTGATTTTGTAAATTCAAAGTCATTATTTTAAAATTCTATATCATATGATACATAATGAGATATCAAACACACTGAGAAATTCTGTATTTCTTTTCCAACAAAATGATTATTTTCATGTATAAAGAAAAGGGGAAACTAGTGAACCAAAAGCTTTATCTCCAATTCCATAAAATTATATTACTTCTCTGAACTGATCTGTTTGGGGAAAAGTGAATTTCAAGATGTTTCTAAAATATGACTTAACAGTTACTGATTCCTTGCTTAAAAACCAATGTCCTTTAGAATTCTAACGTAAGGATAATGCCCTATATATGAAAAAATATGGAAGATCTTGCACTTGATCATACAATATATTTCAGTTGTTAAACCTTAGCAGAAAATAAAGCGCAGTGAACATATAAGTTTTGGTAATCACTGTAGGAACAAGACTCTTAGTATACCAGGTTATTATATTTAATATAATAATTTAATATAACAGTTATTATATTTAGATATTCATTAAATTGGGTTTTGCATTTAATGTTAATAAGACAACACTCATTTGAAATGTTTCTATTTAAGATAATATCCAGTAAATCATTTTGCATAGCTTGTACTAGTTATATTATTAATTATTGTCCATGAACAGCTGAAATCTGTGTTCACACAAACTGTGTTTGGTAATTCCTTATGTTGTTATAATAGTGTTTCATGGCTTCGACAAAAATAACAAGTAGAAAAACACATTAAAATATTTTTCACTTGACCTTTTGCTTAAATATTTTTCTTGTGTCTACAGCTCACAAACTTCATAGAAATGTGGGTCTTTTCAAGAAACTTAAAATCACCATTCTTATCATTAATATCCAATGAATCTGTACTCTGAAGTAGTTAGCAGCTACTTCTCTAGTTTAAAAAGAAGTGTTAGTCTTTCAGAATTGCTGGTTCTTTTGGAATTACTGTCTATTATAATAAAATTGTCCCCACAATTAAATTGAGTCAGGGTGTGGTTACATTCCATATGAGAGATTGTGCAAAATCAGCTACAGTCTTTGTTTTGTTCAGGAATAGATTCTTTAAAAATGTTATGACTATTGTCCTGACTTAAAAATCAGTATAAACTCTTTGCCTTCTTATTTTTTCTTGTATATTTTTAAATTTTTAATCTATTTTTATTGGGAAAGTCAGATTTACAGGGAGGTGAGACAGAGAAAGATTTTCCATCCACTGAATCACTCCCCAAGTGGCTGCAACATTTGTAGCTGACCACATCTGAAAGCAGGAGATTAGAGCTTCTTCCCGGTCTCCAGTGTAAATGCAGGGTCTCAAGACTTTGTGCCATCCTTTATTGCTTCCCTAGGTTACAAGCAGGGAGCTGGATGGGAAGTGGAACATCCGGGACATGAACCAGCACCCATATGGGATCCTGGTCCTCCAAGGTGAAGATGTTAGCTACTAAGCGCTGGGCCCACTACTTCTTGTTTATAAACTTGATTAAATGAGCATACACCACACACCATAAAACAGTAATTTTAATAGTATCGGTTGTTTTAGTATTAAACATCCGAGTTTTCTTTCTCCTATTGTGAATTTGATGTATTCTTAACTCATGTCTCACAGTGTTCCAATGATAAAGTAGAAATCTTCAAAACTGTTCAAGTGTCAGTAGATAAAATTAATTCAACACCCTAATCTTGCATAATGCTGCAAGACATTCTTTTTGAAACATGGTTAAAAAGAATGAAAGATATCAACAGATGATATTCAAAAAACAATTCATTCTGCTGACACTTCAAGATAAACTGTCACACAGAGTGTATGGGTTAGAGCAGCCTCTTCCCAGATAAGATATTTCTCTGCCACGAATCACATGTTTTTCAACCACCTCCCTATACTTCACCCTGTACTCTTCAATCTAATCAGTGCCTCATGTACACAATTTGGTAGATTCTCAATATTCCTGGCTTTGCTCCTGTTTTTTTTTTTTTTTTCTATGCTTCATTCACTCTAATCCTGTGAGTGCGCGGCATTCTAAAATCTTAGTAAAAAAAAATTCTATTAAAATCAGAATGTATGCTAATAAAATGCAAAAGGGAAACGGTTTATAACCACCAATATAGGAGTTTATCAAAATGGAAGTTGCATTACCTATATTTCCATGTGAGTACTGCCTTAGTTATAGTAAAAAAAAAAAAAAAAAAGGAAGAATCAAGAACAAAATTGTTGGGAGGACCTCTATCATTATTAAGTATTTGACCTTGGGAAAGTGGCTTAAACTTGTATTTCTCAACTTTCATGTTGTAACAAGGTGGTAATGATTGTGAAATGAAGAAATGCTATGAATAATATGTAAACTAATGACCATAAAAGTACTTAGAATAATCAAAGTAGAAAGTACTATATAAATTATAGCTCTTGTCATGAAAAATTTGTGATTTGAGAATGAAGTTTTTAAACAAATTATGGAATTAAAAGAATAAGCTTTCAATTTCATTTTGACTCCCTAAGATACATGTGTCGACTTATTCTAGGTAAATATGCTTTACAATATTGAGAAATGGACTGCAATTATATCCAATACCTATCGTGAATAATAAATCCAAAGTCTTATTATACTGGTTATATTGCATGAAGAAACATAATATTCTTAGTAGGTAAACCAGTTGTAAAAACAGGATGAAAAATAGAACTACAGAATTACATACTGAAAAAATGAACAAACTGGATGAAATTATAAATTAAGTTTCTGCATGAAGGTTCATCAGTTGAAAGCAAAAAATCTGAAAAATTTGCCTCACTGAGAGTTTCACTTTTCAGAACGTTGAATAATACTTGCTATTTTGGATCTCGTTTTTATCGAGAAAGCATCAGTTTGTAAAGTGGAAATGACAGGAATCTTGGGAGAGGATGATCATGTCATCATAGTTGTCATAAAATCAAGAAAACGCATGCATTACAGATTCTAATACCTTCCCAAGATTTTAAATCTTGTAAGGAAACCAAATTCATTGCAACGAAAGGTAAGCTTGTAAGCTTGCTGAAAGCTATGAAAAAATTAATCTTTATATAATCTCAGCAGATTTTTTAATGAGAAATAAACTGAATGGATATCAAAAAACTGAGATGTACAGGGCAGAACACCTTATTAGGTTTAGCTTTTACAGATCAAAATACAAAAACCTTTGGAAAGCATACAGTAAAGCATAAATGATAAGGAAAATGAAAAATGAAAAAGCTTTAAAATGTGGGAGAGGGTTAAATGAACAAATATCGATTCCAAATTGTGCTTTATGTTGCACACGTTAGAGAATAGCAAGGGCAAGTTGGGCTTTGTACTATTTGACTAATGAGATACAAAACAGATTTATTGAACATGCAATTGATTCCATTTTCCCTAGATATAAAGAGCTAAGATAGGTGACAAATATGGATAACAAAATTAAAATCTAAGAGAAGTATAGAATGTATATTAAGTAATGGAACAGAACCATAAAATATGAAGACTGGATGCCTGGTGTGGTAGGTTAGTGGCTGAAGTCCTCACCCTGCTCACGACAGGATCCTCTGTGGGTGCCAGTTCTTATCATGCCAGCGCACTTCCCATCCAGCTCCTGCTTGTGGCTTGGGAAAGCAGTCGGGGATGGCCTAAAGCCTTGGTATCCTGCACCCATGTGAGAGACATGGAAGAATCTCTTATTACCAGCTTTAAATCTGCTTAGCCTGGGCCATTGCAGCCACTTGGGGAGTAAACTAGCGGACAGAAGATCTTCCTCTCTGTCCCTCCTCCTCTCTGCACATTGAACTTTCCAATAAAAAGAATAATAATAAAAAATAAGAATATGAAGCTTGGAAGGAAATTTTATTTATTGATGGCATCTATTCTTTAGACTCCCTCTTATTAACAAAGTAATACAAACAAAGTACTGTATGGATTTTCAAAAGGGAAAAGGAGTAAGTCTGTAACTTATAGATATGGATGTTTTGTTGATCATACACCAAAGATAAAAAGTTAAATAATTTATCTAATCATAGCAACAGAGATATGGAAGTCTCAAGAGACTTACAAATTCACAAAATAAAAATCATCACTATTGTCAATGCTTTATACAATGCTAAAGAGTGACAGGAATTATGAAAGGTACTGCAATATTAGTATGTGCCAACTGAACTTTATTCTATGTGTACCTGTTATCCATTTGTAAGGAAGTTAGAAAAATGTCATATTGAATGATAATAGAGTAAGTGAAATATTTAAGACTGACCACCATTGACAAAGATGATTTATTTCTCCCTGACATAGGAATCAGATAGATTGGGCCTCATTAAAGCCTAATCCAGGATTTGGGGCTTTGGGGCTGGGGGCAACTGGCAGCCTCCCAAGGGGTGGCAACCCTGGGGGGAGCCCCTACCGGGCCAGATCCAAGAATGGGGACTCAGCAGGCCAAGACCACTGCCGGAAGGCAGTGACTGAGTCTTGGCTTTTTCCAGGCCAAAGAGCAACCTTCCCTCTGGGTAAGCACACTAGGAGGGAACCTTGGGAATGGGATTGAAGTCCTAGCTCCACCCTGCAGCCAAAAGCCTGCAGCAGGACAACTGTGGGAGGAATTGGGCCTTGGGGCTGAGGGTGGATGGCAGCCTCCCACGGGGTGGTGAGCCTAGGGGGTGCCCCTGCTGGGCCAGATCTAAGAATGGGGACTCAGCAGGCCAAGACCACTGCCAAAAGGCAGTGCCTGAGTCCTTGGCTTTGGGTGTCCAGTGCACCAATTGGTGCCAGGCTTTGCCTGCTGGCTACCCAGCAGTGAGCTCTGGGGGTTTTAGGATATGAAATTGCTGCTTAGGGACTAATATGAATAATGTCAGCTTTAGCGTATTTGAGAGATGAATTCTGGGAGATTCCCAGTTACTGGTTCCTGAAACTTTCGGGTAAGCATAGGGACTGAGACCTGATTGTTTAGAGTGTCCATAAGATCTCTTTGAGCCAGACTGAATCACCAACCAAATTAGGAATCCTGAGAAGGGCTATTAGTATAGAGTATCACTGACTGCCACACACCAGTCCACACCAAAGCTATGCATGGAGGCCGGTCTAGCTGGGCACCATTACTTGACTAGGTGGTAGAGCAGTGAACTGATCACATTCAGCAGAGTCAAGACACTTGCCAGCACATGAGAGAATTTGGTCTGGGTGTAAACTCTTTGGGGGAAGTGTGGGCCTAACCCTATGGAAATATAAGTCCCACAGGTTAGCTCGCAGGCTAGGGTGGCGAGGGGCTAAGCTAGGAGTGACCATGGCACCTGCCATCACTTATGGGTAAAGGAAACAATGGCATTCTGGGCAGGTCAAGGCAGCATCACCCAAAGGAGCATCGTAAAACAGGATGTGGAATGGGCCTAGGTGCAACTGGAAGGGGGTGGACTGGGCAGGGCCAAACAAAATTCAGCTCTCAAAAAAAAGAATAGAAATCAGGATGGAGCACATGTCATTTCAACCCAGGCTCTTACAATAACTGGTCTACAGGAGGCAGGGATACTATGCCACAGCATTAAAGGCAAAGGCTGAGACAGGTGAGGGGAACACCTATGGGCCTCATGTGAACTAGATCGGGGAAGGGCCTGAATGGGCTGACTGTTCCGAATGGTGCAAGCAAAATTAGAGCAGGCAAGGGTTGGCAGGGTTTTGCCACATCATCAGATGGCAGAGACTGGCACCGGGGGCAAATTCTGTTAAGTTAAATGCCAGAACCTCCTGGAGAGTATGCAATCCAGAAGTTGGAGTGGCCTAGTAGGGAGATAATGGGCACCTCCCATGTGGCTAACTACTCCCACTCAAAAGCACGAAAACCAGGACAGGGGCAGGGGTTTGCTAAACAGAAAGGCACCTGTGTGTGTGCCCTGGTAAGTAGGCTGGTTGGGTCGAACTAGGCTTCAATGCCCACTGATAAGTACCAGAGCTTAATGGGAGGTGGTACAGACCGAACTTGCATGCATGGGAACTAGGGAAGGAAGCAGACCTCTTTGGGGATATGGGGAGTCGCCCCAACTAGGCTGCAGTTCCCCTACTGGTTTACATGAGGACCAAGTATGAAGTGGGTAGGATAGAGCTAGACCACAATACTCATTGGTCTAAGTGGATGACAGGGCTGGAAACAGAACTGACCCAGTAGAGACTGGTCACATTTGGCAGGGCCATGACATTAACAAACATGCTAGAGAACCACATCCGGGGGAAGATTCCGTGGGGGGGTGTGGGCCAAATCCTATGGAAAATCTAGCCCCACAGGTTACTTTAAGAGAAGGAGTGGTGATGAACTAAACTAGGTGTGACCAAGGAGCCTGCGATCAATCACAGATTAAAGAACCGACAACAGTGTGGACTGTTCAGGGCAGTGGCACCCGAATGTGCATCCTGTGTGGGGTGAGTCGGGCTGCTACATTCAGCAGCTCATGCAAGGCCAAGGGGAGGGCCAGACTGCGACGGGCACTGGCCTGGAATCCGATGGGAACTGGGTCTGGGAAGGGATCAAGGGGAGAAACTTAGGAAGCTCCCCTGGTGAGTCATAGTTCCCACTGGTGAATAGGAGGTCCAGACTTTGGGGTTGGACAAGCTGGGCAAAGTAGCTCCAACTGCTCATCAGTGTATGAAAAGGCGATGGAACAGGCACACCTGGCAGTACTGAGGAAACCTTAGCCCATAAGTAGAATTAGAAACCAGGATGGAGCACAAGACATGCCCAGCTAGGTTCTTGTACCAACTGGTCTGCGTGAGCCACGGACACTGAGCCACAGTGTCTAAGGCAGGGGCCGCGAAGGGTGACAAGCTGTGCCAGGCTGAGTCAGAGCAACTACTGCCATGTGCATGATCTATGGCTGGGAACAGGACCAACTGGGGAGCTAAGGGGATACCCTAGCTGGGTGGAGGTCCCCACTAAGGGGTGCAGGGGCTGGAACGGGGCGGGAATGGGGCTGTGTTCTGATTGGGTTACAGTTGTAGTCTCCCTTGGCACAAGTGTGACTGGGACTTGATACACCAGGCTGGATCAGACTGCAACACCTTCTGGTGTTCTGGAGGGCCAGGGTAGATGTAGGACAGACTAGGCTAGGTCTCAACCCCAACTGAGCCATGTATGAGCTATATGTGGGTATGGACAAGCTGTGGCTGGGCTGAAACATCCAACAGCAAGAACCAGAATGGGTCAAAGGCCAGTTAAGAAAAGCCACTGTTCCTGCTATGACAGGAGGTGAACTGAGTAGGGCTGGCTCATGGACCCACTGGTATGCAGGAAACCTGGCACTAGGAGGGGTTGTGATGGAGAAGCCTGGGCAACTCCTCTGGCAGGACACAGACCTGGCAGGTAAGCGGGGGTAAGAAGCATGAAAGGAAACAGCCCAGAAGAGGTCATGGAAAGTGTCCCACTGGCATACATTTGGCATGGGTCGGGGGCAGACCAGGCTGAATCAGTTCACGTCATCCACTGGCAAATCTGAACGCCAGAGCAGAGCATGGGCCGAACCAGGTTTGGTCGCGACAAAAGCAGTACACAACACAGAATGCCAAGGTGAGGTTGCCTGTGCCAGATGTGACCGCAGCACCCAACCAGCACGCATGAGAATCAGGAAGGGAGGGGCAGACCCGGCAGGGGAATAAGGGGTGGTCCCCTTGCTGGACAGCTACTCCCACTGGAGAGCTTGAGCCAGAAAGGGGCCAGATCAGGCCAGGAAGGGCTACAGCACCTGTGTGCCTCATGTAGACCAGATCAGGGAAAAACCAGGCTGAGCTGATTAGTCCTACTGGTGCAATCTACAATTAGAGGTGGTGAGGGTTGTCGGGGTTTTGACACAGCATCAGCTGGCAGAAGTTGGCACTGGGGGCTAGTTCTGTCAAGTTAAACCACAGAACCACCTGGAGAGTACATAATTCGGGAGTGGGAGTGGCCTGGGAGGGAAATAGTGGGCTCCTCCTTCATGGGTTACCACTTCTAAGGAAGGGCACAAAAACTAGGGCAGGGGCTCCGTGGTTTGAGAGACACCCAACAACATCCGTGAAAGCTGGACAGTTGAGCTGGTTAGATAGAACAAGGTTTTAATACCCCTTGACATGTATGAGAGCAGAAGGGGATGTGGGACAGACTGGACTAGTCTGCCACACATACTGGCAAAACAGGCCAGGGGGCAGGCCTGGTGAGGGTTATTGTGGGTCACTCCGACGAGGCTGCATCCCACATTGGTTTGTGTAAGGGCTTTGTATGTGCTGGGTAGAACCAGGCTGGATTGCAACACCCATTGGTTCCAGTGGAAGACAGGGATGGAAACAGAACCCAGCAACTGCAACCACCAGCTGATGGGGGCAATGGACTGTGCTGGGCCCTGTACTTGCTACTACATACAAGAATCTGGACTGGGAACACCTCAGACAAAGATTCTTTGGGGATCTCCCCAATCGAGCTTCCGGACTCAGAACCCTAACCATCAAAAGACAGAGGACAGAACAAGTCAATCAGCCATCTCAGCTATATGTTGACAGTGCAAAACTGGGCAAACGGAGACTCTATGATGGACTATGTCAATCAGTGGATTCTCCAACAACCTCATCGTGCTTGGAGTGGTGAGAGTGGCAGCAATTCAGAACTATTGAACTATCAAAACCACTTGAGCAAGACTCTCGGAGCATGCCCCACATACGGGACCTGGGGTGGGTGGGAGACTGGGTGGGGCTTCTCCTTAAAACCCCCTTTTACATCAGGTATATTACGGAAACAATACGGAACTACTTGTCTTGCCCATCTTTCTGTAGTGCTTGAACCTTTTTACCCTAATTATTTCAAGTTTGTCAAAATATATATATATATATATACACACAAATATTTTTTTAAAAAGTTGCAAAAAATAAAAGCCTAATCCAGACTATTGTAGCAATTCAGATGTATGCCTTTTGGTGCAAAGAGGATAAACTTGATGTTAAAAGATTTGAACTGGAATTACAGCTATGTTCCAGACTGCCTATATACTCATAGAAAAGTTATTTTTCATTTTAAAAAGAAGAATCATATGAAGATTTAGTAAAACTATGTATGTAATTCGTCTTGCACAGTTGTTAATAGAGAGCTGGCAATCAATAGGTAGGGCATTTTTTCCTCTCTTCTCCTGTAAACTTAAGAAAATATCTTGCTAAGAGATTCAAAGAATGTAACACATGAAACAGCACTACCTAGATATCACATGGATGGAACTTGAAATGCATGTACTCCAACAAAGTATCAATTTTTTTAAAAAATTCATGTTTTTGTTGGTTTTTAGCATAGTAAACACCTACATATTCCTGGTGCATATTTGCTAATGGAAAAGTTCTTCACTGGACAAAAGGAATAAGAAAATATTGCAGGGCAAATATAATTTATCCTAGAGTCCTTGCAAGCATAATTACCTAAAAATTAGGAAATTAGGGGCTGCCACTGTGGCATAATAGACTAAGCTTTTCCTTACAGTTTTGCCGTCCCACATGGAAAATTGTTCAAGTCCTGGCTGCTCCACTTGCAATTCAGCTTCCTCATTATGATCTGGAAGAGCAGCAGAGAATGACTCAAGTTCTTGGCTGTTGCATCCACATGGGAGATCTGGAAGAAGCTCCTGGCTGTTGGTTTTGGATTGGCTCAGCTCTGGCCATTGTGATCAGTTGAAGAAATGAACTGCAAAGGAAACTGTCTCTTCTCTCTGTAACTCTGCCTTTGCAATGTATTTTAGATTCTTGACAGCTAAAATGACTGGAGATGAAACTGAGAAGCTGTGGAATACAGGATTTATTTCATTCAATGATCTAAAGCATTCATAAAACTGATATTTACAGGTTACAGAATCAAATAGTAGCTTCTAATGTTTGATCTATGTAATCCAATTGCATCAGCCTTTCCAATTTCCTAGACATATCACATGGGTATATAATCTGTTTCTTTCCTTGTCTGAGTTGTGATCTGTGGTCCATTTAACTTTACCAGAAATCATAAAGAATATTTATTTATCTGAAAATCAGATGAAAAGATGCACATGTTACATCTCCTTGTTCAGTCCCTGGATGACTGTAAATGCCCAGGTGGAAGACAGGAGGAAAAAGTTTCCTCCAGTTCTCCCAAGTGGGTGGTGGAAACACAAACACTACAGCGATTTTCTATTATTTTTCCTATGATATTACCAGGAAGCTGAATCTAACAGGGACAGCAAACAGCACTACATGGGACTAATGGCATTATAGGCAGTAGCTTTACAAACTCTGCCACAATGCTTTGTAACTGAGTTATTTTTTATCCCCAGTAACCAACGTTAATGTTTCTCATATTCGGTAGCATTTTCTATTCACGTTTATTAATAAAATACCATGGGTGGGAAATTTTTTTCTGGTACTTCTGGGTATATATCATAAATTTAAAAACTAGCTTGATATGCATTTACGGAATTTCAATTCAAACTGTGCCTTGGCAAGGGCAGACAAAATTACTCCAGGGACCATGAACTAGGACATTCCTTACCCATGGACAATTTGCCCTTTGCTTACATAAAAGAATAGTTCAGTAATGTGCAATATAAGAATTTTTAGATCTAGGATTTGGGGCAAACCATGCTGAGCATGGCTACAACATCTGTTGGCCTGCAAGTGAGCTGAGTTAGAGGGAGAGCCAGGCTGGGTAAAGTGACCATATCTACTGGTACATGCACAAGCCTGAGTAAGCACAGGCTGGTTAGGCTTTGCTGCAGCATCAGCTGGCAAGTACTAGGATGTTGGTGCACATAAAAACTGAGTGTGTAGTGGGCAGGGATAGGCTAGGCCACAGCACCCATTGGTTTGTGTATGAGATGGGGCCAGAGACAGAACTGACCAATTGACAGCAACCACTAGTGTGTGTGTAGGCTGATATGGATGATGGATTGAGACAAACTCGACACTGGTTGACAGACTGGAGCCAGGTCTGGGGGCACCCCTGACAAAAATATTTTGGGGACCAACCCTGCAACTGGACTGACAGTCACAAAACTGCAAAGAAAGGGAAAATCACAGAATCTGTGGTACGGCCATGATGTGCCAGGACTGAGCCTTCTCCGTTGCTGAAGTCTGTGCAAATGACACCAGGCCCAGATGTATCGGGGACATGACAGATCATTGAGGCCTGCAGAGAACATCCAGTACTATGGATGGCAGAACAAATTGGACAGCTCTCCTAGCTGGGCTTTGACTGCAAGTATCTGGGTGAGTGACAATCCTACGGTGAACTATGTAGCCAGTGAAATTTGGAAGAATTGGCCCGGCTGTGTGGCCTAGCAGCTAAAGTCCTTGCCTTGAATGCGCTGGGATCCCATATGAGTGCCAGTTCTAATCCTGGCAGCTCCACTTCCGATCCAGCTCCCTGCTTGTGGCCTGGGAAAGCAGTTGAGGACAACCCAATGCTTTGGGACCCTGCACCTGTGTGGGAGAACTGGAAGGAAGTTCCTGGCTCCTGGTTTCAGATCAGCACAGCACTGGCCATTGCGCTCACTTGGGGAGTAAATCATCGGATGGAAGATCTTCCTCTCTCTCTCCTCTTTTCTGTATATCAGACTTTGTAATAAAAATAAATAAATCTTTTTTAAAAAAACTTTGTAAGAATTTCCTCAACTTTGGAACTATAAAATCAATAACTTGTCACAACTACAAAATCCACCTGGTCAGTGTCCTTGGAACATGCTCCACATTGGGGACACTAAGATGACCTACATTCTCAGGTAGATACTAACACGGCTAGGCTGCTGGGAGCAGCCCTTTCCCTTTCTCCATCCTTCCTCAAGATACAAGAGCAGAAAAAAAAAAAATACATATATATATGGAAACAATGGTCTCATCTACTTTCCTCCATTCCTGGATCATTCACAACATAATCAGTAGTTCACATGGGCATCTATCCTTAAGAATGTACAAATTATCAAAAATAAAATTTTAAAAAATAAGTAAATGAAACTGAATTTGCTGATCTCAGAACTCCAATCATGAAGAGACTATGTCAGCCAGTGGATTCTGAATGTCCTTCATCACAATTGGAATGGCAAGATTGACAGCAATTCAGAACTGTTGAACTACCAAAACTGCTTGAGCAGGACCCTCGAAGCGTGCCTCACATCGGGGACCTGTGATGGGTAGGAGGCTGGGTGGGACTTTTCCCTTTGTTTCTCCCCTGATGCCATATACAGGGAAAAAATGATGATATTAGTATGAAAACAATGGTATTACCCACTTTCTTGCAGCCCTTGACCCTTTGAAACCCTAATCAACTAAGAAAGATTATTAAAAAAAATAAAGAAAAACAAGCCAAATTAAAAAAAAAATGTAAGTACTGAATTGTTTGTAAAAATAAAAAAAAAACAAAAAACAAAATGAAAAAAGAACTGAAGTTTTAAAATTGCTTATTTTTATCCAAAGGCTTGTATTTAATCAAATTTAAGAATGAACTTAATATATCTGCATAGGGATTGCTTAATTCTTTTTTTCTCACTTTTTAAAAAAGATTTATTAATTTATTATTGGAAAAACAAATAAGCAGAAAGATGGAGAAACAAACAGAAATATCTTCTATCTGCTGGTTCACTCCACAAATGGCTGCAATTGCTGGAGCTGAGTTGATCCAAACGCAGGAACTGGACCCTCTTTTGTGTCTCTCACAGGGCTATAGGGCCCTAAGGCTTTGGACCATGTTCCACTACATTCCCAGACCTTAAGCAGAGAGCTTTTTGGGAAACGTAGAAACCAGGATGTGAACTGACACCCGTACAGGACGACAGATTAATTAGTCAGTTCAGCCATCATGCCAGTCCCAGTATTTCTTAATTACTTAAACAATGCGTCCTACACAATGCAAGATATTCATGTATGAATCAAGCTTGGTAAAAGAAAGTGACCTGGAATTCCACACTACACTAAAATTTAGGTTGCAAATAAATTACACACTTGCTGATCTGAAAAGGGAGATCTTTTTCTACTTTTATCTTACCCCATTGTTTTATTTGGAGAAGATAATCCAGGATGTATGGGGGTGCTTCAAAATATTCATGAATAATGGAAAGTGCACATGCTACTTAATATTTTGGTGTTCGCACAGTACTGTGCATTAAAACAAAGGTGAAAAACAAAAAAGCAACCGCATTAACTAAGCTGCAGTGGGATTTTATGTTGAGAAAGACATCATTTTACATGGTACTCCTGGGGATAGGTTCAGCTGATTTCCATGACCCATCGTGGCAGATATCTGTCAAAGGTCTTATGACTTGATGCAAAAATATCATGAAGAAAAGATTAAATATATATCAATGTTGCATAAGGTTACTTATGCTCTCCCGGGATCTTTTTCAGAAAAAAAAAACTGCTTTAAGTAAATAAGATAATGAATTATATTTACAAAGAAGTCAAAGATAATCCCTGTTCCCATTAACCTAACAATATTAAGTAGCAGCAATTTTAAATTTTTTGAAAAGTGCATTATTTACAAAACAGATGGTTATTTCTGTATACCTGTGAGCAATCTATATCTAAATTTGTAATTTTTAATATACGGTGACAACAGAAATACCTATCTGTAGCTTTATAATAATAGCTTTATTAACAGCATATTATATGTAATACACTTATTCCATTGCTTCTCAAATTATACATTATTTATTAAGATTATTTCTCCTTTTCCTTTAAATTATTTTCCTATTTCCAAGTTTGAGTTACTTCACTTTTCCTGTGCACATTTATAAAAATATATTACTTTTATTTAATCTGCTCAATCTACCTCTACCAATTTGAGAGGAAAAATTGAATATTTAACTAAGATTTAAAATTTGTTATTAAAATTTTATTATTATTTGATTGTCATGATTTATAGCTTATCTAATCATGTTAAAATGCAACAGAAATTCCTAGTATTTTAGAAACAAATTTAAGTAATGTCAGAAATATTGTGATAATAGAATAAGATTGAATTGCGCAATATTACAAATACCCTTGTTTTAAGTAACTATGTAGTTCTATGTATTATACATGTATAAATTTTTAATCAGTTACGTTGTATATTAATCTTTACGTAGTTATATCCAACATTAAAAAGGAATCAAATGGACCTAAGATGCATATATTGCACTGCTCTAAAAACTGTGCACTATAAATACTTATATGCAAATATAAATATATAGAAACACACAGGCACAAACACATATAAGCATGCACATACAGTGTTTGAAAATCCACTGACTATGCAAAGTTAAACAAATCATTAAGTTCTACAAGGTACTTTTCAATTAAATGAGTTAGGGAATTAAAAACATGCTTTATGTCTCATTACCCATTACTTTTCTGACAGGCACCTGTCAGCTTCTGTCCTGCTCTATAAATCTACCTATATTATGTAGGTAATTTATTTCTGGGCATGACTGCTTAACATTTCTTCCCTAACTGTGCAGGATTCTGAGTTAGGATCATTTCCTCCGCATTTTGAAATATCGGGGCAAGAGAGAGCAGAGCAAACATGTTTACTTTCCAGTTTCCTATACAAAGTATGCGAGGCTTTTTCTAAGAAGTTTCAAATCTCTTTGGGTAACAAGGAAGATGGTGAACGTTCTCCCTGTCCTTTCTGTACTCTCCTCAATCACTCTCCAAGCTCTCAACAACTGCTTAAGTGCTCGCCACTACCAAACCATGAAAGAATACCATCCTTTGGGAAATTTTGAATGGTAGAGTTAAGAATTGGATTTATTTATCACTAAAAAGTCAAGGATATTTCCTTTGATCAATCTCATCACTTTCATACTAGCCATACTTAGATCGCTATATCAATAATTCTATACTAGATCAGAATTGAAAATAATAATCTGCCACAATCCAATGAAAATTACCAGCTTTCTACACAAAAAAACATCCAGGATTTCCAGGTTCCAAAGTACTTAAAACTTCTAACTGTATAAATTTGAGCACACAAACTGTTTTCTCTGAGGCAATCATGGATGAACAGCCCAATGTATATAATGGAGTTTCCCCAGGAGAGCAAAACACCGAAGCAATTCTCAATGTGATGCTGTAATGTTGGGTAACGAAATGGTCCCCCTGTTGTGAGAGGCAGCAAATAAAACACAGAGATAGCTGAAGAGCTTCCATTTATAACAAATTCTGGAAATAAATGTCCATGAAAATGATCATTCTTCAGTGAGTAATGAGAGAAAGTGGCAGGAGGAAAGAATCTATGTAACCAACACATCCAGTTTTGTTCGATAATATGCAATTCAAATTTACCATTCAAAGACCTATTTCACTAACATCTCAATGCCTTTAGAGGAGGACAAACAACCACTATAAGTCATGCAGTTTTGCATTAATTCCAACTATTTCAGTTAATAATATCATAGGCAAAGCTCAAATCTTCCTCTCTCCTGTCCTTTTCATTGAGTAAACCAGTTCAAGAATGAAAGTCTTTGTGGGAAGTCAAAGGGCAATATAAAATCAAGCAACTGATGGATCTAATTTTCCTGGAACAATTTTAAAAAGTATTGGATTTTTGACTAGTGAAAGAAAACGTGTTGCATTCATTTAGTGAATTTAGTGAATTTAAATATGACTCAACTCTCTAAAATAATGCAAAGTTGTGACCTTTTCACCCATGCTAATGACAATGTCATTTACATATTTGTCACTTTAATAATGACTAAATGACTGAGGGTCTTATAAAGCATTGATATGATTATTCTAAGATGCTGAATGACAAATACACTGCAAAAGACATCATTACTTTTTTTCATTTTGCATATAAATTTCCCCATAAAAGAATTTCTTTCTGATCCACTACCTAGATTAAAATAACCTCAAAAAAATCGACATCTTCATATCCACAACTTTATCACTACTAAAAATTCAGAGCAAGCATGAAAATGAAGATTTGTTATAGTATGCATCTCTCTTCTTAAATAAAAGAAGGGCTCCCAGTCCAGCAGCTAAATATACCTTGATTTTCCACCTTTGTCTCTACACTTACAATTCCATGATACACTTAAATATCAGAATGCTAAACATGCAACTATCACTAAGGGACTATCTTATTGTAATAATAGGAAGGAAATGATATGAGGGGTAATCTCTTTCTACACTTTTGATCCACCTGTGAAATCTCTCAAAGTCAAAATATTTAACCCGCTTTATCCCTCTGTTTATGGCCAAAATTACTAACCTTACACTTTTTGGAAAAAGGCATTTTCAACAACAACCAGGAAAATGAAGGACAGGTGTTGTGGCACCTCGAGTTAAACCACCTGTTGGCTTTCCCTAATCTCATAAAAAAATACTAGTTCAAGTTCCAGCTGTTCTGCTTCCAGTACAAGTTCTTACTAATATGCCAAGGAAACAGCAGATCATGTCCCAAGTCCTTGGGTTCCTGCACCAACACATTTCCTTTCTTGACCCTGATCCTTTGCTGGTTGTTGTTGGTATTTTAGAATTAAACCAGCAAGCAGAAAATATTTACACCTCTCTTCCTCCATTCTCCCTGTCTTCTTCTGGCACAACAAATTACAACTAAATAAATGTATGCATGTTTTAAGAAGAAAAAGGAAATATTCTAAAATAGTATATAAAAATGGTATAATTTTGTCATTCTCTGTAGTTGGACTTCGCACATTGGATGGGAAAATGACAGAATTCAAGGACTAAATTTTAAAGGATTTTCATCAACACTTTTTCATAAAATGTAAGCTTAGTCATTTTGGCCAGCAGTTTTTATGGGATTTATGGGAAGCCAACAAGTAGTTGAACATACAGTGCCACGATGCCTGTCCCTCATGCTCCTCCTAATCTTCCACTCTGAAGACAATTTGAAAAGCTGTGACAAACTAAAATATCAATAAATTAGCTGTATATTGTAAATTCTACAAAATAACTTCCTATATGCAGATAATTTTTCTTCATCATCTTTTTGTCATCATTACAAAACCCAGGGTCACACACAGATGGTTATTATATAATTAATGAATGAACTAGTGGTGTGTTCAATTTTATACTTATTTAATGATTGCTAATGATGTTTATCCAGCGATTTATTGTATCAGGACAACTTTATGTATCTTGACATTTTATTCATTGATCAGTTGGGATCTTCTTACTTCTTATTGTACAGAAAATCCCAAATAAGTTTAGATTAATTTTACTTCAGTCTTAAAAGGATCCTGAAAGTTGACATTCCAGATATGTTTTCATGATACTTATTTAGGATTTAAGCTCTTAACATTTTTTTGAAGCATTGCCAAAGCACCAACATCCTATCTTCATTCCATATCGCCAGGAAGAAATTACTAAAGATAAGTCCAGATGTTGCATGAAACATTTCCTGTCAGGAAACACTGGCCTTGGGCCTGGTCTGAGGTGATAGTGTAGCAGCTAAAGTCCTCACCTTGAACGTGCTGGGATCCCATATGGGCGTGGGTTCTAATCCCGGAGGCCCCACTTCCCATTAGCTCCCTGCTTGCGGCCTGGAAAAGCAATCAAGGACCCTGCACCTGTGTGGGAGACGCGGAAGAAGTCTGTGGCTCCTGGCTTTGGATTGGCTCAACTGCAGTTGTGGCCTCTTGGGAAGTGAACCATCTTCCTCTCTGTCTCTCCTCTCTGTATATCTGATTTCCAATAAAAATAAATATTAGGGGAAAAAAAAAAGGCAAACCCTGGCCATGGGACTGCTGCTTTGGTAGCTTAGAATAAGCTTCCACTGGCAGTGCCCATGTACCATAGGGGTGACAGTCCAGGCCCCAGACATTGTTTGCAGTTACCTATTTATGGTCTGGGAATGCAGGGGGATGGCTCCAGTCCTTGGGCCTCTACACCTATGCCAGAGACAGAAAGGAACTCCTGGTTCCTGTCTCCTGGCTAAAAAAAAAAAAAAAAGTGAACAAATAAAAATTTTAAAAAGGAAATTACCTTATAAACAAAATTATAAGCACAAATAAGATACTAAAATGCCTGAGAAAACCTTAGTCCAGATTTAACATAGGGATTATATTGCTAAAGAAGATAAAATGATCAATATTTTGACAATTATTGTCCCAATTCCTGTACACAGAAAAATACATATATTTTTCACTGCAGATGGGAAAAGTGAGTGAGAGAAGTACGTTTGACTAATTCAAAATATCATGTGATAGCTAAGAGTCAGGTTCATCCTTCCCCAGTATGTAAAAAAGGTACAAAAAACATAGCCCATGGACCAGCACTACTCTATAAATAAGAAGCTGCCAGCAAACAGCATACGTACAGGAACTGGAGCATTTTAATTGCTATAACAGTGAGGCAAATTCTTTGTATTTTATTTTATGTTTTAAACATTGGTCCATTACTGATTGAAGGAATACGGTATTAAATCTTGACAGATATTTAAAAAGTATTATTTGAAGCCTGTAGCCAAATCACTTTGTTCACTTGCCAGGTACTCAAATTATATTTTCTTCTCTCTTTTACATTTTAAATGAAATCAACATTATTAATTCCATATAAACTATAGCATGTCCAATTAATTTCTAAAATATATAAATTCCTATTGCTTTTGTGAACAATTTTCTTCCCAATCCTATGATCATTTAAAATTTCTTCTGCTTTATTTCTTGCAGATTTCTCCCCATATCACTTTTAAGTGCAGAACCCCTTTTGGCTACCTTCCCTTACTTGTTTTCATACACTCATCTATCTTTCTAAGAATGTTCCTGGAACACCAGAGTGTATTTTTAAATTATGTGGCAGTTCTGACTCTTTTTCTTATGTTTAACACTTTGTTTTTACAAGAAACCCATCATGAACCATTTAGTATTTTCCATTACAATATAATCAGCTTATTTCAAAGATAGAAACTTCTGAAATCATCTCTCTTGCTGAAATTTACATCTTTTAAACATGGTTTAATTTTGTTGCTTTATTCATTTAATTACAAATAAAAAAGAAAGATTTATTTATGGCTCGGCAAGGTACCCAATGGCTAAAGTCCTCACTTTGCATGCCAATTGTCCCATATGAGCACCTGATCATATCTCAGCTCCCCCACTTCCCATCCAGCTCTCGGCTTGTGGCCTGGAGATCTTTCAGTGACAGACTTGGGACCCTGTGTTGGCCTGGGAAACTAGGAAGAGACTCCTGGCTCCAGGCTTCTGGCTTTGGATAGGCTCAGCTCTGGCTTTGGCAGCCAGTTGGGGAGTGAACCAGCAGACTGAAGACCTTTCTCTCTTTCTCTCTCTGTAATTCTGACTTTCCAATAAAAATAAATAAATCTTTAAGAAACATTTATTTATTTATTTATTTGAAAAGTAAAATCAATGAAGGAAAGAGAGATCTGGAAACCAAGTTTTTATTGCCCAAGTGGTCACAAAGGCCCAAGGTAGGCCACGTGAAAAGAAGAAGTGAGCACCTCCATTCTCATTTCCCACATGGGTGCAATGGACCAAATATTTGGGCCAGTTTTGCTGATTTCCCAAGCACACCAAGGTGCATGATCAGGGAACAGGACTGAAAACGGAATAGCTGGGACTTGAAGTCAGTGCCTATAAAATTTTGTGCAGTCAGCAGGATAAAATTTTATGCCAAAACACTGCCCCTACTCAAATTTTTACAATGGTATTTTACTATAAAATTTATAACTTTAAAAATATGAATCCTGGGCCGAGCACAATAGCTCAAGTGACTAATCTCCCACCCCCATTAAGTGTCAGGATCTCACACAGTGCCATTGTGTCCAGGCTGTTCCACTTCTGATCCATCTTTCTGCCTGTGACCGGTGAAAGCAGCAGAGGATGGCCCAAAACCCTGGGACTCTGCACCAAGGTGGGAGACCAAGAATAGGCTCCTGGCTCAAGGTTTCAGAATGGCTCAGCTGCAACACTGCAGCCATTGGGGGAGTGAACATGCAGTTGGAAGATTTTTCTCTGTCTCTCCTTCATCCTGTAAATCTACCTTTGCAATAAAAATAAGATAAAATCTTAAAAAAAAATACGAATTCCAACACTGCCTTGAAACCATATATTGAAAGGATCCCTTTCAATCTCTTTTCATTATTTTATATCACTTTAAGAATTAACTCAATTAGACAATGCTATTATATCTGGATTTCTTAGATGCATGTCAGTCTCTCATATATGTCTTTGTCACCCCAGCACTAAGCAAGTGATCTTGAGTAATAGGACAATATATTTGTAACCGAATTGGTCAAAAACAATCTATTATGCCGACTTCATAATTTATGTTCAGTCTTTCACTGACAAATATGTGTTCGATTTCTGAAATGTGTCAGGAACACATTTCAGAAACTATATTTTCAATAAAGATTGTGCTTTGCACTTGGAAATGAAGCACATTAAAACCCAATTGTACAGACAAGAGGTGGAAATTTCCATTCATGCAAGTCAATGATTCTTAACTTTAGAAGATGCACATTCTTTTTATAACATAGGTTGTTTTATTATTAGCTGAAATTAAAATTTCAAATACGCAAGTTAGACATATTAAAAAATCAGTATACCTCACCATGCCATTAAAAAAAGAGAGAATTTAGTGAAGAAATATGTAGCAGTGTCGTATTACTGTGGAACTTGAAACACCTGGGTCCTGTACTCCACTGTCATTCCAGTTCTGAGTCTCAGCTCTTCCAGTTCTGATGCTGCTCCCTGCTGATGTAGCCCAGAAGGCAGCACATTATTATTCAAACCCTTAGGTCACTGCCAGCCACATGTAAGACCCAAAAGGAGTTCCAGACTTGTGGCTTTGGCTGGGCCCAGCCCTGGTGCAGTGAGAACGTGAGGAGTGAAACAGCATAAGGGAACAGCTGTACTGTTTCTCCTCTGACACTATCACTCTGCCTTGCAAACAGACAAATATTAAAATAATTAAGAAAATTTGAAAATTGAGAAATGAAATTAGCACATTGAATAAATCAATCACGTTATTTTTGTTATTAATTACTTCTATTAATTTTTGCAAATATAAGTAGTTTTAAAATAAGCATTCAATTTAGATTTTAATAACAATGTCTGTAAATATACATACAACCATGAATTCAACGACTACAAAAAGAAGTAAAATGAGCATATTGTAAATAGGTGAATAGAAACCACAATTTTCATTGCTATTAGCAATATACTTTTATAAAAGTCTAAACTGCCACTGGTAAGTTTTGAAGCAGAATAAACCACTATCCTTTTTGGAAGTCATTTTACTTATGGAAAATTCATTCTGCATCTAAACTATACAAAGTACATGCTAGCTTTATGCATGTAAGATGGAATTAACAGGTTTCAACTGCATGAGTGGATATGGAATACAGTCTTGGGACAGAGCCCTTTTTTTATTTTTAAGATTATGCTGTATATCTGCACACTAAATGCTAATAAGTCCTCTGTATCATGATAAGCAAAAATTCCTTCACAAGCTACCAAAATGACCTGAGTAGGCAACAGCCCTCCCATGGATCAGCCTCAATATACACGCCTCATAAACAATAACACACTCTATCCATAATGCCTGTTCCTAGACATACAAACTACTAAAATAGCAAACAAAATGATAGTGAATCACACCTCTAGGTTAAAAAAAAAGTCTCATCTTGAACTCTAACCATGGAATCTTCGCACCTCTTGAAATGCAAACTTGACTTTGAATCTAACTGGAACATCAAGTCTATGAAAATTTGCTACTTGCTCCAAATGGAAGCTAGTCCCCATTTTTCATAGCCTTTTGTTCTCTATCACATGTTTAGAGCCCATCAAAATGTTGCAGTTTTTAGAACTGCCCCTTTCCTTCAGGCTGCAAGCCAGCAGGCTGATGAGGTGTCTAGACGATCACCCCTCATTTGTCACTAACATTTCATTCTAATAATGAAAACGCTGGAGTTCAGGGACCTGAAGTCGCATTTTTGATAGACTTCCTGAACGGCTAATTGAACTAGCCAATCCAAGGCCCTAGACATCCCGATTTTTATTACCTGTTATTTGCTGAGAAAGTGAGGCAGTGGGACAAAGACCATCCAATAAGATCGTCTAATAAGTTACTGACAACATTTTAACACAGACAAAAGTGAAGCAAACTTGCAGCCTAGCACTTCCACTCTGTTTCTGCTAAATAGAAATAAACTGGCTGAAAACGTAAAAGCGAAAGGCAGTTGAAACAAAGAGACTTCATGAAAAAAGACAAATTCTGTTTGGCAACCAGGGGATAAGGTAGGATAAAAAAAAAAATGTGGCATTAACTTGTCCTAGTCCAATCTGCTTTTGATCATAGTTTTAATGTTTAATTAAACAAATGGTATATATTTGCAAGAAGAGGCTGGGATAAAACTGCACAGAAACTTTCCTATAAATTGATATAAATCATGCAATCATTAATAAAATGATGGTAAATTCTTCCTTTTCATAGTTGATTAAACTACATACACAACGGGAAGGTTTTAAGGAGAATCATTTTGTTTTCTAAAGCATACAAAATTGTGTCAGGAAGTCAGACTGCAATGGTCTTGAATAATGCGAAATATTGTAACAATACACGCAGTAGTTATACAGAATGGAGTGGATACTTTCACAATTTACAAAAGGCAAAAATCTTCAATAAAATCTTCATGGGGGAAGCTGACACAGCAGTTTTAGAAGGGAATATGACACATTTTGTCACAAAAGATCTGTCCCTCATTAAATGTCTGTTCAATAAAAATCTTTTTCATTCATTCATATTTCTTAAATACTTTAAAAAATTCCTGGTACGTGGTTAGCTGCCAATAAATATTTCTTGTAAGAATAAACAGAAGGATGAATTGATTTTATCATAAAGCTGGTAACACATATGTATTAATAAATCAAATAGGATGATAGTTGTCCCCAAAATATGATAGGTATTTGCTTCTTGAGACACTTTGATGAAATACCTATTGGTATTTTTCAAAAACTTTATTTTATATATTTGAAGCGCAGAAACACACAAAGAGAGATTTCCCACCTGTTGTTTCACCTGGTATGGCATAAAAATCACTCTTTTAATTTAGAATTGCAAAGTAATATTTCATGAACATTCACTATTCAGGGTATTTTGCACAAACTGTCTTGAAATGTTCAGAAAAGCTGGATAGGTATTGTCAATAATTTACAGGAAAGCAATTAAAGTTGTTAGAGTACGTATTCAGGTGTATGGGAAACTCACGTGCTATTTCTTAGAAATGCAGTGAAACCACTTGAGCAGGGGAATTACTGGAGGACAGGAAGAGCCAGAGAAATGAGAAAGACAGTGATGGAGAGAAATAAGACCTTCCAATTTGGATGGCAATGGGCTCAAGCAATCCATTTATATGGGGATACATCTCCGTCCTATTTTGAAAACATTTTCATCCATTCTCATTAATCTAAATTTCAACTACAAAAGGGGACATTGAATTCAAAAAAATTTTTGTGGAATACACAGTGAAAAATATTCTTACTTGAATGAAACAAAATAAATTTTTTTTAAGCTGATGAATTTAATGGAAAAACTGAAAATAATCCACTGCATCCAAGAAAGTAAAACACAAAAAAAGTGTATATAAATTAAACGTCTTTTTAAACTCAACTCATCTCATATTTGTTCATATCATGTATTTCTTGTTAACACTAGATTTGCTCATGAAGTACATGATGATTGAAAGACTGACATTCTCTCAGAACAGAGTGGTTAATAATAAGCTTTTGTTTTGTTTCCCTTTCTGCATTCACAGAGAAGCAGATCAAAGTCAAATATGAGGGTAACTGACTACTCTGGGTAAATTACAATGAAATGATTTAAAATAATGCAAACAGGGCCCAGCATATTTGCCCAGTAGCTAAAGTCCTTGCATGTACTGGGATCCCTTATGTACACTAGTTTGTGTCCCAGCCAATTCACTTCCCTTCCTGCTCCCTGCTTGTGGCCTTAGAAAGCAATCATGGAAGATCCAAACCCTTTGCACCCTACATCCACCTAGGAGATCAGGAAGAAGCTCCTGGCTCCTGGTTTCGGGTTGTGTCAGTTCTGGCCATTGCGGCCGCTTGGCGAGTGAGACAGAAACCTGAAGCTCTTTCTCTCTGTCTCTCCTACTCTCTAAATATATGACTTCTCAAGAATAAATAAATAAATCAAAAACAAGAATAAAATAAAAGTAAAGCAACCAGTTGATACTGTCTGTAGCACTAGTTTTTATCAAGTGTTGAGTATTGTAAGCTAACAGTAAAGGAAAACTGACCCATGCAAAACACTACATAATTGGCATGCTTCATTACATTTAACAAAAATTTCATGATGTATAAATAAAATGTCTTTTATTTATACATTTGATACATGAAGTGGCCAAGAGATGTAATAACAAAAAAGGGAATCACACAGCTTGTAAGTGCAGCTTGCATACTTTAACATGGGTCCTCCTTTTGCAAAACTGATCCTCCTTCACATTGCCCACAGACCCTTGAAAGAGTCCGTTATGGCATTGCCTTCACTGAGCCCTCTCTGCAACTCTAATAACACACACCTCTCCCACCTTCTTTAAAGTCTGCATTTTCTAGTCACAGCTATTTCATCTTACTTCCCTTTGAACTTTTTCTAGTTTCTAATACCTTGCTCTCAATAGCGGTTCTGAGTATGAGCTTTGATTTGCATTGAAAGGTTTTATTTCTACACACCATTGTCCCAGACACTGCCTGGGCACACAAAAGACATACACATCTCTCTCCGATTCAGATTACATTTAATTATAGCATGTATTTTTCTTCTGTGTGGATGTCATTTATCACCGAAACTTCACGTAGCCACAGTTATTTCCCTCTTGACTGCAGTGTAAGACAGCCATCGGGGCTGTTTCATTCTTTTCACTCATGTTAATACTTTGAAACAGCTGAACAGAAAGGAATGGCAATGAAAACAGGGACTGTACAGGCACAGCACGGTAGCCAGGGACTTACTCCTGCAAGCCTAATAGCTGTAGATCAGTGGAAAAGCCATACACCTGAGAGTGCTAAACACCTGAATGATGATTTTTCCCAGCAATTACTATCTTATAGTTGAGACTATTTTTACTTTGATAATACTGTGTAACTTAGAAAAGGAGCATTTCCTGACTTCATCAAGGAAGACTCCCTTGCTTTATTTCCAATATGGTATTTCTTGAAATATTTTCTGTTCAACATACTTGATTATGTCTATGAAAATGCTAATCTCATACATTGTAAATAGAATACTTACAACATAAAAAATTCTACCTTACTACCATAGCTAATTACACACATTTTTCAACTTTATTGAATTACCAAATTTGTCTGCATCCTAAAATTAGCTTCTCCTTATTGTACAGAAAAATCAGCCATTAGTTTAAATTTATTTTTGTGTAATATGTCTTACTCAAAGGAGTTGTTAATGGTAGTATGCATGTGGCTCAAATACTGTTCTATACACAATACCTGTTATTATATATGCTTTGCTCAAGCCTGGAGATTCTAGTGAGAATGCTTGAAAATAAATTACAAATTGCGGGCACAGTATGGTAGCCTAGCAGCCAGTCCTTCCCTTACAGGCCCAGGATCCCATGTGGGCACTGGTTTCATTTCAGCTCCTCCACTTCCGATCCAGCTCCCTGCTTGTGGCCTGGGAAAACTGTCAAGGACAGCCCAAAGCCTTGGGACCCTGCACCGGTGTGGGAGAAGTGGAAGGAAGTTCCTGGCTCCTGGCTTTGGATCGGCTCAGTTCAGGCTATTGCGGCTATTTGGAGAGTGAATCAGTTATTTGGAGAGATGGAAGATCATTCTCTTTGTCTTGCCTTCACTCTGAAAATCTGACTTTGCAATAAAAGTCTTTTTTAAAAAATCACAAAATGCTTTTAGCATATTCATAAGTATAGTGTACATGTTTTAAAAATGTCAGGTTTTTAATTCTAGATTAAACATAACACCAAAACATTTACCTTAGTTTTCTTATTTAACCCATATGACAATTCTATGAAATTACGGTCTTCTCGTAGATGAGAAAATTTGACACAAAGAAAGCTAATTACCTTCTGCATAATTAAATCTAGCAAATGCTAAATATTTACACATAGTGTTTCCTTGCCTTTGTATTTTTGTTCATCTGCTTCTATCTGGAAGGTGTCTTTCCTTCTGGTACTCACTAGAACACTGTGAAATTCATTTTAGCTCCACTCTCCTCCAGAAAATGCTGCTTAGCAATGTATTTCCTCCATGTTCAGTGAGTAGTCCTAAAACTTCCACAATATGCATGTATGTATATATATGCATGTATGTATACAGAAATACTAAGGCATTTGCTTTACTATATCATGAATACATATGTTCATAGCATAAATGGCTCTTCTCACAAATATATGCATCTAGCATATACATTGTCATTTAAGTGAATTAAAGAGGAAGTACCTATAAGGAAATTATTTCAAACACTATTTGGTTAACAGAAGGAATAATGATTAGTTTTCAATACACATGCTTTCCTGTGATTGACCTAATGTTACAAAGAGAAATTTTTTTGTGCTTGCTGGACTCTTACAACAGGATTTGTGAAATGTCCCTTACACTGAAAGAAAGCACATGGCTAATGATGAGATTTCTGGGCAAGAGGTAATATCAGTGATTTCTAACTGAGATGCATTCCGTGATAAGTGCAGGGGCCTTTGGAAGCACACATTTGGTTCTCTTGGGATATTATTATCAATAGAGAGGATTTTAAAATAGTGAGAAAACTGTAGACGAGAACTCTCCCCTGAGATAAAGGAGCTGCCAGGGACAGGTTAGCTAAGAGGCAGATTGTTGACACACAAGAACAGACTGGGGAGAATTGGGGTGAAAGAGGTGTTTCTAGCATTTAAAAATATTCCTCACATTTTCTAACAGTTAGAAAAATCCTGACTTCTTAGCAGAGACCATATTGAAAAATTCAAATAATTCCTCTTTGAATATCATAAGGTACACATTAAAGACATTCAGATTTTAATACATCTGCATTGTGTAACTGAGTATATGAGAGGTCTTCAAAGTGTTAATAGAAAAAGTTAGATTATGAAATATGTGGGCATTTATGAAAAATAATGTGACCCTTCACTTCATTTCCACAAACTTTTTGAAGTATATAAATGTAAAAGTGTAAAGTCATTGCTAAAGCATTTTCTCAATCAGAAAGTAACAGCATTCTATCAATCAAAAATGCTAATGTGCAAATGCGCGTCTCAGGGTTTTCCAGGGCTGACAGCAGAAAGAGAACTGGAGTCAGAAGTCACATTGACTCAAACAGATTAATAAAAATAAGTATAGGCTTCTAAACTAGTTGAATGTCCCTACATAAAAGACAGGATTAAAAATTGTGATTAATTTTGTGCTTATATTATCCTGTGGTGCAACGGTAAAATTATTTTCAAACATTAGAGAAATCTGCTCATGAAAATACCAGTATAGTTAAAAAAAAAAAGAGTGGCCAATGATAAAGTTTTCCGTGGAGAAATATCTGCCGTTTAATGATTATTGCTTGGCCTCAACTATTTTCTAATTTGCTTTATTTAATCACTTTAGGAGCAGTTGAGACTTACAGTTGTCGGAAAAAGCATGTAAGCATCACAGAGCTGTTTAAATGGCAGATGTAAGACTAATAGGTCTATTTGTCCCCAAAATTGAGCTCTTAACTACCCTGTTATAGTCACTAGGGGAAATATACTGGGACATTTAAAATTAATATCATTATATAGCATTATCAGTTTAATTCCTGTCAAACTGAAGAATCCACAAGTCCAGTCAGATTCAGTCAAGAGGCACACTTTGGGCAAAGTATCTCAGAGCACAGACCATACACAGGCTAATTTCAATCAATAAGCAATATTAATATGGCTGACAATACAATGTTTAGCAACTTTGGAGTGTTTAATAAATATGAAATTATTCTCTGGAATTAGGTGGAAACTCATTGTGGTTTATATTTGTATTTCCTTGATAGCTTGGGAACCTGAACATTTTTTTCTTTTCAAAAGAATTTATTCTTTTGAAAAAAAAAGTTCGTTCATTTTACTTGCCCATTTGTTCAACCGGGTTGTTTGTTTTACTGTGGTTGAATTTCTGCGGCTCACTCTGAAGCTCTTTATAAATCCCAGATATTAGTCCTGTACCAGTTGTGTAGTGTGCAACGGTTTTCTCCCATTCTTTGCTTTGTTGACCATTCCCTTTGTTGCACGGGAGCTTCTTAGTTTGATATAGTCCATGTGTTTGTTTTTGCTTTGACTATTTGTACCTTTGGAGGTTGAGTGGGGATGTGGGATGGCAAAATTCCTAAGCCTCTGGCACTGTATCATAAAAAAAAAAAAAAAAAAGCTTTTTTTTTAAAACACTTGATTCCCAAAACAAACCAACACACACATGAAATTACTAAATGTGTTCACTTTTTAATTCTTTTTAGAGATCTTGAAGGCTCGTGTAAAAGTATGAATTGCACCAAGGCAAATGAAGACAGCAACTGGTTTAGAATTAGCAAATATCAGAGCAGATGAATGACAACATACAGGAATTTCTAGCTCAAGGTGAATAAACTTATGGTAGTAAGTATTCCATATTTTTGTGTATATTTTTAAAAGTATTTGTTTTCTTCATCGACATTAAAGGCAGAATGACACGAACAAGAAGAAAGACAGAGAAAGGAAGAGACAGAGAGAGAGATGGTTTTAGCATTAATCATTTGGTTACCTACCTAAATATCTGCAACAGCTAGGGGTTGGATTGGATAAAGCCAAAACGCCAAAAACTCTGAAATCCTTCCCGGTTCCCCACATAGGTGGCAGGCAGACAAGAACTTGAACAACTGCCTACTGCTCGCCAGATCCCATTAGCAAGAACGTAGATCAGAAGTACAGATTCCTAAGCTGTGTCTTAACCTGCTACGAGAACACATAGCCCTTCATCTCATTTCTGTTAATACAAATTTGTGCTGGTGCTACACTCACATGCCAATGCTTATATCCATATGGAATATGAGGAACTCAACAAACATTCTTTTTTAATTAGTTTTGTCATAATTTTAAAAAAAATTGTCCAGTATTTCTTCAGATACATTTACTAACGTATCATTTTATTATTTTCAGACACAGAGTCATTCAAAGAATTTCTTTGGATTTCTAATTTTCCCAGTTCTTTCAGGTGAGGAAAAGGTTGACTTCTACAGGAGCAACATGGCACTACAGTGGCTACTTGAAGCAATGCTGAAAATTGTGCTAAATCAGAAATACCAAGAGAAAGTGCATGCTATTGAGTGAAATCAGTGTCATTTAGACATTACACATGCTTCTCAGGGATACTGTAGCCCCCGTGATACTTAAAGAGACAGCTCAGTGAGTACAACAGGTGATGGTGTGAATATTAAGGGGGGCAAGCTTGAGACTATGGGACACAAAATTTTAAAATAAACACTTTAAATAGACACTCTAGAGAGGACTTGGCTTATTTGGTAATTCTGTATGGAGATTTGTATCTTCATGCTTATGAAAAGAATCTAAACTATCACTGAAATTAGACCATATTTTCATTGCTTTTTACTGTCCTAATTCTTAAGGCAAGAATAGTCTGCTGCTTTTCCATGGAACGATAACACACCAAAACAAATGCTTTCAGCTCTATTTCTTTTACAAACAATAACCCGTACTTCAATAAAAACAGAAAGTGCACTATGGAACAATAAGCACACTCAATTTTCTGTACAAACCTTTAACTTGGATAAATGGCATTAGGACTTCAGTGTGAATCTTGAGATTGTTAGAATGGGCTTTGGATTGGCTCAAGGTATAAGTGGCTTTGACCATACCCCTATTTTACAAAGACTTTCAGGAAATCCAGCTTCTCCACAAAGGTTTTCATGATCATCAATAAACAATTTACTCTTTTTTTTAAAGATTTATTTTTATTTTTTTTTTATTGGAAAGGCAAATATACAGGGAGGAGAGACAGAGAGGAAGATCTTCCGTCCAGTGATTCACTCCCCAAGTGAGCACAACGGCTTTGGGCCGTCCTCGACTGCTTTCCCGGGCCACAGGCAGGGAGCTGGAAGGGAAGTGGGGCTGCCGGGATAGAACCGGCGCCCATATGGGATCGTGGGGCGTGCAAGGGGAGGACCTTAACCACTTGTGCCACCGCGCCAGGCTCAACAATTTACTCTTAACTAAAATATAAGAAGATGAGACCAGAAACTCAGGCAATATTCTATTTAATAGAAAAGTTGAAAGCAGATGGGTAATAAAGATGTTTATATTATAAAAATATATTTAAGACTTCATTTAGGTCTCTGTCATTTTATATGTCCAACTATAGAAGATACACCTTTGTCACAGATAACACCAGCATATATTTCATCAGAAAAAAAGGAAATGCAAATTTATTCCATTTACTTTCCTTAAGATAATAGGAAATATTCATCTAATGCAATGTTTTTATTGCTTATTTTTTTTCCCTTAAGAGAATAGAGGATTGCAAAAACTAATAAGAAGTCTTAAACTAGCACTAACAGTATTACTGAGTAAAAGGGGCATATTGAATGAGGGTAACAATCTGTTTCTTCATGACTGAACTTCCATCTGTTCAAGATACAGATTCCAAATTTAACTCCCTAAATTGTAAGTGAAATACATGTTAAAGTGTTTGAAAGAGAGCCCTACCAAAGTTCACGGAAAATCAATTTAGTGTCAGTGTAATGTTTTTTAAAAGATTTATTTACTTTTATATGGGCCCAGCGGCATGGCCTAGCAGCTAAAGTCATCGCCTTGAACGCACGGGATCCCATATGGGTGCCAGTTCTTGTCCTGGCAGCTCTACTGCCCATCCAGCTCCCTGCCTGTGGCCTGGGAAAGCAGTCCAGGACGGCCCAAAGCTTTGGGACCCTGCACCCGCGTGGGAGACCCGGAGGAGGCTCCTGGCTTCGGACCGGCATAGTATCGGCCCGTTGCGCTCACTTGGGGAGTGAATCATCGGAAGAAAGATCTTCTTCTCTGTCTCTCCTCCTTTCTGTATATCTGACTTTCCAATGAATAAATAAATCTTCAAAAAAAGAGATTTATTTACTTTTATTTGAAAGAATTAGAAAGAGAGCGAGCGAGAGAGAGAGATCCTCCATCCACTGGTTCACTTGACAAATGCTCACAACAGCCAGGAGCCAGGAGCTTCTTCCAAGTTTCCCACATTTTGCAGGGGCTCAAGGACATTAGCCATCCTCTGTGCTTCTCCAGGTCACTTGCAGGGAGCTTGATTGGAAGTGGTGAAGCAGGGAACAGAACCGGTGCTGTTTTATAAGGGAGGCTGTTGCTACTGTAGAGGATTAGTCTGTATCCCACTGAGTCGTCCCCAAGCAGAACATTTTTTTTTTAAAGAAATGAATTAATTAAATACCAGTTTTTGTTTCAAAAATCTGTAGGAAAATTTCCTCCACAGATAACAAAAATACCAAAAATTTTGAAAGAATAATATTTAATTACCAGAGAGTATTAGAAATAAAAAAAATCAGTGTAGCAGACAACAAAACCCACAGCCTCTATTTGGAAAAATATCAACAAATAAGCCACAGGTTTTGAAAATTTAATGACAAGAACATCACATCTATGAGACATCTGTTCTGTGTGAACAAGATATTAATACGAATTAATTTTCCCTAACATATCTGTCATTCTATGTGAAAGACAAGTGGCTTCGTAGCACTAGTAGTTTTCAATGAATATAAGAAAGTGGGTCCATAGTAACAAGATCAAATAAAGACGTAAACAATAGATGGCAAATACATAACAATAACAGCAAAAATTGCATACTATACAAATATGATAGTGCAATTCATATTCAGTTATGTTTTTATCTTTTCGTTTACCAAAATATGACCCACTAGATTTCCTATAATTATCTCAGTTAATTAGGAAGACTAATTTTGAAACTCTTCAAAACCGCCTTTAAAATTTTTAAGCTGTACAAATTAAATGTTGAAATATCTAGTGCTTGAATCTATCTTCTTGTGAAAAATGAGTTCTCTTCTGCTCTCTGGTAGTGTTTTTTCCTTATTTGTTTTTATCTTTTTATAGAGGAAAATTAATATTAAATGGATAACTATGAAAAGATTAAAAGTAAAGGTACCTGTTATCTGAGTCTTTGATTTTCCATTTTAACACCAGTTAAAAACACTAGATGCAGAGAATCCGAGCATTTAGTCAGCTAACGGAAGCACTAGATCTCATTGTTTGCTAAAATGCAGATTAAACATCAGAGAGATGAGAGATTCACCTGTGTATTCTTAGTGTCACTGGAATAAAACTAAATAAATTCAATTTGAAGTTAGAAAAATTCAGTTAAAATAAATGTATGCCATTTTCACATATTTTGGTAACCATTTGGCTTGCAAACAGAATTGCATCATGATTCTGTCTCCTTCATGTCAAAAGAACATATGTGTTATACGAAAACAAACAAAAACAAAAAGTAGAAAGCAACTCTTAATTCAACATTCATAATTATTAAAATTTTCTCTTTTATATTGTGAATAAATTTCCCCTTCACACAGATACAAGGTGTTGGCTTGAGGGCATGAAACATAGAGCCAGGTTGTCAGGTTCTGGGTCAGATAAGCCACTGTTCAATCATTTGACATTGACCAAGGAAGTAAGACCAACATTTGGTCTCCCAGATGGCTCTGGTGGTTGTGGCTTTGTGGTCAGCAGGCTCAGTGGAATTAACCCAGGGCTGCACCAGCATGGAGCATCTCGCTGACACTGACAGTGACAAAATGACATCTTTCCCAGTTTGTTTTCTGTCTCCATTTCCAATATCAGGAAGATTCCTATCAGCTCCTCCGACCTCCCTTCACAACAACCCTATATTAAATGTGAGGTAGCCCTTCTCATGTCCAGTTTTCACTGCTCTTAATAGTTAATGGACCACCGTAGTTCAGTAACCCTGTTCACATATATGTGTTATTTATAAATAGGTATTGAGCTTGGATTTTCTGGGGCTTTGTTTTCTGGCAATTCTTTCACTCACCCTGTGCAGATATTATTACATTCCGCTGCAGTTACTTTTCATTGTTTGTGAAATAAATACCAAGTTAATGAGAAAAGGAATAATAGACCATTTGCTGAAAATGAATTTCTTCCAACATGAAGACTTCATAATTTTATACAAACTGTCAAAAAGTACAGTTATCTTCTTGACTATTTCACTAGAATAACTGAGGAGTTTTGCTGTTTTCAACAGGTATACTCCATTTGTTTCCTAAGCATTCAATTGTATTAATTCTCAATTGATCTTAGCTAGGTTAAGAAGCAGTGGCTAATTCTGCTACTTGCTCTTTGTTACTCTTGCAAGTCTTCAATAAGTAAGTTCAAGCTACTCTTCCTTTTCATGCTGCTCTTCTGTATGTGTTTTTTTGTCTCATCCCAGACATCTCAAAAAATGCAATGTTCACCAACTGTTCCTGTACCACACCTATATTATATTTCAGAAAACATGATTTTGCATTCTCAAAACAATTATCTTAAATATGTTCCTTACAAGTTGGGTAAGGTTTTTAAAAAAGATGTATTCGTTTATTGGATATCAACATTATAATGAAAGGAGGAGAGAGAAACATAGAGACAAGACGGAAGCAGAGTGGGAGGGAGAAAAGGAGCCAAAAATAAAGAAGCAGAGAGAAAGAATTCTTCCAGCAATTGAAGCAGCCCCTAAATATCCACCATGGTCAAAGTTAGCGTCAAGTCTGAGCCAGGAGTCACAAATCTTATCCAGATCTCTCACACAGATGGCAAGGGCAAGGAACTTGGGCCATTTGCTGATGCTTTTACAGCTCATCAGGAAGCTGCCAAGGTTTGAAGTGGTGTTCATAACAGATGCCAGTGACACAGACAATGTTTTAACCTACTATGTTGCATGGTCAGTGTCCGTGATATTTTTTCAACTTATAATATCATGTGTTTCTCTTTTATTTTCATGTATTTTATAAAATGATTTTAGTCAACATGTTTCTTAAACAAAGCCACATTTAACAATGTGTTTATGTTGGATTAAACCAATATTTTCTTCCTAAGTGTGAGTCTATAAAAATCTTGCAAATCATGGGCATAAGTCCTGGGTTTTATTATAGTTGAAGTCATTTTTTTCTAACTTCATGTCCTTAAATAGCTACAATACTCTGTTTTTTTACAACAAACACCATGACATAATCATTTCTGTGCAGGTCACAGAGCTCCAACAGAATTGAAATGAGAGAAGAATAAAGGTAGAGGGAAAAAGTACTCAAAATTATTTTTTGGCACATTAAACACATTTTACAACAAAATAGAAAATTAGAACACAAAGTGAGCCATGTGGGGCAGAAACGGCAGCAAACATTCACGCTGATGTGTCCGATGCCTCCACCTGCTGTTCAGTGCAACTTCTACTCATGGGCAGCTTTGTTTCAGCCCACCTTTAAGTTAACTCACTTTTCATGAGAGCAGAAGACTTTTTCTGAACACCTGGGCCTTTGCGACTCACAAGGCACAGCTGGATGGATTCCTGGTTCCTGAAACATGCCTGGTCCTACTCCTTGTTGTTGCCAAATCTGAGGTGTGAACCCAGGGATGGGATAAATGTCTTTTGATCTGTAACCCTCTGTCCCAATTCTGTCATGTAAGCGTGTGAAAATACTATCTCTTTAAGTTAGGAAAGTGAAGGTATATATAATCTCTACAAAAAATTTTCATCACCATATTGGGCAGCGGTAAGCTAGGGATTATGATAATTTTACTTTGAAATTGATTTACACAGTCAAGATGTTTTAAAATCTGAATATTTCTTTTCCTATAATTCTTAAACTTGAAAGCACATGATCTACATGTCTGGGGACATATATTTTTATGTTTATAATAAATAAATTATATAAACTACATAAATAAATTAAATGTCATTTATTATAGACATACCAATAGGGAAGCATCTTTGGATGCAGCTGAGAGGAATTCTCTATGTTAATAAACAACTATATTTTGAAAACTGTTAAGTCACAATGTCATATTGTAATAGCTGTTAAACGATTACAGATTTATAGAATACCTTTATATAGATATATCCTTACGATCATGTAATTATCAGAATGATTTGTTCTGCAAAATATGCACTAAGACTTTACCAGCTTAGGCGGCATCTTCTTATGTATATATCTATTCTCACCATCTCTGCTCAATGCATTCCCTGGAACTGGAAGCTCCAAACAATGCATTGTATTACTCCATTTTTTAAGATTTATTTTTTTAATTTTTATCATAAAGTCAGATATACAGAGAGGAAGAGAGACAGAGAGGAAGATCTTCCTTCCATTGATTCACTACCCAAGCAGCCTTGTTGGCTGCTTCTGTACTAATCCAAAGCCAGGATCCAAGAACTTCTTTCAGGTCCCCTACATGGGCGCAGGTTCCCAAGGCTTTGGGCCATCCTCAACTGCTTTCCCAGGCCACAAGCAGGGAGCTGGATAGGAAAAAGGTCTGCTGAGATTAGAACTGGTGCCCATATGGGATCCTGAAGCTTTTAAGATGAGAACTTTAGCTGCTAGGCCACTGCACTGGGCCCAACCAATGCATTTTAATAACACACGCAATCGAAGTGCTTTAGAGAATTTTAGTCCTGTTACCACCGATAAGCGGCTATGAACCAGTATTCTTTAGTCCTATTTCAATGCTACATTGACTAATTTTTGCTGCTCCAAGAGTCTTAAAATTTATTTGTGGTAAGTAGGGCTAAAAAAATCTAATCTTATAGAAAAACAGAAAATAAGCTGAAAATCTGTTTAACCTGCTCTTTTGGCTTGATGAAATCCTTCTATCTGTTTTAAAGATTGCAGACTCTGATTAACATTGCAGTCCATTTAGTTAACTGGGGGAAATTTCATTCCTGCTTAAATCCAAATATTTATGACATAAATCCTTGAAGCTAAATTACCACTTAGAAAAAACATTTCCCCAACGAATATTAAACACAGCATCAAACATCTGAGTCTATGTCTTGATTTTGCAATGAAAAGATAATAATATTGATGATTATAATTATAACAAGGAATTGTGAATAATATTTTTGTTTTTGGTTTCCATTTGGAAATTATTTTATTACTACTCGTGTTAAAATTAAAGACTTTCACCTCCACAGACATCATTGCATTTCTGTAGTGTTACAAATGTCTGGTCTATCACATGTTATTGTTTTAGAATATTTCTCCTTGACAATGAATTTTGGCTTTGTTGCCTTTGTTGAGAAGAAGCTCAGATTCTGAGAATTCAGTATAATTCTTCGCAGATTTAAGTAAGCAATTTTTCAATATTTGTAACACAGTTGGTCACTCATGATGTTATTACTTTACAGGAAATACACAATGGACATTTTTGTTCTCATTCAGTTGAAATGCAAGGCATAATCCGGTGACCAGATCGTTTTGATTTCTTCAAATGTATCTAAAGGACCAGTTATTCAGACAAAAATATTGATTAAGTATTATTTCTGGAGGATACAAATTTGTGATGTGAATATTCATGTATTTCAAGACTTTCATATTCACAATTAAAATGTCTGCTTTACAAGTAGTTAGCCATTTATTACTTTATGCCTTTTGGAAAATAATTTTGCTTCAGCAGCTTTCAAAAACTTGGGTGTATTAAGTAATGTTTTGAATTATTTCAAACTGTTTTTGTAATTTCTATCTCGGCCTTGCTACTCTCATAAATGAGGCTTCACTTGTTTTTTCTTTTTTCAGATACAGTTAAGAGGTTGAGACTTTGACCAATTTATAAATTAGCTACATGATCATCAGAAAGCATTTCTAGCATCATCATGTTTTTTGAGATTCATTTGGTAATTCCACATATGTACAAAAATTCTTCCTGGGGATTTTAGAAGTAGAAAAGAATTGAACAATGTAGAAAATGCATGTAAATATATTTTATATGCAAAATATGCAAAAAATACAGTTTTTCCTAATTTTAAACATGTCTCCATTCAGTCTCATAATTTTATTTAAAATACTAGGAAATTATCTGTGTTGATCAATCACTAAGAGAGCTTTATGGCTTTAAAAAAAGTCTAGAGGAATTTTATCGGCTTAAATGAGTCCAAGTTTATCTATATTTTTGGTCTACATTGTTACCGTTATGGACAAGTTCACTTCTTTCCACTTCCCCTTGCGAGTTCTCACACATCCGAACAGGGATAGGATAAATGTCAATTAATTCTTCCCTGACTTGTTCAGGAAGAAAATCACATTTTCTGCCATTTTTTTTCATCTAACAACTTTCACTTTATTTGTCCCCTCACTTGGCCACTGTGAACTGTTCTATAACACCAACCTTAACTGACTCATCTTAGCACTGATTTCCCAACCCTTTTGCTCTGCACATATATTAAAAATCTGTAAATGTTTAAGTCTCCAGATTTCTCCTAATATTAGCATTTTTCTTGTTTCTACATGCATACGTATTAATATTCATTTTATTTTTAAGACAATTATGATTAAGCTATTTAACAGATGTCTTGGCTAAGCTCTAGTAAAATAATTTTAAAATTCATAAATGAAGTAAGCTTAAAGGTATTAACCATATGATTGAGCTTTGTCAGCAATTAGAAACATTGCTGTTTAACCATATTCACTTCGAGAATATCAGCAATAGTTACAACATTTTAAACATTCATATATCAACTACTATCATTCTCAAGAAATATTGAAGCACCCAACAGGATAGGAAATAAAACCAAGACATTTCTTGTGATAAGTACAAATGTTACAAAAGTCATTTAACATGTGCCATATATATGAAAACACTCTGGAAGTCACAAATATCATGCTATTATTACTCCTCCTGCTTTGCAAAAGGTCCCGTTCTTTAGAATAGATAAAACTGATTTGGAAATGCCTTCAGAGATATGTACCAGTGTGATCTGTTCTGGTCACAGACATTAGTTAGTTAAATCCTGGCTTGTGATTTTAACTAATATCTGTTCACTGGAAATGATTTTCTCTTAATATGTAAATTGGAACCACCATCTATCTATGGCAACATAATTAAATCATTGCAAATCACAAATACAGACCCAAACATTCCAGTGAATCCTCCCACAAAGTCTTTGCTCTGAAAGACAGCACTAGGGAAGAAGGGCTGTTGGAAGAGGAAGTGTCATGCTCTAATTGACCCAAATTTATATTAACATTTCATTGCAAAAACTGATTTCTCATACATCAAATCTTTTATAACAGCAAAAAAATCATTTCCAACACCTAAATATATTTAGCCTGATGCTTCCTGCCTACAACTTACAGAACCAACAATAACCAATCTAGAACTCATAACATTTGCCAGAATTATAAATGAAAATTTTCAGTACCATAAAAATTACTATACTTTTATCTATGTGAGTATAAATGATATATAAATTACTTTCATGTTTTTAAAGTTCCCATGACGATATATTAATGATTTACTTTTCTTGATGTTACATATGTTAAACTTCTCCAGTCTAAAAAGAATTTACTATAATCACTTCCACATGTTTTGAGTTAGTTATATTTGGGGGCTAAATTATATCCTAGCTAATTTTTGCCTATTTGATAATTTCTTAAAGATTCTGTAATTCAAAGACAGAATTACAGAAAGAGGAGAGGTAAATAATTTTTCATACACTTGGTTACTCCCTAAAATTGCTGCAATGATTGGGACCTGGTCAGGACAGAGCCAGGAGACAGGAGCTTATTCCTGGTTCTCCATTTGGGTGCAGCAACCTATGGACTTGAGCCACTGTCTGCTTCTTCCCAGGTACAGTAAGCAGGGAGCTGGATTAAAAGTGAAGAAGCTGGAATTTGAACTGGCAATCATATGGGATGCCGGTAAAGGAGACATCAGATTAATGTGCAGCACCAAAGAGCCTGCCCCTTGATTGTTATTTTAGGAAATGTATTAAAAACCTTTAAATGTATACATTTCAAGATTTCTTATTGTATCAGCATTCTGCTTAGTTTGTAACTCTTTCTACATACAAGCATATTAATACTTTATTTTTCAAGAAAAATTTTAAATGTCATTTTAATCTAGCTCCTTGCAAATACAACTGGCAAAGCAGCAGAAGGTGGACAAAGTACTTGGTGCTTAAGAGTTCAAAGATCTGGGGAGTGAATCAGGAGATGCAGCATCCTTCTCTTTTTCTTTCTCTCCTTCTCAGTAAGTATGCCTTTCAAATAAATAAATCTTTACACAATTAAGCAGATTTCTTTCATTTAATTAATAGTCCCTGTTTTTCTTGCCTTAGAATCTGAAAAACAAATTGTTATGATTCTACTCCTTATGAAACTTAACTATTCCTCTTTGAAAAAGACAACCCACTTCTGTTAATAGAAACATTCCAATCATCTTAAAATTGCTTTCAGGTTGTGTACTCATGCCTGCACGCTGCCAGTGTTCTCATATTTGCTGGTCAAAGACATGCCATGAAACCATAAAGATTTTTTACTGTTAACTACAGAATTTTACAGGAGGAAAATATTCTGGAGAAGGTATCAAAATCAAGTTTTCATTTTTTTAAAGCCTGTTACAATGTTATGGCTGAGGGCAACAAATGCCAGAAATAATGGTAGCTAAAGCACGGAAGTCATTTTTAATTTAGCAAGGTACCAGATGTCAATGTTTCCAAGTTTAGTTAATTTAGTGACCAAAGGATGTGGAGAACCCAGATGCTTTCCAGATTTGTATTACTACTGTATCAACAAATTGGATTTTTGTTTGTTTCTTCCCTAAAATGACTTTCCTGCTGAAGTTCAGACATTATATCCAAAGACTGATAAACACACACACACACACACACACACACACACACACACACACACACACTCATGTTTCAAAGTTTAATACAGATAGAAATCACAAATAGAACTTGATAAAACACAGAGGACTGGAACTCACTCCAAAATTTATATATACCATTTCTGGAATAGAGCTCCAAATTTGCATATGCATGGCATTTTTATTTGCAGGTGATGATATTATTGGTTCAGAGACTCCACGTTGAGAAACTCAGAGCCATGTACTAAGAGCCACTGGCGTAGACCTTTCAGTATCACGCAGTGGACATAACAGGAGCTTGAAGCATGGAGGGTAAAATGTTGAGAAGTCAGATTCTACTAAGAAGGTAACAATGAATTCAGTGAACATGATTTTGCCAAACAAAATATCAGTAAAAAAATTTTCCATAAGTGGTACTCTGCCAAAAGGACGCTCTCTACAGTAATTCTCTATTCTTTTTTCCTTCCACTAATAGAAAAGTGATTCCCATTCTCTTTCCATTACTTTCGTAGTATTCAAAGGCTTTGCATATTAATTATTTACTTCACTGAATATTCATGATCTTTTCTAAGATGTTATTACAAATATCTCCAAGTTTCTTCTCTTCAAAGAACAACCTTTCCTTAATCAACTCAATTACCCCTGAAGCAATCTTTCTTTCTTCCTAAAGATGAAACTTTTTGATAAAAAAAATTACCTCCATTTCTAAAAAACATTAACTCCAATTTTTTCCCTCGGAGGATAATTCAAGTTTATGGAAAATACAATTAAAAGACATGTTCTAATTTCATATACCTTTCATGTTACACATAGTGTATCTAACATTCTTCTTAAAAGCCAGTAAACTGAAATAAAAAGAAACATAAAAATGTTAGTAGAAAAGGTGTTTTGGAACATGGTATAGACAAAATTATGAGTAAGTGTGTAAGAAATTGTAGAATTTACTGGAAATTTTAATGGATTATATGAGAGAAAGAGAGGACGTGAAAGCTTTAACAATTTGACATGAGCTACTGGAATGATGGAATATATGCAATAAGAAGAGGTTTTCTTGGTGATGTTGTGAAAAGATGAAGAATTATGTTTACAGTAAGTGCACACTATATTTTAACATGCAAGGATAAATGTGAAGGAGACCATTGTACAAATCTATAAAAATTGGTGCAGAGATGTGCTAAAGGCATTTTCCTGTCACGTGAAATCTCACCAAATTTGACTGACAATTAAATAGCAGAATTGTTTTCATTACTTACCTATCAGGTAGTCAAACTCTTTCAAAATTATTTAAAAACTAGCTGAGAGACAATCCAACTGTTACTATATTTTTGACTTATTATTTCAGAAACTACTAACCTCTTACTTTTTAAAGAAAATATCTCATCTGTTCTTCTGCTATAATGAAATGCATGTAATACAAAACAATTTTATATGCATGTGTCCGTGCCTTTAAGGGCAATCACATTGTTGTAAATCGTCATCAGCATCTATATCCTGAAACATATCATCATCCCCACCTGAGGCTCTGCACACTGAAAGCTATTTTGTATTTTTGTCATTCCCCATCCCCTTATGACTTTGATTCTGTTTTTGAAGTCTGTGATTCTAAATGCAGTAGGTACTTTATGTAAGCAGAATCATATAGTGCTTCTGCATTGGGATAGGTTTGTGTAACATAGCATCTTCAGGATGAACTCACGTTATTGCACATGTAAAAATGTTCCCGTTTTAAGGCTGGGTAACATTCCAATATACACATTACCACTCATTGTTTATTCAGTTCAATGTTGCTTTTAGTATTTGACTGCTGTGCCTATGCTGCTATACACATGAACACATAATTATTTATCTATATTTTCTGTTTCCTTGAGTATAAAATCATAACTGCTGTTACTAGATTATATGATAATTCTGTTTAGTATTTTGATTAATTTTTCTATTGTTCAAAAAAGCTAAATATTTCTTATATGTATAGAAGTCTAATGAATTATCATAAAACATGTAGAGGAATATATAGTTCTAAATTATGGAGAACATGATAATTAATCAATAATAAATGACTTAGAAAAAACAAACAAACTGATAAACAAGCAACAATCAACATGCTATGGGCCAATGCTGTGGCAGAACAGGTCAAATCTCTATTGATAATGATGGCAGCACATATGATTGCCTGTTTCAGACCCAGATATCTTACTTCCAATCCAGATTCCCACTACTGCACCTGGGAAGGCAGCAGAAGAGTGTCCAAGCACTGTGTCACCTACACCATGTGGGAAGCAGTCCCTGGCTCCTGGGTTTGGACCAACTGAGCTGCAGGAATTTGAAGACATTTGGGGAGTAAAATAGCAAATGGAAAGCTTCACTTTCCCTATGTGAGTGTAGTTCCACTTTTCTCTATAACTCTCTCAAGTAAAAATAAATAAATCTTTAATTTGCTGATTATATATTCAACACAAAACAAAGAGTTTAGACTCAACCTTCTCTCAAGAATGATTATGAAAGAAAAACGGACAATAAGAACCATGACGTTTTTGAATGCTAAACAACACATGGCATACAACCGTGATGGATCTCAGGTAGGCAAAGCGCATTGGGTGATATTGCCATCAAATCTGGCTTGGCTTTCTGCCTGGCATATTTCCAAACTGCAATTTGCAGAACTGTCAATGTGAGTAGTAATTCTCAGTAGACAAAAGAAATAGAAAGTAGTGTTTGGCATTTCTATGGAGCTTGAAATTAGGGTGCAATGGAGAAGAGGGAGCCATTCAAAGAAGGAGATCCTAACAAAGGAAATTTATCTCCTAAAATAGCTGTTGGAGACAGAAAAGTTATTTCAAAAAATTTTTAAAAGAAAATAAACAGACATTCTAGAGGCCACAGCTCCCAGAGTCAATAGAATTCTAAGCAAGACTCAATTCAAGCCCTGAAAATGCCCTAAAAATGGCAGGCTTAACCTCTTAATCTAGTCTCCATTGCCTGAGCTGTTCTAGAAAATGTCTCTAACAAACTAAGAACCAAGTCTCCATGAATCAAATTGGCAAAATAATAAACAAATGGTCATCAGAATAAACCCTAATGACACTGTAAGGAGCAAAACCATTCAGATGTTCAATAAAATAGATTCATGGTGCGTGCTTTTTGTCCTTCCTTCCTTCCTTCCTTCCTTCCTTCCTTCCTTCCTTCCTTCCTTTCTTTCTTTCTTTCTTTCTTTCTTTCTTTCTTTCTTTCTTTCTTTCTTTCTTTCTTTCTTTTCTTTCTTTCTTTCTTTCTTTCTTTCTTTCTTTCTTTCTTTCTTTCTTTCTCTCTCTCTCTCTCTCTCTCTTTCTTTCTTTTTTAAATGATACTTTATATGGGGAAAGGCAGAAAAATATGATAATACAAAAAAAAGTCAGGCCTAGCGGCGTGGCCTAGCAGCTAAAGTCCTCGTCTTGAACGTACCAAGATGCCATATGGGTGTCAGTTCTAATCCCACCAGCTCCACTTGCCATCCAGCTCCCTGCCTGTGGTTAGGGAAAGCAGCGGAGAAGGGCCCAAAGCCTTGGGTCCCTGCACCTGCATGGGAGACCCAGAGCAGGCTCCTTGCTCCTGGCTTCAGATTGGGTCAGTTCCAGCCACTGCGTCTACCTGCAGAATGAATCAGTGGGAGGAAGATCTTTTTCTCTGTATCTCTGTGTTTCTGTAAATCTGAATTTCCAATAAAAATAACAAATATTTAAAAAAAATTCCTCCAGAGCTCAACAGACCACAATTATAAGATGAAGAAAGCAAAAGAAAAAAACTACAAAATCGAACCATCCTTAGAATTCTGTCTATAGTGATATCCTGAAAACATTAAATGGAAAGAAACAATTCCTCCAAAATAAAACAGATAATTTATTCATGATGGACTGCATTAATTTATGATAATTTGTGTAATTTCCAGAGTAACTATCAAAACTGTACATAAAAATATGACATTTATTCATATATGTTTACATGTAGAAAACTCAAATAAATAAACAATGGAATAATCTGCAAAACAAAATGGAAAAGTTACAAGAATAGAAAGATGAGTCAAACAGATATAAAATGATAGACAATACTTTGGAATGAACAACACTCCTTTCCTCACACTATGCATGCCATTGTACATTTTCCTGTCAACCTGTTCATTCTGTTCCCATAGGTCTTCACAAAACAACTCCTGCAACTGACTTCTCTGGTTACCAGAGGAGCATTTGCTCTTTACTGCCAACTTCTCTCTGTCAATGTTCTGTTAAAGGCTGTGACAGTAACACCTTATAAGGATATCTGGAACTGAGAAACAGGAATGTATTGACGATCAATGAACAGCCAGACTAATAACACAATAATAAAAGCATACTGAGTGTCAGCTGGCATTGTAACACAGCAAGGTAAGCTGCCAGTGGGCATGCTCATATTCCATAGAGGATGCCTGCTAGTGGGCCTGAGAGGCAGCTGGTGATAGCTGATCCTCTGTAACCCACATGGCGGGTCCAGAAGGAGTTCCTGATTCCTCGCTTCTGCTTAGGCCTTTGGAGAATGTGCCATTAGATGGAAATTCTCTCTCTGCTCTTCTCTCTGTGTTGCTCTGTCTGTTGAGAGGCAGAGCAACAAACATTTTAAACATCCATGTTAGCTGGAAGTAGAACTCTGAAAGGATTTTCCAACATTATTTCACTTGTGATATGAGTCTAGCAAGACTGGACTGTTACCTAGTATGCATTTTTGTGTGTGGTTTTGACTATGTATTCGGGAATACTAGTGAAACTTCTGAAACATCCTCTATTGTTTGTGACTGTTGAAAGCATGAGGCATAGCAATGAACAGTACAGAATTTGGAGTTGAATTCTTCTCGGTGTAATTGCTCACCTTGAGCCATCCTCTTACTAACACTGTGCTCCATTTTCAATATTTATACCATACAAATGAAAATACTACCTACTTCAAAGGATTATTATGATATGAATGTCAAGGACATAAAGCATACAGAGCACTTATAACGGATACTACCACTAACTGTTACAGATATGCATATACTTTTTAAATTAACACTTAACTTGCTTAAAACTGTACCCAGCATTTAATTATTGTTAGCAAAAATAAAATAACTAAGATAAATTGAACTCTTACTCTACATTTAATCCTAAACAGTACAACGGTAAGTGTTTAGATGATTTCCAAATGAAATGGGTTTGCTGATAATAGTAAATACGTAGCTAAGTATTCATCAACAAGTAGGGAAAATGGGATGAAGCAAGTGTGGAGAACAAAAGTCACTGAAATAGAAGATTTTGAAGTCCTGTCATTCCAATCTAAAACTTGCTTCAAAAGATACTGCAAAATCTCCCAAATGGTAGCAAGCTGGTGACCCTCATTTGCTGCATTAATGATCAGTTTGCTAAATGCTATCTAATGACAACATAACAGTATGCAGAACATTTAATAAATGCAAAATGAATTGCATTTCAAATAACAATGTAATTGAAAATTCCATTAACAGAGAATACTACAATAGTGCTGGATTATAGATTAATCAAAGGCTATTAAAAACTCTCTCCTGTGGTGCTAATGATTTATTATTCGTTCAGCATACAGCTTAGTAAAATCCTTGGTGCTATTCACATTACTTGATAGCAGCCAGAATAAAAAACTCTTTCACGCATGTGCAACTAGCCTCCTTGCCTTTGAAGCTATTTCTCTACATTTGCCAGCCAGTACAAACATCACTTGTACCAAGTCAGTGACTTTTAGTCCACCAAATACATGGAAATTTTGTCTAGTTGATGGGAGTACAAGAAATGATATATAACTAAAGTTCAGTTAGTTAACAACTGATACGGAAAAACAGCTTGCAATAAGACTTGACAAATTAAAATGGACAATTATTAAAATTAAAATTATCCAAACACTGCATAAATTTCTCTTTCAGATGTAACACTGTACTCCCTATTTACTGGTCACCAGGTGAGGACTGCCTTCACTCATGAAAATCTAAAGGGTACCATTAACTTCAACAGTTGGCCCCACATGGAATAGGTATCTAATGGCTTTTGATTTGCAGCTCTGGCAGCTGTTCACAAGCCTCATTTGGTTTATGGTCCTATATATCCACTCCTGAATGCAATTGTTACATGTTAGTTTGCTCAGTCAGCTGCTGCTTCCCAGCATGTCAGAGATATGTCATGCTGTTGAAACCCTTTTATCAGCAAGTTCATTTAAAAAGATATCTTCTGCCTGCAGCTTCCCTGCTTCAGTTCTCGGTATGAATCCAGCTCAGGTAACCAGCCTTGCTGACAGTGTCTAGGTTGCTAGAGTTTTATAATATACAACACTATCCAGTTGATTTATTTGTTATATCCTAGGGTCTTTGGTAGTTTCATTCTTACCTTATTCAGCAATGATTGATATAATGCCTAATGTGTCACTGCTGAAGTACTATTCAATATAATTCAGATTCTTTGATTAATTAAGTCCACCAGTCTTTAGGTCTTACAAAATAAAATCTAATGGAACTTTATAGGCATAATACCGAACGAAAAGAGTTCACTTTAGTATTGTATATAAACACTGTCTTTTCCAATGGTATTTTTCAAAGATAGAAGTATGTTTTAGCGAGGCACGGCATTAAGGTGATTTTTAACACTTTTGATGGTAAGGAGAGTGATAAGAGAACTGAAAATCAATCTGTTGTATGACCCACCTGTTCACTTACAGGAATACATCCAAAGGAAACTAAATCTGCATATGAGAAAGTGATATGTAATCCTATATTTACAGCAGCACAACTTACAATGGTGAAGATAAGGAAACAACCCCAATGCCCATCAAAAAAGGAGTAGATAAAGAAACTATGGTATCTACTTTATGAAATACTACAGTTATTAAAAACAATGAAATTCTACCATTTACAACAAAATGGTACCATTTGCTCAGTGAAATAAGTAAACCCCAAAAAGGACAAATATCATTCGTTCTCTCTGATATAAGGTGATCTTCATGAAAAATATAAGATCAATTTCAATAATTAAATATATATTGACTTCTAAAGGTATTCTAGTGACTTTTATATTAGAAACATTTTCCTCCATATACACAAATATACATATTCTTAATTTTGTAAAATTTATTGTTTATATTTGCAGTCTATAGATTTGAGTCATCTTACATGTTTTATATGATTAGTGGATTATTTTTGATGGTGCATACAACACAATGACAGTCTGCTAAAAAGTATTGTTCTGTTGCTGCTACTTATATCTCCAAATGAGTGAACAGAATGGAGCCATCTGAACATCTATATACAACAGAAAAAGAGAAGGTGGCTCAATTTTAATATCTGACTTTGGGCAGAAGGGTTAAATTTTTTTCAGGTTTCTGGGTTTTGGAAGTGTCCATATTTTCTAGTAACAGACACCAAGACAATGCGTAAGTATTTAGTGGCTCAGAGTGTGACAGTTCAGGAATGAAAGTGATTATCATGCGGACTTGAACAGCTATTGAAGAGGAACTGGCCTGAGTCAAGCCAAGGTCTCAAAACTTTTTAGAAGATTTAAAAGACAGCCTAATATAGTACTGACTTGACACCACTGTGCTCAGTGAAATAAGTCAACCCAAAGTGAAAAGTATCGTCTGTTCTCTCTGATGTAAGTTAATTTCATGCAAAATGAAGATCAATAGACATATAGGTAAGAATGTATATCCATACATTTATCTAGAGGATAATGAAGGTAAGTATAGTATGGATTAGAAATACATTACAGTATGCATCTCTACTTCTGAATAAAAGATGAACTCTCATATATCTTGACATCAGGATGCTGGACTTTCTACCATTGTCTAAACCTACAATGTCATAATACATTTAAATAGCAGAATGATGGACTTACAGCTGCTATTGACGAACTAAACTAGTGTTACACTACAGGGAAAAACAATGGAGAATGAAGTGATGGGGAGGATGGAAGGGGAAATTCTTCAGCCTAAGGAAATGCAGTATGTAAAATAAGGACTTAGAAATTTGTTTTTAGTTACACTAAAACAACATCAAACCATCGTATTATGCTTAAGTTTAATCCTGGTAACAAGGCCAAATACGTTCTTATTTGATCACTGCATTTTTGCCAAAGGTAGTGAATATTTTAATTACAACTTCAGACCCTTTGGCAAGACAACTGTAATATTTATGAATAAGCAATTACAGTGCAGTGAGCCTAAATGTAAGCTACCAAGCTTACTGTGACAGGAAAGAAAAACAGTTTTTTTCAATGACAGCAGGATCAGTCACTCAAAAGTTGTACCATCACTATTGTGTATTTAATCAGATACTGGCTAACAGCCACCTTAGAAAAACTATTGTTTGGTCAATATGAATAGAAACATAAGCTAATGAATGAAAATCTATGTGGATCACTCACATGTTTGTCAACCGTACTACACTAAATTCTTCAGTATTTATGAATTGAACAAAGCACTCATAGGTGTTTCAGTATATTGCTACTCCTCAGATTATAGTACTAAGAACTCTGTTAGTTGTTATATAAAAAAGATTATTTTATTTTAGTATCAAATGAATTAAATGACATTACATGCTTTTAATGTCACAATACTATAAACATTATGATGTATCAAAACTAATGCTTCTAGAAGCCTAAAAAAGAAATAAAAAATAGAGAAATTAATTTTACCTTAAGCAAAAAAAAAAAAAAGGTGGGGATGGTAAAATGGAGGCTTTGAATATAACCTTACATCAATCTTAAATTTAAGAGACAGAATCATACTCGATTAATTTTAATTAAATGGCTACATTAGTTTGATTTTCCTTGACACTGTGGAATCTGACCTGCTGAATTCTACAGAGAACTATCAAGAGCTTCAACCATAACGAACTATTTCACTTAAGCTTTATCACCGTTCATATTTAATGATCTGGAAAGGATAAGGAGAGCATTTCTGGTTTTCAGTTTGACCGTGCTTGCAGTACCATATGCTGAACAAGCCCAACTTCCAGTGCCATGTGGAGTACACACAGAAAAGACTACAATCTTTGAAGAGCACTGCACTATTTCTTTTTGTCTTAAGACTTAGATATTTGTTTCAAAGGCAGAATTATAGAGACACTGATAAAGAGGGACACACACACACACACACACACACACACACACACACACACACAGAGCAAGATCATCTCTCTGGAGGCTCATTCCCTAACTGACCACAGCAGCCAGAGCTGGATGGTTTCAAAGACAAAGATCAACAGTTTTTCTGGTTCTCCCCAATATTGGGGAAAGACCTTGGGCTATCTGCTGCTGTTTCCCCAGACTCACTAGCAGGGGACCACCCTTGCATTGAGCAGCCAGGACATGATCCAGTACCCACAGGGAATTCCAGTGTCCCAAGAAGCAACTTTTCTGGCTATACCACAGTGCTGTTTTCAGTGCATTACTAATTCTTGAAATTGAGGAACTGGGACTACATGTACGTTAATTTTGGCTTGAAAGGGCAGGAACTTAATTAAATTGAAGATCAATTAATTGAATTTCATTGTAGACAACAGATTAGGAATAATTTTAATTAGAAATTGAAAAATGCCATTCTAATCATAACTTTTTAAATTTCAAGCAGATTTTTTTCTAAATTTGTACTAAATTAATTCTTATCTATGGAATTGACTCTGCAGCTAAATATTTTTACTGAACTAGACTGCAAGCAAAAATGTATATATTCATTAGCTTGTATAGAGGATATCTCTAAGAGTATGTGATTGTTAGGAATATGTATTTATTCTTGGGTGAAGAGAAAATAATATATTATTGCAAAAGCAATCCAAGAATTCACATATGGGTTTAAACAAGCTAAGTTTATTTTGTAACAGACCATAAACAAACAAACAAAAAAAGATTAGTATTGTTACTTATTATATTGTATTGCCTTGTTATAACATTCTTGAAAAACTTAGATTCTCGGATATATAATAACAAAATTATTGCAGGCATACCTCTATTCTTGTCCCATATTGCATCCTTCTTAAAGTTTAAAAAGTCTCATAAATTGATAAATATTTAAAAAGCTAGAAGATTTTAGCAAGATACCGTGCTATTAGGACCCCATCTGCTCTGTTTCATATACCACACAAATTGCAAAAGCACAATCTATAGCGGGCAACTTCTTTGAAATCTGGAGTATTTTAGAGACTCACAAATTGCAATAAAAGCTCTGCATATAAAATCACAGCTCAATTTAACCTATGTTTGATTTTAGATCAGCAGTAATGTCCCTTGTCATAACCAATGGCAGGCATCTGTGCACAAGTTCATGCTACTGATGGGCACAAAAGCAAATAGTATGGATGCGATCCTCCACATTTTGTACCATTGTGTTCAGACAACGGTTGTTGGTTATGATCAAAACAGTGTAGACAGAGAGGCTGGCCCTGCTGCAACTCCCTGTCAGTGCTGGTGGTACCTCTTCCTGCAGCCGAATCACTTCTGGGGAATGTAAAGCTCCGGTAACTTTTTTTTTTAACTTTTCCTTTTTATATTACCAACCTTTTGTGAGCTGGAGATTAAAGAGTGAAGCATTCAAAAGCAACTGCACAATAAGAAAAATTACAAGTAACTGTGACTGTCTAGAGAAATGTGCGGCCTTATGAAAGACCTGAAAAGAACTCAAGTTCTTACCTAATACTGATCCTGGCAAAGAGATGGCACGAAGAAAATAAGCAAAACAGCAAATCCCAGACAAAGGGAGGGTATCTCAGTTCCAGGGTTGTCATATTACGTTGCTACATTCAAACACAACATTCTTAGCAACAGAAATCATAACACATACCAGCAAACAGAAAATTATATCCTACTGAAACTAAAACACTAAGCCTATAAAAATAGTCCATGAGAAAGACCTAAAATGGATGTGCTACAGTGGTTTTAAAACAACTGCCTGAAAGAACCTCAAATAAAAAAGCATGGAATAGTCAATACAATGATGGGTGAACAAAATGAAAATTACGGATAAGATACTTTAAAGAGGCATGTATAATATTTTAAAAGGTGGGACTCCATCCAAGGCATTCTAAAATGGGTAACAGGCACTTCAAGAAAGCGTTTAAACCACATTTGTTTGTATATAAAACATAAATTTTAATTTTTCTCTTATTCAAGTTCTAATTAAAGAACACGGGTGAGCATTTAACAGTTGCAGAGATTGCTTCACTGACAAACATCTGGGAAATTTTTGGGGGGGAAGAGGTTGGGATCTGCATAATAGAATTATTCTCCGCTTGCAGTACTGAACATATTCCTCCAGTTACTTACAGACCTATTAATTGCAATATATAGAATTCAATATTCACCTCTTGTCAAATTTCTTCTGAAAATATTTAACAAGAAAATTGGATGGAATAGCTTCTTTCATGTTTGCTTACTTCTTGCAGTACTTAATCATTATTTACTTTCTTTTCAGAGAGGAGACGTGAGTGAGAATGTGACAAGCTTTAAAGTGTCATTGTGACTCATATGGCAGAGTAAAACATGGGAGAACATATCTACTCCCAAAAAGAAAAAGCGACTTGGGACATTTCCAACTTAAAGTGACAAACCCCAAATATTCTCTGATTTATATACAACTGGGGTATACATAAAAAGAAGAAATATACTATGCTTTAAAAGTTGTTAAAAATGAAAACTCAAATTGTAAAACTACAAAGAATAAGAAATATGAATTAACTTCAATCATGAGTAAGAATTTAAAATGTCACATGGGTCATTATCTCATTTCTTTACACTGCATTTAATTACATAATTTCCATGTTATGAGAATTTTAAACAAATATACATCATCATTAAAATTGTTATCCAGTTATAAATAACAAGGTAAATACGCATCTGACATTAAATTTAAGATATTCAAAGGAAGTTAAACAAATACATTTTATTTTGTATTGAAGAGGCAACTGTGCCCATGTTTTTAGTCTGGGGGAAAAAAACTCCCTTTTTCCACCGAGTGATACTTTTTAGATTGACATCAATAATTATACATGCAAAAATGATGAACTGAGCTCATTCATAGCCTGAAACCCACACAAAGAACCACAAAAATAGAAATTCCTCTGATGGCAAATGCATTTAGAGAACAACATTCCATTATAATTCTAAAGCATTACTGACCCCCAAACATAAAGATATTTATAAATAAAAGAGAATAAAATTGAGCAAATTTATCATTAGCTTTATTGTTCGGTGCAAGTCCAATCACATTTACACAGGATGGTTTTTAATATTATTATGTTATAATGATAATTAGTAATAACTTTTGACATATTTCAAAATTTCCTTGGAACACCTCTGTTGACAGATCTCAGTACTGTAGCACCGTCACGAAACAAAGAGAAACAAACATAACGAAAAAACCCACATACTCACTTCTCCCATTATGCTTGTGTTGTAATGTGAAAAACGCCTGCATACTGACAGATCGGTTGATAATTATACATGCTCTGCCCACAGCCATTTTCATGTTTCATCCACTTGACAAACTCCCACAATAATTGAAATAGAAATATTATTATCTCAGAAGTTACAAAGGAAAATAATTTTAACCTCTCAAAAGGTTAACCAAAATGGTCAAAATAATAGCTATTATTTCTAATAATGTGGCCAATTTGAATTCATAGATTTGCCTTAATGAGCAGAACATTCACATTACTTTTTTCTGCCATATATTATTAAATTACTTTTGTTTCATGAGAGACATATTTTCATATAAATCGAAGTCAACAGAAGAAAACCATACATTTCTGAGGAAGGTTAAGAGGCTTTATCAGGTCTCTGAAAGGAAAGTGAATACACCTGTACAAAAAGGTAACCAGTATAATGTCAATGACACAGAGTAGAATGAAGGCGTAGATACTCATAACAAAGTAAGAAATTGCTCGACAAAGGAGTGGGTAGCCTCTTGATTGGAGCGGGGATTCCTCCTTTGCTTAAATGTACCAAACTCAGGAGCCTCTTAGATGGCACTGATGAACAAATTACGGTTATGTACTGATGAGGGGCCAGGGATCCAAGGGATGCTCTGTGCATTTTCTCCTGTGTTTATCTTCTCGTATAAACCCAAGCAAAAAGGAAATTCAAATCCTTCCTTCTCCATCATTCATGTTAAATTGTGAAGTAGAATCAGACCTTCATAATTTGATCAACCTGAATGACATATTATCTACTGGACGAATTAATATTTTAACTACAGCAATCTGAAAAGTATTTTGTTTTTGTGGAACATTAGAATGCTGACAGGAAAGTGCTAGTTGGTACCATTTCATATAATCAACATTATCAGATTTTAAAGGTTTTTTTTTGAGTTTTAGTCCGTCATTACACATGTATTTTTATGATGAACACATTTTAAAACAAACAAAAATACTGCGTAGATGTTTGCTAAAACAAGTCATATTTACAATTTTCAGCCTGGTAGTAAGATCAACCTTTTTTTCATGAACGTTCTCAATCACCCAGAAGAATAACTGTTTTCTTGTAATCAATGATGCTACATAACTTGAAATGAAATGCAGTCTAGGAAAAAGTCTAGTGTCAATGTAGTGGTAAAGGTTTAATCAGAAAGAACCTGACAGACTGATTGCACCATATTTGATATTAGAATATAACTGAAGCAGCATGGTCTGTTTCCATGCTGCTGGAGCATTTGTGGAGTCCTAACTGATCTGCATGATGTGGAGCAAACAGAGCAGTACGTGTAGGACATGAATGGATAAATTCTCGTATCTCAATCTCAACTGACAATCATTCTGGATAATCAACTTTTCTTTACTCAAAAAATTATTTTCTAATTGCTCATTAGATGTTTCTAAAGTACAGATCAGAAAGCAAATATCAGACAAAATTATACTGCTAAAAATAGTCTTGTAAATGCACAAGCATACTTGGTTGAGGTTTGTATCAGTCCCAAGCAGTTATATTAAGTCAAATCGTCCATTTCATTAAACTAATTTTTAGGACTCTTTCTGAAGTATTCTAAAATGTAAGTCTGCAAAACTGAACAACATCACATTGCTTCCTTACCAAAGAGATGTTACTGCCACCCCAGCAAGCTCTAAGCAGCCAACTGGCTTTTGGCTTGGCATCTTATTTCAATCTTCCCTTCACTTATTTCCTTTTCCTAAAACACAGGCTGTAATTATTGCTATCAAAAGTGTTCCTTAAAATATGTGAAGGACAATAATTAAATAAAAAGTATTTTGAAGATAGTGACTTTGAAAGTAACAACAATGATTGTAGTGTGAAAGTTTAAATGTGCTATTTTATTTTCACTATGAAAGTTTAATAATTATAGTTATTCAATTCACTCCCTCTGTTTTTTTTGTTTGTTTGTTTTGGTTTTTTTAGCAAACTCCAAACAAGTGTATAATACATTACGGTAGAGAGAAAACAATGAAAAAGGAGCAAAGTAACAAATTGATGCAAATTGATGGTATATACTAATGCTACTCAAATAACTTAACACACGCATTTAAATGTTTAGGCTTTTGAGTCAAGGAATCATTTCTGAAGGAGTAGACTGGACTGTGATTCACAAACAAATTTACAAACGGGATTAGAATTCAGCACTATGATGAAACAAATGAGGAGAGACAGAAATAAGAATCTTCATAATGCCAAAACTGGCCTGGACTCAGCCTGAGTGAAGCTGGGAGCAAGGAATACCATCCAGGCCTCCCGCGAGAATGCCAGGAATCGAATCACTGTGCCAGACCACTGCCTTTCAGGATGTGCGGTGGCGGGAAGCTGGAATCAGAAGCTGGAACGGAATACTAGAGACAGTCACTCCAGCAAGAAAGTGGGCGTTTTATGTATTAGTCTAAATGTCTAACCCAAGGAAAAGATTAGATGAGTCAACAAACGATTGCTGCTTTCCGGCCAAAATAAGGATCATTAAGATACATTGCATTTTGCTTTATTTTCAATATCCCAAGGATCTGGGATATGTAAAAATCAAAAGAAAAACGCTTGTCTTCTCTGACACCACATACTTTCACCAAAGAAAGCTGTGCATATTAATTAAAGTGATTTGTTCAGCTCCTCTAAACACAAATGCTTTCTGGGGTAGACCTAATGGGGCTGTAGCTATGACTCCAACAGAGTAACTAACCTAATTTTCTGTTCCAGTCTTAGCTTACAGTTAGCCTAGAAAATAACTTTTTCAAAAAACTCTTATTCAAAACATGTCTCTCCAAAGAATATGGCTCCAAAGCTTGATACACTACAAATCCACATTTTAAGGAAATGAACACCTTGTAAAAGAAAATCTCAAGAATTCATTACTAACTTCCACATTATAAACTGTTAGCATAAATGCAATACAGCATAGCATGTTTGCAATTCAGGCTTAAATAATAAGGAAATCTAACTGATTGGGTAACATTATCCAACGACATTCCTACCAGTAGAGTGGATGTTATATACCTTACAAATATGCCGGACAATATTTTTTTTATCATTCTTTTAACTCTGGCTTTAGTATTTTCTGATTATATGACACATTCTGTTTTCATGTTTAAGGGTTAAGAAATGAGAATTATTAGTCTAGCATGAAGTAATATCATAAAGTTACAATAAATCAGTATGCACAAGTCATTTAGAAATAAACCTTGCAGAATGTGAATCACTGCTTTCTTTCTCATTCCACTATATTTTACATGTCTGAACAAAGATACACATCTACAAGTTATTCCAATTTGCCACAGCATGCACAGATATTCAGATACAAATTTCAACTAATTATATCGAGAACAAAATGAAAAGGCTCTGAATGACAATGAGGAGACTTCTTGATCAAAGGCTATATTTATGAGAAGGTTAAACGTCATTCTTTGCTCAATGAAAGAATTTGAAAATAATCCCATAAAATGCACAGAATAAATTACAGAACCTTTTAGTGTTTCCTTTTCCACTACACTTTTTTTTTTTCTTTTTCTAAGATAACGGTGGGGTTGTTGAAAATTAGGGATGCATGATTTGCAATGTTTTAACTCTTCCAAAGTATAACTTAACCCAATAACCATTTGGTGGTATAATCTAAGCTAGTACTGTATGAATAAAACATATTCTTTTGAAACATTAAAAGGATTTTGGAGGTTATCCACTTCAGCAAATTTAGGGCATGGGCATATTTATATTATAGTGAAACCGAACAAGTAAGATGTTAATCAGGAGAAAATAAAATCATCAATTTCCACTTACATTTCAGAAGCAACAGGAAAAACTCAAGTGCAGAAATGAAATAAATGCCTGAAGTGACAGACTAGAGATTCCAGACCATTCTAAGGAGATATGAACACACATAAATACAGAATTAAAGGAATCAAAAACAAAACAAACAAAAACAAGTTTCCCATTGTCCCATTGTGAGTCTAGTCTGTTGTATATGAAACAAGAGATGGCTTGGAACATTTTTTGACCAACAAACCTCTTTAAGCAATCACTTTTTCTACTCTAATCTTCAAACCATAAGAAAATGAAAATTTTCATGCTGCATTATTTAAAAGAAATATTATAATAATCACATATTATTAAAAGACTATAAACAATTTTCTACTTTTATGAAAATTTGATTATTTGAAATAGTCCCTCTAACATGCTATTACTATAAAATTACACAAAATGTAAATTTAATTTTCAATCTAACCTATATTTTCCTTGCTTCAAAATATTTTTGACCAATTATTATCTTTTAGAAACTTGCATATATAAACTTATCCTTGCTTTCTTACCTAATTTATGCCATTTTGTAAAAATAATAATGATGTGTCTAACTCTTAAAAGGAAATGCTTTTTGTTTTCTTTGTTTTTTTTTTGTTTTTTTATTAATTGCATTGCATTATGTGACAAAGTGTTATGGTCACTGGGATTCCCCCCACCCCTCCCCGAACCCTCTCCCCATGATGGATTTCTCCACCTTGCTGCATTACCACAGTTCAAATTCAGTTGAGGTTCTTTCATTGGAAGTATTTACCAAGCATAAAGTCCAGTGTCTTATTATCCTAGTGGGTTCAACGATTTCTTGGTGAGACCATCTTTGGTCTGAAGGTAAAGCCAGCAAATATCATCCCAATCAAGTAAAAGCCCCGACATAACATCAACAACCATTTACAACCTTATGGCATTAATTGACATGGTATTGATTAACAGTATGTTGATAGGAAAATGAGGTTTCTTAACTACATCCTGTGACTTCTACATAGACATTTCAATTTTGGTTTATATTCAACCAGATTCCATACAGTTATCAGTTTAGGCACAGTACATTATTTAGGATGGGTGTGCAGAGAAATCCCCAATACCCCAGTGAGGCATAACTAATCTTTGTGTCCCACCGAGTGAGGCATGTTTGGGTCCACGCTGTCTGATTCTAAGCTTTCCTGTCTGATTCTAAGCTTTCCATGTTGTTGTCTGTCCATTCTAGATTTTTTTGTTTGTTTGTATGTTTGTTTGTTTTGAGGGGTTACTGCAGAGATCCTAATGGTTACCACGAGGGAGGGTGGGGACCCAGAGCCAGGCAAGGACCAGAGAGAGCTCGCCTCCCTAGTCCCGAAGGAAGTTTATTATTCTGTTTCAGCAGATCGCTCAGGGCTCCTGGCCGTTGTTCCGATGATGCTGGTTTCTGCAAGGCAGAGTTTGGACTTCTTCCATCCCCTGTGGAGGCTCCAGATGGGGGTGGGTGACCTCAGAGTACTCGGCCTCCAGAGGTACTCCTATTCCCCGTGGTCTCCTTAGCGGTTGGGATGTAGTCCTTGGTGTCTGTGTTGATGGTCTGTGGTGAGGATCTGGGAGTCTTCAGGGTTGGGATACGAGCCTCCAAAACATCAACTAATCTTCACATTAATACTTTTTCAAGAAATCACCACATTTTCACAGGACTTTATCATGAGATTTATTGATTTTCATTGCATGGAAGAGCTCACAGGAAATTGTCTTCCAAAGAAGGTGACCGGATAATTGCATATTTTGATTTATATGTGGTATTGGACCTAGTTTCTGTGATTAGATTGTGATGATTTTTAAAGTTTTTTACATTTTGCAGTATTTCTATAATTGCTAACCATCTACTATTACACAGAACCAATTTTCAAAGTTTCCATATCCTGTCACTCTGTGGAATTATTAGCACAGATTTCTTCCACAATAACTGGTGATAAAGTTGCTATTATGTAGTGTTTTTCCACTTGAATGCTGAATCTAAAAAAGGGTAATTCTCAAACCAGAGGATAGAGCTTCAGGAATGGATAGAATGGGACAGAGACTCGGGGAGATGCTGCTTAGAGTACAAAATACCAGCTTGACAGCGAGGGAATACTTTTTGGAGATCTCTTAGATATCCTTTGGAGCCTAACTAATAACAGATTATTTTTAAAATATTAATTTATTTCTTACAAAAGTGATAGAAAGAATAGAGGAAACAAATCGGTCTTCCATCTGATATTTAAATCCCAAAATGCTCCCTCCTGCCACCAATACTGCCCCACATCCTACATGCTGTCACACACACACAAGCTAACCTAGAGTAAACTCTGGAGTTTGAAATTCCATTCAAGTCTCCAATGTGAGTGGCAGCTGCTCAAGCACTTGAAATGCTGTCTTTGTTTTCACACTTTTATTGTTCCTTTGTTATGTAACATATTTCACCTTTATGTCAATATTTAAATACTGTTTCCTTTTCGTTTTGCATTCATTTAAAGTAAACAGAATTCAAGAGCATTCTCTATACATGTACGGAAGGGATTGGTGCATTTTTTTTTTATTACAGGACAGAGGACTGCATGTAGTTTCCATATGGAGGCTACCAGCAGAGACTTCTTAGAACACTCATTATTTCGGTATGCCATTTGCTCTCTAAAAATAACACAAGCCTACCTATCCATGAAATGATTCCAATAGAATTTTAGTACCCTTCCATTCTCTTGGTCAAATCATAAGCCTTGTGAAAAATCAGAACTCCACTATTGAGGTCATTTATTGGAGGCCTGTAAATTCAGAAATGAATGAGTGGTCCACCATACTAAGCTGACAGGCTCATACACAGATTTAACATGTCACAAAGGAAGTCTTTTCCTGATTCTTCAATCTGTTTTCCACATGCTTAATGCTAATCCATGAAATTGGATCTTATCTCTCATTTCTCCTATTTGCGGTATCTTCCAAAATGCTGCTTTTTATTTCCCATGGATGTTTTCTTCTATCCAACCAAGACAATCTATCTAGTCCATCACTTGAAATTTCCTGTAACTAGGTCACAAAACATTTTTATTGCACATCATGTTACATTATAATCATTTATTACCCATCCATCTCCTATGGAAGAGTATATTCCTGTTAATCACTTTCACTTCTGTAGCACTTTGCCAAGTTTCTAATCAATACTAAATACTACTGTTTGTCCAGTACATCACTTAATACATCATAAATTCTGACGGCTGCTTATGAAACAGAAAGCCTAAAATAGCACTTAATGATGGGCTCATCAGATTTTTATTAAGTTAGCACAACTAATGAAGTACTATTTATTTATTCACACTGGGATAATTGTCTTTGCCAGAACATTGAATCGTTGATAAAAACAGAAAATCATTAAACTGTACCAAAGGAACTGTGCAAGGGACAGAAGGCATATATTCTTAAATATTTATTTTCTTCTTCATAAATAACCATCACTATTACTGTTTTTTTAACATAACAAAGAAACATACTGTGTGGTAACAAATGGTACTGAAACTTAAATAAACTGTTTTATCTCAGGTCAGTCTTTTTTTTTTCTCATTTTTCTCTGGGGGTGTGTGTATGATTTAATCTTTCTTTTTATTTATATAAAGTAAACAAATTTCACATGTTTCATAACACAGATTTACTGTTTAGGGCCAAAAACAATATTTGCTACCCTACTGTCCCTCCTGTCTGCATTTCCCACCAAATCTTTCTTTTCCTTACTTCTTTTTTTTATTTAAGAGTTATTTATTTTTATTGGACAGGCAGATACAGAGAGAGAGAGAGAGAGGTGAAAACTCTTCCATCCACTATTTCAATCCCTAAGTAGCCACACTGGCTGGCACTGATATGAGCTGATCCGATTCCAGCAGCCAGGAGCTTCTCCAGGTCTCCTATATGGGTTCAGGGTCTTAAGGCTTTGGACCATCCTCTATTGCTTTCCAAGGTCACAAGCAAGGAGATGGATGGGATGTGGTGCAGCCAGGACATGAACCAGTAACCATATAGGAAAACGGAGGGTTTTAAGGCATGGATTTAGCCACTAGACCTTGGTGCCAGGCCATTTTATCCTATTTCTTAAAATAGTATATATTCATTTCACTTTGCGATCACAGAATTGATATTCCATTAGGGAAAGATATCAGCATTAGCGAGTAAAAGAAAAAAATACACTCTCCATGATTGTAGTCAAAGTCTGTAAACAATAATCAAATCCCAGGTATCCATCTCATTCATACACATTGTGATTGTGGGTTGTTTTTGGGGGGTACTTTGTGCATTAATCATCTCAGATCAGCGGAAGTTTTCAGAATATAATTTTAGTAACTACTAAAATTAGGTTTTATCATTTCATCCCCCAACTTTCAGAAAAGTTCCTAATACATAGAATGAGACTAATAAATGATTGATTTGTGGATTATTAAAGTGCTACAAAATATGTGTCTTCTTTGTGTAGTAGGTTGAAATATGACAATTTATTTCTAGGGATGAAAAAGGGTATTTTAGACAATTTAGAGGAATATGATATAATCAAAGTCAAGACCATACACTGAATGATTTTTATCATTATTAGTTTTCAAGCATGCACGCGTAAGCAAACTAAGAATTAACCAGCTCATTTCTTTAAATGCATTTTAAATAAAATCAAGTCACAGCCCTTTTTCCAATGTCAAGTAACTAAACCAGACACTTTTACATCACACCCTACATATTATACCAATCCATAGGCAGAGTGCTCTAAGGAAAAAAGTATTAGGAAAAATTTCAAGATATATACACTGATATCAAGGGGGAAATTAATTTCATGGCATTGTTTTTATTTGTATACAGAATTTGGGTAATGCTGCTTCTTTTATGAAACAGTAGGACAGGTCTAAGCCTTAATAACAAATGAATGGAAGACTGCACTCCAAGTCAAACACAGGAAGGCTTCTCACATAACTGAAACTAGGCCAGTGTGTGTGTGCATCAGGACTAATCAAAAACTTACTTATATTTGAGAAATATCTTAAATTATCAGCTCCAGAGTGTAACTGGACATAGATATACTTTTGAAATTTGTCAAGTAAAATGAACTTTCAGATTTCTGGAGAGCTATTAACCTCTTACTTTAAGAAAATACATTTTAGTTTTTAATCCCACTTTTAAAGTTTAATCCATTAAAATTATATTTATAATACCTTCTATGGCACTGTTAAGTATTTTCTTTGCTTTAGAAAAGTTCAAGAAGCAACTCTTTGGAAAACATGCATTTGCCCTAATGTCATCTTAATTAAATAAGGAGAACCTGTTATGGGGCCATAGGCTTACAAATGCTTCCCTTGTAAAGCATAGTTTTTACAGTTTGCCTTAATCTACATAACAAAACAGGAGCATAATTGAAACCATGATGCAATTGCAATGATTTATTTTCCTCTAATTGTATAAGATTTCATTTTAATGCCTAATAAGAACAAGTCTGGGATATTTTACTATTGTTTTTTCTTCAACAAAAAGTCCCTCCAGCATATCATACAAAAATAACATACAGTACTAAGAGTAAAGCAATGATATAATGCTGATTATGTGCTTGACACAATTGCAGATATTTTATGTTAGCATTAATTTAACCTAACAACTATATCAAGATACTATCATGAATGCATTTTAAAAATAGGGAAGGAAACACACATGCAGATAAGGTAATTTATTCAAGTTATATAATTAATAAACACTTCTTAATCTATCTGCTTGCATTACAGCAATGGGTATATAGTTCCTAAGTAATGCTGTCCATATTGATTTTATGATCAGTTACAGAAGATAAGCTAATCCTATTTTAATTCTTAAAAAAAAACCTTTTTTATTAGCAATCTCAATAAATCAAAAAAAGTGGATATTTTCCAAATATCAGGAAAATATTTTATGTTAGACAAAGGTTTGGAAAAGCAGGAAAGAGGAGAGTTCCAAGATTATAATTTTAGTTTATTTTTTATTAGTAACAGATTTATTAATTCAAGAGAGAGTAAATGATGCAAATAATTATATACTATAAAATTATTTTTAAAAACTGAATGCAATTTTAAAATTATTTCAAAATACCTACGCTTGTGAAGATAATGGGTGGCTATTAAAAAAAAAACCTTTGCTTTAGTAACCTGCTGATATTTTCTTCAGAAATGGGCAATTATCCCAACTATACCTAGCAGTCACCACACATAAAAATTAATTCAAATGGCTTCAAGATGCAATTTTAAAAGCAAAACTTATAAAAGCAATATTTCTGGAGTAAAATAAGCTCATGTTTTCAGAGTAGATAAAATTTTGGGGGGCATAATAATTATATATGAGATGTGTAATTGTTTAAAATTTAGCAAAACTAAAAAGAGTGGTTCAATAAACAGAGGTTAATAATGAAAGATATTTGAAATACTTGAAAATATATACAGCTATACGGGGATCAAAATCATAATATATCTCTAGAAGACCTGAATGTCAATGAGAATGAAAATAATTTTTTGGATCTGACTAAAGACTTGGTACCTCATAAACAAGCCACTGGGTGGCTTAAAAACTTAATAATAACTAGTAAAAGAATGATATAATTTTAAGCAAGTGCTTGAAACCATCCCAGACATTTCATAAATGTGACCTTAATTCAACACTCACACTGACTCAAACATCAGAACAATACAATCATGACAGTATTTTAAAGAGAAGGAAAAATATACATGTAGCTAAGCTAACTTGCTTAAATCATGCCATTATTTTGAAAAGATCTGACTGGCACCTTATTAAATAAAAGTCAACTGAAAATTGAAATTTCAGTGTAATTCTGTTCCTATTTACATGTTCTTATTAAAATATTGAGCATAACAATGGCTATCAAAGATTCAGAATAGCAATAGTAATTGTTACACTATAAATAATGGAATTAACTGAAGTTATTCATAAAGGAGAAACACATCATACAAATGTACCTGTTTAGGGGACATAATGGAAAAAAATGATTTTCCTTCTTTTATAGCACAATAATTAACTTTAGAGTGTAAGTGTCTGAATCTCATAGATTTGGTACTGTCAGGAATGGGGTGTCTTTTCTTATGCCAAGTGAAATATGGATATTTGTAACCTCATTCCTTTTTTTGTAAATGTATTTATTTTTATTAGAAAGGCAGATTTCCAGAAAGAAGGAGAGCTGGAGAGAAGGAGCTTCCATTTGTTGCTTCCCTCTTTAAGCAGCAGCAACAGCTGGAGCTGAGCTGAGAGGATCCAAAGCCAGGATCAAGGATCTTCTTCCAGGTCTCCCTTGCAGACATGGGATCCCATGGCTTTGGGCTGTCCTCAATTGCTTTCTCAGGCCATGGACAGGAAGCCGGAAAGCAAGTGGATCAGCCAGGATAGAAACAGTCATACAAATTTGATCCCAGTGCACACAAGGCAAGGACTTCAGCCACTAGGCTTCCACACCAGGCCCTTGTGTCCCCATTCTTAAGCTTTCAAAATCACCAACTTAGAATTCAACCTGGAAGGCTTATGCCATGATGTAACACAGTAAGCTTCCATCCGTGGCACTAACACCTCATATGAGAGCAGTCTCCATGCTCCATTGCTTCACGCCAATGCAGCGGCAGAGAATACCATATGAGCTCCTGTTCCCACACTCACAATATATTGAAAAATGCTGCTGTAAATCTGACACTCATTTGGGAGTAAAGATTCGTGCTACATCTATAATTTCCTAGTGTGCTAGTCTCCATTGGAGTTCATACACCTGTTATTTCTGTGTGTGTATGTGTGTGTGTGTGTGCGTGTTCTGTGTATTAGCTGTCACACACTAAAGAGAACACATGATGTTTGTCTTTTGGGGGCTAGCTTATTTCATCTCAAAAAAAAAAAAAAACCTCAGCCTATTTCAGGCTCGCTGGTTTCCATGTCCTGCCTACAGCTGCCTTGGCAGTGACACATCAAGTAGGCTCAGGAGCTTTGTACAGCTCATGGGCACAACATTCCCCAACTCACACTTGCAGAACACTAAGGTATGAGATGTGCTGTGAGATTTGCCAGTGAAGTCGCAATTCTTTTTATTCTAGAAGAGTTTTCACTGTGCTTCCTCTGATCCTTTTCATATTTTATTTTTAGTTGTCTCTTGGTTGTCATAACTGCTCAATAAAACTACTTCAGCATCTAAACTTATTTTGCCAAATGCTGTAACTCAAGCAGACTCTTTCTCTTAAATAATGTTCAAATCTTTGGCCATTAAGTAATTTCTTCCAAACCAGATTTCTAGTATCACATTCCAGTTTGACCTCAGAATTAACATTAAGTTTTCTATATAATTTTAAAGATTTATTTATTTTTACAGAGACAGAAAGATTATCTACCCACAGGTTCACTCCGCAAATGACCTCAACTGCCAAAACTAAACTAATCCAAATGTAGAAGCCAGGAGCTTCCTCCAGGTCTCCCATGGGGTTTCAGGGTCCAAGGCTTTAGGCAATCCTCCTTTTCTTTCCCAAAGTAAAGTGTAATAGCCAGGACATGAATTGTTATGGGTATGGGATGCCAGCACTTGCAAGTTGAAGATTAGCCAAATGAGCCATATCTCCAGCCCCAATTTTTCACACAATTTAACAGCAGGATTTCAGACAATGTTCTCAATGAAATATTTCTGCACCAGAAAGTTTGTAAGTACAACTGGGGAAAAAAAAAAAAAACTCACTGAAAAAAAAAATCTTGGTTGGTAAAGCTGAAGCGCGAGAAATCTATTTTTACAATGTGGGATCTGGTTTGTGTTTTGGCTGCTCCACTTCCAATGCAACTCCTCGTTAATGGTGGGAAAGCTGAAAAGATGGCCCTAGCAGTTATGGCCTTGTCTCCTTCTTGGAAATCCCACAGGAAGCCCCTGGATTCTGGGTTCACACTGGCCCAGCTACGACCATTGTGGCCATTTTGGAAGTGAACCAGCATGGAAAATATCTCTTTCTCTCCACTTTTATTTTTTTCCTCGTAACTACGTCTTTCAGATTTAAATAAAAATAAACAAATCTTTTATTAAAACTATTAAATAAATTTTTTATCATAGAAAATAAAGCCTCCTTGTCAACTCTGTTTTGTAATTCTGCCTTTAATATAAAGGCATTATTTATTAAGTAGTCAGCGTGGTGATATTTCCAGGTAATCAACCACTTTGTATGCTGAAATCCCACATGGGCACCAGATGGTGTCCTGCCTGCTCCTCTGAATCCAGCTCCCTGCTAATGGCCTGGACAGACAGTAGCGGGTGGCCCAAGAACTTGGATTCCTGCACCTACATAGGAGATTATGGAGGAAGTTTCTGGCTCCTGGCTTCAAACTAGTACAGGACTGGTAGATGGCTTCAAACTAGTACAGGACTGGTAGATGTGGTTATTTGGAGAATGAATGAATGGAGGAAAATCTCTGCCTCTCCTTCTCTCTGCAAATCAGCCTTTTAAATAAAAATAAATCCTTTTTAAAAAGTAGTCCCAAAAAAGTCCAATTACTTGTTTCTAGGCCTAAGGACAGATACCGAGATGTAGATGTAAATGTAGAAATACAGAAACTGACATATAAATATAGATATATTCAAAAGAGAATCACATGAAAAGACACATAGATGAACAGATATCTTTTTTTTTTTAAGATTTATTTATTTTTTATTGGAAAGGCAGATACACAGAGAGGAGGAAAGACAGAGAGGAAGATCTTCCATCCGATGATTCACTCCCCAAGTGAGCGCAACAGCTAATGCTATGCCGAGCCAAAGCCAAGATCCAGGAACTTCTTCCGGGCATCCCACACGGGTGCAGGGTCCCAAAGCTTTGGGCTGTCCTGGACTGCTTTCCCAGGCCACAAGCAGGGAGCTGGATGGGAAGTGGAGCTGCTGGTATTAGAACTGGCACCCATATGGGATCCCGGCGCATTCAAGGCAAGGACTTTTAGCCGCTAGGCCACGTCGCCGGGCCCTGGAACAGATATCTTATATCTGCTGCTTCACTCCCCAAATGCCTACAGCAGTCAGCAACTAAATTTATTGCCTGCTACTTATTTTATTCCTGTATATTCTTTTTTCCGAAACCAATGACTTATGAAAGACAAAGGGTATATTTAATAGTTAAGCACTGGATGCTTTGGTCATTATTTTTGAGTCTATAAGCCACATCTGCCATTTTGTAATAATCAAAAAATTTAAAAGAAATTACTTGAGGTATTGAGGAAAAACAAAGTAGAAAGAGCAAATATATACACAGATACTTTAAGAGGTACACAGAGAGTACACACCATAAAACACTATGTGTGGATTTCCAATACGTATCACATGAGAATAAACCATTTATTGCCATTTTTACATGGAATTTTTTAGTGTCCTGACAAGAACTAGCCTAAGTATGGGATCTGAGGGTAAAGCTACAAAGATACACACAGCAATGAGTTTGGGTTTTACTTTAACAATATTTTCTGTGTCTCTGGTGTGTTACACCACCATACCAGCTTTGATCTTGATTTTTTTCCTGGAAAAATAAGCAAGATCAATGTACTATTTGGCCAATTTACCCCCTCACCAGTCCATAAAGAAAAAGGAAGAGACACAAGTCAATGGAATCAGAGTTGAAAGAGGACATATAACATTGGAAACCACAAAGAATCATCAGGAATTTCCACAAACAGCTATATGCGAGCCAACTGAAACATCTAGAAGAAACAGATTTCTCACACATACAATTTATTGGAACTGAATCCAGTGGACACTGAAAATTTAAGTATACCAGTAACTACTATGGAAATTGAAGGAGTGGTAAACAACCTTCCCAAAAAGGAAAATGCTGGAAACGCTCATTCAATTATCTCAAAACTTATTAAAAGCAACAAACAGGAAAGGAATTTTCCAAACTCCATCTCTGAAGCTAGTGTCACCTTATTCTCAAGATAAAAACAAAAGAGAGTAATACAGCAATATACCTGATGAACAAAGATACAGACATTCTAAACAAAATACTAGTGAATCAAATCCAATAGTGTCATTCACCCAGACCAATTTATCCTTGGCATGCAGGTATGGTTCAGCAAATGTTGATTCATAAATGTGATATATTACATTAATAAGAGGAAGACATATAATTACCTCATTAAATTCAGAGAAAATGTTTGATAAGATAGAACATATTTTCATGAGAAATACACTATGAAATTTAGACATAAAAGGTACATTCCCCAACACAATAAAGACAATACACCACAGACTTACAGCTAGCATCATATTGACTGGGGAGAAGACAGAAACATTTCTACTAAGATCTGAAATCAGACCATGATATCCAGTTCACTATCACTATTCAGCATTGACCGGGAAGTTTAATCCATAGTCATAGGGCAAGAAAAAGAAATCGAAGGGACAGAAATTAGAAATGAGGAAGTCAAACTAACGCTGGAAATAAATGGTATGATTTTCCATATCAGGAATGAAACGAAACTAAAAAGAGAATACTGAAACTCATAATAAAATGTTGTAATCTTGTCAGACAGAATTAACACACAAAAATCAAAGTCCTTGGTATACACAATTCCAAGGCTGAAAATCAACTTATAAAAATCAACCCCACTCAAGGTAGCTAAACAAAAATCAGTAACTGTCAATAAGGTTAACCTAGGACATGAGGGATCTCTCTGATAAAAATTATGAAATCTGACCCAACGTACCTGCTCAACAGCTAATTCTTACTTTCCAAGCCCAAGGATTCCACGTGTGTGCTGATTCATATCTAGGCTGCTCCACTTCCCATCCAGCTCCCTGTTGGTGCCCTAACAAAGCAGTAAATGATGGGCCAAAGCCTTGGGATTGTGCACAAGTGTGTGAGACCTGAAGGAAGCTCCTGGCTCTTGGCATTAGTTCAGTTCAGCTCTGGCCATTGTGACCATCTGAGGAGTGAAAGAGTGGACAGAAGATCTTTTTCTGTCTTTCCTCTGTATATTTGAATGGCTTTTCCAGTAAAAAATAAACACATATTTAAAAACAAACTAAAATTATGAAGATTAAGAAATAGGAGATAATAAAAAATGGGAAAAATTATCATGTTCACAGATTAGTAAATATCATCAAAATACCCACACTTCTGAAAGCAGCTTAAAGATTCAATGAGAACTACAAGATTCTTCTCAAAACTTAAAAAAAAAATGCTAAAATTCATACAGAAACACAAGAGACCCCCAAATAATAACATTTTAAACAACAAAACGAAGTAGAGGTGTAATACTATCAAGTTCAAGATGCACTACAGTGAAATTTTAATCAAAATAGTGAAATACTGTAAAAAAACACGGGCATGAAAGTCAATGGAACAATGCACACACTACAGCTAACTATTTCTGAATAGTGACCTGAAATGAAGCCAAGGAAAGCTGTCAGTCTCTTCAACAAATGGAAACTTTGACCTGCATTTTCAAAATCATAAAATAACAGCCCTACCTTATACTATATATATAAACATCAACTCAAAATTGCTTAAGTTTCTATGCCTGCAATCTGATATCACCAAAATATTAGAGGAAACTTACGGGAAACTGTGCAAGACATGGGGCTAACAAAGTCTTCTTGAAAAAAAAAAACAAAACAGAAACATAGATAACACATGGCATTACATTAAAATAAGAGGCCTCTGCACTGCAACAAAGAGGGAAACAACAGAATGGTGAAAAATGTTTGCAAATTTTGCATCTCACAGAGGATTAATACTCAGGTTCTATAAACTCAAGAAATTCAACAACAATATAGCAAACATCCATTTAAGCAATGGGCAAAGAAGATGAACAGGCAATTTCCAAAGGATGCAATAAAAATGATCCTCATATAAATAAAAAGAGAGAGAGAGAGACCACTAGCAATCAGGGAAAAGAAGTAGACAAAAATTACAATAATGGGCCCTGCACAGTAGCCTAGTGGCTAACGTCCTCCCCTTGAACGCACCAGGATCCCATTTATGCACCAATTCTAATCCCTGCTGCCCTGCTTCCCATCCAGCTCCCTGCTTGTGGCCTGGGAAAGCAGTCAAGGACAATCCAAAGACTTGGGACCCTTCACCAGCGTGGGAGACCCGGAGGAGGCTGTAGGCTCCTAGCTTCAGATCAACTCAGTTATGGCCCATTGTAGCTACTTGAGGAGTGAATCGTTGGATGGAAGATCTTCCTCTCTGTCTCTCCTCCTCTCTGTATATCTGACTTTATCATAAAAATAAATAAATCTTAAAAAAAGGTACAATGAAGTTTATTTGCAACACAATCAAAATGGCTACCATCAAAAAAAAAAGAGAGAGAGAGAGAGAGAGAGATACATGCTGGCTATGATGTGGAGAAAACGTTACCTAATCCACTGCTATTGAGAATTTTAACGTGTACAACAATTATGAAAGACTGCTTAGATACTCCGAGACCTGTACATGGACCTACTATATGACGCAGGCATCACACTCATGGGAATTATCCAAACAAAAACAACATATGAAAACAGTTGTTATCCCCATAGTCATTGCAGTTCAAATCCAACAGCTGAGATAAGGAATCAATCCAGATGTCCAGCAACCAATGAGCGGATAAAAAAAATGTGGAAAAATCTACTGTGGAATACTACTCAAACACAGAATGAAATCCTGTCTTGTCTAACGTGATGCAACTGGAAGCCTTTATGGAAAGCAAAATAATCAGGTCCCCAAAAGGCAAAGGTATAACTCCCATGATCTGTGGTAACCACTACACAGCATGACAATGTCATCTATAAGAGTGAAATTAACATTCTGAGATTTCATTATTGTTCACAGCCTCAATCTATCCTCTTGAGATAAAGTAGTAATTTTTTTCTTTTACTATTTTCTAATTGCTTTGTGTTGACTTTTTTTTTTCTAATGGAGGTTCAAGCCTATGAATGTAAAGCAAACTTATAGTGTGACAAGGTAAGACTTCAAAAAAAATGAAGACCCAAGAATTGATGAGGAGCCCTAGCCAGAGCCAGGGTGGGTGGCAAGTATGCTATGACCCTAATTGTGTATTGTGGAGCATGTGAAATTTGCTTGGTTTATATAGAGAAGTTAAAATAGAAAAAGATGGAAAATATTAGTGACAACTTTAGACATGAAATCAATTTAATAAAAAAAAATTATGCCTAATCATACTGATGTATACAAAGAAGAGATTGATGGAATTAAACAATGTGAAGAAATTTTGCAGAATATACAAACAGCATTTTACAGATTCAAAAAAGCCAGTTGAGGGCCCGGTGCAGCGCGGTGGCACAAGTGGTTAAAGGTCCTCGCCTTGCACGCCCGGGATCCCATATGGACACCAGTTCTAATCCCGGCAGCCCCGCTTCCCTTCCAGCTCCCTGCCTGTGGCCCGGGAAAGCAGTCGAGGACGGCCCAAAGCTTTGGGAACCTGCACCCGCGTGGGAGACCCACAAGAGGCTCCTGGCTTTGGATCAGCATAGCATTGGCCGTTGCGCTCACTTGGGGAGTGAATCATTGGACGGAAGATCTTCCTCTCTGTCTCTCCTCTCTGTATATCCGCCTTTCCAATAAAAAAAATAATAAATAATAAAAGTAAATCTTAAAAAAAAGCCAGTTGAAGTAATCATCTTTATGTTAGACCAGACACATGTAAAACTGTTTCCATCCAAAGGAGTTAGCTTGAAATTACGTGGACCTTTGCAATCATATGAATATATTAACAATGCAAATCAGCAATCTAACATAATACTGAGAAAAGGAAGAGGCATCTCAGATGTTTGAATCCATTGGTAAGTGTTCCTACACTTTGATCTAACTGTAACCCGTCCTATATTGGACATTACCTATAAATTCTTTACTCAAGGCTACTTATTTATTCTATTGAAAATGATGATACAGTTACATCATGAGTCCTAAAGAAAAAAGCATTTTAAAGAACTACTAAAACAAAATGAAATAAAATAACAACCATCTTTTGAAAGATACTTGTATCATCTCTGCTAATTAAGATATCTAAAAAGTCATTTAAAAATATCACAGAAAAAAAACAAAGGTACTTTCTTATTCAAATACTGTTAAGTAATAAAAATTCAAAAAGTATAATTTATCTTTATGCTTGAATCAATCTAAAATTCAAATCAATGTGATTTAATTTCTATGAGAACTGTAAATATGTTGGTTGTTTTGATGAGTTTATTTTTTTTTTTTACAGAAAAATGGCTTACCAATTGGGAAATTAAGAAATTTTTCAAATTGAATTTTAAAACTTTTGAAAAATTTCCTACCTTAAACAGAAAAAAGTAAATCTCAGGAATAAATATAAGAAAAAGTAGTAGCAAAGTAGACAGTAAGAGAAATGAAAACTGAAGCCCAGTCAGGTTATATTGAGGCACGGATTACTCAATTCTGATGTGCCAAGTCAAATTTGCAGCTGGCCTGGGATCTAGTGCTCTGGCACTGGATTAGGCAGTGAGCCTACACAGCTTACAGAGCTGCACTCTCAACCAGCAATGCCACCTCTGACATAGACCACTGCACAGTATGCTGAAGTCTGACGAAATACACACTGCCAGAATACAAAACAGAAACATCTGCAAGATGAAATGATCAACATATCCTGTTCCATACTATCCCTGGCCATCGTATGACCCTGCGAAATCACCGGTTTTGAAGAATAAGTAGAAGGAGTATAAAATATTGAAAGGATAGAATATCCAGAAGTTTTTCTGAGCAACCGTGACACTTATAAACTGCCATAACCACTGAGTTGGTCTAGATGAATTATCTGGAGGATTCTTTTTAGTTCTGAACATTTTCTGACTTTAAGCTTGGTGACAACATATACATTTTAAAGCAGTTCTATGCTTTAGAAGGGAAGCCAAACAAGCATCTACACTATGTCACCCTGGGACAGAGGAAAGAACAGAGGACTCCTCTGAGTGCCGCCTTGGAACCCGGCCACCATGTGATGGCAGCTGGTGATTAATAATTTCCAACGAAGTAGTAATTCAAGCAGGATTAGGCAGGCTCACAAATTCGCAGGTTCTAACATCTAGAAACTGTATCCACTAATGTTAAATAGACATCAAAATACACAATCATCCCACAATCAGTTACTTTTATAGCTTATAATAAAAGAGCTCTATAAGACAACCAGCAGATCAAATTCATGATTTATCAGGCACCAATTTTCAAGTTCATCCCCCAGTCATTAATTCATTCTTATCAACTTGCATTGTTTCAACAAACAGAAAATGCTCATGAGTTGCTCTGATATGATGTACTTCCAAAGCTTTTTTGTAAATGCGGTACTGATAAGCTGATGTGCACAGAACAGAACCAGATGCAAAGAAAAAAAAACCTTGAAGTTTAATAAAAAAAATGATTTTCTATGCACTGATTTGTAGCATCACAGTATACTTGAAGATCATGCCCATTAGTTAGAAATGCTTTTCAACAATGTTAGTTGTATGAACATTGTAAAACTCCCCACAATAAACAGTTAAAATATTGCATATTTCCTGTAAATGTTATTTTTTTTACAATGGGACTTTACTGTAACATTTTTCAAAGCAGTTTCTTCCATAAAGATAAATAGCAAAATTGTACAAATAAAATTCAATGTGCCAAACAGCTCAATTAAAGTAATAGGAAAAAATAAGCATGCAAGTCCAAAAGACATTAGCAAAAAAAAAGATAAAAACAGCTATGTCTACAATTGTGCTATAAAGAAATCACAGAAAATAATAAAATCACAGTAATAATCACACAGTAGGTCTAAGTTACAACCAATGTCTAACGGCAAATAAGAACAAAACTTTAGTCTCAAGGGTGCCTCAGAACAAACACAGCTACTTTCCTTTGCTATCATAATTAGAGAATAAAGTGCTGAATTCAAACTTAAAGTGTTGTACACTTACAAATCCTGCTTACATTCAGGCAATAAATTGAATGTAGGTTTGGACCTGAGGATTTTGAACACTTTGCCTTTTTGTATCTGGAAATACTGGCTAGGATACCAACCAAGCATAGTAGATGAAAACAATTAGGCATTCTCACCCAGATCCCCGATTCTCTATATCACAAAATGGCCACACACTTGGCATTCCTGGCAGCTCCTGGCACACTTAGTGTGCATCCAAACTGAGAAGTTCTGGCAAGGCTGCGTAGGGAAGGCTTCACTCCTGCAGCTGCCAATCCTTCTTCCTGACCCAGTGAAACAAATTAAACCTCCCAACGTCTCTCTCTCTCTCTCTGGAAAGATGCATATGGATTCAAAGTCAATATTAGATATTGCTTATACTGAGAACTAAGATGTAAGTGGTATTTTAGAATATTCTGGACTGTCAAAAATGCTTAGAAAATTGGATTCTCACTTTTTTGACATTTCTCTAAGACATTTTCCCTGCCATTTAATTTCTTGCTTCATATTAGGAATGTACCAGATTAAGTGCCTGAACACTGTTTTGACAACCTTCACTTCAGTTACCCATGTATTCACAAATTGATATTTATTCAGGCAATGATTTAGAATGTTAATCATGATTAGTAATTTGCCTCTGAGAATTTCTTCCTGAGATTTTATTTCTACTCCTTTCTCCACATCCTTGCAGGATTATAAAGAGAGATCTTGGCTGTAATTGAATAAAACATGGATGTTTTTCAAATGCAAAAGGGCACATGTGCCAATAAACTGCAGTGTTAAGCAGATGCAGAACTTGTGGCAGATAACATCTCTGGGAGTTTTAAGTGTGCTCTAGGAACAATAAACTTACAATATTCAGCACTCTCACAATTTGGTTATCCCACACCTTGGAAAACCTTAAAATACATATCAAAAACTATACTGAATGGATAAACATAGGCTCTCCTGTCCTGTTACATAACATGGATGGTGGGAAAAGAGGAGAGACGAGTGGTACACATTTGGTTATCCGTTAAAGTTCAACAATTTCATCTTTTGTGAAAGTGATAATTTTTTGTGGCAAATGTATGTGAAGACATTGTCAAACTCCCAAGATTCAGACAAAGTACTTAGTAGAATATTATTTATGTAGCCAAATATTGGATGATCCCCATGCAAATAGATTCGTTGGATTTAGGAAAATCTGGGAATTTTGTCTTAGCATCTCAGTGAGTATGGTTGCTGTGCCTTAAGACTTAATACACATATATTCTCACTCACTGAAAATTTAAATACTTTTAAATGTATGCCTCGCCTCAAAACCATTATTCAGGATCCTCAAAACTTCAATAGGCTGATAATACAGGCTTTGCTGCTGATAATAGCATGCTTTTCTCGGTCACAAAACCTAAGCTCATTTTCTATCATGCTATAAATAATGGTTGGCTCAAGAATAGAAAGAAAGAAAAGACAGAATGTAGAAGCAAATACACTTGGCAGTAAAAATTCAGGTGTTCCTTATATATACCTTAATATATATCGTTCACTGATATACAGCAAACCAGCAAAAATCTTTCCTTCCCCCCATCCCGCACCCCTAGCTTTTTGTCCTTTTTCTTGTCTGCACTTTTATTTACATTAGAAAGGCAGACAGGACTGACAAAGAAACACACATCATGAATCTCTCTGTTGGTTCACTCTGCCCATGCCAGCAACATCACGAATGGGCCAGGCCAAAGTTGAACCTTAAAGCCAATCCTGATCTCCCACCCAAGATTATGGGAACATACTCAAGTCATTACTGCTCCTTCCCACATGCACATTGCAAGGACACAGATGCAGAAGGTCCAGGCAGTAACATGACCACTTGTGCCAAATACCCGTGAGTTCTTTCTCTTTCAGGTTGTAGTTTGGTTTGCCAAATGCTAATTGTTTTTAAAATGGCCTGGAATGTTAACCTGGGATGCCAACACATAAGCAATGGCTTAATCTGATGCCCCACACATTCACTATTTCAATGATGATTTCTAAAAATCCTTGAAAGTCAAAGTGCTAATTGGCTTAGCATGGATAGGTTTAGGTGGTCTTTGTCTCCAGTTCAGGGGTGCTTCTTAAATATTCATTCTTCCTATTGTACTTTGGCTCTACATTTATAGAATGGGATGAATTAAATTGAGTTCTGGAATCATCTTTGCATGCCGTGGAGAAAGTGCACTGTCAATTGATTTTCATGTATATTTTGTAGGCACACTCTGAAAATTTACACTGGGAAAAAAAGATAAGGAATGGGCCCAAATCCCCAGGTATAGGCAACTGCCTAGTTTGTCTTGTACCTAAGCAAGTGTTACACTACTGGGAGAAAAGCAGCCAATAGCTGCCAGGTATTCTATTTCTGGTGAATTCCAACTGAGTGTTAATTATGCCAGTGTGTCAGCATAGCTGTTTATTCTATTTATTCACTTATTTATTTTTTCAGATATGTGGGAAATACAGTATACCACTCGTAGGAGTCATGTGGTGAGCAGAGTGGAACCACCACGAAGGGCAGACATGGGCCTGGACATGTTACTCCAACTCCCAAGCACATTACAGATCAGGCAGCAGGGCAACCTAACCTAGACGAACGACTTGGCTACGAGGAATGCCTTATGCCATCATGCAGCAAAGTCCTTCTTTCACTGCCTAGGGAAGCGGCTTTGGGAATGTGCAGCAATGGCGCCACCGAGGGCATGTTGGACAAAGGGAGGAGTGACTTCTGTGGGTTTCCACGCACTAAGGTGGACTTGGTCAGCTCATCCTAAATGACTGTCTCCCATTCTCAGGTGCTGATGTAGTCTGACAGCAAGCAGAGACTTCCTTACCTTCCCCCTTGCAGCCACATTAGAGAAAAAAAAAGCATTTGTCCCACATTTGCCTAATCAGAGACTTACTTGGCCATGCATTCCCCTCAAGATTGCAAACAATATTAAAAATAAAGTAAAAAATTAAAAAGAAGCAAAAATATAAAATAAGAATTTTTAATACAAAATGAACAGTCTCCTTTTTAAAAAGACTATTTTTATTTTAAAGTAAAACATACAGACGAGGAGATTCAGAGAAGAAGATTTTCCTTCCACTGGTTGACTCCCCATGTGGACACAACTGTGGAGCTGAGTTGAGTTGATCCGAAGGCAGGAACCAGGAGCTTCTTCTCAGTCTCCCACACAAGGGCAGGGTCCCAAGGCTGTGGGCCATCCTCAACTGCTTTCCCAGGCCACAAACAGGGAGTTGGATGGGTAGTGGGGCCATCAGGAATAGAACCAGTGCTGATATAGGATCCCAGCATGTGCAAGCCAAGGACTTTAGCCGCTAGGCTACTGTGCTGGGCCCAAAATGGTCTGCTCTTTAAAAATTAGTCCTTAAGGGGCATTTGGTGCTGTTTTCAAGGAGCTACTTGTGACATGAGCCTCCCCTGTTGCATAGCTGAGCTTTTGCCTCTTCCAACTTTCTAGTAATGCGTGCCCTGGGAGGGTACCATGCCCACCTTTCACCTATGTGGACACCGGAACTGGGTCCTCTGGGTGTTTAAGTGTGACACACAATGTGATGACTTCAGCAATCTGGCTTTCTTTCCCCATTCCTTTTATTGTCAAATAACATAAAAAAAAGAAGATAAAATTCCAAAGAAATTTTCATGAAAAGAATGAAGGCGAAGTATGCTCTATTTATTAATTATAATGATGTATTTGAAATGCTATACAACAATAACACAAATTTCAGAAAGAATAAAGCAGTCATTATTTCCAATGATGATTTAAAACTTGTGGCCTGAATCCTTGGGACCCTGAACCCGTGTGGGAGGCCCCGAAAAAGCTCTAGGCTCCTGGTTTTAGATAGGCTCAGCTCCAGCCATCGCAGCCACTTGGGGAGTGAACCAGCAGAAGGAAGATCTCTCTTGCTGTCTCTCCCACTCTCTGTAAATCTGCCTTTCTAATACAAAGAAATATATCTTAAACATAAGAAACAGGGAATTCTTCACCCTTTTAAATTTGTGCGTGATTATAGTTACACAAAAAATTGTTTATTATTTTTTGTCGATAACAACATTAAACAGTTAATCAAGGACAACTAATAGCTAGTAAAGCATTCATTTAGGAAAGTATTCCTTTTTATTATTTTTTTTTTAATTTCTCCCTGGTAATCAAGTGAAAGATACATATACTACTCTAACGACACTAGATTTCTTTCTTTTTTTTTTTTAAGATTTATTTATTTATTGAAAAGTCAGATATACAGAGAGGAGAGACAGAGAGGAAGATCTTCCATCTGATGATTCACTCCCCAAGTGACCGCAATAGCTGGAGCTGAGCCAAACTGAAGCCAGGATCCAGGAACTTCTTCTGGGTCTCCCACAGGGGAGCAGGGTCCCAAGGCTTTGGGCCGTCCTTGACTGCCTTCCCAGGCCACAAGCAGGGAGCTGGATGGGAACTGGAGCTGCCAGGATTAGAACCGGCGCCCATATGGGATCCTAGCACGTTCAAGGTGAGGACATTAGCTGCTAGGCCACGCCGCCAGGCCCAACACTAGATTTCTAAATTTTGTGCCAGATTTGACAATACCCTAATATAGAATCACTGTATACTCAACAATTAATTGTAGACAGACATAAATATAACTTATACCTTTTTTTTTCAGCACAGTTCAAGTTCCATGGAAACTCTTTGTGGAAGAGAATTTAAAATATATAGGCATGGATGATGCTGCTATGTTACAATCACAGGATTTCTGTGCAGAAAAAGAATCTAATAAATTTCATAATTTCCCGTCCCTTACAGGTGAAGTGTCTGAAATTTTTCACTCAGGTTATGACCAGTGACAAATTATTCTTGAATACAGAGGCCCACTCTAAGTAGTTACAACTTAAAATAGGGTAAAATCATTCATCTCTCTCTTCTAACAGCACTGACTCACTATTGAGAGTTTTATATTTGTTTGGAATTTTGCTTTGTCTTGTAAAGCATGACTGAAGTTATAGCATCTTCTACAGAGCTTTTGTTAAGCACTTAAAATATTAGGGACTTAAAGAATGTTACCAATCTCATTAATTCCCAAACACACAAGTGGAGAAAATACAGGAACCACTTCTGTTTTTCTTATTATAATTCGTTATATAATACATGAAAATATTTCTCTTAAATAGTCTAACCTATTCAGACTGAGCATTGCTATTTACTACCATTTACAATCTAATGCAGTGTCTTAATTTCCTGTATAGATGTGATCTTGAATTGGAACGTGTTCAGTCTAATTTTGTAAGCTTGCATAGCTGAGCTTACCAATATATTAAATGTGTTCTGTCCACAAAAAACATCGATGCCTAAAACCATGAAAACAAATGATTCATCTATTATTTTCAACATTCCTGCATTTGCTTAAGAGTAAATGTAAAATACAATCAGTACTTTAAAGGAGAGATGGTTCAAGGCTAAACCCCCCAGGAGCACTGATTACAAGATGAGGAAACGGGTCCAATGTTGAATCAAGGATTCTATGAAGAAGCAAAGAGATGAATGAATGTACCAGAAGACATAGCAGTTCAAGGAAAACTCTGGTGTGTAGGAAAAGCCCTCACAGAGAAAATGGCGTGGGTAGTTATTAAATATTGAAAAGCTTTCAGGACAGAAAAGAGGGCAATTTGCTTTTCAAGGGACCTAAAATCCACTCACAAGCAAATGAAGAAGACCAAGGTATGAGAGATTCTAGGAATTCTTTAGTGGAGTGTTAGAAATGCAGAGACACATCGGGCTAGAAACAACCTGTGCAAATTCGAGAGTAACTAGTTCATAAAATTTTTTATTTTTCACTCAAAACAAACAAACAAAACAGAGTAGGAGAAAATGACGAACTACCTTTTAACAGTGTTTTCCTATGGCTCCCTTTGTACAATGACGGATGTTTAGATGGAAGATTTCACAGTGCAAAGATCTCACAGATCCCAAACCCAGTGGAACACCGTTTACGTATGATATGATAATAAATTAACTTCAGAAATGATTCTAACACTACTTTACAATTGTGTATCTACAAGCATTACATCCAAATCTAATAAATGTGGAGCTGGACAATGTTATAATTGCATTCATAGCACCACTGTGAAGAAACATCTGCACTCTTATTTGTCATCAATGTTTTTCCAAGTTAAAAAAAATGGAAAAGGCAATAGAAAATACACCTTTTAAAAGGTCTCAGTTATTGCAATGATCTAACATCCAGTTTAAAAAATTCATAGTTCATTTGTAAAAATGTCTAGAACACACTGTCTCAATTCACATGGACAAGCTTATGTCTTGTTTTCTATTCATCTCCTTCTTTCGATATCGTTACAAACCCATAACAGGTTTTCTAGCTATTTGAAGACAAGAAATTGTGTCTGACAGCAAAAAGCATGTTATATCCAATTCCATTTTCTACCTCTTTCCTCTTTACTTTTGGCACGTTTCTTGTAATCCCAGAGCTTAATTGAATACCTAGGGGTGTTGCATGTGAAACATTTTCAAGTAGTTCAATGGAGATGATTTACACCAATATATAGAATGACAGATGTACTGAAGTGGCTTGAAATGATCTGATGTGCAATACATACTAACATCGAGCACCTGACAGCAGAGTAATTACATTGCAAGCACACAGACTTTCGGGATCCTGAAACTTCTGCACCTACACACTGTGCATTTATGAGGATATAGGAATGATCTTTTTCCTAGCAGACCTGGGAGACAACAATATTTCAATGACTTGGAAAAAATTTAAAAATAAAAAAATTACATTTTATAACTGCTTATACATATACAAAATTATTTAGGATGTTTTGCTTTCTTATTTTGTGCAATTTCCTTAGTACTGATTGCATTTGGTGAGTCCTTGATTATGATTAGTGAAATAAACCATTCTCAAAAGGATAAAAGTTATACGTTTTCTTAGATTTGTAAAGACTACCATAAGATACCAGCATTTTTGGAATTTTAATGCTCATGTTGGGATGTGATTGCCATTCTCATTTTGTAGTAATACTCCAGCAGAACTGGTCTACCTACCTTTTTATTTGTTGAATTACAATTAGTGGTAATTTAACTCTGTGAATATAGAAAAGATTAAAATTATATCTTTGGCAAAACTGACAGGCGAAGGATGAAGTGGTAATGGGCATAACAGGGGAGTTAGGGAAGTGTAAAACTGTATATATCGGATGCATAAAATCTGTTCGTTTCTTATTAGTTAAAAAAAAAAGAGAGAAAGAAAAAGAAAAAAACCTAAGAGAGAAATTCCAATTGAAATGTCTGATTAAATGTGAAAGGACTTTAATCAGAAATTTATTGGAAAAAAAAAAAGACTCCTGATTCCTGGCTGCTGGCTTCAGCCTGGCCTGGTTCCTGGCCACTGCAGTCATGTGGGGAGTGAATCAGCAGATGGAAGATGTCTTCTTCATTCTCCACTCCTGTTCTCTCTGTAACACTTCCTTCCAAATAAATAAATCTAAAACTAAGAAAGTCTTTGGGGAAGACTGGATAGATATAAACTGACTTCGCAGATTAGCAATAGCTCTGATTTATAGATTCACAACAGTAAAAAACAGTTTGCCAAAATATATGTCATGTGTCAGATTAAATTACAATAATTCTCCCATATAAAAAATTAATCTGGGATCTGCTATCATGTGCCAAATTATGGCTGAGTCATATTCCTAAGTCGTAAAATAACATGAGGTTGTTAAAAAATTATTTTAATGCTCTATCAATTTGTTAATAATGTAGACTAAATGTAGATTAGCACACTATATAATGTTTTGTCATGTTTTAAAAAAATCTATGATAGGTATTTTTTGTAGTTTAATATTAACAACAGATATTCATCTACACAACATATATACACATCTTCATTTTTACTTATTGTTTTATTTAAATAGCCATTTCTAAACTGTCTTTGTTGTATAAGGAATAACTTGGTGAAAACAAAGATATCTAATTCAAAAGGTAGCGGAATACCAATTGAAGCCTATAATTAATATCGGCACTTATAGCCATGATTCTACCTGATACTCAAAAGTAATTTTTAGACTGTTCGATACTATATTATTGTCCATTGTACTCATATTTCTTCCTAACTCTTTGACAGTCACTATCTTTTTATCTCTACACTATTTTTAATGTATGCTTCATTTTCCATGACTGATGTATAACATTCCTCCAAATCTATCTTCATGTTACTATGATCGCTTCATTTATAACTTTCTAATGCATTTTTAGCTCAATTAGTGCATCCATTTCTAGAAGTACTTTAAAAAAAAAGATTTATTGATTTTTATTGGAAAGGCAGATATACATAGAGGAGAGACAGAGAGGAAGATCTTCCATCCGATGGTTCACTCCCCAAGCAACTGCAACTGTTGGAGCTGAGTCAATCCAAAACCAGGAGCCTCTTCCGGGCCTCCCATGCGGGTGCAGGGTCCCAAGGCTTTGGGCTGTCCTCGACTGAATTCCCAGGCCACAAGCGGGAGCTGGGTGGGAAGTGGAGCTGCCAGGATTAGAAGCTGTGCCCATATGGGATGCCAGTGCATTCAAGGCAAGGAGCTTAAGTGCTGTGCTATCGCACCGAGCCCTCGAAGTTCTTATGTTAGGTGGTTCGTGGGATGTTTTGCATATTACCTAATACTGGCCAGTTATTTTTGAAGGACATGCAGTTTTATTAATGATTTGGCATTTTGACATAGGCATATAAAACTACATTTGTTTTACATTTTGTTTTCTTTTTTTAAATTTTTTGTTCATAGTTTTCAATTTCCTGGTGTATTTTGTAAGACTATATTATGATTTGGGATTATGTTGTTTGGATTCTTATCAGAGAGAATGAGTTAAAGTCTGGGTTGAAAATATATTCATGAAAGATTTTACAAATTCTAGTATAAAACATTTGGAAACACTACTAACCCAAGTCCTGCTTCAGTCTAAATTCAGCTGACTTTTCTTTGAAACATGTAAATTAGGTGAACTGAGGTTCTATTTCCACATTTATTATAGAATGAATTCTCACACAGGACTTTTTTTTTTTCACATTTCACATAATGTAGAGGGGGACAGATTTTTCTTTTGTACTTTTAAGTTACTGTATTTTTGTTTTATTTTTAATTTGTTCCCGAGTACAGCTGTTGCATAGCCCGGAAACAGACCCCTAAAATCCAGGAGCTTAAATCACAGCATCCAAGTCACATGCTCAAGGACCACTAGCAGTACACGTCTCACATTTAAACATTTAGAGAATATACCTGACATTAATCCTTGAGGCCAAAATAAAAGAAAAACAAAATCTCTAGTCCATTAATCTCCATTTATAAATATCTGTAGACCAGTTACATCTTAAGCATTAAGGAATCTCTTTATTTGCAATATGTAGTGGCTCATGAATGCCATGTATTCCCTTTTTTTGAAGAAAAAAATCACATATATGTTAAAATGCTATTTTTCAATTTATGCAGCACTTACGGATTTTGTGGGGAGTGAAACTTAAGATATCTAGACTTGGCAGAAATTAGATTTCTTAATATTATCTTGAATACTAGATGTTTTAAAAGCAAATCAAATGAGAAGTTCCAGTGAAAACCATTTTGAAGTTGCCAGCAATGGTCTATTTTCACAGTATCTTTTCCATATTTATTATTTTAAAAATGTGTTAGAATTTCCAAATAACACAGGCAAGCTGGTGCGAGGCCAATAGTATCTAACTTTGTCGGACACACTTTATTGGTCCACCTAGTTCTCAGGAAAGATAATAGATGGAAGTAAAATTATTTCTAAACTATTCACAAGATTCAAGGATGAATAACTTTATCAAGGTCAACAAATCAGTAAGTGACTGGAATGTTTGCTTCTTTCACACACATGCAGTCTTACTCTGAAGTTTACATCTTGAACACCTGGGTTAAGTGGATCTCCATAGAAAGTGAAACATTTTCCCAAGGTCCAACGTAATTTAGGGAGCCCAGTCTGAACACTCGCATTCTGGTGCCTTGCTATGCCTCTAATTAGGTTCTTGATCTTCAGTGATTCATACACCCTTTCACACTTCATTTTCCTCAAGTGTAAAATTAGTGATTGATGCTAGATTAATCTCTAAGGATCCCCCAGCTCTAAGTTTGTGATAGCACAGTTCTATTATTCAATTATTTCTCAAGTATCACAAAATTGAAAAATTAGTAGAGAAAACTCTGCAATTGAGAGAATTTAAAACACTCAAGCATTCTAAGGTCTAATAATATAACATCTCAGGAATCAAGATAACCTCAGTTTCCTAAATTTCAAGAGAAGGATATATAAATCACGAAAAAGATTACTTTCAGTCATTTGGGGATAACAATTAATTATCAGAATAAAAATGGAATTATTCTACAGAAGTAGACTGCCAAAAATCTAAATTAAATTGAAAATCATAAGGTGTTATTCTGTGTTCCTAAAGGCCCGAGGGTACACAGAGGAGATAAGAACATTTATTCATCAAATGCAATTTTTCTGAGTATCAACACACTTCTGAAATTTTCAGCTAATACTGATGGAGAGAGTAAGAGCACAAGTTTGGACCCTTATGGCCTTGGAATATTAAATAGAGAATCTCCCATCAGGGACTCCACTATATTGCATTTCAAAAGAGCAGTCTAATCTTCCCTGACCCCAGTCTCTTCTTTTCCTGATCCTCAGGCAGCAAGACATACCAAGGTTGAAACGTCCGGGAAAATCTGGTTATTTTCATGGAATAGCCGTTCCTCCCCTGGCCAAGACCCCAAAGTATTAAAACCCAAGGCTAGTGAAAACTGGGCCTCTTCCATCTCACTGGCAAATTTCCATCTTCTTTGAATTTGTAGCTAATAAGTTCACTTTGGCTGTGTGTTTGCTCCCTGTTCCTTTCTCTTCCTCTTTCCCAATATTTGACGCCCTGCTTTTCGTAGTCACTTTGAACCTACCATGCTCATTGAACTCACTCTCTTTGGAAGGGGAAGTCAGCATCTGGCTCAGCAGTCAAAAGCCTGGGAGTGCTTCAGGTCCTGCCTGCAATTTCCTAGAGACATCAGGATATAATAGGAGATGACCCATTTACTTCAGACTCTGCTACATAAACAGTAGAACTACATCATACTTCTAATCCCTGGTTCAAATCCCCCTGTGACCATGGGAGGAATTTGGAGTAGCTAGAATGTTATTTTTTGCCACATTGTCCTAGCTCCTATGTGCCTAACATTTCCTGTGTAAAATTTGACTAACTAAAACACTATTTCATGGGACTGTTAGAGTCTAATGAGATAATATACACAAAGAGTAAGACCTACATTGTAATATTTCTTATTTTAATTAATGTTAAGCATTACGATGCTGAAGATTTTATTGCCACACCATACTATATTGAAGTAGAAAAGAAAAGTAACTTAGACTTTGTGGTTAAATCATAGAATAGATACCAATTGGATATGTTTAAGTTGACACTGTTAGGGGGAAAGGAGTATAAACTGACAATCTCTTGACATCAAACCAATATAAATATGATGTGTTTTCCAAATACCAGCCCAAGATATGTCATGTTATTGGATTTGTTTTTAAATGTGATGGTAAGTTCAGTAGACCCCAATGAATAAAATATAATAAATATGGAAATCGAAATATGCAGAAATATTAAGGTACATATTATTAAAACTCTTAATAAAAATGTTTCCTTCCCTTTTTTCATCCCATTGTGAAACAACTGATAAAATATCCTTTAATATTATAGTGTAAATTAACATTATGCTCATCTGTATAAAGTGTTTTTTAAATGCATAACCATGGACAACACTGAGATCTAGCTCAACAATTATTGCTTTATGCAGAAACAGAAGAAATATGACTAGGTTGGTGTTTGTGGTGCCAAAGTTATATTGGTAATTTCTTCAGAGTAAACATAGCAGATGTAAAAAGGAAAAAAAAATCTGTTTACGTGAACAGAATCAAGCAATTTTGGTCTGAACACATGTCACTATTGTCTTTGACGATGAAATGTACAAATGTTATTCCACTGAAATAAAACCTCAGGGCAAGGGTGATCGCTGTAGGAGATGTTCATATTCCTCTAACTTATCAACCCAGATTATATACACTTCTCTAAGTCAATAACTAAGTAAATAACATCACTATATTTCATGTTACCTGGAGGAATCACTTTTATTACCAGGTCAAAAAGTGATTTCTTCAACATAAAAAATACTCTTCCTTCGTAACTTTATATGGCTCCTTTGAGAATACACAGATGATTATAATTGATTTATGTGTGGCTCAGATACTATTATAGCACATTCTAAGCGCAAAAAACAAGGCATCTAATTCAACATAGTTTCAAGTAAACATGTTGTTTGATGTAGATCAACATATATATTCAATAAATTAAAGTTTCTATGAACTTAGCATTCAAAAATGGCTTCTCTCTTTTGAAAGATGATCGAAGTGGAAACTTCAGACCTGTTTTAGTCTTTCCCTGGACAGACAGCAAGTACATGATCTTCAAAAGCTTCTCATTGTGCTCAGCCTTATCTATTCAAACTAACGAAACGTATCTGGAAGACCCGAGTTCTTCAATTGCACACCAGCAGGGGCTTATATGTTGATAAGCACAGGATATAGATACAAATACTATCATTTTATAGGTCACATAGATGCCAATTCATTGTCAAGTGGAACTCGCAGTAAATATGTAAAATCATTTAGGGATTTTTAACTGCACTTTTCAGTTCAGGAATATTTACCAAAAGGAATTACTTTAAGAGCCATAATCATGAACAAAACTATTGCTTTAAACTTCGAATTTTATATGCTTTCCACTTTACCATTTTACTTGATGAAGATGATTGCCCTAGATTAAGAAATTAATAACATACTCTATAAATTATAATAGTATAAATTAAATCTCTAAATCTCCTCAGGAGATGACCTGTTTTGAAAAGGATATCTTCATCCATTTCCGAACAACTACACACAAGTGGAAACACACCATTACTGAAAAAATTAAAACATTTACTATTTTCTCCATCCATAACGCTCTAACAAATACACGATTAATTATCTTAACAAATCCATATATTCTATTGTTAAACATAAGAAGAAATAATGGAAATAATGTACAATGCTTTCCTTTGAAAATAACATTAATATTCAGGAAAAACTGCCTAACTTTGAAAATAATAAATGAAAGAGTATTCATTCCAAGGACACTAACAATTGCTGGACACCATCATAAAACTGGTCTTAGTCAAATCTTTCACACATTTGTAACATAAAATCTCAGGGTAATTCTTAAAATGACTCAAACATTTTCAGTCATCTTTAACTCTCTCCCTAGCACTTTCAAATACTTTCCACAATTTAATGTATTTCCCAATTGCCTATTGCTTCTCCTGATGCTAATTATTTTTGTCATAATCATTCCATTGAACGTAGTCAATTTTCTTTCACTGCATCTACAAGCATGATTGTACCTCAATCAGTAGCTCATTGTTTATCAAACATCTACTCATTAAGTCAATTCTAAAACCCAACTAACCTCATGAGCTCAGTTTCTGCACTCCTTATTCTTCACCTTAAGCTCAAAAATACAACTATATGTTCTGTGTCACACAAAACTCATGGTACACCATGCATATAACTTCTTCCCTGGCAGACTTTATAAAGACATTATTTGTTATTCATCCTTTACCACTCATTCACTCATTCGTTCCTAAGGCTTCCAACTGTGACTTGCATAAACACCAACACCACCACACAACATTTCTCCTCAGAATTTCAGTAGTGGATTCCTTATCTCTAGAACCCACTGACATTTTGTGGATTATATTCAAACTGCAGGCCAAGATGTTTAAAATAACTATCTCCAAAGACGTTCTTTTCAGACACAATGCTGTCTAAAAGTCCACCTTTCAACTTTGAGCTTATTTTTTCCTTGAATCCTTTTCCCACAAAATATATCTGATTTTCCTTGTGTTTTTTTCTTCCTAAGTATCCCTGATTGGCAATCTAGTCAAATATTTTTGGTTTAACTTTTGCATCCAAGCAATCTTATCTTGGCCAATGACTCAATCTTTCTTTGTTGACCTTGAATTGCTCTTTTCCATATGTGTCCTGATACTAATATTCAGACAGAAATTAAAATCACATCTCTGAGGTCAGATTGCCTAGTTTCAACTTCTGCCACTGCCACTAATTATCGATTTAACTTAGTTCAGTTGACCAACTTCTTAATTTTATATTTAATAAGGCTGAAGGGTAGCATATTAAATGTTTTATGCAAAACTATATAGTGATTATTATTTACAAAAATTCAAATAAATAAACTATAATTTTCATTTATTTCCTGCATGTCTGCCATTCCTGCATGATTGGTTAATATGTGAATGACATTTTATCTAGTTGCTAATGCAAACAGCTCTGCCAAACATTTCTATAACCTAATTTGACAGAAGCACATTTTCCCATCCTACTATAATGATCCTACCTTTAGATTTTTTCTTTCAGCTGGACTACCTAACCGATTTTCTTTATTTCATTTTATTTATCCTTATCCATCACTTTTGTTTTATGAGAAGTTCTTTTCTGAAGAACACATATAAATTGTCTCTTTCCTAAGAAAGGAAACTCAAAAACCTCAATATTACATTCAAGAACCATCACTAACTCATTTCAATCCACTATGTCAATCTTATATGGCTCTTAAAGTAGATAATATTCCAGAAAACCCTATCATTATTTTCCAATTGTAATCCGCATTTATGATACTCTTGTGCCCATGAAAACTATGACAGGTGGATTTTATATTCTACTTATAACTCATGTTGTACCTAAAATAACAGTTCGTAAAATGTTAAACTCATGATCTAAACTTTTCAATGCCTCCTGTAGAAAAACAATGAAGAATATGAAATTCTGCAATTTAAAAAATGTGAAAATCAGCCTGTCTATCCAAAAGGAAATTACATTTTAGCCTTCAAAAAGATGACCAAAGGCACACAACACATTAAAAATCAGATATTTGAGAAAACTAATAAATGCCATGAAGGACTATTTTAGCATATTTGTATAGGTCTGGTTTTACTCCTATTTTCATTAGAGAATTTATTTAATTTTTACTTGTTTATTCATTTATTTCAGAGAGTGAGTTAGCGAGCAAACCAGGAAGGGAGCACAGGTGAGGTATAGCCAAGGAGGAAAGCCACGTCAAGGAAGATGGATTCCAATATCAGGAATGAGAGTCATCCCCAGGTAATCCAGTGCAAAGCGAGGGCTCTTAAGTACTGTATTAAATATAAATATGTATTCACTGGGTTTATATTTAATGATCATTAAAGCCATGAAAAAGCACAACTTTGAAGGCCAAGGTATTGATTTTATTTGACTTGATACTAGAAGATGCATCCAAAAATTCTCAGGGACACTGTCAAAATTGATAACAATCCTAGTATTAGAAAATCAGTGAAGGATATCATAACAAAGTTGAGGCTGTATATGAAGGAATTTTTAGATATTTATTAAAAATAAAATAAACTGTTTAATCTAAGTAGCAAACATTGTCATGTTTTCAGACTTCTCTTACATAAAGAATATGAAATATTTTTTGGACCCAAATAAACTTACTTAATTTCACTATTTCATTGAGTGAACTCATGCAAGTTTGGTCATGCAATAGTCCAGAATTTTACCAAACAAATCAGAGCAATGACAGAGTCACAGTGGACCTTTATGAAGCTTTATGAATCCTGGGATGCCACAGTGCCATACCGAGTAAAGGTACGACCAGTGATACCAGCACCCGATGTGCTTAGTTGTTCAATTCCCAGGTGTTCTACTTCTGATCTAATTACTTGTTAATGAGCTTGGAAACAGATTATGGTCTAAACATTTGAGCTCCCAATATCCACAGAGACGACTCCGATGGAGTTCCTGGATAATGGCATTGGTCTTTTTGGTCTGCGTTAGCTCTGACAACTGGGCCATTTGAAAAGTGGACTGAATCCTAGATGAAGCTCTCCACCTTTCCTCTTTGCCTCCCACCTCCTCTGCAGAGCTGCTTTTTAAAAATAAATCACTTAAAAAATGATAATAAATGTTCATTATTTGGAATGTTGCTTATACAAAGAAAGTTATAACATGCTCAGGAAAGATCGGGGATAGTTTTAGCTGGCTATATATAACAGATTCAACTTAAAGTTTTTCTTAACCAAAAAGGTGATATGAACTAGGACATCAGAATGTAAAAGCAGAAGAGGCTAGAGTTTACAGTGGTGCAAATTAAAAATTCACTAAAAGGACTCAACAGCATTTTACAACTATTAGGAAAAAATAGGCACATTGAGTGTTTAGGTCCAAGAAATTATTCAGTAGGAAGAAATAATTAAATAATTAAGCATACAAATATAAATGGCATGGAAGTCCCCAAAGGAGAGGAAACATAGGAAGGAATCACACATCTGATGTACTAATGGCTTTAAAGTTCCAAAATTTGGGGAGAAAAAAAGAAACATTAAATACACATACAAAGGAAACTTAATAAAATGTACTTTAGATTAACCCAAAGAGATTCACACTAACATGTGTCATAGTCACAGTGTTGACTGACAAAGAACAGCAAGATTAGATAGACACCAGAAACATAAAACATCATTTTCAAACATGAAGTTTCATCAAAGTCAAACCTCAGAAGATAGCACAATACATTTTTAGAAGCTATGAAACTTAAAAAGTAAAGTCAACCAAGAATTTTATATCTAGAAAACTATGCTCCCAATTGAGGGTAAAATCTCAACATTGCCAATTTTTCAAGGACTGAAATAATTGATCTGACACGTATTTCACTATGGCAAACAATAAAGAAATCCCTCAAGCCTGAAAGTAAATAAAACCAAATGATAATTTGAATTTATTAAAAGAAGTAAGAGCAATAAAAGAGATAAGTATTTGTGTAAGAATGTGGATAGAATACAGATGTTCACAGTTCTTAGCAAGACTTAAAAGGCTACAACAGAAGTAACAATTACAAAGCTCTATTTTTCAACATCAGTAGGGTAGAAGACATGAAGTTATTGAAGAAATTCTCTATATTTCATTGTGAATAGATCAGCATTCACTGGAAGTAGGTTATGTTGAATTAAAGTGCATATTACATTCTTTGTATAACCAGTAAGAAAATTGCTCATAGATACACATCACAAAAACTAACAAAGTAACTAATACAGAACAGAGATATCAGAGTCAACAAAAACTCAGCAGTACACAAGCAAGTACAAAAAGGTTTTAAGATGTATAGAACCACAGCAGAATGTAAATTACAATCCAACAACATGGAGATCACGCTGTATGTGAGAAGTGTAAGCCCCGTACTAACTGAGATCATCAAGCTGAAAATTTTATAATCTAATCAGATATTCTCTAAAAGAGATATATTTCAAAATGAAATGCATACATAGGTTGAAACCATTGGGAAGGCAGACCCAAGAAGGCTAAAAGGGAGAAGAAGAAAGAAATCAGAAAAACAATGGAAAGATCTTAGGCAAATAGAAATGACTCAGGAATATGTTCAATGTAAAGTGCACAAAACAGATTCCGTTGGGCAGTGAAGGGATAGAAGAGACACACAGCAGCCAGGTGTTCTATTTCTTGTCCAGCTCCCTGATTGTGGCCTGAGAAGGCAGTAGAGGATGTCCTCAAAACCTTGGGACCCTGCACCCGTATGGGAGACTGAGAGACCTGGAAGAAGCTCCTGGTTACTGCATTCAGATTGGCTCAGCTCCTACTGTTGTGGCCTTTTGAGGAGTGAACAAGCTCCCAGATTTACACATCTGGTGCCTGGCTCAGAAATGCCTGACCCCTTTCTTCAAATCAACACAGGTCAGATGACTGCAGTCATTTGGGGGGTAAACCAGTGTTTGCAATATTCTCTCTTTCTCTGGACCTGTTTTTGCCTCTTTGCCTTCCTCTCCCAAACTGATTCTTACTCTGTCTTTCAAGCAGAGAAATCATTTTCAAAGATAATAGTCCTCTCTGAATTGATTTCTGGGTTGAATATAATCTTTATAAATAAGGTGTTGGATTAAATGTTGGAGAGTTTTCCAATATTTACATGAAAATGTAATTAATTAAATGGTTAAAATGAAGTATATGCGAAAATGTTTTATTGAGAACTTACACTTCTGTATTTCAAAGCGGATCATAAAGCCACAATTTGGTATTAACCTAAGAATAAGACTGTAAATCAATGAAAGGAAAAAAACTCCTATATTTATGATTGAGACATTTTCAGCAGATATGTAAAAACAATTGAATAATGGAAAGCACAATCTTTGCAAGAAATAGTCTTAAATAATTTGTATATTTACATTCCAAAATGCTGCCTCATTCCACACTTAAACATCATCACAAAATGCTTCATAATATTATGAACTAACTAAATATAATATTTGAAATAGAAAAACAAAAATCTTAATGATTTTTCAGATTTATGAGAAAATAATAGTAAAACTGCTTTGAAAATCAGTATTGAATTACTGAAGAATGTAAACTAACCTACCTTTAAACTGAATTAGGTCCTAAGTATCCACTCTAGAAAACAGGTTTTGCTAAAAGTTTGCGCCTCCATACATCAAAAGCGTTTGTGAAGCATTCCTCCAGGGTGGTTGCATTTGAAGAAGGACTCTAAATAGAAGGCATACATGTGCTGGCAGATCTACCAGCATTAGTGTGCTAACAAGCAGATATTGGAGGGCTTAAGTACACTCTCTCTGGTTTCTGCCAACAAAAGGAAGCCATTATCTGAGCCCACTTAGAAAAAGGAACCATTTGTAACCTAAGGAATGCACCCTCCTCAGATCTCATTCCTGCTTTCATCATGAATTTGCACCTTCCCACCTCTAGAACCAAGAGAAGACTGTAATGTTTGAGATTCTGGAGCCAGCGTGACAGGCTAGTGACTGAATCCTTGCCTTGGATCACTGGGATCCCAAATGGACGCATGTTCCCCTGTCCTGATGTTCTATTTCTTGCCCAGCTCCCTGATTGTGGCCTGAGAAGGCAGTAGAGGATGTCCTCAAAACCTTGGGACCCTGCACCCATATGGGAGACTGAGAGACCTGGAAGAAGCTCCTGGTTACTGCATTCAGATTGGCTCAGCTCCTACTGTTATGGCCTTTTGAGGAGTGAACAAGCAGATGAAAAATATTTCTATCTGTCTCTCCTTCTCTCTGCCTTCCCAATTAAAAAAAAAATAAAATAAATCTTAAAAAATAAGATAACAGTCTGCAATGCCTGGTAATGTTAGCAGGAGTACAATAAGACACAACGAAATACTCTTTTACACTGACACTTGTATATCGACACAAAAGGCTCTCCATTGTCTAGTTTCATTTACATCAAATAATGGGAAGAAGCAAATCTATAAAAGTAGAGTTTATGTGCTAGCAGTAGCAAAGAAGTGAATATTGACTGCAAATGGGAATAAAATATCTTGATGGGCAATGAAGAAGTTCTAAAACTAAATTTTGGTAATGAGAGCATACTTAAAATATAATAATAATGATAATTGGATGATGAAATGTTAAAAGGATGGGTTTTCCTGGTATGTAAATTATCTCTCAATATCACTGGGGAGGGGCAGGAGGAGGAGAAAGAGGAAAAGTAGGGGGCAGGATAAAGGGAAGAAGAAAGTGAAACAACTACAAAAGTACAACATTGAATCTGAATTCTAAAAATTGGGTTTCCTCTCCAGGGTGCGCTGAAGCAGAGGCACACCAGGTTTCACACAAGAAATTTGGGGACTCCAGTAAAATGAGTATGCTAATGTTCAAGCTCCTGGACCAAGAGCAACACAGATAGAACAGGTTTGACATTTGCAAGAGGTGGAATTCCGTCCCATACAGCAGTCCACCAGGACAACTCTGCCTACAGGAGCAGGTTCCTTCAGTTTCTTGCCATGTCGCCATCTAGTATGACACAAACTCATTTGCATAGTGAAAGCTGGGTCATTGCATGTGACTATTCTATATTGAAAGGGGGCAAATATTTTATGTCAAAACAAGAGTCTTCTCTTTCACTTGGTAATGAATTAGAAGTATCCTGCACTTCCACTCAAATTTGTTTGGCATTCTTCCAGGGAATATCACGGGATGGTGTAAAAAGGAGTCCTGTGTGGGTAGTCATGAACCCAGCTAAACATCTACTACTACAGAAAAGAAGGAAATCTACTCTAAATGGGATAATATACTCTGTGAAAAGATTGTGCTACATGTAGGGTAATTGATAATAGTAACTATTCATATACAAGATTGATGGTAAAAGATCAAGCTTAAGAAGCATTCAGGTACACCAGCTGTCTTCTCAGGTCTGAAGTAGAGTTTCTAGATCAAAAGAGATCAGCAGAAGCACTGTATCAGCAGTGAGCAAATGGGTGGCTAAGCACTGGTTCTTAGCCTATTCTTCAAGTAAAGGACTCAAATTACAAAATGAATTCATAAAAGTAAGAAAGGGCATACATATATGTGACTACTGGTACTGCCCAGAAAATAATAAAAAAAAAAATTAGTCCAAAGATATGACAGTTACATCATTAGCAAAAATCTGGTACTGAGGTGGCCATAAAAAAAGGTAAGAATTGCAGTTAATAATGTTCTTAACACAAATGGTACATTAGTGCATTCTACTCTCCAACAAACACATTACTTGCTCTTTTCACTGTCCTATTCCTCTGCTTAAGTCATTACCATTCAGTTTGAAATAGCACCTCATCTTAACTATCGCTATCCCCAGTATTCAGCTTCATTTTTTGTTTCTACAGATATTTCAACCTGATTTCTTTAAGATGTATTCATTTTTTTTTTAAATTCAGAGTTATAGACAGAAGGCAAGACAGACATAGAGATCTTCTATCAGCTGGTTCAACCATAAGTGGCAGTAATATCTGCACGAGTCAGAAGCCAAGAGCCTCTTCTGGGTCTCCAATGTAGGTACATGATTCCAAAAACCTGGGCCATCTCGGGCCTGATGTGTTAGCCTAGCAGCTAAAGTCCTCGCAAGGAACACGCCAGGAACCCATATGGGTGCCAGTTCTAATCCCAGCTGCCCTGCTTCCCTTCCAGTTCCCTGCTTGTGGCCTGGGAATGCAGTCGAGGACAACCAAAGGCCTTGGGACCCTGTACCAGCTCCTGGTTGCTGCCTTCAGAATGATTCAGCTCCAGCCATTGTGGCTGCTTGGGGAGTGAGCCATCGATGGAAGATCTTCCTCTCTGTCTCTCTTACTCTCTGTATATTTGCCTTTCCAATAAGAGTAAATAAGTCTTTAAAACAAATATGTGGGTTATCTTTTGCTGCTTCCCAGTGTGCATTAGCAGATAGTGGGAACAGAAGTAGAGTGGCCAGGACTCAAACCAGTGCCCATAAGGGAGACAGGCACTGTGTTGGTCCCTGAACCTGGATCTGATTGTATTACTTATTGCTTCCTCATTTAGAAAACACTGTCCCAACAGTAAATTCATGGCAAATAGACATGTGAGATATATTAGTTACATTAACTGATTGGGCAGAGAAATACTAATAACACAGAGAGGCTGTTAATAAGTCTGAGATGATGTTGAAAAACTTCCAATGAGCAGCTGTATTTTATACAAAAACCTGATCATCCGGGGAAGAGAGGACATTAGCTGTATGAGAAGGAGGGAAAGGAGGAGAAGAGAAGTACCATCAGTTCCCCCTAAATCCCTACGATAGTTTATTTCCTAAACATGGAGGGGCAATAATCATGGTAGAATATCATTTCAAAGTTTATTATTGAACCTACCTTGAATTATAATTACATCTACATTGATCTTTCATTTTAATTCTCAAAACATAAGACCGTTGAAACTGTGGACCAAAATTATGTATGCTGGGAAATTCTAAACTCTCAATGAATAGTAGTTAATTTTCATAGATTGCAGATCCCTTCCTACTGAGAGTAAATAAGCCTCCGTGGTCACTAATAAAATAATTCTGTTAAACACTAACTTATTCAATGTATAAAAATGGTACCACAGATTCTACATATGAAGGAAGCAAACTGCATAAATAACAACATTATTGCTTACCCACTACTGGACAACTTAGGAAACAATTACAGTTTTCACATGGAATCAAAGTGCTCTGTCATTGAGTTCTGGATACAGTTCCAAAGGTTTAGCAAAAATCCTTTGAGAGTACAACATAGAATATGTATAATCCTTCTACCTGACAAAATTTGGATGCCCTCCCTTCCTTTAATGTGACAAGGAGTTTATCATGCCAAAGATTTAGATGAGATTAATTGTGTCTTGAATATCAGTTGTTCTTAAAACACATTGTTCCGTTGAAGCAAGAAGCATCTTTGATTTCAAATGATTCGTATTATTTTGTCACATTTTTAAACAAATGCTAAGACTTTGCTATAGGAAGGTTGATGTCTCTATATCTTGATTAATCTTTCATTGTAACTGCTGAATCATGATTTTCTTCAATGTGAAACTATGATTCTAACACTGGTTTTGAAATGAGGTGACCTTGAAGCAGCGAGGAGGACATAGATCCTCACAGAAAAATTGCTGTTTCTGTCTTCGTGGCATGTTGTTTATATTCTCAGTATACTCTAACCAAAGCTCATTTTTTTTCTATCAATCACAAAGATGTGTTTGTGAACATGCCTGCTTCTTTTGTTTAGGTGTTTTCTTTTCAAGCAGAAAGCACACCTTACATTTTTTTTCTTTCATTTCATTTTGCCTTTAACCTCAACTCATTATCCCTGGATAATGCCATATTTATTTCTATTGAACTCTCTATTTTGTTTCTCTTTCATAAAACATATATACAGCGCACTATAATCAAGCTGTTTATGCACATAAATTAATCTTCCTCAGTAGTTGAAATCTCTTTGTAGATGCTGAGCACATCAAAGTCACACTTTATTCCTCATTAACTCTACCTGCCTTCTGAGATGCTAAATAATGTTGGACAAATGAAAGAATCAGAGACCTTGTAATGCTAGACATGTTTTGTTAGCATTTTCTACTTTTCTTCCTGCTGTGTTATGTGTTATATGGCTATTTGCTACTTCTCATTAAATCATTGGCCAAGGAAACACACATTAAGAAAATGTAAAAATTAATTAACTTTTTTGCTTCTTGTTATTGTTTTAAGCATTGGAAAAGAGAAAATTATCAGGAAACAGAAAAATATAGATTATGTAATTGTTCACTAACGACCTGCATATTTTCCTCCGATGACTTAAAAATGATTCCAGTTTGAATTCCCACAAAAGATGGAATTATGGAAAGATACAAGGAATCTCAGGAATACCTCGTTCGTCACCCTTAAACAAAATAGAAGCTTTTAGAAAGGGGTCGTTTTAAATATTTAAAGTCATTCTATGTGTCAACCTGTTTTAAGCAAAACAATGAAAAAAATCACAACTCCTTAATGACTAGTCCTTCCATTAAGTTGTAAGGTAGCTATTCACAGATTAATTCTGATACTAATCAATCTCAAGGCTTTGCTAGGGACCTGGCTGCTAAGCATTAAGTCAGTCTTTAAAACTCTGTTAAAACACCTATGGGCATAAGGATTTCAGTCTGTTAACAATGGAAGGTAAAGATCTAAGCCCTGCATTCTATCTACGTGTAGTGCTAATCACATGCATTAATCTCTAAGATGGACTTGATACTATTTCAGTAACAATATTGCTTAAAATGTCAGTTGTAATCAATGGCACTGAAAATGTTAGTCTGAGAAGGTTTCACTTTGCAAAAGATGAATCACACAAGTATGGATGGAACGGTGCTGAAAAGAAAAAGTGCAAGATTCCATACCTTGAAAGTGGTGACCATTCCAAGGGCCAAAGGATAGATGGTTGAAAGACACTACCTCAAGCAAGCAGCACTTGTGTTTGAGGCACACAGAGAGCCCACAGTATCCTGACACAAAAACCAGAAAACCCTCCCTTCTATTGATATTTGATAGAGGCTTGGAATCAGCAGATATAAAAGGAAACATATTCTGACACTATTCGAGAGGTTTCAGGAACAATGACTTAACCTAACCTCACTATTTTTCAGTTTACTCTTCTGCCATACAGTAATAATAAAATCATTACCTTATGTCTCATAGGCAGTAAAACTAGCTGTTGGAAAAAAGAGAGAAATGTAGCAGTACATGAGATATAATAAAGTATAGGTAACTATTACTTCTCAATATAATTTTTTTCTTTCAATTGGAGGCGCTTGACCAAAGAGAACAGCAAACAGCAAACATAAAAACTATAAAATAATTCTTCTCCACTAGAATTCATAGCAACTTATCTCTGTGCATTATTCTGCATTAAAATGGAAATACTGATTAAAATGTTTTACCTATTTAATTTGCTCCAATTCGCTTATCTTTCCTGGGGAAAACACACAGGAAATGTGTAAACAGTAATATATATTCAAATTTATGAATTTATGACCTTAAGTTTTGTTAACTGTCATTTACCCCAGACTACAGTGATGTTTGTAGTACCACTAGTCCTGGTTTGAAAAAATACTTGACTTTGAGAAGAACACGGAAAGATTGAAGTAGATTTTACACGCATCTTACTAACCCAGGAAATAAAGAATATACTAACCCAGGAAATAAAGAATACTTTGATGGGGAATGTGGACATTTGTGAGGCAACCAAGTAAAAATTTGGGCTAGAAATTCTAAACCAGCAAACAGCAAAAAGTTAGAGCTATCATTTGCTCCAAATACAAATACAAATGCAAATTCCAAATACAAATGTGTGAAGCATGGTAAGATAACCTTTTAGACAATCATGTCTGAAATGAACTTAAATGCCATAGACAGAGCATCTCTAAAAGCATACAGCTTTCCACGAATTCATTTCTACATTTGACCTTCACATCTATCACTCTCCTATAGCATTCGGATTCTCTACAGCTGAATTCCATTTAGTTGTGACTCAGTGCCTTATTTACCTCACTGATTGTATTAAGCCTACACAAATCATCAGAAAGCTTTAATTTGGTCTCCATGGGCTTTCTCTCCTTCCCAGAAATGGTAACAAGGTATTTTAAATCCTCCAAAACCTAAGTACACATGTTGCAACATCTCATTATTATTTGCCAAATGAATTACACTGCAAATATATTTTTCCTCTTCCTCTGCCAACACTAGTAACACAGGAAAGGAGAAAAAATTTAGAAACAAAGCACTTAATTTTCTAATATTCTTTCAACCACTGTACACAAGGGCTTGATGAGGAAAGAAAAAGTTGAGAAAAACAATCAGAGTATCTTGGCAGAAAAGAAGACTCCGAGGTATCATAGTAACTACCAATACAAGAAGTAGAAAATCTTTGGGTAGGGAATATCAGAAGAGGATTGAAATTTTCTGATAGAACCTTGTAACAGTATCAAATCGCTATATACCCTTGTTACTAAGATGCATTTATGTGAATCAAAGAACCTATGGACCATAATTATAACTCATGATCCTTGCACGATAACTACACAATTACAATAACTACTATAAAGTATATATTTATCCCCAATTTATGTATAACAAATAACAAAGCTGAGGATCAGAGGCCAAAACAAAAAAGAAATGGGCTAATGGACAGAATAAACATATAAAGGTAAGTATAGGGTTCCCTGAAGATAAAGTTCATTTTTACGTTCTTCTGAGATAAACATTACAAAAACCCAAATTTACATACTAATTTATATGTATACAACATGAGTGCTGACAATACCATACAGATAATCAAAGATTAAAAGGGCTTAAATAAAGAGATTTGGAAGCATAGTATATTATGGTCAATAATATATTTGAATAATAATTTTAAAAAGAATAGTATCAAGGAAGAGCAAAATGAGGAGGTACACAAGCATATTGGAACTTAATAGAAAATAACAGAATAAAAGTCAAGTTAATACGCAAGTACTACAGTGTGATCAGGAGAGAACACAGAATTTCAACAAAAGGGATGCAATGGAGACCACTAAATTTAGTGAAATAAGCCAGTCCCCAGGAAGATAAATGCCATAGGTTTTATCTAATATATAGAATACAAAGAAAAAATCATGTATATGAGTGAACTTGACATCTTATGATCTGATTTTTATAGCCCTTGCCCAAAATCCTGAGAATCAATGGGCTTTCTACTTGCTATGTGGTGAATTCTTTATTTAGTGGAAGAGTACGCTTGTGATTTCAAAGGAAACTATGTCAGTGCAAAAATTAGAAGAAAACTAAGAAAGAAAGAGCAATAAGGCAAGAAGGGTGAAAGTATAATGTTTTGGAAAGTGCACAAATGAAAACTATGAAATCTGCTGCCTTCAAATGCACACTGTTTTTTTGTGTTTTCCTTTTGAATTTAAGTGATCTAATATTAATTGCTTTGAAATTTACATGGTAAGTAAGCAAAATGTTGCTTGACAGTCAAATGACTTCATATGATACAATTTTTATTCTTTGGTCTCAATTTTAAAAAGTAAACTGAAATTTAGATTTTTACGGAACTCTAGATTTCCATAAAACTAATACTAGTTTGAAAATTTTGATTTTAGCAGTGTCACCTTTGTCAACATGAACTTAAACTATTTTTATGAATACATACTGAAATTGTAACTCCAGTCTAGTATATAACTATATTTCTGGTGATATGAGGTAAATTCAAGTTAAAATGCATGTCAGTGCTACACATCTCAATGAGACTGAATTTCTCATTCAGATCTTGCTAATTCATTCAAATGTCCATATTTTGAAAGCCCTGAGAAATTTTCAAAATCCTACTGTTTTTAATTAAAATGCTATTATAAACAATAATAGAACAAAAGGAATCACAATTATGAAAGTTATCAATTTTTCTATCCAGTGCAAACATTTGTCTACTTACAACAAGAATTCCGTCCTTCTACACAACGTACATTTTGAGATACTGTTGTAATAACAGCAATTATTTCAAAATGTTTGCACTGAAATTTGCCATTCTATAGTAATGCAGGATACTTTGCATTCATGGTATGCCCATTGCTTACAAGAATTATGCTTCTCTGGATTTACATTCCATAAATCAACTAATAATGTGAACCTTTTCATCAATGTGCTATGTTTATTTTTCATGACATTTCGTGGTATAAACTGCCACATATCTTGGATCATAGCATTTGGTATCATCCAGAGCTAACAGTAGAATCATTGCCCACTGTACTTCACGTCAGACATACGCACATCTATGTTACCTACAGCACATAGGGCTACTGAGGGAAAAATGTCTGTAACAGAATAATAGAAGGAAAAGTAGAACACCTGGCATCTTAGTTCATGCCAAGTGAAACAACACAAGGCCTCTGTGTTTTCACCAAACTGTGTTTTCACCAGTTTCACTCTGGTGAAAAAAAAAAATGAGTTTCTTTGACTGTGGTGAGTACATGCCAGGGCATTACATTTCTACATAACTAGATCTACTTCCACACCTATCGCTTTAACTTACTATTATATCAGTCAGAGAGAAGCTATGAAGCAATTTCAGGCTTCTCTCAGGATAATTAATTAATGATCGTATCTATTAGGTTCTAATGTGTTATCAAGAGTGAAGATTAAAGTGACCTTGAATAGAAATCATTTATGTTCTTAATCCTTCATTGATTACTTGATGTGGAAACCTAAGAATTGAAGACTAAGATTTATTTATACATGGTAATTCATGTTTGTCACCTAGAGTGAAATTTTCTTACAATTACCAGCAGTGAACATATACAATAGATCTCAAAGCATAAATATGTTATCTTTTTCATAATTAGTAATTATTAAAATCCTATACTACACTCTTCCCTAATGTGTATGTGTGTGTAAGTGTGTGCATAATGTGTGAGCAACATTTAAAAAAAAACATTATGGAAAATGTTAAACGGATAAGTTAATTAAACGGATAAGTTCATTTTGTTGTGAAATATTGGAATCCAGGTTTAATTTCAACATAATACATATTTTCCATGAACCATTTACATTTTCTCATACGTACCAGAGCCTAGAATATCTAATCTAGCATGTGTGTGTAATATGATTTATTATTTTCTTCAGACATAATTTTACATCCCAGACACTAATCCAGCCTAGAAAAAAAAAATTCTAGTTTCAAAATCTCTTAAATTAAGGAATAAAAAATAATTTTAATAAATTCTATTCTATTTGAAAAGCATGCAGAGAAACAAAATGACAGAAAGAGAGAGTAGAGAGGAGAGAGAGAGAGATCCATCAGCTGATGTACCAAATGGCCACACAAGGTCTTTCAAAGTATTGCAGTAAGAGTCAAAGGCATTAACATGCACATTAGGGTAAGGGTGACATGGATGTGGCATAAAAAGGAAGAAAAAGTAACAGTTCAACAAATAAATTAATGATTAGAATTACAATTACATGATCCTTGGGTTTTCAAAGTAATACAGAAAGACAGGATCACCGAACAAATTACTATCCTCGATGCCACAGTTGAGATTATCTACAGATCACTTTCTCAAAACACTGAAGAAAACAATATTGCTTTGTTTCTCATGTCAATAGACTATTCTGATTTTGTTCAACCACTGTTGCAAAAAGAGCTTTAGAAAGACTTTCTTTTGATATCAATATAAATTTGATAAAACCTGGTTGAGGAAACAATCTCCAAAGCTTTCTGGAACTTGTTTCAGACTCATTAATCAAAACAGATCATGAAAATAACTAGTGTAGAACACAGTGTTAGTTTCAGAATCTATCAGAGAAACTGTCACAGTCCCTTCTTCTTTGACAAATGTCTGGTGGTCTCTATCTAGGAAACCTATTTCTTCTGTTGATTTGCTTTGGGTACTACAAATTATTTTAAGTCGCCTTAGTTCTTTTGAAATACATTCTTGTTTCTAATTTAGCTACAAGCAGAATGGTTACACAAAACATAAATTTAAATATGTAATGCATTTTGACAATGTTTACTAATAAAAATTAAACACTTACCGTATTGTTATAAATATTCTGCTATGATTGGCAAAGACAGATTTTCCCTAAAAGAATTCTGTGAGTTTATGAAAACTGTATTAATTCATTTCATTCAAACCCATTTAGACAACCTATTTCCACTCACTGACAGTGGTAACTATGTTTCAACAGTGATCAAAAGTGCATTCATTTTGCCTGAATATCAAAGAGATCAAATAGCAAACCAAAATGCCTTTATTTTCAGATATTTACACCTATTTTCCTTTCCCTTTCTATGTTTACTATTTAAATATTCCTGCCAAATTCTACTATATCTAATACCAATATGGTTTCTGTCTTCTCCTCTGCCAAATTCTGTTGAAATGTTATTGAAGCAAATGTTCTCTTTGACTACATAAATGTTGTATTCATTATCTATAGTATAAATACACTAGTATAGTAAAATATAAACCAGAGTAGCATCTTGGTCCATTCAAGCTGCCATGACAGATACTTAGGGAAGTTTCTAGGTAAACAACAGGTCACTCTTACATGTGCGAGGTGCACAGAGATCCAGCACCAGCAGATTCTGGGATCTGCTTCATGAATGACATCTCTTGCTGTATCTTCTGAGGGCCCTTGTGGTGAACAAGCTCATTCAAGCTGATGTGCATTAGGCTACAATCCCATTCATGAGAAAGAAGTTCTCAAGACCTACTCCACCTTCCATTATCTTATCTATCACCTCTTATTATTACCACGATTGAAATTAGGTTTAACCATAAGCTTGAGGATAGTGTAAATAGTCAGACTGTAACAATGAGTAGCACATAGTTTCATGAATAGGCACTTTACCAACTAAGGGGAAAATGTGTAATTATATTTTTAGCATCAAACACAGAGTTCAGTGAAAGTAAGATCTTGCACTAAAAACCTTCAAAAATGACAAAAGATCACTCCATTTTAATATAACTAATTTAATTTGTATCATTTTGTTCCCATAGAGAACTAATTCAAAGTAACAGAATGGGAAAGAAGTGCTTTGATGTTTAGTACCTTGTAAAGAAGAAAAAATGTAAATAGATATATATTCATATATCCTAGGTCATTAATGCTAGTATCCAGGACAAAATCTGTGATATATTTGCAGTGCCTAAAGGTTTTCCTGGCAGCAACGTATTTTTCTTGAGTACACCTGAAATGCCATGGCAAGCTTTAACAGCACTCAAGACAGTAGTTTCTCATAGAAATCACAAGGAAAAAAAGCTGGTAAAAGTCATACATTAAAGAAACGCTTCAATTAACACTGAATTCATAAACCTATTGCAGAGGTTTTCATCAGAAATATGTAGGTTCACGCTCATGCTGCATTTCAACCAAAAACAATAACCCGCAATTTTCACTGTGGAATCAGGATCAACTTCTACAAAACAGCACTCTCAAAAGAAAGACAAGGCCCAGAAAAACAACCTGAATAATGTCTATTTTACGTTTTTTTTCATAACTCTAATTGTTTACTGTCATTTGAACTGAACAAAACAAATAAATAAGCTGTGTACTGCTGATGGGTCTTACCTTCTTGAACCGCTTGAAAGGGGTTGTTGCCATCCACAAACGTCACTGAAAATGTGATTTTCTCAGTCTGTAAGATCTCTTCATTCTGGTTGAGGTCGCCAACCGCTGTGCGAAACACCTCATCATCCTTTTTGGCAGATTCATCAAAAATTGCTCCTAGAAAGAAGTGAATGTTGCCATTAAACAATAACGTAAATTATCTTGGCATGCCCTCTGGAAATGTGCCAAAGAGACTAATGTATTTGAAAAATGTATACTTTCACTTAAAGCATGCACTTTATTTATTACTGAAACACACTGTACTGGAAGCAGTATGCTGTCTGAGCATGAATATAGCTCCTTCTTCCAAATGGAAATGATGAATAGCACATCAAAGCTTTATTACAGGGAGAGCATGGGGAAGACAATATAATAGATACCAAAATCCTTTGCAGAACAAATTGACTGTTATATTGGACATCTTATATCCTAAGATCATAGGAATTCACTGTTTGCAGTCCTTTTTCCCCTAAGTAACAGGAGACAAAAATCAGGAAATTTCCTAAGCATTTATTCAGAGTATGCAGGAATTGAACTTACAAATTGAACTACCTTAATTTCATATTTTTAAAAAAGAAATTTGCTGTATTACAGTCATAAACTCAAGATATTTATAAGGGCAGGCTTGTGGTTCAGCAGTTCAGCTGCTCTTAAAGACACCTGCACTGCATATTGTAGTGCCTAGGTGTGTGTTTCAACCCTGCTCTCCATCCAGGTTCCTGCTTCTGTGAACTCTAGGAGGCAGTAGTAACAGTAAAAGAAGCTGGGGTCCTTCCAGCAAGATTGGTTTCATGTCTCTTGGTCTCATTCTGGCCAAATTCTGGTGTTGTGCATGTTTAGAGAGTCTGACAAGAGATCTCTGTCTCCCTGTCTCTGCTTTTTGAAGACATAACCATAATAATAAGCAAATAATTAAATAGGAATTGTAAAAGCAAACAAGTATCTGTGCAGAATGAGCAGAGAAATATTTCCTAAATAATTAACATAAATCCTTGTGGAAAATTAGGGCATTTACCACCATACATAATAACAATTTAATAAGCACTGTAGCTAAATATATTGAGTATGTGTCACCAGCATACTAGTCAAACCCATCGGTCATAAGAACAAACTATTTGACACCTGTGAGTACACACACATTGCCTTTAACCCACTCTTCCATCATGTGTAAAATCTAAAAATGACAGTATGTCTGTAATTATCATGGTGTATGGTAAATAAGAATATCCATGCAAGCTTCCTTTTCTATATACTGTGATTCAGATAATGAGCAAACAATTAAGAATCAAGTAATCAAAATATCAGGCACAGAAAGACAATCATTGCAAAAGTATTATATGTGAAATCTGAACATCTGAGTTCAGAAATAGTTTGGTAAAGGGTTGCTGGAAGGCACGTGTTCACTTGGAAATGCCTGAGTTTGGGCTGTAGCTACACTTCCAACTCTTTCTGCTGCACACACCCTAGGAGACAGCATGTGATAAATCATATGTTTGGTACCTGTAACACAATAAACAGGAGCTACAGACTGAGCATTGAGTCCCTTGCTTCAGTATAGCTCAACCCAGGTTATTGTGGTGCATTTGCACAGCAAAACAATAGATGAAGAATCAATTTCTCTTTCTCTCTTGCTCTCAGTTTCTGTCTGCCAAATAACTAAAATAATTTCAAAACAAATTTGAGGTCACAAAAACACAGAAGACATGACAGGTGCTAAAAGTGGGGAGAGATTAAAAAAAACGTACAAACTTCAGTTGAGGAATTCATATCTATAGATATATGTGTATGTATTGTGTACTTAAGGTGTATTATACTTATAATGCTAAACTGTACATTGAAAACTTACAGGTACTATTTCACACACACACACAAACACACAGCTAACTATAAAAAGTAGTAATTATTGACCTATATATACAAATACAAAAATAAAACTGTGCATGGCTTGAATATATGCATTAATAATAAATACTAAAATTCAAACAATGGCTGATATTTCACAACTTGTCAAAATGTAGAATATTATTTCACCTTTAAAAAATAATGATGTGATATGTACAGGACTAGATATACATTGACAGGGAAATTCAAATAAAGTCCAAGATATATCTAAGGTCCCAACAGGGGCCAGAGGTCCCTCACCCTTGACTATATCCCTGTTTTGAAATATTATGGAGCATTGCCATCCAAAATTGTTTCTAAGAGAACTAAAAGAATTGTATGGCACTCTTGACTTTATTGCAGATCTAGGGACACTTTTTCCATAGGGCTATACAAGGCTAACTTACATTATTCTAATTCTTTCAGCTTCAGGCAGGTACACATTATAAAATATTTTAAGATAGAACACTCCCATTTTTTGGTTCACTTCTCAAATGCCTACAGCAGCCAGCCAGGACGAGGCTACATCTAGGGACCAGCACCTCAGGGTGAATTCAACCACCAAGGTACAGAGAAGCAACCTGGAAGCATCACTGCTGCTGCCTCCCAGGATCCTCACCACGAGGACACTAGAGCCCTGAGTGGAGGCAGTACTAGAAACTGGGCAACCCAATACATGACATGGACATACTAACCAGTTATCTTAAGTACCAGGCTCAACTGCCCACCTTCCTAGTACGTTCTTTGACAATTATATACATTTTACAATCTGCTAATAACAAAAAACAATCTGCACACTGGAGAAAATTTTATGTGTCTAAGTAAAAATAGAAACTGCACAAACATATTTAAGGTAATAACCCACTAGGGACATGCACATGTAAATAAAATATTTATTTACATAAGCACAAACTAAGAGTTGTGTCTATCTATCTATCCAGTCACAGACACTGCACATTTTAGACATCCATGACTAACCCAAAGCTTTTTTTAGTGAAAAAAGAGATCACAATATGAAACATAATTACTAGAATCAATGTATGATAAACCTTGCTGAGTTTTGGCAAGTATGGCAGCTTACAATTAACATCTATAACCTGATATGGGCTTCAGTGGAAAAGACGATTGCTAATTTCTGCAAGGAATGACAGACACTAACAGGACTACTGGCCCTTTTTATCACTGTAGTCGATGCTTGCATAAATTACACTAATATTTTGACTAACTTTCTCAAGTACTTTCTTCCATTTTCCTATGTGTTTTGAAAACCTGCACATTGTTGAGAACACAAAATAGTGAACTTTTAGAATTTACATATAAATGCATCATTCTCTAGTTGTTATTATATAAAACATCCAAAATATTAATTTCCTGTTTACATGATCAGATATATATACAACTTCTTAATTTTTCAGTTATCCCATCATTTCTAAACCTGATAACCGTCTATTTCTGCAATGAAGATTTAGTAAAAATATTTACAAAATATAAAACATTTAACTTGCTAATTTAAGCCACATTCTAGTGCTCATTCTTATGTAAATTTAAATGAATCACTAAATTAAAATGTTATATTATCTGATCTGGCTACACAAATTTCTTCATCAATTTTTCAGGAAGTGCGATAGAAACTTTCCAAAATAGCACCTGAAATAACCTATTAATTACATTCCTGGTACTCTAAAAAACAGAGAGGCAATGTGCATTTATACAGATGCTTCATTTTCTCAAAGATTACAAATAGATCTTATAATGGAAGAGTTCTTATTCAAACTAGTTTTGTTGCAGGTGATGTTACTGGCTTCTGCTGAGTATTGCTAATATATTTTAATGAAAGCATTTTACTATGACCTGACAGAACACTTAATATTGCCTTAACCATTAAACCCGATTTAATAAATGGCAAAAAAGGCAACACAGAAATTATAGTAAACTAATCACTTCATGCTAAATTAAGATATAGGGAAAGAGATGCACAAAGGAAACAGTTCATCTTTCTGAAAACAGCAAGCAAAAGGATATCGAGGAGACAGTTTATCTTATTGCAAATAGCATGCCAAAGAACAGGAAAGCTTAGCCAACGCTACAAACCTCAGTCATTTATTTCCTTTGCTTTTCAGCTACAACATCCCATCTTACATTTGGCTTCATATCAGAGGCATTGAATCCAGCTTTTTTTTTTTAAGTTTAACACAAGCATTTCGAGAACCTTGAGTTCAACCAGAAGAATACCAAGGAAGACCCCTCTCTAATTTTGTGCATTTCCAAGTCATAAAAATGTAACCTCCTCACTTTTTGTTAATTTACATTTATTATCAAGCTAATGTCAAATTTGCTGGATTCTGAAAACTATATAATTATCAAAATGCATTAATTACGTAGTTAACATGATGACGTAGTTCAAAGTTGTTTCCCAGGTATTCTTACTAAAAACATTTTTACCCAGTCTAATTTTATAAAAATTTGAGATGACTTTGTGTCACAATGAATTAAAGCTTTCTCCTATTTCCACCACAACCCACACCTTCATTCACGGACCACACACACACACACACACACACACACACACACACACACACACAGAGATTAAAAGAGAGAGAGAGAGTATTTGAGGAATAGATTATTGGACACAGGAGGGTGGGAGTACTAAGTAAAGTATAAAAAACAATCAAGTAAAGTAGTCCTAAAATCCCAGTTCCTAATGAGTCATTTCCATCACAGGCTGCTTAGTGCTTCTCCCATTGGAAGGGAAACAAGCTATGGCAAACCCACATGCAATGACAGCAACAAGGCTGTTTTAAATGAAAACTATATCATGTTTCCATTTCGTCACAAATTTTAGTAAGGACATTGACAATGGATTATTTTACAGCTATATGTAGCTGTCATGTGACTTAAAGGCCTGCTGTACCTCCAGAACTAGCTGTCTGTTACATGGCCCAGGAAACATGCAGAGGATGGTCTTTTGTTGGACCCTTGCATCCATGTGGCACATCAGGAAGAACATCCTGACTCCTAGCTTCGAATAAACTCAGCTCCTGAGACTGTGGTCACTTAGGGAGTGAGCCAGCAGGTGGAACAACTCTCTCTCTGTCTCTCCTTCTCTATCTGTAAATCTGCCTATAAATTAAAAACAAATAAAAAAATCTTTTTAGAAAAAGTTTCAGGGGCCTAGTGGCGGGGCCTAGAGTCTAAAGTCCTCTACTTGAACGCACCCGGGATCCCATATGGGTGTCGGTTCTAATCCTGGCAGCTCCACTTCCCATCCAGCTCCCTGCTTGTGGCCTGGGAAAGCAGTCCAGGACAGCCCAAAGCTTTGGGACCCTGCACCTGTGTGGGATGCCCGGAAGAAGTTCCTGGTACCTGGCTTCGGATCGGCATAGCACTGACCGTTGCACTCACTTGGGGAATGAATCATCGGAGGGAAGATCTTCCTTTCTGTCTCTTCCTCCTCTCTGTATATCTGACTTTCCAATAAATAAATAAATCTTTACAAAAAAAAAGTTTCCAAAAAGACACTTGGCTATCTACACAATAAAATATTCATAGAAATGTTTGAGGAGAATCAAAATTTCTTCTGTAAACAAAGAATATTTATGCCTGGAGATGGCGGTAGTTTGATGTAGAGGTTAAGACTGCTTCAGGTGTGTGCAGTAAGGAGTGATTGGATTTGCCTCCCAACTCCAATTCCAATTCCACTTTCCCAGTAATGGACATTATGGGTGACACATTGTGTGACTTAAGTACTTAGTACCCTGCTACAGTTGTGGGAAATACAGATTGAGTACTAGGCTCCTGATTTTGGTTTGACTCAACTGTTTGAGGAGGAAAGCATCAAATGGAAGATTTTTGTCATTCTTTGCCTCTCCCTTCTGCAATTGTTTAGCAAATAAAATGTGTTAAAATTATTTTTACTATATATCTGTAGATTTGTGTGTTTAGAAATACTCAACACTGGGACCCGGCATGATAACCTAGTAGCTAAAGTCCTCACACTATATGCACCAGAATCCCATATGGGTGCCAATTCTAACTCTGCAGCCATGCTTCCCACCCAGCTCCCTGCCTGTGTCCTGGAAAAGCAGGAGAGGATGGCCCAAAGCCTTGAGACCCTGAACCCATGTGGGAGACCTGGAAGAGTCTCCTGACTCCTGGCTTCAGATTGGCACAGCTCTGACCATTGTGGCTGCTCAGGGAGTGAATCATCGGATGGAAGATCTTCCTCTCTCTCTTATTTTGTGTATATCTGACTTTCCAATAAAAACAAAAAAGGAAAAACAAATCTTTAAAAAATATTCAATACTTACTAATTTGATGCAAATTTGCATTCATCAATATTCCTACCAATTATAAGGTCATGAACCCAGTGAATGAAAAAACTCTCAAAACATTCAAGATCTTTTTACTTTTTAGGACTTTTTTGATGTGTGTCCCTATCACGAGCATATGCTCATCTCATTAACACACTATCATTTCCTGGAATAACTCCAATTTGTCCTGAATATATCTGGCATGCCAGGAACATTGACTAGTAATTTTTTTTACATAAGACAAAATTATATAACATGAGATATGTATATTCAGATATAAAAGAAAAATGCAACTCATAACTAAACCTAAATTGAAAGAAAAACAAACTTACAAATATTTGCATACATACTAGCATGGGTATTATCATTAACCTGGACATCTCAGAATATTCACTAAAGATTTAACCACATTGCATTTTTAGTGTGGATGTTTTCCTTCTATGTGTCATACACATGTAACAGTCAAGTGGAAGAATCATTGTTTAGTTGATATGATATCAGGGAGAGAGTCTTCCTCCAACTAGTAATTTCTTCACAAAATGTGGAGGAAAGGCTTTGATAAAACTTAAATTTTTCACATGCAACCAATCAAGTTTTTGGAAGGTTTGAATCTCCTATTATATGATATTTCAAGGATTCTACATTGAAAGCAAGCATCAAACTGTTTCACACTGAAAAGATATAGAAAATACTTGCTCAGAAAAAGTCCACTCAGATTTCATGGTTGGAAACACAACTAAAAATACCTGAAGATTTTCCATTTCTAAGATATGAATACTTCAGTTAGTTCATGTTAAAATAAATGACATGTAACTTTTAAAAATATACATAATTTAAATGTAACAAAGGTACTATGAGCAGTGTATAGTTAATTTTCCTTAAAACAACTAGTAGTTTGCGTGTTTGGTTGGTTAGTTTTTTGTTCTTGTTTTTGTTTTTCTGAGAGACAGACACAGAGCCAGAGGGTGTCCATGTATGCTGGCTCACTCACACCTCTGCGTTGGCTCAGACTTGCCAGGCTGGTGTCAGGAACTGTGAACTCCAGTCCAAGTCTCTCCCACATAGGTGACAGAAATGGCATCCACTTCGAGCCACTGCTGCTGTACTGCACCGCTGTTCTGCTGTTCTGCACATTAGGAAGAACCTGGCCACAGCAGCCAGAGGCACTAAGTTACACACATGCAATAAATGCCCTATGGGTAGTAGACTAAGTGAAAAACCTGCCCCATGAATTGATTATTTGGATATAAGTGTTTTTCTGCTTCTCGTATTTTGCGGTTTCCTTTTAAATTTTTCTCTTTATCTGCCTGTGTTTGTGCTTCATCTACTCCTCTGCCTATCCGTCCTATCATCCTTTCCTGAAAACAGAAAAAAACATCCCAGCCAGGTAATGTTGTTCTTCAACAACCTGATGGCAGAACAGTAGAAATCTATTACATGCTGAATCAGACCAAAGTAGAATTAAGATAACTTGATAACATAATGGAGAAAGAAGGTGATTAGACTATTTTCACAGCTCATAACTGAAAGGAGTTTAATATTAGAAATGCAAAAGCCTTCTTAGCCTGTAGAAATTATACCTGAAATTGTACTTGAACTATTTACAGTGGTTCATCACAAATAATACAGCTAAAAGTTAGCAGAGGATGTGGTAGATGTGTTTTCTGATTTAAGGATTGTAGCTTCTTCTTCCATTGCTTCATGCAATTTCTTCAGGCTCATATTTCCTGCTAAATGTGCATATGAATATGCATTTATATCTAAAAAGGCAAACACATTTGCCACAACATGTGCATAAAAGTGTGTACTTGGATTTGTACATATGCTGGCAAATATGTGTGTGTATGTGTATTTGTATGTATATACAAATGATTATTAATAGTATGGTAATTAGCTTATGAAACTCTCTTGTAATAAGTCTTAAAGGATTTAAAATATGCAAAAGCATTTACATAAAATTTACTTTCACATGCTGAGATCCTAGCACAGTGCCCTGTAATGGTGGCCTCCCGTATCACAGAACTGGTTTGTATCCCAGTTTCTCTGCTTCTGGTCAAGTGTCCAATCTGTCACTCATCCTTTTAAAAATAAGTTCAATAAATCTTTGTAAAGATTACTTTCTTTGCCTTTGAAGTGTAACAGTTTTAGTTCAGGGGGTTAAAATACAGAGGGAAAAAAAATAGAGGAATTTATTGGTCACAATAAATTCAGAATTACTCAGCATCTTTAAATCATCATATATCCTTTTCCAGATGGTAATATTCACAAATGGGATTTTTAATTTTAATCACAGGAATGCATCGTACATATGTATATGATGCATTTGGTACAGCTATGCATAAATATGAAAATTTACAACATTTTTTCACCTATCCATGATATTCCCAGTAATGGCAACAGGAATTATGCACAAATATTATAAAGAAGACAAGAAATTGAAGATATTATAAACTTACAAAATGGGATTTTTTCTTTATTTCGCCTCCACTCCTGTTACTGTAGCCCATAATTAAAAAAAAATGATTTGGTCATGTTGGATTAATTAGGCAATAGTAAAATGAACATATAATGATCAAATAATCTAAATGAATGACCAAATAAGATCAGTAAATTAAATATCCTTTAATACAGAGGTAACTACATTACAGTAGAATATCTCGTTATTAAAAGTGTGATGAAATTGCTTATATTTTCACAGATACATTCAGCCATGTGAATGGAAGTACATTTGTTCATGCATGTCTACGGATGCATTGACACTTGTAATTGTCTCACCAAGTGAAATCAGTCATTCAGATATGCTGCCCAAATTAATGCTGCATTACAAACAGCCTCCTTTCACTGAGCAGGCAGGTTCCCTCTATGAGCATCATAATATCCTCTCAAGCATATAGTCGGATTTTTAGAAATCTTTTTCCTTCTTTGCAGAGGCATGCTTTCCTCTCTTCACCTTACCCTCTTCAGCACCCTAACTAAAGTGCGGCAGAGCAATCATGCTAACTGTGGAGGCACTGGAGATACCCAAGTCATGACAGCAAATAGCTTCCTGAACGAGGGCAACTGTCTGCTATGCTTCTCTTGTGTCTGTGATAGCTCAAGTAATAACTACAATAGTAACATACTTACCAAAACTAACACCTGTGACTAAGTGGTTCACAGATATGACTCCCCTTACTTTTGACAAAAAAAAATATATTGGAGAAAATGAAGTTTAAATTAACTAACATTTCCAAGACTCAAACCAGGGACAATGGATGCGAAGGTGCATATCTATGTTTTTCAATTTATTTGTGTGTGTGTCTGTGGGTGGGTGGGTGCGTGGGTGCGTGTGTGGGTGTGTGTGCGTCTATGAGAAAAAGAGAGAGAGAGAGAATGACTGACTGAATGAATGATTCATGAATGACCCATGGCTGGGTCAGGATAAAGCCAGGGGCCCAGAACTCAATCCAGATCTCCCATATGGGATGAAGGGCATCACATCCTTGAGCCATGAGCAGCTGACTGCTGGGGAGGGCATTAGGAGGAGATGTTAGTACCCTATAGAGGAGGATGGACACAAACCAGGGCAGTCTATGAGAATATGCAAGTATTCTAAGAGGTGTTTTAAGAACTGCACCAAGTGCCCATACCTATGTCTTTTTGTATTTATTAATCAGTATGTTCAAAATCTAGTCTGTTGAAAACAAGTTTAGTTTTAAAAGATTACTACATACCAAAAATTAATCAATCTGTTTTTGTTCTGATTCTAAGGTAGCTAAGTTCTGCAGCCTATGTGACAGTCACTACCTCTGCATACACCTAAATGAGACAGTAACACATTGTTGTAAACTTCAGTGCTGAAAACACCCCAAAGAACTGACACTGAGAGGATATTTTTAACACAATACAACACAGACTCTTCCAAACTGACATAATACCTCTGAGAAAAGGCAAAAAGATAATAAAAAAGTTACTTATAAATTATGCTCACCAAGAAGACTTGCAAATATTTTTAGAAATGGAACATATTTAACATTTGTCCTCTACTAATTTACAATATTTTTAAGACTAATGTTGACTTCCATGAAAAGTTGTGGGAACTGGTATTTATAGCACTAAAAGAAAAACTCATGTTAAAGAAATATCTGTATAAAATAGTATGAATACATTTTGCACTCAAATAATGTGGTTTTAGCTATCTTTTATAAAGTAAAATTACAAATTTATTCTTAAGACAAAATTTTATAATTTCACTTGTGAAGTTTTCTTAAAACTAATCACTTCAGAATTTTTATATGATACCCTCTTTTTTTAACATTTTTTAAAAAATGTTCATGAATCAGTTCCTTGGGCTCAGCGATTTCCCCTCCCATATTCCCACACTCTCTCCCCTATATTACTACAATAGAACAGTCCTTCAACAGTATAATTCTTCTATTTAAGTGCATTATGATATTATAGATAGAGACAATGGCAGAAAGTCCAGCATTCTATTGTCAAGATATATTTAACAGTTTCATTGGAGGTCCATCTTTTATTCAAAAGTAGAGATGCATACTGCAATGGATCTTCACTTCATAGTATTCTTGTTTCTACCACACACACACACACACACACACACGTCTGTATATTTAATGATCTTATAATTTGCATGAAGCTTGCCTTATATCAAAGAAAACATAATGATATTTGTCCATTTGGGATATTTTCATAGCTAATGAAATGCATGACATGTAATAGTTCATGTGGGAAGCAGGTATCGATACGTTAGATCTCAAATCTTCTGTTCTTACTGACACTGAACCTGTTTGTGATTTTCTAACACTTTATTACACTAATTTTATAAAGAACTAAATTTTATAGTTATGAAAAAGTTTTGACAAAGAACTATCTATTTTGTGCTAACTATTCCATTTGTTGAATAAGGAAATACATTACATTTAGGATGTTACCTTGGGAGACAATACATTCTATGAACAGTGAGAAAATGATGGTTCAATCACTATTCTATGCTGGATAATCATAAATGAGATGTGGCTCACAGGAGGATGACAGTTTGGGTTGGGTTATTCATTAGCTCCAAGTTTATGAAAGTAGATTCGATTTTTTATTTTTTCAATATCTTTATCATTGTCACACTGTACAAATATATGTATATAAATATTTAAGGAAACTCAATTTATGAAAATGGAAGTTATATATCCCTATACAAAGTTTATTTTTAAGCATGCACTTACTCTGGCACAGCTTTCTTATGTATTTGTCTATTTGAAAGTCAGTTACAAAGGAGAGGGAGGGACAGAGAGATAATCTTCCGCCTATTATTCACTCCTCAAGTGGAGGCAATGAGCCACAATCGTCCTGGCCAAAGGCATGAGGTAGAACTTCACCTGGGTATTTAATCGCAAACATTTGGCCATCTTCTGTTGCATTTCTCAGGCCAGTAGTAGGAAGCTGGATCAGAAATAGAGCAGCGAGGGCAAGACCTAGTACCAGTAGGGGATGCTGACATTGTAGGCAACGGCTTAACTTGCTGTGCCACAAACCTGGAGCCAACTCTCCTCAAGTTAAAATTATTGATGAGGCAAAAACAAAAAAAAAAGTTAAGAGAATTAACTAATTATAATTTTAGAAAATATATCACGTGTTACTTAAATAATGGAATTTCTGGATTCAAAACTCTGTAATTTTGTATGCTAAATAACATGTTCTACAAAAACAATCTATTTCTAGGACAAAACAGTTCAATTTTGAAATACTCTAAGCTCTCACAGATATACACACACATGCACACAGAGAAATATCTAATTATTGCTATTAAACGGTGTCCTAATTCATTCCCAGATCAATGACATATATGTCTGTCTCTCAGAAAAAAAAAAGTAATGATTATAACAAGTTAAGAAGCTGAACACATTTGGAACATATGTGGGATGACAGAGATGACAGACTTGTATCAATGCTTTGAAAGACCACATAAAAAGTCAAGTTTTGTGATCCTGACAACCTCTTAACAGGAGGTCATATGCATAGAGCAGGGGGTCCCCAGAGTGGAGCAAGGGGACAGGAGGAGGCTTGTATCCCAACTCTGAAGACTCCTGGTTGCTCACCAAGGACTATCAGTACAGGCACCAAGGACTACATCCCAACGGCCAAGGAGACCACAGAGAATTGGAGTGCCTTTGGAGGCCGAGAACTTGAGGTCATCCACTCCCGTTTGAATCTCCCACATGGGATGGAAGAAGCCCAAATCCTTCCTTGCAGGATCCAATGTGATCGAAACAAGAGCCAGGAGCCCTGAGCAGTCTGCAGAAACAGAACAGTAAAATCCTTTATGGATTAGGGAGAGGAGCTTTCTCTGGTCCTTACTTAGTTCCAACTCTGTATCCCACCTTCTCCTGCAATGACAATCAGGGTCGCCCCAGAGCGCCCCCCCCAAACAAAACAAAACAAAACAACAACAAAAAAATTAGGATAGACATAGAACAACAAGGAAAGCTTAGAACTAGACAGGAAACGATCAGAGGGAATCACATATACCTTAGTAGATAGGACACGAAAATAAGTTACTCACTAGGGTATTGAAGGTTTCTTTGCACACCCCTCCTAAAACTCCTCTGCACCTCAATTATTAACATATGGCATGTTAGAGTTATAAGGCAGTTTGGACTATCCTAAAATGCACCAAGCTCAGTACAAATCACATTTCAACAGTATAAGCTGCTAAATATAAATATGAAGAAAAAAAAAAGACACAAGACAGCTGAATACTACTCTATAAACATTTTGAGGTATATAGCAGCTGATTGTGTATAAACTAAAATTGAGATGTCAATGAAGTAGTCACAGGATGTGGTTAAGAACTTGCATTTTCTAACATATTGGTCACTCAACACCATGTCAATTAACTCCATACTGTTGTAAACTCTTGCTGATGTTATGTTATGGCTTTTAATTGGTCGGGACGATATTCTGCCAGCTCTGCTTTTAGACCAGAGATGGTTTCCCCAAGAAACTGTTTAATTTATCTGGACAATAAGATGCTGGACTCTATGCATGGTACATGCTTGCAATGAAAGAAGCATGACTGGATTTGAACTGTAATACTGCAATAAGGTGGAATAATCCACCATGGGGGGAAGGCACGGGGAGGGGCTGGGGGAACCTCAGAGCCTACGAAACAATGTCATAAAATGAAATGCAATAAAAAAGTCAAGCTTTTTTTTCCAGTTAAAATGTTTATTTATGACCCTCAATATAAAGTGTTTGAGCACAGATCCCAGGTTCAATTGAGCTTGATACGATCAATAGAGTTCACCTTTGTTTGTTAACGTGGGAGTTTTAACTGCTTTGCTTGATACTGCTAATGTATAAAGCCCCCTAGTATGTGAAGAAAACATATGTAAATTGCTAGAGATATTCTGGAATATTATTTAAATTCTTACTGAAAAGAAAACTTAAAAAAAAATCCTGTGTTCTCTAACAGACAACTAAACAAGCTTTTCCTCCCTTTAAATAAAACATACAAAACAAACTAAGAAAGTATTTATAACTAAGTTCTGGTTTGTTGGTAAAGAGATATTTGCTATATTGATGCCTTTGCTCTTTTCAGAATTGGTTATTCAGAGATAAAGCAGTTTAAAGCTTTTGGTAAAAAGCTTAAATATCCAAATACATTGAAATCTTAATGATAAAAATTAAATATCCTTATAAGGAGGGTTGCTCAAAAGTCCATAGATATGGAGTAATCATTTATGATGTTTATTACAATTAAGGAAATGCTGAATGTACACCCAATGTTTCTCACATCACATTGCAAAGAAAATTCAGATTAGGAAAGAAATATATAGATCCAAGCTTTCTGCGCCAAATCCATCTATAAATTCCACTTATCATGAACTTTATGAAGAATTCTTAAATATTAAAAATGTTTTCCTTGGTAGAAAATGTTATTTTCCTTATCACCCCTATTTATTGGGTGTCAGTTTGTAAACCTTAATGAAGGCAGATATGATATTATGTATTTTTTATATCCTTACTTTATACCATAACTAAGATGTTTTCAGCATTTGTAAGTTTATTCTAAGACTAGTTTCAGCTTGGCAAAAATATTTAAAGATGGCTATCGAAATTCATAATAAAACTGATTATCATGATTTATCATGATTTATCTCATCGCTTTGTACCTCTTGTTACAAAAGTATATTACAAAAAGTATATTTCTTTGGTCCGTTACCATCTCATCATGTTTTTCTATTATTTTTAATAATGACAATTAAATGTTTATACATTGCATTTTGTTTACCCTGCCCAGCTCATTACAAGCTAATTTCATACAAATTTTGAAATAATTCATAATTCATGAAACTCGCCTAGAATAGATTAATCCTAACTTTCCTTCTAAAAATCCTGCAGGCCTTTCAACTGGGGACAATTATCTCAAACACCAGAGCATGTGCCAAAAAAAGTCATGTTGACAAGACTTAACTACCTCAGACAAATCATGGCTGCTCTGTCATAGAATGAACACAATTTTTCTGAAACTGCTGCTGAGGTGTGGTAGGCAGAGACACCACCTGCCATGCTGGCATCCATATGGGGTGCAGTCAGTGTCCCAGCTGCTCCATTTCTGATTCACCAGCCTAATGGCCTGATAAAAGCAATGAAAGATGCCCCAAGTGCTTCAGTGTCTGCCACTCATGCAGGTGATCCAGATGAAGCTCCTAACTCATTTGGGAAATGGCCGATTGATCACAGCTCCCACCACTTCTCTGTCTGGTTCTCTTTTCATCTCTCTCTCTCTCTCTCTCTCTCTCTCTCTCTCTCTTTCTCTCTTTCTCGTGTGTGTAAAAGTGAAAGAGAGAGAGAGGGAGAAACTGCAACAAATAAGTAAATAAATCTTACAAAAAAAAACTTTTAAAATATTTTCTGAAACCACTACCACCAAGCAACCCAACTCTGCTTATTTCTCCTGCTCATTATCGTTGCTCATTTTCTGGCTAGACAAACAAAATCACTGAATAAATCAACATGTCCTTGGGATTTAAAGATCTGAAACTTGCTACCTTCATATAGAAATCAGAGCAGAAACAGAGGCCAAAACAGACTCTAGACACTTTAATTAAATGAAGAGGCAACAAAAAGGTGAAATAGAAAGTAAGTATTATCATTGATTTGGGAAGAAAATAATGAATGGCATACAGACAGTAAAAGGAAAAGTTTCTTTGGGAAATGGAAATAGGCAATCATGACATATCACAGGCAGAGGGTGGGAGAAAGTCGTATAAGGAGATAAGTATTCTTGCTCTGAGTTTGGTAACATAGAAGTAATGAGTAATAAAATTAGACTACTTGGAAGTAGAAAAAGCGTCCAGCTTGAGGTTGCACAAAGAATCAATGAAATGTAATAAAGTGAAGATGTTTTCAAATATCTTTTAAGGAATTAGACTGGCTAAAAGATTCTGCATCATATTATAATTTTAAGAAGACAGGTTTTGGGTCCAACACAAAGATTTAGTGGATAAACCCTCACCTTACACCCCACCCCACCAGGATCCCATATGTGCGACAGTTCATGTCCCTGCTGCTCCACTTCCCATCCAGCTCCTTGTTTGTGGCCTGGGAAGGCAGCAGAGGATGGCCCAAAGCCTTGGGACCCTCATGAAAGTCATGGCTCCTGGCTTCAAATCAGCTCAGCTCTGGCCACCGCAGCCACTTGGGGAGTGAACCAGTGAATGGAAGATCTTACTCTTTGTCTCCTTCTTTCTGTATATCTGCCTTTCCAATAAATTAAATAAATATTTTTTAAAGACAGGTTTTAATATTTGGTAAAATTGCATCTGTTGTTATTGTCTTTCAGTATTATTTTGTTGAATTGTAGTGCTAAGTCCAGAATCTTGAAGCAAATCCATTATTATTAAAAAATGGTATGGTGCTCATCAAACAAGCCTCCATGGATAAACTGAAATTGAATCTGATGTGAGATGCTGTATTCAAGTGACAAAAAGCTCCTTGTTCCTCTATCACGGCTAAAGGATAGGGATTAGAACTAAGAGATATATAATTTCCAAATGCAAGTGCAAGGATTCCTGGACTTTGCTCTCTGGATACACATGATGAAACCCCAAGCAACAGTCAATCAACAAGCTGCAAGAATCCTAGAACTCTAGGTGAAGCAATGTCTCAGACTAGTTGAAGAAACAGTAGCTCAAATGATATACATTCCCACATAGATTTTAAAAGTCCACAAAATACCTCCTAGAATCTGGCAGTATATAGATTTAGAATAATGATTTCTTATAAACAGACTCTAGAACAGGATCTGCCAAACTGACAAATCAGTAAAACCTTCTCATTCATTCTATTGAAATCACATACTCAGGAACTTTAGAATAAAGGTAATATAGTACACAAGAAACCAGAAGATGATCAGAAAACATGCAGGGTATACTTGTGGGAAATTAACTGGCATACTGAGGCACTTTGAAATGGCATCTTAAAATATCTCTACAAATCCACTTGGGACTGACAGAGATTTCTGGAAATGGATTTGCTGTTCAATTTCAGACCCAATGGCCTAGAGCTTGGCTAATGCTCTTTGCTGTGCAACTACCTGGCTACATTACTGCTCCTACAAGAACTGAAAGCATGTAACCACATCAATGATCTTGACCTTCTGCTTCTCTCACTTGGAGTTGTCTTTCCCTTCTGCTAAGGTACATGTTACTCCCAGTGGTGCTCCAGGTCTTTGCTCTCCTACTTAGTGGGACCTTCCTGCTACTTCACGTAAAACTGCAGGCTTTGTCTATATTCTCTTTTCTTCCTCTCTGATGTATTTTTGTTTATAATACATATCACCATTTGATGAACTATCTGGGATTGTCTGCCCCTACCCACAATGCACAAAGCATTCCATAAGGGAAAGGAATTTTTCTTGCTTAATTAATCAATATTATCATGAAAATATATTTTTTTAAAATGGATAGGATGTGATTCTCTAAGTCATTTTAAAATCACAACATCAATAGTGAAAATTAGACTTGTTTGACATGGATAAGGCACAAAAGTCAGGCCTTGAGCTCAAAATTATTGTCCAGAGTAGAAACCTTGTAGAAAGCTTTTGGATAGCTGTTATAAAACACAATAATTGTGAAAAGAATGTTTCGAGAAGCTTCGTACACTAGGGTCCATTTTTCCCAAAACACTTAATTTCATTTCTTTAAACACAATCAGATATTTATCTATGAAAATACATAACAAATTTCAAAGGAATTCTACAACTCAGCAACAAATGACAGCAGAAATTCTGTAGCTCAGTAATGCTAAACAGAAGTTTACACATGCTACACTTCTAAATAAAGCCTGTTTTCCTAAAGAAGTTGCAAATACAAATTTCAAAATTTTTGAAGAGTTTGGGCACTTGTTCTTGTTCCATCTGTTACATTTCTCATCCAGCTCCCTGCTTGTGGCCTGGCAAAGCAGGACAGGATGGCCCAAAGCCTTAGAATCTGCACCCATGTGGGAGACGTGGAAGAAGCTATTAGCTCCTGGCTTTAGATCATCTTAGCTCCAACCATTGCAGTTATTTGAGGCACAAGCTAATGAAAAGATCTGTCTCTCTGTCTCTCCTTCCCTGTATAAATGTGATATGTTTTTTCCAATAAAAATTGAGATCTCTTAAAAACCTGCAGAACGGGGCCTGGCTCAGTAGCATAACACCTAAGGTCCTTGCCTTGCACACACCAGGATCCCATAAGGGTGCCATTTCTAATCCTGGCTACCCTACTTCTCGTGCAGCTCTCCCGTTTGTGGCATGGGAAAGCAGTTGTGGATGGTCCAAAGCCTTGGGACTCGATACACATGTGAGAGACCTGGAGCAGGCTCTGGGCTCCTGGCTTCAGATTGGCGCAGCTTCCCCCACTGCGGCCACTTGGGGAGTGCATCATCTGAGATCTTCCTCTCTGTCTCTCCTCCTCTCTGCATATCTGCTTTTCCAATGAAACTAAAATAAATCTTTTTTAAAAAAAAATGTGGAGAATAACATCAGTTAAACTTGAAACTCCTCAGATTACAAGCCAAATGGAAGAGGCCCTGAAAATAAATGCTTTGAATCAGAAACAATGCAAAGAGTATATAGCAGATGTATTATTTACATGTGATCATAAACAGAAACTGCCTCCACAAATTGTGAAAGGTAAATAAAAGTTAGAAAATTGTCTTTGCTATATTTATTTGAAAGCCAAAGAAAGAGAAATGAGAGAGAAAGAGAGGGAGATTTTCTATCAGTTGATTCACTTCCAAAATGTGTGCAACACCCTGGAATCATCAGAGCCAAGTGTCATAGCTAAACCAGTACTTCCTTCTCTGGCAAAAATCTGATTTCATTAGCAGAACTGGGATTCACATGTAGATACTATGATATTGGAGAAGGTAACCCAGAACTTTTAACCACTACACCAGAAAATGTTCATCCTTAACTATTATGTTCTATTCTTAATAGGTTGGACAGAATTAGGAAAGGAAAAGGAAGAAACACTATCCTTAGGGAGCTTATTAAAATCAATTAAGGAAATCTGATGAAGTAATTGGCATGCTATTGTCTACATTTTGCTTTTATGTAATTACTTTTACACAAATGAACAACCCAGTACATAGGAGCAATTCAGTGCAGATGTGATTCAATCGAAATGAACAATCCAATGCAGATGTGAATTATTTAACATTGAAGTGATAATCACAGAAAAAGATAACAAAATGGGAATTACAATGTTATTCATCACCAAATAAATCTGCAGCCCTGGCACCACTTCAAAAACAGCTGTAAGACTGAACGGCTACATGGGTCCCAGCCACCACAGTGAAAACATCAAAGAGCTGGCTTTGCAATCAGTAGCCACACTTTCACTGCTGCTGCATCACATGCGACAAGTGAGACATCTTTGCCATATTTTACCATTTTCTATTTCTGTCTTCTTGGACAGAATTTCTTCAAATCATTTACAACATCCGTGAACACCACAGAGTTTGTGCCATCCGTTTAGGTAGTTGATTTAGGTATCAGTTCACTATAAAAGCATGACTTTTCACTTGTTCTCCAAAGAAGTAATACAGTACAGAAAAGAGCAAAGAAGGCTAGGAAGTCTGCCTAGTGGTTCTTTGCAAGAGAGAGAATCTTCCTGTGGCATTTATTCCACCATGGAGGAGCCACGCTCCCTGTTAGCAGGAGAATGAACAGGTCCAGTCAAGCCTACCATGCATTCTATTTTTCATAAACTGTGTTCATTGTAAATATTACTGGTGCCCCATTTTCTTTATTGGTAAATCTTGTTTTTTTTTCCTCTAAATGTAATTATAGATTATGTGTCATGAAGAATAAGGTTTTTGTTGTATCATTTTCTATTTTTAAAAAGTAGAAAAAATTCCATATTGAATTCAATGATAATATATAGTCTGTGACATGTTTCTATGTATAACAACTATTACATTGTGAGATAACTGAAGCAGAAACAGTTTTAATTTTATTTCAATATGCATTACACATGCCTCCTGAAGTTAAATACTTCATCAAAAAAGTACCCAGTGCTAAAACATCCTCAAAGTGTACTGATTTTTATTAGTCTATCAAAAGTATAAAAACCCCTGCTGATTGAAAGATTCCTGGATTGTATATAGGGAGCATAGAGGTAACCAAGTAACCAATTAATAACCTTGATTTCATATTTGTGATACCTTAAAGAGAGAATTCTGTCATATCCTAACAGACTTTGACATACAGAATAGTGAATAGATAATGTGTTTTGTTTTCTACTGCGAAGAGTGAGGTAATTTGTTACACTGCAATAGCAAACCAATCTACCAAAAAATAAGCAGTAGTACATAATTCTCTATTGCCTAAGGATCAATACCATTGGTCCTATGAAACATGGGTTGGGAAGAGTTCCAATTTCTTTCCTTTCTTTAGCACATAACCTATGTGTGCACACATATACCAGGCACTGCATCACAGTAAAAGGCACTAGTAGCAGGAAAGGAATTTAGATGCTATTCTTAAAGACAGTTCACACTTGCTACAAAATTGAATAATAGATTTATAAATATATACATATGTATGTAGTACATATAACAATGCAATAACTAACTACTAGACTTATAAATGAAATATGTTAAATGAAAAACCTGCAATTATGTAATGTTTCAAATAATCGTCCCATTATCATTGATCTTAAATGGTCATATAAAGCTAGGGACATTTTAAACCTTTTGGTGCCCCATAGGTAAGTAAAATGGATAAACAAAATATCAACTAAAATTATTTTGGAGGAAAAATTTTATCTACTGTCAGCACAATTATTTCATGATATTTATCATTTGCTCAATCCTAGGAGGTTTTCACATAAATAAAATTAATTTCTAGAGGATTCCCTTCCCAGCATTTCCACTGTGAAAATATTACGGTATAATATTATAAAGGTACTCATATAACAGTCATTAGCAGATTTAAAGATGAAAAGTTAAGATCTAGTAAAGTTAGAAAACTTGTCAAGACCACATCCAATGCCAAAATTATTTATAAATGTGTAGTTAACCTTTAAGGACAGAGCAGGGCATCAGATTCAGTGGTCAAGACATAGTTTGATGAATATACTCACCAAACATTTTGATGTGTCAGGTCTTATTTTAGAACCAGAATGAGGTACTACAATTGGTTGGAAATATTATTTCATAATCACAAGAATTTTGAGTATTTTGGGATTATTATGTAAACTACAACATACTTCATGTTTTAGTATGATTTTCAAGTGAATTGGGTAGTGGCATTTATGTGGAACTTGTTTGCCTTATAAATGATTGAGCGTTTTGTTATCTTAAATGTACATTTTTCTCAGATATTGATCTAGGGCAGAGCCCATGTACTCTTTAACATGTACTTCCCAATATCATTCTGAATGCGTTATGTCATATTACTGTGGACTTTGAGTATATCACTGTAATTGTAGCAAAAAGCATTGGATTCAGGACCCTGAGCGGTGGCCTAGCAGCTAAAGTCCTCGCCTTGAACGTATCCAGATCAACGTGTCCAGGTGCTGGTTCTAATCCCAACAGCTCCACCTCCCATCCAACTCCCTGCTTGTAGCCTGGGAAAGCAGTTGAGGACAGCCCAAAGCCTTGGGACCCTGCACCCACGTGGGAAACCTGGAAGAGCTCCTGGCTCCTGAGTTTGGACTGACGCAGCATCAGTCATTGCAGTCACCTTGGGAGTGAATCATCGCTCGGAAGAACTTCTTCTCTGTCTCTCCTCCTCTCTATATATCTGACTTTGCAATAAAAATAAAATAAATCTTTAAGAAATCAGATTCATAACTGTTGGAGCTAGAGCATATTCTGGAAATTAACTCAATTTTTCTGGTATACACATCATTCTCAACAAAACACACTAATATCTCAATAACATTTCATAATCATTCACTGAATGGTCATGTCTCTCTATATTTCACCAATGTTCCAATTAAACTGTCACCCTATTATGGGTTTTGGATCAGCTCAGCCAAGGCCACTGCAGCCATTTGGGGAGTGAATCGGTGGATAGAAGATTTGCCTGTATCTCCTTCTCCCTGTAAATATGCTTTTCCAATAAAAATAAATATATTAAAGAGAAAAAGACTCCTACAGAGCTTTATTTGTCCTCAAGAGGAAGAAGGCTTAAATATTAGATAGTACAGAGCTTTGAAAAGCTCAAAGTTCAAAACTTTAAGCTCATTAACAAGTACCAGTATATGTAATAAAATGTGAAATATTGCAAGAAAGATGTTTGAACTAACTGCTATAAACATTCAGAAGTTTAAGATTCATGAGTAAGTTAAAATATCTTCTAGGATAAGGGCATTTTAGCTTGACCTTGAAAAAGAGTTAAAAAGATACAAATAACTGAAAAGGACAAGCTGAGGAAGTTAAGACCCAGCAGATGCAAAGGATGGTTGTGAACAGGTAGGGAATTATTTCATTTTGTTAAAGTTTCTAGGGTTCCAGAACACTTATAGAGTATGGTAAGGGTGACTGAGTAGGTTGTATGCAGAAAAAAGATAATAAAATTTACTTGAATTTCAGATAACTGGAGATAAATTACACAAATCTTTAAACAATAAGAATTCATTGGTGTGTATCTTTAGTGATAAAGAATGCTGGAAATTATGAAGGACTGGAATAATGAGATAATATCCTGGAGAGTCACTAAAGATTAAGAAAAGAAAAAAAGCTTGCAAGTTGTGTCTCTGTGACTGCTCTGAAGTGTATGTGTGTTCCTAGGAGATTATATATAGGGGTGAATGGAAAAATTAGAATGACATATAATTCTCCCTTATTAAATAATGCAAAGGAAACCATAGCTGTTACAGAAAAAAAAAAATTACTCTTATTACCATTAATAGGGCTGGTAGAAATTTTGTCATTGTGAGCATAAAATTAATTTTCCAGCTCAAGGATTCCTTAGTTTATATATTATTCACACTTTACTGAGGTAGAAAAGTAAATAAATTTACCACACTGTGATGTGTATCACAAACAAATAAAAGAAGCAAAAAAGTGCTTCTAGTTAAAACATTTGGAACTCATTCCATTTTTGTGTAGTATTTAAACTCAAAACTTTGCAAACTCAAGTAAAGCATATAATCTTTAAGGCATTATTAAAAAAAAACTTAGACTGGAGGTGTACAGAGATTGCTATTTAGTTGTTTCAAGTATTGCACTGATAACACTATTCCATAAAGGTCACTGGCATCCATGAAGTGGTGCACAATCATGGGGAAACAGTTATGTTAGCTTTGCAATCACATGTGCCTGTGAAAATGTGAATTGAACTGACTAGTTTAGATTGCAAATAACATACTCACAATACTCACAATTGTTCAAGAGAAAATACAAAATTGGTTTCATACCAGAATAGCAGAATATCATATAAAGGAACCATATGCATGTATACAAATGTTGGAATTCATACATTCACACATGAATTTATTTTAATTATGACATTCTGGTGGAATGTACACACAAATATTTAGTTAAAATGCTTAGGAAAATTTACAACATAGGTATCACAGAAATGGAAACTGCAGTTTCAAGAGTTAATCTGTCATGTTTCACTTCAGAAAATTTAAGTTGTTCCTTTCATGCACATCGATGCTTACTACTTTGCTTGTCGCTAGATCTAGACCAATGAGGAATGAAAATGAAGCAACGTTGAAAACTGAGACTTACCACAAACCCTATTTTGAATATAACTTTAAAAAAATGTTTAGAGCAAAATTCAACATTTAACTAAACTTTAATGTAGTACCCATTTCTAGGTTAGTTGCAAAACTATGATAATCACCCTCAAAAACAGAAACAGTACTAAGTATGTTAATTACCAGATTGGAATTATATAATTTAGCGCTAGAAATTAGAATACGGTAACATCATTTAAGTGTAACTTTCATCCCTTCACCTGGAGAAAATTTTAAGAAAATTCATTCATAGTGTGGATAATGAATCAAAAACCAGATTTGTTTTTGTTTTTGCTTTTGTTTCCTGTGCTGCAATATCCTCTTTCTGAACAACCTGACCACATTCTTTACAGATATATTCTACATTTTTACAGGAGAGATCTCACAATTGAGACCCTCTAGGCAGAAATGGATCATTAAACTAATTGTGAGAAATGGATGCAAAAGTAAAATGAACAATCTTTGAAAACCACAATTCAAAGTTTGATAGAGAAAAACAAAAAGTGTGTTTCTGGCTAAAACATACTTACTTCTTGGCACATTCACTTTTTTTCCAAGGTCAAGAGAAGGCTGTTCAGGCTTCAGGAAAACACAGCACTCTTGAATGAATTTTTTTATACACATTTTGATTTATTCAACTGTCACAGTGCTGTTTTCACCAGAATATTGTGAAATGTTAGTATTCCTTAACAGCAGTACAAATGGTAACGGCAGTTTCTGTATTTGAAATAATTCTGGCTGAGTATATCCATAAAATCATACAGACAACCCCTAACCACCAACCATTTTCTGTATGGTCAATGTTGGAAAACAGGGGCATGCATCATACAATATTACAACCAAGGCAAATAATTAATTATTTTCCAAACATTTAATAGCTGTATAACTTATATATAATGAATATTTAACAATAACTAAACATTGTTGGCACACTGTGAAGATTTTCTCAGGCTGAATTAATCAACCCCACACCTATAGTTTGCACAGTAGTACTGAATACTAGAAAGATGCATATAACTTTTTTAAAAAAAGAAAATACAGTAAGCTACATATAATATTGAATTTCAGCTCCTCTGAAAGAATAGCAAGAAGAAGATAAACCCATTTGGTTACACACTTTGTATGAAATTCCATTTTTGCCTAATGCCAACAGAGATACTTGAAGTAATAAGGTAAATATCATGAAATTAGTTATTAAGCCGCACATGTAAGTTTCCAACATAAAGCTATCTGGGGTCAAAATCCATATGTGCTTCTATTTTCCCAGCATTTCTGAAGGCATGCTCTGGAGGAAGCAGAAACAAGAACACACAGGAGCTGAAAGCTGGAGTGAAGACGACACCTTATGGACTATTTTACGACAAAATTGTGTGCAATGGTTGAGGTGAACAGAAAGAGATGGGGGAGAGTAGGTAGAAACACCCTATGCCTGTAAAACCATATAACAGAAAAATAAGAATAGCAATTCTTAATAAGAGCAACAGCTCAAGAACTACTAAGGAAAAGGAATTTGAACAACCTTCCTAAGCAGAGGAGTTTTAGAGGCATATTGCAGCATATCAAATGTTCTCAGTTACCAATAGTGAGATCCTATTTGTGATATTTCCCAAGATCATCTGACATCAGGAATCATAGTTCAAGGCAGATAATCTGGAATGTGTCTTGGACAACACTGGGCTGTACTTTGCTATTTTTACCACCAAGTACAGGAAATATTCAAATGGGCTGTAAAGGGATCTAATTTGTCTAAAGTAGAGAAAAAAAAGAGGATAATTTTATGTAAGAGATTGTCTTGAGCAAGATCTGAAAAATATGTAGTGCATAAATGAGAAAAATTTAAGAACGTTTTATGAAGGTAAACAAAGCTAGGGCAGTAGCAATAAAACATGATACTTTGTGAAGTGCTAATCATCCAAGTATTTTTTAAACATCACAAGCAGATTTGGCCTCATACAGCCAATTTTTAAGCTGATATCTAATCCTTGCTCATGCTTAAAGTTCAGGGTGTGAGAGAGACAAAAAGAATAAGACATGATTGCCTTGGAAGAAGCAACCAGAATATAACTCTAAAAGGTTTGACCACAGAGGGAAACAGAATTGTTGCTCATTATAATCTCTTTACAAAATCCACCTGGCACTGTCTACCCTCCATCAGGCTGAGAATGGCTCTAGAGCATATGCTTCAGAATTTGATGTAATAGGCCCATCCACATTGTATAAGGCAGGTTGATCCTTCTCCTCCTGTCTCCACATGCAACTTCCAGCAGTGCTGCTCCATTTTGGATGAAATAGTGTTAAGAAGCCCTGCTCCTCATGCAGAGCTCCTATATTTTCCTTCCTTTGCAGACAGTGTCCAACAGAGACATAAAGCAAAGATATTCTAATGGTATAGACATAAGAAAAAAATAAAGAAAATGTCTTTTACAGGAAAGTAGGATTTGATTTGTAATGTTAGTGATTTTGGCAAAAAAAAAAAATAGTCATTAGTAAAGTTTTCCACATTCAAGAGCCCTTTGTACTCCTTGTGAGATTTTACTGGGCCACTGGTGAACTAAGAGCTTTTCTGATTTGCCACTAGAGTAGGAAAACTGCCACTAGAGTAAGAATATTAGAATCAATTCAGAATCAGTAATTGGCCTTTGTTTCAAAATATGACACTATAATTACTTACATGCAGAGATTTATTTACATTGTTTTATGCACCGCTCAATATTATTAATGGAATTTTCTCTGAATAATGATGAATTTGACTCATATTTTACTTTAATTATAAAATCAACAAAATAGTAAAAATTATAAGAATATCATATGAAATGTGAATGTATTTGACAGGGTTAGATATAAAATTTGCAACCACTAACAAGCATATCAATAGCTTGTAGTGTGATATTTAGACAATAGTCATACCCATTAATATATTTTAAAGCATTTATAAGTAAATGTTTTATACTATATGCCTATTAAATATATTTGTGTAAGATTTACCAACTGCTTATACATAATGATTACATTAAAAGAAAGGAGAATAACTTACACTTAGGTTATGGAAATGGACATAAATAAAGAAATGGGCAAATGTTCTTACAAAAGCTCAAAAGGAAAGTTACCATACACACCTTTACTCCTAAATAAAAGAAGGACTCCAACTTTCAAAGACGTGAGTTTACGTGAACAGCATGACACTATTTTTTTTTCCTCTACCTGTACCCACATGCCATGATACACTCAAATAGCAGAAAATCAATCCTGTAGCTGTTAATTAAGGACTATACTATCATGATCATTCTGAGAAAAAAGCAGGGTGGGGGTGGAGAGGGATGAAGGATAGACGGAGGCAAAACACACATACCTAAAAACTGTGGAAAAAGTAATAGTAAAGAAATATATATATCACAGTGAAGACTAGTAAACAGCTAATGCTAAAATAAATATGGAAAGCAATTCCAGGCAAAATAGTACTAGAGTTTTGACTTGGCTCTTGAGACAATGACACTTAATATCAGTCCCTGTCTTATCTTTTGTTGCCCTCTGCCAAACACTAATATCAGTTGATCTGAGCAGTAGCCATATGCATGTTTCAATATAAATCACCACAAATATTTACTATATGAATTCTTCATGCTAAGTCCAGTGCTTGACATTGGGAATTCAAAGACCTCATGACAAAGAAATCAGAGTGGTTCAGAGAATTAAAATAATAATAGTAATGTAAAAAGGAGAGTCCAATGCTACCCCTGACATATTAAAATAAAAGAAAAATAAAGGTACATGCTCAAGCTCCCTGGCAATAAGGGAAATCCAAATTAAAACATCAATGAGGTACCACCTGACACCAGTAAGATTGGCCCACATACAGGGAAACACCAACAACACTTGCTGGCAAGGATGTGAGGAAAAGGGAACCCTACTCCATTGCTGGTGGGGCTGCAGGCTGGTATAACCTCTGTGGAAATAAGTATGGAGAACACTCAAACAACTCAAAATCTGCATACCATATGATCCAGCAATAGCACACCTAGGAATATATCCTAAATATCTGTTACACAAGAAACCAACATGCACCTCTATAGCAGCACAATCAGTAATTGCAAAAACATGGAAGCAACCGAAATGCCCATCAGCAGAAGACTGGATAAGAAAGCTATGGTTCATCTACTCCATGGAATACTACTCTATTAAAAAAACAAAACAAACAAAAAAAAAAAACAAAATGCAGTTCTTTGTGACCAAATGGGCCCAACTGGAAACCATAATGCTAAGGGAAATGAGCCAATCCCAAAAGGTTAGATACCACATGTTTGCCTTAATTTAATCTGTAATTTTTTTTCTTCTTTTTGAACCTGTAATTAATACTGTCTCAACCCATGTGTTTTGAAAAATTGTAAAACCTACTATACATTCAAAACCTTGTGCTTCACCCCTAATATAACTGTTATGCACCTCAATTGTTGAAATGTCAATGTAGAAGTCACAGGATGTGGTTAAGAACTTGCATTATTTTTAATAGATTGTTTACTCAACATTACATCAATTAATACCATAACATTGTATATTGTTGCTGATGTTATGTTGGGGCTTTCGATTGATTGGGTTTTTGCTCTGTTGGCTCTACCTTCAGACCAGAGAAGGTCTCCCCAAAAAGCCATTGAACTTATCTGGACAATAAGATGCTGGACTCTATGCTTGGTATACGCTTGCAATGAAGGAATCTCAACTGAACTTGAACTGTGGTCACGCAACAAGGTGGCGGAATCCACCATGGGGGGAAGGTTATGGGAGGGGTGGTGGGAATCCCAGTACCTATAAAACTGTGTCACATAATACAATGTTATTAAAAATAAATTAATTTAAAAAATAAAGGTACATTAGAGAGATTACTAGTGAGAGGAAGTAAGCTTGCTGGGATCATGAAAAATCAAGGTTCCTAAAGGAAATAATTGAGGGACTGTAGAACGAATTACATTTGAAAGAATTACATTTGAAAGAATGACACGTAAAATCTATTATAGGTAAAGCAAATGCATTAATCTTTATGAAAAGGCACTACTTGGCCTTTATAGATGGAAAAAAAAAAAACAGTGTAAATTCTCATAATCAAGGAAACTCAAGTAAGGAATGTGCTCTTTCAAAAACATGAGAAGTTGGATGGTATTTAAGTTGCTTCATATAATGATGACAAAAACAAAACACATCCTTTCATTCAAATTGTTATGATGTCAGTCTGTGCCATCATGACTCTTCCAGGGACACATTTAGCATCTTCTTGTAGACCTATCCTTTTCTCACACCTGAAAATCCCCTTCCAAGTATATTCCTTGGGATTCCACAAAAAAGATAGGAATTAGAAAATGGTGTCTACATACTCCTTCCTACTCATCTCACAGGAAACAATTGCACTTAATACCAAGCTTTTAAAAGGGGACTGCTCAAATACAGGAAACAATACATTATTTGAAAGTAAAATGAAGCAAGTCTAGGTTCAGATTTTAGGTTTGTTGGCAAAGTTGAAGTGGCAAATATAGGCTGCACAAAGAAAATTTAAAAAGATTCTTGTCCTTTAACCCTATGATAAAGAATTGGACCAGGATTCAGATCAAGTTAGCATTAAATTGTCTCTTAACCAGAAAAATCTCAGAACCACATTGTTTCACTGCTGATATCTAATAAACTTATAAGAAGCAACTTATACCAATTCCTCTCAAACTATACCAAACAATCAAAAGGGAACAAATACTTTCAAAGTCATTGTATAATGTGTGCTTTACCTTAATTCCAAAATCAGATCGGGATACAACAACAATAATAACAATACAATAGACCAAAATCCATGATGTACTTATATGTAGATTTTATCAGCAAAGTACCAGAGAATCTAATTCCATAAAGCAGAAAAAGAGGAAATACCCCAAGCAAGCTGGGGGTTATATCAGTGATGCAGGGATATTTCAATGTATAGAATCATTAAATGTGACATAGTTCATGAACATAATGATGGATTAAAAATCACAATTTTCTGAATATTTAGATAATAGGAAACTATTTGACAAAATAACACTTTTTTTCTGACAAGAAACCTAAACAAATTACATTCTGGAGGCAGTATGACAAGCCATAGTCAATGTGGTATTGAACAGAAAACAGCTGCAAGTATTTCTTTAAGACGTTCAATTACACAGGATGTCCACTCCCACCATCTTCACAAATTCTATAAGTTCTTACTAGAATCATTAGGCAAGGGAAGTAAAAAGTAAAAGGTGCATAAATGAGAAAGGAGGAAGTCAAATTTTCCCTGTTTGCAGATGCCATGATTCTATATACAGAGGAAGCTAAACACTCCACAGAGAACGTTAAAAGTGATGAGAATTCAGCAAAGTTACAGAATACAAAATCAACACATGAAAATCAGTAGTATTTTTATACTCCCAAAATAGTCTTGCTGAGAAGGAATTTATAAGGAAAATTCCACTCACAATAGCTACCAAAAATTAAATACCTTGGGATAAATTTAATCAAGAATGTGAACAATCTCTAAATGACGATCACAAAACACCAAGAGAAGAGATATAAACAGGCACACAAAAATGGAAAGATCTGCCACATTCATTGTTTGGAAGAATTAGTATTATGAAAATGTCCAAAGCCAAAGCAATTTAAACAGTCAATGCAATCTGCACCAAAATGTCTCTAATATTCTTCAGTTAGGATAAAATAGTCCTGGGCTTATCATTGTGGTAACGTGAATTAAACCACCATTGACACTGGTATTCCATATGGATACCAGTTCAATTCCCAGCTGCTCCAATTCCAATCCAGCTCACTAGCAATGTACCTGGGAAGGCAGTAAAATTATTCCAGACACTTGGATTCTTGTCATGCAATTGAGAGACTCAGAAGAGCAGTGTATTCCAGTCCCAGTAGTCATTGTGCCCACATAATGAGTGAACACTGAGATTGAGGATTTTGCTCATTTATCTCCCTCTTCTCTGTAACTCTACCTTTAGAATGAGTGTATAAGTAAGACCTGTAGGAACTGAAGCAAGCTTTAGAAATAAAAGGAATGCTACAAACTTCACAATATCGTATTTCAAACATTACCAGGATGATTTTAATCAAAATAGAATAATATTGCAATAAAAATAGACAGTGGCATGAAGGGAAGAACAAAGAAACCCAAAGATGCCAACCTTACCACCTATAGAATAATCCACTGAAAATGTATAATGTATATAAATATAGGACCTGAAATTTTGAAACCATTGGAAGAAAACCTTGTGGGAACACTTCAAATTCTCGCAATACACAATGATTCTTTGGGTAACACTACAAAAGCATGGAGAATCAAACCAAAATTTGACAAAAAAGGATTCTACTAAACTGCAAAGACAGTCACCCAAGCAATGAATGCAGTAAAGAAAACAGCCAAAAGGTTGGGAGAAATCAAATTTCAAACTATAAACACACACACACACACACACACACACACACACACACACACACACACACACGTCTGAAGTATATAGATACATTCATAAATATACATGTATCAAAACATTTATAATTCATATTGAAATATGAATGTTTATAAGAGATTTAAGAAATAAAACAACAAAATGAACAATCCAGTTAAGAAATGGGTAAGACATAATCTGGTTGTTATGTCCAAAAAAGAAATGCAATGTTCAAATAAAGATTTTAAAACAATGTTGAATATCAATAATCTTAGGGAAAGTTTAAATAATGACCACAATAAGGTGTCATCTAACTCAAGTTAGAATGTCTATTATGCAAAACTCCAAGTATTTGTTATAATACTGGGAAGCATATAAAAATGGGAACCCTAACACACTGTTGGTGGAAGCATGTAGATTTCTCAATAGATTAAATATAAACCCACCATAGGACTCCATTTAACCACTTTTTGCGATATATCCAAAAACTATAACATCAGCACATGAAAATGATACCTACATGCCTGTATTTCTTGCAGATAATTCCACAATGAGTAGTTATTAATGATCAGCTTAAATGTGCAACAATGTATGAACAAAGAAATGAAAGGAATATAGCTCAGTTATAAAAAGCTTGCATGTTCAATTCATATGTATGTATTTATGATGCGTGGATGCTATACTACTTCATATATAGACATGAATAAATGCTCGTCCTTGAAATATACTTGTTAAAAAATAATCCTTTTCCCTCAGTTTTTCATTTGTTTCTTAACTGCCAGCTTGCATCCAATGATTAGAATATATAAGCGAAACAAATAAATTAACAGAAAGAATGTGGCAATGCATGTTCTGGCCTTACTGGCACTAAAGAACACCTGATTTCTTACTGTAGCCCCTGTTGGATTAGCCCAAGCAGCAAGCAAGTGGTGACTCAAGCCCATAGTTAGGAGTGGCAAAGCCAGCCAAGAGCTCAGTGAGTGATCTGAGAACAGGGTCCTCTACTGCTTGAGACTGGCCAAGATCCACAAAACTGTAAGGCAACAAGCGTATGCTATTTCAATTCACTAAGGTTGTGGCAATCTCTATAACAATAGCAGATAGTCATCCAATTAAATTTTCTTTCATTTCAAACCACATGATTTTTAATTTAGTGAAATGTGATTTTGAAATATTGATGCTCAAATGTATTTGCATATATTTCACTTAATCAAAAATATAATTTATATTTAACCTATATTTGTCTCATTTATGCATTTTAAATCACATTGTTTACTTTTTAAAATTATAAGCACCAGAATAGCACTAGAAAACTAGAGAGTAGAAAACATGCAATTAATCCCATGCAGTCATATTGCACCTGTAACTAATTTATGTTTCAGTGTTCCCTCATCATCTTTTTTAAACTTACACAACATTTTGTTTATGTTACCGGGAAGTAATTAGATCAATGGTAAAAAATAAGTTGCATGTCCTATTTGTTTTCTGAAAAACTAACACAATTATGGTTTTCATAGGACAATCTTACTACCAATTACTAACATTTTGCATGGATTAGTGTTTGACATGAGTCTAAGTGTGAGATGATACCATATTTAGGGAGCAACTAGTTAATTTTACATAAGTTTATATAACTTCTGCAAGAACACATCAGATTATTGATCAGAAACAGGAATATACTATTCATGGCACAACAAACAGCATGACCTTCATGATACCATTCGTTACTCCTGCTCCAAACCCTCATGTGGACTAGTATAACTGACTGTAATACACTGTAAACATATTAAATTTGTGATTACAAAGGGTCTCTAAATTATTAACCCTCAATTATAAACTGCAGTTTTAGAAAACCCGTAAAACCTTTACTGAAAAAGGAAGTATCTCTAACATTGTATAATATATGAGACAGCCAAGCAATCTTTCCGCAATGGAGATGACACTGCGCCAACATACACACACACACTCACACACACCCTCTCTACTCAGAAGCAATTCAGAAACAAGAGATATCTAAAGAGAAATGTCTCACAATTCCTATTGCTCATTTACACAGTATCTTAATTTTTGGCAATTTCCCTATGAGCATATTAAGCCTTTACTTTTGAGAGGGAATAAAGTAATGGTTATAAGGAAAAGGATATAAAAATGAGCATCAGAATTTAAAAAATACTTTATAAAATGGCCAGTTTACTTTTATTGTTGGAATCTGATGGATTTCAAACAAGTCCTATTTTTTGGTGGCTGTATGTCAGGCTCTTTGCTGCCCTCCCTCCTTTTTCTCTTCCTTTCTCTCTTGACTTCAAATTTATTAATGGTTCATAACTGAGTATCCCTCACTAGCTGTTTTCCATGAACATCCTAATTCAAGTAAGATTCAGATTTTCTTCAATGACTATGGCCACAATGAGAGGAGGCAATTTACTCTACAAAGTGAGTTAATGAAGAGGATTTGTCCTTCCAATCCAGGAATTCTCTTTTATACATCCCTAAGGACTCCCTGCTAAAGAACACGGAGTGCAGTGTGGCAGCCTCCAGCAACCAAGGGAAAAAGGAAAAAGGTGAAACACAAACTTTTATGTGAAAAAAAATAAATTCAAATAATGAAAAAGCTTCACAGAAAGGAGTAGCATCTGTGGTCCAATATGCAACATCACACCCCTGAAATCTGAAGATAACTTCAGGCTCAATATGGCTTGGAAGACAAAACTGAGAAGAGAAGAAATGTGGAAAGCTGCCTTTACTTCTAAAACACGACAGATTAGAAGATAAGAAGCCTCTAGAACTTGCCAAAATGTAATTAAGTAAATTTCATCCCAATATTTTAGGAAGTTTTTTCTCTAGATTTCTTCAATGACAAACTCCTAGAAGATATGAGGTATGCCAGCTGCCTTCACTTTTCTCACCATCTCTTCCCTCCATTCTTTTCGCAATCTGGAGTCATCCTTCACACTACTGAAATGGATTTTCACTGTCTCAAAGAAACTGAAGCTATCTTTTCTATCTTCTGTGCTGCCTGAAATCACTGTCTTCAACTTTAAAATAATCCATTTCACCCTAATATGTTCTGCGCTGAGTATGTTTACTATTACTGCTATGTTCACTAATACAGCTGTGCTGATATAGCACTTGGCATTTTAGGCAAGATTATATAGCTGTTTAAAAGATTTATGTGTGGGGGCCCGGAGCGGTGGCGCAGTGGTTAAGGTCCTTGCCTTGCACGCCCGGGATCCCATATGGGCGCTGGTTCTATCCCGGCAGCCCCGCTTCCCTTCCAGCTCCCTGCCTGTGGCCCGCGAAAGCAATCGAGGACGGCCCAAAGCTTGGGAACCTGCACCCGCGTGGGAGACCCAGAAGAGGCTCCTGGCTTCGGATCGGCCTAGCATTGGCCATTGTGCTCACTTGGGGAGTGAATCATTGGACGGAAGATCTTCCTCTCTGTCTCTCCTCTCTATATATCTGCCTTTCCAATAAAAAATAATAAAAATAAATCTTTAAAAAAAAAAAATGATTTATGTGTGGGCCCAGCATGGCAGCCTAGTGGCTAAAGTCCTCACCTTGTATCTGCTGGGATCCCATATAGGTACCGGTTCATATCCTGGCCGTTACACTTCCCCTTCAGCTCATTGCTTGTAGCCTATGAAAGCAGTAGAGGATAGTCCAAAGCCTTGGGACCCTGCATCTGTACAGGAGACCTGGAAGAAGTTCCTGGCTTTGGATCAGCTCAGCTCCAGTCATTGCGGCCACTTGGGGAGTGAACAAGTGAATAGAAGATCTTTCCCTCCGTCTTTCCTTCTTTCCGTGAATTTGCATTTCCAATTAAAAAAAAAAACAAGTCTTTAAAAATGTTTCCTTGCTTTTATTGGAAAGACAGATTTTAGATAGAGAGAAGGAGAACCGCAGAGATCTTCCACTTACTGATTCACTCTCCAAATGGCAGCAACAGCCAGAGGGGAGCAGATCCAAAGCCAGAAGCCATGGAATCCTTCGATGTCTCCAATGAGGATACAAGGTTCCCTAGGATTTGACTCATCCTTTGCCACTTTTCCAGGCTGTAAGGACATAATTAGCCTGGAAATGCGAAGCTGGGATAAGAAACGGTTCCCACAGGGGATAAAAGTGCTAAGAAGTGGAAGATTAGCCTGCATAGCTACCATACAGGCCCCATATTTTTTTTTCTTCAGATTTATTTCATTTGTTTGAAACATAGTTCCAGTGAATAGGGAGGGAAATATGCAGGGAGATCTCCCTTTCAAGATTCATTCCTATAATGTCTGCAATGACTTGGACCAGGCCAAAGTCAGGAGCCAGGGGCTGGAAGTTTCACCATGATCTCTCACATGGAGCCAAGGCACCAAGGACTTGGAACTTACTCTTATGCTTTCCTAGTTTCATTACAGGAAGCTTGATCAGATAAGATCTGGAGACTCTGGGACACAGCATGTTGTCCATATGAACCACTGACATTGCCGGTAACAATAAGTCAATTAGATCACAACACCATTCCAGTATAATCTTTCATTTTATGTCCTTACTTAGCATGCACTCTCTCAAAGTGCTTTCCATTTGATAAGAATATTGAAGAATATTTTGAAGGAAGGCAGGACATGAAAATTAGAAAAGAGATGTCAAAATTATCCATGTTTCAGATGACAAGATGCAACACACAAAAAAATCTGAAGACTTCACTAAAAACTACTAGAAATATATAAACCAATTTAGCAAAAATCAAGGTTTTAAAGTAAACTTATTAAAACAGTAGGTTTTGTTGTATCTTAATGAAGAACTTACAGAAAGAGATTTCAAATAGAAATCCCATTCATATGGCAACAACAAAAAAATAACTTACAAATAAACTTAGCCAAAGAAGTTAAGGATTCCCACAATGAAAACTATCAAGCACAACATAAATCACTGGAAATATTAAAAATGGTAAGAATTTCCTTTGTTATATGTCAGAGGAATCAATATCACTAAAATGCCTATGCCACCTAATGATATCTACAGGTTCAATATAATTCCCAACAAAATATCAATGCCATTCTTTATGGAATTAAAAAAAATCAAGCATAAATTTGATCCAGAATCTCAGAACAAGAATAATCAAAAGAGATTTTGTAAAAAAAATCGGAAGCTGAAAATATCACATTACTTGACTTGAAAGCCTACCATAAAGTTATACTAGTTAAATAAGCACCATATTGGCACATGAATTGATATTTAGATCAACGGAAGACAAGAGAGCCCAGAAATTAATCCACATGCATACGAGCAGTTGAGTTTTCGTCAAAGTACTCAGACAATACAGAAGAATAACGATAATCTTTTTGACACACAGCACTGGAGAAACTGGAAGAATGTATGCAGAAGCATGAAACTAGAACCGTACTTTTCACTATACACAAAATCTAACTAAGAATGAATCAGAAAGTTAAGACCTGAAACTATGAAGTTACTAGAAGAAAACATTAGGGAAACTTTGTAAACCACTAACAAAGGGGATAATTTCTTAGATAATACCGTCACAGTGCTGGCAACAAAAGCAAAGCAAAACAAAACACAAATGGAACTATATCAAACTCAGAATCTTTTGCGTAGCAAAAGAATTTATGTATAGAGCAAAGGGTTATCCAGCAGATTGGGAAAAAAAATGTTTGTAAACCACAAATATTAATCAGACAAATTATTAAAATCTTCAGTTTATCTGCAACTTTAAAAACTCAACAATAGCAAAAACTAATCCAGTTGAGAACTGGCCAAGGGACTTCAATGAACAGTTCTCCAAAGAGGAAATACAAATTGACAACAAACAAATAAAAAAATGCTGAACACCAGTAGCCATCAGGAAAATGCAAATCAAAAACACAATGACCTCTCACCTCATCACTGTTGGAAGGTTAAAATCCCAAACAGAGTAACAAATGTGGCTAAGAATGTAAAGAAAGGAGAACACTTACCCTGCTGAAGGGAATGTAAGTTGGTATATTCACTGTGGAAACAAACCAAAACCAAACAGTAATGAATTTGCCTTACAATCCAGCAATCCCACTATTATGTATTTACCCAAAGGTCTTGAACATAATAAAACAAGGAAAAAACTGCACTGCAATGTTTATATCAGCACTGATTGCAGTGGATAAAATTTAGAATTCATGAATGGATAATGAAAATGTAGCATATATGCCATAATAAAATAATATTAATCTATAAAAATAGTGAATGTCTACCAGTAAAGCAAAATGGATTCAACTGGAAGAGGTCATGTTAAGTAAACTCTGCCAGATCCTGATAGAAAAATGGCATATATATTTCCCCTTGTGTGAAATAAAATGTAGAAAAAAAAAAAGAAAAAAATTGCTATGTATGTGCTGCAAATTGAATTTTGTAAAACATTTTATACCATTGTCAAATCGAGGGTGAATTATATTAACACACTTATAGCTTTAATAAGCTTTGATTACTTTATAATTTACTGTACATGGGTGAAATGGTCATTATTCCATTTAATTTTTTTTTTTTTGGCATTTGCCTGTATTACCACTAAACTGAGAGGTTCTTTTGATTTTTAGTTGTTAGATTTCTTATTTGATGATGTGTTTAGCCTTTCACAATAATGTGAATTTAAAATATTTCTTTCTAGAAACCAACACAAAAGAGAGAGAGAAAGAAGGAATGTTGGAGTGATGCAGGAAGGGAATATGATTATACTCTTAGAATTCCATCCACTTAAAAATTAAATAAATACAAAATCCCTAACAACAATACAAACAAAATGTCTGCTCCTGGTATATCTTATTCAAGAAGCTAAACAATCTTTTGACAGATTCTACAATCAGAAAAAGAAAAAAAAATAATAATTCATAACAACTTATGTTTCATATAAATGAGTAGTATTGTGATATGCTTTATTCAAATTGTCAGACACAGCTGCATTCTAGAAATATATTTATATCCCTTATATGCATTCATATATTTATAAATTCCCTTATTTTTGTTAAATCCAGAAGTACTGAAGACTAGCTTGGAGAGAGGAGAGCTTTTTAGTCCAGGCTAAGGGCTTTATTAACCAGGGGAGAGTCTGACAGACTGCCTCCTAGTGGGAGACAAGCAGGGATCACTTTCATGTGGCAGGGTGACTTGGTGTTGGAAATGATCAGCCAAGGTATACAGCACTGGACTCTTCTATATCCTACCCACGGGTGTTGGGAGAGGCAGTAGCTCCTTGATTTGTGCATGTGTGTGACATATTAGGCGGAGTACTCATCATCGTGGGTATTGACATTTTGCACAGAGTAGCGTGTTTGCATTTTTAGTCAGCATTTTTTGGCATTCCAAATACTGGGAGTGGGAGCATGGCCTTGACTTCAACAGGGTGATAGAGTCACTTCTGTTCTGCCCAACTTAACAATTTTTAGTCTGATAAAAGGAGAGAATTTGAAGGAAGAAGTATGTACTCTTACCCTTACTTTCTCTTTTTCCTCCCCAAAGAAAGTAACAAATCTCAATGGTAACTTTAAAGAAAGAAAGAAATCAGCGGGTCTAATCCCATCAGCACCTCTCTGTTACCATTGCTATTTTAATTGAATAAATCTTACCACAACCATGTGCGAGTTAACCAGTTGCAAAGTTATTGGAGCCTGCTCAATGTAGTAAAGACAGGGGATAAGACGAGGTGTCCAGTTGTGCATGAAATTGATATGTAAGTCTGTGTAACTCACAGGTAAAAAAAAATAATCCTCTTTTGCTTGTCTGCCTGTGCAATGTCCCATGCTCTCAAATCCAAATTTTTTTTCTTAGCAATAAAGCTACAATATAGCCATCATTTGCAGATGCTTCCTGGTTCCTCAAAATGTTAAATATTTCTTGCAATGAAAACATAATAAAACAAAAAATTAATCTTAGATCCTTAAAAATCCCCTGATCCAACTGTTTTTCAAAATCTAATTTACGCTATCCACAACAATTTCCTCTACAGACATTTCTGTTATTCATCCTAGTTTTCACGCTCTTTTCATCATTCATAGACCTTACACACTTTTTATTTCAACTTCTAACATTATTGTCTACTTTATACCATTTTCTTGTCAGTACCAGTAGTATTTTTCCTCCCAATCCCTCCTTCTGTAACTAATCTTATATTCCACAAGTGTCTGTAATGATTCTATTAAAGAAGAAAAAAATTAGAGCTTAAGAATAGTTTCAACAGTTATTCATTTTTATGGCTCTTAACTAATATTGATGCTTTAACATATCCTAATCCTTCTTTCACAAGTATTTGTGGGATACAACCTTGTTTATTTTTCATGTTGCCCATTCTGACTTTAATGTAAACAATTATCCAAGTTCACCCTCTGTAATTTCAATATTTTCTCATATACCGCTATCACTTTCTTCTTTAAGTCTAAGTGCTAATTCCAATCATATGCTCCATCCTATTATCTCTATCTTAAATCTTCCTTTATATCTCTTAATCAGCATGTTCCATGTTGAAATGATCACTGCTTTCTCTAAATTTCCACAGCTTTTAATGTTCTGACTACCACTTTGCTGTTATCTCAGGTTTAGAATTATAGCTATTTTATTTTTTAATCCATTTTTCCCTCTAATTTTTTCCATTTGAGAAATGGTCAAATATTATCTCCCTTTCTTAATGTCTCTGATTCATGACTCTGAAATTCTCCATTCATAACCTAACATCATCATTTTTAAGCCATTTTCATTTCATGCCTGGATTACTAAAACAGTTTCAGCCTAATGTTCCAGCAATGCCTTGTTTATAATTGTCTGATATTATTAATTATAATTTGATTTATGATTTCACTATTATTTTCTAATTTTCTAATTTTTCATATGGTATAAATCCATTTATTTACCTTATGCATCTATCTCAATGACTATGCCTTGTATGGACTTAATAAATATTTCTTGCATGAATGAACAAATAAATGAATAAATAGATAAACTAATTTAAGTCTCCCAGATAATGACATAAACAATTTATCTGTCACTGAGATACAGCAGAGATTATCTCATTTTACACATAATGAAGTAAATTCTAGAGAAGAAAACAGGAAAACTATAGTTAACTGAGGGAAGGAATACAAAATATTTCTGACAATGTTTTATACACTTTTTCACATAATATTTGCCACATGACATTTTGACTTTTAGAGTAGTTTTTCAATGCATTTGTATACAATATTGGAATTGGTATATTAAACATACCTCAACTGCTTATGCAAAATGGACATAAAGCTTGCTTGTGTGAGTGAAAAATTTGAGATTCATAAACATTTTAAAATAAAATGCATCCCACATGAATTTTTGTAGCTATATGTCTGTGTGTGTGCACATGCATGCATGCGTGTATTTGGGTGCTATCAGGGTAAGCATTAGCTTTTGGTTTCCATTCTCTCTGTTTATTACGGTGTTCATACAGCTAATTGCTCAATCTCTCTAAGTTATGATTCACAAAATAAAGAATACACCATCTGTCACAGGAACATACATTAAGCAAAATATTCACCACCTTAAGAAACCTATTTCCAGTGATCTATGTAACTAAGGTAGCATAGAAGAAACACTTAACTAGGAACAGGATTAATTGAAATTGTTTATTTAAAGTTGACTAGATTTTCAATAAGGTTTGTAACTGTTGAGATGAGCCTATGGATGCCCAATGCTAAACTGCAATTATTTTTACATGTTATAAACCAGGCAGCTGTACTCCCATTTACATACAATGATCATTTTATCATAATTAGTACAGCCCAAATATTGACAGACTTTAATGTGGTTGAACAGTGAGAATTAAAGAGGAATTATCAGAGTGTCAAACTACTGGGGGGCTATATGCTTCCAAACTTGCTGGATTTTGGCACTGTAAAGTGTTATTGATTCTTGATATTTTATCTTCGTCATGACACGTGAAAACTTTCTTCTCAGTGTCAAAAGTGCCCTGAAACTAGGAAAGTGCCCTCAATTAAAGATGCTGATAACATAAGGATCCCAGAATCAGTTCTTCACAGCCTTCGACAGAAAGCCAGGCTAAGCTGATCAGAATATTTTTAGAATCAGCAATCATAAATAAAAATGAGTTGCATTTAAGCTCACAGGAAATCCAGATGACACTTGGGATTTAAATCTATTCAACCCTCTAATGAACAGATACCTTTTACCATCTAATGGCAGGTGACTGCTGAACATCTGTGGAATGTTGACTTGAAAGAAGGAGTTGACATCTCTTAACATAAGATCACAAACTAAATGTGTGTTAAAAACTATCATTGTAATTGGCAATTATTTCCCACTTCACAGATGTCAGTTACATATTTCATAAATTCCCTGCCCACACGTTATCAGCTATGTGGTCCTATTTTGTGCTGCTTAAATTAAAAAAAAAAAGTTTAAAAACAGACTCCACATGCACAAATCATATTTTCATTAGGTATTAAAATAAAAGATTTTATTTGCATTTATCTTTTTACCAGGTAAATGAACAAGTTTTCTATATTCTGCATATTTGTGTAACAATGTATTTTTATGATACTTTGAGTAAAACATAAGGTACCTAACACTCTTACTATTGGTGTGGAAGAAAGATGGGGTGTGATCTGACATTTTCTACAGAATTACAGGATTAGTCAAAATGGGATATCAAAACGCCAACAGATGTGTCCAACCGCTAAGCATGTGCACTCTCTCACAGAGAATGGGGAAGTTTATGAATTTCAGTGCTACATTGGGAAGCCTGGTCTGGTATTACGTGGATAGATCTCATTTACAAGCATCCTTCTTAGGAGTTTTCAATAATTTAATTTTCACAGAAGCTCCGTCACAGTAGGTATGGGGAAGGCAGGGGAATTCTGACAGGTGCTGGAAGCAAAGGAAGCAAGATAACCTGCTGTTGCCAAACACAGGAAAACATTCCTGGGCAACAGATGGAGGAACCATTCTTGTTTCTTATTTAAATTAGCTTATAAAGAATATAAAACATGAAAAAAGGCTGAAAAAGTATTCATCTGAGCAGAGGGACTAAATAAAGGTGGAGGATTCAGTCTTGAAAGAAAATGTTCCTGGAATTTAGTTGTGAAAAAGAGAAAACAGTGTAAAATGTTTTAAAATATGGAAAGGCTTACATCGGTAGGATGAGGTGAACTTGGCTGGTCCTTGGATGATCAATGTTCCTAAAGATCTGTGTATCAATGGCTTGATGTTAGGTAGAGTGCTAGGCAGGTGGTAGACTCCTTAGAGGGTGGGGCCTAGTGTGAAGGATTTCTGTGACTGGATGCATGACCTTGACATCAGACGGCGGCTCTCCCAAAGCCTGCTTGGCCTCAGCCAGTCTTGCTGTGCTTCTTGGCTCACTGTGTGGTCCATCCTGTCTAGTGATGCCACCACTGCCATTTGCATCTACCCCAGCCAGGATCACACATGCCTTTGGAGATTTTGGTCAATAGCAAAACAGTGAGCTACAGGAAACTGTTTCCATAATGAGTAGCTTGCTTACATACTTCATGATGCTAAACACAAGTTGACTAACATAGACACTGATGGGAATTGTCTCCTTTGCATACCTCTGCATAGAGTAAGATCACATTTGAATAATGGTCCACTGTCCTCTAATAAGATGAAAAACATAATCAAGCCCACACCTGTAACGTGAGGAATTATCCATTGATAAGTTACTGTATAACACAACAAAGTACCACCTCTTTCACACTCCAGCACTATTTTTCAATTGCTACTTGTTAATGTAAACTTTATTGCATAGACACAAATTGTTAAGCTGTATTTGTCACAAAAACATTTTATTTAAGTGTAGATCTTTAAAACTATATTTCTAGATTCATAAAGCTTTCTAGCCCTTAAGTAAAATTTAATAATTATAAACAAATAGCATGGTCCTAACAAGCATGAAGCAGAACAATTGTTGTAACAACTAAAAATTTCAAATAAACATATTATAGAATTAGATGTGATATATTAAAATTTGTCCTGCCTTCTTTATTCTTAGGTTTTGCCACAGGATCATAGTATTTTCTAAAATAACCATACACGTAAGTTATAAATGTGCTATTTCATGAGGTTGAATAAATATTTTGAAAACAATGAATCACCCATATAAGTGCTGGTTCAAACCCCCTCCCTAACAGTTCCAATCCAGCGCCTTGCTAATCTGCCTTGGAAAGTAGCTGCTGATGATACAAATCCTTGGAACTGCCACCCATATTAGATAGCCAAACGCAATTCTAGGCATCTGTTTCAGACTGACTTGGTCCTATCCTTTGGAGCCAAATGAAGAATGAACCTGTAATAGAATTGATCATTCTCTGCCCCCTACTCTGACTTTCAAATAAATAAAATATATCTTTAAAGATTCTTTCCTAAATTTTAGACATGTATATATACACACATATACACCTGTATATAATTTCACTTTTGGTGAAGCACAGAGAGATAACAACAGATACAAAAACATGAAGACAGAGAATTAGTGATACAAAGATCTTCTAACCATATTTCTCAAATGTTCCTGAATGCCTAAGCTAGAAAGACAAATTTTGGAATCAGGCACTCAATTCAGTTCTCCCTGATGGAAGGAGCCTAATCATTGGAGCCTTCATCACGGCCTACCATGGTAGACATCTGCAGGAAACTGGAGTCAGAAAATGGAAGAAGGTTTCAAAGTCAGTTACTCCATATGGATTTCAAGACAGCAAGGCATGTTAAACTATAATCCTAAAACTTCTTTTTACGTATTTTTAAAGTACAAAACTGGTGTGACTCTTTCATCGGAGCTAGTGCATTCTGGATGACTCGATAAAAGATAAGTACATTTTCAGAGATGTAAAAATCTCCATTTCCTAATATCATTTATTGCTAGTTCTCTCCATTTTCAAAATATGAGGTTCCTGGTGACACATTTTACTAATCAATATATTGATTGCCTGCACAGAGGAGACACAGAGCTGAGTGGACCAGAAGCATCCACCTAAATAAGCCTGTCCTTGGTTCACGAATGCATCAAATTTCACGTTTTACATTTTTATTTTAATCGAGAAGTTCTGCTGTTTCTTTTTCCTACATTTCTGTTTTAGAGGATTCTTAGCTACTCTGCTAAATTTTGCAGCACTACATGATTCTAATGTCTCCTTCTGTCACCAGTACACTTCCAGATTTACTTTTGTCTTTCCCTCTTCTATCTTTTTGCCAGGAACTGAGGAGAATAAAAATTATATGTTGTTTTTCCTATTTAATATTTTTCTTTGCATTTTTAAAGTTTTTTCCATCTCACATTAGATCAAGCTTGTTGGAATCCACTCTCTTAAATTGCATTTTCTAAGCACTATCACATTATTTTTAAAAGAACTTTAAATTGTCATGAAATTACTTTCATTCAGGTTTTCATATATTTTAAACACAGCTAATTTCTGTCTGCTTATAACAAAGAAGTGTGAAAACACAAACAGAAGCTACAAGCTGTGAATATGTGATATATACTGTCATATAATGATAAGTAACTAGCCATAAACGAAAGTAGGTTTCCCTTCAGAGTCTCTAAAAAATTGAACACTTAGGATGTAAAAATACATATTAAGCATGTTAAGAACATTTTCAGCATTGAACTTTAAAGTTTGAATTCTAAAAGAATATGTTCTACAAAGTTGCTCAACATTATTGTTTATAATAGATAGCACATATTTTCAAATAAGAGTCTCCACATAGGTACCATTTTCTCTATTTTACACATGAGAGATCGAGGCTCAACCATCATCACTAAAATAGACAGTAGGTCACCAAAATAAGACATAATGTGTTAGAAACCAAAAGCATAGACACAACAAATTATAGTTCAGTTGCAGAAAGACTTGTACTTCTAGAACAGCAAAGCTTAAAGGGTATGAAACTAAGATTTAAGAAGATACAATCTAGTATTTTCAGGATTGTTGATCCTACAGCCTCTCTGAATTTCACAAGGCATCTCAGCTTTGATATGCACAGGGATTTAATGGGCTCCTGACTAAAGTTTAGGTTTACCCACTATTGTAAAATGCATTCCTAGCACTGGTCACAAAACTACTCTCAAAATCAAGTCTCTCCCGAACATGTCGACATTCACTACCCAACATTTATCCTGGTGGGCAAAATATAATATATTAATGAAGATCGTAATTCAAAGACAGTTTATTTTCAGATTCATGTTTCTATGCACAGACAGCCTAAACTCCATTTAACTTAAAAAGTGCTCAAAGGGTCAATGAACTTTACTCTGAATTTTAAAAATTATTTGTAAGCATAGAAAACAGAAATAGACACGTCAAAAGCACCCACCCCACCCCACACCACATTCATCAGCATGATACTAAACAGGAGAAGGCCCTCATGTTAGTTCCTCAACACAAAATCAGATGACGAACCAATTTTTTTAAGTAGAACAGGAGGGCTAGCTATTTGATATAGTAATTGATATACTACACAAGATACTCATGTTTCCAGATTCTTGCTAAGACAGACTGTGGAAGTAAAAGGAGATTATTCTAATGGTCGGGCTCCTGTCACCAACATAAAAGTAGGATTGAGATACTTTGGGCATTTTGAAAGTGAACCAATGGATGACAAATTCATTCTCATTTCTCTCTCTCTCTCTCTTTATGCTTATCTCTACCTGTCTGTGTTTCAAATACAGAGAGAAAAACAAGGAAACACCATGGTGACAATTAATGTGTTCTCTTAGTGATACAAAGCTCTACTTGAACAGACACATGACAAAGGAAATTTCTGATAATGAAAGGCTATTTCAAAGCTGAATAACATCAAAGGGCTGAAAACATTCTCCTTTAGATATGTTGTGTGTTTCTTTTGGGTGTTCTTAGAAAAGCAACACTTTCCTATAGATAAATCTACACCATCATATGAATCAGAGAAAAGCATCTTCCACAATGCGTGACTGCTAAGCACAAGACACAGGAACAAGTTACTCAGGTTGACCATCATTCTATTAACATTATTGAAGAAAAAGAAAAACAGAAGAATGGGAACCTTTTTCTGAAGTGACATCAAGACAAAGGAACAATCTAGTTACATATTTGAAACTAACATACACATTTTTCATAAATTTGGATACATGTTTTCATACATGGATTCCAAAATACTGTACAAGAGAAGAAACTTATTCCTTAATTCTGATTTCCACAAATATTTTTGAAATTACATTGCAAGTCATCTTAAAACAATGATAATCTACTTGTTCAGTCATATATGAATATGGAATTGCTTCTAGAAAAAAAGATGATCCAATTAAAATAGGCTTGGGAACAGTGCTAATAATATTTTCTATTTGGTGATTTATATTTTAAGTTAGCATGTATCAAGGCTTAGAAATTCCCTAGATGGAAATATTTAGGGGAGAAAAAAATGAGTTGGCTTGCTAAATATGAAAGTGCAATGAATACATGAAATGAGTATCACAGCCAAGTAATCAAAGACCCACTGTTCATGTTGCATTAAAAAAATCGTATTGAGAATAGTATGATGACATTCAACATTTTTCCAGCTTATACAGAAAGAAGGAAAAAGTTTAAAATCTGAAACTTGAACTCACATATTTCCCATTAGCCAATTTAAATTATGTTGATTCACATAGACAAAAATATTCATGCAACATTTTCTTACAGCACATGCCAAATTGTAAGAGCAAACTTAAAAAATAAGTCTGAAGTTTCAGACTGTAAGCTAAATTCACTGAACCCATACTTTAAAGCATTATGCTAATTTCATTCTAAGCTACTATGACCTTGAACAAGGGGGAAACAGGCATAAAAAGAATTGTGAACCTAGAACAGCACAGCTCTGATAGTCACAAGCAGTTACCCATGAGGACTTGGACTATAAAGTCATTTCTTCCCTATTGTGCAGTGTCTAAGTTCCAGCAATAGTCTTCATTTCAATTGCCATATGCATTTAACATCTTTTAAAACTTCTTATAGCTGACATAGCAGACTGAAAAGAGGTTTAAGGGCGTTCTTTCTCAGGTTGACCACTCCAGTACAGACTGCAGCACAAAGACAGCTTCACAATACGCAGCAGTCACCTCAATTTTAGTATTCAGGGGACCTGTGTTCAGGTGCTAACATGAACCAGACATTTCAAAGCAAAGAAGCTGCTTCCCAAATGCATTAAGGTCTAGGTAATATGAAATATGAAGTCCAGGATGTTTTTATGGAGTTCCATGAATATAAAATTAGCAACCTTAATGCTCAGCTTTGCACCTAATAAGTAGATCCTATGAGACTCCCACTGAACATCAGGATATGGTAGGATTTATATGAAATTAAATTCAAATTCAGTTCAGTTCTTACAATGTTTATCAGATAGAAAAATGCATATACATGTCATCAATGCTATGCATTTATTAACACAGATTATTAAAATCACAAAATTGGTTACTGAAAATGCATGGAAAACAGATAACTATACATAGAGCATGATGGACTTTTGGCAGATAATTTTAACTCTTGCTTCTCTGTAAAACAGATTCCATTGAGAAAGTGCTCTAGTAGCAAGTTAAACAGGAGCAACCCATGGATAATGTAACATCTTATGCTTTGGCTTACAAGCAATTCATATAATGCATCGAATGTAATATAAAGATATAATAACCTCCCATATGATACACCAACATATATGGCATAACTTGAGAAAACAATACTGAGTATTAATATTCAATCATTTTAAATGTTTTCTCATACCATATCCCACATTTGATCTACATACTCATAGATATTATTTTTGTGGAAACCAGGGATTCTACAATAAGATTCATGAAAACAATCAAAAACGAGGGAAATGTGGCTATTACTATGTTTTATGTAAGATGTATATTTCAGACAACAGTTATAAATATTAATGAAATTTGTCTTTCTGCCTATTTCATTTGCCATAATTATCAACATTTCCATCCATTTTCATTTGTTCTATGGCTAAATATGATAGCATTATACATATATAAGCGATTTTTCTTTATTAGTTTATACACTGATAAACATGTAACTTGGTGCCATCCCTGCTATTAAAAATTGAACTGAAATAAACATAGGAGTGTAGATATCTTTTACATTCACTCATTCCATTCACTTTGTATATATTCACAGTACTGGGATAGCAGGTTCATAGGTTAAATCTAAATTTAGCTTTGATAAACTTCCATGCTTGATTCAATAATGCTTTACCAGTGTGCATATTCATACATACTGTATTAGTGCTCCCTTTTCCTTATATTCTTAATTTCTCATTAAAAAGTATTCGATTTCCTTTTTTGCTACTCATGCTAATTGTAAATATTTCAAGCTAAAAAGGTCTAAAATGACACATCTCCAGATATTATTCCTAAATATAATAAAAATCCCAGCTAAAATAATAATTTTTAAAATCATCTTGCTGACACAAGGAATCTCCACTAAAGAAAATTTAGGCTACATATTGAAAAAGCAGTGAGAATTAACAATACATTGATATTTTCATTTCTCTGCCTTTTACACTACAACTCTTTGATCTAGCAAATGCGCCTTTAAAACAGTTTAGATAATTTCAAGAATTTGCAGGCATAAAAAAAAGAGCTTGGTTTTCTAATAAATCCACCTAATGTTCAAATGGTTTGCTAAAAAATAACTGGAATCACCAACAGAACAGAGACCGAGAAGTGAGTTTATCAGTGAGCAACTTGGAGTAAAAGACATGGTAAACAGAACTCACCACCCCATCCCAAGTTATTTTAAAAACATTTATATTAGACAATGAAAATTCCAAATTTTTATCTCCTTTTTAATTAAATTGTTCTCAAGTTAAGGCTTTTACCAAGCCTTAAATGCAAAGGAATGAAAAGATACTATAACATAAAATGAGTAAAACACAATTACAAATGGATAACATTTATAAGAAACTATGTGAAACTAAACATACATAGTATTTTTTGACAAATCCAAAATATACTATCTTAATTCTTAAAACTACTCAGAGATATAACATGACTTTCCATTTGAGAAAAGAGATGATAGGGGCCTATGAAGTCTAACTTGCTCAGAGTCACACTGCTAGGAACTCTTAATAACCTAGGGCTGTCTGACTTGAAATACATGTTATAATTTTATAGAACGTCTTATTATTTGAGGCTGATTTTCATCAATTTCCTCTTCTTTCACTGTTGGTGAGAGTGTAAGATAGTAGAATGAATATGGAAATCGGTATGGATAGTGCTAAGAGAACTGAAAACAAACCTGCCATAAGACCCAGCTATCACACTTCTGAGAATATACCCAAACGAAATGAAGTCTGCATACAAGAAAGGCATCTGTAATCCTATATTGAGAGCAGTGCACTCTACAACAGCAAAGACATGGAAACAATCCAGATGCCTATTAAAAGACAAGTGGATAAAGAAACTGTGGTACATCTACTCCATGGAATAGTACTCAGCCTTTTAAAAGAATGAAGTTCTACCATTTGCAACCAAATGGTTCCAACTAGAGACCATTATGCTCAGTGAAACAAGTCAATCCCCAAAGGACAAATATTATATGTTGTCCCTGATATAGGGCAACATACATGCAAAACATAAGGACAATAGCCTTTTCAATACTGGTTTTGCTACAATCCATGGGTTTTGATATTTTTGTTTTTATTTTCATTTTTTTTTAGGAATCATTTTTGCATTCTTCTTACATTCTTCACTGATTCAGGATCATATAGTAGCATTATTCTCTCCAAGAAGGTTTTTTGTTTCTCATTTCTTCAGCAGTAAATTGATCATTCAAGAACATGTTATTTAACTCCATGGTATTGCAACTTTTTTTTAACTCATCCCTATTTGCAAATTAAAGATGGATTCACAACGAAACCACTAAATATATCCTGAGAGTAGGAAGCTGGACTGTCTGTCATTGTCCGTACCTACAATTTTGCATACCAGCAGTATCAGACTATACTTAAACAGCAAAACAATGGACTTATTACTGCTTATGAAGGATTATTTTATTGTAATAATATAGGGGAAATCAATGGGTAAGAGAGGTAAGCAATTTGGGAAGCCCATAAGAGAAATACCAAGTCCTATGGAAATGAGTTTAAAAAAAAATTTTTAAACGAATTAAAAGCAACATGGATGTATTTAAAATGTTACTTCAAACATTATCATCGCTGACATTTCAATGTTAAAGCTAGAACAATGAAACTGAATATTAATTGATGATCTAAAGTTAAATATTGAAGTATAGAAACACACCACAGCATCAAAACATATATTAAAGCAACCCAGCAAATTCACCAAAATACCCCTTAATAAGCAGTTACACAACTGTGATTCATTCATATCTGAGTTATGATTATATCAAGCTACACTATAAGCAGACTTTTTAAAGAAAGTTTTTTTTTCAAAGTTGCTTAAGTTCTATAGCAGATTCTAACCAGAATCAATGTAAATTAACTATTATCACTGAAATATAGCTGAATTATGAAAATAAAACATCATATATCCTACTGTTACATTGTTAGCCAGGACAATCAATAAAATCCTAGAAATCGATAATTTAAATTTAACAGTTTTGATTAGAAGTGAATTTTTCATCTATAATGTTAACAAACTGGGAACATCGAAGCAAACTGTCCTATGACATTATAAAATATCCATCTGGGGCCCAGCGCGATGGTGCAGTGGTTAAGGTCCTCGCCTTGAACGCCCAGGATCCCATATGGGCGCCAGTTCTATCCCGGCAGCCCCGCTTCCCTTCCAGCTCCCTGCCTGTGGCCCGGGAAAGCAGTCGAGGACGGCCCAAAGCTTTGGGACCCTGCACCCGCATGGGAGACCCAGAAGAGGCTCCTGGCTTCAGATCGGCATAGTATCGGCCCGTTGCGCTCACTTGGGGAGTGAATCATTGGACGGAAGATCTTCCTCTGTCTCTCCTCTCTGTATATCCGCCTTTCCAATGAAAAAATAATAAAAAAAAAAAAATAAATCTAAAAATAAATCTTTAAAATAAAATAAAATAAAACAAAATAAAATATCCATCTGATATTAATCAAAATTTGAATAGCAGCCAGTGCGGTGGTATTTAAGGCTAATCCTCTGTGTGTGGCACTTGTATTCCATAGGGTCACCAATCTGTGTCTTGATTGTTGCACTTCCAATCCAGCTTTTTGCTTGTGACCTGGGAAAACAGTAGTGTATGGCTGTAGTGCTTGGACCCCTGTAAACCACTTAGGAGGCCCAGGAAAAGTTCATTGTTTGCCATTAATTCAGCTCTAGTCTGTGCGGCCATTTAGGCAGTGAGCCAAGAGGTGCAAAATCTATTTGACCTTTCTCTTTATAACATCTGCATTTCAAATAAAATAAAGACACTTTAAAAAAAATAAGGAAGCTAGAGAAAGAATTGTCTAGGGAATACTAAATCTATATTCACAGGAACATTATTCTTATCTTGAAAATGTATATTATGTACATCTTTGCTCACTTACTGTTAATGCACAGAAGAAAGCACACTATTACTCTAAGAGTGTAGAAAGGAAAAAAAAAGGCTGGAATAAATTTTAGAAACTTAAGCAATTGTTAGTTTACACTTCAGCCAGAAATTTAATAAGCACTATTTTGAACCCCAAAAGCATATAATTTTCTTTTATAATCTATCTTAGGCAATGAGCCCTTTTCTTGCCTCAAATGTATAAAAATGGAATGCAATTCTTTGTTCATATCACTTACGCTCACTAAATACTATTCAAACTTATTTTTAAAGATTACTTTTAATGACGCTGCATAGCCTTTGGGTTTACACAAACGCTCTAATTTCAAAAGTGGAATCATTTACCTAATACACTTTTGAACCCTGGAACCCACCTTAAAACTGGGGATACAGCAATAGATAGCTGTGATCTCTATTAGCACTGAGCGCAAACTGCTTGGCTTCCATTATGCAAACTTCAGAATGTGTTTGTTGAGCAATGTTCCAAAGACATTACTTACCTTTTTATGTTCTCTTTGTGCTATCCAAGAAATATTTTCTAATCAGAAGTGATAATTAATTAAATTGGACAATGATATTCCTTCTTCAGACACCGACAACACTGAATACATTATTCATTCATTTGCATTGTTGAATTACAATATAAACTATGAGATAAAAGAGATTGTCCAAGGACATTAAATTTAGACAGTGATGAAACTTGGGGACACCTCAAATTGATAAATACTTTAATATGTAAAAGAGTTTAAAAGAATGAGAACTATTCTTAGTGTAAATAAGCAAAAAGCAATACTGGTGTAGAGTCAAATAACACTTTGTTCCTCAATAAGAATTTGGAGGAAAGCCATTAGGATTGCAAACATAAAATTAGAAGTTAATAATTCATCTAAGCAGTTATTATTAAATTATTAATAATGAAAAGATAGAACTAACCTTGCACTTACTAATTCACTATCCATGTTAAGTAATGAACTAATAAACCAATGAAAGCAACATTGATATGATTTAATGATGACTACATCTGGTAAAAATAATATTAACTCTTTCGGGGGAAAAATGCCAAAGTAAACAGATAGATCGTGAAAGCTTAAAGTTAGAAAGTTAAATTTTCTAACAGTTGGAAAAAAATGCTGCTAATGCACTGGGTACATTGTTGAGATGGGATGTAACATCCCATTGTGCTTTAAAATGCACACAAAAGCATACGGATGCACATCAAGCTCTTTAGAAAGTAAGTTGTCTGCCAATTTGTGTACAGTCCTAAATGTCTGTAAAACTCAACAATTATTTTCAAACAGAAATAGTAATTACAACTAAAAAAACCAAGTTCAGAACAAGTTGAGTTAAAATGTAACTATTGATCTAATACAGCATATTTTTCCCAACAAATTATAACCGAGAAAAATACAAGCACACAGATCTCCATAAAATATGAAAATCCGAATAATTCATCCTTTCACTTCATAAAAGAATGATAAATGATAAATGTCACTATTTAAGAACTGCTCTACATACAAGCATGGTCAAGCACCTCATTTTCCAGTTTAAATTATCTTAAATTATGCAGACATAATTAACAAAATTCATCTTAGGTATACTAATGTATTCTTGTTGATGTAGATAAAAAATTCAATCATCCACTTTATATAATATTGGCTAGTTTTAGAGGAAAATAATATATGAATATATGATTGTAAGCTACTTAAACAGGACTTGGAACAAAACTTTATGTTCATCCTATCTCCAAAACACAATCAAGAAAAATGATAAGTTTGTCAAAATAAAGATTACAAAATATCTAAAATAAAACACTAAATACTACCATCATTTAGTGTAACAGTATGCTGCACTTCTACATAGAAGCATACATGCTGACTGAGTTAATCTGTTAGATATGAGGCTGAAGAAAGTCCACTTTCAGAAAGAAGTTAGGACAGGTTTCTTTTTCAATGAGTTTTCACAATCTGCTGCTCTTTTGGTTATCTGAATCCTGAATGCGGTATGTTATGGAAGGCCTGGCTGATAAAGACATAGTAGCTACTCATTCTGAGTTTACATATAGAAATAAACAGAAGAGAAACGTTTTTCCAAGTCTAATTTTGAAAATGCCATCTTACCAGATGCTATTATACTTAGTCATTCTTGGAGGCATTTACTTAACGATCAGTTTTTCCTCAAATCATATGATTTTAGGTATGAAAGAGTAGTACGCATAAACTACAAGAAACGATAATGGACAAAAATATTTTTATGAAAAAGCACTAAAATAGCAAGCATATTTATATAGAAATCTCCAAAACTACATCAAGATGCTTGTGTGTGTGTGTGTGTGTGTGTATAAATATAAATGAGAGAAAAGCAGCAAAAAAAACACCTAAAAGTACACAATGCTTTTGAAGAATTTGATGTAAACCCATTTTTAACTTCAATGTAATTCTTTTAAGTAGCTATTCTTTAAATTTATAGTAAAAAAAATATGAGCGCTATTATCATCATTATAGGATATTAATTTTAATTCTACCAAGGGGTTTTACTTCCACAGAACATGGTTTTAGATATTTTAGGCAGGCTCACTTTCCATTTACTTTAATAATAATTGAGTTTAATTTTCACCCTTGTGATCTAAAGTTTTTAAGTTTGTCTCTTGGTCATTTTCATGCACCATAACTGCTGTATTTCGGCCTTTTTATGAGTTTTGTTTCCAACCAAATCATTATGCGATTTTGAACTCTACCTTCATATATTACTTTACAACTGAAGTCACAGGGAATATTTGATATTTACTTATGGTGTCAATTTTGAATGTAGAGCATTTATTCTTCAGCATATCCTCAATTGTAAAATAAGAAATAAAGGATGTTGATTATTTTGCCACCATAGGAGAAAAGTACTGTAATGTATATGTAAAGTTTATAAAAGAGCTAAAACATTTCAGGATGATTGCTTTTCCTTGTATTCTAATATCAGGTTAAAATCCTACTTCTGGGCCCGGCGCGGTGGCGCAAGTGGTTAAAGGTCCTCGCCTTGCACGCCCGGGATCCCATATGGGCGCCGGTTCTAATCCCGGCAGCCCCGCTTCCCTTCCAGCTCCCTGCCTGTGGCTCGGGAAAGCAGTCGAGGACGGCCCAAAGCTTTGGGACCCTGCACCCACGTGGGAGACCCGGAAGAGGCTCCTGGCTTTGGATCGGCATAGCATCGGCCCATTGCGCTCACTTGGGGAGTGAATCATTGGACGGAAGATCTTCCTCTCTGTCTCTCCTCTCTGTATATCCGCCTTTCCAATGAAAAAAAAAAAAAAATCCTACTTCTATCGAATAGCCTGTGTACAAAAATATTTCCTTCACTGTGTTTTAGATTTGCATTTCAGTGATAAAAACATGTGAGTGCCTATAGACAAAAATATTTCAGGTAAAAGCTGATGAAATATTAGTCTACAGACATTTATAATGCATTTGACATCAAAATCTGGTAACTATTCATGTAAATTAAAAAAAAAACTCATAATATCAAGCCCCAAGTGAAAATAATGGACATTCAAAGAAGAATAGGTTGGCACAGTAGACCTGCACCCAAAGGGATCACATAAGGACACAGGCTCTGTCCCGGTGGCCCTGCTTCCCATCCAGCTCCCTGACTGTGGCCCGGGAAAGCAGTCAAGGATGGTCCAAAGCCTTCGAACCCTACACCCACATGGGAGACCTGGAAGAGGCTTCAGACTCCTGGCTTTGGATTGACCCAGCTCTGGCCACTGCAGCTACTTGCGAATGAATCAGAAGATGGAAGATCTTCCAATCTGTCTCTCCTCCACTCTGACTTTCCAATAAAAAAAAATAATAAATCTTTAAAAAAAAGATGAGTATTCTTTTCCTCTATTGGCTCCTAAAATTATTTAACTAAATCTTAAGCCTATAACTTACAATTTACTAATGATTTTCATCATTCTAAGAACAAGATAAGAATAATTAGAATCTTCTGTGTTGTAGTTTTTCAAAATTAGTATACTCATTTCTCTGTCGAAGTAACATTGTCCCATGGCAGTATCATTATCTTTCATTATTAAAGGTATGAAAATACTAAGGCATTAAGATATGAAATAGTAGTATTTAGCTTGAGTGTATATCAGTTTTGTAAGGTTTCCATGATGTGTTTTTCTAATTCCAGTTGTGTAAAAGCTTTTGAATTCCCAGGAAAATGCAATCTTTGTTAAATTGCCATTCTGACAAGGAGGAAGAAAAGGAAGATAGTACAAATTAATTAAGAATAAAGATGGATGCATCTAAATAGCCATGTATTCTATAATTATAATATAATCCATCATCACGACACAGATGAATGAATAAGGGTACAAACTAAGGACTATAATAGATCTTCCCTTTTTATTTCCAGCAAATATACTGTCAATTGATTTGCTCTTCTTTCTTCCGCATAAAAAATGAATATAACCAACACTTAGATTCTGATGGGAAGACTTGGGTTATTGACTCTGAATTGGGTTATTGACTCTGAAGATGGGAATGAGTGAAGGTCAATGTGTGTCGTGGTAACACAAATAGCAGTCAATCATTTTGCACATTTCTTTGCTTATATTAATAATACATAAGCTAACAAGTAAGAGGAAATACATTCTTTGAAGCAGCAGATTTGGTTTTAGTTCAGAACATGACTTTCAGATTTTTCAAGTGGCTCAAATGCAATCACCAGCCTCTTTTTCACTATTGTAGATGGATACAGAAGTGCCATTATCAAAAGTGATGCAATGTAGCATGGTTCAATTGTCATTGCATGTATCAAATAGTGAGAAGGACTATAATCTAAGGAATGTGGACAGTCAAGAGACACTAGAAAGAAGGAAGAAAAGGTTTTCTTTTAAGCCTTGAGAAGTTGTAATTAGTGCTGGTTCCACGTTGGCTGATGAGGGTGTGACATACTAATTTCAGCTGCTCTAGGATAGGACAAGTACAAAAAAAGGACCACCATTACAGGGACCTGAATGATGGACTAAAAAAGGGACAAAAAAACAACAACAAATAAGAAGGAAGACTTCACAAAGCAAAATGAGTGAAGACAGACAACACTTGAGCCACATGCAGTGCAGCCAGCTGCCAACTAGCAATGAGATGTCATCATATCATAAAGGCAGCAAACATAACAGTGGATGAGGTCATGCCCTCCCGCCATGACCTCCCACTGGCTTGCAATAGAGAGCTACTGTGCCAAAGTGGTATTGGTGCTCTGGTGTGGTGCAGGAGTCCAGAGGCTCCCTGGTACAAAGCAGCACACACCTTTGAATACCAACCAAAGGGAGCAGAAACTCCGGTAAAACACCAAGGCATGTTCCAAACACAAAAGCCATCAGAAGAGAAAATCAGAAAAAAATAGTTTCACAAATGATAAAAATAAACTTAGAAACAGGAACAAGGTAGTCAATGTGACTGCACCAAGGAACAGATAACATTTCAATATTAGATCTCAGAGATGAAGAAATTGATGAAATGCCAGAAAATGAATTCTCAAAAAAATTGATCATAAGATTACTCAAACACCATGAGAAACAAATTTATGGATTAAGAAATGCTTATTGCAAGACTGAGATTTTGAAGAGAAAACAAAATGCTATATTTGTAATGAAGAATTCAATAAGCCAAATTAAAAATATAATGGAAAGCATTACCAAGACACTTGGTGTGGCAGAAAAAACAATCTCTATGTTGGATCAATATTTGGAAACATTGCAACAAACAAGGAAGGGGAGGGACAAGAGATGGGAGGGACGAGAGTGAGAAGACACTATAGCACAGGTTGTGTCCACCTGCTCAACTTATGATTCACCTTTATGATGATAACATGAGAAGGTAGGAGATGATGGTTTAACTCCTTAGGTGCTTGCACCCATACAAGAAACCTGGAAGAATCCTGTGACTCACGACTTGGTTTGGCCTAGCTCTGTCCACTGTAGCCATTTAGCAAGATAAAATAGTGAATGAAAGATCTCTCACTCTCTCTCTCTCCATGTCTCCATCTTGCTCTATTACATTGCCTTCTAAAAAGAACAATAAATATCTAGAAAAACAACAAGCATGCATACCAAAAATTATCAGGACTATGTAACTAAAATTATAGAAAAAATAAAACTGAGATCTTGAGAGATGCAAAAGATTAGTAAAATAGTTTTTTTTGAAAAAATAAACACACTTCATACCTCAGTGACCCAACTAACTAAGAAAGAGAGAGAGATCCAAACTAATAAATTAGAGATGAAAAATAAGATGTTATAAAACATAACAAAAATTATCAATTATTAATACAAATTGCTATATGCCAAAAATTAGAAAATCAAGAACATGGGTAGATTCCCGGATACATAAAGTCTATCAAAATTCAGTCATAAAAACTTAGAAATCCTAAATAGATTAATCACCAAGACAAAGATTGGATCATTAATAAAGAACTTCCCAACAAAAAGAAGGTCAGGTACAGATAGCATCAATGATGAATTCTTCCAAACTTTAAAAAAAATTAATTAAAATCATTTTGAAATGTTTCAACACAATTGAAACAGAGGATATTTTCCCAAACTCCTTTAGTGAAGTAAGAAGTATCTTAATCCCTAAATCATAAAGAGATATGACAAAGAAAAAACTATAAAACAACATATGTAATGAACATATATGAAAAATTCTGTGATGAACTACTAGCTAATCAAATCCATCAACATATCAGAGAGGTCACTACCTTGAACCAAGTGGAATTTATCTTTGGCATGCAAGGATGGTTTGACCTATGCAAAACAATAAGTGAGATGCACTGCATTAACAAATTGAAGGATAGAAACCATATATATCTCTCAATGGATGGAGAAAAACCATTTAATAAAAAAAATCACATTCGTTTGCAAACTGGAAACAAGCTACAATTCTAACACAATCAGCACATTATATGGCAACCTCACAGTCAGCGTCATATTAAATGAGAAAACATTAGGAGCATTTCCACTAAGATCTAGAAACAACCAGAATAAGATGTCCATTTTTCACTCCACTTTTTAATAAAACTCTGGAAGACACAGCCAGAAATAGTAAGTTTATAAAAAATAAATTGAAGGAATACAAGTTGGAAAGGAGGAGATCAATCTTGTTTTGTTTATAGACGATGTGATCCATTTTCTATAGGGAAACCAAGAGACTCCAGTAAAAAATTATTAGAACTCGTGAGAGTTTGGTTATAGAATATAAAATTGATATACAAGTCACTATTATTTATATACAAAATGTGATGTCTGAGAAAGTGCTTGTAAGCTAGTATCATTTAAAATACAAATATTTTAAAGTCCTTGGATTTAAAAGGATGCAAAAAATCTCCACAATGAAAATGATAAAGCATTAAAGAAATAAAAAAGACACAAAAATGAAGGTAGCATGCTCATGGATCAAAAGAATTAATGTCATCAAAATCTCCATATCACAAGCATGCACACACACACATATACATACATACATGCCAAAGCAGTTTACAGATTTAGTGTGATCACAATTAAAATACTGACATTCTTCTCAGACCTACAAAAAGGATGCTAAAACATATGGCAATATAAGAGAACTCGACTACTTAAAACAAGCTTAAAAAAACTTGAACCATCATGATACAAGATGTCAGGACACATTACAAGCAGTAGCCATCACAACAGTCTAGAACTGCTGCAAAAATATGTAGTCCAATGGGGGCCAGAATTCAATCCATCCATGTACAACCGACTATTCCGACAGACAAGGAAATCAGTCCCTGGAATAAGAACAGCCAGTCTCTTCAAAACACAGCACAAGAATTGGATCTGCACACACAAAAGTATCCAACAAGACCCGACCTTACAGTTATTTCATGTAGCAATCAAGTCCAATGCATTAAGAGTCTAAACTTAAGAAATTATACCAAATAATCACCATTGGAAAGCATCAGGGAAAACATGCAAGATATTCAGATATGCTTCTTTTTCAACATTTATTTATTTTTATTGGAAAGTCAGATTTACAGAGTGAAGGCGAGAAAGAAAGATCCTCCATCCCCTGGTTCACTCTCTTGAGTTGCTGCCTCAGCCAGAGCTGAGCCCATCTGAAGCCAGGAGACAGGAGGTTTTTCTGGGTCTCAGGTTTGGGGTTCATCGTCTGCTGCTCTCCCAGGCCAAAACCAGGGAGCTAGAAGGAAAGTGGAACAACCTGGACATGAACTGGCACCCATAAAGAATCCTGGCAAGTTCAAGGTGAGGACTTAAGCCACTAGGCTACTGCACTGGGACTCTGGGATAGACTTCTTGGGAAAAATTCCAAAAACACAGGCAATACAGAAAATAGAGACAAATGGGATTATATCAAGCTAAAAGGCTTCTGCACTGCAAAAGAAATCTCGACAGAATGAAATGGTAACTGAGAATGGGAGAATGTATGTACAATCAAACAACCCTGGATCTATTAATAGCTCCAGGAACTCAATAACAGACAATCCAGTTAAGACATGATCAAATGACATGAACAGGTATTTTCAAATGAGGAAATCTGAATGACCAAGAGACTTGAAAACAATGGTGAGGATCACTAATCCTCAGAGAAATGCAATAAACACAACAATGAGGTTTCATGTCAATCCACTTACAATGGATGTCATACAGAAATCAGAAAACAAAAGATTCTGGTAACATTGTGGTGGAAAGATACCTTAATTCACTATGGGCACGAATGTAAACTACTTCAACAATTATGAAGGACAATATGGAGATTCTCCAGTAATCTAAAAATAGGTCTACTACATAAGCCAGTCATCCCACCCCAGGGTATTTACCCACAGGAAATGAAATCAGCATGACACTTATCAGTTTCCTCTAGTTTATAGTAGCTCAGTTCATAACAAGTCAGACCCAGAATCAATGTATACATCCACCAACTCGTACCTGAAGAAGGAAAATACGTATTCTACAACAAAATGGATGTGGCTTGAAACCATTTTGATTAGTGAAAATAAGCCAGTCCCAGAAATATAAATATCCTATGTTTTCCTGCCTGTGTTAACTAATACACAGAGTAAAAACAATGAAATCTATAGAAGCAAAAGTGACATTTTTCAGTATATTTCTTATGACCTGGATCTATAGTCTTGAGAAGTGCTTTTGTTTTTCTATTTCTATTGCTTTAATTCTTGTGTAACGGAGTATTAAACTGTGATTGCGCAGCGAACTGAAAAACATCATATGATTTAGATAAATATGACATAATACATTTATGCACTTAAATGTCATTAAATATGTGATGATTTCTTATAAGAAAAGAAAACAATAGGCAAATCAATCCTATTACCTCCCACAGCTAAATTTCTTCCATGATCTCCTACATGGATTTCAACTTCGTGTCTAATTCTTCATTGCAAATTCGGATGCTTTATTGTGAAATTTGTGTTCCTCACGCACAGATGCCCTTATGCTTCCTCTTCATAACTCAAATATTTCTGGGGATGGATTGATCTTTCATACTAAACATTTCTCCTCTTAATACTTATTTTACACTCTCAATCTGAACAATCATTACACATCTTCTGCCTAATTCTGCATAAATTCACATTTTCTATATTTTCTTCTACTCATTCAGGAATGGCGTAGTGTTATTTGACCATTATCAAAAGCTACCTTTGCCCTGCCAACAAAATTACAGTTCCATATCATCCTTCCACTTCTTACTGAAACCTCACAGAGTGTCATTGCCTTTATTGCTCTGAGTCTTTGTTGTCACAAACCTCCTTTTACACAGCCCAACATGGAATCCTTCAAATTCTATCTGCATGTCTCTGTTCAGACTATTATCACAATTATCCTCAAGTGCTTCTGATTTCCAGGACATATTTTTTATTTGCATATTTTTCACAAAAACACATTGCAGAAAGCATGAAAATGACACTGGATGTCATCCTTCTGGAACTCGTGATTCTCTTTGTTAAACTTGACCCAGTGTCTTTCATATCTCTCTTCTTATATGTTACACAGTTTTTTCTACTTTTTTAAAAGTATTGAGTGCATTCCACTTTAAAAAACCAGATGTTTCCACTTAGTCTCATGTTTTCAGCTTTAACATTAATCTGCTTATGATCTAAACTTTATTAATATTAGAACATTTCCTGAAATTTTATTTTAATAGTAAAAACTGTTGGGTCTCTACATGAACTTAAAACAAACTTGAAAATTGTGAAAATGCAAAACAATATCATCATGCCCAACATATTTTTCCTGATTTCAAATGTGATAAATATATTTGTTGAGTCAACAGATTTAGAAACCAATTTTACTTCCTCCCATTTCTCTCAATCATTTATTAGCAATGATTATGACTATTTTTACCTTGAAAATATTTCAAAATTCATTCTAGTTTTATCCATGTTTACCACTGTTCACTACTGATTTGCTATAATCCCCTTGTTGCCCATTTGTACCAATACATTAACTGTGTTCAGTAATGTCCCAAATGTCGATTTTTTAAATTCTTCCTAAATATCAGAAAACGCTGAACATAATTAACCACAATCGCTTCTCTATCACAAAATCGTCCACTGGCTTTCTACTGCTTAAAGGAACAGTTCAAGGTTCTCAATATCCAATCATTACCTTTACCGTGGTCCTGGATTATCCAATATCATCACCATCACTATGTTCAAAACTGAACTCATGACTATTCTCTCCCAGACCTTACCAGGTCACCTTTCAGAACTCACCCAAGAGATCTTCCTTCCTCCTAATTCCAATGACCAACACCTGAAGCTGTTATCACTGAAGCTGTTCCTTGCTCTTACCCTATGTCCAATCCGTGAAGCAATCCTTCGGGTGCTCCCTGAATGTGACACAGGTAACTATTCGCCATGGCCCTTACTAACAGCCATGCCTGATCACAATCAGTCACACTTGATTAACTCAATGCTTCCTTAGAGAGTGTTTCTGTTTCTACTCTTGATTGTTACATTTACTCACATTTCAGGAGCTAAAATGGCAGTCTAAAATCAGTTTGTTTTTCTCCTCTCCCTAAAACCCTTCAATGATTTCCTATTTGACTCAGCTAAGTGAAAGCTCTTACAGTGACCCAAACGCCCTACAAGATTTTATTATCTGTTAACCTTCTGTGTTCCTTTGCTATTTTCTATTTGCTACAATCAAGTCCCTGATGTTCTTGTGCCTGAAATCTATAGTCAGTCACTTATCAGCGTAGGAATGTTTGCTCATCGGGTTCACTGGCTCTCCTCCCAAATACCTGCTTAGCTATCTGGCTGATCTTGATCTTATATCATGTTCTCAATGAAGCCCACACTAATATCTCTTCCTGACACCACCTATACACTACCTGTCTCATCATTAGGTGATTCTATATTTATTCCCAAAAATCACTGGTAAATTTCTAATATAATATACAAACATCAGAATTGTAGGGATCTAGATGTATTTATCCTTTTCCAATAACCCAGAATGGTGCATTAGCAAATAGGCATTCAAAAGTAAATGAATACATCAAAAAAATTAATGAGCATGTCTTACAAAATACTTTGATATCTTACAAGATTCTCCTCTGCACTCCATGAAAACTAAATTCCCTATGCTGTCTGCCACAAACACTTGCACATGATTGGATCCCATGTACCACTTATAATGCCCTCTCCACAAGGAGTCTCATAAAGCAACATAACACTGATTCAAATTTAGGACCAGCACAAGTGTTACCTCATTCAGATTGATTCCTGACTTTACATCTGTGATGACGTTTTGCATTTATAGTAAAGTCAGATTATACAATGAAAGACTCAGGACCTGGTGCGGCAGCCTAGTGATTATAGCCATTGCTTGCATGCCCTAGCATCCCATATGGAAACTGGTTCATGTCCTGACATTCCCATACCCTGTCCAGCTCTGGGCTAGTGGCCTGCGAGAGCAGTAGAGCATGGTACAGAGTCTTGGGAACCTGCCCCTGCACAGTGCATTATTCTGCTTAAGTTATCTAGGCAATGGGTTAGTATATTTTGATAAGACAGGATAGTAATATTGCATCAGGAGAAATAACGATCTTGTTATTTTAATTATGTAAAGATTATAAAGGAAGAATTGCATAGGAGCATCAAGTTGACAAGGGATTAACTTTTGATGGTTCATTTCAGTGTCAAATTGACCAGGTCACAGTGTCCAGATACTGTGTTAAACATTTTTCTGAGAGTGTCTGTGAGGTTGCTTCTGGATTAAGATTACCACTTGATTCTGAATACAAATAAAAATAAATATCCTTCCTCCTAATGAATGAGTTTCATACAAAGCACAGATGGTCTAAATAGGAATGAAATGCTAAGTGAACATACAATAAAATTATATGCAATTTGTCTTTTTGTTTTTCCTATTTTAAGCTTCTTAAATGTTCAACAGCAACAAAATGCCCTGCTTGTCCACCTACCCTAATCTTGAAACTTTTCCTTAGGAAAGTTTACATTTGTATACATCAATTGATCTGGTACAGAAATAATCTGAGCTTTGAGCCTTGGTAGGGCTTGAACTTTAATTCAAAACATAGCTATACTTATTAAGTTGAACTTTGCCCTAACTTCTAAACTAAAGAATTATCAGGCAATAAAATCCAGCAACAAACTCGAATCTGTTCTGGTAGTTGTAGTAATACAAAAAGAAAAAGGGAAAGGAGATAAGAAGGAGAAAGGAAGCATCGGGAAATGGAAACACTGATTCTTGAGATTATAGAACCAGAAGTATAAATGAGGAGAAAATATTACTTTTCCCTTAATGTAAGTATATTTTCTGGTTTTGTATGGAAAATGCCCTATTTCTCAGTCACGTGTAATATACTGATGCCAGTTTATAACACAGCTTGTTAATGCATCTGTTGAAGCTATTCATCCTTGACATAAAAGATATATAGTGATGTATAGCAGGGACAGAAAATTTAGATTTCTATGTAGTGCTACTAAATGATGCAAAAACAAGTGAGATTTATTTTAAACATTATCCTGAGCACATATTTCATTTACTTCTAAATTAATTAATCTATTATGACTCTAGAAAATGGCATAGGAAAAACTATTAATCCTGATAGCTCATGGATGCCAGAGCTCTTTGAACACAATGCAAGTACCATTCTTCAGTAGTGCAACTGCTTTTGGTTTATCCTTCACATATTTTACAAGAAAATAATATGCATAATGTCAATTATTATTGGATGACATTTAATTTTCTTTGTTTATATACACACAATAAGGCTAGCAAAAGGATATCGAAATTATAAAAAAATAGTTTTAAGGTTTTTACTTAAAATATATTAGGATATCCTCAAAGAAAACAGTAGTTTCTTTTTTGTTTAGAAGTCCTCAAAATACAATGAAAGAAAATGCAAATGCATACTATGTTTTTTTTCAAACGCACAGTTAAAATCTATGACTGAACCAATTAAACATGATGGAAAAATGGGAGGTACTAATTTCTTGTCTGATGTTTGAGGTTCGTGCTGTAATTAGTGCAGCCACGTTGCTGAGGGATTTTATTGGAGGGCTGGGCTTCAACTGAACCATACCACATATGGATTTTCATTTTAGGATTAAAAGTGAGGAAAGCTGAAACTGATATTAAATCAATCACTGGTAAACAAACCAAGAGTAAGATATCACTAAGTGAAAGATAGCTTGAAAATATATAACTATACCAGGCATGTTTTCACTCTAAATTTCCCTTCTTCTATCCCTGCACAATTTCTTACTCCCGTGTCAAGATTATCAAACAGAACCTTGAAAGGCAACACAAAGCAACGTAAAACCAAGAGTTAAGATTTTATTTTAATGAGAAAAAAACCCAAAGGAACAGAGGGCTTGCTTGTTGGCAACTGACTTAGAAAGAGGTACACCCTAATTCCAGAAACAGTAGAGGAACACAGAGAGTTTGGGATTCAAGCTGCAGGAAAGCTGCACATGAGCAGAGAGGTGGCAAACCTCAGCTCCTTGCCTGCTTGCACAGCATCTCATCTCAGGAAGGGATATGGCTTCTGTCATCATGATTGATGTTCAGAATCACAGATGTGTCACAGCATTAAGGAGCTTCATGACTACAAAGGCAGGCTGCCTTAAAGTGAGCTTCAACTGATCTTAAATATAGAGCACAGCTGTCAAATCATACAACACTCTGTTCCAATCTGATATCATTTAAATGAAGTTTTGAACTGATTGTAATTTGGAATGATAAGGATGTCGTTAGTGACAGGGTGGGTTAACCAGGGGTCAAGCTGAAATCACTGACTACTTACTATTAAAAACGCTTCATGCAAATGACCTTATACTATCAATGTGGTTGTTTATTTGAAATATTGATGAAATTTATCCTATAATAAATTCTGTATTCTATAATAAATAATGCATCATGAAGAGATAAGAGGGTCAAATGTTACATAAATTGAACTCAACTAATCAATCTTTCCCTAAAGAATCATTTGATTCTTTAGAAAATATATTGAGCATATTATCCACACAATCTTTAATATGTTTAATTTGGAAAGGACAGATGACAGCTTCAACTCTTGTGTCTTTTCTTTCACCATGCATCTTAAAATACTGTCATTCTTAACAAAACTGATTGCACTATGCCCCCCTGTAAATAAAACAGATTAGGCTGGGGTCTTTTGGCCTCTCATTTAAAAGTCTAAGTAAAAGTAATACTTCTAAAACATCCACCTTCATTTAAATAATCCAGTCATCCTAGGAAATATATTGATACTTTTGAAAAATAGTGTCAAAATACTCTGCCTCCATTAAAACCCACATAATTGATACAGCATAAAGAAACAAAAAGTAGGATTATTTTTTGTTTGATCAACATATTTACTCATTGAGACCAGTGCTTGATATACAGTAGACCTCAGTAAATACGTAATGCATTAATGCTCAAGAATTGTAAAGCTAGCACCATGTGTGCTGTGATGTCTCTACAGTGTTCAAAGTAACTTCTTTCCAGTTTAAGAATAAAACATATTCAACAATTTGCCAAACCAGTAACATAGTATAAAGCCATTAATAGGAAAAATCACCAGACTTCTTGATGATAAGAAATCCATTTATATGTCAATATCTATTATTTGAGCTTGTTCTGAGCCAAAAATCCTTTTATACAATAAATTAAAAGTAAAAAATTGAATCTTAAGTCTTAAAAGTTCATTTATTCAATATTACCTATTTTCTTCCATTAACACAATTTATGTTGTAAATTTTCATTGATAATCAATTAAAAATTTGGTTTTAAGAAAAAAGTGATGATACATTGATCATAATTTATGACAATTCATGCTAATTTCATTTGATGGATGAACTTTACATGAAAAGGGAATAAAAATAGCGAGCACGCCAACTTTCTAGAGTTAATCACATTTCCTCAATCTCACAAAAATCATAAATCATAGCATTTACTCATATACATACAGAAAGCGTATGGACCTTAGCTTGATATCGCAACTTACGACCCACCTACTATGTTGGAGAGTCACTAATCTGGGTTTACTGGTGGATGAATGCTAACACAAGGCACTAGCAATAAAGCAAAAAGAGACTCGTGCTGAACCATAACTCTATCAACACTGCTTATAAACAAGTGAAGCAGAAAGATCAACTCAGAGTATAGCTGCAAGCATGGATTGACACCTGATCAAGGGAGCCTGGCAGGCTTTTCAACTAACAGGAAAAGATCCAAGCAGAGTTCGTTTCACAAGTATCAGCAGACGCAGCCATGCAGAAAAACAGAACTGAAACGTGTATAATGTGGACTGACCATTGGTCACCTCTGTCCGTTTTGTCACATAATCTATCTGGAGAGTGAATGCCACAGAAATGATACTGTTCACGGAAAGATCTAACATTTTAATATTATCACTTTTCTCTAGAAAAGGATAAGGTCAGCTAGACTATTTTAGCTACCAGAGGTCTACTCACTGAACATACTTAAGTATTCACACATCAATGAAACAGAAATAATTCTTTTATTTACTTGAGATGAAAGAAAAAAATGACCTAATATTAAGTAACATATGCAGGGGTCAGTACATGGAGTATAAATGTATTTTATAATAACTTGTTCAAACTGCTGAAAATACACCCAGTAAACTTTTTTATTATAATTGATCATGAATTAAGGCATACTGCAAAGTTGCAGTTATATGTAACAACATAAAAAAAATAGGTTAGGTGAAATTTATGCCATAATAACTAGAGTTCAGCATTCAACCAATACACATAATTTAGTACACAAAATAATATTGTGAGTGTGGCTTTGCTCTCTAGTCTTTCCTAAGAATTGCCTGCCCACATCCCACAGGTCCAAAGTGTCAATTCAAAGTGACAAAAAGGAAGGAGAGGTTGACTGCTTGATGTCACTAAGTTCCTATTCCATAATTATTCAAATCATGAAGAAATCAATATACCCAGCACTTAATCCATGTTATGTGTCATAATTTACAGATGCATATAATAAATTCATATAAGCCTACATTTTAAATAGTTTTACTTCCATAGATCTTTATCATTCATTTATTGAGCCACTGATTCATTCAATACATTTTTGTGGACCTAAACAAGTCAGCAATTACGTAACACAAATTGAGAGCAAGCAGGGTCCCCAATTTTGCAAGGAAGGTAACACTTAAATAATTATTAAAAACATTAAATTAATACATTTATTTAGTTAGTTTCAATTTTATTTCATTTTTTTCAGATTTGAATTTTATGCTATAGTTACATAGGGTCTGGGATTTCCCTAACCCCTGCCCCCCCAAATTACTATTTTTATAAACACTAATGGAAGACTGGTATGATACAGACTAAGAGGAAGTAGCAAAAAAAGTTTTTGTGAAACTCATAATCAAGAGGCAAAAAGAGTTTGTTTTTTTTTTTTGCTTGTTTGTTTCTTTATTTGATTCCCTACTAAAGGGCACCACTGGGTGCAAAGATTTTGCAGAGAGAATAAAGTCCTGCAGGAACTCAAGGTTTATCCTGTCCATATGGATAGAGTTCCCACAGAGGATGGTATAAAACTAGCACCATTTATGCTGTAATAATTCTACAGGAAGAGAAGAATTGGTCAAATGTATAGGTGTGAGAATTCTGTGAAGAATTGTATTTTAATGTCACACAATCTAACCCATAAAATCAGTGAGAAAAAAGAAAAAAAAAGTTAATAAAGGAGTTAGCTTTGAGGAACTAACAATGGTGGGGCTGACACTCGGCATCATCTTGTTCAGCGAGTGCCAGCAGTGCCTGCATCCTGTACAGGCTCCGTCCCATCTGCTTTACTTCTGATCTGGCTTTCAAAACATCAAATAAATCCTTTTAAAAGTCAATTAACAATAATACATATTTAATGTATACATCTACAAACCCGTTTCAGGGCATTTGTGTTGTTACTAATGTGTGACAAATGTTTGCTTTAAATTATTTGTTGAAGTTTGCTCTGCGAGGCGATCTAAACTAATTTTTGACTCATATTGTACAATATATATTTACAACAGAGATCTAGTCAGTGGTATCACCCAACTGCAAGTAAGTTAAAATTTTGACACTCAAATATTACCTGTATAATCAATATGAAATATTTTCAAACAATAACCAACTAAAGATGTATAGCACTTTTTAATGCATTTTTTTAAAATTTATTTTTGACAATCTTTACATAGTTAATTTGGGTAAAAAGGGTCAAGGGCTACAGGATAGTGGGTAAGACTATTATTTCCACATTGTTTCCTTCTTGTATCTGGTAAAGGGGGATATTGAGGGAGAAGCCCCACCGTTTCCCACCCACCCCAAGTCCCATGTATAGCACTTTTAACAATGATTTTAAAGATGTCATTTAATCTTTTTGGGTTAATGAATTGCAAAATATTCACAGGATTATTTTTTTTCACACGATTATTTTTAACAAGATCTGATTTGCCAACTCAGTTTTCAACTGAGTTATCAGGGCAGGTTCTGAAGAGAGAACAAGGAGTTGGCTCTTAGCTCTGTCAGATGCACTTGATGGCTTTATCACTGCACACAATTACTCTGTCCTTGGGATCCAATATTTCCCACAGGATTGTAGAAATCAGAGACTGCAGGTTTTTATTGCTAGAGCAGAAGAATCAAAATACTTAATGGTATATGGAAGCTAAAATTTTTGTGTTTAAATTAATAAATAGTCGAAGTGCTACAACAGTAGTTTTTGATTACTGAATCCCTACTAAGAACCAGGTTCTTTTCAAGAGACCCTTTGCAAAAGTAAGAAACACGCACTATCCTTAGTTCACTTTGAGAATGAAGTTCAGAATATATCAAAATAAGATGCAAAAAAACCCTAAAAATGCAAAAATAAAATATAGAAAAGTAAACATTTCTATTTAAATGATTAAAAATAAGTGTTTCTGCCTGTGATGCAAAATCACATATCCAAAGGAAGTGAATTTTTGCATTAAGCTGTGAAGGATTTCAAGTGCAGCAAGTCAAGGAAGAGTATTCCACATAACCAAAGCTTCAGGGTCCAAGACAGGACATAGCAAATGGCCCCTTTTAAGACCTAAGCAAGTGTCAACGGAATGTATGGTGAGCCAGTTGTAGAGAAGGTTATACTGTGCAATCAGGGTTAGCATTGAAAGCTGATTGCCAAGAAGTAACTGAGTCAAGAAGCAATAATAAGATGCAACTGTATTAGGTTTTAGAGAAAAATGCAGATAATGGAAGTTCTTAGGGAAGGTGATCAAATTTAAAACATGGGCAAGTGCCTCAGGGAAAACTAGACATAAACACAGTAGCTTCTAAGAAAAATCTGTGCAGAAATTACATGACACTCATCAAAGAAGGCTTAAGGAAAATAAAATATGTTGAAAAAGAAACACAAAACACTAACTTGCCATGATACTCAGACTGCAGAATCATCAAAATGCTTGGGATGGAAGGAAGCCAGTTTGCATCAGATTAACATGTGAATGGATAGCAAAAAAATGGAGATAGAAGACTACTATATCAAAAATGTTTGCAGGGAAAATCAGGATGGAAAGTGATAGTTGCTTCAGTCAGAGGCAAGGATGAGAAAGTACTGGACATAAAAACCATTTGCCATATTCATCAGATAGAGCACAGGAGGCTGACATATATATATATTAATATATCAATATCACAAAGAAAAGGACAAGGACTAATAGAAACAATGAAAGGTTTTTCCCAGAAATCTATGCCTCCAATCTGCCTTATTATGTTTCCTTTGTTATATTTTGTAAGTGCAAATATAAAGACGCATTCTACATGTGTCCAAATATTTGTGAATACATTACTTGGGACTACATTAACACTATATGGCTAGGTACTTTTCAATTCTGAATAACTGACCTTCTTAAAGAAAATGAAACAGAAATGTAGTATAAAAGGGTTGCAACAATTCCCAAATATTTGTAGGAAAAAAATCATTTTCTTTTCATCTATTCTAAAAATACAGTCTTTAAATTGTTCTCAGTCAACATGATTCCGTAAGTCCCCATCATCAAGACATTTTATTTTCACAATACAATTAACTCACCAACTCTTACAATTTTGTTCATGCAAATGAACAAAAATGAAGTTTTGTGGTATATTAAGTCTAAAAACTTATTTTCTCTTTCATATTTCTTTTTTGTTTAATGATTACTTATTGGGGTTGAAGGACAGAGTTACAGATTGAGGGAGTCAGGGAATGGAAGCAATCTTCAGTCTGTCAATTCTCTCCCTAGATGGCCACAACAAGCATCAATGGGCCAATCTGAAGCCAGGGCAGGCAGCTTCTTCCCCATCTCCCAGATGGGTGGCAGAGGCAAAGGACTTGGGTCATTTCCACTGCTTGTCCCAGGCCATTAGCAAGGAACTGTACAGAAAGCAGAGCAGCCAGAGGCCTGCAACCCATAAACCACAGTCCATTAGGGTTGCTAGGATCACAGGAGGCAGCTTTACCCAGCACGCTACACAGTTAATCCCTTTCACATGTCTTCAGTTAGAAATGTTGCTTCATACAATATGTTTTGAGCATCCATGATACTTTTTGATCGATCATATAGATATTCTGCCAGAATCAGTTACAGACCCACACAAAGACTTAGCATTGCCTTAACATTCAATTTGCTAGAAAATTCCTTCATCACAAGATCCCACCACCACATTCTGGTGATAAGCTGGTAATCAATGTCTAATGTATAACTATCATTACTATTCAATACCTAATTTTACTTAATATCAATTGAAGTAGCATTAATTGCAGCCTGTGTAATTTTATCTCCCATATACGAATCAAGGTTTCAGGAAATGAAGAGGTACTTCACTCACTGACACTGCTCTTTGTGGATTGCATTCATTTAGAAAAATGTATCAACACCGAGCCCTGCTGAGGACTGCAGACATGTACAGCACTGGAAGATGTTGCCATCAATATTCAGAGTGTGACTATAGCTATTTCTCTTCTGTCTTCCACTCCTCCCACACTTTTTTCTCCATTTAACCTCTGTAAAGATACATTTAAGAAACACCTCCCTTTTAAATTTGACTTGTTACCTCAGGCTGCCTTCCTTCCACTTCCCTTTGCATCTACTACATCATTCTCCAGACCCTAAGGACAAAGAGCCTGTGTGCACTCAACACATACATCTGTTGTAGCACCGATGCATTGGCATAGTGCTCAGGGCTTCTGTGTAATTTTATCACTTTGCTGTGAAGCCTTAAAATTTGGCAGAGAAAAGGACACTTTAAATATGATGATGGAAAAATAGAAGGCAGAAAGTAAGGGGAAGAATAAGCTCTACCTTAATGTGTACATGATCCTCCCATGGCTTTGACCTCTTCTTAGTGATTTGTTTTTGATTAACAGTAAGTTCTGGAACTGTCATTTAATCCACACCACTTAAAACCACAAAGTCATGGACAGCACTTGTTATAAGACCAGAAAATGAACGAGTCACTTTCATGGACTCACATTACATAATTGCTCCAAGTCCTAAAGATCTATTTGCTGAAAAGAGAATCCTCTTGTTGTGAGCAGAATGGTAATGGCACCACATTTTATGATGCAATTTGCATAAAAACTCTGGTTTATGTTGTGTAAATGACTAAGGTTTCCTAGAATAAGTCTCCTACTCTAAACTGGCTTCTCAGTAATTTAGTTTATATTTTCTATTCCTGACAATTCAACAATTTAATAGAATAGTGTTTGCAACTATTACTAGTTTTACTAATATTTTATTGCACAAATACAATTTCCACCCCCATCCTTAATATCAGTATTAAAAAAGAAATTCTGAATGTAATTGGCTCGTACACATACATCTATATTTTGTTATCTAAAAATGAATTTTCAGTTATTATCTAGATGATGACAAAACAAATATCAGCCACAGAATGAAAGCAAAGTTTCTATTTTAATGAACTGTTGGATGCTAGCCAGCATCATTATTCCAACAACCTAACTATTGTTCTCATAATTTCTTTTCTCGAATCGCCTGCCAAGTATTCATGATCTACTTCTAATGACATAGAATGAGTTGTGTTTTTCAAGCTCAAGAGGCTAAAACTTATTAAACAGAAATTATCCCAAAAACTGTTATAAGATATACAAAGGAAAGCTACTCCCATTAACTTGCTTTCATATGAGAAAATTGTTATTTATTAAGTTTTGAAGTTAAAATTCAATTTGCATAACTCTTACAAATCTAAAAGCATTATATTCTTATAAAAGTTCTACAGTTTTGATCTTTTATCATGTATGATATCTCCTTGCCTTCAACCTGAATCCTATTATCAAAAGCATTCAAATACTCACAAAAATCTGATGCACAAGCTCCCCAAGTACCCAATGGCTCCTATGAATTTAGTGTTTTCTTCCACATACGTTATAATTTCTTTTGGAGTATGATCTCATTTACTGAATCTTGCACAGTCACTAAAGGTCATATCTCCATGACTCGACTGCATTATTCAATATGCAAATGGTAGTGTTAACCTGTTCTCTGACTATCCAAATTGTACACATTTGTCTTCTATTTTTTGACAAAAAATTTTTCCCAATAGTAGCTTCCTGATGTAATTTTTGGCTTCTATAAAATCATCCATCCATTATAATCTGATTAATATACTCAATTATTAGCCATGTGCTTTATCTCTCTCTATATATATATATGCATATATATATATATAATTTTTTTTTAGTTCTAAACTGATATATGCACACTTTCTTGCTATTGTCATGCTTTCTCTATTTCTTTAACTGGACTAGTACTGCATTGAAATCACAGGGAGTGATTGATACTTCTTGAAACCCTAATATTCTAAGCTCCGTGATTTCTACCTTTCTGAGAAAAATAAATATTCATTTTGGCTTTATAATTGCTCTGTTAGAGATCCCTAGTCATTTTATACTTATGCTAGCCTCATAAAGGAAAAATGATTCTTAGCAGTAAGGAACAGCTGTTAAGTATTTCAAAGAAAGTAAAAATACACAGTGTTTTGTATATTGAAAGAAAAGCAAATTATACCATTCTGGAACTGCGATTCAGACAGCATTTCCTGACATACTGTGATTTAAGCAAATCACAGAACGATGCATTGGAATGAGCTATATGAATACAGTGATCTTGGGAGTAAGTTTATGATGCGATCTATTTCAAGTAACATTAAGAATACTTTTATGCAAAGCTTAAGTCAGTAACAAGGGGCAGGTCCCTGGCTTAAGAGTAAGGCTGACACACTTGATGCTTACACCCCAACTCCTACGGATTTAAGCCCTGGCTGCACTTGTGACTCCAGCCTCCCACTACTGCATATATTGCAGGCAGCATATGATGACTAAGGTGGTTTGAGCCCTACATCCTTGTGAGAGGCTAACATCTGGTTCCTAACTTCTTGTTTACTGCTGACATCGCTCCACTACCATGCCCATTTGAGGCATTAGTGAGATGATGAAAGTTAAGGACCTTATTTGTCCGTTCTGCCCTTCTGTTCTTCTCTTTTGTCCCACCTTCCTTCATTCCCTCAAAATGTGTCCATCTGTCCCTCAAATTAAAAAACAAATACAATACATATATTATTGCATTATATATAAAGTATATAGACTATAATATTTTAAATATGTGGAATAAATTGTAACCTCATACACACTATGTGTGCATGTGTACACACACATGAGTAACACAGCCTTGAACTAAAAGAACTTGGACTGGATCGTAAATTCTAATCTAACTTGCAAGTCTTAGTCACACATTTCTTTGAGACAAGATAGTTTCCACTAGCAATGCAATATGAACACTTTTTTAAAAAAAAAAAAAAAGATGTACTTGTTTTACTTGAAAGAGTTACACAGAGACAGATGAGGAAAGAAAGGGAAGACAGAGAAATCTTCCATCTGCTAGTTCACTCCTTGAATGGCTGTAATGGCCAGATCTATGTTGGTTCAAAGCAGGAGTGACAAGCTTCTTCTGGGTCTCCCAAGTGGGAGCAGGAATCCAAGGCCTTGAGTCATTCACCACTTTTTTGTTCCAGGACATTAGTAGGGAATTAGATAGGGACAGGAGCAGCTGGACTAGAAACAGTGTCCATAAAGGATGCTGGCACCATAGGCAGATGATTAGCTTACTAACCCTCTGCTCCAGATCCAATATTAACTCCCTGACAAGCTGATTCTGAAATGAGCTTACTAAGCTTATTTTATGAAACATAAATAAATCAAGAATTACTGCCTATTTAAAACTAAAATATCTGAATTCCACATAGAAATCTATGTTTCTGATAGAAATTTATTCAAAATTTTACATGATATTCAAATAAGAGGGTATCCCTTTTTTGACATATTCTCAGCTTCTATTTTATTATACATGTACATAATTAGTACTAAGACTTCTTAATTTCTAGGAGAAAAGGTACTTAAATAAAGCAGGGACCACTGCATCCACACTTCAAAGAACTTAATGATTCAGAAAAAGAAAAGCTTGCTTTATTTTGTTTGTTTTAGCTATCACATGACATTTTATCACTGACAACATTTGCAGAATATTATAATGTCTACCTATTAGGTCTTTAAAAATTATTGGCAGATAAATTTATGATAACCTATCTTTGATATTTGAAACTAGTCTCACATTAAAAGAATATTGCCTTCTGGGTCAGAGTTTAAGTTGTCATTTGGGACTCTCACAGTACATTCTCTATAACTTGGGAGAAATACGTCATATATTAGAATTCCAATTCCATTCCTGGCTACCCTGTTTCTGACCCAATTCCCTGCTCCTGCACCTGGCGGGCAGCAAATGAAATCCTACGAATCACAATTGCTGTCATCCATGTGGCTGACCAGAGCATAACTCTTGGTTCCTGGATTCATCCTGGTGCAAATCTGGTCATTGCGGACCTAGCCCTTATTGCAGATATTTGAGGACAGAACAAGCAAATGAGAAGTATGCTTTTCTCTACCCATCTCCCTCTTGCTTATTCCATTTCCTTCTTTCAATCACCCTATCTTTTAAACACATAAGCAAAATCTTTAAAATAGTTTACTTTGAAAAAGCATCCCTTCTTAATAGATAAATAGGTAAACATGCATGTACATATAGTAATCCAGAGGAACAATATAATAGAGACTAGCATATCTAGATGTGAAGATACAAAGCAGTATGCATCCCTACTTCCAAATCAAAGACGGATTCCCAATGAAACTGTTAAAATATATCTTGACAACAGGATACTGGACTCTCTGCTATTGTCCATAACTGCAATGTCATGATAGACATACGACTGTCTTTTGAAGGTTTGTACTATTATAGTAATATAGGGGAAATCAATGAAGGGAGGAGACTTCATGGGGGGGGGAGGAAATCTCTGAGCCTATGGAACTCTATCATAAAATAAGCAAACTTTAAGAAGCATCCATTCTTATCTATCAAGTAGGAAAAGGAATTAACAGACTGAGGAAAGAAACCTGCTAGATGAGCAAATTGTATATGAGGGGATTCCCTCTTGTTGTTGAGATGTACATTCCTCAAGCCCCACACCCTGATGCGTATGCTGTTAATAAACTTTGGCTATTGACCATCACTCAGTAGTCCACATGTATTTACCAAGCTCCGTGCACCATGTCCATCACTGCAGGGCCTGGCCCGCTGCCTCTTGTGTCTATGCTTGTTTTGTGAACAGTCAAAAGCAGAATCCTTTTCTGATTCTTAATATTGTCTCAGACATGAACTTAATACAATGCCTAGACCACACTTAAGTTTTCAACAAATGTGAAATTGAATTACTGGTTGAATGAGCCTATTGGCATCACTTTCCATGGATCACATGATCTGGCCCACACTCACCTCACTGTTTACAACACATGGTTGTCTACCCCTGTAACAATTACTGACACTGGTGGTACTTACTCTCAGCTAAAATATACTTCTGAAAACAAATTGCCAGGAATTACTGAATGTATTCTGCTTTCCATACACCCCCATTTCATTCAATTCAAACTCACCCCCTGAGACAAGATTCTTCAGGGGCTGACAGGCAGTGCTGAAGCACCCGGGATAGGCCTAAGATCTCTATTGGCTTTTAGAAAACTTGCTTATAATGACAGACTGAGGATCAGAGCTAAGAAAATCAAGGGCTTGGCAAATGAATTAAATTTCTGAAGGCCCAAGCAAATTACAAAGAATGTTTATTCAAAGAATAACCACTCAAAGAACATGAGTGTTTCATCAACTCCCAAGAAAATCGAGTATTGGTCATGGTTTCCTTATATTGTTAAGACGGGCAGAGCCCCATCTAGTTTTCTAGCCGAGAAAATCAGGCAGAAGACAGGATTTTCCCTTTTTCCTGGACAGGATAAATTTCATGCCAGCTGGTATTTCATCAAAGCCAGAGAGAGCTGCCCAACAGTTCCAGGATTTAGCTGCTTGAATCATCACAACAACCAGATTGAAATATGAGTATATAAAAAATGGCAATCAAATACAGGAATAGTAAATCAAAAAAACACAAAAATGACTAAACAGAAATGAGAATGCTAGAGTAGCCAAATGACAGCCTGAACAAAAAATAAGAATTCTTTTGTCCATTAAACAGAGATTTTGAAATTAAAAATTTAAAGGAAATACCTATATAAAACTTTCAAGTTACTTACTAATTTTAGCATATGAATTTAAAAAATAAGGCTCATAGTTGGCATCCTAACTAACACATCAGCATCAGAATGAAGAATTATTTAAAAATGCAAAACAACAAAAACTTGAAAAGAATAAAATAAAAAGTTTGGAAATCAATGACACTGAATTTCATGTTAGCAAAAGTGAATATTACTGAATAAAAGATATTTTTCAAAAAGAAAATGAAATCAACATATGAAATAGTTATCTGTACCTTCATGCTTATAACAGCTGTATTCAAAAAAGCAAAGACACAGAAACAACCCTGCTGTCCATCAGCTGAAACTGAATAAAGAAAATATGATATATATTAATATATAATATATTTATATATATAATTATTATATATAATGTAGATATGTCTTTTGCAAGAAAATGAATAGTCTAAGACCATCACACTTAGTGAAATCAGTCAAATTCAAATGGATAAATACCGCATGTTTACTCTGATTTATATTAACTAATATAGAGAGCATAAAACAAATACATATAAAGAAATTTTACATCTTGTGATTTAATTACTGTTACAACTTTGCCTGCAATACTGTGTGTCTGTGGTCTTTCTCCATTTTACATGTAGAAATTTTTGTTAAGAGGAACATCAGGCCTGTAATTATAAAGTTAGCTGAAAATATGTTATCACCAAAAAATTAAAAGGAAATAAGGGGGAAAAAAAGAGCCAAGGGAAAAAAGAGAAAGAAAGAAGAAAGTATCATTGAATTCTTGACATAATATCCGCAAAAATTATTGACCTTGGTTTTCTTGATATTGCTCTATGTATTAATTAAAAAGAAAATTATCAACATAAAATATAAACAGATCAAACTGTACTAAAATGCCTAAAGCTAATCAAAAGAAAACTCTTGGCAATCTTCAATATTGAATGATTAGACTAAAAGAGACATAGAAAAATTCTCAGGAGCGTTTTCACCTACGTGAGTAGAAACTACTGCTAGTGAAGGGGCAGGATCGGCAGTCCCTTAGGTGGGCGGGTGTGCTAGGTGTTACTATGGGAGTACACGGATGTGGAGGTCAACGGCCCTCCAGACCCCAGCTTTCTGCCTCTACACACAGTGGAAGGCAGTCAGCAATGGCTCACATGATTGGGCTGTGCCACCATGGACTACATGTGCAAGGCTTTCCTAGCTGTCTTCTCAACACAGACTGAACCAGCTGCCAGGACCTATCTCTCTCTGCCTCTCTATTAATGAATTTTAAAAATTAAAATATCAATTACATATTTGAAAAAAGGTATACATATGTAAATATGTATTAATACATTTTTTAACCTAACTTCTGGTTTCCCACAATGCTTGGATACTCATAAACACACATTTTCCTAATGCATATTACATGTATGAAAAAGTAAGGGTCTTATCTTTGAAGAAAGGCTGAGTAAATATGCCTATACACTTAGCATTTTTTTAAGATTTATTTTTATTGGAAAGTCGGATATGCAAGAGAAGAGACAGAGAGGAAGACCTTCTGTCCGAAGAGTCAGTCTCCAAGTAGCCTTGTAATGGCCAGAGCTAAACCAATCCAAAGCCAGGAGGTAGGAACCACTTCTGGGTCTCCCTTATGGGTAAAAGGTCTCAAGGCTTTGGGCTGTCCTCAGCTGGTTTCCCAGGCCACAAGCAGGGAGCTGGATGGGAAGTGGGGCTGTCAGGATTAGAACTGGAACCCATACGGGATCCTGGCGTGTGCAAGGCGAGACTTCAGCCACTAGGCTACCATGCTCCGGGCATACACTTATAGTTTTAATACAGGTGAAATTTCTTCCATGTTCATGGGTGTCTGTTTCCTTTGCATATTTTGCAATATTTTCAGATATTTTAAATTAATTCTAAAAAACATAATTCAAACAGTTTTTAATTTTCTAATATTTTTCTTTGTTCTGAATGAATTTCATAATATTTAATTAAAAGAATTAGAACATTTTTAAAGTTAAAAAATCATTTACAATTTATTTTAGAGTTAAATTCTTCTAGCATTAATGCATTTATCAAATGTATCTACTGAATAATCATTTTTATTGTTAAATTAGCACAAAATGTATAAAATTATTATACAATTATTAAAAGTGTGCTTTCTTATAAACCGGTTCCTGGAACTCTATTTTATATGATAATTTTGAATTGACTTAGAAGCTTTTTATTTCAATAACAATATTTTTATTACATTACCCTTTAAAAAAATATTTATTTTTATTGGAAAGTCAGATACACAGAGAGGAGGAGAGATAGAGAGGAAGATCCTCCATCTGATGGGTCACTCCCCAAGCGGCCGCAACAGCCGGAGCTGAGCCAATTTGAAGCCAGGAGTTTCTTCCACATCTCCCAAGTGGGTGCAGGGTCCCAAGGCCTTGGGCCATCCTTAACTGCTTCCCCAGGCCGCAGGCAGGAAGTCAGATCAGAAGCAGAGCTGCTGGGATTAGAACCAATTAACCCAAATGGGATCCTGGTGCACTAAAGGTGAGGCCTTTTAACGCTACACCATTGCACAGGGCCCTATTACATTATGTTATAAGCCACTTAAAGCAACAATAACATTCACACATTTGGGATTCTTTCCTTCCCCTCTTTCCATTCCTAACCATGACTCCTCCAGTTTTCCTTTTCTTCTTTCATATCTCACTTATTTTAACTCATAAGGCATTAATCTTTTTGCTTTTTGTTCCCTTCGAATTTATGATATTGGAAATGCTGTCTGAAATTTAACTATATAATATATATTTCAGTTTTATTACCTATACAGCAGCATTACACTTAAAAAATGACCACTGAAAAAAATAAGCTTTAATTTCATGATATAAAAAAGTTAGTGCATGCCATAATCATTTTATATATTTTCACATGTGTTAAGTATATATCTAGATACTAATGAATATAAAAATAATTCAATTTGCAATGTGTGGTAAATAAGCTCATGTGGATCTTTCAATGCTTATCAGAATCAAAGAAAGTAAAATTATGACCAGTCATGGAGACAGTGAAAATTTATAAAATACTTGAAATTCTCCATTTCTTGAAGCATACTTTCAGCATTTCTCTCCTGTGAAAATCGTTTCAGAATAACATTTCTTATATTAAAATATATCCCTAAGTAATTACATATAAAATCAGTCAAACTGAATACTAATGTCCCAATTTAGGAAAAATATCATCACCCTATCTACATATATATTAACATTGGTATTCAATGTCTGTGGTCATGTACAGAATTTCAGTGTTAAAGAGCACATTTTAGGCTTGACTTCACTAAGATGTTTGTAATCACTTTAAAATATCTTGGTTGAATTTTTAAAATTTACTCATTTTCACGGGGAAAGCAATTACAAAGATCTTCCATTCTCTGCTTCACTGTCCAAATGGCTGCAATAGTCAGAGCTGGGCTGGTGTGGGGCCAGGAGCCTTTTCCTGGTCACTCAACTAATGTGCCAGGGTCCTAAGCCTCAGACCATCCTCAGCTGCTTTCCCAGGGCATCATGAAGGAACCACAGCAGAAATGGAGCAGCTGGGAACCGAACTTGCATCCATCCATATCAGATGCATTTTAGTCTTAGTCTATTAGTCCATAGTGCCTACCCCTAAGTTTGCGTCTGACTTTGCTTCCTGCAAATGCGTCTCTTCTTGGAAGCAGCAGTAAGGACTCAAGGAATTGGGCTAGCACACAAGTGATAGATTGAGTTCCTGGATCCTGACTTTGGCATGACCTTCGCTGCCATTTGAGGATTGAGCTGGCAGCAAGTGGAAATTTCATTTTGCCTCTCCTCCACCCCAACACATCTGTTAAATAAAAAAGACCTAAAAGATAAGCCAGCCATGTATTCCGATATTTAAAGCTGGTGTTGCACAACATCTAGCTTTTTGTTTCATGGACCTTCCCTCAGATTTCTCCAACCTGGATAAACTAAATAGGATACACACAGATGGGAAAGCCTTATGTTACTCTAGTCTGAAAAGATTAGCTTCATTAAAATGAGAATTACTACCACCTGCTAAATATGATTTGGCGCCTACTAAGTAGCTTCCCTAAGGAAAAAATCAAACAGCCATTTTTAAGTCTTCAAAGTACTGTTGGGAATATTTTGAACTATTAAGGAAGACAACAAAGAATTTATTTTTTACTAGAAAACCATTATCACATCCAGGTTTCCTCCTCCAAACTATAGATTTTTTTTAAAAGAAAATTCAAGTTTTTAATTAAGGTGCAAGAAAATATTTAAAGATTGTTTAAGAACAAAAGGTAGAAGTCAAAGACAGTATATTTACTATTTGCCTTCACTGAAGTCTTTTGTTGTTGTTGTTGTTGTTGTTTCTAAACAGGAAATGTGTTAAAAACTGAAAGAAAGCAATTATAATTAGCAAATGTGAACAAATTAAATGTCTTTTTAATATTAACTACAAACAAAAAGATAAATGGAGGATCTTTACTCATGCACATGTTGGTGAGGTGACTGTATGTCCACCTTGGTTAGTCACATCATCTCACTTAGCTCTTGTCCTGATGAGATTTATTTTCTTTCATTTCCAAAAAACCTGTCTAAATGCCAGATTGTTTCAGCATTGAACATTTTAGTTACCTACTCTGGAGTAAACCTTCTAAATTGAACTTGAATCATTGTATTTAACATAAAAGAAATGTATGGGAACCTGGAAGAATGAGAAAGGGTTCTTAAAGAATATCAGTAATGACCTAAATGCAAACTTCTCTTTAGTCTAGTGCCAGAACTTACTTTCTAGTCTTAGTGATGATTTTCCAACTTTTCTTGAAGTCAGTTCGCTTAGGGCAAAGTGTGCCGTCTTCATTCAGACTTTCTCTATTGCTCATTTCTACCAGATCTAAGAATTTTAGCTTTCTTTTCATATTCCAGTAGATTGAACTCTTCAAAGGCAGGGGATAGTAAGAAGGAGGGCTAGGATATACCAGAGATAGTGACTCCTGCTATCCCTATAAGGGAAAGAAAATAAAAGGGCATGTGTGTAAATTAAAAATGTGTCTCATTTGGAAAGTGTAACCAATACCAACCATTGAAGAAAAAAAAAATGTGTCATGTATGTTAGTGTGTATTGTTTTTCAAATATTTTTATATTAATCTAATGATATGTGCTTAGATATTAAGTTTCAGATATATGGAAAAAATTACCTGGGCTGGGGACTTGGCCTAATGCTTAATACACTAATAAATGTTAGTTAAAAACCCTGTAATCCCATAAAAGGGTGCCTAACTTTAATGCCTGCTTTTGCTCCTGGCTCCAGGTTCCTGTTAATGCATTTCCTGGGAGGAAATGGTGATGACTGAAGTAATTGAATTCTTGTCATACGTATGGTAGACCTGAATAGCATTCCCAAGTCCTTGCAGCAGTCTGACCCAACAAAGACTATTTCAGGCATGTTGAGTAAACCAGCAGATTAATGTTTACTAAACAAATAGTATAATGTTTTCTTAAACGGCCTTGAGGTAGTAAAAATTTACTTAATACATGTTTCCTTGAATCTCTCTCTTTAATCTGTATAGCCAGCATGAGTCACAGTAACAATCAGGTGTTAACAAGTCAAGGTGGTGTTTTGAGTCATGGATCTGATTCCTCCCACATCTCACCAAAGCAGCATAACAATAGAATCATCCAATAGCCCTTCTTTTCCACAACAAATCCTCCTACTAGGAAGCTCACAAATCCGATAAAGGCCTTCTGGATAATTTATTTAATATCTTAATTTAGAACTCTCTCAACTATACAGGAGCTAATAAGCTTCATCACAGTGTAATTATATGATAATTTGTAAATGCTCAGTAATCAATAACAATGTTAAATGAGAGATGGGTCTGAGCAAACCCTCAGATTCAATCGGGATTTAGGCATCTGGATCTCAGTCAGTGGTGCATAGATTTCAGTTCTTTTTCTTAATTTCTGTGTAGTTTCCAACATTCAACTTTTATGCCTCAGAAGTCTATTTCAATCTTAATTGCCTCAAATGCTATGTAAAATTATCCGCTCATTTACAATCCCCTCCGTCTCCTAAAATTCTTACATTGCATCTACTTAGATGATGAAAGATTTCCCCTACCTTATTTCTTCCTTGCATTGCTGGAAAGATATGTTGCCATTATACATGTAGAGTATTCCCTCACAGCAACTAACTATACATTCTACAAAGGATTTTCTTCCTAAGGACCCATAGCCAGATGTTAAGAATTAAAATAAACCTACTGGGAAGGTTATGTGACATGAGGAGCTTGAAATGTATTCCAAATATTTTTTTGGTTTAAGAAACTGAAGTAGGAGGCAATTTCTTTGATCTAGACACTCTCTCATGGGAAGAATTCTGGTTTTGCTTGACTGGAAACACATTCTAAAATGAAATAGATTCCACATGAATGCTCTTATTGCTCTGCTATCACACAAGTGATTTTTAAACACACTACACTTTCTGCATTTATGTCAGCACTTGGATATTCATCACATTTCTATTTCCATTTTTAATTGTGTTGTGCCTCATCTCAAACAATTCACCTCTATTGTGAAATTACTACAGTAGATTCATCTAATCCAAATGATTATTACTGCAAAGGTTTTTTTTTTAATAAAATCTATTAAGCATGTCATAATGGTCTAGTAGGTTTGAAATATTATTGCTATGGGGAAGTTTTTGACCCAAAGCATAAGATAGTCCTTAGGATGCCTGCAACGCATCTCTGGCAGCCATGAACTAAGCCCATGCGCTCTGTTCCTGATTTCAGCATCCTAACAATGGACACCCAAGGAGGCAGTAAATAATGGTTCATGTTGTTGGGTCAGTGCTATTCATTGGGAGACCTGGCTTGAGTTCCCAGCACATAGGTTAATTTTGGCTCAGTCTGGTTGGTTTCAGACATTGATAAATAAAAAGTGACGAAAGCACTCTTATGTTCTCTCTCTCTCACACACACATACACACATATACACATATGCACATATCTGCCTCCTAGTACAATATCTTTCACACATGTGTATCTAGATAAGGCAGATAAACATATAGACATAGGTAGATGGATAGATATTTAGATGGATGGATATATGGATAGATGGATGGATGGATGGATGGGTGGATAGATGGATAGATAGATAGATAGATAGATAGATAGAAGTGATGGGAGGGAAAGAAGTAAGAGAGGATTCTGCATGGGAATCCCACATGTCATATGGGAAAACCTCGGGTGGGGCCTTGGCTCTGTCCCTGAATCCAAATTTCTCCTAATTTATATTCTGGAATACAGGAGGTGATGGCTCAGCCAAATGGTTCCCTACCACCTACATGGTGCCACCCATGTGGGAGACCAAGGTCAAGTTCCCAGTTCTAGCCTAACTGCCTGGCTGGTTGGCTTTTAACAGTGAACAGTTATTTCTTCCTTTCTCTTTTAAATAAATAAATAAATAAATAAATAAATAAATAAATAAATAAAAACTTAGTTTAAATGAAGCGTGGCGGGGCCATCCTTGTGTCACAGTGAGTTAAGATTCTGTCTGTGACTGTAGCATCCCAAATGAGCATTGGTTGGAGTCCCTACAGCTTTGTTTTTACTCTACTTCCCTCCTAGTGTGCCTGGAAAGCAGTGGAAGGTGGCCCAAGTAATTAGAGCTCAGTAGCCCACATGGAGAATCAGATGCTTTACCTGACTTCTGATTTCGGATGCTCAAGCTCTTTAATTGCAGCCATTTGGGTAGTGAATTGGCAGAGAGAGCATCTCTCCCCACTCCCTTTCATTGTAGATATACATTTCAAACAAAAATAAGAATAGGTTGGGTATCTGCTCCAGTGTTCAAAATCCTGCTTAGCACACCCACAAACTGTGCTTAAATTCAACACCACTCCCATTTGCAGATGTGTACATCAGGAGAATGCAGGTAATGGATCTGCATCCCTTCCACCCACATTTTGATTGAACCCTGGCCCCTGGCTCATGCTTGGTACAGCCTGTACGGCTGGGAGCAATTGGGATGCTCTTGTATTTGCACCAAAATAAATGTTTTATCAATTTTATTTTTTTAAAAGACAGAGCAACAGCAATACAAAGAGAGGGAGACAGAGGAATTGAGAGACAAAATTTCTGCTAGTTTATTCTCTTGATGAACACAACATTCAGAGCTATGCCAGGCCAAAACAATGTAAAATACAAGAGTAACAGAATTATAGGTAAATGTGTATATACATATTTGCACCTATAGGAACTGTATAATGGAGATTAGCATATAAAAAAAGAAGATATATTGTGATACGTATCTCTATTACCAAATTAAAGGAGAACTCCAAATGAAACTTAAATATACCTTAACAATAGGATACTAAACTTTCTGCTACTGTCTATACCTACAAAGCCATGATGTATTAAACAGCAGAATGTTGGGCCTGGGGTGAAAGCCTAGTGTCTAAAGTCCTCGCCTTACATGCAGCAAGATCCCATTTGGACACTTGTTCTAATCCTGGGAGCCCCACTTCCACCCAGCTCCCTGCTAGTGGCCTGGGAAAGCATCTGAGAACAGTCCAAAGCCTTGGGACCCTGCACCTACATGGGAGACCTGGAAGAGGCTCCTGGCTGCTGTCTTCATACTGGTGCAACACCATCTGCTTGTGGCTCAGTTCCAGTTGTTGTGGCCACTTGGGGAGTGAAGTAGTGGACAGAAGATCTTCCTCTCTGACTTTCCAATAAAAATGAATAAATGTAAAAAAGAACAACAACAACAACAAAAAACCAGCAGAAAGTTGGACTGTGGCTGTAGTAGGTAAGTTATATTATTGTAATAACATGGGGGTGGGGGACAGCGGGAAGGAACAATGGGGGTGTGTGGGGAGAGGGAGTCCCTGTGCCTATGGAACAAGAACACAATATTCCCAGTTTCTTCTACACCTTTTTCAAACCAGTGGTTAAGGATATTATGCTATTGTAGTTTTAAGGAGCCACAATTACTTTAAAATTTACTTTATGTGGGTAAAATGATCATTTTTCCATTCAATTATTATTTTTAGCTATTGTCCATAGTCTCACTAAATAAGGGTCTTTTTACTTTTTTACTTGTTGAACTTCTTATCTGATACATGCACCAGGCTTTAGTATAATATAAATTTACAACGTTATCTCAAAAACTAAAATTAAAAAAAAAAGAAAGGAGAGCGGAAAAGAGGAAGGGGGGAAGCAAAGGAGAGCAAGAGGAAGGAAGATCATTTTGTTCTTACACTTCTCTGTATAAACCTCACTGAATCTACTAATAATGTAAAAAAAAAGGAAAGGAGGAAGATGAAGAAGAGAGGATACAAAGTAACATTATGAATTTAAAGTTGCATATTTCAAATATATGAAAAATATTCTCTTTATATAAATAAAAAATAAAATGGAATAAAAAGGGAAAAAAGCAATGTCTGGTACATTAATTACTGCTACATTCATCTCATGGAAATTTTGCCAGAGTTTATGGCTTCTTAGGAGCCTAGAGCTTTCTATTCCAGTTTCAGAAGAGTAGGCATAGTTAGTCACCTAAACATATGAAATATTTGATCTGTGTTCAGGTCACATACGCATATAGCATGGAAACAGGCACTCTAATATAAAATTACATTCCAGTTCCTGAAGAGTATCTGAAAGCAACTTCTAACAGAAAACATAGATGAATAAAATCATTAGGAAATGTCAGTTACACATACAATTGCAAATCTGATTTTAGATAAAAATCTAACAGTGGCACAATAAACAAAACTTGGTCAACAGTCTGCCCAACTTTAATTTTTTTAAAGAATTTATAAAATATGTATTATTTTTATTGGAAAGTCAGATTTATAGAGAGCAGAATAGACAGAAAGCCCTTCTGCCCACTAGTGCACTTCCCAAGTGGCTGCAACAAGTGGAACTGAGCCAACTGGAAGCCAAGATCTTCTTCCAGGTCTCCCACAGGGTGCAGGGTCCAAGGCTTTGGGCTGTCCTCCTAACCAGAACCCTGAAACTCCTTCCACCTCTTGCAGGTGACAGGATTTCAGATACTTTAATGAACTTCCACTACATTGCAAGGAGCATTAGCAGGGAACTCAACCAAATGCAGAGCAGCCAGGACTCAGCATGCGCTTTGATACAGGGTGCCAACATGGTAGACAGCAGGCTAACATACTGTGCCACAACACCGGTCCTTGCACCTTTCTTTTTATATCACACCTGAATAAGAAGGATTATATTCTTACGAATGCTACTGCCATGAAATAGGTCTCCAATTCCAAGGATTTCAGGAAAGAGAATTGCTTCTGACAGTTCATTTAAGTGTTTCCAGAATACACTTGCTGCAAACCAGCAAGTTTAATGAAGTCCCTTTCTATACATAGCACCTTTGTGAGGTTTGTCATAGAATGATCTCTTTTGTAAAATTCTCCTGATCCTGGTGAAGTATACTGCTGAGGTTATCTATAAATAAAATAATACTTTATGTAACAATGCTTGTGATTGACTTAAGAAAAACAGCCTTTCCAACAGATTAATATCAGGAATATCCAACACTCACAATGTGTTTTATTTATTCCTTTTCAAAGTACTACCAAAGAGTTAAGAAGTTCTTTGTGCAACTCAATGTATATCTGCAAACAATTTTCTATATACTGACATGAGAAATAATCAGAAATGGCACCTTAAATACACATTCAGGAAAGCATAGAATAAGTATTATCAATTATGCTTATCTATTTTGAAATTATGGAATGCTGAAAGTGAATTGCTTTTTTTCTCATGATATCATGTATACATTCATATACAGTCCTTAGTTTGTTGCTGTCACAACTGCAAATATGTTAAAGAAGTGAGGTAAATAGAGGAGAATGAGAAAAGGACTTGAGGAAGCTTTCATTAAGTATGTGGGAACAGAGTTGTAGCTGAACACAAATGCATTACTTAACACAAGGAAATACCGAGTAATTAGAGAAACATCGCTTAACACAAGGAAAGTAGCAAGCACTTAGAAGTTTGGGGGATGGAAGAATAGTTCATGTTTGCTAAGGCCCTTTTAACCAACAAGTTTCTTAGAAAAAGGATATATGTTGGCATACAGTAGACTTAAAGCATCAATTGTTGGAGGCTTACAAATGAATGCCTCTGTCCTCCATTCATGCTTTCCAACAATTATTTCCTCCAAACAATATTTTCTCAACATGTATATGGAGGGATGGTACCAGGTCCAAAACCTAGGAAATAACTATAAGCTATTCACTAAGAAAAAGAAAAACAAATGTTACCTTTTTAAAAATTTTTAAATAAATTAAAATTATTTAGATAAATTTTGTATATTTCAGGTAAACTAAAAATAAACTTTAAATCTTTAGACATTGCCTGATGTTTCTGTCTCCATTTATAGAGTCATTTCTCACTATGCTTAACCACACAATGCTGGCCACATTCACGGAAAATTTTGACATATTCTTTCTCCCTTTTTTAAAGACTAACTGAATCATTAAGGGGAACAAAGATGGCAGCAGAGATTCCATATATGTCTACCAAGAATTGGAGGGGACTACTTCCTGTAACATTCCCCCTCCATCCTTTAATGAGTCTCATGTTAAAACTTTAGCATTGTTTCCACACTATTTTAAACATGATGTAATAATGGTTTGCAGTGGATATAGGCACAATAAACCCATGTAAAATAACTAAGAATCTATGAAACATTGTGCATTTTTTAGGACAATAAAACCTTATTGTATCTATACTAAACAGATTAGGTTCCAATACTGTGTAATGGTTCATAAAATGAACATAAATCAAAAGCACACATGAAAACTGGCATTTCATTTTTCAGAAATTATCAATGGAAATACCTTCCCATAATTCTTATGTGCATGTTTCTAATTAATTCTGATCATCTGTCATCCTCATCAACCCACACTGTCTAAATTCATCCTTTAACATTCAATAGGATGGAGACATAAACAGGCAGAATATATTTCCATATATTTTCTATCACTTCAAATTAAACGCAAAGAGAACAGAGTCAAAAACATTAATGACACGTCTTGTTACTATGAAACATGATATTACATAATTCTTAGCTCCAAGATGAAATTCTTTCGTTAAAAATGAGTCAAATATGGCCCGGCGCAGTGGCTCAGTGGTTAAGGTCCTCGCCTTGCACGCCCAGGATCCCATATGGGCACCGGTTCTAATCCCGGCAGCCCCACTTCCCTTCCAGCTCCCTGCCTGTGGCCCGGGAAAACAGTGGAGGACAGCCCAAAGCTTTGGGACCCTGCACCCGCGTGGGAGACCTGGAAGAGGCTCCTGGCTTTGGATTGGCATAGCATCGGCCGTTGTGCTCACTTGGGGAGTGAATCATTGGACGGAAGATCTTCCTATCTGTCTCTCCTCTCTGTATATCTGCCTTTCCAATAAAAAAAATAATAATAAAAATAAATCTTTAAAAAAAAATGAGTCAAATAAATTATCTATAAAAAAGCAACCCTGGCATAATTTTAAGGAAACCTGTCTTAAAGTATATTGCTTGGAATTCCTCTTTATATAAAAAAAGCTTCTACTAAAAAAAAAAACCTTCAATTTAAAAAATTTTAATAATTGTAATAGTAAAATATTCATCTTTTGCTTTCAGAAAAAAAATCACCTACTTTCAATGGTAACTGAATTAAATCATCATTTCATCAGTTTTTAATCATATTCAATCCCATTCTTCAAACAATATTGTTATTTTTCATTTTTGTTTTTCATTGGAAATAGTCCTCTAAGACCAATAGGTATAAGGAACTATTGTACTTCCCAGTATACTTTTATTAATTTTGTTAATTTCAGCGTGTCTTAATTATACTAAGTAACATTTAGGATATGACTTTTTTAATGCAATTAATCATCTCAACATTATATATAGATCCCAATTTTTGAATGATTCAGTTATTGAACCTAATGTGCAACGCAAACCTCTTCCTTCTGTTCTAGTCTCCATTTTAAACAAGGAGAGATTGCCCAGTTCCTAATGTGGCGTTCTTAGCATTGTTGTTCCCCAGGGAAGCCAAATTTTCCCCCCATCGCTGATCAGTCTGTTAATGAGTCTTTGACCAAACACCACTGGCCATAGTGTCTCCATTCCTTCTCCAGAGCAGGATTTCACTTGTAATTTTGCTCTACTCCTGGGAATGATTCCTTGGCCATCCCTTCGTAATTTAAGGAGTTTGCTTCATCTGGGAATCCAGAAAAGTGGTCAACGAGTGTCTCACAACAGTGCCTCAGTAGCAGCTAGATCCCTCTCTATGAGTGACTGCTAAATTTTGTGATGACAGAATTGGTAGGCCATATCAAAGCATCATACTAGGTTTAACGATATGTATGTCTTGTGATCGTTGCAAAAAAATCTAAAAAAAAATCTAATTTTTGTTTAAAATATTCAGCTATGGGGACCTCCCTTCTCTTGCAACTTTTTGCAGCCCAAGTTACAAAGTAAGAACTTAATCAAACATTTGGCAAGCACTGGATATCACAGCATTTTACATTATATCTTTATGAGAAATGGAGCGTGTAGGAAATAAACACCTTGAAAATAATCGTATAAGAGATAAACATAACAGGAATAAATTCGACAGAATGCTTGAAGCAGTGAAGACAAGCAAAGTCAAGAATGTTAGCCAGAGCCTGGCACTGTGGCACAGAAGGAGGCTTCCAGTAGTGATAATGCCAGCACATCATATCTGAGAACAGACTAGAGTCGTAGCTTCTGCACTTCAGCTCTAGGTTCCTGCTACCAGACCTGAAAAGCTGCACTTGGGACCCCAAAGGCAGGTCTGAGCATCTGGCTTCCGCAAGCTTTGGCTCCTGTTGTCTGGTGTGAACTAGCAAGTAGAAAAAAAAATCTGCCTCTTTCTGTATCTCCCTCTCTTTTTCTCTGTAATTTATTCTTAAAAATGAATGAATAAAGCTCAACAAAATATAATATTCAGACTGAAACAGAGAAGATAAAAAAAGACTGACTAAATAGAAACATCCAAGAGCTAAGAACAACATCAAAGGATGTAATCTGTTGAAATTCTAATCTTCCCGGAGGAAAACAATAATTGGGAAGAATATTTGTAATAATAAATATCAAAGATTTTATAAAATCCATGAAAACTAAAAGCTGAATACTTCAGAACACCAAAACAGGAGTCACAGAGAATACTGGTACTTGGAGAAAAAATAATCAAAATTTTAAAAGTAATAGAAAGATCTAGAAAAACACTGTCAAACTGATGAAAATGAGTGTCTAACAAAATCCTTATTAAACACAGCCAGCATGGAAGACAGGGGAGAGTGGGGATATACCATACAGAAGAACAAAGATAAGGATTACCGAACATACCTTTTATCAGAAACTCTTGCAACAAAAAGAAAATGCAATATCTTAAAATATGTTTTAGAAAGCAAAGTATAATCACTTTTATTCCAGTGTAAAATTAAGTTGTTTTCAAAGCCTTCAATATCAGCTCTGGTTTAGTGAACATGTTAAGGAAATTTCTAAGCACAACGTATAGATTAAAAACTTAAAGTAACACAATAATGATTTTTTAAATAAGGGTATTGTAGAATTTGTCATGATAAATGGTGCAATTCACAAACAATGAATAAGAAATTCTGTAAGTTCCACCTTAAGAAATTATAAAAATGGATATAACAAATTAGGCACAAAGTAAATGTTTGCTTTCAGTGGATGCGATTAAATGAGAGAAGAATTAGAGAAATAACATGAAAAAGCAATAAAGTAAACTATGGAAAGATCAGCAAAAATTATGTTCCCCAACTTACATAGGATATAGGAAATTATGTATGTCTCAGGTATGATAAACAAAGGAAGGTGCATCATTTTAGATCACATATATATTCAAAAAGATGAGAACAAACATCTTGTTGTCTGAAAATAGGATAATTTAGACGAAAAGGACAAAAAATATACCAAATAAAAATAATCAAATGTTTAATTTATGCTCACACTGTAGTTGTGTGCATCTGTTGACTTTTGGGTGGTATAACACAAGCATCACTTCTACCATACAAAAGATACAAACTTCCAAAGTGCTAAGTACATGCTGACATAATAGAAGAAGGATGAACTTGTGGCAGTTGTTGAAGGAGTTTATGATTATTATAATATAGAAAAAAAGAAGGGGGTGAGCAACTTGGGGGGCATCCAATTCCCTGAGCCTAAAGTACATCATGAAAAAATAATTAAAAATAAAATTAAATTTAAAAGAGTCTCAGGATTAAAAAAGCAACCCAACCACAAAAACGAAAAGCAAACAAAATATCTGTGATGATAAAGATAAAATGGAACTCTTGTGCAGTACTAATATTGGGAATGTTAAGCTGTTTTGCCCCTATAGAAAACATCATAGAATTTTCTCAATAATTTAAAATTTTGAGCAATCATTTTGTTACAGTGGGTAACAATGCCACCTGCGAGGTTAACATCTTACATGGGCATCAGGTCATGTTCCAGCTGATCCATAACAACCTGGGAAAATTAGCATATGGGCCTGGAGCTATACTAAATTGCTAGGAAACCTGGAAGAAGCCCCTGGTTTCAGCCTAGCTCAGCACAGGCCATTGGTAATTCAACATGCTAATGGAAGATCTTTGTCTCTTTCTCTCTCCCTCCTCTAATTCTGACTTGCAAATATTAAAAAAAACAAATCAACACTTTGTTAAAAGGGTCCAGCACAATAGCCTAGAGGCTAAATTCTCACCTTGCATGTGCCAGGTTTCCATAGGAGTGGCAGTTTGTATCCTAGTTGCTCCACTTCCTATCCAACTCCCTGCTTGTGGACAGGGAAAGCAACAGAGGATGAGCTAAAACCTTTGGCCCCCATAGCCACATGAAGACCCAGAAGAGGCTCCTGGCTTCGGATCCCTCAGCTCTGGTCATCGTGGCTAGCTGGGGAGTGAACCAGTGGATGTAAGATCTTTGTATTTCCTCATCTCTGTGCATCTGCCTTCTAATAAAAATGAATATATTTTTTTTTAATTTGAAAGATCACAACCTGCAATATTGCAATTCCACTTTTGAGAGTCTAATCAAAATAACTGAACGTAGAACTTAGAAGAGATAGTTTCACTCCTATGTTTATTACAGTATTATTCACAAGAAACAATAGATAAAAACAATCTAAATTTCCATACACAGATTATGGGTAAGGAAAAGGTGGCTCTTACATACACTAGAAAGTTATTCAGACATACTAACGAAGGAAATCCTGTCATAGGCTACAACGTGAGTCAATCCAAAGGACCTTATATTAAGTGCAGTAATTCATTCACAGAAAAACAAACAAACAAAAAACAAGATTCTATTAATATGGAACATCCAAAACAGTTAAATTCACCAAAGCTAAAATTATAAAGGTGGTTCCCAGGGTGGGGATACATGGAGTTTTTTCATAGCACTGTCGTATATACAGCTAACAGATTTTCCTATATAGTTAAACATGTGTTTAAAAAGTCAATGTCATGGTACATATATTTAAGATTTATTTTTAAGTATTTGAAAGAGCAAAACGAAAGAGAGAGAGAATCTATACAGAAATAATTCCATTACATAATCTGTCTCTAAATGACTGTATGAGCTAGGGCTGGAACAAACTCAAGCCAGGAGCCAGAAAACCTATTAAGGTCTCCCATTTGAGTGAGACTCGATTACTCAAGCCATATCTGTTGTTTCCCAGGCACTTTATCTGGGATGGATCAAAGGACCAGTAGCCAGAACACCATGGCCATTCCAATATGGGGTGTGCCCATTGCAAGAAGTTGCCTAACCAGCAATATTCTTTATGTTACATTTTTGGGGCACATTTTAATGGACTCTACTAGAATATAAAAATATACTCAGCTATAATTCTTTTAAGAACTAGGTTGGCAAAAATAAAAATATTCAAGTATATTTAAATATGAACATTCATGCAGTTACTGTATTTTCTTAAGATTATCACATCAATCTATGTCATACAATATTCTCAAGCGAAGTTTTCTAATTAAAGAAAAGAGTTAATACACCAAGAAACTGAAATGATCCCTACTCTATAATTTTCGTTATCCTCATTTTGCTTTGATCCATTGGCTTCAATCAAACTCACAGTGCTGTGTTATTTCCAATCACATTGTCATTTTCCTTTTGTGTAAATGGTGGTTACCTTTGCTATTCTTTTATGGTGGCAATGGCATGAATATACTTGTTTGTGTGTGTATGTATGTACCTGTGGGTCAGAATGGAGGTGTGTGACAAAAAAGGTAAGATTGATAAATGAGCTTAAATGAATTATTTCAGAAAGTAAAACTAAATTTAAATATGAAACTAATATGTCATATTTGTGTAAAATTTAAATAATGTTAAAGCTGCAACTGCCACTGTAGTTTCGCCTATGAGAGGAAATATATCAAAGCAAAATGATAATAAACTCCATTCACAAGAAGAAAAAGGCTTATGATATAGATACCCTTTACTTTTTTATATTTTATACTCAGTAGTCTGAAATCGCATGCTCTGCATTTTGCAATAAGTGCTTATAATACGAAAGGGTGATTTGATTCTGTCCAGAGAAAATATTTAGTTTTTAATTGATTAAAGACAAAGAATTTATGAGTAAGTTTTTTACTATAATGACTACAATCTCTAGATAGACTGACTTTTTTTAAAAAAAAGAGAGAGAGTTAAGTAAGTGTGGAAGTCAGGGGTTGTTGTACCTGGGTTGTGAACGTGATTCTCTCAACACATTCTTGTCCGTTGCTTTGACATCTCCATAGTTAGTACTTGAATTCTAAATATTACTTGCAGGCCCAGAAAACTTTAGGAAGCTATTTATGTAAGATCATACGGTTGAAATAATACACCCCTAGGTACTCAAAAGTTTAACACTCAAAATTATCCAAGACCAGGGCAGGCATTTGATGCAACAGCCTAAGTGGTCACTTGAGGCACTAACACACTGTATCAGAATGCCTTAGTGTGAGTGCTGCCTCCTCCACTGCACATTCAGTGTTCTGTGAATGAGCATCCTAGGCTCCTGCACTTGGATCCCAGCCACCCACATTGAAGTCATGATGGGAAATCCAGCCCTGGTTGTTGCAGTCATTTGGAGAGTAAACCAGTGGGTAGAAGATCTTTCTCTACCTGCTATCTGCCTTTAAAATAAAAATGAAAATAAACAGAAGAGATTTTTTTTTAAATCAAAACCATAATTTTCATTACAAATGTACTTTTAAAATTATTAATTTGTAAAGCAGAGTAGCACTGAGATAGGGAGAAGGGCAAACTGAGGAATACAGTAGAATTCTCTATGAAATCTCAAATAACCTAATAAAGTGAATAGTGGGACTAATGTGAGCTTACAAATGAGCCACATAAGGTAAAAAAAAACAATGTGATCTGGCCACATAAATTATAGTTTATAAGTAGTGTCTACGGGATTCAAACAAAGGATATAGGAGGAAAAAGGTTTAAATCCTAATAAATTCCAGTTATAATGCTTATAATTCAAATAATTTTACAAGATCATTATATACAATGGTATTTGCTATAACAATCATTGTCAATTAAACTATTCTCTACCAATTTGTAAATTTTCTCTTTCCATATTTACCTTTTCTATTGCATTGTAAACAAAAGCATAAGATTTGGGAGTAATACATTTTTAATGAGTTAGTTTATATGGGAAGAATCATGCTTTGTCATTCTAATAATTTAATCTTTCAGAGACCAAGAGGTTATTAAGCTAAACTAAGGTTTAGTCATTATGCATTCTCATACACATTTTTCCATTTCTTATATTTCCTGAAACATTTTGAAGCCAACTTGCAGTACTGTCAGAAACAACAAGAAAAGTAAAAGCAAGCTGTAACTTAACATAATAAGGTGGTATTTTGATTTTTCCCATGTTGCTTAATTATCTCTCTCAGACCTCCTTAATATGGATTATACTTAATAACTTTAGCTTTGCAAAATGATTCCCACATCACACACCCACTTATTCCTAGGTCCTATTCTCCACACACCTGACCCAAGTTTATAACTTCATTCAGAATTGCTTTGTTCCCTACAATTTGTGGTTGGTAGCTCTTACCCAGGAATTTCTTCTAGCTTTTATCAGCACAGTAATTCTTACTCAAGAATAAAATCCTCAATGCCATTCCCAACATAAATGAGTGCATCTTGAAAAAAAATACACCGATAAGGCATAATTACATGCTTTGAAAAGATGTCTGACTCAAAATATTCACCTGGAAGCTTTAATACGCTGAAAACTAAGTTGTAAACTAGGATTTGTGTCTGTTAAGTGATTTTGTTTAGTGTATAACTTCAATCATACTAATTATTGATAAAATACATTTTGCATTGCATTTTCTGATTCATATTTCACAGGATAAAAATTCATTCTATTGTATCTCCTTCAAAATCACCATTCTGAGAGATAAGCATCAATAATCACCAGTATGTAGACTGCAATGTATTTTCGATATAGTTCACACAAGATAACTGAAACTCATTTTGAATATTTAAAGCAAGCTACCTGAAATTGATAAATATTGAAGAATTATAAGAGATGTCACCTTTGGCTTTCAGGATTAGAATTTCACCCCTACAAAGCATTGCTGTACCTGCTTCCACCCAAAACTGTTAAGTATTAGCAATCATTACAATTAGGGAAATGTGACAGGAAGAATAATTCCACATTTGTTACACATATTAGTTGTATGCAACAGAAAAAGAAAAATTTCTGCAAGGTCAAGATGCAAAAACACCTGGGGGAAAAGGATGTAATATAGTGATATGAAAGATGTATCCCAGGGACATGCACGATATAGCATGATGGCTAAACTTCTCTCTTTGCATTAGCCAAGATCCCTCGTGGCCGCCGGTTCCAGTCCCAACTGCTCCACTTCCCATCCAATTACCTGCCTGTGCCCTGGGAAATCAATAGAGGGTGGCCCAAAGCCTTGGGGACCTGACCCATGTGGGAAACCTAGAAGCTGCTCCTGGTTTCTGGCTTCCCATAGCTCAGCTATGGCCCTTGCGACCACCTAGGAAATGAATCAGCAGATGGTGTATCTTTCTTATTCTGCTTTTTTTTTTTTGACAATCTTTATATAGTTTATTAGGCAAAAAAATTTCAAGGCTACAGGAAAGTGGGTAAGACTATTATTTCCATGTTGTTTTTTTTCCTGTATCTTGGGTAAAGGGGGAGATAAAGGGAGAAACCCCACCCAGTCTCTTCTTTTCTCTGTAAATCCAACATTCCAATAAAAAAAAAAAATATATATATATATATATATGTATATATATCCCAGGCAGGGTATGGCATGTTGGCTCACTGGCTAAATCCTCACCCTGCAAGCATCAGGATCCATATGGGCACTGGTTTGTATCCCAGCTGCTCCACTTCCCATCACGTTCCATGCTTGTGGCCTAAGAAGGCAGTAGAGATGGCCCAAACCATGGGGACCCTGTAACCACCTGGGAGAACTAAAAGAAGCTTTTGCTCCTGGCTTTGGAACGGCTCAGCTCTGGCCATTGTAGCCACTTGGTGAGTGAATCAACAGAGGGCAAACTTTCTGTCTCTCCTCTGTAAATCTGCTTTTCCAATAAAAAACAAATAAATCTTTAAAAAAACAAAATGTGTCCCAAGCAAGGCACCTACTTAAGAATGGCATAGGTGTATGCTCATAGAGGGTAAATGAAAACTACTTCACACTTACCCATTCTAAACTCAAGCCCTTTAAAGAAATGTGAAACATCAGACTAAGTAAAGGTTTAAAATAACGGTACAAATAAGAGCTTGGTGGTAAAGAAAACCAAATATATCACAGTTGCTGCAATATACAGATCCTATGAAACTAGCTGGATGCAGTTAATTTAAAAAAATATCTTATAGATTAGTTTGACGGGAAGAGGAAAAAGAAGAGAAAGAGAAAAGAAAGTTGGAGACAGACATGGATGGGGAAATTGAGGGGAAGATCTACCAGTTGCAAACAACTTGTCATAATAGCTAGGTCAGGACCAGGCTAGAGCCAGAAAACCCATGTGGGTTTTTACATGGGTTCCATGGACCCCAATACCTGGACCATCATCTGAGGCTCTTCAAGTGTACATTAACAAGATGCTGCATTGAAAGTAGAGTAAACAAGATGTAAACCACATCCTGATACGGGATGTGGGCTTGCAAGCAATATCTGAAAACAATCTACCACAATTAAGCCACTGTGCCACACAGTCAATCCCACTGTGTTTCTCTAAAACATATAGTGTATAAAGCAAGAACACATTTTGAGACGTGCATGTATTCTACATTTCCAAATTAATATTTAATGCATTCAAATTTATTTGAAATAACAGATTATTTAAAAAACAACTTTGTGAAAATAACATATAGAGGGAAACAAAATGTGGTACAATTTATTTATGGCACTTAAAAAGTAGAGTTGAGTGCTAGTGTTCATCTGCCCTACAGGGCTGGAGTGATAAATGGCGTGTAAGATGCAAGATTTCACATATGAAAGGAATTCAAGTATGACTGACACAAACGAGCATACTGTCTCTGGATCAGTAGGCACGGAAACAGTATTTTGGAAACCTACAGTGAACTACGGCAGTAATATGCCAAAACTGGGTCACTGGGAACTGTAGCTAGAAATCGTAAAGTTACGTCTGAGCACTTAGTTTAAACGAAATGACTTGATTTTAAATTGAGATTGCAACTCTCCTGACAGTGATACTAAGAAGTGTTTAACCTCTGAGACCTTAACTATCTCTGCATATGGAACAGTAAGTGGTATATTAGCAAAGCAATTATAGTTTAAAAAAACAGTGTGCTAGTTTTTTTTTTCTCCAATGGCTGAGCTACTGATTACACTAAAAACATTCTTTCATGCCTGAGAGATTTAAGTACATCTTTATACATCTAACAATAATAACCATAATACACTCAAGGAGTCGTATCAATCATTAAACATCTAATAATATTAAATACACACACACGCACAGAAACCTTCAAGGAGATAAAGAGGTTGGCTATCTGCTTTTACAAAGGGTTCTAGCTCTACAGTGTAACACTAATAATTGATGACACTGCATTCAGTCTGTTTGGATCCTGCCATCATTCAAAAAAATTATAACTTCTCCTTTTATTAGCATTATAGTATGGAAATGGAAAATATTATTTTCATGTTTCAATAAGATTTCATTAACATGTTTTTCAAATCTCTGCCATTATAGGTACATACATACATATATATAAAATATTTGTATGTCAGATAATAAATTAATAAAAACATTATTTGAGATATATAATGTCCACAATTTTATAGTATGTCATCCATAAAAGCATACATTTAATTCAATCAATGGATATAAACGCACTTTGAGACATGTGAGGAAATTAAAAAAATTTTTTCACAAACAGCAGAAAATGAAATCAAAGATAATTTTTTTGAGTAAAAGTTTTTAGTTCTTTTTTTTTTTTTAGCAAAATTTTTTTTTTATTGTTGCTTACATTGTATTATGTAGTACAGTTTTATAGGCGCTGGGGATTCCCCCCACCCCTCCCATACCCCTGCCCCCATGGTGGATTCCTCCACCTTGTTGCATAACCATAGTTCAAGTTCAGTTGAGATTCATTGCTTGCAAACACATGCCTAGCATAAAGTTCAGCGTCTTATTGTCCAGATAAGTTCAGTGGCCTCTTGGGGAGACCTTCTATGGTCTGAAGATAGGTCTAACAGAGTAAAGATCCGGTCAGTTAAAAGCCCCAACAAGGCCTCAGTATCAATATACAACATTATGGAATTAATTGACATAGTATTGGGTAAACAATATGTTAAAAATAATGCAAGTTCCATTCTTCGAAACATCTGGGTTGAGACAGTATCAATGACAGGTTCAAAAAAATAACAAACAACCAAACAAAAAACAATTCCATTTAGATTTCAAATTTTAAAAAAACTTTTAATTTCATTTTCTACCAACTTTTAAAACTCTACTCATATGCAAATTTTTACTTGTCCCTTTTTTTTAAAATTTCATTTTAAGACATAGTTTCACAAGTTCTGGGATTCCCCCAACCTTTCCAAAAAGCTCTCCCCCAATAATGGGTTCCTCCATATTGTTACGGTAGTACAGTTCATCTCCAGTTGTGATTCTTTCATTGCAGGCATGTACCATGCATAGAGTCCAGCATCTTATTGTCCAGATAAATTCAACAGTTTCTTGGGGAGACCATCTCTGGTCTGAAAGTAGACCTGGCAGAATATCATCCCCTCCAATGAAAAGCCACAACACAACTTCAACGACAACTTACAACATCATGAAGTTAATTGACATGGTATTGGGTGACCAATATGTTAGAAAATGCAAGTTCTCCCACAGCCTGTGACTACTTCATTGACATCTCAGTTTTAGTTTATACACAATCAGCTGCTATACACCTTAAAATGGTTATAGGGTACTATTCATCTGTCTCGTGTCTTTTTTTCTTTATGTTTATATTTAGCAGATTATACCGTTGAAGCATGACTTGTACTGAACTTGCTGAATTTTAGAATAGTCCAAACTGCCTTATAACTCTAACATGCCATATGTTAACAACTGATGAGCATAACAGTTTTAGGAGGGGTATGCAGAGAAATCTTCAATACCTTAGTGAGGAGTAACTAATCTTTATGTCCTACATAGTAAGATATATGTGAGTCCAAGCTGTTTCCTGTCTGAGCTTTCCTTATTGGTCTCTGTCTATCTGATCTAATTTGGGGGGGCAGGGGCTCCAGAGCAATCCTGATGGTCATTGCAACAGAAGGTGGGGATCCAAAATTGGAACTAAGTAAGGACCAGAGAAAGCTCCTCTCTATAGTCCCGAAGGAAGTTTACTGTTCTTCTGTTTCTAAGGACTGCTCGGGGTTCCTGGCTGTTGTTCCAATTACATTAGATCCTGTGAGGAAGGATCTTGGCTTCTTCCATCTTGTGTGGGAGATCCGATAGGGAATGGATGACCTCCGAGTTCTTGGCCTACGAAGGCACTCTAGCTCCCTGTGGTCTCCTTGGCAGTTAGGATATAGTCCTTGGTGCCCATACTTACAGTCCTTGGTGAGGATCCTGAGTCTCCAGGGTTGAGATACAAGCCTCCTCCTGTCATCCTGTCCTCCTGTCCTCCTGCTCCACTCTGGTGTCACCCCCTGTTCCGTGCATATGACCTCCTGTTAAGAGGTTGTCAGGATCGCTGTGGGATCCCACTGTATGTCTTTATAGATTTTGCAAATGTCTAATGCAGATTCTGAGAGATTCTAATGCAGAGTCTGTTGTCTGTAAGTTACCTGTTAAAATCTTGATAGGTAATACTTAACATCTTCCTCACACACTCTAGGAAGGTAAAACACTTTTTTACTGAATTTTCAAACAGCTAAAAAAGTAAGCAAAGTAGCATAGTATTAAGATTATACACACATGCAAAAATTTTAGTCCAAAAATACCCTAAGATTTTAATACCTGTATTATCACAGTTTGTATAACCCTTGTATGGCAGTTCAATCTTCTACGGATAACAAAAGAATCTACTGCATTGAGTTGTTGTGAAGATTAAAGCAGAACATACTCGTAAAACATTTACAATGCTATGCTATGCTACACATAAAGAGACTTCAGATTTCTTAAGTACCATTATTGGACCTGAACAAAACATCTGAAAAAGAACTGGAAACAGCATTTCCATTTGCATTAGCTACAAAATAAATACTTAGGAATAAATCAAACCAAGGGGATGAAAAATCTGTACAACTGGAAATGATTCACTATTGATGAAAGAAATTGAAGAATAAGTAAATAAATGGGAAGATAGCCTATATCCATGGTGTGAAGTACAAATGCTCTTCAATGATCCCTCCTGCCCAAAGAACTCTACAGAGTCAATGAAAGCCTTATCAAAATTTCTATTTTTTTCACATATCTGGAAAAAGCAATCCTAAATTTATATAGAAGACCAGAAACACAAAAACTACAGAAATCTTCAACAACAACCCAAATGAAAGGCATCACATAATTGCATTCAAAATATGAGTCCTACAAAGCTGTAAGTCACCAAAGCAACATGATACTGGGATAAAATTAAGTTCATTGGCCAATATGATACAATCCGTAAACCCATACATTGTAGTCAACTAATATTTAACAACATTACAAAGAATATATGTGAGAAAACATGCTATCCACATACAGGATATTTTATTATGCCCTAACATCAAGTCATTTAAAAGATCAACTAAAAATGAAGCTCAAAACTGAATCCAGACGTCCGGCACCAGCGGTAGGAACTCATCTAACTGAATTCACTGCCCCGCCCCAGCCCTGCCCCAGGGGAGTCTTAGCAGAAAGCTGGAACTGGAGTGGAGCTAAGACTCAAACCCAGACATTCCAACATAGGATGCAGCTGTCCAAAGCAATGCCTTCATCACGGTGTCAGATGACATCCTCAGAGGCAAAAACTTAAATAAAATGCATCGGAATTCAGAATCCCTGCTGTTGCAAAGACACTGTGAAGAGAAGCAATGATCTGAAAAGAAGGTCATTCATCCCATGATAGGATTATTTTTTGGCCTAAAATACATGCACAAAACTAAGTTAGAAAACAGCTCCATTTTGAAACAGGCACAACAATGTAAACAAGACAGAAACACGAGAAGATGTTTGATAGCATTAAGGAAATGCAAATTGAAACCATAACTTGTGTAACTATAACATAATGTCTAAAAGCAGAAATACTGGCCATGCCAAGTACTGGAAAGGATATAGAATAAATCAATCCCCTACATTTCCAGTGGACTAATAAAACAATACATCTAATCTGAAAAATAACTTGAAATTTTCTTAAAAGGATAAAAATGAAATGATTTGTTTATTTCTGAAATAAAGTCAAAAGTGAAATAAAAAATCAAATATTTTTGAAGCATACATATATAAAATATATGCTTGTATACATATATAATTACATATGATTATATGCTAATATAATGTAGAAAACAGCTGCAATAAGAATGTGTAGGAAAGCGCAATTATAGAGACTAGAGAATTTAGGGGAATTCTCATGACCTTGTATCTTTTACTTATATACATCAGCATTTATCAAATTATAAAATATAATGTGTGTACTTTATTGGATGCCATTTATACTAAAACATAAGTGTTAAACCACATGATTAGTTAGCCACTATTATATTACTTTGCTTAGTCACTCTTATAAATATCCAAGTTATATAAAGTGAAACAAGCATTTTGCCACTGTATTTACACAAGGCAACATAACATGATAGAAAATATTAAAAAAAAATTTAAGATACTTGGGAGTTAGCTCTGCTTTTTAACGATTCCATAAAAGCTTAAGCTCTCAAGCCTTCAGCTCATACAATACAAAGAAAGGGTTGTACAACATTGCTAGTCCTCAACCCTTGTTTAAAGTCATTTTGTAATACTAAATGTGAAACTGTTTAGTTGAAAAAGACTTAGAGATACTTAATAAATGCTTTATATATTAACAATAAATACAGGCTCTTTACACATACAAACAACAGAGTTACATGTAAATGACCCACATTCAACATGTTATTACCTCAGCTTTTTATTGCACTGTTTGGCAGTTCATTGCTCTCCTGCATCTAAAAGAAGTAATGTCCTCATATAATCAAGAATATATGAGACTTTCACTGGAACTGGTTTCACATTGACATTATACACACTATTAACTGTCAGGGTTTGTACCCAACATTAAACACACTATACACACTACACACTATACCCTGGATTGATATCAGGTGGCCATTCCCCATCCCTGGGTACCGGGGCAGTTGGGAGGCTGGGTATGGCTACTCCCATTTTCACGCCACTGGCCCCCAAAATTGGAAGAATCAGAAAGTTTGGAAACAAGGAACACACCCACTTTTCCCTCACCCTGGATTCTTCCCACCCTGATCAACTATGTAAACACCATCTAAATTAAAAAGGAAAAAATTTAAGCGTGCACTGCTCAAAATTAGACATAATTAGAACAATGTCTCTAGGTGATACACCATACTAGTTAAGCAGTACATGTATATTCCAGGCACCTGGGGTGTCAGGTCCTTGGATATTAGTCATAGTATGGACATACTTCTGAAAGACATTAGCTAGATTTTGCTTAGCCTTTTTCCCCCTCTTCCTAAAGCATTTTAGCTTAGAGAAAAACTATTCTTTTCACAGGTTGTTGCAAAATTTTCTGAAAATTCCAGTTTATTTTTTATAGATAGTTGGATTTCCTTATTAAAATTACTTTATAAGGGAATGAATAATTCCTTTGACATAATTGAAACAAAACTCTGCTTTAGTTTTTATATGACTCTCCTGATACACAGTCAATTACTTTGGCCATCCTGTCCCTCTCATACAATTGTTCCTCCACAGTAAGTGGATATTATCTTTTAGTGAAAATCAAATGTTGCACCCTCCATTAAAGATTTTTAGAAAGAATAAAGAATCATTTGAAAGTGTGAATAGGTTCAATAAGATATTATTGGAAAAGAATTTTACTGATGGATTAAGATACCTTAATGATAGCCAAAATTTCCTTTTAATATTATTATTTTTTTAAGGAACAGCAACAGAGACAAAGAGATCGGGAAAGAGACATCTTCCATTCCTTAACCCTCAGATGCCCGTAACAGCCAGGTCTGAACCAGACCAAAGCCAGGTGCCAGAAATTTCATCCCTATCTCCCATATGGGCTGCACATGTCCAAGTACATTGAACCATTATCCACTTCAGTAGGAAGCGCAACAGACTTGAGGCTCCGGTGCAGGATGCCAGAGTTGCAAGCAGTGGCTCACCTTGTTGTGCTACAATGCTGTGCCCCAAACAGAATTTTGGAACAGAGTTTCCCTCAAGTGGGTTAGGTGACCCCCTCACTAACAGGAATCAAATAAGTAAAATAATGACAAGAACAATTTCACATCCAAAGATGAGGGTTCACAAATGAAGGCATACATTGAGCAGGTTCTTATCCAGTCAGAAATGTGTATAGACCATTATTGTTATGCTTCAGGCACCAAAATGTCAGTCTCTTGTTTTGGAACCTGCCTATCATTCTACCCTCACTTTGATTTTTGCAATAACAACTGGCTCCCCAGTTCTGGGTGAACACCCTCTTTTTCATTCACATTACAATGTTTTTAATAGAGATATAATCATGTTATTTAATAATCAGACTAAAATGTTTTAATGGCTTATGTTCAGTAAGTGCAAACATGTGAACGTCCTGCAACTTGGTTCCCACAGATCCCATCTGTGAAGCATTGCCTGAAACTCTTTATGAATATAGTATTAATCAAGTTTTAATTATTATGATGTTTTCAGGCTTGTCTCCTATTATACTGTACATTCCTAAATGCAAAGCTGTATCTTTCACCTTGGTTCCACATCAAGGATAGCACTGGTAGGTAATATGAACTGAATATAAATGACAACAGGCATTATAGTGGCTAAGAAGTTGAGGCTTTTTTAGGGCTTGTTTCAGTCCCAGTTCCCAGTTCCTCCACTTCTTACAAGCATAACGACCTTGGAAAATTATTCAATTTTGCTAGGTTTCAATTTTCTTATCTGAAAAATCCAGCTAGTAGTACCATTTATTCAGGGAGGTTACTGGAGGATTACATTAAACAATAATGGAAAGCTCTTTACAGGATAACCAGTACATTATTAAGCAGTCAATACATGTTATAGAAAATAATATTGTAATTCATATCTCCAAAAATAGTACAATGTCTTATGGAAATAGTTTCCTTTGTGAGTGGTTAGTGAATTAACTTATTCAGGCCCGGCGTGATGGCTCAGTGTCCAAATCCTTGACTTAGAAGCATGGAGATACCAATGGGTGCCAGTTTGTGTCTATCAGTGTGCTGGTATCTTTTCATAAGACAACATATTTGTTACATTTTAATATTTGTTCACGTTTTAACATACATTTCAACAAAGGAAATTAAGAGAGATGCTTTTTATCCTTGGCTAAGTATTTCTCTCTCCCTTCTTTTCCTCTCCTAGATACTTATGCTGTATTTTAGAAGGCAAAATCAGAAACTGCATAAAGGAATATTTCAAATATATTCTGGTTATTTACTTGTTACAGTGAAATTTATAGCAGTAATGTAAAGTATCAATTGGCAGTGCTTTCTCTATATAGTTTTATAACAACATTTCAGTCTTTCAGTTTAAAGTACAATTACAATTTTCTGAATGGAAAATTACTGATGTAGCTTACTAGTGAAGTACCATATGTTAAAAAGACATCAAGCTTTTTATAATTTTAGCATGTGTGTTTATACACACATTTACAAACTTTCAGATGATCCAGCTGATTTTCAAATTTTACATGCTATTATACTCAAATATGTTATAGAGACAACAATTCATTCTAAGTAGTTACTGTCAGTTTTAGAAATTGAATTTATCAAACAACTATAATATAAAGCCTAAAGTACTTTTTAGGAGAGATAATTTTCACAAATACATAAATTGTTTTTTAAGCTGAAATATTAAGATATGCATATCAATCATAATGAGCACCACATTGTTCTTTAATCAGAATCTCATTTTTAAATAAATCTGAGGTAATATCATTGGATGTTTTTAAAAATAGATTCAATCCAAGCAATAAGATGATCATCACTTTTTGGGTATGTGGGAAACTTGAATTAATTAGTTTGACCCAGAAAACATTCTGAAGTCCTTGAATAGTCAATTCAAAATAAGTACTTTCCAGAAAACTTTTCGAAGGCTCTCCCTATAGAAAACAATGTATCCTCTTAATTTTTTTTTTTGTTTCTATGTATTACATTGAGCTGGCATAGCTGCACACTCACTTCCTAGTTCAACATTTAGATAAAGAATCAAATTATAAAAACAGCCGAAAGATACACATAATTTAGAAACTGCAAAATGAGTTATAAAATGTAAACAGCCTGAACACCCTAACAGGAAACATAAGGGGAATTTAAAAAGGCATTAAGAGTATATTTTGTTGCACACTATTTGGCATAAAGGTTAAGAATACATATAATGACAACAACCCGAACTGACAATTCATGCAATTCATGCAATTGACAATTACATCAATACAAACTCAAATTTTAAATTCATATTTCCATGAATACTTTTAACAGTACAAACACAATAAGGAATGGGGAAAATAATAGAAAAGAAATAGAAGTCATCCAGAGAAGGATTTAAAAAGGGAGAAAACCATGCTACCTATACAACAAATGAAAGGAATTTAATGTCTGCAAATACTCTAAAAGGGAATAAAAACCAAAACAGCATTGTAAACAGTTTTTATGAGAATCATGAAGTTACCAACTTAAGATGTTTCTGTAATTTATCTATTTCCCAATATATAAAAATGAATGAAATTTGAAATTTTGTTTATTCACCTACTCAAAATCTAAAACACATGCAAATTTATCAGGTTGCTTTTCTCCATTAGTGGAAATGGGAAGAAAATTAAGTGGAAATAAATCTCATAATCACATTATCTAACTTTAAAGAATTCAATCCTACCAATTGAAAAAATAATTGGTAAAGTGGTCCCTTTGATCACAACCTGATATCCTCCCCTTTTGGCATTTGTAATCCCTTCTCAAATGGTCTCGTATGAATTAAATCATGAATGTTAACGGGTGAAAAGTTTGGGGCACATGTGCTCTCCTTGGTCATTGTTTCCAGTCACTTGTAGCCAGCAGTTTCTAGGACCTTTCAAAACTCTGCCCAGGAAAATGTGCTCACATCAAGCACTTCCCTAACCATATTACTGGAAGCAGACATTCTTTTTTATATCTACTACACTTCATACATCCTTCTGTTTTTAAAGAAATTGATTCTTTCAATATTCATGCATCTACCTTTCTTGTTCTTCTACAAGACTGGAAACAATGAACTTTTCTTTATCATCTCTGATGCCTTGGATTTGGCACTTGCTGTAAAATAGTGTTGCACATAAATGATTCATTATCACTCTTGGAGGAGTTCTTAAATATTTTCTCTAACTTTTTTTTTCTTCTCTAGGAGTTCTAAAATTCTTACAATTCACCTTCAGTATTGCAGACATTATATGATCTTATGGTCAAAAACATAAATAAATGCATAGTCCTATCTCAATGAGACTACACTGAAATGGTAGAGCAAACACGTATATAGCTATCTGGTGTGGAATGATATACCCTCGTGACCCTTATGACTAACTTTAAATGAAACACTTTTAGTTAAGTGACTAGAGATAGTCAGAAACCTTTATGTGATTTGCAGTTAGGACAAGGACATCATAGTAAACCAAAATCCTCAGGATACTGTGCTGCAAAATTGTTATTAACGGAGCAATGCAGCTTCCACTCACACCCTAGGCAGAGCTACCACTGATTCTCATTTAGGATTTATTATGACAGCTGATAGTATAGAAATGGATGTTGATAAATGTGACATAAGACTGTATGCTCTACAATTTAGGAAAGAATACAGTTATATTACTATGGCAATCATTCAAAAACTCGAAATGAGAATGGAGTTCATGCAAACACATGATTGTACATTGCTTATATAAAATTTCCAAAATTTCCAAAAACATTAGCTCTTTATGCATAAAAAATATGCAGAGAAAATCTAATAATCACACATTCAAGTACTATGTTAGTTATCAGTTAATACTTTTAAAATATATTTCTTTCAAATTATTCATAAAAAAACATTCAAAATATTCTCAGGGCAGAATTAGAGGTTAAAATCACATTTCCTACTTTTTTTTTTCCTTATAGGATCATGAAATCTTTTTTTTTTTTAATTTTATTTTTTATTATTTTTTCATTGGAAAGGCGGATATACAGAGAGGAGAGACAGAGAGGAAGATCTTCCGTCCGATGATTCACTCCCCAAGTGAGCGCAACGGGCCGATACTATGCCGATCCGAAGCCAGGAGCCTCTTCCAGGTCTCCCACGCAGGTGCAGGGTCCCAAAGCTTTGGGCCGTCCTCGACTGCCTTCCCAGGCCACAGGCAGGGAGCTGGAAGGGAAGCGGGGCTGCCGGGATTAGAACCGGCGCCCATATGGGATCCCGGGCGTGCAAGGCGAGGACCTTCAACCACTTGCGCCACCGCACCGGGCCCAGGATCATGAAATCTTAAAGCTACTATTGTAGAAAGTGTGATTCCTAGTATCCAATGTATAATACTTCTATTTTTAGATTTATTTTTATTTTTTATTTTTATTGGAAAGTCAGATACACAGAGAGGAGAGACAGAAAGAAAGATCTTCCATCCATTAATTCACTCTCCAAGCATCCCCAATGACCAGAACTGCACCAATCCAAAGCCAGGAGCCCAGAGCCTCTTCTGGTTCTCCCATGTAGGTGCAGGGTCCCTTGGCCCCAGGCCATCTACGACTGCTTTCCCAGGCCACAGGCAGGGAGCTGGATGGGTAGCAGGGCAGCTGGGAATAGAACCAGTACCCATATAGGATGTTGGTGCATGGAAGGCAAGGACTTTCATCACAAGGCTACCGATCTAGACCCCTATAATATTTCTAACGAACCTCTTATGTGAGCTTATTTTAGATAATTTATAATTTAGCCATATGCATTCCTAAAAATGTTGGAGGGATGATTTTTTTTCTGGGAAGGTTGCCAAAAAATTGCACTTTGCTGTTTCCATTGAGAAACTCCTTTAGTAATTTAGAAATAATTTTCCCCTGCAATATAATTTAGTTACTTACAAACATGGGAGTAAATTATAAACTTTTGTCTCATTGTTCATCAAATGATGAAGCCAAATCCAACTAAATGACAAAAGTGGCTTAAAAGGTGCAATCTCTACAAAGATTTTAATTTAGAATTTATTTTGATTCGCCAATTAAAGTATAGTAACCTATCTTTTGTTAAAATGAAAAAAAATAAATCTCCACGACAATGAGATCCAGGAACAACACAATCATGCAATTCACTAGTACATGATGGTATCAAACTCCTACCAAAAGTGTACCTGCTCCCTGCACCTGCTTCCTCTCCTCTGCGTCCTCATTCCTCAGGCTTCTGCTCCATTCTCACTCATTCCAGGACATCTGCCCAGCCCAACACTCAGTCTATATCAAATACTCTTCTGTGTGACACCGCCTTCGAAATCTATCCAAGCAGTGGTCACATAACTGGCCGTGGTGACTGTCTGAGATACATAAAGTATGTGAAAACATCTTTTTTAGGAATATCAGAATAATTGAATAATAATTTAAAGTCTCTCTATGGCTCACCTAACACTTATTCATAGTGCATGACTAGTATTTTGCCCACACACCTCAGTGAATCCTTATTCAATAAATTAATTAATTAATTAATTAAAACCCTAGGACTTATTTGTATTTTCACATAAACCTCATTGCTCCTCAATGTGATAACCTGTGTCAAAATTTCTCTAATTGTTCTATAGAGGATAACTGATAAGTCATTTCATTTAAAATTATTTTTAATTGATAGATGTTTCAAATAATATCATAAAAAGTAGTCATGATTCTCATTCCTTAATCATGAAGCCATAAAACAATGGTACTCAAAGCCTAGAAAGAACATCAATCTGTTAGGTTAAAAAACAAGTCATTAAAAATCAATCTTTCCAGATTGATATATTATTTTATTACTCTCTTACTCTCTTCCTGTCAGTTTTGGAGAAAACAACAACATATATGTGTGTGTGTATGTGTGTGTGTGTAGTTAGCATGTTATCCAGAAATATCATTGGGAACCATTGCCACATAAATATTTTCTTTGGCACAGAAAGTAAGTTATATTTATGCTTCACTTTACCATTATAACAGTAGTGTCTTAAAGTTTAACAGCTTTAATCCTTTCATTTGCATTTTAAGTATTTTAAGTTTAAATCCTAGGGAATCTTCTTTCATATCTCCAATTGACCACAGAACAAATAGTAGAGTAGGGAAGACAGTTGGCCAAGAAGCAGAATAAAAAAAAAAATGTATGAATGTAATATTTTGCCACTAAAATCAGAAAAAAATTCTGATCTAAGTTTTCATTTCAAAAACACAATGACAGTAGAAAATGACAATATTATATTTGATCATTCATATTTTTTCAAGGCTGTCCCAGCATTTATATGCCTGTGTGTCATCATTGCACAGTATTGTTTTTCCTTAAACACTAGAAAGCATTTCTGAAAATTTAATTATATTTTGTGGCCAAAATGAGCACCCTGTTGGCTTTTGCATTTTGTATTGTGTTTGTAATATTGACTTCGATGCACAGTCATTATTTTGATTTCTTTAAGAAACAGTGCTGTTACTGTTTCTAATGACAGTTTAACTTGGGTTTCATAACTTAGAGTTTATACAAAACTACCCTCTAAATAGCTTAAAAGTCTTGTATGTGTAAAGAAAGACATTCAAAATGTCAAAGAAAATTTAAAATTTTGTAAAATCTGTTCTGATATGCTACACACATTCTTCAAAAACCAGGTAACATTTTCAAAGTATGTATACACATGAGTGAAGTTAAACTGTTTTTAGATCCTCTGATGTAGGATGTGTCATAAGTGGAATTTTAACACATGAGTTAAGGCAATAAAAACTATATCTTTAATATCAAGATAGTAACCTAACAGTAGCTTCCATATTTGCAAAGGTTCGTGCACAATAAACATATATTTAAAAATAACTACATATTCACATTTCTACCTGTGGATACACACACATAGTTTTTGTTTATTACAGATAAATTCTTCCATTCACTGGTCTGCTCAGCAAATGCCACAAAAGCTGGAGCTCCTCATCCAAGTCAGGAGCCAGAAACTCTATTCAGGTCTTCCACATAGGTGGGACCAAAGAACTTGAGCATCACCTACTACTCTCCCAGGTATGCCTCACTAAGAAGCCAGAATGGGTACAGGAAGAAAGTAATTCCAGGCAGTTCAAATGGAATGTGGGAGTCCCCAGCAGCATGTTACTGTAGACTTAATGCTCATCTCTGTCATTTCACACTTGTTGAGACCAAGCTGTCTGTGTACTCATTCCTCAATTAATGTGTGAGCGGAGCAAGATTATTAAAGTAGCTTAATTTCTAAAATTGAGGGTCTCCTCTGACAGGCAACTTTGGTATAAGGGCACCCTGGTGGCCTAATCAGAATTTTCTAAGCATTACACTTTGTCTTAAATTCTGTCATCTCAACCCTCCTGCAAACCCTCCCTCCTCACAGAAATTAATTCCGCTTTTCTGTCCAATGACTCTTCTTTTCTTTCGTTCACTCTTTTTCTTCCTTAATAAAATCCTGACAAATACCTTATTCTGGCATGGCATCTTCTCTGCCAAAGACATGATCTAACATATTTATGTAAAAACATATGCAAAAAATAGAAAATGAGAGATGAGTGTCCAGCACTCTGGGAAAGCAAATAAGCCACTATCACCCAAACTGCCAGTGTCCCACATGGGAACCAGTTCCAGTACTGACTGGTCCACTTCTCAACCAGCATTATTAATATGCCTCAGAAAGCATCAGAACATGGCCCAACTCCCTGGGCCCCTTCTACCATGTGGGAGACCCAGAAGAAGCACCTCCAGGTTTAAGCAAATCCAGCCATGGCCATTGCAGCCTTTGAGGAGTAAACCAATGGATGGAAGATATCTCTGCACGTCTCATTTTCTCTTTCCATAATTCTGACTTTCAAATAAATCAATCAATCTTTAAAAATATAGGATAGGGCCCGGCAGCATGGCCTAGCACCTAAAGTCCTCACCTTGAACGCCCGGGATCCCATATGGGTGCCAGTTCTAATCCCGGCAGCCCCAGTTCCCATCCAGCTCCCTGCTTGTGGCCTGGGAAAGCAGTTGAAGACAGCCCAAAGCTTTGGGACCCTGAACCCATGTGGGAGAACCAGAAAAAGTTCCTGGATCCTGGCTTCAGATTGGCATAGCATCGGCCTTTGCGCTCACTTGGGGAGTGAATCATCAGACGGAAGATCATCCTCTCTGTCTCTCCTCCTCTCTGCATATCTGACTTTCCAATAAATAAATAAATCTTTATATATATATATATATATATATATCGGATAGACAAAATGAAATAGACTAAGAGATAAAGTATTATATTTATACATAATTTTATAATTAACTCATGAAAGGGCAAGTAATGATACAAAAGTCATATGAGTAAGTACTTCTATGGATGTTTTCATCAAGAACAATTGTATGTATTATTTTTATTAATGAGCTTAAACTAACACAGAATCTCATAACAACTTGAAAAAACAATCTGAAAAGACAGGGATTAATTTATTTTGGTTCAATCTGCCAATCAATCATATTACAAAGACAATATTCATACAGATCATGGAGAGCTTGTTGAACTGTGTCATAAAAGACAATTTCACCATCTTTTCATTTAACATTGAGTTTAAAGGCATCTGTGTGTGCTAGACAAAGGTATAAAGGTAGTTTTCCAATGTTATTCATTCCATGAAACTAAATATCTATCTTTTCTACTGAAGTGTCACTGATATGTCTTTGTTTTTTCACAGTTCTCAATGACTGGTAAATTCAATAATAAATTTGATAATAAACAAATAAATATGCACAGATTCAACTATGACTAGAAGTCTCATAGGCATAGAAGAAATTGGATTACAGCTGAGAAGACAATCACAATACCCTAACCCTGAGTTTTCCTTGAAGCTTCAACTGCAGCTGTAATAAAGTCCAAACACCTCACACACATCTTGTGGATCCTCTAATTTTCTGAGGTCAACGTACACGACATTTTCAGGTTGTTCTGATGTTTGGATCAAATAAGGTACTTCAGTGAACATATCTCCTTCTATGTTTGAATTAAGTATATGATTCCTCAGCCCTGAATATCCCCAGAATCTCAAAGAGTCTCCAGGTAAAACTGAAGGCCATGTCAGAGTCTGATTCGTTCATTTGGGAAAACAGATTTATCTTCCAAAACCTCATCAGACTTGCCTTTTCTCTTGAGCGAATTTATCAAGTTACAGATTTTTAAATAATTGATATTTTCTGCCCAGAGCATATCGACAAAATTTTGGAGTAACCATATCAAAAAAGCAGTTCAACACATCTATTTTACATGTTATAAATTATGTATATGCTGAAAAGTATAAATGTTTACTGGGCAGTTTATTCTTTTTACTCAATTGCATCATAAAACATTAGCCTTAGCCGTTAACTGATTTCAGTCCTGTATACAACTCATTCCTAAATGAAGGAAACCAATAAATTTTGATAATTTAATGTAGCTGATTCAGGTGCACATATTTCTGCTTTCATATTTCTCCAAGAATTCTTAAGTCTACCTCAAACACTCATTTTCCACATATGGGTAATTTAGGGACCCTTCTCCAGACCTTCCTTGGCCAGGTTCACTGTGAGTTCAGATTCCTCATTTCTCCATCTAATTCTCGTAAACCCACACTTGTAACATCAGAATGCTTTGTGCAGAACCTGAATGGAACATAGGCTTTGGAAACTGCAAAAGAATCTTTGACTTACGGGGACTAAGTCTACATTTGCTATACCACATTCATGTGTGTGTTCACTATGAACAATTATTTGTAATGTGTGGTCCCAGTAAATTTATATTTAATGTAAGTCATTCATTGTACCACTTTCAATTTTGTAAAAACATTTTCTGAATATAAAAATCTGATCAAAGATCAAAATAAACATATATTTAAACAAAGCTCTTTAGAAAACTACCATTAAAATAGCTTTGAAAAGTAACGATACCACCTGAGCAGAACTAACAAGTAAGCAAAACAGTCTTATTGAGTTAAAACTGCCATGAAAGCTTGCCTCAAACAACCTCAGTTTAAAATAAGGCACCAAAGTAAAGCTAAAAAAGATACAGAAGAGAGCACAACCAGAGAAGAGGAGCAGACAATGCAGTCAGCACTGAAAATCAACCCAGTAAAGCAGGCCTGTCCCCGAAAAGGAACAGTGTGAAAATGGACCATTTTTGCCTTCATTGATTTTCACTGTTCATTGAGTTGTGTTTCTCTGTTACTTTGCGGTCGTATTATTTAGTTTGGATTTCTTTTGAACTCCTAAGCAACTTATGGCATTCATAAATGTTATTATGAGGACACACCCAGTGACTTCCCACATTTTTACTGCAGGAAAACCACACATTCATTCTACAACTATGAAGTTTACCTACTTTACCTCAAACACCAACATAGACACAGACACAGTAGGAGATCGTGTTATAGCACATTTAAGACTCTTACTGACAAACTCCCTTCTTAGCTTTAAAAAAGAATGCTATGTGTATTATAGTTTGACAGCATGTGAGAAAAGGAGAAAGAGAAAGGAAGAAAAGGGGGCCAGGAGAGAGAGTCTGAACACTCATCTGTGGGTTTGCCCTTGTGTGTTTGCAGCAGCCAGGGCTGCCCTGGCTGAAGTGGATGTCCAGAAACAAGTGCTTGAGCAGTCAGCCCAGCTTCCTAAGAAGTGAATCAGCAGCACAGTCCAGACTCAAACCCAGCTGGGAAGACACTTAGGTTGTCCCAAGCTCTCTTTTTGGTTACTTTCTTTGTTTTGTTTGCTTGTTTGTTTTGTTTTTGTTTTTTAAAATGCTGAATCTGGTCTCCAACGTGAGGAGAACTTAACTCTAGTTTCTAGGCAACTGTGACCAAACGTGACAAGGTTACAAATGGGAAATTTCTTTTGATATGTCATCTATTTGATATCCAATGATGGAAGGTTAAAAACTCTGAATCGAGATAAATTATGTTTAACATGCTCTTATTGTGAGCCAAGATACTAATTTTCTTTTAATCTAATTGCTTTCTCTGAGAGCCAAAGCCGGCTTTGATCCAACGGCTTTGATAAAGGTGCTTTCCCCCAAGGAGCCAGCGTCCTCAATGCATATTACCAGCAATAACCTTTATAACTGAAGCTGTGACCCACAGAACTAAAAATTGTAATAGAAAGAGTTAATTAAGCTTCAGAAAGAGACTGCTGTTTTGAACTATCATTACATAACAAAATGTAACTCTATAAAATGGTAGAAATTTTATTATTTTTGCAAATAAAAACTAGCTTTTTTGTTTTACCCAAACTATCAGGAGTCTTAGTTATGGCAGATAAGGGGTTAAAATTTTCAAAAAAAATATGTACAAATAATCACCAAAAACTAACGTTCTTCTTATGAAAAAGCAAAAGCATCTGCAAAGAAAACTGTTTATGAAAGAAATGCTAATGGATTTTATACAGAAGTCAGCCCTAGATATCAGTGGAATTGTAAAAACTTCAACTCCGGAAATCTCTAGCAACTCAACGATTTGCATTTTACAGTTATGAGAAATGATACTATATCACTTTCACATACCATATTTTATTAGATTAAAATGGATGAGCATGAAAAGCTCAAACCCTTGTGAACTAAGGTAATTTTTATCTTGCTGGAAGCACTGTAAATTATATAAGCAGTTTTCATTATAAAATTTAAAGTGATCAAACCTCTTCAGGTATTCTAACCAAAGGAACTAATCTCAAATATCCTAAAACCCAAAACAGCCCCATGTAAAAGAAACCTGATAGGAACCATATGTAATGGATAACTGTTTGGCAATGCCTAACTAAATCATATACCTAAGAAATGACTGCATAACTTTCTAAATGCATTTATTAGTAAAAATGTTGATGCTTATGATAAAATGTCAGTTGTGAGAGATACTACATATTATACGAGCAATATACCTGCAACAACCTTTACAAATAAACATCAAGGATAAAAATGTTGGAACCTAAGACTCCAGAATATTGGCTGTGGTAGAGACAGAGTAATGATGTTCAAAGTGATGTTATTATTTCACTTAAAATGTTTACTGATACCAAACATGTTAACAAAATATTTGTATATGTTTATTCTGCTTTTCACCCAAATATATCTTTTTAAAAGATTTATCTATTATTTTTATGGGAAAGTCAAATTTTTACAGAGAGAAGTAGAGACAGAAAAAGATCTTCCATCTGCTGGTTCACTCCCCTAATGAATGCAATAAATAGCCAGAGCTGAGCCAATCCAAAGCCAGGAACCCAAGGCTTTGGGCCATCCTCTGCAGCTTATCCATGTTATAAACCATGTCCTGTGATAGCCAGGACATGAACCTGTGCTCATATGGGATCCCAGTGCTTGTAAGTCGAGGATTAGCTAATTGGACCATCATGCAGGGTCTTCAATTGGAGCAGACTTCTACACAGCCATTAAGTCACTGGCTACATTAACATTCTTTAAATGATTATCACTTTGTGCTCTGATCATGTTTATGATTCCAGCATTCCGCCAAGGCACCCTGGAAAGGAGCAGATGTTAGTTACATACTTGTTTCCAACTACCTAAAGCTCCAGATCTGCCCGACCCACGCAGCTGTTGCAGGTATTTGGAGAACTGACCAGAAGATGTAAGATCTCTCCTCCTCTGCCTCTCTCTGTCTCTTTGTATTTAAAAATTAGAATCCAAGTAGATAAGCAACAGGCAAATAAATAAATGTTTTAAAAAACACGTGTAGGCTCAGAATAAACAGCATGATAATCAATTTTAGGTGACTCATCAAATAGGTCTGCTTAATAAAAACAAATAAAATGATAATTAAAAAAATAGAGTTTCAAGGAAATTGAGAGAACACCAAAGAATGACATAATATGATAACGACAGCATATGGTTTTAGACTTTCCTAGTAGTTCAGTTTCTTCTCTAAGACAATACCATTATTATCACTCTCTCAGCCCTGCACTTTAAGAAATATTATGACAAATGACCCAGTGTTTAAACCGTAAAAACAGACATGCCTGGTAGTTGACTACGTTATGACAAATTTTGTAAATTACGAATAGACTTTTAAATAAAAAACAGAAAAACAAAAGGAATGGTAATACATTCATGAAATTTACTGGCATACATTTTTGTGTTATTTTTGACATAAGTACCAACAAAAGAAATTACTATACCAAAGATGACAAGCTGTGAATAGATTGTAAGTAATTTAGGCAACCATTTAAATGTTTCTGCATAGTAAAGGCAAATAAAAGTGTAATAAATCAAATTAGAAACATGAATTTCAAAAAAGAATATGAACTTATTTCAAGGCAAACTGATACAAATGAAGAAGTAAACAATGAAGGTATTTAAATTAATATTATTGTATATGTCACTTCAATATGCAATAAACATCTACGTTTTTGTTTTCTTATGTATTAATGTAAAAGCAGTGATTTGTCTGCAGCCTAAAAATGCAATTTAATGTACCCTCAATTTCCAAAACTTGGCAATGTGGCTGTAACAGGCAAAAATGTGGAAGAAGAGGTTATTAAGCTTGTTTTTATGTTTTTACTATTGTAGTTCACATATTGATTTTCTAAGTGAAATGTACAAGGTAAGCAGAAATGAACATATAAATAATAAAACACCAGCAATCAGGACTTTTCCATCCTAGAATCATTTATGAATATTACCTTCAGCATTTCCTGTGAAGTATTGCATCATTGTTTTTCAAACCTTTAACAATGAATTACTACTAATTGGCCAATGTCTTAAAACCACATTGCACCAAAAATTTAAATCATTTGAATGTAAAGCCTTTATTTGCATTTCCTGTAAAACCTCTCCTTAAGGATAAAGATACATACTTTTAATAGCAACATTTCTCAAAAATTACAAGTTATCTAATATCCAAACTAGAATATGTTCTTCACAAGCTTATTACAAAAATTCAGATTTGGTTACGAGTTGTTTAAAACTGTCATGTTAAAGCTATGGTTAAATCAAACCTGTTCATATGTTTTGCACCTTGAAGTTATTATTTACTTAATATTCATTTTTTAAAAGAAAGACAAAGATCTTGCATCCACTGGGTCACAGTGCAAATGTGTGCAACACTTGGAGCTCAGCTAGGAGCCTCCACCCACACAAGAACTGCAAGCAAACAAGCAACTGAGGAATCCATCGTCTGCTTCCTCCCCATGGACAATGCTGCATCGTAGATACAGCCAGGACTCCAACCCTGGAAGACCTGGATGTTAGATGTGGCTATCCGAAGCATCAACTTAAACCCTGAGTGAAATGCCCATCTCTTATCACTATGCATGGTATGCAAAGATTTCAGTACCTATAATTTCATATGGTAAAATCCATAAATACATTTATATAAGTGTTTTTGCTACCTAAGATTATCCACTTATAATGCTAATTTTGGTTAATGAATCTTCAAAATAACAGGCATTTGGAAGGCTTTTCTCCTCTGTAGGTAAAAATCACTTTCCTAAGTACACAGATCAATAATTGAGCTCTAATATTTGTCATTTATCTTTGTGCCTATATTTAGCCAATACTAGGCAGTTTTAATTATTGCTTTAGAATCAGGTAATGTGATATCTTTAGCTTAAGTTACTTTTTTTTCCTTTGGCTGTAGTGGATCTTTTGTGATTCCATATGAATTGGGGGATTATTTTTTTCTAATTCTGTTAAAAATGTCATTGTTATTTTGGAGGGACTGCAATGAAATGTAGATTACTTCCGGCAATCTAGGCCTTTTAATTAAATGAATTACTCCATTCCGGAATAAAGGAACATCATTTCTTTTGTGCTTTATCATTTCCTTCATCAATGTGTCCTGATTTTTTTTATAGATTTATTGTTTTGAAAGAGAGACAGAAATGGATAGACATAGAGTGAGATCTTCCATCTGCTAGTTGACTACATGGATGGCTGCACTGGCCAGGGACGGGCCAAACTAAAATCAGAAGTCAGGAGCTTCATCTAATTCTCCCATATGAGTGGCAGGGGCCCATACAACTGGGCCATCTTCCACTGCTTTTCCCAGTTGATTCATTATTAGGAAGCTGGATCATTATCAGATCATCAGGGAGACTACCCAGTGCCCACATAGGATGCCAACATCACAGGCGGCTGTTTCGCCCAGTATGTCAGAATGCCAACTCCTAAAATTTTTATTACACAAATATTCACTTCCTTAGTTCAATTTTTTTCTAAATGTTTGATTGTTAGGGTAGCTATTGTAAATTGGATGTCTTTTCCCAGTGAAATCATTGTTGGTTTGTAAAATAGGTAATTTTATCTCTATTTTGTATTTTGTTATATGGGGGAAAGGCTAGTTGTATTAACAAATGATGATGAAAAACTTGATTGTATATACCTAAAATTAAATTACGTTCCCTAACATTCACAAACATTAAAAAAAAAATCTAGACAGACCAAAGAGCTAAATGTTAAGACCAAGATTTGAAGTTGCAAGAAAGGTAGGAAAAGTACTTCAAGATATCAGTGTAAATGAAGACCTCCTGGATAAGTTCTTAAACCTACAGGCAACGAAAGAAAAATCAAATACACTACATAAAAACCAGAAGCTTCTACACAGCAAGAGAAACAATTATTAGAATGAAGAGACATCTGACAAAATGAGAGAGGGTAGTTGACAGAATATCAGCAACTCAAAAAAACTCCACAAAATTCAACCAAACCAGTTAAGAAATGTACAAATAATCTGAACAGCCAGTTTCAGAAGGGGCCGTGGTTCCCCTGCCTCATACCATCCGATCTGGGGCCTGTCTCTGCTGGTGAAGACCTGGAAATTAACCAGGGTTTCAATAAGATGACTTCCATAGGTCTTCCCTACAGAATCTCTTGAATAAGACAAACGGGAAACTTGCAGAATCTTCAAAGCTCTCCACTGCCCCCTTCTTCCTGGGGCTCTGAAACAGGTCAAGTCCCTTTGCAAGGAGGACCAATCACTTCTGCTCTGTGTCCCTCCTGTCATCCAGAGACATGGGTTTCCAGTGACCTAGGGGATTTGGGCTATTGTCTCTTATACCAAAGGGATTTTTCACTCAGCCCCTATAAGACTGTCCCATGAATCACAGTCATTCTTATCTTAATCAAACTTGATGTCTGCGATCAGATGTTCTGACCTGTTGGTTTCCCCTAATCCTGTCCTCTTATATTCCATGGAGGTGCTGTCACTGTGAACTCAGCGCACAGCTGCTTCCAGGTGCTCCAGTTGGCTCTAAACAGAACAGGATCCCTTATCCATGGCAGACTCATTAGTTCCAGGGACTCTGGAAGTGTTTATGGTGTAAACTGATGAAGATTTTTTTTAAGCTTGGACATGCAAAAGTCTGCTGGATGTTATCTTTCTGGCCAGCACAAGAGGGATATCCAAGAACACCTTGTTGGTCCCTTGAGTGCTGGAGTGGCTGGATTGAACAGGGGTGTAAGGCAGAAGGGGGAGGGAGGAATACAGTTAAGGCAGTCCTCTATGTTCTGGAACAGAAAGACAAAACATCAGATCTCCCTGGGTAGTTCATATCCCAATATCCTCACCACCCCAACTTCTTCCATTTAATCACTGTGATCATCCCTACAGTTCTAACGCCCCTGCAAAGATTCCCAGTCTGTGTTCCCTAGGTACAGCACATACTAGAAGCCTTGTCTTGCCAGTACTGAGCTCATTCTACAGATCCCAGTGTCTGTGTTCCACCCAAAATAAAGTGTGTGTTACACAGGAGGAGGAAGAAGGAGGTGAGGGGGAATGATTAGAAAAACATAATCAACCAACATCTGAGAAGCTCAATATCACTAGCCATACAGTGAGATATGGCCTCAGATTACCCACTGTAAAAAGACAGTAACAAATGTTGGCAATGATGAGGAGATAGGAGAGCTCTCATTCACTGCTGATGAGAATGTAAATTAGCTAAGCCACTGTGGAAAACGCTGTGGCAAGTTCTTTAAAAAGCTAGAAATATATTGGCCATATGATCCAGAAATATCATTGCTGGATTTATACTCACAAGACATGAATATACGCTTCAAAGATACTTGTTCTATCATGTTTATAACAGCCACAATATAAATTCATACAATTTTTCCATTATCAAAGAAAAGGTGATGTATTTACACAATGGATATTACTCAGCTATAAAAAGAATAAAATGGTTGAAATTCCAATTATCAGTAAAATGAGTACAATGGGAGGGCATCACTTGAAATAAAAGGTAAAAATAAAAATAAAAGCAAGAATGGAAAAGAGAGAGGGCAGAGAGAGGAGAAAGAAGGAAGCAAGGGAGGAAAGAAGTGAGGAAGGGAGGGAAGAGAGAAAGAGGAAAAAAGAAAGAAGAGGGAAAACAGAGAAAGAGGAAAAAGAGATAGAAAGAGAAGGAAGAACAACTCAACAGAGCTGACTTCAAACTGACTGATTATTACAGACATAGAAGATGAGCTTTGAATTAAAAATTAGAGGATTAAGGTGTAGTTCATTAATTGTAACATAAGTATTAATATCAGATGTATGAAGAGGAAATGGAATAAAGTGAATATATTGTTCTATTATCTCCATTTTTGTGAAGGAAAGCTAATTTGAACTTTAAGAAAGCATGTTTCTAATATATATAATTGAATATGTATGTATACTCAGAGATGTGACAGCATATGAATTCACCCACAAGCATCTATGAAGGGAGTTCATAATCACTTTTAATGCAATATAATATCACTGTTAATCTTTCAGTAGATTTTAAATTTCTAGATTATTTGACATTCCAATTTTAGAAACAGTCAAATGTGCTGATGTCAATCAGCAATGCAAAGAAATAAAAGAAACCTTGAAAAAGAATGGCATTTCAAAAAATAAAGCAAGATTACTCAATTAGAATTTTGAAAATGGGAATTTTTTTTTAATTGTTACAAATTCTCTGTGCCAAGAAATTATTTAAATCTGTGGATATATGCTTCTTTCAACTTTAGATCAGGTCAACTTTTAGCATTTGCGTATCTGTTTATGTGTTTGCTACTTTGTACCAAAGAAAAGCAATTCTATTCCTTGACAGTTACCTATATACAGTGATATTACTTCTTCTCCCAAATCATTATTAAATAACTGTGATCCTAACAGAATGTGTTTCCCTTGTGCTACACATCCACAGCAAATAAGGCCCACTATTACATTAATGCTACTTAACTATAAAGACAAGGAAGTTAGTCCTAAACCCTCCCAAGTAATACAAAAGATGTCTGTGAATATCACATGGGTATTTGTACCTTCTCTCCTGGCACACTGAATCCTAGGTTTCTTAAACTAACCAAATCAATGCTAAACACAGCAAAACACCTATCATCATGTCAATAAGAAACACAGGGATGGGAACAATTTCCTAATCAGACTCGTCTATTATTCAAATATCCCAAACAGGTGTATCTATGCCTAGGTTTCTCCAGGGATATAGAACTTATCAGTCCTTGAGACAGTCAATTCTAGAAAAGTTTTTTTTCACACAGTGAATTAGTACCTCCTTCTTTACAACCTGATTCATGAATCCTAGTTCTCTTCTCCACAATGGCATGCAAAACTTAAAGGATCTCTATCATGCATCATGAGAGAATGCTGTCATCATCGGACCGGAAACAAAATACTAAAAGCTTTTCAAGTCCATGCCAAACAAAACGCTACCTCTTTCAGGTCTTCACGTTACTCACATGTGCTCACTGCATGGATTATGCTTCCAGATACAGTCTAGTGACTCAGATATTTCTCATGAACTATGAAATGACAGAAAAGAAGCTGTTTCCTGCCTTCTTTTCGACACATTAGCTTTCCTAACAGCTGCCATCCATTGTAACGCTATCATATTCATAGTTCTCACAACTCAACGGGCACTGCCTTCAGCTAGTTTTGTGCTTTACTTTTTGATAGTAATATCTTATTATTCTCTTCTGTCAAGATCTCTTTTGATCACAAAGCTTCACTCAGGGCAAATCAATTTAAATTTGTAAAATATTCAATGCATCTCTATAATTCCATCACTAATGGAAATATGAAAGTGGCCTTAGAAGGAAGCTCCCAGGCAAGTTGTAGGCAGGATAATAATGTGCACAAACCTTAGTATCACTACAAATTCTACAGGCATATGATTCTGTGTAAACAAGCTCAGAAGATACATTCTACCATCAAAACCTAATAACATTAGTATGTATACATCTTTTCATATTGCAGTAAGAAAGCTAACACTAAAGGTGTTGAATTACATGCCCATGTGAACAACAACCAAAAAAACTTCCCTATTTGTAAATATTTAATCATTTATAGCAATGTATTGAATTATAGGACCAAACTTTTATATTAGTCACTTCTAAAATACTCAATAGGAAACACAGCTAAAGGCAAGGAAACCTATCCAAACATTTATACGCATAAAATATTTACTACCATTGTAGACACTTTTTAAACAGGAGGTATTGTCTTTTTTAAATCTACTAAATAAATTAAAACGTAAAAATTGCTTATATGTGAAAAATAATTTCTCATGTTCACACCTGTATTCTGCTTTTACTTGGCTGGCTGAAGAAGGATTAGGCTGTCTTTACTTTTAATATTTGTCCTTTTTATTCTCAAATTTTCACTGATATACACTTATACTGTACTCATTGGTCTCATTTTATTTACCTCCAAAGTTCTAATCATTGGAAGTTATTACAAGCATACAAATAAAGTGCAATACTGAATATAATGTTACCTTCTAATGAATGACCATGAAACAGCAACAAGAGTTTGCTTGAGAAGAGCACCCAGAGATCCACATGGTCTCAGACACGTTGGTCCAATCAGTCTTTGCTTTTATTTCATTTTACATTAAGTCACTGCCTCAAGTGCATTCTACAAACTATCATAAAGTTGCTTTTGCTGAATTATGCTTTATGATGATATCACTAGAGGTTATCCTGGAGATATTCCATGAAATTCATCCTAAAACCACCTAGATTGTCTGGCAGTAATTGTAACAAATCACATATTTTCTGGGAGAGTCCGTCCATATAGAAAATTTCCACTCTGATGTTCCTCCTGAGAATAATGTGCAATTTCAAAGAATAACTGGTTGCATCTAATCTATGGGTACCATGAGATGTATTACAAACTACATTTGTCCTTTGAAATTGTCAACCTGAAAACTGCAGGTCAAATCCATATGTCATACAGGATAGCATAGGATATGCTGTGTAGGCATGCCTCTGGATCCCATTCTTTTCGAACCAGTCTAATTTTTGCTTCTTTGTTCTGTTTATCACCACTAAATATTTGTCAGCCATCCTTTAAGGAAGAATATAAATCAAATATTGATATAAACTAAAATACTGTATTAATCATTATGGAAACAGTAGAGTAAAAGGGACATTAACATAAGGATCGGAGCTGTAGCTTCACATTATTTCAGAAATGTATACTTTTCATCCCTAAGAAAAGAACAAATAAGTAGCTTATCTGCTTATATCACTGTTGTTATTAGCAAGCTAAACAAACAATATGCAAAGACAATTTTATAATAAAAATAGAATTATTACGTTTTCCTAATATCAAGGGAAAGTTACTAATGGGAATGTATCAACTGTCCAAAACCAGAAGTAAATTGATTGTACCGTGTTCTTTTTTGCTGGTATTGCTAGAAATTTAGAAACTTTAATAAACAGGAATATCAAGGGAAATGTCAGAAGTTGGACTTAATAAAACAATAAAAATTAAAGGGTTATTTCTTACAATTTTTTCCATAAGTCATTTAGGAACTTGAAAAGTAAATATTCAAAATTTCAAAGGTATCCTTTTTGTAAGCATTAGTCAAATATTTAAATAAAGTAATAATGCTAATCTCTACGGAAACACAAGACACACAGATTTGTCAGTAACAGCCTCAGTTTTGAAAATGAGTCTTGGAAATATTTACTATTTTTCAGTTTCAATAGAACACACGTAAGAAATCTGTATGAAGATAAAAAATTTTTAAACTGCATTATTTACAATAAATCGTTGTTTTATTATATTCATTTAATTTAAATACAATTAAAGGATAAAATATAATTTAGTCTGTTTGCTCCATTTGTTACATCTAGATTTTGATAAAATGCTTTACTTTATACCAGTTGTAAGATGTCTTTTTATCATAGTATATTTAAAGCTTCTTAGAAATTGAGTTCCTCAAATAATTATATCATGGATAAGAAAGTAGGGGATTGTGAGCCATTCATCCTAAAGAGTTTTTTTTTTTTTAATTTAATTCCTGTATTTTGTCAGGGATGGAATGATCATTCAGAACAATTTACAGCCAGAACACCTTTTCTGTTAGTGAATTGCTTTGTCAGTTATTACATGATCTGTGTTTTGCATGCTGTCCTTTGCAGTGTTGCAGTACAGTCTCTTTATGTCCTGCATTTCTGTACACATTATAAATATCCGTGATGTATTGTAATAAACTCCATTGGTCAATAAAATTTAAATACTATAAGCAAGTCTTCTGATTTGGAAGACATTAACCAAAATAGAGCTGATACTCAAGCAAGGAATAACAACTATTGAATGACACATGCGTTATTTGGAGCATACTTGTGATATTTTGAGCCAGACTAGAATTAAAGAAGTCAAAAGACATTAAAATCATAATAGGACATTCATGTTAAAAAAAAAAACTTGAGTACTAAGTTCACTGCTTAGTAATTATATTGAAGTCAGTTAAAACAACATTTGGCCGGGCCCCACCATCCCATATGGGCCCCACCATCCCATATGGGTGCCGGTTCTATCCCAGCAGCCCCGCTTCCCCTCCAGCTCCCTGCCTGTGGCCCGGGAAAGCAGTTGAGGACGGCCCAAAGCTTTGGGACCCTGCACCCGTGTGGGAGACCCAGAAGAGGCTCCTGGCTTCGGATCGGCATAGCATCGGCCGTTATGCTCACTTAGGGAGTGAATCATTGGACGGAAGATCTTCCTCTCTGTCTCTCCTCTCTGTATATCCGCCTTTCCAATAAAAAAAATAATAAAAATAAATCTTTAAAAAAACAAAACAACATTTGGCCAAAAAAAAAAAAATTATGTCTTAACACTAGTTATATGGTTATGCCTACCTTTCTTCACATTAAAACATGTAAAACATCGGTCAGCTCACTTATTAAATAGTATTTTCTCATGAAAATTTCTTTTAGATGCTGACCTTACACAGGATAAGTATACTGGATTTACATAGCGACAGAAGACAGCAGAACTCTTATCTGGTCAGAATAACGCGCTTAGATCAAGTCAAAAAAGCGGAAAAAAAGCAGGCATTTCATAATTCTACATAGTAGGATATTGCGTTATTCAAGAAAGGATCCCTTTTGTTCCTGTACTTTGCTATGAGATTTCCTTTTATAATAGAAAATATTTCCATATTACTAGTATTACACACTGAAGCAGCTACACATATAGCCCTAGTAATTCCACCTTCTGCATTTAAATAAAGGCTCTACAACCAAGTCTCTGAAGGCTTCACTGTGGTTATACTTTCTCCTGCTGATTGCTTCAGTTTTCTTAAAATGTTATAATATTTTACATGTACTAAGCATATGCTTTAGACAACATAGTCCCACTTCTTGCTACAGCTCAGAGTTCTTTGTACAGAAAGCTATCATATAATGTTTGCACAATTACAACATAGAACTTTCTGTTACTCTAATTATCCTGATGCTAGTTGCCAATGATTGTTCCAAGTCTTGTTTTGAGTATTGATTTTACAAAATCTGACATCAGTTTTGAACATACATAGGAATGATACTCTAAAGAGAAGACTCGTAGTGAAACAAAATGACCAATTGGAGTTAAGAAGGAAAGAACTCCTGAGAGCTTCACAAGTTGGAGTCTTACAGGCAGGATCATAATAACACAAATTAAAATATAGTTGCTATTAACTGAAGAGACTGTTCAGCAATTTAAATACATTAACCTAATTTTGTAACAACTAAGTTTAATGCCAATTTTCCCCCTTTTGTAAATTCTGAAATGAAGGTACAGAGAGGTCTATTCATGTGTCTGAAAATGACAGTTAGAAAATGATGGAGCAAAGAATTAAATGTGGCAACACACCCCAGCCTACATTCACATTTCAGTCATGCCTGCTCGATCCATGTGGGGAAGCAAACAGTTGCCTCTGCAGAAGCAACTACAGAAACACATCAAAGAAAGCTGGGCCAGAATCCAAGGACCACCTTATTGATTACTTTGTAAGTATGTTAACACATATCTTAAAAAGTACCGTTGCAATTCTGTAAAAAAAAAATCATTAATTCAGGAAATATTACATGAAAATTTAAAAGTTCAAAGAGGTAAACAATTTTGATACAAGTTAAGTTTTAATTTTGTGATTACCAGTCCCTAGCTAGTACATTTTTTATATATAATTGTGTTTTTGTGCTCATGTTTGACATTTTTTGGCAGTCTTGTTAATTAAGCAGAAGTTTCCCTGATTAATATACTATGAGGGACTCCTAGGCTATAAATTATACAGTGGTTAATTGCCATATCAAAACCAGTCACCCATGTCACATTTCAAGGAAAGATTTTCTTGGTAGAATTTGCTGCTGCCTACTTAATAATCAAACACTTATGAAAAAATATCAAATCCATATTTGTTTTCTATAGAAAACTCATACTAAAATGATTTAAGGTGCCTCTTTTATTTTGCTTTAATAGCAAGAAAATTAATCTTTTAATAACCTCTAAGAATCCAGTGAATTTGGCAAAAATGAAAATTTCATTGCTTTACTAAAGATGTCATAACAACTTAAAACATAATTTTACTAATCAAAACATAATTTACATAGTCATGGGAATTGTATTTTACCTTCATTCATTAAATTTTATTTCTAGTAAGACTTAATTACAGATTTTAGCTCTCTTCTGTACAAATAACTTTTTTTTGAAGAGCAATTATCCTTGCTGGTTTTTTTTTAAGATTTATTTATTTATTTGAAAGTCAGATATACAGAGAGAGGAGGAGAGACAGAGAGGAAGATCTTCCATCCGATGATTCACTCCCCAAGTGAGCACAACGGCCCGAAGCCAGGATCCAGGACCTTCTTCCAAGTCTCCCACATGGGTGCAGGGTCCCAAGGCTTTGGGCTGTCCTCGACTGCTTTCCCAGGCCACAAGCAGGGAGATAGATGGGAAGTGGAGCTGCCAGGATTAGAACCAGCGCCCATATGGGATCCCGGCGTGTTCAAGGCGAAGACTTTAGCTGCTAGGCCATGCTGCCAGGCCCATGTACAAATAACTCTTGCGTCTCCCCTTCTCTGCCAGATAAGATGCCAACATACTTCTCTGGTTACATTTTTTAAAATATAAAAAGCGAGTTCTTACATTTATCTTTACTTCAAATATTGTAAGAAACAAGATGACTAAATTCACTCAGACATTGGATTTGAGATGTTTCTTTCCCATGTTCATTGAGTTTATGATTTTTCCTCCAATTTGTTTTTATTTTAAAAGGCATTTTTCTAAATATTTCCAATTGGTAGAATTCTGTTGAAGTTTTTGTCCTGGTTCATACAGAATTATTTCCAATTTACCACTCTAATCATCATCAGGAACATTTTGAACTACCCAGGAGGATCTCACTGTCAAAAATTTCAATGTTAAGTAAAAAGGAAAAATTTTACCAAGTAGTTGGTATATCACAGTAAGAGAAGAAGAGCATTGAGAATTTGGTTTGTTTCCAAATAAAACATCTTAAATGCAACACCAAAAAAAAAAAAAAATTGGTCAGTGCCTCTTGTAGATACATAGAAATTGATACAGTAACAGATCCTTTGCAGAGAGCAATACCCTTAAGGTTTGTTCTATAGAATCACCATACCTCCTGATTGAGAAGATTTTACGTAGGATTAGCTAAAATGAATGTTGTGACTCTTGAATCAAGATGATTACCGAATTCTGAACTTGTACCAAAGGGCTTGGAACCAGACAGAATGATTATATTGAATTTTGTTTTTCTGTAATGAAATGTCACAAGAAACCCAGATGCTCCTTTCCTACCTGAGAGCAGTATAATGTGCAACTGAAATAAAAAAGATTTGACACTACTACAAATAAAGTGGGAGTTCCAGAGATATTCTTAAATATTTTTGAAGTAAGTTTTCTTTGCAATTTTTCATTCTTTTAGTTTATGAACATTATAAGCTTTCAAACTCAGCTAATTTCATTGTGTCACTCCTTGTGATTTACTGCTGAAAACAAATGTGTAGTTCACTTTTATCAGTGCCTCTTTTGAACACATTCGCACAAAGAGTGTTAGCACTGAAACCCAAGGCACTCCTGTATGGAATACAGGTGTCAGAAGTGATGCTAATGGCAATGCCAAAATCCTCCCCAATAATAGCTTTTTATTTCCTTTTTGTTGTTGTTGTTGTTGTTATTGTTAAGGTAAAGAGATGCACATAATGAGGACTTATTATTTACTACTCTTACTCTGCTTTACATCCATTTTTTATGATTTATTCAAGTGTTGAGTCTAATTGTTGAAAATCAGCTTACATTTGTCGTAAACGACAGCACAACATAAATAAAATCGAGTGCTACTTTTAAGCACATGCCACAAGAATGTACATCATCTCCTTTAAAACTCTGCATCACCCTCCGCACTGATCTTTTCCAGCATCATGCCTTTATATACAATGTGGTACACGTAAACAGAAAAATGTTCATCTCAGCAACACACTGTCTCCTAAGCCTCATTTCTCTTTGAGCAATTACCTGAAATCACTTCCAACTTTTAACAGACCATACTATTTCTCCTAAACTGGTTGATGCTCCATTCTACATCATCCTTGATGCCACAAAAATTCAGTAAGTTGAAAAAGAGAAAACATCCTCCTTACCTCCATCTTGTACAACAACAGATAGCCTATCAGCAAATCTTATTATGTATCTCTTATCCAGAAAATAATCCAGGGAATATTCTCGCCTTTACCTACAAAAGCAGCCACATCCATTGTTTGGCCTATCATCATTTTCCGTGTACACTAGCAATAGCCTAAGTTTCTCCCTATTTTTAGAATTGGCTCATTATAATCTATTCTACACAGATGCCAAAGTTATAAACGTAACTATAATGATTTCTCAACTCTGTTTAAAATCTTGTGGAAGGCAGATGCTCTAAACTGCACAAGCAGGAGTAAGCAGTTCACACCCTGCTGCCTGTGGCCTTCCTTCATTACGACAAGTAGACTTAGAGACAGCTTGCCAGCTGGGCAATGAAAACTGATGTGGATTACAAGTTGGCCTAGAATGAACAAGAGGTGCTGATGTTGATAAGAGAAAGGTAACAAAAGAAGAGGAAGTGCATTTACAGGAGAGAATTTGAGAGGCATTGTACTAGAAATGCTGCAGGAAGAAGACAGATGCTGTAGAGCAGCGTGGGCAGCATAAACACAGAACATGAATCCAAGACACAAACGGGACCTCCCATGGCAAGAGGCGAGAGGAGATACCAGCTCCTGAGCGAATGGAGATCCAACACTGTCAACTCAGTTTCACGCTGATTTTTATCATGCACTTGAACACTAATCAGAGGAATCTGGCCCCACCAATCACATACCTTGTGACAGCAAGTGAAAGGAAAAACAATGCACTAACCAACCAATGAGTAATTGAGAAATGCATGCCATTAGAGGGGAAACAAACATGTTTCCAAACAAAAACCTGAAAATGTAGAAATATAAGAAAAAGGAATCTATGACTCCCTAAAGGGAAAACAAAACTACAGCAATAGAATGTGAAGACGAAAAGATAAAAAAAATTCCCCAAACTGAATTCAAACAATGCTGATAAAATTACACAGACACACAGAGAAAAAAAATTGAGGAAAAAAAATCCACGTGACCTGGATGGAATTTTTTGAGATCGGTATTGAAGAGAAATCGAACAAATATTAAAAATGAGGAATGAAATATGTCAAATAGAAAATACAGTGGCAAACATCAACAACACACATGAAAAGACAAAATAAATAATTCAATGTACAGGAAAAATTCTTGGAAATACACAGAAAAAGAGAAAATTAGAAAAACTGAAAATATTTTTAACATTAATGGGATACTCTCAAACAAACATGTGCCTAACAAGATGCTAAAATTGTTGGAATAGAGAACAGATTAGCTGGACTACTTAGAAAAAAACAAACAAAAAAAAAGTAGAAAACTGCTCCAGTTTCAAACAAAACAAATTGGCATTCAAATGCCAGAATACACAAGCATGACAATAAAATTTTCACCTGACACATTATAGTCAAACTTTTTTAAAAGATCTATCATACTTTTATTGGAAAGTCAGATATACAGAGAGAAGTAGAGCCAGAAAAGATCTTCCATCCTTTGATTCACTCTCCAAGTGGCCACACCCCCATGGCTGAGCTGATCTAAAGCCAGGAGCCAGGAGCTTCTTCCAGGTCTCCCACTTGGGTGCCAAGGCCTAAGGCCTTGGGCAATTCGCAACTGCTTTCCTAGCCACGGCAGGGAGCTGCATGGGAAGTGGGGCTGCCGGAACAAGAACCAGCACCCATATGGGATCTCAGCGTGTGGAAGGTGAGAATTTTAGCCACTAAGCTACCATACCAGGCCCTATAGTCAAACTTTTAAGAGGAAAACATAAATAAAATATTCTGAATTGTACATGAGAGACCCACCAGATTGCCTTCAGGGTACCCCCAGTCAGGCTAATGGGTGGTTTATCATCAGAAACACCATAGACTAGGAGAGTACTTGAAGATCTTACTTTTAGCAATGGACAAATCAATTAAATAAAACCAAAAAATTACAAACAGAGCTAATCCATACCAAAGACTAAATAAGAAACCGGTACGTCTACTCCATGGACTACTTCTCAGACATTAGAAAGAATGAAATTCTACCATTTGCAACCAAACAATCCCAATTAGAGACCATTATGATCAGTGAAACAAATCAACCCTCAAAGGGCAAGTTTCATTTGTTCTCTCTGATATAAGGCAAACTTCATGCAAAATAGAAGATCAATAGCCCTTTCAATGCTGACTTTGCTACATCTCAAGGGTTTTGACATTTTTGTTCTTATTTTCAATTCTCAAAAAAAAACTTTAATTTCTTCACTGAATCATACAGGACCATCATTTTCTTCAAGCATGTTTTCTATTTTCCTTTTCTTCAGTGACACACTGATCATTCCACAGCATATTAGTTAACTTCATGTTGTTGTAAGTTTCCTATTGTTCCTCCTGTGCGTAACTGTGCATACCACAATTGTCACAAAATAAAAGATAAGCGAGTTGAATGATGGATACTCATTGTACCTGCCTGATTTTACTAGATTTATATTTACTATTAGAGCATGAACTATTGAGCATAAATATTTCATATTCACCCTATTCAGGTCCTTAATATTGATCACTTGTATGAACTGCTAATACATTACAATTATTAATTATTGTCCAGTGTTAATTCTAAAAGAGTTTGTAACTTAAAATGAAACAGATTTTAAAAAGTGGAAAAAGATAATGAATTCCTATTCAAAAAAACCTCAGTTAATTGTGTTGAACATCAATTCACAGTATATTGCTCTGAAGTAACTTTTGTAGAATTCTTATCTTCTCTATTACACCTAGAACTTAACCCAAATCTGAACTTGCTATTTATGGAAGCAATCTTAACATATATTTTCTCTTATTAAAAGGGCCTTTATTTTCATGGACCAAAACAGTCCATTTAAACTTGATGAAAATTATTTTGTCACTTCATTGAACATTAAAATTATCTATCCCTGTATTAGTCTGATGCAATTTAGTATACATGAAATAGTATGGTTGAGTACAATTTGCTAACAGTAAAATGCCATAGTAACTCATTATTCTTAATATTAACTATTTTCATTAGGCCATCCATTTTCATACATTTAAAATATTAGATCAGAATGTGTACAAGCCAGAAATTTTTATTTAAAAGAAGTTGAAAAGACAATATAATGCACTAAGAATGAGTGATTTATCTTTCCTTCCTCTACAAAAAACAAGAAAGAGTAAAAGACATGCTCTGGCTACTCCCACATAGATTTTGACCAGGGTATCCAGATATAAACAAAAATCAAGTTTATTTCAAATAACACAATGAAAGCTGAGACATATTTTCTATGGCAATACAGTCACAGAAACACAGAAATTTAAAAATTTCTTTTAAAATGAAGTGACAGAAAGACAAGACAGGACAGAGGGAGGGAAAGACAGACACTGAGAGAGAGGGAGAGAGAAAGAAACAGACTGGCAGACACCGATGTGTTCATTCACTCCCCAAATCGCTGCAAAACCAGTCCTGGATCATGTCAAGGTCATAACTCAAAAACTCCATTCCAAGTCTCTCATCTGAAAGGCAAAGCACACGTGTGTGCAACAGAATCGGCTTCATCCACAGGTGCAATAGCAGGCAGCTAGACTAGATGTGAACCTGCAAAGATTTAAAAAAGTTCTGATACTGAGATGCTGGCATTGCAAGCAATAGCTTAACTCGCCATGCTGCAATGCTGTCGCCAAAGATTTCAACTTACATAGAATTTCCCTTGCAAAATGAAACATTTACTGAGGTTCACTTGATTGACGAGTACATTGGGTACCTAATCCTATAACTGATTAACAATGAAAATTAATGCTAGGCCAATAACCTAGTAAGAATAAAAACTAGGGCCCGGCGCGGTGGCGCAGTGGCTAAGGTCCTCACCTTGCATGCCCAGGATCCCATATGGGCGCCGGTTCTATCCCAGCAGCCCCACTTCCCATCCAGCTCCCTGCCTGTGGCCCGGGAAAGCAGTCAAGGAGGGCCCGAAGCTTTGGGACCCTGCACCCACGTGGGAGACCTGGAAGAGGCTCCAGGCTTCAGATCGGCATAGTATTGGCTGTTGCATTCACTTGGGGAGTGAATCATTGGACGGAAGATCTTCCTCTCTGTCTCTCCTCTCTGTATATCCGCCTTTCCAATAAATAAATAATAAAAATAAATCTTTAAAAAAAAAAAGAATAAAAACTAGGGCACGGTGCAGTAGCCTAGTGGCTAAAGTCCTTTCCTTGCACAGACCAGGATCCAATATGGACCCCAGCTCGTGTCCCACAAGCCACACTTCCCATCCAGCTCCCTGCTTGTGGCCTGGGAAACCAGTCCAAGACAACCCAAACCCTTGGGACCCTGCACATGTGCGAGAGACCCTGAAGAAGCTCCTGGCTCCTGGCTTTGGTTTGATGCAGCTCTGGTCATTATGGCTACCTGGGGAGTAAATCAACAGACAGATGATCTTCCTCTCTGTCTCTCTTTCTCTCTGTATATCTGCCTTTCCAACAAAACTATTCTTTAAAAAAAAATCAATCTTTTAAAAAGAGGTGAAAGAATTCTCCATGAGGCATATCTATATTAAAGAACTTATAATCAAGACAAACCCTGGCAATACCAATCTATTTCCAAGAAGAGTAATTTCTAAACTTACTTCCCACAGCTAGTTTCCTTTTGCACCAGCTTCCCAGGATACCTTGTAAGTATCCTTGGCCTTCAGCCTTAGCATCAACCATCTGTAGCTTTATATGTCAACCTCAGATTCAATTTAATTTTTCATCCCTTTGATTGTTAACTAAATATATTAAATCTCTTGCTTATTGTTTCTTCAATTTTGCTCACTTAACTTTTATTCTGGAAAACTCCCAACTTACATGAAGACATTCAAGTATTCTCCCTGTTTTAGAAAAGCAGGCTACTGAGGGACTCTAGAGATAATTACAAAAGGTTTGAAAAGTTTGTAACCCCTTAGTCCATGCGTCCTTCCTCACATTTTTGATTCAGGGCTGTTGGACGACTGTCCTATATATCTCTATTCGCCTTCCTTTTCCAAGAGTGCCTGCTGCTAACCTTCCATCCGTCTGTGAAGGCCTCAGATTCCCTCCTGCGTGTTTTACAGCAGCATTACACTATGCCTGCTAGGGAGAACAGACGCATGATACAGCAGCCTTCTCCAACTAATACTGCTCTGCTGTCTACAAACTCACTGAATTATCAGGACAAACCTTTATTACCTGGCAGCCCTGGTCTCAGGGAACGTTCCTCCTATTGATCAAAAGGTCTATCATCCCCCTTTAATAAAATTTCTCAATTTTTTTAGTATAAACTTATTCTAATCCCATTACTTTTATCTAAAAATTGCTGCTCCTCCATTTCAAGCATACTCTCACACTTCTACAACCCCTTCCAGCATGGTTAGGATGCTCCTCATCACCACTCGGAGGCATCATCTCCTTATTGCCTTAAATATTTTATCCTTCAAAGCAATGCATTTGTTTCTTTTTTTAAAAGATTTATTTATTTATTGGAAAGTCAGATATACAGAGAGGAGGAGAGACAGAGAGGAAGATCTTCTGTCTGATGATTCACCCCCCAAGTGAGTGCGATGGCTGATGCTATACCAATCCGAAGCCTGGACCCAGGAACTTCTTCGAGGTCTCCCACACAAGTGCAGGGTCCCAAAGCTTTGAGCCGTCCTCGACTGCCTTCCCAGGCCACAGGCAAGGAGCTTGATGGGAAGTGGAGGTGCTGGTATTTGAACCAGTGCCCATATGGGATCCCATTGCGTTCAAGGCAAAGACTTTAGCTGCTAGGCCACACCACCGGGCCCACTGCATTTGTTTCTTACCAGTTTTTATTCTTACACACTATTGCACGGAAGTAGCTGTCACTATCACCATCATCATGGTCTGGAAAGATTCAATTCAGCACAGAAAAAGCACCTGTTCTTGGCTGTCTTCATCTTTCCATTCAGAACATCAACCTCCCCTAATTTTTTAATCCCATCCTTTTAGAATCCTTCACAACCAATCTCCACACAAAAACTCCAGAAATGGTGGCATTCCTAAAGGTATTAGTCTTCTTCTTTAGTTTAGTTGTTACTGAATTCTTTAGCCACCATTTCTTCATTTTTTGACTTATACCTTATATCTAATATTTCTCTTTTGGCCCCTTTTTACTAATGACGTGGATAAGGCACTGGTATCACAACCCAAGATCTCAATGTAAACTTCTGTCATCAACAGAACTCCATCTTGTTGTGTACTTGCTCATTCTTTGCCAAACATCTACTGTTTAAATACTACTTGTTTTCAATTAATTTACAATCAACAAAAACATAGCTAAACTATATGAAGCACAGAGATGAAAGTATCACCTTTCATAATCAAAGATTTTACTAAAACTTAGAAAAATACAATTTATTTAGTTACACACTGAGTTTATATAGTATAAAAAGAAATGCAAGCAAACATAATGAACACCACAAAAGACCACGTTTGGGGACTATGAATAAAATTTTTGAAGGTCATGGCATCCTGTTTGGAATATGAAGGTCATATAGCATTTGTTCGAGAGGGAAAATGACGGCATTTATTACAGGCAAAGGAAATACAAGTACAAACACACGAAAGTCTGAAATGCCAGGAACTATTTTGTGACATACAAGCAATTCAAGGTTATAGAAGTGTCTGGATGGGCTAATAAGGATGCTCAATAATAGTGTAAGAAGAGGGCCCAGCATGTTGGCCTAGCAGCTAAAGTCCTCACCTTGCATGCACTGGGATCCCATACTGGTGCTGGTTCTAATTCCAGCAGCTCTGCTTCCCATCCAGCTCCCTGATTGTGGCCTGGGAAAGCAGTCAAGGATGGCCCAAAGTCTTAGGGCACTGCACTTGTGTGGGAGACCTGGAAGCTCCTGGTTCCTGGCTTTGGATCAGCTCATCTTGGGGCTTGAGGTCAGTTGGGGAGTGAATCATCGGACGGAAGATCTTTCTCTCTGTCTCCTCCTCTCTGTATATCTGACTTTCTGATAAAAATAAATAAGTCCTTTAAAAAATCGTGTAAGAGGTATAATTGCTGCTGTTAACATTTCTCTCCTAGTCAGTCTTAACAATAACCAATCAATGTGAAAGTAGGGAATAATGATATGGTTAACTCATACAAAATAATTCATTTCAAAATTTAAAATGATTTTATACCATGAATAAATTCTTTGATGAAAAATGAGGTATAGATATAAAAATTAGAGAGTAACATTTTACAAAATATTATTTAGTTCATATTTGGGATGCTGTCCACTTCTCTTTTGTTTCTTACAAACAGGATTAGGAGATCACAGAATGATACTACTTCAAATTCTGGAGATTACATTTGAAAGAAACAAATGTTATTGCATGATGACAGAAATATTATTTCTAAATATGCAATAAACCATTTAGCACATAAATTAGTCTGAAATTTAGAAATAGTTATTGTTTCATTATCAAAGTCTATAAACTCTAACTTGCTTCCTGATATACTTTAGGACATACAACTCATAAATACATGGACACAAACACACAACATACCAAAAATTTGATATGAATTATTTCTAAAAATTTACAAATCAGAGCCATCATTATGATTAAAGAGTTTGAGATACTGATAAATTATATCGATGCCAGTTGTGCTCGGGTTGCTCCACTTCCAATCCAGCTCCCTGCTATAGCACCTGGGGAAGAAGTGGAAAACGGCTGAAGCATTTGGACCCCTCATCATCCAGCCGAGATGTTTGAGTTTTGCGCTCCTGGCGTCAGCTTTCCCATCTAACCATTAGTACAATTTGGGGAGTGAACAAACAGATGGGAGATATCTGTTCTCTCATTCCCTGTAACTGCCTTTCAAAAAAATCTTCTAGATAAAGAAAACAGAATATAAAGATTTCTATAAACACATGAGAGATATTGGATTAACCTCCATTATCTTAAGGTGAAAACAAAAGTAAGTTAATATATTTTACACACTGTAAACATATATAATGTTTGAATTCATTGTATATAAAATATTTTACTATAGTGAGATTTATAATAAAAATACTTGCAATTTAACAGACATAAAATTTAAAAGTTCAGCCCATTAAGAATCAGGACAAGGAGGGACACTATGGGAGAAATGAAAGAGAATATCAAGAACAAAAGTTACATACGGTAGTTTTATAGGCTGGAGTCTTATTTCCCTATAGGGTTCCATGTGGCTCTGCTGTCTAACATTCAACGAATGAATAATGCCATACAATCTAAATATAAACTTGGAAAGAAGTAAACAGTGCAGCAAGTTTCATAAGCCTCTGTTTCACAGGATTTTCAGAGAAAATCCTTTTCCTTTATCTTTTGTGAAGATAATATGAGTTGAAGTGTAATGTTAAATGAAAGGAACTCATGTATATGATTTTCTGCTGAAATGATTGGGTCAATAATAATTATTTTTCATTCTAAAGAAACCAGCCGACCAATTTGATCTTAATAATAGATAGCAATGATCACCTGCTGGATTCTGTGCTTAGAAGACAGACGTTATCTAACTCTGCCCTCAAAACAACCCTTGAATGCAGGTGCTACGGATCTATAAACTTGGTCATGACTCTGAAACTGCAAACATAGGGAAAAAAGAAAAACAGCAGCTTGGTCTTTGTGCTTTTGTTTGTTTCATTTTTTTTAACAAGCTTAACTCAAAAGATATTATGGATAATAATGACCTAGACTGAGCTGAGGTGACTTACTCCACTGAGAATGACTACTAATGCATTTCTGGGCATAAGGTAAAGGCTGCTAATGCAAGTCTGCTACGGCTGCTACATACTGCTCAGAGTCAGTATTCTTGAATTCTGAAATAAGACTCAGGTAAAGCAATATGCACATTGTATATAATAATCATATACAACAATTTATATAATATGTTTATTATATAATGATATAATAATCAAATGTATAATTATTACATATACACATATATACTTGAAGGACAGATTTACAGAGGAGAATCAGTGTGTGTGTGTGTGTGTGTGCACGTGTGTGTGTGTGTGTGTGTGTGAGTGAGCAAGCGAGCGCGCAAAAATCTTCCATCTGTTGGTCACTCCCCAAACGATTACAATGGCTGGAGTTGAGCTGAGCTGAACTGAAGGCAAGAGCCAGGAGCTCCTTCTAAGTCTACCATGTGGGTACAGTGGCACAAGGACTTGAACCATCCTCCACTGTTTTCCCAAGCCACAGGCAGGGAGCTGTATTTGAACTTGAAAAGCTGGGACACAAATTGGTGCCCATATGGGATGTTAGCACTTGTGGTTAGAGGATTAACCTGTTGAGCCACTACATCTGCCCAAAGGATCCTTAACTTGTTTTATCATCAGTGCCTCATGATTGATCTAACAGGTGCCTCAATCACACAATCAAAGTATAACTTCAGATAAAAAACAAGTACTGCCAAATGCAAGAATATGTCCTGAGATGTCAGCTCTTATAGTTGCTCTCTAAGGATATTACTTCTATATAAAAATCATGTCTAGCAGAACATTAGTTTTTTTTTTTTTTAACATGAGGCCTTCTTTAGCTTCTTCAATTTTGGGTCACAAGTACCCATCACAGTATCTGAGGATTCACTGCACACAAATGGCATTTTCCATAATGCTCCTGGGTGGGTGAATGCCTTCTTTCACCTGAGCTCTACACAGGTATCCAAATACAATGACTTCAAGAATACACCCTAATAAGGATAGTGATCTGTCAATAAAGGTTATAACACTAAATATCTCTTGCAATGCAGTAAGTCCGATGACAATATGTGTTCAAAGGAAAGTCACATTCACCCAATTACACACAGAAAGAGAACAGTATTTGAGGACAAATAAAGGCACTTCAAATAAAGTCATATTAGGCTCCTCCCACAAAATCTAATGGGACTATCAAGGATGTGATTACAACTGCTGCTATCTAGAAATAGGGTTAAGAGCTGCATTAGGTTTGGATGGAACATTTACAGTTCTTATAAAATGAAAGTGAAGAGTTTTAGGAACTGAAAGGAGTAAACTCCAAGTGTGAATATATGATGCACACATTCTATTTCTCACTTGTTACACGATGTTGATGGCAGAGAAAAGACAGTGGACTATCAACAAGCAAAGTGGTACAGTCATAAGATGAAAGAGGAAAAGATCATCCCATTGGGATGAGTACAATTTCTTAAGTAAATTTTAAGGACACTGATTATACCTCTCTTCTTCCCAGAATCTATGCACTGCTGCTGTTAAACTTGGACCTGTAGGAACCAGCTTCATACACATTTCAGGAAGTTACTAGATCAAGCTGTCCCTACGGTCATAATAAAACAGTAATTGTGCCGGTCCAGTCTGTAGGAACTCGAATTCAATCCCAGAGTTCTCAGTGACATACACCAAGAGTCCCCTTTGACAATGTGCATGTTACTTGCTGTCTTCTCCTGAAAGTTAAAAGGGATAATGGACCAGAATAAAAAAGTAGTAACAGGGTCTCTGAGTGAATCAGAAGTAAAACAAAAACAAAACAAGGTGAATTACCTTTTGTGGAGAGCGGAGCCGCGCATCAAAGATGGCGCTTGTTGACCATTGCTTCGTGGCACAAAGGTGGTAAACAGGTTTTGGGAAGTTACTGAGGATTGGGCCGAGCACGTAGGGAAGCTACGTGACCTAAGTCATGATTGGTGTGCTTATCACATGATGTGAGGAACTGTGTATGGATGGTTTGTGTAATGTAAAAAGGTCTGGGTGAAAAATAGTTAATGGGGCCCGGCGCGGTGGCGCAAGTGGTTAAAGGTCCTCGCCTTGCACGCCCGGGATCCCATATGGGCGCCGGTTCTAATCCCGGCAGCCCCGCTTCCCTTCCAGCTCCCTGCCTGTGGCCTGGGAAAGCAATCGAGGACAGCCCAAAGCTTTGGGAACCTGCACCCGCGCGTGGGAGACCCGGAAGAGGCTCCTGGCTTCGGATCGGCATAGTATCGGCCCGTTGCGCTCACTTGGGGAGTGAATCATCGGACGGAAGATCTTCCTCTCTGTATCTCCTCTCTGTATATCCGCCTTTCCAATGAAAAAATAATAAAAATAAATCTTTAAAAAAAAAAAAAGAAAAATAGTTAATGAGGAGATTCTCCCAGGTGCGCTTCAAGGCTAGGCTAGAACTAGAGCTATCGCTATCACTTCAAGGCTATTGCTAGCTAGCACTAGGCTGCTTTTGCTTTACTGTAATAAATCTTGCAAGTGCTGTAACTGCTTTCACTTTGACACAACGCTTGAAGTCTTATCCAATAAACTTTTTAAAGAATCTTTACCGTATTGGGGTCTTGCTCGCGGGACGAGGGACCCCGATAAGCTTTATGTATTCCATGAGAATATCCACATTTTTACTATATGCACATAGTCACCATGTTTTTGGAAATAAAGTAGGTAATCTAACTGTATTTCTGTCAAGTGGAATGTGTCTCTTTTAATTCTACTTTTTAAATAATATGATTGCAATTCCATGGATAGGCATTTGGTTCTGCAGTTAAAATGGCACTGTGACAAACATGTCACAGTGTGCCCAAATTTAACCCCAGCCCTACTAGCAATTTCAGTTTACCATAAATGTGCTCCCGAACAAACAGCAGGTGCCAACTGAAGTACCTGAATCCCTGTCATTCATATTAAAAAATCATAATTGAGTCCCAGGTCGCAGCCCTTGGCATGACCCAGCTGCAACTGTCACAGGCATTTGGGAAGTGAACAAGCACACAAAATGTCTCTCAAATTTAAATAGAAAATAAACCAAACTTATAAATGTATGCTTGAAATTTCAGAAAATATCAAGCATGTAATTATGCATTTCAAGTCTTTCTTCTATTCTTTATCTTAATCTGCTGAATTCTCACATTTTCCCAATGATGATGAATTATTATTCAGAGTTCCTTGAGAATTACAGAATTTTTATCCATTCTAGAATATACAAATACAGATCACCTTCTTCCTTGCACTGCTTTGAAAAATATTACCTAAGATAAAAACTGTACTCCTATATGTTGCTTTGTTCATATTATATTTTGAATATATGTTCATTCAGCATATGGAGGTTATTACTTTATATCAGTACTGGGTCTTGCAACAATTTTTCCCTCACAAGTTGACTATCTTTAGTTAGAAAACTAGCAAGACATTATTACGTGCTTCAAAAAGAAAAGTATCATATATATGAACAATTATATCTGAAAATTGTATAGTTTTCTGTGAGTATAAATAATCAGTTTAAGAAAGAGTTAGGCATTCAGAGTCAGTTTAAATTTGAAGACAAAAATAAATGCATGTTAGGTATTAAAACTCCATGTTAAGACTCTTAACCTGTTTACAGTAAATATTACAACTATATCTATTGCAATTATATCCACTATCTTGTAGATATTGTGCTGTCCTATTTAGGTGACATATTTCCAGTGCCAATAAATACACAGAATAAATGGCAGCAAGACATCTTGCTACTGGCAAAATACATTCTGAATTGGAAGGCCTGGATTTGAACATTAGTTCTGCTTACTCTGTATTTTACAGCTCTTAGAGAAATCATATCAATTAAATTAAAGTCTCTTAGTTATTCAGCAAAAATGGACGTTAGCCAAATTAGCAAAGTCAATAGTTTCCTATGTTTCTTAAGCTTACTTTTTTTTTTCTTCTTTTGAAAGGAAGAATAATAGAGAGAGGGAGAGCAGTAGAAAAAGAGGGGTAGAGAAACAACATAAATTCCATTAGCTGATTAACTCCCTAGATGCCAAACTGAAGTCCAGAGCCAGAATCTCCATCCAGCTCTGCTTTGTTCATTTCTCAGCTTGCACATTACCAGGAAGCTCAGTGAGAGTTGGAGGAGAAACTCAGTCACTGCCCTGAGAAAGCTGACCCAAGCTGCAGTGGAACCTGTTGTGCCACAATGCTTGACTTTGAAACATTCTCCTAAACATGTGTAAAAGCACTACTGCATGTTTCCATTCCTTCAGAATACGGATCAAATGGTAAAATCACTTAGCAAGCATATCATTCCTACTAAATCATGACATGCATTGGGGCTGAGAAAAATCTATGTCCTGTTTCATTTTTACTTACCCACAATATTAGCTCTATTGTTAAATTAAAAAATTCTCTTTTAGAAAACCTAGCAATATAGGTTTTTAAGACAATGTTTTGAGTGATTATAGGAGCAAATACTAAATTCTACATAAACACTTAAGACAATAGTTAAATGGTACGTTGTTCATTTGTCATGTAATTTGAAACTACTCTTTATACACTAATTTTATTTCTTATATTCTGTCAAAATATAAAATATATCATTAAATGTAATTTGTTTTATTTTCACCAAATTTTAAGAAACAATAATGGAAAAATAAATTATGGAGAAGAAATATGAGGTTTTTCACACAAAATAAGAGAAGTTTATATAAAAAAAGAAATCTATGTAACAAGAAGCACTCTGATATACCAAAAACCAATGTATTTTGATTAAATATCGCACACAGTAATTATTTCAAGTCAAAATTAAAGTAAATAGAGATAATGGAATGTAAATATAGAAAATAATTGCTAGTAAGACTTCTGAGAAACTGAATACATTTTAAGAATTAAAAAACTGTTATGTAGTGAAAATATTTAAATGTTTATGTGTACTCAGGCTTCATCTATACTCATTTTAATGTTTATAAGATACATATCATTTTTAGCCTGAAGCCAAAACATTTACATTTTTTCCAGTTAAAACACAAGTAAGGAGATTTATACTTGCTGTAATCAGAAAATTATAGAAACCAATACCACCCAAACCAGATTAGAAAGTTTCACCAATCAATAAAATGTCTAGCCTCTGTGAAGTCTAAATTTAACCATTATGAATTTATACATAATACGTGATATTAGTTCTTGGGAGGAATCAACCCTATACTGAGTAGTTTTGCTAGAATTATGATGCCCTAAACCATCAGGAAATATCCTCAATCAGTGAAAACAATAACTTCTTAGCTTTTTGACTAAAATAAAATAAGTTGCAGTGATCAAAAATAATTGAGAAAATAAATGAGAAACTGTTATAGACATTGAAGGTTTCTGTTAATACTACTACAAATGCAAAGAATGTGCTGTCACTCTTGCCTCAATTAAAAAGAAAAGTTTAAGAGTCAGCCTTGTGGTATAACAGATAAATCCACTGCCTCAGACAACAGCGTCTCACGTGGGTACCACTTGCTGTCCCAGCTGCTCTGCTGCAGCTCCTCACCAACAGCTTGGCGAAAACAAGAGGAGATGGCTGCTATTGCACACTGAGAAGACACAAGTGAAAACCTTGGCTCGTGTCTTCGGTCAAGTCCAGTCTTGGCCATGGAGACCATCTGGGTAGTTAAACCATGGATGAAAGATCTCCCTCTGTTTGTTGTTCTCTCACTGTAACTCTCTCAAAATTCATTTATTTAAAGGGAAATAAATCTAAACATTGAAGCATTCAGATGTTATATAAAACCTAGCAGATATCAGATCAGTGGCATTTATCCTGACTCACTATGTAAACTATGTATTCCATGGCCACCTTATTTGATAGAAGTTACTGAAGCAAACAGTTTCAAATTACTTTTCAGAGAACAATGAAGTGCTAGCCACTGATGAGTATGTGACACTATCCATCAAAGTAACTCTCTTTCTCAAATGATCAACACTAATCTAAAACATCATATTCCACTGGGAAGGACTTCCATAAGATCCCTGAATTGTAGCATAAAATTCCATAATAATCACCATTCACATGATTTCATTCTTACCCATATTCACTCAGAAAATTTCTCATCAATAATCCTTTTCTTTAAAAACATTAATACAAAATTTTATTATGAGAACAGTATTATGTATGCAACCAAGCACTACTCTAAGGCCTCCAAGTTATAACAATAAGAACATTAAATATACGACATGGATAGTAAAAGATTCAAATTTTTAATAAAGCAAAGCAATATACACATGTAGTCTAACATGTTCCCATTTGATCATCCTGAGCGTATTTTTCTAAGATTCATTTTATTTTTTATTGGAAAGTCAGATATATAGGGAGGAAGATCTTTTATCCATTGATTTACTCCCCAAGGAGCTGCAATGGCTTCTTCCAGGTGGCCCACATGAGTGCAGGGTCCCAATGCTTTGGGGCATCCTCCACAGCTTTCCCAGGCCACAAGCAGGGAGCTAGATGGCAAGTGGGACCACAGGGATTAGAATCAGCACCTGTATGGGATCTTAGCACATGCAAGGTGAGGACTTCAGCTGCTAGGCTACCCCATAGGGCCTTCCTGAGTGCATTTGACTAAGCCATCACTTTTGATGTTTTTCCATGTATGGATGGCAAATCTCCATTTCCATTCTCTTAAAGTTCTGCAGTGTCAAAGAAGGAAACTTACAGATTAGCAGAACATCTACAAAACTCTTCTATACAAGTTTCAAAAAGAAATGCATTTTACCCTTCTATTCCTATACCTGCCAGTGCAAAATACCATATACAAAATCCAGAGCAGGGTTTGGTTCACATTCCCCAGTCCTGAAACCAGGGCTGCAGTTTCCATAAAGCAGGAAGTACTAACACTGCAACACAGGGGTAACATGAGACATAAAGAAGCAAAGTGATGTGACACCTCCAAACACACACAGCACTTCTGAGAGAAGGATCATGAACCTAAGGGACATCTATGAAACACCAGAGACACAATTCAAAACCCCAAGTTGCAGGAATATATGTGTGTAAATACACAAACACACACACACACACACACACACACATACATATATATATATATATAATCACAGGTAGCATGTGATCTGAACAGCAAGGTATGAGGGACAGCAAAAATCCCTCCAAATATTTGGAGAAATTAGGTTGTAATATCTTCAACAAAATTATTAGAGAAATGTGTTAATAACTGGCTTTATTTTTGTTTTCTGTGGCACCAGTTGCACTAAAGCACTGACAGTCGTTTAACCCATATACGGAAGGCATATCCATATATGTTCATAAAAATAATCAACACTTCATATACTTCATCAGTTAATCTGCTGTGTTCATGTTAGACATTTTTTGTTAGTATCCACAAAAAAAGAATTGTAGTAATTCTGTAAGTACCATTTGAAATTTAAAAACTATTTGCAACTGTGTTTCTCACGACATGGTCTCCTGCACCATGGTAAAATTCTCCTGGAAAAACAGTATCTCTGTTGATGGTTCTGTCTTATCCTTTAGCCGAGCTCTATTGCAAGAAGTTAGATATAATTACATTCACAGCACAGCAAGCCAATGGGGCCTAAAGGGGATGTGTGCAGTTGGCATTCAAAGGATTAGGAACTAAGACATTAAGGCTTGTCCCAGCACACAGTAAACAGAACCATCAATCAAAAGAGCTAACTTATGCAAATGCATAATGACACAACTTTTGATAGTTAATGTTGATGTTTGGCAGTTGCAATACAGTGATGTTAAAAATATAGGCAATGAAGCATCTTCACCCATAAAAAGCAATAAATCAGGCATCCTTTTTAAAATATGATTTGGAATACTGTCAAGACTATCAGTAAGTGTCTTAAACACATAATTTTAAAAAGTCGCTATTTGGTTGGGGGTAGGGGTTTTGGGTGCATTGTGTTTTCTTAAAGTAGGCATCCACCTGTGATGCCTGCACCCCATATGGGCACCAGATGGAGTCCCAGGCGCTCATCTTCTTATCCAGATCCCTTATGAACTGGAAAAGTGACTGACGGTGGCCCAAATACTTGGGCCCCTGCAGCTACTTACCTATGTGGGAGACCAGGAAGAAGGCTCCCAGCCCCTGGCTCTTGACTTTGGATGGGCTCAGCTCTGAGGATGCAGCCATTTGAAAAGCAAGCCAGTGGACGGGAGATGGAGCTCTCTTTCCTTCTCTCAGTAATTGCCTTTCCAATAAAAACTGAATACATCTTTTAATTAAAATGTAGTTGCTGAAGTTAATATCTGTGGTTTTACAAATGCAATTTTATTTCCTTTTTAAATTTTAGTAGATATTTTGATATAATTACAATATGTACTTTCTAAAAGAATTCTTCATTTTTAAAATTTACTTAAATATGTTTGTAAGTAATAAATATCATTGGCTTACTGCCAGATTTATTTAACCAATGATATCTATTAAGATCAACATAAAGTCATAGCTAAGATTAAGATTTATTTGTTTGAAAGACAGAGTTACAGTTGGAGAGATGGGGAAGGGAGAAGAGGAACATAAGGAGAGGGCAATGGAGAAGAGGCAGTGGGTTGAGGGAGGGAAACAGGGAGCAGGAGTGATGGGTGAGAAAGAGAGGGAATCTTCTGTTCATTGATGCACTTTCTGAATGACTGCAAGGACCAGAACTTCATCTGGGTTTCCCATATGGGAGAAAGCAACCCAAGGACTTGATTCATCTTCAGCTGCTCTCCCAGCCTCATTAACAGCCCATGAATAAACAGAATAGCCAGGACTTGAACTGGTGCGTATACGGTGTGTCTGCCTTGTTATACAGGCAGTATCTCAATCCACTGAACCATAGTATTAGACTCACACTTGAAATTTTTAAGGGAAGCAAAAACTACGATCACAAGATGGGGTGTGCCTTTGGTCCACTGGGAAAGCCTTCACGCTGCATCAAAGTACTTCAGTTCAACTCCCTGCTCCACTCTGTATTCTACCTTGTTGCTAATGAACACCATGGGATATAGACATGGTGATTCAATTAAATGTGTCCTTGCCTTCTGTAACAGACATGAATTGAAAACCCAACTCCTGTGTTTGATTGGCTTGGATCATGTTAATGTTGGCTTTGTCTCTGTGTTACTGACTTTCAAATAAACAGGAGCTCATGATGGAGTTTTTATACTACATTTTAATTTTGCCTTAGAGTTAGATTTTCTTTTATTTTTGCTGAGTATATCTGCCTCTTTATTTTAAACAGTAAATACAAATTAACATGGATCTATAATCCATGGAAAAGTAACGCTCAGATGTTAAGAGAAATTTCTTATAAGGTTACAGTGACTCTGTAAACAGAGGACCTATGTACATAAGGGTGAAGGACAATAGCATATATGAGTAAGAATGAGACCTTGTTCAAAGCAAATATGACTAAAACTTAAAATTCTCAGCCAAGCAGGCTGAGAAATATCAGAAAAAGTGTTGGCAAATATTGGCAAATATCAGGAAAAGTGTTCTCAAAAACTGACAGTTTTTTATTCCTTAGCTATAAATATGTCTATGACAAATGATAACGCCTGATATTTATAATCTAGATGGTAGTGATTGCATTAGTATTGGCTTTCTACTTTTGATAACCAGAGTATAATATAAGTGAATAGAAAAGTGTCTTTTGAAAAATATGGCATACTAAAAGAAAGTGTTACGGAGTGTATAGTTTCATGCCAGTGATTCATTGAAATACATATGTACACAATTTTCAAATAGCTAAATTTTTAAAATCATGATATAGTCTTAGGTAAAATAATTAAAATGTGCCTTAGGACACACTCTAATTATTTTACCAAATGCAATGCAATGCAAATTTCCAGTAACTGAATTTATATTGAGTACTACAGGGAGTTGTCAGTGGTATGTTTTCATGAAACAAACGAAAACTTCAAACAAAAACTGCAGAGTTTTTCAAAAACACAGGGAAGACAAAGACAGCATGAAAGATGTGTCATGGCCTGAGGGAGGGTCATTGTTTTTTAGAGTTTTTTCCAGTCAGTTTTAGCAGCCGTTAGCAGGGTGGGACTTGTATTCACAAAAGGCAGGCACACAGTGCTAGGGAAGAGAGTGTGCTTGCCAGTCTTTTACAGCCTAGCTGCCTGTGGCTACTCCACCTGCTCTGATGTCTCAATCCTTCAAGAGAAACAAGGGAAAGCCCAGAGATCAGGTTGCGCCTAAAAAGACCACCATGTGAGAGGATCAAAATGGGTAAGGGGACATTGTTTTCCTTCAGGACAAATTTTTTTATCTATAAAAAAGCACACAGTTCTCTCATTATTTGACATTCTAACATTCTGATTTGCTATCTAAAGAAAAGAAAGGCTATAAGTTTTTTTTTTTTATTCTTGATTGGGATGCTAGAAGCGCTTCTAAATATTAAATAATCTTTGGCATATACTTTGATATTGATTATTTTCAATATAAATAGCCTGAGTGCTGAGTAGCACACTAGTATCAATACCATTATTTACTCACAACATTATTTAATAATTACAGGCATTCTATGTCCAAGACGACATGAAACATTTTACATGCATGATTGTTTAAGTATCAAAATAATGCCATGAGCTTGATACTGCTATTTTCAGGTTAATAAATAGTAATATATGAAATTGTATAAACTTGTCTATACCGTCAATCCCATGATGTAGTTAAACAGCAGAATGTTAAACTTGTAACTGTTGCTGAAGGACTATGCTACTGTAATGACAGGGAGAGAAATGGTGAGAGGGTAAATGAGCAGAGAGAAAACAGCAAGTGGCAAATGCCTACACCTATGAAAATGTATCATGGCAGATAAGAAAAATAATTTTTAAAATTTATATTTATTATTCAAATTCACTGAGTGGGCAAGCAGAAGTTTAGCTACCGAGATCACAGCTATATCAAAGAATGTAATGATTATTTGTAACATCATAATGGATAACACATTCAAATCAACAATCCATACAGAGGTTGATAGACTAGGAATCATTATGGGCACCTGCTTCTAAATCACTTTGAGAGAATTTGGTGCTGCTTTTGCTTTGCCTGAATTTTAATGGAATCATTAATTCATAAATCACTTGAAATTGATTTGGCTACTCATAAGAAAATATTATTCTCTAGGATTAAAATGAATCCCAAATCTTTTATTGCATTGCATTCACTCATCAAGTATTATGTGACTTATTTCATCCTAGGTAGTTTTGTTAAAGCAAGCACAGTCATGTTTAAGCAAATACAATGGCTGACATTAGAGAACATTCTAGTGGGAAAAACAGAAAATGTATAAGATTAAAAACTACACCAGAAGATAATAAGATGTAGAATACAAAGTAAAGCAGAAACATCTAAAACATCCTTCCTATGTTCATTAAAACCTAAAACTTGCTGGCCTCCCAGCACTGATTCTCACTTTTCTGCTCTGGAGGAAAAAAAAATAACTCTTTCTTCTAGAAGGTAGTCTTTCAATTATGTGAAATCACCTACCACATATCAATAGAGATTTTTTTTTCTATTTAAGATACACAAATTCAAACCTCTTTCAAGGTACACTATAGGAAAATATTTGTTTATTCTCTGTGTTAGATACATCCTACTAATGTTCTTTTGCAGCCAGTCCACTGATGTGACTGCACCAAAGGCATGCTTTACACTCCTCCTGGAACCTGCAGTTCTGCATCCTAACAAGCTGATTCTAAATGACATACTTCAGTTCTGACACTTAATTGGCACATAATCTTGAGCTCATTTTATTCTTTCAGTGAATATTCTTTATCATTACATTTTTAAATGTTTCATCTATTTGTCTGAGAAGCAAATACAGAGACAGGGAGATAAAGAGCTCCCATCTAGTGCTTCACTTAAAAAAAAAAAATCCTGAGGCAATTCCAGGAAAGAGATAGCACACAATCCTACTCTGCCACATGTGCCAGGAGCCTTGTCACCAGAAGCGGCATTGCTGCTACCTAGCATCGGCATTAGCAGAAACTGGAGTCAGAAGCCATGGGCAGAGATGGAATACAAGTTCTAAGATGCAGGTTATGTGCATAATTTTTTTAAGATTTATTTATATTGGAAAAACAATTCAGATGTACTGAGTAGGAGAGACAGAAAGATCTTTCATCTGCTGGTTCACTCCCAAAATGTCCACAACAGCTGGAGCTGAGTAGATCTGAATCCAGGAGCCAGGAGCTTCTTCAGAATCTCCCACATGGGTTCAGGGTCTCAAGGCTTTGGACAATCGTCTGTTGCTTTCCAAGCCCACAAACAGAGAGCTGGATTGGAAATGGAGAGGCCCAAACATGAACCTTTCCCTTCAGTGCATATTTATATAGTAAATTCTAGGTCATTGGCTTGCTGGTGTTGCAATATAAAGTGAGAATACATGTGCTTATAAGCTAAGGTGTGCACAAAATACCCACTCAAACTGTGTTGCTATCCTCCCTTTCATTTTGAGTTGGTCGTCAAAAGTAAACACTGATAGCATGGATTAATCAATTTTATCTTCTCGTTAACTCTAATTTTTTTTTTCTTTGCTGCTGGGGGAAAAACTTGTGAATTGAGGCTGTTTTTATAGTCTTCATACAGTCTTTCAAATGTTTCCTAGTTTCCTGGAATTTCTATTTTAAATGCCAATATACTCAATATACTTAATGTTTTTTCAGATTCACAGAATCTGCAATTTTGAAGACTCTTTCTAATGTTTATATCCACGATGGTAAGGAAATTTCAGAATCAGTCTCATTTCAGAGGTAGAGTCCTCTGATTAATCACTGCAAAGGAGCCTTCCAATGATACTAATTTGTAACAGTTATTTTAGCATGATATTTCAAAAAATTATAATCCTGCCTGGATCCATATCACCAGCCAATATTTTTCCATCTTTGCCTACAGGAACTTACAAAAGAGACCTTTACAAATCACTGAAATGACTCTGTATCAACTCTGTAGCTTCCTCCTTAGGGTATGCTCAAGGAAAATTCCAGCCATAAAGACTGTGGAACCTATTTAAGAAGCAATCATGACATTCATAATAATCTACTAAAATTAAAGTAGATCCTATTAGCTATTAAAATGTGCTCTTAGAACTGGGATACAGGCAGGCATCCACGACTAGTTCTCCAGAAATTCCATTTTTGGAGAAAATGATCACATATATTTATAAGAAGGCATCATAAATGTTATCCATCTCCAGATTTCTATAAGATGAAAAAAAAAATCACCTTATGAAAACATTTAATGAAACTGTAGATTTTCCAAACCCCACACTGTCCCTTTGTCACATCTACACTATAAATGAAAGGTTTAGTAAGTATCTACCAAATGGCCTCCTTCGGTAAACCACAATTTCAGTCAAGGATCTCCGACTGATGACCATAATGTGGTTTCAGGGAAATTAGTTTCACAGCAAAGTATGACATTAAAGTCTGTTAGTTCAGTTACTTTTGAACATGCCAAACTTTTTTTAAAAATGTTGGTCAAATAATCCAGGTAGCAGTTTCCATTACTTTGATGCTAATTACGGTATTAGGGGCTGTGATGTAAAATGAAATTATATGATCATGAACATTTTCCATGAATTTTTCAAATGCTCTTCATACATATAAAGATTCATTGTGAATCTCTAAATTGAGATAGAGTATGCAGTGTTACCCTTGCTCTTGACCACAAAAATCTTTACTAGGCCTTAGTATTTTTACGATTTCCAAACCTTATATGCATAAAAGCCACTGGGATCATATAATAGTATTTAAACAACAAAAAATAAAACGCTCAATACTGATCTTGGAAATTCAGGACAAGTCTCTCTCACACAAATATACAACAAATCACAGATGAGGAATAAAAAATGAATTAAAGCTGCATGGAAATGAGCTGTTAGGGAGAAGGAAGTTCTTACCACTGACTGTTCACTGTTACAAGTGCCAAATCTTTGGATCGCTTAGCAGGAACAGGGTTCACAGCAATTAAGAACTCAGGAATAGGAAATCAAAGTCCTGGTTAATGCTATTTCTATCCATAATGGCACACAATCTTCTAGAGTCAGAAATAGGAGTTGCATTGACCTTCAGAAGAACTAGCCATGAGGGGGTCCAGAAGGCAGAGGTAAGGTAAATAAAGCGGTGGCTGAACTGCATGAAAAATATGTTTAATACTTAATTGATTCAGTGAATTCAAATATTTCTTCTGATTTGTAAAATAGTCAAATAACTAAAGAGATTAAAACATTTCCACCCATGCAACATTCCTTATGAGTTCCCTTTTTCAGACAGAAATATGAACAACTGCCCGCCCACAGCAAGAAGATTTCGAGAAAAAAAAAACTGATTTTATTTAGAACTCTCTGGTCAAAGATGTCCAAACAATCTTTCTGAGCAACACCTGCATCACTCCCAATTAAAACAGTTAAAGAATTTTAAAATCAAATGAAAAGCTGGGAGATTCCTATATTACTTGATTTTCATTTTGGAATCATAAAACTGACTCTGAAATGCAGCGTTGGAAATAAATAAGTAAAATAAACACAAATACATTTTATTCTTCATATGTTTAAACTTCAGCCAATTAACTTTGAAATTATGAATTAATGGAGGGCAATTTCATGCATAGCACAGACTAAACTTCCAGAAAACCTAAGAAGGGATCTTTCTTTGCTGAGAAACTCCTTAAAAGAGTCCATTTATAATATTTGCTTTCTGGTAAACATGTCCTCATTACTAAGATTGTATGCACTGGAGGTGGCCTGCCAGGACCATTCATGTATCCTTTCTCCTTTCTCTCCATCACATCTCAAACCTTACATTTCAGACCATAGGCACAGCCATCATAGCACAGGCTACTCTTCTATCTCTCCTGAGTAAATATTTTATAAGTTAAGGAAAGATCAAAGCAAACAATCCATAATCAATATTCCTCACTTTATGCATTAGGAATAAAATATTAGGTGGTATCAGGTCTCATACAAATACAACACAAAGCACCTCATTTTCCAAACAATACCCTGCTCCTCTTTCAATGCAAACAGTTTTCTTATTTTGGTGTTCAGAACACCTCCTATACAAGATGCAGAAGTTCATAAAGAAATTTTGACTTACAATCTGGGTAATCTGAATTTAGCACTTTTCTATTTTTTTCTAGATAACACTCTCTATCTTCAAATAACATTTTTATGACAATGGCTGAAATGTTCTTACAACAGCGGTAACCACACTATTTTTGAATATTTTAACTGGTACATGATTTATATTAATCTATTAAAACCAGATTAAACCAACAGATAAATCTCATTAACTGTTTAGTTGCACAGCGTCTCATCAACATCAAACTTATATTTTCAACCAAAACTCTCTGGGTCTGTTAGCTTTTAAAAATACATTATTTACACGCCTGAGAAACAGAAAATAGACAGACATGCTAAGTCCACTTCAGTCTATCATTAACATCAAATTAGTAACTGAAATGTATCAATAATTTCCACATAAAAATTCAAAATTCAAGAAATATTTATAATATATCTCAAGTTAGTTATATATTTTTAAAATCTTTTATAACATGGTCCATTTTTCTTCCCTGGTCCCTAGAATGTTGCTCATAATACTATTTGTAAAATTCACAATTACCCTATAACTAACAAGTATGAAAACAATAATATATTTTCATATATTTTTTTAAGATTTATTTTTATTATTTTTTCATATATTATTAATATATTAAATTTTAATGCATTTTTTATATTCAGCATGGAGGAAAAATAGACCTGTTTTTCATTATTGTTATGTGAAGATTCTAATGTAATAATTGCATAATTTAACTATATTTAAACATATTTTGCTTATTAGCTCTGTGCTACTACCTGATTTTTCTCTATAAAATTTTTCTTTTTCCTGCTGCCAATGCTCTAAGTTAACAGTTACGTGTTAAAATTACTGCCTATTTATTTTAAAATATATATTTGCCATTACTTTTCCACTACTGTAAAAGGAGATTGTTGACAGCTTAGGCATAATCATATATATTAGCGCAAGACATTATTATAATTCTAGTTTTCCCTGAAGCAACAAACTATAGAAAACATGGTACATATTGCACCGATGAACATGAAAAATATATCTCAATACCACTACACTGAATGTAAATATACAGTATGTATTTCTGATAGAACTGAGTTCACCGACCTGAGGAAAAGCCTAATGAAGCACAATGACAGATGCGTTCCTAATTAAGTTCAAACAACGGTTGCAGAACTAGCCATTCTGCACCCAGTGCTGCATCACTGCAGAGTCGTACCTGGAAGGTGTCATTGAGCATAATATCCTACAAAATACTGCCATATAAAACTGTATTTTAATTGTCAGATCACAAAGCAATCCTTTCATTATCTGTGGCAAGGGTATGACATTTCACAAAGGGCATTTTTTATCTACTGAGGGCCTCATTTCAGGGATAAATTACCTGTATATTTCAGATTAATTCAGTTCTTAATAAAAAATATTTTGTTTCGTACATGTAACTCTCAGCATCCTTAACAATTTCATAATTGGAAACAAAGAATATAGAGGAACTGAACTTTAACAATTTTGGTGTTCTCATCTTTTATTCTTACACAAATTTATAACTATCAGAAACCCCTAAATACTATCAAATGGTTACACTGTCTAAACAAGGGCATTAATTTTGCTTAAGAAACACAAATACTTTGAAGTAAAAAGTTACATTTTACAATTTCAATCTTGTCTTAGGAACACCCTGTGAAGACTTTAAAACCCATTTAACATAAACATGGTAGTAGAGTGTAAGCAAGTTTATTTCCTTCCCTGAGTCTGTAAGCATTTCTTCACTATTTATAATTCCAGGCAATACCACAAATCGCCACAAATAAAAATCTCCTCTGGAAAAATTGACTACATCTAGGCATATTTCTCAGAGTAAGAAAATGGCAATGACAAAGACTGGCAATTCATTACCAACTACTCACGGCGGAGGCCATGGGAGCATTTGACTCAGTGGTTAAATTCCTACACCCCACACTGGAGTGACTGGTTTGAGTCCAGGATCCTCCACTTTCAATTTATTTTCCTGCTAATGCATAGCCAAGGAAGCAGCAGAGTGGCCCAGGAACTTGTCTTTGTCACCCATTTGGAACAGCCACATTAAATTTCACGTTCCTGGCCCTGATCGGTGAAAGTACTTGGAGAGTGAGCCAGTGTTAACAGATCCCACTATGTCTTACTCACTCCCTCTGAGTATTTATTTTCTCAAGACTCAAAATACATTCAATGATTACCCTTGTATTTTTGTTTCAATATTCAAATATATTCAATGATATACCCTTGGAAAGAAGTAGGCAAAATTCTTAATTGAACCCAAAAGAATACCCTGGGAACTGGCATTCTGGCACAGTGGGCTAACTAGCCACTTTCAAGACTGGCATTTGAGCAATGTTTCCTGTTCTTGCTGCTCCACTTCCTCTCCACTCCAATTCCCTACTAATGTTTCCTGAGTAAGTAGCAGAAAATGACCAAGCTTTTGGGTCCCTGACACACAGACAGAAGACTCACATGAGGTTCCAGGCTCTCAGCTTTGGTCCAGAACACCTCTGGTCATTGCAGCAACTTGAGAGTGAACAAGTGAATGGAAGAATGGAGGAGCGCTCTCTCTCTCCCTCCCTCCCTCCCTCCCTTTCTTTTTAAAACAAAATCATATCATGGACCAAAGGATAACGTAAACACATAAGTGTTTAGGGAAATAAATCATGATACTCAGTGGCAAGGAAATTCACATGACTATTTTACAGCATTACATACACTAAAATACTTCACCTGGACAACTTTTAAACAGATCTGTTTTCAATTTTGAAAGATATAAGGGAATATCAGTTTTGGACAGCTGTAGTCATAGTGACTCCATTTTCCTTCCAATTCCAGCTGCACAAACATAGTCCCATAAGACTGTTCCCAAGAGCATTCCTGAAATGCCCAGAATGAATCAGGAATCACAACAGGCAATGATACCTTAAATTCAATTGGTTTTCACTGTTACATAGAATGAAAGGTACCTAGACACTTGATACTTGGACCATTTTGCTGTCTCCTAGATCTTGCTATTTGCTTATTATGAAAAATAAGGGCTTTATCTTTAAAAGGGAATTCCTATGTATTACATCTCACTATAAACTCCAAGAACTTTAGATAGGCATGTTGCCCATGTTACTGGTGGAGACAAGATGCATTCATCTATGTATATATATATATTTTTTTTTAATTTAAGAGGCAGGGATATAGACAGATTAAGCTCCCATCTACTGATTCAAACTCCAAACACCTGCTACATCCCAGGTCAGATCTGGGAGCCACAAAAACAAACCAAATCTCCCAACCAGCCACACATGCCATCACCTGCTGCCTCCAGCTGTGCACCCAGAGAAAGGTGAAATACAGATAAGGCTAATATTCCAACCAGGCATTGCCGTATCTAGGTAGAATACAGTTTCCTCATCTTAATGTCTAGACCTTGTTCCATTTTATGTAATGCAACTTCGTTCCTATGCCTTGGCAGCTTAAATAGCATGCTTAATGATTAAGAGAGTAAAAAAGTGATCAGGTCTATTGATAGCTCACTGGGATCCATGTCAAAAGCACACTTATCATACTGATTTGCCACTTCCCTTCCTCTTCCCCTACTGGACTGCGCTGTTGCCATGCAGCTCTCTACACACGACACCCTGGCTACCTTTTGTATGGGTGCTATGCTGTTGCCATGGATATAGTTATCACTATAGTTTTTTTCAGCTCTTCTTAAAAAACATGGTATTTTCTCCAAAGCAGGAGAACATATAGTCACTTAACAAGGGAAAATATTATACTGAATTCCAGACCTTTAATATACTTTTAATTTCACTGTAGCTACAACCATATTCAATATTCAACCTTGTTGATACCTACTGCATTTTAAAATATCATTTAAATGCTCAGCAACATACAATTATGTGAAGCCATAATTCCATTTTGAAAACCCTAGCTTATTTAGTAAGAAAAATAATAAAATAGAAAATAATAAATTAATTTCAGTCAATGTATATCTGAACTTCATTGTCTGTATAACTTCATCCGACTGTGCAAGAATGAAATTAAGTGGGATGTTAAATATCCACTGACAAAATTAAAACCACAGGGTAGATTTAAGATCACATGCATGAAAGAAAATGAAACTTTACATTATCTGACAAATGAGCCACAGTTCAATTTGTATTTCAGAAACAACTCAGTGATATCATCTGCCAAATTTTCACAACGGAATTAAGTTCCATAGAAGTTTTAATGGTGCTAGTTAAATCCACGAGTGCATCAAAATGAAGAAAATTCAGAATTACAATAGAAAAAAAATGGTATTGGCCAAATGCAATGTTAGTGTGGATACAAGATTAAGAAAGTGACATTAGTATCATGGAGACTTAGCAACTTCTAAATTATTTGGCAAGGTAGAAAAACACATTTCTTTTATATGCCAGTAAACTGTACTACCAGTATCATCCATTGTCAATATATCACAAAAAATGGGAAAAAGTCATTATTCAGGGATAAAACATCAAAAATTACAAAAGAAGTCTATTTTCATATGAGCATAAATTATATACTAATAAAGATAAAAATGACAAGGAACACTAGTTAAGCACAGGTTATAGAGCCAGTCACCACCCTCAAACCTTGATTAAGTCATTCATTATCCTTAGGCATTATTTGGAGTGTTTTTTATGTGTAAAATAATTTAATCCTCATAATACACTAATAGGATTGGTAACTGTTCTCTCCATACACGTATCAGAAAATTGAGGCCCAAATAAATAAGTCTGCCCCAATGGCTGTTCATATTTAACCAGAAAGGTTTTTTTTTCAGTTTAAGCTGTTTCTCCAGTGTGTCATAAGCATTGTGGCATGGCAGATAAAGTCACTGGCTGTTAGAGAAGCTTCCCATTGAGGTGCCTGTTCCTTTCCTGGCAGGCCCGCCTCGGAACCACCTTCCCATTAATGGCCTGGGGAAAAACAGAGTAAAATGGTCCAAGTGCATGGAGCCCTGACACCCACCTAGGAAATCCATATGAAAATCCAGACTGCTGCATTGGGCCAGTCCCAGTACTGGCCACTGTGGCCATCTGATGAGTCAGTAGATCAGAGACATCCGCCGCCCCCTGCCCCATCTCTGTATGCAAACCTGATGTTCAAATAAAAAAATCTTTGGAAAAAAAAAATTGATGATCATTAAATCCACTTACTGTGAAACGAACGATATAATTTAGTAATCACTGAGTTATTTTGGATTAATTTTACATCTAACATTTGGGTCACATAATTTAATTGGTCATAGTGCTATGAGACCACCATCTTGGGAGAACACAATTATGCTTTGAAATATGAACCAACACTTTCATGACCCACGAGGTCCTACACAACAGGGGACCCGGCTTTGATATCCAGCCCAAGTGTCCAACTCTCACTTCCAACTGAAACTAGAGGGCAACAGTAACGGCTCAAGTCAGATGGGTTCTTGACACTCAGATGAGAAGCTCACTGGTTGTAGCCTTCTCCAGCACTGTGGGCATTGGGGAATGATGCAGTAAATGAAAACTCTTTTCTCTGTGTCTGTTTTTCTGTTGGGCTACAAGTCTGTCTCTGTGTGTCCATAAAATAAAACAAACACTTAACATATGTAAGACAAAATGGGTCAGAGATACAGATAAGTATCCAAAAATAGGTCTGGCCAGGAAAGACATTTAGTATTACGTTTATTGAATGACAATCTTCACAAAAGTTCTTTGTCATAAATGTCACAAATAAGGCTCCAAAAAGCTAAAAGCAACCTTTCTATTTTTGTATAACTGGCAAAAAATTTCTCTGTGAAAAAAATTAACAGGGCCTGGCTCCATGGCCTAGTGGCTAAAGTCCTTGCCTTGAACGTGATGGGATCACATATGCGAGCAGGTTCTAATTCTGGCAGCCCGGCTTTCCATCCAACTCCCTGCTTGTGGCCTAGGAAAACAGTTGAGGACGGCCCAAAATGCCTTGGGACCTGCACCCGTGTGGGAGATCTGGAAGAAACTCCTGGCTCCAGACTTCAGGCCGGCGCAGCACCAGCCGTTGTAGTCACGTAGGGTGTGAATCATCGGATGGAAGATATTTCTCTCCGTCTTTCCTCTTCTCTGTATATATCTGACTTTGTAATACAAATAAATAAATCTTAGAAAAAATTAAACTAAGAGGGCCCTGTATTTTTTTCTCATTTACAATAGAAACATTATTTTTGAAATCCAAGTACCCTTTCTAATCTGTACAAACTTTCATTAATATCATTATTTAAATACACACACAAACAAGGAAGGAACTATCACATATATAATAAAGGGTTCAGCAATGCCTAAAAAGTTAAGGAAAAATGCATTAAAAGATCACCGTCAGCCCTGCTATGCTGACGTCAATAAATCAGAGGCATGGTGACACTTTAAACATCTACCAGCAGTGGCAGCACTTGGGCACAGGAGGTTTATCTGACACAGCAGCATCACCTGCAGAAGCGCTAGCTGAAGCCTTGGATGCTCTGCTTTTGACCTTCCTTCCTACTAACACACTGGAAATGCAGAAGACCATGATTCCAATGCTTCGGGTCCTACCACACACAAGGGAAGCTAGATGGAGCTCTAGGCTTCTGCCTGGCCCAGCCCTGGAAGCTGGAAGCAGCATACAACAGACCCTGTTCCCTTCTTCTCCCCCCGCCACTGTCCTGCCAATACCACTCTGCCTTTTTCATATTATTTATCAGCAATTTAGTAGCCCTATGCTAGAATAAGCCTTCTTCACATAATTAGATAATGTTTAAACTGCTTGCTCACCACTGTGTCTTCTTCTAATATGTAAGTCTAGGATTCGTATGTGTGCAGACTGGCACCTCTGCATTTTGTATCTCAGGTATGACTTAAGAGCCAACTTAAGAACTGTGATAATTAAAGTCACCTAGTAAAGAAAATTATATTACAGGGCTGTCAGGCGATTACAATAAGGCTGAGCCATCTTTAGACTTTTGCACAATGAACGATCAGTTTTCAGTGGTAAGAATGGCAGAAATCAGTAGTCACAGGAGAGCTGTTGCACTGGAAAAGATAATGAATCCTCACTGGGACACTGTGTGCGGAGCCTTTTATTTTTCTGAGACCCAATGACGATGGCAATTTGAAATTGATCACAATTGTTTTGTTCTCTTGTAGAATGATAAATTGTAGCGCATACTGCTCAAATCTGTGTCTCCATTAATACAAGATTTAATCACTAAAATTCAGTTTGTATACAATGATATTTAATGCTTTAGAAGTGGCCTCTTCAATAAGCATTAATATTTGATATCTTTGAACAAAATCCTAAAAATAAAATGTTCTGGGATTGGGATGAGATAAGGAATTGTACCCTCTCTATCTCCATATATTTAGCAAGAAGTTACACAAAGTCTCATTCATGCCAATAAAATCATCTCAACAGCTACTGGGGTCACCTTGGTGTCCTCTTGTACTGGTTCAAGATCCAAAGGACGTAGATAGAACCATGGATTAGCTTAAACTGCACAAAAACTACTATATAAGTATTCTAGAATCATGTAAATAATCATATTATTAATGAAACAAATTCACAATTAACCACTTGATTAAAATTAAATTACTTGATATTCTTCATGTTTTGTTTTTCTGGCACCAAACACTTCTACAAAAGCAATTGGAAAAATATAACTCAAGCATAAGCAGAATGTGGATTTAGGACTGCTTATGAAGGACAATATCATTGCAATAATATGGGGAAAAATCAGTGCAGTGGGGGAGGGAACATCACAGAGCCTATGGAATTGTAACATAAAATTTAAAAAACAAAGGAACACAAACTCAAGCAGAAATAATCATATGGAGTAACACAAAACACAAAACTCAAGCAGAAATAGTCATATGGAGTAATTTCCCTCACAGGTTTACAAACACTGACAATTAGTAAACAAAAAGTAAATGACACAGAAAGCACATTTTTAAAGGCTTTTAAAGTTCTAAGCAAAGTAGAAACAAATTATATAAAACTGGTTTGTTGGGAAAAGGATATGTTTTTAAAAGTGAGACTAGTAGACATGAGCTAAATTACATACATTACAATGTAGCAAATGAAATGTCTTGCTCATTTTTATAATCCCATTAAACAGAAAGTATCCTATTCCTCATAATTGTCATGACACATTAACTCAGTTCAATAACTGCCCAGTTGGCTTAGGAACTCAGACCTATTTTTATTTTGAAAGCAGTACAATTCTAATATTATCAATATGCTATGCCAAGTTACGAAGAATTTTGTGCATGCATGTGTTTATTTAAGACCAGGATTATTTATTTTGTTTTGAAGATAAATTTCAAGTATATTTTATAACCAATAGGTACAAATGACATAAACACTAGTTCTTTGGAAACAACTGTAAGATTCAGCATCATCAGAAAAATAATACCTAAATTGAAACTCAATTTTGTCATGTCAAGGAGATACCTTTTGATATACTTTCATTTTAAAATGCTCACCTATTAAAGCAAATCTCTAGGGCAGTCTGAATCAGTGCTTAAGATTTCATGTATCTCCTTTCCATAAAATTTAATTTATCCTATAGAGCCGGGACAACAACAAACTCTCCTTAAATTTTTAATTTTCCTGATTAAATATATCACCTTGGGCAAGCCATTTAACTACTCTCGGCCTCATTTTTGTAATACCTAAGGGAAAGTGTTTTAATGATATGTATGAGAAGATACTAATTATTAGGTGCTTTTAGATATATAAACACCAGGATCTCAAAGTAACCTTATAAAACTGAAAATTTGGATAGAAATTAGTCATTAGTCATAACCTAAAATAATTCCCATCCCTACTAACCTATTTTAGTAACCATTATTTTGAAACTACCCACTAAGGAGCAGCCACTTGACCCAGCAGTGTTAAGACATCTGTCCCACAGGGAAATGCCTGGTTTCCATATTTGTGTCTGGCTACTGATTGTTGTTTATGCAGAACGTGGGAGGACAATGGCGATCATTTAAGTGGTTAGGTTACAGCCACCTATGCAGGAGACTGGACTGAGTTTCTGCCTCAGAGTTTAAAGATCAACCTCACTTTATAGCCACATTAGCTATTTGGGGTGATTTTTTTTACTGAATAGAGGGCTCATCTAGGCTCTTTCTCTCTCTCTCAACTTCTCAGATTTCCCGTTCCCTCTATCCTGTCCCTCTTTCTAACCTCAAATAAATTAAAAAATATATATCTAATAGATACTTACCTTAGCATATGGAAAATGCAGCTTAAATTAGCACACTGTAATATGAGTAGTTTTTCAGGATCAGAAATCAAACTGTTTCTTTTACATCTTGGGGATATAACAGATCACAAAGATTAAGCAAGTGATCTAAAGTTAAGAGATAGTAGACTTTTGCAAAGATTCTAGATTTTGTTGGTTTTAGGCCTAATACTCTGCATCTCGTGTCTAGTAAAGTGCGGCTTTGTAAATAGCACTTACGAGACTGTCTGGTAGTCACGGTAGTAAGCACAGCTAAGTGTTTTAAACGGGAAAGTCTGTCACAGTGATTATGTTAAGAACTACTCAGTTTGTTGAGAAAGTTCAACTACTCCATTGATGTCTTTATTGGTTGTTGCCCAACCTAAATCTAAAATCTAAAAGTTTCACTAATCAAAATTGTAACTATTTTTACATGAATACAGAAGTTAGCAATTTCTTTTAATTTCCACTTATAAAAATTTGTCACAGCTAAAAGAGTGGTAAAAGTTCAAGACTCTTTTCACTGGCTAACTATCTTTGATCATTAGAATATATTGAGAGAATACAATCACCCATCAGAAATGCAGACAAATCAGAAGATTTGTTTGAGAGAGAGCATGTTCCTTGTGAATTGTACTTTTGTGAGGAATAAAACAGCTGAAGGTTTGTGAAATCACTGTATTGAGGAAACACCATCATTGTACAAAAGAACTGAACTTTGAGCAGGATTCAAACAGAAGTTAACCATCAAAAGGAAATTGAAACAGCTCTCTCATAAGCCAGTAGATAAAGGACAGCTAACTCCAACCAAGGGAACTGAGTCACCAAGAGAAAACAGACGGTGCAAGAATATATGACAAAAAGAAAGTGATAAACCTTATTCAAGCAATGCTGTGGGTGTATTTCTCAACTGAAGCAACGCAGCAACTATCAGCAGCAGTGACTAGTGAGATCAGAGCTGTCTACATGAGTCGAACAACAAAGACCTCCAGGAAAATCTTCAGCAACTGTACAACAATCTAATTGTATGCTACTATTACCAGTAATTATTAGCATCATGTGCCTCAAGAGAAAAAAGAAAAGTCCATGTGGCATGTAACATAGTTAGAGGTGAATAAAACAGAAACTATAATTAGTCATATATGGAGGGTTATTTCAAATAGCTATGAATAGGAGAAATCTTACAGGGATTCAAGGGATCTCTATGTTAGCTTCTCGGAATATTATCTCTACTGTTTCCTTTACCTGGTTTAGGCTAAAGGGTTTTTTTAAACAATTGTTCTTAAAACACCTATAGGTGGTATTATAATTGCTACCAACACTTTATACTTCTGCTCATACATAAGTGATGTTTCTTTTAAGTTATAAAGAGAATGAAACCAGATAAATATAAAAGCAAGCTTTTCTCAGTTTCTGTTACCAGCTTCAGTGTATGCATGTATATTTATTTACATATTTTTTGCATTTGATGGATATAGATTACATTTAAAACAAATGTATCCCAAATTCTAGTATTAGCATGAAGTAAATTTCCAATAACCTTTATTTACAACTAAATGAAACAAAGCATATGTGAAGTGAAACAGTCATTCTGAATTACTCAATTCACATTACAGATTCTTTGTTTAATTTTTTACCTTATTCATTTATCTGGTTTCTATTCTTATTTGAGAGGTAAAAAGAGAGGAAGATGAATATACAGAACTCCCAAATACTCAAGGAATGCCCACCTGCAACAATTAAGGTTGGGCCAAAAAATCAGATCCAGAAATTCAATCTAGATTTCATATCTAGATAGCAGAGAACTTACTACCTAAGCTATCATTTGCATATTACGGGAAGAGGGAATGCAGACAGGGCTGAGGCTAAAATTCCAGTACTGCAATTGAAGCAGGCATCCCAACTTGTATCCAAATCACAAGGACCAGTGCCGACCTCTTAGATCATTTTTCTGTCAGTACAAAATTTATTAAGCTACATCACCATGACAGAGATGCGACTGTACTGATTTTGTACAGTTTACATAAAGCAAGTATCTATTTAATTGCATCTATTTTTTCCAAGTTCATTGTACAACTTCTCTCATACTTTTAAATTGCAAACAATGTCCAGTCATTGCATTGTAAACACTGTATGGAAGATGAGAGGACAAGAAGCAAAAAAGAGCTGTGTGAATCCCCAACTTCTGTAAGATACAACTGAAGGAGTGAAAAATAATGAAAAGTATTGAATATGATGCCTTTTCTGGTATACAAGAAGACTGCTCTCAATCTCATTTCTGCAAAATAAATGAAGATAAATACCAGATGAGACTTGGCATTATCAGCAATCTTTTCTCTCACTAAGTAAAATGAAAATGAATGAATCATTTATAGATGACATCACAATTTCAAATGTTCACACATTAGTCAGCATAGGGATACATAATCACAAGGTACAATGAATAATATCAGCAAAACCAGAAGTTTCAGTGGTATTATGCACCCTTATTTGCTGCAAAAACATATCTGTCCCAAACGTTGGGCACCTCGGTGAAATTCTATTGGCTTCATGAACATGAGACTCTCTGTTCCTCTGACATACTCTAAGCATCAGAACAATGACAAAACTCAACAGCATAAACATCAACTTATAAAAAATACCAAACATGGCATTCATTTGATTGGCATCCTTCATGCTCTAAGGTACCAAAGATTTGTTTAAAATATTGAACGAAAACTTACATCCTGGGGTTAATTTTCTTTATATGCATTTCAGGCTCTCAAGATGCATGTTCAATGTCATGGCTACCCATTCTTTCATCAGAAATTGTGGTACTGTTATACACATTTCATGCTCACTCATGTATTCCTTTTAAGATTCTGTCTTTTACGTGATACAGTATCACCTCCCATGGTACCTGCCTCTGTAGAAGGGCATTTTGAATATTTTGGCACGCAAAACCAGAGTTAGTGGCAATTCCTCCAGAAGGTGCTAGGAGCAGTTGATATGGAGATGAAAGAACAGGAAACCTCCTGCTTCACAGGTTTAGATAAAGTACCTGCTAGATAAAAGAGTTGTCTTTTGGGAACTGTCTCTTGCTGTTGAAATGCAAATGGCTTAAACCCTCACTTTCTGGATGCCTACTTGACAACCTTCTTTTAAAAGTCTGATACTGTTAATAAACTTTGGCTATCTCACAAACAGGAAGTTCAGGCGTACTGTTATAGGCACCGTGCACCAAGTTCATCACTACTGGACAGCAAACACGCCTCCTCAGGTATGTAGCCACATTTCAGAGCCTGCTGCACACATCATGCTTGTTATGGGATGCAGCCAGTGACAGCCAGCACCCATTGACAGTGGGCAAATGACATCTGGCTGTGTCCCCTACCCTCTGTCCTGAAGGTGGGCCCTAACAGCAATGGAATTCCATCCTCAATCACTTCCCCATGTCCTAATTTAGCCAGAATATTGGATGTAGATAAGTCCAATTAGTCTAGCTGTTTTTAGCTACAAGCCCAGTTCCTGTTCCTGCCCATCCCAAGGAGCACTAATCAATTCCTTAGCCCACAACACTTAGGTATTCACTCCTGCCCACCTGTGACTCACCTATCAACTGAGAGGGGAAGGTATTGCATCACTGTGTAACCACTCCCCTCACAAGCCCCTTCAAAAGGCCCATGAAGTGGGGTCTCTCTCTCTTTCTGGTCAGGTGCTTCCGTTACTCTGGCATCTCAACTCTTGGCTGACCCAGGACAGGTAATCCCCTGAGCATGGTCCCTGTGTACTGCTTAGATGGGACAATGGATATAGTAATGTTTCTGGTTTGTGCACTATCAGGAGTTCAGGAAAGGTGAGGCCTAGCAGTAGTGGAATGTGGACAGAGAAGCCAGGGAAAGGTGAATGTCTGCAGCTTTGTGTGTACAGGTTATTCATTGCATGTCTCTTAGAATAGCTTATAGTGTTGGGGAAGCTGGGACATAGGTCTTCAGCTTAATGGATGGACTTAAAGATAATGACAATTTGTTCCTTTTTGCATCATGTTTGGTTGGATTTCCATATGGACTTGTGATCTGCTATTTCTAGTATGCTCTATTATCACCAAGTTTGGTTAATAAAGACTCCTTAATAAACCTTAAACATATCTGGTGTGATCTTGCTCACACCCCGCAACAATGTTCAGTTCTACTTTATTCATATGAGGAGTTACTTATTTTTACTGGAAAGTTCAATTTATAGAGAGAAGGATAGACAGAGAAAAAGATCTTCCATCTGCTGGCTCACTTCCTAAATAGCCACAACAGCCAGAGTTAAGCCTATATAAGGTCAGGAGCTTGTCCCGTCTCCCAGGCCAGTGCAGGGTCCCAAAGCTTTTGGGCCCTCTTTCACTGCTTTTCCAGCTCTTAAGTAAGGAGCTTGATGGGAAGTAGAGCAGCCATGGCATGCAGTGGCACCCATATGGGACCCCAGTGCTTGCAAGCCATCATGCTAGGCCCAGTTCTACTTTGATACTTCAATTACAGACAGAATTCAGTCTATCCCATGCCCTTGACCCTATCCCCCTTCAAGTGTTCCTGCTGAAAATGCGTGTGTAGACCCTCACATACTTCTGCTACCTCTACCCCTGGTGTATACTCAGTGTTAAAATCGTCAGTATTCACAACAACATACACAGCAAATAATTTCTTCTTATTGATTCATTTATCCATTAGTCAACATACACATGTTGAGCATATGATAGCAATGAATAGGCACAGAATCTGTAGTCAAATTTCATATATCGGGGCCCGGCGCAGTGGCACTGTGGTTAAGTCCTCGCCTTGCACGCCCGGGATCCCATATGGGCGCCGGTTCTAATCCCGGCAGCCCCGCTTCCCTTCCAGCTCCCTGCCTGTGGCCTGGGAAGGCAGTTGAGGACGGCCCAAAGCTTTGGGACCCTGCACCCGCGTGGGAGACCTGGAAGAGGCTCCTGGCTTCGGATCGGCATAGCATCGACCCGTTGCGGCTCACTTGGGGAGTGAATCATCGGATGGAAGATCTTCCTCTCTGTATCTCCTCTCTGTATATCCGCCTTTCCAATAAAAAATAATAAAAAATAAATCTTTAAAAAATTTCATATATCGGCATTCTAAATCTGTCACTCCTTATATCAACTTGTCATGCTGACTCATTTCTCTAATCTTCAATTTTCTTGTTTATGAAATGGAGTTATTAGTAGATTCACTCAACTCTGAGGGTGTACTTTTAGGTGGGGAGAAGGTTAAACAATGTAAAATCCTCAGAATCATGACAGGATCATGCTGAAAGTTTGATAAACATTAGCTATTCCACAAGAACGAGTGCTGCAAGCAATTAGGATAGATGAAGCTCTTTTCCAAAAAGGGTTATGATCCCTTCCATGGATTTTACAGAACACAGATGGAGACAGATACTAATCCAATACAGAAACAAGATTCACAGGTGAGAAACAATCATACCACACATGAAATGATGCTTTCATGAAATACACAGTTGCAGGCAAATCCTGTCACTCGCTCGTGAGGAAAAGCAAGCAGCCCCCGACGGCTGGCAGCAGGCCGAGCACCATCAACTGGGCTGTGATACTGACAGCAGTGGGGCAAGCATGCAACGCTACAGCACAGTGTCCTCTTACTGAACACCATCATCACACAAAACCACCTTGTGACCATGAGGAAGACAGACTTATATTTTGGCAGTATTCAATGAAAAGAGGAATTCTTTGGCATAACATATCCTGAATAAGAAATCGGAATATTCTGCAACATCAATCCTATGAGGATAGCAAGTCCCTGCCACCCACTGGGTGCCATGAGTCAAGGTTATAGTTCCTGACTCCTGACTCGATCTCTCACTACTGCAACATTTGCAGAGTGAACCAAAAAATGGATGTTCACTCTCATTCTCTCTCTCTCCCTCCCACTCAAACATTTTAAAAATCAGGAAATACACTTTCACACAAAGTTGTTAACTGAATCCATAAAATGCTTCTTGGAAAAGCTTGGCCTTTCATATACAGACATCTTATAGTCTATCTCTAAAAATAATCCACTAGCATGTTTCAGATTATGGTGTGTGAGCAAGATTTTTTTTAATTTATTTTTTTTTAAATAGAAAAAAAATCTTTGTTGGAACAAGGGTGAACTTCCTTCTACTTCAAGTAAAATTGTTAAATTATTTCCCCACATGGTTCTATGAAAGAATATACAACATTCCAGAATTGTAAACACACTCCAACATCTGAAGATGCATTTAACATTTGTTAGGCCATATGCTCTGAATAAACTCATTTCTGTAACATTAGCTGGATTGATCCTGAAATTTGCTGGTTCTGAGACATAAAATGGTTTCTGAATGTGACCTGAGCTACAACATGTTATAAGTACTTGGTTTTCTTCGCAGTGTTGAAAGTAATTAAACCACTTTTGAACAAGAACATTCTCTTTGGCCCATAGAATGTAATTAAATCATGTTGAAAACTTAAAACATTTCAAGATTGGATTTGCTATATTTGTTTTTATAAATTTAGCCACTAGATGTATTATGCTATACCTCTCTGAGCCTCTTCTCACAACAGCCAAGTAACTCGAAAAATCAAGACCTTTAGCAGTTATTACAGAAACATAATAATGTAAAATTATTACTGTTTTAGAGATTTATTTTATTATTTACTGAAAAAGCAGATATACAGAAAGAAAGAGATACAGGGAGAAAGACCTTCTCTCTTCTGACACACTCCCCAAGTGTCAACAATGGCTAGAGCTAAGTTAATCCAGAGCCAGGAGCCAGAAGCTTCTTCTGGGTCTCCCACGCAGGTGCGGGGTCCCAAGGTCCTAGGCCATCCTCCACTGCTTTCCCAGGCCACAAGCAGGGAGCTGAATGGGAGGTGAAGCAACCGGGATAAGAACTGTTGCCCATATGGGATTCAGGGGAATGTAAGGTGAGGATTTAGCCACTAAGCTATCGTACTGGGCCCCTATTAGTATTTCTTGAAAGCAAAGAGTTATCTTTATACTCAGAAAATACCGTATGTTTATTTTCAGTCACTGTATGATGTATATATTTGGTTTCATAATTTCAAATATTAAAGCTAAAAGTGCAACTTGGATACAATTTTTGGGATAATTATGTGTTTTACTTAATCAGTTGATATAAAATAAAAGACATAAAATAATGGAGTGGATTAAAGTCTTTTGAAATAGAGTGACCTAAAAATACTTATTTTTACAGTTTAGTCACTTAATTGAAACAGGACATTAAAGCCACCATAAACCCGTGCCTACATAAATGCTAGTTCTACTGAAGGATCAAAAGCTTAGGACTGTCACATTATACATGTCTTAATAAAGTTACTGAATTTTCCTTTAGGTTACATTTAACACTCCTTATTTTTCTGGCTCACCCTTTGATGGGTAATAATGCTCTAATCACTAAATCATTGACTCTAAGCAAGATGGCAGCTTTGAAGTCATCTATACAACCTCCAACCTAATGCAAAAATCTCATACATGTTTATAATTAGATTATAAATGCTTCATATGCGTTTAGGTTTTTAATAAATCAAAGAACTTAAAGAAATTAGTCCACAGTGAATATAAAACTAAGCCATAGGCAAGAAATAAATAAAAATGGATAGCACGATTCATAATATAGTGCATTTATCAAAACTTTAAATAGATTGTAATCATGCTGTTGGACTACTAAGTACCAGTATTACAGCAGGACCTCATAACTAGCCATCACGAAAGATTCATTTTATTTAAAAGATAATGGCCCCCCATTTATTTAAAAGATTTGGCAAATTTTACCCATATATCTCTACAAACATCCCCTCATTACTCCCTATATCCCAATGCTATCATGCTCTGCTACACAAAAACCTAAAGAAATGCCTCCTTGGGCATCTAAAAAATCTCAGACTTTTAGGTCCATATTCCTGATGCTTCCCAAAGAAACCCCCCAACCCCACTTTCCTCATGTTCCAATCCATTCTGAGTCTCCCTAATTCCTCTACTCTGCTTCAGGGTACTAACCCAGGTGCCATGTGCAAACCCCAGTACAACACTGAGTTCACAACAACTGGCTACATAACCGTCTCTATGCCACTCCCAGGCAGTAGGCACCATGGCACTATAATTTTATCCCAACTTTATATTCATAAGTATAAAGCAGTATAAGTAAGGGTAGGAGGAGACACGGTAGACATCAATGGCAGTCCGATAAGACATAATAGTAGCTTAAGTAATAGTGCTACATAATGCACCAAGAAGGAAAATTATTTGTCATGTATTTTCTTCTTACCCTTTCTCTGCAAATAAGTAATTTCTGAAATGTTATTCATGTTCTTAGCTACTTACAAGATTTCTGGATGTAGTTGGAGCAAAACAGTGAGCCTTCACAACACCTTATGTAACCTAAAATTAGCAAATCTACATATTTGCTTTCAGCCATATCCTGTGCTTCCTGACGGGTGTTCATCAATCATTTCCTTACTGTGCTCATCAATTTATCACCTATCAAAATGGTCTTTTTCTTTGATTAGGTGCCAGTTCTTGCTCTCATTCTGTACACGATTAGCTCATTGGGATTCTTAATCTCTTAGTGTAACTCTCACTCACTTTACTGTGAACTCTGTCAATAGCAAGTAGACTACCCCAACATCCATGCTCAATCTCACCTCGTTTCCTTTCTAGTACTAAGTGCTTTAAGACTTCATTTCTGTGCATATAAATTCCCTCATCATTGTTCAAACTCCCATTACTGAATAAGACAACTGAGCATCATAACATAAAGCATGAGATCAGAAAAATTATCACTTGGTAAATAATATTAACCAAGTCAAATAAAAATCATTAAGGGAATCTTAAGTTAATGGATGAAAATTTGAAGGGTAATAATATAATTTCACAGTGCAAACTGTGTAATCTGATTTTAATCATGAGGAATTAGACAAATTACGAGATGTTCTCCAAAATGGGAATATGATAATGCCATGAATATAACAAGTATCAAAAACTTCTCCATTTTAAAGGACCAAAAACATACCACAACTGAATGCAACCCAAGATTTTATGATATATTGCTGTAAACAACATTACTATATTTACTGTTAGCAAATATTTTTCCTCTTTCTGCAGACCCCCGTTTCCCTTTCTGGTTGATTTTCTTTCTGGAGAAAGTGGTTTAGTTTGATGTGCTCACTGTCTTTTATTTGTGTATCCTGAGTTCTCAGCATGCTGTGCAAAAATCAGTGTAAAGCCCAACCTCTACGTTCTGCTCCCCTACTGTCTATTCTATGAAGTTTATATTTTTCTTGTGCTATACTTGCATCTTTTACCCATTTGGATTCACTAAAGCATAAGCATCAAACTTCAACCCTCTACATGTGGAAATAAAACTTGTAGCACTATTTGTCTGGTTATTCTTTTCCCATTGAATCTTTAAAGTCACATAACTTGCTCTTTCTCTTATTAATGTATAAAATGTGTTTAAACTCTAACCCTGAGGTTATTTTCACAAACTGATTTTTTTTCAGCTTGTTCTCAGAATGGAAAATTATTTGGAAAATTCTTTTATAAACTCACAGAAGTCATTCATTATACTAGCAACTGGAGGAATATAAATTAAAGATAAAATAATCAACTGAATGCTTAGATTTCTTATGACACCTTCTAATTCACATTCTAAATATCAAAAAATTAACATAACAGCCTTTTTATTAATGATTAATTCTCAAGATTATAGCTGGTAACCAGCAATGTACTAGAGAGTTCAGCTGAATAGTCTCATTTACTCCTCATAGTTCTTTTAGATATGTTCTATGATTATGCCTATTATACAAATAACAAAAACACAAGAACTACAAACATTTAAAATTTGCCAAACATTTTTTCCAGTAAGTAATTTGGGAAATTAGAATTTTTATCCATTCTGTTATTATAAATATATATATATATATATATGTCAACTTCTTTGAAGTTAAGGAAATATATTATGAGAAAAAGGCAAGCATAGAAGATTCAGATTTCAGAAATTGGCATTTTTAGCTAAGGAAACAATCTCGGTGGGAAGACTACAAATATATCCATTAGGAACTGTTGTCACAGGCACTTTCCAGAACAAATCGACATGAGTATTCTTGATTGATCCACTGTGTAGCTAAGGCTAATTCATGCTAATTTATGGGTCATGAGGAAGATCATCTTTGACTTTGCCATACCTACAGGTATACCATACGTTAAGCAGATCTTTCAGCCTTTGTTACAATGCTGGCTGTTGAGGATACCAACTGTAGGTATTATTTTAATGTAAATGAGTCTTTAAAAGTGTCACCATTTGGTATAAGTTAGAAAAAATGATATAAATGGAAAACGATATTTATGTTTAAAACAGAATTAAATGTAATTCCAGTTGGAGGAATAAAAACTATTTTAAATGTTTGAATACAGATTTCCAAATTTTTGCTAAAAAAGGTACTATGGTGGATGAAGATAAATTCTTTAAGCATAATTATACTTTAAAATGTCATTCAGTTTATTCAAAAGACAATAAAATGGATAATGCAAATAATCAATTAGTTAAATGGGAGACTTAAAAGTTGGTACCAAGAAAAACAAAGAGCTATATGCTATGTAAGTTACACACTTCTGTATTTTTTCCTACTACAGCTAACAATGAGTTGTCTTGGAATCACTTTTGAGACCAGATGGCTATCTATGCCTTGCTTAGTAGGTCTTTTCTTAGAAGATAGTCAGCTTCTTCTGCTTTGAAGTACCACAAGTAACGTTCAGGAGTCCTTACTGTGATGAAATCCACATGAGTTCATGCTCAATAGACACACCTTTTGGCTAAAGGAATGTGTCACTTGAGAACATGGGAAAACAATGCAGAAGACACTGGAATGGTATTGAAATGACTGCCAACCAAATGCTTAAGAACACTGCTGAGAAACAACTCACTTGAGGATCTGGTCAAAACATAGCTGCCCAGGCCTGGCGCCGTGGCCTAGTCGCTAAAGTCCTTGCCTTGAACACGTCAGGATCCCTTATGGGCACCGGTTCTAATCCTGGCAGCTCCACTACCCATCCAGCTCCCTGCTTGTGGCCTGGGAAAGCAATCGAAGACAGCCTAAAGCCTTGCAACCCTGCACTCATGTGGTAGACCTGGAAGAAGTTCCTGGCTCCTGGCTTCGGATCGGTGCAGCACTGGCTGTACAGCACTGGCCGTTGTGCTCACTTGGGGAGTGAGTCATCAGAGGGAAGATTTTCCTGTCTCTCCTCCTCTCTGTATATCTGACTTTGTAATGAAAATAAAATAAATCTTTTTAAAAAACACAAAAAACAAAACATAGCTGCTCACCCAACAGTTTTGTGGCAACACTGAGGCTTTATGTGCTGTCAGTGATCACCCCACCTGGAGAACTAGTGTTGCCCTCTCAAATTCACCAAATGACAATGATTAACGTGAAAATTGAGAGTAATTGTCACCATAGTTTTCTTTCTACTCATTTTCTCCTTTTTAAAGTAAAAAAATAAGAAACATGTCAGAAGTGAACAATGAACAAACGGTTTTGCAGTTAGACAGAAAAACTTCACTACTGCTTGAAAATTAGGGCAATCAACCAAAATCAAAATTTTAATATTTTTTACTGAGAAGTCTGATAAGAATTAAATACTGATTAATAAAATAGCACAATATTCAGGAGAAACTATCTTGCCTCCTTACTCCCTAATTATCTCTAAACTATTTTTCCTGAGAAATAAATATTTTTCTCAACTGTTAATATCTCAATTAAAAAAAATCTTGTGTTTTAAGAAATGTCCATTTACTTATAAGAAGAGTTCTTCTTAGTCTGAGAGTTTTGTTTTGCTTGGTTTAGAATCACCTAAATTACAAGTTGTAAAATATATGTAATGCCAGTCAACAACAAAATGTTTCATTTAGTTCAAATACAAATTTAAAGGAAAACTGACATTTTATGTATACATTATGATTAATGCATTCAATGAAGTAATTGAAAAATGCATACTACAGAAATCCTACAGCACTTCAAAATAAGTTCAGAATTGTTCCTTTGGAATAAGCAGACTGTTTATAAGCCACATTTAGGAAAAAAAGTTCCATTATTTTGCAACCCACATTGTGTTTTTGGCAAGAAATGACACTTTCCACTTTGATCACCCACTTTATTCACCAAATTTGGCACACTATAATTTCTGTAATGACAAAAACAGAACTGACTCTATGTTTGAAGTTTTGCCACCGTTGAGAATTATTCAAAGTACATCCCACAGAATCCAAAGATAACGCCAACACAGAAGCGCCAACACTGAGAGCAGTAGCAACATTGGTGTATTGTCTTCTAGGATAACTACTGTGACGAGCACATCATTCATGCCAATAACCCACTTTGCGTATGCAGTTTCATCAATCTCACTTTCAGAATGTCTCACCTCATATGTTTTCATGTGGGTTTTAATGGGAACTGGAAAGCCTTACATTTTTTTTCCTCTTCTCATTCTATTTCCAGGGCCCTGTGCACCAATAACAGAATGCTGCAGCATTTGCTGGCATTTTAACCCCTGCCACTCCACTAATTAGCTGAGCTGATGATCCTAATATGAAAAAAGGGAACTGCGTTAAATGGCAGATGCTCTCAATAGCACATTACTGCTACAAATCCACTGGTATATACAAGAGCCAAGAGCCCAGATCACAAGTATTACAGATCCTGGAGGCTCTTTCACTAAAGCCAGGATACCGGCAACAACGGAATATGGAGACCAAAAAGAAGTATAATAGCTTGGCAAACTTCTTTCAGCACACTGGCTTTTCCAACTGCTTTTCCAGCCTATCCCACTGCTCACCCCATCACACCTGCTCCCTCTGGGACTGTGTAAGCAGATTCAGCTACAGCAACCTTCTTCCCTATAATAGCATGAACAGCTAGACCCCAAAAGAATATATAGATACAGCCACACAAGCTTCTGAAATCATCTTCACATATATTTTACTGCTTCATTTACGTATAGGTTTTCCAGACATTTTCCCTAAATATACAGTGTATATCATTGTACAGTGATCTACTTCCTCAATTAGAATACTGTGATTTTTAAAAAGAATTGCTATATCCAATTGGAGATTAGCAAACACCAAAGGAAAGAGTTTTCTCTGAAGGCATAATGATGTCTTTATTATTTAATGGCTCCAAAGTAATACCTTTTGCGGCACATTTTCCTCTTGGAAGTCATTTGATCATACAAAGCCCTGAATAATTTAATTGTGAATAGAGGTAAATATAATACGTAACTTCACAGGATAAAGTTTAAGTTAAACCTTTCTTGGCAGGTTTCAGTACACAGTAACAGTAAATAAATGAACAAATAGCAATACTTGATTATGATTGTTTTACATTTTTGTTTATTTCAAAATGCACAGATAGGGCACACCACACACACACACACACACACACACACACACACACACACAGATTTGCTAGGTCACTGTTCAAATGCCTGAAACACACAAGGCTGACTATCAGAGCTGAGAAGTCACACTGGGTCTCCCAGGGGAACAATAAGACCCAACTACTTGAACCAACTACATCTGCCTTTCTAAATGCACATCTGTAAGAAGTTGGTATCATAAACTTTGCTGCTGCTACGTTTTTAGGCAGCTAGTTTAGGGTCGCAAACTCAGAACCCAGATCTCCCTCATCTGTGTAATTCATTTTGTCCACCGGTGCGTCAAACGACATTTACCCTTCATTAACCGGGCCCTGAGACAGACAGTGTTGTGTAGTAGCTTAACCATTGCCCTTTAAAGCTCCCTTAAAAGCCAGTGCTGGGGAGGGCCTCGCTCTCCTGGGCAGGTGCTTCCTGGCCCCTTGGTTCTCTTCACCTCTCCATGCACTGGCTCTTGGCCTCTTGGGTACCTGCTGGCTCTCGCTTCTCTCAGATGGACTTTGAGGGGACAGAGTTAACCATCTCTCTCCTTTATCTCTTTACTTCCTGACTCATTCTCCCTGAACATGACCCACATGTATCTGTATCCCTCACCCTCTGAATAAACTTTACTGTTTGTTTAAGCCATCTCAGTGCCTGTGTTTAAAATGTTTTTTAACAGGCAAGAACCTAGGAAATAAATATTCAGTCCAAACCTTGACCACAACATCATGACCCGAATCCCAGGCACTCCTACATGGGATGCAGGTATCATACACAACACCAAATGCCCATTGCTATGGGTGTCTTAAGGAATTAAAGTATAGAGGTGATCCAGTCCTCATGGTCACAAAATTTACAGCTCATCAGGACAATTTGCAATGAATGCAAATATCTAATCTAGCTAAACATTCGCACTACATGTTGGAAAAAAAATCACGAATGATAAAAAAAAAAAGGCGAGTGGAGGAAGTACAAGCTCTTGTGGAGAACACATTGAATTAAAATTGCTGAAGGAGTTTTTCAGAGATTTAAACTGCAAAAGATAGAGTAACTCCCTGGGCTCAATATGGTCTTCATGTCTTTGTATCTCCTTCTGTATCTCTACCATTCTCCAGACAGTAATTTCATTATTTTTAAGGCTCAAGCCAATCACCATTTTTATGCAGCTTTTCCAGTTTTGGTGCTGAGTAGTTTTCAAATATGCTTCTATAATCACGTCTTTCATTGAAATAAATTGGTTTATACATGTACAAGTGTTTCCATCCATCGGTAAACTTGTTTCAAGAAAAAGGACATCTTTTTTTTTTTTTTTAATCTTATGCTTGCATTTGACAGCGCAATCCTTAATGATTTTTCTTTGTTTATTTGTGTTTCATATGAATGGGTAAAGGTGGCTGGTCCTAGAAGGATGAAAAGAAATTTATAAGCATATCAGAGTCGGGGAATATCCCTATAGAAGGATAAAGAGAGAAAATAAAGATAGGGCATATTTATCTACAGCAAGTTTTGTTAGAGTAGTTGGAGATTAAAGGGAGAAGTTGTAGACAGAATAAAAACTGCAAAACTGCATAGGTGTAAATGTAGAGGCAAAGTATTGCTTATAAATCACAGGAAGGGGAAATCAAGTAAAGCTCTCTGCTTAATTACATCTTTCTTCTTTTCCCCATTCCAGTCTGAAAATACTTGCTGTGCTCACAGAATTTCTTTGTTATCTCCAGGGGGAGATTAGGCTGCCCAAACGTAACCATTAAAGGTAGTTTACAAAGAAATACAATTCAGATAGTTGAGAATTCTCTGCTCAGGAAGGGATTTGGAATCACAAGGCTGCTGCCTCTGGTATTCCTCTATAAAGATTTTTTTTTTCCCCCAGAAATAGTCAATATCAAAGGTCACACATTTAAAAAGTCACTTGCAATTAGAAGCCTAAGGGGAAATGCCTGGCTGAAAATGTTTTGGCAAGCTTTTAAAGCTTTTCATTGAGTTGGCAACTAGACAGCCCCGCCTGGCCTCCTGAGCAAGCAGAGCAGGTGTGCCCCTTCAGAGTACGCAGAGCGGTCCTTCCCTCCCTGAACACCACTCTAACCTGCTTTTCAGCTGAGCCTGATTTTTCAGGCACAGATATGCATCCCAACATGGCTGTCTTACTGAAGCATAGAAACAAGACTGAATACAACTAACAAAGTTAGTGTCCAGAATTTTCATGTAAGTACTAGGTTTTTCTTCTGAATTTTACCATTATATTCTTGCACGCCACCCCATATGCTAATTATCTGATTCATTAACGAAAATATTAGAAAATTTAAAGAATGTCTTGCCCAAAGCCATATAGTAAATGTGGAGAGACAATTTAACCTTGTATGTAATTATACATAAATAACTTCGTGCCCTTAAAGTTAGCAAGTTAAGTTCTCATTATTTTGAATTTATTACCTATTTCCTGACCTTCCAAACTTCTCATGATTTGGTAAAGGAAATAGCAAAAAGCCTGTAAGAACAATCCCTGTTGTTAAGACCAAAAGGAAGAGGAACCATGAAACTATGAATGAAATAGTCATAGCAGACAACGAAAATGTGAACACTCACAAGCCTGGTAGTGAGTTAAGGCTGGCCTGGTAGGAAATCAGCTTCCCTCTACCATACAAAAGTTGCCAGCATTTGAACACATATTTTAAGATCTCTTTATATTTTCAATATTGAAAGTATCATCTATGTAAGCTTTCTCTGGATTTAGAAATATGCTATTACTGCAAATGAAAACACAAAATGGTAGAGAGTTGAAATTGAATACAAGAATTTAAAGCAAGAAGTATCCATATCAGGCATGGCACTCTAATACTTTTAATTTTGTAAGTGTCGCCGCATTTTTTAAAATTACTGTTAAATAGCATTTTGAGGGAATATAAATGTAATAAATGAAAAGCAGTGTCATAAATTCTACACAGTAACGTTAACTTTATTAATATAATTCAAACAGGAAAAATCTCAAGTTTGTCAATTAAATGCTATTGATATCTACTTGCATTTCTCATTTTAGTATCTCTAAATGTTCTATTTTCCTTCTTTCCTGGAGAATTCCTCAAATACGGGCATTCCCAAAGATGTGGGAGACCTATTTGTTCTCTTCCCAATTGATAACATTACTCCGAGGACTGCCATACACTGCCTGAGTTCTAACTGTTTCCAACTTCCTGCTCATCCATGCTCTGCTTCCACCAGTTAATTCTTCATAGCACAATATAATCCCATGTGTATGAGGCAGTAAAAATCAACAGAAATGCAACTCTACTTTTTTCTCTCTAAAGAAAAAGTGTGTTTTCACTGTCACGGTCTTCCACAATTCATCTTCATGGATAACTTCCCTAGGTTCTAAGTATTCTGTACAGATAGCTTATCAGTCCTCCAAGGCACCATGCCTTTGTGTTTTGATGCATCTGCTCTTTCTGTTTCTCTCTTCTGCCTATTAAACCATCTTACTCTATACGGACTCTCACAGTCACCACATACACCAGAAAGTAAGCGGAAATACTAATTGCACCATGAAGCAAACAGAATTTTTATTAAGGATATCAGATTATGCTATTGTCCAAATACTTTGTTTGTAATTTTGTGGAACTTGTCAAGTATGTTTTATAGGTAAATATAAATTGTAATTATAAGTAATTATATTTATAAGCAGCATATACTTATAACATGTTTTGTTCTGGCTTGTCTCTGAAAAGGTTAGTATACACACACACATATATACAAATATATAGAGAGACACACATGTGTGTATACCTAAATATGCATATTTACACATATATGGATGTATGTGTGTATATTTACATATACATATATATGTACATAGGTACAGAAAGAACTATACTCTTAAAAGTTGCCCACATTTCTTTTAAATATATTGAAAATATCATGTTAGAAAATGCTACTTTTCAGACACTGAATGAGAACAAGAGATTAACATTTAATATGTTTATTCTTACATATTTCACATCCTTTTAGGAAGTAATCCCTTGATTTTTTATCACACTTTTGAAAACGCCTGTTATGTTTTTACTGAATGAAGCATGTGTGAATATATAATGGGCAAATTCCCCTGATTCAATAACCAGCAACACAATGATCACTGTAACCACATATGTTTGAATGGAGGTTAGAAAAGCAATTCAATTGACCATGTTTTCATGATCAATGAAGAGTGAAAGTCATTTGACATAGAGGTTATCTACCTGGAAAAGTTAATCATAATATTCTCAAAGAATTTTCAACATTTGAAAAGTACTTTGTGTTTCTATTTGAGTAAATATATTTTGTTGCCATAAATCTATTGATATAAATATTACAGCCTACATAGAGTTCTGAGAAGATATTAAGATTTTAAATATTAATGTTCTAGTTTGTCTTAACAATTTAATTTTTAAAAATTAAAATCACAGCAAAACAACTACAAATTACTTCTATGCCTAGGCACTTAACATTTATTGATCAGGCATAATTTACTTTAAATTTTGTAAAAAAAATAATATTTTTTTAATCTTTTTAAAAAAATGCTTACAGAGATACCTGAAGTTTGGAAGTATTTTCTCAGCCTGGCAACTCTGCCCTAATTCTCTTTTACACTGTATCTGGGCACCGGTCAGTTCTGTGAAGAGCACATGAGCAATGGTGGGTCCAAGTGTGCATAAGTAAGATTATTTGGCAGGCTGCTAGTTAAAGAAATACATACTATGTTCTATCCTTGCCTGGACCATATTTTGTTGCATGTAAAGATTTCATTTTACTTTAGCCACTTGTAAAATTCTTTACTCCACACACTTCCTCCTGCTCATTTATTAAACATGTGCTTTGGGTGGCTTTTTGTATAATTTCACCCCTTTCAGCTTTGATTTTGCCAGTGCATTAGTTACTATAGAAACGATGCCAGTGAAGAATGAAAAGCACAATGGTATAGCAAAACACAGTAGATAATAGACTGCACACATGTATGAAAGTATGCATGTATTTAGTTTATGATAGAGTCATACCCCTCACATGGTATCCATGTCTCTAGAATGTCCCACAGACACCAAGTTCACACATGTGCAAATAATTTACGTAAAAACACGTTATTTGCATTCAAATGAGGTACATCCTGCTGTCTACTTTAAATTAATTCTAGATTACCTATAATACATGGGTATTAGTTATAATGTCTATACAAAGCAGACATTGCAGAAACTGTTGCTTTATCATCAAGGAAGTAAGAAAAACACTATAGCTCTGCAGTAGACAGCATCACAGCCGGCCAAATTGGTTCAATCCATGCATATGGAAGCCACACATAGAGACAGCTGATGGTACTTGTGGTACAAGTGAAAATGAATGTGCATTTATATATAAAGGTGAAATAAGCCTGAGCTATACATATGTAATTAATACATACAAATATGTAAGACATGTAATATACATACACATACATTGATCTGAGATTCTCAACACAGAAAGCACTAACAAGTGGGGAATATGTTCATAATAGCATTAAAAGAAATCTTCCCTACAACAATCACTTTAGAAGATAAATACACATAATAAAAGCAAAGAATACTTTTCTGCATGAAATTTTAAGAAGCCACAAAATTAATACTTTTGTTCAGAATTAAAAATTCATTTCAAAAACTGAAAATTGCCTTATTAGAAAAAATTGAAGTGGCAGATCTTTAGAAAATGAATACGAAAGTGAAAAACTGAATTAAATTAATAAAAAGAAACAGCCTCAGTGAGAGAAACAAAATATTATGACAAGTGTAAGATTTGTATTTGAAAATATTACAAATGAAGTGATTATACTTGGCATTTTAATTTTTGAAAATTACAGCCTATGGAATTTTTCCTCCATAATCTGCAGCTAGTTATCAGCTTGTTGCAGATAATTGACAAAATTACAATGAGATGGGTGAAAGGCAGAATAGGAAGTTTATAGGCAAAGCTGAAGCAGATAATTGTATCACATTTAGTGTGCCCACTGACCACCAGGATTATCTCAACAGACCCTAGAGAACATATACAACCTTGACAGCTTCAGCTATAGTTTAGACACACAAAAGCTTCCTAAGAGTTTGGAAATCCTTAGTAATATTGATATTTAGAGTTACTGCATTCCAAGTTCTTAATACACTTGCTATCATTAAAAAAATATATAACATTTTGTTATAAAAACTTCCCTATCAGGCCCACCATGAAGGCTCAGTGTCTAATTTCTCAAAATGCCTCCCAGGGGACTTCATATGGCACCAGTTCTGTCCCACTGCTCACTTCTCATCCACCTCTCTCTGCCTTGGGAAAGTGGTTGAGGACAGCCCAAATCCATGGGATCTTGCACCCATGTGGGGAACCTGGAAGAAGCTCCTGTCCCTAGGCTTCTGATCAGCTCAGCTCTGGCCACTGTGGGCACTTGGTGAGTGAATCAGCAGACGGAAAATCTTTCCCTCTCTCCTTCTCTCTGTAAATCTGCCTTTTCAATAAAAATAAATCCTTAAAACTAAAATAAAAATAAACTTCACTACCAATGATATAGTTCCGGATTACTTATTACAAGATCAGGTTAAGCAATGCATGGGACTACATTGCTTTTGTTGTCACAGAGAGCCTTGATCAATTTCTTTTTTTCCATAACATAAAAGTAACTTCAAGAATAATTTTACATTTAGTTTTAAAGGTTAACTATAATTACATTTTATAAACTAACTACATGAAAATCTGTATTCTACAACCCAAAACTTGCTAAAACAGAAGAAAAATTTGATTAGTTAAGTATTATATTTTTGTCTGCAAAGGTTGTTAGCTACAATAAATTTAGATGTAAACTAATTCAAGAAATAACAGAAGTGAAAGACTTTTTCTTTGTAGAGAAGAGAAACATCAAAACATACTGAGTTATAGGACTATTTAAACAACAGAAAGTTAGTGGTTGCTGCAATTGAAAAAAAAATAAGTGATTTAAAGGAGTTTACATTCTGATAAGCCAGGAAACCATACTCATGTGATAAACATCTGACAATAAAATAGCATATCATGTAATAGGAGGATTGGAAGGGATAGTCTAGCTTATTGTGGCCAGAGAATGTCACCATAAGTAAGTGATAAGAAGAGAATTTCTGGGCAGCAAGCAAAAATATTAAAAAGGAAGAATTCCAAAGATAATACAGGACCAAGTCTTGTGAAATACACTTGCACAGAGAAATTTTAGAAATAATTTCCTGTAATCCCAACAATAAAAAAGGGGCCATAGATGGTGAGAAAAATAGAAGCATTTCATGCATCTATGATACTCCATATGACTTCCCATTTCTAAGCTGACAATATTACATTAGGTAATGGTTGCAGCAGTGCCTCTTAACTCTTAATCTAAACAAATCTAGGGCAAAATTGACAGTAAGTAAGCTTGCCTTTATCAAAACAATAAAGCTGATATATTGCTTCATTCACTGATGAAAATTCTCTCTACTTCTTTAACCACTAAAAAACATAAGAAAAAGTTATACAAAAGACCAATCAGCCCATACACAGACATTCAGCACCACCACTTCTTAGGGAAATTCAATTTAAAACTACAAAGAGATATGACCTCACATTTACATAGACTACTGTAACTTACTCAATTCTTATAACTAATCTATAGTTCTGTTTTCAATGTATGTTAAAAAAAGATTGATGATTAGACATGTTGAAATGGGGCTACTTTTAAGAAAATAAAATTAGATGGCCAAATATGCTTCATTCTAAGAACTTCTGGTTTTATTTCACAAAAGGTACCAAGTTATTTTTTTTCAAAATATATTCATGAAAAGCTATATATTGAGCTTTCATTTTGAAACAGAAAATAGTTAGAACTTGAGAATAATGGGAGTTAACTGAAGATGAAAAGAAACCTCTGGAATCTCAAAACTGTGTAGTTTAGAAAGATATAACGGCTTTCAATACTTTTGAACTCCTCTTAAGGCACTGCCTAATTCCTCATATCTCAAAAGGCACTAATTTAAGGAGTTGGTACTTACAAACAGAAGGCGGCAAAAGTGAACACTTGTGGCTAATGGGACCATAGTTTCCTTTGTACCCTTTGGGGAACACTGACCCCCAGAACTCAGGATAATGCACTGTATGCCAGTCAGGAGACTACTTGCAAAGGCCACCACTGGTCATTCCAGGGCCTGTCCCATTAGAGAGCGAGCAGGTTCCAGTATTCACTACCAACAGCCAAACTTTGTGACCATACTGGTCCACAGCCCTTGAGCTGCCCCAGTGGAAGCCATGCTTTATCTTTTGTAACTGCAAACCATTCTGCTTACTGCAGAAGCATTCCCAAAAGGGCAAATATCATGTTTTCCCTAGTCTGTGACAACTGATACACTGAGTACAAAGAAGATTATCTGTTGGTGTGAGAGTGGCATTCAAGGTTTGGTTATCGTATACAGCTTTTCTTTATGCTCCCAAGAAAGGGTGGGGAATATTTGTTTGCTTTTGTTTTCTTGCTCTTTATCATTATTATTATTTTCTACTTGCCATTTGTTACTATCTTTCCCCAGTGGAGTATTGAGTCTCTAACTGCAAAAAGAAATTAAATTATGCTGATTTTAAAAAACAGAAGAAAAAAAAAAAAAGTTGGGCAGAAAATGTTGGCAGGAGGGATGACTGGGTGGTAAGCATCACTAAGTCCCTAAATCTGCATTGTGACATATCTGAAATGTGCCCAATTTGTATAAATATAAATGAACCAAAATTTGCCCAACCAGCACTGTTCAAATGACTAATATGCAAAAATAAATGTTTTATTGAAATCATAAACTGTTATTATTTTGGTAATAAGTAAACTGAAGTCAATAATTAAAAGAATTTTAACTATTCAAGAGAAATCTAACATTGTAAGATGTATAAGAACAATAATAAGGAAGAGTTAGATGGCTAGATCAAAGGTGCTAGAGCGAAAGGGTTATAATCAAAAATTATAATTATGTTCACAATGGTCCCAAATTAATTTCAAACTAAATAGTTTCTCTAATGTAATAGGCACAGTCCTGGTATTTCCTTCAAACAGAGGCAGGGGAGTAGATGCGCTTAAAGAAGTTTCTGCATGCCTACAGAAAAATAGAAAGTCTTAAATAAGCCAGCTCTCACTTCATTTTGGAACTTTTTAAAAACAACCTATGACTACCTATATTCATCTCAAATACATGTTTTATACATTTTTATATATTCTACCTAGAAATTGTATATCCATAATGCACATAAGTATTTGCAGGCATGTAGTATATACAGCTGACCCTCCATATCTGCAAGTTCTGCACTGCCAATACAAAACAACCCTGAAAAACATTTCATTAGGGGCAGATATTTTTCATAGCAGCTAAGATCACTCAGGATGTATGTCGAAGTGTCTGGCTCTGCTCATGATTCTAGCTTCTTACTAACGTGCACCCAGGTTGGCAGCAGCTGATGGCTGAAGCAGTTGGGTCCTTGTCACCTGGAGCACTCTCCAGGCCCTCAGCCTTGGCCTGACGCAGCGTGGAGTGTTGCAAGCATTTGGTCATGGAAACAGCAGACAGAAGATCAACCTTTTTCCCTGTGTTCAACTCTCCCTTCCTCTCTCCCTACCTTTCAAGAAAACAAATTGCTTCATTTGTCTAGACATGCTTGTCTAAACAACAGCATCTGGCCATCAACAGATAATTTACGTCGTACGAAATATAAATAATCCAGAGATAATTTAATGTATATCAAAGGATTTACATGCAATATATGCAAATACTATACCATTTCATATGAGTGAGTTCAATATTCACAGATTTTGGCCTCTGTTGGGGCCCTCAAACCTGGAATGCTTTTTTCCAGGTAGTTAACTAACTCCCAGGTTGCCGCAGAAACATACCACAATCAGCACAATCAGTGACATCACATTTTTGGGAAGCAACTTCCTATTTTTATGACATCAATGAAAAGATGGTCTAACAATAGATATGCTTTCTCAATAACAATCAGTATTCTTTATCATGTTTCTGAAAACTCTTTACACCAAATGTTTAGAAACCTGTAAATGAATACTCACATTTGAATCTTAGTGATTTCTCAGATTTTGCTAGTAAATTTCCCTTCAGGAAGATCTAAATGTTACTTTTTATTGATTATATGTAAATCCACCTGAAATTCCAAATGTGCTAACACAAGATGTTGCCTTAAATCAAATGAGCCATTGATGAGATCATGACTTCTCTAAAATATATGACTTCTTTAAACTCCAGTCCTATTTCTTTCAATAAACATGTCAATGATCATGCCCTTTTAAATCATAGTCGGCATTTTAAACCATACGCCATCCAAATCCACGCAGTCCTGGAGTGTTTCAAAACTATTTTTCTTCTAGTTGTATGTACTGCTTAACACTTTATTTTATATTGCAAGTTCTTTTTTGCCCAATTTCAACTCTCTGGATAATTATATCTGTGTCCATTTACATTTTTATTGCATTTTCTATTTCCCCAAGTAGAAAGTAAGTTCCCTCAGGGTAGTAGGGATGCTGTTTTATTCATTTCTGAATCACCTACACCCAGCACAGTAGTACAAACATTGTACAATCAATGTATGTTGTTAAATGAGGGCCTGAATAATTATTTCTCAATAAAATATTTGAAAGGATGAAAAGACTGTTCTTTCCTCAGTTTATGCAAAGGTTAAAAACTAAGAATACCCTAATAGTCCTTTATCCATAAGAGTTTAACAGATCAACCTTGATTCTCAAGTGTTTATCTGCTTATAACATGTGTGAATATAAACTTATATGCCTCTCATCTGATAGTCAACAACTAAATTACTTCTTAAAAAACAAATCATTATACTTAGGTATTTAGCAATGAAGTGACAGACTTCATTTACTAAATTCTCAAATGCATCTAAATATTGTCAGTTATGAGTTTGGTGAACAAAAAAAAATCCTTCTAAATCTGTTTTTTTTTTATGGGAATATAGGGGGAAAAAATGTTACAAATTTTTCAGTGGCTTGCACCTCCAGGTAAGCCTGAAAATCAGCACGGGTGTGCCCCTGCCCTGTCACCTGTACCTATGTAAACGGTGTGCACATGCCCCAGGCAGACTGGTGGGCCTGGAAGACTGGCTCTACCAGACATCTTTTACATATAACGGTCAATCCTGGTGGGGGGAATGGAAATTTCTTAGAACTAGGGTTCTCTTCAGGGAAAAGAACAAAAGTCTAAATCTTCCCAGGAGACCTGCATCTTCAGCATTATCGTCACCTATGGAATTGAAGCTGTAAAATGTCACAAATGCATGCTATCTGACCCGAAGTCTACCATGGTAAGAGCTCAGAAGTCTTTGAATGACAAAGTGAGATGATGGGTGGCCTTGGGAAGCTTGGCGGCAGCACAGGCTGTGGGCAAGCATGGAAGCAACTCCAGACTTTTCAGTGGTGACATTTTCAGTGAAACGATTCAGCATATAAATATAAATGGAAAAAAATAATGGAAGCCTTAGGAAATCAACTATGAATTGTTGCCTCTTCCTGTGTGAGCATCCAAACTAACAAGTAAAGCACAATAGACAGAACACACTGAATTATGCAGAGCACAATTTCAGTAATAACAAAATGGCAGGGGCAGAGCAATGAGTTAGGAACTGAAGAGTGCAGTGGGCTGGTGAGTCCTTCCACTCTGATTTGGAAAGGTAAATGCAACAAATATATAAGCCACATATAAGAAAGAAAAGGGATGTGAACTTGAACTTATACTGAGACATTAGTTTATTCAAAGTTAACTGGCTGACTTAATGTTTTACATAAATATGTACAAAACTTGCTTTAAGAACTCACTTTACAAGTTCATATACACAGCCTGAAATGCAGAAATATTTAACATGCTATTCTCTGCTTCTTGTCCTCAACAGACACGTCTCAGAAAGACAAGTAAACATGATGAATAAGCCTCAGACGTGGGCTTTAATGGGATTGACAAAATAATGATAAATAAGTAATTACAATAAAGTATACTGAATCAAAGATACTATGTGATAAATGAGAACAGTCCACAGGCACTTGAGAAGAAAACAGCAGCTTTCTCACTTGGAGGTGGTGAGCAACACACTTTCCAGGAATATTTCTTTATCAATATTTAAGTTCAAAACTGAGCTCTGAGTCAGTGTTCATCATACAAAATTTCAGTTAGGGAGACAAGGCAGTTAAGGTTATCGTAATCTGAAAGAGCAGGTAATATTTCCACAAAAAAGTCCAAATTCATAAATGAGCATTCACGGTGACAGAAAGAATGTGCAGAAATTATGAAGGCAGCAAATTAAGAAAAGATTTGTAGACAAAGACGACTTTGGATGTGATTCTATCCCAGGATGGTCTAAATATTACTATACATATTTGAAGACATTCATGTGGATAAATGTGCTGAATCATTTGGAAGGAACAAGAATAAGAAGATCTCACTTTTTGTTTCCAATTTTTGTTTACATGAATGATGAGTAAGCATGCTAATGAGGGGCAAGGGAGAATGTGAGGCAGAGTGTGAAGAAATATCATTTCTAAAACAGATACATTATTTATCCCGGTTTTCAAAAGGAATAGCCTACTTAACAATTATTTCAGCAATGCATTAGTTCTGAATGTTTGTTTAAAATTTATTTCTAAGAAAAAATTTACCTACTTTACAGAGAATGTGTAAGAAACATTTAATTTCAAAAAGCTCAAGAAAATACCAGTGACTACCTTTAAACTCAGTTTCCACATGCTATCTTTAACTTTTCAACAGGAACCTAACCAAAATGAGACTCATGCCTTGAATTATTCTTTCCATAATTTCAATGTTTACTCTTAATTTCAGTTGTTTTGGCAAGAAGCCACATCAAGTAGTTCATGTAGAAATCCTTGGCAAAGAACTCTGCTTCAGTTCAAAACTCCCTCAACTTCCATTTGTTACTAAATTCATTTTGTACAGTCTGGATTATTAATTGATAGGCAGGATGTGGAAAAGGCAGCTTTTTGACAAATACAACTGAATAGTTGTTAAAAAATAAACAAACTCTTAAGTCCAGGTTTAATATTACTGTGACTGACTCAACTATTTACTTTTGGCCTCCTTCCATCATGTCTAAATTCCGGACTCCAAATCTCGATTTCATAGGACTATTGTGAGGATCATAACAATATATGAAATATGATCAGCTCAATATCTGGATATATACCTATGTATGTATTTGTCCATATATGCAAAGATATGTATGACCAAGGTTTGGTACAATTATTCTCCTATAAATACACTACCATTACCACAATGGCTATTTTCTTCCTTGCTATCATAGGACATTGAATACATATCTGATTGGTCTAGTGCAGAATCAATAAACAAAGCACAATATCTGTTCATTTTTCAATCTCTTTGAAAATATTAAGTTTTTCCTTATTCATAAATCTCAAAAATGTACTGGCAACAACATAGATACAACAGCATAATTGATTAGCTTTTTAAATCATCTAAGTATGTTATATAAATAAATGGATGATGGAAATATTAAGATGCTCATTATTAAGCATAACACACATGCTTAAACTATTCTTTTTGATACATGGTAATGACTACAGAATTATAATGGTTCACGTAAAATAATGCTGTCTCATATAACAATTGAACCAGGTATTTCAGAGGAAGGTATAAATCTCCAATAATGTCCCTATTGAAATGAGAAGTAATTAGGATATTTCATACTTAAAGATTAATATTTCGGGTTTATATTGCACCTTTCATCAAAAGGCTCAAAAAGCCTCCATAAAATTTAACTCATTAACATTTCAACTGTCACACCTCCCACAGGTAAGGAGGGGTCCAACAGTACTTGACAATTGAGGAATGTTAACTTGAGAATAAATATTACATCATGATTTAGGAATCATGTCCTGAAAGATTTTTACCATTTTAAATAACAGTTATGGACTCTCAAGAATCTACATGTGCATAAAACCTTTATGTGGTTTTCATTATGCTATTTTTCATGATACTTCTTTTATAAAACACATTTCAATTATTTTTATGATACTAAAAACCACAAAAATTCTCACTTTGCTGCAATAAATTTGTAAGTTGAATGCCTGTTCCTCTACCCTATTCATATGTTCTTGGATCTTAAAATACACAGTCACCGACCTTGTGAATTGTGGATTGGAGACATACGAATTACTGCAAAATCAAGTTTTTAATTTCTATTGAATGTTGATACTTATATATATTTAAAAATAATCCTTATTGTTACATATTTAATAAATAAAAAGCATGATAGTATTTGTGCATGTATATGTAAATTGGTGAGTGTGTGTATGTTCACATAGTGTAACAACTCAATACATTGGGGAATGTCATAAAATTTTTTTGGTTACCAACACTATCAACTAATAGTAGTGTAAAAAGTAACACACCATGTTTCGTTCATAAAAATTCTAATGTTTAGAGATCTTCCGATGTTTAAAATTAACTCAGGATTATACAAATCCAACTAATCTGTCAAATAAAATCTCTACATTTGATGCATATTTTATAGCAGCTTGAAATTCATGTTCTCTCATGATATCACCCCAAGGAACTTAATATTTCATTTACAACAAAACTTTCACTTTCCCCCAAAATGAGATCTGCTCTTGGCTTATCATGCTTTAGTGCTTCTCTTTAGGACGTTTATGGATTGTATATACAAATCCTATTACATTTTGAACCTTAATACTCAGTATTCAAGTGCCTTCTATATATATCACATCCTAGAAGCTACTGATGCTTCTCCAAGTTCTATTCTACAGAGCAAGTACCACAGACTCACACCTGTGTAAACATGATGACCCCCTTTAGAACCTCCCCAGCACAGAGAGGCAGTTCATGGCCAAAATTAATTGTTATTAAACAGCCCAGCATCCAATTTCTGTGCCTAACACTTGTAGTGATACAGTTTTCCGTGCAAAGACTCCTTTGTAATTGCAATGAGAACAAACTTTTCATGGGACTATTTCTTTGCCTACCTTCTTCCCCTGTCCTGCTTTCCTCACTAGATTTCTTTCGGGACCAATCCTCAATAAATGATTTAAGCAAGAATCGTTAACATCAGGTTTTCCTTCACAACATTAGTTCATCTATAAAAGCCAATCTACACTATTCTCCATTAAATGAGCTCCTAAATACCCAGTTTCATAATTCATAAGAGCAGACAATAAAATAATTTTTAAAATCTAAAGAGAGGGGTTAGGTTAATAAGTTTCTCTCTCTGTTCACACTAGAATAGAAAGTAAACGTCTAGAAATTTAAATCCAATCAACATATTAAACACTGCATACAGTCTTGTGAGCAAAGCTCATGTTGCCTAATGAAGAACAGCTTTTACAAAACATAATCGCCAAATTTGTGAAGTGCAAGTAGTACTGGACACATCCAAATTATTGCAAAATCACCACCTTTTAATTCCTATGGAGTAAATGCTATGAAGAATAAGCACAGTTCACAGAATGATCAATATGATCTGGTCTGCAAACCTAAGAAAATCTCAGTGAGAACATGGCATTTGATTAGAAAAAAAAGGGAGAGGGAGCATGATGGTGTGTGAAGTTGCAAAAGTTGTCTGTATAGGAGCTGGCACAATGGCTCAATTGACCAATCCTCCGCCTATAAGCACTGACATCCCATATGGGACCTGGTTCCTGTTTGAGTAGTTCCACTTCCCATCCAGCTCCCTGCTCATGGCCTAGAAAAGTAGTGGAGGATGGCCCAAAACCACCAATATGGGAGATTCAAGAAGCTCCTAACTCCTAGCTCCTAGCTCTGGATCAGCTCAGCTCCAGCCATCACACCCATTTGCGCAGCAAATCCGTATATGGAAGATCTTTCTGTAAATCTGCCTTTCCAATAAAAATAAATCTTTTTAAAGAGTCATTTGTATAAAGGAAATATCTAAAAGGAACATGACATCTTTACATAACAAAAATGCCACATGGTTAGAAGTTTAGTGAGGAGGAGGATGTCTAATTAACTGAGGATTTTAAGTTACGTTCAAAATTCTATCACTTTTCTTTTAAGACTTATGAGGAAGCAGATAGTATAGAAACTTTAAAGCACAGCAGAAACACAATATTATATTTGTTTGACTCTGAAAAGAACATATGAATAAGGGTAGATAGAGGCACAGGTATTCAATTTATGAAGCTATTGCAGCAAAGTAAGAAGTAATGGGCACAACAGAGAGAAACGGGTAGATCTAAGGTATTTAGAAATGCAAACCATGGGGTTTATGTTTGATTGGCTGTATACTTAAAGATTAAAAAGCCCAGGAAGTACTACAGGGATATGCCTATTTAAATTGTCAGTGGGTTACGCCTCCCAGGAAACAGTCATCATGATGAGAGCAGAGGGACAGGAAGGTGTTACAGTTAAACTTGGGGTTTAAACAGGTTAAAGTTAGGGTTCCTTTCTTATATCTGGTATTGTAACACAAATGAATCTGAAATTCAAAATTTCTCATACGTAAGTTTGTGCATGGGACATGTCTGTGTCCGTGTATAAGAGGAAATGTTTGTACATGCATCCACACACGTGTATGAAAATGCGTGCATTATACATTAATAAAAACAATACTTTTATCTTGGAATAATAGGCTGATAAGGCAAGGTAATTTTTTCTTTTTTTTTGCATTTTGGTGGTTTACAATGTATCCATGGATTCTGCCCTTAAAACTTCACTAAAATTAGTCTTCTCTCTGTGTGCTCCATCAAATCCTGAGGATTACTCAATGATAGCCTCTTACAGGCATTGGAGAAAGCAATTCTTGAAGCAATCATTCAGAGTATATCTCTAAAATAATTTCTATATACAAATTTACCTCTTTTAATCACCAATGAAGTCTAGACATTAGCTATCCCTGAGTAATTATGTTTCCGATTTCGTAAAAAATTGCTCTGTAATTGTACACTTTTAAAAATTAAAATACACTTTTATTCTTTATATACCAGATTTCTTAAATTGTAGAGGAAAAAAGTGATTGAAGTCAGTACAAAAAAAAAGCATGTTGACTAACCCAACACACACAATCACCAAATTACTTGTTTTAACCCATGATTAACATTAAACAGCTCCATAAGATCACTCTTTCCCAAAGTCAAACTGGAATAAAAAATAATAGTTCATGGTTATTGAGCATTCCTTATCTGCTATGCAAGGTCTTAGTATTTTGTCAGTATTATCTTACTTAACAACAACAACAAAAAAAAATCTACAAGGAGGTTTACATGCTCTTTTGCAGAGTGAACAACAAGTCCAGGTGCTCCATAAAGTTGTTGTATGTCACACAGCTAGGACACCTGAGATCCCATCACATTCAGTTTCATGGCAAACCCCTTATATACCACACTCATTCTACAAAGTGTATGGATTGGTTTTGGTTCTGAAGCAGAACGCTGACCTAATTTTTCTTAGGCTGCAGTCCCTCTGTACAAGGAAATAAAAAGCCGCAAAGTGTGTGACCTTTTCCAGTGTAGTAATGAACTACTCAAGAGGTCAAGAAGCTGTGATTTATTGGTTACCTTTTGCACCAGCTGAACTGTTCAATGTGTAATAAATAAGAAAGCCTAAATCAACCTTAAAAAGAAGATATTGGCTCACATAATAAAAAGTCTAGAGAGATGGCTGGCTCCAGGCACAATGTGATCCAGAGGTACACAACACTATCAAGGCTTGATGCAAGTTCTTCGTGATGTTGTTGGCTCTGCTCTTCACCCTGTGCTGCCTTTTGTCTCTGCCTGAGAGCCAAGATAACTATAGCAAGTCTAGGTTATTTGGCCACACAGAGCACTGCCAAAGACAATGTGGAGACCTTTTTTCAACTTTTTTTTTAGTTCCAAGTACAAGTTTTGAAAGCTTCTAAAATTTGGCCAGTTTAGCCAGAGGCCAACTCTTTGCCAATTATATTTGGCAAGAGATGCAACAATCGCCTTAGCCTGGTCATGGCTTGTGCTCCTAGTATTGTGACAGCCACACATATCTCAACAGATACTAAGGGACTGAGGAGAAAATATAGTTTGGAAATCAAGGAGAAAATGATCCTGCCTCATTGTGTTTTACAATTGTATGTATGTCAACTTAGTCAAAGTAAGACAAAACACCAATGAAATAAATACTAATTCTGCAGTATAATTATACAGAAATTACGGTGTTCCGGGAGCCAGGATTTTTTTTTCTTTTTCTTTTTTGACTAGCTTACTAGATTCTACTTTGCTCACAATAGAAATCTGACAGTATTGTAGAGAAATTGTTTCAGGTCACTGAGTCATGGAGTGTGTGTGTGTGTGTGTGTGTGTGTGTGTGTGTGGTTTTTGTTTTGTTCTTAACTTCACATAAATTAACTAATGAAAGACTAGCATATATCCTGCACATGTGTATGCGTGTAAGTATTCCTCGTTTTACTTTTTATTATCTCCCTTTTATTTCCCAAATATCTACTAACTCTAAACAAGAGAGAAAAATAAGTGCCAGTTAGCATGGAGCAACAATCAGTAAGGCAAATTCCCGTCCCTCTGAAGTTACACAAACACGATGAGAGAGAGCAGCACAGCTACCCATAAAGCAAAGCAGCTTAGACTAATTACTCTAATTTGAATTTTACTTCTGTTGTGCCAATTTAAGACTGATTATCAATGGGCACTTGGTGTGACTGGCACATATTTTTTCTAATGAAAAATTTAAAAATTGTGTGAACTTTAATAAAAATAGATGTTTAACCCCTTGTAATGTTCACAAAATTAAATGAGAATCTGACATATCACTTGTGAATACAAACATGCATATAAACTGTGTTGCAATCATTCTTTTTCTGTCTCAAACTTGCATTCACTACACATAGGACGTACCCTACCGTGTTTGTGTAGCATGCCACAAAGAGTTGCAGTTATTCAATAAGGTTTCATTGAAAAAACATCTGATGAGTGAAATGGGTTTCCATGCCTTCTGTTCAAGTACACGTATCATCCTGCAAATGTAAACATCTTGGCTGAAATGATTCTAATACATATTTGAAAATTTGAGCATGAGAAATGTCAGGATTTCTTTGCACCCAAATTTGCCTTAGTATCTTCCTTTTTTTGTGAGACATACAAGCCTGCACTGCCATTCGCAGGCTAAGGTAAAGCACCGAGTGGCATCAAAGCACTTTGTCAGTAGCCTACAGTTACAAACTCTAGCAACAAGCAGCTCCACTGAAATGTGGGCAGCTTTGTAGCATTTCTACGCCATTCTTCACTCACAGGTATTCCAATTCAATACTCCACAGCACTCTGCACTATGTTATTGCTTTCCATTCTGCAAAGACTATTACTAGCAAATCACCCTTCTGAAACCCTAGACTTCAGTTTACACTGGCATTTCTGTGATTTCTTTCAAGGAAAAAAAAAAAACAACTGAACATATAGTGGATGTGAAGTGACTTGGCTTCTAGACACTACAAGAAGAATCTTTGTTTGGAAGCAGTCAGAAAAAAATAAATGAGACATCTCTAAATGTTGTAGCTGTGAATAACTACGTATTGAGCAATCTTTCAGTGTAGGGGCTGGAACAATTATTGAAATCCTTAGATATATTGCTATAAAAATATTGTACACCTAGTTACCAAGCTAAAGTCAGCTGCGCTTTGTGAACATTCAATTGAAGCTTTCAGAGATTGAAACGAGTTGTCTAAACCAAAGCAGATGCTCCAGTTACCATTGTTGACAAAGTCCTCTAAGTGGGGAAACTTCTCTAAAAAGGAACATGATGCCCTCAATCTGGCTCCAAATTAACCACTAGTGCACAAACGTCTGCACATCGGAGCCTTTGTTCTGAATCATGCATGAAATTCTTCCCTGCAAAACTTAGTTTCTCTTGAATTGAGCAACCCCAACGATTATAAGAACCTGGAGCAAGCTGCCATGCCCAAAAAGGAAAGATGGATATCCAACCTAAGCAACTGTTGCCATCTTAGATTTCCTGTTCTATGACCCTGGTCAAAAAGAAATCCACAGAAGCTAAAAGAAATGTTCCCATTAGAAAAATTAAACATTTTTTAAAATAACGGCAGCATTGTGTGGTACCACTATGTTAGTGTAATTCTCTGTTCTGTGTTGAGAGAAGCATCCACCACAAACACCCTTGCATGCTTACATCATCCTTGCTGGTCCTGGAAAGCATCAATGATTGTCACCCTTCCTTCCTTCTGCTTCCTTCCTTCTCATGCTCTTTTCTCCCCCCTGAATAATATGTTCCTAAATAAAAATTCATTTTCCTCTCTGCTGACAACCTCACCTCAGAACAGATATCACTGATCCCCTAATCAAAACTGACAACCTCCACATATCCTGCTGTCCTTTTCTTCATGGTAGTCCATTATTATCTCTCTCCAACTTTAAAAGTAAGCTACAGGGCTCAACTGGCTAATCCTCTACTTGCAAGTGCCAGTATTCCATATGGGTGCCAATTCATGTCCTTACTGTTCCACTTTCTACCAAGTTGCCTACTGGTGCCCTGGAAACACAGTGGAGTATGGCTCAAAGCCTTGGAACCCTGCACTCATTTGGGAGCCCTGGCAGAGGCTCCTGGATCCTGACTTAGATTGGTACAGTTCAGGACGTTGTGGACATTTGGAGAGTGAGCCAGCAGATAAAGGATCTTTCTGTGTCTCCGTTTCTCTGTAAATCTGCCTTTCCAATAAAAATAAATAGATCTAAAACACATACATTAATTAGTTATTTATTTTGAAAAGTAAGCTACAGGAACATAAGATCCTTGTTTTCAGTTTATTTATCATTGTATAGCTAGGATTCTGATGAGTACTCCGCAGATAATTATTCAACAAAAATGCGGTTACAAAACAATAGATGGTATCAGGTTTGGGAATCTTCCATTTGAGTCACCTAACAACTCTACTGAAATGCAAAGCATTGTACTTAGGAAAAAGTTACTCAAATATCTTTCAGCTCACCAAAGGAGTGCAAGTCAACAGAGTCAGCAACTAAGTGAGCATGGAGAAATATGAAAATGACAGAATCCTGCTGCTGCAGTTCAGTAAGCCACAAATGATAAAATCAAGGGCATAGATACAGATATCATCTTTGTTTTTTACCCTTTCTCATTGATATCAAAGTTGACACTGTGAGGGATTAGGAAAAACAATGGGTGAGAATGTAGCCCTGGAGGTAGATACTGCTGGAAACACCTGTCTCCCATACCAAAGGGTCAGGTTCAATTTTCTGTTCCAGTTTCCTGATACTCTTGGAGGCAACAGAAAAATGGCTCAATTACTTAATTTCTGCCACCAGTTGGGGAAGTCCAGATGGAAATCCTGGCTCTCACCTTTGACTTTTTCCTGCCTGCCTCTTGTGGATATTTGGAGAATGAATTATCAAATACAAGATTTCTTGCTCACTCTCACTCTACTCTTTTTTAGCCTTTCAAATGAAACACGAAATAAGTAAATACATTTTTAAAGGAAAAAGCCAGAAAGTACAATTTTGTACTCTTGATTTTTAGGAGAATCGGAGCTTCAATAAAAAGACATTTATGACCGTAGGTCCAAATCCATTTGTGACTCATAGCCAGTTGAGACTGTTATTACCGAAATTCAATAATGCAGGTTAATTATCTTGGATGGTAAAAGACACAAAAAGAAAAGTTTACCATTACCCATTAAGATCACTCCAAATGCATGCGCACATACCACCTCTGCAGAAGTCTGTCGATACAATTATGGGTGGCTAGAGACAGAATTACTCAAAAATACACTGAAATAGCGACTTATCCCAGTTTCATGTTCAATCTTCCTGCTTCGAGTATAAATGTATCAATTCTATTTCACAAAGACATAAAAAGAAATAAGCAAATCATAAATTAATATTGAGAAAACAGCTTCCAGTAGGTATTAACATGCAGTCACAGGGAAAACGCAGTCCTTAAAGCTAAATAGATACTTCTGCTTTTTAAAATAATTCTGAATACTCAAGTAAAAATAGCCGCCCCTAAATCCCTATGATAACATTTTTGTTTCAAGTTGTATCTTATTAGATTCTTTATGAGCATGAGCACAAAATTACTTTCAAACAAACAAAACAACCTTAGATAAAACAGGATGGTAGGTTTAATGATACCATCCATTTAGAATTCCGTTTACTCTTCTAGTGAGAGAGAGAGAGAGAGAGCACAGTGTCCTTTGCATGGCTACTTGAGAAGCTAACAAAGGGTAATACAGGCTAGGCGTCTAGCTACATGTAACAGAAACAAATTACCACCATCTTCCTAATGAACAGGTGTGATTTCGTCTGTCTACTTAAAGCTGCTCCAGCCGAATTTTAAAACACTCTACTCAGTAATTTCTGGTCAGCTGAGTGACAAAGTCACGCATGTGGCTGACACTCCGTGATGTGACCTATCCCTGAAGAGAGGCATCACTCTCTCGGCCATTCTCGCCTCCCACAAAGAGGCACCTGCAGTGAACACTTCACATGGACCACATACAGTCCTTCCCTCTTACAGAAGAAACCTGCACCGCATGCAGCTCTAAGGCATTCTAAAGGTCACCCTGCCTCTTAAATTCCTGTATTTTTTGTTATTATTTGAAATTTGACATTTCTCTCTGTCTCTTATCTTCATACAGTTCCTTTTCAAGTGGATAAGCATTTATCATTTTACACATTAAAAAAACAGAAGAAACACACAAAAAGTTTACTGATACAAGTAACCTTTCCTTTTTTCCATTTGTTTCCTGATAAGCCTTAGCTTAACAGAGGACATCATCCTATCAAATATTGAAATGGCTTCTCAGAAATAATATAACATGTCCTTTTTTCCCCAAGTTGCCAATTATTTTAATCACTACTAAATTAATTAATTATGTATTTATGTGGGAGATTGCCCCTGGATCTCTGCCTGCTTAGCCACAGGCACAGGGCACACTGTGTCCCCAGGGGAACTCCCTGACAGTGGTCTCAGCTAATAGATTGCAACCTGGCCTGGCCTGTTCACTGGACTAGCAGGCAGAGCAGGAGGTCACACCCCAGCCTCTCTTCTCAGTCCTCAGAGGAGCTGTGCTAGGATTTCCCTGATTAAGAAGTGCAATACCACCCTCTTGCTGCTTACCAGCCAGGAGTAATGAATACGCCCCAAGGCACAGCTTGCAGCTCAGGCGCTAGCTTGTCTGGGGCCCAGGGCCCAGTGCCTGAGGCACAGCGCCCAACCCTGCTGCCCTGAGTGGGAAATGGGACCTGACTGGAGGGTCCAGAGAGGGAGACATGCCTGGTAGCCAGTTACAATGTCATTGTTGGGTAGGAGTACTGTCGAGACCACCCATCTGCGTTCCCCCTCTTCACTCTGTGAAAAGTCTGTAATTTTCCCCAATAGATGAACAGCCCTCACAAGATTGTCTCCGGTGGCTCTGCCGCGGAAGAACACCACAGCCCCACCCCTCGGCGGCCTCAGTACCTGCTGGTCGGAAAACGCCTGCGATATTTAATTGAAAGGCAGTGACAGGAACAGGCATAGAAAAATACAAAGGTCTTCTACCTGCTGGCTTGTTCCTTGCCAGAAGCCAGGAACCAGGTACTCCATTTAGTCTCCCATCCGGATGGCAAATGAGACCATCCGGTCCCGCCCAGGTCTTGGCCACACCTTCAGGTGGGCGGAGCCAGCACTGCCCACCCATTTCAGAACTGATTAAGAGACCACCAATGGGGAACATTTTACCTGTAGGGTACCGCCCAACAAGGAGGGGCCAGGGAATGTTTAAAATCCCAACACCCTTCCTGAAACCCTCAGTGTCTCTGAGGTACCCCAGCTCCCGGCTTTGTCTCAGAAGGTGCCTTCCCTCTCCAATCCCTACTCACCTGGTCCCTTCTCAAAGACACGTTTCTGTCTGCAACAAATTTCCGGCTTTGTATTTCTATACCAAGCTGAGGAAAGCACCCACCAGGCTTTTCTGGTTAACAACAAGGACCCAAGTAACCAAGCCATTCTGCAGTACTTTCTTCAGGTACACTATACTGGGAAGGAAGCACCCATGGCTTGCAGAACAACGAAAGAATACATGAAGAATGCAGGTTCAGAAATCATGCTGAAATATCTACTGGACTAAAGAAAACAAGACTTTCAAAGCAGAATAAAGGTGTCTTTAAACATGTGAACTTAAATTTGTCCTATCTTATTTTTCTAAAATAACCATACAGTTTTTCATAATAAGAGTCCAGTGTTTACAGGTATCCCACAATACCTACGATAGGCTGAAGAATCAAGGCTAACATCTTCCATCTCTCAGCGAAGAAGAAAGATAAAGCAAAATATGTGTGACACATGCCACTGTAAAATTAAGATCTAAATGGAGCCTTTATCCTACATACCAGAGATTGAGGCGACATAAAAGCCCTCTTTAGGATTATAGGTAGCAATACTGCTACGTATTTCATTTTCTAAGGATAACATGAAGTAAAGAATGGTTAGCTCCGAGTACCTATGAGATGCTATAATAGCCAGTTGGAGAGAAAGAAGCAGTTAACTTACATAGGCAGACACTTAATCTACTAACAGATTTCATATTTTCATTGTGTGATGAAAAAAAGCCAAGTGAATTAAAAAAAAAAGTAAGTAAAGGCCATTTATAAAGCACCAACACATCTAGGGATGCTTTTAATAATAACTCACCAGAAATATTTCACACTTGCTCTCAAGCTGGTGGAAATCAGATACAAGGCTTCAATAATATTACAATGTGGCAGTACAGAAGAAACAGCATGAGGTTCCCTGGATCACAATGATCAGGAAATCAAAGCGCTCCCCAGACTGCAAAGGGCCGCTTCTTGACAAGGAAAGAAGTGTCTGGGATGCACACGGAAGACACAAATCCATGAAAACTCTTCTTCAGATGAAGCTAATACAGCAAGAAATAAGTACATTTCCGTGACTAAATGAATTTGGGGTTATACTGCTATGCATGGAAATTGTTGCAGTTGTAACTACAATGCTAGAGCTAAAGCCTAGAAAGCCTTTTCAGTAACCCATCCATCGGCACATTGTTAGTGCTTAATAAATGTTACACTAACATTACTTTTATAGAGGGCTATTTGTGACAAGTTATATGTCACACTCACTACAGAAAACATGATTTAGTTTTTCACTATATTCTTTGGTTTTCTTCTATAGAATCCCTCTGGACATTTTCAAAGAGAGACAAAGAGGGATTAGGGATCGACAACACATTTATGACAGCTGAACCCTAAGTGGACAAACTTGCCCAGTGATCCATTTATAGGCTATAAGAAACGGTTTTAGTTGTATTTTTTTCTTAATAATAGTTGTAAGTACACAATGAGACGCTTTTAAATGAAAGCACTTTTAAATTACAATTGAAATGTGCAACTTAACATTTGGGATTCTACACAAATTATGTTGATTTGCCTTCAAATGGCTCTACAATTTACTGACCTTTAATCAGTTATAAACCTGAGGAGCTAGCTCTGTTGATTAAAATCACATTCATAGCTCAATTCTGGAAAACAGGAATAGCTTCACTGAAAAAAAAGGCAATTAGTAAATTAGTACTGGTCAATAAAACTGCCAAGAGAATTAAATGCTTACCAAGTCAGTATGACTTCTCTCTTCCTTTATGTTATTCATGAAAACAAACACTTCCTCACAGAATCTTGTAACACAAACATGGAGAAGCAAGATTACACATACCAATACAGCTTATATTAGGAACTTCAGAAAAACGAACCCTGAATTTAGACAGTAGTTATAAAATTAGAGAGTGAAGTAATTGGTTTTTCTGTTATAGTTATTAAAATAAGAAAAGAATCAACAAAGACTATGAAGTCTAAAGATATAAAACTGTATAAATTTAGGTAGTTTTGCAACAGGGCTTAAGAGAAGAATCTAGAACTAACAATACTTGGTCCAGGTAAAGTAAAAAATTACAAATGACTAGACAATTTTTTTCCTGAATCAGGAAAACAGAGAGGAGTTTTCTGAAAGCCACAAAAGTGTTTTGGGTGCTTTCTTTTGTCACACAAAATAATTTGATTTTTACTTTAAAAACAAAAATATTAAGAATCTATATAGTCAGTTTTCCTCCAAAGGCAGTTTTCCCCTTCGCTTGATATAATTAAAAAAAATAATTCTAGCCTCAAGATATTTGGCAAATCTGTGCAAAACAGAAATAAAGTCCGCCATTATTTATATAAAACCAATTATAATTATGACGGTTTGGGGGAAGGCCAGAAAGAAAGGGAATGGTAAAGCGATTGAAAACGTACTCTGTGTCAGACCCTGTTCAGTCTATTGAGGTTTTATATGTAATTTATTTTTCATTTCTTCCTTAAAGATGGGTGGTTACATCTGTGCATTTACATAGTGAAGAAATGGTTTAAGGAAGTTGAAGTAAATGGTTTATAAGTTCTAAAAAATCAGAAAAAAATGGACCCCGGCATGGATGCATGTGATACACCTCATGTTTTTCATTTCCATTAATTAACAAATGGAGCTCCAACATTTGTAATATAGAATGAAATTGCAATGACAAATATGAGGGTATTTCCAAATGTTTGTGAAAAATGGAGTTAAAAGATAAGCCTATTTTTGCTGCACCAAGTTTGAAATGCAAGCCTAATTTCTCCATAAATCGGACTTTCCATTAACTATTTGAAGACTTCTCAAACTTGCTTATAGCACACTAAATTGTATATATATAACAACTAAAATAAGAAAGAAGCATGGAAAAAGCAAACTCAATCTAACCTTCTGTACAGTTGGAACTTTTTAAAATAAATTGTTCGTACATAGTTTGATTATTTTGAACTTTGGTTTCAATAGTATAACAAGAGCACTTCAATAAAAGTTTTTTAAAACCTATGGAAAATTATCACATCTATTCTGTGCAAATGCATGTGTAATGCAAGAACCACAAATTTTATTTGACCATAGTAAATAATTAAGTAAAAATAATATTAATAATATTTAAAAAATAAATTAGAAATCTATATTTATATGGTTTGTGTTCACACTGGAACCAATCCTAGATTTTACTTCATTATCAATGTAAATGATATTGGTTAGTTTTATTTTGTTAGCATGATTTTAAGGTTTTCTTTGGTGACTTCCAAGGTTAGTGCATGCACACATGTTCATGCAGAAATTCATTTAAAGGTAAATACAACATACGAAGCCAAAGAACTTATAAAAGGCCATACATGAGTATGATCAAGAATACAGTATATATTATTCATAGCTAAGTATATTATAACGGTAAAGTGTCATCTAACCCCAAGTTAAAACATTCTAAAGCAATGAAAAGACAAGCAATTGGAGAGGTTTTGGTACAGACAGGGTTCACTTTAACCTTTAGCACAGGTAGAAAAGTGTTAAGCTTTGGGAAAATCAGAAGGATGAGAAATCAGAAGGACAGAAAATGAACAAGATTTTTATCTGCATAAGAGAACATTTTGGCTCTCTGCTGCTTTTAAACTCTGAAAGAAGTCCAGAGGATGATAAATGTACCATCAGCATGTAGGGATAGTTCCCCAGCATTCGAGTCAGCTTCCTACCTCTAACAGCATAGTTAGTAAGCTTCACAGGAATTATACGACTGTAACACAATACAATGGAGCACACGTAAAAAGGATCTTATGTTAATGAAATCAATTATCCAATTCTACATAATTGGGCTATTTCTATCTCCTAGCCAATATTCTATGTTAACGCTATTTTGATGATATGACCAAAATTATTTTATATAGTAAAAATTATGCTATTTTCTACGCAGCATCCAAGTTACTTAACTGTCAAGTTTTTCATCAACAATAGCAGGGCCTGCAGGACAATTTCCAGTATTTCTTTTAATTCCAGGAGTCAATGATCAAAACTACGTAGAGGAATGGTGCCTTAGGGAGCAGCGGATACCAACACCTACCAAGCACCACTGACTGAAAAGGAGGAAGGCTACAATCTTCTCTGGAGCACCCTGTGGGAAAGAGGCTTTGAAATGCAGCTGGACATTTAACAATGCATAGAGTAACAGAGTCATCCAAGAATCAGGGCATCAGAAAGGAGCGAATAAGTAAGGTTACAAGAGGGTAACAGACAAATGCACATTATCACATGATCATTTGTGCAGGTAAAGACAGCCTTGGAAACAGAAAGAAGGGCAAGGAAGGTTGAAAGAATTAAATAACTTCAAATCAAACTGAAAAGAATACCCTTGTGAAAAAGCTTTGTAGAGGCTAGGGCCCAGCACAGTAGCCTAGTGGTTAAAGTCCTCACCATGCACGCACCGGGATGCCATATGGGTGCTGGTCTAATCCTGGTGGCCCCAATTCCCATCCAGCTCCCTGCCTGAGGCCTATGAAAGCAGTCCATGAAGGCCCAGAACCTTGGGACCCTGCACCCGCATGGTAGACCCAGAGGAGGTTCCTGGCTCCTGGCTTCAGATTGGCTCAGCTCTGGTCACCGAGGTTTCGTAGGAAATTAACCATCAGACAGAAGATCTTCCTGTCTGTGTATCCTTCTCTGTATATCTGACTTTGCAATAAAAATAAATAAATCTTTTAAAAATTAATTTAAATTTAAAAAAAGATTTGTAAAGGTTAAAAGTAATTCACAATCACAAAACAACATATCAGATGTGTCTAGTATAACAAAAACCTAACATAGTCTTACAGACATTCAACTATTAAGGCTCTCCCCTTATTCAGAATCATTACAATAGATTTCTATAATAAAAATTATCAAAATTGGTAGATACTAGATGTTTTTTCTTTGGTGACTCAAACTAAAGCACATGTTTAAGTCTTTGCCGCAAACTCTCTTTATACTTCTTTAAAACATTGCAGTCCAGTTTGAATAACAATGCTATAACTCCAAAGACAGAACAGTTTAGGTTAGTTGAAATTGATGTAATTGCCAATATCCAATCGGCTTGGCTAGGAGCTGTAGTCAAATAGCAGACAGGGAGAATGAATGGAAAAGAATAAAGGAGCAATTACAGACCCTACATTCTGATGTAAAAAAACAGCAGCTAAATATATTTGTCTAAAGGAGACAACCTTCTCTTAGCTATCTTTGCTATTTTCTGTTGTCTGTGAGTCAAAGTGAAAGTCCTCTAATAAAAATAAAGAAACAAAATAAAATCCATTTGATAAATCAAAACAAAAGGCCTACATGAGAAGGAATCACCAGCTGCTGTTAGAGAACAGGCCTGGGAAGTTCAAAGTCAACCCTCAACTACAAGATTATCACTTAGCAATCAGGGCGTTGTACTGATCTACTTCTCCTCCACGCAGCCCCCACATGTTTATTTCAGTCCAGCAAAAATCTCAATACATCTTTCACTCTCAAATGAATCTTGCCTTGTACATTAAATTAGGCGATCAACCTCCTTGAAAGCAAACCTAATAAAAGTGTGAGCATGAAGACATTATGCACTAACAGAATAAATGATTGCACATATCAATCAAAAATAGTCTAAAATTCAGAATGAAATATCATCTTTGAAGCAAGAGTCAACCTTAAATTCAGGTGCTTTAATGAAGAGTTTCAACCTTGATTTACATACTACAGAAAAAGCATGGCTGTAAATTTGAAATAATGTTGCCGATAAACAAGGAACAACATTGGATCTCAACATAGGATTGCACAACCCATGGCCCTGGCCAATAGTACATTTCTGCTGGGACGTCAATCTCCTGAAGTGTGGATGCTGAATTTTGCAAAGCCGCACAATTGATGAGGTGGAGAAGACAGAGGTGGTAAATTTGAGACTTAGAAAGCTTCACTAATTATCCAAAAACTTCACAGCCACAAAATGGTAAATGAGGGAAGAGCTGAAACTATAACCATACCTTCAAATCTAGTGCTTATTTTTGTTCTACTGCAAGCCACTCTGACGTTAAGAAATAAAAGCCATAACTTGGAGCTCTAAAACTTACTAATTATCACAGTTTTTGACAGATCCGATTCATTCATGTTACCCTGCCCTGATTTCAATAACAAAATGTGAAAGCCAAACTGGGAGATGATGAAGGCCTCCCTCCCAACAGACAGATTCAATTTTCCACTTGTGGTGTTGCTAAAATTAATCAATTCAGTAAGAAAAAAAGAATGATACTGCATTTCTAATAATTTTATATCTAATATATTTGCCGAATTAGGTAGCAGTGTCATTTTTTCACAATATAAACCCAGACTGACAGGCCAGTGCTGTCATGCCGTTTGTTAATTCGGCAGGCCACATGAACACAAGTTCAAGTATGATCAGTCTGCTTACAATCCAGGTTCCTACCTATGCCCCTGGGAAAGCAGCAGCAGATGGTTCAGGTACTGTGGCTCCTTCCACCCATGTTAGAGTCCCAGACGGAGTTCTAAGTTCCTGGATTCAGCCTGGCCATCCTTGCAACTGTTTGGGGAGTGAAGTATAAAAGGTCTCTCTCTTGCTGTCTTTTTCTTCTACCCCAGTAATTCTGCCTTTAAATTAATAATAAATGACAAAAATAATAAAAGATGAAAGGGCCAGTGCTGCGGCTTAGCTAGTAAAAGCTGCCTCCTGTAACATCAGCACTCCATATAGTCCCAGGTGCTCCGCTTCCTGTCCAGCTCCCTGGTATGTACCTGGGGAGGCAGCAGAAGATGGGCCAAGTGCCTGGGACTCTGAATCCACCCGAGTGACCCAGAAGACACTTCTTGCTTCTGGTTTCATTGCCAGGAAGAAAAGGCTGAGGTAGTGAAGATTTAGCTTAGTAGTTAGGGCCAGTGTGAAGCTGCGTGCATCCCACACTGAACGAACTGGGTGTGACTCCTTCCTCCAGCACCTGACTTCAGCCCCATGCCTAAGGGGACCATGGGAGAGAGTGGTGATGCTCTGTGTGGTTGGGTTCCTGCTACCCACATACAAGACCTGGACTGATATCCCGTCTCCCAGTTTCAATCTCAGTGCAGTCCCATTTGCGTGCAACCGGGGAGTGAACTAACAAATGGGAGTTCACACTCTCCCTTCTCTCAAAAATAAGCAGAATTAAAACAACAATTTTTTTTAAGACTTAAAAAGACTGTAAGCAAAGAAAGACCAGCATTTCTGGATTCGCTCTATTCCAGTTGTCAGTTCCACCAATGTTTTGCGCACAAGCAGACCCACTGCTTAAGCTTTCTCATTATTCTGACTCCAGGTCACTGCCTGCGCACGTGTCCCCTTATCAGAGCTCCCTTATTATGAAAGCAGTCTTCGGGAAACTAAGAAAAATGTTAAACAAAAGCCTGAAGTTTCAACCAGATCCCTTCAGGTTTGTTTCTTAATAGAGACCGTTTCATTTCAGGCCTTCCATCTCCCATCTGGGGAAATAACATTCATTTAGCTAATTATGTCTATATACATTATATCACTACAAGTCACAAAAGTAGAAGAAAAGCTGTTTATACTTACATGTAATTCTGTTCATTTATATAAGGGGACATATTTACAGTATGAAAATAGAAAATTAATCATGCAAAAGAAACTGAAGTTGGTATCATTTTATTTTACCTTTTTTATTTTACCTGTGTAAACAAAATTTAGACTATGATTTAATATGAAATAAATTACCAAGGCCATGTTCACAGTTTGTCCCAGGTATAATTTTTTTTAAATGTGTGCTCATATGAAGAAACAATGACAGTAAAATGAGACAACAAGTAACAGATTGATTATGAGCAGATAAGTAAGTACATGTCAAGCTGAAAATTGTAAGTCTCCAGGTGATGCAGAATTAGTGTTTTCTGCACATAGAGACATCAAAATATTTTAAATGTTCACAGTTTAAAGAGGGAATGGTATATTTAGGATTATGTCTCACAGAAAGGTTATGAAAGAGTAACCAGAAAAATCTTATTTCATTTTTTAGGTCAAAGTAGGATTGACCACGATGAAGAATGACCTTTCTTTATCTGAAGCAGGCAAGGGAATTATTGGGCTGATACTACGGATATGACACTTCACAGTTATGCCAAAATCATTTCAAGTTCAAAATTGAATTCCATTTCTCTTCTCTCAAAAAGAGTTTCTCATTTGTACTTTTCTGTATTTGGGAAAACAGCCTCTCACTCACTCAAGCATGTACTGAACAATGAAGCTGGGTTTCCTTCTTTTAATTCCAGTTCTTAGGAATGATGGACTATCTAACCTATAGCTTGTCTCCTTGGCAAATTCTTTTCCCAAATCCCATTTGCTACTGCTGGACACAGTTCTTCATCAACATCCCCTGGAGTACCGCCAAGCTCTCCTAACTGGTACCATACTGCTACTACAAACTTCTTACAACACAAAGTTCCACATTTCTTAGCTTCCATTTGTTAGAGAATCACCACTGGAACCCACAGGGAACTTCCTAACCTCCCACGACAACTGTATTATTACTTTCAACTGCAATTATTATTTATCACTTCCTTCTGTAGCCACACTAGTTTCTAGCTCCACAGCTTGAACCAAGGTTAGTGAAATTTTAATCGTTTTTTTTTTTCATTCAAAATTGTAATTGATCCCCTCAATTGAGGTGTTGGATAGTTGTATCTTAATCTATATTTTAAAACCATAAAGGACTGCAGAAAATTGACATGGGTTTCTAATACCTCAAAATTAATCAAGGGATACTTCAAAATTAGAAACACAGGAGGCAGTACCAATATTTTGTCTCATAATCAAGACAGAGTTCAATGGGAATATTTATATGCAATAGCTTTTTGACAAAATGACAACCAATACAACATGGGAGCTATTATTATTATTCCCAAAAATAAGTAAGAAATAGGCCTTTTAAAAGCACAAATGAGCTTCAAACTATAAGGGAACTAGTTTAGAACTGTCAGTGCTCTCCCAGTTACTGTACCAATACTTTGAAAATCAAACGAAATAAAATCATCTGTTTCCTAAAACAGATTTCCACATTGCATGCTCGTATTATTTTCCTCCACTCTGTCTAGGTGAGGAAGGGCAAGAGATGCAACTGAAATAGGAACAAAAATAAAAGGTAACTATTTCCTGAGGAGGTGCTCCTGGTTACAACAGGTTACAAGCACTTGGTGGCCGCAAGGTTCACAACATGAAATGCAATTGGCTGCAAGATCTTTTCCTGCTCATAACTGCACTACATAATATCTTAGTTCAAATATAACTGAAATATACTTAAAAAGACTGAAATGACAAATAGGTAAACTCGTTAATAATTACTATAAACCAAGAATAATATCTACGCAACATCAGTTAAAAAGCTACATTTAAGAAACATCTCTAAAGGGACTTTCTAAAGAATCTATGGTCCTTTTGATCTTTACTAATTTTATTTATTTAAGGGAAATAGATTTCATGTAGTTCATATATATAGCTTTTAGAACATAATATTTCTCACCCTTCCTCTTCCTTCCTTATTTATCTCTTATTTTTTGTGATGAAATGTTTTCTGCTTACTTCATAATCACAATCTAAATATCCAACCCAATAAAGACTTCTACAAATAGAAAGATCACTGTTCCTCAAGGGTATAGACAATGATCAAATCAGGAATTCAATTTCACTCATACCATTGGTGCTTTATATAGCTGTTGCCACTAATCAGAGAAAACATGATTGTCTTTGGGGACTGGCTGATTTTACAGTCTTTAACAATTTGCCACATTCACCTCAAACACAGCCATATATATACACACATACACTAGTTTTCCTTCTAACCAGAGAGAGTAATATCACAGAGTTAGAGATTCACAATGATCTTTCCCAGGAGTAAGATGGAGATGCTAATATTAGTTTAATGATAAAATTAAAATATGTACATAGTTCCTTTTAAATATGCATTATAAAATGCTCAGAACAGGAAGCATTCCAAAATGCTTGTAATAATAACACTGAGCAAACGGGGTCTCTCTCAAATGTTTCCCCTCTTCTCTGTTATTTGAAAGGCCAAGAAGAGTACCCCCTACCTATTCTAAAGTGAAAAAGAGTCAAAGACGCAATGCTAAATGGCAGAGACAGTGGTTCACTTGTTGAATCCATCACAGAGATCTCCAAGCTTGAAGAAAGACTTAGGAATCGTTCTCCAACACACCATTTTATCTTGACACATTGCAAGTGCATGCCCTTCCCTTCTCAGAGTTGAGGACAGAGCCACCGTGTGTGCATAACAGAGAAACTCGCTCCCTAGACAAGGTGAAACTGAAGTAAGCTGGAAGATGTCTCCCTTTGCCAAGACAATGGCAGATATGCCATTATTTATACAGAGTGATGGGAAGAGGGCAATGCGATGAACACATATGCAACAAGCACACATCTTAACAAGTGACGCACTGTCAGGGATATTAATATCATGGCCCTTTCCTTGACAGCATCATCTTCCCTTAGTCCCTTTCTTTCCACATTAATCACCAACCGGATTTTTACATTTATCTTTGCCATATGTTTCCCAGTTCTTTTTGAAAAGTGTATTATAAATTCTTCTTCATGATCTGTCATGCAGCTGGAGGTTAACTGGGAATATCCATGTGGATTCTGAGCGTATAATACATGTTGATAAGAATGCCAAGCCAACACAATTATACATAATGGCATAAAGTGCTTAGGACATAAGAATGAAATTTATATCCTTTTCACTAAAAAAAAAAAAAAAACAAGAAAATATCACCACAGGCATGGCATGGAGACCTGAGTCTGTCTCCCGGGCACTGTCAGTAGCACTGCCCGCCTAGGGCACTCTTTTCTCAGTAATAAGATCCTTCGTTCTGTTTCCAGTCCATGTTATTCAGCCTATTCCTCTTTGGTGGCCTCAAAGCTTCACACACATTAAGAGCTCAACAGTCAAGAGAAAACTCTGTCTTCAGAATCTGGGCAGTATTTTGAGAAAATAAAATAATTTCTCCTCAGTAAGCCTGTGCGTATGAGCATTCAGGGACTGATTTTCCGGTTTACAGATTATCTGAAACCCTCTGCTCCTTCTTCCCTCGCTTTTGGCCATTTCACTGCTCATTAGCATTGCCACTGAAGGGTGGACAGGAAAACTAAAAAGAAAGCATCAAAGCAGCCGGTTTTGCTATTTAGTAACTGTTCATCAGCCACAATAAGAACTCTTGTGCAGAAAAACATCAGTATCGGCCAGTTATTTTGGCCAGTTATTTTTCAGTTTTCAATGTTTATCCAAATCTGGGTGACACTTAGACAATAAGAAATTGATATGGAATACACTTTCATAAAAACGCTTAGGTCACTTGCCAAAGAGTCTCATTTTAGTTTACTTTTGTTGCAGCATTTCTCTCCTTTTGCTTGCTACACTCTCCAACTGTCATTTTCATTGATGTTTTGTACATAGAAAGTACAGATTATTAATATGAAAGAGCCGTGTGCTGTTAATTTCAAAAAGGAGAAAAATAAGGAAATGTGATCTAAGTTCCTTACATTTGAGAGACCATATTTAGTGGACTATCTGATATATAGCACTAAGTTCAGAAAATCTTATTTATTTTATCAACTACAGAATAAGCAGATCTTAAAGCCTCTTCCTTCCTTCCTTACCTGGCTTAGCAGCCAAAGCACTGACATCTATCATAAAAAGGAGGAAAAGAGGCAAATGATAGATGCTCCCCCAAGCTCTGACTTTGGCGTGATTGTATTGACTTTGTAGCCTATAGTTACAATAAGGTGAATGATTAACTGTCAGAAAGCTGAGTAAAGAGAGCTCTATTACAGATGAAGACCATCTGTAAGTGATAACCTCCTCATCTATTTGTAAGATTTTTTCTTGAAATATGTTTGTTTTATGGCACCTTCAGGTTTCAATAAATGCCACAAAGATGGCACCTACTCAATGATCCCATTCTTCATTGCCACAGCCAGCTAGGGTCACCCAGCGATGACAGTCCCCCAGGGACGACCACAGACCCAATCTGCTGTCATGTTCTACCTTCAACACTATATTTACTCAGAGGGTGCATAGACCCAAACATTCTTAGTTTAAAATCATGTACTATTTCAATACTTTATTATACCACTAAGTATGTCTAAATAAGCATTTGTTGATCTTCCAAATGTCCTGCTATCATATCCAAGGAGCCCTAAACATGTATGTTCTAAAAACTGAAAAAAAAAAAAAAAAGGATGCAGACTACAATCCCACAACTTGAGGGTCACAAATGATAATGAAATGTCCAAAACTCACCATGGCCTCATGGCAGGAAATGGGAACACAACCACACTGAAGCCTCTGTATGGAGTATCCCCCAGATGAAGGAGGTGTTAAAAAACCAAGAGCCTGGGAATAGGGTGCAGGGGGTTAAACTGCTGCTTTTGGAAAGATACTGCATGTTGGAGCCCCTGTTTGAGTCCTAGTTACTCTGCTTCCAGTCCAGCTTCCTGCTAATACACCTAAGAAGAAAACAGATGATGGCCCAAATGGTTGGATGCCTGTCACCCATGTGGCAGGCACAGCTATTTCCTGGCTCCTTTGACTGCTCTGGCCACGCCCTGCCTATTACATTCATATGCAGAGTAAAACCAGTGGAAGAAAGATTTCTTTCTCTCTAAACCTCTAAATCCAATGTTTTCCCTGTCAAAAAAAATTTTTAAGAATCACATGAAAAACACAGAATTAAAAGTATTTTTTAAAAAAACTAAAAATCAATTAGCTAAAATAAATGCAAAAATGGTTCTCATATAGGTCATTTCCCTGTGCTAATCTGAGAATAGCTTGTTTATGTAAAAAGAAAAGTCAGTCTGCTCCTATTTGCTATTCACAAAAGCAGACGACAGTAGATGTGGCCTGTGACCAGCAACACAGCAATTACTGATACACCACTAATGTAATTGTATATCTTGCAGATTGTGGAGATCTAGATCTCAATTCACCTTACAGTACGTGGAACAAAACAATCAGAGTGGTTCTTTTGCCCTACTTCAGCTCCAAAGATAGAACCTGGTCTTTGGCTTTTAAGATAATAAACCCATTTAAACTGCGCTGTTAATGAAGCTTGACATTGGAATGATGTTGAGGCTAAGTGTACCAAGCGTTTCACCAATTTTCGGTGCTCATTCTTCCCGAAATTTGAGTTTATATCTCTTGAGTGTTTCCTTCAAACGACTACATTTCACCACCCGTGGAAGTTTTGAGCCAGTAAGTTGAAAGTATCTTTTGACGTTCCATATTCCATTAATTGAGCTCTTAGGCTCCAACCTTAACATAGTTTACTTGTTTTGTCAATCATTGCTGTTCCCAAACCACAAGACCCCTGTCTGCTGTCTATTCACATATTGTTTGTTTACACATCAATTAAAAGATGCAATCAAGCAGATAAAACCAGGCACCATTCACATCACATTGTCTCCAAATGACAAATGTTTCTTCAGAGACAGAAGGGCAGATCACAAAATGCAACATAATTCTGTAGTCTTATCTTGTATTCTTATCTTTGGTGCAAAATCAACAAGATCTACATAATTTAAGGATTTCTAATATACCAATGAGATAACTAAGGTTACTTTCAAAAAGCTACATTTGAGATGAAAAAACTTAGAATAGTTCCTCTTCTCATATTCATCTGTGGCTGAAAATGTGTTAGTTTTAATACAGTATAAATAAAAGTGAAAAATCCATCAAAGAATTTGCAAGTACAGTTGAAATCTAGTCATGTGAATTAAATATCTATTTAATTTCTATGCTGCAATGATATGCTTTGTTTTGCATAATAATGATTTAGAGCAAATCAAATGTGGTACAGAATTGACTTAGAAGAAACTCTTAACCAGCTCAAATATGTCTATTAGAATAAAAGCATCTTGCTATTTTCTATCATAGGAAGGAATGTCATTTTTTTAAAATTAATACTCTTTCAGAAAATTTAAAAGTTATTTTATTTGTAAGTAGAAAGCAATAATCAAAGTGCAATCCACTCATAGTTTCAGGTAAGACATTTCTAATACTTATAGTTTAAGGTAAGAAAGATTTGTAATAAATTTGAGTGGTGGTCTTGGAAATTGAATGAAGCAAAGCTTTATAAGAAATTGAGCATTATTCCAAAGCTATAGCTAATCAGCCTCAAAGTTTTACTGTGAGTGGCTTGGTCCATTAGAACCTGTTCTAAAATTTTAAAAAGCAAAAATAAACAACACATAAACAAAACCATTTTCCTTGCTATCTTAGCACTTCCCAATCCCAAACACAGAAACCAAGTACTTAAAAAGAAAGAATCTCTTTTTTTTAAAAATCTTGTAGTTGATCATTCCTTTATAGTTTAAGTCTTAAAAATTTACATTTTCCAAATGCCATATTTAAGAAGAAATGCTGACTTATCTCATTCCCCACCCCTTTTGTCTCTCTTATAGGTAAACCCACAGAATTCCTCAAGTTTAAGTCTTCTATTAGCAGTAGGTCATCTGAGATTCGCTAAAAGCACTGGAGTCAGTCTTCCTTATCCACATTTAAAGTACAGTAGTCAGGTCACAACTTTCTATGAGCTCCATGACACAAGTCTTTATTTGCTCTTGCTGGAAAAACTTCCTTCACTTTCTTTCTGAAATCATAAGTTCTGGTTTTTCTTCTCAAAGGCCATTCATCAATATCTAAATCCACCAATGCTGCAATGCACATTCTTGCAGCGCTTCTTTTGCTATACCTCTTCAATCTTGTTTTCCTGCTGCATTGCTGCTCCCCTCCTTCAGAACAAACTGTACCAATAGACAGTATCAATTTGATACGTGCTATCTTCTAATAAAGTTTTTTTGCATGTCAAGAGACAACTGTGACTCAATTTGAATATTATTTTTAATTTGTTCTACTTGATCCTTTGCTCTCTTGCCCCAAAATTTTCAGGTGAAAATTGCTGGATATTTCCATTTGTGAGATGGCATCCCCTGAGTCAACTGATACAGTCTCTTCATCCTTCCCTTTAGTTCCTGAAAGAGCTAAAGAAGAGCTGAAAGAGCTACAGTTGAAAAACAAAAAGTTCTCCTCTGTGTAAAGACACAATTTGTTTAAGTTTTAAAATTACACACTACTCACACAACACAGTGCACAAGAGTCTTCATGACCGCGATGCCTTTGAAGAATCGCTTGCCCTTCTGCCACAATTTCACTTATTCACAAACCTCATGGCTGCTCTGAATATTTACCTAACATACAAACAACTTAATATCCCGCACTTCAACTCAGGCCATACATACCTAGATCGAAATGCCTGACTGTAACCTCTCAAATCCCTTCAACACCTGCATTAATGCCTCTCAGAATACACTTCCTCCCATTTCCTACTCTGCCCACTACTCTATATACCCAACTTGCTTTCAAAATGCTCCCTAAGCAAATCAGGTGCTGCTTTGGTGTCTCATACATTGTTCATTGCACTTACTACGCCCCATCCTTGAAATGCTTCATCCAACACGCAAATAGCTCAACTCCTGAATTTCTATCAAACCACTGCTCCAAGGATCTCCTCCTAAAAGCAGTGTGAACAAACCACCTTACTGAAAAGCACCAACTTCTTGAAGCACCATATCCTCACTTCCCTTCAAATCATATATCACCTGACATCATCTACTTTCTTCTTATCTAGTTGTCTCCTCCATGAGCATATATACCTCTTGCTTGCTCAACATTATAATTCTAGGGACTTAGAAGCTATAGATAATACTTCCAGAATAAACTTTTTGTGAATGTAAGAGCTGTGTCACATACTTTATATTGTTGACAATATCTATATTTTCCTGTAGCTTCAGTAATATTAACTCTTTGTAAAACAACAAAGTAATATTTTTAAAATAGTATTGTGGATTATTTTTGGAAAAGTATAAGCATTTCTATTATCTAGTTAAATGCTTGTTTTTTCTTAGATAAAATTGTTATGGGATAGCATCAAGTGGTTTAAAAAGTTTTAACACACGTGGCAAGCATTGGTAATTAGCTGATGTTCATCAATTGACTTCTCTCTATTCAGAGATATGCCAGTGGGTCAATCCCACCACAGCATCATGCTATCACTTCGTAAATAATAACAGGGCAAATCAAGAAAACCAGGAACAGGAGCTCAATACCATGAGAAAGATTGAATCAGTTGTTTATTTTTCAGTACACCTTTCATGCTTGGTGCCAGGCATTTGTTAATATTGCCTGTGTGAATTTCAATTTGTAAAGTCCAAAGACCCATGAAGACATAAGACTTCTAATCTCTTCAGTTTGGCTTAACAGGCCTGAGTTCTGTGGTGTCTGGTAAGAGTTACCTGTGAATAATACCTTGGTAATAACACTAGAAAAAATAGAATGTGAATCTGAATTTAAGAACAGACAAAGCAAGTTTTCCAATCTGTTGTTGAAGTTAATGAAAACATCTGATGACCTAATTTTTGTTTCAGCCAAAAATCATCCTCACTCTAAGTCCATAAAGTAACAGACTACAATTTCATGCTTAACATTCTCTGGTATTTTTGTTTTTATAATTCATTCTAAATCTGTTTTTAAAATATGCTGAAACACTCCTGACTGAATATCCAAATTTGATATTTCTGATATTCCTCAAATATTGGAACATTTCTTGAACTGAACTTCATATAATTTTGATCCTTTAATAAAAATTAATCTGAGTTTCATGTTAAGGTTGACAAAAAGGACTACAAAGATTATATAACTTGAATATTGCTCAATTATCTACTTATAAAAATTATATTTAATCTCAAACTCCAACTTTAGTTATAATCTACAATAAATTGTTATATTCTCAAATTTTCCTTGCATTTTCACCTCACTGAAAATTTGCACAGAGCAGTTAAAAAGGCAGAAAATAAATCTGGAAAGAACACAAAAAAACAAAATCATCTTAGTTGATGAAGAGCATGGATATTTTAACCCATGGTTATTTTGTAGTTACACTCAACTAAGGACCAGAATCTACATTTTTAATGATCAATAACAAAGTAACTTCACTATGTTACTTTATCCATTACACAGCCATCTGATCACTGAACTGTGCTTTGAATTTTAAGAATATATTGTTTCAAACATTATTAAAAGTGGCTAAGTCTAACATAAGACAAATCATTATTTAATCTAGGATTGCACTAATTACATGACCTTACCAACACTCACAGTAACTTATCAGACTGAAATCCAACCTGCATTTCACCCTTCATTATTCCTAACATGATATGTGCTAGAAGCAAGACTGCTTTTCCAAAATAAGTAACACAGGAATCACCAAACGAGAACAAAATTTGTTTCACATGGCCAACAACCCCATGGTTGTGAGTCTGCAGAGGCTTGACACCTCACTAAAACTTCATCATTGTTTGAAAACAGGTGATCACCCACAAAATCCCAGGTTTCCATTGTTTTCAGCCATACCTACATATACATGTATGGGTTTTCTTTCAAAGCTCTGAGAATTGAAAACAAAAAATCAGGGGGTTAACAATAAGGACTAAAAATGAACAAACATCTCAGGATGTAGTGACACCTAATGGCAAAGATATCTTGAGAGGCCATAAATGTATTTTCTGGTAAGAGGTACATATATAGTGCCACTCACCAACATGCCTTGAACGCTATGATATGATGACCCAATAGAAATATGAACACCTGACTTTGAAAAATACTGATACACGCAGGTAAACGAAAAAAGAACACTGGATTCAAAAGCATGGTCTTAAAATGGACTATCCCTTTGAGATCACAGTATGATCAGATCAGACTTGGAATCAGAACCCTGGGATCTTCCTTTGCACCATAGATTTCAGCTGATTTTCATTTTTGGGTAACTCAGAAGTAAATCCTCTCAATTTTATCCACATGTGAAGGAAAAGTGATGCTTGGCACTTCGTGCTGGCACATTTCCCATGAAACAGAAAGCAAAGGTCCTTAGGGCAATGCTTTATTGGTCATGTCAGAGTTGATATCCTTGATTACTATAACATTGTCTAACTTAATGCACACCTTAATTATGCCTCAAATATCTACATCAATGACACAGAAAATAATAACAAAAGTATGTGCCTTACAACTTTCTAGAGGTTCATGTATCAATTATTGGAAATTACTGTTAGTAACAAAATGGTAAAGAAAAAAAAAAGTTGCGGCATGTTAAGAAAGGCAGTCTTTGGTTGAGTCCCAGAAGCTCTCGCATTAAAGGGCTGAAAAAGAAACGTTTGTCAAAGACACACTACCTCTCCCAGGAATGGTTTCATATTCCTCTGGGCTAAAACAGTACTCAGCACCGCAAAACAAAAAAACAAAACAACAACCAAAAAAACAAACAAAAAAAAAACAAACAAAAAACCCTGATGCATTACAATGATCTGTGATTACTGTCTGGAATATAATAACACATTTATTCTTTCATTGTTGTGCTTAGAACATATTCAGGATGAAAACACTCCGCATTGTCTTAGGAGCCTCAACGTTAAGGTCATTGTCGAGTATGAACTCAGAGGAGAAGGATCACTTGCTTAGGGGAAACTCATGAGTCAATGCTTTTTACTACCCTATTGACATGAGGCATTTTACTATGACTGAACAGAACCAAAAATGTGCTAGTGACATGTGTATAGTATGAGTAAGTACAGTCCTGGAGTGTGCTCTTGTAGAGCTACATAACTGGGGACAACTAATTTACAATCAGTTCTGTGAGTGAACACAGGAGCCAGACAAGGAAATAAGCCTGTATTAAACTGTTAAAACATGAGATCTTCTATATTAGATACGAACTAAAACACAAACTGTGCAGTTGACTGGAAATGCCACCTAATCCCTGCTTAATTAAAGCAGTGCTCTAAACTCCTGTTGTGTTTAGGGAGTAGAGTGTGGGACGACTGATGTATGAAGAAAACAGCAGTCAGCGTAGCTAATCTCAAAGACTTTGGAGCTTTCGAGCTACATAAATCAGAGCGACTTCTGAATAGCCTCATAAAACACAGCAGCATTGCCATGCCATTCACGACTTTCTGGTTCTTCCTAGAGCATGCAGATCGTTAGGAAACTCCGAAGCAATCAAGTAATGTGGGTCTGATGAAATTAATCAATGCACAGGCTCAAAGTGGAAGCATGATTCCAAAGTGCACACTTTCTGTATGTCAGAAGATCTGTTGGGGCAAAGATCACAGTAAAGGTTATCCATTCCTAGACATTCTGTTTGCGTGCCTGTATGCCTACGCATTGAGCACGCTGATGACACCATCAAATACTTCACTGTGATTTAACAGAAAATCAACACTGTGGTGATACTGTACATCTGACTGAAACACGTTCTCATTTCTACAATGGGTTAATCATTATCACATATCCTATCACTGTAGAAAACTAATCTATTTAATAAAACATGAGTTTAAAATATGTAAATGCCTTTATTATACTATCTACATGAAGTAAAAATTCGGAGAAATTTTTCATACATATAATCGGTTTCAATATCAAAAGGATTCAATATTTAAAGAACCCATTAGAGCAGTGCCTTTTTATCTTCCCAGTTTGCCTGAACTACCTACTGCAGATACTTTCTGCTTCCACTCATCACGTGAGTCTGGGAAAGCCTTTATTTCTGCACATCTTCTATCTGTAGATTTGAAATCCCCCAGTTTCCGCAGGTTCATCCCTTTTGTCCTGAACTGACACACTCTCCTATAAGCATATTTCTCACATTAAGTACTGAAATGAAAGCAATCGCCTCAAAAGAAATAAAAAAAAAAAACTCGTTTCAACCCAGCCAGCAAAGTGATCCAACGTACGTGAACTACTGTTTTGCCATTTTAATAGGGACATGCATTTTTTAAAAAAATCTATCATAGTTTGGCCGCGAGGTGAAGGGATGGACACAAAGAGGGGCTTTTAACCCCTAAAATACTCAAAAATCAGGTGCTCTTTTTAATTTAAGTGTAATCATTTTTAGTATGATAGTAAAAGGCATGAGGCTTTTTAAGCAAGAAATTTGCCACTTTTATGTTCCAATTAGGCAATCTATAAGATGCTTTTTCAAAGAATACACAAATTGCATCCGAGTTAAATTCATTGTCTGAGAAGTAACTGCTAGGATATACATAGTTAATGCATACAAGCAGCTTTCTTAAGAAAAACTAATTTGTACAGTTATTTTAAAAAACCATGTCACACTAACAACAGTATGGGAAGGAGGGGGGAAAAAAACTACAACAGCTGTTTTTTATTTAGAAGCAAATGCCCAGACTGCATTGCAAAAATAGTATTGCACTGCTAAAGGGTAGCAAGAGCAGTAGGTGTGTGAAATTAATGTATGTATCCTGTAAACCACAGAAGAAGCAGTTAAATACACATTTATCCAAGAGCCTCCACTCCTGCGGGAGGAGAAGAGGCTAAATCAGAAAATCCTCATCATAAAATGAACACAGAGGTATGAGGATTCCATATCTGCATTCCCACTGGTCGTTTACAGCAGGACACAGACGTATGTCATTTATTTAAGAGAAGCATAGTTCATGTCTGAACTCTATCAGAACACTGCTGAACCCCACAATGAGACCATCATTTTTCCCTGAAAAGTTCTCACCCCACAAGCACCGGCAGCCACCACGCAAGCCGGGATCCAGCAGCCAAGCCACCATCTAGCGTGTAATTTACTTAATGCACAAGTGCGAGATTTTCTGAATCCTGACCTCATTACCCCTTGCACGAAGTCACATCCAGTTCTACTGATATGAATGATAGAGATGGCAGACATGTTGACAAAGAGCCTCTGAGACCAAGACAGGGAGCCCCATGGAGCGGAGCTGACCGCTGTGGGCAGCACACCAGACACGAGCCCCCACTTGGAGGGCACATCCGCCACCTGCAGCAGGTTCCCCTACCAGGAGCGTGTGACTGTGTGTGCCTGTGTGTGCCCGTGTGTGTGTGTGTGTGTGTTGCTGCGCAGCGGAGGGGCAGGGGACGAACAGGGGAGAAGCTGTGACCCATCTGTCGCTTAGATTTACAGGACACCAAGCGCTGTGGACAAACGAAAGTCCTTGTGCCCAGAAAAAAAAAAAAATCCCCCAACAGGGGCTTCTCTGCAACCCAGCAAGGCCAACCGTGGATAGCCCAGGGGACGAGAATTTCCGACGAGGAAATCATCGCATGCAAGGACCAAGGTCTGCGAGAGCCGGGCTGCGCTCAGCTCTGGCACATTAGCAAGTGAGAAGAGTTGGAGCCCGGAGCTGCGAGCGCCGTGCATGATAATGACGCGCAGCCCCCACCCGCCCCCGCCGCGGCCAGCCCCGGCCCGAGTGGGCTCTGCCAATAGGTGGGGCCACGAACCGGCAGCTCCTCCGAGAGGGCTCGGCCGTCCTTCCCCCGCGCCACGCCGGAGCCCGGGCGGCACCGCGGAGCCGGCGAGCCCCGGCGGCCGGGAGAGCGCGGCCTGCGCGCGTGCGGGCGGGCGGCCCGCCGTTCCCGAACGCCCGGGGGTCGCGCGCGCGGGCGAGGCGGCGAGGCGGCGAGGCGCGCGGCTCCCGGTCCTGGGCCACGCCGCCGCCGCCAGCCCCTCCCGCCACCGTCTGGGCGCGAGAACCGCAGCGCCGGCCCGAGACGCCGACGGGCGCCGAGGTGAGGGGGCGCCGGGGCGGCCTCCCCGACGCCGGGGCGCTCGGCTGCGGCGGACTCGGCCGCCTCACGTTGCCAAACCACCTGTTCGAGCCGGAGGGAGCTTCTCCCCCGCCCCCTGCCTCCCACACGGCCGCGGCGCCTTTCGCCTCACAGGTGACACCTTCCCCGCCAACCTCCCCCCTCAGCGCTCGCTCTCTCTTTCGAATGGAGCAAATGTACATCCGGGAAAAAAAATATGGAAGGTAGAGTCGATTAAACTTCCCTTTCCACACACACACTTCGAGTCCCCCGCACTCCCCTGCACGCGCCGTGAGGTAAACTCCGGACCCCCGCCCCCCGCAGCATGCAGCCCCCCGCGAGGCCAGCGCCGCACCTCCCGGCCGAGCCCCGAGCCGGTGCGGGGCAGGGGCGCCGCACGGAGCCGCCTCGGGCCGGCCACGCCGCCAGGGACGCGAGCCGAAGCGCTGCGAGCGTGGGCGAGCGGCGCCAGCCCTTTTCTTACCGATGTGAATGATCGAATCCGCAGTCGCCGAGTGCCAGGTTCGAGACCCCCAGAGCGACAAAACCAAGAGCAAAGGGAAAACTTCCATCTCCTCTTACGGCAATTCCCTTGGAGAACGGGTGGTCTTCCAGTGTTGGTATTGTTAGTATTTGTAATGAAACCCAGTCCAAAGAGTTTGAGGTCACTAGAGTTGCGCGCAGCTTTTTTTTCCCCCCTAGCTCTTCAATTTTGTTCTTTTTTTTTTTAACCCCCTCCTCTTAAATTCCTAATGCCACACAGCAGAAGCCTTTTGCTCCTCGGTGGGGAAGGCTCGAGGGGTGGTGGAAAGGAAAGCGCCCAGCCTGAAGAAGCCTCCTTCGCAAAGCCGTGTCACTTGGAGGGGAATTTTGGCATCGCCAGAGTTGTTTGCAGTTTGGCTTTGTAAAAAACGTATCCAGCTTCGGCTGCTCTCGCGCAGGGGGAGCGGCCGGAGCTCACACCATCCCCATGGCTGCGCGGGGCCGCGGGTCTCGGGTCTCCGCTCCGCCGCAACTTCCAACAGTCCCCCCCGCCCTCCCACGCCGGATGTGCCCCCTCCCCGCCCCCTCCCCCCGCCACGAGGCCCCCCACCCCACCCCCCGCCCCCGGGGCCCGCAGAGAATCACTTGTCTTCGCTGCCAAATAAGTGCCAAGGAGAGATTAGGAGATTCCGAACGGAGCAGCCAGATTCCAGCGGGGGAGGGAGGGAGGGGGGAAGCCCTCTCCAAGAGGGGTAGAAAAAGTGAACTTCAAGGTAATGCAGATAGTAATGCAGAGAAAATTCCGTTTCTGCGCGAGGCGGAGCGCGGCGAGGCGGGCCGGGGAGCCGGTTCACTGGGGCGCGGTGGCGGGGGAGTTGCGCCGGGCGCGAGCAGCCGGGGCCAGGCCGGCGGAGGGAAGCAGCCGCGGGCTGCAGGATGCTTGTGGAGCGCGGTTCGCCTGGCGGGATGCAGGAAGGCGGCGAGCGAGCCTGGCAGCTTCAGCACCAGCCCCACGTTGCCTAGAAATGGATCACCTAGGAGAAGGAGCGAGCCCGCGCGCGAGAGAGAGCGGTGCTGTCAGGCGGAGAGAGGGGGAAACCGAGAGAGGAAGAGCTTCTCTCTAATAACCACCTCCTCCCCCTATCTGCAATACAAGGGAGAAACAAAATAGTGCTCTCATTTCCCTTGGAATCTTCAGCCGGGACTGAGAAAAAGGCAGGACTGTCAGAGAAAAGACGTTGAAGCCTCCCCCACTCCCCTTTCTTTTAGGAGGTCAAAAGCAGCCTTAAAAAGCCATCCCACTTATTTAACCTTGCTATTCTCCAGCAGGTATCATACTTTTTTCTAGTTTTTTCTCTTTTTTTTTTTTTTGGCCTGGAATTAGTCACATGGGTTGAAAACAAATTAGGGACACCTGGTCACTTGGGGAAAAGGAGACCTGGAAAGCTCTTAATGAGATTTCAATTATAAAGTTATAAAAAAAAGGAGAGAATGTGCTAATTACCTTTTATACAGTGAGTTTTTTTTTTTTCCTTCCCTAGTCTCCAGGGTATCTGGTAGGTAATCAGGATAAAGAATCCTGAAATCCTCTCTGCAGATAAAAATCCTTCTCTATCAGAATACAATTCTTGGAAGGTAACAAAAGGAATAATTTAGTAAAATCAGAAATAGATTGATGAAACATGTGATCCAGATATTGAATTGAGTAGCCAGATAACCCAAGCAGGTAAATTCAAAAGGATCCGGTTGTTGGACTGAGGAAGAACAGAATGAGAGCCCCCCAGTTTCCAGGGAGAGAATTTTCTAGAAGCTTATTCCTTAACATAAAGTCCACATCATTGGGAATGAGTAGCAGTCTGGTCTCATTGCAGACTAGAGACATGTTAGCTCAATCAAATGACTAGTTAAGGCCAGGTGTTAATGGGGCCAACATTGTTTCCATTAAAACTGGAATCCGTTGGCAATGTGGCTACTTTGGAGGCTTGCATGTGAAGCTGATCAAACAGCCTTGACTCTCTCCAAGGTGGGCAAGGCTATTTTCTTCTTACTCTTATCACCTGTGCCTCTGCTTGAGTGGCTTGGGCTGTCAGCAAACACAAATGGACATTCTCGCCTCTCTGAAATCAGTTGTTCAGGATGTATGCGTTTCTCCTGAACATTCTAGAAAATGCTGGGGATGCCACACAGTTCTTTTACTAGTTCTACTGGAATTCTACTGGTATGGTTTCAGTCTCTCAGTATCTCTCCATCACCACCTCAAAGCTACAACAGTTTTCCTTTGCCCCCGAAGTGGCGTCCACCTATCTTCTGCACTAACAGCATATTTTGACCTTATGATTAGTTAGGACTACTTCGGAATTAGCCTTCGCTAGATTTCACAGAACACCAACCACAGCTGATTCACCTTTTATTCAGCACAGTGTTTTATACAGACTCCCTTTATTGACTTGAATACCATTCCTTGTTTACGAATCTAGAACAAGCCAGTGTGTACAGGAGGTCATTGTTGATTCTGCTTTTTATTCTCAAATTTCAGCATTCTTCCCCCCCCCCCCCAGCAGTACACCATAGACTTATCATCAATGTATGGCTGATGACGTTTTACGTTTTCCGAGGATCCTGATGTAATGTCATGGTTTTTACTTATTAGAGATAATGAACTAAAAGAATGGATGTACCTCCACATGTTTGCTTTGGTTGTGTTATTCACAAAAGTATATTTTTAAAAAATTGATGAGTCACAACATATATCGAGAGAAAATTGTGAAGTAACCATTTAGAATGGAAAGAATATTTTAGGAGAATAAGAGGAACTCCAGCATTACCTGAGCCCATTCTGACTTGCTAAATTTAATTCTTGGAGACAGAAAAATATGCTGATAAGCATACCATCTTCTCTCTTGGAAATCTATTGTTACTGTATCACATTTTTGCTTCTTTTCATTTTATCCATATCACCTGTTGGTTTTCCAAGTAGCAGTTACCTGGAAAGTTTTTCTGTTAGGTCAATGCAAGCAGAAACTCTGATGCGTTGAGCCTTACATTTAATGTGGGTATTCTAAACCTCCTTAGGTGATTCATGTGCAGTCATATTTCTGAACCATGTTCCAAAACAAACTTAGGTAACACACACACACACTGACTGATCCTGCCATCAGGACTTTTAGTTGAACCTTGAGTTGTAGCTTTCCAGAAGTAACGCAATGAAATTTGTGCAAAATTAAATGGTGATATTGGCTTAATGATATTCACTGTCCAAATAATGTGATACCCAGTGAGTTGTAATCAACAGAGCTTGAATTTAACGTTTATCTAAACACATTTTAAAAATACATATATATTTTCACAGTTTTGAAAAATACAGGTGTTGTAATATTTAGAGGGAAACAAATGCTTAGAATGTGTAAGATAGGAAGAAGAAATTTATAGCTTTATTTTTTAAAAAAAATATTTATACGGAAAGCAGAGAGATGGAGAAAGGAAAAGAGAGACAGAATGGTATCAAGCATGTGGAGTTCATTCCTGAAATGGCCACCGCAAGCAGGAATGAGGCAGGGTGAAGCCTGGAGTGAAGAGCCAGTAATTTCATCTTGGTCTCCCACATAGATGTCAAGACCAAAACGCAAGAACCTGTGCCATCATTTCCTGCTTTCCTGGGTGTACTAGCCGTAGACTGGGTCACAATGGGAGCAGCAGAAACTTAATGTTGGATGTCTGCATCACAAATGGCAGTTGAATCCTGAATGTCACAATGCTGGCCCCACTTTTGTTTGTAAATTAGCCTTTTTCCTGCAGGCTCTCTGTTGGATTCACAAGGCGACTTCAAGTAAAACATTATCACGAGGAAGTGCATCAAGTCCACTGTGCTAAAACTCAAGGCTTGGGACATTCTAGAATATTTTTGAGAGGCTAATATCTTTCATTCAGCAAAGCTTAGAGACAAATTATTAATCTTAACATAGTCCAATTGAATCATGATTCATGAATTTATGATTTTAACAAGGACATTGTCATTTCATTCAGATATTTGTTGCACTATTAACATCAGGAATTTGATGAAATTGTAGATAATCTCCACAGCTTAAGAAATCATTGTTTCTTAGTGGAAACTACTTTTTGGAAAAATATATTAATTTGTACTGGTGCAACAGGTCACATAGCGACTCCTCTGGTCGTCTACGGTTTTGGGAAGAAATCAAGGTCATGGGAATGCCTGGAATGTGCAGTTCTATCATTTTCACTTCAAAAATATTAAGCATACTAATGTATAAATTTCTGCCTGGTTATAAAAGCAGTACGTCAATTTATATAAATCAATCTTAAATCACTTTTCAAAAATATTCAATGATTCAAGAGTTTTATTTTGTTTTACTATAAAATATAAGTTTATGAGGCAGCCTCTATGAAAATTAAGAGGCAAAGTAGCTCACTTTCAAGAGAAGATCACAATGAAATGGTATATAATGAATGTTGACCATTAGTTCTTATTCTGTATAATTCCATCTTTGCCGTTATGAATATGGCTAGTCATTTAAAAGATTCTAAATACGTTACAACTTCAACATGACTATGAAGAGAAAATTGTGACAATCAGGAACCATGTAGACATAGTTGTGGTAAATGGCCATAAAGTTACAATGCAAGTATTCATTTGTAAAAGTGCAAAACAAGTTCACTTCAGTTGAGGGACTCAAAGGACAACTTTTGTATTTATTAGATTAAAGAACTTTACAAGAGAATGGGCCTTGGGCCTTTAGGGTCTCATTTATTGACTGCATCCTTTTTTTTTTTTGAAAAAAGAGAAATTGAGTCCCAGAAACTTGCTGATGTGTCAAATGAGAAAACACATTTCTCATCTTAAATAATCCTCAAAAAGATCTTAAACTGACAGTCTCCTATACAGCAGGTGAACTAGCATAATTGTAACCTTGGTTTACCTCATCATGATTTTATTTCAAGTCAACTTCACCGTCACTACCTTTTCTGATGTTTCAGTGTCTGGGACTCTAGTGAGTCTTTTTCTTAATGAGGTCACTTACTCTATTCTTTTACTTCTAAATTAAGTGTTTAATCCCAAGCTTCTGTTCAAAGTTTTCCCTAAATCTGTGAGAGTTCCATGTCAGGGCTATGCCATATTCACTTCTAACTCCCTGAGACATATTTCCAACCAAATGCTGAAACTCACTTGACTGACAAAAGCACGTAGTTTATCAATGTCATCAATTATTGAGGTTAATTCAGGTGAAATTCATTTCAGAATGTTCACTTCCATATGTTAGTCAGGATATTGTGTTTTTGCGGATCAGGGGGTCAGTTATATATCTATTTTACTATAGTTCCATTACTTGTTGTGACTTCTGTCTGAATGTTGATGTAGAATTTCTAGAATATTCATAAGCACCAACTCATTAGCTGATAGAGGTCAGAAAGTGACTTATAACCCAAAGGGACACTTTCCTGAGATTGGCCCCTCACAACATTATATCCTGTCCCCACAAGATGGCAGCCATGCTTGATTTAGATTTAATCAGCTTCCTTTTTAAACGTTTCAATACAACCAGTTTACCAGTGTATTCATTCATGGTAATCAAATTACAGTAATGAAAGAAGAAAGAGACGTGTTTGCTTAATTGGTTCAGTGAAGTTTGATTCCTTTTATTCTCAAGATTGCAAATAGGGCAGATTTCTATTCGTAGACTGCTGTAACATCTATTTCATGCACATCTTATCTGGTATGATCAGTGACTTAGGTACTAAATACCGACAAAACACTAATAATAAATGCCAGTCAAGCCCTGAAGAGTAATTAGAACAGTGGGCATTGTCTTGTGATTCCAATCTTTAGTGTAAATATTAAAGCTTCAAACATGATAACATTGTTTTTTCTTCTACAAATTGTGGATCCCAAGGGACCTGTACTTGGCCAGGGTAAAGGCATTATCTGTCTATTATGAATATGATTGGCCCCTCTGGTGCCGGTGGGGCAGAGCAGTGAAGTTAAAGGTCTGGGTAAGTCAACGCAAAAACCATGTGCATAATGTAAATTACAGAGCCTTTCAGTTCTCATTAGGGATCATATAAGACATCATTTATTTTCATCATTCCAATATTAATTATTTTAATTCTGAAATTAGCCGTTTCTTTTGGACATGTTTTCTACACACATAAAGCTTAAATGCAGTGAATACTTGTGGAATAGTGTATAGATACTACAATATACATTTTGGTCGAAAACACATTATATAGTGCAGCATAGTGTGAAGGAATCATCAATAGAGAGACAAAAGCTTAAACAATATTCAAACCAGTCTGCTAGGTTTAATTGACATAGGATTTCGCCATAGGGGATGTCAAGTGAATCATAAAACTTTATAAACACTCACGTTGACTTTCAAATGAGTGCCTTCATGATTATTATTTGGAATACAATTATTTCATTTTGTTCATTGCTCCTGAACATTAGTTGTGAACTTAAGGGTGAACTGATAATAAATAAGAGTGAACTAAAGAATGAGTGAAAGGATGAACTAAAAAATTTTCTATATTCTGGACTGTGATAGCACATACAAAAAGTTTTAATTCACGCCAAAATAAATAGGTTACTGAGGCACCCACTTGATCTGTTGTTAGAATGCTTTTCCCCTCTGTCTCAGCCCCACAGTTTCCCACACAGATCCAGTCTATGTATTTGATTTAGGAAACATGGACGATATCTTCAATGTGTGATTTGACAGATGTCAATCAAAATCATCTCAGTAAAACAACAACAAAAGAACCATTCTTGGCCAATTTAACATGACTTATTTTGGGGAAAATATGAACAAAATAACGGAGGCAAAAAGCAGACTTTTAAAATTATAGCTTAGAACTTGTAAAATGCATTCAAAGTCAATTAATATAAAATTATAATTACACTATCAATGCTTTGTTTCCATTCTTTTTTCTTTTTTATACTTTCCTGCCTTCTCACTTTTATTTGATCAGTAGAGAATGGAATCATTCAAAAAATATACAAAACAATATCTGTGAAAATGACACAATATTAAAAAGGTTTACAATGCCACGCCTGGTACAATAGCCCAGCAGCTAAAGTCCTTGCCTTGCATGGGCTGGGATCCATATGAGCACTGATTCTAATTCCAGAGGCTCCACTTCCCATCCAGCTCCCTGCTTGTGGCCTGGGAAAGCAATGGAGGACGACCCAAAGCCTTGCAACCCTGCACCTGTGTGGGAGACCCAGAGGAAACTCTTGGCTCTTGGCTTCAGACCAGTGCAGCTCCGGCCATTGGGGAGAAACTCAAAGCAATGAAAGATCTTCCTCTCAGTCTCTCCTCTGTATATTTGACTTTACAATAAAAAAATAAAATGAAGCTTTTAAAAAATGTTTACAATGATAATGTTGCTAGAAATATCTGAACGAGGGCCCAGCAGAATAACCTGGCCACCTCCCACCCCATGTTGAATTCTACGTTGATGATTTTGATAGCTTAAGAATGAGGTAACAAGAGCTTGGCATGGTAGCCTAGTGGCTAAAGTCCTGGCCTTGCATGGACCAGGATCCCATATGTGTGCCAGTTTGTATCCCAGCTGCTCCATTTCCCATCAGGCTCTCTGCTTGTGGCTTGGGAAAGCAGTCCAAGACAGCCCAAAGCCTTGGGACCCTGCACCCACGTGGGAGACCTGGTAGAGGCGCCAGGCTCCTGGCTTCGGATCGGCTCAGCTCCAGCCATTGGGGCCATTTGGGGAATAACTCATTGGATAGAAGATCTTTCTGTCTCTCCTGTCTGTATATCTGACATTCCAATTAAAAATAAAGAAATCTTAAAAATATATATACATCAACCAGTATTTCTTACATTTGTCCTGGAATTGGGGAATGGTTATTTACCACCCAAAGATTTCAAAGTACTAAAAAGATTTTTCTTCTTCCATTTCTATAGCACACATTAATAAAATAAAAGCAAAGGAAAGTCCTATAAGAAACCTATAATTAGCATATATTTAAATATCCCTAACTTATTTTTACATCAACCTCTTTTCTATAATAAATATTAAAACCCATTGTATTAGTTTTGCAATCCATTTCTAATTCAAAAAGTACTTTGTGTGTGTGTGTGTGTGTGTGTGTCTTCATTGTTTCCTTTTCTTCGTGTAGTTGTGGTTGTTTCCATTAATTAGATTTCAAAGATGTAGAATGATATGTCATGTCTAGGGAAAGATTAAATTTTGTATTCTAATAGGAATTTCCTATCTCTGTTTTGAATTTCTGTAGAGGACAAAAAGAAAAAAATGTGCATATATATGTATATATATTCTTTCTAAAATGCTTTAGAGATTTCTACTTTTCCTTTGAAAGTATAAAGTAAAAAGACAACATTCTTGTGTACCTAACTTTGAAAAAATATGAGATGATATATGAATCAAATGTAACTTGAGGCTAGCAAGGTGACACAGCAGGCTAACCCTCCAACCGTGGCAATAGCATCCCATATGGTCACTAGTTTGAGTCCTAGCTGCTCCCCGCTAATGGCCTGGGAAAACAGCAACAAGTGGCCCAGTCCTTGGGCCTCAGTCCCCGTGTGGAAGTCCCCGAAGACACTCCTGGCTCCCTGTCTTGGACTGGTCCAGCTTTGGCCATAGTCTCTGTTTCGGAACAGAACAGTGGATGGAAGATGCATATCTCATTCTCTACCAGCCCATTTATGTGTATATGTATGTATGTATTTCTATAATTCTGACTTTCAAGAACACAAGAATTAAAAAATGATTTTCTCAAAGTATATCAAATTGGGGAGTGGATCCAAGAGTAACAAGCACCCCCATCATGAGAAACTAAACTGCTTTACTTCAGGACGGCACAGAAGACAGCAGCCAAAATTGTAATGAGTTGCTGCAGGTTAGAGGTATGCTGCTATTGGTTTGGGAAAAAAAAAAAATGGAACCACAGACATATGTACTTTTGCAATTAATTATAGGTTTACTCTTCTGAGTCCTTTCTAGAAAGAAATGGTATCAAAGTGCTCAGGGTGAGCCACAGAAATGTTTCAGCACCAGGTTCCAGATAAAGACTCCATGCTGTTATTCAAGCAAATTTTAACAACTCCTGACAAATGATTAGCGAAGTTTTCTTTCTGACACCAATAACTGGCCAAAGAATACTGTAGTAGATAATGGAAGAATCAAAACTGTCTCATGATTTAGGATCCTAGGCCATAGACAGTGGAATCGGGCAGGGACAAGCAGTATCTCTCCTGTTTAAAATTATTCAGAAATGATGGTTGGAATTCAGCTAACATGGTGAACAGTGGGACAAGAGTGACAGAACTAAATGAATAAACATGTATATTTTGAATGACACAAAAAGGAGACAGTAGGGAAGAAGGAAACTAGAAAATATAATGGAAAAGAAATTTTTAAATTCCAGATGAGAATTGAGATATTCAAGAAACTCAGGGAATCCCACACTATTTTTCAAGTATTACAAAAAAGCAAATGAACAAAAATACTGAAAGAGTCTACATCATCACAGTTATAGTAGGAAAAAAGAAAACATGAAGAGATAATTTCCAAAGCAATCAGAAGCAAGATAAAATTATTTCCTATCAAAAAGTTCAGGGGTGCCTGTGGTTTAACTCAAAAAGCTAATCCTCGCCTTATGTGCTCTGGGATTCCATGTGGGAACCGGTTCTCTTGTCCTGCTGCTCCACTTCCCATCCAGCTCCCTGCTTGTGGCCTGGGAAAACAGTGGAAGATAAGCCCAAAGCCTTGGGATCCTGTACCCATATGGGAGACTGGGAAGAAGCTCTTGGCTCCTGGCTTCGGGTAGGATCAGTTATCATAGTCATGGCCACTTGTTTCTCCTCTCTGTAAATCTGCCCTTCCAATCAAAATAAACAAGCCTTATAAAGAAACAAATAAATATTAAGAAAAAACAATTCAAACAGAAAGCAATGGAAGAATACCTCTACCGTATCAAAAGAAACATCAATTAGAACATTAAACTCCCATGAAAATTTCCAAAATGATGATGAGACGAAGGCTATCAGCATGGGAGATTACCCTAGATCTTTGCTTGACCTGTGTGGAAGGGACACCTCGTTTCCCAGGGGGAGCTCCCTGCCAGTAAGGGAGAAATCTTTGTGGTCCCAAGTTCCCTGCCTGGATAAGTGATGTACCTGACCTGCAGCAGGATTGGAGGGTCTGGAGGAAGACATAGAGGAAAGAGAGAGAGAGAGAGAGAGAGAGAGAGAGAGAGAGAGAGAGAGAGAGAGAGAGCTGCCTTCCAGCCAATCACAGTGCCTTTGGTGGGTGGGAGGTTTTTCAAGAGACACCCTTCGGCCTTCCCCCCTTTTTAGGCTATTTAAGTTTGTACTTGTTTTACAATAAACTGAGTATGGCTGAAAGTTGGGTCTCTGGGCAGTCTGTGCATCTAACAAAAGTGCACCGAGTACCTGGAATTGGTCATTTCAGGAGATTCTGAGGAGAGTGCACATCTTTTGTGCATCCCATGTGCCCGCACAATTGGGGTGTGGAGCCACTGTGAGATCACTCCTGCATTAAGCATCTTTGCAAAGAAGAGATAAGGCTGCAATCAGGTTAGCATCCTCACCCTTACTGGACATAGAGAAAATCTACCACACCCAACCACAAGGAGGGAGCTGGATGGGAAGTGAAACAGCCAAGGCACAAATTGGCACCTGTGTGAACTCCCGGTGGCTGTGAGGCAAGGAGTTAACCACTGAGCCATCATGCTTAGCCCTGAGATTTCTATTCTGTTCCATCAATCTTCTCTGTTTCTGTACCAGTACCAGACTGTTTCGATTATTACTGACTGCCATGTATCTTGAGGTCTGTAATTAAGACTCCTTCTCCACTTTTATTTCTGTTCTTCAGGATATGTTTTGCTGGAAATGAATTCCCTGGCTTAATACATGTGCAGCTTGCTATTTTTCCCTTTCCCAGAGCCTTTGCCACAGTTCACAAAATGGTGCCTGATATGGCACTGGCGGGGTAGGTGGGACATGCTAGACACCCTGTTTCCACACCTGACATCTTGGGTTCTCCGCTCTGCCTCTGCTCATGGTTAGCTTAAACAAACCAGCAGGACCTGCAGTTCTATGGTTAGAGTCACCCCATGTGTTCCTGGTGAACTGCCCTTCCCACCTGGCTGCCAGTGGAACTCGGATTTGCTGCTGGGGTATTTGCTGCAGCACCAATCTGTTGTCCGTGATGCTTCCCTGTGCCTGCTCTGCCATTGGCCTTTCCTCTACTGTTTCCTAGGATCACACCTTCTCTTTTCATTTCAGCTAATTCATCTCCGTGTATTTAAATCTGTCCTCATCCTAGTCTACTATCCTGAAATGTCTAGTATTATTAGAGTTGAATCTCTCACATTTGGGTGTTTGATCCATACTCACTTGATTTTTTGCTGTATATTGAGAAGCAGAAATTTAATCCATTCTACAAATATAACACCCAGTTTTGCCAGGACCATTTATTGAAAAATTCACCTTTCTTCAGTGTTAGTTCTTTATAAATTAGTCACCTGTAAATATGTAGGTTGATTTCTGGTTCCTGCACTGGGTTCCATTGATCTATGTTTCTGATACTGTGCTAGTGTTATGCTGTTTCAATTTATGAGCTTTGAATTACACTTCAGTTATATATTGCAATGTCTTTCGCTTGATTTTCCCCCCATTCACAATTACATTGGATGATCTGGAACTTTAATGTCCCCATAAATATTTTAGAATTTTTCATGTATAATTCTGTGAAGAACCTCATTGATATTTGGGTACAGATAACATTGAACTGTACATTGTTTTAGGGAAAATAGACTTCCAAATAACATTGTTTCTTTCAATTCATGAACAACGAATATGTTTCAATGTTATGTGTGTTAAATGATTTTTTCATTAATATTTTATAAGTTTCATTGTAGAGGTCTTTCATTTTTGTGGTTAAATTTATTTTGAAATATTGGAAGCTTTTGCTAAGTAATGTGAACTGGATTTTTTCATTTATTTTTAAATTAAGACAATTACTAATATATACAATGTTAAATCTAGTACATTATTTACACTATATATGTAATTTGAAACTATGCTAAATTGATTTAATAGTTCCAAACAATTTTTGGAAAGGCAGATATAACAGAGAGGAGGAGAGACAGAGAGGATGATCTTCCATCCATTGATTCACTCCTCAAGTATCCACAATGGTTGGAGCTGCATCATGCTGAAGCCAGGAGCCACGAGCATCTTCCAGGTCTCCACATGGGTGCAGGGTCCCAAGGCTTTGGGCCATCCTCAACTGCTTTCCCAGGCCACAAGCAGGGAGCCTCCCAGGAAGTGAGGCTGCTGCGATTAGAACCGATGCCCATATGGGATCCTGGTGTGTGAAAGGCAAGGATTTTAGCCACTAGGCTACCACACCAGGCCCAGTTCTAAACAATTTTTGATGTTGTGGTTATGTTTTTCCATATATAACATGTCATCTAAAAACATGGATTAGTTTTATTCTCCCTTCCAATTTTGATATTTTTTTTCTTGCTGATTCAATTCTACATTAAATAAGTGTGATGGGGCAGAATAACAGCTCAACCAGCTAATTTTCCACCTTCAAGCACCAGCATTCCATATGGGCACTGATTCTTGTCCTTGCTGCGCCTTCCCATCCAGCTCCATCCACCAAGAAAATCAGTGTGAATACACAATTACATTAAATGGAAATTATCAAGTATTTTACCAGAAAGTCTGAAATTGTCATGTTAGTTAAAAATACAGGAATATTGTATACCATCTTTAAGTAACTTACATCAAATATGTAAATATAAATATGATAAAATAAAAGGATATAAAAATTATTTCATGCAAAAATCAATAGAACAAAAAAGCTGAATGGGTCATACTGATATTCCAAATAATAGATTTAGTCATGATAAACAACATGGCATGGTGATAAAAGATCGACTCCTTAGCAAGACATATAATCCTAAAACTGTATGAATTTGATAACCCATTTTCAAAATGTTTGAAACAAAAACTGAAATTATTACAAAAGCTCCTTTTTATTACTGTTCAGCATTGTTTCAGTATGATGCCTTCTTGTTTCTGTTCATCTCAAGATAAATAAAACTCCGGCATTTTAGTTCCTCTTAAACTCAACTGTTGATTAACATTGTATAACTGAATTCCCACATATCTATGAATTTTTCTATTGTCCTGCTATTGACTTCTGGTTCTATTTTATTGTGATGGGAACTGGTGTTTAATACCTGTCCCGGAAATGGTCTCATGTGAGTATTAGAATAAAGCACTTTCCCACTGTTGGGTGAAATTTTCTGTATTTGTCTACTAAATTAACTTTTATGATATTGTTATATCTTCTGCCTCTGTAGTACTAATTCTCCTAAAATGTCCATTATTATATTACTGTCAATTTCTCATTTGGTTTTTCAAAATTTGGAATATATTTGTGTATATATTCTAATGAATAATAAATGTGGTATGATAAGAGTTAGTAGTAGCTACATTTAAATTAAAAAGAAGAAATATTGCAAATAAGCAACCCAACTTTGTATTTCAAAGGCATAGTAAAAGAAAAAACCGACTAAACTCCTAATTAGCAAAATGAAGAAAAATAGTAACAGTCAAGGAAGAAATTATTCAAACAGAAAATAGAAAAACCTTAAAGCAAATTAGCAAAATTTCCAATCTTCTTTCGGGAAACATAAACTTGTCGAACCTCTAGTAAGAAAATGAGAGAAAATGACATTTTCATAGATGTTTCTGAATAAAAAATGCTCATGATACTATTATATATATCCATTTGCTAATAAAGTGAAAGGTGTGGAAAAAATAAATTCCAAGAATACCAGAGCCTGTGGAACTGTATCATGAAAGAATAAAATAAATAACAATAATTTTTAAAAATTATTTAAAAATTTTCTTCTTTACTCTGGCACAAGGCATTGCTGTCTATCTTCACTCCTGCTATTCAGTAAAGTACTAGAAATATTAACAGGAGCAATCAGGGGAAAGAAAGATTGAGACAAAGGCATCCAAATTGGGAAGGGAGAAATCAATTTATCACTGTAGAAATTATAAATGTATGTATAGAAAATCCGATAGTTACCACAAAAACTGCTATAGATAATAATTTAATGAAAAACATTTGCATGTCAATTATAAACTCACTGAAAAATAAATCAAGAAGAATAATCCGTCTAGAAAAGCAACAAGAGGAGTAAAAAAAAATCTGGTATAAATTTAAGCACAAATGTGCAAAATCAGCTAAGTGTAAACTATGACACATTGATTAAAACTTGCAGAAAGCACAATCAAATGGAAGAACTGATATTAAATATTCAAACTACCAAAAGTTAAATTTACCAACACATTACTTCACTCCGTATGAAGATTCCAATAATGTTTTTTGCAATAATGAAAATAACAATTTTAGAACTCTGATGATATCACAAATATATTTTGAAAAATTAAAAAAATCTTGGAGGACACTAATTTCAAAAAGTTAGAAGCATCGTGTTTCATGATGTCGAATTATATCAAGCACTATCAATGAAAACAGTATGGCAAATAACGTAAAAATTCTCGCATAGAATGCTATAACAAAAAGGACTAAAAATAACCTAATCTAAACCTAAATGAACAACTAAATTTTGACAAATCCATAGTGGGAAAAAATTGTGAGGACCTTTTGTTCTGGAACTAGTGTTGGGGAAGACTGATGCCCACATATCAAAAGATCACACTGAAGCCTTACATTAGACACAAAAATCAACTCAAAATTGATTAAAGGCGTAAATATATGACCTGATCACAACATATCTAGAAAAACACAATAGAAAATATCCAATATTGCCTAAGTGGTCATTTATTGTATATTACACAGAAAACTCAGGCAGGAAAGGAAGAAGCAGCAAGTGAAACTAACTCATATTTAAAATCTGCTGGCAAAGCAAATCATCATTAAAATGTCAAAGTCAGTCTAATGCTGAGAGACATTTTTTGCATGCTGCTTATCTGATAATGAATGAATATCCAAATGCTAATTCACACATCAGCAAAACAACAAAGAAACAAAGCAAATATGGTTAAATGAAATTTTCCAATTTCAGTGGTCATATAATTAACACATTTTTCAATTGAATGAGGCACTTTTTCCAAAAGAGATTTGCCAATTGCTAGCAAGTATGTGAGAAGACTGCTCATCACCACAATGGCAAATGAAAGAATGATATATCACCTCATACATGTTACAATGACTGTTATCAAAAGGATATGAAATTATATTGGCAAGAGTTTGCAGAAAAGGAAAATATTTTTTTAAATTAATTAATTAATTTTTTTTATTGGAAAGTCAGATATACAGAGAGTAAGAGAAACAGAAGAGAAAGATTGCTGATTCACCTCCCAAATGGCTGCAATGGCCCTAGCTGAGCCCATCTGAAGCCAGGAGTCAGGAGCCTCTTCCAGGTCTCCACATGGGTGCAGGGTCCCAAGGCTTAGGGCCATCCTCAACTGCTTTCCCAGGCCACAAGCAGGGAGCTGGATGGGAATTGGAGCAGCTGGGATATGGTTGGATACAAAGTAAGAATTTAGCCACTGAGCATTTGTGACAGGCCTACTAATATCATACATTGTTTAAAAAAAAGGGTTAAGTCAGAGAAGGAGGAAAAAAGGGAGAGAGCCATATCTTTGATCCACTGTTTCATTCCTCAATGGCCTCAAGGGCTTCAAGGGCCTAGACTTGACTTTTTTGAAGCAAAGAGCATGGAAGTCCATTTTTTCTCTCCCATGTGGGCAACAGGAGCTCTAGAAAACAGGCTACCTTCCACTGCTTTGTCAGGTGCATAGCAGTGAGCTGGATTAAAAGAGACGAAGCTAAACTAACTGCCACTCATATGAGAACCTGGTGTAATAGGCACTGAGTAAACCTGATGGACCACAAGGTTGGTCCCTAATTTTGTCTTCTATCTTAAAAATTTATCAAAGTAGTACATAGTAAGTGCTATTATCACATATTCATGCCAGAGTAACTATGGAAGAGGAAGAATATACCAATTTCTTTGAATGAGATAAAGATATACAAGTATGGCAAAACACCTGATTAATTCGCACATCAGAAGTATTTTATATTTATATATCACACATAAATTACAAAACTTGAAAAGAAAATCATACCCATTCACAAATGTTTTTGCTCTCAATATTCCATTTTACATAATCTAAGAAAGAGATAAACAGAAATGATAGATATAGGTCCGAACCTCATCATCAATCAAATTGATTTAATTTATACAGACGATAACACTCAGGAACTATAAAACACTCATTTTTTTTTTAACTGTGCAGGGACAACACTTAGAAGTTTGCTGAGCAAAAAATAAATCTTAACAAATGTAAAACTACTGATATCATGAAGAATGGTATAAGCAAACATAACAATCATATTTAGAGAATTCTATGTATATTAGTGTAACAAAAGACTTCTACACAAGTAATTAATCAATAAGAAGAAACAAATGGAGTAAACATATGTATTATCAAAATTAAATATGATAAAGTAATTTTTATGAACCAACGATAAATGTTATAGCATCAAAAGTGATAATTGAACTAAATAAATAATCTAGTAATATACTTAGATGCTAGAAAAAGAAGATTAAATCAATCACAAGCAAAGATGGGGGAATAATAGATATTAGAGAAGAAATTCTTAGATGTTAATATGAAAGACAGAGAGACAAATTAAACCAAGCAGCAACTACCATTTTTAATTGTGAGACACTCAATTTCTAAGTATTTATTTCCTGTAAAGGAAATGAATTTGCTCGTTTTAATGTCATCTAGAATATTCATCTCTTGAAAGGGCTTGAACTTTGGACTCTGGGTTCAGGAGGAGGAAACCAGTGGTGAATAGGACCTTTGTAGAATGTTGAATCATCTGGAGTCTGACATGGAGACATTACCATGTGCTTTTTCAGTGTTGGGGAAATACTAAAATATTAAAAAAAAAAAAAACAGCTGAAATACACAATTCTCACAGATCAAATAGAATACTCAGTCACTGCCACAATGGTCACACTTTAAGAATAATAACCAAAATTCATAAAATAGAAGATAGTCTTAGCATAAATTCTAAAGCCAAAATATAAACATTTTAAAGTGAATAAAATATATCTAATACAACAAAAGAAAAGACCCGCCAGGAAATTTTATGGCACATGAGAGCAAAATTCAACATGAAGTAAGGGAAATATGTTAGCATATAAATCCTTCAAAGAATTGCTCACAAGTAACATATAATTGGAAGTTTATAGATTTCATACAAACAGGAAAAATTTGAGCAGCAGTTGTGACACAAGAACTGTGCACACTCACATACCTACAATTCACCTAGGAAATAAAATGAATTCTCTTACTCATATAAATAGAAAATAAGTATCTCTATTATGTAGAAAAACTTAAAAAATCAACCAACAAAAATGGGTGAAATTAAAATAGGAAATCTGAAAATTGACTGGCTATTAAAATGAAATTTACTCTTTTCACAAATGATAATTTTACTAGCATTTTCTTTTTTGTTGTTTTCCACATACTTTTATGTAACAGTATTCATTTTAATATATACAACTATATTTGAAGGAATTCTACATGATAAAATCATATGCCCAACACACGAAATGAATACTCATTCAGAAAGCATTAAAATACTAAGTAACAAGAGAATTTTGTGCAGTTTGACTAGCAATGATTTTAAATTTTTAGATATATTGATTTCTTTTCCAGTAATTATTATTATTATTTTATGATTCAGTTCCATGAAACACTTAAGCATGAACATTATCAATTTTACATAAGCTATTTCAAAAATATGAGACTATTTCCCAACTCACTACATGAGACTGTCATAAACCTGACATCAAAATCTGATAAAGCTACAATATATTTAACACATTCGTTTTGAACATGGACATGAATGATGTTTTATAATATTAAAAATTGTACTTGAAACATGGAAGAATATGAGTATTTTATCTTCAAGAAGAGCTTATCTAGGAAAGCAAGACTATTGCATTATCTAAAAATCATGCAATATATTTTATTGAAATAGTGGAAAAATAATATTATCTTGGTAATACAGAAAAAGTATGTTATTCTTGAATTTTCCGGCCAGTTTTCCTTATACAATGGTAACTGCAATGTTTTCCTTAGGCTGCTGTACTAAATTAAACTGGGTCTTTTGAAATATCAAAAGCTTATTTTTTTAAATAATTCTTGGGTCTATTAATTTAAAGTCACCATGTTAGCAGTATCATGTTTCCTCTGAAACCTGTAAAGGCATGAGTCTTCACCTTTTGCTAGTTTGTAATGATTTGCCAGTAGCCATTAACATCCATTGACTTGCAATTGTCAAACATCATACAGTGCCTCTTTGGCTATTTAGAATGTTCTTTTTGTTGCTATCTTCTGAGAGGCACATAAATAGTACTGAATTAGGATGTAACCTTTCTCCACAAGGTCTCACCTCAACTAATCACATCTGCATCATTCTACTTCCAGGAAAAATTACATTTTAATGTACTGGCACTAAGGACTTCAAAATTTATTTCTTGGCAGTTTTTATGCAGTATCCCAAATCTGGAGTTGATATGATAACATGATAATAATCGATGGAATTTTGATTCTTTCCTTCTAAGATCTTGAGTTATCTACTTAGATCAGTAGTATTCTGTTAGACTTGACAATGTTACCTGCAAGAAAAAAGAATTAAAAATGAGTTTGAAAAAGACAGAAATATGACTCTTTTCATAGAAAACATGGTGTTCATTTACTGAATTTTAAGAATTAAATAACAACAAGTACATACTACAAGAATAATTAGAGGAGTTTAGCAGGTTTTAGGAATCAAGACTCACTAAAACAAGAATTGAATTTCTCTATAACAAGAAGTAGCAGTTAGGAAAACAAAATTACTACAATACTTAAAATATAAATAGCCTTAATAGGGCAAAAATCTAAAGAATGGAAACTATAACCATGAATGGGAAAAGTTAAAATATATGGAAGATTTATACCATAATCATAGTTTACTAGATTAAACATTAATTCTACAAGTTGAGCTAAAAATTAGTGCAATTATAAACACTGAAGCTTATTTCTGGAGACACTGGCAAATTTCTTCTATAATCTATAACGAAATACAAAGTCTAGACTAGTCAAGACAATCTAGAAAAAAGGAAACAAAGTGACTTCAAGACTTACTGTAAAACTATAGTGATCTTTTCAGTATGTTATTGATATAACACAGGAGATACATAAATAGGTGAATGACAGGAACTTAGTGCTTAGGCCACAACCTGCTATTGTGCAAGTGCATGAGAAGGGAGGATTATGGGAAGCAGAATAGCCATTATTCACATTTGCACTCCTCCAAGAGGAAGATGCTGTATGCCAAGTGGTAGCTCATCTTACAATGTCAAAATGTTTGCTCTTATGGCACTTTTTATAATATCAAATATATTCCCAAACTAAGATCAAGCAATTTTATGTATTAACAAAATCCTATGAGAATAAAATCAATCAGAAAAACAGATTGTCAACATTTATAGCAGTTTCTTTCATAGTAACCTCCAAACTATTAAAACATAGTTATCAAAAATAGACTGAGTTAACATCATGTCATTTATAACTATTTGGCTATGGGTGAAATAATTCAGTTATTATAAACAAAGGAAAACAGATACAGAAGAACATACTTGTACAATGTGTCAATCAATATTAATATTAATTTTGAAAACAGGGAAAACTATTTGGTGATGAAAAAACACACAATAATCATCACCTACTGGAGAGGTAAGAGAAACAAGAGCAATTATGAAGGGATAAAATATTCTTTGGCTTGATACTCTATGTCTTACTTAATTTGAACATTTGTGAACAAGTTTTAAGTTGTATACTTAATGAGCCAAAATAGCTCAGTTGGGAGAGCGTTAGACTGAAGTTGTGTACTTAATATTTATTATTTTTATGTGGAGTTGTATGAAGTTTCCTTCCAAAGCAAGGGATATTATCCAACATTGAATTTTAATCAGTAGGATGATTTAATGAATTTGTAAATTGTTCTGTATTTATTAGTATTAGCAAATGGATAAATCTTTTATAGTAGAACCGGGTTTCACTACTATTGATAAATAGGAGATATTATAAATATTTGTTTTGGGAACAGGGAGAAAGAAAGGTAGCTTCTGAGTGCTATGCAACTGCTCTACACCGTCACGACAGTTGAGCATTGAGCCTCAGGTGAACCCCTCTGACAACACTCCCCATGCGTTTCAGCACATTGCTTCAGGGAGTTTTCATTGAAGCCCTTTGTGACCCCAGTGGAAATGGACAAATGGAACATTTTCACGAATGTTTCCTGCACTTAGTCTAATGCATTTTCCTCCTTGCTCAATTTAGTCTGTTATCCTTTCTCTATATTGAACTATAACCTTAATTTATCAGCATTTCTGAGTCCCGTCAATCCTTTTCTCAATCCACCAAACTAAAGCATTATTTTAGGGACCCAAAGGCCAGCATAGGTACAAAATATATTCTTTATTCAAAATTAAAGAATTATTTAATGAATGATGAATACAAGTGGCAGTTTGGAATAGAATGATCAATATTGTAATCCGAGCATCAAATAAATATTAACAGTAAAATATTCTAATCCATTTAATATAGAGTTCAAAAATACACAAAGATAAGAATAAATATATAAGGCGACAGAAAAAGGAGAGCTCTTCATTATGGCAAAAGGTAAGCTAATAATTATGGAAGGAGTAATTGTGTTAGAAAAGAATCAATGAGTAATCATGACATATGTGGACTTAAATATCGACTCACAGGAAAGAAAAGAAGAATGGGTTTTCCATTTAGGTCCCATTCAGGAAGGGGAATAACAAAGTTTGAAGTTGCTATGGAACAGACTGAATTTTCTCAAAATAATTGCAGCAATATCACTTGATCCCTACGGTCTTCATACAGTGAACCTTGACATCCTCCTCATGTATGGCTGAACATTTATTCCTTAGCTTGGCCAGATCTTTGTGTCTCTCTCAATAAATAGGTAAAAATGGAAGCGATATAGTATGATTTCTGAAGCTACACCGTGGAAACATTTCATTCACTTCTACCTTACTCTTGGGATGCTTACTCTTGGAACCTATTCACTTTATCTGAAGAAACCCAAGCCATCTGTGGAAAGGCCAGGTGGTCAGAAACCCCATTCATTACACATAACTCTAGATTGGCTCACAGATAACCTCATCAACTGCCTAGGCAGGTAAGCTGCTCTGAATAGTCAAGGGAACCTCAAAACATTTGTGGGAGTAATGTAATTAGTAGACTTAATTTTGGTGCAAAAAAATTGAAATCCATGCGAACAACTAGCTTTCAAAAATTCATAAAACTGTGTTTTCTGAAGAAATCTATGCATGCATTAAAAATTGTTTGCAGTCCATATAATTTGTGTTTGACTTATTTTCTCCTCATACTTGCTGAAGCATCCTTGTATATCTTTAATAGTTCAGTCAAGCTGCTATAACTGACACTGCCTGGAGCAGAACTCAGCCATTCCTACTGAACTGTTTCCAAATTGCTGATTTGTGAAGAGAATAAATTATTGTGGTTGTTTCAAGCTGTCATATTTTGAAGTGGTCTTCTATGCAGCAATATTTGGGAAATATTTTAGTATCAGATGTAGTGTGCTTATATAATGAAAACATAAACAAAAACATCTTTGATTTTGTGACTGAAAGAAACTGAAGCTGAAAAGAATTTGACAAGAATAGTTTGAAAGGACAAAAGATGCACTAAAGGAGACAAGTAGGAAGAGTAAAGAATAAATGAGAATTATTGAAAATAGGAGAGAATTATTAGAAATAGTTGAAAGTTTGGCCAGTCTGCTTTCTTTGATACTGTTTATTAGGGATGTGTTACACCAAGAATGTATCCAAGAATAATAAGGAAATAACCATGTGGATTCCTGAAATTTTAATGGCATATAAAACAGAAAGAAATTAAATAATGAACCTGAAAATACAGCCCAAAGTCCTATAAAATAAGAATAAATAAAACCCTAAACCAGAAGTAAAAAATCATAAAAAATAGACTAAAATTATATAAAATGGAAACTAAGAAAGCCAAAAGAGAGAGAGAGAGAGAGAGAGCAATGAATAGTTTAATGACAAAATAAACAGCATGATAATTTTTTACCTAGACCAACAACATCAACAACAAAAAAAGACAAAATTTACTAAGCCAAAACATAAAAGAAGAGATGGAGATATAGTTGGTTGGGCATAGTTGTTTGTGGGTTAAACTACAATTTGAAGAGGCCTCATCTGTTGTAGGAGTGCCGATTCAAGTCCTGGCTACTCCACTTCAGCTTCAGTGCCTGGTGAATGCACATCCTGGTAAGTAGCAGATGATGACTCAAACTCTTCACTTCCAGCTCACCATGTTGGAGTCCTGGATGGAGTGTACCATTCCTGGGTGTAGCCTGGCCTTCCCCTTGTTATTGGGAAGTATACCCGTTTATTGATTGCAGATCTCTCTCTCCTTTCACTTTCTCTGTAATTCTTTCAAGTAAAATTTAAAACTTAATAAAAAAGAAAACATGTTGCATGACAAGAAAACATATGTCATGGAAATGCAAAGGATCACTAGGGATTGTTGCAAGAACTGTATTCCCAGAGACTGGAAGATCTAGAGGAAATGGGTAAAGTTTTGGACAAATATCATTTATCAAAATTGACTCATAAAGAAAAAGAAAACCTAAACAGAGAAATGAGAAATGCAATTACATCAATAATAGCTACTTTCCAAAGTAAAAACAGACAAACAGACAAACAAACAAAACCTAGGTACACAACTAGGATTGGTGTAGTAGTCCTGGCATCCCAACATTGGCTCCAGTTTGTGTTCCAGCTGCTCCACTTCCGACCCAACTCTCTGCTAATGGCTTAGGAAAGCAGTGGAGGATGGCTGAACTCTTTTGGATCCTTGTACCCACGTGGGAGACCTGGAAGAAACTTCTTTATTCTAGATTTGGATTGGTCAGATGTGGCTGTTGAGGACACTTGGGGAGTGAACCAGTGCATAAAAAATCTCTCTCTCTCCCTCACTCTCTCTGTCATCCTGCCTTTCAAATAAAAATAAAGCAAAATCTTTTAAAACAGAAGTTCAGGTCAGGATGGCTGTATGGTTGAGTTCTATAAGAGATTAAGGAAGAAATAAAAACAAACTTTGTTTTAAAAAAAATTGAAGGAGAGGTGACCTTTCCAATGAAATTCTATGAGGCCAGCATTATCCTGCTCCCAATAGCACACAATAATACAGCAAAAAAGAACACAGTAAACTGGTAGCTTAGATAGAAAAAGCGAGAATATATAAAAAGTAGACTCATTCAGAAGACAATGAAACAATAGAAAACAGAGAATGAATACCTGTATCTCTAGACAACTTCTTTTATAAAGGGAAACAGACCGCCCCTTCAATGTAGAGCACTGGGAAAGCCGGATATATTTCTACAAAAAATTAAAACCAGACACCCCTCCCACTACTAATACCATTGCATCTCATCTTATACAGAGATCAACTCCAAATGGAAGCCCAGAGTTGTGGCACTGTGTCTGATCCAGCTTATTGCTAATGCATCTGGGAAGACTGAGAATGAATACCTACATCTATAGAAAACTTTTTTTACAAAGCAAAACAGACAGCATACATACGTATAAATATATACATACATTTCGTCTCTGTGTATGTGTATATATGTATATATGTATGCAAATATATTCAATATGTGTATGAATATACACTCAATCCTAAGATAAAATAGTAATTTCCTATTGGTTTATTGGATGGAAAGAGAAAAAAGGGAGGCTAGATAAGGAGTTTAAAACGCAGTAAGGTGAAGACAGCTCATTCTGGTGTTTTGCAGCACAGGGGGTGATTATAACTCACTGTGATGTGTGATATCCGTATAAAGAAGTGAAACCAAGGAGCTGGTAAGCCCTGAGCACAAGAAATCGAAAGAACTAAAATGTTTATTTTCTTGACATGATTGAGTTGTTATGTATATTGATCTGTACCACCTAAAAGTGCACAGGGAGTGCATATTAATACACATGGGTAAAAACAGAATCATTAAAAAAATTAACTATTTCAAAAAAATGCAACAAAGATCACACTGGAGCCAGACACCAAAACACATTCCATATGTGATAGAGCTAAGATATAAAAATTCAAAGCTTAGACTGTACGGAAGTGAATGTTAACAAACTTTTAGGTGAGGAGGAAAACTTAAAACTTGAAATCGATGTGAGAAGCACTAAAATGTGCACAGATTTAACCGAAAAACAGACTTAAACTAAATAACGGTCAAACAGAAGAAGTAAGTGGCATATAAATACCTCCCCACATATTTAAATTTGCTTGGGATCAAATACAATGCAGATGAAAATTTAATGTTACCTATCAAATTAGCAAATGCAGAGCAGATGCATCATTTATAAGGAATACGACATAATAAAACAGCAAATTTAATAAAGCATATTCACGGTTACTATATTACAAGCAGTGTTTAAATTCAAGATCATATTTTGCTGGCAAGATATGAAACAGTATTTTTAGATTAACTTTAGAATATGTTTTAGAAAAAGCACCATTTCTTTAAATATCACATACTTTGTTTCATTAATTTCATTTTTTTCAAAAGCTACCAAATGAAAATTCCACCAATAAAACATTCAATGATGATAAGTAAGACATAGATGCTTACGTTTCTAAAGGCTTTGTATACATTCACATAACATCAGTCCATTTTTTGCAGTGGCTTTACACAGTAATCCTTTTGTTAGCATCATTTTGCAAATGACTTGCACACAGAAATTTGAGACATTCCTAATCAGGTGGCTAGAAACCACAAGGACAGGAACTTGAATCTGGGAAATTAGATTCTAGAGTCTGAATGATAGATGACGCGTGCAGGTAATATGTATTCAATATTGCTTGTATTATTGAAAACTTAAAGCAATCTGTTTTCTTAGTACCTTGTACATGCATTCAATAGATTTTAATGATCACAAGTGTTCTATGCAAAATCTATGCAGAAATAATGAGATCATATGATCTCACTTTGTAAAATACAATTTAGTGAGATAAAATAATGGGAAGAAGGGATCAAAGAATAAGTGAAAACCAAATTATCTCCACTTTTAAACATTCAGATATCATTCAGTGAATGGGGTCATAATGAAAGCCACTGGAGTTTAAAATGATTTATGGGAAAATTGTATACAAGTCAATCTACATATTTTTTTTTACTTCATAACTACCTTTTATATCTTGACTACCTTTAAGAATATTACAAATTTTGCTATTTCTGCCTTTGAATGGTATTTGTTATTTGAAATTCTATTGATTTGAATTTGCATGCTCTATTTAAAACTCTATTAATATTCTGCATGCCATGAATATTAGAATCAAAGGAACCACTAAATATACAAGTAAATTGCAGGAATTTGGGGAAACGATTTTGCGTTCATCATCATCTAAATGAACTGATTCAATGGAACATTCAGGTCACTGACACTGTGACAAAGAGGGTTAAGCTGCTATCTGGGATGTCACATCAAAGCACCTGTTCAAGTTCTGGTTGAGTGCTTCCAATCCAGCTCCTTTCTGATGTACCTGGGAAAGAAGAAGATGGCGAGAATGCTTGGGTACCTGCCACCAATGTGGGAGAGAACTAGATGGAGTTCCTGAATTCTGGCTTTGGTCTGGCCCCAGACTTGGCTGCTGCAACCATTTGGGTCAAGAACCGGCAGACAGAAGATCTGTTTCAGTGTCTGTGTCTCTCCTTCTCTCCCTGGGTCTCTTTCCAATAAATAATAAAAATAAGACTTTCCATGAGAAAGCTCAGATAACACCTTTGCCTTAAGTTAGTAAAACCCCAAAATTAACCAGTTAATTTGGCAATAATATAAATTTAACTTCTGGATCTCCAAAGGATTTTAAGTTTTGTTTTTTCTTTTCTGCTTCAGTGACAGCAAAGATAACCTCTGCGTGTCTTATGTCTTGGATTATAGTTGTCCCATCTTTATCTTTCAACTGCCATATTCACGGGCAATCTCCGAAGAATCCTTTCCCAACTTCATCCCTGAGATCTCTGAAATGATCTGCAGTGAAATTTAGCAGGGAACACCAATACGTTTATGGAAAATAGCAATGGAAGCACATGCTAAGAAATAAATGACTGCTATACTTAGATTTAATCATTGAGGTTAGCTGTTTCTGCTCTCAATTGACCATAGCAGAATTAATGGGAATGGCTGCACAAATTAAGTGAATAAAAGCAAATGAAGTGAAGAATAGGTAACATTAGAGTTGAATGATCAATAAGCAATTAACTGATTGAACCGAATTGAAATTTTCTTTTGCTCTACAAACATTTAATATCATCTCAATATTCAGTGTAAAACAACTAGCCATACTTCAAAGAACCAACCTAAAATCTATTTAGAAGATTAAGAATCAGCCAAAGAACAAGCTTTGTGTTCTTAAAAGCTGTATAGAAGAAAAATGTGAAATGTTTTCCTTTATATAAATAAAAATCTAAGTAAATGAAAAAGTATTTTTTAAAGAATGAAGTTATTTTTACTTCAGTGTTGCACGATAGCTCACAAGCAATCTGCAGTTTCAAACTGTGTGTGAATCACTGGCGCTTGAAGTGCTTCCAAGAGAAAGAAATCACATCAGTAACACTTGATGAGTCTTTCCCTTGCTCATTTACATGTATGAGTCTTGAGAAGAGAAACTGCAACACACAGGCTCTTTGACTGCCATGTACTATCAGTATGCATTCAGAAACTCTCACAGTTAAGGGTACAACAGTTATGTTGACAATGTTCCCCAGAGCCTCAAGAATGCCTGTGAGCAGAGACAGCTGAATAGTAATCTATAGCCATTTTGAGGTGTATACAACCCGGTTGAATATAAACCAAAACTGAAATGTCTGTGAAGAAGTCACAGGATGCAGTTGAGAACCTGCATTTTCCTATCAACATATTGGTTAATCAATACATTGTCAATTAATGGCACAATGTTATAAATTGTTGTTGATGTGATGTCGGGTCTTTTAATTGATTGGGATGATACTTTGCCGGCTTTACCTTCAGACCAGAGATGGTCGCACCAAGAAATCATTGAACTCACTAGGATAATAAGATGCTGGGCTTTATGCTTGGTAAATACTTCCAATGAAAGAACCTCAACTGAATTTGAACTGAGGTAATGCAACAAGGGGGAGAAATCCACCATGGGGAGAGGGTTCGGGGAGCGGTGGGGGGAATCCCAGTGCCCATAACACTGTGTCACATAATGCAATACAATTAATAAAAAAAAAAAGAGAAAAGAATGCCTGTGAGCTCTCCTCACGCTTATTGCACTCTCTCTTCCTCCTTCTTTCATTTCACTTAATGACCTCCATATTGCCTAGGTGGAACAACTGTATATAAATCAAGCAATGCATTGAAATAATGCCTTTACTTTCTGATGCATTTTTAAATCCAAAGTGAACATAAAAGACAGATTATACTGTGTTTCATATTTTAGGAATATTGAATTAAATTGGGGGATATCTGTATTGATTATCCCAGACAATTTTAATGTACTTGCTTTCCTTCACTGTTTCTATGGAGGGTTGGAAGGAGCACACAGGCCAGAAGGTGAGTGAAGTTACGCCTCCTCATTTGGACTCACACAGTGTAAGTGAATTTTCACTAAGAAATGACTCACTGAATGGTGATTGTACAACAGCAGCAGTAGTGAGACCACTGACTGTGGTTGGAGGCAATGAGGAAAGGTTACAGAAAGGTTTGATGAGAGGGAAAGAACCAATACACAAGTACATTTGATAGAGGCCAGCATTGGGGGTAGCCCCTTTTTACACCAACATAGTGTCTCTCGCGTTCGAATGAGACAGTAATATTACACTTTCAATGTTTACTTAATCAAAATGGAGACATGTGTTCCCTTCCTATCACATTTTGCTATGAATCAGATGGGTGAGACAGTACGTGGCAATCCTGTGATCTGCTTTCTCTGTATGCCTGTTATCATAAGTATAAATTTAATGTAATGATAGGTGCAAACAACTTGTACATTACAGAAGTAAACCCAGAATGCACTTAATGCACAAGGTAAAGATGATATGTTTGCTGCAATTAACTATATTTCCTGAATTTTATGTTATTAACTGTATTACTATATTGTGCCTAAATGACCATGCAATCTTTTTTTAGTATTGAATGCATGAAGTGGCATGTGGCTGGACATTTGCAGTGACTAACACAGCTTGGTTTGATTGCAGCCCAATTAAGGTAGCTGGGATTGGGGCCCAGCTCTGCTTTAGGTCTAGCTTTCTACTAACACACACCTGGCAGGAAAACAATGGTTGTTACAGTAGTGGGGCTCCTGTAACATATGCAGGAAACCTGAATACATTTTTGGGCACTTGCCTTTGGCCTGGCCTAGCCCTGAATATTGTGAGGAGTTGAGAAGTGAATGAATGGGTGTTCTCCTTGCTCTGTCTCTGTCTTTCAAGTAAGTAAAATAAAATACATTTTAAACATGTACATATTTAGTATTTACATACTATGTAAGTTAATTATAATGTGTCTTGATTATAATTACTAATTTTTTCTGCATCACTATATGCTTTACCATATTATTTTTTTAAAGATTTATTTATTTTTAATTGAAAGGCAGATATACAGATAGGAGGAAAGGCAGAGAGGAGCATCTTCCGTCAGCTGGTTCACTCCCCAAGTGACTGCAGTAGCTGGAGCTGAGCCAATCCGAAGCCAGGAGCCAGGAGCTCTTCCAGGTCTCCCACACAGGTTCAGAGTCCCAAGGCTTTGGGCCATCCTCAACTGCTTTCCCAGGTCACAAGCAGGGAGCTGGATGGGAAGCAGGGCCACCGGGATTAGAACTGGCAGCCCATATGGGATCCTGGCGTGTTCAAGGCAAGGACTTTTAACTGTTAGGCCATGGTGCCGGGCCTTGTTAGTGAACTTATTATAAATGAAAACAACTTTAAATTTTGATGTTATTTGCTTTAAGGATTCTTTCTAAGAATCATATTTGTCATTGCATGTAGTGCTAGCTTGTTCATTTTTCATTGTGGAATGTAACTCTACTTTGTACATTTATTACAATTGCTTTAAACCATTCATTTCATTTTTGTTACAATAGATTAATCTGGCAAGAAAAGACTTAATAGATGTTCTAGTAGTGAATGTACTTGTATCACATCTAATTACCCATTAATTCACTAATTCTTTACAAGAATACTTTATGTTCTGGAATTTTATCCATATTCTCTGCCACGCTGACGCCCTCTTTATTCTTACAGGTTAAGACTGAAACATTGAGTAGTTATTGATTCTGGTAAGTGTTGTACTGTATCAATGAAAATGATCATTTGTTCTCTGCTTTATGACGAATTTAGATAGTATATAATTAAGAAGCTTGGACAAAAATAAAATATTTTTTTTTCAATAAGGATACTAGTATGCTAAACATACTGCAATACAATTTAAATTTTGATAAACCATCACGTTTAATCATTAAGAAAAATGACTGCTTACATGGATTTTCAGAGTTAGAAACATTGAAACATTAACTTACTAGTTAACAATCTGTATCTATAGATGGAAGAATAGTTCTAAACAAGCTGGTGAGATGGTTCAGTATTTGTGACTTCGAGAGAAAGGCATAAAATCATGGCTAGCATCCACAGCAGAAAGAATTGGTCTGTAAGGTACATAAAGCATTAATTTTTTCTGATCTGAGACCAAGCACACCACAAGAGGAAAGTATATGATCCCTATAAAATACCAAACTCCAAGTCATATTTTAAAGACATTTTTACTATGTCCACCTAAATTCAGCATTCAATAAGACATTAAATTTCTGTTTTGGGATTATAAGAGTAGTAGGGAATTTTTGAGCAGAAAAAAAAAAGGCGAACGCTAACTAAATTTCAGATTCCTTTTTAGAAAATAAAAGATACATCTGACAGGTTGATAAAATTTAAATTTCCTCTTTGGGTTTAAGTTTTCTGTACATACATATATGTTGTTTCTTTTTGATTGAAAACAACCTTGCAATATCCTATTCATCCTTTATCCCTCCCCACAACTAACAGCATACTTTTTTTTAGTAGGTGGTGGGTATTTTTTTCTGTACATGTTCTCTATTATATGCCAAGCCATGAGCTGAGAACTATGTTTATATAAGCCATGAAAATCCCCTGTTATGGAACTTTTATTCTACATTCAGAATTCGCAATTTATTAATTTTAAGAGGATAATAACCCTTGAAAATTTGTAGGAAATCAAACATGCCCCGAAACCTTAACATTGTTTTCAAGTTACTCAATTATGTATTCTATTTTGTTTTAACATTTTTCAAACCATGTATTTTTAATTTACATTATAGTCATAGGCCTATGAACTGCACTAAACAATTAAACAAATAAAAAATAAAAAAACCTAATCCAGCATGAAAACATGCAAGGGCTACTCACAATAATAAAAGAAGCTGCTCAACCCCGTCACGAAAATAAATTTTAAAATAGTCACAGAATCACTAAAAGTATATTAAATAATTCCTATCAACTTGTCTGATAAATGCAGGTTTTAAAATTTGATTAAATATTTCTTTTTATTGGAAAACCAAAAATACAGAAGGAAAGAAAGAAAGAAAGAAAGAAAGAAAGAAAGAAAGAAAGAAAGAAAGAAAGAAAGAAATATGCAAAGCTCTTTCATCTGCTAATTCACTCTCAAAATGACCACAAAGCCTGAGCTGATCTGAAGACAGGAACCAGGAGCTTCCTCAAGGTCTCCCCCCTCGGTACAGAGGCTCAAGGAGTGGAGCTATTCTTCTCTGTTTCCTATGCATGAGCAAGCAGGTGGATTGAGAAGTGGAGCTCATATGGATGCTGGCACTGCTGGTACTGCAGAATTAGCCTGCTATGCCACCATGCTGCCCTGACTAATACAGGTTTCAGAGATTTATTTTAGATTTATTTATTTGTTTATTTATTGATATGTTTATTTATTTTATTGGAAAGTCAGATTTACAGAGAGAAGGAGAGACAAAGAGATCTTCTACCTGTCGATTCACCCCCTGCCCCGAGTGGCCACAAAGGCCATAGCTGAGCTGGATCTGAAGCCAGGAGTCAGGAGCTTCTTCCAGGTCTCCCACAAGGGCACAGGGTCCCCAGACTCCAGGACATCCTCTACTGTTTTCCCAGCCCACAAGCATGGAAATGGATGGGAAATGGAGCAGCTGGGACATGAACCAGCACCCCTATGTGATCCCAGTGGATGCAAGATGAGGATTTAACCATTATGCCATCATGCCAGGCCCTTTATATTCTTTTGAAAGAGCAGTAAAGAAAGAAAGAGAGGTTTTTCCATCTCCTGGTTCACTCATCCAATGGTTCCCATGGCCAAGACTAGACTAAGCTGAAGTCAGGGATTCTGTTTCTTCTGAGTTTTCCATATGTATGCAGGGGCACCATCCTTTGCTGTTTTTCTGGGTGCTTTAGTCAGGAGCTGAATTAAAGTGGAGAAACCAAGACAACAGATCTCATGTGGAATGCCAGTGTCTCTGGGAAAGACTTACCATGCTATGCCACAATGCTGGCTCTAACAAATATTTAAAAGGAGATTTGGTGAAACACTGCATTTACAGCTCACCCAAGACAAATAGTTAATTTTTGAAAAAGGAAAGGAATGAAAACTAAAATGGGGCCATTAGTTGAATTTAAAGGGCTATTAGAATTTAGTGAAAATACATGTGGTGATATATTACCAGGACTGAAAACATGGATCATCTAAAACCTTATGGTTTGTAGGTGCTTAAACATATTTTTATTGGAAAGGCAATGTGCACAGAGATGAAGAGACACAGAGAAAGACCTTTTATCTGCTGTTCACTTCCCGAGCGAATGCCAAAGGAGTTGAGCTAATCTGAAGCCAGGAGTCAGGAGCCTCCTCTGGGTCTTCCACAAGGGTGCCGGGTCCCAAGGCTTTGAGTCATCCTCCTCTGCTTTCCCAGGCCACAAGTAAAGAGCTGCATGGGAAGTGGAGCAGCCAGGACAAGGAAAATTGGCACCCAGATGGGATCCTGGTGCATGAAGGGGATAGGTTAGCTAATCAAGTCATTTACCAGGCCCATATTTCTGGTTTTGTAAAGCCAAATCTAAAGTGCTGGTGATGAAAGTGATAACATCCCAACTACAATGTTCTATAAATTATTAGCAGATACAAAAGAAAACTGCCCCAAATTGACACTTTGGGCTTTCTGTGGCATCCGTTAATCAGGAAATAAAGCTCTACCATATAATACATTTAATGCTATGTTATGACATATTGTACAAATTTTTGGCAGCACAGACACATGGCATGTGCATATTTATGTGGTTTAATATATTAATTAAATTCTTTGGAAAGTGAATCTACTGGTTTATTCCAATGCCTCGTAGGTCTTTTCACAATCTACCATTGTAAGACAAATAGCCTACCTATGAAAGTGCTAAAAAGATAGCAGTGGTTTAAAATATAGAAATGGTTTTGGTAATCTCAAGGTAAATTTGGCAATTCATTTTACAGAGGTAGTTAAAGATTCATCTTTCAAAATACATTGTCAAATACTCTTATTCATTTAACCATATTATGTTTTGTAGTAACTTTCATATTTCCACCAAGAAGTGTGAGTTATGAATTTCCTAAGCTTTTATTTCTTCTTAAAAATGTTTGGCAAGGAAATATATTGTTGCGGTATGACTTGAAGTGCTGTTTAATACAGAGTACTCTCATAAGTGATTTCTGAGCTCTAAGAGATCTGTGAGATTGAGCTCAGTCTTTCATGTGCTATCTAGCATTTGTCTTTATAAGATGCAATATGGAATCAAAAATATCCTCCTAAGCCTCAATAGACTACCATCTTAAGCTATGCTTTCCTCTAAGTCAGACTGTCTAGAAATATTTCCATTTAAAGGAACCGCCCAGTCAGGAGAAAGAGGCTGTTGAAATGTAACTATTTTAATGCTTTATTGCCTTGAATCTTATTTTGCCTAGATTTCCCTGAAGTGAGGGGGCCTCATCTGCACAACATTTCTTAGATGGCTTGAATTTATACTCTCGCTTTGGGAACTCTGCCTACTTTAACAAGGCACTCAACTAGTCTTGAGAAGGAGTGTACAGAAATTTGTAAGTTCTTTGAATATTCATTTCACAGAGTTGCTGATTCTTAGGAATGTGGCGTACATACAATTTCTTGAAAGCTGTGCCGGCAAAAAGAATCTGCTTTCGAACTGCATCATTTTTATGAGAATCCAAAGGCACTATTGTCTTTGGAAAGGAAAAAAAAAATAAGGGGTGGGATTGAATATTTTCCTCAGTTCTATACATTGTATAAATATTAAATTTCTGTATTAAATAAGAATATTTAGAAGAAATGACAAAACACTTTTCATCACATGCATATTCAGTAAAAGTGACAAAAGATTACTATTAAACTTTTTAAATCCTTAAAATTCTCATTTATTTATCTCAGAGTACAAGTGGGAGAGAGAGAATGGTTCCCATGTTGGCATAATCTCCAAATGGCTACAACAGTCAACCTTGGGCAGGTTGAAGCTAGGAGCTGGACCTCCATTTAGGTCTTCCACCAGGGTCATAGGGGCCCAAGCACTTGTGACAACTGCTGCTACTTTTCCAGGTGCATCAGAGGGAGCTGGGCTGGAAGTGGTGTAGCCTAGAATCTAACTGCCAGCTCAAAGCACAGCTAGCCTCATCGGCAGCAGCTCTATACATAACACCACGGTGCTAGCTCCTCTAATTTTTTCTTTTTTTCTTTCTTTTCGTTCTTTCTTTCTTTCTTTCTTTCTTTCTTTCTTTCGATTTATTTATTTTTATTGGAAAGTCAGCGATACAGAGAGAAGGAGACAAAGATCTTCCCTCTGCTGGTTCACTCCTCCATTTGCTGAGCCTATCCGAAGCCAAGAGCCAGGAGCTTCTTCCATGTCTCCTACATGGGGCCAAGATCCTCGACTGCTTTTCCAGGCCACAAGCAGGGAACTGGAAAGAGAAGTGAAACAGCTGGAACACTAACCAACCCCCGTATGGGGTCTTGCCATGTGCAAGGTGAGGACTAGTAGCCTAGGCTAGTGTGCCAGGCCCTCTCTGTCTAATTTCATAAACATGCTTCAATTTACATTTTGTAGATTTCTAAAATTCTTATAAAGCTAAGGAACTAATTTACCTGCTTTTAGCATCTATTTAACATGTCTTGACCAAAAGCAAATAGAGTCAACTTGTTGGTTTGCATGTGTGCATGCATGTTGATTTCAAGTTTTTGATAAATACAAAATAGCTACAAAGTATTCACTGTATTATGAGTGAAAAAGCATTCTTCCAGGTCCCAACTGTAATAAAGTCATGAGGTTAAAATTTTTCCCTCTGTCAGTGGGCGATTATTTTATTATACGTATTCTGAGACCATTAGAATATGGACAAACTGCAGTTTTCCAGTTACATTTCTTAAATGTAATAAACCATTTCTAGAACTGGGACCAACATTGTGAATGATAAAGGGATTTCTGACATGTAACAGTTCATTGTCTTCATTTGAAGTTCTCTCACAATGAGCACTTGGTATAAACTTGGGTGCTGGTACTTTATTTAGTAGGTGATTGAAAGAAATGAAAACAAGAGAATACGGAAGGTAATACTAAACAAAGTCAAAACCAAAGCCAAATAGGATGTCTTAATTACAATGTTTTTGTTCAATTTAACAGAGCACTGATGAAATTTAACAGACCAACAGAGAAAGACAGTGTCAGAGAGAGAGAGAGAGAGCAATCCATCTGCTAGTCCACTGCCTAAATGCTTACAATTCAGGGCTATCTCACCCAAAGCAAGGAATGTGAAGCAAAATCTAGGTCTACTATGTGGGTGGTAGGAAAGCAAGCACTTGAGTCTTATCTGCTGCCAGATGGTAATACTCTGATATCTAAAAGTGAAAAACATTAAGTGAGGGTATTAGTGAAATCTGTTGCTGTTTAAAAAATGATCTAATGCTGGCTCCTGTTTGAGCATTTCTACTGTTTTAGGTAAATATCCAGAGGGACATATCTGTATCATTGAAATTATCATCCATTATTGCTACCAAGGCCCATTTACTCCTATTATAGGTGTTCAACCATTGAACGGCAGCCTAGTGAACGCCACATGGAACCATTAAGACACATTTTTTTTTCCCAGACATGTTCCTTCATGCTCTGCTTTTGTGGCAGTTGAGAGAATGTGCCTCAGATCTCTGACTGTGGGGACATTTGCTTCCCCATGGACTATGCTCAGCCCAGGATTGAATATGCAGAACACACAAAGGCACATCAACTTCATGGAGTGCTGGAGTCCTTTGACAAGTAAATTTGACTCAAGGACAACCTGAGATTGTCAAACTACACTAGAATTGCCACGTATCTAGGACCTTTATACACAATTTTTCCCTCTCTGTCCCTTACTTGGGCTCTTCTCTTTTGCTCTTTCTAAATACAGCGGTGTTTTAACTTCAAACAGATTATATAGTCATGCATGGTTTTTAAATCAACCACAGACTATCAGGTATTTCCTTTGAAATATCCAAAGTTTATAGGTGGGGCTGGCTTGGTGGTGCAATATCCTAATTGCCACACTGCAATGCCGGTATGCCATGTTGACATTGACTTGTGTCCCCATTCTTCCACCTTCAGAAAGGAATGGTGGGTGGACAAGTCACTGGGCCCCTGCACCCACGTGGCAGACCCGAAAGAAGTTCCTGGCTGCTGACCTTAGATCTATGGCAATAGATAGCTCATCTATGGCAATCTGCGGAGTGAACCAGCAGGTGGAAGACCTCTCCCATTGTTTCACATTTTCTCTATAAAATCTGCCTTTCAAATAAAAAACAAATAAATCTTCAAAGAAAACTTCATTGGTGAAAAACTGAGGAGGTTTAGGATATTTGGTTAGAAACAGAATCTTAGATTTCACATACTTTACTATGAATGTGAACTTCTTAGTTTTCCTAGATATTGTCTGTGGTTCTTATGACTTACAAGAAATGACTAATCCAGTTTTGCCAATTTTTTTTTTTTTGCTAGTAGAGTTTGTCCTATTTCAATTCTTTTGAATTCAAGATAGCACTGACATAATTTAAAGCATAGAAATGGAAAGCACTTACTATAACTTTCATTAAATTCTTTTGCTGTTTTGTTTTCCTATGGCTAATTTTTGAGATTTTTGTCAAAATTGGATTTTATTCTTCTATTCTCATACTTCCTAATAGCAAAAAGAATAAATGCTCCAAGAAAAATTTTTAACATTTTTCTTTATTTTCTTCAGTCTAAATGAATGGACGAGGCTGTTGTCAAACAAGACTGAACTTTGAACGCTGTAAGCCAAACACATAACAATAACATGATTAGGATATTTTTTAAAGATTTGTTCTTTTTATTTATTGGAAAAATCAAATTTACAGAGAGGAGATGCAGACAAAAAAATTTACATCTATTGGTTTACTCCCCAAGTAGCTGCAACAGCTGAAACTGAGGCCATCTGAAGGCAGGAGCCAGGAGGCTCCTCTAGGTCTCCCTCATGGCTGCAGGGTCCCCATGGTTTGAGTCATCCTTGACTGTTTTCCCAGGCCACAAGCAGGGAGCTGGATGGGAAGTGGAGCAGCGGGGACTTGAACCCAGCACTCATTGGGGATCCCAGGGGTATGTACGGTGACGATGTTAACCGCTAGGGTATGTGCCTGGCCCTGATTATATATTTTTCATGTTGCAAGTTTCAGAAGGTACATTCTTTCCTTTTTAACAATATAAACATTTCTAACACTATGAAAAGAAAAAGTATGGAAAAATACAGATTCTAGTAGTTACGATAACACTGCTTTTCATTGACTATGTAGTTATCCCTGAAAGGGAAAAAAAAGATGCTTTCTACTGTGGTTGTTAAAGAAATAGAAAATGAAAACCTGATGAAACAGCTGAACTTATTTAACCTGTTTCCAATGCATTTTCTGACAAACAATGCTTGACGTTGAAGGCATTGATAAATAAAAGAGTTGTCAAGATTTTTTTCATTTACGAAAAATTAGAATTGAAGGGGTGAGTTATAGCCTTGGTCACAGAGCTGTATCCGGAGAAAAATAGTATGTAAGAAACTAAATAGAAGTATAGAATGAAATTATCCCACGTTGTTACGGAAATCTCCTTAAAATAATTTACCTAGAAAAGCCCCTGACAATCGGCCAAAATGAAAAACAGTTGGTATTTCACTTTCACAATTTTTATTTTTCTGCTTTTAACTGTAACAAAACAGCTCAATAGCTTCAAAGTTAGTTTTTTTCTAAGTAATATTAAGGAAATAATAACTGGTATAATCTTCTCTTAATTAAAAAAATTAAAAATTAAGTATAAATACTTACATGCATATAAAAATACCCATCTGTCTATCTGTCTGCATAGTATTTTGGAGGCTCTTGACATGAGTTGGACTCTTAATGAACTGTGTATTTCATTTATGCCTTATCAGAGCAACATCATCCCACTAGAAACGAATATGTACATATATATACATATGTATGTATTTACAAGTATATAATTAATGGTTCTACATCTCTTCAGTTTAGTGATTCTAAATGTTTTAAGCTTTGTGACAATGTTAAAAACACTATCACAAACTTTCCTTCTTTAACATTTTGCTTATTAAGATCTAGGAATAATATATTTTTTAAATATTTATTTTATTTCTATTTCAGAGTCAGATATAGAAAGAGGAGAGTTGATTTACTCACCAAGCAGCTACAATGGCTGGAGCTAAGCCCATTCAAAGCCAGGAGCCCAGAGCCTCCTCCAAGTCTCTTGTGCAGGTGGAGGGTCCCAAGGCCATGGGCCATCCTCTACTGCTTTCCCAGGCTACAAACAGGGAGCTGGATGGGAAGTGGGGCTGCCAGCAATAGAGCCGATACCCATATGGGATGCCGGACGTGCAAGGTGAGGATTCTGGCCACTAGGCTACCATGTCGGGCCCCCTCCATGAATAATTATGAGAAAGTCAAAGCACCAGTTTTGGGCCTGGTACTTTTAGCACAGTATGTTACACTGCTGTGTGGAGAGTTGGCATTCATTATAGGTGCTGGCTTGAGTCTCAGCTGTTCCCTTCAGAATTTTTGGCTATATGCTAACTTTTAATAGTAATTGGGGAAATCAAAGTGCACTCCTTTGAAGTTAGATATTCTTTCTTATATTCTGTCATACAAAGCAACTGCTAATGATATGTTTTACTAAAATTTCTCACTCTACTTGCTATACTCTTACAAAATTTAGCTTTATACCAATTTCTAAATCAAAGTAAGATATGATTTAAATTAAATTCTTGTGTGTATTTCAGTTAGAATATAAATAAAAATAAAATGGTTAATTTTCAGTAATTGAATTTGAAAAGTACTTTTGGTAAGCTGCACCTATTTTGCCTGCATGCTGCATTGGAGCAAGAATTCAAGTTCCCACTGCTTCCTTTGGTTTAGTTCCCAGCAGGTGACAACCCACATTCTCTGGTTCCTGCACCCCTGCGGGAGAGCTTAAATCCCCTGATTCTGGAAGGACCTGTCCACGATGTGGTGGCTGTTTGGAGTGGATCAGTAGACAGAAAATTCATTCCCTGTCATTCTACATTTTAAGTAAATAAAATACATCTTTTTAAAAACAACATTGATGATTACACGTTTGCTGCCAAACATGCCTCCAAATATTTCAAGTGAAAAGAGAAAAATGTTTTGAGATATTTATTTAAATATTTTGTGACGTAGGTGACGTGAAAGATCTAATCCTTGAGTTCCTTCTCATCAGCCACTGTCCTTTGTCATTCACCAGGAAGGAATCCAAAACTTTTTAAAAAAATAACTCAAGGAAAATGTTCCTAGGGTGGTTGCGCTCCTGGCTAAGATCAAGGAAAGAATCAAAATTAGTTCAAGCCATCACTTTTACCCCCAAGTCTTTCTGTTCACACTTGCTTTGTGCATGGCCATTGGCGTGTATAATAGACTCTGAAAAGTGCTTCCCTTGTTAAAGAAATACTAAAAGAAAAATGCCATTTACACTGTGATCTGTGGTGCCTTGAATAGCAAAGTATTGACTAAATGACAGAAAATCTCAGAATAAAAGCCAACTTGTTCAGAATGGCAAAACTGAGCTGTGAGAATCGGAATTCTTGATGCATTCACTGTACTTATTCAATTTCTGTTGTGAAAATAATGACTTATTTATGTTAGTTTAATGTGATAATGATTGAACATATCAGTATCAAAATTGATGCAAACAATTTAGAAAACAGAAAGTGTATTTGTAGATAAAACATGAAATTAACACTTATTGAGATTCATATTAAAAATAGGTAAATTTATAAGAGAATTTTTACTCTATTTAAAATTTGTTTCCACCAAATAAAGCAGTTATTCAGCTGGGTCTACAGAATTAAAGTACTGCATGGAGACAGCCGCTGTTAAAATTTAGCAGATCAATCATGTCAGTAAGAATCATTTATTTTTTTTAAATATGTCTACATCATTCTTGTATATGATCTTTTTATGTATTTCTCTGCTTGTGCAGTTAGCAAACTTGAGACCTTGACCCCGGTTTTAACTCTTTATTTTTCTTTGTTACTGGAGACTTGACCTTAACCTCTATTTCTAAGTATATCATTTTTTTTTTATCCATTACAACCATTTTTTATCCATGACTATCATGGCCTGAAGAAAATGCAGCTATAGGATAAAACGCAAAGCCAAAGCTGAGCAGGCTATAGAGGACTAAATCTGAGCAGCAGGGATGGTTTACAAGTTGTGTAGTTGCTTGGTTTCTGGAAGCTTATTCAGCAGCCTAACAAAAAATCTTTCATGTTTAGTTTCTGAAATACGATTGGATTGTAACACTTCATTTTTTTTCAAAGATTTATTTATTTTTATTGGAAAGTCAAATTTACAAAGAGAAGGAGATATACAGAAAAAGATCTTCCAGCTGCAGGTTCACTCTGCAAGTGTCCATAATAGCCGGAGCTGAGCTGCTCTGAAGCCAGGAACCAGGAGCCTCCTCAGGGTCTTCCAAGCTGTTGCAGAGTTCCAAGGCTTTGGACTGGCCCTCATTGCTTTCCCAGGCCACAAGCAGGGAGCTTGATGGAATGCTGGAGCATCTAGGATGTGAACTGGTACCCATATGGGATCCTGGCACATGCAAGGAGAGGCCTTTAGCGACCAGGCTACCACACCAGGCCTGTCACACTTCGTTCTAAAGCAAAAGAACTGTCTTTGCACAAAACGTTGTAATATTAACATTACTTTCACCTTCATGACTATCACTATCATTATTATCATGAATATCATCAATATCAACTTCATCATGTTCACTACTATCATTATGTAAAATATCTCCAAGTTTAGCAAAATTTTAGTAATAGCATGATCTCAGTTTTCTCAAGCGTCCTTTTTATTATTTTAGATTCTGTATAATTTCTTATGATCTTTCAGTTATACTTTTCTTTATATAAAAAGAAATCTTATTTTTGCTTCATGTAAAATACACTCCATATATTGTATATCAGAGTTGTGGAAGTATTATCTTTGAACACTTTATTGCTATATCTTAAAAGACAATATTGTAATAATGTAAGCTTACTCTTTTATGTTCCTGTGTGGAGAAAATGCTTGGTTTGTTATTTAAGGATACATTTGATTTCTTATAGAGAAAGCAACTTGAAGAGAAGGTTGCAATACCTTTATCTGCAAGTATCTTCTTGCTAACTGTGAAGAAATATTGGAACAACAAGACCAATGTAATTATTTAAATGTGTGGTCATCAATCATTCTGAACGGAGCAGCATCCAGCAGGCAAGGTTTCAAGTGAGAGAAGACTCTTATTTCCAAAGGGTTCATTTTTACATGAAGGTAAATTGGAAGCTGCTCTAGGGAGCAGCAAAACAACTTTCTTGGGTGTTGAAGAACTCAGTATTCTGGATTCTGCAGACACACAGTTCTAATATGAACATTTCATGAAGCCACCATAAACATATCCTGAGATTCTAGTTTTCCTTTCATAGTTCGACGTCTTGAAATTAAATTATTTAAATTTCCTTTAGATTTCTACTCCAAAAGTTAGCTTGTTCTCAATTAACAGTGATCATTGTTTTCATGAAAGTAGAATATGCATGAGTCAAAGTACCCAAATACAGATAGCCTTAACTAGAATGATGTTTTAGTAGAGTGTATGCTTTCGTCTATGAGTTAGAGTGACTTTATTCACACAAAGAGGCTGTGGTGTGTAAATCTTGGTTTTAGGGCATAAAATGGAGCTACAGCATCAACTTCAAAGCATTCAGTTCCAGTAGACTCACCGCAACGTCTCACGAGAAGGCGTCTTTTCCTACTGTGAGCATCATTCTGTGCTGCGCTTGTACAGTTTTTGCGCAAGGCTGGGTGCAGCATTCTTCATTATGTGTGATTCACGAGTGAAAACAAATCAATGACAGGATTCTTTGATATCAATCATGGTCCCCATCCACAGAAAAGATTATACCATATCTGATAAACTTTGTTGTATCAGTTAAATTGATGTGTTTGAGGAACGTTTGTAAAATCATTGTAATCAAACAAAAAGCACAAATAAAAGAAATGCCTTAGGACCTGAACTCTCATCATCTCACATATTTTCGTTTGTACTCATGGTATATTATATTTAAATACAAAAACTCCTATTTTTCTTGTAGCAATACTCCAGTCAGTAGGTAGAGAAACAGGCACAGGGCAATCCCGGCAACGCTTCTAGAGCACCTGTGAGAGGGAAGAAGCTGGCCAAGGCTTGCAGCATTGCTTCCTGTGGCGGCCTATGTGAAAGTCTGGGTGACCTTCATGATGATGGCAAGATTATGGTCCTATTATAGAGCAAATTCAGGTGAAAGTAGGTTACCTTAATAACACTAAAGAACATTTACTGTAGCTTATATGTTCGGCACAGAATAAATTTGCCTTATTTTGAGCTGCTTCATTTCACTTAGTACCTATTTGTCAGACAGTTGAATGTCAATTAATTTATTTAATGGGATATGATATGTAAGTAAAAATGACCATCTGCACAGTGCTTTCTGTAGGTAAATTTAGATATAAATAATTCCTGTAACAAAAGAACTTTCTACTATTGGAGTTGATACATGTTGCCTGAAAAGAGGAGAATATTTGAAACAGAAAATGACATTATACGAGGGCATAGAAAGGAGAAATACCAGTTTGAGTTTTAAAGGGAATGTAAGTATTAAAAGGGAGCCCTGGAGAAGGATGTGGAATGTTCTATGGAGGCTGCAAAATGCAGGTAATTGGTTCCTAGGCTTGTTAAGACAGAGGGGCTGATTTAACTGCAGAAGAGAGGATAAAATATACAAGGGAAATAGACGTCCAATGGGTAATAGTTACAGTTATGGATGATAGTACCAGACTATAATTTTAGCCCCTATTGTGTTCTGGACAAAAAGTTGTCTCTCAACACTTTATTCTCTTCATTAATGAAGAAAAGACTTGCAATAGATAAATTCAATAATTCTATATGGTTTCCAAAATCCTGGGGAAGTGGCTTCTCGAGATGAACTTGAATTTATGAAGCCATCATTCTGAAAGACTGGAAGAATGCAAGCAAAAAACAAGGAAAAACAAAACCATTCCAACAAAAATATAGAACTTAGTTACAGATGTAGTTGATATTTATGTCATTTCACAGGATTATTTCAAAGAATGGAATTATTATAATTATAAGCATATTTTTGTGTCCTTTTTCTGTATGGTTTTATTTTTAAAATATTATAATAATTTCACCTTGTACACTTATGTTTACCTTTAAAATATTTTAAAAATTTATTTCTTTATATATTTGAAAGATATAGTCACACAGAGAAGGAAAGACAGAGAGAGAGAGAAATAGAGAGACGCTCCATCTACTGGTTCTGTCCCCATTCAATTGTGGGCTGAGCCAGTGCAGGAAGAACCCAGGATGATGGGATTACACCCAGATCATCCACTTGGGTGCAGAGGCCCAAGCACTTGGGCTGGTTTCTACCTTTTTCTGGGTAATTCCAGAGAGCTGGGTCAGGAAAAAAGCCACCTGGAGTTCATACGGAGGCTAGCACTGTAGTCAGTGGATTAGCCCCCTAGGCTGCAACACCACCCCTTCCTTTTCTTTTGTAGTATGATATTTCTTCTGAAACATAGTTGTTGTGATTGCTAAATATATTTCTGATATTTTCATCTTGTCCATTTTTATCTGTTTCTTTTTTAATATCGTGTTTCTTCTCAAACATTTGTTCTGAACCAAAAAACAATTTTGGAAAAATCTAAAATTTTGCCTTTGGCTGTGAATAGTAATTCAACAGATTTTTTTCCCCTGAAGTTTATATGAAGTAAAAATAGATGAAAAAACAAAACAACTAACATCCTTACTTAGCACGCTTGGGGATTTCAAACAATATCAGATAACATTGTAAATGAAAAGCTCAAGCAGCATTTTTAAAGTTACAGAGTGTGGTTTTCAAGTGAATTATTTTGGTACTTGTAAATTACATCACATACTTGTAAGCTCTGCTCCAAAGCTTTGAAAGCATGCTCCACTAAGAAGACCATGCTCTTCCCTAAGTGTAGCTTTTTTTAATATTTAGAATATTTCATGGGAAGTAAAATCTGATCATTAGCATGCACACTTTTCTAGAGTGGAGAATACTGAAGTGGAATGAAATAAGCACAAGTAAATAAGGATTGAGGCTCAATCATTTATTCATGAAGAACCAGGCAGGTGTTTCTGCACAAATGAAGACATTGCTTGACAGGCACGTATGCTGGTGGAGAACCTGAGTTGGACTCCCCAGTCCATTTCTGATTGCAGCTTCCTGACAATGCACACTGTGGAATAGCCATGATGATTCAGTAAACTGGAGCCCTACCACCCATGTGGAAGCTTCAGGACAGGCATCAAGCTTCAGCCTGGCACAGGCTGGGCTGTTGAGGCAATGTTGATAAAGTTGTATTTGACCTTCTTTCCCTGACCTTCACTGAGTCGCCTATAGCCTAAAGCATGTCTCACTGTATTTCTCTTGAGGAGCATTTTACAAAATTAAGGGATTCAGTGTGATTCCATATTTTATTTATCCCTAAACCCTAGCCCTGACCAACCCTAACCCTAACCCTGAATTTATGTTTTGTGTCAAAAACACAGTAGGTACTACAAATAGAGAGAAAACAGAGAGAAGGGTTTCCTGCTTTCAGTATGACTAATGCTGTAAAAGTAAGACAATGCCAGGGGGAATTTTGTTTACAAAGGCTCTACGTCAGAAATTAAAAAGTATCTAAATTAGCAAGTAACTCATTTCAAAATCCTTTAAAGGCCTGGGCATCTGACACAGCAAGTTACAGCACTGTTCAGGATCTCTTCATCCTGCTATGATATCCCTGGTTTCAAGTCTTGACATCACTTCCAATTTCAGCATCTTGCTAATGCATATCTCAAGAGGCAACAGGTGACAGATCAAATTGCTTGGTATCTGCCACCCTTATAGGATGCCTGAGTTTCTGGATTGTTGTTTTGGCCTGGTGCAGCCCTAACTGCATTTAGAGAGTGAATCAGCAGATAAAAGCTCTCCCCTAGTATCATCTTTCAAATAAATAAAAAATAAAATAAAGAGTCCTTTTGATCAAATATGTGTGGACATGCACATATAGTATAGCAGTCACATACAGGACTCGTGTATGTTCATTCTTATATCATAACAATAGAAAAAAAGGCAAACTAAAGTGATCTGGAAAACTCAAACAGAAATGAAATGCACACACAAAACTCCTTGACTGCCATCCATTTTTTTTGTACTTTTATTATCCTGCCCTTTTACCATCGTTCACTTTTCTAATGAAATAGGCCTAATGAGGCTAAATCAGCTATTCCTTTATCTTGATCTTTAATACAGTGGATGGACATTGTTAAATTGAACACTGTAGCCATACATAAGTTTTCCTCTTACTGGGAAGCAAATACTTAAAGCTTTATTGAGTAATTTAAAATATATATGTATATTTCTGAATTCTTCTGTCCTAAGTACTTAAAAAGTAGAAAATGATTTTTTAAAAATTAACATCCTTATGGAAATACCCCAATAAATATAGTGTAAGATACGAGATTTATTAAGATGAACCCTGGTACCGTGCCTTAGTTTATACCAGTTGTACTTTCCACTCATCTTTTTGCTTAGATGTTACCTTTCTTTAGAATCTGAATATTTGGGCAAAACAGCATTGTGGTTATCTGCCTAGAATAAGGGCAGAACAGAGTTAAAATATGAACCACCGTCCACCAAATTGTTGGCAAATTTTGAAGAACTCAAGTGATCCCATTGCTTTGCACTGCTTCTCTCCTAAGCACAATTTTCAGTTCAAAAGTAACAAGTGCAGAGGGGCAAAATTCGAGACAATGAGTAACTGTTAAGAAGACGGGAGAATGAACAGCTTTTTCAAGTCTCGGTGGACGGGCAAGACGAAACTCCACAAGTCTGGTTCCACTGGTGCAAGCATCCTTTTAGGAAGAATAGCCTAGAGAAAAGTATAGCACAAAGAAGCCCAGCATACAGAAATGATTCTTCCCCTTAAGGCATTCGCCCTTCTGTGTGCAGAACAGGCTGGGAGGCAGAGCAGGCAAACAGAAAGCTGTTGATAAATTTCTGAATAGTGAGACAGATTTGTTGGTGGTCTCATGAGGTTAGGAGAGAAAACTGGGCATTTAGAGTCTTGTAGTGGATAGTCTAACGAAACAGCTGATGAATGTATTCAGGATCTCTGAATGTGCAATTGAAAAAATAAAACATATTCACAGATTTGGAGGCCATGGTCCTCTTTACCAACCTGCACAAACAAAAAAACAACACAAAACGGAATATGAGCTCAGTTTCTGATTGGATTAAGTGTGTGTGCTTTGATTGTCACTATGTGAAAGAATTTCCCGAACCCTTCCTTGAGTCAAGATCACCTCAACTAATTCAACATCATTTGATACACAATTTATTATTCCACTAAAAATAACCAGGCAATATTTCCACCTTGTACCATGATACACATAGGATTTAAATTTATTCTTCTGCTGTGATGGAAACAGGGATACATTTGTGGAAAAGCTGTTTTCATATAAAGTCTGATCCTGAAGAGAAGGAAAATAAAAACTGTTATTTAAGAATAAAACAATGAGAATGAGCATAGCTTCTATCTTGGGAAAAACTGTGGAAGGACTAGTACATGTGCACTTGCAGTGGGATGGAGTGGAGAGGGGCGTGCACCTGTAATCCTGCATCTGGATTTTTACATGCTTTTTTTTTCAGACAAACATAATCTGATAGAGTTGTTGCCTGCAGACCTTCACTGCAGGAAATATTAAAGATTTCCTAGGATGAAAAAAATGGGGCCAGATGCAAAAACGAATTTGCGCAAGTAACAAGGGTGTTTGCAATGGTAAATATATGTGCAACTATAAAACCTTTCTAAATTTAACGTTTTAACATTTTTAAAAAATCACAGTTTAAGTAAAAATGAATGTTTATTATGGTTTTTATGATATTGATCTAAGTAAAAGCTTTACAATAAATCCTAAAAATCAGGTAGGGAAACATGAGACAGAATGTTACAAGACCAATAGACATGAAGTAGAGTAATGTTATTTTAAGATAAAGCATAATACAAAACTAAACAAAGCCATCAGAGGCACAGGCGCTAGGGGTAATGAGATCGATATATTAAAAAATTAGAATTTTACTCAAATTGAAGAATAAGAATGCACCCACGTTCAGTGTACATGGCTGAAGAGGGGATATAAGATCGATGTTAATGATAAATTGTATATATGTGTGTCTGAGGAATAATTAAAAGTTTAGGAAGCCGGAATGTATGTTCACATGCAGACAGTTTTGTGTTTGAAAAGGAGAAAGCTTGAAACAATTCAATGATCAGGTACCAGAAATTAGAAACCTAGTAATTTAAGGGAAAAATTTTTGAAGGAAATAAATAATGTAGAGTCTAAAAAAGGTAATAAAAGTACAAATACCATATGTTCTCTCTGATATGTCAGCCTTCATGCAAATTTTAAGATCAATAACCCTTTCCATACTGTTTTTTTGCTGCATCCTGTGTGTTTTTATGTTTTTTTTAATTTCATTTTTATTTCTTCTAATAGTTTCTTGTTGAATTCATCCATGACTCCTGGATCCCACAGTGGCATCATTTAGCCAAGAAGCTTTTATGTTTTCTTTTTCATTCATTCACCCAAGTGTTGTTACTCAGTAGAGTGTTTTTGGCTCCATGGTGCTATAACTTTTTTGTTTTAGTAGTATACCTGTTTTTGACTTCACACCTGTTGTTTGACATTGTATAATGATGGTGTAATAGAGACTATTATTTTCAGATGTGAAGATTCAATGCAGTATGCATCCCACTTTCCAAATCAAAGATGAACTCCCAATTAAACTGTTGGACATATACATAGGACATAACTGTTGGATGCTGGCCTGTCTGCCTTTGTCTGTACCAGCGATGTCAGGGCACACTTTAACAGCAGACTGATGGATTTATGACTGCTTATGCAGGACTATACTATTGTAATAATAATGGGAAAATCAGTCGAGGTTTGGGGACTTGGAGTTAGGGAAATCTCAGATCCTATGGAATTCTACCATAAAAATCAAAATTAAAAAAAAAATTACATACTTACTAAAAAATTTCAAAGAAAGAAGTAAATTATTAGGTATTAGAAATTAGAAAACTAATAATTTAATTTGAAAGATTTTTGTAAAAGATTTATTTGTTTTTATTGGAAAGGCAGATATACAGAAGTAAGAGAGGCAGAAAGGAAGATCTTTTTGTCCATTAAGTCACTCCCCCAAGTGGCTGCAAAAACCAGGAGCCAGGAGCATCTTTCAAGTCTCCCATGTGGGTACAGGGTCAAAAGGCTTTGGACCGTCCTCAACTGCTTTTCCAGGCCACAAGCAGGGAGCTGGATGGGAAGTGGGGCTTCTGGGATTAGAACCGGTGCCCATATGGGATCCTGGCACGTGCAAGGTGAGTACTTTAGACACTAGGCCACTACGGCAGTTCCAATTTGAATGATTTTTTAAGGAAATAAGTGATATGGATTCAAAAAATAAGACTTTCAAAGTTATAATCCACAAGACAAAATCAGAAATCAATGAACAGAACACTAATCCAATAATGTAGAAATCAGCAAACCCCAAAACTTATACCACAGGAAGATGCGTTAAATTAAGTACTACGTTAGAAAGACTGACAAGAGAATGAATGAGGCAAAGGTGAGTGAGCCAGAAAGAGAAAGAGAGAATGAGACTAAGAAAGAGGGAGAGACAGAGACAGAGGGAAGGGAGACTGCTCTTACCAGAAAGCGAAAGGTGCATCCCGTGTCACAGTACACCTAGGTTTGTGTTCTGCTTTGGCTTTTATTCAACTTTCCTACTAATGAAATCCTTGGGGCGGCAACAGGTGATGCCATACATGTGGGAAACCAGGATGGGGATGTGGTTCTTGGTTTTAGATCTTGCCCAGCCTGACCATTCCAGGCATTTTGGAAGTGAAACAGCAGACAGAAAATCTTAAATCATGATGGAGGATGGGGTAAGGTAAGAGCGAAAATTGATACTAACTTTATGGACAATGAAGTGCTAGAATCTCATGTTACAACTTGATGTCGTAAATATGAAATGAACACATCTTTTAATCACAAAGAAGATAGATGATTTATGCCATATAATTGAAATATGAATTTGAAAAATCTTCTTACAGTCAAAACACAAAGTCAAAATGGCTTCCACAGGAGTTTTAAAATATATCTGAGTAAGAAAGAATCCTAAGTAAATGAAACACCAAAGAATAAAAAAGTGTAGCGTGTATGTTTTAAATGAGGCAACATAAAATTACAAAAACTCTCAAGCAAAAAACGAAAAAGCAAACCGTCCAATGAACTTTTAAAAAAGATTTATTCTATTTTTATTGGAAAGACAGATATACAGAGAGGAGAAGAGACAGTAAGATCTTCTATCCATTGAGTCACTCCCCAAGTGACTGCAACAGTCAGAGCCCAGCTGATCTGAAATCAGGAGCCAGGAGTTTCTTCCAGGTCTCCCATGTGGGTATTGGGTCCCAAAGCTTTGGGCTGCCCTCAACTGCTTTCCCAGGCCACGAGCAAGGAGCTGGAAGGGAAATGGGGTGGCTGAGATACAAAATGGCACCCATATGGGATCCTGGCACGTCCAAGGTGAGGACTTTAACCATTACACTAGTGCTGGACCATCTAATGAACATTTTAAGTCAAGAAAAGCTACAAGCCTTTATGCATATTGGATGTAAAATATTCCAAAAAGAAAATTACAGATTTTCTCTAGAGATCTATACAAATTGCAATAACTCATTATTTATTAAAGCTTATAGGAAGAATCCAAGAATATGCAGATATTGATAAAAAATTATTAGCCATCAGTAACCAATATAGCATACCATTATAGTCATTACAGCAGTGACATTGAACACTTGTGTTATAATGCAATTCCATTCCTCTTAAAATTTTTTGAAAATAAATGAATATGAACAAACTTCCTCATTTGAAAAAATGTTAGTTAAAATTCACAAATAGCAACAACAAAAACCACAGCAGATACTACATTTGCAAAATATTGAATGCATATGCTGAAGATTAAAAATGAGCAATGAGTAATGAACGCTCCATTCCAATATCATATTGAGTTTGTTGAAGAGGCTAATAAATCAAGGAGTTGAAATAAGAGGTATATATGTAGAAAACAAGAAATATTTGTTATTATTTGTGGAAAATGCATTTATTTACTTGAAGAATCAAGTGCATCTACCTAGAAGAGTGAATTTAGTAAACTCATCTGATAAAAGTTTAATATACATATAGTGGTTAATTATATATCTGGAGCAAAAAAAGTGCATTTGCTAAATTTAAATCAGAAGTATGTATTTTTCAACATTTAAAAAAAATCTATTTACTCATTTGAAAGAGTTGCATATATATATAGAGAGAGAGAGAAATGGAGAGACAGAGAAAGGAGGGAGAGAGAGAGAATCTTTTGTTTGCTGGTTCTCTTCCTTAACAACTGTAACTGCAAAGCTTGGTCCAGACTGAAGCCAGGGGCTTGGAACTCTCTCCAGGTCTCCCACTTAAATGGTAGGGGTTTAATTCTTGGTCATCCTCTGCTGCTTTCCAGGAATATTATAGGGAACTGAACCAGAAATGGAGCAGCTGGGACTTGAACTGATGACCATAGGGATACTGGTGCTGCCAAGTGTTGGCTTAACACTTTGTATTTTCATGCCAGTCCTTTTTATCTTTTTTAAAAAAAAGGTGGCTTTGTTTTTCTCACTGTGACTTCTTTTTTCTTGAGTTTTTTTTAAAAAAATCATGTAACAAAATTTTTTATTTTAAAAATATGGCACATTTGAATTATCCTAAAATATAGTTCTCACAATGTAATTTTAAGATTAGATTCATTTTCAATGAGAATCTCAGTGGATTGTCTGACATTTGAAAATGTGATGTGAAAATGGCCTAAAGATAGAAGAATTCAAAGTTTGATTTATATTAAAAAAGGAGCATAGATAATATAGCATGTTATTGGTGCTAGAATAAGAAATAGGTTATTGGGACATACTGAATAATTAAAAAGATAATTTCAAATCATCACTTGAATAAGAACAAAGGAAATTCCTGCCTCAGAAGTACTCCAGGGGCAGGAAATAATTTGTAATATATAGTTTCATTGAATATCCAGATGGTATAAAAACAGATTTTGATTTCTAATTCACACCACTCTAAAAAAAAAAAAAAGAAAAGAAGAACAAAAATCAGTCACTGATGGATCATTGATCAAGTGGGAAATGTAAAACAGCACACTGTTTAGCAATTACTGTCTAATAGAAAGGTAATGTGAACCACAATTATTTTGTCCTACCTTGTATTTAATGTTATATATCCACATATATAATATGGATCATAATTTCATCACCTAGTTAATGTAAAAATGATATGCTAAGTTCTTTTAAAAGCATTTTTTTCTTTTTATAAAAAATATATTTATTTTATTTGCTTAAATGACGGAGTTATGGAGAGAAAAGGAGTGACAGGGAGAGCTCTCCACCTGCTGAGCCACTAAAGGGTTGCAGGCCAGAGCTTCACACAGGTTTCCCATGTGAGTGCAGGTGCACAAAGACTTGGGCCATCTTTTGCTGCTTTACCAAGAACTGCCACGACTCCAACAGGAGCCCACTTGAGATTCTGTGCTGTACACAGCAGCTTAACTGTTATAACTCTGACCCATCAAACTGATTTTTCTAAACCTGGTATCTATTTTACATCATTAGAACATTGCAATTTTGTGTAGCCTTAATAATCAAAATGAGGAGTTTCTAATATCTTAATAATATTGGGGTAGATCAGTATTTTTTCAGTAGGCATAAAGAATTAACTGAAAACACAAACATTACCTTTAAGAACTGCTTATCCAGTCATTACAAGGAAAAGGCAAATCTTGTAGGAGATATCATGTAAGTTATTAAATATCACATGCTGTATGTTGTAATTGTACAGGCACAGTGCAGAATGTCCCAGTCTTTGAACTTGACATTTTGGAGCTGACGTTCTTTGTACTTGTTGGGCTATCCAGTTTATTGTAGGGTGTTTAGCATCACTCTTGGCCCCCACCCACTGTTCCACTTAGAACAACAAGGAACTTTTAATGACATTGTCAAATATCCCTTGACAGATATTTTTGGAAAACGTCAAGAAGACATAAAAAGAAGTTAAGAAGAAACACACTTCAACAACAACAACAAAAAAAAATGAGGAAAATATTTGAGTAAGCAATTCACAAAGGAAGATTTTTCAAACATCCCAAAAGATCTGAAAACATATTAAACCATTTCTTAGCCTCATCATTCACTTAGGAAATGGAAATTGAAACCACAGCATGATATGGTTGCACTTCTGAAAGAATGGCTAATTTGTATACAATAACACATAGAAAATGAAAAAGGGAACAAGTGAAAGTCTTTGGAACAGCTGGAAGTCTGCTGGTGGATGCTTGTATTTGAACAAGCACTTTGAAAAATAGCAGTGTCAAGTATATCTGAGTATATCATATTCCTACTCTGTCATGCAACATTCTATGCTTAAGTGTTTTGTCCAGTACATATTAGTGAAATCATGCATTAGATTATGAGTATAAAAAGGTTCGAGGCAAGGGCTTACAATAACTGACACCTAAAAATAGCTCAACATAATGTAAGTAATGATTGAATATCAGATATAAAAATGCAAATGAGCAAACTACTGCTATTTGTAACAATATGGATAAATATATTGTAATATTAAGAAAATAAATCTGACATAATAAAATATTTGCCATATGATTTCATTAATAAAATTACACACAGGTAAATCAAATCTGTGTCATAGGAATGTATTACCTTTGGGGAGTAAGGACAAAGTTTTGTCTGCAATGGATGAGGCACTGCAGGCCTTGGATGCCCCAGGAACTCATCTGGGGAATGGTTCCTCCGTGTGCACAATTTGAAAACTTATTATGTTCTAAATTATGGTCTGTCCACTAATTTTGCTCAAAAAGATTAGAATTATGCCTTCCAAACATCATTGTGCAAAAACAAGCATATTCTATGTAGTAAATGATAAACTTGATCACTCTAAAAGCAGGAACTGGAATTATGGCACAGGGCTTAATCCACTGCCACCAGGAATCTGGACTCTGTATTAGCACCTGCTTACAGTTCCAGCACTGCAAGATTATTTTTTGTAAGATTTATTTATTTATTGAATTGATTTGAAAGATATCAGGGGCAGGGATGAGAGAGAGTTCAAGCCAGAGAGCAAGAGACCTTGATCTTCTACTAGTGATTCACACCCTAAAAGGCTAAAACGGGGCAGATTTGAAGTCAGGAGTTTCTTCCAAGTATCGCATGTGTGTAGAGCTACCCAAGCACTTAGGACACCCTCTGCTGCCTCGCAGGCCATAAACAAAGAGCTGGATTGAAAGTGGTTGGAACCTGTCATCGTAAGGGATGCAGGAGTCACAATCAGAGGCTTAGCCTGTTACTGGCCCAAATAAAGTAAATTTCAAAAATAATGTGAACTGATCAAGGAAAACATACAACATTTCTAAATATCTAGGGAAAGGTCAAATATCTTTTTGAACGGACAAGAAAAAAGAGTTGTCATGATACTTCTTTGGATTCATGCCTGGCTCTTTGCATATCAACAAAATGTGGAATTGATGGGACTGGCAACAGCAGCAAATGGTTTCTTACTGTACTACATTGATCTTTCTCCTAACAATATGGTTTAGATCCCTACACACTCACAGTGTGCATAAAAGAAATGTGTCTTAAATCATTATCATGAAAATCTGCAGAATACTTTTGGAAGATATATAAAAAATAGCCTCAGTATTTTTAATTTGTTCATTAAAAATATTTCAATAAAAAACTCCGCCCTGTGAAACAAACATAGATGTGTTAATAAAAGGCTAATGTAAGACTTCTTAGGAAAATCTTTTAATCTTTTAGGAATCCTTTTATTCTCAGAAATCCAAAGGAGAGAGCTTAATGCAGGCATAATCAGAAAGTTAAGCACAATATTAACTTACTGAAACATGACATGAAACATAGTTATACATTATTTTAATGCTACCTATGCAGGAACAGTGATATATTTAATATTTCCATGGCAAACATATATCGAATGAGTAAGTGAGTGAATGAATGATTTATGACTGCCAAAACTTAGCTATGACCTTGAAACAGCTTCTGGGTTATAATTCTTTTATCCTCCATGAAATTCACAGTTTTCTAAATGGCAGATATTTTCGGATGGGTAGGTGATTTCAAGCACTTCTTTTTCTCTTGGTTTATTAGATTACAAAAACAAAATGTAAGGAGGACTTTGTCCTGAATAGATGACATAAGGAAGTTAGAGTAAACATTTGAACCTGATGGGTTTATATTTTAAATTTTGTAATCACCAAAATACAATTGTAAAGGAAAGTCAGTAGCTGTGAAATGAAAATTATTATTGAAATGTACTTTAAGTTAAAAAAGAAATCCCTGTTTAGGTTAACTAATTAGTAGTGTGTCCCTTGAGTTGCACATTTTGTAACTTCTTATAGTTTCAATGTCACCCTTCTATAAATATATGGATGATAAGAGACAGATATTTTATCACATATCATCAATTATTTTAGCAATGGCACCCTCCAAAAAACCATAAACACTAATAGGCATCTAAGAAGTGATGTTTAAGCATATATCCTTCATTAAGTGCAGATTATCTTGGTATATCTGTTTTCATTTTAAGATTTTCATGCTGATTCTGTTTTGCTAAACAGAATAGTGATAGTAGCAGTAGTATTTTTAAATAAGAACTTAAAGGGTTAGGTAAACTTCATGATTTTTTCCAAGATAACTTTCACAAAGTCTGGGAGAACCAGAACTGCAATACTACAACTCAAATTTGTACCTCAAAATTTTCTTCTTCTTCTTCTTTTAATCATTAGATTTGTTTGTTTCAGGGACATAGTAGAAAGCAGTTTGAAAAAAAAAAGTAACAACCCACTTAAAAGCACTAGATTTCAAACAAGTGATCACGTATAGATGACCCAAACAATTCTAGTGTTAGAGTTATCCAGTCCATTTGGGTTGACAATGTACAATTTAAATCCACACTACTATTGGAAGAAAAAAGAAAAAAACAGTCAATGGGTTGCTAACAAACTGGAATTTCTAAGTTTTTGGCATGGACAGAGCAGAAAATAATATGGAAGAAAAAAAGTTTAAGCAGTCAATACACTATCTTAATTTGCACTGTGGATTCCAGTTATGTGAAGTATATCTATTTTCTGTTTAATGGTTTTATTGAATTCATAGTGACTTCAATTTTAGTGTGTGTGTGTGTGTGTGTGTGTAAAACTGTCCCAGGCCCAAAACTATTCCCAGTGCTGGGAATATAAAGAACAAGGTATAGTGTGGTCTTTACCTTATAATCGCCAGTGGAAGCAAACAAGTAAAGTCCAATATTTACAGTTCAATATAACAAGTGGTCTAACAGAGGTTTATAAAAATGTCATGGGAACCCATGGGGTTAAATTTGCAGCTTAGCAGTGGAGATATGCAAACCTTACCAAGTACATAATACAGGAGGAAAGTCTGTAGGACAAATGCTCCCCCAAGCAATGAGAAAGGAGGCTGTTCCAGAAAGGGATAATGTCTGAATATTAGGACTGCATAAAGTATTAGTGGAAATAGTATGAAGTTGTGCATGGCCGCTTTGCTTATGCTCATGGCACAACAGTTGTAGGATATGCATTTGTACTTTCAAGATACTGTGTACTCATTAGGTCTTTTCAGATAAGCCCTCTTCGGTTTAGATTTACCTCCAGGAGCCAAAACACCAGATACAGACAGCCACTCAGGAGACTACTCCAGCACAGTAGAGACCATGGCTGAGAAAGGAGTAGAGGAGAGAGAGAGAGAGAGAGAGAGAGAGAGAGAGAGAAAGAGAGAGAGAGAGAGAACAGAGCAAGTGAGAGAGAACAGAATTTGAACCTAATTAACATTCAAAGTTTTTAAAAAATTTTATTTACTTTTTATTAGAAAGTCATATATACAGAGCAAAAGATCTTCCATCTGTTGTTTCACTCCCCAAATGGCTGCAATGGCCTGAAGCTGTGCCAATCTGAAGCCAGGAGCCAGGAGCTTCTTCCAGGTCTTGCACATGGGTACAGGATCGCCATGGTTTGAGCCATCCTCTACTACATTCCCAAGTCACAAGCAGGGAACTCAATGGGAAGCAGGTTAGAACTGGTGTCCATGTTTGATCTGGGAGCATGCACAGTGAGGACTTTAGCCACTGGGCACCTGTGCTGGACCAAGGGCTTGCGAATCTGAAGGAAGCTGAGACCTAGGGGAAGCGAAGCAAATATTTAAAATGGCACCGGGTGTAAAATGGCGGGGGTTTTGAGGGTCGATTTTTTTCAGATTTGACAGTATTGATACTAAATGATGTAGACTTTGTAGATAGAGGAAATGTTTTAAAAAAATTGTTTTAGGAAAAGAAGCACACCAAACTGGTGGTTTTTCTGCCATGTAAGATGGATTTTTATTGGTAAAATGTATCAAATTCTATGGTATGAAAATACAGTAACTTTTTTTTCCTTTTTTAGGTAAGAATAAAAGCAATGCTTTTTCGTCAAAAGGTCAGCAAGAGCTTCAATGCTTAAATAAAAAAAGGTAAGATTGTTACAACATTGTAGTAGTGAGAGCAATAAATTACTCTACATTTGATCCATATTTCTAGAATTAACCCTCTCCACGAACAGATTCTTATATGTAAAAGTGGAAAATAGTGTCTTTTCAGTGAGGCTATTTAAAAGATAAAAAGCTTTATTATATGTAAAAATTATTTGGCACTTGCTGCTCATCAATCTTAACCTCAATGCTTTCCCTCTATTAGTGGTTTCTTCTGGGAGCAAATTTCCACCAATGTGTGTGTGATTATCTAGAGACATTTTGTTGTAAGTTGTCCCAACTGGGAAAGAAGGGAACTACTATGTTCAAAAGCATGGAGGCCAAAAATGTTTCCAGACAACCTAAAATATCCAGGACAGCTTCCTGCATCGCCAAATTTCACAGTGTAGAGCACCTCTCTATTTGAAAATGCTATTTTTTGTGTTAATTTGTCAAAGGAAATTTTTATCACTCACTTTAGAAACAGATAACTTCCTGAATACTGCTAGATTCAGATATGAAACTACATAAAATCATGAAAAGGTTCCCAGCACATTTCAGTAGTCACAGTAACTTTTTGGGAAGAAACTGAATTATTTTGTCAGCATACCAGAAGCTCACAGAGGTGTTAGGAGTTTTGGAGACCTGGTCTTGCATGTCTCAGATGCAAAGGCAAAGATAGCTATGAAGCTCTCAGGAAAAGAATGTCCAATCACACGAAGAACTGACACTTTGAACTGCTGCATAGCATCTCTGATACCAGGCACTAATACTCAGATATTTCCATGTAACTATTCAGATGAGGCAATGGACACCTGTTTGAGATATTACATTTTGTCTACTCAACCTCCAATGAATGGTGATTGTCTCTCTCTCACCAAGCTTCATGTGAGTGTGCCTGATGGACAGAAATTCTGTTTGCAAGGGGAATTTGGGAAGTAGATTTTAATCTAATATTCAATATAATTAGTTTCCAATTTAATATATTTTCTTTTGAAATACACAGAAGGAATTTCTGGTTTCATTGTTGTTCTGCACTATTGGGATAATGTTCTTTTCCTTTTGTTGCCACGCATAACTTCATTTGGTCCTGTCTGTATTCTTCCATTAACACTTGTGAGATCACATGGTTTTTGTTATTAAAGTTATTCCCTGTTAATTGAACTGTAAATTATTTTCTTTTTTAAAAGCTTATTTTTATTTGAAAGATAGATTTAGAGAGAGAGTGGGGGAGAGAGAGAGAGCTCTTTGATCTGCTGGTTCACTCCCCAGTGGCCAGAATGGCTGGAGATGAGCTGATCTAAATCCAGGAACCAGGAGCTTTTCTGGGTTTCTCATGTGGTTGCAGAGGCTCAAGGACTTGGACCATTCTCAACTACTTTCTCAAGACCTAATAGGATGCTGAATTGGAAGTGGAGCAGCCGGGACACAAACTGGACCTCAAATGGGGTCAGAGCTGCCCATCCATTGATTCACAGCACCAGCTCCAAACAGTTTTTAGCACTTATCTCAACTAATATACCCAGTCATCTTATTAGATATGAATAAGCCCATTATCCAGAGACAATTATGATTCATTGTATGGGACAAAATGTCGTTCCCAAGAAAAATACCTTAGTATAGGAATACCCAACACTGGCATAGCTGCGGTTTTTGCGGAAGTCATCAAGTGGGCCCAGCGTGGTAATAACCTAGTGTGGCTAAAATCTTTGCCTTGCATGCACTGGGATCCCATAGGGATACCAATTCATGTCCTGGTGGCCCAGCTTCCCATCCAATTCCCTGTTTGTGGCCTGGGTAGGCAGATGAGGATGGTTCAAGACCTTGGGATCCTGCACCTTTGTGGGAGATCCAGAAGAAGATCCTGTCTCCTGGCTTCGGATCAACTGGGCACTGACTATTGTGGTCACTTGGGGAGTGAATCAGTGGACAGAAAATCTTCCTCTGTCTCTCCTCCTCTTTGTATATCTGACTTTTCAACAACAATAAATGATAAAATGAAAAAAGTCATCAAGTAAATATGATTAGGATGTCCTTGAATCCAAGATGACACTTGTTCTAATAGGTGAGAAAAATAGAGACAGTTTTTGCACTCAGGGAGGGTAATGTGAAACACACAAAGATAGCCTGTGACCACAAGGGTGCACACCGATTCCAGCAGCACCATGGACTGCAAGCAAATACCAGAGAGCAGTAAACACAAGAAGCAGAAGGAAGCTCTTTCTAGAATGTTAAGCAAGAACATGGTTTGTTGAAACCTTGAATCAAAAGCATGTGAAACAACACATTTCTCATTTTAGGTCCCAGGTTTTTTGTTAGTTTGTTACAGCAGTCTTAGGAAATCATGCCGAATTTTTCCTCTGAGTACCAAAATTAGAAGGGTCTGTCTATACTCATGAGGATACAAAACATGCTTCTCAAACTTGCAAGGAAAAGTTGTTTCCTGCTGCAGACTGTAGACTAAATCACCAATTGTAGCTTTTAGAAAGTGAAAAGATATAAATATATGGTAGTTTTCTTAGAAATTTATAAAGTATTTGAAGACTGGAACCTTGTTTCATCTCTCAGTGCATCATCAACAACTTCCTTGAACATAAAGTCACAATATTTTTTTAATTCAATGTTAGTAGGGGTTAACTTTGTGGTGGTACCAGTTAAACTGCTTCCAGCACGTTGGCATCTCAGAAAATCTCTTGTTTTTGTCCTGCCTGTTCTACTTGTGACCTACTCCTCTGGTTAGGTGTCTGTGAAAACAGTAAAAAATGGCGAACTTATTTGGACCCCTGAACCAGTGGAAGAGACCTGGATGAAGCTTCTGGCTTCAGCCTGGTCTAGCCTTGAATTGCAACCATTTGGAGAGTAAATTGACAGGTGGAAGTTTTTCTCTCTCTACATGTGCTTGTATGTGTGGGAGTGAGTTGTATGTGTGACACAGTTGTAGACAACAAAGATAATTAAAAATGCAGAGTATTGATATACACAAGGGCAGCTACAAATAAAAGGCAGGCAGGTTAGTTTCCCATGCATGTCAGCATATTTATTTGTTTGATACACTAGGGAAAGTCGTATGAGCAGGTGAGATACAAATGTAATTATGAAGGTGACAATGTGGAAGTTCCAAGAGCTCATATGAGTTGGCTTCTAATTTCCCGATAAAGTAGGGAGTTGAAAGTTAGCCAAGAATAAGTGGGCAGGGTAGAGACATAGGACTTGAAAAATGTGGGAAAGGTTTGGAATAGTCTCTATGGGAAATGGGAAAGGTTTCTGATTAGTTTTGAGTAAAAGGATTGCCAAGCAGAATAGAGGGGCCAGCTGAGGTTGAAAATTAAATTTGTAATGGAGACAATCAGTTCAGTTATGTGATTTCTCCCTAACAGCACTTGGCAACCTAGAGCAAAAGCAGAGAAAATGGATGTCCAGGCTTGAAACTGGTAAGACAGGTAAGGCAGATGGTCAAGGGGATGATGGATGGGAAGGTACTACAAAGAGTATATTTGAAATGATGAATTGTGGGGCCTGTGTAAACAGGGAGGGTCTGCCAAGAGGGAATGATGGAGTTAGAGAATGAAGAGGGGCTGAATGACCAGAGGTTTAAATGAGGTGAAACAGCAGCTTTATTGGGAATAAGGGATTGAAAGAGGGGTAAAAGTCAACGATTGTGGTTAGACAAATTCCAGTGTTCCAGTTTCTTAGGTGTAACATTCATCATTATCCACAAAGCTCTACTAAATGGGAAATGAGCACACAGGATCCTGTTTCTAGGTCAGAGATTCTATGCTGTTTGCCCATCATTTGAAGAAAGCAGAAATAGTGGATATACTTTGAGTTAACAAACAAATGGTTTGCTAGATAAAGTTTTTGAATTAATAGAAAATTATGGGAAAGTCATTTCAAATTTCCTATCATTGTGATTTATATACTGAGAACCTTGTACTCTTGCTGGCAAAATTTTCTTCCCCTGGCTTAAATCATCTCCCAAAATACTGCTTGTTTTTTTGGTCTGCTTTTTCATAATGTGTATGAATCTTATAGAATTCAAATGTTTTTTGTAACAATGTATTTTTTTCTTTGCTAAAAGAACATGAAAAGCTACCACTTGGCCCTGATCTTTCTCAATAACCTAAGTAAGTTTTTCATGCTGACTTTGATTCTTAATGTATCTATTTTGTTTTCTAGCTTGGAGTGTTGTTATTTGTTAATGTTCTCAAATATGTGATGTTATAATTCCAAATTCTGAAAGAAAATAAAAGAGATCAATAAGTTAATACTAAAGTTCACTCGAAAGCCCTACTATGCAAAAATTAGTCAAAATTTAGAATTTGAATTACTTATCTTAATAAATAGCTTGCATTTGAAAAATAATTAGGGTGCTTGAAATTATATTTCTCCAGTCAGTAATCCCAAAATGAAATTGGAGATTCTAGATTGCATTTCTTCAGAGTAAGGAATCAGTTGCATCAGATTCTAGTCAAAGCTTATGCCTCAAATAATTGAAATATCCATACAGAAATTGGCTGCATTTGCAGAATAAGTTTATTTCCCATCAGTGGCTAATGCCAGAGATGGTCAAATTCAATCTGCATATCTCCCCTAATAATGCAACATTGGATAAAGTATAATCATTATCCAGTTGAATTGAGTTGAAACTGCTCCTTCAATGTTTTATGTATTTCTGTTCTGAAAAGTTCAGGAAGTATTTAGGATAATTTGAGAAAAACCCAAAAGAGCACAAAAAGAATTCAAATAATGGAGGACAAAAAAATATGTGGGGCAGAAATTGGGGAAAAAAAATCTATGTACTTTAGAAAAGAGAAAACTGAAGTGAGCCACATTTATAATCTATAAATAATACCTCCTGGGTAACAAAATAATGAAAGAAGGGAATTATTCATAGTCTCAGAAGACACAAGGACAAAGAGCAATGACTGGAAGCTAAAGAAAGCAAAATATAGGTTAGATATTAGGAGCACAGTATGAACAGTGACCTAGTCCTGTTAGGTCAATGTGAATAAAATCTTTTGACCTACCACATAATAATTATTTGACAGATGAAAAGATTTTCCAGAAAATATATTTTTAACTAGTTAATTTATTCACATACAATTAGATGTGCTTAAACCATTTTTACCTGAAAATTAATTAATAGTAAATTCTCACTTGCAACATAAAATAAATACACCACCAACTTACACCAATGAATATAAAAATGAAAGGGCAATTTTATAATATATAAGCAAAATTATTAGTCACATCAAAAACATGTCATATATACTTTACTACTATGGGAAATTGACAGAAAATTATTAAGCAATGCCATGTACAGTAGCAACTAGATAAGGCATCACAAAAATTATTTTATTAGTAAGAAGGTCAATGTCTGCCCAAAAGAGTTACAAAATGGAAAGGAGTAAATAGCACTGAAGTTAAAGTGTTTGACTTGGAAAAAGCTAACTTGGAATCCCTGCTTTAGCTCTTAGTGTTTCATCTTGGACATCCTCTCCTTGCATCCTGACATGATGTTTGCGAAATGAAGACACAAAAGCTAGAGGCTTGATATGACTGTTTAATTGTATAAGATAATGTTTGCCAAGTGCACATCTAGTAGCTGATAGTGTTCAATGCATTGTCATCATTGGCATGAGTGTGCTGGGAGATGGTGGTTAGTAAGGAACACACATGGTAATGTGATCAGTGACCAGAACAAACTCTTTTTTTTCCCCTCAATGCTTTCCATTTCCTCTTCCCTTGGCCATTCATTAGCATTCTGGAGGCAAATCTAATTGTTAAGTGGGAACCATCTGTTTGGCAGAAAATCTCTCTGAATGGCAAAATCCATCAGAATCTCTATCAAAATCTTTCCACTAAGTAAAGCAAAATAAACAGCAAGATTCCACTTAGGATGATGCTCTTTTGTTAACCACATTAATTTCTATAATATATGGTTTGATATATTCATTAATGATGATATGGATAATCATTGACTAATCACAATGACAAACCTAATAATATTCTGAAACAAATAGAAAAAATAACACAAGTCTACTGAGAGCATATAAACTATTTTCCTCAGGTAAAGCAGAGAAAACTAGCTGACTTGTTCTGCAAAAACCGGAGATTAACATAAAAAGCTCTCTTTAAAAGGATATCTAACTGAAATGAGTGCCTTAGGTCATGATCAATGATGCTTGCAAGACACGTGCATCATGAATGGGCACACAAGAAATACCTTGCCTGTGTTGGAGCGTGATTTGGAATTTTTGACTTCTCTACTCTTGACTTAGAGCCCTGCACATGCACCTGGAAATGCAACAGAAGATGTCCCATGTGCATTGTTACCACCCACCATGTGGGAGACCAAGATGGAGTTTCAGGATCCAGGTTTTGACCTGGCTCAGGCTGAGTGGGCTTTGGTAGACAATTGGAGAGTGATCCATCAGATGGAAGTTCTAGTTCTCAAGTCTCTGTCACTCTGCTTTTAAATCAATAAAGTAAATGTTTAAATAATAACCAACTTCCTTTATATTTTCTTAAATACAGTAGTACCACCCAATTAGCAGAATTTTAGGCCTAAAACGTTTATTAAGTAGACACACATAAAACAATGCTGACATTTGTCTAGGCTTCATTCTATGTGTCTTCTACAAATGTGTGTTTTTCAAAAATAGAAAATAGCCAATAATAAATTAAACAAGGGAAGTGACAGAAAAAATACTTGTACGTTTATGACTATGTTCTTTGAAAAATATGTTTAAATCATAAGCAAGAAGCAACTTGCTCTTCCCAATGGAAAGGGTGGACCTGATTTTAAGAAAACCAGTACTTTTTATTTAACAAATGATGTACTACATAGATTACCAGATGCATATAGCTCCTGCAACTGAATAAAATGAGAAAGGAAGCTCAGCACAAAAACTTGCATGTGAAGGTAATTCATAAACTGGGGAGCCAAGTAGCCATGAAGACTCTTAGGAGAAGATCTAAATGAAAGCAACAAAGAAACCTCAATATGTTAAATTATTGAGTAATAGGTAAAGACAAATGTTAGCAGAGACATGGAAAACCTGAAGGATGGGACTGTAGATGGGAGAAGGCAATGCCTAGAGCTTTTTGGTAGCTCTCTTTATTACATGCACGAAGAGGGTTCTTTAGATAATATTATCAAGGCAAACTCATGAAGATTTTATCAAGGCCTTCAACTGGGAGGCAACTGCATAAGATACAAAAGAAAAAAAAAAAACAAAGGAAAGCAAACAAACCAAAAACTACATAGAAATAAAAGCAAAAAATAGGAAACTCATCAATAGTATTTATCACAGTTCATACTGACACCTTCTTTTTGACATGCCACTTGTTATTCAATGCTTAATTTTGTTGTAAGTTTTGAGGTATAGCATAAAAGCTTCAGTTTTCAATCAAATGAAGTGGCAAAAAATATAGGATATGAAAACTTCTGAAACTGGAGACTTTAAAGGTATACTGGACATATTTTGGGCAACTTCCCAACTCTCAATGACACCTTCTCTCTGATATTTATGATCTTGCTCTGCCCCTCCCTTCCATCCGTGTCTCATTAAATGGAATGGGAATCTGGCAACTAAGCTATACCCACATGGGTCAATAGGATTCTGTATCTCATGAATTAGGAATTGGGTTCCAGAGACAAGGACAGTGTTCACTTGCAAAAGAACCTTGCGCATCTGACTTAAGGAACTTTTCAAAAGTTGTAAAAATATTCTTGTAGCTATAGGTATGTTTCAAAGACTGTGATAATTATTAGGATAGGTATACTCAAATTTTCATTAATTTGGTTTAGTTGGAATTACTATGTCTGCCAACTTGCTCAACTATTCAAAGTTAGGAGATGTAGACTGAAAGCTTTGGTAAGGAAAGGAGTACTGGCTTGCCTCTTTTCCTGGCTCACACCATGATAATGTTCTTCCAAATACACCAGCACACTTCCGATGAGTTAGGCCATGTACATGTTTTTTTTTTTTCTCTTAAATCAGCCTGGTTTGATTTCTATCATTTCCAACCATGTGAGATTTGAGTAATAAGTATAGTATAAACTTCAAGTACCCCCCAACACCCTATTTTATTACATGTCCTCAACACCACTAACTTCAGCCTTGAAGTCTAAAAATGCTCTGCAAATTGGATTGTTCACTTTTTTTCCATCACGCTGGCGGTAGCGATTATATTGTGGAGGTCTAAAGAAAAAGAGTCTTCTAAGTTTTGATTTGCTTGGTTTTATAATATTTTTCTCAGTACTTAATAGTTTATTTTTATAACTTCTTTGTATCTAGAATTCTCCTTTGTTTCATATTAGATTGCTTTTACACACATTCTAAATTTTTCTCTTCTTAATATGTTGTGCATTTTAGGAAAATTCTGTGATTAATAGCATGCCACTCAGCACATAGCAATGACTCTAATTCTTGAGGCTTACAAAGTTAGAATAGAACCACTCCATGCAAAACAGAAATCTTAAATAAATCTTTGAAGAAGTGAATTCATGTATTGAGTGAATATTGCAGCTATCATGCCTAGTTTAGTTCTCTGCAAGATGCTTACAACATCTTTGTTGAATTGAATCAAATGAAAACATATAATATATTAAAAAACGCTTTTCAAGCCCTTTTTAAAAATTAGTACATATAGAGATTGTGTTTATCTGTTTTCATTTGCAGCAATTGTGTGATTTGACTAATTCAGATTTCTTTTTATCAATGAATCTTTATGTCATCTTCTAACATACAAATAGCAGACTAAATTTATAACTATACATACAGCTTTTACCATTGTAGTTTTGTTCATTTCAATTACGTTCTGATAAATTTAGGGAACATTTAATCAATTGAAATTAGACGCTGCCCCTTAGTGACAGAGGGTAGGAATTAAAGTGTGATTTGCAGACACATTTTAAAAGTGAAATTCTACTTAATTTACATTTCCTCACTTTATCTTTCCTATTCGTTTTCTTGTGTCCTTTCATTCATCTAAATACCACTACTTTAGTAGTACTCATTAGCATTTAACATAAAAACCAAGTGTAAGAGCTGGCCTGGTATTGTGACCAGGTTAAGCCATGGTCTGTGATTCCACAACCAGTATTAGAGCATTGGCTTAGTTCTTGGCTGCTTTGCTCCCAATGCAGTTGATTGCTAATGGAAAGGCAGCAGAAGATGGCAGTTCTGGGCTCCATGCTTCAGCCTGGCTCACACCCAAGCATTACAGCAATTTGAACAGTGAACCAGAATGGAAGAATTCTTTCTCTCCTTCTTCCTCTTTGCAACTTAAAACATATGAATACAAAGGTTATTTAATACTTTTTTTAAAATAACCATATCTTACGTTCCAGTATCTGTTCACTCAATTTTGAAATTATGTATGTTTAGAGCATTGGGGACTTTTCTTGTCCCCTTTTTGTCAGGGTTGACTTGGAGTAGTTCAATTGCATGAGACTTTTTCCTTTCATTCATGTTACAATTTCTTAGGTTCGGGAATTTCCCAGACACACTGTTTTCCCTCATGTTGTAACAGTAGTTTAGTCCCTTAAAGCAATCACAAGTCCATCATTCTTCTACTTAAGTATTTCTTGACACTGAAGTGTAGAAAATGGTAGAAAATCCAATTCTAATGTCAAAATATATTTAACAGTTTCATTGTGATTCCATCTTTTATTCAGAAATAGAGATGCATGCTTTGATGTATTTCTATTTCATGGCTTACTTGCCTCCATTATACAGATCCTCCAGATAAATATATGCATATACATGTAATATATAATATATAATTTATATAACATATATCTTGTATTTTACATGAAAGTTACCTTATATCAGACAGAATATATGATATCTGGCTTTTTGGGATTGGCTCATTTCACTGAGCATAATGGTCTCTACTTGAGATCTTTTCATCACAAATGATTTATTTTCATTATTTTAATGGCTGTGTAGTATTCCATACAGAAATATAGCACTGTTTCTTCAATCACTCTTGCTTGGATGGCATCTGGGTTGGTTCCATGCCTTTGCTATAGTAGAATGTGCTGCTGCAAATATAGGGTTACAGATCCCCATTCTCTTAGGTAGATTTCATTTCCTTTGAACATATTCCCAGTGGAGGAATAGCAATTGGCATATTATATGACAGATCAATTTTTAATTCTCTTAGCACTTTCCATACTGACTTCCACAATTGTTGTGCTAGCCTATAATCCCACCAACAATGAAGTAGGGTACCTTTATCCCCACATCCATGTCAGCAGGTGCTGTTAAGAGTTCTTTTAATGGAGGAACTGTGAATTACCCTTAGAAAGAGATCCAATGAAGTCTCTTTATTATCTTTGATCAGAGAAATAGGCACAGGCTCTAATTTATTGCAGTTTGATGCAAGCTATAACTCATTTCATCCGAAGAATTCCCTACAGAAATTAATAGAGAAACAACTATAATTCAAGTAACTTTATGGAGAACTGGTTTTTTAAAGATTTATTTATTTTTTATTGGAAAGTCAGATATACAGAGACAGAGAGGAAGATCTTCTGTCCGTTGATTCACCCTCTAAGTGTCTGCAACAGCTGGAGCTGAGCAAATCTGAAGCCAAGATCCAGGAGCCTCCTCCAGGCATCCCATGTGGGTTCAGGGTCTCAAGTCCTTGGACTGTCCTTGACTGCTTTCCCAGACCACAAGCAGAGAGCTGGAAGGTAATCGGGGCCACCAAGATTAGAACTGGCACCCATATGGGACCTGGCATGTGCAAGGTGAGGACTTTAGCCACTAGACTACTGTGCTGGGTCCTGCGGAGCTGATACTGATGTGTGAATGAGATAGTCAACAAAACAGCAAAATTTCTGCTTTTATCAATGATTCCATCATCTCTCATTCCACAATTTTACTCCTTTCTTTTGATGTGAGGACATATTTACTTTCTTCAAAATCAAAATGAAAAAGTCCTGTATGACATTTCTACTGGTAGGCAGACATCTTGAGGGGATCCTATGTGAAACCATGGTGCTCTAACAATTACCAACACACAGCACACTTCCTGTCACACAAAGGCACTTACCCTACAACTGTGTGTGTTTTACATAAATGAACAACAGACGCATTACAACAATTCTCTGGGCTTTGTAACAGCAATGCATCCAAAATACATGGGTGTTTTCACAAATTTACCTGGACAGGATTCTGAGCAAATTTATGAACAAATTTTAAAACTAGAAAAACAAGCAGGAGATCTGGGATTCAGTAAGCAAATGCTCTGCTAACTCTCTTGCAGATTTATTAGACACCAAACTGAAATGAATTACACCTTGCATTAAGAATTTACTCTATTAGTCTAGCAACACAAAACTTATATTTTAAATACTTGGAAATAACACTATCAGTGTGACATATTTATTCATCTGGTCCCTACTGTAAGAAGTATTAGAAATTTGCAAATATTTTGCTAAGAAAAACATTTAGATAAGGGCTGTGACAGATTCACTATAAGAATAATGTCACAGACTCAGGGTCATATAGCGTTTTCAAGGGGATTTTTGAAACTTGATTTCTGAAGTGGAAGGTGAAAGTGCCTAATCTAGTCTGCTACCTGAGCTGTTCCATAGAGTGGAGGATTCAAATCCAATTTGTGATAAACTCTGCAGCAGCAAGTGTCCGAATGGAAGACGAGAGAATACTGTATTTATACTACTTAGTCTTCACTATTTTCAAAACATAAAAATTATTTTGCTAGTGATATGGTTTCATATAGCATGTATATATGCAAAATGTATCTTATACATTTCATATTATGTGTACATGAAAGAATGTGCTATGTGTTTTCTGTTGTATGCCACATGATTGGGTTTATGTTGAAATATGATGCAAGTTCTAAGACTTGCTTGTGACTTTATAATAAGCATTTTGCTTAATTAATTTTGGTGGCCATGTTTATTACAGATAGATTTATTACTACATAATGTGACATTAGATAGTGAATTTATAGGAGAATTTGCATGTCAACCTCAAGAAGATATAAAAAAAAGCCATAAAATTAAAAACCTATGAATTTAATTACTTGTAATTCATTCAGAAATTGAACCAAAAGAATGAAAGCTGCTCATTGGTCCCAATTGTTAGGCTGTCAAAAATACAAAATATAAGATACAGAGTAGTTTTTACTATTTAGGATAAAAACAGTGCAGATTAGAAGTATATTATCATATACCTACATAATACATTTTGGAAAGTATTGTATGAATGTTTAAGGTCATAGGGGGCAAAATTACCATATATTCATGCATTTTATGTTTGCACTTGTAGATAGATATAAGTATTGATTGTCATCCAGAGCAACATCTTGAAAGACAGGTAACTGATTTCCCAAAAGGTAGGGCTTCAGAAAATATTTCCTTTAACTCTTATCAATGGAGTCTATTTTGACAAAACTGTTCTATCTTATTTGAGTCAGAGTTCTTTTTTTGTGGTTAAACTACCAGCTTTCATCCAACATACAGATGTAATTCATAGCTCTCAACCATTGAATTTTAATGAGCAAAGATTTCAGAATTAAATGATATAGTGATATAAAGATCACATACTGTTTATAGTCTCACTGGTTTTAGCATTTTAACAGACAGTAGCAAGAATATTAAAAAGTCTATTGATGGATGAAATAAATATTATGAACCAGTAATACCTGTGAATTAAAAGCTGCGAGTTTCCTAAGAAATTTTTAATACACATGCATGTTAAAGACAAAACCATAAATGCTAAATTTTATATGATTTAGTCATATAAATTTGATATAAAGGCACATAAAATGTGGATGTTTGTGACTACTCAACAAAATGCAAGTTCCTACCTATATCTGTGTTAAGATTCTGTCCTGAAGATTGGTAATTAATAAACAAGTTGTGTTAATTCTTATTAAAGTAATGCCTTCTCTGAAGACTACAAAAATATTACTGAAGAAGTGGTTCTTGAAATGTTCGTATAAGGTGCTAATGATCTTGTGTATGATACTTTGGTTAGACTGGAGGATTCATAATAGTCAATTGAATGAATAATAGACTGCATCACATTTTTACCATAAAGATTGTACAGAGAAGAAAGTCTAGGCTAAAGCCTGAATATAATTGCATTGCACCTGCACAAAGATGCTAAAAATGCACAATCTGAAACTTAGTGGGTATGTAAACACAAGGAAAATGAGAAGTGAAACAAAAAAATACAGGTTTTAGGACTGGCAATTAAGATATGAAGAAAAGAAGTGACTTTTACATCATTTATGAGAAACAGGGACAGTAAAAAAAAGTAATGATAAATGGTAACTTGCATTAAATCTTTATGGAGGCCCTTTGTGTTATAAGATTAAATGACTGAATGCTGGGGTCTGTGCAGTAGGTGTGGATGGCACGAAGGTGTGAAGAGAACAGCTCCCCTGCTTGGCAGGGCCCAGGGGAGCTTCCAGCTGTTTGGCAGGGCCCGGGGGATGTCTCTCTGCCCACCTTGACACAGTTTCACCTCCGTTCACATGGACACTCAAGCACCCCACTAAGAATTCTGTAATCTATTGAGGCATTGTTGTTTGCCCCTGTGAGATGGTTTTGCAACTGACGTGAGCTTGAGAGTTAATGTCACTGATAATGTCTTGGTGAGTGGGCCTTTGACAATTTACACACAGGAGCACAATTAAGCCCACACCATTTCTGGACACCTTATTGGGTACTTAACTATTACCTCAGAATCTGGCCCAGACATGTAGCCCACCTTCTGGGAAAGGGCTTGTTAAATATCCTAAATGTTAATGTAAGTGATGGGAATAAGAGCTGAAACTGCTATGGCAATAAATATAGTTACTGTGATCTCAAAGGTTAGCCTGTGTTTGCAATTTCTTTGGCGCACAGAAAATGTAACTGTTCTAGCCACTTTTATAATTTTTAGCTAGAGGAGTTAAGGATGCATTTATTAAAGAAATATGCTTTTAATTATTGATTGTTTATGGGGTTGTAGAGCCTATAGTTGTAGGGAGAATTTTACATTTGAAACTTTTGTCTGGGATTTTTATGTTTTTTCCTTGTGACGTATTTTTCTTATTAAATGATGGGTAAATTATAGAAATAGAAATGTGGTAGGAATGTATTACTGATTTGCAGTAATTGCATGTACCTTGGCCTTGGAGCCCTGGCTGTCTCTCTGTGGCTACTACTGAAGAATGAATAATGGCTTGCTTTGAAGAATATGAATACAGTATTTTTGCAGAATTATCTTTAGGGGCACCTGCTTAGCCCTGAAGTACAGACAGAATGGCCAAATATCTGTGCATGTCCCTTTAGTCTTGAAGTAAAAATAGAAGAATTAGTTGTTTGTGTAGAAGCTTGTGATGTGTCTGAGTAAATAAAAAAGGATAGCTTCTTGAGCTGTTGTGAGAGGGCACTAAGAGACAGTGTCCGTGTCTTTTCTTTTTGCCAACTCCACACACCCTTTTTGAGCTCCCAACTCGGCTGCAGCTGGACTCTGGCAACTGGGGGCCATCACCGTGGCATCATATGTTAAGAATCTGCCAGTAGCATCAGCAGCCTATATGCGTCCCAGTTGCAACACCGGTTACTGCATGTCTGATCCAGCTCACTGCTTTGGGCCTGGGAAAGCAGCAGATGATGGCTCAAGTCCTTGGGCCCCTGCTCCCACATGGAATAACTAGAAAAGTCTCTTGGCTCCTGGTTTTTGATTACCCATGCTCCAGCCATTGGGGCCATTTCAGGAGTGAACCAGCAGATGGAAGACCCAGAATGAAGCTGGGAACGAGGCTGCAACTGGGTCACACTAGAAGGAGACAGATACCAAAATACTTGCTGCCATCCTCAACAGCCCCGTAACTGTTTCCATCCCCATCCCCATTCTCAAATTTGAAATGATTGCTTATAAGTATTGCTATTTATGCTAAATCATCTATTAACTCTATAGCATCATTTCTTCAACTATATCGACTGAATTTTACAATGTAAATAATGCTGATAATAATATTCTATAAAAATACTTAGTGTTTTCAACATGTCCGTTACTGTGTGAAATACTTATTTTACAGTATCTCATTCTATTCTTACAAAGTCATGAATAGTTATATTCTCCATTTTACAGAAGTGAGTTAGGATTAAAAGTACAACTGAGTAAGAGTTGTGATATAGCATTGATGTCTATCAGGAGAATTTTTATATCTGTTTTGGTCATTTTTCCATGACCAAGGGAACTTCTTAGTCAACATATGATGGAAGTAAACCACAACAAAATGAATAACTACAGTGAGATAAATAACTAATTATGATTGATCTGATTAGACTTTTCTCCTTTAATTGGATGATTTTGTTATCCAGGTCAAAATAAGAGATTTGATATGGTAAATAAACACAGTTCTCTATTACTGTAGTGAATATTTGTTATAATTCACTAAGAGTCATAGAAAAACAATTATTTGAACTGATCATTCAATAAAAAGAAACCCCAATCATCAAAAAGGTCTTTTAAAAATGATTCATTTTATTTTTATTGGAAAAACAGATTTTCAGAGAGAGACAGAGAGAGTTTCCTTCTGCTGGATCACAACCACCCTTGCTGAGCTGATCTGAAGTCAAGGGCCAGGAGTTTCTTACAGGTCTCCAGCTTGATTGCAGGATCCCAAGGATTTGGACCATCCTCCACTGCTTTCTCAGGCTAATGGCAGGGAGCTGGAAGGGAAGTAGAGCTGCTGGTAAAAGAACTACCAGCTATGTGGTGTCCTACTCCTAGTAAGGCAAGGCTTTAGCGACTAAGCCAGGGTCAAAAAGGTTTAATGAATTAATTTTTTTAATGTATTTAAGAAGACAAAAAAAATCCAGATTTTCACATATTCATATCCAGAGTAAAAATAGTATTACATATTTTTATTTCATTGCATAGACTTTCAAAGATGCAAAATAGAATTTGAAAATTTAGTCTCCACTGAAACTGATCTTTAAAATATCTGTGATTTTGGTAGGATAAAACTATTAAATATACCTGTTGCCATGCTCTTCTTATTCTGAGACAATCTTTTAAATTCTAATAGCTATTTCAAATTTAAAAGATAGTATATCATTATTTAAAAGGAGGCAAGATATAAAATCCATGAACAAAAACTGGAAAGGAAAGTGAGACAAGAGAGGATAATTGTAATTAAAAAAGAAGGTACAACACAATAACCATTACATGTTGTCAAACAAAGCAAGCATATATTTTTAAAAATACAGAAAAAAATCATAGATCAGGTCTATATATATCTTCATACATGCCAATGTACCATAAATGTCTCTAAAATTTTGAATCATTAGTTCATGGAAAGCTATGCAAGGATTTCAAGATTTTCTTGCCAAAATGAACACCATTTAATTCCATTTATAAAAGCATTAAAAAATAAACTACTATATTTGCATGTACATGAATAATAATATGCATATATTTCAATATTACAGTGTTGAAAAGAAATTTGTGCATAAACAATCTTAAAACCAGGAGAAAAGAATATTTGATTGAGGATCAGATCCAGAATCATTCTACTTCATCTTATATTCATATGTGGTAATATCCTTATAAAATCTATGTATTTGATTATGAGATGTTATAAAATTTAATGATTAGCCTAAATTGATCAAATGGTTGAATATCATTGTGATGTCAGGAAATCATGTTTGTTTGGAAGAATACAAACTATCACAATTTGTGAAAAAGTATAGGTTTATGTTTATGCTTTCTTTGTGTGTAAATTAATCTCTGAAATATTTCTATGTATCACAGTAGGAAATGTGCATTTTTCTACTTAGCAGATTCACTTAATACATGGTTCTTTCTAGACTGCCTTGACAATGGGAAGATCAGAAATAGAAAACATTCCCATTTACTCAAGCTTTGGCTTTTACTCGATTTGGGAATAAGAACAGAAATCCTTTTGTTTGCTGTTCCATGTCTTTAAATAGTCTAGTGGGAGAAAATCATCAAAGTGTATTCTGTAAATGTGGAATTAACAAGGCAAAACTAAAGACACTTAGGTTTGCATCATAAATTGTGGCTAGTGAGTAAATTGTCTAGAGAAAGGTCTAATCTCTTTACTGGTTTTCTAATAACATAACCTTTTTCATTTCCCAAATGGAAAATATTGGCTTAGTTTTATAAACATATCTGCTGCCAATCAAATCAAAGTGTTAGCTTATTTCACTTAAAAAAAAGATGAATATTTTGGCAGAGTATTTCCAACCATGTAAGCATTTAGCATACCGTAAGAATGACATTTCAATTTAAAATAAATTGAATATTTATGTCAACTTATCTATGCAGACATCTACTTTTCTATGTGTAAATAAGGTGATTATTGAAAATTATACTGCTCTGGAGATACGAAAATTGGCTTTTGGAAAAAAGAACATTTATAAAGTGAATTTTCTTTGTAAGATGTCACTTCTTACAAAGTATCAAAACCATAATCTTTGTGTTGAAATAAGAGTAGGTAAAAGCATGGCATTGAGACTTGTTCAATTTTTATATTTATGCGAGGTCATTAATTTGCCTTGCATGAAATTAACTTATTTGATGATTACAAGTATTTGAAGTGAACCAGTGAACCAAACATATTCTTTTTTCTCTTTTTCCTCTCCTCCTGTTTCTACTCTCTTTCTCTCCCCTCTCCTCTGCCCCCTGCTGTTTCCATCACTCCAACTTTCAAATAAACTTTTTCTTCACTTTTAGCTTCTATTCAGATTTATAATCAATGATATAGTGAGGTTACCTATTCTTTGACAAGAGACTTTACATATTGCATGTGAAGTAGTTATTGATAAGTGATAAAAAGAGCCTTCCTATTCTTATTTGCATGGAAGCTTAATACGAAAAAGTGATTTTTTTACCATACACCTATATATTTTTCATTTACATAAACCAATTCACATAAACTGAATAGGATAGTTCCATCCTATTGAAACCATAATAAAATTTAAGCAAATTGAAATATTAACAGTGATTTCAACAGGTTTATTCCTTTATATTTCAAGACTTAGAGAAAAGGGCCCTTAATACATTCTATAAGTGAAGTGATATGATTTGTGATGTGAAAAATTAAAATAATTTTAAGTAATATTTGGCCTAAAGATGCTTGAATTGAATCTAGTTTTATTTCAGTGGTTTTATTTGAATTCCTATGATGCCTGTGTGCTAAGAATTGGCTAGATTTTTCTCCTTAGAAATGTTGTTTTATCTGATAATTCACTCACCTTAATTCAGGAAAATTATTAATAATCATCCTTATTAACTATCCTACATTTTTTCCTGTATGTCTTGAAATGAGGATGACTTCTCTTTGTAAAAACAGCAAAATATTTGAATATTTGTTTCTTCCTAAAATAAAATACGGAAGATCACTCCTGTTCCGCCACATGCCCATTATATATAACTGACTCCAGCACAATACTCCGCAGAAACATATACATTTGTTCTTAAATTTTCCACTCAAAGCACATTTCAATATGTTTCTCTTAGTCACAGAGGTAAAATATTTTTTACTAGTATTTAAAAACTACATATATACAGGACACAATACACTGTTTAAATTATTAATGTACTGATCAAATAAAAATAGCTGCATTTCCCTCTTCACCTTTTTTGTGTATTTGAAGGCTTCAGTCAAGCTTTAATCTAGTTGTTCATGAAATAAATGGCCAGTTATTATGAACTTCAGCCGCTCTACTATTCTATGAACCATTAGAACTTACTCTTTTTGTTTCTTGGTGTTAGTTTACAAGCTTCCTTTTCCCTTGCTCTTCCTGTCACTCCAAATCTCCAGCAATCATAATCACACATATACACAGAGTCCTGTTTTTAATTTCACATAGGAGACACAATATGTGCCATTTGGCTTTATCTGTCTGGTTTATTTTACTTCATGTAATATTTCCCAGTCTCATCCATCTTGCTAGAAATAACATATTTTCACTCTTGGCATGTACCTGTATTGCAATTTCTGTATTCATTTAACATCTGTGGATACCCCGATTGATTCTGCCTGGAAATACTGGGGATGCTGTCACAGTGCATATGAAAGTTTAGTAATTCTTTGATATGCTGACTTAAATGGCTTTGGACACAGACCCCAAATTGGGATGACCAGATAATACACAGGATTTATTTTTACTGTTTTGAGGAAGCAGTTTACTTTTGCAAAATGATTTTACTACTTTAGATTTTATTATTTGAATTCCCACAAGTAATGTGTGCAAATTCTCATCCAGCCTTTGTTACTTTTTGTCTTTTTAATGATAAGTATTTGAACTGGAATCAGAGGGTATCACATCATGGTTTTGGTTGGACTTCCTTGACATAATGATTTTGAGCATATTTCACATCTTTTTGTTGACAGTTTTTACATTTTTTGGAGAAAGGTCTATTAAGGTTCTTTGTTTATTTTGAAATCAGTGTACTATTTTTTGCTGTTTTTTGATTTGTTTGTATTGTCTGTGTATTAATTCTTTTCATGATGTATAGTTTGCAAGTATTTTCTTCTGTTTGGTTTATTGCCTCTATTGCTTCCTTACCACAAATTGTTTCATTTGTTGTAGCAAAGATTCTTGGTTTTGTGTAATCCCATTTTCATGTGCTGCTTGTGATTTGGGGGTTTATTCAAAATACCATTGTGTATACAAATGTCATAAAATTACTTTGAAAAGTTTTCTAGTAATTTCATACTTTCTGACATTTAAGTCTGTGATTCATTTCGAGCTGAATTTTGTGTATAGAGAGATATAGGGTTCACGTTTTCTTATGACTAAGAATATCCAGTTCCCCCAGCACTACTTCTTAAAGAACATTTTTTTCCCCTTCAGCATATGCTTTTGGTGACTTTGAGATAAATGAGTTGGCAACCTACTCTGCAGATTTATGTCTGGTTTCCCTAATCCTTTCTCTGAACCCATTTATCTGGTTTTATGCCAATACTATACTTTTTCGTTGCCATATCTATGCAGCATATCTTGAAACCACATGTTGCACTTTTCTTTAAGTTTTGTGACTAATCCTGGGCTTTTTATTTTTAAATGATTTTTAGCATTGTTATTTCTAGTTTGGTTAACTTTGTCAATGGCATTTTGATGAGTATTGCATTACATCTAAATCATTTCATGATAGTATATAGTATGGATATTTAGAAAAATAATGCTTTCAATCAATGAATATGGTAGTTTTTACATTATTTGTATGCTTGCTTCAGTTTCTGTCACCAATGTTTTATAATATTTGTTTTAAAGTAACTTCAATTCCTCAAAGGAATTTGTATTCAACATCTTTTTTCTTTCTGTGGCTACTGAGGAAAAGATTGCTTTGTGACTTCTTTTTAAGAACTTCCTTATTGGTGTACAAAAATGCTACTGGTTTTTGTGTGTTGACTTTGGATTGTGCAACTTTACTGAATTCTTTGTCACTTTCAAGAGTCTTTGCATAATATTTTGGTATCTATGTATAGGAAGGTACTTTACAAAGATTTTGAAAATAAATTAATAATATTTGCTTTCATTTGAAAACCTTGGAATCCATTCCTAAGTCTTTCTGATTTCACTGATTTTCTGAAAACACTTGGTATAGTCATACCATCTTCTATTAATTTGATTTGACTACCTCCTCATTATGCAACTTTTCTTTCCCTTTCCTAACTGGCTGGTTGTGACTTCTAGTCAAATACTAAATAAGAATGGTGAAAATGGCCATCTTATTCAACTCTGCTTGTTAGAGGAACTGAACTTTTCATATTCAACCTGACACAAGCTGTGGCTTTGTTGAAAATATACGTTATTGTGTTGGAGTATGCCCTTCTGTAACTGATTAGTTTACAGTCATTTTATCACAAATGTGTTGATTCTTATTGAAGACTGTTTTTGTTTCCATGGAAATGCTCATATTATTTTTATCTTTCATTTTGTTGGTGTGATATAAGTCATGTTTATTTGCCTATATAAAGCATTCTTTATCCTGATATAAATACTATTTGATTGTGGATGAGTTTTCTTTTTCATGTGCTATTGGAATCAAGTTGTTAGTATTTACTTGAGAATGTTGGCATCTTTCCCATTTTTGTTTTGTCCTTGTCAGGTTTTGGTTTAAGACTGTTCTTGCCTAATGAGCTTGCATGGGTTCTCTGCGTTTTAATTATATTGACTAGCTTATATTGACTAGCTTGATAAGAATATGTGTTAGTACTTCCTTGAAATTTTGGTTGAATTGAGCAATGAAGCCACCTGATCCCTGGGCTTTCTTTTATTGATTAATTTCTTTTTTTAATCCGTTATCATCTTTTTTTATCTGCTCAGGTTTTCTATGTCTTCATGATCTGTGTTTATTACTGTTTCAAATATGTCCAGAAATTTTTGCATTTCTTCTATGTTTGTCAATATTTTTAATCTATGGATGTCCATAATAGTCTATAATAATCCTCTGTAATTCTGTATTATCAGATATAATGTCTAATTTTTTAAATCTGTGACTTCATTTGCTTTTTATTCTTTCCTTTTTTTCTTATTCCAGCTAAAAATATGTCAGAGTTGATTAACCTTTCTGAAAATCAGTTCTTTATTATTTTGCACGTACAACATTTTTATCTTCTTTTATTTGTTTCTGCCATCATTATTCTTTACCTCTACTATTTTTGAGCTGCAATTCTTTCTGTTTTTCTATGTGCTTGATTTACATCATTAAGGAGTTTATTTGAATCATTTGCCTTTTGATGTAGGCACTTATTATAAACTCTTTTCACTATATAGCTTTTTCTGATTCCTACAAATTTTTGTTCTCATTTTCATTGTTCTATAATTTCTTACAATTCACCTGATCCACCAAGGATCTGTTTGTTCATTCAATATTTGCTGTTCAGTTTCCATGTATTTGTATGATTTGTAAAATGTTTGAAATATTTTGTTGTTGTTTTGGTTGGACAGGATGTACTGGCTAACTTGCTAACATTTTTAGTTTCCATAAAAAAGGGTGCTTCCGTATTATACGCATACTTATTTATAATCACTGTATAAATTTCTGACTTGCTCCCTTTGTCAATGCATATGAATGTGCCTTGCTTATTATTACAGTTTCAATCTGTAAGTCTATTGTGTCAAAAATATATCTCCTTCTGGCCCATTTTGATTTTTATTTCTGTAGCATTTCTTACGCCACCGTGCAACTCACACTCTTATTATTAGTGAAGTGTTTTTTGTAGGTATCATAGTGGCAGATCTATTTTAAAAAGTCCTTTCAGCTTGTCAGTGTCTTGCATTTAGGGAACTGAACTTACTCAAAGTTACCTTTGAAAGGTAAATTATTCCTATTACTTCAATTTTCTTCTGTTTGTTTTGACTAGCCCGTGTTCTTTTCTTCTTATGTTGTTCATTTTCATGTTTACTTCCTTTATTTTTCTTTTCATTATTAATCATGCTTAATTCTTTTACACTTCCCTTTTATCTTATTTTCTAGAGGGTAAAGTTTTAGGTTTTCTTTGTGGTGGCTACCTTTATTTTGTTTCTGAATCTAAGTTACCTTTAAGCATCTTTTGAAAGGTCAGTCTTGTACTCATTAATTAGGTCCATTTCTGCTTATTTTGGAAAGTTTTATTTCCTTTCAAAATATAAAGGACACTTTTTCTTGGTAAAGTATTCTTGGTGGCAGTTGAGATGGGATGTATCACTTTATTCCCTCCTGACACAAAACTTCTGGTGAGGTATCTGGTCTTAGTCTATTAGTGTTTCCCATTAAATATGACATAATTCTTACTTGTAGTTTGAAAAATTCTCTTTGAATTGTACTTTTTGATATCACATTATTCTGAGTTGTGTCCATAGAGAATCCCTTAGCACCTTCAAGCTCCTATAACACAATACCCAGAACAGAGTATCTTACAAATGAGGGGAATCTGTTTCTTCCAGTTCTGGAGACTGGAAAGTTCAAGACCACTGTGCTAGTAGCTTCATTTGTCTGTTCAGAGTTACATTCTCCCAAAGGAAGGAATATCATATCCTCTCATAGAAGAAAGTAGAAGGCAAACCCTCAAGTACTACATGAAGCTTCCTGCATCAGTGCCTAAGCCATGTTCAGGAAGGAGGTGCCTTCGTAGCTTCATTACCTCCTAAAGGTTTCAACTCCATGTATTGCCGTAGTGATCACTCATTTCTATGCCTTAGTTTTGTAAAAGACACACACAAATCAGAGCATATAGTTAATAACATTTTTTATTTTTAGATTTTTAGGTTTGCTATTATTATTATTATCATTTTATAATACACTTCCATAGACACTGGAATTTCCTTCATCTCTTCCCCAATTCCCTCTCCTTCACTGAGTTCCACTGTATCATTACTATAGTATAGTTCTTCATAATCAGTCATTTGTCCATTATTGTGGGCATGGACAAGGGCAAGAGTCCAGCATCCTATTGTCAAGATATAGTAAACAGTGTCATTGGTAGCCCATATTTAATCTGGAAGTAGAGATGCATACCACATTGTATCTTCACATCTGATTATGCTAGTTTCCATTACACATCCCCTTAAGTGAAAACCCACAATACAAAATCAACAACAGGAAAAAACTATAAATTTACAACACTGTGAAGTTAAATTACATGCTACTGAGTGACTAATGTGTCACTGGAAAATGTAAAAGAAAATCAAGAACATTCTTGAAGAAAATGATGCTACTGTATGATCTATTATTCAATGAAAAACTTAATCATAAGAAGTGATTTGAAGAGATGAAACTTACAAAAAAAATCAAAATTCATGAGATATATATTCCACTGATCTTTGTTGGTGAAATGTGCCTTCTGTAGGCAACAAATAGATATGTTTTTTTTAAAGATTTATTTATTTATTAGAAAGTCATATACAGAGAAGAGGAGAGACAGAGAGGAAGATCTTCCATCTGATGATTCACTCCCCAAGTGAGCGCGATGGCCAGTGCTGCGCCAATCCGAAGCCAGCAGCCAGGAGCCTCTTCCAGGTCTCCACATGGGTGCAGGGTCTCAAAGCATTGGGTCGTCCTTGACTGCTTTCCCGGGCCATAAGCAGGGAGCTGGATGGGAAGTGGAGCTGCTGGGATTAGGACCGGCGCCCATATGGGATCCCGGGCATGCAAGGCAAGGACCTTAGCTGCTAGGCCACACCTCTGGGCCAGTGTTTTGTTTTTTAATCTGGTCTACTAATCTATGACCTTTGATTGATAAGCTTAAGCCATTTACATTCAGGGTTAATATGAATGTGTATTGATTTGTTTCTGTTATTTCAGCAATGGGTTATTAATTTATTTAGTCTTCTGTTGTTAGTTTCCTGGGATATCCATTGCATTTGCTTATGGTTTTTGTGGGTGCTATTCCTTTTCTCTTGACAGAGAATATCTTTAACTATCAATTGTAGGGCGGGTCTGCAAGAGACGCATTCCTTGAATTTTTCTTTACTGTGGAAGAATTTTATTTCATTTTCAAAGAAAAAGGACAGCTTTGCTGGGTATGTTATCCTGGGCTGAAAATTTTTATTTAAGACTCTGGAATATGTCACTCCATTTTCTTCTTGCTTACAGCGTTTCCTGTGAGAGGCCTCCTGTGAGTTTAATTGGCATTCTTTATATGTCAGTTGATTTTTTTCACATGCACATTTAAGGATCTTTTCCTTATGTTCAATTGAAGAGAGCTTGATAATCATGTGTCTTAGTGAAGATCGCTTTGGATCAAGCCTGTTAGGAGTTCTGTACCCCTCCTGGACCTTGTTTCGCAATCCTTTCTCCAGATTTGGGAAATTTTCCTTTATTATTTCATTAAATATATTTGTAAAACCAGTTTCTCTTTCTGCATCTTCTGGGACTCGCATAACTCTCATATTTGGCCTTTTAATGGTGTTTTTTAATTCTTGAATACTTTTTTTGGCCTGATTCTGCTCTGCTTCTACATTTTTCTTTGTTTCCCCCTGGTGACAGGAAATATCTTCTAATTTTGAAATTCTTTCTTCTGCCTCCTTCATTCTATTTTGGAGACTCTCCACTGTACTTTTAATTCACTCCACTGTATTCTTCATTTCTGATATATCAGCTTTCATTTGATTCATTTTCTTGACAAATTCATTGAATTCCTGAATGCCTGCTTTATGTGCTTCTCATTGTCGATTAGAAGTTTTATAACAAGTATTTTGAATTCTGTATCCCCTATTTTCTCAATGTATTCCTCAATTAAGTCTGAGGTTGGCAAAGGCTTTTGCTCCTCCGCAGGGAAGTCTTCAGTAATATTCATTTTACCTTTGTCTCCACTTTTCCTCTTGGTCATAGTACTTCTGGTTATCAGATGATTCTCCTCAGGGGAGGTTTCTAAGCTGTTTCACCCACAGGTCTACAGTTTGATTTTACTTATTGCAGTTTGTACATGGCTCTTTGTTTGCAATTAGTTGTGCCACTCCCTCCAGAGAGTTCCAGTTTTGGGTTCTTAGGTTAGATTTCCACCACAGTATTCATAGCCCCAGCTCCTTGCTCACCAGTCAACAGATCCAGTGATAGCAGGCTAAGGCTGACCTTTGTCTGAACAACCTTATTCACACTTCTGGTTGGAATAGGGACACAACAGGTGTCCTCTTTATTTGCAGCCACTTGTGTGACTCCCTCCAGCAGGTTCTAAATCTGGGTTTTTATATTAGATTTCCACCATGTTCTCTGTAGCTCCAGCTTCTGGCTCACCAGGCTCCACCTCCTGTGATACTGTTCTGAAGCTGCACCATTGTCTGTATAACCTTCCTTTCACTTCTGGTTCTAGTGGCTCCCAGGACTAGGGAGTCTTCAGGGGTCCTATATAGCTAGGTTGTTGGTGGTGCTGATCTTGCCGGAATCTGTTGGCCATTAGGTCTGAAAGCCACAGACCTGTTTTGATCCATACAATGCAATAGTTGGTATTATTTTCCTGTGGGACCCCTGCAAAGCACTGAGCTAAGTGAGGTCTTGCCAATTTCAGCACATATGCAGCTCACGTTTGTCCCTACAATCTTAAGTTCTTTGCCATGCTATAAGAAATGTTACCTGCTATGCCACTGCTAGAGTTCTTTTCTGCTGGCCATCAGGTCTGAGAGCTATTTGGATCTATCTTGGGTGAAACCTGTAGATGCCACATGGTTGCAGTACACTGAGCCAGAAGTGGGTTTACTCCCAGCTCAGTGCATGCACAGTCCTGCCCCATAGCCTTTGCCTCCTTAAACAAAATGGTACCTGATTCAGCTCTAGGGGTGTTCAGGGCTGTGGAATATATCCTGTTCCCACACTGCCCATCTAGTAACTGTTGCTCTGTCTCTGTTCCTGGTCAGATCACACAGACCAGCAGGACAGGCACTTCTTTGTCTGAATTCACCTCCTGAGCTCCCGGTGAAAGTCCCTTCCCACCTGGTTGCTGATGGAGTTTTGGCATCCCCTGCAGTTCAGATCATTGTTTCCTGAATGCCACTGGGGTATTAGTCACTGCAACACCACACTGTTGTGTCTGCTGCTTTCCTCTGTCTGTTAGTTTCTAGGTACCCCTCTGCTACTGCTCTGTCCTCTCCTATTTCCTGGAATTTGCTTTCTCTGCTTCACACTGGCTAATGTTTCTCCATTTCTTTAAGCATTCCCTTACCCTATTCTACCATCTTGATTATCCCAACACCATTTTTTCAATGTTCACTTCATTCAATGTTATCATCAAGATCTATTTCTTTTTTTGCTGATGTTATATGGAATACTGTGCTTTGATTTGGTTGTAAATCTAGGTTGCTCTCAATTAAAGAAAATTGTTGCCATGTTTTCAGCAACTGTTTCTGTTTGAGTCTAACTTCAATCTGCAAACTTCTATAATGCTGCAACTGCAGCTGCACTTCTCCAAATTATCATCCTTAACTGACATTTGAGTTTTTCCTCTTTTGTTCTATTCTTCAGTAGAGCCTATATGCATCCAACAAGATTTTGTAGGTACTCTTTTGAACCCCAACCTCAACCTCTTCCCACTCCTTTGGTAAATTAATTTCCTTCCATGCAACCCTATAGTTTTAATGACCACAAGGTAGCAATCTCACTTAGAGGTAAAGGCTTTTAGGGTAAGGAGACACGTGTGACACAGGGAGAGTTCCTATTGCAGAAATTAAACTACTTAAGCTCACTAAAATCTTGGCCATGCCTTCAAATGAGTGGCACAGGAATTGCTCAGCCATTTCAAACTAGTTGAGACACAAATGGAGAATGTATTTCCAGAAAGTTCTCACCCAGACAAAGAGGGAGTCAGGGAGTGCCTAAAATCCCAAGATCCTTCAGAAAATTTCAGTGTCTCTCCCTTTCTCCTTTCTAGATGACCCCCATCTCCCTCCTTGGAAATCTTTCCCCTTCCTTCATGTGCCTTGATCCAGTAGAGTAGAAAAGATGAGATGGTGCAATTATTTGTATAATACAACCCTCGTCTCCACTCCAGTCCTTCCCACTCCTGCCTACACTGGCAGATGGGAGAGATGAGGATACAGGTTGCCTCTGGTGTTACCAATACAGAGGTAGTGACAGATAACTGAGCTCATAGATGAGCTTAGTCAGAGAATGATGGTGATGAAGTGATTATAATGCACGGATTGTTATGGTAAGGAATAGCATTTCAGTGGATGTTGCTACCCAATATTAGGTGTAAATAAATGTGGTATCAGGGCACCGAGTGTAGAAAGAGGTGATAGCATGCTTTTAAGACTGCCTATGGTAGAATTAAAGCTATATTAGCTCAGTACAGTTCAAGATTAAAGACTATAGGAAAGGAAGAAGCACAAAGAGAAGAGGCATTTCATGGTCAATGTAAAAACAACATGTGGATCAAAGGGTGTGTTTATCCAAAAAAATTAGGGTATTTTGAACCAAAGTGGTAGTGTTATCTTCATTTGACAAAAGCAATGTGGGTGATAAAAATAAAACTAATGCACCTTATGAGTAGAAAATTAAGTGACAGTGTGTGAATTTTGCCCCATGGAGATTACAATTCTTCTATTAAAATATTCATTATCTTCCTTTCAACTTCACTGCTCACTTTACATTTCTACTTCACATCATCATTTCTTTTCTGGATTTTTTTTGTTGTTGTTTTTCTTGAATATTTTGTTTTATTTTCTTACATCCTGGGCAGAGTATCAAAGGAAAACATAATGGACAGTTGAATCCCATGCAGAGCATGACTTCTTTGAAGGTTTTATGTTGCTGCTTCTTTTCTCTTGCCTCAAAAGAAACAACACGAGATTTTGAATAAATATTTGGTGAACTGGACAGGGTTCACTTGTTGTTTTTCAAGAGGCTAGCTGGTGCTGAAATTATAGTCTAGTGGAAAAGGTGGCATGTGAAAAGTGGCAAAAATCCATATAAAGACCTTCCCTTTGGGCTAACATCCTTGATCAGGGCAAGAGAGCAGTGGAAACACCGGTGATGTTTTGCTAAAATTGACTGATTGTCCTGTCAGGTAAACTGGACTGACAGGTGAGGTCATGTCCTTATATGGAGACCTCAGAGCCTGTGATTCTGCAGGAAAGACACCTTCAGAATGGAAAGGAGCTGGGAAGACCCAATCTTCCAGAGTTTTTGGTAGCTACACCCATCAAATTACCAGCTCCAAGAGGATCCAGTGCTCTAACCAGATCCCTGGACTTGAATCCTGGCCACAAGGAAACTACAATTATATGCGATCTGACCTTGGAGAGTGTATGTCAGGACTGGGCCTCCTCAGTTGCTAATGTCTGCACAGTGGACAGCCTGTCCAGATGCACACTGGGCACATGACAGCCAGCACATTTAGCCCTGCAGTGATGTCAAGTGCCTCGTCGGTAGATGGAAAGCAGAATAACTTGAACAACTCTCCTGACTAAGCTGTGCAACAAGTGTCTGTGTTTATGGATACAGACTGAGGTGGGCTTGGTCACCCAATAGACACCACATAGGTGTGCCTTCCTATCAACTAGGTAAATAATATTAAAAATAAGGCAATTTCAGACATGGGACAGCAGAGGTGGGATAACAGAGGCACTTGAGAATTTGCAACGCAGAGTGCTGATGCAAGGATCTAAGAAGGTGCTGAATCTTGCTAGAGAGAAAAGCTAATGCTGACAGAAACCTTATTTGTATGTACAACTGAAAAGAAACAAAAGATGGGCTAGTGAGGGTAGCTGGTAGGTAAAAGCAATTTGGTTTTTTTTTTTATATACAGTAATGAGCTAGTTTAGAGTAATTAGGAGATAAAATAACTGGCTTTAATTTTCTACTTTGCAAAAACTTGAGTATACACACAAAGATTAGTTCAAATTGAACAAATTAATGTTGATGGTGTCATGAGCAGCCAAATTATATTTAATGAATCACAATGCTTCTTCCCAACTACAGGGATAATACAAAGTCTAACTAGAGTATATAGTGTCAAAATAAATACTTGGATAAATGCTAGAAAGACTGGATAATTAAATGAACAAATCACAGAAACTGGATTATCACTATGATAGTCCCTGTACATGGCATTATTTTTTCTAAATTACTTCCGATTGTATTTCACCTGTGCTTGCTAAAAACAAGACCTTTGAGTAGTTACAAAAACCTTTCAGGAAACGTAAGAAATAAGAATTACAAAGTTTTAAGATTAATTTGTCTTGTGAGCCTTTGGGATCTCTCAAACAATCTATCTTTAGAGTAAGACAAAGCCTTACAGGGGTTCTTTTGAGATGAACAGTTACAGGTTTCGCTTTTGACTGGTGATATCACAACATTTTTTTTTATTTGACCTTTAAAGTATCAGCTAAAACTGGATCAGAGGGTACCATAAAAAAACACAAAATGTTAGCCTAAAAAATACTTAGCTTCAGATCAAGTTTGGGTGAAAAATGTTTTGAAATAAGATTATTCTTTAAGAAATGTGCAGACATCAGCCACAGCAGGTAAAAGCTAAGACACCGTCTATCTCTCCTGCTTTTCCTCTCATACTGGAGGCACAGCAGATAATACTGATGTTGCAATTACAGACTGAAGGAAAGCTGAGCCCTCTGACACCAGGAGCTTCCCCACTGCTTTAGCTGGATTGCCTCTGCTATTTCCAAGCTAGTTTAAGCTCTCTTAAAAAAAAAAAAGATTAAATGCTAGATAGTAACTGAAATTTTAACTTCAACATAACCAGGTGCAGCAAACCAAATACACAAAATAACTCCTTACTTTGTTTTTATTATTGCTGCTCAAATTCCTCCCATGTTTCTGGCTGTCACATGACTTTAGCATTATTTGAAAATTACTGTTTTATCAACACTGTTATATTCATTTAAAACCATAGTATTCAGTTGGTACTGCACTGAGCATTAGATTCTATGTTAAAGGGGCCAAGAGAGTGAAACACAAGGCTTAAATATCATTCATCTCTAAGCATAAAGTAGAAAATAAGGAAAAATAATCAAAAGTAATTTGTTTTCATTAAATTGCTTTGTTTTTCCAGAATGAACAGTCAATGTATCATTCTTTGCTAGAAAGACATGTCATTTGACAGATTTCCATTTCCAAGGAAATAGGAATTCAGACTTTTTGTGAGTAAAGTCTGGGTATATGCCTTTAAATTGTTCTGTTCATTTTTTTTTTTTAACAAAGAAACAGCAACAAAAATGTGAAGCTGCTTATTTCTAATTACGTACGTACATCGTTTACATAGCTTGTATCTTCAGTGGTAATAGCAAGTATTTGGGGTTGACATTGTTTTAATTCCATTGATTAGCAAAATTTACGTTCCAAAAGCTTAACATAATTTATCTGAGGACTTGTTGTCCTGATAGAAGCAGGGTTTCAACCAGACAACCGGAAACCATGGATGCTAGTCCACTTGAACAATGGAAATGCAGAGACTTACAACTGAATTGTTTGTTTCCTAGGCTAAACCAAAGGCTTTTTAAAGTTTTTCTCTATGAAACAGTGATTTTTTAAAAGAAATATTTCCTTTAATTGCATGAAAGGTAAAGTGACAGAGACAAGGTGAGAAAAGGCTGAGGCTCAACACTCTGTGAAACTTTGCCAATGTCATTGACTAAATATTTATGTATTAAAAAAAAATCGAAACCAGGGAAACACCATTTATGTTCTTTTTTAAATAGACTTCTGCAATGAAATTTTGATAATAAGTAATTTCCTTAAGATAAATACTCACCAGTACTACTAAATTAGGAGCTGGCATTGTTGCTCCTAGGGTTAGAGCAACCATCTGCAACATCAGCACCCTGTATGAGTGCCTGTTCTAGTCCTGGCTACCCCACTTCCAGTTCAGTTGCTTGCTAATGTGTATATAAAAACAACCAAAGAATGTCCAAGAACAAAATATAACCACTTGGGCCCAGTTAGGTGGTTAAAGTTCTTGCCTTGAATGTGGCAGGATTCCATATGGGGGCTGGTTCTAATCCCAGCAGCCCAACTTCTAATCCAGCTCCCTGCTTGTGGCCTGGGAAAGCAATTGAGGACAGCCCAAAGTGTTAGGACCCTGCTCCAGCAAGGGAAACCCAGAAGAAGCTCCTGGTTCCTGGCTTCGGATTGGCGCAGTTCTGGCTGTTGTGGATGCTTGGGGAGTGAATCAAGACAAAAGATCTTCCTCTCTGTCTCTTTTCCTCTCTCTATATATCTGACTTTGCAATAAAAATAAGTAAATCTTTTTAAAAATATGTTAGCCACTCACGTGGGAGAATCAGGTGGAATTCTAGACTCCCAAGTTTGGATCACAGCAGAATAAATCATGTGAGCAAAGATTGACTTCCCTCTGTGTTTTCTTTGTATTTCTGCATTTAAAAAAAAAAGAATAGTCTTACAAAATTTAAAAAAAAATAAAGGACTGGAGGTACTGAGACAGAAGTATTGTCATTATTTGTTTAAGAGATCTTGTAATTCAGTGATATGAGTTAAATTTCTGGTCAGAAGAGATAGGCAGCGATGGGGGTAGAAATAAATGGGAAACATTTGCATTACTATCCAAAAATCTTTTAACTAAATTTAAAATTGTTCTAAAATATAGTTAAAATATCTACACTAGCAAAAACAAATTAAATGTCATCCCTATCAAAGTAACATTGAAATCAATCACATAAATTGTAAAAAATATTATTAAATTCTCTATGAAGCCATAAAGACTTCCAATAACCAAAGCAATATTAAAATGAAAGAACATCTTCTTAAAGATGATTAAATTTTGTATGGAAAGAAACTTAAAGACATCAGAAAAATTGCATTGGTAGGATTATATATGGATTTAGTACAGCTACAAGATACAACACCAGGATGCAAAAATAAGTAACATTTCTAGCCACTCGGTAATGAACCTGCCGAGAAAGATCAAGGAAGCAGTCTCCCTCACAATAGCTCCAAAAGAATAAAATACCTAGGAATAATCTTAGTCAAGTAAAATGGAAAGCTTCTAAAATGGAGATTACAAAACACTGATGAATTAAATTGAAAGACACAAAAATAGATTTGGAAGGATCAATAGTTTGAAAATGTCCAGACTTCACAAGACAATTTAGAGATTGAATGCAAACACCATTTAACATCAATGCCAGTCTTCCCAAAACTAGAAAAATAAATCCTAATTTCAAATAGGAACACAGAGACACTGAATGGCAAGGTGGTTTTGAAGACAAAGAATAAAAATGGAGACATTGTAATAACTGATTTCAAGAAATACTATGCAGTTACAAGTAAACCTAACAGTGCCATGCTGGTATATAAACAGTGAAACAGGCCAATGAACAGAAAAAAGACCTCAAAAATAAGTCTACAATGTAGAGCCAATTGATTGTCAACAAAGGTGCCAAAACATTACAACAAGGACAGCCCTCTTAAAATGTTGGTTGGAAAACTACAGGTAGGTGCAGAGGGTGTAAAATGCACAATATTAGTCGCCATTTAAAAAATCAGCCCAAGGCCTGGCACAATAGTGTAGTGGTTAAAGTCCTCATCTTGCACGTGCCAGGATCCCATATGATTGCTTGTTCTAATTCTGGCATCCCCACTTCCCATCCAGCTCCCTGCCTATGGCCTGGGAAAGCAGTCAAGGACGGCCCAAAGCCTTGGGACCCTGCACCCACGTGGGAGACCTGGAAGAGCTCCTGGCTCCTGGCTTTGGATTTCCGTATTACCGGCTGTTGCAGTCACTTGGGGAGTGAACCATCAGACGGATCTTCCTCTCTGTCTCTCCTCCTCTCTGTATATCTGCCTTTCCAATAAAAATAAATAAATCTTAAAAAAAAAATCAGTCCAAATGGATCAGAGGCCGAAATATGAGACCTAAATTTATAAATTATTAGAATAACACATAGTAAAATACTAATACAGGCAAGTATTTTACTGTTAGTCTCTAAAACCACAGGAAGCAGAAGCTAAACTTCACAAATGGGACCATGCCTAAACAGTATCAGTAGAATACACTGGTGAGAGAATGTGAGAGAGGAAAAACACATCTTTGTTAAAGAAATGTAAATTATTACAGGTTTATGAGTCAAAGTGTGGAAGTTCCTCAACAAAATAGCCACAAAAAGAAACAAGTTTTCCTATTGTGGTTCATATCCAAAGCAAATAAGATCAGTATTTTGAAGAGATTACCTATGCTTTAATTACAGAAATATTTCCAATAACCATCACATGGGATCAATTTAAATACCCATTCATAGGCAAATGGATAGGAAAATGTGGTTTCTATGTACTGAATGGGATATGAAGTAAAATGGTTAGATCTTCAGGACATCGTTTTATGTAAAACAGGCTGGACACAGATAAACAAATATTATGTCTCTTATGAAAAAGCTGGAAGAAAGATTGTTCTTAATGCAGAAGAGGAACTGGTAGAAGCTGGGAAAGGTGGTGTGAAGGGATATTAGAAGGAACTTTCATAATGTGTATTCAGACAGCAGGAATAAATATTTATGTGTGCTACACCGCAGTGCCATGACTGTAGTTCACAATGACTTGGCTATTTGAGCAAGAGGAGAAGACCTCAAATTCATCAAACATAAAGAATGATAAGAAAGTAGAAACAGTAATTATCATGACTCGTTCAGTATGCTTAGTATAAATGTCTCAATCTATTAGATTGCTCCTTGAAAATATACAGTTATCTCATGTCAATAAAAAAGCATAAAACGTTTGGGTAATGTAAACAAGAATTAATCCTAAAATTTTATGTGTTCTAAACTCAATCTTCTAAATTTAGATTATTTTACACTCATGTTTTTCCAATCATTGTGAAAATATTTGCCTTCACACTTATTTAAAGTAACCATTTTTCTTGTAATAATTCACAGCTGCAAAATTTGATAGAGCATTGATGGAGAATGAGCTTGTTAGTTCTGTGAATCTTGCCTGGAGATGTGTTCACAGTACAAGCATCACAGTACTTCTTATTTAATATTTTCATTTTAAATTTTATTCATAAGTGACACATAGAAAATTATGTATTTTTATTGGAAAACAGGTAATAGTTATGTATATATTATTTTATGTAATATTGAATCAGGAAAAGCATATTTATATGTACAACCAATTAGCATTTCTTTATGATGAAAACATAAAAAATTCTCTCAAATTTTAGAGAAATATACAACATATGTCATTATTTTCATATTTCTTTTCTCTAAAGGAAAATGGGGGCCTGTGGATGTCTCTGCATCCACCCGAATGCATTTCCAGCTCCCTTTGCATGGACACTGGACAGCCATTGTTGGCCTCTGTGGAATTGGCCTTTACTATGGATGTGAACTTGGAAGCTGATGTTGCTGATAACATCTTAGAAAAAGGGTCTTTTATTATTCGTGCGTCCCCCATTGACCATATGCTGATCAAGGGTGTTGAGTCCCCATTGATCAAATGTTAATCAAGGGTATAGCAGGAACCTCCTCCCCCATTGACCATATGCTAATCAAGGGTGTTCAGGACCCAGTGTAGTGGGAATCTATCCTTCCCTCTTTCTTGATCTTCAGCTCCCTCCTTCTGTGATGCCTTTCCTTCCTTAACTGATCCAAGAGAAGTTGTAGAATGAGGGTTGTAGTAGGAATGTGTTACTGATTGATACGTGCCATCTATTGAAAACTTTGTTATCATAGGATTAGGAGAACAGATATCCTGCCTCAAGGAAACATTTGACAAAAATATCCTTAGGAATGCCAGCCTGGCCAGGGGTGAAAGCTGTATGCCAGCCTTTGTGATGGCTTCTGTGTAAATAAGACGGACAGCTTTCTTGCACAGTCCATTATGAGCCTGGAATTGTAGTGGTCCATTTTATGTTCTCTACACCTATTCCATGCACCCTTCTTGAGTCCTGAACTCATTGGACTCCGGCATATTTTATTTCAAATAAGACTTACCTTTTTATTTTAAGCAAAACACAATTGGATTGTGTATATGAACCACATTTTGTTTTTCAGCTAATCAAGGAATAGAAATATTTATTTTTATTGGATCTTTCATTAGTGATATAACAAACACAAGGGTCGCAACAACATCATACAATCTGCAAATGTGGACATTTTGATTCCTTCTTTCTATTTGTCACGGTTTTCATTTCTTTCTCTTCCCAATTGCTTGTGCTCCAATATATACTGAATAAAAATGGTAAAAGAGGGCATTCTTGCCTTGTTCTACATATGAGGTGAAATTTCTATTATAATGTCTTTGACTTTGCTGTTCCAACATTTTTAGTTTCAATGGAACTTTAATTTCTAACATACGTGCTCTTTGCATATGGCTGTGATATTTGGCAATTTTTCTCTTTCTTGTTTTTTTTTAATCTTTTCCTCCTTCCAGTGTATATTTCCAAATGCCCTGTCCTTAAGCCCACTGGTTCTTGCTTGCACTTGATCAATTCTGTCACTGATATCTTCAGTAAAATATTGGCTTAGTGTACTATTTAGTTGAAACATATTTGTTTGATTTATGCTAATTACTATCATATCTTTGTCAAATTTGCTAGGATAATAAATTATGTCTCTAAAGTTTATTTCTGTTTGCTTAGTTTCCTTCAGATAGTAATTTAATGTATTCATCTCAATAATTTAAAAAGTAAATAGTTCTCCAGGAACATATTTTTTCCTTAGGTGTGATGTAGGGTTTTTGGCCCCAAATATGGCAGCAACGTCAATTCTTGTCTCACAGGAAAGAAGAAGTTTCATATGGACACAGTTTAGTTTTAAAGCAAGATTTATTAGAAAAGTTGAGAAAAGAAGCTCCCATCCTAGTGATATGAGGGGCTCTGAGATAGTAAGGACCCATGCATGGGGGGGGGGGTGTTGGGATCTTTTAAAACTTTATTTCAAAAGGGATTTTCCAGGGACAAAAGGAAATTCCTGGTCCCCCTTGTATTTGGCTTTGTGGCAAAAGACCAGACAGGTGTCAGACATTGGACATTCCCGACCTTGGACATATGAGTACTACTTCCTCCAGTCCCCTTTTCAATGATAAGGAGACTAGCCAAAGGTCCTCCCACATAATGGCTGGAGATAATGGCTGATGCTTCAGGTGGGGAATTGATATGCTGATGTCGCCCTTGCCCCTTGGAAGAGATGTGCTCTGGTGAATCCAAGACATGGTGGAGAAAATACTCTTTTATATTTGAGAGGAAAAAATGGCTCAGGGACCCAGAATGCCCTAACTGCCTACTACCCAGTCTAACTTTCACACAGGTGGTTCCCTGAGCTCTCCTGATACTTGTTGTGTATGATTAATCTGTGCCTTGAAGAACTGTGTATTTCTTTCCTAGCCGTTGTCTGGCTTTGTTTGTGGTCAATATCTAGAAATGCTTAGCACCTGCTTATTTTAAGTGAGCCTGTGGGCTCTTTCTGTACTTCAACACCCAGTTGTGGACTATGGTGAGGACGTCAGAACCTCTGCCTGTGTGCTTTCCCTGACATGATCATCTATTGAGCTCACATTTTCCAAAGTCTGCAACTGGTGTGATGTTCAGAATGAGTCAGAGAGGCATCGAGACAGAAACAGTTAGCCTTGGAATCCCTGCCTAACGCTGTGGCAATTCCCAAGGTTGATTTCTGACCATGAGTGCTGCTGTGCTAGATCGTTACCAGAGCTCACAGTTTGCCAAAACCTGTGCATTGTGAATGTGGGACTTAGGCCCATGTTGCTGTGGTCTGTCTGCTATTGAGATGGAGTCACAGTCTCTTGACACTTCACTTAGGTATAAAAGATGGTGGTTTGTGAATCTGATCAACTGGAGCTATGGAACTCCATGTGGCATTGAGGCCAAGATACTAAAGATACTGCTGAGCAGAAGCGGTGGGCATTAAGATCTACCCAGTGTTAACCTGTGTGATATTGAATGCCAAGATAATCTCTTTCATTGTGGTCAGTTCAGTGCTGGAATAAAGATGATAGAGTCATCTATTGGCTGCCCAGATGTGCACAAAGCTGCATCAATACTGAATTTTAGTCACTTACTAGATGCTACACAATGTCAGAATGGATGCCAGGCCAAATTCTTCTCATTAGGGTGATTGATATCTACAAAGAGTGGAGTGGATTTAGAGGCTTCTGGGTTTTATGAGGCGCTGAGACTCACACATACCCACTTCCCTTACCAGTCTTACATCCCATGGACTGGAGTTCTGCTCTGCTATCTGTAAGTAGTTAGGAGAGGAATGTTGGATGGTTCTTTAGGTGTCTGGATGAGGAGGATCTAAAACTTGCAACTGAAAGAGTGAGAGCCTGGAGGCAGAGGACATGGGACACTCCCTGCACACTTCTTTTTATTGTGATGATTCTGGTCTTCATTCTCAAAACTAAGTTGTGGATCTCCCAACAAGGTTCCAAGAGTTCTGTCTCCCTACTCTAGCACTTGGAACTATGGAAAGGAAGACGTGAATGGCTGTTTCCTTCCTTCTTTCCTCAATGCCTCTTCTTGCTGTATTAAAACCAGGTACTCTTGGTATCTCACGTGATTTCCATGATTATTTATGAAGTCAATTTGGTGCATGAAAAGCTGTCCAGCTTGGTGATTCTGTGCAGGGAGAATCCCCTTAACGTGTTAGCCGAAATCCTGCTCTACCTGTCTACACAAGTCTCATAATTCTCACTCCTTAACTCACAAACACATGTAGTTTTTACCAATTATTTCCTAATTAGTAGCTTTTGGTTACCAAAGTGCTTGCTGTAGTACTCCTGATTAATAGGAAAGATTGACTGATCTTAAACATAAAAAGTTTCAACCCAGTTAACAATAATTGTTTTCAAGCATTTATCCATTTACAGATTATTTTATTTTTCCTCTCTTTATATAAATGTGTTCTACATGCTTGTGGTTGCTTTGCATAGTTTGGGTATGTATTTTATAGAAGTGTTAAAACATAAAATGTAGTTTTTAAATAATTTTCATTCAGCAATTGTTCTTCTCTTTTAAAATTATAAGTTTACAATATATTTGAAAGAAGTGGTTAATCACAAATTAATAAATCTCTGTGAAGTAGAACTTAGAAAAAAATGAATCTTGTTTAAAAATGTCTTTAGTTATAGTAAGATGGAATCTTCTTTTAATGCATTTCCTGCATTACTATATAAATAGATAAGCTTGATAATTTATTATACTAATCATTTCATTTTCAAGTCCCTAACTTGAAAGTTTGCTACAAAAGAAAATAAGATAAAATCATAATTAGATTTAAAAAGTGAAATATATTATTTAACTGCAATGTAACATTATTTATTCTTATTCCTTGTAATGAATGAATATGCTTTCAAAGCTTTACTCTTATAATTTAAGATTTTATGCTTTCATTTAAAATTAAAATATTAGGTGGATTTCACAGTCCAAACCCCCAATAGAGCCAAATTGGATACCATCTTGTGTAGGCTGGCAAAGATGGGACAGGACTGTGCATGCACTAAGCTGGGAGCAAACTCATCTGGGGCTCAGTAAATTCCAATGACATGGCATCCTACAGGTTCCACCCAAAATAGGTCCAGATTAAACTTTACATTTTAAATGATGACAAGTTTAATTTTAAATAAATAATCGATGTTCACTGGCAAAAAATGAAATGATGGGTGAGCTAATTCTCTTGTGATTAGCAAGTGAGAATCGTATGTGTAATAAAATAAGAGCCTTTTGCTTTCCACCAACCTAATCTCTGTGTCTTATCACAGTTAGCACATGGCTTATTTAGGTAGATTTCAAAAGCTTCACGTAAAGATGGAATTAATAGATAAGTTCACTTCTTGCAGAAACTATTAAATGATGCAGCTTTCTCCTAACATTCTTTTTCAATATATTTTTTGAAGGTAACAATATGCATAGATTTAAGCATTTTTGCATGCAAGCAAATATATTTTACTTCTATTTTCAGCTTTCTTTTCAAATTAAATTTCTGTAGCTTTCTAAGTATGTCTTTCAAAATTAAAAACCTGTGTAAACTAGTAAGATGTGCTTTACTTTCTGCCTTGAATATGAATTATTTTTATCTGTTGCAATCATTTTTTTCTTCATTACAAGTCCTATTACTAATTCCAACTAATACACATTTTTGATAGATGATGTCTGTGAGTTTTTCTGTTTGAGCTTTGATCTTTTTAAAATTTCTAAATGAAGTAATTAGATATAAACCAAAAATAAACGTGAGACAAGTTATTTTGGACAACACTCGCTTGGTAAATAAGAAGAGGATAGTACTGAGCTCTGTGACCTCAGGGTAATCAGTGCTCCTTTCAAGCCTCAGACTTTTCCTAGCATGAATGTTGCAAGACTTAGTCCTCCTGGAGGCTTCGAGAATTTTACCCGAGGCCATTTTTAGTGTGTTTTAAAAGCCTCACAGAATTTAGCAGTGAGTAAAATTAGAGAAGTGTACACATGATAACTATGAATTGCTTCAGTGTTTCACGTAAAAAGTAGTTTGAAATTTTGTAGAAAAATTGGGAAGACGCTTATTTAGTGCAGAAATTTTGCAAAGCCTATGAATGCTTTTCATAATACCCATTTCATTAATTTGAAGGCCCCTCCTATACTCATTGTTATATGAACTCATAATTTTTACAGATTCATGTGGACTTTAAAGTTAGAACAGAACTAAACAAGCCTTGTGATGTCATTAATGCGTAGTTCATAGAATTAGTTGCCTATGCTTTATTATCTAATCAAATTGTGGTGATATTTGAACAGAGGTCGGCATTGCACTTAATCTTAGCTGAAAGGATGAAAGGTGACCACTACATTGAATTTATAGTGATTGTTCTTTTCCCATTGTTTAAATATGTCTAGTGTAAAAAAAGAGACATTTTTTTTTATTAGCTTAAAACTCTTCTTAAGGAAATCTGACATTTGGAAACTGTGTTGCCCTTGTTTAAGCCAGTGCGTACATGTGTAACACCAGTGATTAACGTTTAATGTGCTTATATCTGCAAGAAAAAAATGACATTACAAATAAAGCTAAGAGCTACAAAATCGGTGCAAATAGCCTATATCATGATATCAGTGATCTATTAATAGCTCTATCATAAAAGACTTAAAATATGTACGTGTGAATTCATTTTCTCCTAGTATTAAAAACTACCTAATTCTGAGTAAATCGTAAGGAAAGGGAAACAGCTCACCAATTTGAAGACCGAAAGACCAAACAGCCTGGCTTTGCTTCTCACAAGCGACCCTTTGAATCTATCACAGCATTGCAATGCAAATGCCTACAGGATTACATCACCAGGTTTAAAAAGCCACACACACACACACACACACAAACACACACACTGAGAGAGACGAGAGGGAGACAGATGATCTTCCACCTTCTGGTTCTCTCCCCAAATGGCTGCCAGAGGCGGTCTTGGGCCAGGTCAAAGTCAGGTCCTGGAGCTCCAAGTGGGGAACAGAGGCTGGATCACGTGGACCATCTTTGGCTGCTCAGTCAAGGCCATTGGTATCACCAAAATGAAGCAGCTTGGACATACGCAAGCTAGCACCCATATGCGATGCCAGCAAAGCAGGCTGTGACTTTACCTTATACACAGCAGGCCTTGAGGCCTTTGAAATGTCCACTGAGAGAGCACAGTGGGGACTAGCCCTGCAGCTCATGAACAGTAGCAGGGAAAAGTAAATCGAGTCCATAGCAATATGCTTTCTCTGTTCAACACACTCAGACCATTATAGCTTTGTCAATGCATTTTAAAATGTAGTGTATTCCTACATGTCTTTCAAACAATATTCTGACTTTTTTACACATATTTATAATTTTGGGGGTTATACTGATGTTTTATTGTTGTCTTCCTCTGTTTTGAGCTAACTGTATAATGATTTGAAAGAAATTTGTATAAGATTTAAAATTTTGTTAGTGAAAAATAATATATAATCAGACAAATGACTTCAATTAGTCAATTAATATAAAATACATAACACTATGAAAATTTTTGTAATGTGTAAGGTCCTTGTTTTTAAGTTTTTCTGTTAAATGTAAATAGTAACAGTGAAAAATCAGTGCTGGTTTTTATCTTTTTTTTTGGAGCAGAAAGGCATATCCACAGGGAAAGGAGAAATGGAGAGAAAGATTCTCCATCTGCTGGTTCACTCGCCAAGGGGCCATAATAACCCAAGCTGAGCCAAACCAAAGCCAGGAATCATGGGTGCCCTGCTGTTCTCCTATGCAGGTGTAGAGTCCCAAGGACTTGAACCAGCCCCCACTGCCTTCCCAGGCCACAAGCAAGGAACTAGATGGGAAGTAGAGCAGTCGGGACAAGAACTGGCACCCACATAGGATGCCATGGCTGGAAATGAAGTAGAGGATTAGCCAGCTGAGCCATTGTACCTGCCTCAGTACTATCTCTTTTACACATTAAATGAGGGCTGAATACAGCAAATGGGTTATAGTTTATGGCTTTCAGAGAATGGAGAGATTGTATTAAAGAGGCATTTCCATTGATAGCTTTTCAGTAAAATGAAGAATTGCAAGTAAGGACAAGAGTAAGAGTAAAATAATAAAACAAATATATAAATTCATTTAATGTTAGTAAATTAAGTATGTAGAATTAAGAAAAACAATAATCTTGCTTTATTGGACAAAGCAGAAGTAAGCAGCATTTTTCTGGATATTTCAATACTTAAATGCTGTTTTAGGAAAATGAGGAATAGAAAAGGACTAAATTAGAGATGAAAAAGTGCTGGATCCTTAACTGTCATAATAGACACTATTTAGGATGGATAAATCAAAACATTGTCATATAATAATGTGTTGATAAAATAAAAGCGTTTCAAGTCCCATGACTGGTTGCTGATAAAAAGCATAAAAATAGCACAGAAATTGCTGTTCTTCATATTAAAGCACATCACTGCTCTTTGAGTATTAATTTTTTGGTATGTTATCTTACAAAGGTAAGGTTTAATATCAAAGAAAGTAGCTTTGTGGAATTTTAAGGAAGATTAGTATTTAGATTTTTCTGACATAGACTTTTGTTAAAGAAAATTGGCTGAAATTGAACCTGGAATTTGAAGGAGGCTCAGATTTTTCTTTCTTTCTTTCTTTTTTTTTTTTTTTTAACACATCTGGAGTATCAAGATCAGGACTTATTAAGAGATTTTAAAAATATGCTTTTGTAGAAGCAAAATTCTGTACAATTAGGAAAGATCTTCCATCTGTTATAAATTTATGGTACAGATTGAAACATGTACCTCTATGGAATTTGTTATACATAATGGTTCTATGTTTCCATTAACTTTTTGTTTTCAAAGTTAAAAATTTTAAAACACATGGGATACAGCCAAAAAAAGCAAGTAAACAAACAAAAAACAGTATGGATCAGATTATTAAAGTTGTACTTTCTGTGTTGGCTTCCTTATATAAGGGAGAATATATGGTATTTGTCCTTTTGTGATTGACTCATTTCACTGAGCATAATGTTCTCGAGTTGGGACCATCTGGTTGTAAATAGTATGATTTCATTCTTCTTAGTAGCTGAATAATATTCCATGGAGTAGATGTATCAGTTTCTTTAACCACTCTTCCTTGGATGCACATCTGGATTGTTTCCATGTCTTTGCAATTGTAGATTGTACTGCTGCAAATATAGGATTGCAGATCCCCTTCTCATATGCAGATTTCACTTCTTTTGGGTATATTCCTAGGAGTGGGATAGCTGGGTCATATGGCAGGTTTATTTGCAATTTTCCAAGCACTCTCCATACTGATTTCCACAGTGGTTGTACTAGCCTACATTCCCACCAGCAGTGAAGGAGGGTGCCTTTCTCCCCACACCCATTTGTTTGTTTGCTTTTTTTTGGCTGTAGATCATGTGTTTTGCTGTTTTTTAAATTTCAGTTTTGTTTATTCCAAATAATTTCTTTTCTCTTATCAAATTCATTACTGGCTCATGGATTACGCGGTGGCATCATTTTATCCAAGAGATTTTTGTGTTTTCTTTTTTGTCACTCATGTGTTGGTTACTCAGTGGCATGTTTTTTCATGTTGCTGTAATCTGTTGTTGATGTTGTTGCTCTTATTGTTGTTATGGCTGTTCTAACTCAGATCAATTGTTGAACTTGTTTCATGGCTTCTCAAATATGGAAAGGCATAGTTGATGGAGTACTAGAGTCTATCAAATACAGATGAGGGGAAAAATGCATCCCTGCATCCAGATGAAAGATGGATTTCCAATGAAATATTTACAACCAGGCCAGTTGCAGGCATATCTGCCCAAACATTGATCCAGTCAGAAAGAGAAGCTGATGGGGTGATCAGCATCAAGTCAACTTAATGTTAAATCCTTTCTATCACAGTAAGGAAACATTAAGGTAATATATTGCAAGCTACTGTGTATGCCTTTTAGCCTTTGCATTATTATCCAGGGTGAGATTGTAATTATCGTTGTCCTCATACTGATACCAAAGTCTCTGTTTTAATGACTCTTTACTCTCTTATTCTTTGCTGCCAAACAATTTTCAAATTTGTTATATCATCAGGTTTCACCCCATCTTGCAACTGTCATTAATGTGTGATTTTGTTCTGATGAGGTTGGAACAAGTCAAATAATTATGCTGGGTGTTCAAAGAAAGTTTGCTGTTTTCAACCATTGAAATTCCACACAAAGAATTTTAGGGCATGGGTCACCTCACTCCAAGTTTGTAGTTCACCATTTATATTCTGTATGCAGAACACCTGACTCTTGAATCACTCCCCTATTTTTCTAATGGAATCTCAATATAGAGAGATGGAAATGTTTTATTTTAAAGAATAGGGTGATTTATTTTAAAAAGATTATTGAAAAGACAAATTTGCAATTGGAGAGACATAAAGAAGTATATATAATTGTGAGTTCACTCTCCATAGGGTTGCAACAGCTGGAGCTGAACCATTTTCAAACCAGGAGCTTCTTCGGAATCTCTCATGTAGGTGCAGGGGTTCAAATACTTGGGTCGTTTTTTGCTATTTTCCCAGGTACATTAACAGGAAGCTGGACCTGACGGGTAACAGCTGGAACTCTAACTAGGGTGTCCATATGCTCCACTTCCGCAGGTGGTAATTTGCCTGCTATACCATAGCATTGGTCCTGGTTTAAATTTGTAAATTCTGTTATTTTGTGAAGTTTGCTGAATGGATTATTTCATTTGTTGTCTATTTTTCTGCAGTAATATAATGACCATGCCATCTGTTCTACATAAATGTGTAATGGTAATTCAACTAATAACCAGAAAGAAGAATTAATCTATATATGAATTTCTGTTTTTTTAACTTTAAAAAAAATTTGTTGTAAAGTCAGATATACAGAGAGAAGAGACAGAGGAAGATCTTCCATCCATTGATTCACTCCCCAAGTGGCCGCGATGGTTGGAGCTGAGTCAGTCTGAAACCAGGAGCCAGGAACTGCTTCTGGGTCTCCCATGCAGGTGTAGGGTTCCATGGCCTTGGGCTGTCCTAGATTGCTTTCCCAGGCCACAGGCAGGGAGCTGGATGTGAAAGGGGGCTGCTGGGATTAGAACCAGTGCCCATATGGGATCCTGGCATGTTCAAGGCTAGAACTTTAGCTGCTAGGCCACCGCTCCAGGTCCTGTACATGAATTTTTAATACTTATATTACAAAAGTGTAAGACTACATCTAATTCTTAAATCCTCACAAACTGCTGAAACTAGATGGATCATTTGTTGTTATCACTTTATTAATTTAGTCACTGTATCATAGAAGTTTTAAGAAAATTACTCAAGGTTGTGCTGTTCTTAAATAATATTTGGAAATCATGACTTTGTTTACTTAGAGAGCAAATTCAAAGAAATAATGATGGGAATGCTCCCAAATTAAGGAAAGGTGACAATTTCTAGAATGCAGAGACTGCCAACTGATTTCAAACCAAAAAGTATTATTTGCTGGAGAGGTCCAGAAAAGAAATTATGAAGTACTTATGACTGCTTAGAAAGCAAAAATTATATTGTGTTTTGGTTAAGAATGTAGCTCAGCTGGAATAAAAGGCAAAACTAAGCGAAAGTGGTGTGATGCAAAATAAAAGAAGAGTGCTACAATTAGTTGACTTTGTGAACTCAACTTTTGTGTTTTAGAAATGTTTTTCCCAAGCAACAAAAAAATGTCTATTTTCACGATTTGGTTGTTTAATTACATCACCATGGAGAAATTTTATACACTTTGCATTTCAAAAATATTTACACTTAAAGACGTTTTGATTGCATTTCTCATGAACCTTTAAAAATCCTCATACCATACAGCCAGGTATTTTATGGAAATACATTTTTTCTATTTATTTATTTATTAATTTAAAAACACATGAACTGCTTAGTCATATAAAAATTTACAACAACATGAAGTTAGATATGATGCTACTGAATGGTCAATATGTTGTTGAAGAAATGGAAAAGAAAATTAAAAACCTTCCTGAGGAAAGCGATGCTATTGTATGAGTTATGTGTCACTGAAGAAAGTAGTAAGAAGAAAAAAATGTTTTTTTAAGAAATGAAATTAAAGAGAAAAATGTCAGATTATGTGGTGTAGCAAAAATAGCATTAAAAAGGAAATTTATAATATCTCCCATCCATTTTCCTCTGTATTTTGTAGTAAAATGGTCTATCATGTATGCTCTTGACTCCAACTTTCTGCTATTCATATGGTGACACTGTTGGTGCAAGCAATCATAAAAGTTTAATATTCTATTGTCTGGATGTATTTAGAAGTTTCATTTGGAGTCTACTTTTATCCAGTTGTAAAGATGCGTTCTGTTGATTTTCTTTGATTCCTGATATTCTGGGCTCCATTACATTCTTTGATTTTGAGATTATATGTATATATTCACTTACCTTAGTTTTTGTTTTGCATTTTCCATAGAATTTTCCTTATATTAGAGCCAATGATATTTGTCATTTTGGGATTGGCATCGCTACTTCTACACCAAAGAAGAACTCCCAAAGACACTGTTGAACATGTCTTGACAATAGGATGCTGGATCTCTGCCATTGTCCATACCTACAGTGGAAAATTGCACTTAAATAATAAAGTGATGGACAAGTGACTGACTATGAAGGACTATAAAATTATAATAAGGGGCAAATCAGAGAGGAGCAAACCCAGAGCCTAGAGAAATGCACTGTGTGATATTAATAATAATAATAAACAATAATAATTTAAAAAACGTGGACTGGTGTTTATCACATCTGACATGGTGGTGAAGACACTCATGTATCATATTGGAGTTCTTGGTTTCACTTTCCCACTGAAGCTCCTGAGTTCAGCTTCCTGCGCATGCAAACCCTGGGATTCAGTGGCAACAATTCAAACAGTGGGGCCTTGTCACCTACTGGGGGCGTGGGTTACATTCGTCACTCACACCTTTGGCACTGACTAGCAGACCTCTGAAAATGTTTGCCAATGAGACAATGAAGAAAGTAAATTCATTTTCTCTCAAAACAGAAAAAACAGAAACCTCAGCATTTTTTTTTAAACTACCTATAAACCTTGAGGAGTTACAATGTGCCTAACTATGTTGATTTTTTAGAAAGTAGCTAGAAATTTGTTGTAATATCTTCCTAAAGTACCCTTCTATGTCAATGTATTTAAGATGTCTCTTTTAAATACACTACATTTATATGTAGGGATGATGTCATTAAAATATTCCTTTTCTTTCATTTCTCACCGTAGGTCATTAAGTCCTGTTAGTAATGCTGTACAATTTACATTGAATTTTCCAATTTGCCGATGAACTTTAATTCTCACTGACATCATTTAAGTACAGACCCTCGGCATTTCACATTCTGTATTTTATAACTGATCTTCCTATTAGCATAATGCTAAAATGAAACATTCTTTCCCTTCTTACGCCAACTCTCATCTTAAAAACTTGTTCTGGATCATTAATTAAGCCTACCCTTCAAAAATTCTGAAGGCCCTACATGAATTTCCCTTGGCTGGAGACAACTTGTCACAGGTCTTTTGTTTCCTAAGTTTCTTTAATGGGAGTGTTGATGAGTGTTCTAGGTTATACTTTCAAAGATATTTGTACAACAAACAGCCTTGCAGTCTGAAGCAAAATCAAATTTGCTTACTGTCCAGCACAATAAACATAATGTCCGCCTTTGGGGCAAACTTTGAACAGGCTTACCGTCAGCTTATTTTAAATATTTGGGATTTCCTGAGTTCAGAGTCCCTCAGCTGTGACACAATCGTCCTGGAACTGTCTGGGCCACTCTGCATCGTGTGAGTGGGATTTGTATATAACCTGGAACAAAGCATGCTGCACGTTTCAACTTCCTGCTGTGTCATGAGTAAGAAAAAAACTGTTGCTGATCCAGGAGCCTTGTGGCTTTTGTCAGCATCTGTAACATTCTGGCAAGGTTTCTTGTTAATTTGCACACAGGGTATAATCCCAAGGCTATTCTTTTGACAGTACAGATCCAAGCGTGGATTCTCATTTGCAGTGCTTTCCGCAGCCTAATTTCCTTAGGCTGTTCCAACCAAATAATGCTAATTTCATCTACAGAATGGATTTTCTATTTTATTAGTGAATTTCAGCAATATTATATTTAAAATCCTCACAGTCCCTAAATAATAAAACAATTTTTGAAATCAACATGACTAATAGGTTCACTCCACCTTGCCTATATGTCCAAGTCCAATCTGGTGCTCTGATTCAGGGCAATCTAAGCCTACAGATGGAATCTATCAAAATGCACCATTTTTAAAAGATAAATTTTGTGGGTTTCCTCTAACATTAGACCATATAGTCACTGTTTGTCTCTAACCTTTTGTTTTTTAAAGATTTAAAAAAATTTTTTATTGCAAAATCAGATATACAGAGAGGAGTAGAGACAGAGAAAAAGATCCTCTATCCAATGATTCACTCCCCAAGTGATTACAATGGCTGGTACTCTGCCAATCTGAAGCCAGGAGCCAGGAGCTCTTCTGGGTCTCCCATGTGGGTGCAGAGTCCCAAGGCTTTTGGCTGTCCTCGACTGCTTTCCCAGGCCACAAGCAGGGAGCTGCATGAGAAGGGGGGTGCTGCCGGGATTAGAGCTGGCGCCCATATGGGATCCTGGCTTGTTCAAGGCAAGTACTTTAGCCACTAGGAAACCGCACTGGGCCCTCTAACCCTTTAAAAAAATTTTTTTTATTTATTGATTTTATTGTCTTAACCCTATAATTCTGAATCCAGTTCTGGCTGCACTTATCTGGTAAGAGAATTACTTCAATGTTCTCAACATCGCATTCTGCATGTATCCTAAAGTGCTTTAACATATTGGCTATTCAGGGTGTGTATTAACTTTACTCAAGTCTTGTTATTGCACTTCAGCATTGACCTTATGAGTATATTTCCTCTGCTTTTTACACAGCATTCTGTGAAAATGTAGTAATTCAATGTTATCATATAAAACCATAATTTTTTCAGGTTTTCAAATAAGTGGTGCAATGTAATTAATATAATAGTGTCAGGTTTTACGTTTCTGCTTTTAAAAACAGCAAAAATGAAACAGCATAATTATGTGATTTCCTAAGTATAGCTATTAGATCATTGCCTTGAACTCAGTATTCCAAGTTCTAAGTATCAGAGTTAAACACATCTTTTATTTAAAAGATGTATTTATTTTACTTGAAATGTAGACTTACATAGAGAAGGGGAGAGACAAAGAGATCTTCTACCAAACACTCACTCCCCAAATGGCTGCCATGGTCAGAGCTGAGCCTGAAACTGGGAGGTAGGAGTTTCTTCAGGGTCTCCCACTTACGTGCAGGGCACAAAGGCCTTGCGCTATCATATGTTGCTTTCTCAAGCCACATACAGGGAGCTGGATCAGAAACGGAGAAGCCAAAACTCAAACTGGTGCCTGTATGGGATGCCAGTGCTGCAATCAGAGGATGAACATGCCACACCACAGCACCAGCCCCCAAATAACCTTGACTTATATGAATTGCTTTGGAGTAGTCATTACATTCATGATTCAGGATCCAAGGAAGAATATAATTTACCTTCTATCTTGTTGTAGTGAGTGTTTGTCCTTATCCTATATTTGTATGGTCTTGAGCAAGATAAGAAAATTTGGGTGAGTTTATGGGCCCGGTGTGGTGGCACTGTGGTTAAGGTCCTCGCCTTGCACACCCGGGATCCCATATGGGCGCCGGTTCTATCCCAGCAGCCCCGCTTCCCTTCCAGCTCCCTGCCTGTGGCCTGGGAAAGCAGTTGAGGAAGGCCCAAAGCTTTGGGACCCTGCACCCGCGTGGGAGACCCGGAAGAGGCTCCTGGCTTCGGATTGGCATAGCATCGGCCGTTGTGTTCACTTGGGGAGTGAATCATCGGATGGAAGATCTTCCTCTCTGTCTCTCCTCTCTGTATATCCGCCTTTCGAACAAAAATAAAATAAATCTTTAAAAAAAAAATTTGTGTGAGTTTCATTTTAATTTTGGTGAAGTGTAACTATCAGAATTATAGATAATCTTTTACAAACTTGTATTGCTCCTTCCTGACTTTATCCTTTCTCATTAGTTGGACTTTTTCATTCCTAAACCTTTTATACTAACTTGAATTGTGTGTCACAGCAAAATGCCTCAAATCATGTTATAACTATGTAGCGATTTAGCTAACAGTTCAAATACTCAGGAATAGAGTTCCAACATCTCTTGTGTCCCAGGGAAGATTTAATGATCATGATATATCAAGGGTGGAACCATGTACAGCAGTAGGAGACAACAAATTGAAAAAGGAACCAGGAGTGGGGAGGGCCAAGGCTCACTCATTTTATCATAACTCTATCTCTTAGGAGCGCATTTTAATCCCACAAGACCTTGATTAATTACTTTGCTCTAGGCCCCACCTGTTAAGGCAAAGCCAGCACACTGGAGATCCAGTTTCCAGTACATAAGCTTTTCATTGTCACGCTGAGCCCATATCCAAATCATAGCATCCTTGCAAAGTTCAATTCACTTCTTTTGGATATTTCATTAAATACTTCTCATCAATGCACAGCATTAAAACAACTGCTTTCATTGGCAGGCTTCTTCCTGCCTCACTTACCCTGTTCATTATAATACATTATAATGTTGTTCATTATAATACATTGTAATGTATGCATTTTGCGATTTGCTGTGCCACCTAGAACATAAGAAACATGAGACCTGGGATTGTGGCTCTCATTACTGTTTTATATCTCATTCTAAAGCCTTTCATTCTGTATTGTAGAATGAAAAAATAAACAAATACTTATTTATTATGCTAAGTTAGTGAAAATGACATCATTTTATAGAATTTTCCTACTTTAACATTTTAATATCACAAATATTTATTTAGTGAGTGTTCATCGCTAGCATTTCAGTGTTCCTATGTGCTTTCTAAATGGATTTGAGAATTAAACCAGTCAACAATATCAAATAAGAATATCAAATGGTGCCAAGCATTAAGACTAATTTCCTGAGTGGGGAGAAAAAACAATTGATTCATCTTTCAATAACCGAAGCTGTTAAGATTGAATAAAATGAAGGTGCTTGCTAGGGACAGACATAGGGACTATTTTGTTTTCTATAATAAGAGATTGTGGAATGAAATGCAGAAGTCCTAGAAGTGAAAATGAGAGCCGTTGTTCTATTCCCTGAGTGCAGGTGTGTTGTTGGCAAGCTGGAGAATGTAGATGAATGCATCACTGGGAGGCTTGTGAACAAAGACCATGACTGAAGACCTGGCAGAGATAGATGCTGATGTTGGTTCAACGTAACAGCACATGACAAGGTTTGGCTGCTTCAGAAAGGAAGATGTGTGCACCCTGAGACCAATGACTTATAAGCAAATAGAAGAAATAGAGATTTCTCACAAATAATATCTAGATATAATAATGTAATCCTAGAGCTTAAATATTTCTTTGCCTTTTCAAATTAATTTTGGTATCTTGTTGGGTGTCTCAGTAACATCTCAATAGTAACAATAGATACAAAATGCATCCCACTCATTCACTGGAAACTGGGAAAATGTCAGTAGCTCAGATACTCACCAGCTCTCGCCTGATTTTCAAATGAGATTTGGAGTTGTCATTGAATTTGTTTCAGAGGGGTGCATAAGCATTTTATGATGATTTATAAACAATAGCCATTGATGTTAATCCAGGAAAATGCATGCACATAAGAAAATCTTTAACATGTAATTTCTGGAGGTTTACAGACTTACTATCTGTCCATGAACTTAGAGAATTTCATATCAGTTTAAATACATAGTAAGTTCCATGGTATAAAGCACAGAGCATGTTTTTCATTTATTGTGAAATGTCTCCATGACCTTCATGTGTGATATTTACCGAGTGAAAACATTTTAACTTTTTTGTTTTACAGGAAGTGTTTATAACAGCTTTTAATTCAATTACAATGATTGGATTTTATTTGTGCTGTGAGCATTAGAATGACTTTTTACGGATAGTTGCAGTGAATGTGCTAGCTTGGAGCCTAACTTTGTCATTGAATGAAGATTCTTTAAGTTGTAGTTTGCAGAAAACCCATCCCACACTGGTTTGACCTTTTGACAGTGCCACATCTATTACAGTTTAGAGTAGGTTGAAGCAAGCAGATGACACAATGAAAAAGAAGAGATACATCCTTGCCGTGTGCAGGTTGGGATCCCAAATGTGTGCCAGTTCATGTCCCAGCTGCTCCACTTCCCATCCAGCTCCCCTTGAGGGATCTGGGAAGGCAGTAGAGGATAGCCCAAAGCCTTGGGACCCTGTACCTGTGTGGGAGACCCATAAGAAGCTCCTGGCTTCTGAGTGGCTCAGCTTCAGCCATTGCAGTTATTGGGGAATGAGCAAGTGGATAGAAGGTCTTTCTGCAAATCTGCTGCTCCGATAAAAAGAAATAATTCTTAAAAGACAAGAAAAGACAGAAAAGGCAGACACAAGTAGTAGTTTTTAAAAGCGGGTGCCAAAGGGAACTATTTTCGATGAAAGACAGGAAACACTTTATGAGAAGGAGGAACAATTCAATACCTATCCCAGTGAGTTTTAGCCATTCGCTGAATCATGTTTCATGCGGACTTGCCCCACCTAAAGGCCATTCCTCTTGCTTTTTAATTAATCAGAACCCAGCCAGGAGGGCCTCATGTGGATCCTCGCATGCCCAGAGTCCCAGTACACAATTCCTTGAACTCCTTCTCTTAGGACTGGGTACAGCCTGGGGTTCTGGCCGTGCCTTGTTAACACATAATATTAACATGCTCCTGCAGACTCCTGGTGCCAGTCTGTCTCTGCCGTGTGGCTGCGAAGGCCTTCCCTAAGGGACAAGCAGTTTAAGTAACAAATGGTTAATTTTAGCTAAATATTAAATATACAATTTAAAGAATAAGCAATTGATCTGCTTTAAATTATAAAAATGATGAAATATTTTTAATCCTTGGCAGTCTTCTGGCTATCAGATAGATTGTTGTGATTTTGCAGTACTTTTATTCAAGCAACCCAAAGCTGGTAAGATAGTAATGGTTCTACATCCAAAACCAGTGACACTGATAACTTGGATATGTCAAAGGGAAGACATAAAGTTATTTATTTAAATGGAAAGCTGAACGTTCTTAAGAAAATAATCAAATGCTAATGCTGGTAAGATCTACAGTAAAGGAAAAAAAGAAAAAAAAATCTTCTCATGAAATTTCAAAAGAAGGAAAAATAAATGTGTACTGGTTTTGCCGTCACACTTCCAAGGCTTTGGCTACAGCGAGTGTGAAGCACCTGCCTTCGATGGACGAGATTAAACTCTGAGGTTCATCACTGGTTGAAGTTTTGGACAACTCCCTGAGGAATCTGCGTTCTAATGTGTCTGTCTATAATAACAGGGAATTGCTTTCTAAAAAGCAGAAATGGACAGAAAAAATTTAATGGGCAAACTTTAAACATCTCAACCAGGGAGGTCTCATGCTATACATCAATATTGTTCCCCTGTCACTGTGTTAACACACGATTTAACCACTGATAAACATTCTCTGGCAAGCTATCATTTACAATAGGTTATAGTTAATATCTTCAGTGATTTGTGAAGATTATTAAAAATGGAAAAATATAATTAGTCGTTTTGATAGAAGCTGTAGTGGATCTCTGGGCTAAGATCATGCCACCTATATGTTATCAGTCACTTGGCTCAGAGTTTGAGATGTTCCTGTTGGCTAGTCCAACTTCCATGCACATCTCAACAGCTGATAGTGATGCTGTACCCAATGCTCGCTGGTCCTGTGGATAAAACCTGAGAAACAGTGATCTTGGGAAGAAACTCTCTTTATAATTAGCAAAGAAAGTAGGAAAGATTAGATTTGCCAAAATGAACATAAACACATTCATCTCAATTACTGCTCATGTTAGCTTGGAAATTTTGTTTAAGTGTGTGATTTTCAATTTCTCTAATTACAAACTAGAAGTAATGTCCATCTTCCACAGCTTTTATGACCATTTATTGAAATAGGAATCTATATTGTTTTAGGCATAATATCTAATGAGTATTCTATGACATATTTCTAAAGATTTGCTTTGAGTTGAAAGGTAGATTTACAGAGAGAGGGAGAGAGAAAAAGAGAGAGAGAGAGAAAGAAGAGCTTCCATTTATTGCTTTACTCTGCAAATGGCTGCAAATGACTGAAGCTGAAAAGATCTAAAACAAGGAACCAGGGCCAGAGAGTGTGGCCTAGCGGCTAAAGTCCTTGACTTGAACACGTTGGGATCCCATATGGGCACAAGTTCTAATCCCGGCTGCTCCACTTCCCATCCAGCTCCCTGCTTGTGGCCTGGGAAAGCAGTTGAGGACAGCCCAAAAGCCTTGGGACCCTGCACCTGCGTGGGAGACCTGGAGGAAGTTCCTGGCTCCTGGCTTCAGATCAGCGCAGCACTGGCTGTTGCGGTCACTTGGGGAGTGGATCATCAGATGGGAGATCTTCCTCTCTGTCTCTCCCACTTTGTGTATATCTGACTTTCCAATAAAAATAAATGAATCTTTAAAAACAAACAAACTAGGAACCAGTAACTTTTTCTGGATTTACCACTTGGGTGCAGAGGCTAAAGTCCTGGGTTATTTCCTGGTGCTTTGCTGCATCTTAAGAAGGGAGTTGGGTCAGACGTGGAACAATTGAGATCCTAATCTACGTCCATGTGTGGTGCCAGTGCAGCAGGTTTAGATTAACTTTCTACACTGCCATGCAGCATATACATTTTCAAAAAATAATATGTCATGCTTTCTTTATTCATTTAATATGTGAGAGGAGATAGAAAGAGTCAGAGAAAGAGAGAGTTGATTTTCAATCTGTTTGCTTACTCCACAAATGTCTGTAACAGCCAGTGCTGGGCCAGGCTGAAGCCAGGAACTTGCAATGATGAGAGAGGCCCATGCAGTTGAAAAGTCCTTTGCTGCCGTGTAGCACATGGTGAGTCGGGGGCTGGATGGATGCACTGCAGCTGGGTGGGAATTAGAACTGCTAGCCTGAGATGTGGGTATCCCAAGCAGTCCTGTCAGCCACTGCGCTTTCTATTCCTACTTCCTCAGATATTCCCAGCTCCTATTCAGTGGCAAATGTGAATTATAATTATATTCTACTCAAAGCATGCACATTTCTTACAAATATGAAGAAATGGTTTTTTCTCTTCTATTTTCCTCTGTGATATCTGTAATCAGTGTAAAGCAAGCAGCATGAAATGCAAGTGCTGACTTCAAATATTTCATACTTAAAATGGTCTGTACACAGCTTAGTGATAGCAATTGTGAAAAGACGCATTTAGCACAAACCTTATAATTTGAACCACTATAATATCAGTGTTTTCCAAATCAATGATTTATGTTAAGGACTTCTTATTTTAATAAGATATTATTTGTATTCATCATAGGTCATTTCATGGTAATTTATTTTATATTTAGCTTAAAATGTTCTCTAAGAAATAACCTATCCTAAATAATTATTCTTTCTATGTCACTGCTTTAATGTTCAACTTGAGGACATATAATTTATATTAGGGTTAACAATAGTTGCTTTCATAATGCTATACCTTAATGAGGTTGAAGTATTAACATTGATTAGAGAGAGTTAGGCCATGAAACTAGAAAACATTAATTGAACAACTAACATATAATCACATTGGGAATCAGAATCCAAACTCCTTGCAAGGACATAATTCAAAAGTGAAGCCCAGGACATCAATTTCTAATATTACCGTGAACCTGAAAAGTTTTTATAGGTTCATTTTTTTTTTCTTTGACATAACTATGCAGAACTCATTTTGAACATTCAAACATATTTTTAAACCAATGTGCATGACATAAAATGCTTAGTATAAAGAGAAAAATAATAAAGACACAAGACATTCATCCAAGTAATCAAAAAAATCCTAGTTTTAATTACATAAAAAATTGGAATTTAGGTAACATATCTACCAATTAATTACATTTCCTTTACTGAATATTTTGAATACATACTTTAGCAAATTGTTTCTTCATATTATCTATGTATTTTAGGAGAGTAATTTAACGCATTACAAGAAATATACTCTTTCATATGAAGCCCAATTTCCATTGTTACAATACATTTTTACCATCCATTGTTACAATGATGAAAAGATTGTAATGGTCTACTTTTTAAAGTTATGAGATAGTTAAAATTTTTAAAAGCAATTTTTTTTTAAAATAAAAAATTTGGCATGCTCACATGAGTCATTTTTTTCTTGACTTCAGAGATTATTTTTAAGGAGTGAGGGATTCGTACTGATCATACACAAGGAAAGCAGGGTAGACTGTTGTGCATGTGGAGTAGTTCATTGAAGCATTATTAATAGCCACATACCAAACTTGGTGCGGGATATCCGTGGAGGAAAGTTATTCCAGGGAGAATAACAGGCTACTGATGTAGATTATCAAGCCAGTGTATTCCTAGCGAAAATGGACACAATGCTGTCAGACCACACCAAGGAAGGCAGGAATGGTGGCTATTACATTTGAAGGGGTTTGGTACTGAGGACATAGAGCAAAGTAAAGACTTGAAGTTGAATTAACACTATGTAAAATCATTTTCCGTAGTGATAAAAATAGTGGGATATGGTGGTCTGCTTTTATCTATAGCAGGTGAATTCCTGGAATTGCAGATAGTGCTGAATCCTACACGTATGATGTTTGTTTGCTTTTCTGCACATACATATGACAAACATTAGTTATTAATTAGATGCAGATAAAGATTAATGATTACATTAACCATAAAATGGAGTAACTATAAAAGTAACAATAAAGGGCATATTATAATAACATATTACAAGTTATACTAATCTGTTCTTTTCTCTTTTGTCCAAAATATCCAATGACAATATGATGGTGTGAAATAACACAGTAAATATGACATCGCTTAAAATAAGGTGAGTGTTGTACACACTGACACTACCGATGCTTTCTGATCCCCAGAGTGCTTCTGAGGAGCATGACACAGTCTTAGACCCCCTTTCTTTGTCTTGTACTAGGTGTAGAGCATCACTTTTTCTCTCCAATATCTCCATACTGTATCCACTTTTGGCTTATTTGTTACTTACTAGTAATCTTGGTTATCAGCGTTGACTATTAACTTTTTGCAGTACTTATGTTCAAGTAATCTCAAGAATGACAGATAATTAAAAACTTCAAAAAATTTTCCTGCAATTTTGCCCTCAATATTATTGGAAACTGTTGATGGCAAGTAAATCAAACCGTAGAAAGCAAAACTGTGGATCACACTCTTTATATACATACTGAATTAGTCCATGAGAGAAAAGGCCTGTTTTTTACATTTAAAGGTATCTGAATTCCTAGTAGATACAATAGTCATTCTTAGGGGAGGTTTTGCTGTTTTGAGTTGTAGATCAAGATGGGGTTCTCATTATCTCCCTAAAAAATGGCATTAATTGGGCCTGGCCCAGTATTCGAGTGGCTAAAGTACTGACCTTGAATGTGCCAGGACCCCATATGGATGCTGGTTCTAATCCCTGCTGCCCTGCTTCCCATCCAGCTCCCTGCTTGTGGCCTGGGAAAGCAGTCGAGGACGGCCCAAAACCTTGGGACCCATGTGCAAGACCTGGAAGAGCTCCTGGCTCCTGTTTTTGGCGAAGTACTGGCTGTTGTGTTCACTTGAGGAGTGAATCATCGGATGGAAGATCTTGCTCTCTGTCTCTTCTCCTCTCTGTATATCTGACTTTACAATAAAAATAAATGTATCTAAAAAAATAGCATTATTTTTTCTCACAAACTTATCTATGATTGCGAAGTGCCTACTGACTCAATTTCTTATTTTTCCAGGAGATTCTATTTTTATTAACTGATTTAATATGCAATGTCTTTTTCCTCACCATTTTGTCTTCACATCAAAATTTTCGATTTTAGCACGTTTCTTTGTTCAAGCCTTCTTTAAATTTCAATAGAAACAAAGAAGTGGCAAGAAGACATAATTGTATTATTGGAATTGTATCTATGAAATTCATGAAATCTGTTATTAAACCAGTAGAAAACTGTAGTATCGGATATAATGTAATCCTAACACAGTAACTGATTAACAAACCAGAGTTGAACATCCAAACAAAAAGAAATCTTCTGCAGTATCGGATCGCTTGATGTATGATGGAGTGTGTGGCACTGTGATAGGAAAATGATGAGATTCCTTTTTCCCATTCTGTTGCCAAAATGCTAAATATTTGTGTAAACATATCTTGGCCTTTCTTAATACTATGGGAAAACATTGACACAATGCAACTCAAAGTGTGACAGATGGATTGTAATAGTTCCATGGGAAATCCAGGCAACGAAATTATATCAACTTTAGGTTTTTTTAAAGCTTCATTTATGAGTGCACAAAAAATAGATTTATGAGAAATTTGATGAATTTATCAGCATTAAATATCAAAGGCTCTTGTTCTTCTAAAGAAATGATTGAAAACATATGCAAGACACATAGTGGGGAGAAGATCTTCATTATAATTTTATCTGGCAAATAACTTACATCTTGTGTAATTATTAAATAAACTCTTCTGTCTTACTTACAAAAACAGAAATCCAAAAACTACCCAAATATCCCCTTGAAAGTTTACCAAAAAAAAAAAAGCCATTCAAATAACTAGTAAACAGAGAAATTAGTGTTGAATTAATTATTCACTGAGGATTTGCAGGCTAAAATGCCAATGTAATTTTACTATACCCATGCTAATTCTTTTTTTAAAAAAAAAAGAAGGCAAAAGACATTAAGTGTTGACAAGGCTGTGTTGCAACTGTTGATGAGAATGTAAATTATCAGAATCATTTTAGGAAGGAATTTGATAGTGTTTTTTCAGATAAAAACAAAACAACAAAACAAAAACATCAAAAAACTCCATCCTTTTCGAAGAAGCAAATCTCCTCAAGAAGTGTACAACCATCTACACTGATAAAAACCCAGAGAAATCCGTAGAAGCATTGTTCATGACGGTCTCAAACTGGAAACGGTCAGACATGAGTAGAATTAATATAGTTGTGGTGTATGAAGGGTTACTATTCAGCAATGAACGGGAAGAAAATGACTGAGCGAAAAAAAAATCATTAAGATTATTCATACTGTTTAAATGCATGTAACAAATAAATAAAATTAGGCAGAAGCAACCTGCAGAGAAACTTCAGTTTCTGGAACAAGATAGCATCTGCCAAAGAAGGTGACTAGTTTCTGGGCCGCTGACATCAGCCTTCACCTCTGTCTCCTCATGTAGTTGAATGGTCCTCTTTGGAAAATCATTGAGCCACGTGATTTTTTAGTTGAACACTTTCTAATGTATTTTCTGTTTCACTGAAAATATAGCAAGAATTTTCAAAGTTCTTTGTAAATTTATTCACATGTACCTTTTTTCTTAAAAAGAATAAGGTTCTAAACATTTTGCATGTTCCTAAGATTTTCTTTTTTTCAAGATTTTTTCCCTTTATTTATTTTTATAATTTTTTCTTTCCTTGCAAACTTACATTAGGTATTTGTTGACTTGTCATTTCTAGTCCTATTTAAAAAAAATTAATGGAAGGAATTGTGTTGCATTCAGTGTAGGGAACACTTATGTATCTGCAAACATTGGTCTAAGGCGAATGAACCGCTAACAAGCTATTGAGCTTGTTTTTTCCCAAGGCATACAATTAGAAAAACTTTTCTTGGAGGCACATTCACACAACGCCCTGCCTCTCCTGAGAAATTAAATTGGATTTGTTTTAAAATAAACTAATTTTTCTGTTCACTTACTCATACTAATGTGTTGACACAATTTACTGCTAAATTGATAGTGAGCATTGATTACGTTGAGCATAAGAGAATTTTGAATGCAGTTACGAATGACTACCTGATGTTCAGTTCTATGCTTTATGAATGCAAGTGATTTGACCTTCTCAGGATTCTTACAAGAGAGGGGATTCTCTGCTTGGTGGGAATCCCTTTGGACCCTTCCCATTTGTGAAACTTTCTGTTCTGTGCAGAAAGTGATTTTTCCAATCATTATGCACCTGTCCACATTCACCTTATGGAAAATGCACATTGCATTTCTTGTTTTGAAGACTTGTCTCCAATTATCTTTTATTTATTTTTTTTTAGTGGAATAGTAGCATTAAGATCCTTTTATGATCATGTTAATTGCATCTCTGGAATACAGTAGATAAATATATGAATTTAATTCCTAACGCTGACTCACAAAGTTTATAGATATCAGTTCAAACATGCGGATGTGTGCTTGTATGCATGACAAAGCTTAGAGGACTGTAAATAGGGTGAAGGATATACTTGGATTTAAGTGATTTTCTTGGGGGGGGATTTATTTATTTTTACTTGAGAGTCAGATTTACAAAAATACAGAAAGAGAAAGATCTTCTGTCCACTGGTTCACTTCCTTAGTATCTGCAATGACCAGAGCTGAGTCCATCCAAAATCAGAAGCCAGTAATCTCTTCCATGTCTCCCACAAGTTTTCACGGTTCCTACCTCTATTGCTTTCCCAGGCCACAAGCAGGGATCTGGATGGGAAGAGGAGTAGCTGGGACACAAACTGATGCCCCCATGGTATCCTGGCACTTGCAAGGTGAATATTGAGCTATTGAGCCATGGAACTGGGCCCTGGATTTAAGTTTTAGCACACTCATTTATGAAATACTTGACTTTGGCTTAGTACCTAGTAGATCTGAGTTTGATTAGTCTTAAGCATAAGGAAAGCACCACACCATATAAAGTATTTAAAACTTTTTATTCACACTTAGTACAGAAGTAACTGCTGAGTCATGCAGATTTTCTTCTTGCTAATTATAATAAAAGTACATTTCTGTCAATGCTGTCATATACCCTTTATATTTTTTAAAAAAAAGGATTTATTTATTTTTATTGGAAAGGCAGAGTTACAGAAAGAGGAGAGACAAAGAAAAAGAATTTGCTTCCACTGGTTCACTCCCCAAGGGACCGCAATGACCCAGGTTGAGCCAATCTGAAGCCAGGAGCCAGGAGCCTCCTCTGAGTCTCCCATGCAAATACAGGGTCCCAAGGCTTTGGGCAATCATTAATTGCTTTCCCAGGCCCAAAAGCAGGGACCTGAATGGGAACTGGAGCAGCCAGGACACAAACTGGCACCCATATGGGAACCTAGCTCATGCAAGATGATGATTTTAATTACTAGGTTATCACAATGGGCCCAACTGCAGCATATTCTTGAGGAAATTAAGAACATTCAATAAGTATAGTACTTGTATTTTTTTTTGGGGGGGGTGTATTTTTAAATCTACTTTGTTTAATTGGAAGGTATAGTAACAAGGAAAGAAGAAGTTTTTTCTCCAAATGCCTTTAACAGCATATCTCAGCTTCCCACAGGGTTTCAGGCACCCAACTACTTGAGCAATAATTTGCTGCCTCTCAGTTTTTGACTAAACTGGAAAATGAATCAGAAGTGTAGCTGAGAATTCAACTCAAATTTGATGATAGCAAGGCATTCCAAGAATTAAATCTAAAATTTGACTAATAGCAGTCCTATAATATCTTATCTTTATTCAAAGCTTTTGAGAGTAAATTCAATACATTACATTTTTGCCTCAGAAGATTATCAGTGTGAGAACTAAATTATAAGTATAATTTTAAAATAATGTGGCCACTTTGCAGTACGTTAAGGTACTAATTTGGTAGGCTACTCTGAAACTGCTACCCGGAAATCTGCTTCCTGTGAGACTAATGGTTAATACTCTTTTAGAATACAATTATGCAACATTTGGAAGACAAAGGTATAATATCAAAATGTGTCGATTGGCAAATTATCATTGAATTATGTGCAATTTCATTCAATGTGTACTGTCTCTGTTCTGCTGGGTCACCTTGGCTGCGTGAATAAGAGCTGGGATGAAGCACGCGTAGTATGTATTAATTCTTTCCCATCTACTTCCTTAATTATGAACCCAAGTAGCTGAGCAATTTTATGGTAAATTATACTAACATCCTCATCTGAAATTGGTAGCCAGAGGGGTTAAGACAAAGATGTAATTTTAATTTGCTCTGGGGATTACATCACCTATTCTGGGCCTCAAGTGAGCCTGTTCCTCCTCCCATTTGAAATCCTTCCTGACTGCTAGGATAATTCCAGGTTTAACAACAACAAAAAATCAACAGTCATAAACAGAATGCTTAACCTGCCCTACCAATTGAGTGAAGTCTCATCCCTGAAAAAATACACTACTCACATTATTCCATTACTCATAAGTGCCCTGATTATCTTACTGAGGCCTACCTGATAACAAATAATGAAAGTAAGAAAAGCAATGGATCGCTCAAGTCTTAAGAAGGAGAAGTGTGTGTAATCAAGCCAGAGCAAAAGGATATTAATGTGGGAAAAAAGAATATGGGAATTTTTCAAAAGAAACGGCTTGTTTTTATCCTGTTCGGCATTGGGAAACAATCTAAGAGATTTTATCATTTAATTAAACAGGAACATAATCTTATGGTATTTTTTGAGTAATTAGCAGTTAACATATTGATTATTGACATTTACTGAATAGGACCATAGTAATATAAACTAATTTTAGATCAAAATGTTACAAAAATAATTACAAGATATTCAAGAAATCAAAAAGCAAAATTTTCAGCATGCTCATTCCTCTGGATACTGTAAATGTAAAAGTCAGAAGTTTTTTTTTAAAGATTAAATGCTTGATTGGTTGTTTCGGAAAGGAAAAGAAACCAAAATATGGGAACTTTAATAGACATAAAATAATAGATAGAGCAAATTTGGATTTTCGAGATCCTAAGGACCAAAGATGATTGTTTTGATCATTGGATGACAGTTCTTACACATCTTGAGGCTAACTACACCCTTATTAATATAAACATTTCTATGGTTTAATTACAATGATTTTCTTTTGTTCTTACTTCTCACCTCCAATCTACTTTCTAAAACATTGCTCCAAACTAGAAAATGCCTTTAAAAATATAAATCTGAACACCTCATTCCTTCGCTTAAAATCCTTCAGTAGCTATCCATTCCTTTGAATCATGTATAAAATCTAATATCAGATTATAAGGCTGAATCAATGGAATCCATCCATTGTATCTGTAATCTCATTTTGAGTCTCACTCCCATGCTTCCACTATACTTTAGACAACCTATATTCACTTCATTAAACTTACAAGTCAATCATTTTGTCATCTTCTACTCTAGAAACAATTGTAGATATGCTATTCCCTTTGCCTACAAATTTCTTCGTCTTTCATTCCTGAAAAATCTGTAGGTCTCAAATCCCCTAGATCGGATTCTGTTCCCTGCTCTATAATATCAGAGCAACAGATGGTTTTCCTTTAGGGCACCCATAATAACCATAATGAAAAAAAAAGTATAGCATTTTGTCTTATATTCTTTACCTTACTAGAAGCTCTAATTGAACGGGAATTGTATGTCACAGCAAATATGTGCAGTATTTGTTAAATAAATGTACAGTTTACTCAGGGTAGCTTTTGAACTGCACAGTTGCTAAAACTGGAATGAAGCAGGGCGTGTGAGTTTACCTTCGTGCTACTTTAAATGAAATACCCAAGAGTAGCTTTTTTTCTTTCTTAACAATCTTACTTAGTTGATTAGGCTACAAAGAAAGTGGGTAATACCATTGTTTCCACATTAATATCATTTTTTTCCCCCTGTATCTGGGGTCAGGGGAGAAACAAAGGCAGAAGCCCCACCCAGTCTCCCACCCATCCCAGGTCCCTGATGTGAGGCATGCTCCGAGGGTCCTGCTCAAGCAGTTTTGATAGTTCATCAGTTCTGAATTGCTGCCAATCTTGCCGCTCCAAGCGCGATGAAATACATTCTGAATCAACTGGCTGACATAGTTTCTTCATAGTTGGTGTTCTGAGATAGGCAATTCAGTTGGAGGAATCTCCAAAGAAACTTCGTCTGAGGTGATCCTAGACGTGATTCTTGTGTATGTTTGCCAGTAGAGGGTCCAGCACAGTCTGTCGCCCCAATCAGCTTATGCACATGCTGGTCATTGCAATTGCTGGGTCAGTTCTGTTTCCAGCCCTGTCTTCCCCTTGAACCGATGGGTGTTGCAGTCCTGCCTGATGCTGCCCACTTCATACTTGGCCCTCACGCAAACCATTACTGTCAAATTTTCATTTTGAAAATTAGGTAATTTGAAGATGTAATATCCTTTGGCTGCCTTGTTTATTAGAAATACTTTTCCTGGAAAAAAATCATTTGGTCATTAGTTTCCTGTAATTATGACATGCCTCAATTATGGCATTAGAAATTTAAAAAATAAAAAAAATCTAAAGCAAGATTTTAGTTGACACAACATGCAGGGCTGAGCCAGGCTGAAGCCAGGAGCCAGGAGCTACTTTGTGGTCTCCCGTGTTCATGGCAGGGGCCCAAATATTTGGGCCACTTTCTGTTGTGTTTCCAGGAACATCAGCGGGAAATGCATTGGGATTGGAGCAACTGGGATAGGAACCAGCATCCTTATATGGTGCTGGTGCTGCAGGCAATATTTTGATGCTATGCTACAATGCTTGCCCTTCATCAAGAAATTTTGATATCTTAACATATGACATAAACAATAAAACCTGTTTTTAAAATTTAGTGTTTATTAGAGGGAGAAGTAGAGAGAGCAAGGGAGAGAGCTTTTCTATCTGTTGGTGCACACTGCCACTTTTCGCAATCAACAGTCTTCGGGAAGGAGGAGAGGGGAAGGTGGCAGAAGGGAAGTTAATTTAAACCTCTCGTTCAGGAAGCAGATATTCAGTTAGTTGTTTGATTTTCCCTGCCTGTAAGGGCAGCAGAGGAGCTATAGTGAAGAGTTGAGCCACGGATGAAATCCATTGACTCTGGAATGCTTTAATTTTGATCTAGATATGAACTGGCGAGATTAAGTTTCATAATGCACCAAATTAAACTTGTAAAATATTTCACCTGGGTAAATTATAGACAAATCACAGGGAGGCTGACCTTGAAGGCAGGCATTTGGCCAGGTGTTTAATGCACCTGTTGGAAAGTCTGCATCCACTTTCAGAGCGCCATTTTGAGTCTGTTCTCCCCGGGGTTTCATCTTTAGGCTAAAACACACCCTGAGAGCCAGGAGGTGGTAGTGCAGGTGTTGGGATTCCTGTTACGCTCACTCACATGTACTCGTGGATTGAGTTTGGGGCTCTTGGCTTTGGTGTACCTTGGCCTTGAATGTTGTGGGATTTTAGATTTTCAATCAGTTGATGGAATATCCGTGTACCTGTCTCTTTAAACTTTTTTTTTTACTTAAAAAAATAAAGGCTGAACATGGGTAATTCAAATGTCTGTACATTCAAATCATCCCACTTAGAACAACTTTGCATAATTTAATACTGAAAAAGATTAAATCCATAAATGTAGAATCAGAGATTGTGCGGTCTCATCTTTATTATACTTTGTCATTGCGTAGACAAATAAGAATAGAATTAACAATTGAAAGTTTGGCATAAAATATGGATGATTTATTTGAGTGGTAGAAGAGAGAAAAGGAAAAACTACAGTACCAGAGTTAGAAAATCTAGTATTTTTCTTAGCATCACCATTAATATATCCTATAAGATTCTGATTCATCAAGCTGGAAGCCTGCTATCAGAATTTCTAACAAACACTCGGGTAATTTGATCCTGAAATTGATGTTTTATGAACTGTGTTTTGAGTAATATTGAATAGATGATGCCTGAAGCTGTTTCCAAGTTCTGAAGCTCTATGAATTCATATCATTCTGTCATCAGTATATGAAATGATCTTAACACAACAAGTAAAATAGAAAATGTTACTTCTGATTCACAGGGCAAAGTAACCCAGCTGATTCACATTCTTAATTCCTTAAAATTATATATGCTTAAAAACAGACATGAACGATGAATCATACGTGCAATTCAGTCAAAATGCCTTGAACACAATTCTTAGGAGTTGATTCTTAGAAAAATTCTTCACTGATCCTGATTTTTAACAGCTTTTTTATACTTTGTTAGATACTACAGTCTTGCTTATTAAATCAAGATTTATCAATAATAGAAAATCTCCAAGATACATGAAGCAAGCGCATAACTGTACCCTTTGTGAGGAGTCTCCCTTTACTTTTTGTGAATGAGTGAACAGCCTGTGGATCAATAACTGTAAACATTTCATTTCACTACAAATGGGTAAAGATAGTTATTAGAATTCCCTGTGTCTGTTTCAAATTAAAACAATGTGAAAATTATTTTCACTGTTTTAAAAATTGCTTTTATTTATTCGAAGGTAGAATTGCAGAGAGATGGAGAACACACACATGTACAGAGAGCGCGGGAGAGTAAGAGAGAGAGAGAGAGAATCTTTGACGCTCTGTTACACTCTCCCAAATGACTGCACTGGCTGGATCTGGGCCAGGTTGAAGTCAGGAATCTGGAGCTTCTTCTGGGTGTTCCATGTGGGTGACAGGATTCAAGGACCTGGACAATCATTGTTTGTTTCCTCAGATATGTTGTCAGGGAGCTGGATTGGAAATAAAGCTGCCAGAACATGAACTTCTGCTCATATGGGCTACTGGCAATGCAGGTGGTCTCTTCACCTGCAGTATCTCAGTGTACTCTTTCATGTTTTCAAACAGATTTGCCAATCAATCTGAGTAGCTCTGACTTTGAACTGGCACGCTGTTATGGGATGTATGTATCACACATGGAGGCTTCACTTGCTGCACCCAATACTGGTCCCTCCCTGCATCTTCCATCCCCAATTTATAATCTCAACCATATTTCTATACTATTCAAATGAAGGAAAATGAAAACATGGCTGGATGCTTGCTTTAGCAATCAAAATATGAGTTAAGACGTTGGCCTGTCACATCTGAGTGGCTGGACTCCTGCCTCTGGTTTCTGGGTGCTAATGGATATTATGGGAGGCAGCAGTGATGGCTCGAGGAATTGAGTCTCTGCTGTACACCTGGTGGATCTGCTGGGAGCTCGTGCTTCCTCATCATGCCTCTGGACATTTATGGAGTGAAGTACTGGTAGGTGTTTCCTAGTACTCTCCATTTTCTGATCTCGCTCTCTCTCTCTCACACACACTCTATTATCTATCTATCTATTATCTATCTATCATCTATCTATCTACATCATCATACATCATCATCATCACCACCACCTATCTAATATCTAAACCTGTCAATTGCCTCTCAAATAAAAAAATGGAAATTAAAAGAAGACAAATGCTGCATTGCTCTTTTTTATGTATCCATTTAATGACTTGTTACTAATGTTAGAAACATAATTTTATATTATTTGCATGATAGAGCAGAAACAAATTTATTTACTTGACTAGGAAAAATGTTTGGCATCAATAAGATATAATTAAAATCACATATATCTCTCTGCTTACTCAGCCAAATGGCTACGATTTAAAAAGTTTACAGCATCAGTATTAGCAAGAAAACAAAATGACTGGAATGCCTATTTAGTTTTAGTAAAAATTGAAATGATTTTTGGAAAAGAAATTTTGGAAAAGTTCTTGAGACTTACAACCAAAACATGTCTCTTCTCTTCAACTAAAACTCACTCCTCCAGAGGTATTTAGCAAAAAATAAGGAAAACCATGTTCAATCAATATTTGTACAGTGTTGTTTATGATCAGGAATGAGAAATGGATTCAATGTCAACATGAGAATAGATAAATAATTAAGGTACACTAATACAATGAAATACTTCAAGGAAATAGTGAGCTACAAATGTACTACTGATAAGACTGCATGTATTGACCAAAAAATATTATGAAAAAAGATGGAAGACAAAGAAAAATAGATTCACTGTTTTGTGAAACTTTGGAAAGGACAAGTGAAGACTACAGTGATAGAGAAGATCAAAGTTGGCCTGAGGCCGAGGTTTGCAGTGAGAATTGGTTAGCTGATGTTGAAAGGGTATAGATGTATGTAATATCAAAATCTTTTAAGATATTTGTACATAAGTGTATTTACACTGTATTTAAAAATGTGTCACATAAATAGTTCATTTTAGTTAATTACATGTGTGCTGAAGTATGGAGGGGTATGCAAGTTTCTGCAATTTATCTTTGGTGTTGGGGAACTCAGATGAGACAGATACCTTAACCCAATGGCGTGAAACTGAGCTGAAAAGGCAGATAACATAGAATCCCAATCTTATTCCTGTTTCTAGAGAAGTAAAACTTTGGGAAACATTCTGGTTCTCCTAAAGTTTAAATTTATTGTACATACTAGGGTCTCCCTGTGTAATAATTCCTAGCTTATAATGCATTTTGAAAGTTCAGTGAAACAAATAAAAAGAAATACTTAGCACAAAGGTCAAATTCATAGCTAGTAGTAAACACAAATATTTCATCTTCATTAGCTGAAGCAACATTTCTGTGTATCTAAAAGCAACAGCACCCATAATAATTGAATATATCAATGCAGTTTTATGAGTTTAGTTTTGAAACCAAATTTGTGTTGAATGCAACATGATTTAATTAGATTATAGACTTGCCACAAACATCACAGGTATTCAAAGAAAAGTGACTTGCAAACACAAACATGATAATGCTGATTCCATTTTAGTAAGTGGGCCAACACTAAATCTTTCAATGCATGATGAATAAGAAGCATAAGCCTTACATTCACAGCATCAAAGTTTGAGCACACTGCCAATCTATCTCCAAAACATCGTTTCTCCCCACGTCTATTAATGTGCTTGTTCTGTCAATCTTAGTGATGTTCTGTCAGCACAGTCTGTTTACAGATGCTTCATAGAGAAATAACAGATTAATGAAAATGTCACTGAAGTATTTTCACCCAAAATATTTACCCTGAAATGTTCAAAAAATCTCTTAAATTGGACTTACTCTCATGTAATGCTGTGTTAAAGACAAGACAGAATGAAACACACACACACACACACACACACACACACACACACACACCACACACACTGAGGGAGAGAAAAAGAGAGAGAGAGAGACCAGTCCATAAGGTTGCAGACATCACATTTACCTTGGAAAAAGTACCTGGCCACAGAAGCACACTGCAGTATTATGTTTTAAGGGATCTGCATGCTAACATCCAGAAATATTCTGCCTTTACTAACAAGTTAATGGACTTTTACTGACAGTGAAAATGCTACGTAGACTCCTGGGCATGCCTAAGTTTTGATAGTGAGATGCGATGTGTTTTAGATGGAAATCATTCAGGGTATGCAAAGACATGGGTAGAGTTCTTTTAACACTCAAACTGGATCTGAAAAGGAGAAAGAAAAGAGGAAGAGTAGAGAGAGAGATAAAGCATGAGAGAGGGACAGAGAGAGAGACTTAAAATGGTTTAGGAATGGCTTTTGCTATATATAAATTAATTTTAAGTTATACCTTAGCATAATATGCTCAATCCTTACATAAAAAAAGAACACATTAAAGATTTTTCTGAAGACTTGTATCTGTTTCTCTTTTTTTACTTATACCCCACTCACTTAGTGTGCTTATGTCTGCTGCAAGATTATTGATCTGGAGTTCCCTCCTCCTAGAATATTCCTGTTGAAGATCCTAATCTGAACCATTCAGATAGCCAGGCAAATATGCCCATGTTTGTTCTCACAGTCCATTTCAATTCAGGCCATGCATACAATCAATACAGAGTGCAAAATAACAAAAGCACGCTTGGATACTTATCATTACATGCCTGAGTTACCTTCACACAAACAAACTCAGATGATGGTAGTGATTTCACAATGACAAAAATAAGTTTAAACTGTCAGGATCTGTGGTCATTAGAGACCTAATAGCAGGGTCTGTGTGGTGCTTTTTCTATGCTTCATGTTCTTATTGATAGCTAGTATTACATGCTGATACATACATAAATTTAGACATATGTCAAGTATTTAATTATTTAAGCTATATTTTCAAAATACATATCCATAAATTTCTATTAAAACAATTTTATTCAGGCCTTCACTAATTTCCTATTCAAAGTGAGACTTTCTGTTTACACTGAAGTGTGAGCAACCATCTTTTTAGCCTTTGTTTTTAACTGAGATCTGAGCTGCTTGACTTGTATTGTAAACTTGAAATGATCAATGCAATACAGCCACTTGAAACAGCTTACAGAATAAAAAAATCCTATAAATACTCATAAACTCTCCATGCACCAACTGGATTATTTTTTTCTGAAAAGTAAATAGTTAGAGTTAGATTTCAGAGAATAAAGTAAATAGCTCCTCTTCATCAGTTTACCGATACTTGCAATGACGTGGCATTCTACAGGTTCCACCCAAAACAGGTTTGGGTAGCTCTCGGATCTGACGGCCAGCAGATCAAGAACTGTAGTGGTGGTACCTCAGACACCATTTTGCACACTGTGGCAACAGCTTTAGGACTGCAGGGGACAACAGTGAACTGTGCATGTGCTGAGCTCGCGAGAACTCACTGAGGTCCATGGATTGCACTGGTCCCAGAGGAAAAGAATACCAACTATGGCATCGTACCCATCAAAATAGGTCTGTGTAGCACACAGACGTAACATCCAACAAGTTCCGTCAAGATCATCACCACCAACAACCTACCTAATAGGACACCTGGTGTCTCTCTAATCTTGGGACCTGCTCCAACTGGAAGTGGGAGAAAGGTTGCAGAGACAACAGTGCAGCCTCAGCACAGTATCACAGGAGGTGGAGACTGGTGAACCAGGAGCTGGAACATGGAGACCATGGTGGAAATCTGACATAAGAACCTGTTGGCAACGCCCACGTCGCCACGTACCCCGAGCCCCAAGTCGAGCGGAGGGACTAGGGTTATGAGACAGACAAGACAGACAACACACAACACACTGAGACTTGTTCTTGTGAAGTGAAGGCTTTATTCAAAGTCGAACTCTCTTATATAGTTTGCTTGGCCCCTCCCAGGATCTTCCCAATGGTTAAGCAACACCTAAGCTCCCCCAAGGACATGCAAAAAGGGGAAGCAGGAAGGAGGGAAATTGCAGTCAGGACGTGCAAGAATGGGAGGCAGGAAGGAGGGAAATTGCAGTCAAGCCACGGGCTAAATATATCAGGCCATGATTGCCCTTCCTGTTACACCTTGGAGAAACAAGCTGTGCTGTGGAGTTAACCCTTGGGAGACCCGGCCGTGCATGTCCCCCTTTTTTTTGTTTTTAATGGATGCCTGTCTTAGGTTGTCCAGCAGTCAGTTGATGCCTTACCCGTCATGGGGAGCCCCACCCGGGGCATGTGGGATCCCTGTCTTAGGTTGGTCATCAGCTCTGCCAGATCTTACCCATCTCTGGCTGCCCATTACACATCATGCTCAACCAGAATTGAGCTCTAGGATTTTCCACAGCTAAAGTCATCACAGTTTGTCAAATGATGACCTGCTCCGGGGCTTGTTGCCTGCATAGGTGGCAAAGAGGAGTAAACAGTACTGCAATCATGGCTGTAACATCAGCCCCATGGCTAAGACTCCGCTCCATTCCTTTAACATCCCTGCTCTCAGTTAAATGCCATTTCATGGGGGTAACACATATATGATGTTAAATTGAGGGAGTAGCTGGAGATCTGCATTTCTCATGGGCAGGATACCAGGAAGTCGCACCATTGCTGTCAGGGTGTCCTTCTCCCAATGCCTTCATTTTGCAAGAACATCATTCGGAGTGGGATCATGCTGAGTTGGAGCCAAAGAGATTTGTCGTGTAAGTCTCTCGGGAACCCATCTCGGCGTTTCTTCATCCTGAGGAAAAACACAAACGGAGTCTCGCCCCCATGTTAGTACTGGATCTGGTCCCCGCCATTTATTTGTGGCCAGATCTTTCCATTTTACTTGGCCTTTATTCTCATTAGCAGAGCGTAGCCAATGGCGCTCTGCAGGAACTACATCATTGGTGACAGTTAAAAAATTTAACACATAGATGGCAGATGCCAGTAGGGAATGGGGAGAGCTGCAATGCTCGGCCACAAGAACCCAGACCTGGAACTCGCTGGAGGTTGTGGCACAAGTGATTGCAAGCAAAAAGTTATGTACCAACTGCGATAAGTAAGATCACACTGTACACCTGTGGGTGACACAGCTTGGAAACCTGCCCCAAGGAGAAGACTCTGCTAACCAGAAGTACAATGACCAAGAGCAAGAGAAGAGACTCAGGCACAATGAATAGTACTAAAGACTCCCCTGCAAAGGAGCAAAACCTTATGCCAACCTCAGACTTAACTGAGGAATACATCGAGAAAATGGGGGACACAGAATCCATAAGACTCATTTTAAAGATTCTGATAAAAAATGAGAAGCTCATATAAGAGTTCAAAGAATTTAAGGGAGCAATAAAGCAAATCAAGGCTGATGTATCAGAAATTAAGAACACAGTAGAGCAAATTACAAGTACAGTGGAGAGTCTCCAAAATAGAATGAAGCAAGCAGAAGAAAGAATCTCAGAATTGGAAGATATTTCCTGTCACCAGGGGGAAGCCAACAAAAAGCTGGAAGCAGAGCTGGATCAGGCCAAAAAAACGTATTAAAGAAGTGAAAGACACTATTAAGAGGCCAAATATAAGAGTTATGCGAGTCCCAGAAGGTGCAGAAAGAGAAGCTGAGTTTGCCAATGTATTTAATGAAATAATCAAGGAAAACTTCCCTAATCTGGAGAAAGAATTGGGAAACAAGATCCAGGAGGGGCACAGAACTCCCAACAGGCTTGATCAAAAGTGATCTTCACCAAGACACATGATTATCAAGCTCTCTTCAGTTGAACATGAGGAAAAGATCCTTAAATGTGCATGTGAAAAAAATCAATTGACATATAAAGGAATGGAATTAAACTCACAAGAGATTTCTCACAGGAAACTCTATAGGCAAGGATAGAATGGAGTGACATATTCCAGATTCTAAAAGAAAAGAATTATCAGCTCAGGATAATATATTCAGCAAAACTTTCTTTTGTCTTTGAAAATGAAATAAAATTCTTCCACAATAAAGAAAAGTTAAAAGAATATGCCTCTTTCAAACCTGCCCTACAAATGATACTTGAAGATGTTCTCTTGACAGAGAAGAGGAATAGCGCCTACCAAAACCACAGGCAAACAGGAAGAACATTCCAATAAAATGACAGCAGAAGACTAAGCCAATGAACAACCCATTCCTAAAATGACAGGACCAAAGTACCACGTATACATATTAACCCTGAATGTAAATGGCTTAAGCTCAGTCAAATGTCATAGATCAGTAGACTGGATTAAAAAACAAAACCCATCTGTTTATTGTCTATAGGAGACACACTTCAACAAAGATCAGTGGAAACCGTATCACATGGGTTTTGTTGTTTTCTGTTGGTTTCATCCCTTTAAAACACTTTCTTCCGATTAAATCATTCAATGATTCTTAGATCATGCAGTGACATCATTTTCTTTAAGAAGGTTCTTGATTTTCATTTCTTCAGCTACATATTAATCATTTAATACCATGTTATTTTTCTTTTTGGTGTTGTCAATTTCTTTTTTCTCACTGATGTTGATTTTGCATCATGACTTTTCATTTAAGGATATGTACAGTAGTTGAGTAATGGAGACCGTCATATCTAGTAACATGTCATTTAACTTCATGGCATTGTAAATTTCTATTTTTTTTCTATTGTTGATTTTGTATCATAACTTTTCATTTAAGAGGATGTACAGTAGCTGTGAAATGGAGACTAACATCCAGATGTGAGGATGCAGGGTAGTATGCATTTCTGCTTCCAGACAAAGATGGACATACAATGAAACTGTTTACTGTATCTTGACAATAGGATTCTGTACTCTCTGCCATTGGACATATGACTGAGTATGAAGAACTATATGTTAATAATGATATAGAGGGACTAGGTGGGGAGGGAGAGAATTGGGGAGGGGATAAGGGTATATGGAACTGTATATTAAAATGATAATAATAATAAAATGTAAAATAAAAAACCAAAAAATAAATAATCTAAACAATCAACTCAATCTTGGAAGGATTGAAATGATCCTTCCAGAGTCTGAAATAATCCCAATTAAAAAAATACTATGTGTAGATGCTAAAATTATCTCAATAACTTTTTAAAGAAGAAAAAAAATGAGAAAAACCAGTTAGTGTCCAGGATTTATGGGATACTAACAAAGAACCAAAAATATTTGTTCTAGGAGTTTCTGAAGGCAGGTAAAGAGAATGGATCAGGAGGTTCATTGAATGAAATAAGAACTGACAACTTCCATAATAAAGAGAAAGGGATAGTCAAGTATCGAAAGCACTTAGAACCCCAAATAGGCATTACCAGAAGAAGAGCGTCATCACAACACATTATAGTCAAACTGTCAACAGGGAAACATAAACAAAATTGTATAACGTGCACAAGAAAAAAAGAAGCAGACTTAGAACTGATATCTCATCAGAAAGCCTATAAGCTTTTCCTACAGGAAAGAAACTACCAATCTCTACTATACACAGAAAAGCTCTCACTTATACATGACCTTCCAAAACATATAGAAATGCAAACAATTTAGCACTGCCTCCCAAGTCTACAAATGATGGTTAAGGATTTTTTATACATAGAAATAGGGAATGATAACCGCTAGAATGAAAGTTGGTAAATGGAGAATGTCACCTTAAAAAACAAAGAAACTGAAAGTAAAAGTTGGAAAAGATATTGCATGCCAACAGAAGAAAAAAAAATGCACAACTGAGCCATCATATTAGACTTCAAAACAAAGACTGTTAAAAAAAACAAAGAACATTACGCATTGATCAATGAATCAATTTAATGAGCAGTGACTATAGTAAGTGCATATATACCCATGCCAATGCATCTGAATAATCAAAATAATTAATGGATCTTAAAGGATACATAGAATCCAATACAATAACAATGGGGGAACTTCAACAACCCACTTTCATCAATGGACATAATTCCTAGATAGACAATCAATAAAGAATAGTAATCTATAGCCATTTTACGGAGTATAGAACCTGGTTGTTTATAAACAAAAATTGAAATGTCAATGAAGAAGTCACAGGATGTGTTTAAGAACTTGCATTTTTTTAAACATATTGATTATTCAATACTATGTCAATTAATTCCATAATGTTGTAAATTGTTGCTAATGTTAATGTTGGGGCTTTTAATTGTTCGGGATGATACTCTGCCGATTCTACCTTCAGACCGAAGATGGTCTCCCTAAGAAGCCGTTGAACTTATCTGGACAATAGAATGCTGGACTCTATGTTTGGTATATGTTTGCAATGAAAGAATCTCAAATAAATTTGATGTGTAATACAGCAACAAGGTGCAGGAATCCACCACGGGGGGAGGGTTTGGAAAGGGGTAGGTGGAATCCCAGTACCTATAAAACTGTGTCACATAATGCAATGTAATTAATAATAAAAAAAATCAATAATGAAATAACAGGCTAATTCATACCATAGGCCAAATGGTCCAAATTGATATCTATAGAACATTTCATCCACAGTTACAGAAAACACAATTTTTTCACCATTTGGTGAAACCTGTTCTAGGGTAGATCATGTGCTGGGCCATAAAACAAGCCTCATAAATTTTTTAAAAAATTTGAAATCATCCCAAGTATGTTTGCTGATCATCCTAGAGTGAAGCTGAAATCAACAACTCAATGAATATACAACTAGAAAATACACAAAAACATGGAAACAGAACAGCATGCTACTGAAGGAACAATGGATTATACATGAGACCAAAATGCATTATTAAAAAAAAAACTCTGGAAATGAATGATAATGATACCACAGCATATCAAAATTTATAGGCTACAGCAAAAAAAAGTTCATAGCCAAAACCTCTGAAGGAATTAGCATTTGCAATCACAAAGATTGACAGTTTTCTTTTTTTAATAAAATTTTATTCTCAGCTAAACAAATATATTTGTATGAAGTTAAGAAATTTTACATATTTTACAATAGAAATTTAGAAACATAATGATACTTCCAATACTACCCTCTGTCCTGCTCCAAATCCTCACCCACCTTTATTTCTTCCTTATTTGTTTTTGGTTTTCTTTTATTTTTTGCAATGGCATATATTCATTTCAATTCATAATCATAGACTTAACAATACTTTGCCTGAAGATGTCACTCAATACCAAGTAGAAATTACAAAACAAAAAAATGTATAGAACCCCACTATTCCTCAGGGGTATAGGTAAGAGCTATGGGCAATCATCAGATCTCAGAATGTCAGTCTATCTTACACACATTACTCTGTACTCTGTGCATAAGTTGCCATGGTTCAGGGAAAACAAAACATAAGATATATGTCTTTTGGGGATTGGCTTATTTTACTAAGATAATGGTTTCTGATCAAATCTATTTAGTTGTAAAAGACAATATTTCATTCTTTCTTATGGCTAAGTAATATTCCACAGTATATTTCTATACCTATGTCTAACAAATTTTCATTATCCAGCCATCAGTTGATAAACAACTAAATTAATTTGATTTCTCAGCTGTTGTAAATTCAGCTGCTATAAACCAGGGGGATAGATCACTCTCTTATATGCTAATTAATTTCCAGAAATGGAATGGCTGAATCAGAAAGTAGATCTATTTTCAGATATTTATGGAATTCTCATAATGTCTTCCATGAAAGTTGTTCTAGTTTACATTCCAATCAACAGTGGATTATGCTACCATTTTTTCATATCATCAAGAGCACTTCGTATTTTCTGATTTTTGTATGATAGTCATTTTAACTGTGGTGAGTTTATTAGTTTTGTTGTGGTTTACATGTGAATTTCCCCAATAGAGAGTGAATATGAGAAATCTTTCATATGTCTATTGGCCATTTGAATTCCACTGTTGGAAAGATGTTTGTTTATGTCCTTTGCACATTACATAACTAGGTTATTTGTCTTGTTGTTGAGTTTCTTGAGCTCTTTATAGATTTTGGATTTTATCTCTATTAGTTACATATTTGGCGAATATTTTCTCCGGTTGATTTTCTCTTCAATTTGTCGATTTCCTTTGCAGTACAGAGCAAAAATTTATTTAAACCCATTTATTTAGTGTTTCCATTAGTTGCTTTGCTTCTTGGATCTTTTCTAAGAAGTCTTTGCCTTCCCCTATTCTGTGAAGTATTCCAATGATGTTTTCCTCCAGGAATTTGATGGTATCATGTGGTAGATTCAGATTCTTGATCCAGTTAGAGTTGATTATCATCTAACCTGTAAGACAGGAGTCTTGCTTCATATTTTTGCACACGTAGATCCAATTTTCTCCCATCAGTTGTCAAAGAGACTGTTACTTTATCTCTGGATTGATTTCAGTTTGCCTGTCAAAAATCAGTGGGTGGTAGATGTATGAGTTCAATTTTAGAACTTCTATTGTGTTGTGTTGATATTCATGTCTGTTTTTCTGTCCATGTTAGACTGTTATTATTACAATTGACCTGTAATGCACCTTGAATTCTGGTGTTGTGGTTCTTCTGGCTTTGCTTTTGCGGTTTAAGATTTATTTTAGCTATTTGGGATTTCTTGTGCTTCCATCTGAAGTTTAGCATGGTTTCATCTACATCTAAGAAGAATGTCATGAGTCTTTTGATTGGGATTGCATTGACTCTATAAATTTCTTTTGCTAGTATAGAAATTTTGATGATATTAATTCTACCAATCTATGAACATGGCAGATTTTTCCAATTTTGCTCTGATGCTTCTTTAATGTTTTGTTATAATCATAGAGACCACTTATATCATTGTTTAAATTTACCCTTATACATTGTTTCATTCATTCATTTATCGCAACTCTTCAGTGAACAAGCCGGACAGTCAATGCATTTGGTGATATAATTCTGTTATCAATACACTCCCAGTGCAGGAGATCAATGATCTGCTAAGAGTCTGGCAGAAACACAGACGTTATCCTTATTAGGTTTTTTTTGTTGTTGTTCTATTCAAACCTCTAACGTATTGAGTGGGGCATACCCACCTGAGGAAATCAATCTACTTGACTGAGCCCAGAGATTCAAGTGTTAATTTCATTCAGAAACACCCACACACAGATACATCCAGGACAATATCTAGCTAAACAGCTGGGTAACAGTGAAGTCGACCTGGAAAGCAAACCAGTGTATGTGTATCCGTAGGCAAGACAGCACACACGTACCTTATTAAATCATACTTAATCCCCAAACATGCTCTTATTACAAGCATACTTGATACAAATATCTTGCATAAAGCTGAACTGAATTAACCTCTTCCACGTAAGAGTAGAATTTCCACGTATGTTCTTAGGTTTTATTCTCTCCTCTTCCTGATAGCCTCACACTTAAATGTTTGGGTAAATATTTATACTTAAATACAAGCTTTGAGGTAAACAGATGTCATACTACATAATAAAAATTAAGAGAAGGGGAAAAACGAAGATTACACAAAGACACATAAAATGAATTCTAATGACTATTATTAATTATTACTAAGTGCTGAACCACTCATTTTGTTTTCCTTTTCTTCTAATAGGTGCCTCAGTTGCTCATGATTCTTTAACAAAATTCTTATTTAGATGGTTTGGGCATTCGTATTGCTACCTCTAATGAATAATTACTGTTTTCATTGAGCTTCAACACACTCCACAGTAAAAATTGTCTAGAGGAATTCCTGTATTTCATATGCCTTCTTTATCTCCATGTGGAGTAACAGTCTAATTTTGCCTTTTGTAGTCAAATCCAATTACCACAGCAAGCACAATGATTCCCTTCTTTATCACTGATTCAGAGGATTCGGAGTTTAAAGGTAGCTGAAAATGGTTTGAACTTCTAATTCAAATGTAGTGCATTTTTTGTTTCATATTGGAAAGAATTCTTTGCACTTAAATCTCTAGGATAAGAGAATTGAAGGTTACAGGATGAGGAAGCAATGCGTTCTGTTTGAGGGACACAAAGGGTAGCAGTGAGTGGTGTTTTCCTATATCCACCTCTGGATTCCTGTATCTGAGAATCCCATTGATGAGAGAAACAGTTCCATGTGTTGGTAATTGATACAGGCCACCTTCTAGGAGAGCATTGCTTCAGCCTTGCAAGGGTTGTCTCTTAACCAGTCCTGCACCGGTCTTCAAAAGGCTGTCCTGCTTTTCTCTCAAGCTTGTGTCATCACTATGTTGGACAGGAGTTAAGACCAGTGCATTTTGGGAACACGAACCCATGACCACACCTAATTTGCTGAGCAATGAGTTTCTTGATCCAAAACAATGTGGTGTAGGATAGAATTACAGCAGAACGAAAATACACAAATAATTGTCAACCTACTGAAAACTGAAACACATTAGTGATCCCTGTAACACCAGAGAAGTTGTGGAAGACTTGATTCTCAAGAATTTCCTGAAGTGTGAGGTGGAGCACAAATGAATACAAACAACTGTGTGCTGAAAGATGTTTAGTGATTTCCTTTGGGAAGGGGCTGGGGAGAGAAAAAATATCAGTATACAAAGCCCTGTGTGGTAGTGTCTGCTGATCCCTTGTATTCATATCTCCATGTTTGATTTCAAGATCCCTAATATATACGACTAACTAAAAAGTCGGTAATGGATTAAAGAAACTTACATTATATTTCTATTATACAGATAAGATCGACATTAACAGATACCAGTAACAGAGCGAATTCAATAGGAAATTATTAGTTGTTGATATTTATTTCCTATATTTTAATGTATATTGCCTCATTGTAAATTTATACAATTTAACAATAAGCTAATAAAATTGCTGAATATGTAATATTTGGCTCAACCAGACTGTAGCCAGCTCCAACATACTGCAAAATAAATATAAGTTTTATATCAATGCAAAACAACCAAGATCAAACATGATGTAGGCATAACTTCACACACACACAGACACACACAAAACATTTTGATGAAGAATTGAGTTGGATGAAGCTGTCAACGGGTTCTGAGAAAACTAAATTTACTTACCACATCCTGTGACAGTTCCTTAGGCTGTTGTATATGTTTTAGTAAACATTTCATGGATAGAAAGCCAATCTAGGTTCTCATTAAAACAAGCAAGGACATTGTACATAGACCTTTGTTCCCTGCTTTCCTCACACTCCCACGCTGTCTTTAGGCATCCCTCGCACGTTCTCACCCTTCATCATCTTTATAATGATTTGGGAAAGCACAAGGATTTGGAGGCAAGGAACACAAAACCTCAGCCTGTTTCCACAAAAATTCAGAGTGAGATTTGAATGAAATGTTATCTCTCTGAGTGCTAAATTATTAAGTGAGAGCAGTCACTGGTTGATCCCTGAAGTCTCTTCCAGTCTTGATACTATGTGATAAATACCTGTCCAGGCTTTTGTTTGGCTGATAAAATTCACTTTGTTTTCACCGAGGATGAACACAGACCATCAATCATATAGTTACTGACAGATTGCTTTTTGCTTATTGTTGGCGTCTTCACATGTAGATCTGAACATTTAGGCATACATTTGATTTGTATGTTCCTGAAAACAGTCAAGCAAATTGAACAATGATTATGATATTTCAGTCATTTCCCACATATACTGTTCTCAATAATTCTTGTTTGGATTAAAAAAAATTGGATATGAACATTTATTTGCATTTCCCTGATGGACTAAAAAAATCTGAATGACATTCAAGGTAAAAAGAAGGTTTAAAACTGCAGGTGGACACTAAACCAATGAGCATGCCACACATGCTCATTTAATCTTAGCAAATATTATAATAAATCCTTAGTAAATTCCACTAGCATTTAAGCAAACAAGAATAAAATTTGTTCCTTAAATCATATGGTGGGACATAGCCCTGAAATCTCATTAGTTTTAAAAAATATTCCTTTTACATATTGCTTAGTTACCATGATTCTAATCAAGACAATTTAATAAAATTTATTTTGTCAACTGTAAATTGAAAGTCATCCTAATAGATGCATTTAAAAATAGTCAACAGGGAGGATGAAATTAACACTTTATTTTTTAAAGCATTGTGCTGGAGTAATATTACAAAGAGAGCTTTGAAAATTAAAGAAATTGGCTTATATAGTACTGTTCATTTCTGTAGAACTGCTCATTTTTGAAATCAGAGTAATCACAATACTCTTGGATATAGCCTCTTTTGCAAACTCACAAAAGACTAAAATAAATATAAAACACACTTCCATGATCTCTTTGTAAATCACATACCATATCATGTTTACAAAATAAAGACTAAATTTCCTGTTTACATTTTCTTCATGATAAAATTCATCTCCCTTAATCTGATTCATTTCCTTACATTGTTAAACACACCACTGGCTTAGGTGCTTCAAGAGATGAAAAGTTTCCCTCAAGTTTTCACTCATTTAGAAAGACAGCAAGGTGGGGAGCGAGTGACTTGGAGAACAAGCTAGGTGACCTTGGAAAGAGTAAGTCAACTTTCTAAACCTTGGTTTTCCATCCATGAAATGAAGATATGAATTGTTTGATACTACATAAGAAAATATACGAAAAGATATGTTAAGCAGCAAGAAGAGCACAGGAAACCATTAATACACATGACACATGCAATTTCTTGTCAAGATGAAAGTGGAAGTTATATCCAATTGTGTCTCTTGTGAACAGCTTCTGTATGAACTACAAAAGATAACAATTTTATAATAAAATATTTCGTTTCAACAGGAAGCCTAAGTATGTTAAGGAAAGACTGTATGAAATAATCAATGGAGATGAACAAATAGGACATATTTGATATGATAGAATTTGAGCATAAGGTATTTCTTAGTATATAGGATAAACAAAACCATGAAACGGTACTTGTTTTTGTGCTGGAGAATGAAACGAGATAAATATACACATGGTCTTCAACTAGAGCACTGGGAAGAGAGCACAGAGGGGGTAGTATGGTGGCATAACAGGTAAAGCCACTGATGGGGACCCTGGGCATCCTGCATTGAAGTACCGTTGACAGTCCCAGTTGCTCTGCCTTGGGTCCTGTTCTCTGCTGCTCTGCACCTGGGAACAGAGTAGATGATGACCCAAGTAACCGAGCCCCAGTCATCCACATGGGAAACTAACGGACTCCTGCTCCTAACTTTGACATGTTCGAGCAAGTTAGGGTATGAAACAGTGGATGAAGAGGACTCTCTCTTCTTCCTCTCTCTTTCTGTAATTCTGCCCTTGAAGCGAATTAATCAATGAGTCTTATTTTGCTTTTAAAGAATGACAGAGGAATCTTTCACACTCTAGGGAACACTTGAAAAACAATTGTAATGTTTCAGGTAAAATATAATTTGATCAGATTTATTTCCAATGGGAGAGGATAAATGCTTTCAGAAATGTAATGTGCAAGAAAGGATATATTGTGATTTCCAAGAAAAACCAAAGATATTTCTAAACCTTTGCTCAGAAATAGTGCCATTTTCCAAAAATAGGCATAAAACGCTGTTATTTATAATTTATGGAAGACAGATTAAATTTGCTGCTTCCTAATGTTCTACAGACATTCAGAATTGGTATTTTATATTCATACTTCTCCTGATTGGGTTTGTTATTTTACTTATCATAAGCTGGGATGAGTGTAGGAGCTTATTCAAATCTGAAGTTTTATTATGGGATTTCCAGTTTCAATGCTGGAGCTGGAATGTGTGTTACCCATTCGTGGATCTGTGGCTTCCTGGCCTGTGCTGGAGGACGCAATAGCACAGCACACTGCATCCCTGGGAAACCTGCGGAGACCCCTTTTTGAGCTGATGTCTGATGGTGGTCCTACACCAGTCGTACATATCCTGTTTTCCTCTGCGGGGAATGTTCCCACCTTGCATTGGGGAATGAGGAAACCAATTAGTGTCTGTGTGACAGGTCAGGCTTGCAGGTTGCTCTCATCAGGAATGATTTTACCTTTAAGTTAATTTGGTGGTTGTTAGGGGTGGGGGACCAATTAGGTTGCTGTTACTAGTGCTCTGGGCCTATGTAAACTTCACTGTTAGAATTAATAACCCGATCACTTGGCTGACTTCTGGTCGTCCCCTTTCTCTGATGGTCTTCCATGGGGCCTCTGATGCCTCACCTTGGGATCTTCCAAGAGGGTTGCGGAGAGCAGGCTTGGGAATGCATGGAAAATTGGAGCTAAAGAGAATCAGGAAAAGACAATATTTGGAGAGAATTAACAATGTAATTAGAGGATGGGAAGTATTATGGGAAACCAATAAGCCTTAGAAAAGGCTGTGATCTTGGCTTATGAGCTCCTAGTTCCTAATCCTGTATCTGGGTGGAGGATTTTTGTTCCTCTTAACTTTTGGGGCAACTCCTAATGTTTTTTTAGACCTCATCTTTTTAAAAGTGGCTCAACATAATTTTGCTTATTTAAAAGTAAATCTGTTACAGTCTCTGCTATAAACACTAATAGCGTGGCTTGAAATTTAAAGGATTATACTGGAAGGTGGTAGAGTAATTTGATGGAGGCCACAGTTGTTATGCACAGTGGTGCTTGGAATAGCTGCAGGTGATGTTACCCAAAATAACACAGGATAAGGAGCATTCACTGGAGAGCACACTGGGTCAGTCAAGTTAAATAATCTTGCTCTTTACACCTGATATCTTCAGTTAGTTTGCAGAAAGTGACATTACTCAACACAAGTTTATCTTGTTACAAAACACATTGAGTTCCATGCAGTTTTTCTTAAGACGCATTTTCCATGAAATTTTAAAGAACCATCATATGCAAGAATTTCAAAACACTTCTTGACATCAAAGCTATTTTTAGTTCCATTTTCTAAGATTATGTCACATTTTTTTGTTTATGAGAATATCACAGCTAAAACACAAAAGAATCACATAATTACTCAACAAATATCTGTTAATAGCCTAGTATATGAAACGGCATGCCATTGGGACTTGAGTGAAAAATAGTACACATTGACAATGCTTCTTACATCGAGTCACCTTATACAGTGTTAAAATTAACTATGAGATCAAACTGCATGTACTTATTGTTTGCCATTTGGTACATATCAAACTGCATGTACTTATTGTTAGCCATGTGGTGCTTTGGTACATATATGCGTTGCATAATGTTTAAATCAGGGTAAACATATCCTCAAATATTTATTTCTTGATTATGAAAATCAACCTAACCCCAAAAATACCTTTGCTTAAAAAAAAGTAGCTATCTTAAAAATGTATGCTATATGTAAGCAAGAGTAATTTTTGAAGGTGATGGAGAACATAAAAATTATTCAGGTAAAAATTAATGCTTTGAAATTATGTAATTTGCAAAAAATTGTTAGAGTTGGAAGACCGAGTGTTGAATGACATAAGCCAAACACAGGAATACAAATATAACATGTTCTCCTTTATATGGGGGAACTGAAATTTAAACAAAGAAAGAACAAAGTATCAGTTTTTTTGTATCAGTTTTGCTGCAACACAATATGTTATCAATCTTTGTTTAAATTTATTATAAAACAAATTGATAGGAATTGTACAGTGTCCTAATTTCAAGGATTTTGTGACCATATTGACATTTGCATTATGAATGAAGGTGAGTCTCTTCTCATTTGATTTTTGTTTGTAGCCCCTACCTACATTCCCGTTGAAGTATGGTCTTTCTAAGTTTGTTTCTTGAACTCTTTATTTAATAGAGCATTAAGCTATGATGTTATGCATTAAATTTTTATTATTTAGAAAATGTCAAAAGGTTCAGTTTCTTTATTCTATAGATTCTATAGAATATTCTATTCTATAGGTTCTATTTCTATAAAAATATTTCTTTTTATATCATTAGTATTAGTTTCCATGATACACTTTTCTAGATGTAAGGATTTCCCCCCTTCCCCTCTCCCGTTTGTTATCTTTTTACCATTTAACCATTTCCCTGGTATAAGAGAACATTAAACTTATAACTGTAATTAAAGTGCTATGATACTGCAACTGAACACAATGCCTGCCACACAACCCATACACATATATATGTGCATAATAGACTAAGCCTCTTCCTGGAGCACTGTCATCCCATATGGGTGGCACTTTATGTCCTGGCCCATCCTCTTCCAATCCAATTCCCAGCTTATGGCCTGGAAAATCAGCAGCAAGTCCTTAGGCCCCTGCACATACATGCAAAAACTGAAAGGAAGTCTGAAGCAGCAAATGGAAGAGTTCTGCTTCTCCTTATCTACATAACCCGTCCTTTCAAATAAAAGTCAAATAAATGTCTTTTAAAAATGAATTATATATTTCGCTCACATTTCTATGGTGTTTTTGCTATTAGTTGTGGTGCTCTAAGGTTTTTCCTCTTGACAGCAAGCTTTCTGCTCCGGGCTCTCTTTCTTCTTGCTTTTACTCAGCATTATCATTATGTTACTAAATGTTCAGCAACAAAAGGACATATCTAATAGTTTTCCTTTACACCTTAAAATTTTGGAGTATACATGCTGGCCAGCATCTTCGGAGTGTTATTAATATACTTGGCACACTTTCTTCCTTGTTGTCTTCTAGATTTCAATTCTAATGTCACCAACTCATAGATTCAAATCTAAAGTAATTTGTGATGCCTTTGTCTCATACTTTTTCTAGGTTTTCATTTTGTCAGAGCAATAAATTGTCTTACTCATTTATTTAGTATGTGCTATTTACTTCCTTGCTTCCAGTGGTGCACAATAGTAGAATCAACTTTTGCTAAAATATTGAAAGACTTCTGTTCAGTGTAATAAATAGCCAGTGCACTGAATTTCAAACATTTCTAAACCTCAAACAGCCACTTCTCTCTGCAGCAACCAGCAGACATCCAAATAATCTTAAAAGGGTTGATTCTGGCTTAGCTGAAATATAGCTACTCTACTTTGCATGTTCAGAGTCTATAGTGTAGGACTGTAATATATGTGTAATGACCACTTCTTTGTCTATATGCTTGAATACCAGGTCTCTCTGATTTGCTATTCAAGACTAATTCACTGTTTTCTGGAAGTTAGGTATTTTAGTCTTGGATTTTGATAAACTAAAACACGAAAACATAGATGATTAACAATTCCTTTCTCCAGATGACATTCTATTTTCTTACTTCAAAATTCTAGTTTCAATGTTTCAGAAGTGGAATATTACTTCATTTTTCCTGGATACCTTCATCCTTAAGCAACTCCTAATTTCCCCAGTGACAGATGAATATTTTAGAGTACTTTGATAAAGGTCAAATACTTATTCTAAATAGATACACATACATTCAGATATTTCTGTCAAATGATGCTCTACTAAGGATAATGAACAAATTGGGATCTGAAAATCACTGTGGCATCAAAAGAAATTCTTTTAGGTGCAGGATTATACCCAAATTGAAAATAAAATACCTAAATTGTCACCATAAAAATCCTTTATGTGGACAAGATGTATGATAGATATGTTACCATTCTACTAAAACTAATTCTAAAATTTGCAATGCATACTCATCAATAAAAGAGATTTATGGAATATGATGTAGGCTAAGTGGAAATAGTATCCAGTTCACTAGCTATCTATAAGCATAAAATGATATATTAGACTTCAAAATGCTTTTCAAGTGTCTATGTAGAGCTTGTCATCTTATTGCAGCTTCCAAAAATAGCACTCTCTACGCCTCAAAAGAGAAGTTCCTTATCCCTTTTGATATCCTTTGTGTTTGGTATTTTCAAGCTATGTATCAACTGTTGCTTCTTTTAACAAAGTAGATGAAGATTGAAAGTGTTTAATTTTCTAACACTATCTTTACTGCTTAGATAACCTGAATTTATCCAAATACTTTATACACTTTGTTTTTATTTGGAAGTAAAAAAATTTTTTTTAACTAACACAATGTAACAGGCATCCATCTGGGGACATTTAATCAACAGAAAATCGTACAGCCTGATATAGTCATAAACTGTTGCATTTTTAGTAAAAATAGGCATTAATCTTAAAAATCAACTCAGATATTCACAAATAAAATCATAAAGTAGGACACTCTCATTCCAGAACAAGGATTGCAAAAGTCCTGACTACGGTAATAGTACACGGCCTATGGAGGTCATTCTATGCCATGTCAGGGAAACCACTGTCTCTGCTTCTCATGGATGCTCATCTCTTCAGTTAAATTACTATGTACACATTTTAAGATATAAATCCAAAGTGTTATGGACTCTGAGTTATTGAAATATATTTCAGACTCCATGGTGTATGTTGAAGGAAGTTCTGGTAATCAAATCTAATGCAAAATTTGGCTTTTCTTTCTTTTTTCTTTTTGTTATTATTTCTCATGATACGATTTTGTGGGCTTAGGGATTCTACCCCCCCCACTTCCTCCTTTCAACATCACCCCCCACCCATAGCCTATTACTAACAGTTACAAGTTTTGCTATTTAAGTGTATCAGAGCATCGTAAGTATAGGCAAAGGCAGAAAATACAATAGCATACTGTAACGGTATATCTGATATGTTGAAATTTCTCCTTTTATTCAGGCATAAACCTGCTTACTTCTCACCATGGTAGTGTGCATTTCACAGTTAATCTATGAGAATTTCTGTACACATTGTTTACCTATATATCTTTTTTGTTTTGTATTTTGCTTGAAGGTTATCTTACATGAGAAAGAACATATACTACTTGTGTACTGGGGATTGGCTTATTTCAGTGAGCATTATGGTCTTCAGCTGAGACTATTTTGTTATAAATGGTGGAAGTTCCTACGTTTTAATGGCCGTGTAGTTTTAAATGGATTAGATGTGCCAGTTTCTCTATGCACTCCTCTTTTGATAGGAATTTGGGTTGTTATCAGCTTTGCTGATTGTGCTGTTGTAAATATAGGATTGCAGCTCACATTCTCACAGGCGGATTTCAATTCCTTCAGATGTCTTCTGCGGAGTAGGATAGCTGGGTCTTATGTTGGATTGATTTCCCGTTGTCTGAGCACTCTCCATGTTGACTTCCACAGCGGTTGTGCACATCTGCATTTCCCACAACAATGGAGTAGGGTATTTACCCCTCACGTTCATGCCAGCAGGTATTGTTAGATTTCTGTATGTACACCATTCACACTGGAGTTATGAGGAACCTCAAAGTGTTTTTTATGCATTACCTTAACAGCTAAGAAGCCTGAGCATTTTTTTCATATGTACATTAGCTATTTGAATTTGTTCTTTTGAAAAATGTTGGCTCATTTCTTTCACCTATTTTTTAACAGAATTGTTTGCTTTGCTGCTGTCGAGCTTCTGACATTCTTTGTAAATCCTGAAGATTACTCTGCTGTCTGTAACGTAGTTCTGCAAAGATTTTTTCCCCTATTCTGCTGGTTTTCTCTTTGTTTCGTTGATCCTTTCCTTTGATTTTGCTTTCCTTTTCTTAGCTTGCTATAATTCCACTTGGTTTAATTTGGGTTTGATGGAATGTGTTTTGGGTGACTTTTTAGATAAGTCTTTACCAATGCTTATATCATGTAGAGTACTTCCTATGTTTTCCTCTAGGAGGCTGATGATTTCTGGGTACAGTAATGATGCGGTATATCACATTTATTGATTTGAATATGTCAAACCATCCCTGCATATCAGGGATAAATCCTACCTGGTCAAGGTGAATGATCTATCGGACTCTGTTGGCTAGTATGTTGTTGAGGAGTTTTGCAACCATGGTCATCATGGATATCGGTATATAGTGCTCTTTTTTTCTGTTGTGTCTCTGTCTTTGGTATTAAGGTGTTGTTGACTTCATAGAAAGAATTTGGAAGGATTGCCACCATTTCTTCTATTTTGAATTGCTTGTAGGAGATGAAGACAAGTTCTTGAAAAGATTGGTAAAACTCATCATTGAAGTTTTTTTTTTTTTTGTCTTGGACAATTCTTTTTAATTACCGATACAATCTCCATCTTGTATATGGGTTTACTTAGGTTTTTAATTATCTCATGATTCAGTTTTTGTAAATTGTGTGTGTCTAGAAATTTATCCATTTCTTCTAGCTCTTCAAACTTGTTGGTATGTAGTTGCTTGTAATATTTCCTGATTATTTCCATTTTATCTCTGATTTTGACTCATGTCCTTTCTTCTTCCTTCTCCTCCTCCTCTTCTTCTTCTTCTTCTGCTTCTTCTTCTCCCCCTCCTCCTCTTTCCTCCTGATTGATTATCTTGTTGATTTTCTCAAAGAACCAGCACTTTGATTCATTCATCTTATATGTTATTGTTTGGGGCTCTATTTATTTTTTGCATTAATTCATTTCTTTTTTCTGATAATTTTGGAATTATTTTGCAGCTGTTTTTCTAGCTCCTTCAGATATATTGCTAGCTCTTTCACTTGGTGATTTTCCAGTTTTTGTTGTAGACACTGATTGCAATGAACTTTCCCCTTAGTACTGTCTTAGCTGTGTGCTACACTTTGCACATGTTGGTTCTAATCTATTTTGTTCTAATAACTCATTTTTTTAAAATTATAGTTACCACTGAAATCCAAAGATTTTGCCAGAACTGAAAATGGGAAGGCACTTTTGTTAAAAGCGCCCGCTTGACAATGACACTTTCCTTAAATTTTTAAACAATTTTGGGATAGAAAATATTTTTAGTATTTGAATGACATAAGAAAAAAAAGTTTATTTTCTGGTTTTAATGGGTAAGGGAAGTACAAATGGAGTTCCCAAACTAGTCCACAAATTATTATTGATTAGTATTACATTTTCTCAGAACTTTTCAATAAGAGATGGTTAGAAAGAGAGCCACAGTATTTTTTTTTTTTGATTGGTTCATAGTGTTGGAATTGCCACAATATCAAGCATGACATATTTAAGGAGTGCTGTAGAGTTTGCTTCAACACTGTGCATTTATCACTTTTTAAATGATAGAACGTAACAGCTCATAGCAGCATGGGGATCTTCATTGAAAAGAGGCCTTTGCAGTTAGATCTGTCTAACATTACTGTCTCTTGTGTTCTTGATTAGTCTTCTTTTTCACACTTGTATACTTTTAGTTTCTCCCTCAAAAACAACAACTACAAACATGCTTGGCAGCTGGCATGATGGTATGCAGATGTCAGGTTGTAGGGCAGATTTTCTCAGAGTAGACTTGGGTTTTCTGATGGCCCAGTGCAATTCCCTCTTAGTTGGCAGATTACTTTGGTAAGCTTGATGTTTCTGGCAGAGTGACTTCATTGTTAACCATGAAGTCTTGGAGTTTAAAAAATACATTAGTCAGTTTGAACATTTAGTTCATTTCCCCTTCCTATCATGTCTAAGACTGTAAGTTTCCCAAGACTTATATTTTATGTCATGCAGAGTTAAATAGAAACTGATTCTGCACAATTTGTACCACTATAAAATATGACAGTAAGACTTAGCCAAAAGACCAACGTACATTGAATCCAAGCTTTCTCCAATGAAAGGTTTGAAACACAATGCAATGACCATTTATTGGCAAAACTGATGAAAGAGCAAGTTACCAAAACCTGCACGGCAAACTTTTGGACCAGATTGAAGACATTCTCTTTTTTTCTCTCGGAGGTAAAAAATTTGGTAAATTGTTTCCCTTTATCTTCTCTCTTTTAGCAGTTAGAGTGGTGAATAGATTTTGGGGAAGAATAATCTGCTTCTGTGTCTCATGTGATCACTTCCACAGATATGCAAAATGTCACACTGATGTGCATTACTTATTTTGCTGTTATTTCAATGGAACTTATGACAGATGGGTTTGGGAAAACTTTTCCTGTTTGAGAAACTATTCTTTCAGATGGTTAATCAACTTTTATCTTCGTGAGTAATTCACCTAGACCATAATAAACAGAGGTATTTTAGGTGATAGTAAATGTTGGATCTAGTTCTTTAGGCAGAATGGATGTAGATTTATTTCCTGCCACATTGAAAATATACTGCAGTATATATCTTTGCTTCCATTTTTTATAGGAGATACATGTCATAATACCAAATATGCTAATTGAAGTATTTTTTGATGACCTGTTTCAATGACTCTTTTCCTGTTTTGGTTACACTGGCACGCTGTTATGAGTTGAAGTTATCCCATGTGATGTCTGTGCAAAATGCTTTTCCCATAACTTAAAATTGCACTTGTGAATTATTATTTTTTTAATGCTTAAGAGAAATTGATTTGTAGAATATGAATGACAGGTAATTTAGGGACCATGTATTTAATAAAATATATGGTGTTATAGAATATGCAGAAATTATTTCAGGACATCTAGTAAACAATGATTTATTTTAGGTAATGAAAACAGAAATAGATTGAACTATATAATACATGAATGGTAAAAAGGGAATGATTTGTAACAGCAGAAATTAACCTATTTGAAATAGCAATGATTTATCAATTATTTTGAATATTTGGTAAACTCTTAGAAATCTTTTCATGTCAGATCCAGAATAATTAAATCAACTGTGGATCTGAATGTATGAGATGAGATAGAGCTTGTTTTTTTGATGTTCCAAATTTAAAATAACCTATGATTTGATGGTTTTATAATTGTATGTATGCAATGGGAAGCAAACATTACTGTAGTTTCCTAATTAACCAGAAACTGATAATGCAGGTGGATTTAGAGTCAGCCTAAATACACCCAAAATGGAGTCTGTACATTCTAAACAAATATATCTGAGTGAAGTGAAGCCACTGCAATGATTTCTACACCACTAGGTAGTCTTTTTGAAAGCCATTGTTTTGTCTGTGGCTAGTAATTTAGAATCCTCAGGTTTGTGTCAGAACTTTCATATAGAAATGATTCAAAAGCATTCAGAATGTATCCAAGCTTAATATGAAGATGCCAAATTATCATCATACCATGGATTTATTTATTATTAGTTGTTCAATAGAATACTCGGCACCTTCAATGTAATTTAATTTATGCTGTACTGCTACTAAAGAAAGGTAAATTTGGAATTCTTTTTGGGTATAGTGGATTATTGCCTGGTTAAGCGAGCAGGAGCAGAGAACATGGCATATCTAAATCACCCACCCAGCATAGCGGCTATTGCTTCCAATTCAGCTGCCAAGTCACTTAGCCGGACAAAGTGATTCTTCCCTGTAGACTTCGTAGCCAAAACTAGCAGCACCTTCAGGGAAATCTTCAATTCACTGCTAGCTTTCCTATGCCCATCCATCAAGCAAATGAGCAATCTATTTTTGCCATGGTACACTGCCGCCTCAATGAATCTCTAGACATCTACCTCTGTCAGTGTGAACATCAACAAACAAAATCACAAATAAGTTCAATTTATCCAGTTTCTAAAAGCATTGTCAAATAATGTCCAATGTAATGTTTCAGTTGGTTGCAAGCCAGAGACTTAGTTCTAAAGAAACTTTAGAATAAGTAACTTGGTGCCTAGAACTTCCCCAATGGATTTAGGAGGTAACCTAGGACAACTCAAGCGCACATGCATAATCACAATCGGATGTTAAGTGACTTAGTTAGGAGAAAAGAATAATGCTACAGACTGTGAGCATGGCATCATCCAATCTTAAATTTACCTTTATTGTGAAGTGGCTTATTCCTACTTCACAATAATGAGAATATATCTACATATCCACATTAAGTGTCTTTCCATCACATCTTAATGAAAATGTTTTATATGTGAAATTATACAAATAATTTACTTGGAATACAGGAACAAGTAATTAAAGAAACATAATCCTTTATATATTGAGTATTATTTATCTAGTAAAATTAGTATAAAATTTAAGTAGCAATATTAATATTTTCTCAATTTGCATATTTTAGCTTTTAGAATGAATATAAAATCATTTCAAGATGGTAGGAGTTTGTGAACAGAATACAATTATTGTAAATGTATACCTTCGTGGTATATAATAAATGGCTTTCATTATATTACATTCTGTGTTGTAGAAAAAACATTGTATATACTTAGTACTTTATTATTCCAAAATGATTGATGTAGTATGAAAATAAACAACACATCACTCTATCACATTAAACTATTTTGGTGTAAAACTTCTGCTGCTTTAACTGATTTAGGTTAAAGCTATCTTTTAATAGGAAGGTTCTTTATTTTCATTCTGACTAAATCAAAGAAACTGCTTTATCATGATGCAATGTAAAGAAAATATGTGGCTCATTTAAAGAGGTAAGAGGAAAATTGAATATTTTTTCACATTACAATGGAACTTCAGCCTACACTTTGTTAGATATGAGCCAGTGTTTCCAGGCAGCAACCTTGAGTATTAAACAGTATTAGCCTGCCGCCTGATACTAAACACAAGCTGTTTTTATATTAAGCTGTTCAGAAAAGCAGGAGGCACAGACTTGAAATCAATGAATTTTTCAAACAAGGAAACAATTAGAGCAGCAACTGCAGCCTTGCACAAAGGAAATTTGAATGCTGTGCTTCTTGCTGAGAGTACCTATATCTAGCTGGCAAGCACAAGGAAAATAATTTCATGATGACAATAGGAGAAAATCTGTTTTTCATCTATAGCATGTAACAGTTGTAAGAATGCTGTAAAGTGCAAATTATTTTGCTCATTTCTCTTGAGTTTAAATGCTGTTGCATCAAATTAAGCTTAAATGCAGACCTAGGGTGATATAGCTAGGTTTGTTCTAAAGAATTTATCAGTGATGGAGATGAGCACTAGTTTGTATGTTGAGAGCCAATAATTTACATAAAATATTACCTGTTGCTACAACCCTTCCTTGGACTCTGTATAAAAAGAATATCAATATCCACTCTTTCTTATATTGAAAAAGAAAATATTTTTTAAAAGATCTATTTGCTTTTATTGGAAAGGCAACTCAGATTTCCAGAAAGATCTTCCATTTGCTTGTTTACTGCCCAGATAATGGCAATGGCCAGAGTTGAACTGATCTAAAGCCAAGATCCAGGAGCTTCTTCCGGGTCTCCCAGGTAGTGTGGAGTCCCAAGGCTTTAGGCTATCCTTACTGTTTTCCCAGGCTACAAACCTGGAGCTGGATAGGTAGTGGTGCAGCAGCGGGACAAACTGATGCCCATAGGGATGTTAGCATTTGCAAGGTGAGGATTTAACTATTGAGCCATTGTACCAGCCCAGACAACAGAATATTCTATTAATAAGTAGAGCAAGGTGTAACTATGTACTTGTTTTCTTTATGAATTCAATTGTGAAAGAATAATGGAAAAGAAGAGATGAAGCAAGTGAGAAGATGAGGGTGAGAAAGTAAAGACATTGAAATAAAAAATATGTAAAGAGGTGTATATATTGATTTAGCAAGCAGTATATATGCTTGTACAATTACCTTCAGAATGCTCAAGTACTTTGATGTGAATTAATTAATATCCATAACCTTCTAACTACTCAAAATATTGACTCACAAAATTATGAAAACATTACAACATATACCATAAAATAACTGTTGCTACAATCAAGTGGAAATATATGTGTTATTCAATGCTGAAATTCTTATAAGTTTTCATAGAATTAAAAAGCCTAAGAACAAAAAGAAATATTGATTGGTTATCCCAGGATATAATTTCTTCTGCAGCTATCTATTTAAAATTTTCTAATTTTACTTTTGTAGAAACAGCACCTGGTCTCTCTCTCTCTGTGTGCCTGTCTCTCTCTCTCTCTCTCTCTCTCTTTATATATATATATATATATATATATATATATATATATATATAGTCACAGATTGTATTATAAAACTAGGGATTCATGTAAACACCATGGTTTATAATGTAGAACTGTGCCCATAATCAGTCCTCATACTTGTTTCTTCTATACTCTTTTGCCATGTTTTATTTGTTTTTGTATTTTATGAAACTGTTATAAACTTTGTGGTCAGGCAGATGGACTTTGTGAAAAACGATGCACCACTTGTCCATCTCTGTAACAGCAGTAGTCAACCAACTTGTAAATAATGATTATCTAACACAGATCTCAGGGTGTTATTAGGGGAAATATATTTAGAGAGTATCACGGAGTCTAAAAATCTTAAAAGCATAAAGCCCATAGCACTTTGTTAGTGTTATAATAATTTATTCAAATCTTACAATTTTATTTTTAGTTTTGGATGTGAATGATAGAATGAGAGAGATTTTTAGTTCAGAAAAGGATTTTATTAGTCACGAGAGAAAGCCTGAGGGATTCCCAGAATAGAGATGGCCTGGGACCACTTCCACATAGCAGGGTGACTCTGTGAGGGAAGTGGCTATCCAGGACACACAGCACTGGACTTTTATACGTCTTACGTGGGAGGGCAAGTGAAGTGGGGAAGGACTGGAGAAGGCTGCAAGTCTTGGTTCCTGCAAGCCAGTGACTAGAGCAAAGTACTCAGGGTGCTCATCCTGGTGGTCTGAGACAATGTCTGTGTGGTTCCTATAGGGCAAACCGGACGTTCCTGAGGGGTTAAGGCCAGGGTGCTCCAAGGTGTGCTCTCACTCTGCACCAGGCCAGCATCATGCTCTGCCCAACATAACATAACAACATAACATAACGTAACGTAACATAACGTAACGTGACGTGATGTGACGTGACATAACGTAACGTAATGTAACATAACACAACACAACAACAAACATCTGTTGTCATGGAATCAAGGTAACGTAGTTTTAATAATCATGTCCTGTGTGGACTGGAAAACAGCCATTTAGATCTGACATTATCATATTAAAGTTGTGGAATGTCCACTAAGGAAAGAAAACATAAAGATGACCAAGTTTATTATAATTGCAAGGGGTGTGCAAGGATAAGATTTCCATTACTTTCAGAAGAGATGACATTAGTTGAATATTGAGCATAACTTGAAAAATTTTAAAAATTTGTATCAAAAATACATGTAAAATGTTAAGTGCATGCTTTTAGAAAGGATATTGGGAAAGACTTGATCTTGGAACAATATTTTAACACATTTCTAAAAACTGATGCTGTAGAGAAAATCCCTGAAAGGAATTCAAGAAAATTTAAAATAACTGGATGATTTTTAAATATAAAGATGTTAAGTTCATAAATCTATCTTCCTTCAAACAAGGAAGTTACAGCTTAATTATGTGATAATCTATGGAGAATTCTTTAGAGCTAAACATACAATTTTCTACATTTAAAAAATATAGCTATGCTATTGTGATGATATGAGGAGAATCATTGGGGGGGAGAACTGAGAGTGGGAAAACCCCAGACTCTACAGACTTATACCATGAAATTCAAAATTTAAAATAAAAAAGTCAAACACTAAAACAGACATATACAAAAATATAGCCATAGCCTTAAATATTTTAATATTAAAGTTATTTTAAAAGCGAACTATGTAATAAATAAAATAGATTAAGAAAAACTGCTGCACATTATAAGCCCAAAGGAGATAGTTAAAGAGTTGTGAAACATACAAATGCAAATAATAAAATATTATCTAGATCATATATGTAATTTCATACAAAGTAGGCATATGTAACTGTGTGTATGTGTTTATAGAATACACGTAGGTGATTGCCCCAGCTGGGTCCTGTGCGGTGGCTGAATTCTTCTCTTGCATGCACTAGGATCTCATGTGGGTGCCAGTTCATGTCCCAGCTGCTCCACTTCCCATCCAGCTCTCTATTTGAGGCCTGGGAAAGCAGTAGAGGATAGCTCAAAGCCTTGGGAACGAGCTCCTGCAAGGGTGACCGTCAGAAGCTGCTGGCTTCGGATTGGCTTTGTTCTGGCCATTGTGGCTACTGGGAGAGTGAACCAGTGGACACAAGATGTTTTTCTCTGTATCTTTTTCTGTAAACCTGCATTTCTAATAAAAAGCAAATCTTTTGTAAAATATATATTACCTAGTAAATTCTACCAGGATATCTTTCTTAGTTAGGAAGAAAATAGATCTTCTAGCTTATGGAGCACTTCTAAATGACTGCAACAGCCAGCGCTCTGGCAGGTTGGGTTCAAAAGCCTGGAACTTAATCATGTTCACCTAGTTGGGTGACAGGGACACAAGTACTTGAGTCTTCACCTACTGACACCCGTGTTATACATTAGAAGAATGCTAAATTGGAAATGCAGTAGCCAGGATTTGAATTAGGTACTTTAATGCTGGGATGGGGAAATCCCAAATGGTGTCTTAACATCTTCCTCTACGCATTGTTTCAGAACCTTTCTCCTATGAATGTAAATGACAGAGATCTTAACAAAGCTGATAATATTCTCATCCTAGTACTTTGGCAATAGTCATGAGAGCTGGGTTTTTGTTCATTATAGCAAACATTTTTTATTACATTCAAAGAAGTGAATCAAAACAAATGTAAATGACCTATGACTTTTAATATTTTTATTTTTCATGATAAAGTTTCACAGGCTCAAGATTTCTCAACAATATTAGTGACAATATCAAGGACAGGATGAACAGTCGTTGACATGGCAGTCTATGTGCTTGCCCTGCTGATAGTTTGGATCCAACAGAAACTGAGGGTTAAGCACTTACGTCAAGTTCTTTTCTGGATGACAATCCTGAGTCATGGAAAGACCACGCAAGTAACTTGCTCGGTTCACACGGCTGGCAGATGTGCTTAGGTAGATGTTTCTGATTTATGTTTTAAGCTAAAGCTGAATAAAACTTTGCAGATTTTCCTGGTTAAAATTTTCCTGTTATCTGATTGAGGAAAGGCAACACAACATTTTTGTTAGACAGGTTGTGGGATTGGCTTTGGATTCAGCATATTGGATACAGGAAAACATCTGGATTTCTCAGAATTCTTTATATTTTATGTTCCCATCACACAAAAAAGGAAACATCATTTTAAAGGACACAATAGAAAATATATATGATTAATTTAAGAAAACTTAAACATAATAGAACCTGAAGAAATGGAAAGCTAGGATGTAATTTAATAATGTGAAAATATCAATTCTTAAATGTATTAGTTAAGTCAAATCATTTTCTTTTTTGGTTAAAATGTTCAATTCAATGTAAATGTAAGTATAGAGTAAAGATAAATTGAAAATGAATAATGAGGTAAATTTCTTCTCTATATGTGAAATGTTTTCATACTTACAAGCAATTTTTAGACAAGCATAATAATGAATTATTATAAAGTTGGCAATGAAGAAGAGGATACACAAAAATTTGAGATATGTATTTTGTGGGAATTTTTGGAGTAAACCAGCAGAGGGAAAATCTCTTTGTCTCTTTCCTCCCTGTCTCTGTCACTGTGATTTTCAGATAAATAAATACATATATTTCCAAATTTATATAAATCAACATTTCTAGTGTTCAATTTAAGACAACCTTAAATAATGGTAATTTTAAATGCAAAATATTTTAAATTTAGTGTATTACATGCGACAACTGAGAAAAGCATCAGAGTCAAAATGAGCCAAGGAGACAAAGCCAGGGAAAAAATTGAAAACACATGAAATATTTTTCTGAGTATCAGACAACTTTCTCAATTGGCCAGCACCATACTTAAATGAGTATACTCTTTTGGCTTCAGAAACATTTCTTCTTTGGTCATAGCAAATAGGGAAGTGACACCTGGGTCCAGCCCTGCTTGTTAAATCAGCTGTCTGTAAAGCACCCATCCCACACTGCCAACAGTTTGTGTTCATTCCAAACCTGCTTAAGTTTTGGAAAGCAAACAGACGATGACCAAGGGATTGGGTCTCTGCTTCCTGGCTTTGGCCTGGCTCATCCCTGGCTCCTGTGGCCTCCTGGAAAGTGAACCAGGGAATGAAATATTCTTTACCCAGCCTTTAGTTTAATACTTTTCTTTCAGATAAATAAATCTTAAAAAGAAAGAAAGAATAAAAGAAAGTGTCACGTACAAATATGGGCATTCAATATATCAAGGGATTTTTTTATACCACTGGTATTGTATCATTTCTTAGAAAATGCTCCCGGAAGCAACTAAAACTTAAATCTCGCAGAAGAGAATAGGAACATGCTTTCTGTGTAGTCAGTGGAACAATGATATGATAAATTCATGGGTCATTAATTCCTTGACCAGGAAGATATGAGGATTTTCGCTTGAAAGACCAGATAACCTAAAACAAGTAAAAGATGAATACCCAAAAGGAGTTCATTCACAGTAAGTCTGGAGAATAGGCAAAAATGGAATATGATAAAAACATCATGATACAAAGCAACGAATGGAATGAGGAAAGAGCAAAATTAAACAATTGTGGTGGGAAGAGCAGTCTTTCTCAGTGAAGATAGCAGTTTTACAACGGATTCCTCAGTTTGACTCTTAGTTGAATCTTCTAACTTCAGCTTGCCATCAGTGCACCTTATGTAGCAGTCATGCTAGCTCAAGTGATGGGGCGACTTCTGTGTGGCAGACCTGGAATGAGTGTCTGTCTCCCCACTTCATCCTTGTCTAGCTTTGGACATTGTGAGCATATGGAGAGTGAACCAGTGGTTGTGAATGTACTTTCTCTCTCACTCTCTCTATCTCTCTTATCCTCTGTCTCTCTTGCTTTCTCTTCCCCCACTCCACCTCTTTCTTAATTAGACACAGAATGTTTGAAAAGAAAAAATAGCACAACACATATTTAATGTAGATCATACAATCATGATAGTGTTCATTCATAAAAATGTGATGGTGTTCAATAAAATCCTTGAGATAGAATGTGTATTCAGTGGCTCTTCTGGGCTCATTTAAAATATGGCAAGTAAGGAGTCAGAAAACGCTTAAACCATTGTAGTGTAACCATAAAAATAAGTGGATAAAATGAACAAAACCAAATATCACAAATGGACTGGAATTAAAACCCATGTGTTTACCCAACGCACTCTAAAGGGCTGTAACTATTTCCATGCATTCTTACTTTTAGCCTATTTAAAACATATCAAAAATGAAAACATGAATCTTCAAAGCTTATTAGAGAAAAAATTCAATGGCCTATTCAGAACATACATGAGTGGTAAACAAAGGAGCTGGAGCTGACTTTGGAATTCAGTCCCTCTCATGAGAGGTAGAGATGTTACTATCACATGACTGAATCCAGCATTATGTTGGGATTGTCATGGTGCTTAGCGAGTATTACTTATAAATGTTGCGATTGTTGTGATGCTAAGAAATAGGTGCCCATTCAGGGTTGGTAACAGGATCTTAGCCCTGGGTTGCAGTTGAGTTAAGCATGGATGTCATCAGGAATCATGGGTATGACTTGTTTTTATCTGTTAAGTAGAATATGTGTTGGATATGATGGTTTAGACAGGAATAGATGGGAAATTGTTCAAAAATATTTTCTGAAAGGGAATGGAGAGACAACAAAAGGTATAGCCAATTTTAGTTATGAGGTTTTCAGAGTCTAAAATTCAATAGTGAGTCATATTCAGAAATTCTGAAGATATGTTTTGAAAGTGAATGCTTTCCTTTGAAAATGCTGGCTGAACAGCTTTTCTGTTCTTTGCTTAATAGCGTGGTTTAAGAAAATACATATAAGGCATCTAAAATCCATTTGTGAAAAATTTATCAAAAAATCTCCAACATTGCTTTATTTTCATGCCTCATTGAGTCTCAAATCATACACATTATTCATTCTACACAACTTAATTGATTCTATTTACACCCCTTAATAAAATTGCACCTCTGTGAGAGTCACTTAGACTACTCAAATGAGAAATTTGTTTTCTTAAGTGCTCTCCCAAAGTTTGTGCTCAGAAAATCTGGAGACTCCTGTAGAATACATGATTATTAAATAAGTGACTATTGCAAGTATCAATATCTCAGTTATAAATATACCTATTAATATCAGGTGTTAATTACTTACCTCAATGACTTAAAAAAATCTCCTGGAAATTGTACCACTGAAACAAATGTTAATTGCTGTTGTGATAGCTATGAATCACATGTCTACTTAAGTTTTGAGGAAAGTACGCTTTTTTTGTTGTAGAATCCACTAACCTTTTTCAGATGTTAAGAGGAAAAGCCCAATAGTGTTGCTGTCAGTTATTTGCTCTTTTGTTCTTTCTTCCTTCACAATCTCCTTCTTTGCTTAGCTTTGTTCCCCCTTGTATAATTGGGAATTTGTATAAAGTCTCTCCAAAGAAATATTTGTTATGGGAATGGAACATAGTTTTATGATGTGGAACATAATTTTTGAAACAAGCCTAGAAAATATTAAATAGCTAATATATCCATGATTGTAAAATTATTATTCTGCTGGATTTGAAACTCCTGGAGACATTATTATTACTATGCAAAATATTCTATGTTCTGGGTGGGCTGTAAAGAACAAACTCTTTTAGTATCTCCCACTACTCCTGAACAGTCACCCCAACTTCTGGTTTCCTCCTAGGAGATGCTTTCTCCTTCTTTATTCCTTCCCTGTTTTCCTGTCCACTACTGAAATAAAACTTCACTGTCTTCAACAACACAACAATCAGACTTTTAGATTTCAAGCTACAATGAAACCACGGGAATATGTGTTTTCTAGTATAACACCTGAATAAACTTGAGTAATACTCATAAGACATAAAGTTTCAACTCATGGTGAGTTCTAAAAAAAGGCTTCTGATCATGCTCATTGTAGTGGGAGAGATACTAACCAGAATGTGCAACAACTATAAACATTAGCATGCCATCATTGGGAAAGAAGAACACCAAGAAGAAAAAATAGAATCCAGAAAAAAGTGAAAGGCATGATTTTCTCAATAATGTCTTTTACGTGTGTGCTTGAATTTGGTGTGAATTTTTAACATAAAAGAAAGTATGCATATATAGCTTTGAGAACTTTAGCACATTCTTCTGTGAAAACAAACTTAAATATGTTTCACAGTGTAAGGGTTTTCATAGACTTCCCTGGACTAATTATAAGAGAAGCAAAGAACAGACACCAGCAACAGAGATATGGAAGTATTCATTTAGGTAGATGAGGAACATGCCCTTTTGAGATATTTCAAGTTGTCCTTTTATTCAAGCACATTTAAACCAAAATAAAGGTAGTGTTTTATTTCTTAAACATTGCACATAGAATGAATAAAACATTCCATGACAAGGAGGAATTGTAGAGAGATTGAAGAGATCCTAATAACAGTAATGTTGATTGAATATTTCTCTATTATTTGAATTTCAGTGTTGAAGTCTGTAACACCTCTGTGATCATATTAAATGGGAAGCATTTGGGAGTGATTGGGTTATAAAGACAGAGCCTTTAGGATTAGTGCCCCTTTAAAAGGAACCTGAAAAAGATAAATTACCCCTTCTGCTAAGAGAAGCTTCAGCAAAAATATAATCAACATGAAACCTCAACTTTACCAGACATGGAAACTGTTGGAGCGTCTATCTTGAACTTCACACCCAAGCCTTCCAATTATAAGAAACAATTCCCTGCTACAAATATGCCACCCAATCTGTGGAATTTTGTAACATCAGCCCAAACTGACTAAGTTTACAAGTAATTTTACAAAGCAAACCTAGCTTACTCTCAAGTAAACAAGACACAACAGTTTAGGGGTCTTGTATCTTATTTCCTGTGTTAATATTCAGCACAGTGACCACGCGGCAAGATCTTTCTTGAATCATGTTCCTTACCTACAGTTTTCTTTTTATTTGCATAAAAGTATTATATATGTACATGAAGATCCCTTTTTGCCCCAGATCATTCAATAATTTGTTCAAAAAGTTTACATTTTGTAAATATGTATGTACTTATACTTAGATAAAATGTCTTAAACATTTTAATCACTCTAATTTAGAGAATGCTGAAGACTTATGGTCTAGAACGTTGCCAAATTTCATTTTTAACAAATTAAATGATTCCTTTTTGTTGAGGAGAAGCACAGCTAGTTGAATTTTCTTTAGTTGATATATTTGAATATAATAATGAATTATTTTATAAAAATGATAATCATCCCATGTGACTTATGTTGGGAATTTCTTGATCATTTTGATTTTAAGTTACTGTGGGTGGATTTGATAAAGTGCTAATTGTGATTTCTTGAGATAGTATGCACAATCCAATCAGAGCTAAGGAAGCCACAACGTAGGATTATCATGATTATGTACACGAATCTCCACCTTCTTTTGCACAGTATCCCCTTGGCAATTTGATGAAGGAAAATGAGAGATTTCTTTTTTTTTTCTAGAAAACACACATTTTTCTTCTCATCTTGGATTTCCAACTAAATCATACTTCCTTTGCTAGCTTGTTCTAGCAAATAAATTGTGAACAAGTTTTAGGGATTCTATTTCCATATTGATGCATAGTAACTATTGATCCTGACTTCTCCATAGGCTTTAGTTCTGATGGATGTCTGGCATGGCGCTCTGTATGGACAGTGATCAATGTAACACACTGGAAGAAGTGTGAAATTGAAGTGTATACATGGACACACAAGATGAAAATTATGTGAAGACCCAGAGGGAGATGGCCTTGCCAATTTTTAGGCAGAATTTAGATAAAGGCTGCCACACATCAGTTAAACTTGTGGTTACTGGAAAGTGGTGGCAGGTAATCAAGGGTCTACCTCAAAAATTTCTTGGGGAAGCATGAACCTGCTATCACCCTGGTTTCAAACTTGCAGCCTCTAGAACTGCGATAGCATGGATTTCTGTTGTTTTAATTCTCTCAGTATATGGTATTTTGCAATAGAGTCCCCAGGAAGGTGATCTAATATTGTCAGTATTTGATGGATTCATTACTGATATTAGCAATACTACATAAAGAAGGAGCAGTCATATACACAACATATCTGTATTAAAAATCAGCACTACTCACAAGAGATAAAACCGTGAAATTCAAATAGCAAACGTAGTGGGTCAAGATCAATTCCACATTTTCTGAGTTGAAATATTTCTACTTTTTTTTATCATTGTTGTTAGGTAGTTCTGAGCAAGGAGTAACCTGTGACTAGCTGTTTTCTCTAAAAATCAAATACTCTTGCCAAGAAAGAGAATTGCAAACAATCTATATGGTTAGATACCAATTCTCCTTGTATGTGAAATGTCTACTTTAGTAACAACTTATTTGAATATAAAATATGAACTAATTAATTTGGCATCTGTTTGCTCCCAAAAATCAGAAGCACAAGATTTAAGCAAGCTCCATAATTGATCAATAATGTATATGTGGAAATATATAACATAAACTACTTTCTTCTCCTGCTGTTAGCTTGGTATATATCTTAACCTAATAATCTCTGAAAATGATGCTATGGCTAAAGAAATATTTAAGATACTAATTTACAAAACACTTCAAATGATCTGTTTGTTTAGAAGGACATAGTCTTAAACATATTTGAGTAGTAGTCTATGATTGACAAATATGCTTGACAAGGACAATCTGTGAGACCTTTATGAAAAAACTGTGACTCTAAAGGGTTTGTACATTAGCAAGACCCAAGTGTACACAGAAAATTGTAGAATGGAAAGGACAGAGAACAAAGAACTGTGATCACATTGAACATCAAAATAGGAGAACTATTAGCCATAATTAAAATTTGACTTTAGAGCCACACACAATAAAACTTCCATTTATTTTCCCTCAGGAATAATAATAAAAAAAAGTAGTAGTAATATAGTAACAAACTAATCACTAGCAACTCACACAAATCACTGAGATAAACAAGGAATATCTGAGCTGAGTACTGTAGAGGAGTTATGTAAGGAATTATAGGATCTGATACAGGGGGATAGAACATCACCGGAACCACATTCAAGAATTGCTTGCACACAGTGGCCAACAGCAAATGCTCAGCCTGCAAGAGAAACATGCCTTACCCACAGGTTATAGAATAAACAAGGGTGCAGAAAAATGAATCATCACAGGGAAACAAAAATCTAAATTGAAGGGAAATGAAGCTTTGTGCACATGCATGACAAGAAACCCATTGAGCAAAACTAATTTTGTATCTGTGCCAGAATGGCAATCTCATATGTTGGAACTAGGGAAGGAACAGGAGGGAAAGGAAATTGTCACATAATAGCAGACCTTGAAGTGTACTAAAATAGAGACTGCCTTCTGTATTTGTCATAGAAAGGAAAAACACACTCTAAGAGGTTAAATTCATCCACAGTTCTATCAAAATGGAATAAAGTAACATTGATGCATGAAAGAGAAAGGGGATTAAAAAGAAAGAAAACACAAAGAATATGAAAAATGTCTAAAGATGTAAGAAATTAATAGTTTAGATCCCAGAAAAAGTGATTTTTTTGTGTGTGTAATGTACATAAAGGCACAGAAATCCATAATTTCTCGGAATCTATTCTTACAATATATTATTATAAAGTGATTAAATAATTCTAATTTTAAAAATTCAGAACATATCTGCTTTATTTTACCAGACTGAAGAGTTAATCCAATACAGAATTAAATTTCTGATCTGCATACTAGTTCATATTTTTCTACTCAGCCAAAACAAGAAGTATCAAAAATTTTCTTTTCCAAGTATGTCAATAGTCTGAAAAGATCTTGGAAAAGAGTCCTGGCTCACTAGTTGCAGTCTTGGTAGAAAGCCAGCTGGTCCTAATGGGAGCATGGGTCAGCTCACTCTGCCCATTTGGCATAGATCTGCAGTCTTTGGCACATGCTGCTCAGCTGAGCAGTAACTGTAACCTCGAGTGTTGGCTGCCAGAAGAAGGAAAAGAGGAATCATTGTCTCTCCCATACACTGAATTCCTCTGTGCAAGTCTGTCTTAGTTTCATTTGTTTAGAAGTGTATGCAGGGTAAAGAAGCAGGTTCGATCAATGAAACAATCTAAATTGGAATTTTGCACAAGTAGCCAACCTGTGGTGGACAATGTACTAGGAATTGGAGAGATGTGAGAATGCACTGAATAAAATGTATCGAAATCCCTGAGAATGGAGGTATATTTGATCCTTATCACACAAAATTGATATTATTAAGACACATTAATGGAGACAATATGTTAGGAAGACCGAGGATTTTATTTCTTGTTCATTTTGTCCTGTATTTAGTAGATAGCAGAGGGATTTCTTTTCTTTCTTTTCTTTTTTTTTAAAAAGTGTGCAACGGTAGAACAATAAAAAGAAACTAGTAGTCCTTAGAAACATGTTCAAAGAAAAAGCAAAATGTTGGGCTAGAGTGGTTGTATAAAAGCACCCCAATGTTCTACCTGTGGCACCAGCATTCCAAATGGGCAGTGATTTGTATCCTGTCTGTTACACCACTGATTCAATTTCATGCTTATGGCCTGAGAAAACTGCAGAGGATGGTCTCTGCTGCCACGTGGGACACTCAGAAGGAGCTCCTGGCTCCTGATTTGATTGGCTCAGCTCTGGCTGTTGTGATCATCTGGAAATGGAACCAGTGGATGAGGAACATCTCTTTCCATCTCTCTTCTCTCTCTGTTGAACCTGCATTGCTGATAAAAATAAACAAATATTTAAAAATAAGTTTAAAGTTGCTGTATTTTACATTCAACAACTGGCTTCTCTCATCAAATTTTTTCTCTAAGGATGATAGCAAAACCACCCAGGTGGAATTGACTTTTAAGAAAAGGAACCAGAAAAAAAAGTATTTTCCAATAAAAATGATAGCCCATAAGTAAAAGACACACCGAGACTTCTCAATCAGTGATTCTGAATCTCTCAAAATTAATCCAAGCATTTCAACTCAATGCTAAGGAAAACAAGGCTGTTTTATTTTTTTAAATGGCTGAATAGTGCTCCATGGAATGGATATAACAGTATTTTTTTCTTTTTTGTAATCCATTCCTCTTTCAACAGTCATTTGGGCTGTTTCCATGTCTTTACTAATATGGATTGTGCTGTTATAAAGGTAGGCTCACAGGTCACTGTCTCACATGCGATTTTACTGCCTTTGGAAATATTCCTAAGACTGTAATAGCTGAGCATATAACGGATCTTCTTTAGTTCTCTGAGCATTCTCCGTGCTGACTTCCATAAGCAGTTGCACTTGTCTACACCCTTAAAACAGTGGAGTAGGGTGCCTTTTTCTTCACATCCACACCAGCAGGTGTTGTAGCAGATTTCTGCATGTAAGTCATATTTTCATTGGAATTAGATGGAATTTTATTGTTTTTCTTTATATTTCCCTTATACCTAGCGTGAGTAAACATTTTTCATATGTTTATGGCCTGGAATACTCATGTAAGAGCCCTATTTGTGTTTCAAACTTTCCTGAGTTAGATTTGAGATAAGAAATAAAGGGAGAGTTGAAGAGTTGCTGATCCTTAGCATTTCAAGTCTAGTTTTAATCTGTTACTTGTAAGAACTCTAGAATATGTTTGAGAAAGCGAGGTAGTTTCTCAAAGTAACAACTGCTGCTTTTTTTTAAATAAAAGAATCAGGCACTCTATTATATGTAGTATAATTTTCAAATTGAAGAAAAATGCTAAGAAATATTCACCCAAAATCAATGTATGATTTATTGGCAATAATCATAAACACAGAACAATGAGCATCAAATTTCTTATCCTCATTTTGCAGTGAGAGTATGCTAACAGCTGGCAATCCATATTTGTTGGGAATTAGATAATATTGAATAATGTTAAGGGGAAACCTGTGTCTGAATGATTAAATCATGTTAGGCACACAGTGCTTAGTTCAGAAAGTTCTAGACCTATAATAAACCCAGCTGGTTTCTCATGTGTAGCTATGCTTAAAAACACATTAGAGGTGAAAGTCTAATTTTCTAATTTCAGTACTACATGATTGTAGCTTTTGTGGCAGCCGGAATCCTACTTTGTGTTCAGTAGCATTTGCTTTCAGTATGCATATGTATAATTATTTCTGCATTTAAATAAAAATGAAAATTTCACGAGATCTATATGTGAGAATGCTTTTATCATTCATCCCTCCCAAATTCTTAGGTAAATGCACATGCAGATTAGTTGATTATAACAAAACATAGATATTTTATGAAATACCGTATTGTTTTCTTAGTCTTGGTCAGTCACTCCAAACAAAGAGAAATGGTGCTTTTTATAAAATACATCTCTGGGGCAATACTTGAAGTATTACCAATGATTATTGTTTTCAATGATATAGCAAAATAAAAAATTTTATCTCTGCTGTATGATTTTATCAATTTTATGGACTATATATTAGAAAGACTGAAATGCAAATTCCTCCATAAAGGCAAAAATGAAGTTCAGGGCTATGGCCTTCAAGAGATGAACTTTAACAGCCTCGAAATCTTTCTTAGATGGATTTTAAAAAAACCTACAGATTTTAGATGCATAGATCAAATGAAGAGTCTAACAAGTTGAGAGAACAAAACCCACAATGTTAAAAGAGTAAGCTCATCAGCCCTTTGTTTTCTCAGTAGACAGTTTGATGACAAAAGATACTGTGAGTAGGCATACTACCAATGATTCGGAGTCTCCTGACTTTAGGTAAATAGAGCAGGCTGTTGCACACTGTAACAAATCTCATTCTTGAAATGAAAATGGCTCAGGTTCGCACTCTCTCCTTCAGGGCATAAAGAAAGCATCGGTAAATTCTTCCTGTGCCTGTCCTTGGTTTCACAGTTGAAAATTTTATCATCAATGCAGCCAATTGCTGTCCCACTCCCGTGAATAACATTTTGACAAAAACAAATCCTAAGTTTTTCTACACAGCTTAATGTAGGTCAGGATTTGTGCTGCCACCACATCTGTGGAGATAAGTTAACATCTATTAGGAAGACTATATGCAGATGTTTGACCACAATGCTTTTCCATGGTTTTGTCTTTGCTATTTCAATGGCAGAATTCTGCCCTTCTTAACTATCCAGCCTGGCAATCATTTCATAAAATGAACAATTTGCAACCTAATAACTTTATTGCAGTGCACAATATTAAGGAGATGGACTTTGGTGCATGTTAGAGTTAGTACATGAATGAAGAACCATGAAGGGAATGACAGCCCAGACAATGCTTGCTCTTGTCATCAGTATTCTCTCTCCACCTGACTGTAAGTCTCTGCCAAAACTAATATGGGCTCTGGGTTCTTGAGAATATATCTATGTGCTAGAGGCATGGAAGGAAAAGAGTATGCATGCTTGTCTGGCCTACAAACCAGAAACAAACTGCTTTTGGTAGTAAATGTATGATTGAAGCATGGCTAGGGGCGATCACTGTTTTATGCGTTTCTCAAATCCCTTTGCATATGTCATTATAATTCAGTAAAATTAAATAAATATATAAACGACCCATAGAACATGTCTTCTGGCCTTCTTGTGAATTATTACTAGACTCATACAATCTTGGTGCAGTTCTTCTCTTCACAAACAAAGTGTCCATGCTTTTAAGAAATATTTATTGAGATGTTATAGTGTGCCCTATAGTAAATGAAATTCTGTTATGACTTCTACAAATCAAAGCTCCTGGTTTCCACGAGCTTTACGTCCCTGCATTGGTCACAGGGAAGGAGAGAACATAAGCAAACTTAACATTGGCTTGTTAATCTTTCATGTATTCTATGCTGATTGAGGAATATTGAAAGGGAGAAGAGAGGAAGAGGAAATTTAAATATATTTCTCATGAAGGATCTTACAGAGAAGCTCATGTCTGAATAAAGGCTTGAAGATGTTCATAAACCAAATTATGTATCTGCTTCATGTCCTCATCCTCAGGGTAAGAGAATTAATTAATATGTCATTATCATACAGGATGATTGTGCTGTGATCTGGGTATAGGTTACCAGGAAAGAGACAATGTGGGTCCAAGAAAAGTGAAGGAGATGAGTTAGAAACCAGCATCATGAGGGCAGTAAGTTAGAAAGTCATTTATGACATATGATCAAAATGAAAATATAGTCAGACATATTTTCAAATGTCACTGAGGGTAGGCATTTGGGACAGTGGTTCAGTGTGGCTTTATAACACCGACAAGCCCTGCTGGAGGCTTACAATGCAATTCTGGCTCCGCTGAGATCCCCAGTATCTATCCCACTCAAGCACTTGGGGAGTAAATCATGGGGTGGAGGAGTTTCTCTTTCTACCTCTCTGCCTCCTTAGATTTTCCCTTTTACTTTTCTCTTTATGCAAAAAAAAAAAAAAACATGACTTGCTGCATTATCCATTTGAATATTTGTAAGAAGAAGGGAAAGAAATAAGGATGAATATTGGGGAGGGAACTGAATTATTAATTCAAATGAAGCTGATACAACATTGAGTGCTGGATGTGGAAGTTATATGATATGATATTTCCTGTAACAAAAAAATTAAATGAAAATTATTTTCAGATGAACTAACCATGGGATATAAGGAAATACGAGAAGGAAAGGACAATATCTACAAAAAAAAAAAAAAGCCTGAGAATGAGCAGTCGAAAAGAGTTGTGTGTGTTGATCTAGAAATGAGCTCACGAAAAATAGATCAGGGTAACATGAGTAAAATAGTTGTGAATGTGTAAAATTTTAATAAAAGTTGGCCATTCATATATGCTGAGGATAGATTAGGGTGCGAAAAGGTTGGTAGTAGTGTTGTGTATGATGAGTGCAACACATTACATGTAAAGAAATATTTGGAAATATTTAGAGCTATCTTTATAGGAAGCACAATCTGAAATTTTCTCTTCTTCCATGACTTTCATGACTTTAAAGAACTTTATATACAGTAGTTGAAAATAAGCAAGCAATACAAAAAGCAATCAAAGCCATTTGTTTTATGAGATCAAAGTAAAGTAAAAGGATTGATTACTGGTTGCTGTCCTCCAACATAACAAAATCTTGGGCCTGCTACATTAGCATAGTGGTTAAAGTACTCCACTTGCATGAGCCAGGATCCCATATGGGCACCGGTTATAATCGCAGCGGGCCTGCTTCCCATCCAGCTCCCTGCTTGTGGCCTGTGGGAAAGCAGTGGAGGACGGCCCAAAGCCTTGGGATCCTACACCCACATGGGAGACCCGGAGGAGGCTCCTGGCTTCAGATTGGTGCAGCTCCAGCTGCTGCGGCTGCTTGGGGAGTGAACCATTGAAAGGAAGATCTTCCTCTCTGTCTCTCTTCCTCTCTCTATATATCTGACTTTGCAATAAAAATAAATTAATCTTTTAAAAAATCTTTTTTATTGCTCATAGCCTGTATTTTAGAATAGAAGTGATCTGTATGTATAGATCATATGTTTGTGAGTATACTAATGTTCAGAAATTTAATAATAATTGTATTAATCTTGATTATTCTGTGGGTTCCCACTCTCAAATACGCACTATTTTTGTGTCGTAAGTCAGCATTTCTGATGTCTTGACCACCATGTTCATTTGTTAAGAAAAAGCATTTCTTTTTCAAAATTAGTATCCTTTAGAAATAAAATGATGTAGAAAAAATATCAAATTGAAGTTATATACTAGTCAAATCTAGAAGTATGTTAAAAAAATTTAAAATTGGGGAAAATGATGGTTCACTTGGTTAATTTTCTGTCTGCCAGTAATAGCACATGATAAGGCTGCCGTTTGGTGTCTGACTGCTCCACTTCCTATCCAGTTCCCTGTCTGTATCCTGGGAAAACAGTGGAAGATGGCCCAAATCCTTGGAACTCTGCACTCATATGGGAGACATAGAGGAAGCTTCCAATTAGGAGTAGCCCAACACTGGCCATTGTAACCACTTGGGGAGTGAACCAGTGGGTGGAAGATCTTTCTGTCTCTTTTTTTCCCTGCAAATCTGCCTTTCCAACAAAAAAAAAAGAAAGAAAGAAAAGAAAAAAAGATTATTATTTCATTTCATGACACAGTTCCATAGGCTCTGGGATTCCCCCAACCTCTACCAAAGCCCTCCCCCAATATTGATTTCCTCCATATTATTACAGCAGTAAAGCTCATAACCAGGCATAATTCCTTCATTGCGGGCATGGACTATGCAGAGAGTCCAGCATCTAATTGTCCAGATAAATTTAATAGTTTCATTGAGAGAACATCCTTGATCTGAAAGTAGAGCTGGTAGAATATCATCCCCCTCCCCAATGAGAAGCCTCAATACAAATTCAACAACAGGAAGAAACAGAATATTTACAACATCATGAAGTTAATTGACGTGGTACTGAGTAACCATTGTGCTAGAGAATGCAAGTTCTTAACCACATCCTGTGACTATTTCATTGACATCTCAATTTTAGTTTATACACAACCAACTGCTGTAAACCTTAAAATGGTTATAGGATACCATTCAGCTGTCTCATGTCTTTTTTTCCTTCATATTTGTATTTAGCCACTTATAGTGTTCAGGCATGATTTTTACTGAACATTGTGAATTTTAGGATAGTCCAAACAGGTTTATAATTCTAACAAGTAAGGTATATGTGAGTCCAAGCTGACTGTTTCCTGTCTGTTCTAAGCTTTCCATATTGGTCTCTGTCTATCCGAACAAAGTGAAAAAGCAACCCGCAGAATTGGAGATCATTGAACATTACACAGGAGATAAGGGGCTAATCTCCATGATATACAAAGATCTCTAGAACAACCAAAACACTAAAACAAATAATTCAAGAAATGGGCATGGGAAATTGGCAGACATTTTACAAAGGAACAAGTCCAAATGGCAAACAAACATGAAAAAATGCTCAAGCTCCCTGGCAATAAGGGAAATCCAAATTAAGACATCATTGAAGTACCACCTAATGCCAATAAGAATGACTCACATGCAAAAAAATCACCAACACTTGCTGGTGAGGATGCAAGGAAAAGGGAACTGTACTCACTGTTGGTGGGACTGCAGGTTGGTACAACCTCTATGGAAATCAGCATGGAGAACACTTAAACAACTGAAAATGTGCATATCATATGATCCCGCAATAGTACTTCTAGGAATATATCCAGAACACCTGTTACATAAGAAACTGACATGCACCCCTATGTCCATAGCAGCACAATCCAGTAATTACAAAAACTAGGAAGCAACCAAAATGCCCAACAACAGAAGACTGGATAAGAAAATTATGGTTCATTTACACCATGGAATATTTCTCAGCTATTAAAAGAGAATGAAATGCATTTCTTCATTGCCAAATGGGCCCAATTGGAAACCATTATGCTAAGGGAAATGAGCTAATCCCAAAAGGCTAGATACCACATTTTTGCCTCAATTTAAGATGAAATAATGTCAGTCCTAAAAATAGTACCTGAAATTGTAACATTATTACACCCTCAAACAGCCTGTACAACAAGCAATAAGATATTGTGATATAACCAATGAACCAATAATCAGTGAGAGACAAACTGCTTAGGATCTAAATCAAAGAACTGAAAAGCCTGATATGCTTTTAATACTCTATGTTATTCCATAATGGGTCGGGAGAACAGAGAAATCTTCTACCTTCTTAGAGTGTGTGAGGAAGATGTTGAGTATAAAAGATTGTAACAGGTAACTTACAGACAGCAGACTCAAGTCTGCACTAGACGTTAGCAAAATCTGTAAAAACGTACAGTGGGATGAAAGAGTGATCCTGACAGCCTCTTAACAGGAGGCCATATGCACAAAGCAAGAGGTAACCCCAGATGGAACTGGAGGAGAGGAGGAGGCTTGTATCCTAACCCCGGAGACTCCCAGTACTTCACCAAGAACAATCAGTATGGACACCAAGGGCTACATCCCAGCTGCCACGGAGATCACAGGGAATTGGAGAGCCCTCATAGGCCGAGAACTCTGAAGTCACTCACTCCCTTTTGGATTTCCTACATGGGATGGAAGGAGCCCAGGTCCCTCCTCCCAGGGTATAATGACATCGGATCAACAGTCAGGAGCCCTGAGCAATCCTCAGAAACAAAATAATCAACTTCCTTCGGGACTCAGGAGAGGAACTTTCTGTGGTCCTTACTTAGCTCCAACTTTGGCTCCTCACTCTCTTGCAATGACCATCAGGGTTGCTCCAGAGCCTGAAAAGAAAATTTAAAAATTGACCACTTTTTAGGGTTACATGACAATCTAATTATATCAGCCTTGCTGCTAAGGCTGAAGTATTTGAGGAGCTGAAATCCTCAATTAAATCTAGCATGTAACAGTTATTGATTGAGAATCATTGATTTGGGGGTTGCAGACATGGAGTAGTACAGCAAAGGAAGACTTAGGAGCAAATGAGAAAGTGAAAGAGATAGATGTTATTCCAAAGGCCAAGTGAAAAGACTGGTTGAAGAGAGCAGAGGTGATCAATTATATCGAGAGCCTCTGTTCAATTAAGATATTGACTTAGTCTTGATCCTGAGATTTAACAATGCTGATGTCTCTTATTTATTTATTAAAAGATAATATAGTGGACTCAAGAGAAGGAATTGGATTAGAAAAGTTTGTATATACAAAATGAGGAGCTAGTTATTAAAGTCATAGGGCTAATAATGGCATCTTGTTGAAATATGATTTACTACTTGGTGCTTTGTATGCATTGGAGGATGCTTCTGTATGTCCAATAAATAATTGCTTTTACAGAAATGAAAAAGGAAAATTACTGAAACAGTGGTCCTCAGTAAGTGAGGATTGGACACAGTGTGGGATTAAGCCTTAACCTAACAGCTCAGTGTGTCATTTCTGAAGACATAAGACAGAGCATGTGAATCTAAATGAGAGAAGTTAGTAGTTTTATGGAAATCAGATGCTAGAAACTTGGGAGACATGGCAGAAGAATTGACTAAATAACAGCCTTGGGTTAATGATAATGGATTTAAGATGAACCCAATTAGCATTTTTGTGACTTCTTATCCAAATGATTCAGTATGTTTGAGTTCAGGTGGACAGAAGGATAACCTAGAGTGTTTTAACCAGAGTTGACTCTTGTCAGAAGAGGACTCAGTGATAAATAAAAGAGTATATAGTAACCACAGTGATTGTTTAGAACACTTAAGGATTAGGTATTTTTGAAGGGCTAAGTAGGAAATGAGAACAGGGCTGTGAGAAAGGATGACCAGAAAGTCAAGTCATTATTTCAAGCCCTTGTGGGTGAAAGTATTATTGGAATTGGGTTACTAATGTGACAAACTGGCGAAGTTATTATTGCTAACTATCATTTAGACATTATTGTTTTCCATGAAACTTTTTTGTGGGTACAGACTTTGCCTTCACTTTCTCACTCCCTATTTTCTTCTCCCATCATCTTCCCCCATATTATTACAGTGGTATAATCTTTTAGTAATATTATAAGCTTAACATTCTTCTATTTAAGTATATTATGGAATTGTAGATATAGATAAAAAAATTAGTATCATATTGTCAAGGTATATTTAACTACTAATTCCTAAAAATTATTATTGCTAAGTGTGTAACTTTACATAAATGCTTAATATTTAAACAAAATAATTCTTTGTGAACTGGAAGTTACTCATTTTCTTCTTTGTGTGGTGAAGTTCTTTCTCAAGGATTTTTTTTTTTACCATTTGTGCCTCTTTTATTCACTTGCACGCCTAAAATAGTGATATGACTCCAATTTCATTCTGAAAGACATGATCAAACCTCTTAGCAGCAACTCAAAAGAAGATGCTATTTAACAAGGGCCAGACAATGATTGTGTTGCTTTGGTGACATATTATATAGTTTATGACCTGAATTATTAAAAACTAGCTGTGGACAAAAGAGGAAAATTCTAAGTAACTGCTTGGAATGGAGGTAGTTTGAATGAAAGATATTTTGGGAAAAGTCATAGCTGTATGGCATATACCGGAACCTTCAGCTCAAACTCTTTATGGTCTAGAGGAGGCCATCAACCACTAAATATCACGTTTACTAAGCACAGTTTGTCATTTGGATAGTTTGTGTCTCAGAGACAGTGTAACCTGTAAAAGAAAAATTTCCCTGGAAAAACTAAGAAGATAAGGACCATTTTTTTTTTATGTTAGTGCAGCTTTTTTGTTAAAGATTTGTGTATTTTAATTGGAAAATCAGATTCACACAGAGAAGCAGAGGCAGAGAGAAAGCTATCTTCTCTGCTGATTCACTCCCCAGATTGCCACAACAGCCAGAGTTTACGCTGATTCCAAGCCAGAAGCCAGACTTCAAGTCTCCCCAGCCTGGATGCAAAGTCCCAAGGCCTTGGGTCATCCTCCTCTGACTTTTTAGACCATAAGCAGGGAAGAAGATTGGAAGTGGAGCAGCTGAGACTCCATGGTACCCCATTTAGGCTGCTGGCTCTTGCAGCCAGAGGATTAGCCAATTGAGCCAATATTGCAATTTGTGAGTGGACATGAGTTCTGTTAGAACAAAAAAAAAGTTGAGAAGGGTTTTAAGCACCAGGAGAGGTAGTGGGAAGGAACTGGAGGATGTCTGCCAGAGGCTGTCAATGTCATTGGCCCATCTGTGTTTGCTCCATGGTGCTTTTAAAGATAGGCTCCTATTCTGTTACAAGACGGGGAGCAAGGAATAGTGTTGTCCCTATTGATTATATTTCAAAGGGGAAATCTGGCTTTCCTTGAGAAAAACATTTTTGTATTTTAAAACATGCAAGAGCCTGATAAAGATATATATCTCAAAGGATCAAAGAAAGAATCTATAATTACAAGTTTTCTAAGAAAAATGTTAAGGGACTCTGCTTAGAAAACCATGAAAACATCTCAATTTAGGCAAGTTGAGGTGAACATTAAGATCATCCTGATCATAGCTTTACCTTTTAGCATCTGTTCATCCCATGGATAAATCGTCATCCATCAGTAACAAGACATGGATAGAGTTTCTAACAGAACATGGAACATGTGCATCTTGCTTGTTGTTGGCATAAAAGCAAAGCCTTTCTTTTACATCAAATTTGGAGTAGGTAGAATCAGCTGAAAATTGCTCTATGAAATCAACCAGACAAAGGGGGCAGGATGGAAATCAAGTTTGAAGTTTCAATGATTATCTCACCAGCCAACAATTTGAACAACTATTCACATACTAGGTCACCTTGACATGAACTAAGGAAGTCAAGAAAGCAAGGACACAACAGCACAAAAACTCCACAATCAGATGAAATGTTGCCACTGTGCAAGTACCAGCAGCTGCAGCTCCTCACCTACCTGTCTCTGACTTGGGGAAACTATCTTGCTGGGTGGAAAGAATACGTAAGAAAGCAGTGTAAATTCAACAGCAGTGTCGACCAGCAGCTCTGGTGGCAGAGAGTTCTGCAGTCTTTTGGTGAAACTTAGTCCTGGCTTCACAAGAGCTGACTGGGTTAAGTTGAACCCAACAGGGCAGTGGCAGCTCCAGATCTTGCACCCCTTAGTCCTTTTTTGTAGCATAGCAGACATTGGGTGCAGCGTAGCCTGTAGGACTTTGGAAAGCAGATCTTCCACCATCAGATTGGGTATCACATTCTTCTTCCACTGCCTTCCTTCCACATCTAAGTAAAAATCATAGGTGGCTGCTGGAATCCCTTATAAATCTGACTGCAACGAAGTTCTGGCATGAAAATCACATTAAATAGAACCATAAGAGTGTGTGTCTGTACATCATAGGGCAGAGCTGTCCTGTGAGTGAACAATTTTAATTGGTGCCACTTAAGTTAGGTGTTCTCCTATATGCTTGATACATTAGCACAAAGGACTGCATTTATGTCTCATGGGACAAATAAAACTCTAACAAGTTGACTTTTTTTTAAAGAAATAGTTTCCTATAATAACAAGAGAGATCCAATACAATGAAAGGGCATCAGGTTAGGTTTAATCAATAAAAATTGTCTATTGGTAATTAGTTTGAACATCTCAGCCCCTGTTGTTGTAAGGCTAAAATTTTGATAATTACTTTTTATGACAGCACATCTAAAAACCTCTTGCTAGCCTGTAGGCCGGCATCCCATATGGATGCCAGTTCGTGTATTTGCTTCTGCACTACCAATATACCTCTCTGTTTATGACCTGGGAGAGCACTAGAGGATGGCCCAAGTCCTTGGGTCCTCATATTGACATAGGAGACCTGGAAGAAGCGCCTGGGTCCCAGCTTTGGATCAGCTCAGTTCTGTCTTTTGTACCCTTTGGGAAGTGAACCAGCAAATGGAAGACCTTCTATATTTCTCCTTCTCTCTGTAAAATCTGTCTCAATGAAAAATAAATAAATATTTTAGAAAATCATTCTCTTTCATATATATATATGTGAAAAGATCTAATGAAATGATTTTCTTATTATCTTTTGACAATGAGAAAGGCTGAAATGCCCAGTTCTTTCATTTCTTAAAAATGGGATAGCTTTGGTCTACTCTCTGCTTATCTCATTTGTTGGTATCAGTGTGTTTATGTATGGTATGTAATTATGTTTATGTAAATTGGAAGTAAAATTATTACTGTGGAATAGTAAGGAATTATTTCCAAAACCAAGTTATTTGATCTGACTTAACAAGAGGTTTTTAGATGTGTTATCATAAAAAGTAATTATTCTATCTTAACTACAATATATCATATAAAACATATTAATTTGTGTTTTTGACATTGGTTTATTTCCAGTTGCATCCATTTTGTTGTCAAAGGCAGGCTTTCATTCTTTATATGGCTAAGTAATATTCTGTGTTATATAGATTCCATATTTTCTTTATCCAGTCAACAGTTGATAGAAATCTGTGTTGATTACATATCTCAGGTAGTTTGAATTGAACTACAATAAGCACAAGACACACATGGTTCTTTCAGTTTGTGGTTTGATTTTCTTTGTGTAAGTTCCTAGGAGTGGATGACTGGGTCTTATGATTGGATTGATTTTCAGAGCTCTGAGAACTGTCCATACTGTATTCAATAAAAGTTGCAGTAGTTTGCATTCTGAGCAAGAGTGAATTATGGAACACTGTTCTCACATTCTTGCCAAAAGTTATTATTATTTTTTTACTTTTGTATGATAGACATTCTTACTGGACAGAGGTGGAGTTTCATTATGGGTTGTGTTTGCATTTCCCTGATGGCTTGTTATCCTGAGCGTGCTTTCATGTGTCTGTTGGACATTTGCATTTCATTCTTTGAAAACTGCCTCTGCATGTCATTTATGTGTTCCTTAACTCGTTTGTTTCCTTGTTGTAGAGTTACTTGAGCTCTTTAGAGGTTCTGCATATTAATCGTTTAAAAGTTGTATAATCTGCAGGTACTATTTCCCATTTTGTTAGTTGCTCCCTCACTTTGTTTATGCTTTCCTTTGCAGAGCAGAAGCTGCCTAGCTTGGTGTAACCTCATTCGCTTATTTTTGTCTTCATTGCCTGTGCTTCTTCTATACTCAGTTTGCTTAAGGCTTTATTGTGAAAGTATATTTGTATTTTATAAAATGTTTCAGCTGCATCTATACAGATAATCCTATGGTTTTATTCTTCAATTTGCTAATGTGACATATCACACTTATTGCACATGTTGAACTATCCCTGCAATCCAGGGAAAAATCCACCTTGATTTGGATGATCAAACTTTTTGGTGTGTTGTTGGATGCAATTAGCTAGTATTTTACTGAGAGTTTTAAAATATATGTATGTTAAGGATATTGGTCTAGAGGTCTCTTTATTTGTTGTATCTTTTCTGGCTTGTGGATTAAGGTGAGGCAGGTGGGAGGATTCCATCCCTTTCAACTGTTTTGCATAGTTTAAGAAAAATCAGAGGTAGTTCTTTTTGAAAAGTTTGACAGATTTCAGCAGTCAGTGCAGCCTTCTGGTCCTGGGCATTTTTTGTTGTTGTTGTTGTGATGATCTTTACTGTTGATTCCATTATCTTTATTATTTGTCTATTTAGAAATTCAATTTATTCATGACTAATTTTGATAGATTGCAGGTGTCACCTGAACCCACCCATTTCAGGTACGTTTTCTTTTTTTTTCCTATTATTACAACTGAGTTTTAATCTCTGATTTTATTGAATTAGCCTACTCTCAGTCTCCTTTTTTGCCTACTTTGGCGAATGACATATGATTTTAAAGCATTTGGAAAAAAAAAGGTTAATTTCACAGACATTTTGCATTCATTTTCTATATTCAATTTTGTTTACTTGTGCTTTCATTGAATTATTTCCTTTGACTACTTTTGAGTTTGGTTTATTATTGTCTTACATACATTGATAAATTATTTGATGCCTTTCTAATTTATAGATATGGGCACTAGGAGTTATGAATTTCCCTGTTGTTACTATTTTTGTAATATCTCATAAGTTTTGATATACTGTGCTATTTTCTCCAGTCATTTTCTGAAGTTTTTAATTTTCCTCTCTTCAAATCTCACCATTATTAGAGACTTTCTGCTTTCACATTTTCTTGTTGTGATTATTATGATTTGTGTTTCTGTATGTAGTATAATTTTTAAAATTAAAAAAATTAATCTCTGCTTGTTTTGGAAGGCCTTTATTTAATTTCCGTTTCTACAAAGATTGTCTCTGGGTACAATAATTAGATCTGGCAGTTTTCACCTTTTAGGACATGAGATATATATCTGCATTCTCCCCTAGTCTGTAAGGTATATGTCGAAAATCAGATGTTAGTTTGACTGGGATTATTTTGAAGATAGGCAGTTCTTTTGGGAACATTTAAAAATATTTTTCTTAAGTTTTACTTTTGAAAATATGGCTATAGGATGTCACAGTAAATTTTTACTTGATCTCTATTCTTACTAAGTTTTATGTGTTTCCCATATGTAAGTTTCACTTTTTTCCCCTTAAAATTAGCTTTATTTTCTGTTGTTACTTCGCTTCATAGGCCTTCAAGATCATTCTCTTCACACCTTCAGTAATTTCTAAGATACATGTATTTGATAACTGCAGAGTATCTTACAAATCTAAAACAATTTGTTTCAGTTTTTCTATTGTTTTGTTTTGTTTTATAGCCTGACTGAAATTTTTCCAAGGACTTGTTTACAAGTTTAGATGTTCTTCTGCCTCACCAAGGCTGTTGAACTTTACTGTATGTTCTATTTGACATATGGAATTCTTCATTTGCATTACTTCTGTTTGATTTCTCTTCAATATCTTGATCTCTTGGCAGAATTTTGATCTATATTATGTATGGATTTCTTTTTCTCTTTAATATGTTTCTGTGTGATTTTACTGCTTTTATGATCATTTTTGAATTTATTCTCAGGCATTTCAATGAGTATCTTTCTCACATTCTAATGTTGGAATATTGTGTTCCTTGTGGAGAATTATTTTCTTTGTCCTTGTTTGTTGCATTTCTTCTTTTAATTTTCAGCTTTGGCAGTAAAATTTGCTGGTTTTCTCTCCTGGAAACTATTATCTTTGAACTAAGCTCTGTGGCTTAGTAGAGTGACTCTCCTTCCCGGTGTATTCAGAGGATTTCTGCAGGGTTAGGCCGGGGAGCTCTGGTCAGTACTTGATGGTGGAGTGAGAGTCCAGGGTAACTGCCAGGTTCAACATGCTAGATTTTCTCTGTTGTCTACATGGACTGAGTATGATCACATTTGTCAGCATAATCATAGCTTCACTTGCACTCTGCCAGCATGATCAGTGTCCACAATTAGCCCACAGTTACGTTAATCTCCACCGACTTTGGCATATGGGTAAATGTTTGGGTCCTTAGTGTGAGCGAAGAACATGTTATGACCCATTCCAGGCAGTCAGAAAACCCTCAGCCTGAAGACAGGCATGCTGATTGCATTTAGAGCCAGCTACATACCACACTCTATGACGGTCTCTTAATTCTCGCAGACATGATACTCTAGGCTCCCATAGTAACAGAATGCAGGGGGATCTACCCCACATTGTGGCTCCTAACTCATACAGGGAGAGAGCACAGGACTTCTCAGAGCCAGTTGCTTATTAGTGCTCTATCTTGGCAGTCTGAGCTCAGAGCCAGTAACTGGGTGAGGAATGTATACACTTTGTAGTCCTAAGTGGTTACCCAGCCCCGTTCCACATCTCCAGCCCAGATTCGAAGTCTGAATGCACCTTCTGTGACTCACCTGTGCATCTGCATGTTAACCCATCACCACCTTTGCTGAAATTAAAGTGCTACTGCATTCCAACTGGTCATCAGGAGTCACTGTAGGGGTTGGAGTAAAAAAAAGTGCTCTGTTATATATGGCCACCTCCTGCCCCTTGCTTTGACTCTAGGTCAAATCTGATGTAACTGTGGTCTGCATGAGTCTACTTCAGTTTACTTCAGACTCATCCCCAGTGATGCTGGCTATGCCACAGCTTTCCCCCAATTCAGTCCCAGAAGCTGGCATCTCCTCAAACCCCTGGGCCTGGGAGGCATTAGTGGTATTTCTGCTCGCTGTGTGATTAAACTGGCCAGGGTATTCTGTGGTGTCTTTCTCTGGCTTGTAGAATTTTGCTGCCAAAACTTCTCTCCAATTCTCCCTTGGGAATGCACTTACGCTGCTTTTCTTCTGCTGACTTCCCCTAGTACAAAAGCATCATGCTCCTCAGCCATCTTGGAATCTCTTCTGTATCACTCTTCACTCCTTCTCCACCGATGAACTGTGACCTGGGCTGCCTTCATTGATCACACCGAACCACAGGACAATCCTAGACCCCTACTAGTGCTATCTGTAATTATAGCATGCAAAGATTATATTATCAGATCTACCTGGAATGCAGATTAAACAATTTATCCCTATCATGACAGCATTAATTTGGTATCCAAATCAGACAAAAACACAGTAACAATGCAACAACAAAGGAAGGTACAGGCAATGATCATTTGTCATTAACATGTTAGATTCATCCTAGAGATGTAACGGTAGTTCATTGTATATAAATCAATACATGTATTATACCACACGCACAGAATGAAGATTAAAAATCATGGTAATCTCAATAATGAAATGATATTTGATATAATTCATCACTTCAAGATAAAACTTCCCAAGTTAAGTATATTAGGGACATATATCAACATAATGAGACTATGTCTAACAAGTCAACAGTCTATATCACACTAAGTGGAGAAAAGTTGAAGGTTTTCTCTTTAAGTCGTGGAATAAGATGAGAATGCCCGTGTTTATTACTTTTATCCAACATAGAACTGAAGATCCAAAACATAACAGTTAGAGAACAGGAAGAAATAAATGGCATCCAAACTAGAAAGGAGGAAATAAAATACCAGTATTTGCAAAAGATATGATCACATATTTAGAAAGCAATAAAGACTCTAACAACATTATTAGCAGTGATGAATGAATTTAGTAAGGTAACAGGGTCAAGGTCAGTATTCAAAAGCAGTAGCAGTGTTATACCCTAATAATGAAGTATCTGAAAAAGAAGGCAACAAAACAGTCATATTTACAACAGCTACCAAAATAACATATACCGTCATAAATTTAAACAGTTTTGGATGATCCATGCACTGAAAGCTGTAAGCCATTGATGACAACACGGACTCACACAATGGAAATGCAGCCTGCATTCATGGATTGGAAGAATCAGTATTATTAAAACGGTATAGTGCCTAAGGAAATTTATACATTCAATAATTCTCTAACAAATCACCATTGATGACCTTTTTTGAAAGTAAAAAGAATTTAGTATAAACAATTGCTAAACAATTTAATGGAAAAATGTTAATTTCACTCATCTGCAATACATTTTAAAGAAACCACATATAATCAAACCTATGGTAGTATACATTGTTTTTTGTAATTAATTAATTAATTTTCAGATATATATCCAAAGGCTTTGGAATTTCCCTTCCTCTCCACCCTCCACTGACTTGTGTTATTACAATAAAATTGTTCTTCAGAGAAGGGTTGTCAGTACATCGTTCTGTTATTTTAGTACACCCTGGCATTGTAGGTATGGAAAATGGCATATTCCAGCATCAGACACCATCTTTCATTTGGAAGTTGAGAGGTATACTGCATTGTATGATCACTTCTCAGTATGATAGTCTCTATTGTACAGTTCCTCTAGCTAACTATGTGTATGTGCATTTTTACCTATGTATCTGTATCCAAGGCAGGAAGGTTGCCTTGGATTAGAGAGAACACATGGTCTTTGGGGATTAATTTATTTCTCTTTTGGGAATTAACTTATTTTACTGATCATAATGGTCTCTAGTTGGGACATTTGATGGCAAATGGTAGAATTTCATTCTTTTTAATGGCTGGGTAGTAGTCTATGGAGTAGATGCACCACAGATTCTTTTTCCACTCCTCTTTGGATGGGCATCTATGTTGTTTCCATGCTTGCTATTGTAGACTGTGCTGCTGTGAATATAGGATTACAGATCCCTTTCTCATATGCAGATTTCATTTCCTTTGCATATATTCCTAGGAGTGGGATAGCTGGGCCATGTGGCAAATCAAGTCTCAGTTCTCTTAGCGTCACCATAGTGACTTCCACAGTGGTTGTGCTAGCTTACGCTCACAACTTGAATGTCTTTTTTGATCCTCAGTGTTATTTTTCATCTTATTTTTATTACTGTTTTAATGTTTATTCTCCTAAATGATCACTTTTTAGGAACCCGGTCTCTAGCTTGAGATTCTTAGGTCAATTGCACGATACTTTTGAAGGAGAGCAAGGTATTTCTCACTAAACACTCACTAGTTCTTGTGAGAGGATTGTAATATATGTGTGCTCATTTCACCCAGCTTCCCTCTAGATCTTTCTTAGGAACTGTGATCACTTTGCTGCACACACTATCTTGCCATCTATCCTGGGGTCTTCACAGTAGGATGTGCCATCATGTCACCTTGACGTTCATAGTCCCAATGGTGAAATAAATATGTGTTTTCTGAGACGGGGGGTGGGGATGTGGTGGCGCATATATATGTATATTTTTTTTCTAAAAATCTTCTTCCTTTTCTTATTTCAATAAAATCAGTATTCTGTCCTGGGGGCTTCAATCTCATTCATTGTTACCACTCTGTTTGAGGTATGCTTCTCTTCATAGGAAGGCTTTTTTTTCTCTCTCAGCTGTTGTGGGTTGAATTGTGTCATTTCAAAATTCACATATTCAAGTCTTAGAGTGTGAGTGAATTTTAAGACACATATTTTAAAAGGATGGTTAATTTAAAATGAGAGTATCTGGCAAGGGCTAGTCTAATGTTACTGATATTGCTTAAATCATAGAATATTTATAGCTATAGACACTAAGGTCGCTCATGTATTATCTACAAGGTAAAGAAAAAGAGCTCATCATAAAACTCATCTCCACACACTTTGTGCTGGGATATTTGTCCTTCAGAAATTTGATAAGGTAAGCTAGGTTGCTCATGGCACCCTGTTGTGCTTGCTATGGCATCTCTACAAACCACAGTTAAATTCCCTGCTTACCAGTTAAATGAAACTTTGTACAAATCCCCAGGAGTTTCTTTCTCCTTGAGGATCAAGCCTTTGCCCGGAAAATGAAAAGGTTATGTGACCATCCTCAAATCTTAATTCCACAGCCCTCGCCTCCCTTCCTGTAGAATTCTTGAAGGAAATTCACAAAAGCACATGTATATCCTTATCATTATTGTTCCCCCCAAATTCTCACACTCAGACTAGCCAGCATTCATTCTGCAGAAATGTTTCAACATTTCTACTGTAATGTTCCTTTTAGATGATATAAGACACTAATGTTTAATCTTTTTTCTTTTTTTCCTCTGATAAAAAAACATTTGGCATCTACCTCTCCCTGTGGGTGAATGGTCAGGATAGCCATTTACCTCATGGTATCAATTATTTGGTTATTTCACAGGCATTAATTTTTACCACATTGCTATTTTTTTTGTTTTTATAAGGATATTTTATCTTTCAGTTAACCATATTTCTAAGATTAAACTGGAAGTCACACAAGGACATTTTAAAGCTTTGTAAATATTAAGCCTTGCTTGCTTTTATAAAATCTGTTTTTTATCTAGGTGGAATATAACACAAAATAATAACATACATTTTGTGCAGAAAATATTTATTATTTTTCAATGTGCAGAATATATAACTTGTTGCCTCATTGCTTTATTTTGGTTGTTTGCTGTGCTCCATGTGGTTGGATGTTTATTCTCCAAAATGCTGTCATTCTTATGTGGTAGACCAGGATAAAGTGCTTGGGTGCTGGGAGTATCGAGTCATCCTCATGCATCCCCTGGTGGTGCTCATGACTAAGCCTGCTCTTTCCTTCCACTACCTCCTTGCCATAATGTGCACATTTGCTCTGACAGGTGCTCCTGCCATTGTCATCTTCCACCTGCCATCTCCACAGGACTCTCACAAGAACTGAACCAAAGCACCTTCCAAGCCTGTGTACCTCTCAAAGTATAAGATAAATAGTTCCCCTCATGTGTCAAGTTAGCTGGCTGAGGTATTTTGTCGCAGTAATGCGAAGCCTAAGTTCAATGTTCCTAAGTTCAATGAGAAAAATCTGTTTTTCCAGTATGTCTACTAACCAGTGGAATGCTTTGTAAGGTAGAATAACATGTTGTGACATCTAAAAATTGGAGAGTGAACAGAAAGATAGTGATACTGATAATATTTTGATTTACAGTCATCCCAAGGGAATAACAATGACCATAACCGTTCTAACTGATATGTATTGTTTTCTGTTTATTTAGGAGCCCTCAAAGATATTTTAGTTTCTGTAACTTTAGAACTGATTTTCTACTATCAGGCAGCATCTATGTTTCAAGTGTCCTCGTAATAATAACTATTTTGTTTGTTTAGGGTAGAACAAATTGCTGCTGCTTACTGTCAGATAATTCCGACATTTATCACAGAAAACACTGTTTTCTCTCTTATTTGATTACAAGCGAAAGTGTACTTTTATATATTTTGCTTTCCTCATTTACAACATTAGATTCTTCACAAATTTTCATGATGTTTAAATCTTGTTTTTGGGGACTGAACGTTGGGGAATTACAATAATTAATTTGTGAAGTGATTCAAGCATGGGCATACTCAGCAGGGGTAACCGAAAGTGGGACAGGTGTTCAGCCATTCAGTCAAACATACATTTGGTTGGAACACAACAATCGTCTGAGTTGATTGTGAGAGTTAGATTCGCATAAGCTGTTAACTTGCCCTGTAGGAGCTCTCCCACTTACTTAATATGTCTTAGATATTTGAATCTATGAGCCCCTTTATCTCCAAGGTAGCACTGATGACATAATGAAAGCTGGCTGCAATAGCTCAAGCAAGGAGCTAGGGAATATTTAAACAAGACACAGAGGTAAGTTTTATTATAGGATGAATAAGTAGTTCCTATTATTTTTACATATTGTTTTCTTATGAAGAAGATACTGTAAGCAGCATGTGGAAATCTAAGGAAAAAATAATGTATACCTTGCTGAAAGCAAAAACTCAAAATGAAAAACATCTATTTGATAAAAAATTTATCTTGCTAATATTTGTTAATATTTTTAATACCTGTGCCTTTAATCACTCTGTAGTGAAATTTTTCTATGCAACTACATCCTTCATTTGATAATATATCTAGAACTCAGTTATGCATATTTCATGTAGCTAGTACTGAATCTGTCATATTGTGATTTAATGCATATTTCTAAGGAACTAATGAATGATTAACATCTACATAAAAATTATTCCTTCCCATATTCTTAATTTACCTAAAGAAGTAGGTTTCTTTATTTTTGTTTTTAGTTCAAAGTTCTAGGAATAACAGTTAGTGATACTTTTAGCATATCTGGTTTTATCATTGACTATTCTTCTTTAGGAAATACAAAACTTAGCAAGGGCAGACATTGCAGTGCAGCCAATTAAGTCATCACTTGGAAAGCCAGCATCTCACATAGGAATTCAGATTTGATTCCCAGCTAGTCTGCTTGTATTCCAGCACTCTTGATGCTGCTTCCTGAAAGAAGTATAGTACTGCTCAAGCCAGTGATGAGGGAGATGTATATGGAAGCTCAGGCTCCTGTCTGGTGTTGTCCCACCAAATATTGGATATTACAAGCATTTAGGGAGTGAAGGAGCAGATGGAGAATCTGTGCATCTGTCTCAGTCTCATGCTTTGGATTTGAAGTAGGAGAAAATAAACATTGAAAAAAGGATAAGGTGAGGAATCTGTAAATAATTTAATGTAACAGCAACGTGCCTAAATCAGCTGATTTAAAACTGGTTTAAAATTGTTGGTAAGCTTGAGACCAGCTCCGTGGCACAGTAGTCTAATCGTATGCTTAAGGTGCAGGCATATCAACTGGGCACCAGTTCTAGTCTCATCTGCTCCAAAAAGTAAAACAAATGGAATATTAGCAACAGAAATAATGGAGAAAATAGAATAAAAATACAGTGTTTATTCAACAACTATTCAAAAACATGTACTGAACTCCTATTATAACTATTATCAGAAAATAAAATATATCATTAAAGCAAAATGAAGCAGATGGGAATCTCTTCCTTCAAAAATCTTACATTTTGATAAATGACGTCAAAAAATGAAATGCAGTAGAGGAAATATCCAAGAAAATACTAACAACAAAATCTATGAGAATATGTCAGAGAATTGATATGGGAATGAAAAGATTAGCCAAGAAGTTATAGCATCAGATAGAAACTGCAGAGAAAAAGCAAATAAAGTCTTAAATAGAGGAATGATTCAATAAAAAGAATAGCAAATTACTATTTTTAGGTGAGATATAATTCTAGTTGAATAATCATTGAGTTTTGTACTCAATGTGTAAGAAAGACTAAATTGTATTGTAGTACAGTGACAGAATGCTGAGTAGAGAGAAAGGAGCCTCTGACACTTGGTAAACAACTGCACCAGCCAAGTCTGATCCAAGCTGAAATTGGGAACCATGAACTCCACTTGAGTGAAAGGGGGCCAAGTATTTTGACTATATCTTGTTGTCTTTTCAGGATCATTAGTATGAAACTGAATCAGAAACAGGGTAGCTAGGTCTGCAATTGACACTGACATGGCATGTCAATGTTTCAAGCAACAGCTTCACCTGGTATACAAACAATGGCGTCTCCTAAACCAAAATTGTTAAGCTGATCTTTGAAATGATTAGAAATATGTGAACTTGTATTCTTTTTAAAGTATTTATGTCAATTTCTATACTAATGCCCCTTTTTAAGATTCAAGGTATAAGAAGTTCAATTTCTTTGAATTTTAGGTATATTCAGTTTCTAAAAGTCTGATTTTTTCTCCAGGTAGATAAGAATACGATTCTTTTATGTTAATTTGTAGCACCGTCCAGAAATATTAAAATTTTATGCATTCCTAAAAAGAATTATATCCTAGAAAGAGACAAAAATCTCACATCTTCAATATTAGAATTTCAACGATGCGTTAAGCATACATATATCAGTTTAAATATTCACTAATCCAGATATCCCATTGTATATTAAATATTTTACTGGCTTTCTATCAAAATGGACAAATAGGGCCTGATGCAATGGCTCAGTTGCTAAATCCTCACCTTGCAAGCACTATGATCCCATATAGGCGCTGCTTCATGTTCCAGCCCCCACTTCCCTTCCAGTTATCTGCTTGTGCCCTGGGAAAGCAAGGAGAGGACAGCCCAAAGCCTGCGAACGCTGCACCTGCAGTGGGAGACCTGTAAGAAACTCCTGGCACCTGGCTTTGATTTGGCTCAGCTCTGTCTGTTGCAGACACTCAGGAAGTAAAGCAGCAGATGGAAGAGCTTTCTGTATCTCCTTCTCTCTGTAAATCTTCCTTGCTTATAAAAAAAAAAATCTTAAAAATGCAGACAAACAGAAGGAAAGGAAAACACACTGGGTTTCTGGCATCTTTTATCTAGTAAAAGATCTGTTTTATCCAATAAAACAGATGTGCTTAACAACTAGTATGCAAAAATTATCGCTGATCCAACTACAAGCCCACAGGAAGTGGAAAATAATCAAAATTCAGTCAATAATATCCTGCAAATGATCAAAGGCTTTGGAGCCCATGCTTGGTCATCAGACTCACCATCGAGTTCCCAGAGTGACAGCTAGCAACAGGGCGGTGGGTGAGGTGATGGGCCTTCTCTGGAGAAAGAGACTTGGATCCAGGGCCAGGGTCAATCCTTCTGAAGCTGTTGTGTGGAGACTTCGAAAGATAAAATAACACTAATGAAGACACAGATGATTTTACTCATTCTGTCACAAGAATGACATTGTAGTTAATGAGAGATGTCTCATGGAAATAAAGGAAGTCTGTTGTTTCACAAAAGCAGGTGAACACTGCCATGTCAAGTTATGATGAAAGGCTGTGACAAGTCTTGGGGAATGTGAGAGGCACATAGTCCTTCATGGTTAGTCATCTTTTGGAACACAAATAGCAGAATGGTTCATTGTTTCATGCCTGCTGGAACATGGGCTTTTACGAACATGGGCTTCAGAGGAAGTCCAACAATGTTGAGATAGTTATATTCTGAGTTGGCTGTTTTCTTCTATTTTATCAGAGAAATAAAATACACTCCATAAATATTTAAGATGATTAATGACTATAAATGCAAAAATGAAAATTTGAATACAATTTCTTATGATTGTCTATGTATACGCACATTATATTCACCAATGATATCATATGTAAACATTTTCTTAAAAATAAAAATCAGTGTGATAGAGCTTCAAAAACTTTAAGGAAAAAGTGAGTTATCTGTCCACTTATTTAATTTCAAAAGACAGAGTAACTCCCAATGCTGTTCACTCTGCACATACCTGGAGAGTCTGGAACTGCGTTGGATTGAACCTGGGAGCCAGACTCTCAAACCTTAGAGAGGGATGATCCTAACTACTTGAGTGAATTCTAAGTATGCGAGTGATCTAATTGATGTCTTAACTAAAAGATTAAGTGTCGGCCTCACATTATCTTCTATTTTCTGTAATTTTCAAGCCTCATTGTATAAGATAAACTGAGAATGTAAACTCAGAAATTTAAGCGAGGCCAAACTAAACATATATAAATATATAATCTGTGTAAAGATATCTGCATGTCAATATGTTGTTATAGAATTTGTTTAATGGAAAACCATTAAATACACATTGAAATATTAGATGCACAAGGGGGACATGCACAGTGATACTGATATTTTAATAAAAAGAAAAGATTGGCCGGCCATTCTTCCTGCTCTCTCAGTGTTAACGTCTACTGGTGAAGATCAAAATAAAATGAATAAATGGATCCAATTATGGTTTGTTTTACAGGGGAGGATATATCAGAAACTAACCCTTCTAAATTATTTACTTTAGATGAGTAATGAGCTAACAACCAAGACATGAGAATGGGTAAAATGTTGCTCTCCAGAGGTCCAGAACATTTAAGGGCCATTAGGATCTATAACATCAAGTGCTGGCTGTACAAAATTATCAGTTTAAAAATATCCGCTATTGGTTTATTGAATTTTGAGTGTCATCTGCAGTTGTTGTAGCAGGACTGGACCAAATGATTTAATGGGCCCCATATGCACCATGGATGGGACTGTCACCACCTCTGCAGCTGTCAAAACAGTATGAAACATGAGAAGAAGTGGGTAAAAGAGATAACAATTACAAGTTTCACATGGTTTTAGTTAAAGTTCACTAACGTAGTAAAAATGGCTAAGTACAGAAAATTGATGATCGCTAGTGTTGGCTTCGTCATGTAAATGGATTTGTACTTTATACTTAAGGCAATTCAACTTATAATCGTGTTCTTCAAAGGAGTTCTTTAGGACGGCACTTATAAAATGTATTATGCCTAATGTGGCATCAGGTTTGAGGGAAACTAGTAAGGAAGCTGTGTTTGAGCAGAAGAAATTCTTGACACTGTGCAATCTTATTGCAATGGAAATGAAAACAATTCAAGTTTGTTAACTTCTTTTTTTTTTTTTAAAGATTTATTTTTATTATTTTTTCATTGGAAAGGCGGATATACAGAGAGGAGAGACAGAGAGGAAGATCTTCCGTCTGATGATTCACTCCCCAAGTGAGCGCAACGGGCCGATACTATGCCAATCCGAAGCCAGGAGCCTCTTCCGGGTCTCCCACGTGGGTGCAGGTTCCCAAAGCCTTGGGCCGTCCTCGACTGCCTTCCCAGGCCACAGGCAGGGAGCTGGAAGGGAAGTGGGGCTGCCGGGATTAGAACCGGCGCCCATATGGGATCCCGGGCGTGCAAGGCGAGGACCTTTAACCACTTGTGCCACTGCGCCGGGCCCCAAGTTTGTTACTTCTTAAAATAATAATGTTATCTAAAGACAGCTTTTCATTGCACAGTTCTGTAAGTTAAAAATGGATAGCAATACTACTAATGGTGGTTTTGGATATGTTAATGATACTATCATTCAAAATATATTGCGGAGACCCAGCAACCGAGTGTCTAAATCCTCGCCTTGAATGCCCGAGATCCCATGTGGAGGTGCTTCATGTCCCGGCTGCTCCACTTCGCATTCAGCTCCCTGCTTGTGGCCTGGGAAAGCACGAGGGGATGGCTCAAAGCCTTGGACCCTGCATCCCTGTGAGAGGCCTGGAGGAGGCTATTGCCTTTGGATCAATTTTTTTCTCTGGCCATTTGGAGAGTGAACCGGTGGATGGAGGATCTTTCTCTCTGCATCTCCTTCTCTCTGTAGATCTGCTTTTTCTAATAAAAATAAAGCTTAAAAAATAAAAAGTATATTTTAATGTAATTGAAAATACCAATTTAACATCTAATTATGAGTTTTCATGAACATTATTCTCCATTTCTGAAATTCTTCCAGAAAGAGAATTGAGGAAATTTTGGTAATCCAAGTTAAATGAAAGAATAATAGCAGACCTACAAACCCTATGTAAAGCGACTCTGTGCTTCCTACACTCCTGTATCATCATTTATTTCTAAAGTCTTGACTGATTTTTTTTATTTGATTCTGCTAAAATGTCTTAACAGAAAAAGAAGCTTGCGTAGGGAACCAAGAATAAGATGTCTGTGCTGAGGAGGTTTGTATGAACTTGATTGGCACTTTGAAGTACAGAATGAGACACATTGTTTTCTAGAAATAACTGTAGCTGATAGTCTCTCTACACATCCAAACTGGACCAACAAATCTATTCAGCAGAGTCTCTTCCATTCAATGTCACTTTAAACGTAATATAATTCTTGAGTTTTCATAGTGAATTTCCAAAGAAAAAATATGTAAAGTTTCCAAAAGCTGAAGTTCTAAGGTGTCTTCTGTAGCCAATATGGAGAATTAAGCACTAAAAGCCTAACATCAACAAATTGGTTATGCAAATTACGAAATGTGTAATTCTTACACTATTAAATCAATATGCTATATTAACTAATATTCCTCAGCAGGAAAAATACTATATAATCTGTAGCATTAAGATGCAAAGTGAACATGATCATAGATAAAATTTGAATAACAAGAAAGATAAATATCCAAAGCTGCTAACTTTCCTACAGATGTGTAGCCTCTTACATAAATACATTCTCTAACTTCTACTTTGTAATTTTTTTAGTTTATTGTATATTTTTAGTTATCTTTGAAAGCTTGTACTGAGAAATACTTCATTTGGCATATTATTCACTTATTTCAAGTTTATGATTCAGTGGTTTTAGTATATTCACAGATGTGTAACCAACTATATAATACAGTTCTAGAATTTTTCATTATACCCAAACATACCCCATACTCACTATTCATCATTCACCATTCCTTCATTCCACAGCTTTAGCCAGGCAATGATTCTCTCTGTCTTTTCAGGTCTGTATTTTCTGCACATTTGAAATAATAACATATATGATATTCTGTAACACATTTCTTTAATTTAGAACCTTTCCAAAGGTAACGCATGCTGTCTTGCATGTCAGCATCTCTTTCATTTTTAGACTTAAGTAATACTCCACATTTTGTTACACATTGACTCCGTTAGCCCAGAATTGCTTTCCTCCTTATATGATTTTTTTTAAATAAAGAAATAAAGATATTTTTTTATTTAATCTGGAAAAATATCTTGCACTTTCATTTACACATGTGCATACCTGATATTGTGTGTGTATATTGAGTTCATGTCCACATGTTCAAAGTTTAATGGGCAAGATATAACCATTAGCGCAGGAGAAATGCACTCTTTCAGTAAATGGAAACAATGATTAATTGAGATGTAGTTTTTGTCTGGTTTCTAGACGCTTAGACTGATCATTTCTGATTAAAGTGATGATTATATGTTTGAGTGATATGTCTCTGAAGAAAGAACTTAAATCACTCCCCACATCAGTTAAGCACTGGTGTCTCATTGTTAATGTTTTTACCCTAAAACTTCTAGCAGAGAATTCTAAACCAGTCAAAGTACGATTATGCCAGGGAGTACCTTTAAAATTACTTGAGTTCACCATATTTTCCAGAAGGTGATAAAGAATAAGTGCCATGAAATGACAACTAAACTATGAACTAAGATGATATGTAATGAGAAGATACAAAGCCTTTGATAGCTAAAGGTGCCACTCTGGATAAACATAAACGAGAAAATCAGAAGTACCTACCATGCAGTCTATTGAGAACATAGTCAGTTGGAGGAGAATATTAGAATAAGAGAAACATTTGTCTGAGTGGAATGTTCTTAAGAAAATTATAGACACTAAATAAACACACACACCCTCACACACACACACACACACACACATCTCAACATGGAAAGGGGCTTGTGTTTCCGTATACAATGCGCAGAAAGGGTATAAACCAAGCAAATAACCTCCAGCACTACCTCCCCACCACCAAAAAAATAATCGTTTAAATGAGGTTGAAAATTCAGCAATCACCACAGTTGTGTATTAGTTGAACATTAAATCCCCAACTGTGGCAAATTATAATATGCTGTGCCCTGAAATCCACTTCTTCTTATTCAACTCCTCCACACTAGAAGGAAATGAAGAAGAAAACATGAGTAGGGAATATTTTTGTTAAATATAGACCTGACTCTCAATATAGAAACAGTTTTCATCAGTATCTCATATATGCTGTGACCCTGAATTTATTATATTAATTAATTCCTTAAAAATAAAATAAAAAGGGCCTGGCACAATGGCGCAGTGGTTAAAGGTCCTCACCTTGCACGCCCGGGATCCCATATGGGAGCCGGTTCTATCCCAGCAGCCCCACTTCCCTTCCAGCTCCCTGCTTGTGGCCCGGGAAAGCAGTCGAGGACGGCCCAAAGCTTTGGGAACCTGCACCCACGTGGGAGACCCGGAAGAGGCTCCTGGCTTCAGACTGGCATAGCATCGGCCATTGCTCTCACTTGGGGAGTGAATCATCGGAAGGAAGATCTTCCTCTTTGTCTCTCCTCTCTGTATATCTGCCTTTCCAATAAAAATAAAAATAAAAATAAATCTTTAAAAAATAAAAAAATAAAAAATAGATGTATTTTTGCATTTCAGGATGTAAAAAAATGAGAATATTGTAGCAAATATGTATTGGTTACCAATTTGGAAGTATATTGTGGACAATTATTGTAATGAATTAAAATTTGTTGTGCCAGATGTTGTGATAGAGTGTGTTGGGGCATTGCTTGGTGGCTGCACCCCTATCATATTGCCTGCTTCAAATCCCAGCTTTCCCTTCTCAATCCAGTGTTCAGCTAATGAGCCTGGCAAGAAGCAGGTGCTGGCCCAAGGACTTGGATTCTTGCCACCCATGTAGGAGACCCTGAAGGAGTTCCTGGGTCCTGGATTTGGCCTGTTTGAGGCCAGGCTGTTTGGAGGTATTTGTAGAGTGAGCCATTATTGTGCCTAACAAATCCTAGGTGATTTTTTTTTCCCCTCAAAATGTTACAAATTATTCCTTGAAACCAATCGCTTCCAAGAAAGCAGTGAATGGAGCAGAAGATGCATGAGGACATCTGATCACACTTACATGACTCAGTGAAGATTCTTGAAGCAATAAAAAGGCAAAAACTGATACCACATTAGTTATGGGAATTTGGTTATAGCAATGTAATGATTTCAAAAATCAAGCTTGTTTTCTTTTCAATCTTCAAGTAATCATGCACTGATCATTGATAAATTACTGGAAAACAAATGTATGATGATTTCCTGCCTGCTCACATTCTGATTCTGTTTCCTAGGATATGCCCATGCCTCACTGTACACACTATTTCAAATAATTAAATTTTGTTGGGAATTTTGCAAAAAGAAATGCTACATAGATAATATGGTTTTACAGAGCAGTATTCTCATATGCTCTTATTTCTGTCATCTTTGTATTCCTAGCTGTTATCTAGCTGAAGTGAAGGAAATTACATTTTTTAGCATCTTTACCCCACATGTTTAAATCCTTTAGATGGCATTTTTTCATTAAAGACACTTTAAGGATACACAGAGAGGAAAACACCACCAGAGTCAAATACAGCAATGCTTTTATACAGTCATTGTTAGCTATGACAGCAACTATTAGCCTCCGTCTTGTTACTAATAACATGATCCCAATCAAATTCTAAAAATGTGGCTAGTGAACAAATGAATAAAAGTGAACATCGTTGCTACTAAAAGCACAACATGAACACAAAAAGTAGGGTTATGTGCCAAAGTGAAATAGAAATGCCGTTATGGTAGCCTGCTTTCTCAGATTTTTTTTCCCAAAATATCCTAAATAGACTTTGACATCAATATTTTACAAAGAGAAGCTAACTCATGCAAGTATTTGGGCGTAATTTGTGCAGCAAAGCCAGCTACTGTACAAACATCTGTAAGCTTTACAGAAAGAACAGGTGCAAGTGTCTTCTAGGTTATAGCTTCTATTTCTATTACAGGGCAGGTGTTAAACTTGAAGCTTAGGGGCTCTGTTAGGCCAGAATGTAGGACTGTGGCCCATAGAAAGAAAACCAAGGATTAGCAGAGGTAAATAATTAAATTATTTTTCAATTACAAATATAAGTATGATCCTTAATAAATCTTGGTCCATGTGGTTTTCCCACTAATAGAAACCATAAATTCTATATGCATAATGAAGTGTTATACAGATATTTCTGAAAGATTGTTCAGTCTTATTAATATTTCAAAATTATTGTAATTATTAGATGTGGAACCCTGGCAGTAAGAGGAATATTTAGCATATTTTAATCCTCTGTGATTGATTTATATGCATTTCCATGTACTTTGGTCAAGGCCTTTACAAGACTGACTGACAGTGGTCTGAGGAATGAAGCTGAAGATCTGAACACCCAGGTCTGTCCCATCTAAGAAGTGTCCATGACCCAAAACAGATTTAAAAACTTTAGGTTAAGTTTCAGGGTAAAAATGTTCCGCTTGCTTATTTGAGAATGGCTTAGCACCGAGGACTCAAGTAAGTGAAAATAAATGTTATCTAAGAATGGCTCTGTGATTAAAAAAATTAATATTTATTTATTTATTTATTGGTAAAAGGGAGGAGTTCTGGAATGTTTTAGGAATGCTCCATATCATGACCAAGTCTAATGTAGAAATTCTAACTGTAAAACTTTCGTAAGTTTTTAAGCACTTTAAAATATTGTATTGTGTCTCTGAGTTAGTGGGGACAAAGTGAGAGTTGCCTTAGAAAGGTGGCAATAATGGACAGTGATTCCAATTATGTTGGGGACATTCTGAGTCTGTCCGAGTGTGACTTAACCGTCCATTCTCACCTTATTGATTTGTTCACTGGTGATTGAATTGAACTTGTTTGCTCATCAGACATTGCCCCCAGCACCTGATTTTTACCTCATTTCTTTTGGCATTTCTCCTTCTTCTTTTTTTTTTAAATCTAAATCATGTCATACTAATAACTGTTGTTTTCTAGCAACAGAATACAACACTGCTTAGAAAGGAATGACCTGGGCACTCAGGTCTACAACTTCAGTCACTAGTCAGTGCTTCTTGATTTTCTTCTTATTGTTAATTTTCCTTTTAACTATAAGCATGGTTTTGACAGTGCAATAAAAGAAAGATAAAATGTCATATATAAGTTGGAACATATTCCTTGTTCCTTTGCTGAATCCTGGTTAAAACCACTCAAAAAAAAAAGCTTGTGTAATTCAAATATTATTTCTAAGAAAAAGATTTGTAGAAACTCTAGCTCTGAGACAATCTTAAGGAATTATTTATGAGAGTGGTTTGTTTTGTAACAGACATCAACAAATAATACTTCTTCACAGAGTAACACATAATGTTTGATACATACATATATATATATAGTATGTAATGCAGTCTGAGTGAATGTACCTATCCTTTCAGGTAGTTAGCATTTTTATAATGCAAACATCCAACAATTCCATCTTCTTTGTAATATACTAGAATATCTAGCAAAGTAACATTCTGTGTCTTCATCCTATTGTGTATCTTAATGATACTCTGAATTACTTGAACACTTGTGCTAACATTTGGGATTGTGATCTTATTCCCCCGTAAGTTCCAAACCAATATAAATAAGTATGTGTTTTATATAAGCCCTACATAGACTGTATAAAGCCACACGAGCTGTCATTGGTTCACAAACGGTGTTTCGATAATTTTGGAGACTCTTTTATTCAATGAACAAAGGGATGGTAGTATATCGTAGAGATTTGTTTCCCGGCTTTATATTTGTGATGTTTGTGAAAAGGGGTCTAAAACCATGCAATCTTATTTTGCATCTTGCTTCGGATCATCACTCCGATAGTTGTAGTGGAGAAATATGGTGAGGAACATGGATTTGGTGCAGTGGCTAGGATGTTGCTCGGGGTGTTCCTATCCTCTACTGTAGTGTTAGGTGAAAAGAGCAGCTCTGCTGTGATTACTTCTGATTTGCACCCTGGAAGCAACTGGTGGTGACATAGGAACCCGACTCCCTGCAAAGCACCTGAGGCAGTAAGACTGGGTTCTTAGTCCTGGATTGCATCTGGTGCAGCCTTGGCTGCTATGGGCAGAGGGAAGCAGAAGATGAATGACTTTCTCTCTCTCTCTTCCTTCTCATATAACTAACAGTAAGTGCAATTTCTTAGAAGAATGAAAGATGGTGAGTGATGATTTTATATTTATGTGCCTTACTCTAAGAGATTCCCTGGATAAAAATGTATGTGAATATAAATCCTTTCCTTATTATTTTTTTTCTACTCCACACACTTCCACTCAAAAATACTTGTTTCATTGCATTTATTTTTATAGCTCAGATAATCATTACATTATTAGCCCCCAGGTCCTTTGAGTTTAACTTAATTTATTACCCTTCCTCTGCCCCCAGTTATTTCTCTGATGCGTTTCCATGACATTGAATCCTGTTGAAGCAATGAGGTTATATTATGTTAACATTTTCCTGTTGATTTAATCATCAATATTTGATTCACTTTATGCAATCCATAGTTTCTTATTTAAAGAATGCATCAAGATAATCACAAAAGTCTGAGAATATCACCTTCACTCAATGCTGAGCTATGATATTTTATCAACTTAGAATTAGACCTTAGCAAAATCTTTCTCTTTTGACATTTTTGTCACCTACTTTGGGGTGCTTTCTATGATGCTATTAAATCAGTTTTGCATTAAGTGCGTGAGTTTTATAATTGAACTGTCCAGGGTAAAATGGTGGGTTTGTACTCTCTGGTATGGTGATAAAAGTAATGTCTGTCTGAATAAACTTTCTATGCAACAAGAATTGGGTAAACACTCTGGTTCTCTCCTTCTGTCTCCCCATCTCTGTGTCTATTACTGCCTTTCCAATAAATAAATACATCTTTTAATAAACAGTATATGCCTTTTTCTGGGGGGACACAGAAAAGACAGGAAAATTTCATTAAGAATGTGTCTTACACAAGTGCAAGTAGAGTAAGACCCAGTAAGAGTTAGCCAATCAGTCAACATTTATGAGATTAGGATTTTGAAATTCAGCCAACTTTTATATGAGGCCAAACTATGTCAAAATATTCCAAGAAAATATTTTGGGCAAAAGAGTGTTTAATTAAGACAATTTAATTATGTACTGCTAAGAATGGGGAACACATTTCAGAGAAAGATCATGTTGATATCATAAAACTTTAAGCTTTAGCAATTACAGAAAATCAACAACGATAATGTCAGCTATTCATAGCACCTGAAATCTGGAACATAGCATGACCTTGTTTTTTGTCTAAAGTCAATGTGCCTGCCCACAGTTTCTTGTGAAACAAAAATCAATTCTACTTCTGCATCCAAATTCCTGTGAAAGTGACACTCTTTGGAAGAATCTTAACAAGAACCCAGCTAAGGACTCAGTCTAGAGACAGTATTGGTTATTTTGCCTTTAGGATTCTAGCATCAGAGATAAAAGACAAAATTAAGAAAGAATCTTAGAGTTGAATATATTGCTAAGTACCAGCAGATATTGTCTTGCTGAATAGTAACTCTATGTGATATCCTCGTTTTCTTCTCCTAGTTTAAAAGAGAATAGGGTGATTACTGTAATAGAGATTCCTAGTATGTTTACCCTGTAACCAAAACTTCTAAAGGCAGGAGACCAGGAATCCAAACATCTAGCTAGTTTTGTGTGATAGTGAATAAAGCAACTGTGTGGAAAGCAGGTATCTTATACGGGTATGGGGTCATGTTCTGGTCTGGGAAAGCAGCAGAGGGTGGCTCAAGTGCTTGGGCCTCTGCACCCACATGGTAGACATCCTGCCCAGCTCTGGTAGTTGTAGCTACTTGAGGAGTAAAACCAAAGATGGAAGATCCCTCTCAGCATTCTCTCTCTTTCTTTCTGCCTCACCATCTCTCTGTGTAACTCTTTGAATTAAATAACCAAATCCTTGTAACAAAGACTTCTTTGGAAATGGAGTTCTTACAGTTTCTTAAAGGAATCTCAGAGTGGAATAATCTGTAAATAATAGCCTCATCATATGTGGACACATACGCATAAGCATATACTTGAATGTATGTTATTGGAAAGAACTATTAGTAATAGTAGCAGGGGATTTAGACATAGAAGCAGAGAAGTTAAAAACATGAAAAAGGAGCTAGCCTTTTTGTTGTAGTAGGTTAAGCCACTGCCTGTGAGGCCAGCAAACCATATAGACACTGGTTGCATGTTTCTCTCTCTTTAGTTCGCTGTTTCTTTCTCTTATTTTAGCTTTCAAAAAATTGCATTTACATTTATGTAAAAGAAAGGCAAGCTTTGTGGCATACAGGTTAGTCCTCTACCTACCTACGATGCCGGCATCCCATATGGGCACCAGTTCATGTTGTGGCTGATTTCACCAATTCTGATCCAGCTCCCTGCTTACGAACTGGGAAAACAGACCAAGAATTACCCCTACATTCTGGTGTCAAATGGGCTCAATTCCACTGTTTGTGGTGATTTGGAGAGTGAATCAGTGAATGGACGACGACGTTTTGCCTCATTCTTTCTCTGCAAAAGAATGTTCTGTCATAATTGCAAAATTAATTTGTCCAAAAAGTTCAGATTATTCTAGAAAGTTATGATGTTTCTATAGTAAAGGGATGGTTATAGCTTTCTTCTAATGATTTCTTTTTAATATTTTACAATGAGGATCAGTAAACCTTTAAAAAGGAGTTCATGTCCTTTTCAAATATACGTGTATTTGAAGGAGTGATAGACAAAGGCAGCAATATTACAACTGCCATTTAATTCCCTAAATGAACCCAATGGCTAAAGCCAGGCCCAGTAGTAGGATGTGAGATTGGAAGTGAGCAACGGGGACTCAAACTAGCACTTCGATATGGGAAGGCAGAGTTGCAAACAGCAGCTCAACTTGCTGAGCCAAATTGCTAGCCATGAAGCTCCTTTGTCTCTATAGTAGCTTAAATTACTTTTATTATCTTATCATTTCCTGTAAATTATATTCATCATATACTCAGCTTCACAAAAACACTTGTGATGCACATAGTGTCTAGAATATGGATGTAGGGTTCATTCTCAAATGATATTTTATATTCTAAAATTCATGAACTTTTTTTTGGTCTATTCGGAAAAAAAAAAAAAGAAAGTAGATAGTGTTCGGTTAAATTCTTCTAACATTCAAGTTACTTCAGGTCGCATTAGATCTGGCCTGAATGAACTATGTCTCCAAGGAAACTTACCTTTATTCTCTTCCTAAGCCTATAAATACTTTCGAGGGTTACCCTCTCTTTCTGCAGCTTCTTCTGACTTTATAGTAACTGGTAGAAAATTTAGCGAAAGCATTATTAGTTCATTTCTCATCAGTTCCAAACTTCTAGGATAGGGAGAACTCTTTTATAGAACTATTTCTTTTTTCTTTCTTCTTCTTTTTTTTTTTTTGGTAATACCTCCTTCCCTACACCACCAATCCTGTTCGCCTGATTTTTTTTTTTCAATTTTACCTCCACGAGACAGTAATCAGAAGTATTTTTCCCTTATGTGCTCAGTGTTCTGGGCCTTTTTGGGTCAATGTTGTTTTAGCTGACATACACTCTGTCTTCCAAAACTCACTAAACCTGCAAGCATCAAGACAAACTTTTTCTGTTTAGAGCAGAACTACCAAACTGATAACCTGACAAAGCAATTACAATAAAACTGTGCTACAAAGCACTTCGCTATTTCACAGATTTGATTATACCTAGGGTCAAAGTGTGACCACTGTGTAAGCTGTGTGTCTCTCTTAATATAACATGAAAAGAGCCTACCAGGTGGTGTTATCTTACCATCTGACATCAGCATTATTACAGCCCTTTCCTTACTGCATCGATTCATGTTGCTAGGTGGAAAAAAATTACTTTCCTTGTCATTTTCAAGGACTAGTGGATAAACAATGTTGTCCAAAATAATATCGGGCATCATATTGTTCTTACAATGGAATTATCACATTACATATCACAGTTGTAAAATAGTTGGTGATTTACTATAGTAAATATTTTAGATGTGATTGTTTTGTGAAAGATTTTAAAAGGAAAGTGCAGCATGAACTTACATTAAAATATTTATTGATATAATTGATTTTAGAAGGTGCCTCTGGTGTCCCAATGTCACCTCTCTTTTTCCAGATACGCTTTGTCTGAGACTCCCTCTCTGTGTGTGGATTTCATGCTCTCACAACTGACAGGTATGGTATGTATTGCTCGGTACTGGTTCAGTAAGTAGCACTATTTCTAGAAGGGGGAAAAAATACTTGAGTTGGTGAAACGATTCAATACATGCAAACATAATATAAAATTTTAAATCTTGTATAAGATGCAAAGGGTTCACAATAACCACATGTGGTCTTGCATGCATTTACATTTCCTTTACAGCTGCTCACTTGGCCGTATGCAGCCAGAAATATCAGGGTGCTGAGGTCCACAAAACTGTAGTGTGGTGCAGGAGCCAGTGGGACTATATAGAAGTCTTGTTTATCTTCCTGGAAGAATAAAATGCCTGCTTTCCCCCCTGTTGCGTTTTCATATGGTCTATGAGTAACATTTGCACACAATTTATGTGTCCCTAACTTGATTTTGAGAGTCCATTTCTTACCTCCCAGAGAACTGAAAAATTCTAACTCTACATTTTAACACAAATTTCAATAAATTTTGAAAAAGATTTATTTATTTCTGCTTGAAAGGCACATTTTTTTTTTTTTTACAGAGAGGAGAGACAGAAAGGTTTTCCATCTGCTGGCTCACTCTCCAAATTATTGCACTGGCCAGAGTTGAGCTGATCCAAAGCTGATATTCAGGAATTTCTTAGCTACCTACTAATGTACATGTGGGAGCTAAAAGTTTTGGGCTGAACTCTGGTCTTTTCTTACATAAGCAGAGAGCTGAATCAGAAGTGGAACATCCAGGACACAAATCAGCTCCATTATGGGATGATGGCATTCACAACTGGGGAATTAGCCTACCATGTCATTATACTGGCCCCAAATTTCAATTTTTGAAAATGAATAATCTTAGAGAGTTGCTCACATATAGATTTTCTCCTTAAGCAATATTTATTAACACATCATTTTAGGACAAAAAAAAGCTTTCACTTAAAATGTGCTGTTTAGTGATTTTAGAATTCTTGAGAATCAAAAGGAAGGTTCATCCATGCTCCTAGTCACTCTGCATTTCTCATTTCCCAGATCTAGAAAGCGCCAGACTACTTTCTGTTTACCCGGGATTATTTATTTTGAACATTTCACATAAATAGGATTATATATGCGTGTTTTAACAATTGGTTTATTTTTAAGGCTCAAGTGTATTGTACTGTATATCAGAATACTGTTCCTTTTATGGCTAAATAATATTATACTGTATGAACATCTTAGTTTATTAGTTGATAGGTTATATAGTGATGTAATGGCTACCAGGAGTAATGCTGTTGTGAACCTTTCTGTTTTATTATTATTATTATTATTATTAATTACATTGCATTATGTGACACAGTTTCATAGGCGCTGGGATTCCCCTAACCCCTCCATGTGCCCTCCCCCCATGGTGGATTCGTCTATCTTGTTACAGTATTATAGTTCCAATTCAGTCAAAATTCTTTCATTGCAAGCATATACCAAGCATAGAATCCAGCCTCTTATTGTCCAGATAAATTCAACAAATTCTTGGGGAGACCATCTCCGGTCTAAAAGCAAAGCTGACAGAATATCATCCTGCTCAATTAAAAGCCCCAAACATAACATCAACAACAATTTACAACAGTATGGAATTAATTAATGTGGTATTGAGTATCCAATATGTTAAAAAATGCAAGTTCTTAACCACATCCTTTGAGTACTTCATTGACATTTTAATTTTAGTTTATATACAAACCGCTTCTATACACCTTAAAATGGCAATAGGATACTATTCAGCTGTCTCGTGTCTGTTTTCATTTCAGTATTTAGTAGTTTATAGTGTTGAAGCATAATTTTTACTGAATTTGGCAGATTTTAGGATAGTCTAGACTGGCTTACAACTCTAACAAGACATATGTCAACAGTTGAGGTGCAGAACAGTTTTAGGAGGGGTGTGCAGTGAAATCTTCAATACCATAGTGAGGAGTAACTAATCTTTGTGTCCTACCTAGTAAGGTATATGTGAATCCACACTGACCATTTCCTGTCTGGTTCTAAGCTTTTCTTGCTGTTCTCTGGGTGAACATTTCTGTAAAAATTAGCTCCCACACTTAAGAGAGAATATTGAAATTTGTGTTTGACTTATATCACTCAACGTGAAGTCCTCCAGGTCCAACCATTTTGATGTAAATAATATTAATATGATTTTGTTCTTTTGTGGTATCTGGATATTATTCTATCTATCTATCTATCTATCTATCTATCTATCTATCTATCTATCTATCTATCTATCTATTTATCATCTGTCTTCCAGATCTCCCATGAAGCTGCAGGTTTCCAAGTCTTGGGCCATCCTTTACTGTTTTCCCAGGGCATAAGGAGGAGCTTGATGGGAAGTGGAACAGCTAGGATAGAAACTGGCATCCACCTGGAATTCCAGAGGATGCAAGGAGTTAGTCCCTAACCTATTGCACCATGCCAATGCCTCAAATCTTTTTAAAGCTATTTGTAGCTTGTTGTGATTTTAACAGGTGACCATCCCATGAGTGCTTCACGTTGCACGCACTCATCTGTTGCACAGAATATTTTGTTGATGTCTATTTTATTGGCATTTTTTGTGCTAAGAATTCTAGTATGTTTTCAATCTTCATCATCTGTCTTGTTCTATCCATTGTTTACAGTGGGGCATTAAGTATATGTGAGAAACTCATGAATTGCTATTTTCCCTTCAATTCTGTCAGTTTTTTTTCTTGATAAGTGTCTTAGTTGAATAAATTTTTTCAATTGTTGTATCTGTTGATTGACAGATTAATACTTTAATCATGATGCCCATTTTATCTGTAGCTTTAAGTTTGTAGCCACACACCCATTGTTGGAAAACATTTGGATGATGCATTTATTTGCTTTCTTTTAATTTCAATGTATTTTATATCTTTGTAGTTAAGAATTGGAATGTGCTTCATAATTCCTTCTTCCAGTGTTTCTTTTTTGTGAATATTCTTTCCATTTGCCTTTATGCAAGTATTGGTAAAATTTTACTCTGACATTTTCAGTTTCTTACATATTTTTGCTTGACTATTCATCTTTTGCTTATTCATTTCTTCTAAATGTTTTCTGGGTTGCTCCTTTTGTTTCAATTACCACATTTCAAAACTTTTTTTTTTGTATTTTACACATGTATTTATTTAGTTAAATGGAAGAAGAGAGAGAGAGAGGGAGAGAGAGAGATTCTGCCTTTAAAATAAGTACTGAGAGAGAGCGAGCACGCTCTTTCACTCACTGGTCACTCCCTACAGGATCTCTATGATCAGGGCTGGACTAGGTTGAATTCAGAAGCCCCTAAATGTATCTGTGCCCCTCATATTCCCATGTAGGTAAGAGTGATCCATCCTCTGCTGCTTATCCAACCACAGTATCAGAAATTTGAATTAGAAGTAGTTTTGTACTTTGGGAAGTAAAGATCCAACTTCCCCACCATCATTATCTGACATTATCTTTGTCCAGAGATTTGGTTTGCCAAATATTAGTGGATTGTAGAGCGTGGATTGTTTTCTGGTGTTTCTGTCCTTTTCCAACAGTCTGTATGTCTATTTTTTGCCCATATCAGACTTTTTCATCACAATTGTAATAAGTGTTGAAATGTGGTATTGTGATGCCTCTGGGTTTCTTTCTAATATTTAGTATTGTTTTAGATATTTTGTGTCCTTTATATTTCCATTTGAATTTTTGGGTTCATTGGTTGTAAATATGATAGTATATTATGAGTATTTTAATTAGAATCTATTGGGTTTGCAAATTACTTTGGTAATAGTGACATTTTGGTAATATTAATTCTTCCAACACATGGTTGTGGAATCTTTGTTTCATTGTTGCATCATTTATTTCTTTCTTTAATATTTTGTGATTTTCAGAGTAGAGAACTTTCACATATTTGATTTATTCTAAGCTATTTAATTTTCTGTGTACCAATTTTGGAATTGTACTGACTGTTCAAGTTCTTAGAAAGGACATTTTTTGTATATAAAAATATTATTAAGTTTTGTTAATTGCTTTTATATTCTGCTAATTCACCATGATTTACTTCAGGTTTAGTGTTTCTGGGTTCACATCCTTTAGCCTTACTGGGATAAAAAGCTGATTCTTGAAATGTGGCAAGTAGTTTCTATCAGTGAAAAAGTGATATGACTTTTCAGAATACATAAAGATGCTTCAGGAACCCTACCCTTGGGATTATGCATATTTATTTCTCAATTCAGACTCCTCTTTCTAGGGGATAAACAGGGAAGGGTAACTTATTAAGGTTTTGATATGTGCATCTGTTATTATTACACTGGATGCCAACAAAAGAATTGCATAACAGGATAAATTATTATTCCTCACATGAGGTGATCTCTTCTTAAGCTTGCTCCCATTACCTGATTTGTTTTTAAGAATTACTTATTTTTATTGGAAAGATATGTTTACAGATAGGAGAGACAGAGAGAAAGCTCTTTCATCCATTGGCTCAGTCCCCAAAACGTTGGAGCTCAGCTGATCTGAAGCCAAGAACCACTATTTCGTTCGGGTCTCTCATGTAGGTTCAGAGTCCCAAGACTATCCTCTGCTGCCTGCTCAGTCAACAAGCCTGGACCTGGCTGGGAAATGGAGCAACTGGGACATGCAGCAGTGCTTATAGTGGATGCTGGTGCTTGCAGGTTGAGGATTAGCTAGTCGAACCATTGTGCCAGTCCCTCTTCACCTATTTTTATATCTGGGTTGATTTGAGGAGAAGAAAATGTCATGCTTTTAGTGGAGTCTGCTGCAGGGAAAGATCAAGGAAAAATAAGATTTGACAAGTTTACAGAAACATAAGCAGTGATTGTTCTCCCTACCCTTCTGAGAGTCTGAGTAGAAATATAATATGAATGAAGCAACTTAAATCCTCATGATTTGCATTCTAAACAAGTGCCTCCAGGGAGAGATTCAATTCTCCAGCCTTATACTTTGAAATCTATGTACTCTTTAGAGAGGGGCATGGATCTAGAAGTGCAAGGGTGTAATGCAGCATGTACTATTATGCAATGTGCCCCTCAAATGAACTTCAAACTTCAGACGATTTCTAACAAATACTAGTTACTTCTCGTTGTGTGAAGGTCTTTTGTTTGTTGATTTGCTTTTCCAGAAGAACTAAAGGCTACTTTGCACAGGCAATAGGGCAAAATATCAAAATAATTATTACTCTGGGGAGCTCATCTATGCCGTGATTAAAGGAATCTGAATTTAAAGCCCAATTTTCCTGCCCTTGGGGAAAAGAAGGTCTTTACATCATTTCCGAGAAATTTTCTGCAGAATTATATTTTCTAAAACCCGATTATCTTAAGAGACAGCATTGCCAAAGTGACATCCAGGTGCCTTGTCCCGTAGGATTCTGTGTTGATGGTTAATAAACCATGTTCTGTTTAGACAGGTGGTTGAATAGAATGGTGACATGTGTAGCCATGAAAAATATAAAAGCATAAAGTGGATGTTAGTTCTCAAAATGGAAAATTATTATTTAACCAGTTTTTAGGCCTGTGCTACATCTCAAAAACTGAATCTAAGAAAGTATGTCTGGTCTCATGAAAAGCTTTTTACAAGTCAAAACACAATTTTATGTGATCAGTATACATTTACCAGCACATTTTCCTCAGCTGAATACCAGCTCCATATATGTAGAATGGTAGGATACATGGCTTCCTCAGCATAGTTCTTTCATTAAATTCTTGTTTGGTGTTACTGTTATACAAATACGTGTCCAATTTGTATAAATTAGTGTGATTTGGACTTTCACAAGTGCTAGCATTTTTCAAAATAAAAAACTTACATTGCTTAATAAAATGACTAATTAAGATGCTAAATACCATTGGCAAAAACCTTATGACCCCATTTACAGAAATTTTTTCCAAAGAAATATTCAGCCATTTGGTAGCATAACTGTACATTGAAAAAATAATGCTTGCCAAATTATTTCATACATTACCAGACACTAGACCATAAGCACTTTGGGTGTCATAAAGAGCAGATAAATGAAGGTTCCCAAGTGAGAATGGAAATTGACTGAACCCCTGAAATTCTGGCCCAAATCACTCTTACAATATGAATGCAATGATCGCATTGAACCTCCAGATATTTTCCACAAGTGAATAATTTGGGATGGTGGATTAAATGAATGGGAGATGGGTAGCAAGGGAGTAAGTATCTGTGTTGATAAGTACTAAATAAGACACGAGTATTATCCATTTTCATTCCAAAAGCAATGGCTTATCCTACAACAATTTAACATGAATAATTTCGCCCCCTCCCAAAAAACTCCAAAGTTTGAATGTAGTGACGCCTACCCCTTCCCATATATTTCCTATGGAGATAAACAAATAAATCAAGGCAAATGATGGAATATCATCTGACAGCCTCTGTTTCAGGTGGTGTTCTAGCTGTGATACCTTTATTGGAACTGATCAGCATAAGCTCCATAATTTGTATTAGTAAATAAGTCATAATCACCTTCAGGAAAGGGGATTGAATGTCTAATAATTCACCTAAGCAAGGTAGCACAACATCAATTTTGTTTCTTTGGATGCTGTCAATTTTCTTTCTCATTCTCATTGTAGTGCTTCAGCACCTTGCATGCTCATTGTTTTATGAATTGTCCTAACTTGATCCAGTTAAAAGAAGACACAGCTACTATAGAATTTTAGGTAAGACATATATGTACAGAGATGGACAAACTTTTTAAGGATTCAGAGTCTTACTACAAACAGAATCCATGATCTGAAAAAATTTTAGGTATTTCTATAATTTACAAGAAAATATATTACATCTTTTATCCTGTACAACTTGAAAATTTGAACTGAGCAGGTGTTTCTACCCATCTGCAAGACAGCATACAGCATGCTTTAAAAAACTGCCAGTCTATAATTTAGGGTGCACTACTGTTTGTTTGTTTGTTTGTTTGTTTGAAAGGCCCTTGATCAAGAGAGTCCTGCAATATGTACAGACAGAAGCCACATGCAATGCTCCTTGAGCCACCTCCACTCCAAGTGTCTCATCTTGAACTCACAATTTTTCACCTCAAGCTTTGGTTTGAAAAGAATCTGCAAGACAGCCTGTAACTCTGTTACATTATGTTTTTTCCTTGTTACAGTTTTCGAGGTCTATAATGCACATAAAATACTTCCTTCTTTATTTCATCTCCAGATGACTTTGTATTGGATGACTATCATTTTTAAGTATCTGAAAGAAATTTCACATGAAGCCTTTGGAGCCAATTTAAATCATATACATATTTTTTCTTTATTTTAAATCATATTTCTTCTAAACGTATGCTTCTACCACTCCTCTGAGGAGCAGCTTCAAATTGATCTAAATTGCTGTAATGTCAACTGTACATGCCTTGTCATCTTTAAATCTAAGTGGGATTCAAAATGATCACCCATCATTTTAGCAATGGGTTGTTCATTGATTTAAATCTGCTGTTGTTGTTTTATTTGGATGTATATCGCATTCGTCTTTAGTTTTGGTGCGTGGTATTACTTTTCTCTGTCAAGAGAACATCTGTAAGTATCACTTTTACGGCAGGTTTGGAGGAGGCATATTCTTTAATTTTTCTTGACTGTGGAAGAAGTTTATTTCATTTTCAAAGACAAAGGAAAGCTTTGCTGAGAACATTATCCTGGGCTGACAATTGTTTTTTGCTTTTAGAATCTGGAATATGTCGCTCCATTCTCTTGTGGACTGTAGAGTTTCCTGTGAGAAGTCTCCTGTGAGCTTAATTGGCATTCCTTTATATGTCAATTGATTCTTTTTTTCACATTCACACCTAAGGATCTCCTCCTTAAGTTAGATTGAAGAGAGCTTGATTATCACGTGTCGTGGTAAAGATTGCTTGTGGTCAAACTTGTGGAGAGTTCTGTGCCTTCCTGGATGTTGTTGCCCAATTCTTTCCCTAGATTAGGAAATTTTTTCTTTATTATTTCATTAAATGCACATGTAAGGTCAGCTTCTCTTTCTGCACCTTCTGGGACTCCCATAATTCTTATATTTGGCCTTTTAATATTGTGTCTTAGTTCTTGAAAACGTTTCTAGATTGATCCAGCTCTGCTTCCAGCTTTTTGTTGTTTTGTCTCCAACCCAGTGCTAAAATGACAGGATCAAATTATCACCCATTCATATTAATCCTGAATGTAAATGGATTAAACTCATCAATCAAACATCATAGTTTAGTAGATTTTTTGATTAAAGATTAAAACCCATCTATTTGTTGCCTAAAGGAGACACATTTCACCAACAAAAATCACCAGAAACTATCTATCTCATAGATTTTGAATTTTTTCTATTACATTCATCTCTTCAAAAAACACTTTCTTCTGATTAACTTCTTCAATGACTGATAGCTCCTACAGCATTATTTTCTTCAATAAGGTCCTTGATTTTCTTTTACATTTCTTCAGTGGCACATTAGTCATTCAGCAGCATGTTATTTAACTTCATGGTGTTGTTAATTCTTTTTTCTTCCTGTTGTTGCTTTTGTTTTGTGGTTTTTCATTTAAGATGACTTATAGTAACTGTGTAATGGAGACTGTCATATTCAGATGTGAAGATACAATGCAATATGCATCTCTACTTCCACACTAAAGATGGACTCCCAATGAAACTGTTTACTATACCTTGACAATAGGATGCTGGACTCTCTGCCATTGTCCATACCTGCAATAATGGACATATGACTATGTATGAAGAATTATAATATAGTAATAATATAGAGGAACTAAGTGGGGGGAGGGGTGGAGGTGACTTGGGGAGGGTGGAAGGGAAATAATAATAATAATAATAATAAAGTAAAAATTTAAAAAATGATCACCCAGTTTATACACTGATCATACATGCCTTTTTCATGATAACTTTGGCCATAATTTATGGAGAATATTGTAGTTCTAAAGAAATTGTCAAAAACAGAAAGGTTGGAAAATTTGACCCATTTGGAATCTGGTAAGTTTAGTTAGTACAAAGTTTCATTGCAGCTGATAGAAAACACAAGATTCCTGAGTCAGAAAAGGATAGTTTGTTACTCATAATGATAGCAATAACTGTTGTATCAATATCATTTGCTTTCTGACCTAAGCTCGCAGATTCTTATGAAGGTAGTAACCACACAATCAAGGCACTGCATTATAAGGGAGACTTCCTGAGTCCAGGGAACTCAAATATTTTGCAATTGGTTGAAAAAAGTCCTGCCCTGTGCTTCAAAGATGCTGCATTTTTCTAGGTTAGTTGCTATACGGTCATCCTTGAAAAGTTCTCCTCCAAGGGGTACAGTTGGGGTTTCCTGTACTGACAGATGGGAAACGCAAAACACCCATGAGAATTGCTTTAAATGTGTACTTAAAAATTTTTTAAATATATTTATTTACTGCATTATCAAAATTTGTAAGATTTAAATTACATTTTTATTGGAAAGGTAGATTTACAGAGAGAACAAGAGACAGATCCTCTTTCCACTGGTTCGCTCCACAAGTGGTCACAAAGGTGGGAATGGAACTGATCCAAAGTCACCAGCCAGCAGCTTCCTCCTGGTCTCATGTTGGGGCAAGGTCTCAAGGCTTTGGCACATTGTCTACTGCTCTCTCAGGCCACAAGCATGGAATTGGATGGAAGTGGAGCACCCAGGACAGGAACCGGTGCCCATGTGAGATGCCAGTGCATAGAAGGTGAGGATTTAGCCTCTCAGCCATTGCACCAGGCCCCGTTATAATTTCCTAACCTCTGCTTCCTATGTTTAATTGCACGTATTTAATATAATTTGTTATGATGACTGGTTGGCACATTGATTTCGAGTCATTCTTCTTCTGAATATATGCATAAAAACTTCTGAATTTGCTCCAATCACAATTATACAGAATTGTATACATTTAGTTTCTATTAATATACAGCTAAAATATTTTCTTATTTCTATTGTGATTTGCTAAGTGTAATGTTTGAACACAATAATTTCCCAATTAAATTGTTAGCATTATTCATTTCTGGTTTAATTCCCAATGGATAAATTATCTGTTTCAAATAATTTCACCATCTTAGATTTCCTGATACTTTTTATAGTCTATAATTTGATGTATTTGAGTATTGTGCTTCATTACTATTTGAAAATAGCTATGTATTATGTGCTCAGATAACTATTTCAATATATTGTATTGATCCACATAGTTCATATTTAATCAGGTTTATTGTACTGAGTAGAATCTATCTTTTATGTTGGGAGATCTGATTATTTTGCTGATAACCAAGAAATTTGCTACTTGATGCCTTTTGTTGATTTCTCTGTTTATTTCTGTCAGTCTTCCTCTTTGCTGATGTCAAAACTAGACATCATTTTAACTAGAGTGCCTGTGCTTTAATATGATTAATATTCTGGTTTATTGCCCGTTGTATTATCTTGACACTTCAAGATTATTTTTCTAATAATACCTTTTTTATACAAATATTTTTATTGATAAAACAGAGAAAAGTCAGATCTTTAAATGGTAAATGCTTCTGGGTCTCCCACACTGGGCAGGGTTCTAGGGCCTTTGGTTGTCCTCGTCTGCTTTCTCAGGCCACAGTCAGGGAGCTGAATGGGAAGCAGGGCCACTGGGATTGGAACCAGTGCCCAAATGGGATCCAACGTGTGCAAGATTAGGACTTTAGCAGCTGGGCTACCGCACTGGGCCCTCCCGAGCTTAATATTACTGTTTCATTTAACAAGTTCACTTTAATAGATTTATGGTCAATAACTCTTTCTTTAATGCCTCTCTAGTTTTTTTGTGTGTTTCCATGACAAATTTTTATCCGAATATGAATGTTCATCTAGTCATATCAAGTTCTTTACCTTTTGTTTGTCTCATTATTTTATTTCTTATTAGTTGTTAAAATTACTAGGATATATTGCTAGGTTGTTTTAGACAAAATCTCTCAAAATTTCTAATTTTACTTCAAGATCAGTTAATGTACCAGAGAATCACCTATTAATAGCAAATTTGAAACATACTAGAGTCAAGGTTAAAATTAAGAGTGTAGCATGCAGAAAAAAATGTTTTTAAAGTGTATATACTTGTATTTTATAATAAAATTAGAGTTTCAGATTTATATAGAAAATATGAATGAAGCAGTAGGTAATGTATGGCCTATAGAAAATATGTGGCCCGAGAAAGCATTTTGTCCGGTTATGCCAAGTCAACTGTAAGTGAACTCTAAGTTCAATAAATCTATAGAAGGCTAAGTTTTAGGTCTAAGTTTTAAGGTTAAGCTTTAAGGTCTAAAATGATGTTGTAGATATCCAAATGACTATTGGGATTAGAAAAAAAAAAAAACAGTTTCCTTCCCTGATAGTCAAATATTGGAGCTTATGCATCAAGATGTAGACTTTCTGGATGAGGGGAATAAAACAATGGTTTTCTAGAGAAGCAGCAATGTGAGGAGGCATCCTCCCTCAGGAGAGATTTAGTGGTAGAGGACCCCAAAATACACATATGCATTTATAAACACATTCACAGGTGGCCAGATTTGGGGCTTTTTATAGTAGATTTCATAAGGTTCAATTGGAAGCTTGGTTAACAAAGCATAGATTTTATCTGTTGCATACACACACAGACAAGGTAGGATTTGAATATTTAGTCTAGAATATAATCTCTTGTACCAAGAAACATTATATTCTTAAAAAGATGAACAGACAATAGCCACAGCAATGTGTCTTCCACAATATTGATTATATAAGAAAATTAAAGAACAATTAAAATAATTACCGTATGATTGAGAGTCAAAGGAAAAACTATATAGAAACTAACTTCAAGAAGTTTTACTGTCTTATTCAGCAGGAAATGATTTCAAAGCAACGAATACAATTTCAACTACATTCTTAGATTTGTAGAAATTATGATCAGAGTTAACAGAAATATAAACATTCTAAGTGTCAAATTCAAAGTTTTGAAATAAAAGAAGCAACATCTAGAGAAGGAAATAGAATTATCAAATAAAAACTTTATAGAGTGAGCAAGAAATTGTCAGTGATGATACATGTCAGTATTTATTATCAAGGATCTATAAAAGTATTAAATCCTACAAATAAGAATGACATAATAAAAAATTAAGAAATTTTAGTGAATGATAAGAGGCAAGGTAAAAAATATGAGCAACTACTGCAATATTTTAGTGTTTAAAATGACTTTTTGGTTTTATTTGTTTTTTAGGACTTTTGCATCATAAAAGTTAATATTGTAAATTACAAAGTTTTTGTATGACCTTCTTCCATTTAAAAGCTATAAAGCCACAAATAAAATTAAGCCCAAAATGAGTGGAATAAATGTGTAAATTAGATAATCCAAAACAGAAAAAGAAAGGAAAACATAACACTGATTGTTTAAGTTGATCAAAAAAAGCTAAACACTTAGTAAAACTGATAATGGAGTAGAGAAATCAAAATTACCAAGTACAGGCAGATAAAGGAGGCTTAGCACCACGATGCTTATGATATTTTGGCACAGAATTTAAAAATATATGTATTTATTTATTTTTATTGGAAAGGCACATCAGATATACAGAGAAAAGGAAGGAGAAATAGAAAGATTTTCTATTCGCTGGCTCACTCCCCAAGTGAACACAAAGGCTGGAAATGAGCCCATCTGAAGCCAAGAACCAATAGCTTCTTCTGTGTTTTCTGGAACTTGCAAGGTGAAGATTTAGTCGTTGAGCCGTTACTTTGGCCCTCATCTAGCCCTTTCTTAAATTGCATTCAATTTTTCTTCTTTGTTGTCTACAAGACTCAGCAAATGTCCTAAAATTCTTCTTTTTTTTTATTTTAAGATTTATTTTTATTATTTTTTTATTGGAAAGGCAGATATACAGAGAGGAGAGACAGAGAGGAAGCTCTTCCGTCCGATGATTCATTCCCCAAGTGAGCGCAACGGGTCGATACTATGCCGATCCGAAGCCAGGAGCCTCTTCTGGGTCTCCCACGCGGGTGCAGGTTCCCAAAGCTTTGGGCTGTCCTCGACTGCTTTCCCAGGCCACAGGCAGGGAGCTGGAAGGGAAGCGGGGCTGCTGGGATTAGAACCGGCGCCCATAAGGGATCCTGGGCGTGCAAGGTGTGGACCTTAACCACTGCACCACCGCGCCGGGCCCAATAAATATTTTTTAATTACAGGAAAAGGACTACCATGCTATTATCAAGTCCAAATTTTCTCTTGATTTGAACACTTACAATTCATATTTGTGGAAAGTCACTTGTTTCAAGCTTTCTGGAGTTTTTAATCCTCATCAATATAAAAAAAAACACCTAGAAGCTGCCATAACATTTATTCTTTTTTTTTTTTTTATTGGAAAGGCGGATATACAGAGAGGAGAGACAGAGAGGAGAGACAGAGAGGAAGATCTTCCATCCGATGATTCACTCCCCAAGTGAGCGCAACGGGCCGATACTATGCCCATCCGAAGCCAGGAGCCTCTTCTGGGTCTCCCACGCGGGTGCAGGGTCCCAAAGCTTTGGGTCGTCCTCGACTGCTTTCCCGGGCCACAGGCAGGGAGCTGGAAGGGAAGTGGGGCTGCTGGGATTAGAACCGGTGCCCATATGGGATCCAGGGCGTGCAAGGCGAGGACCTTAACCACTTGCGCCACCGCGCCGGGCCCTATGTCCTAAAATTCTTATAAGACCATGAAATACCTCCATATAGCCAGTGAAATTTTGAGTGAAAGAACAAGGCAGAGGATACTGTAATATCTTATTCTAACACCTGCTACTGAGAATGACAGTGGTGTTAAAATACAAATACAGACCAGTGTAATAGAATTGTGATCCTGGAAATGAATGCATTTATTACATTTGCTGATCTCCAACTTGCCAATCTATATATATATTTTTTATTATATATATTTACCATTATATAATGGTAAATGCATAGTCTGCAATAGAAGGTACTGGGAAAATTAAATAGCAATATTTGCAAGATTGAAGCTCAACCTTAAAACCAAACAACTCAAAAGGGGTCAATTATACTTTGAAAAATGTTTAATTACATTTTTTTTTCTTAAAGACACACCCATAGCGAACAAGAGAGAGTGCCTTCCGTTGGTCCACTCAACAAATATATGCAATGCCATTGCTGTGCCAGGTCAAAGCCATTAGCTTGGAACTCCATCCAGGTCTCTCTCACATGTGTTGTAGAGGCTCAAGCAGTTTAGCCATCACACTGCGCCTCTCAGATTGAGTTTGCAGACTAGTGGATTGGAAGCACGGCCGTGTCTCCAACTAGTACTCAGCTATGAGATGCTGAAGACCCAAGTTACAAACAGCAGCTTAACTAGCTGTGTCTGAAAGACTGCCCCTTTACAGTTTTGTTTTTTAATGTTTTCAGCTTCAAATGTTATGGTAGGTGTGAAGAAAGTCTTATTCAGTAAAACAAACTAATCCCGAAAATTCTTCAGAAATGCTAAAGAAGAACATTTTAGCTATTTTGATCAAAACAGTTTTGCAGTGACTGTAATGTTTATAAAACACAAAAATGCTGATGAACTTTGAAAGTTTGAAGTTATATGCTTGGGGAAACAGTTCTGGTGCAACAGAAGAGGCTGCCGCTCGAGACGGCTGCCTCCCCTGGCAGAGCAGCTGGCACACAGTCCTGGCTACTCTGCTCCCAGTCCATCATTCCTGCAAATGTGCCTGCGAGGGGAGCAAATAATGGCTCAACTACTATCCATGTGGGAGACCCAGATGGAATTGTTGGCACTGGCTTCTGCCTGGCCCAACCAGGAGAAGAAAAATATAATCTGTCTTCCTCCACTGCCCATCTCTCCCAGCCTCCCTGTCACTCTGCCTTTTAAATCAAGAAACAGTATAATACAAATAAAAACTATGAGTTTAGTTAGTAAGAATCTATGCACTTGCACATTATCAACTTTACCAAAATAACCATAAGGTAAGTGAATAGGGATAGATATATTGCTTAGATAGCCAGAAATTAAAAATCAAGCATTTCTTTTCTTCGAACTGTACATCAAATAGGCCTTGAGATTTACATTCTTTTTAATTCCCATGACACCTGTGCGTCTTGACTTCATTGCCTCTGAGTAATCTGCCCTTTCTGATTTGCATGCCTACTTCAGGGAAGAAGGTTGAGGGGAGATGAAAAAAGGGCTCTTTCTCTATAAAGCTTGGTGTATTTATCTGGTAAACACTGCTTTCTCCAGAAATTTCATTACATCTCACTAGCGAAAAGTTATTTAAAAGCACACCTTTGAAAACTTATGGATAATTAAGAATGAGATTGCATTTCTAGATTTAAGGTTCACCTCCTAGAACTGGACTGAATCACGAGAAAAAAAAAAAAAAAGGATTGCAGTGAACAAGTTTGAACAAACAGTGGGCAGTTTCTGTGAAACCACTTTTGGATAAAGCAGTTATTTTCAAACTGTGAGGGAAGGAGGATCAAGCTGGTACAAATTCATACTGAGCAATTCTGTTTCGTCTCTAGAAACCAAGTGTACGTATGCCAAAATCATGCATTGTGTTTCTGCAGCTTATATGAATTAAGACTAAAAACAAAAGTCAACTCAACCTATAATCTGTATGTGGATTTGGTTTGAGCTAAAATTTGGGTTTGACCACTTTTGCTGCTTATTTAGTAAATAACCTGAAGTAGGCTTCTTTTTTCCCCCTAAGTCTTACTGTATTTTTATTTGAAAGGCAGACTTTCAGAGTTAGAAGGGGAGACAGAGAGATAGAGAGATCTCTCTCATCTACTTATCAAATGGCCACAGGCCAAGAGCTAGGTCTATCCAAAGTCAGAAGCCAGGAGTTTTTCTAGATCTCCCACACAGGTGCAGGGGTCCAAGGACTTACGCCATCTTTTGCTGCCTTCCCAGGCCATAAGCATGCAAGTTGGTAGGAAGTGGAATATTCATGACACAAACTGGTGTCCAAATTAATGCTGGTGCTGCAGTCAGAGAGTTGGCCCACTATGTCACAGCATCAGCCCCTTAAATTCAGTCTTTTTAAAATTAACTTTTATTTTATTTGAAAGAGATGCATACATATTTGCAGTGACATAATGACTGAGACAGAGGCAAAGAAAGATTTTTCCATATTTTGGTTCACTCCCCAAATAGTCAAGTCAGCCATACCTGGACCAAACAAATCTGGAAGCGTACAAAACAGTACATGACTCCAACAAAGAGAGTGGGGGATCCAAGTCCTTGGTCTACCAGGATGCACATCAGGAAGAAACTGCATACATAGTGCATCTGGGACCTAGACAAGGCACTGCATTCTACAATGCAGGGGTCATTTAGCAGTGTCTCAACTGCCGTCCTAAACCCACTCAGAAGAGAAACTCTTCAGAAACTGTTACAATCTTCAATTCTCCACTTTTGGCAGTCATGACATGCTTGTTCTCATTCAATATATATACCTGAATATTAAATGAGATAATAAATGCCATGTACTTATTTCTGTGGTTGAGAATGGAAATGGATTGGATGTATATTTTCTCCCTCATTCATGCATTGGATTTCAGACACATAAAATGATTGTATTTGAAGGTAGAAATTTAAGAGACAAGTTTTTCATGAGTGCAGTACCTTAATGAATATCATAAATAGCCCTTGACCCTTTGAGCCCTAATCAACTATGTCAAAATCGTCCAAAATAAAAAAAATGTAATAAATAAATTTTTAAAAATCTCTGACTATGCTGATGGAAGCACTGTGCAGAAGAAGAGCCAATCAATACCTAAAGAATGTCAGTCCTACTCAGGATACATCAGTGCCATGCCATGGTCAATTAGATCCAAGGAAATCATTTTCCCATGAAACAAGTGGTCTGTGCTGTTGTTTAGATATGATTTTGGATGTTTAATGCTCCCAAAGACTCACCTATTAAATATTTGGTCCCTAGAGCTTTACGTTATTGATATTATCCAGGTACAAATTTTGTATACTTATTATGTGAAGGTTTGGAACTTTGGGGAGGGATTGGATTAAATTAGATCTTTAGGGTGAGCACTCTGTCTAAATCGTGATAGCTTTGTAAGAAACGATGTTTATGTAAGTATGCAAGCTCCCACTTGCCAGGTGTTCTGTGCTGCCTTGGATTCTGATAGCAAAACCTGCATCATTAGATTATAATCCAATGGACCTCACTGTCTTGGCTAGGAACATCCATAATTTTGATACAAAAGCAAGGAATCTTTACTTCATAAACAACACTTAAGATGGTCTCAGGTACTTACAAGTAAGTAATGAACATTGATGAATAGACTCACTATAAAAAAGTTTCCATGACGTGATTCAGTATTGATCATTTTTAACTGATGTTAACTAGTGTTAAGTCTCATGCCCAACCTACACTTGGTATTAATGGCATAGCAGAAATTATTTTTAAAATGTTCAGAATTACAGAAGAAAGTGATAAAGGTAGTAGAGGGATTCTCCTCTCCTGTGGAACCAATTTCCCTTATAAGCATCTTGCTTCAGTGTGATTGATTTGTCATAAGGAATAAACAAATATATATCCTTCCTCTAAAAACATGTTTGTGTTCCAACTTTCACATTGAATCTTCCCAGAGATTCCTTGTAGTTTGTGGAATGGTTTTGTCCACTCAACCTACCTCTAGTTTTATATGATTTCCCATGGCCCATTGATCTGTTGATATTGTTCGAGGTGGAATGCATGCTTTCCTCCTTTTGAATCGTTCAAAATAGAGAACCTGAAACCATAAAAATCGATTGAAGCAGTATTCCTAAGTACAAGATTTGTTAACTTGAAGATTGTAAGCTGACTATCAAATGTGCTTCATTTTAAAGGTTGTTAGTACAAGGTGCAAGGATTTTTATTTAAAAAAAAAATGTATTCCATGTGCAGATTGCCCTAACCAGCTCTAGTAAACTAGATTACAATGTCTCCTTCTCTAACAAACTCTTGATTTTTCAGTGGGTTATTTCCCATTCAGAGCAAATATATCCTTAACAACACATTCAGAGCTTTTGTCACTTTTTTTTTTCTTGGTTTCAGTTAACAAGACAGCATCATCATTATGAGTAGTGTGATATTCTGTAGAATCTCCAGATGCCAGAACAAAAGTAGGAGAATGAACACATATTAAATGTGTGGTTTTGTCTATTTCTTGCAAATATGATCTGCTTCTGCTTCTCCTAGTTTCAGCCTACTGGGGAAGCACAGAGTAGGGGTTAGATGAGTCCTTTTCAAACAACTCAAGTTAAAAAAAGACAAAAAATATCTGGACATATGATCAGTGACATTGATCATATAAGGCTAAATAATTAATGAAAGTCATCTGATATTTTGGCCTCAAAAGCAATTCTAGGCATAAACTAAGAACTAAAATATTAACTAAAAGGCATTAAAATTCCACATAATATGATAAAAAATGTCATGGCTTACGATGTGTATATTATAATAAGTCACAGAATATATAACAAACTGTTAATTTTTGATGCGCAGTGCTTTAAAACATACTAAATAAAATTTGACATGGTTTTGTCACTCCAAAAACATGCACTGGGTTTTAGAAAGCTGATGCCAGACAGGTTTTTATTGCTGTTTTTTTTTTTTTTTGTAATACACTTTTTCGATAAAAAATACTACTTTTGTATAAGAGATTTTGTTCTACATATCAGGAAAATCACTTAAACATGGTGATCAATGTTACAGTTTCTGTTCTACTCTTTGGTGGATCAGGAATTAATTTCATTCTTAAAGCATTTTAACCAGAAAACTTTGGTTATGAGCATATGCTGATTCGATAATTTAATGCTAATTAATGTGTCACAGTATTGAGTCTGATTTTCCTTTGACGTGAAGTGAAATATGTTTATTGTATATATACATATATAATATTTTATATATACACAATATATATTTTATATACATATATTTCAATATAATAAATATTTATAGTATATATATATTTATATATATATATAAAGCTGAACTGGGCTGTATAGGAGGGTTTCGCTTAGAGATTATATTATCAGCTAAAATGCCCACATTCTGTAGTGTTGTGCCTGAGTTCTGTACTTGCGTCTAAGTCCTGATCCAGCTTCCTGCTAATGTGGCCAGTACTCAATCAAATTATGCAACTTGATTGGGAAACCTGTTTTGATCTCCTCTTTCAGCTATATGAACTAATTTACAGAATGGAGCTGTGTGTGTGTGTGTTTCTCATTTTTACAAAAATGCAGTAAATATGAGAGCATTCATATATTTATATATATGACCCTCCCACTATGGCTATCATAAGGGCACTGAAAAAATGATGCAAAAATAGGTTAGCTTGTATAAGTCTTCGAAACTAGAGCCTTGTTATTCATTAAGTAGCTTAAGTTAGTCTTGAAAATAGGTTGACTCTGAATTTGCCACCTTTTTAAGATGCATATCATACAGACATGAAAATGGCTAAACTGTCCTTTTTACAATTGCCTTAAATTTTGCTTCATGTAAAAAGTTGTGAATCATACTGAATTGCCTAAATGAATCCTGATGCTCCTGCAAACTTCCTGTGTGTTTGCACCCTGTGTGTTTGCATGTTTATATTTAGAATTCTCAAATATGCCCAGGGAATACGAAATATACAACAGAAACATCTGTTCCTTTTGGCAAAATGATTTCATGCTTTTTTACTTCTATAGGGTCAAGAAAAATACCTAGGGAGCATTTAACTATCCAAGGGGTTTAGCATTTCTTGTTTGTAATGTTAGCCTAAATTCAGGCATATAAATATTCACATAACCACACATACTCAAGAGACAACAAAATGTACACAAATGGCAATATCCACATAAGCACGGCTTTCCTTTTTTCTGATGTGTGGTGGTTTTTCCTTACTAGTTTTACTGATTTATTGGCGGTAAAAGATATCACCCTTGACCTGTTCAATACACCTTTGTGCTGCCCGATTCCAATTCTCCTCCAGCCTAGCTTTTACAGCCATGAAGGGAATGTTTTTAAAATCAAAGCAGATCTTCTTTCATGCCAGCTTATTTGGTTGTTCCCCAGTTAGCTGAGGTCAAAACTGTAAAGCTTATTTATACGTTTTGGCAAGGCTAGAGGCTGACTTCACTTTTTAGAAATTACTGAAAAGGTCACAGCTTAACGTGGTGTGGTTCCTTTTGGTTCTTGCTGGGCAAATCCTCGAGCGCAGATTTTCCATTCTGAGCAACCTTTTAGGGGGTGCCTCAGGAAAAAAAAAGTGATCATTTTAACATCTCTCCTCCCTGTCCAATTCCTCTTCAAATATTTAAAATCTATGTAAGCCCTCGGGCCCAATTAAATTTCTGAAGGAAAATGATAGCTCAAAATAGGTAAAATCTTCATTGTTATTATTTATTTTACAGTGAACACATCTAACCTATTACTGTCCAGATTGATAGAAAAAAATTGTTGCCTATTGTGTTGGGAAATCACTGACTTTGCTAATGTGAAGTGGTTTTAAATGACATGGGCACATGAATGGTAAGTTGATTACAGTTTGAACAGGCCCCTCAAATTGACTGATGAGGCTGCCAGGCATACAATTATTCCAATATTGACCTACGGTGTTAAGCGGCTTAAAAAATAATATGTATTTGTTTAGCTGGAAGTGTAGGAGAAAGAGAGAGTGAGAGAGAAAATGAAAAGAGAGAGAAAGAGACCTTTCATCTTTTTGTTCAACTCTCAAAAAGCTGCAACAGTCAGGTGTGGGTCATGCCCAAACCAGAGGCCAGTAGCTACTGTCAGGACTGCCAAGTGAGTGGCAGGACCCTTTGTAGTTAGGCCATCACCCATCGCTTTCCCACACTTGCTAACAGGAAACTGTATCAAAGCTCGTGTAACAGGAACTTGAATCGGCATTCTCATACAGGATATAGGCTTCCTGATCTGCAGTCCACCAGGTATTAAGCATTGTTGAGATTGTATACCAATATTTATCATTACAGCGAGTTTATTATTATTAATACTATTATTATTCATATTATTATTGTTAACAAAATGAAGTTAACCTTAGTAAATTGACTAATGAAATGCTTGCTGCTTCTGAGCACTAAATGAATAGCTTTTGTTTGTTTTTCTTTGTTATTACTTTATGGGTAAAAATTCTCAGTTGCAAGTAGGCTGTGACTTTTTATAAGTGACTTTAATCATACTGTCAGCCTTCATTCTACCCGGAAGGCAAAGATTAAACTTTCATCAAGTTTGTTTGAATTCAGTCTCATGAGGAATTATTAATTAAGGTCAAGACCAAGGCCACTGCTTCGAAGGCGAGGCATATCTAGCAAGGGTTATGATCAAGTGTTTGTTGGTTTTTACTATGAAATCCTCATTCATTTCTGAATGTTAGTGGTAATTCTGCATGATTCTATATCTTAATCTGACACTTTCAGTGCAGAGTGTTTAATTTCCTTAAAATCAAAACCTTGATGCAATTTTTTCATGATGCAATTTTTGAGATTAAACATCCTAACACTGAGCAGGTAGCTTATCACCTTGGACAATGGAGTTGAGTTAGGGTGTCAGTGTTGGTTTCTGCCACTGGCTGATCAGGCACTCGTTGGAGGCCCTATTTAGGATGGCCTTGGTGAGTGAAAGTGTTGGTAAGCTCAGGCACAACCTGTGTGCTATCACCATAGCAATTTTACTCATGACGACTTAGGAGGTAGAAAAAAAAGAAACTGGTTTTATCCAAAGAATAGAGCCACCCTATCCAGTTGATTTTTAAGCCCCACTGTGCTGAAACCACCCACTGGTGAGCATTTACTTTGGGAATGTAAAGTTTTCACAGTTTTTGCTTTTTTACTCACTCGGAGAGAGATAGCTACATACATTTTCCAAAGTTTTCTTGATAATTATTTTTTCAATCACATGCCTTTCAATTCCCTAAACATTCAGCCATCAGCCAAAGATCATGAACTTGTACACAACTGTATGTCTTTGAAGCCCACTGTGCTTCAAAGTGTTGACTACTCAAGATGCTACACGCCAGGAAGATATCCTATCACAAGTGTCCCTCACGGTTCTCCCAGAAACAACCTCCAAAGCTGCAGTCATCCACTTTTGGGTGATGCTCGTCATTCATAAATCATTTTCAAGGTTTTTCTTCCTCTGTCACTTGATCATAGGCCACTTCTCATAGAAACTGGTCCACACTGGGAAAAGAGTACAATGTAGCAAAACTTTGGACTCCAAGCATGTGGGAATAATTTTTACATAATTCTTGCACGTTCATATTTCCAGGAACTACTTGCATTTGATAATGTAATGCTGCTATACATGCCCACCTTTGTGGTCTGGTAGGAGTCAAATATCCCAAAGTTGAAGTTTGTAGAAGATGCCCTATGCTGACTTTCTACCTTATGAGCAAGCATTTAGTCTCTGGTGAGAACTAGCATAGGGCAGAAACTGTGTAGTTATATAGGGAGGATATCAAGACTATGGCCACTGTATTTTATGCTTAAGGTTCTGCCAAATGCTACAAATATAATCCCTATGTATGATTTACACTTCATTTTTTATTGGCTGCCTTATATGTTCAAAGTGGTAGAGCTACCTACATAGCAGCCTGGATCTGGTGTAGATCCTTCTCTTGCTCTGGACCCCACATAAAGCTAGTGGGTTTCCAGATCACCCTGTTCATATTCTGGAATAACAAACTCCAGTGAGAAATATATTTGTTCTACAGTCAAAGACGGCTAGAACCCAAGCAGGCATTCTATCTCCTTTGGGTAATAGGAAGTGTACAATGCAGAAACATATCCTTCAACTTAAATGCATATATATATATAATATTTATATATATAATATATATTTATAAAACATAATTTCACTCACATGCTGACATTGTAGTGCATTGGGTTAAACTATTGCTTAATATGTCAGCATTCCATAGGAGTTCAAGTTCAACCAGTTACGGGCTTCTCCACCTGCTATTCAATTCCCTGTTAATACATTTGCAAATGAAGCCAAGGATGGCTCATATCTTAGGGTCCATTCCACCCACTGGGAGACCTAGACTCTTGGATTCTGGCTTTTGCCTGGCACGTTCCCAACCATGGTCAGATGGGAAGTTAGGAAATGAATCAGCAAATTGAAGATTCTTCTCTCTTCTCTCTTTCTCTCTCTCTCTCTCTCTGTATGTTTGACTACCTCTAACTCTGTCTCTCAAATAAATAAATAAATAAATAAACAAACATTTAAATAAATTTTCTCAAGTTCCATGACACTGAATGTTAGATTTATTAAAATTACTTACAAATAAATCTGGAGTATTTTTTCTCTTTCTTTCCTTCACACTAGTTCCAGCCAAAGGTTTATTATTGAAATTGAGCTTTGTTATATACTATTGAATATAGTTCAAGGTTTCTGTAAGCTAAATTATGATTTACAAGTTAGAGTTGATTATACTCTTGAGGCAGGACAATGAAAGTGTATTGCAAGTTTTGCCTTGAAAACTTCATCTGTTGATCCCTATACTCAGGAATGAAGAAATGGATAACAAGAAAAAGATTTCCAGATCAGTAGCTGCATCCCAGGTACCAAGGGATGTGTTAATCTGTTCAAGCAATGAAATTGCATATGTATTGTAATTTAATCGGAGTCACAATTTAGCTAAGCTCATGTTAATCCACCATCACTTTCCAAGACCTGTCAGTTTTCTGCTCATAGGTCAAACGAAGTTGGACAGAAATGTGCTGTCAGTCATTCTGTTTCATTCTTCAACTTCTAATGGTGACACTAATTCCTGGAATTCCTCCAGGAACGTAGTATTCCTTTTGGGTTGTGGTTTGCAAGGAAGATGGGTTTCTACTGACTTCCACTTGGACTTTTCTAGTATGATAGACCTCACTGTACATATCATGGAACCACTGCCAGGATTCTTCAAGCTGCTGAGAATATTTATTGTATTTTGTATTCCAGAGCTGGGGAAATAATCACACAGTTGTTTGGGTACAATATAGAGTCATTATCTTTTTTTTTTAACTTCCTTTTTTAAAACTATTATTATCATTTTATGATACAGTTCCATAGGCCCCAGGATTTCCCTTCCACCCTCCCCAAGTCACCTCCTCCCCACCCTCACTGAGTTTCCCTATATTATTACTATTGTATAGTTCTTCATAAACAATCATAAATCCATCATTGCCGGCATGGACAATGGCAGCGGGTCCAGCATCCTATTGTCAAGACATAGTTAACAGTTTCATTGGGAGTCCATCTTTGTCTGGAAGTAGAGATGCATACTGCATTGTATCCTCACATCTGGATGTGATAGTTTCCACTGCAGTTACTATACATCCCCTTCAATGAAAAACCACAATACAACATCAACAACAGGAAGAAAAAAATAGAAATTTACAAAGCCATGAAGTTAAATAACATTCTACTAAATGTGTCACTGACAAAATGAAAAATAAATTCAATAATTTTCTTGAAGAAAATGATGCTGCTGTATGATCTATGAGTCAGTGAAAAATTTAATGAGGAAGTGCTTGGAAGTGATAAAACAAACAAAAAAAACCATCAAAATCCATGAGATATAGTTCCTGCTGTTTTTCTGTTGGAGAGATACGTCTCCTGTAGGCAACAAATAAATGAGTTTTGTTTTTTTAATCCAGTCTACTTATCTATGACATTTGATTGATGTATTTAATCCATTTACATTCAGGGTTAATAGATCCCAGCAAATCAAACCCCATTGTTCATAAAACCTCCATATTCCCTAACTCTTCTCTATGAAGCATAGTAACATTTGGGTCTGCTGCGAACAATGTCATTTCAGAATCAGTAAACATTTCCTTTACTCTGTTTCTGAGTCAAGTTAGAATTTTTTCATTTGACATAGAAATTTTCTGTTTATGACGTTCAAGTAACGATTTAGTCAGGCTTCCTATCTCTTCACTTCTAGGAATATCATTATCAGCTAGGCGGTTGAATACGTCTGACAAGTCAGATGAGTTCTGACTATTGCTTCTCCTCTGCTGTCAATTATGGCAATTACATCCGTTTTATCCTTAGCATTTTAGAGTCATTCCCTTTTCTCTGCCATCTCTGAATGCAACCCCTCCCATTGCATTTAGTGTTCATAATTCAGTGGCTTCAGTTTCCACTCCAAGTTCTGGGCGCTACCCTGAAGCTAGCTCACAAGCTTTACAAGGTTTCTTGGTTCTGTCTACACATTTATATCTCATGCTGCTGTTACGTATTGTGGATCCTCCCAGTAGGAATGGGTGCGTGCAAAAGGACACATCCACTCTAACAGCCCAATCTCCATAAGCCATTTAATCTCCTCTTTTCCATAAACAAAGGCAGGTCTGACATTTTGATTTGTTTACTCATCGATTTCTCAAGACTTGAGTCTCACGACAGAGCTAGAAGCAGAGAGGGGCAGTGTGGCTAGAGCGTCCAGTCATATGCCATTCATTTTTATAGGTATTGGCTTAATTCACAATACGTAAAAATCCTTTTAAAATTATCACTATAGACCAAAAGGGTAGAATCAAATTAGAATCCTAGATTTAAAAAACAAAAACAAAAACTTTTGTAGTAGAAAATTCAGGTCTTTTTGGATATAAATTGACTTTTAAAATAAAAGTTGATAACACAGCTTTAAAACTTATGTGGAAATGCAAAAGACCCACACTAATTAAATCTACTGAATAAGCCAACCCCAAAGACAAGCATAATAAGTTATTTCTGACATTTGGTAATTAATATACAATACAAAATGTACATAGGAACCAAGTGGACATCTTGTTAAATGATATTGCTAATAGCCCTTGTTTAAACTCCCATAAAATTGTGATTTTTCTACATTCCACTTGTTGGATATTATGTTTAGTGATGAATTAAATCTATGATTATAGAGTGGAGTTAAATTATGCCTTTGACAAAATTAAAGAAGAAAAAGAAGGGAAGAAAGGAAGAATAGTGGAAGATTACTGAGGGTAGAAAGGGTGGTTATCTTTTTATAACTGTATCTATAAAATACATGAAATATGTTCTCTTTGTTTTAATTAAAAATTAAAAAAAAGAAAAAAATCCTCTTGATATAAAATTGTATAAACTAAGTGGAAAAATAAAAGAGACAATTTAAATGACCCAAAGTAGCTGATTTCAACACTTATTAAATGTGTACTATTTTTTTAAAAAAAGCTATATTACTAAAAGATGTACCCTTTTAAGTAAGTAAAACAATTTAATGGTAAATGGATAGACTGAAGAATGTTGTAATAGAGCAATTGCGTTCCCATTACGATCATCTCAACTCTTTAATTATGACAACAGATGCGAAATGAACTCCTAGGCAGCCTTTGTGACACCACAGGTCAAGCTGCTGCCTGCAGTGCTGGCATCTCCAGTCATCAGCTGAATTCCTGGCTGCTCCATCTCTGATCCTACTCCCTACTGTACAGCTGCGAAAGCAGTGGAAGCTGGTCCAGGAGCCTGGGAAACTGTAGCCACAGCAAGACCTGGAAAAAACTCCTGGTTCCTGACTCGTGATCAGCCTGAGCTAGGCGCTGCTGTTGTGACCAACTGGGGAGTGGGGCAGCAGACTGAGGCTCCCTCTCTGTCTCACCCTCTTTCTGTGTAACCAACTTTCAAATAGGTCAATAATAGATCTTTACAAAAAATCAATTCACAATGCATTTTCAACATACAGGTAAAACCCAACACAATGACATAAGCTGAAGAAAACAAAAGCGAAAATAATGTGTGGCCATGGATTTGGGAAACATCTTATAGAAATGATACCAATATGAAAGTTTAAAAAAAAAAGAGAAAATACCTAATGAATTGCTCCATCTAAATTAAAAACTCTACAGTTTAAGTCTACTCTTTGATCTAAAGGGAACAAATAAGAACATCGTTCATTGGACAAGGGATTAATACATTATTTCATTCATGAGGAACTTAACTCGAGTCTGGTGTGGTAGCCTAGCGGCTAAAGTTCTCGCCTTGCACACACTGGGATCCCATATCAGCACCTGTTCATGTCCAGATAGCTCTGCTTCCCATCCAGCTCCCTGCTTGTGGCCTGGCAAAGCAGCAGAGGACAGCCCAAAGTCTTGGGACCTACGTAGGAGACCTGGAAGAGGCTCCTGGCTCCTGGCTTCGGATTGGCTCAGATCCGGCCATTGTGGTCACTTGGAGAATGAATCATCAGAGCAAAGATCTTCCTCTCTGTCTCTCCTCTCTCTCTCTCTGTAACTCATTCAAGAAAAATAAACAAATAAAAACCTTTAAAAATGCAATAAGAAAATAAACAATTATAAAAACAAAAAACAGATCCAAGCAATATTTAAATCTATGGAATGCTATTTGGCTTCATTCATCATTAGGCAAACACTAATATAAGTTACACCGAGCTATACTGCACACCTACCAGAATAGTGATGTCATAAGACTAATTAGGTCAAATGTTGGGAAAAATGTGGAACATAATAAAAATCATGTATTGCATATAAAGTGGTAAACAAATTAAGTTTTTTAAAAAGCAAAACCTACACCTGTCATAATTTAGCCATTCCACTCCTTAGCATTTATGAAAACATATGTAAATGCATACCCACAGCTGTTTATATTTATGAAAGCTAACAGCTGAAAAAACTCAAATTCTCCATCACACTTGAATGGCAAATAATGTTGCATACGCATGTAAAAGATTTCTGATCATTAATAAAGGCAAAATGTCGATACACAAACAACATGGCTATACCGTCTAAGTCAAAACCTCAGTAATACAACTATACGATTCACTGATGTGAATTCTGTTAAAATGCATCTTGGAGAAAAGAAAATGGTGTGCACTATTCTCTTGCAAATTTTGATAACTACACACTACTCTTTTCAAAACAGCTTAAAGTACATGCACATGAATCTAAATTATGGTGGCTACAGTTAAGTTTTAGATTGGCTGGTGCTATGGCGATTCAGCCCACTGCCTACAATGCCATCATGCCACATGGGCATCAAAGTCCTTGCTGCTCCACTATTGTTCCAATTTCCTACAATAAGCTTGGGAAAACAGTAAAATACAGCCCAGGTGCTCGGGCCCCTTTATCCACGAGGAAGACCAAGAAGAAGCTCCTGGCTTGTAGTTGTGGCTTTAGCCTGCCCCAGCACCAGCTTTACAGCCATTTGAGGAGCCCAGCAGATAAAAATCTTATTCTTTCTCTCTCTCTCTCTGTCACTTGGCCTTTCAAATAAATGAAATAATTTTTATAAGAAAATTAAGATTCAGGAACCTAATTGACAAATATCAAGGAAACTCCATCAGGTGAGACATCTAGCAAGTTACTAGTATCCAGATACTCTTATCAGAGTATTTTAGATTTCCTGACCATCCATGGTAAAGTATTTGACAAGTTCTTAGCAGTAGATACAAGAAAAGAACATAAAAGAAACCATATAATGAAGCACCAAAGTTATGGATCAAGATTGAGCCTTTTGAAACTTTAAAACAGGTGGGAAAAAGGATGCCAATACTCTCATAAATGTATTCCCTCGTCAAAAGCAGTCAGTCAGTCTAAAAGTATGCATGAAAGCTCGTGTGATTTCCAGTACTCGCAACATCTGCTGATGCTACTGGTTGAAACAGATGAGCATTGTTATTTCCATAATGATAATTATTGACTGTGGGAAGGAGCATACGGCAAAGCCTTGGATCAATGAACGGGTACACACTGGAGACATATTTTAAAGATTATTTCTTGGTAACATACAACCAATTTGAAGGCTTTAAACCGTAAAGAACTTGTTCAGCGTCCAGTAATACCCAACGTCCAAAGCATTGAAAACAACATATGGTTGCCACCTAGATTAGTTAATGAGCAAAAGGCATATTAGATTTGTGTGAATATAGATTTGCTTTTCATTTTTTTTTCCACTGGATTTAATGCTACCCTGTTCAGATTTTCTGTTTTAATTTTTATCTTTCTATAGTTTCTTTGACTAATGGACTTCTCCTTAGGTGTCTCCATCCTCCTCCCCTTTCACATCCTTCTTCTACTTAAGTATACAGATCTTTATCTTTTACTTTATGCAATGCTTAATAGAACTATATATCTCTTGCCCCCAAATGTTAAAATTTCATCTTTTCTATTCCCATGAAGAATATAAGGACAGAGTGTATTAATGTAGCCTTCTTTTCCTCGCTGGTACTATCTTGTTTGACAGCTGAATCTAAAGAGTCATCAGAAACAGTTAAAAGAGGAGATGTATGGAAAAGACAGGCATTCCTAGACAACAATGTGGAAGAGATACATGCAAGTTCGAATTTGTCCTTTTTAAAGCTTCTTGAAACCACACTACACATGATATCCTTTGCAATATAATCCTCCACTGGAGGAAGACTAAAGCGGATCTTTTGAGCTTGAGATAAAGAAAATAGTTTTAAGGTTTAGAGGTGTTTATGTAAAATGATGAAGATTAAAATCACAGCAATTTAAAAGCCATAAGCAGGTTTACTGCAGAGTGATATATAAGAGCTGTGAGAAAAATCCCATTCCTGTGTTCTTGTTTAACCCAAAAGCATAATCCGTAATAAGCAAAAGGATTTCACATAGTCTGTCATTCTGTGTGAGTCATTTTGTGAAATTTTGAGTACTAATGCTTAATATTGCTCGTATTGTTTACATAGTTGTATTTCTACAGTCTCTTATAGAACTATGGCTTTCACTCTTTTGTTTTTGCTTGTGACAGAATTATAGTTCACTTATTTATGTTTCCGTGAGTATGTATCTCTGTATGGATAAAAATGTGTAAGACATAATTATCCCTAATTTTCTGCATCCATTAGTGATTTTTTTCCTTAGCTCCTAATTCTATTGTTCTTATAATGTGGTAACAAAATGATTTCCCTTTATGTCACATGTAAGTAAATACAAATAAAGTATCATGTAATAGCATGTGGCACAAGTATATGATTTAAAAGCTCTATCAATAATCATAAATAGAGAAAAGAGAATAGTTACATTATGTAGCTTAATTTACTTGAAATGTTGTGTCAAACCTTAATGTTTAAAAGTATAAGCCTATATTTTCAGTTTGTAACCTCCACACAAACTATACTTCATATGATATAATGTCACAATCCATAAAGCAAAAAATAGGGCAATTCAAAAATATATATCTTTGCTCTTTTTAAGATTTTTTTTATTTTTATTTGAAAATCAGATGTACAGAGAGAAGGAGAGGCAGAGACGAAGATCTCCATCTGCTGGTTCACTTCCTAAGTGGCTGCAACAGGCAGATCCGACACCAGGAGCCAGAAGCCTCCCCCTGGTCTCTCACATGAGAATAGGATTCCAAGACTTTGTGCCATCCTCTATTACTTTTCCATGCCACAAGCGAGGAGCTGGCAGGGTAGTGGAACAGCTGGGATACAAACCGGCATCTCTATGGGATCCCAGCATGTACAAGGGGAGAATTTCAGCCACCAGGCTGTCATGCTTGTCCCACACATTTGTTCTCTATAAACATTTTAAAATTAAAATACAATTCAGTTGTAGGTATAAATTGGAAAATATTTTACCTGTAATATTCTAAATCAGAATATATAAAAATGATCAATAGCTAATAGCGAGGAAATACATGTGATCATACCCCAGTTATTTATATTTGGAAGACATTTTTCATACATAAAATGTACCATCACAAATAAGCAAACAGGAAGATGCTCAACATCAATAGCTATTGCAGAAATACAAATTACATTGTGATGTTTAAATTATGATTTGATACTATTAACCTTCCAGATGGAGAACATGAGCTGGGACTTTCATACACTAGTGGTGAGTTAAATGTTTCAGATCAGCACTGGAAATTTCTTTTCCTAAAAAGATATTTATTGTAGAAGCAAACACACACAGAAGAGGGAAGAATAAAGAGCGTGCATTCAGGGGATACAGCAGGGAAGGAATAGAATGCAGGTTCCTCCACAGGTGGTGCTAGCCCAGTCCAGGGGCTGCGTTGACAGCAGGATAGGGTCACAAGCCAGAGATGGCATTCAACACAGATACTCTATGTGAAACACAGCCATTTGTACTACTACGTAAAACCTGTTCCCTAGCACTTTTCACAGTTTTCAACAAACACCCTCTGTATAATCCAGGCATTATCTTCCAAGATATTAAACCAAGAAAAAAACATATCCTTACAAAACATGTACACATGTGTTCATAGCAACTTCTTTTAGCAGTAACGGAGTCTAAAATCATCTCAAAAGAGTTAGTACATAAATGGTTATAATTGGGTAATAAATTATATGCTGACACTTAGTACAGAAGGGACAATGATTTTTGCACATAAGAACATAAGTAATATTGCAATACTCCTGTAGACAATAAGTAATATTGAAATAATCCTATAGACAAAAGATAAAATCAAAAAAAAAGAATCAAGAGAGAAAATACAATATTATTCCAATTTATGAAAATTTGTTTTATTTTAAAAAATTATTTATAGCGAAGGTAGATTTACAGAAAGAGAGGAGAACAGAGATTTGCCATTTAATGATTTATTCTCCCAAAAGCTGCAGTGACTGGGGCTGGGCTGGCTAAAGTCAGGAGCCAAGAACTTCATCCATGTCCTGCACAAGAGTGCCAGGGGTGAGGTACTTGGCCGGTCCTCCACTGCTTTCCCAGGTACTTCAGCAGAGAGCTGGAAGGCTTGGGCTGGTGTTTATAGTGCTCATATGTGAAGCTGCTCCACTTTAAATCCTGATTTCAGTTAATGTGCTTTAGTGAGCAGCTGATACTAGCTCAGTCACCTACATCCACCTACCAGAGAGGTCCAGAGGGAGTCCTGGGCTCTGACTTCAGCATAATCCAATTCTAGCCTTTTGTAGCCATTTAAGAAGTGAACCAGCAGGTGGAAGATCCACCCATCCCCCACCTCCCATCCATTTGTTACTTTGCCATCCAAATAAATAATTGTGTAAACTTTCTCAGGTGATTTGACCAGCGATTAAAGCAAGTAAGACAAATATATGAGAAACACCATGTATCTAGGACAAGACGGAGGAGGAAAATATCAGAATGACATCAGCAGCAGAAATTGAGAGTAATTGTTGTAGGAAAAACAGGATCTGCTAAAGTGAGGTTCCTGGAAAAAAAATCAAAGGTATGTGATCAAGCCTAATGACATGTTGGAATACTTGGAACTAAAAGAGCCATGGAATACTTGGAACAAAATAAACAATATGTTAGACAGCAGGAAAACAAAACAATTCTATGTAAATATTTTATGTAAGAAACTTACTCATTTTTTCAGTTTATTTAAATCCTCTTAATAACAGATGCCAGGAGAAGTCAAAATTCTGAGAGACTTCCCGTTGAGTGAGGTGTCTAGAACCCACCAGAATGGACTGGAAATAAAACTGTCAAGCCTTCAGCCTTGCTGGCAGGAAATTTTCTTAAATAGATACAGGGACAGACATGTTTTTGGACAAACATCGGTCTGAAGTTTAGGGGTAAATATCACAGGAAATAGGTTGGAAATGAAGACATTCTTTGAGGAAGAAATTGCTGTCTTAAATCTTTCAATGCAATTTGAATATACATATATAACAGCATAATGGGTTAAAGTATGGCAATAACGGGGGTAAGACAAAAGGGGTTTATATTATTTCATTGAATGTCACACAATAATTTTAAGGATTTGCTTCAGAGTGCCAAGTATATGCACAAGTAGAAATTTCCTAGGATACATTGGATATTTGATAAAAGAGAAAATATAAAGCAGAGCTGGTTTGCTAATTTTGTTCAAATGTATAAGTCTTCTAAAATCTATTCAGTTACAGTAATCACGGATAATATTTTTTAACAAAAGAGGCAAAAACGTGGAGTGTGAAAACTCTAATACTTTCCTACAAATTGTTAACCAGAGAGATCAGTAAGAGAATGTGAAGTGAAAGAAAGAAGAAACCGAGGAAGAAATAGTTAAAAATACTAACAGGAAAACTTGAGTTGATGTAGCATCCATACGACGACGAAGAGTGGGGAACAGATTCTACTGAACATCTTGAGACTAATTATAAAGGTAAGAGAGTGGGATATAATAGGGAAATTATTTATAGATACATGATAAGATTCGAAGGTACTTTATGCAAACTGTACAACCAAAGCATAAGATCAAAATCAAAATTGTTAAAAGCAAGGCTTCTGGTCAGTAATATGAAAATCAGAATGCATGATATGCCTCGTTGCAATAAAACATTTTGTTTTTTTTCTAATGTTTTTATTTTGATTTTTTAATTGTGGTACAATTTTGTATAGGCTGGAATTCCCCCTCAAACTCCCTCCCCCAGTCAGATTTTTCCATTTTGTTACAATAGTGTAGTCCTTCATAAGGAATCACAATTCTATCAGTCTCTTATTTAAGTGTACCCAACATCTAGAAATAAGAAAGAAAATATATTTATTCTTATTCCTAGTATGTTTGTGTGCCAAATTTAATTGTAGTTGAAAGAGTGACCTATATACTTTCTTTGTATGTTTTTCTCCCTTTGTCTTGTGAACTCACAGATTCCCACCCCCAGGAGAAATGTTATGTAAGTCTCCAAATTGTGCAAAAATGATTGATATCACTCACATCTCATGGCATCAGCCTGTACACTTCAATTCTTTGCTCCATCTTGAAACAGTTTTTGCACTTCAGTGTCGAAGGAAAAACTCCTTATTGGTTCATGATAACCTTTCATGCCAAGAACAAAATACAATTCCAACACATTCTAACATCCTCTTGTTGACTAGAGGAATGTGTGGACCTGGATTTGCCTGAAGTTCTGACTCATTTCTTCCCTCTTTGCTTCTTTGCCTTTGCTTGATGAATTTCAATGCCTATGTCTGTGATGTTCCTGTGAACATAACATCATTTAGTGTGCATGTTGGTGAGTCCAGCATTATTTCATCTAAAATATCAATTCTTTCAATTATCCTGGTATAGTTGATTTTTCTTTATATCACTTCCTCACATTGTAATATATTTAGGTTTAAATGTTGCTTATCATGGCTTCTTCCCTCATAACTCAAAATGCAAGATGATTAAATTCAGGAATTACATGCCTCTGATGACATATCCCAAAAGTTCAGAACACAAAGTAGACATTCTGTACAGAATTATTGAGTAAACCGTCCTATTTATCTTGCCGAGGTAACATATTTGGCTTGCTCTCTTACTATCTGTGTCCAAAAGGAAGTTAGCAACAAATTTGCTGCATAAGTTTTCTTTTGTGAACCTGAAATACAACAGCAATACAAGACTTTCAGAATCTCCAACTACCTGCTCCATCAGACAGGATTTTTTCTCTGGTTCCATCTGAGAAGAAACACAAGTCATACATGTAGATTCAGAGATTATATATTCTGTAACCCAGGCAAACCAACGTTAATTAAACCTGCAAAGCCATCCAACTAGATTAGGTATTGCTTTAAAAGGCATATCATCCAAGTTTTCTTCTTTACTTAGTAGACTCAATCTTGAGTGTAAATGAGCCAGGAGTAGGAAAGACAAGGAGTGACGGTAAAGTAGGAATAAAAACTTGCAACAAATAATTACTTCTAAATTATTTATATATGCGCACACAGCCATTCAAGAATTAAGTGAGTACTGAGGATTTGAACAGCAAACAACACCTCATTTGTATTACTGATATGCAAAGAGTGAACTTTCAGGTATATTCTAAATAGATTTCATTTATTTTAGTATGATGTTTCAATGTGCAAAGAATAATTCCTAGTTTGTACATAAGGTAATATTAGATCAAGTTAAAATATGTCAAACCTAGTGTCCAGTGTTCACATGAAAATAGCTTTCTCCACAAGAAGGAAATAACAAAACTTGTTTCATTCAAATTTGATCACAATTTGAATAACTTGAAAGGAATTCACAGACTCTACTACTCCAACAAATAAAGATCAACATCTTTCATTGTCTGTCTGCTAAAAGAAGTTTCAATATTTTCTCATTTAAAAAAAATTAAACTAAAATTATTATGAAAATTGCTACATTGCTTTATTCAATGACCTAAATGAATAAGTAGTTTAAAAAAAATTATGCTATTATATTGCTTAGAAATGTTTTATGTAAATTTGGCATTAACATAATTTAAATGATAAAAAATAACCTTAGAATATTAGTGGAACCAGACTGATTGACTTGTTAAACACTGTGGCAGTGACAGGAAGTGCAATGTGTGTAGTTCTATGTCCCTTTGCGCAAACTAAAATAATCATGGCGAAATGTGTACCCAGGCTTGCTGCCAGGAGAGGTTAAGCTCTCCTTGTGAAATCCACGTCCAATATCATGGAGCTAGTGTAAGTTCCAGCTGTTCAATTTTTCAATTGATTTCCTAAAGGAGGATGACCCAAGTATCTGGGGCCTTCCACTCACGTGTGAGTCTGGCATGGTATCTCTGGCTCATTTCTTAACCCTGACCTAGACTTTGGAGTTACATCCAACTAAGGAATGAATTGACAGGTGGAAGATTTCTCTTTCCTTCTCAGGATACATTTCTAACAAATATTTAGAAAACAATATTTAAAAGAAATCACTCATACCTTTCTGGATTGTGGATACCAATGCATATACCGTGCAAAACTTTCATTTTTACTTATTGGAGGAGTGATGTAGCTTAAAAAATTACATATTCTTGGAAACAGAGGGGAAAATGTTGATTTCATATATATATATGAAATCATTTCATATATATTATTCATTTATATTCATTTCATATATATATAAAATGATATATATATGTAAAATCTCAGAAAACGATATTAAATATAATGAAACCAATTCACTCCCCCGCACACACACTTCCAGGATACTCCAGTAAATTGAGAAGTCAAATTCAATTGTACACTATGATTTACTTTTGATATAATCTTGTTGACTAGTTTTGTGCTATCATAATTTCTGATAATGGGAGTCATTGATGAATCTATTATTATCATATCTTACATGCAATCTGTACCCTCAAATTACTTGTTATATTGATTGCTGAGTTTGGATCAATATGATAAGACAAAAAAGCAAGCTTACCTCATCTTCTATTTGTAGAGATTTCAATTTCTTCCTAGAGCTCTGCAATGCAAAATTTCCACAATTGCTATATGGGGAAATTTCATCAGTTTCATGTAAGAAAGTTTCAGGAAAACAGAATTCTCATGAAAATAAACTCTAAATCAGGGAGCAATATCAGTAAACATTGCATGACTGTACTGTTTCTTTAAAATTCTATTTGATTTTTAATGGAAGATAAGAGTAAATATAACACCTGTACTGAGTTTAGCAATTAACATTAGGTTTTTCAATGTAATTTCCATAAAAATGTGAGGCGATGTTTTTCTAAATCTTTTCTACAAAGTTAATGACTGAAATTTATCTTAAAATTATTCTATATTGAAATGGAGTAGGCAATTCTAGGTTAAATAAAGATCTGTTGATTGTTTGTAATATGTCCATTCAGAGCTGTTAATATGCCAATATGTGTTCGATTATCCAAGAGAGAGTTGTCATAGCAAATAGAAGTTTTAGTTTATATCAGCGTAAGAAATAGAGTTTGTGTGACTATAGAGAATTAATAATCCAATACATTTAAGAGCACAAGAAACTCAGCAACAGGAAAAACAACAACATAGTTCAGAAATGGGCAAAGGACGGGTGAAGAAATTTTCAAAGGATCAAGCAAAAATGGCTAACAAACACATAACAAATGCTCAAGAACATTAACCATAATGAAATTGCGAATAAAAATCACAGTTAGTATTTCGGAATGGCTATCATCTGGAGATTACAAAAGTAATAAATGTTGGCAAAAATGTGGGGAAAGGGTACCTTATTGACTGTCGGTGGGGATGAAAACTTGTATAGCCGGTATAGCTATTTAAGAGGACAGTGTGGAGATTCTAAACAAATCTGTGACTCAGCCATTTACTCAAAGGAAATTAATCCAGCACACAAGAGTTACTTGAATCCCCGTGAAGACTGTAGCTAAATTCACAACAGCCATGAAATAAAATTAACTCCAATGTCACTCAACTTATGATTGCACGAGGAAATAGTGGTATTCATGTATTACCCACTTATAAAAGTATGAGATCCTATCTTTCACAACAAAATGTATGCAACTGAAAAAAAATTACACTAAATGAAATGTCCGTTTCAAAAATAAAAGTATGTTTCACTTTCTAATATGTGAGAGCTAACATAGAACACACAAAAAGGTAGGAATAAAATAGTCCCTTGGAGATCGGACTGTTGTTTTTAGACACGTGTATACTTCAGTGTAAAAGTCATCTTGTAGTCTTTTCACTTTAGTTTTTTTTTATTAGCATCTATGACAAATCAAACCTGTGAAAATAAAGGGGATTAAAACTATGATTGTGCAAATAAGGTTGAAGAGAAGGAAGTGAAAGAGGTGTGTAGGACTGCAGCAGAGTGAGGGTAATGCACTTGCCTTCTTTAGCTATACCTCTGGGTTATTCAGAATTTTTCTATTTACATCAATAATCCAATAGAGTTATAAAAAAGAATCTATCCTATTATATCTACTAGGCTTGTTTAAAGTAGGTAGTCCAATTTTAGGGCATATGACTTGCTATTTGTTGCCTGTCTGTTAGAAGATAAAGTCATACTGCTTTTCCCAATTTCTTTATGGGTTTTTCTATATATGAAAGAGGAGATTGACATATTGTTAAATATGGGTAAAAATATAATGAATATTGATGCTTATTCTTATTCAATTGAAAAATGTTGGACTGGCAATTCTCTCCTCACAAAGCCATATTATATCATAGGTTCCTCAATGTTTATAAATGTTTGATTTATATGGTTCTGTTCAACTATTCTATAGAAATGAATAAAACTTGTCAAAAACCTGTTGCCCACTAAAAAGCAAGACAATTTTTTTCAATGATATCAGAGAATTGATGAATTCATCCCAATAGAGAAACAACAGTACATTCAATCTGATTTCTTAACTATCTTGCAAGAAAGAAGGGAAAATGTGAGATATTAAAACTGTTGAAAGAAATAATACACAATGACATCAAATTCTGTAGAAAATGAAATAATATTCCAGAAGTGAAAAATGATATAATGGCCTTTGGGCTGAAACATCTGATGAAAATTTATTTTGAGTGGCATTGTAAGGAAATGCTTAAGAAAAGTTCTCTAGAAAGAAGAAAAATGACTGAGGCCAGAAACTTGGGTTGACATTATGAAAGAAAAGGAAACATTTATAGGGACTATCTGAGCCAAAATAAAGACACTACCAAATATATCAAGTTTAAAACAATATAATCATTATGTATATTTTTATTTCTGTATTTCAACTCCTCATTATAAAAGCAGAAAAAGAAAGAAAGGAATATACCAGACATGAAGGAAAGGAGGAAGAGAGTTCAACTAACATTTACATAACTTTTAGGATCATCTCTGTTATTTTCAGGTAAAGTACTTCCTGGAATGAATAGAAAAAGCTATGGCTAACACAGTTGTTGTTGTTACTGTTGTTGTTATTGATTCTCAGCGAGGCCAAGGACTTAGAACTCACAGCGATAATACAGGACATGCATAATCTAATAGTTACTGATATTCTGCATATGGTTTTGACAATACAATTCTGAGATCTCAATGCCCAGTACAGCTGGAAGTTAAGAATCTAAATGCTTTGACAAAGATTGTAAAGATACTTGACAAATAACCTTTGGGATATCGGCCAGTTTAAATAAAATGCATAAAATTTAAGAAATATAAAGAAAATATATCTAAAAATGTAAAGGCCTTCTTGACACTGAGCAAATCAGTAATGGAAGGTAGGACTCAGCTCTTGACGGGACAGTTTGTGTACATGAAAATTCTGGCCAGTATGAAACAAGTGGCTGGTACCTTTTGATGATTCATGGCTACCTTGGCTGGATAACACTTCCCTGAAGACACTCCTACATAACTACCTAGAGAAATGGAGTGGTTCGATGATATGAGACGTAATTGAATACAAACATATGACCAAAAAACAACTACCAGACCTAGGATTCCAATGTAGACAGCCTGATAACACAGTTCAGTCTCCTAAATGCCATGCTATGCTGCCTCTGCAGGATTCAGTTTCATTCAATTAAATACTGCATTGTAATAAAATGCTTTCACGGCTTTTTCAATAATACAGACATTGCACATTAAAAAATATCACAGACTGCAATGAATATTTTTGACTGTAATTGCTGTTAAATTAGGCAGAAGCTGAAAGATAAGATTCAGCATCAGGAACATTCTCATTGATATAAAGGAAAATTCTTTAGCTTTTGAGACCAAAAATACACTAATAACTTTTAATTTAATGTGGAAGCTATTAGAAGATGGTTCTTTCTAATAGTAATTGCGCAAAGGGGTTGATGAATCTCACACACACACACACACACACACACACACACACACACACAATTCCATCAAGCTTATAACATCAGTTTATTAAAGGTAATCAATTTTACTAATACTTTTTCTAGATATTTTGCTTTGTTTTAAAGTTTTATGGTTTTGTTTGTTTTTGAAAGGCAGAATTGCAAACCCAAAGAATGAGAGACAAAGATCTTCTAAATGCCAGGTTACTTCTCACACAGGATGCTGGCCTCAAAGAGAAAGCATCCGTGTCAGCCCTAAATTTTCACTATTTGAAAAATATCCTTAACTTTAGCATTTTACTATCAGATTAGAGGATGGAATTGTGACTTAGTTGGTTAGGTTTTTAGGTTTTGACAACAGAAAATATCCAACATTTTTGAGTCCCTACCACCCACATAGGAGACCCGAATGAAATTCTTGGCTTTGGCCTGACGCAGCATCAGCTGTTAGCTGGCCAATTGAGGAATAAACCACAAAATGAAGACCTCTCTCTCTTTCTCTCACAAATGCAGGATGACAATGGCCTGAATATTAATCATATGGATATATATATGTAAAACAATTCATAAACCATTGAATTATTTAAAGACAATTTAAAAATATCCTTATGACACAGAATACAAGTATTAGCATCTCTGTCTCTCACAAATTCAGGCATATTATAAAAAGTTCTAGGAATGCAGCTCTCAATCCAGGAAGTTTAAATCTGAAAACAGTATTATTAAAGTGCAAAGGTAAGAGCTGGTGTGGTAGCATCACAGGTTAATTCTCCGTCTGCAGCACCATCACAGCATATTGATACTGGTTCATGTCCTGGCTGCTCCTCTTCTGATCTAGCTCCCTGCTAATGGCCTGGGAAAGCAGTGCGGGATAACTCAGGTCCACGGAGCCTTGAACCTATTTGGGACACTCTGAAGAATCTCCCAGTTCCTTGCTTTAGACTGGTCCATCTCATTTGGGAAGTGAAACAGAGGATGGACATTTTCACTCTGCTTCATACTCTCTCTCAATAATTCTGACTTTCACATAAAAATAAGAATTTTTTTAAGTACAAAGATAACACAAACACTGTTTGGAAAACTTAATAATTGGAAAGTTTTAATGTTTAGTAACATAATACATACTTTGAAATAATCTCTTGACATAGAATAAGATACAAATCACATTTTCAAAAACACAATCCCTCATTCACATATACCTGGCCAATATGAAATCCATCTTAATTAAAAACTCAGTAAATTTAAAAATATTTAAGATTTGTTTCTATAGTTAAATGTTATTAACAAATAGCAGGGCCCAGTGCGGTAACCTAGTGACTAAAGTCTTTGCCTTGCATATACCAGAACTCCATACAGGTGAAGGTCCATAGCCTAGAGGTCCCGCTTTCCATCCAGCTCCCTGCTTGTGGCCTGGGAAAGCAGCTGAGGATGGTCCAAAGCCTTGGGACATTGTACCCGTGTGGGAGACTCAGAAGCAACTCCTGGCTCCTGGGTTCAGAGCAGCTCAGCTCTGACCATTGTGGCCGCTTGGGGGGAGTGAATCATTGGACAGAAGATCTTTCTGTCTCTCCTCCTCTCTGTAAATCCAACTTTCCAATAAAAAAATCTTTAAGAAAAAGTTAAAATACAAATGAAATTGATGAAAAGTAATTTGTATTCTAGAAAATATTGGTAGAATATTCTGACTTGCTTTAAGCCTTCTCCAATTCTTAATGAATGCACTGTAGGCAGCACATTCGTACTGTACCAAAGAGAACAAATTAAGTGTTGTCATTGCACACTTAAGATTATCTAATAAAATAAATAGTATGTTTCCAAAATCATACAACACAAATAAACTCAATGAAGATGAAAAGAAAAAAATTAAAAAGATTTAAAAATAGCAAAAAAAACCCACCACACCAAAATATGATAGTGCTACTTAAACATCATACTTATTAAACTGACATGGGATAAACTTGCATTATTATTTTGATCAAAAATATGAATGATGAATAGTGAATAATACAAAATGCTTACATTATAAGGAGAAATGATTACAGAAGCCTTTCTGATAAAACCTATTATTTGGAGAAATATACAGTCAAATCTGCTCAACATGTCATGAACAATAATAATAGAAGAGGCAGAATATTTTAGGGCAGGTTTCAAATTTTAAAAATTATAATTGATTTATTAAAGTGTAAATGAAAAAAAATTGATCAATTAAAATCATAGAAGATGGAAAAATGCAACAGGTTTCACAAAGAGCAGATCCTGATTCAATTTTTGCTGTAATAATTATAAACGTGAAGAATGGGTATACTTCTATAAACTAGCAGCTATGGGAAGAAACTGGCAGATTGCTAAACACAGAGGGTAAAACAAACTAAAATTAAACATGAACAGATCACATGTTGTCAATCAGAAACACATTTTACATACAAAAATCTTTTTGATCATAAATAAAATGATAAGTTACCTTACTATTACTAATCAAAGAAAACCAATTAATTGCAGAGAAACGTGACATTAAAGCAAAGAGGGTCATTAAGCGATATTACAGAAAAAAGAAAATTTCAAATTTCGAGGAAGAAAAATGTCTTGAATCTTGCATGTTCCTGCTAGCAGTATGTCAAAATACGTGAGACAAGACTAACAAATGCCAAAGGAGCAGCATGAAGAGTCACTGTTGGATTTGGAGACTTCAACAGTATTTTCCAGACTCCAGCATGCAGAAGAGCTATAAGCATGAATGCTAATTTTTAACAACAATATGAACCTCTGCAATTTAATCATTATTTTCAAAATATTCCAATTAAGGGGAACAACATAGATATTCCCAGAAAGTTTATATGAGATGTTCACCAGAATTGTTACATTGCTAGCTGCAAAATACATGTAAAATGTTTAAAAATAGAAATCAAAGGAGTATGTTCACACCTTACAATAAGTAAGCTAAAAGCTAATAATATAATAGTATATTTATAAAATTTCCAGCTGTACTATTAGTTGTGAATAATAAATGTGTGAAAAGAAAAATCAAATTTAAAAATATTTTAACTAAAAGTAGTACAACTAAGGAAAAGTTATGAAAATGTAGCAAAACCAGTGCTTAGAATAAAATTTATAGCATTAAACCCATATATTAGAACAGAAGAAACTAAAACATATAATCTAAATTTATACCTTAAGCACTAAGTGAAAGGAGAGAGATTTAACCTAGTTAAAAAAAAAAAAGGGAAAGAACCATTAGAATTGATTTTAATACAATGGAAAACATTAATATAATAAAATCAAAATTTAGTTCTTGGAAAGATCAATAAAATTAAGAAACCTTTAACTAGTTAACTAAAAAGAGAAAAAAGAGAGATGATATTTTTACTACATAAAACATGAAGTTAGAGTTGTCAATACCTGCTTCAGATGTTTTAAAGAGTAATGCAAGGGGCCTGGCACGATAGCGTAGCAGCTAAAGTCTTCACTTTGACCACTCACCAGGATCCCATATGGGTGAAGGTTCTAATCCCAGCAGCTCCTCTTCCCATCCAGCTCACTGCCCGTGGCCTGGGAAAGCAGTCGAGGACAGCCCAAAGCCTTGGGACCCTGCAACCACGTGGGAGACCCGGAAGAAGCTCCTGGCTCCTAGCTTCAGATTGGCTCTGCTCCAGCCGTTGTGGCCGCTTGGGGAGTGAACCATCGGACGGAAGATCTTCCTCTCTGTCTCTCCTCCTCTGTGTATATCTGCCTTTCCAATAAAAATAAATATTTTTTTTTATAAAAAAGAGTAATAAAGGAATAGTGTACATAGCCCTACTCTACAAATATAAATCTTAGATGAACTGGATCTATGCCTCGAAAAACACAACTACCAAAATCATGGTAGGAGAAATAGATAATAACAATAGAAGTATTAACACTACCGAAACAATTGAATAATGAATTGATATCCCTTAAGTACGTTCATGCCCTCCAAAAATGCTTATGTTCATATTCTGACTGCTAAGGTAATATTGGGAAGTGGATCCTTTGAACAGTGACTGGCCCGTAGAGGGAGCCCTGGATGAATAGTACTCTCACAGAAGGAAGCTTGCGAGAACTTTCTGCTCTTTTTGCCATGTGTAGACGGAGTGAGAAGGAAATCATCAATGAACCAGGAGGGTATTTTATCACATACAAAATGTTACTATGTTGACCTGGGCTTTCCATCAATCCTAAATATAAGAAATCATTTTCTGTTATTTGTAAACCATCCAATGCATGATGCCAGTTTTAGCCATCAAACAAAACAAAACACACAACAAAAACCCTAAGAAGAAAAAGTAAGGCCTAGCATTCTAGTAAATTAAATTAACTATTTTTTCTTTTTAGTCTTGTTTTCTGTTATACAGTTTTGCATGTTTAGGGCTTCCTCCCTTATGCCCTCTCCTGCCTCCTACGTTTCCCCCCTCCCATTGCACCCGCTGTCTTACAGTAATATAGTCCTTCAGCTGTAGTCTTCATTCCAGCTTTCTGTGCTTTATGTGGTCATGACATTGTGGGTTTGAGCAATGGTAGAGAGCCTGATATTTTGTTGTCTAGATATATTTAGAAGTTTTATTGGGGCCTACTTTTACTCAGGAGCAGAGATGCATCCCGTCGGTCTTCTTTGATTCCTGGTACTCTGGTCTCCATTACTTCCTTTGTTTGTGACATTACACGTGCATATGTAATAACTTTTATGTCTTTTTGTTTTGTGTGTTGGAAGGAAATCGTCATATCAGAGTGAATGGATGATATTTGTCCTTTTTGAACTGGCCCATTTCACTGAGCATAATGGGTCTCCAGTTGGCACACTTGTTGCAAATGCTAGAATTGTGCTTTTAATGGCCAAGTAATATTCCATAGAGTAGATATAGCAGAATTTCTTCGTTCAGTCATCTTTCAATGGGCATCTAGGCTGTTTCCATGTTTTTGCTATTGTTGATTGCTCTGCCCTGACTATATGGACACAGAACGCACAAATTACTCCAACAATAGATCACAAGGGATTGAGGGAAACAATGACAGGCTCTGAGCACCTGGATATGTAAACATGAGTTACAGGAATCAGCACTGGGGAATAACAAATCTAAGTAGATAAGAAATCTAACAGAACTTTGTACTCATATATATTTAGGCCACAGTCATAGAGGAAAAGGGAGGTAATGAAGACACCTCACACTTGCAGTTTTCCAGATAGCACGGGGTAGCCACAATCCCAGGAAGGAGCCTGCTCCCTGCAGCGTTCTCACTCTTCTGAGAATGTCTGAGATTTGGAGTCCTCTGACATTGTAACCTGGTTTTGGGGGCAGATCTCCACATTTAACAAATCGCAACAATCTAGAAACACAAGAGACCACAAATATTCAAAACTATCTTGAAAACTAAGAATCTAGTTAGAGGAAACACAAGCCCAAACTTTAACACAGAGTAGAGGGTAGTAGTAATCAAAACAGCCTGAGCCTGGTAAAGAAACAGAGTGGAAGATGAATGCAGCAGAATAGAAACCCCAAAAGAGTGCCCAACCAACTATACTATGCACAACCAACTAATATTATGCCAGAGAAAAGAAAACAATCCAGGGAAACATAAATTCCTTAAACAAATGTTGGGACAGTTGATAACAGCCTACAGAAGTAAGGAACAAGACCCTCATTTTTCACCACACACAAAAATTCAATCAACTATTTAGATACTTATTATTATCAATGAATTAGGATCAACCCAATAACATACAAGCAGAGAAAGCAATCGCTAATATATTTTATAAGGCCAAAGTTATCATTATACGAAAACCAGGGAAAAATGACAAGATTAGAGGGATAAATCAAATTTTTATGAAGGCACAAACAACCCCCCCCAAATGTCAACATTTAAAAATTATGCTCAAGTGGGATTTATTCTGTTTGTATGACTGGTCTAAAATTCATAAGCCAATACAGTTAATTACATCACCAGATGAAAATGAAGAATTATATGATAATATCAACTTATGCAGAAAATTATGAAAATATAATAACAAACTGTGATAAAATCATTCAGTAAAATAGAAATGGAGGTGAATATTCCCACATGGTCAATAACAAAATGACAAATATCATACGTTTTCACTAATGTAGGACAATGTTCATGCAAACCAGAAAAACAGATATATAGGTAGACATTCATATACATTTATTTTCATAGATCAACTGTGTAATGGAGACTAGTGTATCAGGAAGTGAAAATACATTGCAGTATGTGTCTCTACTCCTGAATCCAAGGAAAACTACCAATAAAACTTAAATATAGCAAGACAACATGAAACTAGATTCTTTACTATTGCCTACACCACAATGCTGCAATACACTTAAATAACAGAATGTTGGACTTGTGACTCTTGCTGAAGGACCAAACTATTCTGATAATATGGAGGAAAATGGTGGGAGTGGGAGAACGGGGAAGGAGAACTGGGAGGTGGAGGAAGAAATCTCTATACCTACAAATACATATCATGGAAAATAATAGTAATAATAAAGGCAAAATTATAGAAGAACACCTACCAAAATCTACGGAGAAGATGATATTAAGTGATTATAAAATAGATGTTTTTTCTTGAAGGCTAGATTTTTCAGATATTTCTGTGTCTATCAAGCTGTATGCCATCTTCAGATATTTTCTTGCAAACTTAAGATTTTCCTAAAATAAAAAAATTAACCTTACCGAAATCAGAGTACCATTTTTAATACACCTGTAAATTTAACCAAAATAAATGAAAATATCTGTAGCCTTGACCAAATTTATGTAAAAGCTAGATATGCATAAGCCGAACATTTACTTGAGAAAGCTAATACCGTGTTATATAACAACTAAAAGACAAGAGGAAAGAATTTAATGAAAAAGAAAGCAAGCATTAATTGACAATAGAATCAAGTACAATGGATTTGTATAACCCACACCAAAACCTAATCCCTCAGTTGGAAATTTGACCCTTTGATCAAACAAGTCCCCAGTTTCCTGTCCAGCCCTTAGTAAACCATTTTGTTTTCTGTTTTCTACTCATTTTGGTTTCTGGTTTTGAAGGTGCCAAACCACCAGGATATACGTCCATCTTTGCATTTGTTTGCCTATCATCCATGGAATCATATTGTTTTTCTCTTCAAAATATTAAATTACTCACTTTCACCATGAGTGCTAATCCAAGAGTGGCCAGGGTGAATTTATCTCTTAACAGAAATGTGCAATAGTACTAAAAGTCTCCCTCCTGCTTCTACATAGTCTAGTTCCAAATAATAAGGTAGGCAGATATTTTTAAATATATGTAAATAAGATAATGTCATTCACTGCTCAAACTTCTGCAATGACTAGCAACCAGTGTTAAACATGTTTAAAATAAATACCTTCTCAAGCATCAATTTGTGTGTTTTGCAATATTTACTGTTTCCTTCATTGCTTCTCTTTATTTGCTTGGCACTAGTACTTGCTGGGTTATTTATTATTGAATAGAAACACCAGATCCTTAGCTCTTAGCAAAGCTTGCTTACCTTCCCTGATTTATTCATCTCACACATACAGCATAGATGTCACTGTTTCATGACTTTTCCAGATTGCCTTATTAGCCTTCCAAATCATGCCTTTCCCAGCTGCCTATTAAAACGTTATAGACAATATATACAGGCTGGTGAGAGTTAATTATTATCATTTTGAAAAGTTTGCAGTTAGGCCTGGCATGGTAGCCTAGCAGCTAAAGTCCTTGCCTTCCTTGGGAGGCTGAGAACTCAGAGGACATCCCCCCACCCCTTTGGACCTATCACACGGGATGGAAGAAGCTGAATCCTTCATCATAGGATCCAAGGCTATCGGAACAACAACCAGGAAACCTGAGCCGTCTTCAGAAACACAAGAAGAGTAAACTACATTCAGATCTAGGGAGAGGAGCTATCTCTGATTCTTACTTAGCTCCAACTTCGGGTCCCCACCCCTCTGCAATGGCCATGAGGGACGCTCCAGAGCACCTCCCCCCCAACACACACACACACACACACACACACACACACACACACACACAGACACACACACACACACACAGACACACACACACACTCGCAAATTGGAATGGATAGGCAGAGAACAACAAGGAAGGCTTGGTCAGCATGGACTCACACACACCTTACTAGGTAGGACACAGGGATTAAGTACTCCTCACCAAGGTATGGAAGATTTCTCTGCACACCCTTCCTAAAACTGTTTCGCACCTCAATTGTTGAAATGTCATTGAAATAGTCACAGGAAGTTGTTAAGACCATGCATCCAATTTTGATTAATTGGTTGCTCAATACTTTGTCAAGTTATCCCTTAACATTATATATTGTTGCTGATGTTATGTTGGGGCTTTTAATTGACCAGGATTCTACTCTGTTGGCTCTGCCTTCGGACCAGGGAGGGTCTCCCCAAGAAGCCGCTGAACTTGACCGGACAGTGAGGTGCTGGACTCTATGCTTGGTGCATGCTTGCAATGAAGGAATTTCAACTAAACCTCAACTGTGGTTGTGCAATGGGGGGGAGGAACCCACCATGGGGGGAGGGTTGGAACAGGGGTGGGGGGAATCCCAGTGCCTATATTAAACTGTGTCACACAATAAAATAAAATAAAATAAAAGATGAAAGTAAAGTCCTTGCCTTACACACAATGGGATCCCATACAGGATCTGGTTCAATCCTGGAGATCCTGCTTCCCATACAGCTTCCTGATTGTGGCCTGGGAAAATAGTCAAGAATGTTCCAAAGCCTTAGGATCCCTGCACCCGTGTGGGAGACCCAGATTGGCTCAGCTCTAGCTGTTGCGGCCACTTGAGGAATGTATCAATGGGTGGAAGATTTTCCTCTCTATTTTTCCTCCTCTGTATCTCTGACTTCCCAATTTAAAACAAAACAAAACAAAACAAAGCAAAAAAAACGCTTTGTAAGCTAGTTGTTATTTTAGTGGTAGCTTGAAAATGGTCATATTTGGAGTATGTAATCTATAGAAATTAGAAAACCTTACAGATCATGGACTCTTAATGACCTGATTTCTAAATACTTTTTAGCTTATTGCTAGTAATGAGTTTACTTCTATTAGTTCATAGCACTTGGGATCTATCTAAAATACTGTGCCGATTTCTTATAATTTTCTGTTTAAGTATTAAATTTATACTTAGGGATACTTTTGACCAACATTGCATCTCTAAACTTTGTATGGACTGTTACAACACATTGACATCAGGTGGTCCTCTGTAGCTTCAAGGTTCACATCTGAGGATTCAAATACCCATGGACTTAAAACATTAAAAACAAAATAAATGCCATCACTCGACACACATACATATACTTTCACACATATACTGCTATTATTCCATAAGTTATGCCACATAATAGTTACTTGTCTAACACATTGTATTAAATATTTGTAAATAACTTAGAAATGAAAGAAATCTAGAGATTAGGTTCAAAGGAATATAAAGATGATTCAAAGATCATGGAAGAATATACGCATATACTATATCATTTTAGATGAGGGACTTAACCATTTGATGACTTTGTTTTTTTGTGGTACATTAGAATCAATCCCCTGGAGCTGGCATTGTAGCATAGAAAGTAGAGCTGCAACTGGTGGGGCTGACACCCCATATGAGAGCTGGTTAGAGTTTTAGCTGCTCCACTTCCAATACAGCTGCCTGGTAATTCCCCAAGAAAAGCAGTGTAGGATGGCCCTGCTTTTGGCACCCGAATCATCCATGTGGAAGATCCCAATGTAGCTTCCTTCTTGGTCTGGTGCTGGCTACAATAGCAGCCCTGTAGGCAGTATATCAGAGGATGAAAGATTCCTCTCTCTGTATATCTCCCTCTCTTTCTGTAACCTGTACTTTCAAATAAATAAATAAAAGCTTAAGAAATAATCAATCCCCTATAGAAACTCAGAGAAGACTCAGTTGCTGAGTAAATACATTTCATTAACAATATAATCTCTTTAACCTCATTTTGGAACAAGTGGAACCAAAACTGTGATGATTTTTTACAAAGTCCTTGAAGTTAAAATATCATTGATCATAATCTGCCTGGCAGGATGTTTATAGGAGATGCATATTGACTTCTTCTATGTTCTAATTGGGAAAAGGGTGTTTTGAAGTAATCGGTACTGACATAGTCATGTATCATTTGTGTATGTTCACACAGCACAGCTATGCATAGATGTCCCACGAGAGCAGGAAATAGCCTCGAATCCTTAATGCAGCTGTGCTGCAGCGGCAACTATGGACTGCTGCTTCCTTCAGATGATTATTTACAAGATTAGCAAAACTCTTGTCACATATTTTGCTGATTATTTTGCTAATTTTCTCAAAAAAATGGGTTATATCTTGTCCCTTTGTTACAGTATAAATATATTAAAATATAAATCAAGACCTTTAAATTCTACTACTAGCTTCCTTTCATGTTATGCTATTTTTACAAATTGATTTCTCTTTCTGTTTCTTTTTTTTAATATTTATTTTATTTTTATTGCAAAGTCAGATATACAGAGAGGAGAGAGAGAAAGATCTTCTGTCTGATGATTCGCTCCCCAAGTGGCCACAAAAGGCTCGTGCTGTGCTGATCTGAACCAGAAGCCAAGAACCTCCTCCAGGTCTCCCACACAGAAGCAGGGTCCCAAGATTTTGGGCATACTCTAGTGCTTTCCCAGGCCACAAGCAGGGAGCTGGATGGGAAGTGGGGCTTCCAGGATTAGAGCAGGTGCCCAAATGGGATCCTGGCGCGTTCAAGACGAGGATTTCAGCTACTAGACCACAATGCCTGGCCCTGATTTATCTTTTTGTGTCATTATTTTACTCTCTCCATTTCAGGCAATTTCTACCCATTCTTCACATATAATAACAAGAATGTTTAATCAACAAAGGCCTAATTAACTCAATCAAAATTAATTTTCCCAAATTACAAATTTTTGCCACAATCTTTATCAATGTTTAAAACAGATATGTTCCTTTGTTACTGATTAAGGTATGCCTATAATGGCTGAACCAGCAAGAGAACATACCTTTTTTGCTGGTTACCAGGCACTTTGCAAACAGTCATTTAATATCTCTCAAAATAAGTGTAATTCTGAACTGATTTTATTAGAAAATGGAAGAAAAAGATAGTGTCTGTATGTCTAGCTTGACATGTTTATATGTAAATTAACTGAATCAATACATATTGTGACATTTTATCAATGGCATATTATATAACAATGATGTAATGAGATGTATAATGTTAAATAATAACGAAATTGGTATACCATACATTGCAGTTTTTATGCCATTAAATAGTTTGATTTGTATATCTGTAAGCTATTTTAAGTATTTAACAGTAAAAATGAATAGATTTGTCTCTTTTTAAAGTTTCTTTACAAAAATTCATTTTCCTATACTTTGCATTCATGCCTAAATTTTTATTTATGATAAGCGAATGGGTTTGGTTTCACACAATCTTGAATTAAGATAAGATAGAGCTATTGACCTTTTACAAATCTCCAGCGACAGCTTTTAATTTTTGGTAAACAAAATAGACAATTTTGAGAGTTAATGGAAAGCTCTGGAATGTGCCCCTACACCAGTGTTTTGGAACTAACTATGTGTGCATCTCATTCCAGATGGTGACCTTTAGTTTAAACTTTTTGAGTTTATGCAATTTGAGCTCCTAGCATTTCCAACTATCAGCTGATGGCAAGACAGCATTACGGAATTAAAGATAATCTAACTTCGTTTACCAAAGTTCCAGGGTTCATTTACATTTACTTATATTGATCCTGCCAGTCACAAATACTTCATTAATACTTAACTTTGTTCGAAAAACAGTCTTTTACCCCAGATACACATCAGTGAACTGTATGCAGTCCTTTGTGGTAGGTTTATTACGGTCCATTCTTTAGCATCCAAGATTAAAGGCAAAGAGGATAAAGAGAAGTCCAGAAAGCATAAAGTGCTATAAATTGTAGAATGAATAAAAATGGGGTAATACTTCTACAAGGATGATACAAACCTCACAGTGTTGTGAAGTTCTGGATGAAGAATATTTCTTCATGTGTTTGATATTCATGAAATAATTGTTAAAATTATACATGAAGGAGTATATGCACCTGAATTGCATCAAGTAATGATGCCCAAAGTTATGAATAGATGGGACTGATGAAATCAAGTTCACAAGGACGTTGTAATTTTAGGTCAGGTGGGGGACAATGACACTGGGATTTCAGCTACTTCTGTAAAACATGATTTAAATTCCTTCTATTTTGATTCAGGAGTTTTTGAATGTTCAGAAATTTTACACTATAATTTCTACATGGTAAGATCTGCTTCATGCAAATAATCTCTACTTTCCTTTGTTTGAATTCACTGTAGCAGAACATCTTCTATGGTGCAAATGCGAGTATTTCCTAAGGGAAAACACTGAGTTTCTGAATCTTATTTTTTTTAATACCTTAAACATTATAAATAAGTTAGAAGTAAGAAACTGTTACTAAAACTTTGTAAAATGTTTGTTTGGGGAGGTAGACAATTTTTGTTTACCCTATCTTTTGATGGTTCCCTCTGGATTCCAGTACTTTTTTTTGAGAGAGAGAGAGCAGTAATGTTGACAATGATACATTTTGTTATTTCATCTATGAGAAGATAGGTGCATAGTTTTAAATTGGTCCCAGTGGAACTAATAATGTAGCCATCAGGGAATGTACTATAAAACCTGAAGCCATCATTTGACTAGAGTTGTAATTCTGAGCAACTTCTTTGCATTTAGCATAGTTAGATATATGCAAGTATATAAATTGAAAGTTTTCTTTCATTGAATAATTTCAGTGTACACACGGAAACACTTGGGAGTGCACATAGATGCATCTACGGAATAGGTTCATGTTTATATCTATATGGCTACATAGAAATGTGAGATGAATACATTTAAGGTTGAGTATATGTACACAAAGGTAGCAAAAATAAACCCAAATCTAGTATTTTAGACTTATAGCACACATTTTCTATTTTAGCAGAACATTAGTCAATCTTCTGTCAGTCAGCATTTAATGAAATGTGGCCAAAGAGACGCCGTCTGGTTGGCATATCCTAAAACGAAGATATTACAGCAAAAATCAAGAAAGTAAGACCGAATACAACTTTTCTGATAGTGAATGTGTTCATACTCTTATTGCAATTTTAAATCAATATTTTACAAATTCACAAGAGGTATTAATAATTTTCTAATAGCTTTAGCTTTTTCTTTCTTTTAGGGAGAATTGAATGACTGTTTTTTTCAAAATCAGAATTGAAAGGAACTTGAAAAATGCAAGAAACTTTCCCATTTAGTGCTTCAACAATGGCTTTGCCAGATGCTTTCTGGTTACAGGCTAAAGCAATTAAATGAACAGTTCAGAATACTAATGCCTTCCTATGGAAACATCGTTTTATTCCACATGATACAATGTCTTGCTTGTTTACATGTTCAAATCCAGCATTCATGATAGCTTTCTCTCTCTCTCTATATATATATATATGTAATGTATATATATACACACACAAAATACGAAATATATATACTACATATATATATACAAAATACTTATATATATCTCACATGGATTATAGAGAACGAATTATTTAAACTGATTCTGATATATTGTTCCAAAAGAATAAAATGCTTCACAAATGGTAAACAAATATGTTCTCAAATATAAATATACTATTAATTGGTGCAAGTTAAACATACTATTAATTGGTACAAGGAGTAGGATTTATTAGCTGCTGAATGGGAATAAAACATCCCTGCTAGTATGCCAGATTCATACAGAGTTTAAAACCTTAATAAAATGAAAATATGTTCCTTTGACAGTTTACATATCTAATATCTACGTTAAATTCAAGGTGGGGGTAATTTTACAAAGCTAATGCTGCTTCAAATTTCCAAAGGTACTTTTATAATATAAAACAATTGTTTTAGGTCTTATTATTAAATACTGCAACTACTCTTCAGGAAGGAGATATTTAGCCTAGAGTCAAAATCAAACTTGGCCCACATCAATAATAGAATGGGTTGGCCTTAAAGAAAATGTGGGGAAATTTTGGTGTGATTCTTTAATTGTGAAGATTATAAACACATGAGATGTTAGTAGTAGGTAAATTAGGAAGTGCAGTGCAAAGGAACTCGGTATGATTTTCACAGCTTTGATTTTGTGAATTTAAAACTACCTGGACATAAAACGGGAAGAAAATGAAGAACTAAAAGTGTAATAAACAGTACTGAGGAGACAAAAGAAGTGAAGCTCTTTTGCTAGATTCAAATTTTACTGAGAACAGAGAAAATACTTGCTTAGACTTCCATAGCCCTGTGGTCCAATATTTGGGCCACTCAGCTTAATTGCCCCCAGATCATAATTCCTAGTTCATAATTTTTTTTTTATGAAAAACTCCCTCACAATGTCAAAGATTGTTTTAAATTTACAAATGAGGAAATTAACTCAATAGTAAAGCTGGTTCTGATTTCATATGCATATATATATATTTAATTGGAAAGGCAGATATATAGAGAGAGGAGGAGAGACAGAGAGGAAGATTTTCCCTCCCATGGTTCACTTCCCAAGTGGCTCAACGGCTGGAGCTGAGCCAATCCGAAGCCAGAAGCCATGAGCTCTTTCGGGTCTCCCATAGGGTGCAGGGTCCCAAGGCTTTGGGCCATCCTTAACTGCTTTCCCATGCCACAAGCAGGCAGCTGGATGGGAAGTGGGGCTGCTGGGATTAGAACCGGCGCCCATATGGGATCCTGGCGCGTTCAAGGTGAGGACTTTAGCTGCTACGCCATCATGCCAGGTCCTGATTCTGATTTCATGGTATTCTGTTACATAAATGAAAACTTTGCACTTACAGAAATCATTTGCTGAAAATCTCACAGGGAATCAGTATTAGTTGTGGGAATAATATCTAGGACAAAGTATCATTTCACTATGGGCTTCCATGTGAGATAATTCAATATTTCAGAAACACAAATTAAATATTCAATGTGATTTAGCTGAAACCTTCAGGCCCTTGGCTTCTGGTGTTTGATCCTGGTTTGTGTTTTGCAAATACAGGGCACATGTTATTATACAATAGGGTGTAATTTTAAAAATGCAGTCACCTAATTTGAAATAATTCATCAAATGTAAATAAATTAGTTGACAATTACATTATTCTTGTGCATCATGTATTATTAACATATAACACACACTCAGTAGAGTTTATGTAAGACACAGGATTTTTTTTTTGTATAAATTCATGGAAAACATTTAGTCTTACCTCATGTAAGATACAATGTTGAAACTATGTGGGATTTCTGTGGCTAGAATTGGATTTATAGTGCTTGGAATGCTCATTAACTGTAACTCTGTTTCATGAATGCAAACCAAAACAAATAGATTATGGCTGATATGGACAAGGAAATAGAAGCCTTGTAGAAATATATAGTAATCCATGGAATCTGTGCAGAGCTGGAAAGGTATCAAAAAATGTCAGGTCAAAGGAAATCTGGTTAGGATGATGATTTGCTTCTGTTGTTACCACCAGACGTTCTAGTGCAACAGAATGCTGCATGGACTGTGATATGTAATATCGGTCCCACTGGTTTGCAGGACATGGGATTCAGGCTGAGTTACATCATCACAGTTCCTTGATGTCCAGCTTTCAGGTTACACAGATTGGGATTACTCGGTCTCATAATCACATGAGCCACTTGCTCCCTATAAGCCCCCTCTTCTCCTTATTAAACTACACATGCTCTTTATTGGATAATGTAATGTTGTTGGAGAGGGCTCTTTCTCTAGTAAGAAAAGATGAAACTTGATTGAGAAGGCTATATTGGTCAGGATTGCCTAAAAGCGGACATGCAGACATTCTATTAGTTTATAAAGCAAAAGTTTATAAATTAATAGAAAATTATGTCTCTGATGTGTATCTAAACTTGATTTTCTTTGGTATACACTATAAATATTTCTATCCAAATAATTATTTTAATGATAAGAGGATATTATTAATAATTATACTCAGAAATAAGGGTGTACAAAGATTCTCCTGAGAAATAAAAAAATATATTTTATATAATAATTAAGAGCTTCTACTAACATAAAATTTGAATAACATGCAGTATATTAGAAAATACAAATGCTTTTTATCAAGAGGACATATCCATTATGTTTTCTAGAAATTAATAAATGTATTTGGGAGAAGAGTCTGTTCTACCTTTCCATATATCCCCCCTATGTGGATGTCATTAGTCACAGCCCAGAAGCAATAAAAATATTGTATGAGCACTAAACATGAGCAAATTGTCCCTTATTATAAGCTTCTCTAAATTATAAAGTTACAAAATTTTTATAACATTTAAACTTTATTGTATATTGAATCAATCCAGAGTTGATTTAACTATATAGGAGGAAGGCTTAGGTTATTTGCAATCACTATGCAGTTTTACAGAAGTAACTTGAGAATCTGAGGATTTGTGTATTTGCAGAACCCTGGAACACGTCACTCTCTAAATGGCAACTGGATTAAATGAGGATATCAGGTTTTCAATATGGTGGTGGTAGCATAAGATGTGAAGGTGAACACTTGATCAGAAAATCCAATCTGTGCATTTTCCCCAAACTTCCTTGTCATTAAGAAGTCATAGCACATTCTTAGGTAAGGCCATCAGTACTTTTGGTTGCATGGACAAAATGGCCATACAGTGAGTTGACTCTGGTGTCCTCTTACGATAATTTAGATGAGGGCTTTGTGTTCACACAGACCATTCAAAGCTGATGACAGCATGTTACACAGATTTGTCTATGAATGAGTCTGTTTTCTAATCTTCGGGCTGCTAATAGGAACTGCATGATATTATAAATAGTGTGAAGTTAGAAATACAGTGTTGTGGAATACAAGTGTATATGGAGGCTGGATAAAATTGAGTTTTAATTTGAACACTTAGTGTCTGTCTGGAAGCATTTCCATACTCATGTGAGGGTAGAGACCTTTGAACAAGTCCAACCTTATCAAAATATGTATCATATACATTGTATTCAAGAGAAACAACTTATGACACATGAGCTGCCAGTGATCTTTCTGAGGTGTCCCTATTGTAAGACAAAATGTGTATTTCTCAGATATTAATATTATAAAAATACCCATCATGTATCAGTTTTTTTCTGTAATATGGCTTCTTTCTATCAACTTTACACACACAAATACATAGACTGGACCTGGTGTGATAGCTTAATAGCTAAATCCTTGCCTTGCATCCACTGGTATACCATAACAGTGCTGGTTCCTGCCTGAGCTGCTCCACTTCCCATCCAGCTTCCTGCTTTTGGCCTGGGAAAGCCATAGAGGATGGCCTTTGGACCCTGCAATTACGCAGGAGACCTGGAAGAAGCTCCTGGCTTCAGATTCACTCAGCTCCAGGCATTGCAAACAATTGGGGAATGAACCAATGGATGGAAGATCTTTCTCTCTGCATCTCCATCTCTCTATAAATCTGCCTTTCCAATAAAAAATAATAACAAAAATACATCAGACTGTCTATTTACCTTGCTGTATCTTCATGGAAACAGTAATGTTATATTTCCTCAGCATTACATGATTATGGTATGATTCATAACTTAATAGATTTATACAAATATTGAGTACCAAATGGTTGATATTATATTTTCTTTTATGTTTCAAGCACTTACACACATGCACACATACACATACACACGCACACACATGACTGACATTATTATTGGTGCTTAATAGATCCATCTCGTCATGGAGCTTCTAGTCAATAGAATAACATACAGGGTTCAGTGTGTTAGCCTAGTGGCTAAAGTCCTCTCCTTGCACACTCTGGGAACCCATATGAGCACCTGTTCTAATCCTGGTAGCCTCACTTCCCACCCAGCTCCCTGTTTGTGACCTGGGAAAGTAGTCAAGGATGGCCTAAAGCCTTGGGACCCTGCACCTGTGTAGGAGACTCAGAAGAAGCTCCTGGTTCCTGGCTTCGGATTGGCTCAGCTTGGGATATTGTGGATACTTGGAAAGTGAACCAGCAGATGAAAGATCTTCCTCTCTGTCTTTCTTCCTCTTTGTATCTGACTTTCAATACAAATAAATAAATATTTTTAAAAGACTGTTCTTTAGAAAGTAACATACAATGAACATATACATACTCACAAAAATGATCAAGTAATTTAAGGGGGAATATTACAAATAAAATATTGTGCTACAATAGTGCATTATGGGGGTTGGGGAGAAGAAGTCATGAAGGCTTATTTCCTAAACCAGCAATTTCATATATCCAACTGTTGGGTCAACTGTATCGCCCTATAGAAAGACTGATTTAGTTATGCTCAATGTCCCTGCATTCTGAGTTTCACGGTGGTGTAAAGACTCCAAGCCAACAGAAAGAGAAGAAGGAAGACAAGAGAATCTCATTCTGGAGAAAAAATAATTCTGGAAAAATCACTTCTTTGTACCTTCATTTTCTTCACTTAGAAACTTTGGACAGAAGTATAGACTGATCGCTATATTAGGGCCCATGTTCAAACTGTTGGTACAGTTTCAAGCAAATCATGATATTAAGTCAGCATTTCTACTTGCAGCTTGTTGAAATCTTTAGTGGAGGATTAAGGTTATACTTATAAATTGGAAGTTGAAATTTTAAAAAATTAAAAAGAAAGAAGGAAGTAGAATCAAAATTATCATTATGCCCTTAAAACTATATATGGATTACCTGAAGCTTTTATCTCTATTTGCAAAAACTTCACTGTAAATGATAATGTAATAATTATGAAGAAGTTGCTATGCGTTCTATAATTGGTTAGTAATGTTAGACTTTAAACATTTTATTGGTGTTTTCTTTCTTACATCTTGGATGTTATCCCTTCCTGTTAGAACCTATAGTTTGCCTCATGTATAAAATGTGCATAACAGAAATAATTTATATGAATTATTATGTTAAAACACAAATAATTTGAAAAGCCATAAAATAAAAATAACATGAATCACTTTCCACATTTCATTTGAGTTCTTACCAACATTTTGTCATTGATCTAGATGAGCATACACATTTCCTATCAAGTCACTCTGTCTCGCTTTTACTTTGCAAGTAATCTTTCTGACATTTTGACTAGATCTTATGGTCAGAAATACATATATTGCTTTGTTTATGAGTCTCTCCTTCTACATTTTGTCCATGCCATTGGTATTACTGGTATCTGTGAATCGTTCGATTGATGGTTATGTTCATTTATTTACACGAAACGCTCTTGAATTTTCATAAGTTTTTTTTTTACTGATCTTATCACATTTTATTTATATATAGCTTTTCTTCCTTAACTCGTTCTTATTACTTTCTGATATCCTTTAATGAACTGTTTTTAATGGATTTATTTAAACCTAATTTCTAAAACTTAAGGAGAATTCAATTCAAAAATTCCCATTTCTCTTTCCAAGGACATCATTGATGTGGGTTATGGGAATTATCCTTCCCACTCAGTATTATGGGTAACTATGCAAGCTACTGTTCCTTTCAAAGCTTGTTGTTTTTGGTGAGAGGGAAGTTTTAAATACTCTAATTGAAATATGTTTAGGTTTTCTCGTTGAACTTTTGGATTACTATTTCACCACTGCTGTAATACCAGTAGAGTTGAAAGTACAATTATTATTAATTAACAAATTTCACAAAAAAAGCATTTTGGATCTTCACAAATGCATGATAGTCACGGAAACATTTCAAAATGCTAATCATCACGAAATGAGCACTTGCATTTTCTGTGCATAACACAATATATTACACTAAAATCAAAAGGTAGAAATTCTGAGACTACAAAGCTCAGTATTGCCTATTGTAAAGTATACATTTTGTAGTAAAATTGCAGACTTCACAGCTATGTAAAATGTCCAAGGAATTGCGTTTACAATCATCCTGTCTTTGCTTGTGCTGTAGAGTGGAAATAAAATGCACATTATAGCAAAGAGGAATACAGAAATTGGGGACTGGTAGCATCTGTTCTGTGATAGAGAAGCTCCCCCACTGATGTTCAGTGTGGTGAAATATGTCGAACCCCTTGGGGACTCATTGATGTTCCTGGAGTCAGAGACATCAGCAGAAACCACGGATGTCTCTGTTCATCTGTAAAATGCTCCAGCCAGAAAATTAAGCTGCAAGATGAAGATCTTGCTTCCGTGATCCATACGCCTGACATATTCAGCCTTTCAACCTGGTGTATTTCAAACCTCTTTATTTGAATCTCTCCAGGGAAGCCAGTCAAAGAATAAAAATGGCCCATAAAACAGCAGAATGCCTTTTGAATGGAACAAACAGCATTCTGCAGTGATTTCTTTACTTGGTGTTCATTGCCAGGACACTTCCAAATATAGGAGAGGCCTTTCGTCTCATTTTCAAAGCATCACACAAGAAGAACCCAGCTCCTTCCAGCTACATCAGACTTCACACAATTATTTCAGAATCCAGAGTAACACTGACCAAAATGAGAGAAAATTCCTAGAATATCAGGTAACATGAACTTTCTATTAAAAGAAAGAGAGGGAGAGAGAGACAGAGAAACAAGCATCCAAGAGATCTTAGACTAGTAGTGCACTAAATATAAACTTTACAATAACCTCAAGTTTAGAATTTTTTTGTCTGTTTAATCATGGTTAAATTATTTATAACATAAATACAGCTGGTTAAGACACAGCTCAGTTTGTAAACTATGGTGCTGATTATATCATTTTGGAAAATTACAGTACTTTGTTATTTAAAATTAGGTACTAAAAGCATATAGTCTTAGGATATATAAAATATATGTTTCACGTAAGAGAAAGCGTTGTATGGAATTCCCATTTCATTTGCTAAAATGTATAAAAATAGTTAATTTCTGTTTTTTTAATTTTAAATTCTGCAACTTTTCTAGACTCACAACTGATAGTAATTATTTTATACTTTTTAGAAAATTTGTTATCCTAAATAATCACATATTATATGAGTAAATAAAATTTTTCTCCTCTTCCAAACTGTTATTTTTAAATATTATTTACATATCCTATTGTGCTTGCAAAAATCATAATTGCTATGTTATTTAGAAGAGGTAAAAATTAGTGGCCCTAATTTTCTCTTAAATTAGGGAAAAGTTCTTATGTCATCACTATTAATAAAATCAGCTTTAAATTTCTTGGAAAATGTTTTATTAGTTTATGTCTTTATACTTGTAGTTTTATGAGAGTTTGTGCCTTTTATAGTAACCATATTGTTTTTATCTCCTAGTTGCTTATTCTATGAGTTATATTGATTGGTGTTTAATTATTAAACCCACCAAAGGGCTAGCATTGTTGTTTAATGTGTTAAATTGATGTCTGTATTGTCAGCATATCATACTGGAGTTCCTGGTTTGAGTCCAGCTACTTCATGGATCCACTCCAGCCTCATGCTAAAGCATCATTAGCTCAAGTCTGCCAATCACTAGCCAAGTTATCTCTATTCCTTACTGATTGTGTTTCCATGTGCTCCACATGTATTATTTTATCTTTATTTCTATTAAAGGAATAGTTACTGACAGAGAAGTAGAGGCAGTGAGGAATAGAGTCTCTTTAGCGGTTCACTTCTCTAATGTTAGCAAAGGTTGGCTTTGGGCCAGACTGCATCCAGAAGATTGGACCTCTATCTTGGTCTCCTATGTGACTGGCAGGGGCCCAAGCACTTGTGGTCATACTATGTGCTTTCCAAAGTACAACAGCAAGAAAAGATGAGAGGCAGAGCATTTGGAACTCAAATCAGCACTTTAATATGGGTTGCTGGTGTCACAGGCAGTGGCTTAAAACCCTGTATCACAATGTTAAGAACACGTTCCACTTATTATTTGAAAATATAATCAGTTAAAAGTTCATGCATTTTTCTTTCTCCTTATTTTATTTTCATTGTCACTGCCTGATCTGAAGTTATGATTACATAAGCTTTAAGACAGGATTTCTTTATCAATATTTTCAGGAAATTTTAAGTTTTTGTTCTCAAGAATAACTTTCCTTCTTAGTCTCTCAAAAATTTTTATTTATTTAAAAAATGTTTATTTTTGATGATGATTACATGGTTGACCAGGGTGGGAGGAATTGAGGGTTAGGAAAAAGTGGGTGAAATCACTGTTTCCAAATTCTCTTTTTCTTCTTGTCTCTGGGGGAAGAGGACAAATAAAGTGGGGAGCCACAGCCAGCCTCCCCAATGTCCCAGTACCCAGGGATGGGGAACCACCACCCAATATCAACCCAGGGTGCCTTGTAGTGCATGTTCTGTTGGTACAGACCAAGTGGTTTGGATAGTTCTGAAATGCTGTTGAATTTTGCTGATCCAAGGGTGAGGCAACTCTTCCAACGTCTATTGGCTGACTTAGTTGACCTCAAGTACCCATCTACCCAGATTTTTTTTTTTTTTTTTGCTGGGGTAGTTGTCCAATTTGCTCTGCTCTCTTTGCTCTGCTACAGTACCAAATGAGAAGTATCAAGAACTGTGTCCATTGCTCCGCCTTTTTCGCTTGCAGGCAGGTTTAAGGACCAGGGCCAGGCAGCCCAAGCTTCACCTGATCCCCTACCCCTGGGGCTCATGAACCTGGAACTCACCTTACAGTCTGGTCCCAGGACCCAGGCCAAGTGGATCCAAGCCCCACTAGATCTTCTACTCTTGGGGCTCTCAAAATTGGCACCCACCTCACAGGTGGAACCAAGTACTTGGGGTAGGTGACTTGAGCCCCACACCAGATCTCCTGCCCCCATAGCTCATGAACCTGGCTCCCACTGACCCAAGGCTGGCATGATTTGCCTCACCTCAGCATCCTGGGTGTGAGATGGCTGGCACTGCGGCCTGACCTGGGCCATCCTATGCCCTGTTCTGGTTCTCAGATCTGCCAGTGGGTATTGTGAACTGGCTATGTTTGGTCTTTCCTCAGACATGACCCATGGATATGTTGGTGGATACTGTAACCTGGCATGGTCAAGGCTGCTCCTTAACTTGGTTCCTACATGCACCTGCATGGACTGTGTCCCTATAAAGGTGTTGCCCAGGCTCCTCTGTCGGGTTTCCTCCCAGTGGTAAATCTCATGCACACCAATGGGCCCTTGGCCAGGTTGGTTTTGTCCACTTCTTGTCCTGGCAGGAACAGTAACCTTGCTCAAACAGCCCATACCCATTCTGGTTCTTACTTTTAGGTGTTGCAGCCTAGCTACACTTGGTCCATACCCAGACATAGATTCTACTTGGTTCATTGGGAGTCAAGACCTATCCCAGCCCATTTTGTACCTACCCTGGCACTCAGGAATCCCAGTGGGTGCTGGAGTGTAGCCCAGTCTGTCATTCCAAGTCCCAGTATAGCCATGTTGAGTTAGCCTGCTGCCCTGAGTCCAGATCTCATGCTCACCACTGGGAATCCCAACCTAGCTGGCATGCCCCCTTAGCTCTCCAGCCAGGGCTGTTCCCATTCAGAGTTCTTGGGCATGGCAGCAGTGATTACAGTTCTAGAGACGTGAACCCACTTATCCCCCACAGATTGTGCCACTCGACCCAATTATTTCATCTACTAGTTATTATCATGACCCATCTTAACTTCACCCTTCCCCTGTTCCAACTCTCACTGGTGATTACTGTGATCTTGCCCTGTCTGATAGACTCCAGTCTTGGCTTTACTGTGTGCCAGTGAGTGATGCTCAGTGATGTTGAATGCTAACAACCACAGCTCAGGTCTCCCACATGTGCTGGTACTTCGGACAGACCTTTACAGGTCTTCCTGTTACCCCCTCTAAACCACTTGGACTCACTTAACCTGAACATGCAATGACCTTGTCCATTGATGTTCCACAGTAGTCATTCCTCACCTGGACATGATCCGTGATGTCCCACTCAGTCTCACTTGTGCCATAGCCCATACACCATGTAAGCCTAAATGCCCAATCTCTAGTGTGTCACCTCCCCAGCTGGGCGGGGACAAGAGGACCCCTAGTAGGACCCCTGAAGCCACCTGCTGCTCCTGCGGAGCACATGGGATCAAAGTGACTCCAGGCTGGCCAGTGTGGAGCCACCTCTTCACCCACCACCTGGCCGGGGGTGCTTCTTCAGTCTGTATTGATTTTACATGTTGCATTAAAAAAAATCCGTATAATTGCTTTTGATGTTGTATAGATTGGTTATGTGTGCCCCCTAATTTTTAACTTTATGTGTTAGTTTTTCTTTCTTCTTTAAATCATTTATATCTATTTGAAATCTTCCTCTAACTTCATCTAGTGAGTAATTTTAAATGGCAAAATTACACTTTTTATTTCCCTTTCAAGAACATTATATAAATTAAATCAAACAGTGTAAAATGCTTAGATATTGGCTACAAAAATGAGAACTCAGCATAATTCCCTGAAGAGCCATCCAACTTTCACATATGTCAATAACCAGTTCCTTTTAATTGTTAGGTAGTGTCCCATGGTATAGATTTTCCACTGCTCGTTCAATCTTTCACCATTTGCAAGTTCTCTGACTTGTTTTTATTCTTATCTAATATGAATAATTTAGAAGATTTATATATGTTCTTACATAATCTTTTTGGTTTTATATATACTTATATTTTAAAATAATATAAGTTTGGAAATTTACTCAAACCTTGAGCAAATGCAAAGAATTTTGTCATACTATCTCTCAAAACTATTCTAGTCTTTCCGACAGTTGGCATCTTGCATTAGTATGTTTATCACAACCTGTGAAACAATATTGAACCATTATTAGCTATTTTTCTGGTTTATTTTTAAATTTAGCTTTGTGTTGCTTATTCCACATGTGCTGATAAATATACAATGATTCATATCCACTATTACATTACTTTACAAAATGAATGCTAACATTTCATCTGCTACAAGTTTGTTCATCTTTGTCTTCCTCTCAACAAATCCCTAGCAAGCCTTGATCTTTTTGTTGCCTCTATAGGCAACAATTGACATCCTAATGCATGCAACCTTTGAGACTAGCTTCTTTCATTTGATTACATTCATTAAGGTTTCCTTCACGTCTGTTGATGGCTCAATAGGCCGTTTTGTTTTCACTGAACAATGCTTACACTACCTGTACAACACCATTTATTTATCCATCGAAGGGCACACTAGTTACATCTCATTTTGGATACTTTTCAATAAAGATGCTATAAATATTCATGTGTAGATTTTTGTGAATTCATTTTCTTATAAGATTTTTTATTTTGATCTCAGAGGCTGACTTACAGAGAGTGAGAGAGAGATCTTCCATTGGCTGTTTCACTCCCCAAATGGTGGAAACAGCCAGAGCTAAGCAGCTCTGAAGCCAGGAGTAGGACCTTCGTCTAGGTCTCCCATGTTGATATAGGGACCCAAGGACTTAAACCATGTTCTGTTGCTTTTGTAGGCCACAAGGAATGTGAGCTGGCTGGAACAGAAGTGGAGCAGCTGGGATTCCAACTGATGACATATAAGGTACCTGAGCTGCCATTGTAGCGTTAGTTTATTAAGCCATCTTGTTGGCCCTGAAGGAATGTTTTCAATTCATTTGAATAAATACCAAGAGATACAATTTCTTTATATTCTCTTTTTATGGTTGATTTTGTATTATGACTTTTCATTTAAGGGGATGTAGAGTAGCTGTGAAATGAAGACTAGCATCCAGATGTGAGGATGCAATGTAGTATGCATTTCTACTTCCGGACAAAGATGGACTTACAATGAAACTGTTCACTATATCATGATACTAGGATACTGGACTCTCTGCCATTGTCCATGCCCGCAATGATGGACATATGACTGTATATGAAGAACTATATTTTAGTAATGATATAGAGGAACTAGGTGGGTGGAGGGAATTGGGGAGGGGATAAGGGAAATGCCAGGAGCCTATGGAATTGTATCATAAAATAATAATAATAAAACAGGGCCCGGCACGGTGGCGCAAGTGGTTAAGTCCTTGCCTTGCACGCACCCGGGATCACATTTGGGCGCCGGTTCTAATCCCAGCAGCCCTGCTTCCCTTCCAGCTCCCTGCCTGTGGCCCGGGAAAGCAGTCGAGGACGGCCCAAAGCTTTGGGACCCTGCACCCACATGGGAGACCCGGAAGAGGCTCCTGGCTTTGGACCGGCATAGCATCGGCCATTGTGCTCACTTGGGGAGTGAATCATCGGATGGAAGATCTTCCTCTCTGTCTCTCCTCTCTGTATATCTGCCTTTCCAATAAAAAAATAATAAAAATAAATCTTTAAAAAAATAATAATAATAAAATGTAAAAAAAAATAAAAGCAGGTTGTAGTAAAGCAAAAAAAGTATCTGTAGCTCTATTAAAACATTTGCTCCCTGTGCTCACTCCTCTTAGTGTTCATTGTTCCCTTATCACTAGATTATTACTCAGAGAACCTGCCTGAGCCCGCCTTGCAGGGTAGGTCTACTGGAGACAAGTTCTCTATTTTTCCTTCATCAGAGAATGTCTTGGTTTCATCCTTCTGAAGGCTATCTTCACTGGATGTAGGATTGTAGACAAACAGCTCTTTCCTTTCAGCTCATATATGAAATGCCCCACTTCCTTCTGGTCTTTCTGGTTCTGAGGAGAAATCCTCTATGATTCCAATTGGTTTCCTGTATGGAGGAGGCTTCATTTCTTTCCAACTAGCTTCAAAAGTTTTTCATCTTCATTTTTCATAAGTGTTAGTACAGTGTGTCTTGGTATGGTTTTGTTTGGGTTTATTGTCTTTGGAATTTACTTCAAAGGATCTGCAGGTTTATTTCTTTGGGAAAATTGGGGAAGTATTTAACCACTGTTTTCTGTACTTTGTTTCTGTGCTTCACTTTCCATTGCTTCTTCTGGGACAATATGATGTGAGTATTAACTTATTTGTGGTAGCTTCACAGATTCTTTGTAGATTCAGTTTATTTTATGTCTTTAGGATGGGACAGTTTAATATTTCTGGTTTGCAGTCCATTGATCATATTCTCTGTCCTCTCCACTTTTTGTCTGGGCGTTTCTACTCAGCTTTATTAGCGCTTCTAAAATTCCTGTTTGGTTTATATTTGTCTTCTTTACTGAGACTTTCTGTTTGTTTTCAAGACAACTTTATTTGTCTGTAATTTTGTAATGGATCCATAAAACCTTCCAATAATGAGTATTTTATAATCTTATGTAATACTATCACCACTGCTATGTCAATACTAGCATGTCTTAACTTTGTTTTCCCATTCTATTTAAGATTATCCCAATTCATAATATCATTAAGTTTTTTGTAGAATTGTGATTTATTAGTATTGGGGATACTACGTTGTAACACTCTGGATCTTGTTGAAGAATTCCATTTTAACTTTTTTGTGTGCTTACACTGTCTTATTGCTTCTGATGGTAGAGAGAAACCCTCAATCTCCACAAAGCTTTTACTAACATTTAACATGAGGAGTTCATTATTTCTCCTAGCTAAGTGTGGCAATTCTAGGTCCCCTTCAGTTCTCACTTTACAGGAATGCCACATGCTTGCTCCTGACATGGACCTCTATCCAATGGTGACAAGAGAGAATATTGCAGCCTCATTTCTGCTTGCTGGATCTGTGTGAATAGCCTTTCTGGTTTCTAACAAAATGCTGCCAAGAGTGGGGCATAGGTGTTCTTGCTCTTACCCACGTGTTCTTGATTCCTTTGGTTTTTATCACGGATAGGTCTTTAGAATCACCTTCAGCAGAGAATGCCCTGCCTCCCTTCTTGGCCTACTCCGAAGCTTCCCAGAGCAGTGTGAGGAACCTGTAGGAGAAGCCAAGCTCTCCAAACAGCATTTGGAGTGATAAATGCGGGGAAGGTCTTGGTTTTGTTATGGATTTTGCTGCATTAGATACTTTGTAAATGATTTCCTTCTTGCTAAACTTTCTATTTCTTGGTCCTTTGGCTACAGAGGGATATTTTTGGGATTATATATATGAATATATACGTGTTTGTGTGTAAAATATCTTTTTATGATTGTATGATTCTATGTTGCTTGTCTTTGCATCTTCAACCTGGAATATACAATAACATACACACACTATGTCAAAAAAAAAAAAAAGAAAAGAAAGAAAAGAAAAAACCCACAAGATTTTATAACTGACTCATTGTTTGGTTCTGAGACCCATAGTTAGGCTTCCTGCTCCACACCTCTTGGAGTGTTCAAACTCTTTTTAAAAATAAGATATTGATGGCTTTTGTTATTGATAAGAGGAAAAGTAAAACCTTTATCTACTCCATATTTCTGGAGCAAAATTCTCCATTTGCTTAATTAACTATCAGCCTGTTGTCCTTCTTCCTGTGTGTTTTAAGGCTAACCATTTGCTGTTTTTGAAAAGCTACATTATAATATTCTCTAGATTACTCAAGAATATCCTACCGGGCTGTTCAATTTAGTGCTTCACAGGTAAACACTGTATGCATCCACCAAATTATTTTTTAAAAAGTTTTTTTTTGGGGGGGGGAAGAACACATCCTTCCTCACTTGCATTTAATACTTTTGTAAATTTAATGAGTTTTTATAGGATTGTAATGTAAAGTCATGTATTGTAATATTAGCTACTATTTCTTACATTAAACAGTGACCAAAGTATAAAAGAAGATGAAACATATTCTTAGCAAAGATACGAATGCAAATATACTAATATAAATTTTATAGTCATACATAAAATTTCCCAATCTTACATCCCATTAGATAATTCCAGAGAAGGGAATTGAGCAAAGCCAAATACAGAAGGTAAGATGACTGAAGAATACAAACACGTAAAACAGATCATATGGAGGTGTGGGTTTTATTGTGGCAGTTGTGATGGAACTCTGGCTTTCCTACTTGTGATCGGAGGTAAATCAGGACACTGAGCCTGTCTGTGCGGTTTCCTTTATAAAACTGGAGGTATAACAGTTTCCTTGAAATATTGCTGATTGAATTCCAAATGATGCACAAACATTGTAAGGGTTAGTAGCCTTTCTTGCAATAATACTGCCGTAATCTTCCAATTTAGCATTTGATCATCTCTTTTCACAGTCTCAGGTAAACAATGATGTTTTTACTCTTTTATCAGCAGTTGACACTTCTCTGAGAAATAGATTTAAGGAATAAACATAATGAACTTCAAATAATCTTTCAAACTGAAAAATGTTACTCTGGGTTACAGTAATCATGAGACATAACCTTTGTTATTTTACCAAGTTCAAAAATTCTTGTCATCTTTATCATTGTTATATTTTCTCCCTGGACCACCTTAGCAATAGATAAAAATGACAAATATTAGGATCAATATTTTTGTGCAATAGTCAAAATGAATTATTCAAAGGTTATAAAGATCTTATGCATTTCCTATATTTAAATGTGTGTGATTATCTCTTAATTATGATATGAATACCTTTTGCAATTTTGAAAGTATAATCTTAAAACCTATACTTAATGTCTATTGGATAACTTCAAAGAAAGCCTCAACATAATATTTTTGTATTGTTTTATCTGCCTCATCTTAGAACAACATGAACCCCAAAACAAAAAATTATTTTAATAAAGGGTATAGTAACAATTTGCCTAATTTTTCTTATACAGTAACTCCAGTTATAATAGTTTTCATATGTAAAAGCATTATTATTTCCTGTTAATGCTTCAACTTAAATTAATATAAACCCTTTGTGTATAAAAAGCATATTATTAGTTATGTTTTTTTTTAACCTTGGAATAGTTCCTTTTAGTCATTATCAGAAAATGAAGGACTTTGGCTGATATTTTCTTCTTTTTTTTTTTTTTTTTTAATGATTTATTTATTTTTGTTGGAAAGTCAGATGTACAGAGAGGAGGAGAGACAGAGAGGAAGATCTTCCGTCCCATGATTCACTCCCCAAGTGACCACAATGGCCGGTGCTGTACCAATCCAAAGCCAGGAGCTAGGAATTTCTTTCTGGGTCTCCCATACGGGTGCAGAGTCCCAAAGCTTTGGGCCGTCCTCGACTGCTTTCCCCGGCCACAGGCAGAAAGCTGGCCGGGAAGTGGAGCTGCTGGGATTAGAACCGGCGCCCAAATGTGATCCCGGGTGCGTTCAAGGCGAGGACCTTAACCATTACGCTATCGTGCCTGGCCCGATATTTTCAAGGCACATTCGCTTAGTATAATTTTTCAAACAATTTTGTAACTGTAAATTACAACTTCTTATGAAAAATGAAGACTCATTTTGATATTAACCACCAGACACACATTCTAAATCAACAGAAACAATATAAATCTTTGAACGTATTTACTTAAAACAATTTCTCGCTTTAGAATACTTTCTAAGCATTCAAAGATGCTAATGACATAGCTCCTTAAAAACAGGTAGATTGCACATATCTGAAGAATAAAATAATGTGTTATGAAGACAGATATTTCAGAATTAATATTGAACAGATTGAGAAAAGTGTAAATGGAGGTGCAAAGTAATTAAGTCATATCTCTGGCACATTCTGTTCCTGTGGGGCATTACTTACTGTCTGAATTATCAGCACATAACACATTTAGAGTAATAGCAGTACATCATTTATGATGAAATCCACACTGTGACGGATCATGCCCCAAAATACCACAAACTAAAATGATTTTTTAAAAGAAACATTTAGTTCGTGTAACAAAGAGATTTTTGTTTAACAGAATTGCTGCAACCAAGCAATGTTTTTCTATCTCTCTTACTCTCGCGCTCTCTCTTTTTTACTATTATGGTGTCTTACTTTGGTGATTATCTAAAGTACTTTATAGTGTACTGCTTTGTTAAACATTTTTAATTAATTGTCTAAAGACCATGCTGGAATAAATGTATTAATAACCCAAGTCACAAGAAATTAATATTGGCGGTACCTCTGAAATACTTACTAAACCTTAACAAGGGCCCCTTCACAATTTGCTAAAAATTAATTATGTCTTGCCAAAGGAATACAAAAAAGTCAACTAGAACACTAATTGAAATAATTTTAACCTTTTTGTATAAACATACATGTAATTAAATAAGGGGAATATCTTAGGAATTTATTTACTAGATTAATTATTTTAAATTATTTTTATGCAGACTAACAAAAGGAATCACTGCTGATTGTTAAGCACTAAATATAGCTTTGTGAGTGCCCAGAAACATTTTCTTAATATATATTTCATTGGCCTTTATTTAGACATTGATAAATTCTGTTAACTGCTGTTATTTAAAATTTGAATTAGCTGACATTTATTTTCAGACATCTAGGATATCTACCTTTTTTTAGGCAATAATATCTTGCAAAACCCTAAAATTATTATAAAATATTGTCTACTTCCTTATTGCCAACCGGAACCTATATATCTACATCATATGGTTGATTTTCTCTTGTAAAATTTGCACAAATTTATTTTTATTTGTTTGGCAGACAGATAGGCAGAAATTTTCAGTTGAGTGGCGTGGTCTCTGACTAGAATTGTCTGACCTGAGCCAGGCTTAGCAGGTGCCTGAACTCCATCTGGGTGTTCAGCTCCAGTGTCAAAGTTCCAAGTACTTCATCAGTAGCTACTGTCTCCCACGATGCATATGATCAGGCAGTTAGAAAGGAAATGGAGCCAGAAATTGAACCTGACACAGGATACGTGTATTGTAACAATTGTTTCAAAATATCCACATGATCACTGCTTTCTGAATGGTAGGTATTCCATCCTTTGTCCTAAGCACATTGCACAACCAAGTTCATTAATGTACTGCATGCATTTGTTTGAACTTGAAGTCTAAATGAAACTTAAACATATCTTGTTTAGATATCCTTTATAAACTATTAGTACAATTGTTGATTGACTATATCAATAGGCCTATGAGAAAAATATTTTGAATGATGGTGTCCAAATGCTTCACTGAAATTTCTGCAACTATCCTATTTGGATTTATTTCTATAAGAGATTCACTAAGCTATGAAGTTTAAAAGATTAAAAAATGTGCTTAAGTTTTTGGTATCTTCTATAGGATTATGCTACTATATCTTATTTAATATGCATAACAAAAATAATATATATTCAAAATGTACAGACATGTAGACTCAGAACAAGCAAGGTACCTAGGGTCACATTGTTAGTAAGTATAGATTGGATCTTCGAACTCATTTAGTCATAATCTAGATGCAGGGCCTTATATCAAAGATCAATTCCTCCTATAATGCTGGATGCAAAGTAACATAATTAGCCTAAATGTAAGGGCGGTCCTGAGTCTTGAAGGCTAATAGACAGATAACTATTAAACAGAAGTAGAATAATGGTCCAACAATGACTCCTATAGATCATATTTCAAATTTTGTCTGTTTAGATTCTTCCTTTTTTTTTTTTTAAACAACATTTGTCAGTACTAAATCGCAGAGTAGCATTTAAGGTAAGCCAGTCAATAGAAAGGCTCGGGGCTAGAAGTTCTTCACAAATTGTTAAGAAGAGAAATTTTATAAACAGTAGATGAACAAAGAGTAGATCAGCTAAGGTTTTTGTATTTATATTTGCCAATTTATTCACTGCCAGAAGGTTATCATGATACCTTGTAAACCTGCTATTAACTGATGCTCACAGGTGCAGCTTTTCCTTTTTCAAAGGAATGTCTGTATACATTATGTACTTTAAGCTTCGGAAGGTCATCTGTGACATTTTCTCATAACTTTCACACTCAATGTTTATTACGTTTTCTTATTTTTTTCTATATTCTGGTGCAGGGAGATATTTTGAAACAAAATCACATTTCAAATAAAACTATTTTTGATTGTATATGTGTGTATTTCTATCTAGCCATATAAAGAATGTGAACATGGCTATATGAATTAAATATAAGAAAAAATACAGTTACAGAAAACATACATTCAGCATAAAATATGTATAATAGCAGATGAATGAATCCTGCTTCTGGTATTAAGGTTAAGCTGCAGAAAAGAGAATTCCATTCTAGTTAAGAAAGGGAAAAGCATTGAAGGATCTTCACCAACAGGATATTATTGTATCCACTGAAAGGTTCAGGCAATTAGTGGAAGAACTAAGAGTTGGCAAAAGCATGCTTGTATGGTACTGATGGAAAATGCTAAAATCAGAATTCTCCATGATCAGGAATTCCTATGGACACTAGGAACACTACAATGATTTTAAAAACAAATGTTGGAATTCCTGCTCTTATTCTGTGGCTTTTCCCATGTGCCCTTTTCCTTGTCACCAGCAAAATTGTTGTCTGTACTATGTCTTACTCTTAGGGAGCCAGCTACTGAGCTGTGTTATTGCCTAAAAACTCAGCTACCTTCTTGAACTCATCTGCCATGTAGCCTTCATCTTTCCAAAGCCTTCCAATGTTTTGAAAGAGCAGATGATCAGTAAAATTGCAGCCACATATGTAAGCCAGCCACCAAATAAGCTTGGAAAATGAGGTTTTTATCTTTCCAGTTTCTATGTGACAGGAAGAAAAATACAAAGAAAATGGAATGGATGTCAAATGGGTCAACTGGAACATGCATTCCGTTATTAAATAGTAAGCTGTATAGAATCATTTGATTATTATTTGATTATCATTTGGTGGCGATGTCTTTCAAATCTATAGTTTAATGTATTTTTTAAGCTTTTTGCCTTTGCATCTGAGCACATTCAACAGCAAAGAAATATAATGTCATATGACAGGTGACTTACATAATGGATAACCACTACAACTTAGAAAAAGGAGTGCAATGCCAGGGCAGTTTCAGTGTTGGTAAAGCAGTTCAAAAAGCATCGTAAGAGCACTGATCTTACCCTTCCTTATGCTCCACCATCTCAAAGGTTCAGTTTTGAGTTTCAAGCTTTCCCCTAACAACCTGAAGATCAAAGATGCATGTTGACATAGGACTTGTTGCAAAGACAGGAAGTTGAGAGCATCTCTTTTAGGTGGTTCTTTGGACATAGGGGAAGATCTTCCTGTGGTGCCTATGGCAGCTTCCCTTTCCTAGAACTGAGTGAAGCGGCAGGGTACTGCGGTAGAAATGACATTGCAAAGTTCTCTACTTTGTGGGAGAGAAAGACTTTGCCAGGTTGCGGATTCAGTGAGAGGATTTTAAAATCCACAAAGTGGTTCAGAATTATGTATCTTCTTTCTACACACTGCTGTTTTTGTCAATGAAACCATTTTCTATTCAGTTTTCCAGGCCTCTATTCCTCTGCATTACTGCCCACAATCTAATAGCTCACCAAGCCTTGTCTTTTAATTTGTAGTTCAGTCCAAACCCATTCTGCTTTTAATATTTACGATGAGAGTGGGTCTGGGTGTCTTCACTGTGTTTACATAAAAGCGTCCTGCTTAGTCCTCAAAATAGAGATCCCACATTTGTGAGTGCTGGTGTGATTTTATGAAGTACAGATCGCCAATTTTAAAATATTACTTGTTTCTCAGTTTCTACGATGACATATATAACACCGACTTACCATTCAATCTTTTTTTCTGGATACAACTACCTATATGCCTTCCTGTCATGTCATTTTGCCAAATGCAATTGATATCCAGTCATATTTTTGCCCATGCAAGTCTCAGCTCACTATTCCTCTAGAACTGATTTCTCCACCTATAAATACAATGCAGGCAGATAGGAACATCCCTCTGCATCCTAGGTACACAGCAGCAATGTAACGCAGTATAATGAATCACATCTTCTGATGCATGTACATGTCCTCAGCATCCCAAGTCATCTTTTTGAGAGCAAGATGGTATTTTTCAGTTCACATAGATGTATGAATTAATTCAGCTTATCAGCTTATGAGAGTATTTAGACCATACATAGAAGAAGGGCAGTTTAGGTGAAAATGAGCAGACTGTATGAGTGGTGAGAGCGCAGTCGAGGTGTAACAAAGCAACTGTAGTTAGCAGATAGAGAACTAGAAAAGAAAGTACTGCTTATAGGAGAGTTTTGCTTATAGTCCATGTAGAATATTTTGGTGAAAGTAACTAGCATATGAATTTGAAGAAATTATCCAACATACAAAGATGAGAATGTGAATAACACTCCAAAACAGTATGCTGTGTGCTCACATGAAGCTAAAGAATGGTGAAATCTGGTAAAGAAATGTACAATATTTTTGTAGAAGAGGATATTTAGCCATAGATTGAGCAATACCTCTTGTATCCTACAGGTTTTTCCAGAAGGAAACAAATTGTTTTTAAATAAATTAACTGTAATACTATTTTCTGGAGGTGCTGGCACAGTAGCTTAAAACACGGCCTGCAATGCCAGCATTCCATATCCAAGTGCCTATTAGAAACCCCACTTTTCCACTTCCAACCCAACTTTAGCGAATATCTTCTAAGTGATTAGGCCCCTGCCATCCACACAGGGACCTGGATGGAGTTTCTGGCTCCTGGTTTCAGTCTGGCCAAATCCTGATTGTTTCAGCTATTTAAATATTGAACTAGTTAATGAAAGATTGCCCTTTCATTTTCTCTGTGTGTGTCCTTCTACATTTCAAGTAAACAAATATTTTCAAAAAATAATAACAAATAGCAATACATCTGACATCCAATAAGAAAAAAGGTGTACTTTTTACCATCAGTATCAGATGGCAAAAAAGTAATACTGCTATGCATAATGAAGAGAAAATCAGCAATTGGATGCCCACAAGTGCTACTTAACAAAAATGAATGAATGAGTGAATGAACAGCACCAGAAATGTTAGTTTTACAGGTAATATAATTTTTTTCTTTTTATTTTATCTTTTAAAAACATTATTAACTGTTTAAAAATTTTATAGCACTGTTGTTTGCAGTTTATGATGTAAGTAAAACATATGAAAATTTTAAAAAGCAGATTTTGTAATAAAAGAAAACATATATTTGTTTTTTTTGTAATATAGATGAAATAACAGACATTTCCTGCTATATCATCAATGGTAAGTTAGTGATGTTTATACAGCAGGAGCAGAATGTATACTAGTGCCTAAGGGTCTGATATCTGGGGATGAGCTGTGTGACACAGTGGGTTTAAGCTGCCCATAGGAATGACCCATATTCCATATCTGAGTACAGGTTTGGACCCTAATGATTTTGATTGCAGTCCAGCTTCCTGTTGATAACTCCTGACGGTTTGCAGATAAGGGCCCATGCACTTGGGGCACTGCCTGCAGCACGGGAGATTCAAATGAAGCTCCAGGGCTTGGGCTTTGTCCAACTTTGGCCTTGGCTGTTGCAGACATATGGTGGATGAACCAGTCTTAGAAAGTCTGTCTCTCTATATGTTCTTCTGCCTTTTAACTGCACAAAAATAAGAAACAAAATTTTAAAAATTGATGTTTCATATTGAAGTACCATACTCAGCTTTGGCTTCTGATTCCAGCCTCTTACTAATACAGATGCTGGGTGGAAAGGATGATGGCTTAGATAATTAAGGTCAGGAATCCACATGGAAAGACAGGTTAACTTTCACATCCACCTTCTTCTGGGCCATATCCCAACCTGCAGGTGTCTGGGGAGCAAATCAGAAAACAGGAAATTCTGTCTGTCTCTCACACTGTCTCTTCCTCCTGCTCTTTCCTCCCCTGCCAGCTCCTTTACTCTAAATTACATTGAATTATATCTATATATGTATATATATATATGAAATATAACAAACTATATGATGCATAAATATATGACATAAAATATAATAAAATATATGATACACATGAACACCTATGTTATATATAAATTAACATATATATATCAAGTAAAATAAAATGTAATCATGAAGTTCAGTTATTCTATAAGGTTGCAGAAAAAAAGAGAAAAAGGGTTAAATACACATCAATGCTTAGATTATGCATTTAAACCCAACTGTGCCAATAATCACATTAAATGTAAATGGTCTATACCTTATGACTAGAACTCAAAGAAATATAAAAGACAAATACTTATATACAACTATAACCAGGGAGGTAAAATAACTGCACATGTAAAAAACAGGCTAAACATAAACTGTAAAAAAGACACTAATATTAACTAAGGTGACTGTATCAGTAGGAAAAAAAACAGATTTCAAAGAAAAAGATATCATTAGGTTCAAATTAAACTGTTTCTGATAAAGTGATGAAATGCACCAAACACCTGAGTGGTAGGATAGCTGTGCTTTGTCTAAGCACTCGCTGAATATTTAACCAACCTTTGATGTGAGCCAAGTCAGGAGATTACCACCAGAATATGAAAGTCATAACAGAGCAGCAGTGTAAAAGCACTCACAAGGCACTTATCAAGACCCACTAAATTCTGAGTCCTACATCAGATTTTAGCATATTGAAAAGTTTTATGTTATAGAAATTATGATTTATGATTTCTGGTAGAATAAATTAGAAACAAATAGAAGGGAAAAGGTGATAGGGTTCAAATATCTGCAACTAAATAACATACCCTGAATGAGAGACGAACTCAGAAATAAAAGCACAAATATAAGTGTTACCACGCAATACATTAAGTCACTGCTGGGCCCTTGCATCCCATGTCTGAGTGCTCAGGGTTAACTTCTGTCCAGACTTCAAGTCCAGCAGATAATACCTCTGTGTCTTGGGTACCTTCCGCTCATGTTGGACACCTGAACGGAATTTCTGGCTCCTGGCTTCAGACTACTCTTATACACGGCTACTTTAGGCATTTGTGAAGTTAAATAGTAGATGCAAAATCTCTTTTTCTTTCTCTCTCCATATTGTAATGCCTTTCAAATAAATAAATAACTGAACTCTAAGTTGATAGGAAAAGAATATATATGGAAAGAAATGAAAATAAGGATGAAATCATTCTAAATTTTGAATTATCCAAAACGAACATTTTAAAGCACATACACACACATATATGAAGCTAACAACATACTTTGATTAGTTATCAAGATAAAAACTAGCTAAAACTTAGCGCACTTAATCCAATTATGTGGAAGGAAAGAAACAACAAAGATCAGAGTAAAAATCAATGCAATAGGTAGAAAAAGCAATATTTTGCTTATCCATTGATAAACAATAAGGTGATGAAAAAATATAAATATTTTACGATAGATCACCTTAGTATCTTAATCACTACACAATGTGCAGATATATGAAAACAACATTTTAATCCATAAAGTAAGCAATTTTCAGTTGTTTTTACATGATAAATGTTGAACATCCAGATGAAGAAAAATGCAGCATAATGCTTATCAATATCAAGAGTAAGAGAAGTGATACACTATTGATTCGGTAGATATTAAATGGAAATTGAAGAAATAGGAATGATTGATGGCTAATTAATTTTATAACATGACCAAAACAAGCAAATTTTTGAGACACACCAGTAACCAGAAAACAAATATTTTAAATTAAAACAATGAGACTTATAGTTATACATCTCAAAATCATAAAAATTCTATAACATTGCCACTTCATTAATTCATTCTCTTAAATATTTAATTAGAAATAATGCAAAAGAGGACTCCCATGTAGTGGAAAAGCAAGCTAACCCTCTATCTGCAGTACCAGCATCCACTTATCCATGCCAGTTTGTCTCCTGGCAGTGCCAACTCTTATCCAGCTCCCTGCTTATAACCTGGAAAAAACAATTCAGGATGGCCGGAGTTGTTGGGCCTTTGTACCCACATGGGAGATTTGAAAGAAGCTTCTGGTTCTCAGTTTCAGATCAGCTCAACTCCAGCTGTTACAACCATTTGGGGAGTAAATCAATAGATGGAAGATCTCTCTCGGTCTTTCCTTCTCTCTGTAAATCAGCCTTTCAAATAAAAATGAACAAATCTCTAAAAGAAAAAGCTTGGGATACGCAAAGTCTTTCTGAAGATAGAAGAGCTGGGAACATTGCTAAACTCATTTCATTACACAAACATTATACTTACTACAAAAAGACAACTACTTCCTAATATGTGTTGTGAGCAAAAACCATAATGTTGACAGTTGAAACCCAGCAAATACAAGAGATGGTTCACAGTGTTCAAATGGAAATCATTCCATAACTTGTAGGGTAGTTGTGCTTTTTTAAATTTTCTTTTTAACAGCCAGGTCAAAATCAAATGTCAGATCCATGTTGTTCTCCCATGTGGGAGACAGGTGCCTGAGAAGGCTGGACTACAATGACAAACATGCAAAAACAAAAACAAAAAACGCTGCATTCAGTATGATAAGAGGTTATTTACTATTGTATAAAACTTGAAATCATTGAAATAATTAGGTGACTGATTTCACAAATCAAAAATGGAGTGCATAAAATTACCAGAGCCAAAAAAGTGAAATGTAGTTAAATGTGTAAAAGTTTTAATTCATTTAGAATAAAAAATTTTACATTATTATTTTAAAGTGGCAAAAATGCAGTAGTGTCTGAAACAAGTGAGGTTTGAAAACAGTATGAAGTATTTTTCCAGTATCCCCTGGAAAAATAAGAAGAAAAGATACTTAAATATTGATTCTAACAAATAGCAAATTACACAAGCAAATGAACCACCTCTGTATGAACCAATGGGGAATAACAGAATATACAGAAGAGTACTGCAAAAAAGTCTGTGGGAAATGAAATTCATTGACAAATTTATTTTGCTTGTGAAAGTATCAAAATCTTTTTTTTTTTTTTTAGAATCTACAACTCTCATGAACTTTTGGCAGACCCCTTGTGTTTACAAAATCTAATATTTGTAGGAGGTGTAAGAAAGCAGTAATATGGGCAGTGTTGAGGGAATATTCAAAGGATGAAATAGGATGCTTAGACAGGAAGAAGCTGGGAAGAAAGAGGCACAAGGCTGGATTTCTCAGTGTCCCTGCCTGACAAAGCTAGCACACAGCCAGGCTGTGGGAGGAAGGCACCAAAGGGGTCCTGCTAGCGCGCCTGCTCCTCCCACCCCAGGAGGGGAACTAGAGCTAGCCAGTGCACTAGAAGTGTATTGACACACCCCAGCATGCTCCGCGCAGAGAGAAGCGCCAGGCTGGAAGGACAAGGATATTCCATGTCTGCTTATTAATATGATGTATCTTAGCTAAAACGGTAAAAAGAAAATGTTTCAGTCGTCTTAAATTATGAATATTCACTTTTCCACAGATCTGGAATCTGGACACTCATTCAGTTGTGAAAAAAACCTAACTTTGCTCTTGGCATTTTCATTTTTGTCCTTGCTTTGGACCCACAATAGTAGTCCAGCACAAAGGAGGGAGAAAACAGGTGGGTTAGACTGTAATTAGCTTCAGTCTCGTGTAACTGTATTCAAGTATGTATTCCCGGAGGTTTAGCCACACGCTGAGACTTTTCTTTCCTACCTTAACTATTACGGCTGTTCCAGACATAAAATGTTTACTGCCTGTGGGATGCGAGGTGTGGAATCTGGGAAACAAGTGCGAGTAAGACAGAAACAGTGTCCTTCAGCACTCACGGCCCTGTTGCAGGTGACTGGTGTGGATGCTTCCACTGGCCTGAGCCTGTCGTGTGAAGCCCGTGAATCTACCAGCTCTTTGAGGTCAACGGTTAACAGCCTTACTGATGTACCCGAGCCTTGCCTTGGGCTCTAGACATTATACTTTTTCCTTTGATTGCCCAGTCTGATCTTCCTGCCGAGTCAACCTCTCTGCCTCGCTGACGTTTCTAACCTACTTCTCAAACACCACATAGTGCAGGTCACAGGCATACATGGTTATTCTCCGATGACTTTCAAATGCAGCAGGGCAACTCTGTAATACCTTTCCTTAAAGTGTGTTCTCAAAAGTTGATGCAAAGTATCTGGATTTTATCTTTCACCTCTTTAATTTTTTTCTTTTTTTTTTTCTTTTCTGTCTTTCTGGCATATATGTTTCAGATCACCAACATAACAATTTGAAAATATTTTTTCTGCTTCCAGGTCATAACCATCCCTTCCTCGAACACCTTAACTCTCCTCTATGCCATAGCTGACTTTATGAGAAAGCCTTAAACCTTCAAATTAAATATACTATTCAGCAGCTAGCAGGATTTATAAAATTTATTTTCTAAAGCAATAATTTAATATCAATATGGCATAAACATATATGGAAGTCTACAATTATGTTATGATGAATATTGACCAAAAGATACTAACTTTTTTCAACCTTCCATCACTGCATTTTTTTTCCTTTCTTAAATTAAAAAAATGGGGTGGAAAATATGGCTAATTTTGTAAACACAAATCATATATGTATGTACAGACACATACATAATATATACATTCCTTATGCAGAGACAACATAAAAATATAATTGGCCATATACCTGAAAATTTGTGCAGAGGGCTTTTCAGTTATGAAACTGTTTCCTGGTGTTCTATAAGAGTGCATACACAAAATCTCTAAACTAGCTTAATTAATTAGTGAATTAACTCCTAATTATACATTTTGACATACAGTAACATTCATGACACTGGTCTCTTCTTGAACCTTGTGTTATAATGTGACTTTTCTGCTCAGATTATTAGCATAAGCATAATATTTTGCAAAATCAGAACTTGAATATGCTGGTTTATAATCTCCAGGCTGTCGGATTGTTTTTGCCAATGACACTGAACATAGAAGCTGTCTGTCATGTTAGACTTCGGAATGTAGATGTGGCAGGGATGCATATTTTGTGAGTCTTGTAACAGGAGTGTCTAGGAACTGAGTCCATGAGCAAGGTGCAGTCTTCTCAGGAAAGTAAACATTGAAACCTTTTGAAGCATTTTGACAGAAAAACAACTGTTTTTAGCTGAAAGAACATGAGTCTAGAGTGTATATATTGTAGTGCACATGTCAAAATTGAAAGAGGACAGTGGCTTTTGCCAGTAACCTGTGTAACCCAGCATCAAAGGTTCAGGGCATTTGACTACAGTCAGCATTAGAGTTCACCCTCCCAACGACTGTGAAGGAACAAGCTCTCTGACAAAGGCCAGTTCTATTGTGATATGATGTGTTGTTCTATTGTGTGTTGTAGAGTGGTGTTGTGTTGCAGTGTGTTGTGTTGTCATGTTGTGTTGTGGTATTGTGTTACGATATGATGTGTTGTGTGTCGTATTGTGTTGTTGTATTGTGTTGTGTTGTGATGCTGTTTTGTGTGTGTTGTATTGATGTGTTGTATGCTGTTGTGTTATATTGTTGTGTTGCTGTGTTGTGTTGTATTGTGTTATTGTGCTTTGTGTTATGTGTTGTGTTGCATAGTTGTGTTGTATTTTCTTATTGCATAGTTGTGAAGTTGTATTGTGATGTGTAGTTGTGTTGTGGTGTTGTGTAGTTGCATTGTGTTGTGCTGTGCTGTTGTGTTGTTGTTGTGCAGTTGTTTTGTTCTGTTGTGTAGTTTTGTTGTGTTGTGTTTTTACATTATGTTGTTTTGTCACATTATGTTGTGTTGTTGTGGTGTGTTGTGTTGTAGTGTTGTGTTGTGTTGTATGTTGTGCTGTGTAGTTGTGTGTTGTATTGTATGGTTGTGTAGTTGTGTTGTTCTGTATTGTTGTGTTGTTGTGTTGTGTTGTTTGTGTTGTCATGTTGTGTTGTTTGTGTGTGACACTGAAAGCACAAATGCTGAAAGATTCTGAGATTCTTTGTATTTTTCTACTAGAAGACAAAAAAGCACAAAGAGGAAGTAATGAATAATCTATGTGCAATTAGTATTTATTTTTTAAAGATTTATTTATTTTTATTGAAAAGTCAGATATATAGAGAAGAGGAGAGACAGAGAGGAAGATCTTCCATCTCATGGTTCACACCCCAATTGGCTGCAATGGGAGGAACTGAGCTGACCTTCCATGTAGGTGCAGGGTCCCAAGGCTTTGAGCCATCCTTGACTGCTTTCCCAGGCCTCAAGTTGGGACATGGAAGGGAAGTGGAGCAGCCAGGACATGAACCGTCACCCACATGGTGTCCTGCCAAGCGCAAGGCAAGGACTTTAGCTACTAGGCTGTAACACCAGACTGATATTTCTCATTTTTTTTAGCACAAGATCTGCCATCAAGACCTTTATTTGTTTTTGGAATACAAAATATGTAATTCTCACTTTTTGCATTAAATCGCATGTTTTTTGGCACAAAAAATGATACCTAATTATTCACAAAATTCTGGAACGTAGCATAATGGGAATGAATTTTCTTAAATTTGGATGAGACATTAAAGTTCATAAAATACAAGTTCAACTAGGGTGCAAAAACCCACATGCACATCAAACATGACCTTTAATGTTTCTAGACCTGAAAAAACTACCCGAAAGAACCCAACCTGTGAGTATTAACAAATGCTCATGGACTTGGGTCAAAGGATATTTCATCTATATTCACTAATTATGCTTAGAATTTTATGTGTGCAATATCCACTTTTTGAAAACTGAATATGAAAAAATTTTAAAATCAAAAATAGTAGTGTAATTATTTATCCGCTTTTTATATACTTTACATCATTTGCTCATATGTATTAATCTCTTAATTAACAAAGTCCAAAGTAAGCTGATACCTGTGGGAGAGTTGGATTGTTTTGGAAATTATACCATACACTAATTGAAACTCTCACTTAATAAAATCCATTACTATATATATTTTCCCCTATACTTATAACATGAATGTTCTGTGTCATTATGTTTTGAGAATTGTGTTTCAAGAATTTATAAGACTGGAGAAAATGTCAATTTTTTCCAGAATATTTTTCTTTGGAATGGTAAATTTGTAAATGGGTGAAAAGTGAAAGATAATGGAAGTCACATTTACATGGTGATCAAAACATTTAACATGTCAATATTATTTTTTAAATAAGTCACAGAATTAAGTTGTTTTATTTAAATCAGTGTATCACCTCTTGTGTTTTCTGATCAGAGTTCCTGTACTTATTTTTCTATTTGTCTATAAAATAACACAGAAATAAAAAATTTGAAACTAACATTATTAAAGTTGTAGTGAAAAACCTTTATTTTTTTGTGCCCTTAGATAAATGACTTGATCAGTGTTTGCTTGAATTTCGTATATATTCTCAGGATATATTCTTGGCCCAGAAATCTAGCTACATTCTAGCTTAACTCTACTACCTTTCCTCTGCTTTGCAAATTATATTAGTACTCATTTTTAAAAAATAAATGAAGGTAATAATACTGTTACCTTCTACAGAAGGGGATCACTGATGTTATTTGATATCTTGACATAAACCCACATATATTTACAAAACACAACTGAAACCTACTTTTTTCAAACTGACCTGTATCCTCTTCGTGGTTTTAAAAGATGTATATTTCTTGGAAATCACAAAATGACAGAGGGGGATAGACAAAGACGGGAGGGGGGCAAGAGTGATCGTCCATGTTTTGGTTCACTCTCCAAACAGCTACAACAGTTTGCACCAGACCCAGCTGCAGCCAGAAACCAGAATCCAACTGCATCGGTGACGAGGGTGGCAGGGATCCAGGGACTTGAGCTCCGTCCCAAGCTCATGAACAGGATGCAAACTGGAAGCACGGAGCAGCACGAGTGTAATGAAGCACGTTGCCCGGGAATACAACATCTCAACCAGTGTCTCAACCGACAGCCCCATAGTGCTTCATCATTACGTAGAAAAGTGTTTCATGCCTTTACAATAGGAAATAAAACTAACCAGTAGATTAATCATATGTTGACGAAAATTCAGAAGTCAGTCTCTACTAGTAAACATTATTTAATGTTTTCAGTGAGTAGTTCATTCATTCCCCTTAAGCCGCACCAAAATTAGTGAAAACTAAAGGATGGGAATGAAATCTATTGGACCTTCTTGAATCAAAATAGAATGTTGAATAGGAAATGAAATGGCCAAGCAGGATGATGGAGATATGTAAAATTATCTGAAAATTTTACCAATATTAAAACATCTACTGGTTAAAGGAATGCCACAGTGCATGTAAACATTTTTGATCTGAACAGTAAGTTCCGTTAGTGCATTGCATGTGTTTGCCTGTTTTGATGGTTGGTATCCATTCTGTGTAGGATTAAAATTTTTTCTTCTGGTTCATACATTCTTAGTAAAAGTCTCAACGTAGAGATCCAACACTTATTTACTTACGATCTTTGGAAAGATACCAAATTGACTAAACATCTTTATAACTACCCCACTATCTTTACCAATTAGATTTTGCTGCATTAACAAACTGCTTCAAGATTGATTTCTTTAAAAAAAAATGTGTTTGTTGTTTTCTAAGATTATATGGGTTGACTGGAAAGTTTGGGGATCTCAACTGAATATGACTACACAACCGCTATCAGTTACGGGGTAATGTAGAGCCTGTGGGTCAATAATTCTCTCCGTTCTCAAGCCTGGAAAGTTAAATAACAGGAGTGAGGGCCTGGTGCCATGGCATAGGCTAAAGTTTTTGCCTTGAATGCACTAGGATCCCATATGGGTGCCGGTTCTAATCCCGGCAGCTCCACTTCCCATCGAGGACGGCCCAAAGTCTTGGGACCCTGCATCCGCGTGGGAGACCTAGAAGAAGTTCCTGGCTCCTGGCTTTGGATTGTCGCAGCACCAGTAGTTGCGGTCACTTGGGGAGTGAATCATCAGATGGGAGATCTTCTTCTCTGTCTCTGCTCTGTATAGCTGACTTTCCAATAAAAATAAATAAATCATTAAAAAAAAAAAACCAGGAGTGAGATGACTACTGTTTTTGCCACGCTGTAAGCTGTCATTAATAAGAACCCCATAACCACACTAACAAGGGGCAAATCCCAACACTGAGGCATTTTTCAAAAGTCTGTGGTACTCGCCCAAAGTAAACATTACAGCTCTTCTTGCCATCTGTGAGGCAGCCATCCAACGGGAGAAATAAGGGGAAACATGATTAACTTACAGCAACCTATGGAAAGTTTTGCACATTTCTATAGTTTTGATTTCTCTGACAAACGTGTGAAGACAGTGATTCTTTGCAAATGACTGTGGTCGTATGACAGAGTTGGTGGGGATTTGGCTGCAACTCCAGAGAGAAAGCAAGTGAAACTAATACTGAAAAATGAAGCCAGCTTTACTGAGTATTGTCCAGGACTGGTGTACAAACCGATGTTTTCATTCAGAAATTGTTTCCATCTCCAATTTGTTCCCAGTGTAAACATTTATAAGCTATTAAGTGCCTGAGTGATTGGAAAAACAAACTGATCCAACAGGCTAGGAAATTAGTGCCAGCAAGCTGGGAAGTAGTAGCGGCTGACCAGATGAACTATCTAGACAGAACTAAACTGCGCTTCTTGGAAATCCTGAAAACACTTTGAAAATTAACCTCAGAATGAAATGCAGCATTAGTCCAGATGGCACATAGACAATTAGTAGCGTCATAAATATCTGCCTTTTTTCTTAGGAAAAATTTTTTTTTATTATTATCATTCTGTATTACTATTCATTGAATAGTAAAGCACCAGAAGGTAGTTCATGGACCACATGTGGGAATTCTCATTGAAATGATTTAGACTTAAAATAAAAAGGATTTTAAATTATTTATTTTTTATGCATTTTCTTTTTACATGTATAATGAAGATGCTAATTCTGAATCAATAGTTAAATCACAAGCAATATACAAGTTTGTCTTGTGACATTTAAAAACTCAGAAGTGCCAATTAGCTTCTTTTCTGCTGCAATTAGATCGATTGATTACTAAGATATTATCCATTAAAAAGCAATTTGTGTCAATAGAAAAAAGAACACCTAGGCATTACAGATTTTTCAGCCATTACTTTAGCAGAATAGTCAATTCTACACTACATTATTTGCCTATGTAACAAGCCATAATATCTATTTCCAAAATACAGTTGCATTTCCAGAATATTCTAATTTCAAATTGAGCAATAAAAAAGCATTTCAGTGTAATCAAGTGATATTCCATAGTTAGATGATAGTCTTACAGATAATTTTATATTGTGAAAACCGTATAATCCAAAACACAAGTAAATAAGCAAGAGGTTGGAATTTTTGTTTTCATTGTATACCACTAATGAAAAGTTGTAATGCAAAACTTCAGAGAATATATTTATCTGTGAATTTGAAAAAGCTCCTTCCAAACATATGTCCTGAACTATCATGAAAATCTACATTTTGTACGTTCTATTCAAGGAGTACTTCTTTTGAAGGAAACAGCTTTTTTTTTTTTAAAAAATAATGATACAGTAGATAGTCAAGATGGCAGAATTGGGCAAGGACACATTTAAACAGACAGAAAAACATAAGCCAGGGTAAAGCAGAGAGGACACATTCCAGCAGAGGGGCAATGGAGACTGACAAACACAGAAAAACAGGAGCAGAGACAACTGTGTGATGTTGCAGTGACAAGCCACCCCAGCCACAGTTAGCAAGTGATGATACGAACTCCACCAGTGGCAGTTGGGATCATCCAGCTGCAAATGGTATGATTTAATTCTTTTTAATGACTGAGTAATATTCCATAGTATAGATGTACCAATTTCTTTAACCACTCCTGTTTGGACGCATCTGGATTGTTTCCATGATTTTGTTATTGTAGATTGTGCTGCTGTAAATATATGATTACAGATCTCCTTCTCCTATGTGGTTTTCATTTCCTTTGGGTATATTCCTAGAAATGGGATCGGTTTCCTAAACTTTGAATTAAAAAGGAATTTAAAAAATAACATTGCAAAATGAATACAGTAGGGAGGCACGGGCTGTCAGAATGGTGTCTCAATGGCTAAATAATTACCTTGCAAGTGTCAGGATCTTATATGTTGGCCGGTTCCTGTCCCACTGCTCCACTTCATATCCAGCTCTGAGCTTATGGCCTGGGAAGGCAGTAGACGATGGCCTAAAGCCTTGGCACCCTGCTCCTGCATGGAAGAAGCTCCAGAAGTAGCTCGGGGCTGCTTGTTTCAGATTGGCTCATCTCCAGGCTTTGTTTTATCTCCCACATTGACATGTATTACATTAACATTTCTAGCAAAAACGAGTAACAAGTTCAATAACTAAACATTCACATTGACAATATCATTTTGATCCATTAGCCAATTTGGGGAAAAAAAAAGGTATATTGACCAAGGAGATTAAGGTTAAAAAGCACCTTTTCCTTGCTACATAATAAACTAAGACGAGCAGGTATGAGATGCAAAGCCAACTGCGGGGTTCTTTCACTTGACTGTGACATGGACTTCCCTTACATTTGCTTAGTGTAGTCATTTATACAATTATTTAAGATTTGGCCAGCAGACTGAAAATACATCTGACAATTATGTGGAATTCTCAACAATCTTAGCTTTCTAAAACAATTTGAATAAACAATCATCAGGCTTTAGAAGCATTTCTTGTAATTCAGTCAAGTGCTGAGGAGATTTTTATCTCAACAGGTAGGGCTAGTACCTAACTTCCAACGTTCCTATCATCAGGTAACACAATTTTGAGTGTTCAGAAACCCAGACACCTCTAAGGGACCATCAACATTTCAGAGCTATGTTTAATAAATGACATTTGATAAAAAGAATACAGAATTAGCTGATTTTATACTTTTGATTCCACTTAAACTCTTTCTTAGGCTTTATATATACAGAGTTGTCCAAAAGAAATTAAAGTTACACTAATTATTCTTTAAGCTCTATTCCAGATGTGTGCTTATTAAGACTTGCAGTTTATGCAGGGGTGAACCATGATCCTTTAGTATTACACTAATGTTACTTACTACTTGTAATAGCTAATAATAAAATGCATCAACCCAAATCTTGTGAAGGCAGCACATCCTTAGGAGTGTTTCAGATTGGCTCATCTCCAGGCTTTGTGGGCACTTGGGGAGTGAACCAGTGAATGGAAGATTTTTCTCTGTCTCTACTTCTTTCTGTAAATCTGAATTGACTTTCAAATGATAATAAATAAATCTTAAACACACACAGACGTACGAAGGTAAGAGGAGGAAGGGTGGAAACAAGGAAGTGGTTGAGATTATTGTGGGGAGAATCTTATGTTCTTAAAATTGTATGAATGAAATGCATGGACTTTGCTAATTTTATATAAATAAAAAGAACCAACAAACTGCTGCTTCTGGGTTCCCATGTACCACCCAGTCTGGCTGCACAGATGCATAACTCCACATAGATCTAGGAAAGATTTTATAGTGAGGCCAGGGTGCTTAATATGAAGTGAGTCGGTGCTAAGGCGGGGAGGTGCTCCAGCATGGGTTAAGTGTGCTGTCATGTGAATCAGCTAAATCACTTTGGCACAGAAAGAAGCAATGATTTTGAACAGACAGCTCAAATATCCACCCCACCCACTGAGTGTAGTCAGAGGTCGCCCACCATGTACATTTTGGGTGTCAGTGTGGATTCTTTCACCACCTACAAACAGCACCCAGAGCTGTCTTGGTACCCTCCAGCACACAACCACAAAGTGTCAATGCTAAATTTTATTGAACTACAGAAGCACAATTCCAACAAAGCTACCAATCAAAAAAAAAACTTCTCCAAAAGTTTATAGAAGCAAAATATTCATCAAATGTATCAAAAACATCAGTTTAGGGAGGCAGGTACTTTGATTGATACTCAGACTGCATCACATGAGATCTAGGTCTCTGCTAATGTTGATGGAAGCGCAGCAGGCGATAGTCAAAATCCTTTATCCTTTGCCACCCATGTACAGACTTAGATAAAGGTACTGATCCTTGGCTTTGACAAGGCGATTGCAACCTTTGGGGAGAAAACCAGGAGATGAAAGGCAACTCTATATGATCGTTTTTCTTTGTCTTTAACTGTGTTTTTCGGATAAATAGTTTTCTAAATATAGAAACACAAGCAACACAAACAAGGAAAGCAAAATCATATTCCCTAAAAGGAGCCTATGAATACATTACTATCAGACTGTGAAGAAAAGAGGATTTGGGCCCAGCGGTGTGGCCTAGCAGCTAAAGTCCTTGCCTTGAATGCCCCTGGGATCCCATATGGGCACCAGTTCTAATCCCAGCAGCTCCACTTCCCATCCAGCTACCTGCTTGTGGCCTGGGAAAGCAGTTCAGGACGGCCCAAAGCGTTGGGACCCTGCACCTGTGTGGGAGACCCGGAAGAAGTTCCTGGATCCTGGCTTCGGATTGGCATAGCACCGGCCGATGCGCTCACTTGGGGAGTGAATCATGGGATGGAAGATCTTCCTCTCTGGCTCTTCTCCTCTCTGTATATCTGACTTTCCAATAAATAAACAAATCTTAAATAAATAAATAAATAAATAAACTAATGTCCAGTTTGTGATCCTCAGTTATATCTTACTAATTTTGCTTATTACACCGTGGCATCATATAAAACTCTTCTAGAGCCAATCTTTCATGTGGCAAATTGAAAATGGCAAATCAAAATATTCCTCTCTTGTTCACTATACCTCTCAAAAAAATCTCCCCATGGACTAATTTCCAGAAAGTTGTCAAACAATGAATAATAAAATTTTTAATTTAGGTAACATCATACTCTTGTTATGCTAAAAGTAATTTTAGAAAACATGGCAGCTAAAACAAATCCAGATTTTCATATTACCAAATTTAGCAGCAAGAAAATTACATTCCCCTTTGGAAGTTTTCTCCAGAATGATATAATTTTGAAATCCTCTGGATTTCCAAAGGAACTATACCAAAGGAATATTCTGCAGATCTACATGTTTAAGAAGATGTAGGTGTGGTCTGAAATTTATATTATATAAATAATTGTAGCTCACAAGTAATTAATGATGTAAGCAGTAATTAGAATTCAGGAAATAAATGTAGAAGATATTTTGTGAGTACCTATATTAGAAATAGTATTCCTACTGTCTATCTTTTTTCAGTTTGCAAAAGACAATTGAATGATTTTGATGAAACACTACCACAATAAAAACACAGAGATGCTTCCTTGAACCTCATGCCAATATGCTGACATTAGGTGTAGGAAAACGAAAAGTTAAGAAACACAGACTTTGGAGTAATTGTAATAGCAAAACAGAAGGAAATTCAAAGAACTAGAAAAGAAGTTGTTGAATTTTTTATAACTTCTTGCTGCACACAACTGTCTCTAAAATCTCGTCTCAATTTGTTACCTAAAATGCATCAAAATTTTTCAGGTGTCTGTGAGTAATCAGTCCCAACAGCTCAGAAGAGGATTTCTGTCCTGGTGTTAATGAGTTGTTAGCGTCTCTGGAGAGAGTATGAAAGATAAGGAGAGATCTCTAAGTCATCCTTCCTTCCAGTAGCAAGTGCTTGCTATCAGTGTAACTATCTGATTCAACTCTGTAGGAATTTTTAATAGAACTGGGATTCCACTGAACACTACAACAAATCAATACCAAGCAAATAAAACAAAACAGAAATCCAACCATTGGTTATAAACAACAACAAAAAAAGTCAAACTTTTAGAGTACTAGTCTAATTAGTCTATATTGCTTTACTCTCTAACAAAATTTAGATAAACTGTTATAGTCTTAGCATCACATATGATTTCCATAAACCTTATAGAAAGGAATTGTGTATTCTTATTGATAATGTTTCCTTTTGATTGAATCTAATGAATTCAAAGCTAAAAATTCTCTTGTGAGTTTGAGTTGGTTAAATAAATAAATACAATATTAAACTGTATTTTATTTTAGATAAACACTTTTTAAGTTTCAAGAATAATTTTAAAATATAAGTGATGACAGTAGTGTTACACAGTGATGGGAAGTAATCTTTTGTCATCACGATTTTCCCCAGTATTTAACAGAGAACTCTGAAAAGGAACTTAATACTTTCAAGGGAAGTGTTAATCAGGTGCTTGTACCTCTGTATATAGCAGAGGAACTATTTCTGAGTGAGAGTTTGTACACTATGCCTTTATGTCCCACCCTAAAATACTTGATTGTGACTGCTATACTTTAGCAGTGCTAAGACACTGTGGAATAGAATTGGATCAATAGCACATTTCAGATAGAATAAAATGTGAGTATAGCAATCATTTACTGCCATTATTTTCTCATATCAGATTGCTGAAAGTACAGTAGTTATAGAATAAATTTATAACCAAGTATAATCTCTGATATCCTGGCATTTTTAATATTGACCACATTTTTACACAGTAGACGCAAAGCTCACTACACAAATAATCTAAATAGTCTCTCACTGTGCTCAAATATTTTCTTTTAATCTATTTTTTATTGAGCTAATGTGAAACGTAAAAGTGAATTTTGATAAAGAACAGCAAAAGCGCCTTCCAAATATCACTTTTACTGTTTCAGAATACATGGTACCTTCCTTTACCATGGTACCTTGACTATGGCGATTACTTGCGTGCTAGAGGAATAAACCGTAATTTCACATAAATAGGCCCTTCTTGTTAGTTGCAAAATAAGTAATTTCTGTAAGAGGAAGCTCCTTTTCAGGACTTTGTTACATTGAAAAAAAAAACATTTCTGAGGAGTTACTGAGGAAGTTATAGCCAAAATGATTGTCAGTTGAAACGGAATTAACCAATATGAAGCACCCAAAATATGATCAAAATAAGTTATTAAGAGATGGCTGACAATGATGTGATGAAGAGATTAATAATTAACCTTTTATGGAAGATGTGTATTTTAAGTGTGTTGTATGTTTCACAGGGGGTGCACTTGACATAAGATCTATACTAAATATTCAGTAAAGTATTTTATTGTTTTATACTGTTAAAATGTATGCCGAATATGTTTATTTCATAAATTTTACATAAAACCTAGATCAAATTATTTCTAAGCTTACCCTGATGTGGTAGAGCCAAGTCTGCAATAAAATCAGATTAAGAAACAGCTTTGTGAAAAGTGTAAGAATATAATGTATTTGCTTTTAATTTATTGTTTTTCAGAATAAGAATTCATCTCTCCTCCTCCATTCTTCCCTCCTGTCATCTTCTCCCCATGTTACCACATATTATCATATTAGCACTTTAGTACAACTTACAGGTTTAATTTTCTGATATTTAAATGTGTCTAGACATGATAAAGAACCTAGCATTGTAATGTAGAGGTATGGTTATAAATTTCATTTATTTTTTTTGGAGCAGATATGCACATTGCATAATATCTTCATTTCCCTATTTGCTTGTCTCTCTTGTACAGTTCATTTATATGCATGATGCATATATATTCTTTTACATTATATATGTGTGTATATATTTATTTTACTTTGTATATATAGTGCCGTATGTCAAAGAGTACATATGACATTTGTCATTTTGGGACTGGCTATTTGCTTAGCTGCCAAACCAAATAGTACTCATATAACAGAATACACATGCTGTTGAAAAATCTAAAACAAAGAACCAAACCATGAAACAATTGTTAACAACGTTCAGGAATTATCAGCAAAACCCAAGGCAATAGTTACAACAATTTAACACAGTATTAAGCTCTTGAGAAACTAATACGATTTGTACTCACAAAATACAAATAGAAATCTCCACAAAACATGGTCCCAAGACAAACTGATTTGGTGGCTCCTGTTGCTGATGGAAGTAACTGTTCTTTGTGACCTCCGGGTTCCCATCAATTCACATGTCCTGAGGAAGATTGAAATACTATTATAAGGAACAGTAGAAAGAAAGCTCACTATCCCAGCTCATTTTTTTTTTTATTCTTCCAAATAAAGTTCAAATATTCTTGAATATTTTAACACAAAGTGTTTTAAAATAAGATCAATAACAGCAATTTGAATTACTTTTTCAGCAAGGGATGAAGATGCCAAAGTTTTTGTGAGTGATACTTACTATTCTTTCTTTCAAGCAGGGTGACTTCCAAGGTTAAAACAATGACTTTATCAGAATTTATCCTGAGATTTTAATGGCAAAAAGGTTTCTGGTTGTTCTGTTTATAGGTGTTAATTATGTGTTTATTTAATTGTTTATTTTATTGGAAATATTTACAGAGAGAAGGAGAAACAGAGAGAAAGGTCTTCCATCTGCTGGTTCACTCCCCAAGTGACTACAACAGTTGGAGATGTAGCTGAGCTGAAGCAAGGAGCCAGGATCTTCTTTTGGGTCTCCCACACAGGTGCAGGGTCCCACGGCTTTGGGCCATCCTCCACTCCTTTCACAGGCTGGATGGGAAGTAGAGCAGCCGGGATTAGAATTGGCACCCACATGCTATCCCAGGTGCATGCAGGGTGAGGCCTTTAGTCACTGGGCTATTGTGCTGGGTCCTAATTATGTTTGAGAGACATATAGAATGAAAATAAAGCCCAAAAAGGAGTTTTTAACAAGTCCATACAAAAGTATTTCTTTAGTCTATGATTTTAGGAGGTATAATACAATCAGAAGACAATCCCAAGATGCATCAGAATAGAAAGAGGAGAGTAGGATGCTTTAGAAAATTTAGCCCATTTAGTTCAATACTGGATAGGTGACCCCTGTAGGAAGCTATGAGTTAGCCTCACAAGTAACTGCGTAGAGCAGAACACACCTCCAAAGATGGGCTACAGCATCATCCAACCAGCTTGTCATTGGTAGATGTTTAAATGTGAAGTATTTTGTTCTTCAATAATATGGTGAGTATCAGGAGTATAGCACACAGGAAATCTTCTTTAAGTGTCTATAGAAATCACACACACACGGAAAGAGAGAGAGAGAGAGAGAGAGAATTACCAGGTTTTATAGTGAGATATTATCAACTTTCAGCCAACAACAGGAAATAACTATTCAAGGGTTTATGAGTCAGGCACCAGTAACACTGTTATGTTTACTTCTTGCATGTGTCAAATATATTTGTGCTCATCATTAAATACTTTTCTTTCTTTTCTTCGATTCATCAAGGTCATTGTCAGTCAACATTTCCAAAGCAAAATATTTGTAACAATTTATTCCTATTACAAGTCGAGTTCAACAATGCTGCACTTGTTTCTGAGAATGTTATTGATAAATATATTCTCTGCCCATATCATCCATTCTCGACTACTCTCATTGGTCAGCAATTTATGCTGGCTTGGATATTGTCCCTAAGAACAAATTGTCCTTGAGGTATCTGAGCCCTGTGACAGTGCTTTTCTGTGAATGTGATAACTGTACTGGCGTATTTATGCTCCCATTATCGACGATGAAAGTATAAAAAAAGATACCTAATGAATTTTCTTAGTTCACATGTATTCTGTGGGTAAGCAGGGTCAAATAATCATATGGAGCTAAAAATGATTGTAAGTTTATTTCTCCTGGTAGGATTGCTTCTCTGATTACTGAATACCAGTAATTCTAATAAGATCGGACTAAAATTGTAAATATTTAAAATATTCAAAAATTTCCTAAGTGTAACATTTTTAGAATGAAAAGAGAGGTCAATCTACTTCCACAACCCATCAGTTGATGTAAACAACTGCTACAAAGAAAAAAAAAATTACACGAAACAGGTTCATTCACAGATAGACACTGTATTGAAGTTTCCATTAAACAATTGTAGCCAGCAGCAATGGCAATCAGGGTTAGCACCTGGTTAAACATATAATGGCTACATGAATTTTCATGCTGTGTCTGATTTTAGCTTAGGCCAGTTGACTAAATAGAAATATAGTGAGAACAACTAGCGTCTATTACTCAGGTCTCTGGAAACAACGATACTATACAGTATTCTGCTTAGAATTCCATATTGCTTGTTATTCATAATTACAAGTTTTAATATAAGTGACATGGGTGAGACATTCCATGCAACGTCCACTTACTCTTTCACATCAATGTTTATTCATGCAAAACTCAGTATGATTATGAATTCAAGAACCTAGAAGGAGCTGATACTGTAGTATTGCAGGATAAGTCACGGCCTGTGAAGCCGACATATCATATCAGAGTGACCATTAGAGTCCCGGATGCTCTGCTTCTGTCAAAATGTCATGCTAATGCATCCAGGTTTGCAGTACTAGGTGGCTCAAGTACTTGTGTCACACTCACGTACCCGAGATGTAGTTCCTGATTTCTGGTTTCTATCTGAGTCTTGGCTATTAGAGGCATTTAGGAAGTGAACTGTCTCTCCCTTCGTCTGTCACTTCGTCCTTCAAATAAGTGAAAGAGTGAAAGTGCACAAATACGATACTACAAGGAACCCTAAGATTTAATGGCAGAAGATTTCACAGATCTGTAGGTTTCAGGTTAAGGTAGACTGTTGCCAGAACTCTGTCATATCATTTCCTAATGTTCTCATATTTATCTAAGATGATGGTGTTGTCATGTGAACTGTGAAAAGTTTCAGAAAACTACATATGTATGATACATTTTGAATGATTTTAATCTCCTTTGCCTAACCCACTAAATTAAGAAATAGTTGCATGTTTACTTGCTCGTGCCATTACCTCTTCTATTTTTATGGGCCCTGGTAGGAGACTTTCCTAGATAAAGTGACCTTTCTGCCTGTCATCGACTTTCTGCCTACTTGTCCTGATTATTTTTGGTTATGTAGGTCAAGAATACCCTCAAAAATTGTTCTTCGATGCTGTCCTTATGAAAACTGTGGTGTATTAGCCAATATTTCAAAACCCTGGGGGAAAGACAGATTGCTTGCTGTTCCTTCCTTGCAGTCCATGCAATAATTATCTTGATCTTGCTGGTTACCCTAAGCCATTCTGCTATTTCAGAAGCTCTTCATCCACTCTATCTATCGCAGAACCCAATGCAATCAAGGTGTTTGTAGACAGCAATCTTGGTGTCTGAAGACAACCAGGGCTGGCTTCCAGGGATGCTTGAGCTCCATACCACAACATCCCTTACCACTTTGGTGAATGAAAACGTCTAGATCCAATCCACATTCTGCGCTTTTAAGCAGATCTATTAGAGCATGCTGTACCATGGGGGCGATTTGATCTTATCCTCAAATCATGACTTGGATGGTACAGAGTCTCACTTAATGTACAGTATTTTAATGGTGCCATCTTTTTTGTCCAACATATTAGAATAGCCCCAGAATATCTGCCATAATTAATGTATGTTGAGCCACAGAAGAATACCTACATGTTACTAATCATTTCCCTACATAATCATATACTTTGCACGTCCGTTTTAACTTTCTCAATACACACTCTCATGTATTCTGTGGATACATGTTGTTTCTAAATATCCTTTCTCTAATTTACTTATTTTCAAAGATATATTGATTTTTTTTTTCTTGGAAAGGCAGATCAAATTTACAGAGAAAAGGAGAGACAGAAAGATTCTTCATCTGCTGGTTCACTCCCCATGTGGCCACAAGAGATGCAATGGAGTTGACATGAAGCCAGGAGCTTTTCCCAGGGCTCCCATGTGGGTGCAGGGTCCAAAGGCTTGCTTTCCCTGTCCATAAGCAGGGAGCTGGATGGGAAGTGGAGCAGTGGGTCACGGTCTGGCACTTGGGGCTTTCAAGGTGATAATTTAGCCATTGAGCAATTAGCCTATGCTTTCAACAATTTACTTTTTAAGTAAGACTGTGTTGACAGCTGTGAAAGTTTCCAGAAACAGAAGGAAATCATTTTTACTAATTCCCAGCAAAGTCAAGGCAGTTTAGAGGGTACAACTTCTAACCTGTGACTGTGGCATCCAATATGGGTGCTAGTTCAGGTCCCAGCAACTTCACTCCAATCCAGCCTACTGCTAATGTATCTGGGAAAGCAGTGGGATCCGGTCCAAGTACTTGGGCCCCTTCATCTACTCGGGAGATCCAGATTAAATTGTAGGCTATCGCATGACTTAGTCCTGGTCATTGCTACCAGTGGATGGAACATTGCTCTCTCTCTCTCTCTCCCTCTCTCTCTCTCTCTCTCTCTGTCTCTGTCTCTCTCTCTCTCATATTTTTTCTCTCTAACTCTGTGTTTCAAATACATAAGCTTTTTTTTCCCTTTAAAAGAGAGGGCTCTCAGGATCACCTGCATGTGATAAAACATTTAGCACACTTCTGCAAGGACATACTTTCCAGACACTATGTGTTCCCACGTGGGCTGATACCAGCCTAGTTACTGATCCTTGTTGAGAATCTTTATTCCTAAATAACCTATGGATCCTTTTTCATTTTCTATAAAGGCTTTGTCTTCCTTTGCCTCCCTAGTGTCACCTATGATATGTTACAGCATGTACATCCCAGGTGATAAGCCTTATCTCATGAAGATTCTCATGATCTTTCTAAAGAGCCTATCCCTGTTATTGATTTGACAGAAGTGATTCTGGCTAGCAATCTAGAGGAAGAAACTGTCAGATGTTGAGTAGAGCAAGAATCATTCTAAAAGGAAATAGCAGTTATTTTCTTGCACAGGCGAGCAAGCGCTTCAGTTGTGTGGGAAATCTCAGCCGTGGACCACCCACACAGGTACCGTGGCACTCTCATAGAGAAGTACTGGAAACAATTATTGTCTATCTTTTCTTCTAGTGTAGCATTTAATAATAATAACCCATACTTGATATTTCTAAATACTATTACTTCCTTTTCTGTTGTTTTTTCAAGAGCTTAAGCTCTCTAGCTCCCTTTGAATCTCAATTAATAATTTTAAGAATCATGACTTAATTGAATGGTGCTGTTGTGTATGGGGTGGCGACTCCTCTAGAGGTTCTTGCAACCCATGCCAACTCAGCTCAGAAACCCAGCTTTTCCATTTCTGATCCAGCTCTCTGCTAATGAGCCTGGGAAAACAACAAAAGATGGCCTTGTTACTTGAGGCCCTACACATACATGGGTGACCCTAAGGAAGCTTCTGGCTCATGGCTTCTAACTTGCTCAGCCCTAGATCATTGTGGCTATTTTTGGAGTGAATCAATGCATAGCAGACTTCTCTCTCTCTTTACCATTCTCACACTGTTTGTAACTCATCACTAATATGTTCCATTAATTCCTGTTATAATTCTGATCCTCATTCCCACTTAGAGTTACTTCAGTTATCTGCAGGGTCTTTCAAAAGGTTTACTTTTTATGTTAAAGAGAATTTATTTATTCTACAAAGTTTCTTATTTTAATGTCTGCAAATATTATTATTAATTCACTAGCGATCAAGAATATCCAATAAAAATATATTGCCTATCTTTTAAGATGTTTTTGAGTCTTATAACTCACATAAAAACTAAAATGTTTTGCTGAGAGATTCAGTGAACACTTCTAGAACAATACTTTTGAGTATACTTATGTTTGATTTAGGCCATTGGTTTTTCATTTTTCATTACATTTTGCTAGTTATTTTTGTTTTTATGAGTCACAATTTTGTTTTCTTTGTTTTTTTTCAGCTAAGAGTAAAGGGCAACTTTGGATAATACTTAGTTTTTCAAAAAACATTTTTTTTTGGAAAAGCATGCACAATATTTTCAGACCACACATTTCTCATGAGCTTTTTGTAAAGTATCTTCATATATATATATAGATAGATAGATAGATAGATAGAAAGATAGATAGAAAGAAGGAAAGATAGATAGATAGATAGATAGATAGATAGATAGATAGATAGATACATAGATAGATAGATAGATAAATTTTTAAAGCGACCTACATATAAACTTAGCTTTTATCTTGCTTTCAGGAATATTTTGAGATTTGATCATGCTCTCTTAGGCACTGTCTAAAGTAGAATTCTGGGCCATAATTATTTTCTGATTCTTAGAACCAGATGGCGATGGTTTCAACAGTGGTGGATTATAATGAGAATGATGTGATTTACAAAATCTCAAGCTTATTTTTAACACATAAACAATGTAATAGTGTATAGACACTACCGCAAAACAGTAAGAATGAGCATTGGAATTCTTTCAACTTGGTTTCTTTCCAATAACTTTCTTTAATGCAATTACTCTAGATAAAATAATTATGTTTTGGGACTTAACTATATGTTATGTAGAAATCCACTAGACCAGAATTTCCACAAATACCTAATAATAGTGACATGTGGTGCTTATTAAAAAAAATGTTTCCTGTGCCTTTTACAACAAATCGAATTATACTCTGCAGGAGACAATTTCACAATCTCTGGTTTTAACAAGGGCACATGTTACATATGATTATCAGGTAAATTTGAAGAACACTGACCTCAAATAGACTTCAAATAGAACATAAGCTTCAAATAGCCAAAAGCCACTGTCTGCCCATTTTAAGTGCTTCCTATGTATCTTAAAATGAGTGACAGTAAGGCAACTGATTTCCTTTTGCAGCCAAACATTGCTTCTGTAAAAGATGTCACCCTTAGGCAGTGATTGGCAGCTCTAGCTTCGGTAGGGGAGTTTTGGGATGATTTTCAATACTTTCCTTCTTTTCTGTGAACAGTATTTAGACTCCATTTTTTATATGTAATTCTGGCTAAAGTTTTTAAGCTTCCTGTGGTCAATTCCTTCCTATAGAATCTTCCTCCTTCTTCATAATAAATATAAAAAAAAATTATACCAAAAATCAGACCAGGCCTATACATTGTACCCTAGGTTATTTTTTTTTCTCTTGTAAAAAAAAGAAAAACACAAAGGCAATTTCAAAATTTCAAGGTTTTGAATTCTTTGAATAAGAGCCTTAAAGTGGGTATCATGTTCATAAAATATATATGCACATGTATATTATCAAGAGTCTCTCTCCATATCTCCTTTTAAAATATTTTATAAGAATATAATACATAGACCAGGAAATGCAAATAAGAATACAGATAAAAGAATTTTTGATCATCTGAGTTCATTCATGACAAACAACCAAATTAAAATAGTAACACAAAAATGAGTATGTGATTTTCCAACACAGATACTTTTCTTTCCACAATATTTTTTTCTTGTAGTAACCCCAGCATCATCAAAAAAGTGGAAGTATCTGCACGTAATTTAAACATTGACATGAAGATTAAGTAAAATCACATTAAAGCACATATAGTGTCTGAACCTCAAGGAATATTTATTTATAAATTTCTTTTGCAATAAAAGTGATTTAGCAATTGTTTCCACTTCTATGTAGCATAACTCTTACCATGGAACTGGATTTGTTCCTCCATTTCATGCCCTCCTTGAAGAAATAACACTTTGTGTATAACAAGCAAACCATTGTAAACAATTAAAGAGTGTAGCTTTCTTCAGAGGCTGTTAATGTGAAGACATTCCAGCCCATTCTCCAATAATCTCCATGACAGAATGATGTTGTCAATACCTGGCTTGGTTTGGAAAAGTTGGATAGAGTCCCTCTTAAATCTGCTCTGTAAACACAGATTACTACAATAAACTCAGTTTTAGTACAGCATAGCACTTGCTTAGCCGTGTTATATTTACACGCACAGAGTCCAGGGTATTCTCTGGAGCTCTACAACTTAATCACATACTCTATTTGCACACTCACATGTCCCAGCAAGCTGCCTCTAGTGATGAAGTTTGCACTGCTAAATCCATCAATGGGTTGTGGCTACTAGCCAATCAGTTGATAAAATGGGCAAACTAGTCAGAGTAGAAAAACCTAGTTAAAATTCATCTTGAAAAATTCTTGTTAAGAGTTTAAATGGACAAATTATGATGATGTTTTTGTTTCTGTCATTCTTTGAACCATCTGCAACTATTACAGATTTCAGCTAAGGCAGTGGTATTCTGATTGTATTGTCTAAGAGAATTTAAAACCAATAGAACAATGTTAAAATAGATAAGCATAATCAGTGACAAAATGCTCATTCCACTCAAATTCATTTCTAATATTAATCCTAGTAAAACATTTGTTGTTTTAATGGTGACTATTGTGTGTGCATCCCTGTAACTGTCATGCATATAAATAAACATATTATCCAAATAATGTAGTTTACCTCTGTATTTATAATATTGTAGACTCAGTTATGTAATCCTCTAACACATGGATTTCCAAACCTGAATTCTTTGTGTATGTTTCATTTCAAGTACAGCTTGATAAATAAACTGTGACCATAAAGAAAAAGAACAGAAACTGAGTTATATACTATCATCACTTGTGATCACTTGGGAATGTTTTTAATTAACTCTTTTTAAGCCAGTTTTGCATTATAATATCCAGTAAATAATCCAGGTGTTTTCACATATAGCCCTCTTTGGCTCATAGTTTCTCAAGCACTAACATTTTGCATTGGTGTGGAAGAATTATTATAATGAATCTGTATATAGTCACCTGTGTTAGCTAAAGTTTACCATTTAATTACCTCACTTGTTATGTTGTAAAGTTCTGTGTATTTTGACAAATTTGGACTGTGTCACCACTGTTACAGTATCAAGTAGAATACTCGTTGCCCTAAAATTCCCTGAGACCAACCTGTTCACCCCACTCTCTGCCAATCAAAAGCACTGACAAGCATGGATTTTTTTTCCATAGTTTTTTTTTTTCAGAATCTGCCTAATTAGAATTAAAAAGTTAATAGCATTTTCAAACTGATTTCTTTGACTTAGAAATTTCCACCCAAGCTCCTTTCATGTCATGTTGTGGCTTGGTTGATTTTTAAATTGCTGAGTAATATTCTCTTACAGATGGACCACAACTTGTTTCTCCTTCACCTGCTAAGAAAATCCCGTTTAAGTTTAGTTTGGGACAATCATAAAAAATATTTTAGGCATTATTGTTCAGTATTTTTATGTGTGCACATACTTTTAATCATTTTGACTAAATCCCAATGAACATAACCTTTTCAAATTCTTCAATTTTTATACTGAGCAATTCCTAAAAATGTTTGTTGACCACTGAAACTCTGAGGAAAATCAAAACATTAGCGACTAATATGTTTTAAAGGGTTCCATTTTTGAAATAGCATATTCTTTCAATTGACCGAGGTATGCAAAATGAAACAGCGCTTTGAAAAGTAGAACAGGGGCATGAGCAGGAAGTGATCACAAAATTGTATTTAAATCATTTACAAAAATATTTTCCACCTCTTATATTCGATTTTCCTTGTTTTCTGACTGTGACTCAAGAAGTAATAAAACATATGCACACATTTCAAAGGAAAATTAGGTGATAGAAATGCCAAGATTTCATATGTATGCATTATCTATTGGGTAAATAAATTATAACTTCAGTGAATATATACGGAAACATTTCATGACCTTGTCAGATAACAGCAAACCAGGAAAATGTTCTTTTATTGCTTCCTCCCCACATGCCACAATATTGTCATCTCCAGAATAAACTTGTCTCAAATTTTGCAAACTGTCAGGCAACAAGATATGCCTTTTTCTTTTTGTATTTATGCATAACTAAAATCCCTGAGGGGATGAATTACTCAAGATAGTTAAGGATGCTAAGACAAGAAGTAATGGCCTGAAGAGAGAATGCTTAAGCTAGATAAGATGAAGAAATTCTTAGTCATGAGGTCAATGAGGCAATCAAATAGGATACCCAGGAAACAGGCAGGATATCATCACTAAACACTCTTTCAGCTCAAGGGAAAATTAGAGACAAGCTCTGGGTGGGAAAGTGAGAAATCATATTTTTAGACAAGCAAGAACTTATTTGCTATATGCAAACCAAGATGAAGCTTTCTTGAAACTCTGTGCAAGCATGTTCATTTTAATTGGGATTAGAGGATCACATTTTAACAATTAATTATACATTTCAAAGTAATTTTTAAACATTTCACTCCATAATTACTTAACAAATATTTATGGAGGGTCTAGCATATGTCAGGTGCTTATCCAGAACTATTTTTATATGTTGAATGAAATCAGATAGATATATTGAATATTACTGTATAATAAAGCGCACTGATGACATTAACTGATGACTAAAGAAAACATACATAGTTAAAATATGCAAAAATGTTTCATTCATCTAGTGCACAATAAATTATTATTTGAAATAAATATTCCTCTAAAACTGGCATGCTGCTTCTTAATTGCTTTAAATACTGCCCACCAAAATTACATATTTTTCCTACTGTTTAATTATGCTATTCAGCAGAGGTAATTAATAGTTCATGTTTTATTTGTACAGATTAATTTCTTTATCCTGTAGGAATTAAATAGGAAACCTGTGTGCTTACAAAGAACTATGACATATAAGCAAGAAAATCAGTGTTATACTTACAGATTTTATTATTTAACTTATAATAAAAGGTATTGCATAATTGATTAGTAAGCTATGTTTGTTAAACTATACAATTTGGAGTTGTGATCTGGGTGTATACTTTGAAACTAATATCACAATCAACATGATAAACATATCAATCTCATTCCAAAGTATTCTTTTGTACTCCAATTGCCCCATCTTCCCCAAAGCATACCAATTGTCAAACAGCCAACTTGCTCTCATGATAAACTTATGTAAATATTCCAAAATTTTATATAACCTAAAGATGCTTTCTGATCTGTCCATTTCACTCACATAATTATTTTGAATTTATTCCACCTGTGGAATGCATCAATAAGAACCAATTTATTCTATAGCTGAATAGAATTCCACTACATATATATGTACCAGTATCTGCTGGCACATCAAACTATTTTGGACTTGCAAACAATTTGGTGCCATTATAAATGAGATTGTTGTAAATCTGAATGCTTCAATTTGTTTTGGTAAGCATCTTGAAGTTGAATGATTCCTGTCTGCAAAGTTCTAGGAAAATGTAAAATTGTTTATAAAAAATATGTTATTTTGCATATTCGCTATCACAGGAAAATTTGGGCTTTTTTGTTTAACACCTGTATTAAGTATGTACTGATATCTGGCCATGGTTTTAAGCATTTTTCTAATGATTAACGGTGTCAACTATCTTGTATTTGAATACTTGCAACCTTGGTATTTCTTTCATGAAGTGCCTGTTCCTATATTTGCACATGGATAATGGTTTATAACTATCCTTTTTTAAAAATTTTCTTAATGTTTTTGTGAAAGTAGAACGTTCATATTGAAGTTCCATTTACATTTTTATCCTCCATGGATAATAGTTTAGTTCTCGGATAGTAAAGTTTCCTGTGTGTGTGTATGTGTAGAAATATTTAGTGTGGTCCTGGCTGGCACTATGATATAGTGGATTAAGCAGCTGCCTACACCATATGGGCATCTTGTCTGTTCCCCGACTGCTCCACTTCCATTCCAGCTCTCTGCTAACAGCAGAGGAAAAAAAACAGAAGATGACTCAAGTGTCTGGGCCCCTGCCACTAATGTAGAACACCCCTATGGCCCATCTGTGGCCTTTGAGGCCAGTCAGGGGAGCAAATCATCAGATGACAAAACTCTCCCACCCCATCATTCCCTCTCTGTAATTCTGTCAAATAAATGGCTCTATAAAAAAGAAGTATCATGTGTTATATTTTAATGCAAAATTATATGATACAGTTTGAGTTAAATTTTGTATGGAAAATTGGATATCAAAGTTGGCTTATTGGCTGCAATCTAACTACTAACAGTAACATAAATTAAAAGGACTATTTCTTTCCAAAGAATTGTTTTTACAATGGGACAAAAAGATATTAACCAGGTATGCTTGTTTGTTTTCTACTTCTTGAACTGCTATCACATTGATAATATTTTTTTCTTTTTCACTTCAACACCAACCTTTTAAAATTATTATTTTTTTAACATTGGGAAGCAGAGGGAGGAAAAAACAGAGAGAGCTTGTAAATGCTGGCTTAGCCCTCTTAATATCTGTGATGGCCATGTTGGGCCAGGCCCTATCTGAAAGCCAGACATTCTACACAGGTCTCCCTGTGGGTGGAAATGATCTAATGGCATGAGCCATCAGCTGCTGCCTCAAGGCTGCAACAGGAAGAAAGTAGGCTGGAGTGCTGACTTGGGCCTCACAGTCATGCAAACTCCATCTGATAGGTAAACAAGTAGGCCAAATACTGAAGACCTTACAGTTGCAAATACTGTTGTTTTCGATAAGTCAAATTTGCCTCACAAAGGCTATAGGGATCCTTCTGGGAATTTACACTGAATCAGTTAATCAATATGGAAAGATTTAGCTTTCTTCTTACACTTCTTCTACTGAGTGAATGCATCCTGTTTCATGTATTTTAATCTATCTCTAATTTCTTTTTTAAATATTTATTTTTATTGGAAAGGAAAATATACAGAGTTAAGTAGATACAAAGATCTTCAGTCTGCTGATTTCACTCTCCAAGTGGCCTTCACCGCCTGAGCTAATCCAATTTGAAACCAGGAGCCAGGAACTTCCTCCAGGTGTCCTACAGGGGTGCAGGGTCCCAAAGCTCTAAGCCATACTTCACTGCTTTCCCAGACACAGGCAAAGAGCTTGATGGGAAATGGAGTGCCCAGGACATGAACAGCACCCACACGGGATCCTGGCCATGCAAGGTGAGGATTGAACCATTAAGCTATTGTTCTAGGCCCTTTTCTCTAATTCCTAAAGCAATGCATGTTTTAACGCAATGTATTTTGCTCACTGACTTATTTATCCCTAAGTATTTTATATTTTCCTACTTTCAAAAAACACTTCTTTTGATTTGACTTTCTAAATATTTAGTTTTAGTTTAAAGAAATAAAATTGAGGGGCTGGTGACCTGGTCTATCAGTCTAATTTTCTGTCTGCTGCATCAGCATCATATTAATACACTGGTTTGCATCTGAGCTGCTTCACTTCTATCTAGCTCCATGCTTATGACCTAAGGAAGCAGCAGAGGATGGCTCAGTTCCATGGATTCCTGAACCCAACGTGGGAGACCCAGAGGAGGCTGCTGGCTTCTGGCTCTTCCCATCCTTTGCAGCCATTTGAGAAGTCAACCAGTGGATGGAAAATATCTCTCTCATCTCCTCCCTACAAGTAGTCTTTCTTTCTTTTTTTTTTTTAAGATTTATTTTTATTATTTTTTTATTGGAAAGGCGATATACAGAGAGGAGAGACAGAGAGGAAGATCTTCCGTCCAATGATTCACTCCCCAAGTGAGCGCAACGGGCCAATACTATGCCGGTCCAAAGCCAGGAGCCTCTTCTGGGTCTCCCACGTGGGTGCAGGGTCCCAAAGCTTTGGGCCGTCCTCTACTGCTTTCCCGGGCCACAGGCAGGGAGCTGGAAGGGAAGTGGGGCTGCCGGGATAGAACCGGCACCCATATGGGATCCCGGGCGTGCAAGGCGAGGACTTTAACTACTTGCGCCATCGTGCCGGGCCCACAAGTAGTCTTTCAAATAACAATTAATAAATATATCTTGAAAATAACAGTAAATAATAATAATGTATCTTTAAAAAGAACTAAAATTGAAAGTGGAATGTTAATCTTGAATCTTTAGATATAGCTAAATATATTTGCTATATCTAATAGATTTGCTAAGTCCCATAGCTATCTCCTATAGCAAATTTTTTCTCCTATCTGTTAGTTGTTTCTTCACGTCATTAATGTTTTTCCTTTGCTGTACAGAGATTTTTAGTTTGATGTAGTCCCATTTTTTCCTTTTGGCTTTGACTGTCTTTTTGGAATCTTTTCTAAGAAGTCTTAGCTGTTCCTATTTCTTGGAGAGTGCTTCCGATGTTTTCCTTTAATAGTTTGATGGTTTCTGGTTGTAGATTTGAGTTCTTGATCCATTTAGAGCTGATTTTTGTATAATGTGACAGGTGCAAGTCTTGCTTTTTCATTCTGCAAGCTGCTATCCAGTTGTCCCAACAGCATTGGTTGACTAGACCAGACTTTTCCCTTGGATTCTTTTCAATTTGCTTGTCAAAAAATTAGTTGTCTATACATGTGTGGGCTCCCTTCTGGTGTTTTTATTCTGTTCCATTGATCTTCTCTGTTTCTGGACCAGTACCAGGTAGTTTTGATAACCACTGCTCTGTAGTATGTCTTGAGATCTAGAATTGTGATCTGTAATCCCATATTTACAGCAGAACAATCTACAATAACAAAGACATGGAAACAATGCAGATATGTGTCCAAAGAGGAATGGTTAAAGAAATGGTGGTATATCTACTCCGTGGAATATTATTCAGCTATTAAAAATAATGAATTATACCATTTGCAATAGATTCTCCCAACTAGAGACCATTAAACTCAGTGAAATAAGTCAATCCCAAAAGAACAAATACCGTATCTTCTCTTTAATATATGGAAACCATCATGAAAATTGTAAGTTCAATAACTTGTTCCATACTGTTTTTAGTTGCATCCCATGTGTTTTGATGTTTTTAATTTAATTTTCATTTCTTCCAAATACTTTCTTTTCTCTTGTTGAATTCATTGCTGGCTAAAGGATTACAGAATGGCATCATTTTACCCCAGAGACTTTTGTGTTTTATTTCTGTCACCAATTTGGTTATTCAGTGGTGTGTTTCTTTGACTCCATGGCGCTGTAATGTTGTTGTTGTTCTAATTCATACGTGTTATTAACCTTATTTTGTCGCTTCTCATTTAAGGGAATGTATACTGGTAGAGTAATAGAGACTACCATAGCCAGATGTAGGGATACAATGCAATATGCATCCCTGTTTTCAAATTAAAATGGACTCTCAATGAAACTGTTGGAAATGTGTAGATAATAGGAAGCTGGACTGACATTGTCTGTACCAGCAATGTTAATTAACACTCACATAATAGACTGATGGAATCATGACTCCTTACAGAAGTCTACACTATTGTAGCAACATGAAGAAAACCAGTCGGTGTGTGGGATTTTGAGGGGAGGGGAATCCTAATCTCTAGGAAGTTGTACCATAAAATTCAAAAATTCAAAATAAAAATTTAACAAAAATTGGGAAAAATATATCTTATTAAAATGTAGATAGTGTCCATATTGCTGTGTAGGTTTCTTAGACAGGAGATTTGGGCCGTTTAGCATGCAGGGGATACGCAGGAGTACTCAGAGTACTCAAGGGAAGGAGAGCATGCATACGTGGTCAGAGGAAGGAGACAAATTGCACTGCATTTCAACTGTTTGCCAGACATAGCTGCCATTGTGAGATTTTCTGAAAATTATAACATATCAGCATCAGGTAAAAACAGCAGAATCAATGAACCTGAAGATAGATTATTAGGGATTATTCAGTCAGAAAAATATTCAGAAAATTAAGATACATAGAGAAATGTGGGTTACTATTGACACCATGAAAAAAACACACATAAAAGTACCCTAAAGGGGGGGAGATAAATGAAATAGAACACTATTTTGAGAACTGAAAGCAACATCTTTTGATGGATAAAAGACATTAGCTGACATAACCAGAAAACCCTGTAAGCGTCAAACAGGACATCTAGGTACTTCATAGGGAAAATGTTGAAAGCAAAAGACCAAAAATCTTGCAAACAAATTATGAGTAACAACTTTGTCAAACAGTATGCAACAATATTGAAAGATATAAGAAAAAAAAATACACTCATTTCTGTCATACTTCTCTATGGAGGCAATGAAAATCTGAAAATAAATTTAAATCAAGTGTGTTTATAATTGTACCAAAACGCATACAATATTTTAAAATCAATTTAATAAAATCAGGTAAAATGTGCACTGAAAATGACGTCAAGAATTAACATGAAACCTTTTTGGGAGTGACTCGGACAGTGTTGTGGCACAGGAGGCTAAACCTCAGTCTGAGATACCTGCATCCCATCTCAGCAATTGGAGTCTCAGCTGTTCCACTGCTAGTGCATCTGGCAAAGCAGTGGAATCTAGCTGAAGCACTTGGTCCCCTCCACCCATGTGGGAAAACTGGAAGAAGCTTCTCCCTCCTGGGTTTACCTGCACAGCCCTGGAGTGTTGTGGCTGGGTTGGATGCTAAATCTACTTCCATACTTCTAAGGAATCTTCATAGTGTAAATCTGAGCACATAAAATGCACAAAATTTGTTCATTTAAATAAATTGATTTTTGGAAAAAAAGTATTTCTTCAGTTGAGAGGCATAGACTGAATACTGTTGTCTAGCACTTCATTCTGCAGATGCCCACATGCCTGGGATGAGATCAAATTGAAGGCAGTAGGACACTCCATCCAGTTCTTCCTGAGGACTGTGAGGAATCCAATCGTTTAAACTATCACTGTTGCTTCCAACATGTACATCAGCCTGAAACTGATACAGGAAGTAACCCCTGGTGTCAACGATACTGAATGAAAGTACCCTGTCACGAGAAGCCACATGTTGTTTGATTTCATGACAATAGGATAAGCAAGTCCTACAAGAAAAGATAAATCAGTTATCAAATGCCATCAAAGACAGTGACGCATAATGGGTGTGTTTTTCTCTACTGGGATCAAAATAATTGGGATTAATTGCAATGGATGGACAAACTCATGAATATATTTTTTAAGAAAATCTTAATTCTGCAACATAAATAGTGGCTTTTATAGTACATAATTTATATTTTAATAGAAAACCAAATAGCAAAGAAAGATAAATGGATTACCTGTGGTTTTAAAGTGAACATCTCTTATCAGAAAAATTAAAAGAAAACAAGGAAATAAAGAAGGAGGAGGGAGGGAGAGAGGAAAGTGTCACAATGTCTTTTCAATCATATATAAAAAAATTCATAAAATCTAGACTCTTTATTTTAATGAAAATTTAAGAATTGTTCTCTGATTTGAAGCATTTTAAATGTTAAATATATGACAAGCAATAGCACAAATCACATGAAAGAAAAAATCAAGTATGTTTGTAAACTTCTGATAGTAATAATATTATGGATTAAGAAGGTACAAACCATGAAAACTAAAAGGAGCAAATAAAAGCATACATAGCTAATAAGCCAGAAATCATACATCTCATTATAATGAGAAATGAAAGGATCAGAAAAATCATAGAAAAGGGAAGAAAATAGAGTAGTGATATTAAATGAAAACTTGTTTCAAATTCACAATGTTATCAGTTATGCTCTGGAATGATCTTAGTGAAAAACCTATCAAATCCAAAATTAAAGTATGAAGAAATGGTATAGAACAGGGAATAAATAGATGTGGTTGAAATGTAAAAACTGGGGTCTGGCATGGTAGCCTAGGGACTTAAGCCTTCTCCTTGCATGTGCTGGCAACCCAGATGTGTGCCATTTCATGTCCCAGCTGCTCCACTTCCCTTCCATTTCCTTGCTTGTGGCCTGGGAAAGCATTCAAGGATGGCCCAAACCCTGGACCCTGTACCTGCATGGGAGGCAGAGAAGAAGCTCCTGGCTCCTGGATATGGATCAGCTCAGCCCTGGCCATTGTGGTCACTTTGGGAGTGAACCAGTGATTCGGAGATTTTTTTTTTTTTTTTTTGCCTAACTCTCCTTCTCTCTGTATATCTGCCTTTTGAATAAAAATAAATCTTTAAAAAAGGAAAGAGAAAATTAAATTAAATTAAATTAAATTAAATTAAATTAAATTAAAATGAAATTAAAATAGTTAATAAAACTTTGCCAGATTAAAAAAGGCACAAATTAAGAATAGTAAAAATAACAGACGTTGTATCACTTCAGACCTTATAGATGTTTAAATAACACTGAAAAAATTACTACAAACAATTTTATTACAAGAAAATTCAAAACAAATAACTAAAAAGTCTCTACAAAATATTAAACTGTGAGGGCCATTGTGAGGCCCAATTGACTAATCCAAGAATCATCATCCCATATGGGCACTGGTTCATATCCCAAATGGTCCACTTCCCATTTAGCTCTTATGGTCTGGGAAAGCAGAGGATTGTGGTCCAAACCTTGAAACCCTGTTTCCTCATGAAAGATTTGGAAGAAGCTCCTCCCTCCTGACTTTGGAGCAGTTCAGCTCTGGCCATTGCAGCCATTTGGGGAGTGCATTAGCAGATGGAAGATCCTTCTCCCTGTCTCTCCTTCTCTCTGTAAATCTGCTTGTCAAATAATAATAATAATAAACCTTAAACAAAAGCACATTAAACTCTCTTAAGAAGAAAAAGAAAAACTCAGTAGCTTTGTATGTATTAGGACATTTAATTTTCTGTTGAAAGCTTTTTCACACACATAAAAAAGAAACCAAATAGAATCAAATGTTATTCATTGTTGAATTATTCAAAACATTTTGGTGAAAGATAATATTAGTATTACACAAACATTTCCAGAAAACTGCAGAAACCATTTCCTAGCCCTTTTTATAATGTTAGCATTTCCTTAATACACAAAAATAATTAAAGATGACATTGAGAACACTACAGCACACTATAAACGTTACAGACCATGATTACTCATAAATTCAAATGCAAAAATTCATAACAGAAATTAAGTAAGTTAAACCCAGTCATATATTGACCAGTGATAAATTTTGGCTAAATGGATGTGTCACAGTATTAAATGTTGATTTTACATTCCAAATCAATCAATATAATTTGCAATAAAAGTGGCCTAAAAAGAAGAAAAAAAGAACCAAAATATGATTGCTCTATATTCTCAGAAAAAGTAAGTATATATAATGCAGCATCATTTTTGACATGTTTAAATCAGTCATAAATAATGGAAAAAATTCCTTATACTAGAACTGATGCTTATGAGAATCCAACAGTTAAAATAACATTAAGGATAAAATCTAAGAGTTTTAACTATGAGTTCAAAAATAACACTAGTATGGATTCTTAACAATTCTGTAATAACTGTTCCAGGAATTCCCGGCAATGTTTTACAGAAAAAATAAATACACACAAAAAACAGAACCCATTTGATTAAAACAAAATAAAGCAAATCATTTTGAAATGATATGATCAAATGTGTGAAACATTTTGAATGTGTAATAGTTATGTGACCCTAGCAGATTTGGAGAATATATGGTCAATGTACAAATATGTATTAGTTTTTTACGTAATAAGTATAATATAATTTTTAAAAATCTTAAATAAATTAGATTGTGAAATATTTAGCAGTAGAATGAACAAAAATGATCAGAATCTGTGTATGACTAGGTTTAACTAATGCATTTTTTCACATTTTACTTTTATTATTATTATTATTGTTATTTTATGATACAGTTCCATAGGCTCCTGGTATTTTCCTTATCGCAGCCCCAATTTCTACCCCCCACGGAGTTCCTCTATATCAATTCTAAAATATAGTTCTTCATAAACAGTCATATGTCTATTATTGCGGGCATGGACAATGACAGAGAGTCCAGCATTCTATTTTTAAGATATAGGAACAGTTTTATTATAAGTCCATTTTTGTCTTTGTATAATTCATGAATGTTAAGTGTCACAGTTTGGTATAGTCATCTTATCTTAAGGTCTTTAGTATACCAGGACAAGCATTGTGCCACAGTGGGTTAAGCCACATCTGCTAAGCTTGCATCCCATATGAGTGCCAGTTCATGTCCCAGCTGAAACTTTGATTCAATTCCTTGCCTCTGGTTGAAGGTGTTGGGACTCATATCACCCATGTGAGAGACCTAGTGAAGTTACTGACTCAGCTCTATTTTTGGTTTCTCTTTTCCTTCAATAAAATAATAATTGAAACTATGCAGTTTCTAATTTTTTCTTACATTTCACAAGACAAAGGTAAACATATATATAAACCTGCAGGTAAACATTCCATAAGAAAATGCTTATTTAGTTTGTTTGATTAAACACCATAATTTAAGCTTTCAATGCCACCATGAGGTTGTTCTTGTTGGCAATTATATTTTTAGCATACGCTTAAATCAAATTAAGTGTTCAGTTACGGCTATTTTCTTTAATTTTAGGAGAGACACATTTCACTTATTTAGATGTGTTATTAGATAGTCACAAGAAAAGCTCAAGATGCAATCAAAGAATGAAAATCTACATTAATACCACATAGTTAGCAGCTAAGAAAAAAAATGGAAAATGACTTTTAAGTTGTATGAGGTGAAGTAAAAGGCACAGAAAAACAGGAAATAGAATTAACTTAAAAAAAGAAAAGCCTATTTTTAAGAAATCACAGCTTGAAGTAAATGAGCAGAAAAGAAAATTACAAGCAGAAGAATTCATTTGAAGCTAAGCAGGGTAGAACATCCACTCAGCTTATGAATAGGGGAAATCAGCAGCTTCAACCTCCATGTAATATTTTCAGATATCAAACTTGTTTTCAAGTGAAAATAATGGTGAAGAAGGAATTGCATAGCTGTTTTTGCCAACTGTGGTGGGGGGTATCGTCATATGGGCCGTACTAGTATCACTGCTTCTGGCAAAAGAAAGGAATTCAGTGGCAGAATACACTGTAGACTGTGCAAGATGCTAAGAACTATATAGCAAAATAAACTTAATTTTCAAATTTAATATGTAATTGAAATACATAAATTGCTAATCTAATATTGATATTACAAAGTCGATAATATTAAGAAATGCATTAAAGCTTTCAGAGGATTTTTATCTTGCTGTATTGCAGCATCAAATTGAACGACGAAGTGATTTGAACTTATTAAACATTACAGTGTTTTAAAATGTTTTAACTGGATCACTGAGCTCAAACACCTTCATTTTGCAAGTGAAAAGTTTGCAGACTAATCAAATGCTTTCTTAATGTCATCAATGAGGAGTGTGCCTCTGACACTCACCGTATTCTCCAAAAATGAACATTATGGTAAAGAAGGGTACTTGCAATGATGCAATTTCATTATTCCAAGTATTATATTGACAAAATCAGATTTTTAAAAACGGGTGAAAAACCTTGAGATACAGATGTAAATGAAGAGCTGGCAACAATTTCTAAAAATATGTCTCAGACCCAAACTTCAGCTTTTAGAGCATCACCCATATTATTGGGGCTCTTATGCTACTTACTTTTTTTAAAGTGATAGGTAGAATATTCCTAATATAAAGTAGGCTTGTTCACATTGCAAATAAAGGAAATGAACCTTAATGTAAATCACCCAACATCTCCAATCTGGTGAGCAGGAGGGTTAGTATGACTCTGCGAATGAAATCAAAGATTCCTGATGTACCAGCTTCAGGAGGCTTTTCTAAGTCATTTAGGGTATTCATATTTCTCTCAGCACTACAAATGTGTGGGGAAAGAGACAGAATGTCTCTGTCGATCGAGTTAGGAATGTGAGCATACATCAGCATTGCTGTTGTAATATTATAGCAGATAAAAATTTCTTCTTTCCATCTAAATCTTAGCCATCTGCTTATAATTCTAACTTCGGCATATGAAATTGTTATAAAAAAAGATAGCTTAATTTTCCTCATTGAATGATTCTGCTCCATTGGTTACTCCTTTTCTGCTTTTCTACTCAATTGCAATGAACCTCGTGCTCAAACAGGGGCACCCAGACTCCCAGCCATAAATACATACAATGCATTTTATGTAGCATTGTGTGCTCAGTTTTTTAAAGATTTTATTTTATTTTTAATGGAAAGGCGGATATACAGAGAGGAGAGACAGAGAGGAAGATCTTCCGTCCGATGATTCACTTCCCAAGTGAGCGCAACAGCTGATGCTATGCCGATCTGAAGCCAGGGTCCAGGAACTTCTTCCGGGTCTCCCACTCGGATGCAGGGTCCCAAAGCCTTGGGCCGTCCTCGACTGCCTTCCCGGGCCACAGGCAGGGAGCTGAATGGGAAGTGGGGCTGCCGGGATTAGAATCGGCGCCCATAAGGGATCCTGGGCGTGTAAGGCGAGGACCTTAACCACTGCATCATCGTGCCGGACCCTGTGTGTTCAGTTTTACAAATTAGCATGTGCCCCATACGTACCAGTTACAGGAAGGAACCATCTCCACATTTATGTCAGCTTCTTGCTAATTGCTTCAGTCTCGTGGTCCACATATACACTTACTGATGGATAACATTTAGTCCTACAAAATTGTTCTTTTTTCTGAAGAGAAAGTTCTGGAATTGCAAGCAGCAGCTTAACATACTGCACTGAAACTCTGATCTCCAATCTTATTTATTTTTGAGGATCCCTCTCAACTAATATTTGAACTGTATTTTTCAATAAAATGTAAAGGCATCCTCATATATGTACATACGTACATTTATCAACACATGCTTACATACAAAACAAATGCAGTCATTGGTATTTTAAATTAATTAAATATTTTCAGTTTTGTTAAGACTTGGAACATTGTATTCCTTCAGATATCCAATAATTTAAAAGAAAAATAATAGCATGGCACTTACATTAATCTAGTTGTGTAATAAATTGTAAATATCAAAAATCTTAGTTAAGCATCTTTGAAAACAATGCATACCTTCTGGAAGTAACACAGAATTATCTGCAAGAAGCTCCGGCACCATGACATAGCGGGCTCATTTACCACTTGGCAATGGCAGCATCCCCATCGGCAAAACAGTTTGAAATCTGAATGATTCTCTTCCAATGCAGTTTCTTGTCAATGATACTGGGAAGGCAGCAGCGGATGGTCCAAGTAGGTAGTTAACTCTCGGTCATGTGGAATTCTAGGATGGACTCCTTGTCAATTGGCTTCTGGCTTGGCTCAGTTCTGGCTGTTCCAGAGATTTGGGGAGTTAGCCAACATTTGGAAAACCTCTCTCTCTCTCACACACACATACATACGCAAACACACAGCCTTTCACATACATCAAATAATTGTTTTTAATAGATCACCTGCGTCTATTTCAAATGTTTTCTTGATATTTTAAGTGTGACACCTTAACATAACACATGCACTGCCATGATTTCCGCTTTGCAGTTTGCAGTACTTTTATCATCAAATGTATTTAGAACGGTCTATTAAAATGATGTCACAATTTCAGCTGACTCCGATTGTGTGACTGAGAAATATGTGGGAGTTCAAGACCAAACAAAGTAGTTGACATTGGCTCCTCCTGCAAGTTTTTAAACAATGAAAAGAGGTGATTTTCAAAAGTTCTCAAATGAACATATAGTTTGCTAACATTCATGGCATTTTCAGAAGAAAGTTTTTTTTTTTTCTTTCACAAAGAAATGTTTTGGTTTCTTAGATTTATCTTCTGCTTAACAACAGCAGGCTGTGTTCCTTGGAGAACGTATGTGATTTCAGACCATCCAAATGTAAAAGATTCAGTGCTTTTTTATAGCAACTAGCCAGGAAATCTACCTGGATTTTTCACGTTGGGGCCTGGGAACCAAGCATTTGAGGCATCCTTTGCAGGATGCTGTTTCAGAAGCAGAGCCAGGATAAGAACCCAGTGAAGCAATAGCTCTAAAAACCACATCAAAATGCCTACACAAAGAACAAATTTCTTTGTAAATTAAATATGTGATTTAATTGATATCTAATGATATTAGAATATAAACACAAGTGGAGAAAATTGTGGTGTTGCAGTCACATTAGCGGCAGTCAGTAAGCGGTGATTCAAAATCTACTGGTGGCCAGAACTCCACCGGCAGCCAGTGGGAAGGGGAGTACACCAGAAGCTCAGGAGGTGAACCCAGGCAAAGAACTGTCCATGCTGCTGATTTGTTTGATCTGAGCAGAAACAAAGGCAGAGCAGCAGACCCCAAGAGGTGGTATAGGAACAGTGTGGATTTCATAGCCCAGACACCCACTAATGCTACATTGAGTTTCACTTTGTGTAGGGCTGTGGCACTGACAAGACAAGAGCAAGCTCTTCATGCATGAAACCTGGAGCAAATTCATTTCTAGCTTGGTGCATTGCCCTGGTACCACAGGTAAAATAGTACTGACAGGGTATCACACTGGTCTCACCCAAAATAGGACTAGGTGTCCTTCAGACCTAATGGCAGCCAGTTCCAGCAAGATCAGCACTACCAACAAGCTAGTCGTTTAGGACACCTGGTGTCTCCCTAATCCTGGAAACTTCTCAAACTAGAAGTGGGAGAAAAAAATCGTACAGGCAATGTTGTAGCCACAGCAAGAGATCACAGGAGGTAGAGTGATGAGCCAAAAGCTGGGGCTATGGGGACCATGGTGGAATCCTAGCAAGAGTCCAGACATAATACTTCCTGGAGGAAGTGGCACAAGTGACTGCAAACAAAGAACCGGGTACCAAATGCAATCAGTAAAATCAAATTGTAGACCTGTCGGTGAGACAGCTTAGAAACCTACCCTAAGAGAAGAATCTGCTAAGCCAAACCAAAGCCAGGAGCCAGGAGATTCTTCCGGGTAGCCCATGCAGGTGCAGGGGCCCAAGGATTTGGGCCATACTAGACTGCTTTCCCAGGCCACAAGCAGAGAGCTGTATGGGAAATGGGACCCCCGAAATTAGAACTGGCGCCCGTATGGGATCCCGGAGTGTTCAAGGTAAGGACGTTGGCTGCTAGGCTGCTGTGCAGGGCACAAAACTTTTCTTGATGTTCTTTTTCATTTCTCCAGTGACATATTAGTCATTCATTAACATATTTTTAAACTTTATGGCATTGTAAATCTCTATTTTTCCTTCCTATTGTTGATTTTCTTTCATGGCTTTTAAGTTTAGGGAATGTAAATTAGCTGTGTAATAGAGACTATCATATCCAGATGTGAGGATACAATGTAGTATGCATTTCTACTTTCAGATCAAAGATGGAGCTCCAATGAAACTGGTAAATATACATTGACAATAGGATGCTGGACTGTCTGCCATTATCCATGCTCACAATGTCAGGATACACTTAAATATCAAAATGACGGACTTATGACTGTTTATGAAGAACTATACTATTTTAATGATATGGGGAAAATCAGTGGGGATAGGAGATATCAGAAGGGGCATAAGAGAAATCCCAGAGCCTTTGGAACTGTATCATAAAATATTAAAAAATGAAAACAGAATACAAACAGAAATTACATACAGGGGAGAAAACAGTAGGTGGAGGTCACAGAAAAGTAAGAAATTGAAATTCAACAGATTCATCCTCCTTCTTAATTCCAAACTGAAAACAGAAGAAAGCATAGTCAGATTACTATAAGGAAAAAATTGTACTGCCATAAAATACCATTTGCTTCATAAATAAATTAGAAATATGTCCTTGTAAAAATGAACAGAGAAAATAAGAAAGGAAGCAGGAGGGGATGTAAGGCCATGGGAGGGAGAAAGAATCAGACAGGCAATATCCTTAATTCTCTTAAGCCTGTATATATGAAATATAAGATCATTATTCTCCTTACATGAGTAAATCATTTTTCAAAAAAAAAAAGTCTGCCAAAATGATTTGAAGATCCCATGAAGATATTGTGCATATAATAAGATGTAGCAGTGAAGTTTCAGAGTAGGGGAAAGGCTTGCAGAGAACAAAGGTAGATGAATTGGGTTAGGAAATAGTTATTCACAAAAGGACTAGAGTTGATTCTAAAGCATATTTCCTATTAGTGGTACAATGTGTGGAAATTCATGAAACACGAGATTCCATGTAGTGAGAAAAAATTTAAATAAGAATTTCATTTTGCAAAATTTATGTCAAGTAGGAAAGACTAACAATAATATTTTCATTCCAGCAAAACTTAGAAATTAGCATGTTAATCAAGGAGGTATCTGCTAAACAACAGAACAAGTAGCATAGGAAGACATTATATGTGTGTCTCATAAAAGTGGAAGATTCATGTTGGCTCCTTTGGGGTAATAACAATAGCAAGCTATGTTTGCACCCTAACTTTGTAGCTTCAAAGATGAAGTCCTCCAGAAATTAGACGAATAAGGGGAAGAGAAATATCGAGTAAATAAAATGTTTTGAACATGAGCAGATATTGTCATTCAGTCATGTTGGAGTGCAGCTCCAAATCTGGGCTGCTCTGTACTTGAGAAGTGGAGGCAATGGCTCAGGTATTCAAGTCCTGACACCCATCTGGGAAATCCAGCTGGAGCTCCTTGGTTTTTGTTTTGGCTTACACCAGCCCTACCTATGGCAAGCTTCTGGAGAGTGAAACAAGATGGGATAAATCTCCTCTTTCCTTCTCTTTCTCTCCTCTGCCTTTCAAACAAATACATCCTTAAAAATAACACTTTTGAATATATGATAAACCAATTAATTTATTTTCCACATAGGCTAACATAGTGCTCTTCATACTAATCTTTGGATATGATATGGCAATATTATAGATTATTTGCCATTTGTGTTTTAAAGTTAATAGCTCAAATAAAATTAACACAGTGAAATCCATATATATTTTTGTAATGCTTTTTCAATATTTATTTATTTTTATTGCAAAGTCAGAAAAAACAGAGAGGAGGAAAGACAGAAAGGAAGATCTTCCATCCGATGGTTTATTCCCCAAGTGACCGCAATGGCTGGAGCTGTGCCGATCCCAAGCCAGGAGCAAGGAGCTTCTTCTGGGTCTCCCACACGGGTGCAAGGTCCCAAGGTCTTTGAACATCCTGGAACTGCTTTCCCGGGCCACAAGCAGGAAGCTGGATGGGAAGCGAGGCTTCCAGGATTAGAACCGCACTCCCATATGGGAACCTTGGACACGTTCAAGGTGAGGACTTCAGCCGCTAGGCCACTGCGCCAGGCCCAAAAGGGCCATGTTCTCTCGGAAATCTCTAGAACAATCCTTTGCCTCTGTTAGCTTCTGTACCTCCAAGTGATATTGCTTGGCCCATAACTGTGTCATTCGAATGTCTGTACTGTCATCATGTTACCATATTCTTTTTTTCTGTGTGAATTTGCTTCTGAATTTTCTCTCCTTTCTCTTTAAAAACTGCAGTGATTGGATTTAGAACTCCATCTATTTTGCATGACATCTTGATTACATTCACATGCACTGTACTAGGATTGTAAGTTATCTTTTGTGGGGGACAGTATTCAACTCATTAAACTATATTAAAAATGTAGCAGTCATTCTTAATTTGTATAATATATAAGTCAAGTGGTAGAATGGATTCATTTCTCTGTTTTTTTGTGTGTGTCTGTGTGTTTGTATTGTTATTATTTTCTAGGTATATTATTTTTAATTATTACTCTAGGTTATTTTATTAGGTATGTTATTATTTTTCTATGTATAGGGTTTTCCCCTCCACATCTCCTTCCTTCTTCCCTAATCCAACCCCCCAATATATCCCTCATACTATTACAGTAGTTCAATGCTTTAGCAACAGTCACAAGTTCAACATTCAGCTTTACCAGTGTGTCATAGCACTGTAGCTATGACCATAGCACCCCAACGACACCGGATCAAGTCCGATCTCGGAAGCTAAGCAGGCTCAGGCATGGTTAGTACCTGGATGGGAGACCACTCCTAAGTCATTGATTATATGTATAATAAGAATTAGGAATTAATGAATTGACATATGACAAAAACGGTGAGAAAAGTTCCCCTGGTTTTTAGTCCATTTTGCTTCTTTGAACTTCTAGTGGTAATTCCTTAAAGAACAGGGACTCAGTCTCTCAGTTTTCTGTTTTGATAACTTCCTTAAAATGTTCTTAAATAATTTTTAAATTATTTAGTTAATTACAAGTACCATCATTATTGTTTTCTGGGCGAGTATTTGTATTTAGATGAGCTTGAACTTTTTTTTTAAACAAAATTAAATATAAACGTCTATTGGGAAAGCAAATGGATTGGCAGTATTTTTAAAAGTTATATGCAGTAATTGTATTTTGTCTTCTAGCTGAATTCTTAAGAGATTTTTCACATTCAGATGAAATGCATTTGACAACATCATATGTTTTGGCAAGGATGAATAGAAGAACCTAGAAACATGTTAATTCCTCCCTTAAAAAATAAACAAATGCTTTATTTAGCTTTTCCAAAAAAAGTATTTTTAAAAGGATAACAATCTCTTCTTCATTTTACTATTGAATAATTTACATGATTCACCTGTTCCTTCTACATGACTGTTGCTAGTCACCATTTCTATTTAAAGTGACAGTAATAGTGATAGTAGTAGTCCTGTTACTAAAGTATTACTTTCAAATTTTATATAGACAGAATTGAGTGAGCTCAATGTAGACATCTTTTCCCTTAGTTAAAATAATTAGTATGAAATTCTAAATTTATTCTTAAAGAATAAATAACAATTATAAACACTTCTGGGGCAAAATGTGGTATTTCAAAATATGTGTGAATGATTAAATCAAATAAAAAACTGTCATTTCGCTGACTAAGGCTTTTGCTGTGGTGACAACATGTATAATTTACTCTTCACTCTTCTGTCAACCTTGAAATATGCAATATACTAAATATTTTGGGCCCTGCATGATGGCCTAATGGCTAAGGTTCTTGCCTTGAATGGGCCAGGATACCATATGGGCTCTGGGTCTAAACCCGGCAGCCCTGCTTCCCACCCAGCTTCCTGCTTGTACCCTGGGAAGTCGAGGATGGCCCAAAGCCTTGGGACATTGCACCCGTGTGAAAGACCCAGAAGAGCTCCTGGCTCCTGACTTCAGATCGTCTCCTCTCCGGCCTTTGCAATCACTAGAGGAATGAATCATTGGATAGAAGATCTTCCTTTCTGTTTCTCCTCTTCTCTATATATATCTAACATTGCAATAATAAATATACAAATAAATTAGTAATCTTTTAAATAGATTTCTATGAATTCCTCAGACCAATGCATAAACCATCTCTTTGTGTTCCAGTTGCAGCTCAGTCATGCATGGCAGTACAGCCACCAATGGTTGAAGCTCAGGCTGCAGCCACAGAAAGCGAAAGGACCCTAGTATGCTACAGTCGGCTTGTGGGAGACCCCACAAAGCTTGTCTTCTCCTGTACCCCTCCAGACATCACAACATGAACACTGCTGCTTACTCACACGTGACCTGGCATAGCATCTTATCATTTTTAAAGCACAAATAATTAACATGAAAAGGTAAAAATGTAAAATTATACTCCCAGGGAATTAAAATTCATTGCAAATAAAAGTGAAACAATTTTATGCACTAGAAAATAAAGCATTTTTCTGACAGATACCTTTTGGAAACAATTTCAATTTTATATTCTTTTTCATTAAATCAGGAGCAGCTGAATCTATCAGAGGACTTTTAAAATCACACTTTATACTTTGCCAGAAATTACATATTGCTAGCACACTGATGCTCAATAATCTAATATGAATGTTTTAATAAAGCGAATATATTTCACCAATAAAAATATGATACCGTTTATGTATTGAAATGATGCCATTTTATGGAAATATAAACCAAGGATTCTGACAGAAAATATAACTCATTATTATCTAGAGTTAAGAGTTTATACTATCAGTAAAGTACTATGATGAACTAAAAGCTTGTAGAACATGGTGTTCATTTTAAAGAAAGGTAAATGCAAACAATGGTTTATATTTCAAATTATTTTTTTAAAGATTTTTTTTTATATTTGAAAGGCAGATGTACAGAAAGAAGGAGAGAGGAAGTTAAAAGATGTAATAAGCCTTGAGGGATCCTTAAGTTGAAAATAAATGAAAGGGAACCAAGCAGGGAAAATATATTAATTAATTGATGAAGATGATATTGAAACGTGCATGCTGTAGATGACTATTAAATTTATATAGCCATGACATTTTATGGTGCAAGGGAAATGTAGTAATATTCGTGAGACTGGCAAATGTGAATCAAGGAAAGTCTTGATGATTTAATACAAATCATCTGGAAGATAGGAAACTTTAGGGGAGCGATGTTATTTTCACTATGTTATCATTAGGTCTATTAGCAGAGTTATCAATAACTGCACAAATGAAGAGAGGATCCGTATGATCTTTATTGACTTGAGACATTTGGGGGGACTGAGTGATTTTAGTGATTTTTGAGGGTGAGGAAGTTGAGCTTCTTTGGTAAATGTTGGACAAAGCTCAGTATTTTGGAGGCAGGGTATGGTTTGTGTTGTCGGTATTTAGAATATTCTAGGGTAGAATGTAACTAATGTTGGCACAGGGAAGCTGGTTACGTGTCCTTGACAAGGAGCTATTTAATAGATGATCTAAATGGATATCAGAGTTACCAATGCTCATAACTGCCAGTAACTAATCAATAAGAAGAAAGCAATAATAACAAAATAACAGGGATACATTTGGACACAGAAGCTTATGTCTTAGAGAACCCAGATAAAATTCTAGCCCACTGGCTTTGGTCTGGCCCAGCTTCTGGCATTGTGGTCATCTGGGGAGTGAACCAGTGGGTGAAAGGTCTCTGTCTCTCTCTCTCTGTCGCTCTCTCTCTCCCCATCTCTCTCTCTCTCTCTCCGTCTCTTTCTCTGCCTCTCCTTATCACATTGCATCTGAAATTAATAAGCAAAAATATTTTTTTTAAAAGAAAATGAAATAAATCGCAAAGTTAAGAGATTACATTACCAATTATGGGCACAAAATTGGAATAGAGGAAATTAAAATGTTGGATCCTTTTGTTTCTTGCCACCTTCATCACCCCTTCATATTTTCTATTCTCAGCATCATCAAACAGATCAGTTTTCCTCAGTGTCAGTCAGGTCTTACCACTACTTTCCAAAAAACCATCAAAGAGCTCTTTATTTCATGTACCTCTTACTCCATGGACCCTTCACGTCTTCAAAAACAAAATGCTCGCTTTTGTTGATTTAGTCCAGTCCCTTTTATTTTCCTTATTAAAAGAAATGATCATAGGTCCAGTATGAAGTAGCTAGCAAGTAAATCCAATGTTTGTGATGTTTGGCGGCATCCCACATGTGTGAAAATTTGTTGCCACTGATCCACTTCTGAGCCAACTCTCTACTAATATGCCTGGAAAATCAGCAAAAGATGGCTTGAGGATCTGCACCATGTGACCCTGCTGGGAGATTTAGAAGAAGCTCTTGAGTTCTAAATTCAACCTGCTCCAATCCTGGCTGTTGTGACCATCTGGAGAGCAAATTAGTGGGTGGAAGATCTCTGGCTCTGCGTTTTGTCTTACACTCTTTGCCTGCATGGGTGAGGGGAAAAATGTACTCTACACCATTTTTGATGGAAGTGTAGATGAGTGTAGGCACCATTTCCATGGAGAGTGAAGAGTGCTAAGACAACTTTGATCTTACCATTTCATCAACCATTTGACCCAGGTATTCTACTTCAGGGAATATATCTAAATGAAATGAAATCTGCATATGGGAAAGTGACCTGCCACCTGATATTTACATAATGATGATAATAATAATAATAATAATAATAATAATAAATTCATAGAAAGAACCAACATGCCAGTCAAAAGAGGAATGGGTAAAGAAGCTGTGGTACATCTACTCCATGAAATACTGCACAGCCTTTAAGAAGAATGAAAGTCTGTCAAATTAATACGCACTTTTTTTAAAAACAAATTTTCAGTTCTAGAATTCATTAGAATTAATTTTTGTTTATGATCTATCACAGACACCCTCACAATAATGGAATATTTCTGTTAATTTCACTGAGGTATCTCAATGGGCTGAGATAATATTCTAACATGTGAAAAACATTTGGTAATAATGTTCTAATTTTAGTGTACCTATTGCCAAAGAAAGTATCAATTGATAAATGGAATAAATTAAATACTGTGATGAAGTTAGGGAAAAGCAAGTTGATCAGAGATTAACATGGCATGTCAGAATTTAGAACAGTAGGAATATACAGAAAAGACAGTCCTGAATGTGATACAATTTGCACAGAGCCAAATTTAGTCTTAGAAAAACAATTAAACATTAAATGAGAAATGCAGCAAAAATTAAAGTTTATTTATCTAATTTTTGTTGGTACATCAAGCATCAAATCAAAGAAAAAGAGGAGTAGGGTAAGTTGATAAGACAGCTTATCAGAACATAAGCTACAGGTACGGGAATAGATTACAATGTGTGGATTGTCTGTCTACATCAGGGATCCACTCAAAACATTACTCAAGATTAAAATGAAAATAAACATGCGTTACTTATTTTTGTTTGATGACTTCAGTTTTCACAAGATAAAATCCTTATCATATTTGTTTAGTATCTAAATTTTAGTTTGGATCTTAGTCAAGTGTTGATCATTTGCAGTGTCTTGCTTGTATTATTAAATTACTTCAAAACTCAATTAAACCAAAAACAGGCAGTTGGAGGAAATAGATTTTGCCACATGCCAAACTCATTATTTGTGCAGCACATTTATGACTACTTAGGATGATGTCTAGAATATTCCATAAATTGCCATTTACTCATTCTCACCTGAACTCATTTGTTATTCTTTTAAAGATTTATTTTATTTTTATTTGAAAGGCAGTTATTAGCAGAGACAAGTAGAGAGTACGTGCATCTGTTGGTTCACTCCCCAAAAGGCTCAATGGACAGAACTGAATGGGTCTGAAATTGGGAGCCAGGAGCTTCTTGCAGGTCTCCCACATGAATGCAGAGGCCTAAAGGCTTGACTTACCCTTTGATGCTTTCCCAGGCCATAAACTGGGAGCTGAGTCAAAAGTGGAGCAGCCAGGACTAGAACTGAGAACCATGAGAGATGTCAGTTTCACAAGCAGTGGATTAGGTTACTATGCCACCGTGAGCCTATCTCTTTTTATAAAGGATCATGTATCTTTAAATGTGTCTTTCTCATGTATCTCGAAATTATATTCATTTCTATAGGGCTGTTGGAATCAATTATCTAAAATATATACATGAGATCCTATAAATTTTCTTTTGCTTATTAAGGAATAAGATATATTAAAATATAGTAAGTGTAGAATACTCTCTAGGTAATCATTTATTGTCAATGGATAAACTAAAGTTTCTACAACATACAGAATCTTCCAAGACATTATTTTTTTTTCAAATAAGCTACCATATTATTTACATGTGAAAACAAGCAATGCTTGAGAGTGTAATCTTTCATATTGTGATAAATACTCAGAATAGATCATATAAAATATATAATTAAAAGCTTACAGCTTTATTAAAATCAATTGCATTGATCAATTAAAACTCTAAATTGATTAAAGCTAATGCTAATTTATTATGTGTGCACTTCTATACAGGAATAAAGATACTTGAAAATGAAGTAATAGCATCTTTAAACTATAAGTGTTTCATACACATTCAAAAAATAACCAATATCCTCATAAATGTCATAAAATTATTTGTCATATTTTCTGAATTTTTGCCACGACAATGAGCTATTAATTAAATTGGCTCTTTTCCTGATCTCCACCCCAGTTTTTCTTGTTTGTTTCTCTCTACTTCAGAACCTGGATGTTTTTATTTTAACTATAGCATCTATGATGGATTTGTTTTCTTATGACACATTGACATACAAGAAATGTGATTATTTATTAAAATAAATTATTTTAAATAAACAACACATAATGTTCACTACAAATTAATTGATTTGACAGTCCTATAAATCTTGCATTTGTTGCATGAGAGGAGGGTAGATATGGATGGAGACAGGCAGAAGCAGAGTCAGAGAGTAACATTTGTAGTAGATTTTACTCACCAGTAAGGGATGGATGTTTTCTGCATCATAAATCTTAAATAGCTCTTAAGAAGATATTAACTATCCTATTTACTTTTCTCTTCATTTTAATTTTTATTTTATTAGTGCTCCTTATATAAACTGGTGTGATTTATTCTTTCAAATACCACTAATCCCTTGAAGATATGAAACTGTGATATATAACATGCTGTAGGACCAGGAAAATATCCATTATTGCTAAGGTAGAAATCAACTTAAATGAACATGAAGTCTTTTGACTAATCATGATTACAAACTTATGCAATTCTGTACAACCTCTTCAATAACATATCACTCAGGTGCTCACTCAAGTACTTTGCTGAAATTGACTCTTAGTTCTAGACCTTTCTAAAATATTTTAAAGGTCTGTATTAGGTAGAAGCACAAAAAAAGTGTTCCTAGAACTTTTATTTTTTACTTCTGGACCTTTTTCATTTGGGCTTCATTTTATATTGATGAAATATACTTAGACACTTGTGGTTTTTGTATCATTTAATTAATAGGCATGTATAGAATATTACCAAGTATCATTCAGTGTCATTTGCTGGTGATACAGATTCTTGGGAGTACCTTTTTCTTTTAATTGGGGGGGGGTTCAGTTTTTATTGGGAACATCTCTTATTTTATCATCTGTACCTTATTTTTATCTTTTTGATTTTTTAGAGACTTTTTGTGATACAGTTCCATAGGTTCAGGGATTCCCCTTCCCACCCTTCTCAGTCCCTGTCCCTCCCTATTTATTTCCCTATTTTATTACAATAGCATAGTCACTCAACAATAGTTACAAGTCCGTCATTCTATTTCAGTTTGTCCTGACATTGTAGATATAGACAATGGTAGAAAACTCAGCATCCTATTGTCAAGATATATTTAATAGATTCAGTTTCCTTGGGAGTCCTTCTTTTATGTGGGAGTAGAGATGCATACTGTGCTGTATCTTCACTTCTTGGTAAGCTAGTCTCCCTCATAGGGTGCATCTAGATAAATATATGTATGTGCATGTTTACATATGTATATATATTTTGAAGGATTGTTTTCTTGTATCAGAGAAAATGTAAGATACTGACATTTTTGGGATTGACTTATTTCATTGAGCCTGATGGTTTCTAGTTGAGACAATTTTGTTAAAAATGGTAAAATTTTGGGCCTGGCACAGTAGTGTAGTGGTTAAAGTCCTCACCTTGCATGCTCTAGGATCCCATATGGTCTCTGGTTCTAATCCCGGTGGCCCTGCTTCCCATCCAGCTCCATGCTTGTGGCCTGGAAAAGCAGTCAAGGACAGCCCAAAGTCTTGGGACCTTGCACCTGTGTGGCAGACCTGGAAGAAACTCCTGGCTCCTAGCTTCAGATTGGCTCAGTTCTAGTTGCTGCAGCTGCCTGGGGAGTGAACCATCAGACGGAAGATCTTCCTCTCTGTCTCTCCTCCTCTCTGTATATCCACCTTTCCAATAAAAATAAATGAATCTTTAAAAATGGTAGAATTTCACTCTTTTAATGAGTGAACAGTATTCCACAGAGTAGATGTACCACAGTGTAAACCACATTGAGGTTCTATCTGACTCCAATGAGATTGACCTACAGTCAGAATTCTACTAACAACATCTGCTGGTGTTACTGTGGGGGGAACATATGTTACTTCAATGTTGGTTGGAATGTAGGATAGTGCAACCACTATGGAAGTCAAATTGATCTACCATTTGACCCAGGAAACCCATCTCTGGGAATATATCCAAAGGAAATGAAACACACATGTGAGAAAGTGATCGGTTATGCTATATTTATAGCAGAACAATCTACAATAGTAAAACCATGGAGACAACCCAGAGGCTCCTAGAGAGAGCTGCCGTCTTTTTGAATTCTACCCAATTGCATGATTAATTCTCAATGTGCATAGCCCCCAGGTTTCACAATTTCATACTATCCAAATCAGATACATTATTTTTTTCCTGACCCCCTTTTCTCCCACATTCATTCCACATGACTCCGAATTCAAAATCTGGGTGTCATTCCTTTCACAACTCTTCATCGTAACTGACATTGCTGAGCTTAAAGCATTGCTGTTTCACATTTGGATTATTTCCCAAATTGCCTGTTTCTTCTCTCATTTATCATTCCTTAAAATTTATTTTTACATAACTCCATTGCTTGTTTTGTCAAAAAAAAAAATCCCCAATTCCTTTCATTATATTTCAAAGGAAACAGATTTAATAATAGAGCCTGTGTGTATTTGAAGACTTACTCTATGTCAAGCTCTTCACTCCCAGCTCCCCTTAGCCTCATGTAAATTTCTAAATTTTGCCAAAGGCACCAGATGCTTCACTGCCTTACAGAATTATTATATGCTTGGCATCTCATTATGTTTCCACCACAGCTGACTTCTTTTACTTTTCCTCCAGGGAACACCTAGGTGGCACTTTTTTGGGGAGCTTTCTCGAAAGTATACTCTTGCGTTGCTACTTTATAGGACTAATCACATTTTGTTAATATGCTGGCATTCACTTTTTATTTATTAATGTATGTTTTACTAGCAAACATAGTCCAGAGAGGTTAAGATCCAGTTTTATCATCATCTTTAACATCACCATAATCGCCATTATCATCATCTTTCCCATCATTGCTATCAAAGATGATGAAGGGAAAAAGATTGTGTTCTAGTTTAACTTTGAAAGTGCTGGCTTTTCATACTGTAAAGAGGTTACTAGAATTCAATATATTTCACTAGTAGGAAAGACACTGAGTTTATGTGTGTGTTTGTGCTAATACAAACACAGAATTGTAAAATCTGCATATTAATATTGGATAGGATAACTTATCTAAATGGAAAAATTAATCCATTACATTTTTTTAATCACTCCAAAATCTATGGCGCTATTATACCAGTAAAAGCAAAAATAATAAGATTATTCTTGTTAGTTTTTATAGTCTTCCGGCATCACCTGTTTTTTGTATGTCTCAGAAAGTCCATTGCTAAAGAGCTCTAATATGTATTATCATATTAAATGAATCATTGTGCCACAGGAATATAATTTAGTTGTATGATTGTACTTTTTAGTGCTGATATTTCATTTTAATTTAATTTGTAAATGTCATTACATTTATAAATAATACAAAATGATATTTCATACATGTGTACTTGGTGAAATGATCAAATCAGGTCAACATACTTATTATTTCTTCAGGATGAGAATACTTGAGATCTGTTGATGTAGCTAATTTGAAACATGTAGTATATTATTAACTGAAGTCACCGTGCTGTATGATAGATTACCTGACTCCTTGAACAAAATCTCTTCCTACCTTATCAACTCCCTCCCCTTGCTGCCCCGCTTGTGGTAACCATCACTCTGCTCCCTATTTTTAAGAGTTCTTCTTTACTTTCTAAATGCAGCAAATATTCCATGGTGATTGTACTTTGTTTAAATTTCTTAGCACAATGTCCTCTAGGTCCATTTATGTTTTCAAAGGTGACAAATTTCTCCTTTTTAAAGGTTGTTAATTCTACCTAAACTGATATGTTGGAGACAGCATTGTGGAATGGCGAATAAAACAAGCGACTGTTGGTCCATAACAAAAATGCATTTATTAAAAAGCCTGGAGAAGTGATGGAAGATGCTCTGTTCCTATGTGGGAGACCAGGAAGGAGCTTCTCGCTCCCGGCTTCAAATCGGCTCAGGTATGGACAATACAGTCATTTGAACAGTGAACCAGCTAATGGAAAATCTCTTTGACTTCTGGTGATTTACTCTGCACACTTGCCTTTCAAATGAAAATAAACATATGTTAAAGAGAGCAAGAGATATATAGAGAGGTGTTGTAGTATGCTAATCCTTGTCCTGCAGTGCCAGCATTCCATATGGGCATGTTTTTGTCACAGTTGCCCCATTTACCCCTCTGTCTTCCTCTTTATGGCCTGGGAAAGCAGTGAAGGATGACTCAAGTTCCTGAGCCACTGCACACATGTGGGAGATGCAAAAGAAAGCTCTGGCTCCTGGCTTCGGACCAACCCATCACTGCTCACGGGCATCATTTGGGGAATGAACCAGAGGATGGAAGACGTCTCTCTCTGTCTCTTTTTGAAAATCTGCCTTGCAAAGAAGAATAAATGAATTTTTTTTATTAAAAGAAAAAAACCTCAATTTTTGAGAAGAAAATCTTCATTCTTGAGCTGATTAGTAGGGCAACTATTTTGAAATAACAAGCATCACCATGATTATTGAAATGTATGCAAAAAAAAAGCACAATTAAATTGTCAAGATCAAAACACTTTAGGGTTCAAACTCCTCCCTCAAGGTATAGCATCATTTCTTTAAAACCAGATATCCTGCTACCTGTTGAAACAAATCTTGCCAATCTGACCATTTTTAATAACTTCCATGGCTCCTAGCCAGATGATACAATCTAAAATCTTCATCACCCATGCCTTCAATCAACGCCGCTGTACCTTCTCGTTTACACAGTTAACTCCCCCTGCACATGCATCACCTCTTAAGGTGGTACATACAAGAGGAATTTGGGGGCGCCCAGCGCAGTAGTCTAGCAGCTAAAATCCTACCTTGCACATGCCAGGATCCTATGTGGGCACCCATTCTAATCTTGGTGGCCCCTTTTCCCAACCAGCTCTCTGTTGGCAGACTGAGAAACAGTGGAGGATGGCCCACAACCTTGGGACCCTGCACCTGCATGGGAGACCCTGAAGAAGTTCCTGGCTCTTGTCTTCATAGCAGCTCAGCTCTGACCATTGCAGGCATTTGATTGGTGAATCATTAGACAGAGGATCTTCCTCTCTTTCTCTTCTTCTCTGTATATCTGACTTCCAAATAAAAATAAATAATTCCTGTGGCTTTTTTGTTTTGCTTTGTTTTATTTGCAAGAGTTAGAGGGAGAAAGACAAGGGTTGGGGGTGGGGGCATGACTCATTCCCCAAGTATTTGCATTAGCCAAGACTGAGATGAACAAATCTAGCACTCTATCCAGGTGTCCCATCAGAATGGCAGGGACACCAGTACTTGGGCCAACTTCTGCTGTTGTGGCAGAAGGATTATCAGAAATTTATTGAAATCTTTTATTTTAAAAATGACAATAATAGTATTTCCACTTACATATGAAACCTCCAATTTATACACACTTTCTTAGAAAAGCTAGACATAAGGGCCCGGCCCGGTGGCGCAAATGGTTAAAGGTCCTCACCTTGCATGCCCGGGATCCCATATGGGCGCCGGTTCTAATCCCGGCAGCCCCGCTTCCCTTCCAGCTCCCTGCCTGTGGCCTGGGAAAGCAGTCCAGGACGGCCCAAAGCTTTGGGAACCTGCGCCCGCGTGGGAGACCTGGAAGAGGCTCCTGGCTTCGGACCGGCATAATATCGGCCCGTTGCGCTCACTTGGGGAGTGAATCATCGGACGGAAGATCTTCCTCTCTGTCTCTCCTCTCTGTATATCCGCCTTTCCAATCAAAAAATAATAAAAATAAATCTTTAAAAAAAAGAGAAAAGCTAGACATAAATTCAATTTACCTTTACAGCTATCATGTGTATTAAAATTTATATTTTTCCTAACATTTTAGTGCCTTACAACCAAATCTCAATTGAGATTTCATTTAATTATATTAGCAATAACATCCTTAAAATAATGAATCTAAAGAAAAGGAAAAAAACAATTTTAGAGAAAAATAGATGGAGTGTTGCTTTATCAAATAAAACCACAGTAAAAGAAATTGATGGTGTGGCATAAGCAGATAAATGATAATTGGAAAGATTATAAAGCCAAAATCAAGATCTAAAATGATTATGGAATTTTAATATGAAAGAACAGGCAGTAATTAACCATCATTGAGTTGAAAATGTTTACCCACATGGGAAAAAATGACTTAGTACCATAAGTGAAACTCAATTCTATGAGGATTACCAATTTAATTAAAAGTTGAATGTGAGAAAGAACTCACTAGCAGACATTTTAAAAAGATATGTGCTGGCACAAGTACTAAATTGGGTTACTGTAAAACCAAGAGAAAAATGAAAGAAAATTTTATAATATCTTAATCAGGAGTGATTATATATCATATGTAAATACGGCATACATATAAAACATTATTTATCACCCAAAACAGAAATATATATTTCCTCAATTTGAAATTAATTTTCATCTTTCAACGATGTTAGTTTTTGTTTAGTAGCCAGTCAGCCAATCATCAAGTGAGGAACTAAGAGTTGAATCTAGGTATCTCTTGTGAGTGTCAGGGACCCAAAAATTGAACATTACTAATTGTCTCCCAGGATGTGCCAATAAGTAAAAAGCTAGAAGTTGAGGCAGATAGAGTTTGAGTATATGATATGGCCATCCCATGCAACATTTTAATATTATCCCAAATATCTGTCCCTAAAAATTATGGGAAAACACGGAAAGAAAAACAGGACAAAAATAAGTTCACAGAATGTTGTGCATAACTATTTGAAACTATAAAAACATTTCCAATTTTATCATAGAAATGCAAATTAAAATGAATTATTATTATTCACTTCTCAACTTGACAAACAAAATGGCTAAAAACAAATTGGGTTGATAAAATTATAGGGAAAAGGGAATTTTATTTGAAATTGGTGACAATATAAATTGAACAATACATATCCTTCATGACTTTTGTCATATCCTCTAAAAAACAACTTATTTGAGTGAGGAAAACTGTTAAAATCATATATATTTTTTCTATATAAAATTTTTTTGTGTTTATATATTCGATGGTCTTATGCAACACTTGTGCAAATGAAATGAAAAGGAAAGTTAATTTAGTACAAAACAATTTTGAAATGTACCCAATATTTTTAATGGATTATACTTTGCATCATAGCTTTGTGTTGCCTCACAGCTGTTTGAAACCACTTTTACTTATGGATTTACATACCTATGTATTTAACACATTGTGTTTATTTGAAAGGCAGAATTATAGAGAGAGCGACAGGGTGAGACATAGACAATCTTCTATACACTGATTCACTCCCGAGATGGCTAAAATAGCCATATCTAGGTCAGTTTGAAGCCAAGAGCCAGAGTTTCACATAAGTCTCCCGCATTGCAGGCAAAGCCTAAGCATGTGGGTCATCGCCTGAATGGATCAGAAGTGGAGCAGCTGGGACACAAACTGGTTCCTGTATGGGATGATGGTACTGAAGCTCGTGGTCTAACCCACTGTCAAAGGTATATTTACATATCATTGCTTATAAAGGAAAAAATGGAAATTATGCAGATATCCTTGGAGGACAAAAATGTTAGAAGAAAAACAGAAATTATTCATCGCAAGTCACAATAACTTGGAATTATACAGGGTATTTAAAATAGTACAGGCAACATCAACATCCAGACTGTTTTAAAAAAAAAAGTTATTTTCAAAATTTGGCCTCTCAAATTAACAGAATTTCTTATGAGTTGTGGCAGGATTTACTTTTTCCACACTGTCACTATTACTAAAATGTTATTTATTTAAAACTATCTATATTGTCCTATAGAAACTTATAGAAGGATAATAATCCTCTAAGGATAATTTAAACATTAATTCATTCCAATTTTGCTTGCTGTGCTTTTAAAAATAGCTTCGGTTTTTGAAGAGCATTATAAGATGTCAATTAAAATGCATGTAATACATGCGTTTTAGAGGAGTGCAATGTAACTTTCAACATATATACATACATACACACATGCCAGGCAACCGATTTTTCATTTCTATCTTTGCTTCAAATTTAAAGTTGATCATTTGTCCTTGTTGGCTAATAATTGGCTCAGCTCCAACCTCTATGACCACTTCGGGAGTAACCCAGTGGACAGAAGATCTTTCTCGCTGTATCTCCTTCTCTCTGTATATCTGTCTTTCAAAAAAAGCATAAATAATTGTTTTAAAGAAAACTTTATCTGCTTCATGAACCCAACTTTGAACTTGGTTCTTCAAACACTGACTCTAAGGTTGATCAAGCTGGCTTCCTCTTTTCTGCAGTGCTGCACGAAACAACTTAGAGAAGAAAAGGCTTCCGAAACACTGTCTATTTATTAACAATATTAATTATTGCTTTAAGCTTAAAATTGATTTTTACCTATCTTTGTCCAATTTCTGATTGCTTGCAATGACAAAATTACTATAGCTCCTTTTAGTCAATGATAGTTCAAAATAGAATTTATTATTAGCTTTAGATATCAGCACATGGCCTCACATAAATTGATCTTTTGCTGATTTAATTAGTATGATGCCAAATTCATTTAGCAACATGTGCTGTCTCAGTTATTACAATCATGCCATCATAACTGGTGATAGTAAAACACAACATGTAATTTTCAGTCCATAATAATAGCACCAAAGGCAGCAAGAAATTTCAGCTGTATCTCCTTCTAGCAATCACCCACAGCAAGATAAACATTATTTATTGCATTGTTTCAGTGAAAGTTCATTAGGTCGACTGATTGTTGAAATGACTGTCATGCATTTATTATTAAATAATTCCTACCTTTAGTACAATTATTTTAATGATCTACATTTATATGTTAACTATTTATGGTACATGGGTTTCATTTATTTTGCATTTATAAAACAGCAGCAGAATAACTGCTCTTCAACATCACATTCTAAGCCTCAAGAATTTGACAGCTGTCCCTAATACAGAATGACAGCCACCTTTCACTATGCACTTAGATCTTTCAACTTCCATACTGCATACTTTTTCAGTTCACTGTAATCTACCTGCAGCACATTATGCGCAAATCAAAGAATTTTACCAGAATAGTCGAGAGCAGGGACTAATTATGGTGTCCAGAGGAAAACTTTCAAGGCATCCCACTACCTGACAAAACATACTATTCTTTTTTTTTTCTAAGAGGAAAAAAATAATATAAAGAGAGTGGATTTTATGTGTTCTGTAGGTATATTTCTAAGATCACCACACTACTGTCATTGCCCTGCTCCCACACGACCCCTTCCTCCCATTTCTCTTTAGAGGCCTTTGACAGACATAGGCCTTTTAATCTCCTCTATGTTCAAAGACTGAGCTTGCAATTAACCATAATATTCCAAAAACAAAAATAGACCCAGAAGACCAGAACATATCATTCTAACAATGATAGAAATTAATTTCTGCAAGAAAATGTTTTAATAGCTAAATGGGTTAAAACATTTTAAAATTTAAAATGTGTATATATGTGTGTATATATATATACATATATATATAACTTTTTGGTTAAGATCAGGTGTAATACATACATACATGTGCACACACATATAAAGAAACTTGCACACTTTCATGTAATTGGAAATATAAAATAGCAAATAAAAGTATATAAGGTTTCTTATTATGGATAATATACTATTGCCAGGAAAGAAACTTACAAAACCCATAATATAAAATTAAAAAGATTACACTGTTATTTGATCATAGTTGAACATGCCATCACCACATCTTATATTTTCATTTTACAGCTTTTGTTATTATTAATATAATTAATGTATTTCTTAGGTATAGAATTAATAGATTCTCTTAAATAAAGAATCAAATCATAGTTCTCTTTTTGAAGATAAGCAATACAAGGATAAAATTTGAAGTGCATAATGTATAGATGATTATTATATGTCTTATTAACATCTTCAGATATATATTTGTCTCATTTTTAATTGAATCTGCCAAAACCAATTAAATAAAAATATTTTGCCTAATTCAATGGTAAATACATAATCACTTAATATATATGCTCTCTTGAACTCATTTCATATCCAATCAGTTAAGTCATGCAGTTTGTATTCATGATTCTAAGAGACTGTAGAAATATTTCGTATTTGCAGGATAGAGGTGGAGAAGAAATTTGTAACATAAAAGAAGAACTATGGAAGAATAAAATTTCTATACCTGCAATAATTTGGGCCCAGTTATAGTTTGAAGGTTATAGAGACAGCAAACCAAGAGATTTCTTGCATCATAAAATTATATTCTGTTAAATTCAAATATACTGTCTAGAATTTTTGAGTCTTAGAAATTGCACAGATTTCAGAGAGTGTAGCAGTAATTATCATTTGACTGAAAATTCTGGTAACAATTTTCATTAGTACAAGGAAGGAATAGAATTTGATCTACTTACTCACTAAAATTATATTATCTGGGGAAATTTTTCAGATGTGTATCATTTCTCATGAAAATCCTACTATTTCTGGCTAATAAATGAATCACAAGGGGGAAAAAAGCCATTTTCTGGCTGATTCTGAATACATACACATTAGCTGTAAATGTTGACAAGCATTAACTAAACATCACAGGCAGAGTTGTAATCTTTCCCTAGAAGGTACAAGCATCCTGTTAGAGTCATCTTTTGAATAAGAAGCAACAGTTCATTCGGTTGGCCAAATACCACATTACGCAGACACTTTATAAGGTGTTTTCTTTTTTGTTAGAACAATCTATCCTTTTATTCATACGGTATGATATAGGAAGATATATTTTCATAATTTACAATTGCTCCTTGGAAACAATGTCTTTGAAAAATAAAAAACCTCAGAATTTCATATCAAAAAAGAACTATAGAACTATTGAAAATAGTTTTCCATTTTACAGAAGATGAGGGTAAGCTCAAATGTCATTGAAGAGAACCATTCAATGTATTCTTTTATTCTTTTTTATCATTAATATCACAGCCCAAGACATCACATAGTAAAGATGTTATGAATATTCATACTCTGAAGATATAAATGCATGTAGTCCAACATTTTATGATTTGTACTATAGATTTCAGCACTTTGGTTTCTCAGTCTCTGAATGTCTACTAATATGTGATTTTTTAAATTGCCATTGGATTTGTATTGTGTAATACTATATTGAAAAGAATATAATTTTTCACAGATAAATCTAATTTATTTTAATTAATAATATTAATACATATAGAGAAATAATTGAGCAGAAATTCTGGATTGGGAAGAAATGTCAATAAACATAAAACACTGCTGTGTTCAAGACAAGTTGGTATTTCCCGTGAGTATATTTTCAAATGATGTGATGAAAGATAACTGATCACACACTCAGATTTGTTGTATAAGTTAAAATATCACATTTCCAGCCGCACGTATCATTTAAAAGAAGCATTTTTTTACATTTGATTCAAAAATAAAATAAACAAGAAAACTAAACTAATTTTAAAAGATCATTTGTTACATGTTTTTGTTTATACTGCATAGCAAAAGATCATTTGTTACATGTTTTTGTTTATACTGCATAGCAAAGTAAGCAAAAATGCAGAGAAACAAAGTTGATTAGAGGTCACTTAGCAGTTAAGGGGCTGAGAAAAAAATGTAGTGATTTCCTTTCAGAATGATGTATGTATTCTTATAATCCCACGTAAAAGAACACAACCACCAATACCCCAAATGTATGCAATGTGAATTACAGCTCAGTAAAACTTTTTAAAAGAATAATTAATATTTGTCCTATTTGACTGACCCTTTGCCTGCTACTGCTGGTATCAGATAGGGCATCAATTAATTCCCTCGCTGCTCCACTTCTGATCCAGCTCCCTAATAATGGCCTGGGAAGGCAGCAAAGATGGCCTTGCACCTGTGTGGGAGACCCAGAAGGAACTTCCGGTTCTTAGCTTTGAATTGGCTCAGTTCAGGTTTATGCAGCCAGTGGATGAGTGAACCAGTAAAAGGAGGGTAATTCTCTTCGGCTCTCTCTCTCTTTAAAATGTTTTTCAAATAAAAATGAATAAATCTAAAAAAAATGAATCATCAATATTAGTAAAGACTACATGGAGCAATAAAAGTCACAATTGGTATAAAGTTATATAGAATAGATCTTTAATAGGAAGGAAAAAGGGACTTAGTGGTTGATTTCATTTTCTCTTTGTAACCTTCATTTCTCAGTCTTTCAGTCTGCTATCTTTCCATGTGAATTGACAGAAGAGGGCCCAGCGTACCTTCTGCTTGGTAATTACCACCACTATGTAAGGTCAAACAGGAAACATGCACACTAGTGTGTGAAGATTTCTACACAATACTGATAATATACACACATTTGTTAAGTATGTATATAGTGAATACTTTGACAGGCACATGGAAAACAAAAACACTCCCTTTTTCTTCCATTATTACTACGGTTACATTTTGTCTTTAAAGGTTTTTAATAATTAGACTGTATATACAGCCTTTGAGATTTTAGATATAAAACAATAGGAAAAGGAAGAAATTAAGCCTGAAAAAATGGAGAAGTGGTTTAATAGAAGAACTAATTTTTTGTGGATATCATGCCATAAAATGACGTGTTTACAAGGTTGTGTCAACTTGCAATGAAATCAATGAGAATATCCACAGAAATCATGTCAGAATTAAAAGATACCAGGGTGATTTGGAGTTGATGTTTAATAATGAATAATGTGATTATTGTTTACAGGTAAATAAAATGAATAAAATACTTCAATGGGCAGGAGAAAGAAATATGTGTTACTCCGTTAAAATTCTTCAAAAAATGGTGAACTGATTTGAAACTGAATTTACAGATATATATTGTGAACTGTAGGGAAATTATTCTTTAATGTTAAAATATAAACATCATCAATAAGTTAGGAGGTAAATAGAAGGTTAAAATGAACCAACATGCAATGGGTTTTTCTACTAAACACACATCAAGTTCCCTGGGATTGTTGGAGCCAATTATCTGCTAATACACGCTTAAAATATTAGAAATGATGGCTCAAGTGATTGGCTTCCTATCATCCATTTGTGTGAAGTTTATTCCATTCTAGCCTCCGAATTTTCTGGGCCTGGTCAATGGTTAGAAGCTTGATGTGTTTTTCTGCCTGTCTGTTTTATTGTTTGGTGACTGATAATAAAGGTATCAGCAACTTCTTCTCGTATAAATTATTTTTAAAAAGGGGAAAGCAACTAACATAAAATAGTTGAAATATTACTTTTAATCACTTATCAGATATAAATACTGATTCAAATGTGGCGATAAACACAATAAGATGGTGAATGATATATATAATTAAAGTATATATCTTAATGAATTGAACTAAGGATATATTTTGTTAGTGAATGAGAAAAAAATGAACATGATCAGTGTTATCCAAACCAATTTATAGTTTTAATATAGTTCTCATCAAAATTTCAGTGGCATTTTTTCACAGAAATAGAACAAAACTCTAGAAAAAATATGTAATCTCTGTAGAATTTGACTAGAAGAAAGACCCTGGGGAAAGAATACAACACAGCTGAAGACATTATCCTACCTGATTATAATAAGAATTATAATTATTATTGCAAAGCTATGGGCAGGCAGGTAGCTTAAAACAGACACACAGACTAATGGAACTGAATAAATAGTCCAGAAATAAACTCAAACACGTAGATTGAGAAAAGCACAGCCTCTCCAATGAATGGTTTGGGACAAATGGAAATATCCATATATAAGAGGATGAACCTGTATTCTTTTTTTACCTTGCATACAGAAAACAGTTCAAACTACATCCAACACTAGAGTCTGATAAACCTGTGAGTATATGTTTTAGAGTATATTTGCAGCCAGAAGAAAGAAAGAAATCTTGCCACTTGGATTACATGGTTGGGGTGAGAGGGTATTAGTGTTAATTGAAAGCCAGACACAGTAAGAAAAACACTGTGCAACCTCGTCTGATTTCCAGCCCTCAAGTAGTCACACTCAGAAGCAGAGGAAGAGACGGTGGGTGCTAGGTGCAATGGTAAAAAGATACAGCATCCCTGCATGCAAGGTAAGTGTATTCTGCACATCTGTGTTTCTTTAAAAGCCAAAGCCTCAGTCAAGTACTTTGGTGCAAGCACTTTGTGCTATGAACCATAAATAATATTATTATTCATATTTACATCTATAAGTAAAAGTTGGCTCTTGTATGAGTACTGCAAAAATTGTGATTTTAATGGTTTGTTTTCTATCTTTCTCTATTAAGTATTATGAGTGGTGTCTCTTATACAGCTTTACATCAACAAAGCCGAAGATAATGTGCAGTGAAAAGTTCCTCTTTGAGAATGATTCAGAGAATTGTATTAACAGTCTGAAATGCATGAAATTTTAAAATAATTAATCAAATGTAGTATTATCAGACCACTTGCCTTAAAGAATAATGCCAAAGGTAGACTAATCTTGTTTGGTTGTTATTGCCATTACCTATGCTTAAAGACAAAAGGAAATAAGCAGCAAAAACAATTACCATTTTAAAAACCTATAGAATCAGTTTTAATTTTTCTAAAATGTATCCAGTGAACAACAGAGTTACTTTGCTTTGATTTTCAGATAATTCTATGCAACACACTAATAAACTTGCTGTTCTCACTGTGAGGACGAACTAGAGCCACAACTTAGTGAAACTAATAAAGCATTTGCTAGAAAAGTATTATATGATTTAGTGTTTATCTTTAAATAATAACATTGTTTTAAAAACTTGACAAAAAGGATAAAACATGAGGCTAACTTTATTTTCCTCAATGCCGAATGAATGTTTTCAGTGAGAAGCCATTAACTGCTAACATTTTCAGAAGACAAAATAGCTTTGTACAATTTTAGCATTTATTTCTCTTACATTTGGTGTTTTTCTCATAAATTTGCAGAATGTATGAGTTGAGATCAGTCCTTACTGCATGCAAAGCCGAACTGAACTAGAAGTTCCACTTTCTAATGATCTGCGCTGCCTTCTACTTAATCACAAACATTTCTGTTCATTTTAATTTCATCTTGGCTGAAACATGAAATGGTGAAAGCTAAGCAGATGGTTGTCACAAACAGGGAAAAACAAATAAAATTTGTGGGAAACTTGCCAGTCTGTTAGCAGAAAAAGGAATCAGCCAGCAAACTTATTGTACTGTGTATGAGCATAACAAAGTAGACCCTTCATTTAACATGTGGAAAAGAATCTTATCAGTGAACTCAAGCAATTTATGAAGCATTTAAATTAACTCTTAATATGACTTAAAGTTCGTCAATGTCAGTGTCTGTAATGATTTTCTCTTGACTAGATTAAAGGAAGCTATCAATACAATGCATTGAATTAAGAAAAAATGCCTATATTTCTATTGTCAATCAATTGTGACTTTGCATTGATCAGAATGGTGCAAAGAAAATTTAGAAGGAAAAACATGAGTTAAAATTTTTACTTGTCTTTCTTCTTAACTTATTCTTAAAAAAAAATGACTCCATTGCTTGAATCCAAACTTTATATAAGCATGATTAAAGAAGACAATATATATATTCCAAGTATGCAAAAGAAGTAATATTACCAGTGATAAGCTTGGTATATTATGAGTTCTTGAGGAATTTCTTGTCAATCAACATAAAAGGACATGAGTCAATTGAATTAATCCAAATAATTATATATTCAGTTTCCAAGATATTATAAGGCAAGATGGCTTTTTGAAATTCTCATCAAGTGTTTCAATTAAGATTTTTAACATAATAAAGATGTAAGCATTCAATATGAAATTACTTCAAATGCATTCAAACTAACCTCAATGCGAATAAGGATATTCAAAGTCCTTTCTTCATTGTGAGGTAAACAAGCAAGGTTGAGAACGAGTTTACCTCATTTACCACAAGCAGAGCCAGATGCGAAGTAGTGACTCTTTGAAGAGATATAGGAATGTGAAATAAATTCATTGATTTAGGGCCCGGCGCGGTGGCGCAAGTGGTTAAAGGTCCTCGCCTTGCACGCCCGGGATCCCATATGGGCGCCGGTTCTAATCCCGGCAGCCCCGCTTCCCTTCCAGCTCCCTGCCTGTGGCCTGGGAAAGCAGTCGAGGACGGCCCAAAGCTTTGGGAACCTGCACCCGCGTGGGAGACCCGGAAGAGGCTCCTGGCTTCGGATGGGCATAGTATCGGCCCGTTGCGCTCACTTGGGGAGTGAATCATCGGACGGAAGATCTTCCTCTCTGTCTCTCCTCTCTGTATATCCGCCTTTCCAATGAAAAAATAATAAAAATGGATCTTTAAAAAAAAAAAAGAAAAAAAAAACAATAAAAAAAAAATTCATTGATTTAAAAAAAGGAAATGAGTATAGATAATGAAACTAACCTTAAATCCTCCTAGTATATTGTACAACATTGGAGTGCAACACCCACTGGTTCCAGTGGAAGTCAGGGCTGGGAACAGAACCAACCCAGCAATTGCGACAACCAGCTGATCAAGGTGATGGACTGTGCCGGGACCTGTACTTGCTAGTACATACAAGAATCTGGTCTGGAAACACCTCAGACAAAGTTTCTTTTGGGATCTCCCCAATTGAACTGCCAGACTCAGAACCCTAACCATGAAAACACAGAGGACAGAATGAGTCAATCAACCACCTCAGCCATATGTTGGCAGTGAAAAATTGGGCAAACAGCGACTCTAAGATGGGCTATGTCAATCAGTGGATTTTGTCAATGACCTCACCGTGCTTGGAATGGCGAGATTGGCAGCAATTCATAACTGTTGAACTATCAAAACCACTTAAGAAGGACCTTTGGAGCATGCACCACATCAGGAACCTGGGGTGGGTGGCAGACTGGGTGGGGCTTCTCCCTTAATATCCCCCTTTACCTCAGATACATGAAGGAAACAATATGGAAATAATAGTCTTACCACTTTCCTGTAGCTCTTGAACCTTTTTACCCTAATTAACTATGTAAAGATTGTCAAGAATATAATAAAAAATGGGAAAAGTTTAAAAATATATGACTTACAATTTAGAATCCTTATTGTATTGCTCCATTTTATACTTGGGCCAATTTTCCTGTAGGGTGAATGCATCCATACACAGGGGTGATCTGTAGAATCCAGTGACATTTTAGTGACACCCCTCTGTCTTGCTCTTACCCACAATCTGCAGTCCGCCAGGGCTTCTCCTAGAGTCAGTAGCTATTCTCAGATTGGCTGAACATTCCATGGCAAGGAGAGAAGTGTTCATTTTGGTCTAATGAACCTTTGACAGTTTCATATCCTTTTCTTAAGTTTCTGCTGTTGTAAAGTACAACACATTGGATGACATAGCAGGAATTCATTGTTTGATAACTCCTGGCATCCTAAGTCCAAGATCAGGGTTAATTCCTTGCTGGGTCAGTTGTTGATTCCTTGCTGGGTCTCTGAAGGGGACTCTGTCTTTCTCTTTGCTCAATGAGATGTTCTCAATCTTTGGCATCTCATGACTTGTGTAAGCATCACCTTGATTTCTGACATGAAGATTGTAAGAGATTCTACCAGCAATTATGCTTCCAAATTTCCCTTTTGGTAGGGCTATCATTCATGCCGGATTATATCCGACATTAATGATCTCATTTTAAAACAGATTATCTTTACAAACACTGTTTTTAAGTAAGTTACAGTTTGAGATACGGAGTTTGGTCTTTCAAAATGGCTTTTTGAGGGAACACAGCTCACCCCATAATAGGGATGGCAGAAGTCTCCTACATGTTTGCCAGCACTCGAAAAGATACAAAGGAAGTCTGCCACTGCACATTCTTCTGAAGCATGCATTGTATCGTTTCATTTGTTTTAATTGCACAAGCTTTTTTCCTCGTATCTTTTATTTGTTTTTATTTCAAACTTTCTTAAGTTTCAAAGGCTATAACACCAATCTTCTTTTATTGTTCTCCAAGATATATTTTAGTTATATTAAACTCAACTGTTTTAGTTTTAAGAGTAATATAAGTTGTAGAGAATTTTCAGTTATTATTATTAGAAATTAATTTTCAGCATTTTTTCTATTCTCTCTATGATTTATTTTGCAAAATCCTATATTCACTGATTACAGGTACTTGAATCATCTTCCCATTTGTAACTTCTTTCCTGTATTTTTTCTTATCTTCTTTTATCCACTAAATATGAAAATAGATTTTAAAATTTCTCTGTTATGTTCCTATCCTTTTTTGTTTCTTCATAGCATAAATACCATCATTTCAATGGCTACATTTTCATGATTCATATAATACTTTTTAAACTCACCTGCTGTTAACAAAAGTTTATTGGAATTATTATTTTCACCTACAACTTGAGAACTAATCATAAGTTAATATTTCTTCAAGATATTATAAAGAGTACATTTCTTAAATGTTTTCCTTTGATAATGATGCTTTTATTTTTAATGACATTGAATTTCTTAATGTAATTTCTGTTTGAGTTGCAGACTTTTGTGCAATGTTTTAACCTATTTTCAATGTTTTTTGTTATTATTTTCTTTTTTTTTTTTTATTATTATTTTTTATTGGAAAGGCGGATATACAGAGAGGAGAGACAGAGAGGAAGATCTTCCATCCGATGATTCACTCCCCAAGTGAGCCGCAACGGGCCGATACTATGCCGATCCGAAGCCAGGAGCCTCTTCCGGGTCTCCCACGCGGGTGCAGGGTCCCAAAGCTTTGGGCCGTCCTCAACTGCTTTCCCAGGCCACAGGCAGGGAGCTGGAAGGGAAGCGGGGCTGCCGGGATTAGAACCGGCGCCCATATGGGATCCCGGGCGTGCAAGGCGAGGACTTAACCACTTGCGCCACCGCGCCGGGCCCTTGTTATTATTTTCTTGGAGAGAGTAATTAAAAGATCTCACATCTGTTAATTCACTCTTTGAGTACCTGCAACAGCTGAGTCTATCCTTACCATGCCAGTCAGGAAACAACATCAGTCTGGGTCTCCTACAGGGGTGGCAAGGACCCAAGTACTTGAGTCATCAAGTAATGCCTCCCATAATATTTATTAGCAAGATGCTGAAATCAGGGACAGAGCTGGACGGGAAGCCACGCATTTGGAAATGGAATATGGAAATGGCATTATAACATCTGCACAAATGCCAGTCCCCATTGAATAGTTTTTGATCAATTTCTTTAGCTTAATGTATTTGGAGTTCATGCATCTAAAGTATTACATTCCAGCTTTAAGCCAGAGGCCAGTTGTGTTACTAATATTTAAGAGGTGCACATTTGTTTCTTCTCCTGGATATAAGCAACATTATTTTTTGCTGAATTCTTAGTGAATGGTAGAGGTATTTTCTTTTCTATATATGATTCTGTTGCATAGAAACACTCTCCACCTCAAGCATAGACCAACAGCTGATATTTCTGAACATAATTTTACACGTTAGATTTGCTTAGGTACTAGATTTACTTAAACACAAAAACACCTTTGAAATCTTTGTTTTACTCTAAATTTTATAGAATCTTGTGTCCTCAATGACTGCACAGTTGCATAGATTTTCTTTCAGTCCACATTACAAAAAAACACATAATACTTTTATACAGAAATATTTTGTAATATATATATTTATTAATCTCATCTATTAGCAAGATATTTGAAGCACATTTTTGAGTTGCAAAAATTCTTAATGCTGTCATGCTGTCTCTAAATTCCAAAATATTTACAGTGTTAGAAAGACACCTGTCAATAAATAGTAGAGAATTAAAAAATAAAACTTGGCTTGATTCAGATATTGTTCTAGAAGCCACTTAAATATTCATGTTCTATACAGAGTGCTGTCTCATTGTAATGCCAATTTCTGGCTTATGTGCACCCTGGGCTGCAGCAGAGAATGTTTTAATTTGGGTTCCCTGGTCCACGTGGAATACTCAGCCCTTGGTTCCCACCATTGGCTACTGCCAGCCTTTGGACAATAAACCAATGAATAAACTAATGACACTCTCTCTTCCTCTCTCTCTCTTTCATTACTTTCAAATCAATTGATCAATAATACAATTTCAAAAACTGAATAAAGTTGGTTCATTTAAGTATAGATTTACTACTCATGCCAGGAAAACCAAGAAGAAGATATCTGCTTGTACATAAAACATATCTTAAATTATGGTCATATGTCTGATTACATTTGTGTCTCAGTGAGGTAAATGTGTAAAGACAATGGTAAAACACCTGCTTCCCAAGTGGACACAGGAGGGTTGAGTACGTTTCTTTCTTCTCTAGGTCCCTTACCCAGATGGATTACCACATGCATCCTCAATACTCTTTCTTTGATTAATGAGTCACTTGGCACAAGCAAACATGGCTTAGTCATAGTCTTAGGAATAAAAACCCTAAGAGGCCATTTTATAGTTATGCATTTGAAAGGTCACAGCTCAGAAGTCTGGCTCAACACACATTTTTCATGAATATTTTGACAAACTTGATAATACTGCTAAATTGTTAAAGTAAAATTTGTCTCCAGACTTTTGAATTATAGCTCAAAAATTGTTTTGTAATTTTAAACAGTATCATCTTCAGATAAAGGAACCGACAGCTGTTTGTTCACTATATTATCACATAAATGTGCTTTTTGTATAACATTGGCTCTTCAAACCAAATTATATAGAAAAATATACATTTAAAAATAATTTCTAAGAAAATCTATTATGGTAAATCAATGGCCGTTTCTTCCAAGGTAATCAGAAACATCAAGTTTAATTTTAACATGCTTGAAACATTTATCTATCTCATTTACCAATAAAGGAAAAAAAGAAAAGAAATAGATGTTCATAGGAATAACAGAGAATAAGATAGACCCCCAACAAAACATTTCTTTATAGCTTCAGACACATAATCCAGGCTAACCTGACTCTAAATCATGGAACTGCAGCACTGGAGTTCAAATATACTAATACTGCACCATTGCCTGTGGCAAGTATATCAAAATTACTGCCTGGAAAATTGATACGCATGTTCTCTGGTTTATATCTTAGCCTTACTACTGTATCTGATCACATAGTCCTGTACCAGTGTCTTGAAAATCAGCTTTTGTTATGAAGCAAACAATATTTCCCTATCTTAAGAGCAAGTCTTTTATTGTTATAGTCATGATGCCAAAGACATGGTTTTCAGGAAAAAAAAAGATGTGTGTAGCATGTTGATACACATTACAGAAGCTATCCGTTATCTAAAACAAATTGACAGCAGAAGTCCAATTTAAGTTAATCTGCTCAGAAAAGGAAATTTAACTGCACAACTGTAATTTTTTCCTAATTTTGATTTGCATTTGTCTTAGTAACTAGAATGAAAACTAATAAAAACAAGCAAAGAATATTATTTATTTAATAAAATGTAGGGTAGTGCTGAAATTTGCTAGTTTTATGAACACTAACATTTTCATTTTTATATAATTTTCAACCACTACCCTCAAACTGTATGAAATCATACCCTGAGCTTTGTAGTTGACTTTCACACATAAAAAAATCAGACGATGATTTTTGCAAAGATTTCTGAATCCTAATCCAATTTTCTGACAGCTTCCTAATCTTTCAGTTGTAGGGAATAGATATATAGATATATTTTCATTTGTTTGCAATAACTACACCATGTTTGTTTAACTGGATAGGTTTTAGACATTGCCACTAGTTTGCTACTGTTTACCTGTTGTCTCTCAATCTCTACTGGGCTGAGATACAAGTGAGAGATCTTCCTGTCTAGAGGCCTGTTCCTGGGCATTGCCAGCAAGAACCAGCAGGAAATTACAAGGTGTAGAAAGGTGGTACTTGTAAGTTTGAGTGCCTGGATGATGCCTTTTTTGGCAACAGAGTGGCAGACAGTGATGGATTCCTGAATCTTGAGCAGAGACTCAGGATTGTTTGCTTTTCATCCTCTCATCATTGCTGGCCAGTTCTGACTGAATCCAACACAAATTATTTCAACATATATCTTTTGTTTCCCTGGAAACCATGTACTCTGGGAGCCAATAGAATGAGTAAAGATTACAATCAAATTATTTTGAGAAAGTTGGGTTTTACAGACTAAACTGTGTCCATGTGAAAATCCTAGCATCTAGCTCTTCAGAATATGACTGTCTATAAAGACAAATATTTTAAAGAGGTGAGACGAATGAAGTTATAAAGTTGACTGAAATCCATCCCTCTTTGATAAAGTTCATGTTTATGATAGCTATCAGAAAGATAGAAATGAACATAAAATCAGAGAGGTTTGATCTTGTTCGCTCTCCACATGTTTACAATGAATGGTTCTGGATCAGTCCAAACACAGAGGTCAGAAGTTCAATCCAGGTCTCTCAGGAGGGTGAAAAGCACTGAACCTTTGAGTCATCACCTACTGCCTGCCCGCCAGAAGCTGGAACTGGAGGCAGAGTCAGGATTTGAACCTGGCATGATGATATGGGTTGTGCCCATCCTGAGTAGCATCTTGACTCCTCCATCAAAAACTTACTTAGACAATAATACACTGTGATGAATGTGCTTATAAGAAACACACACAGATAGGGTAAGTTGGAGTGCAGTGAAAAGGTCAAGTTAGGACACAGCAACAAGGTGGTTATGTACAAGCCAAGGAGAGAGAGCTCAGAATAACAAAACAAAACAGGCTATCAAAGCCTTGATCTTTTCTCACCAGCTATCCAAAACCTTGGAGTAATTAATATGGTATTTAAATCTTTCAGTTTGTGATGTTTCATTATGAAAAATTAAGATACTGTTTTGTTTTCCTGTTATAATATTCACTGTGTGTGTGTTTTTTTTTTTTTTGAGCTGGATTAAACCTATACCTTCCAGGTTGCTCACTCACCTCTTTCAACCTGCCCCCTACAGAGCTGCAGTGAAGGCTTAGCCTACTATGCTGACCTCAGATTATCATTTTGTCATTATGTCCTCACATGGTGGGCATCAGAGAAAGAACACTCCCACGTGTGTCTGCTTAAAAGGACAAGAATCCCATCCTCAGGCACCCACCCTCATCACCTAACTACCTCTTAATGCCTCACCTCTAATGTTATCTCAAAGGCAGCTGGGGTCCTATGAATTTTAGGTAAGAAGTAATCACTGCCTATAGTGGTTGCTTATGGCCTGTTTTTTTTTTTTTTCTAGCATCTATTTTTCTTAATAAGACTTTTAGAATCATGACCCTGGAGTTCAAGTGTCCTTTTCTTTTCTGTTTTGGAGCAATAACTGCAGAAAATATACTAAAAAGGATCCCAATGTTTTTCTTCCATGTCAACCTCAGTCTCTCCTAATAGATGAATTGTCATCAGTGAGTGTGAATTCACATCTTCCTTTCCAGTTCAGGGCCTACTGTGACAAGACAAGGAACTGACAAAAAGCCTCAAAGAAAAGCAAAAAAGGCAGATTTCACTGAAGTTCAGCAAAGTTGAATATCGAAACCATGTTAATTAAGCCAAGTTAATCCAAGGTAGAAGTTTACACATTTGAAACTTTGTTTTCTCTGTTCCTTAGAAGGACTAGAGAATTGGTTTTACACGACTATAATAAATTATTACAAATTGTGTAACAAATTACTTCCATCTTTGTGTGGCCTAAGGAAGCACACATTTTCTTGTTGGTGATCCAGGTATTGCCAAGCACTTTGGTTGGTTATAAGGGTCCAGAGCTTCTCAAGAAGTTGGAGCAGTGTCCTGAAGTCTTGCTGAGGGCTAGTGTAATCCTCCTTCGTTGACTGTACTGCAAAAACTTCAGACTCTCAGACTGTGGGTGGGTTTTTAGCATATGCATTATATTTTGATCAGAGATTCATCTTCAAAATGTATATGTATGGTTGAACTCCAAAGTGTTCTGTTTAAGAGTAATGGACAGTACCGTTGGCTGCAAGATTGGTTTTGAAATTTGCTCCAGTTATGACTTCTGAAAGTGATTGAACTGGAGTAGGTTATGAGGGTTGAATTCTGAGATCAAATTATTCTGACATCCCAAGACCTCAGTGAGAGTAGATGAAGAATATGCTTCTGCATCTCCCTGTTTTCTGGCTCCTCGTTTGATCTTTGCCATTTCTTGGCATCACCAGATGCCAGAATTGAAATGGTCTCCTGATCTTGGACTGTAAACCTCCACACAGTAAGCCAAAATGCCTTTTTTTTTCCTTATTCAAATTGCTTCACTTAGATTTCCCAAAGTAATGAAAAGCTACTCATTACATTGGCATCTAGTTTTCACGAGTTTCTGATGCACTGATAGGAAAATATTTAAATGGAACCCAAATCATTTTTCATTTTTTCTTTCCTTATTTTGTCACATCTAATTAATTAGCAAATGACATTGATTTAACCTCCAAATTTTGTGCTGATCTATCCACTTTCACCAAGTTCCAACTTCTCAGTCTGGTCCCAAACCTTCCCTCCCTGGCCTACACACCAGCCTCTAGTCTCCTTGCTTGCTGTACTACTTCCAACTCAGTCTTCTCTTGGGCTTGAGGATCATCATTTTAAGTGGAAATATGTGAACATGATCTTTGCCTTCCACTTGCATTTAGATTAGCTTTGAATGTCTTATGATGGTCTTCAATTATATACATTAGGTGCTTGCTACATTGTTCCTGAATACATGGTCTCACAGATCTTAAATTTTCTCAATAAACAATTAATTTTGTAATGTTTCAAGCTTTCTATAAACGCAGTTATCTTTGTGAAAAAACAAAGTTTGTTTCCCTAGTCTATCATTTCACTTTTCTTATCCTTTAATTTTCAACTTAATTGCTCTCAAGAGAGGCTTTTCCACTCAAACATGGTAGCCTAGTCGCTAAATCCTCACCTTACATGTACCAGGTGCCAGTTTCTGTCCTGGCTGCTCCACTTCTGATCCAACTCCCTGCCTATTGCCTGGGGAAGCAGTAGAGGATGACCCAAAGCCTTTGAACAGTGCACCCACATGGAAGACCCTGAAAAGATTCCTAGATCCTGGCTTCATTGAACCGGTGGACAAAAGATCTTTCTGTCTCTTCTTCTCTTTGTAAATCTGCCTTTCCAATAAAATAAATCAATATATCTTTAGACACACACAGAGAGAGAAATTTTCCTAAACTATCAACTTTTGCTAAGTAGAGACACAGAGGAAGAGACATGGGGGTGAGTAAGAGGGGTGTTAGGAGTAGGAGAGAGAGCATCTGATGGAGCTCTCGGCTGAAGCTATGGGCAGGGACTCAGTGTGGTACCTCATGTACATAGCAAGGGATCAGATACTTAAGCCACTATGTGTTGCCTGTTAGGTAGTATATCAGCAGGAAACTGAAATTGTGAGTAGACCTGGGTCTGGAACTCAGATTCTGATAAGAGATGAAGTCACTCATGACATTATCTTAACTACTTCTCCAAGCATATTCCTTGTATTCTTTTAGATAATTATATGAATAAATATCCAGCCAACCTTCTTGACAAAACATTACGAAAACTGAATAACTGCAACAGTTTTCCTACCCAGCAGCTCTAATCACAGTCTGGCCATTTGAATTGTTGATGTGATCCATGACTTTTCTCACCCCAACTGTGGATACTGCAGTGAACCACAAAGAATTTCACATCTCAGGAAGATTCTTTCAAATTTTCAGTCATACTAAGCTTATGTTTTGATAGTTGAAAATTATTTGAAATCATGAAAATATTTTACTATAAGGGAAATGTTTTATAAGTAACCTAAGTGCTAACTGGACTAGATAATCAAAAATAAAATATAACCTTAGCATATAAAGGAGAGTTAGAAATGGAACTGTTTCCCTGTGGTCTGGAGGTCAGTTAGTTCCATTAAAAGGTTTTTACCCACTGGTGCTAATATGACATTTGAGCTGCTAAAAACATTTGTGGAAAAGAGAGAATCCAACAAATGGAAACTATTAAAAGGTATTACCACAGTCCCCCATTTATAATCCCTTTTAAAAGTCTTTAGGGTTTTTAATGCCTCCTAGCAGGCCAAAAATCACACAAGCTTTCAACATCTCAAAAACAGCCAACACAGCAGGATGAGGAAGTCTCTGCTTTATTGGTGCTTTTAACCATGTTATTGGATGACCCTGTTCAGAAAAAAATGTTGCCATTTTAAACAAAGTACCTATATCACAGTTAATACATAAGAAATAATGCAGGATGACAGATTTTAGATGGCAAAATAAGAAATCACAAAATGCTTTTATTCAAAAAATATTTAGAACTGTGAGTTTTTAACATCCTAGAAATCAGTTCATATAATAATGCAAAGCAACTTTCTTTTAGTTCTAAAAACATCACAATAAAAACTTAGATTTGTATTTGCTATTTTTCCTCATTCTGGTCAGAGGCATTTGTTTGAACTTGTTGAAAGGGCAACTTCAAGTAAGGAAGTTTCATATCTCTCATAGCAGCAAAATAGATTCAATGTTACTGACAATCCAGTAGGCTTCTCCCTATAAAGGGTAGGGAATATGATAATTATACTCTGTCTAGGTATACTCAGTCACAAAGAGGACTCGTAATCAACATATTAATTTTATGACAATCATAGACTTTGAACATCATTAAGCTCTGTTGAAATCCAATCAGGTTTATGTCCCTTTCTCTATCACTTAAAAATGCATCCAGCAAGAATGCATTAGGATACCTCAAGGCTCACATTTACTCTATTTTTCCTGAATAAATTTAATCATAGCCATGCATATTAGTCAGCATGGTTTAGACCATATTAACTCAGATCTATCATTATTTGTGTCTTCTCACTATATATTTATGGGACAATCAGTTAAGCTTTCAAATGATGTGCAATAAAATACACCCAATTTTGGTGTGTATTGTACATCAAACACCATGTACAACAAATCCATGGGAAATTATCTGACACTGTTGTAGGCTTGTGTGATTTCTCTGAATGCCTAGAAACATGATGTAGTCTGCGTCCTTGAGCTTTTCCTTGATTTGTATGGAATGGCCATCTGGTCTTCCATCTCAACAACGTACTCATCACTGCTTTTAAACTGTTACTTTTAACTAAGTAACTTTAAGCTCAGAAGCTATTAATACACCAGCATATTATTTTTAAATTGTTCTTTTACTAGAACATGCGACAGGAAAATTAGATCTTGAAAAATGACAACTGAGCCAAAAGACAATTCTTTTGGAGATTTTCAGTAAAATTCTGTTGAACTGTAATGTTTTTATTGCCACAAACCAAAAAGATTTTTTTGGTTTCTCCACATGAATGTGATAGACAAAACTATAAAAGTGCACACACTACCACCAAGAGTTTTCCCTCTTGGCACTAGCAATTGCAAATATCATATCATAGTGAATGCCTGCATGTTAACTTGTATGCCAAAAATAACACTGTAGATGTGATTGAGTTTATTGATCAATTCATTTTTAAGATTCTTGGTTTTCTTTTTCATTTCTTCAGCAGCACATTAATCATTCAGTAGCATGTTATTTAACTTCATGGTGGTGTTAATTTGTTTTTTTTCCTTTCTGTAGCTTATTTTGTTTTGTGGCTTTTCATTTAAGGGATATATAGTAACTGTGTAATGGAGACTATCATATCCAGATGTGCAGGTACAATGTAGTATGCATCTTTAATTCCAGACAAAGATGGACTCCCACTGAAACTGTTTACTATATCTTGACAATAGGATGCTGGACTCTCTACCACTGTCTATGCCCGCAATAATGGACATATGACTGTGTATGAAGAACTATACTATAGTAATGATATGGGGGAACTCAGTGAGGAGGAGGGAATTGGGAGGACATAAGGAAAATCTCAGGGCCTATGGAACTGTATCATATAATGATAATAAAAAGTAAATTTTTAAAAAAATATTGCTATGCGGATTAGCAATAGCAATAGCATTAGCATTAACTTAATACATAACGCATGAGCCCTTAAGAGCAGAAGATGTTTTCCCACCAGTAGCAAAAACACAAGTCAGAGAAATCGGCAGTCTGCGACATACAGGCTGTGGCTGATGATGGTGGAAAGGACCATGAGCAAGAATGGTGAAAGAAGAGAACAGAGTCTCACTTCTGCAAGTCATGGGACTGATTTGTTCCAATAACTTCAAAAAGATGTTAAGGGGATTCTACCCTATACCACTCAGAGAAATATCTTGCCAAAGCCTTCATTTCAACATTGTGAAGCCAAGATTTGACATCCCAGTTGTGTCTGCCCTGAATTCTGTCCTACAGGAAATTTGAAATATAAGTGAATATTATCTGAAGCTGTGACCATGTGACAACTGTCACTTTTGTAACATTTGATAACTAAACAAAGTTGTCTGAATTGGCTCTTGAGTATTTCTCAGAAACTACTAGAGATCTCATGTAACTATCCTATCTATCTATCTATCTATCTATCTATCTATCTATCTATCATCTATCTATCTAATTTTCTTTGGAATGAATTTAATGAAGAGTCTCTTAACACTGTAAACACAGACAGTATTACTTAGGCTATTTCAGTTTATTAATCTCAATGAATTGTATTAAAACATACTAACCAAGTATAAACATAGGAAATAATTTAGTGTGGGGGAGCTGGTAAAACTTTAAACTTCAAATTTTAATGGAAATTTAAAATGAAACACTTTAATTTGAAAGTTTTGACTTTAGAATTCTGTCTTTCCTAGCCTTTAGCTTATCTCTACACAGGAAGAATATATTGAATGCTCCACATCAAAGCAATTTTATCATTTTACTTCCTGTAACAAATGTGATTTTTATGAAAATTCTCCACAATTAAAACTATGTATTTATTTTTTCTTGAATAATGCCTCAGAAACCTTAGTGAGGTGTGCATTTTGTACTCCTTTTGTATTTTAAGTTTATCAGAAACCATTTGAGGCTTTATTTTTCATTGGAAATATATTTTTAAAAGAATTTGAGTTATCAAATGAAACAATTAGTTCTTTGCATCTTATAGTTAGCATATAAATGATTATCTCTTTTTTTGGTGCTACCTTTCCAACCTTTTACGAATTGGACTTTATGGGTAATTCAGTAAATAGCTGCCTACGAGGCAAAACTTGAGGACATTTTATTAACTAATGAATGTTTCCACCCTCTTTATACTCTTCATATAATCTCATTTTCTAGAAGAGTTTCTCCATAGGAGATGTAGGACTTCATTCATTCACCCATTTAATCAATCCTTCAATCTTTCAACATTTTAAAGCCTTTCCATAAGCTTCTATCTGTCCAACACTTTGACTTTCTCCATCCTGCATACTCCATCTCAGCTTTACCAGGGTTACGGGCGTAGACTCATATCTCTACCACAATGGAGGATAAGCGTCTGTGACTATGTGATAATCGCTTGTGTATATATCAGGAACAAAGTTTTGCACCATAGTATTTATCATAGCATACATGAATAATTAATTGGTGTGAGTCACATTTCATAACTCTCCAGAATGTTTTCCAAATCTATATTCCTATAGCCACACATCTTTAACATTATTTGACATAATCTCAGTTTTCTTCTCCATCCAGGACACATTAAGTAAAATTTGATTATAGTCTAAAGTTGACAGTGAATTTGAGCATTTCTTCATCTTCCTGCTAGTTGTCAGGATTTTATCTTAATATTGATGACAATCTGGCCAATCCCAGTTGTAATTACTCAATTGTATTTCTTGTCATCTCTCATTTTCTTTGAGTTTAAACTAAAAATTAAACAACCAAAGTTTGGAATAAGACATAGTTATATCATAATAGTATAACCATAATCACCTTGAAGAAAATTAAAACAAACACAGATTCCACATTGCAATTGAAATTTAAGTAGTACCAACACCATCAAAATCTTTTACCTAGTTTTGTCAGTCCTAGTTGAAAGAATAAAATGGCAAAGAAACAATGTACCTGTTTCTTGAAAATGCAAGCACAGCACTATACTAGTGTCATTGCTTGAAGCACTAATATTAAACATTTCATTTTGATGACACTCAATTTAGTGATGACACTTAACTTTTCAGCTTTCTAAACATTTAGAATGAAAAATTGGAGGGCAAGAGAACTTAGTCTTCTTGAGAAAGAACGTGATTGATTCACATCTGGTCATCACTGAAATGTGAAACAGTTTCCAAGAACTAACACACTCTCTCTCTCTCTCTCTTTCTCTCACTCTCTTTCTCTCTCTCTCTCTCTCTCTCTCTCTCACACACACACACACAGAGTCACATAAGAGCATTATTTGCTCAAAATATTTTTAAAATACACCAACATAGGAAGTTATAGAAATGCATCTCTTAGTGATGCTTGAGATGCTTTTCCCAACACCACTGAATTTCACTGTTTCTTATTATCTTTGCAAAAAATGGCTTTTCAGATTATCCCAGTTTCATTTTAAACTAATAATAATAATGAAAATGATTATGAATGATTCAGATTGCATGACAGAAGAAGCTGTAGTGACAAAACTCTGATGCTAAGTCACTTCACAGATTGGGATTTTTGCAGTTATGTGTAGAGAGTTAGATTAATAAGAAATAAGGATAAAGCATTTGGACTTAGTTTTTCACAAATCTTCTCCCTGAACAACCTTAAGACTTTATAGAAGACACGTCTGAACTGTAGACAGCACTCCAAAGATAATCAAGACTTAGAAATCTTATTATATAATGCTGTTCAAGATTCTATGTTGAATTGGGTTCCTTGAATGGGAATAATAGTGTATTCAAATAGCACTTGGCAATAAGAAATAAAAACACAACAAAACCAAAAATCATATTTGAATGTTAGTGTCTTCCAACTATTAACAGTGTCCTTTAATATGTATAATATATTTAAATCCTGTAAGTCCTTGATTTAGATCCTCTGGGTAATTATGAAGGCACATCTGGATACTCAATGCATTTTCTTTTTTCGATATCAGTCAGTGTTAAATCTTGTTAAATGGCAAAGAAATTCAGTTTGCTTTCCTGTGTGGTGAATAAATTTGATAAATATCCTTCCCAACCTCCATTAATTTGGTATTCTGAAACCAGTTCTAGCAGTTCAGAACATGTAGTGTGATGCAAGAATAAGGTGTAGGATACGTAGTTCACCTGACTTAATGACAATAAAAAATGACTGGCTGTGGGGGCAAAACTTACTGAGTTTACAGCAGGTAACACCAGGAATAGCATCTTTCTGTAGCACAGCTCTGGTTGTAATGGCAATAACTGCACTCTCTTATACTGGTGGCTCCTAGAATAGCAGTGACTGCTTTCCCAAAAATGCCAATTTCAGACATATCAGCGTTTCAGGATAAGCCGTATTGAATTCAGCCTACAACTTTCTCTTGTAGCTTCTACAAAATGCTGCATGCATCAATTATTAAAGTTTTCTGCATAATTTGAATCCTATGAGAAATATTTGTAGCTATGTAACTTCAAATAAAGAGAATTCTGATTACTTCAAATATTTTAATTTTTAACAGAGATCTTCCATCCACTCCTCATTCACTTCTCAAAGAACCACAAAAACTAGCACTGAAGCCAGACGCCAGAAACTTCTTCCACATCTCCCAGATGGATTGTGGGGTCCAAACACTTTGCTCTCTTCTGTTGCTTTCTGTGATGCTTTTTGCAGAGAGTTGAGTCTTAAGTGAAACATCCAGAATTTGAACTGGCACTTAATGTGGGATGCTGGCATTGCAGGCCATGGTTTTACCTGCTACATAATAAGACAGTTCCTACCTCTTTAATTTGACTGACTTGACATTCCGAAAATCAAATTCTAATTAGCAGATGAAGTATGACATCATATCTCAGAATAAGGAAATACTTGAAATAACAATTGCTAATTCTTCATTCAGATGCTATCCCTGCTGGTCAGTATAAGAACCAAGATTGGGAGCAGCCAAGATGAGGCTAAGCCAGGTTACAGAACTCAATGTCACAGATGTGGGTGGTAGACCAGGTTACAACAGTTCATAGCACCCACTGGCAGATGTGAGAATGAGGAGAGAGTACAGGACAGGCTGGGTTGGGCTGAAACGCTAGGCGGCTCACATTAAGGCCAGGTGTGGAGGATGGCTGGGCTGGGCTAGGCTATATCACCCACTGACAATTGTTTAGATGAAATGGGCCATGCCAGACAAAGCCATGCACCTATTCGCACACATAAAATCCTGGCGGGTGGGCAGTGAGCCTAGTAACAGGGCTGTGTGGGCTCCCCTGCTGTGTCACTGCTCCTGCTGATGAGCATGAGAGCTGGTACTTGGGGCAAACCAAGCTGGGCAGGACTAAAAAGTCCATTGGCTTGCATGTGAGCTCAGTTAGGGAATAACTAGGCTGGGCTAAGTGACCATACTCACTGGTGAATGCATGAGTCAGAGTCAGTGCAGGTTGGATAAGCTTTGCCTCAGCATCAGCTAGAATATGCCAGAACCTGCAGCAGGTCCTGTCTGGCTGGAACACAATACCACCTGGAAAATGCAAGATCTGGAGCTAGGAGTGGATCTGTACTAGGAATACTGTGGCCACTACTTTGATGGGCTGCAGCTCCCACTGGTGAGCTTGAGCACCAGAGTTGGGCATAGGCCTGGCTGGACAGGAGGTAGCATCTACCAGCATAACGGGGCTAGATAGTGGGGATGGTTGGGTTGAAATAAGTTATAGCAAACATTAATGTGTACAAGAACCAAATGGGATATGAGAAGGATTGGACCAGTCTGGCGCTCATATCAGCATGCAGAGGAACCAAGACTGGGGTAGGCCCGGTGGGAGTGATTGAGGTCACTCTGACTGGGCTGCAGTTCATGCTGGTGTTCATGAAGGCCAAGTGTGTGGTGTGGAGGGTTGGTTGGGTCACAGCATCCACTGGTTTGCATATGAGATGGAACTTGGAACAGAACTGATCATGCGACTGTAACCATCAGGGTGTATTCAGGCTGATGTGGGGGACAGACTGAGCCAGACCTCACACTTGCTAGCACACCCAGGAGTCAGGTCTGGGGACATCTCAGATGAGGTTTCTTTGGGGAACCACCAAAATGGGATGCTAGATTCAAAACTCCAACCACAGGGAAAATCACAGAATCTGTGGTCTGACTGTGGAGTGTATGTATCAGAACTGGGTTTCCTTGGTTTCTGAAGCCTGTGTAACAGAAGGCATGCCAAGCTGCACATGGGGCCATGACAATGAATTCACTGAAACCTGCAGAGGGTGTCTAGAACCACAGAGTGTAGAACAAATTGGATAGCTCTCCTGGTCAAGCTTTGACAGCAAGTATCTGGGTGAGTGGAGAGTCTAGGGTGGTTTATGTCTACCAATGGACCATGGAAGGATTTCTTCATCCTTGGAGCAATGAAATCACCAGCATGTCAGACTTAACAAAATCACTTAATCAGTACCCTTGGAACATGCTCCACACTAGTGATCCTAAAAAGTCATTGAGCAGCCATATCACATCCTTGGGTACTGGTGTGGTTAGGCTGCTGCGAGATGCCCTCTTCCCTTCTCTCCCTGCTTCCCCTAGATATAGGACCACTAGAACGGAAGATTGGAAACAGTTGCTTCTTCCACTTTCCCCCATTCCTTGACCCTTCCCACCCTAACTAGTGGACCAAACAGGCATACATTTAATCAATTTATATTTATATTAAATATTTTATGAACATTTTCACATTTCGTATTTCTCTGTGTCTTATGTATGTCATACATATTATTTATTGTTTTCTTCATCATTGCCTTACCTTGAGTTTAATTTTTTTGTAGTGAATGATTTAAGTCCCTTATAACTGTTTTTGTGTCCAGTTTTAAATAGCTGCTCTGTGTCTTTTATGGGTGTTACATATAATATCATACATTGATATAAATTCATTTAATTCAAGAACAATTTAGTTTTAATAGCAGGAAAATCATTTGTTATAGGTTTCAATCTCTGTGTGTTGTCACAAAAGATATCCTTATAAAGATGTGATCAGTACAGCGAAAGTATAATCACCTTATATGTGCCTGTTCTCTGAAATATTAGGCAATAAAGCAGAGTTGTAGATAAAAAGAGGCAACGATTGACCTTACGCTGTGCACATATTTAACTGATGACTTTTGTTTCTTTGTACAGCTTTGTTTATTAGCTGATGTCCTTTCAATTCAACAGGAAACATTTCCTTCATCATTTCTTTGAGGCCACACCTGCAATTAAAACCTGAACTCACAGTCTGTTTGTCTGTGACTATGTTAATTTGTTGTTGCAGTTTTGCCAAGTTTAACGTTCTTGGTTGACTTGCTTTGTTTTGTTAGCATCCTGTGTATCAGAATCAGTGCAAACATAGTTTTGCAAAACCAGATTTTATATCTTTGTCAAACCAGTGAACAGATTATTATACTACTATAGTTTCAATGTTCCGTGATTAATTAATAATCGACTGTATATGGGTGAAATGGTAATTTTTTCTAGATAATCACTGTCCAAGTCATTATTTGTATTCTCACTAAACTTTATTTATTTTCTTTTTACCTGGTAATTTTCTTATTTGGTGAGTTAATAATTCTTTTCCTGTATATAAAATACTTTACCTCAAAGTTAAGAACTTAAGCACAAGGAAATGAGTTTCTGTAGGGAGGGCTGCTGAATGTAGCAAAGAGATTTGTGTCACTCAGCATTCATCACCATCACTTCTCTAGAGGACGTATCAGGGAGGTACAAACATCCTTCATAACTACATATTTTGAATTGTGAAAACATTTTCATATATAAAAATTATATATATGATTAAAACATTTAAACTATATATATATACACATATGTATACATATGCATACAGTGCATCAAGTTAAAGGAAAGACAGTATAGGATATTCTTGCTGGCACAGATCAAAGTAGCAAAGGAACGGTATCAGGTTAGCAGATTTTGTATGCATCAATTTCTGCAAGATTTGACAAGTTTACTGACTTTGACAGATGCACAATAGATCAAGGTGTTAGTTAAAAATGATTGTTGGAACTTCAGCCTGAATACTGACCTTTTGCTGTAAGAACAATTAATTAAGCACCTAGTTGCCCTAGTCTTCTAAGTTAAACAAACTGTAGCGCATTTGTTACTTGTAGTTTAATACCCACCAATATAGACCATGAATAAAAATTACTTAATTTGAGCAAATAATCCAACTAAATTGACCATGTTTAAAATACATACACACACATGAAGGGAAAAAAATTCATTTTAAGAGCTTCATATGCGATCAAATGTGAAGAATATTTTCTGATAAAGGCATTTTAGACTGCTCTGTCATTGTGTAAACTCCATGGAATATAGTTGCACAGATCCAAATAACACATAACCACGGGTCCACAGGTATGGACTCTTGCCTTTAGGTTACAAACCTAAACGGCTTGTTATCATACTGTACAATGCACACAACTCTAATCAAATGTTAAATATTTAAGAATATCACATATTCAAATATAGAAAAGGTACAATACAAATCAGGTATGAGGGAAAAATACTGGCACATCTGAGCAACACACTCATTGTGAATGGAGCTTTTGGGACCTCAGGGATCAGCAAGTGTGAAGGTCTCAGACATAAAGTGCTGCAGACTTTACAAACACTGTTCTTAGGCTTCACTCCACTTATAGAAAGTATTCTTGTCTTCAACAATAATTAACTAGAGCTTATTCTTTTTTAATTTGTAACTATTTAATTTTAACTTTCTTTTTCATAATAATGACTTACAGCACAAATCGTACAGCTGCATAATATTTCTTTCATTATATCCTTCTACAATTTTTTTCTATTCTTATTTTGTTGTGACTTGGCAAATATTTTTGCACAATGATGCAAACACATACATTCTGTCTTTCACAGCTTGTCTTATTGGGACATCTTCAGAGTGGTAACATGTATCAAGCTATCTCTTTGCCTTTTCCAGGATAACTCCTGCATGACTTGATTGAGCCACTTTTAATGAAGTGTCATTTTTGAAAGTGTGTGGAAGATGGCTTGCTTGTTGATGATTGCCAACAAAGGAAGGATGTGTAAAGCTATAGGCAAGATTTTAGAATTGCAGTATTCTCCAACAATATGCCTCCACTTCACCAGCATTGCACTTAATGAGGACGTCTTGCAAGAGGATCTGGATTTTTCCTGATTTCTGAATGCTCCAGTAATCCCTCAGCAGCGAGAGCATACTGATGTGCTTGAAGGCTCTAGAGTTCTCACTGCTGCAGACAAGCCTGGTATCTGCAACATTTCCCCAAGCTTGCTTGCAATCTTGTTTCTAAAAACTTTGAAACTAGGCATTGATCAGGTCTCCTTATGGGTAAAAGTTTTTGTTTTTGTTTTTGTTTCAAACATCTATTTCCAGAATGGATATCCATCCATATTTATTGTGACAATTTTCCTCTTGATTCGAATTATATCAGTTATCCAACATTTTTTAGTAGTGTTTACCTCAGCAGTTACAGATTCAATAGCCACCTCATTTTTAATGAAGAACAATTCTTGAATAATTTAAACCAACATGATGACATATCAGTGTAATGCTCCCATTGGGGACAGTTGAGCTGCCCCCATTGGGGCCAGTTCCAGTCTAGGTTGTTTTATTTCCAGTTTCGTTCTCTTCTAATGGCCTGGGAAAGCAGCAGAGGATGTCCCAGGGCCTTGTGCACCACAGCTAGGGGTTGATGCAGAAGATGCTCTTGTCTCCTAGCTTTTCTATAAGCCATTCCTGCCATTGTGGGAGTGAATCAGTGGGTGGACCACCCAGAGTTAGCAGTAAATCGGAACCAGCCTTTGCTTTCAACATTACAGACAGTGCTTAATTTGGTATAATCATCACATCCCTGAGAGCAAGGTAATTCTGCATCTGGTCCTCTGTGCAGATTATTAGAGGATGTTTCTACATCTAACATCCAACATCCAATACTATAGCCGCTTCATTCATGCTATTCTTAGCCTTCAAGATTTTTGTAATGGAATAGGATTTGTCTGATGAGCGGCAATTATCCTTGATACTCATTCTCACCCTTTCATTGCTTAATTTTCTAGAAATTTATTTATTTATTGAAGTCAAATACCAACAGAGACCCATTTCTTTCCAATAACAGAAGCAGATTTTGTATGCTTTATAGCCATGAAAAAAAATGTGTGAATATGAGACTTAATCATGAAATTGAGAAATCATGCTCTTAAGATATGTGATGATTACAAGACATATGAGACTGCTGACAGCATAACACAATATAGGGTGCTATAACAAAACATTTTAGTAAGTGGAAAGATATGGTCTAGACTAAATATTAAAACCATTATACAGTGAATACATAAATTAGTAGCAGAACACAAATATACAAATAATGCATTACACAAAAATGTTATGATTTCTTTTATGTGATATATAAATAGAAGCTTTTCTACTCCATTGTCTGCCACCACATATGAGGTCCATTATTCAATAAACGCCACAAGGCCTATATTTTCCTTGAAAAGATAAGAAAGTTACATATGCGGGGTCTGACACAATGGCTCAGTGGCTTGCTTTGCAAGCAACGGGATCCAGTATAGTACCTATTCGTGTCTCAACTGCTTTAGTTCGCATCAAGCTCCCTGCTTGTGTCCTGGGAAAGCAGGAAAGGATTGCCCAAAACCTTAGAACCCTGAAGCCATGAGGGATACCTGAAAGTAGTTTCTGGCTCCTGAGTTCTAGATACTGGCTAAGATTGGCTCAGCCCCAACTATTGTGGTTATTTGGGGAGTAAACCAGGGGATGGAAGATCTCCTGCTTCTCCTTCACTTTGTAAATCTGCCTTTCCAATAAAAATAAGTAAAACATAAAAATAAACAAAATATGTAGGGACTTCCATACATGATGATGATGTAAATCACAATCTGGCAAGAACACAAAACCTGACCCTGACGTGGTAGCCTAGTGGCTAAAATCCTCACCTTGCATGCACCAGGATCCCAAAGCAGGATCCTGCTTGCCATCCAACTCCCTGCTTGTGGTCTGGGAAAGCAGTCAAGGATGGCCTAAAGCCTTGGAACTCTGCACCCTTGTGGGAGACCCAGAAGAAGCTCCAGGTTCCTGGCTTCAAATCGGCTTAGCTCCAGCCGTTGCGGCTATTTGGGGAGTGAATCTGCGGATGAAAGGTCTTCCTCTCTGTTTCTCCTCCTTTCTGTATATCTGTCTTTCCAATAAAAATAAGTAAATCTTAAAGAAAAAAAAAAACACAAAACCTGTACCCAAATGAGCTTAGGAAATCCCTTTCTGGTTACAGTGTAATGCATTGTTAGACAAATAGGTTTTTCCTCCATTTTCCATATTTCTGCATGCTTTCCAAATATCTTCGTGTTTGGGATAAAGATTCAATTATAATTAAATTATATTGCTATGGTATAGTTTTATTTCTATTTCTAATAGGTAAATTATGATAAAATAAAATATGTTTCTTCTCAATGAAGGTAGCAACATAATAGTATTTTAGCAGTTTTGGTTTGTTTAAGATCTTTCTTTCTTTCTTTCTTTCTTTCTTTCTTTCTTTCTTTCTTTCTTTCTTTCTTTCTTTCTTTCTTTCTTTCGAAGGTCAGATGTCAGATCCACAGACAGAAGGAGGTACAAAGATCTTCTGATTACCCTTTTGTTGCCCAAGTGGCCATGATGGTCAGGGCTGAGCTGATCCAAAACCAGGAACCAGTGGCTTCCTCTGGACCTCCCATGCAGGTGAAGGGGCCAAGTCTTTGGACAATCGTCCACTGCTTTTCCAGGCCTCAAGCTGAAAGCTGATGGGAGCAGCCAGGGCATGACTAGGCCGAATCATATGGGATCCTGGGTGTGCAAGGCTAGAATTTATCTCCTGTGCCAATGAAGGCAACCCAACAGTAGTTTTTAAATAAACAAATCTGACCTCTAAGTTCTTAAATCACACAGTGCAAGTACATTGAGAGAATACTTGCAAAATACCTTCCAATTTGTTTGTAAGGTTATTATATGTAATGTAACATAGTGAACTATAGAATTGATCTCTCAGGCCAAACATGACAGCCTAATTGGCTAATTCTCCCTTTGCAGGTGACAGGATCCAATATGTCAGCTGATTTGACCTGGATGTTCTATTTCTCATCCAGCTCCCTTCTTGTAGCCTGACGGGGGAACCACAAAAACAGAGAATGACCCAAAACCTTGGGAACCTGAATTGCCAGGAACACACAGAGGAAATTTCCGGCTCCTGGCTTCAAATTGGTTCAGCTTCAGCAGCTGTGACCATTTGGGGAGTGAATCAGTGAATAGAAAATCATCCTCTCTGTAAATTTGCGTATCCAATAGAAATAAATATTTTTTAAAAAATAAATGATCCCTGAAAGTACAGTCTTAATATGACTAAATGTCTATCACTTTTACAGATATCACCATACATTTAAAAACATTTTTTTTCATTGGAAAGGCAGATTTACAGAGAGAAGGATGGCATAAATTAAAACAAAAAGTAAGAGCCAGAAAGTCTTACAGGATTGGTTCATGTGCACACTAATATCTCCATAACAATATACTGAATTGTTCATATAATATGAAATGTACACAAACCAGCATCATCAAAAAGTCCAAACAATATAACCAAGAAAGAAAAGGATGTGTCGGTACCCTCTGAAAAGTCAGACTAGTCCTTTTCACTTATCATCTGCACACACACACACACACACACACACACACACACAAATGTGATAGGTGATCTGTGCTTCAATTCTAAAGTAGTTTTTGTGCAAGAAATAACATGACTTGTTTTGACCTACAAGTTCACAGAAATAAAAAGAGCTACATATTAAAAGAGGTACTCTGAAATTTACTGCTTGGAAGATAAATTGGTTACCATGAATTGTAGAGTATTGTGGAGAGAAAGAATGGCTAATAAGTGCTAAGTTACAGTTAAGTAGGAGAAATAAATTTCGGTGTTCTATTACACAGCAAGATAATCATAGATAACAATAATGTGTTGTGTAGTGCAAAAGCAACCAGAAGGAAGGATATTGCATGTTTTCAGTGCAGTTAAAATGTTTAAGCAAATACTTCAACTGAATTTTAACCTCTTGCAATATATGAATGTATTAAAATGTCACAGGTTCTCCATATATATGGACAATTTTCACATTTCAAGATTTTTCCAAAAAGAAAATTGAAAAATACATATATATTACTATAAAAAGTGTAGAATTAAGATCATTTTTTCCAAACTATTCTCATAAAATTATTATGGTTAGTCACAATACGCATTTGAAACTCAGTTTATAATTCATCTTAAAGTATTCATAAATACATACACTGAATATTTTTTATGATAAGACATAGCATTGGAATCAAATCTATTCCATACCCTAAAAAAAAAAATAGAACTTAAACAGAAACTCAATGCAGAATATACATAGGAGATTTTACAGAGGCAATACAAAAGAATATGAGATATAAAGTGACAAAAGCAACTTTTCCATTAAAATTGACCCAATAGTTACTTTCAAGGAAATATTCAAATTGGCTTAACACTAACCTACTTCCTTACTCAACATGTTTTATAATAAAGGAAAATAAAATCTTACTTATAATCTTATTATAACAATCATATATAGTTTGAACCTAATTTTCTAGTGATAGAAAAGGGTAGGCATACAGTTCAGTTATAAGTTGCCACTTGAAGAACCAGCAAAACCATATCAAAGTGTAAGATTGAGCCGTGTCTCACACCAAATTGAAATTCCCTATATTGTCCATCATTGAAGACACTGAATGATGGGTATCTGCATCCATGCAACCCACATGTGAGATCCGGGTGAAGTTCCTGGATCTTGGCTTTAGATTGCCCCAGTCCTGGCTATGGCATGTGGTGAGTGAACCAAAAGACGAAAAATCTCTTTTGCTCTACAGAACCCTCTCTTGGTCATGCTGCATTTCAGATTAAAAAAACAAAAACAAAAACAAAAAACTACAACCATATATGTAATATAAGAGTAATTCAAAAAGTTTATGAAAGGAAATTAAAACAGCGTTAATTCTGTGCAAAAATCTTAAACAGTATTTTAAAAGAGCATTCAATAGTTTTACAAAAATAGATATTTTGGTGAAACTCAAGTAGATTTCAAGAAATTTTTACATCCAAAGCGTGTTTTTTATTTTTCCACAAATATTTTAGAGTACCATCATCTACGCATGTGCATGCAATGAGTGTTGATACTGCTTTCTTCATGGCAGTTCTAAATAGGCATTTCTGAGATCTGAAACTCAGAAGAACCTCATGGCTCCTGGCTTGGCATCAGCTCAGGGATACTCACTGAGAACATTTGGGGAGTGAACCAGCAGATGGAAACTTTCCTTATGTATATTATCCTCTTTCTTTTAATCCATGTTTTCTAATAAAAATAAATGGATGCGATGAAATCGCTGGAAGGTGAGATCTATACAAAAACCATCAACTCAATCAAAAATAAAATGGGTCAGTTTATTTTGTTGATTTGTGCAAACAAAAGTGAATACAAAAAATTGGAAATATTCAATCTACAACGTTAATTTGTATTTATTCTCCATTCTATGTGAATTCTCACTTTCACCAAAGAGAACTGGAACTTTATGAACACTAACATACACGAAACTTAAAAGTCTCAGCAGATTTTATAATCAAATAAGACTGAGAGACTACAAAGTAGCTGGAAAAATGTATTAGAAATACTATAATACATGGATATAGGTGACTAATTCCTGGAGAACTACATTCAACAAAACAAAGCTAAACAAATTATATCAAACTCAAAATCTTTTGCATGACTGTATGAGTTATCCGCTGGCTGGTTATAGAACATGTATGTGAGCTGTGACTTTTTTCATTTCTTAAGAGTAGGACAATTCATTATGCATATGCAAATATTCTGAGATTTAAATAAAGCAATTGATATCCATAACATTCCTCCAGTAAAATTTAAATAAAAGATACACAATCTGGCATTGCCAAATGGATCACAGATAGAACTCTTCGATAAAGCTGCTATTCTTCATTCAACTTGATTGCCCTGATGAAGGATGACAATGTGGTAAAAGGCTAAACAAAAGTAAATATGGTACAACTTACAAAGAAATGTTATCAACATTATCACAATTTGATTAAAATGCAAGAAATCATCCTTTGAGTAAGCCAAAGGATAGTATTTCCCATTGAAGAAGAATTTGTATAAAGTAAAAATTCTTCACAAATATCCACAAATATAAATATGCATAATATTTAAAGTACATAGTAAATACTCATTTTAGATACAGAGCCTGTATTTAGAGAGGGTCCATAATACACTGAATAACATTGCACTGTCCAATTTTACCTATTCATAAATATAGTGCTCCCATATTTCAGAGAAATACTGAACATAACTCTTCTTTTTGACATTTATTTCTAATTTATCTGAAAAAGCAAAGCTGGAGGGATAGCATGAGAGGAAAGGAGAAAGGGAGAGAAAAAACTCCCATGCAGTAGTTTACTATCCAACTGGCTACTGTGTTGAGGACTGAATCAGCCAAAAGCCAGGAACTCAGACCATCTTTCAAGTCTCACAAGTGGGTGCATGATCAATACACTTGAACCATCTTTAACTGCTCTCCCAGACACACTAACAAGGTGCACAAGGTCATTAGCAAGGTGCACAAGGTCATGCACAAGTTCCAATGTGGGATGTGAGTTTTGTGTGGCTGTTTAATCAGTTTTAGTCAAGTCTGCACCCCACACACTGGTTGAATTCTTACATTGTAAATGCACTTAAGAACATTCAATTCTGGGTGGTAGTGTCCATCAAGACAGACACCTGCATAGCACAAGAGTACAAAGTAGAATTAAAGCATTTAGATTAAATAGTACACTACCAAAATGCCAGATCACCCAAAAGCTGTGACTGTGACTTGATAAGGCAGAAGTGTCATTCAGACTTCCCTTTCATATTGATCTTAAGATGAGATCATACGAGATTTACCAGATGAGCCCTAAGCCTTATAAGTGACACAGCCAAGAGAAGATGATAGAGGCCAAGTGAGCGGTGATAGACTGAGGCAGACGTTAGAGTGATTTCAAGGCAAGGAGCCCCCAAGAAGTCCCAGAAGCCACAGAAGCTGTAAGAGAAGTGCAAGACCAGAATATTGACCATGAAGTAAACCAATCCTGGCAAAACTTTAACTTTCTATTTCTAAAAATTTACTTTTGTTACATTAACATACCTAATTTATGATGATTGGCATGGCAATCTAATTTTTTTATAGAAATCATGTATCTCAAAATAAAAATATTTCATAGCTATAGATGTTATTGCTATGCAGTCCTCATTATATTGTATGAGATAATGGTGTAGATATTTGGAGTTGATTTTAAGTTGTATTAAAGAGCTTAAACTTCTCTCCAAGCATAGCCTTTTATCAACAGTATGAATAGTTTAATGTTCTTAATTTTTCATCACAACAGGAAATAATATTGCACAAGCACATTGGGGCACATGTAATTTCATTTTTCACAGTTTAATTTTAATGGTTTTTATTCTTAAAACACTATAATTATGGTTTTTGAAAATGAAATAGTGCTATTAACTTTATTGAAGAATAAATAAATAAAGCTATATTCTCTATCACAATGTAAGAACTGAGAATAAATTCCTAGGAGCTATCTTTTTACTTCTTTGCTTTTTCAGTCAAAACTTGTCTTTCATATTTTAATTTGTTTTTGACATTTCATATCAGAAGAACGTTAAATTTACAAACCCCAAACTGTAAGGGAGGAATATTATAGAAATATTTTGTGTTCCTTGCTTGCTTTTTAAAACTTTCATGAAGCAACTCTACAAACTTTGTTAGTACATCTGTTTTTTCATATCTTTATCAGGTTGAGGTAGGTATCTCTTCTTTTCTGTAATAATGTTTTATAATTTGATACTCATTCTCTTAACCTTTCTAGTTTCCATTCATCAACTCAGCCTCACCGTAGATTTGGTTACATTAATAACGTGAGTAGAATGCAATATTGACTATGGAAATGTTGACTACCATAAGTTGTTGACCCAAATAACTTAAGTTGATTATGTTTCCTCTCTCTTACATTTTTTCTCACCTTATTGCTATCACTAATCAATGAGTATGTGTATATCACAATTTTCCTCAAAGCCTCGTGATATTTATACTCCTAGATTAAAATCAGAATGTTGGCTGCAACAGCCGTATAATTTGAGACTCGGGAACTTATTTCAAGACTATTAGTTGTTAACAAATTAAGTACTTTACTCTTTCCCTAAGATTATCCAGAAGCTTACTTGCTCTCAAACAAGGAAAGTGTGCTGTTCCTAAATGCTGTTGTAAAGCTCTTGCCCCATTAACCTTCCATTATAGCTGTACTAATTCACATTCTCACCAACGGTGCACACGTTTTCTGCATGCTCCTGCCAATTCTTTCGTATTTTGGGTAATAGCCCTTCTGAGTTGTGAGAGAATATCTCACTGCAGTTTTGTTTTTACTAATGATAAGTAATGCTGAGTATCCTTGTATGTCTCTGCTTATTTTATTATGTTTATTGTGTTATATGTGTGTGTTTGTACCTGCACTGAATTGAATAAGAAAAGTCTTTTATAAACACATATGAGATCAAAGATGCATTTCTTTCAGAACAAACTTTTGAAATCCATTCATAGCTTTTCTATAATAAAATTGTTCTATAGACATATGGGCTTTTCATATATGTCTCCTTTTATAGTTGTTGACATAAAGTTTGCTTTTTCAGATATAAAATTAGCTTCTCTGTTCTCCTTTCCTTACTGATGGTTTTTATTTACTGATGAGTTTTCTGTAGTGGTACGATGCTCCGGATCCTTTTTTTTTTTTCTTTAAAAATGTTTATTCATTTGTACTCACTTGAAATGCAAGAGTTACAAAACACACACAGAGAGAGACAGAAAGACAGAGAGAGATTCTTGCATCTCTCAGTTTACTCCTCAAATCTCCACAACAGCTGGTGGTGAGCGAGGCTAAAGCCAGTGCCTCAGGACTCCATATAGGTCTCCCACACAGGTGGCAGCAAATCAAGTATTTAGCTGTCTCTGCTGCTTTCCAGAATGTTTTAACCAGAAGGTGGTTTGGAAGCAATATGACCAGGTTTGAACTATGGGGTTTAATAAGGAATTCAGAGACCAGATTAGAAAATTAACCTTAACCCACTGCATCACAATGCCCAACACAAAGCCTTTCAAGTTTTCCTTTGTGCTTCTGTTGAATAATTTTATCTTGGTACTACCTGAAGTCCAAAGTGTAACATCTGCACCCTATTTAAACCTAATAATAGGTTCAATTTGATTGAGTATTAATCTACATTTATACTTTCCATCTGGTTTATGTTTTTTAAGTTTATATCATTTTATTTTTTTTAATGATTTGTTTTTATTTTTATTGGGAAGTCAGATACACAGAGAGGAGGAGAGACAGAGAGGAAGATCTTCCATCCGATGATTCACTCCCCAAGTGAGCGCAATGGCCGGTGCTGCACTGATCTGAGGCCAGGAGCCAGGAACTTCTTCCAGGTCTCCCACATGGGTGCAGAGTCCCAAGGGCCGTCCTCGACTGCTTTCCCAAGTCACAAGCAGGGAGCTGAATGGGAAGTGGAGCTGCTGGGATTAGAACTGGCACCCATATGGGATCCTGGCACATTCAAGGCCAGGACTTTAGCCACAAGGCCACACCGCCGGGCCCAGTTTATGTCATTTTAACAAGAAGCCCTTGAACATGAATTTAAACTGTGACATTCAATTATGAATGCAGTAATAATGTTTTCCATCTCCATACTGAATTGTTTGAAATGTTATGAAAGTAATGAAATATTCTGAACATGGCTAGTTTACTTGCCACTGATTCCACTGTATTCACTTCTCATGTTATTAATTAGCAAAGCTTTTTGTTTCACATTAAAGAACTCATTTTAATGATTTCTGACAAGCACCTCCATGGTGAAGAATTGCCTTTTATTTATATGAGAAATGTTGTTTGCTTGTTTTCTCATTCTGAAAGATAGTTTTTTTTTTCATATAAAGTAATCTTTGAACTGGTAGGATTCTTTCCCCCTTCCTTTGGCTTTTAGTGCTCCAATATGTCATAACCTACAGGTTTTCTGATGAGAAATCAATCAATTGACACTTAATGGGCACTTGTTTCTACATGTTATGTTTCTTGTCTATTTTTTTGTCGGAATTTTAACTTTTGCTTTGATATCTTCCAAAGAGAAAAATAAAGATAGAGAGAAAGACCCTCTGTCTTCTGGTTTGGTCCCCTGATAGCAGCAAGGAACATTGGTTGGACAGGAAAAAGCTAGGGGGTGAGAACCTGTAATGAGATACAACCTAAGTAAGGGTTTATCAAGACACAATATTCAACTATTAAAAGTCAAATTCAGGGTTTTTGGCATCATGATAAAGAAGATCTCTGGGGATGCTCAGACTCCATATTGGAGTGCCTGGATCCACCTTTGTGCTCCACTCTAGCTCTCCCCGGAGACCCAGGGAGTTGGAATGTGATAACAGTAGATGGGTCTTCATCAGGCAAGTGGGAGACTCAAGTGAAGTCCCATCTGCAGGTTTTGGCTTGACTCAATACTAGTTAATGCACGTTTTGGAGGAGTAAATCACCAGATGAAAAATCAGAATCTCTCTTCCTTTCTCTCTTTCAAATATAACTAACTAATTAACTAACTAATTAATTAAAATGTAATGCCAAGGGTTGACATTGTGACATGGTGGGTAAGGCTATCACCTGTGATGGTGGTATGCAATATGTGTTCCATACATTCCACTTGTGGTCGAACTCCCAGATGATTTTCTGTATAGACTAACATGTGGTCTCCTACCTGTTTCGACACCCACCCACCACAGATGTGGGAGATATGTATGAAATTCCCACCCCTTAGGAACAACAGTCTGTGCACAATCCTAGGAAATGTGCGGCTAATGACTCGATCCCTGTAAAGAGTCACAGTAGCATTTGGATTGGGTTGGAGGCTGTTCTGGTTCTTTTCCTTCTGGGTGAAGCAGGTCTAGTCTTTCAGTTTGTTTTCTTTTCTTATTATTCCTCCTCCACCACCTCCTCTTCCTAATTCTTCCTCTTCTTCTTTGTTTTGTTCTGTGTGCCCCCCTTTTTTTTAAGATTTATTTATTTTTTAATTGGAAAGGCAAATGTACAGAGAGGAGGAGAGACAGAAGATCTTCCGTCCAATCATTTACTCCCCAAGTGAGCACAACGGCCGGTGCTGTGCCGATCTGAAGCTAGGAGTCAGGAACTTCTTTCCGGGACTCCCACGCAGGTGCAGGGTCCCAAAGCTTTGGGCCATCCTGGACTGCTTTCCCAAGTCACAAGCAGGGAGCTGGATGGGAAGTGGAGCTGCTGGGATTAGATCTGGCGCTCATATAAGATCCCGATGGGTTCAAGGCGAGCACCTTAACCGTTATGCTATCCTGCCGGGCCACTGTGTGCCTTTTGATCGTTGTTTTCCATGATACATTTTTTAGGTTTAGGGAACCCCCTCCATCTCCCATTCTTCCTTCCCCATCACTCCCCCCACAAAAGGTTCCCCCCATATTATTACAAATATAATAGTCCAAATTTCTGCTGTTTAAGTGTATCATGGCATTGTAGGTGTAGACAATGGTGGCGGTATAGCATCCTATAGTCAGGGAATATTTAACAGTTTCATTGTGAGTACACATTTTAATCAGAAATAGAAATGCATACTATAATGTGTCTTCACTTCCCAGTATGCTAGTCTCCCTTTGCAGTTCATTTATAAGAATGTTTGTATATGCATGTATAATTTTATATATATAAAATGCTATATATATGTATATATATATATAATGCAATTTATGTGTGTGTGTTGCATGGGTTCCTGTTAATAGTAAGGAGATATGAGTCCTTTGCCTGCATAGAATCACTGGAAACAGACTTGTTAGCCGAGTGAAGCAACTGCTTAAATTCCTGGCTTAACCAGTAATAGCCCCTAAGCGTTCCAAAATTCTATGTAGTAGTAAAGGTATAGCTCACTCAGCAGTAGTGTTAAGTCAGGACATGAAATTAACTTGACTAGAGACTTAGGCTAGTTTAAACTTTAAAGTATAATTCTGAAAATAATCAGCTCACTTTGTAGGTGGGTCCTGAATTAACTGGCATTTTCATCCAGTTCAGGGATAACAGGTGTAGAAACATATGGCAAAGATGAATGTACTGGTCACTACAACCTTTATGACATTTCTGTTTCTACCACACTTTTATCTCCAAGGTTTCCATGCAATAATGTTCAGAGGTTGGCCTCCTGGAAAGCGTCTCAGACACCAGGGAAGCTTGATGTCCATCTCTCATTCTCTTTCCTTCTGTAGAAACCCTTGCCCTAGGGAAATGTGTCTAGTGTTGTGCCACCTTGCAGGATGGAGAGTTGTCTTCATATTATTTCATAACTGTCTTCATATTATTTGCTCTTCTAATGTGGTTTTCCTTTATGCTGTGTACAATAGGCATATCTCAGATTTGTTTCCTAATATGTATATACATTGTCACCTTGCAGATGTCTAAATTCAATTTGATTATTTTTTACATAAAATTAACTGGACTCATAGAATTTTATTTTTGGATAATCTTGCTATCCCTTTATGAAAGGACTGCATAGCATAAATGTTACATCATCAAGAAATGAAGCTTAAAGTAAATTCTCACAATGTTCATGTAAGGATAATTTTCTCTAGCACATGTGCTCTTAAATAACAAATAAGATAATGATAGATTACAGGAGATTCTGTGGATTCACAAGAGCTCGACAGATTAGCTATTTGCTTATAAAGGGGTCATTTGTGGACCAGCTTGCCGAGCATTTCTCATTCACTGAGGTTCAGTTCAGAAATAAAAAGCTATCAGGGAATTGCTACTCCTCTTTGGGATTTCAAATGGTAAATCATTAAAAATTAATTGAGAATTCATAGGACATATCTTTCTGGCAGACTAGTAGTTTGATGCAAATATGCCTTTGCTTTGCAGACTAAGTTTATGAAGAATAATTGGACCAGTCCATCTGACATCAACTTTGAAGAAAACCATGTTGAGAAAAACCTTCAATTAATACTTATATCCATATGAGAAGTTTTTCAGAATTACCTTCTCCCATTTATGAAAAGGCAAGAATAAAATTGTCTCTCCCCAATCTTCACTATTTTACTAAAGTTGACAAATTGTAGAAAAATATTTTTAAAATGGACATGTTAAATCATTATTTTGTCTTGACAAAATTGTATCAACCAAAGATGTCCTCAGGTCACCTTTTCATTTCAATATTTGACTTTTAAAAAGTAGCAAACATTAATTTATGTTATGGAGAAGAGTGTCATATTTTGATGTAAATTTATATTGGGTAATGATTAAATTATTCTGATGTACTTGGATAACACACCACTCACAATGTTTTTTTGTGACTTGAACACTTCAAACCTACTAGCTTAGCAATTAAAATAGATGTTTTTGAGCATATTTGTCAATTATGCTAGATGTATTTTTTAATTCTTTATTTTTTAATATTTGTGACACAGTTCCATAGGCTGAGGGATTTCTCCTTCCATCCTCACCCCTTTGTCTCCCCCACTGGATTTCCTTTAATTGATGCAATAATATAGCCCTTCAATAACAGTCATAATTCCATCATTCTGCTATCAAAAGTTATCCTGACATTGTAGATATGGGCAATGCTAGAAAATCAAGCATCCTACTGTCAAGGTGTATTTAATAGTTTCATTGAGATTCCGCATTTTATTCAGGAGTAGAGATGCACACTTCAATATATCTTCACTTCTCCTTATGATATACATTTAAAACTTAATATCACTTTCCTAATTAAAAACATGTACATTTGAAAAACATGTCTCATCTCATTTCCCCAAGCTCTGAAAGATGATAGAAGTGCAGTTAAACATGCAATTAATTTCAAAAGTTCCTTGCCCTAATATAAAGGTAGTCCTTGATCCCATTTTCCATACACATTTTTTTTGGTTCTCTGCTATATTATATTTTCATAACCCATTTATCCCTTAGTGATCTGTTCAGTTGTTCCTGCATCTTCACTATTGTATATAACACTGCAAAGCACATGAGAGTGTATATGTGTATTTATCATATTCACGTCAATTCCTTTGAATCCTATGTCAAATGCGTACTGCTGGCTCTTATGATAAAGTTATATGAGTTTTGTTCCCCTTCAAAAACTCATGCTGTGATTTAATTATAATTTAAGAGATGGAGTCTTTGAGAGTCAGATAGACTTAAGAGAATTCCACCCTCACAGATCTATTTGATGCCTTAAAAAAATGTTTTCAAAAGTGAGTTCTCTCGCTTTTTTACTCAAGTTTTTTTTTTTTTAACTCTTTAACATTTTTAACACATACGGAATAACATTACTCCCTCCTTGTCTTGAGTAGAGGAGCATCACATCAAAATTAGATACTGGGTTCTTATTAATATGCAAATTGTCAGTTTCTTAATAACTTAAACCCTAGTTCCCAGAACTGAGAGCAATAGAATTTTAAATTCACTTTAAATTATCCAGTCTGCAATATTCTGTTATAAAGGCACAAGCGGACTAAGATGTATGGTAATTCAATTTTATTTTCAGCTTCTTAAAGTTACTCCATAATATACAGACTTCCAGGTGGCTGCGTAAGTCTACAATCCCACCATTAGTGGAACAGGGTACCTTTTCTTCCACATCCTCACCAGCGGGTAATAGTAGAAGATTCCTATATTAAAGCCCTTCTCAGCAGATTTCAAAGGAACTTCAATGTGCTTTTTATTTGTATTTCCTTTATTGCTCGGGGCTGAGCATTTTTAATGTCAGCTAACTATTTGAATGTGTTCCTTTGAAAAAAGCTTGCTTGTTTCCTTCACTCATTCCTTAACTGATTTGTTTTGCCATTGCGTTTCTGAAGCTCTTGGTAAATCCTGGATATTAGTCCTCATCTGTTGTGTAGTGTGCAAAATTTTTCTCCCATCCTGTTGGTTTACCTCTTTGCTTTGTTAAAAGTCTCAACTGCTGTACAGAAACTTGTAAGTTTGATGTGATCTTTTTAGATTATTCTGCATTTTTGCCTGTGCAGTTACTTCCCTGGAAAGTCTTTGTCTACGCCTGTATCATGCAGAGTGTTTCCTACATTGTCTTCTAAGAGTTTGATGATTTGGGAGTGTAGATTCATGTCTTTGGCCATTTAGATTTGCATTTGTATATGGTGAAAGGAAGGAATTCTGTTTCTTCTACATGCAGTTACCCAATTACCACAACATCTATTAAAGTAATCAACCTTTTTTCCTGAGATGTTTCCATTGTTTTGTGGATTAGCTGACTGTACCTGTGTGGGCTGTCTTCTGGGGTTTCTATTGTGTTGCATTGATCTTCCTCTGTGTTTCTGTACCAGCATCAGACTGGGTTTTTTTTTTTTTTTAAGATTTATGTATTTTTATTACAAAGTCAGATATACAGAGGAGGAGAGACAGATAGGAAGATCCTCCATCAGTTAATTCATTCCCCACGTGGCTTCAATGGCCAGAGCTGAACTGATCTGAAGGCAAGAGCCAGGAACCTCCTCCAGGTCTCCCAGCAGGGGCAGAGTCCCAAAGCTTTGGACTGTCCTTGATTGTTTTCCTAGGCCACAAGCAAGGAGCTGGATGGGAAGAAGGGCTGCCAGGATTAGAACCAGCACCCCTATGTGATCCCAGCAGTTCAAGGCATAGACTCTAGTCACTAGGCTACCACACCAGGTCCCCAGACTGTTTTTGATGACTGCTGCTCTGTAGCATGTCTTAAGATCTAAAATTGTGATTTCTCTGACTTTTTATTATTCAAGGTAACTTTGGCTATTTGTGGTTTCATATAAATTTTCCTATGCCTTTTCTATTTTTGAGAATTTTGAATGAAATCTGCCTTACTACTACTACTACTACTAATAATAATAACAATAATAAGTGACATAAAAGATGAATTGTCAACTTGGGTATCAAAACTCTCCATGTAATATAACTTTATCTATGAACACCAATTAGCCTCTGTATGGCAAGCTAAGTGAAGTGCCCAGAATGCAAGGAAACAAAAGTTCTCCCACAATGCTAATTTCTTAAAATGTAAAAATAATCAGTTTTTAGAAGCTTTCAAAAAGATTAGGCTAATTAGATGTGAAAAATGGCAAAACCCCACATGTATGTAAATGAGGCAGAAGCATATAGTATTTGTAATGACACTCAGTGGCAAACCTTCCCATTGTCAGTGGTTTGGTATACTGAATATCTTGAAGTTACATAGTTGAAAATCAATAAACCTATTGTGATGATAACAACAAAATCTGTTCCATGATATTCTAATGCCAAAGGAAAGTAATTCAGCAATGGAAGTGAGATAATTTAGCTTTTTATTAGTATGCACAGTTTATAATTTTTGACACTCTCATTCGCATAAAATTTTGAAAAGCAGTATTATTTATTGGAACATCTCACTTTGAAATGTTAAATATCATTTAACTGGAAAAAAAGTATCCACAGGTGTCCTACTGCAGTTTCAACTTTATTAGATCACTTATTAGAGAAGAATAGGGTCAATTTGAACAGCTTGAACTTAGCATGAATAACGCATTATTTCTAAACTTTTTGATAGATGTATTAGAGCAACAAATATCTTTATTCCTAAAAGATAGAGACTATAAACTGCTTATCAACTGATTAAGAAAACATAACCATAAAAAAAATAGAGCAGACCATTGAATTTCCACTCAAAGAAATAAAAAGCAAAGAAGTCTTTGGTTTTTCATCAGTTAAAAGATATATTAATACAGAAACAAGTTCAGGACACACATTATGCTGTTGTGCTGATTATCCACAAAAATGATTTAAACATTTTACCATTTTGATACAAAAAGATTTACTGAGATCTTTTAATTTGGATAATTGAAGAAAATGAGATAAAAGCTAATTATTAAAACAATGTAAGCATTTGTTATGCAGATATTATCATTTGACAATTATTTAATCTAAAATTATAACTCTTGGAAACATACATTAAAAAATGACTCATGTGTGTGCATTCATCCAGTAACAGAAAGCAAATACAAAATGATAGATCCCAATACCTTTTAATCACTTCTAAATTTAAGATGATATAAATTAAAAAAAAAAATTTACCAAGAGTAATTTCGGATATTTACACGACAAGTCCCAAGTTGGTAACACTCTTTACCCACATAGTTCACGTAAGTTGCAAGCAACACTAAAAAGATGTCCCTAAAATCAAGATAATAATTTTATAAACAGCCCATTCCACATATTTACCCCACATTCCAGTAAACACAATTTTGTTTTCAGTATTAAGAATACTACCATTGGGCCCGGTGCAGTGGCGCAAGTGGTTAAAGGTCCTCACCTTGCACGCCCAGGATCCCATATGGGCGCCGGTTCTAATCCCGGCAGCCCCGCTTCCCTTCCAGCTCCCTGCCTGTGGCCTGGGAAAGCAGTCGAGGACGGCCCAAAGCTTTGGGAACCTGCACCCGCGTGGGAGACCCAGAAGAGGCTCCTGGCTTCGGATCGGCATAGTATCGGCCCGTTGTGCTCACTTGGGGAGTGAATCATCGGACGGAAGATCTTCCTCTCTGTCTCTCCTCTCTGTATATCCGCCTTTCCAATGAAAAAATAATAAAAATAAATCTTTAAAAAAAAAAAAAGAATACTACCATTTGCAATGATATTCTGTGGAATGGCAAATGATTGATAGTTGACCAAGTTTTAAGTATAGGTGTATCGCAGACTCCTTTGTTTAGCAGCATTCCATTTCTATCCTAGCCCCAAGTCTCTATATCATTAAAGTAGCATAGTATAGAGCTTTTCACAATACTCTTTTTAATTGAATTTGTGCTTTCATTTCTCCTTATTTCTTCTTTTTGCTTGTTTGTTTATCTTTGATGCAAATGTTTTTGGATTGCCTAAAGAGAAAGATTATTGCTTCATTTCTGGAATGAATAACTTTTCTTTAAAAATACCTGTAGTTTTGTACTAAAGAAATACAGAGGGTGATAGTAAATGCAGAGAGAGAGAGAGACCTTCTGTCCATTGGTGTTCTCCAAATAACTTTAACTCCTATAACTGGCCCAGGCCAAAGCCAGAAGCTGGAAATTCAAACCAGGAACTCCATAAGTAGAGGGCATCTTAATAGCTGAATTACCTCCTGATGCCTCCCAGCATACACATGAGCAGGAAGTTGGAAATGGAGCCAATACTTAGACATACAAACTCCGACAGCAGAGGTACATGCTCCAAGTTATTTTTAACCAAGGGTCCAATGCCTGCCCCTAAATTTCTGAAGATTACTTAATAATTTATGCATAACCCTTAATTTCTTGATTTTTCAACAAAAGATTTTTGTAAATCTTTACAATAATATTTCTGTCATTTTTACAATTTTCATTTATGGGAAAAACAATGTTAGGTTACTGTATTAATTCTGTTGGGTCATAAGTTAAAGTATTTAGTAGAGGTTATTTGGAAAATGTTAAAAAAAAAACTGGAAGATGATGCTATAATTAAGAGTTCATATTCAAAATACACAGCCAACAGTGGGATTGCTGGGTCCCATAACAAATCTAGTTCTAATTTTACATATTTTAAAAGTAACTGTTCATACTATTTTCTACAGTGGCAATCATTGCTTGCAAGAAATACCTGCTTTATAAAATGTATCACATACATGAACAATATCCGAAATGCTGAAGTATATGTGTTATGTGTTATATATGCATAAATGAATAGTATTCAGTTTTAAAAAGAAATGAAATCCTTTTCCTTTAATGCTTACCAAAATGACTGTGTTCGGAGGATATCATTTTAAGTGAAATAAGGGAGACAACTAATGACAAATACCACCTGTTCTTCTTTATTATGTGGAAGCTATTTTTTTATTATTATTAAAGATAGAAATTCTTCTGGTGTATCACTTTTGCAGCAGCTATAGTGTTTTTTTTAAAAAAAAATTGTTACCTTGCTTTTAAATCTGTCAAAAAAGCTGATACAAAATATATTCTACTATAGTTTTAATGATTCTATGACTATTTCATTATTGTTTCTAACTTTGAATCATGCTTCAGCTAGCCTATGGTCATTTTACTTTTTGTGCCTAAAAATCTTTTAACTAGTAGAATTATCAAAGCTTTGACTATATTATAAATTTAAAAATGTTATCTCAGGGTCATGAGGCTCTAGCCTAGTGGCTAAAATCCTCACCTTGCATGTGCCAGGATCCCTTATGGTGCCAGTTCCTTTCCTGGATATTCATTTCACATTCAGCTCCCTGCTTGTGGAGTGGAGAAGCAATCTAGGATGAGACCCTGCACCCCAGTGGGAGACCCAAAAGAAGCTCCTGGCCCTGTGCTTCAGATTGGCTTAGCTCCAGCCATTGGGACCATCCGGGGAGTGAATCAGCGAACAGATGATCTTCATCTCCATCTCTCCTCCTCTCTGCATATTTACTTTTCCAATAAAAACAAATAATTATTTAAAGTGTTATCTCAAAAATAACAAAGAAAATATAAAGCCTAAATAAAAGGGGCCCACACTGTAGGAAGAGCTTGAGGGCAACTCAAACATTTTGGTAAACTCATTTACCTTCATAGAGGCAGCTACTTAAACATCAACAGCTAAGGAAGCATAGGGAGAAACCAGAATCCCTGGTTTTACTGCAACAATAAGAAAGGATCCTTATATTGTTAAATATGTGAAATGTAATTACAACATGTGAAACAAATAAATTAAAATAAAATGGAAGTTTTAAAAATAAAGAGGAAGAAGAATGAGCATATTTAAGAAAGCATTTCCTACTGAAAGGCTTCAGTTCAAGTCTGTCTCTGGCTCCTGACTCCAGCTTAGCTGCTAATGCTGAAATGATGTTGGTTCATGTCACTGGCAACTTGTGACTCACAAGGGAGTTGATAGCCCAACTCCCAGCGTCAGGCCCTGCTGTGGAGCCATTCCAGGTACTTAGAGAGGTAAACAGTGGATAACGAGTGTCATATTGTTTCACTGTTTTTCTGCCTCCGTGCCACTCAAATAAATAATATACAAATCGTAAGACAGAGTACCACTAGATGCACTATAATAAATGGAATTTTATGGGAAAAACAGTAGCCTTCTTAGAATTATATCTATGAGATGCACGGAATCTATTCTCTTTATATTTTAACAAACATTTTAAATGGAACCTGTGAAACATGTCTAGTTGTGTGCTAGAGCACATATATTGCTAACTTGGAAGGTTCAATTGTTAATTTTTTAGAAATTTTTAGAACATATTGATAAATACCACTACTATTAATTATTAAATTGTATATATATAAATAAAAACCCCCTAAATTATCTGTGATTAAAACATAGATTGTAAATACTCAAAGAATCCACTAACCAAAGATTAGACACAAAATACTATTGCATAGCAGCAAAAATCATTGTATGATTAATAAAAGTTATCTGCTAAGACTTTCAATATGTTATTTATTTGATAAGGTGTTTCTAATCAAAATGAATCAATAATGAAATGGCAAAAAGCTCTACTAGAGAATGGGCAAATGATCTGAACAGAGAGCTCTGAAACAAAGATATCTAAAGGCCTGGCGGGGTAGCCTAGTGTCTAAGGTCCTCCCCTTCCAAGTGCCTGGATCCCATTATAGCAACCAGTTGTAATCCTGGGGTCTCTGCTTCCCCTCCAGCTCCAGGCAGTGGCTTGAAAAGCAGTTGAGGACAGCCCACGTGGGACACCCAGGGGAGGCTCCTGGCTTCGGATTGGCACAGCTCTGGCCATTGCAGCCACATGCGGAATGAATCATTGGGTGAAAGATCTTCCTTTCTGTCTCTTCTCCTCTCTGTATATCTGACTTTCCAATAAAAATAAAATAAATTTTAAAGAAAACCAGAGGTTTCTAAGTGGCCAAAAATAAAACAAGTGACTTGTGAAGCGTAATTGTGATTTTGGAAATCCCTACCATAAGTGCAATGAGGTGCAGATGTAAGTGTTCACGAGCAAGGCTGCACTGGGAACAGGCAGATGCATTACACTCTGGTAGGGATGTACAGAGTTGGAACCTGATTCCTCACTGCAAAGAATGTAAAATTTTACAGCTGCTGGGGAAAACACCCTGTAGGTCTTTCAGAAGATATATAGTAACCATTAATAACCACCCCTCGCCTCTGAATATAAATAAAAATGCATATCTATACAATTTGTTCACAAATGTTTATATTAGTATTGGTCATGATATACAGAGTGGAAATAAATTATTATGCGTCTACTGGCAAATTAATAAATGAAACTTATTGCATCTATATAATGAAATATTAGTAATAAAAAACAAAATACTGACACATGCTACAATATGGATAGAATAAAAAAAAAGGCACAATATTAGGGCCGGGCGGCATGGCCTAGCGGCTAAAGTCCTCACCTTGAACGCGCCGGGATCCCATATGGGTGCCAGTTCTAATCCCGGCAGCTCCACTTCCCATTCTGTGAAAAGCAGTCAAGGACGGCCCAAAGCCTTGGGACCCTGCACCCACGTGGGAGACCCAGAAGAAGTTCCTGGTTCCCAGTTTTGGATTGGCACAGCACCGGGCGTTGTGCTCACTTGGGGAGTGAATCATCGGACGGAAGATCTTCCTCTCTGTCTCTCCTCCTCTCTGTATATCTGACTTTGTAATAAAAATGAATAAATCTTAAAAAAAAACACACAATATTATAGAACTTTAAGAAGAGGCAATGCATTTATGTAATTGCACTTATATAAAATTTTCAAAGAATTATACACAGAAATTCAGTTAACCATGTTCAGAGGCTGGAAAAAGGCAGAAGGCAGCCACTGCTAATTAGTACGGAATTTCTAAAAATTGATTGTGTGATGATTGCACAACTTTGACAGTATAGAAAACTCTTAATTGCATGGGCAAAACTACACTGAACATGTAACATATCACAGCAAAACTGCTACTTTAAAGTCATTACACTGAAATACTACTGTTTGAAACCTTAAAAACAGCCACAAAAGACCAATTGTGCAGAAAGAAAAATAATCTCTCTTGGAGCAACGCTGCTTCTTTTGGCAACTGTAGAATATAGGTGAGCAGTTGATAGAATTATAGATCTGAGTCTATTTAAGAAACAAAATCTGGCATATTCCTCTTATAAGAAGTATAATCTGGGACCTGGCATGATCATTTGGTTGGTAATCCTCCCCTTGCACGTGGCAGGATCCCATGTGGGTGCAATTTAGTGTTGTGGCTATTTCACTGCCTCTCTATCTCCTTGTTTGTGGCCTGGGAAAACAGCAGAGGATGGCCCAATGCCTTAGGACCTTGCACCCATGTGGGAGACCAGGAAGAAGCTCCTGGTTTCTGCCTTTGGATTAGTTTAGCTCTGGCTGTGGTGGCCATTTGGGGAGAGAGCCAGCAGATGGAAGATCTTTTGCAGTCTCTCCTCTGTAAATATGCCTTTTCAATATAATAACCTTTAAAGAAAAAAGAATAGATTGTATTTTATACAGAGAAAAAGGATATCTCTCCTGCATTTCAAAAAAAGAAAAATAATCCTGTAATGTTTTAAACTTATATTTTATTTTATTTATAGATGTTTATAACAATGAATAAGACTTGGAATGATACTTGGCTCATTTTTTATTTGCTCAGTAATAGTGGTGGTTGAAGACTATTTATATGAAAACACTATGCTCAATATGATATTAGGTGCCTGTTAGGGAAAAATAGAAGAGGAAGTGCCAAAATGAGGGAAACACGAATGGAACAAAAATTAAGAAGAAATAAAATCTGGATGAGTGAAAATTATAATAAATTCATGTGTTTTATTACCAGTTTTCCTAGTTCTGAGGTTGAAAATTTACTGCCCAATATTTTGTTATAACACACCAAGATTTTGAATATATAGTGAATGGAGCCATCACACAAGACAGACATAAAGTGTTATTGATTAATGTAATAGTAAATTTGCACATAAAATCTTTTTATAATTATTTTAGAAAGAGAAATTCTTATCTAATCGGCTTTACTTTTTTATTATTGAAATTAGTAAAGGATGTTCGTAAAAATTGAGAATAAAAAGTGGTCAAATTCCTCAAGTATATTGCTTGAAATTAGACATGGTTGATTCTGTAGATAGGTAATCAGTGCTATTTGCGAATTATATGTCTGAGGACAACATGAAGTCTGTTACATGGTGCAATACAATGCTATCTTATTTTCATATTTGCTTACTATTGCCCATAATTAGTGAATCACAAACTATAAAAAAGTCATGAAGTGAAAAAACAAAGGGTAAAGGTAATGTTTTTATGCCATATATCTTTAAAAAATATTTTTAATTATTATTTTGTTTTGATAGTCTTTACATAGTTGATTAGGGCAGAAGTGTCAAGGGCTACAGGAAAGTGGCTAAGACCATTGTTTCCACATTCTCTCTCCCCCTCTCTTTTTCTGTATCTAGGTTAAGGGGGAAATGTGACATCTATTTCTACCAAATGTATGTCCACAGAATAGATTTGACTGATAATTAGAGAAGCACAAATAGCTCAATTGATCAATAAAATTGAAGAAATAATTTGTAAGGTGACAAACATGGACAAAGGGTCTCAAACATAAATGAGAATTTAGACAATTATGTAGCTTCACCGACATCTTAAAGAGCAATTAAAATTTGAGAGTAGTAAGTGTTGACAAATGTTTTTTATTATTTGAAAGAGTTACAAAGAGTGAGAGAAACAGAGAAAGAGGGCTTACATCCTCTGGATCATTCCCTGAATGAATGAACCAGTCCAAAGATAAGAGCCAGGAACTTCAGGGTCTCCCATGTGCCTACAGATTCCCAAGGACCTAGACCAGTCTCCACTGCTTTCCTAGGTTGTTATCAGGAAGTTGCATCAGAAGTGGAGCAACCAAGCCAAGAGCTATCATCCATTTGGGATACCGGCAATACAGGCAGAAGATCAGCCTAATATGCCACATTGCTGGCTCTGATAAGTATCTCATTCCAAATTCCTTAATAACGGAACTTAAGATATGCAGATGGCAGTGTTAGTCACTTCTTTAAAGAGGTTGTGAAATCATGAATATGAAAAGAAGAAGAAGAGGAAGAGGAAGAAGAAGAAGGAGGAGGAGGAGAAGAAGAAGGCTAGACACATTGTAAAGGGCAGATGTAGTCACTCAGGTACTAGGCTTAGTCCAGCCCTAGGATGAGATATGATTAGTCATTGATTTCAAGCCTCTCTGAGATTCGGATGTGTAAGTAATCCGACCAATGTTCCGATACATTCACTAAAACATAACATTGGAACATAATAAGGATTGATTGGGCACTACTTATTAACTGCAAAGGTATATGTACTTCATCTCACAAATTACACTTCTTGAAATATTAATTACATGAATATTATCCTTCACCATGAAGAGAAAAAATAATACCAACAATTGCTGTAAGACATGGAAGAAAAATAATAGAATACCTACATCTTAATACCAAGAAGGTATGGATATGTTACCTTATGTGGAAAAGGCAGCAAATGGAGTTAAGATGATTAATCAAATGATGTTAAAATACATGACTAATAGCTATGTGTGCTAAGTTTAATCACACAGTCCTTTGAATGTGAGAAAGGAAGCACAGGAGCCAGAGTTAGAGTGATATGGCATAGGAAGGAGTATCCCTATCATACCTGTGTTTAAAGATTGTGTCTATGAGTCAAGGAATAAAGGCAGCCCAAGTTACTGTCAAAGGCTTGAAAGCTGAGTCTCACTTACAGCTTCAGATCAGAACTATGGACTAGGTAGAAACTGTTTATCCCTGAGAGATTCATTCGTTATTTCTAGCTTCCAAATGGAAAGATGATAAGCAAATAAAGCATAGTGCACTTCTTTGTACAAGTTTGTTGCATCAGTCATAGAAAACAGGCATGATTACTGAATCATCTGTAATTAGAAGAAATTATATGGATGGTGCAACAAATATGGAATAGGAGCAGAAAATGAAGTCTGTGATGTGTCTAATAATTTTGACCTGAATACATGTGAGACAGTGCAATAATACAGTGAAGGACATTGAAAGAAGAGCTGATTAGACTTGTTTGTTTTATTAACTAGGACGTTTTCAGGCCTGGTGCACTAGCCTAGTGGCTAAAGTCCTAGCCTTGAATGCGCAGAGATCCCATACGGGTGCTGATTCTAATCCTGGCAGCTTCAGTTCCCATTCAGCTCCCTGCTTGTGACCTGGGAAAGCAGTCGCGAATAGCCCAAAACATTGGGATCCTGCACCCAAGTGGGAGACCCAGAAGAAGCTCCTGGTTCCTGGTTTGGATTGGCTCAGCTCCAGTCATTGCAAATGCTTGGGGAGTGAACCATCAGACAGAAAATCTTCCTCTCTAACTCTCCTTCTCTCTGTATATCTGCCTTTCCAATAAAAATAAATAAATCTTTAAAAAAAAAAAAAGAAGGAATGTTATGGGGTGCGAGCAAGATCACACCAGACGTGACTAAGTTTTATTAAAGAGTCCTTATTAACCAAGCTTGGTGATAATAGAGCATACTAGAAATAGCAAATTACAAGTCCATATGGCAATCCAACCATTCATAATCCAACCAGACATAATCCAAAGAGGGACAAATGATCATTATCGTTAAGTCCATCCATCAAGCTAAAGACCTATGTCCCAGCTTCCCCAACAATATGTTATCCTAAGAGACATGCAATGAATAACCTGGACACACTTACAAGGCTGCAACATTCACCTTTCCCTGGCTTCTCTGTCCACACTATTGAGGGCGATTTTAAGTAAATAAAATTTTCATGAAAATGAGTCTTGACAATATTGATTAGTGCCTTACATCTGTGTTGAAAACAGTTGAGGATTTTCTAATTTAAGTATTGTTTTCTTACATAATAAAATGCCTTTATTAATTTCCCCCTTGAAAAACCCTGAAAAATTAGGTCAAAGATTAAAAAAAAATGATATGTCTGTTTTAACTGGTTGTGTGGTATTGTGTCTACTTGTTCAGTAAGCTTCAATATTAAGCCTTAAGGTTAAAATCATTTGTAAATTTCTTTTTATGCCCCAAGAATAAGGCTTATTGCTTTTTTAAAGATGTTCAGATTTTAATTCTTTGTGTTCTACAGATTACTAAACTTTACAATAAGGAAAAATAAGATATTTATAGATACATTAATATTTACATAGGTATGCAAATGCATCTACAGGTACATTATATATACAGGAATGCAGATTTATATACTTTTAAATTTAATAATAAGAAACGCTTACTCAGGCTTACAGTAGAACGTAGTTGTGGTTGAGCAAGTCAAGAACTATGGTGCTTTCCAAAACTTGAAATTCTCTGTGAGACCTGATAACTGGCTGCTAATAAATAAAACATATGATGTGATTAAATGTGATTTGAGTTTGTTCCCCAAGGATTTACATTTTAGAAGCCCGTTTCACAACCTAGAGAAGGGATAATATGGTGTGATCTTGCAGAAGGGGTCAATACTTACAGTTTATTATATCTTTGTCCTTAGAAGAGACTAAGGTAGTTCTCGATGAACTCTAGTTGGCTCTCTTACGTCTTTATTACAAAAAGTGAGTCTCACTTTCTTCTTTCTTTGGCTTCCTGCCTTGCCATGTGATCTTTCATGTGCTCCTGATACTGTCATTTGTGCTATGAGGTCCTTACCATGGCCGAGTTGATGTCAGCATCACAGCTATGGACATTAGGAACTATTAGCCAAATGTGTGCAGAACACAGTCTCAGGACTTTCATTCTAGTAACAAAAAAGGACTAATACTGCATGCAATGAGATAAAAGCGGGTGATGAACTGAGGGTTTTGCAAGAATATAATCTATATTAGTGCTTTGATATAATGACAAATGTAGAGAAAAACTGGAGCAAGCTTTTCAAGGGTGCAGCTCAAATGTTCATAAGTAATTCTTCCTTAAAGTTAGAAGAAGCATAAAAACATTGTATCTTGGAATATAAGGACATGGAACTAAGATGCTCATATGTCAGTGAAAACTGATTATCAAGTGCAGTAAGAAAAGGACAGCATTAATATAACATTTAAGAAAATAAGAGACACGCTTAGCAATCCAGGTTTTCTATGATAAAATGAAAAAAAATATGAGAAGGCATAACATACTGGCCATCTAGATCCCAGTAGAAATTCCATAGAAAAGAAAACCAAGTTAAATATGTATTAAATACATTAAACTGGGTCCTGAGGAGAGAGAACCTAGAATCACCACAGTAAGTGTACACGGTAGTGATTATCTCCAGTATATTATCAAAGAAACCTGCTATCATTTGTGTTGGTAACCATGCAGTAGCAAAAAAAAAATGCACAGAAAATATGAGAATAACTATTATTGACTATCAGAAAGTCAAAACATTTTTCTTCCCCTTCTTTTTTACTGAGGCCATATGTGGTCAAATAATTAAATGTATCTGGGTCTATTGATACACATAATGACTGTTTCCTTGATCTTCAAATTAGTTGCTAGGAGAGACACAGATGGCAATAAGTTAAATCCCATGTTGGGGTGTTGCCTTGTAGGTCCAGGAAAATAATAGTAAGGGAACAGAGACCAAACAGAAATATCTGAAACCACTCCCTTCTCCCATCAAGATAGCAAAACAATGTGTGTGTGTGTGTGTATGTGTGTGTGGGTATGAAAAAAATACCTACAGATGCTTTTTTTGGTTTTATGGAAAAATAGGCTTCAATCAGTATGATTGCTGTGAATAGCATTGTAAATGTCTCACAGGATTGACAACACTGAATGAAGTTTTGAGTTATAAAGTAGCCCTGTGACACATTCAAGCTGTCATTGGTGGGGGGCGGGGAAGATAGGAGGACTCTGACAAGATCTAAATGGGACACAATGAAAAATTCTGGGACTTTTGGAGGACAGTGATACCCATGTTACCTAGACTTTCCTTTTTAAAGTACTCTCAGGCTCTCAGGTCACCATGGTCAGCATTTGAATGAATCTAGAAACAGAAATAAACTACAAAGTCTAGATTTAGTATTGCACATAGTCTAACCAAATAAAGGAAAAGCAATCTGCACAAGTCAGTAGCTTGCACTGCCTTATCATCTTTACACGTTACACCAGTGTCTATCATTTAACTATCAGCTATGCTAAGGTCTGCATGTTTCTGTATTGAATTCAAGCTGAAAACAACAGCTATGCAGTCGTCCAATAAGGATGGCCTTGAAAGATGGCAACAAGGAAAATGTGTAGCCATTAGGTGAGCTGTTTGTGGTATTCTTAACCACTTATTTCATGTAGGAATAAAAATAAAAAAGAATACAAATAGACTCATGGGAAAAGAAAAATTACTTTTTTTCAGTGATCAGAATCTAAGAAGGAGAAATACTAACAATATTTTATTCCATCTAGGACAGATAGTCATGGGTGTTCACACAGTGCCATCTTAAATGACAAGGACCAACAGGGAGTGTTTCTCACAAAAAAAAATATATCCAACAGAAAAGCACATAAAATAATTTCATCAGTAGACAAGTGAATGTCATGTAGTCTCTCATATTCTACCCATACGCAGACATGTTGAACACATGAACTAATTGACCATGATGAAAGGGGTGGAGGTTTGGTAAGGAAACAAGTGACCCCTTTACTACCACCAATGAAGGTCCACACTGTAAATAGCAGAGGCCATTAATGCAGTACTTTTCAAAGGAGCAAACCAGTCACTGAGTGGTGGTAGTCAACATTGGCCATTTTGATAAATCAATTATTCATTCAATCAGGAATGATCACACATAACTGAATATGAGTTGGTCTTTTCTGCCTTCAGTTTCTTCCCCATTTTCTGAGGACATATAGACTAAGCCACCAAAACCCCATTTAATTTCATGTCAGAACAATGTACAACAAAGAGGGTTCCCGAGAGGGCTTGTGGATATATTCTAACATATGTAACGCAAAGACAGAATCACCTGCTGAAGGTGTAGCTCAAGTGCTAGCTCAGAACTCACAATTGCCAACGATGGAGTGAATCCTTAAACGTGGAAAAATCACTTCATATTCGTTTCTTTGTTTGGCATTATACATCTGGTATGGAAAATATGCAGATTTAGAGACCCTGCAGTAGATATAGGAAGAGTCCAAAAAGCTCTCCATCCCAGTGAATCGATTAGAGATTTGGTACATTTACTCTGAGAACTTGTCTGGGTTATGGACCTGCTTTCACAGGTAGGTATAATTCTGCCAAAAGGTACAGTAATAGCATAATTATACGATATGTTTGCCATTGGCCTACTTTGGGATTTTTATTTTAAAGAGCTTGCAGTTAGGAAGGGAAAACATCTTCTGAATGAATGTAACTTGTTGAATGAATGGCATAAATAGGAAAACAGGCCCAGAAGAGAAAACTATAGTTCAGAAGCTATAACAATGTTGGCTTTTCTAGAAAGACAAGACATTTTCCCAGTTTAGGTTGCATATTAAAGCTCCTTTAGCCTACCTAGAAAATGTGACTGGAAATAAATGATAAGGAATAAATCTCATGTCAAAAATCTCCTCACCAATTACATAGCTGTGTCAAATAATAGTTGGTCTTAAGTCTTAAACACCATATCATATAACACAGCAAAATATGTACATACATATGTATTTACATTGCACTATTTCTTTATATGCCATTCTTATGTAAAAGTTAATATTACAAATGTAAGTCTGACTTTGGCAGAATATGCCTGAATACATACGTGGGTTTAGACCAGTTGAGACGGCAAAGAGAAAATAAGTACATCTCTTAAGGAAATTTTCAAGAATTTTAACTTTTAAACTGTTTCATTTTATAATCTTTTAATTTACAACTAGTCTGACTTATATTTTTAATAATATTCATATTAGAAATTCAAATCATTAAAAATCTGCTTAAATATTCTTTTATTGTGAATTTCACTGTCTGACCTCTAAACCAGACAGCTATTCATCAAGCTCATTACTTAAATATCAGCCTACTTCTACATTTGGGCATGCAACTGGGTTCTGAAATATGTGCAGCAGTAATAGGCACTACATCAATATTTAATCCTCTAAACTTAATCTGGTTATGGTGTTTCTTATATACTTCTTTTTTTCCTGGCAAACATGGAAAGCTATTTTGAAAAGAGTACAGTCACGATGCACAAGGAAGCTGCACTAATAGATAATTACAGCTGAAGAATTGTTCACCAGCCCAAAGCATCCATTAGGTGTTTCATGTAAACACAAATCCACTTTATTTGAAGCCATGGAGAGTTGGGAGTTTGTTATTATATTGGCTGATGTAACTTTGACTATTGTCTACTACATGTCTGCTACTCATGTCCCTTACGCTACATAAACTGATGCTCCCACTCTTCCACCCACCTGCCCAAATCTGCACATCCTCACTCCAGGAGTCCCAAGTAGAATCAGAGATTTTGTGTTATGAATATATCTTTGGACAGATTTATCTGGATAACTGGATTGGACCCTGTGTAATCCCAAGGAATTCTTGTAAGAGGAATGCAGGAAAGGTGAAATAGAAGTAGTGTATTGAATGAGGCAGCCTAAAAGTCAAGAAATGTAGAATGCATCTTTATTTCCAAATCAAAGATGGACTCCCAATGAAACTGTTAAATGAATCTTGACAAGAGGATGCTAGATGTCATTGTTCATATCTACAATGTCAGGATACACTTACATAGCTGAATGATGGACTTAGCACTGCTTGTTGAGAACTCTACTATTGTAGAAATACAGGGAAAGTCAGTGGGAGGGGCAGATTTGAGGAAATCCCAGAGCTTATTATCATAAAATAGGTACTTTAAAAAAAGAATTTAAAAAGCTAATAAAAGAAACATAAATAATATATAATAAGGACACGTAATAAGGCAATAATAAAATGTATAGTAAAGGCAAACTATATATGTGTGTTTTACATATATATATACACATACATATGTGTATATCTATACGTATGTGTATATCTATATGTATATATACACATACATATGTGTATATATATATGTATATATGTGTGTGTGTGTGTAAAACAACAGCAACAAAACTCAAGAAATGTGGAAACTCCTGGTAGCTGGGAAAGGTCAAGGGATGGATGAAATCTTTCCAAACAACCTACAGAAATAATGTAGTGCTTCCAACCTTCTTAAGGTTTTTGTTCCCCAGAACTGTAAATGGTGAATTTTGTTTTAAGCCATTATTAAGGTTTTGGTAATTTATTTCCAGCATTAAAAGAGGCTCATAATCTCTAAGTAAGTAAGTAGGTTAGAAAACATAGGCAGTTTATACATAAACTTATATTCCTAGATGATAAAGCCAAAATCTACCTTATGCAAATATTAGCACATCTGTTTCTAGTGCTTCTAAAATAAAGTCCATATATGTTTTTTATATAGGTACCTATTACTTCTTTCAGGAAATGAGATTATTATATCCATATTACAGTCATTGAATTTTCTTCAATACAGCATATATGTTTGTTTTCATAAAGTACATTAAATTATTTTTACTGCTTTTAATTTTTTTTTCAATTTACAGGGCTAATGTGTAAGCATAGTAGATCAAGCAATCACCTTTGAATCTGGAATCCAAAATGGATGCACATTTTTGTCCTGATTGCTTCACATCTGAATCTACTCCCTTTTAATGACTTGGGAAAGCAGTGAAAGATGACCTAAGTTTTTGGGTCCATGCCATATGTATGGGAGTTGGGAAGGAACTCCTAGCTACTGAATTTGGCCTGACCCAATTCTGGCTGTGGCAGCAATGTAGCAAGTAAACCAGGAGATTGAAATTTTCTATCTTTCTGTCTCTCTTCCCTGCCTTTCTTTGCAGTTTTAACTTTCAGATAAGAATTGTTTAATTATTTTTTTTATTATTTTCTATGATTCACTCTTCAGTTTTATAGATACAGCAATTCCCCCCATTGCTCTCTCTTACACCCCTCTCTATTTTCTCCTCCCACCATTTTCCCTCATACTGCAGTAGCATAGTCCTTCAGTAACAGTTACAAGTTTAGCTTTCTGCTATTTAAGTATTTCATGGGATTATTAGTGTAGGTAAAGTTATAAAATCTAGTATGATATTTTCAAGGTATATTTAATGGTTTCACTGTGAGTCTTCATTTTACTAAGAGCAGAGATGCCTTTATTTTAAGTGTGTCTAAAGAACATAGAGATTGATATAGTGCACCTCCATCCATGGCTCACTGTCAGCCCAACTGGAGCCACTCTTCATTCAAACTTTAAATGGGAGTGTTTCTGAAAAGATACCTATAGTACTACTGAAGAATTCTGAACCTTATTGAAGTATAAATTCCTACTGCTGGCTTCCTTCAAATCTGCAAAAATGTAACACTTTACATCAGCCACCTTCTATGTGGAACAAATTCTTCCAAGACATGTCATGGCCCTTGTGCAGAATCTCATATGTAAGTTGTCTACTAAACTTATTTGTTTAGGGACATGTCTTGTTTGCTTTTTAGTATCAGAATTCCCTCTAGGTTTGGGGCCATTACATGCTGTCTGCTATCAACACCTCACTTAAATGTGAGAGTAAGAACATTAGGACAGATCTCCATTTCTTAGTATCCTTCTCAATTATATAAAATCAAGACCATTAGCAGTAGTTGATGTTGTGATATGGCAAGTAAAGCTGCCACATGTGACACTGACAGCATATATGAGCACCAGATTGAGTCCCAGTGGCTCCATTTCTGATCCAACTCCCTTTTAATGTGCCTGGTAAAGCAGTAGTTATTGGCACGAGCAATCAAAAAGATCCTGACTCCTGGCTTTGACCTGACGCAGTCCTTGCCTTTGTGGCTGTTCGGGAGTGAATCAGTGGATGGAAGATCTCTGTCTGATTGTCGGTTTGTCTATCTATCATCTATTTGTAAGTATTCCAAATAAAAATTTCAAATAAAAATTTAATTTAGGGAGTTGCAAAATGGAAGATGAGCTTGGGACCATCCTTTATCCCCAAAATTAAGTGAAAAAAATTAAAATCAAATAGAAAACAGATTAAAATGTCATTGCAATTAAAAAAAAAATAAAAGGCATAGTGGAAGACTTTTTAGCACCAAAGCTGAAGCGATCTGAGGAAGAAATGATGTAGAATATGATTATACCCCAAAGAAAACTATAAGCATACATGAATGCTGATCAAGCAACTAATTACACAATTCTCTAATTTTTTAAAATGTAAGAATTCATTGATTAGTTACATAGAGAAACAGAAAAACACAGGAAAGCAGTTGTTAACCACTTGTTCATTGCCTAAGTACCCACAACACTGGGGCCAGAACACGGGTTGCAAACTCAATCCAGGTCGACGAAGTAAGTGGTGTGGAATCAAATACTATAGACATCGCCTGTGGCTCCAAGGGTCACATTCACATGAAGCTGGGTCAGGAGCCAAAGCCAGAAGCCAAATCCAAGTTTTATAATGCAGCACTCAAGTGTGCTAAATAGTAGTCTGAACATTTTTCCCAAGATAATTCTTTCTTAAAAATCAAGTTCTAGGGCCCGGCGCGGTGGCGCAAGTGGTTAAGGCCCTCACCTAGCACGCCCGGGATCCCACATGGGCACCGGTTCCAATCCCGGCAGCCACGCTTCCCTTCCAGCTCCCTGCCTGTGGCCTGGGAAAGCAGTCGAGGACAGCCCAAAGCTTTGGGACCCTGCACCCGCGTGGGAGACCCGGAAGAGGCTCCTGGCTTCGGATTGGCATAGCATTGGCCGTTGCTCTCACTTGGGGCGTGAATCATTGGACGGAAGATCTTCCTCTCTGTCTCTCCTCTCTGTATATCCGCCTTTCCAATCAAAAAATAATAAAAATAAATCTTTAAAAAAAATCAAGTTCTACTAATAAATATAGAAAAAATGGAGCAATAGAAGATCATGCATTGAACCAAACATTGTTTCCACGGATAAAAGCAAAATCTGCAAATGCTCCTCTTATTATCTTTCAAATATTATATTATTCTGGGTGCTTTATTATTTTCACAAAACTCCTAAGAGACAAAGATTAATTCCTATTTTGTGCACTTAAAGCTAGATTTAATTATTTATATCTAATAGTAAACAGTATGGAAACAGAAAATGATGTAACTTTTCCATGTATAAGGCTTGCAGAATGCACATTTAGAAACTTATCAAGATTAACATCATCTGCAAAGCTCCATTTTTCCATGGCATTCTATATCCCTTGATACCTTAGTGTTAGGACACTTTGTCCTGAAATATTTTTCTCATATTGAGGTAATTAATGTGGTCAGCAACATAAATTTGGGAAATTGTTAAGAGTACTTGTTTCAAAATACCTGACCAGTGGAAATGTCAAATTATTCAAAACAAAGAAAGATTCAAACAAATAAAACCTCATCAAGGTCTGACAACTAATTACATGGACATTATGGGTTGAATTCTAGATAACACACGGTATATCAGTAAAAATTTTAAAAACCTGAAGATATTAGGAGAAAGCGACTGTTCAGCTTCATCAACAAGATTAGTTCCTGAGATGTGATAAGTTTGAATCATCAATTATGTAAGATACTACATAAAAAGTTAGTACTGGAAGAAAGTTATGTGAAAGGCAATCAGGAACACTGTATTATCTTAAAAGCCACTGAAAATCTGAAGTGATTTCAAAATAAAGTTAAAAAATCACACAGAGACAGCCTGCTTAACTCATCTTAAATATATCTCCTTGTCTCTTTCCTAATTCTGATTTCCCAAACTTATTGGAGTCCTCATAAAATTTTACATAATTATTAAGCAACAATCAAATGGTCTCCATTTTTCTTTTCTTTTTTTCTACTTTCTATTATTATCATATGACAAAATAATTATAAAATATTTACACAAAATTTCACAACAGGTTCCTATGATATTTATTACCTACTTTTGAAGCTTCATTTTCTTCTGTTCTCATGCTGTGACACACTTAATTGATAATCTTTCCAGTTCCCAGCACCTGCCAATCTCTTTCACAACTCTGTTTCTCAGAACTCAGATTCCTTCTGTGAAAATTCTTTCTAATTTTTAAGTAGATTATTCATCTATCTTCCCACCCCTACACATTTGTCTCAGGAATAACAGTTCCAAGGAGTCTTTTCAGATATGAATTTTGTTTTTCTGTGGAATTCAAATGGAAATCCATCAGTAGCAGGGAATATATCTTTTTCTCAATTCCCTCTTTAGGATCTGGGAATAAATATGTGTTCAGTCAAGTTTTATTAAGGAGGTCAATAAGTGTTCAGAGAAAATTCAATAGAAAAAGTAAAATCTGATGCGAGCAATAATAATCTATATAAAAGTATAATATTTGTTAAAAATGAATCCTATAGCTCCATAAGTTAAATGCCCATTTAAAAGTTTTCAACATCGCCCAGTATTTGGACTCAGAGACCACAAACAAACTAATAACATCCTTTGCTAAAATACGCATGGCAAGAGAGATGTGGCCCTCGATGGCCTTTGTAGTACAACTGGAGGCATTTGTGACAGAGCGGTTCGATGTATGTGTTTCAGTGAATACCCCAGAGCTCTGAAGTCTGAGAATCAGCTGCCAAGTGTCACAGAGCTTTTCCTTTTGGAAAACAACAAGTATTCTACAACTCAAAGTTCTGCTTTATTTTCAAAGCTCAGAGTCCCAGAAGACTCATTCAGAAGGCTTTTAAGGCCACTATTGGCTCTATTGGGATAACCTGGACAAGTCATTCATCTTCAGTGACTCAGAGTCAGCAAAGACTTTCCAGGGGAATAGCAAGAGAGACATTTTAATCTAAGGAGCAGATGGAAAAGACTCAACATGTGTAAATCTCCTTTAAATTAGGAATTTATGAATTAACTCCTTTCAGTCATGGTCAAACAGGTGAGAGTTCATAATCTTTGAGATGACTTTTTAAAGGGGAAATCTGAGTGCTTTCTCCCCACTATTCAGCATAAGAGGTTATAAAATTCTTTGTAAGTAATGTCAGAATTATATCCGGTACATGTATTTGGTTGCTTTACACATTGTATTAAACAAAGTAATGTTGGAAGTGTCAATGATCAAAGCCAAGGTAAAAGTTGAAATTTTAATGCATTTTCTTCCTAGTTTTTATATAGTTTTATATATCTGAGTTGCCATGGAAACCAGTGAGGGTGTTAAATTGCTTGTTGATTCTGTGCATGTCTTATCTTCTGTCCTGTTGCGATTCTGAGGTGAGTAACTAAACAGGTAGGATTTTATATCTTCATCTCCCTTTAAAGGGAGAATATTTCCTTAACTATTTTAAACTCAGAGTGCAGGGTGTGCTTTAAAATAATAATAATGCTTCTTATTCCACATTCTTTATCCTGAACTGAATCCATGATTTCATTATCATTATACAGTTCTCAAACTGGAGGGAGGTGGATGCAGAGGTGCACAGCATAGGGCTTAGTGCCAGGCACACCCCCTAATTTGCCAGCTGCTAAAATAAGACAAAAGCAGAATATCTGCCTGTAAATCCAGATGCCCCTGTGGGTGAATATGGAATGGCAGCCAGTAATGACTCCCACTGCCTGATCTGAAGAACAATACATTAAAGAAAATGTGATTGATTTTTCAGGCTGAATGACTGAATGGCTGACTTTGACATTAGCAAATGCAAGAAAACTATTATTATTAAGTCTTTCCAGGGGCAAGTAGGACTGCAGCTATGCAATAGCAAGCAAGGCAATGGATATGAAACAAAAGCTTGCCAGGCTGTTAAAAAATATTTATGATAAAACAGGACTGCTTCATGGCCTGAGAGTTATTCTTGCAGCAATATTGAAAGTACTCAGAACGAACAGTTCTAGACTGATGAATTTGACAGTCTGTATGGAGGACTTGGTGTGTACTTACGACAATTTTAGAAGTGGACTCAGAAATACTTTGGAAGAGCAAGGAACTTCGGCAGGAATGGTTTATGAAGAAGACTGTGTATATTTTCTCTCATCTTGGTGGATATATCCCACAGGGATCTCCCTGTGGATGTGATTTTTCAGTTCACAAAGCGATATCTCTAAAGGGAAAAAACTAACTATACTCAGAAAGAGCATCCCAGGAGAGGAAGTAATGCAAGGTGATAAGAACTACAGGGGATTAGTCTGTTTCTTAAGGTAGCAACACATGTGAAAGCTAGTATAGGAAGAATAGATAAGTAAAAGTATTATATGCAAACTGTATGCAAATATCACAACAGTTGAACTAAAAATATCACGTTGAAGGGAAAATAAGGCAGACAAGATATACAGCACAAAATCTGTTATCTAGATTTTTCAGGAATACCTATGTCAAAATAGGATCATGAATGTTGGATAGGGTAAGATAGGAATGAACCAAGAATAAGGTATAAAGCTGAGGAAAATACTAAATGCATGCATGAATAAATCATAGTTTGCAGTATATGATAGAACATAACATTTTGCTTACAAAAATAAATGCATTGAATTTAAAAGATATTTTGAACAATTAAAGGAAAAAAATAAGCAGCTACCCAAAAACAGAATAGCCAGGTAATACTCTTTTGCAGAAAATAAATTGGAACCTCAGGGAATAAGAATGACTTTGAATGGGGTTTTGATGGGAGGGTAATGCTGCATTTAGACTTCAGCACATGATTCTTAGAAGAGTCCACCTCAGGGAAGCCCCTGCCTCTGCCTCTTGTGGACCCTTTGGAAGTTGAAATTCTCAGATTCAGACATTAAGCTTTGTATGAATTTGCCTTTCTACCTCCACTTCTGTTTTCCAAGCTGTGTACGAAAGATCTTCTACTTTTTTTGCAACAGTAACTCCTCCTGCCACAGCTGCTTAAGAAGGAAGGCATTGGCAGCTGTGCCTGCAGCAGAGCCCTTGCAAAGCTTGAGGAACGACTCAGTGGGCTGCCCTGAATGGAACTGTGCTGGAGCATCATCCCTCCTCCAGTGTCAGAGATCTGACTGCCTGCACCATGAGGTGAATCCTTGGAAAAGATACAGAGGGACTTCCAACACACCAGCTAAAGAGCTGCTTCACTGCAGAGGGAGCTGTTTTTGTTTGTTTTATACTTCTATTTGGTACAAACGAAGAGGGGTTTAGTAACCCTAAACTTGACTTTACGCCCCTTACTCCTCCTCCCATCCCAATCTATACTGATTTCATATTGCTTCATAATAAGATGTTTGTTCACATTATAATTAGGAATTAAGAAAGAAAATACATTTCTATAAATGGTAGGTCAAGGGAAATTGCTTAAATGATTGAGTTATCCCCCCTATACTGCAGCTCAAAGTGTGAACCATATTCTTGGGTCTGTAATGTCAGAATAAAGGCAAAATGATTCCTGTTTGATAATTCAGTGTAGCTTCTTGCGCAGTATATCTCAAATGCAGTACATAGATTTCACAGTGCTAAGCCAAAAGGATGAGGGACAAAGAAAACTAGAAGCTTACTTTTTGAAGTTTACATCAAGTTCAACATCCTGTCATCATAATCATTCTTTCTAAGTGATTGAGAAGAAACTGTTAAGGGTACTATCCTACAGTAGAGATTTAAAATCAGTTCTGACCAGGAAATAGCCTTCCTAGAAAACTAGCAAGGATTTTTTAAGAGACCAAATTTCCCTACAGAGGAAAACAAGCAAAATAGTGTATGGGTTAGAGACATGGAATCATTTCTAACACAGATCTTTTAAAACATTCTTTTTTATTTTATTTTAAAGCACTTACAAAGAGAGAAGCAAAGACAGGGAGAGTGGTCTTCCTATCCACTGGTTCACTTTCCCAATGGCTGCAATAGGCAGAGCTGGGTCTCTCTGAAGCCAGGGGCCGGAAGCCTCTTTGGTTATCCCACGTGGGTTCAGGCATCCAAAATCTGGAGCAATCCTTCACTGCTTTCACAAATCATAATCAGAAAACTGCATCAGAAGTAAAGCCACTGACCGGATCCAGTGCCTATATGGAATGCTGGTGCCACAGAGGAGGCTTGGCTTACTATGCCACAGTGCCAGGGAAGAGTTCACCTTGGGTTTTTAGGCCCTGTATCCACTTGTATATTCTTGTTTTTTTTTTTTTTTTAAGATAAAACAACAAGATAAAATGAGACAGAGATAAGAGCACAGAAACAGAGGAAGTTATTCTGTCAACTGGTTCACTTTCCAGTTATTTCCAACAGCTGGGACTGGGCCAGGCCTAAGGCAGGAGCCAGGAACTCCATCCACTTGCCCCACATGATTGACAAGAGCACAAATTCTTGAGCCATCACCACTTGTTGGCCCATAGGGTTTGCAATAGCAAGAAGCTGGAATTGACAGTGAAGCTGGGACTTGTACTCGGTTACTCTAATAAGGGATGTAGGTACCTCAAGCAGCATGTCAATTGCTACACCAAACACCTATTCCTCTAACTCATTCTTTACATAGAACAAAGAAAAATTGAACAAAACACATTTGTTTATGTAAACCATTTTATAAAAAAACCTATAGAAGGACATAGATGTACCTTAAATACACATTGCAAAGTGAAAGAAGCTGTTCTGAACTATACATTTATGTGATATTTTGAAAAAAGCAAAACTACAGATATGATAATAGGTCAGTTGTTACAAGATATTTATAGAGTGAATTAAATGAAAAATAAAATAGAAATTTTAAATCAATGAAGCTACTCTCTAGAATATATGACATGCATTTGTAAAAACCCACTGAATTTCACAGCACTAAGAGTGGATTTTGAAGTATGTAAATTAAGAAAATCATTTCAGAGGCCAGGGAATCCAAGAATGGCAGACAGGTACTATGAGAACGAATCTAACTAATAGAAATTTATGATATACTCCGCTGGTGGGACGAGGAGAAAAGACGCTAACCTCAGAGAGGGAGGTGTGAGAGTAGGACTAAAGGCAAACAAAGCACACCTGTGCATTCTAGTGTACTTACACACATTATTTTCCATGTTAATACTAATTCACTGTTTGGAAATCATTCTACAAATGTACTGGAAATGATTAAGTACATGGAAAGCAGTTTCTCATTGTCAGAGCTGGAGGTTACAAATAACCTAGGGAAAGGTGTAGAATGAGTCACATTGTCACAGGCTGGAGTGGAAGACATCACTGCAAAGTCACCTGGATATACTTAGCTCGGTGTGGGTAAAGCTAGACAGATGCAGATGTAATTATAGATGCTCATGTGTACTTGTATGTGTGTGTACTCTGTAAGTTGAGACAGCTTAGAAGGAGTGTCAAAAGGCCGATGAGTACACCAAGAGCCAGGATTTGGAACTCTGATATAATTCATTCACAAATTCAATAAACCATAGCTCTTTTGTTAAGAATGGATGAGTTGAGAGCTTACATAAGAAAGGAGGAACGTGCTCAAAAGAAAAAAAAAAAGAAGAAAAACAAACAAACAAGAAAAACCTGAAGTGCATTGAAGGGAACACAAACCCAAGTCAACGAGCATCAGAGGAAACAAAGGAGCATTCGGGGAAAAACATCAGAATACTCTCACATTGAGATAGTCTAAAAAATGTCAAACAGTATTTCTCAAAACTGTGAAAATTATCACACACAAAGAAAGTCTAACAAACATTTCTGACAAGGGAAGATACAAACTAAATATAAGGCTATACCCTGAAGTCCTGGAACAAGACAGTAGACCCAAACTAAGTACGGCTGAAAGAAGCATGGAATGTCTGTAATAATCAAAATCATCAGTTAAAATGTTTGCTAGGGATATGGGAACTATTTCTTCTCAAGTTTTACTAAATTCTTTAAAAATCACCATATATTTTTAGAATGTCTACTGTATTACAATATGAAATATGTCCTTATTCTATTATCCATCCCTGGAAGTACTACTTTATTTTATTTCCTTTGTATCTGTATCTGTCAGACTTTCAGTAAATTAAGTTCATTGTCACACTGAGGAATGTCTTTTAAAACAAAAGAATAAATTTTACAAATACACATGAATGCTTGTATAAAGACACATTTTAAAGTTGCAGATGAAATTTAAACATGTAAGATATTTCTACCATTGCAAAGCTTTTATAATTTCAAATCAAATATAAGAAATTGATATTTTGTTTTTATTCTTTTTATTCACTTCACTCATTAAATCCTTTTGAAGCAGGATGATATATCTTTAAAATTAAGCAGAATACAGCTTGATTATAAGGAAATTCAGGTTCGATCAAGTCATTTTTTCTCTCTATTGTTGCAATTTCTGATGTGCATTGACATATAGGACGTAAGTGCAGAAAATAAAAACATGCAAACCTTCACATAGATCAATTACACTGAGATGATCTGAAATCTTTAATCTTTCTTGAGAATCAAAATCCTCCTACATGCAGTTCATTCATTAAAATGAGACATTTATTAAAAGATACACAAACTCAAATATTATGTTTAAACACACAAATGTGTATGCACATTTATTTATCCATCTTTATGTAGGCTCAATGTATTTTTTCCAGATAGAATAATTGAATAGATTATAGATTTCTTTTTGGTTTTCTTTTGGTAAACATATCCAGAAAATATAAGTTTTAATTTTTGCTTTATTACCTTTAAAGTGTCAGGGTAATATTCCAAAATGTTCGAAGTAATTTTCACCTTGGTTTTGAGTTTCTTTCATGTTGTCTTCAAAATAAATTTACCTATATTATTTTGTTATCTAGCTTTTATCCCAGGGTCCTAAATTATGCAAATTAAAGGATTTCAGTAAATTTTTTGTTTGTTTTTACACATTTGCATTTGCTCAAATACAATTAATTCATAAGTTATTATTGCATAGCTGATGAAAATGTATTAGGACAGTTACAAGTAATTTGTGTGAAGATTGATTAATTGGTAAAAACGCAAGCGGAGAATCAGACAAAAAGTCTGTATTTGTTAGTAGTGTGTGGCTGAAGACAGCATGAGCCAGTGCAGGCACTAGGAGAAGCATAAGCATAGGTAATCTGGTTATTTGTGAGCTGACATATTGAATAAATTGTTATGAATCTATTTATCTAAACTAAAACACAAGTACTCAAAATCAAATGTTGATATAAAACTGTAAAACTAAAAAAATAAAGAAGTGAGAAGCATGCTGAAAGAAAAAAAAAGATTCTCACAGGGCAGCAATTTGTATTGGAAAATTGGAAGAGAAAAAAAACCTTATGAATAATAATAAAGATTACAATTACATGATAATACAATGATAAGTGTCATTTTGAGCATTTATCACAGGAGAGGTACACTTTTAAGCACTTTACCCGTGAGTATTTATTTTATGTGACCAACAATTTTCTGACAAAAACACTATTTTCTTTATAGTTTTGCAGAGAAAATATAGGTCCAATGATTTTAAGCATTTTGAGTAAAGTCAACAGATACTCAGAGAAAATACATCTTATGAAATGTTACAAACCGAATAAAGCTACCTTAGCTATTTAAGGAATCAGTAGAAATTCTATTATGTTACAAAATATAAGCTCAAAGATTATGAGGATATATAGAAGAAAGAACTGACACGGAGAAAAATGGAGAGCTTTATTCTGAAATTGTCTTTGGATGAGAAGTGCAAATACAATTCCAGTCATGACTGTTAGTTCTACCTGACAGATAAGTAGCTTAAGAGGATAAAAATGCATTACCTCACAGAGTCCCAGAAAGGGGGAGGGTATAGCTGAGCTCACAGGGGGTAAGAAAAAATGAATTTTACAGTAGAAAAGAATGCACAACATTTCATTTGAGTGTGTATTACCCCTGCAGCGACATTCTACATTTTCACTCAGTGCGGTCTAATTAGATAAAGAATCAGCGATCTGTTTTGTGAGGAAAAAACGTGGCACCAACACGTTAAATGTAGTGACTGGTCAACAGGCATTAAATTTCAGCTGGATTAGACAAATTCGTTTCAACAGACTTTCTGTACAACAATATACCTATGTTCAGTTGGTTTGTATATAAGTGTACAACAATTGTTAATGGGGTGGATGGGATGTTAATACAGCTTACTACAATGAAACCCAAATAATTATAGTGGTTACCAAAGTGACAATAGAAATCTCTCCTCTTCTGGAGTAAATAATGCATATTTACATCTGCAATGGTTGCATGGATTGTATGCTATAATTCTGGCAAGGTGCACAAATTGGAAGGATAAAGTCAAAAGAAGATGACAGAAGCAATGAGGAAATCATTGTGATTCTAAATGGGAACAGACTAAAAAAATGCAGTACTTTGCAGAATTTGACTTGTCACTAAATTGAAGGAAAATAGCACTGATAATACCAATGCTACTTGACATTTCAGAAAAAAATGTATTTATGACAAATAAAAATATGTTACCATCTTCAAAATTATTGCGAGTAATATGATTTATGATAATTACTGGAGACACAAGCTGTTTTCTTTTCTAGAAACGCTTTGTCAATGGTAGGGTTTGGAGGAAATTTCAAGTGGAAATGCTGTCCAGGTTTTTCCACCCTTGTTTGTAGCATGATCATACATTCCTTCCCACTGACAGCAGGACTCTTGTGTTATTTCCTTCCACAGAGCAGTCTTGGTGGAAGTAACGTGCCTCTGTTGCAGACACAAAGCTTTAAGAAATGGCAGCTGTTGGGCCCGGCGCAGTGGCGCAAGTGGTTAAAGGTCCTCGCCTTGCACGCCCGGGATCCCATATGGGCGCCTGTTCTAATCCCGGCAGCCCCGCTTCCCTTCCAGCTCCCTGCCTGTGGCCTGGGAAAGCAGTCGAGGACAGCCCAAGGCTTTGGGACCCTGCACACGCGTGGGAGACGCGGAAGAGGCTCCTGGCTTCGGATCGGCATAGCATTGGCAGTTGCGCTCACTTGGGGAGTGAATCATTGGATGGAAGATCTTCCTCTCTGTCTCTCCTCTCTGTATATCCGCCTTTCCAATGAAAAAATAAAAATAAATCTTTAAAAAAAAAAAAAAAGAAATGGTAGCTGTTTGCAGATGATCGCTCTCTTCTCTCTCCTGAAAACAGTGCTCTGAATATGGACTGCTCCATTTTCCCAAACTCACATTTAGGATGACCTGAGCAGCAAAGCCACAGCCAGCCCAATGTAGACATCCCAAATGAATAAGAAGTGAATGCTAGATGGGTAAACCATTAGACCTGTAGTTGTGGTTAGGGCAACTTAACCTGGCCCATGCAGAATGACATAGGAGACCCATAGATAGCTCTCCATGGCAACTGAGAAGCATGGAGTTACACAAAGTAAAATGACATCCTCTAAGTACCCTTCCAGCTGCCATAGAAACAAGAACCAATGCCCTGTCCTTGAATAGCTCAAAATCTATCACAGAAACGAATATGAATACAAAAATCTACAGGAAGCAGCCAACCTCGGTATATAACTAGGTACTGAAACTGTATTTAAGTTCAAAACTAAAGGATTATACTTACATGCTGTAAAGAGGCTTCCCAATAAAGGGAGATAAATATGCTTTAAGAAGCTAGTAGTGTTGTTATAATGATGCTAATGGAAACCTTTATATAACACTAAATGCCTGGCACTGAGCACTGGCCATTCACCTTACATATTCATCACAGCCATCTTTGGAATACGTGTTATCATCACTCCACTTGGCACCTGAGGAATTAAGACATAAAAGGTTGAGAGAGATTCAAAATCATGAGAATTCCAGGTAAAATTTTGAGCTAAATCATAAATTAACTTCCAGAATTTTCCAATTATCTTATTAAATAATAGTAAATATAACTTTAAAGCTGTAGATCCAGCAAGAAACATGTTACAAACAATACAGATCATTTTACAAAGTAGAAAATCATTTCTTTCTCTGAGAAGTCAAATAAACGCTCTTCCTTTGTCTTTTTCCAAGTCCAGAACAGTATTGTCTTGAAAGTAATTAGCAGGAAGTCCCTCTTTGGAGTGCATAAGATTGAAATTAGAAGGACCATGTTAACTGAACTCAGTGAGCTTCCATAAATTAAATCAGAAACCCTTAACATTTACCTGCATGGACTCCAACTACTCCAGCAGATCTGCACTCTCCCTAAGAGACTAAGTGCATTGTTTCCACAGAACCTGATCACTCAGAGATAATGTAATTGGAGCTGCTAATCTAAGAGATTCCATTCAAAAGCAAATCCAGCCAGATTGTTAGTTTGGAGAACATAAATATGCCCAGCATTCAGAGATCAGTTCGATAGTTTTATGTCCCAAATTCAATTTTAAAGCTCAGCTAGATGTGATATTTGAAGAAAGCCTCTAATATGAAAAAAAGCAAACACAGCAAAGGAAAGACTGAAAGAGCTACTTTGAAGAAATGCAAAACAAAAAAGGGGAGAAAGGAGTTAAATATAAACAATCATTAATGCACTCACAGGGATTGGACTTGGTATTATCTTCACAAATGCAATCTAGACGCTATAAGAAGAAAGAGAGAAGAAAGTAAATGCACAAAATAATAGTGTGGTAAGATATTACCAAAAATAGCTTCAGTCATTTGTGACTGAATAATCATAATTTTAAAAATTCACTGGAAGACCACTGCATCAATGAAATGAAATGCAAGTCATGAAACCCAACCATCATGTGACTGAATTTTCTCTTAGCTATACTAAAAGATAAATAGGCAAAAAATATTCTTAATACACCCACACCCACAAATATTTTAGATTTAGCTTAAGCTAACATTTAAAATTAAATTTAAAAACTTAAAAATCCAATTAAGAGGTCCTGCCAGCAGTGTGGCATTGTGGTTAAAGCCACTGCCTGCAGTTCCAGCATCCCAAATGGGTACCAGTTGAGTCTTAGCTCCTCTATTTTCAATCCAGCTTTGAGCCAATGTTCCTAGGAAAACAGCAGAGGATAGCCAAGTGCTTGGGCCTTTGCAACTGAGTGGGAGACATGGAAGCATGTGCTGGCTTCTGTGTTCCTAATGGCCCAATTCCAGAGGATACAGCCATTTTGCCTGTGGAGACTTCCTTCCTGTGGAAGATCTCTTTCTCCCTTCCCCCCTCTCTCTCTCTCTTTGTAACTCAGTCTTTCAAATAAATGAGTAAACTTTTAACAATCCAAATAAGGCAAAGTATGAAAATATATTGTATGTTTAAAGCTAATTGTTTCTATCTCTGTTTAAATTTTTTATTTTTCATGGTACAGTTCTGTTAGCTAGATGATTTCCCTTTTAGCCCTCCCTCAACCTCTCCCCCAGTGTTTTCTTCTATATTTTAACCATAGTTTAGTCTATCATTTTGCTTTTTAAGTGTATCATGACATTGTACGTGTAGAGAATGGTATAAAGTCCAAAATTCTAGTGTCAACATATTTAACAGTTGCACTGGGCATCCATCTTTTTTTTCAGAAGCAGAGATGCATGCTCCAATGTACCTGCACTAATTATAAGAAAGTCTATTTACCAATATTATGCAAACTAAATTCCAGAACAAGAAACTGTTGCAGAAATAGCACAAAGTAGGCCATAATAATTCTGTTTATTGATGTAATTGAGTGTATGAATTTTTAAAAATAAGCAAAATTCTGATAATATGAATGAAAAATATAGTAGTGTACTGAATTATTTCAATAGTACACTCACAATAATTGAGAGAAACAGTAGAAACATATACTATATGTCAATACTATGACTAAAACTGTACTTGTCATGAAATTTATAACTTTAAGTGCTTATGCTAAAGGGCCAGAAGAGTTAATATAAGAAGCTTGTTCTGACATGATTAAGAGAAACCAAAAAAACTAAATAAAAAACAAAACTGAGATATAAAACTTACAAGACAAAAATATCAAATATCAAAACTTAACAGTAGTAAAACTCAATAAAAATCAAAAACCAAATTATAAGAACATATCACTATTATTAGTTAAGTCCTAGCTGTAAATATCAGGAAACTAAAAGGAAGACACAGGATCAATACCTGAAATAAAATTAAAGAAAATGTATTGATTTCCTTACAGTAGATATTAAACAGATACTAGTGAAAGATTGTGAGCAATTTAATGTCAATAATTTTGACAATTGGATGAAATGGATAAATACCTTGAACACAAACTACCAAAATAGACTTGAGAAATATATATGTATGTGTATACATATGCAGAAATCTTTATCACTTATATAGAATTTACAGTAAAACTCTTTACACAGAACAAAATACACTAAAGAATTCTGACAATATTTGAGGAAAAAATATGAGCCATTCCAAAGTTTTTCTGAATTTGGAAAGGGATGAAACAGTTCCATACTCATTTCATGAGTCCAGTGTCATCCTGACAATCAAAGGAATCAATAATACTGTCGGAGGAACACAAACATCACAAAATCAAATGATTTTTTTGCAAGAGGTTAGGTTGGATACGTAGATAATAATTCCTCACAACCTCTCTGAAAAGTAGATAAGTAAATGGTTACAAAATGCTTCTGGAAGACAGTTATCAAAATGTCACAAGGAAAATAATGAACTTTACAACAGATGTGTAAGTCTTTATCAAACCACTGGAAAATGAAATCCAGCAAAATTCCAAAAACTTAAAGCCACAGTGATCATGGCTGAGTGATCCAAGGATTTTAAGCATAATGCAAGTTTAGTCCAAAACTCAGTGAATGTGCCTTTTTTGTCTGTATATGCATTTGAGGAGGGAATGAACCAGTAAAAAGGCATTCACTATCTCTCAACAATAATCAAAAATGTAACGAAATGGGATAGCCAGAGAACAAAATATTGGTCATCAAGACATAAAGGTATTGATGTGTGATAAACCTGGAACATGTTATACCTAGTGAAACATAAAACATCATATACTGTACGTTCGCATTTGTGTAAAATGTTTAGGATAAGCAGATCTATAAAACAGACAACAGATCCGAATTCTCAAGCTCTGAGGAATGATGTTGCCTAATTGATACTTTCTTTTGGAAAACTAAACATTTTTTTTAAATTTGATAGTAGTGATAGTTGTACACATTTTGGAATGTATTCTGAACCACCAAATGCACACCTTCAAATGTTGAATTTCATTTCCGAAGTATAAATCAACAAAGGTGTTATTATACATCGTCACTAATGCACCATATGAGCAGAATAAAGCAGAAACATCACATATTCATTACAATGGTTGCGGAAAAAGCATTTGACAAAATCCAATACCATTTATAACAAAAAACTGTCAGTATTCTACTATTGAAAGAAATTTCGTCAATCTGATCAAAGTCATCTTTAAAGACACTTTCAGCTAATACTGTAACTAATAAGTGAAATACTGAATGCTTTGCTACTTTGATCAGGGACAAAAAAAAAGAAATACCCATGCTTGCCACTTCAATACAAAACTATGCTGAGAATTCTTGAATCTGAAACAGGGTAGAAATAGAATAAATAAATAAGAAGAATAAGTAAAAGTGTGTAGGATTTTTGTACGGGAGAAGTAATATTTTTAAATTACATATCCATCACAATAAAATGCAATTTATCTTATTTAGGAATAATGAATATGTGATGTTTAGGTTTTTTAATTAATAAAAAATGTGTTTTTGAAACATAAGTGTGTAGCCAAAAAGATGTGTGTTGTTGGTGGTATAGCATATGCTAGAAAATAGCAAACTTATCCCAGGAAGAAGACAAGACCTGTCACCTGCTTTTTCTTAAATACATCTTTACTGAATGACAATCATACCTGTCAGCTTATGCATTGATGATCTTTCTTTCACATTAATTGTTCAACATTGGTCTCGCAACAGAACTGACTTGCACAGGTGAAAGTATGGACCACCTAAACCCTTTATAAAGAGTTTGCCAACATTTTTTGGCTCAATATCTGTGATGAAAAGACTCCAAAATACAGTGGGTCAAATGTTTCTGCTGTATTTTGTTTTTATTGCACTAAATGTAGGTAGTGTCTGGTCAAAAACATATTTCTGTTGCAGCTCCCCCTATGCCTTACAGTTTGCCATCACTGGTAATTCTAAGTTGTCCTCACTATCCTCGCTGAAGCTGATCAGTCGGAGCAACATATACGTCACTGCCTACAGGTAGTTAGAGACAGTGGGAGAAAAAAATGTAAGAATATTTCTTTTCAGTAAATGATGTTAAATTTTTGTGTTTACTTTTTAGATATTTTTGAAAGTTGTATTTTTTAAAGATTATTTATTCATTCATTCATTAATGCAATTTACAGGAAAGAGGAGAAACAAAGAGAGGGTATTCCAACCACTGAGTCATTGCTCCAAATGACTACTATTGCCAGGGTTGAGCTGATTGGACACAAGGAGCCAGGAGCCTCTTCCAGATATCCCTTACAGGTTTAGGGACCCAAAGACTTGAGCAATTTCTGCTGCTTTCTGAGTTCATAAGCCGGGAGCTAAATCAGAAGTGAAACAGCCAGGATACAAACCGGCGCCCATACAGGATGGTAGTGCTACAAGGTGTAGGATTAGCCTGTTGAGCCAGAATGCTGACTCCATAACCATGGGTAATTGTTTAGCTTTTGGAACAGTGTCTTCTTTCTTGACAAGCAAAACATTCAGAAAGATATGTGGTAATTTATGTACCACTACTGGGAACAAATATAATATTTTTTTGAGCAGGTACCTAAAAAGAGAAAACAATTAGAAATCATGGCTGAAAAAGGAAATAGGATAGAAAAATAAAATAAAAAAGAAATCCTAAGAAACTGAATAATTCTTGGCATGGCTGAGGAGTGCGCTGAGACCTGAGAGGTACTGCCCCATCAGGAGTGTGAGTGCTCATCCTCCTGAGGAGTTTTATATGCTAAACTGAAGGTCAGGGGAATGACATAACCTACAAACTTATTTTGATGAGATAAAGCAGTTTTGGTAAATACTCCCTTCCTAGTGAACAGATGAATGTCACAATGGGGGAACTTTTTTTTTAAGATTTATTATCATTATTTGTATTGGAAAGACAGATCTACATAGAGAAGGAATTAGCCAGTGAGCCATCATACTAGCCCAAGATGTTATGTCAAATCCTACTGAAGTAACTATCCTCCTAACTTTCTATTTCTTTGCTTATCAAGGAAACATAAGACCCTTAACTATCTATTTTGCTGAAATACATAGTATCATCCTTTTGGGAAACCCAAACAAATATTAAATCAAAGAGAAAAAGTGCTAGCATCGGTGATCAACTCAGGTAAACCTGATTAAAGAAAAGGAAAGGAAATAAAATTATACAGATCTAGTATTGATCAAGGAGGTATAATTACATACATGCAAGAAGTGAACTAATATTATAAATACATTCTTATGGGCAGAAGCTATTTTCTGAATAATGCAAAAACACAGGTAAATGGACAAAGGGGGAAACAGGTAATTCAGAGTAGTAAAACTGAAAGGCTATTAACATATTATAGGGCTCTTGACCAGATTACTATCCAGGGAAATATAATTTACAATAACAATTAATGCGTCTCTTAGTTTAGAAAGCACTAAAACAAAAGAAAACAAAATCAACCTAATATCCTCCTGCACTTTTAAAGGTAAACAAGCAATTTTATTAACTGCAGTGAGAGTGAGACGATATTCATTAAGTTTAGAGATACACACTTTTTCTTTACTTTGAATTTTTTCTGTGATTTGTCTTCTAGCATTTTTGTTGGTAAATTTAAATTTATAATCCCTTAAGCTTTAAAAAAGAACATTTAATATTAGTGTTTTTGGTTTTACAACTGGGACATATTTGACACGTTGGAAATACTTTCTTGCAAATCAGATATATTGCTGGTGTCTAGTTGTTTTATAAATTTTGATATTCTGTTAAATTATTCATCTTTGTCCATTACACAGTAACAGAATTCATACATATGTTGCTTTAAATATTTTATGATACTAACAAATGTTTCTGTTTTAAATGCAGTTCTTACACAAAAGAAGTTGCAACATAAAAGAAAATCACTCTGCCATTGTCTATGCCCGCAAAAATGGACATAGGACTGTGTATGAAGAACTATACTTTAGTAATGATACAGGGGAACTCGGTGGGGGCGGGGGGAATTGGGGAGGGAATAAGGGAAATCCCAGGGGCCTATGGGACTATATCATAAAACGATAATCATAATAAATAGAATATTTAAAAAAAAAACACATGAATGGGAAGTGGTCCGGAATTAGAAGTGAGGGAAATAATGGAGTGGGAGTAAGAGGCACAGCGTCCTGATAGGGATCAAACTGTTGATGGATGAGGGTCTTCTTTAACTATTGTATTGATGTGATATAAGTTCCACTGAATAGCTCCACCATTATAATGGTGCATTTCTGATCTCACTGAGTGCTGTATTGGATTGTTAATTTCATACATTTCCCTTGAAAAAATAAAAGGTGGTATAAATAAATTTCATGGGAGAAAAAAACTACATTGCTAGTTAACATGCAACACCAGCAGTTATTGATATACAAAGAAGTATTTTGATGCATATACACAAGGTAAGCATACAACTTGGAAGCTTGCCCTTCCATTTCCTATTTTTCTTTGTTTGGAGACTACCATTTTCCTTCCTCCAAGTCTTTATGTTGTGTGTAACACATTATTGTGAACTGCAGTGACCCCATTATGCAATGGTGTTGTTATTGCTTACTGTAATGTAGTAGCTGTTATATAATCTCCCTCTACTTGTCCCTCCCTTCTTATCTCCCTTCGGTCCTTCTAGACTGCTAATATTTGTGATTCTAAGGTCAGATAAGTTATCCCCCACCTCGCCAACTTCCACATATATGACACATTATGCTTATTTGTATTCCTATATTTACTTTATTTATCTTCACATAATTTTCCTCAGTTCCATTCATTTTGCTACAGATGTCAGGATTTTATTTTTTGTAGATAGTCAATGTTCTTTATGCATACATACCACATTTATTTACCCATTAATCTGACAACAGATGTCTAGGTTGATGTAGTATCTTACTGGTTGTGAAGAATGCTATAGCAAACATAGGAATACAGGTATGTTTTTCACTAACCTAATTTGATTTCTTTTGTATACGAATCCAGAAGTTGGTAGTAGAATTATACAAAAGAGTCATTGGTGGTTTTTGAAGCTCCTCCACAGTGCACTAATTTGCATAATGTGCATACTAATATATATTGCCAGCAATGCACAAGGATCTGATTTTTCTATAACCTCACTAACACTTGCATTTTTAAAAATAATTCTGATAATAATCACCTTAACAGGAGTAAGATTATACATCAATGTGGCTTTGATTTGCATTTCTGTGATGACAAGTGCTATTGCACATTATTTTAAAAAATGTATTTATTGATCACTTGTCTTTTGTCTTCTGAAAAATGTCTACTCCGATCCTGTGCAAATTTCTTTGCTGGATTGTTTTGTTGTTGAGTGTTTCATGCTCTTTGTACACTTTGGACATTAAACCTTTGTCAGATGCATAGATTATAAATATGTTCTCTAGTTTTGTCAATTGTCTTCATTCTGCTGGGTGTTTTTAACTATGGAGAAATTACCTATTTTGAATTTGCTACCTAAGAACATAGGTTGCATTCAGACTGAGCATTTTGCTGTTTGTAATTTGAAAGTCTAATTTATAAAGAGAGAGAGAGAGAGAGAAATTTTCTATCTGATGGTTCACTGCACACATGTACACAGTGGCAGAGCTGGACCAGGCCCCTGCCAGGGGTCAGGATTTCATAGGGATTTCCCACATGCATGCAGGAGTCCAAGGACTTGAGCTGTTCTCTGATGCTTTCCCAGGTGCATAGTCAAGGAACTGGATTAGGAGTAGAGCAACCACAACTTCAACTCTGTGCACATAGGATTTGCTGGCATCACAATTGTGGCTTGACCTGCTGTGCTGCAAGAAAATCTCCCTAAATTCCCCCAGCCAATTTTTGACCCACATATTGTCTTATAAATGTATATGTTTTTAATGTTTAGCTTATCTGAGCCTTTTGCAGTCCCCTTTCTTAAAATAATACAGCCTACATATTGAGACTACCAATTTGTGCATGGAAAACTACAAATTAACCACCTCACACCAATTTGTTTGGCTATGTATACCTCCCAGAACACTTGTATCGCCTTCCTCATGGGTTCTGAGTGAGGCCACTGTCTCTAGTATGGATGCTGTGTCTAGAAGCTGACTCTCTGTGAGAGTATCACCAAATTGCTGTGCACATGGGGAACATTCCTCCTTCTAGTGGTTTAACCCTTAGTTACAGCATGTTCCACACACCTGTAATGATTTAAGGGAAGGTTGTGAGCCAGAATGGAAATATATTGGGGTTATAAATCAAGCTTTAAGGTCAAGAAGGGAAAGCCCATCATCACACAATTAACATAGCACTTAGGACAAGCTATACCTAGTATGAAGTTGCAGGCAGATGGATGCTATTAACAGATACTAACATATATAACATAAAGTGTAGTGCCTTTGCACAAACACAAGGAGAATTCGGCATCATTTCTAGCCTCACAATGCATTTCACACCATCTAAATTATACCACTCAGATATGAGAGTCCCATTCTTTGAGATTTTTGTTTTTCAGGAATCCAACCAGAAGTACCAAGACCACACCACTCCCTTCAGAACTCTAAGTCTAAAGATCTGTCGAAGCCTTACATCATTGGGTCAAAATAAAAGTAGCAATCTAGCTAATCTTAGCCTTTCAAGTTTGTGGGTCAGATTTAATCAGAGTTAAAGTCTCACTCAAACATTTAAAAACAGGCAGATGATGATAACTACTTTAAGAACTGGTTCTCTCAACCAATCAATACTAGATAAAGATAACAGAAAGTATGAGAAACCTTTATCCAAAATGAAAACATCCTTGTTACCTATGTCAGTTTCAATAGCATAGAAAAACCTTGATTAAAAGGATTAGCATATAACATCAGTATATGATCCCATTACTTAGGGCAATTAAAAAACATCCAGGAAGAAAAGGATGCAGGACATCAGATAATCTTGCTATCTGATATTCTAAGAAAGAGAAACTAACTAAAATGCCGTGGTAATAATTTGACATGGCATTTAACACCCACAAACTTCCTCTACTATTGCTTCACAAAATTATGTCTTAATCTCCCTCAGCATGAGTACATTATGTAGCAGACTTACTTCACATATTTTCTGCCTACTGGTTCTTTAAATTCACATCCAAAAAGGATCCAAGCACTCTACATATAGAGAAAACCATCTTTTAATTAAAGACCATGCAGAATTTTAATCCATTTATGTTTCACCATTGTTTATAACATTATACTTAAGCAAAATTTTACAAATGCTACAAATCTCACACTAAAATTCCATTTTCTTATGCACCTCACATGTGCACATAAGCTAATGTCAACTTTGTTACTTAACAAAATCGATGTTTTGAACTTTTTCTCCCATTTTCTTGTAATGGTTTAATAATTTCATGACTTGAATTTAGAACTCTGATCCATTTGCCGCTTTTTATAGAGTACTTGATAAAGGAAGAGCTTCAAATGTCTGCATATTACATCTAGCTTTACAAACACACTTATTGCAAATCTCTTCTCCATCCACTGTACATGCTTTTGACATTTTTCTTCAAGATCAGTTGGCTGTTTTGGTGGGGATTATTTTCTTGGTTCTCTATTGTATTCTATTAGTCTATATCTTGCTATTTTGATTTTAATAGCTGTGTAATAAAACTGTGTCCTCACATCTGGTACTTTGGTATCTCCACCCTTTAATTTCACTATTTATGGTATTCTGTCATTCCACATTTTACTATTTTACTATTGCTTCCCTCAACTCTACGGCAAATACCATTGCTATTATGAGGGATATTGCATTTGACTTATAAATTGGTTTACAAATCAGGATCATTTAATAATATTATGTTTCTCAGTCCATTTACATTATGGATTGTCATACTCTATGTATGTGTTCCTCAATTTCTTTTATCAAACTTTTGTAATTATTATTATTGTGCTTTTTCACATCTTTGTTTACATTTATCCTGCTGTATTTTATTTTTTGTTCTTATTATGAAAGGAACCAAGCTTACAATTTATCCAGGATTTACTTATTAATAGTATTAATAGTATTTATTAAATAAATACTATTTATTTGTGTTAGCTGTTTTGGTTTTAGTTTGGTTCTGTTATGTTAAAAGTCATTGGTTTCATTGAGTATTTTCTATGTCTTCTTCATTTACTTTCATTCTGAAATTTATTATTTCTTTTCATCTACCAGCTTTGTTCTTGGTTTGCTCCTAATTAAAAAAAATTAAGATACAATCTTAATTTTTTGTCACAAAAAGGGTTGAAATACTGAGTGGCTGAACGTGAGCTGCTGTTTGCCTGCTTGGTAAACCAACACACTACAATTAATATTGAAAGTTTTCTCCTGGAATGTTTTATCCCTGGACTTGCCGAGTGAACCCTTTGCATGTTCAAAGTGGAAGCCATTGATTTGGAGCTACATTCTTTTCTCTTTGGTTTAATTTGAACCCCACCAGATGGATTTTTTCCCTTAGGAGATGATGGTGTCACAGTGTTTGGTCTGTTGTGTTTTGCGTTTTTAACACTTGTCTGCCCTCACATACAAAACCATGATATGAAGCCTTCGTTTAATCTCTGCAGTTCATCTCAGTTCAAATATTTCTGGAAGAAGCACTTCATTGAAAGTATTGCTGTAAATAGTCTGCCATAGGAAGGCTCTGCACGCTCACCGCCCAGGAGCATGCCCTCGGCTGCACAGGCCGTGTCCTTTACGGTGGGTGTCCCATTTCTATCCGCTACTCTCTATTTCATGGAGTCGTATCAACGCTGTGCACGCAAGGCTGTGATATGGAACCAGAAGGCTGTTTGAACTTTTGAAACCTTGTGTGGGATTGATGGTGGTGCTGAGGCATGAAAGGCCAGTTCGACCGGGGAAGGAGAGCGCGTGCAGAGACCTGGTGGTGCATAATGGATACTTTTTAACTTGGAGAGATGTGTCTCTCCATCCTGTGGCTTTGGTGCGAGAGTGTGCGGAGAGCAATGATAGGAAATAACGTACAAATATTCTTGCATTCAAAGGTCAGCAGAATATGAATCAAATGTTGTCCCCTGCTACACATAAAGGAAACTTAGGTGTAGCTCCATGATCCTGACTCATCTGTCCCAGCCCTGACCATTGTGACCATGTGGGAGTGAACCAATGGAGGGAACATCCCTTTCTCTGGCCCGTCTAAAATACTGCTTTGCAAATAAAACAATCTTTTTAAAAATTAGGATAAAATTGTTTACACATTTAAACAATGTGAATGAAATAATTAAACCTATATTTATTATTTTGTCATCATAACCAGTGTCAATTGTCAGTGCAAACAAAACACCTGATCTGATCCTAAAATAAATATAGCGTCTATGTTTTGGTCACAATTAGCATGGAGAATGCTGTGAAAGATCATATAATGCTTTGTGTGATCCAAATACCATGTGTGGAAGACGTAATAATTAAGACAAAAGCATTGGGAAATGGGGTCTAATAAAACATGGGTAGACTAGTAAAGTAAGAGTGAATGGATGGCTACTGTTCTTGAGGAAGTTATATATACATATATGCAAATATATCTATATATTTGTATTTATTTTTCTTGTAAAGTCAGATTTAAAAAGAGAAGGAGGGACACAGAGAAATATCTTCCACGCACTGGTTCACTCTCCAAGTGGCCACATTGACTAGAATTCAGCCAACCCGAAGCCAGGAGCCAGGCTCTTCCGGGTCTCCAACATGGGTGCAGGGTCCCAAGCCTTTGTGCCTTCCTCAGTTGTCTTCCCAGGCCACAAGCAGGGAGCTGGAAAGTGGTGCAGCAAGGACATGAACTGGTGCATGCAAGACAAGAACTTGAACCACTAGGCTACAGCATGGGACCCAAGTTAATTCCTTCTTAAAACATTCGTCCCTATTCTCCCTCTCTCTCTGCTTTTCCAACATGTGATGATGCAGCAAGAATCCATTCACCACATACCAGCTCATCAGTCTTGTACTTTCCAGACTCCAGAATCATGACTTAGTGAATGTCTGCTTATTTTGATTTCCTTGGCCTTAGGCATTCTGTTATAATAGCTCAAAATTAACTAAGACAGCTCCTAAGATTTTTTTTTTTCAATGAGTAGAACAGGATTTATTGAAGCTACAAACCTCCTGCCAGTGCAGTCACTAGGACTAACAAAAAGATCAACCCCTAAGATTTTAACATTGATTTCTCTATTTTATAAGGACAGTTGGACAGGTAAGACATTGAGACTACTAATATATAAAAAATTTTTATTCTTTCATATTTGATATGAAAAAAAGACCTGCCTTTTGTGATATAGGGAAATTAATGCTATAATCATAATTGCATGAACACATAAGTAGATACTTATGCAGAAGAGGGCAAAAAGAATTGTGGATCTATTTGTAGACATGGTCTTACTGAAGTCACTTTGCTAAATGCAATACCAGTTTGCGTTCTTTTCTTAGTTGGTCCATGAGTAGAATTTCACTTATTTATAGGGTTCAGTAGCTGCTTCATATAGAATATTTTGCCATTTTTTCTTATCTCACTAGTTACCCCTTCCTAACTTGATTTTTAGTTCGCTCCATAATCCAACACTCTAACATCAGAGACTCCAACCATCAGACTATCCTCTCCTTACCGTTTTTCTGGTGGGTAATTTTTGCATCTCATCTGTCCTTTAGCTTCATTTATCATCTTATACGTCATTTCTTAAGTTCACATCCCTGGCACACAGAACACTTGTGGTCACCAGACTCCGATATCTAATTGTCTGCTTGAAAATCTCTACTTAAGTGTTCACTAGAACCCTATTTCAAAATGAAGCTATGGCCGTCCGTATCTTTTCTACACATCTGTTTCTCCTACGGTTTCTCCCGTATCATAAATCATAGTTCTGCTCTTCCAGGTTCTGGATTCATTTGCTGACTCAGAAACTTCATAGAAATCCTCTAGGTTTCACGACTGAAATGCATGCAAAATTTAATCAGTTTGTAGACTTTGTATTCCTTTTACCTGCTGAGACCAACATGATTCCATCCATTCAAATGATGATCTTTTTTTATTCATTTTCATAGATCTATCTTCACCATCTTTACAAATCTTTACTTAACAGAGAACCCAAAGTAATGCTTTTTAAAGATGAGCACATGCACCTTATACTAAAAACTAAAACTGGCCATGATCTCACTGCAGAATCCAAGGTTATTAAAATATCCTCAAAAGTCTTTAGGTACCCTGAGCATCCTTCCATGATTTTTCTGATCTCTCTCTCCATAGCTCTATATTTGCCAGCCACATTGGTGACTAGCACATCCTGGAACATATCAGGTAACCCCCATTCTCAAATCTATGTTCTACCTCTGTTGTGATCCAATATTGCACTTGTCCTAAGTAACTTTTCAGTCACTCTCAGATCACCTTTAGGTCTTTGCTGCAATCTTCCTTTATCAGTGTATTCTTAACACACTTCGCGTTCCTGCATCTGTTTTGTCCACATATCATCATCCATTTTGCCTGTTCTTGTAGTTGTTTTCTATGTAATTTATCATCTCCTACAGTTTTACACTTTTAAAAATACTTACTTATCAAAGTCTGTGTCATAGTGCAGGAAGCTGGGGCACCGTGTGTGAATCCAGAATCCCAAATGAAAGTACAGGTTTGAAATACTAGCTACCAGCTTCATAATCAGAGGTCCAGGAATACAGTAGTAGATAACATTCAGGTGGGAGACCTAGCTGGAGTTTCTGGATTTTGGCTTATGCCAAGCAAGTCCAGGCATAGATCATAAGGCCTTTGGGAAATGAACCACTGGATTAAATACCTCTCCCTTCCATCCCATCTCTTCTACTCTGCCTTTCAAATAAATGAAGTTAAAAAAAAATTCTTTTATTACATATATACATATACTTATATACATATGTGTTAATATGTTCAAGATGCCAACTAAATGTTAAATTACATAGAAGATAAAATGAATTTACAGACTACTACTTTTGCTCCTGTGAGGGATAACAAAGAAAAGAATTGGTACTCAAGATAGGATATGCATATTTGTTGCAACCAAGGTCAGATAGAAATATCCCTGCAAAATTTTTATCTAATAATACATATTTATGCAGTCTTCTTGACTAGACACAATTCCTGTAAAAATTCAAGAAAGCACAGCACTATCAAAGATGGGTTAAAGTAACACGCACTTATAAAAATCAAAGCAGTACTTACCTTACTTAAAGTATATCTCTCTTCATGTATTAAAAATGAAGATTATAAAGAATTGCATTTATTACAGGATAGTAGGATTTCAGTCACTTTAAAATTACTTATGTATTGGGAATTGAAGTTGATTTTTATATAAAAACAACTAAAAACAACTGATTTTTCACTCACATAAGATCATGACAATGGGCAGGTTGTTTCATATCATTTAAAGAACTGTAAGAATAATACAATAGAATTATGTTTTATGTAATAAAACTTTACATTTGATTCTTGTTTCATCTGTTCTACCAAAAAAAAGATACTAAATCTGAGACATATATATTAAACATACCAATTTCCTTCTGTCAGAATTTAGTGTATATAATTTTACTATATACTTCATTCTTTACACATTATTTTACTGACAAGCCATAGTGATTGAGAAATCATGTGAGTAAATTCTTCCTAAATTATAATTATGAATATGGAACACTTAAGTGGCCATTAATGACACACAATATCATTGTAAGTGTTGTGATATCAGAAAATTGGCATAATTGTATTTTTCCAAAGATTACATGGCACTGCATATTCTATAGAACTTGAATGTGTGTGTTTATAAATTGTGTTTTAATTATACATAAATGATTCTAAACATCTATATCACGAAGTTATACATGAAAGAAAATTATCCAGCCCTTTAAGATTAATGTTCAGGCAATTAGTTATTGAAGATTCATCTATGTCCTCAGAATCTCCATTTCAATGTTGTGTTGGAATTCATTTTTCTTTTTTTAATTATTATTATCATTTTATGATACAGTTCCATAGACCCTAGGATTTCCCTAACCCCCGTCCCCAACATCTCCTCTGCTACTGAGTTTCCCCATAATATTAAACAGTATAGTTCCTCATGAACAATCAAAGATCCATCATTGCAGACATGGACAATGGCAGAGACTCCAGCATCCCATTGTCATGACACATCCAACAATTTTACTGGGAGTCCATCCTTGATCTGGAAGTAGAGATGCACACTACACCATACTCCAATCTCACTTCTTATAATCCAACAGCCTTCAGAAGCGGATATGTTTTATTTTTTTATTTATTGAAAAAGTAGAGTTATAGAAACAGAGAGGAAGAGAGATTTTGAAAGAAGTCTTGGATATGCTAGTTCACTCTCCTGATAGCCCCAGTGGCCTGTGCTAGGCCAGGCCAAAACCAGGGAACTACGAGACTATTTGGGTCTCACACGGGCATAGGAGGTACCCAAACAGTTGGGCCACCCTCTACTGCCCTCTCAGGTGCATTGGCAGGGAGCTGAATCAGAAATAGAGTAGCTAGGACATAACCCAGTGCTAATAAGAGGTACCAGCACTAAAAGCTAACATGTAACCTGCTATTCAACAGCACAGCTCTGAGCCAGCTGTTGTTACAAAGTTGATCAGCAATCACATCAGACACAAAGATTTTAAAGTTGAGAGTCTTTATTTGCTGCCTGGCAAGGAGAGCCACAGCAAGATGCTGATAGACTACCAACCTGAACCTTTAAAGTAAAGGATTTTTAAAAGCTTAAACCACATCCTGGGCAGTAACAAAAACAAGATAAGGTAGAAAAACAAAACAAACAAACAAACAAATAATAAATGGTTAAGTAGGTAGATTTGAGCACAGACAGTGCAGGTAGGAGCCACAAAGCATTCCTCTCTCATGGATCTTTCTCAAAAAAGGACAGGAATTTATGTCACCAGGATGCTAAATGGAGTCATTATTGCTCATAGTTTGATAATGCCCTGTAATGGGATGGGGTTCAGAAAGGTGGTTCATCACAATATATTATATCTTCTTTAATATGAAAAAAGTGTGCAGTTTATTTTTTATATTTTACTTATTTTTTATTGGAGAGGCAGATTTACAGAAGAAGAGACAGAGAGAAAAATCTTCCAACTTCTGTTTTACTCCCCAAGTAGACTCAATGGCCAGAGCTGAGTCCATCTGAAGCCAGGAGCCAGGAGCTTCTTCCAGGTCTCCCACACGGATGCAATGTCCCAAGATTTTGGGCTAGCCTATACTGCTTTCCCAAGCTCCCAACAGGGAGCCAGATGGGAAATGAAGCAGCCAGGACACGAATCAGCTGCCAGGTGGGATCCTGGTTCCCTGAAATGGGCAATTTAAAGAAAATCTGTACATGTTTGGATCGTGTCATATATTCTTCCAACATAAAAAGAAGCCTGGTAGAAACCTTAACGCAATTGTAAGAAGACAGTTCTATGTTGTCTTCATTTTCTTTGAACTTATAAATACAGCCAGCACTTCAATTGCTAGAATTTGTAATTAATTTTATGAGGACTATGTTAATCCCTTCTAAGGACAGCACTCTGAATGACCTAACAGGTGTATAAGAGGTACAAGAAATGGGGAGCCAAAATGCCAAAACATATCTCTGGATTTAGCAACCAGGATAGTAGCTTAATTTCCTTGTGGGGAGAAAATATGTATGTATGGATAGCTGGTTCATAAGCTAAACTGTGTTCCTTGTGTTAACCACTCCACCTGTTTTCAGAACCTTATTGAAGACTTAGGAATTCAAGATCTCACATAGGCAAAACTGCAGAACTATTTATGGCCGAAAAGAAATAAGTGAGGAATGCACGATCATAACAATTTGAGCATAGATAGGTATTAGAGCGAGATTTAAGTGCATTATAAAACATTATTAATCTTGATTCTTTTCTAATTGCAATGAGAAGACAACCAATAAAAAATCATTTGCCTTTTGCTTATTGATTATGTTGGTAGTCATTGCCAGAAAATATGAGAAAATGTTAAGTAGAAGCCTGGATTTAAATGGATTATAGATTCCCTTTCTAGACTAAAATCATTAATTTGCTTCCAATAGCTAATCTCAGAAACAATAATTAAATAAATATTTTTATTATATTAAGAAAATAATGCTCCATTGAAAGTAAGCATTGCAGTCTTACTATTTTAATGTTATAGTAGATTGGCCAATAATTTTACCAACCTAATCATTTGTTTTTTTTAATGATATGATGAAAAATATGTTTGAAAACATATCATTTCTTTAACATTGACATAAAAGGGCACAAAACATTTAGCCTATAGCTAAATTTCTTCTTCACCAAGATGCTAAGATTTTTATGTTCTTGCTTCAGATTTTCTTAAATGCATTTTGTCCTCTTCTTATTGTGCTGTATTTATTCTTTTTCATGTTTATTTTATTTGAAATGCAGAGTTAGAGTCTAGGAGGAAAGAGGGGAAATGCAGTCTTCCATCTACTGGTTCACTTCTCAGATGACTGTGATGGCTGACTGGACCAGGCTGAAATCAGAAGATAGAAACAGCATCTCTTATCCTATGTGGGTTGTAGGGATTCTGGCATTTGTGCTATTTTCCACTGCCTTCCCACATGTTTCAGCAGGGAAGTGGAGCTGCAAAGACTCCAACTGGTACACATATGGGATGCATTTTAAGTGCTAGCCTAACCAATTGTGCCACATGCTGGTCTCTCAACTGTTCATTGATGCATAATTTATTTACCTAAATGTTCACCCTTAAAATGTATAAACCATTCTTGCTATCTAATCTTAACATATTTTGAATATCCATCTCTATTAACGTCCCTCATTGTCTCCCCCACTCCTGAATGCTGGCCCTGGCAAGAGCCACTTGTCTATGTAATGTTCCTAAGAGTTTGCTTAATCTGGATATGGCACATTTCAAAAATTCCATGTTGGATATTTGGTACAGTGGTTAAAATGACACTTGGGGTGACCACATACTCTTTTGGAGAGTCCAAGTTTACATCCCAATTCTGCCTCTGATTCTGTCTTTCTGATAATGTAAACCATTGAAGTTAGCAAGTAATGATTCCACTTTCCATCCAGTTCCCTCTTAGTGGTCTGGGAAAGCAGTAGAGACAGTCCAAAGCCTTGGGATCCTGTACCCATGTGGGACCCCTGGAAGAAGCTCCTGGCACCTAACTTTGAATTGACTCAGTTCTTGCCCTTGCAACCACTTGGGGAGTAAACCAACAGACAGGACATCTTTCTGTCTTTCCTTCTCTTTGTAAATCTGACTTTCCAATAACAATAAATAAATCTCAGAAAAAAATAAATAGCAATAAAAGTAAAAATGCATTTCAGTGAATATATTTAAAAACAGATTTTTTTCATTTTTTGAATAATATAGGTTAATTCTATTTTTTCCTTATGAGGTAACGTTTTCTACTCATTTTATAAAATTTGATTTGAAAGTATAAACTTTATGTACTAAATTTGCTTTGATCATGTCTCATTTGTAAATTATTCTTAGTGTGTACATGGGGATGTCTTTTCTGCATTTATATTCAAAGTATATTCACATTTTCAAATGATCTCTTGCTTCCATCTTTGTATTATAAATCTTACCCTTGTATCGTTTCAAATTGGTTTCCGAGTTGCCAAGAAATGTTACACTAAATTATTACTTCTAATTTCTCTGCTTTGCACAGTGTTTGCGTTTGACAATAAGGCTTAGAAAGTAGAGTGGTGATATCTTTCATTAGCTCTTTGAGGAGATGGTGACTCTTTGTGCATGTCCATTCCGTAAAAAAATTTACGTGATGGAAAATGAGCACTAAACCATTACTTTTCTGCTTCATGAAATCCATGTATTCTTTTATGCAGCTATAAAATAAATGACTGATTTCTATAATGCACAAGGATGCCACAAAAATCCATGAAGTATCCCATTTTCTTGCAAGTGTTAAGTGGCAGTCCTAAACAATTGTAGCAAAAGGAGTCTAACCTAATATTTAGGTTTTTGTTCTGTAAAGCTGCATCTTACTAGTACCCTACTCTGGGAAAGGAAAGCATGTTTTCGTGGACCCCTGATTACTAAGAAACGGACTGATTCCATTAAAGTCATTTCTTCTCCCTCTTGCTGAATTGAAAACACACACACACACACACACCCCTATTTAAATGTCTGAGAAAAGTCTATCACTCTTTCATAATTTCCTCAAGGAGAGAAGTCTGTATCACCGTGGACAGGAAAATAACTGTCAAATTACATCATTTGGAAATTGATGTATGCTTTTTTAAAAAAATTTTATTTTAAAGATTTATTTTATTTTTATTGGAAAGGCAGATATACCGAGAGGAGAGAGAGAGAGCAAGATCCTCCATCCGATGATTCATTCCCCAAGTGAGCTCAACGGCCAATACTGTGCCAGACCGAAGCCAGGATCCAGGAACCTATTCCAGGTATCCCACAGGGGTGCAGGGTCCCAAAGCTTTGGGCTGTCCTCAACTGCTTTCCCAGGCCACAGGCAGGGAGCTGGATGGGAAGCAGGGTCTCCAGGATTAGAACCGGCACCCATATGGGATTCCATATGGGATCCCAGGCATGCAAGGTGAGGACTTAACCACCTGCGCCATCGTGCTGGGCCCTGATGCATGCTTTTGTTCCCATAGTTGTAACCAAATCCTTATAGAAAGGTTTGTCCTGTTAAAAGACAAACTTATTGGCATCTGAAAGCTTTCAAATATTGTTTTCTTTACCTGCCAGGGTATCTAAGTGCCATCACCTGATTTGGAAAAACTGTATGTCTATCTTTTCATTTGCAAGATCAAGGCAAGATTTAAAATAACAACATGATCTCATCTACATAATCTACTGAAAACTGGAGTGTCCACACTAAAAACCCGACGTTAACATTCCATCCTGCTTCTGTCCTCAGTTCCACGCTCAGGCTCCAGCATCAGAACTGCCCAACATTCATAAACCACAGGGTTGCAGAATCTGCATATGGAAATTTACCACCTTCAGATCCAAATATCAATAAACGCATTTAACCACATTTTAGTGCATGAATCTCTCATGTTTATCCAGAAAATATTTCTGAAACACATTACTATTAGAAAAATCACATTTATCTAGGAGTCCATATAAAATCAAGGCTTACAGAATACAAAAAGGTAAAATACACTTATTCATTTAATCAGTTTCATTTATGCAATAATTACTCATTTAACATACACCATGGACCAAGCTCTACACAAAAGCTGGAAGAAAGAAATGTAAAGATGCTGAAAATGAGCCTTCCTGGAAAGTTATGGTGAACACCTATGCCTGATTTTCTTTTAATGTAAAATATTACTTGAGATTGTCATCCCAAGCCATAAGGGGCTTCTCTTTATGGAGGCATTTTCTCCTTCAAAAGGCATTTTTCAGCATGCATTTATTGCCTAGCAACCAAATCATAAATAAACTAATGTTGGATCTTAGATTGATAGGATTTTGGTAGCTGTAGTATAAAACATATTTTATGATGAACTCATAGAAATTTCCTTCACACCAACAAAGAATGTAAGAATTATTGTGCAGCTTGCTCACTTCTGGAAAACACATTTCTGCTTTCAGGCATTCCTGATTGATGGTCTTTAAAATGCTGAAAATATCACACAACTAATGATTCCCTGCAGACTCCAATCATCTTTTCATCCCTCGAACCGTAGGCCAACATAGTAAAAACCTCGTGACAAACTGAGTGCATCCACTTGGCATCAAGTGGCAGTATCTTTTCACATCGTGCTTTATGTGTCAATGAAGGTAACAGGTAAAAAACTCTTACTCCGGTCAATGTTCTTGGATTTGTGTAAAGTTGGGCTGTCCTTGGACATGTGTGAAATGTTGTGAGTTTCTTTGACTTGCTTTTAAAAACTCACGACATTCCAGAATCTATTTTATGACCGCAAGATGTATTTAGTAAGCAGTGTGTTCAGTAGTCCTAGTGTTCATTAAATTATGATTCTGTAATCCTAGCTGAATGATTTCAACAGTTTATGACTTAGTGTCTCAGTATTCTCATTTGTAAAATAGGGATAATGGCGGCACTTATTTCAGAGGATTGCTTTTCAGTTAAAATAAGGTAGGTCACTTTAAAGCACTTTATAAGTGCTCCCTAGGTGGTAGCTATTATTATGAAACTCATCCACCTTCTAGTGAGTCAGACTACTGAGCGGAACCTTGATCCCGCTTAAGTGACCTTGGCCTTTAATGTGCATTGGTTTCCTGCAACATCTGCCAAAGTGGTCCTATGAAAAGCTTTTTACAATGTTCAAATCTCTTATTCCACCTTTTAATGTTATTAGGTGACTTTGTGGACTACTGTAGTGAAACCATCAGGGAAGTCCACAAATGTGCTCCTTTACACGCAAACATAACCAAGCCATTGTGTGCTTACAATGATTTGCTGTTGATTTTTAGGAAGGGCACTTCCTCTTTCTATCACAGCCAATGAGAAGCCAGGGGCTTCTTCCAGGTCTCCCACACAGGTACAGGGTTCCAAGGCTTTGCGTCATCCCCCACTGCTTTGCCAGGCCACAAGCAAAAAGCTGGATGGAAAATGGAGCTTAGTTCCAGCCATTGTAGTTAATTAGGGAGTGAATCAGCAGATGGAAAATCTTTCTCTGTCTTTCTGTATATCTGTCTTTTTATTCATCTTTATTGGTAGGTAATATCCTTGCATGTGTATTTTTTTCAAAGTTTTTTTTAAAGATTTATTTTATTTTTATTGCAAAATCAGATATACAGAGAGGAGGAGAGACTGAGAGGAAGATCTTCTGTGCTTTGATTCACTCCCTAAGTGACTGCTACTGTTAGTGCTGCCCCGATCAGAAGCCAGGAGCCAGGAACTTCCTCCAGGTCTTGCACGAAGGTGAAGGGTCCCAAGGCTTTGGGCCATCCTTGACTGCTTTCCAGGGCACAGGCAGAGGGCAGGATGGGAAGCTGGACTGCTGGGATTAGAACAGGGGCCCATATGGGATCCTGGCATGTTCAAGGCGAGGACTTTTAGTCACTAGGCAACTGTGCCGGGTCTGAAATTTTCTTTCTCTCTTTTTATTTTTTTTCCTAGTACTTGGACTATGAAACATGATTCTCGTTGAGGTTGTAGGGATTCTTATGAGAACTCAGCTGTTAGCACTTCTCAGAAGGTAATCTTTTAATGTTAGAATCTTCTAATGTGTCACTGTATAAGTATGACTATGTAGTGTTGAAGATCTTTTCTTATCATGTCTATTAAGAGTTCCATGTGCTTTCTTTATCTGAATCCCTTTATTTTCTTCAAGATATAGAGGGTTACCATTATTTTGATGAGTAGGTCTTCTAATCTACACTCTCTTTCCACGTTTCAGGAAATCCAAAGACATGTATGTTTGATTGTTTAATAGTGTCATGTAAGTCCCAAACACTATTTTCAATTTTTTCTATTTTTTCTTCCTTTTTGCTTTTCTAACGTTTGTATTTCCAAAAATTTGTCCTCTATCCAGATATCCTGCCTCACCAAGTCTTATGCTGAGGCTTTTCATGAGATTTCCTATGTGATGTATTGAATTCCTCATTTTTAATATTTCAGTTTGAATTCTCTTCAATATATGTCTTGTGGTAAAAGTGTTTATCCATATCTTGCATGAAATTTTTTTATCAAATGATTTTTCTTTGTTCTTTGAGTGCTGTTATGATTGATCTTTCCAATTTGTTTTCGGGCATTGCATGGATTACTTCTCTAACATTCTATATTGATGTGTTGTTATGTTCTTTCTGAGGAGTCACATTTTTTTATTGTGCTTCTTTCTTATATTTCTGCCTTCATTTTTAGTTATTTGTGGAAACAGTTCCTGGTTTTCTGCTCGATGATTTTCCATCTTCGAACAATGTCTCAGTGGCTTAGTGGAGTATCTGTTCCTTTAGTGACCGTGGAGGTGTGTTGGGTAGGGACGGGGGATCTCCAGTCATTTCTTAAGGGTGGGGAAAGAACCCAAATCAACCCAAGTTGGTCCTGGTAGAGTCCCTCTGTTGCCAGCAAGGGGAAGGATATGATCATGTCTGCTCACATGATTACAGTCTCACATTGATTCTCGGAGACTGATCCATGCCTTCAGCCTCATCCTTCTCACACCCCAGGAGGCGCATGAACCATACCAAGCCTCTGTGGTGAGCTCAGTGTAAGCTCAGAACACTCTGTAATGACCACGCCAGGGAATTAGGAATCTCTGACCCTCTGAGGCCAGGCACAGTGACTGCCCACAGAACCAGTTCCAAACTATGCCTTATCTTACAGTCACAACATTTCCACAGTCACCGAGTACAAGGTTCCCACAGTCATGGGTTACAGGAGACTGGCTCTCTGCCACTGGAGCCCTCCGTGTCCATACAAAGAGCAGAGGTTTTTCCAGAGCCACCCACGAGTAACTGGTCCAGCTTGGCAGTTTGAGCTCCAGATCCTGTGGCAGTGTCAGCAGGCAGGAGCACCTTACAGTCCAATGTGGGTGACTAGCTCCTGCTCCAGTCTGCAGGCAATGGGGAGTGCAAATGTATGCTCCTGTTAAAATCCACTGGGCACTCTTTGGAGGGATGGAAGGCAAGAAATGTGTTTTTCCTTTATGGAATTACATGGATATTCTGCAACCCCTTGGGCATCTTGGCCAGATTCAATACCTGGTATCTACAAAGGTCTTTCTCAGAGTATCGATGATAGCAGGTGCTTCAGCCTATTCGCACCTGGTCCAGGGAAGCTGCTGGCTCTGTCCACATCGCTCCATGCTTTTCTCTTCTTTCTGTAGAATTTCCCCAGCAAGCGTCCCTGAAAGTCTGTCCAGGGGAATGCACTTCCTCTTCTTCAGTTGTCAACATGAGCACATCTTTCCCTATTCAGGGAATCTTGGAATCTTACTGGTATGAATTTACATTTTGATACTTATCCTGTGTTTAGAATGAAATAACACAATCATTTAATACATGACAGGAAACAAAAAACAAAGATCTCTTCAAGGCTCCAGATTAATTAGTATATATTCACACCAAACTCTACAAGTTTAATAGTCAAAGAAATATTTTCTGAAATTGCTTTGCTTCTGTCTGACAGAATTTGGAAATGAAGGAACCAAAGGAAAGTTCTGATTTTCTGTTTTTATCAGGCACTGTACAACAGAGGAAGATCGGAGAATGCTGACTTAAGAATTCCATTTTTGGGCCCAGTGTGGTAGCCTTGCAGCTAAAGTTTTTGCCTTGCATGCGCCAGGATTCCATATGGGTGCCGGTTCTAATCCCAGCAGCTCTGTTTCCCATAGAACTTCCTGCTTGCGGCCTGGGAAAGCAGTTGGGGACAGCCCAAAGCTTTAGAACCCTGCACCTGTGTGGGAGACCTGAAAGAGGTTCTGGATCCTGCCTCCGGACTGACACAGCTGGGGCCATTGCAGCTGCTTGGGGAGTCATCTGACTGAAAATCTTCCTCTCTGTCTCTCCTCTGTGTATCTGACTTTCCAATAAAAATAAAATAAATTTTTAAAAATATTTATGTCAAGGGAGTGTACTCTTGGCTGATGTATCTTGGTTTCTCAATACCACACAGGATTTTTTTTTTCAATCCCAATTTATAGACAGAAAATGTATAGACAGACAATAAATAAGAATTCTTTTAAATATGGAACACATTACATGAAAGAAACATACTGTTTTAACATGCTATTTTCATAGTAAGTATAAGCCATTGCAATTAAAAATTGGCAAGAAAAGCTGAAACTGAGTCAGTCTTCCCAATATTTTCCTGAAATTCTGCTGGACCTTCATGATAAAGATCACCATTTGACATTCATAATACTTTGCTTAACTTACCTAGTGGTAAAACAGAAACAGACTCTCGGGATTCCCAGAGTAAATATTAATTAATAAAAGCTGCCATTCATCATCATGTATTTTTTGATTCTCTAGTCAATCTTTATACAGATATGCAAGTTTTCGGCAGTCGGGCTAGCCCACCATTATATCCTTTATAGAAAACTGTGCAATTAAAGAACAGGAACAAACAGCTGAGATATTTCTGTAACAGAAACATCAGATCTATAGACAGAATAAGCTGACTCAGAAAAAAAACAAAACTTCTTAAAATTGCTGAATTCAAAGACAAAAAGCAAACATTGGAAATACTCCTAGTAACATCCAGGATCCAAAGAAGAATATTCTAAGACAAGTTTCATTGAAGATGATTTAGATTTGGTTCCATATTCATTTTATACTTTGATAGAGTAGTCCAGATTTGTCCTCTGCCATTATGTAACACAGTGGTTAGGAGACTGGGTGGGGCATGACTGAGCCCCACTGCACTCCTCCAAAACAAATCTGTGTGACTTCCAGCTTCCAGTAAATTTTCAGCCCGGCTTCCCCAGCTGAGCCAAATTTTCAATTTCAAACACATGGCACTCATCTTCAAAAATACCTATTTTTCTAGCTTTCATCACATGTCATTTTTAAAAATTCATTATTTTTGCATTTTAATTTTTTTGGAAACAGTATTTTACTTGAAAAACTGAGAGAAAGGGATAGAGGGAGAGAGAATGAGAGTGAAAGAGAGGGAGAGAGATCTTTTAGTTTCTGGTTCATTCCCCAAACAGCAGAAATGGCAAGAACTGGGTTGATCTGAAGGTAGGAGTCAGGAGCTTCATCTGGGTCATGCACGCAGGTGCAGGTTCCCAATGCCTTGGGTCATCCTCACTGCTTTCCCAGGTCATTAGCAGGATACTGGATCAGAAGTAGAGCAGGTGGATTCAAACTAGTCTCCATCAGGAATGCTTGTGCCACCAGCGGCAGACGAACATGTTATGCCAGCATGCTGGCCTCAGGCTTTGCTCATTGCCATTCTTTTCCTTCTGCTTCTTTTGATTTTTCTTCCTAACACTCTGGTTTCTCATAATGACTAGAGTATTTATTTGAAATATTCAGTTTTTGATATTTGCACATATTAGTATGTACTTCCCCTTCATATTGTTATTTGTTATCTCACAGACATCGATACAATGCCCTCAAAGACATTGATTTTAACAAAATTAACAATTCCCTTTAAAAATTTACAATAGCTACAATAAGCTTATTCGGGAGCATATATTTACATTTTTATGTTTTTACACATTTTGTTCATTGTTCTCAATGATGCTAGTTTTATTCAATGATGGTCTAAGAAGATGCATGATATAATTTTAAACTGTCAAATTTATTGAGGCTTGATTTGTGGCCTAACACTTGATCATTCTGGGAGAATTCCTAAGTGTTGAGGCGAAAAATATAGTTTCCGTAACTCTGTTTGATATGTCTGTTAGCTTTATTTACTCTATATTATGACTCAAATTGTTTCTGCTAATTTTCTGCCTGATTTTATGTCCATTGATATAAATGAGAGGTTGAAGTTTCTTTTTTTCTTGCTGCTGATTTGTTAGAGTCTATCTGTCTTTATGGATCTAATAATATTTTGTAATTGGGTGATTTTGTACTGTCTGTTTATTTACAATTACTACATTTTTCTGCTTAATTGGTCCTTTTATCAACATATAGTAACACTGACCCCTTTTATAGTCTTTTTCATGTAGTGTCTATTTTATATATGTGTGTATATTATATATATATATATGTTTGTATATATATCTTCGTAGTTTTCTATTATGGCAAGATTTCATTGTCTTCCTTCATTTTTTAATGTTTATTTATTTTATTAGAAAGGTAGATTTACAGAGAAAAGGAGAGACCGTGACAAAGATTTTCCACTTTCTGGTTTAATCCCCAAATGGCTGTAATAGCCCGAGCAGAGCAGATCTGATGCCAGGAGTCAGGAGCCTCTTCCTTGTCTCCCACATGGGTGCAGGGTCCCAAGGCATTGAGTCATCCTTCATTGCTTTCCCAGACTCTAAGCAGGAAGCTGGATGTGAAGTGCAGTGGCCAGGACATGAACCTGCACCCACAAGGGATACTGCGCTTGGAAGTGCAGGATTAGCTAGCTGAGCATTGCTCTAGCCCAAGACTTCTAATTCTTGCTTCTAAAGATGAGGTACCCTAATGAGTGTTGTACTTTTGTGTGGTTTCATAAATGTTAGTTATATTTATCACCCCTTTAACCTCTCATGTAGAACAGATCACGTGGTAATGTGTTTGCATATACTTTGCTGACCTAGGAAAAAGTTTATTTCTTTCTCATTTTTTGATAAACAGCTTTGCTAAAAATATTTCACTTGTTTCAGAATTTTTTGTTCTTTGAGACTTTGTATTATCCAATTGTCTTTTAACCTGTAAGATTTTGATCAAGACATTTCCTGTTAGTATAGTGGATATTCCTTTCTTTATAACTTGGTTCTTCTTTGAAATTTTACATTTAGGATTTCTTTTATTTTTTCTTCAAATCTGACTGTAATATACTTTGAAAAATGTACTTTGAAAGTATCTTTTTTTTTTGGTTGAGTCTATTTGATAGTTTTCTGTTCCTAAACTTATATTCATATATTTCAAAATTTGAAGAGTTCAGCTCTCATATCATGAACTATGTTTTAAATGTTTGCATCTTTTATTCATTCAGGTATCACAAAAATTTAAGTTGTTTTAGTTTTTTTTTTAAATTCATAGGGCGTCAGCCTTCTTGTTAGTTTTTTAATAGGACCAGATTATTTCCAAAGATCTATTCTTAGCTTAGAAATTATTTTGCTTAGTTAGTTCACTGAACAAAATTATTAAAGCTCTTGTTTATAATTTACAATATTTCATCTATTTATATGTATGTATTGTCTTACATACAATTGAATTTCCTTAGAACCCTTATTTTGAATTGCTTTTAGAAATGTCATAGATATTTTTCAATTTGACAACTTTTCATGGACAACTATTTTGTTTGTTTTGGAATAGCATGCTTCCTTATTTATTTATATTTATTTGTGTTCCTGTGTTGTCTGTAAATCCAGAATTAGAGTTTTCTTCTTATTTATCAAGCAGCCATTGTTGGAAAAGATTTTGAATTAAGTGGCATGAGAGCATCAATAGAAAGTGCTTTGTGTTTGATTCTTTTATTGTACGGCCCAGAAGTGTCATCCTGTTAGTTCTTTACCTGACATCAATGTCCACTGATTTTACAAGTGCCCGAAGTGTCTAGACCAGTTTAATATATGAAGTTAGTGCTGTAACTCTACAGTAGATAGTGACTGTGTTCGCAGACCTTGTAAAATCAAGTGTCATAGGGCCCAGCGCGATAGCGTAGTGGTTAAAGTCCTCGCCTTGCACATGTTGGGATCCCATATGGGTGCCGGTTCTAATCCTGGCAGCCCCCCTTCCCATCCAGCTCCCTGCTTGTGGCCTGGGAAAGCAATTGAGGACGGCCCAAAGCCTTGGGACCCTTCACCTGCGTGGGAGACCCAGATGAAGCTCCAGGCTCCTGGATCCTGGCTCCTGGCATTGGATTGGCTCAGCTCCAGCTGTTGCGGCTGCTTGAGGAATGAACCATCGGATGGAAGATCTTCCTCTCTGTCACTCGTCCCCTCTGTATATCTGACTTTCCAATAAAAATAAATGAATCTTTTAAAAAATAAAGTGTCATACGTATCAGTAATTTTTTATGGTGGCAGCCACAGCCATGATCTTTCAAGATACAGAAGGGAGGATCTCTAGATTCCATCATATACATGTGGGTAGAGCTAAGGCTATGAGCCTCATAGTCATGGTGTCATGGTCACAAGACATGAAGGATATTACAGGTTCCAAAGAAACAACACAGGTCATTCTGGGGCCTGTGGCACTATGTGTGGGATATGATGTGACATTCTCTATCCCCCAGTGATGAGCACAAGTGGTACTGACATTGTAACATCAGCAGCGATGGACCCACGATAGCAAAATATGAACCAAATGCTATTCAGTTCTTACAGGGTTAAAATAATTCATATAGGGACTCGGAGCTCTCAAAACCATAATTAATGGGCATGAGGTGGCCTGATGTGATGGTTCAGTGTCTATATCCTCACTGTTTGTGCTCCAGGATTCTATACGGGCACCAGTATGTCCTGTTTGCTCCACTTTCCATCCAGTTCCCTACTTGTGGCCTGAGATAACAGTAGAGGATGACCCAATGCCTTGTGACCCTGCACCCATGTGGAAGACCTGGAAGAAGCTCTGGCTGTTGTGGCCACTAGGGAAGTGAACAAAAAGGTGAAAGATCTTTCTCTCTGTCTCTCCTCCCTGTGAATCTGCCTTTCCAATTAAAAAAAATAAATCTTAAAAAAAAATAATGGACAGTGGGATACAGATGGGACTTCTTTCAAGTTGTGTTGTGAGTGCATGCTGATTTCAAGTCTTGGTATACCACATCTACAGTCACAGAGATTCAGAATATATAAAATACATTTGACATGTCCCACAAAACAACCCACAGCATCAGAGATAAAAGTTTATTGCTTTCACTTCTTTCTTTTAGTTAATGTGTTTATGTAGAATAGTCATCCTTAAATAATCCTTTCTTCACACTTGCCTCCTCCTCCTGACTCTAGAACATTATCTGCTCTCTTGTACTTTGCTGAAACTTCACCGCAGTTTAACTTTGAAAGTTCATATCAAACTGATGGAAAATGCCAGTGATGGCTGTTGCATACATTATTTGGTGGAAAGAGTTTATATAATTTAAAAAATGCATAAGTATATTTATGCCTGTTTTAAAGCAGCTGCATCAACTTGTTTTGTCTACATTATCCGACTTCATTTCTCCAGTCAGTGGTATACATGACATTTTTTTGTGTAACTTTTTCTTCTATTGCATAGAAAATGCTAAAGTCTCTGGCACATAAAGTGTGTGATATTCAGCCAGCAAATTGAAAGTGTTGATACTGTTTTGGTTTAAGTTACACAGAAATGCATTTAGAACTTTTTAGCCAAGATGCTCCTACAGTTGTGGTGTAGCAGCAAATGGACGGAGACAGAAAGGTCCTCAACCACCTTACTTAGGAGAGTTACAGCAAAAAATGGATTGAAGTTTCAATACTACCATAACCATACTGGTATGTCATTGTTGGCAATGGTCGTATTTCAATACCCCTGACACCTGATGGGTAAGCAATCCGTCTAGTGTCTAGCAGTTTCAGGACAAAAAAAGACATCAGATGGGTGTGGCTTGTGACCTTCTCCTCCCATTCTGATGATAAGCCAAAAACTCTGGCACCATCTCTTTGATAATAATTTAGTGATAGGAACTGATATTCAGTTTCTGTCCTTTTGTTCTCCCTCAGTGGTCCTGGAGGACAGAAACTAAGGAGGGTAAGAAATAGGGAGAAGGGTAAGAAATAGGGAGAACAAGATTTTATAGTTTGAAATGTAACTTTACCAGGAACCAGAGCCCTGACTGGCTACAACAGGGATTCCTTACAACAGGGAGTCACTCAAATATTTGAGCCACACCTGATGTATTCTTAGGTACAAAGTAGAAAGATAAGTCAGAAGCAGAGGCAAACCTCAACCAATGACACCCTTACAGGCAACAGGTTTGTTCCAAGAGGCAGTCTGACCACGAAACCACAATACCTACCCCCTCTTTTTTTTTTTTTTTTCTGCTTCTGTGTAAATAAGCACTGGAGTTTTGACAGACCTTCACCTAGCACCATGTGAGAGCCATTTGTCTTCAGAAAATGAAGCAACAAGATTCAACCTTGGAAGCAGAGAGCAGCCTTCACAAAGCCTATCAACATCTTGATGTTCAATTTTCCAGCTCTGGAAACTTGGATATAAAGTTCTTTTGTTTATTAGTTACTCGATTACAGATATTTTGATGTAACTGCACAGAGTAAGAGAAAATAAGAGTGATTTGCCATATTTGTATTTTTGTATCTGGCTTACTTTACTTTGTATAATATTCCCCAGTTGTTCCATGCTGCTGCACATGTTACCGTTTTCTTCACTGCTTTTAAAAGCTAATAATAATAAGATATATACATTTTGTTTAGACATTCATCTGTCAATGTATTTAAGCTATTTATATATCCCAGCTACTGTGAGCAATGATGTAATAAACATTCCATCTGGGGTTGCTGGATCACTCAGTTGCTCTATTGCATTTTAGTTTTTTCAGGAATGTCTGTTTTGTTTACAATAATAGCTCTGTCAGTTTGTAATAGTTTCCATAATATATGTCTCCCCCTGTTTACCAGCATTTGACCTTTTAAATTTTTGACAACAGTCATCCCAACAGTCATGAAATGATAGCATGGTGTGGTACACACTTGTTTTGCTTTGAGGGCTGGTAATTGTTGAGAATTTTAAAACTGTTGTAATTACTTATTTGAAAGGTAGATAGATTTTGGAGAGATACAAGGAGGGGGAAGATGCTGTGTGTGTGTGTGTATGTGAGAGAGAGCGAGAGGGTGAGAGAGCGAGAGAGAAAGTGAGAGAGAGAGAGAGAAAGAGAGAGCTGTTTCAAGTTCATCACCTTCCTGGTGACACTGGAATCCCATACGGACACTGCTTCTTGTCCTGGCTTATCTAGTTCCCATCCAGTTCTCTGTTTATGGCCTGGGAAAGCAAGTTTTGGGATCTTTCACCCACATGGAAGACCTGGAAGATATTCCTGGTTTTCAACTTCAGATCATCTCTAGCCATTTTGGCCATTTGGGAGTGAACACGCAGACAAAAGACCTTCTCTTTTTGTAATTCTTCTTCACTCTCTGTAAAATCTGCCTTCAAAATAAAAACGAATCTTTTATTATTATTTTTAGCTTTCTGAAGATATCCATGCTATCTTCCGTAGTTTGTACTAGCCTACATTCCCAATAGCTGTGCATTAAGGTGCGTTTTACCACACATTCTCACAGGCTTTTGCTACCTTGTGAATGTTGAATGATAACCATTCTACATGGAGTGAAGTGACACTGTGTTTTGATTTTAACCTGCACTTTCCCTATGGCTATTGATCCTGAGTATGTTTCATGTTTCTGATTGCACCCCATTTGTATTTCATCCTTTGCAAAAAAAAAAAAAAAAAAGCGTGCTCTTGTTGTCTGTTTTGTTGTTGTTGAGTTACTTGGGGTCCTTATACATTCTGGATTTTAATCCTTCATCAGATAAATGGTTTGCAAATACATCCTCCTGATCTCTGTGTCTTAACTGTCTGAAGTGTTCTCTTTGTTGTGCAGAAAGTTCTTGTGCTGTGCACAACTCATCTCCTAAGGCTTTCATTGTATTTTTATGTGTTAAAAAGTTTATAAATCTCAGTAGAAATGAAGTAGAAAGAGAAGTCATGTCCACTGAGTGATGAAATGTGAAGCTGATTCATTTGTTTTTAGTTATCACAATTTTCTAGAAGATAAAATAAATCACAATGCCTTATATCCAGTGTGAACGCATGTGTAATCTAAATCAACTTCGAGATATCATTAGGTAGAATTCATGTCATACTCAAAGCAATCAGATATCACACTATATGTTAAATTAGTTATGTGTATAAAATTTGCATGTGTTTTTTTTCTTCCTGGTGCTTCAATTTATCAATCTTTCTCAGGCTATTTGTCAAGTGATCAAACTTGCATTAAATACAACCACATCATTATTTTGGAAAATAAATAAAAAATCCTCAAAGGAAATTATACTTGGCTTAAAAAGAGATATTTGCTATTTTAACTAATATTTTAGGATTTTTGAGATAAAATAAAGAAAATTATGTAAATATTATTTACACAAAATTCAAATGCCTTAAAATACATTATAACCAGTGAGTTTTCTTCAAAAATTAGGGCAGAGCTATTTCTTTTTTTGGCTACTTTGATGATTTAGAAAGAGAGTTCAAGGTTAATTATATCTCATTCAGGCATATTTAGGTGCTTATGATTAATCACAAAATAAAAATTATCATGTTTAAAAGTTTAGGAAAGTATATTTATATTTTCTGTTAAATTGCAATTAGTTTTCAGAATGTAAGAAAGATTCGTCAGTGGTGGTTTTTTCCCTAGACAGAAGTATTCAAAATATTTTTGTGCAGATCTTTTTAAAAATGTAAATAATGTAACAAATATATTCCATTAGACAATATTTATGTAAATATCCTCAAAAATGAAAGACATAACAAAGTATCATGACCAAACATTTGTTTTACCTACTGTATAGTTTTACTTCTTGGACATCTTTTGGTTTGTTATTTTAAATATATAATGTGAAATTATTTCTCATTATTTTTTCCAATAATCTTAAAGAAAGAAAAATTACCATGTCAGTTTCTTTGGCAGTTAACTTAGAAATGACAGAGCTTTCTGTCTTATTGACTCAAATATCAATAATTTATTTTCTAAAAAATTGCTTTGAATGAATAGTCTTCTTATTTGTCAAAGTACGGCATTACTTAGATTTTATCCCTTAGCAAAAGCAATGAAGATTTAAGAATAAGGGAAATTGAAATAGCAAATATAATATAGACCACTCTGCTGGTTCAGAGCTATAATATTTCAGGACACAAATAGAAAGGTACAGGGCTAAGGGATTGTCTAATTAAAGTGGCATTCTGTGTGTCCTGGAAACCTAGCTTATCTCTGTGATCTAATGTATGAATGAGTAAAACAATAACTGCTTTATTAGGTTATTGCAAGCTAAACACAGTGCTTTGAATAGAATGTGTTGGCCTCTTCCAGTTACATAATGAAATATTTACCACAATGCAGTGGTATTTGAAGGTGGAACATGTGGGTAGTGATTAGGCTTAGAAGAGTCATGAGTGGAGGGTCTCTTGGTAAGATTAGTATATTTATTTTAAAAGGGAGAGATCAGAACGCTGTCTACTGTATGAAAGCACAGCGATAAGGTTCGTGTTTTCTTGAAATAAACAACTGAATCTGCTGGCATTTTGGTCTTGGACTTCCAATTTCCAAATCTGTGAGTAAAAAATCTGTTTTTTAAATCACTCACTTTATAGCATTTGTTATAAGAACTGGGCTTTTATTTTAACTTTTTTATTTTGAAAGGTAAATCAGATTCACACAGAGAAGGCGTCTGAGAGATTCTATATCTGCTGGTTCACTCCCGAATGGCCTCAATGGCCAGAGCTGAACTGATCCGTAGCCAGGAGTAAGGAGCTTCTTCTGGGTCTCTCATGTAGGTGCAGGGTCTCAAGGCTTTGGGCCTTCTTCTACTGCTTCCCTAGGAAGTGGAGCGAGCAGGAAACAAATCAGCGCCCATATGGGATGGTGGCACTTACAAGATGAGTATTTAGCCATTGAACCATTCCTTTAGTCCAATAATTGAGTTTTCTAAAGCAAAGAAAACTGCTATAAAGGAGATAATATGCTAAAGATGATTTTTTAAGAGGAAAAATTATGTTTCTTATACTAAACTGGAGGAAAAAAACAAATCATCCTATCGATAGACTTACAAGAGAAAATCATTCTTTAATTGTATTAGAAGAGAGTTTTATCATGTATATTTTTAAAGCATCCAAAATGTTACATATCATTTAAATGGTATATTGACTGACCTTCAGTCCAGTTCAGAGATAACGTATCTGATATCTGCTTAATTTCAATATTGGTTCAAAATACTTGGAACTATAACTGGGTCCTTAGCAAGATCAAATGTATGTTCGTAGTTCTGAATATTGAAGAAACAACTTGGAAAAGAAAGAGATTTAAAAAACAAAAAAAAATTGTCAATGGTGAGGTAAGTATCTATGTTTTGTTTGTTGTTTTTGGTCAAATGTTTTTTCCACTGTTAAATCATGATGCAGCTTTTCATAAGAATCAAAATGTGTTTACATTTTCCACCAGCCTTGCCTTACAAATTGGATCTAAGTGAGCATTTACATGACAAAATATCTAGCATACGGAGAAAGAAATGTTGATAAGTCCTAAGGATGAGTAAGTTTCCTAATAGTGCCATATTCAGAAAATAATTCTCCCACAAATTCTGTGTGTGTGTGTGAAATATGTAAAAGGGTATGGTATTAACACCCCAACAAAGTCAAGTTCTAGAATGCAAACAGAAGTCTCCTATCAATGAGTCAGTGCCATGTTGAAGTGATGTGTCACTGAAGGGAAGTCTTTCTATCACCACCATGGGATGTGGCAACACAAATGACAATCATAGGAACGCCCTCTCTCTATTTTTCCTACTTTCTTTTATTCTTGGCTCAAAGGAATCATAAAGGCATTTTGAAGTACTCCTTACTCATTTGCATTTTATAATGTAAAGTGTAGGAAGCAAAACTTCAGACTCTGTTATTATAATTATGACACAAAAACTTAAAAATGATTATGAAAATAGTATATATTCAGTTTTGTCACTCAGTGCTATGAATGACTAATTCTTTCTTCTCTCTTTTTTTTTCATCTTCCATTCACTGATTCACTTCCCAAGCAGCCGCAATAGCTGGAGCTGAGCCGATCTGAAATCAGGAGCCTCTTTCAGATCTCCCACATGGCTGCAGGGTCCCAAGGCTTTGGGCCATTCTCCACTGCTTTCCTAGGCCATGAGCAGGGAGGTGGATGGGAAACGGGGCTGCTGGGATTAGAACTGGTGTCCATATGGGATCCCAGTGTGTATAAGGCGAGGACTTTAGCTGCTAGGCTACCGCATCAGGCCCCTGAATAACTAATAATTGACAACAAAGAAGATGACAATAATGAGTAAATAGCACCTGCTATTAAAAAAAAATTACTCCTAATATTTAATCAACAGATAACTAAGTTATTAGAAAGGCTAATATAATGTGTCCCAGATAATAGTACTTAAATACATGATAATTAAAAAAGAAAAAAAAAAAGAAATGGTTAACTTTTCCGGGAGCAGTACTATTTCTATCAAGCACACAAGGCAATAGAAAAACAAAGGAAAACATAAAATTTCCTCTGAATTCAATAACAACTCAACATTCAGAAAATAATAACGATGGGTTAGAAACAAATATTAGAAAAACATATGGGTATAATATCATTCATAACTCAGATTATCCAAGAAAATTTATCAACCTCCCAACTTTTGCAACTATCAGTTTCCCATTTTATTTATGGTGTAGTCAATTACATGGGTAACCCGCGGCTCTACATTTTCGCCCTGAACACACGGATCCTGACAGACTTAATGCCATCAACTTTTCAGCAAGTTCCATTCTGTCATATACACACAGTAATGGCATAAAAGAGGAAAAGTCAGGAGACAATTCCTTGCTTTTTGGTGACTCTGCTGGTATTTAAAATGATCTGGAAAATAACGAACGAATTGATAAGAATGTGGCTACATGTTCCAACGGTTACAAAAATGAGACAAGTTTATTTCCAGTGGAAACAGCTTTCCATCAAGTAATATCTTTACTTCGGTGTCTTTTTAAAACACATTCCGAATTCATAAGAGACAAATTGCAGCAGAAAGCTTACAGTGACTTAAGTTTAGCTACACACACACATGCACAGAGAGGAAGGACAGGACAGGACCATTGCTTCCGCCTGAAAACAAGCACTTTTTCCCCCTGATGTCACATCTTTGGATATGTACCGCCTTGGAGAAATGTACAAATCATTGTTACACATGGAACTGTCTTAGAAAACTAGAGATTTTAGTACAAAGAAATCACTTCATTGAAAGAATGCCCATATGCCATTGTTATGCATTACTGTAGACAAACAAGAGGAACTTGCAAGGGATTCCTGTATTGTAGTTACTGATGTACCTTAGCATGGTGGGCTTACACTTTCTCCAGGCCTGAGTTACACTTAGTATTACAAATAATATTATAACAATGCTGAAAATACTGATACAAAACAGCTTTAAGATGATATTTCCAAAAAATACCCCTCCTTTTAAAATTGAACGGCTCACCAGGTATTCTTTTTGAATGTTTACGCTTTAAAAAAGATTTTTCTAGAAAATACTAGTGTTTAAAACATCTCTTAAAATGTCTATTAAATGACAGATTTCCTTAAATAGATCATTTTTTAAAAAGTATAATTCAAAAATCTATCTTCCAAGAAAACTGAACTAGAAACTTGAAAAGTCCAAATCAAAAACATTATTTGTGATACATAGTTCTTCCATATCCTGGGAAAAAATCCTTGATTATTTTGTCATGCTTATTTATTTACAAACGTAAAATACTCTACCAACACACACCAACTTTCAGGACAAGTTGAGTTTCACATTTTTTTTTTTCATTTTTTTCTCATAGCATCTAAATATTGCTAAGCCCTAAATGTGTATCTGCCTAATTTTTGTAGCTCCTGTGATGGAATGTTTAGATAGCAGTATCATCAAATTGAGCAACTGCAGCATGAATTATTCTCTTTTGGCAGAATTACAAACACACAATCAAAGAAGACATTTGGCAAAAATTTGTCTTGATGCACATGTGCTTTCCTTTAGGAAATCAAAATTACAAGTCTAACATATTCCTTCAGCCTCCTTATTCTATCAATGCTATCAAAGTTTGAAAGATTATCAAAGTTCAATGACTAAAGCAGGGAAGAAATGCCTTTCTCCAAAGCATACAGGCTCCGCACATTTCACATTAGCAGATGCGTTGTGTACATAGCTTTAATTTAAGCAAGGTAGTCGGATGACATGCTAAAGCTGCCTTCTTCATTTCCCTGTATTCATCTCACTTGTAAATGACAGTAGTTTCTGTCGGCCAGAGAAGCAAGGGAAACTGAGCATGCCATGCAGTAGGTCTGATAGCTTTTGTTTTCATGACCTATGTCTAAAGCGAGTCTAGCGGCCCATTTTGATCTTTGTGAAAGAAAACTGCAGCCATTACTCCTTATCGGGCCTTATTATTTGTGCATTTATTTCTACTATATGTGATCGTGTTCTATTGACTAAACATGAAATTATTTAGACTTATTGATCTAGTTCATGCACACTTAAAATGTACACAATTAAGATACTGGCCTTCAAATGAGTTTTTAAAATTCCTGTTAGATTTGCTTGTGAAATCAAATTGCCAGTGTTCACAAGATGCACTTTAATTTCTTCTAAATCCTGACCGTTGCATGTTCAGAGTACTATATACTAATGACCAAAGGACTGCCTTCCATTCTTAACCTAGTAAAATCAAAGATACAGATTGATGTATGAAATATAATAAGACATTCGTACTTGTAAAAAAAACAAATGAATGTTTTAGTAATATAAAAAGTCAAGAATTATTTTTTTGTGAGAATAAAGCATCTTAAAAAAATAGGCCGATGTTCCCACGACACTGACTCGGCCTAGACCATGTCATGCTTTATGCACCAGATACCAAAATTCAGCCGACTCCACCACCTCAGAGTGCCACGTTGTGTTCCTCAACATTAATAGAAAAACCGAAAGCGAAGTATTTCAGAGATCAGAGCTGTCATTCTCTATTTCGTTAGCAATTACTCTTTCTGAAACCCACTTGGAACTACTGTGAACCAAATGCTTAAAGGACTTTTTTTTTTAAAGCAGCCTTTCTCTTTACCATGAGGTAAGCTGGAGTGTATGCAACAGAGAAACACGGACATTTCCAGTTTACATGCAAGCAAGCTCCAGTTCTCAAATACATATACCTGCAAATAGAAGATTCAAATCTCTCTTATTTCCTTCCTGCTATGAACTATATAATATAAAGGAATTTTTTGTACAATCCCTTTATCTATTTATTCCTCCAGTCTATTTCTACCAAACACCAATAACACAGTGAACAGAGCAGTATTTGATATTACCATCTGGACCCTTACTGCCTACCTGTGATACAGATAAGTAATAAGTGAATTACGGAATGTATAACCCAGCAAGATGGTCCCATTATTTATACACGTTACAGTAAAATCTTCAAGGCAATTCAATCTAATTCACACATGCTTGAACCCTCATTCTTTAAAAGACCGGAAAAACAAAACAAAACAAAAACAAAACAGCTCACAGGTCTGTTTTTGACTAAAAGCGAAAGTAATAATAATAATAAAAAATACATGACGATTTAAATATGAACTATGCACAAGACAAAGGAGCCATCTTTGTCCTACCCAGATTCAAGAAGAGGGTGCTTATTTACCCATCTTGCTGGCCCAGAGTCTGCAGCTCGGTGGTCTGTAAATTATGGTGAAGGAATACATTCTTCCTGCTGTACATATGTAAGGAGATGGGCCCTCTCGGTGGCTGCCCAAACCTGCCCGTGAAGGCTGAGGGCTGGCGGGCGCCTCCAGAGGGGTCCTTTGGTTTCTCTAAGAAGCAGGTGAGCCCTTCAGACTTGGCAGCGGGCTTCAGAGGGCTCTGCCCTACGGTGGAACATGTAACCTCCGACGTGGGCACGTCCAAAGTTCCTTTTGAGTGTTTCATCGCATCAGCTAGTTCCTTGTCCTTCCAGAAAGTATTGAGACATAGGCTTGAGGGCTGATAGGCTTTGTTTTGGTAGGGGCTGGGCTGGTCAGCTGCTGAATACTTAAAACGGTCCTCGGTGGGAGTATGCATTGCTTTTCTGTCCCTTGTGCTGAGGCTTTGGCTCACAATTCGACTTCGACATGTAACCTAGGATAAGACACAGAGAGGAAAACATCTCTTTTAAAGGACAATTTTAAAAAGCGCATCCACAGTAAAAGCATGGAAGAACTGGAGTGAAGCATGGGTTTAGGGTGGGAGTTTGGTCCAGCAGTTACAGCACGCTGGGGCTGCCCCAATGCCAGAGAGCCTCAAGACCAATCGCAGCTGCCACTCTAGACTTCACTTCCTGCTGTTGCAGTCTCGGAGGCAGCAGGTACAGGATTTAGGTCCAACCACACACTGAAAATACATATTTTTTCTTTTTGTTTCCCTCAAACCCTTTAAGTGCCATCGCTTGCTACTCTTCTGTCTAAATGCAATATCAGACCAAGCAGTCTCTATGCTCATGAGCCAGTTAGTTCACAATCTTTAAGCATGTAATGAATATTCTGCAAATTAAGTTTGTGTGTGATAACAATACATAATAGGTATGAAGCATGCAGCGTATTTCAGCTATTCTGCTAATGATCCTATATATTCAGTCCTCATAAGTTTTCTATGGTAATTACTGGGAATATAGTACCATTTGCTTGTAAACTACAGTTAGTATAGGAGAGTTGCTCAGCTTATTAACTGGCAGGTCATTCCCTCTCCCAGTATTTCCATGGGAACTTTCAAAATATGTATCACTATTTTATAAGATGAATTTCTAGATTATCAGTACTAGAATGAATCTCTGCATTCTCTTCTGACATACCACAGACTACTAAGGGTGTAATTAGTGTTCCATTACCCAGGTCTTGTCTTGCTTCATGCCTGCCTTGAAAGGAAAGGAAAGACAGGAAAGACTACCCTGTCTTTTCTGGTGTTGGCAGTAAACTGTCTTTGTCTTTTCAATGACTGCTCTTTCCTATTTTCACTTTTGCATAGATTTTCAATAGAAGTTGCCATAGTAATAAACAAATGCAAAAAGCACTCTGTGGGTCCTGCATTGTAGCAGAACAGGCAAAACCAATGCTTGCAATAATGGCATGCCATATGGGCCCTGGCATGTGTCCCAGCTGCTCCATTCCTAATTCATCTCTCTGCTAAAGGCCTGGTAAAAGCAGGGCCTGGGGAGGCTCCACAGAAGCTCCTGGCTCTGCCCTGGTCATTTCTGCCACTTGGGGAGTGAACCAGCAGATGACAGGTTTCTCTTCTTCTCTCTCTTTTGAACTCTTTAATGAATTCTGTTTGCAATCTCAGATGGGGAGATGAAAAATAAACAGATTTTTTTTTAAGGGTGCATTGTAAAACGGATGAGCTACCTTAAAAGGAAGAAATATTTTTGATTCAATTTTCGATGTGCAGGAACTTTTCTTATAGCTCTCTTCTTGATTTTTTTCCCCAATATTTTTGGTTTTGGATGCACTTAGAAGTATGAGCCTATATTTTCTATCTATTTCTGTGACCTTACATAACATATTTATATAACTGTTGAATTTGATACCAAAAAAGTCTATGCTTAATATCTGCAGCCAAGTAAGGCAGCTCATGAGTGCTGCTTGTAAAATATTGTGAGGACTTTTTGTTTTGGGGAAAGCGACATTAGTAATGAAAATGCCAGTGGTGCGTTTTTATTGATATTGTTTTTTACATGATCAGGCATACACATTGATTGTGGTGATCTTTTCCATTTTTGGTTCTACAAAAGTTGCCCAGAGATTTTACTTGTACAAAACTGTCTTGATGACGACAACAAAGTCATCGTAACATAAGACGATCAAAAGACCTTGGGATTACTTGTTAAGTGACAATTTCATCCTTTAGAATATCAAGCACTTTGATCAAGTTTAATTTGAGTTGATAAAAGGAAAGTTATTTTCTCCAAAATATTCAAGTATGTTTAAATTCACTGCCATATATTAGTTCCCCAGAACACTGTCTCTCAGGTAGATACTTCTAAGAGGCCCATTAGGGTTTATTTCCTCATCAAAGAGTAAGGTGGCATTAAGAAAACGGAGCTGGGAAAAGGGGGAAATTTAATCATATGAATTTAAATTTTTTCCATTAATCTTATAGGGAGATTAAAAGTAGAATGGTTCTTCATAGTCATTTCCATCTGAGCCAAGTGATCGGAAGTACTCTTACATTTGTCACTGGAAACTGGTAGACAAGTCACTTCAGCCTTAGAATAGCCTTTTCATTTTCTTTTCCTTTCTCCCTTCCTTTCTTCCTCCCTCCCAACCTTCCTCTCTTTCTTTCTTTCTCTCTCTCTCTCTTTTTTTTAATTTTCAGAGTGAAATTCTTGGAGAGGAATTTAGTTGAGAGCTGTTAATTGCCACTTTTTCATCAACTGAGGAAATGAAGACTTCATTGCTAAAGGTGCTTGTGTGTTTCGGGCCAAGAAAGGTAATAGTAGGAAGCATATCATAGCATCTGCTACATTAACTGCTGCACTTATGTGTCTAATGCATTACAGGACAATTTGGTATAATGAAAATAACAATGCACTCTGAACCAAAAGATTCTCATCTTGGTTGTGTCACTTGGGACATGTGTGACCTTGCATAAATATGCATATAGGATCTTCAGTTTCATGGGCCTGTTGAATGAGATGAATAAATTTGATAACATTTTTTTAAAATTTTTCTGTTTTCAGTAAAAAGCAGTTGTTCAGAAAAAGAGAGAATATTCCAACAAAAAAAGCTTAATTTTTTTTAAAGATTTATTTTTATTATTTTTTTTATTGGAAAGGCAGATATACAGAGAGGAGAGACAGAGAGAAATTTCTTCCGTCTGATGATTCACTCCCCAAGTGAGCCAATCTGAGCTTATCCTATGCCGATCCGAAGCCGATCTGAAGCCAGGAGCCTCTTCTGGGTCTCCCACACGGGTGCAGGGTCCCAAAGCTTTGGGCTGTCCTTGACTGCTTTCCCAGGCCACAGGCAGGGAGCTGGAAGGGAAGCGGGGCTGCCGGGATAGAACTGGCGCCCATATGAGATCCCAGGCGTGCAAGTCGAGGACCTTAACCACTGCGCCACCGCGCCGGGCCCAAAAAAGTTTAATTTTTAAAGAGCTACAACAGTCAGGGCCAGCAGAGACTACCAGGACACAGAAAGTCCATCCAAGTTGCCCACAAGAAGGCAGAAACCACTCACATTGTACTTGGGCCATCACCTGCTAACCACCAGGAGCATTAGCCAGAAACCTTAGTGGAAGTGAACTATAGTGAGACCTGCAGCTGGCAACTCCAGAATGCAATGCTGGCATCCAAAGCAGCAGTTCAAAACCCAGCAGCACAACATCTACACCAACAAGGTAGAATTCAGTTTCCGAAAAATTCTAAATAGTGCTAAATACATTTCTAGCTCTAAAACTCTAGTTTTAATTTTATTTTACATACTTTGGAACATGTTTAGACAACACAGGACAAATCTGCTTAAAGAAGTTCCTGGATCCTGGCTTCAGATTGGCGCAGCACCGGCCATTGCGCTCACTTGGGGAGCAAATCATCGGACGGAAGATCTTCTTCTCTGTCTCTCCTCCTCTCTGTATATCTGACTTTCCAATAAATAAATAAATCTTTAAAAAAATAAATTAAAATATTAAGATGTTTTTACTACACGTGTTTTTGGATTTGGTTGATTGGCCGATAGAAATTAAATAATTTCCCCATCATGATGTTAATTGATGCTACTTCCTTGTGAAATGCTTGCAATTTCATTCCTGAAATGAATTTTGTCTAGCCACATCTTTCTCAAAATCAGAACTACATACTGAAACTCATGTAATGATGTTAGTTTGGCACAACTTGGCTACCAAGGGGCTACACTGTTATCTACACACGGAGTTCATATAAAAGAATAAAAGGGTGAAGGAACAGTGAATACTTTGCCTTTGTTCACATTATAATAAAATCAGCTGCCTCAGTGTAATAGTTTAAAAATTGCTCTTTATTAAATCAATTAATGTCTTAAAATATTGAATATATTAAGTACAAAATATTTAAATCTATAAAGAAGTGTTAGGTGTAAATACATATTTTCATTTCCTGTACTGTTAAGTATGATCAATAATTGAGTTAAAGTAGTGTACTAATATCTAACCTAAACAAAATATCGTATTGCTTTATTTTTTATTATTATTGTTATTATTATTATTTTATGATACAGTTCCATAGGCTCCTGACATTTCCCTTACCCCAGCCCCAAATTCCCCCCCAACCTAGTTCCTCCATATCATTACTAAAGTATAATTCTTCATACACAGTCATTATGTCCATCATTGCGGGCATGGACAATGGCAGAGAGTTCAGCACCCTAACCCCATCTTCTTCTGGAAGTAGAGATGCATACTACATTGTATCCTCACATCTGGATATGTTAGTCTCCATTTCACAGGTACTGTACATCCCCTCAAATGAAGTCATAATACAAAATCAACGATAGAAAGAAAAATAGAAATTTGCAAGGCCATGAAGTTAAATAACATGTTACTAGATATGACAGTCTCCATAGAACTTTGCTTACAAATCTTTTTTTCTCTTTTCAAATGTGAGAAAAGATCAAAACTACAGGCCAGCATACTTTTCAACACTCTTAAATGATGAGTTTATATTCAATTCCCCCATGATATTTTCAACATAATCTTGAAGTTCATTATTTTTTCTTTTTTATCCACAAAAGCTGAGTCTTCCCTGTACACCTCCCTCAGGTGTGCTATCCTTTTCTCTATTGATCTCTGCAAATTCTTTTAAACTAAGATAAAATTAACATTGTCAAATATTTTAATTGTATTTAAAGTGAAACAATTTTTACACACGCCACTTCCCACAGAAACACACCTTTAATGAACTTCTCTTGCACTGTTTTTAGCAGGAAATGTTCTATAACAATCAAATGAAATTTGGACTTTCATTGCAATTTGAAACTACATGGTGATGCCACTCATTACAAGACTGTCACATTATTTTCTAATCTAGTTTTCTTTTTATTAAATTTGTAGCTGACTTAAAGCAGAGCCTATCATAAATGCTCAGTATTAGCTGGATAAATTCCAAAGACACCAGTCCAACAATGATGGAATTTATATTACTGACATAATTTATTTGTCTTTATAAAATTACAAGTAAGCCTTGAGTGTTCTACAAGCAAAAAATAATCTTTACATATTAAAAAGAGTGATAAGGTGATGGTGAGCATTCTACTTATAAGATCCATTTGTCTGATACCTGAATTTGAAGGGCTAGAGAATTTGGAGTGATTCCTAAGTATTTGAAATTGACACAGTTTCTTTAGGATGTATAATTTTTAGAGTTTTTAAAAAGTCTATTTTATCAGATATTATTTACAACAATAGTTATAATCTGATTAACATATATATAATGTGTAAAAATCCTTGTTTCACACAGTATAATTTTGATGTCTTAATTCTTTATTCACATATATTTATATAGCTCACATACACAGTTTTAAGAACATACTTTACATTCTACACTTTCTCCTTCCCTCTTCACCATCCTCTGGCCTCCTTCCTTGTCTATGTTTCTTTTCATTTTTGCCTTGACTTTCAATTTACTTTATAGCGAGAGGTTATATTCTCCTCATTCAATCAAAGGAAACATAAGAGTTCAAATGACTTTAATCAAGCCAGACTTCACAAAGTCTGTAAAAATAGTCTTAAAGGTAACATTTTTTTTCCTACAAATAAGAAGTGGAGGAAACACTGCTAAACTACTTAAAAAGTAAAAGCCCCTTTTGATTTTTGCCACATAAAGTGTTTGTGTGGAGTAAATGGGTACACCTGAAATGTGCCTCCTTGTCAGCCACAACCATTCAAATGTTGATGCAGACTCAAGCCGTATTTATTAAATACAGCAGATTGCCCTTTTCCTGTCAGTGCTCGGAAACAGGCTTTCTAAAGCAGCTGTGAATAGCAGAACCTATCTCTGTGGAAGGTTTTTGGCACCGTTGCTGTATCTGTTAGTATTCTTAGATGTGGAATCTGTTTTCAGTGATAAAGAGGGTTTTTGTAAAGGTCTGAGAAACACTCCACCACAGAGAGATTGTAAACAGAAGCTGTTACTGCTTTGCAAACAGGAAGCCCTGTAATAAGCTCAAGTAATAACCAAAAAGAAACATTCAAAATTTCTCCCAACTGAACCTGTATCTTTCAGATTGCAGAAATTACCAAGAGGTGTGGAACAGAGAAAATTGTCCGGAGTTAAATGACTTCTTCTGGCTCAACCTCACTCCTAAACCCTTTAGGGGATATGAAAGCTTCCTGGTGGGCATTTAGGACTCAACCAGGGATTAAAGGATGTGCACAAGATTAGCAAGGTTAAATGTTCATACCGGTGCAGAACGTAAAGTTCCCCAAAGAGAAAACGCACAGAAAAATGAGAACAGAATCAGATTTTCCACAAGCCACCGTTTTGTTTATGACTAGATGAAATTAACTAGAGTAGAATGAAGTGCAATGGAACATCAAGATGTTGCTCTAAAATTAATATGCACATGTCTGCGTGTGAGTGTGTATGTGTCTGAATGTGCAAGGGCTCAATTGCATTATTTTAACTAGGTTAAGGGCCATTTAGCATTTCAGTTTTGATAGAAACAGGGGAAGGGTGACGCTGCTCAATACAGAGGGGAAAAAAAAAAGAAAAAAGTTTCTCCACAATTGCTTTTCCAGAAAAAGGTGATTGCGACATGAGAAGAATTAGTAAGAGCATGAGCTAAATTTATGTGGCTAAATGAAATGAACAGGAAGTAATTTCTGGCTTGTAGAGGAAAGCACAATAACAAGCAATTCTATAGCTTGCCAGATAAACAAGATGAAAATTTATCCTCCTGTATCAACACCCAGATGCTCACTATCTAGCCCATATTAGAAAAGGAAATATTTCTTGTTCATGAACAGCATTCAGATACAATCTAAACAAAACTATACTCAAAAATGTGCAAATAATTTTTAGATTTCTTAGCCAATTGCTATGGGCAGAAATATTGTTACATATAATTATTATCTATTTATTATTCTTGATTTCTGGCTCTGACTAGTATGATTAGTATGTAGCCACTAATCTCAGATTATTTCTTTTTTAAGACTTATTTATTTTTTATTGCAAAGTCAGATATACAGAGAAAAGGAGACAAAGAGGAAGATCTTTGGTCCATTGCTTCACTCAGCAAATAACAGCTGGTACTGCATCGACCCAAAGCCAGGAGACAGGAACTCCTTCCAGGTCTCCCACATGGAGGCAGAGTCCCAAGGCTTTGGGCCATCCTCGAATGCTTTCCCAGGCCACAGGCAGGGAGCTGGATGGGAAGTGGAGCTGCTATGATTAAAACTGGTGCCCATATGGGATTCTGGTGTGTTCAAGGCAAGGACTTTTAGCTGCTAGGGTACTGCACTGGGCCCCATATTATTTCTAATGTATGAGTAATTTCACCAAGTGAGTTCCTAAGAGTAAGATATCATATTCCTAATCTTAGATATATTTACCAAATCTAATATGATAAAGAGAGTGAAATAAAGATATAGAAACTTAACCCTGATTTTTCATAATTTTACTTCACTAATGTGCAATAGAATCCTCTTTAGAGACTAAGTTTGATTTACTAAAGGAAAAGAGAATGTTATTTGATACATAATGTAGTTTGGGTTGTACTACAAATTACAAATAGAGTTTGTCATCTCTAGTTCATTTTAAATTGCTTTCACAATAATTATCCTACTTTATTTTCTAAATGTTTTCCTGTAAGTTTGTAATTTGAAAGTCAAGACTCTTAATGATAACTGACTTAGAATAACTTAATTGGTAACACAGATTATAAATCATGTATGAGTTTGATTGTATGTCAAAAACAAATACACATGTCCAACTGTTTTCATACTAAAAATCTTGCTCTTATTCATTTCTAAAGATTTGTCATATTAACATATAATTACATCAAATTAGTATATGGTATTATTCATTCTGAATTTACTTAATTATTAAATATAGAACCTTACAACAAATTGTTACAGTTAACTTTGACAGGCATAACCTTTTTGAGAATGTTAATCCACAGATATAGTTAGAGAATAAAAGCAAGTTCTGTGTTCTGCATCACAGTAGAATGGTCCTATTCATTTACTTTTCAAACTTTTGTTGAGAAACTGAGGGCCAGGGCTGGATTCTTTTACTTAAAAAGCCATCACACTTATGAATGGAAGCTGTAAACACAACCATCCATTTGAAGGCATCTTCTTTAAACCTCGTCTCCTTTCGGCATATCATGGCTCACTTTATCCAACTCTTGGTACCAATGTTTAGACAAGAGTGTTGGATGTTAAGAGTCAGACAGGGCATGGATTTTCATGGACTATTACTACTGCACAATCCCAGCTACCCTTTGTGTCAATTTGTTTTTGTCAGCTTGGGCTAATGAAGCATCTGTTCATGGCATCAAGAGAATGTATGCCACAGAATTTGTCTAGCCAGATCCCACTGAGGAAGAAACATTCACCAGCGGCATCAGTGCTGGCAGCCAGGACAGACAACATCATTACTGAGGTATTGGAGAGAGTGCACTGCATTCTGGAATCGTCCCTCTTTAATGAGAATAATGCCAATGTGCCATATGTACTCTGACATTGTGTATGCTCATATTGCTAGGGATGGTCTGCTGGCCAGCACCTCCTGAGTGACTCATATGCTCTCCTCCTAGGCATCCAGTCCTTCATCCATGAGGTTCTTGGCCGAAGCAGCAATGGCCGTCTAATCCTCAATGGCTGGATGCTGAGATATTTTACAAGAATATGTTGATCTGGAATGTAATTTTCCTGGGAGGAGCATAAAACCGCTTTGACTACACCAGGCAAGGTGAGCTAGTCTGATCTTCATGTCGTTCAGTGCCTGCTCCACATACCAGCTGATCCTCAGATTATCTGGAGGCCAGTGGGGAGTTCTGCCTCTTCCTTAGATAAGTTCTAGTAATGGCAGTCACCAATTAATTGTCTTCATTTATGGCAGGTAACATTCTCTATTTTTTTATGCCACAAATTTCTTTGCTTTTTTCAATGTTATGCCTGTAGGGACCATCATTAAATCATCTCTCTTGGCCATGATATGTACCAAAGAGCCGCCACACTCTAAGAAAAGCAGTGTATCTCAATGAAATAATGCCCATTATAGAGCTCCTTTCCAGCTAGTGCCCAGGCTGGGCCACCACAGAAGATAGGATTAGGCCTCAAAAACATCCCATGCTTGATATTTTTAGTCTGAGAAATAAACCAGCAGTGCATCTTCATAACATTTTTGGCTCATGAATAATATTGAACCACAGCAGCATATGCTACAAAAGCCACAGAAGGGTTTAACTGTTGGATTTGCTTTGCAATCTTTTTACCCTTTGGGAAGTCTGAAATATGTAACCTATAGATACTATTACACATGGCTCTCGGGTCTCAGTTTCTGGAACTGTGATGATACCACATTGTAACTCCACTTTTCTCTCCCATCTCTGTCCAGTAACCAACTCCTCCCTCACCCTGCCTTGAGCACTGCAATGGATTTAGATTGTACCTTCCTAGTCCATCAACCAATGAAAAACTGGGGGGAAGACAGTTCATCATGGTAAGAATATAAAGAATTGAACATCTGAGGGAGGTGCCTGCTACACCTGCTGATCATGGTTCTTGAGGCCAGGTAATAACAAATGCTTCACTTTCTTTCCCACATCAGAGCTGAAGATGACAGAGGACATGTTGAATTTCTGATAATAATTTTTCACTTTCTGAACTTTTTAATCCAAAATTGGAATGTACATTTGTGCAGGATGGAGCCAATATCACCTGAAAACATTATTATTTTAGTATAACTGCAGCAGTGTCTATGGGTAAGCCAGTGGGGTTTTCAGAGTGAGTGTCCTTCTAGGTCAGGGTGTAAATTAGTTCCACTTGGATTCTCAAAGAAGCTAACATACTTTATAAGCATTAGAAAGTCACTGTATGATGGCCAAATGTATTGGGAAGAGGACTTCCTCATTTCCACATCATCATATAAAGCATGTGTGGTTGAGGCCATTTTCATCATTGAAGATATATTGTATTCAGTCTAGTATCAAGCACAAGTGGGTGTGCCCCTATGAACCAGATTAGTCTGGCATGGTAGAACTGGAATGACTCTAGATAAAAGCTAATATTGTAGCTTTGGAAAAGCTACAGTAAAGAAATGGGATTTCTCTCACAACAAAGGACAAATGTTTGAAAAGATAGATATCCTCCATCTGATTGGAATGATATTTGATGTTTACATGTATCAAAAGTTCACATGGTACTGCAGTACTATTGCTACATATTAGCAAGAAAATCTTAATAAAGAAATACGAAGGGCCCAGCACAGTGACCTAGCAACTAAAGTCCTTGCCTTGGATGAGACAGGGCCCCATATAGGTGCCGGTTATAATCCTGGAGGCCCTGCTTCCAATCCAGCTCCCTGCTTGCGGGCTGGGAAAGCAGTCTAAGACAGCCCAAAGCCTTGGGACCCTGCACCTGCGTGGGAGACCCGGAAGAAGCTCTTCACTCCTGGCTTCAGATCGGTTCTTCTCTGGCTGTTTTGGTTACTTGGGGAGTGAATCGTCAGACGGAAGAGTTTCCTCTCTTTCTCTCCTCTTCTTTGTATATCTGACTTTGCAATAAAAGTAAATAAACATTAAAAAAAACCTATGGAAATGATAAAAGTACAAAATGAATGACTTAAGAAAATAGACATAGGAGATGAATAATTACTGTAATTGTAGCTTACTCCATCTCCTCTCTGCCTCAGAAAGACTGTCAAAGTAATTTGTTAGCATGAAAGTGATATTGTCTGAAGGATGTATTATTCTCACTTGATATTCTTATATTCATCAACCACTTTTTGCAAAATAGTCTTTTTTTTTTGGACTCAAATGCATTATAAACCTTCAGCCATTCTTAAAGTAATAAAAAATTTTCTGAAGATATTCTTCAAAGTGAATTTTACAGTTGCCAGCTATTTTGTATTGCATTTAATTTCTTTCTAAAACAAATACAAATTTTATGGTATGATCCATTGGCATTTAAGAAACTTGTGGGAATGTACCTAGGCATTGCTGTGACAAAAACAAAAGCTGACATTTTCTCCTGGATTTTTTGGTGACAAATAGTATTTGAAAGTTCTTCAAATAATTCACAGCATCAGAGTCATATAACACACACACTTTTGGAAATACAAAGTATGTAGAATGGCTGGGGTTTGTGATGAATTAATGCCCATTTTCCACACCTAATTTTCTGAAATGGTGTCATATAGTATAAATGAGGTATCAGGCACAGCAGTAAATGAATTATGATTTAGGAAGTTGTGGTCAGGATGTCATCACATACAGGTTACAATCAATTCTTTAAAAAAGCATAGAATTTCAAAACTACATTGTTTTTCATTGTAATAAAAGTTGAGTCTGAGAGATAACAGGTTTATGTAATAATAGCAATTTTTCAAATAACCACCTATTTTTCTTCTTTAGAATAAGTTTATGGGTGTTAGAAAAACTTACTGTAGAGTGTAAAAAGAAATCCAAAGTCTATTTTTTTTTCTTTTGAAAAGCTGCTTTATCAAAGCAAATAATTTTCTTCACAAACTCAGAGTATCCTCAAAAAGTCTGCTAACAAAGAGAAAACAGATGGGCCAACAGCTTCAAAGTTAGTCATGCTTAAAAAGATCTAAAATTGATTTTTAAATAGAAAAAATCAGCAAAGCATAAAATATAATGAGAGTCAGATGAAAATTATAAATTGCTAAGATCTAAAAAGAATTGTCAATTGTTTTCATTTTGTGAATGTCAATTATTGTCACTACCTTTAAAGGTAACTTACTGCTCATTTAAAATATGAATATTTTTATTTAGCAGTAAAGGATCCAGTGTGCAACTGAAACTTTAATATATTTTAATTTCTTGATTTTATACACAAACTATTTGCTACAATGGATAGGTGACTTATATTAGCTTATAAAAATTAATGGATGAGTCAGTAACCAATTAAGGATGGTCCCCAGCATTGTCTAACACTTTTATGAAGAATATATCAACCTTCATTTAAATGCAATGATACAAGGTATGAACTTAATATAAGAAAAGTAAAGCAAAAGCCTTTGTAATGAAATAGTGATACAACCTAGATATTTTTCTATATTTAAACAAAACTCATAAACTTGGATATGCAGATGTAATGCTATGTATGTTATATATAAAATAAGTCTGGAGAATAAAAAGGATGTAAATAGAGAAAGAAATCTTGGAATAGTACATAAGAGGTATTTTATGATGTGTTGTAAGATATATAATTCAAAGGCTAAGCATGTGATGGCAAAGTCTATATAACTGTTGTGCTGTAACAGGTTATCCTTCAAAGGGAAGACACTGAAACAGAATGTTAGTTTTGCATTGCCTTGATTGAAGTTATCTAGGAGCAGAAGGAATAGTTCTTCCTTGAATGTAGAGATGATGCCCCTTGTCTTTCAATAGCTGCTCCGTTCGAAGCTGCAGAGATCAGGCTTGTGAAACTGAAGTGGACTCACTTTCCAAAATCCTAAGAACTTAGGTGGTGGTTTTCACTAATACCTAATCAGACTGGTTGATTACTGGTAGATTACAAATGAATTCTCAGGAATAGCAACTCAATAGATAGTGGGCTTTGTTATCTAAGTAATTTCCTATAAATGACACTGGAACAAAGAGTGTCTTGCAGATCAAAATATAAAATGCATCCTGATGTAAAACACATTGCATGTACATTAATAGCTGTGTTAATAGTTCTTGCTCTTTATTTATCTTTATTCTTTTCTTCATCCATACATCCATGCAGTCTTAGTTAAAACCACTAGTTGATAGAAATCCTTATGGGAACTCAGATAACAAACATACAATACTATCTATGAGATTATGATCTTGATTAGGGAACTGAAGTTTTAGAAATAAAAAATTAAAATAAGTAAAAAGACTCAGTAGGTCACTAGAAGTAGTGACCTGTTTGGAATTGAAGCAAGAGGACACTATGTAGCAAGTTGTATATGGTAGGTATGTTATGGCTGATAATTGAAGGCACTTGAAATTTTAAATTAAGTTAAGGTCTTTTGAAAGTCCATATAAGATAAATGACATAACAAAGCATTTTTTTAATGTAACTTAACTATGTAATTGAAACATAATCAATTGGAGATAAAAATGACCACAATGAAATATCCTATAATACATACATTTATTAGGGATAAAAGAAGGTAGCTGTCATAAGCACCTGTTGTGTATCAAGTTGTACATTATCACCAATTCAGATGTTTCACGTGATATTCCAGAAATGAACTTTAAAATTCCAGAAAAAAATTCAAAAAATTTGCTAGCATTTGGAAGAAACACGTTAGTGTGTATACACAGAGTTGAAGCAGCGAAAAAACAAGGAAAAAATGTATGTGCTTCAAATCTACTGTAATCCTATTCAACAGAAAATAGTCACACATGTCATTTTACAAATTATGTTATTTAAGAAAATGATACTATTTCTGCAATGACTGTATATAAACCAAACTTGTATATGTAGTTCCCAATTATCTGAACAAATATTTTGAAGTAAATATTGTATCTAAGATACCCAGGCTTAATTTTATCTATAAGAGTTCATTCGATAGCTAAGATGGAAAAATTATGCTAAGGTAAATATGGAAACACACACAAAAAAACATGAATAGCTAGAACCATTCTGAAGACTAGGAAGTTAACAGGGGGAATCACAGTCCCGGACCTCTGGACATGCTATAGGGTGGTAGTTATCAAAACAGCCCTGTACTGGCACAAAGATAGAGAGGAGGATCAATGGTACAGAATAGAAGCAACAGAAGTGAACCCACAGAGATAAAGCCAAATAATCTTTGACAAAAAAACAGATGAGAATCCAGGCAAATGGGAAGGTCTCTTCCATAAATGCTGTTGGAACAATTGGTTAATAGTAGTCTGCAGAAACAAGAAGATAGACCCAAATTTTTCACCATACACTAAGATCAACTCTAAATGGATAAAAGACCTAAACCTACATCCAGAAACCTTCAAGCTTTTGGAAGAAAATGTTGGAAACACTCTGCAAGATTTAGGGGTAGGCTCACTTCCTAAAAAAAATACCAAAAGCATTAGCAATCAAGTCCAAAATAAACAAATGCCAACCCGTGCCAACTTGTGCCAGTCTGTGCGAACTGTATGACCAGTGACCATCGGTGCCAACCTTTGCCAACCTATAGCTGTTAAACTTCAGTAGATAATTAATGAATGCAAAGATCTGACAGATATGGTTAATTTACTCAGCTGCATTATAAATATACCTGCTTAAGAGTAGTGCCACGTATTTTTTCATATGTCCCAGTGTAACAGACAATTTCTTAAACAAATTTGGTACTTAATATAAAAAATGTGTTCATTCACATGATCTACATAATCTACAGCACAGCACTAGGGCATTTTTATTGCATCATATTGGTCAGGGCCTTAAAATACATATATATACCACCTTATTGAGAGTGATTTTCCGATATCCAACCAAATGAGTCTGAGAGACAATCTAACATATCTAGAGTCCAAAGAGTTTAAAGGTCTTTTCTATTAACATTCATAATTTTCTCTAAAAGAAAAAAACCTAGCTGCCTATGTAAATGGATAACAGAGAGAATTATGTATCCAATGCTTCAAATGAAATTTGAAGATTGAAATAAAATCATGGTAGTTCTACTTTTGGCATTCAAAAATTGTTGAATTTGTATTTGTGGAATACAGAATGAATCAGAAGATTACCAGTTTTCTCAACACACATTATTTTGCCTAATTTCATTTTACTACATATTAGCTCAGACAGTTCTAAAAGATGGCAGTGCTAACAAAATATGCTGCAAATTGTGTCAGTAAACAAATGAAATTCCATTGCATTCAAGTATTTAAATTGCCACAAAATGCTTATGAATCTCTCCTAATTTGTAATGCATTTTTCACCCCTTCCTGTGTCTCCACAGAGATAACTGTGTTCTATCACAATGCTGAATATTTAGACCATATATATTTCCTATAAAGATTCAAATATTCTTCCTCTCTGTCTCTCCTCTCTGTATATCCACCTTTCCATTAAAAATAAAATAAATCGGGCCCAGCGCGGTGGCGCAAGTGGTTAAGGTCCTCACCTTGCACGCCCGGAATCCCATATGGGCGCTGGTTCTAATCCCGGCAGCCCTGCAACCCTTCCAGCTCCCTGCCTGTGGCCCGGGAAAGCAGTCGAGGACGGCCCAAAGCTTTGGGAACCTGCACCCGCGTGGGAGACCCAGAAGAGGCTCCTGGCTTCGGATCGGCATAGCATCAGCCGTTGAGCTCACTTGGGGAGTGAATCATTGGAAGGAAGATCTTCCTCTCTGTCTCTCCTCTCTGTATATCCGCCTTTCCAATAAAAACATAATAAAAATAAATCTTTAAAATAAAATAAATCTTTTAAAAAAAGATTCAAATATAATTTTTGTACTGCTTAATGTAACCCACAGAAGAAGGTGAGACATTGGACAAAGGTAAAATACCATTTCTCTATTTCAACAAGATACTTAAATGACTAAGACTTATCTCAGTAATCAAGATATTTTCTCTTTTCCAAGACAAGGGAATCTATGCAGAATTTATTTGTGTCTTCACACAGCATAGACTAAAAAATGGCTCAGTGTGCATGTTGCAAATCATAGTAACAGAAACCTCATGATTAAACAGTGAGATCTCCCTAATCCTAACCTTGTAATTGCTGATAATAACAGAAAAAAAAAAAACGGATGGGTGACTCCACTCTTTGTGTCACTCATGTTGTATTTCAAGGCAGACCTGATTTTAGAGCAGATCACATCAATGGATAGCACTATCTACCCAACGATAGAACAAACACTGTCTTCACAGAAACAGCTCCAGTATAATTCATACAGAACCAAAAGAACGTAAATGTGCCATCAAGAAACTGGATAAGAATTTCTAGACAGCACATAATCAGTTCAAGCATTTTCCGCACAATCTACTAGAGAGCAATGTCAGTAATTAGGCTATAAGCCACACCAATTGCTGTAGTAGTAAATCCCAAATGTGGGTAGCTAGAGTTTATTTAACTGCACAAGACTTGACATTATGTTTTATTTCATTCAGGCAAAACCTAATCTTGATTGTGTATGAATGTTACATGATGAGAACCCCTTTAGGAATTGATTCAGAGAAGGCTAAGACTTGCAGAAATGTAACCATTCAGTCAAGATTTGAATGCCAAGAACTGTACCTCAGATACATAGTGATCTTGTTTCTCTCCCCAGAGAGTCCTGCGCAAGCATGTTCTTGCTAACTTGTACCAATTTCCAAAACTAATAAGATCACCAAATATTGCCATGTCATATTCAAATGCTTAAACAGTTACTATAATTAAACAACCCAAGCAGAGAGGAATCAAAATACTTTAAGGTTTCCTTTCAAAGTAGATGCTACTTAAGCAAAATTTCACTTTATTACTTCACATGCAAGCACATCACTTTGTATTTAAATGTTTCCAAGAATCATACATGGAAAGGAATCATGTATGTGTATGCTGCAAGTCAACTAAAAAAATATTTGATGGGTGTCATTTAGGGCAATTTTATCTTTTAGGAGACAAATATGTGTGCTCTTGAACAGGGGCAAGAGTATTAGAATATAGGGGTGTAAGTTAAGATGCTGAACAAGGCAGGCTCTCACAAGATACAATGGGCTCCTCGAAGATTGTCAATTGTGTTAACATTGAGAAACCATGATATAATCAAAACTATGATTTTCAATAATATATTCTTGAGGTGACATAAGAATAACACTTTCCTGCCTCTGATAGCTTCTATAACAACAGATCTAATTTACCAATTCAGGTTAAATCAACTCTTTGGTGTGCTCCATTGGTAACCATGTCAACTGCTTATCCCACAGTCCCTTGGCTTGATGCCTATTAGTCTCCAGCATGGACAATGACCCCACATAGGATGTCATTTAGCTGCAGTAAGCAATTGATCTTCATTCAGCTCTGTTAAGAAGCTCTCTATCTTATTGATTTTGAGATGCACCTGAAGCATCTCTACATTTTTTTTTTTTACCAACAACCCGAATCTGCTTCTTATTGATCTGATAATGCCGGCTTCCTGGTAAAATCTGTTACACCAAACACACAAAGCAAGAAAAAAATCCAAAGGAGAGAGAGAGAGAGAGAATGAGACTCAGCTATGGGACACAGTCAGCAATTGATGATTGCTTATGAAAAGGACTGCAAAAGAATCAACTAGAAGGACTTGTCACTCTATTCTTTCTTTTATTCTCTGCTTATCAATAGTTGTACATTCACTTACATTTAATTATGTGGCTAGGTATCTTTTGGTAACAGCCTTTTACACAACTGCCCAGGGTTCCTACTAGAGAAGTTCTGATTTCTGAAATATTTTCCTCTGGCTAATGAATGATTTTATTTGGGGAAGCAAACTAGATTAGCATCTGAGCTTTAAGAATGGTAGTTCTTTGCCTGCTTCTTATTTAAAGGCCATATCAATATTAGGTGAATATTTTAAAGTTTATGAACTACATTTTACTCATCAGTATTATGAAGATATAATGATTATCACAACGGAGTGATTATGTGACTTATGAAAGGATGAGAAGAAATAGAAATGCATTCTGCATAATAAGGATGTGTAACTCCATTTTCAGCGACGTTACTGATCATAGTGAGAAAAACGCAGATCCCTGTAAATTGCAGATAATCACAGTTACCAAGTTCCTTGAATTGGATGATGCGAGAATTTTGGCTTTGCCAGTTTACATGAGCTTTTTGCTTTTTTTTTTTTTATTTGTTTGTTTTTAAGATTCATTTATTTTTATTGGACAGGTCAGATATACAGAAAGGAAGATCTTCTGACCACTGATTCACTCCCCAACTGGCCACTATGGTCAGAGCTGAGCTGATCTGAAGCTAGGAGCCAGGAGCCTCTTCTGGGTCTCTCACACAGGTGCAGGGTCCCAAGGCTTTGGGTCATCCTCAACTGCTTTCCCAGGCCACAGATAGGGCGCTGGATGGGAAGCAAGGCTACCAGGATTAGAACTGGTGGCCATATCAGATGCCGGTGCGTTCAAGGCAAGGACTTTAGCTGCTAGGCTATTGTGCTGGGTCTTTACATGAATTTTGAAGATTAAAGCTATGCGCTTTTCCATCAGGAACAAGTAACTCATACAAACTCTCCACACTATTCCTGATTTTCTGAGGTAAGACTGGGTTAATTTCAAGTCATTGTTTCAACCTATGGCATCTCTCATCATACACAGACACCACAGAATCTTAAGCCGCATCCCCACGTACATACGAAAGGATACAATAAAACACCTTGGTCTTGGTCTTAGAGGCACTTCAATTGGCATTTCTTTTGTTTGTCTGTTTGCTTTGTTTTGTTTTTGTTTGAAAGGCAGAGTTACAGAGAAAAAGCCTGACAGAGAGCTCCCATGCTTTGTTTTACTACCCAATGGCCGCAACAGTGATTGCCCACTTAGGTGCAGGCCATCACCCACTGCTTTCCAGGCACATTGGCAGCGAGCTGGATGAGAAACTGAGCAGTCAGGGCTCAGACTGGCTTCCCTATGTGGTGACTGTGCCATAGGCAGAGGCTTGACTCACTATGCCACAGTGCAGACACCTCATTTAGCCATGAAGATGCAATTAACTCATCTCCTATCACAGTGTCTTGGCTCAATAACCATGGATTGCTCCTAACTTCAGGCTCCTATTAATTCATCTCAAGTAGTTTAGTTTCTGTCATCCATGTGGGAGACCTGGTTTGATCTGAAAGCTTCTGCCTTGCTCAGCCAGGGTTTGGGAACTGATCCAGAGAAGGGAAGTACTCTCTATGTCTGTCCCTCTCTCCCTCTCCCTTTTCCTACCATCTTAATTAAAAGTAAATAAATGTGTTCATATATATATTAATTTCTTAATCTTAGAAAAGATCAAAGTAGCAGATGATTTTAGCACAATGATTAACACATGGTAAATATTGACAGTTGTTATTTAAACATATCAGCAAAATGAACAGAAATTTAATGTCCACAACATAAACCAAATATCATATATTATATAAAAATAGAATTTTCATAATTATTACTTAATATAAATATAAAAACATACACTATTATAAATTCATGTAATTGTTTTGCCCCTTCTTCTGCAGTAGATTGAAGTAAATCACTATTACTTTTTGTCTCATGGTTATCTTCCTGTAATATGCACTTTTCCCCATTAGCCTGGTAGGACAATTTCAGTGAAGTTATTTATGTTTCATCATTGAGTCAATGTGAAGTCTAGAATTCATTAAACTGCTTTGCTGCTACAGGGTTATTCTTTCATTAAAATAGTTTTCAGATACACATTTATTTGTGTTGCCATATATTATGATCTAAAATTCAAAGTTATTTTGTGTTGCAAAGTACCAAAGAAAAGTAAAAACAGCTTTTGAAATTCAGCTTTTTGTAACCTTGACTTTCACTTATGGTTAAGGTTATACATGCTGCATTTTTTTTTTCCTTTGTGTTAGTGGCCATTACTGAACAGTATTTCAGAGTTGGTGTGTCTGTTTGTCATTTAAGAATGCTATTTAGGATTTAGGGTAGGAAAGTGGAGTTTTTCTCACTGTTCATGATGTAATAACTAATCTTATACCACAACACAGGTTACCAACGCTTTCTTCCCAGAAACCACGATGTATATTATAACAAATCCTGTGATAAAATTTTTTTCATGGAAATATTCTCACTTGCACTAATGTATTGGTTACATTCGGATTTTTGATTATGTTTTCACCCTACAGGTGCCTTTTCCTATCATGCTTTATCGGAAGCAAAGCAGACTTTGTAATATGCACTTCAAATCACCAGTGGAGAGCCTGGCATCCCCGCTGTGCTTCAGAGGAAATATTTGTATATCATCATTTTTATGTACAATTCTAGTGTTTAGGAAATTTTGCATTTTTGTGATAAGTGAAAAAATTTTGTGCACTTATATAACAAAATTTATTATAATTTTGTAAGGTTTGACTATTGTTTATACCACTTCTGTATGCTTTTGAGGAACAATGGCTTCTCCACTTACTACTTCTTGAATTCTTTATTTAGAGTAGGGTTAAGCTTGTGATTATAAAATAAACTGAAATTAAGTCATTGTAAAAATTCAAAGAGATGGAAAAGGAATGAGGAGAGAGAGTGGCAGTAATGGTAGGAGAGAGGGTGGGAAGTATTGCTGTGTTTTTAAATATGTTTATATGAAATGCATGAAATTTATCACACTTTATATAAATAAAATACTTCATAAAGTAAATGATACACAGTTTTGCAATAACACCACTTTATCTGTCTGCCTATCATCTGGAGTTATTGTTATGTTTTTTCCTTATGTATTTATCATGTAAATAGATTGTAAATATTCATTTCATCATCTTTTAGCTTTTCTCTTTATTCACTTGCTCACCCGTGTGTGTGTGTGTGTGTGAACGCACGCACATGTACAGAATCTTCTTACGTTGGTTTAATTTCACTTCCTTGCTTTTGTTTTTGTTATCAAAATGGCTGGTTTTCCAGCGATTGGAGAAATGCAAATCATAACCATAATGTGACAGCATCTTACTCCAGTTGGAATGACTGCTATAAAACACTATAAAAATATATATACGCATATATACATAAATATCTATTTATATTCATATATATTATATATGAATATATATGAATATATAAGGAAAAAAGAATACCTATCTGTGCTTGATGGGAATGAAAATTAATATAGCTATGGAGTTGTAAACATATATATGTAATATATATAATACATAAATGTATATATATGGTTTATATATATAAATACACATATGTAATATATATTTATATCTGGATTTATATGTAAATAGATTTATATATTCATATATATGAATATATGAGTAAAAATACCTATCTACTCATGGTGGGAATGAAAATTAATACAACCATGGAGTTGTGAACGTTTGAACTACAATATTATTCCTTAAAAAAGTAAACAAGTGGGGCCTGGAGCGAAAGTGTATGGTTAAAGTCTCTCGTTGCATGCATCCAAGATCCCATATGATCTCCAGTTCTAATCCCAGAGGCCCCATACCCATCCAGCTCCCTGCTTGTGGCCTGGGACAGCAGTCTTGGGACCCTGCACCCACGTGGGAGACCCAGAAGAGCTCCTGGCCCCTGGCTTCAGATTGGCTCAGCTCCAGCCGTTGCGCTCACTTGGGGCATGAATCATCAGAGGAAAGATGTTCTTCTCTGTCTTTCCTCCTCTCTGTATATCTGCCTTTCCAATAAAATCAATAAATCTTAAACAAACAAGCATATGTACCAAAAGGCTCAGCTATCTCCCTTCTCCGTGCATCTGAAGAAAATGTAATCAGCATGTCCAAGAGACATCTGCACTTCCAAGTTCCGTGCGGCACTGTTCACGATGCAACATATGAATCAGGCAGCTGGCCATTCATACCTGAGTGCACAAACACACCGTCAAAGTGCCAACAATGAAAGCCATCGTGACATTTGATGGAACTTGAAGTCATTAAATTGAATAAAATAAGGCAAATATAGAAAACAAAATACTCCGTGTATTCTTAAATAGATGGAAGCTCTAAAATGTTTATCTGAATTTATAGCAGTGATTATTGGAGCTTGGAAAAGATAAAGGAAGTAACGAGAAAGGCAGGAAGAATAACAAACCAAAGAGCAGTTAGATAAAAGCAGTTTTTAGCGTTTCTCAACCCAATGAGATGGCTATATTTTAAAATAATATATTATAAACAGAAGAAATGAATGAGAGGATCTATTAGGTTTTAACCATAAAAAATGAAATTCTGCTATGTTTTGATAAATTTATATTGTGTACATATGCTGAAATATTGCCTCACAGCCCATAATTGAAAAATTATTAAATGCTAGTGAAAATTCAAAGTGTATCATTGTAAAACTTTAAAAAATAAGGAAGGAAAGAGAAGGGAGAGTGGCAATGAGGGCACATAGGGTGGGGAATATCATCATGAGCTTAAAACTGTATAAATAAAAAAATATATATATATATATATACATTCTTTTTGGATAAATATGTATAAAATAATTTTCAAAGTAAGAATAATTCTGAAAATATAACTTCATATCAATAATTATAAATAGTTTCAGGTTTTTAATCCTGCCTACAGGGTACAGGTTCACCCAGCACCATCTTCTGGATGCTGGCTGAAGCCATGAAATCTGGGGTCTGAGAAAATGACTGTGTTATTCTTGGCAAAGCAGGCAGCATAAGCCTTGTCCCTTCCAAGCCCCAGGGGAGTCACACAACCAATCCGTGTGAACACTACATTCACAGTAGATTTTCACCCTATTTGAGAAGCCCAACCTCTTACAGGAGCCTTGTACCCACTGTTGTTGACTTGAAATTTTTATTGTGGATTTTTCAACTTCTAAAGTACATTTCCAAAATCTTTCTATGTGTGTATGTGTGTGTGTCTGTGTGTAATTTTTATGAAAGAAACATTCACAATTTTCAACAGAGAGCTTTGCCTTTTACACAAGTGTGTATTTACCAAAAGGGCAAAATTTATGCACATTGTAAGAAATAAAAATAGCAGTTATTGCCTAATGCCTTTGCACTTTTATTTTAATGACACAGTTTTTGAAATTGATGTATTTCTGAAACAAAATCAAGCAGAATATGTTGGTAAAATTGCTCAGGGACCCAGCATTCTATGAAATGCAATATTCAGATATTCTCAAGTATCACTTATATCTGAACACACTGATGATATTTCTGCAGGATCCTTAGGAAATCTTTAAAAATGGTTGATGTGATATCTTTTTGATATTTAATTTAATTTGATAACCTCATTGCTCTAATACTATTCAGTGAAAATAATTTTATTCCTTTGGGTAATAAAATATAAAATGCTAGATGAATTGTGTCTTCTGGGACATTTTTATTCCTACTCTGTTGGAGAAAAGCTATTGAATCTGGGAAATATCTTCAAAAAGTAATTTTTGTGTGATTTAGATTTCTTGGCAGTTATCCTAGTATCTCTGGAAACATGGATTTCTCTCTCTTTTTCTTAGGTGCACTATCAAATATCATTTATCTTTGTTTATATTCACCCCCCCCAAAAGATCCAGCTGGAAGCTTATCATAAACGCAGAAACTACATTCTTGCCATTGACATACCCATAAACTTACTAAACTCTGAGCTAAGCAGATAATCTCACACTATAATCACATTTTTAGAAAGATATGAAGGCTTGGAGTAAATATCAGGTGTCTATATATCATTTTGACATGCATTTCTACTAAAGTGTGTTAAATAAGCTATCCATAAAGTTATCTGGAAGATTTAATTCCAACCAGAAATTTTTTTGTTCTTCCTGAAGCTTTTTCTATTTGTTTTATTGTATCTAATACAATGTCTTCAAAATTGGTGATAATTTATATATATATATATAATTGTGGTTTAGATTTCATGTTGAGCACTTTTTCCCTATATGCATACAGGTAATATGTATACAGATGACTGTCCAGGGGGCTGACACTGTGACATATCAGGTTAAATATTTTGCGTGCAATACTGGCATCCCACAGTGTGTTCCTAGTAGTCCTGGCTTCTCTATTTTCAATCCCGCTTCCTGCTAATGTACCACAAAGATAACAGAAAATGGACCGAGGACCTGGGTCACCACTTCCTATTTGAAGCATCTGGATGGAGTTCCTGGATTCTTGCTGTGGCCTGGTCAAGTCCTGACTGCTCGAGTTATTTGGGACATTTATTAATTTTCATTCAGTAATTTTCTTGATGTTAAGTTAAACTGATTATATATTTTGGATATTAATTCCTTATTGTACATTTAATTTGAAAATTTTAGTTTGATGTGGTCTTAATTATTACTTGTTTTATGTATTTTTGATGTCACATAAAAAAATCTTTGGCATGCTCAATGTCAATGACATTTCTCCTGTTTTATGAGTTTTCTTGCTCAGAGCATACTATCAGGTCTTTAATACCCTTTGAGTTAATCTTTGCTTGTGTTACAATAAGTGTCCTATTTCATGCTTCGCCATACACCTATCCAGTTTCCCCAATACAACTGACTGTCTGTTCTCCACTTTATATACTTGAACAATACTGTTAAAGACCATTAGAACATATATGAGGGATATTTGAAGTATCGAAGGAAAATATGTGTATATATGCGTGTGTGTGCATGTGTAATGCATAGATTTCAAAAATTTGGATCCAAATACAAGCATCCCTCTCACCCATATTGCACTCTAAGTTAGAGGCCTTGACTCCTGGTTTTGCCTAGTCAAGTCCTAGCTGTTGCTCATATCTGGGGTGTTACTCCTGGATATAACATATTCTTTCTCTCTAGTGTTCTTTTATTCTCTCCATTCTTCCCTCTTCTTTGTCACTCTAACTTAAATAAGTAAACAATTTAAAACTAAAGATAAATATAACAGGAGGCATCAACATCTATTGTAATAAGAATAAGTATTACAAAGATATAGGGGCAGAGGATATTGTTTTCAAAATATTTAAAAACACCTGAAAACAGGGTCTGGTGTGATAGCGTAGTGGTTAAAGTCCTTACCTTGAATGCACTGGGATCCAATATGGGCGCTGGTTCTGATCCCAGTAGCCCTGCTTCCCATCCAGTTCCCTGCCTGTTGCCTGGGAATGCACTTGAGGACAGCCCAAAGCTTTGGGATCCTGCACCCATAGTGGGAGACCCAGAAGAAGCTCCTGGCTCCTGGCTTCGGATTGGCTCAGCTCCAGCCATTGCAGCCACTTGGGGAGTGAACCATCAGATCGAAGATCTTCCTCTCTAGATCTTCCTCTCTGCCCCTCCTTCTCTGTATATATCTACCTTTCCAATAAAAATAAATAAATCTTTAAAAAAAGAAATATCTGAAAATATTATAAATGTATCATATGAAATAATGACCATAACAAAACATTGCTCTGTTTGGAGCATTGATTGAGAGGTTTAGAATAAAACAAGAGAATGCAAAATGCACTTGAGGAGCATAAAGAATTCTTACAGGTGCAGTGTACATTGAATTAGAAAGATAGAGTTGATAAAGCAGTTATTCACAGAAGTAGAAACTAAGTCATAAGAACAACACCATCAGGGACTTTAATCAGGAAGTAATGCTGGTCCATTTAATGTTTCCAAGCTGTATAACAGCTCTTTGAGAAACCAATCAAGGACAGCATGCAGAGAAGGAGTGAAAGAAGAAATGAAGAAGGAAGGAAGGAAGGAAGGAAGGAAGGAAGGAAGGAAGGAAGGAAGGAAGGAAGGAGGGAGGGAGGGAGGGAGGGAAGGAAGGAAGAAAGGAAGAAAGGAAAGAAGGAAGGAAGGAAAGAAGGAAGGAAGGAAAGAAGGAAGGAAGGAAAGAAGGAAGGAGGGAGGGAGGGAAGGAAGGAAGGAAGGAAGGAAAGAAGAACACAGGGATAGAAACTGCTTTGGTTGACTGTTACATTTTCTTAATTTAAACTGCAAGAATTTTGTATAAAGTCTCAATTTCACAAAATACGACACTGCTTTCAGAAACAAAGAGTGAGATTAAAGTGACTTGGATAACACAATCAAAATATGCCACCACCATGTTGATATGGATGCAACTCCTACTGAAATGAATTTTTGACTATGCATATGTAGACTACAGTTGTTACTGAAATTGCCCTTGTTACTTGAGAAAAACATGTAAGAGTCTGACTCTTAAAATGTCTAATAAATGAATTCTGCTGTGTGCATGTTCCCATTTTCCTTATGTCAGATTCACATAGAAGAAGAGGGCATTATTTGTTTTTAATAAATATGTGAACTGACTGAATAAAATATCTGAAGTTTCTAATTTTTTGTCCTTGCCTATTAACCATCTCATATTCTCTGTGGGATTATATAAAATATTCATTGTTGTATTATCTCTATATTGTCAACTAGTTTATAATAAATTAATCATTAACTTCTGTCTCAGATGTATAAAAATCCATTGGATGGGTCACACTTGGCAGGGTCAGGACACTAACCAGCATGAGAGAGAACCAGATCCGGGGGTAGACTCACTGGGGGAAGTGTGTGCCCAAGCCTGTGGAATACAAGTCCTGCTGGTTAGCTCACGAGCTGGGGTGGTGATGGGCTGAGCTAGGAGTGACCATGGAACCGGCCTCACTTACGGGTAAAGGAACGGACAACAGTCTGGGCAGGTCAAGTCAGCAGCTTCTGAAAGTGCATCCTAAAATAGGATGTGGGGTAGGACGATCTGCAACTGGAAGGGAGCAAATCAAGCAGGTCCAAGCAAACCTCAACTCACAAGGAAGAACAGAATTCAGGGTGAAGCACAGGTCATGCCGAACTAGGCTCTTACACTGACTGGTCTGCTCAAACCAGGGATACTAGGCCACAGCATCAAAGGCAAAGGCTGAGACACGTGATGGACTAAGCCAACTGGGTCAGAGCAATCACTGGCACGTGTGTAATCTAAGGAATATGCTCCCGTTGGGGAGCTCTGAGAGTACACCCTTGCTGGGTTGGGGTTTCCATGGAAGAGTGCAGAGGCCAGAGTAGAGGCTGTGTTCTGGTATGGATATGACTGCAATCTCCCTTGGCACACGTGTGAACTGGGGCTGAGCACACCTAATTGGACTATACCCAGCACCATCTGGTGCTCTGGAGAGCTTGGGTAGAAGTAGGACCTAGGCTAGGTCTCTGCCCCTGCTGAGCCATGTGTAAGCTGTGCCTGGGTATTGATTGACAAGCCTTGGCTGGGCTGAAACATCCAACAGTGAGCACAATGGCCGGTGCTGTGCTGATCCGGATCCAGGAGCCAGGAGCTAGGAACTTCCTCCAGCTCTCTCACACGGTGCAGGGTCCCAAGGCTTTGGGCCATCCTCAACTGCTTTCCCCTGCCACAAGCAGGGAGCTGGAAGGGAAGTGGAGCTGCTGGGATTGGAATTGGTGCCTGTACGGGAATCCCGGAGCGTTCAAGGTAAGGACTTAAGCCCTAGGCCACTGCAGCAGGCTGGAAACATTGGTCTTACCCACGTTTCTGTAGCCCTACACCCTTTGTATCCTAATCAACTAAGTAAGATTATAGAAAATAAATAATTGAAATTTTAAAATAAATAAATAAATAAATAAATAAATTACCCAATCACATAAAATCCAGTTTTCCTTTTTTTCTAGAAAGGAAATAAAGAAAAAATAAAAGATGCAGCATATAAACTGATTACATTACACAGTATAACTAAAAACGTGTGCACCTACATATTTGAGCCAGTTCTTTCCTAAAGCAGAGATATAGATAAAAGGAAATAAGCTTGAAATAACCTTTATATGGAATAAAATTACTTCCTCATTAGTGTTTATTATTTAGCAGAGTATTTACCATGCCCTATACATGAACATAAGTAATTTCTTAAAATGGTGTGCAAATTATGTTAATTCACAGCAAACTTGAATGTTCAGATTTATATAAATAACAAAATGTTAGTCATTAACCGTTATGTATTTGGCTTAGAGGTTTAGAGATGAACATGCCACTTGGGATGACTTTCGCCCACACCAGCATGCTGGGTTTGAGCCCTGACTGCTTCTGCAGGACAGCAGGTGGTCTTTCACGTAGTTTTGTCGCTGTAATTCACATGGAAGACCCGGATTGAGTTTCCAGATTCCATGTGGGCCAGACAAAGCTGTTGTGTTTGCAGGTATGTGCTGAGTGAATGAGTCCATAGATATCTCTGCGTGTCTGTCTCGCAAACTTTTAAATCAACAAAATAAACAAAGCTAGGTTTTCATATTCACAAATAATGTTTGCAACTTCAAGCCATGAATTACACCTTTCTGTGTGGAGAGAGGCAGATTAGATATCGGACATGTGTGCATTCTTTCACCAGACTTAGTACATGAAAAAGTTCTCATCTCTGATTTCTCTGAAATCTCTAAATCAAACCTTTCTGCAAGAGCCTGTGTGCATGAAAAAGCATGCAAATAACAGAGAGCTCCAATGACTATATTTATGCTCCAGGCAAATATTTAATACCCTATCCAAGTAGGACAAAGAGAGTGATGGAGCACCCAGCATTAAATAGGTCTTACCTAGCCCAGTTCAGGCGCACTGTTTTGGAAAAGAGTGCCTCCAGTAGGGCCTACCCTGCCTCCAGGTGCTAAGAATTTAAATTTGGCACTCTTTTACAGGACAGCAGCTGCTCTCTTTGCAAGAGGTGGAGCATGGAAAGAAGATAAACTCTCCTGCTATATAGAGCACAAACAACAGCTTGAAGTATAATACTCTGAAAACAATGGTATTTAATACAGACTACAGGAAAAAGTTATATAAGATCTAATTTAAGATTTTTTAAGGGCAGAATTATAATAATCTTATTTTAGGGACATGAAAAAATATGATTTTGAAGAGCACTATTTGAGAAAAAATATTGTGGGAAAATAATGGTGTATTAACTTTCACTATCTTATAAATTTGTAATAGCCAGAGTTGAACTCAAGATTTTCAACATCAGTGTCAGAAGAAAAAAAATTTACAAAATTTGATTGAAGTTGCCCAAATCCCATTTTCTAGATGTTTCAAACATCACCAAAATTGTACTAATCTTAATGAGATTACAACACCATTTATGTACATGAGATCTAATTCAGAAAAATTCTGAATAAACCATGAAATTGTATTGAAGAGGCAAACTGAAATGAGATGTAAAACTTTAGACTCAAAAATAATTAAATATGATCCAAAATAATTTTATCAGTTATATGGCAAAATTATACCCCTGGTACACTCCATTAGAAGAACTTTCTCAAAGATTTACATGTTCATCAGAGCACTAACTCTAAGGATTTTAGTAGATATCTTGCAGCCACGAAGAAATTGAAAATATAAATACGAGCAGCATTAACAATATTTTTCATCCTGTAGCTTCAATTTTATACTTCTCTTCAAAAACGCATTTATTTGATAGTCGAAAGATGTAGTTTGGATCTGCTCCTTCAGTCTAGGTCTGGGCCAGGGCCAGGACAAGAGCTAGGGACTCAACTCAGGTCTTTGACACAGGTGGCAGGAACAAAACGGCTGGAGCTATCACTGCGACCTCGCACAACTGGCATTGTGAAAGGGTAAGTTTGGGTCAGGAGCCAGAGTCAGAAAGCATGTGACACAAGCATCTTTACCACTAGAGTAAATGTCTATTCTCCATTTCAGTTTAAAATCCATGTGTTCGTGTTCATTTTTATAGGCACAGAAATATCCATAGGTATCCACACACTACTCTAGATGATACAACTGAGAATTGTACTTAATGTAGTGGAGAGAGGAAACGATGATGATGATAGATGATTTAAATTTCAACAATTATTAGATTAAGATATTGGATTTAAACTAGAAAAATCATGAAACAAGAAATGCTTTGAAAAGCAGTTGATTGATTTATAGAGAGTGGATCTACTAGACAGAATGAAAAGGAATCAGCCGGTTGTTGCTAAAGACAGGACAGAGATGATTTGGAAATTTGGAATCCCTGATACATGTAAGCCTAAGTTCTGGGATTGGCTTTTGGTGTTATTTTCATCTTTTTGAATTCACTTTTTTTTTCATATATTAAAGAATTTTTTTACATAGGTACTTGAATAGTCATAAATAACCTGTTTCGTACTTACATATGTACATTTTGGAGGAATAGATGTTTTATTTCTAGAATAGTCACTTGTTACTGTCTCCACTAGGTTCTTGTGGAGCAATTGGAACATAATAAATAATCAAAGAAGTTGAGAATCTCACAAATAGAGTCAGTTCACTGGAAAAGCTGTGTGACTAAATGATTTACTACAAAGAGATCAGTTGGTATTTGGGGCTAAGATTTCTAAACTCAATAAATACTTAATGATGGCCATTTCGCACCAAGCACTCCAGTGAACATTACACAAGCAACCATATAGAATAAATGAAAGCCAAGTACAACTTGAAATCATGTAGATTTGGATCTAGCTAACCAGATATCAATAAAAAAATATTTTACCAATTGGGAAGAAGCATTTTTGTTTGTTTGTTAAAAAGATAAATGCTAAAGTGTGTTTATATATCAACAGAGAAGTACATTTATTCAATAATTATTAAGCATCAATGGTTTCAAATCAATTATGAGTATCAGTGCCAGATAATCAGAGTTGATTTTATTGATCAGAGCTGATTATTTATAAATCAGATTTATCAGGAGAGAAGGGGAGCAGGACACATAGAATTCTTTAGCTACAGATTTACTTTCCAATGGTCCCAACAGCCAGGGCTGAGCCTAGGCCAAAGCCAGGACTCAGGAGCCTCAGCTGGCACTCCAAATGGATGTCAGGGGCCTGAAAGAATGGTCGTACTTCCTTGCCTTCCCAGCTCATTAGGAAGGAATGGGACTGGAAAAGGAGGAAGTAGGACTCCAACCAGCATTCGGGATGTCAGTATTGCAGGGAGCAGCTTTATCTGCTCTGCCACCATGCTGGCCCCACTATTCAGGCTTTAGAATAATAAAATGCACATATTTGTGAGAAGACTATACACACACACACACATACACACACACATATTTTTAGCTACCTCCATAGAAAGAACTCACTGATTTTGCTCAGTGAACTGTGAAAGCACTGAAAATTGCATAGTAGCAATCTCTGGATTATGTAATTGATCTTGCTTTGGTGCCAGTGATGAGAATGAAACTTTTTAAAAAATTAAATTTTTTATTATTTTCAAAATATAGGAAATTTGCATGTAGCATTTTGAAAAGTATTTATATTCTAAGTTTCCCCTTTTTTCTTCACCTGTCTATTTGACAATTAATGATTTGCCACACATATCAGAATGTTTTGTTCATGGGAGCAAAACTGTCAAAATTTGACCTTAGTATCTTACATTATTTTCCCTCTTTTACTAATTAGTCCTACGGGTGAAAACAGAGTGATAAGTGATATGTGATATTTTCAAATTAAAGAAAGTATTTACTGACAATCAATACCTACCATTTTATATTTTGTGTGTAAAAAATCATTACAATTCCTGCAATGATGGTTTGTAAAGCAGCACGAAAGAGAAGGATTGCACCTAGCATCATTTGTTTTAGAATTGGCTAATTGTTATTAGAAGAATTTATTGCAAGTTTTTTAAAAACATATCTAGGAAATATCTGACATTTTACTGATAATTGTATCTGACATGAAGAAACTGAGACCTCCTAATGACAAATTGTAACACTCATGCCTGGGTAATGATGCAACCTGAAAAAACATCCCTGGTGCGGCACCGTGTTTGAATTCTGTGAAACACTCAGAATCTGGAGAAACTTTTTCCTCCTGATAGAAATATTAGCCAAGATGCTTATCACAGAAAAAAAAGTACTTTCCATCCCGCCATGAAAAACAGCATATAGAAACAAAGAAAAACATCTATGAAACTATTGAAAAACGTGTTTGAGGATTCATTGTAACTAGAGATAAAACAGGAATATCCCAAGCAGCATTGACTTTGTTGTGACACATGCATAAAAAGCTACCGTGGTAATCATATTAAATAATTCTTCCATTTAGAGGAGCTGTAAGCTTTCATTAAAATCCATTTTAATATAAGGTATTCATACCCTCTGTCTTGATTACTTCTGCCTACTGACTATTTTTGTCTTTTACAAGAAACTGAAAAATGAAGTAATATTTAGAAAGTTTTCTCAAATTAAAAGTAAGGAACCTTGTGCCTCCAAGAAATCCCCTAAGATCTTGAAGTCAGCAGAATTGCTTTCAATAGAGCATATTTCATCAAATGGTTATTAATGCATAATCTCTCTAGGTATTTCTGGACAGCAGCTTCTTCTGCCTTTAATGGAAAACATTCTAGTTTAATTCTAATTGCCTGTGAACACTTGCAATAGAATCCCCACTCTGCTCCTTTAGTTGAGTTTGCTCCCTTAATATGCCAACAATCTGCTTCGTTTTGCTTAGACTACATTCTGAAATAGCAAGTTCATAGATAATTTAAATAACATTCAATTTTAAACAAAAATGATTTAACTTTGGAGCTTGAGGTTTTAATTCAGTGATCTAAAATTAGGTCAAAGTGATCATCAGAATTCACTCGTTTCTTCAGCATGGATTTCATTTTTCCCAAGACATTAGGTTAAAGTGATTGCAAATAGCACGTTTTCCTTGATCTATCATATGCTTTTCTATGAGCAAAAGCACATTTCCTTCTTTTCTTTTCCACTGATTTAGGAAAGATGTTTACTGAAAATCTTCCATTATTCACCCAAAAAATATTCATGCCATTGGAATCTATTTTTGCACATACAAGGGGTTAACAGAAAGTTTGGTCACTTAGTTTCAATGTGACAGAATAAAATTGTTTATATGTCTCCGTTTTAGATTTCTTCACCTGTATAATGTATTACATACCCGTAGGGATGCTGTGAGGATTAATGAGTTTGAAAAGCACATTGACCTTTCTGATGAAACATGTTCTGTTAGTACAAAGTGTTATTTTACTGTGTTCCAAATAAAATACATTGAAGAAAATAAAATTGTACAAGGAAATCACTGAGGCAGATTGATAACCTAGATACAGTCTAGATAGAAATTCTTGTCTAAAATAAAGTTTTGTTGCAGCTTCTATCAAGTTAATTCTCGTCCTAAATATCTTTCCAAAATCTAGTTAGTTTCTGTGATAACGAATTTAGATAATTTCTCTTAAAGTGCATACCTTTAGAGTGAGCGCTTTACAAACCGTGGAGCTTTACTTCATTCTCTGGTTACAGCTTATGAGACTTTCATGCATGTAGCTTTCAGAGCTACTTTCTGATTGGCTAGCATGTGCCAGACATTAGGCTGCAGACAAGTCATAGAGTGTTCAGTTGAATTCATTCAACTGATAACAAGAATGGAAGTAATTTATCCTGATTGATCAGTGATACCAGTATTTTTGAACAGTATTATTTAAAGAATAGCTGTTAAAAACAAAATGGAATCTTATTCCGTTGCTCTATCCTCCACTGCTTTCCAGGCAAATTAGCAGTCAGCTGGATCCAAAATGGAGCAGTCAGGACTCACACAGGTACTCATATGGACTGCCACTGTCTCAGCAGGAAGTTAACCTGTTATGCAGTGGCACAGGTCCTTACCGATTTATTTTTGAGTGACACATAATTTTATAGATTATGGAGTAGAGGGTCTGCTATTTCACAATAAGCATACAGCATTATGATCAAATCAAATTAATTAGCATTAATAATTCTTCATCATTTCCCTCTTATAGCTCTCATAAAATATTTTATGAACTATACTCATTCTATGTATCTGTGGCATACCAGAACTTATTCCTATTACTTAACCTTATATTAATATTTCTCATTCAAAATTCTTCTATGTCTATATTCCAATTCACTCTTTCCAGTACTGATCATTACTTTTTTTTGTTCAGATATACTTAAGTTTTCATGTATCAGAAATAACATCTATTTTCTTTTTTGTATTTCTTATTGTTATTATTTTCCATGATATTATTTTTGCAGGTATAGGGATTCCCATCTCCACCTCTCCTACCTTCCTCCACATTCTCCCATCCTTACTATTTCCTATCATGTTATTAAAATAGCATAGATCTTCAGCAAAAGCCATAAAATAGTCCATCAGTTTGCTATTTAAGGTGTTCAATGTAATGCTTGATAATGTGTAAACACTGCAAAATGATTTTATTACACTAGTGAATTGAATTAATTAAACTAATTAATTATTAAAAATAATATGTGAAATGTTGTTCAGAATGAGTCATCTGCTACAAAGATAGGAATCTTGAAATCAAGGATCTGTTCTGAATCTAACAAAGTGCAACTATATTTCAATAGCAAAATGAAAATTTAAAATTCCTAAATATGTGTCAATCAAACAGCATGATTCAGAACAACCAAAGGTTCAAGAAAGAAATCAAAATATCTTGGGGCATAAGAAGATGAATGCTGATCTAGCTCCTTGCTAAGGCCTGGGAATTCAGAGCAAGAAATCCCAAGTGCTCAGAGCCTGCCACCTCTGTGGGAGAGCTGAATGAAATTCCTGGATCCTGGCTTTGGCATGGTCCAGCCCCAGCCATTCTAGGATTAACCAGCTGATGGAAGATCTCTCTCTCTCTCTCTCTCTCTCTCTCTCTCTGTCTCATTTTCACACAAAACAAATACTTTAAAATAGGATGATAATGTTACATGCCAAAAATTAGGGGAAAATAAAAGCTGTTCTAAGAAGGAAGTTTATTAGGATAAATATCTATAGCTTGAAAAGAAAAAAAAGATTTCAAATAATCCAACTGTATAACCAAAATAACTAAAAAAGTACAAAATAAGCCAAAGTTTAGCAGAATGAAGAATAATTATCAGAGAAGAAATATGTAACACGGGTCTTCAGCCTAGCCCCATCCATTGCCAGGATTTGCGGAGTGATCCAAAAAGTATATCTCTTTGTCTCTGTTTTTCTTTCCTTTTCCTCCCTCCTTCTCTATGCAACTCACCCCAATAAATAAAGTAAAAAAAAAAAAACTCTTTAAAAGAGAAAAGAGAGGAGTCATAAACAAAACAAAATTCAGGAGACACCACAGTTGATTTGCAGTAATAGAACCGATAAAGATGTTAATGTGAAGTATTGTAAAACAGCAAATTGGATAAGCTAGCACACATGCTGAATTCCTAGAAACATACACCCTGGGGCAATTATATTATGAACATGAACAAAAATGTGAATAGATCAAAAACAAACAAAAATTTTTGAGTCAGCATTCACATATTTCCCAGCAAAGTTTGGGTCAAATATAATTTCCTTCTCTACTGAATTATAACAAGCATTTAAAGAGGAATTAGTATTAGTCTGTCCCAGATTAAAAAAAAAAAGAAAAAAAGAAATAGAGAAAGTATAGCCAAAGCCATTTGATGAGGCCAGTGTTATCTTGTTACTATAGCTAGACAAGGATACTACCAGAACGGAAACTACAAGCCCATATCCCTGGTGAAAACTGAGGGAAAATTTTAGTTGACATCCTTGAAAAAGGAATTTAACAGGTCACTATCAGGATAATGGACCATGCAAAACTGTGCTAGAATGATGTTCCATCATTCACACTAATACATGCATATAGATATCATATTAACAGGAGGAACAAAATCCTATGATCATCTGAGTTATATCCAGCAAGATCAATGGAATAATCATCCTTTCAGGATAAAATTATGGCACATATTTGTTCCAAAAAGAATACAACTGAATATCATAAAGGCTTCATGTGACAAGATAAGGGCTTACATCATAGTGATGTAAGAAGGTAAAGGAAGTTTCAAGATCAGACATGAGGCAAGCTTGTCATTCTTACTGTTTATATTAAATACAGTTCTAGAAATCTCATTCCGCGAAACTGAACAAGAAAAAGAAATAAAGTGACCCAACTCAAATATAGATGGAACATTGTCTCTAGTTGTGGAATATATTATCTTGTACACTAGTAGTCATAATGATACAGCCAAAAACTACTGGATTAAAAAAAAATTTACTAAAGTAGCAGAAAACAAAATCATCACAGAATAAGGCATTGCATTTCTATTTTAAGATGGCGATCCGAACTCAAACCTTTGAGCTTCACAAGTGAATAATGCCTTTTAGTCATAGCCAATATTCTTCCTTTGAGAGCTCTCTGAATTATAAGGACCCTAAATCTCTGCATTTTGTAGGGATTGCTAAATGTTTTTTTCACTACAAATAAGAACTTTCCATAAACATGAATGCCAACTCCTTCAAAACATTAGCAAGTGTCTTATTTTTTCTGTCTTCAGTATCCAGACTAGTGCTATGAAATAAATGCATTTTTTGAATTATGATTTAATTGTTAAAGTAATGAGTGAATAATAACTTAGAGTCTGCAATTACATATAGCATGTCTCAACTGGAGGATTTTGGATAGTGCCTCAGCATCACTGAATAAAAATGTATTGGAATAATCTATCTCTTGGCATTTAAAATTTGGAGATAGCTTAGCAATTTGAAAAACAATTAAAATATAGACCTCATATAGAACAATAAATTTATAAATAAAAATTTCTCCAAATATACATTTATTATCTAAATAACATACTATACAAAGAACTGATTTTCATTTTGCTATAAGAGTTCCATATTACGCTGCAATTCATCAAAGCCGAAACTATCATATGACTGTCCCTCTTCTTTTACCATTGTTTTCATTGCAATAGATAACTACAGCAAGGAGTCAAGAAACCATAGCTCTTTTCAGTAACACTTTGAGCTTACAAGACAGCTCAGCTTTCATCATGAATTGTTGATGAAAGATTTCTTGTTTAGTTATTTTCAGTGGGAGACTGTATTTGACAGTCTCCAAAAGTTTGGGGTGTTACCTGTGATAAAACTGATAGATAGACCTAAAAGTTATTGAACAAAGCTGTCCGTGGGACTTTGAAGCAGGCTAGAATTTAAGGGCTAATAAATATATTTCTCAAATAGTATAAACTATATACTTTAGAACTCTTCATAATTGTATATCTTTCATTATTACCAACTTTAAATATTTAAAGTTTATCCTTTATTTGTTAAGAAACTGTACATCACTATGGTCTAAACAATTAAGAAAACACATAGTTACTAGTATCATATATCTGCATTCTGTCTGAAAATGTATTATATCTCTGAATGTAAATGGACTCTTAAATTTCTTTATATGCCTCCTCAAATATTTAGCATAATTATGGAATAATGTACTTTTCCAGTACTCCTAGAAACATAGTATTTTGACATTAGTTTTGTTTAGAGCTTTCCATGATTGCAGAACAGTGCAGATTCCATTAAATATATCAAGCAGAACGTACCACAAAGATGATAGACATAGGGACTAAATGTTAATTTTAAACAACTAATACAATTATAACTCTCAATATTCAATTTAATTTGTTTTAAGACACACACTTAGCTACTTATGTGTAAATTAGTGCCATTGTAGATGGAAAGTTCTTTCAACTCAGAGAACTTAAAGTGTGTTATAATATTGCTAATAGTATACCAAGAACAGCATTAGCGACCATTTATTTATTGTTTCATCTCTTATACAAACATTTACTAATGCTGTGTCTACTCCAGGAAACAAATGCATTTACAAATAAGAATATTTGGGCCCTGAAAAATCTACATTTTAAAGTACGTTTCTCTTAAGTAGGTGATGCAAGGTGGTTTTCTTGACAAGATCTTGGAATCTTAAAAACTGCTCCTACAGTTTTACAATAAGTAAGATACTACAAAACTGGAAAAGAATCTCAGTTTGACAAGAAACTCGAAGCACAGTTCCAATCATGGCTGTTCACATTGAAAGGCAGGCAAGACACACAGAGCGAATCACACTCGACAGTGCAGAAGTCTGTGAGCAGACTCCTTGGTGGGAAACAGTGACAGAGTGAGAAAATATCAACTGTAATTGACAATTTCCCACAGCCTTAGTGTGGATGAATTTGAGCTAAAAGCTCCAAAAAGATTTTGTCATGGAAAAAAAGAGGGTCAAAGTGCCCCAGTTTTATAGTTTTACTATAGAAGCCCTACCATGTCCTCACAGAGAAATTCAGAATAACATCTCAACATGCTTCTGTCAGCGGAAGGGAAAAAAGGGAATGATTTTGAAATACGACAGACCATTCTTTGCTTAACAATACATACTCTCAGGAGAAAGTAGCCTTCCACAGTCTAACCTGGTGATGTTTTATTACAGACTAGCCTACCTGAAAAAAAAAGTATTCAACTCCAGTCAACTCTATCCCATCCCATGGGAAATATTCAGCTACAATCTCGTTTATGCATTCTACCTCACACATGGGAGAACAGAACGCTGGATTGTTCAGGCTAGGAACACAAGCTCACCTGAAGACTGAAAATCAAATTATTGTATCAATATCCATCACAAATCATGATTTAAAATAAAACAAAAGCAGGGAAGTAAAAAAGAATTCCTCAACTTGAGATAGAATAAACATCAAAAGTTGAGGATTAGCACAATAATTAGTGGCATAGAATTAAGATTTTTCACTAAGGGAAAAAAAAGAGTTCTAAGATTAACAAAAATCAAAAGATAGCTTCTCTTATCACTATTTTCCCCCGTCCTTCCCCCCTCCACACACCATTATTTTTAAACATTGTTCTAGGAATACTTGTAATGTAATAGAAGGGAAAATACATAGATTAAGAAGAAAGAGGTGAATGTGAAAGAAACAAGAATGATACATCTATAATCAAATAATAAATAAAAGTAATTATAACAGGGCTTTAGGGTAAGAAGTTAATTTATGAAATTCAATCATTTGTCCATTAACACCAATGAAGGAGAGAAATTAGTAATCAAATGATTCTTTTCAATCATATCCTGCAAAAAAAAACTTATATATAAACATTTTTTAAGGAGCCTACTTGAAGTGTGTAAAAATTACATACTGTGAAAAAAAATTTAAGAGATTATAAAATGGTTGTAGCAAATTAGTTATCTTGTAATTCCATTTTTGCATAAAACTTCAATTTATCCAAATGCTTGCGTGTATGTGGCTTTAGATAATTATGATAAAATACGTAACAAGAGAAAATAGAAACATATCTATCTTCATGGATAGGACAACACAATTCAACTGAGATTTCAGTTATTTCAGCTTAATCTATGAATTCAACATACTTCCAGTCAAAATCCATAGCACGGTATTTTATGGATCTCAACAGACTGATCCTAATTTTTAATGATGAGACAAGCGACCCAAAACTGTCAATTTAGTTTTAGAAAAGAAAAACAAGGTTGGATTGACAACTCAACCAACTTCAAGGCTTACTAAAAGCACATGGATACAAAGTGCCTTTATTAACAAAACCTGCAGATATGGCATGGAGTGGTAAGTCTACCTGCACAGAGCAAGCTAAACATACCCCAAGAAGCAGAGAGAAAGAAAACAATGAAGCAGAGACAGTGTTTATAAATAAATAAACAAATAATATTCAAAATAGGACAGAATAACAACTCTCACAAGAACTAACTAAAAATGAAACACAGATATAAATGCAATAAAGTAAATTACAAAACACTTCCAAAATAACATAGGAGAAAATTTAGATGGCTGTGGATGTTTCAAACATTTTTCATAAACAGCACAAAAGGACTATCTGTGATAGAAATAACTCATGTTCAGTATAATTATAACCTTTGCTCTGCAAAAGACTATGCCAAGAGAATAAAAATAAAAAACATCAACATGGAAAATATATGAAATAGACATCAGGTGATAGGCTTTTATACAAAACAAAACCAAAAACTTCCTCCCATACGCACATTAGAGAATTGAAAATCTAAACACAGGTAGCACAGCATGCTATCAGAGATGTGGAGCAATAGGAATACTCCTTGGGTGACGAGGAAGCAAAAGAGAAAGTCACTTTTGGAAAATAGCTGGTGAGTGCATTATAAAGTTAACTATTCTCTTACCAAACACTCCAGCAATCTTGCTCCTTTTCTATGTACAGCAACACCTACACATGGATGTTCAGAATATTTTTCTTGATAACTGTTACAAGTTGGAAGTAACTGGAATATATCTCAGTGACTGAGAGCATACATACATTTTTTGGTGCAATTATTCATCACTACAAGGAAATGAGCCAGCAAGCTCTGAAACGATATGGGGGAAATTTAAATTTACATTACTAAGCCAATCTGCAAAGGCTTCAAATACTATACGATTCCAATTATTACAATATTCTGAAAAGGGCAAAATTTTTGAGATAGTGGAAAGATCTGAAGTTATCAGGTGTTAGTGGGAAATCAGAATTGGTTAAAGACAGAGAAATTTTAGTACATTAAAACTATTCTACATTATGCCACATTAGTAGACACATGCCAATGTCATTTTATCAAAATCCTTCAGAATAATCTAAATTAAATCCTAGTGTTTCTACAGATATGGCCTGGTGAGCCTGTATCCATTTAGGATGTACTGAAAGAATGTACTACTGTGGAATACAACAGACAGTATGGCAGTCTGCCTGTGAGGGAACCGAAAGCTCTGTGCTTGCTGCTCAACTTGTTGTAAACTTAAAATTCCTCTCCAAAATTAAAATTTGTTAGTTAAAATTTTTTAAATAGAATATAGTTGAAAATTTGTGAATTTTTAAAATATTCCACTTTTATACTGTGTTACATATGAGTAAAAGAAAATATCAGCAATGTCATTTCCCTTTAATCACATGAAACGAAATAAAATCTTACATATCACAAATTATAAATGTACTTGAATTGATAGCCCCAATGACTCAGTAGCTGTGCGCAAAAGTAATTTCATATAATTCAATTTAGAACTGAGAAAAATGTGAATAGAGAAGTTAACATAGAGGTAAGAGATGAAGACCTACTCATATACATATAGATGTATAGACAGCTTACAGATAGAACAACACTTAAGATTGACTGATGTAATTTAATAAACATTTGTCTAAGAAGGGACTAGACCACAGATGATACTTACAACTTTTCCACAGTTTTTTGTCTTTGTTTATATGAGGATCCAGGAAATCAGTATATCATAATCAAAATTAACTGATACTATTGATCCACATCTTATGAAGTATTTGAAGTAAGTTTTATTGCAAACTTGAACGCCGGTCCATTTTTTAGAAACTCCCATATGCAGGGGTGGGCACTTGAACTAGCAGTTACAACATTTAGGCAAGATGCTCATATCACATAACTAAGCTACTTGCTTCAAATCCAGGCTTTATTTCTAATTCCGGCTTCCTGATAGGCATACCGCAGGTGATGGCATGTATTTGTAAGATGTGTTCTTACCATTCACATGGGAGACCTCGGATAGGTCCTGATTCCTAGCTTTGGTTTAGCCCAGCCCCAGGAATGTGAACATTCAGGAGGCAAACCCCGAGATGGATGACCTGTGACATCTCAGTTGGGTTTTGTCTCCCTACCTTTCAAACAAACAAACGAATAAGAAATTAAATAAATAGAATGCCACTTTTAGATGTGAAAATAAACATGAAAAAATATTCAGCTTGGATGTTGACAAGATACTTTGTGAAATTTGTGAAGTGCAATAAAAAGATAAAAAGCACGAGTAGTGTGTCCTTGGAAGAAAAACATCTACATGTTGTATAAAAGTCTGTATTCAAATATTTTAGAAAGATATTGGCTTGATAGAAGCTTAGTCAGGGAACACAAACTACTGACACATTAGAAGTTAAAGAACACACTTAATACATAATTAAAACCTAATGCAGAGACTTCAGATTCTCCATACAACTAAAACCAAATAATATGAACAAAATAAAGGGTTACAACCAGATTTAAAGAAATAAAAGTGTCAAAGTAAAAAAAAAAAACAATAATTACCGGGTCTGGAAAAAGGAAAAAGAATAAATTCTATATGCAGAAACTGGAAAGACCTTAAAATAGAAAACAACGATTGACTCTCTTAGTTGTGATAACAGAGAAAGGAAAATTTGCTTGATTAAACTCTTATGGGAAGTATAAAATAAAAGAAGTAAAAAGCCTGTCACAATAATGGTTTTTAACTGTTATGACAGAGATTACACTAAAAATGCAGAAGCTATCTCCAGAGGATTTGAAATCGTGTGTTTATCAAGCCTTCCCTCACTTAAGGAGCTATGGTTTAGGACTAGAACAATTGGTAACTTCTTGATTTATCTCATGACAGTTCTACGGTATAAAGCCCATCATGCAGACAGCATTAGTTTTTGGTTTACTCAGCAAAAATGTCTACATGTGCAGGGGGTATATAGGGCAGGCAAAGGGAAAACAGCGAAGACACTTTGGGATTATTTTGAGTCAAGTCTCCCCTTCCAGGTTTATCATTTAAACTTTTGATGGCTTCTTCACTTGTCCTAACTCTGAAAGGTAATATGGTAGCCACTAACTCTCCAATGCTTCTAGTTTTTGTTATTGATGTTCTGTGTGAGATTTAGTTTTTTATTCTTGAAGACAATCTATGTTTAACTGTTTCTGAACAAATTGGTTCATGAATGAGGTTTGCAAATATGAAAAAATTATTCATGCTGTCTAACAGTAGCATCATTTTTCAATCTTAAAAGCTGAGTTTCACTTTATTTTAATGACTCTAAGCTTAAAATTATGATGAAAATCTATTTAGTTTGAACCAATTATGATGTCATGTATAAGGGAAGACTTTCTTACATTAATCAAAACCATTTAAAAATTTGCTTTAGACTGATCTGCTTCCTACCTGATTAAATAGTATCATCCTAATTAATATGCCACATGAAAATAGTCTTCAGGTCCCTTTAAGAACAGCTATTTTTAAACCTAATCAGTGTCTGATTATAATCAACTCACTCAAGTAGCACCATTGTGAATGAATACTTCACGTACATCTAAAAGGTAAAATTAAAGAACACAGAATTGGGGAACATCCTATTTTTATTATGGCAGGGGGAATTACAGCTCATCAAAATACTGTGAATTTTTAAACTTAATCAGTGAAATATCTGGGTCTTTACATAGAGAATGCATACTCTGAACTGCCAATGAGGTATGCTTCTGCATATTTTCTATTCACTTTTACTAGAAAGTGATTACTTAAAATTATTTACATATTAAATGACAAATGATCATGTAGTTCACGTTTATATGCATATGTACGTCATACACACATATAATCCCTTCTAAGATACATGTGGGGAATTTTTTGAGTGTCAAATATAGACACTTTAAAAATATCGTTTAAGGGCCTGGTAAGATATCCTAGTGGCTAAAGTGCTCGCCTAGCATGTGCTAGGGACCCATAAGGTTGCCGGTGTCTATCCTGGCTGCTCCACTTCCCTTCCAGCTTTCTGCTTGTGGGGGATAGCCCAAAGCCTTAGCACTCTAAATCCATATGGGAGACCTGGAAAAAGCTTATGTCTTCAGATCAGCTCAGCTCCAACCCTTGTGGCCACTTGGGGATTAAACCAGTGGATGGATCTTTCTCTGTATCTCCTTCTCTGTAAATCTGTCTTTCAAATAAAAATATACATACCTTTTAAAAAATAGCATGTCAATGCATTCCATCACTTAGCAATCCACTGACTCACATTTCTTTTAAAAGTTGCTAAATCTCTCTTTTAAAAGTTCAATTAAAAATGTGCTATTTAAATCACATCTATAACAGGCAACCTCAAGTTACTGCTTTTCCTTTCTTCCTAATTCATTTATATCTACTGTCAAGCTTATTCGATGCAAGACATCAATACGACACAATGCTAATATGATAGCTGGAAGCATAGAGTTCTATCACTCACTTTAAGTCTCATAGGACTCTTGCTGTGACTTCGGACACTAACTTGACTTTCACAAGTTTCAATTTCCTCATGATTGGTGGGAGATAATTATAGTTTCTGTTGCATATGGCTCCTGTAATCTAATATACTCAAGCCTCTTTCTGTAGTGTCCAATAACTCACAAATTCATGACGCCTATCAATTATGCTTAGTGTTATCAGTATTGACGTGTATTGTAATAAATAGACATTAGATGTATTAAAAATTGAAAACATCACCAGGTGTGAAGGTAATCAGGATTTAAAAATAACCTTCTGTTAGTATCAGGGAACCCAGTGAGTAACAAATATATTCTTGTCCATGTTTTTGTTACATTTAAGATTTTAGGAATAAAGAAAAAAACACAAATTTAGAATACTTTAAAAGGATAAGACACTGGAAATATTTTTAAAACTATGGCTAAAGTATAGAAAATATGATTAACAGAGCAGAATCCAATAGCCAGCCATCACAGGATCCCTTTAAATAAAACCTTTGCTGGGCCCGGCGCGGTGGCGCAAGTGGTTAAGGTCCTCGCCTAGCATGCCCGGAATCCCATATGGGCGCCGGTTCTAATCCCGGCAGCCCCGCTTCCCTTCCAGCTCCCTGCCTGTGGCCTGGGAAAGCAGTAGAGGACAGCCCAAAGCTTTGGGAACCTGCACCCGCGTGGGAGACCCAGAAGAGGCTCCTGGCTTTGGATCGGCATAGCATCGACCTTTGCGCTCACTTGGGGAGTGAATCATCGGACGGAAGATCTTCCTCTCTGTCTCTCCTCCTCTCTGTATATCCGCCTTTCCAATGAGAAAATAATAAAAATAAATCTTTAAAAAAAAAAAAAAAAAAACCTTTGCTGACAAGAGAATTCGTAGTTACAGAAACTTTGTGGCAAAGATAATTTTGTTGGCAGGATAATGTAACAATAATTATACCTTCAAGCCAAGGGGATTACTCAGCTTCAGAGGCATCACAGGTTAGATTTCCAGGAAATAAATATTCCAAAATGACTGATTTGCTGCCCTCGATATCCTGCCCTTATTTCTCTTGATGGAAATCAGGGAGAAACCTTAAAACAAGGGATCCTACTGATGATTTTATAGGTAAGACATCTTGGAAACAGAGCAGAAGGGAAAATGTAGATAGTGGCTTTACAGTAGCAAATAAAACTCAACCTTTTGTTCTATTTGTATTTGTCATCCATTATCTACTTGTCTTGTAATCTTGAGTGTTTGGCAGGAAAACAGAAGATCAGCACAAACCCTAACTTCTGGAGGTTATGAATGTGTGTATCTGCTGGATATTAAAATAACTAGAAGTCAATAAATATTTGATAGAGTCAAATATTACCAGAAAGCTTATCTACTCAAATATTAATGTTTCTATGGTAAGCATAGTAGGCATACATTTTTTTTCGTCAAGCATCAATTCTTGTGCTTTAGAATCTTCATTATCTCCCGAAATTTGCTAACTTAAAATTTTTGAAGGTTTTCTGCTGAAAATTGAGTTTCACTTGAAAATTCAAACATTCTTGGAAACAGGTACATTCTAAGTTACTATGGTTAATATTCCACTATTTAGCCCCAATAAAAAATCATAAGTCCATCATTCTGCTATTTAAGTGTATCCTGACATTTTATGAAGAACTACATTTCAATAATATAGATGAAATTAGTTGGGGAGAGGCAGGGGGACTTGGTAATGGGGAAAAGGAAATTCTAGAGCATACGGAAGTTTATCATAAAATTATAAAATAAATAAATTTTAAAAACTATACAAAGAAAAGGGGAGCACAGAAAGAAAATAAAACCTAGAAGCTGGTTCAGGTGAAACTTTCAATCAAGCCGTTAGCATTTTGGTGAAGTACATAAAGTGACTGAAGAAAAATTAAAAATACACAAAGCTCAGTCTATAGGACATAAACAAATAAATAAAAATACAAGTCTCAGAAATTCTTGCAGAAATGAGAAAAAAATGACTTTCTGCAATTTCAAAATAGATAACAAACTGCTAAAAAAAAAAAAACAAATTCAATGAAATAATAGAAAATGGTCCCAGTTTTGAGAAAGATATGGACAAATTTAGGAAACATATAAACCTTGAGTAGGAATAACCAGAAAAGAACCTAACCAGGACACATTATACTAACTATTCAAAGCAAAACATCATGAGTCTATCAAAATTAGCAAAAAATGCCCATATACATTATATATTATATACATGCAACATATTATAAATTTTATTTACTTAATCATCAGCTGACAAACTTCTGGGTTGATTCCTTTCTTAGGTATTGTGAGTTGAGCTACTACTACAATCAAGGTCATACAGCTAATCCTCTCATATCCTGATTTCATTTCCTCTCAGCTTACACCCACGTGCAGGGTGCTTCGGACATATTTTAGACCTCTATTGAGTTTCCTGATACTATTAATTTACATATCCATTCGGGGAATTACATTCTTAATAGAGAATACCATTTTACTACATTCTAGGCCTTTGACTTTTGTAAGTTTTGCATGACAATGTAACTGGGATGGGGTAATAAATACCTCATTGTGGTTTTTATTTGCATTTACTCTATAGTTAGTGACTCTGAACATTCTTCTCATGTTTATGCTCACAATTTGCATTTCCTTTATTCAAAAATCACTTTTTATGTTCTTGAGCTATTGCTTAACTGGATTGTTTATTTTGCTGTTTTTGAGTTCTTGAGCGCTTTACATACCCTGAATGTTAATCCCTAACAGATGCACAGTCTGTAAATATTTTCTCCCATTCTGAAAATTGTTTCTTGACTTTGTTGAGTGTTTTCTTTGTAATGTCACAGTTTTAAGGTTGATGGACTCTGGCTATTCTGGTTTTCACCGTCTCTGTTTCTGGCATATTAAGCCTGGATCCTTGTCTTAACAGTGTCTCTTTTATGGTTTCCTCTAGTAAATCAATGGTTTTACATCATTGTTTTGTCTCATTGATACATTTTGAGTTGATTGTTGCATAGCTTCTAAGGAAGTGGTCTTCTGTTATACTTCTCTAAGTGTAGATCTAATTTCTCAACACCATTTTCAGAAGAGATTGTCCAATCACCATGCATTGATTTTAGCTTTATTATAAAACATTGGTTGTGATAAATAGATTAATATCCAAGGATTTTACTGCATTCCATTCATTGTGTTGATCTGTCTTCCATTATGTACTATTTTGTTATAAGTCTTAAAAATCTAGATTTCTGATGTCTCTGACTTTTTTTAGAATATCTATACATGAAGTCTCTTACATTTTCATCCAAATTTTAGGATTATTTACCCAGTTCTAAGGATATTCTTGCTATTACAATTGCAATGGAATTGAATCTGTAAGTTTCTTTGGGTTCTATGCACATTTTAATGACACTAAGTTTCCAATTCATGAACATGGACGATTTTTCTCATCTATTATGTTTCTATATTTCTCATGTTTTTGTGATTTGCATTGTACAGACTCTAACATACTTGGTAAATCTTTTTTCAAGGTATTCAACATGTGTGTAGTTATTGTGAAAATCACTGATCTTACAAATTGTTTCTCAGTCTGCTTCTGCTGTCTCCCATTTGTTTGCTCTGTATATTAGAATCTTCACTCACTTCAACTGATTTTGCATTTCCCTTTTGACTATTTCACATTTTATTCAGCAATCTATGGTGAATTTCCCATGTGTTGATAAATTTTCTAGATGTTATTAGTGCCCAGTAACACTCCACTGTGATCATAAATGAAGCAGCATATGGTTCCATTTTTCAAAATATGTTGAGATGTGTACAGATTATGTAGGCTATCCAGATAATGTTTCATGCACTGATGTAAGCCATGTGTATGCTGCAGCTGTTGATTGAACGTTCTGCAGGTATCAGATCCATTTGCTTCACAGTGTAGATAACCTCTCTTGTCTCTTTAATTTTTACCTAGTTGATTTGTCCTTCGATGAAAGTCAGCTGTTAAAATACCTGATTATTATTGCTTTGAAACAAATGTCTCCCTTTAGGTCAATTAATATTTGTTTTAAATAGCCAGGTGGCTAAACATTTAATGCATTTATTTTTATTCTACTCACATTTTCCTGTTGAATTGATTTTTTAATTATTAGCTGGTGTCCATCTGTGTCTTTCAGTCATTTCAGTCTTTGAGTCTGTTTTATCTGATATTATCATGGCTACTAGGTTCATTTTTATTTCCATTTTTTAGAACATTGTTTTACTCATCCTTTCACTTTTTGTCTGTGTGTGTTAGCTGCTGGGATGTGTTTCTTGCACACAGTATATTGATGGGTGTTTTTATTTTTTATCTGATGAGATAGCTTTTCTTCTAGATACAGAATTTAGTACAGTTACATTTAAGATTATTATTGATAAGTAATGGCTTTCACCCAGTTTTTCGGTATATCCCTATTACTTATTTTGGGATCTCTTTTGGTTTTACAAGAACATGTCCTGCCTTCACACTTTCCTGATGCTATCTTTCATTGTTCTGTGTATAGTATATTCTTAAGACTCATTCTGTAAGGCTGAGTAGGAAAGAAGTGAAGGATTTTTTTCAATTATTATTTGTCTTCTAGTTCTCCATTTCACCTTAACTTAAAAATAAGAGCTTTGATGAGCAAAACACTTGTGGTTGACTTTTGTTCCTTTTAGAACTTGGAAGACATCAATCCATTCTCTTCTAGCTTGTGGGTTTGTGAGAAATCTGCTCTCAATCTAGTTGGAGATCATTGAAGTGCAAACTAGCTTTTTTGGGGACAGATTAGTATTTTTCTTTGTGTTTTACTTTTGAAGTATTTGCTGCAATGTGCTAGAGTAAAACATTTTTGATATTTCTATTTGGGGTTTTATGGACTTCTTTTATTTGGACGCCCTATCTTTTTTCTAAATTATAAAAGTTTTCTGCTGATATTTCTTTGAATGAGCTTTCAAATCCATTTTGTTTTCCTATTCCATTAGGAGCTCCTAAGACATAGTCAGTCATTTGATCATATCCATACATGCTGAACACTGTTTGGGGTTTTCTAATTTGTTTTTGTTTGTTTTATTTTGTTTTGCTGTGTTTTGTCTAAGAAATTTCAAAATATTTCTCTTTCCTCTTGAATATTTCGCTTCTGCCTTTCTAAGTTTGTTGTTCAGGCTTCCCTCTAAATTTATCTTTTTAAATTCATTTCAGGCATTTTGTCAATATCTTTTACCCACAATTTAATAATTGTGTGCCATTTTTTTTTCTCTTAGAGAATGATATTGCCTTCCTTGTTCATATATCTGGCAGTTCTTAATTTTGTTTTTAGGAATCTGTGGAAACATTTGGCTTTGTTCTTAGAGATGTGCTTCTGTGGCTTGGTGTAATGCCTATGTTATTATCATACTTGTGGATATTTACAAGTGTGTTCTGGATGGGGCCAAGGAACTCTGACTAGAGTTTGTGGGTGGGACAATCCTCTAAGTAATATCCAAGTTGGGAATGGCAGAACTCCTGTCTCCGTAGGAGGGAAAGATCACACTGATTATGCCCTCACAGCCTAAGACCTTCTCTATGCCAACGTGAACCAAGTGAACAGGGTGAGCTCACCCTGCCTTTGTAGCCATACCATGTTAGTAACATGAAACACACAAAGGCTCTATGCACTCCTATGTGTGAGCATCAAGCTCTCTATGAGGTCCTTGCTCAGCACTCAAGGAGTTTTGGGTTTCTGTGGTCAGATCAGATTATTTCCCATAGATTCAACTGCATCACACTCCATTCTCAGTTTTCAATGCTATGCAGAAGATGCAGTCACGAGTCCCACATTCATAGGATGCAGAACTCCGTAGTGTTTAGAGGCATCTGCTGTTTTCCTCATAAGCCTAATCCACAAAGCCAGCTGCCTTCTCCACACATCAGTTAATATCCATATTGTCAAGCTAAGTCTGATATTTTAGAAAGAGAAGAAGAAGAAAGCAATGTGGCCTTTCTCCACAGAACTAAATGGGTGTTTCCTGTGAGCTCTCCAAACATGCATATAAATTTGAAGCAAATCTCTTATTTCATATAGTAGACACTGTATCAACATCTAAATGTATGATCTAAAAGCCACAAAATTACTAGATATAGACAAAGGGGAAATGCTGTAAGACGTCAGATTCTGCAGAGACTTCTTGGATTAGACCCAAGGAGTACAACCAATAAAAACAAAAATAGAAAAATGGATTTAGTGAAAGAAGCTGAAGATGAAATTGACAGAGGGGAGAAAATGTTAGCGAACTATCCATTTAATAAAGATTAATGTCCAGAATATATAATGAATTCAACACTCCACAACCATTAAGCAAAAAATCTAGTTAAGAAATAGACAAAGAAAATGAGCAGTCATTTGTGTAAAAAGATGAAATACAAATGGCCAACACACGGGAAAAAATGCCCAAGATCACTAGCAATCCGGAAAGTACAATAAAGAAAAAAACAAAAACCCAGTGAGATACCATCTCATCTCACTTAGAATGGTTTATATTAAGAAATAGAAAAATAAATAAGTAAACAAAAAATGCCATTGAGATGGTGGGGAAAAAGACACTAATGCACAAGTGGAAAAAATGTAACAGTGCAATCATAATGTAAAACAGAATTGAGATACCAAAGAAAATAAAAAAACAGATTTACAATAAGACACAGATATACAACTCCTGGAAAGAGATCTAAAGGAACTGAAGTTACTTTGTGACAGAGACATCTGCACAGCAATACTGAGAGGTGGTCAGTCCACACTGACAAAATAGAGCATCAACTTAGATGCTCATCAGTTGATTAGATAAAAAACATGTATTATGTATATACATGAAGATAGTATTCATTCATAAACATGAAATGTTAACATTCACAACAAAACTATGCTTAGTGAAATGAGTCAAACTCACTGATAGAGGATGTTTTATTTTTGCAAGTTAATATATAAAGAGTATAAAAATTGTTTGTACATTATATAATTTTATATTTCCCTAGAAATATTGTGTCACTGTATATTATGTAATTGACAATACATGCTCTTTTTGCCCACTTTTAGATCATTGTCATGAGTCTTTCATTCTATGATATGAATAATCTCTTATATATGTGTATATATAATGTCTACATTTGAAATTGGAGAATAATTAAAAAACATAAAATAAATATTTGGGGAGAAAATAAAATTCATACTCAACCCACTTAGATGACAATTATTGTTCTGAATGTGAATTGTTTCAGTTACATATGAATTGTTAAAATTTGTGAGGTTATCGCTTCTCGGCCTTTTGGCTAGAATCAAGTGTAAAATTTTTGAGGTTGCAGGCATTCAGCCTATTGGTTAGGACACTTGGTGGGATGATAGGAACTAATACTGTAATTCTTCAATTTGAGTGCCAACAAGACTCTCTAATCCAGCTTCCAAATAATGCATCGCCTTGGAGGCAAAATGTGATTTTCCAGGTTCAAATTGCTGCCACGCATATTGGAGAACCAGATTAAGTTTCTGAGTGGTGGCTTTGGCATCAGCATTTGTGGAATGAATCAAGGAGTGAAGTTTCCCTTTGTCTCTCTGCCTTTTAACAAGATATGGAAATACACACACACACACGCATACACATTTTAAATGTGATTTTATCTAATAGTGCAGCTGATATCTTGTAATTGGCTAAATGCATAAGGTATACTCACTCTTCAATTGCATTCAGGTTAACTCACCTATATTTTAGTCATTTAAAAATACTGATTGGGAAATATAAAGATAATAAGCTTATAAAAAGTTGTCTGAATTTTTCATGAACCTTGAAATACAAGCAGAATTCAACTGCCTTAGTTCAAGCAACACCCTGAACACTCCAGTGCTCAGTAATTTATTCTAAAGCCACTGCAATTTTTATATTTGATTATTCTACTTATCCTGGCTTACAGCAAATATCGCAGCAAGCTTTCCACAAAATTGAGAGAAAGAACTATTTGTCTTCTAAACCTATTTTCATTCACTTTTCCGCCTTCTTCCATCCATATTCCAGCTACCTTAATCAACTTTTACTCCTTCTCCTTTTCCACCCCCATCAGGGAGGTTATGGAAGAAACTCTGGAGTACCTCCAGAGGGGTACCTAAAATACATTCCAAAGCCCTTCCAAAGTGTATTAAGGTTCCATAACTTAAAAAAAATCCTTATTGCTCATTTTATACTGCAGGTACTAGGGCTGTATAACCATTAAATCGGAAGGAATTTAACTCATCCATATTATTTATGTTTTAAGCATTATGGCACTATAATTAGGTGCAAAATTGTGGTCATGTTATAATGAATGATATAGAGTAATTTCTAATAAAATATGTGGACTAGAGTTAATAATTCTATATTCTGAAATTATTTATTTAAAATAATCATGTATTACTTCTTTATTTACTTAAATATTACACAGCATAGAAGAGTCAGATGATAAACTTTCTTGAATAAATGAAAGGATGAAAAATGTTAACATCACAAAGGTATGTTTAAACATGAAAAATTGAGATAATGTTTAAATATGAATGTAGGCTCTCATAAAATGAACTTTAATTTGTATTTCCATTTAGTACTCAAAAATTTGGTAATTTATCTAAGACATCTTTATTAAACTCCTGCACAGAGATAAAATATAATAAGATTAACAATATTTTGCTGTTATTGTTAAAGATTGATTTTATTTATTTATTTTTTAAAGGCAGAGTGATGTAGAGAGAGAGAGGGCTCTGTCTCTACAGAGGGATCTTCATGTCTGCTGATTCCCCCCAAAGTGGCTGCACCTGCCAGAGCTGGACTGATCTGAAGCTAGGAGCCAGAAGCTTCTTCCAAATCTACCACACAGGCGCAGGGGCCCAGGTGTGGTATATATGTATGCGGTACAATATTGCCATAGAATAGAAAAGCACATCACACTGTTAGTAAAACTTGATTTTGTCTTGAAGACATTGTGTCAAGTGAGTAGGCCAGGAACAGAAAGAACAATGTGAATTGATGCCACTCACACATGGAATTTATACTTTATTACACAATGGATTAAGGTTCTTCTTGTGACACTGGCAGCCCATACCAAAGTACTGATTTGAGTTCTGGATACTCTGCTTCTGGTCCATTTTCCTGCTAATGTGCCTAAGAAGGTAGCAGAAGGTAGCTCAAGTATTTGGCCTCCCTTTGCTCTGTGTGAAACTAAGATGGAAATGTTGGCTCCTAGACTTGGTCTGGCCAAACCCTGGTTGTTAAGTCATCCCAGGAAGGAACCTTGGAAAATCTCTCTCTCTCTCTCACTCTCTCACCTATAACTTTCTTATTCTTTCACTCTAGCTCCCAAATAAGAAAACAAATCCATACAAGGAAAGAAAAAAAAAAAAGTAATAGTAGTGTGCAGAATGGTGGTTACCAGTGGCTGCATCCAGTTGGTGGAATGTGGCAAGTTGCATAGCTATTGGCCAAACCACAAAAACCTGTAATGAGATGGGTTGAATAAGTTTAAGAAACCATGCAGTGGTGAGCCCACAGAACAAATAAGGGCTACCACATTATTTGGTTTGGCTTTACCATGGAAACTTCAGCTGATTTAAAATAATAAAAGTATAGTAAACTGAATTTTAAGTTGATAATTAGGTGTGGTTTGTGAATGATGTAATTAGTATCCAGATGCCCCTTAGGAGTAAAATGCTTTGACACCCTCAGCCATATAGTGAATATATATATATAATGGCAGTCTATTGCTTTCCTGAAAAATGCTATGCATGAATGTGTCATTTTCATCATTTTAATTATTTTATTTGAAAACTAGAGAGATGGAGGAAAATAATAGATTGCCTCTCTATTGGTTCTAATTACCCAGAGGTTGATAACAGCCACAAATGGGCCAAGCTGAAACCAGAACCCAGGAGCTCCAACTGAGTCTCCCACATTGGTTGCAGGGACCCAATTACTATTTTTGATTGTATGTGAGACTTAAAATTTAAAAATCTGGGAAGGCTTTTCTATTTTCCCTGAAGTTTTAATCCACTTTTTAAAAATCCAGTACTTGAAATTCAGCTGAAGTACTTTTAGTAATAATCTTACAACATTGTCATCTCAATTATTAAAAAGTGGAACATTTCTTCAGTGCTCTTTAGGTTTACCAATCCATGTGTGAAGACTACTTTATGATTACTACCATCCAGAGTCAAACATGTTTGCTGATTAGAAAGCACAGTTACTATGTATGACAACCTCACTGTGCACTAATTCATAAGACAGCATCACTGGAGAATGAATTTCTCATTTGCAATTCACAAGCCTTTTTTAAAAAAGACTTGCAACCATACAATACACGGCTACATTTATGTGCAGTGAGCATGATAAAGACATCTGATGTGTGAAGAATTTTACATATCCTTACATAGTATTGCACATAAAATGTACTAAAAAAGACTATTGCATAATTCCAGAATGCTACTCAGCCATCATGATACCTCTTATACAATACTTTTATGCATAGATTTGAAACTCTTTTGCACCAAAATAAACTATTTCATCAAAATGTTGAGGTACCATTACACAATTTCTCTAAATAATATAAATACATTTTTATATAACAAACAGCATCTCTATGAAATAGTACAAATTTCAATTCCAAATTAATGGCAATACTTTATAGTAGGTATAATGAAAAAATACTATGAACTAATGTGACAGAAAGCCAAGGTCGAACACAGATTTACAACACAAATTATAACTGAGAAGTGCTTGTAAATATCTTTTCATTTTCACTTTTTTAAACTATAATCATTTCTTGTGCTAATCTAATTTTCTCTTTATCACTCTGGTCTTTGAATAAAGTGGTCAATAATGTTTTATTTATTTATTAAAGATATAGACTTTTAAAACTCATAATTGGAGAGAGGGGCAGGGAAGAAAGGAAGGAGAAAGGGAGAGGAGAGAGAGAGAGAGATGGAAATTTTCCATCAACTGATGACCTCTGAAATGACCAGAAGCTGACTGAGGACTGAACCAGCCAGTCAGGAGTCAAGAGCTTATTCCAGGTCCCCTACCTGTGTGCAGCACATAAGCACTTATCTGTCTTCCACTGTTTGTCTAAGATACAAACAAAGAGCTGGGTTGGAAATGGAGTTGCTAACACTTGAAATGATGCTTAAATGAGATGCTGTCATCTATTGTGTGCATACAAAGATGTTCTCCCATTCTGTTGGTGTTCTCTTCATTGTGTTGATCGTTTCTTTCACTGTGCAGAAGCTTCTGAGTTTGATACAGTCCCATTCAATTATTTTGGCTTTGACTGCCTCTGTTTCTCACTTTTGCAGACTGATATCGAAATTGATCCAACAATATTTGGTGAAGAGATCAAAAACTTTACTGGATTATTATTAGTTCTCCTGTTGAAGATTAGTTGGCTGTACATATGTAAGCTTACCTCTGGGGTTTCCATTCCGTTTGTCTGATCTTCTCTGTTTCATAACCAGTACCAGACTATTTTGATTATCACTGCTGTGTAGTATGTTATAGGGAATTAATATCCAGGACTTGAAGAGAGCTTCAGAATCTCAACAAGAGGAAAACAGACAATCCTATCCAGAAATGTGTGAAGGAAATGAGCAGGCATTTTTCAAAAGAAAAAATTCAATTAGATAATAAAGATGAGAAGAAAAAGCATACACTCCCTGTCTATTAGGGAAATACAAGAAAAAACTACATTGAATTTTCATATAACTCCAGTGATTCACAAATTTGCTAACAACCCCTGCTGCTGAGGATAGGGGAAGAGAAAGGTATTCTACTTCACTGTTGCTGGAAGTGTAAACAAGTGCAGCTGTTATGGAAGTCAGTACAGACAACTAAAAACTGACCTACCATATAACCCAACCATCCCACTTCTGGGAATATATCGAAAGGAAGTGAAATCTGCATATGAGAAAGGAATTTGTAGCCCCATATATACAGCAGAATAACCTATTAGTAGTGAAGGCATGAAAATAATCCAAATGCCTGTAAAAACAGGAATGGCTAAAGAAACTGTGGTAAATCTACTCTATGGAATACTACTGAGCCATTAAAAAGAAAGAAAGTCTACCATTTTCAACAACAACAACAAAAAATGGTTTAATTTAGAGATCATTATGCTCTGTGAAATAAGCCAATCCAAAAAGAAAAAAAAAAAAAAACAGATGTTCTCTCTGATATAAAGCAATCTTCAAGTCAAATACAACATCAGCAAATATATAGGTAAACATATATGTTTCACACACACAAACACACATATGTCTGAACTATATAAGGGAGACTATCAAAATTGAAGACACATTGTAGTATGCAGCTCTATTCCCATATAAAACATATACTCCCAAAGAAACTACTAAAAATATCTTCACAATAGAATGCTGGACTTCCCACCATTGTTTATCCTTGCAATATCATGGTACACTTAAATAGTAGAATGATGGTCTTGTGACTTGCTGAAGAACTATAGTATTACAATAACAAAGGGGAAAACAATGGTGGCAGGGAAACACAAAATTCCTGAGCCAGTGGAACTGTATCATGAAAAATAAAAATTATAGAGAAAGAAAGAGAAAAATAAATAAATAAGTAAGTAAGTAAGTAAATAAATAAATAGGGCCCAGCGCTACAGTCTAACAGCTAAAGTCCTTGCCTTGCACAGGCTGGATCCAATATAGATGCCAGTTCTAATTCTGACAGCCCCACCAAGAGCTTTGGAACCCTGAACCTGCATGGGATACCTGGGAAAAGTTCCTGGCTCCTGGCTTTGCATCAATTTAGCTCCTGCTATTGTAGCCACTTGGGGAGTGAATCATTGGACAGAAGATCTTTCTCTGTGTCTATTCTCTCTGTATTTCTGACTTTCTAATAAAAATAAATAAATAAATCTTAAAAAAACTGAATGGGCAAAAGAAATGAGCAAGCATTTTTCAAAAGAACAAATGAAATAGATAATACACATGAGAATGTACTCAGAATCCCTATCTATTAGGAAAATGCTAACACAGGTCGCATTGAGGTTCTGCTTTACAACTGTGAGATTGGCCTATATTCAGAAGTTTACTAACAACACCTGCTGCTGTGGTTGCGGGGGAAAAGTTACCATACTTCAAAGTCAGTAGGAGTGTAGGTTAGTGAGCCACTATTGAAATCAATATGGAGAGTGCTAAGACAGCTGAAAATTGATCTAGCACCCAAATATCCCACTCCTGGGAATATGTCCAAAGGAAGTGAAATCTGCATATGAGAAAGTAGCCTGCAACCCTGGTGTTATAGCAGCATAATCCATAATAGTGAAGACATGGAAACAACCCAGATGCTAGCATAAAGATGGATGACTATACAATTTGTGGTACACCTACTCCATGGAACATTAAAAAGAAGGAAATTCTACCAGTTGCAATGGAATGCTTTCAGCTTGAGACCATTATACCCAATAAAATAAGACAAAAGGACAAATATCATATGTCCTTTGTGATTTGTCCATTGACAAACAGGAAGTGAATACACGAAGTGGTAGACATCTCTACTCTCTAATAAATAAGTCTTGCCAATGAAACACTGAAATACACCTTGGCGGCATGATGCTAGATTTTCTCTTTTTCTAGATCTGCAGTTCCATGATATAGTCAAACAGCAGCATGTTAAAATTGCAACAATTGGGAATCCAGGTTTTATTCAGGTATAGAGATTCATACTGTAATAAATTTTACTTCTCAATATGCTAGTCTGTTTTATGCATTCCTCTAAATGAATATGCATATACTTGTTTACTTTCTTTATTTTGCATGAATGCTCCCAAATAAAAGATTGAAATTGTTTTAATATATATTGAAAATAAATATATTTTGAAAATAAAGATAGATAAATAGATAGATAAATTAATAAGTAAAAGTGTGACAGGCACAAAAGGACTATGCCATTGTATTTAAATGAGGGGAAATTGTGGAAGGAGAAATTGGGAAGGAAGAAACAGGAGGGAAAGGGGGAAATCCCTATATCTATAACATGTATCATGGAAAATAATAATAAAAATAACTTCTAAAAGTGATACGTTGTCATTACCTTCAGCATCTTTATTTGCAGTGCCACAATGCAAGCTGCTCAAAAAATTTTTTAAACAAGATTACAAGATTTCAAGTTCTTTATAGCTAGCCATTTTTGTTTGTTCTTCCTGCATTTTTACATAAATTTATAAGCTAGTAATGTAGAGGAAAACTTGAAGTGGTTTAATATTTAGCAGTTACATTGTTTAGGTAGTTAACACACTTTTATAAAAATTAATACTTTTTTGTAGTACACTCAATGTATTAAAGAAAATCTAATATGACACTACATTAAAATAGAATCAGGTAAAAAGTACAGACTAATACGTAAATTGACTAATTTCATTTTTGTGGACACATATCTGAGAATTTAGTGACAATGGGAATAGCTATTATTTTCAAATATACATTTTCTCTGAGAAAATGCACTAATCTAAATATAATGTTTGTAAGTTTTCTTTTAATAAAATAGCAAGTTTATGTCAAAATCATAAACTACGGAATTTTGAAGGTTTGTGTTAATATACACCATATATATTCATTAACATAAATTCAGAATTGACAATTGGCTTATTCTTACACTATTTTGTTGTACTTAATATTAGGAATCTTGAAAACATTTAGAGGGGCTAGGTGTACAAACAGAACCCTCAATGCTCTCTGGCAGCTTCTGAGTGGTAGGGGAGGGGAACAGTCCAGCCTGACTGCCTAAAGCCAGCTGAAGCCATCCTGGACCACAATAGAAGATGGAGGACAGAACAAATTAATCGACTACCCCAGCCAAGTGCTGGCAGTGAGTATCTGGCCAAATGGAGACTCTCAGGTGGACTGTGTCTGCCAGTGAATTCTGAAGAGATTTCATCCTGCTTGGAGTGGCAAAATTGGCAGTGATTCAAAACTTTAGAACTATCAAAACCTCCTGAGTAGGACCATCGAAACATGTCCCACATCAGGAAACCGGTGGTGGTGTCGGGTGGGTGTCCTCCATCCTAGGGTACAAAGGCAATTGGGAGGCTGGGGGTCTGGCTTCCTCCCTCTGTCTTCTCCAATCCCCCAGATACAGGAAGGAAAAAAAAAGAGAGAATGTGAAAATAATGATCTCACCCACCTTCCTGTAGCTCTGTATCCTTTGCACCCTAATGAACTATGTAAAAAACACCAAAAATAAAATTAATTATTTTTAAAAAGCATCAGGTAAAATATATATGATAAAAAGCTTGTGAAAGAATTTTACCTAAATAATGATCATTTAATTCCACTTACCCAGAAACATTATCAAGTACTATTGAAGAGCAAATTGGGGTTGACTTTAATAAAGTCTCCATAAAATACTTATTACACTAAAACTAAAATTTACTTAATTTTAATAATATGTGTAAATTGTTTAAATGTACATAATATTGTAGATCATATAAGTGTACTTGAAATATTATTATAGGACATACTGACAGCCACATGCTAACATTTTGAATGAAACTGTTTTGTATATATTTTATTATCTTTTTATAAATGGCAATGATTTTTGAGAATCAAGGCTTTCAGAACATTTCCCTTACTCATGATTATTATAAAATAAATCCAAGCAGTGAATTGTTTATATTAAGTATTATATTCAAGTATAGTTCATTTACAGTTTCAAAAAATTAATTTTTTCTTCAGATAGCTTCCATTTGTGTCTAATCTGCACAAGACTTAGCATTAAATGGATACAGCAACAGGTTGTAATGAGAGTGCTCCTGGGATATGAAATTACCCTAGGGAAAGGTGTAATGTACATTCATGAACTAAATAAATTCCTTGTATGGTCCCAATGGTGTAGATTCTAATAAATATAGCCTCTGTGTCAGCACTAATGATCAGATCATATTGGAGATGTGATAAAATAAAGAACATTTGCTGAAAAAAATCTAAGAATTTTCCTCAGCTTTTCTAAGGAAATCAGAGAGTGGGGAGTGTGATTTAGATCTCACACAAGTATTCAGTCTTTTGAGAGGTTTAGTAGTTTATGTTAAAAGATAGGCTGGAATGTCCATGAAGTAGTCACAGGATGTGGTTAAGAACTTGCATTTTCTAACTTATCAGTCACTCAATACCATGTCAATTAACCCCATGATGTTGTAAACTGTTGTTGATATTATGTCATGGCTTTTAATTGGTTGGAACAATATACTGCCAGCTCTGCTTTTAGACCAGAGATGGTCTCCCCAAGAAATTGCTGCATTGATCTGGACAATAAGATGATGGACTCTATGCATGATACATGCTTGCAATGAAAGAACCAAGACTGGATTTGAACTGTACTACTGCAATAAGGTGGAATAATCCACCATGGGGGGAGGGCACGGGGAGGGTTGGGGGGACCTCAGAGCTTGTGAAAGGCTACTTACACACTGCTACTGCACTACTCATACACTCATACACTTGGGACAGAATCCTTCAGTTACTGGGAATCAGTATTGCTTGGTTTCCTTCTCTCATTCTCTTTTGACAGTTTCCTGCACTAAACACAATCAGTAGGTTAGTACTGGTTAACTGTGGCCAATTAATATTAAATTTACATAATTACGAGGTTCTCAATGTCTAAAAATTGGAAAAAATATATATATTCAAACTTGTTTTCAGCTCAGTAAAGGCTGGTCACCAGTCTCATGCTCTTAACATTATATTGTATCAAGTAGGCTTGTATCTTAAGCTTTCTGGACCGAGAAAATCCTAAATCTCCCTTTTATTCTTGGAGAAATCAAAATTCCTTCATTTATTTTCATTTGCAATTAGCACATAGCATTTATTAAAGCAATATAAGCATGGTAACTGAAAATAATTCAAAGAGACAAAAAAAAATATAGGGAGAGAGATAACCACTGAGATTAACAATGTTACAAAAATGAAGAGCACTTTTAGAAATACTTACAATTGAAAAATTGAATAGCCAAGAGAAATATTGTAAAATGTACCCCAATAAAATGTGGATAGATATTTTACTAAAATAATATTCAAATTCACAATAAGCAAAAAATTACTCTGGATTATAATGAATTATGGAAATGAAACAGAAAAATAACTGCATATACAAAAATTGGCTAAAAAATAGGCAGCAGTAACTGTTGGCAAGTATTTGCAAAAACAAAAAAAATGAATATATTGCTACTAGAATTTTAACATATGGCAACTATCTTGGAAATAGTTTGGTAATTCTTCAAAATGGTAAGCATTAAATTAGCATACAATATTTTATTTTCACTCTTATATTGCTATTACACATGTGAATATACATTTACACAAAAACTTGTAAACTTACAAGATTGTCCATTAGTCAAAAGAAAAAACGATGCAGATACCCATAACATGAGAAACAATAAATAAAATGTGTTATCTTTACAGCTGAATTTTCTTAGAAATACAAAGAATGAATTATGTTTCCATATGAGTGGATCTTTAACATTATGCTAAATAAAAAGACAGTTTCAAAAGACCACATAAATGCATGTTCCCATCTTCATTAAATTCCAGAATTAACAAATCCATTGATACACATTTTAGGTTAGTAGTTGCCAAGAAAGGAATGGAGAGGGACAATGAACGGGATTTTAGCAATGAACTATTGAAAATGTTCCGAATTAAATGCCAATGGTTGTTCAAACCTGTGAACAAACTGAAACACTTGAACTGCAACTGTAAGACAATGAACAGCACACTATGCAAATTAGATCTCATAAACGATATGAAAAGAATGCCTTAAATGGTCATTAATTCTATTTAATTTCTACCAAAGTATTAAGAGTAACCAATTATTGTTTCAACAAGAATAAAACGAGAGGAGCAGGTCTTGTGGCACAACAGATGAGCTCGCTGATTGGGATGTCCTAATCCCATGTCAAAATGCCTGAACTGGATCTCCACCCCTGCTTCCCATCTAGCTTATGGATGTGCACCCTGGCAGGCAGAAGCTTCAGTACTTGGTTCTCTGCCAACGACTTTTAAACACCCAGATCTAAATAAAGACTACTAGTTTTGCCTTGGCTCAATCCTAGCTCTTGTAAGCATTTGGGGAGCATACCAGACAATGGAAGCTCAATCTCTCTGCCTTTTCCTCTTTCAAATAAATGAATCAAAATATACATTTTTTTTAAAGAGGTTTAAGAAAGCATCAACTGAACAAGGCAAATAAATGCTGAAAATTAGTCAGGCATTCATTTGACTCATCACTCAAATAAAGGCTTCTTGTCATCACAAGTTTTACTGTCTTAAGAGTTTGAAAACATATGCATAGTCATGTTTTATTTGCTGAAAATCCATAATAATCCATTCTCAATGTTTTATAAAGCCAATAGAAAGCATAAGAAACAGAGACTGAAGTAAAAGGGAATGAGTAAAATAAAAACAGTTCCTCATTGTTTTCTTAAAGCTGAATTTAATGAGTGCATACAAAATGTTCCAGCATTATTTCCAAAAAACCATATGCAGTTAAATAATATATAATTTTCAATACTGCTCATCTACAGATCCTTTATTGACTTTTTGTGAGTAGAATGCAAGCATTACAATTAAGACACACACGTAATATGTACCTTATATAACTTAATAATAATTGTGTCTTAGACATCTAGTTTGACTTATTATTTCACATCATTATGATAATTTGGGAAACTACAGAATTGCTTTGTAAAGCACTCATTAGTTAGATAAAAATAAGATTGGGAAAAACAATTAGTGCCCAGTGTTTTCATATTTTAAAATACAGTTAGTAAACATAACACTGGTTATAATTCTGTTAACTTTCAACATACACTTTTGAAAATTACATTCTGTGTCATGCTAGCATCAATTTTAAATAGTATTTCGCCTGAAAAGTTGACTATATCATACATAAATGATGCATGAAAATAAATTTGCATTATTTCTGTGACTTTTACCCTTCAGCTGTAAACCTATGAATTTATATGCCAACACCTTAATAGAATTTAATTCAGTTCAATATCTGCATGGAGAGGACTTTAACATGCAAAGGCAACAGTAGTAAAATAATCCTGTCTGAGATAAATTTAATGTGCTCCTTTACTTTAATGATACATCTCATTAATCTCTCATTATATCCTGCTGATGACAAGAATTCAGGAAACTTTCCAAAATAATCAATAGCATTTCATTATTTTCATCTACTCTTAATTTGACAACCTGTGATTTGTCTTTTAGACATGGTATATTGCTGGTTTCCTCTGCAGTGTATTTATTGTTCTTCATTTTCAATCTTATAAATACTGAATCTAATATTCTTCCTAAAGTTATTTGTTTTATTTCCCTGTATGTTTTTATTATGCCAATTGTGATGAATTCTACAAAATAATCCCTAACAGCATTTTTTCACTGTCATCATCTTTGAGCGATAAAAAGATATCATAGAACATACAGTGCATTTTATCAATTCAATAATTTAAAACACACACACAAATAAGCCTAGATTTAAAATTAAATATCAATAGACCCTTCTATTGTTTATTCAAATCATCTCAATGGTTATTTAGGAATTTTAAATAATAAATATATTTTTTAAAGATTGATTTTTACTATTTTTTTTAAAGATTTATTTTTATTATTTTTTACTGGAAAGGCAGATATACAGAGAAGAGAGACAGAGAGGAAAATCTTCCGTCCGATAATTCACTCCCTAAGTGAGCGCAACGGCCGATGCTATACCGATACCAAGCCAGGAGCCTCTTCCGGGTCTCCCACGCAGGTGCAGGGTCCCAAAGCTTTGGGCCGTCCTCTGCTGCTTTCCCAGGCCACAGGCAGGGAGCTGGAAGGGAAGCAGGGCTGCCGGGATAGAACCGGCGCCCATATGGGATCCTGGGCGAGCAAGGCGAGGACCTTAACCACTGCACCACGGTGCCGGGCCCAATAAATATTTTTTAATTACAGGAAAAGGACTACCATGCTATTATCAAGTCCAAATTTTCTCTTGATTTGAACACTTAAAATTCATATTTGTGGAAAGCCACTTGTTTCAAGCTTTCTGGAGTTTTAAATCCTCATCAATATAAAAAAAAAAAAAAACACCTAGAAGCTGCCATAACATTTAATGGACTGTTGCTTAACATAACATGAATACATTTTAAAAGAAAAATATTATGATAATTGGAAGCTTTAAGTTTTTGCCTTAATTTCCCTTGATTCCCAAGATGCTGGTCTGTTTGTTTTATATATTCTGTTGGCAGCTGAATTATTCTTACAAGCTTATTCTTGCACCCACTGTGTTCTCCAATAAGCCAGATGCCTTGAATTCCATTCAGATTTCCCACAATGCTAATAGCAGCGAAAATACAGGCATTCCCCTTCTCTGCCAGTTCTTTTCCAGGCACATCAACAGAATGCTGTATCAGATATACAACAACTAGGACTGCAATTTTTGACCTACTTTGGGATGCCCAGACTGCCAGAGTGGATTAATTCATTGCACCAAAACACTAGCCTCTGATAAGTTAAATATTAATCATTATTTCAATGCCGTCAATGATAGACAAATTTTTATGGTAATTGATATTTACCACTGAAATTAAATGACATCTATATACTTACTTATTATAATGGCATTTGAGGTAACAGTAAGATAAAAATAAATTATATAAGTGGTCTCCAAAGGCTTCATGGATAAATGGAGGATATTCCTTATTCACTGAATGAAAAAAAAAAATAATGCCATTTAATTGTCTCTATCATCTAAATAATCTCTGAGCCTAAGGAATTGTACCATGAAAAAATTAAGAATGGTGTTTTAAAAAGGAAAAGAAATCTACAAATTGAACAGGATCCTCATCAAAATATCAATGACATTCTTTACCAAAAATAATATATGGAAACACACACACACGAAACAGAATAGAATAAGCAATTCCTGGAGACATGGTAAAACTGGACCTACATGTGTACAAGAATGAAATTTGTCTCATCATATACAAAGTTCAACTTAAGATGGATCAAAAGCCTAAAAAGACAAGACACTACCAAATGCTAGAACAAAGTGTAAGTGAAACTCTTCAAAATATTCAAATAGACAATGATGTTTGGATAGGAACCCAAAAGCACAAGCATCAAAAGCAAAACTAGACAAATGGGACTATATTAATCTTTTTGAAGAACTATATGGTTGTAATAGTATGAATGAAAACAGTGTTGGGAATGTGGGGGTGTTGAAGGAGGTATCCCTATGTCTATGAAATAATTTCATGAAAAAGAAAAGCAATTTTTAAAAATAAGTAAGTCTTGGAAACTCCTGTGCAGAAAAGAAATAATAAAGTGAAGAGACAGCATGCAGAGTGGGAGAAAGTACTTCCAATCTAATTTTCTGAGAAAGGATTAATACCCCAAACTTGGCAGCAGCTCAAAACAAAAGAAAACAAAAGACTCAATAATTAATATATATGTATATATATATACTTAAGAAACGGGCAAAAGATCTGAGCTGAAACTTCTCAAAAGAAGAAATACAAGTGAACAATAAGTATATGAAAAACATTCTCAAAATCAGTAACCATCAAGAAAATGCAAATCATAACCAAGTGAGATATCACCTTACTTCTCACTCTATTAGAACTACGTTCAAGCAATGAATGCTGGAATGGATGTGAAGAAAGAGGCACTCATGTATGATCTTAGCAAGAATAAGTAATGATAGAGCCACCATGGAATACAGCATGGACAGTTATTACAGATTTGGAAATAGAATTGCTATGTGATCTGCCAATCCACTAATCAGCAAATTTTCAAAAGGCATAAAATTATTGTACCAAAGTTATACTTCCCCCATTCTATGTTTATCATAGCACTGTTTACAAGTCAAAATATGAAATCAGCCAAGATGTTCAAAATCAGATTATTTACAATGGACTATTATTTAGTTACCAAAAAAAAAAAAGAGTAGAAAATCATATCATTTGCAGCAAAATGAATGTAACTGAAAAGCACCAAGTTAACTGAGTAAACCAGACACAGAAAGAAAAAAAAAAACACAGTTTTCTTCCTCTTCTATGGGGTCAAAACCACAGAAACCACAAGGCACCCTAACCTCAACACAGAACGGTGATTGTTAGAGACTAGAAAGGGTGAGGAGACAGGAAGTTTGTGCTGAGAAAGCAGCAAGAGAAACCTGAACATGGCTCATTAATTGTGACAAATATTATAGTAATATGATTTACTAATGATAGGGGATGCTTGAGTCATATTAGTGTAAGAAGTTAAGAAACTACCTATCAAGACTGTAACAGGTAACTTATAGATAACAGACTCGAATCAGCACTAGACATTAGCAAAACTATAAAGACATATAGGGGGAATCAAGAGTGATCCTGACAACCTCTTCAACCTCTTCACATGAGGTCATATGCACAGAGCGGTGGCGGGTGGGGGACAGAGTGGAGCAGGAAGACGGGAGGAGGCTTGTACCCCAACCCTGGAGGACTCCCAGATCCTCACCAAGGACTATCTGTACGGACACCAATGACTATATCCCAACAGCCAAGGAGACCACGGGGAATTGGAGTGCCCTCGCAGGCCGAGAGCTCTGAGGACATCCATTACCTATCAGATCTCCCACACGGGATGGAAGAAGCCCAGATCCTTCCTCACAGGATCTCATGACATCGGAATAACAGCTGGGAGTCCTGAACAGTCCTCAGAAACAGCAGAAACCTCCTTAAGATCCCAGGAGGGGAACTTTCTTGGGTCCTTACTTAGTTTCAACTTTGGATCCCTACCTTCTCTTGCAATGACCAATAGGGTTGCTTTGGAGGCCCTCTCTCCCTGCCCCCGCCAAAAAAAAAAAAAAAAATCAGATTAGATTGACAGAAACTAATAAGAAAAGCTTAGAGCAGACAAGAAAAGGTCAGCTTGGACTCACATACCTAACTAGGTAGGTCACAAAGATTAGTTACTCCTCACTAAGGTATTGAAGATTTCTCTGCATACCAAACCTAAAATCGTTCTGCACCTCAGTTGTGAACAAATGCCTTGTTAGAGTTATAAGCCTGTTTGGACTATCCTAAAATTTGCCAAGTTCAGTTAAATCATGCTTCAATACTACAAGCTGTAAAATATAAAAATGAAATTGGACCCGAGACAGCTGAAACAGTACTCTGTAACCATTTTAAGGTGTATAGCAGCAGTTTGTATGTGTACAAACTAAAATTGAAAAGTTAATGAAGTAGTCACAGCTTGTGGTTAAGAACTTGCATTTTCTAACATATTGGTCACTCAAAACCATGTCAATTAACCCCATAATGATGTAGATCATTGTTAATGTTATGTTGTAGCTTTTCATTGGACAGGATAATATTCTGCCAGCTCTGCTTTCAGATCAGACACAAGAAACTGTTGAGTTTATCTGGACAATAAGATGCTGGACTCTATGCATGGTACATGCTTGCAATGTAGAAACCATGACTGAATTTGAACTGTGCTAATGCAGCAAGGTGGAGGAACCCCACCATGGGGGGAGGGCAAGAGCTGGGGCTGGGGAATCCCAGAGCCTTTGAAACTATGTCATAAAATGAAATTTAAGAAAAAAGCTAGCAATAAAAGAAACTATAATATATTAAAAATTTTGTACTATAACGTTTCTTTTTTAAAACCATTTTGAAAAAGTTGTAGATGGATAGATAAGATCAGGCATTTGGCACAGCGATTAAGTCATTACAGTCATTTAGGGTAGTGCACCTGAGCAAGTGACGCTTGAAGATCTGTCTCTGTCTCCCCATCTAATGTTCTTTCATCTAAATAGCATGAAAATCAATAAGTTAAAAATTTTGGATACATATTTTGAAAACAATTTCATGCATTTCAAAAAATTACATAATATAAACCCATGCTTTAATTTTATTTTCCACAGCTTTTTGAAAGAACTGCATATACTGTATATCTCTATAGTATATTATACTACCAATGCAATATGTATGACTGAGGCATAGCCTTAGGAATTAGGCACACAAGATTTATTTATGTGGATACATTTTGTATGCTACATATTCATCAAAGCACATATATCAAACTGTTAATAAAGGCTTGAAAAAATAATTAGAATTTGGGTTGGAAAAGGTTAGTGTGTCATGATCTGAGGAACGCTCTCAAATGATGACTCACCACCTGAAATGTCCACAAATGAGGAAAACGCAAACTACAACTTTTAGTTAACTAGGGTCTGGGTCACAACGTGCAGTGCAGAATCCCATATCAGAAAACTCCACATTTTTTCTGTTCTACTTATGCTTCTATTCCCTGCAGCGAACAATTGCCCAGTTGGGTCCCTGCCACACATGTGAGAGGCCTGCATGTACTTCTAGGCTCATGTCTTCAGCCTGGCTCACTTTTTTGTTGTAACCAATTGGGAAGTGAAGTGGTAGATGAAAGATCTCTCTTTGTATCTGTCTCCCTCTCCTCTGTCACTCTTCCTTTCAAAGAAACAAACTTATCTTCCTTTTATTAAAATATGTTCATCTAAATAAATGCATTACTAGTCATTTCATCCCTTTAAGTATATTAAACATATTATACTACGTGAAGTTGCACAAAGAGAATTGTGGAGAAACATTTCTTCAAGGTCACCTAGTCAATAATAAAAACATAAATAGAACAAAAACCATGGATAACTTCTTAAGCCATGTTCTACCACTTGCATACATTTTTCTCTCATTACAATAAATATAAGAGGAAAACAAATGTGTAACATTCCAGAGGGGTAACAGTGTAAACAATACTACTTTTTCTGTCTAGTAGCAAAAAAAAAGAGATAAATAAATAAATAAATAAATAAATAAAAATCACTGAATTGTTGTTCCAGTTAAAGAAGCAAGGATAAATTAAGATGCTTAAATTCTTCCTCACTGATTTTCTTTCTTATTCTGACTTGATTATGTAATAGAAATTGACTTCTTATTGTGAAATCAACAAAGAACATTCTGCCTTCCTCACCCAACCTTGGATCTATTTTCCATTGGCATATTCCATCTTAACTGCTCTATTTCTCATTCAGGTTTGAAGGCACAGCACCTGTTCACAGTGGTTTTTGCATAATGGCTTTCCATAGAATGGAGATGCACAGTCAATCACAGTAATTCACTAAGAAATAGTGATACTCCCTGGTTAAATTAGGTCTTTTAAATATCAAAAGTGTGGCAATGAAAAAAAGACATGCCTTTCAGTTAAAGGACATTTCAAATGTAACGTTTTTTCATAACATGTTATAAAATATGAAATGTGATTTAATTTAGTCTTACTATTCCTTTTATTAAAACCTTCAGGGGGAGGATGTTGTGGTGTAGCACATTAAGCAACTGCTGGCAATGCACCAATCCCATTTTGGAAAACATATTCAAGTCCCGGCTGCACCACTTCTAATTCTATACCTCTCCTAAAGCTCCTGGGAAGTCAGCAAAACCAAGCCAATTAACAGGGTCGCTGCCACCCACACAGGAGATGCCAGTGACGTCCCAGGCTCATGGCTTTGGCTTGAGTCAGCCTTGGTCCATGCAGCCATTTGGGGAATGAACTTCAAATGACTCTCCTCCAACTCCTTTTGCTTTCTTGCTCTTGCTCTTTCCATCAAATAAATAATAAACATTTTTAAAAAGCAGAATTTTTAAAAGATTGATGTAATAATGAATACTATATACCACAATAATGTTTTTCTGACAACGATGATTTGAGGAAGTCTAACCTATCATAATTTCAATGTTAATATTCATGTTGTATATTTTTAGCTTTTAAAAATATCTTCTCCATGAATATCACTCACCCATTAAAGAGAATGAAATTCTACTATTTGCAACAAATAGTCTCACCTAGACACCATTATGCTCAGTGAAATGAATCAACCCCAAAAGGACAGACATCATATATTCTGTCTGATATATGGCAACCTTGAAGCAAAATCCAAGTTTAAATTGATACATAGGTAAACATGTATATACATATACTCTCCTAGACAAGCTGTATAATGGAGACTAGCATATTGGGAAGTGGAAATACATTTCAGTAAACATTTCTACTCCTGAATAAAAGGAGGACTCCAAATAAAACTGGTAAATGTATTTTGACAACACAATATCAGACATTCTACCATCATCGATACCTGTAATTCCATAATACACTTAAACCAGAGACTGTCAAATGTTGCTGAACGACTAGCCTATCGTAATAATACAGGAGAAAACAGCAGAGAGGGGGATGGAGGAATGGAAATGTGAATTCCTGTGCCTATGGAACCATGTCATTCCTATAACTCACTTTCTCCAGTTATGCTTAATTAAGATTAACATAAATGTGGAAAAGAAGAAATTACACTGTTTTAAAATATTTTTGGTAAATAATTCCAATAATGAAGCAGTTTATAATGTTCCCTCAGAAGTTTACGTTTGCAATCAGTTTTAAGGTTAGAAGCATGCCAAATGGATAAGAGACATTCATGACCTCTCTGTCATTTGACTGGGTCTGTGGCCAAAATGTAATTGGATATTTCTGTTTCATTTTCTATAGAGAGAAATATGTCTCAGATAGAATGAACTTTAGGAAACCTTCCTTTCCCCCATTACAGATGTCTTTGGCACCTTTTGTGATGCTGACTTCAGTGATTCCCAAATGTGGAATCTCTTGGCATCTTTCAAAAATAGCAGTGCCTGTCTCTACACAGAGGCATTGTAATTTGATAAGTATGGATCAAAACACAGGCATGGGAACAGTTTTTGGTTTTGTTTTATAAATGTATTTATGTTTTATTCAAAAGGCAGAGAGACAGACAGATTTCTGTCTCCTGACTTACAGCATGGCTACCACTGAGGTCAGGCCAGCTTGAGGCCAGGATCTCTGGAATCTCAATCCAGGTCTTCCATGTGGGTGGCAGGGACCCCAGTGCCTTGTCTGTCATCTACTGTCACCTAGGGTGCTCAGTAGCAAGGTGTTGATGTCAGAAGTAGATCTGGAACTTGAATTCAGGCCTTCTGGTTGGGATGTGGGTGTCCCAAGCAGTGTCTGAACTACTGTGTGAAATACCTGTGAAAAGGTGTTCTTTAAATCAATCTTGTTATCTCAAGAGAGTTGTGGATTCACATCTAGTTTTGAGAAACAACACAGAGAAAGTCCTTGTATCCTTAATTCAGTTTTTCCCCTGTTAGGGTCCAGGTTTGTCAATTTCCCATGAACGATAGAGAGCCTCACTGATAATGCAAAAGCAAGCAGAGTTTATTGTTGCAGCATGCTGGGGTCAGATTGTACTTGAGGCACACAGGCCAGCCAAGGAGAGGTTGGACCCTTAACCAGAGAAAAGCCAGCAATGATATAGGACCTTTTGGCTGTTACATACATCGTAGTCATGCATCAAAACCCACGCAAATTCAAACTCAGCGATCAGCTTAAGGAGTAACAAACTTCAGATATGTCATCTTTATGGCTTCCAGGTGCAAACAGTCCACTCCCTTCCCACACCCATTATCTTTATGGCTCCTGGGTCTAAACAGCTCATTCCATTCCCATACACATTATCTTTATGGCTTATTCTGGTCCTGAGACTGGATGATTGTGCCACTGTCCTCCTGCACCTGGATGTATTCTATAGGTAAGGCTTGTGAAACTGTTCACAAGGTCACAGAGAAACAAAGAACATATCGCTAAAGTGGAGTTTTCCCATGGTCCAGACGCATTCTGACCTAGCAAATAGCAGTTTCTTGGCACGAAGGGCCTAATATTGCCTAACGCTAAAATTCTAACATTTTAACATACTAATATTATACTAACACTGTGACACCTCCCAGTGGTAACAGCTTCAAATACTATAGTAGAGTAGAATACAATGTAGGATTTGATTCTAATCCTTCTGAGTTACTAAATATTTTCATCCTGTGGATCTTTTACAAGCACAACTTCTTTCCCATGCAATCCAACATGTTCTCAATCTTTTGCAACCACTAATCTGGTCTCTAGTCTGTAATTTTTTTTCATTTGAAGAATGTCTTACAGGGGTTAGCATATAGTATGTAACATTTCAGGACTAGTTCTTTGGCACTCAGCGCAGTTCTCTGAAGATCGAGTCACAGTGTTGCATGCAATAGTGCTTGTTTCCTTTGTATTACTGAGTATTATTCCATGGCATGAATAGATCACCATTTGTTTAAATATGCTTTGGTCACTAACAATAAGCTTGATATAAATATTCATATACAGAACTTTCAAAAATATATTAAAAAGCATAAATTACTGAAAGGACAACTCCCTTAAATATTATTCATTATGCCATCTTTCTAAAATTGTGATAAAACCATAGGAAGTTTGTTGATTTATAACTGGAATTAAATAGTTATTTTATAAAAGGAAGTGAAATAACAGAAAATACTTATAATGCAATATTTTTATTATAAATTTATCCATTTTCCATTCATGCCAGATACCTATTTATTATCCCCAAAGAAAAGTTTGTGATATCTTAGCTCTAAAAGGACTATTTTCACTGCTACTCTTTAATTAATGCACTTATATATGTATTATAAGACAAGTGACTGGCAAAATGAGTGAGAAAGATTTTAGTTTTCCATGTTCTTTTTTAGTCCCCAAATAATTGTAAGAGCTGGGAGTGGGCCAGGGTTCAGCCAGGAGACTCCATCCATCTTCCCCCCAAGTGTAGCAAGAACACAAATACGAGGGCCAATGTCTGCTTTCTCTGAGCCTGCACCTTAGCAGGAAGTTTGATAAGAAGCACAACAGCTGGGACTTGAGCTGGCACTCTGTATGGAATGTGGGTCTTCAAAGTGGAGATTTAATCTGCTGCAGCACAATGCCAGCCCAAGAATGCATTTTTTAATATATACTAGCACTGTTAGAAGTGTACTAAGGATAACTACGAGTCTAAAGACTTAACATCTTAATTAATCACTGCTCTAATTGTTTTTTGCTTTTCATTCAGTTTTTAAAACCAGGGGATGGTATTGTCATATTGCAAGTTAAGCTGTTACCTGTGGTAACCACATCCCAGACAAACCAGCTGGCGTCCTGCCTGTTCCACTATTGACCCACCTCTCTACTAATATGCTAATCACCTGGGGGAAACAGAAGATTTTTCAGGTGTTTGGACTCTTGGGCACACATGGAATACCAGGATAAAATTACTGGTTCCTGACTTTGGCCTGGCCCAGTTCTGATTGTTGTGGCAATGTAGGGAATGGCAAGCAGATGGACGATCTCTCCCTATCTGTTTCTATCTCTGTCTTGGTATCTCTGTCTATATCTCTGTCTCACTCTCTATATAGCTCTGCTTTCAAAAGTTAACATTTAAAAGCAAAAACTTAGTGTTGCAAATATTTCTGTTATAGCCATAATTCATAGGAGCAACTTAAGGTCTCAAAAAGGTTAAGAATATTGATGAAACTCAGTAGTGAATAATCAGGAATATGAGATTCACATTTACACAATAAATTTAGAGTTTATGCTATGATATTCTGTTACTAATACAATCTGCTGACAAATCAAATTAGACTCAATTACAGAATGAAGAGCCACTGTAGGGATGAAGAAGATAATGGATACATCTTTACAAATTCCTGCTTTCTATCTACATTTCAAAAGTTCATACTCAAATGGACTTAAGTATAATTTTGATTTTGCATATAGATTTGAGTTGAATATCAATGAATATGTCAACCACAATTCCAGTGGTCACATGTTCATATCCCCACTTTTTTACATGGTTCGAACAGGGAAATAAATCCGTTTCAGAAAAACAAACAACAAAAAAACAACTTAATGAGTTTTGGTGCACAAAGCTACATGAAAGAGCACAATGGCTATTTCCGTAAAGCTTATAAAATTTTATAGAATGAGAATCTTGACTTGCATGATTGTTTTGCTCAATTTTATCCATTCTAATCTGCCAGATTAATGATGCAAACCTAATAAGGTTCTTGCTTCCAAAGACCAAAGTCTCACATACATTCCAATAGTAGTTTAATGATGTTTTCACTTTATTTTGTTGCATCTCATATTGTAGTACCAAGTCTAATCTATGAGATAAAAAAAAAAGTCCAAAGTACCACAGGTGGAGTTGTTTTCAAAGGAAGAATCATGATCATCTGCTGTCATTTCCACTTGGGATCTCTCAGGAATGCTAATGTCTGTTATTTAACACCAGGAGACAGAAGGATTTGTGAACTGTTCTGAAACTAAATCCCATATTTAAGGTACCATCTAATTCTCTGTTTTTGTTTTTTTAAGTAAGAACATCACATTTATACATTTTACTTATTTTACTTACAATAAGCTATACCACAACTTAAAGCTGTGTGCTCTCATTCAAAACTATATCATATACAGATGTATAGTATTTTGAATGAATTTTACCTGGGTCTTATTATAATAATATAAGCAAGCCAAATTTAAATCCATTGCAATTTGCATATTTTTAGAACTACATAAAATAGAGAAAAGAAAACAAATATTTGCAAAAATCAATACTTAATTTCAAAATTTATATTTTCAGTCATTGAACACAGTCCTGAATCCTGAGATATTTCGGTTATGGGGAAAACATTGTTAAATACTTTGCTCATAACAGGAAGTAATGAGATTAATGAGTTATTTCAAAAGGCAAGACAGGAGAATATTTTAGATAATTATTTTAGATATTTTAATGATGTCATACTGGTGTGTATATTAGAAGAAAGTTTTCAATAAAACTTGTAAATAAGATACAGGTGCTTTAATGGACTTCATATGCTTTATTAAAGATAACTTTAGCAATTTCCTTCATCATGAGATTAATATTTGTAATTATTTAGTTATTGACAAACATGGTTTGATTTTTCTGTTTTAACATGGTGAAAAAGCAATACTTGTTCAGTAGAAACTATACTTTCATTTTAAATGTTTTAAAAGATACCCACACATCTAGTTTAATCCCTCATTTTCTTTCTTGAAATCCAAAAAAAAATTCTTAAACACAGAAGTGATAAGTAAATTAAGTAGCCAAGTCCGGACTGTGGCTCAAGCATTTGGATATTTGTACCATTAGCATTTGAAAAACAAAACTTCCAGAATGCTGCCCATTAGCACAATATTAAGGCCCTTGTCAGTCTAAAACAATGTTCAAAATTATATTTTGATAATGATGACGTTAAAATAATATTCTAAATAAAATTCAGATAATCTCATATTTGTTTTCCTAACTATTTGCTGGAAAAGACTTTATTTTTGAAACTCAAAATATAGTATAAGGTTGGATGAAAAAAGAACATTAATCATTACCAAAAATGTCTCTAACATTAGGCATAATTTTTAGTGCTTATTCATAGGTGATCAAAAACAATAACTAGGGTTAGGAATGCCAAAAAAAGTATATCAAATAACAAAAACAACTAAGATATTACTCACTAATTCAGACACATAATAGTTTTGCTATTACAACAATGTTTGCATAATGGTAACTTTACTCACCATGAGAAATGATAAATATTTCATAACTATTTCCTGTTAGTTATAATTAAATAATAATAATGATTGCATTTTAATAAGCACTTGATTCAAAACAGAGTTTTAAATTTTGTTTTACAATGAATGTTTTTTGGCACTTGAACAAGTAAGTTTCGGGAATCTTGAAAAATAATTTATACTCAGCTAGTTATTATAATGATGCATATAAATATTGAATTAAATTTTAAATTTAATTTTCTATCAACTTATTCATAAACTATTGAGAGAAAAGACCACGTATTCTCAGATACAGAAAAGAAAAACATATGCAACTATATGAACTTACAAGTCTAATGTAAATAGTAAAGTATAGTTGTATATTAAGCTGAATGAAGATACAAGAAGACATCCAGCAGACTTCTGGGTTTAATTGGGTTTATTTCTGTGGAAAACTTGTCTCACAATTTGTATATTCCCTTTAGGGAAATATTTATGGATGCTTCACATTGCTTTTAGAGATTTTTCTATTATTATGAGTTTGCTCCACAAAGCTTTTAATGAAACATGAAAAACTTTAATAAGAACACTCTATAAATGAGGTATCTACATTATGTCTTGGAATCCTATTTTACACACTCAGTGTTACTCGAACACAAAAACATTTATTGTTCCTTAAACTCAGACCAAACTTTCTCAAATCTATAAGCTTTTCCTGTCTGGAATGATCCTATTAACTCATCCTTTACAGAATGTTTATATTCAAAAATCACTACCTCTAGGAAGAAGTCCTCTCTATCTTCATTCAGAAAATTACTTATGGGGCCCGGCATGGTGGCACAGTGGTTAAGGTCCTCACTATGCACGCCCAGGATCCCATATGGGCGCCGGTTCTAATCCCGGCAGCCCCGCTTCACTTCCAGCTCCCTGCCTGTGGCCCGGGAAAGCAGTCGAGGACAGCCCAAAGCTTTGGGACCCTGCACCCGTGTGGGAGACCCGGAAGAGGCTCCTGGCTTCGGACTGGCATAGTATCCGCTGTTGAGCTCACTTGGGGAGTGAATCATCAGACAGAAGAGCTTCCTCTCTGTCTCTCCTCTCTGTATATCCGCCTTTCCAATAAAAAAATAATAAATCTTTAAAAAAAACCAGAAAATTAGTTATGAAAAGCCCAAGGCCAGAGGGAAATTGTGATGTCTTACAATGCAAATCAATGAACAAGTTAAAAAATCACTTACTGTGCATATAATAATGAGCTGCTTCTTACAAAGTAGTCTTTGTTCAGATCGTAGCAGCATATATCAAAGCATAGATCTACATGGCTACTATGTTTTTTTAAGAGTAAGTTTGGATAGTTGAATTATCCAAGCCAGGCCAACACTCTCAAGCCTCCCACATAATGATGCATTTCCTGGTTTTTGTTATCTTAAATTTTCACATTTGAAGAAAGGATTCATCAGCTAATCTTTAGTTTAAAAGTCACTTATCCAGAAAAGTGGATGTGCTAGGTTTATGATCAGCTTTGCATGGACTTATCATCTCAAATAACAAATTTGAGACTATGCAACTGCTTCCTGTTATTCTATATGTCAGCTACCGTGCAATTACATTTCTCAGAGTGTGGGTTGGATGGTGTTGACAAGATTTTGTAACAGCACAGCCATTGTAATATATGCTTAAAATAAAAAGGCATGCCATTTCCTATAAAGACATATACCAAGAGTAGGCCTACAGAGAGTGCTGAAGTTATGCTAATGGAATCAATGTATACATCACAGTGCAATAAAAGCCTGGATACATAAAGCTATTTACAAGCTTCAGAAACATCATTTTCTTTATCTACTGGAAGCTGTCATCATCAGATATATTGCTACACTGCAAACAAAACCAGTAAGCAATGACTTATTCTGTTCCACTGTTATCTATTCATAGTTCACAGTGAGCTTTTCTGTTTAAAGCATTTGAATAAGAAGTTATAAATATTACCAATATTTTTAGTAATCATTAGCATCATAACTATCTATTTCATTTTGTAACTATTGATCTATTTAATCTTGTAACTAGTCACATCAATAAAAGCTTTTCAGTTATCAAAAAAACAAAATACTATTCACCTTGTACTAGTTAGAGGAAAAGAAACTTATATCTTCATAACACAGAAATGTACAAATTAAAGGCACAGATAAGGTGCCTTTAATTTTTGTTGTTGTTAAAGATTTATTTTATTTTTATTGGAAAGTCAGTTATACAGAGAGGAGGAGAGACAGAGAGGAAGATCTTCCATCCGTTGATTCACTCTGCAAGCGGTCAAAATGGCTGGAGCTGTGCCAATCTGAAGCCAGAAGCCAGGAGCCTCTTCTGGGGCTCTCACACAGATGAGGCTCCCAAGACTTTGGGCCATCCTCCACTGCTTTCCCAGCCCACAAGCAGGGCGCTGGATGAGAAGTGGAGCTGCCAGGATTAGAACCAGCACCAATATGTGATCCCGGCACATGCAGGGTGAGGACTTCACCCACCACGCTACTGCACTTGGCCCAAGGTGAATACTTTTTTGTTTATACATTCTTGTAAATGAGTTTGTGTGTCAACAATTTGGTATATTTTTCTATATCATTAGTAAACAATAGTCTGAGCACATCATCCACAGAAGAGGGTGAACGTCTATATAAATCTTCATTTTTGAATGTATTTTTCTATCTGTACATTAATAGTAAAGAATTAGAGTTGACATAAATTTAGTAGCCACAATATAGTGAGATGAAGACAAAGTACTTGTGTTCATTTATTCACTTAATCACGAAGGATGTATTATTATGATTTACATTTTACTCTGTGTCTCAGCACAACCTTGCTGTCTGGGATGTATCTGGATCAGAGTGCCAGCCCCGATTCTTTCCTGCTGACAGTTTATAGGACGAAGTGGATGACAGTACTACTGCTTGGGACCCTGACACTCATGTGGAAGACCAGGAGGGAATTCCGCATTCCTGACTTTGGCCCAGCCCAGCTCTGGCCGTTGCCTGCATTTGGGAGGAATGATTAGCAGATGGAATTTTTTCTCCTTTTTCTCCCCTCTCCCTCCCTCCCTCTGTGTCCCTTTCTCTGCTTCCCTTCCTCCATCTCCTTCTTTCTCCCTCTCTCACTCTTTCAAGTGGATGAAAAAAAGCAAGATGAGATAAACACTTATTACTGGGTCAGATGTCAAGTAATTAGTTTGTAATCCCAAGTGTAAAAATGGTGATGATGAAAGATGAAGTTTAAAAATGTAAAAGGGGCGAGGGATGAAACAGACTGGATGACAAGCTCCAGGTGGAGAGCCTTGGGTGTTTAAGTCAGAAAATGTTTACTCTATTCACTAAGACTTCATCTAGTTGTATCTACTTAAGCAAGTTGGTTAACTTCTCTAAGCCACGGTCTCTTCTTACAGTAGATACAAGAGTAGCATTTGCTTCATAGGGTTAATGCTAAAATTAATTTAGTTAGATTAGACAATGTTAGTGACATCATCAATGCTAGGCATTATCACTACAGCAGTTTCAAGTTTTGATCAGATTACACATCATCCAAGAAAGTCCTTAGGAAGCTTAATTTTGCAGGGAAGAGAAAAGAGGTAACAAACTCCCAGGGTTTTATGTCAGTAATTCATAAGCAAAAGAAGAGAGGGATGCATGGCACTCATACTTTCTGATTCTCCTGTATTCCCCAAATGTTCACATAGGTGGGCTTAGTAAATGTTACCATTTAAAACAAACCTTACAAAGGTTGTTACTGCTTTCCAAACAGCACCTTTATTATTATTATTTTTTTGTTCATCATTTCAAAATCATTATTTAAAAGAAAAATCATTTGTTATTCTCAAGGATTAGATTGATGTTTATCTGTGTGACTTTCCTATGTCTTTCTCTTAGTGAAGTTACATTATGACCAGAGAAACTTTAATTTACTGTTATATTGTCCAGGCCTAAAAGTGTCTGGCACATGCCTACCACATGGTAGTCATTTGGGAAATGCTGAGTGGCTGGCTGGATCAGCCATCGGATATTAGTATTTTGAGAGCCAAGGATAACTGGAATTGAGTTTTATTTGCTGTTTAAGGGAATGAAAAGAAAACATGTATTGAATCAGGAAGTACTTGAGAGCTATTTAACTATTAAATCCTTTCTGTTAGTTACTTTTTAAAATTAGAGGTAATGTTAAGACATTTTGCTTAAGCTTTTCATAATTTTGCATTTACATTGTATTTCATCTTAAATTAATAACAGCATAAAACCATAGCATTTTAGCTAACATACCAAATTTGTGGCATTTGTGATGTGTCAAAATCTATTTTCAGTGGTTTTGCCCACTTTCTGGTAGCCATGGCCCTTTGTGCCCTAATCAACTATGTAAAGATTACCAAAATAAAATAATAAAAAGGAAAAAAAGACATTTCAAAAATGTGTAATTTGGAACAAACTATGCGTGTGCTGAAAATATGTAGTTTTAATTGGCATAAAATCAACAGGCGCACATATGGAGTCTGTAATGTAACTGTAATAAAATTTAGTGATATTTAGGTGAATGAATGAATATGATTAAGAGCAAATTAGAATAATGGAATATTTTCGAGTCACATAATATTATATTGAGCAGCTGTGTAACTCTGCTTTTGTTTTGCATCTTCATTACAGACTATTGGAAATGATAGCCTGAGTGAAATTAAGGAAATGATCATTTTGGTTAGCTTAAATAGTTGGCAATAAAATGGCTGTTTCCTCATTACTACCTATTCCACTATAGCTAGTACTTAAAATACTTACATTAAAAATATATTCAAGTACTGAGTTTTCTCAGTCTGCTCTATAAGCTGACACTTTGATCAGTCCATAAGAGAATCTTTTCTACAACAAAACAGCAGTAAGAATTGTGCAAATGAGTTTCCCTTGGGCTCACAGCATGCCTTGCAAGTAAGCTGTGTACATCCTCACATACCCTTAGATTTGTATGTCTCAAGGGGTGAGCTATTTTAAACATCAAGCACTAGAAAAAGAGTAAAATCTTCATCCCTACTATGACCAAAACTACCTTAGTTTTTGTTTGTAGTATTAAAAAGTCTTTATGTATCTGCAAAGCATAAATGAGACACAGTTTTTATATTCCAGGAACATCTATAGTTTTTCTAATGAAACAGGTTTTGCACTAATGGCCTGTATTACAACTTGAATAAACACAGCCTCTTTAACTATATGAACATATTGTTGATGCATGCGCTCTCTTCTCACAATGCATGCTATCTCTTTAGACTGTTTCATTTATATTTATTCCAGTGGTTACCATTAGCAACTAAGCATTTTACACTGCCAAACATTATATGATTATGATCAAAACAAGTCAAATAGCAGAACATGGAATATGAGAGTACTTCAACCAGTTCATAAAAATAAAATACAAATGTTTGCTAGAAAGTCAGAAAAACTGAAATCCATGCCTAATTGTTTCCTTACATGTATTTTCCATAAATGTTTTACAGAATGGCTAATTGTAAGAATTTCAATTTTTTTACATTTTATGTGAACTTTTTGAAGAACTCTCATGAAATTGTGACCAATTTTCAAGCTATTGTCTTTTGTGGATTTTTTTGTTTGTTACCATTTAAAAGTGACTAGCTAAGGTCTAATGTTAAATGTTACCAAGAGTTGATCCCTTGAAATCCATAAATTTTACAGGTCACTTTAATATTTAAACAAACATCTCTTTCTACCAAAAATACATTATTTCAAGCCAATTTAAATTTATGCTGTTATTAATATGACTGCATGCTAAGTTTTTCACAGAAAGATAAAATTATGCCCTCTTTTTTGTATTATGCCTCATATTTGAGACAATTTGTTAAAAATAAATTTTAACTTCATTGGTACTCAATATAAAATATCATCAAATTTGTAACTATTTTCTTCAGGCAAGCAGGCTTTTGGTAAACACTAATTAGTTAAGTAAGATAATTCTAAGACATTCTCATGTGAAATTAATTCTTTATAATTGTTGGAGCATATCAACCCAAAATTTTTAAATTATTTTATTTTATTTTGTTTTACAATATTGTTCTATTGGCTCTGGGACATTTCGTATGATTTTTATAACACAATGTTTTGGAATTCCATTTTCTCCCTAAATTATATTTCCTAAATGTTGATAACTTTAATTCTATCATTTGAAATGTATACATGTATTTATAACCATGTGTTTTCATATTTAAAAGGAAAATCTTATTGGAGTTTGTTTATGTTATTTTAAAATTTAGTTATTATTTGAAAAAAGCTGAGACACAGAAAATGAAATAAAAGGAGAGCGAGCGAGCGAGCGAGTGACCGGCCCAGGCTGAAGCCAGCAGCCAGCAGGTCCTCCTGGTGTTTCACATGGGTGGCAGGGAGGTAGGCACTTGAGCCATCCTCCACCACGGTGTCCGGATCATTAGCAGGGAGCCGGAAAAGCAGTGGAGCAGCCTGGATTTGAAGTGAGACATAGCCGACATTAGCCTCACAGGTACCAGTTTAATCCATTGTTCCACCATGCCGGCCCCTATTTGTTTATTTATATACAATGGCTCTCAAACCTCTCAAAAATGATTCAGTCACTACAAGTTTGATGTTTTGCTTTAATGTTTTTCTTTAGAAGATAAAACACTACCCAGATAAATAAAGAAATAAAAATAATGTACCATATTACATGCCAAGAATTTCTGTCTGAACCAAAAGCTGTCCCTGAGTGGGATTGTGCTATGTTCTTTAAACACAGTGTGTTACTAGACACAAATGTTTTGACAACACAGATAGCCATCAAAGGATAGATAATGATTGCATTGCAGATTGCAGGTCTGTTTCTAGGGCAGTAAGAGTACAAGTAAGTTCACTACAGGTTGAAATAACAGACAGGACGATATTCGATGACTGGTTCTGCTTCTTCAATAACACATGCTACTCCTTCCCTTTTCAAAACAGGTCCATATTCTTGTCATAGTGCAGAAACAATGAAGTCGCTCTCATAATTCTATCATCTCTGTGCCACAAGGTAGGGTGACATACATTGTTTAAATTTCAAACATTTATTCATAGCATAAATCTGTCATAATTCTGGAAAAAATATTTTCTTCGACATTTTAAGGCTTTTTGGAGCTTGCCAAATCATCCCTTTGTCCTCTACCATACCTCTATAATAATGTATTTGTGGAAATGATATTTAAGAAATGACAGCAAGGATGATAAATTGATGTGGGGTTATTATCATTTCCTATTCATTCTTTCCTGCCCCATACCAAAGAACGATAATGAGAAATAGCCTTTTATTCATGTAGTAGGAAATGAAGCCACAAATATGTTAACTTTTAATTAGAAAAACTAAGCATCTACAGTTTTAGATCAATCTGAAATGCCAAGGTGATATATGGAACTACAAAACAGAAATCTCTACAAATTCCCAACTTAGTTCAATAATCACTAAAGAAATTCAAATATATTTAAATGGTAATATGATTTCATTTCAACCAACCATATAGTAACTTAACTTTAAAAAATTAAAGAATTGGGCCCGGCGCAGTTTCACAAGTGGTTAAGGTCCTTGCCTTCCACGCCCAGGATCCCATATGGGCGCCGGTTCTATCGCGGCAGCCCCACTTCACTTCCAGCTCCCTGCCTGTGGCCCGGGAAAGCAGTGGAGTTCAAATTTGATTGATAAACAAACTACTAAGTCAGGAAATCCATTTACATATGGAAACTTTCTTTTCCTTGTTTCTGAAAAATTTTTGTTTGCTTTCCATGAAATTGTCATTAAGAGGAATGAGAACTTGTACTGATGAATGTATTAGTGTTGTCAAAAATAAGATCAGAATAAAATAATAAGGTATTATGCTATTGCAATCAGGTAACTTCACTGAGGCCTAATGAATCAAATCAGATCAAAAGAGGAAATATTTTTCTAGTAGCTAGTCAATTTAATAATCTCAGTGGTATATCAGTTTAAGCTCTGCTTGGAGTACCATCATCCCAAATGAGAGTGCCCGGGATACATTCCTAATGCTACTCTCACTTTTGGATTATTGCTAATGTGCTTCCAGGAGGAAACAGCTTAGGGCTCACATATCTGGATTCCTATCGATCCATGTGGGAGACTCAGACTGAGTTCCCAGCTCCCACTTTCCACCTGACCCAATCCTGGCACCTGCAGGCATTTTTGCAAGTGAATGAGAGGGTAGAATATCTCTATCTTACAGTTTCAGTGGCTTTCTCTAAAAAGAGGGAAATTTACTGTTAGAAAAGCACAGTCATGGATGGAAGGAGAGAAAGATATGTTCTATCCACTGGCACACTCCCCAGATGGCTACACTGTCAGGGCTGGATCAGGCCAGAATCCAAGAACACAGAAACTTCATCTGGGTCTCCCACACTGGTGACAGGGTTCCAAGCACATGGCCACATTGCTCCACTTTACCAGTTGAATTAGAAGGCAGCTGGATGGGAAGTAGATCAGTTGGGACTCAAATGGATATTCATCTTGGATGTCAGTATCACATATGACAATTTAAAACACTGTGCTGCAGTGCTGGCCCATCTAATTGACTTTTAAATGCACTAAAAAATAAAGTTATCAATTAATAAAGACTTCACATTGGCCTCAACACAAGAGATGGCTGGGAAACTACCATGAAGCTCTTGTCTTTTGGCTGCTTTCATTAAGCTCCTACATAAGCCATCAGCACCTTCTGAATACACATTTTTTTCTTTTTAAAATGTCAAACGGATTATGTGACAATTTATTAGGCTATAATCTTTGGTTTGCTAATATAATGACATTCTGCTAAAACACCCTGGATGATTAGGAGATGTTTTCCATGACATATTAAATTCTTTAGCTTTCCACAACTTTTATTTTGGGATATGAGTATTTGCAATGGCTTAACTATTTCTTTAAAATTACTTTTTTTGAAAACACATTTTAGATGATAGCCTGATTATCATTTGTAGGACAGCATGTGATCTTCATGTTATGAGTTAAATGCGTCTCCCTTAAAATCCATCTTTTGGAGATCCAAAGCCCATCATCTCAGCATCTGACAGTATTTGAAGATAGGGTGTTTAAAGAGGCAGTTAAGTCAAAATGAGGCCATTAGGTTGGGTACTAAATCCATCTGATTGTGTCGTTCCAGGAAGAAGAAATGTGGACATAAAAAGTGGTGAGTCTGCATGCACATTGAGAAAAATCCTGTGCAAGCTAAGAGGCCAAATGAGTCTTCTAACTGGCAGTGTCTTCATTTTAGACTTCTGGGCTCCAAATGTATGAGAAAATAATTTTCCAACATTTGGTTACCAGTATGTGGCATTTGTTTGGGCATCTCTGGAAAATTTACATATCCTTCACTCCTGACTATAACATCCTTCACATTCAGTGTCATAATGGGTGATGTCTGATATGGAATCAGTGTGGGTGGGCTATAACACCCAATAGTCAGAACCAGAATGGGTGTGGGGAAGTTGGGCAAAGCCACTATTCCTGTCAGGACAAGAGGTTGACTATGTCAATCTGGGCCAAGTACCCACTGGTGTCACAGCGAGGAGCCCAATACAGGAGTTTGCAGAACTCCTGTGGCTAAGGTCTGGAAGAGGGTGGGTCTGGACCTGCTTCTTAGCACACACTGACAGATCTGAAAAACAGTATGGGGTGCAGGATAGACTATGTCTGGCCACAATACCAACCAGTTCACATTAAGACTAGGACTGAAGGCAGACTGGGCCAGATCATGCTACAGCACCTGTTGGCAAATGCCAAGGTGAGGCATACTAAATGCCATACTAAACTTCAGCGCTCACCAGCAAAAGCAAGGCCCAGGGGATCGTGGTGTGGCCCAGTGGTAGGCAGGGGGGTTGTGTGGGGCTTCCCTGCTTGTCCACTGCTCCCACTAGTGAGCATGAGAGCTGGGATGGTGCCAGACCAGGACAAGCAGGGCCACAACATCTACTGGTTGGAATAGGGTTAGGGGGAGAGCCAGAAAAAGTGCAGGTTGGTTGGACTATGCCACAGAATCAGCTGGCAAGTGCTGGAGGCAGATCCTGTCAAGTTAGAACCACCTGGAAAGAGCAGGATTCCTGACCGGAAGTGAGTCCAGTAGAAAAACTGTGGGCTCTTCTGATGGGCTACAACTCCCACTCGTGAGCATGAGAACCAGAGCTGGGAGAAAGCCTGGCTGGACAGGTGGTGGCATCTGCTAGCACTAGGATGGGTTGGATGGTGAGGTTGATTGGTTTGAGCTTGGATTTACCCCATCTCTCCCCCCCTTGACATATGCAAGTGTTGAATGGGATGAGTTTGCCCCACATGCCGGCAAGCACAGAACCCAGGAATGAGCACAGGCCTGAGGGGTTGTGGGTCACTCTGATTAGTTTGTAGCTCCAATTGGTATATGTGAGGGCCCAGTGTGTGGTGGGTAGGGTTGGGCTGGGCTATAGCACCCATTGGTTTGCAAAACAGATGGAGCTGGAGACAAAATCAATCCAGAAATCACAGCTACCATTGTGCTGATGTGGGTGAGGGACTGAGTTGGAACCCATACTGAAAAGCACACACAAGTCAGGTCTGGGATCCCTTCAGATGCCTTTTTTTTTTTTTTTTTTTTGAGAATCCTCCTAACTGAACTGATGTGTTGTGGGCTAAGGAGTTGATTAGTGCTCCTTAGGCTGAGCAGGAACAGGAACTGGGCTTGTGGCTAAAAACACCTAGACTAATTGGACTCATCTGTATCCAACATCCTGCTAAATAAGGATGTGGGGGGAAGAGTATATAAGAAGAGATGAAAGAGCAATAAAGAGAAACTTCGCAGAGATTTCTATCATCACTGGTCTCCTGTTGGTGCTTCATCCCCAGACCCTCTCCGTGTCCATGTTACTGATTCTGCTGGCCGGAGTACTGATGAACACAGAACTCCAGCCATGGGGAGAATCATAGGATCTGTGATCTCAACGTGGAGTACTTGTATCAGGATTGGGCCTCCTTAGTGGCTTAGATGGAACAATGGATTGTAGGCCCAGATACACAAGGAAGATATGGCAGTTCATTGGGGCCTACAGAAGATATCTGGTATCAGTGACAAAATAAATTGGTCAATTACCCCAGCCAAGTGTTGATAGCAAATATATGGGTGAATGGAGATTGTAAGGTGGACTGTGCCAGCTAGTGAACCTTGGAAGCATCTCCTCATCCCTGGAGTGGCAAGGCTGATTGCATTTCAGAATTATCAAAACATTTGAGCAGAACCCTCACAGCATGTTCCACATCAGGGATCCTGGAATGACAACAGGTGGTTATCCCCATCCGCAGGTACTAGGATGCGTGGAAGGAAGAGTATTCCCCCCTTTCCTTGGTTACAGGAAGAAGAAAATGAAAATTTGCAAACAATTGTCCCGCTCACTTTTCCCTAATCCTAATCAACTATGTAAATATCATCAAAATAAAATATACAAAAAAGAAAGATTTTGAGTATAAGTGCTAGCTCGTTCTTTCTCTCTCTCCCTCTCTCACACACTTACCACACACACAGAAAGAAAGAGAGATCACCTGACAAAACTGCTACTGGAACAATGATCTGTGGGTTGAACATGTTATCAAATTCACAATTCACTAATGAATGAAATGAGACTTGGAACATATTTAAAAGTTCCTCAGATGCAAGAAGCATCAGACTCTGTCATTCAGAATTAAGAATATTATTTTAAACACTTGTACTTTAGCACTCAGTTTCGAACATGGCAAAAAACATCTCCTGAACTTAAGTGACATTTAAAAAGATAAGAGCAGTGATTTTAGTTTTATGCCACTCAGTAAAGCTTTGGAGTTCAGCAAGGATTTGTGAAGTGCTCTTGTAAAATAAAGTGCACAAACATGAGACATTTCTGTCACAAAACACACAATGGAGAGAGACAAAAACAAAGATTGATGTCAATCTTGATGACATTCAGTTAAATAGGAGCAAAGCAGAGTGTTAGCAAATATTCCACAAAGTGATTTTATTTTTTGGGTTTCAATTTTGTCATTTCACCAGTATATTCTTGTGTTGTTACACTATTTTCTTCTGTTTGAACTTTCGTGCACAATAATATTTTTCCTTGTAATAACAATTCAAAGTTCCCATTTGCAATTGTTCTACTATATTAAACTTGCCCATATCATCTTAGTAACAGAAATAATGCGGTAACAGCATACACACATTTCCAAAGTGTTTGTACTACTCAGAACATAGTTTAAGTAACATATTACATATCTTAAAAATGTGCAAATAAAAGCTTGAAGCGGTAAGGTGAATCTGTTAAGATCCACAGACAGGAATGTCCACACTGTATGATGGAGTGACTGGGATCAAGACTCAGCTGCACTTGTGATTCCAGCTTCCTGGCAATGTGCACACTGAGAGCACAGGAGGAGTTGCATACATACATACATATTGATATATATGTGTGTATGTGTCTAGAAGCAATTCAATAATGTACATCTTCAAAAATTTTGTATAGCCATATCATTTCTAATTTGATTTTCAAAAACTAAGGTTAAATTGAATTTTCTTGCAAATTTCATACTATCTACACTACATTCAGTGTTTTCAGCATTTCTATTTTGGGCAACTATTTATTTATTTATTGAAAAAAGAGAGAAGGCACAGTGGTAGCCAACCAGCTAAAGTCCTTATCTTTCTTGTACCGGGTCCCGAAATGGGTGCTGGTTCTAATCCTGGCAGCCCTGCTTCCCGTTTAGGTCTCTGCTTGTGGCCTGGGAAAGCAGTCAAGGACGGCACAGAGCCTTGGAATCCTGCACTCATATGGGAGTCCTGGAAGAGGTTGCAGGCTCTTGGGTTTAGATGGGCTCAGCTCCAGCTGTTGCGGCCCTTGTGGAGTAAATCATTGGACAGAGGATCTTCCTCTCTGTCTCTCATCCTCTCTGCATATCTGACTTTGCAATAAAAATAAAACAACTCTTAAAAGGAGAGAGTGGCAGTGAATATCTATCCTCTGTTTCACTCAAAAATCTATAGTGTCCATGGCATGGGCAAAAGCAGTTAGAAACGTAATTCAGAGGTATTTAGCTATATTTTAGCTTTTAGGCATTTTCATTCTTTCTGCCAATGAAGTTATTTACTTACTAAGTGTCAGCAGTCATTAATCCCAAATATTAATGGTTCATTTGAACTTGGGTTAGGAAAGTAACTAGTTCTATAAATTTATTTAAAACAATAATAGCATTTTATTGGAAAAACTAATTTGAACACACAATGATCAGTAATTGAAAAAAATTAGGAAAGAAATATATAAATATTTTTTAAAATCTTGTCATATTATGATGCACATTTTTAAAAAATATCGAAAAGGGGGCTAAATGTTTGGCTCAGTGTTTAACAGGCCATTTGGGGTACACTCATCCTACATCAAGGTACCAGCATTTGAGTCTTTGCTCAGAATATGAATTCCCACCACCCACAGGAAAGTTCAAGATTCAGTTCTGCTGCCTTCGTTTTATCCAGCATACAGTTAGCCATTGTGGACATTAAGGAAATGAATCAATGGGTGGAACTCCTGTGTACCTGTTGCTGTCTGACTTTCTGTGTTTCTGCTTTGTAAGTAAATAAAATTAATAAATCCAACAAATTTTAAAATGTGACTTATTGAAATGGAAGTCTGCTTTGCCAAGACAAAATAGCAAACTCAACTTTCTATTATCAAAAAGAGGGATTAGACATAAAACATTTCGATTTTCTTTTACAAAAACATTTCTCTCTGTACATTATTATTAAGTGTTAATAATAACTACCTGCTAGCTAAACTTTTCATGTATGTTACCTGGACAATTGATAATAATTTTCATGCATTCAATAAATATTTTTATTAGGAAACAGAGATCTAAGTCGGTAGTCAAAACAGTTGTTGTTCAACTGTGTGTAAAGCTCTATTTAATCCATTAAATATTTTATTTAAAATCAAGCATATACATTAAATTATTGCACTATTTTATTAGTAAAGATGTTGGAGTTAAGAGTTTAAATTAAAAAACAAATGATATGTATATTTGGTGCCAACATTGGAACTTATGCCCTCACATTTTATTAAGCTCATGTTTACTCAGAAGTCACATTAATATCTCCAAATCCTTTTGATACATAGTTCATTATGATTCTTGAGTAAGCCTGAGAAGTGACAGCAACTCCTATGTACTATCCCCAGTTTATAGAATGACTGCTGCTCAGAATGTGATGGAGAAACCTTAACCAAATCAAGGAATATGAAATTTATGTAAAATTAATGACATCGAATACACACACATCATGGTTTATAATACAGGTCATTTAAACGAACTGATTAGAGAGTGAATCTGTCATCAGAGACAATGTTATCAGAAAGTGTATGAATCATTGCCTCTTTGTATGACCCGCTGCACCTCCCTTAAACTATGCCCTTCCAAAAGAAGAGAGACTAGAAAGCACTGACTGTCCAACATACCCAATTAACTATATTATAGGTAAAAGTCATAAATGCATAAATAAACATGCAAAGACAAGAGCACAACCTAGGGCAAAATTGAAGGTGCTATTTATTTTTAATTGTATTAGCATCTACTATTTGACAGTCCCTCCTCTACTGGCTGTGTGTGTGTTTCTGGGTGTGTGTAGAAAGAATATTTCATAAGTTTAATGTAAAGGAGAAATTTAAAAGATAAATTAGTTTTGGTATAAAAACTGTTGAGAACCACACACAATAGGCATCCTCCAAATGGTCAAGGGAGGTGCATGTGATAAAATTGAAGCACGGATTTCAAATCATAAGACACTTAAAAAAAACTTACCTTTATAGAGGTTTTATTTGCCAATGTGTAAGAGAGAGATAGTCAGATATAGACAGATGGAAGAGTGAGCTCCCATCCACTGACTTACTCCTCAGATGACACCAGCACTCCTAATGCAGCTGAGATCAAGGCTGGGAGCCAGGAACTCAATTTACATCCCCCACATGGGTGCCAGAAACCAATTATTTATGCCATCAACATTACCTCTCAGGATCTGCATTATCAGGAAGCTGAATCAGGAGGCAGAAGCAAGACTGAAATTCAAGCACTTGGAAGGGGAATGTAGGCATCTAAACCCACATCTTGACCCCTAGGCGAATACTTGTGCCTAAACTGATTTTATAACACCCTGGTTCTGCAAAACTTCTGAAACACCATTGCCTATACATGGGCATGTATGCCTGAGCTAAGCACAATAATAAGAAGGAAGGAAAGAATACATAGATGAGAAGTGCCCTCCAAATAGAGGTTCTATTCATTGAGTGTGACAAAGCCTTTCAGGAGAAGATCTGGAGTGAGGAAATGTAAGTATGACCTTGTTTCAAATCCAAGATTGTGGTTTATATTACACATCTGCCTTTATATATAAAAAACACCACCAGAACAATTGTCACCTACATGCTTGTTTTAAAGATACAATAATGTCTATGAAGGAGATTTATAAATTATTTCAGTTCTGTAATTAGGATGGTGTTGTATACTATACTACATATAGAAGATTATGAAAGCTTGGTAAGGTTTATGTTATAACTAAACCTCTGTACAAATTCCTTAGAGCGATTTATAGTACTATATAAGGAAAAAACGAACACGTTTATGTTTCATGAAGCTTCATATGAAGATTTTCTCATTGACAACTGAATCCTAATTCTAGTGCTTAAATCCTGCTCCCAGTTTGAGAAGGCCACTGGAAGAAATTACATTGAAGAAATTACATAATTCAAGCATTTGAAACACATTATTCTTAATCTGAGACAGTGACAGAAATAAGCCCTGATCTTTCCATTGTACCTTGTGAAATACCTTCAAGATGAATATTTCCCGCAATCAAATGAGTTTCCACCCACAATCACTGCTTACATGTGCACCAACTGAATTTTAAAAGCAGACCTAGTAATTTCTCACAAAGGATTTAATCAAATCTCAAATGCCTTTGTACAGCATTATAGCAAAATATATCCTGATGCTGTACAAACAAAACTGACAACATACTGTAAGTCTTCTTAATGCTAAGGCACATGCAAAAGCCTTGTAAATCATGTTGAATGGAATGAGCTATCATCGCCAAGTGCTGTGAGCTTCTAGTGAAAGAACTGTTTACTCCATGAAGCCAGCCAACTGTGGCTCAAGGGAGCACGACATCAAGAGCTTCTTAATGTGTAGATAACCGTGAGTTCAAAATTTCCAGATCAATCTACTGTGGTTGAGTCGTGGTGAACCAGAACGATCTTATCATCTCAGTGTGGGTCTAGCTGTTTGCTTTGCACAATCTGAGATGGTGTATGGCACGGCATGGCATCAGGTTTCCACAACGTAGTGCCTTCTCCCACTGGTATTGTTATCTTTTGCAGTCAGTGATGAGATCAATGAGAAGTTATCTTCTGATGCGTTACCTTTTGCACTCCTCCCTAATATCTCACTTCATTCATCGCCATGTCATTTACAGGGCAGTACTGGGGTTTGTTGCCAATTAATAGAAAGAAAAGGAGACAGTGGGGCTTTATTTGTCTATTTGTCCATATTGGAAACATATTTTCACAAGTTGTCACATGTTTCATCTCTTCATAAACAAATACCATGAGTTGGACAAAATTTTAAAACAAAGAGATTTTAAGCTCAAGACACTTGAAATCCTTGGAATATTAGCTATTAAAGTAGACATACTGGCAGATGATGAATAACAAAAACACAAAGAAGACACAGATTTATAATCTTTCTCTTTTTTGAATAACATTTAACTGATGATTTCTCCTTTCAGAAATCTCTGGGCTATCAGAATCTTTCAGAATAAACACAAAATTAAAGATTTAAGATCCATTCCCCCAACCCTGCAACACTTGAATATTAGGTATGTAGAGACCCTGAAAAAAATCTCCATTATTTTGATACTTCATCACTTCTTCTATGTAAATATTGTTAATTAAATTTTTAAAAAAAGGTTAACAAGAGAGCTTTAGAGAAAATGGAGGAATTAACCTCAAATGTGAAGAATTTAAATACTTTCCAAATTAATACCTTAGATTTGAACACATTTTAGAAGCCTCAAATATAGCACAAAATGTTGAATGTCTATGATTTGAACCATAACTAAGGACCAATGTGACAATACTTCTTTTGCAATTCAATATTCAGTTTAACACGTCTGTTCTTGCTATACTTCTGCCAAGATTGTACCACGTAGAAAAAGCACCTGTGAGTCACTTGTCTAAAATATGTGTCATCTTTCAATGTGATCTCCAGCAGTTCATACTTAGTAAATACCATGGATTGATAGTATTTACTTTATTTCAACGTCACACATAACCTCAGCTGAAACAAACCACATGAGGATGCTGTTACAGGTGGAAGTTCTCTGAGCCTTGAATCAGAGTGGCATGATTCCTTGATAACCAACCTGCCATTCAAAGTAGATGCCAAAGAAAAGAATGCTTGTTAATTTGAGAGTTACCCAGGAAAAGAAAGAAAATGAATATTGAAGAGATTTTTCAAAACATTTCATTTATTGTTGTTACCTTATTATATTGTGGTGGTGGAACATTTTTGTAGAAATTTCAGCTTTATAATTAGGATTGCCATGAAACAAAGTACATTTTCACCTAAAGTCAAAGACTTGAATCCTGTATTAAACCAATCAGGATAAATCTTCAATAGACATTTAGAATATAACATAATAAAGTGGTTGCATAATAGTTCTTTTCCTGCCTGTTCTTTTTAATAAAATAATAAACTACTTTAAACAGTGAACATTAGAATTATTAAACAAAATTTCTGGTCAATTTTATAGAAGAAATTGAAGGTAGGGCCCGGTACAGTGGCCTAGCGGCTAAAGTCCTCACCTTGATCACACCAGGATCCCATATACACGCTGGTTATAAGCCTGACAATCCTTCTTCCCATCCAGCTCCCTGCTTGTGGCCTGGGAAAGCAGTTGAGGATGGCCCAAAACCTAGGGACCCTGCACCTGCATGGGAGACCTGGAAGAAGTTCCTGGCTCTTGACTTCGGATTGGCATAGCTCTGGCCTTTGCGGTCACTTGGTGAATGAATGATTGGACGGAAGATCTTCCTCTTTTGTCTCTCCTCCTCTCTTTATATCTGACTTTCCAATAAAATGAATAAATCTTTTAAAAAATTGAATTTTAATTTATTATTCTTGAGAATTTTATGGCAACACTTGATTTAATCATTTTGTGTTACTGCTTCACTATGAGTTAATTAAATGAATTTGCATAATTTAGTCATGAACTGTCTTCACAGGAGACTGAAGAAATAACCAGCAGGAGTACTCAATTGGCGGACAGATGTGAAAAAATGGAAAAGGAAAACATACAACTAGTTTGAAAAAAAAATGTCAGGCAAGTGGATTGAATATTTTTTCATGTTATGCACACAGTAGGTGCTCAAAAACTACTTGTGGAATTCGGTAAAGTAACCTTTAATTATAGTATAGGAATTACAATATAAATGTATGACTAGAACGATTTGATCAAGATGAACTAAATCCATAAAATGGCATTTGTACAGAGTGAGCGTGGAAGTGATGGGAAATTTAATTTATCCACTTCAGCAAATAAAATAACATTTATCAGATACAATAAAAATGCTAATATTATTAGCTGAGTGAATCTGATTTCTGACAAAATTAAATACATTTTTGAAACAATAGAGAATATGATTAGAGTTATAATTTATAGATACAGAATGTATGACTGAGTGCAGACTTACAGGAGGTAAAATGGAATAGCTTGCCTTGGAATAAATAAAATAATTGTGTTACTGTTTGCGCTGCTAAAATCCGATTTTATATTCTCAATTTTGAGAATGACTATAAGAAACTATGAAACACTTGAGATTAAAACTAAAAGGCGGAATTGACTGCTGCTTCAAGCTAAATAAGTCCAGTTACAAAATGCATGACAAACTTTCAAAAGTATTAAGACACAGTACACAACCATTATTCTAATCATTTCTCCATTGAAATGTTCCTACTTTACTCATTTCTGCATTGAATTTGTCTTTCTGCCTGCTACCTACTGTCTCCTATTTCTTTACATTCATTTCTTAAGTATCACAATGGACTGTGACCTCCCACGTTCAGAGTTGAAGCCATAGTCTTTTCTAAAGATTTACTTACTTTTATTGAAAAGTCAGATTTACAGAGAGAGAGAGAGAGAGACAGAAAGATCTGGCACCTGTTGGCTTACTCCCCAAGTGGCATCAACAGCCAGAGCTGAACATATCCAAACCCAGGAGCCAGGAACTTCTTTCAGGGTCTCCCATGTGGATGCGGGGTCCCGAGGCTTTGGGCCATCCCCTGCTGCTTTCCCAGGCAACAAGCAGGGATCAGGATGGGAAGTGGAGCAACCAGGACACGAACCAGCACTTACATGGGAATCCGCTTTATCCAAGATAAGGATTTAATCTCTAGGTCATGGCGCTGGGCCTGAAACCATAGTCTTGATGTGATGCATTGGAAGTGTGTAGTGTTACTGTCTCTCAAAAATAATTATTTCACAAATGTGACACCCGCATGAATGGAACTACTTCCCTTCCCAGGCTAGATGGGTAATTACTTCTCTCCATCATTTAATGATAAATTAAGAGATCACCAATCTGCAACCCAGGAAGGTCTCATCAGAACCTAAAGATGGTGATAATGTGATTTTGGCTTTTGGCTCATCAAAAGTTAGTCAATATAATTCTGTTACGGTAACTCAAACTGACTGAAGAAAGCATAATTCATATTTTCAGTATATAGGTCAGAATTGTAGAAATGTCTTTTCTAGTTTATCCCTCTGTGTCTAAACTGTGCTATTCATTGCTGATAAAAATACTAGAAATGAATGCAAATACAATTTTCTCTTTTAAGCATCTCAATAATGTCTGTTATTCCAATTGCTAACCAAGATGATCCCACCGCTGATTCCATCAATTTCATTCATTTGCACTCTGATCAAATTGAGATCTCACATCTTAATATTCAATCCTATTTATGTAGCTTCAAATAATTATTTTTCAATTATATTGCAAACAAACCTGTGGGATTTAGAGCTGCAATGAAATCATATGATAATGTCTTTAGTTGGTTTGGGAGTCAATCATGCATTCATGTTGCTATAACAAAATGCCTTAGGCTGGGTAATTTACAAATAATAAAAATATTCTTCCCCAATTCTGAAAGTTAGGAGAATCCAAAATGAAGACATTGGCTAATTTGGTATAGTCACGGCTTACTCTGATTCCTAAGTGGGGATCCCATTGCTATGTCTTCATGTAGCAGAATAGACCAGGGCACTAACTGGATTCGACTTCCCTCCTAGCCATATCACATTGGTTGTATGTTCTAATATTTAACAATTTTGGAAGGACAAAAACATTCAGACCCTAGCAGAAGGACAAATAAGTTACAACAGCACAGTATGTCCTGGGTGAATAAGCACAGAGTAGACGCAGTTTTCTCAAAGTCTGATCTCATGGTATGCACCCGTGAACTTTCACTTCCATTCATGGTGCTATTTTGTATTGCAGTGCTTTCCCAGTTTGCTTCTGGAAATGTTGTGTGTAAACTTAAGCACGTTAACTCTTTCTTGCAAACAAAACACAGTGTAGCAATTACATGTAAAGTCAAATACCAAAATATTAAAAATAGCAGAAATTACTAAGAATTCTCCATAAAGTTGAAACATAAACAAATAAAGAAATTAAAATTGCTCCTGCAGTCGAAACTACCATTGGTGACAAGTAATTTCTCAAAATCCTATAACAGCCAGGGCTGATCCACTCCAGAGCCAAGAGCTGGTAACTCCATTTGGATCTCTCACATATTGTATCCACCCAAACAACTCATCATAATACACTGCTTTCTCTACTGCCTTAGCAATAAGCTGGTGGAGCAGCCAGAACTCAAACCAGCACTCCAATATGGAATGTCAGTGACACAAGCCAGGGCCTTACTCATTGAGCCACAATATCGGTTGCCTTTTCAAAAATCAAGATGCAGAAATAAAAGGATTAGGGCAGGAAATTGTCTATGGATTCCGTGGTTATGTGCTTCTCAAGGACCATATTTTAAAATGTAATACCAGAAAATATTTATTTTAATATTGATAGTGACCACTACAAAAACTTGTTTAGACTAACTAATGTGCTGTGTGGTGTTCATTTCATAGCACAAATTTGAGAAGATACAATTTTGAGTTTGGGAGCTACTGCAGAGCCACTGTAGTTGGTTGAATAATAGCCCCTGAATAAATCTGTATTTTTTCCTGCCATCTGTGAATGTTAACTTTTTAGCAAAAGGATCTTTGCCGATGTGATTAAGGTAAAACTTTTGAGATGGAAAGGTTACTCAAGATTATCTGCATGAGTTTAAATGTAAGCAGTGTCCAACATTGTAAGAGAAAGACAGAATGAAGTTTGATCACAGATAGAATTCAATGTCACTATTGGAGCAAAACAGATGTTTCTAACTTTAAAGATGGGACAGGCGTAATCAGCCAAGATGTGTTGTTCTAGGAACTGGAGAAGGCAAGGGAGCTCATTCTCCCTTCAGTGCCTCTGCAGTTAGTTAGATCCTCCGCCTTTGCTATAGACCATGAGAAACTGGTTATGGCCTCCTGACATTCAGAACTGTAAGAACAAATGTGCATTTTCGTAAGCCAGCAAGAATGGGCTAATTTATCACAGTGGCAGTATGAAACTAATATAAACAATAAATATAGCTCCTCATTCATGATAACTTCTGAATATTAAACCATAGATAATCTGGAAGCCCAAATGCTACAGTAAGAAGCACTCAGAAGTAATGCTCTTATAGTGATGTTTAATCCTGTGTGTATCAGCACAACAAACAAACTAACTAAAATGCTAAACAGAGCATATGTGTTCTCTGCTTGATTTCTTTCTTCCATCTACATATCTATTTGTGTATGCAGCTATTAGTAGTTGCATAAATAACCCACATCACACCAAAATATGTGATATGGTTACGTATAGTTTTCTCCCTACAGTTACTTCAATTTCTTCCAAGTTTAGTACTGACTTCTGTCACTAAGCTGGAACGTCAGCATAGTGTCAGCCAGTATATACAACAGCTGCCTGACACGCTCGGGCTCCTCGGAGGACAACGCTCAACAGCTAGGTAAAGGTGAAGTAGTGGATGCAATTTATGTGGATTAGATGGGGCACTCCGTACACATCATTGATTTTACACGCTCCAAATTCTTAGGTTTAGGAGTCAGTAAAGAGAAAGATGTGTAGGGTACTTGCATCTAAAATGTTCCGTAGGAGTCAAAACATGTTGTAGAAAAAGTGAATGTAACAGAAAAATCAAAAGGACACTGACTACCAGGAAGCAATCTTGAGAGATCTTCTGTAGGGCTGACACACAAAGCGGAATTCAAACTACAATGCAGCAAAACACTTGTAAATGAACGTGATGGTTTGCTCAGGTAGGTGGGGGCTGAGGATTCATTTCTGGCCCTTATGTTCACTTTACTAATTGCACCTAGGAAAAGCACAAAATTTCAATTGCTAGGAAGTGCAGAGTTAGCTTTTTACAAAATGTAGAGGATCATCATAAAATATTATGAACATATCTCGAAGAGATCATGCAGATATCATAATCCTGAATAAATCTGAGATTCTTGCTCAAGCCCAATTCCATATAGATACGTATATATGATTGTATATGGATGATTTATACACATCCACACACACATGCCAAACCCAGCGAAACGACACATAATCAAGATAATTCATGTAAAAGCATAATCAAACTGTTGCTCAAATTCTAAGTATAAAGAGTATTTCATAGGTGAAGACCTAAGTATTATTTGAACAATTAAATCTTACTGCATTCTGCAGCACCCATAAGTGGTGACTGAACCTATTTTCCATAACTAAGGACAAGGTAAGGCAGAGATTTCATTTGCAAGACAATGAGCTAGAAAAAAATCTTATTAGGAATGCTTCAGCTTGAACTGCAAACAAAGGGCTCAACAGGGCTTGTCAAGAACAAAGTGAGGTCTCTGGTCCTTATTAGCTTTACAGGTCAAACACTGAACCTGCTGTGATTTAAAAATGAGGAGTTGATACAGTTGTTGTAAGTATGAATTTTATTTTCTATTTTTAGCTTTTGCGGTGCTCAGTGCATTCAAAAGAAAATATGTAGGTAATTATCATTTATGTTTTCCTGTAACTTTTTTCTCCAGAAATATTTGAAAGGAAAAGCATTGTGCTTTGCTGGTAGACAGCAATGACTACTTTTCAGTATTTTGATACTCTAAACATTATATATATATAATATACTAAACATTATATATATAATATATATATAACATACTAAATTATACTATATATAATATGCATTATATAATATACTAAACATTATATATAATATATATAACATACTAAATTATACTATATATAATATACATTATATATAATATACTAAACATTATATATTATATATACATATTCTATATATATAAAGCAAAAGAAAAATAATCCTTATTAAACATTCGCACAGTTCTGAAATCTTAGAAAAATTCTCTCACTAGTTGCCATTATTACAAAGGCTGCAGATATTGGAATCTATGACAAAATGAAGAAGCTAGCTTGCTGGGTTCTGGATATTAGTTCTCAGGTAGGATGTACTGCAAAGGTCTATGTGCTTGGGTTAGAAGTTTAGGAACTTCATTGCGTTTTGGAGGTGAGAGCTTTGGGAAGTGATTATATCGGATGGGGTCACTGGAGTGGACAGTACATGAATAATTCATAGTGATTATAAATGAGACCCATGACACTGACATGAACACTAAAGCCATTTGATGTTGGGGGCAGCCTCAGAATTCAGCCAAGGTGAATGCTATCACCAGAAGCCAAACTGCTGGGACAGGCCTGGTCTTTGACTATTTACACTAAAACCTGTAACCTGAAGAAATCACTTCCCTTTACCCTTAGGCTAATTTAGGTATGTCATAGTAGGAAAAAAAAAGCTACTTCGAAACACTTTTTCTAATGATGGCATTCAAATCCAACTTTGATTCTGCTTTTAAGAGAATAGAGAATATGTGTGTGTAAGTTTTTCCTTGTAATACTACTTCCTAATCTGAGTGTCAAAACCTACTCTCCACAACAATGTATACATACTAAGTAAAAACCATTTTGATCTATCAGATTAAGTCACTGCTTAAGCCACTCGTATCCCATATAGAAGTGCTGGCTTGAATCCTGGCTACTCCACTTTTGTTCCAGCTCCCGTTAATACACCAAGGAAGGCAGTGACTGCTGTCTCAAGTACATGGGCTTCCATCACCGATGTGGAAGAGTAGAATGGAATACCTGACCCCTGCTTTGGAGTCACTTGGCAATGAATTAGTGCTCAGAAGATCTCTCCCTCTTTCTCTGTTACTCTTTTCAAATAATAGTTAAGTCCATGAAAAACAAATGCCATTCATATACCATAGCAAACAAAGGTTTGACACAATTCTTGATAAAGTGGTGATAATACTTTAAGAACGCAGCTAACAAACTGATTCAGACCTAGTCCAGAGTAACTCTTTTAGACTGAAACATCCTCACCTAAACTCAACAGAAATGTCCTCCACTTTCCATTATTATCACTTATTACAAACACTTAATATTAATGTCTGTTTTTATAACTCAAATTCTTACATTTGAATTTTGTATTTTCAAATTTTATCATTCTTCATTCTACAATATTGAACTACTGATCTTATACTATCCAATTAACATTGTAAATATTTTATTTTTTACTTTAAAACCCAATGTTAGTCTCTTTTATATGCTCCATATCTGTCAACATATTCATGCTCATTATATGCTCCAATTTGCTTATTATTATTATTACTGGCATAATTTCCAGATATATCATGATTTGATTTTTCTCCTGATCATGGATCTTGGCTTTCCTGCTTCTTTTTGTGCCCAGAAATTTTTGATTGAAATTCGACTGTTAAAAAAAATTTAAAAAAAAATAAAAATAAAAGAAATTCAACTGTTTTTTGTTGTTGCATTTTCAAGATGACTGATCCTTTAAATATTTTTCGAATTTATTGTGGTTTGCAAGCAATGTATTTGCAAATAATGGGATTTTTTGACACCGATCTTCAAATTGCATGAACCAGGCCCATAGGAGCCTGTATTCTAGGTCTACTTTGACCCGTGCTATATTAAAGCTAGTGCTACCTAACAATTTATATCTTGGCATCCTAATCCCAAAGATGAAGGTATTAGGAGGTAGAATGTAGGTCTCATGAGGGTTGGAATCCCATGAATGGAACTACTGCTATCATAAAATAGGTGGAACAAGTTTGTCCAACTGTTATACCATGTAAACATACAGCTACGAGAGGCCATCTAACAACTAGGAAACATGGAGTCACAAGACACCAAATCTACCAGCACTTGATCTTAGATATCTTCACCTCCAGGACTTGAGTAATACATTTCTGTTGTTTATATGCCACTCAGATTATGATTTTTGTTCTAACAGCACCGCAGTTATTTAAAGCTCACTACTGAGAAGAGCTTTCTGCTTGATACTCAAGATTGCCCTTGATGCCCTTGATGCCCTTGATATCCTTGATCCACCCTGGATTTTGGGAATGTAAATCTCTCCTACTTTTATGTGAGCTCCAAGAATTCTCTCCACTGGCTCTAGTGATGCCTTACGTAGCTTCCCTTCAGAAGTGCTCAGGATAAAGCTGAAACTTAGAGGGGAACATTTTGCAGCTCTCAAAGTTCTCCAGCATGGTTGACTCTTCTATGGTGCAGAGCCCTGTGGATTTTGGCGACATTAGGCTTCAGAAATCCTCCTCTGCTCAATGCAAGGAGACCACTGGGCTGCACTGGGCTGCTTCTGTCTGCTCTTGAACCCGTACTCTGCAGGAAGTAAGGTAGAGCAATTGTAGGGTCCAGTTCATTTACGGATCCTCACTGTAAGATCACTCTTCCAGGTTACCTACTGCCACATGTTTGAAAGATTTGTTTCGCATGTTGTACCCGGTTTTCGGTGGCTTAGGGTCACAGGGTAAATTTGATTCCAATCACCCTCTTAGAGCGGACAAGTCTCTCTGGGTTTTAATAGATGGATTTCTGATGAAGCCATTTTTATGTCATCTGATTTTCCTGGCTATGAATGAATGATATTTTCCGTATCTGTTTCTGAACATTGCTATCTGTGGGATCCTTGGCCTTCCATGTGTGATGAGAAATTATAACAGTTTCACTCCTCTAAGCCTGGGAAATAAGTCATCTCTCTTCTTGGACAGCATGGATGTATGGTGTATAAACAACGAGTATCTTCCAACAATTACTATGTTGACATTTAGCACATATTTTCCATACATATTGCCAAGTTCATAACTGTATGGCAACTGAATAAATAGCATCTGTAATACAAAGGTTTAAAATAAAAGTAAAATAAAATAAAATAAATATTAATTCGAGATTTTCTAATTGTCAAACAGGGATACTAGATTTTTTTAACTTCTCAAAATAAGACAACCAAAATGCATTAAACAGTTTGTATTTTTTTTCTCTCTTTCTCTCCAATTAGCAATAATTAACATTCGTCAAGGAAACATTTGCAAGGGTTCATAGAATTCCACTGGAGTTAAAGAGTTAATTAATTTTGAATTCCAGACATGCTTACCAACAAATAAATAAAAACACATTTTTACAAAACTGGCAATAAAAATGTATCCAGTTTCCAGTGTTTTTTTTTAATACAATTTACACTGCTGTCTGAATGTCTGATGATACTGAATTATTCATATTATCCTTGCACTTGTCAATTTTTTAACTTGAACATTAGCTATGAACGTGTAATTTCCAATTACACCCACTTTCCTCATTTTACACTCCAGGGTAAAATTTATCACAATCAACCCTTATTAGTAGACCAATGTTTTTACAATATTGTATTATATCTACTCCAGATGAGTCATTGTTTGCTGCGAATGCTTCATAAGAAGGTAATATGTAAAGATGTTTAATGTGTAGATTCAAAATTGTCAAATACACAGATAACAAATATAAGCTTTGGTGTTAAGGAGACCTGAAAACAGCTTTCTTGCTTAGTATATCATGAAAGCTCACCCACTGTCTCACAATATCTCTGTTTGTTCTTTTTCTTGCAACCACCTCCCCCAGGTACATAAGGAGTCCATGGGCTTCACATCCTGCAGGTTTTTACATAATTTTCACAGAAAGACTGTGTCCTTATCTGACTATCTCACATGAAATAGTAAGCCATTCCCACTCAACTTTGTCATTTTATAGCTGTCCTTATTATTTTTGTCATGTTATACTTTTTAAAGCTGTTATTACTGCTCATAGTTTTAAATATCTACTCTAAGTATCTTTGATATCTGCTCCTCCCTACAAGACTTCCAAGAACTATAAGAGCAGAGCCTTCTGTGTTCTTCAATGTTATACAACCAATTTCTAGCCAATATCTTGCACCCATAAGGCACCTGAAAACACGAGTTGTATAACTAATCAAAGAATGAAGAAAGCACCCAGTAAAGTCCAATATATGATAAGTATTGTTACAAATTACTGGTTAGTTCGCTGTCATCATCATCACAATCATCATCATTACTAGCCTTGTTTACTATTCTGAGTTAGAAAAATATTAAGGATTTTGATTTTCCACAAGAGCATTTTCTGAAAATCATGTGCAAATGGAGACAACTTTTGTAACTCTAAATAAATGAATAACAATTCCATGTAAGACTACATATTGAGTTAAGATTAATTTAGAATAACATCTACAGATAAAATAATCCATTCAAAATAGATAATTGGTTATTTTGACTCATGTACTGTAAGCTATCTGAATTACATTTTATTTCAGTAATTTGATGGTTTATTGAACTTAGTAGTTTGGTGTTTTTTAAAAGTACGCCTTCCTGGTGTCCAACAGCAAAGCTTGATAATATTTATTCCAATTTTAGTATATGTGCTGCTGAAGTGAGCACGTGCTTGACGTATTTGAAAGTTGATAGGAGATTCGGAAGAATCAGAAACAATAATGTGTAAGCCTAAATTGGAAATTAAATTTATTCAGTAATACAGATAGAGATGACCGTTGAATGAAAAAACTGGAATTTTGGAAGAAGAAGCATATACATTTTACTAATACTTAAATGAAATTTAGAACATTAATAAAAGATGAAAGAATTTGAAAGAAAACAGGACAATGTTCCCATTTCAATTCCTGTTTTATCCATATGCAAATCGTTGCTTAATGATATAAAGTTTGTTTCTTTAAAACTTTATTAAATTACATTATCCTTTGCTTCCACTTAAAATAAGATAAAAAAAACTTATTTGTATATCAAACATTAGGTAAATAAAGGTTATACTAAATTAACATATTTTTCTGAATTAGTGGGTTAAGAAAAAAGCAAAATATAATCATTCTACTAAAATCCTCAAAACACAATATACAAACAAATGCTAATGTTTGAATTTTATTACTGGTTCCACATTATTTTACTTTCTTAACATCATGGATCTATATGACTTAATAGAATACAGAGCTAAATGAAACAGAAATGCTCACTTGTCTTTAAGCATCATTATTGTTCAAAGTACATAATATTATAACATTAGTAATAGCAAGAAAATATAATCTAAGTAAATATTTTGGCATTTCTTAAATAAGCTTCTCAAAAAAAACTCACTTTGCTGTCCTTATTTTTAAAAATTCAGTATAAACCTGCTAGCATTTTTTCCAAAGCATCTCTGTATCTGAAGTGTGACAAATAGAAGGTATGATTTACTGTGTTCTAGGAGCAGCTTCTCAGGAGGTAGGCATTCATATCACCCATTGAGATGGGGAACAAATGAGAAACAGCAAGCTTGCTGTTGAAGATAGTGACAGAGCTATAGTGACAACACTCTGCAGGGTTACAGGGCAAGCAGCAAAAGACAAAGGGCACTGTCACTGACAGAGAAAAATAAGAAAGCAACTATAAAGAATGAACGTCATGCATTGTGTTCTGTGATATGAAGCAGACAAACTCTACCGCTACAATGCTATCTATGGATTTTAAATTCACTGGGCTTCTCTGCAACTTACTTTGTAACTAACCACGATAGATCTTCCTGATATTTACATCATAGGAACTTTGAGAAGTGAATAAAAAAAATGGGGACAGGTACGATGTTAACATGTCAAGCATTTGTTGAAAGCACATGTCCTACACTAAAGACATATTGGCAAATGCAGCAAAGCAGCTACACCTGACTTCCACGAAGGAGACACTTGCACAATATAGAACTCCCTAGGTGCACAGTTTTTAAAAACATGACATTTATTTGAGAGAAAATAAGAGAGAGAGAGAGAGTTCTTATTCAATAGCTAGCTCCTTAAAGGCCTTCAAGGAGGATAGTAGCAATCAATGCAGGACACCCATTTCAGTAATAGGCACACAAGCACTCGTGCCATCATGATTTTTCTCACAAGATCTACATTAGCAGAATGCCAGAATCAGGAACCACTGGTAACCCATCCATTCTAACATATGATGCCTTCCCCTTAAACACCCTCTTACTGATAAGACCAAATGTCCACTTTTGTGTACAATTTAACTAAATCAAGAAAATGTGGAGTTGGCGTTGTGGTTCAGTAGGTTAATCATTCACCTGCAGGGCCTACTTCTGAACTGGAAAAGCAGGAGAGGGTGGCTCACCCTCTTGTGCTCCTGGACCCATCTAGGAGACCTGGCTCCTGGCTTTGGATTAGTTCAGCTCTGGCCATGCCGCTATTTTGGAACTAAAGCAGTGATGTCTGTGTTTCTGTCTCTCCTCTCTGCATAGCTTTGCCTTTCACATAAATATAAATCTTTTTTAAAATGTGAACTTTAGTTCCAGAATTCTGCACACTTGCAAAAATACTCATTAGTAAATATTTGCAGAAAACTTAACCCCAAATAAAAAATAACCTAAATGTCATAAAGTCAGATTATATTGTGAAATACTTTTCAAAATACAAAAAAATATTTAAAGCTTTAAGATCAGGGACCAGTGTTGTGACTAGTTGGTAAAACTGTCATCTATGGAATCAGCATCTCATATGGATACTAGTTCAAGTTCTGGCTGTTCTACTTCCAAATTAGCACCTGCCAATGTGATTGGGAAAGCAGCAGTAAGTGGCCCAAAGTTTGTGCCACATCAAATTCTGTAATTGGACTCCCCAAGCATTTTAACAAATGATTAAGACAGTGAGTCTTCTAGTGCAACACCTTTCCTTAGAGAAGGGGCTTACCTTTGGCTGCCTGTTTTTGTAGAAAAAAAAAGGAAGGAAGAAAGGAAGGGAGGGAGGAAGGGAGGGAGGGAGGGAGGACAGAGAGAACAGGAGAGGAGGAGAGGGGAGGGAAGGGGAGGGAAGGGGAGGGGAGGGGGAGGAGAGGGAAGAGAATGGAAGGAAGGAGGAAGAAAAAAAGTCACATAGTTTAAACTAAGGACTGTAACAAATATGTGAGACAAATGAGGTCAAATGGACTACTCATACTTAATAACATCACATCAATTATATGCACTTTTCTTACAATATACATTCTGTCAAAAAAGGAAAACAACCTCTTATATACAATGATCACCATTAATAAATTCTGTTTTAAATTCATCTTTCAACGCCAGGCAGCACAAAGAAGTGATAGACATAACAACTTCAATAATATTGAAAAAAAATGCAACAATATTAAAGTGCTATTATGATACTAATTTTTAGTAATAAAAAGTGCCTTTGCAAAATTGAATGTAGGGCATGTTAACTGGATGACAAATCTTGATATTCAAAGTTAGAAGGGCTGCCCTTGCGACATAACAGATGAAACATCACCTGCAATACTGTCATGTCTAATGGGTGATGGATCCTGTCCCAACTGCTCCACTTCTGATCAGTTCCCTGATAACCGCCTGCACAAGGCACCACAGGATGATTCAAGTATTCAGGCCCCGTCCATCAACGTGGGGGATTCAAAGGGCAAGGCTTTATGCATTGGCCTGGCTAGGCACTTAGTATTGGGGTCATCTGGGGCGGGAACCAGCAGAAGGCAGTTCTCACTCTCTCACTCTCTCACTCTCTCTCTTTCTCTCTCTCTCTCTCTCTCTCTCTCTCACACACACACACACACACACAATAATGCTGTTTTTTTAAAAAAAATAACCATTGAAAAAAATGTATAGATGGCAGATGACAGAGATGAATAGAAAGATGGATGAGATGGATGATAGAGAGAGAGAGATTACGCATTGGTAAATAAATACATAAATCACAGAGTCTGAACTAATTGAGATATAAGATGAGAGAAAATGAGAGAAAAAGACAGAAGGAGTAAAATAATTTCCAGTATTCTAGCATTTGGCTTTTACATTGTCATAAAAAAACAACTAACTCCCCCATTTCTACTCTCAAAATTTCTTGCATTCTTCATCATTCTTCATTACTTCACAACCAATCCAGCATTATTGTTAGAAACTGTCTGCTTTTAGCATAAGAGAAAATGAAAGAAGTAACTATATGTGAGACAAAAAAGATTACCACTCCTTAACAAAGATGGACAGAACTAACATTTCCCTGTATTGCCATTGCACAAACTTGCAATACTTGTAGAAATAACAAAGTATGGTATTTTTAAAAAATCTCATTAAATATATAAATTCTTGAAAGTGTGAGCTGGGCAAATGACAAAGCTAACCCTCGTGAAAATCATTTTGTGTGGAATGGATGGGAATTATCAGCATCTAGAAGTAACTTCAGGGGTAGAAAAGCCCTCTAAAGTAATAACTACATAAAAGAGAAAATAGCTTTTAAAAGAATGCTCTACGTATCTTTTAATAAATGCCTTTACAATATAAAATAGATACATTTGTCATTTCTCTAGATTTTCGATAACATACTTCTCTCCTCTTGTGATGGAGCTTGTGGCATAGAACATCCTAGCACAAAACATAGAAAAAAACACAGAAATTTAGCATCATTGTAAAGAAATATTAAATTGTAGTAATTAGACTCATAGTAAGACGAGCCGAGGACTGCCACTGAAGAGGACAAATAAATACAAAACACAGACATTTCCTCCATTTTTCTGAAGTTCAGAATCTTACACAATATGCTCTATTAACTTGAAAAAAACAAGAGAATCAGAACTTAAATATTTTTGTTCTGTCTGCTTATATATGTATCACTTTGCTTTACTGTTCTTTATGATGACATCATAAAATGTTTTACATATTCTGGAACCCTTATACAATATGCAATGATAAGTGCTTATTGAAAAAATCTATTGTACCAGCAATTAAATAACTGAATATATGCTACTTGTTTTAAATAGCTACAAAGCTGTAAACATTGCTGCATTCTCATGCTTCAATTTTCATTTTCAACTCCAGTAACAAATATATCCCACTCTTAAAACTGAGAAAAATATTTACAAATAAGGAATCATATTCAATCAATAAAACTCATCCATATATAATATTCTTATGTTTAAAACATGTGTATTAACAGGAAAAACTGAAAGATAAAATATATAACATGCAATTAATATCTTTTATTTATATGTTTGTTGACTTATCTGAAAGATACAAAAAGTGAGAAAAAGAACTTTTAACTACGGATTGCATTCCAAATATTCCCAGCAGTATGGCCTGTGCCAGATCAAAGCCTGTGTGAGTGTTAGGGGCTCCAGTGAATTTGGGGGCTCAAGTACTAAAGCAGATATCGGCTGCCTTTCAGCCACATTTAGAAAAGCCTGGATCAGAAATGAAGGTGGGATTTGATGTCAAGCACTTGGATATGAGATGTAGGCATCACAAGAGGGATTTAAGCAGCTCTATCACAACGCCCACTGCGTGTCTCATCTTTACATACATTTATCTGTCATTTCCTTCTTTCTCTCCTAAAGTCTGAATCTTAATTTGAATGTAATGGCAAAGGCATCAAATGTGATCACAACAGCTTCTTCCTTCCCCAACACATAGTGTAAGAGTAAGTAAAGACAAAACTCAGGATGCAGAAAACTACATGAGACCGATGGGCTCAGCAGGCAAGTGCGGTAAGTCTCAGCAGACACCCATTCACACCTTACGTGCAAATGCAAGAAGGAGAGATCCCATGTGAAATTAGGAAGTAGTTAGGCATCAAAGATGTTTTCATAACTGCTTTATCTTAATCATTTAAGATAAATTGATTGCTATTTTTACATGTACACATCTAAAATTTTTTTTCTGGACATGTGAGATATCACACTTTTCCCAGGTGTACTGGTTGATCTGCCGCACTTTTTTTTAAGAAATTATTTTATTTTCCAAGTTAGGCTCAGCCGTGGCCATCTTTGTGCTTCTCCGACCGAGGTCTAATCTTTACTGCTAGGAAACAAACTGAAATAGTGAAAATAACCAAGGCAGGATATCAGAGAAAGACTGTAGCTGTCTCTCTCTGGATGGTATATTTTAAATAAAGTTTTTAATTTTTCTTTATTTCAATTTCTCATAAATCTAGCAAAAAACATTGTTAACATTTTCATCATTATGTAAGATGTGGCCAACTCACATTCATGTATAGGTTAGTTTTTTGTCACTACAGCAAAACACCACAGAATATTACCTTCATAAAAAGAAAAGCTTTGTTTCACTTATGATTTTTAAGTTTCAAGTTCAAGGCTATATGATATCAATTTGCCCTATGCAGAATACGGAGTGTGATGAACCAGCATATAGAGCAAAAGTGGTTGATTCTACTTTGCAATAATCCTTTTGTAAAAACTACCTTTAAATGATACAAAGTTACCTGAGGATGTCCCACCAGGCCTCATTTCCTGTGTAAAATCTGATTACAAAATGGAGTCACTTTGGTTCAGACCTGAATAAGTTTGCTGACCTGCTCTTTATGCTTCTGTACAAAATGCTTTGTCAGGTTCTTGCTTTTGGGAGCAGATCACAAGGAGTAACAAGCTCTGCCAGGAACCTTCCATTCTAAGAATCAATATTGTATGATTTATTCCCTCATTGTTCCTATGAGTGTCTCCTGTGGCTGCTGGAGCCCACCCACTGTCCCTATGGCAGCCTCCTGTGGCTGTCTAACTCACCTGGTTCCCATGGCTGTATCACTCACTCTATAAAAACCCATCTGACTCTCACCTGGGAGTCACTCTGTGACGGAAAGGAGAGCTGACCCCAGCTGGTTTGTCTGTTTACCTGCCCCCTCAATAAATGTTGATACTTTGCAGAGTTCTCTGGGCTGCACTTCTTGGGGAGAAGCTAGGGTTGGACGCAATGCCGAAAACTTCAACCACCTACCAACAGGAACGGCCTGGGAACAAGCCTGTAACAAAGGAGCTTTGGGGAAATATACAACATCCAAACTAATATCAATGCCGTACCAATTTTATCTCTGAAAGCAGCATTCAAATCTGAAATCACTCTCATACATTTTCTATCACCTACAATAACAATCCAAAGCCAGGAGACAGGAGTTCTTCCGGATCTCCCACATGGCTTCAGGGTGCCAAGGCTTTGAGTCGTCATTGACTGCTTTTCAGGTGACAAGCAGAGATAGCTTTTGTTTTATAGAAGCTTATGATGACTCTGTGGCTAAATCCTCACCTTGTAAACAGCTTCTCATATGGAAGCCAGTTCCTCCCCAGATGCGCCACTTCCCATCCAGTTCCCTGCTTGTGAAAGCAGCAGAGGATGACCTAAAGTTTTGGGACCCTGTACCCATGCAGGAGACCAGAAAGAAGCTCTTTGCTCCTGGCTTCAGATTGGTGCAGTTCTGGCCATTGTGTCACTTGGGGAGTGAACCCACAGATGGAAGATCTTTGTCCCTGCTTCTCTCAGTAAATCTGCTTTTCCAATTAAAAAAAAATAAATCTAAAAAAAAATTCTTCTATAAATCACTTTATGATGGAACACAGTCAAAATTGTACCTCACGACATTGTTTTTCCTTGTTTCACTGTTCAAAAGCAGAGCTATCATTTCTTGTTTACTTAACTGCCTTCCAGCTAGACACTGAGTTCCCAGTTATGCATCAGTTAGCAAATAGATGTTTCAATTTGAGTATTTTTCAGGCTTTGCATTACACTGGAAATCATATAATACACAATACAGACATACTTTTAAATCACAATGATCCTATGGAGACATGATAAAACATGTAACCAGTAATTACTATAAAAATGCTTTATATTAAAATAGAGTATAGGGCCCGGTGCAATAGCATAGCAGTTAAAATCCTTGCCTTGCACACGCCTGGATTCCACATGGATGCCGATTCTAATCCCAGCGGCCCCGCTTCCCATCCAGCTCCCTTTGTGGCCTGGGAAAGCAGTCAAGAATGGCCCAAAGCTATGGGATCCTGCACCCACATGGGAGACCCGGAAGAGGCTCCTGGCTCCAGATTGGCTTAGCTCCAGCCATTGTAGCCACTTGGGGAGTGAATCATCGGACAGGAGATCTTCCTCTCTGTCCCTGCTCCTCTCTGTATATCTGCCTTTCCAACAAAAATAACTTAAAAAAAATAGAATAGAAATTAATAAGCATAGCTTCTAGCTTTATCATAAACTTGCTTCAGGGTAGATGTTTTTATGATTTATTTATTTCACAAGGAAATCAGAGTTCATTTCCTAAGTGACCTCAACAGTTAGAGCTGGTCAATCTAAAGCTGGGAGCTTCTTCTGGGTCTCTTATGTGGGTGCAGGGGCCCAAGGCCTTGGGCCATCCTTTACTGCTTTCCAAGGTCATTAGCAGGGAGCTGGATTGGAAGTGGAACAATTGGGACTAGAGTTGATGCCCGTATAGGAATGTTGACACCAAAAGCAGGGATTGGCATGCTATGCCACCACACAAACCACAGCATACACTTGTTTATTCAGTCCCATGATTTTCAGTGGAATTTGTACATAATGCTTCGTTCCATTCCTTTCTTAGATAAGGATTTTGTTGGGCCAGTGAGACTAACTGGCATACTACTGGGCATTCACATTAATTTAGAGTATTCTCACAACTAAGGGTAGGATAAATGTTTCCAAAATCAAGAATATATAAAATATAACATAAGTTGAATGTTACAAAAAGTACACAATTAGGCAAAACACATGATTCCTCTTAATGAGATACATCCATTAGAAATATTTGTACATGTGTGCAAAATATTTGTTATTCTATTGTTTATGTAATGATACCATTTATAAACATATAAGAATTTGGATATGATGAAATTATTTCCACACTATATGCATACATATTAATAGTTTGTAGCATTGTAAATAATCAACCAAAATCTGGCAATTAAATACTTTGCTCTTATAACTTTTTGTTTAAAATAGCTAGGGAATTATCACTTCTTTCACTTCTTCAACGTAATGCAACACATTAATTGCAGGTATGTTGCATTGTCTTATCTGATTAATTATACATTTAGGTGTATAGATAATAAAATACTAAATAAAAATTTGTCAATAGGTTCTTAATATTTACTTTGGGATAAAATGACATTTTTGTTTACCTTTAGAAACATATTCTAAAATTGCCAACTAAATCTTATTGTGATACTTCCATAATTACACATTTATTTATATAAAGATTTGCTCAAAACTACTTAAAGTTCAGATGCAGAAACAGATGTTGATGAAAAAGCAACCCAGAACATCTGTAAATAAGCCTCTGAAGGTTCACAACAGACACTAAATAAATAGAAACTAAATGGTATAGAAACTGAAAACAATATAGGCACTTAATATGGGGATGATATATACAAACAAAACTACAGCTTGATATTTAAAAGTCTTACAAAATAATAGACTCTATTAGCAGGTTTTTTCATTTTAGTCAACATAAGTTTTTGTCCTATTTATTCATGTTTTGGGGTAATATTAACAGTAACGTAGAGAATCTGACAAGCATTAATTAATATAAATAGAAGGACGTTATTTGCCATGTTATTTGCATTTATAAACATGTCAAAAATTAGTAAAAAGACAACAGGATAATGATTAATATAGTATCTCCAATGTGGTAGAATTCCAATTACTAAAATACAAAAATGAAACAAAAGGAGAAAGTATTGACTTTGATCTCTTTGGTTCATAAAAGTAACGAGCAACATATTAATAAATATTAAAAAAGAGTAATATTAACTATAGACTGACATGAAGTATAGGCTGAAAAACAAAAACATCTAAAGTTTAATGTAAAATCTAGAAGAAAATTCCCTAGTGACAGTACCTAGAGTGTACCTCTGCAGTAGCTACAGTCCTAAGCGCAGAAGCTCCACCCTCTGAGTAGTTTATTCATCATCTGAGCATCACAGCCATGTTAGACTCCCCAGTGCTCATTCATAAAGGACACAAATTTAAGGATATATCATTTTCACACAAGGCATCTGTGTTTTAACAGAATGCATTGTCCATTTAAAGAAAATCATAAAAGACTCTGGACTACTGTGACTCACTCTATTAGTTTACGTAAAAGTTTAATGTATAAAATTATATTTTAGCTTCTCAAAATCTATTCTCAAACAGGAAAAGGTATTGCTTACAAAAAAGTCATAAAGCAAGACTATTGTAACTGGACAGATGTGCATTTTATGTGGTTTGAAATGCTTCAGCCAAGACTATAAGCCCCATGGAAATCTACTTTATGAGTATATTTTTACAGTAAGATAAACAAAATTTGGTCAGGTATCAAGTATCATCAAATCTACTTTCATTACAAAATAACTAAATAGCAATTTAAATTGGCTTGAAAAAGAGTGCAGAAAAATCTTGCCTCCCAAGATGAGAATCACCTACAAAACAGTCAAAATTTTGCAGTAAGGCAAATATAAACACAATTATCTTGTTGACTTAAAAAGGTATTTATATTTATGCACATTTTAAGCAAATTACGAACATGTTAACAAAACTGTTTGTCTTACCAGATCATTTAAAACTCCATGCCATTTATTTTTAACTCCCCTAGTACTAATTTCCACAGCAAGTATCTATTTGAAATTATGTCAAAGAAATATATGTTTAGTGATACATATAGTAAATAAGATAAAGTTATTTATAAAAAAAAGTATTTATTTTATTGGAAAGGCAGATCAGATTTCTGGAGAAAGAGACAAAGATCATTCATCCACTGCTTCACTCGCCAATGTCTACAGTGGTTGGAGCAGAGCCATTCCCAAGCCAGGAGCTCACATGGGTGCATAGTCCCAAGGCTTGGGCCATCTTGTAAGGTTTTCCCAAACCATAAACAGAGAACTGAATGGGAAGTGGAGCAGCAGGGATATGAACCAGGGCCCATATGGGTTCCTGGATTTTGCAAGGTAAAGATTTAGCCAATGAGACATTGCACCCACCCAAGCTGCTGTTTTTTTTTTTTTTTTTAACTTTTTTTTTTTTTTAATTGGAAAGGAAGATATACAGAGAGCAGGAGAGACAGAGCAGAAGATCTTCCATCCAATGGTTCACTCCCCAAGTGGCTGCAACGGTTGGAGCTAAGCCAATCCAAAGCCAGGGGCCAGGAACTTCTTCCTGGTCTCCCACGCGGGAGCAGGGTCCCAAGGCTTTGGGCCATCCTTGACTGCTTTCCCAGGCCACAAACAGCAAGCTGGATGGAAGTGGGGCCGCTGGGATTAGAATCGGCACCCATACACGATCTAGGCGCGTTCAAGGGGAGGACTTTTACTTCTACGCTATCGCGCTGGGCCTTAGTTTTTTATAACTTATAACAAATAACTTTTACTAATGTCCACTAGATAGTTAAATTAGTCTCTACAAATATGTAAGATAGATCACATCTGTCTATATTTTATAGTGGTAAAACCTGAGATCCAGTAAAATGGGCATTTCAAAATGTTCTATACTCAAAGAAAAATTAGAATTTGAGATTAAGATGCTTAGAGCATCATCCTCCAACAGGGACGAAACTCTGAACACCTACTTTGGCACTAGTTGTTTTGAAAAGGTTTTAGGGATGCAAGAGAGAAATCACAATGTCTAGTTTCACATATTGCCTAAAAACGCCACATTGAAGAAAGCAGGAAGGAAAGAATTGCATGTGGCATTGCTCACTCAACTCCAACGAATTGAGCATAAAGAAAAGGTTTTGTAATTTTTCATCATAAAAAAATGTTGAATATCTAAAGATATGTATATATATTTTTTTCATGGGTTACCCAGGGATGTTTCTGTACAAATATAGAAACATCCCTGGGTAACCCATGGCTTTTTTTGTGTGTCAGTTAAGAACAGTATTAAAACTAACAAAAAGATATAAATTGTCCCCATTTATAAATTCCATGTTTCATTCATTTCTTGCCATCTCATTTGTAAAGCTGAAACTGATTATGTCAAATCTGTTTAGAATGTTAGACATCTATGAAATACATGAAATATATTCTCTTTATATTAACTCTATACTTATCCTCTTGAAAATAAAAGTGCCTTTCACCTGAAAAGTACAGCTTTAAAATACAAGTGTATTAAATACGGGATGTTGAGGTGAAGGTAATTGTTCACTGACTCTCAGAATCTTTTGTTTTTTACCTATTTTAAAATTTTCATGACGATTATTAGTGATTAGCAGCCTGGAATCTCAAACTAGCTACAGAAGTTCCAATAACATTAATCCATCCTTAAAATATGGCATGGCAGTCATTTAACTGCATTGTACCCCAGTTCCTCATCCAGAGAGGATAATTCAAGCATTGATTATCTAAATAACTTATAAGAATATCAGAGTCACAACCGGTGCTTAATAAAGACAATATGCTAAGAAACTAATGCATATTAGTTCATATAACTATTCTTTAATCTGAAATCATCGTATTTTAATGTTAATTCAAACATGCTTTGCTTTTCGTATCTTGGCAAAATAATAATAATAATAATAAATTATCCAAGACATGGAATCATATATGCAGACACTGAAATAAATCAGAAATCAAACAAAGAACATTTAGGATTAAGTTTAAAACACTTTTAATTTTTTGGATATTGGGATCACTTTTATGGTAAGGCTGGATAAGCTGTCCACCTGCAAAGGCAACATCTCAGAATGGAGTACTGACTTCAGTTCCTGCTACCCAATTAGCTCTCAGCTAATGCACCTGAGAGAGCCACAGACGATGCCCCATGTGCTTAGGTCCTTGCCACTTATATAGAAAAACCAGATGGATTCCTGGCTATTGTAGGCTTTCGGAGAGCAAATCAGCAGATGGAAGATTAAAAACTCTAAACAGATACAACGTTTTAAAAGCATTGTACAGCACTCTCAACTACAGGCACAATGTTGCACAGCAGATTTTTAGAACTGATTGATTTCATCGACCTTGAAAATGAAGACCAAGTCCCCGATTCACCCTCTACAGCTCTTGAAGCCATTTCTCTATGCCCTGCTTCCATGGGTTTGAATCCTTTAGACATCTAATGTTCTTGACTTTAATGAGAATTGTAGTTAAAGTTGGATGGTGCCCATTCTTATCTTGAAACTGTTGGTTTTAAGATAATCTATCGATGGCTGTTATTTAATTACATAGTTTTATTACTTATATAGGCTAAATTAAAATACAAATCATGCATAAATTACAATGCTGCAGAGAGTTTATATAAACCCTGTGTAATTTATAAGCAGATATATACTTGGAATGTGCAAACATTATGACATTTTGATGGAACTACAAGCAACATTTTCCTATCAGTAAACTTTCTCAAAAGTATTTATTTTAAATAAAACAATGTTTAGATCCCTACAAAGTCTGGAGTTTAAAAAAAAGTACAAAGCCTAAAAAATATGAAGATAGCAAATACAATAATCATATGTGATAGAAACAATTATTAATGAACACAATATCTTAAAATAATTATGCAGGTGAACATAGCTAGACACTGATAAATGTGGGATTACTGCAGTGCTTATGAAATGGTGAGTAGGCATGCATATTCTTTGGTTGCAACATAAGAAAATTATATCACAGATTAAGGGTGAGTGCAGACCTGGGTGCTGCAGGTTTGTATAGGAGAGAAGAGATAAACTGCAGGAGGATATCTCAGAAAGTTACCTAGACTTTGTACAATCCAGCCCAAGACTTTATGTGAGATTTTTCTTGATCGTCCCAGCCAATATTCGAAAACTGTGTTCTTCTTTGTTCAATTTTTGGAAAATAAACATTTATCGAGCACTTAAAACATGGCATGCAGTTGCAAAAAAGAGTCCTTCCAATGGGAAGAGTTTAGATTGCATCACAATACTTACTAATTTAATTGTATCACAGTATTGTACCAGCTATTAACTGGTATTCTTAAAAAAATTACTGTTATTATTTTCCAAGATACATTTTTGTGAGTATAGGGATTTCCCTTTTCCCTATCCAATGTCCACACCCATTTTCTCCCGTCACCATTTCTCCCCCAGTATTACTGCAGTAGAATAATCCTTTAGTTACCATTAGCACATACAGGTCTCCTGTATCTTCAAACAGATCACAGACTTCCTGGTGACCAGATTTTTCATTTTTATACATGATCTTTTTCTCTGAATTCTCTACTTTCCCCTCAGAAAAGGATGAATCATGAACAAAATACAGACTCAGAGAATAGCATCCCATTCATTGATGTTTTCTTTGTGTTCTTAGAACACAACACACACTTTCCTGGACCAAACATATTTAAAAGCCATAGTAATGTAGCCATATATAACCCATTTGGAAGATAGTACCAAATAACTACTTTTGATTCTTATTTCAAGACTATTTTTACATAATAAGAAATATTCATCATACTTTCAGTTTATTACCACAGGCTTAATTCATCACCAACCATAATATTCAACCAGCAAAAAGTATAAGTCAGCAGTCACACCAAAGAATAATCAAGGAATAAAACAATCAAATAACAAGACACTCATTTTATTCCTGTACATTTTTAAATTCTATATTAACTAGCCAATAAAGTCCAACAATTACTATAAAAAATCATTCAGTAGGCTCAAATGGAGTTTATCCCTGGTATTCAGGGATGGTTAAATATACTCAAATTAATAAATATAATACATCACATTAACATGCTGAAGAACAAAAACTCTATTATAATCTCAAAAGATTCAGATGTGGCACTTGATAAAATACAACTTCCTTTCAGAATAACAATCTTAAGCAAATCAGGTACAGAAGGAACATTACTCAACATAGGTAAGGCAATATAGTAAAAATCTATAGCCAGCATAATAATGAATGGGGAAATTTTGGAGGCATTTCATTAAGGTTCAGAACCAGACAAGGATGCTGTTTCTCAGCACTGCTATTCTATATACTCCCAGAAATTATAGCTAGAACGATCAGGCAAAATACAGAAATCAGATGAGTACAAAAAGAAAAGAAGGAAGCCAAACTCTTCCTGTATAAAGATGACATGCTTTTCTACACATGGTAACGAAAAGAGACTACTAGAACTTACATGAGTTTGGAAAGTTGCAGTATGTAAAATCCACAAGCAAAAATAATAGCCTTTGTAAACCAAAACAACCCCATGGGTGAGACACGTGAGAAAGAACTTCTAAGATCAGTCATATTCACAATGGTTGCCAAGAAATAAATACCTAAGAATAAATTTGAGCATGCATGTAAGCCAAAATTATAAAATATTAAACAAAAAGGTTGCCACAAAAAGGTGGCCACAAAAACTCTAGAAATTCTTCCAAGTTTGTGGATTGATAGAATCAATAGCACTAAAATGTCTGTACTACTGAAAGCAATTTATAGATTCAACTTGATCCCAATCACAATATCTGTAACCTTCTCAGATCTAGAAAAAAATGATGAAAAATTTCAACTGGAAATACTAAAGACCTCAAATAGTTAAAGCAATCTTAGGAAAAACAGTCAGAGACATTGGTACACCAGACTTCAACACACACTCCAGGGCAGTTGTAATAAAAACAGCTTGATACTGGCACAAAAGCAGATATGAAAATCAATGGGACAGAATAGAAATCCCACAAATGAATATATACACCTGCAGCAAACTAATTTTTAATAAGCAAACAGAAATCAATCCACAAAGACCAGTGTCTTCAACAAACAGTGCTGGAAAAATTTGATCTTAATGTGCAGGAGTATAAAGCAAAACATCTTCCTTAAACTTTAGGCTTAAAAAAAATTAACTGTACCTGAAGCATGGATCTAAATAGATGGCCTCATATCACCAAATTACTAGAGAAAAACATTGAGGAAGCTATGTGAGACCTAGGCATAGGCAAAGATTTCTGGATAAGCAAAAACAGGATCACAGGCAAGCAAGGCAAAAACAAATAAATGGGATTGCATCAAGCTAGGAATTTTGTGCACTGCAAAAAGAAACCAAGAACCATTGATACTGTCTCAACACATGTGTTTTGAAAAATTGAACTTGCATTATTTTTAACATATTTTTTACTCAATACTGTGTCAATTAATTCCATAACATTGTATATTGTTGCTGATGTTTTGTTGGGGCTTTTTAACTGACTGGGACTTTACTCTGTTAGCTCTGCCTTCAGACCAGAGAAGGTCTCCCCAAGAAGCTGCTGAACTTATCTGAACAATAAGATGCTGGACTCTGTGCTAGGTATATGCTTGCAATGAAGGAATCTCAACTGAACTTGAACTGTGGTTATGCAGCAAGGTGGAGGAATCCACCATGGAGGGAAGGTTGTGGGAGGGGTGGGAGGAATCCTAGTGCCTATAAGACTGTAACACATAATACAATGTTATTAACAATTAAAAAAAAAAAAAGAAACCAAGAACAAGGCTCATGGGCAGCCATCAGAATGGAATAAAATATTTGCAAACCATAAAACTGATAGGGCACTGATACCCAGGATCTGTAAAGAACCCACAAAATTCAACAACAGCAAAACAAACACTACGCTCAAGGAACAGGCAAAGGACATGAGCAGGTATTGTTCAAATAATAAAACTCAAATGACCAACAGACATGAAAAAATGCCCTGACATAAGGGAAAGGGAAATGGGAAGTAAAACCACAATCGGGTTCCAACTCACCCCAGTTAGAATGGCTTCTATACAGAAATCAGAAAACAATATATGCTGGGGAGGATGTAGAGGGGAAAGCTACACTAATCCACTGTTGATGGGAATGTAAATTAGTGCAGCCATCAAAAGTTATAGTATGGAGATTCCTCAGAATTCTGAAGATAGAGCTACCATATCAGCCAGCCCTCCCACTTCTGAGAATGTCTCCAGAAATGAAATCAGCATTTGAAAGATTTATATTCCCATGCTAAATTTTTCTGTCATTTATCTTATTGTTATTATTTTCCAAGATACAATATTTTTAGGGTTTCTTTCTTCCCCCCTCCACTTCCTCTCTCTCCAATTCCCACAGTTCACAACAGCAGTATTGTTCATTAGTGACAGTTACAACTTTAATATTCTGCTGGTTAAGTATATCATGTCATTGTAGGTAATAGGCAAGGTAGCAAATGTATTATCATACTGTCAAGGTATATTGAACTGATTTATTTAGAGTCTTCTTTTATTTAGAAGAGATACAGCAACACATTTTCACTTCCAGTATGCTATATGAATAGATATGAATTGCTCTAGGTCCTTGAAAGTCTCCCCCTGGATCACTGACACTTTCAAGGTTGTATCAGATTCCACAGGTGGATCTAAGCTCAAAGGTTTCGCTGCTCATGCAAGAATGGGTATGACTCATCCCTGTCCTTAGGGAGATAGTTCTGATACAGTAGAAAAGATTCCAAAAAGGAATATAATTTCTGAATCTGGAGTTGGAACTGTAATTGCTAAATCAGTCACCTAGGCATAAATCTTTCTCCCTTTTGAAAACAGCTCTCCAAGAAATAGCCTCCACTTGCAGTTTAGAAACTCCTGTGGCTCCGACTGTTTCTGTGCATGACTGTGAAATGATCATTTCCACTGAGGAATACAAGCAGAGTGTCTCATGTTTTAATGTAATACTACTGCCACATCTTTTCTAAAGGGTCTAAAATCTTGTACATGCTCCACTGGGATAATCCATGATTATCTCTTTATATTAAAGTAGGTGATTAATGTCATAGGTAGAAAACTGAAAACCCAAAATCACTGTGATCAAAATCCAAGATAATGTGTTCAAACATATTTTCTTGGTCCAGTAGTTCCACTACTAGCAGTGGAAAGATGCAGAATAAATGAAACTTTTCTTTTTATACTTCCTAAAGTCTCACAAATTTAGCAGACAAAAAGAAAAACCTATAATTGTGTACAGTGCTAAAATAAATGCCATTAATTGTACATAAATTATGAAACTGTTCATGGAAACTAGGTTACAGAAAAATGAGAAGGGAGATATCAAAAATACTCATTAGTCAACATAAAATAATATATATATATAAATCCAGTCATTAAAAGCTCCAGAGATGTTTATGTTGTGGGTGGCATTAGATTAATGAAAGCCTTCAACACTCAAGAAGTGTAGGTTATACATATTCAGTTATTGAGGACAAATAGGTATCCATCGCAAGTTGCTGAGACGGAAAATACATTTTTGTAAAAATGCAAGGCATGGAAAGTGTATATAAGAAATGTCTTACCTCCTATAACTTTATCAACTAAACATAATTTCTTACGTGTAATGGTATAAGATTGAGGATTAGTAACTTCTCATTCTTGTTTTCTCTATAGGAAGTTTTTATTCTTACATATGAAAATACTATGAAAAAATATGTTGACAAATTTAGAATATCCCAGAAAGAAATTAGATGGTAATTTCAGAAATCTGTTTTATGAACAAATTTATAGCTATATAAAACTATGGAAGTATTACAAATAATCAGATTAAATGCATTGTTCTAATTATTATAATCTTCCCAGGAATCAACTGTTCTCACATATCAAATTAAATACTCATGTATTATTACCAAGATCACTAAAAATAAACCTACTTTATTTTTTTTAAAGATTTACTTATTTTTATTGGAAAGGCAGATACACAGAGAAGAGGAGAGACAGAGAGGAAGATCATCAGTCCGATGGCTCACTCCCCAGGCAGCCGCAATGACGGAGCTGAGACAATCTGAAGCCAGGAGCCAACCCAAAGCCAAAGCTTTGGGCTATCCTCGACTGCTTTCCCAGGCCACAAGCAGGGAGCTGGATGGGAAGTGAGGCCATCAGTATTATAACTGGTGTCCATAGGGGATCCTGGCACATTCAAGGCAAGGACTTTAGTTGCTAGCCTATCATGCTGGGGTAAATCTAATTCTTGAATGCATATTGTTTTCCACATAATTTCAGCGCTATAGGCTTTATTTAGTTATTAAATATTATACTAAATCAAAACCATTTTTGTTAGACACATGCTCATAAAAGCTTTAGAATTAAGGACTATTAAAATGATTAGAACAATTACTATATTAATATCCCTTAAATTATAAACAAGAAGAATAAGTTAAATTATATGTATGCAATAATAAGCGATATATCCTTATTAACTTGCTTTCCTGTAATGCTTCCACTTGATTTGTTTTCCAAAGCAAAATGCTTTCCATTATATAGGATGGCAGAAAATATTTGAGTTACTTAAGGAAATTCTAATTATTTCCATTGTCCTAAGTACGTAGAACCTGAGGAATTCATTGCATAAGAGAAATTCTTCAATTTGTAAAACACACAAGCAACTAGAACAGTCAAAGACACATTTCATAAAAGTCACTGAAGCATTACAGGCAGCAAATATAAAAGTGATATTTTAATTTTTTTCATAGGGATCCAACAATAATAAGTAAATTTTATTGTTTTCCTTCATCAGCTCATGTTGCTTCCGAGTTACTGTGTGCATAGTAAAAACAGCTAAGACACGATGCAGTATTTAACTTGTTCAATGGGAAAATTTGATTTTAAATGTAAAAAGTGACCTTAAAAAATCTTCTTCTCCAAAATAAAATCCATTTATTCACTGGAGCTTAGATTCCCTATAACATTTTTAACGATGTAACTTACTATAATGAGAGATACACCAATAAGTCTCAAGGAACAGAATGATTAATGAGTGAAAGTGTTGAGTCATTTGCTTTACTTTTTCCTTTATCCAGTCATATAAACATATTGATTCTGATAAGGATATGGAAATTTTTCAAAGAAAATGATTTTTACTGTTACTCTCTCCATTGTATATTCATCTAGAGAATATATAATAAAGAACTTCCAGTTAGACTTATATAATTTCTTGGGAAAAAATAACTTATTTTTCATTTTGAAAATAATATACACTTATCATACTGTACTTCATGTTCCTACAGAATTTTGAATGCATAACGAGTATTTTAAGGATAGAATAAATGCTGTGTTATAACCGGAATTAGTGTTTTTCAAATGACTTGAATATTGTTTAAAAAGGAACATATATATGAATATAGGAAGACTACTATATAATCTTAAAAACAGAAAATTCAGAAAACTACAGAAGAATCTAAATCGGGAAAGACAATGCAAAGTAACTGTCATTGAAAATATCAGTTTAAATTAAATCTCAGTAATGACATATAAGGAATAAAGACAGACAGCATAGTTAAAGTTATGTAAATCAAGAGAAATCCCAAAGCCTATGGAATTGTATCATAAAATTTAAAATAAAATGGAGAGAAAAATTAAATAAAATGTAGCTTTCTATGTAAAAAAAGTTACTCTGAAGGATAAATTGGACAATGTAAGGGTATGTTCACTGGTCATCACAATCATCTAAAGGAATGTCAGTATCAATGATGAACCATTTAGTTGTTTCTAATGAAAAGTTCATTCAGGACAATGTTTAATCTTTACTAATGCTAAATTTTTTCTCAGACCCATTGTTTTAGACTTTTTAAAAAGTTCACCAATGAATGTGACTGGTTTTGCACCAAACCAGCTAGGTGTCAAACAAATAGTATTTGTCTAGATTCTAGGTGATTCCTTTGTCAGATTAGCTCATGATGTGCACAGATGAAAATTGCTCTTCACTGCAATAAACAAGTTGCCAGGAAAGGCCACAGAAATCGGGACTGTGAACATTCAGATCTGCCTTGAGAGGACCTACTGATACTATTTTCTACGTTTGATAAGGAGTAGATTGGTATTAATCTTCGAAAGTCACCATGTCTAATCTTCAACAACACCTCAAACATCAAACTGATGAAATAGCTGCCACCTTCACAGCTGTATCAGCTTGCTACTGTTATGCTCGGCATTCTTGTTTCTATCAACATGTAAGGTTCCACTTAACCCCAATGAGAACTGCACGCATGCAGAAATGTACTAAGAACAGCCACTGGGGAGGATATGGTGAAAACATGCCCTGCTCCAAAGCTTATGTGAGTAAGCTGCATATCATAAACAGGAGGAATATACAAATTGTAAATAATTGACAAATAGGCCATGAAAATTATTGAATGCTCCAGGAGCAAAACTTGATAAAAAGAGAATATTTAGATGACAGTAAATACTTATTTTAAATTGTAGGCAAGTAAATTATTAAAAAAATTAACACAAGTAATAAGTCCCACAATTCAATAATACTTATTTTTAGTATATGTATAATAAAACCATAATTTAAAAATAGAAAGGCATTTTTCCATCTATTTTTTCATTTTAAAAAAGGAGACCTCAAACAATAACATGAGTTTTCTAAAAAAAATGATTGCATCGAAACATCACTTTGTGCAAATTTTAAATATATTTACTTGAATACATTACAAATGAATATATAGTTGCATCGAAATTCAGAAGGAACCAACCTAATTAGAACAAATTTTTACTCATAGACTGTGGCATACACAATTGTTGGAAGGCAAGAATGGACTCCATCTTTTAAAATTAATACAAGTTGGGCATTTGGTGAAGTTGTTCAGATGCCATGTAAGATGTCCACATCTTAAAAGAGTGACTGCATTGCAAGCCCAGCTTTACTTCCACTGAGCTTCCTGCTGATGCCTGGCCCTAGGATGTAGCGTAGATGGCTCAAGTACCTGGATCCCCATCAACCATGTGGAGACTCAGGTGGAGAACAAGACTTTTTCCTTCAGACTCAGTCCTGGCTCTTGCTGGCACTGAGGAATGAACTAACTGGCAGGTAATACTCTGCCTCTGCCATTCTTTGTGCATCTCTACACACACCATTATATATATATAATTTAATAAATAAAATCACTTGGTGTTGTAATATATTACTTTTTAATAACTGAAACAGATTGCCCACTTATGAAGGCAAGCTATTTTAAGTTGGCTTAACAAAGATGAGTCACTTCCTATTCACAGGAACACTGTAGTTTCTGACTTATTACCACAACTTACCATTTTATTAAAACTATCCTTTCAGTCTACTCAAATCACCCACACTCTTTTGTCACTTCTCTGTCTCTATGCATGTGACAATGTGAGATAAAAGGTGGCAGGGAGTCCTTTAAACTCTTCTGGCGTATTTGTTGCAAATTCATTTCAGCTTTAGGTACAGCATGCCTGTAGACACATGTCACTCCCCACAGATTGCATGTTAACAAGACAAGATGTTTTGCCCATTAAATTTGCATAAAGTCAGTTTCTAAAGACTTATTTTCATGTCTTAATTTTTAAAACCCTTGAGAATTTTAATAAATTGGATATCCAGTTATTTTAAGTAGCTTGTATACTGCTTCTATTCCTTCTGGTTATTTATTTTTCTTGTATGTCATTTAGAAAAGGCCAAGCATGAAATTGGAGCTGCAAAGCAAGAACAAATTTATTGATATGAAACTGCTCTGAAAACTCAATAGGTGTGCAGCAAAGCAAGAAGGGTAAAGGGGCTGAATAATTCATTGAACCTTTAAGCATCAATAAATAGCACTTACAGTGAGAAATGTCTGTTTTGCAACATTAGGTATAAAATGTGAGTATAAAATAAAAGGCGTATTCAAAGGCCCATGTTGTGAAAATGTTAGAATAAACAAGGGTTTTTTTTTAAGTGATTCTATGACTAACAAACCTATGAAAGAAAATTGAACTGAACATATGTTCTTCTAAAGATTGCCTCAAATTTCATCTACATAGCCCAAGTGAGATAAAGATGTAAGAAACATGATAAATGTGGAACAATTTTTTACATAAAACAATGTACAATGATACAACTATAAATTAAAAGAAAATTATGTATGTTCCAGCAAAAACAATGCAAATGAATCATGCCATAAGTGGTGTTATGATTAGAATACATTTTATTACTGAGTATACTGAAAAGACATGCACGTTTATACATAAATGTATATGCATAATGTGTATTGTGTACATAAATGTAAGTGCATAAATGCATATGCAAATGTATATGCAAATGTATAAATGTCCTTTCAGACATCACCTTGTCCCAATGGTGATGAACAAGTAGTTTACAACTTTAAATATAGCCAAAATATTGACACAGGTTGCACTGTGACTATTCACAATAAAAATATCCAATTGAATCTTAAAGCACAAATTAAAGGAAAATTAACCAGAATGAAGGTACAGTATAAGCTTTCTTGCTTAAAAAAAAAAAAGCAGCTACTTGACAAACTAAATCTAACTTGTCTAAGTATTTCTAGATTCTTCTTTGTGAGGATAAAAATATCCATATGTCAGAAAATAAATTTATTTCATTTAGAATACTAAACTTCACTAGTTATTTAACAAGTAATTGCCATTTCATTTCAATATAGGAAGTTTCAGTGTATCAAAAAATGTATGCTTTAAAGTCTGATTTGATAAAAAGACTTATCTATTTGAATGGCATGTGTCTTAAATAAAATTGAATATATAAAAATCAAGCATGATTTTTAAATCAAAGTACTTACCCTCCAACTCTTACTTCTCTCCCTTGTACATACAGTTATAAACAATGGTAAGTAGCAATTGAATTTAACTGAGTTTATGCTACAGTTATATCGAACTGAATGATGTGCTGTTTTCAGTGGCATAAAATAAACAATCTATATCACTTATTTATGCACCATTCTCCTGCTCCATCTTTTTCATATGAAACAAAGCAACCAAAAAAAAAAAAACTTAAGCAATGTAATAGTATAATATTAAATTGGAAAGTAAACACATTATTGAAATATATACAAAAGATAAACATTTTATAATGATTAAAAACAATGCATAAATTATTTTCCCAAGTATTTGAGGATTTTATACAGAAGAAGATTTTAAAATTTTACAGAGCACATCAGGTATAATTATGCTTCTGGGAGAGAAATAAATATTACAAGTGGTGATCCAAAGAGCGCTGCAGTTATCAATACTCTTAGATACCATTAGTGAATATGATCAATTGCCTTGTGTTTGCAGTCAATGATTATGAATGACTTTCTCTTAAGAAAAATAATTACACAAAAGGATGCCATTTAGAGGATAAGCAATATTCTACATATAGATAACATAGTGCATAGAAAAGAAAAGTCGGTATAAAGGCAACCCAAAGCAGAAATTGCTAAAAAAAAAAAAAGTCTATTGTGTGATTTTATTTAACTTTGTGAGCGACACAAAAATAAACACGATGTTCTGTATTTGAGCCCTTCACAGTACTTGCATTTAAATCCAGTTTTTAAAATTATGAAATTAATCGCCTACAGAATAAGTGACTGCAATTTTATGTTGAGTTTCATTGAATCAGAATGTTGTCCTATTACAAAGTAAGAGAGAATCAGGGGCTTAAGTCTGTTTTTGTTCAGACTAGAGATTAGGTTTGCTCGAATAATGACAATCAGAATCTGAATAAAACAAGGAGAGGCTATAAATCACAGAATTATTTGACATGAGTTCTACCCATGCATTTTTATTAAAACAAACACACACAAAAAAAGAAAATGTGTTTTAGAATGAAAAATACTGATTTTGACAATAAAGGAAGAAATATGAGTCATCATGGAAAAAAGAGGGATAAGATTGTTATTTCAATAATAGTAATATTTACTTCACAAGTTACAGTTTAGGACTTCCAAGCAAGTAGTGTCAGCATATGTTTATATTCACACTCTTCTAAGATGCTACTCAATGACAGTGAAAGTTACAGGGAAAGACATTAGTACAAATACAACACACTGTTGGGTTTGATGCTAATGAGTGAGTGTGAATTGATTTCTCAGGTCAGAGAAAGCCAAAACTTAAATCTTACAAGCCTGAAGTTAACCAGCAATCGTATGAACACGTCTGTGGAATTGCTGGAAAATTTCAATGGATAGACACGACATGTACCTCTTCTGGAGATAAGCATAGAAGATTGGGGTGATAAGTGTTTTTACAGCCATTATTTGTAGTTTGATATCCAATTCTTAAAACTGAGTGATTTTTAAAAACAATCATTTATCTTACAATTTGCATATACTAGCAGAATTTTATCAGTACTTGAAAGTCAAAATCTTGTCTTAAATTTTGGATCTCAAGAGTGGTCTATGAATTGACTACTGGTTCAATTCTGATCCACTTGGAACAATCAAACAAACAAAAAGTCTTCAAAACATGTATTGAGTCCTCTTTGCTAAGCATGTAAGCATAAGGTTAGAGCAGCATACTTTTATATTAAAATAGCTTTATCAAAGATGTAGCGTTCTCATTTCTTTTCTAGTGCAAATTTTGTCCTTTGGGATGAGAACTTTAATTAGCATGGCTTTAATACTATTGAACTGTCTACTAGATACCTCTAATAGTTGTTCCACATAATTGTGTATCACATATCACTAAGCAGCAAAATTATTTTTTTTAAGTTGAGGTATCACTCTTTCCCTATAATCTTCTTTATTGGTAATGGATAGTAACATCCCAGTAATGAATGCTACTTTTAGTATAATAAATTAAATCTTCTATGAGTGACAATAATCATAAACCCCCAAACTGATAGGTTTTTTCCTCTTTTCATTACTGCTTCTCACATGTTTGTTGTTCTATTCTATTTTTAATTATCTCATAAATAAGTCACCCCACCATCTTCCCTGAGCACATTTTATTGCTTAAAAGTAATGCACTTAACTGTTACTTTGAAGGTATTTTAAATTTAAAATTTAAACCACACAAAGTGCATGCTGTATAATGAAAACCTGTTAGATTGTCTTTTTTTCATCTGGTTTACTTTGTTTTTGGACCTTTTTTCCTGATACTGTGTGTAACTTTCTAAAATGCAATTATTATATTACTTGACCGCATTGAAACTGTCTCATATCTCTGAAATATTTAACAATAATGAATATGTAAAAATCAAGGAGAGTAAAACTAGCCAGTTTATTTTGATGGTTATCATATGTTTTATTCTAAGCACTTATACACATATATTTAATCCTCACAATAACTACAAGCACTATAGTCACAATTTTACAAATGAAGATGCTAACAAGTAAACATTTAAATACATATATTACTTAGTGTTACCTAGCTACAGGATGAAATGTTCAGTACATAGAACACAGTTTATATTTTTGAAAAACATGCAATGGATTTGCTTTCCCTGTCTCTACATTGCCATCCAAATTTTACAAACATTCTTTCCAAAACAGAATGTACCATTATAAGCAAACCATCTACAGTTCTTGGAGTGTAGTGCATCAGTTTATTAATCCACATAATCATATTTGCTTTCATTTTGCCGCTTTCCTCTCTAAACAACAACAACAAAATCTAATTCTATTAAAAATCTAATCTCTTAAAATTTATTTGACTTCTACTAAATCTGGAAAAGGAGCAGAAGATGGCTCTAGTGTTTGGCTCTCACCTCCCACATGGGATACCCAATGAGGCTCCTGGCTTGTGACTGGCCCAGTCCCAACAGAAGGAATATTTCTCTTTCTCTCCCTCCCTCCCTCCACACCTTCCACTATGCAACTCTGCCTTTCAAATTAATTACCAATCTTTCTTTTTTAAAAATTAATTAATGAAGACTTTTTCATATTGCTTCTTGTCCTTTTGGCTAAAACTAAGTGAAGAAACCTTCATGTATATCATTCTAAGTATTTTATCTACTAGTGAATTTATCTGATATATAACTGTGTCCATATCTTTTTTAACAGTCTCCAAATTAAGCCACTTATTTCCCTCTTCAAATTAAGCCACAATGCAGAATAAGCACAGCGTTGAAGCAACATACTAGACTCTGATACAGTTATTTGTTAAATACAAAGGTCTCGGAACAAATCACTGACAAAAGGACTGTAAAGAAGAGGGCAACTTAAAAAATTATTGTGCAGTTTGGGCCATCGCCTTGTGGCCCAAGTCCTCGCCTTGAACGCACTGGGATCCCATACGGCTGCCAGTTCATATCCTAGCAGTCCCTCTTCCCATCCAGCTCCCTGCCTGTGGCCTGGGAAAGTAGTTGAAGATGGCCCAAACCCTTGGGACCCTGCTCCCGTGTGGGAGACTCAGAAGGTCTTCCTCTCTGTATATCTGACTTTTCAATAAAAATAAATAAATTTTTTTTAATAAAAATTATGTACATTGAAATGATCATGAAGGCAGATAGGCTTTTAACTCAAAGCATTTGGAAGGCAGAGGTAGCCATTCAGGCTGTTTCTCTAGCTTGGCTGCATTGCAGGGTCCAATGACACTTATGAAATTGAACCACACTTGGATTTCTGAGTTTGGGGTACCTGTGGGACTTTCAGGTATAATATCTTTGATCCATTCCAATTCCTACAGGTTTGGGGACACTGATTCCCATATTGACAGGCTTTTGCTTTTCATCTCATCTGCTTTCTTACCACAGTTCTTACAATTATCTTTAACATGTCTTATTTATGAATAACAGAATCTTATTGCTAGACAGCAATGCAAAACCTTTTCATTGTTTTCATTCCCTCATAGCACTTTATTTTCAAAGGGTTTTTCAAAAGTGTTTTCAAGTGGAATCACAGAGCCAATAAATTATATTTTTAAAAATGTATGTGAATATGTGCCCTTAGGGCATGTAACATAGTACTTGGTTAGTTTTGATATAATCATGTAACTACAGTATTATTATTTAGAGATGAATAATTCATTGCTAGGCAAAATGTTCTCCTAATCTGATCAACTAATCGAGACTGTAGGTGCGTCATGGTTCAAGTTGCCAAGAAGATGAAGTTCAAGTATATACACATTTGCATATCAAATGTTACTATCACAGTAGAGCTCATAAAATATATGTGTGTGTGTGTGTATGCATGTTTATATATAAAGGATAAATAATAGCCTTCCATGTTCCAAAGTCTAAATCTTAACATTTATACCTTGCTATTAGACTTAAATGCTCTTAGCAAGATAATTTCAGAACTTAAGCCATGGCAACATGAATTTATTTCATAAATATAAGTAAGAACTACATTAATGCACACAGTCGCTACCTTCATCTAGTAATAATTAATTCATCCAGGAGAAACAGAAAATTGATCAATGACACCTGTACAAGACCACCCAGCCTAGTTGCTTTAGGATGTGTGTTTAAAAAGCAACAGGTTTCATAAATAATTCCTATTTATTTCAAGTGCCAGGACTGAGTCTCAATGATGGAATTACTCTAGAAGCATACACATCAAAATGGGGAGAAGAAGAAAGCAGGGAAAGACACAAGGGTAGGATGAGGGCACAGAAAGCATTAATTCCCCCAATTACTGGAAAGTGTCGTTTTATAAAACGGGAAAAGAGCTTAGATGAAGAATATTGGGAAACAGATGTAAGGGCAACATTTGCTCTTATTTTTTCATGATGTCTACTATTAGATAGCTCTATCAAACGTAAAGAAATTTCCCTCATCTCTGAATACATAGAACATGCTTAATACATAACAAAGACTGTGAAGAAATAAAGGTCACTCTTCAGAGTTTAACATGCCAGTAAAAAGGCCAGTGGGACAACTATTTCTTTTCTTTCATTCATTTTTTTTCAGTTGTAAATCTAAAGTTTCGATTAACAGTAATTCTGGTTGTTTTTCAGTTGATGTGTTAGAATTGACTTTTCCGAACAAATACTTCAGTTAATCTTTTATACTTCATTGTTAGTTTATTCCTTTCTTTGTTTTTTAGCATGTAAAATATACTTAAACGAAGCATTCATCTTATTAAACGTACAATTTTTTTAAGTAAAAAGGAATTTTTTTCTATTAGTGTGACCAGTTGTATTTGCTCTCATTAAGTACCAAGCTATTGCAACCTATTCCCAGTTCACAAATCACCTTTGCATGTTTAATAGCTAATACGTAAATTTTAACATTTTCTATGACACTGACTTGGTAGGAACCCGAACTTTGAAATATTTTTAAGTAAATTGTCAAAGTGATTTTTACTTCTAATAATTATATAAAATGAACTAATGCTATTACCATACCAAAGAAGTTATTTTAGTGATAGCATTATGGGATTCAAAATGACAATTTCTTAATAAGTCTGCATCAATTTAACTTGCTGGTAGTGTCTATAATATTCAGTGATTTATGGCACTTTGAATTTTAATGCCTTGTTTTCTTCTCTGTGATTCCTATTACCATTGTATAAGTAGCCTGTCAAAATCTAACCATGATATTAAATGTTCCTGAATTCCTGGAAACAAGTGAGCCAGATGGCTTCTGAGGTTAGGCTCACCTTATCCTGAGGGAGTGTATAAACATGTAATGAAAGCACTTTTTGAGGCAATCACTATGAAGTATCACAGATTGCAGGAATTTCATTCAATTTGCTTTCAAAATCTTTAAAATCTAAGCATATTGCAAAGGCACAGAAAGGAAAAGCAATGAAGAATAAAAAGTCAAAGCAATGACATGCAATGTCAAGATTCTAGTCAGTCTACAAACCTTCCTTTAGTTGACTGCCTCTCGGCACCAGCTGTAACCCAATTAAATTCAACAATGCACAGGTGTTCACAGGAATGACTAACCCAGAAGCATACTTCCCTTTAGGGCTCTTAAAAAATTAGAGTTCTTTAATTTCCATACACCTTCAAAGCCCCAAACCAAACAACAAAATATGGGGGGGGGGGGGGAGGAAATTAGATAAAACAGGGAGAAAACACAACCAGCATGAGCTCTAACCCAATTAAGCTGAATAGAACTCAGGTGTTTGCAAGAGCACACTCAACATTTCACCAACACAACTCAACTTTATCTAACACCTATGAAGTTTCAATTTAGCAGAAGCACTCAATATAAATATTATTAAATTTCATTCAAAATACAGAAAATACTCTCCTTACTCAGAAAAAGAATCCAACTATTTCAGGTATTTCCCTAATTGTATCACTTATTTAAAACTAAAGATAAGATTTAGAAAGCCTTGGTTACAAATCTTCACACTCAGTGTGAATTTATTACTACTACTACTATTATTATTATTATTATTTTGAAAGGCAAAGGGATATACAGAGGCAGAAGGATAGAGAAAGAAAGATCCACACTGACTCACTGGCAAAACAGGAGACAGGAGCTTTCCCAGGATCTCCCACGTGGGTGCAGTGGCCCAAGTATTTAGGCCATCCTCTAATGCTTTCCCAGGCATATTAGCAGGGAAGTGGACCACGATTGCCAGAGCCTGGACTCAAATCAATACCATAAGGGATGTCAGCATTTCAGCCCATAGCTTATTCCTGTATGCCTTCTCCTAACCCTGAAATGTGCATTTATAATTCTAATAGTATCAAAACTCAAAAATACTAACTCTTTTATGTGAATATGAAAGACTGTCAATCCTATCCACAACTCAAATTTCCTGAGCAGATATAATTTTTTTGCTTATTTTAGTGCAAAACTAAATATTTTCTGTTACTTTGGTGGTAAGGTTACCCCAAACTGTCAGTATTGGTTACCTGTGCAAACTTATAAGACATGCATGATTTCAACCATATTCAGAGTTGCACCTCAAAAGTTCAACAAGTGGAGCCCAGAAATCTCTTCATCCCTTTTAAAGACGCCCCAAAGGTTATTCACAAACACTCTTAAGTTTCAGAACCACTGCACTATTTTATCTCTGCTAATAATATGCTACAAAATCTGGCAAACTTCTTTTTACACCTCTGTAACCTTTGGCATGAATCAAATGTCAGATTATTATAATTTTCCATCTCCTTGCACATGACTAAATATGAATGCACAATTTCAAAATTTATGAATTTTAGCTACTAGTGAAGAAACTTCTGTGATTATAACTTCTTAATAATACAAATGAGCTAAAATCACTCTAACTAGAAAGTTCATAATTACACATACATATTGTTTGAGGCATCACTGTTACACAAACATGTATGAATTCATTATGTTACTCTTTATAATTTCATTTTGAACCAGAATATTCAATAAATAGAAATATTTTTCAAAGCATTTCTAAAATGTAAAACTGTCGCTGTCCCGCAGCAATGGACTTGGTGCACGGAGCCGATAATAACACGTGTGGACTCTAACTGATGGTCAAAGCCAAAGTTTAATAGTGGCATCAGACTTTTTACACTGAGGCTCATATGGGATAAGGGAGGAGGTATTGAGCTTATCAACAAAACCCATCAACTGTTTCTATGCTTTTGTTTGGAGCTCCTTTTGTCTTGTATATTCCACCAAGTGTCCTCATACACATGAGGTCCACTCAACTGTTCTTATACAAATGATATCAGTTGTTTTCATACAAATATTATCCAATCAACTGTAATCCTGTGCTCCCTGACCTACTAGCGTCACAATGTCCTACTACATAAAACAATTTGAAGCTATACTTTATGTCCTAGTTATAATTACAAGGAAGCAAGAGAAAAACAGATTTAATTTGTGTGTAATCTATCTATGTATGTCTCTCTGCATGGTGTTACATAACATTAATTTGTCTGAATAATTACATTAGGGAAGATAAGTATATTAATATCTTGCCCTTTAATTACTTCATATCAGAAAGAAACTATTAAAATTATTTTATTTGTTTCACAGTCAGGAGACAGAAAAAGAGAGATAAGTAAATAGAAATTCCCCATCCTTGGGTTCACCCTCCAATTAAGTGCAACAACTATGGCCGGGAAAATCACAACTCAGGATCCAAGGAATCCTGGTTCTCACTTGAGCAGTTCCCTACTGCTTCTCCTGGGTGTGCATAAGCGGGAAGTTGACCTTAAGAGAGAAGCTAGAACTTGAACCCAGCTTCTCCAATCTACATTTCGTACATTCCAAGTAGCTTTTCCCCTATCCAAAAGCCTGCCCCCAAGAAAAATTTCTAAAAGCATTATTCTGCTGTTTTCAGTTCTAATTCTACATGCACTGAGAGATAATCAAATCTTAATCCTGAGGTGAAAAATACGTGCAATATAAAAAAAATCATTGTATTCATAGAATAGCAAGATACTTACTAAATCCGAAGCTGACTTGGCATTGTACTTTTAGAGCATAAAAACTGCTATACTAATAACTGTTTTAGAGCATAAAACTGCTATACTAATAGGCACATGCTAATAATAGAGTATGAATTAGAAAGTTCAAAACTTGAAAGATTTAAATTGAGAAAAATGCTATGAAGAACAATCAATTCCAAATTCTCCTCAAGCCCATGCTGAACACTTGATTAGATCAAACTCTGGGCCACAAAAAATATCTTAACAAAATTTAAATAGTATAAATTATGCAATGTGTGCTTTCAGATACACAAAAATTAAACCAGAAATTAGTAGCAGAAAAGTGCCTGGAAAATCCAAAATTTCTTGATATTAAACAACCCACTTCTAAATAACCCAGGAATAATAAAGAAAAACTCCAGAGAAAATTTGAAACATTTTTAATCAACATGAAACTGAAAATACATCCCACCAGAATTTGTGAAAGCAGTAAAGCAGATCTTAAAGAGAATCCAATGGGCTGAATATGCACATCACAAAAGAATGAAGATCTAAAATCAATCAGCCAATCCTCCACTTTAGGAAATTACAAAAGTAAAAATGAATTAGATGGCATGTAAGCAGAAGAAACGATAAAAGTCAAAGTAACAGAAATCAAATTAAGCTAGAAAATGGGATAATCCACTGCAACATATACATCTCATATCCAAGTTCCCCTCTCAGTCCCAGTCCCTGTGCTGCTATCCAAAAACGTGGTAACACATCTAGGAAAGCAGTACATGATGGTCTGAGTACTTCGGCACCTTCCACATAGGATCAAGCTTTATGTTTTTCTCTCTCTTCCTTTCTTTCTTCGTTTTTCCTTTTTTCCTTATTTCCTACATTCCTGGTTTTTTGCCTTCCATCCATCCATTTTTTCTTCCTTCCTTCTCTTGTTCTCTTCCTCCCTTAATTTGAAAATCTCAGTCTTAATTTCATTTTCCCCCCATCCTCTCTTCTGCCCTCCTTTCTGTTTGTCATTTTCTTCCTCTCCATCAGTCTTATTTTCAAGTGAGCAAATAAATATGTTAAAAATTAAAGCCAAAACTGATGGAGAAGATTCACAAAATGAATGGTGGATCCTGTAAAGATTTATAAAATGCAACAAACGTCCAACTAGGTTAAGAAAAATAAAAGTGAGAAAACAGAAACTACTAATAATAAAAATGAAAAAAGGACATTGTTACAGGTCCAAAGGCAAGGAAAAGTATAATAAAAGACTATTGTGAACAACTCAAAACCCAAACTTATTAACCTAAATAAAATTTTAAAAATTAATTACCTGGAAATCAAAATTTGCTAAATTGCAGACAAGAAATGGATGATCTGAACATGTTTACAGCTATTACAAAGATCAATGTTGAAATTTATAATATTCTAAAATAGAAAGCACAATGCCTAAACATGTATTTTTTGAAAGGCATGGTAACAGGGGAGGAGGGAAAAAATAGGAAAGAAGAAGTGACAGGATGAGAGAGATAGCATGAGCAGGACAGAGATTCTTCCATCTGCTGGTTTTCTGGCTAATTCCAAATGACTACAACAGCAAGGATGGGTCCAATCAAAGTCAGGGGCCAGAAAATCAGCCATGCCCCTTTCATGGCTATCAGCAACTCGAGTACCTACATCACCTACTGCTCCCCAGGCACTTTAGCAGAGAGGTGGATCAGTCATTACACGGTTACGAGGGCTTCTAGCAGCTTCAAACACACTCACCCCTACCAACATTCATTTTGATTTAAAGCTTTAAAAAATTGAATGAAATAAAAGGAAAAATATAAATAAAGGTACATTATGTAGTATCCTTAAACAATTATCTTTATAAACACCAATGTGAATATAATGCCATTCCATTGTAAAATGATCAATAATACTGTTCTAGCAAAAATATACATATTTAACATGGTAAAGTAATTGTTATGTGAAAACAATACATTCTAACTTTATTAAGACTTTGAACATTTTACAATACATTTTTTTGCTTGGTTTCATGAATAAAAGAATAAACACCCCTTGCAAATTAGGGATATGGTAGGAAAGTTATTAAAAACTGTTCATCCACTAAGCATTAAAAAAATTACACCTACAAGAATGGTTAACTCTTCTCCTTTGCTGATTCAACATCTTCTGCTGCTGTGCAGTCATGATACTTTCTTATCTCTCTTATGTCTCATCATTTTTCTAACTTTCAGTTATCTCCTTATTTTCTATAATCTATAATAAGTAATAAATAACAATCACCTTATAATACCCTGAAATGCATTTCCAATTCTAATTATCCTATATTGATTATTAGAAAACTAAGTAGAAAATTCATATAGCCAATGTTTTTGATATTGTTTGATAACTCGCAAGATATCATGTGTTGATAGTAACCCCCACTATGAGCTACTAAGATGTTAGCCTACTGGTTAAGACATCAATATTTCACATCAGACTGCTTGGTTCAGTTGCTGGTCTTTCTCCTGATTCCAGATTCCTCTTAAACCACAGCATGGGAGGCTATGACTCAAGAAACTGAGTTCCTGACACTGATGTGGGAGATATTATTTGAACTGCCACTTCACATGAGCCATAGTGCAGCTCTGGTTGTGTCTGGCATTTTAAGACTTAACATGCAGATCAACTCACTCTATACCCTAAATTACCTTTTCTTATAGAAAGTGTTTCTTAAAGGTGTCATTGCAAAACATCAGAATTGGATTACATTTTCATATTTATTTATGTACTTATTTAAGAGGAGAAAGGGAAGGTGGAAGGGAAAAGAGGGAGGGAGAGAGGGAAGGAGGAACAGAGAGAGAGAAAGACAGAGCGCGCATCCCCACTTGCTGTTTGCTTTTCAAGTAGCTATAATTACAAGACCTAGGCCAGGATGAAACCAGGAGCAAGGAATTCAATACAGGCCTCCCCTATGAGCATTGAGAATTCAACTACTGGGAGTCAGCACCTGCTGTTTCCCAAGGTGTGAAATAGCAGGAAGCTAGGAAGGGGCGTGGAGATGGGATCTTTCATTTTATCTGCTTCCCTTAGACGGATAATCCTTCTCTGACTAATCTATATAATGCTAGCTCACAGCATGATGACTTTCTATCTCTAGCACCCCTGTACATTTATCAGTTCATGCTTTATTGTAGAAAAGAGGCTTCTCCTCTTACATAGTCAAGTATTTATTAAATTGTCTTCTACCTTTGGCAATCTTTCTTAATCCTTACATTTATGAATTTTACTACTTAAAAGTGATCCATTATTAGTATTTTTTTATTTGAACATTACATTATCTGAAAATTTATCGGCTAAAGCTTTTTCCAGATGTCTTTCATGTCCTTTTGATAAGACATCTTTATAATCAGTCTCGGCCTTTAGTCTAAGATCAAGTAATAAAACACCTTTATTTTTAACATTAATTTGTTCCCGGACATAGAAAGTTTATCTAAGATCACTTTAGAATCTTATTTTCCCAGTCCTATAATCATTCATTCCTTAGAAAAATCCCTGGTAATTTCATTGAAGAACAGTATCTAAAATACAAAACCACACACTCTCACCATGAATGCCACAGATATAAAATGACATATTACTTGCAAGCAATCTGAACATAGCTTCCTATATACTATATTTTAAATTTTTTTCTAAGTATCTGGAATATGTATTGACGTATAAATGATACATAAATAATTGTTACGCTGAACTGCCTAGGAAATAATGAGGACACAATAAATCTGCACATTTAGTAAATTTTTCTGAAATATTTTCTACTTGCTACTTGTTGAATCCACAGCTCATGCATATGGAAGGCCAACTGTACACAGAAAACTCCATTTAGAGATGTGATCCTCACTGCCTTCTCACTCTGTTTCCAACCATTTACATTGGCAAAGCATCATGTGCCTTTGACATGAGCAAACAAATGAATATTTTTTTTGTTTCTTCCTCTTTCCTATTCAGAAGCTAATATAATACATATTTTCTTTTACATTTTCTTTCTTTTATTTAAGATAGCCCCACACTACTTCACAGAAAACTTCCTCATTCTTTGTATAAATGCATATTGCTCCATTGTATGCATTTGCCATATTTTAAACTATCATTATACAGTAATTTCCAGCATTCTACAGCTAGAGATAATTCTCAGAAGAAAAATCTCTCTGTATCACAGTGTAGTTTTACTTTTCTTTTTGATTTGTTTTCAAATTCATTCATTTTAAATTGATATGTAAACTTAGGTTTTTACCATGTATAAAACAATATTTTAAATTGTACATATGTTGTAAATAAATAGAATCTAACCAATTAGAATATGCATTATTTTACACATCACTAATCATGCAAGAAATACAAATTAAAACCACAATAAACCATTACCTCATTCCTCTTAAAATGGCCCATTATATAAAAAGAAGCAAAACATGAACTACAGAAAGTATCAATGAGGACACTGGGAAAATAGAATTGCTAACAGGAATATAAAATTAGGGTAGCCATTCTTGAAAATAGTACTGAGTTGTTTCAATAAACTGAATAGTGAACTACAAAACAATCCTGCATTCCCACTCCTGGGCAATCAATCAACATTTTTTCCATGTATTGCTAGTCAGTACGCTGAAGAAATACCTACATTGCTATATACCCTGTCACAAAATACAAGATACAGAATCAAACTAAGTGCCTATCAATGTATGAATGGTTAAGAAAAATTTAGGTACAGACAATAGAATATGATTCATTCCTAAAGAAGAAGGAATATTTATGACATTATGGTTCAGTTTTGGAGGGTATTTAGTAAAGTGAAATTATAAGCAAGGCATGAATGACAAATATTTCACAATGTCACTTATATAGGCATTCTGAAAAAGGTCACCTCTTAATTAGAGAAAAATGGCTAGAGTCTAGGATCTGGAGTCTAGAATCAGGACAGGGTAGGGGGTTTGGGAAATTATTTGTCAAAGTTTGCAACATTTCAGCTGTACAGGAGAAATAAGTTCAAGAGATCATGGTGAATGTCAGTAATGCCAACGTATTCTAAAATGCTAACAGACTGTACATGTTCTATTCTTGTGAAAGTTGAATCTCATGTATTTATGAGCCAATTTTTAATACCAGTTTGTAAATAATTGCCTATTTCTATTATTGCTAAATGTTTTCTTCTACTTTAAAATTGTCCTGTGATTTTAAGGTAGTTTATCATAGAAATCTTTTTATTGATTTAATTAATTAATTTATTTTTTTAATTTTTAAAAATCTTCCAACTGGTTTACTCCCCAAGTGACTGCAACAGCCAGAACCAAGACAGTCTGAAACCAGGAGCTAGAACCGTCTTCCAGGTCTGCCATGCAGGTGCAGGGTCCCAAGACCTTGGGCCATCCTCTACTACTTCCCCAGGCCACATCAAGGAGCTATGCAGCTGGGACAGGAACCACCACCCAAACGGGATCCCAGCACATGCAAGATGTGGATTTAGTCATTAAACCATCACACCAGGTCCATCATGCAAAATGTTCAATGCCTGTTTATTGAAATTTAAAAATCTTTGATCTACTTGAATGTGAGCATTATATAATTTAGAAAAAAAATTATCCTATACTCATATTATTGCAGAATATAAATTATATTACTTTGATACTAGATTTTTTTTGTCTACATTTTATTATCGGAATCATTTTTAGTTTATTCTCGTGTATAAGATGTGACTACATCTGAATTTATCATAATCTAGCTGACAACGCATTGCTCCAATACTTGTACTTTTACAATGATTTCTGATATATCAAATTATTACAGCCATGCATCTGAAAAAAAATATCAGACTGCTTTTCAACCTCATAAAGTAAGAAACAAAAATACTCCTTGATCAGTGTATTTCCTTAAAGATTCTGCTTCCTCAGCCACTTGAACAGTTTTACGAAATGGACACAGACTGTAACACGTTTGTCCCATGAATGGCTTCTCTCAGCCATCTATTCAGATGTTTTAGACCATAGGTCGGTGTTTTCTGTGCTCCAATAGAGATCCAATTTAATACCATTCATTTACACTGCTTCATTGGGATCCTCTTCCACAAAGAAAAACCAAATTAACTGGCAGTATTTAGGACAAACATCTATTATGTGCCAGTTGGAAACTCAAACAAAAACTGTACTTTAACGACAACAAAAGGAACAGGGTTGTATCACCCATTGCAAGCAAAAGCTGATTCTGAAACAGGGTTCTCACCCATCCACTACCATTTTCCTACAACAGGGTTGGGATTTTAAAACAGAGTCTGTTACTGAGAAGCATTAGAGACATTTGCACTCCTTGTGATTTTTTTAAAAAGTTAAAATAATCCAGTATAATGCTTAATAGTTGTCCCCCAGGATGGCAGCAAATTTTAATACTGTCACAAAAACAAACACTGAGGTTACATAATGCCAAGGCCCACTAGTGATTTTAATTTTGTTGCTCTGGAGGGTGGGGGTGGGAGTTAGGATGCAGCTTTAAATTCAAAAGCATAATGGGAATAATAACATCCCTACTCTGTAAAACAACATAATAAATAGTTAAGGCTTTGCAAGCTATATGAGTTATTTTGTAGTCACTCAGCTTTGTAACTATAACACAAAAATGATTCCACAGGGTAGCTGTTGTGCTGGAGCCAATAAAGTCACAGCCTTTGACATTGGCATCCCATATGGGAATATGAATACTGGCCTCTCCATGTCCTATCCAGCTCACTGCCAATTTGCCTGAGAAAGCAACAGAAGATGGCCCAACTGTTTGGGCCTACACACCCATGTGGGAGACCTAGAAGAGGCTTTAGCCTGGCCCAGTGCCAGCTGTTATAGACATTGGGGGGAATGAAACAGCTGATGAAAAACATTTCTCTCTCTCTCTCTCTCTCTCTCTCTTTCTCTCTTTCTCTCCCCTTCCCATAACTATGTCTTCCAAATACAAAAAAATAAATACTGCACAAAAATAAAAGATAAAAGGCATTATTCCTATTAGCTCAAGATATCATGGGAATGAGAAGGAAGAAGCAAATACAGAAGCAACCTGCACTTGTGAATCCATCATAATCTCATATCATCACCCTGTTATCCTCAGAGCCTTAAAAAATGTGATTATGACTTGCTCTAAGGAGAAACCTAAATTTTTTTTGAGTACTTCTAAAATTTCACTCAGGAATAGGACACAGACCATCTAAGCCCCAAGAAATCATTTGCTCTGAATATACCAAGCAAACCATTGGCAGACTTAAAATTCAGTGAGTATATGGTAGCCTAATTTTTTTAAAGTGATTTGTTCTTTTTATACAAAAAGATTCATCTATGTTATTGGAAACTCAGATTTACAGAGATACAGAGAGACAGAAACATCTTCTATCCACTGGTTAACTCCCCAAGTGACCATAATGGCTGGAGCTGAGCAGATCCAAAGCCAGGAGCAAGAGCTTCTTCTGGGTCTCCCACATGGGCACAGGTTCCCAATAGTTTGAGCCATCCTCCACTGTGTTCCCAGGTCACAAGCAAGGAACTGGATGGGAAGTGAAGCAGCCAGGACACAAACCAGGGCTCATATTGGTTCCTGGCACATGCAAGGAGAGGATTTTAGACATTAGATTACTGTGCTGGGCCCATCAGGCTAATTTTTTTTTTTTTTTTTGGCATTTCGTATAGCCTATAACTGATGCTATGAATTATCAAATGGTAGTCAGAAAAACATATTTCCACTCCTGAATGTTACATTATTTTACTCCAATGAAATGTTAATCTATGGAGAACAATTGATTCAAAAATGGTTTCAGCATAGAGGTATTTTTAAAGGAGTAAGTTTTGTGCTATAAATAGAATTCTCATATTACCACATTTTCTCAAAATTAATTGACCCTTTCATAAGAGCTGATTGAAGAAATTATCTACACAATTATGGAATTTAAGAGAAATAACCAGCTATCAATTTAAGAAAACACAATTGCATAGTGCTTTTATAAGTAACTGCTCACTAACCTAGCATTTAAAAATGACAAGTTTGGACATATGGAATAGTTTTTAAAAATAAGGCTTATTTGTTTATCTGAAGTGTAAAATTAAAGAGAGTGGAGGAGAGACAGAGAGAAATCTTCTGTCCACTGGTGTAATTCCCAAACAGTTGAATTAGCCAAACCTGGTCCAAGGTAAAGCCAGGAGCCAGGGCCATTTGTTTCTGCTGGATCTCTGCTGTGCGTGGCAAAAGCCTAGGTATTTGGATCATTTTCCACTATTTCCCAGGAAAATTAGCAGGAAGCTACAGCAGAAGCGGAACATGTGGAGCATGTCAGGCACTCGCAGAGCGCTCTAATTGCAGGTGTGGCCTAACTTTATGCCACAACACAGCCCCCTTGGAAATTCTTTTGTCCCATAATATATATGCATGTATCTCTATATAATCTAATTTGGATAGTTTATCTAATTAATAAATCCAACGGCTCATTAAATTGTTACTTCAGGAAACATCCATTAATAACCCACTCTGAAAGACGCATTGTAAAAAGATTTTTAAAGAACTTTAAGGAACTCCAAATTTAGAACGATAATTCTAGAGACAAAGATAGTAAAGAAGGAATTACTAAAATTCTTAGAAATGGAAAAGCTCAGCAATATAAAGAGTTTTACTGCAGTGACAAGCCATTTCCAAAGTTAAAGGACTTACTGTAAGGAGTTATTTGAATATTCCACGCTGCACCCGGCACCCTTCCGGCTTCCTCACAGCTCATGAAATTCGCGCCAGTTCAGCAGTCCACCAATCAGGGATTTCACCTGAGAATCCCACCCCCCAATTTCCCAGCCCCTTCCGCTGCTCCGCCCACTTACCAATCATTCTTAGGCAATCACCTGTGACAGTCTCAGGAACCAATCCCCTGGGGCCTTCCCTCAATCCCTCCCAATTCCCGCCCCCCACACCTAGCAGCCTCACCTGAGTGACAAAAAGGTTCCCAGGTGCGGCTCTCTCTCTCCTCTTTCTGGCTTCCCCCACACCTCTTTCTCCTTGCCTTCCCACCACCCTGTTCTGTTCTGCCCCGCTGGAATAAATCTCCTAAGATACTTCGTTGGATCTGCTGTTTTCAGTTCAGGGTAAAGAACCAGGCTGCGGGAATTAGCTTCGCGTAATAATACCATACTAATGTTGTAATAACCTAAGAACTAGGACTTGAACTGTTTTAAATAACTAACACTTAAAACAGTATTTCTCCCTGGTATTAAATGTGGTGGCTGCAGTCATCAGCTGTATCTCGTGCATACAGATTATCTTGTTTCATCGTTCAGGCCAAAGTAGCAGTCCTCTTGAGGATGTTACATTTTCCAGGCAGGGGGAAAAGAGCAAAAGAACTGAATAGACTTAGCAATACCTATTATTTCTGCTGAGCTATGAAGTAAGTTACAACCGCTCACATTTCTTTCACTGAAATGCATTACAGAGCCAAAGCCAAAACCGAGGACTGGAATTGAAAAAACGATGCTTGCAGGACAACGGAAGGCTATGTGACGATGCGTGTCACTGTTCCCTTATTCTAAGAAAGGGAGAGAATTGCTGGAATGAGCGAAAGTCGTCAGTCACAGGAGTCTGCGTTTTCCCTGCCTGGAAGATTGAACTGTCATCTTCTGCTTTATAGTGCCTCTTCACACTTTCATTTCAATTCAAAAATTAGTTCATTTAGTATCTGCTTTTATTTTGACAGCTTAGGTGGCCACCAACAGAGTGAGCATATTGTTGGTTCTCAAAAATAAAGGCACAATTTTACATTTTATGCAAGGAAACGTTTTGTGTTCTTTTTTAGCTCTCTAGTGTAAGAGAGGTAAAATCACTAACAAATTAAAACCTAATTATTTTGCTTGATCAGTTAAAAACATAGAATGCTCAAGAATCCAGGACACAATAAAGGTCAGTTAAGTATACCCAAATGAATAAATAAAACCATCAGAGTGGAGATGCAATCATAAAACATCTCTTTGTATGTTCTTGAGAAGAAAATGCCAGACAAATAAGGCTTTAGGAAGAACAATGTATAAATTTGCCCCACATTTCAGAAGTAATTTTAAATTTGTAAGGGCAATAGGAAAGGGAAAAGCATCTATGCCACATATTTAACAGCTCCGTTGTTTTGAACACTGTGGTCCTCCTGCTGTTAATATTTGCTAAAGGGCACAGAACTATTATTAAGTAGGAGCCAAAAATCATAGCACTGAACAAATGGAGCATATTACTGTGAGTAAATATTTGAGAACATTGCATTTAATATTAGCTGCTGTTCAACAAGAAGAAACCTTGATATAAGTTATGGTCAGACCACATGTTTATTAAGAGCGGTTTAGTTATTTCATCTCATATCCTAGGGAGAAAATAGATGGAGATGGAACAATGGAACAAAATTATCTCAGGCAAGCCAAAAAAATTACTTCCTTAATATTCATTCACACAAGAAAGAATATTATCATTATTTTTATCAAATATGCCACAGAAAAATGGTTCATTCTACTATTATTCCCATATATTTTATATAATATCAGAGAGAATAAATGCCATCCAAGCAAACTACAAGGAAAGACATATTTGCTATTGAAAGCACATCCAGAAAATATGCTAATTTTGCCAAACCTACATTAAGAATGTCTCTCACATGCCAAGCTCATTATAAAATAATCACAAGTCCTTCAATCAATTTCAGATGATACTCCACTGATGAGATCAATGCAAGGTGGCATAAGGCCCAAAGACATCAAACCTATGAGGAAGCTTGTTAGCAATAGATGAGGACTAAGCAGTCCTGAGAGAGGGAGCCACTGGGCATGCAAGGAAATGATGAGACTATGTGATAGATTAACAATTGATCTGTTCTATGCAGGACAAATTACAACATAGTGAAACAAAGGGCAAGTAGTTGAGAGAGAGAGAAAGAAAGAAAGAAAGAAAATGGCAAATATTCCAAAAAAGGTGCAGGGTAAGGAATGTCTTATTTTTGAGCCATATAGAGCCCATGAAATCATTTTGTCTGACATTGCCAAGAGTGAGACATAAACATCAATAAATCTACAGCATTGTAAATTTTTAAGTTCACAACTTGTCTCAAAGACGATATCAGAAATATGTAAATTGCCATTGGCAGATAAAAGGATCTCCTAACAGCCTAAATAATTGCCTCTAGGCAGTCATAGCTCCAGTTCCATTGCAAAGATAACTTGTATCTTAGAGAAAAACAATTGTACTATTTTAAGTAAATTTTAGAGAGTGTCACTCTTACAAAAGATTTCAATTAACATGAATATAATTCAAAGGTATCTTGCTTTATCATTACAGTACTGTTTAAGCTTCAATTGATGCAAAATTGTCCACATCAGGATAACTACACAGGGAAATAAAATTTACTAACTGTATTGGTAATCATGTTGTTTGTTGTGGTATTGATCCTGTGAATTGAAAGTATTTATTTTAGTGGATTTCTTTGTTTGAAAGGCTGAGTTACAGAGAATGGGAGAAGAGAGATGTTCCATCTGCTGGCTCACTCCAGAGATAATTGCAATGACAAGGATCTATCAAGGCAAAAGTCAGAAGCCAGAAACTTCTTGCAGGTCTGCCAAATGGGTTGCAGTTTAAGCACTTGGGCCGTCTTCTGCTGGTTTTCAAGGCACATTTGCAGGGAACTGGATTGCAAGTAAAGGAGTTAGGACTTGAACCAGCATGCACAGGAGGTCATGTCAGCAGCTTAACCCTTTGCCACAGTGCTGTGCCCTAAAGAATTCTTCACAGAGTACAAAAGAAAACAAAATATAGTTTAAAAACCACGATACTCAAAACTATTTAAAAAAATAGACTATAATGCAATTTCAACAAGACTGCATAAAAGCCCTGTAATACTAAAACTGAGTTTGATGTTGATATAAACTTATGGCTTGGTGTACTTGCACAAATGTAAATACATATGCTAGTTTTATTCCCTCAAAAGGCCAAGAATCAGAGAGACCCCAGATTAAAAGATACATCAGTTTCAATGGTTCTGTTTTAAGATCTCAAATTTAGCATTAATGAAGAATACAACTTGCAGAGAAACATGAATCCTGGCTGAGTAGTATATGGTATGCTTATAAAATATATCAAAGATTTTTGCAATAAAATATATTTGTAATAATGTTTGCCCCTTAAATGTAGCTGAAGTAATCAGTGGGGAATGACAGAAATGGAACAAATTTAAAGCTTTTCTTATAAAAGTATCTTGTGAAGGAGGCAATAGCACACTGATTTTATAGAAATAAAGACCCATAGATAAAACATATTGCCATATTAATATCCCAATTTTACATAAATCAGTTATACTATTTGCATATTCACTTAAAATTTCAACAAGCTAGGCAATGTGCCACACTGTGGATCACGCACTGATACTTGAAACATGGGCCTGTCTGTTCCAAACCCTAATTCCTAACTTGGTTATAGTCCCAGGCTGGTGTTCCACCACCTCCCACCTCTCCAAACAACCCTGTCACAAGGTGACCCTTGGAAAGTGATTGATTTTTTTTTATTTAAAATATTTTATTTTATGATGTAGTTCCGTAGGCTCTGGGGTTGACTGTGCTCTTCGCTAAGTCCTTTTCCCTCTACCCCCATTGATTTCCCCTGTAGGTTTACAAGAAATGTTCTTCAGGAACAGTCACAAGTCCATCATGCTGAAGTGTGTCCAAACAATGTGGGTATGGACATTGTCAGAGAGTCCATCATCTTATGTTAGGATGCATTCAATTCTTTCACTGGGAGTCCATCTTTGGTATGTATGCATAGAGTCATACAGGGAAATGATGGATATTTAGTATGTGTCCTGTCACTTACTGAATGAATTAAGGAAGTAGGCAAAACATAATGCCCTCATCCACAGAACTTACTGTTCTACTGAGACAGAAAATGAAGAAGCACAGATGTGTGTATCTATACACACATGGACTTACTACTCACTTCAGGTCAGCCTTTTTATATGCTGCAGTAAATGTTTTCTCAGTGTTCCAACAATACACTGAAGGAAAAACAATAGAAGCCTTTCCCCAAACTAAAATTCTAATGAACTTCTGTTTGAAACTCTTAGTTTTATTCACTAGTTCATGTGTTTTAAGCAAATACTTAATTTGCTTTAAAGTGTGTGCATTAGAAGTAGAAATGCAATTGATCCACTCTTTCCTTATATTAAGACTATGATTATAATTTAATGAGAGCAGGATATATTATTTTAATATCTGCCCTATAGATAATATCTGCAATTTTTCAAAGCTATTGAAGATGTCAACTTAAGTTTACAATAGCTGGAAATTCATTTGTAAGACTCTCCATAAGACTACAACCAATACTAATGGTTTTCTCTATGTTTTATACAATCTACATTCCTACAAAACTTCACAGAAGATCATCAGTAGAAGTTCTTAAAATTGGCTTTAAGAGTTGAAAAAGTCAACCTCATCTAATTTGATGTCTTTTAACTTGCCCCAAACTCATAACTTTAGGATAAATATCTTCAAAATTTGGAGCACTGCAATGAATAACAGGAATAAAATTAATCCTTTGACAAAGCACAGGTAATCACAGAATAATAACCGAAGTTTTAGATCTTCTGCACTACATAAAAATAACAGCCTAATAAAATATTTAGGAATATTAACTCAGCAATATCGGTTGAAAACATTGCTAGACCAAACATGAACATTAACTCTTTGTATAGTATATGCATTCACAAGCTTATTAGACTGAAATAGCATCTGACCTTTCTTTTGTATAACCAGTAACATTGGGAAAAAGTGCCTCAGGACATCAATCTTACAAACACTTCCTGGTAAGTTAAGCAATTGCTAAACATTAGAAAAAATGCAATTAATCACTGAACCATAATCTCATTGAATAGACCCACAACAGCATTTTACTGAAAGCACTGAAAATTTAAAACTTCTAGTGTGCAGTGCCAATGAAAAGATTTCATAAATTTGAAATATTTCTGGAAGAGTCTTTGTAAATTAAGTAAAATTTATGCCAACTTTGCATTACAAACTGAAGAAAATTAGAGAAATATACTGTTTAAGATATGGGAAAAAAAAGATAGAGAAAACTAAATCAAACACTATTTAAAGACAAGAATAACATATACTTTGCAGCTGACATTAATATTCAACATGTCTGCCAGAGCATTATTCAATTCTTTTGAATTCTTCTTATATACTTTCTAAAATGGTCATATGTATATGGTTAAGTTATGTCACTGCTTTACCAAAATGTGCTGAGACATCAAGGAGAATGAAGAATGCAATCAATACAATAGAAGAATGCCTCAAATCAATAGGCTACAGTTGGAAACTTGTTTGTCACAACTTTGTCTTCTTCAGGAGTCATTGGTGCCACAAACTAAATTAAAGGGGTGAATGGATTGTTTGGGGCCTGGAAAATAATATTTCTGCCACTTACACTGATTATAGCAATAATATGGTGATCCAAGAATGTACGTGTGTATATAAATAGAGCAATGCATGCACTAAATCACTGATTCATTTAATCAAAAAACAAGTATGTGAATCTCATTCATACATTGTTTTTCAGAGGTTAACTCTAATTATAAATATTTTCTTGACCCTGTTTATATCTCCAATTCTACTCTGTACTACACTTACACAATTATACTCAATCAGACATGAATGGAAAGAAGAGGGCAAACATAAAGGATATTGTACCAGAAGATGTTTGTCCTTGACGCGATTCATTCCCTGACAACTTAGTTACTGAGTCAGCTGTTTTGCCAAGTTTTTCCTTGGTTATTGCTGGTGCATATAGACCTTATGTCTTTTTGTCCTCACACTTCTAGCATATGTATATGCTAAATGTGTGTGTGTGTGTGTGTGTGTTTATCCTGTGCTTCAATCTATATGATTTGTATTTCTGATTCAATACAATAATAATTTATTGAGAGACTGTCACTCTACTGGAAATGAACTATGGTTACTGTTGTCAATGATTTTATAGACACCTTATTTAACAGCTTTGCACAGCAAAAACTTGTGGGATAGAAGAGAATATTATCCACCCTGGCTTTTTTGCAGGAAATAAAGCATTAAAAAATTATAAGAAAATGATAAGAATACCTTGTGGGTATTAAAGAAAACCAGATCATATGACTACACTTAGAATTTCAGTTTTGACAGCCCTGGGTTATATGAATCTCAAGCAAAATAATCTTGCATCCCTAAATTAAAAGACAAAGTATATTTTCATGACCCAGTATATGAGCCATGCCATGAGTCTAAGGAAGCAATTCAATAAGGGTCTGAAACCAACTTTCAATCAATTTGTTTAAATGACAACCATACAAGTCTCTAAGGTTCACATTGTATTCAGTGAGTGTGTGTGTGCTACATTCACGAAACTAAATAAAATCTATTGGAGAATTAAGAGGTAGAGGAAGAATATAGCAAAGGAAATACTCAGTTTTGATTTTTGAAATTAAATTGGTAGTAACACATTCACAAACAGCTATATTTGAGTCAAGTCTTGAATCTGACATTTCACCCATGAACAAAAAGAGGAAAGGTTGGGAAGTGTATTCAGACCTCTTGTACCTCTAGAGTTCTATCTTAAGATGTAACTAACTCATTTGACAACCTCTCTATGGGGAATCAAATACACACTTATAGCCATAGCCCCTAGAATTCAAATACATACTTATGCTTGAAGACCCTAAAATTCTTACAAGCATGACTACTCATTAGTTAAACATTGTGCTATTTCATTGCCCACATTATTAAAGATGTCAAAATGCCTTCATTTTTGCTGATTCAACAAATATGCTAATATATATTTCTGTGGCATAGAATTACATAATAAGTTTCCTGGCACATATCAGATTCTGAACAATGACATTTCTCATCACCTACCTACCCTTTTCTGTGTCATAAGATTGCCTCGCTGTTCTGATATCATCTGCTTTGATTTGGTTTTAAATATTGTACTAAAATATCAATTATCTTAAAAATGCAGAAACTACTCTCATCTACTCAAATTTCAGCTTCTTATCTTCAGTTAATTCACTTAGCTACATTATCTCATTCTTCCAACTCTTAAATTTTCCCAGTTCATATTTAACTTCCTTGATCCTATCGGGCCTTACTACAACAAGCAATAAAAAAACCAATTCAATCTGATCTGCCTTTCAATAAATAAGAATTTTTGGCTCATAAAAACTAGATGATCAATAGCTAAGCTGCGAATGGTGTGTTAATATTTATTCCTATTCTTGCTGCCTGTCTTTCTCACTCATAGGTCCATCTGCTGCCCAACCTTTTGTTAAAAGTCTTGTTCTCAATCAGTATTATGCCCTCTCATCAGGCTTTCATGGCCCAAAGCTGAAATAGGCTGATCCACATTCTGAGAATCTGGAATTGGTGAAGAGATGAGTCCTTTGTTGTGAGAGTGGTTTAGTGTGTAAAGATTACAGACAACTACTAAATTTATTAAACCTGAATGATTGTATGAGAGATGCGATTATTTTTTCAAAGGTTTAAAAATTGTCATTTTCCATTTGAAAGCTGATTTATAAACCATCTTGCTTTATTCTCAGTAAATAAACTGATGAATAACACTTAATAAGATTGGAAATATTTTTAGATTAGTCCATTTTTTTCATACTGCTTTTTTGTATAGATTTACTCATCTGTCAGTAAAACTTGGGAAAAACATGGCATTGGTATATTCGTTTTGCAAAGTGAAGGTAAGGAAGTGATCTTCTCACACATCAAATACACAATAAACAGCCTGGCATGATAGCCTAGTGGCTAAAACCTTGCCTTGCATCCATGGGGATCCTATATGGGCACCAGTTCATATCCTAGCTGTTCCACTTCCCAATAAGCTCCCTGACTGTAGCCTAGAGAAACAGTAGGGGAAGGCCCAAAACCTTGGGATGCTACATCTATGTGGGAGATCCAGAAGATGTCTTGGCTCCTGGTTTTGGATTGTCTCAGCTCTGGCCATTTTGGCCACCTGGGGAGTAACCAGTCGACAGACCTTTCTCTCTCTATCTCTCTGTAAATCTGCCTTTTTCAATACAAATACAAGTTGACTTAAAACTTAAGGATTTCCAAATACTCTTTCAATTTCAAATATCCAAGTCCATTCTGCCCATGTATTATTAATTACAATGAATGTTTCCCCTTTAATAATAGTATTACTGGAAAGATGCAATTGAGTCCTAGCCGCCAACTTAAAAGTTACTTAACACTTCTAACTTCAGTATTTTCTTAGGTGTTCTTCCTTCCAGGTTTTCTACTATCATTAAAATTACCACCACCACCAAGGTCACTTCTAACAGCACCACTAGTACTAATGCACTTCTACTCTTATTGACAATTACTAATGGACATTAGCACCAGATTATGCACCAAGAATCAACATCTCATAATTTATTTAAGCAAAATCAAATTATATTTGCCTTTGTTTCTTCCCATGATACCTGTTTCTGCACCAAATAATGACAGGAGGAGATTCTGGTTCTTTCAGATTTCATTATTGTCTACTATTAATAAGAAGCAATGCCTCATGAGTGACTTGAAATTTAATTCACAAGTCAAGCAGAAACCTATTCTAGAATATTATGCTCACACAATTTTAACAGGTGGCATCTTTTGCCATCTTAAATGCATCACTGTTTCACATTAGATGTTGACTAATTTCTTCTGATTTGATGATGCTACCTTATGCAATACTGTTCCCCGTGATCCTTTCTCTCTACTTTTCCCTGTTGGAAAAACTTCCTAATTACACTATACGACCTAACTTTCTCTCAATCCTTTTCCATATTCTCGTCATCTTTTTCAGCATTGCAATTGATAATACCTCACATTCTTATTATGTTCACATAAAGCCTATTCTCTCACTGTACAGGGACAGCATAGCTTTCTTCACTTCTACCTCCCTATGGCTAAAATGCTATCTGGGGATGGCAGATTCTCAAGGTATTTTTTTATGTGTTTATCCTTTATTTCACATTGTATTTCTCATAGGCTAGCAATGACATTTGCTATTAATGATGTGTATTGTCAACTATTTGACCTAAGAAACAATTTTTTTCAAGTATGGTAAGAATGCTCCTTTTTGTTCTGAGCATTATATGGGAATTATGTAGACATAGAAATATCAATAAACTATGATTGTGTGCACTGCTAAGAAATCTTTCTAACACCATTAGATGTTGCTGGAAGTTGTTAAACATATTGGCAATCTTTACAGCAAAATCTAAAGCAATCATGTAAATAAATTATATGGTTGTTATGAAGTGCTATCAATTTGATTTTTCTTCCCACTTTCAAGCTATTGTAATCAATTCTCAGAAATTTACTACATAAAAGGTTGCCAAGTGCTTCTTTGGTTGATTTTCCATCCCTGGTACTTGAGTGCTTCCCACTGTATTTGATCTGATCGGAACCATTGTAAACATTTGTATTATGGGTAATCAACAGCTGTAATGGAATATATTAAAAGACTGACCAAAGAATACCCTGCAGAACAGAGAACTCAAAAGAGTGCAACTTGAAAGAAAAAAAAGGATCAATGGATATTTGCCCTATAAATTTGAAACAATAGACTAATTGACACAGTGATTAAAATGCTGCTTCAGATGCTCTCATGTTGCAAGGCATGGATTAAATCCAGTCCCATTCTGGACTACTATTTCATATTAATGTGTACCCCAGGAATTAACTGGGGTACAAATAAATGCATGCTGTGCCTGGCCTACGGCTTAGTGGCTAAATCCTTGCTTTCCATGCACCAAGATCATATATGGGCACTGACTTATATCCTGACTGCTCCATTTCTAATCCAACCCCCTGCTTTTGGCCTGGGAAAGCAGTAGAGGAAGAAACAAAGCCTTGGGACCATGCACCTATGTCGGAGGCCCACAGGAAACTCCTGGATTTTGGCTTCGGATTGGCTCAGCTCTGGACTTTGTGGCTGCATGGGGAGTGAACCATTGGATAAAGGATTTTTCTTTCCGTGTCGCCTCTCTGTAAATCTTTCAATAAAAATAAATAAATCTTAAAAAAATACATGCATGTTATATGAAACCTAAATAAGAGCCCCTTAAAAGTTTGTGGCTTTGTACATTGTGAATTTTTAAAAATTTTTGCATGTTCTTATTTTACCTGCCATAAATAACTCCATCTTTGAATTAAAACCTTTCTTATAGTTCTCTAAAAGCACATATTTCCCTATTGAAATTAACCACCATGATATCATTAATAATACAGCCTACTATAAAATATTAGAATATAAGATATTAAAATATAAACTATTTTAAATACTATATATTATACTTTATATTAAAATATAAAAATTGTATCAATAAGGACAGAGTGTTAGCACAGTGCTTACAACGCTGCTTTGCAGGGCCACATTGCATGTCAAAGTGCATGGTTCCAATGCAGTCCATGGAAAGCAGCTCTGACTGCTTAAATACTTGCGCTCCCACAACTCATGATACAAGAGACCCAGACTGAATTCTGTTCTGCTGAGCTTGGCCTGGCTGCTGCAGGTTTTCAAAGAATGAACCAGCATATTGAAAAATAATTTATATTTCTACTTTATTAATATGCTTTATTAATAATACTTTTAAGTAGTCCAACTCTGAGACTGGTCCTTATGCATTTATAATCAATTTTTAATTTTTCAAAATTTATTTGGGGCCAATGTGGTGGATCATACATTTTGCCACCACTTGAGACACAGACATCCTGTATCAGAATTCTGGTTCATGTCCTGTTTGCTCTAATTCCAATCGGGCTATCTTCAAATGCACGTATGAAGCCAGCAGATGATGGCCCAAGTAGTTGGTCTCCTTCTACTCATATGAAGCAACGAGTACCAAATGGAGTTACTAGAGGCTGACCTTGGTTTGGTACAAATCTAGCTATTCTGGCCATTTGGGAATGAACCAGGAGATGGAAGATTTGCTTATATTTCCCCCTTCCTTTTTCTCTGCTGCTGTCTTTTAAGTAAATAAGTCTTTTAGGAATTTTATTTATTTAGAAGGCAAGACAGACATACACTGAGAGGGAAAGAATAACTATTGGCTGTTTCTCTCAAATAGGTGAGGGCTGGGAGGAAATTCAATCTAGAGATCCCATGTGAGTGTCAGCTACTCAATGACCTAGGCCATCACCACCATCACTCTTCTATGATCGGCATTAGCATTACGCAAGAATAAATAGCCAGAGCCAGCACCCAGCCATTTAATATCAACAGTGTACATCTTAACCAGTATCCTAAACTGCTCCCAATTAATTGTTAAAGTCTAAAAACACACAAAAGAACACATTAGTGCAAAGAAACAAACCAAGTTTTGTGTAATTATAAGAAAGCTAACAAGGAGCATCATCTATAAGGCATTTTCCTTCTGTGATGGTTGCTTCCTATCGTTTTACCTTAGTTGATAATCTTTCTCTGCTTGTGCCACAAAATCATTGAAGAGACATTAAAAGAGGACATTTAATGCGTTAGGTGTCAATCAATTCTGAAATTTTTTAAAAGAAATAACAAAACAATTTGCATGAGCTTTTTCTTAGAAGTAAAAGAAATGCTCAGGAATATTAAAATAACTAAATTTTCATCTGTAAAGTTTATATATTAGCTTTTTTCTTTAATTTACAGTGGGACAGAAAAAATCTAAATATTTAACAAAAATGCAAACTGGTAAACATCAATGTTCTTCTATATGTTAAATGCAAAAATGTTATCCAGGTTTTAAATAACTAAGCACATGGATACAGAGCAGGTGCAACCAAACAGGAACACTGTAAATTTATGTTTCAAAGTATAATGTATAACATTCAACTTCCAACTTGGGATATAATACATTGCGGGTCATCATCCCTTTTCTTACCACAGTAATAATAAATAAATAAATAAATAAAACATATACAAAAAACCCAACCAAATGCCAAGGAAAACAGAAATTCTCCAATATGTAATTCAAGTGAGCTTAGAGGAAAATGTTTTGTTCCTCAAACTGCAGAGACAGATAGCGAGAAGCAGAGAAATCTTTTTGCAGAAACCCAGAAGTGGAAATTTCTATGGAAACCTGTATCAAATCAGAAAAATTTAAATAGCCACTGACAAATCAAGGAAGACACAGAAATGAACTAGTTCAAAATTCCAGGGAATCCTAGCTTCAAGGTGTTTTCCAGATTTTCATCAAGACCTTCAAGTTCCTTAAGGACCCTAGGGAAATAACCATTTTGAAATAACCAAGCTGTTCTTAACAAGGTCTATCTTTAACAGAAAATTGTATCTCAGCCTGAAATGTGGGGTGGGGTTTCATTTTTATTTTTGCCAGAGCTCTCATGGAAAGGGAAACAAAAGACAAGAGAACCCAGAAGGCCCTGCAAAAGGGCTTGTCTTTGCTTCACAGTTACTGCCCAAGATGTCCTGAGAGACTTTAACCCATTTCCCTTCCCTCCACACCCTATTGACATACCAGCAGTGCTACTGCTTAATGTCAAGTCAGATGAGAAAATTACAGGTCTCAGAACTTATATAGAAATGGTTTCATTCCTGAGGAAACAGAGATGAATATTATGAGAAAAACAAGGAAACTAGAGGCAATTGTGACCTCTGAGACCCACAGCTAACATAACAGTAAATAATATATAAGCCCTTAATCCATAAGCATAAACTCGCATACTATATGTCTATTTACATTGGTTCTCTGTCCCCAGTACACCACATGTAACTTTCAGCACAAAGTTACAAGACAAACAGAAAAGCTGAAACACCAAGCTCAGGGTAAAACAAGGTCAGGGACCAGACTCAGGCACAAAAATTTCTCTCTGATTAATATGGTGAGATAGTTAATGGAAGACCTGGAACAGATATTATCAACAATATAAGCAGATAGAAACTCTAAATAAATAATCTAATAGAATTCTAGAAGTTTAAAGCTCTCCAATAAATGAAACAACAACAATAAAACTTTGCTTTAATGGGCTCATAAAAAGACATGACAAAAATAAGGGAAGAACCAGAGCAACAAATATCAACAGCTCTGAAAATGAAATCAAGAAAGAAAGCAAAAATGCAAAACCAGCAAAATATTCAGTAATTGTCAGCTACTTAAGCAATGCCTATGCATTGTAGGTGAGAATATAAATGACTAAAACCCCAATTTCTTTTTGGTATCTAACACCAAGACACACTGAAGACCACTACATGTCTTCTAGGCCTAGCCCAAACCTGCCTCTCTTGGATCTTCAATTAGGTCTTGTCCTTACCAACACTTCAACCCAGTGAAAAAGAAGATTCAAATCCATGTGAGGACAATTGTCCCTAATGAGGCTGCCATTATTCAAGTGTGAGTATGTACTATCCATTTGGCTTTTGATAAATCCTACTTCTCCTTTCAGCCCTATCAATACCTCCTAGTAATATTCTCACACAAGGGCTACCGTGAACCTGAATTAAGTGTAAGGGGGAAAGGGTGGCACAGTGGCCTAGCTGCTAAAGTCCTAGCTTTGCATATGCCCAGATCCCATATGGGCACGGGTTCTAATCACAGCAACTCTGCTTCCCATCCAGCTCCCTGCCTGTGGCCTAGGAAAGCAGTTGAGGATGGCCTAAAGCCTTGGGACCCTGCACCTGCATGGGAGACCCGGAGGAGTCTCTTGGTTTCAGATCAGCTCAGCTCTGGCATTTGTGGCTGCTTGGGGAGTGAATCTACTGACAGAGGATCTTTCTGTCTCTCCTCTCTTCTGCATATCTGATTTTCCAATAAATAAATAAATAAATAAATAAATTCTAAAAAAAGAAAAGAAAAGAAATAATGTTAAAAAAAAACACAGAGAAAAAAAGTGTAAGTGGGAGTGTCTACAAAGCCATGCTGGGTGTCTCAAGACCCAGAATATAATGTGGGGATATCTATCCCCACAGCACTGCTATATAAACATGTATATACATATCTATCTATCCATCTATCTAGATATCTAGATAGATAGATATCACCAAATGATATGAAATTGGTATAGTGATTATACCACTTTTTAATTGGAAAGTCAGATATACAGAGGAAAAAGAGAGACAGAAAAAGATCTTCTGTGCAATGATTCACTCCCCAGGGGGCCCAAACAGCCAGAGTTGAGCCTATTCAAAGTCAGGAGTCCAGAGCCTCTTCCAGATCTCCCACCTGGGTGCAGGGTTCCAAGGCTTTGGGCCATCCTCAACTGCTTTCCCAGGCCACAAGCAGGAAACTGGATGGGATATGGGACCGCAGGGATTAGAATCGGCACCCATATGAGATCCAGGGGCATGAAAGGCGAGGACTTGAGCCACTAGGCTACCACGTCAGGCCCACAGTGATTATATCAAGTGTCTATTAATGGGCAGATGAAGAAAAGTTGATATATTTATAACATGAGGCAGCATGCATCAGTAAAAATGATGAAATCTTTCAATTTATAAATAATGTGGATAAACCTGGCAAGCATTTTCTGAAAGTGAAACAAGCAGGGAATAGAAATACAAAAACTGCCACAGCCCAAAATATGTCAAACCTAAACTATTTATTTTAACCTTGGAGAAGAAAATGGCTAAATAAAATGCTCCAACAATTGCTCCATAGCTACATTATAAGTAATTTTCATAAAGCAAATCAACTTCAAAAGAGTTAAAAAAAAAAAGCTGAGAGGGACAACAATATTTGATCTTAATACAAAAGCATTAAAATAAGCATTGAAAAGTATGGAACATTTTTTCCCAGCTTCCTCTATTCTAGCTTCAAGTACTAAAATATAAAGAAAGATTGTTCCCACTCGGAAGAAGAAGGGGATAGAACATGGGAAGAGAAGGCAGAGGGAACAAAGACCACATCTCAGACTTGACATCTAGTAAGGGTCTGCTATGGTGACTCCTAGAGTCATACAGAGTTGCCAGGCATCTGCCCCAGGGGTAGTTCCCATAGACTGAACCTTTGGCGAAGGGTTTGCTCACAACATTCCTCCCATTAACTCTTGTCAATAGAGCAAGCCTCAGCAGCTCAGTACTAGGATGAGAAAGTAAATGTAGAGCTTTGCCTAGAATTCAGTGCAAGCACCAGGCAGAAATCTGTGTCTTGATGAGACAGATCCATTTTGGCCTGTATTATTACCAATATGATAAAGAATTAGTACACATCTTGAGACTGAACAGGGCCTCTTGACTGTTGTTACATTCTGGTATAATACAGCTTAGTAGCAAGCAAGATATAAAAAGGACTGTCCCCAGCATCTGTACCCAAACAACAAGAAGACACAAAAGAGAGATTTCAAATCCAGGGAAATAGGTCATGAATTGAGTTCAAGGCTTTGGCTTGCTAGTCAATGTCAGGCCTTCTATGGTGCGTCAGAAAGACAGAAGAGGTATCTATTCCTAGTCTGGTACTTGAAGATAAAACCTAATGACCCACCCTGGTATCAAGAGCCAGGAGATTCTTCTTGGTTTCCCATGTAGGTGCAGGATCCCAATGCTTTGGGCCATCTTCTACTGCTTTCTTGGGCCACAGGCAGGGAGGTGCATGGGAAGTGGAGCACACAAAACATGATATGGCATACATATGGGAAAGATCCTGGTGCATGCAAGGCAAAGATTTAGCCACTGTGCCATCATTCCAGGCCCAACTTTTTTGTTAAAGAATATAACAATATCTGATGTTGCATGGTGAGTCAGGCAGTGGCCTGCAGTGCCAGTATCCCTTATAATGCTGGTTTGTGTTGCAGTTGTTACACCTCTGAACCATCTCCCTGCTGTTGTGCCTGTAAAAGCATTTGAAGCAGCCCACCTTTTTGGGCCCTTGCCCCCATGCAGAAGACCCAGGAGAGGCTCTAGGCTCCTGATTTTGAATTGGCACAGGGAGATGGTGAACCTTGACTGCCACAGGCCATTTGTAGTCAACTCATACAACAGCCTCGTCCAACCAACATGGCAAGCCCTCTTCCTGAAATTTCAGTTTACCATCTAAGCTTCCAATTCTGTGCACCATGCAAGGCCTGCCTCAGAAGCATCAGCAAGCCTCCACAGCTGTCTTAATACTGGAAACCTTAAGTTTCACACTTGTGTGTTCTAAGAACCTATATTAGCTGGAATTATGCAACATGGTGAAAGGATGTGTCTCTGACAATTTTTAGGTCATATAATGGAACCATAGTAAGGTTAGTGTGGAGTGCACACCTATTCCTATGGTGCACCTGGCACCACTGCTCCTCTAATATTTCCTAAAAATAAAAACACCATTTAATTAATTATTTAATTAATTAAAATCTGAAATGGGTGATGTTCAAGACCTGCCCCAAATCTACCCCCTGTTGAATATTCAGTTGGTTTCCACCCAGGACTTCAGTCCTATGCCTTCAGAGTGTGGACATGGAAAGCCAAGTGTTTTGGTGCTACTTATCCTTTTGTACAGCAATTATTGTCTGTGGGATGTTCTCCCTTGGTTGCACAGAGGGGGTGCCTTTGTTTGGGGGCTTTTTGAATTTGGACTGTTTTGTTCACTAAGACTTGGTTTGTAAGGTTGCTCTTTGGTTGTGAATATAGCTTGCTCTCCTGTGCATCTTCATACTATTTTTTTTCTTTACTTCTCAGAGCTTACAACTTATGTGTTAGTCTTTTCTCCTTTCCAACATATTTCTCGTAATAAATGTCTAAATCTATAAATGGTAAGTTTACATACACTTTTATTTCATGTTTCCCTTTGGTCAAGAAATTACTTATACAAGGGTTTCATTTATGAAGAATAATATGAATCAATATAGATTTAAGAGTAGGTTTGTGTTCTGTAACATAGATTCCAATTCTGACTCCAATTCTGTGTCACCTTAGGCAAGCGATGTACTCTGTGACTTATTGCCTCATCTAAAAGAGGACATTAATATTGAGTCTACAAGGATTTAATGAGCACCAAATAAGACATTGTATGGAGTATCTGGGACAATGCCTAGTTTAGTTCAGAAGTTTAAAAAACAATGAGCAATACTATTACATAGTTATTACTGAATAAATAAAAAATAAGTGAGAACCAAACAAGACATTTTATGGGAGCATATGGGTTGAAGCATAGTTTAGCTCAGAAGTTCAAAAAGCAATGGGCAATATTATTATGTAGTTTTCACTGAATAAATAAAAAGCTAAATCTATTAGTAATAAAGATTGACATTTTCTTTTTCAGAAATGATTCTTACATATCAATTAAACTAATGTGCTTTTCTTTTTCTTAAAGTTTTGTTTCTTTCTTTCATTCTTTTTTTTTTTTTTTTTAATTTGAGAGGCAGAGAAAGAGGCATACAGGGCTCCCATTTGCTAATTCATTCCCCAAATGCTCCTGGCTTGGCCAGGCAGCAGCCAGGAACCAGAGACACAACCCAGGTCTCTCCCACCTGGGAGGCAGGAAAAGCAAAGCTAAACAAAATAAAATAAAACAAAATATTTCATCCATACTGCAGTAACTGGGGATGCCATTTACCAGGGACCTGGAACTTGGAGCTGTGTCAGTACGTAAAGACGTATACTCTGATAAGGGACCTGAGTATCATAATGAATAGTGCCAATTTAAAGTATGGCCATGCGATGTTTTCTACTCCTTGGGTTTTCAGTCTCCTCTCTTCTATAGAGTGAAACAGGTGAATATGGATATGTGTTCATGGAAAGTGTTCATTTTCTGGTTAGATTCAGTTGCATTATTCCCTTTTATTCTCCATTTATTGTTACTATTATCTGGATACTGATTAATGTAGAAGCACAAAAATACTAAAAACGATTTGATAAAAAATTTAAAATGTCAAAATCCCGAGTAAACCATTTTAGGATTCCCAAGAGAACTGTCTCTGAGTAAGTACAATTTTGTCCTAAATGCACAGGCTAAATATTAAAGCATATTTTCAACTGCATTCAACCTTTTTCTCTACTAGAAAAACTATTAAATATACTTTGAGAACTAACTGCAGTTATTTTTTTAACTAACAATTAGGATTTTTTTTTTAAGAAATCAAAGTCTTTGTAGTTCCAAGCATGTTACCCTATATTGCTTTATTCAATCCACAGTTCAGACAAGCAAAACCACAGAATTAATCAGTGTATTTTTGTTTTCCATTCTCTGTGGTGCTTTTTTGTAGCATTCAATTATAAAGAGAAAATTATGAAAATATAATAAAAACCCAAGTCACCCTAGAAAGTAATGATCTGAAAACAGAGTCAAAGCACTGACATAATTTCAATAAACTTTATAAATATTGAAAAAATAGGAGAAGACAGCAGAATGAAACCATAGCCTGCCCCTCTGAGATCTAGGCAGCAAATTTGCCATGTTACTCCACAAGTCATTTAATATTTCCATTAAAATGGAAAAACTTAACAGGAGTTTCAATTATGTCCATTACACTCAGGAGACCAACTTTTGAAACTAGGCCAACAGATCCTGACTAACTGATAAAAAGCTAAATGGCTTTTTATATCACTTGTACAGTATTCAAGCCAGGCAGAAATACTTAAAGAAATCGAGACAGGCTGGGCTCTATCTTACTGAGTTTCCATAATTTCACAGTTTGGTACATATTTTGAATTGAGATAGAAATCCCTGTGCAGAAATTGGAAAGGTTAACTTAAAATCAAAATAACGAAAAGAAGCATTAGAGAGAGATATACACATGGCCCACTCTTCATAAAATCAGGACACTGATATTTTTACAACATATTATCAAAGTGAATGATAACCTGTAAAGCTTGGCAATTTTTATCAAATTAACAGTGCTTATATATGGAATTTTCCTCATTCAGATAAACACATAACTTCCTGAAACTAATAAAAATTAGTCACTGATAAAACTTAGTTACCAAAGCAGTATAATTGTACATATTATGTTTGAAGGATACAGCAAGTGAGTGTTGTTTTTGTCAACCAGCATCTACTCATCCTTCCTGGAACCCACTCTATCTCTCCCTCTGGGGAACAATAGTCTTCTTCACATTCAATTCAATACATTTGCTGGAATCCAGAAATACTTTATGCAGATTTGTGTGGGGTCCCAGCTATCATTTCTCTGCTATGTATTTGTCCTTTAAGAATCAAAAGTACATAACATATTTGAAGGTTTCAAATCTAACAGTATGTAGGGTATGGTGACTGCTGCTGACAGCTTAACCAATCAAATCCCAAGTTAAGTAAAACCCAACAGAAAGTGGTGATAAGCAATGAACAGCTGCCCCAAATGGAGAGCTTTATTTCTTAACACAATTTCCAAAAGACAGTACGGTAACTCGAATTCACACTTATTAACCAACTATAGGTTTATTTTTCTCTCATGTAAATAGAATGACAACAAATATTCATAAATAAATTTTTTTTCTTCTTGTTTTTTACTTACTTGAAAGGCAGAGATTGTCCATCAGCTGATTCTGTCACCATATGCCACAAGAGCCAGGACAAGGCCTGGCCAATGCCAGGGACCCAAGGCCCACAAGAGCCAGGTCGAGGCCTGGCCAACGCCAGGGACCAAATGCCCATGAGAGACAGGATGAGGCCAGGCCAGAGTCAGGGACCAAATTCCCACAAGAGACAGTATGAAGCGAGGCCAAAGCCAGGGACCAAATGCCAGAAGAGCCAGGATGAGGCCAGGCCAAAGCCAAAGACTGCATCCAGTTTTTGCAAATAAGTGGCAGCAAACCAGGTTCTTGGATTATTCACACCTGCCACGCAGGCACACTGACTGGAAATTGGGTTGTAATTAGGACGCTATCTCAGGAACTCTGCTATAGAATAGGGCATCCCACTTTATTCTTCAGCCTGCTAGGTAGCAGTGTCCACCATTTGGAATCCATTATTAATTGTTCTTTCACCTAATTTTTACCATCTCAGGATATCAAAATGTTCAAGGTGAGATATAGTTATTGGGCATAATTCATATTTTCATGCAAAAATTAATTTTAGCAAGGAAAGGCAATTTTTAATCCTAGGCTATTAAGAAAAACCTAAGAGATAAATTTTGTTTCATGAAGCCTTGCTGAATACTCAAGGTTATGGGTTGACATCAAGTGAAATAACATTCATTCAAAAGCCTTGTTACATGGAAATCTGTTTTTTTTAACTACAAAATAATATTAATAGTGAATTAATACACCTTTAGAATCAAATGTTCAGTTGGAAAGATTCTACAAAACATAAAAACAACTCCAACTGTAAAATAAAAAATGCTTGAGAGGTTAAAGTACAGATCTAGGATAGAAAACAGTTTTAATTTTAGCTCTGACAATCCGGAGTTACATTATTTTGTCAAGTTCCCTACTGTTATATAGACTCAGGTGTCTCACAAGGAAAAATTAAAAAAAAATACAAATCCCTCTTTTATGGCTTTTGAAACCCTATAAATTATAAGGAAGATAAGGCATAGGCCACATTATATGACACATAATGTTCAATAATAAATATTCTTAAAATTATTAAACTAGGCAATGTAAGAATAAAATAAAGCCATTTGGATTGGGAGAAAAGAAAACACATATTTCAGTGAAAATTATAAAATTTAATATTTTTCCATTGTTATTTTCCATGATAAATTTTAATTTTAATTTTTTGTCATGCCTCAGTTTTCAATGATTTCCACATGGATATCTCTTTGTTTTTCTTTAAGTATTTATAACATTTAACAATCTAGTAGTATTCATAAAGTAGCAAATTACTATTATTCACAAAAATCAAGAAAATGCAACTATACAAAAAGGAAATCAATTGAAAATAGATTGTTTACTTGAGAGTTTTCATGATATAATCTTGCTAAGCACAGCATACAAGAAACTTGTTATACTGCCTAAGCTGGGAAGCACCGAGAGAGCCCAAGAGTCAGAAAATAAAAAGCTGATTTTGAAAACTCGTGACGAGATATGATAGAGATGGCAGAATAAAAATTGAATGGTAAAGGAATGGTAGTCTTCAAAGGAATGCAGTATCTTGACCAAGCTGCAAATTTTTCAAAAGACTGCTAAGTGGCTTTTAAAACCGTGAGTTTTGTCCAGAACAGATAAACATACATATTTCAAGGGAAAATAAGTCAGCCTGTGGGCATCATAAGGAACATTTATGGATCCCAATTTTCTGGTTTTTACTTGTGGAAGTTTGTTGTTCACATTTAACAAAGAGATACTGAAAAACCACATAAGTAGATTCCTCATCTAAGGAAGTATCTTTTTAAAATCACCTAGTGGACAGAATTTCATTTCTGATTCTTACCCCCAGATAAGTCATTATCTGTGATCTTTAGTTTCATGTATATCTTGGTTCATTTACTCTCATCTATTTTTATAGCCTACCTGAAGATATGTTAAGAGATTGAAAAAACTCTGTGTTTCCTTCTTAGTTGTTGCTATGCATTATTATATTTTCAGGATGGTTTGGCTTACGTGATTCATTTACCATGTCACTGTAATTACTTTTACCCTTTATCCCTTCTCTGCATACTCCCTCCCCCAAAATTCCATTCAATAACACTTGAAATTCAATTATTCAAGAATTATAGATTTGAATCACCATTCATAGGCATTCTGCAGACAGATACGCTGTGCCTTATAGAATCAGAGGTCACTACATGTAGTGAAATAAGCCAGACCCCAAAAAGAAATGCCACATGTTCCCTTTACTTTTGGAAGTATATAACTAGACAAACACATACACATAGTGAGAATATAAAATTCATGCGGATATCATACTATTCGGTATATATATAAATTTATACATTGCTCCATTGAGTTATACCATGTACATGACAATACACCCACATTCAATATTATAATCATTGTCATGAATATACATTTTGTAATATAGATATCCATGTTTCAAGAAAAATAGCATATGCATGTAATTATTTAATATCTACATTTGAAATGAGTATGGCAAAAATTTATGATTGTTAAAGCCTAAAATTAAACAAAGGTTATTTTCAAAAATGAACCACATGCAGAATAATTTCCATTACATATCACTGTATCCTCTTGAGGTTATCTCCTACGATAAATTCACACTACATCAATGCAAGACCTTGCCTTCTCCATTTTGTTTTGTAATAGCTATCATAATATAATGACTGATAGCCTAGTTGTGACTCCAAGTCCTTTTGGGATGTCCAGGCCGGGAAGAAAGCAAGATCAGAAACCATACAGGGAGATTTAAAAAGCTCATTTGGAGAATAAGATTATCTACTTATAAGAAGGAGCCACTGTTCAAATCGAAAAAGGGCTAAGTAATATTTAATCTTATCAGTGTTATTATCACAAGAATTCATACAGGAGGAAGGAAAAATGTTTTCATGGGGAAAAAGGCAATATCATAAGGTTAGCTTTTTAGCAGTGACACCCAAAACATTTAAAATATTGATTGCTTCCACTTCCACTATTACATGCATTGCTATCCTATGTACTTTCAAAACTTAGACAGCAAGAAAGCAAAACATAATGGTGTCTTGAAAATCCTGATTTAATATGAAACTTTACCAGGCTTAGTTCATCCCTCGTCTCCAAGGATTATCTACAATCATCCTCAGTTGAATCCGTGCTGTAGTGACATTGGGGACATAAAACCCATTACAGCAGAGGGTAAGACTCTTACCCGAAATCATCGGGCTAGATACTAGAGTCTGGAGCAGCAATGAGGCACAGAGTTCAAACAGTCTTAGTCAACAGAAGTTGGATAAATGAGCTGTAGTTCAAAGTTCATTGAGATTACCAAAGCACTAGCTACCAGCTTGGAAAGAACCAAATTACATTCAGATTCACATCTAATAAATGTTTCCAATTTAGATCAATTGGAATGGCATGGGATTAATTGCACTGATAAAGCATATGAAGATGACAGGCAAGATTTCACCATGAGGCGCAAGTTAATAATTTTGTTAATTAGTTGATTCCATTTTGTAGAAAATTTGCATTGGCTATCTGCACAACAAATCGAAGCTTTATTCAGTTTAAATAAAATCATTAAAATCCCCCCTCTATTTTTTTTTCAGATAGACAAACTACCCTCTCTGACATTATTAATGTATTATCAATACCTAAAATGAACTTTTCCTAAAAATGTGCAGAACTTAGTGTAACTATAGGCTAATAGAAAAATAAAGATACATTATAACTTTGGGAAAACTGTCATAATCAGGGCCATTGGTGTAATTTATACAACTATTTCCACTAAAAGGCCTAAAATTGTCTTTTACATTTATACTTTTTGCATGTATAGTTGTGCTCAGCAGGATGTATTCATACGTGAGTATTTTATGAGAAGATGCATTTATATACACTACATGTCACTAAATAGTGCTATGTGAACTTAGCATTAATACTGGTCTTTCGTGAGAGTAGAAATGTGGAAGTCAGTCAAATTATTATGATCCTTTAATTTTATTGACAAATATTCATTTAAATTATGCCAAGAAGCATTTTAGTTGAGATATAGTTAAGGTATTTCTTAAGTTGATTAGAGTGAGTTCTAATAAAGACAAATGTAAACAGTATTCAGTTACTAATAAAAAATCAATTTATCAATCATTTAAGGTATCGAGCCTTTTGATTCAGGTAACTTTTCCCAAAAGTTACATTTTCCCCCATATTTTCTACAATGAGATTTTTTTTTGTCCTCACTGTGTATAAATATTATTTTACTAAAGTTGTTTCTTTTGTTTCCATGTGGTACAATACATTACAGGAAAGACAGACCATAATAAATACACACCTATATCTTCTTATGAAGTAATAATTATAAAGATAAATTATACAGTCCAGTTTTGAAGAATCTGTGTTTTTATAGAAAATTAAATATTTGCAACCCATCAAATTCTGATAGAAGTCAAAGATTGATTGCAATGCTTAAACATGTTCTGATTCCAAGTATGATAAATATTATTATCATGCAAGGCTCATGGAAACTACTACACACACGGCACTGTAAATATGGAAATGTAGTTTTATGAAATGGCAATGGCCTTATTAACAGCTAATGAATTTATCCAGAAACAAGGTCTCATGATTGAATTTCAAACCTGTTTTCCTCTTAGTTTGTGCCACACCCTTCTTTTTCATGATCAATTATTTATACCAAATTAACACTTTGCAAAATTTGGCCTTTTCAACCCAACCAAAGTTGTAAATAGGAGAGGTAGAAAAAATCAGATCACAGCCAATAAAACAAGGTTCTGTGATTCCTTAGGTATGGTAAGTTATTAAAATGTAAATGTGTACATAAATTCCTCTGTCATTGGCAGTGACAAGAACACACAGGCAAACTCTCTTAACATTGAACAAAGTCCTAGGTAACACGATTTAAACACATTTGTGTCTTTGTTTCTTTGTGAATCTGCTAAATAAATTACCACCACTGTCTAGGATAACACTGGATCTGACACGGGCAATGTTGTAATTTCTTCATTGGAAATCCTTCCCTGGCATTTCCTATTGCTTTAAAATCAGCACCACTGAAAGAAGTACATGTGTTTCCTTGCTTCACTCCATGCTTGGGATAATTATTACTATGCCTCCTCCATGAATGAGGAAGGAAAGGTTTTCCACTCTACCTATCATGGAGAAAAGGGTCCTGTCTCCAGCCCTGCCTTAAATTTCGGAGTAGAATTTTTAGGGTTGTGTGAGTCTGTCTATTCATGCCATTGAGGACATGCTCAGACATTTCTGAGACTCCTTTCCTGCTCTCTTCTTCTGAAACATTCTCCTCAACATCCTCTCCCCTGTGAACAGTAATATGCTGCAGTGGGGGTAGATGGCGTGCATACAGATGTCTAGGGCTAGAGACTTAAGCGTTCTCCAGCTGCTTGGTCTGCAGCAAGTCCCACAGAGTTCAAAGCTGGGATCAGAGACCACACCTTGGTGTCAGTTTCACATTGTGAGACTCCTTCCCAGCTTTTCCTGATCCTTCCCTTTCCTTACACCATGGACTAATTTTCCACTTCTCAGAACACTTAAAGCCTGCTCTAGATTCCAGGCCGGATAAAACCATCCTCAGAAACATTTATGGTCATTTAGTATTAAAAAGAACACATTAACATTTAAACATCAGAGATCATTATAATTTCCCAATCTTACAATTCAGCTCATGTTAGCTAATTGGACCTAGCAAAATGAAAATATTGTTACCACCAACTTAGTGGATACATGGAATAAGTACATGGCAGTTATGCTTCCTATATAGAAAGGCCAGCATACACAAACATAACATTACAAACAACATCTGTCCCACTCAAATTTATACCCATGTGAAAATACAATAGCACATGGTGCTTATCCACAAGGAAGAGATTATTATACAAATACAACACTTTGAAAAATATGCTAAATTATATATGCCATTTGGTTTTCCAACTCCATCAATAAAATATGTCCTCTACTACCCTGCATTATGGGTTGTCAGGGTTGTGTTTTCTGTCCTTTTATGTGCCTATTTAGATGTTAGCAACTGCCTACTTGATATCCATTCACATATTACTGGCAAGCTTGCACTATGCTGTATGCAGTAGACAAATAATTTATGACTTAGGAAACATAGTTAGACAAAAATATGAATATTTAAAAGACCCAGCACATATATCCCAATAAGCACATGAAATTAATATTTTTTTTCTGTTGATATTGAATGACAGACAGGGCTTCAAAGATTTGAGATGATTGCAAAGCAAACAAATAGGTACCAGTGCTTTGATATAGTGAGTTTAACTGAAAAATTACATGCTGGCATCTCATATCAGAAATCTGATTGTGGTCCAGACTCCTAAACCAACTTCCCATTAGTCCACTTGAGAAGGAAGAGACAACAGAAGCGCTTGAACCTCTGCCACACGTTTGGTACATTTGATGAAGTTCTTTGCTCCTGACGTTGGTTGAGCTGTAATGTTGTTGTTGTAGTTGCTTGGAAGTGAACTAACAAATAGTCTTTCTCTCTGTCATTTTGTGTGAGTGTGTGTGTGTATGTGCACGTGTGTGTGTTTCAGTCTCTATGTCACTCTTCCTTTATAACAAATTATTAAATAAATAAAAAAACACAAACAAACAAATATGATAACCAAATGAACTAGTTGGGTCTGATGGGTTGACTCAGTGGCTAAATCCTCACCTTGCACATACCAGGATTACAATATGGATACCAGTTCTTATCCTGGCTGCTCCACTCCCCATCCAGCTCCCTGCTTATTGCTTGGGAAAACATTGGAGGATGGCCCAAAGCCTTGGGACCCTTTATGCATGTGAGAGATCCAGAGAAGGCTTCAGCCCCCTGGCTTCAGATCATCTCAGCTGTGGCTGTTGCAGCCACTTGAGGAGTGAACCAGCGGATGGAAGATCTTTCCTTGTTTCTCCTTCTCTTTGTATATCTACCTTCCCAATACAAGTAAATCTTTTGAAAAATGGAGTAATCAAATGCAGATTTTGGAACCTATTATAAAATTTGAATATTCAAGAACCCAAAGAGATTATTAAATGTTATTACTCAATGTATATAAGTATCAAATGTCTAGAAATAGCATTATATGTTCTTTTAATATAACTTTTTTATGCTTCCTAAAAATCTTAGTTGCTTTGGGCCCGGCGCGGTGGCGCAAGTGGTTAAGGTCCTCGCCTTGCACGAGCAGGATCCCATATGGGCGCCGGTTCTATCCCTGGCAGCCCCGCTTCCCTTCCAGCTCCCTGCCTGTGGCCCGGGAAAGCAGTTGAGGACGGCCCAAAGCTTTGGGACCCTGCATCCGCGTGGGAGACCTGGAAGAGGCTCCTGGCTTCGGATCAGCATAGCACTGGCCATTGTGCTCACTTGGGGAGTAAATCATCGGATGGAAGATCTTCCTCTCTGTCTCTCCTCTCTGTATATCCGCCTTTCCAATAAAAACATAATAAAAATAAGTCTTAAAAAAATCTTTAAAAAAAATCTTAGTTGCTTTCTGGTATAAACCATATTCATTTTCTAAAACCTATTAATTTCTGAAAAATTGCATCGCTTCTATTCAAAAGAAAAAATTTCTGAAATAAAGAATGATTGCCGATCAACCTATCTCCAAAAACATAATATGTTTTAATATAATCATTAAGCCTAAATCAGTGAAAAAATCATTATGTCCCGTTCTCTTATTTAATAAGTTCTTTTAAATTGCTGTAGCAGGATCACATGCATGTATAAATATTTCTGTCTATGCAAACAATGATATGATAGGTTTTAGCATATAAAACTCAATCTTAAAATTAATATGGTATGTGTGATTATATATTACAATTAAAAGAGGTGTTCTACTTTACTTCATTTCCAGAATTTAGAGGCATGATCCAAGGAAGTAGGAGTTGTGACATAATGTCCATGTGAGTTTAAAAATGAAAATCCCATATTATGTTTTAGCCCACGCATTGGGGAGAGAGAGGGATAGCAAAGAAGCATTGTGGGCAGCAGATTCTTGCCATACAAATACAAATCAAAGAATGTTTTATGGATAGCCAGAGTCCTCTGGAGTTTATAAGGTTTCCTCAATGAATAAGCTGACTACAAATGTATAGATTTTCAGGTTACATAGCATTTACAACTCTGAAGACAATTCAGGTTCTGTTCTGAATAAATCTATGGAAACAAGTCATTTTATCTGATATATAGTGACAGATGATTAGGACAGTGCATTATACTGTATTCTGTATTCAGATTTCTCCTTTCGAGGACCATCAATCCAGCCATAATGGTATGTTGTAAAAGCATGCACACTTGGACAATTCCTCTCGAACAATAGCATTGCAAATGTTTCTGCAGATGTTTGGTGAAGACTCTCTTTGTGACGAAAATGGATGTTCAGATGCGTGTAAGCACAATATTCAACACAAGAACAAGTTTGTTGAGTTTGTTCTTCCTAAGGAGTTTCAGAACTGAAGTTTCAGTGTGGGTTATGAGTTTAGTAAGAATTCATTGCAACCATGAGAATTATATTTCTGCTACTAATAGAAATATCCCTTAAATAAGGGTTTTTTTTTAAGACTTTAGAGGGAAAACATCCACACTTTAAGTCCACATGCTTCTTGCGTGTTTTCAGCAGGACAGTAGATCCTGTGACTGTAGACTGAATTCTCAGTAGGAAATAAAAGGAGCTCCTCATGCTCCCCAAACCTGTGATTGCCTAATACAGCTACTATGAATCCCCATGGATACTGTAATCATTAGCAATATTACCCCCTTTCTTCCTTCTGTAGCATTATAATACATCTTCACATGGAAGTAAGTTACGTGTCCTTACTGTTACTTATTTTTTTTATGAGAACACTAAGAATTACATGTAATCTGCATATAAAAAATGAAATGAACTACAGAATTTGGTACTTAGAGAATGATAAAACAGTTGGATATAGATGATAATTTTGTAATACTCCAGCATCTTGTCTTTTATATCCATTAAGTTCCTAAATGACTTAATTTATTATTTGCATATAAAATTTTCCACCTGACATTTTTTCCCAGTGAGATTTGGAATCAATATAAGCAATGCTTTCCAGATTAAAAGGAAAAAAGAAAACTGTACTTGGATTAACAAGAAAAATATGATTTTGCTTAAGAAATTTTCAATTATGCTATAAATAATTACATTATGCAAAAATAGTATTACAAAATCAGAAAATAAGGCTAATTATAAATTGAAATTAGTTTTTAATGGACACTCAAAAAAACTGGCTCAAACACAAAGAAACCCATGTCATAGAGCAGCATACTGCAATGCATATTTTAGAAATTATAAGCCTCTAATAAATTAATGAGAACCTAATGTCTTACCATTATTCATTTGTACTAAATTTGGTGTGTTAAAAATCCATGTTTGCATACATTTGTGAGTTAATATCATTTTTGATAGATATGAAATCCAGTTTTTGGTGGAAATGTTGCAAAGAATGTAAATCAACAATATACACTGACGCTTTTGAAAGATATAAATTGGACTTGTATTTACTGGCTTGTTTGTTTTCAAGTCAAGCCTGGTGATACTTATTAATGAATACATGTTATGTACCAGATGGCATCTAAACTACAGTCTTTTATAACAATATGCTAACCCTGTGCCCATGAAACAAGGCCTAGTGGGTAGAGCATCCTATCTATCAAATAATTATTTTATGGAATATGAGTTAATACCCAAATTTTAAAAGTCTACAAAGGGTCTATTTTCATTATCATATGCAAATTTATAAGGGTAGTTGATACAGTCAAAGAAGTCAAGGGTATGGGCCAGCACTGGGATGCAGCTGGTTAAGCTGTGGCCTGAAGTGTCAACATCCCATATGGGTGCTAGATTGAGTTTCTATTGTTCCACTTCTGATCCAGCTTCCTGCTTACCCACTGAAAAAGCTAAGGGTGGACAGTCCAAGTCCTTGCATGCCAGTGCCCACATGGGAGATCAGAAAGAAGCTCCTGGATCCTGACTTCAGCTTGGCCCAGTCAAGGCTGTTATCATTTGGGGAGTAAAACAGCTCTCTTTCTAAGTCCACATTAGATAAATAAAGCGAATCTCCAGAAAAAAAAAATTAAAGAAAGAATGTGAAAGGTTTTTTTAAGAGACTGACCAAAAATAGAGATCTAAAAATCAAATAGGAACTAGTTAGGTAAGAAGAATGAAAAAAGGAGAGTTCAGATATCCCAAAGAACCAGAAAAGGTCATGGTGGCAGAGGACAGGATCAGAAACATGAAACGAGAATAAGTTAGCTAGGGAAGGATTCTTCAGACCCTTGAAGACAATATGTCTTACTTCTTAAGTGAGCAGAGAGGTTATAGCATCACAGGGAATGATCAGGTTTCATTGCACAGAATAATCACACACACACACACACACAATGAAACCAAAGTTAAGTAGCAGGTGTGACACTACAGGGAAACAGAATACACAGAACTACAAGAAGAAATAACGTGAAGTTTAACTAAATTTCTCAGCTCCTCTGGAAGTCTCTTTCCCCACATACAGCATAAAAGAGCTGGACTGGGTGCCTTCTAACACCACCACTTCCATTTCCAACAGTATATGGATCATGTAATTTGAAAGTGAAACCTGTGGTTAATGAGCAGGATACAGGCTTTAGAGAGTAAAGTTACTAAAAGCAAAGAAAGCCACCTCTCCAGGGCAAATAGTTTCCTTGATTCTATTGCAGTAGAGATATTTTAAATTGGGAAACTAAAATGATAATATAGAGGTTTTATTTCTATTTCCAGAGAAAAAGTTATCTTTTTTTCAGCAAATTGCATGTGGCTTCCTCAAGGGGAAGATAAATAAGCTGTCCCTTAGCAAAAGGAAAGGTTATTATAACGCTTTGGGAGAGTAATGAAAAAAATTGTGAATTAAAGAAAGGAGAAAGTTCCTAAGTCTCTTTCAGAGTAATTTTTGGTCTTTCCCCTCAGTCCATACTTCCTATAGTAATCAAAGCCTACCTCTCATGATTTAATTATATTTTTATGATTAATGATTTCAAAATTTTTATCTCAGATATTAACCTATCTGTGTAGTTTCAGTTCTGTAGTGCCTACTATCTCAAATCACTTAAACATTTACAAAAATATAAATAGCAGGAAAATGTGTTTTAAAACGAATAAGTTTCATGTAGATAGTACAATTTTTAGCATTGAATGATAATAAAATTGTCACTTGACCTAAGGATGCAGTAAATGCAGCACTGGGAGGGAAACATATGAATTTATACTATTATATCTGACAAATGTAAACAGTGAAAATTACTTAGCTAGATACTCTTTGTCAGGAACCAAGAAGAGAACCATCCCTAATGGTAAAGAAAAACATATGTGCAAGAACAGAAATGATAAATAATAAAAGAGGGGCAACAAGGCAATCTGATTTTCACTGCCACACAAAACTTTTTAGACTTAGATGAGGCTATGTGCCAAATGGCTAATGTGTGAGCCACTTCGTTTTACTTTTTTACTACTTCAGCTTAGATATCAATATACATGACTGCAGTCTGCTACATCTTCAAGAGAGATAAGGCAAAGAGTTTTAGAACATGCAATTAAATATTTATAAAATTCATTGCTTCATATGAAAGACTTCTGGTGTTTTCTCAGAATAAAACTTTTATCAATTTTATTTTGATAAATGAAAGCATGTATTCTTTGAATAGAAATTTAGGAATCAATTTAGAAATGAATGCCTATTTCTTTTATTTCTTTAATACCCTTCTGCTAATATTTGATCTTTGTGCTGAAATGTGTAGCACTGTCAACTTTGACCCAAACTTCGGGTTTATCTGGATACTTTCTTTCTCCACCTATTCATTCTTTACAGCATCCAGCCCTAGCTACCAATCTGATCCCCATTCTCCCATGTCCAGCTAACAGATTTTGAGCTTTGCTTTTGAGTCACAATGTACCTATCTACATTACTGTTACTCCCAGTTCACTTGCTTCTATAGATTACAGGTGGCACATTTCTGAAAGATAAAATATCAGTAATGGTTTCCATCAATATGCTTCACTTTCCAAGCTTCTGAGAGTTCCTTGCTCCCTCCCCCTTCTCACCCTGGAATCACAGATAAAGATGTAGATATGTAACATTCCTATTTCAAGTCCATGATGGCAAATGCCACATACTCTGCTGCTGAAAGAAGAAAACTAGAAGAAAGTACTGCATTTAAGATCATTTGGCAATATTCCTGGGAATTAGAATGGAAGTATTGCTACTAGATAAACTATGGTCTTAGGCCATGCAGACATCCTTCCCTAAAGTTCATCTTTGCATGGAAACTTAAACCTCTAACATCTTGCTGCTGTCACTTAGGCACTGTTCTAAGAAGCAGATTTTGATGTTTCTGTGTATAAACAACAAAATCCATTCACTTACTTAGGATGTATATCCTGAATATTTACCACATAATGATGAAGAATTAAGAAGAAAAACTCATGCATTGCAGGCTATCAACTGCAATATCTTAGAAAAATTCCCTAAGCTTTAATACAAGATTTCTGTGTTGCAGGAGCAAAAAGTAGATTTCCTGGCTAGAATGACTGCTAGGGTTATCCATATACACGGCATCATCAAGGGAGGTTTTACCTGGTGTGTTCATAAAATTTTTGCCAAACTGACTTAACATGATGTTGAAAACTTCGAATGTGATTTATTTAGGTTGCAAATTTAAAGGTATTTTGTATTTTGCTTGTTAAAGAAGAATAGTTCAGAGACTGCCGTGGTAACATACACGTTAAGCTGCTGTCCCATCATCCCATCATCCCAGTAGGAGTCCTGGTGGCATTCCAGGAGCATGGTTTAGGCCTGGCCTCTTAATGACACAATCCCTCTCTCTCTTTTAAATTAACAAATGCATCTTTTTATAGAGCAAAAACGATTACCCTCCCAATAGTACTGAGTTTAAGCTAGCTTAATATCCTAATGTGTAAATGTATCCTAAATTTAGACAAATATAAATGAATTCAGGAGAGTTCTTTTTATATTTTGATGAGAATTTTTATATTTGGCAGAAATTCATTTGTAATTGTTCAATTTGGTTCAAAAGTAAATTCAATGTTTCTTAGGCCTGTAGTGTTTTCTAAAAATTTCACTCAGGCATCAAAATCTCCTGGAGTAATATGTTAAAAATACAGATTTTGGGGTATAACATAAACATGCAAACCAGAGCACCTGAAAATGAGTTCAATAGATCTGCATTTTAAACAATGTAAACAGAAGCTTAAGAACCATTGCTCTTCAACTATTCCAATTGGAAACCATCTGTTTATCTGTGCTGACAAGGCAACCTGGGCTGCCTCCAAACACCTGTCCTCATGCTTGCCGAAACTTGCCTTTCCAGCCTCACTGGAGTCTCTCCTGTTGGCTACAGCTAAGTAAACTCCAAATGCATACTCAAGTCTAAGGGGAACCTTTGGTATAGATAAGGCTATCAATAACAGATATTTAAGCCCATTTTTTCAAGCTAAGCTCTGGTGCTTGTCCTTAAAGAGCCTTTTGTATCTGAAAAGAGAATGAAGAGACTCACTTTGCTGCTTTATTTTAAAATGATATAGTAGAGAAAGGCTGTTTTGGACTAAAAAAATATAATTGATCCTATTTCTAGTTTTGTCCTGAAAGCTCAGCTGATCAAGAAGTAATATTAGCATATAATCCTTGCATAATTAAAGGCATACAATGAGACTTCCAATATACACCCATACTGAAATTTTGGTGTTCTTGTCTTTTCTTCATGTCTGTGAACTACCAGCTGCTCTGTTTTAATTTGTGATACAGAACACGAACATACTGAGAATTGAAGCTACAGTGCAATACACATCTCTACTCCTGAATAAAAGATAGACTCCCAATGAAACTGTTAAACATATCTTCACAATAAGATACTGGAGTTTGTCTATAAACTACAAAGTTATGATACAGTGAAATAGCAGAATGGTGGACTTGTGACTGTTGCTGATGGACTGTATTATTGCAATAGTATAGGAGAAAACAGTGCATGAGGGGAAAAGAGGAAGGTGGAATGGAAAATCGCCGAGCCTACAGAACTGTATCATGAAAAAATTTTAGTAAAATAAATAAATAAAATATAGAACAGTACACTTCACCATGAAGCCTAGTCACCACATTGTGTTGCAAGTACAAAGAATTGATGGGACCAAATCACACGTGTTTTAGTACTCATTGCCCAACTTCCTCATTCTCCACAATTTCCAGTTTCTGTACTCATTTCAAATTCAGATTGAGTACATGAATTCATACACAAATGATAGAACACGTACAATATTTGTCTTTCTGTGAGGCCTATTTCACTTAAATTCTCCATTTTCATCCATTTGGTTGCAAATGTGCCAATTTCATTTTGAAAATTTGATTTGCTTGAAAAGCAGACAGAGAGGAGTGTCAGAGAAAGAGGGACATTCTGCCATTTGCAGCTCCCTCGCTGAAGTGCCTCAATGCCAGGGACAGGCCAGAACCAAGCCAGGAGCCCAGAGCTTCTTAGGAGCCATGCAGGATACTGCAGGGTTCAAAAGCAGTTGATGCCATTTCCTGTTGTTTTCTCAAGCACATCAGTAGAGAGCTGGATCAGAACTGGGGCAGCTGTGACCTGAACCTCTGCCCTTATGGGATGCCAATATCACATAGGAATATCAGGGTGTTATGCCATAGCACTGACCTCAAGATTTCATTTTTTTATGGGAGGGCAATATCCACTTGTCTGTGTATTTCTGTGTGACTCTGTGTGTGTGTGTGTTTTCTCTTTTTGTTTATCCTTTCACCCTCTGATAAGCATCTATGTTGAGTGTATATTTTGGCTTTTGTGACTAGAGCTGCAATGAACATGGGAATGAAGAAATTTCTTTAATATTCTATATTTGCATTTCCTTTGGCTGTATACCCAGAAGTGAGAAAGTACAATATTTGCATTCTGAGTACAATACATGTTTACCAAGTGCCATATGTATGGAGAAATTATCAGAAATGTTTTTCAGAGCTTGTAAAACAAAAGCATACTTATCCTTAAAACATAATCTGGATTATTGCAATATATAATTTTATGTAGAAATTTACAAATATGCATATATATATTTCATTTCATTGAAATAACTTGTGTTTTAAAATTACGTTTTTTTGCTTGAAAGTCAGAGAAAGAGAGTTCCCATTCTCCCCTAAATGCTTGTAATTGTCATGGGTGTGTAAGGGAAGAGCTGGGAATTTAGTTCCGGCCAATCATGTGTGTGGCAGAAGTTCAATTAATTGAGCTTTTACTGCTGCCTCCCTGAGAATGCATTAGAGGAAGCCAGAGCAGAAGGAATCATGACAATGTATTGAAATCAGGTATGCTGATTTGAGGTATAACTATCTTAAAGAGCATTTTAACCAGTAGGCTAAATATCTACCTATATTACTTCTTTTTAATTAGTTCATTTAAATAAAATTTCATTGAGCAACTATTATGTAACAGTTACTATATTAGATCATAGGAAACAAAATAAGACTCAAGCCCTGCCCTTACAATAAAATCTACAGAATCATTGCTTTGTAAGTAAACAATAAAGAAATTTGGGTTTCATTTTATTTTCAAAATTAAATATGGAGGCTGACTTAAATGAGACAGGAGAAAGGATTAAATCCTAGATACCTAAATGATTATATTATTAAATTTTAATGAATTGATCCCAAAAATTAATTGAGTAGCTCATTTATTTGAAGCCACGAACAAATCAGTGAAGTGTGGTTTTAAAACAATCCTGGAGAACTATTGTTTCTCGCATGGGTCATTCTTCTCTAAGTAGCATTTTAAATAATTCATTCATGCATCCAATATTCATTCAGTGCCTATTTTCAATCCTCCCTGTTTCATCCTGTAATGTTAATGATACAATCTAGAGAAAACACTCAAATTTTCTGTCCTTAGGGAAACTCCATTGCTGAGAAACTTACATTAATCAAATCATTACACATGTTATATTTGTAAATTGGAAAATTACTAGAATGCATGGTGTGATAAGAGAATAGATGCAACTGTGCTGGGTAGATCTTGGAAGCGTCTTTGAAGAAATAATAGACACATGAATTTCAGGGAGGAGGAGGGAGGCAGAGAGGGCATTGCTGCTCCAAGGTTTTGCTGATTTTAGAATGGAAGATAGCATGTTTGAAAAACAAAGTACGTGCACTGTTCCATGCTAATTTTTAAAAAACCCATACCTAGGTTCAGTTGAAATGAATCTATTTTGGAACTAAAGAGGAATTTTAGCACAATACAGAAAATTTATGGACAATAAAGAAAATTACTAACTTGATTGCCTTCAAACAACACAAATACAAATCACAAGGAAAAACTGTAGTTTTTCAGTACACTTGCTTGTATAAGAAATCCATGCTTGCTTACAACAAGTTGAAGTCAGAATCATGTGCCCATTCAGCCTCTGAAACCAGCTTCTTCAATTATCTGTATAACTCCTGGGATAAATTTTAACAATTAAAGCCACAAGTTCTTAAGTGATTCAAATGATGGATCCATTCTCACTGATGATGATATAACTCAACAAAACAGAAATTAACATAAAATAATAAACTGTGAGTTTTTATCACGACATTCTTCTTTGGGCCTCTGTTGACAAAGCTGATTTTATCTAATAACACTTTTATGAAAATATACATCAGGTTTACCCTCCTGTACTACCTAGTTTGGCATCCAATATCAAATCATTAACTTTTCTGTGGTAACCTACAAAATCATAAGGAAAGGGATCTGGATTGAAACTTTATTATTATTATCATTATTTATTTCAAAGGCAGGAAGAAACAGGTGCAGACAGAGAAGGTAAGAGAAAGAACTAGAGAGATAAAACATTTGCTATACTGGAGACTAACCCATATGCTTCTATTACTATGAGCTGAGCCGGGTGGAAATTAGGAGCCAGGAACCCAATGCAGTTCTCCCAGGTGGATGGCAGGAACCCAAGGACTTGAGCCACCGTCTCCTGCTTGCCAGGGTGAACATTGATGGAAAATTGGACTCAGAAGTAAAGTTTCTCCATACTCTGAAATGGGTTGCTGGCATCACAGGTTGCATCTTAATGGATTTAAACTAATTCTGACAGAAAACACAAGGTAAACAAAAAAATCACAATTCCTAAGCTTCTTTAAAAGTGGGGAACCAATCCATTCTGCTTCCCTTTCATTCCATCAAGATTCCCAAAAGCATTACTAAACAACAATCCAAGCATTCACTTAACTTTTTGCAGGAGAAAGTTAGCCTTGATTCTAGTAGATTGAAACTAAATACTATCTTCCAACAAGGTAAGCATGCTAAGCCATAGGAATAAATTGTACTGGAAAGATGGGCTAGAAACTGCTTTCTTTCCTTTATTAAGATAGTGATCCATTTGTAAATGTAAAAATTCTTTGACAGCTAGAAAAAGAGAAAGAGAGAGAGAGAGAGACTGAGAAAAAGTTTTTCATCTGCTGGTTCACTCCTCATATGTCCACACCAACAGCAATAGCTAAGGCCAAAACTACCATTCACGAATCCACATAGGTCTCACATGTGAGCGGAAGTAATCCAGATACTTTGGTCATTACCTACTACCTCCTATGACCATTGGCCAGAATGAACAGGATAATAGGACGCAACGCCAGGTACTCTGCTGTGGACTGACCCAAGTAGCAGCTTAACTCCTGTACCACACAGTTTATCCTTCCTTTTGCAATATAGGTCATAGCATAACAGTGAGTATTCAGAAAGTGTGTATTTACATTGCATTTCAACATTCAATGCCATTATGAACCACAATGTACAGCGAGCTTCTTAGCAGATCTATTTGAAAACATGCAACATAAACCTAGGAAATCTTTTCACTTCTTTCTCTGAGTAATAAAGCACAACTTAATTCTAGATAATGTTAACAAGTCTAGAAGATCCCTAACCAGGATGAGTAGTAAGCACATTTTTCCAGGAGTTTCTAGGGGACTGATTCCACAACAGCCCTACAGCCACCACCACATACTACATAACAACTGACTGAAGTTTTAGTTCAAGAGGTGTCCACAGGAAAATCGAGCAGGAGGGCAACTGTGGATAACAAGTTATCCACATGTAAGCCTCAGGGATAGGACTGAGAAGATCTAATGAAGACAGCTCTAATTCCAGGGCAAAGGCGTGCAAGGCCTGACAAGCATTTAATTCTAGAAATGTAAGGTCCCAAAGCTTGGCTTTGGCTGGAAGCCATCACAGCATTTTTTTTTTTTTGACAGAATCTTTGTGACATCCACCATTCTAGGAACTGAACATTGGCATAAAACAGAACAAAAATTGCGCCTTGAAATTCTATTCTGGTTGAAAGAAAATATTAAAATGCAAAATAGACATAAAATAAGTAGTATTTTAGTTACTCCCTATTAAACCAATAAATTCTATTTTAATAATGATGGGTGCTAAGGAGTAAATCAAATAAGCAGAAGGTTCAACCGCTATTATCATTGTAAGGGGTGCCTTCCAAATATATATAGCCTGTGCCTGCCTCTTTCATGACCTCCAGATCCAGATAGCCAACTGCTATGCTAGTCTACTTTCTGCAGTTAATAACACACTATCGCATAGAAGGCAAGCTATAAATAAAATGAGTTTTGGCTCACAATTTCACTTCACAGTCAAGAGGCTCCATATGGTGTTGACTTGCTCTCTGGCAGAGTCCCCAGGAGGTATCTGTCCTCTCCTCTTTTATAGACACCAGCATACTAGTATGGGAGTTCCTCATCAATGACCTTACCAATTCTAATCACCCCCACAAGCTCCAACTTTAAACTCCATACCTGGATCAATTTTCCATTTTTAATAACTCATAATGAGGGTTACAATCGTGTGTTGGACAAACCATATTAAATGGCTCCTTGACTTGAGTGAATGATCGCCTGCATGAGGACATTTTCAAAATTAATATATTCAAATTTGAAGTGATGTCTTGTCATGCACTGGCTCCATCTACAGCCACATCACTGGTAGCTACATGATTCGGTTTGCTTGGGTCAATATCCTGCAGTTACTTGTAATGCTCTCATCTCTCCACCTTCTAATCTGTCAAGAAATGCCCTGTTCCTAACTGTTGCTCCTACTATTGCTTTTTTTAATTGCATCTCTTCTGTTAGTAAAATATTATTCTTCTCTTGTCCCTTGTCAATGCCAGTAACCAGAATCAAATCATGACATTACCTTGCCCAAAAACTGCTAAATTTTCCCCGTATCCCTAAGTGAAATAGAATTTAAAAAGTCTGAAGATAGGCTGGGGTAAGATGTAGGAACACTTAGGGGAAGATATCCAGTTTCAGTTTGGCAAGGAAAGTATGATCTGGTGCTTTATTGCATTGCCTAGTTATCAATTAATACCAATTTACTAAAAATTTCAAAACTGCTAAAAGAGTAGGTATTAAATATTCTCAACACAATGAAGTATGAATTATGAAGTTGTATATATGCTAATTAATTTTATTAGATGCTTCCACAATGCAAACTTGTATCACAAGATCATATAGTACCCTGTATTCATTTACAGTAGCTATGTTAAAAAGAAACAATGCTATGTGCTCAGGATCATCTCCCTAAAATCTTTCCTATCAAAATCAACCACAACAATGTTCCAGTGGGACTGACTTGTGAGTTAATATTCCAAAATACTCTGGTTTTCATTTCTTGCCACATTGGCTCCAGCTCTTCTCAGAGCTAACTTTCTTATACCTTTAAACCTTCTATTCAATTGCCCCTTTTTCAAAAACATAAAGTCTTTGTCAAGAATTGCATGCCACTGCTTCCTTTTTCTCTTAACCTTGCACACTCCTTATCTATTCTAATTATCATTTAACTTCTAGTCCTTTTCTCCAATTACATCAGTTTTAGCAGTGTAGGATTCTTTTCTTTGTTCTCTGAAAAGCCTCAAGTTTTTCCAGAAAGAGATACACCTCTGGAGATTAAACACTTGAAAATGCATCATCTAAGATTGTATGCATGTGTGCATGTAAAATCTAAGCTGTCATTAAAGGTCACAGCAGAAGTAACCTTTCTTACAGAAACAAACTTAAGAGGTACTTGAGAGAATATGTTGGCCTTGGCACTTAACCATCCTTTAAAGCATACACAATCTAACCCAGAGCAGTGTTTTGTTAATAACAAGCATGAGGAAGCAAGTGAAGCTACCAGAGGCTTATGAAAAACTGAATCTCACTAGGCTAGAGTGAAAGTTACTAATGAAACATTGGTTGAGGATATCCAAGGCACCCACAGCACTTTGGCCTATTTCTGATGAGGGCAGATGGCCCCCACTCCATAGAGGCTTTAGAATCATTTTAAACAAGGCAGGGTTTTTGGTACACAGAACACAGAACACCCTGTTGTCTTTCAAAACCCATTCAAAGCTGACTATAGCCAAGACATTTGTCATCTTACATACTCTCAGCATGGGCCCTCAGTGGATCATCCATGAAGACTGATGTGAAAAACACAACCAAAGCTGCAGCACATTCCAGAAACAAGAAAAGGACTCCAGATACACTAGTAAAAAAAAAAAAAAGTTTTGTCCCCAAAGTAGATGAGCATTCTTAGGATAAAGGCAATTATCCTAATAATCATAAAGCCAGAATCAGGAGCCAATGCTGAGATTGAATCCATCATTTTGGTGTGGGCCAAGGCATTCTAAACAGTATTTTTTTCAATGCTTTAAACAAATATGTGTTTATATATTTGAAAGGCACGGTTGCACAGCTGGAAGCAGAGACAACTTATTCATTTCCTTGGCTCAAATTGTATTTATATAAGTTATCAATAATATGAGAAGGAGAGAGAAAGATATTTTCCATTGATGCAATTATTTTAGGATTAAAACTGGGGTAATTTAAACAATAATTGTGTGAGGATTAAATAAGAATTATGTGGTATCTCCAATATCTTACAGAAGTTCAATAAATGTTTCTCATTAGTATTGTATATGTTACTATATAGAAGAAACAGATTCAGCGACAGGAGATATCTTGGTTTTTTAAACTATAATTTTTAGTTATTTTCAGCCCAAATGTCCCAATACATTTAATATTTCAGTTAGTGAGATTTTTATATCATTTACCACATTCAGGAATCCATGCTATCTTTCAGAATGCCTTCTATATTTCCAACACATAGTTGTCTTCTTAACTTTTAGACTGTGAAAATTACCTCTGAGGTTTTTGTTTTATTTTGTTTTCCCTTTTTAGAATTTGGTAGGTGAAACAGCAGATGGAAAATCAACCTCTCTTTCTCTCTCTCTGCTCCCTCTTTAATCCTCTGCCTTTCCTTCTTTCTGTAACCCTTCATTTCAAATAAACAACAACAAAAAAAGAAGCACCTGTAAATAAATAAATAAAGTAAAACATCACACATACACACAAACAAAAGTGACCAAAATATGTAGGTCATTCATTTTCTTGACCAGATGGAATACACCAAAAAGGTGCCAAGTTGTTTTCACAAAATTCAGGTATATCAGGAAGACTAGCTTAGGATTTCTGTAGTGTCATATTTTCAACCAATTTCTGAAAAAAAAATTATTGGAAGGTCAATTATACAGAGAGGAGGAGAGTCAGAGAGGAAGATCTTCTATTAATTGATTCACTCCCCAAGCTATCACCATGCCTGGAGCTGAGCCGATCCAAAGCCAGAGCCCATAGCCTTTTCCAGGTCTCCAGCAAGGGTGCTGGGCCCCAAAGCTTTGCACCTTCCTTGATTGCCTTTCCAGGCCACAAGCAGGGAACAGGATGGAAAAGCAGAGATTAGAAATGGCGCCCATATGGCATCCAGATGCATGCAAAGCAAGGACTTTAGCTCCTAGGCTACTACGCCTGGCCCTGAAATTGTTTCTTCTAATAATAAAAAAAAAATAGTGCCATGTTAGAAGATACTGGCTTCTGAATAAATTTTCTAGGGTGGAGAAATAAAATAAAATTATGCAAATGTTTACATGAAGAATTCTAGAGAGAATAGAAAAGTAAGTTGGAAGCAATAGGAGTTAAAAACAAAATGAAATCTGCTCTCTACCCATTAATTTAAAAAGCATGTGATTTAACCACACCCTCAAGAGATTACAGCATCTCTGTTCTAGGAGCAGATGAGCTCAATTGTGTTCCAGGATTTGAAGATACGTTTATGGAGGAAAGTCACTATTCACCAAGAGTTTATCACTGGTTTTTTTTTCCCCCCAACAAAATGATGATTTTCATTATCTGTGAAGATCTAGTCAAGCCTACAGAATTTGACAAAGTGACTTTGACATTGCCTCTTGGAACATTTTTACAAATAAGAAAGGGCCTACATGATACGAGATATGAGTCCTTAAAGAAGAGATGTCATAAAGATGCAACAAAAAATATTGATCTATAGAACCTAGTCCTGATTTTTCTCTTTAATTCCTTTTTTTTTTTTTTTTCTTTTTTGAGTCTCTGGAAGTTCTTTGGGATTCTGCAGCACTGGATGGCAAAAGCAACATTTGTTTATCCACCGGTTGGCTCCTTCCCTTATGCTCTCACCTCCCGCTAGGCACAGCAGGATTGGAACACACAGAAGTATATGGCACAAGGCCACTACTTTAATTAGACATGATTGTGCATAATTATGGCAGACAAGCATAATACAGATAAAGATCCTTTGCCTAATGTCAAGACTATCTTTTGGTGTGCAGATATTTATAGGCAATGCCACGGAAAATCTTTTCTCATTATTTATAACTTGTGCTATTGGTTCTCAAACTTTATATATCCCTAAGAAAATATATCTGCTGGGTGTCACAGAATAAGCCCAGTTTATTCTACTTTATAATCAATTGTATTCTACATTCTATAAAGCATGAACACTGTGATAATAATTCCACAAGCAACATAAAATTAAAACATTTCTTGTTATCTAAATATACAATCTATGAGGTTTTTAAAAATAAGTTCATTCTTATTTTAGAAATACTGAGAGAATGCCTGGCATCACGGCTTTAATGCTTAAGCTGTCCTGTGGGTTTCCTGTATCCCAGTTCAGAGACCCTGGGTTTATGCCCCAGCTAATGCACATTCTGAAAACCAGCAGGTGATGACACAAGAAGTCAGGTCCCCGTTATCATCATGAGAGACACTGACAAAGAGTATGCACCTGAATGTGGCCTAGTCCAAACCCGCTAGGTAAGGAAATCAACTGTGGTAACATTCTGCCACCCCTCTCTGACTTTCCAATATAAGTGAATAAAATACTCAGACAGACAATGTTTATTGAATGATTTAAAAACACACAGCATTATTTTATGCTCTTTTATTTTAAAATTTCAATCACCGACAAACTCCTATGATACAAAAATATCCGTATGCCTTTTTTTAACAGTGTTGAGAGCAAAGATACCATGTGCAAGGCAACGCTTTCAGTGAGTTCAACATGGCTGCAACATGAAAAGCAGCAAAGGGCAGAAGCTGATGAGATAATATTGGCATACTATTATCAACAGTAAATAATTAGTGTTTTGTTACTATTCTCATTTTACGGAGCAACCTCTTGTGCATATAGAAAATTTTCTACAATACAAATGTTCACATATACTATATACGAATTATTTCCCTATTTAAAACAGTTTTGGAAGTCTTTATTTTTTTCGTCTTAGCTTCTCTGTGTCTTAGTGAAAATCATTTCCCTTCACTTTCAATATTACAAAACTTGTTCAGCAGTCCAACAACAGAGATACTAAACGTATTTATAATGGTTAATAATAAGAATGAATAGCACCTTTAAGTAAGCACAAATGCTTGCATAAAACACAACTGTTTTTTTGTTATAAATTTTTAAATAGCAAATTTATCATATAAATATCCATTTGCATTTTTGCAATAATTCAAATCAAACAGTAGCCAGTATTTTCATAATCAGGCACCTGCTTCAACATGCTCAGATAGCTCAAACTTCCAAGATGGCTGAATAGGGGGTAGTTACACTAACCTCAGCTTCTCCGGAATAGAGAATGAACAAAGCAGGAACCACTGTTCCAGGAGCCTGAATGACAGAAATTTGTATCAAAGTGTAGAGAAACACACACACACACACACACACACACACACACACACACACACACGATTTTGTGCATCAGAAGGAGTGAAGACAAACTGCTGAAGACATCTGCTTTGCACAGCCAGCTGGCTTCCACCTGAGACACCATCATGCAATGACAAGATAAGAATAACTATGTCTTGCCATTCACATTTCTAATTGAGCAAGAATCCTACAACCAATTGCTGACATTTATTTCAGCCTAGGAAATAACTAGGATCAGAGAAACTGTCAGGCTTGGATCAGGCTGAGCTCCCTTAATTCCTTTCCATCTTTCACTCTGCAGAGTGCTATACTGGGCAGCACTCAACTGATTCACTTCTGGCAGTATCAAAACCAGCATAAGGAGGAGACTGCTGCACCCCATGTCACTGGTGACATTGCCAAAGTGAGGGCTTGGTTGTCCACACGAATTGAGTCCAGCCCAAAACACTAACAGGCAGCTGACCTAAACCCAACAAATGCTGGACTCCCATTCCCACCCAAAGACCCCAAGCAAACTACAGGGAGAAATAATCATATCAAGACAGAACACTGACAGGCAGTCAATTCTGGAAACTCCTATGGTATCTCCATGTATGGAGTATTCTCATGGAGCTAAGTGTGTATTTCCTGGTCCCTGTGACTGTGGGAGCCCTGTGTGCTATGACTGTGGAAATTCTGTGACTGCATGATAAATTGTGGAATGTAGCTGACTCTGGCTTTGGAGGGTCAAGGCTTTCTGAAGTCCTGGGATGTTCATGACAGAGGTTTCTGTGCTCTCACAGAGAGTCACACATATCCTTTATTGAGTGTTTGTAAGTTTGTAGGTGAGGTATGTTCTCACTGTGGGCTTCCCTGAACAACATATTGGCAAAGAGGAGGTAAGGCAATGATTACTGTGGAAGCACTGCCTGCCTATGGATCTTTGGCTGCCTGGCCTATGTAGCAGGTCACAGGATCACAGCATACTTCGTCCCTTGGGGAACCCCCTGACAATGGTGTTGGCTCAACGAGACCTTAATTTGGCCTGATAACTGGCCACACAGTTGAGAGAAGTGGTTTGCACCCCAGTTTCTCTTCTGTGTTCATGAACAAACTGTGCTGGGGCTTCCTTGATAAGCAACACTAAGAAATCGATGTGGTCCCAAGTTGCCTGCCAGCCATACATAGTGTGCGTGACCTTCAGCTGACCCACAGCCACACGTGGTGAGCTTGACCTATGCCATCCTGTCAGTCATGCATGTTATACATGACATGCTACATGATTGGAGGGTCCAGAGGGATACACATGCCTTCTAGTCAATTACAAATGATTGCTGAGTGGTAGGACACCCTTCTGCTTTCCCCTTTTTTAGTCTGCATAAGCTTGTGCTTGCTTTAAAATAAATAGACATGCTTGATCAGACTGCCTCTAGTGGTTTGTACTGAGGAACACTGCTGCCTCATTTCCTCAGTGGTCATGGGAGCCTGCTGGTCATAAAACCCCCTACAGATCAACCAACAGCTGAGGTCATAGGGTCCTCCTGCCTGAGGAAAGGGGAGAAGTACCATACCCAATGTGGGTGTCACCATGGATTCTTGCACTATGCCTGAGGGTTGGACAGAGCTCCCTGGCCTGACCTAGTATAAGTCTGATAAACATACATGCAAAAATCTTTAACAAAATATTAGGAAATTTAACAACTCATTGTAAAATTTTTCACCTGGACCAAGTGGGATTTATCCTAATATGCAGAGATGATTCATCATATATAAATCAAAAAACATGACATATCTTCTATCCACTGGTTCACTCCCCAAGTGGACACAATGGCTGGAGCTGAGCCAATCTAAAGCCAGGAGCCAAGAACTTCTTCTGGGTCTCTCACATGGGTACAGGGTCCCAATGGTTTGGGCCATCCTCCACTGTGTTCCCTGCTCACAACCAGGTAGCTGGATGGGAAGTGGAGCAGATAGGGCACAAACTGGAGGTCATATGTTCAAGGTGAGGATTTAGCCACTGGGCAATTGTGCTGGGTCCAATATAATATCTAATAGAGAAATTTTGGAAGCATTTCCACTAACATAAAGAAACAGAAAAGGATGGTCATTTTCATGATTGCTATCAATATCAAGAACAATTAGGCAATAAAAATAAAGTAATACAAGTTGGAAAGGAGTAAGACAAACCATCCCTGTTTGGAGATGACATGATCCTATATATTGGGACACCAAAAGATTCTACTAAGAGGCTATTGCAACTCAAAACAGAGTTTGGTAAAGTCGCAGGGTATACAATCAACACAAACACAAAAATCAGTAGTCTTTATATACAAAACAATGACAGCACTGAGACATAATTTACAAGACCGCTGCCATTTACAACAGCTACAAAACAATAAATAAATAAATAAATAAAATTAAATAAATATAACCAGGGATGTGAAGGACCTATATGGTGAAACTTCAAAATATTATCGAAAGAAAAGATATAAAAAAGTAGAATATGCCATGTTCAAGGATTGCAAGAATAAGTATCATCAAAATGTCCATTCTACCCAAAGCAATTTAGAAATTCAATGCAATTCCCATCAAAATAGCGACAACATTCTTCTCAGATCTAGGAAAAAGAAAAGATGCTAAAATCCACATGGAAACACAAGAGATCTTAACTAGCTAAAGCAATCTTAAACAACAAAAACAAAGCCAGAGGTATCACAATTTCAATTTAAAGGACATACTCCGTGGCACTAATAACCAAAACAGTCTGATACTGGTACAAAAATACATGAGGAGCAGAATGAAACTGACTAGAAGCCCCAGAAATCAATCCATTCATGTACAATCAAGTGGTTTTAACAAATTAGCTAAAATTTGTTCCTCAAAGATTGGATCTATTCTTGTACAAGTACAAAACATGATCCATAACATACACCTTAAACAAAAGTAAATATGTGTCAAAGTTCAAATCTAAGGCCTGACACCATCAATTTACACAAGGAAAATGCTGAGGCCATTCTGCATGACATTGGCATAGGCAGACAAGTCATGGAAAAGATCTCACGAGCACAGGCAATTTAACTTAAAACAGGTGAAATTACATCAAGCTTAGAAGTTTTTGCACTGAATAGGGAACTTCAGAGAGAAGAGAGAAGAGCCAACTGATAGAATAAGAGAAAATATTTACAAATTGCAGAACGGTTAACCTCCAGAAACTCAACAACAACAAAATAAACAGCCCCATTAAGAAATGGGCAAAGGAGATGAATGGAATCTTTCAAATGATGAAATTCAAAAGGCCAATATATATATTAAAAAACAAAAAAAAAAGCAGGAAATCAAGAACCTTCCTGAAGAAAATGACGCTACCGTGTGACGTGTGAATCAGGAAAGAATTTAGTATAAGGAAAAAAAAACTGTTGGGGAGAAATGAAAATAAAAACAAAAACAAAAATCCATCAGATGTAGTTCCTGCTCATCTTTTTTGATGAGATGTGTCTCCTATAGACAACAGATATGTGGGTTTTGTTTTTTGATTCATGTCATACAGCAGTATCATTTTCTCCAAGGTTTTTTATTTTCTTTCTCATTTTTTTCAGTGACACATTGGTTATTCATTAGCATGTTACTTAACTTCGTGGAGTTGTAAATTTCTGTTTTTCCTCATGTAGTTGATTTTGTTTTGTGGCTTTTCATTTAAGGGGATGTATAGCAACTATGTAACGAAAACTATTGTATCCAGATGTGAGAATACAATGCAGCAGGCATCTCTATATCCAGATTAAAGATTGACTCCCAATGAAATTGTTAAATATATCTTGATAATGGTATATTGGACTCTGACATTGTGCATGCCTGTAACGGTGGACTTACGACTGTTTATGAAGAACTATACTATTGTAATAATACGTGGGAAATCAGTGGGGGCCACGGGGATTTGTGGAGGGGGTAAGGAAAATCCCTGAGCCTATGGAATTACATCATGAAACAATAATTTTTAAAATGGAAAAAAAATTATAAAAGGTCACATCCCTCCATCAATCCCATCAGGGAGATGGAAACAGAAACCCCAATGAAATTAGACCTCAACCAAGTTAGAATGGCTGTTTTATGGGTCTGACACGATGGCTCAGAAACTAAATCCTTGATATGCATGTACCAGGATCCCAAAATTGGTGCTGTTTCATGACCTGGCTACTCCAGCTCCCTTTTAGCTCCCTACTTATGGCCTGCAAAAGCAGTGGAAGATGGCCCAAATTCTTGGGACCGTGCATCCACATACCCGCATAGTAGACCTGGAAGAAGGTCCTGGCTTTGGATTGCCTCAGCTCCAGCTACTATGGCACTTGGGGAGTGAGCTAGTGGGTGGAAGACCTTTCTCTGTCCTTCATTCTCTCTGTACATCTTTCTTTTCAATAAAAATAAATAAATCTTTAAAAATAGGCCACAAAAATGACTGTTATGCAGAAAACATCAAATGCTAGTGAGGACAAGAGGGGAAAATAACCTAATCTGTAAATTAATGTAACTATTATGAAAGAATGGATATTCCTGAGAAATATGAAAAAAGATACACTATTTGAGCCAGTCTTCCAACTCCTGGACATTTATGAGTTAATGCAAATAAAATGAAATCAGCAAATCAGAGGGTTATCTGTACTCCCACATATGGAGTGGCTCAACTCACAATAGCTAAGATATGGAATCAACACAATGTCCACCAACTGGTAACTGGGTAAACAAAATCTGGAATATATACACTACGGGACACCATAGCCATAAAAAAATGAAAGTTTTCTTTTGCAAAAAATTAGATGCAACTGTTAATCATATGTGTGGCAAAATAATCCAATTCCAAAAATAAAAATACCGTGGTTTCTCTATTCTGTGGTATCTAAACTATAACATATTGGCAACATTGACATTTGGATTTTATTATTTGTAGATTTTGAGTATACTCTTGAAGAACAGTGGTTTTTTTTTTTTCTTCTCTGTAACTATGAAACCAAGTGAAATCATGACATAAACACTTAGAACAAAATAGAAATCAAGAAAGAGGAAGAGAAAGGTGGGTGAGGAACATGGGCAGAAGGCTGGGGAGACTCCAAAGTCTGATTATACCTCTGAATTTGTGAAATAAATTCCTTGAAATGTGTTCCATTTATATGAGTAAACATTTAATAAAAAAAGAAAAATGTTTAAAGTGGTACCACTGTTGGGATGTGAATTCACTTAACTTTAGAAATGTTTGTCTGGTTTTTATAGGATAACTAGGAATTAAAGAAATAAACACACATGCAAGCATGTTATAAGATTGCATTTTTTCCGTAACAGAATTATGATACAATTGTTTAACAAAAGAAGGAAGCAAACAATTACTGCTGGTGTTATTATGAAAAAAATACAGTCCTACTACATTGTATTACCTTGTTAAAAAGTCTATGTTCAAGTGTTTTCATTTAGTAACAAAAACAAAACAAAAAATCTAGTACTTTTCTGGGAGGAGAAAAAGACTGCAATTCTGATAGCTCTTACCAGTGACAGTAGAAAACAACTCCAGATAACTTAAGGGTCAGTACTTAAAGTTTGCAGACTGCTTCATTGAATTGAGTGGGCTCATCCACAGCTTTCTAGCAAATAACCAAAGGTCTTTAAAGAGATTGGAGAATTTCAATCCAATGGTACATTTCAGTACACTTTTAAAGTTTATTTTTGACATAGAATAATTTTATGAGGAATAGTGTGAAGTGTGCATAATTTATATCACTACTTGAGTTATAACTATGGATCCATTTTTTAAGATTTATTTTATTTTTATTGGAAAGGCAGATATACAGAGAGGAGAGACAGAGAGGAACATCTTCCGCCCAATGATTCACTCCCCAAGTGAGCGCAACGGGCCAATACTATGCCGGTCCAAAGCCAGGAGCCTCTTCTGGATCTCTCACGTGGGTGCAGGGTCCCAAAGCTTTGGGCCGTCCTCTACTGCTTTCCCAGGCCACAGGCAGGGAGCTGGAAGGGAAGCGGGGCCGCTGGGATTAGAATCGGCACCCATATGGGATCCCGGGCGTGCAAGGCGAGGACCTTAACCACTGCACCACCGTGCCGGGCCCTGGATCCATTTTTTTTGAAGTAAGATCATAACATCCGCCACATGACCCTACATTGTTCCAAAAAACACCGTAGTTTTAAACAATCATTTGGTATGTGACTATAATAATAATAGTTATGTTAAATCATTCAATCAGTCTGACTCCACGATACACAAACAGGATTCTTTTTTCAAGTGTTATTCTTTCTGCATTATGAAAGAATGGCATTTTACAAGATAATACTTAGCAGTTTATTTCAATATGCCATGTTGGGAAAATAGGATTTACAACAGTTGTGACATTATGGGAAAAATCAATCAGATGGTGCAACATCAGGGGAGGGGAATCCCAGACTATAGAAAATTGTACTATAAATTAAAAAAAAATAAAGATGTATGGGTCTATTGAGTCATAAGGACACATACTTAGTTTCTCCCCATTTTTAGTACCAAGAAGAAAAACTGCTAACTCTTATTCAGAACTAAAGCTCAAACTTCAAGAAAGATCTAAGCTGAATGAAAGAACTGAAATGGCCATAGCAAACAAGATGGCCAAGTACACCAGAAGACCCTGCTGATAGAAGAAAATACAGCAAAGCTGGCAACTACAGTGGTTCAGAGAATAATAAATGGCACCTGATCAGGTTCAGATTGGAGTTCAACGACAGAAACGATCAGTGGAGTGCAGAATACAGGATGTAATTTGTGTTAAAATTAGCCATGCTTCAACAATTAGCTGGGCTTTAATTCAATATAACTAACATTTCGACATAAATGGAAAACATGAAGAGACATCCATGTGAACATTAGAAGTCTGTTGTCACAAGTCAAAGATACATGTGAGGCTGAGAAAAAGGTCCGGAATATATCTTTCCCAAGAGGTATCATGGCCATGCCAACACCCAGTACTTCGGTTTGCAGCATCCAGAACTGCAACAGAGTAAATTTAAGTAATCTAGTTTGCGTCCCTTGTTATGGTAACCCTAGAAAACTCAACCAGTAGTCTAGCTTTATTATTCCAAATAAAGACTCAAATGGGCAAGAAGCTAAAGACCTCTAACCCATATATGTAAAAACAAAATAGAACCTATACACATACAACAAAGACAGATTGGCTTCATTTTACAATCTTTTGCCATCTATGAACTGCTTTGCTCCTTGCGAAATTTAAGCACTTTTGTCTTTTGTGTTGGGTCGCTCTATGACATGTAATATTCTATCTTAACCAAACATTCATTTGTTACAAGTCAATATTTGCAAATGAAATATTATCTGAGGTAAAAAAAATCAATATCCACCTTTAGGATCATTAAATTTTGATAAGCATTTTCTGCAAACATCGATGCATTTCCAGGCAGATACTAGAATGTATTGCATGCTTTTGGGGTTTTTATGTAATGAAATATGTCCAGAATTCCACGAGCTCATATGCGAATGAACACATAAATATCAACAAACACATGCCTGTAATACTTTGCAGGGTTGTCAGAGGCCTACATGAGGATTTTCATTATTTGTTTTGCATTATTTTAAAAAGTTATATGAACAAATAGTAACTTTGTCCTCAACAAGAAAGAAAATCTCAAATCAACTAGATTCCTATTTACATATACTTCAATTTCTAGACAGATGATGATATAATTAGAATGGTTATTTAAAATGTACAAATGAGACTTGAAATATTATCTTTCCACCTTTAAGATGTATTGCTATCTATACAAAGGAAGATAAGAAAATGCTATAGCATAGTTTATCAGTGGAAGAACTAGGAATATACATGATAATAATTGCTTAATATGTCCTTAAAAAGCTAGACTGCTCATATTCTCACAGAATCTGGTGAGTAGCCTGAGAAATTCAAACCATGCCAACTATTTTTCATTGTTTTCAATTTCACTAAAAATTAAGCCATAATCTACTTACAGGTACAATACATCTTGCTAAGTATGTTTTCTAAATGTATTTGCTTGAATATATACTTTAAAATGAGTGGTTATCATTGTGTGGGAATTTAGGCAACATTTGCAAATCCTGCATCTCACATGAGCACAGGTTCAAATCATGGCTCATCCATTTCCAATCCAGCTCCCTGCTGATGCTCCAAAGAATGCAGCTGAAGATGGTTCAAACGCATGGACTCCTGCCACTCACGTAGCAGACTGATAAGGTTCAGGTTTCTGGTTTGGGGCTGAGGTAGACCAGGTGTTTGATATAAGTGAACCAGTGGATAAAAGGCCTTTTTCCTCTCTCCAAATCTAGGCATCTCTGTGAATTTTATCTTTCAACCAAGTAAATCTTTTCAGAAAATGAACAAAAATATCTTTGACAATTCAAATATGTTTTAAAGCCTATGAATTTAACTGCACATTACTGCTGGCTATTTATATTTATCCATTTTCAGTCAATGATAGATCAGTATTCCCCATAAATAAAAGGAAAATGGAAATTTTAAAACTCTAGGCCAGCCAGTCATTCTCAAGCTCTTTGTTCACATACAAGTTTAAAGATGTGTATGCTGCAGCAAGGGTAAAATTTGCAGATGTGACAGAGTACATTTTATGGAAATGTGTGGTACATTAGACACACTATTTCAGCAAATGCCCCTACTCTTCACTCATAAGCTACCACTGCAAGGACTTCCAGTGACCCCAATTGCTCATGAATCCTTACTTTCTATTTTCTGCAACATTTCCTTCAGAGTAACTCCAGGTTCCTCAAACTTAATATGCAGCATGATGCTCTCTCTCTCCATGGGTTTACAACAGGGTCAACGATGTCACTCGTAAACATTTTGTCAATCTTTATGAAATGACATGTTCACCACGGTACAAGCAGAGAGGTGACAACTCAGTAAGCAGCAGGCATTACAGGACATACATAAAACAGGGGCATAAAGTCTCCTTGTTTTCATCTACCTTTTCATATATATTGTTCCAAAATTTCACATAAAGAAACCAGATATTTTAAATGGGACAACACTGAAGTTGGATAAAGAAAAAGTCCATGATTATCCGAATGGTTATATGCGATATGTGGGTTTTGTTGTTGTTGTTGCTGTTGTTTTTACTTTAGCTAATTTTATTTAATGGCACAGACTAGATGTTAAGAAAATTATAAAAATTAGTCCCATTTAATTGTTCATCTCAGTCTGGAAACTTATCGCCATTATTTTTTAGGATTTTTTTTCTTTTGAGAATATGCATTTTAAATTTATATTATAATCAAATGGATAATGTTCCGATAAATAAAGGGTTCAACAAGTAAAAAGGCCATAGTTCAGCACGAATATGGGTAGGGAATATCAACAATTTTCCAATGAAAGATACCTTAGTCATTTATAGTAAATTTTAAAATGATCTCAGATGACTAATGTTAACTACATCCAATACATCAGCACTGAAGAGAGATAGCATCTTCAGATGTAGGGTACTTAAGAGTCAGCATGGAGTTTGTTGTTTAAAAGAATTGCATAAACCTCATATCAGGAGAAAATAAAGACATGAAAAAAGTATTATCTGTGACTTTCCAAAAAGAACATTAGAGCAAATCAGTGCTTCTTGAGAAATAATTTAAAAGGATAAAAATGACCTGAGTTGTTTGATATACTGTTGATGAATTTAAATTTTCAAAACAATACTAAACAAATCAACAGTGTTCAGAATGCAAAATATTATTATGCCAAAAGCACTCACAGTTTCCACTCAAGCACAAACACTGTTTTCTTTATTTTTCCATTAGCAAGAAATCACTCATTTTTGGTCTCTCAAGGATAAGATCTTTCATATTCCAGTAGACATAAAATCACTATGTCTAGCAGATATAAAATAGCACTTTCCTTTTATTCATACTTTGTTGCACTGTACTGTCACCACATTGCATAACCCACCCAGTAAAATGTTTCTTGTAAGAAATATCAAATTAATGGTTTCTGTGTATGAAGTTTTACTTAACATGAATTTATTAAATTCATTACAATTTAATTACACAACCGTAAGATGTTCAAAACCCAAGTTGTGTATGGGAAATTCCTTTTGTGTGGGTTGATTAAATTATGCTTGAAAGCCAAAGAAGTAGCAAGAAAAGCAGGACTCCACATAACAAACCATGTGTTATATTGTATCTGGACAGATTCTCCTGTTTTTTTCTTAAATTTTCTAAAAAAATACTAATTTAATCTATCTATCTATCTATCTATCTATCTATCTATCTATCTATCTATCTATCTATCTATCGTTAGTTATCCACTTAACACACAGCACTCTTCCAATGTCAAGGTCATTGCACAAAAGCCCAAAACAGCCGAGATCAAACCAACATCAAACAAGGGACCAAAAACTCCAGATCTCCCATGGGGCTGGTAAAGTTTTAATTATCAGGTTTCCCTAGGTCTTTATTGGCAGCAAGCTGGAACTAGCAGCTGAAACTGAGAATCAAATCGAGGCACACTGATGTGGGAAGGAACATTTCAGCCTGTTTTATAACTATTTGACTAAATGCCTGCTTCTCTTAATTTTTATTCATGAAAATTCACAACATAGAGTAATTATATAATGACATACAGAAATATTTAATGGGTTGATAATCTCAATTTATGAATAAAACAGTGCACTAGTACATATATCATTGAGATTATAATATCATACTAATTCCTAAAATCATAGATTGCTAATATCATACTGATTTCTAAAATCAAATAATGCTTATATATTTATATATTAAGGTGGTTTAAATACCTTATAGAAACACCATAGCCTAAATAAAAATTATTTTAGTCCTATGGCATTTCATCTCAGAATAATTACAGTCTCCTTTTAATTAAATTATTTTAATAATCATTACCTGACACCGGGATCTTTTTTTTTTTTTTTGCCAATAATAAAGTGAGAAATCTTCCTCAGTGTGGGGTAGAAAGGAAAACAAGAAAGAAAAAGATTACTTAACTGAAAGTTCTGTAAGAGTTGACTCAAAAGTCAACCTAAATTAACAGTTGCAAATGTATTATGGTTCTGCAACTTGTAAAATGTCAAACTCGCACTTCACTGTGAGAACAGTAAAGCATTAACATTTTCCTAGAACACTGAAAATATCATGAATTATTGACAAAAATTTTACAATTGAGCAAACCTTTTAAGTTTTTTTCTTTTTCCCTTTTTCAATGAACCAAGTTACAGGCTTTCTTGAAAGATATTCTTACACAATTGACTTATCTGAGCCTTTTAAATTTTGGATATTAGTCCCTTCTCATATAATTGGTAAATATTTTGTACTGCTCTTAGGGTGTTTTTTTTACCCTGCTGATTGTTTCCTTTGTTGTGACAATTTTTAGTTCTATGTACACTGTGAAACACTATTCAAACATGAAAAAGAAATAAGCCATCAGTCACTGTCACATGAATAAAGCTGGAGAGCATGAAGTGAGATGATAGGCACAGGAAGATCAATACCATATGACCTCACTCTTACATAGCATCCTAAAGACACTGCTCTCATAGAAGCTGAAGCTCTAATGATGGCTGCCAGAGAATGCTGTAGTGAGAAAGCTGGGGAATTACAGTGTATCGTAAGAATATTGAACATGTGTTATAATAGGCAAATGCATGGATGCACAAAGTGAGTAACTGCTTGGTGAGGACCAGGAGGTGAGGTGACAAGGACAGCCAGGTGATGCTGGTTGGGGGGAGCAGGAGGAAATGAGGACTGATTAATAATAACTATAGAACTTCTTCAGGCAATGTTATATGTTCAAAACTTGTGGTAACAGCTGCATGATTTTGTGATCAACTAAGAAGGATCAAATTGGAGACCTTAACTCGATGAATTCTGTAATACCAAGTTACGACTCAGTAACACAATTTTTTCTAAGATGAATATACAAATGCATAAAGAATGGGTGCAATTAGGGGCCAGTGACACAGCCTAGCAGGTAAACGCACTACCTGTAACACTACCAGCCCATATAGATGCTGGTTATCATCCTAACGGATCTGATTCTAAACCAGATCCCTGCTAAGAGCCTGGGAAAAGCGTGTACAAAATGGCCCAACTTTGAGAAAGAGCAAAGTCACAAATGAAACTGTGGCATAGCTCTTCCAAATAATAAGTAAACATTTTTAATCACAGGGACATGCTTAGATGCTAGCTGTCTGCTAGTAAAAGGGAAGTTGACAAATCAGAGACCTGGAAGAATCACTGAAAAAAAATCATCATTTAAGCTTTATAAATGAAATTACAACAGTGACTGTATTATTAAAACAAATGTCATGGATCTCTCCTTGTCTTGAAAAACATGTATAAACACCAGTACAAAGATCGACACAACAAAATAATCAAATTAAATTTGTTTTAACTTAAACTATTTTTCAACAAAATATTAAAAAATGCACAGATAAACCCATAATCAAAATTTTGCAACAGTGTCCCAAATGATTTGCATTTTCATGTTTTACAATCACAAATCTAAATAATACATATATTATAAAAAATATATTTCCACCTCTTACAGATCCTGGCTTTTGACATCTCCACAAATATTTAATATACCATGCTGATTCCATTACATTTAAGAATTCTTTATTTTACTGGAAAGAAAGAGTTGGAAAGAGAGGGATCTTTCATCCTTTGGTTCATTCCCTAAAAGTTCACAATGGATAGAACTGTGCAGATCCTAAATTAGGAGCCAGAAGCATCTTTCCCTTTCTCAGACCATTAGCAGGAAACCCACTCACAGTGCCCATTTGGGATGCCAGCGAAGCAGGCTGGTAAACCACTGTGCCAGTCCAGATGCCTTTCCATTTTATTTTTGGCTCCAGAAACTTGCAATTGGAAGACTATTCTTTTTTTTTTTTTTTCAATTTGTAAGGTGAGCAAAATGTAAAAAAGTTGATAGTCTTGCTTTATTAAAACTTCAAATTTTGAATGACTCTAGAAATAATCTAATAATTTCAAAGAAGGAAGATCATGGGAAATGAGACATCCATTGAGAATGTTATCACATGGACGTTTCTAGTTGTATCAAAATTATTTATTCTACAGACAATTGTTGTAGAAATCATTAAAAGATTCAAATCATTCCTGTGTCTTTTGGGTTTTATGTACTTTATAAAAGCTGAACAATAAACTGTAACAGGTGGTCATGTTGATACAAAGAAAAAAGGAAAGGTTGATAAAATGATTGTCTTTCTATATTGAAAAAATATGGTCTGAGTAAAACATATCTTTTACTACCTAGTTACATTTCCTAATTTAGCATTAATGTGTATGGGTTTTTAACTTAAATACTATTCTCTTCTAATTCCTCTAATAACTTAGAAGCCCAACGTAATTTCATAAATAGAAACAATGAATAATATAAAAATATGTTTTCCAGTAAGATTCTGAGGCTTCTGTGTGATTTGTTCATTGTGTTAATAGTATGTCTAGGTAGATCTCTTAAACAATGTATGCTGCTAATTAAAAGCCAATATGTCCTGTGGTGTGAACTGTGTGGTGTAATTAAATTCTAACTGCCTTCCATTATGGAAAAGGAAAGTATGCGATGTATGAAAATGTGCAAATTAAACTGGATGACTAAGTCCTTGAACCAATATGGTGGGCTAAGACAACATGTCTTTGAAGATCTGGGATAGACAAAATAAAGAACAAAGTTATATAGCTCTACAGATTATAGATATTCATCCTATGCCCAGTAATTTAAGATAATAGAACATAGATGAGTATAGCTATGTAATAAAGATTAGCCAAAGTGTCCTTATAGGGAAAATACTATAGAAAATGCCTCATATTTCTATTCAAAAACTGTTAAACCAGTTGAAACTTTCTCTTCTTTAAATGTCAATGCAATATTAAATAATGGATTATTTTATAGGTATTTTATATTTGAATAGTTCTATTTCATGATCCAGTATTAAATTCCCTAGCCAATAAAGAGGCAAAAATCTCATATTTTTACACATAGACCCAATTTAGAATTTTTCCATGTAAATTAAAATTCTAAGACAACATATATTTTATTATTTTGCTTAAACACGTATTTTAATTTTTTAAAGTAATTATTTTTATTGGAAAGGCAGATTTACAGAGAAAAGGAGAGAAGAGAAAGATATTCACCTGCTGGTTCACTCCCCAAGTAGCTAAAACAGCCAGAGCTAAGGCAATCTGAAATCAGGAATCAGAAAATTTCTTCCGGGTCTCCCATGCAGGTGCAGGGTCCAAAGACTTTGGGCATCCTCTACTGCTTTCCCAGCAGAGAGTTGGATAGGAAATGGGGCATTCAGGACAGGAACTGGTGCCCATATGAAATCCTGGTAGATACAAGCCAAGGACTTAAACCATCAGGCTTACCACATCTGGCCCAAACATTTATTTAAATTCTCTGTTATATTTTCTTCATTGATATACTGAACTAATGTTGGAAAAAAAGAACACTTAGGGTACAATTTTTACAATATACAATAGTCATGACTTGGTTTGGACTAAAATAAATTCTTGTTCATTAGCTTTGCTATAAGAATGTAGTTTTCAATGACATTTATTTAATTTCATTAGCCATTGCCAGAAATACACTGTTAGTAAAACAGTTTGTTCCTTAGAATATTAAGCAGTCTGAAACATATGATTTAATTGAAAAATTATTTAGAACACTTCTAGTTCCATTAATGGAAAAGATGGCTTCAAAGAGAATGGATTTGACTAAGGAATGGTACATCGCATTATTTACATAAGAGTTTTCTTTTTCTTTCTTTTAAGGAAGTTTAGATGCAATGGATTTTGTTTTCTGACGGAAACATGCAGATCCTAGTGAGAGTTCTCCTATACCTTGATACACATGGTCTCCATTGTTATGAATGCCTTATATTACTTCATATAGATACTGCATGAATATTAATGAGTTATTATTACCTAATATCCAGACCTCATTTAAAATTCTCTGCTTTTACCTGTATTGCAGTGTCATAAGATACTTTACTTTTCATTGTCAGGTCTCTATACACAATGTTTTCACAATACTCTTTTGAAAATAAATTGCTTATTCATTCATTCGTTTATTTTTTTATTGCAAAATCTTATCTACAGAGAGAAGGAGAGACAGAAAAATGTTCCGTCTGTTAGTGCACCCGCTAAGTGGCCTCAACGGTTGATCTTAGCCATTCCGAAGCCAGGAGCTAGCAGCCTTCTCAGGGTCTCCTCACAACAGTGCAGGGTCTCAAGATTTTGGGCCACTCTCGAATGTTCTCCCAGGGAATTGGACTAGAATGTTTTCCCATCATGTGCTTCTTCTGGAGCTGCATGGGAATATTTTCCATTCAATCAGGGAGCTGGATAGGAAGTATACAGGCAGGACACAAACCAGTGCTCATACTGGATCCTGAGCCACTGAGCCATCCCACTGGGTCCTACAGTACTCTTAGATATGCATATATAGCTGACCTAACATCTACCATCATGTAACAATCACTAAACCTGCCTGATTAAATTCATAGAGCTACTTTCAGCTATGAATTTTAAAATTGTTAATGCATGACTTGTAAATTGTATCTTGCATTCAGGTGACAAGCGTATTCCTTAACATAACTTGGCTAACTGCGATCACCTGTCATAATGTCCCATGTGATTGTCTTTTCCGTGAAGTTTTTGCATTGGTAAATCATGAGATCAGTACAGAATTTATATGGATTTACTCAAATGACAAGTATTGAAGGATTACTGTCAACAAACATTCTTGTAAGATTCTTGTGATGAAATAATCAGAAACAAATCCTTGCTCACATTTTCTTATCCTCGCCTGGTTAGGACAATAAATAGGTATTAAATAATTAAATAAGATAATTTAGACATTGAGAAAATTCTTAGAGCAAACAGATAATGTAAAATTTATTAATACTCAGATGGCAAAAAATATTTGTGAGAAAAACATCAGAAGCAGAGAGAATAGTAAATACGAAGTTTTGGGCCCGGCATGAGGGTGTAGTGGTTAAGGTCCCATGTGGTCAGCGGTTATAATCCCGGCAGCCCTGCTTCCCATCCAGCTCCCTACTTGGGGCCTGGGAGGGCAGTTGAGGATGGCCTAAAGCCTTGGAATCCTGCACCTGAGTGGGAGACCCACAGGAGCTCCTGGCTCCTGGCTTCGGATTGGCTCAGCTCCAGCCGTTGGGGTCACCTGGGGAGTGAATCAATTAATGGAAGATCTTCCTCTGTGTCTTTCCTCCTCTCTGTATATCTGGTTAGAGTCATAACCCACTGCCTTCTTTAGAGCCCATATTTAGATGAAAATCAATAGAAACCAAAAGCTTGGTCAAAAAATCGTTGTAATGATAAGTATCTTAGTGGACCCAACGCAATAGCATAGCTCTAGCCCTTGCATTGCTCATGCTTGGATACCATATTGGCGGCAGTCTAATCCTGACTGCTCCACTTCCTATTCAGCTCCCTGCTTGTGACCTGGGAAAGTAGTGAAGGACAGCCGAAACCCTTGGGACCCTGCACCCCTGTGGGAGACCCAGAGAGTCTCCAGGTTCCTGGCTTCAGATCAGCTCAGCTCTGGTTGCTGCGGACACTTGGGGAATGAATCACAGAATGGAAACGAAAGATCTTCCTCTCTGTCTCTCCTCTTCTCTGTATATATCTGACTTTCCAATAAAAATAAATAAATGCTTTAAAAAAGAAATGTTGCATGTATCCACAATTGTGGTTATTGTAGAAATACGCATCTGTAGAAGGACTTAGAATGTCTTTTGAATTTAAAGTCCAGAGTTTGGTGCTTAAATAATGCTGGGGTGAAGGAAAAAGCAGCAAAAGAGTTCTCTGGTGTTTGCCTTGAAAACTTAACCCATTTACTGAGGTAAAACATGCAGACAAATGCATTCAAACGTTAATTTTGAATGTTTAGCTTTAACCTCTAACATTTGGAATATTTGGTTCACTAAGCAAATGAAAACATCAGTGTGCAGGTTAAATATGCCCAAAGTTTGGGAAGAAATTTAGACTGATGATTCTGTTTTGGGTGTCACATGGATATTGATGTCTTTGCAAGAAATGTGTTATTAAGAAGTAGATTCCGCAAGACCATGTGAGAAAGAGCAAAGTGGAAACAGAAGGAAGGGAAGATGAAAAACAGTATTGTGGAATAACCAGTAATTGGATCCACTTCTAAGAAACAAGTAAAAGAGAAAAATCAATGGAAAGAAAAGGATCCATTTTTTCCCTCATTGATTTTCACCATTCATAGAGCCCTGCTTGCCTTGGTTTTGGTTGATTCTTCTATTTCCTATTCCTTTTATTAGTCTTGAGTGTGCTACTGTCCAAGCAATGGTGCTTTGTTTTGAACTGATTCTTGCCTAACAGGGAATATAGCTCTTTCTATATAAAGCCCCAACGTGTAAGTGATGAAAGTTACTGATAAAGGGGATTGATCTAAACAAGAAGAAAGGGTAAGGGGTGGAGAAAAGCATCATTACATTCTTAGAATTGTCTATGAAATCTGTTTTCTTTACATTATTAAATAAAATAGTTGTCAAAGGAGAGCTAGAATTACTTTATATATCTTTTTTAACTCATGAGTACAGGTGGTAATTCCACTTAGATTCACCTATTTTATAAAGGGAAATCAAAATTTTTTTTATTTACTTGATACTCGTTAGACAAAGACATTTAAATTTAGCTAGCATGCATAACTGTCATATTGTGGTAAATACTTTGCATAGTAATTTACCTTTTAATATTAATTATAAATTAGAAACTATCATCAGTATAAACTGCAAGCAAAAGGCAAGTTTTCTATTTTACCAATAAGCAACATAGTATTTCAAATGCCTATATAGTCAAATTACAGAGAAGTATCAGGACAGCCATCCCAAACTGGAGTCCCTGGGTTCATTTCCTCTTCCCAGTTTCTGACTACAGTCACCCACAAGCACAGAACTGGGAGGCAACAATAACAGATCCAGTGGTTGCACTTGGGACTCCTGGCCCACTGTAAGCCCTTTTGGGGAGTGAAAGGTGGACATGCTCTCATTCTCTCTCTTTCTCTTTCTCTCTCTCTTTCAGTCCCCCCATGTTTCTCTCTTTTACCCTTATCCTCAAATAACAAATAATGAATTATCTATAAGAACACATGCAACTGATAGAAATCAGATAGCTATAGCATTTTTAATATTCCACTATACATATTAATTCTTACCAAATATAGACATAAATATTGAATTTCATTTGTAAGTGGTTTTTAATATGTAAAACATATATATGTATAACATATATCATGCATATGTTTACACACATATATAATGCAAAACCATCTTACCCAAGTATATTTGACTATCTTATGAAAATATTTGCTCACAGCTAATCTACATTTTCTACCACGGTGAAGAGTATCAACCTTATACTTCCCCTGTACATTTTTAAAATACTCAAATCAGCTTAAAAACAAAGAGAAAATCCATATTTTGTAATTTTACATCCTTAACATTGGCTACACTATAACTTAAAAGTGTTTGCTAAGATAGTTACCAAATATTTTATATACGTTAGAACACTTAAGTCTGAAGCCTCTCATTTCAGATAAAACTTTCTTCATTTGATCAACTTTATATGTAAACACCACTTTTAACTATTGTGCTTTTTCAGTTGTCAGTACTATTGAGTTAAATTCTTTCTGAAATACCTAGAAATATCACCATTCTCCATGATATATGAAAGCAACACTTTAAATATTTTAAGTAATATTTCTCTAAATGTGGGCTATAGAAAAACCTCACTATAATAATAGAGACATTTTTGAATATTTGAATCATTAACTCTATTTTAAGAAATCCTATTAATTTGTATCTACCTCAGACACAGATGTCTCAGGCTCTGAAAGCAATTAACTCTTACATATTATTTCCCAAACAGAACTGATGCTGGCTTCATTTTCACTGCCAGGAACATACATTACCTTATTTCCTAGGCATTAAAAAATGGGGCCTTCAAGTCTCATTCAGTACTGTAATTTATCCAATATAACAAGTAGATATTGAAACTAGACACTGCAATAAACCATAAAATCCTTATTATCAGAAAGCTGTTCACACAGCAGACAGAAAAATGAAATCACAAATAGTTATAATTTGGATATGTAATCATCTAATTATTGCTTGTAATCACCTTACCATAAGCCACACTGATATCATTAAACTTGTTCACAGTGAAAGAATTATTCATTCTCTTTTTAAAAAAGATACTGACTTCCTCAGTCTTGAAACTTTATTCCAAAGTCAAGGCAACTAACTAACTAACATGAAAGCTAGTCCAAAGAAAGACATTGGTTTACAATGAGCTCCTAATTTGGTAATGATATATTTTGTTTTCTTTGTGTTTCTGTTACCTCCATCCTAGTATTCAACTGGACATTAAACATCATAGTATCAAATTTAATTAAAGCAGGTACCCTTTAATGCACTATGAGTTTTAAAACCAATTTTAACTCTTCAGCACTATCCAGCAGCACAAGTCATCTCTTTCTACTGTCTTGGGTGCGTGTGTAAAAGAGATTTTATGTAGATTTCGCCTACTGTCTCTCAGCCTTCAAAAATCAATAAAATGAGCTTAAAATTTTCTAATATATTCTCTAATTCACTGTGACATTATCAAATTCAGCACATTTCTTATTCTCAAGGTCATTAAAGAACTTAAATATTTCAATGCAATCCTACAACTCTTTGTCTAAAACACTTGTTAAATCCTAGCAAGTATCAGTAAGGAGGGCTCATTAAAACACAGAATGTCAAGTTTGATATGAGAAATTTTCATTTTGTAGGTCTGGTTCTGCTCATCACCAACTGACTTTCCAATCAGTTCTTAGTTGCCTTTACTGGCAACATGGGTAGTAGATTTGGAGAACTGCTACCAAAACACGTGGAAGATTTCCACAGTCTGCATTTCAGGAGATGTAGAAATGGCCCTTTGAACACTGCACAAAATTTGCACCCAGAACTTTCCATGGGTCTGGCGGAGGCAAATGACAAGTGAAAGCACTGACTGTCAGGGATGTGGACTTCAGAAGTCATAAATGCTGGGGGGTTCCCAAGTGGGACCTTAATCATTACACAAATGCCTGCTTGTTCCATTTTTTTTTAACCTCTTACTTTCATAATTGTTTTACGTTTGTAAGTCTTCATTTTAACTATTCATAGATTCTTAACTATTTGTAAGAGCTTGAATCCTGCAAATTTCCCCCTACTATCTGGACGCCAGATAGTAGAAATTTTAGTCAAATTTGCAAACAAAATATGTAAATAAAAAGGTTGGAAGGAAAAGAAAGGAGGGCAAGGCACCCTTTCTCTAGCAGGAATCGTGGCTGGCAGGTTGGCTCCAAAATACATTCCAATTTTGTGCTGTTGGTCATTTGGGTTTTGGAAAGCTGCATCTTGTTTGTGGTAGCATGTATGGATGCCAACAATGACTCCTAACTCATGTGCAACAGCCCTTCTGAGAACTTTACAGCTTCTAACTTGGGATAATTTCTGCGTCATCACTGAAGCTCTAACACATATCTCTACTTCCTCTCTCTCCCACTCTCTAATAACCACAGTTATGGCAGAATTCATTTTTTGGCATTCATTCCATTTTCATTCAGAGAGAAGCTAAGTTTCTCTATATAGATTTTCTCATCTCTAATTGCTGCCCATCATTCCTTCTGCAGCCTTAGTATTTCCTAAATGTCTACTGATTCTTACCCGCTTTGCTGAAATCTATGTAACTCCTAAACCTATTTCTTAGGGGCAGGTTCTAGATTAAATACAATGTGGTTAAAAATTAAGTATTCCAAAACATTGTTTTTATATTACCTCAAATGACTCATTTTCTAAAATCCTCTAAATAATTTTTTCCTTCATTTTTTCTGCTCTGCCTTCTGCTGACATGTTTGTTTCTGCATAGAACTTTAACGCATGACCAAATGTTATCCATCCTCTGGCAATTGCTGATGTTATTATGACTTTTATCTTTAAATTTTTCATTCGGGCTTTGAACTATTCCCTTCAATGCCTTTTGACAGCATTTCAGTTAGTCTCCTAGGTGCATGGGTACAATCCCAACTTGATCATTGTCTGCAATTGTTTATTCTACAAAACTTTTAACATCATAGATCCAAATATCTTAAATCATATACATTGGCTTGCTTTCACAATAAAACAAGAAGATTTAATCTTCATCTTAATTCACTTTTCTCCCTTCCTTACCCTCCTTTTCTTCCTCTATATTCGCTTCCCAGTCCCACGACACAACAAGAGCAGAGATATTTGGCTTTTTTAAAAAACTATTTTCTTTGAAAAATAAATAAGCTATCCTGTGCTCAAGCTCTCCTTAAGTCCTTAGTTGTTAAAATATGCTCATTCATTACTGCATAACACAAGCTTATTGAAAGAGAAGAAAAAAAAGTAAAATGAAAAGTTAAGAAATATCTCAGAGGGTAAATACATATGCTCCAGCCAAGATTTTTCACAGTCCAATCCAGCCTTTTTTCCGAACCTCATTTTACCTTTCAAACTCATCTGTGCCCTTTGCTGATTTCATGTGCATCTTGTGCTGTCCTCATCTCTGTAGCAACCATATGTTTTCTTTCTTTAAATGTTTTTTAAAGTTTTTAACTTTTATTATCATTATTATCATTTCCTTAGGTCCTAGGATTTTTGTTACCCGCTCCCCAAGTTTCTTCTTCCACCACTGAGTTTCCCTATATTATTATAATAATTCTTTATAAACAGTCATATGTCTATCATTGCGGACATGGACAATGGCAAAATGTCCAGATCCTATTGTGAAGATATATTTAACAGTTTCATTGGGAGTCCATCTTTGTCTAGAAGTAAAGATGCATGCTGCATTGTATCCTCACATCTGGATATGATAGTCTCCATTGCACAGTTACTGTACAGCCGCTTAAATGAAAAGCCACAACACAAAATCAAGAATATTAAGAAAAATTGAATTTTACAAGAAGTTTCTTGATTTTCTTTTTCATTTTTTTCACTGACACATTAGTCATTCAGTAGCATGTTATTTAACTTCATGACATTTTTAGTTTCTTTTTTTCTTCCTGTTGTTCTGTCTTGTGGCTTTTCATGTAAGGTGATGTACAGTAATTGTGTGATAGAGTATCATATTCAATTGCATGTTATTTAACTTCATGGCATTGTAAAATTCCACATATCCTCTTTAAAGCACATCAGTAATATTTTGTCGAGCAGTATTTTCTCAACAATGGTTTGATATACTTTCTAAGACGTAGATTTAATACTTACTATTTTTAATAAAAAATCCACTTTAAAACTATGCTAATACATATATGGATTGGAGTAGAAGGGCTTGAATATTATGATGGCATTTATGTGATTTTTGTAAATTTTTAGCAATCTCTGGCTGGGTAACAAAAATGTTGTAACCCAGTGTGTGATTTCCACAAAATATTCCACAGAATTCTGACTTTATTGGTGAGTAGCGGAGATTCAAGTACTAGCCTTTGGTCTCATGATTAAGACATCTACCTCCCACATTGGGGTACCAATTTAATACCTGAACCCATATTTCATTACAGTTTCCTGCTGATGCAGAATCTTAGAGGCAGTCATTTTGATTCTCTTGGGTCCCTGTCACCCATATGTGTTCCCAGCTCTAGTGCATCTGAATTGAGTTTTTGACTCAACACTTTGCCAAGCCTGCTCTAGCTGTTGGAGTAATTCAGAATTGGATTCCCCCGCTCTTTGTTTCCACCCCCACAAACCTCAATTTACCTTCCAAATAAATACTTTAAAAAATCTTTGTACTTTTTGGTTCAAAATTATACCTGTAAATAGTAAATAAAGGGTGATATACTGCACACATAAACTATACACAAATGTATACACACACAAATGACTATTTACCATAGACACATTAACTAGATACATTTCTATAATCACATATAATTAACTGTATATTTAATAAATAGATAAGTATGTTGAACATTAGAAAATTTTTAAGACTTTACCATGTTCATATACATTGTATAACTGTAGCTGGGAAAACTAGAGTATGCTCAATTTTCTGAAGTGATTTCATCACATGTACTGCCCCTTTTAACAAATTTCTTTAAAATAAATCACTTCTATGGAAAAGCTTGCAGAAAAAAGATGTTTTCAGACAAAATGAATTCTCTCTTTCATCTCTAAGAAAACTTAAATCACACTCAAGTTTAATCTCAGGTGTATGAAATAATCTATTTCTTAACTTTGAAAAAGATGAACTTACTCATTTTGAGTTATAGAGAAAGAAAGACACAAAACACAAGGAGAAAGAGGAAGGGAGAGATGAAGGAAGAAGGAGGCAGAGGAGGAGTGAGGTGGCGGGGAAGAGAGAGAGAGAGAGATTTCCATTCATGAGTTCATGCCCAGCATTAGTTAAACAAAAATAAGAAGCTTCATTTGGGTATCCCATGTGGGTAGCCAAAGCCCAAACATTTAGGCCATCCTCTGCTGCTTTTCCCAAGCCATTTACAACATGCTTAATCCGAAGTGGAGCAGCCAGGACATGAACTGGCACCTATATAACAGGCTGTTATTGTAGGCACTTGTTATGCCAAAATATCAGTTCCTTAAATTTTATGCTTTTAATTTAGCATTGTGCCATATTGGAAAGGGAGTATACCTTCAAATTGGAGATAGTTCACAAGGGACAAATACCACTTCTTAAAAACTTGTCTATGTTACCTTGTGTAACTTATTTGATTTCTGTGTTTCTTCAGTTTCTTCATATATAATAACTGGGGTAGCATTATTGAGGATTACAAAAGAATAACATTAATACTTTTAGAAGGGGCCATCACTGTATATCCTTAATAAAAAATTGGTAGTGAATGTATTTGAAAAAGGATTTCATTTTTATATATTATTTTTTTTTGTAAAATCAATCAAAAGTACAATTGAATTGTTTCACAAATATTTCAATGGTGATGTATGGCAAAATTCATTTTTAAAAAATCTATCATCTGTGTATCATCTATCCATCCATTTGTTTTTATTTACTGAAAAAGCTGAGTACCCCAAGGGAGGGAGTAACTGGGAGAGAGAAAGATGTTCCATTTGCTAGTTTACATTTCCAGTCTCTTCAACAGCAAAGTCTGGGCAAGGTTGAAGCCAAGAGCCAGAAACTCCATCCTGGCTTCCCACATGGATGTCAAGGACACAAGTACGAGGGCCATTTCCTGTTGCCTGTCCAGCTGCATTAACAAAAAGGTGGATCAGACACTTCAGTATTAGATGGCAGTGTGGTTAAGTGATGGTTTTATTCAATGTTGGCCCTTGAAAAATAATCCTCAATTTTGTTTTAAACTATTCAATGATAACTTAATGGTCAAAGTAACATCCCTTAACTTCTATTTGGGATTTCTTTAGTTTCTTTCCTTGTCTAAGAATGTGAATACTTACAAGAAATACATTCATGCAACTCTATCTATACGGGCTGCAATTACACTGTTGACAAAATGTTAAAAATTGTTATGTCTTAAAAGCAAAAAAAAAGTTTGTAAAAAAGTAAAATTTTGACATGTGAAACTACCTACAGCAGTAGAAGGAAGATAAGCAATTGCTGGATAGTGCAAGTAATGGGCAGGAAGAATGAGGAAAGTGCATGAACAGACGTGAAAATGATTTTGGGTAAGTGTATTGGATTTATTGTGCTAATACTTTCAAGATTTGTATACACATTTTAAGACTAATGAATTGTACCTTTAAATAGGCACTGTTTGTCGTGTATTAACTCTGTCTAGCAAACTTATTTAAATTTCTTTAATAGAATAAAGTAGATGTAATGCACTGATGGCCTATTTGTACCATTACGTGAAAATTGAGATGCTGTATTTAGTAGCAGTATAAATTTATATGGCAGCTATAGGAAACGATGAATTTTGCCTGTTAGAATCTTTAAAGCAAAAGCAACATGTAAACCCAATATTTACTAATTTCTGTCGCTTTCACATGTTTTATTCAAAATTGCTCTGTTAAAGTATCCAGGTTATCATGTGAAAAAAACAAAAATTATAGTGGCATATATTAATATACCAATTACATCCTGTGTTGTTTGAAAAGCCTGGGGAATACATGGGTCATAGATATAAATGTGGACAATCAGTCTTTATAAAAAATAACAGTTTTTTTTAAAAGAGTCATTTCTGCTGTCCTTTAAACACCTGAGTTAGCAGTTCCATTTAAAATCTAGTCAGGTGCCCCAAACACAGAAGCTGACTCCCATTTGGCTGCAATGTCAGTTCACTCATTCTCATTTGGTAGTGTCATATGCAGAACAATAATTGCTCATCTCCTTATCTCCCTCCTGTTCCACGCTCAGTGGGCCAGGTGATTTTCCAGGTGTGTAACAAATAGCTCATAGCTGAACAAATGCGATAATGACAAATTTTGATTACTAGATTTTAAGAGCTAAAAGAAACAAATCAGCAACATAACAGGAAGCACACAGCTGTTTTTGTATCCTAATGAGAAAAGATGTTCAAAAAATTTTATTAATTTTCAATTTTGTCTATTCTTTCTGCACAGAATACTTTCGCCAACTGTTTAGAATAATTTGCTTTCAATCAGTTAAAAAGAGAAAGCATAGAAAAAATGAAAGATTTATAAAAAAATACTCTGACTTAGTGCATATTGGACTCTAAATCTAAACCAAATTATCATTGTTCCACATGATGAAAGGTATGGCAGGATAGGAAAAAAGGAAGTAAATGAGGGGGGGGCAACATGAAAGGAAGAAGATGTATAAAAGGAGAAGAAAACAAGAAGTGAAGCCACTTATGTTTAATGTGGGATATGTTTGAAGTGTTCATAAAATATATGTAATGTCAAGTATGACTTCAGATGAAGATTGTGATGAATTGCTTCAATATTGCATTTAAAAGCCCACATTGTTAAGCAAACAGAGTTTCCCTTGCTGTCATAAATCTTTCACGTATTAAAAACTCACAAGGAATATAGTTTTATTTTCCTTTGGATTATTTTCTAAAAATATTGTAATATTAAGTATCCTCAAATTGATTTGTTTATCACATTTTATTTGTTAATATGTAGAGAACAGATAGTATTAATTTCATGCACATGATTCTAAGAATTCACTGAGACTTTCCTCCATCTGTCCTTCATTTTTTAAAATATTTGCAATAACGAATTCTCAATTTGCTTTGTAAGCACAAGCTCAATGCTCATTTAAACAAGGAGCTCTATAAGTAAATGGTAGAGCAAGCTATTTGTGCCCAGTTACCAATACGGATATGAAATGACAGGCTGGTGAATTCAATACTGACACCACAGAACAGTAAGAATCACTGTGCTGCACTTTTCTTTCTGGCCATTAATTTCTTCTGAATATTGAACTGGAGCGTTATGACAGAAACCAACCCACCAACCTAGAGATTTCTCTTTGAATGGTATCACTTAGTATTTACATATGCATGAAGATAAATGTATCTTTATAACTTTTGGCTTCTATATTTAAAAAATAATGATTCATAAAATAATTGGCATTTTAATATTTGGCATTTTAACTTTCCAAATTCCAAATATTAAACTTCATTATATAGTCTTTTAGATCATTGGAAAACTTTCTTTAATACATTTACACTCAAAATGCTACATTTTTATAAATAATATTTTCCTATAGATAGTAACTATTTTAAACTAATTTTCTTTATTTTTTGTCTACCAAGTTTTCTCATACAGCAAGAAATTTAGAAATCTATTTCAATTCCTGGAAAAAGCTAACACACAGAGTATCTAATTAAATTTTTGTTTTTTCTTTGCTTTTAAATGATAATGCAGAAAATACAGATAACCAAAGAGTAGTGTATGTGAGTACATTTTATAATATACTTTATTTTTAAAATTTTATGTTATTCGGGATTTCTCCCTGAAATTCCTACCCCCAACAGGTTTTCCTCATATTGTTGCAATTGTATAGTCCTTCATAAGGAGTCATAATTCTACCAGTCTTATTTAAGTGTACCCCGACATTGATGATACAGACAGTCTGGCATCTCATTGTCTACACATTTCCAAGAGTTTCGTTGGGAGTCCATCTTGTGTTTGAAAGTAGGACTGCATGTTGTATTGTACACACATCTGGACAAGGGAGTTCATCATTATACATTTCTATAAATGAGAAGCCATGAAACAAGGTCAACAACAAGTATGAATCAGAACAATAGCTGCAACAACAATAAATTACAGCACTATGAAAAAAAAAAAAAACACGCCACTGAGTAGCCAACACATGGGTGACACAAAGGAAACACAAAAGTCTCTTGGGAAAAATGATGCCACCATGTAATCCATGAGCTGGTGATGAATTCAACAAGAGAAAAGAAAGTATTTGGAATAAATGAAACTGAAATAAAAAATTATTATAAACTTTAAATTAAATTTCCTTTCAATAACTTTATGCAGATGATCTTAGTTTTTCTATAGAGTTAAAAAGGCAGCTAGCTTTTACCAGTGTATTAGAACACCAGTATGATTTTACGCAAAACAAAGCATCCTGGGCAATACTTGTTACTGAATGGGAATAGCAGAAGAATAAGCATTTATCTTATAGGGTCAGAATAAACAGAATTTGAATTCTGGCACAGTGTAGTAAGCTGCAGGTAATGTAGATTCTTAGATGTCTTTATTTAGAAAAGGGATCAATATCATGTAATTAATTAAAACAGCCTCTAACTTCAATGTCCATACTACAAGGTGGTAGTAATAAAAAAAATCTGGTTCTGATAAAAAAAAAAAAAAGAGATCTATGGAACAGAACAGAAACACCAGAAAAGAGCTTGCACATGTCCAACCAACTCATGTTTGACAAGATAAATAAAAATAATCCAGGAAAAAGGTTTGATCTCTTCACAAATTCTGTTAAGATAATAGGATCGTAACCTGCAGAGGTGACAAGCAAGACCCGCACCTGTCACTTTATACAAAAATCAGTTCTAAATGGATCAAGGACCCAAATCTGCACTCAGTAACCATCAGCTGTTAGAGGAAAACATTCAAAACACTCTCCAAAATATCGGAATTGGGAAAAACTTCCTAGAAAAGTCATCCAAAGCATGGGCAATCAAAGCCAAAATAACCAAATAGGATTATGTCAAACTAAAAAACTTCTGTATGGCAAAGAAGACTACAAACAAAGTGAAGAAGCAACCAATGGAATGGGACGAAATTTCTGCACACTACTCAACAGATAGTGGACTAATAACCAGGATTTACAAAGAGCCTCAGAAACTCTAGGACAGTAAAACCAGCAAAAGTCAAATGTCTAATGAACATATAAAAAAAAATGCTTAGGCTCCCTGGCTATCAGGAATATAAAAATTAAAAGTACACTGAGAATCGACCTAACTGCAGTGAGACTTGCCTGTAATCAGAACTCTACTGATAAACATCTAAACACCTGCTGGGATGCATGTGAGGAGAAAGGTACCCTCTACATTGCTGGCGGAAGTGTAGGCTAGTATAGACATGCTAGAAGTCAGTACAGAGAATGCAATTACAATTGATAATTGATCTTTCATATGACCCAGCTATCCCAGTTCTGGGCATATATCCAAACAAAGTTTCCAGCAACCACATATTTATAGCAGCACGATCCACAACAGTGAAGACAGGTGAACAACCCAGATGCCAGACTAAAGAAGAATATGAAAAAAAAAAATATGGTACATCCACTCCATGGAATACTATTCCCATTAAAAACATGAAATTCTACCATTTTCAACAAAATTATCCTAAGTAGAGGCCATTATCTTCAATGAAATAAGCCAATCCCAAAAGGACAAATAGCTTATGTTTTCAACCATCATGCAAAATACAAGATGAAGAGATACATAGGCAAACCTCTCTCTCTAGAGAGAGAGAGGAACTGTATAATGGAGACTAGCATACCAAGAAATGAGTACTTTAAACCCTCGATTCCTAAAGTGTCAGAGGAAATCTTTTATAGTTCATAATTGTAAAAACAATTATATTCTTGAGATTTTGTGGTTAGAAAATGCAACATGCTATTAAAAGTTTCGAAGCTTGATAGCCACTCTCACATTATTTTGTGTTATTGTTCTAATTGTTTTGCCTCTTTTGGCTATATCTCTATAGGAGGGAAATGATACATAATATTTTGTTGATAGTAAAACAAAATTTGAAAAAACAAAATCTTCCCAAAGTCATATTTTCTAACGTAATATCTTGCAGAAAACACTTTTTTAGAAAGTCAGATGATCCAAAATGCAAGATAACCTAAATACTCATTCAACGGGTCTGGCAAGCAAGTTTTTGTAAAAGAATCTCAATGTTCAATGTGCATTTATATATGAAAATGATATTCTTCCTATCTTAGGAAAGTTGTAATGAAAAAAGTTGCTAACCCACAAAATCTCTTCATATGAATTCTACATAGAAGGGTCTACAGCTGGCTCGTGGCTCTGCTCTTAATTCAGTTCCCGATGCGGATCTTTGGCAGCACCAGTGATGGTTCGTGTAATTTGCTTCTTGTGCATAAGGGGGAACCAAGATTGAGTTCCTAGCCGCTGGTTTCAGCCCCAGCCATAGTAAATATTTGCGGAGCGAATCAGATAAGTGAATATTCATGTATGTTTATGTGAAAGACTCTTGACCTAATACCAGGATGTACGTCCACCTATTCATGTCAAAATTCGACCAGGGTTTGATAATAAAAACACTCTCAGTCAAGGGATTGCTCTGCATTTATTATGTCTACCAGTTTTCCAAATGTTGCATACATCCAAGAAAATAGATGTTAAAAATAAATATCCTAATGAATCATGTTCACATCATTCTAAATTTCATTTTGGCCATTAGAACAAGAGCTGTGTGCCTTTCTGGCAACGTTGAGCAAGAAAGGGCCACTCGATAATGTTCCCGTGGAGTAAACCCAGGGACTCTTGTCTCTGTGTGTTTTTACTCTAACTAAATTGGACACATCTTCTCAGATTTGAAAACATACCAAGAGTGAGAGGAATTTTTTTTCATGATCGTGCAATGTAAAAAGTATAAAATTGAATGTCAGGGTGCTGACAGAGATATTTCAGTAGAGTGAAGAGAAACACTCATTCCTATGTTGCATTTGTGATGACAAGTGAACAGCCAGTCTATGATTTCTATCAGAAACAGTAATACTAATTAATATTTCAATGTAACATGATTACTTCAATGTTTACTTTTGAAACTTTAAAAATATTTAGATGGATATTTCTTGGTTTGTCATACAAGTATTTAATTCCTTTAAAGAAAAAGACACAAAAGTAACCAAATGAGGCCATTTATGTATTTTCATCCAATCACTTCTCTTCTATAAAGATTTTATAATAAATAATAACTGCTTTCTTTAACAAATAATGAAATGGAATTAAAACAGCTCACTTTCAGTTTGTCATGCCTAACTCTGCATGTTTTAAAAATAGCTGTATTTAAATATAAAAATAAATAAGTAAATAAATAAAACTCTGAGGGGCCAGTACTAGGACTCAACAGGTTATGCCTCCACTGAGGGGCTGACATCCTTTATTGGTACCAGTTTGAGACCAGGCTGCTCCAACTATTATCCAGCTCCCTGCTAAAGACCTGGAAAAAACAGCAGAGAACACTTCTAGTGGTTGGGCCCCTGTACCCAAGTGGGAAACCAGAAAAAGCTTCTGGCTCCTGCCTTCATACCAACCCAACTGAGGCACTGCAGTCATTTGGGGAGTGAACCAGTGAGTCCTCTTCCTCTCTTTATCCCTCTCCTTCTCCTTTCCTCTAAATCTTCCTTTCATATAAAAATAAATCTTTTAAAAATAAAACTCTGATTTTCATTTAAAAATCTGTACCATTTGCCTTAGTATTATATGAAACCTATTTAGAAAACATAGTAATACTTCTGAATTTCATCTGACAGGTGTGTAATGGAGAAGCCTGCCCTCTCTTACAGTGCAAAAATCATGTCAGTTTTATGAGCATAAAGTCCTTCAGCCCCATGAGCCATGTACAGCACCTGAAACAAGCCACAACCCACGCCCCACCACTCCTCTCCAAACTGCTCCTTCTCCTGGAATTGCCTTGGTCACTCTCTTCAACTGTTTAATTTCTTTTTGCCCTTCAGGAATTAACTGGGCATCATATTCTAGTTTGATGGAAAGATGGAATGTAAAGGGAGGGGAATGTAAATGTAAAGGGAGGGGAAAATGATGCCTTGGAAAGAACATTAGGGAAGAGAATCATGAAAGAAAAAAAGGACAAATGGATTAGAAGCCTGATTTTTCTTATGCATTGGACTACCGATTAGTTACTTAATCTCTCAAGTATGTATCCATTATATGGATAGGTGAGAAAAATGTTTAGGACCAGGTTCCATTACAGTGTCGGGCTGCAACAGTCTCTTGTATCTCTGCTTGGAATCTTTGAATTATTTGCACTTTCCAGACATCTTATAGATTAGATTCAATTCACCTTCAAAATATCTAATATGAAGAGTGCTAAAGTCTAAATCTAAACAATGTTTACTATGTTTTTTCAAAATGCTGCCTTAATATAAACTTTCATTGTGTTATTAGTCACATTATCAGTTATTGTGCATTTTAAAGATAGGATCCAGCATTCTTTAAGTACTTATAGATACTGATGAACAGGGTGATCAGTAAATGATTTAGAAAATACCATATATGAGCAAATGTAAAAGTTTTAATAAAGAGATGCTAGTTTAGTGATCCAAAACTCTCAAAGTTCCCCCTGAAATCATTCTGATTTTCTGTTAAGCAGTAACTCTATTTGCCTGCTTAACTTGCTAATCACTAAATAGTAAGTATAAATCATCCGTAATTCATAATATATGTGATTTGTAATGTATAATATAAAATATTATAAATATTATCAACATCACATTTATTTTGCAATACAGAATTAGCACACAGAATATTTCTTAGCTATTAAAATTAGTATGACAGTACTAATCGCTTCATGATATATAAAAGTTTTTGATTAATGAAGAAAATTCAGCTAAGGAATATAATATTGCAAATTCACTATAATGATACAAATATTTTAATGTCTTAATTAGAATAATTATAAATTAATTTATGGGCCCGGCACGATGGCACAGTGGTTAAGGTCCTCACCTTGCACGCCCAGGATCCCATATGGGTGCCGGTTCTAATCCCGGCAGCCCCGCTTCCCTTCCAGCTCCCTGCCTGTGGCTCGGGAAAGCAGTCGAGGACGGCCCAAAGCTTTGGGACCCTGCACCCGTGTGGGAGACCCCAAAGAGGCTCCTGGCTTCGGACCGGCACAGCATGGGCCGTTGCGCTCACTTGGGGAGTGAATCATTGGGCGGAAGATCTTCCTCTCTGTCTCTCCTCTCTGCATATCTGCCTTTCCAATAAAAATAAAATAAATCTTTAAAAAATTTAATTTAAAATAATAGGAGACTATAACAATATGGCAACAGATATAGTGACTCAAGTATGGAAGTATGGAGTAGCGGCTGTATTACTGGATCATTCATATTATAATGGTTCCTGTCTCTCACATATATTCCCATCTGTGTTTAAGTTCTATCTCAGCATTAATATTTAATATCCATTGTAAAACTGTTAACACATATAACTATATTCATTCATATAAACAAAATGCCTACAAAATAATAATTATGAAAACAGGAAGAATAAACTACAAAAAGCTCCAATCATTACTATTTTGTTACTCATTTAGCAGTAAGCATAATACCACTGAAGGGCCACAAGTCAAATCACAATATAAGTCATAAATCATGTGTATAGGCACGGACATTTATGTGTATCCTCAATTAAAGGTGGAGTATACTTTCAGTTTCATATACTTTCAGCCTCATTTATTCTATTTCCAGGATCCTCATTTGCTCCTTTAAATTTTCTTATAATGAAGGTTTTTTGATAAAAAAAAATCAATATTCATTGTTTTGAAAAAATTTAAATTTTCTTTCAATTTTGAAAGAAACATTTGCTGAATACAGAATTCTGTGTAGTCAATTTCCTGTTTTTTCCCTTTCAAAAGTTTAAAAGTGTCACTTCATTGTTCAGTAGATAGAGTTCCTAATGAAAGGACCAGTGTAATTTTTATGTTTGTGCCTCTCTATGAAATATATATATACATATATGCTTGCCCTCTATGACTGTATTCTGGCTTTTCTTTGTTTTTGGCTTACAGCATTTTGAGTATGATATTTCTAAATGTGATATTGTTCTTGTATAAATAAGCATGCCTTTTGTTGTATAGAGTTTGTACAGCAGAAGTTAGGTCATTCCAGTTTAGATAGAGGAAATTGGGTTTGTTATTACTGTTAAGATTATCCTGGTATTTCCATTATCTCCAGTAGTACATTATGTTTAAAGAGAAATCTTCCACAGATTTCTCTTAATCAATGTCTTTCCTTCAGCTCTAGGTCTTTCCTTTGCACGGTGTCAGAGAGGGTATTCCCCCTCATTCTTGGCAATTCCCTAACCATGCCGCTTTATGCTTCATACTTATAACTCTTCGCTTTTTAGTCCATGGAACACAGAGGAAGGTATTGTATCCCACGGACTGTGGAGTCTAAACGCAGACATGATATTCCTCATACTCACATATGGTTTTCTAAATGTTCAGTCTCCCGCCAGCGTTAATTCTGGGTGCATTACACATTCTCATTATTGTACTGAGGATAATAGCTCTTTTTCTCTCCCTTTCTCACTGCTTCATTTTTTTTCCCCCAGGTTTTATGAGTGAAAGCATGTGCAGCTCTTGGCCCCACATTTTAGGCCTTTGTTCTGGATGGAGAATAGGGACACAGCATCAGAACAGTTATATTCTTGCAATAATCCTTGTTCCTGTCTTTAACTCTCAGCACAAGGCAAATCTCAGAAATTTTGCTAATATTTTCTGTAACTATCCAGTGAGATTTGTGCAGTCTGCACGGTGAGCTGTCCCCAGGTCTGCTTGGCCTCCAGGGGCTGCTCCCTCCGGGATGAGTACACCACGGGGGGGGGGGGGGAAGTCTCCATGACTGGGCAGGTCCGCCCACCAGCCACCATGTGCACCTGGTGAGCTGTCCCCGGGCTACCTGTGCACTATTTGGTGCCAGGCTCCGCCTGCTGGCTGCCGGGCCAGGGACCTCTGGGGTTTTGGTGTTAGACTGTTGGTTAAATGTTAATGTTGGGCAGTGTGAGGTTCCTTTGTGTGGAGAAAACTGCTACTTTGCTAGGCCAGGAGGCACCTGGACTTTGGGAGGATTCCGCTTTAGTGATAAATCTGTGTGCTGTCTTGCAACTTTGTGAACTCAGATACAGGGGGGCAAGGGCTCAATTTTTCTTCGGTCCCAGGAACAGGATCGCAACCACCAGCTGATCAGGACAATGGACTGTGCCAGGCCCCGTACTTGCTAGTGCATACAAGAATCTGGTCTGAGAACACCTCAAAATTTCTTTGGAGATATCCCCAATTGAAATGCTGGACTCAGAACCCTAACCAAGAAAAGACAGTAGATAGAACAGTTCAATCAACCATCTCAACTATATGTTGGCAGTGAAATACTGGGCAGAGACTATGATGGACTATGTCAATTAGTGGATTATTGAAAGACCTCATTGTACTTGGAGTGGCAAGATTGGCAGCGATGCATAACTGTTGAAACATCAAAACCACTTGAGCAAGAACCTTGGAGCATGCCCTTCATCCGGGACCTGGGGTGTGTGGGAAACTGGGTGGACCTTCTCCCTTAATATCCCCCTTTAAACATGAAGGAAATAATATGGAAATAATAGTCTTACCCACTTTCCTATAGCCCTTGAAACTTTTTATCCTAATTAACTATGTAGCTTGTCAAAAATATAATTAAAAAAAGGAAAAACAAGGGATTTGTGCAATCTGTAAATGGGTGAAAATATTTATATTGTCCTGTGAGTTGGCATCTGATGCTTAGTTTGTTCAGCATTCCTGCAGAATCCTTATTATTACCTATAGCTGTATTTGCCATTCTTGTACCACCTTGAAAGTATCTGACTTTACTTATATACAATGAAGTTGGTTGTCCTTTGAGTTTTATGGTTCAAGTAAAATTGTGAAGATGTACTTTACCCAGATTTCTTGATGTTATTGTAAATGAAGAGAACAGTATTCTTTCCTGTTTTCCACACACAAAAAATGTTGAAACCAGATAAATAGATCAATAGATCAGTTGATCAATAGATAAATGGTACATTATAAGTATACATACACATAATCAATAATAACCTAGATCAATAATCATTATTGGCTTCATATAAAATCACTGCAGTTTTTTTAAGTTTTTTTTTTTTACTAAAACTGAGAATAATCTTTTTTTCTAGTAGTTAACAAATCTGCGCTCAATTATAAACAACAGCACTATTTTGGTCTCAAAAGAAAAAACAACATTCAGAATTTTCCATGCGGACATAGGTTGTATTTTTCTTCTTTTAATTTTCACTCTTTCTGGCTATCTGCTGCACTGGCTTGGCTTCTATTGGTGGTATGAATTTTCCATGCCATCTAATGTCTTCCCTTGCTTCTGCTTCTGTTTGATATCTTCAATCTGAACACTGGAACTTAATTGCTAATACCTAAGTTTCCTTGAGTGTTCAAATTAGTTTGTCATGTTTTTTCTAGAAAATCTATATTTCTATGTTTTGGAATCATAATGCCACAGTACAAAATAATAACCGATTTGAAATCAGATCTTAAAGTTTGAATTGTTGGAACAGAATTTTATTGATGATGGCTCAAGTCCATTTTATTGAAATACCACAGGTCTCAGCTCATACCATATTTGGAGATTGTCATATCTACATTTTTCTTCTTCAGTCTGACTATAATTTTTAAAATATAAAACTGTTGAAAATCGGGAAATCAATATCACTTAAATAATGATTTATCTTTCTGCACTTAAACAAAATATACCATAAATATTAATATTCAAACTCCTTTCTGAGTTTTCTCCTTCTCCAACTTGGTTACATACCCTTCAGATATTTTCTCTATAACTGAAAAATATTAACATACTTCCAACTTGGCTTTGATTGAATATTAGTGGCAAAGTGTTGAACCAAAACAAACGTAGCCTAAGCCAATCACTGTACTTGAATGAGAAGTTTAGCCCAAAATATTTTCTGTATGTGGTTATCTGTATCCTAGCTTAATGTGCCAGGCAATTATAAACTAAATGCACACCCATGAGGCAGCAGTCTCTTCCAATCCAAGGAACTTCAGCTATTCAGAAGCTGAAAGCTACCAAACACCAGGACCCAAAGCAAATGGAAACCACAGCCATTTAAGTTTTCTCTCAGTTTCACTTTCTATTACTTGGTATTAAACATAATCTGTACATATGGTGGAAAGGAGCATTCTGAATCATCTGGTGTGGGATGCTTTCCAGTTTCAGAAACTTTTCTTGTAGAAGTAAATTGTGTTACATCAAACTGATCGCACTTTTTTTCCTTTTACAAAAAGCATAGTTGAGTCAGCTCGCTAACTAAACACTACACGGTATTTTCCAAAATGGGTATGTGAATCCTCTCCTTGAAGATTTGCAGTCTTTCCAATTATCTAATCATAAGAATATTTCTTTGTTGTTAGATTCTCCTATAGCATATTGTTAAGGGAAAATTGTTCAATAGAATATTTTTAGAAGTCACAGCATAAAATAAAACATTCTTAGTACTGAATCAATAAGTAGGTATAAATTCACAGAATTAGTAGTCATAGTTTATGATGCAGTAAATGCTATAAAACATTCAAATCAAAAACCAATTGTAATATGCCTTGATATGCACTGATACTAGGAATTAGGATAGGGAAGGTGATCAAGTGTCAACAGTCTGATGTTATAGAGAAAACTATTTCTTCTTTTCTACATAATACCTCCAAAAAGCTCTACTACAAATATCTATGAAAGAAGCTCTATTACTGTGTAATTCAGGAATCTTTTTACTTTTGCTGATCAAAAGGAAACATGAAAATTAGCATCCCAATCTCATGAGTCATATAAGCTTTCTGGTTTCAATTCCATATGTTTAGGAGGCTGATATCACTTTAGTTTTACAACTGTACATCAATCTATATCTCAATTTAGGATTCAGATGTTGAGACTTACTCAGACAACTCATGATCTGAAATCTCAAATGGCCAACATTTTTTTATATCCTACACTTTGACATTATAAATGTAAGCAGTAAGTATTTAATTCAACCCGAGCATAATGCTTGTACATACTTCCATTTCAATTATGGTGCTATATCAGATAAATTCATTTTCCTAAATATTGCTAGTAACAATATTTCTTCTCCCCATAGCAATTTTTTCTGTATCTATAATGAAAACTGATTCTAGTGCACAACTGTAATTTTTCCCTCTAAAAATAAACAAATCTTAATATAAAAAATGTTATCTCAATTAAGTTCTTGCTCTAGTTTGCAACTCTCCAATTAATACTTCATTAACATATAGCTAAAAGAAACATATTTTCCCTACAAATTTAGATGACAATTTACTCTGTTTCATCAACTAGAGTAACAAAAAGAACAATTTGAAGTCTGCACAACTTCAATTTCAGGTGAAATTTTTATACCCACATCATACCTTCCATATGCATTATCAGTTCTTTCTGTCATAGTTTCATTCATAGGAACACAAACCCTCAGAATTCATATGAAAGAAGAAATCACAGGATTTTTTTTCCTTGTTTATATAGCTACAAAGTGCTGCATTTTAAAATCAGTTCATAGATTCTTCTAAGTAAAGATCATCAAATTATACGCTCCTTATGCCAAAAGTGAATAAAAGTGTTATGAAAACAGGACTGTACATTTGAATCACCTTTAACATCATATTAAGATGAATCTACTTGACATTTACTGCAAGGAATGAGAGTTAGAATCCTGTAGGTATAGTGCTAAGATGGAAGTAAACAACCGTGATTACCTGATGGTTGCTAGAATGCGAGAAGAAAGAAGACACGGATGGAATGAGCAATGAAAATAGCTTTTTCTCAAAGTCTGATGGCACTTTGCAGAGTCTATGTATTAAATTTACATATACATCTCTCATTGACAAAAGTTCATGCTAAAGCAGACAAGCTGTCACAGAAATCTCCTGAATTGAAATGCAGGTATCTGAGTCTGCCAAGGCGCATATATTTATAACACTGCTGAGCAAGGTTGTAAAATCCAGGATTTTTATCTAAAACTTTATAGGCTAATTTCAATGTTCTAAATATGATGACTTGGAAAAAAACCAAGGTGGTTAGAAAGTCAAGTTTGCTTTAGATTCACTAGAAGGAGGACTTCTTATTACAACTTCCTTTCCTAGGGAAAGTCCCATTAGCTTTGCTGCAAACACAACTATGTGTGATGTGAGAACACTCAGAGCAAGTGCAAGAACTTAGGACTTGGGGGAGATTTAGGATTTAGTTGGTAGAAAAAAGTGCTATTACTGTAATTCAGCAAAAAATAAATGAGAACCACTTCAATCTTTGCCCCAGACTTTGAGTCATTACTGTAGCCTCAATGCACTTGGCCACACTGCAATGTAGCTTTCTTAAATGGGCTGGTTAATGACAAACGGATAAGGAAGAGGCAAAGGGAACCATTTACTACAAACACATTATAGGCAATATACAACAGTAGGCATTGCATATTGACCTCTGGGCACTTGGTCTCAATCAGCATGCCATGCTACAGCACAGGAACACATAGTCATGTTTACAACACAGAGCTGAATTCAAGAGACTCACATAATTGCCTGCGAGAAGGTACAGGAGCACTTCCACAAGTTGTGCCCTGGAAATAAAACACATTGTTTTGGAGCAAATGATGTCAGCATTAATTGCAATAAAAAATGGTGGGAAATAAATAAAGTCAATGAACACAGAGGTACAAATAAGAAACATGGTTTAAGAGCCTAGTTTGTGTCAAGTCCTTTGAGTAACAATACTGAATGAACAAATATACGTTAAAGTAATAGTTACAGGAAATTGACCAAAAATATACCAAAAGAAAAAGATAAAATAAAAATTACAGCAAATGATGGTAACATTTAACTTTGACAGGAAGGAAATTTTGTGAAAAGTAGATCACACATGATATTTATGAAGTGGCCTCCTTAAAAAGTAGGTTCCCTTGTACCAGTTCCTTAGCTGAGGCAAACATTTTCTCAGAGTCTTCTTAATGAGTACACTGACAATTGTTCCTTATGACCCAAACTTTATAAAATCAAAGCAAAGTTATTCTAATAGAAAAGGCCCTACTCTCTGGATCATCAAATGTCACTCAGTGGAAATCAGCATGACTTAGTGGATAAACACTCTGTGGGCTTGCTCTCTCTCTCCAGTTGATAAACCCTCTGTACACAGACAGCAGATTAAACCATGCTTATTCCCAGGTCTAACCTCTGTCACAAAATGATGCCATAGTACATACCATCACCAGAATTTAAGAAATCGTCCCCTAAAGTTAACAGCAAAGATCAATATTGCAGTGTTGGTCCTAAAAAAGTAGAGACAATTATCTGGTAAAAGTATTTGCATGCTTGCCATGCACAAGGACTCACTATTTAAATTTCTTTGGTGTAAGCATATATTTGTATTTTTAACCTATTTAGGGGAAAATATATATTCTGAATACTATTTAATATATCCTAATGGAATGTTTGTGAGGCAGATGTAACAAAACTTTGTCTTGTATAAGGTAGATTTGTTCAAAGGCTTACACGCCCTTTAGAGAAGAAAGCGCAACACTTCATATATTTGCTGTAAGGCTTCAGGACAAACTATTACACTATTGTTTCTTTGCAGGTGGTTAATAAATCCAGACAAGAACTCCCATCCCTTGACTTTTATTTTCCAGATAATTTAATTACTGCATACCATTGCCTCTATTTAGTGATTTGTAGTGCTTTTATTTTATCACACTGTGTGTTTATCTCACATATATTACTGTGTTAGCAATGGCAAAATTCTTTGAAACACATGGTGGTATCTCACAATGATATCTTTCCCATTCCAGCCAAGGGAAGCAAGAACTAGAGAAGTAAATTTCCATGACTGCAGAATCAAAATATGATACTGCCAGGACAGGAATGGAGTTCCTTCATCACCCACATTCCAGGAACTCTCTTGCCGGATGCTGAGTCACTATGAAAAAGCAAATATGAGGATCAAGTCACACAATGAGAGGCTATTCTATGAAAGATGTAGCTATAGTGATGTCCATTATAAACCATCATCATGGAAAGAAATATGAAAGATCTGAAATCAGCACAAAATTTTGGACCAAGAAACAAATACAAAAAGAAGTAATCCATAAAAGAAATACAGAAATACACACTAGATGATGTACCTCTGTACTACCTTCCTATTCTTCCGGAATCATTTAACAAGTCTCAGCTCTACTTGTTCCTCAGTACACAAGAGAGAAAACAAGAATGTGCAGTCTGACTGCAGAGAGAATCAACACTATTGCAACCTGAGACAACCGTTAAAACAGTATCTTGACCAATCATTATGAAAAAAGAATTTAGCACTTATTTGCACACCTCAGGTACATAAAACAAAACAAAACAAAATGCTATTTACAGAAAGAATGTAAATATGGACATAAGAATACTCTTTTTTCACTTTATTATTATTATTATAATTTTGTGATACAGTTCCATATTCCCTTATTCCCTCTCCAATGCCCTACCCCCACCTAGTTCCTCTATATTATTATTATTACTAAAGTATAGTTCATCATACTCAGTCATATGTCCATCATTGCGGGCATGGACAATGGCAGAGAGTCGAGAATCCTCTTGTCAAGATACAGTAAACAGTTTCATTGTAAGTTCATCTTTGTCTGGAAGCAGAAATGCATACTATACTGTATCCTCACATCTGGATGTTAGTCTCCATTTCACAGCTACTGTACAACCCCTTAAGTGAAAAGTCATGACACAAAATCAACATCAGAATGAAAAATAGAAATTTGCAATGCCATGAAGTTAAATGACATGTTACTACATATGACAGTCTCCATTACACAGCTACTATACATCCCCTTAAATGAAGAGCAACAAAACAAAATCAACATCAGGGAGAAAAAATAAATTAACAACATCAAGAAGTTAAATAACATGCTACTAAATGACTAACATGTAGCTGAAGAAATGAAAATCAAGAACCTTCTTGAAGAAAATGACGCCACTGCATGATCTACGAGTCGTTGATTAATTTAATCAGAAGAAAGTGTTTTGAAGAGATGAAACCAACAGAAAACAGCAAAACCCATGTGATAAGCTTAAGCCATTTACATTCAGAGTTTAATATAAATGGGTGGTACTTTGGTCCTGTCATTTTAGGAATGGGTTGTCCATTGGTTTAGTCTTCTGTTGTCATTTTACTAGGATGTTCTTCCCATTTGCCTTTGGTTTTGTTAGGTGCTATTCCTCTTCTCTGTGAAGAGAACATCTTCAAGTATCATTTGTAGAACAGGTTTGGAAGAGGCAAATTGTTTTAGCTTTTCTTTACTGTGGAAGAATTTTACTTCATTTTCAAAGACAAAAGGGAGCTTTGCTGGATATGTTACCCTAGGCCAACAATTTTTTTCTTTTAGAATCTGGAATATGTCACTCCATTCTCTTCTTGTCTGTAGAGTTTCCTGTGAAGAGATCTCCTGTGAGTTTAATTGGCATTCCTTTATATGTCAATTGATTTTTTTCAAATGCACATTTAATGATCTTTTCCTTATGTTCAATTGAACAGAACTTGATTATCATGTGTCTTGGTGAAGATCGCTTTTGATCAGTCCTGTTGGGAATTCTGTGCCCCTCCTGGATCTTGTTTCCCAATTCTTTCTCCAGATTAGGGAAATTTTCCTTTATTATTTCATTAAACACATTGGCAAACTCATCTTCTCTTTCTGCACCTTCTAGGACTCCCATAACTCTTATATTTGGCCTCTTAAGAGTGTCTTTCAATTCTTGAATACTTTTTTTGGCCTGATCCAGCTCTGCTTCCAGCTTTTTGTTTGCTTCGCCCTGGTGACAGAAAATATTGTCCAATTCTGAGATTCTTTCTTCTGCTTGCTTCATTCTATTTTGGAGACTCTCCACTGCACTTTTAATTTACTTTACTGTGTTCTTAATTTCTGATATATCAGCCTTGATTTGTTTTATTGCTTCCTTAAATTCTTTGAACTCTTGCATGAGCTTCTCATTTTTGATCAGAATCTTTAAAATGAGTCTTATGGATTCTGTATGCCCCATTTTCTTCAATGTCTTCCTCAGTGAACTCTGAGGTTGGCATAGGGTTTTGCTCCTTTGCAGGGGAGTTTTTGGTAATATTCACTGTGCCTTTGTCTCTTCTTTTGCTCTTGATCATTGCACTTCTGGTTAGCAGAGTCTTCTTTTTGGGGCAGGTTTCTAAGCTGTGTCACCCACAGGTCTACAATGCGATTTTACCTATTGTGGTTGGTACACAATGTTTTGCTTGCAGCTACTTGTGGCACAACTTCCAGCGAGTTCCAGGTCTGGGTTCTTATGTCAGATTTTCACCGTGGTCTCCACAGCCCCAGCTCTTGGCTCACCAGTCTCCATCTCCTGTGATACTGTGCTGAGGCTGCACTGTAGTCTCTGCAACCTTTCTCCCACTTCCGGTTGGAACAGGTCCCAGGATTAGAGAGACATGAGGTGTCCTATATAATTAGGTTGTTGGTAGCACTGATCTTGTCACAACCTTTTGGACATTAGGTCTGGGTGCCACACGGACCTATTTTGACGGGTACGATGTCACAGTCGGTATTATTTTCCTGCAGGACCAGTGTAATCCACAGAACTCAGTGAATTCTTGTAAGCTCAGCACATGTGAAGTTCACTGTTGTCCCCTGCAGTCCCAAAGCTATTGCCACACTGTGCAAAATGGCACCTGATGTGCCACCACTACAGTTCTTGATCTCCTGACTGTCAGAACTGAGGGCTACCCAAACCTTTCTTGGGTGGAATCTGTAGAATGCCACATTGTTGCAGTTCACTGAGTCAGAAATGAGCTCACTCCCAGCTCAGAGCATGCTAAATCCTTTCCCTTTCCCTTTCCACCTTACACAAAATGGCGCCCAATTCAGCTCTAGAAGGCTGACTGGGCTATGAAATCCACCCTGTGCTCACACTGCCCCTCAGTGATCTGCTGCCCTGTCTCTGCTCCTAGTCAAATCAAATGGACCAGCAGGATGGACAGTTCTTTGTCTGAATTCACCACCCAAGCTCCCAAAGTCCCCTCCCACCTGGTTGCTGGTGGAGTTCTGGCTGCTGGAGAAGTTCAGATCATTAGCTGAATGCTGCTGGAGTATCAGTCACTGCAACACTACCCTGCTGTGCCCGCTGCTTTCCTGTGTCTATCAGTCTCCAGGTACCCCTCTGCTGTTGTTCTGTCCTTTCCTATTTCCTGAAATATGTCCTTTCTGCTTCATCCTGATTAAATGTTTTTCTGTCCATTTAAACGTGTCCTTACCCTATTCTGCCATCTTGATTCCCATAAGAAAACTCTCCAACAGTCTTTTATCCAAAAGCCTAATGGTAAATGTTTTCCAGACTGCAGTATTACTCAGGACTTACAAAATAATACCCCTGGCTAAATATGGTGCTTAAGCAATGAAAGCTATTAATATTTATGCTAGAAAAATAGAGCCACACTGTGATTTTAAAAAATGATACATGTATTTTTTTTCCACTTAGAAACAGGTCATGTTTGGTTGACACATAATACTTCAGAAAGCTTTCCACTCCAGTGGATGTTGTTTGTCTAGTTGTGTTTTGAAATCTCATGGTTACAGGGAACGGAGGAAGTACGATATGACCAGTACAAAATACATACTTGTAAATAAGAAGATAGGACATTTTTAGATCAGAGTTTTTAATTGTCTTATCCTGAGGCATTAGAAGGACTTTCTCTTGAACTCATAACATTCTGTAGAATTCATTATTTGTGTTTATAAGTAGCATTTACGGAACGGATAACTTTGGCGATGAGAACTGATTTGCTAAAAGGACAATTTGAATCCTGCCCTAACATGCTAAACTCATACACCTGCATAAGTAGTAGACTTTCAGTAATTTAAACATTGAAATGCTATAAAATGATGGTATGTTAATAATGACAAAACTTTAAATGAATACACTATTAGCATTATGCCATTTTACTTTTTGGTAGAATCTCTACTTAAAATCTTACAGGAAATCAATCAAGCTTATATTTACCATCCTTAAGCATCTCTGGGTTGCAAATATGAGTTAATTGCTCAGAAAGTATGTAGTATACAAAATGTTTGACAATTTTCTTGAAATTAGATCGTGTTCTGATAGGATTTTATAGATCAATAATCAGGAAATGACTGCTAGCTTTGTGCTTACTCTGACGCTGGCTTTCACTTTTAATCGGTCAAGTAAAGTGTCCAAATCAAGCTCAGTAAAATATCTTCTTGATATCACTTTCAGAACACAGGTTTGTCCAAGGTGCGTCCTTGATCTGCCACCTTGGGTGACATACAGGATAGTCATTTGCTCATTAATCAAACCAGGCAGGACAGAGAACTTACAAGGTGAAAGTACCTTTAAATAGATCACACCTTTTGTACCCAGTGTGCCACCTTTACATGACAAAAAATGAATGATAACCAGGTTGGATTTCCACTGCCAGCATTTCAGGCCTCATTTCCAAAATAAATTCTCCAGCCATATTTGAAACGTGTAGGTAGTGCAAACGGAATGTCAACTGACACTGTACACTGAGTAGGATTTGTTGTTATGTCCCTTAACTACCAAAAAGGGAAACAGAAACAAGAAAAATAAAGTAAACCAAACAGGAGTTTGTAAGATACTGCCTTTATTTTCTCAGCTTCCTTGTGGAAACTCGCAATAAAAACCAACAAGGGTCATGATGAATCACACACTCATCCCCCTCCCCCAGAGTTAAACATTCTATTTCTATTAAGGAAATAAACAGTGTGAAAATGTGCTGATAAAACTAAATGTGTGCTTTTGTTTTCCATTACCTCGAATGCTCTCTCCCATAGCTATGCATTGTAAAAATTTACATCACGTATTTTAGCAAGCACTCTCAATACAAATTCTGATATCCCTAATTAAAAACAGTGCTAGATTTATGGGGGATATTTAATTGAGGTACTTGAAAATATGTAATGTGTTCTTTGATGAACTTGACATTTTTCTTTTTCTGAAGTGGACCTTCTTAGAAGTTATTCTGTAATTTTTAATATACCTCCTGCTAGTACTTCAGTGGGAAATACAGAAGGAAAGCATGAACTCCAATGATACACTGAGAATATGAAATTCTGTATCACCCATAAGGAAAACACCGAATCCACTGCACGCTTTATATCATCATAACTTATAATAGTAATCACAACTTACTGTATTTCCTAGGAATTTCCCAAGGCACAGCCATAGGCAATCAGTTCCTCCAGTAGTCATAAATGTCCCGTGTTTCTTTCATTGCTTAAATATTGCCCTAAGCCCTTTTCTTTCATTACATCCTTCTGAAATGGAGTGAACCATTTCCCAGAGGACACTTACCAAGAAGAAGGTTGACATTTGCAACAATAAGAAGCAGCATGTACTGCACGTTAATCTGAGGACCTGAAAGAATTGACACGCATCTCTCTAATTATTTCAGAGTTCTCATTTCTGGCTGTGCATGCATTTACTGTCAATAGGAATTAGAGTGTTTCAAATGTCAGTACTCCACACTGCAGAGGAAGAGTGTTGTTACTGGAGACAATCTAATAAGATCTTTTTTATTATTTTTTGTTTTGTTTTGTAAAGGCAGAGATAAGTTCTCTCTCTTTTCTAGAGATTGATCTTTTTATTTGAAAGCTTGAGTTATAGAGAAGGAATCACAAGAGAGAAATAAAGACAAAAGAAAAAGATCTCCTATCCACTGGTTCACTCTCCATATAGACCCAGTGGCTGGCACCAGGAGCTTGAGGCTTCTTCCAGGTCTCCCAAGTAGGTAGTCGGGACCCAAAGACATGGGTCATCTCCTGCTGGTTTTTCACGCCATTTGCAGTGAGCAGAATTAGAAATGGTTCAGCCTGAGCTAGCAATGCCACCAGCAAGGTATGCCTATGTTACAGGTGGTGGCCTGAGCTACCACACAACAGCAACATTCCCTTAATGAGCTCTTAAAACTAATTTTCTCATATAACATGGATTTTTAATTTTAAAAAATAATTTATTTCATCATCTTCAGTATATTTTCCTAAATGATGCACCTCTTTAAAGATTTGTTTTTATTGGAAAGCCAGATTTACAGAGCGAAGGAGAGACAGAGAGAAAACTATTCAATCTGTTGGTTCACTACCCAAGTAGACACAATGGTCAGAGCTGAGATGATCCAAAGCCAGGAGCTTCTTCTGGGCTGCCAAAGTGGGTGCAGGGTCCCAAGGTTTGGGTCCATCTTCTGCTGCTTTCCCAGGACACAAGCAGCAAATGGGATGGGAAATGCAGCAACAGGACTAGAACAGGTGTCCATATTGGGATGCTGGTACATACCAGGCAAGGAGTTTAGTGACTAGACTACTGCGCTGGGCAGGACACAGATATTTTGAATATTACAACCTATATACTTTTTACAGGGAAGGACTGATAGAGGAGATTCCATGAGAAAAGAATTAAAAAAATAAGAACTAAGAGACTAGTTAATAATTTGAAATACATGAAATGGGCATTTGACAAACAAAAATACCATAACCAGTCCTGTAGTGTCTCCCCAGTATTAACAGAACATTAAAAAACATTGGTTTCATTAGATTCTCCACCAGCATGCCTTTACTATTTTGGATTTACCTTCATCTTTTTAAGTCATCATCAGTCTGGCAGTTAGGTAAAATACAAAGTGAAAAAAAGATGTAGATAGTGAAGTATGGAGAGGAAGGAGGAAATTTTGCAGTTTATATCCTAATCAGCTAAATTTGAAACACATCTGAGTAAGTTTGCTCATAGTGGAACAGTAATTACGTATTACCAGGTATTAGTTCATGAAAGTGAAAATGGCCCATAAGTATTTACCAGACATTCCATGAAACCATTATCCCATAGACAAAGTATACAGCCTTCCACAGGTCTGGACAGGCAAGAAAATGCCTTCAATGCCAAATGAGATTTGAGTCTTCTTACTCATTCTTGGATCGTCACAATGTAATATGACTTCTTCAAAACCTAGTTTTACTTAAGGTGGATATAGTACATAAAGTCCTTTGCAAAATATTTTGAATGTTAATTCCCTCAACGTATCTACTAATTGTTTACCTAATATTGGGCAGAATCATCTAGCAAAAATAATACTTAAACTAATCATTACAAGTGGAATACACAGGCATATTGGAGAAACAACTCAAAGAGCAGAAGTTGACAGACTAATGAGATAAGTGTGTGACGGTCAGCATCACGGTTTTAAAGAGGAAGTGTGGCATTCAAATCAACCTGGTGAGTAAATTAAGCAGCATTCCCTTACGATCTGGAAAGATGACGTCTATGTTAAATAAATTTCAGTAGCCATTTTTAATATAGTCATAAATTCTGATAGAAAATATAATATGAAAAAGTTAACTTTCTGATAGTTACAGGATAATCTTCAGATATGTGGAAAATTTCCCTAATTTACCAGTCCCTCAAATGAGTTAGTGATATTATGGGCTTTTAATATATAGTACTATATAATAACTTACAATTGTACAAATCATATATTACTTAAACATTTAAGTTTCAATTTAGTTGTTTTCATTCACTTTTCAATAATAAACTCAAAGTAAGATTTATTTTTATTGAAAACTATCCAAAAATTAACCACAATCCCAAAAATGTTTTTAAGACCAATATCAAATTTTAGTATCTGAAAAGTGAATTTAATCTCTCATTTTCCTCATGGAGTAAGAATTGGACAAAGTGGCTGCTGAAAATTCTCATGATATCTCTAAGGAAATGTCATTAAGTTGTGTCTGAAAATTTCTTACGCTTACTAAGAAAAATATCAGTTCATACAGAGTAAAAGCTAACTGTGGCTTAAGTCATTTTCATCAAATAGTAGCAAGGAAAGTAAATGAATAAAGAGAAAGTCACAAATAAAAGATAATTGACATATACAGTTGGCAAATATTGATGTTGTTAATAATATTTCAGTATTTTGTTTAAGAGGATTTGTATCAGATAGCCACCCCTCTATTTACAACCAAAATGTTTTAAATATTCTCCAAATCTGACCATAGTAATATAAAATTTTAGAATTCCCTTTTGCCTTATAAAAGATAACTTTCAGAGCTGGCACTGGTGGTCCAATCAGTTAACCCAATATCTGCATCCCAAATAGACACGATTTTGAGTCACACTGCTCCACTTCTGATCCAGCTCTCGGCTAGTGCTCCTAGGAAATTAGTGGAAGATGATACAAGTCCCTGGGCCGCTACATGTGAAGGGGAGACCTGCAGTAAGCTACTGGCTCCTGGATTCAACCTGATCCAGCTCATTGCGCCCATTTAGTCAATAAACCAGTGGATTGAAAGTCTTTCTCAGTTTCTCTCTCACATTTGTATGAGAGAGTGTTGCACAGGAAAAACACGCATGCACATGGCTATTTAAAACAAAGAATAAAGGAACTGTTAACATGAGATAACAGATAACTTTCCAGAAATTGCTCTATTCTTTGAAAGACAAGCTAATCTGGAATAATACTAGAGACAAATTAGAGAAAGCCTCTTATTAACCAGATGTCCCATATTTAAATATATTGGAATGTAAAAGGATTACACACCACATACCTAATCTTAACTGCAATCATGACTTATTTATGATGTAAGAAGCTATCTTTTTCCATTATGAATGAAACTGTAAAAACTGTTGGAAAAATTAAGCTGTCAAACACACACACAATTACACACACACATGGTCACACAAGAGCAGCACTTTTTAAATGTTCTTTGGTAATAAAAAATAATTTTGTGTTGTCCTGAGGAAGACATTCAAGAAATGCAATATAAATGCGCTCCAGGAAAATTACCAGACACACTCTTGCTCACCCATCATTAGTTTTTCATCCTGGTGTTTTGTTGAAAGTCAGCAGGGAACATAGTTATGGTTTGGGGGCATGGTATTGTAATTATTTTTGTTTCCTTCATTTGTCCATGTTAAAAATATATATAGTCTGCATTGGAAATAAGCAATATTCTTGTGAAATGGACGGCACTAGAGGGGACTGCAAATTGTCATCTCATTTGACAACAGAGATTTTTAAAACTATACCATCATGGTTATGTTATACATGATAATATAAGGTAAGTGGAAAATGTAGCTTATATCTCCATAAGCTTCTAACGCTGAATCAGAATTTTTTAAAAATTCATTTACCAAAGAAGCATTTTCTAACTTGAATGGATATTTTCACTCTTTTTCATCACATTTTAATTTTTAGACTGAAGTACCCAGGATATCTGCCTTCCTTTTTCATGGATGTGAGCTTTCAAACTTTCTAGGAGCTGACCTTCATGAACAGCTGGTTAGGCCACCCTTGCTGCTATTAGAAGGACTCCAGCTTGAGACTGACTATTCCCTATCGAGGTACCTGGGAAAGCAGGAGATGATTCAAGTTCATTGAATTCTTGCTCCACATGAGAGACCTGGCTGGATTTCCAGGCTCCTGGCTCCCACCTGGTTTTGCCCAGGCCAGTGCAGTCATATGCAGGAATGAATCAGTGAATAGAAGATTTCTACATTTCTACTACCTACTATGTAATGCTATTTCAATATGTGTAAAATGTCATCTTGACTTACAAAATACAAATGTTTAAGCAACCTTAGATAAAGTACTGTGTCAGAGCTGTATGCTAAGGCAATAGCTATGAAAATGTGGGTCGGTTATCTTACAGAACTCAGTGTCCTCTAATTTTGCAGTCTATGTACTCATTTTGTAATTTAACTAGCAAAATACATATATTTAAGGAAATCAATAAATTGAGATTTTACTGTTGGTAGAAAAGAAAAATGAATAAACTTGAATTTTAAGACTTGGCAGTAGGTTATAAAACTTTATGTGCAGAATAGCTTGATTAGAATTAACTACTTCTGATCCATAACCAGCAGAAAATGGAAACACCTTATTCTCGTGATAGTTATAGTTAAAGCAAAAGGAGTCTTTAGACTAGTTGCTGTCAGAATGTTCAGTGGAATTTATTGAGGCAAGTCACGAAACTTAGCCATAGCTAGTTCAATTGCCAATTAGCTAGGCTACACAAATGTGCAGGCAGCAAATTTGACCACATAAACACATACTCATGGAGTTGTCACATTTTTTTAGGATATTTCCACATGTGCCAGTCCATTTGCTGTTTTCAGATCCTCCAAGAACCAGGTAATATTTTTTTCTAACATATAGGTGATGATAAAGCTGAGGTCCTAAACTGTTAAATGACTCCAGAGAAGGCCACCCTGATATACTAAGTAGAAAAAGTGAATTTGGAAGTAGAGACATTCAGGCTGTGCTAAACTGAGGTATGCTAAGTAATTAAATGTTTTCAATTTTTCTTTTTTCATGTAAAATGAGCCTAAGGCTTGAATTACAGGGATTAAAACTTCATTATCATATTCTTGCATAAAGTTGAGTTAGATTAAAAAGGTTTCTGGAAGTTTTCTCCTCCAATAGTGGCCTATTAAAGCTAAGAATGCCATAAGTGTTGCCAGGAACATCCCTCTCCCTCGAAAAAAGAATATTTGGATTTTTTAATTTAAAATTAAATTGGAATTTAGGTCACTTGGTGGGAATGAAATATAGATGTGGTTTAAGGTTAAATTACTTAGAATTATAAATGTTTCCTTAAAATAGCAAATTTGTAATTCGTTTCTAACCTTTTGAGTCAGATTGCATTCATTCATTCAACACAGATTGGCTCAGTAGTCACTCATTTGTCAGCATTCTTTTATATTAAAAACATGTTGAACTACACTCACCTCCCTTGAAAACAAAAGGAAATGAAACTATATTTCTAGGTTCCACATATTCTCAAGTATAATAGATTTATGACTTTAAGACAATGGGAGTTGTTATGTTTTTTAAAAGGTTCCTTTACATCTAGTTCACTAACGCCATAACTTTAAATCCACAGCAATCTTACTGGATAGGTTTATTCGCATCCGCATTTTCCAAGAATCCTTAGACACACAGGCATTACAAATTTTCCACAGTTTCAAAGATAAAAACCATGATCAGAGATTCGAACTCAGTTAATTAGCAGACACACGTTCTTGATCTCACTATAGTTACCATTTTTCACTCCTTATTTACAAAAAAACACTTTTACATGTTATGTATTTTAATCATCATAATAAAACTTTATATCTATTATTATCTTCATTTTGCAACTCAGAGAATTGGGATTAAGGCAAATTTCTTATTTGAAATCTACCATTCACAGTTGCATTCATCCATATAGGAGGATCATTACAAAGACCTGGGGTCATAATTAAAATGATATATGTCCTGCTTAATAACTTTAAAAATCAGCCTACTCACCAATGGATTGTTCCATGAGAACTACAGTGAATTTCCTGTTCTTACCATCTGCTCTAAGGTTATTTTAATTTTCAAAAATATAAACAGGGTGAAATGGGAAGTGATACAACACTCCAGTTAGTGCTTCTAAGATTCTTTCTCATACTTTGTGTAAGATTTAAAAATATTTACATGAAACATTACAAATGTATTCATGAAACATCCATTATTTGTGGAAGAAGGGAAACAAAAATCCAAAAGTATATTTAATTTCAGATAATTAGGGAGGAGATAGGAGACCTTACCTGAAGGCATTATGGTTTCAGAATCCAAATTATTTGTAAGGTATCATACTGAGGCTAATGTACTCAAAAGAAAGTTCCTGGGATATTGTGAAGACTTAAATGAGAGAAGCAGTTTAAACAGAGTTTTCTAGTTCAAGAAAAAAACTAAGTTTTATAAAATTATATGCCAGTGTATTATCGGATTTTATAAAAACAGATTTGTAAATTTATATTATCCTAATGAGGCTGAAAACCAAGAATGGATAGAGGGGGAAACACTATATTCTAAATTAGCACAAGGATGCCATTAGAGTCAGTTGTTATCAAGGATGCTTGGGCAGGGAGCTGATAACTATGTGATAGAAAGAATGTAAGAGGTCCTGCATGGTAGCCTTGCAACTAAAGTTCTCACCTTGTACGTGCCAGGATTCCATATGGGCACTGGATCTAATCCCACTGGCTCTGCTTTCCGTCTGGATCCCTGCTTGTGGCCTGGGAAAGCAATTGAGGATGGCCCAAGGCCTTGGGACCCTGCACCCATGTGGGAGACCCAGAAGAAACTCTAAGCCTCTGGCTTCGGATAAGCACTACTCCAACAGTTGCTGCCACCTGGGAGTGAATCAAAAGATGGAAGATCTTCCTCTCTGTCTCTTCTCCTCTCTGTATATCTGACATTCAAATAAAGTAAAATAAATCTTAAAAAAAAAAAGACCCTGGAATAGCTACTATAAGGAACAAGTTGTCTTGAATGCTGGCTTTCAGGCATAGCTGCCTGTAAGTAGCTGTCTGATAAATACAAAATAAAATTTTCTTACTTGGGTACCACCTCAAAGAATAATGGTTAAATTGCTATGGGTAAGGCATGGACATGGGGAATATATGCATCAAGTTAGAGGCTTTTGCCCATCAAAGGAAACAATTAACAAGGTAGACAAGTGACAAAACAGAAGAAACTATCTGCCTGCTATGCATCCAATGAATTACTAGCATTCATAATACATAAAGAGTTAAGGAAACTCAATAATAACAAAACAATCGAGTCAAGAAGCAGGCAAACATGTAAGTAGAGATTTTTCAGAGGAAGAAATACAAATGACCAGCTGATACATGAAAAAATGCTCAGGAACAGAGGACGTCAGGGAAATGCAAATAAAGGAGAACAGTGGTATCACCTTACTCCAGTCTGGATTGCTATCCCACAAAATCAAAAAAAGAAATGTTGGCAAGGTTGTAGAGGAAGGGGGCACCTTAATATACTGTTAGTGGGAATGCAAATTGGCACAAACAGTTTGATGATGCATCAGAACACTAAAAATAAACCTACCATATGATCCAGCTAACCCACTTCTGGGAATGTATCCAAAAGGAGTAAAGTCAGCACGTGAAAGAGCTTTCTACCCTCCCATGTTTACAGCAGCTCACTTCATAATTGCGAGCAATGAAATCATTCTATACGTCCATCAACAAGTGACTAGATAAGGGAAATGTAGTCTATAGTTACACAGTGGACTATTAAAACATGGATGGAAGTAGAGTTAATCTTCCTCAGAGAAACAAGCCAGATGCACATGGATGAAGGTCAGACAGTTCACTTACTTGTGAGAGTTAAACAGAGTGTAAAGCTTCTGTGGACACCATGCCTTCCCTGAATCATTACATGTTAATGACAATATACCCTTCACTCCCCATGTTAAGATCATTATCATAAACCCCTAATTTCGTGAAGCTAACATCTGTATTTTCAATAAATTTACTCTGTATGATGTCCACAAAAAAGTGAATGTGGCACTATGATAAAACTGTTAAATTTCAAATCTAACAAAAATAAACTTATTTTAAAAAATGTTTCATGTAGCTGGTTTTAACATGACCATCGGATTAAGAAAGTCCTATAAATTGGCTTCAATCTTTAGGACCATTTATCATAAAGATGACTCAATTCTAGGTATAATCATAAGCAGAAGTTTTTAATGCTGTTTTATGGCAAAAACATAGCATAATTAATTAGAACACGCATTTCAAATTGGAGTGGGTTTCTGTCTTGGTGCAATAATCTTTTTAATATTGTCTCATGTACATACTAAAACAGTAGCAACCTTCCTTGGACCTATTGTTGCAAGCAGATGTTCAGTTTCGTAGTTAATATTCTCACATCCCATATTGGTATACTTGTGTTTGATTCCCTGTTCCAGATCCTGGCTACAGATTCCTGCCACTGCAGACTTTGAGAGGCACTGGCGATGCCTTGCCACCCACATGAAAGGACTGGATCATATTCAGGCTCCCAGCTTTGGTTTCGGCTCTTATGACAAGAATAATGAATCAGCAAACAGGTGCTTTCTCTGTCACTTCCTCTTGCTACTTCTCTGCACCTTTCAAATGGATGAATAAATATAGTTAATTGTTTCTATGATTCATTCTGTTGAGGCAAAATACTGATGAGAATTTGCTTTTCCCAGCCCATGCATGGAGATATACATGTATCCTGGAATAATAAAGAGTGAGGGGTCTATGTGATAGGAAGTTGGATGATTATTAATTTCCTTTCTGCTCAAATTTCCTTGCCTTATTTTTCACACAGTTGGTTCCACAGTGTGTTACTGCTTTCAAAGTGAGACTTGTAAATTCATCAAGGTGATTTACCTACTGTAATATAGTATCTGAGGTCATGAGAAATAAGATCTTTATCTATAACAACTCCAGCTGTTAGTTTTGCCATGAACTAAATTAATGGTGAAGTTTATACCTCTGTGAATCTGACAAACAATAATACACATTAGAGTGTAATTACACTTGCACATTAGGGTTTTTTTTTGCTCTTTACTTTTAATCATTTTGCAATAGCTTATTTTTCCAAATATTTCTGAGTTGAACAAACTTCAGCCTTGTTCTTTTTTTTTATCCTCTCCAACTGCTTATTTTTCCCAATAATTCTAATTTGAGCAAACTCTTTTGTAACTATGCCCAGGCATTGATTAAGATTTTCTGGACTCACATATCTTCATGAGCATGGCTTCTTTTACAGCTGTTACGGAAAATAAATACAAAAATGGAAGCTCATATAGATGGTTTTAGAATAAATATATATATAATCCCATACAAACCACTTTATTAAGACAAAATTGTGCAACCACTATTTCTGTTTCAATGAAAGGAGCATGGTGATGAATTTACCAAACCTTTGAATCTATGTGTTTAAATTCATAGTCATTCAGAAAATTTCAACTCCGTTATGCTGTTTTTACATTTTGCTCTATCCCAGGATCTATTTAAAAATTACATTTTGTTTTCTCCATTACCTTTGCACATTTTTTTTCTGACATTGGGCACCATTAATTACCAGGTAAAATAGCCACTTGTGCCATGAGTGTCACATACAGGCACTGGTACAAGTCCTAGCTTCGTCATCTTAGATACAGCTCCCTCCCATTATGCTTGTGCAAGCAGTGGGAGACAAGGATGACACTCCTGACTCTTGATTTCCACCCAGTTCAGCCTAGCATTTTCATCATGTGAGGAGTGAGCAAGTGAATGAAAAACTCTCGCACTGTCTCCCTCTGTAACTTTCAAAATAAATAAATCTTTAAGAAAAGATAGATTTGGGAAAATAAATCATAAACTTTTCTTAAAAATTATCATTTTTAAAAGATTTGCTTATTTTTACTGGAAAGACATAGAGGAAAGACAGAAAGATCTTCCATCAAGTTTTTCACTTCCCCATTGGCCGCAGTGGCCACAGCTTTAGCTGATCCAAAGTCAGGGGACTGGAGCTTCTTCCAGCTTCCCCAAGTGGGTCCATAAGCAGGAGCCATATCGGATGTGGAGCTGCCTGGACATGAAACAGCATCCATATGAGATGCCAGTACTTGCAGGTGGAGAATTAGCCAGTTAAGTCAGCGCACCAGCCTCAAATGTATATTTATTTATTTATTTTTTTTAAGATTTATTTTTACTATTATTATTGTTTTTTTTTATTGGAAAGGCGGATATACAGAGAGGAGAGACAGAGAGGAAAATCTTCCGTCCAATGATTCACTCCCCAAGTGAGCACAACGGGCAGATGCTATGCCGATCCCAAGCCAGGAGCCTCTTCTGGGTCTCCCACGCACAGGTGCAGGGTCCCAAAGCTTTGGGCCGTCCTCAACTGCTTTCCCAGGCCACAGGCAGGGAGCTGGAAGGGAAGCGGGGCTGGCGGGATAGAACCGGCTCCCATATGGGATCCCAGGCGTGCAAGGACCTTAACCACTGCGCCACTGTGCCGGGCCCAAATGTATATTTATTTTTAAAACAAGTTTAATTCAGATCTAATTTGCATATGATCACCAGTATGTAAAGTCACTTTGAGTAATAGCTCTCTGTGTCTTACTAAAAAGTTATGACATGTGGTATTATAATTAAGATCGTACAGTTCTTTTCCTTGTTCTAGCTTCAATATAATTGTCATAGTAGATAAGTTAAGTTCTTGAATCTTTCATTTTCACCTGGAAAATGATGTAATTGAATATATTTGTGAAGTATGTAGTGTCTGTCATTTAGTAACAAAGTATAAATATGCCCAGTGGATTTCTTTTTGCGTATTAATGCAGGGCCTCATTAGGGGTCATCAACTTCTATCCATTGCTAACTATTAACGCAAGGTGGATAGTCACATTCTGAACCTTGGTAACCCTAACTTCAATCACAAAGCTTACAAGATTTTCACAAGACAGTGATGATTGTCACTCTAACGCGATAAGACCAAACCATTTTTTTTAAAACAAAGAATCTGATAAATTGAAACAATCATTACATATTGATATTAGCTTTAAAGATGCCTCTAGATGTTTATCTAAAGATGCATTTTCATGTTTCATGATGAATGTAGCTTGATTTACGAACCAAACACAGCACTGTGGAAGGATGCCTACCTAGCGAGAATGTGTTCATTACTACCTGGAAATACTGCTAATAAACAATTTTTATTTTTAAGAATTGCCTCCTATTGCAAACTCATCTACACAGAATATTAGCTCTATACAGCTTTTAAAGGTTAAGGTAAGTAAAATGTGATATGTCTGCTTTTGTGTATAACCTACCTTTGATTTTCACATTGCAAGAAAATACATTTCTCAGCCTAATCTGAATGATAATCAAATCTACATTAGTGAAATATAAATGCAGAAGATTAATTTAAATATCAGAGCATACGCTCAGTATAAAAAGATAGAGTGATAATTGACATCTATATGGTTAGATGTTCAGGATCATGTCAAACTTTTCACTAAAAATTCTACCTAATTCTTCCCTTTCAATTGGAAACTTTGACTTACTAAATTCAAACCAATAATCATGAAAAGCTTCCACTTAAAAACTCAAATATTAAAATCTTTTGTTCTCATAAACATGGCTGAGTTAATTTACAGATCAGTAAGGAAGACATATTTTTATCCTAAAGTTAACATTCAATAAACCATAACTAGGCATAAAATAACCATTTACTTGAGCCAATGACTTCTTCCACATTCTGAAGCAGATATGGATATCTCGTTTTGGCTGTGCTTCCAGCAGTAATGTTGCTCCTCACTTCTTCATAGATAGTGCTAGTACTTGGGAGATTTAGTCCTACTTCTACTGATGTGTGGACTTGCAAAAACTGAAATAAATGTTCTCTCTTAAAGAACATTGAAGAGGGTGATTTAACAGTTAACAATGCCCAAAGCATCTGTGTAAAATGATTCAAAACAACAATGATTTCTAGCCATCCAGAAGGTTGTCATGATTGACTTTCTAAGCACTTCTAAAGAAAGGGTGGATCAGATGGGAGGGTACCTTTTCCCCCTCATCCTTGCCATCATAAGCTCCATTTAACCTGCTCCAGGAATGTGAGCACAGCTGCCAGGGGGAGATAGTAGCTGCCGTTGTGCTAAAAGAGGACAGATGATTGACATTAACCACATTGTAATGCCAACGGCTTCCCTTGGAAATAATTATTTCAAGTAAATTTTTTTTGTGTAATTTTTACCCCAACGGAATATCGAGTTCAGAAACTTACTCTACCACCCTTTATAGTATTATCTCAGTATTTTAATGAGTTTTTAAAACCAAGTGTTCATATATTCTAATTAATAATTATACAGTCTCATTTGCAAAGCAGGTGACTTATGAAACAAATTACATATGAATTTGTTATTTATCAAGGCCATTATATGAGAGTAGCTATTTATTAAATTGTCACTATTTCATGGCTAAAAGCAATGCACAAAATGTATTTCTGAAGGGACAAGTCAATAAGTCTCCAGTAGGTTATCATTTAGGATAATCGTGACTGTTACTGAGTTGTAATATATTTATATTCACATTAGAATATTTAAAGTGATCATTCTAGATACATTCGCTATTAGGACTATACAAATAATTTAAAAATCTCCTCTTTCAGCCTTTTATACAAATACAAAAACAATAACATTAGAGCTAGGAAACAGTACATAATAGAAGCATTCATTTACTCAACTCTTCCAGGCACAGTTTGGAAGAAGTAAGAATTTAGCCGTTAACAGAAAATCAACCTTGCGCTATGGGTCTTCTTTTACTCTGCATTCTATTTAAAAAAGAAAAACAATAAAAATTGTCAAATACATAAGGTACAAAAAAGTGATAAATGTTATACTCTTAGATAGGAAGGTCAAGAAAAGGAACTTGATGAAAGCAAGGAAATGATCCTTGTAGTTACTGTTTAGACAGGAACACATTAGCCTGAAAGATGAGTCATAGATTAGGAACAGCTAATTATAGTTCTTGCTAAGCAAAACTTCATTTGTGTGTTTCTAAAAAGTACAATTTAGTGAAAATAGGGGGCATCGGTAAGGTTTTGTCAGAGGATACCAAGAAAAGTAAACAAAAAGATGGTTTGATTGCAACAAAGTCCAGACTTGGAGAAACAAGGAAACTGTTTTGGCTGTGGAGTCTTACTAAGCTCAAGTGTAAGGTATTCAGGATAGAGGGTTAATCGAGCTTTAAAAAGCTTGTTAAAATGAGTTGTATATACTAAAAACCTGAATTTTGGAGGCTTAGAATGAAATGCAACAGTATCCAATAAGCCCACTTATCCAATATTTGTTTATACTTTTTTCCACATCTTTTCAAGTTCAAAATAATCACTTTGAAATTTTGGATTGAGAGTTGAACAAGAAAAGGTATTACCTAAATATCTAAACTGTGAGTAATGCTCATCTTACTATACATCAAAAGAATTTTTTATAAAGCCAGACTGCAAAATATTAAGACTCAATTTTTTTTAAAAATTATATGCATACCTAAAACATAATTATAAATTTAAGTATATTGAAATTAATGAGAATCCCTATTATCTATATTAAAAACAATTATAATAAGTATACAATCCAGCAGTAAATAAGTCATATATAGCACATTTTAATTTTATCCCATTATTCTATCTCTATTAATTACACAGCAATAACCACCCACGCAGAAACACACACTTGAATAATAGAAGAAATATATAAAACTAGACAGAGTAATACATGTTATAAAATACCTTTTGGAAACAAAAATTCAATTTACTTAAATAAAATGAAGGAGACATATTCTATCTTTTACTCAAAATCAACTGGGTGGATGATAAGAGGAACTGGAATTTCCTGATCAGTTTTTAAACACGTAGAAGTTCTGGGTAACCTTGCTATTTTTCATTCAAATTGAGCATTTCTTTCATCTCAATATGATTCAAGAGCTAGAAAGTATCATTACTAACAACAAGAAATGTAAGAAAATTCATAGATGGACGGAAAAAAACACTATTGATTCATACAGATTAGTAAATCCCTGAGTGAAATATCAATTTTGATTATCTTGTTACAAAAATCTTCTTTATTTAGGCTTATAAAATTTCATCCTCCAGAACACTTACTGCATGCTAAGATGTCAGCCTTGTCTTAGGGATTAAGATGAATAGGAAACCTTCTCTACTCCCAAGGAGCTGAAAGTTGTAGCTGAGAAGCCATGACCAGATGCACAGCATGTTGAATATGTAACATCAAGCTGAAGCTCAAGAAGCAGATACCCCAACACATATGCTTATATATATATGTATATGTGTGTGTAGGTAACTGTTGTTAATAGGAAAATTACCAAGACAGCAGTTCAATCTTATAGTTTTTTTTTAAGACTTATTTTTATTATTTTTTTATTGGAAAGGCGGATATACAGAGAGGAGAGACAGAGAGGAAGCTCTTCCGTCCAATGATTCACTCCCCAAGTGAGCACAACGGCCTATGCTATGCAGATCCGAAGCCAGGAGCCTCTTCCGGGTCTCCCACGCGGGTGCAGGGTCCCAAAGCTTTGGGCCGTCCTTGACTGCTTTCCCGGGCCACAGGCAGGGAGCTGGAAGTGAAGCGGGGCTGGCGGGATAGAACCGGCTCCCATATGGGATCCCGGGCGTGCAAGGCCTTAACCACTGCGCCACTGCGCCGGGCCAATCTTATAGTTTTAATAGTATTCCAACATTACAGTTTAGGAAAGATTTTCTTTTGAAGATGAAATTGATATGTGAATTAAGACAAGAGATTTCTAGAGTGAAGGCCTTAAATATAAATGCTAGAATATCCTGACTGATCTGTGTGCTGTGGTCTGTACACATAATATCCTCTGCATGACTCAGTGTAGAATTTTCTTCTGCCTTTGGAAATAGAAAATGAGGGAATACCAAATGGAATTCACCTCAACAGCCTAACTTTGTAGAAACGGTCACTAAGGATAATCTCAGCTGTTGGATCCAACAACTTTTATATGTTGAGACTTTTTAAACTACAACAAGTACATATTTTTGTTGATAGGCACACCTCCCATACTGCTTCCTTACTTAGTAAAAACATATTGTGCAATGAAGAAGGTCATGTTCTTTCCTCTGGCTACAATAATAGTCCATCATCTTCTAAAACATGTGGCACCTTAAAATGGAAATGCCTTAAAATGTCAACTAGCCTAAACATTGGAATTTTAGTAAAAAATTATAACATGAATTCTCAAAATAAGAGTTTATTTTATAATAATTTTAGATTTCTAAACTCAATTCATTGTTTTTGATTTAGCTGATTTACACTGTATACTAATACAACCCACCTTTAAAATTCTAATTACTTAGAAGTCAAAGCAAGGATTATAGCTTGTGAGCAATCCTATGCCATGGCCAACCACAACCACCTTAATAGGTATCTGGATTAGACACAGAGTAGCAAGGATGTGAGTTTCATTATGATAAGTGATGTGGGCATACCAAGCAGACATTTAATTCCCTGTGCATCAATTCCAATTTCTATCTGAAGTTTTTAATGTACTGTTTTGTCTGAAAAGAATATATAGAGAGAGACAAGAAGAAATGGTCTCTTCACAAAATGAGTCACATCATTGGTGATGTTGATCACACAGCTGAAGTCATATTTTTCCATTTTGTCCATGGTTCAGTTAGTCCTGTTCTCCCTTTCCATGCATACAACACACTTTAGAAGGTGATCTTTATATGTGACCTACCCTTAACCTGCAAAGCAGCAAAAGACTGTTTCAATATCAGATTTAATTGAAGAAGGGATGGAGGAACATCCACATAAAGAATTTTTTTTTAAGATTTTATAAAACTCCTTAAAAATAATGGAAGCGCACACAGGAATTCAAGGAATTTAAGGACTATGTTACCCAAGAGATAGCAACATTGTAACAAAATCAAAATGGTTTATTAGAAATGAAGATTACAATATGGCAAATTAAAAATTCAATGGGGATGCCTTAATAGTTGAATGAGTGAGGCAGAAGAAAGACTCAGAATCAGTAGATATCTAGTGGAATTATGCTGAAACAATCACAAAGATGGAAAAGGAACTGAAGGAAGCTAGGAAAAACATCTAGAAACATAAAAGGGACAAATACAAAAGTTATGGGAGTTCATGCAGATGCTGAGAGAGAAGCTGGGTGAAATGCATATTCAATGACATTGTAACTGAGAACTCCTCTAAAATGGAGAGAGAATTGGGAAACAAAATGCAGGAGGTAAACAGAACTTCAAGCAGAGGTGACCGAAAGTGATCCTCACCATGACAAATCAAAATCAAGCTCTCTTCAGTTGAACATAAAGAAAAGATACTTAATTATACATGTGAGAAGAGCAATGCTTTGGTCCTGGCTGTTCCACTTTGGAGCCATCTCCTGGTTAAACAGAGAAAGAGGGCCCAGATCTCTGAAACCCTGCCACCCGTGTTGGAAACGCAGATTCAGCTTCTAGCTCTGAGTGTCATTCTGTCGCAGTCTCAGGCTTTACAGCCATTTAGAGAATGAATCAGTGGGTAGAAGCTCTTTATTTCTGCAACACTGACTTTCAAATAAATAAACAAAATTTTAACAAACTGATATGTTTTCATGACATAAGTAAAAATTATTTTGTCTGTTCTTACTCTCTTAATAAATTTTTCTTTTTCCTTACACTCATCATTTTATAGTTAGTGAAAGGCACAGACAACTAGGCTAGCAAGACAGATGTTAATGTCTCACAATGACAGATTAGGGGGTTCTAAAACAGGAATTACATAAATCATGGACATTTTAATATTAGATTTCACTTATTTTAAAAATTCTCCAAATCAGAATATTTAAAAATACTATCTCATTTGAATTTTTAGTCATTTTATTCTTGTTGGCATGGAACTCTGAAAGCTCTTCAGAATTTTGTAATCTTTAAGAGTAGGCACCTGTAAGCATTCGTTTTCAGAAGCTTTGATTTTTCACCTGCGTCACGGAAATGCTATTGAGAGCTGTCATTTTTGGTGGTAGCACAGCTTCTCAGAACTATTAATCATTGCAAAACTTATGAAATATTACTTAACTAGTTAGAAAAGTCTTTGCAGAGCAATGAAACTAAGGAATTTAGGAACACACAAATCGACACATCCAAACATAGGCAGGACATGTTTGGGTAGTCATTTTTAAAGATGTGTCAGGAAAGGCAATATGGAAATATTGCAATTCAAACGATCTAAACACACCTTAATTTGCAAATTCTACTGTTGTGGCTTACACACCAATGAGTCTTCAGTAAACTAATTTCTCTGTGCCATAATTACCCCATTAATCATATGAGATGAATTGTAATGGCTATGAGATAAATCATTTTAAAAATTCTAAAACCATACCTAGTACTTCATACTTATGCTGTTATGATTCAGTTTCTGGTCTTCCTAACATATTACATTTTTTTCAAGATCTTATTTATTTTTCATTGGTAAGTCAAATAAACAGAGGAGAGACAGAGAGGAAGATCTTCTGTCCACTGATTTACTCCCCAAGTGACTGCAATGGTCAGTGCTGAGCCAATCGAAGCCAGGAGCCAGGAGCCTCCTCAGGGTCTTCCATGCAGGTGCAGGATCCCAAGACTTTGGACCATCCATTACTGCTTTCCCAGGCCACAGGCAGGGAGCTGGATGGGAAGCAGGGCCGCAGGACATGAACAGGCTCCCATATAGGATCCCGGTATGTGCAAGGTCAGGATTTTAGCTACTAGATTACCATGCTGGACTCATATTACATATTTTGAAATAATGACTAAAGGGGGGACCATTGCAAATCATCCAAAATTTGGGGGGATGATCAATTGCCAATGGATTTTCTGCACGGATAGTTAACTCATACAAAGACATGTAGAGAAGAAAGTGAATGACACATAGTGAATTTTTATCTCAGCATTACAAATTAACATGACTTTAGAGGCTTCAAGCCTCTCTTCACCAATCCAAACCCAGGAGTCAGGATCTTTCTCCAGGTCTCCCACGTGGGTGCAGGATCCCAAGGCTTTGGGCCATCCTCAACTGCTTTCCCAGGCCACAAGCAGGGAGCTGGATGGGAAGTGGAGCTACCAGGATTAGAACTGGTGCCCATATGGGATCCCAGCCCGTTCAAGGCAAGGACTTCAGCCGCTAGGCCACTGAACCCGGCCCAAGTTATTCTTATCCTTGACTAAATGCCATTTTTTTTGCTTTGATTTGATTTCAAATTTTGATAGCAAGGCAGTCTTCAGAGGGATATTGACAAATGTGAGTTCAACATGTGAAATCACATGGTGGATGTGATTATCAACAGAATTCATTGGAAAGCATAAACCCTATTGATCTCAATCTAACCCAGATCAAAGAAAATTACCTCATCCACATCCAGAAAGATATTTCCATTAATTTTATGACCCAAATTTAGAAAAAAATTGAAAAGTTTGTGGAAATATGGAATTAACCTTTCATGTAAATAAAATTTGCTTTTTACAAAAATATATTTTCCACGAATTTTTCTGAAGATCCTTTGTACAGTAACCAGGGAGAGCGCCAAGGTTGACACGTCCATCCTTTTACGCCACAGAGGCATGTAAGTATTTCCTTTGGTACACACGTTAGGCTCAAAGTGAACAGACATGGTTGTCAGTTCTTAAAGTTAGTTAAAGAGAGAGAGAAAGAGAAAGCAAGACTAAAGAACTTCTTGGGTAAAATGTATATCCCCAGGTCCCCTTCTGTGTTTGGAGTGCTGAATTCGCACATTTTGGCTCTATTTGTTTTCAAGCCCTTCCTTTTAGGTCCCTATTTGGGGCTGGTATGTTAACAACAGATGTTTTCCTTACTTCAGATGATTAAATGCCTGTCAATTTCCTAACAGATGTGTGTTATTTTTGGCTCTCAAGTTCTCTTCTGATTCTGCTCCTCACTGAAACTATCTTCAGATAAATACAACACATCTCAACCTAAATTTCATGAAACTGCCATATTCCTGTATTTTTTGGCAGAGCTTGGTTACAGGGGCCGGTGTTGTGACATAGCGAACAAAGCTACTGCCTGCATGGCCAGCATTTAATCAAGGTGCCAGTTGGAGTCCAGGCTGTTATAGTGTTAACCCAGCTCCTTGCTGGTGCACTTAGGTAAGCAGCAGAAAATTGCTCCAGTTCTTGACTCCAGCACCTATATGGAAGACTCAAGTGAAGTTCCTGGCTCCCAGCTTCTCCCTGGCCTAGCTACAGCCATTGCAGCCACAGGAGTAATTAATCAGCAGATGGAAGAACTCTTTCTCTCTTTCAATGTGACTCTGCCTTTCAAAAGAACTTGATCACAGGCAGAGTTATCACTATTTTAGATATTTCTTGGTTCATTATCTGCTATTAATTCATCTTATTTTCTAAAATGCACATACTGCTATGTCGCACATGCTTGGCCACTGAGGAAAAAGCACTTGGCGTTTACAGTTGAAGAGACATCTGGCCATCACTGCAGAGAACAAACTAAGAAAGTCAGTTAATGAAAATAGTTGGGATTTCACTTAAACGCAGCAAATGAATTCTCCTTCCTCGTAGGCTTCACTGTTATACTTTGTGTAATGTTAGTCATATTGAGTAGCATGAAGAATGATCATTTGAATCTCCTTGATTCTCTTAATTGAAAAATAGCTCAGCATTTTCTGCACTGAAGACTTGGTCAATGGAATATAGAAAGCAAATTCCAGAATGACTATTATCTCTATTTTCAACTTTTCAATGCAATTGCTTTATATTTCTATTCAATGATGATATAATGGTTTATAGAATTAGAAACACATTGCAATCATGTCCAAAGCCTTGCATTAGCCATGCAGTAACCTTGTTTTCCTACTGCTGTTCCACATGATAGCTGGCTGATCAATCCAGGGAACACTGCACTGCTTGGTTGCTTTCGACCATTGTTCTTTCGAAAAGTCCAGAGTACATTCCTTGTATGACAGAAACTACAGATCTTGTTTAAAATATAGACTTCTAGATTTCCCAGACTCATAGAACCAAAATCACTTAGGATAGAACTCATTGTGTCTGCACAGCAACATGTTCTCCGAGTGATATTTATGCATATCACAATGTTTAAAATAAATCTAGTACTGAATGCCAGAGTCTGACATTTCCACTTTAAACAGCCATTTCACTCCAGCTTTCTTATGGAGTACACTCCATATGTTGATGCCACAGTATACTTCAAGATTTTGATGAAGGAAAGAATACCACATGATACTTTTGTATAGACTGTGTCTCTATATATCATTTAGAATTCCTGAGATAGAATAAGTAGGAAATTGTAAAATGGGAGAGAAAAAGAAAATAGTAACAAAATGATGAATATAAAGACAGAGAATTTATAGAAAAAGACACATGCTAAATAAAACTCACAAAGTTGTTAAGTGCTAGCAGTTTAACTATCTGCAATTATGCTAATATTATTGACAGTAAACTACTTGGACCAGGTGGACTTTAGTATGAAATTTGCTAACTCCATTTGTGGAGTCTTTATAAGTGATAGGTGTATTACAACTAAGTATCCACAACAATTGGAAGCACTACAACTCATGATGTGGAAGAAAAATAATCTCACTTTGATCATTTTAATTTTTGAGTTAATAATGCCAGACAAAATGTATCCAACACAAGCAGGGAAGACAATTAGCAACAAAGCAACTGAAGCAATCATGCTATTAACAGTAATCATGATTACTTCACCATTAATTGCATTCACACTTTTATTTAGAAGCACTTGGAATAATAAAATTTCCAACATATCTGGTAACTCCAAAATTAGACAAAACATGATTTTATATAAATATGCAAGTAGATAGATATAAACATTGATGAGATATGTTATATTTAAATATTACTAAATCAGATGAATATTCACATAGAATTCAGACAATGCTGTGTAACTGACCTGATTACTCCCCAATGACCTCCATGGAGTTTCTATACCAGGTCTCATATTAGGAAAAAATGAGGCTGCCCTACTTTGAATAAGTACAGGACATGAACCTTTATTTTAAACTATAAAAAGATACCTTAGTTTTGTCCCAAATTAAATTCAATCTATCACAAAGATAGAATAGTGCTAGAAAAATAAGATCAAATAACAAAACTTAGTGTATCCACAAAATTCAGAGATGAATAATTATCACACTTAGGCTAGCAAAAAAGAAAAAAAAAACTTCAAAAATTCCAAGTGAAAGTGGGTTGGAAATTTCCTATTCCCAGCTCATCAAGAAATACAGTGTTATCACAGCTTCACAATCACTTGTATAACCTAAGGAAAGAATCCTTGGTGTGCCAGTAATTCAGGTAAGAATGCTAAGAAGTTTAGCATATTTATTATCAGTATACTATAAATCAATATGAATTTTATGTGTATATCTTATTTTCAGCAGGGATAAGAATATCTTTATTTTAATAATAAGTTAGGGATGTAGACAACTGAGGAATAAAAGGACTTAGACAAGAAAAAAATACTTGTTCTGTAATTGTGCTTGATTTATATTTTGCTTTGTTTTTCCATTTTGTGAATTAAGAAAGCACAGTTAGTCATAATGGCAAATTCAGAGCCTGGACCAAGAATTTATGTTCTGCCCCTCTGGGCTATTGCCATCTTAAAAGAGAGGGGGCGGGGGGAGAGAGAGAGAGAGACTGACTGATACCCTAGCTCCATGGACTAAATCATACCACAAGCGATTGCTGGACTCCATGTGCCACAATTAACTGATTACATGAGAGTTTCCAAAGACGCATATGAAAACTCTGTAAGCCACATTAACTGGGTACTGGAAGAACTGAGAACAGGTCTTGAAAAGAGTGATTGTAATAGGGAGGACCCCAGGGGATGGATATTTGAAACTTTCACATATTTTAAAGAAAAATTGGTAGAAAACAGGTAGAATAAATATTGTAACATTCTTTCTGAAAATTCTCAAAATTCCATCTGGACTTATAAATGGCAAAAAGCACAAGTTATGCCTAGCACGACTGTAGTCTCATGTTCCACAAGTTATTTTATGGCTTTGAAATTTAGTTTACGCTTTCTACTTAGATAATATTCAGCTGACATCCTGAAAAATATACCTATTTCTAGCTTTCAGATCAATCTATAAGCTCTGCTCTGGGGTTAATAGTGTTGAATTTCTGGGCCTGGCACCATGGCCTACTGGCTACAGTCCTCACCCCAAATGCACCAAGATCCCATATGGGCACCTGTTCTAATCCCGGCAACACTGCTTCCCAATCAGCTCCCTGATTGTGGGCTAGGAAAGCAGCTGAGGACAGCCCTAGGCCTTGGGACCCTGCACTCATGTGGGAGACCCGAAGGAGCTCTTGGCTCCTGGCTTTGGATCAGTGCAACACCAGCTGTTGCGGTCACTTGGGGAATAAACCAACAGTTGGAGGGTATTTCTGTCCTCTCTCTCTTTCTCTCTCTCTCTCTCTCTCTCTCTCTTTCTCTCTCTCTCTCTCTCTCTCTCTCTCTATATATATATATATATATATAATGCGGAATTATAACTGTCAGTGCAATTGTCACAAGTGTGTTTTACCTAACTTGTAGTATCTATCGCTATCACTTTGTTTTAAATTTTTACTAACAATGGTGTACTTCAGAATGACTCAAAATATAGGGAATTGGTAGCTTTTTTTTACATATTTGCAATAATTTCACTAAATTATAAATTGGTTTGATCTTCTATCTGATTATTCATTCCCCAAGTGATCACGATGGCTGGTGCTGTGTCGATCCGAAGCCAGGAGCCAGGAACTTCCTCCAGGTCTCCCAATGGGTGCAGGGACCCAGGGGCCTTGGGTCCTGCCACAAAGATTTTTAAACTGCCCAAACAAATAAAGCATATTTGCATATTCTGATGTTGGTTTAATCCAAAAAATAGCACCATATATTCACTACTCTCTATAGCATTTGTTTTCCTGATTTGTTATAAAAATGTAGGCCATTCTACTGTGAATGCATTGGTTTATGACAACACTGCATTGTCAATGGATGTTGAGATTATTTCTAAGATGTTTGTATATCAGCAAACACTATACTAAATACTGACACACATATATACAATTTCACATGTATGAAATACTATTTGAAATATTCATTTCCAGACGTGGAATTGTTAAATGGAAGATAAGTGCATATTTAATTTTGATCATTAAGATTCAATCGTCCTTTGTATAATTTTATCATGACAAACTTCTATCACTGTAACCCAGATCCTTCTAAAAATAGCAAATTATGAAACTTTCTTCGTTAATCTGATTCACTCAATATTTCTTATAATTGCATTTTTATTCTAAAAGAAGTTTAGCAATTTTTGATATAATTGAGATACATTTCTAAAGTCCTAAATGCTTTTGCTCTAAAGTTTACAGTGTCCGATAGGAAGCTCTCACTTATATTTTGTCTCTATTAGATTGGTGTGATCTGAACCATTTGTTAATTATTGTGATTTTTATCATTACACACAGATTTAGTTACATGCAACTATTAACTCACATGTAAAATAGTAGCATGAAAAACATCTTTGAGCAGGAAAAGCAATTTTCCTTTATAATCACATCTCCTGTCAACTCCCATGTCCTTATCATAATTTCTGTGTATAAAATCTTCTCCACACTTGAGAAAATTATGCATGTGAACAACTTACATGAATTATGCACATATTCAAACCTATTCACCTCCTCTATCATTATCTTTTAATACATAAATAGACAAGATACTTTGGCATTGTTCTGTAAACTGCGTCAAACATATAACCACACATTTCATCTTTTAATTTAAAAAAAAATTGTCATGGAAACTCTTAGTCAATAAACATATTTGCAGAAAGCTTTTCTGGAATATTGTTGGATAATATTGCACTGTAGGGCTAAGTCCCAATTTTACAGGAGTTTAAGAGACATACATTTTACTTCCTTTTATTTAATGTTTGCCGATATGATTAATGTCACTATAAATACCCTGCACATACATCTTCATGCATGTGTGCTCTCAGGCCTGATAAAGATTTCCAGGAAAAGGGATGGCTAATAACATATTTTATTTTATGGATGCTGTCATAATTTTCTCCAACAATGCTAAGTAACCTATATCATTGCATTCTTACCAAAAATATGTACCTGCCTCCCTTTGCTCACATTCCAGTGCCTTGTTAATAATTCTTAATATTAATATTAATATATATACACATATATATTTAAAATTGCACCTGTCACTTATTTTGATTATAAAAACCAAAACTCACTTTCCTATCCTGTTCTTTTCAAAATCTTGTGGCATGTTTATTTCCACCGAAGTCTGTATTTATGGATATTCTGTAATAATACATTTGCTGCTAAATGAATTGAAACTCTGTGCCATTTATTTGGTTATTGATAAAATGTCTCCCTTCTTTTGACTTTTGCAAGTTATCTTATAAAACATACATATAAGCTCACATATTTCCTTGTATTCTTGAATATTCAAAAGCTCTTGGGTTTAGCAATTAAGCCTTTAATTGTGATGTCAGCATCCTGTGTAACAGGGTCTGTGTTTTGCTCCTATTTCTGCTGTAATCAGTCCTGCGCTGTTGTGCACTTTGTGAGAGAGTGGTGATAACTTAAATGGTTGAATCCCTATCCTCTATGTGGAACAACTGAGTTAAGTTCTGACTGCCAACTTTGGACATGCCCAAACCTGGCTATTTTAGCCATTTGGGGAGTGAGCCATAAATGAGATTTTTTTATTTACAAATCTGAGTTTGTTTCTTTTTTCCCCTATGAATCTCTGTTTTCCAATCCATGAACTTAAAACCAACAAGACAAGACAGACAAAATGTGCTCCCCTAGGTTTTTCTGAGATCAGGATTCTGGACCCAGTTTAATGCTATCCCCAACAGAGTTGAACATATCTGCATAAACAAGTATTGTTTTAGTCTTATTTTTTGAGTACAAGATGCTAGAAGGAAACCCTTATTTTGATTCCATTAGCAATCAGAAGTCAACAATATGAAGTTTTCTATGGTACATATTGCTATTTAATGAAATATATTTTAAAGGAGAAATGGTTTCTGTAATATAAATGAATGAATGATCTTATTCTTTCTGCTGTTTCATGGCTTATGCATTTGACTTATACCAGTAGCATAATGCTTGCAGAATGTACGTAAAATGAATATCTTTCTTTATAAATTGTGCTTTCTATTTTCAGATAGACATGTGTAATCAGCATTTATTATAGTTCTATGAAGCTTATTGTAGGTGTAATTTAGCAAGAAACTTAAAATGTTATCTAAAAATTTAGTACATACACATGCTTCCTTTGTAAACCATGAAAATATGTTTTTGTAATCAAAGAGACAGATGTTCACTTACACAAAATAGATTTGTATTCCATTTAAAAATGTTTTTGTTCATTTTCAAGAATACTGGGTAATTATCATATTGAAAGTTCATCTTGCTTTAAAAAACCAACTAGCTGGTTTCCCCAACATATGTTTACTAAATATATCAGTCTTCTCAAAATATTTTCTGCTCCATTCCATGATCAATATACTGCCCCCTTATTAATGAAAGAAGGAGCAGGGAACTTTCCTGGGGAGGAGAGAGCATCTGATTGCAAACAGGGTTGGTAGAAGAAAGTCACAGGAGAGCATGCCCAGGAGAAAATGCTGACTGAGCAGTTACATGCTACAAACAGAAAAAAAACAAATGATGAGTCTACAAATTCTCCTTATCTTTATTTCTTCTGCTTACAAGCATAACCTGTCCTTATTCATGTGAGTCCTGTAATACAATATATAATCTTTATCTCTGCATGCTTTAAAAATCAGGATCAGTTTGAAGCATTTTTTTCCTTAAAAGTTGACATTTCAATGTTAATAGATTATATATATCTGAGCGTTGACTTTGAGAATCCATAATTTCATATTTCATGAGTTGCCATTGCTTGATAAAATAACTTTACAAATGAAGAATTTTGTCTCCACAAATATACAGAACAGGATATTACTGTAAACAAGACACAAACTCAAAAACACTCCCAGGGTTGCCTGTGAGTCCGTTCGTGCACTGCAGTGGAGAAAAGTCACAGAGTATCTACACTCTTCCCTCTGTGGTGGATTCTGGTCCTTGCTGGTTTCCTTTATTTTTTGTTAAACATTATCTGTCTGTTTGAATTACATATATTTTAATTACTTTATTAGACCTTTTTGTGAACTCATATGAAACCAACATTATTTCTTCTGTAATTTAGATAACTAATTAATAAATCTTAGAAAATGTTGCATTACTTAATAATGGTTTCTTACTGAATTATACTCCCGTTTTAAAAGTAAAAGCAACTGTTAGCAATATATGTTATAAATTGACAGCAGAAAACAACTCTTGAGAGTGAAGATATATGAGGCATTGTGTTAAAAGTTTCATATGTGGCATTTCATACAATCCTCACAATCCTGAAATTCCACTGCCATTGTTAATGCCCTGTTAGAAATGAAATATCTTTACTAAGGCCACATGGTGAGTAACAGTGGAATTGATACTCTGAGATATTTTAATGATACATATGTAACACTCTGAACCACTGAATACATGACTTGTATCACCACAAGCTTCATAGTTTACTCCCCAAGGCAGAAGAAGAAAAAAAGGTATGCTTTTATCAAAAGTCACTTAAGTTTTGATATCTGATTTGGGCATCAAAGTGCATCATGCCTTTAAATCATTAAAGGATTATTCAGCTTAGGTGATTCACTTAAGAGCTTCCCTGCCACAGTGCTGTCAAAAGGTACTTATTATACTCTACCTCATCCACAAAGACACATTAATCCTCATACAGCCTTGACCTATTTGTATTGAACAAAATAATCTCTTATTTAAATCATTATTATATATCTTCCTATCATTTTAGTGTCCGATTTTAGAAATTCCCCATTGGTATGTCTTCCAAATTCTAAGTTTCATTGTAGCTGTGTTGCACAAAGAACTACCTCAGGATTCTGAAGCTAAAGTTTGCTAATAAATATACTCTTCCAAATTAGCTGATTTACACTTCCCTATGAATTACAACATCTGTATCTGAATTGTCTTCATTTAATGTCTTACCTTTTCTTCCTGCTAGTTTATTTAATGTATTTTTATGGCCCTCTTAATTTACATCTTTTCTCTTTTCATTCATTTTTACGGATTTTGCTAATATTTTTCTCCGACAATTTAATTTTTTTTTTTACATCTCTCACCTCCCTTTTCTTTTGTGCCTGAAATTCAGATGTATGCTCATGAGATTAAAACTCAGATTCCCCTGAAAAAACTACCTATTTTTTCTACTATCCTCATTCACTCTCTTTGCAAATTTTCCAAGTATATGTGGTAGAATATAATTTTTTCCAATATCACACAAATATATCATAGTGATAATAACTTGGGTATGAGATGTTTGGAGCTCATTATACTACTTTGCAAATGTTGTTTTTAAATTTTAAAAATTTATACAAAATAATCACTAAAACAAAATTGAACAGAATGCAAATTTGAGTTTAAATGAAAGTTTGTTTATAATACTTAAAGACAGGAACAGAAGAGAGGCAAAATGAAGTTGTTTCTGATTACACCTGTCCCGGCACGGTAGCCTAGCAGCTAAACTCCTCACCTTGCATTCTCTGGTTCCAATCCCAGCAGTCCCACTTCCCACCCAACTCCCTACTTGTGACCTGGGAAAGCAGTCAAAGATGGAACAAAGACTTGAGACCCTGCACTTTCATGGGAGACCTGAAAGAAGTTCCGGGCTCCTGGCTTTGGATCAACTGAACTCCAGCCATTACAGCTTCTAGGAAAGTAAATCAACAGATAGAGGTTTTTCCTCTGTCTCTCCTCCTCTCTGTATATCTGACATTCTGATAAAATAAAATAAATCTTTTAAAAAAAAATCACACCAAATAATCTCTCATGTCATGTCAATGACGGGGAAAACTGGCACAGAGATTGTTTGTCTTCCATTCCAGCTTAGTATCAATATTTAACTAATGCATTTACAATCTATGTAAAAATTTTTAAATGAGATTTTTGTCCACTGTTTATCATTCAAAAATCTCTTAGTTTCATTTAGTGTTATTTTTTTAAGATGTATTTTATTTTTATTGGAAAATCAGAGAGGAGGGGAGACAGAGAGGAAGATCTTCTGTCTGCTGACACACTCCCCAAATGCTCTTAATGGCCAAAGCTGCAGGAGCTGCACCAATCCAAAGCCAAGAGCTAGGAGCTTCCTTCAAGTCTCCGACGCGGGTGCAGGTTCCCAAGGCCTTGAGCTGTCCTTGACTGCTTTCCCAGGCACAAACAGGGTGCTGGATGGGAAGTGGGGCCACCGGGATAAGTACTGATGCTCATATGGCATCCCAGCAGACGCAAGGCAAGGACTTTAGCCTCTAGGCCAACATGCCGGGCCCTGAGTTAGTATTCTTATAGAAAATAAATAAATATGGATGTGTAGCTATCCTGATTACAACTGATTTTGCAATTTATAATTTTAAACTTAAAATATATTTTTATATTGTATTTCAAAATAAAACTATCACAATGTACTTTAAATATTGCGTGTCACTCTGATATAAATTATTGAAACTGCTGATTTTACAAAACCAATTGAGAAATATTTTGTATGTTTTCAAACATTCTGATTCGGGCCAGATGCAGTGGCCTAGTGGCTAAAATCTTTGCCTTGCCTGAGCCAAGATCCCATATGGGCACCAGCTCTAATCCCAGAGGCCGACTTCCAAGCATCCAGCTCCCTCTTGTGGCCTGGAAAAACAGTTGAGGACAGCCCAAAGCTTTGGGATCCTGCACCCACGTCCGAGACTTGGAGGAAGCTCCTGGCTCCTGGCTTCAGATCAGCTCAGCTCCAGCCATTCTGGTCACTTGGGGAGTGAATCAGCAGAGAAAAGATCTTTCTCTTTATCTCTCTTTTTCTCTGTACATCTGCCTTTCCAGTTAAAATGGGCAAATCTTCAAAAATAAAATGAAAATCTTTAACCTTGTCATTTTTCTAATTTTTGATATTTTGAACCTATATGATGTGAATTGTCTATCTATGTATATAAAATCATATAACTTAGGTTAAAATTAAAAATCCATTTAGCTGTAGTAAGCAGGGGCTAATGGCTCCTGCTGGAAAGCAGTAGATACAAGATTTCTAATTTGCACACAAATATCTATTGAACATTGTTGAAAACGTGAAAATTGCTTTTTATTCACAAATAATTGATATGGAAGAACTCAACTCTTTGTCTCCTATGAGTTACTTATAATTCACTTTATCTTTTCTTGAATGGACATGGATTTTTTTATGCAAATACTGGTGGGCATGGGTGTGTGGTTTGGCTGCCAGGCTGATTCTTGTGACACCTGCACCCCAAGGCCGAGTACGTGTGTTCAAGTTCCAGCTTGGCTCCTTCTTCCCACTGACTGCTGTTGCTCAACTTGGGAAGCAGCAGGTGGTGGCTCAAGTCCTGGTTCCCTAAGTTCATGTGGGAGACATCTGCGAGTTGGATGAGAGGGCAAGGTGTCTATTTATCTCTTGCCCTCTTTCAAACAAAATGCAGGAAGACTGAATATACACACTAACTAAAAATCTATGTCATTCAATATACATAAACAACAGGCTAGACAGAGGTGAGGTTAATTCCCAATTTTTTTAAGCCTATTTTATAAGTCAGGTAATATTTTTTGCCTACATTTTCTCTCAGCACTTCACGTAGGCCTTGCAGGAATAGCACAGTCACAGCACTGTGTCTGACAAAAAAGGCCATTGTGACTCACTTCTGGAATGCTTGCATTTTAGGTTTCTTTCCAAATATGAAAACTGCTTGGAAAGCATTTTTTATTATAAAAAAAGATATCATATCATTAATTTTTCATACTAAGTAAATATTTTATTCTCAAAAAGGATGAAGTGCTTTGCATCGAAAAAAAAAAAAAAGTCTTAGCAAGTGTTAGAACAAGAGGTCCGTAGGAGGTTGTCCACTTAAAAGATAAGGACATGAATAATATCTTTATTGTTGGTTTCTCAAAAAGTTTCTTCACAAATCACTTACATTTGTAAATAATGAAACCCAACATCTTGAGACCTTCTTGGTAAGTTATTTAAAATCTATGCACCTTGCAAATTTTCTGGATTAAATTTCTATTTTTCTAGGCTTCTTGTGCATCAAAGAATTTTTTTCCCACTTGGAGCCCTGTGACTGCCAAGTACACATTTTTTGGCAATCTGTCATTTCCACAGAGTTTGTTATAATTATCTGTTTGCTAATTCTAATTACCTTTTAACCAATTTTTTGAGATAGGAACAATATTGCCTAAAATGTTTATCAGCTGCATTTGATAATCATAGTTTACAATGTACAGTATAATTTTGAGTCACATTTTCAAAATTGTTGGATTTTCTAAACAGATTACGCTTCTCTACGAAATAGAAATGCCAAAATCTGTTGCTTCTTCCTTATTTTATCCTTTACTTTCCTTTTCTAATTTGCCTAATTTTTCCCTACATTTTCTTTATTTTTGTTAAACAAACTAATACAACTTGATATTAGAAGCCTGCTTTGGTAGTAGAAGTCTTAGGTTCAAAGCCCAACTTAGCAACTGAGCCATGGCCATGCTATCATGCTGCCCCGGCTTTGATGCAGCATTACAGTATTGGTAGCCACACAGCATTGCTCATTCCATTCATCTTCTATCCTGGCAGATCAATACAGAGAAAGTAACTGACTTCTTAGGAATAGGAAATATGATGGGCGCCTAAGACAGTACACAAACAGATAAGTTTGGGTTAGTACTCTCAGGACTTCAGTCTGATAACTGCCATGACCAGATAAAAACTAAATGAATACTCTGGGATACTGAGCCAGCAACCAAAAGGATAAGAGCAATTCTTTGTGCAATATACTCCAAATAAAACAAGATTGAAAAATACTTCCTTGATAAAAAATTCAAAAGAATGATTTTTAAGGATGCCCAAAGAGTACAAAATCATACAGAGTTTAATAAAAATTAGGACGTAATGCATGTCAAGAATGAGAAATTCACCAAAGAGACCTTTAAAAATAATGAAATGGAATTTGACAATAAAAACCTCAACTACTCAAATACTCAAATCAAAATACAGTTGAAAGCTTTAGAAACAGACTAGAATGAGCATAAGAATGAACATTTGTGTTTGAAAACAGACCCTGTGAAATATTCCAACCAAACAAAAAAACAAACAAACAGAAACCCAAAATCAAAAATAAAATAAGGAAAACTGCTTTTAAGACCTTTGTGACAACATTAAATGATCAAATACTTGACATTTAGGTGACCCTGAGACACAAGGGAGGAGTAAACATGGAAAACATGTGCAATGACATAAAACCTGATCACTCGTCTGGAGAATCATCTAGAAATGAAATACAGAGGACACATAGAACCCAATAACCAGAAAATGTACTCCTTCTGACATATGGTAATCAGACTCTGAAAGCTATAACACATAAACATAATTCTAAAATCCTTAAGAGACTGGCATGGAATGGCATTTCAGAGAAGCATCTTTGGGCCTGGCACGGTAGCCTACCAGCTAAAGTCCTTGCCTTGCACACACCGGAGGTCCAACTTCCCACCCACATACCTGGTTGTGACCTGGGAAAGCAGTGGAGGACAGTCCAAAGCCTTGGGGCCTGCATTTGCATGGGAGACCCTGAGTAGGAGCCTGGCCTTTGGCTTTGAATCAGCACAACTCTGGCCTTTTGGCTGCATAGCTAGTGAATATTTGAAGAGAAGAATTTACTCTCTGCCTCTCCTCATCTCTGTATATCTGACTTTCTGATAAAAGTAAAATAAATCTTTAAAAAAAGAGAGATAGTTCTCCTTATACTAACAGCAGACATTAGAATAAGAAAAAAAAAAACATTCCAAGGAAAAATACTGTACTCCAGAAAGACCCCCTTCAGAAATAGACCATGCATAAACAAAACCACAGGAAATTTATCACCATCACAACAGCCTCATAAAGGATGCTTAAGGCAGTGCAACATACAAAAGCAAAAGACAAGATCCATTGTGATAAAAAGATATCAAATGATGAAATTCACTAGAACACACAAAATGTAGAAAAGTTTTAAACTCTACCTGTACAAATAAACCTCAAAACACAAACAACAACAATGAAAGCAAATAATAAATGATATACAAAATTAAAGAACCTTCTATTAAAAAGAATAGGAAAATGTACTACTTAAGAAGCTGGTGACACAAAGTGTCAGTTCTAGCCACCTGTGTGGTAGTTCCTAACCAAACTCACAGATTCCCAGACTGTAGCTAGAATTTGGGCAGCTCAACAGAAAATGGGACAAATTCACATTCTTTCTTTTTTCTCTTTCTCTGTCCCTTTCCACTTCTTCCCTCCCAAATACATAAAATAAATTAAATAAATAAATACATAAAGTAAATAGTTGAATTTTAAATATTCAATAACACAATGTCAGAATAAAACTATACTATGGACGAAATGGACATAAAAGGCATTTACACAGCAATTAATCCAAAAGCTGCCTAATAAACACTCTCTTCATCAGAACATGGAATATTTCCTTTTTGGGATAGCCTACAAAACAAATATTAAGAAACTGAGATTAATCAAAATAAAATTAAGCAGAATGAAATAGAATCAACACAAAAGAAACTCTACCAATTACACAAATAAATAAAATTTGAAGATCAAACTTTCGAATGAGAACAATATACAATAGTCAAACTACCATAGAACTTAGCTTTCCCCCTCCGGGTATATGTATAAAATGAATGAAATCAGCATATGACTGTGGCATCTGTTCTCCCAGGATCATTGCAACGTTACTGACAAATTCACAACTGCCCAGATATAGAATCAAACCTGGTGCCCCTAAATACAGAAAGGATAAAGCAAACACACACACAAACACACACACACGATGTGTAATACCTATGTACATACACACATCACACGTACACATATGCACACAATACTCAGGCAGTGGGCTGCTAGTCATGAAAAAGAATGCAATTCTTACATTTCAGCATCATGGGTGGAAGTAGATTTCCTTATATTAAATGAGAGAATCCAGACGGCAGAAGCCGAGAACTGTATGTTCTTGGTATAAGTGGAAGTAGATCTGAATTATGAATAATGATTAACAGAATCTGGTGACAGTGAGAGTGAGTGGGGACACAGGTAATTTGGATAATGGGTGTAAAAAGTGTAATATATGCATAATAAATTCTAGCGTTTCACGGCTTAGTTGACTTTGGCTCATGACAATGTGATGGAGAACCTGGTGACTAACTAGAAAAGAGGAAATGCTATCCATGAAAACAAATGAACAAAAATATTAGTTACCCGACTTGATTAGTTCATCATATATACACACAGATGTGTACATGAAAGGAGACAGACATGACTATCTCTCCAATGACACGTGTGTGACACGTGTGTGGCTATTTCCCTATAAACAATAAAATGTAAAAGTAATACATGCTAATCAAGATATTTTAAAGAAATTAAAAACTTACTTTAAATATTTGGTTTGTGATGTCTGCTAAATAGATTATAATCTGGGAAGACAACAAATTCCCACAAGATAATAGAAGACAGGGAAGTTTTTGATACCAATTCAGTCCTAATATTTTTCTAGTTTGCATAGGTATACTATATGGTTCTATTTTATGATGGAGGAGTCACTAGCCACATGTTGCTATTTTATTTTGCTTTCATTAAAATGCTAGTCACCTTCTCACACTAACCATCTAAAAGTGGCTTGTGGTCACCTCTGTGTAATGATCATTGCTATGGCCAGCTCAGAATGGTTACTGCTCATCTCACACAAGGTTCTATTGGAGAGCAGCCCGTTGGGACAATTTTTTGCAGTTGAAATCATTGTCTTATGTGAGGTCACCCATATTATAGACATAAAAGCAGTAAACAGGCTTTCCAGGTTAATTCACAAATACAGAACTTGTCTTCGAAGACATTATAAATATTATGATGAGAAAGTTGCTTGTGCTTATTAAGCAAGTTATCTATGAACTACTCTCAGACACAAAAAGGTATAATAGAAAGAAGATATAAACAAATGAGTATTGATTTCTATTTTGCATCCAGTTATTGGAACATTTTGCCTTAGTTAAGACTCTTGGTTGCAAATAATATGAAGTAAATTGACCTAATGGAAGTAAATAGGAGGCATATTAAAGATTCAGGGAAATTTTACAGAATTCGTAAGTAGCAATTACAGTTACTGGATGCACATTACATGCTCAGCACTTTTTCAGAGGGGACTGCATTTCCTCTCACCTCTGCTTACATTCCCTTGCCTCACATTGCAGAACAGTGTCTAATGCTTGTCTGCTAATAAGAACTATATATAGGGTCTGCAATGACAGAGCCTTTGCCCCTTCGCATTTTCTCTCTATAAATGTGTGTATGCCTGAGAATTAATGCATTTTCTTACATATCTTCATAACAGCTTTATTGTTCATGCTTTCTTCATATTAAATACATTAGACAATAATATGTTTGGTAGATTCAAAATATTTAAAGTGAAATCTATTCATTACAATTTATTAACAATTATACCATTAGACAATATTATTTCAAAATTTCTCTTATATCTATTAATTGATAATACACCCTGTTCCCCTGAATGCACCTTTACCATAATGCGGTCTAGCTGTTAAATGATAACTCTTCCGCATCACAGCATACATACAAATAAAGGAACTTATATTACTTGGTCATCTTTATGCCTACAGTAAGAGGTAATGAAGCTATACAACTTTGACTCATCGAGGGATGGGCATTTGGCTAAGAAGTAAGTATTCCACTTGGAGGTGCTGTATCCCATAGCATAGTTCCTGTGTTATTTTAGCAACTCTACTTCTGATTCCAATTTGTTTAATTCTGTCCTTGATTGGCAGCAGGCAATGGATCAAAAATCCCTAGCATCTATAGTGGAGGCCTGGAGTGAGTTTTGTCTCTAGTATTTGCCTGTCCCAGTCTTGGACATTGCCGACATTTGAAGAGTGAATCAGTAGCTCATTCTTATAAGCATCTGACCTAATGGATTGCTTTTTTAGTAAGAAATAATTGATATCATTATAATTTTATCACCTATTCAACATACTATTTTTATTTTTATGCACATCTAAGTGATTTTTAATTTCTTTGATGATAATAACTGGGATTTGTTTTACTCAGATGATGTACACAAGTGTTTATCTGAATCTCTTAATATAAAAACCTGTTTAACAAATATATCATTGAACAGTGCTAAAAACTTAAGAATGGAAAGAGAAGAAAATCAGAATTTTGATCATTCTCACTGAAGAAATTACTTATTCTTCAATATATAGATTGATTTCCATATTGGAATATGATAATTTTTTTAAAGTCTATGTTAAATACCATAGGTTTATTTCTTATTCACTGTAATGATTTTTGGAAATGCAACAATTAGTTAATTTGTGGGAGAAGTCACCCTTAGCAGTCCACTGAGTTCAGGTTATACTCGAACAGATAACAGCATATTTAGTCAGGCTAGAGCAAGAAACATTGGAGCCAACGTCAGATAAAAACAAAGAAATTCATGCTTTCAGCAATCAAAGAAACTGATTCTCAACAAGAAGGAAAGGATTGGGGCCACACAGAGAGGCAACACTTAAGAAAAAAGAAAAAGTCTTAGATTTGGATTTCTATAAAAAGTAATGTACCTGAAAGTTCCATTTCTCAGTCCCTGATCCTGTTTTACCTGCATACATTTTAAAAATACAATTTGATGCTTTGACACATATACACACATAATGAAACTATATGCATATTTATATAAGGAGGTGCTCACTATAATCAAGCAAATTGGTATAGGTATCATCTTGGAGAGTTATAATTCTTTTCCACTGTTCTTCATTTTTGGTGGCAAGATTACCTTATATCTATTTTGTTTCAAGATTATCTAACATTTATTTTTTTAGAAAATGTATTTCAAGCCTATCTTTAGAGAGACCGCAGTGCTATGAGATAGAGTGAAAAAGTAGAAGAGAAAGACACTCCCACTGTTGTGTGGAACTAGCAAATGGATTATTGAACAATAAACTACTAACCAAAAATAATCTTCTATGCCAATCCCGTCTAACCCAATCTATTTGTAATAAATGTGTCTGATTAATACTCTATTTTTGACCCACAACATACCCAGCTCTTAAGCAATATTTTCCAATGAATCATTCTGCTTAATCACCTAAACCTAAAAATCAGTTTTTAAACGTTCCATTAACTATGTCATCATTTAGAAGAAATAAGTTCCCAACACATTTGTCAAGTCACCGCTACCTTTTCAGTGAGCAAAACAGCATGCAAAGAACTAGCAGACACATCCAGAAGCAAGTGCTGCTAGAAGAAAAAAATATAAACTGCTTCTTTATGGCATTTTAAAAGACAGTATGGAACAACTGGTGTAAAGCTGGTAAAAATATAGTACCAACAAGCCCTGTTACCTGCCATTCTTTCCTTTTTGTTGAATAATTTAAATATCCCAATGGATTTTAAACAATGACTTTAAACTTTACACTTTCAGCAAAAGTAAGGAGGGATAAATTCATCGAAAGGGCAAACTGTGTCTCTCTCATTTCACACCAATAAGGGTAATTCCAGGCTTATGTAATTATGTAAGTAAGATCTTCAAAAGTTTGCTACGGTATAAGTTCTCTTTTTATTTATTTATTTTAAAAGTGCATTCAAGGCAAATTGAGTTAGTTCCCATACGCTGGTCCAATCTGAGAACATTGCAATGGGAGCTGAGAATTTGGAGGATTCAATCCAATTGTAGCAAGAATTCTACTATTTTAGCCATCCCTGCTACATCTTAACCTTTGCACTGGTAGGTTGGAATAGAGAATTGGCAAAGGTATCAAGCCTTGGTTCTCTAATATGGAATTCTAGCTTCCTGTTTGGCATCTTAGCTACAAAACTAAGTCTAAACACCCTTATAATCTTTAAATTCTATTTTGCCTTTTTTTAAAAAAAATTTTGAAGTACCATGGCATGAGCCATGGTATTAATGCCAATTCCTTTGCCTTGAAAATTAAATTAATTTTACAACAACAAAATATCACTGGCCAAGTTAATTTGGGGAATGATTCTATGTGTGAATTTCTTTTATTGTGGTTTTCTACCTATAAGAGAGATATGAATAACATACACAAAAGGTTGACTTCTATAAACTTGGGACCCAATTGAATGGATATGGGTAAATAAAATACATATGCGCCATAGTTTCTATAGATACATTATACTATTTTGGGAAATAAGTTCACACTTGATCTTAGCTAAAAAGCTGAGAAGCAATGGAAAATAAGTTCAAATAAAAATAAAATGCTACCAACAAGATCTTCTGTCATAAGTGAATATAGCTTAGTGAAGTTTCTTATGAACCTTTCCTTACCTCTCCTTCCATAAAAGTTTAAATAAGTAAATACTACCAGTTAAATCCAAAATGTAAGGATTTACAACTTACATTTAATCACTGAAAAAAAAATTGGCCAGTATGGAGACTGTTTGTGTGGTTGGATACATACTGGCTTTGGCAATAATTTTGAGACTTTTTCAGCAATCAATGGAATAAATTTAAGAAACCTTTTATTACAGTACAATAATTACAATTGCTTATGCAATTGTAAAGCTCAGGCAAGTTTAGACCTGAATCTTTTCCACCGCAGAAATGTTTACCGGAATACATCTCTCACCGTTCACATCCCATGTCTCTGTTGCTACGTGTGTTAACTTAATTCCTAATCAGATTGTGGTGGTGACAAAAGCGTCATACGAGTTTAAAAATTGCAGGGTAGTTAGTGCTGGACGTATGCCAGAAACCAAAAATAGGATTGTACCTGACTTTTTAATGTCACAGCATTTAACATATGTGATCATCAAATAGACCTGCATTGCTCACTTTGGTTAACATTGTTCAGGAAATCTGACAGATATTGTTTATGAAGGGGAAAAGTGCAACACCCCTGAGGAAGGAGGAATATGTCTTCAGGACAAACAGGAAAGGATACCTCATACATGAATGTTATAGCTAACAATTCAGCAAAATTTCTTGGAGGTGCACTAGAGTTATATGTCATCAGGTTCTTGTACATTGGTTTTTATAAAAACAATATTCATCAAATATAAACTATAAATTTACATTCTGACTTCAACTTTTTCTGTCCTCTCTTTTACAATAACAAATTGATAACATGAAGATAATGATAGGCATGACACCCAAACACACTGATTTTATATATTCACCTTTGTCATGTTTGCACTTGCTGGTGAGTCAGGTGATTAACACACAGAGAGAGATTTAATAGCAGTGTGTAAAAGTCCTGTGAAACAGCAACAAAGACGTAAACACATATGCAAAAACATTAAGATATATACAGCATTTATATATGCCATCTCTAAGAGAGTGCTAAGAGAAAATTGCTCTAAAACTGAAAGAATACCCATATGACTTCAAGTCAAGGTGAACAGGTTAATGTTTCCCTATCTAAACGTATCACTTTAGTTATAAAAAATGACAGGATGACTTGCACTCTGGGATAAACTGACAGGTGCACCAACAGCCAGAGGCGGGCCTGGAGACAACAGGCATGGGTACTGCAAGTCTGAAGACACATACCAATTGGAAAGTTTGGGTATAGTTATCTCATCTGAAAATATTTGTTATGTTTGAATTGTGTAAGCATAAAATTAAGGAATAAATTGAGGGTTTAAAGAGATTTAAACCCCCAAATAAAAGCAAAACAGATGATGTCATATTTAAAAGTTTGGTAGTTTTCAAACCCTCAGTGGATTCTATCATTCTGGAATGCATAGGGCAATAAAAATCATTCCTGTGTTTTAATCTATCCAAGAATTTTTGATAATTATGTAAATTGCTATTGGACTCTGTGGGAACTAACATACTTAATAAGTATGTATAACATCTTTTTAAATAGCACTTTCTTTTAACATTTTTTAAGGGAAATACAAATATTTATCAATTGCCATTGTTTAGTTGAAACTAGCCCTATTGTGTAGTGATTCAATAACATTTCATTCATTTATAAAAATCAATTAGTTTTTCAAGTCATGTGTTAATATATTTGAATTAAAATCTCCTTATTTAGACATTCTGATTAAGAAGCACTAAGTATCTTTCATGTGCATAAAGGGTTGCAGATAACCAAATAACAATTATTTAGTTAATTCATTACTTGAAAGGTAGAGCAACAAAAAGAACGATCATGTATCCATTGACTCACTATCAGATGGCCACAACCACCACAGCACAGGCACATCAAATGCAGGAACCAACTACCTTATCAGAGTCTTCCCTGTGGGTTCCAGGAATTCAAGCATGTGGGACATCTTTGCTACTTTCCAAGCCCGTAAGCAAGAAGATGAATTGGAAGCAGAAGAGCCAGTACACACACTGGTACTCTTGCTGCAGTGTTGAAACAGCAGCTGAATCCTCTTTACCAAAATGTATAATCATGAAAAAATAAGTAAAAATTAAATAGCTAATTTAACCTCTAAAACATTATTAAATCCATTTTCATTACTTATAGGCAGAATCATATCTCAGGACTTAATTATTTGTCAGTATTTTATTTTCATTGTTGGTTGGAATTTAAATTATATTATATATGTGCTATTCCAGTTAATAGAACGATTTATTTAATCACATTTCAACAAGGAGGATTAACTGAAAGGGGAGAGAAATTTTACTTGAAAACAAAAAGGTTCATTTTGCTACCATACAAATATGCTTTATAATAAACTTCCAGCAAATGGTAAGTGAAACAAATTCTATTTTAAAAACCATTACATTGGTTTAGATCCTCTGGTTTAATAGGCTAAGTCTCTGCCTATGACATCAGCATTCCACATGGGTGCCAGTTCATGTCCCAACTGCCCCGTTGTGGATCCAGCTGGAGTCTCATCAACTATAAAGGCAGGGGAAGATGGCTCCTGGCTCACGACTCTGGATCAGCTCAACTCTGGCTGTTGTGGCTATCTGGGGAGTGAACCCAGCAGATGAAAACTCTCTCTCTCTCTCTCTCTCTCTCTCTCTCACTCTCTCTCTCTCTTTCTTTCTCTCTGTCTCTGTCTCTCCTTCTTTCAGTAACTCTGCCTTTCAAATTAAAATAGAATAATACTTAAAAATAGTTAGGTTTAGTGTAACTGTATTTGTAACTAAACTTGCTTCCTTGAAAAAGTCTAACTTTGTTTATTAAATCAAAAGAGTATTGTATCTACAAGGCCCCAGTGTAAATCACAATTGTCACAAACATGAATAAGAAAAATCACTACTCAAAAACAGCTAATGAAATTGGGGAAGAACAATGTATAAACCATGTAATAAAATAAATGGAATAATTTCAACTAAAACTAGGAGATTCAAAAATAATAAAACCAGTAGAGTGGGAGCAAGAACCACTATAAGAGGCTGATGGTGTTTTAAAGGAGAAGGACAGTGAAATTAATTGTTTTCAGATAGTGTTGGACAAGGTCTACTATCATAATATCACATGTCCACCCATTACTAAACTATATTGACTGTGACTTCAAGAAGTAAATAGCTAGATACATATGTCTCTGTGGAATAAAAATCATGGAACAAGAGTTAATTATTCATTGGTTACATAGAATAATTTGACTGTGAATCCATGTGTGGTATTGAAACTATTCATGATGCCTTACTGACTCCTGGGCTTGGTGCATGTTCTTTGACAGTTCTGGCAATCTTTTGGTGCAGGGGGAGGCAAAAGGCAGAAGAGTGAAGTTTATGTTCTCTTTGGTAATGCAAGAGAAACTCTGCAAACCCACATACAAGATCTATTTTTTCAAGAAAAGATAGATCCTGTTTATACATCAAACAGACAAATCTTGTATGGTATCTCCATAGAAACCGGGAGGTTGCTATAGGAGACAGCGCCACAAAAGCAAACATTAGGGCTTCTCCATAAAAGAATGCACACAATATCCAATGGCCCAGTGATGGCGATGGTGAGATAAATTGACACAATAGTGACTAACAAAATTAAGATGAAGCTCAAATTCAGGCTTAGACACTGCAGCTTCCTAATTTTTACCACCGTATGCCCCACCCAACTTTGGTGTCAAACAAGTTAAATTTTTTTTTCCCCCAGAACCAAAAGCTATAAATCCATCTTACACTTTTCAAACTGCACTGGTACTCCACATCAATTTCTAGTTTAAAGTCAATCACAGTTCTTCCAGTCAAAGACATGGATTTTTAGAAACCTATCACAAATGTCATGCTCATTTTATAAAACGTAAGGACATTTTATTTATTTTTTTATTTGCCAAACCTATGATTCACAAAGATTAAATAATTCTTAAAGATAAGAATTATCAAGAATTTCCCTCACCCAAATTTGGCACAAATGGATATAACACTAACGCTTTATAGCGTATCTACCACATCTTCTCAGCCTTAAAGCTGGGAGACCTAATGTGCTAAAGCAGAATGCTATAAACCAGGATCCAGACTTTGTGAAAACGCAGTAATATCTACATTTCCTCCAGGTGACAGGCAAGCTCCTGGAACAAAGCAGGTACTCACTAACTGTCAGCAAATTAAACAAGGCACATACTTTCATAAAAAAGATTGAAAACATATTTTAAAATTCATTGAAAATACACTTAAAAGCTCTTGGTGAGCTCATTAAAAATCTCCTATAACTTCTATTGTTTTTACAATTGTATAATTACTAAACATGCAAAAGAAGTTAATGAACAGGACTGAACACTTATATTTAATTCTACATGTTCTCTCTTGCTTCATTAAAATACATCATCCTGTTGGTGCTGAATTCTCAGACACAGGTGGCAATCCCGCTGACATGTCAGTGGTGAGAACAATGCATCAGTCATTAGAAAATTACATCAGACATGCACTAGAACCACAAAGCAGCTGAAACACCAAAGGGACAGCATTAGAGAAGAAAGATAAAAGAAAAAACAGAAAGGGAATGTGCATGCTTCTCCCCATTCCAAACCACTAAGGATCCGAAAAGCTTGTAGGAAAGGGCTTTAATGGGACACAGTTCAATTTTGCAATTAAGAACAACTGTTTTCCAACGAGCCCTGGCATAATGATTAAGCATACTAAATAGGAGTATAAAATTGGATTAGGAAGAAGGCATTGAAAAAGCATGTTCTGTTCCAAACAGCAAGAACACTCACCTCTCTGGAGTGAAAATTGTACAAAACGTCTGTATCTAACATTTTAGAAACATTGACAGAATTGAATACAATTTTTCTTCCACAATGTGTTCTTCCAATTTTTAAAAATATTTTGCCATCCTTCGAATATAAGCAAACCATGAAAAAGTCTTTGAATTATGGGTACACTAATAATAATGCTTGGAATTTCAAAAATAATCCTTGGTAGTATTTTATGTATTTATTCCATTTTTAATTTATGAACAAATGATAACATCAACCCTCCAAAATAAAAATAATCTAGCAAAAATGAGTGTATAGCTTGGCGTTCATAGACCTACCTCTCAATTTGTTGTGCCTGGGTTTGATTCCTGGCTCTAGTCCTTGACTCCAACTTCCTGCTAATTAAGATTCTAGGAAACAGTTGTGACTCAAGTAATTAGATTTCTACCATTTCTGTGGAAGAAAAGTATTGAATTCTTGACTCCCGGCTTTGGCATCCACCCAGCTCAAGCCAGTATAGACACTTTATTTTGATCCCTTGATTATGGCCTGGGAATGTAGCAAAGGTTAGCCTAACTACTTGGGCACCTGTACCTATTTGGAAGACCTACAGAAAGCTCCAGGATATTGTCTTTGGACTGGCCCAGCTCCAGACACTACAACTATTTGAGGAGTGAACGAGCAGATGGAAGATCTTTCTTTCTGTCTCTTCTCTCTTTGTAAGTTAGAATTTCAAGTGAACACAATCATCATTGATAAGACAGTTAACTTTATGCCAGCATAAAGGTTTTTAAATCCCTCATAATTTTTAATATGCATTAGCATACATATTTAAGGCCCCACATATGCTGTCCTTATCAAATTTTACATATATTTCTTTATTTATGGCAGTATGGATTGTTTCCTATTTCTGCAAAGGATTTTAACATATAAATACCATTTGATTGGGCAATTAATTTGTTTCATATTTGGTGGGTTGTCTCCCTTTCAAGCAAGTCTTTAACGTCCTGATCATCTTTGAGTACTTTGAAGATATAAACTATTCCAGACTCACCTTGTACATTCCTTGTCCCAGTGTGAGATCCACCCGTTTCTCCAATAAACCCTATCTCCTTAGAAATTGATGGGTAGGAGCTAAGATGTGAGTAGTACAAATGCTCAATACCATTGAGGAATGGCTGCTTGTAATCACTCTCATTGGACAGAAATGCAGTTCATATGTCCGTAGGCGTGCATATGCACAGAAACATGCTTTCATTTGTATAAATATTTTGCCATCTACATATACTTATGTAAAGCTAAAAATTCACATTTAAAACTTTTAAAGATAGAATTATGTGAAGGAAGAGCAGCAGGAAAAAAAAAAGAGAGACAAAAAGAAAGACAAAAAAGAGATATCGTCTACCCACTGAATCACTTCCCAAATGCCAGGAAGAGCTGATCTAGTTCAGCTCAAAGCCAGAAGCCAAAAATTCCATCCTAGTGTCCCACAAGTGCTTGTGCTGAACTCTCAGCCTTGCTCAGCACATTAGCTGGAAGCCTGATCTTAGAACTCATACTAGCACTCTTAAATGGTTTGCCAGTGGCTTAGCTCACTACATTCCCATATCCGCCCCCCATATTATCTCCAATAGGAAGAAATTCATTTCCAGTGACCTCAATGTTTTTTTCCTCCTTAATTCTTTAAAAGTGTGGTTTTACATCTACTGTTCCTCCTCTAACAGTTGGGCCTCTGACATCCCACACTGGGCTATATCTCTATGGGGAAAACCCTCTTCCACTTGGGTTCTATCATAAAAAGTCATGTTCTATCAGTTATGAATTGCTTTTGAATAGCCACTTCAACTTACAACAAATCATAGACCCCCCACAGATTCATAGAGCTAGTAGAAATTCCTTAGTATCAATTCTTCGAATTCTGGTCAAAATTACTACTTCATTCCAAGTGTTTAAATTTCCTCATGCTACTCCTCAGTTATAATTTCATTGCAGATCCTTTATTATTACACCCAAGTACTTGGTTTTCAACAAACTCTACTTTTGTATTAATACTACAAATATTCTTAGATGGGTAAAAAGTTTTATTTTTCTGTTAAAAGTTCTCATTTTAAACACACCTGTATTAGGTTCCACAGGAATATATACCACATATTACACATTTTCTTTTCCATGCCCTACACAATACATTCTCCATGAATCATTTTGTTATTTGATTAATATTAAATAAATTAAAAATGAGTCAGCCTAACTGAAACATCTATTGCTTTGTGTAACTAACTCATTTTTAACCCCATATAGACATTTCTGAAGCCATGTATTTCATTTAAATCACAATAATATGTTGCTCATATGATATTCCACAAAAAATATTCTATAAAAATAAATTTGCATGTTCATTATTATATAACTCTCCTTGTTAAATAAAATTATTCAAACTGTAGTTTCAAAAAAAAGAAATTGCAGTTTCCTTTGAAAATATAAGATTATAAAAAATTGCATGAATACAAAGGATAACAATTAAAATTAAATAAATAAAATACCAAAGAGTTAAATCACATATATTTAGCAACACATTTTGAAAATCTACTATTACAGAAGAAAAGTGTGCATTGACCCAGAAAGTTAAGTAACTCTGCTTTGGGGAATATTAATGTGCTATTCGTTGGAACATAAAATTCTCATTTAAAATTATTGATTCAATTTAGAATTACTGCACAAAATCATTTTTCACATGCTTTAATTAGTACTAAAATAGAAGAATCATAAATACTGCTTTTGTTAATCCCCAACTTATATAAGTGTGAATTTTTAAATATTTTAGATTTTGCTTACCAGTATAACCAGTTAAACTGAGAAAAAAAACATTTAAATTTTAAAATCATATGATTACAGACATATTTGATTTCTTTTCTTTATTTTTCAAATAAAGAAAAGGGGTAGATGTTCACATTACCATATTACCAAAAGTAATAAACAGATTCAGTGCGATCCCAACAACATTCTCAAATATAGAAAAGCTGATACAAACATTTATCTGGGAACACAAGAGACCATGCATTACCTAAGTTATAATGAAAAATAAAAATCAATAACGAGGGATCACAATTTCAGACCTCAACACATACTGCAGGCCAGTGGTCATCAAATCAGTCGGATATTGGTACAGAAACGTAAGAAATTAATGGAACAGAATAGAAACAACTAATGTGTTGTATGTGTACAGCAACTAGTATTTGACAAAATGACCGAGAACCATCCAAGAAAAAAAAGCCTATTTTGTTCAACAAATGCTGTTAGGACAACTGGATAGCAGCCTGCAGTGGTAAGAAACAAGAATGCCACCTGTCACCTTATACAAAATAAGTTCTAAATGGATCAAGGACATAAGTCTGCAACCAGAAACCATCAAACTACTAAAGGGATAAGAGGAAGCTCTCTTCAAGATATAGGAATGGTGACAGACTTCTTTGAAAAGTCATCTAAAACACAGGCAATCAAAGCCAACACGTACAAACGGGAATACATTAAACTAAGAAGCTTCTGTACAGCAAAGGGAACAGTCAACCGAGTGAAAAAGCAACCAACAGAACAGGAGACAATCTTTGCACACTGCTCAACTGACGGGACAAATAGCTAGGACTTACAAAGAGCTTCAGAAGCCCCATGACAGCAAAACAAACAACCCTGTGAAGAATTGGGTGAAGGAAATGAACAGACATTTTTCAAAGCAGCAAATTCAAATTGCTAACAGACATACGAAAAAATGTTCAGACACACTAGCTATCACAGAAATACAAATGAAAACCACACTGAGGTTCCACCTAACTCCTGTAAGGCTGAACAACATTCAGGATTCTACTAATAACACTTGCTGGTATGGATGTGGGGAGAAAGATACCCTCCTTTATTGTTGGCGGACGTGTAGGCTAGTGCACCCACTAGGGAAGTCAGTTTGGAGAGTGCTTAATTAAGAGAACTGAAAATTGATCTGCCATATGACCCAGCTAACCCAATTCTGGGACTATATCCCAAGGAAATGAATCTGCAAATGTGAAAGTGGCAGGTGGTCATATATTTACAGCAGCACAATGTACAGTATCAAAGTTATGGAAACAATCCAGATTCCCTTTGAAAGGGGAATCAATGAACAAACTGTGATACACCTATTGGATGGAATACTATTTAGTCATTAAAAATAATAAAATGCTGCAGTTTGCAGCAAAATGGTTCAAACTAGAGATTATTGTGCCCATTGAAACAAGCCTATCCTAAAAGGACAAAAATCATATTTTGTAAGTTAACCCTCACATAAAATATCAGATCAATAGATAAGATTAAACATGCATGTACATATAGGCATTTAGAGGAACTATATAGGTAGAGACAAACATATCGAGATGTGAAGATGGAATGCAGCAAGTTTCTAAACTTTCAAATCAGAGATGGACTCCCAATGAAACTGTTAAACATATCTTGACAACAGGATGCTGGACTCTCTGCCATTGTCCATACCTAAACAGCAGAATGATGGATTTATGATCGTTTTTTGTAGGACTATACTGTTTCAATAATATGGGGAAAATGAATGGGCACAGGACATTGGTGAGGGAATGGAAAGGGAAATCCCACAGCCTATAAAACTATATCATAAAATAAATAAATAAATGAACAAAATCTAAATAAAGAAAAGCAGAAAACTTTCTTGCTGTAACAATATTTTGATTGAAATTCATCATGATGCTTAAACACATTTTTAAATGAAACATCATTAGCTCTATAATCCATATTACTGGTTCTTAAATTCTTTCTGTAGAAGTATCCTTAAAAATAACAGAAAGTAAAAATATTTCTTCAGAGTAAGCTTAAATTGATTAGGTCAAGTTAAGCTCCAAATGGATTGAAACTATTACTTACTTTATTATATATTCTGCTTTGATGCCAGTAATAGCATCCTATAAATTGGTCAGAAACAAAAAGTTCTAAAAGTGTGTATTTGATTCATTTTTTAAATCTAAGAACCAACATAGTACTTGAAATTAGAAATATAGAAATGTAGGCATATACAAATAGATTCATTTGCCTAGGTAATACAGTCAAACATTTGTGCATTTTATGTTTAAATTTTTTTCCTGTCTGTAACAGACACTAGTTTCTTTTTAGCTACTTGCCTTCTCTTTACAATACTTCTGGTAACAGCTCTCCATTACTTTTTCATGGGCTGGTGTCTATTCCACTTTCATTTGCCATTTCCATAGTTTGGAGGACATGGCATCCATGCCTATAAGCATAGACACAAGCTGTATGCTAAACCTAATCAAATTCCAGAATTTTCAATCAGTTCCATTTTGACTTAGACTTCCTAGGCAATGAAACCAAAAGAGGCTTAAGCTATGTTGTCATTCGGAGGGAATAAAACAAATGAGAATATACGTTTCAAAATGGAGGCTTTATAAGAGAATGGAACCCACTAAATGAAACACTGAATTGGGAGAACAGGAGAAACAGGAACAGGGAGAACAGGAGAACAGGAGAAAGACTCACATTAAGGTACATCATTTGTACTTTGAAATAGAGTCACACTTAAAATCAGCATTGTAAGCTTTTTTGCTATGTTGACATATATTCCAATAGGGAGCACCAATTTTAAAGGTTTTAAAGGGCTAGAGAAATAATTAGGACAAAAATATTCTTTAAAGTATGTTTTATTTCTTTAAAAAAATCCTATCTGAATTAGTTGGATATTTTTCTTTTTATAATTTGTAGCACTAATGAAATAATGCTTCTAATATCTCATTTATTCTAAAATTAACACTTTAAAATTAAATTCTAAACTTAAATTTTCTTTATATATTATAACATTAAAATGTTATCTTAAATTTTATGATTAATTCTATAGATGGTATTCGATTGTATCCCACTGTTGTATCTAAATGGAAATCTATTTTTAAAATTATAATCCTGATATTCTCTAGTAAAAAAAATCCCACAAAGATGTTTTAATTTTCAATGTATCAACTTTAAAGGAGAAACTAACAGAAAACAATAAAACCTGTAAGGAAAAGATATGCTCAATTATCAGTCATCTTAAACTTAATTAGGCATGAAAACTTAAGGAGTACAATAATTTCTTTTAAAGTAATCACTCATATTGATTTTCTAAGTAGTAAAATCTAAACATATTATTTACCTTGAACTTCATAGGTTGGAAGTTCATTTTTTTTAACATAAAGGGAATAAATTTAATGTAGTTCATAGATACAGTTCTAAAAATATAATCATACTTATTTCCATCCTTCCCTTTTCTGTTCCTTATCTCTTTTCATTTGTTTTGAGAGCAAAGAGAGACAGACAACATAGACCCTCCTTGCTTACTATGCTGCAGCTGCAGCTGGATTAGGCTAAAGGCAGGAACTAATAACTTAGTTCAGGAACCCCAGCTAGTACTGTGGCAGAGCCAGGATTTGAACCCACACTTTGATATACTGGAATCCCAGGTAATGTCATATTCTCTGCACCAAATACTTGCAGCCATAGCTCACTCTCTTAAACACCATGCTTGCAGTTAGTCATTAATTTGTCTAGTTAGCATAATTTTATTATCCAATTTTTTGGCACAGTTCTGGAGACCACAATGATAACAAAGATACAATACTCCACTTACTACTTCTACAAGCTAAGGGGACAGGACAAAGAGGCAGTTACGACACATGCAAAACCAAACAAAAACCAAACAAATGTGCTGTGAAGGTCAATATGAACGAATTGAGAAATACTCTGGGGATTCATTCACTGAGTCCTCGTCCAGGCTAGAGAGCGAGAGTAGATTGTCCAGCAGAAATATGTTATAGCAATAGATAATTTTTAAGTTTCTATCAGCTATTTATAAAAAGCAAACAAACAACAACAAAAAGTAAATTCCAAATACATACTAGTCTTGGAAATCTATGTAGGTAGGGGAGAGAAGTCCAGATCTGATCATCCTAGTGGAATCGCTGCTGGACAGCACAGCAGATACTGAGCTGGCCTGGTGACTGACAGCTCTGGGTGATGCACAGTTTGACAGCCAAAGTAAACCATAGTGGGAGAGCCCTGGAAGTCTCTTAATGACTGGCCTCACCCGCAGAAGTACATTCGTTTGCACCATCCCAAGTCACTTCTCTTCCTGTGAACAACCCAAGTTTCCCTTTCTGAGCACTGTACAGATCAGCTCTGCTGCTTCAGAAAGCCCCCACCAAAAAGTCCCAAGAGGGGAAATTGAGCATTACACAACATTGTCAACCAGCTGGATGGAAATATCCAACATGGCTGGGGCAAATGTACCCACTTCCCACAATCTTTAGGTCATAATGATGTCATTATCATAAAATTACTAAGAGGGTACATTATTGCCATAATGCACCTGAAACCAACAGACTTTTGATACTTCTTAGAAAGGATTCAAAATGGGCATGGCTGGAGTCTAGATTCAAATTATACCCGCTTTTGAAATTTGATCTGGTACCTCCTAGACATCACTCCTAGCCTCTGGACAGCATAAAAGCTGTGATTTTTCCTTTGCAGGGACTTTTCCCTCTCCCCTTTTTTGTTTTTGGAGGTTTTTTTTTTTTTTTTTTTTTTTTTTTACTGTTGATGGTTTGTCCATGGAAACTGTTCTTCTTTATTAGTTCCTTTTTGAATTCTTTTCTCTTTCTTTATGCTGTTTTTCTTTGCTGTTTGTTCATGTGTGACTTTGTTCTTGAATTTGTATTTTTCTTTTACTCTGAGTAAACCCTGCTCTCCTATATATCTCTATGCCTCCACCTTAGAATTCTTTCATGCATGGAGGTAAGTATTTGCAATAATGCCAGCCAAGAGTGCCACAGCCACAACAGTAGCAGAAACAGTAGGATACAAGGCAACAGCTAAAACACAACATGGTCTTCCCCAAACAATAAAACTGCATTTAACAAAAAAAAATTTTTTTTCACTGCTTCAAGTTTCAGATTTTCATAAGCTAAAAGTAGAACATCCTATTCCTAAGCTCCACTGACACAATTTAAGTGTTCAAAAGACACATATGACCACAGTATCTAGTACCACATTCTTTAAACTGAATGTTTCAATTCCCTTTCTGAATGACTTCCTGAAAGGCAAAGATGGACAATGTTATCCTAAAGAATACGGGGGAGAGGATGGTGGGACGAAGGGAGGATGAATAGAGAGGGAGGGGGGAGAGTCAATACCCACACAAAATGATATCATGGAAAATAATAACATTTAAAAAACAGAAGAGGGCCCGGCAGGGTGGCGCAAGTGGTTAAAGGTCCTCGCCTTGCACCCCCGGGATCCCATATGGGCGCCGGTTCTAATCCCGGCAGCCCCACTTCCCTTCCAGCTCCCTGCCTGTGGCCCGGGAAGGCAGTCAAGGACGGCCCAAAGCTTTGGGACCCTGCACCCGTGTGGGAGACCCGGAAGAGGCTCCTGGCTTCGGATCGGCATAGTATCGGCCCATTGTGCTCACTTGGGGAGTGAATCATCGGCTGGAAGATCCTCCTCTCTGTCTCTCCTCTCTGTATATCTGCATTTCCAATGAAAAAATAATAAAAATAAATCTTTAAAAAAAAAAAAAAAAACAGAAGAGCCTAGACACTCTACATACTCTAATTCTGCCCGAGTTCTAGGCCGAGGCCTCCCAATCAGAGACATTAGCAGTGGGTTTGCATTCAGGAATGATTTTTATATGTTGAAAGCAAGAGCAGAAGTTACTTGTTTTGTTGGTATGCATCATGATAGAGTTTGTGGAGCAGCGACTTTCTCCTGCTTCTTATTCTTTACCAAGGACAGAGTTCCTTTAGCAGTCTCCTTCTGACCACTGGTTCTTGAAAACCCAACCCAGAGACAGCTACTTGAGCTAATCCCACATTTTTTAGACTTGTCACTCCTCTAAAGCTAATGCCATTGTGTGTAAAATTGTTAGAGCAGATGTCTTCCTGGAACTAACTCACTGACCAACACAAGTAAAGAACACTTTGCGGAGAAACAACAAAGAATTTATGCTGCAGCACAATGAAAGGAAGTGATTATCAGACAGCTGGAAACTCTTGAAAATGCCACCAAATAAGAGTAAGTGCTAATCAATAGTAAGGAGTTACACTAACAGCTTCTAGCTCAATATACTAAAAGATATTTCATGAAATGGGCAAGATACTGAAAGCAAGAAAGCATCAAATGATCAAGTTTATACATCTACAAATACCTTATATCCTATAGTTGTATAGAAGGTTTATACCAAAGCCTAGCAGTAGGACTCATGCAGAGATGGGCTACCATGGCCCCTTCAGAATTTTCTCTATAAAGTTAATTAACTTTCTCCCATTTCTTTATGTGCAATGAATATACTCATAAAGAAAATGAAAATAAGCACATCTACTTTTTTACTCCCACCTTCCTTTTAATGAAAAATTGAGAATTTTATACATTGTTCATATTGGATAAATAATTGATTGTAAATCAAGTATAATATGTCTAAGCATTAAATAAATGTTCAAATTGGGTGACTGTAAGAGATTGGTACATTTATCACAATTATGTAAGTTTTGTTGCACTAGAGGCAAGAGGGACAAGAAATATTGTCTTGGGCTGCTCAAATAAAAATCTAGGGCTTTATTTTCAAAGCAAAGTGGAGTTAACCAAGGGCTATAAATAAAGGAACAGCATGAATCATTAAAGAGAGTAGGAAAAGCCCATTCCCAGGCTTGCATGGTTATGGATCCCAGTAAGGCATGCAATAATACTCAGCAGATAGATATAAGAAATAGTTATTACATACAAGAAAGGGACAATCTTTGATTATCTTCTGTTATACCCAGTTTGAAGATTAAAAGTATTTTTATATTTTAAAGCTAGTGAAGAATAATTATTAGGAATGGAGACAGACATAAATTATGTTTCTAAAGGGGCCAAAAAAAAAAAAGAAGAAGAAAAAGGTAGGAGGTCTATACAGGACAGAATGTAGCACCTTTAAAAGCCTATTTTCTAAATATGCAGTATTTTCCATGATACTTACCGCCTAAGTCCAGTAATCTTGTAGACCAATCCAGCCTCTTTGTTCTGGGAGTCATCCCAGAGAAGACATCAGGTCTGGTGTCAGGAAGAATATTCTGTTCTACAATACTACATAATATGACTTCACTAAGAATATCATGGATTTGACTACTGAAAGTCTTTTGTGAAACAATATTTCAGAGGAAGAGGGAAGCAAAGAAGAAATGGCAGGAAAAAGTGTTCCCCACACATACACAAAACCCATCCTAAATGTAGTTTCCATGCTAAGTTATCCACCTGACTTGTTAAGCACATATTCAACTGTGCTAATATCTGTCTCATCTCTGAAATGAATTTCTTCTTGGGGAGTAGAGGGGAAAAGGCACTGTTCCAGTTGTCTCCACTAATGGAATAAGAACAGATAAAATTGAAATATGGCAAAAATCTTACACACAACTTTTCATGGCAAGTAGCAGTGTAAAAATGTTAGGCAACTTCTGATTTCAGAATATACCTTCTCATAAAATTATTTTTGACCATCTGAAACTTACTTATTATATCAGTATTTTCAAATAGCTGCCAAGGAAGTTTGTACAATGTCACAAATTTGCCTTCTAGAGCATCCAGTGATGTTGGTAAGGTCAGTTTCTCCCCTATACCTAGCAAGTCCCTATTTCTTTCCTTTTTTTACATACTTATTTATTTTTATTGGAAAGGCAGATACACAGAAAGCAGGAGAGACAGAGAGGAAGATCTTCCATCCGATGTTTCACTCGCCAAGTGGCCGCAATGGCCAGAGATGAGCCAATCTGAAGCCAGGATCCAGGAGCTTCTACTGGGTCTCCTATGTGGGTTCAGGATCCCAAGGCTTTGGCCCATCCTGGACTGCTTTTCCAGGCCACAAGCAGGGAGCTGGATGGGAAGTGGGAGGCCACAAGGATTACAACCGGCACCCATATGGGATGCTGGCATGTATCAAGGCAAGGACTTTAGCTGCTAAGCTATCGTGCCAGGCCCAAATCCCTATTTCTTGTATTGTGGTTACCAAAATATCAGCATATCATGTACAGGAGTTCTATAAAAGTGAGAATTTGCAACATAAGCATAAAAATAGACATGGAGAGCTTTGAAACCTTTATAAACATTTTAATATTGGTCACAGTTGCTTTGAAGTACAACTCCAATGATAGTCACCTTGCCACACACGTTTTTAAACTTGATCTCTATTTTCACTAATCGGCATTGCAATATTCTAAATTGCTTAAATATTTGCAGTAAGGTCGAGTGCTAATAGGTCCCTTAGCATAGATAACCTGTATCCATTAGCAAAAATCAGTATTACTGCTGGCCATTTACTGATACTCAAACACATGGATTTCAACAGCTAACAATTTATTTAAATATGCTCAGTGAATAGGAAAGCAAATATATAAACAGTAGTTTCAGCATCACTTTCTCCCTACATTTAATAATTTCTCAGACAATTCAATTATTTTCTATAAATGAAGCATGTGAACATTTTGTAAGGTAGAAAAAATGGAGATTTCCTCTGACAAAGACTCCATTGAATTACATGAATAGGAGTAAGCCATGGCTTTACAGAGGGTGTGGGTTGCACAGTTGACCTTACTCTGACAACTATGATGAAACCTCATAGCATGATGTATGAGAATTACTTTCAATATTGAAACTCCAGTCCATTTGCAAACATATATCACCTATGCATGTATGCATACTCTCCACTATGTATTTGATATAATGAAACAAAGGAAACACAATGTTGATGAAAAGTATCCCTGCTTCACACTTATGTAATATGATTCATGATGCTAACAATGCATATAACAATCAATAAAATGGATTTTCATTTCACCACTTATCCAAAATGCCACCTTGTTCATACAAAGACTTTTATGAATGTTAATACTGACTCATATTTGATCTTCTGTTCTGAATTCTTATCACAATCATCTTTATTCCTTTTGGCATTTACTAAATCCTCCTTTGGAATCCAGTCATACTTTGGCTTGACATGTCCTTCACTCTTACAAAAAGCTGTCATTGACAGTCCTTAAATTATAATCATTTGCACTATCAACACACACACATATATATAATATTATATATATATAATATGTATTCATTATACATGTGGCAAAATGATTTAGAACCAATACATGTCTAAAAGTAAGAATAACATATAGTTTGGGTACCTGTTAAATTGGTAAAGAATTTTCTAGCCAGTGTTATCGTACAGCATGTTAGTTTCCCAACTGCAATATCTGAACACCTTTGAGTCCTGGATGTTTTACTTAAAATCCATCTCTCAGCAGAAAGAAAACAGCAGAAGATGTGTCCAAAATGTCTCTATCTTTCATCTGTTACATCTTTTATCCTTCTTTCTCTTTCCCTGTCACTTTAAATTTCAAAAAAAAAAATGAAGTAAAACATACAAAAGAATCATGTCAAACAAAAGCACAATTGTGCAAATGTGAATAGTAAAGGAATATTAGGCTATAAACATCTGGTTTTAAATAGTACAACAAAGGAAACACAAAAATATTACCAAGTAGAACAGAAAATACACAAGCTTTAGGAAAATGCAATCTATAAAGGGGTCAGGATGACCAAAAACAGACATAGAGTTCAATATAAAAACACATCAACAACCTCTGGCAAGTGGAAATGGTGACACAAAAATAAAGACTACCACGATAATTTAAGCATTTTATATTAGTATATTTTTAGCACTTAAAGTATACTTTTGCCTATAAAATCTTTTTAAACTCTATACTTTGACACATCTGACCTCATTGTTACTATAAATAAATTTAGAGTTGGAGAGAGCAAATTATTTACTTAAAGTTGTAGATGAATATAGTTAAACTAATATAGCATTTCTTCTATAATGAATATTTGAAATCTTCATTAACAGTTTTCACGTATTATTCCAAACTTACTGGGGTTAACGTGTTGGCTTAATGGGTTAAGCCATTGCCTGGGACATTGGGACCTCCTATAGGCCCTGGTCTGAATCCAGCTCCCTCCTAATGTGCCCAGAAAAACAACAGAGAATGGGACCAGGCAATGGGACCTCCATCTTGGCGGCTGGAATAAAGATATTGGCCCCTAGCTCCAACCCTTTCAACCTCAACTTTTACAAACCATCTAGTGAGGCAGCTTGCAGATGCAAGTTTCCATTCTCTTTTCCTACCTGCTCTCCCCGTCTCTCCTTCTCTACAACTCTATGTTATAGACAAATTAAATGAATTTTTTAAATAAAAAACAATTTGGTATGTCAAAATTCTTTTTTTTTTTTATTTTTTTTTAAAGATTTATTTTTATTTTTCTTTCATTGGAAAGGCGGATATACAGAGAGGAGAGACAGAGAGGAAGATCTTCCGTCCGGTGATTCACTCCCCAAGTGAGCGCAACGGGCCGATGCTATGCCGATCCGAAGCCAGGAGCCTCTTCCGGGTCTCCCACGCGGGTGCAGGTTCCCAAAGCTTTAGGACGTCCTCAACTGCTTTCCCAGGCCACAGGCAGGGAGCTGGAAGGGAAGCGGGGCTGCCGGGATTAGAACCGGCGCCCATATGGGATCCCGGGCGTGCTAGGCGAGGACCTTTAACCACTTGCGCCACCGCGCCGGGCCCAAAATTCTTAATGACAAAACTGAAGCTTCTGTGGATAAATGATGTGAAATACAGGTTGTTTCCAATACTTAAAGAAACCTTAGACACCGTGAAACTTGGTTATTTGGAATATTTTTGCAATCTATTATTTAATTAAACCTATTTTGCAATCTATTACTTTTAGAAGACAGAACATGCAAGAAAGAAGTATAGGCTTTTCTGAACAGAAAGTTACTCATATACAAATAACTAAATAATATTCTAGTAAACAATTGTTAGGTGGCATAAGAGAGATAAGCACAAAATACAACCTAGTAAAGCAAAATGCTGTTAATATGACAACAGGGGTTGGCACCATGATTCAAATGGTCAGTCCTCCACTCTGGCACCAGAATCCCATATGGGCACTGGCTCATGTTCTACCTGCTCTACTTCTGCTCCAACTCTCTGCTTATCACCTGGAAAAGCAGCAGAAGATCTCTTAGGATCTCAAGACTGTGCGCCCATGTGGAAGACCTGGAAGAGGCTTCTGGCACCAGGCTTCTGATCAGATCAGCTATGGCCATTGTGGCCATGTCGGGAGTGAACCAGCAGATAGATGTCTATATCTTTTTCTGTGTGTAAATCTGCCTTGAAAATAAACATAAATACATAAATATTTAGAAAAATATTGAGAATAGTGACTAAAATCCTTGATTTGCTTGCACCAGGATCCTACAAGGCGCTGGTTCCCATACAGTTCCCTGCTGGTGTCCTGGGAAAGCAGTAGAAAATGGCCCAAAGCCCTTGGACCCTGTACCCACGTGAAAGACCCAGAAGAAGCTCCTGGCTCCTAGCTTTGGATTGGCTCAGCTCTGGCCATTGTGGCCACAGGGGGAGTGAGCCAGTGGATGGAAGATTTTCCTCTCTGTCTCTCCTGCTCTCTGTGTATCTGCCTTTCCAATACATCTTTAAATAAATATTTTTAAAAGATATTGACAATAATATACTACAGTACTTTATGCAATGATACAAATAAATAATACACAGCATAAATTATATATATAAAACATAACATGATGAACCTCAAAAAAATTGAGCTTTTTATGCATAATTTGAGAGGTCTTCTAGACGCACTAGTCAGTTAAGTTTTTAGTAATAGGAAAGGTTCTTGAAGGTTGATATGAGGAAAATGGTATTCTGATCAGACTGAAAATAGCTTAATCAAAAGATGAGGACCATATAGCAAAAACATGTTTCGGTGTAGCTAGATAGAAACATAGGTGGCTACAGATTTCCAGTAAGGTAGAGACATGCAAGTCTTGGTAGGCAACATTAGACAAATTAAGATAGTAATCTCAGAATTAATAATTTGATGATTATTTTATAAGAAACAGACTTATGATTTAACTCTCAAAGACCTGTCATAAGGGCCATAATTTAGGAATATGAAGATTTTATGAACAGATTCCAGGAAGACAGAATCCAGGCTCATAGAGACAATTAAAATATAATGAGTGGCAAAGCTAGGTTCTGCTGCCAAGGGAAGAGGCAAAGGAGAATTGATGTGTGAGGTTTGGAGGGACAGAGCAAGTGCTGTGTCTAATGAGAAGTGGAGACAAAAAAGGGAAAGAGCACATTTCACAATTCTAAGTAAGACAGAGCATAACATCAGCTAAAATAGAGAATTTCCTGGGTGTAGTTGGTAGGCAGATTCGATTTAGAAATACTGATTCAGAATTGTATAAGGCATACACAGAGTTACTGAGTAAGCACTGTAAAGTCTGGGCATGACATCTGATTTAAACAAATAAACATGGCTTGCAATTTGAAGCTTGAAATCTTAAAAAGAAGTTGAAATTGTGATAGAGAAAGAATTCCCTAAGGAAACTTTTAGCAAGGCAGTTTAAAACATCAAGAAATATAACAACAACAACTAGAAGTCCAGTCTGTGAAAGAAATGGAGAAAAACGGGCATCAGAAAGGGGAAAAGATGGAGAGGAAGTCAATGACACACTTTCACAGAATGACCAGCTTTAGCCTGTGCCACAGCAAGTCTGAGAGTGATGAGGAGTGAGACTTCTTCTGGCACACTTAGGCCACTTTGCCCGACGACAGAACAGCTTTACTGCAGATGACATCGAGTTAAAGGCAGAATGGAAGAAAAAGAGATGAAGCATTGAGAACAGGTTGCTCTTATTTCAGCCAGGGTTCTTGGCAGCCTGCAATAGAAAGCAACTCTGCCTGACAGATGTAGAAAGGGAATTTATTAAAAGGATACTGAGAACTGAAATGAACTGAAGGAAGGACCAAATAACCAAGTTCAGGGCCATGCACATTCTGGTCAGAATGCAATGAGGACAGACTGCTCCTACATCTCAGCATGAGAAAGTGACATGTGTACATTTATACAAGCTGGCTCTAGTAAAGTTTATGCTGCTAAGTCTTGCTGGTGTGATGTCCGAGGGCCAGTGAGATCCCAATGTGCTGGAATTTGCCTTGAAAGTTATCACCTGTCCCTGAGCGGTCTACAGAAACAGAAGAACAATAAACTCCCTCCGAGACCAGGGAGAGGAGCTTTCTCTGGTCCTTGCTAACTCCAGTACTGGATCCCACTCCCTCTTGCAGTGACCATCAGGGTCGGCCTAGAGCCCCCCCAAAACAAAACAAAACAAACAAAAAAATTAAAATAGAGAACATCAAGGAAAGCTTAGAACTAGACAGGAAATGATCAGTAGGGACTCACATACACCTTACTAGGTAGGACATGAAAATAAATTACTCCTAACTAGGGTACGGAGGATTTCTCTGCACACCCCTCCCAACAGTGTTCTATGCCTCAACGGGTGTCACATGCCTTGCTAAAGGTATAAGGCAGTTTAGACTATCCTAAAATCTACCAAGTTCAGTAAAATTATGCTTCAACACAATAAACCGCTAAATACTAAAATGAAAATAGACATGAGATAGCTGAATGGTATCCAATAGCCAATTTAAGGTAGATAGAAGCCAGTTGTATACAAACTATAATTGAAACGCTAATGAAGTAGTCTCAGGATGTGGTTAAGAACTTACATTGTCTAACATATCAGTCACTCAATACAATGTTAATTAACCCCATAATGTTGGAAACTGTTGTTGATGTTATGTTATGGCGTTTAATTGGTCAAAACGATAATCTGCCAGCTATGTCTCCAGACCAGAGTTGATCTCCCCAAGAAACTGTTGAATTCAGCTGGGCAATAAGATACTGGACTCTATGCATCACACATGCTTACATTGAAAGAAACAAGACTAGATTTGAACTGTAATACTGCAATAAGGTGGAGCAATCTACCATGGGGGGAGGGTACGAGGAGGGGAAGGGGGAACATCAGAGCCTATGAAACATTGGTATAAAATGAAATGCAATAAAAAATATATGTAAATAAAAAAAGAAAGTTATCACTTGTGATGATGTCTCAGAAATATGGACACAGGATCAAGGACATGTGCTCTCAACTTGGTGAAAGAAGCTGTGGAAGTGAGTATCTCACACTTTAAACTCCATTCCCTTGCCGAGATTCACAATGCAAGGTAATTCACAGTGAGCAGTTTCGAAGACAGGGCAATTACAGGCATACACAAGAATATACATATCCAAAACACAGGCAAGAAATCCTTCACTAAAAAGAAGATACTTGAAGTAGGAATTAGCATCCTCTTAAAACACAGAGAGAGAGAGAGAGTAAAAGGGGCTGGCATCAGGCTAATCCGGATTGTAGGGCCAGCATCCCGTAGGTGCCCTTTCATGTTCCAGCTGCTCCACTCCCAGTCCAGCTGCATGCTTGTGGCCTGGGAGATCAGCAGAGGACGGCTCAGGTCCTTGGATCCTGTGCTCATGTGGGAGACCCAGAAAAAGTCCCTGGCTCCTGTTTCTGAATCGGCTTTGCTCTGGCTTTTTCAGCCATTGAGAGAGTGAACAGTGGATGGAAGATACTCTCTCTGTGTCCCTCCTCTCTGTATATCTGTCCCTCAAATAAAAATAGAAATAGATTTTAAAAAGAAAACAGAGTGAAAGGGAAGTGTCAAAGCAAAGGAAGAAATGAGGCAGCAACAGAAAGAGTAGATATCTAAGAGCATGCCAGGAAATCAAGCTACCTACACCGAATAGAGGCAATATAAGTCAGCAATGAAAAGAGAAAGAAAAGGAAAAGATATTTAACTTCTTTGAAGAGCTTTCTACATGCTAAACATGATGCTTGAGTCTCACCTGCAGTTGTGCCTTCCTTCATTAAACAACATATCAAGAACTAGACATTAAATACTTTCCTGATAACCATGTTCGTAGCATGTCATAAAATATCTATTATGTTTCATATATTATAATTGAGTCTGTACAGATAACAACCTAGGAATCACTGTTATTAGAACTTTACAGATAAAGAAATTTAGGTAACAAAATCTTCTTAAGTATTCATAAAGTTACTATTCAAATTAAGATTTAACTGATTCCACAGACATTTCTAAGAGTAAAATAGTAAGTAATATGCATTTAGAAGAGATAGTGCAAAACCATGAAAAAAGGGTACTTCTTACTGTCTATAAATCACATTGGTGTATAGCTTTCCACCCTTTAACTCAATGACCTTTTCTATAGAGAAAGTATATAACTACAGTCTCAAATTTATCCTCCTGAAAAATAAGGATTTGTGTAACCAGATGCCTCCAGACAGCAATGGGTATGGCAGATTTAGCTAAACCTAAGGAAATCAAGGAATCCAGGATGAAATTAACTGAAAGCAATGGCAAGACTACCAATTTCAATAGCAAGTGGCTTGGATGTGTCCACAAGATGAGACAGGCACTTCAGCAGAGTTGGGCTGAAGATGCTGTTCTGAGCCTTGTCCATAGAAGAGAGAACTGCAGTGCTTGCACCAGAAGATTCTGATGCAATTGGAATACTCCCAGTTTTAATAAATAAAATCATTTAATTAAAAATCAAACCTTTCACTGAAATTGAAACATTGTATTATTACCCAAAACTTAAAAAGTCACATAATAAGTATTCCATTGCTATTTTACACCAGTTTTGTAAAACGCATGACTCTATAAATTGTGTTATCTATTTATGTATCCTAATTTGGGGGAATAAAATTATAAATTGAAATGCAAAGGAACCAGAAGTAACCATATTATTCTATGGTAGTCCTTGACTATCTCATTTGAATTTACAGAAATATTGGGCCAAGGACACTGAGATATTCAATTTTCAGATGAATTAAAGGGACTTGTTATATCAATGACAATTCTAATGAGGTCACAAAGGACAACTTTGTTAACTACGCCCAGATTTAGGTTAGACGATGACTTGAGGCCGCAGGAGAGCAGATGCTACTGGAGGAGATTTATTAGCCTTAGCACCAAGAAAATTTTGAGCATCTCCTGCCCTAATTAAGAATGAATAAAGCAATATCAAAATAAGTCCATCTGTGTGCTCTGAACCTGATTTTTAAATCCAGGGCACAATTCGTCCCAGAATAATGATTTTAACTCAATGAAGTGGAGAAAACAGTTACAATTCAGTATCACATTTGTTGATTAAAAAAAAAAACACCCAGAATTGCAAGGAGCTTCCTCTTGAGCCTCAGCTATGTAAATTTCATGAGCCTCATTTTACCTGCTAAGCACTAATGTATCTACATTGTTTAATCAGAAATCAATTCATATTTATGTGAATCTAGGGACATCACGTATAAATTTTAAATTATCATGCACACAATTTAGAAGGTTTATAGAGAACTTTAACAAAACAAACATTGTGACAAATTGAAATCAGTTCTACTGATATCTCTTTTATTCTATTATTCTTTTATTTGCTACAATTTTGCTTTGATGTTGAGCATGGCTGTCCTCCTCTCTGGAACAGTTTTACATGCTAGCTCCAATTCCCACAAGGTTAACAATTTCAGGTATAATACAAACATCGGATAAGTAATCAGCTGAGCTAATATTTTGCAGGTCTAGATTTCTCAATATGAATTTAATGTTTATTGCAAATGCACTAAGCATAGTCAGCTCACTCATGTATTCAAGTAGTATGTATTTAATATCTCCAGAGTACTTTCTTGGTTTCACTTAATGATGCTGGAAACACCAGAGAATCTGAGCAAGCTCCTGCCATGATTATGCTATAATTACACAGCAAGTTAAAGACATTTTAAAATGTTTACCACTAATTATGAAAAAGAATAACATAACAATTAATCAAGTGTTCGCTATCCCTGTAATTATCTAGCCTTTGCAATGCTTCAACCCTGTCGTATTTGCCCTCAGGGTCTCTAAACACGGTTGCTGTCAGCTCTTAAAATATTTTGCAAAAATAAAATAATAAGTACTAAAAGATTTTGGACAACTCAGTTTACATTAATTTAAAGATATAATGTGAAAATAAATTGAAACATTTTAAGATCAGCACTGAGTAATAACTTCTATTGTGCTGACATAGAATTATTACGGATTATGCTCTAAAATCTGGAAAGAAAATAAACATGGATACTATAAGTGAAGCATTAAGAATATTTTTAAGTTTTTGCAAAGTACTTGAAATAGGAGACAAATGAGGTTTTTTTTTTTTGTAGCATATACACTACTTAATGACTTCAGGCGAAAAAATTCTGCAAATATTCTTTGTACTAATTTCAAATAGACTTAGTTTATATTTATTTTCTAAGCTGGCTAAGCAATTTTCTTTGAGTCCCTGAGTCTTTGTAGCTTTGGTAAATGTGACAAGATAATTCTGTTGAGAAAACCTGAGGATAAATCATAACAACCTTAAATATGAAAAAACCAATTTTCATGATTCAAAACCATATGTTCTACATAAAAAAGTATTTTCTTCCCTACTGAGTATAATTTATTTTTATTTATTAGACACAACTACATTTCTATGGTATCTACATGCTTAATTTATTATTGTTTTAGATATTTTGTTTTTCTTTCAACTCTTTAATGAAAATGACTGAAGTTCTCTGGTCCTTTGTGACTTTTAATTAGAAAAATGGCTTGCAAAATCCTTCTTGCCAGATTTTTGAGAATCTCCTATAATTTTGAGAATCGCTTCTGATTGAAACATCTCTGATGAACAACACACAGGTTAAAATAAAACTGACACATATGTGTTGGATAAGAAAATGAATATGATTGCTCAACTCACAGCAGTGCTTCAAGAGAGTTATCTGCACACCTCTGTTTCCTGTGGCTTAATTCACATTAACTAAGAAATGGAATCAACTCAGATGTCCATCAACAAATAAACAGATAAAAAAAACTATGGTGCACATACACTATTAAATACTACTCAGCCACAAAACAGAATAAAATCTTGTCTTTTACAGCAAAATTGATACAACTGGGCATGATGAAGCTTAGTGAAGCAAGCCAGTCTCCAAAAGAGAAATGTCATATATTCTCCTTGATCTGTCAAACTAATACTTGCAGCACAATAAATGTAATCTATAGGAATGAGATTGACATCTCAAGAATAGACTATATTCTAAGGAACAGATTTCTCCCCCCTACATTCTAGTTATTGAATTATTTACCTAATGCAGTGTTAAGACTGTGATTGCAAAGTAAAGTGAAAGTAGGCCATGTTGAAAAACCACTTAAGAAAAGATAAGGAAGATGGAAGAAAGTAAAGAAAGAGGCGAAGATGGGAAGAAAAGGAAGGTAGAATGGAATAAAAGATGGAAGGAAAAAGGAGGGTGGGTCGGGACTGCAGGCAGGGAAGGGAAATAAAAGATGCTTATTGTAATGTATTATAAAATATATTAAATGTATTCATCTTATTGAAATAAAATAATTTAAAATGCATAAAATGAAGAATATCTCAAGAATCATAAAGATAATTAACCTAAATTATACAATTTACCAATGGTGTGCCAAAATTAAATATGAGTGTATAACTGTAAAACTATTTATAAAACCTGAAAACAACAAAAAACATTATCATCCAAAATAGAATATGTTATTTAAGGGTTTATTGACTTAATTCCTTAAATGAGATGTTTCAATTGTTACAATGTTCGGAATTTTCATTAATATTTGCTCACAAGAACTCTTCAGGTCATGGAAGATATATTTGTCATGAGAAATTTTTTTCTTCTTATTTCCTATTTCACATCCAATAGATATGATTAAAAATATGTTAAAATATACCAATACATTTTTACAATGAAGATAATTGAGTAACAAATCAAATAGATGTTTAGTTTTACTTTTTTCTCTGCTATGACTCATTAGAAGTTTTTCAGAAAAATGGTTAGTATAACGAAACTTTATTGAGTAGCACTGCATCAAATTATTTTGTATCACTTATTTCTTTTTGCTTCTCTCGAGTACAGGGGCACAAAGAAATGAACTTGGATGTGTCACCTACTCAGAAACAGAGCATTCAAGGAGCTAGATTTCAGACCTTTCAAAGACAATAGTGGTAGGAGAATAGTGGCAATAGACTTCGGTCTTTTTCCTGAAGTGCTGAAAGCCTCCGAGTACCTCTGAAACTCTACCATGTTCTCAATTCTGTTTCTGAAATTTTTCATCACTAATTTCTGTTATATACTAGATTAGACTCATTTGGGCATACATCCACTTATTAGCTTTAAATTGCTTAAGTTACTTTAAAAAAATTTTTTAAAGATTTATTTTTTAAATTTTTATAACAAAATTAGGTAGACAGAGAGGAGGAGAGATAGAGAGGAAACGGAGTTGCTGGGATTAGAACCGGCGACTATGTGGGATCCTGGTGCTTTCAAGGTGAGGACCTTAGCCACTAGGCTACACCGCCAGGCCCTAAATTGCTTAAATTACTTTGCAATTTTTTTTTTTTACCTTTATTATGGCAAAGCGACAGATTCCATGTTAGCTCATAGGTCTAGTTTTAAGAAGATAATCATACTTCCTTCTATCTCCTTTCATTCAATTTCGCTCCTTTCCATCTTTTCATTAAAGTGCAAAAATATAATTTTAATCAACTCTATACCCCTAGCTTAAATCACCGCTAATTATTAAATCCAACAACAAAAATATATAAAGACAGTTCCACAGGAGTATAATCAAGGGATAAAAAATGGCAATCAGATCACAGGATGGACAGAATTGTGCCAAAACATTCAAAATTCAAAGTAAAATTTCAAAAATATCATATTTTTAATTGTTGCATTCCATATTAACGACCATGCACCAGAGAAAACATATTTGTCTTTTTGAAATAGGCTTGTTTCCTTTTAAAAAATGTTTTCAGCTATATCCATTTTGCTGCAAAGAAAGCTTCATTCTTTTTTGTGGCTAAATAAAATTCTGTACTGTGAATTGAGCTGCAATAAATATGAGGATACATATAACAATTTCATACGCTGATTTCATTTTATTTTGAAAAACGATAAGTGGGCTATATGATAGAACTACTTACGGATTTCTGAGAAAATTCTAGATCGTCTTCAATATTGGATTGTACTAATTTGTATTTCCACCATCAATAGATTACAGTATTCTCCCCATTCCTTGCCTTCAGCTGTTTTTGTTGTTGTTGTTGTTTGTGTATCATATTCTAACTGCATTGGACTGAGGTGAGATAAAACCTCATAGTGTTTTTATTTGCATTTCCTTGATGAATATTGCTCATGAGAATTTTTTCTTTTTCATTTGTCTGTTGATCATTTATAGTGAATCTTTTGAAAATGGACTGTTTATATGCTTTGTCCAATTCTTAACCAGATTGTTTTGCTGTTATTGAATTTCTTGAACTCTTTATAGATTCAGGATATTAATTCTTCACTATCACAGTTTGCAAATACTTTCTCACATTCTGTCTGTTGTCCTTTTATTTAGCCGTGTTTTCTATGCAATTCAGAATTTTCATATTCTGAAGTAATTTTTTTTTCTAGTTTTCCTCCTATTGCCTACGTTTCTGGGGTCTTTTCCAAAAAGCATTTGCCTAAGCAAATGTCTTTTATAACTTCTCTATTTTCCTCTATTAATTTGATTATAACAGGTTGCATATTTCAATACTTGATCCATTTTGGGTTGAGTTTTGTAAGAGGTGTAAGGCAGGAGTCTTGTTCAATACTACTTCACATGAGACCTAAATTCTCAGCATCATTTGTTGAAAAGATTGTTGTTTCACCAAGGATTGAATTTGCTTCATCTGTGAAAGATTAGTTGGTTATAAATGCACAGATTGGTTTCTGGACTTTCTACTGCAATGGTCTGCATATCGTGTGTGTGTGTGTGTGTGTGTGTGTGTGTGTGTGTGTGTGAATGCTAGGTTTTTTGATTATTAGTGACTTGTATTATGTTCTCAAATCTGGTATTCTGATGTCTCCAGCAGAGTTTTAGCTTCAGCTATTTTAAGTCTTTCACTTTTCCATGCAAGTTTTTAATCATTTTTTTCTGGATTTTAGAAGAATATCCTTGGTATACTGATTGGGATCTGGTAAAATCCGCAAGTCTTTTGTGTACTATGGACATTTTCATGCTCTTAATTCTAATCCAGGATCATGGAAGATTTTTTTGTTTACTTTTTCTGTGGCTTCTTCAGATATTTTGATTTTCTGTAATTCACATGGCAGAGACTTTCACATCCTCAGCTAAATTTATTTTAAAGTATTTGATATTTCCATATATCCTGTTAATGGTGCTAATCTTACAAGTTCTTTCTCAGCTATGGCCTTATGGGTGCATACAAAGGCTATTGCTTTTATGTGTTGATTTTATATCCTGGAACTTTACTAATATCTTTAATGAGTTCCAAAAGTCTCTCAGTGGATATTTTGATTCTCCATGTTTAAGACTGTGTAAATGATCTATAAACAGAGATAATTTGATTTGTATTTGTATCTCTGATTTCTCCTTCTTGCCATATGGCCCTAGCTAAAACATCTAGAACCATATTGAATACCAACTGAGAGTACCAATTGAGCATCCTTTTTGGATTCCAGATCTTATTGGAAATGCTTCCAAGTTTTCCCCATGCGACATATTGCTGGTTGTGGTTTTGTCATATATTTCCTTGATTGTATTGAAAACTATCTTCAGTACACCTTTGCTTAAGGTTTTTGTCATGAAAGAATATTTTAATTTACAGAATTATTTCCCTAAACGTATTCATATAATCATGGTTTTTACTAATATGATTACATGTTTATTAATATAATAATTCACATTCATTGATTTGCATTTTGTTGAAACATCCATTCATGGCAGAGATAAATTCCTCTTGGTTAAGATGAAGATCTTTTGGGTGTGTTTTTAGATTCAATCTGCTAGTATTTGTTAGAATTTTGCATGTATCTTCATCAGGGATATTGGTCTATAACTTTCTTGCTACATCTTTTTTTCTGGTTTTAGAATCAAGGTGATGCTGGCATCATAGAATAAGTTTGGAAGCATTCCTTGTCTTTTATTTTGAATAGTTTGAAAATAATTGGAAAAATTCCTTCTGTAAAAGTTAGTAGAATTTAGCAGTGAAGCCATCTTATTCCAAGATTTTAATTATTGTTGTTCGGGGGTCTTTTTTTCTGACTAATATGTTTTTTAAATAAAAAGGCACTCTGAAATTTGCTGCACAGTTAGTATAGTCACTTCCCAAGGAAGCAATTTTTAAATCATTACATATTGACCTACTTTGTTCTAACAATTCTTGTTTCTCTTGGATGGTCTTTATTTCACCTTCGTCTTTAGGAGAGAGCTTCACAGGGTAAAGTATTCTGGGTTAAGTTTTTGCTTTTCTTCTAAAACTTGGACTATGCCCCTCCATTTTCTCCAAGCTTATAAGTTTCTGATGAGAGAACAGTTAAATTAGTCTAATTGGGGATTCCTCACAAAGAACATTGCTGTTTCTATCTTACAAATTTTAGAATCTTATCTTTATGTTTTACTGTAGAAAGTTTTACTAAAATGTGGAGTGGTAAAGATGTTTTCTAACCTGTGGCTTGGTAGCACAATAGCCTAATTTTCTGCCTGCCCGCACTGCCACCCCATATGGGTGCCTGTTCTAATTCCAGCTACACCTCTTCTGATCCAGTACGCTGCCTGTGGTCTGGGAAAGCAGTAGAGGACAAGTCCTTGGGGCTCTGCATCCATTTGGGAGATGAGGAAGACTCTCCTGACTCCTGCCCTCAGATTGGCTCAGCTCTGGCCATTGCAGCCATTTAGGGAGTGAACTAGAAGATGTCTCTCCCTCTTTCTGTAAATCTGCCTATCCAATGCTCAAATATCAGAATGATGGGCTTGTGAATGTTGTCGAAAGACTACACCATTTTAATAATATAGGGTTATTCTGGGAGCAGGGGAAGTGGAAGGGAGCATGGAGAGGTGGAAGTGGAAATACTTGAGCATGTGCAACTGTATCATTAAAAAATTTTAAATATTTAAATAAATAATGGAATCTTTTTAAGGATTTGTTTATTTTAATTGGAAAAGTAGATCATATTTACAAAGAGGAGACAGAGAACAAGCTCCTTCATCCACTGCCTCACTCCCCAAATATCTGCAATGGATGGGGATGAGTTGATCTGAAGCCAGGTGCCAGGAGTTTCTGCTGGATCTCCCACTTGGATACAGAGTCCCAAGGCTTTGGAATACCCTCTACTACTTTTCCAGGACATAAGTAGGAAATTTTATGAAAAGTGGAGCAGCCAGGATATGAACTGGTGCCCATTTTGGATCCCAGTACTTGCAAGGTGAGGATTTAACCACTGAGCCCTCACACCAGGCCCAAAAACAAATAAATCTTTCAGAAAAGATGTTTTGTGATCATGTCTACTCTGAGTTCTATTTGTTTCCTGTACTTAGATGTCCCTAGCTTTCTCTAATTAGGGAACTGTTCTGCTATAATTCATTTGAATGTGTCTTTTAACCTATTTTTTCCCATACCTTCAAGACTCATGAGATACAAGTTTTGCCATTTGATAGCAACCTGCAGATCTCAAACCTTATTTTCAGGTATAACGTTTTGTTTTTTCAACATATTTACAATGTTTATTTTCTCGCTCTGCTATTCTGCTTCACACAGTCTATTGTTCATGCTTTCCACTGTATTTTCTATTTGGCATATTGAATTCTTCATATATAACATTTCAATTTTATTTCTCTTCAATAACTCTAAATCCCAGCAGAATTTTTTATCCATGTTATGGTATGGATTTCTTTGTCTCACACTCTTGTTCATCTGTAACTTTGAGTAATATTATAATCACTCTTCAATTCCTTTGCAGGCATTTCTTTAATTTCTTTGTCTTCACATAAAACGGAAGTGTTTATCCTTTTGAGGGGCGTTATACTGTCTTGTTTGTTCGTGTGCGTGTGTTGTGTGTGTGTATTTCTGATTTTTTTTTTGGCATTTTTGGAGACATTTGTTGATTTTTTTCTTTGTTATCATAACATTGAGACATGCCTCTGTGGTTTAGTGGTATGTCTACTTCTCAATGGATATCCAGTAGCTGACATGTGCGTGGTGGGACCAAGTAGCTTTGATCAGTGCTCAAGGGATTGGCAAGAATCTAGGGTAACACCCAAGTGGTGCATGGTAGATCTCTTCTATTGTCAGTGGCAAGAAGATAGGATCACAATTCCTGATGTGAACACAGCTTCATCTGCACTCTGCCAAAGTAATTGATGTAAAGAGTTGTCAACAGAGGCCACACATCCCTCCTACATGGGTGCATGCCCCACAAGAAAGGATTTGTGTGGCTTTCAGTGTGAGCCCAAGACCCTCTAAAATGATTTATCCCAGTTACTTAGGAAATTACAAGCTTTTAAAGCCCAACCCATACCCTTTTGTGCAGTACTAGAATTTCCACAGTCATCATCAGGTCCCCCTCAATTGCAGGGGACACAGAACAGACTTTCAGTTCCAGAATATTGTCCTGTCCACAGAAAGAGTAGAGACATTATAAGAGCCAGCTGCCAATATGTTCCTCCTTGCAGTTTGATGCAGAGTATTCCCCAGCAGAGTACTGGTTCAAGTACCAGTCACTCTTTTTTTTTTTTCCCCCTAGCTCCTGCTAATGTACTCAGGAAAGGAATGAAGATAATTCAAGTACTTTGGTCCCTGCTATCCATGTGAGAGGTACAAATGTTGTTTGGGATCCTGTCTTCAAACTGGAACAGCTCAGGGAAATGTAGCCATTTGGTGACTGAGCCAGCGATTGAAAGATCTCTCTGTGTCTCTTGCTCCTTTTCTTCTCCATATCTCATTTCCCACTACTCGTTACCACTTTCCAGCTCCTGTCTCTTTCCTTTGAATAAATGAACACATTTTAGAATATGTGCTGTGAAATGAGCAGAAGTTCAGTGAATATTTTAAAGAAAATCACAGTGAATGTAATCTGCAATCAAGAGTATAAAAAACTATCCGCAACATTTATTGTTACATTTTAAATATGTACTTTTGAGATCAATACATTTAATATTCTTACCTTTTACATTGGCACCTAGAAAATGCATATAGCTTATATATTAATAAAATCCCACTAAGTTTGGCAGAGATATAAACCACAGTTGACAAAAGTATATTGCAGCAATAGTGACATACACAGGTATTTTATTACTTTTATTTTATTTTTTTCAATTTTAGCTTTCACATATAAGGGAGAATTGTAATATTTGGTTTTCTGTGTCTGATATTTCCACAACAAGAGGTCTTCCAATTACAATCATTTGATTCAAATAATATAATTTTATTCATTTCACTGTGGAATAATAATTCAACATATACACACGTACACATATATACAATCTCTTATTTACCCATTGGTCTGATGATCGACACCTTGATTGATTTCATATTTTTGTTATTAGGAACAGCTCGTAATGATGATGGTATCTAATACAATGTGTTCATATCTTTCAGGTCAATATCCATAATAGGATTACTAGATCACATTTCAAGAATTTTTTTTAAAAATCCCCATACCCATTTTGCGTGGTGGCTGACTGTAGTGCTTTCCCACCAACACTGGACAAGATTTCCACTTTCTTCACAGCCTCACCAGCATTTGTTAATTCCAACGATTTTGGTAATAAGCATTTTGGCAAAGCTAAAGATGTTATCTCACTTGATGCACATTTACGGACAGTTGTTGATGTTAAGCATTAATTCATATATTTGCTGGTCATTTGTATTTCTTCTTTGGAAATTATCTGTTGAGGCTGTCTGCCCGTTCTTACGTGGATTGGTTGCTGTTCTTTGTTGTTGAGTTTTTGAGTTGCGGGATATATTTTCAATGTTAATCTTTTCTGACAGGTAGCTTGAAAATATCTTCCTCCAATTCTCTTGAGTATTTCTTCGTTCTTTTATTGCTTTCTGTTCTGTGCAAAAATGTTTCCTTACATGATATAATTATGATTGTCTAGTTTTGTTTTCATTTCTTTCACCCACAACAATGTCTTGAAGTTCATCCCCTACATTTTCTCTAGTAACTCCATATTCTCAGAGCTTAAATTTAAACCTGATCCATATTGAGTTAATTTTATATATGCAAGAGTTTGGGATCTAATTCCTTTCTACATGAATAAAATCATTTTTAGTACCATTACTTGAAGAAATTTTCCTTTCTCCAAAAATCTGTATTTTAGTCAAATAAATCAATTAGTTATATCTACATGGGTTAATTTTGGGGCCTAGGTTTATGTCATTTTTCTGTGTACCACATTTTATGTTGATATCATCCTGTTTTAATTACAATTTTATAGTATGCTTTAAAATGATACATTGTGAATTCTCAGGCTTGACACAGTTCCCTTCACCTTACTAGTATTTTGGACAATGCTGAATTCTATTTTTATCAATTTTCCATGAAATTTTTGGAAAGGTGTTTATATTTTCCATCAAACCACATGAACACAGGAGCAAGGGATGTATGTTTCTAGCAACCAAAATTAAGAGGTAAATATGGTCTCCCATTTTACTGAGAAAAATGCTTTCAGCAAAAGCACTAAAGAATTGTGGAGATTTTGACAGTTATGAGAACAGACTTTCTAATCAAAGGAAATACTATTATTTAGAGTAGTGAAAATGTAAGCTATTGAAGTCTAGGAAACTCAGAGGAGAAAGACAGAATTAAAGCCAGAAAGTGACATATGAGTAACATCGCAAATGTTAAAAATTCAGATAAGCCCTTAATTTAACCAAAATGAGAAATCATTGAAATTGGGTGAGAAGTTCAAAGAGGGCAAATCAATGTGTATTTGTTCACAGTAATGATAAGATTCCTACTGATTAGCATGATATCACAACATCAAGCTATAAATAATGAGGGAGTCATTATTCTACTTTGAGGTTCAGGTAAACCTACAGAGTCTCTTGATGAGCCAAACTTAAGCTTTCTATCTCTGTGTTTGTGTGAGTGTGGATGGATATTGTAAATCCCCAAGTTTTTCCCATTACAAACTGTAGGAAATTGTTGATAAATGCACCATAAAACTACATGTCATGTTACGCAGAGTCTACTATTTGGCATTTGTCACTTAGAGATCAATGAGTGGGAAAACCTTATGGTGTAGGGAGAACATGAATAAATATATAGATAAGACTTCTAGAACAATGATTATTATTGATCTGCAAATGAATCCAGCTCTATCATCTCTCTCCCTTTAACCTCAAAAGAATATTACCATTCAGGATGTTCTGTGTTAACAAGGGTAATTTGTATAAATTGCATTTGGAACAGAGAGCATAAAATGGAAATAATGGTGTACTCTGACCTTCAATAGCATATTTGCTATTAAAACAGATCATATTCAGTGTTATTAAAATAGATCGTATCCAAGTGTCTTAAAATGCACAAGAGTTCATTTGATGCTTTAATGTGAGATGTCTAATGCTGAGACATATGATATTTTGTCATTTTACCTAATCTAATATAAATCTTTCTTCATTTCACAAGAACAATGCGTTCAACAGATGTGAATATTAGAGTCAACTCCACATCTTACCAAATCTGGCTTTTTGGAAAATGAAATACTTGTTTTCTGCCCCTTCTTTGTAATTTATTACAAAGTCAAGTAGAACTTAAAAATATAACCACTGATCACCTGGAAAAAAAGTTGTACTCCAATTTCTTTCAGAAATTTCCCTTGGTTTTATTTTCTTTAGTATATGAAGATTTTGGAAAAGGACATTGGACAACTAGAAAGATATTTGATTGCATATGCCACAAAGTAAGGTTTCCCAGATTGGCTACTATACTTAGGCCATGAGGTTTGACATTTCATTTGCAATAAAAGTTACAAATGTTGGAAAGACAAGATCCAGCCAAGTGGGAATAGGCTGTTAAGCATTGTCCCTGACATTACCATATAGATGAAGAAATAAATATAAATGAAGCATGATAAAACCTGTTGATTCAACCTGTATTTGATGTTCAAGCAATTCAAGATGTCTATATGTTGAACACAGATGCACAAAAAGAAAGTATATGCTCCAGCCCAGTATCAAATTGAAATTCCAAGAAAAATAAAGAACAAGAAAATAAATATCAGAAAGATGATGACCTAATAAATACAATGAAATGGCATATGCAGCTAAACAAAGAGACATGCCTTATAATACTAAGCTGCTAGACTATTGAGAAATGGGAAAAATCAAAAGTTTTTTTTTATTATTTATCACTTCCTCAACATTTTCTTCAAATGACTATCAATGTTTGTGAGAAACTACATTAATTTTAAGAACATGTCTAAAATTCAATCGGAAAATAAATAAATAAAAAAACGGAAAACATGCACAAACACAAATGGGTTTATGAATTGGTTTCAGAAAGATGAAATTCCTGCTGTGGAGCTCTTATTTGTGATTAAGGGACAAGCTGAGATGTGATTAGTCATCTCAACTTGTCCCTTACCCTTGTTCAGTATTTCAGGAGGTTTTAAAGCTTTTCGTAAGTTAGAACATATTCATTTGATCACCCTAAAAAGCATTCACAAAGAGGAAGAAATATATGAACCTTTTAGGGAGCCAGCATTTATGACAACATAAAAAGTGTATTTCCAAGCATCATAACAGTCGTAAGATTAAAAAGAAGTGGGGAATTTCTCACTTGGAAGATTAAGGTTGGAGTGCATGATGCAATAGGAATTTTCCAATGTGGAAGTAAGCATGTAATGGTTGATCAGATTCAATATCATACAGAGATTATTTTACTCATTTTTAAGTGTTTTAAAAGCATTACTTTTATTGCACTCTTTTGATCTCCCATATGGAAAATACTAGGTGAATGTAGTAGAAAAACTGTGAAAAAACCCTATTTGACTCTTACCCAGTCTGAACAATTAACAGTGCAGTAACAATATTAATTTTCTGTACCTCTCTTGGTCTACTTTATATTAAAACCTTTCCCAGACACTATATTAACACATCTACAAATATTCATCTCTTTTTCTAAAATTTAAGGCTATTTAAGGCTTTCTTACTATATTTAAAGAACATTAAAACTCAATAATATTAAAATGATGAATGTAACAATACTACTGTTTAAAGTATGCTTATGAACATAGGTTTCTATGGTTCTAACCAAACATGGTCTTGTTCTTGAGTATCCTATCATCACTTTCAAATTCTCTGTGTTGATGTTTCTTTAATCTTTATCATTTTCCTTTTCAAGTCCTGTTTTCTTAGTTTCAGCAAAGGACTAATAGAAAGAAAGGGATACACAACATTTTTCAAATATATAGATATGTCACAATTAGAAGTCAGAGATCATTTGATTCACATCCACCCATATGACAAAATCAGGGTCATGAGATGAAAATCATCAGGAGCATTGGTTTCTCAGTGTATTTCCTAACTCTGAACTTACTTCCTTATGAATGACATTGCAGCAGAGCTGAAGTTTGATATTTTCAAAGTTTTTGACATTTCTGAATGAATGTAGAATAGATTTTTCAAACATGTTGTGAACAACCCTTAGAATTATGGAATATTTTTTTCAAATCTCTAAATGATAGAATTTTTACTAAAGCAAGGAAGGCATGCCATTATCTGGTATTTGTATGTCGTCATTTCTTCATTTCCTTCTATTTTTTTTAATACATTTTTGTGGTGTTTGGCACTTAATGGACATTCAGGATGCTCTAATTAAAAGAATGAGTCATTAAAAACACTAATTTTGCAAGAATCAAGCTTTTTGAGGACAGATGCCCAATCTATTTCATTGATAGAATTCCATTTCCCAGAACTTTGCCTAGTACATTTTAAGAGCTTGATGAAACTGCTCATAGAACAAATGAGTCTCAATAGAACAGAATGTACAGCAGTTAAAGTTATGTAAAAATGGAGTATACTACATGATAATATACAGTATCCACTCACTGCTGTCAGAATTATCTTGCAAAGATGATATAGTAAAGTTATTTGCACTGTGTATATTTCATTATCATGGATCTATTGAAATTATGAAGGATAGTATAAGAGCCCAGTGAATTCTATACTGCATAATCTTGCTCTAACTATCCCAGGAATGAACCATGTAATTAAGATATCCCTAAATTCAACTAGATTACCTTTATTTTCATCCTCAAATAAAATCTATATCTACAAAAGAAGATATGATATTAGAAAACTCATGTGTGAAGGAATGAAGCAATTAACCAACATAGAACTTTAGTTGTTAAACCTTAACATAACTTCCTCCTGACATCATTTTTTTAGTATTTTCATTCTTGCTTCTCCTTACATTACTACATCTTCATCACAAAAGATTTATATTATGACATATTTTTTGATTTTCAGTTGAATCCATTGGTGAAAGATTAAATTAGGATTCACTTAAATGCTGGTTCATTCCCCACACAGAAAAAGGAAGTAGCTAAGCCAGTCCAAAGCCAGGATTCTGGAATTCCATTTGTGTCTACTACATTGGTGGTAGCACATGAGCCATCATCCACTCCTTTCCTAAGTGCATTACTAGTGAGCCGGGTTAGAAATGGAGTAGCCAGGTATTAAACTAGCACTCATAAGGGGAGTCATTGTTGTGGGCAGCAGCTAACACATTGCATGGGTTAGCTGACCAGCTCCTACGCAGTGAAACTTATGCTATGGCTTCACTCTGAATATGAAAAAGTATATAAGAAATTTTTAAAAAGAATTTTATTATTGGAGGTCTAAAGGAATAGCACTAATTAATATTACCGCTAGGTTTGTTTTAAGATATCAAATGGTGTGATTTATGAGGAAAGGGCAAATCTGTCTTATGTGCACCAAGATTCTGGTGTTTCAATTACAATAATTTCATCCATAGCACCTAAAAGTTATTAGGAATAAATCATGCCATCATGAGATGAATTTTTATTATTTCTACACATCTATGAAAAACTAGAAAAGAAAAAAAAACATGTTATTTTAACAAGATTTAATAATATTTTATGTAATCACAGGGCATATGGAATTCCTTAAGTTAACTTTTTCTCATGAACAGTACTTTCTCCTTTTACAAAACAAAAGCTGTAAAGCAAATGAGTCTCAATAGCTGCCTGAAAAAACAGTAGCTGGCACATTTATGCCAAAAAAGTTAGAGAGACTCAATTGGAATGGCCGTATTTTTAACCACTGTTCTTTTTGCTGACCACAAATCTGTACTAGACACTAGTTTAGCATCCAGTTTAGCATCATTTCCTACATGCAAGCTTCCAGAATGTACCTACAATCTGTGTTCTTAAATGATACCTAAAGTATTTGCAGTAGTTTGTGTACATTGTTTTCTAGAGGTATTGACAGACACACGTATTCCACTCCTGCCAAGATTGCACCTGTCATGGGTATGTTTGTACTGTTTGCTCCATGCTGCTACCTTGTATCTTTTTTTCTTTCTTTCTTTTCTTTTTGTTCCCTATGTGCTAAAAGCAGATGCACATCTCAGAGATTGCACTTGTTCTAATTTGCTTCTTCCACAAATTGAGGAAAACAAATCCCTCTGAAATGGCTGTATTGAAGAAATAGATAGCATAATACTAAGCACAAAATAGACAAAAAACAGTGTTGGGATCATTTCCATCAATAATAAGTCTAAGAGTTCCATGTGCATTTCTGGACAATTTCCCAACGGTCTTATCCACATAAAAGGAGGGTTGGAGAGAAAAACTTCATTGAAAGCACATTTTGGTTCAATAGATATGTATATTTACATATACAAAATAAAATATAGAGGTAGAAAAAGAGAATAGAGAGGAGAGACAGAAGCACAATGCCGGATTTAAGACACTGATTTTTCATAAGTTAAAATTTCAAATGCATATATTAGGAAGTGACTCAAACAGAATTAAATGCAATAAATTTATCGTAAAATAGATTTCAACACAATCACATCACAGCAACAAAGTAAAGTTAGTTATCACCATGTTACGATAGACTTTATTTATTCCAATAGACAACATTAATATGGTAGTGAAACTTTATTTTAATAACACATCCTTTTAAATCTAACAGAAAATAGGAGTAGCCAACTAATTGGCTATCTACTGTTAAATTCCAGGTCTGTTGAACTTACTTGAGTACTGTTTCCATTAATTGACAATTTGATGTTGGGAAGAGCTTAATGAGCACACCAGGACTCTAATGAGCTTTACTCTGACGTTTTGGAGACCTCTGAAATTTGGCCTCTTGACTATGCAGGCATCATCCAATATTTGGACTTGGTGATTTTCAGTATTACAAGAATTATGTTTTCCTCTTCTCACTAATGTAAAACAAACTAAAGACTGCATTTTCATAACATGCTAATAATCATCCACAAGGTGGATGAGATCATTTTTTTTTAGAAAAAGATGAAGCAACTTTCACTAATTACACTCTGAAATTTAAAGAAGTAAGATCTTTAGAAAATAACTGTAGAGAATCATTTGGAAGAATCAATCTCAATTACTCTTGAATGCCAGGAGAGTAATCATATAGGAAGTTTTATGCAAAGACACACAAATGTCCACACATGTTTAGGAAGGAAGTAGAAATTAGTAATGAAAGAGAGTTTTGTGTTTTGTTTGATGCATATCAATGCTTTCTATTGGTACACTTTAGGTTAGATAGAGTATAAAATAACGATAGCTAAATGGAAAGATTTTACAAGCAAAAGAGGGAAAGAGGGAAAGAAGATGATCAAAGAAGGAACAGAGAGGAAAAACATAATGATTTTTAAATCTGGGAATTCCTTGATATAATTCAATTTTTGTTACACATTAGAACTCCATAAATATACTTAAAAGAACTTTTAAAAACAAAGAATGAAATTCTATATTTAGACTAGTGATGAAAAATAAACACATTAGTGACAATTATAAAAGGAAATGTCACAATTCAATAGATTTTAAACTCAATCCATCATGAGTTGGAAATTCAGGGGCCAGTGCCATGGTATAGCATCGCCTGTAGTACTGAGATCCCCTATGGACACTGGTTATAATTCCAGCTGTTCCATTTCCTATCCAGCTATCCACATATGGCCTGTGAAAGCAGAGAAAGATAACCCAACAGCTTGGGACCCTGAACCTAAGTGGAAGACCTGGAAAAAGCTCATGCTTCCAAATTTTGAAAGGGTCTGTTTCTGGCCATTGTGGCCATTTGAGGAGTGAACAAAAGAATAAAAAATCCTTCTCTCTCTTTCTCTCTCTCTCTCTCCATTTCTTTGTAACTCTGCCTTTCTAATCAATCAATCAATATTTAAAAACAAAACAAAAATTTACATGGCAGCCTTCTAGTGCAATCCAACAATAAAGCGCTCAATTTGTTCTGTTTCCATATTACAAATGCTTTCTTAACTGCAGGATTATTGTTTTAGCATATTTATTAATTTTCTTATTTTAATTATAGACAGCTGCTGATTCAATTGTCTGCTTCTCACTTCAGTGATTCTTCAGCCCCAGAGAAAATCATGATACCTCTTGAATCCTGAACTTTCTTTTAGCTCACCGTATCCCACTTCAGAAAATGGAAAAAAAAAAAAAAAAACTAAGACATAGGGGAGGGGAGCACCGTGATGAAGTTGTTAAGCCACTTGCCATTCCACATCCCATAATCTCAGTGCCTGTTCAGGTCCCAGCTACTTCTTCATCCAATATAAAATCTTGCTAATCCACTGAGAAATAGCAGATGGCAATTCAAGTGCTTGGGCACTTGCCATTCATCTGGGAGATAGGATGCAATCTCAGGCTTATGGATTTAGCTTGGCCCACCCTGGTTCTGAGCATTTAGGGAGTAAATCAGTAGATGGAAGATTTCTGCTCTCTCTCTCTCTCTATCTTTTTTTCTATTTCCCTCTGCCAGCAAAGTAGATGAAAATGAATAAGTGAAACACTGAAAACAGAAAATAAAAGGAGAAAAGAAGAGGAATGAAAAGAAGTAAAGAGAATGGAAGAAATTTATACTTTACAAAACAAATAGAGAAGAAAAAGCAAGATGGAAAATAAGGAAAAGAAAAAACAAACCAAGAGTTTGAGTAACAACATGCATGCAGGAATGTTCAAGGTCTAAATACTATTTAAAATTTTTGAGTTCAGCTTCAATGTGTTAGGAAATTTCTTGCAGACCTAGATAAAGCCCCATTCAAACCAACCAGCAAGGATTACATTCTCAAGAAGCACAAACCTCAAGTTTATTAAGGAGAATTATTATAGTATATATTTTCTTACTTCTTGACCTGATAACAAATGAAGAGAAAGGGAGTCTAAAGTCTCTAAAAGCCCATATATTGTAAGATCAGAGATGGGTTGTTTTCATCCTCTTGCATTGGAAATTGCCTGTTATAAACTAAAAGTTATATCTCAACATAAATGCTACTACTTTCATAAAACTTTCCTAATATTCCAAAAAGTGCTAGATGCTGTTCTAAAATGTACACCAAAATCCAGCAGTTTACCCAAGGAAAATATAAATATAATTGCCTGTGTAGGAGTATATTAGTTGGCATTGAAATTCTTAGAGGAAGGATACTCATCTCACTTATTTTTCTATTGCAATATAAGTGGAGGGCTTAAAAGATAAAAGGTGCTCAATTAAAAAAAATCTGCAAAAGGAATGAATCAAGTGTTGATACCATTTTATTTCTACTGTATGTAAATTAGTCTGGAGTTCAGAGGGTTTCTGTAATGATACAATGTGAGCACCAGGCTATTTCAACATCCCTTTCCTAATACACATTCAGTGCATCACAATTTACATATTTACCTAATGACTTCAATGATCTTTTGTGCAAATTAACCAGTCTTACACATATTAAATAGATGTGGATTCTTACTGATTTAAAAAAATAATTTAACTCTACATAGATATCTCTTGAACTTTAACTTATTTATAGTTGTTATCAAGGTTGATTGCATTATGAAAAATTCACTTTTCTCACACAACAAGCCAATTTAAGCTTCTATCATTTTCAAAAATAACAGGCCTTTTCTTTTCCTGAGCTTCTCAGTCCTGTAATTTTTTTTCTATTTCTCAGATAGGTAGAGTGACCAGAGAGAGAGAGAGAGATAGAGAAAGGAAGAAAATTTTCTGTCTGTGGCTTCACACTCCAAATGCCCATCTGGGTGAGGGCCTGGCCAAGCTGCAGAGCTGAGCCAGGAACCTGGGTATCCTTCCCACATGCATTCAGGGACCCAAGCACATTGACCATCTTTTTTTTTTTTTTTTGCCAGCCATAACAGCATGAAGTTTGACAGCAGTGGAACAGCTAGACGATAGTTGAGGCAAGCATGAATATCCTTTCTTGAAGAAGTTCAAAATCAAAGCTGCTATGCTGCATGTGGCAGCCTAATCCACTGCAGCATAATATCAGCTACAACCTCCCAGTTTGGGAAGAACACGAAGCTGGCTCTCTGCATTAAAACTCTGATGCAGGCTATATTAATTTTTAAAACAATGTAGTTGTCTAAATTTGGCCTTATCATCTTCGTTTTGAAGTTGAGAAGTATACAGTCAGAGATTTTTAATGGTTCATCCAAATCCAAGGACAGCCATTGAGTGGTTCCTCCATCTCCTCATATCAGCTCCATACACATGACTTCCACACTTAACATGTTTTTAGCTTTTCATTTTGTTTCATCTCTTTCACAATTGAAATGCTCACACTGCTATATCTGGTCCAGGCTGAAACAAGCAAAGACAAACTCAATACATGTTCCCTACATGGTTGAATGGGACAGCTGGTTGAATCATCATGTGCTGCTTCCCAGAGTGTGATTGTGAGTGTAGCTAGAACCTGAACTCAGGCACTCCAAAGGAGTATGCATACCACATTAGAACCTTTTAAACTGTTCCACTAAATGTCTGTACCTGTTCTTCATTCTTTTTGAAAACACAGGACTAGCATTATGATATAGCATGGTAAGCTTCTGCCTGCAGTCCTGACATCCCGTATGGGCATCAGTTTAATTTCCATCTGCTTCCCTTCTAATCCAGTTCCTGCTAATGTACTGTGGTAGGCTGCAGAAGATAGACCAAATTCTTGAACTCCTGTTAACCACATGGGAGACCAAGACTGTGTTCTAAGTTCTTGGCTTTGAATGTCCCAGCTGTGGCTGTTGTGACCATTTAGGGAGTGAAACAGGAGATGGAATCTCTCTGTCTTTTTGAAAGTCTTAAAAGTGGAAAGAAAAATAACAGTGCCTATAATTAAATGTCTACTGTCTACCGTTCTTTTATATTAAAGTTATACATACAATTATGGAAAGATAAATTAAGCATGTAATTTTAATCCTATATGATATGACTAATAAAAAATAAACGAGGGCCTGGCACAATAACGTAGTGGCTAAAAGTCCTTCCCTTGAACGCACCAGGATCCATTATGACCACTGGTTCTAATCCAGGCAGCCCACTTCCCATCTAGCTCCCTGACTGTAACCTGGGAAAGCAGTTGAGGACGGCCCAAAGCCTTGAAATCCTGCACCCATGTGGGAGACCTGGAAGAAGCTCCTGGCTCTTGGCTTTGGATTGGCTCAACTCATGCTGTTGCTCTCACTTGGGGATTGAATCATCGGACGGAAGATCTTCGTCTCTGTCTTTCCTCCTTTCTGTATATCTGCCTTTCCAATAAAAATAAATAAATCTTTTGAAAAACGGAGTGCAATTTAGTTTGCTGTTAGTATTTATTTCTTTTAAATTTTTTATGAATATATAAAGATAAAATATTTCAAGTCTTTCATAGATACAATTCTAAAATGGTAACTTGCCTCCCTCCTCCTTCCAGTCTTATTCCTGAAGACAGTATCATTTACATCTTGTAGATCTTGTGCAACTGAGTTCGGTGGCACGATACCTGACAACAGTTGTTATTGTCCACAATGACATGAGACAAGCTCCGCCCCTCATCTTCTTCATCCTCAAGACTACTGCTTCTACTCTCAGAAACCACAGTGTTTCCAACCTTCATCTCTGAAAGCCTTGCACTCGCACACTTTTGGTAGCCCCCATTCATTGTACAGTAACACCACTGTTGCCATGAACTGCTTCAGTGCAGTAAAATCTAAAAGTTGCAGACGATGTTGGTGCTGATTACAGCTAAGAAAGCCTAAAGAGCTAAATGAGGCTAACCCAGAAGCAAAACAGAAGCAATTATCTGACTGACACCTCATATCCCATATAAGTGAAATTCAAAAAAGATATGGAAAAAAAATCAGAAACCTCAAAGATAAAAGGTATATTGAGTGAAATAAAAAGTACGCAACAGAATTCCAACATAATAGTACAAGCATAAACACCGTCGGACGAATGACATTCAGAAGTAACAACCAGAAATAAATAAAATATATATTAACAAAGAAAAAAGTTTACAAAATGTATGAGACATAAGTATATGGAAAAGTTTATTTTGAGTAGAATTGAAGGAGAAGAGAAAGAAATCAGCATTCGAAATCGAACTAATTTACTAGCTAGAAACTTCTCAAGCCTTTAAAGGAACATGGATATACACAGGTATTGAGCCAACAAGATTCAAGCAAAAAGGATGTGTTCCAAGTCAAATTACACAAAGACAGCCAAAAAACAAAGAGAGATCCTAAAACCATAAAAAGAAAAGAGCCAAATAAAATACAGGAAACACAAATTACACTAAACGCAAACATCTCAGAATAAAACTTACAGTTCAGAGAGACTAGGATAATATATTCAAAGGCTTGCAAAAGTAAAAAAAAAAAAGGTTATACTATGCCCTGCAAAGATATCCATAGAAAGTAGTAATTTCCACATATACAAAAGTTGAGGAGCTCCATCAATACCCTGGTCAGCCTCTTCACCCAGATTCCTGCTAACGCAGACCTTGCAGATAGCAGTGACTACTGCCTGCCACTTGTGTTGAAGACCTGCGCTGCATCCCTACAACCTGACTTCACCTCAGCCCAGCCTGCCTGCTACTTGCGATTGGCACATGAACCCATGGATAGGATATATATTTCCCATTCCCACCACCCCTCACTATCTTTGTCTCTCTCTTATCCCATTTCTCTCTTTTTTTCCCACTTCTCTTTCTGTTTATCTCCCACCTTTCCTCCCTCTCTGAATCTTGTTCTTTCTTTCTCTCTCTATTTTCCTATCTCTGCCTGCCACACATATACAAATCATAAATTTTACAAAAATAATTAAATGAATGTGTATAGCAAAAAATATAATTAGATGGATATGTATAGCAGTAAATGTAAACATCATAAACAATAAAGTTTAAATAATCTAAACATGTAACTTTAAGCCTTAGAGAAACAAGAAAAAAACTAAATCCACATTGGTATAAGAATAATTACACATGGTATATATTTCATTTGATAAGAACACATTATAGACATCACTTAGATTATTTTTTTGCTCAGATTGTCTGTATTGCTTCCAAAACATAATTTCAAACAAAATGTCTACAATGATTTAAAAATATAATCACAAAAATATAGAGAAATGCACTGTGAAAATAGTAAAAATTTGAGATTTATATTATAGCATTTTCAGGTAATATAACTTAATTATATATAAAGTATTCTACAATATAAAGCATAATAGCTATGTGAGTGAGAGAAGACAGATGGTCATGGGGCCAAGACTGATAGAAAATACAAGTAACATGAGTGCGAAAATCAAGTCACCGAAAAAAATAGTTAGGATGGATGAGGACTTATTCATGTATAAAACAATTTCCTTTTTTTATTAGACACAGTAGGGAGTATAATGAAATTTAGGTGTAATTTGGAGAGTTTATAAGTTCAAGTTGGAAGATGAAGTGAATGCTGCTGATTTAAACTTAAAGTGTTTGTTTAAATAGGAAGTGAATGTTCTTGCTCCAAAAACATTAATTTGATTTTTAAAATAAGCCATTTGAAATTTGTTTATAATAGAAATGTTTTCTCCAAATCTATTCACAGATGGTCTGATAATTGTTTATTCTTTGAAATTTAATCTAAGCAGCTTTGATATAGCTGTATTGCTTCTATAACAGTAGCCCTTTCTTTATACTGGCTCGCTCTATGTTCTTATTTTTGCTTTTTGAAAAAGATTTATTTTATTCTGCATGAATGTAACCTTATATCATAGAGAATACATAGTATTTATTCTTATGGGATTGGCTTATTTCACTGAGCATAATGGTCACGCAAAATGCAGAACAAATATATATACAGGTAAATATGTATACACGTACACATGATCTGTATAGTGGAGACTAGCAGACCAGGAGGTGAAGACATGTTGCAGTTTGCATTTCTACTCTGTATAAAAGGAGAACTCCACGATGAAACTATTAAATATACCTTGACAATATGATACTGGATTTTCTACCATTGTTGATACCTACAATGCCATGAAACACCTAAACAAAAAACTCCTGGACTTGTGCATGTTGCTAAAAACAAAACAAAGCAAACAAACAAGCAAACAAAAAAAACCCCACTAGACTATTGTAAAACTATGGGTGGAAGGGAGAATGAGGAGGGAAGGGAAAGACATGCAGGGGCGAATCCCGATATATGGAAAACGGTATCATGGAAAATAAGAATAAAAACTTTTAAAGATTTCCTTTATTCACTTGAAAGGCCAAGTTATATAGAGGAAGAGACAGAAATAGAAACAGTTACAGGTGATGTCTTCATTTTCATGTGAACATAAATTTTGGTACAAATTAGAAGTTAAGAAGATCATATGCAAAGGGATGCACAAAGTGTAATGCACTAGTAATAGAACCTGTAAGGGAAGCATTATGTTCACACGAAAATGAAGATATCACCTTATGATTTTTTCAGGGTTAGTTGGTTATCTAACATTGTTCAAAGTTCCTCCTTTAGGAATATGGGACTCAGCATTCATGTAACAATTGGGAACTATATCAGTGATCATTCCGTAATTTTTTAAAAAATCTTTTAGTGAATACCCACTAAATTTTCTCAATAAAGTACATGAAGAAAAGCTTTACTTGCTTTCTTTGAGAAGTACTGATTAAAGCTGTGGATGCTTAAAATTAACACAGCAAATAAGATAGAATGAGGGTAGGAGATGCAGAGATGTGGAGATGCAACAATGATTTTTTTTTGAAGAGTTAGACTCATTTCATCTGAGATCTGAATATATCTCTATGCCTTCTTAAACGAAAAAATAAATACGAAGGTTTTTCTTTCAGTCTGACTTTCTATATCCTAGGTACTAAAAAAGTACTCTATTCAGAATCCTCAATGTTGTCCATGCTTATCTATCTGAGGCAAATCACAAAGCTTGGTGCAAACTCTGGGCCATCCAGAACCTGGTCTCAGTGTGACTATTCTCACATGACCACTTTCCCTGAGCCTGTCACCACACAGACAGCTTAGGAATCGTATACATGGGCATTTCCTTGTTCTGTGTCTTTTGTACTTTAATCTGAGTAAACAACACGTGGCACCTGGCTTCACTCTCAAATCAATCCTCACTTGGTCCTAAGGATTTGAACAAATCATCCTTTCTGGTTTTTGTTTTGTAAATATTGAAATGAAATTGCTTTATCTATTAACATTAGCAAACACAGCATGCTTGTACCTAATATCTTTCCCATCATATCACTACGGTATAATTTTTTTTTTGTGGATTAGGGACATTTTAGATAAAACATAGAAGTTCACCTCCATCTTTCTTTAGAAAATATATAAATCGTTTCTTTGCGAAGATGGAGAGAGTAGAATTGAATATGATCACTACCTGATGAAAGTCCCAAGGAATATAAAGGGATGCCATGGATTTGGTTTGGTTTCCTTTGGTTGTTTTACTGACACTGCAGACATAAGGGTTATAGGCAGAATCTGATCAAACAGACGCTGCAGTTGGCATGTGGAAGTGGGCAGAAGCAGATTTACAAGGAACTTGCCAATGAGGAGGGTGGCATTCTCAGAGCAGAACCTCATGACAGCATGGGGGAGGCCCATGGTGATGTGCAGAGAGCAATAGCTGGACTAACAGGATCAGACTCTTGGCCAAACAATTTTATTCCCCAGGTCAAGTGTTAAGTGTCCTGTTATGGGAGAGCCCTTGCAAAAAGCCCGGGAATGCAAAAACGTAAGTGCAATAAAAATGTGAACATGTTTGCTCAGACGACTTATTTGTGCAGAAGCAATACCACTTTTGCTATAACATCTGTATTCTTACTACATCTGTAACAATGCCTAAATCTATCATGCATACAGTAACAATTAGCTTGACTTAATTAATTACTTTGCCTAATTCTTTCATCAATTATGACCGATTACTCTATCCTTGATGACTTCTCTGGAACCTTTACAAAACAAATGCAATTATAAACACTGAATGAAGAAACTCACAGTGATTTCTTTTTTTTTTTTTTTTTTCGAGGAGCAACAGTAAAAGATATCAAAGATGGAAAGAAAGAGCTAGAACATTCAAAATCTCCAATACCTAATTTTAAGAAAATACCATACAGTAAATGCAAATTTGCACCTTAACACTTTGCTGTCAAGAGAAATTGATCGCGACATGAATGATAATACTGAACTCACAGCCTCTCTGAGGAAATGCACCTGCTACAGAATGATAAACAAGAGGAGGCAAATATTTGGCTCCTGGTCTCTACAGTTACAGGAACCTGTTTTGAAATAAAAGGAGCAGTCACCTGAACAGAACTGACTAAATTCTTATTTTTCAGGATCCCTCAATTCTGCCTCACATATTGCTTGGACTTAAGTCATACATATGGTGCCACAGATAATTTGTGAGGAAAACCTCTGGGATTTTTTAATTATCTGCACATTCAAATTCTAAAGTGCCATACCTGTTTAGCCAACGCTATCCCTCTGATTGTACTTTTCATAAGATGACACATGATTCTGTTTATTGCTATCCTGGGGATGACGAGCGAGGCAGTGTCTGAGTCAATTGCAAAGGTCTTTTCTTTTTTTTTTTTCCAAACTGGGGAGGAATCATCTTTATCATAAGGCATTTTTTATCACAGCTTCCATAACTCAATCTGCATCCTCAGCGACATTAAATATTCAGCCCTCAAAACATGTCTTGTAGACTTCACACTTCTGCAAATGGGCATTATCTTTTCAGGCAAAGTTTTTATTTAACTGCAAGTATTTATATTCAGTGCTTTGCTGTTAAGTAGATAGTACTACAGAGTTAACAAATAAAGCGTATTATCATTCCACACTTGCAACAGAATTGTTGCACTTATCTCAATTGATTCAGCATTTCTTCAATAAAATTCTCATGAAAACACCATCTCATCTTGTCTATTATTTACCAAAATAACACATGAAACATATTTAAATAATTTATATCCTGAGCTTGTGAATTACACCTCTCTCTTATCAAACTTAATGGCATGCTTTCATTTTATTGCATTCCTGCAATTTTCTCCAAGTTTACTTTTTAATTTGTTCAAAGATTTAGTTTGCTTTTTATTGGAAGGTCAGATATACAGACAGGAGGAGAGACAGAGAGGAAGATCTTCCCTCCACTGATTCACTCCCCATGTGGCCACAATAGCAGGAGCTGCACTGATCCAAAGGCAGGAAACAGGAGCTTTCTCTGGATCTTCCCCGTGGTGCAGGGTCCCAAGGCTTTGGTCTGTCTTCGACTACTTTCCCAGACCACAAGCAGGGAGCTGGCAGGGAAGTGGTGGGCCACCAGGATTAGAACTGGCACCCATATGGGATGCCAGCATGTGCAAAGAGAGTATTTTACCCGCTAAGCTACTGTGCCAGGCCATTTCCAAGTTTTCTTTTTAAGTTATTTAAGTTGTTTTACGGCAAACAAGCTACTAGAACGTTTTTGGTAACTTAATGTACATATTTATTTAGAAATTCTTGTCATTGCCAAAGGATAAAGTTATGTTACCATCCTACACTATACACATGAACAGACAAATGGAGATATAGAAAAGATGCAGAATAAAAAAAAAACTTTGAATAATGTACAAAGAATCTTGAGTATTAACATTATGACTTATTTCCTCTTCTAACTATAGGTGTCCTTGGGTAAATAAAATAGGAAAATAGAAAGTAGTAACATATTGTTCAGAGAATTCACAGATATTTTCTACTTTACTGAGTTTGATTTTTTCATTCACTTAGCTTATAATGTACATTTTCTAAACACATTCTGGTGAACTTAAATAATTTTTACTATTAAAAGTGGTGAGTTTAAGACATTTTACATACAAAATTTATTTTAAACTACAGCAATGCACATAAATGTCAATCTAACATATCAATAGCATCTTTCTTCTATGAACACAACAAATGGATATGTATCAAGTGCTTTATGTTACATCTTTTTCTTGTCTACAGCCATACCACCCTGAACACGCCCACTTTCATCTGTTCTCAGAAGCTAAGCAGGGTTGGGGCTGGTTAGTACCTGTAACATATTCTCAATTTATTCATTATTTAAAATTTAAACTACATTTGAAATGGAGAGGATACACACATATATTATACATTGTATGTTCTAGGCCTACTTCCAGATATTCATTAGGTATTTTTAATTTATTGAACCTCTGGAGATAAGGGTTTTTTCAGGATTTATTTATTTTTATTGGAGAGTAGATACAGAGAGGAGGAGAAACAGAAAGGAAGATCTCCCACCCACTGATTCATTCTCCAAGTGGCCGCAATGGCCAGAGCTGAGCCAATCCCAAACCAGTAGTCAAAAACTTCTCTCGGGTCTCCCACACAGGTGCAGGGTCCCAAGGTCATTGGCTGTCATTGATTGCTTTCCCAGACCCCAAGCAGGGAGCTGCATGGGAAGCAGAGCTGCTGGGATTAGAACCGGTGCCTATATGGATTTCGAAGCATGCAAGGCAAGGACTTAAGCTGCTAGGCTATCACACCAGGCCTGGAGATAAGTTTTAAAAAGAGCTGATTCACTTGTCTGAGATAAGTAGAATCTCTTGCATAAATACGCAGTTTTATTCTATGGTTATATACAAGAGTTTTCAGTTTTGAATACATATACTATTGCTTTAATATTTTAGACTTATTTATAAACTACAAAATAAATCTATTCTGAGTGAATCTCTAGAGGAATGTTTCTATATATCTATATACATATATGTGTGTATATATATGTATATTACATATACATATAGATAAAATATATTATACATAATGTATAATTGAACTCAATTATTGTGTATGTCATTTTTCTTAAGTATAGTTGTTCTGTAAAGATACCTTGAAAGTTAAGACTATAAGAGATATCTTTTTAAAAAAAATTATCCTGTTAAGCAAATGCAAGTGATTCCACTTTATAAACACAGATGTTCATACGCTCCTTATTTTTAACAAAGGGTGGGCATGAATTTCAAATGCTGGATAAATTCAGTATAATGCTTATAAAAGTGTCCCTCATACTAATAGCATTAAAAATTTACATAAGCTATATTTTCAGTAGGAATCATGTTAGATTTTATCAACAAATATCTACATATAAATTAATTCTAAAGAGATTTTATTCCCCAAATATAATATTGTACATTATGGAATGCTAGTATTAAACAAGTAATATATTTTTCATAACTCCTAATAGAACACATGTTAAAATGTTTGTCTAATGATGGACTTGTGACTGTTGCTGAAGCACGATACTATAGTATATATACTACAATTTAGGGGAAAACGGGAGAATGAACAGGGAGAGTGGAAGGGGAAACCCCCGAGCCTATGGGACTTATCATGAAAAAGAAGAAAATATATATATAATACTATATTATATATATTACATACATATATTATAAGTTGAGGTATAACTAACTCTTAACCCCATGTAACAGCAGTGTTTATTAAAAATAAAACAGAATTAGGGTCAAGTCTAAAAGCACTGTTGCTTTGTTCAAATAAACCACTCTTGGCAGGCATTCAGCCTGGGGTTTTCTTCACTTGTTGTACATATCCTGTGTGAGAATGCCTGGTGTGACTTCAAGCCACTTTCCACTCCCTGCTGACTCACATCCTGGGAAGCAGCTGAGGACAGTTCTAATCCTTGGATCCCTGCCTTCCATGTGGGATACCAGACTGATTCCAAGTACCTGACTTCAGCACTCCTAGCAATATTCTTAGCAGTTAGACAGTGAAACAGCAGTTGAAAGATCTCTTCATCTCTGCCTTTTAAATAAAATGAAAATAAATACACCAAATATTGTAAATATGTTTAACACTGGAAGTGGACCAAACTTCATTGCCATAATATTTAAATCTATGTAGGAGAAAGACTCACTTCCAGGCCTGATGTTTAATCTCATGCAATACTTCCTGTTCTAGTTATCCAGCTGTACTAAAAACAATCAAGAACTTTCAGTGGATCTATTCGTTGCCCCCATCATACACATGAATAAATATCTACGTACACAGCAAGCATTGTTTCAGGTGCAGGGACATATTTCCTGTATTTAGAGAGTTAATCAGATTGTCAAAACATGTTCTAGGAATAAGGACAAATGGATTGCACTTCAGGCAGAGATAATAGTAGCACAGACTGTGGCATGCAGGTTTGAGATAACATGTACTCAGATCACAAGATGAGTTTCACGTCAACATTTTTCAAATCAGGCACAGTGTTACAAGTCAGGAACTCAGGATTTCCTAAGCTGTTTAGTATGTCTAGTTGTCTGAATGAGATACATTTCCTGTATTGACAGAGCTTATCAGATTGTCAAAACATGTTCATAGAACAAGGATAAATGGCTGGCACTTTCAGCAGAGATAATAGTAACACAGAGAAAGGCATCCAGGTTTGAGATATCATATATTCAGATTAGCAAGCCGAGTCTCACATCAACATTTTTCAAATCAGGCAGTTCTGCAAACCAGTAACTCAGGATTTCCTACTCTGTTAAGTATGTTTAGTTGCATAGACACATCTCCCTTCTGAAAAGGATTAATGATGGTATCTGAAGTGTTCCAAGACAATAATATTTGTTTTGTTCAGGCATCCTCATAACAAAATCCACAGGACTTATGAGAAAGACCGATGCCATCACACAAAGTAGTTCTATCATTGAACTTAATTTGCACTGGTGTGTTTTCCTCACAGTGAATTTGAGTTCTTTGTAATGGCATATAATTTGATAAACAAAAGCTCGGATAGCAGAAAATATCAAGGCAATGCCAGAACACTAGTTCCGAGTTTAATTAAATTAGGTTGATACTGTATCAGTGTAAGCTCCAAAACACTGACTTCAATTTCATAAATACATAAATCTGTCTCGGCTACAAAAACAAAAATTTGAAGATACACTCAGCAAATTACCGTAGTGACAAAATAAAATACCAGAGTTTAAACTCCCTGCAACTACTAAAAAATGTGAGAATAGGATCAAGAATATTTTGTAGTTACTCTGACATAAAATGTACTTGATACATTTTATTTATAGGATAGGAAAGCAGATCCTTGAGAGACAAAGCAACTCGGGCTCCATCCACATCAGACATCAGTCTACAAGATTATGGAATGCTTAGTAGGTGTCACAGCTAGACTAGCAACCTTGCCAGCTTCTCATCTTCCTTATTGCATCCTCTTAACAACATGAGAACTTTGAACACAGGGTATTTCAATTTTGGGACTAAAAGATAACTTGATTTTGGTGCAAATAAGTTTCAAACCATTTGCTTTTTTAATACATTTTTATTTTGAGTTTTGAATTATGTGGCACAGTTTCATATAGTTTGGGATTACCCCCAAACTTTCACCCCCGGCAGATTTTCCCCATTTTACACAATGGTGTAGTCTTTCATAAGGAATCATAATTCTATCAGGCTCTTATTTAAGTGCACCCCGACACGGTTGGTACAGACAATGTCAGACAGTCCTGCATCCCATTGTCTATACATGTCCAACAGTTTCATTGGGAATCCATCTTTCGTCTGGAAGCAAGGATGCATGTCCCATTCCCCCACATTTGTATATGATAGACCCCAGTACTCCATCACTATACATTTCTATAATTGAGAAGCCATGAAACAAGCTCAACAATGTATCAGTTAGAATAACCATTTGTAATTTCCTGATTAACTACAAAGATAATAATCTCATGCTTTGTAAAATATCTTTCTATGTCCACAAGTAAAACTCCATATTCATGTCAAAATTCTGATTCCCTGATAAGCATTTATGTTGGAACAAAGAATTAAAATATGTCTTTAAATTATTTACTCATTATTTCGCATATTTTAAAAACATGAACAGTTCCTTGAATGGAAAATGTTTCCAAGTCACAGCGTTGTAACTGATCTAACCAATCAAACTGCAGAATGATGAGAGAAAATATGAAATGTTTAATGAAAAGTAGGCTATCTAAAATAAAATTAATTCGTTCATAAAGCTCATGGCTATGTCCCTTCAGGCAGATATAAAATAGCTGAAATGAAATATACTGTTTTAGTAAAAACCATATTTGTCAACAAACATCTAGGTTGTATAATACTTTCCAATTGTCATTTTATCACACCTTATTCAGTATGTATTCAATGGAATGTAAGATTTCTGCTGTTTCTGAGCATTTGACCAGGGCCCAGAACATTTCTGTTCTGCATGGAAACAATCATCTGAAGTAGTACAGTCCTTCAGAAACCAAAATTGTCCTTTTTTGAGCTGCTCATTGACACCACAGCCTTCCTTTACCCGATGATATTTCTCACATGCCCACATTACACCCTTTGCAGGGGAATTGTAGGCTCTTGGGAGAGGCAGGCATGTGGTCAGCTCCTCATCTGATTTGTATAATTTCCTAACAAGTTAACTCAGGGCAGGACATAGAAAAATATTCAGATGTGATTCTATGTTTGGAATGAGAAAGCAAAAAATCTCATGCAAAGGAATAGGACCCGTATTTATAGTGATGGGCTATGGTTATCTCTTGCCTTAAATCTCTATTTGATAGGTTTTATTTTTCTAGTGTGAAATACATCACTTAGAAAATAATAATATTTTAAGAGTAATGTTTCAGATACTATATTTGAAATTTGTGTATCATTTTTCAAGTACGTTTTTGAAGGAACAAAATACAGAGTGAAAGAACAATCTTGCCAATGTGCTGAAATTTATTCTATGAATTGCATATCCCCAAATAAATGCTTGTTGAGCATAATAAACAAGTTTTCTTGACACTACAATTAGTGATCTGATCAAAAATTATTTCAATATCTACAGTATGTAATGTTGGCAGAAATGAACCTAGGAGGGATATTTTTCTATATATTATTAATTCTTTATATAAACTTTGAGCCATCAGGGCTCTCTTGTTATAATAACATTTAAAGATATACTTACATATTTTCCTAAATTAAAATATCACTCAGAATCCAAATTCCATTTCAATCACCAAAACGAAGTTTTTCAAGTCAAAAAACATGACTTCTTTTGGAAGTGAGAGGGAAAAAAACAGAACATACAAGTTGTTTCTTCTTCATTTGTTCTGAAAAAAGTGAGAATCTTCTACCCAAAAACAATTTGTTACACACAAAGTGTACTGTAAATAACAATTTGTGGTATATAAAATGTACATTTAAATGGGTTCTGAGTACTAATGGGCTTAGGAATTATCTATTTTTAAGTGTCTCTATGAATCAAATAGGAATTATTTAAGTAGATTAGATTCTATAAACAACATTTTTTAAAGCTAAAAACAAAGCTATATTGCTAGCATAAATCATTTAAAAAATATATATATTTTTTTTTTTTGCAGGTAAACGGTTGGGATGGACACTTGGTTCATGGTTAGGACCCTGCTGAGGACACCCTCCCACCAAGGTGCCTCTCTATGATTGCATGCTGTTTTTCTCTGCAGCTTTCCTCCAGTGTGTAGTGCGGAGGCAGCGCATAAAGGCACAGATCCCTGTCACCCACACAGGAAATTCCCATCAAGTTCTGGTTCCTGGCTTTGGCCTGGCCTGGCCTGACTGTGCAGCATTCAGGAAATGGACCAGCAGGGGGAGGCCTTGGTCTCCCTCTACACTTCATTTGACCTTTCAAATAAGTAACAATTCTTCTTTTTTCTTAAATAAGAGAAAGGCTTTTCTTCTTTGAAATAAATATTTGTTAGTGTAGATTCAGCTGAAAACGTGAAAATCACCAAGCAGGTATTTGGCACCAAGCTCACACTTGTGACTAGTTACTAAAAGCAAATGCATATTTGATAAACCTGAAAAAGATTTTTCTCTTAATTAAGAGGCATAGGATATAACCCAAGTAAAATATTTTTGCTTTATACATATACTGTGTTACCTGCCTTTAAAAATGACAAAAATTATGCCAGGATATTTTATGATAAAAGGAGGAAAAATGAAATATTTTCCTTTGGTTAACTTCTTTAGCTGACACAGCAGACAGTTTCTTCACGGTAGACTGCTGGAAAAGTGTCAGAAATTTGACAATCTTTGATCTGTACTTATATTATCGTAATATTAGTATTCAGAAATATTGGCTAGGAACAAAAACAATTCATTTTTCATTATTATTTTGCTATAATGAAATCAGTCATCAAATTGGTAATAGTAAAATAGGTTACAAGAAACAGTTTCTATTCTTGAGCTAGATGATAATGTGATATGACATAGGAGAAAAGATTCCAAGTCCTACTAGAAGGACAAAAGACTTGAACAAACTTGATTTAGAGTATGTATGTGAAATTGACTTTGGGAAGTTGAAATCTCAAATTGAAACTATCAAAATACTTTCATAAAAGCATCCTTTTTTGCATAACCTAATTCCAAGGCAGATTAGAAGAGAGAAAACAAAGAGAAGGAAAGAGGGGTTTATCAATTCATTCTCAAGCGAGGATAGGTATTTTGAAGTACTCATTCCTTCCTCTGTAAGATGACTCATCAGCCACACTTCCTTGAAACATTTCACTGATTACAACGGACTGTATGTTGTTTGATTCCGGTTGCTATTTTTGCTGTGATTTGGGCTTCTCCTTGTGCTCAGCCAGGTCCCACCCACAGTGCTGTGTTTACTTTACTCTAACCTTGACATTGTCACTTTCTCTCCAGGCCTCAGTCCAGGAAGACATTTAGGATTGCTGTCAAATGTTTCTCTCCTTAACATGCATTCTTTTCATGAACCCAGCAGTGAAAATTTTCCCAGATATCACAAATTTTTACAAGTATTCAAAAATGAGTGTCTTAAAGATCAGAGAAAGAAAGCAGCTGAGAGAGATGCAGGGAAGCTGGTGGGGGGGGGGGGGAGAAAAAGAAAAAGAAAAAAAAAAAAATCATTGGTCCACTGGTTTATTCCCTAAATAGCCTCAACATCTAGGATTGGCTCAGGCTGAAGCCAGGAATGAGGACTCTGTCCTGGTCTCCCAAAAGTGCAGCAGGGACTCAACCACTGGGGCCATTCCCAGGATGCCTTAGCAGGGAACTGGATGGAAGTAGAGCTAAAGATGATGAAATCAGCACTGTTAGATGGGATGCCACCGCTGAACGTGGATAAGACATCAGTGAGCCTCAATGTCAGCCTCTGCCTGTGGGACTTTCACAAAAGTTTGTAGTTAGATCATCACCTCTCACATTAGGTCTCCTCTGGGTTCACTGCACTTTTCTTTCTCATAGAGGGAGCAGCTTCGCTCAGACTTCACACTTTGTGATTATGCTTGTTCTTCTTCACATTAGAGTTACTCTCTTTAGTGTGTCAAATCATCCTTATTAAATCTGTCCTCTCCATCGTTCAGGTCCTATCACCTTTAAGTAGACAAGTATACAGCAGAACTTTCTTTGTCTCTAAAGCCTGACTCATATAATTACCTAAATAAATTTAAAAAAAAAGGTTCATTTTCCTCCAGCTATACATTGGTGAGACACCATGTTCTACAGTTCCTCCAGTGCTATAATGTGGTCCTTTGTTTATGGCAAGAACTTAACATGGAGTTAACAGACAAAAATTGACCATAGATTCTTGAATGTGATATACAAAATACCATTAGGAAATTTTATTACAGATACTAAAACCCTCCAAATACCCTTTAGAGGATTTACTATCCCTATATTAAAATCAATTCCATATATTAAAGTTTAAACTAATTTAGATATTATGCATGTTTCATATAACTTATATTATCTTGCATAATTTGGAAGTAAACCTGGGTTATCTATAAAACTCCATCATAGCTTTTGTTGTTCTTGCTTTATCTTGTTTTAAAGATATATTTCTTTTTATTGGAAAGTCAGATATGCAGAAAGGAGGAGAGACAGAGAGGAACATCTTCTGTCCTCTGATTCACTCCCCAAGGGCCACAATGGCCACAGCTGTGCCAATCTGAAGCCAGGAGCTTCTTTTGGGTCTCCCATGCAGGTGCAAAGGCTTTGTGCTACCCTCAACTGCTTTCTCAGGCTACAAGCAGGAAGCCGGACGGGAAGTGGAGCAGCGGCACATGAACTGGTGCCCATATGGGATACCAGAAGATGCAAGGCGAGGACTTTAACCACTAGGCTATCATGCTGGGCCCTCCATAGTGTTTGAAACTGATCATTTTTCTAAAGTGTCACAATCCATGATACATCTACCCATCTAATTTATTTCATCCACATATCAACTAAATTATTTTTCAAAATGTATTATCAACACATATTAATAAATAAAGCATATGTAATGTATATCATGCCCTAATAATAAATGTATCCATAGGTACATCTACTCATATCTATCAAATGCTTACTTAAATATAAGTTTTAAAAATAATGCAACTTATATTAATCCAATTATTCCTATACACTTTGAACACAGTCTTATAAATCCACTATGGATATGTATAAACACATATACATATCCATATATATACATATATACATATATGCATATATGTATAATTTCTTAGCCTGCATCTAAAGTTAATTCCAGTTTGAAAACTGACTTAATAAACAGCATATTTTATTATAATAGCATACTGTGAAACCACAAATGAACTATTATTTTATGCTTCTTTTAACATCTCAATGAAATGTTTGCAAAGCTATGAGAATTCCATAAAGATGAAGATTAATAATATTGTCTATATAATATCCAAAGTGTTTCAGAAATATAATGCAATCCCCATTAAAATATTAACGTTTTTTCAAAGAACTAAAAAAAAAAAATAAATCCTAAAACTCCTATAGAAACACGAGGACCATGAACAAAACAAAACAAAAAATGAGGGACAGGAGCTATGCTATGTCATCACAATATCAGATTTTAACTCATAGCATAGAACTATAAGCAAAACAGTACGATCCTACCATAAACAAAGACATAGGGAACAGAATCAAAATCATAGCAATAAATTCACAAATCATATTCACATTGTCAATGACAAATTGAAAAGAAAAATATCCTGGAAAAGATACAGTCTCTAATCAATGGTGCTTAGGAAGCTAGATGTTGGGCTCAGCATGACTGCCTATTGGCTAAAGTCCTCACCTTGCATGCACTGGCATCCCATATGGGCACTGGTTTGAGTTTGAGTGACCCTGCTTTACATCCAGCCCCCTGCTTGTGGCTGGGTGAAGCAATTGAGGTAGGCTGTTGATGGATGCCATCAACAGCTGAATGGATAGATAAACACAACACAGTATTAGTTTACTGTAAAAAAAAAAATGAAATCATGACATTAGCATCAACCTGGATGGAACTTGAGGTGATTATGTTAAGTGACATAAACAAGGTACAGATACAGAAAGACAAAAACAACAAATACAGTATGCTTCTCTTATAGGCGGATGGTAATATGCATTTAACATACATATATATCATTCATGCAATTTTAAGTTCCACCTATATCTTGGATCAATATTTAAAATAGTGGGATGGAAAGAGGTCAGCAATGGGTACACAAACATAGTAGTAGCATTGGCAATTTCAGTATCTACAACATAGTAGAGTGAAGTGGTTTATGATATCCCGTGTAGAGAGCTGGAAGAAAAAAGCAGGTCGGCTCTGGACATTCCCTTTTCCAAGGAGAAGGAAATGGATGGCTGGTTGCCAAGTCAACTCAGTTAAAACTGTATTTACACGTTGAATATTTTCCCTTTATCTCTTAAAAATATGCAAGTACTATCTGCTCATCCAAAATTGTGGTGGGAGTGTTCTCAGAACCTGTCGATTTCAAATTCATGAGGACATGCTTCAATGTACCTTATAAAGAGTTTTAATAACATGAATCAAACAGTTAATAGGAAATAAGAAGCTAGGGGAAAAAAAGATTGGAAGAATTACACCCATGGCTCTACATGGCTCGTCTTTTCCTTTCCTTTGTTTCCCAATGAAATGTAATCAATGTTTTCCTGAGGCCTTCTGCCAAGGCATAGCAGTAAGCATTTTCATCGCAACATACAGGATAAGTGTACTACGGGAATAATTTAAGCAGAAAAGAACATCTGCCATTTTTCATATATGTGTATCAAGACTGCAGATTTTAAGTTCAATAACTCACATATTCCCAAATCGTTTTGAAAGGAAAATATAAATCATCTTTTAAACACTGACTGGCACCTTCAATGAGAAACCTAAAGCAGATTTTCATTACTTAGACCACCTGAGGAGGAAATGAGTGCATATTGTTGAAGTTTCTAAGTTTGAGCAATTTACCTGAATTTTGCTTGAGAAAACACCTATCAAAGCTGTTGGAGAGAGTAGATCATAATATTCACCTTCAAAATGACACAGACACACACTACATAAAAGAGGAAGTTACAAGTTAGATGTGCAAAGCAGCTGAAGAGTATAATCATGAACAAAAGCCAATGTTCATATGCGGAAGGCAGTCTTTGAGGATATGTAAAAAGGGATATTTACCAATGAAAGTTTCTATTCCTTTCAGTTTATTACTTTTCTATGACCTAATACAGTCTAAAGGAAACCTGCAAATGAGTCTCTAAACCTACAGATATCATTCCTTTCATGAACTGATAACTGCAAAGAAGAGAACTGCTTTATATTTATCAATTTCTCAAATGCACACGCACATACACACTGTAATTTTATGTATTTTTCCTTAATACACTACCAATGATAAGTTTATAATATCAAGGACATATCATTAAGAATATCAAACATATACTGGATGTATACAACTCTGTTGTTTTGCTGTTGAATACATAATAAAATTTTAAAAATGAATATAATATTACTTCAATTTTTTTTAGACATGAGCCAGCATTGTGGTACTGCACATTAAGCTATCGTTTGAGGAACAGAATGTCATCATCTAGTTCTGATTTGAGGCCTAGCCTATCCCTTTTTGATCAACATCTCTGCTAATTTTCCTGGGAAAGTAGTGGATGAAGGTCCAGGTTTGGGGGTTCACGCAGGTCACGTGGGAGTCGCAGATGGAGTTCTAGGCACTTGTCTTCAGCCTGGCCCAGTCCCAGCCATTGCAAAACCATTTGCTTATTGAACCAATAACGGAAGTTTTCTCTCTCTCTCCATCTGTCTTAAAACAAAAATGCAAATGCACACATCTTTTTTAAAGTTTGTGAAAATTGAAAAGATTTTTATTTTAGTGCACACCTTTTGCTTTTTTTAAAGATTCATTTTTATTTGAAAGATGGTTACACAGAGAGAGGAGAAGAGACAGAAAAGAGAGAGATCTTTCATCCACTGGTTCACTCTCCCAAATGGCCACAATGGCTGGATTGGGCTAGTCTAAAGCTGGGAGTCAGGAGTTTTCTTTTGGGTCTCCCATGCTGATGCAGGGTCTAAGGACATCAGCAATTCTCCATTTCTTTTCCAGGCTACAAGCAGCAAGCTGGATTGGAAGTGGAAGCAGCCAGTGCTCAAACCAGCACACATATGAGATGCCAACATCTCAGGTGGAGACTTAACCTACTATAGACCACACCAGTTCCAATCCATGCCTACTTTTTACTAACAAATATTTCCATAAATAATCTTGGACCCTTCACATAAAATAATGCTCAACAGATTTGGAGTCAATATCCTGAAACATCAAAGATGGCCATATTTAATCACTCGAGTAAAAGAGAAGTCATTGAATTTTGCTAGAAATTAATTAGGGATGATAGAAATCCTACAAATGACATTTTGAGTGATACTTACTGATGGAAAATAACAAAAGAGGATTAAGACTTATGAGTAGTAGCACCAGGATTTTTACAATACAGCTGACACTACAATTCTGATTATTTTGACATTTTTCTCTTTTAATGGTCTTGTTCATTGAGGCTGTACAACACTGCCAAGATGAAAGCATCTAAGCTGAAGTGCTTTTCAGAGTTTTGATTCTGTAACTGTCATTTTAAAACTCACAGAATCACTACTCTTTCAAAGATGGTTTGGTTTACCTTTTCGTGTACTCAACCTTGAATGTGCAACAATGGATTACTCTTAATTCATATACTAAATGCTTACATAGCATTTAATCTGCACCAGGTACTGGTCTAAGATTCTAATAAGATGTTTCATCTACAACCCAGAAGAAAGTACTGATAAGAAAATGTGCATAAGTTTAATAGCTTGCTTTTAATTCAACAGTTAATAAGGTCAATTCCAGAGCTAATAAGAGATGAAACCCAAATTCAAATACAGGCAGATTTCAGGTATAACACTTAGTGCCCTAAGCAACTCTCTCATTCATTGATTATATTCCGCTCTCCAAGTGTTTCTCATTCTTACTAAGCACCAAAGCTTAAATAAATACATGTCATTATAATAGATTCTACCATATTAATTCCATTTGTCAACTATGCACTGGAAGTCAATGTTTCTGTTACACTTCCACTTGAAACTAGAACATCATTCCACTGTTAGATGACCCGAACGAACACCATCTCTGGCATGTTTCACTGAAAGACTCACAAACCGACCTTGTGTTTAATCTCGCCTTAGAGAAAATAACGCTTAACTAGATCAAAATTTCTAAATAAGTATATTGAACTTTCAAAACTCAGAAACTCTCTGCTTAAGTAAAATGCTTTTCACTGATTTTTTTTTCTCCTTGGAACTATTAAAAAAAAAAAACATGATTCAAACCTTCCTATTCAATGACTCTAGTAAACTTCCTCTGGGCTGGAGTGAAAAAGATCTTGTGTTTGCCTTATGTCTTGGATATAAGCAGGAAAGCTATTGGATAATCTTATAAATGCTCTGACCAATAATTTTCAACAATTAAACTCCACAGCAGCTGGAGCAATAATACACATTTCCATGACATGTTGAATTGTTGAAATGACTTTCTATATACTATCTTGCTTAATCCTCACGGTAACCCTAGGAGTTACATGCTGCTGTTATGCTCTATTTTAATGGTGGAAACACTGAGGCACACTTCTGGCTTTGTTTGCTGTTGTATAGTGCAAGACTTGGGATTTGTTCCTGGGTGTTCCAGATCCACAGACCAAGCTTTCTCCTTGTGAGGCAGCCCTGTTTTTCTTGTACTAAATCAAGGTTTGCAATCTGTGCGGTATTTATTCTGGAGCTTTCATAGTTCTATTTCAGTTCAAAATGCCAGGGACAGGATGGGAGCAGGAGAAGGACGTCACTGAGCAATGGCCAAATCTTCCTCTAAACTCCTTGAATTCTCCAACTGCTCATTTACACATGGATTTATGCTTTTTTCTATTACTTATCCTACTCTGGACAAAAGTAGAAAAGAAAAAAATGGAAGGCATGTTTATACAGACCATCTCTCGAGACTTTCTTTAGTAACAAAAAATGTTTAGGTTTCAGGTCCGTAGACCTAGTGGCTAAAATCCTTACCTTGAATGCTCTGGGATCCCACATGGTCATGGGTTCTAATTCCGACAGCCCCACTTCCCTTCCAGCTCCCTGCTTGTGGCCTGAGAAAGCAGTAGAGGAAGGCCCAAAAGCCTTGGGACCCTGCACTGCATGGGAAATCTGGAAGAAGCTCCTGGCTCCTAGCTTCGGATTGGCTCAGCTCTGGCCATTGCAGCCACTTGTAGAGTGAACCAGTAGATGTAAAATCTTTCTCTCTGTATCTCTTCATTTCTGTAAATCTGCCTTTCCAATAAAGTTAATAAATCTTCTTTGAAAATGTGGTATTCCTTTCTATTGCTCACTTTCAAGTTCATGTAATATAATTTTATGTAAAACAAAATCGTACATATAAAATATTAAAAGAGGAGGATAAACTGTTTCTAAACCACATGAATTATTTTCCTTTAGAAGTGTGTGTATAAAATGTTAATGCTATATGTATAAATATATAATTTGAAATTAGTTGACTGAGTTGAGTTTCATCAAATAATTAACAAGCAATTAAGAAATATAAATATTAAAAGAGTTTTGCAGAACTTTCAAACAAACTGATATTATAATAAAGTAGATCAATCTAAGAGAAGCAATGAACTTTAAGAACAGACAGTTGCCTCCTCCCTTGCCCTATGTTTAATTTATAAGATAATTTTTCCACTAAATGCAACATGGGGTCATCCAAGAGTGTACATTCTGTCCTAAGCATCATTTCATCATCTTTTCCTACACAGGTTCTCTTTCAAGTGGAAAGAACTATAAGACAGAGACACCTCTCTTCTAGTTCTGACTGCCTTTGGAGACTCTCCCAAGGCACCCCAAGGATTAACGTTGTATGAACATTGCCGCAGAACAGGTAGAAACGAGCACACGCGAAGTGTACCTAGGGAAGTGCCATGCCGTAATTCTACTCCCCAAAAGGATGCAGTCACAGTACCAAGGAGAGAAGCATCCAAGGATGCTATTTGGAATCCAAAGTCTCAGAGTGAATACGTTCTCTCTTAATGGAGTCAGCTAGTCGTCATCACGGTTCAGCATACAGGCGGTACCTGCATCCTCTATGAAAATGCCTGCATCCATGTCCCAGCACTGCTTGCAGGTACACCTTTCTGCCAGTGCATACTCTGGGAATCAGTAGGATGTGTGTCAAGCACTTGGGTTCCTGCCACCCACGTGGGAGATCCAGACTGTGTCCTGTGTGTATTGCTTCGGCCTGGCTCACGCCAGTTGCTGCGGGTCTTTGGGGAGCAAGTAGGTGACTGTTATGCATTCTCTGCTTACCTGTTTGTGTCAGGGTCTGTCTTCTAAATGAACAGAAATAAATTTAAAACATAATGCAATGTAATTAATATAAAAAAAGTTAAGCCTAAAAAAAAAAGAAACTTACTTAAAGAGGGAAAGAATATTATGGTGTCCCTGACAGAGTAAAAGAGAGATAGCAGATTTATAAACCATTTAATGATTGGTACTGTATCGTGTCCATTGTCCAGCCATAATGAATAGAACCTATTGCCATCTAACTACAGATTTCTGTATTAGACAGATTTTTGTTAATGTAACAAAAAACTAACAAAATCAACTTTATAAAAAGTCTCACTGAGCTCACAGTTTGAAGGTTCAAGTCCAAGACTGTCTGGTTGCTTTGGTTGTTGTTACTATCAAAGGCAAATGGAACTGGTGCAGCTCAGAGCGCGAGGGGCACAGCGCGGGCACATGGGCAACTGGTGCAGCTCAGAGCGCAAGGGGCACAGTGCGGGCACACGGGGAACTGGTGCAGCTCAGAGCGCGAGGGGCACAGCGCGTGTGCAGGGGGAACTGGTGCAGCTCAGAGGGAGAGGGGCACAGCGCGTGTGCAGGGGGAACTGGTGCAGCTCAGAGCGCGAGGGGCACAGCGCAGGAATAGAAAATGAGAGCAAGCTGGCCCATTTCAAGCTTTTAAAATCAACTATCTCATGAGAAAAAATATGCCAAAGACACATCCCAAGGTACCTAGCAACATCAGCCCTGTTCATTCCAACATAATCGCATTAAATTCTTACACTTTTAAACCCATTAACGTATGCCATTGAGGCCTAAGTATTTACACACATTCAGGTGCAAACGATGTTTAAAACACAGCAACATCATACACAAAATGGGAAAATAGATAAATAAATAAATAACTGAAAGAGCAATGAAATCCATCATCTGTTCACAAACTATAGCTAATTTAAAAATTCTTCTTTGAATGCTATTCTGTTTCCTAAAGATTAACTGCTTACAGAAGCAAAATGTTGTAAGGAGTCTCTGAAAGTGCTTCGTTCAGTAATAGCTTATTTTGACATCAAATATTTAATTTGCTAGACCATGTGGAATATGCTATTATTGTTTGGAGTTTACAAGCTCAAGCATCATAAAATTAACATAACATGATTGGTGTGAAATAACTCATGGGTATTTATGACAGCAACATCAATATATTTAATCCCACCTCTGGGGTATATTAGTAATATAGTCAACTAATCATTCTAAGCATCTGTCTCCAGCGTCTGTCTGTGAAATCATCTACTTTGCAGGATTGTTTCAAAGGACCCAGCGCACATAGTAGGTCCTCATTTAAGGCGAGTTCCCTTTCACAGACTGCTTTCGGAAATGTGCTGGTGCCATCTAGTGGTCACTCCTGTAAACCTCAAGATGGTTCCCCAGCTTTCCAACACATCGTTCATTCATTCCATCATCAAATGTTCATAAAACATCTACAGTGTTCTAGGTTTTTCAAAGAAATTCTGGATGATCACAAAGGTACAAAATACATGACCCTTACCTTACAGAGTATTTGGGATTTAGCAGAATAGACACATGCAATGCAATCAATATTCATTAAACAGTAATTTCTATAATTAGAGAAAAGTGGTAATGCATTATAGAAAGAAAAATTCTCACCTACAATGAAATGCCATTGTTAGCAGATTTTAAATTAGGAGCAAAATTCCCTCATTATGATTTCGATGTTTTTTTTTTAAAAAGTGATGAGACAGACCTGGAATATAAGCTAAGTTTATTTACTAGTCTCTGTTGACCTGCTATAGTTTAGCACTTCTATGACGTCAAGACAACAGTAACATTCTTTAGAGAGGAAATCTCATATTGATGTTGGAGTTATGGTATGCAGAATGCACTGAAGGCAGGAGAAAACTTAGACCAGATCATCAGTTGGGAAGTTATAAAAATTTTCCTGGAAAGATGATGAAAATTCAAACTCATTCGGAAGGAAGAAGATCTTGCAGATACGGAACAGAAGAGAGGAAGAAGTTAGACTGGTTTTCGCTGGAATGAGTGAGTGACAAGCAGTCAATAAACAGAAGAGCACGCTGAGCATTCAGAATGGATTTGAAGGAAAGAAATGATGAATACTATGAATTCACTGACTTTGGACATGGTTTAATGATTACAGAATAAACAGGAGATTTTATATTAACTAAATAAAAGCTTAGAAACAGTTGTGCATTGAGATAGAGAATTAGAAGCTATTAGCATACAGGCTAATATGGAACTTCCAAAGGGATGAGGTTAACCTGAAGGGAAAAAAAAAAAAGGCAGAGTAGGGCAGGGCAGGGAAGGGAGGGGAGGGGAGGGTAGGGCAGGGCAGGGCAGGGCAGGGAAGGGAGGGGAGGGCAGGGGAGGTGAGAGGAGAAGAAAAGCAGAGGAAGATGTCTTAAAGCAGAGTTAAGAGACAAGATTAAAATTTTACAAAAATATTAACAACCAATAAGGACTGGATGTGCCATTGCTTCATTCAGAATAGGTCATAGAAAGCTTAGACAGAAAACGGCTTTGGAAATGTCTTGATGACAGAAGTATTTCAGTTGTACCAAAGCATAATTTCTAAAAATATGCTTAAGCTGACTTCAAGGTTTAAAAGCAGAGCTATAAAATGATTTCCCTGTACTTCCATGAAATAAGGTATACCTGAATTTGCCTTTCATAGCATAAAATTGTGTTTTATGTTTTCAATGTAATTCTTCCTTGGTCAGAAGGAAATTTTTTTAATTCAACTATCCATAAAATGCACTGCTTTCTACTTATCCCATTAGATTCATCCACTACTCTTCCTTTTATTATTATTATTACTGTTAGCCTTTTTCTCTCTCTCTTTCTCTCTCTTGATGCTCATATTTTTGGCTTTAGTAGTTTCCTGGGGAAAGAGCCCAGTTAGCTTAATGTTTTATTATTGCATACTACCTCACGAAGTTAGGTGATTAATTTTACACTTGGCAGTGTTATCAGGCAACAAATGAAGAGTTACACATGCGATTTAAAATCTACATATTTCTTACTTCTTAACAAATACAGAAACGGATGGATGGATGGATGGATGGAAGGATGGATGTTAAAATTATTTTTCACCTTATAATGTTAGTGAATAATATAAAAAATACTTTCACTACCAATAAACTTAATTGCTTCATGAGTAATATTTTCTACATGTTAATGCTTTATCTCCTGGTCTTCATATCCACAGATCACTTTTGTGTTATTTTAAGAGCACCCTTCCCAAAGTATCAGAAATTAATTTAAATACCAGTTTAAAGTCATGTCAAAATTATGCACTGAATCTGGACACCTTATATAACTTTGGGCCAGCGATTATTCCTAATGCATTCTTGTTTATCCAAAATGGAATGAGAAGCCTAAAGACCTTGCATAATTGAATCCTGAAGAAGGATAATGGGAAATTTAGCCAACTGAGTTAGCCCCATTGAAACAGCATAAACCTGCTCTACAACTCACATGGAAAATCAGCTTTGAAATGATGAAATCTGGTAAATTTAATGAATATTCAACCATATTAAGACTTTTTTCTGAAATTTTGATTGATACATACATTTTTCCCCACCAAATCAAAGTTTTCAAATTCCATCCTTATAAAGGTTGTCTAAGTAGGGTATAAGCAGGCAAATGAAATTACATATGCTTATGAATCTTATTTTCACACTGAATTATAAATAAATGTAAATTAAAATACACAATGGAAAAAGAAATCAGTAAATCTCATAGGAATAAGCAAGCACAGGTTGCTCTAATCATCAATCCCATCAGTCCTGAAACGGAACAAGGAGCAGAGGGAAGATCTGCCTCCGTCTCTCTGTGAATCTGCTTGTCCAATAAAAATAAAGTAAATCTTAAAAAAAATACCTGGGCCACCTTTATTCCATTGGTTGCTTTGGATGCCTTAGTACTTTTGAAATTAATTTTTTTTAAACTAGGTCCCTCGCATTCTCAACAGTCTTGATGGTCTTTATTTCCAGAAAAGTATGCTTCAGTTAATCTTATACTAGACATAATTTGTGAAGGAGAAAATGGAGTATTGATAGGCAAAAAGGAAGAAACCAGAAACACAGATTCTTGTTTTTCTCCGCTACATGGTAACAAATAGGCTATTTACTCGCACTTGAGATCTTAAAACTATCTCATGTTTTTCAAGACACATGCTAAATGTCTGAAACATTAAACAAATCTGCATTCCAATTGATTTCTACATAATCACACATAAGATAACTCCTTTTGGTTTAATAATGATGTTGTATCATAGAGCAATGAATTAAAATGGATACATTTCACAAATTTACTGATTTAAGTTATAGTAGTTTTGAGAATTTATGAACAAGAATTCAAACTCAAATAAGTCATATTTGTGCCTTCAATTGCTTTGGAGGATTTTCTCAAACTCTTAATTGTGACCGCTCTCCCCGAATGCCATACAAAGCCAGGCCAGAAAGTACACTGTTCATTTTTCTGTGCAAAAACATTGTCAGATTTACTTCCTTCAGGCTGAGAAAAGGAGTACAAGCTGTGCTCAGGATACACATTAGAGCAATTACTTATGTGACTTAGTGAATACAGTGGCACAGTAATATTTGGAGAGACACCAGTGTTGATACAGTGTGTGGCCAACATTTGTCTCTCCATTATAGAGTGAATTATTTTTGATTAATGCAAGATGTGATTCACTCCCCACTTGGAGTAAAGGAAAAAATGAGAAACTAAGTTAGCACTGAAGAGCAGGACTAGTTAGGAAGCCTGAGGAATCACAGCTGTTCCAGTACTCATACTGCTTGTTTGACACACGTTTTAGATGCTCCTAACTCAGTCCCTATTGATGTTATAAATAAGAAAGGAAAGCTGAAATGCTGTTGCAAGAGTGGTTAACCTACATTTTAGAAGAGCAATTAATTCAGTCAGTTTTCTAACAACAATAGATTTAGTGCATCTTCCCTAACCACAGTATATCTATCCATGAGACTCTCATGGTACTGCTGGCGAAAATTAAAAGATTTAACAGTTCTTTTACTATGGACTCTTTTCTTCTCTTCAAACTTTAAGAAAGTAAAAATTTAAAAAAATGAGAAAAAAAAAAGAACAGAAAGTAAGCTCCTTTTCAGAGTCTATTCTTATTGCCAAAGTAGCATTATTTGATTGAACATCAATCAAAATCCATGTGGATAAACTAGAGGAAATTATATTTCATTTTCTAAAATTAGAAGTCATTATCCAACTAAAGATAGCTAGCTAAAACCATCACTGGGAAGTAGTCATAAGGGCCAAAATGTAACCAAAAAAAAAGGAAGGAAGCCAGCTAGCTTACAGAGGAGACCAGCACAGAACTAAAGAACAGAGATAGAGAAAAAACTCAAGACTGAAAAATACGTAAGTTCTTTGCAAGAGTATATACTAGGTAGTAAATAATAAAGCTTCAATTACAAGTAGGTTCCTGCTCTTTATAATCAAACAATCACTAAAGAAAACAAAATAGTAGCTATAATCCAGTTTCAGTGAAGAAAATGAGAAGAAAAATTCATATTATAGCTTTTTAATGCTATGCCTTTACAAATGACTTTTAAAAAAATCATTCAGGTCCCTGTGTGGTGGCCTAGTGGCTAAAGTCCTCACCTTCCATGTGCCAGGATCCCATAGAGGCACTGGTTCTAATCCTGGCAGCCCCACTTCCCATCCAGCATATGCTTGTGGCCTGGGAAAGCAGTTGAGGAAAGCCCAAGGCCTTGAGTTCCTACACTTGTTTGAGAAACCTGGAGGAAGCTCTGGGCTCCTGACTTCGGATTGGCACAGCTCCAACCATTGCAGTCACTTCTTGAGGAGTGGATCATCAGATGGAAGATCAAAAAACAAATCATTCAAACATAGCAGAAAATCAGAGGGACAGACTTGAATTCACTGCTTAACTCCATCAATGCCTACAACAGCCTGCAAACAGGCCAGAGGCCATTGTACCAACAAGGCTCTCCATGTAGTTGCCAGGAACCCAAACACCTGCTTCTTCCCAGGCTCTGCATTGTCAACATGCAGAACTACAGCTAGGGATCAACCTCAAGCATTCTGACTTGGAACATGAGCTTCTTAACCTCTAGACTAAACGTGCAGCCCTCCAGGTACATTTGAAGATCCCTTATACTTTGGTCTTTTGCTAGGGCAGCCAAAACAACATACTGCACGATGGGTTAGCTTTAACGATTGAGGTATATTTCCTTCACACTCTGGAGAATAAAAGTCTTCGATGCCAAGATAAAAGTGTTGGCAGTTTATGCTTCTCTTGTGGTCCCAATCTTGAGCTTGCAGATGGCACTCGGCTGCTCTCTCCTCACTCGGTGCTTTCTCTGTTAGCATCCCTGCTGTCAGTTTGTGTGGCCAGGTCCCACTTCGTTTTCATCATTGTACCAGACACACTGGATAAGGGTCTGTCCAAATAGCCTCATTTATTCACAATCACATTGAAAGATGTCATTCTTAACACGATCATATTTTGAAGTATTGGGATATCAGCTGTTAACATGGGAAACTTAGAAGGACACAGCTAAGCTTGTAATTCACAATGAAAGAAGCACGAGTCCGTCACCCGTCTACCTGGATAACGGACGCTCCCTCTGTTTACGTCTTTACACAGACTTCATTTGTTCTCTTCCATTGCCTTGAAATTTAGTTACACTCAACCTCCAATTGTTAGTAATAAGCAAATGAATATGCTAACATTTGTAGGATAATTCCTTATCTGTAACTGATATTTCAGGTGCTCTGAAATTATTTTTTCTTGCTGCAAAGGAGCCTCAACCTCATTTGGTGACACAAAACTGACCTGAAAAAGAACATTTATAGTCTTCATTTTCTGTCACATGAGTACGGTTTGCTGTAGAGCATGCTATGGCATACGGTTACTGAAAGTTATATTACAGATATTTAAAGATACGATTTTGGGCCCAGCGCGGTGGCGCAGTGGTTAAGGTCCTTGCCTTGCACGCCCGGGATCCCATATGGGCGCCGGTTCTAATCCTGCCAGCCCCGCTTCCCTTCCAGCTCCCTGCTTGTGGCCTGGGAAAGCAGTCGAGGACGGCCCAAAGCTTTGGGACCCTGCACCCATGTGGGAGACCCAGAAGAGGCTCCTGGCTTCGGATCGGCATAGCATCGACCGTTGTGCTCACTTGGGGAGTGAATCATTGGACGGAAGATCTTCCTCTCTGTCTCTCCTCTCTGTATATCTGCCTTTCCAACGAAAAAATAATAAAAATAAATCTTTAAAAAAAAAGATACGATTTAGGCATTGCATTGCTATGTGAAAAAGTAAATTTGAACAGGCTGTTACATCTATCTTGAGAAGTTATTTTTTTAAGACTTATTTATTATTTTTATTGCAAAGTCAGATACATAGAGTGGAGGAGGAGAGAGAGAGGAAGATCTTCCATCTGATGATTTACTCCCCAAGTGACTGCAATGGCCAGAGCTGTGCCAATCTGAAGTCAGGAGCCAGGAGCTTCTTCCATGTCTCCCACGTGGGTACAAGGTCCCAAGGCTTTAGTCCGTCCTCTACTGCTTTCCCAGGCCATAAACAGGGAGCTGAATGGGAAGTCGGCCACTGGGATAGAACAGGCACTCATATGGGATCCTAGTATGTTCTATGCAAGGACTTTAGCTGCTAGGGTAAATTCTGATGAAATCACAATTCAAATCTTTTTTTTAAAAGATTTATTTTTATTATTTTTTTATTGGAAAGGTGGATATACAGAGAGGAGAGACAGAGAGGAAGGTTTTCCGTCTGATGATTCACTCCCTAAGTGAGCGCAACAGCCAGATGCTATGCTGATCTGAAGCCAGGAGCCTCTTCCGGGTCTCCCACGCGGGTGCAGGGTCCCAAAGCTTTGGGCCGTCCTGGACTGCTTTCCCGGGCCACAGGCAGGGAGCTGAAAGGGAAGCGGGGCTGGCGGGATTAGAACCGGCGCCCACATGGGATCCCGGGCGTGCAAGGCAAGGACCTTAACCACTTGCGCCACCGCGCCGGGCCCCACAATTCAAATCTTAAAAGAAATATAGTCCAACTAAAATGTAAATTTATACTTATATATAGACAAATTCATAGATATACCACAACATTCTGTAAAGGTGCTTCATGAAGTTCATGGTAGTATGGAATATAACATAAATTATTTTTGCAAAAAACAATAATGAATTGTCATGGTCACTCATGAGGGACTGAGGTGGCCAAATAGTAGGACAAGATAGCACATGCAGGTGAGTTCCGTGGTGAGCATGAGCTAACTGCAAACTCAGGAAGGCATCCAAGTCTGAAGTCCCGAGAGGGTAGGAGTCACATTCAGCACAAATTAAGTTGAAAAGACTAGTAAGGTGAACTATGTGGTAAACACTAGCTACGTCCAGGGAGAAACCTTCAGTTCTTTCTCAAGGGGGCAAATACTCAGAGTCCTGATAAATTGCCCACGGCTCCTCTATTCTCTTACAGCTAGAAAATGTACTCTATCCCATACGACTCTCTCCCACATTTATTCTCAGAAGCTGGTCCTGGCAGCATTTTAGCACTATCCAGACCACTTGGTGCATCACATGGGGACCCCGGCTTGATATTAGGTGGCCTCCCCATCCCCAGTATTGGGGTGAATGAGAGGCTGAGTATGGCTTCTCCCTTTAGCCCCATCCTTCTCCCAGAAATGGGAAGAAATCAAAAATTTGGAAATGATCACATCACTAACCCTGATCAACTATGCAATCATAAAAAAAAAAGGCAACAACACTGTCATCAATCATGAGAGCAAAGTCATCAGTGAGTGTCATGAGGAATGAGCTCATCACGTCTCATGCCATCATTGGACTGCTGCACTTCGGCGACAGCATGCTAACACTTTCAGGATATGTGGGATGTTTATACTCCCAGCATTCCTGGCACTGATTATTCTTTGAGTTACCCAACACAGGCAGGTGGACCACAGACAGCCAATGAGAAGCATGTGTGTCAGTCTCATCATGTACTCACATGTATCCTGTATATCTCACAATGGACAGTCCTTGCTTATCCCTCAAAATTCATGCTATTTATTCTGATTCACTTATTATACACGTATATGTCTACAATAAGATCTCCTAGGTTTAATTTAAAGAGAAAGTTGGTCATGGTTTATACTCAGACATCAAAACAGATCAACTAATCTTTTATTCTATTATGTTACCTTTCCACATTATAAAATAGAGGATAAAAATCATGGACAGAAAATTAGTTTAAATGTATAATATGATTTTATAACATTTTAATACGATTAAATGTGATTTTACAACATCCAAATGCTGGCTTAAAGAAAATACCGAAGATGGACATTCACTCTTGCTACCCCCATAAGATCACGGGTATTTTTCTTAGGAGTTTGAGGGGTGGGGGAAATGAAAAGATAGGGAGATTTTAGCCTCTGGGTGGAAGAAGGGTAGGACAAAATTACAAAATTTGATTTTCCTTTTTGTTTCTGTGTGCCCTGCAATGTTAAAAAAAAAAAAAAGTAGAAGCAAACCTTGGAAACAGCCCACCACTTTTAAAAAGTGTTGTCTTGCTTCAATAACCTCGTTCAGTAATCCCAGCTCTCTCCCGGAGGCAAAGGAATCATTCCTTCCCTGCACCAAGGGAGCTGTTTAGTTCCATTATGAGGTTATGCGAAGGATGGATGTTGGAAAATCCATGCCTATGAAGCCCTCTACGCACCGGTATCCCAGAAGGGAATGGGGCAGGAAGCAAAGCATCGGTACCTACTCCATGGAACTTCTAGTCTGAATGCGAACAAAACCCAAGACCCTCCCACAAAATGCTCAAGTAGTTGACAGGTGCACTTTATTATCAGTCTAAATCTAGAGTGGGAGTTCAGTTCTTTCCTGAGACACCCACCCTGTCTTCCATTTATGGTTATTAAGCTTTGCTGCTTTACTTACCATTAAAAATGATAGGCTTAAAGTACAATGATGGACCCCAAGAAAAGTGTTGGTCCTCTTTTGTGATGATTTAAGGACAGGACCTGAACTGAAAACAGATATCATGTCAAATCACTTCCCCTCAAAAGGAAGATTTGGGAATTCATTTCCAAACCATGAGAAAAATTGATAGGTTAGTTTTCCAAAGTAGCTGAGTAATGCACTCTTATTTTGCATTTATACTAGTTAGCAAAACTGGTAATGTAAAATCTAGATAGTTTAGACAAGCATTATTTGACCCACGCAAGAAAGTAACGCAAACAGAAAAGAAATTAGTTGTTAATTTATTGACAATTTCCAAGACACTGTTTATTTTTTCTGTATGTTTTGGGGTGTCATTACTTGTTATTTGTAATTTTGATGAGAACCATGAGGGTTCTATCGTTTATATATAATTCTCATGGTTCTCATCGTTTATATATGAATTAATACTGATCAAAGCATATTGAATGAGCCCAACCATCTGGGGTAGTATTTTCCTTTTCATAACTGACAAATTTAAATGGCAATAAATAGCTGCATAACTAGTTTTACAAACAAATAAAACTAAATAAAAACAAAAAGGCTCTATAAATTTGTTTAGCTCTATACTTACAAATAAAAACACGCAAGTAAATAAACACACTTTACTTTTGATCACTCAAATGAAAATATTTATACAGCTGAACTGATTTTAAAAATAGCATTTTCCTGTTTACAAAACAAAACCTGAATTAGTATTGACTAGAAAGTCACAACTGGGCCCGGTACAGTAGTCTAGTGGCCAAAGTGCTTCCTGCGCCGGCATCCCATATGGGCACCGGTTCGTGTCCCAGATGCTCCATTTCCTTTCCAGCTCCCTGCTTGTAGCCCTGGGAAAACAGAAGACGACAGCCCAAAGCCTTGCGGCCCTGCACCTACATGGACACTTGGAAGAAGCTCCTGGCTCCTGGCTTCAGATCAGCTCAGCTCCAGGCATTGGCAGCCACTTGGGGAGTGAATCAGCAAATGGAAACTCTTTCTCTCTGTCCTTCTCTCTAAATATGACTTTCTACTAAAAGTAAATAAATATAACTTTAAAAAGAAGGTCACCGCCCTTCTACTGTTTTATATCCTATCCTTACCTGTGTACAATACACTCCAAAATTATGAATCCTTACTGTTTTCTATATTAAAGAAAAAAGACTCTTAAATATTCCAGGACACGAGGCCATAATTTGAATTCATTTTACCTTGCTTTATTGTTTCTTTTTTATTCTTTGTCCCAGTTATATTTATTTTGCCTGGAGGGAGGGAGCTTTTTATACTTAATAAGGTCAGGTACTTAAGAAGGAATTGGCCCAAGCATATTTTAACATCTTCTTGTTGCTCCAAGTCAAACTCTAAGTCAAGCTCCTGTTTATTTTATAGTTTATTTTATTGCATACTTCTGCAATTAATATCATTTCACCCTTAACATTGTGAAATATCTGGGACCAGTGGAAAATGTATTAAGAACATGATGGGCATTTTACTTAATGAAATTAACAGAGTTCAGATCATTGTTTAAAACTGTAATAAATAATCTTTTGTGTGCCCCACTGTGTGTGTGAGAGAGAGACAGAGAGAGAGAAGAGGGGCTGGTGATGGGTTTCACATATTCAAGGCCTCTGTTAAATTTCCACAGTGATGATTTCATCTTTGTGACAGTCTGGTTGCTTTTAATTATTTCCCTTCCTGTTTTTTTTTTTTTTCCGTTTCTCTTTGGGAAAATATTGTTCTATCAATATGTGTATACTAGAGATAATCAAACATTTCTGAATGAAAAAAAAATAAATAAAATTTGTTACTCTTTCTTTAATTACTTTTTTCTCTTTTTGAAATGCTATTAACACTGTGTTTCTTTTGTACCGCGATACATAAAATTAGCTCAGTTTTGCATGATCAACAGGTTTACTTTGAATGATTTCTTGGAGTGGCAATGGTCTGCAAGTACAAAAGACAGCTTCAAAATCCAAACTGAAAGCTATATAGAAAGTATATAGGATGTAAAATCTAGTTCCTAAAACCTGAGTATTGATATTGGGGGCTTTCTTATGGTATAGCCTGTTAACACACTGCCTGCAAAACCAGCATCCCATAATGGGATGAGTTGCTTCTGCTTTTCATCTAGTCCCCTGATAATACACCTGAGTACAGTGAAGGATAGCCAGGTACCTGGGACTCTGCATCCTTGTAGGAGACCTGGAAGAGGGTCCTGGCCTGGCCAATGCAGCCATTTGGGGGTTGAACCAGCATATGGAAGATCTCTATCCAATTCTCCCTATGCAACTATGCCTTTCAAAGAAATAAGTTGATGGCTCAGTTGGCCAATTATCCACCTGCAAATTTAATGTTGAATTCCACGTAAATTATGTTGTCCAATTTGCAATTTAGTATCTCAGAACTGATGCAGAATGTCAAATCCTTTAAAATATATATTTGGAATAAAATATTACTGATTCTTACAATGTAGACTAGTCCTAGCAGACAATGACAATTTGCCAAAAACCATCATTGCCCAACTAGGTCTGATGGAGGAAAGATGAAGGGAAGAACACATGAGATGAAGAGTAGTAACAGTAATATTAACAGTAGTTACTTGCCAGTTAGTAATTGCTTCCTATATGACAGCCCTACTCAAAAAGTATTGCACATATTAACTCACTTGACCTTCTCAAGCACATTTCCAAAAAGTAACAATTATGATGGGTTAAAGTATAACTCTTTCAAGTAAAAACTGATTTATATGCACACAAATCTTTCATTTCCTTTATTGCCTGTCTGTTCCAGGAAGGGAAAATATTTAGGGATATTTCAGTTTTTACCAAGTCCTTAAGAGATCTCAAATTCATACTGTAAATCAATTATATCTTAGTGGCAAACTTTAGGCATTGAACCATAGAAAAATTCTATGTATAAAGGGAAAGTTATCTTTGTCACAGGCTTGTATAACTTAAAGGATATATAAAATTAGCAGAAATCAAGGTTATAAAAGAATCTCTTACTATATTAAATTAAATGAAAGAAATAAAGAATGGAACAAAAAATTTGCACAGAAGTGGAAAACCTGAGAATACCATTTCTGAATATCAGACAAAGCATGTAAATGTAAGGAAAAAATAATTTTTTTTCAAAAAATTATTTGAGGTAATGAAATCACAGTATTTTTCTTGTGGAAGATTTTTATATAATACACACAGCTGCAAAAGAAGTACAGTTATCTTCTGTAATTTTGAAAGTACCTAAAATATTACACCTCAGGAGAATAAAAACATGTCAACAGTTTCTGCCCTCATTTCCAAGAGCAGTCAAATATATTCAATTTAAGGCCCATTCCTACATACTCACATGCTTTTGTTCTTCTACACCTTCCTAAATGATTCTATTTGGTGGTCTGCTACATGTTGTAAAGGCAGGAAGGAATATTCTTACCTTCACCAATAACTAAGTCCTAAAACATGTGCTCAATATTTTGAATTAAGGAATAAAAAGAAACATTACAAGTGACTTTATTCCCTCCCATTTGAAATAATTTCTGTGCTATTACAAGTATCGACATTATTTTATAACCTGAATATAATGTATTTTTTTTTCTTTAATTTTCTCCCTTTCACAATTCAGATTTAAAAATGACCTTCAGGGTCAGCATTGTGGTGTGGCAGGTACACCTTCCACCTGTGACACTGGCATCCCAAATGGTTGCCAGTTTAAGTACTGTCTGTTCTACTCTGATCCACCTCCTTGCAAATAGCCTGGGAAAAGCAGCAGAAAATGAACCTAAGGTTGAGACCCTGCCACGCCTGCTTCTGACTCCTGCCTTCAGCCACTGCAGAGTGGACCAGTGCATGAAATCTTTCTCGCAATGTCTCCACTATTCTATAACTCTTTCAAGTAAATAATGATGTTGAACTTAAAGTAGAAAAAAAAGTAATCTTTTTATTGGTGAACAACAAACAGTCCACACCTGTCTATTGGCAAAGACTTAGAATCCAGCAGATACTCTCATTAGGAGAGTATATATCCCAATTGCATTTAACTTAACGATTTTCTTGGAAATGTGACATTCATGAATCCACTATTGTGATGGTTAAGATGTCCATTTTCTTCTCTGCATGTGTTAGTATCTATCTGTACCTGTAGACTTACAAATAACAGTGATTTTTTTTTTTCCCAAACGGTTTTGGCATGGCCGTGCATTGTCTACCAAAGAATTATTAAAAAGTATAATTTAGTATTCTAGTAAACAAAGGAATGAGTATATCTGTAATGACTTTTGGTCGTATTTCTAATGCTTGTTTCTACCAATCATCAAATGTGCTCATGTTCTTTCTGATGCATAAGCAACATTTGCAATCTGTGTTCCATGAGTATTAGAGCACCGATGTTAACTAAGCAAGGCAAATAAGTGAAAGTGATGCTTGAAGATTACAAGCTTGCCTTTTGTTTACACAACCTCTTAGTAGAATTCCTTAGACAAAGTTGTTAGTCTTTATTTAGACAACTGACTGTAGTAGTTCTTTGAGTTATACTATTGAAAAAATAATGGAAAAAAGGTTGCATGGCTGTCAGAATTCTATCTGTGAAACATAAAAAAATCTGCTCTCTGATAATAAAAAAGTTGAAATTTTAAGGACTAAAAGTTAAAATAATAATTATATCTCTTTCTTCATGATATATGGTCACACATTATGTGCTTTTATTCTTGTGGTATAAGATACTGAGAATACTAGAAGCTAAGTATTTTTGAAGTAATGTGGAAATAGAGACAATCTGTCATTCAAAACAATGTGTACATATATACATACTACATCCAACTTTAGCAATTGAACAAACCTGTATCTTAGAAATCAGACACTATTTAAAATAATAATGGTGCTCATTTCCCAAGGTGATCAGGGGCTGGCAATGGGACATGTGAGTTAAACTGCATCTTACAATGCTGACATCCCATATAAGAGTGCCAACTGGAATTCCTCCTGCTCAAGTTCCCATTCAGCCTACCGGTAATGTGCATGGGAAGGCTACAGAACACAGCTTGAGTACATGGTTCCCTGCCACCTGTGTGGAAGACCCGGATGAAATTCTGGCTTGTGATGTCCACCTGACACAGACATTGCTGCTCACTCTATTTGGGAAGTCAATCAGCACATGGGAAATCAATCAGACTTCTCGTCTTCCCTCTGCCCCACACCATCTCTCTTCCTTTCAACTAACAAACAAACAAAAAAACAAACAAATAAATAATCAAATAAATAAATAAAAACAGTATTGATAGTAATTTGGCTGCATCTATGTTCACAACAACAACAACAAAAACCAGTATGTGGGAGAATGAAAATTCATTGAAGTGCAATGATTTAAATATTTCTCTTACCCAATGTATTTTCCTTGAGGTTTTGATGACTTGTAATATTCCACAGGAGATAGGGTTTTGGTTTACAATCACTTAAAAATGAATACTTTCAAAATCTCATATTATATACTTATTCTAATCTCCCTTTTCAATAAGCTTTGTATTATCTAATATTAACACCCCCTCAATTGATACATATACTATGCATATGTAAATACATGAAAATGCTAACATATCTGGAGTTTGTTATACAACTAGTATCTAGAGTCAAATATTTTACAATAACACAAGCCACTTAGGTGCTATCTATATAAATTTTCTTCAGAAAATTAATTTACATTTTAATCACTTCTTAATTTATATTTTTATAATGCACATAGAATTAAAATCTGGCCTTCCTGTCTTGCAATTAGCTTTTTAATAGTATTTACCACTTAGCTAAATAGCATTTCACTGCCTGCTTCAATTTTCCATGCAAATTCTAATTGTTGCCATTACCTCGGTGAGTAAATAGAATATTTTAAATGGCACTTCTTAGAGCTTATGAGTATCTGGTAATAAGCCTTTAGTATTATATCCATCAACAACTATTGGGGATATCTGTCATCTGTAATAAAACAAAGTAATTTATCTTTTGAAGCAATCATTGTCATTAAAACCTTATCAATCATAATAGCATAACAATGAGAAATTCTAAAAAATGGGAGTAAGAGATTTTTAGCCACACGGTTCAATTTAACAGTCAGCAATATACTGTACACGCTTGTTAAGCACACATATAATAACACGCAGCCAACAGGAATGAGTAAGATACATGTCAAATTTCTGAAGAGAGATCACAGGGCTCTTAGTGCATAATGTATGCCTTGTTTATAGGTCACTGACCACTGAGAACACTTCACCAAATTATTTTGCACTTCCCTGAAGTTGCTCATCATAGCATGTATTAGGATTCATAATCATGGTAGAAGCTAAAATGAGTGGTTCAACAGAACAAAACTATAGCCAAGTAACCCAGACTGTCCAGGAGGAAGGCAGTTGTTTACACTTTATCAGCACACGTATACTTTGTAACTGACGATTGGAAGCATTAAGAGAAGACATTACTAGACTATCCCAATCTGCCAAGTAAAACTTCACAATTATCCCACTAACATCAGAAAGAGGTCAAACTTGCATCTCTATCTAAAGGAATATATTAGATTGTTTGTCATTAAAATTTTGACCTGTTCACACATGTCGAAACAATATCTAGAAAATATGCATATATATATACGTATATATTTCCCAAATGTAAAACACACTTTTTACAAGTCACTCACCAACCACTGCATTGATTTAAAAAAAAAAGAAACCAAAGTGAATGAAAAAATAAGTAACAAAATCTGACAGTTTTTCATTAAAACCAAGTATTCTGCTTCTTTTTATAATAACACAAAATCTTAGCATAATAAAAATGGCATAATCTTGCAATACTGTTGTATGCATGTGGATTTAAGTTTTCCTACTTTTGAGGCAGTTCACTAGCCTAGCCAGCAGATGTGAGCAATTGAGTAACTCCATACTTTACATATCCCTAAAGGAACTAAATCCGTGAGGGATGAGATGCATTCTGTTCACTCTCTAAGTAGTTCTGTTTCTAAAACATTCTGAAGTCTTCTTTAAGGAGCATATATGTTTCTCCCAGTCGTAGTGATGCCCATATCCTTATCAACTTGCTCTCCTACAGCATGAAAAATATCAATGGGTTTGTCTTTATTCACCCTCTCCAGCATTTTGCTAATCCAAGCCAACTGCTCTGTTTCCTGCAAATGGGCAAGACACTTCCAGATGGAAAATAGCAGCAAAGAGGGCAAGAGGTCTTTCACGACCATTTTTTTGAGTAACTTAAATATCAAATACTACAACATACCAATAGAAATTAAAGCAGAGGAAATGGAAAATGCTACCTCCTTAACAGGCAAGGAATGTGCTTCTACCGAAGTAGAAGCCACAAATCAGGCGTGGGAAGGTGAGGAAGATTTATTTTCTCATTTTAGAAAACGGAATGCCTTTGCATTTGCCCAAAATAAGGTACATAAATATCACTAAAAAATGAAATTACTTTCTGTGTAACAAGAATGTATTGATTTCTTGAATTAATTATTCCAGCCTTGCCTTCCCTCCCAGCACCCTGGCTCACACAGTAAAGTACCGCCGTAAACATTTAGTGTGGAAAGAATGTTAATGGTAATTTTACATGTTCATTTAGAACCAAAAGATACTAACATGCATACTCTATGTAATGAGTTATTCCATTGCTGCTATTAAGTTTCCTTCTTCATAAAGTATCCAAAACAGGTGATACATTAAAGAAGTTTGAACACTGCTAGCCATACCACAGCCACTTCACATTATCTAGCAATGTATCCCAACCTCAGAGTTAAGCAGCAACCTTCAAATAGAGTGATGAATTCAAATGCCATAAAGTGTTGGCATTGTTAGAATTTTGCTAATTTCTCAGTAAATTGTTTAAAACATTGCACTGTAACATTAGCTATTAAATGGCTTCTGGTCCTCTGGAGGGGGCTGCTGCTGTAGAAATCCATTGTACCAGACATAGTACCTTGCTAGCCACAGAAACACTATTTTCTTCTGCTTCAGAGGAATAATGTGAACAATATATTTACATAAACATCTGCAAAACGTTCTTCGGCCAGAGTAAAAGAACCCTAAGTGTGCAAAATGCCCCTCAGGGCATGCCCATCATCAAGAACGTTGTAAATCATCAGCATGCTATTGTAACCATCTTCTCTTGTGTCCCATTTCTCTTAGTTAAACTATCTTACCTCTCTCCCTCCTTGTACAGCCTCCAATCTTTTCAAGCTTAAACCCTGAAAGAGAAAACAATACACTATTGTTACCTGGAAATAGCTAATGTTTACTACTAGTAGAACAATTTTGCAGTAAATAATTGATTTAGCAAATATCTGAATATGTATAATATTTGAATATATATATGCACATATATGTACATATGTTTATAACTTAATATGAGTTCATCTCCCTTCAAAAGCACACAACAAATCCCATTCCTTTTATCCCCTATAGTAGCTATGTATAATAAAGAAAGGCATAAGAATTGCAATGGAATGTGGTGTTAAACTACTTAATTCTTCCTTACTTTTCTTACTGTGTGTTCTTCCTCTCTCTCATTCCTTCCATTTTTTTAATCACTTTGTAGTGCATATTCATTCAACATTTACTATGGGTCAGATATTATGCTTGATATTGTAGTAAGCAAATGGTAAATAGCCCATTGAATTTAGAAGAAATATAGGGACACAAAAAAGTGTGATGTTGAAACTTTTGGAGAGCAATTTTAGGTGTATACACTTTCTCTGTTTATTAACACACATTTGCTTATTTTGACAGAGTTACAGAGAGAGAGACTGAGACACAGAAAAATCTTCTGTTAACTGGTTCCTCCCTGGAGGACCACAGTGGCCAGCACTGGGCCAGGTGGGAGCCAGAAGCCAGTAGTTTCATCCATGTCTCCTACATGGGTGGTAGAGGCCCAAACAATCAAGCCATCATCTGCTGCTTTTCGCGGGCCACTAGTAGGTGGGTGGATTGGGAGTGGAGCAGTTGGGACACAGATTGTTGCCCGTAGGAGATGCCAGCATCACAGACGTCAGCTTTGCTATGTTACAATGCAGCCTCTCTGAGCATTGCTTTTAAGGGAGTGGAAACACACACACACTGACAAACACAGAAATGAGTAGCCTTTGAGCACCCTCATAGGAATGGAGGGGAGAAGGCAAACAAAAGCGTGTGCACTAAAGAGAAAATAAAGGTACTCTAAACACCTGCCACTCAAAGGGTCATCCAGAAATGCATGAGGAATACAAATCTCAGAGTCCAAACCCAAACACTGTGCAAGAGGATAAATTTTAGCCAAATTTGCCTTTGATTAATATGTCCACCAAAGTATGAAAAACATTGCTCTAAGGTGACAGGAGATCTGAGCTGCCTAGTTGGCCTGCACTGCGAGTTGGGCAAAGAGGAACAGTGAAAACTCAGGTATGGAAAACTGGTCAAACTAGAATTCTTTCAAAAGGAGTTTGGACAATGTGTTTTTAAAAAATGCTGACTTTGTTCATTGTGTTTGAAACCTGAAGCAAAAACATTTAAAGAATCAAATACAAGTAAAAATAAGAATTTATTTATTCTTACATATTCTTAAATATGTAAGAACCTACCTATTCTTAAAATGCAATCCATATCTGCATTTAATTTTCTCCCTTTAACCACAGAAAGGCTACAGGGGAACATTTGGAAAGGATACTAATACATATTCGGATTTTATTTATCACAATTTTTTTTTCATATCGCTCTGCTTAATTTGTTCTTTCTATAACTCTTTCAAATAAATAAATATTATTTTTTATTTTTTAAAGATTTATTTTTTTATTGGAAAGTCAGATATACAAAGAGGAGGAGAGACAGAGAGGAAGATCTTCCATCCAATGGTTCACTCCCCGAGCGGCTGCAAGGGCTGGCGCTAAGCCAATCCAAAGCCAGGATCCAGGAGCTTCTTCCTCTAGGTCTTCCACCAGGGTGCAGGGTCCCAAAGCTTTGGGCTGTCCTCAACTGCTTTCCCAGGCCACAAGCGGGAAGCTGGATGTGAAGCAGGGCCTCCAGGATTAGAACCAGTGTCTATATGCGATCCCAGCGCATGCAAGGCAAGGACTTTAAGCACTATACTATCGCACTGGGCCCTGTTTTTTACTTTTCCTATTATTATTATTTCCAAAGATGCAATTTTGTAGATGTAGCGATTCCTCCCCCGTTCTCTTCACCTTCCCTCCCCATTTTCTCCTCTCAGCATATTTCCCCATATTATCACAGTAGTAATAGTTACAAGTTCAACACTGTGATTTAAGTATATCACGATTTAAGTACAAGTATTACAAATATAGGCAAAATTGAAAAGTGTGTATCATAATGTCAAGCTATATTTAACTGTTTTTTGGGACTCATAAATCAATCTTAAAAAAATAAAAAAGACCTGGTTTTCAGCAGCCTCTAAAGTCATATGAATATTTAAACTAGCTACTCCACTTCCAATCCAGTTCCAGGCTAATTATCTACAAAGAGCAGTGGACAACAAATGTTTGAGGCCCTGCCATCCACACTGGAGACCCAGTAGAAGCTTCTGGCTCCTGGCTTTGGCCTTGCTCAGACCTGGAGAATGAACCTGCAGACAGAAAGTCACTGGCTCTTCTCTCTACATATAGCTCTTTCAAATAAATTAAGAACATTTAAAATATTTATTTTTTCATGTCTCTTTGGAAAACACAAACTTAGCAGATTTAAGCATTGCCATTTCAAATGTTTTTGTTACCATTTTGAATTGGTAACCTTTTTTTTTGCAATGACATTCATTCAATTTCTTTTTGTATTTACAAACTTAAACAGCCACTAAATAAAGAATTCAACAGGTGGCAATGAGAAAATCTATTGTTCCTCAGAAGTATAAGTAAGTGCTATAAACAAGAATTAAATCTCAACATGTTAGGATTAGCCATATGCATTATATTTTTTTATACCCTATGTATTAGTTACCAAAATCAGAGAAGATACATATTTTGCAGACTGGCTTATTTTGCTTTTATGAGAATGGCCTAGTGGTCTAAAACTGCAACCTTTTTGTTGTAAAAGATTTCATTCCTTTGTATGGTTGAGTAGCGTTCATTTGTTTACATACGCACTTTATTCAGTTATCAGTTGGTGGACATCTTGGTTGAGTCCATAACTTACCTAATATGATTTAATTTATTGTACACATAAGGCTTTTTTTCCCTCTAATGAAAATATGATTAGCACTTAACTCTATGTGTTTGTTCATCACCAACACATTTGATATAAAAGAAAGCATCTTCTTTGTTTAGTCTGACAGCAAAGAGAGGCATTGTGTGTTCCCCTCCCCTTCTGCAGACCCAGGAGGGAGGGCAGAGACATCTCTCTCCCATCTTCTCCCACTGTCCCTATCTGTCTCCGTACTAATTGCTAGCACACATGGGTCTGGAATGCATCTATGTTGTAATGAACATTAAAGAATCAAATAAAAAAGAAATTGGCCTATATGAAAGATAAGCTAAACTTAAATTATATATTTTCTAGCATCATATTTTAGTTCATAAGAAAATACTGATGTTAATCCCATTGTGATAAACAGTACATTGGCAGAATAATGTATTAGTTACTAAGCATCACAAAAACAACAGAATTTATAGAGTAATTCTTTTTCACTTAATGATAGTGTTTATGCTTTAAGGATTTGAAGGCTGTTTTACAGATACATCTCTTGATTTTTAAAAGTCATTTATTGAATTGTTTAAAGAAAAACACATGAACCCAAATTATAACTACAGCTTTAATTTTTTAAATAGGCATTTGTATGCTGACTTTCGAAACAAACGGGAATGAAAATAGCAAACTGGTTATTCTTGTAAATAAGTAAAAGCCCAATTTCAATTATAGAAAACTGTCTACACTTACAAGAGCACATTTTCAAAAGGCTAAATGTCATAGAAAGAGGATATGAACAAAATATTAGAACATTTTGTAAACCTGGTAGTTTGAACTAAAAATAAATTCTGAAGTGGTATTCATGCTTTTTATTTTTGGAATCTTAAGAAGAGTTTATAATGTGAAAATTTTGAGTCACAGCATGCAGGTTTAACTTTCCAGTTCACTACTTCATTTTATGATTTTGTCAAGAACTTTTATAATCTCCTTCAGCATTACCTTTTGCTCTAGAAAAAAAAAAATCAAGTTTAGCCACTACCTCATCTAATTGCCATAAAGACTAACATTGACTATCACTGGCAGGTGAGGAGGGAACCAGGAGACGGAGAAACATCTCTTTCTCTCTCACTTGCTCTCTTACTTTATATAAATTTAAATAAATCACAGCAAAAGAAAAAAGGATTCATGGCCATGAGAGCCTCTCAAAGCCATGACTTTGTGAATCATGCCACAGAAATTGTCTCCTTTTTCTCAGGGATCCAGCACTTCCCTTGTTGGCTTTTAATCTATGAAAACCATCTGATATATTTAGTCCCATTTTCAAAGCATTATATTTACTTTTTTAAAGAAAGGAACTGGGAGCTTCAATGTTTTAAATGATGTGATCTGAGTGTCATATCTAGTAGCTACAATAATGCAACTGAATCCAATATGTCAAGAACCTGGAAGCCAAATCTATCCTCTGATCCTTGGTCAACCTTTAAATAGCCATAGCAGTCAAATATGTATTGAGTTACATGTTGGTCGATATTTATTATAATATGAAAATAATTTACGAGTTATAATGTTTCCTTAAAGCAACACAGCAGTTAAGAGCAGTTGAGTATTAAGACTTAGAAGGAGGGAAAGAGAGATAGACGGGAGAGAGAGAGAGAAAGGAAGAAGGGAGGAAAAGAGGGAGGAAGGGAGGAAGGGAAGGGAGGGAGGGAGGGAGGGAAGGACCCAGCACATCTGCATTTTGGAACACAGTGGTTTAGAAGTAAACTGGCCAGGGTGGGTTTTACACACCATGTACGTTATGTAAAATGTTTGTTTGGTAACCATTTCCACTCTAGAGGAGTATAAAACCAATCTTCACAATGAAAACTGAAGCTGGTTATCTGATGGCAAGAATTTAGGAGTGACATTGGCAAAGGAGTAGCGATCTAAGAAAATGAGACATATAAAAATAGTACTTTGCACTAAACTGTGTTTTAAATGGGAAGTGGAGTGATTTCTGTTATATACAATTTGAAGGCTGATATATCATAACTGGTAAAAGAAGATCTGCCTGAATATCAGAGAAATGTGAATCTTCAGATTGGAAAGTCATATGCCAAAAATGGGAAATGTGTTAAGGAAAGTATCAACTGTACGTTGAAGCCTCTGTTAGGCAAACTGCAGTGAACTTGATTTTGGCTGTCTTACTGATAATGACTTTATAATAATGATAATAATCTTACTGATAATGACAAATATTCCTAGAGAATTCAGACTGTAATATCATCCCAACTAATCAAATATATGCATGACAAATGATATTTTTAAAAGAAATATTAGGGCCTGGCACGGTGACCTAGTGGCTAAAGTCCTCACCTTGCACGCTCCAGGATCCCATATGGTTGCCAGTTCTAATCCCAGTAGCCCCACTTCCTGTCCAGCTCCCTGCTTGTGGCCTGGTAAAGCAGTTAAGGATGGCCCAAAGCCTTGGGACCCTGCACCAGTTTGGAAGAGCTCCTGGCTTCTGATTGGCTCAGTACCACCCATTTCGGTCACTTTGGGAATGAATCATTAGATGGAAAATCTTCATCTCTCTCTCCTTTATCTATCTATCTATCTATCTATCTATCTATCTATCTATCTATCTATCTATGTAATAAAATACATAAATATTAAAAAAAGAAATATTAAAACCCAGGAAATAAAATTTATTTAATGTGCTCACTTACAAATATACCTTGAAATATTTTTTTGCATTTTGATTGTTTAATTTCTATTTACATATTGGAATAATCCATAAGTAAATTAATATTTTAATCTTATTCACTGAGAAAACCTGACATAAATTTTTTAAAAAAACATATCTACAAATCTAAAGCATATTAGTCAACCCAATGTTAACACAAGATTCACTAAAGTCTAATGGTTTTAAAGTCTATTGCATTATTCTTCAGAAATATATATCCAAAATGTATCAACATGTCTTGAAAGCAAATCATACTTGAAAGATTCTGGGGGCAATATCTGGGGAAATGTACATGTCTAACCGTACATATTTTCTCACTTATGCATATGAACCTGTTACATTCATCAAAATTAATCATCTGAGATTAAACTAAAATGTTATGAATTATAAGTGGGGACAGCATTACCCTACAGGAAATAGTCTTCAGTGTTAATAATTTTCATATTATAAGTTTCATATAATAATGGGTTATTAACACTGATATTAACATGGGTTAGTCAAGCATGAAGGGGAAAAAGCAATTAACTGAAAACAGAATCCCCGATGAATTTCTAAATTGATAACTGTATGAATACCCCCAATGTCACTTTTCTTTACATTAACAATGGAAGCAAGAGATAATCCATTTCCTAATGATCAGAAATTCTTACAAAACTGGGGTCATGTATGAAGACTTCTGATTCCCTGTAGACAACAAAACCAAAATAATCAGAGATGTCCTAATACCACTAAGTTCGATTGATTTGTTAGTTCTATATGTAAAGATATTGAGTAAATTGAATAGTTACTTGATTCCCAGCAGTATAAAGATTTCATTTGGATAATTCTTCACATGCAAAGTGTAATTATGACTTAAAAGGATTAAAACCACAATTTCTAAAGGCTTCCAACAATAGTGTGACTTCTTAACACTTAAGCTCAGGTATAGCAGTTCAGGAAAGAGGTAGACTTTAAACAGTTTGTAAGTATCTAACCTCTTCATCATACAGAAAGGAGGCTGGCACCCAGTGGACTTCAAGTGACAGCATTCATACTCAAACTCGGGTCACTGTTTCCCAAATCCAGAATTATCTTTGTTGAACCATATCATTCTAGCAGTTCTCTAAAAAAAATCATTGTCTTAAATGCCATATAACTTTTGGATCTCTCCCTAAGCATTTGTGGGCCAGATTCCACACATGGAAAATTGTACGCACATTGGGAATAAATGAGAAATGTCAAATAAGGCACAGGAGAGGATGCAAGATTAAGATGTTGTGTTCTTGGTGTTATTCAAATTAAAAACTCATTACTCTACAATTATTAAAATAACTTTTAAAAAATGTGCTCACTGAACCAAGAATTTTTTTCCCCCAGTTTCTTATTTGGATTAATTCAATTCCTAGAATAAGCTTATTATATGTTAGAATCAAATAGTTCTTCTCACACTGGGATGAAATGAAAATAACCCTGCAGTTGTTCAGCTACACTTGATTTTGAACTGATTTCTTTGATAACATAAGACCCAGTACTTTATTTGTTCTTACTAGTGTTAGCTTCATTTTGCAGTCACGGATGTGGCACAAAAGAATGACAGGAGTGTCTGCCAAGCAGTTCTGGCTCCCATGCTTCTTCTCAGAACATATATCTGTGAGATAAAAGTGTAGTCTTGGAGAGTATGATAATGTTCAGCTCAAGGATTTGGTTTACTTATCAAGAAAATGATTGGGGGTCGAGAATATAGATTTGTTATGCATGATCTGTGTCCCAACTTTAAAACCTTTGAAGTTTATATTGCCTGTGTTCTGTTTTCATTTGAAGAAAAAGAGACAGGTTCCTTTTTAGATTTCTTTCTACGTATCTTTTTGTCCTAAATGATTTTTCAGTAAAATGGATGAAATTACTCAAGTATTAAATCCCAATAAGGGATTTGGCGTATGAATCCTGTTTTTCTTAATTTTTACATCTACTTACTCTTTTGTCAGCTTGCTGCAAATACTTCAGATTCAATGTCAATTTCTAATTAAATTGCTGTACAGAGATTACTAACCTTCACCTTATTTAAGATTCATTTTATAAATGCTAGGTTTGGGAGGCGTGACTAGTCATAGAGTTAGAGAATTGTCATGGAAACTTAGAGTTTCCCGTGCCTGCTTAAACAACCAAAACTGCAAGAATCCATTGTTGTTTTTTAAGGTCATGGATACAGTTACCGTGTTATCTCATATTCCTTTAATTTTATTTTGCAATTTGTTTAAATTTAATTTTCTTATATTATGTTGAAATCATAAAGCAAAGAGAGACGTTGGAATGCAAACAGTTGAATGTTTTATGGTGCTCATCAAGATTTGGACTAAAATGCATGTGAAGACAGACAGATGCCAAAATTGATCAAATTCTTTCTGACCTCTTTCTAAATTAGTTACTCTAGTCATTTCTCCCTTCAATGGAAACTGAAAGTTTTGAATTATACCTCATTTTCCATTTCAAAATAAAGATAATGTCCTCACTTTCAGTCACCCACTCAATCCTCACTACTGCATTGAGGCCATTTAAAAACGGGTGGCACAGCATGCCAATCATTTGCCTGGTGGCACCTATGCCATTGGGGGGGGTGGGCTGGCTCATGTCCTGTCTGCTCTACTTCCCAATTCAGCTCTCTGCATATAGCCTGGAAAAGTGGTGGAGGATGGCTGAAGTCCTTATGTCTCTGCAACTGCCTGGGAGACCTGGCAGAAGTTCTGACTCCCAGGTTTAAACTGGCCCAGCTAAGCACATTGCAGCCATCTAGGGAGAGAATCAGTGGATGGAAGATCTATCTCTGTATCCCCCTTTCTATAACTTTGAATTTCCAAGTAAAATAAATAAATCTTTAAAATAAATACTAAAATAAAATTGGAAGTCTTCATTTATTGTGTTAAGAAATATTTTGCAATTCCATTCCAGGATACTGTAAAAATGTACATACATGTATGTACAGATATATATATATATAAAACAAATATATTTATAATTGAGTGCAATATAGATGACAAGCACCTTTCAAAACATTTTACATGATTAATCTCTAATCTCTGTAATTACACAGCATCACAGGTGCCACCATTGTTTCACATCTTGGGAAACTGAAGGAATGAGAAATTAACTTGCCTAGCGAAGCAAAACCCAAAGAAAGAATAAATAGTGAGTCTGGAGTAACAAATCATGGACTTCCTTTTACAAGGACTACATGTACTACCTCCAAAAGAAACTACTAGTACATTTGTATGCGTGTTGAGATGAAAACATGTATTAAATGAGTGTGTTTTAAAATAACTGGTTTGGTAGCTGGCACTGTGGCATAGAAGGTGAAGCCATTGTATGTGATGCCAGCATCCTTTATGAACACTGATGCAACTTTTAGATGTTCCATTTCTGATCTAACTCCGTGTAAATGGCAGGGAAAAGCAGAAGATAGTTGAAGTGCTCGGAGCCCTGCCCCTCATCCAGAACATCTGGATGAATCTCCTGGATCCCAACTTTGGTCTGGCTGCTGTTGCAATCATCTGGCAAGTGAACCAGCAGAGGGAAGGTCTTTTTCTCACCCAATCTCTCCCTCTCTTTCAAAATAAATAACTATATATAGGCAGCAATCATATACATATTGTCATAAATGAACCATATAATGGAGACTCGAGTACTGGGAAAGCTCAAAGAAGCAATGCAGTTTGGTATCTCTACTTCTCAATGAACAAAAGGCCCCCAATGAAACTAATAAGGATAACTTGACAATCTGATGCTACCCACAATGTCATAATAAACATAAAATGCAGAATGTTGAATTGTGACTGCAGCTGAAAGACTATCTTATTGTAGCAATGTGGAGGAAAATATTTGTTTTAGGTGGGAGAGAATGCGAAGGAAGAAAAGGGGAGAAGCACTATTCCTACAAAATTGTATAATGGAAAACAATCATTGAAAAATAAGTTTGTGAATAAATAAGGGGCTAAACGTTCATTAAGTTATTAAGATTCATTCTAGGATTGTGTTAAAATTCAAGGAATTCATCTATGCCATGGCAGTTGTACATTCTCAAGAGGTAAACGCAAGGTAAATTATTGGTTTTAAGTTAGGATTTGGAAATCACTGTGGGGGGAAAAAAAAACATTAAAGTAAATGACATTGGATTCCAGAGTTCCTGATTCCTTACAAAGAAATGTGAAATTCAAGTGAAATATTTCCTGAGGCACACAAAGATTAAAAGAAAATTAATGTCACTGTATGGGCATAAATAACATTTCATAGAGTTTGTCAGTGATTATCATTGCTCTAGGCTAACAAAAAATATTAAAGTAGTGTAACACTCCTATGCCTCTAGTTTTCTAGCAGCTCTCATCTTGGTGCATGCTACAAGTTAAATTCCTTCTTCTTCAGGAACTCGAGTCGTCATATTTTGATACAGAAAATTTCATTTGGAACCTGGGTAATATCTAGTGTTTCTGATGTTCATAGTCGGCTGGTGATTTCTGATAAAAATATTTGTTCATTTCAGATATGAAACCAATCATTAACATAGAATTTCTAGTAACATTTAATGTGACATTGTTTCTGATAATTTCTAATTGGTAATCCAATTCTAAGACAGGGTGCTAAGGTTTAGGAAGCAAGTAACCTCAATGTTGTCAGTGAAAATAGTCTAACAGTAAATTTAAACATAACTAGCACTTAAAAGTAGCATATGGCATTATATAAAGTGATTATTTTGCTATTTGAAAAATTATCCCCTTATGATACTGTTGATTGGATGTCTAGTAAATTGTTCTTTATTTTCTTAAAATCACACACACACACATACACACACACACATATATATGCCAAGGTTGGGAGAAAAAGAAGGGATACACTGAAATAATTCATGAGGAAGAATCAGTAGCTAGACTTTGGTAATTTATCTATTAACCAATCAATTGGAATCACTTCAGACTCTATCTCTTTCTGGATGTCATGTCCCAATATGACAATATTTTGGCCTTCCTGATAGTTCTTAAAATGCCAGGCATTTGTTCACCCTAGCCTTTAGAATGCACATGTTCATCTTCTATGAAACTCATTCAGATAACTGCATGATCAACTTGCACAACTTTCCAATTCTAACTTATCTCTCAGGTTCTCAGGGAGGGGTAATAAATAAAGGCCATCACTTTATCCATGTAAGCGTGTATAAAATCTGTTCACATGTTACAGGATTCCATTCTTACTGAGTATTGTCTGTATTTATATACTAGACTGTAACTCTCACAAAGGTAAAAATAGTTGTTGTTCTGTTTTCTAAATCATCCCAATTGCTAAAAGAGTACTGGCTGCATGTCAGATGCTAAGTATTTAGGTAAATGTCTTTAAGATGAACAGAATATTTCTTTTTCTGTCATCCATTTATTTAAATATTTCCATGAAATCTGTGCTATATTAATTTATACCTGAAAGTTATTAAAATTGATGTTGTCTTTAAAGATGTATGACATAGAATAAGCTTATTCATTCTTATTAAACTTACATCACCAAGCATACACAATTTCATTGTTAACATTAAGAAATTTAGCATTTCTCTGATCAAACTACTTCTATTTGGAAGACACAGGAGAACATGCTGATTTGTTTTCCATGCAATGCCTAAGCAAAAAAATCAATGGCAAAGATTTCTCTTAAAATTACTGAATCAAATAATCCCTTAGATCATATTTATTGACTGAACTATATCCCCTTTATACCAAGATGAAAATGATTACTGCAGGATCAAATACAAGTATAACACATCAAAAACAGAAACCAATTTGAAATAAAATGAAAGAAATAGATTATAGGAATTATCTACAATACCCTGAGCTAATAGTTTAGTTTGAACCTGATATAAGAAAATTTAACTGATTTAGATCAGAAAGATTAAATCTTTATAATAAGTTGATGCCAGCTTATTGAAATGGTAAAATTTTGTATAATTATATAAACCAAATTCTAAGTGGCATTCTGATCCTGACAGTGACACTCGATTTCTTCTTGCTAAATTGTCTTTTGACAAGGATCCAAAAGTGGCTAGAAGATGCTTTAATTGATTTTTTATTCCATATGCTTCTCTGGTCAATCCAAGTTTCTGTTCCTCTTCTTTTCATATTCCAAGTACTTGTAACAGTCTGTATTAAAAGGCAGAGTATTTTCTCGTATAAAGGGCACTATGATCTGCAGAAACCGCAACATCTGCAGCTCCTCGAAATGGTTGAATTGCTAAAGGAGCTCTGCAGCTTCTCTGCTGCTCATTTCTTATCACCAAGAGTGGGCGTCTCACTCCACTCAGCAGGCGTGCCTCTTGATACAGCCCTCTCTCGCCTGTGTCGGCAGGGGCTCAGGTCAACAGTTCCTATATGCTCCCTGATCCAGTTTCCACATTGTCTGATACATTGGAACATAGTCAACTGCCAGGCCAAATACCTGCCACAATAACTATGAAAAAATAAACAATTATTTAAAGTGAATGAGGTTTTAAAAATAGGCTTTAATGATGGACATATGATTGTGTATGAAAACTATACTATAGTAATAATATAGGGGAACTCAGTGAGGGGGAGGGGATAAGGGAAATCCCAGGGCCTATGGAATTGTATCATAAAATGATAATAATAAAAAGAAGTAAAAAATAATAATTATTTTTTAAAAAGAAATAGACTTTAGTATTCACAATTCAAATTCATTCAAAAGAAAAGGGATATTAATATTGATTTTTTTTTTCTTTAAGGTTTGACCTTAAGCAAATCTAAATCTTGGAGAACACAAGAAAAATTAGGAAACTGTACTAAGTGATGCTGAATGTTTCTTTTAGTTCTAATATTCTGGGATTTTTCAAAAAATAACCTTTAAAACTTCTTAATATCTGACTTACATTATCCAATCAATTTCAACTTAAGAACTGTATCAATAATTGTGGATTTTCACTAGCAGTATTTTACTGCTTCTCTTACAAAACAAAGCAAAACAACAACAACAACAACAACAAAACCCTTTAGTTCTTATAACAGCTGTCTGAAATATTAAACAAGTGACCATTGCAAGAACACATTATTTAACCACTGCTCATAAGACAGCATTTTTAATGATTATCATGTTGAAAACTGGCAAATCTTTCAGTATTTCCATTTAAAATTATTTTAGCCATATTATTCATAGTGTATAACTAGACATTGTCAGAGTAACTCTATTGCAGACTCAATATTAAACAAACAAATCAGATTGTGTCAGAATCCACTGCTGGAGATCTTACTTTATTAAATGTGTTTATTTCTGTCATTATTAATTTCTAGGAACAGAAAAAATGAACAGAAAAATAAATTTGTAGTCTCATGACTGCAAGTCAGAAAATGTACTATGGCTTACATTTTCATCTGACAGATCAATGTTCCACAACTTGAACAGATCAATGTCCAATAATGTAATTTAATGCCTTCTGAAACACAAAATTCTACCTGCAAATAAAATGAGCATTTTTATTTCCCCATAGCATCTATTCTGAGCTAACCACGTTTACCTCCAAATTTTTAGAAATTGAATCCCTCTAGGAAATTCATAACAACACAGAAAAGAATATCATAACTAATTGAGTGTATTTTAGTTCTCCCAATCTGGTAGTAACATAACGTATTTTATATTAGGTTATTTAAATACGCCGAAGCTTTAAATGGGTAATTTTCTATCATTGAATTTCCATTCAAACTAGTACTTTTATTTCTAATGCTAAGAAGGAGCTAATTAAATATATTCCACAGTTGCATTTGGCAAGAATTATGCAGGATGTAGCAGTTGGGTAGATCGATTTTTTTTTAAGATGGATTTTATTTTTATTGGGAAGTCAGATATACAGAGAGGAAGATCTTCCATCTGATGATTCACTCCCCAAGTAGTCACAATGGCAGGAGCTGAGCCCATCCAAAGCCAGGAGCCAGGAGCCAGGAGCCTCTTCCAGGTCTCACACATGGGTGCAGGGTCCCAAGTCTCTGGGCTGTCCTCAACTGATTTCCCAGGCCACAAGCAGGGAGCTGGATGGGAAGCAGGGCCACTGGGATTAGAACCGGTTTCCTTATGGGTTCTCCGCACGTGGAACATGAGGACTTTAGCCACTAGGTTACCACGCTAGCCGTATATAGATTTTTGAAATTAAATGTGTATAATATCTCCAACACCTCCAATGACAAAAATTCTCTGAATCAAGTTGATTGCTATGCTCTGATGGAAAAGCTAGGAAAGAGCAATCTGATCATGGCCTGCAGGTCTGGTATTACTTCTTACGGCAGAGAACTAATTAGAAAAAGTACTGTTCAGTTTTACAGACTTCAATCCACATTGCAGCTTTTCCAACAAGGAGCTAGCAAACCTGTGAGAAAGAGAATCATTCTTATCCACTCTGCTCAACCATTACCAGGGGTGCAATTTCCCTTAAATGCAATTGTACCAAACTCTCTTTCTCTGACCATCACTTAACCAGCCCCACAGCTCTCCTTGTTTTCTGATTTGAGAAGTTGCTTTGACTGCCTACTCTTAAGGAGGCACTGCTCCTTGTATTGGGTCCAAACAGAGAATGCTTTTGTCATATTGCTTACATTTTCTGCAGACAGATCCTCCCACATCTCACATAAGGGCTTATAGACTGCCAACAGTAAGACAAAACTTCAGAAATTATCTAGTTCGTTTTCCTTATTTCCTTTGCGAGAAATTGAGGTTGAGATAAGAAATATGACTCCTGGCGATTCCCCAGGCAGGTGGTGGGGAGACATGGTATCTAGGATGTCAGTATTCGCTCTACTTCTCTATGCATGCCAGGGATCATTATCTGGTCCAATCTGTTTATACAACACCTTTTTTTTTATTATTCTTTCTTTATGCTTTTTTAAAAAATTGTGCTGTGGTGGTGACCTGTTTGAGAGCGTTACACTTTCCAGTTTGCTCTGTTCTGAGTCACCTTCAATTTCGAGTTTTGTTTTGTTTAATTGTTGTCTGACACCTTAGGAGCAATCTTGGCTGCAAAAGAGGCCAGCTGAGTCCCTAAGGTTTACTGGTCTGCTTTTCATCTCTCCTCTGTTGCTAACTGTGAGACCATTTGGCAACAGTTTACTCAGCCCCTTAAGATAATTAGCTTTTCCTCAGAATGGCATGGATTTTCAGGAGGAAAATATGCAACATTTGTTTCAGAATCCCCATCTAACATTTGTTGAAATGTGACCCACTTTGGTAAGTGTGATATTTTTGAAAATAATTTAAAGAATGTCCCCAATAAAGTAATCTCTTTGTGTCTTGGTTTCAAATTATTTATAATACTATCCTAAGGACATCTTGTTTCAGTAATTGACTAATAAAAACCTCCCTCCAACATACCATAGTATAAATTAGGTAAAATAATGAAAGTCCATGAATAATGTTTTATACAGTAATGGCACACTTCATATAATTTTATTTTCGTAGATATAAGCAAGCACACTTAGTACTTAAAATGAAGAATGAACTATACATGTCAAACGTATCAGCATTTACCTAGCATTTCAGTTCAGCAATCTTACTGTTGAAAGATATTCAAATTCCAGTTAGAAAATTATGACTAAAAGTTTTTAAAGTATGATTTTCTAGACAATTCTATACATGTAAATAATTCAATATTTAGCATTTAATTAACTGTAGTGACATTTAAATTTTCTATTAATAAGTGGAATATACTTTTTCAAATAGTTTGTTAAGCATACCAGAATAATCAGTAAGTTCTTGTTAAATTTTTATTGTTCCTTTTTCAAACAAGAAGGAAATCCACATGGAGCATTAAAAAGAACAAATGTTATTATTTTCCAACACCACAGGAAATAATTTGCTACTCAATATCCAATGGTAAGATTTCCTTTCTGTGATCAGAAAGAGGTGACTCAATCCCTTTGGTCTGAAATTCATAACGCTTTCAACTTTGGCTAAGTTCCCACTTCTGATTTCATTTATTTATTTATTTTATAATAAGCAACATTAATACTAAAATATGATCATAATGGACCATTATTATGTTTTAATATGCTATTGCGCTGCCCTGAAATACACCAAAGTAATCAATAATTCCCAATAACCTGACATTCAGAATGTTGGTTGCTAATCACAAAACTATCATTTATAGCACTTTTGCTAAAGAAATCTTTCAAGATGATAAATAGCAAATGTCTCTTGTGTCCGGAGTCTTCTTAAATATTCCGAAGGAATTCAGCTTACCTTCTCTAATACTTCTCTAATCCTCTGATTATAAAAGCACTCAACATGGTCACTTCTATGTTAACTACCCCCATGTATACCTCTGAACTTCTACAGCGTTAAGGTTACAAAAGCACTTTGGTAAGGTATGGTCTGTCAATTTCTTTGTTTTTCTTTTCTTTCCCCCCCCAACTTTTTTTTTTTTTTGAATGTGCAGCATAGGATAGGTGAATAGACTAACAAATACGTGCTCTTGAATTACATTTAACAATCTTATTTTCACTGACTTTGCAGTGTAAATGAAACTGGAGAAAATTTTTTGAAAATCCAGGCCAAGATTACTAGTATTCTAATGACAACAGAGTACTATTATCATTTGATGTTCTTTCTCTTTTTGTACTGTGTGTTCTGTTACAAAATTCTGCTGAATTCCCCTGCTCCACATTTTGGCACAGGAAAAGGTACAGAATCGCACTAATAGTAGAAGTGCAGCGCTGCTCTGCAGAAGAGCCTGGTGCGGGGCAGGCCCTGGGCTGCTCTCCAGGAACTTGGCTTTCCAAGTTCCCTGCTCTGATCAGACTGTTTTGTTTGCCTAGGGCAGTGAATTAGCAGTATCAGCTTGATTTATGGTAAACACCTGCTTTCCTTCTGGGAGTCTGGGTTCCCGTGATTATGGTTGATCAGACAGGCAGAGATTGCCCGTCTGTCAGTTCTCAACAAAACCTCGCATTTTCAGTCAGCAGCAGACAATCTCAGGCAGAAACAGAGCATATGGACCACTGCACTGAGCTGCTGGGAGAACAGTTTCCATCCTCACTTTCTCCCTGTTACACTGCGAGAAAAGGTTCTCGGAACCTGGAGCACAGAGTTGTACAAACTCTGTGCATCCTTCTTTCTTCTTCCTGATCATGTGGTGCATCTTTCCTCTCCCAACCATGGCTGCGAGCACACTACCGGGGTTCTATGAGTCCTAGGGAAGCACCAATCATGTGGGATTCTTGGGACTTAAGTTATAGGAGGGAATGGACTATTTAGGTGTCATCCTATGTCTCTCTGGCAGACATTTTCCATTCATTGCGATGCTCTCATCACAAAAGGTGAATAATCCAGAGTTTTACACACATACACACAATTTTCCCTACATACTTAGTTACAATATTTATAATAATAGCACAGTTTAAACACGACTTTGCCACATTAAAACTTGGGTATAAAAACATAGAAAATGTATTTCTAGAAACTTCGTTTCAAAAGTTAATGGGGACTTAACATAGTAGAAAAAAAACATCGCTGGATTTTATGGTCAACTTTCTGTCCATTTCTCAGACCTGAGACCACAGGGAAGTTATGCAAGTTCAGTAGGAACCAATTCTGAGTATGCAAAAATGGGATAATAAAACTTTCCTAATCCTCATGTAAGGATCATGGATTTAATTAATTAAGTAGTATAATATAGAACTGAAGTTTGTTGTATTTAATTAGGATTTCTTTCTTCCCCAATTCTAGGTTTTGGACTAAAATCAAAAGGGGAAAAAAAAAGAAGCTCTATAGTTTCATTCAACTTTTCAGTTTCGTACAAGGTTATTCTAAAGCTGTCTCTGCCCTTACTCTGGAGTAAATAAACGAGTGTCTGAAGTAACTAATACACGCAAACGCTCAAGAATAACAAAAACTTATTACATATTTCTTTTTAATCCACCACCAAGCCTCTTTAGGAAGCAACTAATTCAAGTGAAAAAAGTTTGATAAATACAACTTAGATTATTGATTTTTATCTCAAATTATATATTTGTGTATAAATTGGGAAAATTAATAATAGTATAGTAATGTTTTTATTTTATGCAGGAGATCTCTGGTTCTCTGCCTGCCTGGCCCATCTGGGAGGCTGTAGGCACATGGCACAGTGAGGCTGTAGGAACACTGCAAACACACCCAGGGCAATCTTGGCTAACTGAGATCGCAACCTGGCCTGTTCACTGGGTATGCAGCAAGAGCGGTGGGCTGCACCCAGTTTCTCTTCTCTGTGTCTTTAACGAGCTATGCGAGGATTTCCTTGGTAAACAACTCTAGGAGGTCAAATATTACATTCAGCATGTAACAGGTTTGCCCTAAGACACAGCTTCCTGTACTTCCTGTGCTTCATGACCTAAAACTCGATTAGAGGGTCCAGAGAGTTAGATAACTTACTAGCTGGTCACAATGTCATTGTTGGCTGGCAGTACTATTGGAAGCACCCTTCCTCCTGTCCCCTTTCCCTACCCTATATAAGCTTGTGAGTTCTCTCAAATAAATGGACATCCATCACCACCAGTTTGTCTGCTTTGTTTCTGCAAAAGAACTCTGTTACCTCATCCCCTGGTGAATGCCAAGGGCTGCTGGACAGAAGACCCCTGAGAACTGTATTATATATTACAACCCAAGCACTTAACTCTGTTGATACATTACATGCATGTTATATCCTTTATCTCATTTATGCCCATATATCACACTACAAAGTAGGTACCTTTATACAGAACTTAAAGATGAATAATCAAAATAATCAAGACTTCAGAGGGTGGTACATACCCCAATGCCTAGTGAGGTTAGTGTAGAATAAGTGAAAGGACATAACTGTAGCCCCTAACACTGTTTTCTTCATTCTATGCTTTGATTTGGAACATAAAACTTCAAGATTTTATATTTCATTAGAAAATAATGATTTCTTACACAGATATATAATTTTTTTAAATTTCAAAAGTAACATATGCTTATAATATTAATGCAAATATTGTTTTACCTCTTAATATAGTTAATTAAAGTACTAAACTAGGCACAAAGAAGTCATCGATTATTTTTTGAACTTTGTTTTCCATGATTTTCTTGATATGTTTGTATAAATCAACATATACAAACAACAATTAAAAAATCCCAAACTTACAAAGTCAAATGATATTAAGGCAGACTTAATATCAGGGAATCATAGCAGAGATCATATTTGAGCTTGTTGAGAGAGATAATAAAACAATCATATTAAAGTTACTGAAAATAAAGTCTCCAAAATGTGAGTCAAGGATCAACACAGTAAATAAAGCTTTCTCTCACATGCACACACGTATTTGTATATATGCTAAATATATATATATTATAATATATGCTAAATCTATAATAATATATTAAATTTAGTATGTATTATATGCTTGTATAATACATAATAAATATATGTATAGTTTCTATATTTTATATATTCCCATTAAATATATGGATTCTTTACATTTGTATATGAAAATAGTAACAATACTAATCAGCTTGATTTTTAGAGATGGGTCACTTCAAGAAAAGGGACAATATGTTTTTATGTGGTCGACTTAGTATCAGTCCTAATCAATCTGCCTTGTAGAGACCATCTAATGGTAAAAAAAATAATTAGTTGCCACATGGTAGCCCAGTGCTAAAGTAGTAACCTTGCATGCACCAGGATCCCATATGGAAGCCAGTTCATATCCTGGCTGCTGCAGTTTCCATCCAGCTCCCTGTTGGTGGCCTGGGAAAGCCTTGGGAAAATGCACCTGCATGGGAGACCAGGAAGATGCTCCTGGCTCCTGTCTTCAGATCAACTCATCTCTGGCCATTGTGGCCACTTGAGGAATGAACAAGCAAATGGAAGATGTTATTCGGTATCTCCTTTTCTTTGTAAAATCTGCCTTTTCAGAAAAAAAAAATTGAGGAGAAACTTCTGAAGGAGGAGAACACAAAGAAAAAGAAAGAGGAGGAGGTGAAAAAGAAGAAAACTCCGTAGGTACCCGTGTGGGAGACCTGGAAGAGGCTCCTGGCTTCAGATCGACTCAGCTGCAACCGCTGTGGCTACTTGGGGAGTAAGTCAGCAGACAAAAGATCTTTTTCTCTGTCTCTCCTTCTTTCTATATATCTCACTTTCCAATAAAAAAATAAATAAATCTTAAAAAAAGAGAGAGTCAAAATAGAATAGTCTAGCAGTTCAAAATCTGGGGAGGTTAAGAACTTACTCAATGACATTTTAAAATAACTTGCCTCAGAGAATTTCCCAGTGGATATATAAATTCTAATGTCAGGTTTGCATTTTATATTTACAGCAATGAAAACAGATTCTCCTACTAAGATTGTCCTGCTTATTAACTTACCCCAGTATAGCCATGGATAAAGTATAATTTTTTGAAAAAGAACCAGTATATCATTTGTTTATTAAAACTAAAAAATTCTCAACATTTGCTAACAAATTATTCTGTTTGTCATTTGCCTATCTACATTTGTTAATGCCCTAAGCTGCCCATCTAAAATTGTAGGAAATAATATTGGTTTGAAAATAATAATAATGTTGGTGGAATAGTTTGAGTTAACCACTATCATAAGTCATGAAAAAATTTAAAGACAACGAGTCAAGAAGCACATTTTCAGAACTACTCATGCCCTGGCACTGATCTCAGGTAGGGACAATGACTTTGTTTCAGGACCATGCCTAAAAAGACTGATGGAGTGATTGCTCAACAGCCTGTACTGCGGCAGGAAAATTGATCCGAGAAAAAAGAAAGCAATTACTATTTTTGCAGGCATTTCAACAGTGATAGAGAGGGCTGTAGTAAACTTTCACTATTCAGACTTAGCAGGAACTTTCACAGGCCTGTAACACAGGTTTTCTTTTTTTACTCATAATGTCCTAAAGCAGAAAAACACATTTCATTGTGGTTCTGGTCATAGTTTGTACAAACGTCTTTGGGAAAAACCTTGCCAATGTAGGCTCAAGCTAGTTGAAATTAGTTTTTCTAAAGATGGGAAAGTAGTCACATAAAATGAAACCATGACTGATGAGCCTCTAATAAAGTTATAAATTGATAGAATGCTTTTTTTTTAAGTTATTGACTTGTAAGTTTATTTTTTTATCTTGCTAACAGAATATCTTTTCTGCTGTTCTCATCTTAAAAACACAAAACCGTATTTACATCTGATCAATTAGTTTGCACTCAAATATTTTTGTTCAAACAAATAGGAGTTATTACTAAATCTTTACCACAATAGTTTAAAATTCAATGTTGGAATTCATATTTTGGATACTCAGAAAAAATCATACACATTCTTTATGCATTCAGGTTAAGAAATACTTCATTGAAGTTAATATTGAAGATCATGAAAATATAAGAGATTTTCAGAGTACTATTCAAAAGTAAACATGAATTACAAAAGCTTTTATCATCAAAACAAATAGTTAATTCCATTTCCCAGCAACACATTGTATTTATATTTTATGTATTTATTTATGTATACTTTACATAGACTTATAATAAATATGGAATCTTAACATAAATCAAACCTTTCATCTAAGGAACAAAAATAAAACACATACACACACATTCTCACAAACTTCAATGAAATCAAGGTCACAGACTTGTGAGGCTTAAGGAACTGATAGGAACGATATTAAGAAAACAGAAAACTAACCTCAGTGGACACAAAATGATAATGTTATCTATAGGGACTGCAGCCACCACCACCTCCACTCTCCCCACCATATATATTCCGAGGAAAGGAAAAAAAAAATACATTATGCAACTCGTGTGGAGCCCCCAGAGAAGAGAAGACAAGAGACTAAGGAATCATATTCAACATAATCACCAGATGTTGTTCAGTCTGCTAAATACAGCTGGTTAAGAATGCTGCAAATGTCTGTGCAAAACAGGTTGCTCCAATGTTGGTTCTCTGGTTCATGTGACATGCCTTTTTAGCATACACATTGGCCAGTCAGGAAGAACATAAAGGTCTCAGGGCAGTCAGCCCTTTGGGGCAAGCCGGTGTGGCTGCTGAAGGCCAGCTTCCACGGAGGCAAAACAGAGAATGGCAGCGATCAGAAAGACCATAGCACAGAGCAGATCCAGCAGAGAGGAGCAAGGTGGGCCACTCCTCAAGAACCCAGGAAGGAAAATTTGTCACATGTCTTGACAGGAGATGTAGACTTGAGTGATTGAAACCACAGACATCTCCTACCACAACCGTAGTGCTGACACCAGAATTCCAACACAGGTTTGGGGGATCCTTCAGAATAGCTGGGGAGTGGGGGAAAGGTGCAGGAAGAGAGTGGTGAATGAATGTAGGCTGGGCATAGTTACTAATACTGAGCCTTGACTGCTTACATTTGTACTCTATAGCATCTAAATCTGTTTCTCTATTTCATTTTCAGAAATTAGCCAGTTGAAGGGAGGCATTTAGTGCATAAAACAGGCAGGCTCCTCGAGCAGCTCTTCCTAGAGCTGCCTGCTGACTGCAGTGGAGGGAGGTTTCTCACTTTCGACAATATATTGTGCTCACTATCCTTGTTTACTCAGAAATTCTTTGAACTGAGACAAGAAGCGAGACTGCACTCATTGTTTCAAAACATTATCAAGGTAATTTCCCAGCAATCTTTAAATACTGCCAAAGGAATACAATGCCATTTCAGATTCCAAAACATTTTTTTTCTATTGAAATTGTTTTCTACCACTAACACAACATTTACTATTTGTGGATGTAAGTAGTTTCAGGAGCTTGCATTTACAGGAAAAAGAAGAATAGGAATTATAGACCAAGGCACTTATGAATTGCTCATTGAACATGGTTGTAGGTTAGAGGATGCAAATATTTGATAATGGTGAAGTATGGACTTGAGTTCAGATCTCATCACTTACGTTTAACACTGTGTAGCCTTTAGCAACTTCATAACTAACACTACACATAATGGGGTTTTGATTACTTCAGAAACTAACTTCAATCGCTTTGATCTTCTGGTCTATAACAGGAAAATATATACTGAATAATTTCATAAACAAGTAATATCTAGAATACTAAGACCAGGAACCAAGGAGATTTCCAGAAAAAATGAAAAAAATATGCTTCTTAAAGCTAGTAGGGCAGCAAATAAAATAACAGTAGGAAAATAAGATTTGAAGAAATAAAAATTAGAATATAAAATTGGAAATGTGATTGAAGGTACTACCAGGATTTGATTTTACAATACTAAGAATGTGCCTGGAGCAATAGCCTAGTGACTAGAGTCCTTGTATTGCATCTGTCAGGATCTCATAGGGGCACAGGTTCATATCCCACCTACTCCGCTTCCCATCTAGCTCCCTTCTTGTGGCCTGGGAAAGTAGTAGAGGATGACCCAAAAGCCTTGGGACCCTGCACCTGCATGGGAGACCTGGAAGAAGCTCCTGGCTTGAGCCTCAGATCAGCTTAGCTCCAGCTGTTTCTCCCACTTGGGGAGTGAAGCAGCATACTGAAGATCTTTCTTTCTGTATATGTTCCTTCCAATAAAAGAAATCTAAAGAAAAGAAACAAATGCACCCGGCCATGAGATACATTATGTCAGTACCAGACTCCACAACAGCCTACAGGCAAAACACAGTGCAAGGGGTAAACCATGATCTTGTGAAGTAAAAGAATTTAAAGTAGCTGTTTTTCGAAATTATTATTTAAATCTAGAATATAATTTGGGTATTTCAATCAGGTAAAGTGGATATTACCTTAGCCATGTATTTAATGTAGGTAATGGCAAACTCATATGGCTTATATAATACTGTTTACTCTGTTAAATTATCCACATGGGAGTCATTTGAGGACTTGGAAAAAAGTAGAAAGATACAGATTCAGACATAGAAATGGTGATGATATCCTAATTCTGATTGAATGAAATGATAGTGATTTTGAAGTCCTTCTTTGCCTGAATCCACCCACTCTAAAGTTGATACAGCTCAATGAAATGACAGCCCTGAGAGCTGATAAGCATTTCTCAGAACAAGATCACCTCTGCACACACGGATGTAAGAGCCACCTTAAGCAATGAGGCTTTTTAAACTCCATTTGCCTTTCAGCAAAGACCAGAAAGAGTGACTGCTGCTTTTTTCCTTTTTTTTAATAACTTTGTAATTCTTAATTAGTTTCTAATTATTTTAGCCTCCTTTTCTGCTTCTCTCAATTTTAGAAAAAAGCTGGGAAAGGAGGATTCCAGAATGACAACAGAGCAGGAAGCACCAGGAAACGTGCAGCCCACTCAGACAATAATTACACTGGCAGAGTCTGCTTCATAGAACTATTTTGGAACTCTACAGAAAACTTCCGACTTCCTGGGGAAGGAGTGGATGCTTAGCTTGAGTCTGTTCCACCTGTTTCCTTGATAATGGCTGTCCTCACCATGCCTTTCCCCATGGCATCTATGCATCCCCAGGGTGGCTGGCTTACAGGTTGTAACACGGGCAGTGACGACCTAGCTTCCCAGCCAGCAGGAACACGTGCTCGGCTAGTTGATCACTGCTCTTGGTCACGGGGGCAGACACAGAGGTGGACAGGTTGTTGTTGCATGTCTTTTCATGTTGCCAGTCCCTTCCCATGTGGCTTAATGAACTTTTAGGTGATGTAAAAGGCTAATACTTACTATATATCCTTCATTTTTTCTTCTCTTTTGCTTCTTTTACAAAGCACATGTTAATGGTTAGGCCTTTCCAAGCAACTCATAGGAGAAACCATAAAGTCTGTACTTGTACCCATAAGGAAACACAGACTTGGGCACACTCTGAAAACATCCTAACTTTGCATCCCAGACTGATCCTTAACACAAACACAGCCAGAAGAATTAAGACAAAATACAAAACTCTTGGGAATGGAATAGAGGAAAGGAATGATTTTCAGTTACCATATTAGTAGATGCTAATATGTAGATTTCAACAACAATAAAGAAATGAAAACATTGCTGGGTATTATGATACAATGGGCTAAAATCTCACTTGCAGCACTTTCAGTAGGCTATCTGGGTGGAGCCTCACCTAAGCTTCCTATCCAGCTTCCTGCTAATGTACTTGGTAGGAAGCAAGCAATGACTCAAGTATTTGTACCCTTGCTGCCCACGTGTAAAATATACTGGAGACTTCAGTCTAGCATAGCCTGGACCATCCCTGGCTGTTTGGAGTATTTTGTGAGTAGATGAATGCTGTCTCTCTCTCCAACACCCTTCCTTTAAATAAATAAAAAATAAATAAGTAGTTCAAAAAAGAGATATGCAATGGTCTACGTTTCTAAAACTTCATGCATTGTGGGTAGGTTTATGGTGCTGCAAATAGAACACAGCTTGCAACTACTGTCCCATATGGTAGTGCCTGGTTCAATTCCCAACTCCACATCTGATCCTTCCTATTAATTTGTACCTTGCCAAGCAACCCCTGATGTTCGCAAATCTTGAATCCCTGTAGTCCACAGGGAGACACAGATTGACTTCCGGCTTCCGGGATCTATCCTTGCCTGTTCCAGGCTATTGCAGGCACTGTGAGAGTGAACTAACAGAAGAGATATCTCTGCTTCTCAGCTTTTCAAGTAAAATTAAATTGAAAGTTTTATAATTCATGTGATTAAAAAAAATCACCAGTGCAACAGTACTTGAAGGAAATGCTTTTCAAAGATTCATTCATTTTTATTGCAAAGGCAGATCCAGTTTACAAAGAGAAGGAGAAACAGAGAGAGAGAAAGAGAGAGAGAGATATCTTTCATCCACTGGTTCACTCCCCATTACTCCAAAAATGACCACAATAGCTAGACCTGAGCTGATCCAAAGCCAGGACTCAGGAGCTTCTTCGGGGTCTCCCACACAGGTGCAGGGTTCCAAAGCTTTGGGCCATCCACTACCACTCCCTAGGCCATAAGTATGGAGTTGGATGGGAAGCAGAGCAGCAATGAAGTGGAATGGTGCCCATTTGGGATCCTGGCACTTACAAAATGAAGATTTTAGCCATTGAGCCATTGTGTCAGCACAAAAGGGAAATTATTTAGAACACAAGGCTCCTACACTGATCATTTAGTGTTGTTATGACAGACCTTGCAAGAGGGACTTTCCTCTCTCTTGGGCTTCTATCTTCCTCCAAGTGAAGGTACAACCTCCTCCTGGAAGAAAAAGCATTCATTCATGGTGCCATCTTAGAAGCAAGAATCAGTCTATAATACTGAGAAATGGATTTCTGTTATTAATGACCCAGTCTCATGTATTCTGTGCTCCAAAAACTTAAAAAAATGTATGGAAATAGTTAAGAAAATTGTGTATTTAAAACATTCTAATAACAACAAAGGGGTGAAAAACTTCTAGCATAATTTTCAAAATGTAATTTTGGAACTGAAAATACCATATCTGAAATGAAGAACACGCTAAATGCAATAAAAGTTAGATTTTATGAGGCAGAAGAAAAGATCTCATTAACTTGAAGCCAGAACAACTGCAATTAATGTGTCTGAGAGACAGAAAAAAATTTGTGAAAAAAGTCAACTGTGTTTAAGGGGCACATAAGACATGATTAAAAACACTATTATAAGCATTGTGGGAGTGATTAAAGGAGAGAAGTATAAGAGAGAAAACTTGAAGGAACAAGGGCCAGAACTTTGCCAAATTTGCGGAAAGGCATAAATAAAAATATTCAAGAAAATCAACAGACTCCAAGCAGACAAATTCAAATAGATACACACTTTGCCAATTTTAGAGGAAAACTCAGAGAATTAAAACTGTAAGAATTAAAACTGTAAGAATTACAGTTTTAAACTTAAAACTGTAAGAATTACGTGATCTGTCACATACTACACAATCCTCAATATGTAATATTTTCAAAATTTTCTATCACAATAGACAACAGTCCTAAACTGATGTAAAAGACATAGGCATGATTGTAATTCTTCTCACTTATTAACAGAATCATTATGAATGTTTTCAGGAATCCCAATAGTGGATCTGTGAACATCTCCTAGGTGGTGTTTGTTTGTTTACTTCTGTAATGTACAAATAGATAAATAAACTCTCTAGCATGGCAAGAAGTATCCTTATGAGCATACATCCACAATTTGTAGTGGCGTGGCTGAAGGCAGCTTGAAAAGTGAGTAAATGTATCAGGACTTTCAAATTTCCACAAGAAGGAAAGAAATAACGTGAAGTCAACATAGGAGCCAGCCAGCAAATATCTATCTTCAGATATTATTGTCTGTGTCAGAGTTCGCCAGAAATCTAAATCACGTAGAATTAGGGGAAAGTTTTTTAATGACTATTTTCTTCAAGAGCATATTTTTCTAAATTCCTTCTCAAATCACTTTTGGTTCAATATTGTTTTAGAAATTGAAAAATAGTTGGTTTAAAGAGTCATTCCAATTCCTTTTCAGTTTTTGTTATTTGCCATTTTTAATGGTTTATATAAGCTCAATAACTTTCCAGTGGTTAACACTGTAATAGTTCACCCATTGATTTAATATACATTGAATACTTCAACCAATGTAAACAGGGACTTTCAATGTTTAATATAGCTAAAAACAGTCATAATTGTATAAGCTGCAATCCCAGGCATACAAGAAAATTTTAAGTACTGACAATCAAAATTTTATTTCCTAGTACTGCTTTGACTACAGTAAATACATAAGTAAATATTTTCATCATCAATTTATTCAGAAAGAAAATATTAATAACTCTTAATGCAGTAGCATATTATTTTCCTCTATCATTTTCATACACATAAATGTTGGAAAAGATGTAAGTTTAGGTGAAATGGCTCAAAGTCCCATAATTTTAATACTATTTCTATAAGTCCTTTGCTCTATTTTATACTAATATATCCTGGAAATGGATTTCCAACTATTGACGTTAAGAAAAGCTGTATGAAGTTTTGGAATTATTTCCTTGATAAAATCAAGTATTCACTTAAGATTATATATATATGTCTAACATATAGTATGCATGTATTTCGTGTGTATTAAATAAGATGTGGAAATTAATGTTGGTTCGTCATTGAGACATGATCATAGCAGCATAAAATCTTAGTAGATTTTAGTATTAGCATAATAAAACATAACAGTTTGGCCAGCTAGGTGGGTTGTGTCACCCTCCGTCATAATTAAATGCAGTTTTGTATCTAACACCTCTAGATGCAGTACCCAAGCACAAGTAAATTATCAATATGTGAGGCTATAGCTGCAGATATTAACTATATTCCCTTGCTTTCCAACTTATTTTTCAAATCTTACTGAGGAAAAAACTGTAAAGGAAAATATACCAAAGAACATGCTGTCTTTCCCTCTATTCCTTCAGCTATTAAAATTTCTCCATCTGAACCACACTACATTTTATCATTATATAACTAAACCCAAGCAGTTGGTCATCCTGCAGAAATGCTTTTATCACATTTAAGGCAGAACCAGGCTTTTTCATATGACACAAATAATGCTTAATAATAACCAGGTTTGAATTTCTGTATGTGGTGGTAGAGTAAATTTCAGGAATCCATCAGTGAGCACCTGCGTATGTATATTGTTCTCTTATTTCTTATCCATGAAACCTGATGATATACAATCAAGTCATTTGGAAGAAAAATCTTCCGTTTGAATAGCTATTTCCTATCGGATTACACCTTGATGAACTCAACATGAAGGACCAATTGTTTGCAACAGTGGTGATAACACTGCTACTGATGCCCACCTCTCATGAAAGAATGGCTGGGTTTGAGTTGTAGCTCTTATTTCCAATCAGTGTCTTGCTAACATGTAACCTGGGAGAGAGCTGAAATAACTCAAGTCCTTGGGTATCTGCCTGAGGTAGATTTGGAATGAGTTCCTATCTCATGTCTTCTTAATAGCTAGCCCTGGCTTTGGTCGACATTTTGGGAGTTAGTAAGCAGAGGGCCCGGGACAATAGAGTAATGGTTAAGGTCCTCGCCTTGAATGCACCAGGATCACATATGGGCACCTATTCTAATCCCAGCAACTCCACTTCCCATCAAGCTCCCTGCTTGTGGCCTGGGAAGGCAGTCGATGACCGCCCAGAGCCTTGGGACCCTGCACCCGCATGGGAGACCTGGAGGAAGTTCCTGGCTCCTGGCTTTGGATCAGCGCAGCACTGGCTCTTGGGGCCACTTGGGGAGTGAATCATTGGACAGAAGATCTTCCTCTCTGTCTCTCTTCCTCTCTGTACATTTGCCTTTCCAATAAGATAAATAAATATTTTAAAAATTAATAAGTAGAAAATCTATATTTGTTTCAATATCTGTTTGTCTCTCAGCTTTCTTTGATTTCAAGGCTACACTGTATCCCGTCTTGTGAATGCACCATGGTTTACCCAACTCACGTTACATTCATGTATCAACAATCTGTTTTTATAATGTTTGCCACTATAGCCATTACTGCAAGCAAATGCATCTATGTGCATTTGCACATGTAGTTTTACATCTGATTTCCAGGAGTAGATTGCCATGTAAAGATCACACATGTTTTAACGTTTTAAGAATTATTGATTATTTTGTTTGTTTTTAAAGCAGAGTAACAGAAGAAAGAGAAACAGAGAGAGAGAGAGAGGAAGTTCTATCCTCTGATTTACTCCCTAGATATCTGCATTAACTGGAGCTGGACCAGACCAAAGCTGTAGACTAGGAGCTAAGTCCATTTGGGTCTCCCACACAGATATCAAGGTGTCAAGTATTTGAACATCATGTGCTGTCCTTCCAGCCAAAGCAGTAGAAAGTTAATCAGAAGCAGGGCATCCAGGAGCTAAATCAGGCAGTGAGACATAGGCTGCTGTCATAAACCCTAGCTTAACCTGGTAAACCACAGCACCCGCCCCTATGTTTCAGTTTGTATAAATGTTGACAGATTGCTTTTAAAATGATCAAAAGAACAAATATCATAATTTCTCTCAGATATAAGACAGCCTTCATGCAAAATACAATAGTTATATAAGCAATCGAGTTTGTATATAGTCTCATGGATTAACTGCATAATGGAGACTAGCACAGCAGGAGGTGAAGATAGGCTGTCCTGTGTATTTCTGCTCTCAGATAAACGGAGGACTACCAATTAAACAGGAAGTATACCTTGACAGTATGAAGCTAGAAGTCTACCTTTGCTGATAGCTACAATTCCATGAAACATTTCAATAGCAGACATTCAAACCTGTAACTATTACTAGTGAAAGATTATACCACTAAGATAATATAGGGGAAAATGACGAGAGGAGGAAAAAAAGAAGGGAAAGTGGAACAAGAGAGGGAGAAACCCCTATACCTACAAAACTGTATCATGGAAAACAATAATAAAATGTTTAGGAACATACACATTTATACCGGTAACATATGCATGTTTGCATCCTGGCCACTAAATACTGTCATTTATTTTATATCACTGTATCAAATTAAATCACTATATTGTGATAACTTGTAAATCCAAAGCAAATTACAGCAAATAGTAGGTTTCAACATCCTTGTGTTCGCTTTTATTCATTTTATATGATTTGCACTGGGTGGTTTGGACATGATATTGCAAAAAAAAAAAGTAGGGAAATATCATTGATCAAGGGAAATAAAACCCTGGTATCTGACATATTATTATGAGAAAAAAATAAAATGGTTACAGTACAGGAGCTATGCTGAATTTGTTTTAAGAAAGATGGCTGTTGGGAAAGGAGATGCATAAACTTTCAAATAGAAACCATGGTCCTAGTGCTGTAGCCTAGTGGCTAAAGCCCTTGCTTTGCACGGGATCCCATATGAGAACCGGTTCTAATCCTGGCAGTCCCGCTTCCCATTCAGCTCCCTGCTTGTGACCTGGAAAATCAGTGGAGGATGGCCCAGAGCCTTGGAACCCAACAACCACATCAGAAACCTGGAAGAGGCTCCTGGCTCCTGGCTTCAGATTGGTTCCAGCCGTTGAAGCCACTAGGGGAGTGAAAGATCTTCCTCTCTGTCTCTCCTCCTCTCTGTATAATTTGACTTTCTAAAAAAGAACAAAACAAAGCAAAACAAAAACCAGAAAGGAGCAGTCATCAATGTTATAACTAAATGGATTCATACAGAAATAGAATATAAATCATAAATTACAATTGTTATTGATTCTGTTCTCTGCTGCTTTATCTTCCACATTAACTTTCTGCAGTAGTTCTTTAGGTCTTTCCAAGGCATGTATTGTTCTGTAAGTTGAAGTGAAAAATGGTAATGATATTGGAAAATGGCTTTGTTGGATACGTATCACTGTTCTATAATCTTATTTTGTGTAAATACAAAAGCATACTGTCAAATCCATGATTATTTGACAATGACAGATTGTTTTAAATGAAATTAAATGCCTTGCACACAAAAAATGCCATGTCATCAAACATTTAGTATACGTAGTTTTACTTATAACTGTATATGTATACAATAGACATTATATATGTGCATATATGTATGACATTCAACATGCAACCTAAGAAGTATAAAATATATGCATACATATATATGCATATATACACATACATACACACTTAAAATAAGTCCCTTATTTTAAATGGTGAAGTATTGGTGCATAACCTATGCCCAGCTTCTCAGGCACTTACATCAAATCTGGATTCCTAATAATACAGGAAAGAAAGCAAATGTCACACAAATCTTTGCTACACTGGATTGATTAGGAAACAATAGTAGCCAGAAGCCTGTACACATTGAGTGCAGATGCAAATGCTTTAGAAGCATTTTAAATCTTCAATTGGCTAAATTTTCAGGTGCAAGCCTCAAATATAGAAGACCAGCTGCATGTGGATGCATATACAATGAGTGTATGTATATAAATAGGCCCGCTTTGTTGTGAATATAAACGCACGAACTAGGTAAGTCAGAAAGGCAAATCTTCATTTCCTACAGGAGCATAGATACACCAATTCAGGGAAGCAACTGTTCAAAGAGTGATAATAGCATCAGCCAACTGCCCAGGCTCAAACTATGCTAGAAAAGTAGAACTTGAAATATTTCTTAAATTACACATTAAGTGGCATTTCCTTCTCCCGTCTTTTAAACGGAAACTTTTCATGAAACTTCCCAAAACTGGTTTTTGGTATTCATCTGCTCAGAGCAGGCACCTCCCTTCAAATGAATCTGTGCTGAAACTTTCAGTTCCCCAGGTCACTTGAGTACAGAAGTGGATAAATGTGCTTTATCCACAAAGAGTTAAACATTTTGGTTTCTGTTCTTTCATCAATTTACACTTCTCTCTTTGTCCTGAGATCACCTGTATTTTTACTTTCTTGCTAAATCTGATTCATTGGAAAATGACATGGATAAAAATGCCTTTCAAAATGTTAAAGTTCTTTTCGTGTTTTTTTTTTTCACCCTCCATCTACTTGCTTCATCTAAACTCAGGGTATAGAATCTGTCATGCCTGATATCACTAATTGTTATCTAATACGGACTCAGTTATTTAACCCTCAAATTTTTTCTTCATCTCTGGTAAACCTACATAGACTATGCTACATTAAAGCAAATTACATTGAACCTGTAAAATTGGTTTCTTCATCCCCAGATCCAATCATTGCACCTCTAACTATATTTTTTGTTGCTACACTCATGGTGTTTTCTACTTTCTTAAATGGTGGAAGCTATCTTCTCATGCGCAACAAAATGTATTATCATTTCTTACTGTGCCAACTTTCTCTCTTAAACATCTGCTGCATTAAGTGGATAAATATTGACAACAGCTATCTTTATATTAAACAAAACAACTAAGGTGCTCATGTCTTCACTCCTGCATGTCCTAAGGTCAACTACAAGTCTTCCAAAATTATTCTTTAAGTATGCTAAGGGCGTTAAATATTGCTCTTCCTGTTAAGAATTGGCCATATATAGTTTCTATCTAATTCATTATTATGCCAGCAATGGATCATTAATCATGAGAAAAACTCGCAGAATGTTAGAGGAAATCTGTTATTCAATCTTCCCCCATCCAAAGTGCCACGAAGTAGAAATAAAGTTGAGAGATTTGGAAGACATAATAGCTCTTAAGAATCACTACCTCACCCATAAAGACTCATTTCACCAAAGTTTATATTCTGGGTTGTCAGCAAATTTTATAAATGCAGATGGATTTCATCATCAGTTGCTTTTCCTGGAAGACATTTGTTCATCATAAAAATCAAGGAAAGCATGCAATCATGCTTTCCAAGGGGACTTAAGGTTGCTAAATAATTCTATGTAATTATACATATAAAATTCATTATATGCCTCATCTCATAATATAGCCTACATGAGAATACATACTCTCCAACATTGATTAAAACAAATTATATTTCATTACAGTTTTTATATTTAAGTTCCTCATTTGGGAAGAACATCATAAATGAGGATGTTTGATTTGAGAACTGAATCATTTATTTTCCTCTAAATATGTAAATATTTTTCTAAAGTTATATCAAGTTAAAAATGAAAGGAAAAGGAGATAGATATATTTTACATGCCTGAGGAAATAAAGCAGAAAAATTTGAATGTTTGTTTATTATAGGAGTTAGACATAGGAATTCAGAATTCAAAATCTTATGTGATGCATAAGATTATACATGGTATAATCACTGCCATCTGTATTGCTGACTGAGTCATCCTGGAAGTTACCTTAATTAGTTGAAAGAAAATTAATATTCATGGAATGTAATGAAACTTTTTAAATAGCTATGTAATATTTGGCATTATGTTGCTACTGAAGCTGTACATGAGTGATTTTTCAGGCAAGAGTTAATGAGCAATGTTTTTCACTTCCTAGACATTTTTAAAACTGAGAATCTACAAAGCAGTGAGTTCACCCTCTTTAATAGCCAGCTTTTCATCACTACAACAACATGCCTGAGAAAACTACTGGTAAAGAAAAGAGATTGATTTAAAGCACTGTGATGGAGACCAAGAGTCCAGATAGTGTGATTCAGGCTCAAGCGACGTCCATAAGGCAGACACAGAGAAAACATGACAAGGCAAACCAGGTGGTGTCGCTGTTCTGCAGTGACGGACTTGGTACACGGACCCAATAATAAAGTGGGTGGTCTCTGACTGACGGTCAAAAGCTGAAGTTTATTAGTGACATCAGATTTTATACACTGAGGGTCATATGGGATAAGGGAGGAAGTATTGAACTTATCAATAAAGCCCATCAACTGTTTCTATACTTTTTTTGGAACTGCTTTTGTTTTGTATATTCCACCAAGTGTTCTCATTCACATGCTGTCCACTCAGCTCTTTTCATACAAATGATATCCAACCAGTTATACAAAAGGTATCCATTCAGTTGTTCTCATACAAATATTATCCAATCAATTGTAATCCTGTGCTCCCTGAACCTTCCAGGGTCATAATGTCCTTCTACAAGGTGGCACAGAGAGAGAGAGAGAGAGAAAGAGAGAGAGAGCAGAACAGAGACTGAACACCACTGATATTTGTAGAGCCAGCTATTTGGTATAAATTATTTCCCAAGAGAACACACTCAGGAACTTAGAGACTTCCCAGCAAGTCCGCAATTGGATAAAGTTTCCACCCTCTTTAATATCAACTTTGGGTTTAACATTTATATGAAATTGAGAATTTACCACCTATTAGATGCATTTACACAGAGACATTGCTTTTTAAGTTTGACTCAGATAAACTTAAGAAAAAGCATTTGACACATTTCTTTTAGAATCTTTAAGATTCTGAAATTTCAGTTTATTTTCTAGGAAATATTCATACATAGCTTAGAGATATTTGACTATCACTTCAATACATATCTAAATACCATTTTTTTTTTACTGGACACTCGCATACATCTAAAAATGGCACCTGAAGAATACAAATACCGAGTGATTTTCCATCAAAAGTGGAAATTTCATCTATGAACTCAGGCATGAGTAAAATACAAATTAATAACAGTAAACTCAAGTCCAAAAAAGTCTTAAAAGAAGAAAAGATTTACTTATTTACTTTAAAATCTGGAATTAAAGAGAGAGTAGGAAAACAGAGATAGGGAGGTCTTCCATTCACTGGTTCGCTCCCTGATGGTTACAACAGCGAGCACTGGGGCCAAAGCCAGGAATCAAAAGCCTCTTATGCTCCCCGTCCCAGGCCCAAATAGGTTACACACCGGCATACATTTTGTGGAGGTCGGGGGCAGGACAGAGTGGGTCAGTCCATATCATCAACTGGTGAATCTGAGTGCCAAAATGGAGTGTGGGTCAGAGAGGGTCAGGGAGTAATACCAGCCAGTCCACATGAGGGCCAGGAATGGGGGCTGGCCTGGTATCATGGCAGAGGATGGAGGACAGAACAAATTGATCAACTACCCCAGCCAATCATTGGCAGTGAAGATCTGGGCAGACAGAGACACTAAGGTGGATTACAGCAGCCAGTGGATTCAGAAGAGATCTCATGATGATTGGAGTGGCGGGTTTGCTAGCAATTCAGGGCCGCTGAACTATCAAAATCTCTTGGGAAATTCATGGTGTTGTAAAGTCCTGATTTTTTTCCTGTTGTTGATGTTGTACTGTGGATTTTCATTTAAGAGGGATGTGTGGTGGCTGTGTAATGGCGACTATCCCAGCCAGAGGTGAGGATGCAGTGCAGTGTGCATCTCTACTTCCAGATCAGAGATGGACTACTAATGAAACTATTAGCTGTGTCTTGACAATGGGAGGCTGGACTCTTTGCAATTGTCCATGCACGCAACGATGAACATGTGACAGTTTATCAAGAGCTATGATGAGTAATAATATAGGGGAGTTCAGTGGGAGGGAGAGGACTTGCGGTAAGGGCAGGGGAAATAAATATAAATAAGTAAACAAATTAGAAAAAGAACTAATCATGAAAAAAAAAAAAGCGCCTCTAATGGGTCGGCCAAGTGGATGGAAGGGACCAACACACTGCCTTAGAAATGAGCAGGAGTGAGCTTCATATTTGAAAAATGGAGCCAAAATGTGGGAAAAAATCAGAGATGAAAACCAACTGTTAAAAAGTCAATAATGAGAGAGGGAATAAGCAATTTGCTGTAATTACAACTTTAATTTTTGTGATTGAAGTAAATCAAGATATACAGCTTGCTCATTTGGTTTAGAGAGTTCAACAGCTGGGGATTATTTCCCAGGGTTTCACACTAAATTTTACTGCAACTGTATTTAAATAAATAGACACTGAAAAGGATTAGAACTCTGTAAAGAATATTTTTAATAGATATGTATGCTAAATATTTATATGCTTAGATATGTATATATGTGTGTATATATATATATGTAAATAAATTTTTATTTCATATTGAGTTTTAGGAGCTGGGATACTGACATCCCAATTCGGAGTATCAGTTTGAGTTCCAGCTGCTCTAACTTCCTATCTATCACTTCTCAGCCTTTCAGCTAAGATCAAGTATAACTTCCTATCCAGCTTCCTGCTAATGGACCTGGGAAGGCAGCAGAGAACTGCCTAAATATTGGGCCACTGACACACAAATGGGAGACCAGAATCATTCCTGGATTCTGGCTGCAACTAGTGCAGTCCTGGTTTAAGTTTCAGGCCCTGGGGAGTAAGAGAGGATGAAAGATCTCTGCCTTACTGTTACGCTCTCTCTTTGTCATTCTTCCAAATACATGAATATATCTGTTTATATTCTTACACTAAACTATAATGCTAAAAGTTAAAAAAAATCAGCTAATTGCACTTCTAAGTTTACACCTCCGTATTCTCCAATGCTATGAGAGGGATTGGTTGGTAAAGAGGGGCAGGAATCATCTCGACCCTTCTTACATCTAGTTTTCTTATGAGAAATCTAACGCTTGATCTTTTTTTGACGAATATTTTCCCCTATTTCATTAGCACCTCATGTTTTATTTTCTTGACCTTTATAATCATATATTTATATATTTGATGGGACTTACCAACCTGAAATGATAAACTATACGGACAAACTATGTGTTTGTCTTCTGGAATATTTTCTATTTATTTTGTATTATCTCTCATTGTCTTTCCTTCTTGTTGGAAAAAAAAAATTTCTGCGCATTCAACCATCTAAGGAAGAGTTTGAAGCATTCTTTCAAGTATTTTTGATTTTCTAAGGCTATTAAGTTACAAGCTCTTAATCAGTTGGACTTTTAATCATTGTTCGTGAGACTTTTGTTCTCGTGTTGCTTTTGACCTGAAAGATTCTGTGATATTTGATGGTCCATAACCATTTACTGAAGAAACAATTAAATGTTGTTTGAGAACTCCGTGTAATACTGTGCAGCTGGTTGAATAGCAGGGAGAAGGATTTGCTTTTGGGGTCCCGAGTAATCAAGCAACACATTTGAATGTCTTTCATGTTTGAAGGCCTACAAATACCAGAGTGTAGATTTCTTGGTTTTTAAAAACAGATACATCATTATTTAGTCTAGATGTTCCCCAAATCATCTGTTCATTTCCTGAGAGAATTTAACCCTGCATGTCCTCAAACCTCCAGTTTCCAGCAAATGCATTTGATTCCAGGATTCCAGAGTGCAAGGACAATTGTTCCAAAGATGGCCTTTCTACTAACACTCATGCTGACAGTTCAGGAAAAAGATCATATCATGGATCTTCTCCAAACTCAGAGTTTCTAAGTCACCTGATTTACTGTGGGATCTTTATGAAATGTTATTTCCTTTTTCAGCGACAAATTCTCTGCTTGCTTAACATAGCCAACAGTCCTGATTTTTCAGTTACTAACCTTTATTTTTTCTTTCTGATCATCTAGACATGCATTGAATTCTTCCATCTGCACAGGACACTCAACCACTTAACTGCAGTTAGAGCCTCTCCATCAGTTCATGTGCCGCCACTTCACTGCAGTGTTATAACTAATCTTTTCAAAGCTGACATGATCACTTAGAAGTTCCCAAATCCCATGTTTCTTTCAGGGACAATATAGAAAATTGGTTTATGATAACTTTGACTAATGTAGCAACAAAGAAAGAGCAGATTACATACTGAATTGAAGTGAAAGCTCTAAGGTTTCTTTACATTCTAATTAATGCATGCATAGACATCCTTTGAAAAACATAACTAAATTTAACCTTAAGAAACACTTTGATAAATGCAAACAAAAACTAGCAATGAAAATTAAGGTAATACCTTTCCTTCCCTTCAGTTATGAGTCTATAATGAATACAAGGTTAATTGGCACATTAAAAGGAAATCATGGATAATTTCAAAAGCATATTCTCCATATACAAAGAATTAGACGTGGACCTCAGGCATGACAATTTTGATCAGTCAATGTCTGCTCTTGTGAGCTTGGCAAGAATCCACAGTGCTTGTCGAGTACCAGGGACACATGTGGGTGATTTCTGAGAACAGACCAAAGGGGGACATTATAATTCATGTGGACTGAATCACTTTGTTTGGTTCTTAGTTAAAACAGCTGGAATTTACTTTGTTGAAATGTAAGCCAGGTATTTATGCTGGCACAGTCTGTTCTGCTTCATTTGTGAAGGCACCTTTTTTTTTTCCCCATAACTTTAAAAACAAGTAGGCCTGAACACCTGGTGGCTGTCATGTCAAACTCAAGTTCTGCCAGAGATGGCACCTTCAATATCTAGGGAACTGTTGTGCAAAGTCATGGGGATTCTTCGCTGCTAATTATTTCCAAATATTGCTCTACAGTTTTAACTTGGTGCCAAAAATGGGGAAAATTATTTTCCAATTTTTTTCTGCAAAATCTATGAAGCCATGCTGGTTCAGAGAGGAAGGAAAAGGTCATCCAGAAGAATAGAAAGTAGGATTTCTTTCATAGGGATAGGCACTTGGCGGAGCAGGTAATAGATAGAATTTGGAATATTAGCATTCCATAGCAGAGTGTGTGTGGGCTGGAGACCCAACCCTGCCCCCTAGTCCAGCATTTTACTAACATTTACCCTTGCCCAACTCAACCTCAGCTGCAGTTGCCAATCTGAAGCCAGGAGCCAGGGGTTTCTTCCGGGTCTCCTATGTGGGTGCAGGGTCCCAAGGCTTTGGGCTGTCCTCAATTGCTTTCTCAGGATACAAGCAGGGAGCTGGATGGGAAGCGGGGCCAGCAGGATTAGAACTGGCACCCATATGGGATCCTGGTGCATTCAAGGTGAGGACTTTAGCCACTAGTCCACCACACTGGGCCCAATTTGTGATTTTTAAAAGTGTTGAACTATCGGGCCCGGCGCGGTGGCGCAAGTGGTTAAAGGTCCTCGCCTTGCACACCCGGGATCCCATATGGGCGCCGGTTCTAATCCCGGCAGCCCCGCTTCCCTTCCAGCTCCCTGCCTGTGGCCTGGGAAAGCAGCAGAGGACGGCCCAAAAGCTTTGGGAACCTGCACCCGCGTGGGAGACCCGGAAGAGGCTCCTGGCTTCGGATCGGCATAGTATTGGCCCGTTGCGCTCACTTGGGGAGTGAATCATCGGACGGAAGATCTTCCTCTCTGTCTCTCCTCTGTGTATATCTGCCTTTCCAATGAAAAAATAATAAAAATAAATCTTTAAAAAAAAAAAAGTGTTGAACTATCACCAAGAAATGAATAATGTGTGGAAAACAACAGAGAATTAATTAAGGAATTATAAATAAAACTAAAGTAATAATCATAAAACTTTCTAAGGGAAATATGAAAGCCTCACACTGAAGGCAAAAGTGTAACATGCGAAAGAAATAATTCTGTAACAAAGACTGCCGTTTTCTTGTTCTTTCTCTACCAGTTCTGTTGATATTTAACTGTCTAATAAAATTCCCTCTAATCAGGGCCCAGTGTGATGGACTAGTGGCTAAAGCCCTAGCCTGGAATGCGTTAGTGTCCCATATGGGTGCCAGTTTTGTAATCCCATCCACCTCCCAACCAGCTTGCTGCTTAATGCCTGAGAAAGCAGTGGAGTATGGCCCAAAGCCATGGGAGCCTGCACCTGCCTGAGAGGCCTGGAGGAGGCTCCTGGCTCCTGGCTTCAGATCAGTGCAGCACCAGCTGCTGTGGCCGCTTGGGGAGTGAACCATTGGATGGAAGATCTTCCCCTCTGTCTCTCCTCCTCTCTTAATTTTCTCATATCCTTCCCTGAATTCTGTTTCAGCATGGTAATTCATTTTTTAAAAATTTTGTTTGTATTCTGTTAAAAACTGCTCTTTTGAATTCAAATTGACCAACTTATCAGTGTTCTAAACATCCCACTGACGAGATCCCAATCCAGTTTGCAGTGTTCATCTTCCATGAAAATGTTTCACCGGTGCTTTCTTATTCTCCTTGCTCTTTAAATTGCCCTTCCTTCTCAGGATTCTAGGCTCTGCTAATATTTTATCCATTTATGTTATGTTTATGAGACAGGAAAATAGACAATTATTTCTCTATTCAGGGGATTACTTTTCAAATGACCACAGTGGCAAAGTCTAAACCAGGTTGAATTTGTGAGCCCAAGAACTTGACCTGTGACTCCCATGTGGGTGACACAAAACCCAATTACTAGAACCAATACTGCTCAGAACCTGCATTAGCAGGAACTTGAAGTTGTAATCATTAACTCCTGATTTACCTCTACACTCTCCATGAGGCATGCTCCTATGCCGTTCACATTTTCATTTTGTACCTTCACAACACTGTTAGGATGGATAAAATAAATTTACAGCAAAGAACTGGAAAACCTTGCAAAGTAGAATTTATCTTACTTTACATGAGCTAATCCAACAGTATTTAAGGGAAATCAAATGTTAATCCATGATTAAAAGAAATGCCTGGGTTACAAAATTAAGTCCAAGATCCATAATCATCTTTATTTCATTATACTTAATTACCACTTACACTACATGTTATTTCTTCTTCCCACTTGCTGAGGTTATAAACAACTGTTTCAACTCTCTCTAAAATCCAGCTATATTTTAAAAAGATGTTTACACTACTCACATAATATTGTTGCCCTCTATTTTTTAATCTTCTGTTAATTGCATATTTGCAGTGTTTGTTAAGGAATATGAGCTACAGTTTTGAACCTCTCACTTTAAACATTGTCTCATTTAATTATATATTCATTTCAAGCACCTCAGGAAGCTGTGTGTCATCTTTCATTTATAAAGGATCCAAATGAGCAGTGTTTCATCCTTGACTATGTATTTCTTTCCTATGAATGAAATGTAATGGAAATTTATTACTCTAGCAATAAACTTGAAGACATTTAACAAGGACAATGTGCACTGCTCATACACAGAGAGGCAATGAATTCTCTTGTCCTGTCAGCACTAGCAATTCAACCTCTGGTACTTAAACAGTGAAACACCTCCTGTGGACCAAGTACCTTTCAATGAATATGCTTTTCAGATACTCAGATTAAGAGCTGAAACATGCAAATGTGATAGTTTATTTTTCCAATTATAAAAGTAACCTATTTTTCTTGCAATATGGTATGTAGAATAGCCCAAGAGGAAAAAAGGTCCATACTTCCATTATTCAGAGATGTGTCTGTTGTATATGTATGCATGTTTCACAAAAACCTGTATGCAGGGGTGAGCGTCATGCCATGGGGAATTAAACTGCAACCTACAATGCCAGTATTCCTTATGGGCACCAGTTTGTGTTCCAGCTTGTCCACTTCTGATCTAGCTCCCTGCTAATGGCCTAGGAAAGAAGCAGCAGGTTGTCCAAGACCTTGTGCTTCTCCCATCTACTCCTGTAAGAAGCTGTTAGATCCTGGCTTTGACCTGGCTCAGTCTTGGCTATTTTAACCATATGGGAAGTATACTTTTCTATGGAAAATCTATCTCTGTGTTTCTTTCTCTGTCTCTCCTTCACTAACCCCGCCTTTGAAAAATAAATAAATTATCTTTAAAAATAACTATACACATAGATATTTATATTATCCTTCTTGTTTTTATGGAAACAATAAGAAAGAATCACAAACATGTTAAAATATGAGGAGAATTGGAACATGGACAGAATGAAGAAGAGCTAAGTGATTGTATGAAGCAAAGCAATAAGTAAGAAAGTATTAGTTCTAAAACAGAGGTGAAAATGAAGTATAACCTAAATAGACTGAAATATGTTACAACAAAAACTGCTTACAGGACCAAAGCTGTAGCTCAACAGGCTAATCCTCCACCTTCAAGTGTTATCATGCCATATGGGCACTGGTCATATCCCAGCTGCTCTACTTCTCATCCAGCTCCCTGCTCGTGGCCTGCGAAAGCAGAGGAGGATGGCCCAAAGCCTTGGGATCCTGTATCTGCATGGGAGATGTGGAAGAAGCTCCTGGCTCCTGGCTTCAGACCAGCTCAGCTCTGGCTGTTGAGTCTATTTAGGTAGTAAATCTGAAGATGGAAGATCTCTCTCTCTCTCCTTCTCTATGTAAATCTGCCTTTCAAATAATAAAAATAAATCTTAAGAAAAGTTGTTTTTGCCTCTAATTACAAAAGTTTTATTTGCTTGAATCCCCCCTAAAATTACATAGAGTCAAGGGAGGGGTGGAGTGACTCCTGTTCATTCAAGATCACCTCACACCTGTGTTTTTTGGGGTCCCAGACGAGGACAGTTGGCTGGCTGTGAACATCACAGCCACAATGTGGTTCTGTGTGACCCCTTGTGAGTGTGTCTGTGGTGACAATGCATAGGTGATTCCCTGAGGGTATAGTTGTGTTTGTGTATATATGTATCCTTTTCTATGCAAATGTGAGTCATTAATGATTTTGGTTTTATGTGACTTTTTAAGATGGATTTTGATTGAAAAGTCAGAAATACAGAGAGTAACAGAGAGAGAGTTTTCTATCTGCCAGTTCACTCCCCACATGGTTGTGATGACCAGGGCTGGACTGGTGTGAAGGCAGGGCTGAGAGCTTCTTTTGCGTCTTGCACGTGGGGACAGGGGCCAATGACTTGGGTCACTGTAGATTTATTTGTTTTGACTTGTACGGAGTTCTAGATACTTTTTTGAAATGTCTGAAGTGGTGAGAGCAGGTATTCTGCCTGGGTTTGACTCCAGGCTCTGGACAAGGATGCCAGTGGGAAGCAAATGAAGCTCCTCAGAAAAAGGACTGACAGGTCAAGTCACGGCACACCTGGTATTCATGGGAGAAGCCTTCCTTTTTGTTCTCAGCTCCTGACTTCTACTCAGGACCAGGCACAGATACTGTGAGTATCTGGAAAGGGAATCAGTAGACAGGCTGTCTTTGTCTCAATTTCTGTCTCTGTCTCTATTTCTCCCTCTCAAATAAAAAGGATTAGTGTAAACTATGCTATAGATGTATTATTAGGAAATACATAAACAAAAAGACCCCTCCATCCCAAACCACAAAATGACATTGTTAAAAGTTTAATTTTGGGCCCAGCGCCTTGGCCTAGCAGCTAAAGTCCTCACCTTGAACACGCCAGGATCCCATATGGGCACCGGTTCTAATCCCAGCAGCTCCATTTCCCATCCTGCTCCCTGTTTGTGGCCTAGGAAAGCAGTGGAGGACGGCCCAAAGCCTTGGGACCCTGCACCCATGTGGGAGACCTAGAAGAAGTTCCTGGCTCCTGGCTTCATATTGGCACAGCACTGGCCATTACAGTCACTTGGGGAGTGAATCAGCGGACAGAAGATCTTCCTCCTCTCTGTATATCTGACTTTGTAATGAAAATAAAATAAATTTCTAAAAAGTTTAATTAGATTTTTTTGCCAGAAATTCACAAAATTCTTTCCTTACTACTGAAATCAACCTTCCCACTTGATTGTAAGAGCTATAGTGGAAGTGAATGTTGGCATCTGTCAGAAGCCTTCATCCACAGCCCTTGCTTTACTGACAGGACTTAACAGGTTTAGGTCAGAAAAAGGGCAATTGACATCCCTTTAACCACTTGATGACAGTTATCAAAAGTTCAGTTTAGAGCAACACAATTTATGGTATACTTTCCAAAAAGTACACTTTTTTTTTCTGAGATATTTTAAGGTGTGTCCTTTGATTAAGGAAACCCGAGCAAGTCATTCATTTCAATGGTAACGATCTCCCGTGTGGCAAACTTGCAGAACTGCTGAGTCATAATGTCCTCCCCGTTACTGGGGAGTCCACTCCATCTGCATCAATGCTGAGAGTGTGAGCATCATCGCATTTAGATCTTCCATAGTCTGAAGGAGAAGCAGGAGGAATGTATCCTTTGGAATAAGCTTCTCAATATTCATGGGCCTCTTGACCAATCAGAAGATTGCTTTTCCTTCTACTTGACTCTAAAAATATATAGGCCATGTCTCAGTCCAAAAATACAGCTTTGTTTTAAGTTCTGGAATTCTTAAAAATAATCTTGTGGCAGCATTCCAGCAAATGACAAATTCTTACTTGAATATTGGAATACATAAATTTGGATTTTTTCATGTATCTTATTTTCCCCTTCATAAGGTTATTTGGTCTTAGTGTTTCATCTATTCAGTCTAATCCCTCTACTAACATATTTTCCTATTTCTCACATATCTTTACAAAATGTTAAAGACATTCTGAACAAGCACACATATATACACAATTAAATATGTATGTATATTATGTGTTTATGTATATTATGTGTATATATATGTGTGTGTACATACACATGTACTTATTTTTTGTGTTAGATTCATAAGTCCTGAAGAAAATGTTTTCCCAACTTATACCCTTTAGACACTCTGAGATATTAAAGATTTTTAATTCCATTATAGAATTCAGTGAACTTCCAACTTAGTTCCATATAATATAAACTTTTTCTGATTTTCTACCATATAAAAAGGCACTAAAAATAATACTGAGGAATTATAACTAGCATTCATATCCTACTTTTCAATTTTCTAATGTTCATTATATATATTACCCTCACAAGAACATTAAGGTATATTAGATAGTAATCATTTTACAGATGAGACTAGAGAGATAAAAAATGGCTCTAAATTAAGTAACTTGCAGAAACTTATATGTCTATTCATATATGCTATGGCCAAAGCCCACACAAATATTTCTTCATAATTCACTGTAATATAAATGCTCAAAAGCGTTTCAAGTTGGGAGTATAAAATTTTTAGTTGTTTTTAATGAGAACATAAATAGAGCAGGTGGTATAAAAGCAATGCATTGTGCTCTGGACATCCAAGCTATGTGCTGGAAGCATTCATACAAACTAGTATTTGAGGTGGAATTTTTACATCTTTTAATAAGCAGAATGAAATTTTAGAAGATATTTCAAGCACAATAAATTGCAGGAACAAAGGGTGCAGAATGAGTTAAGCATGTGGTATTTGGGGTGAAAAATGACTCACTTAGCTTGCCCGATACTGTAAGTGCATATTGAAAAGTCATAGAACTTGAGGCTAAAAACACAACTGGGACCTTGTCATCTTGAATGTCAGACACCGTCTTATTATTATTGCCAGGCAATGAATTCTGCCTTCTCTCTGGCTTTAGAAATTCTGGGGAGACTGCAGCAAGAAATCCTAAAACGTCTGCAACGATCAAGGCAAGCCTGTGTCTGTTAGTGAGAATTGTAAAACAATGCTGGTATTTATCACTCTGAACTACCTCCAGGTATTTAAAGCCAGATCTAAAGGGTGCAGCCTTTTTGATGGTGGCACGACTAAGCTCTCCTGCCTTCTTGGTATTTATACAACAGCCTTGGGGCCTTAGAAATCAACCAGAAAAGAAAGAGCAAACCATCCCTGTGCAGCTTGAATTGGACAATCATTTATCTCCTTATATTCAAAGCAAACAACCAGCATTTAACAGCATTTTTGAGTTATGAGTGCTTCTGCTTAAGCTTTTGCTGCAGTATGAGTATTTGAACTTTTGCCCAATGATGAAGAGGCTCTAAAAACACTTTGGAGCCTCTGGTAAGTAAGCAATTAGACTGCTCATCTCATTTCCACACTGCTCCCTGCTCAGCCTGCTGCTCTCCAAACACAAAGGCACAGATGAGAAATGGCAGTTGATGATAACTTGACTAGCAAATTATTGGTAGGAGTGAAAACGAACAGCAGAGAGAAGAGAAATCAGGTCCCTCCCACCCACAGAAAGGTATCTGTGACCTTGGCCATGGACCACACTGACTATCACTGGCTATCTCACTCAGAAATGCTTTGACACTTTAGTTTCAGAAAAAAAGGGACCAGCAATTAGAGAGAGAAGTTCAAATGAAGAGACAAAGCCTCAGCTTCAATACTTCAATACTGACGGTGACAATACCCCTGCAGTCCCTCCCAAATGATCAGCCTGTCCTCTGCAACTCCACCTGTGTGAGCTGAGAACACTACACTTTTCACTCCAACTCTGTCCATATTTCTATAATGATCCAATCCATGGATCTCTTTATTTCAACCATCTGTCTATATATTCTTTCCTACTTGGACCCTGACTGGTACAGGTAGAACTGTATTATAGCTTCCAATATCTCCTGCTTTAACTATCATCATTTACTTAACTAAAGAATTACCTTATTTGTGCATGTGTGGTTATTTCTACTGAGTTTGTTTCTTGGAGAGTGTTTTAATGTTGTAGGATCATCTAGCTATTAGTTTTTTAGAAGTTCATCATTAATTTTCCTCCTTTATCTGGGGTAGAGGAAACTAAGAGTGCATTTTCCTCCAAGTCAGTGGTTCATAAACTATGGTGCTAAGCCATCTGCATCAGCTATCTCCAGGAATGAGCCAGAAAAGCATTCTCATAGCTCACTCAATGCATTCTGAATTAGTAACCCTGGACAGAACTAATAAGTCTAACAGGTAATTCTGTCACTAATGTATGAATACTACAGCTATTACATTTAAGAAACATGATCTCTATTCCGTGCAAATTTTTGGAGCCTCTTCATTCATTACAATAAAATTCATTTTTTACTTGAAGCATATAGAAGTTGATTCTAACCTTCCTCTAGTTTGTGTCTCTTTGTTCTCTACCAAAACAAGTTTGCTACTCAAAGTCTGTTGTGAATATCACCTGCCTGCAAAAACACTTTGTGCTTTTCAAAATCAAGATGAATCCTGCAGCTTTCTGGAATTCTATGTGATGTTTGTGCTGGCCTATAGTACAATGTTCCATCTAATTTTCTTCTCCTTTTCATAATCTTCATTGATTTTTTTTTAATCTCTACTAGACTATTTTACATATTTATTTATTGCTTTATTTATTTGAAAGACAGGGACACATACTTTATATCTGCTAGTTTATTCTCCAAATGCCCACAAAAGTAAGGGCTGTGCCAAAGCCCAAATCAGAAGCTGGGTGCTCAAATTCCTTGATTTATTTCCTGCTGCTACAGAGGCTGCACATTAACAGAAAATTGAAATCAGAAGTAAAGCAGAGACCTGAACACTGGTACCCCAACACACTCTCTGACCTCCTAAACAAGTTGACTCACTGCTGCAGTAAACGTCTGCCCAGACTGTTACTGAAGATAGAAGCAATTCTTTGATTTTCTTTTTTTGATTCTTCATTCTAACACTATAGAATATAGATATATTCTACATGATACTAGTATTATAAAATTCATCAAAAATTTGTTGACCCTGAAAAATATTCGATCCCTGGGTAGAGTGCTTTAATAAAATACCTAACATGTAAACAACACAAAGGTTAATAAATCAATAAACAGTTGAGAATAAAACAATGCAGGGATTATGCAAATGTCACACACATTATTTTCTTCTAAAAATTGCTTCCTAAAAAATATTGGTCCAGAATATAGTATAAATTTAAGGAATATCAACTCAGAACTGATTCAGGATACAAAGCAAAGCTCTAAAATAGTCATAGTTCCAAATTAAACAGTTAGAAGATACCATTTATCAAGATTAAGTAATATTAGAAAAAATATGTATGATGCTTGAATGAATCTGTTGGAAGTAATAAATTTATTGCATAGTTTTGCACATGTTGATAATTCATTTTATTTACTTAATATCATACATTTCCAAAATATCTATGTTCTGATGACAGCATTTTAAATAATGCTGTTAAAAATTGTTGTATTTTTGCTTCCTATACAACTTATGTGACTGCAAAGGAAGATTTAGCTCCCAGCAAAACAAATAAATTTAAAGATAGAAAGCAAAAAGTTGTACAAAAGAGATACAATTCAAAATATATTGAACTCGGGCCCGGCGCAGTGGCGCAGTGGTTAAGTTCCTCGCCTTGCACACCCCAGGATCCCATATGGGCGCCGGTTCTGGTCCTGGCAGCCCCGCTTCCCTTCCAGCTCCCTGCCTGTGGCCCGGGAAAGCAGTCGAGGACGGCCCAAAGCTTTGGGACCCTGCACCCGCGTGGGAGGCCCAGAAGAGGCTCCTGGCTTGGGATTGGCATAGCATCGGCTGTTGTGCTCACTTGGGGAGTGGATCATCGGACGGAAGATCTTCCTCTCTGTCTCTCCTCTCTGTAGATCCGCCTTTCCAATTAAAAAAAAACAATAAAAATAAATCTTAAAAAAAAAATACATTGAACTCTCTAAATTTTTAAAAACTTCCTGGAAAATATAATTAAATAAATGAAAGTCATTTTAAAAAATTATTTATTTTTGTTGGAAAGGCAGATATACACGGAGGAGGAGAGACAAAGAGTAAGATCTTCCCTCCAGTGGTTCACTCCTCAAGTGACTGAAGCAGCTGGTGCTCCGCCAATTCGAAGCCAGGAGCCAGGAGCTTCTTCTGGATCTCCTTATGTGGGTGCAGGGTCACACGTCTTTGGGCAGTCCTCAGTTGCTTTCCCAGGTCACAAGCAAAGAGCGGGATGGGAAGTGGGGCCACCGGGATTAGAACCAGTGCCCATGTGGAATCCCAGTGCATTCAAGGCAAGGACTTTAGCTGCTAGGCTACCATGCTGAGCCCAAAACAGTCTTTTTATATAAAAGTTTTTACATTAATTGTACTTTTTTTGGATGCTTCATTAAACAGGCATTGTGAGTTCCTGTTATATTCTTGTAACCAAAGGGAATAAACAGCGTTAAATTAAAATTTCATTTATTTACAAAATATTTATTGTCATATGCTCCTCTTCTGATGCTGGAATATATTCAGCATATAAACTACTTTCTATGAGTAAACTGCTCACAAAGAATTTTTAGGGTACAATATAAGGGAGGAAAAAAAACCCCAGAACATAATGCAATACATATATACCCTTAGGACTATAAACAATGTGAAAATCAATGATAAAAGTAAGCTCATCCAAGTATTGACACCTGTAACCATTGTGTGTATTTTGTATAGTGTCTATACATAAAGATTACAACAGTATACCACAGTCTATAAGATCTTCAATTTCACTTCTCCCAGAAGAAATACTCCCCAGGAGACAAGTTTGAACTATAACAAATTTCTAGAAAAAGCATACAAGAAATAATTCAGGGCTTCAGCTAAGGCAATGAGCTTTTAGGTAAGACCTCAAAAGTATAAGTAATAAAAGCAAAAGACAGGAAAGAAGATTTTATGAAACTGAGAAGTTTCTGCACAGCAAAGGAAATAATCTACAAGATCAGAGAGAAATCTTACAGAATGGGGCAAGAGAGTGTTTGGTCAACGTATCTAATAAAAGACCAAAACTGGGAAAAGATAAGAAAGAAAGCCGAACAATATTTGGTGAAGTAAAACACAGAGATTCTCAACAAACAGTTTTCAAAATAAGAAATGTAAGTGGCCAACAACACATGAAAAAAAATATTCAGAATTCTAAAGGGAAATGCAAAATCACAATGAGATTCAGCCTCATTCAAAGAGAATGGCTATTATCCAGATGCTCAAAAAAATAATAAATGCTGGTGATAGTGTGCAGAAAATAGAATCCTACTACATTGTTGAAGATGACAACTAATATAGCCATTATGCAGGATCACTACAGAAACTAAAAGTGATATCCAATTATTCCATTTCTAGGAATAGAAAGAATATTATATATCTACAAATGAAGGAGGTGCCGGTCCTTTCATCATTATTGGAGCATTATTCATTACAGCCAAGATATGGAACAACCCACATGTCTGTGAAGGAGTAAATGAGTAAGGAAAACTTAGTATTATATACCAAGGAGTATTATATAACCTTAGAAATAACTATTAGCATATAGTAAATATTTCAATGGAGATTTCCTTTTCCCTTGCTTCTCACAGTAGCCAGCAAGCTTCTATGTACTTATTGTTTGTTTAGTATTACTATGTATACCTAGTGTTTACTTACACATATTTCATTCAAAATAATATTTTAAAATAAAATATCTTTAAAAAAATAAAAGAGTCTTGGCTTTCATTATTAATCCATTAATGAGGATCATAACCAGTTCCTTAATTTTCCTGTTAAAAAACCTATATAAGTTGGGTCCCATGCAGTAGCCTGGCGGCTAAAGTCTTTGCCTTGCAATGCACCAAGATCCCATATGGGCACTGGCTCATATCATGGCTGTTCCACTTCCCATCTGGTTCTCTACTTGGCCTGGGACAGCGGCAGAGAATGGCCCAAGGCCTTGAGACCCTCACCCAATTGGAAGACCCAGAAGAGGCTCCACGCACCTGGCTTCAGATTGGCTCAGCTCCAGCAGTCATGTCCACTTGGGGAGTGAACCAGCAGATGGAAGATCTTTCTGTCTGTCTCTACTTCTCTGTAAATCTGCCTTTCCAATAAAAACATTTTTTAAAAACGTCTATGTAAGTATTTTAATTGCTGAGATTGATCCAATAAAATGCAGGCTGATCATTTTTGATTCCACAAACATGTATCTATTTAATGAAAAAAAATGGAAAAACTTTGGTATGTTTATATTCATTTCAACCCTTCTGCATTGTGAAGTGGATCCTTCTGTACTTCTTCTCTTAACCTTGTTTTAAATACATTTCATTGCATTTACATGATACTCAATTCCTGCTCACATCATAAAGTTAATTATGAAATTATTGTATGACCATGATTGTATTCAGTGAAGCTTTTCATCCTGAATAACTTCATTCTTCTCCTGGATCTTGATTTTTTGTTTGCTGGAGCTTATAATTGTTTTGAACATGGTATTAATATGTATTAAAGCTTCTAAATGATGTTTCTGCTACACTATAATGTGGATACAAAAACCATTCCCTATGGTATGACTGCATCTGTGTCAAACTGACAATCTAATTTCTTCAGATCCATGGGGAACCAGGCTCATTATATTCATCAGGTTTAGTGTTTCAAGCATTATTTTTTCTCTGGACACATGAATAATCAAAAAACTGTTAATAAGCAGCAAACAAAAAAGTAGACGGGTTTTGTGTATTATGTGCCTTACGAAGACTGCATTGCTAACAATCATGGGCTGCATTCTCTTTCAGTTAAGTTGTTTTTATGGGCCTTCTTGGTAAGAGTTAAACATTAGTGTGTACTGATAATGAAATGCATTTTCATTTTGCTATGAAATAATGATCAATCTAGTGGCAGTAAAAACATACAGCATTTTTTTGTACATGTATGTGTATGTGCATGAGTGGTGAGTACTTGTATTTCAACAATATTCCCCCACCTCATAACTAAATTATTCCAAAGACAATAATTTATATTTTTACCAACAATTCCATCCCACATGCTGCATATTTTGGCCAGCTGAGGGTTCAAACATATTATACCACATTTTAACTAATAGAGAACAAAGCATCCCATGTTAATTAACATAATATTTTAAAAACTAGATGATTATTATAGTTATATATGACATATCTATATATAATCTTGTCCATATGTAAGACTAAACATATGTGTGACACACACAAAATTATTTTTGCACATACATGTAAAGGTTGAAATTTTAGGTTCCTTATAATTGTAGAAATATCCTAATAAATCAGTAGTGCTCTGTAGTTGAACTTTACATGTACAAGGATTCTCTGTTTTCCACAGGGCACATTCCAAGGCCCCTAGTGAACACTTGAAACTACAATCAGTATTGCATTTCCATATACTATGATTCTTTCTATCATGTCCTGTATTAAGGTTAAATTTAAAAACTAGGAAGTGAGAGCTGAACAATCATAGGATAATAGGGGAAGTATAATAGCACATTGAAGTAAAATGTGAACTGACACCTCTCATTGTATCTCAAAACACTTTACTACCCTGTGTTCCACAATTATTTAACAGCTTCTCTTTGGCGTATCTTTATTGCCAGCTCCGATAGTCTAATGATTTGGGGACATTCTTCAGTCAACATTATAGTTTCTAAATGTGAGCAATGCAGTGCCTCAGTAATCACTTTGGTAAGTGGCATGGCTCCAGAGCAACAAAACAGGCAGGCAGTATATATGGCAAGGACACCCTGATGCAAAGAATATTCTGCTCTGAAAAAGATGGAAAGTGATGCATGGGATTGCAATGTATCACTCATATAAGTCTGCAGTTTAAAGCATATATATTTTATTTCAAGTATTTTCCATTAATGTATTTAGACTATGATTACCAACAGCTAATTGAAACCACAGAAAGCAAAAGTATTGATAAGGCAAGAAGTATTATAGTAGTTTCTCTTACCTACACTTATTTTTGTCTTCTCTATCTTCTTTGAAGAATTGAATTGTAATTATTAATATATTTGGGGAAAATGCATTCAGAAGACAGGCTCTCAGACTAGTAATTAAGTTGCTTGTGTAACATATCTTAGTTTCTGAGGTGGATTTACAGCTCTGGTTGTTGACTAATTTCCCACAAACACAGACAATGGGAAGCAGCAGTAACGACTCAGGTAATTAAATTCCTGCCACCCACATGGGACATCTAGCATAAGTTTCCAGCTCCGGGCTCTGGCACAGCTCTGGCACACACCCAGTCAGTAACATTGTGAGTATTTCAGAAATAAACCAACATCAGATAGGAGCAGTATATCTGTCTGTCTCTCCCCCCCCCCCTTGTGTGACGGCGTGTTTGTGTGTGTATCTCTTCCACTCAAATAAAAAATTACACTGTAATACAGTCACCAGAAAATACACAGGATCTTTTGCTACTCCATAAGAAAATAGTCCCTGAGCCACATTGATGGAATCACAACCTCTTAAGCCAATAAGCCACACCAAGTCAGATGTGTACCTGGAAACAACAGGTGATCATAACATTATCACGAGTTTCTCCTATCTTCAGGGTGTAAAAGGCAGTTGTGAAAAGAAACAGAGCAAACTATACACTGCTGTAAGGACAATACACATTCAGTGGAAAATACCCTCGATGTTTAATTTTTTCCCCAGTTTAGCAATACCTCATCACATCTTGTGATATAGGGAAGCTGCAGTTTCTACAGCCTTTGATCAATGACCCAGTCATGTGCATAGCTGATGGAGTGTCTACAGTGGACCAAGTTTCCGGGGATTTAGAATGCACAGGTATTCAACAAAATACATGAGATATTCAAATATACGCTTTCTGTAGGATGATTTTGCCCAGCTATAAGCTTGTATATAGATTCTGAAAATGTTTAGGAGGACTAGGCTGAACTGTGATGTTCAGCAAATTAGGTGAACTAACTGGATCTCTGATTTTCACTATTTTCAATACTTCAATATTGAATACTTCAATATTTTCAACCTAATGGGCTTGTAGGTAGGACACACTTAGCTTCATCAGTTTAGCCACAAAATGATTCTTCAGATCGAACTACTATCTACTCATCTATGATTAACTTAAACCAAATAATTAAACATGAGTTTTTCTTCAAATGTATAACCTATTATAGCTTGTATATAATTTTTTTCAGTTCAATAGATAAAGAATCGACCAAGTTAATTCATTATCGCTTGTATAATTACCTTTTGTCTTCCTGATGTGGGTATCTATTAAATTAAAAAAACAAAATAACAAGAAGACCAGCATCACGAGCCATACACTTTCAGTTAGTCATTATTAAGCAAAAGCAAGGGTTACTTGAAAGCAAATAACTGATTATCTTGACAGTTGATCAGATCAGCAACCAAATATTGGGTGCAGATGGTAAATTCTACAATAACAATTTTCTTTTTTAGTGTCAATCTACTCAAGTTAATATTTGGAGTACACACACACACACATATATCAAAATTTTTTTCTGGGGACATTAATTTTCTGTAGTATTGATACGTCATTTGGAATATATGATCTATATTAGAGTGCTTAGATTCAGACCCTGAATCCAGTTCCTGATTCTAACGCACTGTTAATGATGTTTCAAGTAGTTGGGACCATCCATGGGGGAGACTTGGCTTGAATACAGCATGGAGAAGCACCAGCTCTGGCAGGCAGTTGGTGTGTGGGATGGGAACTCTCTATCCACCTGTCTGTCTTTCTCTACCTTTTAAATAAGTAATTTTTTGAACAATTATTCTGAAACTCAAATTTAACTTGGGGCACATGTGTTGTATCTGGCATTTCTCTCTGATCCTGCACAGTTTGATATGAGTGGTAACTGATAGCATTTGGTTAAATACCACCATTCTGTCAGTAACACTAAGGGGAAACACTTCCTTCTTTTTCAAAATTTTGTCTTTTGAAATTGACAGAGTAATATCAATTATAGTTTTAAACAGTAATTTGTTCATAGGCTTCTCGCCAAAACCTAACCTTTCATGTCCAAGCGAATGCTTCCAATTTTCATCTTTATTGCCTAATAAGCCATACCTTTTATTAACACCTTTCAGCTAATGGTGTGCAAAAACATGGATTCTCCTTTCAAACAAACTGTTTAAATTCATTTAATAGCATTTTATGTTTTATATTAAACTATTAAACTCAGAAAGTACTTGCAGAATAAGTCCTAAGATATACATAATGAAGTTTAATTGAGAATAATCAAATCAGTTCAACCTACTTTCCTATGTATGTAAAACTACTAAAGATTTTATTTTCTTGACTCAAAGGGAAAGTCATCCTGGATTTGAAAAATCATATGATTTATGATACATTTCTAATCATATAGTTCTACATAGTTTAGCAAGGAAGAACCACATGGCCATAAATATTACCAAAAAATAAGAAAACACTATTTTGTGAAATATTCAAGATTCACTGACACTTAGAAAAAATAGTGAAAATAATTTCAAAAAGAAAGTTAAAAGACTGTTTTCAGCTGCAGCTCTGTTAAAACTTTATTTGCATAAGAGCCATGATAGGGAGCAGCCCAGACCAGGCCAGGGAACAGTACCCAGCGACATACATTTGGCAGGGTCAGGGCTGAACCAGGCAGGGCCACTTCACATTGTCCACTGATGAATCTGAGCACCAGAATGAAGTGTGGATTGGGACAGGTCTGGTTGCAACACAAACCAGTACACATTATGGCTCGGATTGGATGCCAGCTGGGCTGGGCTAGGCTTTAGCCCTCACCAGCATGAGCTGGAATTGGGGGTGGACCAGGCTTGGCCAGCCTACAGCACCCAGTGGCAAAAGCTGAGGTGAGCTGGCCACGTCAGACCAGGCCACGATGCCCTATCAGCACATGCAAGAATCAGAGGAGGGAAGGGATAAAGCTGGTAGAGGAAATGAGGAGGGCTCCCCTGCTGGACATCCACTCCTACTAGAGAGCATAAGTTGGGATGTGGATAGACCAGACTGGGCAGAGCTACAACACCCGTGGGCCTCATGTGAGCTAGATCAGGAAAAAGCCAGGCTGAGTTGATGGCTCCTACTGGTGCAAGCATAATTCAGAGTGGGTGAGGGTTGGTTGGGTTTTGCTGCAGCATCAGCTGGCAGATGCTGGCCCTGGGAGCTAATTCTGTCAAGCTATACTGCAGAACTACCTGGAAAGTGCATGATCTGGGAGTGGGCCCAGGAGAGAAATAGTGGGGCACCTCCCTCTTAGGTTGCCATTCCCACAGGAGAGCATGAAAACCAGGACTGGGGCAGACATGGCTGGACTGAACAGCACCCACCAGCATGTGTGTGGGCTGCATAGTGTGGCTGGTTGGGTTGAACTAGGCTTCAATACCCATTGACATGTATGAGAGCTGAATGGGATATGCAACAGAGTGGACAAGACTGCTGTACATAATGGCAAGCACAGGAATCAGGGCAGGGGGCAGGCCTGCTGCAGGTTATTGTGAGTTGCCCTGACCATAGTAGGAAGGCTGCAGCTCCCACTGGTTTGCATGAGGGCAGAGTATGTGGTGGGCAGAATCAGGCTGGACTGCAAAACCCATTGCTTCATGTGGAAGATAGGGCTGGAAACAGAACTGACCCAGCAATTGCAACTGACAATATGTGTGTAAGCTGATTGGGATGATAGACTCTGCCTGACCCTGTACTGGCATGCACACACAGGAATCAGGCCTGACATCACTTCAGACATAATTTCTTTGAGGATCTTTCCAACTGAACTGCTGATCTCAGAACCCCAACCATGAAGAGAAGTGCAGGTTACATGGTCTGAACATGGAGTGCAGGTGTCAAAGCTGAGCCTCCTCAGAGGCTCAGAAGGAACAGTAGACATCAAATCCAGGTGCATACGAAGGATATGGTGTCTATTAGAACCTGCAGAGGACACTTGGTACCACAACAGGACGAGGACAGAACAAATCAATATCTACCCCAACCATGTGTTGGCAGTGAAAATCTGGGTTAATGGAGAATCTGGGGTGGACTGTGTCAGCCAGTGGATTCTGGAGAGATTTCATAGTATTTGGAGTGGCGAGACTGGCAGCAATTCAGAACTGTTGGACTATCGAAACCACTTGACTGGGATCCTCGGAGCATGCTGCACATCGGAAACCTGGGATGGGTGGGAGGCTGGATGGGGCTTCTACCTTTATTTTCCCCTTACCCCAGATCCATAAAATATAATAATAATAATGTGAAAACAATGGTCTTACCCACTTGCCTGTAGCCCTTGACCCTTTATGCCCTCATCAACTATGTAAAGATTATCAAAATAAACATTGTGACATTGTGACAGGGAACTGGGGTTACAAGGCACAGACCAATTTTCATCTAAAATTTCATGCGTAAGCAGTGTGAAGTGTAAGGGAAATCTCAGGGATCGTGTGTGCATAAGTTAGTAGATGGTGTTCTCAGAAATGCTTATTTGTGAAAGAATTACATTTAGGTCTTAATTTGTGAACACTGTAAATTTGCAGAATTTTACAGTTTTAAAATAGCATGTTCTTCCTAGTCCAGTTCAAAGGCGGGTCACCAGTAAGCCACTGAATATCAGACCCCAGGCTTCCTGTGTGGAAACTACCCATGACAATGACAATATCAGGGTTATTATTCAAATCATTCATCTTTCTTTACCTAGTCAGTCCTCTGAGAGCTCACACTGGGTTCTTAAAAAGATGAAAGCTATAAATTAAAGATATATTATCTATTGAGCAGAGGTTTGATGCAGCTATTCAAAAGACGCTTTGGAAGCCCAAATTCCATTTCAATGCCTGGGATCAAGTCTCAGTAGCATTGTATATTCTAGCTTGCTGCTGATGCACATCCTATCACAGCCTAATGGCTCACACACTTTGGTGCCTGCCACCCATACGTGAGACTTGGATTGAGATCCTGAATTCCAGCTTTGGCAGAGCCCTGTCTTGGCTTTTGGAGGCTTTAAAGAGTAATCAGGAGCTGAAAGTTCCACTTCTCTCCTCTTTGCTCCTGCAGCCCTGCTTTTCAAATAAAATGAAAATAATGTTTTAAAATAAACTCTTAAGTAAATAACTAGGCAGACAAAACACAAATAAAATGTACGTTTTTACACACACACAAATATACACACAGTAAGTTGATGGAGATCTTTTAACAGAAACCATTAGCTACTAAAACATTGAGAGAAAGAAATTTTCTCTTAGGAGCCCAAACTTCTAGATATTTTCTTTGCATTAGCCACATCTGTCTACAAAAGAGCTGCTGTCTGTTTCCTGGTATGCTGCGTCAGAAACACTTGGCTTCACCACAAAATGGATTCGGCCAGCAGTGACGGTATCTGACTGGCAGCAGAGACCAGAGCAGCAGCGACAATGGAAAAAGTGTACTTGCACAAGAATTCCTCACTTGCCAGAGTTCTTCCAGCCACAGGAGTTAACATTTTCTCAGTGTGCCGCAAAATAAATGGGAGTAACAAGCAGTGAGGTGTTACTTGAGGTCTGAGTCTCAGTGAAGCTTCTTATTGATGTTCACTCTAGCAGGTAATAAGTAATGTAGCCAGTGACTGTGTGCCTGCCACACATGCGGGACACTATTTTGAGGTCTAGGTTCTTTAGGGTGGCCATCCCAGCCCTGGCTCTTGTTGGAAGGCAGAGCAAACCTATTGATGGAAAATCTTTATCTCACACTATGATTCTGTCTCTGTCTTTTGAATGGAATGAACATAAATAAGTTTTAGAAGAATGAAACGACAAAGACCATTCTACATATAATCCCCAAAGCCTCTCAGAATTGAGAACGTATGACCTTAAGTAGCTGAAGTTCTCCTCAAAATTGGCAACAGTTAGACAAATGTTCATTCATCAACTAAGATTCATCCTAATTGTAAATATTTTATAAAGTGTTTTATTGTTTGTTTGTTTTACTTTGTTTTGTTTTTAGAGGCAGATAAACAGAGAAAGAAAGCGAGACAGACAGAGAAGGTCTTCCATCCATTGGTTCACTCCCCAAGTGGCTGCAATGGCCGGAACTAAGCTGATCCGAGGCTGGGATCTAGGATCTTTTTCCAGGTCTGCCACATAGGTGCAGGGTCCCAAGCACATGGTCCACTCTTTGCTGCTTTCCCAAGCAATAATCAAGGAGTTCAATTGAAGGTGGAATAGCTGGGACATGAACGGGTGCCCATATGGGATACCAGCATCACAGTGCAGGGGATTAGCTTGTTATGCCACCATGGTGGCCCCCTAATTTTAAACTCTGACTGGACACCATAAAATACACAAAATACATGAATCATGTTCTAGGAAATCCTTGAGTGGATTAGGTCCTCAGAAAGCACATATTCTTGCAATGGCATTTTATAAAATTGAAACACATGGATAGAGCATTTCACCTTAGATAAACAATGACAATGACAGATTCCTTTTTAAAACTCTGTACCAAATAAATTGTAATAAAATCATATTTTTTCAATTTGAGCACTTTTTATATGACTGTATATCATTAATAAGTACTAATCAATATTCAAATGCAAGTCTGCTTTATGCATATGAGCATATATTCAAATGAAAGATGCAATTATTAATCCAAATGTATTAGGTCTATGAGCCTTATTTTGGTTGAAATAAGCGACACACCTTATTTATTTTATTTCTAGTGTTGATAAAGATTGATGGCCTTAACCTATCGGGGAATATTCAAAAATTCAGGAAAGCGCTTTGCACACATCCTGATACCAGTTAGTAAAAGAGTTTAGTGTTCATAGAGTCAAGAGAGTTTTCTTAATGAAAGGAAAATACTTATTCCATTTATTATCACAATTCTTATTTATAACCAAGAATCAATCCTTCATCACTTCAAAAATCTTGAGTCTAACAAATAAAATGGATAATTGTTTACAAGAAGGTTACTATACATCACTTGTTCCTATGCTTTGATAGTTTCTAGGACTTAGTAGTTGGTCAGCACATAAATGTGAAATAATAGCTCAGCTCAAGCTTTTATGTTAAGAAAAGATAATATATAAAAAGATAAGGGCCCTGTCTGGAAGCCTAGCAGCTAAAGTCCTCACCTTGCACTGCTCCCAGGATCCCATATAGGTTGCGGTTCTAATTCTGGCAGCCCTGCTTCCCATCTAGTTCCCTGCCTGTGGCCTGGGAAAATAGTCCAGGATGGCTCAAAGCTTTGGGACCTGTATCTGCTAGGGAAACCTGGAAGAAGCTCCTGGCTCCTGGTTTTGGATCAGCTCAGCTCTGGCCATTGCAGCCACTTGGGCAGTGAACATCAGATGGAAGATATTCCTCTCTGTTTCTTCTCCTCTCTGTATATCTAACTTTCCAATAAAGATAAAATAAATCTTTTTAAAAAGATAATAGGCACAAAGCAATGTTTCTGAATGAAAAAGGAAAATAATTGTGCTTCAGCTAATCACATGTTTCACAAAATGTGTTCACTATAATTAGATTGCAAATTTACACTCTGTCACGGCAAATTAGTAAACTCTCTTCTTTTTTGGATTTATCATCTGAAGATCATTTTGAAACATTAATGATTTACATAATCAGATTTCTTTCTCAATTTTTTCAAAAGTGTGCCATTTTCTGTATTATGTGCCTAAAATCAACTATAACAATAGTCCCCCCCCCCCATTTATATATTTCCAATGCTCTTAGCAAAACACGTGCTGTATTTCTTTCTTTCTCACAATGATTTGCAAGGTATGGGGGGAAATGACAGGAGGAAACAAGTCAGAAAAAGCAAGGCTATAGACATGCTTAAATATCTGATGAGAAATCTATCTATGAAACTGTGCGATGGGGGCTGTAAGTGAATCCTCCAAGTATGGGCACCAGTTCATGTCCTGGCTGCCATTCTTCTGATCCAGGTCATCTCAAGGCCTATGAACGTACAAGAGGATAGCTCAAGTTCTTAGGTCCTTGAGTTCACGTGGGAGACCTGAAAGAGCTTTTGGCTCCTGGCTTTGGGTCAGCCTAGCTCTAGCCGCCATGGCCAGTTAGGGAGTAAACCAATGGACAGAGTATCTCTTTGTCTTCCTTTCCCTCTATACATCTGTCTTTCAAATAAAAATAAATAAGTGTTTCAAAGATTTATGTGATGAGAAATATAATTATTTGTGGATGTAAATAGATTTTATTTCAAAACAGGTTTGCTTCTTATTAGGGTAATCTGTTACTGAAAAGGTATCACTTGTGGGAATATTTCTTGGATTATTAATTTTGAGTATCTAACTTCAAAAAATAAATACAAGGAATGTAGCTAGTAGTTTCAGTTACTTATAATCACAAGTGGATTAAGCTATCTAAATACACTGTTTCCAAATGAATTTCTGTTAGGCTCAAGGTTGCCTGAGTCCATTTTCAAAAACAACACAAACAACCTAGAAAAGAAATAAGCACAGGACATGAGTATGCATTTTATTACAAGGAATGAGAAAGAAATTACCATCAAACGTAAAAAAAAAAATGCTCAGGATCATTAGACATCAGGGAAATGCGAACAAAAACCACAATAAGGTTTCAGCTCACCCCAGTTACAGTGGCTATCACCCAAGAGTCAACTGGCAAAGTTGTGAAGAATAAAGTACTCTAAAGCACTGTTGGTGGGAATGTAAAGTACTATAATCATTAGGGAAAGCAGTTTAGAGATTCCTAAAAATCTGAAAATAGGTGTGCCATAGCCCCAGATATTCCTGGGAATTTATCTAAAGTATATCAGCATATGAAAGAATGATCTGTACTCCTATATTTGTATCAGCTCAATTCACAATCTCAAGGTATTGAATCAACCCAGATGACAACTAATTGATGACAGGATAAAGAGAATTACTTGATGGAATACTACTTAATCATAGAAAACAACGAAATACCAACTTTTCCCAAAAATAGATGCACTCAGAGAAAATTAGGCCTAGTGAAATCATCACTAAGACAAATATGTTTCCTTGATTTATGGTAGCTAATACATAGAATACAAAAAAAAAGTGTTATAGATACGAGGAAAATTCACATCCTAAGATTTGACTATCATTTATATCTTTATCTAAACTCTTATACAGCAATGGACATTTTACTTTGCACCTGTTGAACTCATTATATAGCAGAGGATTAAATCTGTGATTATGGTACAGAAAGAAGAAGGAAAAGAAGTAGGGAGGGTGAAAAGTATTAAGGATTATAATTAAAAACAAAAGAAAACAACGTTAGATTCCTTTTTCTAATGACAAAATGAGAAATAAATAGGACTTAAGCTATGGTTATAAATAAATACTAAAGGTTTTCTAATATTTGTTTGCTATTACTCTAAGATGATCAATGCATGTGCTTTTAAAGAATCAGGCAAGATTTTTGAAATTATCTGTTACTAATAAGAAAATATTTATCAAAAGGCTGTGTGACATTCAAGATAAGTGTGCAAACCTTTCTAAGGAATGTAGGCACATAACAAAATCTGCAATATCAAGTTTATAAAATTTCCAGTTACAAAGGCAGCATTCATGTGTGAACCATACGTGGGTATGGACAAACCATGGCTGGGCTGGAACATCCAACAGCAAGAACCAGATTGGGTGGAAGGCCAGTCAGGAAAAGCCACAGTTCCTGCTATGACAGGAGGTGGACTGAGTAGGGTTGGCTCATGGACCCACTGGTAAGTGTGAAACCTGGCATTGGGAGAGGTTCTGATGGAGGAGCCTGGGCAACTCCTCTGGCAGGACACAGACCCAGCAGGTAAATGCAAGAAACACGATAGGAAACAGCCCAGAAAAGGCCATGGAAAGCTACCCACTGGCATACAATTGGCAGATGTGGGGGCAAGACCAGGCTGAATCTGTCCACATCATCCACTGGCAAATCCAGGCACCAGTATGGGTCGACCCAGGTTCAGTCGCAACAAAGACTAGTGCACATTATGGAATGCCGAGGTGAGGTTGCCTGTACCGGAGGGGACCACAGCGCCCAACCAGCCTGAGAACAAGAAAGGAAGTGGGCAGAGCTGGCAGGGGAATAAGGGAGGGTTCCTTTGCAGGACAGCTACTTCCGCAGGAGAGCATGGGCTGGGATGGGGGCAGACCAGACAAGGCAGAGCTACCACACCTGTGCGCCTCATGGGACTAGATCAGGGAAAAGCCGGGCTGGGCAGATTATTCCTACTGGTGCAAACAAAATTAAAGTGGGCGAGGGTTGTTTGGGCTTAGACGCAGCATCAACTGGAATCTGGGAGTGGGAGAGGCCTGGGAGGGAAATAGTGGGCTCATCCCTCTTGGGTTACCACTTCCACAGGAGGACATAAAACTAAGATAGCGGCTGGGGTGGAATGGGGTGTGGGACAGACTGAATTACTGCTACACTTACTGGCAAACCAGGGTAGGGGGTGGGCCTGGTGGGGGTTATTGTGGGTCACTCCAACCAGGCTGCAGCTCCCGCTGGTTTATGTGAGGGCCAAGTATGTGCTGGGCAGAACCAGGCTGGACTGCAACATCCATTGGTTCCAGTGGAAGTCGGGAGTGAAAACAGAACCAACCCAGCAATTGCAACCACCAGCTGATTGGAGCGATGGACAGTGCCAGGCCCTGTACTTGTTAGCACATACAAGAAGTTTCTTTGGAGATCTTCCTAATCTAAATGCTGGACTCAGAACCCTAACCAGCGCTTCATAACTGTGGCAATATCAAAACCACTTGAGCAAGAACCTCAGAGCATGCCCTACATCCGGGACCTGGAGAGGGTGGGAAATTGGGTGGGCTTCTCCCTTAAATACCTCCCTTTAAATACGAAGCTAACAATATGGAAAACATACTAGTATTATCCACTTTCCTGTAGCCCTTGAACCTTCTTAATCTAATTAACTATGTAAAGAATGTCAAAATAAAATTTAAAAAAAAAAGAAATAAGCTAAAAAAAAAAAAAAAAGGCAGCATTGTACCCATTGAGTTAAGCTATGCCTTATGACACCAGTGTCCCATAGGGGAGTCCAGTAACTTGTACAAGATTCTAATGGTACTCCAGGCTTCTGGCTTCAGCCTGGCTTAGCTGCAGCCATAACGCAGCAGATTGAAGATATTGTTCTATCATTATCACTCTGCCTATCAAATAAATAAACATTTTTTTTAATTTGCAGTTTTATAGAAAAGTTTATACTCCAACTAAACAGAAAATTCTCTTATTAATTTGCTTTGAAGATAATTCCCATTGATTTTCAATCTATATCTTCTATTTTCAGATCATGGCCTTTGTGCTCCCTCCCCCTCAAAAGTAGCTCAGATTAGCTTCAACTGAAAGTCATGACAATTTCTATCTTTGAAAGATATCTTCAGTTTGAAAGTACATACGTCCTTTATTTAGAGGCTCGTAACTACTGGGGAGCAAGTCTTAAAAAAAAAAAAAACAGCAATGTGTGTTGACAAAGATTTACTTATTTACTTATGGGTAAAACCATTATGCTTGTCTAAAGCTAGTCTCGTGCATACTGCACTCTAAGGATTCCATTTATCAATGACTCCTGTGGCATTTCAGCAGGGATTTTCACGTAATTCATTTCTAAAGTCCATGTAATACGCCTCTTCTGAGTGAGCTACATACATTATTACTCATCATTATTGATTGCTCTCTTTCTCTCCCGTGGTAAGTAAAAGATGCAAATGAGCTTAAGAGAGAAGACAAGCAGGGTGTGTGCATGATTAAACACAACTGGAGGCATAAGGCTTACCTGATTTGTCTTTTCAATATCATGAGGACTTTCGGGGGAAAAAACAGCTCATAATGCTACCTTTCCACGTTCTTAATCTTCAGCTTCACTCACTAACATACACTCTGAATGAAGAATTCTCTCGTATGCTAAGTCAATATGAGAGGCTCTTAGCAGTATGTCATATATACTGCTGATATATATCATCTATCTGCTGATAGATGTAACATGCAAACTGACAGCTCTAGTCAGGATCAATCCAGATGAAAATAGGAATTAAGAAGTAGTATATTTAGGGTGTCTCACTCTCTCTCCTTTCAAAAGGCACCCACCTCCAGGCTCTCTCCATGGAGGTGCTTTCCCCTTTCCTCTTTTCCTCATTCACCTGGCCACTTCACAAATAAAACATCTCTGTCTGCAACCAGTCCTGAGCTTTTCATATCTATATTAAGCTGAAGAAAGAAAACACTGAGCTTTTCTGGTAATGTATTTTCCCAGGCGCCCAACACAGGGCATGAAAAAAACTTGCACTGGAGCCATGTATCCCAACTCTACCAAGAGAAAACTTCACAAGGTGGACAGCAGAGCCCTTCCTGCAATGACTAAGCAGAGAGGTCAGACTGGACTAGACTTGCCCTCAGTTCTGACATAAACTTTGGGCACAGGCTAGACAAGGGAGAAGGGCACAAGTCTCTCTCCAGCCTGTTCATTGTCTCTACTGAGACCTTCTAAGCCTGCTGAAATTTTGGCCACACCTTCAAGTCAGTGGTAGAAGCATTGTCTACCCAATTACTAACTGGTTAAGAGACCACAAATGGGGAACATCTTACCCGTAGGTTCCCACCCAATAAGGCAGGGAAGGCTTAAGACCAAAGACTCTCCCTCAAATCTTTGGTGTTTCTCCCTCTCTCCTTTCAAGAGGCACCCCAATTCCAGACTGTCTCTCTCGGGAGGTGCATTCCCCTTCCCTCTTTCCAGTTACCTGGTCACTTCTCAAATAAACTTCTCTGTCTGCAACCCAGCTTTTTATTCCTATATTAACCTGAGGAAAGAACCCACTGAGCTACACTGGCAACCTCTACTTTCTTACTGGAGTGTACCCCCAGACCTCTCCTGCTTGTATCCTTAAAAACTTGGCACTTATCTGACCCTTGGATCTAGAGCTAAAAGGACTCAATTTTCTTCTGCATGAATGCCTAGCCAAAATCCTCCCTTACTGATGCTAATCCTGGCCCTCTGCAGGAAATCTTAATTATTATACTATCTTAAAATTGGACCTCTATTGTAGGCATTGGGGAAAATGGGTAGCAGTTCTTTATGTCTAGATATTTTTCCATCTCAGAGACTACCTCAAAGATAGTAGAATAAAATACAAACAAGCAGATCAGGCACAGTAGCCTAGTGGTTAAAGTCTTCATCTTGCACTGCGCCAGCTTCCCATATACACAAAGTTTCTAATCCTGGCAGCCCCAATTCCCATCCAGCTCCCAGCTTGTATCCTGGGAAAGCAGTTGAGGACAACTCAAAGCTTTGGGACCCTGCGCCTACATGGGAGACCTAGAGGAAAAAGTGTCTGGCTCCTGGCTTTGGATCAGCACAGCTCCAGCCATTGCAGCTGCCTGGAGATTTAACCAACAGATGGAAGATCTTCCTCCCTGTCTCTTCTCCTCTCTGTGTATCTGACTTTCCAATGAAAATTAAAAAAGAAAAACCTTTAAAAACAACAACAACAAAAACACAGTTCAGGCTTCTGGGGAGCTGGCACTTTCTGATTCAAAGAAGAAGGATAACTTGAAAGGAAATAAAACAAAAGACTCTCCTCTTTGAAAGCTCCATTCTGCTGTCCCTCCCCCACAGGGACCTCATCCCTGTTAAACTATCAAGAGGAACCATGCCTTCCTTGTGAAAAAGACTTCCAAACCATGTTCTGGAATGAACGGAAAAGGAATGCTTCTACTTCAAGTGTTGGGTGTAGAATTTGGTGAATAGCCAACTCTCAACCGTTCATCAGGGAGAGACCAAGCCACCAATGACCCTCTAGAATGCTAAAGGGGGCATTTGTAAAAGTTGCTAACTCGGACCCAGGCACAGTGGAGGTAGAGCAATCCTTGAGGACAAGTTCTTTGTACAGTCTGCCCCAAAAATCTGGAAAAAAGCACCATGCTTATGGCAGACCCTGATAAATCCTCTTTGGACCAATTGATCCAGGCAGCCAATGCCATTTATTATAACCGAGATTTAGAGAAAGAAATGCATCATAGCAAAATGCTGGCTGTTATGAGTGCATCTATCTAAAAAAAAAAAAAAAAAAAAAAAAAGATCCCATGGTGCTGATGCAACTGTGGAAAGCCAGGCCACGTTTCCTCAAGGAGGGTCCCTGGAAATCTAAAGCCCCTAGTTTTGGATGGAGCCAGGGTCTGCTATCTAGGACCCCCAGGGATAATTCCTGGAATCTCCTATCCAGGCTAGCATCACCTGGGTTTGTACTGAGCAGCCTTGGTTCTCTGTGATGGTGGGATATCAGAAAGTCAATTTCTCATTAGACATAAGTGCCCAATTTTCTGCCTTGCCTTTTTCTCCTGGGCCAAGAACCTCTCAAAAAGCAACTATACAAGGCATCTCTGGCCTGCTTCCTAAATGATATTTGGCCCAACCATTGGCTTGCACTTGGGAAATCTACACTTCTATTTACTTCTGAGGCACCTGTCCCTTTATTGAGCTGAGGTATATTGGTAAAGGTAATGGTGGACTTAATCTTACCCCTGATGTTCAAGGTTGTTTTCCCTTCTGAGGTAGATATTGACTCTACAGCCTGATGTCAGCACTCCCAATCAACTATATTCTGTAGAAGCAACTTGTGGATTACTGGAGGATTTGAAACTGCTTTTGAAACTTTCTTTTCAGAAAGGCACCTGCCAAATAAGTTTAGCAACCAAAATGCTGGCTCCAAAAGCAGGAATTGCATATAATAGGGCTATAACAAAAAAAATAGTATTCACACCTGAGGACAACATCTGTTGGCCAAAGCAGATGCCTTTAGTTTCTTGCATACGTAATTATTGGGAATGCATTCCAAATCTGCTCTATTTGGACTCTGTGCTTTCAATTCTCTTGTGTTCTCTGTTTCCCAATTAGGGATCTTCAAACTCAAGATGGCCCCAAACATGCAACCTTGCATGATGACCAACTTCTGTCATAACAACTAGAATGATCCAGATCATCATTCTGTGGATTCCATACCTTCAGGTGTCCCTTTACCCAAACTATGCCCTGTTTCAGAGGAAATAACTAGAAGCCATATTTGCCCTTTACCACTACAGAGGTAATATGTGGGATTCCAAGAAGGGTTCTGAGACCATCCAAGTCAGCTGAAATCTTGGCCACACCTTCAGGTGGGTAGCATAAGCATTGCCCACCCATTTCCTAACTGATTAAGGGACCACCTGTGGAGAGCTTTTTACTTGTAGGTTCCCACCCAACAAGGAAGGGTTAGAGAATGCTTAAAATCCCAAGACCTTTCCAAAGCCTCCTTGGGTGTCCCTCCTCTGCTTTAAAGAGGCATGCCACTTCCAGGGTCTCTTTTGGGAGGTGCTCCCCTTCCCTCTACTTCCCATTAACTTCTCTCTCTGATAAAGAGGAGGAAGAGGAAATGGAAGAAGAGGAAGAGAGGGAAGGAAGAAAAAGGAGAAAAGGAGGAAGAGGGGGAGGAGAATGGAAAGGGGGAGGAGGAGGAAGAAGAAGAAAAATCTTTAGTAGAACAGAGTCAGAATGAGAAAGGACTTCCCATTTCACTTTTACATTATTTATTTCTCAGAGCTGTTGATTCAAAACCTGTTCAGGCTTCTACTTGTCCTTCATCCAAAGAGAGAAACTGAGGAGGTGGAAGAGTTGATCCTACCTCGACATTCCCATATAAAATAAAGCCTTAAAGGTGTAAATCGTGACAATCTTTGTCTCTCTCTACAGGTGACTTTGCCTTCCCTCAAATATCTGACCAGTTTATTTGATGGTTCTCATCACTCACACAGGAAGTCCCCTTGGGAAAGGGACACTTCAGAACAGTTTTTCTGCTGTGATTTGTATTCCCTCCCATCTCCTCTAGGTTCATTCCTCATTAACGTTTACTTCCAGTGATCAAACTGCAACTGTACTCTCTCTTTATTCTTGACAAATAAAAATGTTTCACTCGGAATTTAAAACCAAATCTAACCACTTAATGGACTAAAGCAAAAAAAAAAAATTTCTACAATTCTATCTTCCCTTACAAGACACTAAGCAAGGACTCTAATCAACTGAGGGGCATACCATTTTTATCTGCATGCAAAGCACCAAGAACACTGTATTTGATGAACCTACGAAAAATTGTTCTTTTGTATTTTAAACCGCGTATGTTATTCTTCAGAAAAAAAAATACAAACACATTGAGAGTCATGGATAATAGTAGATTACTGCAGATAGAGATTAACTTTTTTATAACTAAAATGCATAATTGGGATTGTCATGGTCCTAATTATGGTAAAGGTAATTGTAAAAATGAGAATAATACAGATGAGAGTGAGGATAATAATATTCTTCATTATTTTAAATACATATTTAAAGATTACCCCATTTAAAATAAGCAAGAATAAATATCCTATTGCTTAAGACATTGAACAGTATCTGCATGGTTTTACTTCCTCTGCTGATGCATTAGGATGAGTTTCAGTAGCCTTTAAATATATAATATTTACTTTACATAAAGTGTTTTATAAATAATTTCAGAGACAAAATCTTCATTGTTAATTTGATGAAAATGAAAACTATGTGGCTTTAGAGCTAAGAGTTATTCAATACAATCCTGACAAACTTTAAATAGACAATAAAACTATAGTCATCTTGGTTAAAATTTTATTCACATTTCCTACTTAGATTAATGTAAACAATGAACTCCTCATTAAAACAAGATCTATTATCATTGAATATTTGTAAAGGAAAGAGCAAAAGTCATTTTCTGGGCCTGGCATGATAACCTAGAGGCTAAATCCTTGCTTTGCATGCTCCAGGATCCCATATTGGCAGCTATTTATGTTCCGGCTGCTCCACTTCCCATACAGCTCCCTGCTTGTGGCCTGGGAAAGCAGAGGAGGACAGCCCAAAGCCTTGGGATTCTGTACCCACATAGAAGATTCTAAAGAAGCTTCTGGCTCCAATAAATAAACAAATAAGTAATTACATCTTTCCAAAAAATTAGGTCACTTTCCATACAATTTCTAAGAAATCAAATATCAAGCCTACACATAATTCAGATTTATAAAAGTGAGATGATCTTTTTTATCAATATATTTAAAAGGATCAGTCATACGAAAATGAACCTGAAAAAATTAACTTCCTCAAATAAAGGTAATATCCATATTAAAACACTGATAAAACTTTCATAATTCCACATTCAAAACCATCTGGTTTATAGATTATTTAGGCCCATTGTCAAAATTAATTTCTCCCTTTGTTCTTTCTGTTTATTTAAATAATTATGACTCTAACTTCTATAATGAACAAAGACAGTAGTTAATCACAGTAGCAAATTGGTTAAAACAAAAAGGTGAAAAATAAACATTTGCAAAGCAGTAGTCCCAATTAAAATTTTCCATTAAATATTATTTTCTAAGCACAACCTTTTACTAGAAGAGTACCCCAAATTTTACTTGCATACATTCCCTCAAGTTGAATGTAACAGCATGTTTTAACTTGGTAAAATAACTTTTCTGTGATATTATATTCAAATTACATACTAGTGAACTGAGTGCCTAGATGAAAAAGTAGGTGTGCAGACTAGCATCATGTAATAAACATTAAATGAGAACAATAATAGAGTTTTAGCTTTTCTTGGAAAATGATTTCTTTTGGAACAGCGAGCCATATAATACATCATATTTATATTTTCTTTTCTATTTAAAAACAACAACAAAACGCTATATTGGGTAATTTCTCTTCCAATTGCCACTGAGATAAACTGTCAGATCAATTTTCTCCATTCTTCACATATTTTTCATCAAATGTGTCATTTTTCAATCCTACATGAATTATATTTTATCTGACATGACAAACCAAATTTTTGATACATAAAGGAATGTAATAGGAAATGTGAATATTTCTTAAAGCAAAAATCAAGTTAAGTATTTGGTTTTCAATTTTGTGTGGTGCTATGGGTTGAGCAAATACCTACTAATATTTTAAAATGTCGACATTTGTTTTCACTTTGTCAAGGAAAAAAATGGGATTTTTCACTAAAAACAAAGAGAGAGAGAATGAAAGAAAAAACAAAGAAGAAAAGAAAGAGAGTCGTATCAACTTGTATCATGCAGAGTATAAGTGTAACTTTAAGAGAATTAGGAGTTCAGTAGCTCAGTGCTCAGAATTCATTAGGCAGTAAAAAAAAGTTGCCACAATTAAACTTTTAAGAACTATAATATGTTTTACGACAACATTTGGATGGGGATGGAGTAGAAGTATTTAAGAGAAATGGAACTAAATAGTAACCAGACAGAATTGGCACTTTGAATACTTTAGCTACCACTTGGGATAGCTACATCCTATATCAGATGTGGTTTAAGTCTTGCATGCTCGGCTTCTGATCCAGCTCCCTGCCAATATGACTGAGAGGCAGCAGAAGATGGCCAAGTACCTGTGGCCCTCCCATAGCGCAACAGGCCAGGATGGAATTCTGAGCTTCAGATAATAGCTTGGTCTAGTCTGGCCACCACAACATTTGCAGCCTGACTCAGTGGCTGTAAAGTATTCGCTCTCTTTCTCTGTAGCTTCCTCTGATTCTGTCATTCTACTTTTACCATAATATTAGTAAGTACATAAAAGAATGAATCATTTTTTAACTTTTTTTAAAAAGTTAACAAAAACACTGTAAATCAGTTGCAGAAGAAACACCGATGTCACCTATGTTTTTATTGAACTAATCAGCATTGTCCTTTTATTGTTTTTATGTGACAATATTGAAAGCTTTAGTCTACACTTAAAATAGTTACAGATGTCTCAGGCTTGAAAGATATCAGCAATACTAACTTGAGGGCCATCAAAATCCATCAGATTAAAGGGTAAAGAAGGGTAAAACTCTTCAATCAAAAAATAGCAATCTGTCAGTTTCCCTTAATCATATTCTAATAAGTAACAAGTGACATCCTGGCTTTCACTTTCATGAACTATATGACTCCATGGACTCCTAATACGTGTTTGTTTTTAAGTGGCCGGTATAGTTTTAATATTGGAGGCACAACCTCTTCTTCCTAGAATTGCCAGAGAAGATGGAAAAAAGAAGGAAAATGAATAGCCCAGTAGAGCAGCCAAGACTTGGTAAGCACAGGTGGGAAAAGCTCTGAAGTTTCACAGAGTAAGCAGTTTGGGAGTGGGGTGGTAACTACTAAGCATAGACTGAATGTTTTATTTCACTTATTTTAAATTTTTATTAATATGACCCTATTTTCTTGCCAGGCAGGTGTGGCTTCTGTGACCTTATAATCTATTAGGTTAACTCTGCCCTCAATGAGATAGCATTCAGCTGTTGACAGTCATTTCATTTTCCTGCAAGCTGCCTTTTTATGTATAATTTATTTATTTATATTGGAAAGGCAGATTTGTAGAGCAAAGGAGAGGCAAAGATCTTCTGTATGTTGGTCCACTCCCAAATGGTTGCAATGAGTGGAGTTGAGCTGATCTGAAGCCAGGAGCTTCCTCACACACGGGGAAGGGCCCCAAGGATTTTAGCTATCCCCCACGCCCTCCCAGGCCACAAGCAGGAAGCTGGACAGGAAGTGAAGCAACCAGGATACGAACCAACACCCACATGGATCTTGGCACATAGAACGCGAGAATCTTGCCACTGAGCTATGGTGCCCGGTTTGCAAGCTGTTTTTCTTGAAAATGTGCCTAGGGGTGACTAGAACACCCCTGGAGTCCCTCAGGTGCAGTAAAGTCCACCCGGGAGCAATCCTCCTTGGGGAGAAACAGGTTGGGGCCTCAAATTCTATCTTGCTTCTATCTAAATACTAATGAAAAAGGGTGCCACATTGGGAATCAAAATAGCAAAAATGATACACTGAATGAATCTGCCCTTACCCATTACTCCCTGTTCTGTCCGGCTATCTTCAAGTAAGTGGAAGAGAATGGGGTAGATCTGGATTTTCCCATTATGAGAAAGAGCTAAAGTATGCTTCTAATATTCTGGCATTTTCAGAGGTTGCCCAAGTGATTGGTCTCTGCCTTCCTGACTCAGAACAGTGATAGAACCTGGCACAGTTCAGAAGCCTGGGGATCATTAAGAAGAATTAAAACCTAAGCTAATGACTGCAGCTCCAGTGATTTCATGGCGCAGCGTTCAGAGGCTGAAAGAGCTTGACAGGTTCCTGCTTGGAGGGAAGCAGGGAGAAAACGAGAGTGCGTGCAGCAAGCCAGCTTTCAAGGCGCTCTTTGAGGGATCCATCTGTCTTGCTTTTACCAAAGCTTTCATGGCACTTGGCATAGTCTAGCTGCCTGAGAACAAAATAGAACGAAACAAGAGCTGGGTAACTTACTGCTCCTCTAGAGAACTAAGGTACAGCCCAGGGTGACATAGCTTAATGGCTCCTCCCCATAACAGAAAGGAACAGAAGACTGAATAGCCATCACTTTGACTTCATGGGGCTGGTTTCTTCCTTACCCAACATACTTAAGATACTGACAGGCCATTGAGGGGAAACAAACGAACCTGTCAGCTTAAAGAAATCCCAAAGAACCAGTGGTATAGCAGAAGACAGGATCAAAGTGGACTAATAGATGTTGAGTTTATGGAAAGGACAAAATCTCTCTTGTTTGGAATTTACACATTCAAATCTAGAGAAGGCACAACCACAAGAAAGGGTTGAGAAAACCCCAGAATTGTCAGTGGGGCAGAGTAGTTAAAAAACAAACAAACGAACAAACAACAACAACAAAACTGTTTCCTGTAGAAAGGCAACTATTAAGAAAAGAAAATGTTTCTGGTTTTTAAAAGTTTATCTATCAAAACAAATTAAAAAGACTCACAGAGAAACCTGGGAATAGAGACAATGAAAAGTGTGGATTTCCAGAAATGAAATTCAGAAATTGGATATATATGTATAACCTGGCAAAGAATTTAAAATGGTTTAAGAAAAGTGGTAAATAACACAGGAAATCAATGCGTGAGCACAGGATAAGTCATACCAAATAATAGAAAATATAAAAGAAACAGTCCCAAAACAGAAAATTTTAACTAAACAATGCAATCACTGAATTGAATAATTTGATATTCAGAACAGACTGGATGAACCAAAGGAAAGAATCAGTGAACTGAAAAATAAGTCATTTGAAATTATCTGATCAGATGAGAAGAAAAAGAAAAGAAATAAAAAGAGTGAAAAAAGCTAAAAAAAAAAAGTAAAAGGAAGCTACGGGTTATCCTGAGGCACACTAACACACACATTCGGGAGTCCCAGATGAAGAAAAAGACAGCTTCTTTGGATTAAAAATGATGTAACATTTCCCAAACCCAGGAAAAGAAATGAATTTTCGGATTCACGGAGCTGTTCTGTCCATATACAATCAGCATCTCAGCACACTATAAGGGGATTACCAAAGGTCAGTAGAGAAGGTTGAAAAAGGCAAGAGAAAATTAACAATGCTTTAAAGTGTTTAGTGTGACTGAAGTACAAAAACTCCATAAAGAAAATAAGCGTTGAAATCTACATAGTATTGGTCTTTGGGCGGTCCTCTACGGATTTCCCAGGCCACAAGCAGAAAACTGGATGGGAAGTGGAGCAGCGAGGTATATGGACTGGCGCCCATATGAGATCCAGGCGCATGCAAGGCGAGGAATGCAGCCACTAGGCTACTGTGCTGGGCACAGTAGCATAAAATTTTTAATCAGTGGTTTAACAAAGACACAGAAGTTTAACAAAATTAAATTTGCAGCAATATGGATACATGGCCATTACCTTCTCTTTCTTGTTTATTTTTATCTTTTTTTCTCTTTATTAATTTTACCTCTATCATTTAAGGGAGAACATTCACTATTTGTAGTTTGTCCTTTTATATGTCAAACAAACCAAAATGAGAACTGGTATATATTTAATGGAAAAACAGTTTTTACTGCTAGGCTATACTACAACAACATGTCAGTTACATTATTGTTCAGACTGAATTTGGAAAACGGCATGTATATAGGAAAGTGCTCTCCCTACTAGTGTATGCTTCTGTCCTGAGGTTCTGCTTTGAAGCGGTGATGGATGAGGTCCTTTCACCATCTTGTGTGCTAGTGCAGAACAAGAGCCGAGGGGGAAGGCAAGAAATTTTGTATGACCATGTTTTATCGATCCAGATATAGCTGTCAAAAGCTTAGAAATAGTGTCTATCTCCAATAATTACACAAAGGTATATTTAATATTAATACCAAAGTCAAGATGCTTTTCTTTAGGATGGAACTATTCAACACTTAAGCATTAAAGTTAATGGCATCAGAGAAACTTTCATAGATAAGGATTTGTGTGTTTGAAAGTTCCAGATGTAGATTTTATGATAATTAGATTTGTATAATTCACGAAGGCCTGGCAGCGCAGTGTTAAATACAAAATAAAACAAAACAAAATAAAATCTCATTTGCCTTTGGAGAGTATCCTAGTTTAATATGAACTTACTTTCATTCACCTAGCACCTGGCAATGGAACTTAGCAAAAATAATCACCCTGTTTGAATGAATTTTTTGTGTATACGTAGGATACACAATGCAAAATGGTTACATTACCATTGATTTTCTTTTTTTAATGTTATTAAATGCTACCACTGAATGTTAAGTTCAATATTGTCATTGCAAGTTTCATATTAAAACTATAAAGTTGAGTCACATACAGAATTATGTCCAAAAAAACACTGCTAAGACTTATAAAACTGTAGATTCTTGAGAATAAATATTTTAGTTCAGAAAGTTGTATAATCAGGTGGATTTTACGACCCGGCGCCATGGCTCAGCAGCTAAATCCTTACCTTACATGCGCCAGTATCCCATATGCGTGTCAGTTGATGGCCTGGCTACTCTACTTCCCTTCCAGCACCCTGCTTGTGGCCTGGGAAAAAAGTAAAGGAATGCCCAAAGTCTTTGGACCCTGCACCTGTATGGGAAATACCAAAGAAGCTTCTGGCTCTTGCCTTTAGATCAACTCAGCTCCAGCCTTTGCAGCTACCTAGGGAGTGAATCAGCAGATGGAACGTGTTCCTTTCCGTCTCTCCTACTTTCTCCAAATATGTATTTCCAATAAAAATAAATAAGCCTTAAAAAAAGAAGTATCCCTAATGAATTCATCTTAAGGCTAAGATGTGGAGGATCAGTAAAATTTGTAAATAAAAAGAGAAAAAATGAATAACAATAGCCTATGAAAGTATTAACTAAATCCATGCAAACAAATTTATGATAAATTGATTGAAGCTTTTAAAATATAATATATGAATAATAACCCTCTTTATGAAAATTAAAGTTTACTTTCAGGGCAATTAATAACAAAAATTTATGCAGTTTACACTTAACCATTTTTATCTTTGCAAATTAACTGGTATAAAATAATATCTGAATCCACTTAGCAAAGTACATAATATATATATGTAAATATACATTATGTACATATGTATATAAATATATATAAATATATATAAATATATGGATATACATTTCCATGGTTTGATTCATACTTTTGTGAATTATTTATAGAAAATGTAGGATATAATGTAGTGTAAAATGCTATTTTAGATAGGGAAGAATCCCAAATGCTATAAAATAATTGATCATTAAAAATTAACTCAAGTTCTTTTTGTTCAACATGCAAGATTTTGATTCTGTGGTGAATGATACTTTCAGTGAATAGAATTTGGGGGATTAAAAGGATACATTTCTTTTTAGGTCTTTTGAAATTGTGACAATTAATGTGAATTACACAAATTTACATGGAATTGAATCTGTCATCAGAAGTAACAAAAAGTAAACTAAATTTCTCCTGGTAATGTATTTTGAGGTTCTTTTTTACTTGATTAACAATTAAGTATTGAATGGATTTAAATTACAGTCTTGTTTAAAAAGTTATAAATATGAAGAAAGCCTTTAAGCAACATAAAACTGACAGAATCAAAACAAGCCAATCGACTTGAATAGAAAGTAAGTAATAAGAATTTCCTTTATAATATATATAGATTTTTATATTTTTTAAAATTATACAAATCACCAAAATCTCCTAAACCTCATCAACAAACACATAAAATGCATAAACTTAAGGTCAGGACATGAGCAACTTCAACAGAATGTAATCACTTAAATCAGAATCCAGTTTTATAACTCTTATTTCAACACAGTGATTTAAAATTCTACCTAGCTTACCACAGAGTCTGTTCTAGTTTTAAAGGTTGTTGTTCATTTTGTATATCATGTTCAGATAATCTTGTGTGAAATATTTTGATTAAAAAACACCAGTTTAAGAAAAGTAATCAGGTATATTTAGTCCTATACAATATAAATTTTATAGCTGGGACTGGGGGCTGCGTCAGTCTGGGGGTGTGCCAAGCTGGGCTAAGCTGCTACAATCACTGGCAGGCACAAGAACCAGAATGAATGCAGTCTAGCTAAGATAGACCTCCGTACCAACTGGCAAGTGCTGATAGTTGGTGCGGGTCATATCAGGCTGGACCACAGTACTCCTTGGCAGGTACAAAATCCAGGCCTGAGAACATGCATGGCAGGGGAACTGCAGACACTCACCTGCTAGACTGTACCTATCACTGGTGAGCACAAGAACCAGGGCTGGGGGCAGGCCAGGCTAGACAAGGCAGCAGTTAACTGCATATTTGAGGGCCAGGACTGAGGGCGAGACAGGAGCTTATTTGCAGCACCCATTGGGGCGCACAGGAGCAGGTTGGTTTGTGGGCTGGGACAGGCAAGGCCACAGCAGAGATTGGCTTGTACAGAAAGGAAATCTGTTGATAATTTAGAATCATGTCCTGTCATAATAATAATCAGCAATTTGGGGGACTTGAGGTAGCCTAGCAGCTAAAATCCATGACTTGAACATGCCAGGATCTCATATGGGCACTAGTTCTAATCCCATATGGATTCTAGTTCTAATCCTAGCTGCTCCACTTCCCATGCAGCTCCCTGCTTGTGGCCTGGGAAAGCAGTCAAAGACGGCCCAAAGCCTCGGGACCCCGCACCCACGTGGGAGACCGTTCTGAAAGAGGTTCCGATCTTTTGGCTTCAGAATGGCACAGCTCCGGCTGTTTTGGCCACACAGGAAGTGAAACAACGGACAGAAGATCTTCCTCCCAGTCTCTCCTTCTCTTTGTGTATCTGACTTCCTAATAAAATATAAAATAAGTCTTTAAAAAAATTTTTTTAAAATTGTCAGCAATTCTGAAGGCTTCATATAAGGAATCTCAGCTTAACATAAACATTCTGGGTTCATGGGATCACATAGTCTAATGTATAGTCTAAGAACATTTGATATATAATAGATATCAATACCTTACTGAGTATGCAATAAATATGACTTAATATATGTTATTTTAGGATAAGTGCTCCATGTGCATTACTTCCTTAAGAGTCACATAAATCTTAGGAGTCTACGTATTTTAAATTCTACTATCCTTCCTATTACTAAGTAAGTGCGATGAAGTAATTTACCCATAATCACCTGTAAAACAGGTTTGGACTGTAAGTCTTGAGACCTCCAAGTTCATGGTTTTCATTAGTACGCTAGGCATCTGCTTTCTAAGCTGCATGATTTCTCTTTTATGCTCCATGCCAATGAGTATACTGCTTCTTCGTTGGAATAGGTTTTTCCTTAGGTGATTTATTAATCCACTGCAGTGATAGAATTAAGAGATCATGTTATCTCTGTTTGAATAAAGTTGCTTTTTCAAGTGTTCAACAACCTTATACATTCGAGTCTGTTCTGCTAATGGTTATTCTATTAATACTAGACACACAGCAGAGCATAATGGCTGACTTGCTGCCCATTATGTAGTTTATTCCGTAACATCCATCCACAAATCTTTTTGTATTTGACAATCATGAATTCCCCAAACATCCCCTGATGTAAATGAATATTTATTATCTCCATTTTACAGATGCATAGAGTTCAACATAAACTAATTAAATAACTTCTTCAAGGACAGACAGTGAGTTAACTGGAAAATCAAGGTTAGCATTAAACATTCTGGATTTCTGCTTCTAAAAGGAATGGATGATGTCGTAAATTGGTTTCACTATACATGGTTGAAAATGTTTATTTTAAGCTTTCTCAATATATCTTCCATTAGTTTTTGGATATTACCCAGAAGAATTCATAGTAAATTGACATTTAACCCTTAGATATGCATGCAGTATGTGTCTACTGGCTTCTGTTGGAGATGTAAATATGAAGCTGAAGAAAGAATTTAGCCCACAGTAATTATAATCTTCCTGTAGAGATTCGGGTAATTATGTTGAGAGATTTTTTCACTATATAATTTAAAGATTTTTATTTTGTAATGCAGCTCTAATTTAGCATATAGAAGTAAGCGGCTAATTAAGCTGAGAATATATCCTACTCACAGCCAACAGTTAGAACATGATCAGAGTTATTATTACAGAATTATTTAAAGGTATATTACTAGTTATAAATATGAACTCAAACAAAATTCCATAGCAAATGACATTAAGAAAAACTGCATTATTTCAGGGTATTGCTATTCACAGATACAAATTAAAACTATGGGGTTTGGTGCTGTGGCTCAACACACTAATTCTCTACCTTAAGTACCAGCATCCCATATGGGTGTCAGTTCATGTTCAGCTGCTCTAAGTCCCTTCCAGCTCCCTGGAAGCAGCAGAAGATGGTCCAGCTGTGCCTCAGCAAAGCAGCAGAAGATGATCAAACTGCTTAGACCCTGTACCTACATGAGAAATCTGGCAGAAGCTTCTGGCTCCAAGTTTCCAAATGGCTCAGCTATGGCAGTTGCCATCAGTTGGGGAGTAAACCAGGGCATAGATACTTTCTTTCTATCCCTTTTTTATCTCTGTACATATGCCTTTTAAAAAAAGTAAATAAATAAAAAATAAATAAAACTATGCATTTTCCTTTTTACCCAAGGCTGGATTTCTAGATCAAAAACACTTTTTACTTGATTTGCAACAATATAGTCGTTACACAAAATACTGCATATTTCTCAGTTCTTTTTTTATTAAATATAATGCTAATTTAGCAAGACATACACATACATATATACAGTGTATAATTTCTGCATACAATTTTCAGTTGCTTCAGATTATTTTGAATTTATATGTAAATGTATATATAGGCTATAATAAAATTATATAATCTATGATAGAATTATTATATTATTATATCATAACTAGTTACACAGCCACTTCTGATTTATTACTAAAGAGGAAAATAAATCCACAGAGGGTGACCCACCACACTGGTGGATGGAGTTGAAGTGTCCCTTTTATAATTTGAAGTCTTGGGATGTTCCTAGGGAGGGGGTAATATCAAGAAATTGGAGAAGTAAGTGGAGGACAGTATCAGCTTTTTCAGGACATTTCAACCTTGGTAGGACTTGATCCCGATGGAGGGGGAGGAACAGGGCTGAGGGGAGCGGAGGGAGAGGAAAGGCATGCAGAGCCTGGGGTGGGACACGTTAGAATGATCTTTTCAAATGCAAGGTAATGGTGCCCTGACAGACACCTTATTAACTGTCTTTAGGGGATAAGGAACGCATGTGTGCTCTGGCTCTTTTCAATAGCTACAAGTTACAGAGATTAAAAAATACGGAGTCTTGTGTACCACGTTAAAATAATATAAAAACAATCCTAGGTTTGCGGGTTTATGTGCACTGGAATGTAGGATGTGTCATCATCTTAGAAGGCAAAAAAGAAAAAGGAACAATTTAGAAAGAAAGGAACATTTTCTATTCACTCGAACGTTTAGCAGGTTCTCAAATTTACACATAAATAGCAGTGAATGAGATGTACAATACTTTAAAATGTGATTTACATAAACATTCATTAGAAAAATGTAAAATGCTACAAGAGCAGAGATTAGAGGAACATTCATGATGCTTCCATGGAGGCTAGCATTGAAAATGACTTTAAAATAGGTCATTTTGATCTGGATTTTCAAAATTAGATAATCCCTTCAAATAGTTGAAGTACATATACTAGTAGAATTTTATTTACCACTGCCTTAAAAATAGAAAGAAAAGAACACTGTCAAGATTGTTGTTACATAGAAATCACTAGACTCAGATCAAAATATTGAAAGAGAGATGATTACACAGCTTCAGATTATAGGCCAGATATGGTAGTTGCAATGTAGATTTTGGAAGAATATATATCCAGCTCTTAAGTCTTATTTGCAGGTGAAATTGACTAAGTAGAGTGGTTGCAAAGAAGACCGAATTTGGTGGACAGCACATGTAAGCACTTGTGGCGGGCTACATTCTGGTGTTCTTGCCTGTGAGGGAGACTCAACTTCTTCAGAGGAAGAATTTGTAACAGGATTCTGAACAAATGATAAAGGGGCTACATTGCTGCATGGTGGGTTAAGCTACTAGTTACCTCACTGGCATCCCATAATTGAGCTACAGCTGAGATACAGCATTGGTATCCCAATGAGATACAGCACTTGGCCAGTGTACCTGGAAAAGCAGAGGAAGGTACCAAAGGGGAACCTAGATGAAGTTCCATGTTCCTGGCATCAGCTGACCCAGATCCATGTATTTTAGCCATTTCAGAAGTGAACCTGTGGACTGAAGATCCGTCTTTATCTCTTTGTCTATGTTGCTCTGTCTTTCAAATAAACAAGGTAAATGTTAAAATTCACGCCCGAAGAAGCAGTAGAATACACATGAGTAAGGGTTGAGCATGAGATGGCTGTATAAGATCATAGCACACTTCTAATGAACATTCTCTTTATCTGCTGGCTTTAGGGAAGCAGGGAATCATATTGGAAATCCTGGTGTAGCACAAAAAGTGGATTTTAGGAGCTGAGGGAAATTTCAAGTCAGAGCAAGCAATCTCAACTACAATGATTTCTGCCAGCAATCTTTGTTACTTTATAAGTGGGTCCCATCCTCCAGCTGAGTCTCAGGTAAAACCAGAGTATGCTTTCAGCCTTCTCAAACCTTACATAGAAGAACCAGCTAAGTTATATTTGCACTCCTAACACATAAAAAATGTGAAGTTCATAAAAATAATGGGAATATTCAAAGGCAAAGTATTTGTAAACTCCTAGGTCTTTCATTAATGTTACAGGTTCTGCATAGTCTTTATAAAATTTGATTAGAATTACCTGCATGTTTGGCAGAATTGTTCCTGAGATTTGCTTGTGTTTTAATTTCTTTTATGGTTATAGTGATTTTACCAAAATTAAACCAAACATAGTACACAACCAGACTGACTTAGGTCAATGCAAATAGAAAGAGTTATAAGAAAAGAACAGAATAGCCTGGAACACAAGGAGGGACATAAAGTAGGAGAAGAATTGACAAGGATTCTTCCGATTTGTCGATTCAGATTTCAATGCTTGCTCTAGCAAGAAAGGCACCAAGGCAGTAGAATCCAAAGCCAGCCTACAGTAAGCAGGTGGTAAGCAAATTATTTCAGTGAGGATAAACTATAGGAAAGTAGATAATAACATACAAGAATGGCTAAAGATTGATTTATGAACTGTTAGAGGATGTATTGAAATCCTAAGTCTCCCACTGATGTGAATGTGACCTTATTTGGAAATAGAATATTTCTTAGCTACGGTCACATTAGAAACCTTATGTCTAATTGTCCCTAGTGATATGCAGAAATTAAAACACCATAAACAGACAGAGGAAAGATGGCCTTGTTCACAGAGATGCATACACTGAAGTTATAGTGCTAAAACCTACCCGAAGCCAAGAAGCTCAAACACAGGCTTTTTAGTAACTTCACAAAGCCTGTGGTCTGAAGACATACTGATTTCAGATTCTGGTCTCCAAAAACTGTGGGAAAGTAAATTCAATTCATGTTTTTTTTTTTTTTTCAATTCAACCAGCTTGTGGGTCATTTGTTAGCACAGCCCCAGGAAGCCCATACAAGTTTAAAATGAAATAATTGTTGGATGTAGCTAAAGTCTGTTCAATGTGACAAAAAGGAAATTCCATGACAAAAGAAATATTGAAAATTAAGTTAGGAAACAAAGACTTAACAAGAAGCAAAAACAGGATAAGAAGAGGTTTCAATGTGTGGAACATTTCCTTAGAACGCAATGGAGTGCTTCTTAAAAGGGCAATTTCAACCCCCCAAATCATCTCTACAGATTTATAGTCCTGAGAGTGGAATCTGGAATTTTCTAAGTGGGTAGTGATCTCATCACAGTAACGTTTAAGAAAAAATGATTTAGAGTATAAGTAGCTAAATTATGACATCTTAGAATCTGACATTTCATTGAAACCACCTAGTTTCAACATTCAATTTTAGTTCTTATCATGACTAACGTTCTTATTATTTCCTGTAAATGCCCATTTCATTACAAATTTGCATATTTATAGGTTGTAATGATCTTTGTTACTATTCCAGTGTAACATAGCTATTCTCAAACTTACGGCATGTCAGAAGCATCTAGCAAGTGCACCCTACGTTAGCTTATTGGGCCTTCTTACAGAGATTTAGACTCAGCATATTAGGACCCAGAATGTGAGCCTGCAAGAAACACTTCATCTGGTTCTGAAATGGGGAGGCCTAGTCACGCTTTCCAGCAACAATCCCTAAGGAGTACTCACTGCAACCTAAAAGTAATTGCAGAGTTTGACAAAACTAGAAATGCTAATGAAATTTCTGGCTGCACTTAGAAATGCCAACTTTAGAAGCTATCATATTCACATCAGAGCAGTCTATTTTATGCAATGGCCAAATTGATCTTGAAATATTGGGTTATGCACATGATATTTAAAGAAGAAGGCATGAGGGCCTGGCACGGTGGCCTAGGGGCTAAAGTCCTCACCTTGAATGCACTGGGATCCCACATGGGCACTGGTTCTAATCCCAGCAGCCCTGCTTCCCTGCTTGTGGCCTGGGAAAGCAGTTAAGAACAGCCCAAAGCCTTGTGACCCTGTGCCCGCATGGGAGACCAGGAAGAAGCTCCTGTCTTCTGGTTTTGGATTGGCAAAGCTCTGGCTGTTACAGCCACTTGGGGACAGAAGATCTTCCTCTCTGTCTCTCTTCCTCTCTGTCTCTCTTCCTCTCTGTATATCTAACTATCCAGTAAAAATAAATCTTAAAAACAAAAAGAAGGTGTGTTACTGTGTGGTACATTTGACTCAGTGTATACCATTCATCCTACTGAGATCTGTATAGGACAGAGGCCAGACTCTTGTCATAATGTTATTCTTTTGTCTTACATGTAGAGCTGTTTCCCAGAAACTTGGGAAATACTATATTCTGTTCTCAACTTGCAAGCATTCTTTGAGCTGTACTGTAGGAGATTCTTGATTGGCAAAAGAATTGTTTACAGCAATCTTCTTTAGACATTACATGACATCTAAGAGCTCGACTCATGACGTCCGACAGTCTCTTGAAAGCCAGCTCAGACCAATGGTCTCAGTGAGAATACATTTTTGCTAGAAGTCCCAGACCAATTAAGATCAAGAAGAACCAATAACCAACTAGTAATTTAAGGTTTCTGATATGAATTTCTTATTTATTTCTACATAATCCTGCCCCAATCTCTTTCCTTTTCCCTTAGTTTTGTATTTTTACCTCTGCGTCTACCTCTACTCTGTCTCTATCTATAAATCCTCTCTCCTGAAAAAAAAAATCTAAGACCTGTTCTTTCATTCTGTTTTCAACACTGCTAAAGCAAAGGATCACCTGAAATCACACAAACACCATATTCATAACTTTAGAAATGGGCAAAATTTCTACTTTAAGCCTTTAGGAATCACATTTCCAGTCATTCTTCTTGCTACCACATTTAAAAGAAATTTCATTCATTTTACTGTAGATATTATTTCACCATCACAGCCATTCATTTCCTTACCCTTAAATTAGAAAGCCCGTTAATCATTCGCCCTTTGAAGACGAAGCTGTTATTGTCACAAACTTTCCCAGATGGCTGAGGTTCCCCATCTGTTGGAATTTTCTGGCTGGAAATCGTGTATTTATGAGGGGATAAACAGATCTTTTTCATTTTCCTTCAAGACATTATATCCCAGATGTTTCATTACTCATATGGTGGGAATATAAATAGAACGCCACCATACATAATCATCCATATTGACTCTATTTCCAAGCAACTCAGGCTATTCCATAATGCAGACTTTTACTAATCTAGAATATTGAAGAAGACAATGAAAGACACACACATACAGATTCCATAAGGATTTTCCTGTTTTCAGATATAAAAATCTGAGTGAAAACAATCAGAAAAAAGTCTCTTGGGTATAAAGATGGCTTCATACCTTTTCAGAATTTCAGAATCTGCCTATAAATCATGAACAAATTTTTTTAAATCTTAGAAAATTGTATGGAATTTTTGAGTTCTGATGTCATGAAACAAAACTAAGTGCAAACATTGATAAATTTGTGGAATATATACTTCAAAGCTTTTTCTAGTGTTCAATATTCTATTTGCCAACAGAGGTGGTGGGAATAGCCTCAACTGTTTGTTTATTTGCTTCCTAAAAGGAGGGAAAAAAAAAAACAAAAAATACAGGCTATTGACTTGAGCCAAATCTTTCAGAATTTCACTTTTTTAATGTAATGACTTTTCAATATTCTATGAATTATCATATTTAAAATTTATACATTAAATATCAGCAAAGAAATATGTGGGGGTTATAACATACACAATAGGTTAGCTATATCTCATATTAAATTTAGCATCTACATTTAAGAACAAAAAAATCTTTTTTTAAATTTATACTCTATATTAGGTATAACCAATAAGATAACACATGTAAAAATTATCTTTTAAAAGTGTAATATAAAGTGAGTTCAGTTGACATATTTTGATGTGACTGCTTACCAAAATTCTTGTCTCTACTTCTGAGGAACAGTGGTCTATGTATCTCTTACTTTTAAAGTTCTTTTTTAGTGGACCTTTGAGGCTGTGGTTAAAAAAGTAAATCAAAAGATTTTACAGTAGAATGATGGAATACAGCAGAATGATGGACTATTATACCTGAATGGTGGACTTATGACTACTCATGAAGGACAACCCATTGTAATACTAGATGGAAAATCTGTAAGGGGAGGGGAAACCCCAGAGCCTATGGAACTGTATCATAAAATAAAAAAAGTATGCTGTTGCAAAAATTTGAAAAAAAAAAGGCAAAGTAAAAGGAGGTGAGAGGGAAAGATGGATCACATTGTTGCAATCATATATATATATATATATATGAAGTTCATAAAATCAGTTTTTAATATATTAATAAATAAGATACAATAAAAAGAAAAATCATATATATACATCACAGATACATTTTCCATTACACAGTAACATGAATTTTAGAAGTGTCACTTAGTCTTGTTCCCTTATCAGATAAAAATGGTGTAATACCAGAGACAATTAGCCTATTTTAATAAAAATGAATCCCTGTTCATATTTTACAAAGATATGATTGTTGAGCCAGTTAAACTACAGGACACAGAATAAGAGACCAATATCACGTTATAATAAGAAAGGAAAATGGCAGGCCTTGGCTGTGTGGTTTGTTGTTGTTGTTGTTGTTTTATTCCAAACCACAAATAAAAATCTAGATTTTAGTTCCGATTTTACAGAGGAGACCATTCATTTAATAATTTCCAACAAAATACAGGCTATGAATATTATACTTTAATATTTCAACACCAGAGAAACCCAAACTTTACAGTATTTGTGCAAATAAAGTGTCCTCCACTTGAGAATACTGATTCGGTCATAAGAATACTTTGTAAGCCTTTCCTCTGCAATTTGATGAATAGCAGGGGACAATGGTTTCTACACTCAGAGTGTAGAAAGAGTGGATATGATTGAAGTACAATACTTTTTAAGACTAATACTAAAGACAAAAATTCCTAACTGTACATAATAAGGTCATGTGCAATAAAAAAATAGAAATTAAATGCATTTTTATGTTCTAGATTAGGTGGCGATTTCAGCACTCTAAATATGAGGACTTTTGTATAAAATGTATGCAGGAGAATTTAACAAACTTATCAACCTTTGTAAACCTCAAATTATTGAAGAGCCTTATATTTCACAATGATTTTTGCAGGAGTTATTTTACAGTATATTTTGAACCAGGTAGAAGGGTAAAAAGGAGTCCTTGGAGGTGAAATCTAAAGGAAAAGCAGCTCATTCACGCATACGTTTCATAATATGCTGATTCAATAAGTAATTGATTCACTAGTTAACTCCAGAGACCACATGGGCTCATGTGTTCCCAATACAGACTAGGAAGGGGCTTGAGCACACACACCTCTTTTCAGATTTACACGAATCCCTGCTTTGATGTTATTTACCACCATCTGTCCTACAATCATGCTGTGACTAACCCTGGCTCTACAAATCCTGCAGGAATCTGATAAAATGAGTGCTCCCTTTACTTCGCAAGTTTAGTAAGATAATTTGGGCATGATTTTTAAGATTTCCTGGAGGTCTTTTAGAGGCTTTGACAATTATCTTGTACAGTCAAAACAACAAATACCGTCTAGGCAATGATTTTTGTTTCTTCCCCTGCAATTCTAATTTAGTTGCTTTGTCATCTTATAAAGTCTATCTCCAGTTATTTTAACACCACCTCAGATTTCACAGGTGACTCAGACCTTGGTGTGTTTTATTTAGCTAACGCGCTGGTGATTAACTGGGCTCCACAATCTAAGGCATATGATCTCCCCACCTTCTCTCTGATTTACTCGGCTCTGAAGACTTCCCTGACATAGGGATACTTCTTTCAATCGATTCAGGCACATGGAATATAATACTAATAATAGATTCAAGTTATGGGTACTTTGTGCAGTTATTAAGATACATTTTGACCCAGGAATCATGATAACCTATATAGAATTCTTATTTCTAAAAAAAGTAGTGGTTTCTTATTTTCTTATTTTATGATAAACTACTCAATTTCATGATAATTGTTAAAATGGAAACACGTGTTTTCTGTATCATTTATGAAATAAATATACAATCAGCTTACCTGGGTATCTAGGATCTATATAGCATACATTAAATTCATTCTTCAATAAGTGAATACAAACAACAAAAAAGATGCCTCTTGTCAATTTATGCTCCTCATCTCAATCTTTCCATTGCCAAGTTGCTTTGACAGCAGTCCCTCACAGGGATCCTAATTAGCTTAACAAATTAGCACATTCTACCCCACTGGCTTCCCTGTTTGGACCAGGCACCAGCATGTAGCTTATCTGGGGAGCATTTGCTGTGTCTTTTCAGATAGACAGTGCATTGAAGGTGTGAGGCTGTTTTCTCTTTGACTATAGTCTTCTTGCAATCAAAAGCATTTCTGTAGCTACTAACAGAGCCTGGAGACAGATCTTTGCTTTGCCATCATGGACCCATTAACAAGAGTGACACAAACCACTTTTTTCTAAGCCACTTGGATTCATTTTCTATCACTGCACATTAGGTCTCTGATTTACTGGGGTTTTTTTATGTAATTGTGAAAATTAACTGAGATAGCATACGTAAAGGTCATAACACAGTGCTGGGCACTTAGCAATCTCCTCATAAAACACATTTAGTAATGAATGGTATCCAAACAGTTTGGACAACTGTTGGTTCCTGCTGACAGTAATTCTTGTGAAGCATACATTTAACTTTAATTCACTACAGCAAGTACTTCTTCATTTATTCGCTAACCCAACCAGTATCAGAATTTATTATGAACAAGGCATTGTGCCCAGGAATGTCATTCATCTTGAGAACTAAAATAATGATTACTTCAATTTGGTTGCTGATGCACAAAGGGAGGGACAAGTATTTTAGGAAGTTGAGTTACTGGTAATCTCCCAGAGAGACACACATTTACACACGTGTATAAACAGTGTGTGATTATATGCCAAACTGGGTATTACACAGGCAAGATAACATTGCAGATGCTCTCCCAAGAAAGGCAGAGAACATTGTGTAGTAAGATGAAATGTTCTCCACAGCAAATTGCTCAGGTGTTAAAATTTTATTAATTAATATATTGGAGAATAAGTGTTTAAATATGTTAAAAACAATGTCTAATAACTCAAATATATAATTTCTACTCCTTTCCCTTCAGTGCTTTTTGATATATATATTTTTTATTTCTTTCCTTAATATTTTACCTGTTTAGCTCTCATGGAGCTTTACTGGTAACTCTTATTCTTCTTATTATTATCTACTCTATGGTATTTAAAAAGAACGAAAAAGTTGAACATTAGAAGCAGTGCAACCGTATTTTTCAGGAGACAATGATGCATGAAGAGACAACCACTGGAAACAGCATGAGGCAGTCAGAAAACAATCGGACATCTTATTAATGGACTGTATTTTTCCAAGGGCAATATGTACAAATTTTAAAAATTCTGAATCCATTCTTTGATTTTATTCTAATGTACTCCCAACTGGTAAAAATGTTATGATAGAGATTCAAGAAAGAATGTGTTTGGGTCGCTGTGCTGGAGGCAGTATAGAAGGAATATGCATGATATAAGTCATGGTGCTTACTGGTAAATGAGAGTCCAAGGAGAGGATGATTCATTAAGGCCAAGATAAAAAAGGAGAGGCACGTAGATGCATTTCCACTACTATCCATTGCGTTCTCTGCCTGAGGGTGTGTGTAAGTAGGTAACTTATTGTTCCGCTAATAAAGACAGCCCATTTTTTTGTTCAGTTTGTTTTGTTTTGGCCAAAGGAGTTCAAGCCTCAGGTTCCTATTACAGAACTCTTATTAACGATCTTTCTGAATCTTTTGGCCACTTAGCTTCAAAGGAATGGCCTTTTCTCCTTTATGGAACATTGCTAGTTCATTTTACCTTCTTCCTGGATATTCCTTCAGGCATTTTTATATGTTGCAGTTCACCAGGTTATTTAGGATTTTATAGTTCATGTTTCCATTTACTTCACAAAATACAGAATAAAGACATAATTGCCACATTAAATGTATTTGCCATTTGAGACCCAGATTAGCCTTTGTTAAAATCTGCGATCCAAGAAGCAATACTGATAAGTCCCCATAAATGAATGTTTATTTATAAAGATTGCGTATATTCCCTCCCCAAACCATTCATACTATTAAGTCCTAAAATGCAGGTGAATGACACTGGAAAATACATAACTTAGATTAGGCCAAGGAAGCAGGAAATCTCTTTGATAGAATTAGTCAGAATTAGAATAAGAAAAGAGGTGTAAGGTATCAAAGGTTTTTCCCTGTAGAACGAGGTTATAGCAACAATTCCAATATTCCTGCATATCAGAAAAACAAACATCACCATGTACTAGATCTGCTGGTACACTGATCTTGAACTTCCCAACCTCTAGAACTGTGAGAAATAAATGCGTATTGTTTAAGATATTTAGTCTATGTTATTTTTTAAGATTGCAGCCTGAGCTGAGTGAAGCATTCATTTGTAAAAATATATTCTGTGAGAGATTTTAAACTTGAATCCATCCTTTAAATTATACTGGTCTAATGTCATCCAGGCTTCAGGAATTGTTCAAGACTAAGCTGAAGTGAAAGAAAACAGGCAAGCTTGGGTCAAATATGGTTAACTTTCACTCATCATCTTTGGAATTGTTAATGCCTTGCTTTATTTCTGTTTGCCTTAGTGAATGAATCCATCAATTTAAACATAACATCCACATAGTTCAGCTGGCTCTCATACATTCTCCCCTTACTGTAACTAACATTGCTCCAATTCATGACTTTCCTTTTTCCTTTATATGTCAGGAAGAGAGTCTCTTGATGCTGTTGAACATTAAAAACAACAGCATGAATGTAGGCTCACTGGAGCTAGGTGGACTCTCAGTGTGGTTTTCATGTGTATTTTGCTCACAGCCAGAGAGCCTGAGCATTTTTTCCCCTTATCTCTATTAGCCATTTGATTTGTTCTTTTGAAAAATGTTCATTTCCTTTGCCCATTTCTTAACAGTGTTGTTTGTTTTGCTGTGGCTGAGTTTCTGAAACTCTTTGTAAATATTAGATATTAGTCCCCTATCAGTTGTATAGTGTGCAAAGATCTTTTTTCTCATTCCGTTGGTTGCTTCTTCATTTTGATGATCATTTCCTTTGCTGTACAGAAGTTTTTTAGTTTGATGCAGTCCATTTATTCATTTTAGGTTTGGTTGCCTGTGCTTTTGATGGTTTTTCTAAGTGTTTTCCCATTCCTATATCTTGGAGAATGCTTCGTATGTTTCCCTCTAACGGCTTGGTGATTTTCTGGGGGGCAGATTTAGGTCCTTGAACCACTGAGAGCTGATGAACATAGACACCAAGATCCTCAATTAAATATTAGCCATCAGGATCCAATATTTGACCAGGCATATTTCACCCAGACCATGTTGCATTTATCCCTGGCTTTCAGGGATGGTACAATTTGAGAATCACATAAACACGTTTAAAAGTAAAAACCATACGATCATGTCACTACATGCAGAGAAAGCATTTGACAAAATTCAATACTAGTTCATGCAAATATCTTAAGTACAAGGCATTAAAGGAACATTCTATAACACAATCAAAGTGATATATGAAAAACCCAATACCACAACATTTCAATACTTTTAAATACTGTTTATGTTACATTTTAGGGGGTTTGATATTTTTGTTTTTATTCTAATTTATTCAAAATGTGTTTTTTATTATTAATTTTCTCACTGACACACAATAGCATCATTTGCTTCAGGAAGGTCTTCAATTTGGTTTTTCAATTCTTCAATGACACATTAGTCATTCAGTAGCATGTTATTTAACTTAATGGCATTGTAAATTTTTTTTCTCCCTATTGTTAATTTTGTTTTGTGGCTTTTCATTTCAGGGAATGTATAGGAACTATGTAATAGAGACTATCATATCCAGTAGCATGTTATTTAATTTTATGGCCTTATAAATGTATTTTTCCTTCCTGCTGCTGATCTTGTTTTGTGGTTTTTCATTTAGTAGGCTATATAGCAACTGTGCAATGGATAGTATCATACACAGATGTGAGGATACAACACAGTATGCTTCTCTACTTCCAGATCAAAGTGGACTCCAATGAACTGTTAACCATATCTTGAAAATAGGATGCTGGACTCTCTACCATTGTCCATGCTTACAATGTCAGTATCCACTTTAAAAAGCAGAATAATGTACTTATGACTGATTGTGAAGGATTATACTGTTGTCATGACTTGTTCTAATGTAAGCATTCTTTAAAAACACTCATTCTGTTCTCCATAACAAGGACTCTTCTAGTTTGTTGCAATTCATTAGCAAATAAAGTGAACCTTATTCCTTTTCATATTTCAATCAACAGTGTGAGTATGTGAATCTTGGATGATGTTCACCACAATGAAAGAGCAACTTTCATTAAATCTGCAGCTAATTTATATATATTTTCACTGGTGGATTATTCATCTCTTACTGTAGCTCAGGGACAAAATCTGCTCTAAAATTAAGAATGAGCTAAGACTTCTAATCCCCTTTACTTGAAATACTTAATATTCCTTCTCTCTAGTCCGTCTTCTCTGCCTTCAACAAACAATTATGTCATTTCCACATAAGATGGTGCTGCAGCAGTGAGTGAAAGCCCCTGGCATTTCAAGACTAAACAGAGAGAAAATATCTTTCAGTTCCACCTGCACTGCCAATGTGGCTCTGGAGTGCAGCTTTGTTCACCAAGGTGCCTTATTCAGACTGATGGATGCCACAGTTGCCACATTTTCTACGATGCTTTCGTTGTGTAAATCTATTCTGAATCCACAGAAATCATCACTGCTGCTCACGTTTTGTTGGCTAATCCAAGTCTCATGGCAGGAATGAAGAAATGCGATCTCCAAAGTACATTTGAACAAATACTGGAACTACTGGAACTGCCTCTCCCAATGAGAATTTAAAGAGTGATCATGTAAATGAGATTGCTGAATAAGACATACACTACATGAACAAACCTGAAATCCTTTTTTATAACACCTATATAAGAACACAGCTAAAAGCATGATCTTGAAATGCAAAAGCTTTTATTATCCAGCTCTGCTCCATGAACTATCATCCTACCTGTTATACTGAGATCTTGAGAGTTTAGAACAGTTTATACCCTGTAAGTGTTCAATGCCTCCAATGTATGAAGGAAGAAATAAAGAATGAGGAATGTGTGAGCATCTAAAGTTGAGTTTCCAAAGATAGACTTTAAATACTTAGTGTGTGCATCCTCATATATAAACAAAATTTAAGATGTACATATATACTATATATGCACATATATATAAGTGTATATATATATATATACATATATATATATATATGTTACAGCCAATTAGTCATTTACTATCAGGAAACACAATTTAGAAATAGAGAGGAATGTTGTTAGCATGTTTGAAAGCATGACTGAAACTAGTTGACTGTTTCCTTTCTATTCTGTAACATGTTTGTAATTCCAGTTAATATTTAATGTATTTAGGGAGATAATTAACCTTGTTTTGGGTATTTATAAAATTTGAATACATATTTTATGACAATAAAACATTCCCCGTAAAATGGGAAACCGGGTTCAGGAAACTGCTTTTAAAACAAAGTTTTCTAAGAGCTGGATTGATCACATATACTTTCTAGACTATCACATAACAGCTCCCATCAATTACTTCTTTATCAATCATGCATAAAAAATAAATAAACTCCTCATTTTTGCAGGAAACATTTAATCTAACAGAGTTGAAGAGAGATTGAATCATAGACTATAGAACCCTTATCACAAAGCTAATTTTGTGATCATCATTTCAATCTTAAATTGATTTACATTTGTTCAGTCTAAAGATGTATTATTTTCATATTGAAAAGCCATGTTAGGAGATTCAGGACGTATCCTGAAATCCAAAATGTATTATGGCAACAAAAATATATTAATTAGCTACAGATTTGAAGAAACAATGAAACAGACATCACCTTAACTCTTGAGAGGAATATGTAAAGTGGTATATTAGTGTCTAAACATGCATTTGAATGCAAGCCAACATTTATTGATAAAACTTTTGGAGAATGTCCTATATAGACAATATTTTTCTAAGAGTTTTGTGCATATAAACTCTGAATTCTCATAAAAGCAAAATAAGAACAATGCTATTATTATCCTTCTACCAGTGAGGACTTAAAAAAGAAACATGGTGAAATGATTTGCTTGAAAATACCAAGCTGTTAACTTGGGTTTAGGTCTGTACCCACATAGTTCAGTTCCAGAACCTGCATTAGACCATTTGCAAAGCGCCCACTGCAATATTCACTAAAATAAGCATCTTAAATGCATGCTGGACAACATACTTTCAGATTTTTCAATCTACATTCTAGCACAGTGATATCAAACAGAATGCACACACTTTGGGGATAAACTTGGTCAACTCACAGTGTTTGCGTTCTGTTTTCCACAAATTATCTTAGTCTGTTAGTTCTGTCTTTGAATGTCATCTTTATGAATCTATATAATTCATGTCATTTGTAAACATAGCCTTTTTCTTTAATTTTTCCCTTGCCTAATAATCACTCTGTAAGAAATCCAGTACTGCACTGAACAGAAGTATCAGGCATCTTCTTCTTTTCCATGATTGTACAGTAAATGTTGAGCTTGTCATCGTATTTTTCATTTGTTAACATATGCAATCACACTTACTCTTTTTCATATGTTGAACCATCCTGGCATCTCAAAATTATATGATCCTTTTAATTTGCTTCTGAATTATGATTGCTGGTCTATGCATGAGAACTTTAGCATTTCTATTCGTTAGAGATTTTGCCTGTAATTCTCCTTTTAAAAAAATATTTTTATTTACTTTTATTGGAAAGGAAGATTTACAGAGAGAATGAGAGATAAAGCAAGAGATTTTCCATCTGCTGGTTCACTTCCCACATGGCCACAATGGCCAGAACAAAGCGAATGTGAAGCCATGAGCTTCTGTTGGACCCCCAAGTGGGTCCAGGGTCTCAAGGTTTTTGCGCTATCCTCTGCTGTTTTTGCAGGCCCTAAGTAGGGAGCTGGAAAGAGAGTGGAACAACTGGACATGAGCTGGCAGCCACATGGGGTCCTGGTGACTGCAATGTGGAGATTTAACCATTGCGCCATCAGGCCAGGCTTTTCTTTTGTTGTAGAGTACTTGTCTGACCTTGTGAGATGAGTTTGGAAGTGTCACTTCAAAATTGTGGGTCACTCCAACTAGGCTGCAGCTCCTATTGGTTTATGCGAGGGCCAAGTATGTGCTGGGCAGAACCAGGCTGGACTGCAACACCCATTGGTTCCAGTGAAAGTTGGGGCTGAAAACAGAACCAACCCAGCGATCGCAACCACCAGTTGATCAGGGTGATGGACTGTGCTGGGCCCTGTACTTGCTAGTACATTCAAGAATCTGGTCTGAGAACACCTCAGACAAAGTTCCTCTGGAGATCTCCCCAATTGAAATGCTGGACTCAGAACCCTAACCAAGAAAAGAGAGAAGACAGAACAGGTCAATCAACCATCCCAGCTATATGTTGGCAGTGAAATATAGGGCAAACAGAGACTCTATGATGGACTAGGTCAATCAGTGGATTCTTCAAAGACCTCATAGTGCTTGGAGTAGCAAGATTGGCAGCAATTTATAACTGGTGAACTATCAAAACCACTTGAGCTAGAACCTCAGAGCATATCCTACTTCCGGGACTTGGGGAGCATGGGAAATTGGATGGGTCTTCTCTCTTAATACCCCCCTTTAAACATGAAGAAAACAATATGAAAATAATAGTCTTACCCACTTTCCTATAGCCCTTGAACCTTTTTACCCTAATTAACTTTGTAAAGATTGTCAAAAAATACAAAAAAAAATCACTTTATGCCTATAGATGTCTTTGAATGTAAAGTGAAACTCCTATAAGAAGGATACTGTTGGATCTTATTTTTTTAATTTTTAAAATGTATATTGGAACATCAGACATACAGAAAGGAGGAGACATAGAAAGGAAGATCTTGCCTCTAATGATTCGATCCCCAAGGTGCCACAATGGTTGGAGCTGAGCCTATCTGAAGCCAGGAGCCAGGAGCATCTTCTACGTCTCCCACGCAGGTGCAAAGTCCCAAGGTTTGGGCCATCCTAAACTGCTTTCCCCGGCCACAAGCAGGACGCTGGATGGGAAGCGGGACCACATGGACCCGAACCGGCACCCATATGGGATCCATGTGTGCAAGGAAAAGACTTTAGCTGCTAGGCTACCACGCTGGTATCCATTAAAATACTCTCATTTTTAATAGAAGATTTATTCCATGTATATTTGTCATAATTATTTATAGGCAAGGCTTTGTTCTCTATCACCAATTATTGAAATTTTGTTGTTAACTGCTTTGTAGTTCCCTTCACCCTTTCTTTGAGTCATACTTTGTGACTTAATAACATTATTGCACTGAAAAGCTTAATTCCTTTATAAGTATTCTTTATCTATATACCAGAATTTTTATTATCAATGGTTATCATGAAGCTTACACAAAACATTATATAGTTTTATTTACTGTTATTTATTTGTTTCCTCCCATGTTTGGGCCATACTTTTCTTTTTCTTTTTATTTCTCAGATTTTGGCTAAAGCTAGGAACATTATAACGATGTGGAAACTCAAAAACTTAAATTCCTCATTATTCCACACAATGTTTTTACCACAATCAATGTAACTTTGCTCAAAAAAAGACTTTATTGTACTCATTCTAAAACTCTGTTATACTTGTAATATGTAGCCATTAAAAATCTGTTTAGTTGGCCTAGTGCTTTCTTATGACTAAAGAGATTCTGATAAGTGTACTGATTAATAAATCTCCAAGCCTCTGTCTACTGCTTTTTGTGTATATTAGTCTGTTCAGTGTGATGACTGTATACAATCTACCTTGGCCTTTACTTGTTTTTTGCTTTGGCTACTAAAAATCTTGAGTTGATTCCCAGAATTCAAAAACAGGTTAATTTTGAAAAATTGTAATCAGTGTTTGCACTGCCTTGATGTGATTGTGGAGTTTCAGGTTTTCTTTTCCAACCATTTCAGAAATGCCTCCTTTATTACACTTTTCTAAGGAAATTTTAATCTCCTCTGTATTGAGGTAGTTTCAGGTTTTAAAGAAATTTTCATAGCCATTATCTTATTCAGGGGGTACAAAGAATCACAGTTTATGGGAATCCTATAATATGGAAATAGATTTTTCCTTAGCTATTCATTTTTGAGGACTATGGCATCATAAGCCCCATTCATATAAATCTTTGAACAAATGCACTATTGTTTATTTAGAATAATGACTAGAAGAGGAATCATTGAATCAAAAGATTTCAATATGTTGGGCTATGATCAGAATGTATATTACATTTATATAATTTTTATCTTTGCACCAATAATGTTAAATGCAACAGCTGGTTTCTAAAGATGTATACTGCAATGATGACACAGATCCTAAAGACAAAACTATGTTTCTTCAGGCACTCATGTCCTTTATTGAAAAATCATGCCACAGGAAACATAAATATGTTTGGCAGTGACTACTAGCATTTTTGTCATCTCAACCGGACACATGTTTTAAAGATGTGAACATTCCAACATATCATGAGGTGTTATGTAAGTACACTTGAGATTCTGTAATAAAATATCTTTGGGTGGCTTACATGTGGAAATGGGTTTACATCTCCCATTGTAAAAGCTGGAATTCTAAGCTTCCATTCCTGGCAGATTCACTTCCTCTGGTTTCTCATGCAGCCTCTCCTCTTGCAGAGGGCCATTTTCTTGTTGAATCCTCAAGGGGTGTTTTTTCTGTACATGCTCATTACTGACATGTCTCCCTCTTCTTATAAGGACACCAATCATTGGGCTAACATGCACCCGAATGTAAATGGCCTCCTTAATTACCTCTTTAAAGGTCCTATATCCAATACAACAGCATTCTAAGTTACAGAGGGTTAGGACTTCAATGAATCAATTCTGAGAGAAAAAAATCATTGCATAACAGACTCTAGAAGTAGTGTCTATAATTCCCTGTCATCAGTGTGCTGATTTTCATAATTTATGGACTCTAAAAATCCTGATACATAAGGAACATAGATCACATCCTGAGAAACTCAAGATTCTATTCATTATATTATAACAGGTAAACTCCCTGCCCAGCAACATCATTCTACAAGGGCACTGGTTCCAATGCTGCTCCATTGTCAATCCAGTTCCGTGCTAATGTACCCTAGAAAATAATGGAGGATGGCCCAAGTGCTTGGGTCCTTGCATGTACATAGAAAACTTGGAAGAAGCTCCTGGTTGGTTCCTGGTTGGTTCCTTGGTTTCTTACAGGCCAACCACTGGTCATTATGGCCATCAATTAGCAGAGTCAATTAGCAGATGTGTTTTCTCTCTCTGTAAATCTGCATATCATGTAAATAAATCTTTTTTTAAAAAAAACCTTTTGGAAAAGATTTCTTTATTTTACTTGGATGAGTTACATAGAGAGAGGATGAGTTACATAGAGAGAGGATGAGTTACATAGAGAGAGGAAGGGAAAGAAAAAGACAACTTCCAACCATTGGTTCACTGCTCAAATGGCTGCACAGCCAGAGCAGGGCTGGTTCAACCGGAGAAGCCAGGGTCCACACTGGTCTTCTGTGTAGGTGCAGAGCCCAAGGCCTTGGGGCATCCTATGCTGCTTTCTCAGTTCACAAACAGGGAGTTGGATAAGAAGTGGGGTACTTGGGACTCAATTTAGTGCCTATTATGAGACACTGACTGGTAACATAGGCAGATTAGCCTGCTATTATACCGTACCAGCTCCAGATAAATGTTTTGTAAAATGATTCTATGTTGCAGAGCCAGAAATCAAACTGCTCTGAGAATTTTAGTGTCAAACTTAATTTTCACAAACGTCTTCAACTAGACCAATATAAGAAAATATATTGATAACAACCATCTAATGTAATATAAATACCTAGTAGCAATTACTTATTTTGAAAAACTGTTTTAAATTTTTAGATACCTGCACCATTAGCACTATATTACAATATATTCTAGTTTATCTTATTAAAGAATAATGGAATTCATATTTATTCATGATTTTCTTTTGCTTCAAATGGAACAATACATAATTACCTAAAACATGCAGTAATTTACTTCTTTCATGGTACTCTGCCTGTATTATCATTAATGCTAATATACTGCCTTCAATGACTAGAATTTTTCATTATCTAAAAGTGAATAAATGAATAATAAAGTATCCCTATATTAAAAATATTCACTCTATCTGTACTGTAGGAAAAAAAACTATAAAAACCTGCCTATAAGACTAGCTATAAGGACAGCAGACTCAAATCTGCATTAGACAATAGCAAAACTATAAAGACATACAGTGGGAATTAAGAGCGATCCTGACAACCTCTTAACAGGAGGTCATAAGCACAGAGCGCTGGTGGGGGGGACCCCAGAGTGGAGCAGGGGGACAGGAGGAGGCTTGTATCCCAACCCTGGGGAACCAGGATCCTCACCTAGAACTATCAGCATGGGCACCAAGGGCTACATCCCAACTGCCAAGGAGAGCACGGGGAATTGGAGTGCACCTGTAGGCCAAGAACTCTGAGGTCATCCACTCCTTTTCAGAAATCCCACATGGGATGGAAGAAGCCCAAATCCTTCCTCACAGGATCTAATGTCATCGGGATAACAGCCAGGAGCCCTGAGGGGTCTTCAGAAACAGAAGAACAATAAACTTCCTTCAGTACTCAGGAGGGGGAGCTTTCTCTGGTCCGTCCTTAATTCCAACTTTGGATCCCCACCCTCTCTTGCAATGACCATCTAGGTCGCTTCAGAGCCCTCTCCCAAAAAAGTTAGATTAGATAGACAGAGACCAATAAGAAAAGCTTAGAACAGGTAGGAAACAGTCAGCTTGGACTCCCATATACTTTACTAGGTAGGACACAAAGATTAGTTACTCCTCACTATGGTATTGAAGATTTCTCTGCACACCCCTCCTAAAAACTGTTCTGTGCCTCAATTGTTAACATATGACTTGTTAGAGTTAAAAACCTATTTGGAATATCCTAAAATTTGCCAAGTTCAGTGAAAATCATGCTTCAATACTATAAGCTGCTAAATATAAAAATGAATGATAAAAAGGACTAGCTATAAGATGAAAGGTAAGATCTTAAACCACAACTTATCATTGCAATTAGTTAATATTCTGCCATCAATAATGCATATTGCCCTAGTAAACATGTTTGCTTAAACATTACATATGTGAAATACCTACTGGTAACCCTTATACTTTACCAGATGTAATACTCGAGGCACAAACCACGAAGGTACATACTGGAAAGCAACTATAGAGGAAACATAAATATTCAGAATTTTGACTATTATTTTACTGTCAAAGTGAATTTAGATTAAATAGATTCACATTAAAATTAAGCTAATACAGTCAAATTAATATTCACTCACTTCTTGTTTAAATGGTATGTTAAATACAACGCAAGTAAGTTACTATTCATTGTTTGACTATCGTTTGGCAAACGCAATCCTTCAGTTTTATACTGAAATCAATAAACTTGTCATTTCCATTTCTCATGCTCACTTACATCTTACTACGTTTACCTCTAATTAGACAATGTACTTTGTCTGCACATGGGCACCACAGTTGTGAAACTAAAAACTAGGGATTTACTCAGACTTAGATCTTGTTGCCTGGTCTCACTTCTTGTTGGTTATGCTACCACAGACACATTAATGGACTTGTAACACTCAGTCCCAAATATGGATAAAATTCCTCTTTACGATTGGAAGAACTGAGTGAGAATTCTCACAAAGTACTCGGTGAATAAATAGCTTAAATAATGTTCTGTTCTCCCTACAACAATAAAGACTCTGTGTATTGAACACTTTCACACTGTGTTTCAGATACAATCATCTGTACAGAAAAACATGAGGAGATATGCAATTTGCAGCTGAGAGGTCAGGGGATATGGCAAAAAAATTAGACTAATATGGCACCTAGGAGTAGGTATTTTTGGAAAACTTATAATCTAACAGTGTACCACAGTCCATAGATTTGCCAGTGAAAAACAGCTGCATTTTCTGGGGGCAATATTAGGCTTACAGTGATCAGCAATGAAAGGGCACCTATAAGTACCAGATATGATTTCAGGGTCAAATTGCATCATTAAAAGTATGGTCTCGGGGCCAGTGCTGTAGCATAACATTTTAAGCCTCCATCTGTGGTGGTGACATCCAATATGGGCCGAGGTTAAGGTGGTCTAGTCACCTGCATCTGGAGCAGTAAAAAAAATGGCCCAAGTACTTTCATGTGGAAAACAAAATGAAGCCCCTGGCTTCTGGCTTTGGATAGGCTCAGCTCCAGCCTTTGCAGTTGCTTAAAAAAAGACCTATCTCATGATTTCATAGAACTCTATAGACCCAATCTAGTGTAATAAATGGAATAAAAGCATTGTTTTACTTCTTGTGGGAGCCAATACTTAAAGTTCCCCAAGTACACTGGTTCCAATAACAAAAAAGAGCTCAGGGATGCTTTGATACTGAATGAAAATGAATATCCACGAGTCAGCTGGAAGGCAACAACACAAAGGTAACAGAGGAGAAAGACAATACCAACTGCAGGTAGACCGAGTGTTGGGTTGGGACTGGCAAGAAGCAGAAAAAGCTACCTTTCACTTGAGTCCAAATTGACATAGCAACTGAGGTACAAGTCATGATTCAAGCAGGGCCACACTGAACTTGACAATGTAGTCTGAGTAGACTAGACATCAGGGCAAGAAGCAAAAACTTCAGAACCAGAACAGAGGTCAGAGATCAAATGTCACCCCTGCGGGGAGAATGAATATTTCTTGTATGAATTTTGTAATGAGTATAACTCTCTTAATTGTTGAGTCCATTTCAGAATAATGTGTGATTTTCATCTCTTATTTCTTGAACTACACTTCATAGTATTTTACATATAAAAGTATTGGATGGAGCCAGGCGTGATATTGTAGCAGTTAAAGACCTTGCCTTGAACACGCCATATGGGTGCCTGTTCTAATCCCTGCAGCCCTGCTTTCCATCCATCTCCCTGCCTGTGGTCTGGGAAAGCAGCTGAGTACAGTCCCAATAGACTTGGGATCCTGCACTTGCGTGGGAGACCTGGAAGAAGCATCTGGTTCCTGGTTTAGATTGGCTTAGCTCCAGGCATTGCAACCACGTGGGGAGTGAACCATTGGACAGAAGATCTTCCTCTCTGTCTCTCCTCTCACTGTATATTTGTCTTTCCAATAAAAATAAATAAATCTTTTTAAAAAGTATTAGATGACTTTTTTAAAGGCTAAATGATTAATGAAAACATGTGAACGGACTTGCCCTGTGAAATACAATTGCAAGTATCGTTCCATTTCAATCCATAGCATTCAAAGTCTAATTACACAAAGGAAAGCTCTTATTTTCAAGGGATGGAATTCCGGCTGTTCTTGCTGAACTGTCACATTGTGGCATGATTCAGAGACAAGCACTGGCACATTTAATGTCGAAGCCAAGTCATCATCAACAGTTTGGCCTGCGTTATTGGTTTGCAGTAGACACAGTCATATGGGGGTGATGTCCAGAGTGCAAACGGCCTGCTTCAAATGGTAATGTGAAGGTCAAGGCCTCACAGGTCACCAGCAAGAAGAAATGTACTGTGATTTAAGGTCAAGGTGGAGATGGATTGAGGTAGGTAACCAGAAAGACTGCTATTAGAGCAACAAACAAGTAAGTCCCAAAAGGAATTAAAAAAAAAAATAATAATCCCAAGGCAAAATTCAACGGGATTTGGAAGGTTTTCCTTCTTTTGATCTGGGATTAATTTATGAAGTCCCACTGTAATAAAGTAATAAAGTTAATTGATCTTGGACTATTGTACCTGGCTTTCTCACAAATAAGATAGGGACATTTAGTATTGCTTTTAGGATTAAATGGAGCAAAATGTATGAATTCTCTTGTTCAATGCCTGACATGCAGTAGCTTTAAAATAAATAATAATAATTCAGCTTAATATGTTACTAATAGAGTACATTTTGGAAAACCTATTCACACTGTGCCTCAGGGTCTTTATTTGTTACTGTCCATGTCCTGTCAACTTTGATTAAAGAAAATGGTACCTAACATCTCATCAAAGGTCTAGCATAGCGTTGGTCAAGAAAAAGAACTGTCAATACTGTTAGTCTCTGTATGTTTAGCTAAACCTTTTTTTTTTAAAGATTTATTTATTTTTATTGTAAAGTCAGATATACAGAGAGGAGGAGAGACAGAGAGCAAGGTCTTGCGTCTGATAAATCACTCCCCAAGTGACTGCAATAACTGGTGCTGAGCCAATCTGAAGCTAGGAGCCAGGAGCTTCCTCCACATCTCACATATCGGTGCAGGGTCCCAAGGCTTTGGGCTGTCCTCAACTGCTTTTCCCAGGCCACAAGCAGAGGGCTGGATGGGAAGCGGGGCTGCCAGGAATATAACCAGAGCCCATATGGGATCCTGGTGCGTTCAAGAGGAGCACTTTAGCTGCTAGGCTACTGCGCTGGGCCTGAACTAAATCTTAAAATATCCCTTTTGTGCAGTGTTTATTCCATAGTGTTTATCTTTTTACCTAAGATGTTTTACTTAGGAATTGATACATTAAAATACGCATATCCATGACCTGTGAGAGTTGAAACTACTATTCAAGTAACTTTCTATGTCCTTTCACAAACTGTAGGAGTATATGTCTTGTTCCACAGTTACTGAGCTTCTCTTTGGCACTTGCTTTGGCCAAGAGGATAGTATCATATGTAATGTAATGATTGTGCAGTTTGCCATGATTCTTGCCCTTGGCTGGCTAGCACACTAAAAAAATACACTCTAAACAGCCAATGAAAAAAATGATGAAACATGTGAGCCAGCTGGAAACCAACGTACAGCCTGGAATCAAACCCATTGAGCCAAACAGAATCTATCATAGCCATGGGCAAATCACAACAGCTCGGAGAGGAATGGTTGCGGCACTGGGTATCGGGTAGTTCACAATGTAGCCACATTCCATGGGAGAGATCAACAAGAAACTTCAACCTGGCTCAGCTTTGACTGCTACAGTCATTTGGAGGGTGAACCAAAAGATAGAATAGTCTCTTTCTCTCTTTCTGTTTCAAATAAGCCAACTTTTTAAAAGGCTTATTTTCAAATAAGGGGCTAAAAGTCTGGCAGTATGTATTCCTTTTTAAAAGATTTATTTTTTTGCCATTAGGAAGTCAGATTTACAGAGAGGAAAAGAGAGAGAGGAAGATGTTTCATCCTCTGCTCACTTCCCAAGTGGCTGCAACAGCTAGAGCTAAGCCAATCTGAAGCCAGAAGCCCCCATCCCGGTCTTCCACGCAGGTGCAGTGTCCCAAGGTTTGGGGTCATCCTAGACTGCCTTCCCAGGCTACAAGCAAGTATCAGATGGGAAGAAGTGCCACTGGGACAAGAACTGGTGTCCATATGCAATCCTAGTTTGTGCAAGGAGAGGACTTAGCTGCTAGGGTACCACACCAGGCCCTGGCAGTACATATTCTTCGGAGAGTTGTTGAGGATATATCTGTAGAAATGCAATAACAATGCTGAAAACAAGTAACACTTAAATCATACTGCTCTACTTTAGTCATACTGCTGGGCATGTTTGATATATTCAATTCTTTTATATGAAGCTACGTTATAATTCTGCAGGAGGAGACATTATCCCATGGGGATTTACAGTCAAGGTGTAAAAAGTTTCTGATAAACAGATAATCCATGAGCACATCTTCTGAGTTTTTATGTTGCTTATAAATTCTAGTTCTTCAAATACTATAAAATAATTTTAATAATATTAGTAATAACTTAATTACTGAATTGGATAGCATCTTTTATAGATTTGTTGTATATTGTTGTAAGAGTTGTAGTTTTAAAACTTTTTGCAAACTATACATTCTTAGGCTAAACACAAATTGGGAGACAAGGGGGTGGGAGGCGTTTCTTATCTCAGGCTGCTGTAATGCCATCCCCTAAACTGGTTGACTTAAACAACAAATATTTTTCACAGTTTCAGCGGATGGAAAGTACAATGTCAGTGTCTTATAAGGGACTATGTCCTAGTCCACAGGTGGCAGTGCTTTAATTATGTCCTCAGGCAGTAGAGTGAGTGTGTAAGGTCTCTATGTAAGGTTAGGAATCCCATTCATAAGCACTCCATCTTCATGAACATAACCAATCTCAATTACCTCTGACCAATATCAATTACCTTGATGTCATCAATGTTAGGGGTAGGGTTTCAACAGGTGAGTTTAAGGGCTAACAATAGCATTTAGTTAATTACAACAACTTTCTCTTGTGTTGAAGCTACCTGACTTTCCTGCATCCACCCTCCCCCGTTCCATGACCCTGCTCCCCAAAAATTGTTTCAACACAAACTGAAGCAGAAGTGAGTTAATTAAAGGATCTAGACAGGTCACCTTATACAATAAGTAAGTAGAGAGACCACACAGAAATTAGTCAATAGTCACCTTTTGTAAAGAATTGCTACCCTGCTGTTTCTTAGACCACTGCAGAATTTACGAAGGATATCTTTAAACGAGTAGGTAAATGGTTGCTGATTTTAAATCCAACATAAAAAATATTGGAGTGGCAGAAAATAAGTTTCCTCAGTATGTACCTTGCTTGTCACTATTTGATTTGTATGTGATCAGTTTTATTATTTTTTTCTGAACTCAACAATTTTTTATTCACAGAAAATTCAAGTTCTTAAGTGTTAGAATTAAATGTATATCATAAGCAAACTTTCAAAGTATTCCCTAGAGAATTCTACAAAATATTTAATTCGGTTACTCGACAGGAGTTTCATAGAATCCTTAGCTAACCTAGATAATATTTGTTCAGTAGCTCATGCACTCCTTCAAACTCTAACACATCAATCATTCTCTATTCTTTCCCAGTTTAGTGAACATAATTTTTCAAGTTCTGTGGAGAAGTGAATTTAAATTAATATACTTTTTTTAGGAATCCCGACAGAGGCGATAAACCTTGATCCTTTCGTAAGTCAGTAGATGATATATTGATTATTGGATGATTATTGGACTAGGGGCTACCTGAATATTTGAAAGTAAATAACAATAAGGCTGTCCATCAAGGGATATTTTGATCTAAAAAGTCCAAATTTTAACTTTCGCCATATGCACCAACAGTCCCTCTATATATCTTAAACTTATTTTTGTCATTTCCTGTGTTCTTTCTCTTTTGTCAGAGCCTTGGCTATTTCATGTAGTTTCAAAAACTCCCCTGTCTCTTGTTGTTCATTTGGAAAAGTGCTGTCCTCAATTGAGATTTATCTCAATTAGAAACAGAAGATGGAGTTCTGAATTCAGCCTTTCCAGGAAATGCTTGCATAAGCCAATGACACAGTAGTTCTTGCAGTGCCTGTTAGAAGCTTATTTACAGAGCTCGCTTCAAAAGAAACCTAATTTTGAAAGTCGGTACACACATAACATCTTTCCAGGAAACAGAAGCCTTTCAACTTTGATTGAACAAATTGGACACATGAATAAAGAATGATTTATTTTAAATGCCTGGTCTAAATATTCTCTACAACTTGGAAATATTTCCAAGAGATTTCCTTACTTAGTCATGGCATTCTTATGGCATTTCACATACATCATTGAGTCTGACTTTTAGATGTGTCTCCTGACTTAGACATTATGCCCCATTTTTTTTTTCCAGGAAGAAATTGGAGCTGTGCACACGTTGAGGAAATTGTTCCTGGTCATAGAGTCTCTTTGAATTTTATAGCATGTATTTTTTTTTATTTACTTAAAAGAAATAAACACAGAGATGAACAGAGAGCTTTTTCCTCCACTGGTTCCTCACCAAATATCCAGAAGAGACAGAGCAGAACCCCCCCTTAGTCAGGATCCTGGAATTCGACCCAGGTCTTTCTAGTGGGTCTTTAGTAAGCTAAAATCTGAGCAGAAATCACTACAAAAGGATGCATCTGCAGGTTCTTATTTCACTAGAATTACAAAGGAATACAATGCTTTTTCTTTTAAACATTTGGCAATCTCATTTAGTAATTGCTGATAAATAGTTGTTTCATTTATTAAATTTATTTATATACTTTCAACTTTTATTTAGTTTTTCTAAATGTTAAAATATATTTACCAAACACTTATGATAGAATAAATTGCACTCCAGCTGTTTCCAAGTGTTTAATGAATAAGACGGTGATCCTGCTCTCTGTGCCAGACAACCAGAGGATAAACAAATCCACTGATAACACTGGATATTGATTGATCTTAATGAAATGTAAACTTGGGCCATATTAGAGAGATAAGAATCTTCAGAAAAATTTGTTTGAATTCAGAGACAAAGCATGGTTATTCTGAGCAGTTTATATTTATGCTCTGATCTTAATTATAAAACTGCAGAACAGCACTGAGAAGGGAAAACCTGTAAGAAGAAGGGAACATCTTGTACAAATGTCCTAGATAGGGTTAATTTGTTCCAGCAATGAGGCTGGTATGCAAGGACAGGACAAATAAAGACTGTCTTTGCAACTGGAAACACAATCAGGGTTTCAATCACATACATTGCACTCAAAGTAAGGCTTTTAGAATTTTGATTTTATGCAGGATGAGAAGTTTACACAGTGGATGGTGTAGGGGGAAGTTTCCTATGGACACAAACAGCTTTGTCAGTTTACCTACATATGTTTTTCCAAAATTATCATTACCCCTATATTCAAATTAGGAGACAGAAAAAATATACATAATAGCCAGTATGTTAGACATTGACAAGTGTTAAGAAGAAATATTAGACATGGAAGTAAAATAGAAAACACAAGACAGATACTTAAAACCTTATTTAGAGCACAAATGAATTTTCAAGATGATTCTTGAAGACAGAGATAACTCATTGAAGACAATTTCAGGCAGAAAGATCACATCCCACAGGCTGAGAACTAAATTTGCCTAATAGAAACAAAGTGGTAATAAATAGATACCTAGGCATGAGAGGGAAGTAAAAGAAAGAAACAAACAAACAAACAGTGTAATAAACAGTTGGTGGGAATGTAGGTCAAAGTGTATAAAGACTTGAATTTCACCCATAATGAAAATGGGATTGACTGGATGGTTCTTAGCCGAGTCTGGAGCTAACTGGAGCCAAATAGCTCAAGAAGCATCAGTATTTAACTTAATGTGTTTTCAAATTTATTCATGTATTATTTGAAAACTAAATTTCATTCCTTGGCATGCAACGTATGCTTTGATCTTGGGGAAAAAGAAAAGAGGTATAAGAGAATTCACAACATTCCAATACAGAGAGTAATCCTTTACTGAATGGCTTCCCGGCCCTTTTTCTCCTTGTCTTCTCCCACCTCATTCTTTGCTCTGTCTGTGTGTGTTGATCTATGTATCTCAAAAACGCAAGCAGTCCTGCTGAACACGCCCCAACAGAAGTGCGTACCCTGAGTGACTCAATTACTTTAGTCTTTCACCAACTCTATCAAATTGCCTTCGTCCAAATAACTTGTTTCATCTTTTAAGCAACATTCTTTATCTTCTCATAAACAGACTGCTTACTCTCTACTTGTAAGTACTAATTTAAAAGCCATCATAATAAAATAATGTTTTCACATTTCACTAGGTGAATGTTGCTCCAGGATTTACAGAGAAACGCATCATTTGTTTCCAACTGAGCATGTTTTATTCAATCCCACATTAAGTGGAAGCCAAAAGCATTATCCATGTAAAGTAACCATCGATATTAAACCAACTTGACCAATTTTATCAGCTACTTAGAATGAGCCTAGGTTAAGAATTCCTCTGGCTTCTTCTGATACTTAATACCATAATCTCGCAAAATATAATTACTCAGTGAGATACTGTAGAAAATGTAAGTGTAAATAAAATGACTGAATAAATTGAATTATAAAGTCAATTAATTGATTGCTGAGACCCAGTGCTTTTAAAAATGTTAACTACCAATTTGTTCTTACAATAATAAAATGGTACTCGAAGAAAGACTGACCTTTTTTTTTTATCAGTTCTCCATAATATCCTCATTCTGAAGCATATAACCTATTATTACTCTACAAATGTAGTATAAAATTTTGTTTCATGTAGGCACATATTAAACAAATAAGTTGTAAGTGAAACATAGAAAGTATATACTTTCAAATAGGCCCTGTAAAAAAAGACCTAAAAGGAGTAACTTGTAAAAATCATGACTGACTTATTTTATTTAAAAATTTATTTATCAAAAAAATTAACATTTATCAAATTGTGTAGTCATACTTGTGCAAAGAGGAAACACGGAGAGCAATTGAGAAAAGAAATAAAGATTTATTTATTTTCATTGGAAAGTCAGATACAGAGAGAGGAGGAGAGAATGAGGGGAAGATCTTCCATCCATTGATTCACTCCTTAAGTGGCTGCAATGGCCACAGCTGCGCCAATCCGAAGCCATGAGGCAGAAGCCTCCTCCAGGTTTCCCATGTGGGTGCAAAGTCCTAAGGCTTTGGGGCTATCCTTGACTGTTTTCCCAAGCCACAGGCAGGGAGCTAGATGGGAAGAGGGCTGCTGGAATCAGAACCAACACCCATATGGGATCCTGGTGCATGCAAGGCAAGAACCCTAGCCACTAAGCTACCGTGCTGGGCCCCAGAAAAAATTAAGAACTTCTTATGACAACTCTTTAACTTTATGATTATGACTTATCAAGAGGGTTACTGGAAAAATCATGTGTATAAACAACACGACAAGATTAAAAAAAAGTCTGTTGCTTTTTAGCTGAAAAGGTAAAAAGGATTCCCTGAAACCTGCAGTACAAATTATTCAGTGAAAGACCAAAAAACGAGGTTTACTATAAGGTTCTCTCTCTATATAATTTCATTTGTCTTTAAAAAAAATGCATACGTGGATGTTCCTCGCTGACAATGTTTGGGCTTACATGCTTTCAACTTTGCAATAGTGTGTAAGACATACATATGAAGAAGAACCAGACCTGGATTCTTATCTTTTCTTGGACTATTAACATGTACATGACAGCCTCCTGCACCGCTGAGCAGGGTCAATGCGGCACAGATCCCATTCGGGCACACGATCAGGAACACAAACTGACACTCTAAAAGCACACTGTGTCGTTAAGCTACGACGTACAGGGAGTAAGGTATATTAAACACAGTTTTAATTAATGGTATTTTATAATGGGTTTATCATGACATAAGCCCATTATAAATTAAAAAGTATCTGTATTTGTTAAATTAAACAATATATATCCTCAACTACAGAAAATATAGACATATATGAATGTATTCATGTATTTATAATTTATATATCAAATGAATGCAAAGGAAATGGAGTCTGAGTCTCTTCTTACCTCGTAGTTAAGTTTCAGTTAATTTGAAAACCATTACAGTTTAAAATATTTCTAGCGTGGATAATTTATGCAATGCCTTGCCAACAAGTTAGTGGTCAGTGACATTTAACTAAATATAGCTTGCAAGAAAAATCCAGTGTTTATTAATTGAAGAGATCTCTCTTTTTGCTTTTGTATAAAATGTAATAACAAATTAGAATGTGTGTATGAAAATTAAAGTTGAAAAGTTATTTGATTTTCTGGTATAATCAAACTGGTTTCCAATATTTCACTTTTCCAATTTACATAAAAACTGTGTCATGTATACATGTATTTTTTTTTGTTTTATCACTCTAACACTAATAAAGGCTAACTCAATGATAAAAGTTATATGTGAACAAAACAGATAAAAGCCAGTATGCCACAAATAAAAATAAATACTTTATAACATACTGTTTTTCTAAAAAGAGAGGTGAAGTATACAAGACTGACATTTTACTTTCCAAAACAAAAGGTTATGCTACCAGAGAGTAAGCAAGTGCTGTGCTGCTTTTCTGAAAAATGCTACAAAACATATTAGTTACCAAGAAAGATTTCAAGGTTTTAACAACTACCATTTCTCAGGCCTGGGAAACCACTTTCCTGCCAAAAGCCATTGGGATATTATAACATCATTCATTCAAAATTACCATTTGAAAAAATGAGCCTGCTCTAGAATTACTGAATCCTGAGTTCTACCTGCTACAACCTTGGCAGGGATAGGCCAGATTTTTTGCTGTTCCCAACCCTGAAAGCTGTTCTCCGCAGTCTTTGCTGGCCATGCTGTGCTGATAAACCCTTGGCTGTAAAGAGCTGCTTTGCAAGGTATTCAGCAACATCCCTGGCCTTTGCTCATAAGATGCCAATGGAACTCTCCAATGACATCCAAAAATGTCTTTAGACACTGTCTAATCGCCCTTTGCTATGAAATGTAGCAGAAATCAAAATGTTCACAGGTGGAATCAGAGAGAATTAAGTCCTCATGCATGCATTACAAGGACGGATTCACAACAAAAAGACTGATAATCTCCTGCACTGCTGGGAGACACCTTGATGGCAGCATGATGGACTTATGAAAATTTATGAGAGATACCTATTGTATGACTGGAGGGGAGAACAGACGGGAAGGGAGAGAACTTAGGGAGGGGGAGAAGGAGACCCTAGTGGCTATTAAATTGTATCTTAAAATAATAAAAAAGAAAAAAAAAATTAAAGAAAAAAATAAAACAATGTTACTACAGCAAAAAAAGAAAAAAGAAAATGAACTTGAGTTATTCAACATCTGGAAGTCTAACTTTTTTTTAATACTTGCTTTGGAATTTTCTACCAGGCAGAAACAATTCTGAATGTCTGTTGATATATCCCACCCTGAAAAGCTCCTTTTTATTATGTCGTTTAAAGTATAGTTTTCCTTAATGCTCCATTCAAAGTGTACAGTTCAGGTAATGCCTTTGCCGCTACTACACGACAACAAATTGAGAAAAGTATATGCATATGTGTGTATTGTATACAGGTCTCTGTGTATGTATTATAGATATTTAGAAAAAAATAAACATTTAGAAAATCCCTAAAGAGTAACACAATTATGACCAGAAACACTAAGCTAAACATTACAGTTCATGTTAAATAATCTCAATATCTCCTCCTTAGAAAAGTTTTCTGCTTGCAATAATGAAAGACTAAAGAAATTTAGAAGCACTTAGAAGAAATTATAATTACTCATGATCATTGAAAGCCTTTAAATTAATCTTCCTAGGAATGAAAACACCATATCCTATTTGTCTTCACAGGAAGTGACAAGAATTAAGAGATAGCACTTACAACATATTAACTAATATTTACAAAATGTTTCATTTTTATCATGCTTGAATTCAACTAAATACTTATAAATCTTTACAGAGTATGTTATAAATTGAATTTATGAACATTTAGAAAGAAAAAATAGATATAACTTTCGTACTCTTTCTGTCTTATGGGATATTTTGTGTGAGGAATAACGGTAACTGAAAATTCCTCTTTTTAAAGTAATCTCCGTTAAGATAGATGATTCCTGTCTCCTCTATTTTAGATTCAAAGTTTCATATACTATCTTTTATTCCCTCTTCTTGGACTAGAGATCAAAATCTATGAGTCTGGAATTTGTTGTCATTTTCATTTATACTTCATCAAATGCTGGGCCACAAAAGTAAGGTGATTTAAGCATTGCACTCAGAGATTCAGAAGAAAGATTTAAACACATCTTGATATCCACCAATCCTTGGTAGTTTCTAGTTAATCATTTTTTTAATACTACTTGTAAAAGTGTCTATCTCAGGTGCACAGTATGCAATAAAAAAAACCTTATTGAATGAAAAATCAATGATCTAGAAAGATTCACCTGCTTGCTCATGATTAACAATGATGAACATTTTTGTAAAACTTAGCATCATAGCATGGTTCTATGAAACCCAGGGCAGACAGAGCACTGGAATAGCACGTCAGCTCCATTTCAATTACAAGTAGGATGAACAGAGACTCTGCAGTGTAATCATATTGCTCTACAGAGTACCCTGGATTCAGCTAAAAATGGTTATCCCATATACCAGATAATAAGGTTTTGCAGGCTGAAATCCTGCTGTTTTTAATCATCATGTGTGCCTATCAAAGGACCATAAATATGTAGCATTTGCACCTACTGTTGTACCAAAGCCTACACAGAAATCGGAGATGACATGGATCTTTCCTTTTGACTCAGATGGCTAGAACAGGGCTAAGCCAACATTTTTAAAATTTTATTTTAAGAATTTCTAGATTTGATTAGCAGGTGATGACATTAGAAGCAACACTGTAATCTAGTTTTGTTCTTTGTTTATTCAGGTCTTCACCAGCAGATGTAGTCAGTAATAAAAATCTATTTCAGTCTCCGTCAAGTTTAGTTCATCTCAGGGAAAAAAATTAAATTTAAAAGACCTCAGTGTAGTAGCTCAGAAATATAGACATAACATGATAAACTGAAATTCAAATTCATTCATTCTCAGCAGCCACCAATCTAAAATATAATTAAGCTTCCAAAATGTAATCAATGCTGTCTATTGTCTTTTTTGTTTTAATCCCTCTTTTTATTATCATAGTCTGGATCAAAGAGTTGGTATTGATTGACCATGGAAGTACTAACTATACATCTTATCTCCAACTACCTGACCATATATCACAAACAGCATTGCCTTTCGTATCATGCAGGTATGGGAAATCACTCCTCTTATAGCACTGTAACTTATGGAAATGTGCAGTCTGATGCTAAAGGGCTTGATCTCCATTGTCAGACTCACAGGGATACTCATTATTTCTGAAGGCTTTAGTATTTTCCATTAGACTTTATAAATCCTTGCATTTTTATCTATAAAGTTGTGATAATGATAGGGCCTATAAATTATAAAGCTCACAAATTCCATAGAGTCTACAAAATTATTTTACTTAGCACCTACCCAAGCTCCTGCATGTATATTTACTCAGTGCACACTTAAATAAATATATAAGAAATGGTATTTATTTTTACTGATTTCAAGTCATTTAACACACACACACACACACATATATATATGAAAACTACACATATAACTAAAGGTAGATACTTAAATATCAACTGGTTATTTACACAAGGCCATCACTGACTCACTGTTGTGACAACAGAAAAATCTTAAATGCTCCCTCCCATTCCCATTCACCAACATTGTTATGATTTTCGGAAGTTAATATATTTTACCAGTTTGGCAGTATGATAGTCTTTCAAGTTAAATATTTATCTACATATTTTATGTACCTTAGAAATATTTTATGAATGGTTTATTTTTCTTAAAGTTGTAGTAATTCTTAAATGTTTGATGGCATTGAAAATATTAAGTTGGTTTGTAATATAGCATAATTGCTCATATAAAAAAAATGTATCATTGTTATACACAAAATCAGTAACAAAACTTGGAAAATTTACAGGCTGGGAAACATCAGATGTGACTGTGATACTCAAGAGGTGTTTGATATGTTAGCATTTCTTCTCTGATGCACAAATATGAGTATACATGATAATTCTAAAAATCAAGAACTGAAAGTTAAATTCAAATTTTGCTAACATAAATATGTTTATGAGAAGGTTCGTTTCACACTGCACATAATTTTATCGTGCTTAAAAAAAAATACAGTAACAAGGTTGTTGCTGGGCACAGCAGTTGATATGCCAGTTAACACATTTGTACCCCTCATCATACTACATGAACCCAGCTCCTGACTTGGTCTGTTAATGCTGACGAGGAGGAGGCACTGGTGACAGCGCAACAAATTCAGTCCAGGCTACCCAGACAGAAGATGTAGATTGAGGTTCTCTCCCTGGCTTTGGTCTGGCCATCCAGCAATGTGCCCAAGCACGCAAGGAGCACTACGGGAATCAGTTTCTCCCATTTCTCTTTCCTTGGGTGTGGGAGTATATGCATATGTGCTTCTCCCCTTCTCTCTAAAAAATACATGAATGTTTACATCACCATATATGATTATTTGAAGTAGTTAAAGTGTTACTGTATTAATATCCACAAACTCTAGGCCCAACTAACAGTTTGGTCATTACAAACAGAAATATCTTTAAATAGAATCACTTGAAAGATAGAGTTACTGAAACTGAAAATTTGCATGCTACACAAGAGTTTTTGAAAGGGGATGTTCACTTATAGCCCCAAACAAGTAGTGTCACAGTTTCTGAAGTTTTTCAAATGTCAGTAACAGAATACTTATAAAGGTATAATTTTCACATTTTAATAAAAATGATATTAATCCAGAGAAAAAGCAATACCAGAAGCACACATTGGTGCTAATTGACTGCATTTAATTTTGTCATTTGGGGGACACATTATTGGTTATCTCTACTCTACTCACCATGCTAGTTAACTGTAATTACAAAATGTGCTGTTTTGGCCAAAGAAATATGAATAGAAACATTATTTTAAGACACAGTGTAGAATCTGTGATGCTCTCTCTTTGTCTCAGAAAGGACAACATAACACATGATTTCTCCCTCACCCTAAGATTTATGGTGAGGGAACATGGAAAACTGTTGCTTGCTGATTAGTAACAAGTATATATAGTTAAAGCAAGAAGTAAATATATGATAACGTAAAGCAATTATCTTTGGGATTGTCACTTCTCATCTACTTTCCAATACAGATACATGTCACTCTGTTCTTCTGGTGGAAGGGGAGGGCCTGGATTGTGTAGCACAGTGGATAAGCTGCTGCTTGTAACTTGGGTATCTCATATGAGATCCAGTTTGTGTACCAATTGCTCTGTTTCTGACCCAGCTCGCTGCTCATATGCTTAGTAAAGCAGCAGCAGATGATACAAGTACCTGGCACCCTGACAATCAGACAAGAGACCCAGATACAATCCAGGCTTCTGCCTGGTCCTGACCTATGAGCTACAGTCATCTGAGGTGTGAACCAGCGAAGAGATGTCCTTCACTATGTGTCTCCCTAGTTCTTTTAATTGACCGTCAAAAATGACTATTTTTTAAAAATATAGTTGGAAGCAATATAAAGTGGTTAAATCTGGTACAAATCAAGGCTCATACTCCATCACTGTCATCAATTACCAGTACTTGTAGGCAGAGGATTAGCTAACTGAGCCATTGTGCCGACCCCAAATAACAATGCCTTTCATTGCTCATAATGATGATACTAGCATGACCCCTAATGAAAATCAAATGAAATTCTTTATTTCAGAATCACCTGTTTTTGGGAAGTGGTATACCTCAAGATGACACAACTGTGATATTTCTCTATCAAGCAGTATATTTGCTTAGTAAGAGTAACAATGCTTGCATCATTGAGTTTTGTGAAGACTATAATATTCAAAACACACAAAGCATTTAGAACAACACCTGACAAATATAGGAAAAGTCAAAAGTATTGAAATTACTGAGCTGCAGAGTGATGTAGAGACAAGAGATACCACGGTGTCCAGAGAAGCTGGGGAAAATGTTTGCACATGGACACATGGCACTTGATTTTCTCTTTCTATAAACAAGCTTAGAGAAACTAGACTGTATCACAGCTTAGGAAACTGATGTGGGCAAGGGCACCGAACTGGAGGGCAGAAATAATATAATGAGGGCTTTGACAAAGCAGAACAGACAAATCAGGCCATTAGTACTGGATTCAGCATCTTAAGGGAATTGTTCTATCATATTTTTGCTATTTACAAAGCAGAAAAAAAAAGTAATCTATATTTTATAATCCCTCCAACAAAGACAGACATTAGATATGTTGAGATAAGGCATCTAGTTTAACTAAAATATAAAATAAGAAATATGGAAAATTGGGAGAAAGGAAACATAAGGATAAAGGAAGATATTCTGCTTCAATGAGTTCAGTGGATTATTGTTCCAAATAGGACTAATTTTGCATGAATAGCAAGTATAAAAGTTTTAAAAATGTATACTTTTAAAATATAATATGCACATTTGGGCTCAATGTGATGGTAAACTGGTTAAATCTTTATTTTTCAAGCACTGGGATCCCATACAGGTGCCAGTTCATGTGCCAGCTGCTCCATTTACTATCCAGCTCCCTGGTTGTGCCAATGGGAAAGTACTGAAAGATGAATCAAGTCCTCAGTACCCAATATCCACAATGGAGAACCAGCTGAACCAGCTCCTGGCTCCTGGGTTTAGATTGGCTTAGCTCCAGCTGAAGTGGTCATTTGTGAATTGACCCAGTGGGTGGAATATCTTTCTGTCTGTCCTCTGATCTGGTCTGCCTTTCCAATAAAAATACACAATTAAAATTATAATCTACACATTAAATATGTGTAGCTCTTAATGTCTTATCTCCCATCATTTCCTATACATTCTCGGAGTGAATGATAGAACGGAGGGCAAGGAGAAGAAGAGAGCAAGTGATTTTCCAGAAAGAAATGAAGGAAGATAAATTCCTGCCTTCTCTGAGTCAATGTGATACTGAACCTTTCGGCAGACTAATACTTTTTCAGAGTCCACAGTGCTCACCAATACACTACGGAAAGACTAATACTTTTTCAAAGATAAAGCATTCTTACTTCCAGAAACTTTTATGCTATTCCCCAGGTTCAGAAGTCACTGGACTAAAGGAACCTAAACCTGTTGACTTAAGTGGATGATTCTAAGGAAAATGACACATTGATGAGATAGAAAGAGAAGCTTCCCTTTGCTGCATGAACTAATCTCACAAAGCCTCTCTTCATGATGTGATCTGTTAAAGTAGATCAAAGTGGATGTCCAGCTAGGATGAAAGGTCCCAGAGAGCTAGGCACAGGATCTCAGACTGCTTCATCTGAGCTTTTATAACTGCCAGTGCCTCTGAAAGGTCCCATGATATTGGATATCAGTGAAGATCTATATCGGTGCCTGTCTTATGTGATCCTCTTATTCTTTGCATTAGTGAGTATTCGTTTTCATTAAAACTCAACAATATATTTCTTAAAAAATAAAAACAAAATTTATTTATTTTTGTTTGAAAGGCAGATGCATAGACAGGAAAATCCTCCACCCGTTGCTTCACTCCCAACTGGCTGCAATGACCGGAGCTGAGCCTATCTGAAGCCAGGAACCAGGAGCTTCCTCCAGGTCTCCCACACAGGTGCATGGTCCCAAGACTTTGGGCCATCCTCCACTGCTTTCCCAGGCCACAAGCAGAGAGTTGGAGGAGAAGCAGGGCTTCAAGGACATGAACTGGCACCCATATGGGATCCTGGCGCATGGAAGGCAAGGACATTAGCCAGTAGGCCACTATACTGGGCCTGCAATTCTCACTTCTAAAATCAAGGTCAAAAATAATTTGCCTTCTGAATCTTACTTTCTGATGGAAAATCATTGCGAAAACAGTAACACTGTGTGTTTTTGCATATATAGCTTTGCTCGTATTACATGTGCATGATTTAAATTAATATTCTTTCCAAGAGAATATGCTTTGGTTTTCAATATTCTGCTCTTAAAATTCACGCAAAAACACTTTTGTCAGCAGAAAACAGGTGCGCTGGGTAAGGCCACAACCTCAAATGTTGGCATCCCATATGAATGCTGGTTTGAGTATTTCCAATCCATTTCTCTGACTGCAACCTTGTGAAGAGCAGAGGAGACGGCACAAGCGTTTGGGCCCTTACAATTCATTAGGTGACCTGACTGAAGCTCCTGGATCCTGGCTTCAGCCTGACCCAGCTCCAGCTGTTACAGCCATCTGGGCAGTGAACCAGAGTCTGCAAGTCTACCTTTCAAACAAGAAAGGAATCAAATCACATTTCCTAGCCATTGCTCTTCCTGAGGATTAGAAAACTCTTACTCATTTTTTTTCCCTTTTATGTACACATTTCTTGTTCCTCATGTGGCTCATTTTTTCAAAAAAGTTGATTTGCCACGATTGCTACTAGGTCTGTATTCCATATCTTCCATTCCATATCTGAGTTCAACTCCAAGCTCCTCTTTGAAATTAGTTTCCTGCTAATGCATCCCATGGGAAGCAGCAGATGAAGGTTGAAATACTCTCTGCTCACTGTCACCCACATAGGATACGGAGACTGAGATCCAGGCTTTTTTAACCTTAAACTGGTCATCTTTGGTCGTTATAGGTGTACGAGAAGCAAACCAGCACAGGGGGAATCTTTCTTAGCCTGTCTTTTGGGCTTTTAAGTAGAATAGACCTCTACATGCAAGTGGAAGCCCCAGAGGAAACCAGATTGGTTCAGCTTCTCGATGCAGCCATTTGGAAAGTGAACCAGTAGATGAAAGACCTCGCTCGCGCTCCTACACTCTGTAAAAATCTGCCTTTCAAATAAAAAGAAATAATCTTTTTTTTTAATGCAAAGTCAGACATATAGAGAGGAGGAGAGACAGAAAAGACCATGCATCTGATGATTCACTCCCCAAGTGACCACAACCGCCAGGGCTGTGCCACTCTGAAGCTGGGAGCCAGGAACTTCCTCCCGGTCTCCCACACGGGTGCAGGGTCCCAAAGCTTTGGGTCATCCTTAGCTGCTTTACTAGGCTACAATCAGGGAGCTGAATGGGAAGCAGGGCTGCCGAGATGAGAACCTGCACCCATATGGGATCCTGGTGCGTTCCAGGTTAGGACTTTAGCCGCTAGACCACTGCACCGGGCCCAAGAAATATATATATATATATATTTAAGATTAAAGAAATACATTTTTGCTATTCTTTATTATTTTACAATTACCTTACCCTTCTCCATTATGCATAGCACATATCCAACCAATGGCTTTTGTAAGACGTAGTGCATTCCTTTAAGAAAGACAGAGACACACGGAGAGAGATTTGAAAGGAAAAATGGAGACAAAGATGTTTCATTCACTGGGTTTGCCCAAATGTGTGTGATAGCTAAAGCAGGGACAAGCTGAAGCTGGGAGCATGCAGCTCTTCCAGATATCCTTCCCACACGCATTTGTAGGAAGCTGAAATTGCAACGATATATCTAGGACTCTAAAGAGTATTCCAAAATGGGATTGGACATCCCCAGTAGCCGCACCCATCGCAGCACAATGCCCACCAGACAGGATGTTCTTACAGTTCTTGATGTTCATAAATACTACAAACAACAGTTCCTTTCAAGGAACGACTTCTATGCCAACCTATTCAGTGATATATGGACTTGTTTCAATCACGTAAAGAAAAAAAATTGTAAAAGTTCAAAACTTATCATTTTGTGTTGCTATTTCACTTGCTTTTTAAAAAAGCCACCATATCACCTGGGTGCTAACCAATACAAAAGAGAGTAGCAAGTTACTTCTTGAATTCCTGTGGAGAAGACATGCTTACATAAGAAATTAAATAGGAAAAGGCTGTTTAAAAATTCCTAGAAAGAGACATAAACACAAATAAAACGGAAACATCTTTTTTCTAAAATCTGAAAACTCCTGCTTCTAGTCTCAGGTAAACATAATAAAGGATTAGACATATTTTCAAATATATTTGAGGAAGAAAATGACACATTGTAGATTCCTCTTTTGAAAAATAAAATAACCAACTCTGTCCAATCTCTTATTCAGAGTTACTGAACTCCGAATATGCGAGTATTTTAGATGAGTCTGCAAACATAATCACATAGCATACCTTTTCCTTGGATCCGTGACTATAAACGCTATACCACTTAGAACACTTTCACACACCCTGATGTCACCTATCTCCCTCCAGGAAATAATTACCAACCTTATTTTGCAAGCCTGGAACACAGCGCAATAGTTAAAGTAGTTCTCAGAACTCTTAAAAACAGTAACAAAACGAAGATAACTCCTTTTTTTATTCCAATTTTGGCAATCAAATACTTGAAAAACACATTTATTAGTGAAAGAAACAGATTATGCTATAAACGTTATGGTAAAGTATATAAATATCTCCTTGAAATTAGAATTACTGACCTGCAAACTTGTCTACTACAGCATTTTCAGCATTGACTCCCTAACAAAAGAGTCAAGAAACAGATAGAAAGGGAGGAACGAGTGGAAAAGGAAGGGGTTTTCAAGCACAATACAGAAATACTTATCTGGTGTTAAGAAACAATCTTGAAATTGTACCTCATGAGGTAGCTGATTATTATTATTATTTTTTGACATGCATTAGAAATTTCTGATTTGCTGCTTCTCAAGAAACCTGTTCTGTTGTTTCCTTACTTCACATTCTAGTAAGAGTTTTGTTCTTACAGTCTAACCAAAATTTCTTTGATTAATTTTTGCTTTTTCAGAATAATATTGACCATTCTAATTGGAAAAAAAAAAAACCTTTAGCAGGAGAGTGCTTTATTGAGGGGAAAGAGTTTTCATTACTTCATTTTTAGAGATTTCGAATATAAATAATAAAGAGACAAAAAAGAGTAAAAGAATACATCCAAGAAAACCTCCAGACAAACAATGAGTTTTGTATCATTAAAAAAGACTTCTTTTATGGAAAAAAAAATCATGAGGAAACAAACAATATTGTTGTACAAATAAATAGATTTATAGTTTTATTCAATACCACAGTTCCGCTCAGCATTTGGCTATTTATATTAAATGTTACACAATAATTTAAATAATCTAGTTAATTTTATAACATATTATGAATAACCACAATTAACCATGACTTTCATTATGAAACACAAGAAAACAATAAAGCTGTATTCTTCCCCATAGCTTAATTGTGCTGTTGTCGCCCCTACCATGACATTGAATCTTTCATTGGGGTAGTCCAAATTGTAACATTCAGGAGTGCCTGACAGTCACTTGCCATTCTTCTAATTCAAGTTGAACTATCACAGAAAGGAAGTGAAGAGGGAACACAGAAATGAGGGAACAACATCAAGTCCAGGATAGGGACGAGCTTTATGATACATTCAAAAAACTTCCTTTGATATGAGGTCAGCATTCAGATATAATAATATTTCATCTAAACAGAAATATGACCAGGCTTTTATCCTCTTCTGTTCGAGTGAAACTATTCCTATTTATTCCGTATGAAGACACAATACTTTGTGTTTTGGCTTAAACACAGGGGAAAACACCATAGAATTATCACTGAGCTCTTGCAAACGCATTGTACCACAATGGTGGAAGAAGACAAAGTGCTGTGTTCAAACTTACCTAAATGCATGGAAAGGGTGACACAAAATGAATATTATAACAAACAGACAAATGACATTGAATGAAAATATTTACTGCCAAGTGGAATGTTACATTTTAGAATACTTGTATATAGAAATTTTTAAAATACATCTATTTTATGAATACAGTTAAGAAAAACAGAAATATTTCACTTGGATCTTTGTTCATCAATATTGTATGTAAGTGTTTACAAATGCAAGCCATATGAAGTATTAGAAAAATAGTTCTATATTACATAATCTGAGAAATAGCTGACATACCGAATGACTCGAAAATATATTTTCATGTAATATTTAACGTCACAGATTAGAGATACATTACTTATGGTCAAATGATTATTTAATCTATGTTGAAATATGTACTGGTTTTAAAAAACCTTCAGTGCATGTAGGATTCCACAGGGCCTTGAAAGAAAACAAAAAGAAAAAATGACATAAAATTAATAAAATGAAATTTTGTGATGAAGGTTTAAAATATTCAAAACTTAAGTAAAATAAAAAAAAAAACAGACCAACATACAACAGTTCCAATGATAATTTTCTGTTAGAAACATAACATTTACAAAGAGGATTAGTAATGGTTACTTCCCAAACTTCCAATTAAAAATTCTTTGCTACCAAACAAAAGATGAATGAAGGAGGATTAGCAAACAAAATGTTATTATTGCCTCAGTTTGCAAGTAGAGATACAGAAAACAAATCTCATCAACTGTTTTCTTTATAAATTCCTCAAGAGAAAATTGCAATTAAATAATGAAGCATTAAGCAAGTTTTATCAGACCCTCCTTATATTTTAATAAGCCAGTTATAATCAAGTCTTTAACACAAGTACCCAATAAACCTTGCCATTCTGCAGCAAGGATTCCCATTATTTAAAATGTGCAAATTTATAACAATTTAAGTGATATGAGCATTCAAATATTTTTAAATATTTAAACATTAAAATGAAATGCATTTTATATGGAAGTAAATATAAAAGAAAAAGAAAGTATATACCCAAGAAGTACAGGACAGGACACCATCTCCAAAGGAATATAAATTTTTAGTTGTGGAGATAAAAATGAATAAAGGAAAATATGAGTCATAGACAAGGTGACTTATAGCTCAACTCAAAGGATATACATGGATATTTACATATACACTTGTCAATCTGTAGAACTAATACACAGAACTATAACTGCAAGGTGAAGCATAATCAATAGGAATATCTGTTGAAAGAGTTCTGTAGAAAGAAAAAAATCATTCCTGAGCTTGGTGGAAAGATAAAACAGAATTGGAACTTGGCTGAAAGGAGATTTACACATTGGTCAAAGGTCTTTCCAGATATTTTAAAAACATAAAATACTACCTAACCTGATGACACAAGGAACAACAGTTTAGATGGGATAAAAAGTCTTACTGGCAATCAGCAGGAGTTACAACTGAAAACATAGGGAAGGATACAATTATTACTGGCCATGCACACTGGTTTGAAGAATGAGGATTTTACTCAATCTGCTTTAGTGAGCCACTCAATGGTGTGTGAACCACTTAATTGTGTGTGCTAGCTATTGTGTATGTGTGGTGTGTACATGTTGTGTATCAACAAAGACGTGCAATAATGGAAGCTGTATGCCTATGTTTTGTTCTGGTAGAGTCATCAGATGGTGCACTCAGAGCCTTTTGGTGGGAAGACAACATTAACATCCGCATGAGGAAGTGCTAAAGCACCAAGCAAGACTGGAATATGACTGCCTAAGCTAACATCACTTTGCTCATCCAGATACTTATTCTGGTTCTGTGAACATCCTGGATAAGGAGTTCCCTGATAATTATTACACATGCAACATCAGCCCTTCCTCTGGTTTCTCCTAAACTCATCTTGCTACTAACTTTCCTCATGGTCCATATTGCTGTGTGAAATTCTGTTCTTCTTTCTAATGCTGATTAACTATCTTTCATCCTCTAGAATGTAAAGTTTATGAGACAGGAGATTTGTATGTTTGTTTTTCATTGGTGAAATGCTGATGTCTAGAATACTTTCTGATTTTTAGGGGACAGTATAAACACCTTGTAATGAAAGTCATGTCAGGATTATAACCGTGTTAAACACGGATGCACATGCACAGAGAATAACCAAACATGTGTATTTGTTGAAAAAAAGGTCTACAAAGTCATTAAGGCTGGCACTATTAACAAGATGCCTGAAGATGCTGTTAGATGAATGTGGAAAGACAAAGAATATATTAAAATATTTTATATACTTCTCTGAAATTTGACACTATATTTTTCCTATATTTCAAGGATACTAAGATTTATTATTTTTAAAGTTCTAAATCAGATCCACATTTTAATTTTAAAATGTTGCTAAAATGATGGGAAATATCCTAACTGAATCTGGCAGTGAAATACAAGTGATTGATATTTGATATAAGTCACTGTGTGTGCTGCTATTTCTCCTTCTGGAAATGATTTCTGATAGTCCTGTTTTGAAACCTTGTCCTCTTATATGTCACTTTTAGTTTGCAGAACATAGGGAAGTCTGCAAAAAAAAAAAAACCAAAAAAACAAAAAACTAAACTAAAACCCAATGAGGATTAATGACTCACTGTGACTACTCTGCCCAGACAACACTAACTGGAGATAGGATTCTTTTATGATTAATCACTGTGGAATATTAAAGGTTAGGAAAATCAGTTACACAGTAATTTTCTTGGTTTTTACACTGAGATGTTTCCTTTCTGCTGTTTCTCAATATATTTTTATGTTTTTTAATTTTATCAATCCTTAATTAAAATCCTTAAAACTCTCTTAAATATATATTACTGCTAGATGACTCAATCCCTGACTTAACTCTGGGATATATATTACATATGTATGTAATATTATTGAAATGCTTTGGTGGATTTTGTTGTTGTTGCTGCAAATGGGGAAGTAATTCCTTTAATAGAAACATTTTTAAGCATATGGGAAAATAGCACATAGTCCTTAGTGAAATTCATTTACTAGGTGTTGCTATTCCTGTTTTTTTTCATCTCTCTTTCCTGTGTACTATATATATATTACATCATATACATATATGTGTATACATGTATTATATACACATACATATAATCACTATATTTTTTCAGTTTCTTCAAGCAGAGCTCACCCAATTTTATTAACATTATTGTTTATTAAGGATACCATCTCAGTTACACTGCATGGTTTTAATTTGTCTGGTTCATGACATTACTGTACTTATGCATCCACCTCCTCTTACAGAACCACTGAAAATTATATCTTTGAGCTTGAAAGGTTTTGCTCACTAGTGGGAACTGCAGCCAAGCAGGGGTGTCCTTTTAGCTACCCAATCAAGCTCTTACCCAGCCACAGATCTTGTGTATGCCAGTGGTTGCTCAGACTCAGCCAGGCATAACCCATTACTCAGCTTGGCTTTTGCCGCCAGATGCTGTAACTTGGTCTGGCTGCGTCAGACCCCATACAAAACTCTCACTGGTGGGTGCTGCAGTCTATCCCTGCCCAGCCTGCCTCCACCCTGGGCTTTCCATGCAGACTGGTAGGTGTGATAGCCTAGGCTAGCTTGGTATGTCCTGCACCCCATCCTGGCTCCCGCACATACCAGTGTGCTGTGGTTTGGTCCAGCCCTTCCTGGTTCACCTCCTACAGAGCCAACTCACATACCTGCTGACAAGTGAAGCAGCCCTGTCTCGCCTGACTAACACACGGCCCTACTCATGCACTCACTAGCGGCAGCTATGGCCCATCAGGGGAGTTCCACAAGGTCCCCCACCAGGCCCACTCTCAGACCCAGATCTCATGTGTGCTAGCAGGTGCTAGGCCCTTACTTGACAGTCTGCCACCCTAGTCTCTGACTTTGTGTGTGTTGATGGATGTTGTGCCCAGCCTGCCCCATACCCAATCTTTGGGTGTGCCTGTGGGTGCTATAGCCTAGACCAGACTGGCCTGTTCCCAACACCAGTATGCATGAGTGCTGGTGAGTTCCATGGTCATGCCTAGCTCAGCCCATCACCACCCCAGATCTTGAGCAAACTAGTTAGTATAGCAGTTCCACAGGGGTAAGCCCATGATCCCTCACAGGATCTGCTCCCAAACCCATGTTTTCTCATGAGCTTGCTACTGTCATGGCCTGCCTAACATGGCCCACCCCTGACCTAACACTCACTGGCGGGTATTTTAGTCAAGCCCTGCCAGGCAGGCACCCCAGGCATGGCTTTTGTGGGTGATGGTAGGTGGTGGTTGATACCAACAATTCCAGCTCATGTGTCCCATATGGACAGGTATACTGGTTTGGCCCTGAAAGGTCCTCTCGTTTCCTTCCTCTAAACCATCCAGTCTCAGCCCCCTCATTTACCTGTAAATGCAATAGCCATGTTGATGGGAGTTCACAGAAGTCACTCTTCCCCTGCCACATTCTAACCCAGCAATTCCCCCTTCCACACATCTCCCGACCTGCTTCCTTGAGCAATCCACAGCACTCCGATTCCAATCCTCTGGTGGTATGCCATGCCAGTTTGGAGTCCTGCTTACTTGCTCAGGATCCATGCACACTTGCGCTATGAGTGCAACAGCTGGAATGGGTGTGATGAACTGGGTTAGACATGGCTGCAGTTTCATTTGTCATGGGTGTGGACTGGGTCTAGGGTGTGCTAGACTTGGCCAGGCTCTGGCACTTGCTAGTGCTCACAAAAGCCAGGGCAGGCATAGGACAGGCTGGGCTAAATTTATACCCACTGAACTACATTAGGGTATGGACTAAGATAGCTGCTCTCTAGCACCCAATAGTAAGAGTAAGAATGAGTGTGGCCAGGAGGGCAAGGCTGCGGTTCCTTCCAGGACAGGGGGTTGGCTCTCCGGCTGAGCCAAGGACTCACTAGTGTACACAGGATCTGCACAGGGAATTTATCTGATAGAGGAGCTTGGGGAAATCTTCTATCAGGACTCAGTCCCTAAGAATGAGCACAAGAATCAACGCTGGGAGCAGCCCAGACCAGGTCAGATAACAATACTACCTGGCATACATACAGGTCAAGTGTGGGCCAAGCCAGGTTGGGCAAGTTCAGCGCATCCACTGGCAGATGTACAAACCAGGACAGAGTGCAAGACAGGCCAGGCTGGGCCACTGCACCAGCCAGTTCACATTAGGGTTTGGACGGGGGGCTGTTTGGGTTAGATTATCCTGCAGCACCTACCTGCATGAGCTGGAACTGGGAACAGACCGGCTGCACCAGGCTGCAGAACCTGCTGGGTGATGCCAAGGTGAGGTGAGCCATGCCAGTGTGTGCCACAGTTTCCACCAGCATACATGAGACCCTAAACAGGGCTGAAGGGGCAGCCTTTCTGGGCCACTGCTCCTGCTGATAAGCCTGAGAGCTGAAACTGGGGATAGACCAGGCTGGGCAGGACTACAACTCCGTTAGCCTGCATTGAGCTTGGTTATGGAGACAGCCAGGCTGGGACAACCAATCATAACCACTGGTGCATGCATAAGCCAGAGTAAGTATATGCTGGTTGGGCTTTGCCACAGTAAAACAGCAGGTGCTGTTACTTGGAGGCAAGTTCTGTCAGACAAGACTGTAGAGCTACTTAGAAAGTGCAAGATCCGGGGCTGGGAGCATACCCAGTAGGGAAACTGTGGGCAGTTCTCTGATGGGCTGCAGCTCCCACTGTATCATTTTATGAACATTAAATACACTTTGTAATCCAAAATTAGAAAAAGCTATTTCTATCTGTACATTGGTTCTTTCTTGAGGGCTTAGAAAATTAACAGTTTATCATGTTTGAGTTCCATGTTCCCAGTTCAGGAAAATGCTAAACACATTGGGAATATTTTTAGAACTACATCTTAAATGAACTATTTTCTAATTTGGTAGATTTAACTAAAATAAATTTAGAAATTGATTTTATGCACAAAAATAATGATGAAATCTATAGTAATTTTGATGTACACAGAACCTGGACTCTTCAAGACTCTGAATTGCAAATTTTCCTTTTTTGGTATAAATTTGCTTTATAGTTATTCTACATTATAAATTTAAAATTTGAATTATCATCTTAATACTATGATATCACAAAAGAGTGTAATTTCCTGGGATTCTCACTTTCCAAAGAGTGAAGTTAATGAGGCAAAGAGCTCATTTTTAAGAAATGAGCTTATACTATTACACTATTATTCTATTACACTATTCTGAAAATTTCTTTTCTATTGCTGGCTTGGTATAAAACCAAGCATTCATGGAATCTTTTTGTTCCTAGATATCTGATTTTAAACATTATAAAATTAGTTTGCATCTTTATTTTAAAATGACACTAATTTAAGCACTTTAAAACCTTTTTTTCCCGCTAAATCAATATTAGTTCTTTTACTAGCAAAAGGCACAATCTAGATAGTATTAAGATTGATAATATGAATCAAGTGCTTGAAAAACATTTTGACAAAGAGAACTCTGAGGGCTAATCGTCTTGATGAAATTAGCCCCTTTTGTGCTTTGAAATTACACATAAGTAGAGCTATTGAAGAGAATAGCAAACTTTATCAGAAAACTGAAGGGAACAATTAAATAATTTAATTAATGAAATTTGATGGCCAAGTGAAAGAAAGGATCTGATCAGGATATAATAAAAAAGCTGTCAGCTCATGTAGAGTGAAAAAGAAATTTTCATATTTATGCTATGGCAAAATCATCATTATTGTTTCACTATATGCACTTTTGTAATTTCTACCTATGAAAAAGTCAGTGTTTCTAGAACTTACATTTTAAAGAAACCATTCATATGAAGAATTATAAAGACAGGACACAAATCAGCTACTAGTTATATAATTTTGGGCGAGCTACATTAAAATTCAAACAACCACTTTATATATTGTACTAATATTTTATTTGATTACATTACATTAAAACTTTATAATTTCACTACTATACTAGAGGTAGAATTACATTGATATGAATATGATTTCCATTTTTATGTATATTAAAATTTATAGATTCAAATCTAGTCCTAGAACCCATAAGAAAAAGAAAAATATGTCAAAAATGTTTTGCACCCACATCACACAAGATATTCCCAGACTGTGCACACATACATATATATACACACACACGTGTATACACATATATATATATGTAGCTATAAATAAATGTTTCAAGAACTTACATGCTAATATTTTTCAAATATATATCAGTGACCCAATTATAAATACCATTTCTTACTGACTGAGGAGTCTTGAAGGGATTTTCAAAGAGTACGTTGCAGATTTGCACAGTTTTCATTTCTTTTTGTGTGTTTTCTCCTTCCTCCCTTCCTCCCTCCGTCCTTTTCTTCCTTCCTTCCATCCTTCCTTCTTTCCTTCCCTCTCTCTCTCCCTCCCTTCCTCCCTCCCTCTGTCCCTCAATTTCTTTCTCCTCTCTCTTTCTTTCCCAGAACACTCCACACAGTCTAGTTTTACATTAAACATTTTTCACTGCACCTATTATATGACTCACTTCTTTTCACTCAACATCAAAACTACCATTATTATCCTGATTAAAATTTCGAATAATAATCTGGATTCCCATTGCATACACTCACAATCATGGTTTCCCTATGCTTTTCTTTTCTTGCGTCACACTTAGCACTTTCAATACATTATGTAAATTGCTTACTTTTTATGCACATAGTTTTGTTTTCGCTGGTTTAAAAATATGCATTAATTGATTTGGAAGGCCGGGTTATACAGAAGGCAGTAGTGAGAGCAAGAGATAAATGTCCTCTCTGCTGATTCACTTTCCAAATGGCTGCAAGGCTCAGACTGTGACAACCTGAAGCTGAGAGTCTGGAACTAACTTGATCTAAGCTTTACAGGTGGGTGGCAGGGCCCCCAAAACGTGAGCGATCTCCTACTTTCTGAGGCCAATAGCAGGGAGCTAGATTGGAACAGGAGCAGCACAAACACAAATGGCACCAATACGGAATGCTGTTGTCACAGGAAGAGGCCTTTAGCACTTGTACTACAACACTAGCCCCACTGCTTATTTTCAGCATGTTCTTTTTATAAAATTTTATTTCTTTATTATTATTGTTATCATTTTATGATACAGTTCCATAGGCCCTAGTATTTCCCTTACTTCCTCCCAATACCCTCCCCCACCTTGTTGAGTTCCCCTATAGTATTACTATAGTATAGTTCTTCATAAACAGTCATATGTCTGTCATTGTGGGCATGGACAATGGCAGAGGGCATTTTCAGTATGTTCTTACCAACTGCAAGAACCTTGGCAAAATATCTGTTGTTTACTCAAACGCTGAAACCCAAGTACCTAATAATGGCTGAATCCCAAGTACCTATTAATGAACTTGGTTCTTACGGGAAACACAGTAAAATCTGTTAAAGAAAACAGGGATGGATGTTCCAAAAGTGATGCTTTTAGAACACCAAAACTGGATAACTGGAGTGCTAATGAGCATCTGTGGGAGGAGACGATTATCTTCCTACTTTTAGTCTTATTAAAACTAAGAGTTAAATACATGTTAGTCAAAAGAAGGACTGTTTTTATTTTAAACCAGTTCATCTGCCACTGGAACAAATTTTGAGAACTACTAGCTTCATCAGATCTAGAGTCAGGTCAATCAAAAGAAAATTTTATTTTTGAGTGAAATGTCTTCTGTTTTACAGAGAGAACTAGGAAATCCTTAGGATCTTTTAAGAGTAGGAATAAAAGTATTGCATAAAGTCATAATATTGATTTATTGCACACTTCTCCCTTGAAGTGCTAGAAGGTATGATTTTTGGAAGTTTTCCTTATAAATAAATGTTGTATGCGTAAAAGAACAAATATAATTGCCTTCATTGGATATTACACAAAGTATACATTTAAGGAAGAATTGCATAATACCCCACAAACAGGTATGATTTCATATGACAAATGCTTTTAAATAGAAGTTGTAAGAAAAAACACAAAACAAAGTATTATTAAAAAGTCTATTGATAGAAGTTATATAGCAAGCAGAGACAAAATGTGGTGGATGTACTACTGGATTTATGAGGAATTAGAGAGAGGTTCATATACAAAAGAGAAGAAATACTTAAAAAGTTCGAGAACTTATATGATAGTTTTGTTTAATGTATATAAAATGCAATCATTATAAATTCAAATAATAGAAATTACTATTTTAATTTGGTAAAAAGTCATTTAGCAACATTTTAAAATGATTTATATTGTATAAAAACTTAAAAAGTAATGAAAAACATTCCCATTTAAGATATCAGATTCGGGAAAGTACCCAAATTTTCTCACTTTTGGAATTCAAGAACTGCACCACAAATATTTTGGCTATTCAGTCTCAAATATTTTCATCAAAATATCATTTGCAATGTTTCAATGTCTTAGGTACAGCATATTTGCTACACTAAATATCCAGGTATATAGTTGATATGATCAGAACATCTTCCCTGGCTCTTAATGTAATCCTGTACTGTGGAACACTGGTCCTTGATTACATCTATTCATCTTCTACCGTGTTTTAATAACACAAGTGACACCTAAGAAATTTTTCCTCGATATTTTAATAAACTAAGCCTGGACAGACAGTGGAAGGTGAAAATAGGTTAAATTGGCATTGATTATTTAACATACATTCATCATTTAACAGTCTCCGTCATCATAAGAACTACTGTGTTTGCACTGCACACTGAAATGCTCCAAATTGACTTTCGTAGAATTCTTGCCATGTGCACCAGCACTCAGAGCACACTGTGTACTAACATTAGTTTCAAATCCCCTGACAAATCAGTGGCAAGCTGGCAGTTTATATCACAAACTTCTAAACTTATGCACTGTGGTGGATCTTTTTAATAGATTTCACTATAATTAATGTTTTCGTGGGATTCCATTTCTTATCTGAAATGAAATGTGTAGCATCAGTTTTCTTTTAAAACAAATTTTATTAATGGTTACTTCTAGTTTCATATATTCTGATATTCATATCACTGAAACACAATCCATAATGATTGGTAAAGAACAATTTATGTTTATTATTGATAGCTTGAGGAAGAAGGCAGGAGAGTATAAGAATCATCCACAATGTGCAAGATTTCTACAGCATTTCTCCTTCCTCTTCTCTAGTAAATGCTATATTGAAAGTACAATTTGGTATTCTACATATGTGAAAATTGAAATCAGACTATCTTTTCTGAGAAAAGTGTTATTAAGAATAAATAACTTAGGGCCCAGCGCGGTGGCGCAAGTAGTTTAGGTCCTCGCCTTGCACGCCCGGGATCCCATATGGGCGCCGGTTCTATCCCAGCAGCCCCGCTTCCCTTCCAGCTCCCTGCCTGTGGCCCGGGAAAGCAGTCGAGGACGGCCCAAAGCTTTGGGACCCTGCACCCGTGTGGGAGACCAGGAAGAGGCTCCTGGCTTTGGATTGGCATAGTTTCGGCCCTTTACGCTCACTTGGGGAGTGAGTCATGAGACGGAAGATCTTCCTCTCTGTCTCTCCTCTCTGTATATCTGCCTTTCCAATAAAAAATAATAAAAATAAATCTTTAAAAAAAAAGAATAAATAACTTATTGCACATGACAATAAAAGATTACAGATATGGAAAGGTATCGAAAATATACTTGTTGTTCATGGGAAAACTTAAGTTACTACAGAATTACATATATTCTATAGTCACCCAGCTCATCATATTTAAGCACCTTATTTATTTCTGAATTGTTTATTTAAAACAACTGCTTCCCTAGATTCCTGCACCACTATCTAAAAAAAGTCAAAGTCTACTACTACAGTGAATGCTAATTATGTTCATCAGTATTTTCAGGGCCTAATTTGCCAATTCCATGTCCTATAATACATTGTGGAAGAGTATCCCACTGTAAATTTACTCCCTGAAATATTTTGAATTGGTTAGCCCTAGATACTGCAGACCCAAAAAATAATTCTGAAAAGTCCTTTTCTGAGGAAGTGCGCATCTACCAGACTTGGAAAGTGACAGTGATGCACAGGCATAGGCTGTCCTAGCTGCCCTCCCAGTCTCCCAACACACCCCAAACAGGATCCTCTCCTTTCACAGAGACCTGATAGTACTGGAGGACCTCATTTTTATAACATGCTAACCCTTGCATGCCGTGTATCTCCTCCTCCACCCTTTCACAGTTTGTGCCACCTTCCTTTCCCCTAGAAAACCAAGCTTTTACCAGTCTAAGCTTCACAAAAGGTTCAGACTCTGTGCTTCTCTTTGAGTCTCACACTCTTTGACTCTCACACTTCTGAGATCTGAACAAGTAATAAAATGTGTGTGTTGTTCTATTATGTTTCTGTTGTTAGCCTATTCCATAAACTTATATTACCAAAATGTGAAGAACAAGAGTAAACTCAGACCTTACCTTCAATAGGGAAATGTGAAATATGGAATTATAGAAGAGATGATTATTCTGTAACAACTACCCAAATACCATCTATTCTCTCTGATATAAGACAACCTTCATGCAAAATGCAAAACAAATATATAGGTAAACCAGTAAATACATATATTCTCTCTGATAAACTGTGCATTGTAGACTAGCATACTGGGAACTGAAGACATGCTGCAGTATGCATCTTTACTCTCAAATAAAAGGAGGAGTCCTAATGAAACCGCTAAACATACCTTGACAACTGGTTTCTAGATCTTTTAACATCGCTTAAAACTACAATGCCATGGTACACTTAAATTGCAGTTACTCAATAACTGTTACTAAAGGACTATATTTCTGTAATAATATGGGGGAAATGGTGGGGGGGGAGATAGGGAGGCAGAAAGGGGAGGGAAGGGAAAAACCCCTATACCTACAAAATTTTACCATAAAAATAATAATATCAATAAAAATATTAACATAAAAAAGAACCTTGGAAATCCTAACAATTTTGCAAGGGAATTCTTTGTGGACTCACTGCTAAAAAAAATAATTATCATGTAACCCTTTTTTAAAACCAGGAAAATACAGTTAGCTTTCATGGTTACAGATAAAAGCAATAAACAATGAAGACTACATGAGAAATAACTAAGTTAATGGTGTTGTTTTAAAGTTATTATTTACATGTTTAGAGAATTAAATAGCTGGATGTAAGTTTTTTGTTTTGTTTTGTTTTGTTTTTTATTTTTAGAAAATAAGGAAGTTATGTATACATAGGAAACTCCTAAAGGGCTTCTAGGAGTCGTGGTGGTAGGGTAACTGTCCATAGGTGAATTTTCACAGGCTTCACTTTCAATCCCCAGTAATCAAGGTTGACAACAAATGGTACTACTGATAAAGCTAATAGAGTTACACAGAAGTTTTACATTTTATATGAATGCTCAGATGTTAAGAATGCTTTAATTTGAACAAGACTGAGTAAATGATTCCAAAAGGCTAAGGATTTCAAATTTTCCCTGTTTTAACAATTCAGTACTTTCAATAAAAGTCTGGATTCCCATGAAGATCGTGGAGTAGTGAAAAAGCATTTTCACTTTCTACAAGTTCAACTAATCTAGCTGAAAGACGATGACTTTGAAGTAGGTAGATTCTAAATTGACTTATACCTGTGTTGCATCATGCAGTTACATTGAAATGAGTTTCAAGGGAAGTAAAGCTATACTATCCCTACTGAATATTTCTCTAATTTACAGCTTTATAAATACGTAGGTTATCATTCATAAAATTCACAATGGTTCACACCGCAGGATTGATGCAAATATCACTTCCGGAAAAATTTTATACAAGCAAATAAATCCTCAAATGCAATCATCAATAGTGAACCACAAAATGTTTTCTTTAAACATTAATATCAACTGAACTTAATGAAACATAACACTGGCATTCATCAAGTATTGCAATAACAAGGTTATATATAACATGGAAAATATCTAGATTTCTAGAGCAAACATTTTAAATTGAAAGTGATATAAGAGGTCAAAAGAAAAGTTTAAAGCAAGGGTAAGAATGAGTGAGGGAGAGGGGTGCCATTTTTGTGATTCGCTCCCCAGATGACCACAGCAGTCAGGAGTGGGTCAGGCCAAAGCCAAGAGCCAAGAATTCCACTGAGGTCTAACAACAGCGACAGAACTCAACTGCTCTTACCATCATTTGCTGTCTTTCCAGGCATATTAGCAGGAAGTTGGATGGGAAGGCAGAGGCAGGCCTCAATCCCAGGCACACCAGAGTGGAGTATGAGCGTCCCAAGCTTCTCCACAATGCTTGCTGTTTATTTTGCTAACTATAATGAAGATTTGCTTATAAAACTATCTTATCATTATGGTATTCATCTTAACGAATCTTAAAATCATTGCACTTCTGTTCTCAACAAAGCACTAAAAATTATAATAAATGCCTTTAAACAGAAGACTGACATTTTTGCAAATGTTAGCCGATGATGAAGATGATAATTCTTTTATGTTTGCATCAAAGGGAAGTTTAAAATCACAAACTTAGGAAAAATGAAGAGTTCATACTCAAGTTTAAGAAAAGACATATTTATATAGAACTTTTCAAGATCATCCGGTGTTACTAGAAACAATACTGTATGAAAATACGCTTTACAAACCTTCTGACAGTTTCACAAGCACTTCACACTCAGGGAAAAAAATATTGATATTCAATTAAATTCTGCTGCCTGCACTGAAGTCCAAGTGGTAAAATGCTATTATAAATTTCTCTGCACAGTTGAGTTTTCTTTCTTATATCTGCATGTAAAAATGATGAGTTTGGCCTCTGGTGACTGCAAACATAGTAACTTTATTAATCTGTTAATAGATAAATTACTACTTTAAAAAACTAAATTGTCTTATTGGTCTAATATGTACCTTTCACATGTCTGCAAATTCACTACACAAGAGACAATTTTAGACATGTTGGTTTAAAAAAAAAAAGTAATAAGGAATTGGTATGCTAGTTGGTGCCTGTAATTATCTTTTTCAGTTCCACGAGGTATTTGGGAATTGTTTAAGAGCAAAAGATGAATGTTGCAGTCCTAAGTCCCATTAAATCAAGGCATGGACACAGCAGCAGCCACGGTAAATAAGCTGTGGAAGCTGAATACCAATAAAGAAGATAAAAATGGTTTTACACAACTACTTACATCACAGCCTAGAAGTTCAGTCTGTGTGGATTTATCTACTCTTGAAGCAAAAGCCTTCTGTAAATGTTGGACTTTTTCCTATAAATGAAAAAGAAATACATATATTTTTGCATTGGTTAGTCAAGTGCATCTACACCATATTTTCCCAATTATTAAAATTTCGAGTGTAATTCATGATCTTCTCTGCATGTGCACCTTGCTTATTCAGTGTTTTTCACTGTTTTGTCAAGTCACCCCATCCCACATGAAAGCATTTTTCTCCTAGTACAAAAGCCACTGAGTCAGAATCACAGTTAAACATGAGACATGATACGCTTCATCTGAGAGTAAATGCTTATTTTGTATTTCTGATAGTGTATTCTGATATACTGATTATATTCTTCTTATTTGATGCACAGAATTTCTATTTAAAATGTAAAACATTTTCAATCAGTGATACTACTGACGAAGCCTGATAACAAATCCCCTTCTCCTCTTCCCTCTGCCCCTCCCACAATCCCTTAATTTTTTTTCTCCAGTTCCACTGATATTTGCCAGAGATCTTAATAATGTATTCATGATTGATAAAAATATAATTTACTTCAATTCACTGAAAAACAGAAAGGAAACACTTCTTAGACTATTAATGTCTTATACTCTTATACTCTCTAATCAGAAAATTCCCAATGCCACTCTTCAGACAAAAAAAGAAACACAGATGAGTTAACTCACAGAGCTGCAATATGGGGGACCTTCTTTGTGAAACAACAGGTTAAGTCACCATCAACAAAGTGTGGGTCAAATCCCTGCTGCCTTACTTCTAAACCAGCTCCCTGCTAATGTGTCTGAAAAAGCAGCAGAAGATGACCTAAAATGTGGGCCACTGCACCCACATGGGAGCTCCAGGTGGAGTTTCATGCTCCTGGCTTCCGTCTGGTCAGCCCCAGCCGTTGTGGCCATTTGGGGAGTTAGTCAGTATATGAAAAATGTCTCTTGTTTCTGTCACTTGCTGTTTCTCCCTTTAAATTTTCCTTTCAAATAATACAAATTTTAAATCACCTATGATGTTAAAGCTTAATTGACAAAAAATGTAAGTGAAAATGTGGCTGTTCTTTTCAAACTTAATTGTGTATATTTACTTGAAAGACAAAGTGACAGAAGTGCAGAGAATAAGAGATATCTTCCATTCAGCGCATCCTCCTATTTGCCTCCAAGAGCCAGGGTTGGGGCGGGGAAAAGCCAGGAGCCAGGAAGAGATTCTCGATCTGCACGTTAGCAGGAATCTGGATCAGAAATATGGAATAGCTGGGACTGCGACCAACGCACTGAAATGGGATAAAGATGGTCCCAAGCAGCCCCCTGTTCAACACCTGTCCCCCAGGCTAAGCTTTAAATAAGCAGCAATTTTGACTCACATTGAGTTGGTAAAGTAATTAATAAAATTTAGTATCATTGAAACACCATTTAGAAAGTTTTTTTTCTACTTTTAGTAGAGACTGGAAGTGCAGATATTTGAAAAGTAAATTTATTCCAACTATGTAGGCAGGCCAACTTTTGTGTTATTAGAGACTGCCACTAATGTATAAGGCAAGGAATGTTTAAGGCAGGAAACAGATGGCAATGCTTGCCTTACGCTTCAGCTCCCATTTCTATTTTCAAAAGCTTCCATGGCTCATTGGTCCCAGTTATAAGACTAAGGAATTTCAGATAAAGTAAAATGAAAAATGTAAACAGCTTCATTAACCAATAACCTAATCAAATTAAAACAAATAAACAACTACAAAAATTTAATTCTCCTAAATAAACTCATTTCTGGTAGAAAAAAAAACATGTTTCTGACGAATTTTATTTTCGCTCCTTCTTACAGGCGGTGGTCATACAGGTATGAGCTTTGAATTTTGTGTCCTATTCAAATATGGAAGGAAATTACAAGTTTCCCATAGACTTAGGACAAAATAATTAAGAAAGCTTTAGTGTGTAACAGAAGGCAATTAATGTATAAACTTTTTTTATTATCTTCCTATAATAAAAAAAATAGAAGATTAAGTAAATATTGAAGACTATGTAGTTCCTGTAAGACAATCCTCCCTGCGTCCTTAAATTATCCTAAGATTGATAGTGATTTTCAGATTGGGCAATTTAATAAATAATAAACAGGGTGTTAGAGATCAACAAGGAAAAAAACTACCAGCCAAAAAAAAAAAAAGAAAGAAAGAAACTATGAATGAGTGATAGGATTGTTGAGTAGGCATGACAAAGACATGCATTAACAGTACCAGCTCCAAATTGCCTAAGCAGAATTGGTGAAAGTGACAGGAGCCAATCAAGTCTACACCAGAAACCACAGAATGCTATGTCTCTTAAAATATTATTTAACAATTACAGGTCAGAAAATATGTTACCTAAAGCACAGCAGAATTTACTTAAACAAGTCCTCTGGGTTCAGTATCACAGTCTATGTAGTTAAGCCACCATTTCCCACCCTGTCATCCCAGTGGCTGTTTCTGACCTATCTCCCTGTTAACACATCTGGGAAAACAGAAGGTGGACTAAGTGCTCCTGCCTCTGTTACCCATTTGGGACACCTGGGTAAATTCCTTAATTACAGGAATCTGCATATAGATAGATAGATATGCAGATGAACCATCTCTACACACACCCCAAAGGCCCTAACTCTGCCTTTCACCTTATACAATACGCAAGGAAGGGAGTTAGAAAGAGGCCACAAGGAGAATAAATATTGAACATTACTTACCCTGACCACCAATTAATTTGTCTTATGTAATGTAATGTGGCTCTGCTACAGTATTCTCCAGTGTAAGGGCATATTGTAATTTGTCTTATGTACTCTCAGAGGGAGAGTAGAGAATTAAAACAACTCAACCTCTGGTAGATAAATGATATAAATATAGCTATATTCCAGGCAAATTATCTAATTATCTTTAAGACCTCCTGATCGAGCAATGAGAATATTAATACTTAAGAAAACACTTTCTTGGTCCTTTATCATTTACAATTAGTGTTTGTGTGCTTAAAGCAAACAAGATTTGCACAGTCAGCTGAAAAACATAAAAAAATATAATGAACAAGAAATACCATGATTTTCATTTGTTGTTACTTGTTGCTTCTTTTGAGTCCTTGAAAATATGGAGGTCTAAAAATGTTACATTCTAGTACACTATGAACAAACTTATAATTGATTTTCTCTCAAAATTTCCAAGTTGCTTCATCTGCAACAAAGTAATATAACATCTGTCCAATCAATTATAAAGATTAAAAGCATGTAAACAAAGTAGATAGGTCATTCATAAGTTTACTAATACTTGGCTATATTTACATTCTCTTTCCTTCCTAATTTTTACTATCATAAATGTTGTACACAATTAAAAAATGTCAATAGACTATAGGTTATATGCCAGGCACTACATCATGAGAGAGAGAGAGAGAGATGTGAGTTAGAAAGAAAAGGGATAGAGAGAAGTATGACATGTGAAAACACAGAAAGATATGTCTTTATTGTTTAATTTAAAAAAGCATGCTTAGGTTTTTCCTATTATGTATTTCCATGAATTTTTGAACCCCCCCCAACATGTACATATGTTAGTCTGTAACTTCTCAATAACATATGATATCTTTGTCATTGTCTCTTGATTAAAAAATAGAAGACTTGGGCCCAGCGGCGTGGTCCAGTGGTTAAGGTCCTCGCCTTGAACGCTCCGGGATCCCATATGGGTGCCGGTTCTAATCCCAGCAGCTCCACTTCCCATCCAGCTCCCTGCTTGTGGCCTGGGAAAGCAGTCGAGGACAGCCCAAAGCTTTGGGACCCTGCACCCACATGGGAGACCAGGAAAGAAGTTCCTGGCTCTTGGCTTCAGATCGGTGCAGCACCAGCTGTTGCAGTCATTTGGGGAGTGAATCATCGGACGGAAGATCTTCCTCTCTGTCTCTCCTCCTCTCTGTATATCTGACTTTGTAATAAAGATAAATAAATTAAAAAAAAATAGAAGACTTAACACCTAACAATTTGAAATCAGTCACTAAAGATCAAAGAAGACAGTGGAACATCCAATATGAAAATCTATAACTGTCTCCAAGTCTGGATGGCCTTTTGATAAAGCCACTGGACTCTGTAAAAGCTTCAAATTAGTGTTAATGGCTTCACCTATTATATGCAAGAAAAACATCCAGTATGTACTTTATATCTGCTATACAGCTAATAATTGCAGGTAGCAGTAAAACTATTTCCATGTTCTATCTGCCTTTGTTATTTTGCTGTACTCTAGAAATTATTTAAGATTCTTTACAGTCTACTAATGCATTTCAATTAATAGCTATTCTTCTAAAGAATATCCGTTACTATAAATATAACAAGCAGTACATTTTGAAGCAAGAGTTAGGAATAAAGTAACAAAAATTAATCAAGTTATGTAAAACAAAAACAAGACACAAATGTTGAAAAGGTACAATGTCATTTGGATGGCAATGATATTATGTGCTTAAACAGAGTAATAAAAACACTCTTTTAAGCTCTTACAATAATTTTAGAGTAAATAAGTACATGAATGTGTGTATATATAATAGATTTTCATAAGATCTTTCTCTATGACATATGCTCACAATTTTATAATTTATATTTCATCAATCAAAAATGTGTCTAGGGACCCTCATGGTGGCTCAACAGGGCTATCTTCTGCCTGTTGCACCAGTATCCAATACGGGTGCTAGTTCTAGTCCCAGCTACTCCTTTTCAGAATCAATTCCCTGCTTAAGGACTGGGAAAGCAGCAGAGGATGGCTTAAGTCGCTGGCCTCTGCATCAACCTGGGAGAGCCAGAAGTTACTGGCTCCCAGCCTTGATAAGATAAGCTCCAGCTGTTGCGGACACGTTGATTTGGATTTGGGAGTGACTCAGCAGATGGAAGCTTCTCATTCTCTCTCTCTCTTTCTCTCTCCCTCCCTTCCTCTCTTTCTCCCCCTTCTCTCTGTAAATGTTCTTTTCAAATAAAATAACAATTTTTAAAAAATGTGTCTAGAGGAGCTAATATTGAGGAACAGAGGATAAAGTGGCAAAATGTATCACTGCCATCTTGTCTTTAGAGTGCTGGTTTAAGTCCCGGTTGCTCTGATCCAGCATCCTGCTCAGGAGCTAGGATGGCAGAAGATGGCCATCTATGACAGAGACCTGGATAGAGCCTCTGGATCCCAGCTTGGCCTGACTCAACTCTGGCCTTTGTGGTAATTAGGAAAGTGAACTAAAGATCTATTTGTATGTGCATGCTTCTCTCTGTCACTTTGCCCTTCAAGTAAATAATTTTTTTTTATTTTAAGAATAATTTATTTAACATATGTTTTGAAAAACATGTACAGATGATATGTATATATTTTGGGGTTTACATGTGAGTTTCTGCAAGCCTGTGACATAGAAGAAAAATTCAAAAGGGTAAAGTACAGTAAAAACAAAATCCCAAAGGCTTGACCTAGTCGGCACAACTGCTATGTATAATGAAGAATCCTGTGATTAGAGAAACTGAGACTGGAAGTTAGTTCTTATCTAGAACATACTTCATGTACATATCACTAATATTTTTCTTCCACAAAACAAATAAGGGTATGAAATCCCAGTCTAAGTGAAGAAATAAAGAACCAAGCAGAAATAAAAATATTCAATAGTTATAAGAGACAAGTCAAAGTTATTTTAAATTACTGTTTTATTTACTAAATGTAAATTGGAGAAAGTGGTCAATAAAGAGAAGAAAATGACTTTCCAAAACCGCACAGGAGGGCATATGAGAAGTTAGTTTTAAACACTATATTGAATCCCTGTGCCTATAGAATCTTATGAAAAATGGTAAAAAAAAAAAAAATTTAAACTGTATTGAAATGTACTGCTACTACATAATAAAAATAGATGCTTGTACAGAAAATATACATGGTTCTGATTACACATTGCTCTTGACTATGTAGCTTAAGGCTTCAGAAGGACAAACGCATAAACTCAGTATGTGTTACAAAAGCAAATTTGTTATATACAATGTTTGGCTAGAGTAGTTAAGAAATTTTTTTCAAAACTGAATGACAACACAAACTGCTCAAGACAGTATAAAAATAAATTTTGATTCTATGAAATGGATCTAAAAGGTTAAGTTTATGAAATGAGAGATTCTGAAAAACTGGCTTTCACAAGGTGAAGCGATAACTTTAAAACTGAAGACTACGCCAACACAAGAACATTCATAAAATGTTCAGAGACAAATCTGAACTAAAAATGAGGTGATTCAGAAAAATAATGACTATTATCTCTTAAGAGGTCCAAATGTCAATAATAACAGGTTATTTACATAAAGTAAAAGCAAAAAAACTAAAGAGAAAAATCCTGGGATTGCTGAATGATAGCAAAGCCAAGGATATACTCAGGAATGAAAAGGCAACACACATTATGTGAAATCAAACCCATTATTTTCAATCACCTTTAATGATAGTACATCAGGAAAAACATTGTTAGAATTACCAAAAAGCGTAACAGTGGCCAAGAATTGAAAACTTCCGGGCATGAGTCTCAGTAAGACGTTAACATTTAGCATTTTATTTTTATTAGTGAAATCGCTAATGAGAATTCAAAGGAGAATAACGCAAAAGCCTGCTTTATGCCCATGATGGATACTGAAATGTAAATAAGAACTCTTAGTTTCAGGTGTATCCTTAACTAGCCCCACTAGAGAGAACTGTCTTTCCATGAAAGGACCCAGCTGTAGCTGTTCTGCCCAGAGGAGAGGAAAGGATTCTGCAAGGATAAGGGAAGTGACACTATCAAAACCCATCTCTCGGGGCCCGGCACGATAGCGTAGTGGTTAAAGTCCTCACATGCCTGGGATCCCATGTGGTCACCGGTTCTAATCCTGGCAGCCCTTCTTCCCATCCAGCTCCCTGCTTGTGGCCTGGGACAGCAGTTGAGGACAGCACAAAGCCTTGGGACCCTGCACCCCTGTGGGAGACCCAGAAGAGCTTGTGGCTCCTGGCTTCAGATTGGCTCAGCTCCTGTGGTTGTGGTCACTTGGGGAGTGAACCATGGGACAAAAGAGCTTCCTCTCTGTCTCTCCTCCTTTCTGTATATCTGCCTTTGCAATAAAAATAAATAAATCTTTGAAAAAAATCTTCCCCTCCCAGAACCCTCACATTTCCAGAATCTAGCAATTTTGGGCTCAATTAAGTACATGATGGATTGAAGGAGTGCATCTGGGGTAACAGGTGGTGAGGTGGGATTATAGGAGGTGATATAGGGTTAAAGCTAGGGTGAGCTCTCCTCATATTGCTAAACTCCTGCAACAACACTACAAAATTCAGAAAGATCTGCAATTGGAACTTGGGTTTTCAAGTAATTTATCAAAGTAGTCAAGAGATGAAGACAGAATGTATTTACTTTGCAGGCTTTTAAGCCTTGTGGTTCTTAATATTAAGACATTCTATAATCCCTCATTCATAACATTGATTGGAAACTCATACATGTTTGTAGCTTGACTGCTCTGGAATCCCTTTCTGTTCTTTGGTCTCTATACCTCAGAGAAAACTTTGAATGGTACCAAACAAACAAACAAACAAAACTGTACAGAAAAGGACCAAGAGGTAGGAGGTTTAATTTCTGTTTGAATGTTTTAAAATGGATCAAAATTGTACAACAGGATAAGGGAGTTGTAGTAAATCAATAAACAAACATTGGATGGAATATTTATTCTTATCTGACCTTATTATGCTGGAACTAGAACTTAATGGTATCCTTGGTCCTCCTTCATTTTCAGACCGGTTCACAGAAAATGACTAAAAGCAATAAAACTTCATTCATTAAATAGTGGATTTTAAATTCATAGAGCACAATTACCTACATGATACCATACAAACTAAAAATAAAACTGCACTTAAGAGCTTAGGTAATTTTATTTAAGACAAGGATGGAATGATCAAAAATACATATTGGGACTTCTGCCTCTTTACAAATTACAATCATTAGTAATACATGGACCCAGAAAAATGCATGCCTTGTTTTTGTTGTAAAGCATATGCAGTGTGAAAAATATGAAAACAAAATAAAATAGAACAAAAAAAAAAACATAAATTGAATAACCCTACCGAGAGTTCAAATCTAGTATTCTTATTCTAGTCTTCAGATTTTCTCCAATAATACATTTTACTTTACATAAAAGCAACAAGTCTTCACTAACAGTGGATTAAACAAATATGTGCCTCTTGCAGAACTTATTACTACAGGCAGATCCAATTCTAGTTCAAGCCTCTTCTCAGTGAAAAAGGTCTTTAGGAAGAGGATTTGAGTTAGATCCTCTGGAGTCAGGAACATGTATTTCCTGATCTCCGCCCCTCTCCTCCTAAAGAAAAGAAGAAATGTGGAATTACTGTCCCAAGGGAAGTTGTGGCTGGGAAAAATATCACAAATTGGTTTGGCCTTGTTCTTCGTTCTCTCCCCCCCCCCCCCCAATTCACGTCATCAGTCAATAACTTCTCCAAAGTCTTCATAATGACAACTCCCTTTTATACCCACCATCAAAACGAGCACAGCTTTGTGCTGAGTGTCAAAACCAATAGCATTTATACTCTAATGGCTCCTTGAATTGCACTGGATTATATGCCCCTTAAACTCATGATCAGCTTGAAATTGTGAACATCATTGCAGCTGGACACATACGGTCTTTCCAGATGTTTGCATGTTAGGATTATATATCAGAGAAGGATGGGCCATTAAGTCTGATACAGGCAGGATATTTATTTGAAAAGAGAGGTTAGGACATGGTGGGTAGACATACAGGAAAGCTGACTGTGGGAAGAGAAAAACCAACATTTTGCATTCATATTGCTTGCTGTAAGATTAATGAATATTACTGAGTCACAATTCAGAAAGGATACTATTAGGTGTATGCACATTGGCTTTGACTCTTCTGGTCCGTGTACTGCATTTCCGATTATGAGAATTTCTATTTTTTGAGAATATTATATAAATCCTTATCCTATTAGAGGGTAGAGAACAGAAGTCAGGGGCCAGGGTGGTGGTGTAGTACCTGCTATGCTAGAATCTTATATGTGCACTGCTTTGGTGTGTTGGCTGATATTCCAATCCAGCTCCCTGCTGATAGCTTGGGAAACACCCGAGTCCTGGGACCCCCTGCACTAATGTGGGAGACCCACAAGACTTCTCTGGCTTTGCACTGGCACAGCTCTGCCTGCTGACATTCAGCTGGGGAGGCAAACAGTGTACGCCAAAGAACTTGTTCTCTGTTTTTCCTTGGTCTCTGTTACTCTGAGTTTCAAATAACAAAACTTTTTTTAAAGGGATAGAAATATATGTAAATTAAAATTATAAGTCATAAAAATAAAAAAGCAGCAAGTCAGCATTACAAAACATATCTTTCCTTTATAATCATTTTATTACTAAAATCCGTACAACTGCTTCTAGTTTTCCAATATGTCAAACTGCCTGTTAACCTTGTACCTTTGAATATTCCTCACGCATCACTGCTTCAGTTTATTCTGAACAAAACTCATCATCTTTCTCCAGAATTATTGCAGTCACTCGTTTTTTTAAAAATAGTGCTCCCTACTGTGGCTTTGTCTCATACAATGTTTTTGTCCAATAGTTCAGCTAAAGACATCTTTCTAAACTACTATGCTTTACTGATTCCTTAAAATGCCAAGTTTATGGGCCTGGTGCAGTAGCCTAGCCTCTAGGACATGGGTGTCGGTTCATCGGCTAGAAGCCCTGATTCCCTTCCAGCTCCCTGCTTGTGGCCTGGGAAAGCAATTGAGGATAGCCCAAAGCATTGGGATCCTGCACCTGCTTGAGAGACCCAGGAGAGGGTCCAGGCTCCTGGGTTCGGGTTGGCTTAGCTGCAGCCACTTGGGGAATGAATCATCATATGGAAGATCTTCCTCTCTGTCTCTCCTCTCTGTAAATCTGACTTTTCAGGATAAATAAATAAATCTTAAAAACAAATGCCAAGAGTATGTCTAAAATGCTGTGTCTTTTCGTTTGGACCTTCATAATCTGCTCACTGGCCATGGGGATGTTATACAAGCCCCTAGTATGCTATGTGTATCAGGACAAGTTATTGCTTTTTGTTCAAGGATTCTGATATTCTAACATGTCTTTGCTTTTTATTGTACTCCACTCATATCCAAACAATATTTATTCTGCTTTCTTAGTTGTTTTAGAATACTTTTTATTTTTTTAAAATGTAAATTATTTTATATCTCCTGTGTCTTCATGAATCTTTAAAGCGATTCAAATATAATTCAAATAATATGAATTTTCATACTGTCATTTTGTTTAAAAATCCTGTGCAAAACAAATCATGCTACTTCCATTTATACTTAGAATTATCTCGTGTAGGTTTGGTCTACTTTCTTGTATGTTTTTTTTTTTCATTTAAAATTTCATAATAACGGGGTCCGGCGGCATGGCCTAGTGGCTAAAGTCCTCACCTTGAACACCCTGGGATCCCATATGGGCGCCGGTTCTAATCCCAGCAGCTCCACTTCCCATCCAGCTCCCTGCTTGTGGCCTGGGAAAGCAGTGGAGGACGGCCCAAAGCCTTGGGACCCTGCACCCATGTGGGAGACCAGGAAGAGGTTTAGAGTTCCAGGCTTTGGATCGGAGCAGCACCGGCTGTTGTGGCTCACTTGGGGAGTGAATCATCGGATGGAAGATCTTCCTCTCTGTATATCTGACTTTGTAATGAAAATGAACAAATATTTAAAAATAATTAAAATTTCACAATAATGAAATTATCCTTGAAAGCCAATGAACAAATAAAGAACTGAAATAATCCACCTACTTACAAGAAATTTTGTATTTGTTTCTATTACCAACCAATTTTCTCAGAAAGATAATTTTAAAGTAGTCTTAATTATCAATACTGAAAAAGGAAAGCAAAACATTGAAAATAATAAAAAATGCAAAATAAATAAATAAATAAACAAACAACAACAAAACAAAAAATGAAAAAAAAACAATTCTGCAAGTGGGTATAATTTTATCTAGTGAACTTACTTTGTTTGGATTACCATACCTGTTTTAAATATATGCTAATTTTTTCTAAGGCAAAAATGCTACCAAAGAATGTTTTGAAAGAAGAAAAATTTTGCAAAAGACATTCACATTGACTTCAATGTAATTCAACTGTCGTTTCACTTTTACCTGGCTATTAGCACAGACCTCAAATATTTTATTTTAGTTCAATTTTATATTAACCCAGGTCAAAATATATAACTTCTAAAAGTATAAATTGCTTCTTCAGAACTTTTAAATCAATCTTTAACAAAAATCTTTACTTAATGAATGTTAATTTAAAATCAAGGCTGTTGCATAATTCTCATCTGACTACGTACATATTAAGTGGACCTTCAATTGAATTCCCACAACTTGTTAACTATAATTTTTGCATATGGTAAAGTCTAGAAGCTATTAATGAATGATCAGCATGACCCTTACTATTACTTACAAAGATGGAAAATAATGCCAATGCTATTTGATAGTGAAAGAAAAAGATCAATAAGAGGGAAAGAAACAGAGAAAGAAAAGAGTGGCTTGTTCAAGTCCCAGCCCCTTTGCCTCTGGTACTGCTCCTTGCTCATGCACAACCTGGGAGCTGGTGGATGATGGCTTGAGTACTTGATTCACTGATATTCACTTGGAAACCCAGGCCAAGTTCAGGGGTCCTGGCACAGGACTGGCCTAGCTCTGGCTTTTGCCAACATTTGATGAATAAATCATGGGATGGAATCTCTCTTTGTCCTAACAAATAATCTTTAAAGGAAGAATGATAGACAAAAAGGCAAAAATAAATTTTAGAGACAGGTTAAGAAAGAAGACGAGGAACCTGGGAAGCTGGATTAGGTCAAGCCAGTAGGGAGAGCGCAAGCTGATAGTCGGTCCAGTTGTTTGGGCGGGCGGGGGGTGGGGGGGAGAGGAGAATCAATCTAAATAAACTGGGACGTAAACAAGTGATTTCCATGGTTTCTGCTTCTGAGGCAACTTCAACACAGGCCAACTGTGCTAGCTGATGCTTTCATGAAAGAATATGTACAGAATCAAACATCTCATCAAGCTTTTCCTCTGATTGGTGTGCTGCTTCAAAGTAAAAATTACAATAAATTGATTGAATTCATTAAAATAATGTGGAAATCAGACTATAAAAGTAGTATTTTAAAAGTCTGATTATATTTGAAAAGCATCAACAAAAATATTTCAGAATTAAATTTCATAGGTCTCCATACACCTTAAATATCTTTTTTAAATTTGTGAATTGAAAAACTACTGATGCAATTTGTTAGCTGATATTTGGCATTTTCACACCTCATGAAGTGTCCTTTCAAGGAATATTTATAAGGTCAAGTTTCATCCAAAGTGAAGAACTTTGCTTTGTAAAATAACAATGACTTCAAATTCTACAATAATATCATATAGCTACAAAGTCAGATATAACAAAGCATATAAATCAAAAATAAATTTTTAAAAATTCAATTTCAGAAAATATTTTATAGTAAAATTGTAAGCTACTTAACAGAAATTATATGTAAATGATATGTGGTAAGTATAGATATACAGAAATAACCCAACTGTCAGCAAGATTATTATTGTAAAAATGATGAGCCTCTGGCTGTTCTCAAAAGTCTGAAGAACCAGTATTTCATAGAAATTTCATAGAAATTTCAGGAGTCAAAGCAACAAGATTCCAAAGAGAACCGGGAGCACAATGGGAAATGTCATTATTTTCTTAAAGTTGCATATCTGAAACATATGAAAGTCATTCTGTTCATTTGAATAAAAAAAGAATGAATTAGCTTCTAGTTAGAAAATGGAAAGAAAATGAAAGTGGTTAAATTAAAGACAAAGACTCGTATATTTAAGAAATGTAAACAAAATCCAATCTTACATTGCTTTCAGGAAAGTTAGAAATATGGAAAAGAAAGAAAAACTTGATCCATTCAAATCTAGGGACACTGCAGTAGCAATCTTAACTTCTATTAAGGAGGCACATAAGCAAAGCTCTTCTCCAGATGGTGTGTGGATTTATGTGTGCATAGAGAAATTTAGCAGATATGGTCCTAATGCAAAGTAACAAGAGAAACAAGGCAGGGTCAGCTAATCCTGTGCCTGTGGTGCCACCATCCCACATGGATGCTGCTGGGAAAGCAGTGGACGGTCGCTCATGGCCTTACACCTCCACAGTCATGTGGAAGACCCACCTAGCTCTGGTCATTGTGAACATTTGGGGAGTGAATCAGCAGATCGAAGATTTTCTCTCTCTCCTGTCCCTTTCTTTCTTTCTGTCTTCCCCCATGCCTACTCTCTCTGTGTAAATCATTCAAGGAGGAAAAAATAAATCTCACAAATTTTTTAAGAGAAGCAAAGAAAGAAGGTGGCTGGTAAAAAAAAAAAAAAACAAAAAAAACAAGAGCCCAAGAAATTTATAATGAAGTTCTACAGTCATTGAGGATATTGTAGGAGATCCAAACATTTAAGATTAATCACAAAAGAACATTACCTGTGTATGAGTTTTCCTCTCCAGATTTTATAAAGCTAATTTAATTAGTTAATCCCATTTAAAATCTAATCCCATTTGTTTAATAAGATAAAAAAATGGTGACTTTTCTTGGGAATTTGCTAAGTGATGCACATTCAAAACACAGCTTATATGAAATAAAATGAAGAAATTAGGGGAGACTTTTTCATGACAGCAGGAATGAATTCACTACAGGGTAAATGACTGTGTAACAGATATTGTTGGTATTCCATCTTGAGGTAGCATTTGAGTTCCTCAAGGATCTGTCAAAATGATAGATGCCAAACAGGGAAAATATGAAACAATATTTGAAAAGTATTGATCAGTCAAGGAAAGGGAACTTGCAAAGTTAGAGTGAATGTCATGCTAACTTTATGGTTTCTTTTTGAGGCAGACAAATGAAGGCCTAATTCTTATGATAAATTGGCAGGAAAATAGTGGTAAAATAGAACATTATGGCATTAATGTCAGGTTTACACGTCATGCTACTCTTTCTTATTTCATTTGGTAATTGAGGGGAAAAAATATATTTGGACATACCGGCAAATCAAAAAAACGTCCTTTCCCTCACATATATTTCAGCCATAAGGAAATTACTCAGGTAATCTACTGAAACACAATTACACCAACTTCTTATGGTATATACTACAAGCATTTCCTCCACACATCAGCAGTTTTAAAGTTTGTCAATAACTTTTCATAGAATATACATATATATATTGCTAGGTTATAAAATATTTCATGTTAAAGTCACGTTTTTCCTTAAAAGTATGTAAAAATACAAAATAGAGCCTTTGAGTTAGCTGACATGAAATTATACAGACATATTGGATAAGACACTTATCTCTATTTTTTAATCGAAAAATAAACCTTAAACTTACTACCTGTCAGTTTTATATCTTTAGATAAATGTATAATAGAACTTAATTCACTTGGATTTTAGTTATTTTAGTTTTGTCATTTACATATTTGACCTTTTCTTTTTCTGTTTTACTTTCAACGTTGGTTATATCATTTTCAAAGCCTTAACGATTTATTTGGAAATAGCAAGCTTACAGGATCTATGCTAGTGCTTCTTAGAGGCCCATTATACATCAGGACATGCATCACATTAGGATTATTACCAGGTAAAGTAGTTACAATACCTGAATAATTTTATATATACTGAAATTTGTATCGACTTGTTTTAGGCACAATTGTGATGGTACAGTACTTCTTTTCAGTATATTATTTAATGCCAGACATTAGAGAGAGTTCACCTATGCCAATGCAATCCTAAAATCAAATGAATTATCCTTTTATTTCTTGAGATATCCAGAAACACATTGTGAAGTGTGAATACCTAAGAAAGAGATTTAATTGGATGCAATTCCAAGAAAGGAACACGAGAGTGAGAAAGCCAGGGAAAGATGTGTATTCAAAGGATGGCTTTGAGACCTTGGAGTATGGCTTTGGCTCAATTACATCAGAAAACACAGAGGATGAGGAATTGTCACCTCAAAAATTTATAACAGATTGGTTCCGATACAAGCCAACAGAGAAGGTGGGTGGATTTCTGCACACAGCTTTGTCATTAGCTCAGGGAGCTGGACAGGGCCAATCTAGGCTTCCCAGGCTTAGAGACCTTGGCTAACATGACCTTTAGTTTCTAAGGCAAAGGATAACTTCCTGAAGAAAACAGCCATGGGGGTCACACGCTGCCTGCTGAGAGGGAAACGTTTACCTGGAGAATATGAGCGTGCACACACGTGCACGTACACACACACACACACACACACACAACCACATGGTAAGAGTTTGCTAGCTATGCACAGAGCATTTGCGGCAACTGTTTCAGTTTCCCAGGGAAGACATGGAAGACTCTGCAGTCTATTACTTTAAGTGAGATGCGAAAAAATGTACGAGACAGGCAGATAAAATGATTTTCCACAGATACATATCTAGTCAGTGACAAATGAAAGAAGAGAATTCAGGTGGCAATGCTGCAATCGACTACTTTCCATTGCAAGAATTGCTCTTAGGCATCATTAATGAATTTAAATTGTTTACAAATTCATTTTTGTGTCTATGTACTTTTCATATGGTTTGTAAATCTTCTATAACAAACTTGTACAACTGAAATATTAATGAAAACTTTCAATATTTGACAAGAGCCAGGAGTTGTGGCATAACCAGTAAAACTGCCAACTCTTAACGTAGGCATCCAATATAGGGACCATCTTCTCTCCCTTCTGTTCTACTTCTGATCCAGTTTCCTGCTAATTTCCTAGGAAAAGTGCTGGAAGATGGCCCACCTGTTTAAGCCTGTACTATCCAAGTGGAAAGACACAGATGAAGCCACTGCCTCTGGCCTGGTCCAGCCTCAGCTACTGTGTCCATCTGGGCACTGAGCCAGTGATACATGTTTATCTTTATTTTGTGTAACCCTTCTAAATCAATAAACAAATCTTCAAAATAAAATATATTCACAAACTTAAAACGCTACAATGTGTGAATGTTTCTCATAATATCCTCTAGCTTCATCTACCTTTTATACAGGTGAAAAAAATTAAATTCTATATGGAAAGCATATACATGGAATTATCTGCTTGAGCACAAAAGTGGATAGGACAAAGTGAGCCTATAAGAGAAGCAGGGTTTATAGTTATCAGGTGTCGTTAACACTGAATAAACTTAATTACAGTTTTTCAAACTCTCTTGACACAGCATGTTCTGACATAGTCCATATTTCAAAAGAATAGTTACAAATTAAACTTATCCCTGAATGTAGCTGACTGATTCCCAGGTGATTTTGACATCAAGGTCTTGTTTACCACAATTTTTGTTCTTTGCATAATATTGATCAGGTATTATGTTTTAACAGTAAAATAAGACCACCCGAACAAAACCATTATGACATTTTCATGTAATCCTAAACACAACCTGATCTTTGGAAATACTCCATGCATAACATTACCAATGGACTGAAAATAAAAGTATTTATAAATTTTGTTCAGTGACCACTGATCCTGTAAAAGAGGTCTAGACAATTCCTTAATATGGAGTTATCAATGTGTACCAATGGGACAACAATGCCAGGAGATTTTGCATTGGCTAGACTGAGAACATCTACTCGTTTTCTCCCTTATTAATATATTTTCATTTCAAAACCATATTTTCTACTTCAGATCATCTTGCCCATTTTCAAAAACATGAATTTGATACTGTTTGAAAAGTACAACAGAAATGTTAACACAGTTCACATAGTCAGAAGTGACTTGTTCCATTTAAGTGTTTAAAATAGAGGCCTTGGAGATTGGTTTATTTATTTTAAAATGGTACAAGATACTGATTATTGAGGTAACAGGCATTATCAGGTGACAAAAACAAAGCATAAGTGTTAAGTAAGATGAACATTAAGCCTATGATTATAAAATAAGTTGGAAGTTTGTTACCACATACAATTAGGGATAAGCACAAAAAGAGAAAGAGAATGAGTGGTAGCCTGAGAAGGAGGAGGTATGATTGTATTCTTATAATTATATCCATAAAATGCATGAACTTTGTTCTCTGTTTAATAACCTTAACATTAAATAAATACCACAAACCCAAGCTAAAGCTCCCTTGCAGTGTAAGATCTTTTATATGACTCTTTTTTTAAGTTTATTTCAATAAATACTTGACAGAGGTTGTGAAAGCTCTCATACTCAGCTTCACTCTTCAAATGTCTAAAGGGGCTGCTAGCAAAGAGCGCAGCTGGGGATACAGCTCAGACTGTCCAAAGGAGAGGAGCCATCACCACTCCATCACGCCGTCTGCTCTGGCTGGAGGCGCAATTGGAACGACTCAGCTGTGTACAACTACCCTTTCTTTTTACTGTTTTCTTTTTCACAATTCTTTTCTTTTCTTCTTCTTTTTTTTAATTGTAAGGCAGAAATACAGATAGAAGGAGAGACAAAGAGAAAGATCTTCCGCCCAATGGTTCACTCCCAAAGTGGCTGCAATGGCCAGAGCTGCGCTGATCCAAAGCCAGGAGCCAGGAGCATCTTCCAGGTCTCTCACAAGGGTGCAAGGTCCCAAGGATTTGGGCCGTTCTCTATTGCTTTCCCAGGCCACAAACAGGGAGCTTGATGGGAAGCGGGGCTGTTGGGATTAGAATTGGTGCCTATATGGGATCCTGGTGCATTCAGGTGAAGGACTTTAGCTTCTATGCTATTGCACTGAGCCCTTCACAATTATTTCTAACCTGCCTTCTTAAAATACCTCCAAATCAAGAAAGGGCACATGATATAAGAGTAAAAAGGGCAGACCATATCAGTAATAAAATAGTGTTGCAAATTAAAAATGTAAAATTATTTTCCTCTTAAATCTGCTTTGCAATGTACTTATATGCTATATTTTCACTAGCATTACAAATATTAAATTCAACTCTAATCAAGTATTTTGAAATATATATGAAGATTAAATTCATGTTCAAGAAAACAATAAACAAAAATGTGTTTGATGTTTACTATCACCAACGACTACATATTCTGTATTCTTCCAAGCACTACAACTATATGACCTAAATTTATTTTGAACTTAATTTGTTTTCTCATTTGGATTTTACGACGGCTCTTTACAACATGTTCTCCATTGCCCACACTCGGTATTTACTTTTGTCATTGTTGTAAATTCCAAATGCTTCTTAAAAGGATGAGTTAGTCTCTCTGTTACTGCTGATTCTTAATTGATGCGTCTTGTTAAACAAACAAACAAACAAAGCAGCCATTTTATCTCTTGGATATTCTGGAGATTCGGAATGTTGAAAGAGGTTTTTGAATGTATGAATTTCTTTCTATCAAAACAGAGAGAAATTATGCAAGACCTGACTTTAAACTGTTCACCTATTCAGAAGAAACTGTCCAAGAAATTAAATTCCAATTTATTCAGTTATAAGAACATATTAAAGGCTGGCACCCTGGCACACTGCAAATGAAGCTGTCGCTGACATCGCCCAGCCTAAAGGAGCGTGGTTGGGATGCATGCTGTCCTGTTTCCGATTCTGCTCTCTGCTAATGTTAAAGGACAGTACTGGAGGATGCAGCGAGTGCTTCGGCCTCGCCCTCCCACACTGGACATCTGGAGGAAACGCCTGCTCCAGGCTTCACTTGAGCCCATTTGGGGGAGTGAACCAACAGGTTGGAAGATCTCTTGCTGTCATTCAAACAAATACATTTTTTTTTTTATTTTTTTTAAAGATTTATTTTTATTATTTTTTTCATTGGAAAGGCGGATATACAGAGAGGAGATACAGAGAGGAAGATCTTCCATCCGATGATTCACTCCCCAAGTGAGCCGCAACGGGTCGATACTATGCCGATCCGAAGCCAGGAGCCTCTTCAGGGTCTCCCACGCGGGTGCAGGGTCCCAAAGCCTTGGGCCGTCCTCGACTGCTTTCCCAGGCCACAGGCAGGGAGCTGGAAGGGAAGCGGGGCTGCCGGGATTAGAACCGGCGCCCATATGGGATCCCGGGCGTGCAAGGCGAGGACTTAACCACTTGCGCCACCGCGCCGGGCCCACAAATACATTTTTTAAAAACTAATCTCATGGGATCGTTTTGTACAACTTCTTTCACATGTTGAGGATACATGGACCCAAATCTCGTGAAAATCAGGCAAGCGTGACAGAAACAGTTTCATATTCTGTCTCCCCACTCTCTTAAGAACGGCAAGTGAATTTTCACTTCCACAGACAGTATCCTTAAACAGTATATAATTCTCAGTGACCTGAAAGCAGGATGTCATACCTTCTGCTTGAAGCAGCCTCTTCCTATAACCATTTCTCTAAGTTTTATATCCTGCTTCATGATCAGTCATTTATATCTGCATGTGCATAAATCCATGTTTATCCAACTTATCTAAATGTTTTGATTTGGTAACTCAATTGATCTTACATAAAAAAAAGACTTTTTTGTTGTTAGAAAGGAAGATTTAGAGAAGGAGAGACAGAGGGAACAATCTTCCATCTGCTGGTTCACACCCCAAATAACCACAAGAGCCAGAGGTAAGCAGATCCAAAGTGAGGATCCAGGATCCTCTTCCTGGTCTCTCTCATGCACACAGGGTTCTCAGATTTTGGGCCAATTTCCATTGCTTTCCCGGGCCATAAGCAGAGACAGCTGGATGGGAAACAGAGTGACCAGGATATCAGCTTGTGCCCACGTGGTATCCCAGCACTTGCAGGGGGAGGATTACATTTTTTAAGCAGAGTCAATGTGTATAACATTTATTGCATATCAAAAAATAGAGGCTCCTCCTCACCAATTTTTAAAGGAACAATTTAGAAATACATATATTTAATCAATTAAGATTAGTAGGCTACTGTCTGTATCATTTCAGAAACATTAAGACAACTTTCACAGATAACATTTCATCCAGTTTGTATTTTAAAAATTCTTCAATGAAATTTTGATAGGCATTTTTACAAGAAGCAGCACAATTTGACTGGAACTTAATGGTATTTAAGAAAAATGAGATTAGTTTTTTTCATTAAAGGACAAGACTGAAGTTGCATTAGAAAACTAATGACTAAAAGAAGGAATTAAAAAGAGCTCACAGGAAGAGATGATAGACTGGCTATAAGCAGTTATTATCTAGAATTAGAAGGTTCCATGGGTCATTTCTGCTTAGACCACAAGTTTCTTCCTGACAGCTCCATTGTAGTTACTCAGAAACCACAAGGCATGTCCACTTCCAAATTCTGAATCCCAGTATTACTAGAACAGCAGCCACTGTTTTTGAACTGATTGGCTGACTGGAAAACCCGTGCGGCCCATGTTTGAAATTGTGGTTAATGCCAAGAACATAAGTCACTGAAGACTTCACAGTTTTCTAGAACATCAATTGTATATTTACTTTAGAAATTTTCAATTTTCAGAACTATCTAATTATACACTAGTTATGACATTTTCTGTTTTTCTTTCAGTAGGTGTTTTCTTTCCAAGTTGTTTTCATGATTATTGAGTTCATGACAGCATGACAAAAATATAGCTGCTCTTTAGAGATACCTAAATACATTTCTGCTATTAAAAGAGTCTCATGGTCACTGTTTTCCTATGAGAACAGAGGTTTAAGTGACTTTGTTTTACCATAATTTCTTGAGTGAGGTCATCTGAAAAGTATAGCATGATTGCCTTAGTTCTTTATTGTAATGCAGAACTAGATAAAATGAGTTTATGCTTTTAGTGGGGGAAAGCGTCCATTAAAATATAAATTCTGCCTCTCTTGTAATGAACTCTGAAGGACAAACAGCATACAAGATATGAATTGTCTCATTTTTTATTTCACTACTGTACTGTTGAGATACACTCTACTGCCAAATTTCAAAAATTGTCCTTATTTATCTGTCCTTTTCCTCAAACTATAAAGCGCTGCAGTTTCTCCTATCCTTACAAAAAAAAAGGCTCTTTTCCTGAGCTCACTTTAACTCTTCATCATCTTTTTACCTTTCAACCAAAGTCTCATTGTAGTACAGTTCACAAATGTTGATTTCGTTCTACATTTTCCATTTATATTTAGAGTTCTCAGAAAATAATTCAACCCTGTTAAATACATTTAAAAATAGTATATACTTCTGGACTCACTAAGGAGCTGTCAATTTTCACATTTTTTCCCAGTTGCTTCAAAGATTAGTTGCTTTTAAAACAGCAATAGAAATATGCTTGTACAGTTTTATTTTATGTTCTCCGGATTCTTTTGCACTTTTTGAGATATGTATCAGACCATCACGTTATTTTTAAAATGGCATCAGGTAGTATCGTTTGTATCCTCCACCCATGGGTTGTTCTTGCTGCCCCCTAAAGATGCTATTCTTGAAAACTTATTTCATGATTCATTACACTGATTTAATTTTCTAATACATGATTTTTGTAGAATGCACTGCATGCCATGCAATATGCCGTGAATAAACCTTTGCGGTCATCACTGCATGCTTTTAGTACTACTTGTGGATTTATAATCCTGATTGTGCTTCGCTGATCTGCCTGTCCATTGAGAGCCTGCCTTGTCGGCATTTGCATGTATCTATTTGGAAGTTATTTAAACATAAACAGCTTTCACTCATGAATTTCCTCGTGCTGCCTACTGTTACTTTCACCTAATTTCTGAATCTTAGAAATTATTTTCTATGTTACCTAGCCACCTTATATTGAGGTCACCCTTCACTACTGTGAAACTAATCAGGAATTTCTGGTGGTTTTAAGTCTTAATTGCTAAAATCCTCCCCCTCCCCAGATATTCTCTCATGGTCCCTGTCAGCTTTCTGCATCATTTCACTCCTTTAGGGTTATGTTACTCTATAGTCCCCAGACATAATGCTTCTAAAAGCGGAAGTGGCTTTGAGTATTTCACATCCCACAGAACCAAAGCACTTCACCAGGCAGAAGAGAAGTAACAGAAGCTCCTAACTGCACTTGCCTCATTCTTGTCCTAATTGCATAACTTTACACACTATAATCTCTAGATTAACACATATAAACTAACATATATCACCCTGCTTTACAACTATGAGCATTTGCCATTCATTACACGGGAAAAATGCCTTGGACTTTGACTAGTCTATTTTTCATTCATTTTTCAGGGGCCCTTTGTTTTTTGGTGTGGCAGAATTTATTTAGCCCCTATCTTATTACTCTTTTGTATTTCAAACACACTACTCCTTGTACATTCTAGTAACTAACAAGTATCAGAGAAGTAACTGAATGTAAATGTTCAATCTTATTGAATATTTATGTTTTTGAAATGAGGCTTATGGTCTATCATTAATGAAATCATCATCTCTACCTGCATAGGCAAATAGTTTATAATGTTTCCTTTAATTTACCGTTGTTATGGATAACATGCACAGGCTTACTCAAATGTAACTATTCTTGAACATTACCATCTCTGTAAACATGATAGTACTTTGCTAAAACTGCAATCTCAGGAGTTAGAGTAGAATGATTCAAAATCTACTTTACCACTTACAAATTGTACATTTGTGGATAACTTACTACTTACAAATTGTATACTTGAGGATAATTAGGCTATTTTAATTCCTCAGGTCTTGCTTTTTTTCTCATACAATTAGTATCACAGAAACTAGTGCTTTAAACATGATGGGAGAGCAGGTAAGTGTTAACTAAATTGCCTACTGGTTACTTGATTCTGTTTAAAGTATGGCATGAGAACCAGGACAAGGGGCAGGTATGGTAAGACAGAGAGAGGCACCCGCCAGCACCAGTGTGGACTGGTTAGTGGGGTTGGTTGGGTTGAACTAGGCTTCAATGCCCATTGATATGTACGAGAGCAGAATGGGATGCAGGACAGACTGGACCAGCTGGCTATATATACATGAACCAGGGCAGGGGGTGGGCCTGGTGGGGATAATTGGAGGTCACTCCAACTAGGCTGCAGCTCCTGCTGGTTTGCATGAAGGTTGATTGTGTGGTGGGCAGGATGGGGCTGGATTGCAACACCTATTGGTTTGCATAGAGACAGAGCTGGAGACAGAACTGACCCAGCAATTGTAATTACTAGTTTTTGCATAGGCTGATTTTGGCAAAGGACTGTGCCTGACCCTGTATTGGCAAGCACATACAAGAATCAGGTCTGGGATCACCTCAGATGAGATTTCTTTGGGGATCTTCCCGACCCTGTCAAAATGAACTGCTGGACTCAGAACTCCAACCATGCAGAGAATTGCAGTTTCCATGGTCTGACCATGGAGTGCATGCAGAGGACACCTGGTACCATAAGAGAGGACAGAGGACACAACCAATTGATGAACTACCCCAGCTTGTATTGCCAGCGAATATCTGGGCATACAGAGTCTCTAAGATGGACTATGTTAGCCAGTGGATTCTGAAGAGATTTCATCGTGATTAAAGTGGCATGATTAGCAGCAATTCAGAACTGTTGAACTATCAAAACCACTTGAGCAGGACCCTCGGAGCATGCCCCACCTTGGGGACCCTAGGATGGTTGGGAGGCTGGTTGTGGCCTCTCCTCTTTTCTACCCTTCCTCCAGATACAGGAAGGAAAAAGGATAAACTGGAAACAATGGTCTCATCCACTTTCCTTTACCCCTGGACCCTTATCATCCTATCAACTACATAAAAACCACCAAAACTAAAATTTAGGACCCGGCGCAGTGGCACAGTGGTTAAGGTCCTTGCCTTGCACACACACAAAACAACAACAATGACAAAACAGCAACAACAATGGATTAAGAGGGGGCAGGATACAGCAGTCACGATGTCCATGTCCAACGCTAGAAAGCCGGGCCCAAATCTCAGCTCTGCTTTCTGTTTCAGCTTCATTTGGAAAATACCCACAGAGACAACAGTTGTGGCTCAAATGGTTGGATCCCAGCCACTAATGTGGGAGATGTGAATTAAGTTCCTTAGTCCTGGCTCTGGTCTGACCCACACAATTCTTAGCTGTTGTAGGCATCTGGGAATCAATCAATGCGTGAAAGTATACTGTTTGTGTGCATATGTACCGTTCAAACAAATAACTGCTTTTAAATTTAGAAAAGCAATGGGTTCTAGTCAAAAATAAAATTAATGAAAATGTGTAACTAAAATTTGAAAAATTAAATAATACAATGGTATAGTATAAATAGCATAATTAAATATTATTAAATATGAATAATTCTTATTAATTATTTAATTTATCATGTGTCTTTCTCACAGAGGTTGAATTAACTTAAAAACAGTTAAAACTACATATTCATACTTGGAAATGGAAATCATACTAAATGATAAATATCAAGGATTATCAGCTTAGTTGGAACATAACATTCTAATTTTAAAGAGAAAGTGAAATCAAAAAAACAAAAGCCTTTTCTAGACCTTAAGTGATAGGAACATATCTGTTCTAAGAAACACCAGGATCCTGTGATAATTGATATGTCACAGGACCTATCCCAAATGCTTCACAATTGCTCATTCTCACAACAATTACTAGGTTTTATTCTAATTATCACATCAGAAGCCTAAGGTGCAGACTTCAGGATCTTATCCACAGAAACAATATGTGATTTTGCAGACATTCAAATCCAAAAGCTTCATCACTAAGGTCAATGCCTCTGTAACTTAAGGAATCCCTAATTTGTGCAAAAACATTGAAGTTATCAGGAACACCAAGAAAGGCAAACTATAAAGTCTTCCAAGGAACTGAGATTGTACATAACCATGAAGCTCTAACTTGGTTTTTTTGACAATGAATTGTAGACAAACTATCCTTTCTGAAGTCTAACAGCAGAAAGTGGACAGAATTTCTTTTTCAAAATATAGAAGTGATATTTTCTAAATGAGCCTATACAGTGTACCCCCAAATAAATTAAGGACGGCAGAAAACGAAAGAGGCCAAAATAAGATTAAGACTAGGAGAATCTGGTGGGAACCAGGGACTCTAAAGTACCAGGAACAGTTATATAAAAAGCAGAAAGGGGCAGGCATTTGATGCATTGATTAACATATCACTTGGGAAACTTTAATTTTATAGCAGAGCAGCTGGGTTCAAGTTGCAATTTTGGATATTTTAATTCTAAGATCAAGATCATTTACAGGCTGGGATGCAGAATGTGATGGCTGATATACCTGAATCCCTGCACTCACACAGGGACCTATGTGAGGCTCCTAGGATTGGTTTGGCTCGGAGCTTCCCCGGGGAAGACCTTTGGAGAGTAATAGCACAGACAAACGATATGTCTATGTTCTCTCTCTGCCTCTCAGATCAAAAATTCAATACAGTTTTAAAAGATTTAGGACAGGAGTTGATAGAGTATGATTTCACACTGTTAGATCTTATGTAACATAATCTAGATAATAACAGTAACAGATTTTTGAATGCACACCTACGGCTGAGTGACAGTGAAGACCAGTGGATCTAAGCAGTCCAGGATGGTCAGAGATCCATAACGAATCTCTGAGATTTTGTGAGACGGAAACATGCGGCAGAGTATAAGAAGCCCAGTAAGCCATAAGCATTTTGGCTTATTCTCCCACAGTTACACAAGCCTTGCATATAAGGAAATGGCAGTCAACTTATTTGGTACACATGCCTAATTCAGGCAGTGGAGTACTCATTGTGTTATTCCATGGAGATTGCAATAATTAGGAAAAGCTAACTCTTAAGAAGCAAAAACAGAGTTTCTCTTACTTTTGTTTTTATTTATTTTCCACTCGATTCTTCATTCATCTTTTAAAAAGATGTATTTTATTTTTATTGGAAAGTCAGATATACAGAGAGGAGGAGAGAGAGAGAGAGGAAGATCTTCCATCCTATGATTCACTCCTCAAGTGACCGAAATGGCCGGTGCTGCAGTGATCCAAAGCCAGGAGCCAAGAACTTTCTCCAGGTCTCCCACGTGGGTGCAGGATCCCAAGGCTTTGGGCTGTCCTCGACTGCTTTCCCAGGGCACAAGCAGGGAGCTGGATGGGAAGCAGTGCCCATATGCGATCCTGGCACATTTTCAAGGCAAGGATTTTAGCTGTTAGGCCACTGCCCTGGACCCCATTCTTTAATAGTTCTTCAGCCTAGAGTGCCTGATTAGATTAGTCTGAGAGTGAGAAGAATATTAAATTTATTTTTGTCTAGCAATTTTTCTATGTTCCAGCCCTTTTTAGTCACCATTTTACAATTATCTCATTAATTCATTGAAATAATGCTCATGAGGTAGGTGTTTTAAAGTAGACTATAGTATATGCAATTAGACTACATGACCAAGATTACAGCCAGATTCAACATCTGAGTTTCTCTTTGTATCTTCAATATTCTTTTTAAGTTGTCACACTGTGCTTCAAATAGCAGACAAGGTGAGATGATGCAGATTACTAGGACTGTTAATCAACTCCAGAAATGGTGAGTCACAATAGGTAAAAGACAAGAAATACAGCAATCAGGGCAGTAAAGGCTGTACTGAACAACAGAAAACTGGCTGAAGCTTTAACCCTGTCATAACTTTCAGAAGAGCAAACGTTCCAGCTGCACCTCAGTAGACATGTGTGCACGGTGAGAAAGAAATAACTCTATGATCCTGGATCTAATAATAATTCTGGACATAGTAACACACCTCAATTCTGAAAAACAAGCTTTCTCCGTTATAAGTGAATTTACTCAAGAATGTGGACTGGAAGAATGATGTAAAAGTTACCTAAATCCATTAAATATACCCATAGAGCAAGACCAAATTATAGAGATGATGTTGCATGAATCAAAAGAACTCTGGTGTTAAAATCACTGACACAAAAATTGCATAACTGGAATCTCATAATAATCAACTTTTACTGTCAGAGAAAAACTAAGTGAAAGGATTTGGGATGACTCTGTGAAGAGATAATGACGAAGTGATGGTGAAAAGAAGAAACATTTCAAGTGATGGCCAAGGAAAATAAACACTGAGCATTGTTCAATGCCCTATGAATGTGACTGGATACAGGTTCTAACATTTAAGGGGTTGTGCATTAAGAGTAACTAAATGTTTCTGAGTGAGAAGTGATGCTCACAGATAGCCCTTGGAGCTTTAGATACTTAGGTTTTGAAATAGCATGATTTCATTTTTAATAAGAAAAAGACTCTCAGGTCTTTTTTACATGTTGAAGTTCTAACGCTTCATACTGGTCTCTTCCATCTCTGTTCATTGTATATCCCAAAACTTGGGAGATGTCCTGATTTTAATGGACAGAATTGTTTTAGTTGATGCACTGTATTTACCAAAATATTTAGGACTAATTTCTGTATGTTGGCATAACCTTTGAGTTACAATATGCTTCAAATAGTTTTTTTAATTGAATTGAATAATAACATTAGCAGTATTATCAATACATTCGGTTAAAGATTTCTGGGGTGCAAATAGACAGTGAAAAGACATTTTTTTCCCTGCCCTTTTAATTCAGATGGGAAACAATCTTCCTGCATAGACAGCGAGGAAAAGGGTGATGATCTTACGCTTTTTTTTCCTCTGACGATAGACATCTTTTGCAGATTTAATGGTATGTGAAGTTTGGGGGAAAAAGCAATCAGGGCTGTCGTAATGGAAAAAGTAAACAACACTCTCTGGTACAATGTTCATGATTTTTTTAAATGTACCATTGTACACACTATCCTGAGATTGAGAAGTTACAGCCTTTTTTTTTTCCATAAGTGAGACATCATTGCAATGATCTACACAATTTCCCTTTCTTTTGTTTGGTTACAATCCATTAAGCAATATTCTGTAGAATGCTTTTTAATAAGCGCAAAGAAAATCTGCAAATGACCAGGCTTCGTGTGCACTGACCTTCGCTCTTCTTTTAAATCTGCAGCATGGCTCATTTTAGTCAAGCTGTTGGAACATTTGTGGCATAATGCATCAAATTAAAGCAACCAGCTGTGATGTTTAATCTAAGCTAAAAGTTTATGATCTACAACTACACAATACCTTAGGGAATAACTGATATTGTATGTAACTGCACTACAGTGACATGCAAGACGTCTTACAAAAGGCCTATAAAATGTCACATATTTTATCGTATTAAGGTGTTTGGACCTCAGCGTTAAAAAGAGCACCATCACTTACTCAAAAATGAACATCAGAGGATAAATGAATAGACTTCAACATCATTGTCTAAATACAGATGAGATGTGAAGTCATTTGTTCTCATATGTCAGTGAGAGGTTCTTTGTTTTATCCTCCATTGTTTATAATGAGGTTCCTCCATTATTTACAGACATTCTAAAATGTAGAAATGTCATCAAGCATGAGACCCAACTGTTTATCACATTTCTCATTGTGAAGCCATTTAATAACCAAGAAAACAAGAAGATGCTCTTTTATCACGTCACCTTTTCTTTGTTTAATGTGACACATAAGACATAACTGTTCAAGTGGTCCAGTTGATACTGGCTGTTGCATGTAATAGATCATTTGGGAGATCAATAATTTGAGAAAACACTGGGTGTTTATTTCTGTGTGTGGTATATATGCACATGTATTTGCACAATACAAACATACAGACAAGAATAAGGGAGGGATGAAGGAGGGAGAGAGAGAGGGAGAAAGATCGATCAATATACAAAATTTTGTTTTCAAAGATGGAAATCATATTGAATTTTTTATGTGACCAATTAAGAAGTGTAAAAAAGAGCAGAGAGATAGTGCTTCCTTTAAAGAGTATATCAATATATGAAAACCAAATCAATGCTTCATTTTGTGTAATATTTAGATAAAATAAGAGTAGATACTTAGGAAGGTTAAATTTCCAAGGTGCCTAGGGTAGAGGGTGGCGAGTTAGAATGACCTGGTTAAATACTGTCCACAAGACTATCATAAAAGCAGAAAATCTATGGTGAGGTTTCATTAGTGGAAGAAAACTTTATTTGAGGCTTGAAACGTATAAAATATGCTTCTAAGAAAAAAACCACAACATTTTAAATTAGTTTGCAGGTTCACCAATAGCTATTAGACTAATATACTTATGTTCAATACTGCAAATACAAATCTTTGAATGATTTGTGTTTATAGATAAAGGACATATGTAATCATATCTTAAGAAAATATTTGTGTAACTTTTAAAATATTGCCTAAAGCTGTGTTATGAGATAACTGAAGTATGCGAGGAAATAAATGCTTCAACAGCAACTCTAGATAGAAGAAAACATCACTCAATGCTTCTGAATGGGGACCGAGTTAACTTGTTATTCACTTTTTACTGCAGCAGACTTCTCTTTCACCTTGAAAGCTAATTAACCAAGAAAAAATCAGAAGCTGAATTAACACATTTAGCAACACATTGCTACAGGTAAGCATTCGCTACTACTTTTAAAAATGTGATGAGAGTAAAGGTGGTTATTAAGTAAGAACATTGGTAGATATGAATTATGGGAATAGCTCTTTTAATTATGAATACTTTGGGATATGAATCTGCTACTGTTATGGGCAAAGGGAACAACAGAACCAGGAAAGACAAAACAAAACAAAAAAAAATGAAAATGATCAAGGCATGTCTATGCCAAGCTCAACATACATTATCTGTCTTCAAAGTCTTGATACAATGATTCCATTGCACTTTTTCCTTATAAAAATATACCTGTGCAAATGCATGCTTAAGTACCTGAAACACAATAATTACTTACTAATATTAGGGAAGCTAGTGTTAGTACAGAGAAAGGTAGCTGCTTGAATTTAGAAAATAGCATCAAATACAAATATTCACGCATGCTGCACCACCTTTTACTGATAAAATTTCAACCTGTTTGTAAAAAAAAAATAGAAATCAGTGAATATTTTTATTTTAAAAATAAAGATGTTTTAGGAAAAAAATAGAGTTTCTATAACTACAACACTGCAATTTAGCTTAAATCTCCCTCTATTTTTTAAGATTTCTTTTGGGGACAGGGGTAGATTTACAGTGAAAAAGAGAGACAGGGAGAAAAACATTTTCCATCTGGACTTTGTGGATATAGACAATGGTAGAATGTCCTGTACCCTATTTTCAAGATATATTTAACAGCTTCATTGGCACTTCATTTTTTATTCCTGAGTAGAGATGTCCACTACAATGCATATTCATTTCTAGATATGCTAGTCTCTAATACACAGTTCCTCTACATGAATATATGTTCGTACATGTTTACATCTATTTTGCATGAAGGTTGCCTTATATCAGTGAGAATATGTCCTTTGGGGATTGGATTATTTCACTGAGCATAATGGTCTCTAGTTGGGACCATTTGTTTTGGCAAATGGTAGAATTTCATTCTTTTTAATGGCTGAGTAGTATTGACTGTTGTTTAAGCACTACACTACTGTAATAATATAGTGGAAATCATTCAGGAAGAGGGGAAATGGGCAAGAAGGGAGGGATATCCCTGAGCCTAATAAATAAAATTCAACCAAAAAAATTTTTTTTCCCATCTGCTGGTTCCATTTCCAAATGGCTCCAACACCTGGAGCTCGTCAGAAGCTAGAAGCCAGGAGGTTCTTGTAACTCCCCTACATGAGAATAGAGTTCCAAGGTTTAGGGTCAACCTCCACTGCTTTTCCAGGTGATAAGCTAAGAGCTGGATGGTAAGAGAAGCAGCTGAGACATGGAAGAATGACCATATGGGATGCTAATTGTGGCAGGATGATTAGCCAATGGAGCTTTCGTGCCTGCATCGTTTCCCTATCTTTAAAGTGGTGACAGTAACAGTTTTGAGTAAGGATAGAAACAGAATTCATTCAACCAAGTCCTTTTTGGCCACATATGTATCCATTTCCATCTTCAAACTAATCAGGAGTAAGGAACACAAGGAACATAATAACAAAAATTGCTCTACTACCCTGTTAGAGAATTATGTAACCACATGCATGCCCAGGACAATCTAATGCCTTGGAGAGATGGTCTTCTTGTGGCAGTACTGAGCAACACTGTCATTTTGCACATGGCTGTTAGAAAATCCAAGAGCTTTGGTGTAGAACAATAAACCAAAAGCCACATGCCCTGGAGGAACTAATGTGTGCCGTAGAGGAACTTTTATGCAGTGCTAACACATAAATGCACCTGTTTGGTTCCTGTGGTAGAGCCTCTCCATAAAATATCCTCCCACTGTTCTGGCTCTATCACGCTTCAGTATCAACACCATGTAGGTCTACATGCAACACTGTTCCCTTGTCAATTTTATTTGAAAGTTAACCAGAGTACTGGGTCAATAGCAATCTATATTAGATAGAAACTTTAAATATTCTATTTTATATCAGTTAAAGAATTTCAAGGGTGCTGGTGTTACCACTAACATCATTTGAGGGCCAATTGAAGTCCTGGTAGTTCCACTTTATAAAGCTCTTCCCTGATAACTTGTTGAAGAACATAGCAGAAGGTGGGCAAGTTCTCAGGTGCTTGCCACCCATTGGAAGACCTGGATATTCCACAATCTGCCTTTGTCATGATCTAACCATGACTGCTTCTCATGGCCACTAGAGCAGTGAACTGGCAGATGAAGTCGCTTTCTTTCTCAATCTTTCTCTCTCCTTCACTCTTTAAAACTCTGTTTTCCAAATAAATAAGTAAATGTTGAAAACAAATAAATATAAGATTATGTTTAGTATACATTATGTGTTAAGCAAATGTTAGCTATTATTAAAAAAACCTCAGTATTAAAAAGTTACCATTGTTCAAAGTAATAAATTATGGATTTAACAAGAAACAACAAAGAAAACAGAATAATATGATTTGGGGAAGTAAAATGCAGAATATTTATTTACTCAGATATCTTGGATATCTGTCATTTACCCATATCACAATTGAAAAAAATTGTTTTTCTAGCTAGTATCTATGTACATGTGTGTGGATATGTGCATATCTGTGCCTCTGTGTGTGTTTATATGACATGGCATGGCATATGACATATGCCATGTGTATGTGTATATGAAATATGACATGACAAGTGACAAAAGGTCTCAGGAGCCATCTATAACTGAGATAACCTTAATATTTTACATACTTTACACCTCAGTTAATAATATACCCAACTTGCTTTCATTTATAGTTTGTACATTCACCAAAGGTACAATTTTTGCAAATCAAAAACTGAAGAGGGAGAAGATATGAATCAATAGCATCAGAGACAAAAAAAATATAACAACAGTTACTCAGACATACATATAATTATTAGGAACTACTACAAGCAACTACCTAGAAGAATTATAAGAATATCTAAAACAAATTAGTAGATTTTTGAACACATACAATCTACCAAAATTGAATCATGAGGCAATAAATAATCTAAATAGATCTAGAACAAGGGATGAGATTGAACAGTAACGAAATACCTCCCAACCAAGCAAAGCCCTGGACCAAATGGTTTCACTGCAAATTCTACTGACTGCTTCAAGAACTTACCCTAATCCTCCACAAACTATTCCAAACATAGAAAGGGATATAATCTTTCCAAACTCTTTCTATGAACCCAATGTCATCTTAATACTAAAGCCAGAGACACATATGACTGAAAAACAGACAGGTATGATAGAACAACAGAAAAAAAGAAGTACCGACTGATATTCCTGATGAACAGACACGAAGACCCTCAAAATGGGCTAACCAATAGGATCCAACAGCATGTCAAGCTGACCATTTATTCAGACCCAGTGGGTTTTATCCCTGGCATACAGGAATGGTTGAACATTTGCAAATCAATAAATGTGGTTGACCACATCAACAACTTGAAAATTAGAAACAATATGTTCATCTCAATAGATGCAGAGAAGGTATTTGATAAAATCCAATACCACTTCATGCTAAAAACCTTAAGCCAGATTGTATAGAAAGAACATTCAATAACAAATTCAAAACAATATATGAAAAACCTAATGCCAGCAACATGCTAAATGGAGAAAGATTGGAAGGTTTTCCACTAAGAACTGGAACTAGAAAAGGATGTCTACTTTCAATACTACTATTCAATGTAGTGTTGGAAGTTCTTGCCAGAGCTAGTAGGCAAGAAAAACAAATTAAAAAAATTTAAAGTTGGAACTGAGGAATTAAAATTACCCCTGTTTGCACATTACATGATTCTTTACATAGGAGAACCAAAAGTCCCAATCAAGAGACTACTGGAACTCACAAGAGAAAATGGCAGGGTAGCAGTATATAAATTAATAACAATAAATGGAGGGTGCCAGTATATACAAATAATTCCAAGGCTGAGAAAGACATTACAAGTGCAGTCATGATTAAAACAGTGGAGAGGAGTCTTAAATACCTAGGAATTAATCTAGTTATGCATGTGAAACACCTCTATGATAAAAAATAAGACATTTAAAAAAATAAATTCAAGAAGACATTAAAAGAAGGACAAACATATCATGTTCCAGGATCAGCCAGATCAGCATCATACAACTTTTCATATTACCAAAAATAATACACAGATTCAAAATCCCCACAACATTCTTCTCAGAAATAGAAAAAGATACAAAAGTTCATCTGGAAAAACAAGAGAACACGAATAGTCAAAGGTATCCTGAAGAATAAAAATCAAGCTGTATAGATCAGAATTCCAGACCTCAAGACGTACCACAGGGCAGTGTTCATCAAAACAATCTGGTACTGGTACAGAAAGAGAGAAGATCAATGAGACAGAATAGAAATCCCAGAAGGGAGCCCACACATGTACAGCCAACTGATCCTCAACAAGAGAACTGAAAACAATCCAGAGTAATAGCCTCGTCTCTTTAACAAATGCTATTTGCAACGATTAGAAAAATAGCCTGCAAACGTAAAAAGCAAGATCCCCACCTGTTGGCTTACACAAAAATCATCTCTCCACAGATCAAGGACATAAATCTGCCTCCAGAAACCATGAAACTTTTAGAGGAAAGCATTAAAAGTGCTCCTCAAGATATAGGAATGGGGAAAGACTTCAAAAAAAGTCACTGAAAGTATAGATATTCAAATCCAAAATAAACAATTGGGACTACATTACACCAAGAAGCTTCTGTACAGCAAACAGATGATTAAGAAAGCAAAGAAGCAACCAATAAAATGGGGAAAAAAACTGCACAGTGCACAACTGATAAGGGACTAATATCCAGGATTTACAAAGAGTTTCAGATACTTAGCAACAGCAAAACGAACAACCCTGTGAATAAATGAGTAAAGGAAATGAACAGATATTTTTTTTCAAAAGAACAAATTCAAATGGCTAACAGACATGAAAAAAATGTTCAGCTTCCCTAGCTGTCAGGGAGATACAAGTGAAAACCACACTGAGGTTCTTCCTAACTCCAGTGAGAATGACCTACATTGAGAACTCTACTAACAACACCTGTTGGCATGGATGTGGGGAGAAAGGCATCCTCCTTCACTGCTGACGAGAGTATACAACCACTATGGGAATCAGTATGGAGAGTGATAAGAGATGTGGCATATGACCCAGCTATCCTGTCAAGGAAATGAAATCTGCATATGAGAAAGTGATCTGTAGTTTTATATTTATAACAGCACAATATATAATAGCTAAGACATGGGAACAACTCAAATGCTCACCAAAAGAGGAGTGGATATAGAATCTGTGGTGCATCTACTCCATGGAATACTATTCAGAGTTTAAAAAGAATGAAATTCTATTGTTTGCAACAAAATGGTCCCCCACTTGAACCCATGATGGTCAGTGAAATAAATCAACTCCAAAAGGACAAATATATATTCTCTCTAATCTAAAGCAGCCTTCATGCAAAATATGAGATCAATAGCCCTTTCAATGCTGTTTTGGCTATATCTCAGGTGTTTGATATTTCTATTTTTATTTTCATTCATTTAAAAATAGTGTTTCTTATTAATTTCTTCACTGTCTCATAAGTCACACAGTAGCATCATTTGTTTCAGGAAGGTCTTTTTCTTTTTCAATTCTTTAGAGAGACATTTTTTATAGAGCAGCATGCTATTTAAAGTCATGTTGTAAATTTTGTATTTTTTCTTCTTGTTGTTGACTTAGTTATATAGCTTTCATTTATGGAGATGTATAGTGACTACATAATAGAGACTACTACTTGCAGACAAGAAGATACAATACAGTATGCATTTCTATTTCCAAATCAAAGATGAATTCCCAATGAAACTGTTGAATGGATCTTTACAATAGGATGCTTTACTCTCTGCCATTTTCCATACCTATAACGGCACTACCCATTTAAATAGCAGAGTGAAAACTCATGACAGTTTATGAAGGACTACAGTATTGTAATGCTATATCAAATGGGGTATAGGGCTTCAGGGAGGGGGAATGGAAATCCCACAGCCCATGGAACTGTATCATAAAATAACAATAATAAAAAAAAAAACCTAGGAGCTTTAAAAAATTTATCTGAATAACTGATTATAAAACTTGTCTTTTGAAATAGTGAACATCCCAAACAAATCATGGAAAAATAGAAGTAATGGATGATTTTTTGGTGCAAAGAGTTTTGAAATTGATGTATCTTACATCATAGTAAGACTACCCACTAACATTTTGAAAATTATATACATATGCTCATGATAGAGAACATAAAATATTTTGAATTTGTTTCACATCTTCTGCATTTTTAGTAGCTTCAATAGCATTATGTGTTCTTATTTCTATTGAAATGTTAAATATTTATTACCGATTATCATATTTTGAAAAGAAAAATTTGATTTAGAAGTATTTACAAGTTTCTACATTAATAGTTGTCGTTTATTGATGATTAATAGCATGTATCCATTCATTTAATCCTTATAACAGCATTTCATGATAGAAAATATTGCCAACATTTTCATACACAAGTTAAGGAATGTAAGTGATTTGCCAGAATCATCCTGCAGTGTAGTATCAAAGCCACAATCTCAACTCAAGCCTCACTGGAGGAAATTCAAATATCCATTATGGAGATCTTAGCCCTCTAAAGTTACTCAAAATAGCATATAAATAATATGTTATTTACAGACTTACTGAAATGACCCAAAGTTAGATGTATTACAAATAAAATATGAAAATGAAAATTTTGCAAAAATTAAATAATTATTATATACTTAAAAATACAAAAAACGAAAACATATGTCTTTCATTTCTAAAAAATGCAAGCAATCAGCCTAGTGGTTGAATCCTCACCTTGCATGCACCAGCATCCCATATGGATGTTGGTTCATGTCCCAGTTGTTCCACTTCCCTTCTAGCACCCACTTTGTGTCCTTTGAAAGCAGTACAGCATGGTCCTAAGCTTTGGGACCATGCACCCACAAGGGAGTCCTGGAAGAAGCTCCTGTCCCAGCTTCAGACTGGATTAGTTCAGCTGTGACTGCTGTGGCCATTTGGGAGAGTAAACCAGCAGATGGAAGATATTTCTTACTGTCTCTCCTCTCTATAAATCTGCCTTTCCAATAAAAATAAATAAATCTTAAAAGTAAGAAATTAATTTGGATTGGGAGTACAAATATGATTGGGTTACCATGACTTAAGAAAATCTCAGAGAAGGGTTATTAAAAGAGGTTAAATATCTATGAATGTTTCAATGGTGACTCTCTTTTATTCAGGTTTACATAGTAATACAGTTATTTTAAGATACAGAGTACAAATGGCAGGGCATCCAGGAAATAATGATATCACAGTACTCTTATGCTTGGTCATGAGAAACTAAGTCTCTCACAGATTGGCAAAAGAGAACAGTGTTGTCTTTCACTCTGGGTACAGTAAATTGTCAGGAATACATGGGAAACAAGAGGGTTAAGGGAACTCAACTAACTGCTTCATTCAAGTGAGGAAAATAAGTGGTGATTACCCTATGCATACTGTGATTAACTTTGGAGCATCTTAGGAAATTGCATGTCCATCACCTTTAATCCCCAATAGAATCATTCTTAAACTGCAGATTTAACTCGCAGCCTAAAATCTGGCTCACAATTAATGAGTGATCTCAACTAGAAAGCAGGCTGAATTTGAAAAAAAAAGTGGTTAGAAATCAATAATTAGATTTCAAATTATGAGTGAACATTTTGTTAATGCCTACAGAAAGCAGCTTTTTGCTCTTCTATGTTAATTTTCCTTCATGTGCAGACATCCTGTTGTGGGAAGTGACTGGAAAGACCCTGTGTACAATAAGATTAATGCTTCTTTGCCTTTGTAATTTGCTTCATTACTTCAACTACTAACACATTTATATCACACTCAAATATTTCCTCAAAGCAAATTAGTCATATTAGTAAAGGGTTTCTCCTAATTTTCAGTAGTTTTATGAGATTTGTCATATTGATTGGTGAAAGAAGGGAGGGATGGCTAAGAGAGGGAGAATGAGAAAATAAAAATGTATTTAGAATGGGATAGAAAAATTTAAAAAAACTGAAAAGATAAAGCTACATTGTCATTCATACTGTTTCAATTACCCCCCTTGAACTTAATTAAATGCATGACTTATGATGTCTTTTCACACTGAAATGATTATGGAAATTGTGTAGATGGGAGAGAGTATAGTACAAAGATAGCAATTACCTTATTTGTGTAATATTTGTCTACTTGCTGCCTGGATTAGGGCATGGGATACTTAGTTTTAGCAGGTGTTTCCATAGCTAATAGGGAATCACCAAGAAGGAAGGCATTGAAATCAGAGAAATCAGTCTAACAGTACACTCTATAAATGAAGCCTCTAGGCTTATTTGAAGAGGCTTCTTTAAAAGGGCAGACTGAAATGAACCCATGCAGGGAAGCAAATGCTAGTTTGTACAAATGTTGGAAGGATGCAGGTCTGTGGAAACACAAGTGGGCAGAATTTATAGGCAATGAGAAAACAGAAACCTAAAGGCTCAATGTCATGAACAGAATCACCTTGGCAGACAAAACTCATCAAAGGTGTTAAGCAGAGCTCAACATACAGAAGTCCTGTCACATGTCATTCTGACATCCAACTGTGAAAAAAGTTTTCTTTGGCAAATTCATGACAAAGTTTTAATATGTGGAAACACAATTACACTGCTCACAGTTAGCAAAACATAGGAGAGGACACCAATGATTCCATGTAAATACAGAATTTAGGGATCATGTGAATTTTCCATGAACTTCTGCATACCTTTCATATATTCCAAGAAAGAATATTTACCAAATTAGTTTTCCTTTCTCTTCCTTTTTTATAATCTACACATGTACAGAATTATTTGGTGTAGTTATAGATAATGCTTAGCAAAGACTGTGGTTATAAACAGACTACAAAAGTCAATCATAAAATGTAAAGAAAAAATGATAAAATCTGTAAAACAGCACAAAACAGGAACACGTAGTGATCATATTCAAACTTTTCATAGCAACTAATTAAATCTCATCTGTAAAAGTATCACTTGACTGAGAAAGAAAATGACTATCGAATGAGTAAGACAAAAGAAAATAAATATTTATGCAATATATATGTAAATACTTCAGGAGCTCATTATTCATACCTATCACAAATAAGATGATAATGAAATATTTTCTAAGATTTATTTTTAACTCATTTAAGAATTTAGTATTTGTACCTCACAAGATAATTTCTAGTAAAAATTAAATCAGGAAAAATATTACATCCGGTATTTCCTTTAAAAGTTAAAAAAAATGAATAGGATAGGAAATTAGATGTCAAGTTTCTTTCTTCTACATCTACAGTGTATTAATAGAAGAGAATATACATTGATAAGCAAACAGCAACCCCATTTTCAAACCAACCCTGTCCACTGAGTCATTATATGATGAGCAGTAATTGTGTTTTCTTGGAATCCACATACACAAAACAAAAATCAACTTTCATCTCTGTTCTCCAACTTCAGTTGTGAACTAACAGTTTGTACTCTTTTCTGAGTACCTGACTTACCTGTTTCCATCTTGAAGGTAGCATGAGGTGTAACAATTGTTAAAGCAGTAAAAAAAAAATTGTATTTACAGCAAAGAATGTGTATTGTGACAATTTGTCTCCTTTGAAGGCTTAATTAGATTTATAGTCCAATAAAGAAAAAGAGAGGACATAACAATTAACATCATTAGACGAGTCATATTTCTAAAAAGAAATGGTGAAAACTGTTTTAATGTTACAGCTGCAATACAGTATACTGTTTCTAACACAGTATAGCATTTACTACTCTCAGGGATAGAATAGTGATCCTGACACTATAAATATACATGATCCAGTTTGCAACATACATATTCAGGCAAAGACTCTCTAAATTTCTTTTTAATAAGCAGCTAAACTGTACTTCTCAAAAATCTTTAAAAGGATACACTGAGTTAATGTGAAGTTTTGAAATCCTATACATGACACGTTATCAAAATGTTTATGGAAAACATGTAGTATGAAAAATTATTAATGGAATTAAATATTTTGCATCAAAACAAACTTTTGTTTCATTTTTATGAAACCTATGAATTACTTTTGTATCTACAATATGCTGAGAAATGTGTCTAATCATTATTCTATATTCACATTTTAAATTTTGTTCGGTAGGTTTTAAATTACACAGCATAGTCTCTAGCATGATAATTTATAACATTATGATTACCAGGCCCAGCAAAAAGGCTCAGTTGGCTAACCCTTCCCCTTCATGGGTTGCGATCTCCTATGTGCACTGGTCCTATCTTGGCTGCTCCACCTCCCAACCAGCAGTCTGCTTGTGGCCTTGGGAAAGCAGGAGAGAATGGCCCAAAGCCTTGGGATCCTGCACCAATATGAAGACCCAGAGGAGGATTCTGAATCCTGCCTTTGGACTGGCTAAGCTCTGGCTGTGGCAGCCATCTGGGGAAGTTAATCAGCAGATGGAAGGTCTTTTGTTCTGTCTCTCCTTCTCTTTTTAAATCTGCCTTCCAATAAAAATAAATAAATCTTTAAAAAATTATTTTCATTATTTTGTCATCAATACCATCCCAGTATCCTTCAAGTTAGCAACACCACTGACTGCTTAGTCAACAGTCATATAAAGGAAAAACTAAGGGATGGAGAGTTCCTACAGCCCTCTAAGAGAGCATTCAGCCATGAAACATTGCATGTAATACCATTTTCTCTATTTCATCACCTGTACATACAGAAGAGTGAATGCTACGTGTCTTATTTCACAGGTTTTATGAAGCTGAAATGAGATATAGGATGTACAAAGTATAAAGAAAAGCTAAAAGGCATATTCAAGTTCATACTTAAGACTTGAAATCCAAACCTACAATAACTCAAAATATTTTGTAGGTTTTCTCGTTGTCATATATTTAATCAAATGACTGATTTTCATGCATTCTCTGACTGTATCAAGCCAAGACTAACTCATTAAAAATTAAGGAGGCAATAGCTTATTCTAATCACCTTGATGACTTTATAAAATATGTCAACCCCAAAGCTTCTTAATGGTTCACTCATAGATGATTTGCACACATTCTTTCTAGGATGGAACCTCTAGGTTATTCAGTTTTCTGAGAAACAAGTATAATTCCATAGTTGTGCATCGATATCACTGGAGCATTAATCATTATACAGAACAGTGTGCTGCTGCTTTTGAAATCTATTCATTAGAATCATGATTCAGAAAGCCTTCAGGGACTTATAAATGCACATTATATTCCTCAGTGCTTAGTGCTTTTTAAAATTTCTCACGTTATTAGACAACCGTGCATTCAACTTGAAAGCAAAATTGAAAGGTTTACACTCATATCTACTAAAAATAAACAATAAAATTACTTTCTATAGCTGATGCTTGAGCATTACTCTCCATCTTGTGGCCTATTTATTTCCTCCATGGCACATATTCCCACTGAAGCACACTTATGGATTTGCTATTTTTATAACAGTTTTATTGAACTACAACTGATATTATAAAATTTACCCTTTAAACTAAATAATTCAGTAGTATTTAACACAGGGAATCATCACCACAGGGTAGTTATAAAGCTTTTTTTCATCCATCAGCTGTCATTCCTCATTTTATTCAGTCCTGATCCTTAAAGCATTGATATACTTTCCATTAGTACAGAGTTGTCTATCCTGGATATTTCTAATAAACAGGATAACACAGTATATGACTTTCAATTTGTATTTTTAACATGCTTTTAAGTTTCACCCATGTATCAGTAATTTTTAATGACTGAATAACTCCATGCTATATGAATATACCATTTTGTATTTTTCAGCTCGTCAAATGATTGGCATTTATGCATCCCCACTTCAAACTAGCACAAATAACATCACCACAAAAATCACGCATGGGTTGTTGTTGGACAATATATATTCAATTACTTTGCAAATACACCTGGAATTACTTTTTGTTACATGACAACTGTATATTTTGCATTTTGGGGAATTGTGAAACTTTCTCCAAAGAGGTTACATCATTTTGTGTCCCCTATAGCAAATAATGAGTTTTTGAAGTCATAACTTTGCCAACACTTTATTTTCTACCGTTCTGAAAAAAAAAAAAACAATTGTACAAAGCCTCACTGAAAATTTACTATGGTTTTCATTTACTTAATGACTAATTATGTTGTTCTCTTTTTTCCAGTGTGTATTTGAACATCTGTATATTTTCTATAGATAAATGTTTATTTGAAATATATCCGCACATTTAAATTGGGTTGTCAGTTTTAATTTTTTTAATTTATTTTCATTTGTAGGTAGAGAGAAAAGCAGGGTAAGAAAAGGGGAGATCTCTTCCACATGGATGGCCAACAAACCATGTATTTGAGCCATCACCTGCTGCCAGCCCTCAGTAGGCATTAGGAAACTGGACCAGAAGAACAACATCTGGGACTTGTTACCAGGTGCTCTGATAGGGCATGCTGTCATCACAAACAATACACTGACACCAGTTCTAATGCCTGACTCCACCACTTGTGTTTCTTACAATTCTTTCTCTGACTCTCCCTCCCTGTATTCCTTCATTGTTTCAGAGAATAAAAGAGTGATAAGTAAATGTACAGTGCAGAATCATTTTCTAAGTTAAACATGTCAGTTATTTCAGTATTGTTTTCTATTTCAATAAATTAAGGTTATGTAAAAACATTTTAAGATGTAGGTTATATAGGATTAGATTTTATTTCTACCATGACTATAAACATGAAAAAAAGTAGAAAATCCAATTTCTAGTCATTATTTTTCTTTAAAGATATCACTTTGATGTAGAAAAGTAACTTTAGCATTAACTAGTTTATTCATCACATTAATAGCTGAAATACTGCAAGGACTATTTCCAATTGGAAAGTACCTTACTTTATCAAGCTAAAGACTTCGCCATATAGGAAACAACAGAAAAAAAAATATGCTTTCTTCCACATATCATCGCTAGAGTTGAAAGTTTTGTATGTACACCTTGTTTCATTTGATCAAAACATCAGAGGCTAAGGGTTTTGAAAGTAGAACATCCTACTATGAACTGCCATTTAGGACGTCTAGCTTTATGTTTATCCATTTATCTTTTAAAATTAATAAATCTACTTGAAAGCCACAGTGTCATAGAGAGAGAGAGACTTTTATCATTGCATCCACTCCTGAAAAGCTCATAATGGCCAGGGCTGAGCCAGGCCAAAACCATAGATTCAAGAACTTAATGTGTGCCTCATATGCATGTGACCCAGGTATTTGAGTCATTATCTAAAAGTTTTTCCAGGTTGTATATTAGCAAGAAATCATATCAAAGTGGAGATGGGACCTCAATCCTAGCTACTCTGCTTGGGACTCAAGCAACCTGAGCATCAGCTTAGCCCACTATACCACAGATTGTGGCTCAGGAGAATCAATAGGTAAGTAGGTAAACATGCACTATTTATAAAATGCATTCATTCCTCTTGAGGAACTGTGTAATGAAGATTAGCATACCAAGAAAGGGAGATACACTTCAGAATGTAGCATCTCTACTCCTAATAAACAAATGGGCTCCCGATGAAATTATTAAATAGGACATTGGACTTTTAACCATTGTCTATACCTGCAATTTCATGATACACTGAAATAGAAGAATGGTGGACTTGTGAATGTTGTTGAAGGGCTATACTATTCTAATAATAATATGGGGGAAATCAGTGTGAGGGGGAGGGGAATAAGGAAACTGCAGGGGAAGTCCCTGAGACTGTGGAACTATATTATGAAAAACAATATATAAATAAATAAACAAATAGGAAAAAATAAAGTCATGCATGGAGGAATTCTATTGAAATGAAGATTCCAGTTAGCTTGTTCAAACCTTAACATGGACTATATCAAAAGAAACAACAATCTTCTGAGGCTTTCTGAAATATCATTATTTCCATTTATAGCTTTGATAAAAAATGAGATAAATTTTCTAGCATCAGAAATGAACGAGAGGGAGATATGGGGCCAGATCTTAACCATATTCTATTCCAGAATTCTGTGTTATTTATATTTTGAAAATGACAGAGACACAAGAAGGAAATATTCAAGATGAGGGGTAGGGGTTGTATAGGGGTAATTAAAATCCATAATCCACATTTGCTGATAATAGGCAGCTACCAAAAGGGATTCAGATTATGTATGCCCTTCATTTATTTCATCATTCTTGTATACATGAAGAACTGAGTAATTTGCTTCAAGGTGCCATTAATTGAATTGAAGAATCAATGTATTATGTTCCATATTTAATAGATGAGATACTTAACCAAAAAGCATTTAAAAACTTACAATATCACAGATAATAAGTTTTAAAGTCTAAGGCCAAAGACAAGCTTTTCCTTTTCTATGAACTGCTACTAAGTATATTTCTTTTAATATAAATATCTTTAGATAATCAATAGTTGCGTAATCATTGATCAGAAAACCAGAACAAAAAGTATTAGTCAGCATCATATATCTGTAAGAAAAAGGGTCATTTTTCTAATATTTTGTAGAGATCAAAATCGATAGAAAAACAATTTTAACTAAAAATTATTACAGAAGTCTTTGAATAGTGACTGCATTACATATAAGTGCAAAGAAAAAGTTAATAGTGGAAATCAATGATGACAGTATTCCCAAGATTTTTCAGAAATGTCTTACAGTTCTAACTTTACCAAATAAGAAAAAAATATGTGATAAAGAAAATAATTATCCTGTAATCATTTCCATGACCACATTTATTTCAAAGATAGAGAGACAGATTGGTTTTATGTGTTTATTTTTTAATAGACTGAGCAGTGAGCATTGGAACTTAGAAACTTTGCATTCTTTTAACCCTAGCCTCTACCCATTGTCAAGTCAACACTAGAGTTAGTAAAGGCAACCTGGCGTCACAAGAACCTGAGAGAAGGAGACCAAACTTTACCATTTCTTTGGATTTTGGCCATGTGATAGTATAGGAATGATGAAAATATTGTCACCATATAACTTAATCAAGTTGAAAATGTTAGAAATCTGAACGTTCTTTTTTCTGTATTGTTTCAATTTTAGTATATGTACTGTGCTCGCTTCGGCAGCACATATACTCCCAAAGTGAGCACTGAACATTCCCTTTCCAAAGGGTAAGGCAAAGAGGCGATATCATCCTCACAATTAAGTATGAAGAAGGAAGTATCTCAAGGGTTTGAGGATATAGAGGATGAAAAAGCCAGCTGAGTCCTTGGCTCATGTGTTAGCAGAAGATTTCTACTAACCAGGTGAAAGCATTGTCTAGTGAAATTTTAAAAAGTTCTATTATACTATCCTGGCAACCAGTAGCAAATCAGTTCCTAAAAATAAAATAGCATTTTAAAGAACAGTCCTAGGCATCAAGTGTGTGGTTGCTTCTAAACATGATATGGCCAATGGCAAAGCAGAGCTCACTTGAAATATCCCTTTTTGAAACTTAAGTGGAGCAAACACATCAAGTAAATCTATTCACATAGGGAAGATACACCTTTTAGCCTACCACATTTTCTGGTCTTTGAGTTCCAGCCAAAATGACATACTTCGAATTCCCTAAGCATTCATTTGAATTAGCACCTCAGCTAAGAGAAATAACCTCATCTGGCTCCATTTCTAATCACTTAACTTTTAAATACCATCCTTTTTTCAATATTCAAAGTAGATCCCTATTAAAGCATTAAAATATTTGATTGCCTTCACATATAAAAGTGAGCTATTTTTATAGGGATTTGGATGACATTTTATTCCTTTTTATGTGTCTAGGTCCTAGAAAAGTGATTGCAAAATATCAGAAGCTCAGTGTACACTCCCCAAAAAGCAAATAATATTTAAAACTAAGGGATGTAAGATACTTTTCTGAACTCCATTTTTGACATGTAGATAGTACTAAAAGATAATCTTAGGAGAATGAGTGATGCCTTGTGTAAGAGGACTAGTTCAGCTTCATTCATTTTCTTGTCAACCCCTGCCCTGACATAATTTTTTTGTTATGCATTTGTCTGGGTTTCATGAATTAAGATACTGTCCAAAGCATTTGAAATCAATTTTATCTCTGTAACAACCACCAAAGTATTATTAATATGTCAATTGCTATTTTGGAGCATGAGTTAAAGCACAAAAGATCAGAAATACAATGTATTATTCTTTACAAGTTTCCAAAGTACGTACAGACTTGCTTTACCAATATATTTTAAATTCACATGTTTATTTACAAATGGTTTTCAATCCCAGATACCATATGAAGTATGATCTTTAGAAGTACTGGCTCATACAGTCAAAATGTGTTTTTCATACATAAAGGTTAAAACTATAGCATACTAAAAACTTCAGGGTAGCACTGTGAATGAGATTAATAACATTGATCCAAACTAATAATTCATTCTTAGCTTAAATGTTAAATTGGAGTTTTAATTATGACTTTGTTTACATTCACATCTTATTTGATTTCTTCTAATTTTATTAATAATCAAACAAAGCAGAACAGCAAACTGTTCAATATTCTGATATGTTCATATAATTTTTGCTATTTTCAACTTCCTGAAAATGAAATTTACATTAGAAAAACTGACCATCCTTAGACGGTATTAGGTCATAAAAATATCACATTTCAATGTACAAACTTTCTTTCCTGCATCCACTAAAACAAAAACAAAAGCAAGCAAAAAAAAACCAAAAATAAACAACTTTAACTTTATAAAGAAAAAGAGAAACCCAATAAATTGGTTGCACGTGGGCCCAACCTCAAGTCACTGTGTTTGCTTTTACACTGTTGTTTGGATTCTGCGTAGGTCAAATCTTTAACTTTATAATTTCATACTTTACTTCTCACTCCTCCTCCAAACTATTCTAAACCACATCACTGTGCCAATTTGTTTGATGTTGAAAGCTGTTTGGGGTGTCTCTCAACTAACTCAGCTAGAGGCAAACAATTTAACCCACCCCAAAATAAACAGGACTGTGGAGCAAAGTACAGCTTGCTTTACCAGATTACCAGTCCAATTATGACAATCACATATTGTCAAATTAAAGCAAAGACACAACTGTCAGTTAATTGTCTTTGAACATCACGTTTATGTTTCATCTCTTGTTTTGTAAAATTGGGCTAGGGACATCAAATATTTTTTCCTTCACCAGCTAGCATGATATTAAGCTTTGTATGTGGAAGAAGCCCTAAATATGCTGCAAGAGAAAAGGATTTCCTTCCAGGTCCTAGGGAGTTCTTTCAATGGGACCCTTGTAATGCAGTGCTTCTCAGGGTGAGTCTGCCAGATCCGCGAGCCACTTCTTCAAAATCTAGCTTCTGCAGCATTGTGTGGCCTGTCATTGCCAATAGCATCAGTTCATTATGATCGGCAATATGCAATAGTCAGAACCTTCGCTCACAATACTGCTTGGGGGAAACCTGTAGAAGAGAACTTCTAAGATACGATCCCATTAAGAACACTCCCGGTCATTGTATAGGGAAGATCTCTAGCAAGTGCCAGATGGCAGATTTCCAACAGAGTTTGCCAGTTTCAGGGATTTCTGTGCCACTCAATGAGTTCGATGGTACTCTCTCCAGGAAGATACAGGTTTCATGCCTGGCTTCAGTAGACTCTAGCATCGATGCTTTATCTCAGACTCAGGAGAAGTAAATGATCCTCATACTTGCTTTTCTGATTATTCTCCAGAGTTTGCTTATTCATGCAACAACTTATATTATCTGCAACTGTATTTTATAACGTTTTTAATTTCAGGAGAATATAATGCTATTTGACAAATGTTCATCAAGTAGTTAAATTTTCTTGAATGATGGCCATAATTAGATAAGTGATTAACAAAATACGATGCTGTGTCGAAACATACGACTATAACTTAATTTTTCTATCACAGATTCACGTTCTCAATAAATTAAACATTTTTTGGTTACTTCGCCATATCCACAACAAGGGCATTTGAAAAATGAGAAAACGTGAAGGAAAAACAGGCAACATAAGAAAATGATTTTTGTTTCCTTGATCCTCTAGAAAACATTTTGAGATTGAGAGGAAAAAAATACTAGTTATAGGCATGGGTCATCTTAGAATCTTTTAAGTCATATCTGAAATTTTTAAAAGCAAATTGCAATAGAAAAAAAATTCATACACTGTAGAAAGTTAGAAGCATTTGTATTGCTTTAGGCTGTTTTGGATAATATTGGCAAATGGCCTAATTCTTAGATTATTGTCAGTGTTTCCTAAGGCCAAATTTTAATCCACAAAATAATTTCACACATGCAGATATGTAGGAACTATATTTTTCAGAATCAAAGAGGGGGTCACTGGGCCCGGTGCAGTGGCTTAGCAGCTAAAGTCCTCATCTTGAATGTCCCGGGATCCCAACTGGGCACCAGTTCTAATACCTGCAGTCCCACTTCCTATCCCAGCTCCCTGTTGGTGGCCTGGGAAAGCAGTCAAGGACAGCTAAAAGCCTTAGGATCCTGCACCTGCATGGGAGACCTGGAAGAAATTTCTGTCTTCAGATGGGCTCAGCTCCGACCACTGTGGCCACTTGATGAGTGAATCATCAGATGGAAGATCTTCCTCTCTGTCTCTCCTGCTCTCTGTTTATCTGGCTTTCCAATAAAAATAAAATACACCTTATAAAAAAGAGGGGCCACTTTTGCAGCAAACAACCGTACTGTTATAAGCACTCTTTCAGTGATCTAAGCTTGTTGTTGTTATGTCCATATTATCTCTATTCCAGTAAACTAAAGCAATGAGATGATATGTAATTTCTCCAAGGTTGTAATGAGTGATGGGAAGTCAGATTTCAAAGCATCCCATGTACCTCCAAAGACACACACCTAGAAGCCATCATGATGGCATAGCCAGGTAAGCCTCCCCTTGTGACACTGGCATCCCATATGGGAACCAGCTGGAGACCCAGTTATCCAACTACTAATCTAGCTTCCATACATTGTGTCTGAGAAAGCAGTAAAAGATAGTCCAAATTCATAAGCCCCTGTACTCATGCGGGACAGCAGAAGAAGCTGCTGTCTCCTGACTTTGCCAGGCCCAGCCCCAGTCGTTACAATTTGGAGAGTAACCTAGTAACCTAGTAGATGGAAAAATCTCTGTGTTTTCCCTCTTCTCCCCGAAACTCTGCCTTACAAATTAAAAAATAATAAGAAGAAGAAATCTTTAAAAAAGAAAAAAAACATTTAATTAGTAGTTGTATTGATACTTTTCACAGTTGCCATCCTTTAGAACTTGTAAAATATAAAGTTAAGTCTTCATATATTCACCCAACCCTAAATCTTATTTAATTTGTGATGTCCTGGGTAACAGTTTTAGTCCTTCTAAACACTCTTGTCTTAAAAGCCATCAGTTCCAGAGTCGTATGGTAATAGATTCAGTATGGAACTTAATTCAGCTACAGTTTCTGAAGGTGGAAACTTCGATTGCAGTGAAATCTCTGTGATGAGCACACAGCTGATTCTTTGCAGCTCACTAGCCGTTGCCAGCCTCGTCCCTCATCAGATGCCTAATGATACACACAGTCTTGGTCCTTGAATTTCTAAAACTGAGCAGAAATAAACCTGCTGCCTTCCTACATATCCTCTCTCTCAGGTATGGGATTGGTAGCAATGAAAAATTTCCCCTAGCCATCCTTAACACAATGCTTTCAGACAATAATTCCCAGAGAATCTTCCAATAGACTATCATTGGACTTCTTCCTCATCCCTTCCAGTAGGCATTGATTAGCCAGGATTGGATATATATATATATATATATATGCTATTTCCAACTTCACCCTCTGACAGTTGGTGCCTGAGGCAGTTCCCGCAGTCTCTATTTTGTCCATTTAAAGGCATACTCCATTCACCAGTCCCTGAGTTTTTCCTTCTTCATCTTCCAGATTTATCTGAAAAGGTACTCATTTCATAAAGAACCAAAGTGTTGTTCATTTCTGTACCTGCTTATGTCCATATGCTTGCTAACTGCTTATTTATTACTCTCTCCTTGTGAAGACCTACTCAATCTCAACAACAACAACAACAAAATGCTTACTAAACTAACTCAATCAAGGAGTAAGAGTTTCAGCACAGAAAAAAAGAGAACATTTCCTGTCTGGTTGTTTTGTTTGTTTGTTTCGTTTTGTGTTGGTTTTGCTGGCAGAGAAAAAAGTCTCCACAGTCTTAATGACATTAATACACAATTATTTTTAAAATAGATGACAATGTGGTTTGCTTTCAAAATAAGTGTTAATAATGTGTTTGGTGCTAAATTGATATAAAATCAACTATGTTGGCTAAAAATGAATGAAATGAAGACTAGTGAGTTGGACTAATTAGCTCTCACTGATGCTCAGTACTGATGTGCACTCAACTTTTAATAAAAGGAACACAAAGGGTACATGGTCATGTGTATAATGTAAAAAGTACCTGCTTGACCCTTGTCTCCAAACACTTGCTTACCTTAGGAATAAGTTACCTGGTGTGGGAGTCTAATCATGTATTTACATTGCCAACGGAGATCTTAGGCAATATCCCGTATCACGGTGCATGGGTTTGAGAGCAAATTTGCTTTCTATTGTTGTGCATCCTGGGAGGCAGCAGCAGAATGCTACAAGTATTTGAATCGCTGTCACTTGAGGGGAGCAGAACTGACTACACAGCTCCCAATTTGTGCTTGACCCAAATCTGGTTTTCATGGATATTTGAAGAATGAAACAGTAAAGGGAGATGTCCCTGGTTTCTGATTCACAAATAAGCAATTTTTTAAACACATCATTTACCCAATCACAAACTAGTATTTAAATAACAATGTTTGTTTTCTTGGAAGACGTGAATTTTTCAAGTATCTACATCAGCTCTAAAGGTTATCACTGATCTTGTCTGTCAAAAGGTAGAAATCCATCATATGGTGACAACTTTGTTTCACTGATGACTCAGTATCTGTAAGGACATGTCAGAAGCATAGTGTTTAAAAGCTCTAAGGATTCCTAGAGCATCTGCTTATCTTCTTAACGTGTAGCCGTGTCCGTATCAAGGCAGTACTTGTCATTTCACAAGCTTTTTAAAAAAGGTTTGCATTTTTTTCTACTTTCTTATTGAAACACAAGGTATTCCACCAACCTAAAAAAGAATTTACTCTTGGATAAGAAACGCCAGAGTTGTCAGGGAAATTCAGTGAGTTGCAGACAGGTTGTAGCTATTAAAAATGTGAGAGATTTTTCTCTTTACATGGAAAAGAGTACTTGTTTGTATAGTCTAATATTGTTGTCCCTTTGTTGATCTGATCTAAGCAATACACAGAGGCATTAAAGTCAGCGAAGACATAAAATATATGAACTATGAAACACTCTGTATATTGACATTTTAAATTATTTTTTTAATACTCATAAATTCCCCACCCCTGAGTCTGCTGAAATTCAGTGCTGTCTCTCTCAGTTCATCGGATACAAAGTGGGAGGATGCAATCACACAGCCAGAAAAATGTGAAACCTCCAGGCTAGACATCTTAGACTAATAACACAGAAAAGTTCTTCAAGAATTTGAGGACACAGCACTTCATAAATGGCATTGCTATCAATTAATTTCCTTAAAGTGAAAATTATAAATTCTCATGATGAAATTTTCATACACGAGTCAACTTCATCTGTAATAGAAGACAGTTATTTTATCTCTTTTCTAATTCTGAATTGAGATACAAACTTTTTCATCATTCTTCCCCCAGAACATTAAATATTAGATGCTGGTGGCAGTGATTTTAAATTATTTTCTCCCTAGTGAGATAAAAGACTTACCATATTAACCTAAGCGATGCTCATCTAACATAATATTTGAGAAAAATAGATAATATGAAACGTTTCCAGTAGCAGAAATCAAAATGATTTAAAATATAGATATTACATTAATAAATGTATATATAATATCATAAAATATGATATACTTATTTTATTATATTAACTTATTGTATTCCATTTCAGTCTAACCTGCTGACTCAGAAACCAAAAGTTTATCTAATGCCTACAAAATGGGAGAATAAGAAGTAATCCATATATCAGTTTCTATTTATATTTCCTTGGGTGCTGCAGTGGGATATTTCCTTCCAGTATTCCTTAGTTTCTTAAGCATGAACTGAACATGAATAGTATAAGCTGCTAAATATAAAAATGAAAATAGACACAAGATAGCTGAATAGTACCCTATAACTATTTTAAGAAGTATAGCAGCCGGTTGTGTATAAACTAAAATTGAAATGTCAATGAAGTAGTTACAAGATGTGGTTAAGAACTTGCATTTTATAACATATTGGTCACTCAATACCATGTCAATTAACTTCATGATGTTGGAAACTGTTGTTGAAGTTGTGTAGTGGCTTTTCATTGGAGGGGATGATATTCTGCCATCTCTACTTTCAGACTAAGGATAGTCTCCCAATGAAACTGTTGAATTTATCTGGACAATAAGATGCTGGACTTTCTGCATGGTCCTTGCCCGCAATGAAGGAATCATGACTGGATATGAACTATACTACTGTAACAATATGGAGGAATCCAATATGGGGGGAGGGCATGGGAAGGGGTTGGGGGAATTCTAGAACCTATGAAACTGTGTCATAAAATGAAACAATAATAATTAAAAAAAAACATTTTGACATTTAGAACACTAGAAGAATGATTTCTAGCCTTTATCCTGTGCTCCTAACTAATGCAAAAGAATGAAATATGGAAACTCAGCTCATCCAGTGCTATATTTTGTAATAAACTGCTCTGTCACTATCAGCTTTCCCACTTGTATTCCTCCTTCCATATAAACACACTTGTACCAAGGTTTTGGGCCGGTCTACCAGGAACAAGTTACATCCTATCATCCCACTACTGTGTTTCTGTAAGTATGTTACAAGGATGAGCCTGAAGTAACTTCAGCAAGAATGTGCCAATGTATCCAAGACACAGGGAGTGTGCAGGTGCATGCTCTAGCCCATGTCTTGCTCTTACATGGTTCAGATTCTGAAGTTGAACATGACGCTATATGCATAACTTGCTATTACTTCTTTGTTAATTGAAACATGCCCTTGGATGGTACTGGGTATAGGTAGTTAAGTCACCCCTCTGAAGCCTGGTACCCCATATCAGAGTGTTGGTTCAAGTCCTGCTTCTTCTGCTTCTGATTCATCTGATTCAGTTTCCTGTCAATATGATTAGCCAATATAATAGATGATCTGAGTGCTCAGGTCCCTGTGACTCACAAGGGAGACACAGGTGGAGTTCTGAACTCCTACATATTTTACATCTGACCAAAAGGTTCGTCGAAAAATTTGCACAGACAAGCACAGCAAATGATATGTAATCCATGGTTTTATTTCTACCACAATATAGTAAGACACAAAATTTATGGAGAATAATAAGGAATTATGCATAATTTCAAGTATGTTTTCTAAGTCTGCATATACAGATTTATGCCTTTGCCCATATGTATGCGTGCATATATATATATATATATTCTGTTTTCTAAATTTTCCATAGAAAGATGAATATTTATTTGGAAAGAGAAAAATAATGGTATGCTTAATATTACAGATTCCACACAGACCAAATATTGACTAAAAATAATACTTCACTTTCATGGTAAACTACTAACCATCTACAGTAATGACTCCTTTCAATTTTGACCTCATATGCATTGATCAATCCTTAATGATAATTTTTACAACATTTTTGTACAAATTTAAGAGGCAATTCAGCATTGGCATGGTTCAATAAATTTTGTTTACTATCAATGCTTCAGGATTTGTTTTTAGTTTCATGACTAGTTTCTGCTAGTGTCCCATCTGTGCATGTTACAGAAAGTTTTTGCTTTTGGAAGGAATGAGGGTAAAGTGATTATGCATTTTGGTTGTAACAATTTAGGTCAGAAAACATTGTTTCATTCAAATTCTTTTCCCTGCATTCAAAAATAAATAGGTTAAGGAATTTTGATAAAATTTAATAGTTGCAAGCTATCTGTTGGGATCCTAAGTACACAGAGATGTGCTGGCATCCCTGTGATTCCATACAGCTCTGAGTTCATATCAGGGCCTCAGACAGTCATAATACCAGCATATGGTTGTAGCTATTGTCTCTATAGCAGCTTCCTAAGGGAGGTCCAGCTTGTCTTGGAAGGGATACATCTTAACCTCTGTGTGTCACTATAACTGGAAACCACAAATTTGGTAAAGCACAAAGAGTAGAGACTTAGTTGGGTCATAAAGTGGTGTATTGGAAGTCTAACGTTAAGGGTGTGCAGCTGGAGACTTCTTGTTGCAGCATTACATGGTTGAAGGAAGTGTGTGGTGAGAGTTTGTGAGTGAGCATCACAGAAGCCCTAGCTTGCTCTCTTAGCAAATGCACTCCTGCAACACTAACATCATTACAGTCCTGAGGATAGAGCCTTCTCATACGGCTCATAGGAGCTATAAACCATCTCAACGACATTGTTTACATTCCTCACACATACACTTTGAGACATAAGCTAAAACCTCAGCACATGGACACAGGTTTATGTACACAAACATAAGCATTTTCATAGCAAAATTACCTCTGTTGCTTTATTAATTCTGGAATTGGGATTTGTCCATGTATCTAGTACATTGGAAGGTCCAAGAGTTACCAAAAGCTTGCTCTCTGTCCCTGGTACTAAAACAAAATTGTGACAAAGCTTGTGCATAAAGCAAAGAGGTTTAACCTATCAATAGAGGAGAATAATGGATGACTTCAAATTTCAGAACTACCATCTTGCTGGATGAACATCGTTTGGGAGTTTTAAGGAGGCTACAAAGAAGGAGTTGGGAATTATGTGGCAAAAGCGTAAAGACAGCTCACATTGGACAGCTGATAAACGGCTGTTGGAGTCACACTGTTCACTTGTCCCAGCTACATGTTTAGTTCATGTCCCAGTACTCATGACTCAGCAATGCCATACTCTACAGGGAATTTTTATGATGGCCTTATGGGCTTCAGTATCTTTTCTACCCTGGTCTTGGAATTACCATAAGAGATCTGTGAAGCTGCCTAAACCAAATCTCTCAAAACTGTACTCATTATCAAAGGAGTTGAAGAACCAACTGAGACCATGAGTTCACTGATTAGAATGTAGAGTTGGCTATAACACCCCCTCGGTCTCAGTGACATCTTATAACAGAGTATGGATTATTAAAGCTAAGATAGAAAAGCCAGGACTTGGGGACATGTGGTATCTAATGTCTACTTTCAAGGCATCATTTGTGGACTTGGTTTCTCAAGAAAAAATCAGTGACTTGTGAAGGCAAAGCCAACCCACATGTGGGCTGAGGATGTGCGGCAGAATACGCATATAAGCCAGGTACAGTGTTCTACAGTTTCTGACATTTGACTAACATTCATTTACCAGAATGACAAATCCAAAGGTTAGCATGCTGTAAAACCTGTTTTATGAGCATTTTGAATTTTTTTTTCCTAGTGATCAACATGAGAAAGTTAATGGAATGTGGATCAGGACCTGGATGGATAGAATCTCCATCTACCAATTCTATATTTTCTGAGATATTTTCTACTCAACAGTGCCAGATGAACAACAAATGCAACAATACCTGAAATCATGTGCCAGGTCAGAATAGGAATCCAAGTTTCCTAGAATGCTAGGAAGGGGGAATGCTTCTGTAAGATCCAGAAATAACCTCCTCTAAAACCACTGTTTTTAAAAGGCAACATCTCTATCATTGCATTATTGACACAATTAAGTTAATTGGAACTTCTAGAAAATTAGAAAATATTCACTATTATGTCCCAAGCCTTAGGCTGTCTAAGATAAGGCAAACAGTTTACAATGGCAAGAGACTCTCCAGACAATAGCAAAAGTCTCCCAAATGTCTTACACAGAATTGAAACAATCTGGTATAATCTATTTCAGTTTGACAAAATTAAAAATATATTCAAATTAGATATGCCTCTCTGGGAAAAGTCAGGTCTCTGAGGCTGTCATCTTTGATGAGAGTTCCAGGTGCCACAGACAAAGCATTAGATATCATGAAACATGTGCAGAGAAAGAAAAGAAGATGTCGTGCAACCAGACTTAAACAGAATTTGCTCAGGGGACAAATCTTACATATCAAAACATAGTGATTCTGAGTGTTTCCTTGAACTGGGATTACAACCTTACAGAGAAGCTTCACGGCTCCAAGGTAATAAACACCGCACACCATGGCAGAGAATTTAAACGTGAAGTAGCAAACCTGTCTGATGTTATTGTATTTAGAAGCCCCAACATGAAACTCGGGTCAGCTGCACTAGTTTAGAAAGGAGTAAGATTAAAATATCAAGAAAAATGTTGGTGATGCAGATGAAAAGTAAATTTAAAAGCAATTCAAAAATAGCATATTGGGGACAGCACCATGGTACAGTAAGCTAAGCTTTTTCTTGTTGCACAGGCATCCTAGATGTGTGCTGGTTCAATTTCTGGTTGTTCCATTTCAGTACAGTTCCCTGCTTCATTCCAGTTCCCTGAGAGAGAAATGGAGGATGACTCAAGTACATGGGCCCCTGCACCACGTGAGAAGCTAGAGGAAGTTCCTGGCGCCTGACTCCTGGCTTTCATCGGTTCAGCTCTGGCCCTTGTGGCCATTTGGGGAGTAAAACAGCAGGTGAAAGACCTTTTCTTCTGTCTTTTGTCTCAGTAACTTTTGTTTTAATAGAAATAAACAATTAAAAAAAAGATAATGCTAACTCTAGAAATAGTTCCTAGATTGTGTTAGTGCTCAATACTGAAAATTACCCTTCAATGCTCTGAGAATGTAATGAAGTTATTTCTTCTCTGCATTGTAAAGAGCCAAGGAATCTTTACAAGAAGGAAATTCATACTGAAACTATTAATTGCCATGGCACTTATCATCAATGTGGTTAGTATCCAAATATTCATTCATTTTACTGTTGTACTAGTAAATATATTCTTTGACAATAATACATAATCTTCTAATTTCATCAAATGTTGATGTTCACTTTGGGAGTTTTCCATAGCATTAATATCTGCCTTATAGATTCTAGGAAGATGTGAGATGTCCATTAGGATCAATCAGGAGGGATCTTTCAGAGGATTGCTTTTGTTTTTTAATGTCTATTTACTCTTATTTAGGGGAATGGAGAGAGACAGAAGCATGTAACCGTACTCTGGCTCATTTCCCAAATGCCTACAAGAGCTTTGTGTGGATCCAGATCCAAACTACGAGCTGAGTACACACTCAAGGTATTCCACATGGGTAGCAAAAGTACACACACTTGACTTGTAACCTGAATCTGACTGAATACACATTACCAGGAAGTTAGAATTGGAAGCACTGTTGGGATTCAAACCCAGGCATTTCAACAGGTGATGCTGGAGTTTATCTAGTCTTTTAACCACAGTGCCAAACACCCACACAAGGATTTTTTTTATATTGTGAACACTTATCAATATAATACTATGTACTACATATATAAAATCACACGCACACACAAATACACAACATACATTTCAACTAAGGGATTAGAAAATATTTTGTTCATTATTATAATATATCCATTAAATCATAAGGAAAAATTTGAATGCTTATGGGTAATGCAAGGTTACCTAATTTTTAATACTGGATACAGAATATAGCAGTGAGCAAATGAGATGTATTACAGGAAAGGCATAAATACATATCTAACAGGTCTTTCATAGTGTAAAGAATGAACTTCTAAGGAAAAGGCATGACTGACAGGTTCCTGGCAGTCTCTGTATCTCTGGAGAATACTTGATACCATCCAGGTGGTTGAAAGAGGGGAACTAGATCACAGATCACTTAAAAAGCACTTATCACGAAAGATCCATTACTTTTAAAGGTGTACTAATTGCATCACAACTCCCTATTTCTTGTAGATGAAGAAAAAATAGAACATGATGACTTACTTAGTTAATCAATGTGTTTGGGTCTTCCCATTGATCCAAAGTAAGCTCATTCTTGACAACAGAAAATATAATACTTTATGTATGAAAAACGTTACATAGTTCCAATTGCATTGTTTCAAATATTTAGTTCAAGGAGCAGACGTTATTCAGTTCTAAAAGGAAGTATCTATGAAACGTTGGAAAAGACTGGATGCTTCAGTGTCCTTTCGTATGATTTTTCCATAGCTAAATGTCCTGAAAAACAAGAGCGCTGAGAATTTCTACAAAGGTAGGAACTGAAAAAGGAATATAACCTATCCAGTGCTTCTGTAAAACACTACTTCCTTTCTTTTTGGAGCTGTAATATGGTGTAGTTCAGTAACACTCTTTTAGTGTAAATACTATTACAGGAAAAAACTGATTTAAAAGCTCCTGGCTGCTGGCTTCTGAACAACTCAGCTCTGGCTGTTGTAGCCACATGGGGAGTGAGCCAATGGATGCAAGATCTTTCTCTCCACCTCTCCTCTCTGTAAATGCGACTTTCCATTTAAAAAGAAAAGTAAATTAAAAAAAAAATCTTGTCCTTTACTTCAGCAATATGCCTTCTGATAATTAATTTTAAGAAAGTAAATATGGGGCCCGGCACGGTGGCGCAGTGGTTAAGGTCCTTGCCTTGCACGCCCAGGATCCCAGATGGGCCCCAGTTCTAGCCTGGCGGCCCCGCTTCCCTTCCAGCTCCCTGCCTGTGGCCCGGGGAAAGCAGTCGAGGATGGCCTAAAGCTTTGGGACCCTGCACCCGCGTGGGAGACCAGGAAGAGGCTCCTGGCTTCGGACCGGCATAGTATCGGCCGTTGCGCTCACTTGGGGAGTGAATCATCAGACAGAAGATCTTCCTCTCTATCTCTCCTCTCTGTATATCCGCCTTTTCAATAAATAAATAAATAAATAAATAAATCTTAAAAAAAAAAAGAAAGTAAATATATGGGAGGAGCGGGGGAAATCCACACACCTATAAAACTGTATCACATAATACAATGTTATTAACAATAATAAAAAAAGAAAGTAAATATGTAAGATGCATATGCCATATACATATATAATGTACATTTGAAAAAGAAAGGGATATAATATATGTCATCACTTAAATCTATATACCCTGGCATTCAAATCCAAGTGCGTGAATTTGAGTTTGATGTGTATTCTCGCCTGGCTTGGCAGTTGTAACATTTTTAAACGCATTCTAGCATTGAACTAAAAAAGGAGAGAGTGTACTTGCTCTCATTCACTTTCTCTTTCTCAAATACATTATGTTAAATATTTAGGTCTATAATAGGATGATACTAACATGAAATCTAAAACATTATTCAAATTATCTTTTAGGACTATCTCCCTTAGTTCAAGATTGGCTCCTTCAGGATAGACACTAATCCATCCCTTCATCTCATGAACTCTTGCTCTAAACTTCGTGGCTCTGGCTAGCTTTCATTTTTAAAATATATTATATCTTGAAGTAAAATATTATGTATGTATTCATGCCCATACTGTTTTTAAAAAGACGGGGTAGTTGCTTTGGAAAGATTCTGCATTCAAGCCCAACAAGCAAACCAAAATGGAATTACTCATTTCCAAGTGTCACAGGAAACAAACTAAATAGTTTATTGATTTTCTCAGAAATCAGTGTTATGATACAATAACCAGTTCCCCAAATAAATCGGATTTTAGAGGCATGGTGAGAAAAGCAACATTTGTTTTACCCTTTTTAGAAAAAGTAACCTAATATTAACTACTCTAATTTTTGTACTATATTGTTTTCTTGCTCAAGTTACCTTAAAAACAGCATTCTGTCACACCTTTTATAAATCTGATCACATGCTGTTTGATTCACGGATTGCTAGTAAAATCCAATTAAGCCATTAAACTAAACTGCTACAATTTTGTGTCACACACACACATATACATATCTCCTCTCCTTTCCTATACTAACTTCCCTAATAACACAGGTCATGTTTTATCATCATCAGTATTTAAAATCACAGAGAAAGAGAGAGAGAGAGAGTGTGTGTGTGAAACAGAGAGAGAAAATCTTCCAGTGACTGATTGACTCTTCAATTATCTACAGTAGCTAGGCCTGGGCCAGCAGTCAGAAACCTAAATCATAGAATTTAATTTGGGTCCACCATGTGAGTGTTAGCAACCCAATTACATGGGCCTGCTCAGGGTTCCTGTTAACAGGAAACCAGAATATGAAACAGTTTATGTCTATAATTATGTCCCATTAACTCCTCAAATACTTTTAGTTCAAGTTTGGAATCTCAATAGGTGTAACAGAAGAAACAATAAATGTTTGCATGAAATACACACCCTGTAAGATAATTGGAAATATCCAAAAATTTCAAGCATTTAACTATAAACTAATTTTAGCTACATGCCTACTTTGGCCACAGTTTGACTGCATGCTATTTTAAAGCCTTGTTTATGCTATAAATGTAAACTATCTTCCTACCAGCAGTGAAATGATGCAACAACTATTTCCCTACATTCAGGACATATTGCAATATGACAACACATTGTGATAAAGACTTAAACAAATATGCAGGATTCCTTTGGCAAGTTCAGCAGAATATTAAAGATTGCATCTCTGTGACAGCACCTCATCAGAGTACTGGAGTGTGTAAAGAACTGGAGGCTACTCCCATTATGTATCATAGGATATTGTCACATTCATACTTTACATCTGTCTCACAGAGCTGACTAGGAGAGTAATTGCTGCTGAGATAAGCCTTTTCTGGGATATATGCAATTAATTCCCCTGAAAAAGAAGGAAAGTAGCCTGACACTTTAATAATGTTTAAGTATACCTAATCTATTTCTTTTCTGTTCCTAATGTTTCCTAAATATGAGAAAGAAAGAAGATTTGAAAGTACTTACAGCTGTCTGTTCTTATGTAAATCATCCATGAGGCTGTAATATTCTATCTTAAAATGACTGGCTTGAAATAATACCATAAATTATAACAGAATGCAGAGCAAGGAGGGAATTACTTTTAAGATGAATTCAAGATATGATTTTCATGCACAAAGAATATTTCTCTAACAAGTAGGAATTATTCTATTATTAAAGATTCAAGGGCACATAATTTTATTCAATTTGAATTCTTAATATATTTTTAAGCCAAATCAAAATTACTCTTCTCTCCAAATTTTTGATAAGGTGCTATTTAGTCATATGTCCTTCTTAGGATCTTTTATTTTTAGCTCTCCATTTTTTATTATCCATAGTAAACTGATTACACATAATGCTACACTTTCAGTTCCTGAATTGTCCTCAATTTTTCAAAACTCATCAATTCTCTGAGAACCTTCAGTAGTCCCATGCCTTACTGTTCAGATGTTAATAAATGAGCTGAGAGACTGGCTTATTTTTTAAATGAAATAAGTAGTATTTTAAGGGACTGGAAAAAAATGATAGTTTGTTTACTTAGACTCAAGAATAATTTCCAATGTTTGCTTTGAATGAGAACAAAAGTGTTTAAAGACACAAGAGGATGCACAATTAAACAATTTTCTTATGTGAACTCACTTTTTTGAGTTCATCTTTTCCTTACACAAGTGAACTATGCACAATTAAGTGACATACCAATTTTACTAAAGATTTGGAACATTGGGTAATTTTTAAGACTTTCCACTTTTATGGAAAAAATTGTGATTAAAAATGATATGAAATAAATTAATTTGAAAGCAGTAATACACAAAAGAAATACGGCTAATAAAAGTTTCTAAAAGTTCTATAAATATGAAGATGTCAAATTATTTTAATTAATAAAATAGGCAACTGCTCCATTATACATGTGATATAATATTTATTTTGCCATTGATACACTGGATTTTAAATGTGAAGTAACATATTACAATAAACACTAAAGTTCACTTTTGAAGATACTTTGAAATTCAGTAAGGTAGCCAATTATTACTCAAAATTCCCAAATGTTCCTCCAAAACTGTATCATTCACATTTCACAAGCATTAAATACAAAACTAACTTGACATGCTTACATTAAATTAACACAATTAGAGTAACTCAGGTTTCTACCTTTACTATAAAAACTATGTTTGCAATACTTAATTTGAATCTATTTTTGAATCTACTTATATATAGTGCCACAGAGCTTAGGAATGCAAATGGAGTTTCAGGCTATTTCAAAGGGTCTACACTGTGAAAAACTTCACTCTCGAAATGGATACTTACACCTTAACCTCTGTCTATATTTCAACCCTTTTACTGGAGATTCTGTTAGCTTCCACTTAAAAATGGATCACTTACTTTAAAATGAGCAATAACACTGTGATCATTCTAATTTTATAAATCATGGGGTTGTAAATTTTGTGAAATTTAAAACTCAATCCCAACCTAGAGTAAGTTAGAATTTTGACGCGGAAAAGCATATTTTCCAGCAAAGTCTCACCACTTACATTTTTATTATTTGGGTTTAGGATTATAGTACAGTTTAATTGCTGTTTTATATTTTTTACTTGTACTCCTTGCAGCTCCTCTTTGGTGGATGCTACGATTCTGCAGAGTGTAAATGTTATGTTAGTAAGCATAGGAAGACTGCAGAGGCAAACAGCAGGAATGGTTCTGATTCACTATTTTTTTGTTGTTGTTTCAGCAAGAGATATTTAAACTGCTTATCCTATGGCTACTGAACCTCTTCCTTCATAAGATTTTAATTTGGTGTAATCATGTAAACTGAACTTTTAAAACAGCAATATCTATATTTTAATGAAATATACTGTAAAGATTCGTACTTGATGATTTTTTGCTTGGATGAGCTAGGAAGAGAATAAAAGTGTGTATAAAATTGCCTGGATGGTAGACATCACCAATGTTCAGAATTGCTAATTCCTGTCAGTTCACACATACTTGAATGTGATTATCCACAAACATTCATTTAATATATTTTTTTAAAAAATTATAAGCTATCAGTGCCCACATTACTGCAAAAAAAAAAATAGCAGATTTGTATCCTGGCATATTGACCCAAATTAGAGCCATTAAAATTCACTCTTAATGTCACAGAATGAACTAAAATGACTATTTTTCATGTGTAAATCACATTTAACAATTGAATCTATTTATAAGCATCAAATTCTCCTTATTTTAATTCTTATCAAATGGAAATTACTTTTAACTCATAATGTGGACTCATTTATAAGATTTCTGAAGCCAATTTTTAAAAAGATTTTTATTTATTTTTTATTGGAAAGGCAGATGTACAGAGGAGGAGAGACAGACAGGAAGATCTTCCATCCAAAGATTCACTCCCAAGTGGCCCCAACGGCCAGTGCTGTGCCAGTTTGAAGCCAGGAGCCAGGAACTTCTTTCCAGGTTTCCCATGTGGGTGCAGGGTCTCCCATGGGCTGTCCTTGACTGCTTTCCCAGGCCACAAGCAGGGAGCTGGATGGGAAGTGGAGCTACCGGGATTAGAACCAGCATCGATATGGGATCCCGGCGGGTTCAAGGCAAGGACCTTAACCGTTACACTATCGTGCCAGGTCTCCTGAAGCCAATTTTTAAGATTAATAACTGTTTACAAAAACCTATCCATTCCAACCACAAAGTACAAGGTTATACTTTACTATTAATTTTTATGATTGATTTCTAAGTTTTATTTTAGGAATATGGAGACAACATTTACAATGTCCCTTAGTCTAACACTAGAAATCATTTTTTACCCTAAGACATCAACTATACATATAAGACTTGAAACTTTGTGGAAAAAATGTTTTTGTTTTATTTAATTAGATTTGATATTAAATTTAATACACAGATATGTCTAATGACTTTTGTTGTGTAACTAATTATAGATTTGTGACATTGTGTTTAGCCTTTTGTACTCTATTTTCACGTATCCATTAAATATTTGAAATGTTAGTGTAATTTGTTAATGTACTTGTTAGAACCATGTTTCTAAAATTTACAATATTTACTTTCTACAAAGTACTCACATTTAAGCATATATCCAAATATTACTTATGAAAGAAAAAAAAAAGCTTTACTTGTCATTCCCAGTTGTGAATGTAGGTTGTCTCCCGTGCCCTTAATCAACTAATATGCACAATGCTGAAAAATTCTTGGCATGGTGTTTGGCACAGCAATTTTTTTCATTTTTTACTTTGTTCTAACTCACAGTTCTCACCAATCACTGCACTTAGGTTTTTTGTATGTTCTGATTTTATTCTTCGTTTTGTACTTCTACTAACTAAAATGTTACAGAGAATAACAGCATGCAAAAACAATAAAATGGAGCCCAGTACGGTAGCCTAGAGGCGAATGTCCTCAATTGGAAAGCCCAGTTCTAGTTCTGGTGTCCCTGTTTCCCATTCAGCTCCCTCCTTGTGGCCTGGCAAAGCAGTCAAGGACAGCCCAGAGCCTTGGGACCCTGCACCAACGTCAGAGAAAAGGAAGAGGCTCTGAGCTCCTCCTGGATTTGGATCCATGTAACTACTGCCTATGTGGCCGTTTAGGGAATCAATCATCAGAAGGAAGAAATTCTCTGTCTCTCCTCTTGACTAAATATCAGGCTCTCCAACAAAAATAAATAAATGTTAAAAAAATAAATAAAATGAGAACAAGAGTAAAGTGGATAGAAGTAGAAATTCACAGTTTCTCCCGCTGTTTCTTCACTATGACATCCTTCTCAGTTCTTAGTTTCCAAGGAAATATCCATGGTTTCTTTCTTTATTATGTTTTGCATGTGTATTAAAAGGCAACCCTAGGCAGTAGTTGTGCCAATACACTCTAGGCCGACACTTGAGACACCTGCATCTCATAGAGCAGTGCGTGCCTGATTCAAATCCTGGCTACCCGATGGCTCTGATCCAGCTTCATGTTAATGTGTACAGAAAGCAGTGGAAAATGACCCAAATATGAGGATCTTGCCACCCATGTGGGAGACAAAGCCTCTGGCTTCCGCATGACCCACATCTTGCTTTAGTGGGTATTGAGGGTGTCAATCAATGATGACAGATGTCATTCCAATTCCCATCCAGAATATCCCTATCAATCTGCCTTTCAAATGCCTGATGTTTTAAAAATGAGATGCCACTAAATTATATTACACAGAAGTTGACATTTTTAAAATATATATATATATATAAATATGTATATATATATATGACAGAGGTATATATAGAGAGAAATAAAGACAGAGATCTCCCAAGTCTTGACTTACTCCCAAATAGTTACATTGGCCAGAGTTGGGCAAGAAAAAGATAAGCTCTTCATCCAATCTCCCATGCGGGCAGCAGGAACCCCAGTGCTTGAACCATCTTCCGCGGCTTTTGCCAGGTCATTAGCTTGGAGTTGTATTGGAAGTGAACCAATTGGACACATATCAGCTCCTAAATGGTAAATATACCAGTGCTGACAACAAAGTGCTAACCCCTGGACATTCCTATTAATGAAAGACAACACTTTTCATTATTCTACGCTTTCCCTGAACAAATAAAAAAAAAACCATGTTATTACCCACAGAGGAGTTCTACATTCTATTTCCGGTTAATTTTACAAAATGTAAAGTTCTATAAAAGTATTGAATACATTGTATAATGTGTATCATGAACACTACATAGATATTTAACTATAAATATTTATATAATTCTTTGTTGATTTATATTTAATTTATTTTATAGTTAGTATTTGGGTGCTAAGATATGAATAGGTTCCCAAAACCAATGTGTTAGAAACATCTTCAATGGACAGTATTATGAGCTGGGAAGTTTTATGTCTTCATGTCTTTTCCACCATGAATGAATTAATGCCATTATAGAATGGGCTCACAGGAGTGGGTTTGTTCTCCTTTGCACATCAGGTACAGTGTTACTCCTACCTACGGGATATAAAAATCAAGGTGCTCTTTTGTAGGCTGAGATAGCAGGCTCTAACTTGCCAGTGACTTGATCTTCTACTGCCCAACCTCTAGAACTGTGAGTAATGCATTCATGTTCTGTATAAATTATACCACCTGTGCTATTTTTTTTTGCAGTAGCATAAAACAGACTCAGGCATGCTAATTGACACTTAAAGACAATAAGATCAAAAAAGAAAACAAAGTAAGAGCTATAGTTTGTGATATATCTTGATTTTTATATCACAGTACTGAATAATGATTTTTAAACAGAGAAAGGTAACTTTCTTTGTGCTATTTCTTATTTATTCTTGTACCTTAATTTGAGTGAATGAATGTAGTTTATGCTTGAGACTTTGTACAATATATATGCCAGTAGAATTGTGCTGGAAAGCAGGGTTGCGTGGGTAATGTACAAGTTACATAATACATTGCTGGTTTAGGTTTGCTCATCAGAGGCTACATGAAGAAAGTCTCAAAAGAAGGTCTGATACTTAATACAATGCCCCATCACATCCCAAGGTCATGTTAACAACTTCTGAGCAGAGGCAAAGACTAACTGCCTCTGTAGCTTGTAGACACATGTGGAAGAGTTCATATTCTGATTGTCTATATTTACACTATCATAATTCATTTAAGCAGCAGAATATTGGACTTGTGAAAGCTGCTGAAGGACCGGACTATTGTAATAATATGGAGGGGAAACCTGGGGAGCGGAGGCGGTGGGGAAGAGGAGAGGGTAGGTGGAGGGTGGAATGCCTACACCTACAAAAATGTAGCATGGAAAAAAAAAAGACTTATTCTCTCCTGGGTTAAGAGAAACTAATTGACTAGCAGGAAAAACTTTTGGATTAAGACTGTGCAATCCAAGGTTCTGGGGATAACATTGCTGATGACTACATCTTAGATTTGCAAGAAAGATTCACTGATTGGCTGGCAAAGATTAGCAAGCAACCATTCAACTGGCCAGGCCTGGTCTGCAATTTTTAACTGAGGACAATTCATGGTGTCACAAACACAGCTGGCTACTAACATCTTTTTGGATTATCTGTTGTCATGAATCAACAGGGGCAGACTTCATTGAACTTTGGATCATTTATGAGTTAAGTTTTACAATTCTAGTAGCTGAATATCAGTAATGAATTGAGAAACGAATGAGCAAAACACATTAGAAGATTAGGAATAAAGAACGAGCAAGCTACAAAGGACACGCCACATAAGAGCAAGGGGAATGCTGTAGGAGACAATGTTGAACAATCAATGACAACAAAATATTAAAGGTACTTAACAGTGTATGATTTTAAACCTCAAGTTATCTGGGGGAGTTAGCAAAAAGTGATTTCTCAAGTTGAGTATTTATTAGAGTATACAGCTATAGTTACTGAATATCAAATTAATGGATTGAAATATAAGATGTAGAAATATCTCAATGAAAGAATGAACCATTCAATACTAAGACAGAAAAGTAAAATAAAAGCACAAACCTAGGAGGACAAATATAAAAATAATTTTAAAAAACTGTTTTTGGGAGAAACATTTATATAATTGGAGAACAATATATATATATATGCATATAATTTGAATGAATATATATGTTATATATAAAGACACACATATGTATAATATGTGTAATGCTATTTATTTAGATCATGGTATACAAGTAAGATTAATTAATGCTTTCTGTACCTCGTGTAGTATAGAAGAAAAACTGATAGGAAGTAGATGGCCTACACTGTGAACCTTATCCAAACCACAAATGCTTGGCTTCAGCGTATATTTCTTTTTTTTCTTAAACCTCTACACCTGATCACATTATAATATATACTATCTCAGCAGACATAACAATTTTAAATAATTATTTTAATTTTTTATGATTAATTATAGAGAATATAGGTTATAGAAACATGATACTTTCCTATCTTAAATTCACTAATGCTTACCAAGAAATGCTTAAAAATTTCAGAAATAATCATTTGAAAATGCATGAAATTGTTTCACAGTGTACAAAGTGCATGTTGTCTTCTTGTGTAAGGAAATAGAAAAATTTTTAAAGCTATGAAATACACTCATGTTAGCAATTAATGTGTATAATTTATTCAAATCATATCAACATAAAAACTAAGATCAACATTTTTTGTTTGTAGCATATATGCTTTGTGAAATTTACCAATTGAACAGCAGAAGAGTTGAAGCAAAGTAATAGTTCTGAATTCAAAGAATAGAAAAGGAATTATATTTGATACGTGCATTCATGAGAAAAGAAATATAGCAAAGCCCCTTGAATAGTTGCATGTATATTAATATTAAATATGCACACAAAGAGCATTTTCTATGAACTGGAATTGTGATTCCCTCCTCAAATAATCCTGAATGAGATGAGTAGGCCCCTCATGCTGGCATTAATATTCTTATAAAAACAGATAGTACAGACCTTGTTTCTCTCTCTGTGTCTCTCTCTCTCTGTCTCTCTTTCTCCATCCAGCAAAGAAAGGCCATGCGGGCACACAGTGAGAAGACAACTTTTGCAACAGGAAGAGAGCCCAAACACGAAACCCACCATACTGACACTGAGATCTCAGATGCACAGCCTGCAGAATTAAGACTGCTGTTGAAGCCACTCAGTCTTTCTGCTATGGCAGCCTAAGTAGATTAAATCAGTACATGCAGCAGCCCAGGAAAAGTTCTATCCTTTCAGCAGGATTTTTACTTTTTCACAAGTGTCACTAAGAAGACATTTATGGTATAACACACAATCTCATTGGGCACTATAATTTCACCTATTACAGAGAAATGCTTCTCAAGACGGGGCAATTTTGCAGCCAGGGGACATTCAGCGATATTTAGAGGGTGCTTCTGGATGCTAGAGGGGAAAGTTCCAAGATGCTGCTTAATTTCTCACAGCACATAATACAAAACATGTCAATACTGCCACTACTGAGAAATCTTACTCTAAAACTAAAAAAAGTAGCTGAAAATTTTGCACCTTAAAATATACCTCTTGCTCAACTCTCAGCCAATCACTGACTTTTAACTCCTAAACTATCACAGTAAGATGAAACATGTGAATCAATAATTAAAAATAAAATTTTCTCAATCATTGAGTACGAGTTCTTTCTTGATATAAATAAACCTAAAATGGTTCTACAATATACCTGTACACTACATAGCTTATAATAGTAATAGTAATTAAGAAATAGAGAATCCATGGAACATATAACAGAAAAATAAATTATTTCTAAATTGCCAGTAATAAATCTGTTTTATAACATGGAATATTTAAGCTGGTTTATAAAATGGCTTAGAATTCTAAAAACTCAGTAGGGAAGTATAAGAGTGAAACTTGATCTTCATCTTGCCAAAATATCACAGGTTATTTATTATGTGCAATAGAAATTCCCTACCTGGTCTGGTCTGTTCCCATCACAACTCAGGCTCCCCAAGCAGGGATATAATACCTGTGCACCTCATGTGAGCTAGATCATGGGAAAGCCAGGTTGGGCTGACTGCTCCGACTGGTGCAAGCAAAAATTAGAGTGGGTGAGGGCTGGTTGGGCTTTGCTGCAGCATCAGCTGGCAGAGGCTAGAACTGCGGGCTAAGTCTGACAAATTAAACTCCAGAATCACCTGGAGAGTGCATAATCCGGGAGTGGGAGTGGCCTAGTAGGGAAATAATGGGCACTTCCTTCTTGGATTACCACTCTCACTGGAGAGAACAAAAACCAGGACAGGGGCAAGTATGCTAGACAGAAGAGCACCCCCCAGCATGTATGTGGCTGGATAGTAGGTTGGTTGGGTTGAACTAGGCTTCAATGCCCATTGACATGTATGAGAGCTAAATGGGATGTCGGGCAGACTGAACAAGTCCGAGGTACATACTGGCATGCGTGGGAACCAGGGTAGAGGCAGGCCCGGTGGGCGTTATGGGAAGTCACCCTGAGTAGGTCGCAGCTCCCACAGGTTTGTGTGAGGACCAAGTATGAAGTGGGCAAGATCAGGCTGGACGGAAACACCCATCGGTTCGCGTGGAAGACAAGGCTGGAAACAGAACTGACCCAGTAAATGCAACAACCAGAGTGTGCATAAGCTGATTGGGGCGACAGACTGTACCGGACCCTGTACTGGCAAACACACACAAGAATGACGTCTGGGATCATCTCAGACGAATTTTCTTTGGAGATTCCTCCAACTGAACTGCTGATCTCAGAACGCCAACCATGAAGAGACTATTTCAGCCAGTAGATTCTGAAGAGATTTCATCACAATTGGAACGACAAGATTGGCAGCTATTCAGAACTGTTGAACTTCAAAACTACTTGAGCAGGACACTCAGAGCATGCCTCACATCGGGAACCTGGATGGGTGGGAGGCTGGGTGGGGCTTTTCCCTCTGTTTCTCCCCTGACCCCAGATACAGGGGGAAAAAAAATGATATTAGTGTGAAAAAAAAAGAAATTCCAAAACCAAAATGTTTCTTGAACTTAAGAGGTTTGTATCACTCTCTGTAATGAACACCCTTCATTTTTGCTCCAGACCCTAGTTCAGTGATACTTTTCAAACAAATGTGCCTTCTACCTCCAATTCTAAATCATCACTTACTTATTTAACTTTATTACTTCTTTAATGAGGTGAACAATTTCAAAAGCTAACATTTCTCCTTTGTTGAAAAATTCTTTAACATAAAATTAAAATGGCACCTGAGAATTAAGCATCCTATTCAGGTAATTCAATTTTCAAAAAAAGGAAGAGCGACACATGTGGAGCTTCATTGTACTGAGTCAACCGCAGAAGGCTGATAAGAGAAAAAAGGGACTACAATCCCCTTAATTACACTTCTATCCTGTTGATTCTGGGGTCAATGATTTCCTTTCTTATTTCATTTAAGAAACGAGGGGTGATTTCATATATATGTTTTGCATTAAATATGATCATAACCAATGTTAAAGGTGAAAAAACTTCTTTCTGTGTTAACTACCCGAAATATAACACTCTTTAGTAAAGTTGATGACTACCTGCTCTTTAAACTGGTCATTTGATCGATTCTTCAATAAATATTTGCATATGATATTTTTTCAAGATATTTTTCTAAGGCACATAAATAATGTGTACATAATAAATACTTATAGAAATACATTAATTATACGTTTTCATTGTATAATATATACAACTTATATTTGAATGTATACTTACATATTTATAAAAAGATATTTACAGTAATGCACACAAGTGCCTTTTGTCATTTAATTGGTTAATGCTATTTGACAGGCAAAGAAACAGAGAAAATTGGAGAGTTTTACTATCTGTTATTTTGTTCCCCAACTGCCCACATCAAATGGGACTGAGTGAGGTCAAAAGTCAAGAGCCAGGAATTCCACCCAGGTGTTTCCTGTGGATGACAGAGACTCATTTTGTGAAACCATTATCTGTTGCCTCTCAAGGTGTATATAAGCAGAAAGGTTCAATTAGCAGCAAAGCTGGCACTTAAATCCACACCCTCTGCTATGGGATGTAGGCATTTAAGGCAGAATTTTAGCTACTACCCTAAATACCCTAGATGACTGCCCCAGTACTGCTGCTGCTTATTATTATTTTAAAGAATTATTTGAAATTAAGCAATAAAGAAAAGAGAAAAATCAAAGATATATTCCATCTGCTGGTTCACTCCCTAAATGTCTACAAACCCAGAACTGGACTAAGCCAAAGTCCACAGCCAAGAACTCCATCCAAATATCCAACATGGGTAGTGTGGTTACAAGCATTTGGATTCAGCAAACAGAACTGAAAAGAGAGTAGCTGCAATTTGCTGAACATGCTGCATCAGAAAGCCTGCTGCTAAATATTGTTATTTTAGATAGTGTTTATAAATCTAAAATAGCAATAATATGCTCATGTAAGCAATGTCATCAACCAAATCATAGAACAAGGCCTAAGAGGCAGAAACATGACCATGCATATTGGTTATCAATATCTCTCTCTTTGCCTCCACCCTTCTTTGCGAAGCAATAGGATAAAAATGCCCACATCCTGAAAACATATTGTATGATTTCACATTGAGTAATTTACACTTGAGTCAATAACAAATGATTCATTAGGTTAATAAATCTTTGGTAGGTTTATAACAACAGCAAAAATTCTGGAATTTTTGGCAACATTAGTAAGCATTGGGGTTCATATTATATGATTTTACTTCCAGTTATAGCAGGATGAAGTGAGAGTATGAATCATATACTATCAAAATATAATGTGCTTCTACCCTCAAGATTTTTGATAGATGCAACTTAACTGTACAAACCTAGATTCAGTGATATTTTTTATGGAATTATATATAATCCTTAGACACGTTTAAAAATATTTGAAATTTTCATTGCTATGGGAATAGAAAATTGATAATTAGACTAAATGACTACAACCTTATAAATAGGTAATAATACAGTTAGTTAAGAATAGTTTAGGACTAGGCATTTGACCTTGTGGCTAAGATGCCTGTACCCGACTTTAACCACCTGGGTTCAAGTGCTTGCTTGAGCTCTTTTCTTCAATTTCATGCTCATAAATGTCCTGTGAGGCAGAAAATCATGTCTCAAGTACTTGGGTCCCTGCCATGCTTGGGACTTCTGATTTCAACCTGGCTCAGCAAATGGCAGCTGTATGTCTTTGTTGCAATTGCTGTTGTCTCTCTCTCTCTCTCTCTCTCCCTCATTGAAAGAAATAACAAATAATAACATTTTATGACAATAAACCTGCAGAGAAAGTATACTCTGTAGGCCAAATATTGCTATCACTTACCAGCTCTTCCTGAAGTTGAGAGATAAGTTCATCCCTCTCTTTCAGCTGCAACTTGAGCATCGAGCATTCATCTTTCATTATATCCTACGAAAACATCAAAGAGATGGTATAATAGGTTTAGGCTTTTCATTTTGCTCTTGATAAGACAAGTCAGCTTCACACAATGGGAAATAATTACATCTGACTAATGAAACTCAAATTTTCTCCACAGTAAGATATTTCTGCATAATGTGCTCTAAGTTGCAAGGAAAAAAAAACATGCCATTGTGCTATATATGAGTGTATATGTTTATTTTCCTATTTTTCTCAGAGTTGTTTTAACTTTCACATTCTTTTTATTGCCTAAGATGGACAGCAGGGAATCTTAGACTACTCCCCCATGGATACACTTTCAATGGGATTCAATGGGATTAAAAATTATATCACAGCCTGTGCAATTCTCTAATAGTTCTCTCAGTACAACTACTTGATCCAGAATTATCTGTGTCCCAAGCCCTAGCCCACAGATTCAATGCAGTGCTGACTGCACATACACTCAGAACTATCTCCCACACATTTTAACTCAACACTCATGGTAACCACTTTGACCTGAGACATCACCTCACCTTGCATCCTCCACTGTTTTCCTATTTCCTAAAATAATAGTGAGGAAGTTGTCATAGGCTCTTAGCTTCTACTTCATACCAATGGCTTTCAACTTTATGTCCTTAATATCTTTTTGTCCTTAATATCTTTTTGACTTGTTCCTCTCAATTCCAAATTGACTGATTATAAATACTCATCTTACTTGAATTTCTACAACAATCTTAAAAATCTTGTTCCCTATCTCTGTATCACTTTCAAGGGATATTCTACTCATGCTTAGCCGGGGCAGTTACTTCCTAGTTTAGTATTTAGTAATCTTCAGCAAAAAAAAAAAAATATGTCAAAACATTTTAACACAATGCATCATGCTTTGAACAATCCATGACTTGCCTATTTCTGGAGCCTCCAAGTTTTTTTTTTTTTAACTTGCTCAGAATATGATTTCACTTCAACACCACAGAAATGCATGTTTCTTCTTGCTCGGTACACACACGTGCATTTTGCTTCCTCAACCCATCCCATCTCTATCTTCTTCAGAATCTTTTGCTCTGAAACACACTGCAGAATCACTATTGTCCCCCTGGGAGTATACCTTGGTTGACTGAGTTATGAACCCTTTGGGTGATGGCAGATCCACAGTGTTCAAAGCACACATCATTTCAAATAACTTCAATTTTTCTTTGCTGGCTCTCCAGCTTCACTGAACTTATTTCCCTCCAACTCAAGCACACATATTTTATTTCATCGGCATATTATTTGCTACCACAGAAATTGATGTATATGAGTTCAAATCCATTTTTCTTCTTCATAAAAATGATCAAATCAACAGCATAAATACTAGGAGAATATTCACTTTCTGCAAAATATTTTATCCTTATTTATGTTAGAAAAGAAGAAAACAGTAGTACTTGATTATTTTAGTTCTCATGATGGGAATACTGACTTTTTTATACCAGTACAGAATATTCAATTTCAATGAATTAATTATCTATCTGTTCTTTTGACTTAGCCCATTTTCTTCCCAAAATCACAGGTTTAATGCACCAAGTCTAAACTAATTCTTTTTAACATTTATCTTCAAAAGCTTCTTATACAGCAAAAGGAAAATAAGCACATTTAGAAACCTATAATCAACTCTAGTGCTTAAGATTTATGTATTTTTCTATTTGAAAGGCAGTTTCTTACAAAGAGAGAATGAGAAACAGAGAAAAGTTCTTCTATCCATGGGTTCACTTCCCAAATGGCCACAATGACTAAAGCTGAGCAAAGCTAATTGGAAACAGGAGCCAGGAACTTGTTTCCAGCTTCTCATGTGGGTGCAAGGGCCCAAATCCTTGCGGCATCCTGTGCTGCTCACTAGGCCATAAGCAGAGAACCGGAATAGGAATTGGAGCTAACTGAATAAGAACTCCATATGCAATGCCATGATTGCTGATGGAGGATAAAGTTTACACATCACCTCCCAAGTCTAACAACCATGTTTCTTGTCATAAATTTCTTGAAACTGCAAATTGGTAGTAGCCATGTGGTTCTGTGTTAGTTATTTAAACCTCTTTGCACTCTACAGAAATGTTTGCAGAGGTCAGTGATGACACCAGAACTGCAAAGTACTGGGTGACAAAATTCTTTCATATTCATACTTATATTTCCAAACTCTCATCTTATTATCTCAATAAAGAAATTTCAATTTTCTTCGTGAAATAAAATACTGTTACATTCGGATCTCCAGAAATCAAAGACAGAGATGGAGTTAAAAGATATAAATTTATTGGAGTAGGGAAACAGGAAGAAATGTGTAAAGAAATGTATCAAGAAATTTAAAGGCATTGAGATCCAACAGAGAACAGGACTGTGATTCATACTGTCAGCTAAGGGAGACGCTCCTGACTCCAAATGGCCTTTGAGGAATCCATGTTGAGTGAAAGTGGGTAGGCACCTGCACTACGGTCCTGTCTTGCCATTGTTTGAATAGTAGCGACAGAGAAGCACGGTTCCAATGCCACAGCCTCACTCAGTTGCTGCTTCACTGTTGAGTCTGGTTTCTGCTCAAAAACATGGGCAGCTCGCTAAGGAGCTAACAGCTGGAAGTGGCCAACAGGTCACCAGTCCTCAGACCAGAACAGGGAGCCATTTACTGAACTAAGATCTGACACGCAGCTAAAAATGACCTCAACTGTTTTCTAGTCTTTAATCACCAACAATATTTCTCTTAATTAACATCTTATTGATTGATTTTAAATGGACACTTGTGAATACTGACAACTATAATGAACCACAGTCTTCTAAAGATGCGCTAACTTTAAAAATTCTCAGATTTTATTTCTAGGAACATTTTAATCAAGAATTTTATTCTCTCATAGATCTAAGTCAAGTATATGCTAATTTGAGTATATCCATTAGGTTTATTTATGGAATGACATCTTAAATATCAGAAGATAAGGTATAAAAATCTTTTGTATGAATGGCTGCAAATGAAACACAATGACCCAGAACTTTGTATTGTTTCTATATAAACATGTGGTACCATGCACATAATTGTCTAATAACAAAAAATGAAAGATGATGGACAATATTTATCTTCAGAGTAATGCAAATAGCAATATTCACTCAATATTCCCATTATATTTACAATATTCTAGACTACATTTGACAGAATGATCTAATAAAATATAATCATGGTTATGTGTAGAATTATCAAAATCATAATATTCTTAGGTTGAAATAAGGCTATTCCATTAACCTGGAGGTCAGTACAACCAGTTTAATTTGGCACTTTTTAAAATGCACATTATTGGGAATCAAGCTGCTGGAATAGGGTAAGGAAAAGTTTAAATGGACAGAAAAACATTTAATCAGGATGAAGCAGAGAGGACATATTTCAGGAAATAGGAAACCTGGAGGTACCTGGAGAGGTACCTGGAGACTGACAGACACAGGAAAGCAGTGGACACAACAGTGTGGTGTTGCAGTGACTGATACTCCAGCGGCATTCAGCTAATGATCTGAACTTCTCCAGCAGCCAGAACTCCACCAGCAACCAGGTGGGAAGGGACTTTGACAGGGAGCTTGGGAGGTGAATCCAGATAAAGAACTGTCCATCCTGCTGGTCCATTTGATTTGACCAGGAGCAGAGACAGAGCAGCAGATCTCAGACGGGCAGTGTGAGAACAGGGTGGATTTCATAGCCCAGTCAGCCTCCTAGAGCTGAACTGTGCACCATTTTGAGTAAGCAGGCAAACTCAAGAAAAAGGATTTAGCATAAACTAAGCTGAGAGTCAATTCATTTCTGACTCAGTGAACTGCAACAATGTGGCATTCTACAGGTTCTACACAAAACAGGTTTGGGTAGCCCTCGGATCTGACCACCAACAGATCAAGAATTCTAGGAGTGATATGTTAGGCACCATTTGCACACTGCAACAATAGCTTTGGGATTGCAGGGGACAACAGTGAACTGTGCATGTGCTGAGCTTACAAGAATTCACTGAGTTCTGTGGATTGCACTGGTCCCACAGGAAAATAATACTGACTGTGGCATCGTACCCATCAAAATAGGTCCGTGTGGCACCCAGACCTTAAGTCCAACAGGTTCCAATAAGACCAACGCCACCAACAACCTAAATATATAGCACACCAGATTTCTCTCTAATCCTGGGACCTGCTCCAACTGGAAGTGGGAGAAAGGTTGCAGTGACAACAGTGCAGCCTCAGCATGGTATCACAGGAGGTGGAGAGGGGTGAGTCAAGAGCTGGGGCTGTGGAGACCATGGTGGAAATCTGACATAAGAACCCAGACCTGGAACTCGCTGGAGGTTGTGGCACAAGTGGCTGTAAGCAAAGAGTTGTGTGCCAACTGCAATAAGTAAAATTGCATTGTAGATTGTGGGTGACACAGCTTAGAAACCTGCCCCAAGGAGAAGACTCTGCTAACCAGAAGTACAATGATTAAGGGCAAAAGAAGAGACAAAGGCACAATGAATAGTACTGAAAACTCCCCTGAAAAGGAGCAACACTCTATCCCAACCTCAGAGTTAACTGAGGAAGACATCGAGGAAATGGGGCATACAGAATTCAGAAAACTCATTTTAAAGCTTCTGATCAAAAATGAGAAGCACATGCAAGAGTTCAAAGAATTTAAAGAAGCAATAAAGCAAATCAAGGCTGGTATATCAGAAATTAAGAACACAGTAGAGCAAATGAAAAGTACAGTGGAGAGTCTCCAAAATAGAATGAAGCAAGCTGAACAAAGAATCTCAGAATTGGAAGATATTTCCTGTCACCAGGGGGAAGCAAACAAAAAGCTGGAAGCAAAGCTGGATCAGGTAAAAAAAAAGTATTCAAGAATTGAAAGACACTCTTAAGAGGCCAAATATAAGAGTTATGGGAGTCCCAGAAGGTGCAGAAAGAGAAGCTGAGTTTGCAAATGTATTTAATGAAATAATCAAGGAAAACTTCCCTAATCTGGAGAACGAATTGGGAAACAAGATCCAGGAGGGACACAGAACTCCCAACAGGCTTGACCAAAAGCTATCTTCACAAAGACACATGATAATCAAGCTCTCTTCAATTGAATATAAGGAAAAGATTCTTAAAAGTGCAAGCGAAAAAAATTAGTGACATATAAAGGAATGCCAATTAAGCTCACAGGAGATCTTTCACAAGAAACTCTACAGACAAGAGAATGGAGTGACATATTCCAGATTCTAAAAGAAAAAAAAAAATTGTTGGCCTAGGGTAACATACCCTGCAAAGCTTTCTTTTGTTGTTGAAAATGAAATAAAATTCTTCCACAGGAAAGAAAAGTTCAAAGAATTTACCTCTTCCAAACCTGCCCTACAAATGATACTTGAAGATGTTCTCTTGACAGAGAAGAGGAATAGCGCCCGCAAAAACCAAAGGCAAACGGGAAGAACATCCCAGTAAAATGACTGCAGAAGACTAAACCAATGAACAACTAATTCCTAAAATGACAGGACCAACGTACCACCCGTATATATTAAACTCTGAATCTAAATGGCCAATCAAACATCATAAATTAGTAGACTGGATTAAAAAACAAAACCCATCTGTTTATTGTCGGTAGGAGATACATTTCACCAACAAAGATCAGCGGAAACTATATCACATGGGTTTTGTCATTTTCTGTTGGTTTCATCTCTTCAAAATACTTTCTTCTGGTTAAATCAATGACTCGTAGATCATACAGTGGCATCATTTTCTTTAAGATTCTTCATTTTCATTTCTTCAGCTACACGTTAGACATTTAGTAGCCTGTTATTTAACTTCATGGTGTTGTTAATTTCTTTTTTCTCCCTGATGTTGATTTTGTTTTGGGACTTTTCATTTAGGGGATGTAATAGCTGTGTAATGGAGACTGTCATATGTAGTAACATGTCATTTAACTTCATGTCACTGTAAATTTCTATTTTTCTTTCTATTATTGATTTTACATTATGACTTTCCATTTAAGGGAATTTACAGTAGCTGTGAAAAGGAGACTAACATCCAGATGAGAGGATGCAGTGTAGTATGCATTTGTTCTTGCAGACAAAGATGGATTTACAAGGAAGCTGTTTACTATATCTTGACAATAGGATTCTAGACTCTCTGCCATTGTCCATGTCCACAATGATGGACATATGACTGTGTATGAAGAACTATATGTTAGTAATGATATCAAGGAACTATGGGGGGCGAGGGAATTGGGGAGGGGATAAGGAAATGTGGAACTGTATCTTAAAATGATAACAATAATAATGAAATGTAAAACAAAGGGTAGAAAAATAAAATGAAACCGATCTTTAAAGAAATAAAATGTGCATTATTTACAGATAGAAAAACAATTTAATAATTATGTCATCTTCTCTTTATCATTCAAGAAAAATTAATTCTTAGGAATAAAGTGAATAGTGCTATCACCTAATTCAATAATTATTCACAATTACAGAATTCAGTATAGTGGATTACAAGATGACTCTCCATCTTCTGCTGCCATTCACCATGAAAGGTGACCCTAATGTTCCTCTACTCCTTAAGTCTGCATTGGCTTTACTGATTTGTATGATCAACATTACATGATGGGAGTAACTGCATGTCTCTCAGGGTTAAAGCCTTTGTATCCACTGTCACCACTTATAATGTTCCCTCTCAGGTTATCCTTTCTTGAAAGAATTCAGAAGCTGTGCAGAGAGAGAAACGCACAGTTGAAAACAACATATGAGATGTTGCAAAGACACTTAACTATGAATGATCAGGCCCCATTACGAGCTATCTTGAACATCCTGGTGGAACTTCAGGTGACTGCTACATCAGGAAACAACTATTCCACGTGATTGAAAAACCCAAGGCTGGAATTGCCCCACTGACTTTTTGCCAAAGGATAGATTCACAAAATTCTGAATAAAATGTAACTGTGATTTTAAAGATGATTGATTAAATATGACCAGAAAACACTGGGAAACTCCCACCATTATAGTAAACTGTAACTTACATGTTTGAATAAAAATGTAGAAAATTTCTAAAATATTTTTTGTGATTTTTACTTATGTTAGATTTTAAATGTTTTAAAAATCACTTACATTAAGCATATAAGGAATATTCATACTGTTACCATATAACCTATTGCAGAAATATGTAAATTACAAGTTATTTCTTCATGTACCGTTGTTTTACACATTTGAAAACGTAGAGACATATATCCAGAACTTTCGGCAATGTGCCCCAATTTCAGTTTCTGGGCATAAGCTTTGCCCACTTTACAGTAAATTTTGCTAATAATTAGAATCACCCCATTGTTTAAGACTATGATGTTAACAGAAATTTGTGATGACACATGGATGCAAAAAACTCTTTATAATACCCTAAAAATGATCTTACACTAAAATGAGAGATGCAAAAATACAAATCAAACAATAGGTTTTAGTTCTCACAGACCTAATAATTCCTCAGGTAAAATGATAACCACAATTCATGGCTGGAGTTATGAAAATACATCCAGTTCAGTAATGAGTCATCCTGACTCATCTACTCTGTATAGCCTTCCCTCCAGTCTTGCTTTATGACTTACAATCAGTTCCCTCAATCTTGTGAGTGAAAAGGTCCAAATGTTAGAAAATAAAGAATCATAGCTCATTCAGACAACAAGGGAAGAATGCTGTGAGCATATGAAAAAATGAAGGAAGGGAAAAGGAGTCTAATATGGGAAGTAAATGGGGTAGAGATCAAACGAGAAGAAAAAGGAATGATAGCAGATGTTTGACTCTCACTCAGTTTTACAATAGCATGTCTTCTGTAACACCTTGATACCGAGTGAACCAGAAGATAGAAGATGGCTCACACTCGGCCATTGATTCTGATTTTCACATAAAAATAAATGAGTGAAAGTCACAAAAATAATAATATGATAATGGTGGCACGATATATCAGGTTAAACCAACCACATTGATTTCAAAAGAAATCAAATAAGGAGATACAGCAAATCTTTTGACCCAAAGTGTATGTGCTAGGAATTTGAATTAAATATTACTGTTAGTATTTGGATACTAGCTGAATGCTTTAATTGTAAATGATACTCATAGAAACACTTAAATTTCCTTACTGCCCTCCATTTTGTAAATAATAGAAATACCATCATATACTTTCATAGGGGTTTTATCATATATAAACACTTTCATGACATTATTTTGTTGTTGTTGTTACCAGAATCCTGTTTATCCAAATAAAGAACAAAATGGTACATCCTTGGGATAAGTAGGCTGTAGGCATAAAAATGAGGTGAAACAAAAAAGACAGTTGAAGGCTCAAACAAAAATAAAACATCCATCATAATACCCAGGGCATTAAATTGCTATCATTGGCCGCTCAAAAAAATCTTGCTAACCTATATTTTATGGAACATGGTTCTGTACTGGGAAATTTGCTATGATGTTAAAATAGTTCACAGTTCCATGCCACAATGATAATGTCATTCCAAGTTACTGGAGTGCTCTGATTCATGTTCTTTTCCTAAAAAGAAAAAAATAATATTCCATGTGTTTTATAATGGAGTACTCTCAATTGTATTTAATTTTTTCTTAATTATTCAGTAAGTGCACAACTGTTCTAATAAAAGTCATGAACTTATTTTAAAAATTTTTACTTAGGTTAGACAGCTGGTGTCAAGGTTGGGATGCTGTATGGAACAGCTGCGGCAGACATTGAAGTGCTTGGGGATTCAAGTACTGCTCCTGATGTCAAATTTCTGTTAGTGTACCCCACTATTTGGGTTCCTAGCAGTCATGAAAGACCTAGGTTGGAATATGGATCTCTGCCTTCAGCCTGGATGGTCCCAGCATTTGTATGCATTGGGGGAATACCCAGTAGAAGGGATATTATTTGTCTCTTTGCCATTCAAATAAAAAAAATTTAAATGATCTATTTACTTGAAATTTAAAAAGAGAAGGGGAAAGTCAAAGGAGGGTGTGTTTCATCTGTTGGTTCTCTCCCCAAGGGCTTCAATTAGAAAGAACCAAGTCAGGAACTACATCCAGTTTTCCCACATTGCTGGGATGGAACCAAACCAAGGGCATTTTCACTGCTTTTTATGATGTATTTATTTTTATTGCAAAATCAGATATACAGAAAAAAGGAGAGACATAGAGGAAGATCTTGCATCTGGTCACAACGGCTGGAGCTGAGCCAAACTGAAGCCAGGAGCCAGGACCTTTTTCCAGGTCTCCCACACGGGTGCAGGGTCCCAAGGCTTTGCGCCATCCTCGACTGCTTTCCCAGGCTACAAACCAGAAGCTGGATAGGAAGTGGGGCAGTTGGGATTAGAAATGGCACCCATGTGTGATCCTGGCATGTCCACGGCAAGGGCTTTAGCTGCTAAGCCACTGGCCGCGTCCTCTTTCACTGCTTTTTTCCCAGACATTAGAGGAAACAGGATTAGAGGTGAAGTATCTGGGATAAAAACAAATAACACTAGAAGATGCCAGATTCACCAGTGGTGGCATTAGGTGCCCTGCCAACAATGCCATTCCCTAAATAATTTTAATTACTAATTTTTTCTTTGCTTTATCTCATCTAATTATTTTGTGAAAACAGAAAATTAAAAGCATACACATGTGTACAATTTTTCAAAGCTCTCTTTAAAGAAAATCAAAACGGTATTTTGTAGGTAGAAGGGTGAGGATAAGAAACTCCCAACTCATACAGTGAATTACAAAGTCTGATACATTAGTTTTCTGGACGCCTAAATTTGGAAGCTAATGTTAATAAATTTAACAACAATGGTAACTTTAAAAGTGATTAAGTAATATACAGTTTGCACTGCTCATTAGAAATGCTTATAAGTATTTTGGAGGTAAGAAATACACTAAGAGTTTTTGATATTCTCTGATAAAAGCTTCTTCTCCCCTCTTTACCTTAGAGAAGACAAGTAGCATGGCCATATTACACCTGAAGTAAGTTCAACAATTGTTACATATCCCTTCCCACAATACAGACTCTATACGTGGTTAAAAGTCCCTTTCTGTTATGAATAATAGCTATTTATCATTTATTTATTTTGAAAAATGGGGGTTCTTAAGCACCCAAATTAAGACATTGCACTTGGTGTTGAGTGTCTTTGTGATTAAGCCACTAGTTACAATGTCCATTCTTCACATGCAGTGTCCAGAGTCCAGGTTCCCACTAACCCAGATCCTGGGAGCAACAGTGATGAGACCAGGTGTTGGGTTCCTGGCACCTAGATGACATGGCATCCTGTGTTATGGAGTTCAGAAGTGTTATAAAATCATTTCCTTTCCGCACAGAATTAAAACTCTATGACTATTTACTATATAATGTGTAGATTAAAAGAATAAAGTAAAAGCAGCTGCAGTCAAAATATGACATCCCTCATTCCTTTTGATGCCAATTAGTCTTCATGAATAAGAAAACGTGAACCAGTTTGCTAATTAGGCTTAAGAACATATACATTAATGGTTTAAAAGCTATCATTGTAAATCTATCAAAATGTTAAAGACTTTGGAGAAAATAAATGGCCATTTATGAAAGTAAAAAATTATCATTTTGAAATGGTTACAGAGTGAGCTTATTTAGAAGGTATTATACTGTAAAGGTGAATGAGGGCTTATTTTTGTTAACAATTGTGAAATTATTCTTGTATTAATATAGAAATCATAATTACAACTCATGAAGGTTTTATTCTGAACTTTTCATATGCAAAAATCCTGGAATGGTAGCACACTATCTTGAAAGCAACAGAACATTTTATTCACCTTGAATAAGAATCTCAATGTGATTCCTGTTTTTAACCTGATATATTATTTTTGTCCAGCTGTGCAACATCTAATATGATAAATACAGAGCCAGTCAGAATACAGGAAAATAACATAATACAAAGAAAAGGAAACTAATTATTGAAGCAAACCAATAGTGAAATCCTTATAAGCAAATGAAATAAAGTAATTAGTTGTTAGTTCTTAGATATATATATACATATATATATATATATATATATTTTAACATTTTAACTGTTTCACTGCATTATCTTGCTTGCATGATTTCTAATCAGACATCCTTTCCAGTTTCTATCCTTATTTTCTACAGGTAATAGATTTTCTTTCTTCAGTTTTTTTTTCTCAGTATTTTCTTCTTTGGTTTTCTGTAGCTTTACAATTTACAGGTAAAGATTTTGTGCAATTTATCTTGCTGAGTATTTTCTTAATTTGCCCAATCTGTTATTTGGGCATCTATAATTAATTTTGAAAACTGCCTGAGTACCGTTACTTCAAAATATCTTCTGTTATATTGTCATATTCTTTCTGTTATTCAGGTATACTCATGTTAGATCTGGAATTCTCACAGAACTCTTGGATATTCTTTTTATTTTAGCTACACATGAAAGCCAAACAGAATATACTGAGTAATAGTATAATGCAAAACAATCTAAGATTTTAGACTTATCTCACTAAATGTTAGCATGATCAATATTTTCTGTAGCCACAGATGCCAGAAGTTTAAAATTCCTCTCTTGTCCTTATTTATGTTTCCAATGCTGTTTTTGAAGTACTGAACGATTCCTTTTCAGAGTCTGCCTTGTAGTCCTTTTAGCTACAAACTACTGTTACAAGACTAATGTCCTATAAGGTATTGATAATGAATTGGGGAGAGAAACCTTTCAAAATCTGTGTCCCAGACTGCTGTCCTTCACAATGCTTTCTTAGTTTCAAACTGACACATAAAATGAACTGTCATACTTTATTTCACCCTCTGCCACTGGATGACACACAAAGGTTAGAGAGGTCTGGCATTGAGTAAGTGTCATTTCTACTGGAAGAGATAAGGCTTTGTCTGGTAAAGTGTTTGCTTCTGTAGAGTGAGCCTGCATCATAGAGAAGAGTCTGGAAATAATTCAAATGGCTACATTTTCCTCTAGCAGAAGTCCTTGGTTATTCACTGTGAGAATTTCGGTAAGATTCTATTCAGACCACTTGGGCAGAACTCTTAGAATATGCACACATCTCAATATATTCTGGGTTAATAGGAGTTGGCGGGTCCTCATCCCTGGGTGCTGGGATGTTTGGAAAGTTGTGAGAGGCTTCACCCTTTGCCTCTACCCTTCCTCCAGAAAAAACAAAACAAAACAAAAAGAAATGGCAAATTTGGAAACAATGAGTTCACCGAATTTTCCCTAAACCTCTATCCTTCCCACCCGATAAACCACGTAATCATTATACAAAATGAAATTAAATTTTAAAAAAGATTCTTATAGATAAGACTCATGAAAGTATGCAGGCTTCCTTCCTTCCATACTCACCCTTGAGTCACTTCCCATTTTTTGCCAGTCCTGGGTAATTTATATCTAATGACTAAAGAAGTTTTTTTTCCCAGAACATTTAGGCATTTCATAGTGCTGAAAGAGAATGCAACAGAAATGTTCATGCTTTAATTTTCTTATCATATTAGGCATTTAAGATATTGCTTTATTTTTAATAGAAATCTATCATTGTTCCTTCCTTTCACAAATAAATTGAAGTACAAAATAGAAATAGGAAAGATAAGTGACTTGCTGAAGGCAAACATAAAAGTTATCAAAAGAGCTAAAATAAAAGACTGTCGATATTTCAGTAACAAAGAGAATGATTTCACGGAGACAACAGCTATAGAAAAACAGAAAAATGCAGAAACTTTCATTTTCCTTAATCCCCAAACCCAAGACTGTGTAATAAAGATGTTTTTAACAGAGCATAGAAAATTCACATACAAAATACTTCATTATTTTTAACCTTACAATGAAAACATTTAACTTATTTTTATATTTCATACTTTACCAGAAAAAGCCTTCGAAAATTTAACTTCATATTAAACAAGAGAAAAGAGCACACTCAGTTCCATATAATTAAATTTGGTTTTACAGAAACCCTATGAGCTAGACAGTATTACAGAGCTGAGATTTTATAGGATATGGTTCAGAGAAGCTGAAGTTACATTGATATGAGTAAAGGGTTACACATGTGTATCTGAGGAATGACTTGTTCTGGGGGCCCAACTCAATGCTTGTGCTTTTAGAAAATTGAAAGTATTGTGGAGAACGCTCTGCAGAGATTTGCAGGATTCAGGTTTTCTTGAAGATCTCACATACTGAAATACAAAATTCCAACACCTCAGTGAATTTGGGTTAGCTTACCAAGGACATTAGGCTATCCTGATCATCTGTCAAACTAACTGGACCTCCTTGATTTGTCATTATTTTAAGAGAAGGAATTGAATAAATGGCCACTAGTATGACAATGTCTCCTGCCCTCTCTTCCTTTCTGACAAAGTTAACTGATTAGGAAAAGGCTTTACTTAAATGCCTCTCATTTTCTGATGAAATATTATAGATAATGCTAGTCTCCTTAAAACTCATCTCCATTTGACATTGGTTAGGCAAAATGTCCACAATTCTACAGGGCATGAAAACATACATTAAAAGTAAAATGCATTGTACTGCTGCTATTTCAAACTTTTACTTGGATTAATTGGAGGGTTGTTAGTTATCCTGAAATATACTTGTGATAATATTAATTGGAGGCATAAAAGGGCACAGATACTTATTTTTGCAGCTGGGGATTCCAGTACATATCCCTTTTGGAATAGAACACAAAACTTGCTGAGATGCAACCTCACTGACAGGTATACGAGCCAGGCTTCTTTATTACAACAGATTATAAAGCTTAACTAAAAACAGAAGTTGCAGAACGTCAAGTTCTGTGGGCATCTATTTTTATACTTTTGACAGTAAATCAAAAGACATCCACTTTTAGAAGTGGACAAACCAAGGAAAGTTTCTTATCATGTAATGACAAAGTGAGGGGTAATTTATGCCAGATTCAGTTAACTCACTAGCAGAATAACAACAACAAAAACTAGATGTATATACCATCTACTTTATTCTATCATTAATAACTGGCATTGCATTTCAGATAACCCTTGAAACTAAGACAAACAGAGAATCAAAAATTATGCTCAGTCAACTCTGCTTGCTGGAGGGGGGGGGCGTAATTTAATTGTACAAGTGTCTTATACTTCCTGTGCAGAATAATTCCTCTGGTCTGCTGGCTAATATTAGGCCACATGATGAAGCCCGTGTCATAGTTTTCAGCTGGTGATACAATGTTAAGGACAACTATTTGCGTAAGGATGGGATCTACGAGATGTCTGCTACAGAATCAGATATGTGAAAACATGGACATCACATTTGTAGGTGTGGGGGAACTTTCCTCCGCCAAGAATTATACGGATATAAACATGGTAATGTATGATGTTACTCATGGGTTATGAAAGATTATAAACTTAAAAATTAGTGTGCTACTGATATATTGAATTTTGAATCTCAGCTGCACTTGGATTGATGGAGTCAGACCATGATCCTGGAGACTTTGCATAGGTCAAAGGTCAAATGCTTCCCACCAATAAAGGCTAGCATTGGCTTGCATTGATAGATCTTTCATAGTTTAGACAGCTTTCACTTATAGTAGTCAAGATAAGTGAAAGAAAAATACTGGATATTGAATAAAGGATTTAGAATGCAACAACAAATAAGGCCTCAGTTAGCTCAGGGCAAAGACTTTTTAAAGTATGATAAGTGTTATCTAAGAGGACTATTACAGTCTAGATAAATCAAAACTGGTTTTTTTGATGAACTGAAGCTGAAAGCTGAGATCTGAAGGATGAGCATGATTTTGATACGGCCAAGAATGAGGAAAATACACCAGAACTAATGTAATCATTTGTACGAAAGGGAACCCAGTAGGCTCAGAGAATCAGAAAGGTATTTAGTATAGATAAGACAAAATGGGACAGAATGGCACTTGAAGAAGCTAATAAAAAAGTCATATAATTTGTGACAGACTTTATCTTAAAGATGCAAGGAGTGAATAAAGTTGTAAAGAGTTCCTGAGATAACATTTGCAGATAATAAATCTGGAGAGAAGTTGGACAGGGAAAGAGCAGGCCAACACAGAAGTGAGCAATAGAACATCCCAGATAAGAAGCTATTCAATATTAGAAGAAAATAACAGTATATTTATTTGATCAGATAATTTGCCCTTAATTCATAGATATTTGTTGTAACCAGTCTAAAAAAAAAAATGAAAAAGCAATCCATGAAATAACATTTGTCAGGATAGTATTAGATCTTATTTTTTAAAATACTTCATAGCAAGTTAATGCAATGTAATTTAAAAGAGTTTATTTGATAATGTAAACCCATTTAAAGTCAATCTATTGGGCACTGGGTTAAGCGAACACTTGTGAAACAAGCATCCCAAATCAGGGTGTCACATTTAGCTTCTGATCCAGCTTTTTCCTCATTTGTCTGGGAAACAGCAAATGAATGCTCAAATATTTGGGTTTCCACCACCCCATCGGAGACCAGGATAGAAGACCTAGTTCTGTTTAGTCAGGTGTCTGTCTAGAGAGTAATCAGTAAACATGAGATCTCTCATTCTCCCATGGCCTTTCAAATAAATGAGTAAATCATTGTAAAAAGTCAACCAATAAACTCTGGCCCTTATTTCTGAGGAATCAGGAATCTTGAGGGACGTATGTAGGTTTTGCCCTCAGCATAACCATGACTCACACATGAGGTTCTCCTGCCATCCTGCGTAACACTGCTCCCTCCACATGCAGCAGGAAACAAGAACACATACAATCTCTTGGCTGTTAGTTTCGGGAATGATAGATTTTGCTTTTTAATAAGTTCATGAATTGGTTTGGTTTGGCTTTCTCTAAGAGTGCATTTCCAATAACACACTGCCATTTAATGGAAAACACAGTTACAATAAATTTTGCTTCTTAGAGATTTTCACAGCAAGGCTTACTTGCAATCATCCAACAAGAGATACATCTACCCATGCACTCATGCACATCCTATTTTCAAATTAATCTCCTCCAATATACTTTTCAAATGCATGAACTGTGTTTTCTTCTATTCAGGGGCTTATGAATACAGGGATACAGAATAAATCTTTTCCCTATCACAGTCTCCCAATTGCCTCTGGCCTGTAAAATATAGATTCAACAAATTAGCTTTTGTTAAAACCTGAATTTTCTACTTCTTGTAGTAGAAAGTGTAAGAAAAACAGTGTTTGGTATAATTTGAATCAGACTGGTATGAGGCAAAAATAATGATTATGTTTTCAACAACTATAAGGAAATAGTGAAACAGATGTATTCAGTAATGAATGAGGTAGTGAATTATCCAGATATCAAGTCAAAGGAATAACATTTAGAGGAAAAAAATTACAAATTGGATCAGCGAATATATATTTCATTTTAACTGCATGTCAGGCTCTCTGGTCATGCTATTTCATTAAACCTTATGATAGTACTGAGTTAGGAATTTGTATTTTATGATTAAGCACTAAGAAAGTAATTCTTTAATGAAACTGATATTTCCAACAGCTACCAGCAATATCATTGGGTCTGCTTATTCTAATTTCTAACAATTTTATAACACAATTAAAAACACTGCTAAACATTTTAAACATATTTTAATTTATATAATTACATTGAGTAGATACTGTACACATACATACATACTGTATGTATTCTAAAAACATGCAACCTGAGCTTAAATCTCTTTCAAATTCACAGTTAATGATGTGAGTAAATGAGTGTGTTTGAATTCATAAATTCTGACATCAAAACAGACTTTAAATTCCATGATCAATAACAGAAATGCCGGGAAACAAATAGCAGAAAGCTAAACAGAGTATAGGAGCAGGACATGTTTGGTAAGAGACCATACATTCCAACAGGTTTTGTTTGGAGGCAGTTTTAAAAGTCGTTTGATGTCTAGCACAGATTTGTCAAATAATTAGTTATTAATACCCCATTCATTCAACAAACACTGAGGACCTACCTTGTGCTAGACCCTAGTTATAATATAAAAAGAATGAGCTGACAAGTGAGTCTATTATCAAAACTTGTTCAATGTACTGCAGAGCTAGCTTTTTAAAAATACTATTAATTACTCTACTAATTAGAACAGGTCTTTTTCAAAGAAAATGTCTTTAAAACAAGGTCAGTTGGAAGTTGAAAATATCCCCTAATGCTTTTGTATAATTTTTTCTTTTCCTTAGGGTAATTTTAAGAAAGGCATTTTTCTCAAGTGAACAGATTTATATTTAAAATTATTCTGTTAAGTAACAGCTGTAATGATTCTTAGCAACTAATAGGCAACCTACCTGTCTTGTCCAACATATGAGCTTTTACACTACTAAGAAACATATCAAGACATTATGGGATAATTTTTTTTTCTTCATTCCAGGAGGACTTAACTGGAATTAGATCTTTAAGATACTATGTTAGATGCTGTGAGAATTTTTTCTCAATGGAGATGAATTCCAGCTTCAGAAACAATGGAAACTGGCTGCTGCAGTTATGGAAGACTACAGATGGGCGGAACTTTGCTCAGCGACGGGCTTCCTAACCTGAACCCAAGCAAGGTGTCATACTTAGCAACTAAACCTTACTACCTTTATTTTGCAAAATCCTCTATACAAAATATACAATTGCTTCTCATGAAAATAGTAGGTTAAAACTCATCAATGGATAAAAGATTTGAATATGACAATTCTAGAAGTCAGAATTTGTCTTTTGGGATTTTTGCTGCAGGTTACCTACAGTGCTGGCATCTTATAAGGGGACCTATTTCAGGCCTAGCTGAAATAATTCCAGTTCCATTCCTTGCTGCTCCAATTCCATTCCAGCCACATGCTGATGTACCTATAGAAAATGTGGAATGTTCCAAGTAATTGGTTCCCTGAAACAAAGTAAAAAAAAAAAAAAAAAAAAAAAAAAACCTGAAAGAAATTCCTGGCTCCTGGCTTCGGACCAGCTCAGTTCTGGCCATTGAAGCCACTTGGGGAGGGAACAAGCACCTGGGAAATCTATCTCTCTATCTCTTTATTTCTTTCCCTGCAACTCTGCCTTTCAAGTAAAATAAATATATGATTTTGTAGATGTGTTTGCCTATTAAAATCTTCACAATTCATTTTTAAAGGAAAACTACATGTTATGTCATAATGGTAATTTACTTCAGAAAAGAAACCATCAATTTTAAATCTCTAACTTATATAACATAACACAAACTAAAATACTTTTCTCTCATTACATATCAATACATATCATTACATATCTTTAAGTCAAAAGCATCTTTCCCTGCAGAAACAACTAGATTTAGTAGTCTTATCTATTTCAGTGTAAAATTATGTTTAGAACAGCAATTTAGTAAAATAATAATTCTTGTTTTATTATCAGGCACTGAATAAAACTGGAGAAGAGATAACAAAAGTCATTATTAGGTTTTTACAATTTAAGAAGATACTCTAACCCCTTCTGAAGAGAAAAAAAATCCTGTGTTTTTATCATTTTATCACAGATACTCAATCCATCATTTCATGTAAGCTCTAGAGGAACACCCAAGCAGGTTCATTCCATTTTGGTCTCTGAGGCACTGGAAAGTTATTATTTTACCATGAATCACTTTCCTTTTACTAAATCAATTAGAAGTGAACTCAAATAGAAAACACACTTGTCAATAATAATCTGGAAGAGTTTAGACGTTATATCCAATTTCCAATTTTTAAACTTACATGACAAATTCTTTGATTTTATGATAGTTGTCCATTTCTAAGGATAAGAATTTTTCTCTTGCATATAAGTTCTATCCACTGGCTTTTCGGAATAGGAGAGGGTGAGATTAATGAGCTTATTATAATTCATTAGAAAGTGGTATGTGGATGACTGCCTGCTTTAATTAGTTTTATTACTGTAGGAAATTGTTTCATATGCCAGGCTCATCACCAAGCATGCCTGGAAAACATTAGAGTAGTAATCAGACTTGATATGCAGTACCTTTCATTAGGCAGTATGGCTAACGGCACTTATAATGAACAAGGAGGATATTAAAAAGATGGACATGACAGCACCTAGCAAAAAGAAATTTATTCAATCAACTATTTTAGTGAGGGAGACAGCAAAGCATAATACTTCAAAAGACTGTTGTGGCATACAAGGTACTAAACTCAGAATTATGGACTAAAGCTTAAAAATTTCAGTTTATCTAACAAATCTCAATGCAAATTTCCTATGACTCATCCATTATCATAAAAACATTAGTGGTTAAATCCTCTGAAAGAATCTTCTAAATTGTATTTCCTTACTATCACTATTTCTGAAGATGATCATGTCTACATATGACCTGAAACAAACAGAAAAATTAAGTCAGAATCTTAGGAAAATAAATCTAAATTCAGAACACATTTCAGGACTGGTGTTGTGGCATAGCCTGTAAAACTGCCATCTGAGACACTGGTATATAATTTGGACATCATTTCAAGTTCTGGATGCTCTATTTACAGTCTAGCTACCTGTAAATGGTCTGGCAAAGCGGCAGAGGATGGCCCAAGTGTCTGGACTCCTGGCATCCGTGTGGAAGATGAGGATGCTCCTGGCTCCAGCCCAGCCCCGGCAGTTGCAGGCATCTGAGAGTGAATCAACAGATGGAAACTTGCTTTTGTTCACTATCACATGCACGCTGATCATTTTTTTAGTAAATAAAAAAAAATGTTTTGAAAATTTAGGAACTTTTCACAATGAGAGGAAACTGAGGTAAATGCAAATATATTTCAAAAGTTCTAATCAACTATTTAATGTTTTCTCTGCCATAGTTAAGACTTAAATTATTTAAACAAATGCTGTAAGTTAAACTTCATCAACTAACTGGAAAATCCGAAAGAAATGTTGAGATCACGATTGAGGCAGGGGAGATTAAGCTATTGCTTGAGATACTAGTGTCCACCTTCAGAGCAATATTTATAAGTTGGATGGGAACACAGATTTATGGCCTCCCACATTTTATTTTATTGTTACAGCAATATTCTATTTCCAACAACTTAAAGCAAAATAAAGTATTATTAAGAAACACAAATAGAAAATGCCAAGCCTGTTTCCATTCAATATAAATGACATTCAGGTTGAATGAAGTCAGATCTTAAAAATATTTGTAATGAGGTGGAAAGGCATCTGTATTTCTGAGTAATTCAGTTAACAACAACAACAACAACAAACAAATGTAAACATCATCATTAGGAACATAAACCACAACAAAGCTTGTCTTAAGCCCCAGAATGTTTAGTTTCCTAAGGAAAGGCATCAAGAGAGAATGCACTATAATGGTTTTGCCACCACTTTAGATGATCAAGTCCCATATCCAAGTGTCTGATTCCAGCCCTGGCTACACTGCTTCCAGTACAGTTGCTCATTCATACTAGTTCACTTGCCCAAATATTCACAACGAGACCAGTCAGGAGTTGAGAACACAACTCAAGTCTCTTGTGTGTGTATCATGAACCTCGTTGATTAAGCCATCAGTGCCACCAGTACTCCCAACAGCCAATAATCCATGGGAGTCAATAAGAAGGCTCAAGTAAAATGGTCCCTGTCACTCATCTGGGAGACCTAGACAGAGTGCCAGGCACCTGTCTTCTCCTGTGGCTGTTGTGGATATTTGAGACATGAATAAACGGATGGAAGTCCCTGTGCCTTTCACATTCAATGAAAATACTTTTTTTTTTAAGAGAGTTGCTTTCTTAAGATTCCCAAGTAGCCTACACAATGTCGTCATAAATACTTGCTTGTGACATATGGATTAGAAATACAAGGCTGCCACCTATTGCTTTTCTAAAGGTAAAAATAGTCATAGCATCAAGAATGCATATGATATGCACTAAGATGAGGGCAAAAAGGAAGATTAGAAATGTTTGCTCATTTTGTGTGTGTGTTTTTTAAGCATTGCTCTTTTTGGGTGTTTCATTTTAGTCTCAAAATGGATCATTGATTAGTGAATAAAATAGGACATAAAAATAGGAGAAAAAAAGAACATTTTCCCTTTGGAGTCATAAAAGGAAAAAAATCTCCACAAAGAAAGACACTGAATAGATAAAACCATTTTTAACAGAATCACAAAAGCCTTATTTTTTTTCTGGAGAAAATCAATTTTAAACAGACAAGTCAGAGTAATTCTGCAAGGATATTCTTGAGATAAGAGAATGATTTGAGGTTTAATTTCATCTGCAACACCACAACTCAACTGTTTGAATACTACAATAACTTTTGCTCAGGCATAAACATTTTTAAGTATAAAAGTAGGCTGGTGATTGATTGATATAACCATAAAAAAGTTATAATTCTGTGTCAGTATTTTCAATGACATTGAATTATTTGCATTTTGTCCCTCTAGAATGTGTATGTTATACTTGACATTTTCTGTGAGAAATGTTATCTATTAGCGTACATAGAACTGTCATCAATAAACAGCAAGCATATATTAGTTATATTTTTTCAGGCCATTTATCAAAAACTGGTTTTGATTTGTATAATGAATAGTAATTGGTCAGAAGCCTGTCATCTGTTTCCTGTCATAGTTTTATGACGAGATTGAAAATTTCATGAAATATAGTATATTGATTCAACAACAGAACTCTAAATACAACACACGTAAGCTCAATAAAGAGAATTGTTACATGCAACATCCTGGGAAATCCCACTAAGAAACAATGATAAGTGCTTACTGGTTATTATCACACACATATATTACATATCCTCCTTTTGTGGTATTTAGCATTTATTAAATGCAGTCATTTTATTGGATGAAAAGAAATTGCCACTCTATCTCTTTATTAGGGGAAGAAAAGAGTGGGATGTCCAAACAATCCAATTTTTATTTCTACTAAATCAAGGACAAACTCTATAATGAAAAAAATAGGCAGTGAAAACAATATAATAACATCCATTTATGAATAATACATGGTGGTCACTAGATAAAACAAGGAATTAATTAATAATGAGGAAAATAATCTTATGCATAAAATTTAGAGAAAAAGTTTTATTTCCTTCAACATCCAGCTTAGTTTAATAAATTAAACTAATAGTCTGAAAATAGCATATTTTATATACAAACAGAAATCCCATTAGAAATGCAAAATGGTAATTCATATTTTATTTCCAGTAAGAGGCTACTTCATCATACAGATAAAATCAACAGGAGACTAATTAGAATAATTTATGTAGCTATTCATATTAGGAGAATGTAATATAGGTACTTAAAATCATAGCTATATAAAAGGCTTAATAATCAATAATGAATACAAATTCTGTATCTATATTTATGGAAGCAAAGGCAGTCCCGCACAAAAAAGCAATCAGTATTTATAGGACAACCATGAATGAAGTTTAAAAAATAAATTGCTATTTTAGGCATTTATCCTAGAAGTTAAGAACCTTGTCAAGACAACATATCCCAAAAAGAATTTGATCCTGCACTCTAGCTTTGTGCTACTGTAGATCTTTTGAGGCAGCAGTGATGGCTGAATTAACGAGGTTCATGGTACACACACAGTAGACTTCAAATGTGTTCTAGACTCCTGACTCTGGTCTGGTTCCATCCAAGTCATTTGTGAGCACTTAGGGGAATGAACTAGTAAGTATAAGCTCTTCTCATGCCTCCCTGCCTCTGTCATAAATAAAGTTCTTCAAATAAAACCGGTTCCTCAATACTTTTCTTTTGAAATAAACATTAAACCAGCTACTTCTCCAACTTAAAAGATGTATTTCATTTGCATGATTGTCAAAACCACTTTCTCTAGTCAGACCATCAATAAACTATTGAGAAAAACATTTGACACCCAAGGCTGAAAAGAACTTCAGTTACAGTGTTTAGCCTTCCAATTACATATTTTCCATAGAAAATGTTTACTGAGTGCTACTTTAATTATCTATGATCGCATAAAAATATGGGTGTGTCATCTCACCCAGCCTCTGTCAAAAATCTGGGTATGGTTTGGCCAGGTGTTGAAAATGTACACTCGATCAAAGTTGAGGCCAGGGCTGCGTCCTCTCATCCCCCAGCATACTGGAAGTAAGATGTCATTCACTCAGGTTCACTCACATCAATATTTCCATTGAATGCATTTTGATGTGGAAGCTCTGCCCACGGTAAGTGGTCCAAGGCAGAATGTGACAAATGTCTCTAAGATGAAAGCCACAGCTTTCTCATAACCTACTGTTAGAAGAAACTTCCTATAAATTATTTATTAGAAGCAACTAAATAAATACAGCATTCACTCAAAAGCAAATACAGGATATCCTAAATACCAGGACACACGAATAAATAAGGATCATGATACTCTCCCTTTTGGCCTCCAATGACTAATATTTCACTGCTGTATCCAGTCTACTTGGCGACACCCCTGGTCATGATACCTTCAAAACCACTACAGCATTGACTCCCCAAACACACAATCTTCTCTGAAACAGATCAAGCTGCAGTGTAGGCATCTCAGCTACAGTTCCATAAAAATAAATTGAATGTAATCTTTCTTTTTCTGAAGATAAGTAGATATTGGCACCTCAATCATCCAGCATACAAAAGTGGGGCTGACATTTGGTAACTGCAGCAACTATCCCTATTCAGAAAGAGGAAAAAAACACAGTGTGGAAAAGACCTCTCATACACAGCAATTCTGAAGCATAACCAGCCAGTTATTGGAAGTTACTTTAAAAGATCAAAAGGCTTAGTGTGATTCTCCTTGGCTCTTGATTTCAGAGGCTAGACTCTGGTTTTGCCCAGTGAGTCAGCATTTGGTTGAGTAGCTCTTGGCTTTCTCCTTGTGAGTAGAACTTGAAAAGTCCAAAGGAATCATCTCTCTTTTAAGCTGGCAATGTTTGCACATATATAACTTCTAAGAACTTACTGGGTCTTCTGTAAATCTCCTTGGAGTTTATGTCACTTGACAAAAGCCACAACGATAAATCTCTGGAGATAAACCCTTCTATATTTTAGGCTCCTGCTTCCAAGGATGAAGCCATACTAATGTTTCAAAATAAACATGGGAGCTACGCTCTTAATCTCTTTAAATCTTCTAGACTTAGCAGCTTTAATCTTTCTAAGGTCTTAACAAAAGGTTTTTGTCACTTTCATCTTTAAACTACAGTTTCCAGGAAGTGAACCAGACTTGATCTTTGCTTGAAACCATTTCTTAAACTTAGCTTTGTTTGATTACCACAGAGGCTGAAATCTTTCAAAACTGCTACAAGTACTGCCTCATTCTTGTTTAACAACCCTTCTATTCTCTTGTCACACTTTATTTCCTTATAAGAAAACAGGTGGCAGCTTAAAAACTTTGAAAATCCACTAACATAATATCAAGTTAATGATGCATATTTTATGTTTTCTACCTTATTTCAATCAACAATGGTTTTAAACATTCAATATTGCATGGCAAAGGTCCTCTTCCTTCTAGCTTTCAGTAATTTTTGACTTCCCTCAATATGTCCTTATGGCATATTAAGGACTATACAGCACTTAGCATAAAAACCCATTTAATGTATCTTGTTTTTTTCATTCAATGTATCTTGCGCTTTTATTAACATTCCCCTCAAAATCTACTTGCAAAATGCAGAGCCACGCCCATATTGTGGGATTTTGTTACAGTAGCAGGCTACTCAGACTCAAAATCTGTATTAGGTATTCACCAGTTGTTTAAACAACTACTCTGGTGTTGACCTGGGCATAGCAGTTAATGCACTGCTTGGTACTTGTGTTTTGATTGACTAAGGTTGCTTCTTTTGTGTATTTGTTAAAGAAACTCATAGGTGCCTATAAGATTCTAAGTGTGAATTTGATAAAACAGATGGTTTCATTGATCCTACGGTATTTTACGAAGTTTTTAAAAAGTAATGATTAAGGTATAATTAAATACTTGTATGAGAACCAGAACCATAAAATATCAAACTGTAGGAAGATAAGAATTAGTAGAAGGATGGGAAAGCTGGTGGAGAACTGTAACCAGCTGCAATCTTGAAAAAGATCCAAGAATTCAGGGCAAATATCCTGAAGCAGTTGGACTGGAAAACAGGGACACAGAAATTCCCTAATCATTAAGCTTTGATAACAAATCAGAAGGGTTTTATTTTGTTTTGTTTTGTTTTGTTTTTTATCATTCTTTCATGTATATGCTGTTAATTATTAGTAGCCTGCTAGAAAAACTATTGTCTGCTGATTGATCTCCTTTGCTTGTGAACACAACAATCATATTCTGTTGCAGATTCTCCCTCCTTATGCTATGGGATTCTCAGTCCTTTTTAAGATTTATTTATTTTTATTAGAAAGTCATATTTTACAGAAAGAAGGAAAAACAGAGAATGATCTCCAGTCTGCTGGTTCACTTCCCAAGTGGTCACAATGTTTGGAGCTGAGCCAGTCCAAAGCCAGGAGCCAAGGGCTTCTTTTGGGTCTCACATGTGGCTGCAGGGGACCCTCAGCCTTCAATAGTCTTTTGCTCTTAATAAGCTTTGGCTATTGACCGTTAGTCAGTAGTCTGTGCATGGGATCATTGGCTCCATGCACCAAGTTGAATCAGTACACATCATACAAATGTGTAGGTTGAGATTCTAACTATAACTTCCAGTTACTCAGAATCTAAGAGATCACATGGCTTATGACAAGAGCTTTACCTGTGTCATAATAATTTAATTTTTAAAAACTCTAAAAATTATTGACATTTAAAATAGACTCATTCAGCTCATGTTTATTTTTCCTTCAACTGTCAGCTTAAACAATACTTTTCCCAAGACACTTCTCTGATTCTGAAGATAGATTAATGATCCCTTGATCTTAAGTCCTGTGATTCACTGTATTTTTGCAAGATCACATCATAATTACAGTCATGCCAAAGTTTCCCTTGGGGACTATTCCCAGTATCCTCTATAGATAGCAAGATCCAGATACTGAAATCAAAACAGAATAAAATCTGCACTAACCTCTTGGTAGTTTCCTACTAGCAGGTCCCTGAAACCACCAAGGGGATGAGGTGACAGTGTCCTGTGGTTTTAAGTACCATCAGAGACAATCTGATTGAGCATCACCATGTATTGTAATGCAATCACGTGCCTATATAGACTAGGAATAAGGAAGGCAGAAGGGTGTTTCACCACAGTGCTCACACCCAACAATAACATTGTTACTGCCTAGAAGGCATATCTATCTCTCTGGACTGTGCAATCAAGTCACAGGTCACATTCAACATATGCAGCTGGCAGGTATACATTCAGTCACAGGCAAGTAGGCCATGAGTCACTTACAACAAACAGGCAGGAAGGTATGCTTCGGGCCACATTTACCACATGTGGTTGGCAGGTAGGCCATGGGTTGTATTTGCCTTCTTAGAGTTCCTTACAAGAAGCGCAGCTCATCCAAGGACAAGGACAAAGAGACTGGGTGGGGTGCAACCTATCACTCTCACCTGCATGACCAATGAAGAGGCCAGGCTGAGTTAGCTGAAACCACTGTCAGAGGGTTCCCTAAGAGACACACTGTACTATGTGTCTATGACCTCCCAAAAAGATTAAACAGGCAGAGTTCCAGGAGTGATCTCCCCATTAACCTATCCATATTCATTGCCATACTTATAATCACCTCTGTATCAGTTGTGTAATGTCATATAAATGCTTTGAAAATAACTGGTAATACTGTATTATTTGGAGACAGATCACAAGAAAAAAAAAATGTCTGTATATGTACAATGTTTTCAAATATTATCAAGCCATAATCAGCTGACTGCACTGATGTAGAACCTACAGATAAGAAAGGTTGATGGCTTCCTGTATTTACTCATCACAAAACAAAAATGCTCCTTCATGAGCATGGAAAGCTTGTCTATTATCATATCCTCAACAGAAAACTGAGTTGTTAAGTTAATAAAAGAATATCATCTATAGATCCTAACAAGAAGCACAGCATGAATTCAACCTACATCTATTTCTAGAACATGTATTTCTTATCAAAAAACTATTTAGTTTCTTAAGGACAAAGAATATTTTTATTCATTTAAACAGTATTTCTCATATACTGACATTCTGGAAATGGTTCTCTAATATGGTATTATCGATAGCTTAACAGTGATTTGGACAAAATTCTTGTTCAATGCCTTAAATTAGATCTAGTATTATCAGCATATTTTGTCATTTTTCCAAATATTACTACATGATATGTTAATTTTATAGTATGATACTAAGTGCTCTGAAAGACTTAAAATGACAACATAAAAATTCAAATTGCTGAAGAGGACTGCAGAATTTATGTTACAAGGAGAACAGAAATTAACTCATATCTACTCCTATTGCATGTTAACGATAAGATCTTATTAAAAATAGCATTAATTCAAACATTTTAAGTGAACAAAATTATGTGCAGTCAGCGTTTATATCATAAGCGAACATAATACCATGCCTATCTGCTAAAATAATTTATTAGTTGAATTTGTAATCACTTTTCAAACCAAAAGAACATGTATTACCTCATTTGCTCACTTATACATCATATGTATTCTAATTTCATTCCAAATAGGTAATAATTGTCACTTCCCAAACTATTCCAACTTGGAACACTTCCCTCACAGTACAATAATCCATACTACTAATTCCCTTGTAGAAATGTTTGTATTTCACTTATACTCTTTAGAATCTTTAAAGACTTTTACAGAAAGGATTCATATCTTGAAAGTTAAGCTATATAATATATCTATTTAATATATCTATTAATATATCTATTTAAACATATTTGTATACAACTCTACAAATCAAACTTCTAACACTTTATTTTACAAAGGAACTAAAACAAGTTGCCAGAGAAAGAACAGTATCTTCAACCAATGGAGCCAGGTAAACTGGTTTTCCAAATGCAGACTTTTGAAATAAGACACTTACCTTACACACCGTATAAAACATCAACCCACAATGGATAAAATACATAAACCAGACATTTGAAATAAGACACTTACCTTACACCCCATATAAAACATCAACCCACAATAGATAAAATACATAAACCAAAGACACAGCATCATCAATTCATTTGAAGAACATATGGGAAAGAACACATGGCAATACGCTGGCCTAGGTAAGGATGTGTCAGACAACACTTTTCAGAAGCAAAATTGACAAAAGCAAAACTAGACAAATGTGATTAAGTCCAGTTAAAAATGTCTGCACGGAAAAGAAAACATCAAAAAAGAGAAAACTGAGAATATGGGAGAGATTATTTGGAGATCCAGAAATTATAAGGAGTTCAAGAAACTAAAAAAATCAAAACAAACAATCCAGTTAAGACATGGTCAGAGGTTATGAGTAGGTATATTTCAATGAAATATAAATGACCAAAACACATGCACACGCAAAAAAGTTGAGATCACTAGCAATCAGCAAAATGCAAAGAAAAATCACACCAAAGTATAAACTCATCCGAAGTTAAAGTGGTTATCCTCTAAAACTAACAAGAAAATAAAAGATGCCAAAGATGTGGATAAAAATATACCATAACACATTGTTCTTGGAAATACAAATTGGTACAACCATTACAGAAAACAGTAAGAAAAAATCTAAAAAAATATGATACACCGTATGACCAGTTATTCCAATCCTGTGAATATCCCCAAAGGAAATGTAATCAGTATTTGAGAGTTACAGGAACCCCCATGTTTACATCAGTTCAGTTCACACCAACCAAGATATAGTTTCAAACCAAACTGTTCAGGAACTGATGATTTTGATAAAGATAAACATATTACCCTGAAGCACTTATGTATGTAATGGAGTAATACTCAGCCATAAAAATAAAATGAAACAGGTGCAATTCAGTGAGAGATAATTGTTCTGACTGAAATAGGCCAGATCCAGAAAGTCTCACAGTACATGTTTTCTTTTATTTATGGTAGGAAATATATGGTATAAAAATTATGTGGATGTCACATCATTTGTTATGTAGCTATAAATATTGCTTCTCTAAATCAGACTGTGCAAATAACAACATACACTTCTCCAGATTTAAAAAAAAATGAATGGGGAAGTGTGCAATAGTTCTGATTCTTGCTATACCACAATATTTTACATATTGGGGTTAGCATGATCAGAAGATAAAGAACCTATTTACTAGTACATTTGTGTATTTCTTGGTATGTATATAATATCTCAATGTTATAAAACTAATACTTTTTTGTAAGAAGACTTACTCATTTGAAAGGCAGAGTAATAGAGAGAGGAGAGATCTTAGATGTGATAGTTAACTTCCCAAATGGCCATAATGATTTGGGCTGGGACTGGATAAAGTCAGGTGATTGGAATGCATTCAAGTTTCCCATGTGGGTGTCAGAGGCCCAAATACTTGGAACATCTTCTGTTTTGTTCCCAGTCTGACCACCAAGGATCTGGATTGGCAGCAAAGCATTTGGGATACAATGGTGCTCTAATATGGTATGTAGCAAAGTAGCTGGCAGTAACAACAATAGCCTGAAATTGAGTACATTTGCTGTGGATTTTGTAGTTTTTAGGTAATATATACTTGTGGTACATGTGCTAAAGAATTAAATTTCCTTTGATTACACAGATACATTCTTTTAATTCCTGAAGATATATACAGATGTATGCGTGTATGTATTTAGAAATGTGTGATATTTAACAATTTTAAGAAGGTCGTATATCTCATAGTTGTATTTTTAAAAGTTATTTCAGATGTCTACAGACTTAGTCCTCCTGCTTCACTTAAGCCTGAAGGTAGAATTTATGCATTTCAAGAAAAAGCAGTTGCAGTGTATCACCATGAGAAGAAATTTAGAGTATAATTGCTGTTAAGAGTTCAGATTATATCAATAGAATTCTTTTTCATATGAATATAGATACTTATAAACTGTGGCACCTGCAGTTCTTTGAGCAATATCATCTGCCCTATACCCTTTTCTCAAAGAAAGGAGAAGGCTTATACACGCAGAACAATACATCAAAACATTTCTATTTCCATGTATGTTCCTGAGACATTTTTTATTGATAGTCCTTGTTTTGCTGTTTCTATGATGCTATCCTCAGCTGAGCCGATGGGTGGATGAAAGCAGCTGGATCCCAACACTGATCCTGACACTATCATAAAGACAAACCAAACTGGGAGCACTGATTTTCAAACACAACACAAAGGTAGTAAATTGCCACATCATCAGAAACATCTCTCAGATTTGAATATCATTATCCTAAGCGCATGTTTGACAATAGACACCAGGCAGCAGGAAAGCCTATAGATATCTGGATGCAGAGACATGGCATGTTGGAAACCATGTGAAGCCACATGTTAGCCTCACCACTGATTCAGAACAAATATATTTGCCTTAAAGTTGACTGCAAAAACATGTAAGGAATCATGGCACCATAAAGGCACTGCTTCTGTAACTGAGCTTGCTGTAAGCAATACAGAGGGTAAGGATAAATAAAGATATTGTTGTCTATTTGGGAGGAAACGTTGCACAAAATGCAGAAAATTTAGATGTGATTGTGTGAAATATTGTTTCTCTCCCAAACAGATGATCCTTTCTGAACCATTATCGTGAGACGTGACAACTTTTTTCAGTTAATTATTTTGGTCATCCTACTTTGGTATAAATGTGTTAATTTCCTAAGTCAAAACATGGCATTTTAAACTGTTAAGTCGACTCAACATCTTTCTCATTTTTACATTTTTTTTTAAGATTTATTTTTATTATTTTTTTATTGGAAAGGCGGATATACAGAGAGGAGAGACAGAGAGGAAGATCTTCCGTCCAATGATTCACTCCCCAAGTGAGCGCAAAGGGCCGATACTATGCTGATCCAAAGCCAGGAGCCTCTTCAGGGTCTCCCACGTGGGTGCAGGTTCCCAAAGCAATGGGCCGTCCTCGTCTGCTTTCCCAGGCCACAAGCAGGGAGCTGGAAGGGAAGCGGGGCTGCCAGGATTAGAACCGGCGCCCATATGGGATCCCGGGCGTGCTAGGCGAGGACCTTTAACCACTTGCGCCACCGCGCCGGGCCCTTACATTTTTTTTTTAACAAGGATCTCCCACAATACCCTACAGTTAGAGGTTTGAGATGCAACAGTGGATTCAAAAGAAAACAATGTAACAATAACGAACAGATGAAGGAGCATTTATTCAACATTCACATTTGGTTGGCATCATAATAAAGCTAAAAGTGCTTATTCTCAAAATAGCAAAATTAAATATGAGACACACAACAAATTATAAAATGGATATCTATATGGAATTCAATCTAACTGGTTTTCCTCAGAATAAGAAACATTTATCATTTACCAAGGTATTTGCATATGTGTATACTACATAGCAACGACTTTATTTTTCCCGTGAATATGAAAGAGATACTTTTTATTTTACAAGTAATATATCTCACATTACTGGGCTTTTCCCCAGATGAGAGAGTGAAACATCCCACCCATCTCAATATATTTCTCTAACACAGACAGGGAAACCACTAGCCCTTGCAGACATAGGAATTGCTTTGAAAACTTCACTTCTGAAAAATGTTTACACTGCCTACACGAGCACAGTAACATTGATATAGATGCCTTCCTATATGACAATACCTCCCTCCCTCTCTCCCCTCGTACACAGACTGGGAGTCTGATGCCAGACCCACAGACTACCGGGTGACATCCTCAAAACAGCATGGTAATCCTCGCTTGCCTTGAACCACCTCCCTTAGCTTGGAACCCTCTAAGTTCTTTCTATGGGTCAGCCGTTATACTTCTCTTTGAATTTCATACGCCCATGTCTCAGACAGGTAATACTATCGGTGTTTTTTTTTTTTTTCCATATCTACTGTCAGTCTATTTCTTAGACTAAAATCATTAAACCTTCAATGGGAAAAGATGTCATTTAAAACTTCCCTAAACCGATCAGCATCTCAAAGATAAAAGACACTATAATATGTTTCCTAACACAGCTCTGTTACTTTGATTTCAACTATATAATTCAGTTCCTGATGTAGGGAACAGGCTATCATACTCTATCAGTCATTCCCACTCTGAACCTAGCCTACTTTACATTTCAATCCACATTTAAAAGTTTTAAAAAATATATTGGAATTTAAAAGGCAAATGCTAGTCTCAGCTCACCACTGCTAACACGGAGTGAAATGTCCTGTCAGTCACTCACTGACTGTGCTGAGCTGATTGCATTCTGAGCAACTGCTGGGCTCCAAGCTCCCCCTAGGTCCTCTCACAGAGCATCCGGCTCAACTGTGAAAAGTCACAGGCCTGATCTCTGCACTGTTGTTACTGGAAGAGATCAGAGTCAGTCAGAGCAATTTCTAGGGAAGCAGACACATCCCTGTATCCTGTGACTCTGAGAATTATAGGGTATAACCCCCAGAGGGTCTCTCAACAGTCAGTGTGATCAAGACGGTTTTCCCTTACCCCAACCTGAAAAATCAGGGTAAGTATCTCACTGTACCCTGCAGCACAGGGAGTGTTACTAATTCTAGTTTCGTCAATCCCACTGCAATCTGTTTAATCTAGGGAAGAACCTACCTGCCTTTCAGCTGTCTGGACCCATACCTGCAACAGCAAATTCTAATATATTCACTGTGGTCACCTTGGAAGACTGGCGCAGGATTCCATTTACAGGTGCCAGTATGGGAGTAGGGCTGTTCGTGTATCTAGCCACACACACAATCTTATTTTCTTTTTCCTTTCATCTGATGGACACTCTGTCAATTCAGACTATTGTCAATTATTAATAGTGCCAGTATAAGCATGATGCCACAGGTATCTCCGATAAAACAAGTTCATGTCTTCTGTCTTATATACCCAGAAGTAGACTGCTAGGCTATATAGCAAGTCTACACAGTTACACACACATACACACACAAAAAAAACTACTGTTTTCACTGGGCCTGCACTAACTTACATTCCCCCACTAACACTGTTTAAGTATTATATCTTCTTGTTCAAATTTTTTTCCAAAGATATATCTTTTATATCTTTATATGGTTTTTCAATTAAAGTCTGTATTAGTTGATATCAGGCTAGCCACTGCTTGTTGCATAACTTGCCTTAAAAAATAATTGAAAAAAATAATTTTATTATATATTCAATCAAAATTTAATATGCAAGACACTTTTCTGTGTCTTTCAGAAGATGCAAAAGAACACACGTGATTCTTCAAGTGGTTCACATTTTGACATAAAACTAGGACTGCAATTTTCATGTATTTTCAAGCCTTATGTGAAAATTATAGGAAATTAAGCTGTGTCACACGTTTTTCAAAATTGAAATGAGAAGTTATTTGGCACACGACATAAAACTTTAAATAATTGATATTATACAAAGTCTAAAGCATCAGTCTACAGACAGCTTGGAAAGTAAAATACTAAAAAAGTATTTTATCAGTCTGTGTTGGAATTCAGAGAATGATAGCTTTTAAATGTGGAATTTTTGGCTGAGTTATTTGAAATAGAGCTTCTTTCTGGGATTTTCTTCATCTGGATTAAGACTAGGATCAGGGCCCAGCACAGTGGCGCAGTGGTTAAGGTCCTCGCCTTGCATGCCCGGGATCCCATATGGGCGCCGGTTCTAATCCCAGCAGCCCCACTTCCCATCCAGCTCCCTGCCTGTGGCCTGGGAAAGCAGTCCAGGACGACCCAAAGCCTTGGGACCCTGCAACCACACGAGGCTCCTGGCTTCGGCTCAGCATAGAATTGGCCGTTGCGCTCACTTGGGGAGTGAATCATCAGACGGAAGATCTTCCTCTCTGTCTCTCCTCTCTGTATATCTGCCTTTCCAATAAAAATAAAAATAAATCTTAAAAAAAAAAAGACTTGGGCCTGGCGCGGTGGCGCAAGTGGTTAAGGTCCTTGCCTAGCACGCCCGGGATCCCATATGGGCGCCGGTTCTAGTCCCGGCAGCCCTGCTTCCCTTCCAGCTCCCTGCCTGTGGCCCGGGAAAGCACGGCCCAAAGCTTTGGGACCCTGCACCCACGTGGGAGACCCGGAAGAGGCTCCTGGCTTCGGATCGGCATAGTATCGGCCTTTGCGCTCACTTGGGGAGTGAATCATTGGACGGAAGATCTTCCTCTCTGTCTCTCCTCTCTGTATATCCGCCTTTCCAATGAAAACATAATAAAAATAAATCTTTAAAAAAAAAAAGACTAGGATCAAAGGAATACACTTCCATCCTTACCCCAAACTCTTTATCTCAAAAACAAACTGAAGAATAGATCCATTTCTGGGTGGTCCATCACTACATGATTATAGCTAATTTTTGGTTTATTATAATTACAAAGAGTCCTCTTATGGCTAATATATTTATTCATTATTATGCAGATAATAATATAGCTAGTATACAGACATATATAAATTATACCTAACACATATAACTAATAAAAGCTTATTTTATCTCTGAGACCATTCATGCCTCTAACAGCATACACATGCCCTCAAGATCATCCACATTCCACATTCTTTCACTTGCCTGTAGAAGCAGAGGTATATAATATTCTGAATAATGTTAAGCAGGCAGGTAATCAATACTGCTACCAAGCTTTTCTCTCTGCATAATAAAACATTGTGTTCCTTATATTTTTTGCATATAATAGTTGCACATAGAAATACGCATTCATGAAAATCATCATTAAGTTATAAAACTATGGAGATGACGTTTGGTGTTTGGAAAGAAAGTAAGCCATTTTATGCAAAACACTTTCTTACATATTGTAAAAGCTTGTTTTTCAGTAAAATGAAAACATACTGTCAGTAAAACAGGAAACATTTTAGAAATGTAAATTTCTCATTGAATATAACGCAGCCAAAGGAGGAAGTGTTGTTGGAATTTTGTTTCCCTCTGTGCTTAACTTCATTATGATGACTGATACTCCTTTTACTCACAAATTCCTCTAGGAGGTTCAAGTTTTGGTTTCTTTTGTTTAATATAAATCACAGCTAACAGTGTTTGCATTACCAACAGTTCTCTTCTAGGTTGTGCTGATACCTCAGCTGGATTTTCTTTCAAATTTTGTTTGCAACGTGGCCATTTATGTGTAGGAAGATAGTACTAAACACAGTGTGCTCATTTTTCTTGTTTTGAAAGTATTTGTGCAAGTTCCAAGAATAGAGGAGACACGCTTCTTCAGATTTTTAGCATCTGCCAGAATAAGCTGCTAATGAAATCAAGTTAATAGATTTTAGTCATTTGAATCCAAATTTAACAAGTACTTACCAACTATTTTGTAAAAGGCACTGCTAGATACAATCGCAGATTGAAAGACAACAAAATGATGTGATATGGGAACGAGAGAGAGCTAGGAAAAATGTAGAAACACAAGTATATACTGATAGGTATAAAGACAAAATTTATATAATAAACTGAAATGAAGGTGAGTTTCATTGCTATCTGCTTACACAATTATGTGTCTATCTATCCTTGTTCCTCAGTCATAAATTCTGAAATACAAGCTAACCAGTTAAAGCATTATATTTTCTAATCATTTCTCACAGGGAGGTATGGCCCGTGAGACACAGGCAGAAGAAAATAAGGTTGTCTGAGTGGCTCTTCACGTGAGGTTGATCAAGATAACAAGTGCACTTCTTTTGCCATTCCTTATTTCTATTACGGTTTTCTCCAAGGAAAACAACCCTGGTTAAAAATCAGTCAGATGTTCTTGAAGATCGATGGGAGTTACAGGTGACCAACTAAAGACACATTACTGTGATGAAGTTTCTCGTAAGAAAACATGAGCTATGTCCCTGCTGAACCCACACTCGGGCTTCGGCCCAGAAGCAACAGTCCTGTATGTTCACTTTCTTCTTTTGGAAGTAGAAGCCAACTTTCACTCACAGTAATGCTAAGATTGCACTCCTGCTGAACATGGAACTTAGTAACACCTATCATAACTCAGGGGACATCGCTGTCTGCGTCCATTTAGATATGCATAATCCCTCACAATTTCTGCCAAACCTAATGAGTACACATGTCTTCTATGATTGCAAACTCAGTAAAAGCTGTAACTGTTCATCGGAGTTTTGGTCACAAAACCATCTTACTCTTGACCTGCACAATCTATTGATATTTCTTAAGTGTATAGTTCAAACCATTGTCTCGGTGTTTCCACTGACCTACACTATGGGCAAAAACTCTTGGGAATTCTAATCATAATTTCTTTCTTCTACTGCTTAGAGAGGGCATGAGAGTGGGGAACCTTCATTGCTAAACAAGTGTTAGGTAAGAATGTGATTTTTAATATGAAAGCTGGATGTGAGAGAAACAGAGTACAAGGATAACTGAAGTAAGTACCCCAGATGACTTCTAGCAGTGCTGCTTCTCCCTCTAGAATACTATTGTCAGACTTATTTTATGTGTAACACCAAATCCAATCAAGTTTAAGTGACCATTATCTTCTATTTCCTGTGTTCAGTTTTCTTTTCTGCATCTGAATGTGTAAGATCAAGAAACAATGAATACATTCTGACCATGCAAAGATTCTATGCTGCTGAACAAAGTTGGCTGTAAACACACACATATGTGAGCTCAAAGGGTTGCCTGCTATAAAAATAATATCAATAAGGAGGAAAAAAATAGCAGGAAAAGGAGCTGGAAATAGCAGTGATTTTAAGAGAACAAGTAGGCAATTATGAGCTGATCTCCGATGGGAAAATGTGGCAACAGAATCTTAAATACTGAATGAGCTGCATTGTAATCTGAGAAAAAGAAGATAGCAACAGGTATGGCTGCCAAGAAGGGAAAGGTTTTAGCACAGCCAAAGGTCAGCGCCACCAGATCTAGAAAGGAAATAAAAGAGAAATCAGAGCTGTGACCTGCCAAGCTGACCCTGGCTGAGACATGGAAGGCCTTGACAAGCAGTTTCACTTCGCTCTGAAGCCACAGGAGCAATTTCAGCAGGAAAACAATACAACTTATTTTCTTAAAAATATATATATCCTCTAGTTCTCATGTGCTTTCTAAAGAAGAGCAGAAACAGACCAGGAAGAAACTACTGTAGAAGCCACCACGCTGTTGAGACAAGCAAATACAAAAAAAAATGGACAGATATAGAATAAATTCATATATTTCCTGGGCGAAGTTCACAGAATTGCTGAGAGAATACCCATGCACAGGAATGTGAAAAACGGGACTTTTCGGTCGGTCTTCCTCTCTCTTGTCTCAGCGATTGAAGCAAACAAGAATATGTCAGCCCAAAATTTTTGATACAAAAAATTGCTTTGAGCTGAGGATGATTAAGAAGCAGCAAATGAAGGAAAAGCTCTGTGTACCCTCCCTCTTATCTGCTTGAAGGCAATATATACATTCTCCTTTATTGGATAAAACTCCAGACGTTATCCATTCATGGAGGCACTGGAGAAATCTAAAAACATAACCACTGGTTAATTCCATACATTTACTTTTGCATAATCTCCCACTTTTGGAAGCCTAAAGTTACTTTTCTTCAACTTGCCACTTCTCTATGAATTTATTGTTCTTTGCTGTATAACCTCAAGTTTAAAAATATGCCTTGGAGCTACTTTTGTTGACATTTCCATTTGCATGATGTATATAAAACAAAGCAATGTTTTCTTGTTAATCTGTCTTTTGTTACAAGGTTCCCTTCTAACTCTATACACTGAAGTGGCCGTTGAGACCTAATGATGAGATTGAAATGGAGATCTGAAGACTTGAAAAAAAAATTAGTTCAGCAAGACAGGTACAACAGGATGAAAATCAGATTTTGCAAAATGTTCTGCCAATTTGGAGATGTGTAACAGACATCCAAGTGCAGATAGAAAACTGGCAATCATATATATAAATATGAAATTGAAAGGAATCTCGGATATTAAAAACATGTCGGAGAAACACAGGCCCAGAGATAGTATAAAATCACCCAGGAATTGAGACTGAAAAGAAGCAAAAAGATCTCACAGGAAGGAAATAGGAGCAACAGTGTATATATGTATTGGTTAGCCAAGAGCAACCTTTAAAACTTTCATCTAACAAGAAACTACAACCAACATTTAGAAAACAATTCATTAGAAATCAAAGATTCAATATGTTTAAAACCAGAATTTTGATATTATCTATTCTGATTAAAATGAAGGTTAACATGGGACTTTAGGCCCACATTTGCCTAGGTCAAACGGGATAAGCAATGATTCTAGTCTCCTATGGATACGGTAGATAACGTCCCTCAAATAATGCTGTGTTCAAAGTGCAACAAATTATTGCACAAAAGCAGAAAACAACTAACAAAAGCATAAAAGAAAGGTAGAATCACATGGTAGCTAGAAACTTGGTTTGGCAATCACCCTGGCTTTGTACTTTATAACAAAGTAGTATGTACTAGCATTAAGGGTCTCTGAATTTCAATTACGTCTGATTTTTTTTTTGTAATTATTTTATTTTGATAATCTTTACATAGTTGATTAGGGCACAAAGGATCAAGGACTATAGGAAAGTGGGAAAAACCACTGTTTCCACATTATTATTACTTTTTTTCTCTACCTGGGGTAAGGCTAGAGATAAAGGGAGAAGCCCCAATTACTTCTGACAGAAAACGTTGTTGTAAGAATCTGGCCTATGAGGTTGTAAATTTCCTGGGGAAAACTTAGGTTAAAACATGTGATCAGTCCATGCTCAAGGTACTTTATGATAGACCATGTATTTAAACGCTCTTGTGGATCAGCTAGTACAACACATCAAACACAAAAGTTTAAAGAACAATGAACAGATTTGCAACATACTGCATTTAAAATTATACCTTCATCTACTGGAATTTTGCATGAATTTGTAACTATGCAAATTGAAAACTTTATGATTTTTAACTTAAAAAGTCTACTGGGTCAGCTTCCTCTTACATACATATATTAAATTCTACAATAAAGCAAAACTAAATGTAAAATAATATTTTGTTATTCTGAAAGAGGAAGATAGCTTAAAATTAAGTCTCTGATAATAACAAAAAAGTAAGCTCAATTTAGAAAACAGATTACTTCATATGAATAAATTATGTAAGGATGCCAACAACAAGCAAACAACTGAAAATACAATCTCATAAATCAAAAATCCAATAAGAGAAATTAAAATACTTTAAATACTATTTAATATTATATTAATTACTGTTGATCTTTCAAGATGCTTTGCATTGATCCCTTAAATCACCATTTATAATGATGTTTCTTTATACATTTTTGTCTCAAGGAGCTTTGAGAAAAATGTAAACACCATATGTTACATAGTGTTAGGACACAATTATAATTACTAACTCAAGTCAACAGGTAATTTAAATTAGAATAAGTGTAGAGCTATTTTGGAGGCAGCTGCTACCAGTTAAACGGTTTTTACCAAATAAAAATGTATCAAATTATGTAGCTAATAATCTAATTATATATCATGAATACGCTAAGAAACTAAATTTTGTGTATATTAATAAATCTCATTTTGTAGTTTTGACATAAGCTTTAAAACTAACTTATGAGACTGTAAACTAATGATACTAAACCATGTGGCTTTTGGAAATTTGTCTCACTTCTTTATATTTGTACTTTATACTCATTTCCTAGAGATAATTCTAGAACAACATGTAAATCTATTCACAGCATTCGTTTGTACGATAAGGCCTTTTTCAAATCTCCAAAGGCACTAAATGAATAGATTCCAAGCAAGTTAGTGCCACCTTATTTCCTATAATTAAGAAATGATTACTAATAAAGTATGGATACTTTCATAATACACACTGTTTTATTAAGACACGTTTCAGAAAGCAGATAATTTCAAATTCTTTAACCAAAGAATTTGAATAAAGCTGATTAAACTTCTCCTACACTTAATGAATATTGTCTGTATAACAAGGAAAGACAACCTAGTTGAACTAAGTAGATAATAAGATAATATCCTTTACTAATATCCATAAAATGAATATTTACTGTTTAAGCTGTAAACCATCCATGTAACATTAATTTTAGTTTTAAGATAGAATTACTCTTTGAAGTTCTTTAAATAAAAGGATGGAAACACCATATATCTGTATGGAAATAAAGGAAAAGAGGAAAGTAACCCTTTTCTAAAGATTTAGTTACCCAATAAATACACAGAGTGTATAATAGGCAGAGAAAGAAGTCTTCCATAAGCTGGCTCACTCAGTGCTGGGCCAGGCAAAACCCAGGAGTTTCATCCAGGCCTACTATGTGGATGGCAAGGACCCAAAAGACTTTGGCCATGTTCCACTCCTTACCCAGGCCATTATTAGGGAGTTGACTTAGAAATAGGGCAGCTGGGACATGAACCAGTGCTGGGGAGACAGTGGCATCAGAGGTAGCACTTTAACTGTTATGTAAAAGATTTGTTTACTTATTTGAAAGGCAGAGTTACAAAGAGGGAAGGAGGGAGGGAGGGAGAGAGAGAGACAAAAAGAGAAAGAGAAATAGATCAGAAGATCAGAAAATGGAAGAAAGGCCCGGGAGAATGTGAGAGGAAAGGAAGGAAGGAAGGATAAAAAGATAGAAAGAATAGGAAAGAAGGAAAGAAAGAAGGAAGGAAGGGAGGGAGGGCTTCATCCTGGTCATTCATGTGGATAAAAGTACTTAGGTTGTCTTATAGGAAATAGAAAGGTAAGGGAAATAGACATTGTCATTCAGTATAGTGGGAATTCCCTTTATCTGTGTTCATTTAATACACACACACACACACACACACACACACACACACACACACTACAGGAAAAAATTTACCCTATTCCAATTATTTCTGATTCATAATAAAATGCAGATATTATATCAATGATGTTGCTGACTGTGGTAGTCCAAATAAGCTTCCCACATCACTCACCCAAAGACATTCAAGACAAAGAAAAAGTAAGGAGCAGATGCAACTAACATAAGTTCTAAAACAGTGAGACTTTTTTTGGATTATCTGGTAGACGCAGTGAAACATATTTTCTTAAATGTCAAGGAGGAAGTCAGAAGGGTCACCGTCACTGACAGTATAAGAAAGATGGAACTGCCTAGGTTCCCTTGTACTTAGGCAAGTATTGCACTGCTAGGAGAAAAAGCAACCAATGCTGGCAGGCATTCTGGCCCTGGTTAACACCAAATTTGTGTTAACTATAACAGTGTATACAGCATAGTTGCTTGCTCTGTTCAATAAGATATGTGAGGAAGGCAGGGAACTCAAGACCAGGACATACCAACACAGCCCCCAGATGGAGGTCTTATAGATTGCTCAGGATAGGAAGAACAGGGACATGCTGGAGTGGGAGCAGCTGAGAGCATGTTTGACAGAAGAGGTATGGCTTCATAGATTTCGGCATACTGAGTTCATGCACTCACAGGTAGGCAAAAGAGTTGGGGAGTGGAGGGGCTAGGTATAGAGAAGGGAAACTGGAGAGTGTGTCTGGGTCAGGCCAAAGCACTCACCCATGTAAGACACCTGGCCTGGACTAAACAGTATTGCCTGCTGCCCACTGGTGATAAGAAAAGGAAAGCTAGGGGTGGAGATAGAGGGAAGATGCCTGGCTGGGCTAGGCCACAATATCCGACTGCACGTGTTAGGGCAGATGGTGGGCCACATCAGGCTGGGCTGCAGCACCCACCCAGAATGTTAGAAAACTACATCTGGGGGCAGATTCTGTAGGAAATTTGTGGGCTTACCTTGGTGGTTATGCAGCACCAGCTGGTTTGCACAATAGCTAGGGGTAGTGACAGGCTGAAACAAGTTGGACCATTCAACTGACCTTACACAGGAGCTGGGGCTGGGAGGAGACCAGGCTGTGCTGGGGTGCAACCCCTGCTGGCAAATACTGGGAGCGGGACAGAGGGTAGCCCATAAGAAGCAACACTGGGCAGCCTCTCATGCATGTGAAACCTGTGGCTGGGAGCTGGCCTGGTAGAGGAACTTGCTCCCATGCTAGGCCACAACTCTTGCTGGTAATCATGGGAGTTAGGGCAAGGCTCCAGTACTTTAAGCATTTGTGTGGGCCAGGTCTGGGAGCAGGCTGTGCAGAGCCAAGCGAGGGTGTAAGCTGTGCCCAGCTGGTCTAGATTGCAACACGAATCAACAAGAGCCAAGGCAGGCTGGGTAGAAGTATCAGCGTGCCAGATCAAAAGCTGGAAATGGACCTGATAACAGGAATTTGGGGAATCCTTGTTAGGCTGCAGCCAGCATTTGTGAGTGTGTGAGCTGGGGATGTGGGTAGACTGGGCTGGACAAGGCTGCAGCTACCATTAGTACATGCAGTTTGGGTCTGGGGATAGGCCTGACTGGGCTAGATTTCATCACTAACTGGCATTCATGAAACTCAAAATGTTAGGCAGGCTATGTTAAGCCATGGCACTCTCACATGAGATCCAGGTCTGGGGGTGAAGCCAACAACATCTCAGAGCTACTGGGGCCACTTAAGTAACACCTTAAAAACACTCTTTCCCACATTGGGGCCTGTAAGACATCATCAAATGACCATCCCCATTCCCAGGGGCTGATGAAGTTTGACAACAAGAATTGATCTCATTCCCTTCTCCACCGCAAACTAGGAGAAAAACTGAAAACATTTGTGTCATCATCATCCTCCAAAGCTCAGCCCTCCCCACCATAACCAGAGACGCACATGGGAGTATATCCATTTCAGTTAAGTCAATGGTATTAAAAGCAAAACTGAAAGTACAAACTATTCAATGACTATGCAATAGAGGCAACTTCTAGCATCTCAAAGTCAAGTGAATGGATCAAACCTAGAACCTCCAGAAAGGAATCATTCCTGCTAACACCTTCATTTCTCAACCTATCTGACCCATTTCTGACTTTCAACATCCAAATGATAAGACATGTACACATAACATGTTAAGCCAACATTTATGATAATTTGTTATGGCAACAATACAAAATATTACAATTTTAAAAATATAAAAACAAGATAAATATGTTTAGTATATACTTGAGACTGCCCAGATCCTTTGTATATTCCACACAAATATAAGCAAGCCCCATACTGTTTGGAATATTGTAGATACATATAATCAATAATTATTTCTAAAAATATTCTAGGTATCATAATTTTTTCTTTATCAGTACCATTTGATATAGCAGTAATTGGCAGCTTTCCAAAGTTATGAAATCATTCTGGGGAAATTAAGGCCAAACGTATAAAATTCTCTTCATTCTGTTTCTTACCACATGTTCAACATTTGCTGGATATCACTCTCCATAAAATGGAATCTAACCACTGTAAAAAAAGATATGCTCTCCTTCCATTACAGCTTCCCATGACCTGAGTAAACACATAAATGCATATTTACATTTTTGTGCCCTCACAATTCAGAGGAAGATCTTTATTTCTATTTTTTATTTCACATTTTTAAAAATGGATAATGAGAAATAGAACCAGTATAACTAATGTTAGTAAGAGATAAAGGTGCATAGCAAGGAGCTGAGAGAGAATTAGAAGAGGGAAAAGCTGACACCACAGTAGGCCAGTCACAGGCTATATTCCTGAGTGTTACTGGCAGAAGTTACTGGAGGCCAATATGTCAAAACATCCCAGAAGATATGCAAATACCTAGAGATTGAATAATATGTTACTAAATGAACACTGGGCTAGAGAGGAAATCAAAGGGAAATAAAAAAGGCATCAGTACAACATATCAAAACTTATGGGACATGAACAAGGCAGTGTTTAGAGAAAGATCATTTCAATCAATGCTTAGGTCAAAATTAGAAAACTACCAAGCGAATGTGCTAACAACACTCTTGAAGGAGCTAGAAAAATAACAGCAAAGCAATCTCCAGATCAGTAGAAAAAAAGAAATAACCAAAATAAGGGAGGAAATAAATGGAATAGTCCAATAGAGCAATACATAAGATCAATTAATCCAGGAGCTGATTCGGGAACTCAATAAAATCAATTCCCTACGTCTTCAATTAACTAAAAAAGGAGGGGAAAGATATGATCAGCAGGATCTGAGAAAGAAAGAAAATATAACAGATACCTCAGACACACAGAGAATTGCTAGGAACTGTTACAACTATATACTAGTAAATCACAAGACCTGGAAGAAATGGATAGATATTCGGACACATAAAATCTATGTAACTGAATCATGATGCACTTGATAATCTAAATAGACCTATAACAAGGACTAAGTTTGAATCAGTAATTAAATCCCTTCCAACCAAGAAAAGTCCTGGACCAGATGGCATCACTGCAGAATTCTGCCAAATATTTCAGGAAGAATGTACCCCAATTCTCCACAAGCTATTGCAAACAATAGAAAAGGAGTCAATCCTTCCAAACTCTTTCTGTGAAGCCAATACCATCTTAATACCCAAGACAGAAAGAGATACAACAACATAGACATGAAGATCCTCCACAAAATACTAGCCAGCTGCATCCAACAGTACATCAGACAGATCACTTATTCAGACCCGGTGGGATTTATCCCTGACATGCAGGGAAGATCTAACATTTGCAAATCAATAAATGTGATATACCACAGCAACAAATTGAAAAATAAAAACCATATAATAATTTCATTAGATGCAGAGAAAGCACGTGATAAAATCCAACATCACTTCATGCTAAAAATCTTAAACAAGACTGGCATAGAAGGAACATCCCATAACGAATTCAAAGCAGTATATGAAAAACCTAATGCCAGCATTGTTCTAAATGACGAAAGTCTAGAAGCTTTTCCACTAAGAACTAGAACTATACAAGGATGTCCACTTTCACCACTATCTTCAATATAGCATTGAAAGTCCTTGCCAGACTTGCTTTAGGCAAGAAAAACAAATTAAAAGAATTAAATTTAGAACTGAGAAATTATTCCCATTTGAAGATGACATATTTCGGCACATATGAGAACCAAACGACTTAGTCAAGAGACTACTGGAATTCATAACAGAATTTGGCAGTGTAGCTAGATCCAAAATTAATTATCATAAATTGGTGGCACTAGTATACCCAAATAACTCCATGTAAGTACAATCCCCTTTGAAATAGTGGAGGGAAATATTAAATATCTTGCAATCAACCTAATCAAAGGTGTGGAAGACCAAGATCGCAAAAAAACTATTTAAAAAAGGGAGAGATAAAGAAAGAAAGAAATAAGAGGACATTTAAAGATGGATAAATTTATCATCTTCCTGGATCAGTAGGAACAACATCATTAAAATCTCCGTATTATCAAAAATAATATACAGATTCAATGTGATCCTAGTTAAAATCCCCACAATATTCTTTTCATAAATACAAAAGCAATTACAAAAGTTCATCTGGAAGCACAAGAAACCATGAGTAGCCAAAATTATCCTGAGGAATAAAGATGAAGCTGGAGGAATCAAAATTCCAGACCTCAACACATACTCAGGGCAGTGCTCATCAAAACAGTCTGGTATTGGTACAGAAACAAGAAAATCAATCAAACAAAACAGAAACCCCAGAAGGGAGCCCTGAAATGTTCGGTCAACTAATTTTTGACAAGAAAACTGAAAATAATCCCAGGGAAAAGCCTGGTTTCTTCAATAAATGATGTTGGGACAACTGGATAGCAGCCTGGAGAGGTTAGAAGCAAGCTCCCCACGTTTCAGCTTATATCAGCTCTGAATGGATCATGGGTCTAAATCTGCACCCAGAAATCACGAAACAATTAGAGGAAATTATTTAAAGTACTCTCCAAGATACAAGAATTGGAAAACACTTCTTAGAAAAATCACCAAAGGTACAGGCATTGAAAGCCAAAATAAACCACTGGGACTACATCAAATAAAAAGCTTCTGTAAAGCAAAGGAAATGATCATCAAAGTGAATAGAATCAACCGACAGAATGGTTAAGACTTTTTGCCTATATAAACAATAGGGACTAATTTCCAGGATTTATAAAGAGCTTTTTTCACTGACACATTAGTCATTCAGAAGCATACAATTCAACTTCATGTTGTTGCAGATTTTTTTTCCTGTTGATTTTGTTTTATGGCATTTCATTTAAGGGAATGTATAGTAACTGTAATACAGGCTATCACATCCAGATGTGAAGATACAATGCAGTATGCATTTCTACTTCCAGATCAAAGACAGACTCCCAATGAAACTATTCAATATAGCTTGATAATAGGCTGCTGGGTTGTGTGAAATTGTGCATATCTACAATGTTAGAATACACTTAACTAGCAGGATGATGGACTTATGACTGTTTATGAAGGACTATACTATTGTAATAGTATAAGGGAAATCAGTGTGTGGGAGGAAAGTTAAGGAGGGAATAAAGGAGATTCCAAAGCCTATGGAACTGTATCATAAAAGAAGAAAATATTAAAATAAATCAATAAATACATAAATACATAAAGACTTTATGGCTGATCTTTTATCTACATGGGATTTCTTCTGGAAAGTTTAAATGTGGCTAGTTGCGTCTACACATGATAAACAAAACTAAGGGAGAAAAAGGCTTAATTCCCCCATCCTCAATTACCATGAACATTCTGCTCAGCTTTCTATTTTTTTATTATTAATAAAATTTATTTTGATATTCTTTACATACTTAGTTAGAGTAAGAAGGTTCAAGGGCTTCAGGAAAGTGGATAATACTAGTATGTTTTCCATATTGTTACCTTCATGTTTAAAAGGGGGGTATTAAGGGAGAAGGCCCACCCAATTTCCCACCCTCCCCAAGTCCCGGGTGTAGGGCATGCTCTGAGGTTCTTGCTCGAGTGGTTTTGATATTGCAACAGTTATGAATCGCTGTCAATCTTGCCACTCCAAGCACTATGAGGTCTTTGAAAAATCCACTGATTAACATAGTCCATCATAGCTGAGATGGTTGGTTGACCTGTTCTGTCTTCTCTCTTTTCTTGGTTAGGGTTCTGCTCAGCTTTCTAAAAATGTTGGTCCAAATAACACATAAGTCTTATTCAGTAGGTCCTTGTTGTGGTCATGTAAAGAGGTTTATACAACATAATTTTTGTACAACTCATTTGCCTACATCAATATTATTCTTTATCTTGACATAAAGATTTCTGCCAGATTTACTAAACTAAAAGGGCTATTAGATTCAACAGGATTTGAGTCAAATGCAAGTGTTTGACCTCAACTTCTTACGAGAATGGTTCATGGATTAAAGGCGGAGATTTAGTCTGATTGAGGCGTCTGGGAAGTGTGCCTAGTGCAATGCCTTGAGATCACTGTGGACTTGCCCTCAGAAAGTAGTTCTTGTAACAAGCTCGTTTATACAAGCAGAGCATGCTCCCGGGCCTCTTTGCTCCCTGGGTGACCTTCTCCTTCCTCCTTTCACACCAGAAGCTTAAACCAGTGGTCTACTGAAACTTGATCTGTGGTCCTCTAAAACACTAAGAAAAAATAAACTTTATTCCCTGTACACTGTTTCTCTGACATATTTTACTTAAAGCAACAAAAAACTAACAAATGCAAAGAGATTACCTGATAAAAAGAGAACGTGTCCAGGTACAAACAAGCTGACAATATATATATATATATATATATATTTTTTTTTTTTAAGTCAAAGAAAACAGATTTCTTTTCTGAGAATCTGACATCCACAGTTATACTCGGAATATTCTAGCTACATCTATCTTCAAAATTATTGCTGTTAGGTTGTTGATTATAGTCTAATATATCCATCTGGCAATGATTTGCCTAATTTTCTGTACTATGCATTAGGGATACAGGCAGGCCATGCCAAAGCACAGTGTACCTTTCCTTCCCTGTTTTGTAAGGCAGTTTAAAGTGATGTTCGCTATTTCTCTACACTGGTAAGAACACCTTTATTATAGGTAAGACTAGATAGAATTTTCCAATTTTTTTCATATTATCCAAGTTTTTAACTTGCATTATCAATGTGCCACTTGTGCTTAAGAATATTGCTGTAAACAGGGCTATCTCTGTCAAATTACTTACACGTAGTGTGGGAGCCACAGTAAGGAAATGCTAAGATTATGAGATGCATGAAAAAGTTGACACACAGAAAATTATTTTATTCATTTTACACTGTTAGTAGGCTACTTAAGACCGTCATACACTTCGATTAAAAATGATGGAAGTCCAATGACTTACTGAGACATTTTGTTCTCATATCTCATATAACTTAATATTATACTGTTAGCAAGGAAAATACAGCCATTTTCAAATTATATGATAAGTGATAGAATGACATACACTTAATTTCTTCCAAGTACATTATCTTCATTTATTTGGGCTGGAGTTTGAGAGGCTAGAAAAATCCAAGACTAAAGTTCTAGCAGATTTGTGATTTGGCGAAGGCCTGCTTCTGTACTCAATCAGACAGGATATTCTCTCAAATTTTTGATAATGACATTGATACTCATCATGTGCACTCTGTCTTCATGGCCTAACCACGTAGCCAAGGTCTCACTTTTTAACACAATCTTATTGGGTACGATGATTCAGTTTAAAAGGATGCCAACTTTGTCTATAGCTTGCCTATTGCCAAGATTTAACTTCTAAAATTTGTTATTTAAGTAGTCAATTTTAAGACTTGGCTGATGCAAATCATGTCAGATAAATCAAACAAATACTGAGTACACACTGAGTAGTTCTTCATATTCATATATTCATGGTCACTCTTAAATGAGCATGTTAATAATAAACAGTAGTCTTTATATTTTAACATGACATCTAAATTCTTATTTATATTTAAAATTCACTATGCTATATTTCAATCAAACTCAACATACTTTATGCTATGAGTAAATTACAAAGTAGTATTAGAGGTATTAGAAATAAGGAGGAGCTAGCAAGGTGGCTAGATTAGGTAGTCCTCCGCCTTAAATTATTAGCATCTCACGTGGCACCAGTTCATATTCAGCTGCTCTACTTCCCATCCAGCTCCTTGTTTGTGGCAGGGTAAAGCAGTGGAGGATGTTGCAAAGCTTTGGACCCTGAATCTACATGGGCTAACCCAAGGATTTCCTGGCCGCTGGCTTTTCATTAGCTTAGCTCCAGCCACTGCACCCATTTGGGAAATAAACCAGAAGATGGAAGATCTTTCTCTGTCTCATCTTCTCTCTCAGTGAATTTGCCTTTCCAGTGAAAATAAATAAACAAAATAAAAAATGAATGTGATCCATAGTTTACATAAATGATAGAACTAAGAAACAATCTGGGGCCTGGTGCAATGGCGTAGTAAAGTCCTCGCCTTGCACACGCTGGGATCCCATATGGTTGCAGGTTCTAATCCTGGCAGCCCTGCTTCCCATTCGGCTCCCTGCTTGTGACCTGGGAAGGCAGTCCAGGATGGCCCAAAACCTTGGGATCCTGTACCACGAGAGAGACCTGGAACCTAATCGGAATAGCCTGGAAGCCAGGAACCTAATCGGAATAGCACTGGCCTTTTGTGGTCACTTGGTGAGTGAATCGTCGTACTGAAGATCTTCCTCTCTGTCTCTCCTCCTCTCTGTATATCTCACTTTGCAACAAAAAACAAAATCTTTTTAAAAAAAAGCAGCCTGGATGTACCATCTATGATATCAAATGCTTGGATTATCACTGATAATTATTATCTCACAAAATTGTTACATGTTATCCCTAAGTTAATTCTACTATCTGATATCTATATTAAAGGTTAAAAGATCTTGTTATGATGGGAAGTAGTGATTAAGATTATCACATGTCAGGTGTTTCTACATGCTTGAGAGCAGCATGTTTTGAAGAACAAAGCACCAGCCAACCATGCACATGATGATTCCAACTGTTTCCCAAAAAAATCGCTCTGGCATCTTGCTGGCAGACAGAACAAACATCTTAGTGATGCCAATTCACTCTGAAGTGCACTCCAAAACTAAAATTGATGCTATAATGATTCAGTTAGTTAAAATACTTTGTTTCCAGAGACATATATATGTATATATTTTGTAAATATCCCAGGTATTTATTGGTGTTTGGATGTTACATACTGCAGTTCAACATACTGCATGGTACATAAAAATGAATTCAGAAAAACTTCCGAAGTCCCACCCAAGATCTATCACACTTTTCCAACTTATCCTACAGGACTTTGCCCAATTATGAACTACATATAATATCAAATTTGTGTTTCAGGCAGCTTCCTGGGACTCTGTTTGACTCAATGACATAAAAAATAGATTTTTAAAAGATGATCTTAAAAACTGAGCTCAACAGCTACTCAGTCCACTAAATTTGTTAAAAGGGTTCTGGTTAAATAGAATTACGATGGAATGCCTGAAAGCCTTTGGACAGTTTTTCGGGAGAAACTCAAAATGTTAAGAGACATATGAGTTACAAACCTGGACAAAGATGAAGAAACTGAGTAAAATTTAGATTTAAGAAAGAGGGGCCAGTGCTATACATTAACTTCCTATGTAGGAGAGCTAGCTGGAGTCTCATTGTTGCACTGCTTCTTCTGAGCCAGCTCCCTAATGATGTACTTAACAAAGCAATGGAATCCAGCCTAAGAATTTAGACGACTGTCCCCTACGCAAGAGACCAGGAGGAAGTGTCAAGATCCTGACTTCTGCCTGGTCCTTTCCCAGCCCCATCCATTAAGAGCATTTGGGCAATGGACCAATAAATGAAACCTCTGAATTTCCTTCTTTGTCTTTCAAATAAACCAATATTAAAAAATTTAAAAAAAGAAAGACAATATGGGAATTGGATATGAGATGATGGCAGAGAGTCACCAGTATTTGTTAGTACATATTAATGCTGACAAATTATTTCATATACACTTTTCCCTAATTGTTTCAACAATGCATAAGAACAAATTGCCAAGAAACATGAAGCTAGCAGGCAATGGGAGAGTGTTTGTTTACCTTTTCCATTAAAATCTCTTTCTTTGAGGTCTGTGTTTGAGAGAGAATGCATATTTTTTAATACAAATGAAATTAACCAGAGTGTCGATTCATATAAAATATTTGTCTTACTGGACATAAAATCTGCGTTTTTTTTTTTGTAAGGACATTTTTCACATAGCAATAATGTCACCTAAGCAGAAGTCAAATAGGTATGTATTCCTTCTAAATTTATCTTGTCCAACAGAAGAGAACTATGCACATAAACTAATACTTTACAGATATAAAGCATTGTTTGCTGCCAGTTACTGTCATTTAGATTTCACCCTTACTGTTTATAACTAGAATTTAGCAAACTGTTTTTGTTTTTAGAAATAAAATTCTTACCCTCTATCTGAACAGTTCCAGGACTTTTAATTTAAATATCGTGACATTTAAGTGATATTTCAAAATTTAATGAAAAGTAAAGTGACAATGGAACATACTCAGATGAATTTACAAATGAATAAACACAACACACAAAGGAAATCTGTTTTTCTCTTTTATTGTCCCTCAAACATAAACTTCTCACACCTGAGAATTTAGGAAGAATGTCATGCATCACTATGGAATATTAAGTACTTCTGCAAATTCTCTGTCATTTCCTATTGCCTTTCCCTAAAGTCAAGGTCTGCCAGGTGTACAGAAAGGTGCTCATCAAGCAGAACTGAGTCTGTGACAGAGGGAATTAGGCTGTAGCAGGTGCAGGAGAAGCTGAAGCTATAGGTTCAGAACATGAACACACTGAGAGATGAGCTCTTGAAAGCCCTGAAGAAGTGAAATGAAGCTATTAGGGTAGGACCTAATCCAATTACACGAGTGTCCTAAAATGTAAAGAAACCAGGATACACTTTCAGCATGAAAGGTCATGTGAGAAAACAGTAACAATGGAGGCATTTACTGGCCAAGGAGACAACCTCCGGAAGAGAACAAGGATGCCAACATCCTCACCTCGAATCTCTAACATGCAAAACTGAGAAAAAAACCCAAAATTCTCCTGTTCAAAGCTGTGAGTTTGTGGGGTTTGTAGGTTGTTATGGCAGCCCTAGCAAATCGCTACATTATCTATACAAATGCCTCAGTGCCATGTTAGTCACTCATTGATATTTAAAATCCTGAGCAAGACTCAGAGTCCTACAGCGAAGCCTTTTCACAAACAAGGTTCACCATGTTCCAGGCATTTGCACAAGTAATACAATTCATGTTGAACAGTTGCTTTTTATACGGGCATTTGGAATTCTGATAAATGTTAGAAACCGCATTAAAAATAAAAACTCTTATGTGCTGAGTTTTAATGGACTATACTGGGCAGAAATATATACATATTAGTGCATTTTTCATAGTGGGTAGAAGAGTGTGTTCTCTGTGGCATGTTGAAAATCACACCAATACTCAATGCAGGCATACTTTTATGGCACAGAAACATATCCTATAACTACTCCACCAACACAAGGATGTGGAGATGTAGTTGGACATTTCTGGGCCTGAGCCTAATGACCTTGGTCCTTTCCACTTTTTCTTCTCCTGGAGCATTCATTCTTATGGAAGCTAACTAATTACTCTAAAATCATCACAACATGAAGCAACTAAAGTTCCTGCTTGCAGAGGAAAAGAGAGAAAGAAGAGAGGCAGTAATGGAGATTGGGGGGGGGGGAGAGAAAGGGAAAAAGGTACTGGAAGGAGCGAAGAAACGGAATAAAAAGGTATAGCAAGGGGGAAGAGGAGAGATGCCCACAAGCTTACTGCAGTTCCAGCCATAAAGCCTGGATACCCGTTTGGGGAACAAAGAAGTCATCTAGCACAGCTACCTTGCTTAAGCCCTCACCTGACTCCATTGTCAGCCTCGATCTGACTTTACTCATGTTAAATTCTCAAATAAAACCACCTAGATGAGCTCATTAAATGCACAGAATTAAAAGAAGTTATTGTTTTAGGCTGGTAAGTTTTAAAATGGCTTATTACATAAAATAGAATTGCAGCTAGTATTTTATTACTAAAATGGGTTTTCCAGAATTCAGAATTCTGAGCCAAACAACTTCTGTTGGTTATGGTTTACCCAGTCTGTGGTGCTCCATCGTGGTAGCATAAAATATAGCACAAATCAATTAGTTAAATACATACCCATGATGTGGCTTTTATATTCAAAATTTATGAACTATCTCTTGGTGTATTTTATATTTGCCTGTTTCTTTCACTAAACACTAATAAGTTCTATTTCATAATTATGTACATAATAGAATTTACTTAAAATTACCAGTTATATCTACATTTATGTGTTTTATCAGAGAAATAAAAAAGATAGATACCAGAAATTAGTGTTGTTTCTACAACAGAATATTAGCCCTAGAAACACAAACATCATTTGCTGTCTCATATATAACCCCTCTACCTTGCTACCACTAAATATCATTAAACCAATCAACCAACAAATAAGATTTCATTAGGGGAGAGCATCCAACCTAGAAATTAAGATGGCTCATTCCATGTTGGACCATTTGAGTTCAAGTTCTGACTCCATTTCAATTCCAGATGCCATCCAGAAGACGCCCTTGGAAAAAACAACAATAGTATCTCCAGTAATTGCAGTCTTGTCACTCACATGGAAGGACTGATTCCTTGCTCCTGAATCCACCCTCGCCCAACCCTTGCTGTTGTAGGGAATTGTAGAATAATCAAGTAGTTAAGAGTCCTTTCTTTCTCTTTTGCCTTTCACTTATAAATAAGATTTTAAAACTCATTAATCTCCTTACTAGGATACATACATATTATAACACCAGAAAGATAATTAAGGGAAAAAGTAAGAAAATACTAGCAGCATTGCTACAAAGAATCATCATTGATTTTGTTCTGTTAAGCTATCCCAAACATTACCTATGAACAAATCCTATCAACTCAAAATTTGAAATATCCAATATTCAAACTACTCGCACCCCTTGAACTTCTATCAATTCACTATAAGCCACCATTATTTCACAAATACATGAGCATGAAGTCATTTCTACCATGTCCTTTTATTGTCTAAAATAACACATAGGCCAGAATACAAGCTTAAATGTGTAGTTTATTATGTCCCTCTCTCCCTCCTATCACACTCCTATCACATGTAAAATGAGATCCCAGTCATCACCATGGCATATCTATTTGATCTCTTATCCCTTGTCTCTTCATTTATCCTACCCCTTCCACATTGTCTTGTCAACCTTTAATAAAAAGTTTAAGTGTTCTCTTTCCTTAGTTTTTGTGTTTATGTTAAGCCTCTTCCCATAGCTGTATGAATACCTTTCTCCCCTTCATTATGTTCTACATTACAACATTGTCAAACTATTGCAAATGTTGAGAATCCCTCTCTGAAACAGAAAGACACTGTGCTGTCACTTTAAATTACGTCTAAGGCAAAGTTATGGGGGTGGGAGGGAGGGATGGGGAGAGAGAGGGAGTGAGAACGTGAAGGATGGAGGGAGAGAAGCACAAGAGACAGACGGACAGACACAGAACAAGGCATCTCCCATTCCTCTGGTTCCCTTTCAAAATGACTACAATAGCCAGGACTAGGTCAGGGCATCCGGGAACATTATCATGGTGGGAGGGGCCCAAAGATCATCACATTTCTGCATTTTTCCCCAGGGTAAACTGGGAAGATGGTGGATCAGAAATGGAGTAATTAGGACTCTAGCCTTCAAATCCTGATTTATATTTTAACGATGCATTTATTAGAAAGGCATTTAGACAGAAAGCAAGAGAGTGAAAGCAGGAATAATTTCTGTCTGTTTTACACCCTAAGTGGCTGCAATGTCTGTAGTTGGGCCAGGCCAAAGCCAAGCACCTAGAACTACATTCACGTCTCCCACATGGATGTTAAGGACTCAAGCATTTGGACCATCTTCCACTACCTTCCCAGGTGCATTAACAGGGAGCTGGATCAGAAACAGTGTAGCCAGGACTCCCAGATGGGATATAACCACTACTCCCAGATGGGATGCCATCCTTGTTAGCAGCTGGCTGTACTGTGCCACAACACCAACGCCTGCCTTCTTTATCATCATAATAGTTTTCATCTCCTATGGCACATTATGTATTTGTTATCTCTCCACATGAGAATAAAAACACTAAGAAAAACAGGTATTTGATCTGTGCTGTTACCAGCAAAACATGAATGCTTTAGAATATCATCAAATATATGACAGAGAGCTGATGAATGAATTGATTTATCAACAAATCAATGAGCAAATAGATGGCCCATCAAAAAGTGAACATTCAGAAGTATATTCCATTGTGAGCTCTTCCTGTGCTATCAAAAAAGTGATTTTCCAATTCTAGAAGACACCTTTACACTCAATAAATAACAAGCAGCAATAAAAACTCTCCTGCTCAGACAATTGTAAATCTATGCAGGATGCACAACGGAGGATGCTATAAAGGTCATGCCACAATTTCATATCTCCGTCCTAAAGTCTCAAAATACAGTCTTTGCCATTATGATACCATTGGTCAATGTAAAGTGAAACTAGCAGATGGAAGATTTCTCTGTTTCTCCCTCTCTTTCTCACAGTTAAATAAACTAAAAAAACTTCAACAATCCTTTGTTCACCACAGCTTTCCCCCTTGGTATTCTAAAGTAATGAAATAAAACTGAATGTTTCCCTCACTGCAGGCTACATTCAGAAGGTTACAAGGTTACCTTACAATGGAGGCCTGGAGATTTAAAGAAAGATTTACTATGATGTATCCCTGACATAAAGAACCACATGTCCTGATTGTTATAGAAACTATCACATATTCCTATTTTCCCAAAGTAATGTTTTGTTATATTTACCAGTTTTCCCTCAAGACAAATTCAATATGTTTGCTCCTTCTGCTTCACAATTAATGAATATTTTCATTAATTATTTTTCATAAAAGGAACAAGATATATGAGCTCAAGTGAGTACTCGAGGTTATGAAGTAAACAGCATGAATTGCAAAAATGAATATTAAGCAATAATGTTCATTAAAATAAGGATTTATGTTTAAAACACATTTTTTCCTCACATTTGAAAACAGCATACAAGCAGTTGAGCAGAAACATGTCTGCTTCAAATTGCTTAGAATATATGAAAGTACTTTCAAAATATTAAAAATTAGGATTAAAAAGGTTTAATGGGGGCATTTTTGAAATCCATATGTAGTTTATTCACAATACTAATTTTCCATCAACTTGTTGGAAATTTTTTAAATTGCATCAGAATATTTCTTTTAGTTTCAATTATCAACAAAGTTCATGAACAGATCATTCTTGTATTAAACTTGGGGATCTTGGATCTCTTACTGTGACACATACAGTTAAGCTGATGCCTAGAATTCCAAAGCTGCATATAAGATCTGGGTTCAAGTCCTAGCTGCTCTGTTTCCAATTCAGCTCTCTAGTGCTGATGCCTAGAATTCCAAAGCTGCATATAAGATCTGGGTTCAAGTCCTAGCTGCTCTGTTTCCAATTCAGCTCTCTAGTAAGGCACCTGGGAAAGTAACAGAAATTGCCCCAAGGGTTAAGATCCCTGCACCCACATAGGAGACCAGGGACAGGGTAACAGTGAGGTTCCAGGCTCCTGGTTTCATCCTGGGCCAACCATGGTGGTTGTACCCATTTGGAAGTGAACCAGTAGATGCAAGGTCTCTGTGTCTCTCCTCCCCCTTTGTGATTTTGCCTTTCAAATGCTAAATTATTCTTAATAAAAATAAGATTAGAGATCTCACTTTTAGACAAAGAAGTACCTGACACCTACCATGTGCCATTCTCATCTTTTTAGGTTGACTGATGTACTTATTCTTACAAAAATCCAACCAAATGCTGTCCCTGTTCTTATTTCTTGGATGGACAAATTGCGACACAAGCCTACTGGTCCAAGGTGACAGCCAATAACGTGACAAAATTAAATTTTGATGAAGGCCATCTTCCAACTGTACTACATCTTCTCTTATGTCCCTAGCCCCATTTTCTGCACTAATAAAATATGATTTGACAATAGAGTCAAGTGGGGGTCATGTGATGGCTTACAGGTTAATCCTCCATCTGACGTTCCAGCATCCCATATGAGCACTGGTTTGAGTCACAACTGCTTTATTTCTGATCTAGCTCCCACCTCTCTGCCTCTCCTCCTTTCTGTATATCTGAGTTTTCAATAAATAAATAAATAAATAAATAAATAAATAAATAAATAAATAAATAAATAAAACATTTATAAAGGATTCTCTAGTACATTTGTATTCATTGTATGGGGAGATTTAAGAAAAAATAGCTACAAATCTGATATTTTGCAAAGCAGTTAAAATAACCACATAATGTATCAGTGTGTCCTAGCTTTATAGCCCACCTCAATTTGATTCCAGCTTCCTACTAATGCACATTTGGGAGGCAGAAGATGACAGCTTAGGTGGTTGGATTCCAGCCACTCATTGGAGACCTCAATTAAGTTAATAAATTCCTGTTGTGCCCTGATCAGCTGTGAACACTTTGGGAATTTGGAATTGAACTAGCAGGTTCAATTTTTTTCTTTCAAACAAAAAATAAATAAAACAATAATAACAACGTCAGAGGTCACAGCAGACAACTCAAACTAAATTAGAGAGGATAAAAAGGTTTGAATTTTTTTCATGTTGAATTTATTAACAGCTAAAAAACAGAGTACAACAAATTAATAAGTTTCTTTAACATATCCAATCAGAAGTTTCTTAGAAATAAAGGGACTAAACTGCAATCATCAAGCTTCATTGAAGCACAGCTAAATACTAAAATACATGAAGATGAATATGCTTGAGAAAAGGATATGGCTGATGATATTACTATGGAGAGATCAGAAATAACAAACCAACTTTAGCACTGAGAGGTAATTTCCAGTAACAGATTGAGCCTGTTAGTAACTGTACATATACAAAAATGTTGAAAATGATACTTTCACTATTAGAAAATAATGTATGGTTTCCCAAGGGATCTTTGGTGTGGAAAAATATAAGCTTAGTTTAAGGAGAAAGGAGGCAGATTAGAAGAAGAGAAGTGTTAAAATGTTTTCAAGAAATCACAAAGAATGGCAGAAGGAAAATACAGAACAAGGTATTAAAAGAACATCAAAATTAATGAAGTCTATTTTTTTAGTGTTACAGAAAACCTGCAAGAAACTAACAACTAACCTTTTTTATTTTTTGTCAAAGCAGTGTCTTGTTTAAAGGAATAATCTTGAACTTTAAGATTCTATGAATACATGGTAAATGTTTCTCTTACCCAATGTAAAATTGAATTTTCTTCTCTTGCCCATGTACAACTGATTATCCCATTTCTCTCCCAAAATACAGGGTATGAGGCAGAATACATGTGTGTATATTTGTTGTCAATGCTGGACACACTTTATAAAGTTATACATACTCAACTTCCATGTCAAGATATAGATTCATGCCAACTCTCTGTAAACTTCTAAAAAAGCTGGAATCTTAGAATTGTCATACTACCAAGAGTCTTACTGAAAAGTCTTCACATTTATTACTTGGGGCACATATGGGGGATTTTGAATTGCACGAAGTCTTCATGAAGGAATACTGTTTGAACTGCTTTTATGGCCTGTGGAATATACTACAGAAGGCTGTGGTTGGTGAACTGGAGCTCATGTGCCTGGTTGTAGCAAGATCCTACTGATGTCTGCTCAATCAATTCTAGTGAATAAATGATGCACAATATTCCCAGAACTTCCAATTGTGTAAAACAAGAATGAATAGATTTTTGTGCAAAGTATACTCATTTTTGAAACTAGGAAAAGTTGCAGAAACTATATAAGCACAAGAAGTTTAGCAGGAGCGGAACTGTCATGTAGGAGAGAATGCAGAAGCATTCTATAAGACTTACATTAACTTTTGGTGCAGATCTGTTTTTATTTGATTTGTTAAATGGGCTGTAATGTTAATAAATTTGGAATATACTGCTTTATTGAGAAAAACAAACATCTGGCACTAAACACAATTCAATTGTTTTCTTTGATTCATATATTTCCAACATTTAAACTACCTCTTTTAATCCTTTGTGATATTCCCCAGGATGCTATCCAGTTTGCTTCCAAATTGTATTTACTAAATCTTACTGTAGCACTTGCCTAATAATAGTCCATTTGTCATCTAACATTCAAGCCAAAACTTAAGATGTAGACCTCAGTGGAAGCTATTAGATCTTTCTAAGACAACATACTATTTGTCTTTATTATAAACTGCATGATAAAAGTAATTAAATATGAATTTTATTCTAGAGATAATGTAAAGGATAGCATTCATCTTCATAAACAATTGAGAGAAAATATATCTTACAGTACTTTTTATGACTCTATCGAAAATATGCCAAGAAGTTAGAAGAAATACATGTCTTTTAGGAACCTAATTACTTCCTAGGATATAAGGAAAAATAAAGTCCTTCCACTAACCAGCACTGCTTATATTTCAGAGGTTGAGTTATTCAATACTAGAGCGGCTATCAATGTAGGTAAATGGGAAGCCAAGACTTTAAAGAGGATTACCTTATTCTTACAAGAAAGATAATGACAAATTCATGAGGAGAGAAGAGAAAATATAACCATGTTTGTTAAGATTACCATGTTAGTCAAACAACATACTTCAAAAAAAATTCTAAACACACTTGAATTACCATATAAAGTTTTTTAGGACTGTTACAAGAAAAATTAAATGTTTTCTATGTGTTGAAAAGTCTTCCACACTTTTGAAATTGTAACATACTATACTGCAACACAGCTATTCAACTTTCATTTCTGTGTTTACATAAAGATAAATATTAGCTTATAATGACAATTTATAAACCAAAAATAAGAAATACTGACTTTATTTGCTAATTTTAACTTATTTTTAGTTTTAAATAATTGTAAGATAGGCAATACTTTTTAAAAATGTATTAAGATTTTTCATAAAAGTATTAAACACAACATAAATGTACTGGTCATCAAATGTCATTACTACATAATAAGCTCTTGAAAGTTTTAATTGATTTTAAATCACTTACTCACATGAACTAAAATATAATTTGATCTCTGAGAACCACTCAAAAAAAAAACTAAGATAGTCAAATTTGTATTGATTTTATGCTAGCAGATTCTTAAATATACCTAATCCCTTGTTTTTGGTAACCTCTATTGAAAAACATTAATTTCAAAGTCTATAATCACTGTGTAAAGAAGAGAAAATTGTGACTGATGAAGCTTCAATAACTCAATGAACATTCATTAAATATATGCTCTTCTCTTAATTTTGTCTCATGTTGCACAAAGCGAAAATGTCAAGTTACTCTAAGTGTTGGAGTATTATTATTTTCTCATTTTATGAAAATATAATATAATCGGAATACAGTTAAACATAAACTGCCTTAATCAGTGAATGCCAAAATGCATACTAGCTGCCTCTAAATTCAACGATACTAAAACATTATGGTCAGGTTCATCATGCCAACTTCCTGAGATTCTCATAAGTTCATTTTATTTATAATAATCGTACTTATATCAAAACTTCTTTAGTATAAAGAAAAGATAGCTCATGTATATGCTTCCACTTCAGGGAAAAATCTTGACTCATAAATGACTATAGAGGATTTAATTATGTCCGCAATGTACAAAGCATTTAATGCTAAAAATCGCTACTATTCATAATTCTGGATTACTTAATTTACCTATTTACTTAAAAGGTATTGAAAAAACAGTGTGTTTCAGAGAATGATTCCATATTTCAATTCTTAATTTTCACTATTTTTATGTAACGATTACATAACTAATTTTTGGAGACCTAGCGTTGCTAATGAAAATTTAACCATTAGATGAATGATTAATTCTAGGTCCATGACTTGAATATATATATATAATATTAAGCCTTTAATTCAAATGAAGCACATTACAAGAAACTTCCCTTACCTTATATGTAATGTAAACTATGGTTCCAAAAGTAATTCCCAGTCTTTAACTGATTAACTTAGCAACAGTCTAACAAAGGAACAAAAACAAAAGTAATTCAACCTCTAAAACAAATTTCTTAAAAATTACAGCAGCTTGCCTTCCTATCTATACTTAAACTATCTTAAACATTCTTTAAACAGCATTCATACAAACAGCATGTATAGAGCTTGCTGTTTAATTTTTACCTTGAAAGGCACTGGTTCTTCAGTAAGAGGACTAACAGGAAGTGACGTGGTACTGCTTGCAGGGCTCATGTCTGCACTCTGGAAGGCAAGAAGCATTGATTTAAAAAGGGCATTTTGATAGTCATTTTGAGCACTATTAATAGAATACTTCTGAGGCCAATGTTTTGTTGTAGCAAATAAAGGTACTGCCTCATGCCAGCATTCCATATAATCATCAGTTCATCGTCTTTTGGCTCAATTTATAATCCAGCTTCATTCCAATGACCTCAGAAAATCAGTGGAGATAGCCAAAACATTTAATCTCCAATTACTATCATGGGGGAACAATGGAAACCTCTTAGCTTTGGCCTGGCCCAGAATTGATCATTGGAGCCATCTGGGGAGTGCACAAGTGGATGGAAGATCTCTCTTTCTCCCTTTCTTTCTGGGCCTATTTCAAAATAAATCTTAAAATGAAAACCAACAAGGATCAGCATTGTAGGACACTCCTAATGAACAGCTGTTAAAGTCCCATTTGCTCTGCTCCCAATCCAGTTTGTTGCAAATGCGACTGAACACATGGGACCCTTCAACCCTTTTGGATGACCTGGTTAGAGTTCCTTCTCCTTGCTTTGGCCCAGCCCAGGTTCAGTTGTTATAGCTACAGCGAAGTTAATCAATTGATGGAGACTCTTTCTCATTTATTCATTCATTCATTGCACTCCCACCACACATCTCCCAATATTCTTTCAAATAAATCAATCATTCTTACAACAAAATAAAAATAAATGAGTAATTATAAAGACACAGATGGATGACATTTGGCCTAGTGGTTATAAGATGCACTTGGGATGTCTACACAGATATCAAGCATCTGGATTTGAGTTCCAGCTCTACTCCTCATTCTGGCTGCTGGACCATGATTGGCAACAACTGTTAACTCAGGTAGGAGGGTCCCTAACACTCACACTAGAGAGCTGGGTAGAGATTCCAGCTCCTTAGGTCTATCTGTCCCTGGCCAAGCCCTAGCAGGCACTTAGCGAATACATCAGAGGATGGGAGATACTTCATGCTCAGTAGGTCAAGTCAGTCAGTCGGCCAGCCTCTCTGGTTCTCTGTAACCCTACAACTCATATTAAGAACACAACACACATGTAGAAAAAATAAAATCAGATTAGAGGATTTGTACAATAAGTATAAGTAGTTAACCTGATAATCAAAAATTCTCCTCAGACTACCAGTGCATTAAATATAATGTCTTGAACTCAATTTCCTATTTACTTCATTTTATTTTTGTGAGAGGCAGAGAGAGAGAGAAACAGAGAGAGAGAAAGAGAGAGAGAGAGAGATTGACTGATTGGTTGATTCCATTCACTCCCTAAATACCCGCAAAGCCCCTGGCTGGGGCAAAAGTTGTGAGCTAGATGCTGCAACCGGATATTCCAGCTGAGTGTCAGGAATTGTATTATCTGAGCCATGACTTCTGCCGATCACTGCCTGTACGAATAGAATTATATATTTAAGAACTGAAGAAGCTGAGAATTGAACCCGGCATTCAGTTGCAGGCCACAGGCACAGAAGGCCTCTTACAGAGTACTATGTAGTATTACGTTCAATTAATTTGTTTACTTTTATTTTTTCTTTAAAATTAAATTATATATGCAGTGAATCATTATTTTTGCTGTTTTATTTCTTTCAGGAATTGTTATGCATTTTTTCTTTTACGGAGACTTACACTACTGTAATCATTTTTTTTCATCATGTAAACCATACCTGTTAATAATACACAATTGAAAAATTTTTAAAAACCTATCAAATTTTTAGAATTCCTACCATTTTACATTTATACACTTCTTAGTTCCCTAAGAAATAGGCATCTCACTTAGTAATTAACATACCCTGTTCTTTCTCAAAGTGGCACTATTTTTCAGTGTCAACTCTGCCAATGCAGAATCTGGGACACATCCGGTAATAATCAGAATACCCGGTGAGATCCTGACTCTGGCCCCAGGGCCAGTCCTATGAATGAATCAGTGGGCAGGATATATGTTTCTCTTGAGCCGCTGTGTTTCAAATAATTTAAAGAAAGCCTAAAACCTTAACAGAAAATTAAGCACCATGGTTAACAAAAATATTAAAAAAGAATTAGAAAGCAGCTTATGTTGTTTTTAATGTCCTTCAAAAGTGCAGGGCCTGCAGTTCTATTTGGGTCTCCCACATTGGTGTCAGCAACTTCTGTTACTGGGATGCATTAACAAGAAACTGAATCAAAACCATAGCAGCCAGGTTTGAAACCGGAATTTCGATATGGGTTTCAGCCACCCCCTAGTGATGGTTCAACGTCCTGAACTACACAATACCCACTCCTAGCCAATTTTAAATTCCAAATTTAGCTAGAATTTTGAGGTCATTAATTGGCTAAAATTTGAAAGTATTTTGAATTGCTGAGTCTTATTTTCATATTTTGTGATATGACAAAGAAAGCTTATTACTGCAGGAATCTATCATAAGAAGCAAAATTCTCAAGTAAGTAGAAAAAAATCACAGGAAAATGTGCTTCCCTGTTAGAATTATAAGAATTTAATCAAGTGACAGTTCACACACAGTTCACGGATAGTTGGGTTATCTGGCATTCACTTATTGTATTGATGGGATGACCAGGTTTTTAAAGTAGAATCATTTTCAGGAGACAAAGGTGATATTCCATTGTAAAAACACATAAAACTATTCTTGAAGACAAAACATTTTAAACTTCATTAAGATAAAGAAACCAAAAAACAATCTTCCTGGAAAGGTTCTTGAAAATGTTGATATTTCCTACAAAGTCCCAGGGGCGAGGGAGTAATCCTAAGGAATATAGGAAGCAGACAATAAACTCTTGCATTATTTAACACTGATTGCGTGAATCTCTGGGAAGCTTCGTTCTTGCTTTTTAACTTTCAAGTGCATTTTATACTTAGACACTAATTTTATAGTTCTTAAGATATATTGAGATAAATTTTTAAAAATAAATCAATCTTAAAAGACAACATTTGATAAGCTATAATTAGTAAGTTCCAAAATACATATGTATCAAAAAGTGGAAAAATCGCAACTCTCATCTTATTGTTTCCTTACTACCTTTCCAGTGAGTGAGCTGTAATTTAGGTGTCATTTCAATTTGCTCACCCTTTTAGATACAACGCTATAATAAAACTTTAGAAGATAAATCTAATGCCAACTTCAAATTTCAATTCACTCGAAATTGCAGTCAGTAATAGCCATGCAGGTACAAGTGTATGCCTAGATAAAAATAATTCATAAGATAATATTATCAAAGGTTAACAGTGTATGTAACTGTACTTTCTTCATAATATGCTTCATTGCAATTATTAAATTATTCACTTTAGATGAATCAGAGACTCTGGAAATGGTTGGTTCATAATACTACAAAAATGAGCACTGGAAAAACAAATGATCTATTCTGTAATAAGCAAACAGCATGACTCTCCTTGATTATCATGTACAACACTTGTATTTTTTAAACCACTGAACACTGCGCTAAACGTTTTTGTCATGTTATGAGAGGAACATGCTAATTCTTACAAGTGTCCTTAACTCAGCTTTCTAAGTCCACTCGATAACCTGCTTGCCTCCAACAACAGTGTGGCTAAGACACGCGCACGATTCTCCCGAGTGTGGGTGAGTATGGAGCTTCCTAGGCAGGTGGTTCACGGAAGACAGAAACACAGCTTTAGTTCAGAAAAAAAGAACAGGGATTCCGGGAAAAGTCATGTCCCATCCTCTCAGAAACAGTGCTCGTCCCATAGAGTCATATTTTGATGCTGGGGATAATGGGGGAAGTAAAAAGAAACAAAACTGTAGCGATGAGAGGGACGAAGTATATTATATTCTTAAAATTTCTAACTAGAATAACATATTGTTTAAGTTTTGCAAACACCATGCCAGTTTAGGATATTATGAGCTGCCACATGGGGCCAGTGCTGTGGTGCAGCTGGTTCAGTCACTGCCTTGATGCCAGCTTCCCATACAGGAGTGCAGGCTTGGGTCCCAGCTGCTGCCTTTCTGAGCCAGCTTCTTGTTTAGCAGTCCTGGGAAAGCAGCACAGGATGACCTAAGTACGTGGGCACCACTCACACGGAGACCTGGCTGTAGTTCCCAACTCTGTGGTTATTTGAGGAGTTAATCAAAAAATGGAAGATTTCTGTCTCTCATTTGACACACACACACACACATATATATATATATACATATTTAATTCGTAAGAACTATCACACATGGTAACTGATTTCAAAAAGCCTTAAATGAAAGCAACACCACATTAGAGAAAAACGGTGGCAACAGGGTGATGACAATACTTAATTTCTGTAAGATGGTTCCTGAATCATTTTTTAGACTCTTTTGTATCAAGCTAGAAATAGCAGATAAGTCATCTCATTGAAAATTTCAGACTCCAGTATAATTTTTGCAACTCTGTCAACCTAATGCCTACCTTGTCAACACTGAAATCAGAACGGCAAGTCCTTTTTGAAGAGCAAAGATTTTAGAAAGAGGTCAATTAGTGAAAACAACCAGAGTGACAGTAGGATTTCAAATTATAATAGCTGATCTTTCATTAAATAAACATTAAGCCTGAAAAACATTTTGTTGAAATAGCAGTTTGTCCCTCAAGTTAAAATTCAGACAATAGTTTAGGGTAATGGCATGCATCTTGTATTGCAAACAATATTTTCAATGTTTGATTACAACATACTCTACCGATAATACTTCATAGACAATAGACAAAGGGCAAGGTTGATCATTTTGATGCACAAAATACTTTTGGAAGAAAAGAGAAACTGAAGAGTAAGATGTAATATTAATATAAAATAGAAAAAGAATATTGACAGTAAGAGGGCAAAATTATGCTGTAGCCCTACTGTCATTCCTATTGGTATTAAAAGCATAGTCCTTTACAGGAAATTAGAAAAATCTGGTTGTTGGGCCAGGCACAGTAGCCTAGTGGCCAAAGTCCTCACCTTGCACATGCTGGGATCCCATATGGGCACTGATTCTAATTCTGGCTCCACTTCCAATCTCGTCCTCTGCAGCCTGGGAAAGCAGTCGAGGAAGGTCACATCCTTGGGACCCTGTACCTGCCTGGGAGACTCGGAAGAAGCCCCTGGCTCCTGGCTTCAGATCAGTTCAGCTCTTGCTATTGTGGCCACTTGGGTAGTGAATCATCAGACAGAAGATTCTTCTGTTTCTCCCCAACACTGTATATCTGACTTTCCAATAAATATAAACCAATCATTAAAACAAACAAAAAGCACCTCTGGTTGTCTTGCTTGGAAAAGGTATGAAGAAACGGATCACATGATATACAAATAATCTATCACTTGATATTATCAGTGTTCTGTGTATACAGTTTCCAAAACAGCTTTGTAGATGACAAAATTTTAAATTTAGAACATTTAAGATTATAATTCAGTTTTTAAATTTGAATACTATCAGTTATGGACTTAATTCCTTAAAACTATATTTTCTTAAGTATTAGAAATATGTTGTTATATAAAGCATTTAGGATTTCATAAATGCATATTAAAAAATCTTGACAGAACACTGTTTTGGGATACATAACCTCCCTACCAAAGAATATTTCATTTCTTAATGAAAAACTGATGTTAAATTGCTTTGCTTGCTTTCATATTCCACATGGGAATATTGAAGGAAAGCTTCAGTCATAGAAAATGATCTATGCGTTTAGCTACTCTTAAGGTACTTGGTAGAGTGAGTTTACATTATTAATATTTACTGAGTGCCATAAGTCCATGGTTCAGACCCATTAATTACACTTTCTAGGTAGTATAATTAATGGTTCTGTCCTATGACGTTAAAGTTTGTGTATAAGGATTTCTTGAAGTGAAGCATAATCAATTGGGCTCAAATCTTTTGAGTATATAAACAGACTTAAGTGGAATAGTTTTAAGCCATTGGAATATTATAATGACTCTTCACCCCAGATATGCTAACTCTATTTGGAGGATGTATTCTCACATTTTTAAATTTATGTGACAAATATGCACATACATTAAAAAGGTGATATATGGTAAATACATATTTATTTGAAAGGCAGAGTCAGAGAGAGACAGACACACGCATGTATACATACCCACAAAGGGAGGGAGGAAAGAAGGGAAGGAGGGAGAGAAAGAGCAGAGAGAGAGAAGGAGAGGAAGAGAGAGAATAAATGATAGAGTATTTGCATATTCCAACTGTTAGTTCATTCCGTAAATAACCACAAAGGCCAGAACTAGGCCAGACAGAAGTAAGGAACCTGGAAATTCTTCCAAGCCTCCCACATGGATACAGGGCCCAAGCACTTGGGTTATCTTCTGCTGCTTTTCCAGGCACATTAGAAGGGAGCTGGATCAGAAGTGGAACAGCCAGAACTCAAAGTGGTACCCACATGGGATGCATCACAAGCAGAGGCTTAGCCTGATCTGCCACAGCGCTGGTCCTTACATTACAGTTTTAAGCCTTCCTCCATCTTGCTTTTTCGAAACTGACCAATATATAAAAAACTCCTCCATTCTTTTACATGACTGTATAGTATTATTGTTTATACCAATATTTTTTAATATCATATTCCCACTTTTGACTATTATAAACAAAATCATTATTCATTTTATACTAGAAACAAATTTTTATATATGTGGAATGTATATATATATATATGGAATGTATATATGTACATATATATGGAGTGTGTGTGTGTGTGCGTGTGTGTGTGTATGGAATGTAGAATTACTGGGAAAAATCTAGGTACAAGTGCACTTTTGAAGGACTATACCAAATTGCCTGTATGGAGACTGAGTTCATGCACTCACGTGAGGCCAAAGAGTTATTTTCTCACTCTCACTATGTATTCTCTTCCTGAAAAGGCCTTTAACACAGACCTACAGAGTAAACAAAAGTTCTGATTGAAGTTCACCTTTCTAAAATCTGACAAAGAAGAAAAACTGTTCTTAAAAGTCACTTTCTCCCTAGTATCAATAATCCAAGACAGTAGAGAAATATAATATCCCAAATCATGACTGTCTCAGCGTTGAGTTAGCTCTTAGCTCTATGCTGATCTTCTGACACAATTCTGATTGCTAATCTCTTACTTTATTGTTCTGCCACTAAAATCAAAGCTGTGTCACAAAACTACAATAACCCAAATTACTGGGCTACAGCAAAAAATAAACTGGGTCATTTCTTTAGAGTGGACCCCACAAAAGAAAAGAGGAATTAGTTCTTAGTTTTGGAAGTTTCAGAAATTCAGTTTTTCAATCCACATAGGCTTTGTAGGGGTGATTCAAAATAACCAAATGAATAAAGACCTGTGTTTTCTCAGATTTGGGGCAGTGTACTGAGTAATAAAAAAAAAAAAAAAAAGTAAATTCTTCATTACAACTCATAGCGATAACCAGTTGCAGTTCTTTCCCTTCTGTGAAGAAAATCACTCAGAAATCACATTATGGAGCAAAAGAATCTGCTTAGAATACAGTTTTTTTTTTTTAAGCAATTAGATGTTCCCAAAAGATACTTCTATAAAGCTATGGCAAATATATAAAGAAATGCTAATCATTTAGAATCACAGAAATTTCTCCATTTAACAATTAGTTTACCACAATGACAAAACTTAAGGCTAAATTTTCAAAAACAAATCAGCTGTCAAAAGTACAACTATTTCGTGCCAGATATACCACAGCATAACTAAGAACAAAACCATTAATCTTCACAGCAAGAGAATGTTCAAGCCAGGAAACACTGTGTCAGGTCCAGGGTCTGACCTTATTGAGGCCATTTTTCCTGGGCCACCGTCTCCCTACCCAGGTTTGCAGGTACTGCAAGTACTGGCCAACAGGACAACACTTAAACACTGAGGAGCCTGACACTTCAGAGAGAAAAGAAACTTGCCATTTGGTGGCAAGGCCACTTTTTGTCCCTTACCAGGTGGCCAGGAAATGACACTTTCACATGGACAGCACCAGAAGTGCCCAGCCATTTCCTAACTGGTTGAGAGACCACCAATGGCGAATGTCTTCCCACAGGTTCTCACCAAGAGTCAGGGAATCCTTACAAATGCAGCACAATTTCTGAAAACCTGGCGTTTCCCTCACTCTCTTCAAGAGGTATCCATTTCCTGTGTTTCTTCCAGGAGGTGCTTTCCCCTTTTTTTTCTATTTTAATGTTTAATTTTTCACTTTGCAAATATAAGTTAATGAGTCCACAACAGATCCCCAGCTTACTTCTACACTAAGACGAAAAGGGACTCACTGAGTTTTGCCAGTAACAGTTATGTTTTGCTGGTTGTGTATTACTTCCCTCAACAACAGCTTAGTTTATTCATTTCACCCTGATTTTTGTTTGATTTAATTTTAGGAAATTATAGTCTCTAACCTTATATTCAAGTTTCACAAGCCCATAAATGAACTGCCGAGGCCATTCCCAAATTTCTCTGAAGATACACTGAAGCTGAGTCCCTAGTTTAACTCAATATTTATTGTAGGGAAAAGAAAAAAAAAAAACACCTCTGTCTGACATCTAATTTCTGCAGTTTGATCTGAAATAATTCTCATTGGGCTTCTTTATGCCTTGATAAATGACTTGAAACTTCATCACTGCTCTGTCCATTTATCTTATTGAATATTCCCGGTATTTCCAGTTGCTTCCCACAAGTCCAAATTATGCTTTAATTTTATTAACACTTAGCCATATTAAGAACCTACAACAGACCAGAAACCATGATGTGTATTCAATAAAACAGTCACTGCCTGCAATTATTTTAAGTTCATTAGAGAGACAAGCAAGTATGAAAAGGACAATTGGGAAATGAATAAATGGATGGGATAGACAAAAAAAAGTCAACTAACCAAAGATAATCATATATAAAATATGTGTCTACTTTTTTCTAGTCCTTTTCTGCTTACATATTTCTATCTTTAATATTAATATAAATAATCTTTTTAAAACTAAGCATGATCTGTAACTATATTCTCAGGATCTTTGTCAAATATTTTCATTCCATATGCTTTATGATGAATACAAAAAATATACACATCATATATGTTTAGTCGTCTTGCTAGACTTTAACTTTTATGATTTCCACATATTAAATGCTGTGATGTTATACTTAAAATAGGTTTGTAATATCTTACAGTAATTGTAGTGATAAAGTCTCAGTAAAAGTCTACTGCACATGATTGAATAATTTCACATATGCTATCATTTTAGTAAGATTTGGCTTCTGGACTTAGAAGTTTAAGCCCCAAAGTTACACTTAAGTGGTCCTAAAAGGGTGGAGTTAAAATCCAATTACTGTGCTATGGAGTCGGCCTAAAGGGAGCCACTTAGGTCACTGGGGTACACCTGTGGAACACAGTTCTCAAGTTGGGCCTACCTACTATTTGCTTAATTGCTCACCCTGTAATACTCCTCATATGCTTCCATTGCCACATCAATATCACCAGATGGTTACACTATTGGGGTCATCCAATTAAACTGTGGACCTCCAAAACAGGGAGCCAAAATGAAGCCTCTCCCTTCATAAATGGCTTCTATTTTTTTAAATCACTATAATAAAAAACTAGCTAATGTAATACATATTATCAATTTTGTTCTAGGGCTAAGATTCTTATACTATTGCTTATGAATTCTTAGATTCCTAATTTATTTTATGTTCAATAAGCAATGAAATGCATCACAATTTTAATAGGTCCTGACTTATTGGTTGGGTAATTATTAGCGGAAAAGATAAATCAATAATTTTTTTAAACTTCAAAAAATTAGTAAATTCAAAAGCAATACACACATGAAGCCCATTTAGGCAAATATTGCCTCATTATCACAGAATGAAGGAAGACTTCTGTAACCAAAGCCAAAAAAAAAAGTCTATGTCAAAGATTGAATTTTTACATATTAAAGGAAATGTCATAAAATTATAGAGGAGAGGCACTCTTTGGAAGACAGGGTTGTTAGGAACATTTATTTCTCATTTCTGGTGTTTCCTGCCTTCTGAATGGAATTCTGCTAGCACTGTGTTCTTAGCCTCATTCCTAGAAAAACAGAAGATCACTATCCTTGTGATAAATCTGGAGCACTTTCCCTCTGCATGCTGTTTTACTTATTCTTTTTGCTAGCACAGGACATGCAGAGAACCTGTGCTCTGCTCAACAACAGCATAGCTGGCTTTTCACTGCTGAGGTGTGAGAAAGAACTTTAACCCTTGGATCATAAGGGGGTTTAGCCTGGAAGGTTGGCTATGGCTTAGGGAGGCGTTCCCTTTCAGCAATGGGCTATTTTTATGGGGTCCTGTGATACTAAAGAGATGGCTTTGGGGATGAGCTAGCCTCGGCAGAGCCTCTCAGTTCTAACAACCTGAGAAAAGACCAAAGTCAATGGTGTCCTTAGCTGAATTAATAGAGGAAAAGACCCTCAGCTAGGTAGACAAAGATCCTAGCAGCCCCTCCCCAGCATTTGGAGATGTCTCCCACAGAAATGAGCAGTCACTGAAGAGATTTCTATGACTGAATATGCAATTTTTCTCCTAATTTCCATAATCAATCACCAATCAGAACAATCAATAATCAATGCTGCATTTCTAACTGCTGGGACTAGTCATGTGAACTCCTATTTTCTTTTTTTTTTTTAAAGATTTATTTTTATTATTTTTTTATTGGAAAGGCAGATATACAGAGAGGAGAGACAGAGAGAGAGGAAGATCTTCCGTCCAATGATTCACTCCCCAAGTGAGTGCAACGGCCGTTACTATGTTGATCCAAAGCCAGGAGCCTCTTCCGGGTCTCCCACGCGGGTGCAGGTTCCCAAAGCTTTGGGCCATCCTTGACTGCTTTCCCGGGCCACAGGCAGGGAGCTGGAAGGGAAGCGGGGCTGCCGGGATTAGAACTGGCGCCCATATGGGATCCCAGGCGTGCAAGGCGAGGACCTTTAACCACTTGCGCCACATTCTTGAGATCCCTCCTCACATGTCCTTCTCTGTGCACCTAATTCTTCCTGATCAGAAGGTACACATACACATAAACAGTGGAGATGACGAACTGTAGCAGAAAAAGAACTTTAACATTTTATAAAATACGGCAGCATCACAGTGTATTGGGTAAAGCCACTACATGTGACACTGGCATCACTACGGCTGCCAGTTCCGCATCCCGACTGCTTTATTTCTGATCCAGACCCCTGATAATGTGCCTTGGAAAGCAACGGAAGATGGCCCATGTGCTTGCATACAGGTGAGAAATAGATGTTCTGAGCTCCTAGTGCTTGGCTTCCAACTGGTCCAACTCTGGCCTTTATGGCCATCTGGTTGGGTGAACCCATGGATGGGTCTCACTGTGTGTGTGTTTTTAAGGTAGAAATGACAGCTTCCTGATAGTTTAGATATGGGTTTCAAATGAAATAGAAGATTCAAGAATGCCTTTTAGAATTTTTTGCTTGTGCAAAAGGAAAAAGTAGGAATGTAATGAGACAGAAGAATATAGAAGAAACATACTTGAAATGAAAAACCAGTAAGTCCGAGCAAAGGCTTGAGCACACTGATGATTCTTGGGATACCCACATTCCATGTTGGAGTGCCTGGGTTCAAATCCTGATTCTGCTTCTGACTTGGGCTTTCTACTAATGTGCATCCTGGGTGGCAGCAGGTGGTAGCACAGATATTTAGATCTCTGCCACCCATAAAGAAAATCCCGCTACGATATGGGCTTCTGGCTTCAGTCTTGCCCAATTCCCACTATTTACTAGTTGGTGAGACCTCTGTCTCTCTTTCCCCACCAACCCATTATATCTCATTCTTTTTCTTTATATCTCTCTGCCTTTCATTGTCAATTAAACATTTTAAACTATGTTTAAGTGTTCTTTCCATCAACTGGAAAGGCAGCATTAGAGAGATACTTCCAATCACTGGTTTGTTCCTCAAATGATTGCAACATCAAGGCTGGGCCATGTAGAAGCCAGGAGCCAGAAACTCCATCCAGATCTCACACTACTGTGGCAGGGACTAAAGTAGATGAGCCATCACTGCCTACCTCTCAGGGAGTGGACTAACAGGAAAATGGATCAGAAGATGAGGCAGAGGCAGGAATCAAACTATGCTGTCATAGGGGAAAGGGGGTCTCCAGTGGCAGCTTAGGTCAGTGTGTCACAATACCTGCCCCTAACATATTTTTAAAACAAATATTAATAACTGCTCAAGTTTGAAATTGCAATTGGTCATCCAACTGCATCCAAGATACATAGTAGATATACTAGTGGTTGGATACATGGCTAAAATAGGCTACATAAAAGAGTTGATACGGCAGCATATGGGATAATGTAACCCAATTAATTCTGGAAATAATGAAAATGAGTATCAATCAATTAATTATATTGTTCGAAGAACAGGGAAAGAGATGTAGGTTGACCTCTGATGAAGACTGGAATGATAGCAAATATGTAACATGTGATGAATTCAGCTTTTAGCCAAAAGCTATCACGGATGCTGCAAAGACAGTGGTTAGGAGATTATGAGGGGAAGTAAGGACACCTGCCTTTGCCTTTCCTAAGGCCCATAAGCAGAGGGATGGAATAGTACCGACTAAAATGACTTCACCTGAATTACCCTTACCTCTCAAGTATAAAAACAAATGCAGCATGTTCTATGAAAATATACTTACGACAACCCAAGTAATTTACAGTTGGTGAAAACCAAGAAAGACAATTTTATATCTGGAGTCTAAATTTTTATTTTTCTGTATTATAAACATTAGTTTGTAGAAGCATAATACACAATTTGTTTCATTTGCTGGTCTCTGCCCTTGCCCAAGTTCCTTGAAACTATCAAGAAAATGCGTACTCACCACATTCTTTCAGTCCTAATAGCTGAGTCCTAATACCTAAAGGAATCCTCTCCACCATTCAAAAAAATCTGTAAAAAGGCACTGCAGGGAGCGGAGTGCTGAAGCTGCTCCCCGGAATAGGTAAGCCAGAATAGGAAAGGCCCTCGCAGAATGGCGTCTGGCCCAGGGCCAGGAGACAGGGTTGGTCTAGCCAACAGATAAACAGGAAGTCACAGGGATAGGCTGACATAATCAGTCGCTGTGATTATGTCATTGCTACTGCCCTATCAGGTAGCGCCAAGTGAACCCACGGGGAGAAGTGATTGGTGGAGAATGGTATAAAAGCAGCCAGTTACCGCTAAGGAGAGGGGACGATGAGGAGAAGGACAAAGGGAAGAACGACGGACGGAATGAGAAGAACAGGGCAGCAAAGAGGGGAAGAGGGGCTAAGAACTTCAGGTGGAAAAGCTAAGGTGTATGGGAAGGAAAAGTAGCAGAGAGTGGTACAAAAGCGGTACAGAAACAATATAGAGCTACAAGGAGAGGAATAGGAAGAAAAGTAGTGGAGAGAGGGCTGGAGAAGCAGGGAGGAAAGCTAAGACCAATGGGGAAAGGAGCAGCAGAGAGAAGGGTTTAAACAAAAGCGGCCGCTTTTGGCAGTGAGGGCTCCGTTGTGGTCTGGCTTTCCCCAGACCCTCAAGAGTGTGCCTCGTAGGTAGTATCGCTGCTGGGCGGCGACAGGGCACTTCTGTGTGTTGCTTGTTTTGAAAAAATTTAATTGACCACACATAAAAGTCAATCCTGAGGTTGTGTTCTGACTTAATTCATTTGGGTGGGGACAACAGCATAATACAAGCTGGAGAGCTTGTGAACATCAGAAAATGATTTTCTCATCAAGGTAGAGGGTATAAAGTCCAAGAATAAGGTGCTGGAAGAACTGCTGCCCATGGAGAGTCCACTTTCCGGCTCACAAAAGTGCATTTTGGCTGCATGTTCATTTGGTGGATGAGACCAGGCTGTTCTCTGAGTCCTTTGATGGAGGCACTGCAGCCATGCCTTACAGCTCTGACATTATAACCTAATCACCTCCCAAACTCCCCACCTCTTAGCCCCACTAAATCTGTGACTCAATTTCAATGGATGAATTCTGGGTCATACAAACACTCAGACTGTGACAGCATGACACAGGAAATACAGGAGCTGTGTGACTGGGAATCATTTGAATGCGATTTATTCATCTCCTGAAGCAGGTAAAAAACCCCAAAGAGGTCTAAAAATTACATTGAAAATATCTGAAAAATCAGCAACTACAAATATTATGTAAACTTAAGCAAAACCTTCCCAAACACAGCTGCCAAACAGGGAGTCGCTTCCTCAAAACAAAATGATTCCTCTTGTCCCTCTGGGCAGGGATTTTACTGAAGGGACAACCTGTTTCTCATGGAACTAGCTGAAATCAATGAAAAGCTCGCAGGAGCTCAAAGTGAAGCTGTCCCAAAATTGACTGAATCCATTTTCAGAGATACACCAGAGGAACTTACTGAGGTTGTGAGCAAAGCTTTTGAACAAGATGACTTTGAAAAGGCCAGGGGAGTTTAACAAAGACTAGGTATTATTCAGATATAGGAGAAAAGATCAAGTTAAAGAAAATTACCCTTTAATTTTCACTAATTCAAGACTTTAAAGATAAAGTTCTTACCTGTTTCTAAAAGAAAGAGGGGTGCAGGTGTGAATCCACCTGCCCTTCAGCACCAAAAAAGACAAAGGGACCTTCCAGGCTTTTCCACTGAAGCCCTAAGTTCACCCACCCTTACAGGTAAATTGCTACAGGTGCCTTTGCTCTCCTGCTATCCTGTGACTACTGAATACGCTCTAAGGTATAATACATGGTACCCCTGTTAACTTGTCTGTGATTAGCTCATTTGTGGCCCTGCAACAAGTTAATGCATTTTTTTCTGCCAAAACTTCATAAATTCATGATCATTTCCACCAAACTGGTAACACTATTCATGGGAGAATCTCTTATTTCACAGAAATTACAAAATATTACACATTGCCCTTTATGGAAAGAAATCATCAGAAAACTCATAGAAGAGCTCAATTTCTAAATAGGACATGCTCTAATAACTCAGTCATTTACCAATAACAATCTTGATGTTGCATTTACTACAAAGTTGAATTGAAAGCAAAATTATCTGTCCTATTATTGCCTACCGTATTCCCTAATTCAGTCACTCCCAGTCAGGTCTCAGACCCTTGACATCATAGTCTTCTTTCTGAGATCTAGCTTTGCAAGCCTCTCCTATGATAATGAAGTACTCCAATGTTGCACCGGGGCAGGGAATAAAGTATTTGTAGCATTTGTACCACTCAATCTGAGAAAAATACTGTCTTTTTAATTTCTTCACTCCAACTTCACTCTTACTTCAACTTTGTAAACAACTGTCATCTATTTTCCAACCATCTCCTTAACCACAATTACACTCACATTTATTTACTTTCTCATAATTATCTCCCTACCTGTGCAAGGAAATGTTTTTCCACAGGAACTGTAACAGCAAACATGCTTCCTTAATTTACAAACAAGCTCACTCTGTCTTGAAGGCTCCCCTAACGTCTTCAACAATAGCATTCATTTCTCTGAACCTCAGGGCTTCACGGGAAATCTGTTACAACACTATAACCACTAACTATCTGTATGTGTGTATGAGCATTTTATTTCCTGTTTAGATTCCAAACCCTGTGGAAAATGTACTTGTATTATATCTTTATGTATTCCTCAACATACAAACGTTTCACACAATAGATTAAAGGGAAACCTATATCATCAATTAATCACCCTTAATTACAAAACAGTTTAGGTCATCTCTATTTTCCACCAGGATTAACAGTCTTAAATGAAGAAAGAAATCATAGTTGAATTTGGCTAACGCTTTTGAAGGGTTCCCTAAAGAGGTGAAAGTCTATGTAAGTAACAATTAAATGGATTAGTGTGATTTGGGAGTTCTAAATAAAAGAGTAGTTACAAGGTGGTATTTGCTTATGGATTTCCTTAGAGAATAAATGAAGAGAGGATCCAGACAATACGTTGCATTTGTGTTGATTATGCTATAGTATTTATTGTGTTATATTATATTTGTGTTGATTATACTCCTGTATGTGTTAATTTGTAATCTTTTCTATACTTGGCTGAGAGAATGGAGGAGTGATAGAACAAGTTCCTATTTTTTTTTTTTTACTTCTCACCCTAAATATCCACAGTGGCTAGGTCTATACCAAGATCAGAACAGGAGCCAGAAATGCATGTCACAATGTAGGAAATCCAGTTATTTCAGCCATCACTATTGCTCACCCTTTACTCCTGCATCTTTAACCTATGTTGGCACTCATTATAATTTTGGAATACTCCTTGTTATTTTGTGAAATCTTATATTCAGAAAGAGGACAAGTCAAAAGCTTACAAGGACCCTCCCCTTTTCTGCCTCTTCAGACTTCTCTCTTGAAATTTCTCATTATGTCCTTAACAACCATTTACAGGGCCCAGCGCGGTGGCGCAGTGGTTAAGGTCCTCGCCTTGCACGCCCAGGATCCCATACGGGCGCCGGTTCTATCCCAGCAGCCCCGCTTCCCTTCCAGCTCCCTGCCTGTGGCCTGGGAAGGCAGTTGAGGACGGCCCAAAGCTTTGGGACCCTGCACCCGTGTGGGAGACCCGGAAGAGGCTCCTGGCTTCGGATTGGCATAGTATCAGCCGTTGTGCTCACTTGGGGAGTGAATCATTGGACGGAAGATCTTCCTCTCTGTCTCTCCTCTCTGTATATCTGCCTTTCCAATAAAAAAATAATAAAAAAAAAATCTTTAAAAAAACACCATTTACAAACTTCTGACTATTTCAATGCAGACCAGTCACTCATTTGATATGCAGTATTAAAATATTCATTTTGAAGTCCTGCTGCAGGGAACCTGATGCATTACGTCTACAACGCAGACTAGGAATCAACACTTTCAGCATGTGTTCAAGCACGTCTTTATTGCAGATACATTTGGAGAAATGTGGCTGCAACAATATGAATCTGCTATCGTTTCCCAGAAACACTGATTGCTCTACAGCTCTAGTCATCTTATCCCCAGAAAGCTCTAGTCATTACCATTTGTCCCTAACTCTTCCATATTTTAGCTGTAATTCACTGTTACACCTGTGCTATAATGGAACCATATGTATTTTTCCTTTTTTGATTTTTCTCTGTTGGGGTTTCAGTTTAATTTCAACTCTCACTTCCAAATGTTGCTAATTGTGTGACTTCACACAAGATTCCTTTCTGTTTTCCCTTTTGTAAAACAGAAGTCACTGTAATAAGATGTTGTGAGGAATATTAAGAGGCAAAACTAGTGAAAACAAAGCTGGTATGCAAAATATGCTAAATAAGTGCCAAGTGGCAGTAATTACTTTGCTATAGTGAAGTTACTAATACATGTCTGTCTGCTTTTAGGCTTGTAAGCCAACGTCAGGACAGACGGCTTAGTATCTTTACATCTCAGAAACAGCCATCATTATTCAATCGCGTTTACTACAGAGTTAAATTTAGGTAATTAAGTCAAAATAAAATCAAGCATTTACTTTGCAAAGATATTACTCATTGAGTTGTGTTTAATAGAACCTAAGTGGCTTTCTCCTCAAAGCTTAAAAAAAAATGAACATTTCTCACTAATTTTAACTATAGCTCAATACAGCATATTAGAATATCCAACTGATAATTCAAACTGAAAAGTATTTGACCAATATGATGTGGCCTTTTTGTGAATAACTGAAATGTGCAACTGCCTGTTTGGAGCTAATGAGCTAATGTGAATGTAAATGCAGCCATACACAAAGCACAGGTGCACATGTCTGTGAACATTCTTCACGCTGACTGGTGCTGCACTTTACTTTCAATTACAATGAGATGAAAAAACAAAATCAGCATGATGCTAATCCAGCACTAATGTTCAATGTCTATAAATTAAAACTGACAGAAAGATGTCAGATTTACACCTAGGGAAAGAACCCAATGGGTTTTTAATAGGCATATTTATTTTTCAAACTGCAGAATTTTGAAAAATGTAAATATTACTGTTAGAGTGTCAAAAATAAATATTTGGTTTGATAAACTCAGTAGATGAGATAAAAACAAATGCGCTAATGTAAACATGGAATCCACCTGGCATGAGTTACTGAACTGTAGCTAAACAAGGCAATGGAAGTCAAGTGACCAAAAGCGGCTCCCAATCACAGCTGCCTTGACTAAGTAAACTCTCTAAACTGGTGGCTTACTTCATTCCTTACTTCTTTCTGTAACCAACATTCTCTGGAATGTCAAATAATAACCTCTATACAAAGGGTAAGATAATAAAAAGAACTTTTAACATCCATTTCAGTCTAACATTCTACGGCACTTCAAATAATAAGTTCTATGCAAAGGGTGAAATAATAAAAAGGACTTTTAAGATCCAAAGCTCACATCAGGTTTTATAAATTGATAATGTACAATAAAAGTGAGATGTCATTACCTAATCTCTACGGGTCAATAATTTGGATTATACATTAATGCTCTATAACATTACATTGAACTAAATGGATTTGTAACTTTTCTAGTCTCACAAGCAATAGAATTTATCATTTAAGCTAGATCTTTCATTTATAATAGATAAACTTACAAAGTCATATTATCTGTAGCTTTTATTTAAAGCATGGTGTCCTTGAACTGAACATCTGAATTTCTTTTTCAGTTACATATCTTTTTTATTTCCTACAGGTTGCCAAAGTTGGACAGTACAAATTAATATAAATCAATCAATCAATTAATTAACTCTTGCTTTTCTTAATTTGAACCTTCTGTCTATACATTCTCTGAAAGAAAAGGAAGGCCTCATTAGTAAGGAATACATTTACTTGGCACGTTATAGCTCACTGTTATTCAGATTTTGTAGTATGCTGAATAGTTGTCAGAAGTCTTTCGTGTAAAATTGAGGACAGTAACCATCTTTTAAAGAATGAATAGTTAAATTGCATACATAAGTTAAAAAAACATACACACGGTACAATGAGAAAGTGCCAAATGGCTTACTGGAGCTGTTTATACTGAAAGAAATATTTGGCAGAGATTTGCACATTTAATAAGTGCTCTGATTCTGTAAGATCAAAAAAATTATGAAAGCCCCTCTGAAAATTTTCCTTACCAAAAAACAAGAAACAAATGTAAAACCATTTGCCAGATAGAACATTTTGAACTGTTAGGTTTGTCTACAGCACAAAACATTCTTCTGTCACTGAATGCTTCCAAGAAACTCCCATGCTGAAGACTAAGTATATCAGCTGCCTAGCCAACATGAAATGACTAGCTCCTAAAGACACTTGGAAAAACTTGTAACATCAAATTTTCCAATAGGGAAAAACAAATTGTTCTTTTTAATTAATTGCTAAAATACAGAATCTTAAGCTTCACTGCACTGGAAATGAGGATTATTAAGATATATAAAGCAATCACCAAAATATCTAATGTATGATACATACTATTCTATCCAATCAAGAATAAAAACACTGCAAAATTGACATTTGCTTCAAATGTTCTGCTCCCTATCTAATTCTCAGAATTCTTAACACGCACACATCCATATTTTGACAACTCTATTATAAACTGAAAGATGGAGATTTTGCCCCATATGTCCTATTCACTGGGCCTCTTTCTATACCTGCTCTGTACTGTTTTCTTTGACTTCCAAAAGACACTCCTTAAATGCCTTAGGAAATTGATGGCATAATTTCAGGGTCACAAAAGTTAGGGAAAGTAATTTAGAAAACATCTATTTTAGAAAAACCTGGGAGATAAAACATTTTCCAGAGATTACATGCTTAATCCATTGAACAATCTCATAAGAACCAGGCTATAGGGCTTGTATTTACACATAAATAAGTCAACTGAAGAATAGAAAGACATCATTGCAAAACCATCAAGTATATTCCACTTCATCATTTGTTTACATGCTTTTCTAGTCTTTGTGATATTTTCACTTAACTAGTATCATCCTGCTAACAAAATGTCTCTCCTGAATTAAATGTAAAATTAATCTTATAATCATTTTTTTCACAACCTAGGTAATCCAGCTCTAATTTAGATAGGGTAAAAAGCAACACATGGATTTGGATAAGAACTGTTTGCAGCCATTATGATAAACCATTTTAGTATTTATGAAATAAGAACATTAGCTGTGTAGAGACAGACCTGGAAGATTCAGGCCACTTCGAGGTAGAATAAAATTTCTTTACTGCAAGTACCATTCCACTGACCTTAACCCTGACTACAACAATATCTAAATGCATCTGTCTACTGGGGCTAGTAGTAGTATCTTTAATTTCTTTCCATAAAGAGAAAGAAATCTTTAGAAAGAAAAAAGAATTAACACATAAAATATGAGAATAGCCTTTAGAGTCCAAAGGTGATTTATTACATTTGAATGAGAAAATAAATAAAACACTATCATCTGATATAAAAAAATGTTAAAACAGGGATAGTATTGTGGAGCTGTGGGTTAAGCCACTTCCTGTCACACTGGCAATCCCATATACAAAACTGCTCAAACCAAGTTGCTACTCTTCTCATTCAACCTCCTGTTAATGCATCTGCAAAAGTAGAATTAATCCAGCTGCTTGGGCACCTCCTCCAATGCAGAGACCCAGATGGAACCCTATGTTTCTGCCATGAACCTGTCATAGTTTCTGGCAGTGACCCAGAAGACAGATGATCTCTCTGTGTCTCTCTGTGTCTCCTTTTTTCTTTTTGTAACTCTAGCTTTCAAATAAATGTTTTTTAAAAAATCAAAAATCAAAAGAAATCGTGAAATAATAATATAAGTTATGATGGACAGTGTCATTGTCTGTATATATCTACTGGAGAACGTATTTTGCTTAATTTAATGTACTTCAGCACTGCATTATTCTAATTAGGTTAGGGAACTGAAATGATTAATACGACTGATCACTCATAAAGCATTATTCACATTTCAGAGTGAATAAGGCATTTAACCCATACATTTAAAAAAATTACGTACTTAAAAGGCAGTAGAAAAGATAGAGAAAAATCTTCCATCTGATGGTCACTCTCCAAAGACTGCAATGCCCAGGCCTGGGAAGGTCTGGATCTAGGAGCCTAGAACTCCATCAGTGTCTCCCATGGGGGTAAAAGTGGCCAATATACCTGGGCCATCTTTCACTACTATCCCAGACACACTAGTAGGAAGCTGGATTTGAAGTACAGCATCCAGAATTTATATGGGATATCAGCATCACAGGTCTTGTTTCAACCCATTGCCACACAATTGCCACACAATACTGGCCCTTGGACTTATAGTTTTCATACTTAATTTATATTAGGCTTTTCTATTTCTACTCAGGTATATCTTGACCCACATTCCTTCCACCAAGAGTTATCTAACCTCCTTTCAGAGTGTTGTGTTATGCCATTTATAACACTAATGTATTTAAGAGTTACCTCTCTTCCTTTTGAGAATTTCAATTTCTCACACTAATCATTATTGGTGCCCTATTCACCTTGCTTCTGTTTGGGTATGAGCAACAACTAGTCTGATTTAGCCAGTCTGTGCAAGCCATGCTTTGGTCCTTTGTCAGGACTACCTCTGAAGCAAAATCTATGCAGAAGTTTCCGATAGATTAGGGCTATGTATCTCAAGTCTCTTCATTGCTTGTATTCTTTGATTTCTGGTTTCTGTTTTCCCTCCTCTTTTTTTTTTTTAATATTTATTTTTTTTACTGGAAAGGCAGAGTTATATAGAGAGAAGGAGAGGCAGAGATCAGCAGGTTAATTGCCCCTCAAATGGCTGCAATGGCCTGAACTGGGCCAATCCAAAGCCAGAAGCCAGTGGCTTCTGCTGGATCTCCCATGTGCATGCAGGGGCTCAAGGAGTTTAGCTACCCTATGCTGCTTTCCCAAGGCCACATTTAGGGAGCTGAACTGGAAGTGGAGCATCTGGGAAACAAACCAGCACCCATTTGGGATGACAGTTCCAAAGGCCAAAGCTTAGCCTGATTTGCCACTATGCTGGTGTCTCCCTCCTTTTTAAGTGTTTTTTTTTTTTTTCCTAAAAGCATATACTTAATAGCAATCACGTATATCTGCATCTTTAATTCAGGTTTTATTGACTGCAGCATCCATCCTACGTCACTACTTGAATCTGGGTAGGATGACTAATTATTTTAAAGTTTTGGCACTAAAAGCCTGTCCCTAGCTTAGGGCAAGTGCTGCATGGTTAATAAGTAAGTGATATTTAAACTAAATGTTAGAACTCTTTGTATTATTTCTATTAATAAATAATTTATAAATAAGCCTTCTGGTGTTAACTAACAATTAATGCATCATAATTTGATATGTTCACTAATACAAAGGAATAGCTTTCACACAAGGTGAGCTTCCAGCAGCATGACCTTTCACCTGGTACATGAAGGGCTCAGTTTTTGACCTGCATAATGTCCAGGGATATAGAATCATAACTAATTTGTTCAGTCATCCCCAGGGGGCATGATCTTATTTCTCTCTTCCAGATCCAATTCTGTGTCCTCTGCATTAATTTGAATGCTTAAACACTATGAGAGGAAATGCCTTTGAGTTTGAATTCATATATTTTCATCATTCCCAAAGATTAAAGTACCAAGACTCATATGAAGGTGAGAATTAACTGGGGTAAGCATATGTTTTTACTAGGATTTATTCGCATGCATTATTGTTTAACTCCAGTACCATTACTCAGAGTTTGTTTTTACCACTCTTAGCCCAAGTAAATATACACAAACCATCTTCTCAAGCAATTTCAGTAACTTTCTAGCACAGCAATATGAAAATATTTTCAAATATGCAATTGAGTAGGAAAAAAAATCAGACATTATGAGACTTGAGGAGTCTCAGTTTCTGAAAGCACAACTGATTTATCAAATAGTAATTTTATAAATACTTGCCAGCCTGAAAAAGAGATTTGATTTAGTGTTTTCATGGATGCATCAGTTAAGTGGGTTTGTCATACATTTCCTTTGTTTCAGTGTATGAATAAGATAATTTGAATATTGTGAAAACTGGCTCACAAGGGAAACATAAATGCCAGCATAAAACACCATCCAGCATGAAGATTAACAAGGTTATTTACCAGAAGAATTCAATCAGTCTTCTTTTTATTCCTTTGAGAGATAAAATGTCTTGCAATATTTAATTCAGCATATGTTTATTATGGTACTGAATTTTGATAGGGTAACAAATGTAAAATATTATGACAGCCATCTAACAAGTAGTCTGGATAGACAATTGTTTTAAAGATACTTTCCTGTGCATACTATGATTTCCAAAATGAGATCATAAATGCATCAGTACATATGTACACACATGGATGCACATTTTAGATCAAGAGATCTCTCTTTCCCCAAGAAATAAATAAACCCTTTCCCCTTGCCAACTCTTCTCTAGTGAATTGGCTAAATAAGCTATAGCAGCAATATGTCTGATTGTATTGCTACAAAATTGGTGACCTTGAAAAGATTTTGAAGTGATTTCTTCACAGGGACTAACCCTTTTCTATTAGCAAGCATATGCAATGGCCAATTGTATCCCAATCCAGTGCTGCTCACAGTGACCTGACATTCCACTAGGATTCCAGGGACATTCCAGCAGCACCCAGAACATGCTTCTAGGAATTCTCCCTTAACTCCCTGCTGCAGTGTCAGCTAAGCAAAAGTGCTTTGCTGGAACGAGGAAGCAATATTTTTGGTGGAGTTGATGTGTTCCCATTTGAGTATGGAGCCTGTGGGCGGTAAGACTGGATAAGCTGAACTAGGTGCACACCAGGAATCCTCTGTCTACACCTATGTGCTTCATGCCACTTGGAACTAGTTTAGGTCATTACTGGTGGAAGATAAAATTTTAAGACTTTGTCAGTTCCTAAGAACCTATGACTCAGGAGACAATGGAGTTCCACTGTAATTCCATGTGATCTATGTCTGTGCTAGATTTTAAAGAATGCTTTTAAATGGAACCCTGTTATGCTATCCTGCAACGACAGAGGTTGTATCAAAGATTTAGTAAATGCCTTAAGTCATCCAGCTGACGCCCAAGGAGACATGTTAGGGAGTTCTTCCATATTTAGAAAAGGCTGGACCCACAGCTCCACCTCAATCTGATGGTAAAACAGAGCCCTAGGGATTCCTCTACTTTTTAAAACCTGTAAAATGAATAGCAGGGAACAAAGTGTTTCTATATTCAAATGCCAACCTAAACTGAAATGAAGATATAATTTTGTTTACATGTGAAAATGTCCAACCCCCTTTTTGTGGCTAGAGTTATTTTACAAACTATATGCTCAAGTAAAGTTATTTTTTTTCTTCAGGTTTCAGCTGAGAAAAAGTATGATTAAATCAAATTACTAAGGACAAGAGAAAAACTGTATTCAATTAATGGCATTTAAAAAAAATCAAGATTTTGAAAGATTGTAAGAAGCTATTTTGTAAGCTGCTTTATTGTTCTGCATAACGTGTGTCCTGCAGATATTGTACATGTTGTGTGTGTATGTGGAACAACTTGTCCAGATTTCTGTTTTAATAGGTTTATACACAAAAGAGTACCCGTGTAAGTTAAAACTGTTCAATTAATCCAAAATGTCTTTTTGGTTGAACTGACTTAAATAAATCTCTAATAGACAGATGGTTTTAAATTTCTCGTAGAAAAAAATCCAAAAGGCTTTTAGAGTCATTGACATGTCTGTACTTGATTTTGTTGGACAAGAAAATTATACTTGTCTTAGGCATTTATAATTATAAAAGTATTATTTTGACCCAAAAAGAAATAATATAGGTAAAAAAAAAATGACACAGCGTCACTTGCTTCAAATAAAGTTCAATTTTGATTCCAGAGTTACTTCTTGGCAAAATCCTGTCTTAAGCTAATATTCACACTTACTTAATATTTTTGTTTGTTAGGTAATTTAAGTATAAATGATTCTCAATACATGTATTCCTATCTTCCTAAAATCTATAGAAGGTCTTTAGTCTTTTAGTAAATTATCTCATAAATTTTTGAGAACTTGGTTCCCTATTTTAAATCAATAAAGTTTTGTTTAAATATATAAATATTGATAGTAAATATTTGCCAGAGGTTTGACCTTTGATTTGAAAATCCACTTGTCAACATTTTCAACAATCTTGAGAACTGCAACAACCATTGCCAAACAACACCCCAAATTGTCTGAAAGCACAGTTATTGAATCTTCAAACAGGGTCCACTTAACCTGATTTGCAGAAAGCCAATCACTGACATCATGGTGTTGGAAGAAAGTAGGTATTTACTGCAACGCACAGAGCTAGGAGCCAGTCAGATAAAGATACTTGGGACTAGAAGAAAGGGCTTGGGGCTGGGCCATGCTTTTACATTACAGGGGTCTGACTTCACACCCAATATATGTATGTATTACTTGACAAGATATGTATGTATTACTTTCATTGCCATCGAATCTGAAAGCCAAAATCAATTTTTAAAAGCCTATTTTACAACGCAAAAAAAAAAAAAAAACACAAAACAAAGAGAGACAATAACAGAACCATGAAACTGCCAATGGAGAGTCAATGAAATATGTGAAATTTGTTGGTTTTTATGTTGTTTGCTTAAAAAATTCTTGCTTCTGGTTCTGTCCTGTAGGTTTAAAATTTTTTCCTAAACTTTATAGGATTTCCAAACTTCAGTAAACTATATAAGCACACAAAGTTATTTATTTCTAATAGTGTATTTCAGATAAATAAAGCCAAAGGACCTCTATTTTCTACATTTTTATTGGTGAAATGTGGCTGAAAGGACTTAGTCATCAACTGCCCCACACTCAAAGGTAGGACTAGATAAAACTAAACAACCAGGCCCAGTTCATCCTGGTAAGTAGAACAGAGTTTGGTTATAGAATGATTGATCAAAGGAGTTTCCAGGAAAAGATGACACTGGTTGAGGGGGCATTTGGGGAGTTTAAGATGGAGTCACATATGTCAACTATCAACTAAAAGAAAGCTCAGAAGTTATGAAGAAATGGTTCTTGGCAATGGTTATCTGATGCTAATTATCACAACAGACTGACAGAGTTGCTACCCCTGCAGCAGGTAACCATTTCAAAGGATGCTAACTAGACATGATGTTTGGACTTCTCACAACATGCTCTACAATCTATATGTAGCACCCATACCAAGCTTTTCAGGTGAGAGGTGTTTCTTTTTGACTCTTCTGTAATCAGGAAGAATTCAGACTTATAATATGAAAAGAAATTAAATACCCAGTGCAACACACTTAAAAATCCACATGTTGCTAACCAAGACGCAGTATAACAGCCATTTGTGGTGTACTGCAGGAGGCACAGTGGTTCATTCTTAGGCAGCTGTTTCCACTGAACAATGCCACTCATAGATCACCGGAAAGGTTACTGGAACTTATCACTGTTTGAGGACTGCTAAGCTATATTATCTCAAAATTTAAACATTATTCTTAAGCTTATGTTGTCTGAATATAGCCATCTTGATTCAGGACTCATGTCAGGAACCTATGCATAAGTGCTTTGCACTGCCACTTCCAGCAAGCTGTACCTAACTGACATCCCCATAGAAATTCCAAATTTTGGAGATGTAAAAGCTAGATATACAGGGAAGTTTGGAAACACAAACATTGTAATTCAACAGCTACCTGTGCCCAAAAGGCTACACTCATGGTCCTTGCCTATGTCTTGGAAGCAGTAAGAAGAAAAGCATTAATAATGACTATACTTTTCCGTGCTATGTATCCATTGGGCTATGTGTAGGAAAATATGATTGTTTGAAGTTTGCCTACTGAGGAAGCCAATCCTTGAAACCCAAAGGGCATAAAACATTCTCATAGCCCCACAAAAGTGAAATCTTTGCCTTCATTAAAACATGCGGTTGTTTCTACAACCTTAATAGGTCACAGATCATTTTCCTGCTAGGTGAGACTGACACATTGAGCCTTAATCAATGGTTCTACTACTTATAAGCCCCTTGGGGTAATTGTCCAATTTTTCTGACTTGCACTTTAGATATGGGGGCTAGAGCAGTTTTGAAATTTATTTTACTCGGTGTCATCCAAAAAATTTTTTTAATTAGGACTAATGTTTTCAATAATAATAGAGAGGATTTAGCTAGTGTTTTGTTTTCTTTTGATTTACTTAGGGTATAAAGTCATTATGTTACATATAATGACTCTGTGAACTTGATTTGCAGTCCTTAGAGTGGGAAAGCAAAAACTAGGTCCTTAATGTGTCAGAATTTTCCATTCCCTAAGTCACTTGCTTTCCCTTCAAACAGTAGAAAATAGCCATAATGGAGTTTCTGGGCATACTCCCTAGCAGTGGAATGGAAAAATGGGGAATTTGTAACTATAATATGTAAAACAAAAGAGCTATCGATGTTGTAATATATGTGTGCTCAGTCTGGTAAGTTATAACATTTCCATAAGAATTTCAGGAGCCTCCTGACTGGAGATGGTTTGGATTGGCAGACTGGGTCCTACCTAAAAAGGAGCCTCCACCCAGCAGATGTTGAGCCCCATCAGCAAGAGGCCTCCACCTGGTGCACTTCTGCCTCAAAGCTGAATGAACACTCCTCAGAACAAAGCCTGAAAATCTCCACACTTGCCAACTGAATGGCCTCCTTGCTTTATTTCTGACCTCACCCCAAGACAATCCCTGCCCCTTTAAAAGGCCCTCTTGCTGGCTTGTTAGGCTAAAGGAAGACATTTTAAAAGAGGAGTCATTTTTAACCTCAAGATACCTGGTGTCAGAAGCAAGCTTCTTCCTCTTATAGAAAAAGTTTAGAAGTTACTTACTAAAGAATGCAAATCACAGGGAGAACATAACAAGTCTTTGAGAGGAAAACGATGGAGCAGGTTTTAGACGATTGCCCTTGGCCCTTGGATGTCTAATGCTTAATACTTAGTCTGCAGGTATAGCCTCCAGACTTGAGAACTTAGAGCCAATGTCTGCTACCACTCAATATTAGGGCTTACAAGTTTATCATACGGTCATAAAAATATATGCTAAATATATGTATTTTCTACTGAAAGAAATGGCTATGAAAATTAAATTTTCCTGGATTTTAAACAAAGCTCAGCAACGACTTAGTATAAACAAACAAATAAATCTGTATTATTTAAATAAATATTCATTATTTAAATGAACAGATAGCTGTTTATTATTTAAATGAATAAAAATTATTTATTTTTATTGGAAAGTCAAATTTACAGAGAGAGGAGAGACAGAAAGATCATCCAAATGGCTGGAACGGAGCTCATCCGAACCAGGAACCTGGAGATTGTTCCAGGTCTCCCATGCAGCTGCAGTGTCCCAGGACCTTAGGTCATTGTCTACTGCTTTTCTAGGACACATTTAGGGAGCTGGATGGAAAGTGGAACAACCGGGACACAAATCTGCATCCATATGGGATCCTGACAAATGCAAGGTAAGGATTTAGCCACCTGGTTATACAGTCGGGCCCAAAATAAGGCCACCTTAAGAAAGGTGACTAGGATAGTGATAGGCTGCAGAGGGCAGTAAGAGTCAAGGTACAGAGTCCACTGAAAAAATATTTCTGTCTTTTGCTTCCAGAAAGGTTTTCTCTGTAGTATAAAGCAATTTGCGGCCTGTCAGTCATGAAGTATATGTACTCAAGAATTTTACACTAGAGACATTGGTTACTTACGGAAGAATTTGAAGTGCTTCTGTGAAAAAATGTGCTCACATGTAGAAGACTTGAACAAAAAAAATCCCACTTTCTCTCCTAAAGACTGAAAATATGATATCTGAAAGAGTGGAAGCTATTTTGTTACTAGTCCTGCAAAAAAATGATGACTAAGGGCCTGGTGTGATGGCTCAGTGGCTAAAATCCTCACATTGTATGTGCCAGGAATCCATATGGGCACAGGTTCGTATCCCCACTGCTCCATATCCCATCCTGCTCTCTGCATGTGACCTGAGAAAGCAGTAGAGGATGACCAAGGTCTTGGGACCCTGCACCCATGTGGGAGACCCAGAAGAAGCTCGTGGATCCTAACTTTGAGTCACCTCAGCTCCAGCTGTTGCAGACACTGGAAAAGTAAACCACTGGTTAGAAGACATTTCTCTCTGTCTCTCCTTCTCTCTGTATATCTGACATCCTTTTAAAAATAAATTTTTAAAAATCTTTAAAAAAAGTGATGGCTCTGAAACAATGGAGGTAAAAATTTATGTATGTCACTGTGGAGTCCTAATATACCAGTTACAAGGCATGATTCTGCCTATTTTGTAAAGTTGATGCTTTGTTCTTTTTTTTTTTTAAGATTTATTTATTTTTATTACCAAATCAGATATACAGAGAGGAAAGACAGAGAGGAAGATCTTCTGTCCGATAATTCACTCCCCAAGTGACCACAATGGCCGATGCTAAGCCGGGAACCAGGAACCTCTTCCAGGAATCCCACATGGGTGCAGGATGCCAAGGCTTTAGGCCATTCTCAACTGTTTTCCCAGGCCACAAGCAGGGAGCTGGATGGGAAGTGGAGCTGCCGGGATTAAAACTAGCACCCAGAAGAGATACCAGCGTGTTCAAGGCGAGGACTTTAGCCGCTAGGCCACGCTGCTGGGCCCAAGTAGATGCTTTCTGTTACTTGCTGACAGACACATGGATATCAAATATGTCATTGAAAATGACTGCCACATGACATACTTAGGGATCTTGAATTGGTAGATGGGAGAGAGCAATGGATCCACTCTTTCCAAAGCTGGACAGTAAGCAACTCTCTTTATGTGGTATGGGAGAGCTTGGATACAGGTTAGTCCATTTCAGGAAATTTCCAGAATGCTGTTATACTGGAAACTTCTTGCTGCTCAGAGTTAAGAATTATGCTTGGGCTGAAGTTGATTTATTAAGAAGCAGAGAAGAAATTAAAATATAATTCTGCTTGATGAGGTTCTTCATGTTTTGGGGCTAAAATTTAAATTGATTTAAAGACCAACCGTTTAAAACTTTTGGGAGCTAAAATAGCCAAAAGTTTTTGCTTCAAGCAACAGAGAAAGCAAACAGAGACTGGTGGAATGTGCATGAGCAGAATATTTTATTTAAGTTAACATAAGAAACTCGCGTCACTCTGACTCTTACACAAACAGCTCCAGTTAACCTTCACTCATCTAGTAACGGAGACAGATCTTGTTTTCACAATATAGCTGCGGCAAGTCTTAGAGTCGCCATGCATAAACTCCCATAATGAAATGAATTCCTAGCTAATTAAATCCACCGAACATGAAGGGGGTTGTAAATATTATGTAGCCTCCAAGTTATGCTTTTGTCCACCTGGTCATCCCCCAAATGTTCACAGTAGATATGGATAAGAAAGTTACTGTCTCCTGCCCTGCTGGGAAATTTAGCTATGACATTTGCAAAACAAGGAACTTAGTGAATGCTTATGAAAGTGTTTCTATTTTTTTCTAGTTGAATATGATACACACTATGACTCACTCTGTACTAGTGTTTTGTTATGATTTTAATTCGAGTTTTGAATGGCTCTGCATTTTTCTGTTTTCCACTTATCAGAAATTCCCTGCCTTGACAGAAAATGAGAAACTTATACACTATGTACTAGTTATCAATTGACTTGATGCAAAGAACTACAATTAATATGAAAAACCTGAACTTGAGCTTGATGTATTTATTTAGGAATCATTTGGTTATCCCATTCTTGAGGAGGTAGGTATGTGTATATATGATGAACCTGAATACTTCTGGAAAGAATCTGTACATGAGAATAATGTGCTTATAGACTTGGACTGTTAAAATTGCAGTCTTTTTTTGCTCCCTTTAACATTCTAATATCCATTATCGTCCTTAAAGAGTAATGATTATATTACTTTTCAGTACTCCTTAAAGAAGGTGAATCTAATGTTTTATATAGGACATTTTTATTCTGTCCCATGGAGGACATATGAGGTTGACACCACTTTTTTTTTTTTTTAATATATGGCTGTGTGTGCATTTGATACTGTAGCCAGTGATCAAGACACAATGTTGGAAGGAGCCCGGTTTCTGAATGATATGACTAAACATAAATTGTTCTGTGCCTGGTGCTTATTGTAACTAGGACTACCAGACACGGATATTGTTTTAGCAGGCTTGAGCTCAGGTTTTCTATGATTTGTAGATAAGAATAGCCTACAAAACACAGCAGGCTTTCAGTGGGTGGAATTGTATCCATATTTTAAAAGCAAAACTTAAGTACTCACTATTCCCTATAAAACTTATGAGTCTTACTTAGCAATTTTAACCCACTCTATGCAATTTTTCCCAAGATTCATTATTTTGCATTTGGAGTATAAAAAAAATCACAGGATTTCAAAAGTTCTTTTTAGCTCTAAGGAATTATTGACTTGAACAAGCACAAAGTTTAACCATAAAGCACAAAAGTCATGGATTGTCTTTTTTTTTTTTTTAAGTAAATAGACTACGGCAGCGTGTTTTTTAGGTATAGAATTTGTTCCTCAAAATGAATTGGTATTTGTAAATTCACTTTTAAAATAAACAAATTGAAACTTAAAAGTTAAGTGAAACATACATTTCAGATAAGCCTATCTAATGCTCTGGATTGCCCATTAATCTTTCCAAAATATAGAACATTATTTTTGAGGAAAAATTTTATGCCCTCAAATAAAGCAAAAGAATATAGGTACAGACTTGTTGCGCAGAAATGTGTCTGTGGATTATGAGGCTTCATAGTTTTTCACAATAATGTATGACCTTATTTTAAATTGTGAAAGACAAATGTGAAGCTGTTAATTCAATACAAATAATCAAATCAGTCAAACTCAGAGTATTCTGAGTACAAACAAAACATGATAGGTTTGGGACTATGGGAAGGTGCTTTTTGTACAATTGTTGCTAATGCCTGACAATTTATAAATATATTGAAGAAAAAGATTGAAAGATGTTAATTACTTTATTCCATTTCCTTTTCAATTAAATAAGTATGCCTGAAAGAGAATTTCAAGCTATTAGAAGAGATAAAGTGCCTCACTACTTTTATTTTATTTTACCTTATTTTATTTTATTTTATTATTTTTAGCAAAACCTCAATCTTTGTGTTTTAGTTTTTTCTTGACTCAAATATGTATGTTTTTAACAGGTTAATCATGAAAGCATAATCAATAACCACAGCAGAAAGTCATTGTAAGTACACATATTTGATGATCAAAAAGATGTTGTTTCTAAAGCAATTTAATTACAGCATGTCTACTTTAAAACCAGTTTGCATTGTGGAAACTGTTCGTTCCCCTTACATTTTTTATAATTAAGTCATTTAACAACTAATTAGATTTTTTCAAATCACAATTTAAAATGACTCAGAGATTAATGAAAGCCAGTTCACCACTTTTGCTGTGCATTTAGCAAAACTATTATTTATGCGGCGAGTTAGGATGGGATACATGTATTCACTTAGAGTAATATGATTGCCATTATACAGCACAGTCATTATGAAAACAGACTAGATTTTGCTGTCAAATTACAAAAAATTAATAAAAAATATTTTAAAATTTAATTAAACTTAATTATAGAGTTATTCAACAATCTATACATAGTCTGCATTGTAACATCCATGTATTCACAAAACGCTGGGAATTTGGAAAGCTACACATGCAAGGCAGAAATGTCACTCATCTTGGTATACATTATTATTGTGTACATATAACAACTTCTTTCTCTTTTTCCTCTTTAAATTTGTATTTATTTGAAGGGCAGAGTGTGTGGCGGAGGGAGGAAAGACAGGTAGACAGAAAAACAGAAATAGAAAAACACTTGTCATTTCACTCCTTACCGGCAGCCAAAGCCATGGTTAGACAAGGCCAAAGTCAGAATAAGGAACTTCACCCAGACTTCGCAAGTACTTGGACATCACTCACTTCCTTCCAACCACACTTGTGATCCTGGAATCTAGATCACAAACACAAGTGGGAGTCTGAGGCAATCCAACATGGAATGTGGATGTCCCAATCCAAACACATTTTTTGTAAAGACACAGAATAAATTCTCTGCCCAGCTGACTTAGCAAAGTAGAGTTAAGGAACTGGTTCTGGTTGGAGAGGTGTGCACAGAAATGAAATAGCCCTCTTGTGAAATTAAGCACAGAACAGGCCTGAGTCCAGCAAGGATTTGTCTAAGAACCTGGGATGCTTAGTGCTTATGCAAAACAGCCCTTGCTCCTTACTGATAAGCATCAAAACGGGAATAAACTTTTATTTAAAATGCTGAGATCATATGATAATCTGTTACTGTCATAATGTAGTCTATTCTGATTATTACAAAAGCCTTGGTGAAATTCTCGAAGTAGATATGGAAAAGAGAAAAGCTCACTAATCTGGGATACACTAAGAGAGGGTTTCTAAACATTTGTGCAAAATCCATATTTTCTTTTCATTCCTTCTTGCATAGGCGTTTGGACCAATTCAAATATATATTCTACACAAAAATGAGTCATGCCTAAGATTTGAAAGTAATTGATCAAAGAGTGGGCCAGGCTGAAGTGAGGAGCCTGGAAACCAGTCCAGGCCCCCACATGTGTGTCAGGTCCCCAAATGCTTACACTCTCACCCGCTGCCTCGAGACACATACAACAGCAGGAAGTTAAAATGATGTGCAGGCCCTGGAGTATAGAGGGCCTGGCAATATGGAAGTGCCAAATGCCAGCCCCTAATTATTTACTTTTAGTAAGATGTCATTTATGAAAGGATCCACATAAGCAGAATTATTAGAATTCAAAGTATAAAGTAAGTTTATTTCTAAACCCTTATGAAGTTATATCTATCTGATAGGACATCTCTATTGTAAGTCTGTCAAATCAGAATAATGTAATCGCAGACTTAAAAGAAGTAGAAGAAAGCTTGTTTTACACCTGTTCAGCAATATTTATCAGTCATAATTTAGTAGACGTGAAAACATTAGGAATAAATATTTCCTTTTCCATACAGGATCAGCAGTAGTGGACAAAGATTATTACAGCATTCCTAAAGCAATATGTGAAAACAGAACATATTCACATATTTCATTTATTTCCTTTATCTCCAAGATTATAAATAAAAGAAAATATAATAATTTACTATGTTTCTTTGTTCTATAAAATTTGTATAGGTGTCAGTTGTTAATTTAACCTATATAAAAAATCTGCCATTACAAAAAAAAAAAAAAAAACCTTCTATCCCTTTCTGTGCCACTTCAGTACATCCACTTTGCAATGATATGTCTGAGATTTTTTCTTCCATGAGCAAAATGCCATGACGGATATCTGAGACAACATGAGACATTCCCAAAGATAATCACTAGCACTAAAGCTCACCAAACTCCTACCCGATTTGTACATTCAAGCAGAGATGAACCTGGGATGCAAGTGACTGATTTCTGAGTGTGCCCTATCTTTTTCATCTTTCAAATAAATCCTACCCTATCATTGTACTTAATATATGTCTCTGCTTTGAATTCACCTCTAATCAGAGAAAAAACTGTAAAAAAAATTCATCTGCTGATATGTACATCCCTACAACATTAACACAAAAGTTGTTAAATACATCTTTAATATCAAAATCTACCATTAAAAACAATGGTGTCCATGTGCATTTTAATAGTGCCCAGGAATTTGTGCCATCATTGGTTCTTCTCAGATTAGAATTGGATTAGAAGTGGAAGATCTCAGACTTCAACTGGAATTCCATTGTAGGATGCCAGTGTCAAAAGTGGTAATTTGTATATATAAATTAACATTAGAAAGCAAAAAACAGCTTTCAACATAATTAACTTGGAAAAATATATTAATACAATTTCAAGCTGATGTTTTGAATCTATAAAATATACTCCGTTGTGAGTGTGCAATATTCATTTACTAAATGGCAAAAGACAATATATTCTTCCATATTTTTTTTGCATTTTTTAGTGAGCACGCTATCAATACATGACAAACAATAGTCTTCTTTGTAAAAATTCTTTCCAAAAAACCTCGTCCCAGTTCATTTTTCAATAAAGCACAGTTTATCTCCAGATTGCTATAAAAGCTGAAACTTTAAGAAATGCAAATAATTGTTTACATTTGTGAATTTGTATTAATAATATTTATCTCTCCTTTGAAAACTCACTCAACCCTCAGCCAAGATGCTTCAAGAGAAACATCTGCACATACGGCCAAGAAGTATAAAGCCATTCTTTGCTCTCTAATGATGCTAAAATCTCTGCTCCTGGAGGAGCTTCAGCCTTATGTATGCACAGGTCTGTACTGTTACCTTTAAGGGTAACATTTCACCATGTGACGATGCATTTTTCACACCAAAGAGAGTCATCCTTTCTACTGCTCCGGGAACCCATGGCTTTGGAAGCTCTTGTTTAGGGTCTCCTCAGTTGTTACAATGGAGATATGCGTGACAGATATCTAGTTCTAAAATCTCTGTCCCTTAGCTTAAAGTTTTCTTGCCCTAGCTTGTCATTGTGCAGGTTAAGGTACTGCTTGTGACACTGGTATTCCACAATGGAGTGCCAGCTGAAGTTCCAGATCTTCCACTTCAGATTCAATTCCCTACCTGGATATCTGAGAAGAACCTGTGATGGACCATGTTCTTGGGCACCATTACATTGCACATGGAATACCCAGGAGTCCCTGGTTCTTGGATTCAGCCAGGTCCACCCTCTGTTGTGGTCAATTGAAGGATTCATCAGTGAACAGAATCTCAGTCTCTACCCACTTCTCTGTCTCTCTGCCTTTAAAAGAAATAAACAAATCTTTTTAAAAACTTCTCCATCCTGCATTTATAATTGGAAACCAACCATCTGGAAAAATTCAGGGAGTGGTACAGCTGCAAGTTTCCTAACACCTGCCCACCAATTTCACTTGTCACAAGACTCATGTAGTCATTATTCTTCTGAATAAATAGTACCATGATGTCTGGTCTTGTCTCGATGTGTTTCTTTCAGAGGAACACAATACTATCTGCACATGGTATGTAGACTGACCTGAGTCCTATCACTGAAAACCAATCATGAATTGGATGTAGCTCAACATACAACTTTCAGTTCCAATTTCAACCTAGAAGGATCTTCATTCTTAACCCCTTTGGAAGCCCAGGAACTAGGTGTCAGCTGCTGATTCCTACCCTTGCACATTATATAAACACATCTTTCTTCCATCTCCCTCATGCTAATGATTGGCTTTTTGTGCACCTGGTGTGGACAATCAGTTTGGAGGTTTCTTCAGCAATACCTCTGAACAGTTTTTGGGAGGAGGTCTATGTCATATAAAGAAAATGTTTTTTGAGACTTGCTGATGGTTCTGATTTACATTCAGCAAGAAGTGAACTCAATTTGGATAGATAGCATCTGTTCAAGGTCACCTTGAAAGAACCGGCAAAGCTGGGATTCAAAACCAGGCAGTACACTTCCAGTATTAGTACCCATAGCTCCCAAGAATATGATACAGTTTTCAACCTCCACTGAAAACAGACATAAAAATATAAGACAGTAAAACTTCATAGAATGCAACTGCTCTTTTCTTTCATCCTTATCCAGTGTTCCCTCTATGTTGAAGGTCAATTACACAACCACTCAATGCTTTGTCCTCATCCTTTAATACTTACAAAATTAACAACCATGTACAAGCAGAAGACATGCACACTATAATGATATAAGAAAAAAAAGCGGAGATACCTGAAGGAGATATCAGAAAAGGACACGTTTAAATATATGTGAGGAGGACAGTGACCTCAAAGCAGCCTTGAGACTGTCCACGGACTGAAGATCCTATCTGTCTCTCAGGGACCAAAGGATATTTTTAAAGATCAATTTTGTGCCCTCAGGAAGACTAAACTGGTAGAATTCTTTTTTCCTTCCACTAGGAAGTCTCCTGACTGTTACTATACTCCACTAGTTCTTTTCTGTTTCATTCTATGTTAAAGGTATCCATCTGTTCCCTGTAAGGATTATCTCATCACTTACTGTCAGACTTGACAACTGCCCCTCTATCGTGCTGTAAGCAGTATCTCTCCCTCTAACAAGATGCCAACGTTTCAGATAATATACAACCTGCTATGGGATTTCAGACTCTGCAACTGTGTCAGAAGTAACAGTGAATGATTCCCATGGGGCCTAAAGTGTTCCATCAAGAGCAATGTTAAGGACAAATACAATCACAAATAAGAGGCTTAATTCTCCCCATTGGGGAAAAAAAAAACCAGATTTCTCTCGTTTCCATTTTCTTGGAGCAATCACTTTAGAAAACTTGTAATTCTATGTACCTTCTCCTCCCTTTGAAATGTACATAAATCCTTTTGAAAGCTTAGATAGGAATTTTATAAACCAGGACCTTCTTTCTCAAGGACCCAGGAGCTATCTCTTTGAAATGTAAACAGTACCCAATCTCCCAGCTTTTGTGAGACAACCTGAGCCTCAGTCCCTGGACACACTGCTCTGAATTGTAAAACTACCTGGCATTAAAAGTACAGGTTGAAAAAGAAAACTGTCAAGACACTGGCTGGAACATGTGAGTTATGTGTTAAAATTCATGGGTTCAAACACCAGCTCTGGCTCCAGATTCCAGCTTCTTATTGCAAGACCCTGGAGATCAGCTGGTGAAGGCTTAATTTAATTGGATTCCTGCCACCCAGAGTAAAGACCTAAATTTCAGTTCCTGGCTCCCAACTTCAGCTTTGGCTCAGCCTTAATCATGGAGGGCATCAGAAACATGAAGCAGTAGGTGGGAGCTCCCCACCTCACTCTGCCTCACAAATAAATAAAACTTTCTATCTTCAACAATATACACTACACATGAGGTCTGTTTTTTGAAGCAAAGCAACATCTTGGATGTAGATGCTAGGTAATGCCAGGTTCTAGTCTCTTGCAGTTTCCCAGCTTCCTTCTCTTTGCTTTAAGTTTTGTTGCCGTGATTTTACAATGTAAATCAAACTTTTATTCAAATCAACTCATTGATCTGAGAAAGTGTGAGGTTGCTCCTACAAGGTATCTAATTACCCCCATCATCACACCCATGAAGTCAACTGTTTCCCCATAAATAGCATCTTAACATTTGTCTTGAGTTGAAATGTTTCTTTTCCAGGTACCTCAGGCCCTGAGCAAACAACAAACTACCACCTGCACCGTTTGTGGAGAGTGGAGTACACTTTGTCACCATAAAATGGCCTCAATGGTGCCAGGATTGTAGTGCTGTAGTTTAAACCACTGCCTAGGATACCCACATTGCACATCAGAGAATCCAGTTCAAGTTCTGTGTGCTTAGTGCTTCAGACTGGACTTCCTGCTAACACAATTGGGAGGCAGCACATTAGGAGGCCCAGAGAGAATCCCAGGCCCATATCTTTGTCCTGCTCAGTTCCAGTTGTTGCAGCATTTGGGGAGTGAAGTCAATATATGAAAAATCCATACCCCCAACCCTGCTCTGCTCTCCACTCAACCCAGTGGCTTTTCAAATGCATATTTGCTTATTTTCTTAAAGAAGAAGCAACTGCTGACACATTAAATGATGGCCAAGAGCATCACATAATAACCAGGAACTTGAACATGAGCTTACCACCCACTTCTCAACCCCAGCTTCAATGCAAAAGAGCATTTACCAATAATCACCAAGGCAACCGAGCCTCAAGCATTAGCTGCCTAGTCCCCTGATCTCTGCTCTTTGCTTTCTTCTACCATCCCAGTGTCAGCGACTGGCTTGCTGTGCCTCTGGTGAGCAGTTTTCCAAGTAGTAAGAAGATTTCATAAAATTACAACATCTCTAGTTCACACAGACATCCTAATTAGCAGGTAAATTAGGGATAAACCCTACATAACCTATGGTGCTGCCAAATCCTTCGGGACAATTTCATGTGGATTCTGAAATTATCTGTGTAATGGGTTGTATGTGTTTGGTTGTAAAGGAGGGATGTTCTGTTTGGTGATCTCACTGCAGATTCACCTGAAATGGCTATCCACACTGTTCTTGTTATATATTTGATAATAAAGGTGTTTTCCCTTTTTTTTTTTCTCTCTCTACTATTTTTGTACACAGTGCTTCTGAGTTGGGAGTATATTTTTATCTTTATTTATATATTCCGACGACTAGAGTTTAAATACCTCAGACATCTTTATGTTTAGTGCCCTTCTACATAATTCTCAAAGTTGTGTTTATTGCTTTTAAACATGAATCCTTCCCATTGTGTTCTGTGTTTAGAGATAAGTGTTAGGCTGGTGAGATTCTGTTACAAATGTCACATGTGGCTATGTAAACCCACAGAGTATATACAGCATTCAACATAACTTAGATAGTCATACTGCTGAATCTTCTAGAGAATTGAGGCTTAAAAGTTTGGGTTTTTAGAAAAAGCACATCCATTTTATATACATATACATGTATACACATATATGCATATACTTGTTCAATAATGTATGTTTGAAAAGTAAATTGTAGACTACAATGGTTGAGTCAGTTTCTGTCCTCCTAGAATAATTAAATATTGAATATTTCTGTACCACCTAACATACTGCATATGTCCCGTTTGACTCAAAGTGAGACTAAGTGATAAAAGTTATCATGCAGAGTCATTTCCTGTCACTATGGCATGGGGTTACTCTATACTCCATCAGAGATCAGTTTCTCACTGTCTTTTGTCTGAGAACATACCAGCCATAAACCATGTACAAAGAAATTCTTTCTCAGTATTGTTTCCACAAAAAGATCTACCTCAGACAATAATTTATGAGTGACAAAATTTAAACACAGTAACAAAAAGTAGCATGAACATTTTCTAGAATTTTAGGCACTTTTGTTGACATCCTGGGTACCATTCGATTCAAAAAATTCTATTTCATTAAAAGAAATACATTACTTGTTTTTCCATAAAACACAATGAGAGAAGAATCAAGATGACGGAATTGGGTAAGGACACATTTAAATGGACAGAAAAACATTTAATCAGGATGAAGCAGAGAGGACATATTCCAGGAAATAGGAAAGGACAGAACAACAGCAGAGGGGTACCTGGAGACTGACAGACACAGGAAAGCAGTGGACACAACAGTGTGGTATTCCAGTGACCGATACACCAGCAGCATTCAGCTAACAGCAATCTGAACTCCACCAGCAACTGGAAGTCCACCAACAACAAGGCGGGAAGGGACTTTCACTGGAAGCTTGGAAGGTGAACCCAGACAAAGAATTGTCCTTCCTGCTGGTCTGCTTGATTTGACCAGGAGAAGAGACAGAGCAGCAGATCCCAGAAGGGCAGTGCAAGAACAGAGTGGATTTCATAGCCCAGTCAGCCCCCTAGAGCCGAATTGGGCACCTTTTTGCCTAAGGAGGCAAAGGCAAGGGAAAGGACTGAGCATACCCTGAGCTGGGAGTGAACTCATTTCTGACTCAGTGAACTGCAAGATGGCATTCTACGGGTTCAACGCAGGGAAGGTCTGGGTAGCCTTCGGATCTGACGACCAGCAGATCAAGAATTATAGTGGTGGTACATCAGGCGCCATTTGTGCACTGTGGCAATAGCTTTGGGATTGCAGGAGACAACAGTGAACTGTGCATGTGCTGAGCTCGCAAGAACTTGCTGAGTTTCATGGATTGCACTGGTCCCACATGAAAATAATACTGACTGTGGCATTGTACAGGTCAAAATATGTCCGTGTGGCACCCAGACCTTAAGTCCAACAGGTTCCGATAAGACCAGTGCCACCAACAACCTAATTATATAGGACACCTGGTGTCTCTCTAATCCTGGGACCTGCTTCAACTAGAAGTGGGAGAAAGGTTGCAGAGACAACAGTGCAGCCTCAGCACAGCATCACAGGAGGTGGAGAGGGGTGAGTCAAGAGCTGGCGCTGTGGAGACCATGGTGAAAATCTGACATAAGAACCCAGACCTGGAACTCGCTGGAGGTTGTGGCACAAGTGGCTGTAAGCAGAGTTGTGTGCCAACTGCAATAAGTAAAATTGCATTGTAGACCTGAGAGTGACACAGCTTAGAAACCTACCCCAAGGAGAAGATTCTCCTAACCAGAAGTACAATGATTAAGGGCAAAAGAAGAGACAAAGGCACAATGAATATTACTGAAAACTCCCCTGAAAAGGAGCAACACTCTATGCCAATCTCAGAGTTAACTGAGGAAGACATCAAGGAAATGGGGCATACAGAATTCAGAAAACTCATTTTAAAGCTTCTGATCAACATACAAGAGTTCAAAGAATTTAAGAAAACAATAAAGCAATTCAAGGCTGGTATATCAGAAATTAAGAACACAGTAGAGCAAATGAAAAGTACAGTGGAGAGTCTCCAAAATAGAATGAAGCAAGCTGAACAAAGAATCTCAGAATTGGAAGATATTTCCTGTCACCAGGGGGAAGCAAACAAAAAGCTGGAAGCAGAGCTGGATCAGGCCAAAAAAAGTATTCAAGAATTGAAAGACACTATTAAGAGGCCAAATATAAGAGTTACGGGAGTCCCAGAAGGTGCAGAAAGAGAAGCTGGTTTTAAAAATGTATTTAATGAAATAATCAAGGAAAACTTCCCTAATCTGGAGATAGAATTGGGAAACAAGATCCAGGAGGGGCACAGAACTCCCAACAGGCTTGATCAAAAACAAACTTAACAAAGACACATGATCATCAAGCTTTCTTCAATTGAACATAAGAAAAAGATCCTTAAATGTGCACGTGAAAAAAAATCAGTTGACATATAAAGGAATGCCAATTAAGCTCACAGGAGATCTTTCACAGGAAACTCTACAGACAAGAAGGGAATGGAGTGACATATTCCAGATTCTAAAATGAAAAAAATTGTCGGCCTAGGATAACATATCCAGCGAAGCTTTCTTTCGTCTTTGAAAATGGAATAAAATGCTTCCATAGCAAAGAAAAGCTAAAACAATTTGCCTCTTTTAAACCTACCCTACAAATTATACTTGAAGATGTTCTCTTGACAGAGAAGAGGAATAGAGCCCACAAAAACCAAAGGCAAATGGGAAGAACATCCCAGTAAAATGACAGCAGAAGACTAAATCAATGAACAACCCATTCCTAAAATGACAGGACCAAAGTACCACCCGTATATATTAAACTCTGAATCTAAATTGCTTAAGCTCAATCAAATGTCATAGATTAGTAGACTGGATTAAAAAGCAAATCCCATCTATTTACTGTCTAGAAGAGACACACTTCACCAACAAAGATCAGCAGAAACTTTATCACATGGGTTTTGCTGTTTTCTGTAGTTTCATCTCTTCACAATCACTTTCTTCTGATTGGATCATTCAATGACTCGTAGATCATACAGTAGCATCATTTTCTTCAAGAAGGTTCTTGATTTTCATTTCTTCAGCTACACGTTAGTCATTTAGTAGCATGTTATTTAACTTCTTGATGTTGTTAATTTTTTTTTTCCTCCCTGATGTTAATTCTGTTTTGTGGGTTTTCATTTAAGGTGATGTATAGTAGTTTTGCAATGGAGACTGTCATATCTAATAACACGTCATTTAACTTCATGTCATTGTAAACTTCCATTTTTCTTCCTATTGTTGATTTTGTATTATGACTTTCTCATTTAAGGGGATGTGAAGTAGCTGTGAAATGGAGACTAACCCCCAGATGTGAGGATAAAATATAGTATGCATTTCTAATTCCAGACCAAGATGGACTTACAATGAAACTGTTCACTATTTCTTGACAATAGGATTCTGGACTCTCTGCCATTGTCCATGTCCACAATGATGGACATATGACTGCGTATGAAAAACTATATTTTAGTAATGATATAGAGGAACTAGGTGAGTGTGGGGAGGAAATTGGTGAGGGAATAAGGGAAATGCCAGGAGCCTATGGAACTATATCATAAAATGATGATAATAATAATAAAATGTTAAAAAAAAACACAATGAGAAAGTTCTTTAAGCAGTAAGACCTGATAGGAAAATATTCCCAGCCTCAAGCTAGAGATTGTATTTATAGAGTAAAATTGTTTAAGAAAGCTTTTGGAAATAGGCCTTGTTCGTATTTACAGTATTCATTTTTTACATATTATACAAAATGAAATTTCAAAATCTTGTATAAGTTTCAGCAATGGTTCTTCAAAAGAAAATTATGGGACTGGCATTGTGATGAAGAGGGTAAAGCCGCTATCAGATTATGTCCTGCCTTCTGATTCTTGATCCAGCCCCTTACTCATAGCAGAAGATGGCCTAAGTGTTTGGGCCCCTGTCACCAATGTGAGAGACACGGATGAATTTTCCTATTGCCTCTCCCAGTCCTGGAAGTTGTGGCCATCTGAGCAGCGAACAAGAGGACTGGTGATCTTTGTCTCTCTCTTTCTACCTCTTGTAACTCTTTCAACTAAGTAAAAATATTTGTTAGTAAAAGCTATTTTATTGATCTCCTACAATGAACAATTATTACCCCCCAAAAAAAACATGTTTGATAAACTTTGTCTAGCTCTTACTTTTTCTTAGTGAACATATACATTCATGTTTAAAGGCATTCTTCTCCTTTCCCTATCTTTTGCTTCAAATAAAACTGGGAGAGAATCTAGAGTGACATGACTCTTTCACAGCAGTTGTTAGCCAAAATTTCCCAAAACTTACAAAACATTTGGGTTAATTCCTAATTGCACTTATCCTTGACATTCTGCCAAATTTCAACAAAACCAAGCTTATTAGCAAATCATGCTTTTCCTTTCCTAAAAATGATGCTTACTGTAAGATGGCAAATAGAGAATTTTCCTTAAAGATACCATCTAGGACTAGTGAAATAAAGTCTACATAATATTTAAACATTCTAGAGGGTAGTGATCATGGTACAGACAGTAAAGCTACCACCTGCAATTTGTGAATTTAATTTTGGAAATATTCATAGGAAATGAGGGTAAGAAGGCCAAGGTCTTTGACCCCTGACACCCTTTAGAAGATTAGAGTGGAATGCCTGATTTTACCCTGGCCCAGCATAGGCTGCTGTGATCTAAATGGGAATGTGCCAATGGAAGAAAGATTACACTCTATCTTCTTGTGTCTTTGTAGTATCTAAATAAATAATTCTTCAAGAAAAAAATAAGTACCCCAAATATCCTTATATACCAATTCTGTATTTTGTTTTCCTTCCTAGAACTGCATTTTAAAATTTATACAAAAGTACCTCAGAAAAGTGATGGATATATTCAGTGAGAGAATAGGTTTATTCCATAATTTATTTTATTTTATTTTATTTTATTTTATTTATATTTGAAATGTAAAGGGAGATTTTGAGGAGTCATTCATCCATTGGTTCACATCCCATATGTTCTTTGTTTTTAAGATTTATTTATTTTTATTTTAAAGTCAGATAGAGAGAAGGAGAGACAGAGAGGAAGATCGTCAGTTCACTGATTTATTCCCTAAGTGGCCACAATGGCCAGAGCTGAGCTGATCCAAAGCCAGAAGCCAGGAGCTTCTTCCAGGTCTCCTACATGGTTGCAGAATCCCAAGGCCTTAAACCTTCCTCAACTGCTTTCTCAGTCAACAAAGTAGAGAGCTAGATTAGAACTGGTGTCCATATGGAATCCCAGCATGTAGAGAAGGACTTTAGCTGCTAGGTTACCATGCTAGGCCACATCCCATATGTTCTAACAACCAGAGATGGGCTAGGCCAAAACCAAGAACCTGATATTCAATTCTGATCTCCCTGTGTTTGTGACAGGGACCCAAACACATGAGCCATCACTCGTTACCTCCCAGGATCTGAATTAGCAAGAAGCTGGTTTTGAAGCAAAAGGAGCTGGGACTCAAACCAGAAGACTCCAAAATAAAATATAAGCATCACAAAATGACTGCTACAACAGATACTTGTCCAGATACTTATCTCAATGCCAACAGTTTGAAATACCATGCATAGATTTTACAATACGCATTTCTATAAAGCTTTTGAAGACTTTCTTATACTCACATATATGCTGAGAAAATCTCTCACATTCTTATTTGTCTCATGATTCCACATATCAGGTTAATACAGAACATATATTTTAATGTCTTTTTAAAGATAAAAGCACAATAATTATAAAAATGTTGAGATACTTGAAGAAGGAGAAGATCCATTAAAATCTCAGATATTTCCTCTTAGTATCTATTTGTTTATGGGCATTTAAAAAATGTGCAGTGGCTGGCATTGTAGCACACCAATATCCCATGTAAAACTGCCAGTTCAAGCTTCAGTTGCTTATTTTGCCTGGAAACATAGCAGAAAATGGTCCAGGATAGAGTTCCCAGGCAAGGACGGAGTCCTTGTTGCTGACTTTGGCCTCATACAGCCCTTCCCATTGCACCCATTTGAGCACTGAACCAACAGATGAAACATCTCTCTTCCTCTGTCTTACTTGCTTGCTATTATTTTGTCTTTCAAATAAACAAATTAATATTTTAAATGTGCATTATTAGTTTACTATGTTATAACTACATATTCTATCCCCCCTTTTTCCACTTGTTATTTCAATTGTCTAGAAACAATTGAGTGGATTTTGATCCCAGACTTCCATTAACCTTTTTGTTTGGAGTCCTGTCATGTTTCCCATTTCCCTGATGGCTCTTAACAGAGTACCTTGTGCAATAGTGAATGTATGTATGCTACATTTCCTTGCTTCTATCAGTGCCCTAAGGCAGGAATTAAATTGAATAAGTGTTAGATTTCCCAAAAGTTAACAAAGTGCATCATAACTGTATATATCGATTTTAAACAGACTTCGATCAAATAAAATACAAATAAATGGTAGTATTAGTTTTCTAATTATTTTTGGGAAAAAAGTTAACATGAAAATATAATCATCAATGTAACAACTATCAAACAATTACTTAATGCATAAAACAATATTCTATGAACATTTTTAAATCTCTGTTTTTCTTCATTGTTTTAAACTTGATAGATTTGAAAATGCATTTGTCCTCAAATTTTTGTTAATCATTTTTATGTTTGTGGAATAATAATTTTTATCTTTTTTGTCCAGGTTTAGCATACAAAATTTCAATGCATCTAGAATATTTTCTATAATAATATTTTAGAATTAATTCTATAGACAATCACATAGCATAACTAGAGCATGTATATGGTTTTGAATTGTCAACAGTGCTCAAATAACTTGAACAAAGTGGCAGCAGGCTAGCATTTTAGGAGAAGGCATTTTATCTTAAAAAGTTTTCCTTCTACTAAAAATTTAGTTGTACAAGGGCAATTCCCTACTGAAGGGTTCTTGGAGGAAAGAGCTAGAAAACAGATGGACAGTTTTCCAATAACAGAAGTGACAGTATATTTCTTCTGCTCCACTATAGGTGACAGTAGATATTTATTGTGACTACTATACCTAGAAAAATCATTTGACCTCCTTTGTTTTTAGTGACAAATACATTTCTCAAGAGTATTACTTCTAGAAGATCATGGCTGCTTTTATTAAAGAAAAAATAATCCATCAGGCAAGTTCACGTTGCTAGGTCTGACATCTTCAGATCAACCCAAATCATTTAAACTGTAACCCATTATCCCATCTACTCTGTTGACACAATTCTACCATAACTAACACAACGAATAACACCTACCTCTCTCAGGCTGTTATTTTGTTTCTCAAGTAGCACAATTGTACAAAAAGACACTCTTAAATTTTAGTTTAATCTGAAAACCTATTTGTCCTGCATGCTCTGTTATACGTAGACATGTAAAAAAAAAAAAATCATCAAAAATACCATTAGGACCCAGCGTGGTGGCGCAAGTGGTTAAGGTCCTCGCCTTGCACGCCCAGGATCCCATATGGGCACTGGTTCTAATCCCAGCAGTCCCACTTCCCTTCCAGCTCCCTGCCTGTGGCCCGGGAAAGCAGTCGAGGACAGCCCAAAACTTGGGACCCTGCACCCGTGTGGGAGACCCGGAAGAGGCTCCTGGCTTTGGACTGGCATAGCATCGGCTGTTGCGCTCACTTGGGGAGTGAATCATTGGACGGAAGATCTTCCTCTCTGTCTCTCCTCTCTGTATACCTGCCTTTCCAATAAAAAAAATAATAAAAATAAATCTTTAAAAAAAAAACAACATTAAAAGTAAGTTTATTATCATGCAATTTTTTAAATCCATGCATATTGTTTTCTTATAATATGCATTTCCATAAACTTTCTAAAGACCCTGTATTTCCAGATTTCAAAAAATATGCATAAAATAAACTTATCTTTTGATTCCATGTTATATAAACTTTTGAGATTTTTTTATATCTTCTAGATAGGTGAAATCTCATAGTAGTGACCATTCAGTAATACCTAACATTTATGTTTGCATTCGACGAGTCAACTAGTTACTTATTCTTTACAGCTACTCATGAAATGACTTCAAATGTCATTGTTTCCATATTAAACTGAAATATCTGAGACAGGAAAAATGTATGTAACTTCTTCACAGTCAGAAGGAAAGGCAGGATTGGAATCTTGGCACCCTGGTGACACAGTGTGTATACTTAACCACTGTGGTGCACTAACTCTTGCAAGACACAGCAAGCACCTGAAGGAATACATGGTTAACCTGAATCACTCACACCCCAGACTCCACAGATCCAGAATTCTGTTCAGTGTCAATTCTACCTCCAACCCACAAAGGTCATGGGGTTCTCAGCCTTTGGATTTTTTTTGTAGACTACGTGATGATGAAAGCAGGATATATACCCACTTCGGAGGGTAGTTGGATCTCCCATTTTCTTGACAGGTCTGCAGCCAACTCCATTTACTTTGCCCAACCCTCCTAGTGCCCCGTCATTTCTCTGTGAGTTTGCCATTCCTGTAATGAACTGTGCACTATTACTTCTGAGCTACTTCCTTTGAGTGCTCCTGTCCCTTCCCACTTCCTCCCCCCTTTAAAAAATTTTCCCTGAAAATCCAGCTTCATTTAAAACACATTCCATAAAATCACCAACTCTTTGAGAGTGTACTCAGTATGGTTTTTGATCTCTCTAAAATCTGGTCATTCTTAATGCACTATGAATTGATCTTGACCAGCCCATGTAGCTAACTGGTACCACCCACCCTAGATTTCAACATTCCCTAGCTGTGAGGAATTGTGCTTTAAATGACCCTAAAAACACATTCTCTCCTCTAGACCCATCCCCATCAGAATATCCACATGAGTTCAAGGATAACACCATAATTTTTGGGATTACATCAGAGAAATTGAGTCTTCATGACTTCTAATTTACATACATATGTGATAATAAATGTATGTTATCTTAAATTTCTGAGTTTCTGCAATCTGTTACAACATCCATAGACTACTAACACAGACTGCTTTCTGAACACCAGGCCTCATTGCCTGCAGAACAGTATGTCCTTTAATCCAAAATATAATTTTCATTTTCAAACTTTCAACATGTTTCAAACATCTAAAATCTGATTTCCAAATCTGATGATTTCTATACATCTTAAGTCCCAGAAAACATTCACATATATTTGTCTAATGTTTTTTTTTCTTCCATGCTATTCAATTATTCTACTCTGGATCTAGGTATGTTATATCCTGCTAACATAACTTATTCTGAACTTACTAGGTACTCACTAAAATTGCATTGGGTAATATTATAAATACAAATGACCAACATAACAAAAAGCCAAGAGAAATAAATAAAAATAAACTCACTAAACATGCACCTGACTTCTCAGGCTTAAATTTTACAATAATGATTTTGGCAAAGAACTATTTCCGTATAACACTAAAATTAAGTAAGTGCATTACTTTCTATCAAATGCTTAACTAATGTTTACTTGTTAAAGCAGCTTTGTCACCTGACACATATCAAATCAGTATATAAATGCAAGAAATATTATTAATAATATTATGAATAATATAAACCACATGGCAAAACGTTAAGACATACGCTGCTAATAAATTCTACTGGCAAATAGTTTAGTGTTTTTGGCAAAACCAACCACTGTTCCATGTAAACAGTATGAATTTATGCTATTTTTATGCTGTATGAAAATATTTCAATATCAAAATTTAATACAGCAATAAGTTTAAATGACACACACTAATTCCAAAGTGATGTTATTACATTCAGTCCCACTTTCAATGCCTTGAAATCAATTGGGGAGTTTGTAAGGAAATGAGAAGTCATTACAAGGTTTCATTAGTAAATAACAAATTGCATAGAGGGCAAAATATTCATTTCCATGGGAGCCAAGAACTTAAACTGTGTTGCCCACATGGGTGGGTGGTAGGAACCCAATCTCCCGAGCCATCACCGTCTCTGAGGGTCTGTATCTATCACTGCAAGCTGAAGTCAGGCATGGATCTGGGCAGTTCGATCTGGAATATGCACGTCTTCACTGCTGTCTTAGTCACTAGGTTAAACACTGGCCCCAGGGAAACCATGTTAACACAGGTGTTCCACTGTTAGTACACTGGCAGCCACTAAAAGGGTAATGAAAGATTTCATAGCATTTTTTACTATTAGCTCACACTAGCACCCTCTTTTTCTCTTTGTTTTTGTAACTTCTTACTTACTCATTTTATGTGTTTGTACAGCAAAAAAGAGAGGGACACACGTCTATATCTCCATCACAGAACATTCTTTATCTTTAATTTGAAAGGTGAAGTTGCAAGAATTTTCCAACTTAGCTGTGGTGTAACAGGCAGTGTGTTGTCTGCAATATCAGCATCCCATATTGCTCTGGTTCATATGGCTGCTGCCTTCTAAGGGTTGGGAATTTTTTTTTTTTTAAATCACAGAACAGGGGCTGGAATTGTGGCATGGTGGATAAAGTCCTGTGTACTACCCAGTAACATATCTGTGTACTACCCAGTAACATAACATAACATTAACAGTAACACATCTGGGTACCTGTTAGACTCTTGGGTACCATACTTCCCATCCACCTCCCTGATAATTCACCTGGGAAAGCAGAGAAAGATGATGCAAGTCCTTTGGACCTTGCTGCCTATGAGGGAAACCTGGAGGAAGCTCCTTACTGCTGGCTTTGGCCTGACCCACCCTTGACTATTGCAGCCAGTTAGGTAGTGAACAAGAGGTAGGAAATTCTCTTTCTATTGTGCTCACTGTCTGTAGTTCTGCCTTTCAAATTAAAAAAAAAAAAACTCCTAAAAAAACTAATTTCAGGGGTTTCTATCAGCATATTATACTTTGGTTAGATTGGCAAGACATTTATATTTAAGAATATTGAATGACTTAAAACACAATATGGCAGAATCTAGACAACAATGTCAAAATTTCTTCTACTACTAAAATCAGCCCATAATCTTTGTATTCATGTTTCAAGATGGTAGCAACGATAACACCCTTCACATTCCTGAGCCTTATGGATTATGTACCAAATATTTTACATAAGGTTATATTGTTTACTCATCTTCTGAAAATTTCAAGTTATAATTAATAGGTGACTTAGCCTGTGAAAAATTATGCAGAAGGTGTGACTGAATGGTAGCCCATCTGTAGTGCAACTAGTTCCTTCAAGAGTTATGCCATGGCTCAAACTTTTGTGATTACTAATATTTCCATAATTATAATTTAATCAGAAGTTCAACATAACTACTCCAATTTCTTTTATCACAAATCATATAAGTTACACAAAACATTAATGTTGTTTTCATTTCTTAACAAAAATGGTATAGATTTCATAATGGATTTAACATATGAATTACATGTGCACATGCTTTTAAGACTCTCACTTAAAAATGTTATATTTCTCTACAACATTTTTTTCCTTAATAACTTCAGAACTGTAAAAACTTTCTTTTAAGACTGAACTTTGAATCTATTGAATAGCTATTTCATTAGTCTCTAAAAATATTCGGATGTAAGAGGATCGACATTTTTCCTAGTCCTTTGCTGTGAAAAACATAAAACACAAGTAAAAGTTAAGGAGTTATATGGAAGAATACACATATACTATCTAATTTAATTATTAAAATTATTTTGTATTTGCCATTGTATATAAGCATATGGGATCTTATTTTTCCATCACTCTTTCCAGACATCATTTTCTTCTGATGCACTTGAAATTTCACTCCAGATATCAATACGATACTTTTGAACATTCCAAAAAGTAGAACATAAACTGAACTTTTTGCTTACTTTTTGAAGATAAATTTTACACATAGTGAAATGTATATTATCTTAAGTGCAACAACAAAGAATTTTTTAACTTTTCCTTAAAAATAAGAATAGCAAAAAGTGATAGCCAGATTTAAAACTCACTCAAAAAGCGTACAAAGATAAATCTAAAAGAAATTAATACATTTCATTATGGAAATGTAATTGCAAAAGAAATAAGGCAATTTGGGAAATAGAAATTATTAAAAATACTGACTAAAGAAATTAACTAACTGCAAGAAAAAAAATAGTCAAATGACAAAGATAGTTAAATAGAAGCTGTAGGAGTGGTGGTAGAATACACTAGTTCTTCACCCATTTTATCAGCATCCCCTTAGGAGTGCCAAATCACATCCCAGCTACTGTCATTCTGGTCCAGCTCCGACAGGGACTTTAGTCTGTTAGCTCTACCTTCAGACCAGAGAGGGTCTCCCCTAGAAACCGCTGAACTTATCTGGACAATAAGGTGCTGAACTCCATGCTAGGTATATGCATGCAATGAATGAATCCCAATTGAACTTCAACTGTGAATATGCAGCAAGGTGGAGGAATCCACCATGGGGGTAGGGTTGTGGGAGGGGTAGGGGGAATCCCAGTGCCTACAAAACTGTATCACATAATACAATGTGATTAACAATAAAAAAAAATTTTTAAAAATAAAAATAAATAAACAGAACCCCCTTGTATATTAAAAAAAAAGACTCCAAAGAGTCTATATGCAAATTTTCCAAGGTTACCTGTATAGCTCTAAAATTAATCAATGAATAAATGAATGAGTGAATGAATGAATAATAAATAAACAAATAAATCCAAGAATTAGCATTGACTCCAGAATAAAAACACAATTCCCAAAAGGTTGACAGAATATTTGATATGGCTTATATCCAAAGGGCAATTTGCCAAATTTAGAGCAAAACAAAAATTCAGCAGAAAGTATTGGCTGGGAGAAGAGACATTTTTTGTCTGTCTTATTTGAGAGGCAAACAGAAAAATAGGCATGGATAAGAATCTCCAGTCTACTGGTTCTCTCTTCCAATGCCTGCAAGATTTAGGGCAGATCAGCACAGGAGCCACATGCTTTGAATTCAGTTCAGGTCTGCTATCTGGGTGGCACTATCCCATGCACTTGAATTATCATCAATCACTACCTCCGACTGTGCACAACAGCAGAAAGCTAGAATTAAGGGCTGAAGTTGGGAATCATACCCATTACTCTGATGCCACAGTCTTAAGCAACATTTTTAGCACTTAGGTAAACATCTGTCCCAACCATGAAGGCTTTTAAGGATCTGCCACAGGTGTCACTGGATTAAAAGAACAGCATTGGAACTCAGTCTCCTAAGATCCTGGACAACTCCCAGCTATTCTTGCCCCTGAACACCTGGAGGTTTCCAATGACTGAAACTCATTTGGAAATCACTGCAGTTCCTGATGGGATTGAGATGAAATGCATCCATATTAATTTGAAAGTACATCCTTTCTATTACAAATACAACCAAATAAACAAAAAAACAAAAAGTCAGATAGTACAGATCTAAGGTGAATCTGCTGTGGAGTTCTAACATAGCAGATAACATAATTGTACTCAATATATTCAAATAATTACATGACAAATTGGAAAATTTGAACAGAGTAGAACAATACAATACAAAATCAAATGGACTGAAACACACAGCATATAGTAATTGAAACATGTGGCAATGGAAATTTAAATCTTATTAGTTGGGCTTAACAATGTGTTTAATGCAGTTGAAGTAAAAAAGCAGTGAAGCAAAGGATGGGTTAGATGAAAATAATAAGAATGAAACATTAAGAGAATAAACAACTGCAATCCAGGAGAAAACATAAAAGACATTGATTATAAAACATCGACATATGAAGGGTCTTCAGAAAGTCCATATAAAGCAAAGAAAAAAATCACAATATATTTCATTTTTGCATCAAAATAAATGCGTATTTTGGTTCTGAGCTTCACAAAATTTTTGAAATACACACACACAAGGGAGTTGAACAAGTAAAAAAATTGAAGAGAGAAAGCAAATGAGCTAACAAACTATTAAAAGCATTAAATCACACTGTTTCAAAGTTGAAAACAAAAGATATAACTAAAGAATTCAATTATAAGAAAAATAAACAATTCTATGCAAACACACATTACTACCACAAGCCGAAGGAAAGACAGATCTGAAGAAAGAAGACAAAAACATATGAGTTTCCTAAAGCATCAATAAGACTCAAACTAGAAACTAATTAATATAATAGAATATTAAAGAAACTGTAAGCATAGGATTCTTTATGATGATATTTACATAGTTGATTAGGGCGCAAAGGGTCAAGTGCTACAAGAAAAAGAATAAGACCATTGTTTCCACATATTTTTTTTTCCTATATTTGGGAAGGGAGATTAAGAGAAAAGCCCCAGCAAGCCTCCCAACCATCCCAGGGTTCCTGATATGCAACGTGATCCAAGGGCACTTCTCAAGTAGTTTTGATAGTTCAACAGTTCTGAATTGCTGCCAAAATTGCCATTCCAAGTGCTATGAGATCTCTCCAGAATCCACTGGCTGACATATTCTACCCTAGAGTCTCCGTTGCTCAGATTATCACTGCCAACATATGGCTGGGGTATGTGATCGATTTGTTCTGTTTTCCATCCTCTGTTGTAGTACCAGGTGTCCTCTGCAGGCTCCAATGCACTGCTATATCCTCCATGTACACCTGGATATGCTGCCCACTGCTCTGTCTGAGCCTCTGAGAAGGCCCAGCTTTGACACCTGCACTCCATGGTCAGATCAGGAAACCTGTACTTCTTTTCCTTTTTGGGGTTCTGAGTTCAGCATTCAGTTGAGGGGATCTCCAAAAAAACTTCGTATGAGGTGATCCCAGACATGATTCTTGTGTGTGCATGCCAATACAGGGTCTGGCACAGTCCGTCACCACAATCAACTTATGTACATGCTGGTGGTTGCAATTGCTGGGTCAGTTCTGTTTTCAGCTCTATCTTTTACATGAATCAAAGGATGTTGCAATCCAGCCTGATCCTGCCCACCACATATTCGGCCCTCATGCAAACCAGTGGGAGGTGCAGCCAAGTTGGTACAACCCACAATAACACCCACCAGGCCTGTCCCCTGCCCTGTTTCCAGTGCTTGCCAGTATGTACAGCAGACTGTGATCCAGTATGTCCCACATCCCATTGAAGCCTAGTTTAGACCAACCGGCCCCACTATCTAGCCCATATACATGCCGGTGGGTGCCATTCTGCCGAGCCATATCTGCCCAGTCCTGGTTCTCATACGCGCCAGTGGGAGTATAAGCCAAGAGAGAGGTGTCCTCTGTTTCCTTTCTGGGTCGGTTCACACTCCCAGATCATGCACTCTCTGGGTGGTTCTGCAGTTTAGGTGGACAGAATCAGCTCCCCATGCCAGAATCTGCCAGCTGATGTTGTGGCAAAGACCAACCAACCCACACTCATTCTGACTTATGCTTGCACCAATAGGACCCATCAACTCAGCCTGGCTTTTCTCTGATCTATCTCACATGAGGGCGACAGGTGTTGTAGCTCTGCTGGTCTGGTCTGCCCACATCCCAATTCATGCTCTCCAGTGGGCGTGGTGGTCCCAAGCCATAAGATTTTTTACTCAAATTTAAAATTAAATTGAAACTGTTATTTCTGGTTGGAACAGGTATGAACTGAGAGAAGATTTCATTGATAGTATCCTAATACAAATACAATAGAAATCATTCATATTTTAAGAAAATAAAATGTATGTAGCTTATTAGTTAAGGTGGTAGTTATGATGAATGTGTCAGGGGTGTGATCATTGTTGTGTCACCGTGGCTTAAGCTGCTACCTGCTGTACTCACACGCCTTAAGGGGACCAGTTTTTGTCCCAGTCACTCTGCACGCTCTTGATCTAATGAGCCTGGGAAAGCAGCAGAAGATGACCCAGGCACTTGGATCCCTGCCCCTCGATGAAGCTCATAACCTCCACCTGTGACCATATATGAAGTGAAATAGCACATGCAAGTCTGTCTGCCTCTCATTTTTCTCTCTCAAAATTGTCTCATGGTTTCTCAAAATTTTTAAATAAAAGAAAAAAGGAAAACACATTTAAAAAGTGTGTAAAATTAAAAGAACATGATAAATATCCAAATAAACCTTAGTAACTGCTGGAAGGGAAAAAAAAGAGAATGCATTAACTATGTGTTTGTGTGTGTGTGTGTGTGTGTGTGTGTGTGTGTGTGTGTGAAATTAAAAGTCATGATTACATGTGTGAATGGAGTAAATGGAGTTAAGGTCTAAGTGCTTTAGTGTCTCAGCTTTACACAGAAAACTGCTTATGTTCATTTAAATTTGATTCCCCCCAGGTCAAAATAATACATCACAATAGCTAAAATAACTACTAAGTGGATAGCTTTTTTTTAAAACAGCATAACTAACAAAATATTAAAAGATAAACGCAATCATTAAAAAATAATCCAAAGGACAACAAAAATAAGCATGGAACCGGTGAGACTAACACAAAACACAATTGAATTTAAATATATTTCAGTAGTTACATTAACTATAAATAAAAAACAAATGCACCAATTAGAAGATAGAAAGCGCTTTAAAATATGGGATTTAGGGCCCGACATGATGGCCTAGCAGTTAAAGTCCTCACCTTGAATATGTGGGATTCCATATGGACTCCAGTTCATATACCGGAAGTCCCACCCTGCCTGTGAGAAACCCAGAAAAAGCTCCAGGCTCCTGGCTTTGGATCAGCACAAATCCAGCCATTGTGGCCGCTTGCAGAGTGAACAACCATATGGAAAATCTTTCTCTCTGTGTCTCCTCCTTTCTGTATATCTGCCTTTCCAATAAAAATAAATAAATCTTTAAAAAATATGGGATTTTATATAAAAAATTAAAACCCATTACAATCTAGCTATTAAAAGCATGTAAAATCTAAGAATGGCAATTTTTAAAAAAATCATTGAAAACATAAACCATGCATACACTAACCAACAGAAACTGGTACAACAATGCTAATATTAGACAAAACATACTTAAAACCAGAATGCAGAGATGAAAAAAATTCACAATTATTAAGGGGACATCTCCCATACATCACACTCTCAAAAAATAAAACAAGATGAACAGAATAAAAGCAAGAAATAAATTTCATCAACAAACATGATTAAGCATTTCAACACAACTCTCTCAAAAACTTCTTGCAGATGTTCATAAACAGAAACACAAGGCTCTTAACCTGGCATCCTTTATGCATTCCAAGAGATATCAAAAGTATCTATTTTGCTGTAACTTGCTGTTGTGGCACAGCGTGTTAAGCCACAGGCTATGAAGATACAATCCAATATAAGTGCCAGTTTGAGTTCCAAACATTCCACTTCCAGTTCCCTGGATTACACGTGGGAAAAGCAGCAAAAGATGGCTCAAGTTCTTAGCTTCTTAGACCCCAGTCCCGCTGTGGAAGACCCCGATGGAGCTCCAGGCTCTTAGCTTCCACACAAAATGACCAAGCTCTTGCCACCAGGTCCTTCTAGGGAATGAACCAGTGGATGGGACATCTCTGTGCGCTTCCCCCTCTTTGTCTGTAACTCTGCCTTTCCATAAAATAAAAATATTTTAGTAACATATCTGTTTTCCTAAGCAACAACAATGTAAAAACTCGTAAATAACAAAAATGTGAATATCAACAAATGAAGTGGTGACTAAAACAATGAAAGGGTGATACAGAATAGAAATAAAAGTAAATGATGCTATATTTGCAGAAAAGTAAGTTACTAAATGGAAAAAAACTGAGAGACTTGCTAACTATGCATCGCCTCTTTTTTTGTTGTTGTTCTAATGTATTCTGAGCATGTTTACTCTTGCATTCCAATGATAGTCCTCACTTATTGCTGTATTATTCTTAAAAAATGTTTAACCCTGACAGATAAAGCAATGTGTATACACATTTATTTGAGCTCTGCTTTGGCAACTTTCAAAACTTTAAAGATTGCTTTTAACACTGCTGTGAAAAAGACCCTGACAGCAGCGATTTTATTTTATGACCCAGACTCTTATCTTGCACTGTGGTGAACACAACATGAACTTGCTGACAAGGCAAAAGAAAGGCACTTGCTGAGAGGAGAACCTTGAGGTTTATAAAACAATGTTGAAAAGAAGCATACAAAAGCAAGTATTTTACAATTTGATGTATATTCACATATGTGTGCTTCAATCTACTTTTTGCATTACGCTTATGAAGGCTTCAGATGTTTTTTGTAATTAAGCAGTGTTAAAGCAAATCTTAAAGAAATGATATTCAATGCTGAGAGTTTGCTATAGCAGTCATGGCACCAGTTAAGATGCCTACATGTCATATCAGAGAGATTGGGTTTGATAATGACGACCAGCTGCTGACTCCAGTTTCCTGCTAATGGCAATCCTGTGAGGCAATGATATTGACTCAAATGAGTCCTTGACACCCACAATGGAAACCTACATTGGATTTCCAATTCAGTCTTCGGCTCAGTCAAGACCTGACTTTCAGAGGCATCTGTGAACAAGCAAATGTGAGCTCCTTTTCCTTTTTTAATTTTTAATCTCTACCTCAAATAAATAAATTTAAATAGAAAAAGAAAATTCAGAAATGAAAGAATATTGCTTCCTTTGTCCGGAAATACCAATTTACAAAAACAAAAAGTGTGTAATTAATGCACATACTGTCCCCTAAGTTAAAATTATAAATTACAAATAAACACAAGATATAACCAGCATCCACGAACTCTTCTCATGCCGTGGGAATCTGAGGTCAGTTCCCCTCTTATTACAATTTTGCTAGTGTCCTGGAAAATACCAAGAAAACAAGGACGTGTCGTCCATCTGGGAACACAAGCACTGATCTTAAAATAACAGTGCAGCAATATGCATAATTAAGTGCACTTAAGAGACAACAAGAGCATTCAGAAGGGCTTGTTAGAGGGGTGAAATGTAACGCTAAGCTTCTACACAGGCATGGTAGGGGAGTAGGTCATGCCACACCTTTGAAAACAAAATGGGCAACAGTGAAATGAAATGAAATGAGCATGGCACATCTAGACAAGAAGGAAAAGGGCACACAGAGCAGGGTACAGCAGAGACATTCACACAGAGACGGGGCTGGACATGGAATTTATTTTCTGTAAAATGGGGAGTTGTTCAAAGCTTTTCGTAAAAAAAATGTAGCATGATGACAAAGATAAAGACAGATTACGAGGAAAAAGAAAAAATAGCTTTCTCTTTATCTCTCTTACTATGTCATGACTAGTCTTTCCAACTTATTATTATTCAATTCTCTATTCTACAGATGCCAAAGCAGATTTGAAGACATTAAAGAGCTTTCCTAAAGGCACTTGTTATGCAAATGTTCAATATGAGATACTAGGGGAAGTATGGGTAACTTGATAGCTTATCTTTTTAAACACTGCAAAACCGCTTCTTGGGTATGAGACTTTCGTTCTAAGTCATATAGGCATAAAGCAATAAAAAATTTTTAAATGTAACACTTATAGAAATGGAGAGCACAAAATGAAGTAGAAAGGAAAAAAGTAAGATGTAGTACCATACTGATAACAAGAAAACAGGTTCAAATTAGTTTTTAAGAGGAAAAATTGGGACTGGCACTGCAGTGCAGTAGGCAGAGCCACTGCCTGCAATGCTGGCATCCCGTATGGGAATCTATCCGTGTTTCAGTTGTTCATCTTCCAATAAAGCTGTCTGCTAATGTGTCCGGGAAAATCAGTGGGAGACGGCCCAACTGTGTGGGCTCCTGCGACCCACATGAAGCTCTTGTCTTCTGACTCCTGACTTAAAACCAGTCCCAGCTTTGATCATTGTAACTATCTGGCACGTGAAACAGCAGATGAAAATCCTCTCTGTTTTTCCTCTACCTCTCTCTATAATTGTGACTTCCAAATAAATAAATATAAAGCTTTTTTTTAAAGATTTATTTTTATTATTATTTTTTTTTATTGGAAAGTCAGATATACAGAGAGGAGGAGAGACAGAGAGGAAGGTCTTCCGTCTGATGATTCACTCCCCAAGTGAGCACAACAGCCGATACTATGCCAGTCCGAAGCCAGGAGCCTCTTCCGGGGCTCCCACACGGGTGCAGGGTCCCAAAGCTTTGGGCTGTCCTTGACCGCTCTCCCGGGCCACAGGCAGGGAGCTGGAAGGGAAGCGGGGATGCCGGGATAGAACCAGCGCCCATATAGGATCCCGGGCGTGCAAGGCGAGGACCTTAACCACTGCGCCACTGCGTCGGGCCCAATAAATATAAAGCTTTAAAAACAGTTAAAAAAAAAAAAAAAAGACAGGCCAGCATGATAGCCTAGTGGCTAAAGTCCTCAACCCTGCAAGCGCCAGGATCCCACAGGGGTAGTGGTTTTAATCCCAGCTACTCTACTTCCCATCCAGCTCCCTGCTTGTGGCTTGGGAAAGCAGTCAAAGACAGCCCAAAGTCTTGGGACCCTGCACCCAAGTGGGAGACCCGGAAGAGGCTCCAGGCTCCTGTCTTCAGACTAGCTCAGTTCTGGCTGAAGCTGCCGTGTAGGAGTAAATCAGCAGATGCAAGATTTTCCTCTCTGTCTCTCCTCCTTATATAGCTGACTTCCCAATAAAATTTAAACCAAAAAAAAAGAGAGCGAGAGAAAAGAAATCAAAGCAGTTGAGCAGAAAAAAACACATAATTTCTTTTTACTACAATTTTCTTCCTTACTTCATGTCTATAGCCAAGTCTATTTGGTTGTCTGATTGCTTTTTGCATTCCAGTGACTAGTTTCTAGTCATCACCTTTCTTAAATTTTATGTAACAACTTTGGATATCTTGCATTCAACCTCTCTAACATGATCTTAACATGTTCCCCCTAAAACTGAAGGGTGTTATTTCGAATCTAATTTGACAAGATCTTTTTCATCTTATTCTGATGATCCTTGCATTTGTGGAAAATGTGACAATCTTATGTCTTACCCCTTTTTTCATCAGTATGACCATCTGTACTATTTATAACAAATGTCATAGACTGGTAGCTTAAACATTAAGTAGGTATTTTTTCACAGGTCTAGAGAGTACAAAGTTGAAGATGAAGGTGCTAGTAGGTCCAGTACTTGAAGAAGCCTTCGTCTTCCTGGCTTAGTACCCATGATGTCCTCAAATGCCTGTTTTTCAATATGTTCATAAACAATTAAAACATCATTAATGATTTCCAGCTTAATAGGACAGTTTCTAGCATTTCCATGAGACATTTTAATGATAGTTATTCTAGCAACAACTATACTACTTCTAAAAAATAACTTTAACAGATTTATCAAACATGTTTAGTGTCAAAGGAGTTGGCAGAAAAAACAGAGAAATGTAGCTACACTGAAGCTTGGAAGAGAGCCAACGAAGGAATCTGGCCCCTGCCTTAGCTTTTCCTTAGTTATCCATAAATAAGAGGTCTGCAATAATAGCCCTTAAAACAACTGACAACAAAAAACAATCACATATGACAGTCATTCCCAGAGGAGATCTCTCCTGACAGTGAACAAGTGCCAACCCATTCCTTAAGAGGGGAATTTTTCTTAAACATCCGGCAACCGCTATCAGCCAAAGACATTGTCGCTCTCATCACATCTCTGTATTTTCAGGATTGGAAGAAGAATGTGAAACTGTACTGTACTGAGGTCATCTTTCTGCAGGCACAAGCTGTGTGCTAATTCTGCTAATATTCCAATCTCAGGGGGAGGAGGGAAGAAGAGAGGCATTTAATGGATCAATGATGTGCAAACAATAGAGTTTTTCTCAGCTTGGAAACAGTCACGGGTTTCCTTTCCACTGACTAAGAGAGTGATGTTTTCTCCTAGGCTCTGGCCACTGTCCACCACCACTCAGAAAGTTCATTTAACACATTCACCTCCATTCACTTGGAGGATAATATTATCCTAGTGCCCAGATGAGTCAGTAGGACTGACATTATGTTCCTCCTTGATGAATGAAGCTAGTAGACCACAACCAAATTGAGAACCATAGCAATTTTTCACCCTTAACCAAGCAGTAGAGTGGATTCTTACCATCCCCAGCTCCATCTAAAGTATCTGTGGTTCAGAACTCAAGAGGAGCTAGAATATTTCCGATATAAACATAAGCAGTTATTGACTCTGACAGTGAAAAAAGTGGAGACAAATCAGCCAACCCACATAAAGTGTTTCATCTGTTTGCTTACCACTAACAGAGAAGTTTGACCTATACGCGATCATTTGTATCATATTGTCATGACTGAGGGTTTCACCACTGATAGCAACTACCAGGTTATTTCTCTTTAAGCCACCCATCCCTGCTGGACATCCAGAATGTACCTCTTTGATGATCTGACCTTTCTGTTCACAGCCTGATTTGGCATAAAACCATAGTCATTGATTCCTTCCTTCAGCTCCACAGTTAAGGGCTGCTAATTCAAACTGCAGTGTCACTCTCATATTGTATCTTTTGCTTGCAATGATCAGAGTCTTTATCCATCTCCACAACATGTCATGACTTCTCCATTCATTCACGCTTCCATCCATTTCCCCATGGCTGCCTTCTTCCACCAGGCTGTCCTTTCCCTTCAGTCAAGGAACCAGCTTTCAGAGTCAAGTCCTGGGTGAAATATCATTCACAAACACTCGCTTGTTATGTTGGGACAATTTTAGGAAAAAAGAGCATAGCTGTTCCCCTCTTTCCTACATAGCAGGGTTAGTTCCAAGTCTCCACTCTTCCAGTCATCAGAGGCGTCAGTCTTTATCCCAAGCCAAGTTCCTGCAGACAGCCCATTTTCTCATGTCTTTCCATGGAAATTCTCATCCATAACTAGAGTCATGGAATTTCCACTCTTTCTGATAAGATCCACAATGCGCATATGCCCTTTCTTGTCTACAAAGAAGCCTTCGATCCTAAGAATTGCATCTCCATACCCTTGCAATTTGGCCTTCTCTGCCATGCTTCCCTTTTAATTGCCGAGACCAGATGGTCACTGGGGTTCCTCTCAATGTGGAATAAGGTGCCTTAGATTTGCTCTTCTCATCTAGGCAGGTTATATTCTCAGGGCTTGAAAGTTGAAGACATTTCTGTATCTGGAAAGAGTAGCTGTTCTGTTCTTTTGGGACTTCTCTTCTGCTCTTGAGAACTCGACTTGGAACTCCACACACTCCATCTTGGCATTCAGGCAGTAGAGTCCATCGTGTTTCACATGGCCTTTCCTCTGCGTTTCTTCTTCTTACCGGAACATAGATAATATTGGAGTAAGGCCTTGACTTTATGACCACATCCAACTTTAATTATTTCTCTTTAAAAAGATTATTTCTTATTTACTTGAAAGGTAAAGTTATAGAGAGAGAGATCTTCTATCTGCTGGTTGACTCCCCAGATAGTCATAATAACCAGTACTGGGTTGTTCCAAAGCTGGGAACCAGGAGATCCGTCTATACCTCCCACTTGTGTGCAGGTGCCCACATACTTGGGTCATCCTCCATTATCTACCCAAGTCATTATCAGGAAGCCAGGCCAGAAACAGAGTAGCCAAGAACTGAACTGGTGCCTATATGGGATGCCAAGGCTGTAGGAGAAGGATTAGCCTGAAAATCCACAATGCCATACCCTGTGAATAGATTATTTTTCTTTTTTTTAATTTTGTTGTTGTTGTTTTATTTTAAGGACTCTGTGTGCGTGAGAGAGAGAGAGAGAAGAGAGAAAGAGAGAGAGAGAACTTCTATCTTCTGGTTTACTTTCCAAATGCCTTTGATGTCCAGTGCTGAGGCAAAGCCTATACTAGAATGAGAAACTCAATCCAGGTGACCAGTATGAGAGCAGAAAACCGACTACTTGAGCTATTAGCATTGCCTTCTAGGGCTTAAATTAACAAGAAGCTATAAGCCAGGAGCAGAATCCTGAGCTGAACCCAGACACTTGGCGCAGCCTTATCAGGATCCCCAAGTGATCAAAATCCTACCCTGTCACATACATTTCTGTTTGCAAATCCAAGTCAAAATGAAGTCACTGGTCAAATGTCCCTAGGCTTTCATTTTTATCAAGGTTAAAATGATACACATCAGAAATAGCTGCCCTTCAGCTAACTGAGTCAGCATATACACTTCAGCTCACCTGTGGCACATGGATGTACTAAGGTTTGTATTATTCCTCCCCAACTGCGTTATGTTATCAAAATCTGTAACACAATCTTTTTTCACTCTAATTGAATATATCTTTCATTCTGATATTCAAATGAAAACAAAATGTGATCTCAGTAAAACTGTGTCTCAAAGGAACAACCGCAGCCCTCCCCAGTACCCTTTGCTTAAGTGGCTCTTAGCTCTCTGCCTCACTCTCCAACCACAAGTGCTGATTACTCTAAGCAGTCCCAGGAGAATCTGCAGGCTGCCATCTGCTGCATATCTGCTATGCTGCAGCTTGACAATCGCCTTGCTACACTCGGCCCATGCCATTACCCAAGTGCCTGAGTTGTATTACAACTGAAACATTAATGCTGGATTCTTGAAGGAAATCGAACACTAGACATGCATATCAAAACCACATAGTGGTTATTTGATTAACTATTGAGTATGATTACAAAGCAGATAGGAGATTAGTAGAGCATTTAAGTACAATAAGAGTGGCATTTGATGTTAATATTGTGGATTACCATTTGCTTTCTTATGAAAATCAAAGGATATCCATCACTGGCAGATGAGATACACATACTAGAAAAAATTTATATGGCTGCAAGGCATGCATGGGCTGACCTAGATCCCAGAATTTTTATTTTCATATGAAATAAATATCAAAAGTCTCTCTGATAGGGAAGAAGTCATCAAAATATGTCTACAATTTCACAGGCGTAGGCAGGCACAGAAAATTGGACTGAGGGGAATAGATTTTGTAGACACTGAGTTGGAGCATGAACAATCTGAAATAACTAAATTTTTCAATGTAATACTTTGCTTTTATAAGAATAGATTGGAAATAAAGATTTTGATACACACACATAATCTAAAATGTGAAAATTAAAAACATAATACATTTAAAAGACCTCTATCTTCCCTTTCTAAATTATATATAACTTCTATTACTGTCATTATTGTTTTGGCAGTTTCTTATTATTTTCTCAAATTTTGCTATTTATATATGTGTATATATATGGTACATGTAATGAGTATTATAAAATGTGTCAAATATCTACAGCTAGGTTAAAATACATTGTTTTAAAATACATTATTTACGTTTGGATATTGTTAAATTCTATTCTTTTTGAATTTATCTTTAAGTAAATGTTTCTGTTAAAAAGATTCTTTGTAGGTCATAAAATATTAGCCTGAATCACTATATTACATAACTATAGAAAAACCTACTGGATGAATACTTTGCAATAAATATTTTGGGGAAACCTTCAGAAACCTAGGAGTTTTGAACATGCACTTGTCTTGTCATTCCACTACTGCAAGACAACGAATTTGAGCACCTAGCACACACTCAACTGGAGACAGTAACTATGACAGCCGAAACCTGAATCAGAATACTCTCTTCTAATGTCTAACTTCCCATCACATATTAGATTGCCTTGGCTTTATAAGTAGTGATCTGTAGTAATATAAGCCACACATTTTTCCTTTTCTTTAATTCTTTCTATTTTTTAAAAATAGAGAGAGCCGAGCAGACAGAGATGATCTTCCTTCTGTTGATTTATACCCTAAATGGCCACAACACCTGGAGCTGCACCAATCCAAAGCCAAAACCAGGAGCCTCCTCTAGGTCTCCAACACGGGTGCAGGGTCCCAAAGCTTTGGGCTTTCCAACACTGCTGTACCAGGCCAAAAACAGGGAGCTGGGTGGGAAGTGGGGCTGCTGGGTCTAGAACTGGCACCCCTATGGGATCCTGGTGAATGCAAGACAAGGATTTAAGCCTCTAGGCTATCATGCTGGGCCCTCTTTTTTTTTAAGACAAAATCCTCAACCCGGAGGGTAATGTGTAAAAGGAACTTTTGGTAATCTTTCTTGATTAACCTAACAAAGTCTTCAATGTGCTTCCAAACTAAGACATATCTTAATTTAAAATATAGTTCTAAAATTCAATATTTTTTGCATTCTACAAGATGATACACCAATGCTTTTCAAAAGAATAAGCAATGTTTTTTCCATTATGTCTTTTTTATTTTATTTTTGCAGACACTCTAATTACAATACTAGGTTCTTCCAAACTCACAGCACATTGTTTCTTAATCATTTCAATACTAAAGAATCTATCTTTGTTTCAGATCAAACTCTCTTTTCCATTAATATTGTATATACTTTTTCTTAGACATGTAGATCAAATTTATATCTCACACATAGTTTTGAAAATGAACAAATACTTTGAAAATGACTTATCTCGTGGTAGAGAGGGTCAACTGCCACTTGAGATGATGGCACCACAGAGTGCTGGTTTGAGCTCCAGTGACTCCTCTTATTTTATTTTTTAAGATCTATGCACTTTTTACGTGAAAAGCAAACTTACAAAAAGAAAGAGGAAGAGACAGAAAGATCTTCCACGTGCTGGGTCTCTCAAATGGATGCAGGGGCCCAAGCACTTGGGCTATCCTCTGATACTTCCCTGAGCCATTAGCAGGAAACTGGAGCACAAGTACTGCAACTGGGATTTAAAATAGCATTCGTATGGGATTCCATGCCACAGGCAGAGGCTTAGCCTGCTACACCATGGGGCCGGGCCCTCGTGACTCCCATTCTAGTTTCTTGCTAATGAGCCTGGAAAAGTAGAGGATTACAGCCCAAATATCTGGGTCCATTCCACTCATGTGTGAGACCAGGAGGCAGTTTCTGGCTCCTGCTTTCAGCTTGGTCCAGACCCGATTATTGCAGATACCGTGAGAGTAAACCAGTGGGTGATAGAAATCTCTCTTTCCCCCCTCCACTATGTTCCCTCACTCTCCCTACTATTCTGCCTTACACAGAAATCATTTTTAAAAAGCATCACAAAGTCAACATCACCAAAACAGAATTGGCTTCCTCCTGAATCACACAGTCTACTCCTTTCAAGCACAGAAAAGGCAGTATGTCTGCCCATCCCTCAGAACCCAACTTTCAGAGTTATCCTTGCTTTTTCTGTCACCACTGCATTCCGATGTACCAGTAAGGACCATTGACATGGCTTCCAAACACATCACATGTCTCTTCCCGTTTCTCCTTCTCAACTGCTACCACCTGGTCTATCATAGTGATTTCCCACCTGACACAGACTTCTTATGTATTGACTGTCAGCAGGAAATGCAATAGACATGCAGTCATTCCTTCAGAAAGGAATGTCAAGTCAAGCATGTTTAATTAAGTGAGTTCCAAACAGCATATATGGCAATAATATTCCTGCTTTCCACTTCAGCTAATATATGCTTTATTGATAATAATGAATATTGAATTGTCATTCAAGGCACACAGCACCATATGCTATTAAAGCACATTAATGTGATATTTTAAAATGTTGAATAAATCTGAAATATTTTTCTACTTATTCGGACACAGTTAAGATTTATGACAAGAATAAGTTACCATATAGATAATATCAACATGTGCCCATACCACATTCCCCTTGTGACATCTGCAATAAACATTTTATTGTTTAATATTTCAAATTATCTTATGAATTAATTATTCATATAATATATGATGAAATCTATTCTCAAAACCGTGCTTGATGTGATGCAGTCATTAAGTGGGAGAGGTGTTACACAGATCTGTCTGATGCCACACACCTGTTATCTTTACACTTTACTTCCTCCAAGGGAACTTTCTGAGTGAAATGGAACCATGAGCATCACAGAGGAACTTTGATACACTATCTCTAACTACTCCCAGAAAACTGGTGAAAACTAGGGATGCTTTTGTAGAAAAAGAGTCTACTCTTCATAAAGAGCCAGGATTTGTGTGGGCAGAACACTCTTGCTAGAAAACCTACCAGTCTTCAGTGATTTTGAGATACACTCTTACAAAAGAAGTTTCTTCAGGGGTCTTACAGTGAATCCTGGGGATATCAAGGGCAATGTTACATTGTTGAGTTTTGTTCTAAAAGGGAGAAGAAAATGAAGCTACAACAGCATTTTGTAAAAACTGATGATGATACCGTAACTTGGTTTGCATGACTATGGATAATTGGTCCTAGTTCACAGTGAAGTTTCACAGATGAAAGTATCAGCATCAGTCTTATCACTCAATCCCATGATGACTTGCATGTGTAGCCACTGCAAAGTGTATTACCTTGAGTTCTGATGTACTCAGAAGCCTATGTAAAACTACAGCAATTCAGAGGCAAAAATATGTGAGAACCTGTTTCACTTACAAAAGCTTAGGGTTGCCCTATGGAACTTCACAAATGCAATCAGCACTTTAAGAAACTAATGGGGATATCTCTGTGCCATTTTAAGCTAGAGAGGGTTTGTTTCAAAGAGATTGTGGCTGTGGACTTTGTATTATGCCATGAATCCCAAACAAGTCCACAAGAAACCCAGAAAGAATTGACAGGAGACATATTCCAGTGAAACACTTTCTTCTTTGTAGTTAACGAGACAAAGAGAGTGTAAAATGTGGATATCACTCTCCAAAGGGACAGACAAGGATGAGAAAACTATGCAGCTGTAGCCATGCTAATTTTATAACAAAGGATGACTCAGAGGGTAGAATCAAGAGCACAGAGTACAGAACTAAAATCGATGGAGCATTATTCCCAGGCTTTGAATCCTAATTAAGAAGTTACTAACTTGTGCAAAATTCACAAATCAAAATGGAAAGTCCTGCTTGAGTTGCTGTACTTAAGCCTTTTTTTATGAAAACAATTGCTTGTTCATTTGAATGTCAGAGTGACAGAGAATCTTCCATCGACTTAGTTCATGGCCCAAATGGCTACAACAGTCAGGGTTAGACAGCTGAAGCTAGGAGCCAAGAACTCTATTCAAGGCTTCCACATGGACGGTGGGTATTAAAGTGCAAGACCCATCATCTGCTGCCACACATTGCTGAATTTCAGCTCCCATCTGTGGTTGCCTTGGCAAGACCAGATCAAATGAGTCTATCAGATCTATAAAGCCCACAGGGATTTATGGAATTTTATTTTCTTTATTTTTGTTTTTGATTCTTTTTAAGATTGTAATTATTTTCCATGATATTGTTTAATAGTTCTAGGGATTCCTTCCCCTATTTCTCCAATCCTTGTTCTCCCACTGTTTTTCTTCATATTATTACATTAGCATAGTCCTTCAGCAACAGTCACAGTCCAACACTGTAGGAATAGGCAATGGTAGGTAATCTAGTATCCTACTGTTAACATGTATTTAACAGTTTAAATGGGGTCCTCTGGAGTCCTCTTTTTCTTCCATTCAAGAGTAGAGAGGGATACTGCAACACATCTTCACTTCCTGGCATGCTAATATCCAAATTACAAGACTCTGGATTTTCTTTTACTATAACCAGTGTCAGCATTTCCACTTTTCCTTTTTAAGATAATAAATTTGATTTTTTTTAAAGTTTTCTTTTGAGTTTTCTTTTATTTTTTTAATTAGAAAGGCAGATTTACAGAGAGAAGGAGATAGAGAGATAAAGATCTTCTATGTGCTGGTTCACTGCCCAGGTGGCCAAAGGGCCAGAGATGTAATATTCAAAGTCAGGAGCCAGGAGCTTTTTCCAGGTCTTCTCAACAGGTATAGGGTCCCGAGGCTTTGTGCTGCCCTTCACTGCTTTCTCAGGCCACAAGCAGTGTGGTGGATGGCAAGTGGAGCAGCTGGGACATGAACCAGTGCACATATGGGATCACAGTGGTTACAAGGCAGGGATTTAGCCAGTAGGCCAATCACACCAGGCCTGAAACTGATTTCTTTAAAACATATTGACTTATCCAGATTTTAATTTCTGTATACTTTGTTTAAAAGTTGTGTTTTAAAAAGGTTCATTGACAAACACTTGTTACATTGTTGTTTACAGCATTCTCCAGCTGCAATTTTGATATCTGTAGGATTTGCAGTGATTATACACCTCAATCTATTGCTCATATTTATAATTTGTATTTCCTTTTTTTTTCCTTCATACTTATTATTTTTTTTCAACTTCCTCAAAAAAGACAGTTCAGGTTTTGTTAACTTTCTATTTTTTATTATATAATGTCCCACAATTTCATTTTGAAAATATTAAGGGTTCAGAAACAGGCATCTTGCCTAGGGGTTTGGATGTACATGACCTACAAGAGTGTTGTACCTAGGTTTAACTGCCAGCACTGGCTCTGGATTCCAGCTTCTTTCGAATGCAGACTTGGACAGGAAAAGTGACGGCTCAGGTGAGCGGATTCTGAACACTCACATGGGATTCCTGGACTGCACTGATATCTCCAAGAAAGGGTCCTGTTCCTTTCTCCTTTGAGCATTTCAGGAATGAATTAGCAGTTTATGGTTCTGATTATTTCACTACCTCTCAGATAAACATATATATATATATAGATTTATATATAAATATATATAATCAGATAAATATATAGATTTATATATAAATAGATATATAATCAAGAAATAAAGGGCTTCATGTTTGGGATTACTGGAAATATGCATGTGCATTTGAATAATAAAATTTTATTTTAAAAGAAGGGTAACCAATTAGAACTATGATAATTCCATCGCAAGGGCTCACACTTAGCTTGCCACAATGAAAACAGTATACTCAGCCTAACAAGTGAGCAGTAATAAATGTTTTTATACCAACTTTTTTATAACATATAAAACTTATATAACATATACATAATATGCATATATATACATATACATATATTTATTTTTTCTGTTTTTGAAAGCTAGACCAAGAGAGTGAGAAACAGAAAGATGAAAACTGAATGATTGTTTTTTCCATTCACTGGTTCACTCCACAAAGGGCCAAACCCAGGTCTGAACTAAGCTGACTATAGAAGCCAAATCTCTACCCCATCTCCTCACTGGGGGAAATGGGCTCAACAACATGGGTCATAGTCCACCATTTATCCAGGCACATCAATGGGAAGCTGATAGAATTACAGTAGTCAGAACTCAAACAGGCGCTCTATGTGGGCTTAATTCCATAGCTGGTGTCAACTACTGATAGCTGTCTATTTAAACAGCTATTAGATGTTCCAATTTGTGTTTTTATAAGGTCTTACATTTATTATTTTCTACTGAAATCACAATGATGGTTTTTAAAGATTTCATTATCTTGTTAAGAATGAGTACAAATGGGAATTAAAAAACAATCACAAAGACTAACATTTTCTGCTAATGTCAAATATTTTAAGACAATTTTTACAGTATATCTAATGAACAGCATAACCAAATGTTATTCCATGAAAAATTCCAAAAAGACTTATGAAATTATCGTAATCACTTAGTCTTCAAAATACACAGTGTTTATTTAAATTCCATATAATAACCTTTGTAGCAAGACTCTTCTTTATGTTCTGTAAAAGCATATTATATATTCTTTGAGTTTAGGGAAATTTTCTCCACAGTCATTTTCTTCTTTCTTCCATTAGGCCCTCGAGTTTATAACTTTTATTCTATTAACAATTTCTTCAATAGCAAGCCATAAACTGAATGGATTATATTATTTCTTTCACTTGTCTGTAAACAATCCCTTATTAAACAGTAAATATATTCCAAGTTGTGCAGACATTTGGGAAAAGACCACAAGATCACATTTTGTGTATGTCAGAAGGAAGAATTAACAAACAGGAAGAAGGCTAAATGAGCCAATGTCAGAGAAAATGTAAACTATCCTGAGATCTCATACCTTTTAAGGATGATTAGAATATATTCAAAAATTTAACAGGAGAGTTATCTGATCACTTACTCATTTTCCTAGGATTGCAATGAGGACGCAGGGTTTGTGCTAGGGAAGCCTCAGGGCAGGATAATCAGATAACAATTGAGGTAAACTTGGCCATCGCTAATACATAAGCAGTTGAAGGACACAAGGAGATTCCAAGAGTGTTTAAAGGTAAGAGTGCCCTAGTAGGGGAAGATTCCAGGAATGCTCAGTGAAAATGGTGAATGACAAAATATCCAAAGCCAGGCTTTCTTCCTGGGTGCTAGAAACAGACTCTGGGAATGCCTTCAAGACTCACAGTCTAAGCCAAACTTCGGGCTAACAGCAGCGGAATTTCTAGAGCAGTGTTAAGTCATACCTCACCTCTGTATCTGGCTCCCACCACCAGTGACTGAGTTACACGCATCCTGTTACATTCCCTTTCAAACTCACTTTCAAAAGCACGTTTCATAAAAGTCTGCATTATAGATTCCCTTAATAAATATGACTCCCACAGCTGCAACAGTATTTATTATTTAGTATTACACATGTTGTTACATGGCAGTACAAAATAAGTAATAAGTTGTCAGAATGAATTACTTGATGAAATAATGTCTTTGTTAAACCTTAAGTAATTCATTTTGGCAACAGTAACTCATGCAATGACAGTTAATGATAAATTATGTAAAAAGAAGAAAAGCTGGAATGACTTAAGAGGCTTGATATTGTAACAGAATGAAGGCAGGTTAGCCAATAATAAAAAATGTCAAAAAACTTATAAAGATGTGATATCTTCAAGATCTACTGGAGAATCTAAACCCCAAAGCTAAAATTTAAATGATTAGAAATCAATCTTAACATTGATGCTTATATTGATTACATAGTAGAAGCAACATAGAGATGATAAGACTTATCTATTTTATGTGAAAATCTATATGGATAAGATTATTGAATTGTCAAGTATTTCAACCATCACACAGAGCTTTCTAAGGAAATTGTTTTTCGTGCTCTAAACATTGAATGGGTTTTTAGAAATTTCAGAAAGGCGATCAAATAACAATCTACCTAGATGTCCATTTAGCTAGCCAGTTTTTATCCAGAACTAGGTAACTTGAACTAGGTGTGCTTAAAAACCTGATAAAACCTCACAGTCACTGCAGTGGTATGGGAGTAAAAAATGTGAACATACACCCATGTGAAAAGTAGCATTAAAGTAAAGCACTAAAAGGGAAAAAAATTCAATGAAGAGCCTAGATAGTAATGGCAAATTAAAATTAAAGATCTCTCACAGTTAAAAATTATATTCAAAAGTTTGTTACTATATATAAGCTTATGGACAAGTAAGCATGTTTTTCTACATTAAATATTGTTAATAAAAAAAGAATACTTAGCATTATGCTCAAATTTAGCAAAGAAATACAAATTGCAGTTCAAAAACTGCCGGGTTTTAAAACATTTTGATGGAAAACCACCTTAAATTTTATTTTCAGAAGAGCTTGCTCAGCAACCATGTTATACTCTTGCTTTTCCTCATGGACAATGAAGATCCCACTGCTCCCTACGTAGGCTACACAAACACAGGTAATCATGGCTGCTTTACACCAGGCTTAAAAAGCAAATACCTTTAGACTTTTGCTTTTCTTGATTACAGATTACTTAAAAGTATAAAAGAGGTTTCAGTATATTCTGAATATTAACTACAATGGAATATTTATCAGTATTTTAAAACTGTACAATTAAAATACCAAGAATTGTCCTACTACTTCCTGTTTGTTCTTCAGTTGCTTTTACATCTACTGACTTGTCATTAAAATGAAAATCAAAGAAAGGGTGATAGGGTTAATTGAAAGGAAGAAATGATAGGGTTGATTGTCAAGGTAACTGTCCATCCTGAGGATTCTAAAAACTCTAAGATCATTCCTATCTCCTATTTGCTTCCTGGTGTTTCAGAAATCAGGGTTTTGCCCGTGACCGATTGCTGGTGTCTTGGGAGATTTCAGAGTTATAGGAATACATTCACCTTGACAATTAACCCTATCAGAAGGGTAGATATCTGAATAGACTATATACTTTAATATATTCTGAGAAATAAATATTGTTAAGTCTGCATTATTCAAAGGCCACCCTCCCCAGAACTGGGGAGATTCTAACTTACATAGTCATATTCAAAAAAATAATTTTATAGTTGTATGGAAACTACAGAGTCTTATATCTGAGTGTAGTACTGTGCTAGTAAACACTGAAGAACAGCCTTGTCAACCACAAAAAGCATTACTTTGTTGTGTTTTATGATTTACTTTGCATACATATTCTCATAAGGCTGATTTCAAGCTAGCAAAATCACATTAATTAATCCCTAACTAGAAAATATGGACAGTAGCTATCATATAGCACTTTTACCATCAAAATTTCATAGATATAAAGCAGCTCATGGTTGTAAGAAATGGTAACATAAATCAAAAAATGAGTTTCAACTACACGTTAACCTCAAAAGATAATTTGTTGAATGCCAAATTTATATAATCCATTTTGCTGCTTTCACTTAATTGTCAGCTTATGTAATTTAGAAATTCTAAGAGTAAGGGCTATAAACATACTGCTTCATCATACCACTTCACTGATTCTAGATACAAAGAGTACCCTGGTAATGCACACTGCTATGACATAAGAAGATCTCTTTCAACTTTTGCTCAAAATCACTAAAGAGAATAACTGAAAGTCCCCAGAAAGTGATGCCAGTCACTTCCTTTTCATTGCCTTCTCCCCAATTCAACTGTTGCCTCCAGTGGCAGTTGCAAGTATTAGTCTCCAGTATTACTATTATCATCAAACTGTTTTAAAACAGAAAATACTAGCAACAGTGAATGCAAGGTAGCCATAAAGCTATTTCTTCTAAACAGTAACCGTTCTGTTCAAACAGTACTTATTAACATCCCATTATTAACATAAATGTATTGAAAGATAATGGAATGTAATAAAACTTACTGCATAAGTAGTCACAAATGTTAGGCTATTCTCTTAAATTCACTAGTAGAATAAAGTTGTCAAAATTTTCTGACCCTCATTTGGCATATCTAGATCTAGAAAGTAATATAGTGCATATATTTTTACATAAATTATTCAAAGAAAATAACTCTAAATTTTGAAATTATGAAAATCAATTCATAACGTACATGTGTTCTAGTGCAGCTGATTTCTGAGCATGAATGTAAAAGAATACCATGATTCACTTTCCTGGCTAGCACGTCAATATGACTAACTCTTTGCAAAAGCTGTGGGAGATCAACTGTTTCATCAGGTAAAAGCGTTCATATCTTCAAATTTACTGATTATTGGAACAAAAGTGATTAAGAGAGTTACTTTTACCATGTCATGCATATATCAGGTCAAAGTAGCAATAAATGAAGTACATTTAATACCTCTCCCAAGAGTTTCATAATAACATGAAACCATCATCTAGAAGCTGATGTTTATTTCTCCTCACCTGTTAAATAAGAAGATGTTTGGCATCCATTTATTTTTTCTTAATCCTTTTACAAAATCCTAGAGCTTAAGCAAAACTTCCTCAACAGAACTCCAAATTTGTAATTTAATCCAGAGGACCACTATAGTCCAAGAGGATATCTGACCTCTATCCAATCTCATAACAGCTAATTATAGAATGGGGCCTAATCAGGCACACAGACTTCATTGTCCACCAGCACCGAAAGCCGTTAATTGTAGGGTAAATCATTACCTCTTGTAGCACTCTCTTCATCTTTAACAGTAACGTCTTGACAGCTGTGCAGTCCTGTAGCATCAGTCTGAACGGCAGAGAATCTATGCCTCCATTCTCTTCCACACCCTGCAGGGGCCAGTCTGCAGATGGACTGCTGGGCGTCCGGTTGATATGGGAACACCTTGCTTCCTGCTCAACATCTCTTGATAATTTCAAGGAAAGATTCCTGAGAAGAAAACAAATAGGCAAAAGTTAGAATGCAACATACTTGGAGAATTATTTCCCAAGCTGTTGGTCAATGCTACTGGTACAATGACAAAATTTGCGGCTAGTTTCGTTTTTTCTTCATATTTGTCTCAGAAATACTAGTATGTCTTATGCATAAATTATGAAATGGGTACTCATTTATTTCCTGATAAACTCAATTTTAATTCCTATATTAGTATATCATTCTCTAATTAGTATTTTCATTATATATGATACTTAAGCAACAATACAATTATACAAATATACAATTTATTCAACTACACATTATACTTAAAATGCAGGGAGTCAAAAGAACTCACTGAAAATGAATTTCTTATTTAGTGTTTCTGAAATTATACTTTAGCAAGTAAGGAATGTTACTACGCAAAGCATTTAAGAAAATGAAATTGGGCAATTATTTTTAATTACCGAAGCAATTAATGGCTATTATAGTGTTTAAGAAAAGTGCTACACACATAAATTTGTGTTCAAATGGCACACATGAAATCAACAGAGATGTGTAATTCTCTTATGCAATGTTGCATGAAGGGAGGCACAATATGTCACTACAAAATATGCCACGTTCTCGTAAAGACCATTTTGAGCAAAAGGTAATTTAGAAGAAGCAGACACAAGAAACGCTCTCTGCACTGTATTTGCCAGATCTGGGATACAAATGCACAGAAGTGTTCCCTCTCTCCTCTATATCAGGAAAAGTAGACGTTCAGTAGTGGGGAGAGCCCCAGATCCTCACTGCACAACAACAGCTCTCAGGAATTCCACAAACTTAAGACACTGGCTTTCATCTCACTAGTCAGTCCTTATCTTCTCACAGAGAGATGGAAAATATCTGAATATTTTTGAAATGTTTGAACACCCTTCTAGTTCCCTTCCTACAATTCATTGTCCTACAAGCTATAATTCCTTTCCCTTTTCTAAAACTCCATTGTTCTTTTTCTTAAGACACTATGATTCTAATTCCATCTTTTGAGTATTTCCATGCATATACAGGATACACATTCCTACCGAATTCTGTTTTTCTCTTGTTAATCTTTTGTCAGTCTGATCTAAAAGACTGCAACCCTACATAAGCTTATGTTGAGCTGAACAAATGCTTTTAAAACCCTACACATACAATGATTAAATAAGAATAACTGCATGTTCAAGAACCCATTTATATGTACTTTTACTTGTTTGAAAAACAGCGTTTCCTTTAAAATTATGCATTTTAAAATCAGTTAACCTTTAGCTTAAAGATATACAGGAAAAGAATACTGAGACTGATAATTTCCTAAAGGGGCAAGTAAGATAGATTTCAAAACACTATGAAAAATAAGGATGTCATGACAATTCTATTTTAATATATTTGCCAAAGTTTGCTTCTGTTTGTCAAATTCAAGGAATCTATACAATAATAATTAACATTATAACCTGACACAAAAGAAGCTTTATGAAAAATAGCTTATGCCTTGTGCTCAACTTCAACAGTTTACACATATATCTTATTTTCTATATTACATGAGATCCCTTAGAAATCTATATAGAAAAAAAGACACAGAAAGATCCCTTGTGCTTAGTGCCAAGTCAGACAGAAACACAAGTAAGAAAATATGTTATAAATTACTGCATATAGTGGAGTGCCATAGTAACGAAATAATAAAAAAATAATAGCCAACATTTTTTAAAATTAATTATGTTGCATTATGTGACACAGTTTCATAGGCTCTGGGAACCCCTCTCCATGCCCTCCCCCCATGGTGGATTCCTCCAACTTGGTGCAGTATTACAGTTTAAGTCAAGATTCTTTCTTTGCATACATACACCAAGAATAGAGTCCAGCATCTTATTGTCCAGATAAATTCAACGGTTTCTTGGAGAGACCATCTCTGGTCTGAGGTAGAGCTTAGCCAGCATTCTTTAAAGGCTATTGGCTAAGAATTGTAACAACTATTTCAAGTGGTTTACTTTATTCAAATCTTGTTTCAGTCTAGGAATTAGACATAAAGAGGATTTTTTTAGATGTTTATTTTCTCTATGAGGAAACATAGATGCACATATTTTAAATACTTATACATATTTAAAATTAGTAATAAGTGAAACTTGGATGTATTTATCTAAGAGCTTTTACAATATGATGCATTTTTATTCCTACAAACTACACAATTAGCAATACGTAGAATATTACCTAATATTTTTACTAGTAGAGTATTTACTGTACTTCAGGCAGTCCTATATGAATGTTAAGTATATGAAACTACTCAATCCTTATGATTCTTTTTTGGTAGGAACTACCGTAATCCCCATTTCACAGCTGAGAGGTTTGAATCTTAGCGAGGTTCTGTAAATTGTCAATAGTTACACAGCTAACAACAGACTCTGCTGAGACATGACACTGGCAATAGCTTTTGGCTCAAAATCACTATATCATGATGCATTTCTGATGGAAATCCATCAAGCAGATGAATAAAAAGCAGCAGTCTACAGATATACAAAGAAGCCCAAATGTGTTCACTTTAAAATGTGCATTTTATCCTACATGGCTGATTTGTTTTTACTCCATTGTGCACAATTATACCTAAGAACTTTGATTTTACATTACTATTTTTGTTTTTGGGTTAACACAACAATGTTTATTTTATTAAATATCAACATTACTTTATTCAACCATATATTTTACTGAGAACCCACATTTGGGCAGTTCAGCAGGGACAGTTCATTTCTCATCTGCGCAGCAACAATGGAGGTAGCGTGAAGGTTAGTGGCTGGACTCATCTGAGACCTTGTATATATCCATGTTTACCTAGTTAGTGCCTGCGGTGAGTAGAGCAGAACAGCCCTGGTCCTGGGACACCTCCGCTCTAACTACCAAGTATGTGGCTCTCCATAGCCAACTGTCTCATTTGCTGGGTCAAAGCTCCCAAGACCGAAAAAAAAAAAAAATGCATATTGTATTTCTTACAATAGTACTTCAAAAAGGTGGCGGAAAAGTAGAGCTTAAAGGCAAGTTGATACTGGCACAAGAAAATTTTTAAACATGTGCGCATTTCCTGACATAAACACATTTTCCGCAAATTTGTGAAAAACTTATATACAGATAATCATCAGAAGCCATCCGAACCCATCACATTCTCCTCAAGGAGGTATTCACAAAGGTTCCCACCTCCCTGCAGCCCACCCAGGTCTCCAGTCATGAGAAAATGGCCTCCACATCCTAGGAAGACTATGTGAGACAGGAAAATATTATTATAGCTAATTTGGGAAGGTACAGTCTCCTATTATGGGAATAATAATATTCAACTATAAAACAGACTTATCTGGGTGAATGAAAAATGCATCTGAAACCCTTCCCCTATATGAATTGCCCCTAATTATTTATAAAACCTCTGCAAACACTATCTCCTGGAATCTCACATAAATTCTACAAAGCTACCATTTTCTTTTGCTACAGAAGCAAGAACTGGTTTGGAAGGCCTCTCAGGTCACTCATCCAGTAACAGTTGAAGTTTTATGCAGCTGTAAAGCAACAGGGGTTATTTATTTATTATTATTAGTGCCTTCTATGACCATTTTCTCTAATACCAATAAAATGAAATAGAATATAAAATAGACATTATACTAGGCATACAGAAAAATACAGAAGTAGTTTAGCTATAATAGAATTTTCAAAGACTTCTCAGGTTAAAATTGTAAACTATCACAGGGTTTTGCAAGTAATAAGCTGACTAAGTAACTATTCCTATTATTGAAATTGAATAAATGACACAATGAGTAAATGAATAAAACACAACTGTTTGAAATCATCTATATGCACAAGTCTTATTTGTACAGAAAAATTCCACTGATTAGTAATGTGCTTTCTAGAACACTGGCAACAAAATGACTAAATGAATGTCTCTTTAATTTCTTTCAATTAGCTCACTGATTCTTTAAAATCATTTTTTGACTACGGATCTAAATATCTGCGAATATTGACAAAACTTTGATGAGCCATTCTCACATACAGTACCTAGACAATATTCAGGAAGATATTTCTGAGGGCCTGGAGATGACAAAGTACCACAAATACTAGGGCTCTGTCATTTTTCAATAGTTCAGTTGAGGTTGCTGTAGAAATGCATATAGTAGATAAAAGTAGCTATTGTTCTATATTTTAGGAGCTGGGCTTCTTAGTTCTAGAAAGAGAGAATGACTTTGTTTTTTCATTGCACAGTGGTGGAGAGCATCTGCAAGGTATGAGGCAGTGTAACAGTCTGTGACATGGTAGAAACTGAAAAGCTTCTGTTACTGACCTCAAGAGGCCCACCACAATCAGCATCTCCTCAGCAGCTGATACCCACAATAACATATTCCTTCATGTATGAAAAGCAAATAAGTTTCTCTGAAAATAATTTATTTCTTATTTATTTATGTATTGGAAAGTCAGACACACCAAGAGGAAGAGAGACAAGAAGATCTTCCAAAACCAGGAGCCAAGAGCTTCTTCCAAGTCTCCCACATGCATGCAGGGTCACAAGGCTTTACAATGTCCTTTACTGCTTTCCCAGTCCACAAGCTGAGAGCTGAATGGGAAGCAAGGCTGCCGGGATACAAGCCAGCAGCAATATGGGATCCCAGAACATGCAAGGCGAGGACGTTAGCCACTAGACTACCTCACTTGCCCCAAATATTTTATTTCTCCACTAAGAAACAGATCATTTGCTAAACTCTACTGATCACATACTTCTTTTTTTAAAGATTTATTTTATTTTTATTGGAAAGGCGGATATACAGAGAGGAGGAGAGACAGAGAGGAAGATCTTCTGTCCGATGGTTCACTCCCAAAGCGAGTGCAATGGCTGATGCTATGACGATCCGAAGCCAGGATCCAGGAACTTCTTCTGAGTATCCCACACAGGTGCAGGGTCCCAAAACTTTGGGCTGTCCTCAAATGCTTTCCCAGGCCACAGGCAGGGAGCAGGATGGGAAGTGGGGTTGCCAAGATTAGAACCGGCGCCCATATGGGATCCTGGGCATGCAAGGCGAGGATCTTAACCACTGTGCCATCGTGCCGGGCCCCACATACTTCTTAGTTAGGCCAAAACAGCTAGCAAAGTGAAGCAGGCTGATACTCTGTAGCATATCTGAGCTTACACTCCCGTTTTAATCTATAACTATTGTGCATTTGATCGGTTAGTGTGGACAATTTATAATCACTCCATAATACCCATATTCATGTTTTAAACAATAAACCAGTACTGGGCCCAACATACCCAAGTCTTTTATGGACAAATACACCGGGAGAAACTCCTGTGGTTGATAAGACAAAGAGTAAAAGCTCTGTAGTGAAATCTCAGATTCCTTTGTAACAGACAATTCATGAGACCAGGGAGAGGATAGGACGGGTTCTGGAGTTCTACTATTGCATTACTGGAGCTCAAAAGATAGCACACTTCATGAATTTTAGGATGAATCACTCTGTGCCTCCAACTTTCCGAATTATTATAGTTTCAGGGAACTGAATAAATGTGCTTTGTATCAAAAAAGATAGTCCCAGAACTTGAGGGTGTAAAATGCATGATACAATAGTTGATTAATCACTGCAACTATTGTAAACACAAAAAGAGGCAATGCAACATGGATCCTTGATAGAGCTGCTCGGGAACATTTTTCTTGCTGCTTATGAATGCAAACCAAGTCTTCATAATGTAATATTTTGCAACATTCCTATTGGTTGAATTGAGACTTACGGACCTTTTGCAGCCCATAAATGCCAAAATAATACATTCTAAGCACAATTAGCAACAAAAATCATAAACACTGCTTTTTATGCATTCTTGAAAGATTGGAAGATTTTAGAATTTTACCCGCTACTTAAAACATTTCACATAAATGTAAATGATGAATTAAATTTATATTTTTGTCTTTGAAGTTCTGTGGGAAAGAAATTTTCTATCAATTTCATCTGTAAGTCCTGATATTACTCTATTGTGCATTATGATGGCCCAGTTTAATGAGAAAACATAATTTGACACAAACTATTGAGTGACTAAAGGAATCTTTCTTCAACAGAGACACTAAGATTATTTTTATTTTTCCCATTTGGTAACAATTAATATTATTTTAATAGTGAGGAATTTCCTTCACAATTGCGTGGTTTGAAAACTTTTCAGTATCATGGCCAAAGGTCAGTGAAAATGCAAATTGGTCTCCTATGCACGGATCCTCATACATGTCGTTTGGCATACCAACAGCTTTCATTAGAGGGACTCTCTAGAGCCAAAAGGCATGTCCATTACTTGATTTGTAATAATGCAACTGACTTTCAAACCAAAATTTTAAGAAATGGTAAAGAAAATTTTTCTCTATTTTCCCGGTATAATAAATAAGTGTAAACCCATGACTATCTTCCAAAATGCCACTTAACAGGCTTGTAGAGACTAATAAATGTTTTTTTTTTAACTCTGATTTTGGAAAATATTATTTACATCTCATTTCAGAAAGGTCCAGTTTACTTACTATGAATTTAATCCTAATTTAAATAATACTCAGACAGGCATAGTGATGCAAATCTATATTAGTGAGCAAGTACAGCAGAGCAAACAAAACTGTTTAAGGAACTCTACAAAAAAAGTAATTACTGATATAAAGCTCCCTTACTATTCATATTTTATATTACTTGTCTATCAGCATCATTTTAAGAAAAAATTATTTAAAACTGCTCCGTAAGTAAATATTTGGTAGATTCTTCAGGAAGGATGGAACTAGTGTCTACATACATAGTAGAAAGAGTCTAAGAACTTGTTACTTCCCCTTTGGGTAAGAACTTAGAAGCAGCAAGTTATTTTACTTCTCTGTTATATGGGCGAAAGCAGAGTGGATGCCAAATATCTTACTATAACAGACAAGGTCACTCAGGGTCCAAGGATACCTGTCTCAACAAACTTTGTTAATATTGGCTGCCGCGCCCTTAGAGATCCAAGTACATTTGTGCTTCCTCAGGCCCTGAAATGTTTCAGACTCTGTCATGCCTTAGGGCCTTTGCATATGTGGTCCAGCTGTAGGAAAAGGTGTCTCTTACCCACTTCCTGAACATCCCTTAAAATACATCACTCCTTCAGGAAAAGCTTCGCCTGTGGATTCCTACGCTTGACAAATACACATTTCTTTTTCTATAATAAGCTTTCTCTATATCACTATCACGAGTGTAATTAAAACTTAGTTTCGTGGAAATCTCTAGAAACACATGACATTGAACTACATTCTACCTCGCGTTCCAAGTGTACAGAAATTCTACATAAATTATATCCAAATTTAATATTAATCATTTATGAAGCGTTCAAAAGGTTCATGGAAAATGTATTCTATACTTCATGCTCATATCCTGGGACACCGTAGGATGGATAGAGGGGTATTGTTCTTCAAACTAATCCTTACCAATTCACATTTTCACATACCTGCAAATATACACGTGGACAGGCACATACACACACACACGCCCATGGTGAACTTAGCCCAGAGTGGTAAATATTGGATCTGCTGTGTGAGGCTAATGGCATATACTTAAGATTAGATAACTATTAACATGGCTTCTTCTCTGGGTCTTCCATCTGGCTCAACTTTATTGACTCCTTGGCATCATTTTTTCCATCAAACCTTATCTCTTTAAAACATTATCAAGCACAGGGGGTTTCAGGCAGACAGTAGGACAAAAAAGCCATCTCTAAGTGGTGAAATGATGTTGTACAGTATAAGCTGTGAATTCCATAGCTGCCCTTCATTGTGATTAAACACAACCAAAGCATTCCAGCTGTACAGAACTGGCGCTACTGCTGACTTATCCTTATCCTTCAAATTCTTCATGTAACTGCAAATACAGTGCAGGAATGAGGGTTTTAGATTAAAATATGAAAAAATACAGAAACAGAATATTTATGTTAAGAAAAACTGGAGGTGATGAAACACATAAGTTACTTTGTTTGCACACTATCAGGCTTGTTGGCATCCTGGACAACAGAGATCCAAGGTGCAGTTTTCCAGGGGAGAAAACCAAGTCATGTTGGCCAAGAACAGGTGGGGAATGGGCTTAGGAGTAATGTGTCTGCAGCTGATCCCCTAACCACTCTTTACCAGTCATCACAAACCATTGTTTGAGACAGTTCCTAGCCCTCTATCTCAGCATTGGCTTAAAGAAATAGGATGAGGGGCTCTCTGCCTTACTCCAGAGAGAACCCTTCCCACAGGAAGTAGTAGCTTAGAGATAGGGTACATGAATCTGTTCCCAGCCCTATCTTTTCACCCTACAAAGGGAAATTTATTCTACATTTTTCTTTAAAAGAAAAACAACAGTGCCCAGCACAATGGCTTGATTAACTAACCCTCCACTTTCAAGCACCAGGATCCCCTCTGGGCAGCAGTTCTTGTCCTGGCTGCCGCACTTCCCATCCAGTTCCCTGCTCATGGCCTGGGAAAACAGTGGTGGATGACCCAAATCCTTGGGATCTTGCACCCACATAGGAGACCTGGAAATGGCTTCAGACCAGCTCAGCTCCAGCTGTTGCAGCCCTTGGGGATTAAAGCAGTAGATCAAAGATCTTTCTCTGTCTCACATTTTGCCTATATCTGCCTTCCCAATAAAAATAAATAAATAAATAAATAAATAAATAAATAAATAAATAAATGTTAATTTAAAAAAATGAAAACAACTTCCTTATCCACACTACTTCCAAAAGCTGGAGATTTTCCACTTGTGGCCTCAGATAAGCATGCAGGTTGTTGGATGATTGCTTCCCTGGAATCCCTCACTTGCCTTTACAGAGTGTGGGGTTGGAATACATTTGTGCCACTTCTTTCTCCCAGCAAGACTGAAAAGGGGTGATGCTGTGAACCACAGTCTGAGATATTTGGTAGTGCCAGCTATCCCCAACAAAATTTATCCTTACTTTATCCACTCTGTAGTGGATTCCTGTTCTGGGCTTTCAGGAATAGGGCAGGGCTGTGGATCTCTATTAAAACCTTAAATTTTCCAAATTCCTGGATCCCAAGGAGAACCAGAAGCAAGGACCTCTGTAGTATTTGGAGCCATTGCCCTGCTTTGATACACTAGTAAATACTGCTGTCACGGTAGCTAAGGAAGGAAGACCGGGTTTTCGCTTACTTGTTGAAAGATCACTGCAAACCTACGGTATTGAAACGGGGCCACTGCAATAGAATGCTTTGGATAGTGTGTGTCTGTTATTGGAGTCCTCTCCACCCTAAATGCTGCCCCATTTAATCACAGTTTTTGTCCTGGTTTTGTAGCACTTCCCTGATTGTCACTGAGTTGGTGATTTCTACATGACAAAGTTTGTGTATATACCATGTGTTGGACTTCCCCATGTTTATTATGGGTTTCACTGTTTATACTTCTGAATTAATAGAAAAATAGACTATCTGTGATAGAAAGTTCACACTAGGTAAATGGATCTGAAACATAAGCTTAAGGGAGGGCCTTCTTCTTGAGGTGGAAATCTTATATCTAACTCTGGAATTCACTTGAGGAAAATGATATAATGTTATGACTGTGTAATGTACTTTAGGATAGGTCTTTCGTCTTCCCTAGAAGCATAAGAAAGTTAAGTAAAAGGATATATTCCAATGAGAAAGATATTACATGTAAAAATAAGGGTGAGAATATATCTAGTTGTGTAAATATTTCAGATGAGTCTATTTTAAGCAACTTGGAAACAGTACCTACATTTTGTATTCATTAATGTGTCTATAGAATCTTGCACAACATTATGCAAAGTTAATTTAGTGTGGAAAAACACATTTTGTCCCATCTAGTTGCTATTCTCATTCAATAAACAAGGAGGCTCACATTTTCTCAGTGTCAGACAGAAGAGTTCTTCATCCTACACTGTACTTTTCTCCAAGTTTCATCATATTCTAAAACAGCTAAAATTTATAAAATACGTGTGTTTTTAATTCTAGTCTCACTAGAGCTTAAATAATGTAGCATCATGAAGTTATACTCCCAAGGAATTAGATAAAATAGTAATGACCCCCAATACTAATTAAAACTAGAAAGAGTTTCCTTTGTCAACACTTTACAAAGACTAAATATCTGTGAGTGTTAACTTCACGAAAACTTTGAAAGCTCAAGCTCATTCTCGAATAGACCAGGCTGACTTGATTGTGTTCATTACCTTTTTCACAGGTCATTACAGCCATGAGTATTTCTATCTCATTATCTACCTTTTCCTTTCACATTTGATTTGCATTCCAGTTTAAAGAGCATCTTACTTATGAAAAAATTAGAATTAATCAGTGTGGAAATGAAGTATAATAAGCTTGAGTGAAGAATGATCCAAATTACTGCTTAAAAAAAAATACCATGCCCTCAACCATACATATCAAATATCATCGTGCACACGTTTGTCACTTGGTCATACATCACCTAATTAACTGTGTTACGTGCTATTAATTAGGCTACAATTGAACTATTAATACAGGGTTTGTTTCCCATAACATCAAAACTGAGAAAGTTGAGAGCACAAAATCAAGAACATTAATACAAATGAGAAGGAAATAAGACTCTTATTTATCCTCCATTGATATTATATAAGTTTTCTCACTTTAGAAGATCTCACAGACTGGCTTGTTTTCCTGTGATAAATAAATTCCAATCAATTGTTTTAGAAATGGTAAAATTCATTATGCTGGCAATGTGCCACAGTGGGTGAAATGCCTGTGATGCAAGCTTCTCAATGAGAACTGGTTCCAGTTCCTATTGCTCCGTTTTCTATCCAGCTCCCTGCTAATATAACTGAGTAGGCAACAGGAGATGGCTCAGCTGGTTAAGAACACCCACACCGGAGATATGAATGAATCTCTTGGTTCCTGGCTTCAGCCTAACATAGACTTGGCTATGGAGCCATTTTGGGGAGCAAACCAGCAGTTGAAAGCTGTTTCTCCCCACACCCTCTCACTGTAACTGCATTCGAAGTTAATAAACAATAAATCTAAAAACAAAACCAAATAAATCTGAAAATTCAATCTTTTATTTCATTTATCATATTAACCTTACAAATTTTCTGATGTGCTGGCAGACTTCTATATTCAAATTTTTCAAAAATTGCACATTTTGAAGGACAAAGTACTATCTGCCCCCAAACTCTCTTGATATTTATTTATTCATTTATTTGAAAGGCAGAGCATGTGTGAGACAAACAAGGGGTGGACAGGGCATGAGTGAGAGAGAGAGAGAAAATTTTCCACCCTTGGTTTAGTCTTCAAAGGCCCTCACAGAAACTGGATAAAGTTTCGGCAATCCTCTGCTCCCTCCCAGATACACTGGGAGAGCTCTGGCTTAGAAGCAGAGCACTCAGGACTTGGAGTTTCAAATTGAGATGCCACTGTCACAAGATGAAGTTTAAGTTGTTGTGCTACAATTCTCAATTTTGCCACTCCTGTTATTCGGAGTTGTATAGAATAGTAAATTTGAGACATTTATACCACACAACTAACACAAAATTTCAAAAAATACACAATCTCTGAAGAAAAAAAATCTCACTATGATTTGTAAGAGCTTTTAAAAATAGCCAAAAGTTTGATTCCATTGAAGAACAATGCTTTATTGATTTTCATGTGCACTGTCACAGAAGAAAATAAACTAAACATCAAATGATTTTACTATATTCTAGTTAATGTTTTGTGGGCAACAGTAATCCATAATGCCGATTACTCATGATGCACATGAAGCATACTATGTTAATCATATTCACTATTTGCATTTTTATACTATAACCAACTTGAAGTATTTTATGGGAAAAGCACATATAAAATTGTCAATTTTACTACTACTATTAAAATCAAATATATATAGTATATTTATGTGTTATATATACTATATATGTGTGTTATATATACTATATATAACATAGTATATTCAATTTTTATTTGAAAATGAAATAATCTTATTTGAAAGTTTTTATTTGAAAGAGTTAGAGAGAAGGAGGGAGAAAGAGAGGGAGAGAGATGGAGACAGATAAAGAGCAAGCGAAAGAGAATGCAAGATGAGTTCACTACCCAAATGCCTACAATGGCCAGAATGGAGCCATGACAAAGGCAGGAGCCAGGAACTTTTTCCAGGTCTCACTCCGGGATATAGGGGCCCAAACACTTGGACATCCTCCAGGAAGGCAATGGAGGATGTCCAAGTGTTTGGGCCCCTATATCCCGGAGTGATTCCTGCACCTTAGCAGACAGCTGAATCATTAAATGAAGCAGCCCAGACACAAATAAGGGCACCTATGGGATGTTCACAACACAGTCAGCAGTTTAACCCCTATGTCACAGTACTGGCACCTGAAACTAGCATTCTAAAGTAAATCTCCAGTTCTAGCATGATTTTCCCATCAGGAACTTTTTTCGACAGTAAGTTTTATATTCTCAGTGTAATAGAACCCATAAGATGAGAATCATAATTTACAAAGATGTAAATTATATTCTTGAAAATCAATTTGTTTTCTACGTTTCCTGTTACCTGCCGACATCTCTGCACTACCAAAATAATGAGGCATAAAACGACCCATCCTTTTGCTTACTTCACAACCATATCATGTAAGAAATTGGATTAATCTTTCAGAACAAAACCACTGCAATAAAATCTATCCTGTTTCATTATCATGTAAAATAGTTGGAAGCTAATGTTGTTTTAAAAGCTTCTACGTAAAATCCCCTATTTTATTAACATTTTAAGAGTGCACATAATAGAATTTTAGATATAATTTACAAGAACATTTGTAAAATTATGGTACCGCATGTATATTTGCTTCTTATTATACCAGAATTTTTTAAGACAAAATGATAGAACTTTCCTAATTTGCTTCCAGGAATACAAGAAACTTTCATAAAAATTCAGTGTCTGACAAATATGTGCAACTGGGGTTATTTGCAGTATATAAAAACAAGCTACACTTAAAACTGTCTCAAAAGGAAATTTTCACATGAATATATCACCAATGCTATATTTAAGTCACAGACCTTATAGGCAATTTGTTGTCGTTGTTGTTGTAGTTGTTTTTGGAGATACTTCTTTATTCTCCATTTTCAATATTCAGAGTCTGGCTATCCATGTGAAATGAATGCTAGCTAAAAAAGGATAATTTATGAAGGAATGTTTCCAAAAAGAAAATCAATTCCTGCTCAACAACTTGGCATACAGGCAAAAGTAAAAATATTTGGCATAATACACCTCTGAGAGCAAGGTAAAATTTAATAATTAAAAACAATAAAAATATGGAGAATCAAACTGAGTAAGTCATTAGAGGCACAAAAACTTATCAGTTTGAGAAAGATTAACAAAATGTCCATTAACCTTGATATTCAAATTTCATTCACTTCATTATCTAAGTAACAAAATCATTCATGATGGTTTACATTCAATTAATAAAGGTTTCTGAATTTGTTACAGATTCTCATCAGACCAAAGACACACACAAATCACTCAGGTACCTTGAAAATACACAACTCTAGGGTTCTGTTTCCAACCTGCAGTGTCATAACCTTGTCTTCCTTTGTTATGCAGTTGGCCTTAGCAATACAAAATGTATATCAAGGTCAATTTTGAAGTTCAAGGAAAATGGAATTAAAAAGAAAATTTATTTGGTGCAATCTGTTTCACAAGCTATTATTTATATTACAATTCTACAGAACACAGAAGCTCTGTGACTCTAAACAAAATGTGAAGGATTTAAACATATCAACAAGCCTCATGAGTAGTGTTCATTGACTACATCTATTGAAGTATAACATTGGATACCGTCATTGCACACAATCACTAAGAATTAATAAAACATTCCAAGATCAAGATGCACAGGCTAATAACCTTCACTTTTAACTCACCCATAGTTTTTTTTTTTTCATATTAGGTATGTTCCATGAACTTTTTCAAGACACCTAATAATAGAATAAGATAAATATTCTCAAACACATTAGTGAGGAAAACATTTTGTCCCCTGGAAATATCTCTCTTCTCCTCATTGTGGTTGTTTAGAAGCTGGAGACCTCTGATTTCCAAATGCCTGGCTTGCAATAATCTCCCCAAGTTTGTTCAACGAATGAATGAATATGTGGCAACTTCACATGCACTGAACATACTTGCTATCTATTCTCTCGCTTGACTGCAAGTGGCAGATATACATGTCAAAGTTTCTGATGATATACTTCCTGCATCTGTCTTTGAAGTCTTACCAAGGTGAAGTTATCCAAGGCAGTAAAAATGTTCTGACTTAGTACATCACTAAATAAAGAGATTAACAACTGAAATGTAGACAAGGACAATGTCAGAAAAAGAGTATCTATAGCAAGTAGTCTCACCAGAAGTTGTATAGCAATGCTCATGGCCTCTGGATTTAAAACCAGCTCCACTGGAGGAATCAGCCACTTGTCAAGAAGAGCTTCCTCATATTTTTATTTTTAAAAATCCAATTATTTCGAACATTTTTGGTACTAACTAAAAAGAACTTGATTAAGCTCAAGCAATGAGTAATCCCAAAGTCCTAAATCTACAAATTAAAAATTATTTAAATCATTGCTATGCCATGAGTTACAACTTTTTTGAGGTGAATATATAAAAAAAAATAAAGTGGCTAAAAATTAAAGAATTTGTAATCAATAACTATTAGTTTCTTTAATTTTTAGTCCTGCATCCTAAATTATATCAACTTTTAAGAAATTCCAAAATCTAATTATAATATTAATAACACAGAATGAACTCCAATTAACTTACCAAATTTAATTTGAATTGCAAGGCTATATCCAAACTATTGATGGCTACTTCAAACTGCAAATACAGTAAGTATAAGGGGTATTCAGAAGGTTCATGGAAATGTATATTATGAAAAGCCATGCATACATTTCAAAAATTTTACAACAAATTATGCTATGTTTAAATTGGATTTCCCACAATTTTAAAAAGATTATCCTCACGGAACAATGCTAGCTGCATTGTACAATAAAGTGCTCCCATAAAATATTAAAAAAAAAAAAAACAAAAGAAAAGAAAAAACAGCTGGGCTACGCATAGTAGCCTAGTGGTGAAGGTCCTCGCCTTACACACCTGGGATCCCATATGGCCATGGGTTCCTATCCCTTTCCCTTCCAGCCTCCTGCTCTTGCCTTGGGAAAACGTGGGAAGCCCAGAAGAAGTTCCTGCTTCCTGGCTGCCGATCAGCTCAGCTCTGGCCATCGTGGCCACTTGGGGAGTGAATGATCAGATGGAGTACCTTCCTCTCTGTCTTTTCTCCTCTCTGTATATCTGACTTTCCAATAAAATAAACAAATCTTCAAAAAAATATATTATCCCATTTAAAACACTACCTCATCATCAAATGATTTTTATAATACTTTAAGGTTTTAGCACCTCCCAGTGTCATAATAACAACTGAAAATCCTGGTTGAGGATTCTGGTTTTTTTTTTAAGCCCTGTATTTGTTAAATTCATTTGTTCACCCTTTCATTGAATTAATTTATTATTTAGTCACAGTACCCATTAATGTTAAGAAACTAGTTTAGGAAACATATCATAAACACATTCCCTGGGAAATATTTCAAAAACTGATCACAAAATTTTTGAAACAAGATACTATGCTTCAAATATCAATGTAAAACATTATAGTAAACCTAATAATGAGAATATACCAACAACACATAGAACTAGCAATTAGTGTTGATTCTAAAAATGAAGTTATTTTATTAAGTATAAAATTAATGATAGATGGACAAGGAAGGGAAAGCATATCTCTACTCTCTCTCTCTCTCTCTGCAACAGTTTTTTTATCCTTCTTGTGAAATAAGGAATCCACTGGGGTTTGGTGTAAATAATAGACCAGATTATTTGAGTACCTGAAAAAATATAACATAGTATAAACATAATCTATATCATAGAACTTGTCGAATATAAGTATCTATTACAAGGAACAAACAAAATCCTTGAGGCTACTAAGAGAATCTGAAGGTATACCTTGAAAGGAGTGACTAAGATACAGAGTGTCAAAGCTGAAATCATTTAAATGATTCAGTTTAAAGCAGCTGAATTGCCTTTCCATTATTCATCAAGTTAGCACCAACGTAGACAAATACCACAATCATAAATATAAACACGATATGAGGCTATAAATCACAAGGTTAGATAAGTTAGAAGTTGCAAGATGTTTCAGGTTTCCGTTGATCAATCTTTTCCGAACTCCTGTCCTGAAACACAGACACTCAGAAAGTTGGACTCTATCTTTGGCTCCAATACATTCCTCTGTGAATGTTATCTCTGTTTCTTTCTTTCTATGCTGAAGTGTACTTGACATTTAAAACCAGATAACAGTGGTTGCTGGTGGCATAGTATGCTTTCTCTTTTACAGAAGCAGAAGAAACACAGATTGGTATCAATGGTCATTTGTCTTTGAAGCAGAATTAAGAATGGAGAATACCCAGTCCTTTGCTTAATACAACAAAAAAAGATCTGATAAAATAAAACCTCTGTATTGTTCTGTCCTCTCCAGAGAAAATTATGTTTATGAAGGACCACAATAAAAAAATTCTCAAAAAATAAATTTTGCTCCTAAATCAACTCGTACTCAAAGAAAACATTAAATTGTTTTTACACCTAAATTTTGATGTCAAAAATAAATGGTTTTGTTTATAATTACTCTTTATCCATCAAATTATGTCATTTAAGATATTTATCCAATTATGCTTTTTTGGTAAGTTTTAGTTATATACTAAATTGCATCACTTTTTAAGATATGAGAGTATTGTTATAATTAACAAATGTGCACAGACTGAACAAGATGCAAATAGCCAACCTGGGCATTAAATCCACTAGGTTTTGCTCCACTATTGATTTTTTGTTTTTTGTTTTTTTTTTCTCTCCGCAATGAATTTATTAAACCAGGCTCAAATGCAAATATACATGCCTATGGAGAATACAAATTAATTGAACTTAGAATAGTATCAATGATTTTTTGATTTTGCTTTCATCTATGCCATTTCTCTTGCTTGTCACAGTAGGGTAAAAAAGTGCATTATGTTGTGAAATTAGACTGAAAGCTACTTGATTTATTTGACAGTGGAGAGACAAATTCGAGGACTTGGGGAGACAGAGACAGAGAGATCTCCCATTTGCTCGTTCCGTTTCCAAACGACTGCAAATGCCAAAGCTGGATCATGTAGAAGTCAGGAGCTTGCAACTTTGTCTCCCACATCAGTCCTAGATGTCTAAGTACGTGTTGCATTTTCTGCATGAGCAGGGAGCTGGATCAGAAGTGGAGAAACTAGGACCTGAATAACCATTTCACTGGGATGCCAGATATCATGTATGTTGGTTTTACCTGCAGTGCCACAATACTGGCCCATATTTTATTTATAAATATTTATTATCTTAATCTGTTTCAAGGGCAGAATGATGATGGGGAAGTTTATTTACCCACTGCTTCACTTCCCAAATTCCTAAATATCTGCAAGACTCAGTGTTGGGCTAGCCAAAGCCAGCCATCAGGAGCCAGGCAGAAGGGGTTCAACCACTTGTGCCAGCATCCACCACCTCTAGGTCACATCATAGGAAGCTAGATTAAATGTAAAGTAACTGGGACTCACACAAGACATTCTGATATGTATTGTGGTAGTCACCAGTAGTTTACTCTCTGTGTCACAAGACCTGCCCCATTTAGCTAAAGCTCCCTAAGTCATCCAACCCTAACCCAAGGTAATAGTTTGATATAAGTATCTATAAGTATCTATAAGTATCTATAAGTCAGGGATGCTGTATCATATATCTTCAAGCAATATAGCAACTGATCCTAGCAGCTTAAGAAAAGATTTTTAAAATTAATGTCATTGTCATTTTTACATAGTTACATCTTTTCCCCTTCTGTGAATAACTGAGCCTTTATCATCCTTTAACCAAGTTCCTCTTCTCCACAAGGTTGCAGGCAACCTTGATGTTATTGGTAAGCAGTCCAGCTCACTGTGGCCATGTGAATTGGGCTACGCCTACAGATTTTGGCTCTCAGAAATGTGAGCCTTGTGAAATACAACACATAGCAGCTAATTCTAATGATGGAGGCTTAAAGAGCTTTTAAATGATTCCCTGCTGTCCAGAGACTTGACCTGAGCCATCACACCAAGTTTGGCTCTTTGCTTCTTTTACTTCTTCTTCTTCTACTTCTTCTTCTCTTTAAATGTATTCATTTTACCCAAAAAGGCAGCATTACAGAGATAAAGAGAGAGAGGACAGAGAGAGAGAAAGAGAGAACTCGATCTTCCATTCACTGATTCAGGCCCCAAACAGCTGCAGCAGACAGAGCTGATCCAGGCCTAAGCCAGGGGCCCAGAAATCCATTCGGGTCTTATGAGTGGCAGGGGCCCAAGCATCGGAATCAGCTTTGCTGATTCCCCAAGTATATTCACAGGAAACTGCTTTGGAAGTGGAGTTGGCTTGACTGGAACCAGCATTTGTATGGAATTCCAGGGTTGCAGGCAGGGGCTAAATCCACTGTTATACAACCCTGGCCTGAAGAACAGGCTCTTATAAAAGTACTACACTTGGGCGCCCAGCATGATAGCCTAAGCGGCTAAAGTTCTCACCTTGATCACGGCAGGATCCTATATGGGCACCAGATCTAATCCTGTTAGGCCTGCTTCCCATCCACGTCACCACTTGTGGCCTGGGAAGGCAGTCAAGGACAGCCCAAATCCTTGGGACCCTGCACCCATATGGGAGACCTGGAAGTGGCTCCTGGCTCCTGGCTTTGGATCAGTGCAGCCGTGGCCATTGTCGCCACTTGGGGAGTGAATCAGTGGAAGAAGATCTTCCTTTCTGTCTCTCTCTCTCCTCCTCTCTGTATAGTGACCTCCCAATAAAAATAAATGAATCTTAGGAAGAAACGAGTACTACACTAGATGTGATATTCTTCTGTCAGTATTTTGAAATTCTCAACAATTTCTGAATAAAGAGCCTTGCGTTTTCATTTTGTTCTGGAACCAGCAGTTACATAGCTAGCCCTGCTCTTGGTTCTCTTCATGTTACCATGTTTCTGTCCGTTTTGTACTCTATTCACCTTTTATTTAACTCTCTGAACTAATATACTTCCAAGAAACAGGCTTTACTTTTTTTTTTTTCATAAAGTGAGCAAAAGTAGGTTTCTGGGGCTTACATCAAAGAACTAGGCTATCCTTGTAGGCAGGCTCAAGACTAAGGCGTAAAATGCAGTATAAGGATTTTCCAGGGTCCTCATGCCCTTTAATGTGTTAGCTGTCGTACCCCTTAGTGTGATCTCAAGTTTTGTTCGACATTATTATACTACCTGGGTACTCACAATTCATTATGAGTATGCTGTGTTTCATTTGCCTTCTTCTAAGTCAGAGGTCAATCACTTCCTGTAATTCCTCTGTCAAAACACATGGATGCTGTGTCCTGGCCCTCACCACTCTGACCTTTCTTAAGTAATTCATCCAGCTAATGTGCTGGTGGCTGATAAAGGGCTGGCTCAACCTTTTTATTTTAAAATATTGACTTCCTATCCAAATGGAGTGACTCCAAACACAAATATTTAGGGCACAGTATCTTCTCAAAAATAGACATTTTGTGACATTTTGTTTAATGAATCCAAGCAAGTAGGGAGCCAGATATTCTGTCCACAAGTTTCTCTTGATTTTAGAACCAAAAAAAAAATCCATTAGCTATTCTAACAGTGACTTCTTTTCACTAGGGAGAATATAGTGGCTTAGAGGTCAGTCCTCGAAAATTATATGAGCTTTGTTTTAATGTGGAATTACCCTGCTTTAAAATGGAGTTACACGCATCATAAATCTTGAAAGTTTTATGTTGTACTGCCTAAGTTTCTTTTCAGAGGTAGTGCTAATAAATTGACTTTAACTCATTTTCTCCCTTTGTTCATTAGAAAGGCAAAAATTGATAGTTCCTTTATGTGATTATCTTGTCTTTTGGATGATGAACAATCCCCCACTTTCACAGTAAATTGTCCTACTAAATTATCAACAGAAATTTTAGGATACACTTTTTACCATTAACAAAATTAATTTATTTGGTATCCCGCTTTTTTGCTCATAGATTACTTCTAAAAAGTTTTCTATAATGCAACATTTTATATTGAGACAGCTATTTCATGAGGGTGAAATATTTTATTGTTTTAAAACTTAAAGGGTTTTATTTGTAAATGAACTCAGTAACCTTAATTTCACTTTCATTGAATTAGCAATAAAAATATTTGCTGTGGGCTTACCTTTAGCATCACAGAAATGAAATGAGAAAAGAAAAGGAGAAACATATAATGAATAAGAGAAAAAGCTCAGCATAACCTCTGGTATCTCTCAATTGTGAAGTCTTAGATAATAAATAAACTAACGCTACACAGAAAGCTAACTTTATTTTGTATGTGGGATTTTACTTGTGGTTGCTGTGCTAAGCACACACATATAGAGCTACTTCAAAAAGTTCATCAAATATATAATTTAAAGTATGCGACTATTTTGGTTCAAAATGTTTTTGTAATCTATGGCTAATTATTTCATAACACATATCCTTCACATATTAAACTGTAGTCCTACTTTAATTGCATTTTTTCATGAGCTTTCTGAACTTCCAGTGTGTATGTATGTGCATGTGTAGTGGATGATCAAGTATAATGGTTTTCCTCATATAAAGCAGTTAAATATCATTTTTATTTTGTTCAGTAATAAACGTACACAGATGCGAAATATTCCAACAATATAAGAATTGCCCAAGAAAGGTTTATTGGCTGTCTAAACTCTTGGGATCGTTTTTATCTCTCCTTACAACCAACTGCGATTTGAAGAAATTCCACTGATTTTATGCAGGGACATTAAGGCATCAAAGGGATGAAGCACTGCGATTTCAACCTCTGGTTCACATACTAAAAATGCTCTACAGAATGTACATTTTAGCAGCTACAAATCATCAGACTAGTATGAAACATTAATCACCAACATAGTTCAATAACTTATAAAAGGTGAAACACTGATCATTTTTTCTGTGATTTCATCATTATCAACTGGCCTTTTTTTTTTTAAACCTTTTTTGGTCTATTAACTGATTTCACTTCCCTGAAATTAATTTTTCCTTTATTATTGTAATCAGTGGCTACTGCTGTAGCTAGGTTTTGTTCAAGCATATTAATAACTTTGGTAATATTTGTTTGTATATAATAATTGGCTACCCTTTTATCAGTAAATGTCATATTCAGAAGGATATCAACAGATGAAAACTTTGTTGAACACATTAATTATTGGTGTGAGTTTTAGGTACCATTATTGGTTTAGAAGCAAATTATTTAAGTGGTAAAATGGATAGCATGACTCAGTTCTACAACAAAAGTAGACTAATACCCTCAATATCAAAATGCCAGTGGTAGAGAAAATGCAAAAATGTTCACATTTATTACATCCATCCACTTGTACATGTATGAATATGTGTGGGTAACTACTATAAACAAATATTTGATGCTGTCTGAAATGATTTTTTCACACTTGATCTTAGCCAAAAGGCCGAGAAGCGATGAAATGCTTTTTCTAAATTCTTCAGGTAAGAAGAGGGGATTTGGCACTAGAAAAGTGGCAGAGTTCTAACTCAGATGGAATGTAAGTTTAATGAAATCACATATGACAATTGATGTCCGGCAAAAGTAATTATGACCTTTTCTTTGTAATCAAAAGTCACCCTAAACAAAGTAAATCATGTATCACTCAAGTGAAGTGTGAAATAACATGAGTTGAATATTTTAAGCCAAAAGACTCACATATGTCAGTGATTACTAAATTACGTATAACATTGGGGTGCATTTATCTTGACTCAGTGCTCTTATATACTTTTATTCATAAATGTTTTCTGGTTATCTACTCATACAAAGTATCTCCAAAATAACTAAATACTAACTAGCTAGGCAGCTAAATGAGAGATATGAACTATAGTAAAAATGAAGCCGTTTAACTCTTATGAAGCATGGAAAAGGCACTTGGTAAATATAAACTGGTTTTTATCCCAAATGTAAAAGATGCAGTCATAACAAATATCTTACTAAAATGTATATGGCAAAATAAAGAAAATTGAACATGCCTCTATTACGGCCAAATGTAGTGAACACACCAAGATGTAGTTATTATAGATAACTACAGGAATCCAGGATTCCATCTCAGAAGCAGTAGTTTTTGATGCAAGTATTGGATTTTAATATAATGTTATCAGAACAAATGGAGTAAAGTGGGCAAGAATCCTATAAACAGAGAACAAAATGAATAAAACCATAGAATGACGATATCTGTAAAGAGAGATAAGGTTAGAAAATTACCTATTTTCATTACAGTGTAGACTAAAGTTTCTAAACAATAGACTGCCCACATTAGAAGGCAGTTTTCTATAATTTACCAAAGCAGAAAGCTCAAGGACCAAGTGGAACATAATAAAGCTAAAGGAAATTGGAAAGCACAATGATACAAGAGAACATTATTTTCTGGATCAAAATACAAGGAAAATTTGGAGTGTAATGAAAATATTTTTCAATACAAATATGTCTTATTTCAATAGTGTATATATTTGTTACTATAACATGTAAAACTCTGAGATGTCCTCTAATCTGACATTTGGTCAATATGACTTGTATATTCTTCCTTTGAGTGTGAATCCAAACTGAAAATAATGTAGCAACCTACGATCTTGGCAATCAATTTGACTTTTAGTTAATTTTATTTTTTCAAAGATTGGTGTATTTATTTTAAAGGCAGACTTAACATAGAGAAGAAGATAAGCAGAGAGAGAAAAAGAGAGAGATGAGACAGACTGATTTTCCATTTGCTGGTTCACTTGCCAAATGGCAGTAACAACCAGACCCTGGCCTCAATGAATTCATAAACTTAAGGATTAATTTAGACCTCCCATGTGACTGCATGGTCATAAGGAGTTGGGCCATCCTCGGCTGCTTTCCTAGGTGCATCAGCAGACAGATGGATCAGAAGGAGAGCACTAGTTACTTGAACTATTTGGCATCCCAGCATTGCAGGTTTTAGCTTTATCTCCTAAGCTATAGCACTGGACTCCTATTCAGTTAATTAATAATCAAAAAACAAAACACAGTGTATTTTGCAGTGTCCTAATTTATTGAGAGGAGTAAATGACCATCATTTTGAAGTACCAAAAAAATGTCAAGAATGAGAAAGAAATATCTTTGCCAAAAACTGTGAGTTTCTGAGATTTTTACCCAAATTGTAAAGTAAAAAGTTAACATGTCATTTTCAGGAACTCTGGCAAAATACATCAGCTTTCTAGGTCAGATTATAATTTGATTATACTCAAGGACAACAACAGTTAGGGAACGGGAACATCCTGAGGAGATCTCTAACCTCTAGTTACCACAGGGTCATGAGTGATAAAAGTTACCACAAGTTGCACTGATGTTGCTGTGTAACAGGTAAGGCAATTGGTCACAATGCTGGCATCAAAAATAGGTGATGGTTCATAAGCCCATTGCTCCACTTCTGATTCAGCTCCCTGCCAATGGCCTAAACAAGCAGTAGAAAATTCCCCTGTGTTTGGACCCCTGTCACTCATGCGAGAGACCTGGATAAAGTTCCTGGGTCCTGCTTTCAGCCTGACCGCATCCTGGCTGTTATGGTCATCTGACAAGTGAACCAGTGAATGGAAGAACCTTTCTTTGTCTCTGTAAGTTTATCTTTCAAATAAATACATACATCTTAGAAGAAAAAAAAAAAGTAACCCAAGTGGTGTCTGCACACAGAGCGGATTGTTGTACAAGATGCTGACCTTACAAAATCTTATTCTTTTATACTAGACAATAGCTATGCCTGTCTTTTACAGCACAGAAGAAATTATTCAGATTTTTAATGCTTTAATACAGCCTTTTGCTATACATTATGTTTTTAAAAGAGAATGTATCTTTTTTAGGCTGGGTACTATAAAAAATAAGCATTACTGAATGAAGAGAGATTCAAAGAAAACCAAGCACAATGTCTGCTTTCAAACCTGCAGAACATGAGGGATACATGAAAATTTGACTTTATGCAAATCTTTGATGAAGTATTTGCCACACCTTCCTATATTCAATACATTAGGAAAGGAAGGAGGAGTCATTGGGTTTTTCATTCTCCATAAATTCTGTCTTCCTGGTGTTAAGTCTTTAGTATAGTAAACTGGTTTCTGTTACTGACTGTATCTTCTTACTTTTTTCATTTTAAAAATACATCATTTAGAACTTCATTCCGATTTCTCTCCTCCAGTTCATTCGGAGATCTTTTTCAACATTATTTTTCTGAGCTTTATGGAGATTATCCCCTTAAGGACAGCTGTGGACACTCCACAGTGGATCAGGAGCTCTGCAGTGAGCAGATTTTTCAAAGTTTAAAATTGCAGGACACTCTTACCTCAAATTTGGAAATAAATTTAAACTGCATGAAGATGATTCTTCGTATCAGTAATAGTCAATAGTGTCATTTGCTATTTCCCACATAAAATGAGAGAAACCTGTCTTTTCCTTGACTAAATTTGTGTCTTTCTGCCAATAAATTTCAGAAGACATATCACAGCTGTGAGGAGATGATCATAATGAATTTAATCAGAACATACTGATACTTGTACAACATACTACAATGTTATAAGAGCACCTGCCTAGATTGAAAATCGAGGTCTCATTGCATATTCTCTATTGGTTTTTGAAAAAAGGTAAACATGGCCAGCAGAGAAGCTCAATGTTTTTTCCATCTGTGCCTATTCTTTCCTTTATGTATTATTTGTTGAGTGCCTATGTGATGTTTCCAGCAATTATCTGTCTTAACCTTCAAATATCTGAAAATCATTACAACAAACAAATCTGTTATAAGTAGACTCTATACCGTGAGATGATGATACATAAAATACAGTTTAAGTCAAAATTGACAGATGAAAAGTTCCATTTTGGCTGCAGCTATGATTTAAGATACAGCTAATCCCATTTATTACCAAAAATTATGACACGATTATTAATTTTACTTTTTAAGTTCATGCATTGTTTATATATATGAAGTGATTAACAAAATCATAGTGCCAGTACCTAAATGACTAAGCATAGGTAGAAGAATCATACGGAAGCATAAAGAAAAAAAGACAATTTTTTAGAAATATGCTATCCAATAAATTAATCCATGTATTTTTTTCTTTTTTATATTTTATTTTGAGGTAACACATTTAAAATTTACATTATAGTCAAAGGCTTAATGTTCCTGTGAATAATGAATAACAGAATAACAGAGTAATAACATCGTAGTTTAGCAGCAATCAAGGCAAGAAATAGCAGCAAAAATCAAACAACATTCAATTTAAATCAATTTTAAATTGGATTATTAAGATTAAAGAAAATGAAAAAGGTAAGTACTCAGTCACATATGCAAAATCTGTAGTGCTCAACTGCTTTGTCTATTTTGCTATCACAAACATTTTACTATAGCACTGCTTTATATACAGTTTTTCCATTGTTACAGAGTTCCTAAAATAATATCACACCAGCATAAAAGCTAAGCAAACACTTTATTATGATTATAATATATTTAAACTAAATTCATATATTTAATTGCACTGAGGTCACTGAATACAAGCATATTCTAGAAAGTGGCCAGTTATCCTCCCAATATTTAAATCTATTTCAGTAGCTCCAAAAGTGTATCTACTTATTTTCAGAAATTTTTAGAGAACAAACTACACAGTCTTCAAATGAATTTCATATTATCTACAAAATTTCCTAATTGAAAGAAAATGTTGAAAGAAAATTACCAATAAAAGAATCAAAGTTAAATGAAGAGCACAAAGATAAAAGATATGAGAGGCAGGTGGTTTGCATAGCAGGCAAGCTGCTGCTTGGAAAGCCTGCATCCCACATGAGAGTGCCTCGGTTCCTATCCTGACTCTGCTTCTGACTTCAGCTTCCTGCTAATGTGGATCCCACCACCCAATGTGCAATGCCTGAGCTGAGTCCCAGAGCTGGTTTCAGCCTGCCCCAGCTCCTGCCTGTGTGGACATTTGGAAAGCAAACTAGGAGCTGGTAGCTCTCTTTTCTCTGTGTTTCTGATGCTCCCCCTCTCCCTCTTTCTCTTCCTCTTTCTCTCCCTGTGAATCAGTCATCTGTAATTCTTAAAAAAAGTTCAAGTCCCAAAGATTATTTTGTAATTGAATATGTAACTAAAACAATATACATATAGAATATACATATATTTGCATAATATTACATACAAAATATATAACTTATTTTTTAATCTGCCAAATGCTTTTGGAAAATGACATGCTAATACACAGTACTAAAATGTAAAGAATAAGAGTTAAGTATAAAATGTGGTCTTTGCAATACACAGAAAGTATTAATAAAAAAATAATTCCAATGTTCACATTTACTTAGAGAAATAAATAATAAAGCAACACATGTTTTCTTTGACATTAAACAAAGCTGAGAAAAGAAGACAGAAGCGTGGAGTCAACATTGTGCCATAGCTGGTGAAGCTATAATCTGAAATACCAGGATCCCACCAGCCTACCAACTCATGTCCTGGTTACTCCACTTTGAATTTAGCTCCCTGTTAATAGTGTGGGAAAAGCAGCAGAATATAGCTCAAATGTTTAAGCCCCTGCCAATCATGGAAAATTTGGATGAAGTTCCTGGCTTCCTCCTTCGAGCTAGCTCAGACCTGGGCATTGCAGTCACTTAGGGACTGAATTGGTGAATACAAGCTCCATCTGTCTCCCTCTCTCTTCCTCCTGTGACATTCAAGTAAATAATCTCTCTGTTTTAAGTATAGAAGAGGAAAAGACAGAGACAGACTGTTGTTGTTGTTGTTGTTGTTGTTTTAAGTAGAATATAAGGACATTTTTTAAATTTTTTTTTCACATTGTGTGCATTATTTTAAGCAAAATCTTGTGTAACAGAGCAAACTCAGACAAGCCATATAGAAGTTTAAGATTTTGTTGTAAGAAAAATCTGAAGAAACACAGTAATAGAAAAATAATGGAGTTAGGCAAATATATTGTGAATTAGAGTGTTATCATAACAAAAAAATATGATTTTTTTTCTAAGTGCTTAAGATTGCAAAATTGAGGGACCTCAGGAAGGTGATTGGCACAGCACTTAACATTCCTTAACCATACCAAAAGTTCCAAGTTGAAATCTTGGCTCCATGTCCAACTCCAGCTTCCTGGTAATCCACTCTGGAGAGGCATAGCTCATGTTCTTAGCTTCCTATTATCCATAAAGAAAACTTGATTGCTTTTCTAACTCCTGGCTTATACATGTTGTGGATTTCACAAAACTAAACTAGGGAACGTGCCGGTTTTCAAATGAATAAAAATACAACTAAAGGATGAATCAAATACACCTGTATGCAATGTTTTACTAATTCATTAATTGCACATGCAGTCATTTTAAAGTTTCATATCACCGAATATGAAAAATAAATAGTACATATTTCATTTTATACTTCATTCCTTGGGAGGGAAAAGAAAGAAAAGAAATGTTTTATTTATTAAATAAATATTTTAAGCTTACTTCACACATTAATAATATTACCAGGTATTAATGGGTCATTGAAAAAATATCAAAGATACCTGGCATTATGTTATCATTGGTAAAACTACTGATTGAGATGCAGGCATTCCATTTTAGCACTGGTTCAAATCCTAGCTATTCTACTTCCCATCTAGTTCTTGGAACTATCCTGGGAAAAGCAGCAGAAGATGAAGCAAGAATTCGGGCCCCAACCACCCATAGGTGAGACTGACAGGACATTGTGTCTACTGGCTTTCGCCTGTCCAGGTTGGTAACTGGCTATCTAAAAGTGTACTTACTAAAGGATTCTCTCTCTCTCTCTCTCTCTCTTTTCTCTCACTCTTTTTCTCTCACTCTCTTCTCCAACCTCCCACCCCATAGCTCTGGTTTTAAATTTTTCTTTCTAAAAATATAATAATAGAAAAAAATTTACTCATCTTTTTTTATTATTAAAGAATACAGGGATGTAAATAACAAATATCAAAAGATTATCTTGGGCCTGGTGGCGTGGCCTAGCAGCTAAAGTCCTTGCCTTGAACATGCCAGGATCCCATATGGGCACTGGTTCTAATCCCAGCAGCTCCACTTCCCATCCAGCTCCCTACTTGTGGCCTGGGAAAGCAGTCGAGGATGGCCCAAAGCCTTGGGACCCTGCACCCACGTGGGAAGAGCTTCCTGGTTCCCGGCTTTGGATCAGCATAGCACCAGCCATTGTGGTCACTTGGGGAGTGAATCATTGAATGGAAGATCTTCCTCTCTGTCTCTCCTCCTCTCTGTATATCTGACTTTACAATAAAAATAATAAATCTTTCTTTAAAAAAAGATTATCATGCTTTTTGATAAACCTGTCAACCAAACTTTCCAATCTAGATTCAAAATTAAATAAATGATTATTCATTTTAGTAAGAAGATTTAGCATTGAGTCATACCTGTTCCTGGAATGTTGCTGAGTGAGACCAAAAAAAAAACAAAAAAACCCACTTGATTTGAGTGGTAAATGTGAGAGGTTATGTACAGGTAAAACCAAGGCTATCACATCCTGCCTTTCCCTATAAGTACAGCACCTGCCACAGTTCACATCATACACATGGTGTTTATGCTACGCCAGTGAGGTTCCTTACAACATTTCCTAAGAGGTGGTTTAGAAACACACATAGTCCTGATAAAGGGAAAGTGAAAAGATGCAAACATGTATTATATACATGACTAACACTACTGGTTTATTTGTCATTTCTAATACTGAGGGATTTTACTTTTTGATAAGTACTCTGACAGGAATGTTATCTTTTTTTTTTTAATCAGAAAAACCTACACTAAGTTCAAAAAAACCTGTACTAAGTTTAATTATCACTTACATTTTACACACTGCAAATCTGTGCTGATTGTCTTCTGCCATCCCAACCGAAGTCCTAGAATTCAGTGTCACTTGTCTGTTCTTTTCACTTATCTTTCACAATCGCCTGTAATAGTGCTTGCTATGTGATAAGCATTAAAGTAGAAAAGTTGGCAAGTAAATGAAAACTGCCCATTAGCCTATGCCCTATGCTATTCAGTAAAGCCAATGCGATAATTAACTACATGGTTAAGTTTGTTTAGTTCTTAGCTAGTTATACTGATTGATGCATATGAAATTTTATTGGCCCTGCTCATGGCCTTTCTTTGAAGTTATTTAATGCTGCCTTTATTTCTTTCAATTTCTATTTAATTTTTAAAAGATTTGTTTACTTGTAAATCAAAGCTACAGAAAGGAAAGTAGAGATGGAGGCAGGGAGAGAGCGCAGGAGATGCCTATCTGTGGTTCATGTCCCAGATGATTCCAATGGCCATAGCTAGGCCAGGCTGACCCCAGGAGCTGAGTTCCCTGGTCTCTCATGTCACTATCAAATGGCCATAGCTGGACCAGGCTGACCCCAGGAGCCACGAGTTCCCTGGTCTCTCACATTGGTATCAAATGGCCATAGCTGGACCAAGCTGACCCCAGGAGCCGCAAGTTCCCTGGTCTCGCACATTGGTATCAAAGGCCCTAACAACTGTGCCATCTTCTGTTGCTTCTCCCAGGTGCAATCACAGGGAATTTGTTCCAAAGTGGAGCAACTAAGATAGGAAGTACTATCCATATGGAATACTGGCATGCAAATGGCACTTTCATTCACTATGACACAAACCTAGCCCTTCAACCCATTTATTAAGTTCTCTGAAAGAGATTCTGACTTTCAGAAACAACTGTGGAAATAATCATGTTTAATAATTTTAGAAGCACTTGCAAACATGGACACTAAAAATATTATTAAAAGTAGCTTGGGAATGTGCAAATGATATTGACTCTACCTTGATTTCAATATCTTTAAATGCTCTAATGTGCCTTAATACTTAAAGATGCTGAAATTAGTCACCATTAGAATTATGTTATACTTGGAACTGAAATATAGACCCAAGGGAAAAATGGGACAAGTTCAACTTTCAGAGTCATGTTTAAGCAGAAGGTTAATATACAAGGGTACTTCAAAAGCTCACAGAAAATTTGTAGTTGCAATCCCGTTTTCCTTAAACTTTCTGAAATACTTCTATATTTAATATTCCTAAAAGGATTTCAGATATCTTTATGTTGTAGTCTTTGCTCCTATTACTCCAGGATGTGATTTTTATTTGGGAAGAGGCCTATTGTAGACACAATGAATTAGATGAAATTGTAACAGAATAGCATGAGCACTACTTAATTCAACTGGTTTTGCACCCAGGGAAAGTTCGAGCACTCACAAAACAGCAGCAGAAGTCCATGGGAACAGAAAAGCAGAGATCACAGTGCGACTGTACAAGGAAAATAAACCCAAAAAATTGCCAGAAAACTGTCAAAATTGATACAGTTGTGAAATAGGCAATTCCATAAAGCCCTCAGAAAAAATCAGATTTCTTTGGACTTCTAACTCAAACTTTAGCATCCAAAAGAGTGAGATAATAAGATAATATATTTCTATTGCATAAGCCACCCAGTTTTGAACCTGTGTTAAAATACTCCTAGAAAATGAAAACATCTTACTTCCCTAAGGCTTGGTGCCTTTAGCATGCTCAAGGATAAACTACACCTTAGCTATTAGATGTTTTACTATAAAAAAATAATGAAGTATACAAAGTAAAGATGAATGTCCAAAAATAGCTAACTGTTGCCAATGCTTTATAAATGCTGTAACAATAACTAATGTTAGGTAATCTAACAATTTTATTTAAAATGCAATACATTTTCAGAACATCAAAATCACCCACAGCTAATGCATAAGTAAAATCATATGTGAAACACTCCTCCACAAAATTGAACTTGAATATTCCCCTTTATTATCAAAGACTATTATGATTTACTAGAATGTTTCATTCCAATTTTTATTTCTAATTCTCACAGTTTAGGATGTATTATGTATTTCTCGCAGTATGTACCTCATGATAGTACATGTTATAAAGGTTTTATAGATTCAGGAATAAAAATTCCAAGAGCTTACATGAATTTCTTAAAAAATTACACAGATATTAAATGATGGAGATGGAATTTTAACTTTACACATTCATCTCTGTATTTCCAGAGTCTAACTTCTTTCCAACAGACATGGCAACCTTGAAGACATTAAAACAACCATAAAAAAAATACTAGGAGGCTCAAGGATGTTGATCAGGCAGAAAAGAAGACTTCTGAACGATTCAGAAGGGAAGAACACTAGCTTTGTCATTTTTCACAGCTTTTTTATATTGCTTTCATTTATTAACTGTGTAATCTCCAAAAAGTTACTTGGCAGCTCAGACTCAACAGCTCCTCAGGGAAGATGGTGAGAACAGCATACTTATTCCATTGACTTACATTGGCAAACAAATTCAATGTATTTGCTGCTTCTTTCCTTCTCAAAGGTTATAGGTCTGGTGTCAGACATTAAGGTACCAAGGGATGACCACACCTTCCTCATTTCATTGCCTCACACATCACCGCACCAAACACACTGAGTCTATGTACCTGAAGGAGAGATTTCAGGACTAAGTTCTGTTCCTGTGTCTTCTGCAAACAGACTTTTTCTCGCTTTATTATCCTGCAGTCACTCCCTGGAAAGTAAGTGCTTTTGGAGAGCAATTTGGTATCATCTATCAAGATGGAAGATAGGCACACACTGTGAGCCAATACATTTCTAGGAATCTATCCAATGGTAATTCGTCCATAAATGCCAAAAGGGAGATGTGTATAAGGTTATTTTCTAAAATATTGTCTCAGAAAAAAAGAAACTATTAAAACTCACATCAGTAAGAACTGATAAATAGTCTTCTGTCAAGGTAATGATATTCCCCTCCACCTGCACTCTTGCCTACAATACAGGGGAAGAAACTGGGAGCTGTGCTTCCCAAATTCCCAGAGTCACAGCAGATTGTGTCAATAAAAATCATCTGAATGAGATTTGGGATGAAAAGAGTCAGTTAAGCCATTATTCTCTGGCAGTGCCGAGGACAGCCACGAGGGCACAGGCAGACAGCATTCCCCTGAGAATTAAGCACTTTCATACCACAGGCAGGACAGATCTGCAGCAGCAGCAGCTTTCCTATGCTGTCTGCACTTTCAGAAACAGCCTGAGAGGGAGCAATGGACCTCACTAGCATTCCCTATCTGTGTCTTTCCAATCACTGCATAAGCCCATAATTTCTTATAAGGTTTTTTTTGTTTGTTTGTTTCAGATTAAAAATATCCAATGACTTCTATGTTTCTAATAGAATTCTCTTATTATATATGGGAGGTAGGAAGACCAACAGAGGATTCTCCATGAGTGTTTCATGTCTGCACAGACTCTGCATGAAAGACATTGACAGTTTTGTGAAAGCTGTTCCATGGTAGGAAACAGACTTGCTTATATTCCACAGGAGCAAAGCTAAAGTGTTCCTTTCTTCCCCAGAGGTATTTAGCAAGCAGTCAAGATAGTGTCACTCTCTAGGCGACAGCAAAGATTTTGTTTGGTGACCACAGTAAACAAAGAGGATGATTTTCTTGTGGGGCAAAGGTTGGACATGTTTGCTCTCAGTCTCCCTGAATGATGAGGGATGATATTCCTCTCTGACAGAGAACTCCATATGCATAGGGCTTGCCTGCAGTTTCTCCATGGTGATCCAAAGGGATGCAGAAAAGGGTATCAGGGGAATCATTGCAGACATGAAGATCACATTCCTGAAGAGGAGTAATAAATTCTCTAAATCAACTTTAGCTTCTTATTTCTTTATCAGCCACACTCATGAAAATGTAGCTATTCAGTCCAGCAGCTGCCTGATGCTCAAAAACTACGTGGGGACTTGATAGTCAATATGAATACCATATGTTAATTAAAATTAATAAAATTAATTTAATGAAATGCAATTCAGGCCGATAAGAGAGCCTAATTATAAAATAGATAGTTCCAATTATAAGATAGATAATTTAATCTGTAAGACTTAACTGTATGGTTATAAGTTAACAATAAATTGATGTGGACCAGCTTTGTACAGAAGTGCGTTGAGCTACTGTACATCATTCTGGGATCTCCTATCAGAGTACCTGTTCCAGGCAAAGTTGTCCCACTGCAGATCCAGTTCGCTGTTTCCGCTCTCTGTGTCTTGATATCTATCATTTTCCTCACAAATAAGTATACATTGGGGCCGACACTGTGACACAGTGGGAAAAGCTGCAGCCTGTGGGTCAGTTCAAGTTTTGCCTGCTCCACTTAGGATCCAGCTCCCTGCTAACACACCTGGGAAAGCAGTGGAAGATGGCCCAAGCCCCATGGGCCCCTGCGCTCACATGGAAGGCCTGTATGAAGGTTCTATCTCCCGCCTTTAGCCTGGCCAAGTCCTAGTCACCATTTGGGAGTTGAAGAAGTAGAATGAAAATCTCTCTCTCTATTTATGTGTGTGAGTGTGTGTGTGAGTGTGTGTGTGTGTGAGTGTGTGTGTGTGTCTGGTGTTTCCCTATCACTTGTAACTTTGCCTTTCACATAAAATAAACAATTATTTAATAAATAAATAAATAAATATAGCTTTAAAGATATCTACATACATACACATGAAAATACTAGTCAACAGAAAGCAAAAAGTGTATAAACTACAGCCAAAAGAGATATCAAAGAATACTAACAACTATAAGGAAATTTATTTCACATTTATAGAATGACCATTAATTTTTAAAAATACACGTTTCTTGAAATTTCTAATGTCAATGTATGTCTATAAAAAAAACTGATAGAATGGGCCTGGCAGCGTGGCCTAGCAGCTAAAGTCCTCGCCTTGACACCCGGGATCCCAGATGGACGCCGGTTCTAATCCCGGCAGCTCTACTTCGCATCCAGCTCCCTGCTTGTGGCCCGAGAAAGCAGTGGAGGACGGCCCAAAGCTTTGGGACCCTGCACCCGCGTGGGATACCAGGAAGAAGTTCCTGGCTCCTGGCTTCGGATCAGCATAGCATCGACCGTTGCGCTCACTTGGGGAGTGAATCATTGGACGGAAGATCTTCCTCTCTGTCTCTCCTCCTCTCTGTATGTCTGACTTTCCAATAAATAAATCTTTAAAAAAAAACTGATAGAATGGAAACCCATAATAAAAGGCTGAGTTCTCCTGTCAGAATAAGCATATACAAACTCAGTAGCTTTGAAGAAGGCTATACAACACCCTTTTAAAATTGAAAGACAACTCCATCCAGTACCTCCACATTCTTCTGTTCACAGAATAATTATTGGCAGATCATATTCAGGGTCACAAAAAATCACAATAGCTCTATAATAATGAAAGCCATACACACCATATTCTCTGATAAAATCTTTTTAAAAATAATTATGAATTTACAAAGAAAAACTTGGCAAGAACATGAAAGACCTGCGCACTGAAATCTTCAAAATAGTTGTTGAGATATATCCATGCCATGGATAGAAAGACTCAATATTTCTAAGATAGCATTTCTTCAGAAAATTAAGTAAACTCAAGTGTAATCTCAACAAAATTCTACCAGAATCTGACTTTTCATTAGAAATTGACCAATTGATTGTAAAATTGAAAAGTAGCTTATGGGATATCCTATAGACCAAACAACAACAACATTGATATCAGCAACAACAACAAAATCACAGATTTGAAGGCGTGCTGATAATTCATTTCAAGACATACTTTTAACTAGTAATACTGAGAATGATGTTATGCTGACATAAAGGTACACAGTAAAATGCAAGAAGAGAATACCGAATACATAAACAGACCCCAACAATGTAAAGACAGCCACTTATTGTGGCTTTCCTTAGTTTTTTAACTTATAAAGCTGCCAAATTTACAAATATTCAATAGAAATGTTAGTGCTAATTGTGAATTTTAGTGCTTTCCTAAACTATTCATATACGGTGCAATACCCATTTGCAATGCTCAACAGTTGCACCAAATCACAGCTACATTACTACAAGCATAAACATCAACACTCTATGGTGGTCCATGCTGCTAAATTAGGATGTTTATTAAATTAGCAAATTAATCATCCTTTTGTTACTTTAACAAACTTGAAATGGGTCACTTATCAGGGAAAAAGGTATATTTTAAATGACACCATTGATTATTGGACACAAACATTGGTGCAGGCATCTGATAAGGACAGAGGAAGGCAGAGGGAGGGGCTGAGACACACAGGGAAATCACCCTACTCTTCTATTACTTCAGTGCTTCTACATAAAGCTTTTTGGCTTTTTTCCTTCTATTTATCTAAAAGAAGAGAGAGGGAAATAAAAATTTAAATCTTCCTTCTATTGCTTCATTCTCAAAATGCCTGCAAGTGCTATGGCTGAACCAGGCCAAAGACACAAATCGGGAACCCCATCTAATCCATTTTCATCTTTATGCATCTAAAACGTCAGTTTCCTTAGCAATATTTATTGAAACTATCTTCTCCCCGATGTGTCTTCTTGGTACTTATGCTGAAGCACAGTTAAATATTTACATGTACATTTATTTCAGAGATCTCTATTTTGCTCCAATGATTTATGATTTTGGTTTATATCAATAACATAATGTTTTAGTTGTATCTTACTAGATTTCTACATTAAAAAATAAAGTTGTACCCTTATTTTAAAACACTCAAAATCAGCTCAAAACTAATTTAACCCAACTAAATGTAAGCTTTGGTGTCACAGAATCCTAGAAGAAAACACATGAAGAAGCTGTCTTGGCACAGGAAATGGTATCTTGGATACCACAGCAAAAGCGCAAGCTACAAAATCTGCAACAGGATAATGGGGTTAGTTGAAATAAAGAGGCTTCTGCTAAACACAAGGATCATTAAAATGAAAAGGCAGGAAGTGCAGCAGCACAGCAAACTAATCCGCCCCCCATGCCGCCAGCATCTCATATGGACAACTGTTTCCGGTCTTGGCTGTTCCACATTGATCTGGCTCTCTGCTATGGCTTGGTAGGGCAGAAGATAGCCCATGCCCTTGGACTACTGCATTCATGTGAGAGACCTGGAAGAAGCTCCTAGCTTCTGGTTTCAGATCAGATCAGCTTTAGCCTTCATGGCCTTTTGGGAAGTGAACCAGTGAATAGAAAACCTTCTCTCTCTGTAATAACTCCCTTTCAAATGAAATTAAATAAATCTTTTTTTTTAATGAGAAGACAACATACATATTGGAAAAAAAAATGTTAGCAAGCGACATGAGTTACCATATACGTTAAAATAAGAAGAACTACAACTCAATAGCTGAAAGTAAAACAACATGTTTAGAAAATAGACAAAAGCACCAGTTATCCCTTGAAAAAAAGATATAAGGATAGCCAAAAGACATATAACAAGGGGTTTAGTGTCATTAACCATCAGAAATGCAACTTAAGGCCATAAGCTATCACCCCCACAGCCATTAAAGTAGCTACTGTCAAAAATACAAAATATAACAAATGCTGGTGAGTGTGTGAAACAAAGGGAATCCACATAATATGCTATGAATGAGTTTCCTAAACCACAAACCAAACTACCATATGACTCAGCAACCATTCTGAGGGCATATTCTCAAAGGAAATAAAACCATCAATTAAAGATATGTGCATCTCCTTGTTCATTGAAGTGTTAAGATATGAAACACATATGTATCCATCAACCACAAATTCAGCACAAAATGTGGCATATGGTGTGTATGTTTGTCTATGTGTGTTAAAGAGAGAGAAAGCACATATACAAAACATAATATTATTCATTTCAGAGAGAGAAAGAGACAGCACTTCTATACACAACAGAACATTATTCATTCCGAAAAATGAGTCTGCCTTCTGCAATACATGAACGAATTGCTGTGAATCACAGACATACACAGCCAAATTCATTTTCTTATAAAGCTTTAAGATGGGTAATGATCATGTTTTTATCTCGATGTAGGTGATGGCTTTATAGGTGCATAATTAAGTGAAAATTCAACTTATACTTCAGAACAACAATCCCTCTAAGCTAAACTATCAAATAGGAAGGAATCAATAAAAATAAGCACTTGATTCATCCACATTTATCCTTGCTTTTCCTATTGCAAGGTACTCTGTTTTCATAACTTATTTAGAGTTCTGTGAAGCGCTTTTTCAATACAATTCATGCACTTATTTGTTAGGCAGATTAAGCAGAAGAAGAAATGAATATTTATCTAAGCATTTTATAAGCCTTGTATGTTTAAAATTTATGAATTAACAATTTGAGACTTAAGGTCAATCATAATTAACTAAATTACAAAGAATTACTTAAAAACAAGTCATAAAGAAATGTAACAATTTTAGCACCTTGCAAGCGCTTATAGAAGATTATTCTGTCATTCTCCGAAAACATGCAGAGTTCACAATTCAATATATTCCCTACCTATTATTTAGTAGAGAATCTTTTGACAATATCTTTAGCAATTCTTACAATCAAGATTTCTTGAAATACTTATTTTCTTTGGAATGATGTGACAACTTATTTTAACAACTTAAAGTGACATAAATGACAACTCAGGCTTCTGAGCTTTGACAAAGATTAACATCTAACTTAGCAACTGTTGCTATGCAAATGTATTTTTTAACTCATCTGTGGCAGGAATATTGAGTTCTTTTATTTCTTCATATTGATTGTTCGTGTCAATGAGAACTACTAAAGCAGTAAACAATATACCTATGCTTCTTTATAGGATAGACATTTAAATGGTGCTAGCAAAAAATCCAAATGGACACGGTACTACACTTGCAGTTGTAAAATAGTCAATACAGAAACGATCCTGGAAGCCAAATAAAAAAAAAAGTAACTCTTGGTGATTTTTTTCTTTACTTAAAACAGTATATATATAATAATGGCATATATATAATTTACATAGATGCTGTTAAAATTAGGCATGATTAATCTATACTTTTAATATTTTTGTCATTTTAATAAGTAAAAATATGTCATGATACATGATCACATAAAATGCAATGCTGTGAAAATTTTCAAATCTTGAATTTTTAACATTTTCTTTTAGTTTTGATACGTGTAGTTTAATTCGCTTTCTTTTAATTCTTACAGTTTGATTTTAAAAGTGAGAACATGTCATAGGCACATTACAAATAACACTGAACTTACCTAAGCCCTAAATGCTGCCCTAAGGAAAGAACTTCTTTCCTATCAAGGCAACAAATAACATATTTATTGCAGCTGAATAGCTGGTACATATCAAAAGCAGATTTTTTAAATGAAAAGGTTTATAATTATGTGAATTCATAGACCCTATACACTGTTTTCAAGGTGGTCTAGATGAAAAGGTTAATGAAAATACTTCTATTTCTCTGTAAAAGGAAAACTAAGGAGACACACTGCAGTGAGTCAATACTTTTCTTGTTGTCCATGCTTTCTTCCCAAAAAATAACTTCTTCCCCAATGTATTTAGACATGCAACATCATCTACTAAGTAGCAGAACAAGATCAGACTGTCTCACATTATCCTGGCCCATCTTTTATCCAGTGACTGGTCAAGGCACGGACACTAGAATTGAACAGAGATAGCTGAATTCCTCCCCACAAATTTGTAAGTGTAACATAGGAAAAAAGTCCAAGTCTCTAATTGGCTTTTTCGTGACAAGAAGAAAATCCGGCATTGGGACAAGCCATCATTCTAAGTGCCAACAGCCTGCTTAAAATTCTGAGGTAGTTTGAACCATTGGTATATCACATATGCAATAGCATATCCTTAATTTGTTGGCTGAAAAAGGTCAATAAACACATTTTTCAAAGGCTAGTTTAAGGATTTTGATTTATCTTCTCTTGGATAAAAAGAGAAGCATAGTATAATTGCCTAGTAAACGTTAACAGGCACATCCCCACAGAAGAAATTCCAATGGTTAAATAGCATAGAGAATGTAAATATTTTCCTTTCTCAAGATGAAATCACTTTTAATGAGCCTACAGATTATATAACTGGATTATACATGTTGTTCCCTGGATGTGACAAATAATTACTGAGAACCTATACCATACTGCACTAAACAAGTCACGTGGATATCTTCGTATTAACATACAAAATCAGCATGATCCTTTCACTCATAGGGCTTGATAAGTCAAGCAGTAACAGTCTGAATAAACTAGAGGCTATTATAGCAGAAAAAATGTCTATACAGTACTGAGACCATTGGGCAGGGCTTATAAGAGAAGAAAGATGATGCCAAGGTGACATTCAGGGGGAAATCATGACCATATATAAAATATAAAATGAATACTGATTTTGGTGCAATTTAAATAGCCTTCATGAATTAACAGATGGCATCAGAATCACAGGATTGGTTTGTTTTGATAACTTTTCCACTTCTAAGGAAGACAAGACTAAAAAGTTGCTGCCTATTAGTTTTCCAGTGACCTGATGGAATACAAATCTAGAATAAGTTGCACTGAACTAGCAAAATTTTGGAATATCTCTAACTCATACTTGAATACGAAATTTTCATCTCATAAGGTATTCTGTCATATACGTTACAATGATCAGGAATTCACAAATTCACTGAAGATTGTTCACTTAATTTTTAGAAACCACTTTTCACCTTACCACAAACCTCAAACTCCACACTCTACCAGCTTCATGATAAGCCAGGCAAATAGAGTGATATATTAGGAACTTCACAGAGAACCTAAAGGACCATCAGACATTATGTCCTTGAAATTCCTTAAGTCTAATTAAGAGATGAAGGAAAACCGTAAAGCTAACACAAAATAGTAGAAAGACATCACATCATTTATGACAAGAAGTTACAAAGAAGGATGTATGAACTGTGTATGAGCTAGAAAGTCACTGTTTCCAGGATTCGAAATACTAAGGTAAAAACAACTCTTCATAACACATACTTGACTCTAATAAGCTAAGTGAGATAAGTAAATGCCACATAAATACTGCAGGGTATTTCACATGCACACCCACTACCACACACCTGCGTGTGCACCCCTATAAACATCTGTAAAGCTGTCAGGACGGAGATATATGAGAAATATTTAATTAAATGCAAATTTGGGATTCAAAGTATAACATTCCTTGCATAATACAGTCAAATTTTCCCATTTTGTCATAAGGGCAAATATTTCTAATGCCTGCAGCCAAGAGGGAATAATGTGTAAGTTCGAATGTAATGTTTTCACCATAAGGTAAACACAAAACCTTCTAATTTCTCGCGGAACCACTCTGATAAGCTGAAGCATTTTGTAATATGGGTCTACAGTGTCAACCATACTTAACATATTCCCACAGAAACCTCCTACCTCAAAGTGTGTATATGTGTTTCACTATTTTATAGAATTCTCTGACAAAGGGTCTGCACTCTTTTTTCTATTCTTTTGTTTATTTGAAACACAGAATTACAGATGGAAAGAGGAAAAGACATAAAGAGAGGTCTTTCATTTCCTGGCTCACTTTCACAAGTGGCTGCCACAATCAGGGCTGCTCCAGGCCAGGACTACATCCCAGCTTTACATGCTGAACTCACAAAACTGCAAGATTTCAATTAAAATGATAGCTCTGTGATTCTGTAAAATACCAATAAGTATACTATCAGCATCTAAACATATGAAGAAATTAAATATTTATGCATTTAAAGCAATATTTGCACTATTATCCCTAAACTTTTAAAAACTGTTAAAATTTAAGGCTTCAAGTAAAATATATGTCATATTCTAAACAATGCCTCCTATCACTAATATACTTCAATACACACAACTATGTTAGCTGAATGAGTCTGTAGTTTAAGACAAGAAGACATTATAAATGCACATATATTTTAATGACAGTAACACACACATTGTCTTTAAATTTTCAAAAGTGTGACCAAAGAAAAACTTAATAAAGAAACCACTGATAATCAGAGATCCAGAAGGCAGGTAAAACTCAAGCTTAAACTAGACCCTTGAATTAATGCTTATTGGATATTTACAATGGGTAAGCTGCTATTTTAGTAGTATGAATACATACAAATACTGTAATCCTTGCCATTTAGATATTACATCAGAAGGAGCCAAGCTCAAAATGTTAGTTTTGGCAGTCTGAGATAAGAAAATTATAGTGATTCAATGTGATTACTCTTAGGAATTTAGAAGAAGGAAAACACATCTGTCTTTGTCTCTGGTTAGCAACGAGAATGCATCGTTTTTCTCTGAATCATGAGTAGTACTATTGATATCTAGGGAGATACATTAAAACAAAAAGTCTTATTGCCAAATATTAATACATCACTCATTAGGAATCCAGAGAAATGTGCTATTTAGAAAAGCAACACAAATGATAAATGAATAATTTGGATGGAAAAAAAATTGATATTTAAGGCAAAGCTAACAGGAGGCACTATTCCAGGCAGCGAGCCAAAATACGCTATGTAGTGTGTAAGGACAGAAAGGGCTAAATGGGAAAGTCACTGTAAGAGCTTCCTATTTTTACTTTTTTTTTTTTGAGATATATTTTATTCATTTCAAAGGCAGACTAGAGAGAGAGAGAGAGAGAGAGAGTTCACTATTCTATTCTTATCCAAGAAATATTACTGTTTGGTCTATGATCTGGGTTAGATTTAGCGTTAGGGCTTGGGTTAGGTTTAGGGTCATGTTAAGGTTACATAACGGTGAGGCTTAGCATTTGGTTTTTGGTTAGGGTTAGTGTTATCCCCAGGGTTAGATTTATTGCTAGGGTTATGTCTAAGCCTTGTGCTAGGGTTAGGGCAAGTATTAGGGTTAGGGTAATGGCTAGGTCTAAAGGCAGGGTTAACATTAGGGTTAGGTCTAGGGTAGGGTCACAGTTAGTTTTAAGACTAGGCTAGCTTCCAGTCCAATTATAATAAATGTTTAACTTCCACTTAAATTATAATTAATGTTTGTCTTGTCTAAAATGAAATTTTGTTCCTTAGTTTTCATCCCTCTGGGCACCCACTGTTTTATTAGTGTATGGTTCCTTTATTTATTACTGGCATATATGTCTTATCACAACTGTCCTTATTAGATTATAGTCTATTGTACTGTTCAACAAAGGATACTGTCTCTATCACTTATTCTTTATGTATTTATAACATATAGGTTATGGATACAAATGAAATCCAGCTGATTTAATTTACAGAGAAACATTATTATACATTACTATAAATACCATATATTCTCTTCATGTACTATTATTTATTTTTATAAGTATTTATAAATTGTGTACAACAGCCAGTGAACTATAAAGAATAAATAATTCCTTTAAAATGGAAATTAAGCTCTATTATACAAGACAGAGAAAACAAAAATCAGTTTAAAATAGATGTCTGTTTTCTGTATAGTGAAAGGGATAAGTTTTGCTTTCATTTTTAACTACTCACTAGTTTAAAAATCTGATTTTTAGAACATGTACTATTTGTGATATAAAATTTTAGACCAAACTTAATTTTAAAGCAACAGAAATACACTTAAATTTTACATGTCTTTTTAAAGACTTTTCAATATCCAACACTGGGGTTTCAAATACAAAATTTTAAAAAACTAGAAAATTACGAACACAATGATATTTAACACCCAAGGCACATAAGTTACCAATCTGGATTCCTATTTCAACATATAAAAAATATTCCAAAAATCTTCCCCTGGAATATTTAAAATATATTTGCATTTTACGCAAAATGCACACATATGCAAAATACATACATATGCAAAATAATCACAAACATTATGATACAAGAACAATGTCACTCTCGGTATCATCTGGCTTTTAATTGTAATAATAAAACTAAAATTTATACTTATAAAATGTAATTTTTTTCATTTTTCTAAAACAAAAAAGTTATCAGTGATATTGACCATCAGTAATTTCCTTATTTGAATTCATGCTTGAGAATCTCAGGATTTTTATAAATTTTATGTTATCCTTCAGGAAAAATACTGGTCTGAGGAAATAATTTTAAGATTTTGAAACCAACACAAGAACTGGAAGAACTTATTCAATGCACGAGTTGTGGAGACACACACCTATGCTCAATGCAGGATCCACCACTTACTGGCTCTGCAGTCTGAACAAGCTATATTTATCCAACCATTAAGCAATCCATCCATACAACAAAGATATATTGATCGTGTATTCTACAGGGGCACGTACACTGATTCCCTTTGGCTGCTGTAATAAATTACCACAAATGTATCCATTTCAAGTAACACAAATACATTTTCCTACAGTACTATAGGTCACAAGTCAGGCAGAGGTCTCACAAGGGTATCATCAAAAAAGTTTTCCTTTCTGCAGGCTGTTTCCACGTTTTTATAAATTTTGGGAGGGTCCCTACCATTTCAAAGCCAGGAACGATGAACCTGAATCATACTAACACTTCGTGAATTTGACACTGACTCTTCTGCATCTCTAATTTCATCTTCAAGGACACTCTGTATGCCTAGACTCACTCTGTGATAACATAGGGTATCTCTGAACCTGAAGTTCTCTAATTAGGTTACTGTTGCAGGGAGCATGTGTCATATGTGCTAACATGTTTACTATTCAAGGGATGAGGACAGGGACAATTTAGAAGAGCATTATTCTGGCAGCACAACATTGTACTAGCAATAGCAATAAAGTCCCAGGAAAACATTATTAATTCCATGAAACTTAACTGTAAACAATTTATGAAATTAATTTGTTGGAAACTGATGCGATGCATAGGAGTGTTATATCATCTGGATGTGGCTGATTTGAATACAATGGAAAGAATAATCCCGGATGTTACATAGTTCAACACCCTGTAGGATACTAGTACATTTCCATCTATTAGAAAATTATTCTCAATGTAAGGACTTCAAGCAATCCTCCAAATCAATACTGGCATCTTCTGATGCATCAATTAATTAATTTGCTTAATAAAACCATTGACTTTGTTCATTTTAGCAATATAAACATCATGTTTTCTGCTTTTTTGAGAAGTATACTTGAGAAAAACAAAAGCAAATGTTTTCCCCAAAAACATTTTTTGTTTATTTATGTATTCATACATGCATGAATACAGGCATTCATTTATTCATGAATCACTTCCTTAAGATCAAAGATTTCCCGTTTTTCCCTCCACATCCCTTTTCACCTATAATAACAATAGCATTGTTCATCAGCAACAATCACAAATCTATCATTCTGCTATTTGAGTGTATCATGTTGCTATAGGTATAGAGAATGATAGAAAGCTCAGCATTCAGTCATCAAGATTTATTCAACAGTTTCAGTGGGCATCCATCTTTTGTTTGGGAAGAGAGCTGCATATTACATTGTATCTTCACTTGTCACTACGATAGCCTCCACTATGCAGTCCTTCTAGATGAATATATGTCTATGTATATGTGTGTGTATCCTGTGTTTTGCATAAAAATTGACTTATATCAGAGAGAACATTTGATATTTGCCCTTTTGGGATTAGCTCATTTCACTGAAAATAATGACCATCTTGTTGCAAATGGTAAGATTTCATGCTTCTTAATGGCCGAGTAGTATTCCATAGAGTACATGTATCACAGTTTCTTTATCCATCGCTCTTTCCACAGACATCCAGGCTGCGTCCATGCCTTTGTCACTGTAGATTGTACAGGTCCCATTTCTCATATGTAGATTTCAATTCCTTTGGATATATTCCCAGAAGTGGGACACCTGTGTAATGCAGTAGAGCAGGTTTCAGTTGGCCTATCACTCTCCATACTGACCTGTACAGTGATTGCACCATTCTAGAGTAACACCAACAGTGGAATAGGGTACCTTTCTCCCCACATGCCCTAAGCATCGCTCTGGCTTTTACGGACATTTGAAAGTGAACTACAGGATGAGATTCTTCCTTTCCTATACTTTCCTTTATCATCACCCTCACCCTTATCTTTCCTTTTCCTTTTCTTTTCTTATCAGTTTCCTTTTTCTTCCTTCTCTCTCTCTCTCCTCCATCTCTCTCAAATAATTACTGCAAAATATCTCTTAAAATTGTCTCTTGGGCTGGCATTGTGTGGTAGTTGGTTAGGCAGATACTTGGAATGGTTCCAGTACTATCCTTTCTGCTTTTGATTAAGCTTACTGTAAATGCATCTCAGAGGGAGTAGAAGGTAGTCCAAACATTTCAGCCCCTGTCACCGTGGGGGAGATCTGGAAGGAGTTCTAGGCTATTAATCTTGATATGGTCCAAACATGGCTGTTTTGGCCATTTGCTTATGGAGCTTTCTCTCTCTCTCTCTCTCTGTATAAGTGTTACCTGTACCTCTGCTTATGTGTTTCCTCCACATGGGTCTTTCAGATAAATAAACAAGCATTTATTTAAGGTAAATCTATTTTGCTTTATGTAAAACCTTCATGACTTAATTGTAACATAGTCTATGAAAATCATCATTCCCACAGTCCCAGGAAGTTACACATGGTTAGACACCAGCGGAGTCAGGATTTTGACAACCATTTTAATGACCTTTAATCACACACAGCCTCATTTGTAAAATGAATATTTTTCTACAATGCTTTGTCCTTAAATTGAATGATTCAAATTATTGGGTACTACTGACAAAAAAAAGTTCAAAATTCAATTGTTGAATTGCTACATATTCAAAAATAAGTATGGATTAAGTTTCATTTGCAACCTGTAATTACCTATCATATATACTTTGATTTAAGGGGAAAAAATTAAACTTTCCTTAATTCTTAAATGTATTCTTCCATTTAAAAGAGGCTGTTTTTCAACCTCTTATACATAGCCGAAACTAAAAATAAACATGCTAGAAAACTCAATAAATTGGTAACCTCATTTGAAAATTGTGACCTTTGAGAAAGAGACAAGCTTGGCTGAAAATCAATAGAATATTTCTCTGCAAAAAAAATATATTTAAGGTTTCAGTCATCACTAAAATATTTGGTTAACCCTTTAGCATCCCTAACGAAAAATACATTCTTTTTCTGAATATCTACATAAGTGTTTCTGAGCATATACAGAATTCACAAAATCATGTATAGGCTCAAATACATATTTGCAGGGTAAGTGAAAAACAAAACAAGTTAACAATTAATTATATCATAAAACAACCAACTAGGTGTAGGTAGTAGGTAAAGTTAACCTAATATAATAGATACTGGCGTTGTGTAGTGGGTAAAGCCACTTCCTGTGACACCAGCATCATATCTGGGCACCAATTCTGGTCCCAGCTGCTACATTACCAATCCAGCGAATTACTAATGCACCTGGGAAAGTAGTATAAAAGATTGCCCAAGTGTTTAGGCCTCTACTATCCACATGGGAGACCTGAAGAAGTTCCCAGCTTCTGGCTTCAACCCAGCTGTCCCAGCTCTGGCTACAGCCACCAAATGCAGCAAACTCATAAAAAGGTGAATGGAGAATCTCTCTCTCTTGTCTCTTCTCTGTGTGTGTGTGTGTGTGTGTGTGTGTGTATCTCTATCTCTCTATGTATCTCTGACCTCCAAACAAATAACAAATAAATAACTTGCATTTCACACTTGAACAAAAGTTCTTCTATAAAACCTGTGCTCAATTAAACACCACTGTAAACTTACCAAAAAAAAAAAAAAAAAACCAACACTGGTACAAACATATACTTCACTTTTGAAAGTAGATAGGCAGTTTGTTACAGCAAATATTTGATTTTATCTCAAACCTACATATTCCTACATGTCATTAACTCCAACAGCACCAGCAAAAGAAGAAATCTAGAATCAGTTAACAATTTCTCCCAAAAAAATTATACATGAATATCTGACATTCCAATCTAAAGGAAAAAAAAAGTTACTTCACAAAGATGATCAACATCCACACAGTACATACACACCAGCATGATAGACCCGGCTGCATTAGTCCCTGAAACTTTAAAAACATGCCTGGTATTGGGGAAGGCCTGCTTAATGCTGCCTCCAAGAAATCCATCCTCACTTGCTATAGCACCCAAGATCCAGCTGCAATGGCTAAGAGATAACTGCACGGTCCTTAAAACCATCTATGACTGTGACTTACATGCTTTCCTAAGTTGTGTGCCTCCTGAAAGTGCCTTATAAAGCTGCACACCTGGGATAAGTGTGTGTCGGGGGGTGTTCCCTTGCAACTGTGATTCTGCTGGTCCAGGATATAAAACCAAGGGAAGACAAAAGGATACAAGTTCAGTCAAGTACATATGAAAAATAAAAGTGTCTCAAGTGCTGTTGGGCTCTCGGGCCACCTGTCTATAACACCACCATTGCCACTCTTGCAAAAAACTTCACAGAGAACCAATCTGTACCCTCAAAACACCAACATTTGCAATGAATTGAAAATACTGTTTTCTGCCTCTGGCTTCTTGTAAGTTCCCTTTTAAGAGACCAGATTGTCCACAGGAAAATGTACTTTGGGCAGGCTGACCCTGCCCATTGGTCAGGTAAGGCAAATGCACCAACGCATTTCTAAATTCCAGGACCAAACATAGTTCAGACCCAAGTCAGGATCCGAACTGACTTCTTCTACTTCACCTAAATGGAAATCAAACATGACTTCAGATCAAAAAGAGATAAATATTTTGATCCACATCACAAGGATACCAGGAAGCAGCTGTGGAATCCATATTTTCTTTTTCACCACCTAAAGGATTTTTCACAAAATATTTAATAATTCTTTACGTGATAATTGGTAAGAAACATGCAATGGATTTCAACACACACACACACACACACCATGTGTAAACGTGCATTAAGTAGAATTCAATGAAGCTGATCTTGACCACAGGTTTTATCTTCTTCCTGTCCCTCACAATGAATATCTTATCATTTTGTCTTTCCATTGAAAAGTCCAGAAGAAAAGTGAATTGCTGAGCTGGCTAACTGAAAGACTCTTTTTCTTTGAATGGGAGATTTTAATTTATCTTACACATGAGCTTAAAACTGAATTGTTTAGAGTTTTCTTTAAATTCTCTCCTTGAAAATCTGTGCTGATACACTGATATTTTCTATTAATGATGGTAGGGGCAAGTTTTAGATACTGCAAACGTATAATAAAGTATTATAGATTAAACTGTTATCCTACTTTATGTTTATTAGCCCAATTTTCCTTAAGAATTTTTGGCTGTTTGAATTAAATTTCTACTAATTACACAGCTGATATCATTTACAAAGTTACCTGGCATAATTACACAAGTGCATTTGTGTTTATATATATTAAAAATTGTATAAGCCAGCCTCTCTTGGATACTAAGAAACAGAACGTCAAGTAAATCTAAATAAAATTGCTTTACTTTAATGTATACAAACAAGTTTTCTTAGAGTTGCTAAGATGTGATTATTTTATTGTTTTTTATTAAGTATACATTGTGTTTGACATTGAACAATAGGAAGATGACAGAAGATCTAATAGGAATAACTCAGTTTATAGAGCTAGGTGGCCCTTCCCATCTATTTTTAAAAAACTATCTTTTTCTAGAAATGAAATTACACTACAGTTCCCATAAAAAGTCTTAATTTGCCAAATTTCACCAAAAAAATCAAGTATGGAAAGAACACAGAAAGTGAATTACCCCAATATTATCTGAGCATCAGATTTAGAGAAAGACTTGCCTGTGGCTTTTCATTCCTAAAGGCCCACAACTCCTTTCCCATGCTTTATATTAGCATTTTATACCATCTAGTAATTACATGCTGCTTTTCAAAATAGCTATGTGCCATGAGTGCAAAGAGGTATGGACAGTCTTTCTGAAAGATTATATATGAGCAGATGGATATCACATGAAGTGGATTAATATGTTAATTGTCTAAATGGAAAAGCCTATCATGCAATTTCAGGCCATTAATGAGATCAAAAATCTTATCTATAAAATTAAGCAGTGATTTTATGCTGTGGGTAGTTATAGTTTTGCCCTTGTCACTTTGTCATTTTGTGTCATGATTGCTCCCACGGGGAGGGTGTAAGAAGATCAGAGAACCGTGAGTAGAGTTAAAACAACCATGACTGTTGCAAGAATAACAGCAGAACTAGCAGGCCTGAATTGACAGAGCACCCACCCCAAAAAAAGAAATCCTGGAAAATATCAGTTTGTATATCTATTTTCCAATGAAAACAAGAAAATTTGAACAACTGTAAAAGTATAATTCAGCATGTAAAATTACTTAACCATATATTTGATCTAATATTGAAAACAAGTATCATATTTTTCCTTAGTTGTATACTTTAAAAATATAAATCATTATAAGTAGCAAAAGCATTAAGTATTTTTTTTTTGATTAGACAACATTATAGAAATTAGCTTCCATTTGGTAATGGACTGATCATAGACAATGGAAGCTTTACAATAGTTATAAATACTCAACTTACATAGAGATTATAGTTTCCCTTCCCATGTAACTAGTACCAGAATTTTAATTCAGATGAAATTTAATTCATGATACACAGGAACACACATATTTCAGCTGAATCAAAATTCTAGAAGGATATATGTTCTTTTTATGTTACTGTCTTTCCTACATCCAAAGCTCTATTGAATGAACTTATGAAAAACTGAACTAATACAATTGCTTAATAATATACATTTCATTGACAAAAACAATATATTCTGTTTACTGATATTTTTCAAGATTTTTCTTAATACTTGTGATAAGTAGAACAATGATGTCCTAAATACATCCATGCTTATTTTCTAGAACACACAAAGATGTCATACATACAAAATGCTACTAAGGTTGCAGACACACTTAAGGTTGGTAATTATCATAGATTATCTTGAAAGGACTAGTTTAATATCAATCCTTTCAATCTTGGGGAATAGTTACAAGGTAGATCCAAACTGATATAAGATGACAAGAAGGAAACGACTATAGCTTAAATGTGCTCACCAAAAGTTCATGCAGAGAAATGTAATCTTCAAATTATACCTGAATGTTATGTGGAAAAAAAGACTCTGTGAGATAATTAGGATTAGATGAGGTCACTGATGGGCGGGCCCCCATGCTGCATTGGAGCCTGTCTGAGAAGAGGAGGAAGGAAAGGTAACAGGTTTGCTCTGTCTTGGCAGGAGATGTACCTGCGACCTTGTGAAACAGCTGCAGGGCCTTCAGCAGATGTCAGCTCACGCCCTTTGCCATCAAAGCCTCCAATACCAAGAGCCAAATAAACCTCAGCTCTTTATATTTTGTTAAAGGACCAGAAAATGATCTGAGGGCAGTCTGTGAAAAATGGGCAGCTTTGTATGTGGAATATTCAGGATAATTTCTGGGAGATTAAATATTTAACCAACATGATGCAAGCAAACACAGAATGTGTCAGAATCATTAGACTGAAGAACAACTTCAGTAGAAACCAGTGGATGAACAACTGGGTGATTTTAAATTCATCTTCACACACCATCCACTCCCAGGTACAGGGACTCATGCATTAATAATTTCACTTTTCAACTAGGGGATAATGCACCTTTTAGACTTCTATACTAAGTTGGAGAAGTAGGAACACCTTGATGGCAAAGCCAGACATATACTTACTTGTAAGTGCCCTCCTGCTATCTGTGATAGAAGGAGGTTGTATGATGAACCGATTTTAATGGCTACAATACTACAAATATCAGGTAGCCCAGAGGAAATCTGGCTATCCAAGGCAATCTTTGTATAACTAGGATTCAGCCCAAGATAAGCCCCACGAGGAAAAAAGTCAATTGCTCTTTCACATTTTATAACCTGGAAATACACACTAAAAGATAAATTAGTGGGTATAAGTTATGGTTGATATCTATTAGAATAGCCCACTTTAATACCAATTTTATACATTCAGCCAAGAGGGAGCTATTTCACGGGATGAGATTTTACACATCTTTCAGCCAAATTAAAGATATACACATTAAAGTTAACACTTGGGACATCATGAAGATTTGTGGTACTCTCTAGGGTGCCATGGATCCAGAAACCAAGGAAAAGATCCATAAATGAGCTATTTCCTTCACTGATGGCATCTGGGTGGTATCTTTTAAATTAATTTTGGAAGGCCACTAAGAAGTGTGTGGAATAGAAATTATCTTGGCTGAGTTGAAGCAGGAACTAGAAAAAGATAAGAAAATGAGAGATCTCTCATTTTCTAGTCAGATTCATCAGAAGTGACTTAAGGTATACTAAATGGCCATCGTTTTGCGAAAGCCCTCTGAAACATACCTTCTGCGGTTTGATAAAATTAAAAATACCAGAACTAATTCACCTTAACTAACAGTTATTTAATGACATTGAACAACTCCCTGATTCCATGTTGCCTATAAAGTTATCTGCCAGAAGATTTAGGTAAACCTTATTTTGTGTGTGTGTGTGTTTTTTTTAGATCATTTAGATGACTTGAAATAATTTTATAAGGCCAAAAACAAACCAGATTAAGGACCTGTTCTTACAGATGTTCCTATTTTTCAATTTTGGGTTAATTTTTTTACTACTTGAATTGTATAATGATAACATTGTCTACTTTTCAGACAGAAATACTGACTTCAAAACTCTGACCCCAAATCTGGGTGTACAATGGGGACTCAGTCACAAGATGCTGTAATATAATATAATGTTTATCAGGTAGTGCTGCTGTCATTGTTCAGAGGGAAAAGCTAACATAGAATACCAAAAGAATATGACTTACGGGGTTTATGGAAGAGTATCAGCTAAGTAGCAAGCATGCAAGACCAAAAGTAAAGAAAAACATTCCTCAACAATTTCTATGAATTATGCTAATTTTAGTAAATATGTCTAATGAAAATTCAAAAATGTTTTATATGCAACATTTCTGAATGTCATTTTTAAAATTGCAACCTAACTACACCATAAGAAAAAGACTGCTACCAAATACTTATAACTACTATAAATTGAGGGTAAATTTTTTGCTGAACTAACCTCTAGATAGTATTCCTGGTCAACTAATGCTTATCTGAGACATAAAAAAATACAGGTTTAACATAGGACTGTTTTTAGATGCATCCTTTGTGACCCTATACTAAATTAACTCTACAGTATGAACACTGTTTTAAATAACACAGTCACACTTAAAAATATTTACCAAACTGAAACATTTCAATATCAGATTATTAAAGTTAAAATTTTTCGAATAAAAAATACAACTTTCTCAAATTTTCACCTTTAAAAAAATTTATTTTTATTGGAAAGTCAGATATACAGAGAGGAAGAGAGACAGAGAGGAAAATCTTCCATCTGTTGATTTATTCCCCAAGTGGCTACAATGGCCAGAGCTAGGCCAATCCAAAGCCAGGAGCCCGGAACCTCTACCTGAACTCCTACGTGGGTGCAGGGTCCAAGGCTTTAGGCCATCCTCCACTGCTTTCCCAAGCCACAGTCAGGGAGCCGGATGGGAAGCGGGGCTGTTCGGATTAGAACCAGTATCCATATGGGATTTTGGCACTTGCAAGGCAAGGACTTTAGCTGCTATGCTATTGCACAGGAGCCAATAATTTTTAATGAGATAGTCACCTATGAAGTCTATGGCACTGGGATTAGCATCAGTGGAGAGCAAGTTAAGTGTTTTGGTGAAACCCTTATCCGGTGTTCCAGTGCACATTAATGTCACGGCTGCTCTGCTCTGAACCCAGTACTCTGTCATGCACTTGGGAAGGTAAGAAAACACAGCACAGGTAGCAAGCCTACTGCCACTCATGTGAGAGATAAGGATGGAGTTCCCAATTCTTGGCTTTGACCTCGACTGTGTTTGGATGAAGCAGAAGATGGAAGATCTCTTTCATCCTCTGCTCCATCTCTGTTCTCTGTTTCCCTGTTTGTCCTGTCTCTTTCAAATGAATAAGTGATATTTATTTATTTATTTATTTTAAGATTTATTTACTTTTTGTCTGAAAGTCAGATACACACAGAGGAGGAGAGATAGAGAAGATCTGGCCACAATGACCAGAGCTGTGCTGATCCAAAGCCGGGAGCCGGGAGCCAGGAGCCCCTTCCAGGTCTCCCACGAGGGTGCAGGGTCCCAAGACATTGGGCTGTCTTCCATTGCTTTCCCAGGCCATAAGCTAGGAGCTGGATGGGAAACAGGGCCACCAGGATTAGAGCTGGTGTACATAAGCTGAGGACTTTAGCCACCAGGCTATCGAGCTGAGCCCAGACAAGTGATTATTTAAAAAAAAATTTTTTTTAAAGAGTATGAGATCAAATGCATCCAAAGGATCCACAGAGAAGAATGTGAGGAATATTGTGACATGATACTTCATCAATACACTGACGCATCTGAGTATTGCTCACTGAACAACGCCTTCAACACTGGCTGTGTTTTCCTTCCAAGAAAGAAAATAACAAGAAAGAAAGTAAACGCTGATGTGCTACATGATGTTGCCCTATTCTTGTCTATTGCCAACATTTTCTGCATTTTATCTGCATTTTTACTTGGTGTCCAGATTCTGGTAATGAATCATGATTGTTATGGTGTAGCTATGACGGTTCTGTTCCTGATGTTTCCAGCCTGGTGATAGGTGAAAGGAACATATTACCATATTATCATCAATAAGAATGCACAGTACATCTGCTTGCGAGGTTTCTAGGAAAGTTCTCGCCATTCTAATAAAAAGAGAACAGGCACAGCTGGTGCCACTCTTCTGCCTTTCCCTCCCCTTTTGCTCAGCTTTTAAGTATGGCATTTGTTGCTGGGGCACTCTGCTGCCTGGCAAAACCAAACTGCTCCATTTTAATTTTAAATTAATGGCTAACAATTATAAAGAGTTTAGCATATGTGAGAGCATGCTGCTTTGATTCCTCACATTTGATTTCACGCCGTCTCTACAACAGAAGTAGGTGACAGGAATTCTCTCTGTTTTTATGTAAGACGACAAGGAAACAACAACAAAAACTGATATAATGTGCCAGAAGAAACAAACGCACACACAGCGCACATACTTTCTTTTGTTTTTAAAGATTTATTTATTTTTATTGAAAAGTCAGATATACAGAGAGGAGGAAAGAGAGATGAAGATCTTCCATCTGTTGATTTACTCCCCAAGTGGCTGCAATAGCCAGAGCTGAGTTGATCCAAAACCAGGAGCCAGGAGCCTCTTCCAGGTCTCCCACGTGGGTGTAGGGTCCCAAGGCTTTGGGCTGTCCTCCACTGCTTTCCCAGGCCACAAGCAGGGAGCTATACAGGAAGCAGGCCCACTGAGGCACGAACCAGTGCCCATATGGAATCCCAGTGCATTCAAGGTGAGGTCTTTAGGTGCTTGGCCACCACGCTGGGCCCAGCAGACATACTTTCTAATAACTAAAAATGAATTGCATTTTTGAAAATCAAGTCACAATCTTTAAATACTCGTTTACCTTTTCATCTACATATGCTTAAAAGTGGGGTGATTTTGATCACTCATATGATGAAAAAATTTCAAGTAAAAACATTAAACTAGAGATTTCTTTCTAAAGCTTTTCACTTACATTTCAACTTGCTGTTTTCACTTAAATCTCAGTAACAACAGAATAATAAAAATACTCATAGTAAAACATAATTAGCCTGTTGATATTCTAATTAAATCTTTCACGACATTGTAATGAACTGTTTTATAGACTTAATTAAAAAATAAAGGTTTAACAGCAAATAAGATAAGAAAGTATTTTTACTACCATGTGCCACCATGAATGTAGTTTTCAAATTAAATTTACATTTGAGATTCATTCTGAAGTAAAATTTGAATTTCATCATTATAATATTTTGTACTCTGAGAGTTTACATATTTTCTTCAAACTCAGTTTCTTTTATTCCATTCATATTTACATCTTTGGTGCATTATTTAAAATTGAACACAAAGCAGGCATTATTCTAGTATTTCTCTTTACAATTACACAATTATTTCCTTCATCTTAAGTGGAATCTTTATAATGTAGTCTTATGAGCAGCTCATTGAAATTTTCAAGTGATTTCTAGATGCACATGGACACATATGCATTTAGTTATATAATTTTTCTACTTGGCAAACCTAGTTGTGTATGTATCCTATGTTTACAAGATCGATACCTTCAACCATACTGATATCGCTCTTGTTTTCACACATATTTATTAATGCTTTATTCTTTATATATGGGCTTAGAACGTTTGCACAAAAGTTTAAAAAGAAATGGGCTTTCTATTTTTTCCTAAGAACTTAAAACTTTTATTTTTAGTACTTTAATTAGCTAGTTAATGGGAGTTTCCACTGTAGGAGCTCTTGGCTCCAATCAAATGAGTGGAGTATGTGGAGACCTACAGACCTTAATATATAAGGAACTTACACTCCAGCTGGGCCTGGTCCTCCTATGTGTGGCTCACTCCCCAGAGCTGCATTTTTGTATATGTCTTCTTACTATTTAATTGTAGATGTACTATTAATAAATACATGATTTATCTTCATTAAGGAGGTGAACTATTAAAATCTTGGCAATGAATGTGAATATTTAAAGTTTTGTTATAATATGGAATAATCTGCAGCCTAAAACAAAATGTGTAAAACCTAAGATCTTGATGTTCATGAATTTAAAAATATATATTTTCCTTCTTGAACACAAAATCTTAGTTAAGATGGTGATTATCACTAATTGAAGCATAAATAAGGCACTAATTGTAAATGTGATAACTATTAATTTGCTTTGGAAACAGATCACTAATAAGCAGTATTTAGTAGTAATAAAGACATCTTTTACATTCATTATCTTAAATGTCTCATTGTTTTGATCATATTAAATGAATCTGACATTAATGAAGTTGAAATTAAAACTGAAAAATTCCTTGAAACTTGAAAGAACACACTCATATCATGCAAGTAAAATATCCTCAAATAATAAGTTTTATATTCTTATTTTCAAATGAAGAGTTCTGTTACTACATTTAAACACACTTAAAATATTAAATACAAATAAAATTAGTCCATTTTTAAAATAAGAACCAAAAAAAAAAATCATTGGAACCTCAAACATCACTTTTGCATAATATTATTCTACTACTAGGCTGGAAATCCCTGGGAAAACCTCCTGTGGCAGGGTCTGCATTCTCTGCATCTGCCATATATCATTAAAGATATCCCTTTATGATTCTGTTATATAAAGCTCTTTTTTCCCTTAAATCTTTATATGTAATTTCAATTTTGTGAAAAGGAATACTCTGATTTTTTTAAATGGCCCTTTTCATTATCATATATTTGAATAAAACAATACATTTCAATACAATTCCTAGTAAGAACATAACAATTACCTAAGTTGGCAGCACACATCTGGCATGATAAAGAAGGGAATATAAAAGCCCTTGATGTAAACAAAGTGTGTAACAGTTTCTAGACACTTCAGTTACTGCCAGATTCACAACAATATTTAATTAGGAATTGGCTCTCTTCTCAATGTTCACTAACTCAAGCAGGCTGCCTCTCATATCCCCCTGGTGTTGAAAGGATCAGTGGCATAAATAGCATCACAGTCTATGTCCCAAGATCTCCATTAGTAACTTGATGAATTATTTCCTTGAGGTATTTAACTAAGCAAAGTATATTCTGAATTCACTTAAAGAAAAGTTCTCCCAGAAACTGGTAAGATCTGAGGATAGTCAATGCAACGTGAGGATTCTCCAATCTCCTTTAGCTTCTGTCCTTTGAAGAGTGCTTTTCCCTGTCCTTTACATATCACCATAACATCCTGGGCAAAACCTGAATCACAAGCAATAAAGACAAAAACAGACAAAAATCTGACTGCGTCAAGCAAATAAGCTCTGGCACTGCCAAAGAAGTACTCAGCAAAGTGAAGAGATCACAGCTAGAGGATTAACATCCGACACCTACGAAAGCTCAACAAACAATTCAGTAAGGATGTCGTCAAAGGACATGAACAGGCATCTTACAAAGGCTGAGATACAAACAGTCAACAGACACAAAAAATGTTCAGGATCAGTAGCCATCAGGGTTTTAGCTCACCTTGGTTAGAATGACTAGTATGCGAAAGTTTAAAAAAAAAAACTTAGGTAGCAATAAAGGTAACCTGATCTAAACGTTAGTGGGGATGTAAACTTGTACAATCATTGTGAAGGACAGTATGGAGACAACTCATAACACTGAAACTAGATCTGTTATATGATCTGACGTTCCTGTTCCTGAGTGGAAATCAGTGCATGATAGAGTTATTTGTAACCACCATGTTTAGTGCACCTCAATTCACAATAGCTAAAATATGGAAATCAACCTTAAGTGTCCACCAACTGATGACTGGATGGACAAAATATGGTATAAATACACTATGGAGTAATACTCACAATAAAAATGAATAAAATCCTGTATTCTGCAACAAAAGGGTGCAACTGTGAATCATTATGCTTACTTACATAAGCCAGTTCCATGGTTTTCTCTGATATATGGTAAGTAATATAGAATGCTGATAAATGTATAGAAATGAAATAAACGTTTTGCAATATGATTGTAGTTTTTAGCCCTTGTTTATTACATTCCTGTGTCTAACTGTGGTCTTCCAATTTTTCATTTGTTGAATATTGTGATTTGTGAGGAATTAATCCTGAGAATATTGAGTGGATTTAAGACATATCTATTCTGCAAAGATTGAAGAAAAGAGGGGAAGACAAAACGGGGATAGATGGGAAAAAGTGAAGGAGGGAGATGTTGGGGCAGTGTGGATGTCTTCTGGGAAATGTATCTTTGGAATGGATAAAATATAATTTCTTTAGGCCCTTTGAGATATAAGCAAAGCTTATCTCAAGTTCTTTTTCTCAAGAATCAAATCAAATAAAACTATAATCATTAAATCAAACTCATTAAATAAATTCTACGTGGCTAAGGAACAAACATGCAAAAAACCTACTATTATAACATAGTATAAAGTATACACAGTAATGAAAATTATGAAAAATTGTTACTCAATTAAATGTACTTTTACAGTCCAGCATTTTTATATTTTAATCTTTATAAAATATTTATAACAGAATAAAAGCCTAGTATCTGCCATCTTAGTTAACTACAAAAAAGAAATATATCAATGAGTGCATTCTAAATTCAACAACTAATGCGTTCTTATACTATTTATAAATGGATTATTGGTTACTGGATTATGCCAGCTCCAAAAGTAAGGTATTTAAACTTAATAGACAATATGATAAGTTAAGAGGTGGAGACTAGGGTCTAGTGTTGTGGTTCCGTTGCTGTCTGCAATGCCAGTATCACATGTGGGTGCTGGGTCAAGTTCTGACTGCTCCACTTCCAATCCAGCTCCCTACTGATGAATCTGGGATGGTAGCAGAAGATGGCCCAAATGCTCTTCGGTACCCGCATCCAAAACAGAAACCAAGCTGAATTTTGACCCCCTGGTTTCAGCCTGGCCCAGTCCTGGTCTTTGAAGCCATTTGGGAGATTGAACCAGTAAATGGAAGATCTCTTTCTCACTCCATCTATCTTTCTCCCCTCTTCCTCTCTGCAATTCTTCGTTTTAAATAAAGAAGTAAATCTTTGAAAGAAAAAAAGAGATTGAGCCTTAAAGAGTTAAATGGCTCCTGGCACAGTAGGCTAGTGGCCAAACTGCTTGCCTTACATGCACCAGAATCCCATATAGGTGCCAGTTTGTGTTCTGGCTTCTCTATTTCCCATCCAGCTCCCTGTTTGTAGCCGTGGAAAGCAATAGAGGATGCCTAAAGCCTTGTGACACTGCACCCATTTGGGAGACGAAAAAAAGCTCCTGCCTCCTGGCTTTGGAGCAGCTCAGTTCTGACCACTGCGACCGCTTGGAGAGTGAACCAGCAGATAGAAGATTTTTCTCTCTGTCTTGCCTTCTCTCTGTAAATCTTCCTTATCTTCCTTTCAAATAAAAATAGTAAAACAAATTTTAAAAAAGTGTACCACCTGACCTTTAAAGCAAAACAAACAAACAAAGTTAAATAGGTCAGAGCAGCTCCTCCCTAGTAAAGATTAAAGCCCTTACAAAATGGGATTCACGCAGCATTCAACCCTCTCGCCCTGCCTTCTACCACCCTAGAGGACAGAGTTAGTCCCCTTCTAAGAAGCAGCAACAGGGCAACCATCTTGGAAGCGAGAATCCACCCTCCACCCCCAAAAAACACACAATCACACAACAAACTTACTGTCTTGATCAGGGGTTTCAGAGTCTCCAAAATTGTGAGAAAATCGAATTTCTGTTTACACTACCCAGTCTTGTGTATTTTGGTATAGAAGCATGAATTGCTTAAGATAAAGGATGGAAAAGGTTTACGTGATGTTTATTATTAGAATTCTCATAATCTAGTGCAGGTGAGAGATAAGGAAAGCGGCAATGTTAGATCATTGAAAATAGACAGTGAGCAGTAAGTACAGGAATTTTTCTTCCACGGAGTTGCGAGTCACTCAGTGTTGGGCTCTTTAAAGGTGCTCTAGAGGAGGTAAGACAGAAAGGCTGCATCAGACACCTGCTGAGACACCTGAAATGTTTTTCTGTGACATAGAGGAAGGATAGGGAGAGAGGAGAGTAGTTTGGCTAAAAAGAAAAGTGAATGCTAACACTCAGAAGCAAAATGAGAGAAGTCTTTTTTTTACGGGACTAATAGAAATAAAACTAGAGGGACAATATTAATAAGGTGGAAAATTATGCCAGCACGGAAACCAAATTTCAGATTGTGTTGGCTCCTCTAAGCCATAGTTTAAGATGTGGCAGATAGGAGCCATATGTCATACATCTTTCATGCATCTTTGTCAGAATCAGAAAACACATCAGACAGTTAAAATTCTAGGCTATTAATAACTACACAGATGATAGTATGTAATGTCACTAGATTAAAAATATGTTGAAACACCACAGGAACCAAGGGGTGAGTGGGTGGTTGGATTTAGAATGATGATCAGAAAAACAATCTCTGTGAGAGAAAACTAAAATAAAGGGTAAAGCTGCTCTGTCATGATCATAATGTGGAAATCACAGTCAGGTAGTTTCAATTAGTGAGACGCTGACAATCATTCATGAAGTGACTTTTAATTACTGTAACAGCAACTACTATGTAACCCAGTTTTTTCCCTCCGGCAATTTGCCTGTAATTAATTCCTTGCTCCCTCCGACTTTATTAAGGTATACGTGACAAATAAAAAATTGTATAGATTTAACTGTACAAACTGGGATGTTAGTTGTCTCTCTTCCTTCATTTTCAATTATGAGAGATTATACTTGAACTTAAAAGGTTACATAGAAAAATAACTATACTTTCACAGATATTAACATTCACCAGCCTATACTATTTCAATTTGTTTCAGCAAACTTTTTTTGTCTGAATAATGCAGTTTTCTAGATTGATTTGTGATAGTTTAAGGGGATTAGAAAATGAAATATGGGGCAAAAACTACATGAGGAAAACAGTTCACTTTCCATTTACTGTAAAATATTTGAATAAGAGACAACATCTTAGAATCTCATATAAAATAAGGAACGTGATTAGGAATTCAAACCATGTAGGAAAACTCAAGAACCTTTCTAAGTGATCTGTTTCCTTCTTGGGAAAAAAAAAAACCTCCTCTTTAATAAGTTTAAAATTTCAATAAACAATGTGCTTTGCGGATAAATAGCATTGAACTTTGAAATGTTGTATAATTTCCTTAAGCAGAAATGATTAGCACTGCCGATCTGGCATCAAATTCTCAGGCTCATAAAGACAATGGGCATTCATTAACTCTTCACTAGCTTCTCTCCTTTCAATATGCAACCAATGTTTTTCAAATTCCAACAGGTAAAGATTAATTTATAAGGTTACAAAGAAATCTGCTGTGCAGTTGATGAAAATACAATAACATATTCTTCCATTTCTGTAAGCTATCTAGAATGATGCAATATGGTTAAATTTGTTTTCAACTCATGTTCCCCTTATAACAAATTTACTTGCAAGCGCATTTTATATCTCATATTATTAGGAATGCACATCTTCTCTCTCTTAAATCCAAGCACTGAGAATCTCAGAATTCATGGAATCCTTCATAATGTTTGTCATTTCTGCTCTCCAACCACAGTCATAAGGTCTCTGTTCAGCTGCAAAGACCAATTTTCATTTTATCCTTCAAAACTGTTATTCAAATACTAGCCCTACATACTTATTCCAGATAGGAGATGTGTGGGCTGGCTTATATGCAGCAGACAGATATACACTAAAATATTAACTTTGGTCTGGAGGATGAGTGATGTGTAGATAACAGACACTTTAAAGGACGGCTGAAGCCTGAATCAGGAGAGGAAGTGTGCTCTCCATTAAGTGCTCTACCTAAATGTTCTGATTCAGCTTCACCAAAGGCAGGTACTTCTAGAGCTTTCTAAGAGATTCAGAGTTGGCCTTCATCAAAGTCCTCCTCAGGACCATTAGCTTGTAGATTCTCTGTCTTCACTGTGGTGCTTATAAATAGACACTTTCCTAAAGATTAATTTGTTAAATTAAAGCGGCACAAGATCAAATCTGTCCCCAAAGGAATTTGGATTGCAAGACTCAAATTAATGAACATCTCTATGGCAAACAGCCTACTGCTAGACTAGATTTTCACATACGTTACGGGAATTTCAAGCCCCGATCAAACAGAATAATAACCGATCTATTCAAGATGGGTAGGTCCCACTTTACCCTTACAGCATCTTCAGAATAGCAGATCACTCACTGCTCAATCCTCACTCATCTAAGAGATCTACTGTTTTTACTCCATCAGCAAATGAAGACGTTAAACAATAGCTGTGTGACTCCTTGTTTCATGCATTGCAAATAAACTCCTACTTTTTCCAATGACTGAGGCATTAAGAATGGGCTTGGTGCACACTGGGTAAGAAAATCCAAGATTGAAGGTTTTGATAGTAATTCCTTCAGTTCATTCTGGAAATACACTATAACAGATACAAAAGTAGAAGTTAGGGTGCAGTGCAGTAGCCTATAGTCTAAAGTCCTCACTTTGCATGCTAAGATCTTACATGTATGCTGGTTCATGTTCTGGTGGCCTTGCTTCCCATCCAGCCTCCTGCCTGTGGCCTGGGAAAGCTGTGGAGGACGGCCCAATGCCTTAGGACACTGCATCCGTATGGGAGACCCAAAGAAGTTCCTGGATCCTGGCTTCAGATTGGCTCAGCTCCAGAAGATCATACTCCTTGTCTCCTCTCTGTATATCTTACTTTCCAAGGATTTTTCTGATCTTTGAAAGATGATACATAGATCAAAGTCTTAAATAATTCTTTCTGCAAAGCCATTAAAGTGTATGTTCATCAGAACTGACAGATTTAAGTATTTGCTATACATATAGGAAACAATGGATTCATAAATTGAGTCACAGAAATCATTTTTAAAATTAGATTCAGTGGGGGAAAGCTGGACGCAGAGGGTCTGCATGGTGGTCGCCATGGTCCAGCAGGTTCATGCACGGAGGTGACATGTGTAGACAGGGATGGAAATCAGAGATGTTTTCCCTGCAACCCAGAGCCCCCAGGGACCGCCAGCCCACCATGCAGCTGCTCGTGCCCTACTCCTTGACGCAGCATGTCTGCCCTCCAGAACCCTGTGAGAAAAGCAGAAGGCAAGCACCAAGCCAGGAAAACGATCTGCAAAGGATGTATGGCAGGAGCATGTGGAGAGCCCTGGAGACCCAACAAGAAGATGGGACCTACAACCAGAGAGGAACCTGGGCAGGTCTCAACAGACACGGTCAAGGTGCCCGCCATGCCACTTGTCATGGAGGAGATCGGCGCCACCTCCCACTGTGATGTAAGTACGTAAGGTCTATGCTTGATATTGTCAAGATATTCCAGCCAACGTGTCTAGACGATAAAGCAAAGAAAGCACTCTTTCACAGGAAAGACAGCCCTTGACACTCGGATCTGATCCATAGGGGGTGAGCCATATCTTATAAGAAAATGTGTCAGCTGCATGCAGCATGTTGTGTTTTATTCACCTATTATTATGTTACAGTCTAAATCTTACTGCAGAATTTCGTCATGGCTTTTTTTATGCATAATGTGTCTTATCAATTTCCCTAAAGGAAAATACTGTATATAACACCTCCCAAATGTATTTGACAGCAAAAGGAAAAAAAAAAGATTAGGAATCACATTTCAGTGACAATAATTTAGAAAAATTGTTACAGTTTTTACAAAGATGTTTCAATGTTTCAAGCCTTATTGTAAGGATTTCAAAGATAGATTCCCACAGCGGAGCATAGCACTTATTTCCCTTTGAGATCACTGGAAGTATCTGGAGGAAACTGATTTTGGGGGTAAGGACGGTAATTTTTGGCTATCATGATGTATATTAGTAAGAACGAGTGGGAGTGATTGGCAGACAACAGCATCTGAAGGCAAAGGGTAAAAAATACCTATCCTTCCATTTCCAATTATTGGTTGGTTCTCAAAGATGAGACGGAATATTGAGGAACACATGAAAGCAGTTCTTGAAATTTTAAATCATGGGATGGCATTGCTAATTCTATATTCATTGGAATATCACATTGCTTTTAGGAGAAAAAAATGAAATTCAAATAATGCTATCTCATAAATTCCTATATCCTCCAGGTAATATGTGATCTTCCTCCTCATAAAAATCCTTCCATAAATTTTAATCAAACTGCATATCCTTGCCACAGGCAGGCTGCTAAATAAATAAATAAATAAATAAATAAATAAATAAAAGCATGACAGACTGTGCCTAGAATCTTGAGTTCATATACTACTAGTGATGGAGACCACGGTCAAGCTCTGCTAGCAAGGATCCTTTTGTGGGTAAAAGTCTGAGACCAAGGTTAATGCTTATGGGCAAGTGTCCACAGTTGGACAACACTCCCAGGCTACAGAACTGTGCAGACTATCTTTGAAAGAGTCAAGGACTGTCTTTTCACTTGGGTCACATTGTTGCTGTCTTGATCATCAAACAATAACTGGTTAATATTAATCTGAGGTATGCTTATCAAAGTCTATGCCTCATCAATTTCTGTAATTTAACTTCCCAGGAAGTTCAATAAAAGGTTGAGGCAGCAAGCCTTCTAGATTGAACTCCTTCCTCAGAGAAAGGGGCTTCCCTTTGGCTTGTACAACCTTTTCTCTTGTGTCTGTCTCCTTTCTTGTTTTCTCAATTGCACATCATCTCTCTCTCTATGCAGGCAGTGGTAATCTGTATGCATGAAAGACCTAAGAGACCTTCCCTATGTGGGAAGATTTGCTCAGTTACTAACACAGAGTTAATTACAATAAGTTGATCATTCTGTCTAGGTTTAATTAATACAGCTGGGAGAGAAGCACTTTAGACCAACCAAAAGGCAAGACACTAAAGAATGAGAATCTCAGCTGATGACCATCAAATGCAAAGGAATATACTGTCATATTATTCCCCAATATTCTGCAGGTCTATGCATTAGCAGGTAATTAGCTCCTAGACTATTTCAAAATAATGAAGTTGACAGCTCTGGATAAAACAGAATAAAAAATAAAGATCTATTTTTATTCTTCTAAGAAGAGAGTTACATGCAAGAACTGTTGTAAAGAATTTAATTTTGCCCCAAGAGACATCTGCCCTTTATCATTGGCTTTTACAAGATTTTTGGCTTTTAGGGAGGCCATGTTTCCCAGGAGTGCCTCTACCTGAGGGTCTTGGGTCACAGCCGTCAGTATAGTTGTGACAGCTGTAATGGTTAATTTTGTAGTTTTAAATTAAGTAGGTGAAGGGGCACCTAGAAATCCAAGTTTGGAGATTTGTCTTGGAAGCTGTTTCCTACTGAGATTAGTGTATGAATCTGGGTGAACTGGGTGGTAACACAGGATTGGATATGGGAGTCAGAGCGCATCATCAAAACGTTAGAGGAGATGGGAGAGACTAAATGGGAAGTTGATTTGGAGTTACTGCTGAAAGCTGGGACACAGTGTTGTTGACCTTGGGACCCAAGAACTACACTGATGGCACTTGGGTGATTCTGCCTCCAAATAAAACTAACATCCTCAGCCTTCCTTGTACTGTTTTCAGACATGGACTGAGTCATGCTACTGGCAACGCAGAATCTAGATTTGGTTCATTGTGGAATTCTCAGCCGCCAGTCAACTGCCCTAATAAACATCCCTCCATCCACTTACATGCATATTCTACCAATTTGGTATCTCTGAAAAGCCCTAACATACTAATACATGATTCAGGTTGAGGTCACATCAGATGTGATTTGGATCCTTAGATAATACTTTCAGCTTAACTTCTTGGATAACAGATCATGCTTCTATATCAGAACCTCCATAAAATTACTGGAAATGAATAATTCAGTAAACTTCATAGGGTTAGCAATACTCCATATCATCACACACAGTTGCTGCAAAAACAGCAATGACTGTGACTCCATTGGTAACAAGCACGGAAAGCTCCTCTCTCAGAACTTTCTTGGATTGTACTACAGACACCACTTCCCTTGGCTGACTTAGTGTAGTTTTTCAACATGTAACAATGATCAGTGGGTCCTGGGAATCCACCCAGTGAATGATCAGAACTGAAAATATTATGGAAACATCTGGACTTAATTGATGTTCAAACTAAAAGATCTGTGGACAGCCCCATGTCTTTTGAAGGGGTATAAAAGATGTTTTATGTCAAGAGACACTACAGCTTAGCAACACGTTCTGTCAAAGCGTGACTCTCTTGATTTTGTGGATCTGCACGCACAGGCATTCCCAGGCCTACATCACTTAGCTTCATGAAGTAATGGCCTCCAGGGAACAGTACAACATTGGGACCCTGAGTGCTCTTTTTTCTTTTTCTTTTTAATTTACTTGTTCTGTTTGAAATCAGCATGGCAAAAGAGAGGGAGAGACAGAGAGAGAGAGATTTCCCATTCGGTGGCTGCAATGGCCAGGGTTGTTGGGTCAGACCAAGGCAAGGAACCAGAGACTTCATTCATGTCTCCCCAAGGATGGCAGGAGTTTAAATACTTGGGCCATTTCCTTCTGCTTTTCCCACACCTTTGGAAAGTTGCTGGATGAAAGGTGGAGTAGATAGCATTAAAACTTGCAATCATATATGGGATGTGAGCACTGAAAAGAGTAGCTTTACTTTCTAGCTCAATACCTGCCTTGGTTGTTTCTAAGAAACTTCTGTCCCCAAGGTAGATGCCTCTCATCTTTCTGCAGTATCTGTGAACTGTGACAGGCTAATTCATTTGCTTAAATACTGAAGGAAATATCAGCTCCTTTAGTTTCACACTAATCCTAACTGTATCTGACTAACTATTCACCAACCATCTCCAGAAAGATTGACTAACTATAAAATTCTTTCTAAGAGTGAGGACATATCAATTTGAAAATGGCTTCAGTTGCATAAGATGCTGTCTTTAAACATTAGTGGAATTAAAGAAGCATCACAGAACACATTCTTATAAGACACAGGATCATTTCATCGCATGCCTGATAAGCAAACTCATTTTGTGATGTGAAAGTCCATACTCCCTCTTAGGATGAATGGTCACTTAAGGTGACAGCACCTATTTATTGCGTGACATCCTAGGTACCTGCTCAGAGTTAATTAAAAACAAACAAGAAACAATCACCCCTAAGGTTCTGAAATGCTTATTTTCATTGATTGCTAAATTTTCCAAATCTAACTCCCACCTAGAAACATTTATGACTGCAAGCCAGCACAGTATGACTGCATTATAAAGGCAGGTTTTAGTGCCCATCTGCATATTTACAACCTTCTCTCATGCAGAAAAGACTCATTCTCAAATTGCACCTAGCAGGGAAGAGCGAAAATTTAGACACACACGGCTAAGATTTTTTATAGTAACTCAGTGTGGTTTAAGGTTGCTATCTGTTCTTTCAGTTCTGTGCAAGGTCTCTCTCTATATAGCTATTATAATTTCTACTCAACAACCACTAGGGAAATGTGAGCAAATGACACAATAACATAAAACATTGGCAATCGCGTTTGAAATTCTAGTATAAAATCTATTCAGTCTCTAATTCTTTAGTTTGATATCTATGTACTACCAGCAGACATAAGTCAGATAAATCTAAGAGCCGTAAATTCCAGTGTTTCAAAAAATCAAAAATTGAAAAGCATCTGGAGTTAAAAGGTGAATATATATAATAAAACATAATATTTTTAAAGAATAAACAGTTTTAGCCAATATATTTTTCTCAACGTTCCACACCAACTCTCATTCTAAACAGCAAGTCGGGGGGTCACTGAGCAAGCTATTTTTAGAGATCTGTAGGATCCCAAATTTGATACTATAAGCATTAGTGCCTCATAATATTGTATTAATAACAACTTACAGCTTCTTTCACATCAAAAATTAACTTCTTAAAAACATTAGAACCTACATTCATGCTTTTGTTTTAAAAGAGTAAATACTGTTAATGTCCTTACAGTTATGTAAAATTAACCCTGAAACCTATTACATGATAAAAAGCCTTTTCCTTCTCTTATCATCATATCCACTTGCAATTCAGTTCTGATTTGATTTATAAAGTTCTTCTCTACAATCTGTCACAACTACGAACCCTAAGTGACTGGGCCTCATTTGCATCAGAACAACTTTATTATGGTACATAAAGCTTAGTTGCATAGCTTTCCTATTATTCATGCAATTGTTATCCCATAGCAACAACAGAGAAAAGAATAGCAGCTCAGAGCCTGACTAGAATAAGTGCATTTCTCACTGTCCTGCTGGGTGAAAATTCATCTCAACTACAGAATGTATCAGTGAACCTTAATGGGATCTGACAGTCCATCTTAAACAGTGTCATTAAGTAACAGAGAAATCTGAGGTTGTATTACCCATGCTCGCTTTGATGACAATTTCTTTGCTCTCAATCTGAACAAGTAACTAAAAGTTCTCCAAGAAAAACCTTTCAAAAATGTTGTGCCTTTTAATCTTAATTTCTTTCAGGGTAGTTCTTTCACCACTGACTATTGTTTTAAACAAATAATTCCAAAATATTGCTAATAAAATGCTTAGTCACAGGACAGTATTACATATAATTTAGATTATACAATAATTTCTATATGCTACAAACCACAAGATCACACAAAGCAGGCAAATAAATTGAAAAATATTTGATTTTAAAATTTTCATTAGGTAAAAGGTATAGAATGAAAAATATTAAGGATAAAATATCAAAGAGTATACAGATTACAGAAGCAAAACTGCTGTCAGATGTATGTTCAGGAAAAGAATTGCTGGTCCTGGTATAACATCTTAAAAATAACCATATATAGATATTAGGGGCCTAGCGTGGTGGCGCAAGTGGTTAAGGTCCTCACCTTGAACGCCCGGGATCCCAGATGGGCGCCGGTTCTAATCCCGGCAGCCCCGCTTCCCTTCCAGCTCCCTGCCTGTGGCCTGGGAAAGCAGTCGAGGACGGCCCAAAGCTTTGGGACCCTGCACCCGCGTGGGAGACCCGGAAGAGGCTCCTGGCTTTGGACTGGCATAGCATGGGCCGTTGTGCTCACTTAGGGAGTGAATCATGGGGCGGAAGATCTTCCTCTCTGTCTCTCCTCTCTGTATATCCGCCTTTCCAATAAAAAGATAATAATAAAAATAAATCTTTAAAAAAATAACCATATATAGATATTAGCGACTATATCTAAATTTTTAGACACATGTTTATACATATATATATGCTTGTATATAGTCAATATTGATATATCTATTGTCTTCTTCTTTTTCAATGTTTATCTATCTATCTAACTATCTATCTTAGAAAGAGAGAGAAAACTGGCCCACAAGAGTGAGGATATTAGTTACATCTAGAATAGAAACTATCTGCAGACTTTCTATTTGCCACAAAATTTGTTATTTGTCTTTCTGGATTTAACCCATTTGATATGGGTATTAGTAATAGTCACAATGTTAATGATTGACAAACTCCGATTCAGAGTTGACAAGTAACCTGCTCCCGATCAATCTTTAGGGCCGCAGGTCTGAAAATAAGGAATCTGAACCCTGGGCTGGTGCTCTCTGTAGTCTGTCCAGAGCCTGCAACAAGTAAGAGGAAAGTTAACTCAAAGGCAAGGGATCTGACTGAACTGTTAATACGTGCTAGGAAGTACTCACTCTTTTCTTGAATTCCTCTCAAAGACTTTTTCATTTTCAATGCATGGCCAAAGTTCTCTGGCCTCCTGCTTTGATACTCAATTTCAAGACCCTTTTCTTTGAATTACTTCTTTTCATAATTCCCTTTTTGTTTTTTGGGGTTTTTTTTGTTGTTGTTGTTGTTATTGTTGTTCACTTGCCTGACCACAGCTTCATAACAGGATGAAAGAAATTTTCTTAGCCATTGGATCAATAGATGGTAAATTTAACATATTAGTGTGGTTAACATAGCTAAGTGCTGAATTTTTACAAAATTGAAGGAAGAGCATTTCATCTCAACCTATATCGAAGACGACAATATCTTAACTACAAAACAAAAAGAGGTACTAAATAGGTACTAGGTTTACTAAAATGCCTGCCACTGTGCAAGGCACTATAAAAAATCACCATGTCAAACAATACTAGCAAGTGCATTATTACTTCCATCTTATATATACGGAAATTAATGTAATATTTTAAAAAAAACATCAAGGCCCTCAATCTGGAAAGCAATAGAGTAGGTGATGGAAGCTGGGAGTGGCTGAATGAAAATCCATGACTTTCTGAGCTCTCTGTCATTATGTCCTAGAAGATCATTTACACTTACAGGTAGATGAAAATGAATACAAACACATCAATTTTAAATATTCCTTTTTTCAGGAAGTGGAAAGTATTACCAGCAAATGAAACTGATGAAAGGAAGAAAACAATGAGATTTATACAATCATATTCTTATGTTGCGTTGTAATTTATTCCTCACGATTGTGTAAAGCATTTAATTCATTTCTATTTGAAAGTCAGAGACAAGAAGAGAGACAGAAAGATCTTTCATACGCTGGTTCACTCCACAAATAGCCAAAATGGTGAGAGCTGTGTCTGTCCAAAGCATAGATCCAGGAGCTTCTTCTTGGAGTACCATGTAGTTGCAGAGCAGCAAGAACTTGAGCCATGCTCTGCTGCTTTCCCAGGTTATAAGCATTGAGCTGGATCAAAAGAACAGTAGTCAGAACTTGAACCATTGCCCATATGAGATGCTGGCACTGCAGAGAGAAGCTTAGCCTACTATGACAGGGCGTCAGCCCCTAGCCATCACTTTTCAAAGTATGTTTTAATGATTTCTTTTATTAAAATTTAGAGTCACAAAGAGGAAGGAGAGAAGAAGGAAAAAAGAGAGGAAGAGAGAAAAGGGATGGCAGAGAGAGACACAGAGAGCAGACGGAGAGAGGAGAGAGAGATATTTTTCCATCTGCTGGTCCACTTTGATGATGCTGTCATTTCAGGAAATAACTATATAAATGAGGTATTTATCTAGTAACATTATGCAAGAAAAATTCCATTGCATTGACATTTATAATACAATAAGAAGGTAAAGTAATTGATAAATTACAAAAAGAAAAATAATTGAAATATATTTGAATAATTCATTTCCAAAGGTCCTTACCACTCTATATCTTTATAATTACTATATCATTATGCTACATAGTATTATTTATGAAGAAAAATTACTGTCTTTGGTGATACACTAAAAGATTTTACATGATAAATCTGTTAAATGTCACTTAGAAAATAAGTAAAAAATCCATCCAGAAATTCATTTTCTTCAAGAGCATGCTAAAATAATTTTTGAAGTGAGACAATGTTTAGGCTGTTATTAAATGCACTGTAGTGTGCTGTTGGGAAATAAAATTGACAGCAGTGACTCATTTGGTGATCCAGACCATCCTGTATTATGCTAATCATGCTATGGACCTGCTGACATGACAAAATATAACACATTGGAAAGGAAAATCTTGAGGACTTGATAAACTAAATCTTTCTTGTAAGAGTGGTATAGGTAAAGCTACCCTGTGCTGACCAATACTGACCAATTTGCAAATAAATTTATCACCCAATCAAAAATCTTGACAAGCAACTTATGTAGCCAATTTCAACATCCTCATCTTCATTTTAAAAGGGATCCCTTAAATAGTTCCCTGACAGGACATACGCTGGGTTCCTCCTGGAATCTGTCTTCTTCAAATTGCAGTTCTAGTATTCCAAATAAACACTGCTCTTGCTGAATAAACCATTTTAGCTTCTTTGAATGACAATATAAAACAATGCACTCATTTTAAAGTGCATGATACAAAAAGTCCAAGAAAAGGCACTTCAAAGCTGTCAAGTGGTAGAACAACTTAAGTCAAGCTTTTCACATCAGACATATTTTTTCTAAAGATTTCCAAGATAGGGCCCAGTGTGATACCGTAATGGCTAAGGTCCTCGCCTTGAACGTGCCAGGATCCCATATGGGCACAGGTTCTAATCAAGGTAGCTCCACTTCCCATCCAGCTCCCTGCTTGTGGCTTGGGAAAGCAGTTGAGGACGGCCCAAAACCTTGGGACCCTGCACCCGCGTGGGAAACCTAGAAGAGCTCCTGGCTCCTGGCTTCAGATCGGCACAGCACCGGCCTTTGTGGTCACTTGGGGAGTGAATCAGTGGAAGGAAGATCTTCCTCTCTGTCTCTCCTCCTCTCTGTACATATGCCTTTCCAATAAAATAAATAAATCTTTAAAAACAAAGAAATTTCCCAGATAGCTGAGATCAATGGTGAAAATATAGCTATTTAGCTCCCACAATGTCTTGTGCAAATAAAGAAAATGGGATGGATACTCATTTTCGTCATTACAAATTGCTAGGAAGGTCTGGTAGTCATAACAAATTAAGCTATCAGGAGCCAACACCCACATCCCATATAGACACCGGCTTGAATTCTGGCTACTCTACTTCAAACCCAGCTCCATGTTAATGCACTAGGGAAAGCAGCAAAACATGGCCCAAATCCTTGAGCATCTGCAACTAGGAGAGAGAAGCTTATGAAACTCCTGCCTCTTGGTTTTATCTTGGCCCAGCCTCAGCCATTTTGGCCACTTGGGGAGTGGACCTATTGTTCAAGAATCCTTATCCCTCTCTGAGGCTCTTCTCTGTGTAACTCTGCCTTTTAGTGAGTTAAAATAAGTCTTCAGAAACAACAACGAAGGGCCCAGTGCAGTAGCCTAGTGCCAGAAGTCCACATCTTGCATGCATCAAGATTCTATATGGGCGCAGTTTCATATTCTGGCTGTTCCACCCCCCATCCAGCTTTCCTGCTGTGACCTGATAAAGTTCCCACCCAGCTCCCTTCCTGTGTCGTGGGAAAGCAGTAGAGGACTACTCAATGCCTTGGAATTCTGCACCTGCATGGAAGATCCAGAAGAAGCTACTGGCTCCTGGTTTCAGATTAGCTCAGCACCAGCTGTTGCAGATACAATGGGTTGTGAACCAGTAGACAGAAGATCTTTCTCTGTGTCTTTCTGCTCTGTAAATATGCCTTTCCAATAAAAATAAATAAGTCTTTAAAATCCTAATAAGAATAATAAATCTTTAAAAAATGGAAGGAAATTATATTGTAGGTAGATTTTTCAAGCATAATTTAAGAGACAAAATTGCACAGTAACTGGGACAGACAAGAAAAATCCAGAGTCCATTTCATCTTTTCTGTCCTATCCCTATTCACAGGCAAGCACATGAGCTCAAGGAAAAACAGACTGTGGTTTGTGGCAATCACCGCAAGAACAACTCTACCCTATTTCTTGAAACATGGTAGAATATGTATGCAGCTGAAAGAAAAGAGATTCAAAGAAAGCAGGCTCTTAAAAGTCAAAAGTCTTTTAAAGAGACAGAAAATTTTTGATCGAAAATATTATTTAAACAGGAGCATTAAAAATGAACTCTGAATAGTCTAACTTGTGAGAAACCAAGATGAGACACACCCTTTGGCTATCAAAGGTGAAGCTAAAAATGTAAAAGGTGATAGTCTTAAAAAAGAAAACAGGCAAAAGTCACAGGAAGCATCTGAATTTGCTATGATGAAAGGAACAACTGGACCTGGCATGACAGCCTAGCAGCTAAAATACTTGCTTTGCATGCACTGGGATCCCATACGGACGTCCCTTGTAATGCCAGAGGCCCCACTTCCCATCTTAGCTCCCTGCTTGTGGTCTGGGACAGCAGTCGAGGATGGCCTAAAGCCTTGGGACCCTTCACCCTCACGGAAGACCTGTAAGAAGCTCCTGGCTCCTTGGTTTGAAGTGGCTCAGCTCTGACCATTGTGGCCCCTTGGGGAGTGAATTGTTGGATGGAAGATCTTCCTCTGTATATCTGACTTTCCAATAAAAATAAATAAATCTTAAAAAAAAACACTTGAAATGAGCAATTCAAAAATTAAAAAGAAAAGTTAAAACAAACTTGTAAATGAAAAAGAATGATTGACCTAGAGAAAAAAGGAGACAAAATCATTTCTGATGTAACTAATACATTACAAAATACCTAAGAGAAACATGATTCAAGTGAACATTACTGATATTCATAGAAGATAGACAGAAAAACAACCAAAACAATTGAAGTGACATAAAATGAAAGTGACATAAAACACTAAAAGAACATAAGTGAAATAAATGATTAATATTTAAAGAATCGAATATAAATTTGACATTAGGAAAATAAAACAATGCATCAAAGTTAATCTTTAAAATTGTATCACCAAAGAAAAGCGTCTAGCAAAGAAAAACAAACACTAGAATTTACACATTAAAAGGGTTCACCTGGGGAAACTAACTCAGAAAATTTCTTTGAAACATCGTTTAACAGCAGTCAGACTTTAAGTATAAGGCCAATTTCCTCAAGGCAAAAGTGCTGGATAATTTACAAAGGTGGAATAATTCAATTAGCACCAGGTTTCAAAATCAATATAACAAAACAGGACAGTATCCAAGAAACTCAGTGATTATCAAGCTGGGGAAAACTTTTTGAACATGCAGTGACTTGGGGAATTCTGCCTGCATTAGTTCTCTTAAAGAATGTACTACATCTAAGATCTGCACTCAAACCTAGTGACAATATCAACCATATATGGTAACTTAACATTCTCTCTTTTCAATAAAAGAAAAAAGAAGCAATGGGAACAGGCTAAATTTGAAGTAGCATCAGAAACTAAACTGCGAATTTGCCCAGCTCTTAAATTATCACAGTATACAATTAATCCCAGATTTCCAATTTTCAGGTCAATGTACTTTCCATTAAGTCACAACTTTCTCCTCATTCTAGAGTAATGAAGGTCAAGCAGGAGGCTCCAGAGACACTCAAACTCCACAACTGCCCCACATTCAAACATCTGTACGTCTCCAGAGGATGGCAATCAGCGAAAAGGTGACACAAGGAAACCCAAGGCATAAAACACAGCATGAGTCTTCAGTATATTTACCTTTAACTAGAGCATATGCATGGCAAAAGGTTTTTCTGATTACGAAATCCCTCATTACTTAAAAGGAGATCTAAAGCATTATTTTTATTGGAACATTAGTGTTGATACATTAAGCTCACATCCAATGTTATGTCAATAACATCAGTTCTTCATTATTATAATTAATGTAATTAACTGCAGCCTCATCTGTAAAAATGCGATTGATCCTACAAAATAGGATTCCTATAAAGTCGAGGTTCAACTGTAAGTAAAAGCATTGTGTCTGAATAGCAAACATATAAATTGCAGTATTTACTCTTTAAAAGAGTGCACTATCTTCCTGTGTCACCCTTTAATGGCATCTGAGACTTCTCACTTACCACAAAGTAAGCATTCGGAGATATTCACTGACCCACACGTTCCCAACACAGTTCTATCATCAACATACATGAGCAAAGAAAGCTCTGGCCTCATGGTGCACACGTTTCAAGAATGAGCCAGGGCAGACCTAGTAGTGACAAAGCTCTGCATTTCTCCCCTTGAACACGACACAATCTTCCTTGAGGGATCTCTGTGTTAACTTGTAATCAAGAGAGTATTTTTCAATTTTTTGATGTCACATAGGATTCTTTGTTATTAAAACAATAAAGGTGACCTCTAGTGTTAATTAGCAAAGCTGTGCCCAAAAAATGAGCCAGGGCAGGTGTATAGTGCAGCACCTGTGACACCTTCATCCCATATCAGAGTACTTGTGATCCAGTCCCAAATCCACTTCTGATTTCTTGCTAATGTTATCTGGGGAGTCAACATTCAAGAAATGGTGTTGGGGGCCAGCATTGTGGAACATTGTGTTTAGCTGTTGCCTACCGTGTAAGCATCCCATATTAAAACTGCTTCAAATTCCAGCTGCCTTACTTCTGATCCAGAGCCATGCTAACAAATCAGGAGAAAGAGGGAATGATGGTTTGAATATCTGGTTCACTGTTACTGACATGGGAGACTTTCAGGAAGCCCTGGGTCTTGGCTTCAGTCTATCTTAACGCCTACTCTCTCTCTCTCTAACTCTTTCAAGCCAATCAATGAATCTTATGGCAAAAAAAAAAAAAAAAGAAGAAGTGGTATGGCACGTGAAAGCACCTAGATTGGTTTCCTGATCCCTGTACACTTATGAAGTGAACTATTAGAAATGAGTTGGCTCTACATGCCTCTCTTCCTGTTTCCCTTCTTTTCAAATAAATGAGTATTTTAAAAAATGAGCTGGGGTGAGAATTCAACTTGGTAGTTAAAATGGCATTTAAGATGCATTAATTCAATACTGAAGAAATAAGCTCAATTCCTACTTCTGGGACCTGAATTCTTATTACTGTTACTGCTGACCATGGGAGGCAGTTATGATATCTCAGATATTTTAATCCCTGCATAACTGACTTTCCAGCTCCCAGCTTCAGTCTAGCACAGACCCAACCACTATAGTCATCTGTGGAGTCTAAAACTGAGCTACGTAGAAAAATCACATGGTTCAAACAAAACTTTCAGAAAATTTTATGTTGTTTAAGTATTAAGACATTGAAATTAAAAATTCAATAAAGTGTTTAAAATTTCTTGGTTTTGGTAGAATTATTTTACTTATTTGCAAGCTGGGCAACACAGAGGAAGAGAAAGATATTTATTCTGCTGGTTCACTTTCCCAAACGGCTGGGTAGGTCTGGGCTAGACCTGTAGGTAGGATCCTGGAACTCCGTCCTTTTCTCTTACGGGCTGGCAGAGACCCAAGTACTTGGGAATTTTTCTACTATTTTTTTTTCAGGTGCATTAGCAGACAGTAGGATCTGAAGTGGAGCAGCCACTATTTGAACCGCAAATCTCCTATGGGATGCGGATATCATAGGAATTTGTTGAACTTACTGCACCACTATGTCAGTACTTGCATTTAGAATTTCAGATTCAATATTATTTATTTGCTTGCTGAACTTTATAAATCTAACAAATAACACATCAGAAAAGTGATCCTCCAATTTCAGTTTCACAGTGAGCATTTTGGTGTAAGCAATAGTATGTAACGTCAGCATTTCATACAGGAACCAGTTCAGAGCCCAACTGTTCCACTTCTAACCCTTCTCCCTGCTAATAAACCTGAGACATCAACAGAAGATAGGCCAGTTATTTTAATCCTTGTGCCCATGTGCGAGAATCATATGGAATTTAAGGCGTCTGGTCTTTATACGGCCCAGATCTGGCTATGCTGGTTATTTGGAGAGTAAATCAGCAGATAAAAGATCTCTCTCTCTCTCTCTCTCTCTCTCTCTCTCTCTTTCTCTCTCTTTCTCTCCTCCCTCCCTCTCTCTTTCTCCTCCTCCCTCCCTCTCCTATTCCCTTTCCTTTTCTCTCCCTATCTCACTTTCTCTTTTCTTTTTCTTTCTCTATTTTTACCTTTTTAACAAACAAATACATCTTTAAGAAGTAAATTTCAAGTTGAGCATCTTATTTAAAATGCATGTTTGAAGTCGTTCAGACAATATTTTAGAGCTCCAGCTCAAAAACAATGCAAATATTGTTGGTCCTTGGTCCGCAGTTATGGATTAGAGAGAGTGACATGAACATTATGCTGGAGAGAAAAAAATCTGAGTGTGTGTATAATGAGTAAGTCTTCTTGGAAGCCATGACATCTGATTTAAAAATGCTTGATAGTAAAAACGCTAACTATATAAACACATTTTTTTAACTTGTCTTGTTCCACACATGATGATAAAGCTCTCAGCTTTCCTCATTCACTAAGACTGGTATTGGTGGTTGGTTTGACACATAATAGCCTGCAGACTGGTGGGTAAGAGCTTAGAAACCAACCCTAAGAAGAAAAACCTGCTAACCAGAATTGCAATGAACAAGAGCGAAAAAAGAGACAGAAGCCTAATGAATATTCCAGAAAACTCTACTACAAAAGAAACAAAAGCCTCTGCTAAAATGAGCAAAAGCCTCCATTACATCAAAGATACATCTGCTCAAGCATGTTTATGGCAGAACTGTTCTTTTGGAATCAACCAAAGTGTCCATTTTTCAGATGGATAACGGATTACAAAATGTTATATACACACACACACAATAAATATTATTCAGCTGTTTAATGAATGAAATCCCAGCTTTGAAGCAAAATACATCAAACTGAAGGATAACATGATGAGTTCCAGCTAGACAGAAAAGGACAAATCTCACATGTTCTCCTACAAATATGAGGGCTAAAAATTAAAAAAAAAAGAAAAAAAAAACCACTCAATCTGAACACAGAATGTTAATTACTATAGACTGGGAGCCATGGGAGAGATACACAGGTTTCAGATTTTAAAAATAGGAGAATCTACTTGTGTTTCATTTATTGAAAAGGGTAATGATATGAGACCATAAAAGTTAAAAAATGGGTTAGGTATATATGAGAACTTCTTACATTACTGCCAAAAAATCCCTGATCTATAAACTTAAAATTTCTGAGTCTTTCTCTCTACCTCTCAAGTAATTTAAGAGAAAAAGCATATATGAACAATTGTTTCACAGTATTTTGAGCATATGTTAAAAAGACTGAAATGTGCCTGCTGGACTTTGAGCTACCAAAACTCGTTTAGTTGGGAAGTAAATTTCGTGAGAGCATGGAAAGTGTGAACACTCTCAGGGTGTTTAGCTTTGGAGGATTTGAGAGGTGGGGCAATGCCTCAGGGAAGGCTGCATGACGCCTATGATAAACAAGCTGACCTGATTTATCGTCACTGAAGACCTTATCATGCCGCACTATAACTGTTTCAATCATAAGGTATGCAAGAAAATGTTATAGGAACATGTTACATTTCTTCTTCTCAGAAAACAAATACTTAAATACACATCTTCTAAAACACTAAGAATTTTGTCTCATAGTGCCTACTGTCTGCTTCAGTCAATTCATGACATCTTTTGTAATACTTTGTAAATCATACAATAAAATCGAAAGCAGTTATTTATACATGTCATGCTGGCAAATTCCTTTTTGCTGTTATTGGAGTTCAATTTCCCAGGTAACTTCCTTGGGAGAGATTCAGCTGGCTCTATATGTCTCTCTGTATATGAATTGCAAGAACATCACAGCATCCAGACTGGCTCCTCATATAGAATGTTCAGTGACAGTATATGATGATATCATATTATTATATATAAAATACTTCTTTATTCAGAAGTAACTTATTTCCATTTCACATCAAGTCTGTCCTAACTACTCTGACGCAAAATAAGATTCAAGGATATAATTATTGCTTAAACAACTGAAATTCAAATACATAATGAAAGTATTTCTCCTCTTTTTCCGGACTTAAAAACCTTTCCAGCTTGTTAAATGGACTTGTGAAATAAATATTCAGGCTCACAACCACACAAACTAGTAAAAAAGAAGATACCTGGTGAGAAAAAGCTTGTAATTGTAAAAGCCAAAAAGTTAAAAAAAATTGTAAACCTGCAGAATATGAAACCCACTGAGGATTTATTAAATTCAATGAAGAAATCCCTAGGGAAGTAAATACTCATTTTTGAGATTTTAAGGCCTCTATGTGGCAAAGCAATTTCAAAACTAACAGTGAGAAGTGTTTATGCAGGGAGAATGGGGTATTTAAAAATGTCATTTTCTTTATAGTTCCATGCTTTTCAGTTCCTACTATGGCTCCTTGGAAAGAGAAGAAAATCAGAATGAGACTACATGTGTTTCTCTGTGAAAAGATTTCAACTCACATAAAACTAACTCAGAAATATTGCATGGCTAATAGACAAACAGGAACTATATTTAGAACTAATTTTTAGCCAATTACTAATTAAGGTGAACAAGAAGCAGACACGTCTATACTGAAGGACAACCGTTTGTCTGATTTGAGTAAAATGTATATTTTTGACAGTACTTTAATGTTTCTTCTGAGTAGGGACTCATATTTGCACGCAGTTTCATTGAAACCAGCAGTGTATGAAAACTAATAAGGTGGTTAATCTTTCTTACCATTTCATAAATGACTGTGATTAATGGCTTAAATTCTATTCTGTATTCCCCGTTGTACATTCAGCACTGCATTTTAAAGGATGGAAGCTTTATTCCTCTTTGAATCTACAGTGCCTTGTCCAGTAACTATCAAGAAATAGGTATTCAGTGGATATCTATGTGTTTTCCTGGAACTTGACTGACAGAATGTAGTTCATTTTACATTTCAATCTTTTTAAAAATTTATTTTTTTAATTGGAAAGTCAGCTATACAGAGAAGAGAGATAGAGAGGAAGATATTCCATCTGCTGATTCACACCCCAAGTGACCCCCGATGGGCGGAGCTAGACCAATCTGTAGCCAGGAGCCAGGAGCTTCCCCCGGATCTCCCACTTGGGTGCAGGGTCCCAAGGCTTTATGTCATCCTCAACTACTTTCCCAGGCCACAAGCAGAGATCTGGATGGGAAGTGGAGCAACCAGGGTATGAACCAGTGCCCATATGGGATCCCCAATGGGCAAGACAAGGACTTTAAGTGTTAGGCAACCACACCAGGCCCACATTTTAATCTTAATATGTAGAGTATATTCACACGAACCTTAAAGAAGAGACAATGGCTATGTGAGAACAGAGCAGATAATCTAACTGTTGAGGTAACACAATCACTGACTGAAAGATTTTTAGGGCACAGGTGTGTGTGTGTGTGTGTGTGTGTGTGTGTGTGTGTGTGTGTGCTTCTGCATTCCTGCATGGTTTGTTCCCACACATGCTTTTTTTTTTTCTTTTCAAACACAAGTAGACAATCACATGATAGTTGATAACATCCTTCCTAAAGAGCTACCAGTTTTCCTTACTGAGTTTCAGGAAAATTTAACACCACAGAGTATATCTAGCATGCTCCAGGACACCACAGTTGCAATAAAGGAACTGAAAAATAATTAAGACTTACATAGTTTTTCAAAAGTTGAATCTATCTTTTCGAATTTTGTTAAATTTGACAATTGGCTAATAACAAAACCGAGCAGCACGTTCTTTTCTATTTATTAAGACACCTTATTATGCATATGTTGTTAAGTGACTACGATGTTACAGGAATAAGAGTATTAGCTGTTTCTAGGGACCATAAATAGTATGTCATCAAGCCTTTTACACACAATGATTGGATAAAGTGTCAAATGGTTCCAGTAATAAACAATAAATCTATGCATGATTCACTCTAAGATTTTATAGTTGTCAGGTTGTGAATATTTTTTTTAAAGAGAACACCGGGTTTTTTTTTTTTATGTCTAAGTGACATGCACAAAATGCTTTCTACATATTAACAGCAAGAGTACCTTACATTAAGTTTTCACAAACTCAAACAGTAATCATCCCAACAATCTTTAGCTGCTCAATACACAAACATTTATGCTAAAGCAAATACTGAACACAGAACTCTAAAAATCCTTTCTCAAGAGTAGCTAGAGGAGTCGAGACAAAAACAATTTCCTTTGCTCACTATAATGTTAAAGAAGACCACGTAAATATCAAAAACACATGATCAAAATGTAACTCTGATATTCAAGAATATAAAAGTATATAGAAAAGCAGAGAAAATTCAGCACCATTAGAAAATGTGGGCTGTTGTAAGTGTAAAATGAAGAGTAAGTAGTAAATTCTCTGAGAAAAACTGCATGCAATCATTCATATTTAAGCAAAGGGAAATTTAATTGTATTCTCAAAAGCAGCAATTTATTCATCATTTCTTGGATTCCCTGAAATGCATCCTCAAGGACATGCTGAAAGACCCATTTCACCTTCAAGTACAAAGCAATGGAAAATTCACCCTAAAAAAGCAATTGTGTAAATTTCTACCAAAAACAGGCAAGGTGACTCAATATGCTTTTAAAATGTCTCCATTCTTCATCCAGAATGGACCAGTTTCATTCAACAGTAACTAGATGCATAGATAAAATTGCAAAGAAATATATTCTTCCCGATAACTGAAAAACAAAAATCACTGGGTTATCTGGGCACAGTGGTCAACTCTGTATTCTTCCATTCGAAAGTGCAGAGCTGAGCAGCATCTCATCAGGTAGACCTCTTGAGCATGAATGAAATGATATGAATTCTGGCTGCAGTTTGTGCAGTAAATTATTTCTAACCTAGAAAATCCAAAATTAAGTGGATTAAATTAAATTTCTACAAATTCACTGCCAAAGACAAATTGACTCCACAAAAGCATGTCAACAGTAACTTCAGATTCACAATTATGAGTGTAACATCTGGATCATCTTTGTTTACGACTTGTTTAGGTTTTTGTATATTTCATTCGTAAGTGTGGTAAAAAAGAGGAACTAGCTGGGGTCAATTACTGAACACAAAAAGATCAAATGTCAAATGGGAATTTAATAAAACAACAGCACAAATCATAGACCACTTTTCCAATAAATCAGCAAGAAAAAATTATAAAACAAATCACATGATTATTTGCTTACTTGTGTTTTATAATTATTACACACAAAATGTATATTTTCATATTTCAAAGGATATCTTAAAAGGATACTGGTCCAGAGTAATTCAGAGTCTGTTCTATTCATAGAATAAATGCATAAATCAAATCCTGAGTAACTGCCACTTTCAGGTTAAATTTTGTTGTAAATAACTGTTTATATGTAATCATCATTTTCCTTCTCTGTCAACTGCTGATAAAGACTCACACTTTAAATCATTACAATTTTCCCTGTGCTGTCAGCAGAAAGATTTAATATGGTGATAAAGAAATAAATGGTGAATACTATGTTGCTCCTTAGAAAACTCATATATTTTATGTAATCCTTAGGGCTATTTTATGGCTATTTTATAAGGGTTTTTTTTCATTTCTATTTAAAAGATAGCATCAATTATTGACCCATAGTAGCTACTTTTGTTTAAAAAAAAACTAGTAACTTATTCAAGATTTACAAGATATAATGAACAGAACTATATATTTTTAAATAATAGTCATTTATGTAGTCATTTAAATTAAATAGTTTTTGAAAAATATTTACCAGTCAGGTTTTAACAACATGAATTCTCTTAACTACAAAAGTGTCACGAGTCTTTGCTTTGTTGAGTATGAAATCTGTGCTAGGTGAGAATGACATTGATCTGTATGAAAATTGAAAAATATGATCATTAAGAATAATTTCTTACATCATTAAAGAATTTCTTACATCATTAAAGAATAGGATAGATGTCTGGCTTAGCTGGCATTACATAATAGACATAGTGCCTACATCTCTGATTCCAACTACTCAGGTTGTGCACCTGGGATGCAACCGCCATATCTCCAGTGGTTGAGTCCCTTCTGCCTACCTAGATCTGGACCTTTCTCCAGGCTGCTGGCTACATTCTGGTCAAGTCCTGGCAATGCAAGATTTTAGGGGGATGGAAGATATCTGTGAATCACTCTCTCTCATGCTATATCTTTAATTCTCTCTTTTTGCTTTCAAAGAAGTATTAAAAACATTTCAAAACAGAGGGGAAAATTGATCTACTGTACAACTAAATCAAAACTTCTAAAGGCAACAAATATTAAACAGCTGAAAAAACAAAGCTTTGTGATGCTAAATACATAACTGTAATCCAGAAAATGGAGGCTCATGTTAGTAAGTCCTTGGAAATACAAACTGAAAGAGATGTAATTCAAATCATGCTTACATCAAAGTCTGACTTTTATTATTGTGGTTGGTTTATTATAAAGTAGAATATCAACACAGGTTAAGGCAATTATTAGCACAACAACCCATACCAGAATAAGACTAGAGAGCCAGGTAAAGGTACAGAGAATTTGGGAAGGTTACACAGAACTTTCTCCTCCTTTGGTCCAAAGCAATTGATATTATGGACCCTTTAAAAGTTTAAGGGAAGAATATTTCTGTCGAAGGCACTACCAGATAATCTAAAGAACTCTGGGTTATTGTAATTATCAAAATGTTTAATATTGAGTAGATACATTAAGTAAAACAATTTAAAAATATGATTTATCTAGTTACATTTTGATATATAGCGATACAGGTCAATAGCAAGATATGATGATGTTTCATGAATATGATCTAATATCATGAGGCAGAGGGACCAAAACACTTGTACTTAAGGTATAAAGTGAAGATGACTATAAGAATAAAGTACAGTAGCATGCAAATTCTTATTTCAGTAATTGTTTTTAGTCACTTCAAATTGTACTTAGAATATTTCTCCTTTTGATAAATCATAACATTAATGCAGTATTATTATGCTATAACTAAGATAAACTCCTTTTGCCTAAGATTTGTAGAGCCTTTAGAAATAAATAATTCGGGCCCAGCGCAGTGGCGCAGTGGTTAAGGGCCTAGCCTTGCATGCCCGGGATCCCATATGGGTGCCGGTTCTATCCCAGCAGCCCTGCTTCCTATCCAACTCCCTGCCTGTGGCCCGGGAAAGCAGTAGAGGACAGCCCAAAGCTTTGGGACCCTGCACCCGTGTGGGAGACCCAGAAGAGGCTCCTGGCTTCGGATTGGCATAGTATCGGCCATTGCGCTCACTTGGGGAGTGAATCATTGGACCTTCCTCTCTGTCTCTCATCTCTGTATATCTGCCTTTCCAATAAAAAATAATAATAATAAAAATAAATCTAAAAAAAAGAAGTAAATAATTCACATTAAAAAAATTATAAAGCAGAATGAAAAGGTCTCATGAGAATAAGCTATCCTTTTTTATTTTTTTAGATGTATTTATTTTTATTGGAAGAGCAGATATACAGAAAGAATGAGATACAGAAAGATCTTCCATCCACTGGTTTACTACCCAAGGGGCCGCAATAGCCACATCTGAGCCTCTCTGAAGCCAGGAGCCGAGAACTTCTTCCAGGTATCCCATACCAGTGTAGGGTCACAAAACCCCGGGCCATCCCCTACTGCTTTCCCAGGCCTCAGCACGAAGCTGGATGGAGAGTGGAATAGCTGGGACAAGAATCAGCACCCATACAGGATCCCGGTTCATGCAATATTTTAATATTAACTTCTCAGCATTAGGAAGGCTATTGTATACTTTTAATTGTTTGCTTGATTTTAAATTACTTGTACATCAGTGAGATTAAGTTTTATACTCAGAGCTAGTAATTACTACAATTATTACTACAATATAATGTAAATTGCTACAATTCAATTTATTGGAAAACAATTAAGGTGTGACTAAGTAAAGCATTAGATTAGTTTAGCCACAATGCAACCATGTGATGACACAAAAGAGAACTGACTTATCCGATGTTTGTATTACTAGAAAATTAATCTTACTGAAAATCCAACAATTAGTTACAAGGTGCTTGTGTTTCAAAGCCACATAGACTGTTTTTCCACTAGCTTTCTTCCAGCTGTTTGCCCCTTGGCTTAACCACTGGATGCTAATGTGGCAGCCTGCTGTGGTGACACTTAAGCCCTATCTCTCTGGAAAACAGGTATGAAAATTTTCTTATCACTAAAAGAATATTTTGCCTCCCACCATGAAATTAATTCTAATTAAGTTCCTATGGTATATTTGAAAAGAAAAAGCCGCATCTTCAAATAATTCATTTAAAAGGAAAAAAGTGCAGCCATCTCCAAAACTTTCCCCCCTTACAGTGCATCCTGTAGTGTATTTTCCCTATGCTCATAAATGCACTTTATTATTTTCTCCTGGATGTTCTAGGCTGTTGTGACTTGCATCATTACAATAGTATTCCTGAATCTTATGCTTAATTTGAAATATGGTCCATCTCTCTTTCTAGGCTTTTAACTACATTCATATGGATATGTTTTTCAGATAGTGATATCTGTAGTTTTATAGTATCATACAGAATGAATTTCATGATTCTTTGTTTACAGAGATTATTACAGGTATTCTGTAACAATTTTCCACATAATCCTTTCCAATCAAGTATTTCAGAAATCTACAAAATCTTCATACTTTCAAACACACTATAATTTATATTTTGAAGAAATACAAAAACTGTTTTTCCAGGCTGAAATTTTATTTCCAAATGTCGAACTGCCAGGAATAGCAGAACAACATCTGAGACTAAGTATCTGAATCACAAAATTTCAATGTTGTTTGTTTTATTTTTACCGACCAGTTATGGGGAATACTATATATCTTCTCCAGTGCAAGGCTATTTCTCTTTTAATTAACACAGTTGTATAAATAGTCACTGTAGATACGAGGTTGTATAGATTACATATCAGATATATTGTATACTTTTCATTTTTTTGTTTGTCAGATAATCCATTCTAATTATTGGAGGACAACCTTGAAATAGAATTGAGGCTGATTCCTGGAGAAGATAGCAAGAGCACAACTAAATCAATTACGTAGAAAGTCACAACAGAACTGGAAACAATTTTAAATTAGTGACAAATTATCTACCCAACTGACATCTTCAGTACTGAATTGACACGATTTTCGAGTCCCACCTCTGCCAGCTGTAAGTATACAAACTCTAGGCCTCAAGCGTTTCTTCGATGTCTTATTATTTAGAAGTTTCATTTATTTGGAAGGGACAGAAATATCAGAGGGAAGAGAAGAGACAGAGACAAGGATGGACAGACAAAGAGACAGAGATATCTCCCATTAGCTAGTTCACTCTCCAAATGTCCACAGAAAGCCAGGGGTAGGGCAGGACTAAGCAAGGGAACAAGGATTCAATCTAAGTTTTTCAAATAAGTGGTAAAAAAAATTAAGTACTGGAAAGATCACTGCTGCCTGCCAGGACACAACAGCAACAAGCTCAGTGGAAAGCAGAGTAGTAGGACCTGAATCCAGGCACACTAACAAAGAATACATATAGGCTAAATCCCTGCCCTTTACTTTCTTAATCAACACAACAAGAATAAAGGTTATTTCAAAGAACTGTTGTAAGAATTAGTGTGTAAGTTCCCAACATATTTAACACAACACTTGGCTTAAAAAAAGAAATTAGATCTGGCCATCCTCAACCTAAAACAATATATTAAGACCTTAAGACTCTTCTAATTTCCCCATTCAAATAAGATATTGGCTACAAAACCAAGAGCAGGGATAAAGCACTAAGAGGATTTTAAAAATTTGAAAATGTTAAGATATACATTCAGTAATATCATAAATGTTGTAAACCACTCCAAATAAAACACACTACTTAATGTACAAATAAAGGATCATCATTCAATTCATATTTCATCAACACCTACTTGGAAACAGGCATTATAAAATAAGGATGGACATAATTCTCAGTATCATAGAAAATATTTCCCATGGCCCTGGCACCGTAGAGGCTAAAGTCCTCGCCTTGAATGTGCCTGCTTCCCATCCAGCTCCCTGCTTGTGGCCTAGTAAAACAGTCAAAGACCGCCCAAAGCCTTAGGATCCTGCACCCACACGGGAGACCTGGAGGAGTTTCCAGGCTCCTGGCTTTGGATTGGCTCTGGCCCTTGAGGCCACTTAGGGAGTGAATCATCAGTTGGAAGATTTTCTTTGTTGTCTCTCCTCCCTCTGTATATCTGACTTTACAATAAAAAATATATAAATCTTTAAAAATTTATTTTTCACATAATGAAACTTTTACAAACAAATTTCACTATGTGTTTTGAATTCTGTAATGGAACACCAAAGACAAGAACAGAGTAAGGAAAGTCTTCACACAATGAATGACATTTAATCTGGGTGGATATTTATTACTGATTGGAAATGAAAAACTATTTCATAAAGAAAAATCATGCCCCAAATTCTGAAATAGAGACCTCAGAATGAGAACAAATTCATATTCAGGAGTATAGGATATTATGCTCCTGGTGAAAAACAGGCATAGATAGGACCAGAAAGGAAGCTGAGATGTAGACTTAGAAGGGCACTAAGATTGACAGTGGAACCATGTGGAAGTAGTTCAATAATAGAAAAAAGCATCAAACTTCATTTTCATATATAACTGGTACCAGTATTAATGAGGGACTCTTAACGGTTGAGAAATGTGGCAAGGTCCTCAGATCAGAAGCAGTTCAATAATATGGGAGAAAAGACATGAATGCAACATTCACTAACAGACACCTCTGATTAGAACAGAAACACACTATAATGGAAGCTAAAGAATCCTGTCATTTATAGCTTGAGGAGGGGGAATGAGAAAGAGTTTTAGTTTGGGAGATTAGTTAGATGGTGATATTATTAACCACTATAGGAACACAGGAGAAAGAGGAGGAAGAATTTTATGTACTTGAGCAGAAAACCGATTTAGGTTTGTGCTTGTAGAAAACTAAAAACGAGATTCTGAGAAGAATAAATGAAATCAAAGTCAGATTTTTGGATTTTTCACCAGTCAGTGTTTAAGTTAAGGCAACTGATTAGGCAACACAGGAAGAATATGGATAAAGATGATGTACTATATTTCAGGAGTGAAATGGGAAAAGGTCCATTAAGAAGACTGAGAAGATATGACCAACCAGCTTGGCCTGACATTCTACAGAGGTTTCAAAAAACAGGAAGCAATTTCCATCACAAACACTATGATGTCCCACATTCCTTAGGTTTCAATGTCCACTGTTTCACAAAGGCCCAAAGCACATATACAAAGAGGAAACAAGAAAAGCAATACTTGCAAAATAGCACATACAGAAAAGAATCCAATATCTTCCCCCACCCCCTTGCATTCTAGAAAAAAAAAAAAGAAAGAAAAGATCTCTCACTTTAACAAATGACTCCTGCAGTGTTCCTATTTCTAACCTGCAGAGAGCACTGAGTTTTCATCTATTTACTTTTCAGGACTAAAATTTAGTTTTATACTCTCCTCTCCCTTGCTGCAACAAGCCACTCACACAGAGGATTCTCAGGACAAAATATTCATAGGTGGTGTTAGCTCTTTTCACGGCTGCTAACCTCTTTTTGTATAAGCTCATTTCTGATAAGCTCTTTTCAGTTTGCCTCAATAAGCTGAAACACCAGGCCCAGTGAGCGGAGCAGGACGTTTTATATCAGCAGGGTAAAAGCCACAGGGAGGAAGAAGAGGCAGAGAGAGCACACATGGGAGCCCATTTTATGCCCTGAGGGTGGATGAGGGGGCAGTGGAAGGCCCATGAAGGACTGGCTGAAAGGGCCTTGCCGAGGCCCAGAGGCATTGGTGTGTAGGATTCTCAGAGCCACAAGGGATTGGTGTGGGTGCGAAGGTGGGTGTTAATTAGGGAACGGGGCTGCAAAGGTTTGATGGATGTGGCTGTCAGGGATGGCGGCATGAGGTTACAGGAGATAGAAATGTGCACAGCTCTTAGGACTCAGACAAATGAATAAGGAGGGTAGATGTGCTCTAGAAAACAAAACTTGAAATTTAAAAATTAAAACGAGTGAAAAAGTTTTTACCACCAACTTAAAATAAAATTCTGCCCATGCATCCAAACAATATTTCACAGAATATGTGAACTGGCCATCCTTTTCTATATGGAAAGATCTGGCATTCAATGTAAATGAATCACCTACATTTTAACCCCAAAAATGCATGATATATTTAAAGCTTAATTTAATAAAATATGCACACAGAAAGAAATTCTACTTAGACATTTTTTTTCTGTAAGTTAACAATATTAATATGATATTCAGAATATATGAATGTGACCAATGTTGTAGTATAGCATGTTGAGCCATAAACTCTTGACACCAGAATCCCACGTGAATGCTGATTCAAGTCCTAGCTTTTTGGCTTCCAAACCATTTTCCTGCTAGTGCACTTAGAAAGACATCAGAAGACCTCCCACATGCTTGGGCCCCTACCAACTATATAGTAGACTTGTTCAAGGTTCTTGGCTTTGGCCTTGCTCGACCCTGGTCATTGCAGCCATTTTACGAGTAGACCAGAGAATGGACAGTTATGTTTCGCACTCCCCTCTGTCTTGCTCTCTCTGTAGCTGTGCCTTTCACACAAATAAATATTTTTAAAAGAACATATGAATGAGTTTATTTACACAATAGCTATAAATGCTATATACTACAAAAAAGGGTAACACAGAATTTTCCATCTTAACCAGGACAAATCTACCTGTTCGTTAATATATTCCACTCAAAATGTATTTCTGTCACTGTTGTTCATTGCAAGCTTCTCCCCTTTTAAATATATGGCTGCCTAAGAGAAACTGCACACTGATCATTATGGACACTTGCTTGGTTTCACAACAGTTATCTTGTGGTTAATGAACTGATTGTGAAATTGCAGTCATTACCAAAGATGCTTAAAGCTCTATAGTTAATGCCCTAATAGAAAATAATGGATTTCATATTTTTATGTGATGAGGTTTAAGTGTCAAGACTTGTTTTCAATTGTACACTTCAAACACCTGCTTTCTAGTTTCTATTCATAAATTACATGCTCAGTTATTAGAAACTATGTGTTGAAAGTAAGTACCAACCTATTCATAAATCCAGATTGAGGATGAGATTAATTTTCCACACATTAGGAAGCAAAGCATTGTCAAGTCTATGGCAAACTCCATTTAAAGCATCTTTTATTTCCAAGAGTTTACCTCATATTAAAGATAGATAATCATACCTTGTGGAAAGAATGTTAATTATAATCTAATTTTTATATCAGAAGCAATGTATGTCAAGTTATATAGTGGACTTGTATTCATATAGATGTATATATGCATGTATCTACATGCAATTCTTTTTTACTGTTCTCATTCCAAGAAAATGCTGGTTTTACTACATTCTTATAATTTATGATAGGCATCTGTTGTAATGAAAAAGAAATTGTTTTTGAGTGAAATAGAAATCAAAGATAATTCAAAATCAAGTTCATTAATCTGATTCTCAAATTGTGACACACAAGCACTCTGTAAGACATAGACACTGGTAAGGATTTCTTAGGATAGTCGCCAAAGCACAGGCAGTCAAAGCCATAATAAACACATGGGACTACATCACACTAAGAAGCTTCTTTACAGTAAAGGAAACAATAAATAAAGTGAAGAAGAAACCACCAGAATGGGAGAAAATCTCTGCACACTGCACATCAGATAGAGGACTAACACCTAAGACTTACATAAGACTTCAGAAACTCAGTATCAGAAAAACAAACAACCGTGAGAAGAGATGGGTGAACAAAATGAACAGCAATTTTTCAAAAAAAGAATTTCAAATGGGTAATAGGCACATAAAAATGTTCAGGCTTCCTAGCTATTAGGGAATTACTAATAAAACCACACTGAAGTTCCACCTAACTGTAGTGAGACTGACCTACATTCAGAACTCTGCTGACAACACCTGTTGGCATGAATGTAGGGAAAGAGGTAACCTTACTCCAATGCTGTTGGGAGTGTCAGGGCATCAACTATGGAAGTCATTACAGAGACTGGTAAGACAACTGAAAATAGACATACTATATGACCCAGCCATCTCATTCCTGGGAATATATCCAAAGGAAGTAATATCTACATATGTGAAAGGAAACTACATTGCTATGTTTATAACAACATACTCCACAATAGTGAAGACATGGGAACAATCCAGATTTACACCAAAGGATGAATGGATTAAAAACTGTGATACTTTACGGAATACTACTCAGCCCATAAAAAGAATGAAATTCTACCTTTTGCAAGAAAATGTTCCCAACTGGAGACCATCATATTCAGTGAAATAAGACAATCCCAAAAGGACAAATATCACATGTTCTCTTTTACATAAGGCAACCTTCATCCAAAACATATAACAAATAAATATATAGGTAAACACATTCTCATAGATGAATTGTATAGTGAAGAACAACAGCATGCAAAGTGGAGATAAAGTGCAGTATGCATCTCTACTCCCAAATAAAAGTAAGATTCCCAATGAAACTGTAGATATACCTTGACAGTAAAACTAGATTTTCCACCATTGCTTATACCTACAATGCCACTTATATAGCAGAATGTTAGACTTTTGTAGGTTGTTAAAGCATTATACTACTGTAGTAATTGGAAAAAATGGTAGGGGGAGGAACATGGTGAGGGAGGATGGGAAAATGAAGGGAGAAATGCCTATACCTCATATAGATTCAAAACTCTATCATAGAAAATAAGAATAGAAATACTAAAAAAGAGTAAATACAGAACACTGAAACCAAAACATTTATAATAATTAAAATCTTAATAAAATTTTTATAATAAAAATAGAACGACTTATGTGAAATAACTAACTGAAAGCTAAGCTATCAGTTGGATTCCACTACTCATTCCTTTCCTAACTGCACAGGTTTTACAAGTTTAGACCAATCTCCCTTCTGGACCCTTGTTATATTTTTCTTTCTGTTACAGTATATTTTGATGACTTACCTTTAAGTCTAGGGGACTCCTACATCTATTCCTCTATGTGAGACTAACTTAAATCTTATTTTCAACCCAGGGACACATTCTCTTGCATATTTCATGTTTTAAACTAAACTCTGTCAACATGTCCCATTTTGTTGATAAATCACTGTTCTGTGAGAGCTTGGGGTATGTACCAGCATCCATGCAGTTATACTCTTATCACTCCAACATGTTTTAAAAATATTCCTATATTTAGAAACAAACACACATAGATGGGTCTTCCATCTGCTTGTTCACCACCAACATGGCTACAACATTCAGGCCTGGGCCGGCCTGAAGCCAGAAATCTTTACCTTGAATGAATTTCAGGAGCCCAAGTACCTCAACCATTCCTCCAGCTGCTTGAGGAACATCAGCAAGAAGCTAGACTCAAAGTGCAGCAGTCAATACTCAGACCTGCACTCTGATATACTGGCACTGAAAGTGGAAAGTTAACCTGCTATACAACACAGGCCCACATTGTGACACTAGGATTCAATTTATTCACATAATCTACTATCAAGTCCTAGAGTACTATCAAGTCTAGTACTATCAAGTCCTAGAGCATTATCAATACCCTAGAGTAATAACTTCCTCATTCCAAAGGCACCACAATTTGCCTAAAATAAAAGACAAAGGCTATAACTTGAGTTGAAGCCATGATATGGCTTCTGAGATTCCCACAAACCCACTGGATACAAACATCCTAATTTGTGTAGACTTAATGAAGAATCAGCTCCAGGAGCAGGTTGGCGAGCAGAGAATAAAGTAGAGTCAGAAATTGATGTTCCTTACTTCCTTTTTTTGGCCTTACTCTCACTAGCTGTGTCACTCAACAGGTCGCTAATATTGTGAGGTCTGCCCTAAATGATCATATTCTTTCCAATTTCAGAAACCTGTTTCAGCTTTGCACTCCAGGTAATAAAGCTCTTCTACTGCCTACTACAAGTCCCTGTATTATCTTTGAAGTGATAACTATATACATTCTATACTTTTATTATTTCTTTTCTTCCTGTAAATGAACATTTCATGAAATAATTGAAGTTGTGCAGTGTCATCTGTTCTCTGTTCGGACTAAGCAACATGCTAAACAGGGGCGTTGTTTCAGCTCCAGAAATCCTGGCTGCTCATGTACTATGTTCTCTTTCTGAAGTTCTTTATCCATTACTTAACTGTCTCCCTGCCATCATTCAAGCCTCAACTTACACAGCAGTTCCTCAAAAGGGCCTGCCCATTGTCTAAAGTTGATTCCATGTGTTATCGCATAATTCTTTATTTTTTCTATATACTTCCAATTCTGTAACTGCTCATGAAAGTCTGTATCTTTCTCACTTGACTGCAGGCTTCAAGAAGAGAAAAGTCATTTAAGTTTTATCAATTGCAAAACAAAGCACATTGCACTGTAGAATTTGTTTAAATATTTATTATGAGAAAATAAGGAAGCAATAAGCATTGTTTCTTTCACTAATGGTGAGCACAAACTTTCAACCACCTCCAAAGCTTAAAGAGACAGGGTAGGAATGGTGTCTAGAGAAGATAAGAAAAGAGAAGAAAGGAAAAAATGGGTGAAATAAGGAAAGGACAAAGTACTTACAAGTCCTCACTTTGTTTTCTGGTTCCTAAAACCCTTTCAAGATTTCCTCTGAAATTCTAGATCATTTAATCTGTAAATTTCAGCTTCAGCTTTGTGCACTTTCTTCTATGTCAGCTCTATTTGTACTTTGTTCTCTCTTGAAGTCACAACTTCTCCCTTAGTACAATCAATGCACTGTTTTCTCTTGCTATGTTGAAAGTTCTTGGTTATTTCAAAACTACTCCTTCCTCCTTTGTAATCAACCCACCCCTTTAAATCTCTTGCCAGCCGATTACATGAACTATTCCTCATCATTGCAGTTATTTGCCAAATCGATCAAGTGTTCCAGTTCTTAAAGACTTTGTTTCCTGACTTTTGATGTAGTAGAATTGTTCTTTGGTGTAAAAGAGGGCATATGAAAATATTTGTTGTCAATAAGAGAGTGTTTCAAAAAACTTGAAACACACCTTATTGAAGCTTAGAATTTGCCTTCTTAAAACTCCCATCTCTGTCTCATGGGATTATGTCAGCTGCGATATATGGAAAGTACTTTTAAAAAAGATAGCATAAATAAAAATAATGGTTTCTATCTCAAATATTATTTATTTATGTGAAGAGAATCAATTTACTAAATATTTTTAAAAGATTACTTATTATCTTTATTGGAAAGCTGAATTTACAGAGAGGAGATACAGAAAGACCTTGTATCTGCTGGTTTACTCCTCAAGTTGATGCATTGGCCGAAGATGAGCCAATTTATTTTAAAGTCAGGAACTAGAAACTTCTTCCAGGTCTCCGATGTGGGTGTAGGGTCCCAAGGCATTGGACCATCCTCTACTGCATTCCCAAGCCACAAGCAGGGAACAGGATGGGAAGTGGAGCAGTTGGAACACGAACTGGCTCCCATATGGGATCCTGATGAATTCAAGATGAGGACTTTAGTCACTAGGCTATCATGCTGGGCCCAATTACTAAATCTCAAGAAAGTTCATGAAAATATTTTCATGTAGCTATTAAGAAATCAACTAATACTTTACTGATCTCAATTTTATTTCAGGGAAAGATAAAAGCAATGAACAGCTAAAAGGAGAGTGTAAGCATAAAGTTTTAAAATGCATGATATTATTGGTAATGAGATATTTTGCTGTGCTTCCTAAGATATATTTATTCCATTTCATTTATTTTTGCTTGCATTTGTCCTTTAGGAACTCCTCCGATATCACATATCATGTTTCAATGTGAATGAACACATCTAAAGGAGAAATGTTTAAATTCTAGCATACTGTGAGATTAATAAACCATAAAAACCTGACATTACTACAGATGCAGGGCATTAATTGTCTTCAGTCACAGATGTAATCTCAATGTCTCATAAAAATTTAGTTATGATTTTTGAGATTGCAAAACAATTGATAGGGCAAAATTGCTAATGTATTCAATGTGAAATAAATTTTTAATTATGCAATGTATACAGTTTAAATGTTCAAGTGTTAATCAATATTGGGCTAACTTCTCCAGAAATCAATAGAGAATATGTCATAAATAAATTCACTATCTCAACAATATCCTTCTACAATGAAAAAAGTATGGTCATAAATCTAATGTACCATCATCCAGAAATCAGTGGGCAAGAGGAAGGCTAACCAAAACGTTTAATCTTCAAAACCATTCTAAAGCACAGATTTACTTCTTTACAGTTTAAAAATGGTACTTGAGGCAAAGCAAGTTGCAGTTAGTTATAATAATGTAACAGTACTTTCTCACCTAGAGTATACACATTCCCAGACCTCAAGTGGATGCCTGAAGTCACAGATTGTAGCAATACCTATAATTCCTATGTACTTCCCCACAGATACACACCTAGGAGAAAGGTTACTTTATAAATTAGAGACAGGAAGAAAAAATGGCAACAATATTGAACAATTGTAATAATCTAAACACAATTCCTGTTCACCCCACAAATTTAATAGCTTTCCCATCATGATGATACACTTAATTACACATTTTGGCTGTAACTTTTGAAACATTAACAAGTAACAGCAATTACTAACATAAGTCTCTTTTTTCTCACAATTTCAATGAAAAGATATATTCTTGCTGTAGAGTTTTAGCAAATCAGCAGGCCATTTTCTTAAGTGGAGATCTTTCACTTTTTCATTTATGTGAAATATTTTGTATGTTCTTGGTGACATATCCAAATTGCCAGAATCAGTACTCATGTATTGGATAATTATGTAATAAAATAAAGGTAACATGACCACACAAGTACTGTGATACCACTATTGGGAATTAAATCACATGACCAGTCACTATGCAGCAAATAAGCATATGATATGATTACTCTGAAGAAAGGATTGACTTAGTTCCTGGAGTGACATAAGATGGAACACACCACTCAGAATGTTACTTATTTTTTGAATTTTACTCTTAATGATTTCAGTCTGCAGTTGACTATTAGACAACATTATAGAAGGTAAAAACAAAAATTGGTCCCTCGTGATGACTAGGTGCTTAAATCCTCGACTTGCATGTGCCAGGATCTCATGCGGGAGCCGGTTTATGTGTCAGAGGCTCCGCTTTCTGTGCAGCTCCCTGCTTGCAGCCTGTAAGCTCAGGGGAAAATGACCCATGGTTTTCAGACCTGCACCCTCATGGAAGACACAGAGGAAACTCCTGGCTTCTGAACAGCTCAGCTCTGGCCACTGCAGCCAGTTGGAGAGTGGACCAAAAGATGAAAAAACTTCCTCTCTGTATCTCTTCTCTGTGAATCTTCCCTTTCAAAAGAAAACAACTAATTGATCAATTACATTTTTAAAAGGAAATAAAGATTAAACGGACTATTGAATACTCATATATAGTTTTGTAAGGGACTTGGCAACTTATTTCTTAAGGATATATAATTATGCATCATTTTTTTTTGTTTTGGTTTTCCTTTTAGATGAAGCAGAAAGTGAAAGTCTCCTCGAAGAGTATTAATTAATAAAAGAATCTATCCTGAATATGTATAAACTTTACAAAAAGAAAGTGTGAAATAGAAGTTGGCCTTCAGTTTACATGTTAGAATAAATATGTGCTCTATACTGGAAAGTACGTATCGCTAACATGTCTCTTCCACACACAAACACATGAGCACGTGCATGCAGAAATCAACACACTCGTGTACATGTGAGCACTCACTGGTAAAAACATTCAATTCCTGTATCCTTCATCAGTTGAGATTCCCACTGGAAAGTTGATGTTTTCAATGTATTCAATGTCTGTCAATCCAAATATTTATTTTTAAAATTTCATTAAAATGAAAGCTTCACTCAAAAATCAATACAGTGGGCCTGGTGGCGTGGCCTAGCGAAAAGCGCCAGGATCCCATATGGGCACCGGTTCTAATCCCAGCAGGTCCACTTTCCATCCAGCTCCCTGCTTGTGGCCTGGGAGAGCAGCCGAGGATGGCCCAAAGCTTTGGGACCCTGCACCTGCGTGGGAGACCCAGAAGAAGTTCCTGGATCCTGGCTTCGGACAGCATCGTCAGTTGCACTCACTTGGGGAGTGAATCATTGGACGGAAGATCTTCCTCTCTGTCTCTCCTCCTCTCTGTGTATCTGACTTTGCAATAAAATAGATAAATATTTTTTAAAAATCAATACAGTATGTGAATACAGTGTATTTTACTAATGTGGTGTAACAAGCAGCAAGATGTCCTAAAATAACACCTGGCATTTGAGATAATGAAACAATCAGCTGCTAGCATACAGTTATTTCTATAGGAAAGAAATATGGTTTACTTAGGTTAAAATCAGGTCTGTTTTAAATATATGGTGATATTTATTACAATTAAACTATATCAGCAATTATTAGCAATGAGAGTGTAAAAGTATCTTCATTTTATCTAATACTTTAAAAAAAACCTGGGTCATGAGCGAATCAATTATGAAAGAATTGATAGCAATACCCTAAATGTTTCATCTTTGAACTGAAGCTCAGAATCCATATTTTCTATAGAAAGATGTAATGAAAGAGTATGATCCTTTCTTCAGGAAACGTGGACCTAAATGAGCAATAAAGCATACGTCTCACCTGGGAGTAAAAAAACAAAAACTATGAAGTCTTACAAAACAGCCAGAAAAAGATAACCTTCAATTTTAAGCAGCAATATTACTGGCTAACGTGAAACGAAATGGTCAGATAGATACACAACAGACTTAGCAACCAAATCTCACCCCTCCTTTATCAGACACTATCAGTTCACACGGTCAGCTTCATGGGTCTTCTCTTACATTTTCCGGTTATGTGCCAGGATAACTACTGCTTTTTAGGTGCAATTTCGTTGTCTTTTAACACATTTTCCTTAAATCCCAGAAAGCCTCAGGCATCTATTACTTCCCCAGTCATCCAACCCACAGGTAATGAATTAAATACATTTAGCACTAAAAATGCAAACTAAAACCAAAATCAGCCACGACTTGAGATACAAATCCTAATTTAATTCTATTTGGACACATTTTCTTGCCCATTATATTTATTCAATTCTTGTTTTCAGCATTCATTTTATGCCTGTGCTTAAGAATGTTATTTTATATCTCCATAAAATAAAATTGGCTATATATTTTTCCCAGTGAGTTGTCAAATGTTTGTTAGAAAAGGGAAATCATCTTTTGAAAAGCAGATTTCCTATGGAAATGAAAGCTAGCAAAACTGGAGGTAATATTAACAAATCTTTGAAAACTGTTCTTTATATTAGCTCCTGGCTTTCAAAGTCAGAGGCCCTAGAGAACAGAGGCCAGACACAAAGTAGTATTACCTTGATTGGAAAAGGTTGAGAATAATTATCATAATTATAAATATTATAATCATTTCCTTGATTTTCTGCCCAATACTCCATGCAGAGAGCTGCTGTATGTTTTATATCACCAACTTAGACAGTAAAAGCAATGACATTTATCGTGTATTTTTCCCTACTCCTATGTCAGATCAATACGTATATTTATTCTCTACTTCTATTTCTATTTCTGCCTGTTTTAAGAAAAAGAAACATGTAGAAATTCTCCATGTCAAAAGAAAAAAATCACAGAGATTAGCTATCACAGTATGACAGAGAGATGCACATTGTACTTGAGATACCATTTGTGCAGTATGGCATCTTCTATCACTGTTGATTAGTTTTCCCATTCTAAATGCCTTTCATTATTTTTGCAATGTGCAAGGGATGAGGGAGTGTGGAAAGAATATAGCACAACTTACAACATGCCTAGTTTTTAGCTTTGTTCTGAGTCATTATGTTTTTATTGTTCTGAGATACTGGAGGAGTGATAAACATTGCTGTTTTAGCAAACAGCAATCAGTGTAAAGGAAAAAACCTGGTGTACTTGGATTTTATTTCTACGTACAAACTGAATTCTTTTATGCTTCATTTAACTCTTCAATTTTCCTTGCTACATATCAAAATTCACATAGAAGGCAGTAAAATCAAACAGCAATGACTTAAAGATTCTACTGAGCAGTGAAGAGGCCTGAAACACAGCATGTCAACCAGAGCTATCCATCTGCTTGTCAATAAGAACAAAAACACATGTACAAAAACAAGAAAAAAATCTTAACGTCACAAATGAAAAATATACTGACTTGCACATGAACTGCCTAACTCAACCTGTGATTTCATTTTTGATTTAATCATTAATTGTCAAACTGTATTTAATAAGGCTTGTTTCCCAGAGATAATGTCTAAATCATTGAGAAATTTGCACTTATTTATGGAAATGGACAAAATCTATTTATACATAAGCCAAATACAATACTGCTTAAAAAGCTCCAAAAACACAAATAAGAAAAACAGAAATAGCTTCTACTTTGCGGAGACACTTTAAGTGAAATTGTGTTTGTGACATAAAAATATTTACCAACTTCCACTGTTCTCTAACAAAAGGAAAACTAACTAGAAGTGAACTCTCCAAATAAAAAATGTTATTTTAAAGTGATTACTGGTATGTTGGAGATCAGTGCTTTCCTTTTGGGTCTAATTATTTTCTGCACATAATCTCCAGTCTCAGAAAAAAAAGATAAGAAAGTGTACAACTGTTTATGAACTCATGCATTAACTCAACAGTTACTGAACAACAGTTACTTAACTGTATGTGCCAGGGTTTAAGCAGGATACTTGAAGCTGAGTAAAGCATCCACGTGCTCATAAAGAGATGCTGGAGGTGGAAGTCAAGACAAAGTCATAAGTGCTATTAAAGAGATAAAACTGAAGCGTTGGGTAAGCAGTGGACTAAAGCAATTTTATCCATATGGTTAAGAAAGCACCAGGGGCACTAATAGTAATATCTCAACAAGTAATTTTTGACAGTCTGTCACTGGCATGTAATTCTCTGTAATTATGTTAGAAAACTAAGGCTAAAGAAAGTTAAATCATTTGTGAGGTTTTAATTTAGCTCATTCTGTCATGGTGAATAAAATAACTCCCCATGCAGTATTATCTCAAGGATTAAAACGTGTTTATCATGATAAGAGACTCAGAAAATCACTCAGCAAATACTGGCAAACATTTCTTCTATCTTACTTTACCATTATTTTCTATAATTGATAACTGCCAGACAGTATAAATTGACCAGCTAGAGCCATAAATGTTACAGAATTCATTTTGTTTTGGGTTTTTTTTCTCCTACTTTTACATGAGATCTATACATGATTTTATTCCTTAATTTAGCTCTGACTAAATGTATGTAACCATATATAATCATATACCAATCCATAAAGTCATATTCATACCAATACACAAAATCACCCTTAGGCCCATTATTTAACAATTAAATTGCAGAATGGGGATTTGACCTAGTACTTCAGATGCTAATTAAGGCTCTCACCTCCCATGTAAGATTGCCAAGCTTCAAGTCTTGGTTTCCAGTGCCAGTTTCCTGGTAAGGAAGATCCAGCAGTGCCTAAGCCTCAAGCAGTTCAGTTCCTCCCATTCATTAGGAGACTGGGGTTGAGCTCCTAGCTACCAGCTTCAGCCTCACCGCATGCCCAATGAATGGAATCCGTTCTGTTCTCTTGCTCTTCTTACACACACACACACACACACACTCTCTCTCTCTCTCTCTCTCTCTGTTCTCTCTCCCTCCCCCACCCACTCCTTCACTTCTTCCATTCTCTCTCTCCAACCCTCCCTCTATCAGTCTTTCAGGAATTTTTAAATAAATAAATAAACATTTTAATAACTTTCTAATGTCGAATGCAAAACACTACTGAGATAAATATTAGTGAACAAGAGACATTTTGTTTGCTATAAAGGATCCAATATTGTAGCAAATGAAAAATGGGAGTGGTAAAAGTTAGTAAGTCCAAGAAGCAGCAGGCACAAACTATTGGACATTAGAAAACTTTAGGCATAACCTCGCAAAACACAACAGTATTTACACTAAAATTCATAAAATTTACTCCATACTAAAAATCTAATACATCTGGAATTATGGCATCAGCACGTTGTTCTGAAATAAAAATTCATATGGTTTCTGGTTACCCACACCAATATCCACGACTATTACAAAAATGCATCAGTCGCATGGAGGCTTGTTGTACAAATGGGGAAAGCAACACATTTGCTTTAATAGGAATGCTTCATTTGAATATGATTCTAAGAAGAAAAATCCTTCCAAATAGGAGAATATATAATTTTAAAGATTTATTTTTTATTATTTTTTTATTGGAAAGGCGGATATACAGAGAGGAGAGACAGAAGGAAGATCTTCCGTCCAATGATTCACTCCCCAAGTGAGCGCAACGGCCAATGCTATACCAGTCCGAAGCCAGGAGCCTCTTCTGGGTCTCCCATGCGGGTGCAGGGTCCCAAAGCTTTGGGCCATCCTCGACTGCTTTCCTGGGCCACAGCAGGGAGCTGGAAGGGAAGCAGGGCTGCCGGGATAGGGCGCCCATATGGGATCCCGGGCATGCAAGGCGAGGACCTTAACCACTGTGCCACCGCGCTGGGCCCGAGAATATATCATTTTAATATAGAAATTTGATAGTAAATATAATTTAAAAAACAGAGCTGTGGAAAATTTGAGACATATGCACTTAATTTCAAGAAAAAATGACTGTCCCCTTATATCTGAAACTACAGTTAACAGCCGTAAGAAAAACAGAAAAAAAAAAAAAACTGTTAGTTACACAAATGTGATCTGATATAAAGCAGGCATCCAGACATAAGCTCCAAAACATTTGGGCACAAATAACATTTCTTTGTTATGGTTTTTCTAAACATGTTAAACCCCTTACTAAAATTTCAGTGAACTCTAACAATTTAAGATAATTAATCTCTAAAGTAATAAAAGCTGGTTGAAATTTGGAAGGCTATATATATAATTATATATATTAAATATATTAGATAATTATATATTATATATATTTATATTACATATATTACTTCCTAGAGTAATTAAATTTCAGTTTGAAAATTACCCTTCAGGGATAAAAGATCAAAATTATTTTTAACATTTTCATTTTAAAATTTAAGAGCAATCTTGATAAACTTGCATGGAAGGAGAAAAAATTCAAAATATTCATAAGAAATATGCATTACAATCAACTACTAGTTGTCTGTGAGCTTTTCGAAGTAGGCATTCTACATTTGCTAATTACAAAATAATTCCATTTTAGTGAAATATTTACTCTGTTCACAAGTTCCATAACATTTAAACAGTAATATTTATAAATTCCAAAATTATTCAGTTTCAGCCTTTAAAGTGTCATTAGTTGTTTTATAGTTCTATTTGTTGTAAAATAGTCTACTTATTAAAATGTGGTAGATTTGTGTGTCTTGAAATGATCCCAAAAGAACTTTGGCTTTTTCTGTATAAAAATGTAGTCCTTCTTTTGCTAGCTCTTATCAAGAAGTAATGAGTTGGGCCCGGCGCGGTGGCACAGTGGTTAAGGTCCTTGCTTGCACACCCGGGATCCCAGATGGGCGCCGGTTCTATCCCAGCAGCCCTGCTTCCCTTCCAGCTCCCTGCCTGTGGCCTGGGAAAGCAGTCGAGGACAGCCCAAGGCTTTGGGACCCTGCACCCACGTGGGAGACCCAGAAGAGGCTCCTGGCTTCGGATCAGCATAGCATCGGCTGTTTCGCTCACTTGGGGAGTAAATCATTGGACGGAAGATCTTCCTCTCTGTCTCTCCTCTCTGTATATCTGCCTTTCCAATAAAAAAGTAATGAAAAATAAATCTTTTAAAAAAAGAAATAATGAGTTGAGAAAAGTTGACAAATTTGTTATAGATAAAAATATAATTGGAGACTACCCATATCTCATAAAAAGAATCAAAGTTACATTTAAAAAAAAAAACTTTAATTATTTTTTCCTCCATCTGCTAGATCTTTTTTAAAAACGAAAATTAGCTATGTTTTTCAAAACAATATACAGAGCTTAAAACACAGGCCAAACGGACATACATTTAAAATTTTTAAATATTTGTATTTTTTAAAATCATACTTACGGTGACATCTTTGTAGTGGTGTTTTGCCACTGTGATAAAAAAAAAAAAGAGCTCACCTGTCCTAAATAGAATTAAAATGCAACTAAAGAACAATCCTGATTGTTACCACAGTCAAAACAAAGAAGAAAAGTGTGCAAATGGAAAGCAATTACTCTAAAGTCGACAGACACCATGTACTTGCCAAAACATAATCCTCTAACAGGACAATGTTTGTAACCTTTAGATTAACATAATTTCATTTTTTATTAACAGATATTATTATCACCATTTACGAAGATCTAAGATTTTTATGTCTTTTGAAAAAACAGAGTATGTACCAACAAGCAACTTAGACAAAATTTAATCACTATAAAATCTTTTCCAAATTTCCAGAACTGTCAAATATTTTTATCATTGTCAAGAACAAAATGATTTTAAATGAATTTGTAATGAAAGTTATGAAAATTACAAAGAAATGATTTTTATTTCAATATTTAATTTTTTGTTTCATCATTTATTGAAAACAAAACTATCTTATTAATTAAACTAAAGGGAAATACAAAGATATAGAACATTTCTGGGTCTATATGGTCTGTATTTTGTTACATTCTCATGATCAAATAATCTTTTTGTTTGCTTGCAAAAGAAATTTTATTTCATATTTCTTTGCTTCACAATTATGGTGACCATATATATTTTATTTATACAGTGTTGTAAAACAATACTTTGCTAGTACTAATTTTCTATGATTTGTGTAATTTTTCAGTCACATAACCACTTCTTCCTCATCCTCTGTTGCCATTCTATTCAATGGTTTAGACCACCCAAATAGCTATAAGGACTGAAACAGGAGCCCAGAACTTCCTCTGGGTCTGCCACTTGGCAACAACTCCTAACGTTTGGGTTACTGTCCACTCTTTCCTCAGATGAACTAATAAAGAGCTGGTTAGGAATAGAACAGAGCATCTGGGACATGAACTTTGTATGATATGGGATACCAGGAGCACAAGAGGAAGTTTAACTTCCTGAGCCACAATACAGTTCCCACTTTTTGATTTTTATACATAATTCTCTCATCACAATGTCCTTCGGTTAAGTGGCTAGTTAGTGGCAATTGAACAAGAGGTGACAAGGATTCAATACTAAACTGATCTTCTCAACACAGACCCAATTGCCTGAAAATGAACAGGATGATTCTATACACTAGTTGTTCAAACAAACATCTCGGACTAGGATGCTAAAGACAGAAAAGAATCAAGCTACTTTAATATTCAGTAAAGTTCCAAGTGGGAAAATATTGAATCCAGATTAATACTAAGAACTGTAAATTATGAGAGCATCTGAAAACAATGCTGAAACAGAACAAAGAGAAACTTTACAATCCGGTATACATTCAATGATACCTGGGGTGGGGGGGAGAGGAAAGGAGAGGGAGGTGCAGTATGGCATAGTAGGCTAAGCTTCTGCCTGCAGCACCAGCATGCACAGGGCACTATTTTGTGTTCTGGCTACCCCTCTTCAGGTTAAGTTCATCGCTCATGCCCTGGGAAAGTGGTAGAAATCACTGAAGCTCTTGGATGCCTGTACCCACGTGGGAGACCTAGAAGAAACCCCAGGCTCCTGGGTGGCAAGGCTCATTTCTAGCTGCTGCAGCCCTTTGGGGAGTGAGTGAGTGAAAACATCCCTCTCTATGTCTCTCAATCTCTAACTCTGCCTTGCAAATAAAAATATATTTTAATAGGATAACCAGGGTTAGTATTCAAAGCAAACATCATAGGTATCAACGAAACTGAACATGAGCTGAAGAAAAATACTATTTTTGAAGAAATAGCTATCTAATCCAAGGGTCCCTTTCCCATCTGTCTTATAAACTAATATGAAGGAATGTTAGAACTGAGACCAGGGGTTTAGGGAGTAAGGAGTTAATGTCAGGATTTAACTCCAGAAGTTACATGAAAAATAACGCAGTCTTCAATAGACCTTCTAGTTCCCATTTGTTGAACATCAACTATGACCCTGATCTTTGCAGTTTGGGCATATACTTCCAACTGTATAAGTCTCTGAAATTCAGAAACATTGTGTAGTTTGTTAAAGTTTGAAAGTAACCCAACCCTCCAGAGTCAGAGTTTGTAAGTAAAGCCCAAGCTTTTAATGATTCCATACTTTGTTTGAAATTAGCAGTGTCAGAACTAATATTACAAGAATGTCACCTCCCACACATAGATTCTTGATTATTAATTTGTATACCTGGTAAATCAGTCTTCAAAATATTATACCTTTTTAAAAATTTTTATTTATTTATATTGCAAAGTCAGATATACAGAAAGGAAGAGACAGAGAGGAAGATCGTCATCTGATGATTCACTCCCCAAGTGACCACAATGACCATTGCCATGCAGATTCAAAGCCAGGAGCCAGGAATTTCCTCCAGGTGTCCCACACAGGTGCAAGGTCCACATTCAAGGCGAGGACTTTAGCCACCAGGCCACCGTGCAGGGCCCCAATATACTACATCTTAAAATATGTTGCATACTAGTCCTCACTTGTAGCTCAAAATAAAAGAATGCTCACTCATGAGCCCGGCACGGTGGCGCAGTGGTTAAGGTTCTCGCCTTGCACACCCAGGATCCCATATGGGTGCCGGTTCTAATCCCGGCAGCCCCGGTTCCCATCCAGCTCCCAGGAAGAGGCTCCTGGCTTTGGATAGGCAAAGCATCGACAGTTGTGCTCACTTGGGGAGTGAATCATCGGATGGAAGATCTTCCTCTCTGTTTCTCCTCTCTGTATATTCGCCTTTCCAATAAAAATAAAATAAATCTTAAAAAAAAAAAGAATGCTCACTCACAAGACTGAGACATAGATATAAGAATTCATTTTCAAAGTGTTTGATATATTATATGCTAGTTCTCCATTCAGAAATATTTTTGCTTCATTTTCCTTTGATGCACTGTGTTAAGGGCCCTCTATAATGTACTGAAACATGAATCAACTGAGTATTCTTCTTGAATGAAATAAAAGTTGAAGAATGTTTTTTTGTTATCATGACTTTTGTTATCAGAGAAAACTTAATCATGAAGCTGGAGAATTATCAACCCACATCATTAATTATTAATCCCCAAACACTATAAAGTACAAGGCATTCTCATTATCTTAATATTTATTACAAAAGTCAGGATATTTGTGGTTCTGTGTAGAGAATTAAAATATGTCATACAATAAAATATTTACTAGTGAGCTGTATAAAATCAGTCTTTCCTCAAATACTTTCCTGATTTACCCAACCCCATATTGAACACAGCATGCCTAAAGTAAACAGTCTTTATACTTTTTTATGATTTTAAGAGATGCTTAACAAAAATCAGTGAAAGGCAGAGGTTGAGGAGTTAGGTTATTTCATTTAGCCTATTTCTTTCAAGTCATGTATGAATATTTCTTGCTTTTCAAGACTGAATAATATTCCATTATCTATATATTCTATTACATCTCTACTTTTGAAATTTATCTACTCTATTTGAAAGGCAGAGAATATTTCATTCACTGGTTCATTCCCTAAATACCAACAACAACCAAGCTGTGGTCACAAGGAAGGCAGGAGCCTGGACCTTAATTTAGACCGCCAGTGTGGCTGGTGGTATCTAATTATTTGAGCCATTACCTGCTGCCTCCTAGAGTGTATTTAACAGGAAGCTGAAATAAGGAGCATACCCAGCACTCAAATGCAGAACACTCCTATGTGAGTCATGAGTTTCTCTAGCTCCATCCTACCTGCTAGGCCCACACCTGTTCCAGCTCTGTTTTACTTTTTTCACTCACTCATCAATGGGTGTGGGCTTCCTTCTGCATTTTGACTACTGTGAATGATAATGATTGTATAAATATCTATTTGAGTTCCTGCTTTTTAAGTCTTTGGGATATATATCCAGAAGCAGAATTACTGATTTCTATGTTGTCCCATTTAACTTTCTGAGGAACTAACATGTTTGCCCCAGCTATTACATGATTTTTCTATACTTTTAATAATGCAATAGATATGTTTGCATACACATACACACATATATGTGATAACTATTATATATGGAGATATCGACATATAATATATAATAATTGCATAATAATTATAATTATAATATATACTACAGATTCTGGTCTTGGAGTTGGATGTCAGTCATTTACAGAAACAGTGATGATCAGTAAGCACCACGAGCATCTCTGCCCTGGAAATATTTTGCTGGCATTAGAAGTCATCGACTGTATCAGGATCAAAAGATGGAGCAGCAGGATGAAAATCTACCTCTGGCCCCAACTGATGCAACAAGGTCAAATGCCCCTCTGGAAAGGGGGTCATTCCTCTCAAATGTTTCTAAAGACAATTGCTCAAAAAGTAGCAAGTTTCATACCACCTGGTAATACACAGAATTTGCTTTATATCCACTTTACTCTCAGTTCACATTCTTAGCTTAACACAAACCAACAAACAAAAAGCAGGCACAGAATATTCTACAGGACACTCAAGTCATCAAATATTATTTATATAATTTTCAGCCTTATTAAGACACAAAACACCACAATGATGTAATATCCTGTCATAATATTATCAGACTATGTGATAGGAATGAGATAAGTCATGAACAGCCTCCTTTAGCTAGTTTGAGTACCTTTTAATAGTTTCTTTTCCTTTCCATGTCAACCACATGTATAGACAGAAATGTGACTAATTTGGATGATAGTCCAAATATAATACATAAATCTATAACAATTCACTCCTTGTTTTTATTTTTTCTAAACTAAAGAGGACAATTTTGTGTAGCTGCACATTAATCTTATAACTATAAAGTTTAATCAAGCATTCAGTATTATATTTAAATGGCCATAAATTACCATGCAAAAATTTTAAAAGTGTAGGTAATTAATGATGTGAAACATATGGGGATTATACTAAATGTAAATCACAAAGTAGCTATCTTTTGTACCAGCAGTAAAATCTATATTAAATTTTTCCAACATGATCAATTTTCTACAAGGAAACTTTCATTTGAAGAAAACTTTTATCTCTTAATTCTAATTATAAAGTATATATCAATATAATAAAGTAATTTTTAAAAGATTTATTCTTTTTTATTTGAAACATAGATTTACGAAAAGAGAGAGAGAATCTCCCACCTGCTGATTCACTCCCTAAAAGGCAATGGCCAGATCTGAACCCATCTGAAATCAAGAGCCATGAGATTCTTCCTGATCTCTCACGTGGATGCAGGATCCCCAGGACTTGACAACCCTCCACTGCTTTTCCAGTTCACTAACTGGGAACTGGAGAGCAAATGTGGCAGTCCAGATACAAAGGTGGCACCCATATGGGATGCTGGCACTGCAGGATGAGGATTAGCTGTGAGATCACCCACCAGCTGCTTTTGTAAAAATGCTATTTTAACATTCTTAGCAAAAAAAGTAAATTTCTCTCAAAATTTGTTAATTCTATATGACAAAATAGGAAAACAAAGACTACTTATTTGATATTTGTACAATTGTTTGGATGCTTGCTAAGCTAATGTGATTATTTCATTAGTTATTTAAAATATAATAGCAATAATATCCTTAGTACAAACATAATGAACATGATCAATGTATCTTACTTGCCTAATAGTGATTTTTGACGCTTTTATACTTAACTTAGTCACTGTCATTCAGTTAACCAATTTATGAAGGAATGGAACAAGCAAAAATAGAATTCTCAAAACATGATGAGCTCCTAACAGAAGAAAAATGCTGAAGACACCAAAGTGTAAAGTTTGATGGAAACATGATACATTAGTTTCTCAATTTAAGAAAGAACACACTTAAAAATAAAACATTATTTAATTTCAAACATGGTTAATAGCTTATTTAAGCAAACACTTCACATTTGCATAGCACAAAGAAATGTTCAGATAGCAGCTTTTGATGTCAATTTAAGAAATGAAACTGGTTTACTCCGCAAATGGCCACAATGGTCACAGCTGATCTGATGCAAAAGCCAGGATCCAGGAGCTTCTTCCCAGCTTCCGTGGGGATGCAGGGTCAAGAACTTGGCCATGGGGCCCGGCGCAGTTGCGCAAGTGGTTAAGGTCCTCGCCTAGCACGCCCGGGATCCCATATGGGCGCCGGTTCTAATCCCGGCAGCCCCGCTTCCCATCCAGCCTGTGGCCTGGGAAAGCAGTCGAGGACGGCCCAAAGCTTTGGGACCCTGCACCCGCGTGGGAGACCCGGAAGAGTCTCCTGGCTTCGGATCGGCATAGCATGGACCCTTGCGCTCACTTGGGGAGTGAAACATCGGATGGAAGATCTTCCTCTCTGTCTCTCCTCTCTGTATATCTGCCTTTCCAATGAAAAAATAATAAAAATAAATCTTTAAAAAAAAAAAAAAGAACTTGGCCATGGTTTGTGCTGTCCCGGGCCATAAGCAGATAGCTAGATCAGAAGAGGAGGGACGTGAACAGATCCTAGATGGGATGCCAGTGCTAGAGGCAGAGGGTTGGCCTACCAGGAAGCCATTGGTTCACATTCTGATGTATAAACGAATATAGGCTATATATAGCATATATACGCTAAACCCATCCTTGATTATTGTCATCACTCTGAGGAGTCTCTCTCTCTCTCAGTCTCTCAATCTGCTCTCTATATTTCAAATAAATCTTAAAAAAAAATGAAAAGGAGATAAGTAAAAAGCACAAAGATTAAATGAATAACCCAAAGCCAGATGAAAAAAATGGGATTTGAAAAAGCTGGAGTCATGACCCTAGTTTTGTTTATGTTATTTCTATAATAAAATATATATATTAACTAATAAAATATAACAAATTACTTGAAAATAAATGTATTTATCATAAACATCTTTACATAAATAGTATCACAGCTTATTTTAAAGGAAAGCAAAATAGAAATATGACATCACTTTGATTTATCAGAAATTCCAAGAGTAAGAAATGATTTTTTGCAGAATATGTAGATATCCCCAAAGATATTAAACACAAACAAAAATAAAACAAACATTATCTTAATAGAAGCACGGCAAGGGGAGCCAGTAACAGTAAAATTTTAACATAAAGTTAAATTATAGAGTAATTAAACACATAGAGTTCATAAATAGTAATAACTGATAGAAATACAGTACTCTTTTAAAAATATTGCTAAAAAATTTGGCCCAATGTAATGGCTCAGTAGGCTACTCCTCCACCTTGCAAGTGTCAGCATCCGGGTACCAGTTTGTGTCCTGGCTGCTCTACTTTCCATCTATCTCCCAGCTGGTGGCCTGGAAAGCAGAAGAAGACAGCCCAATTCCTTGGACACTGCACCCACGTGGGAGACCCTGAAAAAGCTCCTAGATCCTAGCTCCAGCCCAGCTCTAATCCTTGTAGCCACCTGGAGAGTGAACTATTAGACAGAAGCTCCTTCTCTCTGTAAATCTGCCACTCTAATAAAAATAGATAAATCTTTTAAAAACTAAAAATATTATTAAAAATTAAAATTGCCTAATATTTATTTGTTATAATTAACCAGATTTTGTCATGTCAGTGTATCTTAATCCAATAATATGAATGCAGTTATGTTTTGTTTTGTTTTGTCTTTGTGAAATGAAGTAAGACAATGTGGTATGAAAGACCTACCATGTGTTGTGTAATTCCTCAAATGCATGCAATGGCTGGAGCTGGGCCAGGGACAGAAAATCAGTACACATTTCCCACATGGCTGGCAGGAAATCAATGACTTGGGCCATCACCCAGCCTCCCAAGTTCTGCTTTATCAGGAAACTGGAGTCACAAGACTAGTTGGGTGCCAAACCCAGCGTCTTCACCAGGAAACTCAGCTTGCTTCCTTCTTTCCTTCCTTGCTTTCCTTCCTTTTGTTCTGTCCTTCATTCTTCCCTTCTTCCCTTCCTTCTTTCCTTCTTTCTTTTCTTTTCTCTTCTTCTTCCTTCCTTTCTTCTTTCCTTCCTTCATTCCTTTCTCTCTCTCTTTCTTTCTTTCTCTCTCTTTCTTTCTTTCTCTCTCTCTTTCTTTCTTTCTTTCTTTCTTTCTTTCTTTCTTTCTTTCTTTCTTTCTTTCTTTCTATCTTTCTTTCTTTCTTTCTTTCTTTCTTTCTTTCTTTCTTTCTTTCTTTCTTTCTTTCTTCCTTCCTTCCTTCCTTCCTTCCTTCCTTCCTTCCTTCCTTCCTCCTTTCCTTCCTTCCTTCCTTTCCTTTAATAATATGATTCCATAGGATCTGCAATTTCCCCCAATATGTTCTAAAAATCTTTCCCCCTCACTGATTTCCCCTGTGTTATTACAATAATACAGTTCTTCATTAGTCCATCATTCTACTATTTAAGTGTATCCTGGGACTGCGGGTACAAACAATGACAGAGTCCAGCCTCTTAATGTCAGGATACATTTAATAGTTTCATTGAGAGTCCATCTTTGATTTGGAAGTAGATACACATACTGCTTTATATCATCACATCTGGATAGGACAGTCTTTATCATATAATTATTATATATACCCTTAAATGAAAAGACATAAAACAAAATCAACAATGGAAATAAAATTTTAAAAATTTACAACACCATAAAGGTAAATAGCATGTTACTATCACTGCTCAGTCTTTTGACTAAGATCAAGTGAAATAACATGCTATTGAATAACCAATGTGTCACTGAAGAAATGAAAAAGCAAATAAGGGAAAATGTAAGTTTCTAAACTTGTATCTTAACTACTAGATAAACACCCATTCCTAAGCCTACCACTTTGAAATAAAATAAATATAAAATCATTCTGTGATATAATCATAGTCATAGTAATAAAATTTAGTTGACATCTTTGGAAAAGATACATTTGACTAGACTTGATTTTAAAGATAATTTGCTCCTGTTTCTCTTTATTGCTTTAGGTTGCCTACATTAAATCCACAACCTAGCCATATATAAGTTTTAGTAGTAAAACAATTGCTACTTCCATTGAATACAAAACCCATGCTGATACTATAATTTACCATTTAACAATTATTTCTGGAATATTCTAACTATGCTTATTAGTATACACAGAATCATGTGCATGCCATTATTTCTATACTCAAATTACAAAAAAAACCCTAGTTGAATTCCATAAAAAGTAAGTTATAATAATATACCTAAATTCTTTTGATGTTACTATTTTTTAGTGCACTGTATAATACTACTTACTAATGCAAGTGACATTTTCAATGAATGCATTAGTTTGGAAGAAAGCCTGGCTATTTTCCCCATTTTACATTACTTCCCCAAATTCATATGTGCTTCTTTAATCTGTGACAAAATGTGTAATTTTAGCCTTAATGACAAGAGCTTACTAAAAGTCATTTACCAAGGAGATGTATAAAAAGAAAGAGTAACAAAAAAACCTTAAGTCAGAGCCAATAAAATGAATGACACTAAGTAGGAATGGCACATTAAAAAAGCAAAATAAAACAAGAAATACCTTTTTTTTCCCTGGCTCATTTGACAAGAAATATATGCAGAAATGAAGAGGTACTGATTGACTGTGATAATCAACAGTGAAGAATTTGGTACTTAAGGTCTATTTATCCTGTTGATTTGCAAATGCTAATCATCTTAAGCATTACTGGTTTACAGTGACTTTCTTTCTTTCTTTTTTTTTTTTTTGGTATTAAAGCTTATGTATGGATTTAAACATCAAAATGATTGCATTCTGTGCCAAATTCAAAATTGCATGATGTGGTAACTGAAAAGAAAATACAATTTATTCTACTCTCAAAGGTTCATCTTGAACAAGCTACTTAATGCCTGGCTGCCTTTGTTTCCTAAACTGTAATTTGGAGATAATAATAAAGCATAATATTGTGGCGTGCATTAAATGAGCCAATATTTGTAAAGCTCAGAATATGGTATAACCTCTCACATCAACTATAAAATTGCTCTTAAAACAAATGTATTTTCTGAACGAAAAATAAGTAATAATCCAATGTCTTTATAATGTATTAAAATCTAGGCTATACACAAGATGATAAAAAATTAATAGAAAATACCTGGCCTGGAAAAATACCTGTCTTTATTATCCGCTGAGAGTCAAGGACTTACACTTCGGTCTTGGAGTTCAAAAAAGCACGCGGAAGAAGCACAGAGAAGCCAATCGGTGTGCAAGTACCTTGTTTTTACCCCACTAATCACGGGTACGTAATAAATATGTACTATGCTCTCCATCAAGCAAGAAGAGTTAGTTCCTTCATATTTTACAACACATATCCCTAGATTTTTACTTTTTGGAACATTGCTACGAAGCTGTTTATCTCCCAGGATTCAGGAAAAGAAAAACCCTTGCCTGGTCCTTGGGCTGGTAATTCGGTTTCCAGACTCCCTGCTCTTAGACCTTTCCTTCCAACCACTTATGACAAGATTTCTATTGGAATTCAGTGCAGCATCTACAAATATTAACTATTCAAATATTGAATGTCTTAATATTTAAATACTAACAGAAGATATGCATTAATTATAATCCTCAAATATTTGTGGTGTCAGGCAACTATGATCGTTGGTTCCACGTGGTTCATTTACTTATTTGAAAAAAAAACTATTCAATTCTAAAATATGTTTGAATATTTTGAATACTTATTATTATTCTATTATCAAAGACTTTTTAAAAAGCCAGGCAATACTTGTTGTAAATACAACTTAATCCACATCAGAAAAGATAAGATGTGCTTTAATAATTAGATAATTTGGAAGAGTTATCTAAATGCAAAATTCCCATACTGATGCAGTGACATATCAGGCTAATTCTTTACCTGCAAGTGTCAGCATCCCATGGGGATGATGGCTTGTGTCAAAGCTGCTACACTTCCTGATTCAACTCCCTGTTTCCGGTCTGGCAGCCCAGAGGATGGAAGAAGTCCTTGGACCTCTGCACCCACATGGGAGATCTCAAAGACACTCCTGACTTCCAGATTTGGACAGGCTCACCTCTGGCTGTTGCAATCATTTGGGGAGTGAACCAGTGGAAGAAAGACCTCTCTTTCTGTCGCCCTCTCTCGTTCTGTAATTCTGATTCTCCAAGTAAAATAAATACTTGCAAAAAGAAAACAAGTTCCATAGAACATTCTAGATTATAGACCTAATCTTCATCCTAAACTTTTTTCACAGAAGATGAATTAAATGCTACTTTTTATTATCTTCCTTCATTGTGTCCATCTGTTCTATTTTACATTTGAAAACTGAACACCTGAAACAGCCATATGAAGGAGGTGTGCTGTCTTTATATAAGAAGATGCTTACTAATAATTATGATTAGCAAGATTAATACTTGCTCTCTAAAATCAAGTTACCTGGAAATATCTGTCAGATTTTATTGATTTTGCTTATCTTGGTTTATATTTTTTTAAAGATTTATTTTTATTATTTTTTATTGGAAAGGCGGATATACAGAGAGGAGAGACAGAGAGGAAGATCTTCCATCCGATGATTCACTCCCCAAGTGAGCCGCAACGGGTCAATACTATGCCGATCCGAAGCCAGGAGCCTCTTCCGGGTCTCCCACGCAGGTGCAGGGTCCCAAAGCTTTGGGCCGTCCTTGACTGCCTTCCCAGGCCACAGGCAGGGAGCTGGAAGGGAAGCGCGGCTGCCGGGATTAGAACCGGCGCCCATATGGGTTCCCGGGCGTGCAAGGCGAGGACTTAACCACTTGCGCCACCGTGCCGGGCCCCTTGGTTTATTTTTTAACTCTTTAATTTTTAGGATACAATTTTCTTTCAAACTACTGAATCTAGTCTCCTTTGAAAGAAGAAAAAATGTCTGGTAATAGAGTTTTGGTTTTATAATATTATTAGAATATGTATAATCATCTCAACTACGGCATTCATTTAAATGAAATCTTTCATCTAATTGCAAAATGGGATTTTTCTATAGGTAGTTGAAAGTTGGCAACATGATTTTCATCCACACATAAGAGCAACTTTTACAATAGTGACGTACTTTCTTTTGTTTCCAATGGTCTGATAAACTTGTTAACCACATTAAAGAATGTAGTGCTGGTTAGCTGGACCTCTTACCAGATAGTCTCAACTCCTCTAAAAACATCATACATATATTCAACACACACAAAGAGGGTTAAAACAAGAACTCTGCTATAATAGGATTTCTTGACTTGACATCCTGCTGGCACAAGGAGCCAAATATTGACTCACTAAGGAGTAATATTTAGTAGAAATATAAACTAACAGTGCTATAAATTGAGATGAGTAATTTTTCTGGGGATTTTTAAAAAATCAATTTTGTCATTAAAATCCACTGGTTTCTTAGTGACATATCATTTCGGAAAAACAACCAACTTTCTTCAGCTTTCTTTCTTTTTTTTTTACATATAATTTTAGAAACTGGTAAATAAACGTACTCCTTCCAATGAAATGCACAGAGACCATTTGAAATAGGAGGATAAAGAAAATCAGTTCTCCTGAGTGTCGATGCAGCTGATATGATCAAAGAGCAATCCTCCTAGAAGTGATATCAGTTAATGTAACCACATTCAACAAACATCAATCCACTCTTCCACCCAACCTTCCCCCATCCTTGACTCTTTTTGCACACACACAGACACACACACACACACACACACACACACACACACACACGACTTACAGGCCTATGATGTCCCAACCACCTATGTGAACTTTGTTTACCACCATCACAGTTTGGTGATGTGGGCTGTCACTCATGTATCTCAGAAGGAGGAGCCAGTGCTGAGTGAACAGAGGATTCTGAGCACATTAATTTGGTGGAGGTTCGAGTTTGCAGCTTGTGGGAACCCTTGGCATTTTTCCTGGAATCCTTATCCTGGAATATGGTATAAACGAAGGGCATAACACAACCTCTGTCATGTGCAGACTCAAGGCCAGAATCCCAATGACCAAAGTGAAGGTTAGACATAAAGCGACAGGTGTAGCTTTAGACTGGCTGGATGTCTGTAAAACCTGAAGATCATTTTAAAAAGAAATAACACTTAAGCAAGCAAAAGAGAAAATGTGCCAGGATCAAACAGATGAAGACTATTCAGCTTCAAGTAAATGTATTCCTGCCCCTGGAGTAGAGTGGAGAAGGTCCAAGGAAATTTTACTTAGTTTTAGGAACTAACACTCAGTCACACATTGCTTTGCTTCAGAGGAATTTTGGGCCAGGATTCTGCAGTTCCTATGTCACCCATGGGTGGGAATTCTTGGCCTCTTACAGTTTCTCTTTAAACTTTGGATAGTTTACAAAAGGACACATCTGTTGTTTGCATTTCAAACTTCATTGGATACCCTGGGAATGCTCTTGAAAGGCCCTCACATACTGGGCATATGATTAGCAAATTCCTCCTTCACATCCCAAGGCTTCCAAAAAAACTGGAAGGGACATTTAGGTTAATAGCTGTCTCCACAGAAATGTCTTCCCTTATCTTTTGTGACTGCTGTTTCTATTCACATACTGGCCAAAATCATAAAACAATTGTCAAAGCTTTTGAAATCATAGCTGGGGGAGAGGGTTATGTAATATTTATAGTAATACCCTTCCACTTATCCTAGCTATACTTCAAGTTTTATTTTTAGTTTGTTTTTGTTAAATTAAAGTTTTAAGGCCCTGAGTGATTCAGATTAACCGTAAATGGAAGACAGCAATTACCAAGGACCCATAAGGATTTACAAAGGATGTCAGCAGAATTTACTTACATTGTGTGTATCTGCAACAGGGATGAGTAACAATAAAATTTTCACATAGAAATTTACACCACCTGCGTTCCCACGTGTGTGCCCCCTTGCATGCCTTCATTGATAATATTCAATAGAAATTGAAAGAATATGATGGCTCCCTATTCACTTCACTATTGTTAATGAGAAATACCTTAGATTGTCACAACTTCATGCATTTTATCATAAAATCTCACCTTCATCCTATTGGAAGTATTTGGTAATATAAGTCCCTAGTTTACTCATTATATTTAATTTCCTAAAACACATTGAATTTGTTCTTTCACATTTCACCATATCTGATGCCAGTAACCCAGTTTAGGATGCTGCCAGTAGTTAATTAAAATGTTTGCCATAAAATCAGTCTTCCTTTTAGTGGTGTGCTGCTAATAGCTATGATACCTCCTTGGAAAGCGGGACAGCTCTAATGTAGAGTTTGCCAATCCTGAATGTAAGAGTTTGGAAAAACAGCAAACAATTTGGCTCTCCCATGCTGGCTTCATGCCATACTGTTTCCAATACATCCAGTGTATTCTCTACAGGAAACAGGAGAAAGATTCCAAAAAGCAGTTCTGCTCATGTTACCTGTTACCCCTTCCCTGCTTAATAAATTTCTGATTTCCTTTCACTTCCAGGGGCTTTCTTAATATTTTGCCATGTTCCATGCATCAAATTGCTTTGAGCAACTCTCTCTCTCTCTCTTTCTCTCAAAATATCCTTTTTCACCCTCTCTGCCTTCCTCCACTAAGAAGTTCTTTACTTTTTTATCTTTGATTTCTTTTTCCTTTTTGGGGGGTAAGGATCACTTTCTTAACAAAGATTACTTGAGTTCCTTAATTATATTAAATGCCATTTACCAGACATACCTTTATGCTAGCTATTGTTACGGCTACAACTTTGCATTTGTTGTTGAAATAAGCTAATGTCTTCCTTAAGTTTCAGTAAGAGCAGCACCTATGTTTCAACACAATGCAAAGAGCAAAGCGAACATTCAAGAATTAAGAATTACAAATCTTTGTTAGACTGCATTAAATCATAAGTATCTACCTAAAGGCAAAAGTAAATCTATTCCTCTGTAATTTATAAAGGAAAATTAGAGATTAGTTGGTGATATGATTCTTTGATGTGTCTCTAACATAGCTACAATTTCTATAACAACTTCATAGATGACACTAAAGTAGTACTATCTTTTGCAAATTCAGCCTAATTTTTTCTGAATGAAAAACCTAAATAAAAAGAGCTAATGGAACTTCAATTCCCTGTTTCAGATAACATATACAAATATTTTCTAAAAGGTTCCAGTCATTTTCTAAAATTAAACAAATCTTTTGTACTAAAGGATGGTATCTGTGCCCATGTAGAAGCAGCTCAATGAATCTTCTTCATGTCAACAAAGTGGAGCACTAAAAGCAGACCTTGAAACTTAGAAATGCCAGCATTTCCACACACTGAAGCAATAAACAAATCTCTTATTGCTTTTAAGTTCCCTTATAAAAATATAATTAAACTATGGAAGCGGACAAAAAGTAATAGAATCATCTTTCTTTAATGTCCATATTTTTAATTTTACAAAAGTGTAAAATCCCTTTATTTCAGACATTGAGCCATGGTCTGGAGCACAATATTTGCATTTCAACTAATAAGGCACAAAATAAAATCAATCATGTAAATTCGTTCTTTTCAGAATTTGAATTTTATGTATATTTCATGAAGCACTTATTTGCACATAACTGACTTGAGAAATGTATAGCTTTGAATAACATGCTGAGAGTGCCTGGATGTTGGAGCATTCTTATATTGCTGTGGCTTTGCAAATTAATAAAGCTTCCCACTAAAGCTGTGACTGCATGCTCTTTATTTAAGATCAAATATTTGAAAATCATAACCTTTTTGATTACACAATTTTTTATGGTCTAACAAGTATATCATTTCTGCTTTTCCGGAAGACTAACAGACTAAATTGAAAAGCAAAACAAATCCACACACTTGTTTCACAACTTAAAATTAACTTTCTCTTGTGCTATAATGCACAAAGGAAACTTTCCTTAAAGATTCAGATGTTTCTCCCCATCACTTGGTATGGTAAAAAATTATACCACCTACCTAGTAAGAATTCTTAATCTCAAATTCCAGTGTGTATTTCAACTATTAATATGTGTAAACATGAATAAATCCATGAGAATGTTTACAAACAAGTTATCAGTATTAATCTATTTGTCATCAGAGCATAAATAAAAGTTCCCGGAGCGAGCACTGAGGTAAGGAATGTTTAACTGCCTCTTGTGGCACCAATACTCAAATCCCTAGTTCAGGTCCCAGCTGTTCCAAGCTAGTGTTCTTGGGGAGCAACAGAAGATGGCACAAATATCTGGACCCCTGCATTGGTGGTTGCTATGGAAGATATACACAAAGTTCCCAGTTCCCAAAAAGTCCACTGCAGCCATGTGAGAAGAGAACCAGCAAATAGGAAATATTATTTCTCTTTCTCCTCTCTTCTCTTTCTCTTGACCTTCCTCTCACTCAGCTTTTCCCAATAAATAACTAAATCCTTTGCTAAAATTGATTATATGCTACAAATATTTGAGTGATAAGAGATTCCTTCTAAGATGATATAATTCTATATCAATACAATAGTGTAATTAAGGCTAATATTTAGGATTTAAAAGTTAAAACTAATACAAGAAGTTATTTCCAGAAGTTTATGGAAAATGGAAATAACTCAAAAGCTTATTTCAGGGCAAACATTTTTGATATCCATGAATATTTTATTTCCTAATGAGGATTATTCATAATTTTTTTTCTGAGAAACTCCTCTATCAAAAATAACTCATCCAACTTCAGACAATTATAGGCATAACCCAAATGAATATTGTCCCTTGGACAAACAGTTCTTCATTATTAATCTTCATCTTTGTATAGCACTCCTCAAAAGATATTATCTTACATATTCTCACCTATTTATAATCTAATATAAATTCTGAGGCTCTCAAAGAGATTATTCCAGGTCTTACCACAAAGAGATTGCTAAGTCTCAAATTAGATTATACAATGAGCCCTACATGTCTAAGATTCCATAGCAGGAAAAATGTCCACAAATCACACATAACATGTAGCAAAATCAAGATTGATAACCAAGATCCTTTGGATTGAAAAAATGTAATTACAAATATATGTGAATTAACAATATTGCTGAAGGAGAATGTTTAAATGAGGATGATTACTACAAGAAGACAGAGGATTTTCAAGTTGTTAAAGGGTACAAGGAAGAGGAAGAAAAGTCAGTTCAAAAACATTGTCTCCTTTAATGCATAAATCAGAACAAAAACGAATGTCTATGAGACACCAAAAGCCTATAAAAAGGACATATAAATAAACTATAATAATCATCAGTCTGAAGCAAAACCTCTGAAAAAGACAAAAGAATGTAAACATCTAATAAAAATTGAATGTTACAAACATGTATAGATAATGTATAAGCTCACAAATGTACTACCAGAAAATATATTTGATGCTTCTAATATAATTTACTCTGCAAATATAAGATGCAATTTTCCTATCACACAGCAATAGATTGCAGAATCTAAAAATCAGACACTATCTGCAGCAATCAAATTGTTTTCATTTCTAGATTGTTTTAAAACTGAATTACAAGCATTACCTTCTGAATTGGTTACTATTTCTTGCTTCTATAATGAGAACATTAGTTCAGAAAATCTTCATTCAAACAGAGAAAAAAATATGTATGTATGTATGTATTTGCTTGAACATTACTGAACGTAAAGTTAGAGGAGTTCCAATTGACTTTAGAGAAAGTTATCAAGCATAATCAGTAGAAGGAAAATCAGGCTTTTGAAGCTTATGCAATACAAAGACACGCAAGAGAGAAAAAAATATGCTGCAGCATAGCACCTTGGAGAAACCAGTAGCTGTGTCAAGGAGTGCCCTTCATTGCACAAGTGGTATTCACTCAACCTCTGGCAGTACTGCGAATATGACCACTTGATTATCGTCTGTAACATGAGACGTAGAACAGGCTGCATGTAATTTTCTCTGGAAAATCAGCAGCAGATTTCCCCTCTCATTTATTTAATGCTTAACTAGAAATAATTCTCATATACTTAATAACTCAAGCCCATGTATATCACATTTGTCACCACTAATTTAATTTTTTGGCTACAGAAATATAAAAGTCTATTATCTATTTAATGCATGATTAAGATCAACTTTATATTTAACTGAAAGCTTGCCAGCAAATCACTATACTTTAAAATCCTATATAGTTTACATTTATGATAATTTAACAAAAAATTTAAATGCCTTATGTTGCTTATAAAAATGCTAACATTAGGTTAAGAAGTTGACATTGAAAATTGGTTCTATTTTAGACATTCTATTTTAGACAAAGCCAAAAATTATGAGAATAAATAATCCCAAAACAGCATATCTTATTCACCATTTTATAGAAATAATAATGTATCTACTTATGCATTTCCCTATTAGAAGCCAACAAATGAAATCTAAATGACATATGAACATGTGGTACAAAGTTAGAAGACACAGATATTTATGGAGGCACTATAGGATAGACATTTTTGAACAAAGGTACAAAATGTATTTCTGTTCATCCTGTACACTATTAATACATTCATTAAATATATACCACAATTCCTGAGCAGCACAACTCCAATCCCTCACTGAACTTATTTCATAAAGTCCTGAAAAGTTAAGCGAACAACTTACGGTTTGCCGTGCTCTGGAATTTTGGACTCCTCTCTCTTTTTTAAGTCCAACGCTGGTTCCATAGGTGTGAGAACTACAGCAGCACACGAGACTACAGAATGGTATGAATCCTCCCGGCACACTGAAAAAAAAATGTAAATGCTAAAATTATTTATCGGCTCTTCTCAGTTATTCCAATGCCTTTTCCTATTTCTGGTCAAATAATACAGACAGTTAAACTACAAAATTAAATATTATTAAATTATGTTTATTATATCTATGCAAAGTATTCTCACTACTACAGGTAAGACATTGAAATTAATTTTTTTTTCATTTTTCAAGCCAAGTTATTGCCAACAATTTACATTTATATCTTCAAAAAATCTTTTCTTTGAAGGATGAAAAATTTCTGAGCCATAAATGTATTACTGAATGGAGTATTGACAGTATGAGCACACAGGCTCAACCAGTTTCAAGATCAACAAGTAGAGAATTCCCAACATCCTGAAACCCCTCTAGTACTCTTCCTCCACATCAATGGTATCTTAGAAATTACACATACTATCATTTAGCCAATTCACTTTTGATCTTTATATACATGGGAACATAATGTATTAGTGTGTATTCTTTTATGGGTTATTTACTCGATTCAGTGTATGTTTATCAGATTCATCTAAGAATAACAATAGCTCATCCTTAACTGTACTTTATTTCTTTATATCATTCCCTTGGATTAATACATCACACTTGACACAATGTAATTGTCATGGACTAAGTTATTTGTGGGGGGGGTGCTTGATCTCAAATGTCAATAAACATTCTGTAATTTTCTGAGAGCTGCAAAAATCAATTCACATTGGAAATAATATAAAATCAATTTTATGGTTATTTCTAGCATTTTTCTATGTTTTATAAGTTCAGCTTTAGTAAATATTACCAATTATATGAACTAATTACACTATTCTGATTTCTTAACAAAGAAAGCTAACTCAACATCCATGTTAACATTTGTTTTTTTAGGTTTTTTTTTATACTAAAATTTTAATATTATACTAAGCTTATATTGCAACATAAACAAGTTCACCAAAACTCAGCAGTAAAAACAGCAATTTATTGTCTCACAGCTAGGTAGTCTTCACTGATTTGTCTGATTTGGGTCAAGCTGTTAACCAGTCTGAGCTCTTATTTCTAGTTGTGTGGGAATAATGCACTTTCCAACTCATTCAGGTGAGTAGCAGATTAAACTTTATTTTGGTAATAGGAAACAGGCCTTTGCATTGCTGGCATTTAGTAAGAGACTTATTTCAGCAAGCACATACACTCAGGTCAGAGGCTCATGAACACATTGGTTTACAGCACTTAAAAAACATTCCTTGCACAGAAATTCTGCAATGCTACAAATCTCTAGTTTCCTTTTGTTATCAACACACACCTGCCCTCCCTAAAGTTTTTGCTTTTAAAGGGATGATATGATTAGGCTATACCTGCTCAGTATCTGCTTTAGACTCAAAATCAGGGCATTAGTGACCTTTATTAATCTGGAAAATCCCCTCTTCCAACTGTAATAGCATACACACAGTACTGATGCCCTTTTAACTGCCAAATAGCAGGGATTAGACAAGAGATAACCGCCATGTAGCATAGAATTTGGACGACAACAGCTACTTTTTAAGGATAGAGAGTGCTGATTCATAGCTTTCATTTATTTATTCCTGATAAATAATAACCTTGAATATGTATATTCTTATATATAAAATTGAAAAACTATACGCAGACACTAAAAACAGCTGAATTTAAAACAATTATCTAGAACTCAAGAGAAAAAATTCACGTTCAATACATCTTAAAGAGGAAAGACCAAGGTTTCTTCATCATCTCTCCACTGACTTCAACAGAATGCTTTTCTGCTTCAAATTTAATTTTTTTCTATTTACTTTTGGCATGAGGTTTGTATCAACAATACACAATCCCACTGCAGTTCAGAGTAGAAAATTTTATTGTGTTTTGCATTTCAATTATTACCTTAAATGCTATCTCTGACTAAACAGACTAAGAACATTGTTGACTCATTCATCTGGGACATTTATTTATTAACCATTTACTGAATTACTGGTACGTTCCAGGAAATATACCACATGGTATCATTCTACTAAGAGCATGAAAAAATGTATTAAAATATTTTGATTTCTTGTTCAAGATACATCTAAAGGATGAGAGCACTTCAAAAAGTTCACAAAATACTGAATTAAACAATTTTGATTTTGTGCATGAAAACCTTGAAATTTCTGAATAGTTTCCTTCTTTCATACTATTTTTATTCAATGAATATCTTCAAAGTACTCTCATTTAAAGCAATAAACCTCTGACTGGTTTCATAAATAATACTATTTGGAAGGTAAACAGAGATAAGTTGTTTCAAAACAAGAAAAACAGAATTGAACCGGAAAAAATACTGCTAAGAAGGAGAAATGTGAAGAACCGGAAGCAATTCTTCACATACTTGCTTTGAGAAATACTACTAAATATGATGATCTAAAGACCAGAAAAAATAAACTGCACTCCACAATATTGAAGTAAAAAAATAACGAGCAAATGATTGTAAGAATAAGAGCTTTTACTTGTTCAGTATGAAAGTACGACAATCACCAGGCCTATCTAAAGATGGATAAAGGGAAGTGCCATGTAAATGACTGAGTTCTGACAAACATTTAAAGCTACATTATACTATCAGAACATGTTTTAAATTGTATTTGCTGAAAGACATAAAATAGTGAAATAGATACTAGTTAGGCAAATAAATAACAAAGAGGTTATATGTTTAAAAAGGGAAAATGCAGTAATAAAAGTAACTCAACAAAAAATATGTGTATTATTCATTGTAAAACAAACAGAGAAAAAAAATCACAGCAACATGACCTTAAGGACAGCATTTGTAAGGTTCACCAGACTAATGGATATTTATATGACAACCATATAATGAAACAAGGCATTTTTCAAGTTCAATATCCACACTGAAAACATAATGAATTTATACATTTTTAAATGTATTTAAATTTTTTCATGACACCATTCCATAGGTGCAGGGCACAGGTATTCCCCGCTTTGCCCTCCTATATCCTCCATTCCCTTCCCCCATATTATTAAGATAGTATAGTCCTTCAACAATAATCACAAGTTCATCATTCTGTTACTTAAGTGTATTGTGCTATTGTAGGTATCAATAGTGATAGAAAGCCCAGCATCATATTGTCAAGATATGTTTAACAATTTCACTGGGAGTCTTCCTTTTATTCAGGAATAAAGATGCATAACAACAGATATCTTGAACATACATAGAATAATCAGGAATTTATTACAAGCAACTACATGCTAATAAATCAGAAGACCTAAAAGAAATGAAAAGATGCTTGGGCATATACAACCCACCAAAATTGAATCATGAAGCAATTAATAAATCTAATAGCCCTAAAGTAGGATGGAGATTGAATCAGTAAGTATATCACTCCAAACAACAACCAAAACAAAACAAAACAAAACAAAACAAAACAAAAATCCTTGGATGTGATGGCTTCACCGCTGAATTCTACCACACTTTTCAAGAACTTAATGCAATTCTCCACCAGCTATTAAAAATAACAAAAAGGGAGGCAATCCTTTCAAACTTTCTGTGAAACCAATATCACCTTAATACCAAAGCCAGAAAGAGACACAACAGAAATACAGAGCAATATCCCTGATGAATATAGACACAAAGATCCAAAACAAAATACTAGCCAAAAGAATCCAACAATACATCAAACAGATCACTTACCTGGACCAGGTGGGATTTATCCCTGGCATGCAAGGATGGTGTAACATAGTCAAATTAATAAATGTGATACACTACATCAGAAAATTAAAGAATAAAACCATATGATCATGTCAACAGACACAGAACTTATAACTTTAATGACCATGATGTGAACTACTCTTAAAAAGAAACTCCATTGGCATGTTAAGTAATTGAATTACTTCCTTGAATTAATGTTGGAACATGATTGAAAACATTACTAACTAAAGAAAAAAACATTAGTGCCATTGAAGTAAACCTAGATGTTAGAAAATTCCCTTACGTAAAATCAACAAAGTGAGTGGGATTAACCATTTACTATTCAAGGTTGGATCATGAGCTTTTCTTGCCCAAGCAGCATCGGAACTACCCAGTCCACTGGACATAGAAGGCCTGTAAAATCATTTGGTCCAGAGACAGGCATTGTGTCACAGCATATTAAGCTATTTCCAGAGATGTCAACATCCAATAGGAACTCCAGGTTGAGTCTCTGCTGCTCTGCTTTGGATTTTTCTCCCAAGTAACATGCCTGGTACTAGGACTATATTCAATTTGCTTAATGTTTTTATCATGAAATAATATTGTATTTTATTAATGCTTTTCTGCATTTATTGGAATAACCATATGATTTTTATTCTTTAAATTTTATGTGATATATTATTTATTGGTTTGTCTATCAGTGATAAATTCTACTTGATCAATTTGATACAATCTGATACAATGCGCATTCAATTAGTTTGCCTTTTCTTAAGGACATTTGTTTCTATGTTTATCATAATATTGTTTTTTTAAAGATCTATTTTATTTCTTATTTTAAAAGCAGGTATTCCAAGAGAAGGAGAAACAGATTTTCCATCCACCAGTTCACTCCCCAAGTGACCACAATAGCAGGAGCTGTGCCAATATGAAGCCAGAAGAAAGGAAATTCTTCTGGGTTTCCCATGGAGGTGCAGTGTCCTAAGGTTTTGGACCATCCTTTACTGCTTTCCCACGCCACAAGCAGGGAGCTGGATGGGAAGTGAAGCAGCCAGAATACAAAAAGGTGCTCATATGAGATGCCAGTGGATACAACACGAGGAGTTAGTCAATAGGCTGTCATGCTGGGCACCACAATATTGTTGTATCGTTCTCCTCTTTGTTATATCATTTTCTGGTTCGGCAGTTAAGGTGATGACAGTCTCAGCCTTCAAATTGTTTTGAATGGTTTGAGAAGAATTATTTCACTTGAAAAGCCTGATAGCATTCAGCAGGGGAGCCATATGATCATAGACTGTGTTGGGAAGGACTTTATAATTAACTCGATCCCAACCTTAGCCATTGGTCTATTTAGATTTTCTATGCTGTCATGACTCAACCTAGATAGCTCTCATTTTCCAGAAATCTATCCATTTCTTCAATATCTTCCGATTTTTTTGGAATACAGCTGCTTGTAGTAATTCCTGGTTATTCATTATCTGTGTCTGTTTTTACATCTTCTTTTAAAAGGTATCTTATTTTATTGGTTTCTTTCCCTCTATTTGTTGGTTGGCTGGGCCAGTCACATGATAATTTTGTTTAAATTTCCAGAAACTAGCTTATCGATTCACTGATCATATGCATCTTTTTGGCTTCAGTTCTGATTGTTCATTTTCTAATTTTATTATTGCTTTCTTCCTATGAGCTTGTAGTTCGGATTTGGTGCCTTTCTAATTTCTTGGTGAAGCTACTAATTTAAGGGTACTTCGCACCATTGGAAGCTTTTACTGTTTCTCAGAAGTTTTTATATGTTGTGCTGTCATCTTTATTTCTATTTTTTTTTAATTTCCTATTTGATTTATTCTAGAAACACATGGAAACTGAACAACACACTACTGTTTCTGGAATTTCTTGAGCTGTTGATTTCCACCTTAATTCCATTGTTCTCAGAAAAGAGCCATGCTATCATTCCAACTTTTTGAATTTTTGACTTAGCTAGGCCATAACCTAGCACGTGGTCTACCCAAGAGCAGGTCCCATGTAATAATGAAGAGAGTACATACTCAGCAACTGTGGAAGAAATGTTCTTTAGATATCAATTTGATCCATTTAGTCCACAGTGTAGATTAGCTCTGTTGTTTACTCACTGATTTTGTTTTGTGAAGCTGTCAATCATAATGTAATGTCCTTTTTATCTTTTAGCTGCTTTTTGTGTTAACAGTTCATTTTGTCTGATAATAGGAGAACTACATCTGTTTCCAATGATGTAAAATATCTTTTTTCCTTTCACTTTCAGTTTGCGTACATCTTTGACTAAATAACTTTTCAATGCAAAATTAGCCTTCCACAGGCAATTTGTTACAGTAACCAAGAGAGTTTAATATTCAAGTGAATTTGCTAATGTAATTGTTCTCAATTGGTAAACTGAAGAGACTCATCGCAAGGATTCCTTTTAAATTAATGCATTTACATAGCACTATGGACTTCCAAGTTTATCATTATTTTCTTCAACTGAATATGGAGTGGTAATACAGAGAACTCTCATCCCATGTTTCATTTCTTAAATGCCTACAAAGCTTGGAGTTGGGCCAGATTGCAGCTGTGAATCAGGAACTCCAGGAGACCAACATGTGGGTAGCAGAAATCCAAGTACTGGTGCTACGTTCTGCTGTGTCACAGGGTGCACATTTTGAGAAAGCTAGAATTGGGAAAAGAACCACGAGCATAATCCAGACACTCCAACATGTGATCTAAAGGTCCCAGGTGGAATGTTAAACACAGAAATTAGCTAGTGCATGGCTTTTAATTTTTAATTTAAGTGACTAGATAAGTATCCCAAGTTTAAGTACAGTCAAAATTAAAGAAACTCCAACTGGAAAAAAGAATAATTTCAATACCTGCCAAATTACATGAAACTCAAATTTACTCAATAATATAATGAATTTGAATGCAAATGAAACTGTCAGGAAAAATGGAAAAGTGAGACAAGCAAAGAATCCCATATTAATGATTCTATTATATTTATGACTTAATTATATTTATAAGGCCAATTCTAAATTTTAAAAATGTTATTTTATGTATTAACAGACAATTATTATCTAACATAACTCAAAGAAAATGAGCCAGAGTGAAAGCACCACGCATTAATGTAGGTTTGCATCATGCATGAATTGAAAAATCAATAAATGTTTCACTATTACCTCCTACTATAAATGCAAATAACAATTTGAGGCAGCAGCCTATACATTTATATGCTAAATTTGCTCTTCAGTAAAAGTAATTTTATTGTAAATGTATTATAAAGTGTGAAGAATATTTTAGCCCAACTCTCTGTTACTAGGCAAAGTCACAACAAGACTGACTGAAAAACTAAAATAACAAATAACTACATTCATAAATGGTATTTATAATTAACAGTGAAAACCAAGTTTGATCCCCCAGACAGGTTTCCATTGCATTTGTTTCCTAAATAATAGAGGGAAAAGTATTTACATAAATGCCACAGAGACTTGTCTACACATTCTATGAGTTATTTATGAAAAGAGAATTTCCACAGATTGATGGTTCCAATCCTCATTTAGCAGTCATCAAGAGTACAATATCATGAAAATAGAAAGTGCTCCTAATGTAAGCAGAAAAACGTAGTCTATTCACAAAAAGAAAAAAAGCCTAATAAATGTGTTGACTTTCCCACTCATATTTCTCGTTTCAAACTTAGAAAGAGCCCTGAAGCTATCCTTATAGCAATTTTGCTATACTAAGCGCAAATAAACCTCTGCTCTGTCATTCAAAACAAGACTTGATGATTTTTTCAAACATAAGATGAAATCATAGTTGTTACTTATTCTGGGAAAACATGCTTGACAAGACCTGTATTATTTCAATACTCAAATGCTTATCCTTAGATTTCTGTAATCTCATATGCTAGAATCCAGAACACAGAAAAATGCTTAAAAGGAGAGAATAAAAAGTTTTATATATATATATATCTCCATATAGAAAATTTGAAACAGATTCTACATCTGTATCAACAGTGTTTTAACCAAATTCATGTTATTGTCACTCGTCCTAGAGAAGCATGTGCAACTTAAACATTGTTAGGAAACATTGTAACAAAATATCAAGGAAGCATGAATTAAACCATTAAATTTAGTATGTTATTATTCACCATTTAGAAGACCTGAAAAACATTCATTTATTTTTCTCTAATTTGAAAGGCAGAGAGACACACCCAAAAAGGGAGTCAGAGAGTGACCTTGCAAGTGCTGATTCATTTCCCACTGGATCACAACACCCAGGCCTAAAAACGGCCTGAAGCAGAAGCCTGGAAGCCAACCAGGTCCTGCACAGGGGTGGTCACCACCCAAGAACTGGAATCCTCATCAACTGCCTCCCCAGGTGTGTAACTAGGAGATCAGGAACAGTAACTGATCCATCTCTTAAACTCAAGAGATTGCAATATGAGATAATGGATATTCCAAGCCATAATATAACCACTGCAGTAAATACCCACACAAAATAATTAATTTTCTTTAAAAAAAAAACTTAAAATGTGTAAAAGGAGATGGAATTGCATATACTTAGTAAAAAATGTTGAATCTAATTTTCTTTTTTTTTTAAAGATTTATTTTTATTATTTTTTCATTGGAAAGGCAATATACAGAGAGGAGAGACAGAGAGGAAGGTCTTCCGTCCGATGATTCACTCCCCAAGTGAGCGCAACGGGTCGATACTATGCCGATCCGAAGCCAGGAGCCTCTTCTGGGTGAATCTAATTTTCTTATACACAGTCCATTTATTAGACCAAAGTGTATCTAATTGGCATGTTTGTCAGTGCAGTCGAAGTGGCTCTGCCTTGAGATTTTGCTTGTTTTGTGTGAATGATTATTACATATAAAAAATATGAACCAAGGCCACAAACCATGTTTCAAATTTTTACCATTGTGGAATTTATAATACTATGATGTAATGGAATTTATAATATAAGAATAACAGACCACTTTGCATTCCTAGCCCAAGGATTTTGACTGAATAAACAACAAAATTTAGTTAAAAAAAACACTGAAAAAAGGAAAAGCAAAAACTGCAGCAACAACAAAAAAAGACATCTTGTCCCTTTTGAAAAAATCATTGCTGCTTCATTTGAACAGTTGGGAAGGTTGCAGATAAATCTCCGAATTGCTAGCAAATAAAAATATGTGCTCTAGCAAAAAAAAAAATACACAAATATTTTCTAGAAATGAATCAAGTATACTTGGTCTGATACCTGGGATCTCATGTTTCACACTGCAATGACTATAATAAACCATTAGTGGTTATCAAAAAGCACAAAAGAGGGAGTTTTTGAATGACAGTTAAATTTGTCTAAAAATATTGTATAGCTATATTTGTACTTGTCTTAATGATACTTAATTTCCATTCAACCATAATATAGTTAATATCATCACAAAACAGATTAACTACTCTCTTTGTATATCCTACTCTCCCTCCCATTCTCCTCCAAATTCTCTCACTTTTTCTACACTATCTTTTGGGCTGAACAAAACAAGAATCAAACTATGAATCATTCTTGAAAAAAAGGAGATATCAGATATACCAACAATCTCTCAGAGACTCTGAAATAAAATAAATTAGGCTTCAAAATGTAATGCCAACACTTATTTAATGGCTTCACTTTGTGAAAGTGTAAGAAGTCATATAATCTACATAATGCTCATCTTTACTTTTAAGACATTAAATAAATTACCCAATTATCACCTAAAAACCACAGTCTTCAGGATTTTACATATGAATTACAAATCACAAAAAAATTGCAAAGTGCAGAGTTTAAATGGATGATTGAAATAACTCAAAGAATTCAAATAGACTGCAGATAATGGTTTTGATTTTCTCATCCTTTGCTAGCAATAAAGCAAACGTGCAACTGTACAAAAATACAATTACTGTTCTTTTGCCTTCTTCTATATTCTTCATAAGAAGCAATTGATGACAAGCAGGAAGTACAATCACACAGGTGGATAAATAGGGCCAATCCATGCAAAGCTATAAACTTCTAGAGAAATGGATAGAATTTCATTTTATTATATTAAAATTGCCAATTATAAGCAAATACTAAGGTTGCATAAAAACCAGTCTTGTATAATATCTGGTGTTAGTTCAAGGAATAAAATAAAAGCTATAAAATATATGATCAGTTAAGTTGAGGTACGCAGCAATATTCTGTACATTCAGTCAAATAATGCAAGTAACTCAGACCCTGATGTTCCTGTAGGAATGCCACATATTTAAGACAAAAAGGAACAAAATGGGAAACATCCCCAACATAAAAACGTCTTTCTTAGTAACTAAGCCTCTCCCCAAAGAGTAATTTGAAACTTCACAGTTTACTATATATCTGTAAATTCTGAAAAATTATTCCCTAACTTAAACACTTCCTTTCATTTGCTTCCATTTGCTTTCCATTTGTTGATGAAATGGAAGCTCTATGGGTATGTTATGTCACTGCAACATCCAGGAAATATGTAGATATCAAGATGAATAAAACTTAATTTGCATCCAAGGTTGAATTTGACAGACTGCTCATTTCTGCCAGAGAAAGTATCAGTCTTTGAAAAGCTGTTATTTGTGACAAGTTAATATTCACATTTTTTACATGTGAAATAATTTGTTCAGATTTATGAAGTTCCAGAGCTTTTTTCTGTGCAAACTAGGCTAGGATGTCTTGGATAATTCAGTTTTGTGACATGTGGATAACTGAGTTGTATTCTAGATCCTGAAGTTGAAAAATGAACAGCTTCTTACTCAGACTTTGTCCATTGAGATAGGGACCCTAAATCTTTCCCATCATTTTCTTAAGTAAACTTTGAAAAAGAGCTCACTCTCATGATTTTCTTTCTTTTAAAGAATAGTTTTTATCTATGATTACTAGAAGTCTTTGATTAGTGTCACAATGAATAACAATTATCTGTAATTCTCACTTTGGAACAGAGTTGGATTAAAATATTTAAATGCCTTAAATTTGTTGTAACTTATACCTGCTAAATCTGAGAATTAAGTAAGAATTAAAGTAAACATGAAGAGATTCATTTTCAGTTAAATTCATTTGTTGAATGTTGGTTGAGAAACAACTATTATCTATAATTTTATAAAAGACTTGTGTATTTATTTAAAAGGTAAAATTACAGACATAGGAGAAACACAGAGACAAGAGTTCTTCCATCTGCTCATTCACTACCCAAATGGTTTCAGGGGCCAAGGATGAGCCAAACCAGTCTGTAGTCAGGAGCTTCTTCTGTGTTTCCCAAATGGGAGGTTAGGGGTCCAGGTAGGTAAGCCACTTTTTGTTGCTTTCCTATGCCAGCAGCAGGCAGCTGGATTAGAGTCGAGTAGCTGGAACACGAACCAGTACCTTTACACAACACTGGCTTTGCAGGGAGCAGCTTAACACACTATGACAAATCACTAATCTACTACCCATAATTGTTTATTCTTTTGAAAATAGTAGTTTTTAAAAATCATATCTATATAAAGTCTTATATTCAAAATCAATTTCAGGTAAATAGGCTATTTGTATCTGGGATAATTAATGATATATTTGTGATGACATAAAACAAATTTGGGATTACATTCATATTAGCAAATATCACTAACAATACTATTCCAATTGGTTGCCATAGAATATGACATCACAGTAATACTAGCTGTGTCATTTACTGATTTGTGCTAAGGGCATAACTATCAGGAAACAGTTGCCAGATTAGTGTCCTCATTAAATAATTTTAGACTGGGACAGATGCTAAAAGGTTTGAAAATGTGACAATTTCGACAAGTTGGCATAAACCTAAAATAGCCAGAGTAAAATGCAAGTTTTGTAAAGTAGATTTGGACTTACAACTGGGTCAATGTTTCAAAAGAGTCCAATCTAACTTCAGCTTTATTTATCTTCTCCTTCTTTGACATGTTACAAAGGAAGTCAAAGAATCAATAAGATATTTCAAAGGGACAAAGAATAAACTGGCCATAGCATTAAACTGGCATCAATTATCTTGGCTATTAAACGTACCTATTATTTTGCTTGTTTCCAAATATAATTCCCTCACATTGTCTGAATCTTAAAAGAGAAAAGAAAAATAAGGAATTCTATATCCTCTAGGAAACAATGCAAGCACTTTCACTGTGTTAATAAGTTTATCATATCCTTACCATTTCTTCTCTGGCCCAGAAAAAGCAATAGCTGCCCCATGGCTCCAGTTCACAAAATCCATATGCCACATGACCATATTTAATCATATCATCAGTAAAAATACTCTAAAGCGAATACTAAAGTGTGATCTTTCCAAAATTTACATTTATATATTAACATTATATTCTTACAGATCATATGGCTATATATTAAATTGTATACTTTACCAAAATAAAATGTATACGTATATTTAAGTGTATACTTTAACAGGGGATTATATTGCTTTTTCCTACAATATAAACTTCATAAAGGCCAGAACTAAAACAGGATGAAATACATATGGTCTTGAATCATTTGCATGGGGCAATGAATTGCCCACACACCCATAGTGACTTCACTCTGTATGGCAATCTCAATCTTACATTTCCAATGTATTCATTTTTAGCAAATCTGAATTGAAATCAAATAAGAATATAATTTTCTAAATGATTTAGGCTGCAATGTAATCCTGGTCTTTGACACAAGTAGATGGATAGATAACTAGACAGATAGATAGAAGACACAGTAGGATTCTGTAATTTCTTTTATCACACAATCAATCTTGATTAATGTCAAGAATGCTAAGCTATCATGAAATATCTTGCTTTCCTCTAATAAATATTTGTGTATCTATTGATTGAGCTACATTTTTAAGGATTAAATATTATGACTTTGCCTATAAAATAAATTAGTGTCACTAGTGTGTTAGCCTAGTATATGAGTTGGCTCTTCCTTTGTTTTCCTAAATAAAGATTTTATCGTTGTCAAAATATTAGACATGTTTTGTTGTTGTTCAATTACTAGTAATGACTTTTCAAGTTTATACTTTTTAATAGTATGTAAAACTTCCCCAATTTCTGATAGCACAGAAACTAAAATCAAGCTATAAAATAATAGGAGTATTAGAGTTTGAAAGAATGCTTACCAAAATGTGATGACCTATAAAGTACACGATTCTATTGATTGTTTTGACACGGTACTATCTTTAAATCCATCATTTATATTCAATGTATGAAAACATTTCTCTATAATGTGTATTTTCAAGATCAAATTTAGTTTTTTCTTTTTTATTTTTATTGGGAAGGCTGATATACAGAGAGGAGAGACAGAGAGGAAGATCTTCCGTCCAATGATTCACTCCCCAAGTGAGTGTAACGGCCGATACTATGCCGATCCAAAGCCAGGAGTCTCTTCCGGGTCTCCCACGCGGGTGCAGGGTCCCAAAGCTTTGGGCTGTCCTCGACTGCTTTCCCAGGCCACAGGCAGGGAGCTGGAAGGGAAGCGGGGTTGCCGGGATAGAACTGGCGCCCATCTGGGATCCCGGGCGTGCAAGGCGATGACCTTAACCACTGCGCCACCGCGCTGGGCCCCAAATTTAGTTTTTAAGAGAGATGAAACTTGCCAATATTGCAGTAATAACAACAATGATGTAATATAAAGTATCTCAAAAATGTGTGGAAGAGTTTCTGTATTAAATGTTACAATAAGACTTTGAGTTTTTAAAACTTAATATCATAATAACTATTGCAGAAAGATCTTATTACAAATTATAGAAAATGGAGCTATAAATAAAATGGGTTTTACTTATTATTGACTAAACCAGTACTTACAGTCAACATTCTCTAATGATAAAGTCCATATTTTATCTGTTGTGGATAAAAATCAGACCACAACTGACCCAGAATAATGACTCGCTTCCCTTAAACTATATCTAGCTATTTCACTTTCTAAGATTATCAGTTTTATAAATTAATTTGATATTTAAGTGCCAAAAATAATCAACAACATATTTTTCAGAACAATCATGTTAATACATTAGCGTCCCACACAGAGATATAAACAGTGACCTCAATTTGGTAATGTGTCTCACAGTGCTAACTAGACAATTAACTATGAGGGCTACATTACATGCATAATTATCTTGAACCTTCCTTAAACCAATATCTTTGGTTTTATTACCCTTATTGCACAAGAAAGACAACAAAATGGATTCTAGAATATACACTCATTTTCTGAAGACATCTACTTTTTACATAAAGAAAAGTTTAAGTTTTCTGTTTCTCATTTCTATATTCCTATTTTCTCATATTACCTCTATATTGATAAGTAATAATTACCACTAAAGAAATGAAGAAATATATCTGCATAAAGTTATGCAACTGTATCATTTACAACAATACAGATGATGTGAACATACATATATATGCCTACATATATATTTATATATACTTACACGTCTGCATATATTTACATATATATGGTGCACATTTTGAGTATAAATTCAATCCCAAGATCTAACAAAAATAAAATTAGGAACTCATTTCTCTTTCTGTTTTCTACTTTTTAGATTTTTCATCCTATAAAATAACAATTCCCTTTGTTCTGACGACTAATATATATGCTACTCTTTGACACCAATATGTATAATTGCACAGAACATATAAATATTTAGTATCATATAATATATCAGACTACTTTCTTATATGATCTTATGTCTCAATTTCTTCATGTAGTACATCGAAGACTAAAATTTAGATGATATCATATTGCCATTAGCCATAATGCCTAGTATTATGATTCATTTGGTATCTGAAATACACATAATATTTTAAAATATAGCTTGCATTCATAATGTTCAAATCATTGCAAAACCAAGTTTATTTTCTCTCTCGATGATTCAGATCAACAAATTTGTAAAATATCTATTTCATTTGTAATTCTGTCAGGTTTTCTAAAAGGTAACATAAATTAAGTTCAAGAGAATATGCTTTTAATTTCTTCATAATAAATAATTCCATAAATCAAGACAGTATCTCACAGTTAATTTAACTATGGTAGCTAACATCAGTAAAAACCGCAATCTTGTATGTAAAGATTATTATTACTTCCTTTGTTATGAGCCATAATCTGAGTTTGGTCCGGAATACAATAGCAAATAAATGACAATGCAATTTCCTACCAATCCACACCACAAATATTGAAATATTATTAATTATTTTAACACCCATAAAATTGTACATATTTATGGGGTAAACTGAATGGGCCAATGCATGTACACATGATATAAATTTAATTAGGGCAGGCACATTTATTCCCTCCAAAATTTCTATGCATTGTAAAAATTAGAATCCTGTCTTCCAGTTCCACATCTAATTTTTATTGAAAATATCTATTACATTAATGAGTACTATATTTATACTATTCTACTTTAAAATAAAACCCCCAAAACTTCCTCCTTCTGTATAACTGCATTTTGAGGCCTACTAATGAACCTTTCCCAGCCTTCCTCTTCTCTATTCCTCAGTCTCTGGTGATCACCATTGCGCTCTGAGCTTCGGATCAACTTTTATTTAGACTTCACAGAGACAGAAATCTAATACAACCTGTCTTTCTGTGCTTGGCTTATTAACTTATATATAAATAATAATAATCTTTTAAACTGTCAAATAGAAAAAATGTGACATTGTAAAATTCACTCTTAAAGAGAGTATGGTAAAACAATTTCTTTCCTATGCAGCTGTTAATTGATAATACTATCTAACCATCTTGTCATACAGTTTGTTAATACATGCCCATAGAATCAAAGTAGTGAAATTCCTATTATTCCAAAATTCCATTACTGCAATTTCTTAATAATATGCAAGGTGCATATAAATCTTTAAAAAATTTAACTTTATAAGATTTTATAAATCTTTACAAGAAGAAACTTAGAAAATGAGCAAAAAGCCAATATTACACTATTTTGAATAAATTACTGTTTTTCATCTATTATTTATTTAAAAATTATTTGTTATATTTATAAGAAAGTCAGGTTTATATATAGAGAAAAATATCTTCCAGCCATTGTTTCACTCCCCAAGTGGCCAAAATGACCAAAGCTGAGCCAATCCGAACACAGGATCCCAGAGCTTCTTCTGGGTCTCCTATGTGGGTGCAGGGTTCCAAAGACTTTGGGCCATCATCAGCTGCTTTCCCAGGCCTCACACAGGGAGCTGCGTGGGAACTTTATCAGCCGGGACATGAACCAGCAACCCATATGGGATCCCAGCACAGACGAGGAAAGGATTTTAGCCACTAGGCTACCATGCAGGGTCCTGTATTTAATTTTTGATAAGCTATGACATTATATGCAAAAATGCTATTGGAAATCTTGTCAGCTAAGTTTTCAAATAGTCCACTAATTTCTTTTAGTCACTTTAAAAATTCAGTAATATCTCCATAAATTGCTGAACACTCTTTACCTATATTGTGGGTGAGATACTATGTAAAATTTGATTCTAGTATCATTCTATAAGAAACAAAAAAATATAAAAATTTCTATGTCTTGGTAGTATTAGTAAAATAGTTCTAGAGTCCAGTATAGCAGTGTAGTTGGTTAAGGTGTCACCTCTGATGTATCAGAAAGTGATACTAATGAGTGGATGTTCCATTTGTGACCCAGTTCTTTGTTAATTGAATGCATTATTTGCACTTACAGGTAGGGGATTTTATTAAATAGTCAGAGGTATACATAAAGGCAAAGTTAAAAATTAAATCTGAGATTTGATCCTTAAACATATCAAAAGTCTCCTCAAAGGAGAAACTGAGGCAGGCAGAAAATCGAAATATGGATTTTCCTGAAATCAAATGAAAAATACATGAAGGGAAGAATAATAGCTAGCATTTATTGAGTATTTAACATTTTCACAAATTAAATTTATATTTTTACACAATCTTTAGAAACATTTTAGGATTTACACATCTAGTGTTATGCTCAGGGAACTGAAAACAAAACTATCACAGTTAATAACAGGGAATTTCACAGAACTACTGTCAAAACAGATTTAAAAACAGGTGAGGCTGATTCAGAACCTAAGTGATTCATCTTAGACAGAAACCCAAGGAGTTGACTGTTCATGACAAAAGCTAAGTCCATCCCTCAGACTTTAAATCAAAAATAGCTATTTGTCTTCATAATTTTCTTTGATTCTGATCTTACTATCTTTAATAAAAAGACTTACCATGAGCATTATGTCATTATTTCTAAAGTGCAGCTACTAAAAGCTCACTGATCACGTACTAAATTTATTTTTCTTTCATAACACCATTTTCCAGGTATTTTCTGACATTATTCATGACCCAAGGCTGGAAGAGGTCAAAGAATAAGCAAGGCGGGATACATGATGCAGAATCATCAAGGACAAGCAATGCACTCCCAAGATCCCAGGAGCTCCAGCTTTACAGTCTGATTATGCCCCTATGCTGTGGACTTCAATTGGAGGAACCCCAGTATTCAGCTGCTCAAAGGCCAGTAGTTAGTTGAAGGAATCAATGACAAATCAAGATCATAAAGGAGAAAGATGAAGAGTCATTTGAGCCACACATATTATATGTGGATTTATTGAAGTTACATGTGCTGAGTTTCAATTCGGTTATCAGTGCTGAAATATGAGCATGCAAGAATTAAACAACATTACATGTAATAAACTAGTAAGAGTCATCAATGTTGAGTGAACATGAGGGCTACACTAAAAAAAAAATAACAAACCCTTACCATTTGACTTCTTACACTCTAGGTACATAAAGATTATATAAATTGGTTTCTACAAAAGTGGTAGAATTTAAAATATGAGGCATTATCAAAAACAGACAGGAAGAAAAGTAAGAAACCAACATAGACTTTCACTACTTTGTTCTTTCTTGAGCTGTCAGTAACAGGAGACCTAAACTAAGTCCCTCCAATATCCAATGTCCAATTCCAATGTTTGTTAGCAAAGATAGTCACTTGGGGAACTTTCCAATAGAATGTAGAATGCATTACAAAATGGAATCATGAAATTTCATTTAAGCGTCTTGCTAAATATCCGCATATCGGACAGAGTAGGATGTATGTTTTGACATTGTTCTTTGTCGCCACTGTTGCACTAAAATCCTACCACCAAATGGCTCATGGAAGTCACAGCCACATTAACATCCAAGCTTTGTAAAAGCAGTTTTGCTTTTGTGGGGCAGTGTTGTTTTTGTGTGTGATTGTTGTTACTGTTCCTTTTCATTTTCTAAAAGGAAGGATTTGGTTTGCTTTTTAATAAACTAGACCAAGTGACTCACTAAAATTCATTAAACGACAATTTATCTGCTGCAGTTTGGGGAATCATTCTTTTATTCTTGTTAGGTACAGAATGTTTTGCTTATTACTTTTATGGGCTGCCTAACTAGTTGTAGCTATGAGGAGTCTGCAAAACATTCATGGGAAGTGGGCATTCTCTTCATTGAATTTTCCATGAAACATTTTAAGTCTGGCCATATTCATTTAGAAATTGCCCAGACCCTTAAAACTGTAAGCTACCTCTTTGTATTTCTGTTCTTTGCTAGAGAGTGAGGATAGGTTTTTAGTAAACAAAGTTTTTGTGGTTTTGTGAGGATTTTAAAAGGAAGTATGAGTGTTTAATTTTTATCTCTGTAAACTGGGCTTCCTGTGACAATAAAAATAGGTATTTGTTATGCCTTTTACATAAGCTGCTACATAGCTTGAGAACACTCGGCTCAAGCTTCAATTCCTCTTTTTTACAATTTTACACCAATTCTCTGCTCATCATTACTCCACCCTAGGAAATCTATATTATTAAAACAGGAGCACTAAGGAAATTATCTTTTATTTAAGTCAGCATTACTGAGATACAGCTAAAAGTCCATAAACATAATTTGTTCAAATTAAAACAAATTCCATGAGTTCTGTTTAATGTTTTTCCTTATTATGTGTTATCAAATCTTCATTCCTCCCTCTACAAAATAAAGATCATCTTTATACAATTTTATATAGCATATATTTAGATTTATGCATGTAATAAAGCATAAATTGACATTATTCCCATTTCTAAGGCTTCATAATGTGTTATATTTTTGCTTTTTTGTTAGACTAATTGTCATTAAAATGGAAGTACTTATAACATGCTCAAATAGCTCACTAGCTCAAACAAATGCATTGTTAATGCATTTCTTCAAAAGGAGTGTACCAGGTAACAAGAGAACCTATTATGAGGTACATAGGTATGCAGGCATAAAAACATACAAGTATTATTTGAAGATTAACTAAATTATTTGTAGGAAAAATGTAGGCTGCAAATACATAAACTTAAGAACCAAACACATTTTTAACTTTTAAAACTCAAAGGGAGGGCCTGGCACAGTAGCCTAGTGGCTAAAGTCCTCACCTTGGATGTGCCAGGATCCCATATGGATTCTGGTTCTAATCCTAGCTGCTCCACTTCCCATCCAACTCCCTGCTTGTGGTCTGGGAAAGCAGTCGAGGATGACGCAAAGCCTTGGCACCCTGCACCCACGTGGGAGACCAAGAAAAGATTCTGGTCTCCTGGCTTTGGAGACTCCCACCGTTGCGACCTCTTGGGGAGATCTTCCTCTCTGTCTCTCCTCCTCTCTGTATATTTTACTCTCCAACGAAAATAAATAAATCTTTTTTTTTTTTGAAAGGCAGAATGACACATGACACAGAGAGAGGGGAAAGAAGGACAGTTCTTCCATCTGCTAGTCACAAGGGGTGGGGTTGTTCCAGGATTAAGTCAGGAACCTGGAAAACCATCTCAGTCTCCTATGCAGGTGACAGGGGTTCGAGTACTTGGCTCATCTGCCCCTGCTTTCTAACGCTCATTAGCAAGGAGCTGGATTGCCAAGTAGAGCAGCTAGGACTGGAGTGGGTGCTCCTGAAGGATGCTATCACCACAGGCAGAGGCTTAACTCACTCCACCCCAAAGCCAGCCCCAAGGACTAAACACTTAAAGGAGAAAATGTCTTCAGAAACAGAATGCTGTATCACTTTCACAGCTGGTGAGTTTTGCTGTACTTCTGAAGCAGTCACATTCGTAAAACATTAACCAGTGTGGCTGCTAAAATATTTAAACATTCAAATCCCTGAGAGGCACTAAGAGCTGTCAATAAAATTGGAGCTAGGTACGTGATGTATTTTAATTTACATATGCTTTTAAGAGTACTAAGATAATGTGGATTGATTTCCCTTTTGATGAATTTTCCCTCAGAGTCTGTATTGGATATTTAAATGCATAAAAATGTTCCACTTATAAAAGTAGAAATCTCCTTGAAAATGGATTTTGACATTGTCACAAGTGATTTTTATGTTTGCTTTTATGTTTTGTACTTTTTTTTTTGTATATTCAGGATCACTTTTTCCTTATTCAGAACACATCTGAAGCAGAAATTCAATTGTTAGATATAACTTGATATGTAAATATTCTTTTATAACTTATCAAAAATTCATTTATTAGATAAAATGAATTCAAATTGTAGCTATAATCGCATTAATTCACACAAAGGAAGAAAATGTCAATTGAAATTCTTTCTGGGAACATAACAGGTACAAAGTAAAATTAGATCAAACTGTTATCAATATTTAAATTGTTATGAAAATTTATTGATGACCTGACCTATTTGGAAGGCCTGTGCTGTGCCCTTGGCATACACAGTCTTTCACCATGGATACCCCACTTGGTTTTCATGACTTGATTCATGAGCAGTAGAAATATTTTCTGCTGTTAGATATTAGAAGTGATTGCTTTTCCATGTGGTTTCAAACAATGTATTTGGATTCCATTCAGTGAATGATTCTTTCTCCTGTTTTATCTAGTGTAAATAAGACCGCTTCTAGGCAAATAACAGGTTTGCTTCAATTTTAGAATTATACATGAGATCTGGTACATATATTTGCTAAACACATAATATCTGTTGAATTATGTGAAATGTAAAATAATATAAAATGATAGTCTTCTCATTCTGATCTCTACTACATTCATCTGAACTACTGTCACCCAAATTAAAAATGAATATGAATCATTCAAACCATACCTTTGTGAATCATAAGTATTCACTATCATCAGTTTGTCAGGTCACATAATTTTCAACCAAATAACACATTATTTTCCATTGTTTGAAGAATTTTTCACTCTACATATCCTGAATGAGCTGTAAGCCATTTAAGATCCTATTTAAACTCATTTCTGTGTCCAACATCGGCACCAAAAGAAGGATGGCAAATGTGCACCCAATTTCTTAACGTTTCCTAAATTTCGATTGTTGCTACAAAAGTGTTCAAAACACGGCTCTCTAAATCTTGGGATAAAAAGAAACAGACCTAATAGTATCATAATTCCCTAATATAGAATTATCAATGCTGTTTTGAAAAGATCTTGTTCATTCATTTGAAAAGCAGAATGACAGTGAGAAAGCAGAGACATAAATCTTCAATTCACTGATTCAGTCCCCATCTAGCCAAACGGTCAGCACTCAGCCAGGCCAAAGCCAGAAACCTGGAAACTTCATCTGGGTCTTCCACAGGTGTGGCAAGAGTCCAAACACATTTTCTGTTGCCTTCCCAGGCACATTCTCAGGTAGAACATGAGGCCCAACAGCTGGGATTCCAAACATCCCTCCAATGTGGGATGTTGCCATTGCAACCTTTGGTGTAACCAGCTATCCCATAATATTACTCTTGAAATTTACATCCTTATTTCTTTATATCCCATATTCACATGCTGATGAGGATTACACAGGCAACTCTTGCATCCTATGTGAGCAAAAAGTTTTCTAATCCAAATGCATGTCTTCTGATGAACTTCCATCTGCTCTGTACCACTCAAAGAGCTCTCCAAGCAACAGTCAGATATATCATACCTTAACGGTCAGGAAAGGACTTCCACCAAAGTGATATTGCTTATATGTTTTTTTTTCACCAACATTTCACTCTGACCCTAATTTATTTCAAGTCAACACTAACCTGTTTGTACAGGATTGCTAAATAACCCCACCATAAAAACATTTACACTTGTCCTATTGTTAGCATTTTAAAAGAGAATGTCATATTGGCTACAACTAATGAACGAACACTGACACATTATTATTTGCCAAAAAAGCATCCTCTACTCAATTTCCCTTGTTTGTTCCAGGATGCCACCCATGAAATCATAGTATATTTATTCTGTATGTCGCCTTAGAATCCATTTGGCTGTGACTTAGTGCTCAGATACAGCACAAGATAATAATCCTTCACTGCCATTTATGATTTTTTCATGACTGGCCATGGGTCACAGGTTATAGACAAAAAACCAAATAGGCAAAATAATGTTCATGACATATTTTCAGGTGTACAATCTTTTTCATATTTCCCAATTGTGCCAATGCTCTTCTTATACCCTTACCACATTTTATATTTTGAAAATAAGTCACCAATACATAGAGACCAACAATGAAGCAGTTATGATGAACCTACAATGCCAGTATTTCATCTGGATTCTGGTTCCAGTTCAGGCTGGTAACAGCACACGGAAAAGCAGCACAGGATGGCCCAAGTACTAGGATGCATGCCACCCCTGTAGTAGAACAAGATGGAGTTCCACTCTCCTGACTTGAACTCATTTAAGTAAAAACAAGCATTTTAAAATATTTATTCATATATTTGAAAGGCAGATATGCAGAGAGAAGGACAAACACACAGAGAGAGATAGCTTCCATCCACTGGTCACTCTCCCAAGTGACCTCAGTGCCCATAGCTAGATCAACCTAAACCAGGAGCCAGGGGTTTATACCAAGTCATCCCACATGGGTTTGGGAAGCAAGAACTTGAGCCCATCTTCCACTGCTTCCTTGGCCATTACCATGAAACCAAATTTTCAGCAGCCAGGACACCAACCTGTGGCACTCAAATGGGATGCTGGGACTGCAGGTTGAGGCGTAGCTACTAAGCCATGGTGCTAACCCCAAAGTAAAAATAACTCTTAAAAACAACCACTCCCCCCCCAAAAAAAGGAAGAGAGAAAAAGAGAAGAAAAAAGAAACTAACATTTACAGATTTCAGTTAAGGGGGTTGAAAAATATGCCCCCCTCTTATAATATAAAGGATACATACAATTTATTTATGTGTGTGGTATATAAGTTACATGGTAATTTTTAATAAATAAAGATATGCATTTCCAGTAATTAAAAACATAGATTTACTATCAGTTTAATCTCATGTATTTATTTATTTATAATACTTGCTCTCTTCTTCTGAAATTATTTATTTGAAAATTAAGAAAATAAGACAATGAAGGGGGAGGCAGAGAGAAAATGTGAAAAAGAGAGAGAATCTGAGATAGAAAGCCTAACTTTATACCTCAAGTTTCCATCTTCCATCTGCTGGTTCATTGCCCAAATATCCCTAACAGCTGAAACGGAGCCAGGGCAAGCCTAGCAACCAGGAACTCAATCTCAGCTTTCCCAGCTTAGCGTGTACCTGGTTAGCTAGTGCCTGCAGCCTCCCATGATGCATATGAGCAGGGAGCTGGAATCAGAAATGCTGCCTAGAGTTAAACCCAGGAACTCCAGTGAACCACAGCTGCCCCAGGCACTGACTTCACCATATTAGTTTATTTTGGTTTACTGTGTGAATTGCAAACAGTTCCCTGGAGTTACTGCTAATGTTTTTAATAATTCTGCAAAATTTATATATAATTTTCAATGTGTGCTTTCTGTAATTTGAGAAGTCTCATGACAGGCAATTTCTTCAAGATTTTTTTTGTATAAAAAGAAAGTTTTAAATTACAATTGATGTCTAATTTTGCAAATACTGAGCTAATACAGCATCTGCCACGGGATGCGTACTATCCTTGGTCCAGGCTTTATAATCGGGTAATTTGTAAGTAAATAGGATTTCTCAGTTTAGGAAATGGGAGAGCCCAAGGACAAGGCTTTGACAATTCGTCTGATGAGGGTCTCCCTTGCTGCATGTGCCCACAGCAGATGTCAGATGGATCAGCCAGATTAAAGGAAATAGAGCTGCATGAGCCCTATTTCATATGGGCCTTAATTTCACTAATAATGAAGGAGGCTATGTACCCTAATAACATCTAAAAGACTCTAACTCTTAATACCATTGCAATGGTAATATCTGAACTTAGCTGGGGTTATGTTCAACCCACAGCACACAGAGCTACACTTACTAATAATCAATCACAACATGCAAGATCATATGGAAATTTATAGAAGAACAAGATCAACAAGAAGCTTCCCTGAAAGTAAAAACACAGAGAACAGGTATCAAAAAGTGTTTCTCTGAAAAGAATACATTCTTTGCCTCTTTCATCCTTATCAAGAAACTTCATTCATTTAGGTCTCATTATGACATTCTGATGCTTGTAAATTACTTTCATTTTTTTACCACATCAAAAACAAAGTGTATGGTGTGATGTGATATCCTAGTGGGTTGGCACATGACAAGATCCCATATGGGCACAGGTTCATGTCCCGGCTGATAAAGTTCCCACCCCATTCTCACTAATGGCCTGGGAAAGGAAAGGATTGCCCAAAGCTTTGGGACCCTGCACCACATGGGAGACCCAGAAGAAATTCCTGGCTCCTGACTTTTGAGTTCTGGCCATTGTGGACACTTAGAAAGTGAACCAGTGGACAGATGACCTTTCTCTCTGATTCTCCTTCTCTCTGTAAATCTCTTTCCACGAAAAAAAAAAAAGAATAAATCTTTTTAAAAATAACAAAACGTATTTTCAGAGTAAATGCATTAAATTCCTCTTTTGATGGTGTTGGAGGGAAAGAGATGGGTCAGAGAAAGAGTAATGCAGGAGGAGAATGAAAACATAAGCTTGAAAATCCTGCCAGATAAAACAAATACGCATTTTGCATAATAGCCAAAAGCTTTCACAATTTTAGTCAGTGTATTCATTTCCTGAGGAGTATTCAATAGAAAGGCAGAACAGAAAGTTACTCTAGGGCTCCTATCCAGAGCATCGCTTGGACTTAGAACTTGCAGGCATCAGGTGTGCAAAGCCTGTCAGCAGGGTCTGTTCCTGAAGAAAGAGCTGGCTAGTACAGGCAAACCACAGGCATGTGGCTCCCAGGAAGCGGGTTCTGGTCCCGGTGGCCATCATAAAAGCTACATTACAAAATGGGGCTGATTAACATTGCATTACAATCATTCTGATATAGTTTGCTCCATTCTACTCTAACAAAAATATCATCACGCCTCCAAGCTCAAAATTAGCACATATAAATATATATCACTGAATATAATTAAAATCAAATTTGAAATGCACTTGGAATTTCAGATGCACATTTGAGCACACACTTTTTTTTCTCAAGGCCATGGAATGGCGAAAATATACTCTCACATTTTACAAAAGAAATTTGCTTAAATTGTAAGTTTTCTCTCTCAAAATATCTGGTGATGTTTAACAAAAAAAATCACTTGTAGCTTTGGATCATAGCTGTGAAAAACCAATAACAATATTTTTAAAGGATGTCAAAACAGATCTTTAAGTATTATTTACAGTAACACCTGCCAGTTTCAATGTATTGTCTAATTTATAATCATTATTTTTATTATAACATACTCAAAAGATTAATTCAAAGCTCACTACTCCACTATGGTCTAGGAGTCACAGATTTTATTGAGTAAGCAGCTTCACTCATGAATTTCAATTTGCTTATAAAGAAAGAGAGTTGCATCAGAATGTATCTAAGTGTACCTCATTTTCTAACATAATATGATTTTTAAGAACAGTTGTAATTCTTCAATGTACGTTACAGAAACAATTTTCAAAGATGTGATTGGACTAGGAATTGTGCCTGTAATGATTTCCAACAACACATAAACAGAAAGAAAAAGAGAAAGATTTGAATACTAGACATATCATATCATTCATAAACCTGGTAGTAGGTAGACAAAAATCTGTCTTCAATAATTATTTTTAAGAATTCCTACTTCAAAAAAATCCACACTTCAAAAAATATTTTTGCTTCTTGCGTACGTATCACTTTCTTATCTTCTATAACTACATCTTAAAATAAGTTATTAGACATGATCATGGAAAGGATATTAAGAACTTGAAGAAAATCCTGGTATAAATAGAAATGGAATGTTATTTGTAAGCCAGGTTCACAGCACCATCAGTCCTGCTCAACGATGCAATGATGGTGTGTGCTGATACAAATGATGTGCACATTATCTCTTTAATCACTCAAATATTCATGATCAATTTAATTTCAGAAGAAAATCAATAAGTCAAATTTTGTTTCTGATGATTTAAAAACACATGAAAAACAAAAATGAATTACAAAATGCTCAAATTTTTCATCTCTGCAGGCAACAGGCTGAAGATTGTCTTATCCACTCCAAAGCATCAGTCAGATCTAGTAACTTTCTGCCATCCACATAAACTTTGATCTAATTTAAGTTATTCTGAGAGCATGCACTGCAGTTCAGGGATTTAGAGCCACCCTTGGGATAGCCACATGCCTTGTCTGCGTTCTGGTTTGAATCCTAAGTACTCTTCTTTCCATCCAGCTCCCTGGTAAGACACTTGAGAAACAGTGAATGATGACCGAAGTGCTTGAATTCTTGGCACCCACAGGAATGGAATTCCTAGATCCTATTTTCTGCCTGGGCCTGGGGCGTGAACCAAGGTATGCCAGACTACTTTCTCTCTGGCTCCCTCTGTCATTTTACCTTTCAAATAAAATAAATCTCATATTTTTAAAAAAAATAATCATCAAAAAAAGTGAGAAATTCTGATTCCACAGTAAGCTTTTAGAAATTTTAAGAAGCCAAGAAATCAGAAAATATAACGGTCACATTGTAAATTTAAGCACTTTCAAAATTTTATACTCAAGGAACAGAAAATCTGTAATTGTTTTCAGTGTATACAATTACAACTTCATTTGTTGTTAATTGTGTGAATATTCATTATTATTTCTATCTTTTTGGCCTCAAGCACCATAGAAAATTAAATTTCATGTTAGTGATTATCTTTCCTATTGGTGAGCAACTCTAAACACACAGACATTCTGTGCTGTCATAAGGACTCACATTCACTTCCTTAATTATTTGCTCATTTTGATCGTGACAGCTGATGCTACTGGCATTATTCAAGCAATTGTATGGAGAGGTCACCGCATAATTGTAAGAGGCCATGGAATTTTATACTGAGACACATATTTTCTTTCTAATTGTTCCAGAAAAACCATGGAGCTATGTGGAATGAAAGCTATCTTTTCTTTTGACTGTATCCTCTAATGAACTTTAGCCATTAACTGCCCTTTTGAGTAGCAGAGCTTATTGTAGTAGGAAACGCTTACAAGAGAAAGTTAAATAGCATGACTTCATTAAAACTGTTGTCATCTAATATCAAATTAGGGCACAATACATAAACTTTTTAAAAAAAATTTTTGGTTATTTGAGCCCCCAATACATAAACGTTTTTAAACTACAACTGATTAAAAGTTAAAAGCCTATCATTTACAAGCTTTCTTTATAGTTTAAACATTTCTCTTGAAGTATAGAAACTAAAGGCAAAATATGCAAGAGCACTTTTAAATCCCTAAGTACAAATTATTTATTCTGCTTGAAACCATAACAAAAGTAACTGCCATTGTGCTTACTAAATGGAACTATTCTTCTTCCTATTTGAGAATCTGGGAGCAGAACTGGCAAAGCAAATGAATCCATCAGTATGTACATTGGCTAGTGCAGAAGACGGACAGAACCTGACCTTCCAGTGGCTGGCACACACAAGAGTGAAGTCTGAAGTCACCTCAGGTGAGGTTCTTGGAGGACCTCCTAGCTACATGCCTGGACTCAAACCCAAGCTGCAGGGAAAAAAATCACAAGAAATATGGTACCACCTTGGAGTGCACGTATCAGAACTGAACATCCTCAGTTACTGATGTCTGGTCAGCATGCCTAGATGCACACAGGGGACATGACAGCCAGTTCATTTAGGCCACCACAGAATGCTGAGCACTTCAAAAAGGATGAAAAGCAAAACGGGTTAGACCACTCTCCTGGCCAAACTTTACAACATGCTCCTGGGTCTGTGTAGGCACTAAGGTGGACTTGGTAAGCCAACTAGACCTTGGAAAGACGTCCTTAACACTAGTGCAATGAAGCCAATGGCATCCCAGTACCATCAAAACCATTCAAGTAACACCCTCAGGACACTCTGCCCCATCGGGGTCTCTAAGGTGTCATCAAATGACCATACCCCATCCTGGATGATGATGAAGTTTGAAAGTAAGGAGCAGTCCCTTCCCTTTCCCACTGTGAACACAGGATGAAAGAAAAACTGAAACATTTGCCCCATCAGCCTTCCTCCATGCCTGGACCCTTCCACCTTAATCAGAGACCTGCGTGGGTATGCATCCCTCTCAACCACATAAAGAACGTTACAAACATTTAAAAAAAATCTAAGCAAAAACGTACAATAAGCCAAAGTATCAAAATAACCAACTAATTGGTTAGTGAACCGGTTAAGCAAAAAGTGCAAACACACATCATTCTAATTTTTGATATGCTTGTCCTAAATACGTATGTGTGTGTCCAAGTAAAATTTTGTGCCTACACTCCATCATTAAAACATTAACAAATTTGTAAGGATGGTAACTGACAAACATTTACAGAAGAACATTACATCTTTTTTTAGTAGTCTTGACAATCTGGTTTAATGTAGTCTATGTATATTTAAATTTTTTTTTTACTTTTATTAGTATTATTATCATTTTATGATACAGTTCAATAGGCCCTGGGATTTCCCTCACCCCCTTTCCAACTCCTCTCCCCAACCCAAATGAGCGCCCTTATTTTATTACTATAGCATAATTCTTCATAAAGTCATATATCCATCATTGCAGGCATGGACAATGGCAGAGTCCAGCATCCTATTGTCAAGATATAGATAACGGTTTCACTGGGAGTCCATCTTTGATCTGCGAGTAGAGATGCATATTATATTGTATCCTCACAACTAGATATGATAGTCTCCATTATACACTTACTATACAGCCGCTTAAATGAAAAACCACAAAACAAAATCACCAAGAAGAAGAAAAAAGAAATTAATGCCTTGAAATCAAATAACATGTTACTAAATGACTAGTGTGTTGCTGAAGAAGTGAAAAAGAAAATCAAGAACCTTCTTGAAAAAAAATGGTGCTACTGTACGATCTATGAGTCAGTGAAGAATTTAATGGGAACGTGTTTTTGAAGAGACGTGACTTTAAAAACACACATAAAAAATCCATGATATAGTTTCTGCTGATCTTTGTTGGTGAGATATGTCTCCCGTAGGCAACAAATAGATGGGTTTTGTTTACATTACATCTTTCTAGTCTTTTGCAAGAAACTGGAAAATGAATATAGGAAAATTACGAAAAGCATATAAATGTAGTTTAAAGAGAAAAAAAATCTGATTTTTGCAATTTGGAATCCTTAGGAATGATACTTCGTAGCAGTCAATAAAGAACTGAAGACTTCTTTGCATTTAATATATTAAAAATAATGAAAGGTTTTGATAGTTATATTTTCAAAGTGAATAGCTCTCCATCTTAACTGAGTAAGCATGTATCTTTTTTTGATGGTTCAGAGCTCTCCTAATACTTTCTAAAACGCAGAGGAGTAATATAATAAAAATGTAGTAAAGCTTTATTCCCTGCTGATAAGAATAGAGATGTCCGTTCCTACATTAAAATGACCCCTCACTGTTCTTTTTTATGACTTGCTCAATTTTTCTAGATCTCTTTATCTTTCTCTTGATTTTTTTTCTTTTTGCTTATAAGTCCTTAGTTTTCAACAGTCAATACTTTCTTCTTAAAACAACCTTTTTTGTTTTCTTTAAAGTATTACTATTGTTTCCAGTGACCTTGAAAAACATGTAAAGAAATATATTAAAATTGTTTGTAAAAGCAGAAGCAGCAAGGTCTAGAAATACAGGAAGAGCCCTTTGTGTAATGTTAAAATCTGGGTTCAAACAGGCTGATAAGAGTTGTGTGTGTGTATGTGTGTGTGTGTGTATAACCATAGGGTACTGTTTCCTCCTCACACTTGGGCTATATTAACACCTATATCAGAATGTTATTGTGATAATTTGATGAGATAACATACTTGAAGTATCTTCTAAAGGATAAAGCAGAATACTAATACACAATAGCGCTATCATCACCATTAGCAAAACAAGATTGCCATCTAATGGTCACAAAGCAGATAACAGGTACCCTAACGGCAGCAATGAGAAACAAATCCAGTTTTGTGCCAGTTGTACTAACACAGAGACCATTCTGTAAATATATTTAACCACTCCTTCTAGTAACTAAACGGAAACCTGTGTATTGTGAAAACTAACAGACATGACAGCGCAGAGGCACGATATAACCTAATTTCTACCACTTACTAGAACTCTGTAATTCTAGAAAAACAACAATGCTTTTCTCTCTTTCTCTCTCTGGGATAAAACAGCAATGCATAAGCTCTCTTAAGGAGAATGAAAATGACGATGCAGACCCTCACCATCAGAAAAACCTTTGGGATGTGCTGGGCCACCTGGGGCCTGCAATGCTTTATCCCTTAAGGCTGCAATTTTTGCAAAAGGGAGATATTTTAACTTTGTTGAATTAGCATCTTGCCTCAGTTCTGTTATTTAATATTCTTTCACTTTTATGCTACCTTTATGTTTTGAAATCAATGACACAATCTTAACTGTTTGTGACATTCTATTTTTTTTTATTTGAGACATTCTTATTTATTTATTTGAAAGAGGGAATGACAGAGAGGGAGAGACAAAGATATCTTAGATCTGCTAATTTACTCCCCAAAAGCTGGACAATCCTAAAAGCCAGGAACTCCAATTAGGTACTCCCTGAGGAAGGTAGGGATGCTTCAGTGCATCACACTGTGTCCTCCAGGATCTGTATGGTAGAAGACTGGATTAGAATCACAAGTGAAACTGCAGCCCAACCTTCCAATACGGGATATGGGCAACCCAAGCGGCGCTTGGCCCATGGTGCCATAACGCCCATGTCTGTATCACTTTTTATTTTTATATTTTTAAAAATGTTACTAGCATTAGTTCTTTAAAACATATATGCTAGACAGGAGCTAGAGTATTCTTCTATGCTATAATTTATAATTCCTTAAAAAAATTATGACATATATAATATTGTTATCCCCATTTTCAATGAAGGGAAGGTGGGAGTGATTAAATATTTTGCTCAAGTTTACATAATCTAATTGATGGCTGACATTTGTCTAATTCCAGAGTTCATATTTTTAAACATATTTTGTTCTTCCTAAATTAAGTGGCATGTTTCTTAAGCAAATGCAATCAGACTGAAGATGACTTACACACACTTTCTGACATGGGCATATCAAAGCTTCTAGAAACTGCAGTTGAGCTTTGTAATTTTCCCTGTGTGAATGTTGTTACGATTCTTTGTACATTACCGTTCATATTAGCAAAATCACTAGGGTTTCATCTCAGCTCTGCTGTGCTATTATCCATTAAAAATTAATAACAAAAATTACCTCCCTAATTAATAGTCACAGGAGGAATTCCTAACCCACCGCAGACTTTTTATGTTGGTTGTTCATCAAACTCAAAATAATTTAGCAACTACCTAATTAATTCCTAATTGATATCATTGGACTATTACTTCTCCATTTGCATCTGGACATACACCAAAAAAATACTGCCCTAGGTGTTTTAGACCTAATATACAAAATAACTAGCAAAAAAAAGCATAAAATTTCTTCACTAAATCATCCAAGTGGCCATTATATTCTTTTTACTAAAGAACATTAAAATAGGCAAAATATATTTTCATTTAATTCACTCAGCTGCAAATTGCTAAAAACAAACAATATTACAACTTGTTTTTCCCCTTTGAATTTAAATTCTTCAGTTAAGTTTCAAAGTACTTAATATATGAATTATTCTTTCCTAGATAAATTACTATTTTAGATTGGGTTGTGATATTTTTGGACATACAACCAATATTCAGAAACAATGCTTTCAGACATTAAAGTAATGGTTTAACACAAAGAAATATGATACTTGGCTTCAGAAAGCTAGTGCCTGATTCATGAAAACTTACTACTAGAAATTTATCATGAAAATTTTACAATGTTAAAACTTAAATAAGATCCAAATAAGAAAGTAAATGTCCAAAGAATCTATAATGATGAAGTATTCAGAAATCAAGGATTATGAAAAATTATTAATGATAGGACAAAGTTTTTTAGAAGAGATTAAAAGTATAAAGTATCAAGAGAAATAACCAGCTTATCTATTTGAGACACATATGAAACACACTGCACTTAATAAAATATGTCACTCATTTAGGCCGGATGATATGTTGAGCTAGATAAAATCACTGTCATTTTCTAAGTGAAAAAAATTGGGCCCAGAAAATCACTTGCTGAAGGCCACTGTGGCTGAGCTGGGACTCAAACTTGGACATGTTTGCCTCCAGAGTGCCAGTTCTTTTTCCAGATTCCCTTGTAGTTAGTCTGCAGCTTAACAATTATAACTTCCTATCATAGTTACTGTTAGCAATAACTTTAAATGACTGAAATGAGTTGAGCTCGAGATAGGCAGTGTTCCTTCTCATCACCATTTGACATTAAGATTTTTTTAAAGCACTTAATTGGAAGGACCAAATAAATTCAAGGTACACGATGTGCTATTTGGCATAGGCATTACTGTGTAGTGATTACCACATGCAAATTAAATAATGCATCCCTCATCATCACCCACACTGTTCCTCAGATCCCAGAGGTATAGTTCATCTTATAACTAAAAATTTGTACCCTTTCACCTACATCTCTCCATTTTGCACATCAAGCCCTGGCAAATGTTTTTCTACTCTCATAGATTTAGAAATCCAGCTATTAATGGCTAATGACTATGTACTTACTATTCACACTAGTGGTAACATGCGAGCTAAGATAATAATTGATACTTTAAAGAGTATGTTCCGGTCCCGGCGCGGTGGCACAGTGGTTAAGGTCCTCGCCTTGAACGCCAGGGATCCCATATGGGCTCCAGTTCTATGCCGGCAGCCCAGCTTCCCTTCCAGCTCCCTGCCTGTGGCCCGGGAAAGCAGTCAAGGACGACCCAAAGCTTTGGGAACCTGCACCTGCGTGGGAGACCCGGAAGAGGCTCCTGGCTTCAGACCGGCATAGTATCGGCCGTTGCACTCACTTGGGGAGTGAATCATTGGACAGAAGATCTTCCTCTCTGTCTCTCCTCTCTGTATATCCGCCTTTCTAATAAAAATAATAATAATAATAAAAATAAATCTTTTAAAAAAAAGAGTATGTTCCAAATTATCAATATTAAATGTGTTTTGGACTTCCTTCTTCTAACACATTTCATTAATTATGGTGTTACACTACCAAAGAGGCCAGAGTGCTCCTGAACCTCTGACATTCCAAGATTATTATGAATAACCTAAATATAAAGATGAACTAGTTTACTGTAAGATCAATAAAAAGTAAATATACCAATATCAAAATTCAAATTCTCATGTAAAGGATCCATTGTTCATCTTTAAACCAGATTTTTATATCAGTTTGTATAAAAGCCATCTTATTCACTTGCTCAAAGATTATCTTATAAAGAGTTTGTTTTAGAGGACTAGTCAGAAAATAACATGGCTTGACATTAGATTTTCAAGTTGGCTTTAAGGCATTTGCCTTTGATCTCAGCAAAGTGCTTAACAACTTCTAGTTTAACTACCTTCCACATTAACATTATTCCAGGTCTATGAGCCACTGTCAAAGAATTGAACTTTATTTTGGCTTTGGTAAGAGATTTAGAATTGTCCAATCTTGAGCTACACTGATGTGGCATAGAACTGCTTCAATTGACCTCATAGCATGACTTCACAAGCTGGACCAAAGAGGGCTGTTGAATTAGTGTACGATTTATGAAGACGCAAGTGCAGAAAAGCTTTCGTTACGAGTAACAATTCAGGGCCCATTACAATGGCTCAGTGGCTAAATGTTCACCTTACATGCGCCGGGTTCCCACATGGGAACCAGATCAAGTTCCATTTGCTCCACTTTCCTTCCAGCTTTCTGCTGGTGGCCTGGGAAATCAGAAGAGGATGGTCCAAAGCTTTGGGACTCTGAACCAGTGGGAGACCCAGAGGAAACTCCTAACTTCAGAATGGCTCAGCTCCCACCCTTGCACACACTTGGGGAGTGAACTGGTGAATGGCAGATCTTTCTGTCTCTCCTTCTCTCTGTAAATTTGCCTTACCAATAAAAACGGATCTTAAAAAAATGCACTGAGTGATTGATGATGCATATTTGCAATTAATTTCATCACATATGATAGTGGAACAATCTAAGTAAAATTTTCAACTTACTCTAATAATGCCAGTTTATATTTTGTATGCCAACCATGTCCATGACTTCATTTTATCTTTCATGTTTTTGCTGTTTTACTTTATAAGCCTAAGTACTATTTTACCTTCATTGCAAACATTTTTGCAAGAAGTTTAAACTCACTAGTAAAGTATCTTAAGGGCCCAGCACAAGAGCCTAGTGGCTAAATCCTCACCTTACACTCAGGGATCCCATTTGGGTGCTGTTTCATATCTCAGCGGCTCTGCTATCCAGCCAGCTCCCTGATTGTGGTCTGGCAAAGAAAGCAGTAGAGGATGCCCCAAAGCCTTGGGATCCTGCCAGGGCATAGGATTCCTGAAGAAGCTCCTGGCTCCTGGCTTCGAATTGGCTAGCTCTGGCCATTGCGGCTACTTGGGGACTGAACCAGTGGAGGGAAGATACTTCTCTCGGTCTCATCTCTCTGTAAATTTGCCTTTCCACTAAAAACAAATAAATCTTTTTGTTAAAGTTTCTGTAATGTAAAAACTATGCAATGAAGAGCACAAATACATTTTTGTATGCTTCCTTTGCTAGTGTAATTCACATGCCTCACTGTAAAAACAATTTAAGTACATAACAATTTACTTATGTGAGTCTTAGTAAATTTTTAAGAGTATTAACCCCTAGAACAATGATGAGATATTTCCATCAAATGTAGCTGCTAACATCTTGCATGCTTCAATTTGTGGCAACATCACACTAACATTAGCAAGAAATGAACAGATAAAAAGTGGGAAGGATTAGTAGTTTGCTTAAAAAATAACAGATTGTACTTGTAAAGCATAAAGTTCAACAGTAGCATGATGGAATATATGATTAAATAATGTCCTCAAGTGTGAATGTTTTTATGAAAGATCTTAAATCGCACACATCACTTTGACTTTTATTTTCTTATTTTCTTATGCTCCTGCTGTTTTTTTTTTTTTAACTTGGACTCAAAGAAGTGCTGCACTTCATACTGCTTATAAACCAAGTAGGACATCTATTAACAATGATAATCAACATACAAACATTAATAGAAATGCATTGCATATATTATTAACCTTTAGAATGGCTCTTAGCATATTAAATTATGTGTTGTAACTTTACATATACAGTTTTCTTAATGAGTAGGAATTTTCTAATAACAGATTTTTGAACTCTGGCTGGTAATATACATGTGTGGTCTTCAAAAATTTCTTGGAAATCCACATTATCTTTTAATATCAATTACCATAAATGATTTGAAGGGTCCTTGCTGGACTCTTAATGGGAAAACTGATTTTCTAAAAATAAATAGAAATAAATTAAACTTCAATTCTTTTTGTTTGTTTCTTTCCAGGCCCCTTATAATTACTATGTTAGGTCCAAAGATGTCTATGTTTCATACAAAATGACATCAGTGGACACCAACTGAACTAAGCTATGAACTATGAAGAAAAACTATAAGTGCATATTGCCATATTAATGAGCCCATCAAAACCTATATATCTTACTCATACGCTCATTTACTAACTATATGTTAAACTGAATAAAAACTTAGTCCTAATATTTCAAAATAAAAATATCTGTAGTATATTAAAAAAAAGTCACCCTGGCCTTTGTCTTAACTGGAACTATAAAGCATTTTGAATATAATTTTTTAACAAGCCTATATAGCACAAAATTTGTAGGCAGTAACTGAATATCTTTTCCTTAAACATTTTATTGATTTTTAGTATCATAGTGGTGGAACTTAATGGTGTCATTATTTTAGGTTTCAGACTAAAATTACTTTCCTTTATTAAAACTACCCTTTGTATTATTTTACATAGTAATAAGTTTTTATCAATATCAATTATTAATGATCCTTCCTATAATCTGATTTTTAATTACATTGTTTAATAAAGATAGTAAGTTCTATAGAGCCAATTCAACCAGACATTTTGATTTCTCAGCTAATGTACACAAACACATAATTGCTTCTTTGTAAAACTACTTAATATGGTATTTAAAGTGAAATTAGTTTTCAAAAAGCATGCCACTGATGGTTTTAAAAAGGTCCAGCTTACAACAAGAGATAGTTCATTTGTCAAAGCTACATTTTATCACCTTTAAACCACCACCATTTCTCTTATGAACAACATGGCTGAATCAGCTGATTCATATGGTATCCCAGTTTTGGTTCAAACAAAGAGACTCCCATCTTGAAGTAGAAGGTCTATGCCACGATTATCTAATTTAAAAAAACTAGTTATTTTATGAAAGAAAAAGTAAAGTTTAAAAATGTTAATATTTGTGTCCACAAAAATAAAAATCAATATTTTACAGATGTTATAAAAATATTCTTTATTCTACCTCAGGCTGGTAGCAAACATGGCTGGAACTGCTTTATTTGAAGGTTTTTTATTTTCAATTATTGTGTGTTTTTATTATGAAAAGATTCAAAAACAAAATACTACAATTTATGAGTCTTTTTAAGGAAGAGTTATTTGAAAATCAGAATTACAGAGAGAGTGCAAGACACAGAAAAAGGTGGAGTCTGAAGCCAAGCTCTTCTAATAGGTCCCCGGCATAGGTGGCAGTGACCCAAGCACTTTGGCCAATTTCCATTGCTTTCTCAGGAGCAATATCAAGGATCTAGGTTGGAGGTGGAGTAGCTGGCACACAAACTAGTGTTCATATGTGTTGCAGGCATCACAAGCATACAGTTTTATCAGCTACTCCAGAACAACTGCTCTATTAATGTAGGAGTCTTTAATTCCATCACTCCTGCTAATCCATAATCTTTTCACTCCATACAGCTACTGCCCAGTTTTGATACTTTTCAACAATATTTCAACTTTGTTTAATTTATTCTCTCAAACTTGTTATTAAAACAAATTGCAGAAACTGTACTCTTTCAAACATATACTAGAAAAAATTCTTTGGCAGTATCTATCCAAACAAATTACTATTGTATAATAACTCAAAACACAATGCTGAAAAACTTCCATGCTTCACTCAGCATCAAGTTTTTATAGAGTTTATACATTTTTACATAAGTACACTAACAAAAAATTCTATTCCACTTGCCTCCATTAACCTACGACTAGCTTCCATCCCCTTTCATCAAGCCACAAATCTGTTGAAAAAATAGGATCATTCTCCATTTCATTGCAAGCAATCTAACTATATCATTTAATATTCACTTAGCACTTACATCAAAACCTTCTTACTAAAAAGATCACACTTTTATCTATTTAAGCAGAGGAGAGAACAAGAGAACTTCAGAAATGGTGATGTGCGTATTTCTCAAATGCACATTAGGTGGAACAAGATGCCTAGTTAGTACACTTTAGGTGGCACAATGGGATTAATCACTGCAATATTATTAATCTAAGCTATCACTATCATCACTGTCAAGTTCTCCATAGACAATATATTTTACAATCATGCCTCAGCAGACTTGACTACCTCTCTCATTCATTTTAATGACATTATTATAGCAAGAATGTCTTAGTGACAGACCTTCAATCTATTTCCAATGCCTTACAATACATACAAATATATATATAATTATATATATAATATATATATAGTAATTTTATACCTTTCCAGTATACAGGATAGATATCTCAAAGTAGATCAAGTGGGTCTAAAGTTAAATGAACACATAGTCTTCTAGACATTGACAAATTCATCTCCAAGAAGTGTGCCTTTTCGCATTCTTAAAATGTATAGCTCCCCTGGGACTAACGTATGTCTTTGGCAAATTGAAGAAGTAATATGAAAAAGAGAAAAAAATCATTTGTTACAGAAAAATCTCAAATATTAAATAATGCTCTGAAAACTCCTTATCCTAACTTGGTATTCAATTCAAAATATTTTAAAAGTAACTTCTTTTTTAATATGAGGGTTTAAAAAGATTATAAAAAGATATAAACAGTGTTACTGTCTTTTCAAAATTGTCAGTATATTGTCTACGATAGAAAGATACTCTAATGTACATAAATTCAACATGATATAGAATAACTAATATTATTTCTATTTCTAATTATTTCTAATTATTTCTAATTCCATGTTAAAAACACAAATACTAAAAATTGGGAAGAGACTGAATTTCTCAAATTTATAGTGTAGGATCCAAACGTTCAGGCTGTTTCTTGGCATTATTTCATTTTAATTTAAGAATAAGCATGTTAATGGCATTATTATAGATAATAAAATGCTTATCTTTACATCTTATTACTATGGATAATAAGATGCATAACTTCACTGTTAAATAGCGAATTTTGAGTGAACATATGATTTCTAGAACTTTGGAACTTGGAAACACGGGTTTTCACGCTTTAATATAAATTGAAACTCAAAAATACAGTAATATAGTTTCTTTATAAATTCAACACAAATTTATTTGTATCCTGTCATTACTATTTGTATGTACTTATTTATCTACCTGTTCGTGATCACTACTGGTAATAATTAACTTTAAAGTCAAATATAGTACAGTACCAGAAACCTATGCTTTTTATTGAAGTGGCTGAGATTTGGAAGAGCAGATCTAGATCCACATAAATACCATTTTGTTGCATAACATAAATGAAATTTGGGCTTATACTCTACGTATTCCTCAGAAAAAAAGTGAAATATCACGTTATTGTTATTAGATTACTTCCTGCATCAAACGGATTCTTGTTTTATTCTTATAACTGTATTCAACTGAATTTATATTTCCAAAATAGCTGTTAAAATTATTTAAGCCACCAAAATCATGAACCCATGGTAATTAGCACGCCCCCTGCACAAAAAGTATAAATCCTTTAGGCTCAAATGTCTAAACGCAATGTAAATAACACTGACTTTATCAATAAAAGATCATTGTCCAGGACAAAGTTTGTAAGATACTTCATATTCTGTTGACACTTACCTGAAGGATGAAGATTTTGTTCCTCTAAAAGTTCTAAATCTAGCATTAGATCATCTTCATCTAGTTCACAAGACCCCAAATTATTCAAAACATCCTAAAAGAAAAGCAAAACCAGTAACAGTTAAGAGTCCAAAATGCTGAGACAGGCAATGTCTAGATGCAGAAGCTTTGAAGCATAAGTAACTCATAGGTTAAAAGTATTCTCACTTCACAAATTATTTTTACTTTACAACTTCTGAAATCACTAGTCCAAGAAAAATCCCAAGAATCAGTCTAAAGAATCAAATTACGAATGTCCTGCTTTTAAAAATAATGCATACTTAAATGGAGGCATATAACATATAAAATATATTAAAATACACATAGGAAACTGCTTTTTTTTTCCAGAAAAACTCCCTAATGATTTTGAAAAAGCTAAGAATTAACTAGTTAAAATATATAAAATAGGAAATAAATATTTTTTTTAAATACAAAGCAGTCTTTAAATGTAAACAGACAAGTTTGCTTCTTGTCTGTTTATATGAAAGATCTATGTAATCCTCTTCTGAAATACATAAAGAATTGTCCCCAGAACAACTCTGCATACAGCAATACTGTGAAACTGTAATTTAGGACCACCTGGAAGAAGGCATCCAGTTGTAATTGCCCAATCATTTGCATTACGTAGGAGGAATGAACAATTAGAATAAAGATAAAAATTAATTACTTATCTTCACTGCATCACATGCAGCACTCCATTTGCTTAAAAAAGAGGGTAAATCATAAAATAAACTAGAAGAATACTCATTATTAAAGATTTATTTCCATTTTTATTTGAAAAATGAAGTTACAGAAAGAAGGAGAGACAGAGAGAAATAGCTTCCATCTGCTGGTTCACCTCCAAACGGCCATAATAGCCAGTGGTGAGCTGATTTGAAATCAGGGACCTTGCACTTCCTACAGGTCCCCACTTGAGTGCAGATGCCCAAGGACTACATGCCATCCTCTGCTGCTTTCACATGTCCTAGGCAGGGAGCTGGATTGAAAGTGGAGCAACCAGGACTTGAACTGTTGACAAAATGTGATACAAAATGTGTATATATAGTTAGATAGATGGATAGATATACACACAAATATATGGTGGATATACTGAAGTAAGAGGTGACCAGTGTTGTGATGCAGTGGGATGAGCTGTTCCTAGAAAGCCAGCATCCCCTACTCCTATCCATATCCATATCCCAGCTATTTTGCCTCCTTTCGAATTTCCTGCTTATATGTCTGGAAGGCAGTTGAAAACAATCTAAGTGGGAGAACAGCATGGATTTCTGCTTCATGGCTTCAGCCTGGCCCTGCTATATCAATTTGAAGAGTAAACCAACAGACAATAATTTCTCTCTCTATTTCGCCCTCCCTCCCTCCTTTTTCCATCCCTCCACCCACACTTCTTTCTCTGCCATGTGTTTTTCCTCTCCCATTTCATATAAACAAATAAGTAAATCTGTAAGACCAAAACAATGTAAACATTTTACAGTACAATCTTCAATCAATTTGAATGTTACAGTACAGTAATTTCTGTCTAAAGACCCAACTGTTTACTAAAGGCTAATGGTATTATTAAATTGATTCTGAATATTTTAGTTCTTGACATTAAAAGTTAAAACATTGTTTTCTTAAACATCCACTTTAATAAGTGAAATCAAACATTATTAAACTTTAGATGCTATAACCAGAACAGAGTAGTTTGGAAGGCAGTAAATACTCCCAAGTTTAATCAGTTTTTCTTCCAATGAAAGTAAATAACAATTTAAACTATAAATAAAAACAATTTCTGTATTGGCTAATCTGTTCTGTACTATCTCAGGGATATAGCAATTAGACAAAATTCTTTGTCCATATACTAAAACATGGACTAAAATGTAAAATAGTTAAAACAACAGAAGAAACAAAATCTGCGTATGTGGAAATCTGTGTATGTGTAAGGTGGAAAAAGAAGGGGTTGGCAGGGACAATTTGGTTCATATACTATCATCAATGCTTCTTGTACTTGACCCAAGTGATAGCGTCTTACTCTGGTAGTCCTTTAATCATACAAACCATCGCTACATCTTACACTTAAAGCGCAGTACTTTATCCAGCTTGTCCACACATGCTTATTCACTGGTATAGTAGGCCAGGCTTCTGCCTGTGATCTGGCATCTCACATGGGTCCTGGCTCACATCCCAGCTGCTCCATTTTTCATCCAACTCCCTGATTGTGTGCTCTAAAATTCAGATAAAATCTTAACGTTCAACACCTTCAGAGTATGTATTTAGAAACTAGGCATTTTAAAAGGAATTAATGTCAAATGATGTCATTTGAGTGGGCTCTAATCCAATGTATTAAATTTTGGGGAAAAAATAAAGAAAAAAAAAGTCAACACAGGCAGAGGGAGACCGCATGAACAGAAAAGATGTTCCCTTGAAAAGTCAAGGAGAATGTCATTAGGAGAAATCAAGTCTTGCCTACACTTTCACCCTATAGAACGGGGGGGGGGGGGGGGGGGGGGAGGAGAATTAGGGAAACTGTTATTTTAACCACCCAGTCTGTGATGTTTTATTGTAGTAGCTCTAGCTAACCAACACAGCCAACAATATTTATAAAGCAATGGAAGATGTAAAGAAGGCATGTCTGTCATCTGAAATTTTTTCTTAGAATGTCAAATAAGGGCATGTTGCCCATTGTAAATTTCTATCAAATGGATTTCATATCATTCCTTCCTTTTATTTGGAATCACAATTTTTATCCACCTAGCTACAGAGGAAGCTATCAGACTCTTACATAAGCCAAACTCCCTTTTTGGTTGATGCTTCAAGATTGGCATTCATGGGCCTGCACTGTTTAGTAGTAAACTGGGCTTCTGCCTGTGATGCCAGCATCCCATATGGACTCTGGCTCAAGTGTCAGCTGTTCCATTTCCCACCCAGTTTCCTTTCTGTGTCCTGGGAGAACAGCAAAGAATGGGTCAAATATTTAGGCCCCCTGAACCCATATGGGAAACCCAGGGGAAGCTTCTGGCTTCTGGTTCTGGATCATCTCAGCTTTATCCATTCCATTCATTTAAGGAGTAAACCATCCCAGCTCTACCCATTGCACTCAACTGAGGAGTAAATTGACATTGGAAGGTCTCTTTCTGTCTCTGTTCCCTTTCCTCTCTGTACCTCTCCACTTCAAACAACAGCACAATGTATTTTTAGTTTTTTTAAAAGAAGATAATCCTAAATTTGACTAGAGCCCATCTTGTTATAAATCAGAAAAGTCTCTGGTGATGATACAGAACGCTACTAACACAGGGGCAGTATACTTTAGAGTGCGAATAAAATCAGGGTAAGTGTATTTGAAACACTATGCCCGAGAGCAAGAGTCATGCATGATCTTTTCAGAATTGATCTGCCTATCCTTCTTTTGAACTGACGGTTAATGCATCAATCTGCAGTTTTAAAATGAAATTTCCAAAGATTTGATTTCTTTAACAGGGAAATAGTTAAAAACTATGACATTGCTCTCCAACAACTCCTATAAGAAAGTATCACCAATAAAGTAAGAAAATTAGATTTAGAAAACTCACTACATTGTTCTTATTTTATTCTCATTCTGCAGGTGACTCTTGACACTGGACTAGCAGGGTCCTATTTATCACAGGCCTAGATGAACTGCTTCTTAAATCTACTCATCCTAAATTGCTTTGCTATGATATCTTGCTTACAAAGCAATTTTCTTGTTAGTGCAGCAGCAAGTCTTTGAAGCTGGTGAAACCTCATAATAAGAGGAGAGCAGAGGTGGCAATATGCTATGTTACAGCAAAAAAATCAATAAGAATTTATAAACTTAAAAGGAATTATCTTTTCCTTATCTTTCTCTAAAAGAGATCAACAGCAACAGCATTACTTTTACCCACAGGCAGCACTTAGGGGAAACACTAATATCTGGATACTTGATGCTTAATATCAAGTAAGGCCAAGAACTAGGATTCTTCAGTAATTAGAGAAAGGGGTGGGGATAGAAGCAGAAAGAGGAAAAGAACAAAAGAGAAACAGGAAGAGAAGAAATAAAAGGGTGGAAAGAAACCAAGCAGGTGGGAGCTGAGGGAGGTACACAGAGAGCTGCTCCAATTTTTTTCTTCATTTAAAGAAAAAATAGCAAAATTTACTTTGAAAGACTAGCTAAGGAAAGCAAAAGGAGGCAGGAAAAATAAGAGCTTATTGCTCGAAGACAGCATTGCTCAGATTCCAAAACCAGAAAGGACACAACAAAGAAATCAGTCTATTTATTCATCAATACAACTGACATAATATATAAATATGAAAAATTTGCACAAAATAATGATCAGCCTAATCCAATTAATCTTGAAAATCAATCCCTATGCTCAAACAATGTTTATCGCAGTGATGTAAGGATAATTCTACATATACAAATCAATAAATCGAAACATCACATAAAAATGAATGATTAAAATCAAACCATCATTTATATAGATGAAGAAAAAAGATTACATAAAATTCAACACTTACATATAGTTAAAAAAAAAACCTAAACAAGGTGTGTATAGACAGTTTGTACTTTAAATTTACATTAGCTACATATGAAAACTCACAGCAAATATTGTAATGAGTGAAGGGAAAAGATAAAAGCATTTCCTCTAAGACATAAAACTTGACAAGACTGTCCAAATTCATCAATGTGGTTTATAAGCACAAAGGAATATTGTCACACTGTAAGGAAGAATGAAATCTTCCCATGTTTTACAAAATTAATGGAATTTAAGGACTTCATGTTAGATGAAATAAGTCAGAAAGAAAATATCAAATATTGCAAATCCTCTCTCACATGTATATGTAGAAAACAAAATTCATCTGAACTTAGAGCAGTGCTTTAGGAAGAACAGAAGAATAGGTGGAAGGGTGGGTGACAGGTACCAAATGCTATCAGTAGTAATGGGATGCTGATAGATGACAATAATGCCTGATATACTATATAGTGAACTAAAAGAGAGGATAGGAGAGACTTAATTAATGCAGGAAGATGGAGATGTGGAGACACTGGTTTGCCTGATTTGATCAATTTAAAAGTGTGGAAATATTGCATTCCACTCCACAAAAATGTGTGCGTAGCATCCATCAAAATAAGACGCAAGGTATTGGAAAGTATTCGTAATGAATATCTAAAATACTCTATTAATGTACTCTATCTTCTTATTACAGTACAGGTTATAACAACAGTCTCACTAAAAATAAAGAAGATTCTAACATGTCACTACCCGAAAAGTACTGCTTCGAAAAACAAAAATTTCATGGGTCGGAGTTGTGTCATAGCACGTTAGGCCACCCTCGATGACAATGACATCTTAAATCCCAGTGCCAGTAGAGTCCTGGCTATTCTGCTTCTGATATTCTCGTCTGCTAATACATCTGGGATGGCAGCAGAGGGGGAAGGCAGCGGAGGATGGTTCAAGTACTTTGGCTGTGGCCACCCATGTGAGAGTACCGGATAGAGTTCCTGGCGAGGGAAAGAGCAGATCATAGATGTCTAGATCTCTGTTTCTCTACCCTTTAAATAATTTTTTCTTTAAGAAATAAATAATTCCAACAAGAAATCTTTAAATTACTTACATGACTATTAACACTGCCATTATAAGGGCATTACTAACTGCATTTCTACACTGTTAAATTAAAAAAAAATTTATTTCAAAAACTATCCAAGGATGTTCCAAATAATCAGAAGGTAAGATTTGATATACTGGTCTGGTCCTTAAAACTTGTTTATGTAATATTTACTCCAGTACTGAAATAATTATTCATCATTATTAGTTTAAACACTCTCTTACTATGTAGTATATGCTTAACCATAAGGCTATCGTATCACATTAAGATGAGTATGTTTGCTTGGGGATAAATATCATTATTGTATTTGGCATTACAGAGGTCCAGAACTACATGGTTGTGATTCTGACTTTGTGTGCTACTTCTGGGATTTCCTTGAGCTTTCATAATCTCCCTACTCCTGTATTACTGCAATATGCAGAAACAATACTTCTAATAGCTAAAAATGTCTGAGTTACATTATAATGTGATAACAATATAGCTTTTAATTGCCCAGAAATAAGATTTTCTTGTATCAAAATATTCTGACAGAGAACAGTAGTCTCCTTTCCACATCATCAATTTGAATCTATCAGATGTTTTAATGAAAATATGTTATTCAGGAAAACTACTCATTATGAAACAGGAATGTTTAAGAATTCTTATTTCTTAACTCAGCTGTCTTAGGATTACTCAAGTGTGAATTTCCCCCTTAAAGCTGTCATTGTAGCTTCAGTAAAAATAACTATATCTTCTCAACATCAGCATATAAGATTATGAAAATATTATGAGTCTGCCATGACTTTATTATTCTATTACAGGACAAGCTGAATTTTTTCAGAGAATCTAGTAAGCTTGTTAAAAATTACCATAAAGTGAACCATAAAGTAAATCACTACCTTCTTCATAAAGACTGTATATAATTAAAGGCATTTTGGTTATAGAAGGCTTTGTAAGTAAAATTCAGGTTTTATTCTAGGTTTATATTTTAACAGTATTCTGTGAGATGCCAACTATAAATTAATTTTTATAAAATACTGCAAAATATGAATCAAATGTATCAAAATGATACTGTGTCAGTTTCGTGTCAAATAATACAGCATACAGAAAGAAATACAAACTATTGGGATTTATAATCTTGTTTTCTAGCCTGACCTAGCCATAAAACCAATTCTGTGAATAGTAGCAAATCATAAAATCCCTGATGCTCTTCCATGAAACAAAATACTAGAGTGGATATTCACTGCAATCCATCCAAGTTTACAACATTAAAATCTATAGAAGAACTAAGAGCTTCCTTCCCAGGATGATATACAAGCCAGAGTTAGCCAAACGGCAAAGTCTGAGAGCACAGTTCCCAAAATTGCCCTCATTTCTGACATGAGCAGCAAGTTTAGAGGGTTTATAAAACCAACTAAGGCACAATAATTCACTGGAAAGACTCACAGAACTCACAGAAACAGCTATTATTGTCATGGTTATGGCTTGTGGCAGGAAAGGGTATGCGTCTAAATCAGCCAAAGGAAGAGATGTATAGGGTAGAGTCTGTGAGGATCCCCATGAAAAGCTCCATTGCACTGAGAGATGCATTAGCCTTCTGGCCTTGATGCTAGTTAGTTCTAGGAAAAGAGGCTTATTGAATCAACAGTGTCCTGAGTTCTAATCTGGACTTCCTTATACAGGCGGGATTGTTGATTGATTGATTGATTGATTCCCTACGTGGCGGATTTCTGTCTCCAAGTGATTTCGTATTGTATATTCCAAAGCCTTCATTCCAAATCCTCATGTTGGTCTTTCTGACTTGGCAAGTCCTCACGTGGACAATCTCAAGAATTTCCAATTTTGCCCCAAAATCTGGTGTTTCTAGGCTCCATTTTTAAAGAAAGCATTCCTATCAGGTGGGACACAGCTTTTTCTCCCAAGACCAAGGGCAAAGGATAGACATCTTTTTGGGCAAGGCCAAATTATACACTCTAGATACACCACTTTTCTATAGATTCTATGCAGCAGTTTATAATCTATTTTACTCTCAAAATATTTAATCCCAAGTATATAAAATATGCATCATTCTATACTTTGTCAGATTGTAGACCCATGATCATAAATAGGACGTGTTGAGTTTAAAATATAAGAAAAGCACAAAACAGGGTTTGTTTTAAATAGTGACAATATAAAATACTGAGTAAGATAGTATTATTAACATAACAAAAATGTTTCATAGATTATAAAGACTAAGTAGAGGGATGAAACTTTTGGTGTATCATTGTAATCCACCACCTGCAATGGCAGCATACTATCTAACCACTGGTTCAAATTTCAGGTCATCAAATTCCAATCTAGCTCCCAGATAATGCATCTGAGAAAGCACTAGAAGATGTCCCTGTGCCCAGTGTAGATCTGGCTGCAGCAGAGGACCCCTGCCTGTCCCAGTCAGTAGGTGGCCATTACACTGAAGATGCTCTCTCTCTCTGAATGTGTACGAGAGTGTGTCTATAACTCTCTCTTTAAAATGAACATGCAAATAAATAAATTTTAGAAAAAGGTCTATATATTTATTTTTCCCATATTTTCTCTATAAATCCAATAATAGAATTATAATTCTGGTAATAAATGTTAAGCTACCCCTTTACTCAATATTTACCAAATGCCAAGACAGTACAATAAATACAAAAGAAAAATCTCCTAGATATTAAGCAAATACCTAATTAATTAAGATAATTATAGCTATTCACAAAGGATGCCGATTTTTATTGTAAGGATTAATGTAATACTGGTTTGAAGAAGGATATGCTGCTTTACATTAGAAAGCCATAGAAGCTCTTGTTAAGATGCATTTAGGAAGTCAGGGATATTAAGAGGCAGCCTTTTTTACAATCAGAAAAAAAAAGAACAAAAGAAAGAAGCCTTTCCTAACAATGAGTATAACAATAAAGCCTGTTTAGCAGACCTAAACCTGATTTGTTAGTGGACAGAAGTAAAGAATGACCACAGCCCAGAAGGAAACCAGAAAAGGCAGTGAGGTGGATGAACAGGCAGTCTGCTGGTCCCTATGACAATCCTACTTTGCCAAGAGTACCTGCTTTGCAGTCTTTTGGGGAGGAAATAACTAAACAGAAGATGTCTTTATCTCTCTCTGTAACTCTACATCCCAAATAAATTTTAATGTAAAAAAAATGTTAACACTTACAAATATTTACATCAGGTTTTAGCATGCAAAATAAGACTTTAAGAAATTGTAAGTGAACAGGTGACTTTATAATTAACCGAAATCACATTAAGTACTCAAAACTCATGGATACAAACCAACCAATTGAACTTCATTACTATTTAAATTAATGGAATTTGAAGGATGATTGAAGGAACATAAATATTGAAGTTCACAGAAAAATAACTTCAGAGAAACATATCAATTAAACAAATTGAATTTGTAAATGAAATTATAACTGCTTGAAAATATAGTGTTGCTATAAATTTTATTTCCCTCTGGCAACTCATTTTCCTTTCATTTTTATGATTATAAATTAAGATTTATTTATATGGCCATTAGTCTCAATCACATTTATTAAATGCATTTCCTCCTCTTTCCTTATTTTCTTTTACAATAACAAGATCATTAATTTGTGAAATAAAGCAGACAGCATTAACACCATATAATTCCAAATATTTTATGGGATGATAATATCAGGAAACAGGAGCCAGTACTGTGGGACAGTAGATTACACTGCTGCCTGTCATACCAGTATCACATAAGGGTACTGCTACAAGTCCCGAGAGCTCTGCTTCCAATCCAGCTCCCTGCTAATGTGCCTCTACAGGCAGCAGAAGATGGTCAAAATCTGCAAACTGCAGCCGCCTATGTGGAAAAGCTAAATAAATAAACCTTAAAAATTAAAAACAAAATATTGAGAGACAAAATAAAAATAATAGTGTCATCTAAATTCATTTGCATTCTATGAATATATACATTTATATATAATGTAAAATAAACACATGAAACCATCCAGTATTTTATAAAGCTGTAGTTCTCTATTTTCCCATAAAACATACTATTAATTCTAAATAAATTATACCTTACTAATTTCTTCAATAGATTTGTGGATAGCCTTTATATCTTAGAATGAATAAACTCAGGATACTAAAGCAGAGCCCTTCCTGGCTGTTCCCCCACTTCTTAATTATCCTATTCTCCAACTACCACAAGGGCACAAGGTAGGAAGTTGGAGTGGACCAGCACTTGTTTGACAAAGGGGTACTCTAGCCAACCTAGCAATCTGTCTCAGAGCAGACACATGCAGTATCTTTGCTGTTATCCTACAGCATTTGTTGTAGACTCTGACGCTAACTGGCCAACACTCCTGGGCAACATAAGTGTCCAACTCTATTCTAGCTAGTGTGCCCACTTCTGCATTAGCACTCAGCACTGCACTGTGATAATCAGTTCCTGTGTATCTGCCAAAAACAAGATCCCAATTGGGGTGTCCTACTTGAAGACAGGGACCCTCAAACTTCAACCATCATCTGCTGTACCCCAAGATACACATAAGCAGAAAACTGGAACAGAGAACAAAGCTAGGGCTGCAACTCAGGGACTCCAAAATGAGATGTGGGCACTGGCTTAACCATTATGCCAAATACCTACCACAACGATCCTGTTTTAAACTAATATATTTTAAAAAATCCAAGGATATAATGTTTCATTCATACTATAATTATGAATTTTCTAACTCACTCTAGCATCTACCAAATGCAAATATATAGATCAGTGAACAGGTATGTAATTTACTGTGAAACTGTAAATTTGCCTTGCAGCCTAGCTTTGGATCAGTTAACTTCTAAAAGAAATAGGTTCTTTCCTTGTAAAATGCAAACAACCACCTCGGCTTACCTAGCTCACATTTGTTGCTGTGAAACAATTCTGAAATAAATTTACAAAATGTTTTTACATTTAACTATTGATTTTGGTTACAAAGTTGGACATTTTAGCTCTGACTTCAGATGCACACAGTGAGTTTCTTAAAGGCAGAGGGCACCTCAGTGCCAAAACTCCTGGGATGTCTTGAACAGTAAAATTGTCAAATGCTAAACAATATCATGAAGACCCCCAGAGACCTCATAATAAATCATTGATGTTTAATTAATATCACCAAATGAATGAATCAATCAATCAATAAATCTATAACATAATTTGGGGACAGAAAAGTACTAGCATCTACATGCAAGAAGAATCTACATATGAAATAATAAGATAGTATCCAGGCAAATAGTGACTCGTTTTATACAATTTATCCCATTTCAATTACATTTTTAGAAATCTTTGTAATATGTAAGTATTCACCCATAGTTTCTATAAATAGTCTCCAATTATATTGCTACTGACCATGAAAATATCAATCTCAGCTATTTTCAGACCTGTTGGGTACAATTACACCAGTTCTACATTTCAGCAGAACATGACACTTACAAGTTAATCCAATCATTACAATTTTAGCAACATATTTTTTGTTGTTTAATCAGTTCCATCTATCAGATGTTACTCCTTTAAACAATTCACATATTGTGATGTGCTACTGATATTTTACCTGGAGACCACTGTGCTTTTTATTTACATGTTGCTGGTATAATCTATTTTCCATTAGAATGATTTAGCTTTTTGCTATGCAGATTAAACTCAATTTATCCTGCACTTCTACCTAATTACGCTGCTGAAATACAGTGTTGCCTGATAACCTGGCACATGTTCAGGTTTAGAGTAGCAAAGCAATTTTTTGTAAAGCATTATGGAACTAAGTTTCAATAAAAATGAGATTTTGTTAGCTAATCGTAAATGTCTTTGGGATAGATCGCTTTCTAAAAATCAGCTTCAAAAAATCGTTGTTTCACAGTTGAAAAGTAATATCTCTATGAAGAAGTATAAGTGAAATGGCTAAGATTTCACCAATCTAAAAGCTATCTTTCTGTCTACTATTTTTGTATAACCTAGAAGAGAACGCAGGACTCTTGGTTAGACAAAAAAAAAAAAATCTAGTTTTTATACCTTATTTTATTTATTTAAAGTGAACAAATTTCCTGTATTTCACAATGCAGATTTAGAAGCATAGTGACATCCCCCCTCCCATCAAGGATGTGAGACATCTCTATAATGAAAATTATGAAATGGAAAAGAAAGAAATAGAAGATTATAAAAAAAATGGAAAATCATCTATGTTCATGGATGGGTAGAATACCAATAAAATGTCTACACTATCAAAGGAAATCTAAAGGTTCAATGCAAATCAAAATGCCCATGATATACTTCTCAGGTCTAGAGAAAACGATGCTAGAATTCATATGGAAACACAAGAGACCCACTTATAGCTAAATCAATCTTAAGCAAAAGAAAGTTGAAGGCAGCACAATTCCAGACTTCAGATGTAATATTGGCAAGTTGTAACCAAAACAACCTGGTACTGGCACAGAAATGAATATACACGTAGATCAATACAAATCCTAGAAATACAGCCAACTAATATTTGACAAGCACTCTGAAATTAATTTTTGGATAGTCTTTATAATAAATGTTGCTGGGAAGATGGAGTCTAAACGTGCAGAATGTGTGTGTGTGCGCACACGCGCATGTGTGTGTGTGATTGCTACCACTGACACAAGCATGGATATCTCCTGTGGTCCCACATTGTCGGGGCATGCCAGCTGGGAGCCTGGGGTGCAGAAAAGGTGCACATCAGTTCAAACTGCACTCCACTTGCCACAGTGTGTAGTGGGCTGTGAATGGCAATGGCAAAGGCAGACCCAGGTAAAAGCAAAGGGCACCACAAAAACTGACACTCTCCTAGAAAAAAGCTGCAGATCACACAACCAGAGCATCTGCAGTGAGAAACACATGAGCCTTCTGTTTTATGTGAGTCAGTCGTCTAGAATCTCTTGACAGCCTAGATGAGAAGCCCAGTTGGGGTTTAACTGATGCAGAGGGCATTCATGAAACAACCAATAGGAGATGGAGAGAGAGCAACAATGCTGGTGGAGCCAGAGAATGAGAAAAGCATCGCCCATGCCCAATAAGGAAGGGTTGCCACGATTTGGGTTACATTCGGTGCTAAAAGCCACCTGGCAATGGTAAAGGTTGAGTTCTCTGTTGATGAGGTAGTTCTCAACTTTCAGTGTTACTAAAGACCTGTCTGTCCACACACTTACGGTCCATAGTGTTGGATGTGGTACAACTCTTGGGGCCTAAACTCAACACAACTGATGTGGCCACAGCATAGTATCACCTTATGTCATAATTTAATATGTTGTGATATTAACCTGTGACTTCTGCAGATTTAAAGGTAGTTATGTATATTTTGCTGAGCTATCTAGAGTTACCTCTTGACATGCCGAAACTTAGTTTTACAGGACTCATGCCCCAAATCAGATAAATACAGTCTGGTGGACTGGGCACCTTTGCAGAAGTGACCAATCAGCTTTGGGAATGTGCACTGAGCTGCCCTTCAGTCTTGCAGCTGAGTTGCCTTAAAAGGTACTTACAACCCCTAGCCACACCAGATGTGGTTAGGAAACCATACTTGGACTCAGATAAAGACTTTTAGTCTGGAAACAACATAATAAAACATAATTAAGGTTGGTGTTGCTTATGTTACACCTTATAGTTTGTTGCTGTAACTTGTATCGTTGTCATGGCCTTTGGATATAATATTCCACAACTTACATACCCTTCACACAGACACCTTTGCACATGATAATGTATGCATAGATTATGAGGCGATAACTTGAAGCTATGGATTATTGGGAAGAGGATGTTTAAAAACTTCCCATGTTTTTTTGTCATTACCCTCTTATCTCTGAGCTCCCATATGTCTGTATCTCCATGGTAACAGGTGCCATGGTAACTAAAGGGTTCACCTGCTAGACTAGTGGTCCACAAGTCTGTTATATAATGGATTGGCTATGGAACAATACGGTCTGCAACCCATATAAGCAACTGTGGGTATGATTAGGTGTGGCTACCTATAGGTACACAATTCACCACAGACACAAAGGTGACTAGCTTCTATGATCCAACTACTGTGGGAAGGGGGAAGGCTGTTGTTAACCTAGGTGGCAAGCTTTGTAGTTTCTTCTTTAAGTCTGGATAATTGAACTTGGCCCTTGTTTTACAGGAACTACCTGAAAGCAATCAGTCCAATCTGTCTCAGCGTTCATATCACCAGACAAACATCTTGTGTGCCGTAACAAAACCAGAACTGTTAAACCTATTGACAGTTGCACTTTGAGAGTACTAAAACAGTTTTTCCTTCATTAACAATGACCTAGGTGTGATTCAAAAAAGTGAAGGATCACTTTGCTCCCTCCCCCACATAGAAAAACACCTTCATACATATCTCCCAGTTTCCAAACTGTTCACATTGCAGTTTCTATAACTAGCACAAAACATTAATTTCAATTCAAGTAGAAGTAATGTATTTCTTAGTTACCTGAACTCACATCTTGCCTTATCATAGGTAGTAAGCAGCAAAAGGACCAGAAACCCATTGTAGAATTCACTTTGGTTTATGTCAACCGGTCCAGAGGAATTCAGTGAACAGTGCACTCAATCTACTATGAGAATGTTGATCCAAGTAAACAATCCAGGTAGATGACCTAGAATTAAGTTTGAATCCTGTAGCTCCATTTTGACTGAGATGAAAACTGAAAAGTAGATCAATTAGGGCTAAATGGAGCTTTTCACTGATGTAGAGTGAAAAGAACTAAATTAGCTGTGAAGACACCTTACATCTGGTACTCAAATAGCATGACCTAAATGAGCCTCATGTATGACTAAGAAAACATCAGTCATGGGCAAGGAACCATCTACCTCACTTTGAGTAGGAGTTATATTAAAGTCCATTGTAAGAATAGTGATGAACAAACCACTTTTTTTTTCCTTCTCTCCTAATATGGATAGCATTCCAATGGAGAATGAGTATAGGAATTTGATGAACATACTTAGTCGATAATCAAGTATGTTAGCTATTAGCAGGTGTCCTTGAATTTTCAATGCAGAACTCTTCCATTTTCTGTGTAAGTGATACACTGTCATAAATCTGTCTTCTTTATACTTTACTCAGTTCACGTACTCAACCCCGTAAGAAAAATATAAAACCCATAACCAAACTCGGGTCTACACAACACACAACTCAGACAACTTACTTGTTATTAAACCTCATTAAACCCTCATTTTGAGTAGCTAAATAAATATCAACTTTGATTTTTTTTTCAACCAGACTCATTATTTCAATTAACAAAGGAGGAGGTTGCTGGTGATGGTGGTAAAGAAAGATATATAAAATAATAGGTGATATTCCAACATTGCAAAATAGGCCTACAGAGACTATCATTTTCTTGGGAAGTTGCTGAAAGCAGACAATCCTTCCCTGGGGAGAGCTGCACACAGTGTTCAAGTTTCTTCAAGGTTTATTGATAAGAGGTAAAGGGATTAAATTCTTGGAAGAATGAACAAGAACTCCTGTGTGAGATAGTATCAAGTTGTGCCACAAACAGCATAAATCTGGAGAGGAGATGGTAGTCTGGGTTCCTGTGGTGGATGTGGGAAGTGACAACTTCAAGTAGATGTGCCCATCCCTCGTGCTGGCCATGAAGACATCTAGCTTTGTGGCTCTGTACATGGAACAGAGTGGGTTGCAGATTGAGTTTGCTGAATCAGTGCACCAGTGAAAGTTACAAGGCCATGTCTCAGGCTGTTACAACCTGTTCTATCTTCCCTTCAGGCCTTGTCTGATTTAAGCAACAACCAGATAAGGATAGACATGACTACTTGCCCAAATTGCTTAAGCTCACCCTGCAGAATACATTACAGAACCAAAGTCTGCAGTCTCTAATTTAGTATGACTTTAGTTTCAAATGGCATTATTCCCAGGGCATCCCATATGATAAAATCAGATACCATTTCTAGGACCAGTCTGGATCTGCCCACTTCTGCCAATATACAAAGGCCTAATAGACTTGGTCTTCCTATACTATAATTTCTAGACATACCTGCCTGTTAAACTCTGTAGCTGATCTGTGTGAAATGTTCCAATTAGGTACCAACTATGCTTCTGAATTTCATATCCAGTTCACAACCTCCTCCTTAGATTATGCCTTCCAGAAATGTGAGCATGAAAATGAGAAGCAATGGAAAGCTAGCAGGCCACTTCTTATCATGGTGTTCTGCAACTCTCATTCTAGCAATCAGAGCCCATATTAATTATTGTTGTTGCATGTCGCCTGACACCCAACATCATCATCCGATCAACTTATGTGACAACTTTTTGTTCTATGGTTATTGTGCCTCCCAGGACTACAGTGCCCTTCCCCCATCCTGTAATATTTTGCATACCAGTGCCACTGTTGAGGCAATGGCAATGGTGCAAGGAAAGCCAAAGAACAGTTTCCCAAGACTGTCTGGGATATAGATTTCTGGGGAACCTGAAGATGGTCCTCTGATTCAACAGGTCTGAAACCGAAGCAACTGATCAGCAAGCATCTGAGTACGAAACCAGGAATCTGCCAGGCTCTGAACTAGGCCACAGAACAGATCTGGAGATGAGTCTGAAACAGTTGAAATGCCAACCTACAAAGTACCTGAGAGTCAAGCCAGTCCTAATGCAGTGCTTATGAATGGGTTGCATCAAGTTGATTTCAATGCCTTTACAAAGGTTATGTGACTCTATGTGGGAAAAAGATAGGGACCCTAGCCCTGCAGCTCTGAGCCTTGGCTATCTGAATGTCACAAAAAGACACAAAGATGTACCTATCACAGTGGCCAAAAACTACTTCTCCAGTTTCTCCAAAGCCCACAACTTGAAGATGGAGCTGGCTTGAGGCAGCAGCAGACCTGACTTGTACCTAACCCAGAGCCTAGAAAGAGAAGCAAGCTAATGGTAGGTCAGAAGTGTGAGCATCATACACTGCATTGCTCCTGTATCTTCTCCTTTATTCCAGAGACGGATGCACAAGGATATAAGCAAGAATCCTGACCAAACACTGAATGTATTTATTTTTAAATCTAATAATGACTTGAGAAAGGTTTACCAAGAAAATAGCAAACAAGTTATAAAATACCTGACCATTAAAAAAAAATAAAGTATCTTGAGTTTAAAATTAAGGAAGCCACAACAAAACTTAATAAATATACCTGTGGGTAGGAGGAAGTTTGAACATCCGATTAAACTGTTTATCTATCAGTCCATTTAAACAGATTAAAAAAAAAAAACAGAAAGCACTATGTGTCAGACTATATAAGTTTGGAAAGCAAGTTACATGACTAAGATAAGTCACAGGGGCTACAAATACCTGGATAGAGTCAGCTGATTAAACTGGAACAACAATGTAATCTGAAAAAATATCAACAGCTATCAAGGCATCAGTGAAAGCTCTAAAAGGAGATTATCAGTTCAATTTAATCAATATGCCAGGCATGGGTGAGGTCATTGCCTCAGGAAATGAGACCTAGCTCACCTGGCAGAACAATATATCAGCTTTGGCAGGAGTTGCAGTGACAACCTCTGAATAAGAAAAGCAGGGTCCTTTCCCTTGTTTAAGTGAATTTGTTGCCATAACAGGCATGATGACAATGCCACAAGTAGTGGTGATCTGAACAAATGGCTTGATTATGGTTAGTCTTAACGTGAAAGAAGCCCTTAAATATGGACACCTGTATGGATGACCAAAATACATGACCTGCAGCAGTAATTTGTTTCTATTTCCCGCAGCCCTACAGTGTTTAACAAGAAATTTTAGTTTCCAAATGGCAGATCAAACAGGCTACTTGCAAGTGTCAAAGGTTTAATGAAGTCGAATAACATTCTTCAGTGGTATTACTGGCCACAGCTATGACAAGTCTTGAGTTCTGCCTAGTGAGCAAAGTGACCATGTACATTTCCAGTTTCATATAGCTGGGGCAGGATTCTGAAGTATCAGCAGTCCAGCTGATATTAAATTTCCATCCGCTAAGTTTCTCAATACTATTCTGGCAAAAGCATATTAGGGAAAAGTTTGAATCAAGGACCAATTGAATCAGCAAATTTGCATCAGAGGGTAGGTGGGGAATGCAGTTCTAAGGATAACTGCCACTATTTTATTAAAGCTATTTATCTAGAGAGAGCTGGTGTTTTCTTGTTAGGACTTCTCTGTCCAGGTAGTAAACAGAGGGAAGTTCACTGAGGTGGGAACCTCAGGCCAGACGACCACACAGGCTTTCATAAGTCAGGAATGGAGATTTGATGGGAACACATACACAGTACTAATCTATCAGCTGCTTTTCAAAACAAGCAATGGGTGAGGTCAGTGCATTTGCTCAACTGATTAATACTCCATATCCAAGCATGGTATCCCATTTGGGCACCAGTTAATGTCCCAGCTGCTCCTTTTCCCATCTAGCTCTCTGTTTATAGCCTGAGAGAGGAGTGCAGGATGGCTCAAAGCCTTGGAACCCTGCATCCAATTGGGAATCCGGAAGAAGCTACTGGCCCCTGGCTATGGATCGGCTTAGCTCTGACCATGTTGCCATTTGGGGAGTGAACCAGTGGATGGAAGATCTTTTGTCTCCTTCTCTCTGTAAATCTGCCTTTCCAATAAAGATTGTAAAAGGAAGAAGAAAATTGTTATAAAAAAAAAAAAGAGGAGAAGGAGAAGGAACTTGAGGAAGAACAAGATTGGGAAGGAGAAGCAGGAGGGGCAGAAGGAGGACAGAAGAAGCTGAAGCTGCCACTGTGTTCCTCCTAGATGTTGAAGTAGCACAGAGTACCCACATTTTTTACGCAAGTTTTGTGCTCAGTGTCCCACAGAAAAATGCAAAAAACAATATTTGCAAATGCAGTGAGTCACATTGCAGAAGCAGAACATGAGTGTATAAATTCAAATATGTTACAAACACTACTAAACATGTCTGTCATTTCGTTCAACTGGAGGCACAGTTTTCAACAGCTTTCCTTATACAATATCAGGAAATGAAAATAAAATCCATAAAAATATAGTGATTTTACTCAAGAAATATGTAAAAATTGCTAGCAGCAGATCGCAAATTATCTCTTGTCAAGGTAGTAGAATATTCAAAGTAAAACACCAAACAGCATCAGCTGTTCTATTGTTCCACAGTAAAAAATAAAGGCAAATTTTATATCTTAAGAGCATTAATTATAAAATACTTGACTGGAATGAAAATAAAAAATAATGGAGATCAATTTCTTATAGAACAGTGTATATAGGAATGTTGTGGTTAATAATAATTTCAAGGAGTACAACTATTTTCATTTTCATCCTTACTATTTCCCTAAATGTATGCTTTACTCCAAACAGATGGCACTCAGTTTCATTCTTCATATACAATATGCTACAGTATTATATTTCACACGTGAATAATCTATGACTTCCAATATTTCTTTCAACCAGGGTGATTTTTCTTATCTGTCAAGCATCATTTCTGGAACATTTTCCTATCTATCATTTATCCTTAATTTGCAGAGTCAATTATTCTTAATTTATTCACACACACACACATACACACACACCACACAAATACTGTATACTAGCAAACTGAACAAACTACAAATAAGATATTTATGAGAACGCTTAGATCTAGCACATTATCCACAAAAAAGTCGATTCTCAACAGGTACATGTGTACTGCATAAATGAACAGTTTGTCTGTTATCATAATATGTGTTGTCTATTGCCATAATTTTCATGTCTTGCATTTTTTCATTTATTTAGTGTGCTCACCTATTACCATCAGATTAATGCCATCTAAGCATTAGTTTCATAATACCACTTATCTTCTGAAAGAATTGAGTTTGTAATAAAATTTAACTTGATATCAAAATTCCCAGACAGTAACTAAAAACTCACATACACAATTTTAATATAGCTTTTTAAAGTAACCAATCAAGCACCTCAAACTCCAATATGGACATTTCCTCCCTTTGTTTTTTTCATCTGTATGATTCTCATATTATCCCTTTCTTCTTGAATTATCTATTTCTGAACTGATACTTAAATTTTATGCTTTTTTCTTATTGCTCCATATTCAAATTATTATTAAAATAAAATTTTAATAATAAAATTTACTCCATATTCAAATTATTATTAAACAAATTACCCTTACTAGACTACAAATTATATGGAGATATAAGCCTCAGATTAAGTTGTTTCAGATTTTAGCATTACCCAGTAATTTGTATTCTGTAAGCATATTGCAATTAATGCATAACCAGAGGTTAAAATGATCAGTGTCGAGCAGCTGAATGAAGAAAATATATGAATCAGTCTATAGGTGAACACTCTATGCTTCATTTGTGTAGCTTATTTTCCTATTTTCTTTGCCATGTATGTATTTTAGTATACAAAAGTTTATCCATTAGAATTATAAATTAATTCTAGTCACGTTCACTTTTTTCTTGAACATACATATATGTTCAATGTATATTGGTACATGCAGTGCCCTAGGCACAGTTTTTCATAAGACTTTGATCAAACAATTAGAAGCAAAGAGAGTCTTGCTATTGTTTGACCTAAATTATGACCCTGATCCTAACACTGGCTTCATTTTACATCGTAATGAACTTAACAAGGTCTGTTCATTCATACTAAAAACAGATATAACTGCTAAAACGTCTGTGCAAAATATTTTTTCCATTTATGACATTGGTAATAAAAACCCAGCATTTTCTGCTGTCATGGTGATTTATACAGTAACCTCTTCTATGGCTATTTTCTTCTTCGGTCAATTACTAGTTGCTAGGGAAGTAGTAAATCAATTTATACTATGACTTAGATCCCATTTACATTTTGAATAAGGCTGTTAACTAATTATGTAAAGATAAATAAAATCCTCAAAATATGTGCCATTTTAAGATATAGCCATATATTTCTCAACAATTTTCATACACATATTTCAAACATATTAATTAAGAAATATTCTGATAGAACCAAAAGAAGTAAGCCTAGAAAAAATGATATCTATGCAGGTCACAAGGAAAAGAAATTGTACTGGGATTATTTTCCAGAAACCTAACGGACTCTCCAGCAGGAAGGCAGGAGGTAAATTGGATTCATCTGCTTCATCAACTCCCCACAAAGCAAACAAGATGATCACCAGACAAGACAAAATAGTATTGAGCCATACATTATACCATTCTAGAAACTCAGATTGAAATTAAGAAATTACTTATAGGGAGACTCTTGTTTTTCTTTTTTCCTGTACTATTTTGCAGCTGCTAACTTATCAAGTTCTTTAATCAGCTAAGAAATGTACCTTCATGAACTGCACTGCAATTTTAAGTAACTTACAAAGGTAATCAATAGAAATTACTCATAGAAATATGTTAGAATTTTGATGTTGAAACTATTTTATGTATATTATACATAAGGCAAATCAGAGAATGTTAGCAGTATTAGGAATTTAATTTTCCACTGAAAGACAAGATATTATAAAAATAGAATTAAGAACATGAAGAAAATCTAAGAATCATTAATGAAAAATAGTGTGCTATTTAAACCAATGGTAATTGTTAGAAATAAATCTGAATAATATACAGTCAAAATTAAATATGCTATCTCCTGCAATTTCACATTCTATAAGGGAAAAGCAAAACATATAATAAAAATTACAATGAAAAACAGTAGGAATTTGGAATCTGAAAAACCTCTTCAAATTGTGATTAAAAGGTTATGTGCATAAGGTAGAGCTTTGGACTAATTTTCATAAAAGAAAAACAATTTGAAAACCATTAACTCTTGAAAATAACCATTTAAAAATGGTCTTAAAAATAATTCAACAGACTAGAAAATAAAATACAAACCCTGTCATTTTTAAACAAACTTTCCACAAAAAAGTCAAATTATTAATAAGGTTCAATTTTACTCTGCTCTTAAAATTCAGAACTGTGCCTTGTCAAAAAGCATATGAAATATGTAAATTCATTGATTTTTAATTCCTGAGCCATTAGTTACTCAAAATGAAAACACAACCTACCATATATTTTTAAACTTTCTTAGAAATAAATGAAAATCAATATGCTTGTTAAGATACTTGAGATCTTATTTATAAGTTCCATATTCTTCTAAAACTTTCCTTTAAAAATACAGTCTTCTATCTGCAAAGATTGACATCTTCACAGGAAATGCACAAGTGGAAAGACAAGTGAGCAGAACTGAAGAAAGACACAGCCACCTGTCTTGCCAAGCAAGGCAGCCAAGAAAACAGGAGTTGAGTGTGGTTGTCAGATGTCGCAGACACCTGGCAAAAACATGCTTTCTTATATTCAGTTTAATCTGTGTTTTTGGAAAACATAAGTGAAAACAAAGCAAGAATAAAAATATTGGATACACCTCTGAGTAAGGTTTTTTTGGGTAATTCTTTTTAAGAATTTTATATTTTTATTTTTATCGCAAAGTTAGATATACAGAGAGGAGGAGAGACGGAGAGGAAGATCTTCCATCTGATGATTACAGCTGGTGTTATGCCAATCCGAAGCCAGAAGCCAAGAGCCTCTTCCAGGTCTCCCATGCGGGTACAGGGTCCCAAGGCTCTGAGCTGTCCTTGTCCCACAAGCAGGGAGCTGGATGGGAAGCGGGGCTGCCAGGATTATAACTGGCGCCCATATGGGATCTCAGCGCGTTCAAGGAGAGGACTTTAGCTGCTAGGCCACAATGCCAGCCCTGAGTAAGGTTTTAAAAATAACTTTCATGTAAAATTCATAAGATGAATTATAAGAAAAATTAACAAGAAAGATAATGCTATCATGTGTTCTTTCAGTATAAAATAAAAATTTTTCATTATATCTTAATATCCTCTTATTTCAAATAGAGGATAATAATATGAAGTTTGAAAGTATTGCTAAGTTAAAAATGGGACAAACAAAGATCAGAAATAAAAACTTGAAATTATTAATGGTAAATAAAACTAACAATTGTGTTTTTTTGAAAATTAAAATAAAAATGGCAAACATTTCCTTAGACTAAAAAGAGAACTCTAATGTAATGAAAAGTGTAAAAGAGCCATTTTACTGGTAATACAGGAATATAAAGGGTAAACAGGCACTATAAAAAATTACATATTAACAAACACCAGCTAACCTAGAAGACATGCATACAATTCCAGAAGTATATCACCTTCCAGACTAAAATACAAAGAAGTTGAAATATGAAGACTAATAAAATGTAAGGAGACTGAGTCACAAATAAAAATCTTTCATCAAAGGAAAGTGAAGGACAAACTGACTTCAGGCAGAATGTTGCCAAACCTTTAAGAAGAATTGAAACTAAAACTCTTCAAACAACTCAAAAAATTGGTCCACATCATCACAACTAGCGGTAAGCCAACTCCAAGTAGTCTCTGAACATACCTTATGTGCTGATTCTTTAGCGATGCTTCCAGTGAGAGATACTAAGACACAAAACATGATCTACTAACTAAACATCTGGAATCCAAAAACTACTGATGCATAAATTTATCTACCACTCTGGCATCAGATGTTTTTCTCGCAGTTGAGGTACCAAATTTTTTCCTGGAGAATTTTCTTCTGACAATCTGCTAGCCCTGATGTGTCCTTTTTAATTCGGTAACACTGCATGAGCTTGTTTGTTTTTTCAGTTCAGATCACCTATGGTTGAAATTTATCAGCCTCTGTTACAGACTCATTTTGATTAATCTGCTCTGAGGGCTGCGGTGATATTAATGCCATATTGGCTGTGAGCCACAATTCACTAAAGGACCTACAATATGGGACTTCTCCATACCTGTATTTTCACCAGCTAATAAGTGAAAGATAAAGTTGTGAATTTCTCCCAACTTTTAAATCACAACAGCATCTTTTTCAGCCAGGGCTCAAACTTTCATTTTCACGTAGCAATTTATAAATTCTTCACATTTTTCTCACAAAAGATCGTGAACTTCATCCTTGACAATAAGAAGATTGGTGTGAACAGAGGGAGATAGGTTTGATGTATTTAGAGCAAAGACACCATGTAAAACTTACATATTCTACTCCCTAACAGTCTTCCATTTTTTTATCTACTTAAAGAAAAAAGAAGTGGATGCCACCCATCTACTAGTAGTTAATAATAGCTTTAATAGTAGATAATGATATCTACTAGTAGATAATATTTTTGACTTAGGTAAGAAGCTCTTTTATGAAATGTTATGAGAAAAAAATAATATAAGCACAATATAATTTGTGTTGCTGTAGTGACAATAAGTTCACAGGAGAAACATTTAAAATAAAACATGCTGATGTTGGCAAAATAACAAATAAAGTATGGTGCCAAATGGTCTCATATGGAGTACCAAAAAAAAAAAAATCAATGTAAGGTAATAACTGTTTAGTGCTTGACTGGGCCCAGCGCAGTAGCCAACCCAGGAATCATATGATGGAAGATCCTACCTCTCTGTCTCTCCTCCGCTCTGTATATCTGACTTTCCAATAAAAATAAATAAATCTTCAAAAAAAGAATCAATGTAAGGTAGTAACTGGTATATGCTTCACTGGACAATTTTCTTTAGTTTCTTTAGAAGATACATGGTATTATTATGTAGTATAAAGTTTATTTTTTTCTCTCTGTGCCAAATCACAATAAGTGAGTAGCATTTGGGAAAGTAAACAAACATACAGATGCACTTACAATAGAAAAATATAGAGCAAGAAGTAAACCCTGGAGATCTGGTGAACTTTAGTTACAGGTAACCATGCATTTATGGAGTGACTCTTATTTGTCAAATATTCTACTACTATCGCATTAGTCACCACAGTTTAGTTAACAAATTATTCTGCTCTCAGGGTGCTGTTTATTTAAGGCAATAATAACCTCAAATGATTATAAAATACGGTGACAAATGCTTAATTAGAATAGTCAAGGAGAGAAGCCATGTGATATTTGTAAAATCTGGGAAACGGGCTGGAACCATCTCAGCTCTGTACTCCCTTGTTCAAATTAAATTCCAGCTTTACCTTAGGTGCCAAAAATCCTGTCAGAGCAGATGGAAGACCAAACCCCAAGCGGCACTGAAGGCTAAGGTGACCCTTCTGCAGAATGCACACAGCACAGCGAAGCAACAAAGTTAAGAAATTATTAGAGAAGATGGGGCTGGGACCCTTTCCTAAATTAGTCAGATTTTGATGTTGTAACTAAAGAGGAACATGAATCAATTTTTAGCAATACTTAGCTTTTTGTCTCACTAAAGCAAGCTATTTATTTATTTATTTTAAAGTTTTATTTATTTTCATTGAAAAAGCAGATTTACAGAGAGAAGGAGAGACAGAGCGAAAGATCTTCCATCTGCTGTTTCATCCCCCAAGTGACGGAAATGGCAGAGAGCGGAGCTGATGCAAAGGCAAGAGTCAGGAGCTTCTTCCACTTCTCCTACACCAGTACAGAGTTTCAAGGCCATAGGCCATCCTCTACTGCTTTCCCAGGCCACGAGCAGGGAGCTGGATGGGAAGTGGAGCAGCTAGGACATGAACTGATGCCAATATAGGATCCTGACTCACACAAGGCAAGGATTTAGCCTCTGAGCCATCACGCCAGGCCCAGCAAGAAATTTATGATGACTGCTTTGAAATAATTTTACTAATACTTTCAGACAGGCTTACTGGTATTATATTATGCCTTTATTGATATCTAAATAGATGTTTTCTTAAGTGCTAGAAATAAATTTAACTACATGAGTATATATTAAATACATTTGCATGTCATTTTGGCATTTTAGATTTTCATCAAAATTCCATTGTCTGTTAAGTAGTGCAAATTAAGAAAGATTTCAAAATATTCTTGTATTCATGCCCAAGATTTAATTTCTTGAATGGTGGCATAAAACATGACAGGCCTGGCTTACAGACAACACTGGATTACTCATAATGACAGTAATAGTAAATACATGGGCTATCTGAGTCTATTCAGGAAACATCGAGAAGTACCACAGGGAACCTGCAGATGCAGTGGAGAATACCACAGCCATGAATGTTCGGTTTGAAGACCCTAAATCATCTAAAATAGGAAGATTGGTTGCCTGTTCTTTGGCCCAGACTGCCATATTGTTACAGGAGAGAAGAAGCCAAGTTGCTTTTCCCTTGAGACACTGCAGCAACCCTCCATGGCTAACTTGAAAAGGCAATCCAATGTCTTTCCCAAGATTTCCACAAACAATAGATTCAAAGAGGTTGTCTCTTGGCAACCGCTGACCCACCATAATATTGTATGGGTTGGGTAAAAATTCATTCCAGAGCAATATTCAGGCATAGGCTGTCATGACCCAACTGGGTTCAATCAAAAATTTCCAGAGAAGCATGCAACTATGCATAGAAGACAGAGTCAGAACAAGAGGAGGAGAAGTAGCCACAGAGAACCATAGGACCTGCACTACTCGCATGATGGCCAACAATCATGTGTGTGGAGATCTGAAGCAATAACAAACCTGTGAACAATTATCACTAGTATAAATATACAAATGCTTCACACTCATTCCTGCACTGGAGCTAAACTGCAAAATTAGAATTTAAAACCAGGGATTGGCCTGGTTAGAGTCCTTGCATTGCATGCACTGGGATTCAACATGCGCGCTGGTTCGTATCCCAGCTGTTCCTCTTCCCATCCAGCTCCCTGCTTGCAGGCTGAGAAAGCAGTAGAGGACATCCAAAAACCTTGGTCCCTGCACCTATGTGGGAGACCCTGAAGAAGCTCCTGGCTTCAGCTCAGCTCAGCTAAGGCTGTGGCAGCCACTTGAGGAGTGAACAGGCAGATGGAAGATCATTCTCTCTGTCTCACCTTTCCTTTGTAAATCTAAATTTCCAATAAAAACATAAATAAGTATATTTTTTAAAAATTTAAACCAAACTTCAAATTATTTGCTTTTCAACTACTATCATAAACTATTTTTCCCTATCATAGAAAACACTGTATACATTTTAAAAGTACCTGTCTTGGAAATGAGAAGTATAGATTCTTGTCTTTTAGCAAAACTGCCTTTGACTCCTTTTAAGAAAATTAGAAACAAAACAGGTTCAGACAATGTCACCATCAAATTCTTCAAATCCTTTACCTATATAAATTAACTATGAATGTACTGATCTGTTTAGATTCTATAAATTGGTATGTTGTACACCACTCCATCTTATTTCTGGAGATTATGGTAACAGAGTAAGAAAATATTTTGGTGGGGGGCCAGCCTGGTAGTATAGCAAGTCCATGAACTTCTTATAACACCAACATCTCCCACTGGAACACGAGTCGGTGTCCTGATCACCCTGCCTCTCCTCCCTCTCTCGCCTAGGAAGGGCAGGGAAGGAGCGCTCACATACTTAGACCTCTGACACCTGTTTACGAGATGGAGTGTCTGGTCATTGTAAGTATCTGGGAAATGAACCAGCAGATGGAAGACAGATCTCCCCTCCTCCCAATTTTTAAATAACTAAACCTCAAATAAAATTCTATGATTAAATTAGACCACTATTAAATAAAACTAACACTTAATGATGGGTTTTGCACTCACAGGTGAAAGTAATCCTGAAGGAATTTCAGCTTTTCTGTATAGTAAATCTCATGTATTATACTGACTCTCATAAGATGTTAAGTATAGATAGACAGATGCTTGCAGAAACAGAGCTGTGAAGCATTTCTTCTGTACAGGGAATTCCTGGTCCTCATACCTTCTCTCTCTAGACACATACATTGATTGATTCTATATACAGTACATATACAAGCTTCCTACTTTACAAAACAGGTATGTCCTTCAAATGAGTATGATTGCCCCTTTCACAAAATCAAAGCTGAGCATTTACTTTATGATACAACCCAGTGTATATCCATGTTCCAGAGATTATACACTCAATATATAAGCCACTGGTTTTAGCAAATAAATAAACATATTTTAAGAAATTTCATGATGCCTTTCAAACTACACAGTAGTAATTACCCTTTCTAGTGGTTTACAACTTTAAAGCACTTCTTCTTATAATGTTTTTACAAGTAATTGAAGATTTAGGCTTGTTTCATTGTTTGCACATACAGACCTATAATGCCCTCTCTGAATGGTCTTTCCTTCTGCTATTTGTATAATAGTCCATTCTCCAGGCTCAGCTAGAAAACCGTCTCATCCACAATCCCTTTCAGAAGCACTAAAGCATTACACATGCTCTCTATGAATTCATAATGCATCATACCTTACTGTATACATTGGGTGACTGAATATATGATGTGGTTTGACCCAAAGTACTGTAATTACACGTTATTTAACATCCTTTGTAAAAATTTCAAAGAAAATATTGCCAATTACATTTCAAGCACATAAATATAGTAAGGGATCATTTATGACTCTTGGTATCCACTACAATGACATAAGTGCTGGGGCTGGTGCAGTGGCTTATCTGGCTAATCCCCTGAAAGCACCAGCATCCTGTTGCACTGATTCATGTCCTGGCTGCTTCATTTCCCATCCAGCTCTCTGCTTGTGAACTGGGGAAGCAGTGAAGGAGGGCCCACATCCTTGCACTCAGGTAGGGGACTTTGAGGAAGAGCCTGGCTCCTGTCTTCAAAGTTCATCTCCCAACATTATGGCCTTTAAGGGAGTGAACCAGCACAAGAAAAATCTTTCTGACACCCCTCCTCTCTAAATCTGTCTTTCCAATGAAAATAAATACATCTTTGAAAACAATGACATAAGCCTTGTATAAAGTAATCAATAAGTATCTATTGAAAACTGTGATAAAACACACAAAACTTACATCCCAACCATCAGGAATGAGAGCTCCCTTATCAATTGCTGTTATTTATTAGCACAAATTAACAATAACGAATTCATTAAACTTATTACTAAGCAAACATTTTTACTACTGCAGCCTTCCAACTTGTTTCTCCCTCGAATTTTGCTTTCTGCATAAAGTATCAAAACCATGTTTTAATGAAAATATTAACAGATTATACCATAAATGTGAAAAACTTGTCAGTAAAGTCCCACATGACACATTAGGTTAATATTTTTCTATTAAATTATATTCTAACGTACACATGCTCATGTATATGTATGTGTAGTAATCAACAAATAACTGTTAACTGCAACATACATCCTGTTTAGATTATATACTAAGAAAAATCTTAATGACAATTTTGGAGAACTATCGTGTACCACGTACTTTTTTCTAAGCACCTTTCCTGTATGAAATAATACAAACCATTTCAGAGTTCAGATGGTGAAAATCTAACCAAGTAATTTAGCAAAAATTGTGCAGAGTTAATGGTAGAAGAGGATATGAAACACTGACAGGGTAATGTCACTCCCAAGAGAAAAATTCTGTCTGCAAAGAGTTTGTACTCTTAATATTGTTGTAACATTCCTATTTATTTATTTGGGAAAGGGAGAGATAATAGCATTCCACTCAGTGCCTCTACTCTGCAGATTCCCACAGTGGCTGGGGTGGGGCAAGGGCTGAGTCACGGCCCATCCAACTCTCCCACACCGGAGTGATGACCCGACCTCTTGAGTCGCCACTGTGGCCTCACAGTCTCTGCATGACAAGGAACCTGGAACCTAGAACTAGCTGGGAATCAAACCTAAGCACTCCGAAGTGTTTTAACCATTAAATGAAATGCCCACTCCTGATCATTTTTCAGATTTAAAGCGCTAAAGTTCAATCAAGCAGACAAAAGTAAGCAGAACATTCAGGAAAGTAGAGGAATCATTATATTGAGGTAAATATTTGATACTTTTATTTTTAACACATATTATGTCAGAATATTAATTGACAAGCAGTTGGAATTCTTCTTCTTTGTTTTTGTTTTGTTTTGTTTTACTTACAATTAAACTTTAGCTAGTATCCAAGAGTTATCTCATGGTAGTTCCACAAATTCTGTTTAAAAATCAGATGACTTCCTAAGGACCCCAAATATTTCTTTGAAGCACTTCATATAAAATGTATAATTGTTGGCGTGATTGTTTTATGGCTTAAACAATATAACTTTCTTTAACTAAAATATTTTTATTATCACCTTGAGGGTTTACCTTCAGTAAAGCTGTAGAAATTGGAAAGCAAGAAATGCCCTTTTAGTTCTTAATTCTAGTAAAAAAAAAAAAAAAAAAGAGAGAGAGAGAAAAGAAAAAAGCTGCGCTGGTATTTTGATTGACCTTCTAAATCTTATCAACATGAGGGAAACAGAAACACTTATCCTGCCATTAGAGGTCAATTCCTCTTGTGGCACATGCCATGATCCCTCCAATTTTCAGAACATTACTTGGCCTTTTAACCTATGAATGCACCTTCTTATTTTTATGCAGCTTTCTTAAACATGAATGCATATACATGTAATGCATAAACATGTAATGCAGTTTCTGGTTACCTTTTTCTGTAAGCAAAATGTGCCAAAGAATGATGAAAGGTAAACTCCTTCAGAGTCAATGCATTTTAAATCCTGAAAATCCTTGACTTCCTCATTTATAAAGAGTCCCTCTTCTCCCACATGTAGCAGTTTTATAATTTCAGTTGGATTGCCAGACAAGAATTCTGAATCATAAGCACTTAGGTATTCACAGAAAATAAGTCTCTCATAATTTATATTTTAATTGAAAGGCTTACTTCCACTGTTACACAGGAAACCAATTATAAAAAGCCCTTCAATGCAGCAGTTGTTTTACCAAGTACAATACTGCCACCAAGTGGCCGACAATAAGACTAGCTATACAGAACACTAAGCTTAAGTTCCTTTGATCAAGGACCGGCAACGTAGGAAACTATACTAACTGCATATAAAATATGCTAAAAAGACTAAAATTTGATCATTAAGTAATTTAAAAATATTTTTTCTAAATAGTGTTGAATTCTGTAGGTAAATTCTGTTTGGATGCCAAAAAATGAATTTATAACAATAATTCCTACACAATCATTCCTCTTTGAGCTAAAACAGATAGGTCTCACCATTTTTATTAAACTAAAAAACCAATGTCATAGTATTCTTGATCATTCTAAACATATTTGATTTATGTGACTATTTTCTGCACACCTAATCTGTATGAACTCCTCTGGACAAGCTCATTTTACTTTTTCCTTAGATTCTTAAAGGTTCAAAACTATTTAAGAGAGAAAATCTTGGTTAGTTTTGATATAAATTATATAACTTTATTTTTCTCCCCCTAGCAGATTAGAAGAAAAAGTTAATTTACTTTCTCAAGAATTATCAGAAATGAAGGACATATAAAACAAACATTGTTCAATGCATGAGTTCATACATGCAAACCATACACGTGAGTGCATATCATTGTATTGGACATGCGTGACTTTAAACATTACAATGAAACAAAAACGAAGACAGGAAATTGTCTCCTCACATTGTTTAAATTGAAAACCTCTTAATTCTGCCTCAAACAATGAGGTAGGTACTATATTCGTTTTATAGATATACAGTGAGGCTTAAATTTTTTTCTGTTAGGTTTCAAAGCCACATAGTCAATTACTTTTCAAACAAACAGTTTAAATTACAAATACTACCTGTCAATGACCACACTGTAAAGTACTGAGTTTAGGTTAAGCTTTCACAAAAAAAAAAAATGTGTTATCCCATTCAGAAAACCTTATAATCATCAATTAAATTCATCAATTTAAAGTAACTGAAAACATTATAACTACATGAAGCTCAATCCTTAAAACTAATAATATGTAGATACTTTATAATTTTTGAAAGCAAAATTCAATGACATGATTTGTGGAGTAAAAAGTGTAAAACAAATTATTAGGAGTTATAAAATAGCATTGTTATGGATAATAAAATGTCTAAAAACAATACATATATTGTCTTTGTTATAAGCTGGTAAACAAACATTTTATTTCCCAGAATGAAACAATAGTTTCAGATATCAGTAATGGAAAAGTTCTCATTAAATATATATGTTTCTAAAGACACATGATTCAAGTCAATCAAATGATGTAGCTGAACATCTAAAAATACAATACTTTTTGGTTGCCCAACTGAGAAAATGAATTGTTCCTCACCGTCTACTAAAACAGTCCACTCATATTTGATGATTTCTGACACGAAGGTAATCTCTGCATCCTGACACGGGGATAACTTATACTGAAAACAATTCACAACCGCCTGTTGGCAGACATATATTCTTTGGAAACCTTTTTCTTGCCATGGGTTTAGTAAGCACAGAAGTCAGTATAATCCAATTCAAGTGCCATTAAGTCAGCATCTGAACAGATGCCAAGAAACAAGGTGATTTTTCTTTCAAGAATATTGCAAAACATACAGTTAAAGTAAAAAGTATGTTATATTAATGTATATGCTCTGCTACTCTGCCTCAGCACTGTGAAACAAAGTTTTGTTCTAAACTGCTGAATTATTCTCTAGACCACTGGCTTTGGCCCGGCAGCTGAGTAATGAACCAGCAAATGAGAGCCTGGGAAAGCAGTCAAGGATGGCCCAAAGCCTTGGGACCCTGCACCCATGCGCGAGACCTGGAGGAGGTTCCTGGCTCCTGGCTTCAGATTGGCATAACACTGGCTGCTGTGCTCACTTGGGGAGTGAATCATCGGACGGAAGATCTTCCTCACTGTCTTTCCTCCTCTATGTATATCTGACTTAACAATAAAAATAAATAAATATTGAAAAAAAAAGAAGTAAAACAGAGGGTTGGGGGCGGGTACAGTTCCACAGGTTAAGTCACTGCTTAGGAAACTTGCAAAATTTGAATGTCAGTGTGCATTCTGGAACCTCTGCTTACAATCCAGCTTGCTTCTGTCACATCACAAGGAGGCAGCTTCTACTGTCCCAAGAGATCAGGTTCTTGCCCCTAATACGTAAGAACTAGACAGACGTGTAGGATCCTTGTTTCATTATGTCACAATTGTTGCAGGCATTTGAAGAGTGAGCCAGCATATGGAAGATTTTTCTCTCTATTTTTCTACATAAACATATCTACTTAAAATATGTCTATATAATATAACAGATAGGGGTATCTATAGATAAAAATATCTGCCTTTCAAATAAGCACAAAATATTACACACTAAAAATGTGAAAGTACATTGGAAGATGCAGAACCGTTTGCCGACTGTGCATCTCTGGAGACAGAAACGCACCAGCATGCAAGGCTATGAACTTCAGACTGAGACGATCTGGAGTGTTTAACTTCCCATCTATGAGACCTTTAACAAGGTACTTCACCACACCTCATTTAGCTTACTGGGATGAAGAATGTACCTCATAAAGGTTTTCTGTGGCTACGCATGATGAAGGTCTGACAGCTGTGAGCACGGAGCTCAATGAATGTCAGTCATTGTTGTAACCATAACCGTAGTACAATTAACTGAATGAAGTACTGCTTAGAGTGTAACACAGGAGACAAGAAGAGTCAGGAACATGCAGACTAATGGTCTGAAAAGAGGAAAATGAGGTTATCTGGCAGACAAGAGTAAAGACTTTCAGAGAATCACAGGGGGAGAAGTATACACGTGACGATCAGTGTATAAAAATAAGAGCATGTCCCACCAGTCAACCACCAGAGGACAAGCCAGACACCAAGAGTAGTTACTAGCGGCTGCAAAATATCCACTCACATGCCTTTGTGTGGCTGCTTAACTTCCTGATTCTTTAAGAACGCAGCTAAAATACAAAAAGTAGGGCTAGACTTTACTATTATTTGGTTAACTATTTCCCTAGTTGCTTGCAGACAGTATCCATGAATCAAGCACGTTACATGATTTGCAGCCATAATGCTGTACCTTCTAAGTAAGCTATAAGCTATAACTACAAGATTTATGTATTTGCTTAATTTCACTATCACCTCTACAATCTTCCTGGTGCATACTTTCTGTCTTGCAGGTCTGTAAGAGGGAATCCTTCTCAGTTTGGTTTTAATTTTATGTTAGAAGGGAAGTCACTAGCATTTTAAGGGAAAGTTGAATTCATTCTTTCAAACTCATTAGCTCACATTTACTAACCTTCCAACACAACGCTAGCCATATAGGTAAAGAAAAAAAATGGTTTCTACTTTGTATAAACTCAGATACTAAAAAGGACAAAAAAAAAGTTATGCACAATTAGGTGAAAACTCATGTTCTACACAGATATGCTCTGCTGATGGTGATGATTTAGGAAGATTAGGCTGTCAGGGATGATCCTAAGTTTGGGGAAAAACATGTTGAGCAAAGGGTCCAGCTAAGAAACTAATGAAGTAACCTGAACATCCCTAAATGGGAAACTTAGAAAGCTCTGTTCTAACGAGAACGGCTTTTTAAGAAGAGATGATAATATTTTTCACTAATTGTCTGAAACATTGTATAGTGCTCAGTCTCCTGAACTAAAATCAGTAAGATGGAATGTTACTAAACAGGAAAAAATTCTTTAGCTCTGTCTTATTATTAATGTTTTTCCTTATTTTAATTACTCTCCCGCTGCTGGCATAATATCTTTAACTATTTTACAAAGTTTTAAGTGTTAACCATAAAAACAAACAAAATTACTATTCTCTTAGTTTAAGACAAAAATCTTCAACAAGACCAGGACTCTAACAGGTAGAATTCACTTGATAAAGTATATCAACATTCCTATAAATTCTGATTTATTATACTTAGTGATATTTTATTGTTTCTTCCAGTTAATTATAACATCTATTGCAGCCTGAGAAGAAATTACATGATTTACTTCCATAGTTGCTAAGCATTTATGCTGTAACTTTTTTCATTAAGATGCTATATTATAAAAATACTAAAGAGCTCAACTTTTTAATTTTATTACCATGTCATATTAGAAGAATAATATTTTCCAATATAACTGGTATGTAAACCCATACAAGAAGAATAAAGGCAGTATTTATGAAGTAGGCCACACAAGTATTGAAATAGAAATAGACACACACATTTTAGAGTAAAAGTAAATGGTGACTCATTTTGATGCTGCCAAAATTTTTAGCAATTACATTAAAGTATTTCACAAATCCAGAATGATTAAAAATAAGATTCTTTGACAATGTAAAGCATTCTAAGTTACAACTGCTACTAAAATTCAATGCAATATTTTCGAGGGGGGTGAGTTGACTGTAAACTTCACTAACAACCTATATTTTAATGAAATATCACATAATTATTAAAAGTACCACAAGACAAAATGAACCTGAATTCACTGGATTTGTGTTATTGTAGATAAAAAAATATCCATAGTTACTTAAAAATAGATAAATAACTGAACTCTATCAAATCTGGTTTGTTATGTTTATACATATATAGTTCCAAATATACTTTATAGCACATTGTGTCCTTTCATATTTCAGCACAGGATATATAAAGGTATATTTAAGATATATATTTTCTATACATTTATTTGAAAATCAATGTTAGAGAGAGAGAGGGAGAGACACCAGGCTTGAGCAGCATGAGTTGGCTGGTTCACTCCCCAGATGGTTGCCAAAAGCCTGGGCCAAAGTGAATCCATGATCCAGAAGCTTCATTCCTATCTCTCACATGGGGGCAGGGCCCCAAACATCCAAGCCATCTGCTGCTACTTTTCCCAAACCATCAGAAGGGAATTGGACCAAAAGTGGAGAGGTCCAGGCTCAAATGGGCATCCATACTGGAAGCCAACATCATAGGCAGCAGCTTTCTGCACTACACTGCAAAGTTGACCCCTTCTATAAATTTTACAAAGGATCTGTCATGTAAAGATATTAATAGAATCTGGAACAATCTGCTGATTTCAATGGTATCCCTTATTTGGATTCTTTTCTAACTTCATTAAAATATTTAAAGTGATTTCACAGAGAGAAATTGTATAAGTCTTCTGATTATAAAAAGTAAAATATACAAAAGAAAGTTAGGTTAGGTAATAAGCAAAATATTGTGATAATTGCATGAAATGAGCCTAAAAAGATTGGTAGGAGCTGGGTCATTAGGTCTCGCTGTAATGTAAGTCATAGTGCTTAACCTCTTAAATAGTTTAATCAAGGTATTGGTACAATTTCTTTTTCTTTTTTAATTAATTTATTTTTAGTGGAAAGGTGGATATTCTGTCTGATGGTTCACTCCCCAAGCAGCCGCAAAGGCTGGAGCTGAGCCAAACCATAGCCAGGAGCTCTTCCAGGTCTCCCACGTGGGTGCAGGGTCCCAAGGCTTTGGACCGTCCTCGACTGCTTTCCCAGGCCACGAGCAGGAAGCTGAAAGGGAAGCAGGGCTGCTGGTATTTGAACCGGTGCCCATATGAGATCCCGGCACAGGCAAGGCGAGGACTTTAACCACTATGCTATCATGCTAGGCCTGGCACAATTTCTATAGTAATCACTCTGTATGAAATATCATTTGGAAAATGGTCAGAAGGTAGAAGAGTACAGAGAGATCAAATAAGGGGAAATACTAAATGTGTAATCTAAGACAGGTTTGTAAGGCCTAAGACTGTGTGTCTAGATCAAGGTCTGAATTACTATCAAGGAGATGCTGCCCAAATTTTCAGCGGATCATCAAAATGGGAGGAGGAGCCCACCAGTTACACCCCCCTCATGTTATTTTGTTCTGGGTAAGGTAAAAGACTTTGCTGCTCATTAAAAATGAGTTTCTGGGCCCGGCGCGGTGGCGCAAGTGGTTAAAGGTCCTCGCCTAGCACGCCCGGGATCCCATATGGGCGCCGGTTCTAATCCCGGCAGCCCCGCTTCCCTTCCAGCTCCCTGCCTGTGGCCTGGGAAAGCAGTCGAGGACGGCCCAAAGCTTTGGGACCCTGCACCCGCGTGGGAGACCCGGAAGAGGCTCCTGGCTTCGGATCGGCATAGTATCGACCCGTTGCGCTCACTTGAGGAGTGAATCATCGGACGGAAGATCTTCCTCTCTGTCTCTCCTCTCTGTATATCCGCCTTTCCAATAAAAAAATAATAAAAATAAATCTTAAAAAAAAAAATGAGTTTCTTTCTTTCTTTCTTTCTTTCTTTCTTTCTTTCTTTCTTTCTTTCTTTCTTTCTTTCTTTATTTCTTTCTTTCTTCTCTTTCTTCTCTTTCTTCTTTCTTTCTTTCTTTATTTTTCTTTCTTCCTTTCTTTCTTCCTTTCTTCTCTTTCTTTTCTTTCTTCTCTTCCTTTCTTTTCTTTCTTTCTTTCTGTCTGTCTTTCTGTCTGTCTTTCTGCCCTCTGACTGACTCATGTGGACCTCCCTCCTTGTGATGGTGTATAAAGGACACTACCTTCCACTATTTTCTCAGGTTTTTCCTTCCTGGGAGGTCCCTCCTGTAACTACCTGTCACTATGGCAGGGACCTCTCTTTCATTCTCTTAAATAAATCTTGCTTTGCACACTAAAAAAAAAAAAAAAAGAAGAAGAAGAAAGAAAGAAAATGATACATTGGTGGTTCCTATAGCATTAACTCCAATGTTAAGGATTTATTATTATGATGAATATTATAATGTGATTAAACACATTTCTTCTATTCAGAGGTAATTATATCTTTTCTACTGGAAACTTTTATTTAAAAGTTTTCATATGGCACATTTTTAAACAAAATTCTCATTTTGTCATCTTTCAATTCCAATTTCATCACCTTTTGGAGTTATGTCATATATTCATTCACATGTTTACTCAATCGCATGTTTATTAAAATATTAAACACAGGTTACTATGAATGGCATGAATGCAGAAAGATAAGTACAAAGTACTCTAAATGAATGTTCCGTTGAGGAGGAAGTAGAATAGTTGCAGAGTATAAAATAAATTCAAGTAAGTATAACAATAACTATAGCAGGCTGATGACAGAATACAACGCACATGGGGAGAAAGCCCAAGACTAAATCCTAAAACATTCTATCAAAGGGGCAAATTGTCTGTAAGTAAAAAACATTTCAAGCAGAAAGATCAATCGATGCAAAGCAAAGCAAATTAACTCGGAACCAATAACTTGGCTTGGGATGACTGACACTAATACTTTAAGGGAGAAAACTTGCCAAGGTGACTGCAGAGGAAGGCGAGTGTGCAATCCAAAAGGCTTGGTTTTTATTTTGATTACCTTTAAACTACAAAAAAGTGATATCAACACTTTTTGTGTTAGAAAAAATTTTTTGGACAACAACATGAGAATAGCGTATCAATATGAAATAAAGAATATGGTCCACATTGAAAAGAGCTGCATTTATCTATGGGTAAATAATAAATCTAAATGTGGTTTTCCCATCCCTAAGGAGATAAGTGGCTGCCTCACTTTGCTAACAGATCTCTAATAACTCCTTCTGGAAGGAAAGATAACCCATATTCTTAGCAGGTGGTCATGAGAAGAACATATCAGTGCCTGCAATCCACCAAATCTTTGTTTTAACACTTTTGCATTGTATCTATTCTATGAACAAACCATTCTTTACAATGCACTTCAAAACTCTCTAATGTTCTTGCATGTTTTTTATTTTTCTGTATCATGTAGTCTCTAAAATTAAATCCTAGTCAGAATATCGTATTCCCTAATAAAAGTCCATTTGGTTTTTTTTTTAAGATTTATTTTTATTATTTTTCCATTGGAAAGGCGGATATACAGAGAGGAGAGACAGAGAGGAAGGTATTCCATCTGATGATTCACTCCCCAAGTGAGCGCAACGGCCAATACTATGCAGATCCAAAGCCAGAAGCCTCTTCCAGGTCTCCCACGTGGGTGCAGGGTCCCAAAGCTTTGGGCCGTCCTGTACTGCTTTCCTGGGCCACAGGCAGGGAGCGAGCAGGGAAGCGGGGAAACCGGGATTAGAACCGGCGCCCATATGGGATCCCGGGCAGGCGTGCAAGGCGAGGACCTTAACCACTTGCGCCACCGCGCTGGGCCCTAAAAGTCTATTTGTTCACCTATTTATGGCAACATACCAAATTCTGCCCAAGAAAAAAAGAACTGATATGATGTCTAAACAATCTAAAAGTAATGCTAAGAAATAGAGGCTTTTATTCATAATAATAGAAACGGTATAAATGTAAATAAACATGACAAATAACCATATAGAGGGCCAGTAAAGCTAGTAAAAAGAAATACAGCAAGAGGTAATACATGTAGCCCTTGCACTACAGTAATGGGGAAATTAATTTCTAGTTTTCTCATTAAATTTAGCAAAAAATACTGGACATGTTCCTTTGGCGTTATAAACACTAGAAGTCAGCAATCACTTTAGCTGCTGTTGTTAAGCATCCTAGTCTGACTTGCTAATTTTCAAAATCTCGTCAAGTCCATGGGAACATAACACAGCTTAGTCTGTGATCAAGTAGCATTTTCTCTGATTTCATTTCCTGATACAGCAGCAGAGTCGGTGGCAAAAAATATAATACAAAGTAGCAATAAATATTTCAGCTAATTTTTCAAAAGGAATAATTTTCAAGTATAAAATCATCAATCCTACAATAATTGTAGCAGTTCTCTGCACTACATCTTATTTGGCACTTTTTTAATTTCTCACACATTGTAACAGGTTTTTTTTTTTTAATCAAAAACCACTATTAACATTCACATTTTGAGCAGCTTACCTATGTTTAAATGTATATATACCTATACATATATACACAAATATTTTAATTTAAAAAATTGTACTGTTAATAAATATATCAGATAATTAGGTCAAATTTTCCATTTTCAAGTTTAATATATAAGTCCAAGATGAATTAAATGCTCATTTTGACAAATGTCACTAGGCTAAAACATTGATAACTCTCCTAAATGAATGAACGGCTACAATTAACAATGAAATTTTATTTAATAGAAACTGTAATATGAGTGATAATAGTATTTCCCAGACTTCTGTGAATGTTATGGGAATTGTTAGAAATAAAAAATGAAAAAGCTATTAAATTAGTAGAAATTGCCAAGCTGTAAAGCACAGAAAGTTGTCATGTTAAATTAATTGAATTACTGGGAGTCCAAAATTACAAATTATGCAATATGTGCTATAGCAGATTCAACAGCTTTTAATTTTTTCACTGCTTTATAACTGGTATAATTATAATTTCCTTTGAATCCATAAACTATGCCAAAATGTCTGGTTTCTGAATGTTTTAAACTAGCACAAATTCACAAGTGAAATTCAATTTGACAGAAACAATTTGAATAACAGTGCAGCTTTCTCTAAGGACGTTTTCTTTAAAACAAATGTCTCTTTCATTATACAGCAGAAAGAACAAAGAACTCAAACTGTTCTTGCCTCTCAGTGTTTGGGAATCAATGTAAATCAATGTTTTAGAACAAATAAATACACTTGGAGGATAACAATTATAGATTACAACATGTCAAGATTTAAAAAAAAAATGCCCCTTGGCCACATAAAGTAATTCATCCTCCTACTCTGTGCAATTCATATGCAATTCTATGCTTAGTCAAAAGTCTGTTTCAGCAGAGTTTTATTCCAGTGACAAAAAACTGATATGGAATAAACAATTTGAGTGAGCTGCAAGTCGCAAAATCCATGTAATTCTATCCTCTTCTATGTGACTCTTACAAATATTTAGCTTTTTAAAACATCTTTTAAAATGAACATAATCCATCCTCTAATATGTCAGTATTTGACGCTTGTTGCATTTGTTACTTTAAGAACTGAATAGGGCCCAGCGCGGTGGTTTTTCTTTTGCTAGAAACACCTCTCGCTATTCTCCTGAGGGCATAATAATGTAATAATGTAATTGATAAGCTGCTTATCATTCAGTAACTACCCACTGATGAAAAAGCTTTTAAACACACTAGTTTATAAAACACATAATTGAGTAAGTAAAATTAAACATTAGGTGCTAAGAAAATGCATTTAATTTAGCAGTCAAGAGTTTCAATCAAATTAAAATCTAAATTTTATCTCAAATATCAATGAAAAAGGAATATACAATTTTTATTTTGCATAATAATAAAGAGCATTGCCTTTTTCCAGGTGAGGTATTCATTATATATTACAAGTTCATTCAATTTAAAATTTGCTCAATAATAAATCATTGTCATCGATTAAAGCCGCAATGGTTCCTGACTTGTTACCACATACACAGGGTCTTCAGGAAGTTCCTGGAAATTGTGTATTATGAAAAAAAATGCATGGGTTTCAAAAATGTTTTCATCAAAATAAACATACTTTAATTCTATTTTCCAGAACCTTTTTTTGAAGGCTCTTGGTACATTCTGTGACTCTCCCTCACTAGTCTTTTCCATATTTGCTTTATTCCACACAGCTTCTCACCTCTATTCCCACACTCCTTAGCCTCAATGCTTCCTACATTAATGCAGTTACTCTACCAATTGTGCTAGGTCTAAACTGCCCTTAGGTTGGTTTCTCTTGAATTCACCAAGGGATAATTGTTGCATCGTGGCTACAAACGGTAGAAACAAAGCCAAAAAGATGACTGCATACTGACAGGATGCTTAGAAGGCTTCTTCAGGAATACTGAATTGGGTCAGAGTTATACATAATTGTTTGATTTTACTGTTTGTCACAAGGACTCCAATTCAGTGAAGTTACATAGTAACAAGTGGATTTATAGCTAATAGAAATACAGATGATTTTTTCACTCTTGAATTCTTGCCCTGCAGTTCAGTTGCCAGGTTCAAAACAACTTTGTAATATTATTCTAACATCAGAATAAGAGAGTAAGTACTAAGCTTCTAAAAGATGCATTCCCTAAATTTTAACCTATTTCCATATGGTAGTCACTCAACACTCTATGTTTCCAAGGGAAGTACAATTAACTAACATTTCCCCTACAGTAAAATGTCAGTTATACACAAAACCATCAGTCTTTTTTTCTGAGATCAATAATAACCGTTTAATTATTACACATCATAATTGTATATCTAAAGACAAAGTATTATACTTACGATAATATGTATTGATAATGTGATAATATTTTTGAAAATGTTTAGGAACAAAGGAAGAGTGTTAAGAAAAATCCAAACATTGAGGATTACTACACATCTTGTCAATGCCATACTGAGAAATTTAAGTCTCATGAAGATTGTTCTGCTTTTGATTTTGTTATCTGCTAATATTTAAGGGTTCACATCCTATGAAACTATATGTTAATTTGCACAATGGTGTCCAATGCAGGCAAAAATGGTTTTGGTCTGTTTGAAAAAATGTCCACAGATACTGTTATTTCTTTTTTTTTGAAACTAATATAAACCCTAACCTCATTTTGTTATTATGCTTCCTAAAATAAACAACCAGTTTGTCATATGCCAATTCCTCATTGATTATATGGGCAAATATAAATATTTAACATATGTATAAAATTCCTCTGGTCGACATCCAAATATCATATTGTCAGAGCAATTACTTCTTAGTGACAATAATGCCCACCTTATGAAATCTATCATGAACATTCAAAAAGTTACTACTGTCATTTGTACCACGGCACTTTCCTTCAATCATGACCGAATCATGTAATACCATTGTTATTTATTATCTGCCTTCCTTTGTTAGAACTAAATCCCTCTGTGGCTACTGCTGTTGAATTTTCAAGATTTAATGAAGTCCAATAATAATTATTACTATCCAATTTAAAATGATAATTTAACAAATGAATGGTACATAAACATTGTTAAAATTAACATTTATTTTAAAAGGATATTTCACACCAAAGTAAAACACAAGACGTATTTCAATAATGTTAGAAATAAACCATTCTTGGGAAATTAGTTCTCCCCTAAATTACTGTGGAATGAGTAGACATGAAAATTGCAATTAAATATTTCTCTTGTGAAAGTTCCAACAACTTCAGTTATCAATGCATCATACTTACATCTTTTAAGAATCTGCCTAACAGAATCAGCCACCATTTCTTTAAACTATTTCAAAAGGAATTGTGAAGACACCATTAGGAGACTCCTATAGACCAGATCTATAAAATTTTGAACATCAAAACAAATATTAAGAAGCTGAAATCTGTTAAAGGAAATTGGAACCCTAAATGCTGTTCTACTAAACCATCATTCAAACTTTTATGCATGAACACACACATGCACACATAAAACATACCTGCACAGGACCTGACCACAGGAACAGGGCAAAGATTTATCCACAGTATGGTGGAGTGTCAATTTGTAAATATAAAAGGGATGATGGCATAATATAAGAACTATTATATAAAGATCATGAGAAGAAATAACTGGGTAAAGAAAAAACACACAGGCTATTCACACAGCATCAAAGCCTGTCCCTAGAGATTACTTGCTAATAAAGAGGAAGAGATCATAAATTTACACTGGTGAAGCTTAGTAAATAGCCTTTTCCATGTGATCAATCAATGGTAACATCACCAGAATTGAGAAAAATTGACATCATTTGCCTTCTCACATAATCCTCTCAGAATCCAATATTACACATATTTCCCCTTCCAAAATTGCCTAAGCTGAATCTAATAGTGAAATACCAGAAAAAAACAAATGAAGGACATTCTATGAAATAACTGTCATAGTTTATTATGCTATTGTAAGATTTAAAATAAAGTTAGTGGTACACTATTCTAGATTAAAGGAAACAACTAGATATAACATAGGATTCTGCCTTGCAGAATGAACCAAGAAATACAGTGAAACAATTGGGAAAAGAAGAATATAAATTCTTTTTTTTTTTAAAGATTTATTTTTTATTATTTTTTCATTGGAAAGGCGGATATACAGAGAGGAGAGACAGAGAGGAAGATCTTCCGTCCGATGATTCACTCCCCAAGTGAGCGCAACGGGCCGATACTATGCCGATCCGAAGCCAGGAGCCTCTTCCGGGTCTCCCACGCGGGTGCAGGGTCCCAAAGCTTTGGGCCGTCCTCGACTGCTTTCCCAGGCCACAGGCAGGGAGCTGGAAGGGAAGCGGGGCTGCCGGGATTAGAACCGGCGCCCATATGGGATCCCGGGCGTGCTAGGCGAGGACTTAGCCACTTGCGCCACCGCGCCGGGCCCAAGAATATAAATTCTTACTAAAAACAATGGCATCAAAGTTAAACTTACTGTTTGACAATATTTTGTATCAAAGGAAAATATCTTCTCAGAAAATACATACTAGACTACTTAGGAGCGAAAGATCATGGCGCCTGTAATCACCTCTCACATGTCTCAAAGAATATAGAAAAAACACAAGTTTGTGATATTACAAGAGAAAGAGGTGATAATCATGAAATATTAGTGAATCTATGTAAAAGACAAGTCTCCACATTTGCATGTAAATATGGAATGATTACAAAATGCATTAGGTAAACAGAAGTGACATGATGTAACTGGAATGATATTGGGGCAACACATTTTTTTAAAAAATTTTTTTATTAAGAAAAACATTCTCACAGAGTGACAGTAATTGAAACAATCCCTAATTAGCTACCCTCTTATCTGAAACTATAAATTAGTGATTGAGTTTTATTATTCTGACTCATGTTTCACTTTTATTTTTGGGAAGTAACTTGACTTTAGGAAGAGATTGAAAGGAGTAAAATGGACAAGATATAAAAGAAGCAAATTTATCTGATTATTTTACTTATCTGATTCCTCTTGAATACTATTACTATCTGAACCCCAAGTTTTGTTTTGCAGACATTGCAACTTATGGAAAGAGGTGATCTGAACAAAGCTATGACACAACCTTTGAGAACAAACCACCCCTAACAAGCCTATGAAGCAGTCAAGAGGAGTATCCACAAGCTATGGCCAACGGATGTCCTGCACAGAGCTGCGAGTCATGTCCACACGGTCAATACAACTTAAGCGATGTGTATGGCTGGGTCTGTTTCTTCTTCGTCGTGGAAGCAATCTTGTGCAATCCTTTGTTCCCTACCTAAATATTCCTTATCTATTCTCAGAAATACCCTTCTTAAAATTACTCAGTAGTATTCTTTACAGTAATAGTATCCTGTCTCTGACAATGTGTATAACTAGTCATGCTCCAAAAATAACCAGTAGTCAATCCTGAGAAAAAAAAATCCCAATCTTAATTTAAGCCCAAGTTTTGGAGCCAATCCATTGTGTGTTCATTGCATAATGATAAACATTTAGTATTGCAAAATATGTTTCTTTTGACTAAAACTTAGGTACTCTAGGATATTTCTCAAGAATAATTAAAATCTTTTGGACTTCTGACTCCCAGGCCTGGCTTACTCATATTCTGCTCTAAATTAACCCTATGCTAACTTAAAAAAAAAAAACAGTTCATTTCTGCCCAGATCTTGCAAAGCCAAAGAAGAAAACGCTATTTTACCTTTCTTTCTTTCTTTTTTTTTTTTTAATTGGAAACACGGATATACAGAGAAGAGGAGAGACAGAGAGGAATATCTTCCGTCCAATGGTTCACTTCACAAGTGAGTGCAATGGCTGGAGCTGAGCCAAACTGAAGCCAGGAGCCAGGAGCTCTTCTGAGTCTCCCATGCAGATGCAGGTTCCCAAGGCCTTGGGCCATCCTCAACTGCTGTCCCAGGCCATAGCATGGAACTGGATGAGAGGCAGGGCCGCAGGGATTAGAACCAGCGACCATATAGGATCCTGGCACATGCAAGGCAAGGACTTTACCCAATACACTATTGCGCCAGGCCTGCTATTTTATCTTTCTTTGAACACACCTACATAGCTCTGCCCTTATTTTTGGCTCAACGTGGACTACATGTTCACTGAGGATATGAACTGGACTCAGTTTGCTTAAATCCTTGTTCCATCACCCAAGTAATTATAACATGATGATGATGATGATAATAATAGTAATATGCCCCCTCAGTTTCTTCTTTAAGAGTTGTTGGAGCTACTCATTGTTTGGACTGTTATGAATATCTGTAACAGGATGTAAAATCAGATTATCTCTTGCCTATTCTAATTAGAGAAGTTTTTTGGTTTTTTTTTTTTTTTTTTGAGGTAAGGAGACCTTCTTTCCTGTCCACCAAATTCTTCTCAATTCCTTAAACGGTGCCTGTATCTGGACTGAACCCATGGCTAGCGCTCAGTTCACATAAGAACTCAGGCCCCATGGTCATTAACTCCATTCAAAAAAAATCTTTTCAAATGTTTCTTGACTTCGGGTTGCAGCTTTATCCACATTAATTCTTTTGCTGTGCTATTCTGTATTTTTCTTTAAACATAATTTCAGGGGCACATTTCATCTAATGCTTTAGTAAGATTCGCTTTCCAGTTGAACCAGAATAATTCATTATTTTATGGTAAAAGCATTCATACTTTTTTTAAAAGAACATAGGAATTTTTAACAAACTTTATAAGAGCCAAAAAAAAAAAAAAAACTACAATTTCTGTAGAAGTCATTAGAATGGGTCAACTCTTTTGAATTCCTAAAACTTATGTAATGGCTTAATTCTAACAAGGAGTGACTCATGAAAAGCTAAAGAATGTAGCAGCTTTTATATCCAACCACAACTACACTGAATCAAAAACTAAAGTAAAACGAAATGCTGGCAACAGTGGATATCTTTGAATTCTTTTAGTTAACAGACTTTACAGTCATCCAGCTGAGTTAACAGTAATTTCCCTCCAGGATATCACGGTATTACTCAGTAAAGTTTAATGGTGTCCCAATGCCTTTTTGTTATGCAGAACTTCCTAGAGAGGCAAATGTTGCAGAAGAATACACATTAATAGTTCTTTCCTATTTCTCTAAATGCACATCTGCATCTATGCACCAATTCTTTTTTTTTTCTTTTCTATAACAACTTCTAATAAACTTCTGGCTTTAGTTTCAATGTACCCTGGCACCCACTTGGCTCCTGATAGTTTCTATATACTTTGATGATGATGATGAAAAATTAAAGCAGAGAGAAGTCACCATGACTCATGAACCAGAGCTAAGTAGCTGATCTTTCCATTTAAAATTGGTATTTATATTAATGTACCCACATTTCTTTGAAACATAAGTCTACTGAAAGCAACAGCATGCTGAGATATATAGTTTCATCCAAACCAGTGGCTGATGCATGATATAAATTATCTGACAGCTGGTTACCCTGTAGTTCAAGTACTATTACCTTTAAATATTCAAGTTGGACACCCTAGCTGGAGTAATTTTTCCAATAGAATGAAGAAAGAAGTTTTTTAAAAAAAAAAAAAAGACAGGCACAGAGCCCCCAGGGTGTTATAAGAAGTTTCCCTACAAAAGTTTGGAGATCTTAAATAATCATTAGACAAGCTAATACTACTACATGAACTATATTTGATATTTATTCTTAAGGGGAAATGAATAAGGTCATCAGAAATTCATTATCTTCAACACCATAGTTTGTCTCTTCAGCCATTTCCGGGACTATTTTGCGTAATATTAACTTAAAATATAACAGAAGACATACCTGAATAAAAAATTTATCAAGTTATTAGCGAGTTACCAAAGTACATGTCTACAATGCCTTTGTAAATACCAAAGATATCTGTCTTTCTTAAAGATTGCTTTTCCCGCAATTTAATGATCAAGAAGTGTTGAATGAAGTTAATTCAAGTGCTAGATAAAGTACACAAGCCATGTGGGTGCTACACAATTATTTTCTAAATGATATGAACTGATTTTCAAAAATGTTCAAGAATTCAAATGAGATATTAAGTAAATACAAAGTTACCCTTACAAAGCATTATCATATAAGTAACTTTATATTGATTTAAGAGTTAGTATTTTTAAAGCATGTTTCACTTTAAAACAATTTAGTTTTAAATCACCATAAAGGCTATATTTTTATTTCAAGCTGTGATTAATAAAACATTTTCATATTCACTTACATAGTTATTTAAAACTGACAAAATATTTTCACATAAATATATTATTCCTTCATTTTTTGAAGTGGACAGTTTTACCAAGTGAAAGATACAGAATTTGAATGTGATGTCCTTTCCCACATCTCTTTGATCATCCTGCCATGTAGATATACTTAAGATCATGTTTACCTGACACAAAAGAGTTCTCATATTGTAAGCTCCACTATTTTGATCACATTTGTGCCTAAGGGGAAAGCTGGCCTTAGGTTTTTAAACAATGTGCTTTGACTTCACACAAGTTCCACAAAGACAAAATAAAAATGCCTACTCCTTATTTAGCAAATAAAACATGACAATATTATAAACTGTGCAATTAATTTACCAGATTTACCATGTTATCACATTTTTACTATTTTAGTAAGTAAAGGTATGTCATACTTTTTCTTCCCTTTGGAATTTCGGTTTAATCTTTCCTCACTCTCTCCAACACGCACACACACACACACACACACACACACACACACACACTGCATCCAGTCAGCTTTGCTGGCCCAGGGACATCCCAGGGCACACACCCTGGGAATCTCTGATGGAGAACAAGTAGAAACAGCAGTTGCAGAGGCCATCAGGGTATGACAAGAGCTGACAACATGTGGTTCTCCGGTAGCTGTTCCCTGGCACAGCTGCTTGCACAGTACTACTTCTGTCACTGCCTGACCTTCGCCCAATTTAAGCTGTTACATGGACAAAGGAATGAAATGACACAGTAACAGCAATCAGCTTAGAATTTCTTATTTGTAATTATAAACAATCAGCCTGAGTATAGAATTTCTAATTGCAACATTTCACACCAATTCTGAGAGATTGTACTATAAGTGATATAATTACAACCTCTCCATTGTGACTTTAAACAAAGTAGAGAATGATAATACTAGAAAATATGTGTGTATAAAGCAAAAAATTAAGATATTATTATAAATAGTGAAGAACAATGACGGGTGAAAGCATTAATTCTTAAGGCAATATGCACCGAATGTTTCCATCCAGGCCAAAGGTAACTGCCCTCAGAGTTCCAGCTATGCACTTTACATAAATAAATGTTTCACAAACCATCACCCTATTTCTATAAACTAAATATATTATTATTTCTAATTCCTAATTAATTTTGTCAGATTTGTGCAACTAAAGATTACAGCGATTTGGTTAGGAATCTCCATCTAACTTTCCATATGTATTATGTTTTTAGATAAGGCCAAGTCAATGAAAAGGCAACAGGGTCAAGGGCCAGATGCCAAGTTAGAGCTAACTTTTGAGTATGGATTTGCAGAAGCCTGGAAAGGAATCTGGAAGAATAAAGGATGGAGAATAACCAGGGCAGGGTCAAAACTACAATAGAAAGAAAATGCTTCTTCTGTATTCTCCATTGCATTAGAAAGTGAGGACAAGCCAGGAAGAGGCAAAGGTGGAAAAAAGATCATGAAAACTGATAAAATCACTTATGACTAAGAGTAGTTCCCTACTCTCTCCCCACTAGAACATACATAGTAATTAACATCAGGAGATAATTTTGCCACAATTTGGGGTTCTACTGGTGTTCAGTGAGCACAAGTCACGGACCTATTAGACATCTTAGCATGCACAAATAGTCCCCTCCCCAATACAGAATTAGCAGGACATAAACGTCAACCACGCCTACACTGAAAACTGTATAGCCCAGGAGGTTTAATACATGACAGTCACGAGTTTATGGGGAGTGACAAGAAACAGAATTGTCTGCTTTGCAGAGAAAGGAGAAAAGGAGGGAGAACTTTAGGAACAGGTAAGATGTAAAAATATTTCTTGCTTGCTTGGTTTCCCCAATGATAGACAATGTGGCAATGTGGTAAACTGATGGTATTGGAGAAATGAAAAAAAAAATGAAGAAAGAGAAACATATTGGTGAAGTTCTCTTACTAAGCAGGTGTAAAGTAGAAATGTTTCTTTACAAAAACTGAGGGGAAAGAATTTTATCAATGATCAAAGGAAATGAAGGCTCTATGGGAGAAACTGGAATGTGGTTTGAAGCAAGTGAATAAGATCACATATGGTGTCTTAGTCAGGCATCCCTGCATGAGCCTTTTCTTCAGGTTAAAGCAGATGATGTGGCATCATCCCTGTGTATAATCCTAATGGCTAACTTTGCAGGAAACAAAGTGGCAGACTACATTCTTTCACTGAAGAGATTACCATCAACAGATCTTCAACTGTCAAAAAGAAAGCCATGACTTAAAACTGTATGGGAATAGCTGCCTGGGAGATGGGCATGTATGTTGTACAACCAAGAAGACAACGGAGCTGTTGCACACTAAGAAAACTGAAAATAAGGTGGTGAGACCTCTCAGGAATGTATGCCTCATTCACCAACCCAGTCCAGAGCCAACAGGTGCAGACAAAAAAAGAGATGGAGAGCAAGCAAGGCACTCCAGCCTTCTGCCTGCTTCATTTGTGTCTTGGTGTCACCCGGCCAGAGTTTTGATTTAGACAGCTAACATGCATGGCACAGCATGCATGGCACAGCACTAATCCTCAGTCTACAGCACCAGTATCCCATGTGGATACTGGTTCAAGTCCTGGCTGCTCCACTTTCTATCCAGCTCCCTACTCATGACCTGGGAAAACAGCAGAGGATGGCCCCATTCCTTGTGTCCCTGTATCCGTATGGGAGACGTGGAACAAGCTCCTGGCTCCAGGCTTAGAAGTGGCTCTGCTCTGGCTATCGTGCCATTTGGAGACTAAACCAAAAGATGGGAGATCTATCTCTTTCTGCTTCACGTTCTGTCTAAAAATCTGACTTTCAAATAAAAATAAATACATCTTTAAAAAAAGAGCTCTTCTTCCTCTCTGTTTCTCCTCAATGTATATCTGCCTTTCTAATAAAAATAAAATAAATCTCAAAAAAAAAAGAGCTCTCATTTATTTGAGTATCTCCTGGCAACACAATTCTATATGCTTTTCAATGACACATAAGCTAATCAATGAACAGTGTTTCAGAAAATAAGTTAAGTATATAAAAATAATAATTTTATGAGTAACTAAAAATCCATAAAATAAAGAGCCCAAAAGAGGAAACGCAAACCTTCAGTACTTCACTGTCTTAGGTTGGCTGTAACAGGCAAAAACCGATAAAGAAATAAACAAATGAATTTCAAAGCATATATTTCACACTAGAATGAAATTATATTTCAATTATATTACAGAATTGAAGTTATTAAAATGATAGTTATCTAATGTAGAAGAGGCTAGTTTAAACAAAGTATCATCACCTAAGAAAACCGTGCAACTGATTATGAATGATTTATGTACAAATCATGCATTTTACAGTGACATTGTAAACACTATGGTTGAGGAAACTATCACTGTTCTGCTTCATTTTTAACTTAGTGAAAAATACTATTACAAATGAAAGATTCCTATATTTTTATAAACTGCAATAATGTTTCTTCGGAAGACAAAATTTGTTTTGCTAACTTATTTTACTAAAATGTATCTGATGTGTTATATTTATTTAGCAAGCTGCTGCTAAATTTAAATTTCAAAATAGAATTTCTAAGGAAAATAAATTGTCCTCATGGTCCAACTACACAAATGTAAATACTTCCGATCTCAGTAACTATCCTATCAGGACACAGAACCTACCTCAAGGTCAATTCTGTGCTATTGATAGTGCCATTATTCAGAGGGTCAGAAATTTTTCAAGGAAAACGAATCAATACTTACTCCCTCTGGTGCTGTGGAGCTGTGCCATCCCCAGTCTACCTAAACACAGAAGCAGGCAACAGTCCTCTCATAGAACACCAGGAGATAAAGCTGATCCACTTGGAAATACGATTACAGCCCAAGGGCTGAAGGTAAGCAATCTTAGTCTTTTTAATCTGTTAACTGCAAAGAGATATTGGCTAGATAGTTCAATGATATAATTACATAGGAAATAAACGTGTGCCAAGCACACTCCCATGTGAACAACACACAAATGGACAGTAATAATTCTGGTAATTCTATTCTAATTATCTTGGGTTGCACAAGATAATTATGTAGAAAAGTTTCAAAATCTTGCCTTACCTATATCTGACCAAGAATTTAAATTTTTAAATCCATTCTCCAATAAACATACAAAACAATGGACTATTCCTTGTATTCTGAAAACTCTTAAGTTTTGATGTTAACATCAAAATTGAGAGTGCCTTGCCTATTCTGAAAATACAGATGTTCGCCACAATTAAATCATTTGCAGTGAAAAGATTATATCTAACTCTAATAGCTCCCTATTTTGACTCAAAAATCTCAAAGGTTGTTTCAGCTATACAGAGTATCTCTCACCAAGATATTTACTGAAAGAAACTCCAAGCAGATTAATGAGTGAAGAATTGGTATTTATAAATCAACTCATGAGAAAACAACAAGACCCAGGCAGAAAAATGTACACATAAAAGTGTCCAGCAAACTTCAAGTAATGTTTAGGCTTACACTCTTCAATTCTTGCCAAAACTTTCTAAATTCTAGATATCAGTAAGCTAAGAAATTTAAATATGATTTGAGATACTAAAGATCTGCAATTAACTACTTTCTTTTTTCATCAAATATAAATCTTGTTGGTTCTTCTATCAAAGAAATCCCATGGCTTCTGTTTCTAACATACCATTCACAGTTTCTACACAAAAGCAGCAGGATGCCAAGACTGCAAATGACAGGAACTGTGCCACGTGCAGGAAAAGTGGCCATCAGAGGGAAGCTGTCACAAGTATGCAGCATAGACAGTACAAAACATCTCTGTGGATATTCTTACTCAGTTAAGTAAACATAGCACAATGTTTAAAACAAACTGGTGATTTAAGAACACCAAATGCTCTCATTGATACATAGCAGGAATCCTTGAATCAAGTGCAAAAGTTAACTTAGTTCATTTAAGATACACATGTGAAGGCTGTAAGTGCTGAAGAAAGCACATCCCAACTGGTGGTCAAACATGAATCCTCCAGTGTACACTTATTTTCACCTTTTCCAACCAAAATGCCCAGCATTTTGAGGTACCAGAGGGGGTGTCCATTAAGTAACTGTGGGCAGGAAGCAAGAAAGGGGCAAGAAGCAAATCCCATTTAATTCACTATTTATATCCAACAAACACATCTGGTTTGTTCCAGATACACAGAACGAAAGGTGCTTCTTGGAGCCTCTGGCGTCTGCTTTGTGCCATGTAATTAGATCTGATCAATAACACATGAACAGGAGCGAGGAGATTCCCTCTCAGCTCACAGCATTGTATGTCTGGAAGCAGGCAAGGCAGCGTCTGCAGTGGGGGTTGCTTTAAAACCCTGGTTACACACAGACACTGAGTGGACCCACCAGCACCTCCACAATGCACAAACAGCCCGTGGGAGAAGCAAAGCCATGCCTGACCATCCCCGGATTCTAGGGCCCTGTACCACTTACCCACATTCACCCTGTCTCACCCACTCAGGAGCTTCCCCCTTGTACTATGTCTGTACTTTGACTGCTCATCTCACAGAACAAAACAAAACAAAAAACGCCTTTCCAGAACAGAGTGTTCTGTGTTTCGGTTAGCATTCACTTTGTAAAGTTGTTGGAAAAACCAGTACAAGCCCTTACATTGGTTCACTTATCTATCATAATATGGAAAGTCCCAACAAATAAGGAACCCATTTCCAAAAATTTGCCACAATTTTTGGATAATCCAAAGGAAAGTATCCAGTTAGTTACTGAAGAGAAAAGTGTTGCTTTTAAAACATATAACCCATACGTTTCATGTACATCTAGAATTCTAGCATTTCTGACTTTCATTGCTTAGGGTAAAAATATATTTCATGTATTTTAAATTAACCATCACATAGGAAAGTAACAAGGATGAGCCACATTGCAAAAATCCAAAAGAAAATGACAACATTTATTTCAACAAGGTTTTATCAGCAAATTCCCCGAACATGTGTAACAGTTTTAAAAAGTTTGTTTCTCCAAGCTTCCACTTTTGGCAATGATGTGATCCTGCCATCTTGTGGAAGACCTCAAACACTGCAAGAACACGTAGAAATTCATAAACACGCACTCAAAGAACAAGTTACCTTTCTGTATTTTGACATTTTATGTTTCTGTGGGTCTCTCTCTTTCCCTCTCTCTTCCTCTCCCATCCCCACTTCCTCTTCATCACTCTCCCTTTCAAATAAATATTTTTTAAGATAAGGTACAAAAGAATATGTAATAGAGTTTATCTTTGTGCAAGTGAAATAAACAGTTGTGTAAGTAATCATCTATTTATTTATGTAAAACAGAATTTTGAAGATTAGTATTTCCTAATGTTTCGTTAGCATTAGTCACTGCTATTTGAACAGTCTTTTTTAATATACTCTGTTAGGTAGACAAAAGTATCACCTGACATACTATAATAATTCCAATGAAAAAGAAAACAAAAAACATGTATATGCACATATGTACACAAAAATTTCTTAGTTTAATGGAAACAAGATGTTCATTAACATGTCCTGCTTTACAGCTACTAATTTGTCCAGGATTCAGAAATAGTTAAGCCAAAATAGGACGTAGAATCTCTAATGTGGAGCATAATAGTTTTGTTTCATGTACTATTTCTTTACTTTCCCTAAGAGTTCTAACAATAAAACAATCAAGTATCAATGCACTAACTGCATCACTGAAGCCTGGTTACCTATAACACAGAGATAAATTACGGGTGCTTCTTTTCTTAGTCATTTTTCCACATGCCTAAGGATGAGTAAGCAAACACTTAACGAGTAGGAGTAGAGCAAGATAATTTGAAAGAAACACTTTGATATCAAATTCACTGTTGACAAAGGGCTTGTGTGAGGAAGTAAGACAAATGAAGCTCATGCTGGCATTTGTGAGATCAGAAGCCTTGCAGAACCCCAGGTTCACGTCCACGCCACGTGTCTTCCCAGCATGAACTCCGTTTTGGGATATAACGGGATTTCACAGCTATGACAGATCAGCCCACAAGCACAAGTTCACCCCTTTTCTGAAGACTCAGCCTGACACACCTCACCTCCACCCTCAGCAGAAAACCAGGCTCTGTACTTCAGAGTTCTATACTGTTCTAAACAGAGTTCTAAACAGTTCTATACTGTTTCTTACTTGCCTTCAATGAGTTCCAGCTCTAGAAGAGCTCTGGCCTTTGGTCACCATGAGCTCCCTGTATGGAGGTGAACTGCGGGAGGATGGTCACAATACGGTCTACTGCCGGGTCTAAGGCTGCTGCTCCCATAATCATGGAAGTTTACCCAAGCACACTTTCCACAGTAGCTATGGAGTGAAGAGATAGTGTAAAATGGGAGGCTCAAAAAGTAGCCCCATGATTATTATTATTCTTAGCCTGCGTATCTCCAAGAGTCTTGATCTATAACATAGAATACCAAGCCTCCTATGGAAGGAAGACAGAAATTGAGGGCTGTTGACATCTTCTTTAAAACATTAACCTTGGACCCGAGCAGTAGCCTACAAGCTAAAGTCCTTGCCTTGCACGAGCTGGAATTCCATATGGGTGCTGATTCTAATCCTGACAGCCCCGCTTCCCCTCCAGCTCCCTGCTTGTGGCCTGGGAGGGCGGTATGGGACAGCCCAGGGCCCTGGGGCCCTGCACCCATGTGGGAGACCCGGAAGAGGTTCCTGGTTCCTAGCTATGGATAATCTCAGCTCCAGCCATTGCAGCTGCTTGGGGAGTGAATCAACAGATGGAAGATCTTCCTCTTTGTCTCTCCTCCTCTCCGTATATCTGACATTCCAATAAAAATAAGAAATTAATCTTTAAAAAACATTCTGCTGTGTGGATATCTACAATGGAGATCTACTTACCCTTCGAATATCCTTCAGCCTCTTCATTTTGCAAACGCAAGCTACATAGACATAGCATTATTTTCTTAACACAAGAATGTCTAAACACTTACCATACTATTCATTTTTGAAGATGAGGAGCCCGTTCTTTGCTTTCTCAAACTATTAATTTCTTCTGTGTTCCCATCTTTTGGTTTGAAAATCATCCTGCTGCTCCCAGCGGTTCCTTCTGAAGAAGATCGCAGGCGCCTTTCTATAAATCTCCCTTCGCGATAAGGACTGAAGCTACTGGCAAGAACTATTTAAAGACAAAGAAATATGATATAAATATGCAAATAGTTTTCATAAATGTGCCATTGTAAAAGCATGTAAAACAATGTTAGTCAGAACTTTCTTATTATGAGAAAACTTTTATATTCATAGTGACACTGCAGTTTGCTTGCTCATAATGTTGTCTTTAAAGCCTGACATGGTGGGAGCTCTCGGTGGTTTAGTCCCGGCTCACATAACGCACACACACACATTCTTCTTTCTTTCTTCTTGTGCGCAGAGTCTGCTCACTTTCTGCTACTTTCCAATCCAAGATCCTGGGTCAAACTCATCAATGCTTAACAGAATATCACAATGCTGCCCAGGTTTCTCTCACCTCTCCCTTATCTCACCTCCCTCAGCACACCGTTCCCCACCACAAAACCCGTTTTCTTCGTGGTAACCACAATAATACACTCAGACCACAGTGGGATTCACCAACATTATGCTTCCAGATGTAAAAGTTGATGCTTTTGGGTCTGGCACAGCTGTCTAGTGGCTAAAGTCCTCACCTTGCAAGTGCTGGGATCCCATGAGGGTGCTGGTTCATATCCTGGTGCCCTGTTTCCCTTCCAGCTCCCTGCTTGTGGCCTGAGAAAGCTGTCAAGATGGCCCAAAGCCTCAGGACCCTGCACCTGTGTGGGAGACCTGGAAGAAGCTACTGGCTCCTAGCTTCTGATAATCTCAGCTCTGGCCATTGCAGCCATTTGGGGAGTGAATCATTAGACGAATGATCTTCCTCTCTGTCTCTGCTCCTCTTTGTATATCTGACTTTCCAACAAAAATAAATACATCTGAAAAAAAAAAATGATGCTTTCACGTGGCTGACTCGTCACTCCTGTGACCCATCTCTCCATCCATGCCCTGACGCCATTCCTGCTCACCTGCCCACTCTTCTAGTCCCATTTTCTGTTGTTTCCCCTTTTCTTCATTCTGCTAATGGCATACTGGATCTTACACTAGTCCCGGGACAGGCCCAGCGTGCCCAGACCCACAGAGTTCGGCTCTTACATACTAACATACTTCCTTGAGTCAGCTGTATCACTCCCTAGGGCCCTTAAATAGTGACTAATATGGCACTCTCAGCATCACTCTGCCCATCATATTTAAAAATGCAAACCACAATCTTAACCTCCCTCTTGCTAATCCCTTACTCTGCCTCACCTTGTCCTTATCAGTAATCATCATCTTACATTGAAGTGTTTGCATGTTAATTGATCATCACCATTAGAAAGCAAACTTCATAAAAACAAGGAAGGTGTTTGCTTTGTAAACTCCTGCATCGTTCCTGCTAAAAACAGTGCTAAAATGACATTTGTTGAATAAATGACTGAGCTACTCAGTTCAGGCTCCTGTTAATGGCTCCCGGCTGAAACCACAGTGCCAAGCTAGTAGCAAATGTCTTATGCAAAAAAAAATGGAGCTTATTTCTATTTAGTTTTGAAAAAGTATACAACCAATACATTCATATATGCAATAAGTACTAGTTTTAATATTTTATAGCACAAAATAAATTTTATTTTATAGTTTAATTTCTACAGTGACTTTTCTTGCATAGAATACAGCTACTTAAAATTTTAGGATTTTAAATTTTTAAACTTCCGAATTATAAAGTTTGCATAACTCGCACATAAACACTCTCACGAAGCAATGGATAGGAAACTAGCAACTTTTCCTTGTTAATATAACTCAGTTTGCCCAAGAATACACAACACATTGTCAATTCAATCAAAGTAATTTACATGCTAAACGACTTACAGTTAGGATTACAACCAACACATGAATAGTCACCAGGCTGAGTGGACATTCCCTAGTTTCCATGGAGATTAAAAAAACATAGTATTCAATCAGACATTGAGAAAAGCGGCCATGGCTATCTAGAATTAGATCCATCAGGAAAACTGCATCTTCCTTTTTTACCTGACACTTCTTTTTTAAAAATATGCAGAATCCACTCTGAAGTCATCCTTCCATTGTTTAAAAAAAAAAATAGAAAAGAAAAGAATGACCTTTTAAAGATATCTAACTCGCGAACCAAAGTGACATCTAGTGGCTAAATCCTTGCCTTACATCTCCCAGGACCCCATATGGGTGCCAGTTCATATCCTAGCTATTCCAACTCCCATCCAGCTCCCTGTTTGTGGCCTGAAAAAGCAGCAGACAATGGCTTAATGTTTTGGGACCCTGCACCTGCATTGGAGACATGAAAAATTTCCTGGCTCCTGGCTTCAGATTGGCTCAGCTTCAGCCATTGCGGCTATTTGGGACGTAAAACAGCAGACAGAAGATCTTTCTCTCTGTATTTCCTTCTCTCTGTAAATCTGACTTTCCAATACAAAACAAATTACTCTTAAAAAAATTTAACTCAATCCTAAATTTATGCCATCAACAGCCACATATTTTGTGAGCAACAAAGTAAAATCACGTATGTGTTTTTTTGGTGTATTATATATACATTCAATGTACACTTAAAAGATGTAACTATATTCATCATCATTACTATTATAATTTACCTAAATGTAAACATAGCTAAAGTCAAGGGTATGAACAAATCTACTAAGTTAAAATTACAAAAGGAAAAAGCAGCCAAGTGCATTACAGTGATCTGGTACCAATTCGCAAAATATTTTAAGACAGCAGGGAAGTCACTTTCTTCATTTAAATAAAATGGCCATCAGGATAAAGGGGCTGGTTAAATAAGTTTCATAATCCAATTATTCCTAATATTCTTCCATTTGATTTGTTTTAAATTCTATTTGCTTGTTTAGGGCCTAATATAAAGCAACATCATGATTAACAGCCTGAGTTTGGGATTCCAATAGTTGTAATTAGGCTGTGCTTCCTTCTAGCTGCATGACCCTGTGATCTGATATGGAACATGTGAAAGAGATAACATCCCAGCATACATAATTACTCACTCACCTTGTGATTTGGAACATATATCTTCTCTCTGGTCCAATTTTCTTACTTCTACTATAGCCTTCAACCATGGTACTGATTTCAGTCATCTTAAAATTAATGTGTGCATCGTATCTGGGATGTCACAATCATTTTTAATATTGGGAGAATTCCCATTAGTTGTAGTATTTAAAACAGTGATTACAACAGTGGTAACAACAGAGGGTAGTAATAATAGCATAAAAGAATTAAAAATAATGTATAACACCAGAACGCAGTATCTGTTCAAAATGTTCTTGAGATGAATTTTATGTCAAATAAAATTTTTTGAGTCACATTGGAATGATGCACACTCACAATTCCTTTCTCTTTTTTTAAAGGGGGAGCTGATGTCCAAGATTACACATTCATTTAATTTTAGCAGCAGAGCTGGAACCCAATTAGGTTTTTAGGTTCCAAAAACAGGATATTTTTTGTTTGTTTTCAAAGATGGGATATTTTTTATCTTGAAATCCTTTTCTATCTATGGAGAGGGATTATTTATGCTGATCCATGGATTCTGATCACTAATTAAACCATTAACACAGAAAATACAATTTAAAGTATACAATTTACTTTTAAAGTCATTTTGGTTAAAACATATCCACTTCATTAGCTAAAAAATGCCAGCTTTTCCGGACCTGGCACAATAGTGTAGTGGTTAAAGTCCTCACCTTGCACGTGGCAGGATCCCATATGGTTGCCGGTTCTAATCCCGGCAGCCTTGCTTGCCCTCCAGCTCCCTGCTTGTGACCTGGGAAAGCAGTTAAGAATGACCCAAGGCTTTGGGACCCTGCACCCGCGTGGGAGACCTGGAAGAGCTCCTGGCTCCTAGCTTCAGTTTGGCTCATCTCCAGCTGTTGAGGTTGCTTTCAGAGGGAAGAGCTTCCTCTCTGTCTCTCCTCCTCTCTCTATATCTGCCTTTCCAATAAAAATAAATAAATCTTTAAAAAAAAAAGAATTTTGCCATAATGAACCCCAAAAGATTGTCATTATTTTAGATAAAGCTGCACTGTAAATAGAATTGGTTTCAATCTACTTCCTTCTGCTCAGAATGTGAGTCATACAACTAAGCAAAAGGAATACTGTCACTAAATTACGATTTCAGCATAACACAACTGAGAAAAGTTTAAAATCAGGCTCCATGAAAGATTATTTAAATAAACTCCGAATAGGAATAAATGTTCACAGTGTACAATCAGGAAGAGTGATTCCCATCCACAAGACGGGGCAAGATAATGAACTACATTAAAATAACCATTATTTCATCTCATTTATCCAACAAGGAAAACAGACATACCTTTGGCAGTATTTGCCTCATATCCATATGATGTTTTGTTAAAAACGGGATGATCCCCGGAAGAGGGTATTGTCTTCGAATCTGAAACCGGATGGATCCCTTTCACACGCTCAGCTATGGCTTTGTGTTGCTCACACAAGCCGCGCTTCCTGGGGGAGCTCGTGCCCAGCGCTGCATCCCCATTTTGTACCGCTGCATCTTCCCCTCTTGGAGCATCTGCAGGCAGACGGTTCTCTGAGTTGAGCGCATTCCTCCTAGGGACCTCGGTGATTTGCAGTAACACTTCCTCCTGGTTAGCAGCAGAGGTTTCTGGGACGGAATGAGACTCGGTGCTACATCGACCTTCTAACCTGAATTTCCCAGGAGACGTGACTGCACAGGGAGCTGTTCCCAGGAGATCTGTCGTCGTCTTTGTAAGAGCAGCAGGATTGCGAGAGATCATAGAGGTAGAATCATTTGGGGCAAGGTTGTCACAGTGGGATGCCAGGCTTCCGCTTTTAGGAAATACATCTGCTTCTGACATGGAATCTTCGGTCAAACCTAAAAACTCAGAAGGTGTCTGAGCCGTGGTAAGATCCGCAGAAAGCAAAGGAGATTGTAAGGAGCTTCCTGCCCGTTCCGTAACATCCAAAGAACAAGATGGAGATGTTCTTCCTAATACAGGTTCTTTCTCTTCCAACTCTGTAATCTCCAAAGAGAAGTCAGGCTGTTGTACCAAAGAAACGGACTGGCTCTGTGGAACTGGCTTAGAAAATCTGTAGTGAGATGAAAAAGACTTGGGGAGCAGCTTCCGGGTTGACTGCTTCACAGAACGGCGAGTTTGTTCTTCTGTAAACCCAGAGTCGTCCCCCTCACTTTTGCCAGAACTTAGACAATTTATAAAGACATTCTTGTTTGTGGAGTGCTCCTTCTCTCGTTCAAAATCTTCTGTCAAAGACCTTGTTATCTTCTTATTTCGTGAACTGTGAAAACCAACAGAATGTCTCCCCCTGGCTTTGACAGGGTCATCCAAGCCCAGTTTCTGCGTGTTGCTGTGACCAGGTTGAGCACCATTGGAAACACTAAGGTTCTGGTTGCTGGCTTCTTGCTTAGGCTCACTGACCTTTTTATGATGGAAACTAATAGAAGGAGTACGGAATATGCTTCTGCGTTTACCTGTGCTTCCTGAGCTTGAGTTCGTGCTGGAAGGAGAGGAACTGTGGACACCAACCGTATTGCTGGAAGAGGGGGAGGAAGGAAGAGAGTCATTCCTTCTGCTGATACTCCTTCTGAATATTGGCAAACGGGACACCAGAGTAGATCGTCTGGATCCTGAGTCCCCCATCGGGACCTCAAGGTTTGCACTGTGACAGCCAACTTTGAAACCTGAGAATAATTCAAAGAGAAAGAAAAAAAGAAGCCATTAGGAATCAATCTTCAATAAGACATGTTAAAAGAAAATATCATTTTAAAGATATAGCATGGCATTTGTTTTATCTTAAAATGCAAAGATTCTATACTTAATAAAGATGTTCTTGTATTGCAACTTCAGAACATGTTTTTATGATCTGATAGTTTGCACAGATATTCTATTTTAGTGTAAAAATTATAAAGATTAACAAAAATATTTCAGGCGTATTCACATAAAGCACTAGGTTTGGGATCACAAGAGAGAGAGACAGAGCTCCCATGCGCTGGTGCATGTTTAAAGAGGAGTGACTTGCACAATTTTTGTGAAAATTTTTTGGTTATTTAAATACTGTGAGTATTGTTTAAGGATATACAGAACAACGTCTTTCTTTTACCACTTATCAGAATAGAAGTACCAGAAATATCTCAATATGCATGAATGTTGAAGATATTTCAATGATGACGGCTAATACCTTGATATTAATGCATTGCAGTTCACAGGCTCATGCCAGCTGCAAAGCATGGTGGTTGATAATGCACTACTACCCGACTGCTTTCCCAGGCCACAAACAGGCGGCTGGATGGAAAGCAGAGTAGCCAGGACTTCAGCCACTAGGTTACTGCACTGGGCTCTAGTGAATGCCCTTTCTGTTGTGCTGATTATAAGCTAACACTAGAGTCAGGGAAGGTTTAGTTTCTAGTTATTACTTTATCATTTATTAGCAATGTGACATGAGGTAAATAACTGCAGTGTAAAATGATGATAATAAATATTACCTTCTGGAGTTGTAAGAATGAAAAGGGAGGGCCTGGAGCAATGGCCTGGAAGCTGAATCCTTGCCTTCCAATGGTCAGAATCCTATATAGGTGCAAGCTTGTGTCTCAGCTGCTCCACTTCCCATCCAGCTCCCTGCTCGTGCCCTGGGAAAGCAGTAGAGGATGGCCCAGGACCTTAGGATGCTGCACCTATGTGTGAGACCCAGAAGAATCACCTGGCTCCTGACTTTGGATCAACTCAGCTCCAACCATTGCAACTACTTGGGGAGTCAACCAGCTGACAGAAGTTCTTTCTGTCTTTTCTTTTCCTGGCTCCTGACTTTGGACTGGTCCAGCTCTGGCCATTGTAGCCACTTTCTCTGTCTCCTTCTCTCTGGGTAACTCTGTCTTCTAAACAAAATCAATTTTTTTTAAGATTCATTTTTATTGCAAAGTCAGATAGAAAGAGAGGAGTAAAGAAGGACAGGAAGATCTTCCATCCGCTGGTTCTCTCCCCAAGTGGCCACAACAAGCAGAGCAGAGCCAATCTGAAGCCAGGAGCCAGGAGTTTGTTCCAAGTCTTCAACACAGATTGAGGCACCCAAGGCTTTGGGCCATCCCCTACTGCTTTCCCGGCCACAAGCAGGGAGCTCGATGGGAAGTGGGGCCACCAGGGCACGAACTGGCACCCATATGAGATCTTGGCGCATGCAAGGAGACAACTTTTACCGCTAGACTACTGCACCAGGCTCAAAATAATTTGTCTTTAAGAAAATAATCCTGCATGGTTTTAGAGAGATGGCATCATGGAAGTATAATACTAGGTACTAGAAAAAGCACATCTGTCAGTGCAAGAAAAAATAATATAAAATCGGCACCACTTCCCAGTTTTTTCTTTGCTTTCATTTAAAAAAAATATTTTACTGTAATTTTGACACCCTCCTCTTTTTCCTCTATGGATAAAGGGTATTTGATGTCATACATTTTAGACACAATTCATTATCTTTTCTCTAATTCCCAAGACTAGCATTTCTTTATAGTAAAAACTAAAGAAACAAAAACGGAATCTTGTGGATCCATGCAATTTGTTATAAAACATTTGGCTTTAAGTAAAATCTCTCATGTACAAGCAATATGAGCTTGAACACTGACAATGGTCATTTCACAAGATGGTTTTATGAATGCGAAGGCACATATACAAAGGATGTGATACTGACTGACACACAGTAGCCCCTGCCTTCTCTGATGAAATATATTCATAGGGGTGCAGTGCATACAGTGATTATGAAGATTATCTACTTATGCAATTCTGGACAGCAGCCACTGCACTTCAAAAGAATACCTAAAATAACACAGAGTGGAGTCCATAAACTGAGCACGACGTTTTCATCTCTTACAGTGAGTCTCCCCTTCTGAGGACCAACATTTGAACTGTGTATGGAAATGTCACATAAGCTGAATTTCATCCCAGACCTAAGATTTCGCAGAAAAAATGTTCATAAAATAACTTGGCAGAGTTCAAATGACCACATTAAAAAGAAGTTCTACTATACACAAGGAAAACTGAAGAAGGGAAATTCACAAACCAAATACTTTTGGGCACAATTTTAAACATTAAGAAAGTGCTATCAGAAAGTAAATAATAGAAAAGCATATCATTGTTTTTTGATTAATTACTGGAATAATTGGATCGAACAATAGGTTGAAGAAATTTCTCAATTTTATCCAGTCATGTCTTTTAGCCTTGAGGTAAGCAGGCTCACACCTATGCAACTGTTGAGAGCTTGGGCATAAATAGCCCCCTTGTCCAGATATCGGTATTTAAAAGGCCATACTATTTATAACCTAACATCCTTTTAACTGTCTTGTAATTCATCTTTAAGTGCATTTCAAAATGTTTTGTTGTTTTTTCACAAATGATTGGAAAAACAGTATAGGCATTTCTAAGAAATAAATTACACTCAGGACACGAGCGCCCCTTCTGCTGCTAGATTAAGGGAGGGGAAAATGAGCTACATTAGCAAGAAAATTGATCAGAAACAGGTGGGTGATCAGTCACAGGGAAGAGAATGAGGTTGTCATCCTACGGTAGAAAGAGCCCAGATTTATTGCACTGATTGCATATGCTTAATTAACAATTTATTAAATTTGCACATAAGCTAGCCATATTGAACATACTAAGTTGGTCTCCAAAAATGAATATAAGCAACAAACAAATAGTTGCTGACATGAGAAATGTCTACCTTGGAGTTACTCCCACAAATGATTTGATCATAAGGATGGAACATAAACAGAGACAGCGTATATTAGATCTGTATAAATCAAAAAGATAAAGGATAAGTATGCAAAATTAGCATGATAATGAGAACACTTATGATACAAAAGCAGACTACATTTCAGAGAAATTATTCCAGCTGGATTTAGGGAAGATGAGTTTCTTGTCTGAATTAATGGAAGTACAGGGGCCATGACACAGTCATATTTCTAAGGACATGAAACCTTAACACCCAGGGAAATACGATCTTAGCTTTTTATAGCAATACGCACTGAATGGATAACACAAGAAGATAAATAAAGACAGAAAAATAAAACAGTTTTGGTTAGGGATTAAATAGTTGTGAAAGAAGTATAAAAGCCATAACTACCCAAGATTAGATAACCAGACTCTACACTTACATTTTAAAAATCATTTTAGCTAGCATGCTGAGATTTATACTCGGTGAATGCCTGGTTATTACGATTGCAGATGTTAACGCAAGATGTTGAGCTTACCACTGCATTAAAACTTTTGTGATTTTGTTGTAGCTCAAACAAATGACTGAGGTTTGGAAATTTGGCCCAGTGTTTAAGTCACCTGAATCCCAGAGTTCCTGATTTCTATTCCTTGCTCCCATTCCTAAATCTAGCTCCAGACTAGACCCTGGGAGGTAACAGCTATAGCTTGAGTGATTAAGTACATGCAACCTGGGTGGGAGTCCTGGATTATATTCCTAGCCTCTAGGTCCGCACCTAGCCTAGTCCTTGCCATTGTGGACACTGGGCGAATGAACTAGTGGATAGGAGCTCTCTCTGTTTCTCTGGCTCTGAGTTTATTCATGCAAATGAGTGTAGCATTATCTTTAAATAATCAGAAGTGGGTCTGCTGAAGTGTAGCTGGTAGCGCCACCATCTGCCATGCCAGTATTCCACATGGATACCAGTTACCCCACTTCTGATCCAGTTGCTTGCTACTGGCCAGGAAAAAGCAGCAGAATATGGCCCAAGTGCATGAATCCCCAAAACCCAAATAGGAGACCTGGAAGAAGCTTCTGGCATCCTGGCCCTGGCGCGGGCCTGGACATTGCAGCCACTTGTGAAGCAAACTAGAAAAAAAAAAATCATTTTCATTCGCTTTCCTGTTTCTTCTGCTGCTCTCTAACTTTTCCAAATAAATTATAGTGTTTTTTTTGAAAAGAATTTTTGTCAAGTACAAATAATTAAATGCAAATATGCACTTGCACTCTTAGAACAGCTTCTAGCACATTGTCAATTCCAGTGATTGTAGTTTAAGAAAGATCAATTCAGTATGCTTGTATTGTTTTGCATGAAGTGTTTTTTCTTCATCTTGTAATTCCTGCAGTTATTTCAGCTGGAAGTCCTAATTCTGTCAACTTCTAGATTAGTATCAATATTCCCTGAGCCAGTTTAGACTACCACAAGGAAGACCAGAGGCACAAACACTCACACGTCAACAGCACTGGGAGAAGCCTTGCTACCAAAACTCTAAATAAAAAGTGAGGTAGCCAGTAATTTAAATATTTTGTCTTTTCCAAGTAATTTCATGATTCTGGGCTTGTTTTTTGACCCAAAATATTTGATCATATCTGTCTCAAGGCAAAAATAATGCAGACAAAGGTCTAAAAATCAGGGCCTCTATCGTGAAACAGCAAGTATAGCCGCCATCTGGGATGCCAGCATCCTCTGTGTGCCCTGGTCAAGTCCTGGCTGCTCCACGCCTGGTCGAGCTCCCTGGAAACGAGCCTGGGAAGCAGCAGAAGGTGGCCTGAGTGCCCAGGCCTCAGCACTGATGTGGCAGAAGCTCCTGGCCCCGGCTTTAAACAGCCCCAGCTCTGGCAGAAGGTGCCAGGTGAGGAGTGAATCAGCAAACGGAAAATCTCTCTCTCTGTCAAAATGTAAATTTTGCCTTTTTTTTTTAAAGATTTTTATTTTATTTTTATTGGAAAAGCAGATGTGCACAGAGGAGAGACAGAGAGCAAGATTTTCCATCCAATGATTCGCTCCCCAAGTGGGCGCAATGGCCAATGCTATGCTGATCCGAAGCCAGGAGCCTCTTCCGGGTCTCCCACGCGGGTGCAGGGTCCCAAAGCCTTGGGCCGTCCTCGACTGCTCTCCCAGGCCACAGGCAGGGAGCTGGAAGGGAAGCGGGGCTGCCGGGATTAGAACCGGCGCCCACATGGGATCCTGGGCGTGCAAGGCGAGGACCTTAACCACTTGCACCATCGCGCCGGGCCCTAAATTTTGCCTTTTTAAATAAGTCAGTAAATCATTTTTAAAAGCTGCAAAACATCGACAATATTATAAATATCCAAATCCTGTCCCTTGCACTCTGAATGCAGTATTCCAAAGACGAACTTGAGAAATCTGCTGAGCAATAGCAATCTTCATGAATCCACAACTTTAAAGTGGAAAACGCACATCGATGAAAATAGGACGTAACTGTTAAGAAAGAAACTATTTTTCCAAGCATAACCCACTTCTGAAAATTGATCTTAGTTTACAATCAAGATTTTTTTTTTTAAATTCTCAGATCCATCCTACTTTAGGATTCCTAGAAGACTGAATAAGATCCTAGGTAAGGGGTTCTTGTGTAAGTAATTGAAAGCTGATTCTTACAGAAGAGACTTTGAGGGAGAAGAGAAAGTACAACAGGATGTGGCAATAGGAGAAAGAAATAGCCAAGCGATGGTGCAGCTGAGCACTGGGGAGCTGCTTCACAGCGCCCCGGCGGAAGTGTGGCAGCACTGCTCCACAGCACTGACGGTGGGGAGTGGACTCGGGTCTCCCAGGGGCTGTCACTCATACGTAAACTTTGCCAAAGAATGTGAGGAAAGTCCATAAGAGATATAAAACACTCCAATTCTTAAAAAAAAAAAAGTCAGTCTTTTTTGATAGTTCTCCTGAAATACCATCAGTGATAGCCCAGATTCAAATAGTGACTAGATTGTTCACAATCTTTTAAAAGCTTTAGTATTTCCATATTATAAATATTGCATATCCATAGATTGTACGCTGGCTAAGAAATCTGAACAGCATAGTGATTTGTAAGGAAGCATGTGTCAATATGACATTTTCCAAAAATAGTAAGTTCATGCCATTGTTGTAAATCCAAGAATAGTAAGCTAGACATTTCAGTTTATATTTTTGCTAAATTTCTTTTCAACTCAGAAAAATAATTACACACAGAATGTTCCTTTTAAACATTCATAATTTCTTAAAACTAGATATTAAAATGACTGGATTTCCCTTAAGTGGTTATTTACTAAAAGGAGAAACAAAGTTGATATTAAAAATCTGCAGTTGCAGTTTACCGTCAGCAGAGGGTGCAGAAGATCGTTCTTTTTGACAAAGTCAATATTTCATTTTAACCTCCCATAGCAATTTAAAGTGTTTTTAGTTTAGTAAATTTCTATTTTTCCTCCTATTGTTGATTTTGTATTGTGGCTTTTCATTTGAGGGGATGTACAGTAACTGTGAAATGGAGACTAACATATCCAGATGTGAAGATACAATGCAGTATGCATCTGTACTTCCAGACAAAGATGGAATTACAATGAAACTGTTCACTATATCTTGACAATAGGGTGCTGGACTCTCTGCCATTGTCCATGCCCACAATGATGGGCATATGACTGTGTATGAAGAACTATACTTTAGTAATGATATAGAGGAACCAGGTGTGGGGGGCGGATTTTGGAGGAGATAAGGGAAAATCCCAGGAGCCTTTGGAACTGTACCATAAAATGATAATAATAATAAATAAATAAAATTATGTAAGTCTGAAAAAATAAAGCGTTTTCAATACTCAAAAACTGTCACAAAGCCTTTAAGTTTTTACTGTATCTTTGAAAACTAACTCCTTAAATTTTAAAGCTAGTATCTGGTAAAAGTAAACTGCCTCTTGAATAAATTGAGCCTTAAAAGTTTGAAACAGATTTGGAATAATAAAATAACTTGTTAGTTTTGCATTCAACTATGTATAGGATAGATGTTACCCCCATATGTATACAACACAATTTAAAGAAAAGTCAGAATCATTGAAACTCAAATTTATTATTAATTTTTTGTTTCTACCTGGATTTGAAAAATACAGAACATGTCTATGGTACACTGCACTGATTTGCAGAAAAAATACAAAATTAATCTAAAACTGATGCCATATTTTACTCTAATTTTAAACTGCAACTATTTTTTACTTTTTAAAGTTTTATTTTACAGGCCCAGCGTGATAGCCCTGTGACTAAAGTTCTTGCCTTGCAAGCATCAGGATCCCATACGGGCACCAATTCGTATTCCAGCGGCCCTACTTCCCATCCAGCTCCCTGCTTGTGGCCTGGGAAAGCAGTAGAGGATAGCCCAAAGCCTTGGGATCCTGCACCCACGTGGGAGACCTGGAAGAGGCTCCTGGCTTCGGATTGGCTCAGTTACGGCTGCTGCAACCACTTTGGGAGTGAACCATCGGACGGAAGATAATTCTCTCTCCTTCTCTCTGTATATCTGCCTTTCCACTAAAAATAAATAAATCTTTTAAAAACATTATTTCACACACTTCACTGACTGATGGTAACAGACACACTCACAAAAAGGAAAAGGGGAAAACTAACTTATGTCATTGCACGATGACCCAAGGGAGCCTGCAAAACTGCGACTCAGCTGAAGTCTCCACCTGCGGTGCTGGCCTCCCACTTGGGTGCTGGTTTGAGTACTGGATGCTCTGCATCCATTCTAGCTCCCTGCTCACACACCTGAGATAGAAATGGACTTTGGCCCAAGTGCCTGGGCTCCTGCCACCCGTGTGGGAAATGAGAGTCTCCTTGCTTCTGCCTTTAAGTCAGCCCAATCTGGCCACTGCAGCCACATGGGGAGTGAACTAGTGGATGGATGATCTTTCTCTCTCGTTGTCCCTCCCCTTTCTGGAATTCTGCCTTTTAAACACATCAGTAAACATTAGGGGAAGAAAAGCAAACTCAAGGGCGAACAACAATCTTACAGCACACCTGAGAGTCCACACTAGGAGATTAAACAAGTTGCTATATATAATTTTTAAGTGTGTGTTTTCTGTACCTGTAACTGACACCTCGCAAGAAATCAGTAATAATGAATAGGCAGTAATATGAACCCAGCATTTTCAATATATGTTACAGTTCAAGTGCAAATATTAGAACAATACAATTGAAGGTCAGCACTGAGTTGGTGAGAGCAAAAAATAGATATGAATACAACCGGCTGCAACCTAGCTTCCATTAGGAATATTCATGCTGTCTCCCTCCTATTGTAAACTGTGTGTGAAGAATGTCTTCATTTCCACGCAGCACGTACTGCCAGGGAGGACCACAGCTCTCAGATGCACAGCAAAAGAGAAGCTTGGATTGGGGGATTTTCAAAGGACAGTCACTGAACTCAACATACCCTGACCACATGCATCAATGAAACCATTGCCCAATATAACTGGTCGTATCATTTCTGCTAAATTTATTTTCTGCATTCATAAGATTAAAGAACTTTCTGAAAAATGTGTGAATTAAAAATACATTTCTTTATTCTATATAACATACTTGCTTATGTTATCAGTAACTAGGATAAAATCATATAATATACATGTTTTTATCTCTTCCACTATGTAATGTGGTGACTTTTTTAATTCATGAATTAAAACAAAGACACAATTTTAGAACCTACGAAGGAATTTCTACCCGAGACTTGACAGTTTCACTTATTTCAATAATACTCTGAAATTATATCCTACCAAGATAGAAAGCATTTGAAGTTCTGTAAATTTTCTAAATTGGTAGAAATATCCGATGTCATACAAATGATAGATTGACCCTAGATGTATAAAAATGTCTTAAGTTTGTTTGTACTTATTTGAAAGGCAGAACAGAGTCTCTGAAACACAAAATGAGAAAGAGATCTTCTCCCAGCTGCTGTCCTCCCCAGATGCCTGAAACAGCTGGGCTGCAGGGAGCCAGGAGCCAGGAAGACAGTCTTCAGCTTGGGCTGCAGGGACCCAAATGTTGAGCCATCATTTTCTGCCTGGCAGGATATGCATCAGCAGGACGCTGGACCTGAGGCAGGACTCAACCCAAGCACTCCGCTTTGGGATATCACTGTCCTGAACAGCAGCTTTATTTTCTGGGCAACAACACTTACTGTGGAATAGATTTTACTAGATATATTATACCATATGACAATGCCTACAATTTTTAATTTATAGAAGAATCATATAAAATTAAACTTAGGGAGCTGTTATAAAGTCAGCCTGCTTTTCTTAAAAAAAAAAAATCCCTTACACTTCCTTAGTAACTTTTCTTGTGAAATAGGGCACTGCATCAAAACCCAGTATATGCAAAGACTGCCATTGTTGGTAAACAATGATTTTACACTAATAAACATGATATTATTTTATAGGATTAGAAATAAAGTCTTCTTTCAGATAAATAAGTAGATAAGGGAGGGAGGGAACAAGGGAGGTAGAGACATTTTCTTAGAATTTTATCTATTAATTATGTCTAATCTATTCCTTTATAAATGTTGCATTAACATGACAATTTATGATAATTGTGTGATAATAATTGTGCATTTTCTGTATACCCTGGAATCTTACACATTAACAAATTCCTTCCTAAAATAGGAGAGCAGGGCGTGTGTTTGTGTCTAATGGGTGCGGTAAGGGTGATGCACCTCAGCTGAGTGCCACTAGATGGAGTGTTTGCATCTTGGAACATTTCAGGAATGCCTCCTTAGAGACAACTATTTTGTAGAAATTTTCCTTTTGGAAAATGATCTGGAAACCCAAAATGTTCTTGTACTCCATTCAAAGTTATATATGCAGTATCTACAGGAACATTTACAAATCGCTGTTTGTGACAAGGGAGTTAAACTAAAACAGTCAAACGGAAGTATACACTCCCTGGCAGTCAGGGCCTCATCTGAAACAGAAACTCCTGCTCTAGAAGCTTCTAGTACATCTCTACAACTGATCACTGCCTGCTTTGTATATAGTAGAAAAATAATAAGGTATGTACGTATCATCAGTTTCTACTGTATGACTTTTTAAAAACTGTCCTTTATATAAAAAGAACATACCTCGTGCGTTTCATAGATACAATTCTATGAAGACAATATTTGCCTGTACCACTCCCCAAAACTCCTTTCCTTCTTTCTTTGTAATTTTTGCGTAACATTTTAAAAATTTTATGTATACAGCTTTAAGAACATACTTCCTACTTTAACCCTTAGCTTAATTTTATTTTAACCTTTATGATAACATAATTTTATTATTCTTTATAACCGAGCTTACTCCTTCATGAAGTAAAGGGTTCAATACACAATAAGTGCAAAAACCCCTGTTCCTTGAGGATACAAACAAGGTGACCAACAATAACCAAACCTCAGGATGTCAGTTCTGCTCATATACCTTTCACTCACACATTTACTGCAAGCAGAAGTCATCGCACTTTAATTCTCCTGACAATTTTGTAACTAATTTTTTTTCAGACAAATAAATATATTCGGGAGAATAAAAGTGAAGCTAAGATTTCAATCCAGGTCTCACTAGTGCTAAAGGAAAAACGATAAAACTATGGGGCCCAGAGCGGTGGCGCAGTGGCGCAGTGGCACAAGTGGTTAAGGTCCTCGCCTTGCACGCCCGGGATCCCATATGGGCACCGGTTCTATCCCTGGCAGCCCCGCTTCCCTTCCAGCTCCCTGCCTGTGGCCTAGAAAAGCAGTCAAGGACAGCCCAAAGCTTTGGGACCCTGCACCCGCGTGGGAGACCCGGAAGAGGCTCCTGGCTTCGGATTGGCATAGCATTGGCCATTGCGCTCACTTGGGGAGTGAATCATTGGACGGAAGATCTTGCTCTCTGTCTCTCCTCTCTGTATATCCGCCTTTCCAATAAAATAATAATAATAATAAAATCTTAAAAAAAAACGATAAAACTATGTCACTCCCCAACTGTAAAACAGACAAATCTTGCGATTGCCTAAGAAGCAGTACTCATCGTATTGCATAATGATGTTCAAGCTGTGCTACCCCGGGAATGCAAAACTGGAAGTGGCTTGGTATCCCAGCTTACTCTTACCATTACACATCTATTGTCAGGTAATCAAGAAGAAATTCAAATGACGCTCCCTCACAGCAGCAATGGGAAAATTAATTCTGGAAGGGAAAAAAATGCAAGTGCTAACAAAGAGTGCCTGTCACTGATCTTGCCAACATCAGAGAACCTGAGTCAGTGGTTACAGCCTCAGACGTCCCTCGGCTAACAGCTCCAAAAGACTCCTGAACCAGTGTGCATACAGGATCTCAGAACACTTCCTCACTCATAATTATGATGCCAAAGAAATAAATAGTCTATATGGAAAAAAAATGACATAATGGAAAAATGTGCAACAGAAGGGCACCCAGAAAGTAGAAGACTCTGAAAGAGTCCAGGTTTGCTTTATTTTTGGATAAATCACACGAGTGATATAATGACTGTGTATATCAGAGGACATCAAAAAATTTCATGGAAAATGAAAATATGTTATGTTTTTGTTTAAAACTTTAAAATCCATGTGTAATTTTCATGAAATGGAAGTAACTGAATAGTTTTCTGTGCACTTTTTTATACCTCATATTTTCATGTGGTATCATACAGGCTATATTCAATATGCCTAGTAAGATCAAGAAACAATCAGTCAATGAGGATTAGGCCTTACATAGTTTAACTTCTTGAACCTCATTACTTTAGCATTTTACCCCAATTTTGTCCGGTACACCTTAGAGATTACAAATACTGGATCCTCCTTCTCTGATTTTTCAATTTTGGTTTCTGTGTTTACTACCTTTGATCACACTATATATATTTTTCACCATGATTAAATCTCCTTATGCGGAAAATGTATACATAGCACTGACCATAATAGAGTTGACTGCTATGCATATTCAATGACATAAGTACTTAGATTTGTACCCAACACAATAGAAGCACATAAAGCATGTGAAGTGTGTCCAACCTTTCATTTCAGCCAAGCACTGCATACTCAGTGTGAAAAACTATGAACCCAGGATTCTTTGCAGAAATGTGTAAGCTTCAGATTAAGACAGAGTGCATCCAGAAGGAGAAAAAATAACCGTGCACAAATCCTTGGGAGAAAAAGCTATACTACCAGCCTGGAAATAGGGAAATACAGAGATGCCTGATCATCCTACATCAAGTCAAACTCCTTTTTAGCTAGCTGCTATTCAAGCACATTTTGTATGGACACACTTGGGGTAATTTTATGTCATTTGTATTGCCTGGGAAAATAATTTCTGATTTTTCAAGTGAAATAACATTTAAAATTCACATAATTTTGAATATTCAAACATTAATCACTAACAAAATTTCTGCAACCTTTAAATGGCAAAAGTTGTGTTTTTCGGAGTATGACGGAGTCTATAACTGCTTGCATACATTTTTACCAATGCTGCCAAGCATATACGAAGCTCTTTTAGAATAAGGAAAATATATATAAACATGCCCCATATGCCAAAAGCAATTCTCATTGTCAAACTCAATCAGTCAATGAAGATTCCTTTTCAGAGGAAAATGTTCAAAATCATCAGACCTGTTAAGACCCAGTATGAATACGCTCACGGTCTCACTTCTAGGTTATAACAAAGGCAGGAGGGCAGGGAGAGGAAGGAAGGTGGGGAGAATGGTTTGCCAAAATACTGGCTTTATAACACAAAGTGCTAACCCCCATCCCCAATGTCTACCTAAGGAGCATTCAGAAAACTCAGAGTAATTAATCCTTTGACTGAACAGAAATGGAAAAAAAAGAACAGCAGGTAAAGGGCTTCCTTCTTTCAGCAAAATGGGACACCTGAAAGGCAGCGGGTGGAAGATAAACTGATAAAGCTCTGTAGTTTTTCGGGCGAAGAATGTGTGTGGAAAATCACAAATGGACGCGGAGGGTTGCCAGATCAACCTTATGAAAGTATCCATGTCTGTGAAAGCCAGGGAGAAATCCTTAAAACCTGATCATTAGACTACAGTCCGCCCTCCCTACCTCCTCACACACACACACACACACTCTCTCTCTCTCTCTCTCTTAAGGGATCTGTTAAGTAATTTAAAAAGTCAGAGTGTATTCTCTTCTACTTACAGAGGACACAGAAGAGAATAAAACAGACCAGGTCCCTTTTCTGGAGAACCCATTCCAGTTACGGGACAGACTATAAACAGGGAACCAAACAAACATATTAAACGACCACTGCCTACAACTCCTGCAGTGGAGTCACCAGAGCAATGAGACAAAGAACAAGGGCTGTAAAGACTCAACTGGCAATATCTGAGCTAAATGTTGAGCAGTGGGACAAACACAGCAGGAGCAAAGTCAATGGGGTAGGCCACACATAACCATGTAATTGGGTAGGAGGAGTAAGAGTATAAGCAGTTTAGGAAAGTTGAGGGACTAATCCTGTAGGGCTTCATAGGCCATGACAGTATGTGCGTACAGCTAGGAAAAGCCATCAGAGAATGAAATTAAGAGAGAGAGCCTTTTTGTAGACTATGGACTATTTGAATAGACAGCCAGTTAGGAATAAACCAGCTGCGACAATCCAAAGAAAAGATTATGATGGCCTGATATGGACATTCACAGCCCAGCTAACCCTCGGATAATGAACTTGGTTATCCAGAGAACAGCACCAAAATGAACTGCTGCAGGATGGGATGTGAGGAGTGAGAGTAAAAGAGGAATCAAACCAAATGTCTGAAACCCAAGCACTGTGGTGCGGGACTTGAGTGCTGCTCAGAGCAGCGTCTTAGCTGCTACACCAAACTCCTGCACCTTCTGTTGTAACGCAGGGAGGGAGGACGAAAAGGAGTGCCATCAAAACCACTATCCTAATGGAATATTAAATTACAACTTATTATTGATTCATAAACAACATATTGTTCATACTTAAAGCAAAATGTTTCTAAAATACATGGCTAAAACTTAGTTCATTTTTTTATTACAAGGATAGAAAAATTAAGGGAAAAATCCTAATCTTATCAATCTACTGAGTTTATTTTTTAAATACAAGATCCTTTCATTGACATGGCATTGCTTTAAAAGGAATACATACACATTGGGAGCTGTGTCCTTATCTATAGGAACACACTGTCCTTACCCTGAATTCTCATGAGTCTTAGATAATACATTGAACCAAGCAAAACAATGAAGTGTACCTATGATCTTTTTAAAATAATTTTCAATCATTGAGATAAAATACATATACAACACTGACAGCAAACAACCCCTCACTTAAGAACAACTTTTCAACAAAGTTTCAAGAGTTGAGTAGTATTTATCAATGGGAATTAGTATAATTTGCTTTTGATTACTCCAATGGAAAAACACACACATGGTCCTTGCCATCGACACACACCTGGATGAGGTTCCTGACCCAGCCCAAGTGGCCACTGGGGAGTCACTGATGAATGGAAGAACTCCAGTCCTAGAAACAGCAGCCTGATACGATACCACCACAGAAGTAGCTAATGTTTTATCACCAAATAATAATTTGATTGCATTAAATGCCTCTGGTTTTGGCTGACCCAGTTTCTAGGATATTTGTTAATGGGAGAAACCTAAGTGGTATTTTGGATTTCAGCCTGATAGGCCTGACATCTCTGTCATCAACTACACAGAAGTACCATGTGCGAATCTCTTAACGGTAAAAGATAAAGTTGTTCTAAAGCCTAGAAACTCATTCTAGGCACCCGGGTATCATTTAGTAAATAAACAGAGCAACACAATCTGGCTGCAGGAACCAGAGGCAAATGTCTCTAATCACACTGGGTTATTTATTCTCAAGATCTCTTTCTCCCATTCTGCACTAATTTATGATCATGTAGACAAAGTAAGGAGACCATTTTGTAGCACTTTAAGAAGTCAAGTCAAACATTTCCAAGCAGCATACTAATAAATGACTCATTAAATATATTTCATCAAAAATATATTAGGCAGTGGGTCTGTACTAGGCACAAAGGAAATACAGAGACCTGTTTTTTGCTCTTAAGCAGGTTATAAGCTAATTTATTTAGAATCTAATTGATTAAACTCATGGAAATAACAGATGTTAATAATACCATGACACTGAATACAGAAACCTTGTAAATATAGTTCTGAGAAGAAACATAAAAAGATTTACAGTGGAGAAGGAAACACATGTAATCAAAAAATTAGTTCTCAAACAAAACCATTCGTATCACTTCAGAGATTTTAAGGAATTTGTAAGTTCATTTGTCTAATAAGCATCCATTTAAAAATTCATACTGTTCACAGACGATCCTAAGGACACTATTCCCTTTTCTCTACATTATTTATTCATCATTTAGCCACTCCACATAGCAGCTACTAATATAAAGTCTGACAATCATCTAGGCTAGTGGCTCTCAAAGTGCATTCCTATATACAAAAACTTTTATCAGAATATTAATGTTGAGGGTCAGTATTGTGACAGAGCAAGTTAAGCTATGCCAACATCTTATACGGGCACTTTTCTAAGTGCTTGCAGCTCCACTTCCATTCCAATTTCCTGCTAATACGTCTGGAAAAGCAGTAATCAGTGGTCTTGGGTACATTTTGAACCCTTGCCATCAACATGCAGACTCAGATAAAGTTCCTGGTTGCTATAATAATCAGGACCGGTTCGAGCCAAAGCTGCAGCCCACAGTTCCAATAAGCTCTTCCAAATGGGTGGTAGGAATTTAAGTACTTGAACTATCGCTTGCTGGCTCCCCAAGTGTGCTTCACAAAGTAACTAGACTGGAAGTGGAGGCAATGCACATGACTGAAAAACAGGGCGGGCACACCCCAGGCATCAGCCAAAGCATTGTGCTACACTATTCAACTCAGCATTTTATAATTTTAAAAGTAACCTTGATATAAATTTTAAAAAGAAAATAACAGTTTAACAAACTACACAAATGAAACAAGAGTCTTAGTGGACATTTCCCATGTACTTTGAGGTATATTTTTTCTCGTTGATACTTCTCTTTGTGATAACAATGTAGTCATTTACCATATTTACTTATTTCCCTGCTTTTGACAACATTCTAAGTGTTTCATTTTTATAAAAACTGAAATAATAATTCGTTATTTTTTTAAAATGCACTTTTCTAGGATAAGATAAAAATTCACCCACTATATTCCCAAATACTTGTAGGTTCATTTGATGTTCAGATAGTTTATTTAAGATATATGTATATATTTGTTTATTTAAAAGAAAGAATAACAAAGAGTTTCCCTATGCTGGTTTACAAATTCCTACAACAGCCAAGGTTGAACCAGGCTGAAACAGGGGCCAGGAATTCCATCTGCATCTCTCTTTAGGGTGGCATGAACACAAATACTTGGGCCATCATTCTTTGCCTCCCAGGCCTATTAGCAGGAAGCTGTATTAAAAATGTGAAGTACTTGATACTGGAATCTGCACTAAACATTTTGAAGGTGTCCAAGCAGTAGCTTAGTCCTCTCTGCCACAAAGCCTACACCATGTTCAACTCTTGGTATGTATTTTAGGTGTAATTCTCAAATTTTAATGACACGAGAATCCCCAGAATGATTTGCCAACACAGGGATGGTTGACTTTCATCCTTACAGACAACATAGTAGGTTGAAACAACAAGTCCTGCCTTCTACACACTTCCCAGTGTCGGTGCTGAGCGAAGCTGCGTTTTGATATCCACTGATCAAGCAAATTGCCAGCAAATAAACTCCTTCTGCATTCCTACAGCATTTTTATAATGTGAAGTGCTCTATGTTTTGGTGGCAAAAACAGGGGGCGCCATTGTGTAAGATAAGAATGGAAGATTAATTCAAGATTAGAGTACAATTGTCATCAAATATCAAAAGCATGATTTTGTTTCCAAGGAAGCAGAAATCCTGTTCAAACTTGAAAAGAAATATATCTGTAACAAATGTTCATAGACTTCAAATTGGTAAAGCTTCAAATTTTTATCACAAATTGGAAATTATATGTTTTTAATCATAAGCTAATTATTTCTTTCCTTTATATTAACATTTGCTCCTGCCCCCTCCCCGCCACAAAAAATCCTAACTTTTCAAAGAAAGCATCAAGAAAATTGTGTGACATAAGGAATTCCATAATTTATTTTTAATGAAACAAAAGAATCATCCTTTTGCTACACTGAAAATTAATTATCAACTTAAGTGACATCATAAAGTCAGCCTCATTTCATTTTCAAATAATGAAATTACAAGTCAAAGATAAAATGGCTTTAACCTATTGTACATCTCATTTAATAGAGTACTTGGTAGTATATAATGGGACTTAATCGCTCCAAACAATACAATGGAAACTGGTCTTAAAACCACATAAATGCAAAGATACGTCTAAGTCACAGAATTCTAGGAAATACTAGGATTTCTATGAGTAAGATGATTCACTAAGTTTACATAAAAGATAATGTGTGTTGAATAGCATGTTATCACTAGATAACGACCCCCTACTGTTACACAAAGTAGATTGCAGGGGAGAGATATGAGAATACAAGAAATAAATATCCAGGTAAAGTAAAGCTATTTATTTTCAAAGCAGAAAAAAGCAACCATACAGTAACACTGTATGATAATCATTTTATTTTCTTAGCCCAAATGCTTTGATGGAACTTTGATCACTCAGCGCCCACCTATTCCTTTATTCTGGATAGAAAACTCTTATCAACATCAATGGAATCTAAGAATGAATTGAACAGCATAATGGACCTTAATCTGACTCTTGTGAATACCGTGACCCATAAGGTCTTCTCCATGAATTATGCAACTCCTTTAGAGAGTCATAGTCAAAGCCATGCATGAGAAATGCAGCTGCTACAGCAACATAATGAGGACATGATAGCGAGGTTTGTTGACTGAAATCATTTAGAGATTTGCAACTAATCTCTGCTGACACAATAATTGATTAAGATGAGATAAGCATCTCAATATAACTATAATTTCCTTGTATATAAATCTCAATTTTCAGTTCAAAACATGTATTTATTTAACCACTAAAAACGTTTTAAAGAATACTAATGCCAATTAAACTGCTTTCACATTCTGGATTCTATTACAGACATCATTACCAGAAACATACGTATGTGTGTATATATATATATATATAGTTTTATAATGTCAAATATACATACACATATATATATACATAGGCATACATATATGCACATACACACACATACATAATTTAACCGAAAGAGATACTGTTTACAATGTTTTGATATCAACAACCACTGGTAAAAACAGAAATACCCAATATTGTCCTTATTAGCATATAAAGAAATATCACACATAATGTATATTAAAATAATAACCCATCTATAAGCTGAATATATGAAAAAGCTTTTAGCGAAATTTGATTGAAGTTTTACAACAAAATACTAACAACCAAAAAACAGTCTTTTTTTTCCAAGTCTAATTGCTATGCATATATTAATTAAGCTGACTCGGGAGGTATAAACTAAGATACCATATGGTATCTTAGTTCTGCAAAGCTGCAGACATAAATGCAGATTTCACACACTGGTATTCGAACACAGCACTACTGAAAACAGGATGCTTTGCTCAGTCATCCTCGATGCCTTTTTAAAAATTCAGTTTAGGGAAGAAAGTGTTTTTATCCCATCAAAATGTGTGAGAATGAAATACAGCCAAATAGGCAAGTCAATTATGGGTATCCCCATGGTGACTCAAACTGGATATTTTTTTCACTGAATAAATTAACATGCACTTATATACACGATTCTGTTTATTTTCAAGTCCAGACAGTTCAGGATGCTGAAGTAATTATAAGTGCAAAACCCATGTCCGCATATTCTGAAAGAGCAGATTAAGATTGTGGTTTTCACATTTTCCAATACTATAATGAAAAAATATAACAAATTAAAAATGGAGCAGGGCCTACTGTTTGCCACAGAGGGTAAAATGCCAAATGGTATATGCTGGTCCCTTATCACACTCTCTGGTTTCCAGTCACCATCTCTGTCCTGATTCCAGCTTCCTGCTAATGTGCTCTCTGGAAGGCAGCAGGTGATGGGGCCCTTTCCCACACATGACAGAGCCAGCTAGAGTTCCCAAAATCTTCCTGGCTGTGTGAACATTTGCAGACTTAGCCACTGCATTGGGTTTCAATCTCTCTCACTCTCCCCCTGCCCTTTGAAATGAATTAAAAAAAAATCTAAATATTCTTAGGAATGCCATTGGGTCATTCCTATGTATTGCTTTGCCTGGTATGATTACAATTTTACCTGTTTGTCAAGAAAGGAGAAAAAGAGTACTGCCTGAGCCTATCCTGTAAGGGCTATCTAACCCAAATCAGCAACTCTTCAAAGGCCACATAAGACATGTAAGAAACCCTTAACATTCAAACGCTGTTGTGGTATAATAGCACTATGTTTAAAATACTAAGTCATAAAACAGTATAGGTATATCAACATTAATCTAAAACTTCATGGAAAATGTGTTACCAAAAACTGTTGAGTTGATTTCAATATCTTTTTCCCCCAAAATGAACATCTTTTAAAGTTTATCTCATATTTTTGGTGAATAAATATTAGTAAGAGTCCAAATCTTTCTGGCCTATTTGATTTTAGGTAACTTTATATGAGGATGAACACTGATCCTTGCAATGTACCCATATGATTTACACAGCGACAGAAGCTAAGCAGCTAGGAAAACTATGCGGACTGAAACCTGATTTGAGAGCTTTGATTGGAAGTGTTCCAATGGTTGTTCAATCAATGTGATAAAATATTTACATTAATGGGATAAAGAAGTTCTCCTGTGACAGGAGAGTTTGGGCTTTCTTATTTTAATTTTCTAACTTGGCCAGACTCTCTGATGACTCTCATGGCAAGAGAGGAAGGTGCTTGGGGACTTTACATAAAGCCATCAGTGAGAGCCTAGCTAGGTTTTGATTTACACTGTCTTGAATCCTACTTTCTCCTTCCTTAGTTATCTAATACAGTCAATCAAGCACCGAAGATTTTTAACTCTTAATACAAAGGCTTATTTATTGAGGACCCAGCAGCAAGAGAACAGTCCCGTTTCCCTCTTCCCATCTGCTCAGAGCCAGGACAACTATCAGAGCTGAATAATAAATCCTTGTAATTAACACACACACACACACACACGAAAGTTCCATCATAGAAATTAATTTATGACATGGCCCATGGAGTAAACCTGACAGGCTGTGTGCTACGTAATTTCCACCATAACCTGGACTCTCTCAGGAACAAACCTATTCTTATGGGAAAACCATATGGTTATTAAAGCACTCCCTGATTGAACAAATGTTTTGCCAACCAATTAACTAATCAAAGACATCAAACTGTAACTTCCAGGACCGATTTCCTTTTATCTCCATTTTTTAATAACAGCTGTTACTCTTTGGCCTTCCTTCTCCTTTTCCTAAGTTGTGAATACATGAAACGAAACTCAGTGAAACTGGAATTTAGAAACTGTTTTTAGAATATTATTAGTAGTAGTAATAGTATCATCATTATTATTATTATCATTTTATGACACAGTTCCATAGGCCCCTGGGATTTCCCTTATCACCTTCTCAATACCGCACCCCCCCCCAGAGTTCCTGTATATCATTACTAAAATATAGTTCTTCATACACAGTCATATGTCCACCATTGCAGGCATGGACAATGGCAGACAGTCCATCATCCTATTGTCATGTAGTAAACAGTTTCACTGGGAGTCTATCTTTGTCTGGAAAAAGAGATGCATATCGCATTGTATCCTCACATCCCGGGTATGTTAGTCTCCACAGTCCCTGTAGAGAATTGAAGATTGCTGGACACACACACACACAATACACACACACACACACACACACACACACACATACACACACACAGAATTCCGTCAGTGAGACTCATCTGTAAATATCAATAAATATGTTGAAATACACCAAGCTATAAACCAAAAAGCTGCACAGTTATCAAGTTATACTCTTAATTTAGTATGTTATAAAGATCACTCAGGGTCAATGATAATTTTTCCCCAAATCCTTTATGTTCTCTGTAAATTAGGCAGCGATACATACTTCATTTCAGTATATGAAATTATTGAATCCATTTGTTTTCTTATATATTTCCTAAAAGTCTACTGATATTTCCTTGAAAATTTTTGCTGAATGTGTTCTCTTATCTTGAACTTACAAATTATTTTTTACATCCTTCATAAAAATACTAAAAGACAACCTACCATGCAGCCCCAGGTATTGTTTCTATTATGCCCTAGCCTGTTCAAACTAAAAAAATATGCAATGATTCTAACAGAATTTATTACATGTGTCAACAAACTGTAGAATTGAATGGGCCCTTGCCTTCCTTAATTCTCTGCTGCCATAATTTTGAAACTTTTTATCAAGGGATACTGCATGCTATTTTTGTACAGAATAATGCAATCCAGCCTGTTAAAACATTTCATATAGAATTTAATAAGGCTCAATTTTTATAAAGTGGGACTAGAAATTATCAAATATTACTGAAATTAACCTAGTTAACATGCCCCTTCTATTTTTCCTCTTATTCTTTTCTACTATATATTTTGTATCAGAAATCAATCAAAAGATGTGTTCATTCATAATTGTGAAGCAGAATCAGTGAATATATTTACATTTATTCTATGTATTGAAAAACATATTCTTCATTCAGCTTGGTAGTTAAAAAATGATCTATTTTACAGGACACACTCACAAAATACCCAGTATTCGAGCCAGCTAAAGGTGTTTCAACAGAGCTGCCACCATGCTATGGTGAGCTAACCTTCCACCTGCGGTATCAGCATCCCATATGGATGACTGTTAGAGTCCAAGCTGCTCCCCTTCCATACAGCTCCCTGCACGTGTGCCTGGGAAAGAAGTAAACAATGGCCAAAGTCCTGGGGTTCGTGCCACATTGTGGGACACCTGGAGGAGGCTCCTGGCTCCTGCCTTTGGATTGGCTCAGCACCAGCCATTGCAGCCATTTGTGAAGTGAACCAGCAGGTGGAAGATATTTTTCCCTTTGTCTCTCTTCTCTCTGTAATTCTACATTGCAAATATAAATAAAGAAATCTTTAAAATATTTCAGTGAATTTCTAACTGCCAAGGAAAAAATTTTAAAAAAAATTCCTTGACAATGGATGCACCTGAAAATGGTAGCCCCTTGCCAACGATATGGGAGACCACAAAGAAGCCCTCTCTGTAAATCTGCTTTCAAGTAAATAGGTAAATCTTCCAAAAATTAACATTAAAGATCACTCAGGGTCAATGATAATTTTTCCCCAAACCCTTTATGTTCTCTGTAAATTAGGCAGCAATACATACTTCATTTCAGTATATGAAATTATTGAATCCATTTGTTTTCTTATATATTTCCTAAAAGTCTACTGATATTTCCTTGAAAATTTTTGCTGAATGTGTTCTCTTATGGAAAGAGAACACACAGAAATTCCAGCTCTTGCTGTATTTGTGTGCATGAGTCTTACCCTTTTGCTCTGACATGGTACAGGAGCCATCACTACTATTCCTAAGCTGGATGACGGGGCAGAGAAAATGTCCCTCAGCTTTAGAACTTGCCTCCAGAATACGCTTTTCAATAAAGAGACAGAACTGAAATACGGTAATTTTTCCCTTCCGTATTTCCTACACAACTTGTCTTTTCATGAGTTTACATCAGAAGTAGATAATACTCATGAAATAAAGTATTTAAAGGAAAATGTTTTCTCAGATTAAAGACTAAAATTTATCTACCTACTCTATTTTTCAGAATATGTAGATAAAATTATTATTGATATTGGAACAATGATTCACAAGCAATGCAAACAAAAGCATTTTATGAGGATTTTAAGAAAGGTACATGATGTTCAATTTCAGTTCTCTAAATACAATTTGTAAATCCTCTAATAACAATTAGGAATAGAAGAGGAGAGGAGGGAATGCAGAAAATGAGGGTGGGAGACAGGTTTAATTAATTTGCCACAGAACTTAAAAATTTGTTTTGGAGCTTTTTTTTTTTTTTTACAAAAAGAAAAATATGTTCTTCTAAAATCTGTCGGTGCATATTATTACTCTGGTTTAGCGCATATGCCAGGAAAACAGAAATGGCCAGAAAAAAAAATAAAACAAGAAATGCAGAAACAAAACCCCAGAGCATCTTCCTACTTCCCTTCTTTCTCCCCCAAACCCTATAATAACTGTGATTTCAATGCTTTTATAGTGAATCACATAATCTGAAAGTTTGCCAAAATAATTCAAGGTGGTCCTTGTCAGATCCACTATAATAACAATTATGTTATTTATTGGAGCTCCATGCCATCAGGCACCTAGTTTTAAATATTTAGCTAAGGTCTGAAGTAAAATAATTTAAAACTGAATATAGAAATCTCAGCCTACCTAATTCCAAGACAGCTGAACAGCAAATCATGGCAATACATAGTTCCAAAGTACCTGAAGGCCACAAAAATTAGACTTTTACTAAAAAGGCAAAAATGGCTGTAAAATGGTAATAAAACTAATCAGAGCCACAGATTGTGACTGTCAGGAGATGGCACTGAGTTTCATTTTATGTATCTTTTTCAATCAAGAAAATGAAACACAAAGATGACCAATTTATTTCTATTACAAAAGTACCACAAAATAGATTTTAACCTTAAGATCATGCCATTAATATTTTATTATAGATTAAAACAGCTGGATTCAGCATTTAAGTACAAAATATATCTCATCGTTATGTTCAGAATGATACATTTAGTTTTGTAATGACTCCAGATATAACCTCATAGAACATAAAACACTTCATTGTAACTTCTGATAATTTTTTTTAAACTGGCTGTTTTAAAATATAACAATGTGGTCTAAAATTTTTGGTGTAATCTCATTAGCATTATATTTTATTTTCTACATTATTATGTTAAAGAAAAAATAAATTAAATATGCCTAGTTTTATATATAAAATTTATTTACCAAAATTTGTAATTTTAAATGTAACAATAACCTTCAATCAAAACAGTTTTTATAAAGTTTTTTCTTGAAATGCATTCAAAAGTCAAAAGTTTGAAAGATAAAACTAAATATTTTAATATTGCCCTGACATCAATGTAGGCATAATTGTTCCTACATGAATGAATACTTTTGCTAGATGTTACTTTTTAAGATCTTTTATTATTATTATTGGAAAGGCAGATATGCTGAGAGGAGGAGAGACAGAGAGAAAGATCTTCTGTCTGCTAGTTTACTCCCCAAGTGGCCACAACAGCTGAACTTGAGCCAATCTGAAGTTAGGATCCAGGAGCTTCCTCCAGGTCTCCCACGCAGGTGCAGGATCCCAAGGCTTTGGGCAGTCCTCCACTGCTTTCCCAGGCCACAGCAGGGAGCTGGATGGGAAGCAGGACTTCCAGGACTGGAACCAGTACATATGGAATACCAGAGCATGCAAGGCAAGGATTTAGCCACTAAGCTATCTCACTGAGCCCTGTCGTTTTTAAATGTTCTCATGGTTTATGTAGATGAACGAAAAGTTATACCCCTTACCTAAAACAAAATGGATACAGAATGGATATTACAAAAATAAAAAGCACTATGTAAGTGGGACAATACTACATGGAAACTCTAAAGGGATATCTGTCACAATGGGAATAAATTTAGAATTGTTCTTCACACCAATTTATTGGATAAAAAAAAAACCAATTAACACAGAATAAAGTAACTTTATATTCTGAATAGAATATTAAACGCTCAGCTAACCAGATGTAAATGATCAATTGCCTGGAAACATTTCATCAAGCTCAACTACCCAGAACACCACCCAACACATAAGGAATCAGATTTGTTAACTGACATGAGATGGGAAAAAAATGGGATTATATATATAAAACTCCACAAAATGGATTCAAATAAAGTGCAAATACAATATTAGGAATGTCCTTGCTGGTTCTACTATCATGAATAACGAATCAAGAAAATAATCCTAACATGAAAATATTCCATTAATGAAACAAACTTTATAAAATTAATAGACAGTAAAACCTAGAACTGCTTCCCAGAAATCAGCTTAGTGTCCTCCACAATAGGCTCTTACTGTAACTGAAGAAAGCAAAGCATGCACACTGCAATAAATCCCAAATGAGATCTCAAATGAAAAAATCAGGGAAAAAACACAAGACTTCATTAAACTCATGAAGCTGAGTTTAGAGAACTTCTCGAAACACACAAAGTAATTAAAAACTTCTTCAAAACACAGATCATTTAATTAAAGAATACACTGTTGACATGAATATGCATAGAATTTGTGCAAGGTTGTGAAATAAACTGAAATCATGCAATTGGAAGAATTTTATAAATGGGTGTGTGAGGGGAGAACAGAGGGATTGCTGGGCAACCCAGGCAAGAAGAAAGGCTCTATGTGAAGTACCATTGTGCTACTAAACATGTACTCACATATCTGTTCATATTACATAATGAAATTAAAAACCCAGCAAATTTTTAATATCATCAATACTCCCTGTGAAACTTACTAAACCCTCATATGTTTTCCTTTCATTCAAATTTGTCATCTTTTTTATGGTGCTCTAATGTTAGATGCTAACTAAAATATGCTGTATTTACTATTATCTTCATTGCAAAAAATGTCCTGTTTTCCCAAATTTATATTGGGCTGTTTTTTTATCCATATTAATTTTGTGGGACTTTCTTTGCATTTATCAATTAAAATATAAGCTGTAGTAACTTATTTCACTTTTCACATAAATTTTCACTTTTCTTGTCTTCGAAATATCAGCTCAAAGTTGAGATTATTTTTGATAAATTAGTATTTATCGTAGGTTTTATTCTAAGGCAACTAAGGTTATTTAAAAATCACAGAGTAAACTAGTTGGTTCTTCCTTAAATAACTGTTAACTCCGATATCTTAGAGGAAAGGGTTATTTTCAAGCATCATAGAAGAGCATACCCAAGTAAGGCTTCCATCATATCTCATTTTAAGTTTGAGGCACAATGAGTGTACAATATATCTGAGAATTTTTAATGACAAAATCAGTATACCTTATCAATAAAATATGAATTCTGCTAAAACTGAAGTGATATCAAACATCAAACTTACAGTGAAGTGTGAGAAGAATGATGCAATAATAATCAAGATAATGTAAATAATGCCCCAAAGAAAACAACAGTTCACAAATGGATGTCATTTTATGAAAAGCTAGGATGATCTTGAAATTGATGTCCCTAGTGGCAGACCATCCACATCAATTTGCCAAAAAAAAAAAAAAAATCAATCTTGTACCTGCCCTTCTTGAGGAAGACCAATGAATGAGTGTAAAAACAGCAGCCAACACCATTGGCATCTCAACCGACTCAGTTTACACAAATCTGAGTCAGAACTTAAAAAATCCAGTAAACTTCTCTATTTCCTCAGTGGTTGTACAAAGCAGCTGTGCTCAGAGCAGCTCTGCCAAGAAGAGTTCTGAATGGAAATTTTAAGAAAGTAAAGTCAACACCCTGAAGTATTAATTTAAAAAGTTAATAAGAGATGAAACATGGTTTCACCAGCATGGTTCACAAGGCAAAACAAAATCAAAATGGTGGCTACCAAGTGTGGACGTGATCAATTAAAACCAAACTGTACAAATCAAGAGTAAAAATTATGGTAAGAGCATATGAAATGACAAATGGCATTTTATTTAATTCCCGGGGAGCCAGAGAACCAGAGAACAATTTTATCTGCCTACCAAGACAGTGCTTTGATAAACCTAGCCAAAATTTCAGCATAACACCGAGGAAAGCTGAAACAGAAAATTTTTCTCCACCATAACAATGTTCTCCTCTCTCTACTCATCAACATCGATTTTGCAAGCAATCTTGACAGCACATGGCAGGCATTCAATTTATAGTCCTAATTTGGCTTCTGATTTCTTTGTTTCCTAATCACACATAAGCCTTTCAAGGGAATTCATTTTTCTACAGTTAATGTAAAAGACTGTTGGCAGGATTAAATTCCTACAGCTCTTGCATCTTTAGAGATAGACTGAAAGTCTTGTATTATTTTAATGCAGTTGTCCTGAAATCTCCTTCAACATATATGTGGTATATCCATGAAGGTGTTCTACCAAGATATTCCTTCTTCTAAATCTAACATGAAAAACATAGCCAATTCACATTTTCCAGGTACTACATATTTGAATGACTCATTTGGAGGCTGTAGCTGGCCTAGGCTGCTCCTAGCCAATGACTGAACACAGCAGGGATCCCAGATTCAGGCTATTTCTCCCAACACACAATTCCTATTAAGAGCAACTGTCATTCAAGGACTACCCAGTGTCCCAGCTGAGCCATTTTCAGATGGCTGTTCTGTTCAAAGTTCTTCTAATTCCCTCCCTATCTTCTCACACAGATAACATATTTACATTGTGAATTGCTATTTACCAAGCCTCCACCTGTTGCTTCCTCAGGTGTCTGCCCTACAAAAATTTTGGAAAGCTAAATACATCTTGCTGTCTCAGAAGATTCCACCTATTTAAAAACTTCCAGAAATACACATTTCCAACCATTTCTTAGGTACGAAACTGGCTGTATCTCCAGAGAGCCAGACTAATGAAGGAGTGTATGCAGAACGATTCTTCCTCATCCTCCACCGAAAATCCTGCTTTGATTATTTGAACTTTAAATAAACCAAAACATATCTCATTTTCTCCCTTAATACGAATTTGTTCAAGGTCCATTATGTATAGTGTCTTAGAAACTTAAAAAAAATTTTCACGAGATCCCTGTGTTATACTCAAAAGCACTTAACAACCGATATTCAATAATGAACAGAAATGCTGCATTATCAATAGATAATATATTAGGGTATTATAATATTAACTTTTGAATAAGCTTTATCTCAATTCATAATATCCCCAAATTCCATAACAATGAAAATTAAAATTAGTACTGACACGAATTTTTATTGTGCCATTTAGTAATCCACCTTGGCAATCCAAGGGTAAGTCATATAAACATATCTTGTATAAATAGTCTTTCAGATGATGAGTTTCTCATCCTTCACACAACTTACTCACAGAGCCTAGCGCCAAGGCTTCAGGAAGCATTCTGAGATAGGATTGGGGCATTTTAAAAAGCAGTGTCTTCAAAATAAATTGGTACAACCAAGAATCAGTCGCTACAAACAACACAGCTAGAATCAGATGCTTTAGCTTGTCAGACTCTTTTCTATCAAACTGGAGATAATAGTACTCAACATTAAGTTTCACCATACATTCAATGAGGCAACATAAGGCACTAGAAGATGCCTGGCACAGGGTCTTGGCTCTAACATCCTTCTTCATTTAAACATCTTGCACATAAGCATTTTTTTTTTGCAAGAGACATAATGGGAATTTCTGAGCATGAATGGGGGAATATAGAGGGCTTGCCATCTGAACACTCTAAATAACCAATTAGAACAGCCCAGAACTCCAGCTGGATATGCAATGGTGTCAATAAACATATTTTTTAAAATATGTGCAAAATGAGGAAACAAACTATAAAAAATGAAGAGAAAAATCTTTGCACACATATTTGGATACAGCAGAACAAACAATGAGGGATTTGGAATAGGGTTAAAGATCTAAATGTCACAATCCCATTATTCACTAGCTTGCACATTTAGGAAAGTTCCATAAATATCTCCTTTCTATTCCTACCTAGTGTGACAAATGAATGACATCACACAAGTGAACAGTATCAGACACTGAACGCAAATGCCAGAGATAACCGTACTTCTGCACTGACTAATTGTGATCTGTTTCACAGAAACTCTTGCCTCACCTTGTGCTCATTTACTTCTCTCAGGGGGAATAAGCAACGGCAACAGTTTCAGTGTAGTGTATTGTATTTAGAGGGCAGATGTCTATCCTAAGTAATCTCTCAAAAGCTTATTTTAAGAATATGAAGGAACTCTACTTCACTGTCAGTGGGAGTGTAGGCTGATGCAATCACTATGGAAGTTAGCATGAAGAGTGCTAAGAGAACTAAAAATTGATCTGACAAACAACCCAGCTATCCCATTTTTTAAATATATTCAAAGGAAAATAAATCTACATATAAGAAAGTGACTTGCACTCCTATATTTATAGCAGCACGAGCTACAATAGTGAAGACATGGAAACAACACAGATTCCAATCAAGAGTGGATAAAGAAACTGCAGTACATCTACTCTATGGAATAGTACTCAGCCATTAAAAAGAACAATATTCTACCATTTGAAACAAAATGGTCCTAACTAGAGACCATTATGCTCAGCAAAATAAGCCAATCCCTAGAGAACAAATATATATTGTCTCTGAAATAAGGTAAACTTTATGTAAATTACAAAATCAATAGCTGTATAAGTAGGCATATGTATATATTTATCTAGAGGATCTGTAAAGTGTAAGCAAGTATAACAGAACCTGGAGATACACTGAAGTATGCATCTCTACTTCTAAAGAAAAGATAGAATTCCAACGAAACTGTTAAATATATCTTGATACTAGAATGTTGGATTTTACACCATTCTCTATACCTACAATGTCAGGACACACTTCCATAGCAGAATGACACACCTGTGACGGTTGTTCAGGGACTAAGCTGTTATTATTTATAGGGGAAATGGGAGAAGTTGGAGAAGGCAGGAAGGAGAAATCCTTGAGTCTAAGGAACTGTATCAAGAAAAATGTTTTTTAAAAAGAATTTGAAATATTATATATACACCAAAATATAATATATGTGCTACTGGAAAAATAAAAATAAAGCTTATTTTAAGAATAGGGATATGAAAACAGAGTGTACAACATGAGGCTTGCAAAGTATTCATGCAAACATGTAAATTTTTCATTTAGTAATGTTCACTCATACACTAAATGCTAAGAATTTAAATATCTATTCTGGTTTATTCTCTTTGTTCTCTCTGAAACTCAGGTTGGAATTAGACTGTCACTGTGGCAGTGTTAGGAGCTGGGGTCTTTAAGAAGGGATTAGGTCATCATCTGGGATTAACGTCTTTCTCATAGCACTGGTTTTATTCAGGGTACCCTATGCCTTCGTGCTAGTCTTGCCTATTCTTTACCGCTATGGTGCCATGCTATGATGCCCTCTGCCTGCTAGGCCACCCAATCTTAGCCTTGCAGCTTTCCAAACCCTGAACTCAATAACTCTCTTTCCTTTATAAATTATCCAGCATCAGATACTCTGTTATAACAACAACACACACACACAAAAAGAACACTAAGACTTTATCCTTACATTTGAAATGCCATAATTTATAATAGACTATGTTCAGATAAATTGACTCACGCTGACCAATAGTGTGGCATAGAGAGTAAAGAGTAAAAAGACAAACAAAATAAAAAGGCTTGGCACCATTAATCATTCCAATTTTCAAAGATTAGCTATTGTTCAGAACCCATGGTCACTAAGCAACCTTCTAATTGTGAATTTGCTCCACATATAGATCTCTGTAATAGGGAAAAATATGATGGTCATGCAGATTCAAATAGTTTTCCGTGTAATTATAATTTCCTTAGTGAACTAATGAATCAGAATTCTGACGATATTTTTTAAAGAATTGTGAGAAAATATTTATTAATAGACTATTATTTGCTAATGAAAAGCCACTGAAGTAAATTGTTGCTTGATTTATGCTTCGAAATCCTCCACTGTTTCACTGAAAAACACAATTATTTTGGCAGAAGCAAATTAAATAGAGAACATAAAATATGGTCATAATGTATACATTACCAATATATGTATTTTTATAAACTTGCACAATTTTTTACAAATGAAAATGAATATTATGAGCAATACAGCAAGTACTTACTTGGAGAAACTCTGAACATTCCTTACTTTAAAATTAGAATAAGATTTGAATAATTTGAAAAATTTGAATAAGATTATTTAATTTTTTGAAAAGCTAAAGGGGGAGTTGGCAGATAGACACAGACTTATGTTTGATCCAATAGCTCACTCCTCCAGGATCCAGGAACTCCAACATGATCACCCACGTGGGTGACAGTAACCCAAGTGCTTGAATCTCCATCCACTGCCTTTGGAAGGACAACAGGTGGAAACTGGACCACAAGGAGAGCAGCCAGCACTTGATGTGGTGCCAATATTGTAAGCAATGTCCTAATCCACTGTATCACCACTACAGCATTTTTAAATATTTGATTTTTCTCAATGTGTCATACAGCAGTGTATGTCCACGCTTAATGTGGTCTACTTTTCTGTGGTCTACATTTCAAAACTTCCAGGACATCACTGATATTCAGTTACATATTTTTGAAGTAGAATCCAGTTTATATTGGATAAAAAAACATTAAGATCCAAGTATTCAGTCTTATTTTTCAAAGAAAAAAACATGGGATAAACTAATCAGAAGCTGTCAAAGTGTAGACTAAACTTCAACCTTGTATACATCTTTGTGTTGCATCACCAAGCAACAATAAACTGTGCTCCCCAAAATAAAGTCATCTTATAAATTCAAAGACTAAATCATGCCAATTGAATTGACGTAGGATTCCTTAGTTTTTCACACCCATCCACAATGTCAGTAGCCTACTTTTTGTGTATTTCTACTTGACAGTTATCATCTGGACACTGCCTATAGTGAGATAAAAATCAATTTGAGCAGTTCCTGCAGAATGATTCATTGGAGTTCCATGTAGATTTTCCCCAGTGAAATAACCATAATGGTTAATAATTTTATACCATAATCATTTAAACCAGTCCTAAGGATATGATTGAAAGTAGAAAATTGATTCAATAAAGCGTAATACATCTCAATATTAATAGTCACCATCATTTCAGCTGCAGCCCACTTCTGTCAAACCCAGTTCAACCTGATGTAATTGCTTCTAAAAGACATATGTCCAAGAATGCAGGGATATATTCTAAATACCAGTGTAAGATTGTAGTTTCCCGAGAGGAGTTGGTCACCAGCATTTTGCATTCAGCCCAGCTCCATGTTGCTGAAGCTCCATTCCAGAGAAAAACAGTCAAGTGGCGAAAGCTATATTATTTCACTTAGCTCCCACTCAGAAAAGACTATCAAGCCATCCATAGCTGGATAGTAATGCTGGTCCTTCAGTGTCCTTATTTCAGAAAGCTTCTAGAGAGTGGGTCCAATAGCAAGATATAAAGAATTGACTAGAACAGGACTGCTGCTCCAGCCATGCATCCGATCCATTAGAGCAGGCAGCCACATCCGGAGAAGTGAGTTACTCCTCACGGAGAGCTCTGGACCACAAACAGGAGGGGAATAAGAACAGAATCATCCACACAGGTGCATAAAGGGTATGCTTTTACTCGGGAAAGAGCATGGGAAGGGCAACTCTTGACACACTATTAAAAAGAACGAAGATGCTCACACAGAAGAGCAATTCGTATAACATTGCTCATAGCAGGCATTCAACAGGGAGAAGTAGGGCAATCTGTAGCAACAGAGAGTACTCACAGGGTAGGAGTAAATACCAAAGTCTTTTCTCAAAGCATATCTCAGCAAGGAGACCCTAAATTAATTGAATCAGACTGTGGAGCGGTCTATGCCTGCAGGTGTTGTCAAATTAGATCAATCAGCTAAAAATTAGTGAAAGTTAACAGCTGGGCATGATAACAATAAAGACAGAAGCACTTGAAATGTAGCAGAGAAATCAGAGAAAAAAGTCAAAAATACAATGGACAAAAGCTACTGCCATCTCTGGAGGAGGGGTGGGCAGCTAAAGTACATGCCCAGGGCTGTGCCTCTGAGAAACACCATCAGAGGTTGTACATCATGCAGTAAATGAAAGTCAGGAAAATTGATCAGCAAAGTCACTAAGAAAATAAATGAGCAAGCAAGGAATCCCAGAAAATCTTACAACCTGCAAGATAAAAGCAATCTGTCACCAACAAGGGAATCCCAACAAGAACATCTAAGCTTTTACCAAAAAAAAAATATACATATATATAATATATAATAAACTATACATATAAAGTTATATAGTTATATATACACACATATAACACAAGGCACAGAGACAATGTATTCAAAATGTTAAATGGAAGATGAAGCCAAATTGTGAGTCTCATATTTGGAAAACAGTCTTTTCCAGATCAAGACAAATGAAATTCAATAACCTGTCTGACTCTCAGGAAATACTGAAGGATGTTTAGAAATACTTGTAGAAGCAGGTGACATCAAATAGTAAGTCAAGACCACATTCAAAAGCAAATGGTGCTAGTCAAGACAGTGATGTAGGAAATTAGAAAAGACAATACAATCATCTTGCTTTTCCTTTCTTTTAACTGATTCTAAAAGTAGATGTACAAAATACTATGGGCCTATAGCATATAGATATTTAATCCAAGGAAAGATGGTGATTCAAACAAAACTGCACTGTAGTTTAAAAGAGAAAAGACCATCAAATGGTAACTGGAGGAAGATAATGAAGAGGATCAGATGTGGAAAATCAAAAGATTAACACAATAAAACTGTAAATATATATTTGCTATCCATTATTCCCTCAGCTTCCTTAAGCGATTTAAAATTTGCAGCCACTACTGTGTCATACAAGCAAAGCCTCCAACTGCAACACCTGCATTCCTATGGGCACCAGTCCCAATGTTCCACTTCCAATTCAGCTCCCTGCTAATGGCCTGGGAAAAGAAAGCACTGGAATGTGGCCTAAAAGCCTGGGCAAGTGAGAGGCCTGGAAGAAGTCTCTGCCTTTAGCCTAGCTAAGTCCCAGCCATAGTGGCCATCTAAGGACTAAAACAGCATTTGGAAGAGTCTAAATCTCTTCCTCTTTATTCATAACTTTGACTTGCAAGTAAATCAATTCTTCAAAAAATATAAAATAACATTTTTAAAGGCTTATATATAAAAACATGCATATCTTTGGGTATGTTATGTTTCATTGCATATGTACATTGCATAATGCCTAGTCAGAGTCAGTCTATTTATCCTTTCAATAACTTCATGCTCTTCATAGTAGAAAACTCTAAAACGCCCATATTCTGGTGCTTTTCTTTTTTTCAAGATATAACAAAAAGCATTTATATTTATTGGAAAGCCAGAATCGCAGAGAGTAGGAGAGAGAAAAATCTTCCATCTGCTGGTTCACTTCCCAAGTGGATTCAATGACTAGAGCTGAGCCAATCCAAAGCCAGGAGCCAGGAGCCAGGAGCTTCTTTTTGGTCTCCCACGTTGGTGTGGGGTCCCAAGACTTTGTGCTGTCCTCCACTGTTTTACCAGGCTGAAAACAGGGAGTTGGAAGGAAAGTGGAACAGCGGGGACATGAACCAGCACCCATATGGAATCCCAGCTGATGCAAGGCAAGAATTTTTCCACTGAGCAATCATACAGGGTCCTCTAGTGCTTTTTAATAGAAAAATGTACACAAGCTCCCTGCTTTGTGGCCTGGGAAAGCAGTCGAGGTCGGCCCAAAGCCTTGGGATCCTGCATCCGCTTGGGAGACCAAGAAGTTCCTGGCTCCTGGCTTTGGATTGCCTCAGCTCCAGTCATTGCAGCCACTTGGAAAAGTGAACCAGTAGACAAAAGATCTTTCTGTCTGTATCTCCTCTCTGTGAATCTTCCTTTCTAATAAAAATAAGTAAATAAATAAAAAGAATGCAAAATAAGGCCCAAAGAAGAGAAGAAAATATCTGTAAACCATATATGTGTTAGTAAATTTTTTATCTGGCATGTATAACACTCTCCAAAATAAAAATGCAAATAACCCCATTTAGAAATGAACAAAGAACATGAATAGCAATTTTTTCAAAAAAGATATAAATAGCCATAAGCATATGAAAATGTACTCAACATAATTATTCATTAGGGCATTGCAAAGCAAAGCCACAACGAGACACCACTTTATATGCACTAGGGTTTTGATAATAAAGATGCACGGATAATGACAAATGTTGTCTAGGTTACACGGAAACTGAAACCTTCACATACTGCTGATGGAAAATAAAATGCTGCGACTAATGTTGGGAAATACACTTACCCTTAAGTAAGTAAATTCATCACTGATGCATACCTGAGAAAGCGAAAAACACATATTCACACAAAAACTTGTTCATGAAGGTCACAGCAGCACTATGATAATAGTCAAAAAATGGGAATAATTCTATTGGTGAAGGAATGGAATAATGAATAGTACATGTATATTGTGAATATATATTTTCAATAAAATTACACAGCACTAATATATGATATAAGATGAACAAACTTTAAGATCATCATAAATAAAATAAGCCGGTCACAAAATACCACGTTTTAAGAAATGTGCAAAATAAACAAATCTACATAAACATATAGCAAATGAGTGTTTGCCTTTGCCTCGGACAAAGTAGATGTATGAGCAGTTCCTTGTTTGTATTGCTTCTATGATGATAAAAATGTCCTAAAATTAACTGTGAGTTTCCACAATTCTGTGAATATGTCAGTAGATTTAATATGTTGCAAATCTTTAACAGTTGAATTCTTTAATAGCTGAATTAAACATAATTTAATAATGATTATTTACAATATAAAGTGCTATCCTATCATTTTGAATTTCCTAATCAGTAAAAAGGAGGATTGTTCAGACATAGCCAGCTCTTTTCTCTCCAGCTGATGGGCTTTCTTCACTGAACATGCCAATGAAGCTGAACTACAAAAACCAAGTTTGCTACTAAGCTTTCCTACATATCTTCAAGATTTCCAATGGGCTACATAGCTAGGGTTCTAGAAAAAAAAATGATATATTCTGAGGAACTGGAAAAACTTGTGTCATTGTCTTTGAGACAGAATGACAATTCTATTTTCCTATTATTATAGAATTTAGATATTTGCTTCCAGAGCCTGGGATTCATAAAAAGGAAATACTGTATTTGAAATTTACAGATAAGTTTGACAATGGCTGGAATACACTTCATGTGAATGTATCTCAATTCGATCTTGCAAAAGAATAGCATCAGAATCACAAAGGTTTAAGAGGTAACATGCACCACATTAAGGTAAGACCCAAGAAAGAATTAGAGTTGCTAAGGGACCAAGGTTCTAAATCTCTTCATTTGCTGATCAGTAAATTGTGTGACATTATGATAACGCAGCTTCCATTTCTCTTGGTATAGGAATAAATGTTTTCCAAATTATTCATAATCCTGGAAAACTTAAAATACCATTTAAATGACTTATGCTGTTTCCTCAGTTATTGCTAAGATTGAAACCACATGATTACAACAAAATTTTGCAGAATTTTTACAAAAGTAGACTTTAAAATAAAATCTAATGCTAGAAAAAATGTTGGCCATTTCAATATTTACAGCAATCCATTTTCCACAGCAAGTTTTCCTTCAGTCTATTTTCTAAAGTTTTATATATATACACATACTGATCACAAGTTGGAAAGCTATGATCCTGTCAAAATGTACCTATCAGTTATGATGTATTTAAATAGCAGAAAGTTAATCTTGCAAGGATTACTAAGGGACTACTGCTGTGATAATTGGGGGAATAAACAGCAAGGGACAGAAGGAAACAGAGAGAGGAAGGAGAGAGTGAGGGAAGAGCCCTATACTTACTAAACTTCATTGTAGGATTTTTTTAAAATAGCAACAGAGAGCCATTTGTCTTAAAATATCACCTCTACAATCCATTTATCCCTCTGGCTTTAATGTGGCAGGCATGAGCTTTATTTTAAAAAATCAGATCTCACTTCATCAAAATGAGGCAAATACACGTAAACGAAAGTTGGATTTCACATTCAGAATATGCAACAGCAGCCGTAAGTAACTAGGGTCAGATATATTGTCAAAACTAGAAATAATAAAAAGAGACTTCAGTTCTCTATATCCAGTGAATTCATGTAATTTTGCCTTGATGTTAGATGATTTTATGTCTTATTCTTTGTCTATACAATCTCTCCTTTTGCTGACTTCATCCTATCCCTGGTGACAATTTTCAAATTTATGCATTAGTCTTATATTATTAGTAGTATTTCAGACTTTCATGTGATGTCTGTTTAATATCTCTACAGGATATCTAATATGTATTATTTTTGTTTCTTTAAGATCTATTTATTTTTATTTGAAATGCATATTTATAGAGAAGGAGAAACAGAGAGAGCGAGAAAATCTTCCTTCTGCTTCATTCCTCGAACAGCCACAATGGCTGGAGCTGAGCCAATCTGAAATCAGAAGCCAGGAGACTCCTCCAGGTCTTCTACTTGGGCTCAAGGTTCCAAGGCTTTGAGACATCCTCCACTGCCCTCCCAGGTCACAAGCAGGGAGCAGGTTGGGAAGTGGAGCAGCTTGGATTCAAACTAGTACCCATATGGGATGCTGGAACCCATATGAGATATTGACCCCTAGGTAGTATTTTTGATGATCAGAAATTGAGTATCAGCAATCTCACTTGATTCAAACAAATATTTCAATCATCAGTTTCTTACATACTATCAAATCTTGTCCCTAGCTCTCCAATAAATTGTATCGATAGCTTCAAGTAGACAAAGGAAGTCAGGGAAATATCCAGCATGCCATCTCACTACTGCTCACATCTGATTCATTGCACCATTCCACTCCCACTTCACAACAAATGTCATCTCTGTGGGACTCTCTGTTCTTCCAACACAATATACATTGCACATGTTTGTCCAATCCTGCATGGGTCCTAGGCCAGGACTGCCTTCTGACCTCATCTTTTAACACCTTGCCCTCTTTTCTTTACTCCACAGGGACATCTAAGTTTCTTGTTCTCATTATTGTCCCCCTCAACTATTGTCAGTTGTCATTCGACTGACTCTTCACAATGAAGCAAAATCTCAGTTGTGACTCTCAGGTAGTCAGGAAGAACTTCAACGATTACTCAATCCAAAGAGAGTGCTTAGGTAGCCAGTTGTAGCACCTCACTTTAATTTTCTGCAAAGTACTAACTGCAGCCTGACTTTTTTCTTGTTTGCCCAACTAGTTATTAGGTTGTGAAGTGATATTGTCACATGCCAACTACCAGACTTTGAAAAAAATTGACTTGCACACACATCCAAACTATTTTTAAGCACAAAATATTGTTGGAAATCAAAATATAATATATGAAATTCAAGTGTAAAAGTGGAAATATCAATAATAACCATTTTCTTTCAAATCCACAACAATCCACAGAATGTCAGTTATCACTTGGCTTGTAATCCTAGTGAATAAATGTGTTCAGTGCTATGACACAGATCACTATTTCTGGATGTCTGAATATTTAAAACAATATTAATTATCTCTGTAATTTCTGTTTTTATTTATTCCCAATTAAGAATAAAAACAGGAAAACTATCTTAATCTAATTTTCCTAGAGTGGCAGATTCCTCATGGTTGAGATATTTTACAATATGTCCAGGGACATTTTGATTAGTATTTTAAAGCTGTTACCACTGTAACTGCCATTTTTTTTTTTTACTTTGATTACACAAACACCAGAAATGAAACAGAAAATGTAGAAAACTGGCCTGATTACTGGGTGAGGGAGTCACAACGAGAAATGCAACGTTTTAAATGGAATAACCTTCATATAGATCAATATACTACCTGGAATTACTAATACAATTGCTATCTTGATCTACAGTAGTCATCTTTATACAACTGCTCAGAATGTTTCATAATACTGCAGCTAATTCTCAATTAACCATAGGTTGTTATATAGAGAAACATGCAATAAACCTCACCCAACAAAAATGTCTCTTTTTGCAAATGTTATGATTCATAGTAAGGAAGCTAAAAAGAAGCTCATTAAAGATTACAACATGTCATTAGATTAGAAAAAGTTTCAGCTGCCAGACTGCTGCTTTCAAATAAATTAATGACATCATGAAAGAATAGCCAACAATAAATGAAACAGGTGAAATTCTCTCAAAAACTAAAAGACAACAACATGTTTACCTAAAATAAAAACAACATTCAAAACGTAAAGTAGCCAACTGGAGAACAAGTAAGGTTTTTGCCATTTTTTAACATTGTATTTATTCATTTGAGAGCAACAGAGAGGAGGAGAAGGCGAAAAAGAAGATGGAGGAAAAGATAAAAGGATAAATCTTCCATCTGCCTATGTGACTTTAAAATCCCTTTGATTTTCTTCCCTCAAAATTCAGAATAGTATTAGTAATCTTGAGTACATCAAGCACATCACAAGTAGCACTTTGATATTTGAAATAACTACAGCTGTTGAGGAACTTCTTTATACCAAGTATGTTTTTTAAATGAAAAAAATAATATTTCCCCAATGATAATACACAACTTCATTGCAAAACAAACCTATTTAATTATTTTTGATAAATTCTTGTTCATTTCTGTTTTATTTGAAAAACAAAGGCAGAGACTGAGTGACAGAGAAAGCTTCCATCCATTGCTTCATTATCCAAAGTACAGCATATGGGTCAGGGAAAAAGCACTACCTGAGAACTGATTCCAGGATATGCATGTGGAGGGCAGGTGCTCAAGCATTTAAGCCATCACCTGTTGCCAGCAAGGGTTCATATCACCTGGTCAATGGAAGTGGAAGTGTATCTAGGATGCAAGTACTCCAAAATGTGATGTAAATTTTTGAAGCAGGGTCTTAACCACTATGCCCATTTGTCAGAACTTTTGCTGATTAGAATATACTATTTCTAATTCTAAATATATTTGCATAGGAATACTACAGAGTATACTAGCCAAAAATTTGGTAACTGTTAGTCCACAAAACATCTTACTTATTAAACTTAGCCAAACTGTTTTATAATAATCTATACACTAACCTATGACATTTATTAAGCAACGTTTGTTTGCAGTCTACCTTCACTAAGACAAACTCTGATACAATATTTAAGGCAAATATTAGATGTTCTCCCAGAACTGTGTTAATACAGAATATAATAAAATGTAATAAATATGGGTGAGACTGCATTTTGAGATTTTATTATTCTTTTTTTTTTTTTTAGTTTACATAGAGTTTTATTAGTTAGAGGCGTGAGTCTGACAGATTGCTCCCTGGCAGGAGACAGCCCAGGTCCATTTCCACATGGTAGGGTGACCATGTAAGGGAAACAGCTACCTAGAGCATATAACATTCGACTTTCACACACCTTATGTGCAGGCGATTAGGGAAGGCAGCAGCTCCACAGTTTGCACATGCATGTGGCTTGTAGCACGGGTACTCATCATGGCAGGTGCTGACCTTCCATGCAGAGACAAGGTTAGACATTATCAACATTCCTGGATGGGAGAGTTCGTTTGACTTCCACAGGGTAGGGGAATCACTTCCACTCTGCCCAACCTAACATTTCAAAGTTTTACCTTATACCCATTGGAGTTGGGCACCCATTGGAGTTGCCCTGGGCACCCATTGGAGTTGCCTTGGGCACCCACTGGAGTTAAAAACTAGGGTATCGTGGGGAAGGTTAAACCAGAACATTAGTGAACAGGGACTTCTATTGACCTAGAAAGAGTTGGTTAAAAGGTTGATTAGTGGGGCCTTGATTATTCTCTATAGGCTTTGTACTCTTGAGGAATAGCAGGGTTTTGTTTTCTACTTACCACGTGTAGAAATCTTTACCTGATAGAGCGTTAAGCCTTGGTTCACAAAGTAAAATGAAAGTATGTTATTGAAAAAAAAATTTAAAAGAAGGAAGTAGGAGGGTGGGTGGGTAATTTGGGCAGAAGACCTAGCATGGGGCATTGCACCATATTCTTAAATCTGTGTTATGGAATATGTGAGATTCCATGGGGTGCGAGAGAGATCACACCAGACAAGTCTAGGATGCATTAAGGAGTCTATTAGCCAAACTTGGAACCACTAACATGTTTGGAGTTCCACTTTCCTAAATACTAGTTTCAGGTACTTGGCAACTATTCATATTACAACAGAAATTAACAAATCAGAAGTCACAGTGGCAATTCAGTCTGAATCAAAACCCAAGAGGAACCAATGGTCATAACTGGGAAATCTGTCCATTAAACTGCAGGGTTATGTTCTACCTTCCCAAGCAATATAAATCATCCTAAGAGGTATGCAGTAAACAACAGACACACAAAGCTACATACATGCACCTTTTCCTGGCTTCTCTGTCCACATTTCATTACTACTAAGCCTCACTCCCTTGGAACACTTGAAAGTATCTCAATTAGAAATACGAAGCATTTTAGCGTTTGCATCTTTGCTGATTAGCCCAAGCAGTGAAGAGAAGATAAAGAATACAAACAAACAAGGGCCATGTTCAGTGGCTACTAGTCCTCAGAGTCTGTCTGCTGGAAGCCAGAGAGCAAGCAGATACTCTGGAGTCCTAGAGTCAGTGTGAGTACAGTGGAAGAGCAGGACCAAGAGACTGAGCCCTTCCTTATCATGAACAGTTCATTTTATATAAATAAATTATACAAAAACAGTATTGCTTCTTCTTTTGGAAAAGCATGAAAAACCTGAAAATAACACTTCAGCTGATAAAATGGGATAATAGAAAATAAAAATGGAAATACAATTATATACTTACTATGATAATGACTATTTTAATGACTACTGTCATTATCGTAATAGTTACGAAGCAAAGTTACAGAAAAGAGAATCTAAAAATCAAGTCACCAAGTGAAATGAACACAAACAAGTTTGGTTATGCAAATGAATAAAAAATATGAAAATACCAAATTAGCAAAAAGATGATCCCTACTTGATAATAAACTTCTTAAAATTTATAACGTATCTATCCTACTTACCCATATTTTGGTTTTCATCTATAAGTAAGTTACACATTGTTTTTCAGCCTTTTGGCTAAGATCAAGTGTATAAGTAAGTTCCACAAAACTCTCACTAAAAGTTGAATGAATTTCATATTTTTTAAATCCAGTTCCTAATATCTATAGAACCAAATAATTTAGTATTCTTAATTTCTAGAAGCCAAACCAAGTGTATAAAGATTCTGGGCTTTGAGGCTGTGCAAACCCTGATTGTCTGTTCATCAATTTTGATTGTGGGATCTAGTTAGGGATCTTGTTGTGGGATCCTGTTGTGTCTGATCTTCCATTTAAAACTGATTTAATGGCTCAGGTATCAAGTATCTTAGAAGACTAGGGAATTGATGATTAGTAATAACTTCCTATCTTATTCATAGCATTCATGAACCTAGTGAATACTAAATGAATATTATCTATAATTGTTACTTTTAATAACTAAAAGAACCATCGAACATATTGCTTATTTTCTAGTTTGATATCACAGAGCATTAGAAATTACTAATTTTACAGTTCTCTGTCAATTAGTAACCATGATATCATTTGCTAGGTCTGCATGACTATCCTTTTATTATCTTTTCTATATACTCATGAATTTTCATTTTATCTCTTTGATATATTTCATGGTTCTGAATGGGTAATGTGATTTTTACTGAGTTAGTTTTTGTAGTACTTTTATTGCAGAAATAACAAAATATTGATTTCATCATAGTTGTGAATATTATCTATTATTCCAAAGCCCACTACAATTTGCTACATTTATAATAGATGAATAGGAATTCATTTGCAGACCTTATATTCTGGGTTACTATATTTTAGCTTGATGTTAGAAGACTGTTAAAAAATTATTCCATTCAAAGGCCTATTTCTTGTTATATAATCATTCCATTACTCATTTTATACATGTGCATCAGAATGATTTTTATAGTGTCACCTACTTTCTACACTACAAATAAGCCATTTCTACTTAAGTATTATTTTCTCAATGTTCACATTCCTGCAATACTCTTTCACAAATTGCAAACAATTTATCTCTTGGATTTATTCATGTTATCTTTATGTATTGTGCATAATAAACTAATACCTCCTCCATCCCTTTTTTACCTCAAGGGAAAAAAGCACCCCTTAGGAAAGATTACAAATCTGAAGCAAGCTGCTAAGTAATTATATAGCATTGCCAGCAAAGTCTTTAACATAAAAAAGAACAATGTATTACAAAACTGTTCTATGTCCTTAGTACTAGAAAAACTCTGCATGACAGTGGGTAATTCCTAGGTAGAAGCAAAATAGATACAAATGCTTTGGATGATTCAGAACTTACTATTTTCTGACTCATAATAAGCTAACATTGTTCAGAGTGATTAGTATATATATTTTTAATACTCTGTGATATGTTGTAGGCTTGTCTCTCACATCTACAATATAACAGCACACTGATACATGAATACAAAATGGCATGAATATGAATGTAAAGGAAAGCTCTATAGGACACCAGAAAGTAGTCAGGAGTAATAACACGTTCCTACCTACGTCAGGATAATGGTTGAACTAAGGGCAGAGAAAAAAAGGCTGACTAGTAACAAACTGATCTATGCACTTGCATGTTGTTCAATGCCCCCAAATCAATACTGCTCTTGAACTTTGCTGAATGAATTGTGTACTATTGCCAGCACAGACTCCAGGGGTAAATGCTTTCCTTGCTTAAAAAAGAAATCTGAATGTTTCTAATTAGAATAGAGTCTCATTGAAATTTCATGAGTTTCTTCCACAGAGGCTGCTCAAACACGTGAAGAATTTGAGCATTTGTAAAAGGGCATATCTAGACAGGTGTGCTAGCCAAGTGCTAAGAACTACAGGCAATGTGCAAGATGCACGATGAAAATTAAGCATGGGTCTTGGCTACTGAAAGGAAGGATTGTATGATTAATATGGACAGACAATGATGGCAATGATCAGAGATGGAATTCCTTTAAGCACTGCTCCTTCACAATAAGCTTGATGTTCAGATTTCCCAACAGGGAATACTAAAAGGAAAGGGCTTTCCTGCAGTTTTGGGCTGCATGGCAGTCAGCAGTTTGATTTGGGGACTAAGGATAATAAACGTGGCTTGGCCCCATCATACAGTGGTTCTTCTCGGTGCTGCCATGTTAGCCTGGAAATATCTATCTGAAGCCTTCTACACATGGAAATACTCATCAGTGCCAGGGTGAGTAGGCCCACAGGCCTCCAGCTTGGATATTGCCAATCCCCAGAAGGCCCACAGAGCCTGGCACAGGCCCACCACCTGCCCTGGAGAGTACCCAGATCCTCTGAAGTTGAGCAGTGGGTTGGTTGCCCAATTCTTGCCTGATCTCCAGCCTCCTGAGCACCACCAGACACTTAGTAAAACCTAAAAACATCTCTGGTCTTCAGTGGGTTGAATCCCACCTTTTCCACATAACCTGCATTTTCCCCATGTTGCCTCAGCCCTAGGGTACCATGTGGGTCTCTCGATATCCCATAATTACTACTGTGTCATATTTTCACTATCTTTGTATTAAACAAACTTGTTAAACTTAATATGTGATTCCAACCCTAAGCTAGAGTGGCTGATTCACAGTTCTTAAAAATCTGGCATCAAATTAAATCTGCCAGTAATTCACATTTTGAAACAATTATAAATAGCAAATAAGAATAAAAACAAACTGATCAATATATTTCTTTATTTTAAAGATTTATTTTCATTTTCATTGGAAAGTCAGATATACAGAGTGGAGGAGAGACAGAGAGAAAGATCTTCTGTTTGCTGATTCACTCACCAAGCGGCCGCAATGGCCAGAGCTTCACCAATCGAAAGCTAGGAGCCAGGAGCCTATTCCGGGTCTCCCACATGAGTGCAGGGTCTCAAGATTTTTGGCCATCCTTGATTGCTTTCCCAAGCCACAAGCAGGGAACTGGATGGGAAGCAGTGCCACCAGGACACAAACTTGTGCCCATATGGGATCCCAGCACACGCAAGGCGAGGACTTCAGCCACTAGGCTACCGTGCCAGGCCCCCAATCAGTATATTTCAATGGCAAAGTTAATGGACTATATTTGACAACACTAGTTGCGGAAATTGTTTTGATCATCAGCAAATAACACGTTTAATTTTCTTTTTTATTTATTTTTTTAAAGATTTATTTATTTTTATTACAAAGTCAGATATACAGAGAAGAGGAGAGATAGAGAGGAAAATCTTCCATCCAAAGATTCACTCCCCAAGTGAGCGCAACAGCCAGTGCTGTGCTGATCTGGAGCCAGAATCCAGGAACTCCCTCCAGGTCTCCCACGAGGGTGCAGGGTCCCAAAGCATTGACTGCCTTCCCAGGCCACAAGCAGGGAGCTGGATGGGAAGTGGAGCTGCCGGGATTAGAACCGGCGCCCAAATGTGATTCCGGTGCATTCAAGGTGAGGACTTTAGCCGTTAGGCCATGCCGCTGGGGCCCAAGTTTAATTTTCAAACATGTAGCAGCAATGCACACATTAATGTGCCCTCTTCCCATCAAAGAACAATGCACAGAGAGCAGCGCACAGCTCAGTATCACGGCAGTGATCAATATTCCTGGCTCTAGCCTTCAAAAATGGGGTTATTCACGAAGAAGAATTCTGGTGGCATGTAGGTGTGCCGTTTCCTAAATAAGGTCTGAAACATGCTTTCTAAGATGTGAATCGACTCTCAAAAAAATTAGCGAATGTTGAACTTAAAGAGGAAATCCATCAATCCACTTATGCAAAAGTCTATTTCCAGAAGATTTCACTCTTCACAAAGCTCCACCACAGCAAAACAAACATAGCCCCCAAGTAAATTCTTGTCATAGAGGTCTTGGTTTTCAATGTTTGTGTGATGAGTTTAAAATGGGAAAAGGCGTAGACAGGAAGCAATAGTGCCACACAGCAGAAAAAGTCACACCAACACAGAATGACATGATTACAGGGAAGTACCACTTGGAATTAGGAAATACTTTAGGGTTAAGCTCAAAAGCAGTATGGTATTATTTTCCTGTTGACAAACTTGTTTTTACCAGGTGACTTTTTTGCATCATTTGTAAAATCCCAGACAGCTCCCTAAGGTCCTCTAAGCTTTACTTTATGAAGAAGCTTCAGTAATCTAAGGGAAACACATTGTGAGCAACCTTAGCATCCAACAGATGCAATGATTAACAGACCTCCGACTACTTGATCACTGGCAAGCCCTTCCTAGAGTTCATAGCAGAATATCGCCACACTCCTGCCATCCCATCCTCCTACACAGAAAACTGAAGTCATAGAAAGTACAAGAGTTTCAAAGAAGGGTTTGACTTTTCGAGCTATAGTAATTATTTTTTTTTACAAGCAATGTATTTTGACAGCATTTTCCTTTTGTTAACTGCACCCTGGGATAATACATGTTCTCATTACTAACACTTCAGCCAGAAATATGCCATTTCTGCTGTCGAAGGCTCAGATAAACACACGATCACTTTAACAAATACTCATGGGAGCAGGACACACAATCCTGATTAAGAAAACTGTTGAATATTAACTAGCAGTACTCCCTAAAATAATAGCTGACCATCTTGTCCTTGAAAAACACAATAATCTAAACCTAATCTCAGAAAACCAAAAACTGTTGGTGTTTAACAGCTGCCACTATTCTGGAAAGCAAGAATGCATCTTTTATTTTACTAGTAGACTCTCAATGAAATCACCATAATTAAGGTGCTATCATTATTTTCAATTTAAAGTTCAGCTTTCACGGGTAATAAAATCAGGTATTTAAGAAATCTACCCTATGAACAGAGTGAAGTATAGAATCACAAACATACTTCAAATATAACAGTTTGTGAACTTTATTTCCAGACTCCCTGAGTAACAAAGGTTTAATTATAAAGTTCCCTAATCATGGCTTTGTCTTAGTTTTTGAAGAAATCAGGAACCAAAATTTTCTGACATTCATTTACAGTTAAGAATAATGTTCTGGTGCTTTCAATAAAGTAGTTACTCTTTCTTAGAAAAAAAAAAAAAAGCAATTTGGAAGTAATTTCCTAGCAGTTTAATCACAAAAGAACTCTGAATTCAACTACTTTTAAAACTTGCCTGCCTGGCCAGGTTCAGCACATAAGAAAAAAACTAAATTCTATCTATAAAAATAACTTTAAGTTCAGCACAAACCTTTCTTAAAAATAGCGCAAAAATAAAATGAAAACGTTAAATGCAGATGATAGAACACTAAATATGCTTAACATTAGTATTTTAAATGATATTTCTATCTTACAAAGTAAAGGACTCACTATACAATTTTGCAGAGTACAGATTATGCAAGCATTCATATGTGTAGACTAGAAAGAAAAATTCCCATTAAAAACTAAGCAATAAGGAGAAACATTAATATAAAACAAGCATGTTTCACTTCTCTATACATTTCTTTTCCATATTTGTTTAACCCATAGACAGGATTCTCTATAACATACTTTGGCATATAGCTCAGAAAATAACAATTACATATAATTGTATACAAGTTTCATTGAATTTGTACATTAGTGTGTTTCTTATGCATGATATTCTAAAGCATTTATCTTTCAATCTGATTTCCACATTAACAAAAGCAAATAAGCTTAAAGAAAAATATAAAATGCATACATAGCCCTACATATATATATACATATATATATATATGCCTGCATCCAACATGTTAGGGTAATTTTAAATAGAAAACTACATTATAAAATTCACATATTTATGCTTATTAAATAAAGTAATATTTCTCCTGTATTTACCAGAAGAAAAAGATGCCTGGGCTCACTTTGTTTAAATGAATGTTTCCCAACTACTAACCAATTTAGATATTCCTAACTAAAACAAAACACAAAATTCTCCACTGTTACTCTTCTAGGTGGGATGGAAACACAAAAAGAGGAAAACATTGTGTCCTGTCTTTAAAGAAATAGCCCAGTTATGGGCCCAGCAGTGTGGCCTAGTGGCTAAGGTCCTCACCTTGAATGAGCCGGGATCCCATATGGTTGCCGGTTCTAATCCTGGCAGTTCCATTTCCTCTCTATCCCTCTTCCTCTCTGTATATCTGACTTTGTAATACAAATAAAATAAATAATAAAAAAAAGAAATAACCCAGTTCTTGATGCAGAGGATCCTCATATGGATTGTCACAGGAGCCATTCCTCTCCTCTCCTAGCACTTTTGAAAAAATGCTCTGCTGTGGAATCAACCTCAACGCTCCCCAGCCCCCACACACCTTTCTCCATCAAAACTGAAACAGGCTCTTGCTTCCAGTGAACATGATAACAATGTGACATTCTTCTTCTGGAGTTAAAAATCCCTTACTTTGCATGTCTTTACTAAGTAAATATTTCTAAAATTTTCCATGTTATTTCCTTATTTTGGAGTTTTGGCACAACCTTGCCCTTCCTGGAAGTTAGGATTGGATGAAAAGAAAAAAGAAAAGAAATTCCATCAACAAAATCACCTCATCCCTCCAAGCCTTTTGGTAAGTTAAATGAATTATTGACATGGCTTCATTTTAGCTTTTTCAGCTCTAATAATTATTCTTTTAGCAATGGCACTTTGAAGCCATCCTTCCTTGATTCCAAAACTACTTATATTTACATGGTAATGCTTGAGTAATTATCATGATTCATTTATTGCATAAATACGTGTAAAATTAGATGCATCCATAATTATGAAATCTAAGAGCTTTTTGTTTTAAGCTAAAATGAAAGAGTTACTCTCCTACATTAAAACTAAATTATGTTTATGTTAGGGTTCAAGCACATATGTTCAGATTTCCAGGGCTAGTCGGGAACTGCATTAGGAAAGAGCCTCTGGCAAAATAAATCTACAAAAATAGAGGAAAGAGAATTGAGGTACACATGTTTGGTTCAAGGCCAGTTGTCCCCGATGCTAGGGAAGATAAAACCTTCTTTCAAGTGTCTCTATTCCAGGCTCCATCAACTTCAGCCTGAAACCTAAGGTAAGGGATCTACAGGTAATGAGCAAGCAAAATCTAAAAGCAGCTGCTTGTCAAGAGAATTACCCTGGGACACTGAGAGCCCTGAGCACCAACGGCACTGACAGTGGCAACAGCAGGGCTGGCAGAGTTGGCAGCAGCACTAATGACAGCAGTGGTGCAGTTGGTGATAACACACTTGGCAGCAGTGAGAGATCCTTTAACTCCTTGTACCTCAGCTCCCTGAGCAGCCATAGCTTGGTTTAGGGCAGCCAAGGTAGGAGGAAACAGCATGGGCTACAGAAGCTGCACTGTCCTCTATACATAAGCACTCCAAACCATCACTGACTAAGAACACAGCAAAGACAGCAGAACAACAGACATGCTGGGTAATAAAAGTCCCTGGAACAGCATGGACCCTTGCAAGTCAATTGTAGCTGCATTAAACCAAACACTCTAGAGTTAGTATCATAATTTCTGAAAGTAAGCCACAGTGACATCAAATTATTTAATATATGCCCAAGCTTTGGGGGCCTAAATGGAAATTACAATTCTTAACTATATGTGTAAAAATTACTTGATAACCCAAGTGAGAAATTTAGCAAATAATCTGGAAGATACAGGGACTCAGTAAAGATCAACTTTCAAAAACAGGAAGGAAATCAAAACTCTGTCCTATGAGAGCGAGGTATTATTACCAGGTCAACAAAATATACTCAGCAACTCAAAACTATTTTTAAAAAAACATGAGTGAAGTTGGAGAATGGACAGTCCCAGAAAAAGTTATATATGTGCAATATTTTCCTAATTTGATTCACACTGTAAACACAGGAGGTCTGGAAGTCCAAGGCTGGACTAATGCCATATTTTCTGATTTTCTTATCTCAGGCCTTCAGAGTAAGCATTTGCTTTCCATTCACATCCTGTAAGCAAAGCTCTAAGCAGAACAAGGAAAATGAAAAACCTTAAACTTTCAGTTCAACCCAACATTAATAAAGCAAATTTCACCATACTTTCATTTCCTCTAGAAAGCATATATCCTAGAATATACATAATTTAATAGTGTCTGTACCTCAATGATGATTATTATTTCCGCTAATAGTCATATGCTAATGCTACTACATGGAAGGACTAATTCATATTAATATAAAACATTTTTAAATTTTTTTTTATTATATTGTATTATGTGACACAGTTGTAGGTACTGGGATTCCCCCCACCCTAATATAAAACATATTAAGAAGAGGTCAAGAACTGGGAATTGGAGTGCCTTAGGAGGCCAAGCACTCTGAGGTCATCCACTCCTGCAATGATCTACCGCTTGGGATGGAATAAGTCCAAATCCTTCCTCACAGAATCCAAGGGCATCAGAACAACAGCCAGGAGTGCTGAGCAGTCTGCAGAAACAGAACAGTAAACTTCTTTCGGGAATAAGGAGAGGAGCTCTCCGGTCCTCACTTGGTTCCAACTTTGGGTCCCCACCCTCGCTGGCAATGACCATCAGGATAGCTCTGGAAACCCCTCAAAACAAACCAACCAACCAACAAACAAACAAAAAATCTAGAATAGATAGAGAACAACAAGGAAAGCTTAGAATCAGACAGGAAATAGTCAGCATGGATTCACTTATACCTCACTAAGTGGGACACAAAGATTAGTTACTCCTCACTAGGGTATTGAAGATTTCTCTGCACACCCCTCCTAAAACTGTTCCGCACCTAAACTGTTGACATATGTCTTATCAGAGTTATAAGCCAGTATAGACTGCCCGAAAAACAGCCAGGTTGAGCAAAATTATGCTTCAACGCTATGAAATGCTAAATACTATAATGAAAATAGACATGAGACAGCTGAATAGTAATCCAGAGCCATTTTAAGGTGTATAGAACCCGGTTGTATATAAACTAAAATTGAAATGTCAATGAAGAAGTCACAGGGTGTGGTTGGGAACTTGCATTTTTTTTTAACATATTGGTTACTCACTACCATGTCAATTAATTCCATAACATTCTAAATTGTTGCAGATGTTATGTTGGGACTTTTAATTTATTGGGATGATACTTTGCCGGCTCTATCTTCAGACCAGAGATGGTCTCCCCAAGAAGCCATTGAACTTATCTGGACAATAAGATGCTGGACTCTATGCTTGATATATGTTTGCAATGAAAAAACTCTCAACTAAACTTGAACTGTGGTAATGCAACAAGGTGGAGGAATCCACCATGAGGGGAGGGGTTAGGGGAAGGGTGGGGGGAAATCCCAGTGCCTATAAAACTGTGTCACATAATGCAATGTAATTAATAAAAAAGAAAGAAAGAAAGAAATGGTGGACAAGCCAGCACTTCAAAAAAAAAAAAAAAAGAAGAAGAGGTCAAGAAATGAGTGATAGTTTTTCTACTCCTGTTTCCAGCCACCCTCAATATTAATGTTATCTGCTCAGAAAGCATGCATGTGGCCAAGAGCTTAAACAGACATACTTTCACAGAAACATATATTTCAACTTTTTATTCAGCATTTATAAGATTCTAATGACTTCAGATTGTTAAATACATTAGTAAGTGAAACAAAATATAAGGAGCACAATGCAAATGCATCTTTACAATTAAAACCGCATAGTTTTCTGAAGCAGAAAATCTGAATCAGACAGGTGCCTCTATACTTTTGGGCATTTTGTATAATTCATTAGATTCATTAGAATCTTTAGAATTGTAAAATTATTAACCAAGTCTGTGTATAAAGAATTAGGGTGTGAATTACAGCTGTTTATAGGATTACAGAGTTAGATGAGACTTTAAAATGCTTCTAATCTGACCCTGCTGCCAGTTCCATTTTCTCAGCTGGCTCTTTTACAGTTTCTATCAGAAGCAGATGTTGAGCTGAAGTCCAAGCCAATCACTGGTAATAACACTTTTAAAGGATTCGGAGTAAGTAAAGAAGATCATGCAGGGAAGGTCTTCACATTTCAAAGCAGGTGGACATTTATGAAAACAGAACATAAGCATTGAACAAGCAGGCTATATGATGCAAATTTAAGAGATCTCACTAATCTCATCTGGAACTACAATGCAAGGACAATCTACCAGAGTAACTGCATTAGCAAAACGGCTAGGTCCGTTATACCACACCATCCAGGCCATGGACTTCAGAAGACCTAGAAGAGCAAGAGGGCCATAGCCTGACGTGTGCAAAGGACTCTCCCAACTAAAAATAAAGAACACACTGATCACTGAAGGAAATCAGCATGCCTCAATGATTGCTGAAGGTCTCCACAAGCTGTTAGCCAAGACCTGACTTTGCAGCCACGGAGACCACACCATCTTCATTTGGCTCCTGTGCCATTTTTGGAAGCCCAGTACACATAACTGTTCCATGTTTAATTTCAATGTGAAAAATCCTCATCACTTTGATGTCAATTTTTTTATTCACATGTAACTTGTGAATTTTATTTTCCCATTTTTTTTTAAATTCTCAAAACCAACCAACAGTCTTGAGATAATCAAAACTAGTTCTTATGGCAGATGAATCTTCACTTCTCTGGTTCTACCATTCCTTATTTATTTTTATTATTATTATTATGCCATTTCTAGGAGGAATTACAACCTCACCTTGCCTGAGGTCCCAATATCATGGGATGGTATACAGATGACAGAAACTAATATTCATTATCAGGCATGTAAAGACAGAGTAAGCATGGAAGTTAGTGGCTATTTCAGATAGTTACATCTACTATAAAACACTTCGAAACGTAAAGGCTTAAGACAATTGTTTATTTAATGCTATCAGTTGGTTATAAGTCTATATACTGAATGTTCACTAATGACCCAAGTGTTAAAAGTTTGGTCCCCAAAGTCTTTTGTTAATCGTACCAAGAAATTATTTCTACTTTAGTTTCATTATGATGTCAGAAGAGAGCAACTTGAGCAATGATCAAATTAGATGGGTAGAGTGTCCCTCCATGTATTCAGGGGAAGCGGGAGGAGGCTTTGTAAAAAGAACTGTAGGCAGGGACATGGGTTCCTTATTTCCATAGGAAGCTTGGCACTGCTTCAGGACTCCACCAGAAACAACACCAGAACCAATTTCTGAACCAATAGGGCCACTAATACTGGACTATGAAACTCCAAAATAATAGCCATAAATAAACTTCCTTGCTTCACAAGAAGCTTATCTCAGGAATTTCCATAGAATAATGAAAATCTGAGTAACACATGTACTTATTATATTACAATCTGAGGAAGGAATGACTGGCTAACATTTTTGCTGACCTAGCCTATGTCCTTCAAGCAGTAGCAGTCTTTCTTCTGCAGGATCAGCTACGACTGAAATCCAAAACACCTACTAGGTGCTTCAGCTGAGATGGCTGGAATAACCAACAGCAAAACCGGCATCTTCCATTCTCTTCATAGAAACACCAGCAGGGATGCCAACTACCTCTTTTTTTATTATTATTATTATTTTCATTGGAAAGGCGGATATACAGAGAGAAGAGACAGAGAGGAAGATCTTCCATCCGATGATTCACTCCCCAAGTGAGCGCAACGGGCCAATACTATGCCAATCCGAAGCCAGGGGCCTCTTCCGGGTCTTCCATGCAGGTGCAGGGTCCCAAAGCTTTGGGCCGTTCTCAACTGCTTTCCTGGGCCACAGGCAGGGAGCTGGAAGGGAAGCGGGGCTGTCAGGATAGATTCGGCACCCATATGGGATCCTGGGCGTGCAAGGCGAGGACCTTAAAAACTTGCGCCACCGTGCCGGGCCCATAGCTTTTTTTTTTTTTTTTAGATTAGTATTTATTGGACAGTCAGATATACAAAGAAGAGGAGAGACAGAGGAAGATCTTCTGTCTGATGATTCACTCCCCCAGCGGCCGCAAAAGCCAGGAGCAAGGAGCCTCTTCTGGGTCTCCCACAAGGGTGCAGGGTCCCAAAGTTTTGGGCCATCCTCCACTGCTTTCCCAGGCCACAAGCAGGGAGCTGGATGGAAAGCAGTGCCACTGGAATTAGAGCCAGAGCCCAAATGGGGTCTTGATGCATACAAGGTGAGGACCTTAGCTGCTAGACTATCGTGCTGGACCTCCCTATCAGCTTAAAGAGAAGTATCAGAAAGTCACTTTAGACTCAGAAAATGGTAGCTTTTAGAGGGGCATATGCAGAATGAATCAAATCAAATTTGTCAGAATCCCTTAGATCTGTGTTGTGATTGCATGTGGTGCATGTGGGAGAGAGGAGGTCTTATGTACTAAATCATTGAGAGCTGTCTGTGTAGGTAGTGAGAGACAGGAAATCTTGGGTATTCCTGGAGAATTCAGAATCATTTGGAAGTATAGTAACAAGCACCAAGCTATTTATAACCCTGTCACCTGTCCTTGTACTTTTGTAAGTGCTTTCAGTACTAGATCTGATAATTCCCCTGCACCATCTTTAAACACACAAATTATGAATATCAACATATATTTAAGAAACTCCGTTTTGAGCATCTATTGCATACTAACCATTAGACATAACTGAAAACAACAAAAATTGCTTCCTTCAAAGAAAGCACCTTAAACTAAGTGTGAATTATGACATTATGCATCTTATTAATCATAATATGTACTCTATGTTATGAACAATTATTTTTGGCATTTAATAAGTTTTCCAGCAATTAAAGGAAACTCATGTTACAATAGATCAAAATAGTATGTAATGAACATAGATGAACATATAAGGCAGTTATTGCAACAAAAATCCACTTTCAGTGGAGTCAGGTCAACTCAAAAATATTTTCACTGAATAATGCATTACCTTGAGCAATCCCTGATAATCACATTTCATAATAGTGCTCTAAAATTATTCCAACTATTTGTTAGATGCACTGACATCCCACAAAGCAATGAGGTTAGAAATGGGCATTGGAAAAAGTGAACCAAATGTAAACCCTAGAGATTCTCTTATACTGCATCAACCTCAATAATCTGCTGGAATTCTAAGTAGCAGTTCAAATTTATTAGCTAGTTTGAATGCACAGCCAAAAATGCAATGCATTCAATTTGTTAGTGCTATTCAAAACCACCACCAAATTCTTAAAAATGAGTGTAGAAAATAATTGACTTTAAAAGGTACTAAGTTATATGCCTTTACACTCAACTTCCGAACCTTATAAACCACACTTATTCAACACATATTTACTGAGCCATGTTTGACTCCCTAATTAGTAAGAACACATAAATTAACAAGACATTGTCTACTTTTAAGATATCCCAAAGATCCAACTGTCAAAATATCAATTGCATTTTCTTGCTTGTAGGGCAAATAAGTTGAAAAAATACCTGAAGAAACAGTGTAATGGTGGCCCAAACTGAACAAACTTCTTTTATCTAACACATATTCATTGCAATTCAGAGTGATCTAAAACTGGTTCAGTAAAATTACTGAGTTAATAGTGTTCATATGCACACACTTGCTTCAATAAGGATCACTCAGGATAGAAGGTGTAAAATACTAGCAAATTCTGGCTCTAAATCTACTCTTTCTCTTTTATTTGTGACACCCTTGAGAACACCTGTTCCTTATTACACTCTGGTGACCAAATCCCAAATTTATCACTCATGCTAAAAAAGTCAATAAAATCAGTATTTCTGAATCCAAAAGTCACATCTTATTTGTGGCCTGTTGTGTTTTTAACACCTAGCTGCTTTGGATACCTCCATAATGCAGCCAGTTATTTCCATATACATTTAAACATAAAGAAGTACTACTTTATTCTTGATCTCAAGCAGCAAAATCAGCATTGCCTTTTTACTATATTTTTATATTCTCATATTTAAAATTCATAGTGAATAACCACATAGAGTATCCTAATTATTAAAGATACATAGGAAAAATAAATCCAAAAGGCTATCATATGATTTGTCATATCATTTACTTATGTGACATTTTTGAACTAACAGTGTTATAAATGGAAGACAGCAAAAGCAACATGGGGTTAAGGACTGTGAGGAATGGAATTACAGTGGATGTATTCATACAAAGACAATAGGAGAAATTCTTGTAATGGGAGTGTTCAGTATCTTCCCAGAGTGGGTTATACCCAATCTAGATAGGTGAAAAACTACACAAAATTAAATGCATACACACACAAATGGGAACATGGGAAAATGGTGAAATCTGAGTATGCTTTGTGAACTGTTACATTAAAAATATCCTAGACCATGGGCCCGGTGCGGTGACGCAAGTGGTTAAGGTCCTCGCCTTGCACGCCTGGAATCCCATATGGGCGCCAGTTCTATCCCAGCAGCCCCGCTTCCCATCCAGCTCCCTGCTTGTGGCGCAAGAAAGCAGTCGAGGACGGCCCAAAGCTTTGGGACCCTGCACCTGCGTGGGAAACCTGGAAGAGGCCCCTGGCTTCGGATAGGCATAGCACTGGCCTTTGCACCCACTTGGGGAGTGAATCATCGGACGGAAGATCTTCCTCTCTGTCTCTCCTCCTGTCTGTATATCCACCTTTCCAATAAAAAAATAATAATAAAAATAAATCTTTAAAAAAAAATATCCTAGACGATCTATTTCACTATAATGTTTCAAGACGCTGGCAGTGTAGAAACCACGCACAGGGGCCACAATCTTGGCATGTGGTAACTGTCCATGAGTGTGCAATTAGTTCAGTGAAAGTTTAAAACTAGGCGTCAGTATGTTTTCATAAGTTTTAACATGAAATAATATACATATAAGGATCAAAGATAGTCATGTAGATATAAGAAAGATATACACTGTAGGCAACGGAATGAAAACTTTTAAAAAACTGATGTTTTACTGAGTACTTAGGAACAAAGAAAGGACTTCAAATTAAAAAAAAAGAATATAAAACAGGCATGTATGCACTGTGTTATCTGTTTTCTTGTTCTAATTCCCACATTTCCATTTGGAAACAATATGCTAAGCCAAATTTTCAAAGTAACTCTTAAATCCTGCCAAGCCCAAACTTGCTTTTGAAACTGAGGTAATGCTATTAAAATAATTTATGCTCTAAACTATGCACATAACTCCTACCAACAGCAATGAGAAGTGTTTGAATGCAGAGACATGAATTATGAGGTGAGATGGAGGCAAGGAAAATTAATTACAAGAGTACAAAGGATTGGAATGGATCAAAGTAGTCTTTAAATTCCAATTCCATTATGCAGGTCTATCTTTTAATATGCTAATGAGAACTAAGACATTCTCTAAGCAAAAAACTTCCCTGGAAGATCCCACCTGAATAAGTCCCTGTTCAAATATGGGACATATTTGTCTGACTCTGTGTTTTTTAAACCAAGGGTGCCTATTGATTCACCAAACTAGCAATGCTCCTTAAAATGAAACTTCTAACACGATCAAAATCACTACACCAATGCTAGCAGTAGAGTAAGCACAAGTCCAAGTGTGCTTGAGAAATTTCTAGGTTATACATACTGTTTAAACACCATGATTTAACTGTCTCATTATCAAAGGGATCCTATTTGGATATCATAGATATGGATTTATATTCTTACCTGTGGCAACCATGGCATTGGCCCAGCTGAGGGGATATTGCTCAGTACTTAATGTTTTAAACCAAACTAAAACATTATTTAAAATGAAATCTGATACGCTTTTTAGCACAGCATCTAACCCACTACCAAGTTCACAGACTAAATGAGAGGTGACAAATGTTATACTAAAAGGGATATCTTTGACAGATTGTTCACATAACTAAAGAAGTTTCTATAACAGCAATATCAAGTTTGAGATTTCATAGACAAAGCTTAGAATGCTCATTGCAAAGTATTTTCCAGGTCGAAGAAGCACACTGAGTGCATACAATTTTCCTTTCCTCGACAGGTAAACCTAATGTGTCAGCTTTCTTTGTACAAAAATGTGCCTAGTTTCCATAATGGCACACAGCACTACAGCCAAACTGGTGAAAGCACACCACACAGGAGCAAGAATGGACTTCTATAATTTAGGAGAAGTAAGGCCAATCACAATTGTGTTAACTAAATAACTACATATTATTTCTTATGGAACTCATCCCTACTCCACAAATCATGGGCTCATGCCCTGGCCTGCTTTGGTAGATGAGGTAGAGAAATTCACTCTCTGCTTGGTATGCCTGCACCAGTGCAACAAAATAAAAGTCATTCTTAGAATATAACAGAGAAGGGGCCCTGCGCGGTGGCGCAAGTGGTTAAGGTCCTCGCCTTGCATACTCGGGATCCCATATGGGCACTGGTTCTATCCCGGCAGCCCCGCTTCCCTTCCAGCTCCCTGCCTGTGGCCCGGGAAAGCAGCACAGGACTGCCCAAAGCTTTGGGACCCTGCACCCGCGTGGGAGACCCGGAAGAGGCTCCTGGCTTCAGATTGGCATAGTATCGGCCGTTGTGCTCACTTGGGGAGTGAATCATTGGACAGATGATCTTCCTCTCTGTCTCTCCTCTCTGTATATCTGCCTTTCCAATAAAAAAAAATAATAAAAATAAATCTTAAAAAAAAAAAGAATATAACAGAGAAAAACCAGAGTCACCTCAAATTTTTAGGTCTGAGCTTGAGTTCTCTATTCCATCCTAGCAAAAAACAACAAAAACCAGTCCCAACCAAGATGCAACACAGATAATAAATAAATAAATAATGATGTCTTATCATTTAGCTCTTTAGTTTCTGTCATGCCACTTCTGCTCAAATAGTCAAATCCTCCAAATTGGCCGTTATCTTTCTGTCAAAACTTACTATGTAGAACATAACCATTCACGTTGTATGGTAAATATTTATGATTTATATTTTCACAGCAGCAAAAGTTCTAAGTTTTGAAGTTTCATCAGAAGAATTCCAGATATCAAGAAATAATAGAAGTGAAAGCATGCGGATAACTGGACCAAGCTTATTGGGCTAAATATGTTGTCCAATGGGAGCTCCTGTGTGGAACATAGGCTACAAACAGGGGTCTCAGCAAGTAATGGCTGTCCTACACCTTTGCTGAAAACTAAAAATTCTACAACATTGCCACATAATCAGGGATGAGCTATCAAGTTCACCTAAACACGATGTTCACCCAGAAGTTATCTGTAGGAAGTGTGAATTGCATTCACCAGGAACACAAACTCTTGATTTTACAAATATTGATCTTCACTCTCCAAAACGTTCTCTAAGATACATTTCTTATACTACCTTCAGACATATTTTCAGTACACTTTTATAATACTTAAGATCTCATGCACTCATTTCTACCTAAATTCCACATATTCTAAAGGTAAAAACCCCCATTACACAATGTACTAGTGTCCAAACTAATGGATTTTTTTTTTTTTGGCTCATTAAATGTCAAGATAGCTCTTTTTTTTTTTTCTAAAAATCAATTCCTGTTTCTATCAACTTAATTATAAAATATCCTCAAAATTCAGAAATGCTACATCATCTCGTAATTTTACCAAATGAATAAATCAGCATCTATTTCTACAGACCTTGATTTTTTTTAGTAAAAGCAAAAAAAGGAATGAAAAAAATAATAAATAGAGAAAATACCTAAATATGGATTATCAAACAATTATAGTACAAGGGCACAGCTAAATTGTTTCTGATCAGTTGAATTTTAAGGCAATACACATATCTGAAATGTCAAGACCAGCTGTAGCTGCTGCTTAGAGATAGTCTGAGCAAACAGTTGGCAGCCTGGTTAATTAAATTAAAGTGATTCATCAATGTCCTCACTGTCGCTAATGTTCAAGATCAGCCAGCAGAGACAGGTACTAGGTACAGAAACCGTGCCAGTTGGGTTGCATGCTTAAAATTTTTGCAGAACGTATACTTCATATATGTTGAAGTCTATCAAACCTTACTTCTGTTTTATTACACTGTAAGAAATGCTTTTTATTAAAGATTTTCAGAAAATGATAACTAATGTGACAAGAAAAGCATAAAACACTAAATATCTTTACTCGTTATCTGTATTTTCTTGTAAACATGTATTTATGTGTGGAGGGGAAAATATCATTTGGATAACAAAATCAAATTCAGGATATAATGAGATAATAAGTCCTCAGAAAACCCAGTGGTACATACTTTTTAAAGATTCAAACTAAGGTGATGAAATTAGATTTTCAAATTACATGGTTTTATTAACCTAAAATAAGTGCTAGTATCACAGAAATATTCTACAATATTTATCTTACTTATTATTAAACTGATTCCCCACAAATTCATTTCCTCGTTGTTAATCTATGGAAACTATGTAAAAAGATGACTCCCGTCATCTAACTTAACAGTAGTTTATTTGACCATAGAATATTTACAAAGCATGGCTTGAGACACAAAGTAATACCAAAGACTGGTATAATTAAAGTCCTTGCCCCAAAATAATTTTTCTCAGTATTTAAGGCTACCTGATATTCCACATATAAGTAATGGAATCTAAAAAAAAAATTATGTTTACAATTCTATTTATAATAGCAACAAGGCATGATATCTGTTGAAAATATAAACTCACAAGTGAGCTAGTTAAACACTATATTTAGGACTGCAGTATTGGAGACAAATTCAGCCTGAGAATAAAGATCTGATGGCATTGAAACACGTTAAATACAGAAAAATGAGCATAAATAATGTAGTATATGTACACAATATGAAAAACGAGCCCCAATCACACTGAAGTTGATGAAATATTTAAGGAACACACATTTACTTCACACTTCTAAAACTGCTTTGATGGCAAAAACAATCATCTTTCCAAATTTACTCCACCAATATTTTCTGCCATGTTTTTAAGACCCCAAAGAAAATCACTATGATACTTTCCTTCTCATGAATCCCGCAAAAATCTGTCAATATATACTGTACATTCATCCTGCTAGCTAGGTTATTTTCCCACCTTTATCTGCACATCTCTAATATATTTTATCAACCTTCTCATCTAGACTACTCAAGTCACACTAATAAATTTATGCTACAAATCCAGGGTACAAAATCAATGTTCAAAAATTAACATTTAACATTTGTTATACACCTATAACAACCTGGTGGAAAGAGATATCAAGAAAGGAATTCCATCCACAATAGTTATCAATAAAATATTTGGAAATAAATTAATTCCAAATGAAAGGCCTCTACAAAACAATTACAAAATAGTGACCAGAGAAAATAATGGGACAAAATGAAAAGAAGATTCCACATTCAAAATTGAAGTGATTAATACTGTCAAAATGTGCTACTATCCAAAATGATCTACATATTAAATAAAAAAGATCTACATATTAAAGACATAAAATATCTACATATTAAAGTCCCATAAAAACAGTAATGACATTATTTATAGAATTGGAAAAATCAAACTGAAAATTCATATGGAGGTAGAGAGACCCAAAAATATTCAAAGTGATCCTAGCAAAAAACAAACAAAACTAGGAGCATCATAACACTTGCCTTCAGAACATATGGCAATGCTGTAATAATTAAAACAGCATGGTACTGCACAAAAAATGACAACAGAACAAAACAGAAAATCCAGAACCTAATCCATGTACATACAACCAACTGATTTTTGAAAACATTTTCAAAAATAGACACTGGAGAACTGATATCTAAGAAATGATGTTGGCAAAACTTGTCACACAAATGCAGAAAAACAAAATTGGATTCCTACCTCTGTATGAACAGAAACCATAAAAACCCTAGAAGAAGATGTAGGGAAAACTCCTTATGCGAGGGCATAAAAATCAAAACCTGACAAATGGTATAACATTCTACTAAACAGGTTCTAGACAGTAAAGTCAACAATCAACAAAGTGTAAAGAACAGATAGAATGGAAGAAGATTTGTCAAACTACCTGAGAAAATTAACATTCAAAATATGTAAGGTGATACAAAGATGCAACAAAATCAACCAAATTAAGAAAAATGAAAAAGGAACTTAATAGACATTCATCAAAAACAGCCTATAAACACATGAAGAAAATGCTTAATTTCACTACCCATCAGGGAAATATAAACAAAACCACAAATGAGTGGTACCTCCAACTTTTTAAAGTCCTTTTATCAAAAATAAAGTAAGAAACAAATGCTTGTGAGGATGTGGAGAAAAGGAAACTTACACTGTTGGAGGGAATGTAAAGTTGTACATCTACTGTGGGATATGCTTATATATCCCTTTATTAAAAAAAAAACACTAGAAATAGAACTGTCATACATTCAACCATAGAAAAGCAATCCCACAGTTGAGAATATAGCTGAAAGATATGAAACCATGCAGCACTATCTTTACGAAAGCTCTATGCATAATAGTGAAGACAAGCCATCGACAAACAAAATGTGACATATACATGTACAATGAATTATTCAGCTGAAAATAAAACAGAATGAGATACTGTCAATTGCACCAAAATGAATAAAACTGGGGAACAGCATGCTACATGAGATAAGCCAGAAACAGACAGATAAATACAAGTTTTATCTGCAAAACATCAAAGGTAATTAAGAGAGGCTGAAGTGAAGGAGAACAGAGGTTAAATAGCACATACCAATTCAGAGTCAGATGAAAGGAATAAGCTCCTGGTGTCACACTGCTAGTGGATGGCTATCATTCATAATGACCCATTATATATTTATACAAGCAAATAGAAGAAAGGACTTCTAAGGTTCCTTTCACAAAGTAACATCAGATTATGAAACCTCAATTATCCTGAATTACTGGAAGTAAATCACATTTTTAAAATTAAACAGTTAAATTGAAAGAGCAACAGAAAGGGAGAAAGAGATTTTCCTTCTGCCTGGTACACTCCCCAATACTTGCAAATAGCCAAGAGTGAACCAGGCTAAAGCCAGAAGGCTTCTGGGTCTCCCACATGGTTGGCAAAGATCTAAGTGCTTCAGCCATCATCTGCTGCCTCCCCAGGCATATTAGTTGCATCAGAAGCAGAAGAGCTGGGATTGGAACCAGCACAACCTGCTGAGCTATAATGTCAGCCCCTGATCAGCACAGATTACATACATATATTTAAATAAACCACTGTAGCCCATAAATATGTACAATAATTTGGTTTCTTTAAACAAGCTTTTAAAGTGGAAGGTCTGTTTATCATGCTTTATTTTTGCATAGTGTATGCCCTTGTTAGGTGTTCTAACAAGCTCAGGTCTAGTAAGCTAAACTTTAGTCTTTATTATTGTTTCTTTTTTCACTTAGCATCAGAAATATTTCACAAGTAATATCTTTTTTTCTTTTCTTTTTTAGAGATTTATTTCTTTTTCTTGGAAAGTCAAATTTACACTGAGGAGAGACAGAGACAAAAATCTTCCATCCACAGGTTCACTCCCCAAGTGGCCACAATGACCAGAGCTGAGTCAGTCCAAAACCAGGAGCCAGGAACCTCCTCTAGGTCTCCCAATTGCTTGCAGGGTCCCAAGGCTTTAGGCTGTCCTCCACTGCCCTCCCAAGCCACAAGCAGGGATCTGGAAAGGCAGTGGGGTTGCTGGGACATGAACCGGCATTCAGAATGGATCCTGGCACACGCAAGGCAAGGACTTTAACCACTATACTACCGTGCCGGGCCCACAAATAACATCTTATATGAAAGAAGTTTTGTTTAGTTTTGTGTTTCAAAAATCTTAAACACACTCCCTTCCTCTGAACTATTTAAGAAACAGCAAACACTTGACTTATAGAAGCTGATGAACTTCAGATGTAGGTCAAAATCCTTTGACTTTTTACTACATTAAGCCCTACTGCACAAAAAAAGAAATTTGTAGCGGATATCTGAACACTAAATCAGTGCTTGTCAGATTGAATGTCCTAACCAAGCACTCAGGAGTGGAGACAGATCTGGAAGAAAAGGAAATTCTGATTCAGTCAGTGTGAAAGGAGCCTTGAGCTCCTTCCTTCCAGCAAGTCTGCAGCTGAGACAGACGCTGTTGATTCCATGATCACCACACCTCCTAGTAACAGAGGTCTGTGTTACAGAAGAGGCCTCTGCTCCTTTCTACCAGCTTATCTGTATCTTTTCGGGAATGGAAGGTGCCCAGTGGTATACCCATCAGAACTTTTCCAAAAGTGAAGGATATAATTCATGAAGTATTAGCCATGCACAACCATATACAGATTCGTGTGTACAGTGGAGTCTCTGCTTTGTGGATTTTGTGAAACTGCTGCCCCAAGATCATTGTGTTTTGCATTGTACCTTTGCCAAAAAGTCCTATATTTCCAAAATATTGAGAATTATCTGACTGGGCCATTATTGAAGGGCCTTGATTACCATTGGGCTCTAGTGCCTTGTACCGACTTTGTCCAACAGAACAAGGAGAAGTGGTAAATGTTAGGCCTCCATAATCACCTACATTAATTTAGATTATACCCCTAAATTTAGCAGAAGGAAAATCTAGAAAATCTAATGTATCTACTCTGCTAAGGTAGAAAGTAACTGGTTTTATTGGTTGCAAACAAGTTGTTCAAAGACACCCTTTCCCCAGAAAACAGGCTCCAGACATATATACCTAAGTGAGAGGACTGTGATTTACTAAGGTCTCAGTCAAGTGAGAAACACCTTAAAAATGCTTTCTTCCCAAAGCATTTTTACAGGCAGCTTTGTAAAGAAGGACTGCAAAGTAGTCACACATTGATGACGATGCTTCATTAACCGTGTATTACAGTCAGCCTATTTCTAGGGAACAGTGCACATGCCTAGGAGAATATTTATATAACTCTCACCTACCAATTTTTATGTAACATTTCTTTTGATAGAATCTTATTCATGCAGAAAAAAAATAATGTAAGAAGAAAAATACAGCACTCCAAACCTTAATTCACAGTACATTTCTTTCAAATTAATGAGCTCTTAAAACTGGAATCTTATTTATCCTTCTCTCCTTAATAACAAGTCTGTCAAAAAGAATTTCCATAACTGCTCAAATACAAGTTGAAAAACAAAATAGAACTGCATTGCTAGAAAGAAAAAAAATATTATAATAAAATATAATGTTCTGGGAAGAAGAAAGTTATTAAAATATTCAAAATTCTTTGTAAAAGCTTACATGAGATGCAAAGGAGACAAGGAATTTAGACCTCAGATTCTTTACAATATTAGGAAAATATTCTAAATAGTATCTCCAAGGCCTGATATCAGAAAAGTCTGTGTAATCATTCACATATCAAGTTTGTACTCACTCACTCAAACTTGAATTACTCTTAACATCGATAATGGCTTTACTACTGATCAAATGTGGCTTTTCCAGTGCTCTTCTTTAAGAAAAATACTTGGGCCTGGCGTGGTGGCCTAGCAGCTAGAGTCCTTGCCCTAAACGTGCTGGGATCCCATATAGGTGCTGTTTCCAATCCAAGCAGTCCCACTTCCCAACCAACTCCCTGTTTTTGGCCTGGGAAAGGAGTCAAGGATGGCCCAAAGCCTCGGGACCTTGCACCTCCGTAGAAGACCCAGAAGAAGCTCCTGGCTTCGGATGTGCTCAGCTCTGGCCGTTGCAATTACTTTGGGAATGAACCACTGGATGGAAGATCTTCTTCTCTGTCTTTCTCCTCTCTCTATATCTGACTTTGCAATAAAGATAAAAATAAATCTTAAAAAAAAAGAGAGAGATACTTGCTTTCCAAAGCCACACAACTTGAAAGCTAAGTGCCATTAGAGGAAGTGAGAAATGCACAGTTTATTCACCCTTATCCACATTACTTAGTATCACTAAGCCGACAGATTACATTGTAGATTAGTAGGGTTTAACCTCCATTGTGTCCCTGGGTGATCTCTAGCAATCCTATTATTGCACCTCTCCCTAACTCATCTAGATAATTTATTCATACTTTTTCCTTCTCCCCTCAAACATCCAACCCTTGCTCCACTCACACACTATCATAGAAAACTGGTCCTGTCATTGAAATCATATGCATTTTGTACTTTTCCAGACTCCCTATCTTGCATCATCTCCCACGTACATGCCCAGTGTCAACACAATTTGGCTCCTCCCCCATTATTTATGATAAACATTTTGTGTACCTATCCAATGAAAATTTTCATTATATTCCATCCTCTCATCCAATTAATGGCTTTGTTCCAGAAATAGCTGTGCTCTTTCTCAGCTGCATTGCTCTACAAACATAACACAGTCAGTTTTAAAAGAAAAAAAGGAGTCTTCAATTCCTCTTTTCTTCTGGCTACTACTCTATGCTCTTTTTCCTATTTTTTTTTCAAACATACATAAAATGAGATGATTTCACATTTTTCACAGCACAGATTTAGAAGCACAGCAGTTCCTCCCTCTCCACCTCCTCTACCCTATCTCTGCTGAACTTATTTTTCCCAAAATTATTACAGTAGCATATTCATCTACTTTACACTAACAAGCTTACATTTCTGATATAAAATGGTATAGTGACGTAGCAGGTAAAGGAAAGTTAAAACAAAATATAAAATGAACTTAAAACTGAAAATACAACTATTTCAGGATTCTAATGCATGCTGTTATCTGGGTTTACAGATAACTCTCTTATATGCATATTTTAATTCCTTTGAATATATTTCCAGAAGTAGGATTAGTGATGACCATATGATTGATCAATTTTCAGATATCTGAGCTCTCCAATCAAAATATCCATGACATTCTTCTCAATTTTTAGAGAAAATGATGCTAAACTTCATATGGATATGCAAAAGGTGTTGAATAGCTAAAACAACCTTAAGCAACCAAAACAAAGCTTAAGGCAGCACAACACCAAACTTCATGATGTACTACACACAGGATTGTTCTAACCAAAACAGACTGGTATTGATAAACACACAAAGACCAGTGGAACAGAAATGAACCCACACAGGCATAATGAAGTTATCTTTGACACGCAAATCAAAATCAGTTGAGAGAAATGACAGTATCTCCAACAAATGATACTAAGAAAATGGATATATGTGTATAGGAGTAAGAAACAATAATCCTACCTTTTACCAAATGCAAAAATCAACTACTAAAGGATCAGGCTCCAAATCTACAACATATTATCATCGAAGCAGTAGAGGAAAACATCAGGAATACTCAGCAGGACAGAGATAGGCCAAGACTTCATGGGAAAGACTCTAAAAACACAGGCAATTAAGGTACAAGTAAGCAAAGGGGATTATATCAAACCAAGAAGCTTCTGCACTGGAAAGGAAATGTTTGAAAAAGTGAAGAAGTAGCCAACAGAATGGGAGAAAATATTTGTAAACTACACATTAGAAGACAACAATCATAATTTACAAAGATCCCAATAAACTCCACAACAGCAGAACTGACCATTCCATTTGGAAATGGACAAAGGACATGAACAGGCATTTTTTCAAAAGATGAAATTCAAGTAGCTAATAGATATATTAAAATGTTTTTGCTCTTTATCTAGCAGGGAAATGTAAACAAAAAACCACAATATGATTCCACCTAATCCCAGTGAAAATAGTTGTTATATATATAAACAAACAAACAAACAAAAACAATAAATGCTGACAAAGATGCAGAGAAAAAGGTACCCTGATCCACTATTGATGGGTATATAAACTAGTGCACCTTTCTGTTTTAAAACATTCTCTGCTACTTTCTTTCTCCACTTCCGCTTCCCCCATTTTCTTTTAAACTTACTCCAGTCAGATTTTTACCACCCCTGTTTCCATGAAACAGCTCTTTTAAAACGAATGAGTGATCTTTATATTTCTCCATATTAAATGCTACTGTTAAATGCTACTGTCATCTGTCAGAGTTGATGAATCCTTTATTTAAAGAATTTCTTCCTCTCTTTGTTGGTAAAGGAAACTCTCTTGGCTTTTTTGACGGTCCTTAGGCCACTCTTCCGCATTAACTGGCTATTTCATGGAGCGCAGGAAATATCCACACACTTCACTACTCAGTTCTTAGAACTCCCTGTCCTGTTGCATGTATAACATTGATGTCATGTAGCACCACTCTCCAAATAGCAGTTCTATGTAGGATACTTCCAAATTTATGTCTCCAGGCCAGACATGGTCTCTGAAATCCAGGTTTGCGTATTCTAAAGCCTGTTCTGTATTTTCACTTAGATATCTACTCATCATTTCAACCTTAGCATGTCCCAGATCACAAGCAGGGTATGAGAAGTGGTATGGGAAGTGGAGCATCTGGGACTCAAACCAGCACCCATATAGGATCCCAAGGTTTTCAAGGTGAAGCTTTAGCCACAAGCTACTAGTGCCAGGCCCTCACAGAGTCTTTTGAGGGAAAGCAAAAAACAAACACACATTTTAATTATCTTATGCCTTTCAAAAATTCACCTTAAATATATTTCTAATTTCATTATTTCTCTTATGTTATTTCCAAATATGTAAAAACACACAGAATGAAATACAAGAGTCAAGGGTTACTTATTATGGCAACCTGAATTGTCCACAGATGGCTGTTAGAACACCCTCATCCTGAAAGCTCCTTTTCATTATGGTTTTCACGTCTAGAAGGCCAAGATATCTGATGCCTTCTATGTCAGGGTTGACTTGTTGATTTCCTTTTATCTGACAGAAAACAATGCAGATGCTGTCTCTTTAGAGGTAAGAGTCCCTGAACTACCTCCCTAGAACCTCAGGGAAACTATCCTTGCTGGAATGCTGCAGGATTAATCAGCTCTGCTGAACCCACAGAGAATGAAGCTAGAGACTAAACTGGTCCACAAATGACTCAGAAACCCGCAAATTTCTAAGCCTGGAGAACTTAATGTTCAGAACTGACGATATGCAGATCTTGTCACATGTGGAGATTACAAATGCTCTTATTCTTCCAAGAAGCTTTTGAAATCAACTAAGGAAGTTTATTTTAATTCCCATGATGGAAAGAAAAGTTTCTCAATTCCCATTTGCAGTTATTGTCTGATGTTATTAAGCAAAGAAATGTTTATTAAACTGCACTTTTTCTTAACACTTCATAGACCATTTAAGGAAATGTGCAAAATGTTGGATGTATACAGGGTCAAAGTTATAATTTACCAGGTAGACCCACTACCTACAACTCTAGCAGTCCAAATCCAGCACTGGTTCAAGACATAAGTGACTGACAAAGCAGATGATGATCCAAGTGCTTCAGCCCCCACACCCACATGTGAAATCTAGAAGTGGCTCCTGGTACATTGCTTTGCCCCAGTCTAGTCCCAACCCCAGGCCACTTGGTGACTTTGGCAGCATATGAAATACCTTTCTGTCACTCCCTTGCTATAACTCTGCATTGAAAGTAAATCTTTTTTTTTTAATACAAAATGTTAAATGTGGGGCCAGTATAGTGGCATAGAACGTAGAGCATCCATCTATTGTGTTAATACCCCATATGGGTGCCAGCTTGTGTCCTGGCTACTCCACTTGCATTCCAGCTCCCTTCTTGTGGCCTGGGAAAGTGGTAGAGGACAGCCCAAAGTTTTGGAATGCTGCATCCACATGGGAGATCAGGAAGAAGTTCCTCACTACTAGTTTCAGATAACTCCACATCCAACCACTCCAGCCATTAGGTGAGTGAATCTGTGGATGGCAGACAGCTCTCCCTCTCAGCCTTTCCTGATCCCCGTAACTCATAACTGCCATTCAAATGAAAAGAAACCTCTAAAAAAATGTTGAATGTATAACCACACGTAAGACAATTTAAATTAGCATACATTCCTCCCATAAAATATACTTATAATGCTAAGTATATGCTGCAACAAATGCCTACTTACAAAAAATGTAATAATCTATGACAGAATTAAAATATTTTCATTCTAAAATCATTATCTCATTGTTAATATACGCATATATAAAATTATTTATTCAGATCTGGGCTCGGCACGATAATGTAGTGGTTAAGGTCCTTTCCTTGCACGCCCGGGATCCCATGTGGGCACTGGTTCTAATCCTGGCAGCTCCACTTCCCATCCAGCTCCCTGCTCGTGGCCTGGGAAAGCAGTCCAGGATGGCCCAAAACTTTGGGACCCTGCACCCACACGGGAGCCCCAGAGGAAGCTCCTGGCTTCGGATTGGCTCAGTTCTAGGTGTTGCGGCCACTTGGAGAGTGAATCATCAGACAGATCTTCCTCTCTGTCTCTCCTTCTCTTTGTATATCTGACTTTTCAATACAAATAAATAAATAAATCTTTAAAAAATGTTATTTATGGAAATTTCTGGAAGGCTTATAGAAATAGCATTAGTGTAAACCTAACTACCCATCTCAATATAGATGGAAATTGATTATCACTTTTCTTCTAATTTCAGATCATGGCAGACATCTGAGCATGACAAAAATTTTATTAATTTTGTGACTTTTCTATTCTCACCTGTCAAAATATAAAAGCACAACAATTTAGTTTGAGGATCATAATTGGCTTTATTTTGTGACTCTAACATCAGGCAGCTCTTCAATCCACAAAATGTAATGACAATTCCATTGAAATGAGTAGAAGAGCTTTGGTTTATACCCAGAGGAAGACTGATAAAAACAGAAACAAAAATCAAGAAGGAGCTGATGATTCAGATTTGTTTTCCTTTTGCAGTGGAAACTGGGAGTTAAAATAATCGTGAAAAAGCTGTTAACAGTGGGTTATTTTAGGTTACCAATTAAAGCATTAAAAAAGAAATTTTATTACCATGTCAAATGGCCAAGATATGTTAAGAAAATTTATTTCCCTCTCTTTAGATTTCTCAAAGGATGAAGTGACATTTCAGCTTTCCTGTAGTGACATGGAATTGGATCATAGGTAACTCCATTTTGATTTTTACTCTAATCTATTAGGACTTAATGCAGAAGCCTAATCCAAAGCAACATATTCCTGTTATCTTTATGTACTATTATTAGCTAAAACTTAACATAAATGAGTGTTTTGCATAATTATTTTAAACCATGTATTTTTTAAAACCCCAGTCAAAATGTCATAGAATGAGTGAGAACTCTGCCAATTTTGTATTTTTATTTTTATTAAAAATTGACACCCATAAAAATAAGCAACAATCAAGGCAGGCATAAACTTGAAAATTCAATATTACCAACCAAAAAATGCACAGTCCACTGCAATATTTTTGTGTCAATGATTCAAAATTTAGTTCCTGTGGAAAAATAATTGTGATTCTTCTGAAACAATGTGTGACAGGAGACAAGTATAAAGTACTTGCTGCAAATGTAGGTCAAGAAAGAAACAGGAAACTTCTGCTTGATTTCCTTCTTTTCAACAATAGACCTTTCACCTAAATAGCTATTTCTTGGATTATTAAAAAGTGCAAACAGATCATGGAATGGCAATAGAGGGGTTGTTTGGTTAGGAAAAAGCAGGAAATCCAATTCTTTACTGTTTAGATTAATTAGCACAGAAAAACACCAAGATTCTTATACAGGAAGGCTACAACTATTTTAATTACTGAGAAAACGGAGTAATAGGAATTGTAATAGACTCAAGACAAAGAAATATAGCATAAGAGGATTTCACCCAATTCTAGAAAGAAAAACCACACTAGAGAGAAGCTTATAATCACAACTGCTAAACAATCCTCGGTATGATCAACATTTCCAACACAGCACCACATGGTTTTTATTTGATCTACTTATATGAAAGCCAGAGAGGGATAAAAAAAAAGTAGAAAGTTTCTATTTGCTGTTTTGCTACCAAAATCACTGAGTCCAGGCCAAAGCCACAGGTCAGGAAGTCAATCCAGGTCTCCCACATAAGTGGAAGGAACCAAACACTACAGTTAGTCCCTGCTTTTCCCAGGGTAATAATCAATGATCAGGAGTACTTAGTTTTTGACACAGTAAAAATTAAAAAAAAAAAAAACTTCTACTGGTACATAATATTGTGAAAATCATTTCAATAAATAAATAATAGGAGCTGGTATGATGGCTCAATTGGCTGATTTTCTACCTGCAAGTGCCAGCATCCCTTATGGGTGAACTTGCATACTAGCTAGTTCACTTCCCATCCAGCTCCCTTATTACGATCTGGAAAAGTAGTAGAGGATGGCCCAAAACTTTGAGACCCTGCACCCTTATGGGAGACCAAGAAGAAGCTAATGGCTTCAGTTTGGCTCAGCTCCAGCTGTTGTGACCATTTGGAGAGTGAACTAGCAGATGGAAAATCTTCCTCTCTGTCTCTCCCTCGGTCTGTAAACCTACCTTTCCAATAAAAACAAATACTTTTTTTTAATGAAATTGCTATTCTACAGAATACCCTCCTACAAATAGCAACATTTTTGTTTTGTCCAATGGCCTTAAAAATTATACTAAAATTATGGCATAATAAATACACTATTATGCAATTCTAAAATTGTATACCAGACAACATTAACAGTAACCTAAAATATACTTTAGACTGGTAGCCTGTTCAACAGCCGGAACTGTTTTGCTCATTTTTAATAGATGTTTCAAAATCTAATATAATCGTCACGGTTAAATGTTGCTTCTTGCATCTGAAATAAATCTGTTAAGCCTTTCTAATGGAGAACATATGTGACATGCTATTCACCTCTTTTGATATAAGCTTATTCTGAACATCTGTATGCTAAATTTATCTGGAACTTTTGAATATTATAATACATGTGGCCAATAGCACTTCAAATATTCCGAGTTCATATTGTAAATACACATAAGCTGTCCAACATTTCATACAAAAATGTGACTATCTCAAAATTTCATGCTGAATACATATTGGATGATATTTTAGATATACTGACTTAAAGAAATTTATTTAAAATTATTTTTACCTGCTTAGCTTTCTAAAATGTGTCTTGCAGAGAATGTCAGAAATGTGGCTCATCTATTGACCAACGTAAGCCTGTACCGCCCATTTTGCTCAATAATCTAATATCCTGTGCTATTTCCCTAATACTTTGTGCTATCTTCCCTGTCCTTTGGCAGCAGGTGTTTACAAATCCATATCAAATCTAGAGAAGCTTACACAACATTAATATAAATAAATACACTGGGATCTATTTTATCAAGTAGAAACTGAAGTGGGTATTTTAGTTTTACTTCATCAGTATATTTAGCAAAGCTCGTTTTGAAAAATAAGAATTTTTTTTTTAGGTTTTGCAGTAGTTGTTAAATATTTATTTATCTTAAAAGCAGAGTTAGAGAGAGAGACAAAGAGACAAAGAGATCTTCCATCTGCTAGTCCAATCTCCAAATGGTCACAACTGTGAGAGCTGGGCAAGTCCAAAGCAGTGATCGGCTTTACACACTCCACCACAGTGCCAGACATGAACAGGCTCCTGGCTTCTAACCTAGGCTGGCCCAGCTCTAGCCACTGTGGCCATCTGGGCCAGAAGACGGAAGATCTCTCTGTCTACTCTTCTGTCTTTGTACTTCAAATGAAAAGTAAACAAATCTTTAAAAATTGTACATTCACCCTAAGAATGATAATGGGATAGCACTGCCAAAGCTTGTATGCACTATTATTAGATTAATTTTCACAGACTGAAATTTAGGAAGACAAATTGAGGGATTTTTTTGTCTTATCTTATTCTCACATTCCTAGATAGTGTTTGGAGGAAGTTCCAGACACTAATTTTAAATCTTCAGGAGTATCCCCTTGGGATACATGTTCAAGTATGTGTTATACTTCACCCTAAATTTTAAATAAAAGTTGGTGCTGATTTTCCCCACAGATTGTACAATTCTTGAAAAAAAGATTCTCTTACTTATATCTATACCCATAGAATGCACAAGCACATACAGGACATAATACAAGCTAATAAAACACAGATGTAGTAATAATTAGCAGATTATTATACATGCACATACAAATATGTAATCTAAGATAGTCTTCATAAAATGTCTTAGAAATGTTGTATCACATTAAATAGAAACATATCAAGTCTAACAATTTTTTTTTAAAGCAGGTTGCTTTTTTTTTAAAGATTTATTTTTATTATTTTTTCATTGGAAGGGCGGATATACAGAGAGGAGAGACAGAGAGGAAGATCTTCCGTCCAATGATTCACTCCCCAAGTGAGCACAACGGCCGATGCTATGCCAATCTGAAGCCAGGAGCCTCTTCCGGGTCTCCCACGCGGGTGCAGGATCCCAAAGCTTTGGGCCATCCTTGACTGCTTTCCCAGGTCACAGGCAGGGAGCTGGAAGGGAAGCGGGGCTGCCGGGATTAGAACCGGCGCCCATATGGGATCCCAGGCGTGCAAGGCGAGGACCTTTAACCACTTGCGCCACCGCGCTGGGACCAAGTCTAACAATTTTATTTAAAACCTCACATTTTAGGGTCCAATAATGTTAATCACATCTGCTTTCTCAGGCACAATCATAACTTTATAGCAATAAGTGTTGAAAGTTCCAGAAGACTCTAAGCCAAGTGAGCCTCTTTGTTTTTATTTGATTACCTAGTGACTGAAAGTACCTTCTAATTTAAAAAGATCTCAAGTAGGCATCAAGATACTGCACACAGTTGTGATTGTGAGTTAACACATTAAAGTTTCCTTTGGAAATGGCGATGTGATATTTAAGAAAAAAAATCACATAGTTCATTATTAATTATATGTTCCTCAGAATTTAGAGGGCAGCCTCAGTATTAAATTTGGGGCAAAGGCTGTTTTCTCTGAGAAAACATTTTAAATGGGGGATTTATCTGAGAAATGGCTATAGAAAGCTAGAAACCACAGTATGCCAAAATGATCTTTTTCAGGGGATTGGGTGCTAGGACTCAGGCAATGAGCAGTCAGAAAGAGGTGGTGGTGGTAGTGTGTCTATATGCGCACATGGGGAGTGGAAGTAGACGAAGCTAATAATATAATGGGAAAAAAATATTAAATACCATGAATTTGAGCCCTAACTCTTCCAATTGCATTCTATGGAATGTTGGAAGAATCACTTAAGAAAATCACCATAAACAAGCAGGAAAAAACTCAACAGAAATCCACTGTAATCCAAACCCCGTCATTGCCTAAGTGCCAGGACGTGATGGTCCTACTGTGCTTAAGACTTATACCTGATGAAATAGGCTCTGCTTATCCACATAATCCTTTCACACATTTTCCTCCTTCAATCAATTACTCACTCCAGACAAGAGAAAAAGCTGGGGTTGGAAAAGTTAGTTATCTGCAGTTAAGTTTCTGTGAATGTTCAACTAAAAAAAATATTATGTTCTATTGAAAAAAAAATTGTTTCGTGTTAAAAAAACATTACAATGGTGGCAACTGCAGAGTGACTTTTACTAAATGTTGCATAACAAAAGTGGTAATTAAGCTATTAAACAGGATTTTCAGTAATGTTGCTTCAGATATCTGGTGTTCTGTATCGAAGACAAGAGAAAAAACCTGTAAAAACCTAATAATACATATGTCCAATACTGCTTACAGATAAATGTCTTTAGTCTAACTTTGATAAATATTTTAAGATATTTAGAAATTTAGTTCATGATAGTTTGCTTAAATATAGCATTCTGCTGCTATTTTTGAGCAGTTTGTAGGAATCTTACTAAAAATCAAATACAGTGGCCAACATTGTGCCAAAGTGGGTTCAGCTTCCACCTACAATATTAGCACCTGTTACCAAAACTCATGTTCTAGCTGTTCCAGTTTTGATCCAACTTGCTGATAACAGGGGAAGGAAGCAATGGAAGATGGCTCAGGACTTGGGCCACTGTCACCCATGAGGGAAACCTAAATCAAAAATTTGATTCCTGACTTCAGCCTGGCCAAATCCCAGAGATTGCAGACATATGAAAGTGAACCAAAGGCAGAAGCCCCTCTCCCTCTCTGTTTGTCACTCTGCCTTTCAAATCAGTAAAATAATGTTCAACGTATATAGATGTTAATTAAAATTCAGCATAATTAAAATTTTGAAATTATTTCAAAATTCAGTATTTATAAACCTGATGATTATTGAATGGTTGAATAGTGATATCTATACATAAGACAATCCCTTAATCTCAGTTAATTAGACATGGGACATTTTATAGCAGAGATTAGTGGGAAAGACTGATAACAGCTTTCTTATAAATTTGCTGAAGAACTAGTTTGAATTTATACATAAAAGGAATGCTTATTTTAAGTAGAGTCCCAATAAACATAAACATCTGAGTAATGTACAAGGTTTCAAATCCTTCATGCTAGCAAAGGTGCGCTGTTTATGCAAAGCATGGTAAGCAGAGTTTTTATTGATAATCTATCACTTGTTTCAAGGAAAGAACTTTTCTGGACTGATGAGTTTGTATGTCACTTTCAAAAAACCCTGTACATGATTTATGTGAAATTGTTCTTTTGAAAAATAAAGGTCAATGAGCATTCCTTTTAGTGTTATACTGAAGATTTCTGCAAGAGACCAATCCTTCCAGGGTAGAATTCACCAAACTGAAGTTCACCTGTGATTTCATGTTCAACCCAACACAAGGTCAACATTTACAACAGCAAGGGTCAAAACATATCTCACCATAATATAGAAAGATTTAGAAAAAACTTTTCTATTCATCTTCTTACTTGACATCAAACCTTTATATTACTGCACCCTCTGGATATCTTTTGTACAATAAAGCTAAAACACATGGCTAGGGACTTCAAAGATGGGGACTAGTTGTTTAGGGTTGGAACTTTCCGGGGCTGAAAGCTGAACGGATCACCAGTCGTTATTTAATTAAACAGGCCTGCAAAATCTCCTCCACACACCAACATCCCAAAGGAGTGAGTTCAGGGAGATTGCAAATTTCTAAACACAGGGAGGTGCCTGGAGGATGGTGAGCCCAGACAGGGCATGGAAGGTGTTTTTCCCTTCACTGATACCTTGCACTCTACATGTCTTCTATCTGACCCTGCATCCATTCCTTTGTAATAGGTTTTACAACAAATAGCTAAAAGAAGTCATTCTAACAAAATAATTTAACCAAAAAGGGTGATTGTAGGAACCCTAATGTCCAATTCAAAAACTCGGGTTTCACCCTGAGTCCTGGCATTGAGTGGGGGGCTTGGTTTGTGGGAAGAAAAACACACACACATCTGGTTTCTGGAGTATGAAGTGGTGTGCTGTTGAGAGTAGGGAAAATACTTTTGCTTTCTCTAATTAGAGAGTAACCTGTATTTTACTGTCAGCACTGTAAAAATCATTGATAGTATTTTAATAGACCTTTACATACTGATTGCTTGAGCAATGCATATGTAAGACATTAGGTTATGACTATTCAATTGTGCATGTGTGTCTATGTTTGTACGTTTCTGAAGAGTTTATTGGGAGCTCCTCTTGGGATCAACACCTATGGGGGAAGGGAATAGTGTAGGTTATGAGAAGGGGAAGTTAGAAAACCAAACAAGGGTGCAGTTAACACAAGGGTTCCCACAGGGATATCTCAAATGGAAGAAGCCTAGGACTTCATATTCCCGTGCAGTTTGATATGGTTTCCCCTGTGAAGGGAGTGTGAATTTTGAAAAGTCTGCTACTTCAACTGAGTGCAATTCCTTGGAAAGTTGATGAATAATGACTGCCACTATGAAGCATTCCAAGTAACTGGGAGACCTGAACAGGGCTGTGGGAAGAACACCACAGAACCTACCACACCCGGGACTAAGAAGTCACTCCTGCTTAACAAATCATTGATTTTTTTCCTCTTAAAGCAAGGCCTGTAGAACATGACTGTGAGCATCATCAGCATCTGTCCCTTTTCTTAGGAAAGCAAAAACCTTTCCCAAAAGCTTCCTGCCAACTTTCCTTCACATCTCAGGAACCAGAAAGGGATCACATGGACATTGCTAGTTACAAGGGGAGCTTTGAAGTGGCAGCAAGATTGTCCAGGTCGTGTGCTAGTGCAGTAAAGATGGCTGCCTTTTGAACAAATCTGAATTGGCTTATTTTTTAATATTTGTTTATTTTTATTGGAAATTTATATTTTATACAAAAAGAAGGAGATACAGACAGAAAGATCTTCTGCCTGCTGGTTCACTCCCCAAGAGACTGCAATGGCTGGAGATAAGCTGATCTGAAGCCAGGAGTTTCTTGTGGGTCTTCCATTTGGGTGCAAGGTCCCAAAGCTTCAGGCCATCTTCTACTACTTTTCCAGGCCTCACACAGGGAGCTGGATAGGAAGAGGAACAGCCAGGACCCAAACCGGTGTCTATATGGGATCTCGGCCCATGCCAGGCAAGGACTTTAGCCACTAAGCTACTGTGCTGGGCCCAAGTTCTGTTTTCATAGCAAAGCCACAGAGGTACTTAGTATGCAACAAACTGGGTAAAATTGTACACAAACACAAATTACTTCAGCAGTCTCTTTACTGCTGGGCACTTTGGTTATTTCAACATTTTGCTATTACCCATTAGGATGCAATAAAGATCCTCGTTAGTGTACATCCTCATTTCCTCAGGATGAAATTCCAAATATGTAATTGCTGGGCAGGAATAATTACTCCATTTTGATATAATTAGCATACTTTATTTCTAAAACGAAATTTACTTTATCTGAAATTCAGTGATACAGGGAGAGAGAAGGAGGGAAGAGGAGGGAAGGGGAGGGAGGGAGACAAGGAAAGGAGGAGGAAGAGACGGAAGGGGAGGGAAAGGGGGGTGGACAGAGAGAGAAAGAATGCATCTTCTATGCACTGGCCTATTGCCAAATTTCTACAAAAGGCTGAGGTTGGACTAAGCCAAGCAAGGAGCCTGGAACTCCATCAAGATCTCAAATTGGGTAGCAGGGCCCAAACACTTGGGCCATCTTTCTCTGCTTTCCCAGGTGCATTAGCAAGGAGCTGGAGCAGAAGCAGAGTTTATATGGGATGCCAGAATTGTAGTTTTTGGTTCTTACCAAAAGGGAACAGAAATTACAGAGATAGTCTCATAGTCTTACCCTACACATGCACTTTCTATGTTCCTGAAACTGGAAAAATGTACTACACTTCCACAAAACTATATTTGGATTTCAAAAGTAACTGAATTATGAGAAGTATACTAAACCTCTACTAACAACTTCCTCCTATAATGTTTAAGTGCTCTTTATTTCTTCTTTAGCTAGTAAGTATAAAACTTCATTACTTTTTAAAAAAAAAATTTATTTCTTTCTATTGGAATGGCACATAGAAGAAATACAAAAAGTCTTCCACCTGCTACTTCACTCCCCACGTGGCCTCAACAGCCAGAGCTAAGCTGATCCCAAGCCAATCTGAGGCCAGGAGTTTCTTCCAGGTCTCCCCCGTTGGTGCTTCCCTCTACTGCATTCTCAGATCCCAAGCAGGGAGCTGGAGCAACCAGGATAGGAACCGCATTCATAAGGGATCCCAGCAGATGCAAGGCAAGGATTTAGCCACTAGGCTATCATGCCAGGCCCACTTCATGGCTTTCTTATTTGGAAAAATAATATGTGATTGAATTTAAACAATCCATTAAATTGTAGCTTTCCAGAGATTGACAGGTAGTAATTAATGCATCCATGAAGACCACAGCAATGAGTTCAGATATTCTGTATGATTACATTTCCACATTTACGGGAATTCATTTCAGGACTCACCAAATACAGTAAAATCCATTGTTGCTCAAGTGTCTTACATAACATTATAAAGCGTTTATACAAAACCTACATCTATTGTCTGCTACATGTTAAATCATCCTGAAATTATATCCAATACCAATTCTGGATAAATATGTGCATTATATTGTTTATGGAATAATGACAAGGAAAATGTCTGCACATATTTATTACACATAAACGCTGTGGGTCTAACTATACAAGATCGAAGTGAGGGATGAACACTGCTCAAACCAGGAGTTTGCCTCATTTGCTTTGAATCAGCATAGCAACTGCTTTAGAGATAATTCAAGTTTTAATTTTTTAGAGCTTTCTAGAATTTTTCCATAGTATTTTCTATCTGTGTTTGGCTGAATCTGTGCATGCTAACTTTGTGAATATGAAGCATTTGAAGTAGTATGTTTACATGAAAAAATGTATATACACGCTGGCCTGCTATATATCCCCTCCAAAACTCATATGGAAACTTAGTCACCAAACTTGTGTGTTAGTGGTATTTGGAAGCAGGATCTTTGGGAAGTTCAGGCTGAATAAATGCATCATCATGGAGTCCCCATGACAAACTAGTGGATTTGTAAGTAAAAGAGGAATCTGGGATGACACATTTGGTGCTCTGTCACACACACATCATGAAGGAGGAGGATTCTCAACTGATACTGGTGCTTTGATCTGGGACTTCTCAGGCTCTCTGGAACCAAGAGATTAAAAGAAAATGGCTAAAAGCAGTATTCACCAGAATTCAAACTTTAAAGTTTCACGGGTTTAAAACTGGGAAAATACCAAGCACAAAGCCCAGGCCCCTGATTATGAAAGTAAGAGAGAGAAGACATCGTAAACAGATTTGTCCTGCTTAGAAAACTTCCAGTAGTAAAAGTTTGCAGTACACACATATAACGTTTCCAGCTACTGAGCACGATTTTAGAGTGTGCACTGAAACAAGAGCTCTTCAATCACAATGTTACTTAATCTTATTAACTACAATATGGTAAAGACAGTAGTATGCCATTTAAAAAAAATGAAAATCCAGGTTAAATAAGTTGCATAAAATGAAGGTGTTATTGAGTAGCTTGGTATTTTGATGTAAGAGATGTTACAAACTAATGAACTAATATCTTAACATAATATCCCTGTTCTAGAATAAAAACCAGGCAACTCCTATCTTTCTAAGATATCCTTCTGTAACTAACATTTCATTGAACCAACAAACAACCCAAATTAATACATCAACATATTCAAAAATAACTCAATGAGTTTAACCAAATTAATGCTTACTAAATTTACCATTGATGCAGTAAGTTTAAATGTAAAAATATTTAATATGTTCATTATGCCCACATAATTTAGGTATATAATAAAATCAAATTAATTGATTTCAAATTTCCTGATGCATATTTTCAGATTTAGTTTTCTGGACACTGAAGTTAGAAGATTTGGTAAGTTTTTCACAAATATTAACTCCACCAGGTTGTTTTTTTTTTCATTTTTAAATCTTTCTAGCAAACGAGGTACATGTTAATAATGCACAAGTATATTCCTGAATATAATAGTTCTGTAGACTTTTTAATGACTTACATTTTTAATATCAGGTTTATTAAGCAAAAATAATGCTACAAGGCGTTTTCAGATTGTATCCAAGGGAGTACAGATAAAGATGAGATAAAATAACTCGGCATCTAGACAATCAAATAATAATTTTCAAGATACTGTATGACAACTTTAATGTTTCTCAAATGACTTTGCCTCTAATATTATGATACTTCATCTACAAAACAGCTCTACCAAAGGAAAACTGTACCCGAGTCGCTTACATTTCTTGTATTTATATTAGCTCTTCCAATTTCAAATTTCATAGGAGGAAAAGTCCTATGAGTACCTCAATGAACAAAATACACAATAGACCTCTCCTGTACTTCATAACTCCTGTTTATGGAACACTGACTATGAGCCAATCACCTATTACATATTGAGATTCATCTGCAAGCAAAACACTTCTTGGTTCTGCCTTTAGTGTAGCTACAGGGAAAGTACATCTCTTATATGACATTTAGAATCAGTCTAGGTTTTCAACGTTATACATCCAGGGTCCCTATAAATGCAGTTAGGATGATCAGATTTTCCCTTTCAAACATAAGCTAATTACAGACATTGGAAAATAGTATGTTCCTGTCCTCAGTAGAAAAGCAATTGTTCCTAAAATTCACAGGAGTCTATCCTTCGCATGCTGAGGTGATAACAGCCATTCCAATCAAATTTATTTTAAGATTAGGTTATATGAGGTGCACAAGCTGTTCTCTGGGAAGAAAAATTGTTTTGCTCATGTTTTTAATTTTATTGACACAGTATGTTCACATGATTTCATGACACAAGGGGAAATGCTAATAGCAATTTTATTGAATTTTTTCTTTACAAACCTAGTTCCCTAAAACAAAACCTTATATTTATTTATTTTTTACTAACTTCATTCCTAAGAAAGCGCTGCCTATCTAAAAGTAGAATTTTACTCTTTGCCCGGTCTATTTCATCTAGTATAAGTAAACTTTTTATTTTTTTATTATTGTTATTTTTATTACCAATTATGGGTCAGAAACTGCTCTTTATGCATTCTGAACATTTTTATATTTAGGACAATAGCTCTATTTGTCCTATAGGAAAATAGTCTCCATAAGGTCATTTTTACAAGGTTATTAACTGCTCTGTAGTAATGCTATGATTCAAATGTATCATTTAATTGTTCCTAACTAGAATTTCTCAACCACTTGGCCTACTGCTTCTCAAAATAAAAGTTATATATTTATTAAATAAATTAAGACTTAGATTTCATAGTCTCTCATTTTTTTAAACTTTTTTTGCCCTAATAATTACTGTGGAGTCTTTTTCTTTTCCCATTGAGTAGACTTCACCCCAGATTTTATGTAATAACAATACATAGATTTTATATAATAACCATACAGAAACTATAAAAAGCAATTTGGAAATAGGTAGTGAGAGGAAGAAAGAAGGTTCATCAGTTCTGCTCTAAGCAACATCTGCGAATCATTTTCTATAGAATCTTGCATAAGGTTTACCCTAGGTAAACCTTCCTGTGTCTTTATAAACCCTGTAACAATTAACTCCTCATGTATAAAAATAACAGGCAATGAAAAGGCAAAGTAGAGTCCCTTAAGTAGCTTCAGCTATGATACTCACAACAGATCAGGTCGGGCAGGGGGCAGGGAGTGGTTTCTAATAAGCTGGAAAGCTTCTTGTACTACTACTTTGAGTATAAATCGTTCATTTCCAAATGTTCTGTTATCTTTAAAATGTTATCTACTTGGGTTAAAATATATGAATATTTTTACGGAGCATTTGCCTTAATAATGATTAACAATCATGTTAGTAAAGCACAGCTATAAATTGTTATGTACAACATTTCAATACATGTATATATTGTGTACCCATCAAGACAAGTTATTGACATTTTCAATTCCTTGACATTTGTTAATGACTGCAGTCTAGAACTCCTTCTACTTGCTCACAAACTATATAACAGGTAATTGTTGACTACAGTAACCCATTACACTCAGCAACACCTGGAACTTCTTCCTTCAGTCTACCCTTAAGTTGACACCTGTTTTTCAAATTCAACCTCCCCTTACCCATGCAGTCTCTCATAACCACTACTCTATGGATATTTTTGTTGTTGTTGTTGTTAAGCTTCCAATTATAAGGAAGGACATGTCTTTGTGTGTCTGACTTCCATTTTGCTACCAATGATGGGATTTAATTTGTTTTTTATGGTTAAATAGTACTCACTCTAAGACAGATAGACAGACAGATATAATGTTTTGTTATCCATTCATGAAATAATGGACGCTGGTTGATTCCATAGCTTGTTTATTATAACAGAGATTCAACAAAAATGGTGGAGCAGATATCTCTTTGATCCAGTAATTTCATATCTTTGGAGTGCACACTCTGCAGAGAGATTATTTATTCCTATGGCAGTTCTATTTCCAGGTTTTTAATTTTCCTACTGTTTTCCATAATGACTATTACTAATCTACCTTTTCATCAACAGAATATAAGAGTCCCTTTTTCTACACATCCTTACCAGCATTTGTTACTTCCTGTCTTTCGAGAGGATACCTCCTTGTGGTTTTAATTTGCATTTCCCTGATGGATAGGGATATGGAACATTTTTTCATGCATATTTTTGGCAGTTGTATCTCCCCTGAGATATAATCAGAAACTTTTTGCCTTAATATCACAGCATAAATTTCGGTGGCCTTTTATTTTTTAATGCATTAGCCACATAAACAAGTTCATTTCCAGGAATATTTCATATGACATATGAGTTTCAAGATTTTTTTCCTGGTTGCTACTGCTGCTGATAATCATCATGTTCCAAATACTAACAAGAAATGTTTGGTTCCAATTAACAGCTGCACCTAGCATTGTGCTCCAAGAAGTGTTCCTTCTGAATCACATAAGAATTATCCAGGGATGGCAGAGGAACCAGATGGCAGTTTGGCAATGGCAACAAACGCTGGCCAACACTGGGTGTGGGGTAAGTAAAATACTATCACTAATGCCTGGGAGCATGAAGCCAAGATTTGCTTGTCCTTTACAATCTGTACATTCTCTTTAGCTATAACGCTCACATGCACACACAAGTAAATAAATAGTTCCTTTGGTGACAGAGGAGCTAAAAATGATATTGTTTTCTCCTTTGGTGAAAATTTTTAAAGTTGCAAATATTTATAAGCAATTATGTGTATTCTGATGAAATCTCTGTACTCTGAGCATGAACACAGATCTCTCTGCGAATAATTGCATTAGCAGGAAACAGCCTTCGTGGTGGTATAACACAAAAACAATGCACAAGGCTTTGAACTTTCCCCACAATGATTCCAAAAGACTCACGATACAACAGATTGCTTTTCATCATGAATGCAAATATGTTTGGGTATGATCATATTTGCTCAGTGGGAACAGCCCTTTCTCTACTTAGTGTCTGACCTCAGATAGATGGTTTTATTCATTATTCCATGGCAGGTCACATGTCATTGCAATACTTCCATGAAGCACTAGAATCAAAAGACAATGCATAAATCTTTAATCTTCTGTAGCCATATGCCTCTGTCAGGAAGACTATGGTCAACAAGCCTTTAATTGCTCCATACACAATAACAGAACAGTTCCATAAACATCTTGGATCCCCTGTATTACCTTTTTTCCTACGTTGTAAAAATAACAAATATCAAAACTCCTACTTTGCTTAAAATAAGTCTTTTATCAATCATAATAAATAACACAAATGTATCTTTATGTTAGTAAAATATCAGAAATAAAACTATAGGAACATTCAATGAATAAATCTTCAAAAACTGCAAAGATTTCCTGCCTAAATGTAAAAATAAATACTTATACATTTCTGTACATAAAAGCAAATATACGAAGAAATGGAAAAAACAATAATAAATTCTGCAAAGGAAAACAAGAAATCCAGAATATAAAATCTTAAATACAGATAATGTCAATATCATGCATATTTACAAATATGTGTGCATACAAATTACACACTAACAATATTTACACACATTCACATGCTCAGGGCAGTATACAGACTTGGAATTGCAGAGCAGCAAGAAGCACTAAAGAAAGACCATATGAAGAGATCCTATCCTTCACACAGCACAACACTTAATTCTATCCTAAGACCCTGTCATCTAGTTTGCATTTAGAGCTCTCGCCAGATAGAGATGAACTATCAATTGTCTTGTATTGTGCTTGCAATAGACTCCACGTGCCTTTCTTGAGAGAACCCCATTTCCCAAATCTTAGGTCTAACAGACTCTCCAGGCTCCCTTTTTTAAAAAAAGATTTATTTTTATTATGTTTTTATTGGAAAGGCGGATATACAGAGAGGAGAGACAGAGAGGAAGATCTTCCGTCCGATGATTCACTCTCCAAGTGAGCACAACGGCCAATACTATGCCGGTCCGAAGCCAGGAGCCTCTTCCGGGTCTCCCACACGGGTGCAGGGTCCCAAAGCTTTAGGCCGTCCTTGACTGCTTTCCTGGGCCACAGGCAGGGAGCTAGAAGGGAAGCAGGGCTGCCGGGATAGAACTAGCGCCCATAAGGGATCCCGGGTGTGCAAGGCGAGGACCTTAACCACTTGCGCCACTGCGCAGGGCCCCAGGCTCCCTTTTAAATACATATCTCCTCCCTTATGTGAAGGTATGGCACCTAAAGGATTTAGTGTCACAAAGAAATTGCAAAGAGATCAAGAGGAACAGATATATATATGTAAATTAATGTTCAATTTTGCAACACTGATGTCAGCAACTGGCCAGCCATTCATGTTCAAAGGCCCTGGGATAGCTCTAGCCAAAAAACAAAAAGAAATAAATCTGTTTTCTGTATCTACTCCTCTCAAATCCTCCTTATTTCTACATAACAGCTTTGTCTTGCCATGAATTCTCATCAGTTTATTAGATTTATCAAGTTTTTTCCAGCACGCATTGTAAAGTTTCCTTAGTCACAACTCACTTAAATGACCTCTCTTAAATCACTCTTAGTCTGAAAAATGCCATTCTAGTCTAAGAAGGAGCTAATGGATTACTATTAGTACTTCATAGAACTTTTGTTTTCACTTTTACAAGGTTCCACATATTCTAAGAACTCCATGAAAATAATGGCTTTTGACATTTTTAATTCCACTCTTTATTCTGGAATTTATTAAGGACACAAGAGTACTTCAAAAAAGTTCATGATTTTAAATGCTTATTTTTCTTTAAAAATGACTCAACTTTCTTTGAATTTTTAAAGACAGAATAAAACTATATATACTATCAAACAATGAAAATACAGTGTTCTCTATTTTGCAAAATCCCTTCCTAACTTTAGTGCAACACTTTTAAACTTCAAAGATGCTATCCTAGAGGAATACATACTAGTGAAATTGATGGTGAAGGATTGGCAATGGAACAGGGTGAAGAGGTGAAAGGATACAGAAACGAAATTTACCAAGAATTATTTAAATAAGTGTTCCTCTTGCCAAGAAATACGACTATTTAACTGCTTCAAAAGAATAAAGCAGTCTGAAAGGAGGCAATGAATTTGCCTGGTAGAAAATTGGAGAGCTTTCTTTCAGCTACAATCTCGAGAGCACAAAGAGCTGAATTTTAGCCAATTTTCTAGCTGATTTTGTCCTTGCTGATGAGCTTGCTTTTTACTCTAAGTTGTTTCTAATGTCTTCCAGAAAGAAAGAACGACACTAACTCATTTGAAACTGTATCACATGATGGGTAATTACAGATACAAAGCCTTTCAGCTTTAAAAGGGGAGCCAGTCCTTCAAGACCCTGAATTTGTCCGTGTTACTTACTCATATTTATCACTTCTCTCTCAAAGCAAAGTGACACAGAATAAGACTAAAGTTCTCTAAATGACATTGTTTAAAATAGCAAACAGATTTTATAAATGGAACTGCACTGCCAGTACATATTTCTCACATCCTCAAATGAGTTGAAGAAGCATTCATCAATGTTCATGCTCTGCCCCATTAAAAAAAAACTGACAATGTTTAACTTAAGTTTGGTAGCCAACGTGAGAAAGCCAATGGTTCATTGGTGCAGAGATATGTATTCACTGATGGTTAGTTGGGGTAATACTCAGTGTGTGTGTGTGTGCGTGCATGCACGTGTGCTCTTGCACACAGATAATATGAAACAGTTACCACAGGTATGCTTTGAAGAATGGCCAAAAAAAAGGAAATAAAATAACTAAAGTATGGACTTAAAATATCACCAATTTATAAGGCTCTTTATTATTTTATACAGCCCTAAGAATGCAAGAAGAGAATCTTTCCAGAATTTACAACAGTTTTCTTATCACCTCACGTTTAAGAATGTGTTCTTGTTTTCAGAGAAGTTAAAATGCATGAAGAAAGCAAGCATGCTGCTTCACCCAAATGGTTTGTCAACAGGTTCTTATAGTCTCGACATTGAGTCATTGCTTTAAATAAGGTTATGGTTCTAAAAAGCTCTTTTAAAATGCAAATATTTTACCCAGGAGGTGTAGCAGATTAAGCCATTAGCAGTCATTAAGATGCATTAATCTATTAGCAGTCATTAAAGCTGTAAGTATATTAATTTATCAGATTGTAAGAGCAAAGAGGAGGGCAGGATGCAGAAACACAAGAAAGATATAAAGAAAGGGTAGTTGTGTGGCTTGGTTAGCCTTGATCATGGTTGTCTCACAAGAGGCCCTGGTGCAGCAGTAGGGAGAAAGTCATTGGTTGCACAGGATCCACACAAAGACCAAGGCTAAGAGCAGCAAAGAGCAAAAGTATGGCAGAACAAAAGTTAACCTTGCACTTTTATCTGTAGTCTAACCTGAAGACAAATTAGAGATTAATGAAATAGAGGAAATTCATCAAAGGAAACCACATTTCTATTATTGCTCTCGACAATGTTAAACGCAGAGGCTGGGGGAAAACTTCTTGGAAAAACTTAACTATAGAGATAAGTAAATAACATATTATACAATGTTGTGAGATTATTATACGATAAGCAACTCATATGTTCTCAAGATTAGGAAGCTGCTCTTCACTCCTGGCTGCTAGTTCACATTTTATGATCTGATATACCTTTTCCTTCCTTTAGCCCTCAGGGCTGTACTGACTTATTCTAAAATGAGTCATAAAATGTGATACTGATACCAAGAGCAGGGTTCAAAAAGTCATCCAGTGTCATACACCTTAGATCTTACAGACACTGACATCCTGAAAAATAGATACAAATGATTTCACTTCACCCAAAAGAAACACGGCAACAAAGAGTAACTACAAAGAGTCACTGACTAAGGAAAAATTTTGTAAATTGAAAGTGTGGTCTGCACCATGGTTATTTTGATGTCACTTGGAAACTTCTTCCTTGATGAATATCTTTCCATAAGATTCCAGCATTAGAGGCTCCTACTGTAGATCCTCTTAAATCAGAGCTGATCAGTAAGTCCTGTGCTTTGCTTCCATGAGAACCTATAGTGCCACTTTTCATACCCTCAATGTTCTATTACCTCCATGCTCAGACAAAATACATACGTGTTAGTTATTTAAAAAGGATTACAGTTCTAGTTCTTAGGATATTATGATATTTTACGCGCAGCTAATTCCCACAACCTGGTTCTTTACCGTGAGCTGAAAACACCAGACGCAATGAGGTATCTTAGGAAGTTTCTTCCAGCGGGGCAGAGAAAGGGGAAGTGGGGAAGGGAGGCCGGAAGGAGGAGAGAGAAGAGAAAGAGCAAAGAAGAGAGAGCCACACCTGGGGGCCTTTTTGTCTGCCAGGTGTGGGGGTGGGGATTGGGAGGGATTGAGGGCAGGCCCCAGAGGATTGGTGCCTGCAGGTGAGGGCCTGGGGATGATTGGTGTGTGGGTGGGATTGGGGAAGGGGCTGGAAGACTGGGGGTGGGATTCTCAGGTGGAATGCCAGGTTACATCTGATTGGTGGATGGCTGGACTGGCACGAATTTCATGAGCTATCAGGAAGAAATGGCGCTGGGTCCAGGGTGGAATATCCGAATAACTCCTTACTATATGAAAATTCTCAAATAATAGTAACCCTGAGAAAAAATTTTCATTCACCCACTTGTGCAAATGTCCTTCAGATACATTTTGGGAAATAAAATATCCTGGGCACTGTCTCACTATGACACCAGAAACTAATTTCATTTACTGTAATGGCTAGAATTGTTCTTACAGCTGTCTTCAAGTGCTAAAAATCAAATCAGGAAAAGGTTTAAATCAGAATCATTGTCTACCTTGTGAACATCTTTTCAGAAGTGTTAGAGGTAATTTATGCATGTAGCATCACAAGTCTGTGTGAACGCACATGAGCATGTGTGCTGTGGACAAACAGCACTGACGCACCTTGGAAGGGAAGTCATGCTAAAATATTTCTGCTCAGAAAGAGTTCCACCATCTAATTATCACTCCATTCATGCCTTTCAACCTCCCACCCCTCTCCTTTTATACAATGCAAATATATCACCATAGACTTTGTACCCAAACCTTTATAAGGTTATACCTTCAGTGACAGCTTAGTCATCCCTACTGGAAGGTTAAGACAGGACACAGAGTGTGGGGTGTGTGTGTGTGCGTGCGCGTGTGTGTGTGTGTGCGCGCCATGCTTGAAAACCTCAGAGTTACAGGAATGATACAACTGGGAGCAAAGCTCACAGAGTAAATAAGACAAATTCCATCTACCTCATCGCTTCTCATACACAAAAAGAGAAAGATTTGATTCAGTAACAAGCATTCTCTTAAGATTCAGGAATAATTTTTCAGAAATCCATTTCAACAAGAAAACACCCAGAAAAATGTTATCTTAAGCTTACTATTATATTATGGTACAGGTTGAATTCCTAATTTGAAAATTAGGAGAGGAGAGGAGAGGAGAGGAGAGAAGAGGAGAGGAGAGGAGAGGAGAGGAGAGGAGAGGAGAGGAGAGGAGAGGAGAGGAAAGGAGAGGAGAGGAGTGGGTAACAAGGTTTCCTGTTACTCAGCTATTTGCAACAGCCCAAATAGAAGTTCAATAGTCTATTCTTTGCCTGAAAAGTTAGCCATGGGCTCTGATTTATACCAAAGACTCCCGTAATTACCCACATGCAGCTCCTTATAGTGTAACCACTTAAACTGAACAGCCTCCTTCACCTCAGGAGAAAGCAAATTGACTAAAATATCCTGACAGACATTAGTAAAGAACAGCAGAAAGAACACTCTTACTTCTGGGTTAACACCAATGAAAAACAATAATTGCTCTAATTGAACCAATTTTGCTTCCAAGAGAATTGCTTTCATCATAATCATAGATAATATACATTCTACTTCTTTAAGGTCAAGTAAAGTGGTTCAAATCAAAGACAAATATATCCTGGTGTTTTTAGAATCATAGTCCTTCTTTTCTGAAGTATAAGAAATCACATAATATATTACATAGGCAAAGGCAATTCAGTTCAGTTCTACATCAAATGTAAACAAAAAAGACAAATCTGAAACCAATTTATTTGTATTATGCAATAAACAAATCTTTACAATTCACTTTGTGAATATAAAAACATTTTTTCCACAAAAAAATTGAGTATCAGTCATATCGTTTCTCCAATTCTGCTGAAAATTAAGATTTAAGCCTCTCCATACTTCTCTCATTTATATACCACCTCTTGCCATGTGATCCCGTATAATATCCCTAATCCCATGGCCACGATGATGTCCATCCTGTCACTGACAGCAGTTCCAGTTCAGAACCATAAGACCCATGTATGTAAATTTATTATAATTTATCTTCCATAACAGAAATGTTTCAAAATGTCTAAGTATTGTATATTGTAGATATGCCATCAGAAAAGTCACAGACACAAAACAGGAGTCACTGCTGTTGTGCAGTAGGTTAGACTACCACTTGTATATTAGAGTACCAGTTAATGTCCTGGATTATCTGCTTTCAATCCAGCTCACTGCTATTAAATCTGAGAAAGCAGCTGATCATGGCCCAAGACTTTGGTCCCTGCTATCTATCTACACAGGAGACAGGAATGGAGCTCGAGGCTCTCAGCTTTGCCCGTGCCAATGGTTTTCTAGGGAAGTGGACAACAGGACAGATGATCTGCCTACTGTTTATCACTATGTATCTCTGAATGTCTCTCCTTCTCGCTCTGTCACTTTGCCTTTCAAACAAAATTTCTATTTAAAAAAAGCCATAGGCACAAAACCAAACCATGAAAGGCTCTTAGCATGTTGCTCATTACACAAGCTAGAACTAATCTGGTGGAACTGGAGTAAAGGAAATTAGGTTAAGCATCAGGAAATAATTTCTAATAACACTTGACCATCTATTAACTCAAAAGGAGTTAGTGGACAGACATCTGTTATTGGAATTGCACAGAGAAAATGCTCAAAATACTTGCAGCTATACCTCAGACAACATCTTACACATGCTGGCGATATGCAGTCTGATTGTCATTCCAGCCATAGAATCATATGCTCCTCAATTGTTAACATATGGCATCTTAGAGTTATGAGCCTATTTGGACTGTCCTAAAATTCGCAAACATCAGCAAAAACCATGCTTCATTACTATAAGCTGCTAAATATAAAAATGAAAATAGACATGAGACAGCTGAATAGCACCCTATAACCATTTTAAGGGGTATTGCAACCGGTTGTGTATAAACTAAAATTGAAATGTCAATGAAATAGTTAGAGGATGTGGTTAAGAACTTGCATTTTCTAACATATCAGTCACTCAAATACCACGTCAATTAATGTCATGATATAAATTTCCACATTTCTTCCTGTTGTTGAAGTTGTGTTGTGGCTTTTCATTGGAGGGGATGATATTCTGCCGGCTCTACTTTCAGAACAAGGATGGCCTCCCAATGAAACTGTTGAATTTATCTGGACAACAAGATGCTGGATTCTCTGCATGGTCCATGCCCGCAATAAAGGAATCATGACTGGTTATGAACTGTACTACTGTAAAAATAAGGACGAATTCAACATGAGAGGAGGGTTTTGTGGAGGGGTTGGGAGAATCCTAGATCCTATAAACCTGTGTCATAAAATGAAGCAATAATAAATGATACTCACCAAAAAATGCCAAATCACATGTAACATATTTCCTTTAATAATAATGGGTGCTTAATAGAATCTAGGGGAATTTTTGTAACAGGTTTTATTTGTAATAAAACCAAATTAGGTTATTCCTTTTGGAGGATAACTATGACTAAATGAAGTGTAGTTTTACTTCATATTGCTAAACAAATGTACCAGAATCTTATATGTGCATATGCAGAGGTATATGAATGTAATATGCCTTAAGAAAAGTAAGTGGAAACTTATGAAACAGTATTTGTTAAGATAAATTTGGATTTAAACTGCTAAAAAAATAAATAAATGATTCCCTCATCTCCTGCCCTACAACTATAATAAAATATAGCTTATTTTAAAATGAACTGCTCTTTGATAACCACATATATATATATCATACCTTTCGTATTCAGAGATGATTTTCACGATCTTGTCATCATCCATGTATCCCGCATGCACAGTTTATCTGAAAATAGCATGTTAAATTTTACAGGAGAGCAATTTTTATATGCTGCTGGTAATGTTGTCACTTTGCCTCTGTATCACTGCCCCCTGGGCCAATACAACTTTGCAACTCCTCTCATAATGCAATGCTAGCTCATTTTTCAACAGCAGCTTGCTCCCTGGTAAATTCTGGAATATGACTTACAGCAGCCTGACTAGCCTGTATTAAGAGAATGACACAGTGTTCTAAATGACATTTGACCTACTATATTCTTCAAAATTCCTGGCTCCCACTGAAACCCAAAAGGCAGAAATATGAGACTCCTTAAAACATCTCCTCTAAGTATAAGGTCCCCAAAATATTCCCCATTTGGAAGCTTACATTTTTATCTTATTTCTATTTTATTTCAAAGGAAGAAACAGAAAAAGAGAGTGGGTTCCCAAGTACTAGTTCACTCTCCAGATGCCCAAAACAATCGTAGCTGGGCCAGACTAAAGTCAGGCACCAGGATCTTAACCTGAGTCCATGATTGGTAGGGACTTACCTACTTTGAGTCACCATGTGCCAACTTCTAGGACACACATGACTACAAGGCTAGAGTCAGACCAGAACATGGACTCAAACACAGGCAATGAGTCAAGGAATGCAAAAGTCCCAAGTATGGCAGGCATCTTAATTACTGTGACAGAGGCCTGTCCCATCTCTTTCTAATGTTTAGTCATGTCACAATAATGGCTTCTCCCCATATCCCTCCCTCTACAGCCCCCTCAAAAAAAAAAAAAAAAAAACCCAAGAAGGAGAAATAGAAAACTTAGAGACAATGGTCACACCCACTTTTACCTAACCCTTGATCCATTCCACTCTAATCAATTATATTAACATAATCAAAAGAAGAGTAGGTGGAATTGTTTGGTTTATGGACATTCACAGCATTTTTCTATTGCATCAGGCCAGAGATACCTCTCATAGGAAATCTCCAAGCTCAATAGGAAATTCTCTCAGAATACTTTGTTAGAAGACCTCCTTATAACTGGGTATGTCCAACATTGTCTTAGTGAAGATCCATTTCTCTGATTCATTTAAGAAACCAACATTTTCTCATTTGTAAGTTCAAGACCCTTTCAATCTTTCTCTACTCCACAATCTGCTGATGTTTAAAACCATGACACTTTCAATCTTTCTCTTCATAATCTATCTGCAAATGTTTCCAAAATCCTATCTTTGCTTCCAACAGCTTTATTTTATCACTTAGTGGCATATCTGATAATACGATGAATGCATGTTCTTCCTTTCCTATCTACAACTTTTTCTCCTAAATTCTCTTAACGAGCACAATTTTGAAGATGTGATTTGTCCTGTGTTAAAGTTACAAGGTTTTTTCCCTCGGAGAATTAATCCATCCTAGTAAATCCAAGCATCTTTATTCCAATGATTCTACCAAACTCACTGGCGTATTATTCATTCGTCACTGTCTCATCACATGTATCCACTACTCCCCAGCACTACTTCATTGACATCATAGCATTCAATGGAAACTCCACAACTATTTCTACTCTGATGACTTAATTTTATAGTATCTTTCAGCATTGGTAAAGTAACCCACCACTTTACCTTCCAAACAGGCCCTTATACTCAATCTGCATACATGCAATTAATACTAGTACTGCTCCAATCATTAAAGTCTTAACTGCCGTATACATATTAACACTTTCCTTTCAGTATTTAAAATGAACCACAAGTTATTTCAGATATTACATTATTACTTCCCATTCCTATTGCATACCAGCCACTACTTAACCCTAGCCTCTTAGACACAAACATGTCCAAGTGTAGCTGATGTGTATTACTTTCAAAGCTGTACATAATATCATCAATTTCTCAGAGTAATAAACAGTAATATACAGATCAGTAGCTAACATTGTGCCATAATGAGTAAAGCCACAGTCTGTGATGCTAGAATCCCATATGGGCACCAGCTCAATGCTCTGGTTGCTCCACTTCCAATCCAATTCCCTGCTAAAGTGCCTGGGAAAGCAGTAGAAACGGCCCACGATTTTAGAACTTGAACCCACATGGGAGATCGGGAATAATCTCCTGGCTACTGGTTTCAGCCATGGCAAAAATTTGGATGGGCGAACCAGCAGATGGACATTCACTCCCTCTCTCTCTGTATGTAAACTATGTCCTTCCAAAAAAATTTAATAATAAATCTTTAAAAAGTAATGGCTCTGCAACTAGAATGTTTGTATTTATGTTAAAATCTAAAACTTCTGGTATTTACTATTACTGTAAACAAACCTCTGCCTAACCAATATCCCAATTCAAAAAATCAAATTAATTAATGCAGCTTATTACAATTACATCCCAGCCTGTCTTATTTGAATCTGTTACCAAAAGAGTATTTTTACTACAAAATCCATTGGCTTGCACATTTGAACTAAATGCACAGCATATTTCTATTCATATTTCTTTGGACCAGACCCTTCTAATTTATTTCATCTTTTTTTTTGGATGAATCCTTATCCCATTCTCATTCAAAACACTATTCAATTCTCACTCTCGGAAATGAAGCCTTAATGTTACACTAGGTTTTCTTAAGATCTTCTCAAGCAACTCTGTATTACACTCATGAATCCATCACCTCATAGGTTAGTCAATGTTACTACATGTAAGATCACGGACCACCTATTTTTTTTGAATGATTAATATGAAAGAAGCATGCCCTTTCCATCAAGGCATTAACAATAATTTTTACTCTACTATGTTCTAAAGTAAAAGTTTTATCAGTAAGTTGTGTTCTCTGATATTCAGCTTCCATGTCTCTATTAAAATCCTACTACCTATAAGAAAGTTCTTTCAATTCTCAATACATCCCTTCTTCAAACTGTAAAATTCTCAAGAGTGGAAGGCAAGCATCAAATTCCTTTATTTTCTATCCCTTACAGCAAATACTGAGAGAGTAGTCCTCAATGTAAATAGTTGGCTTGATATTGTTTTTCAAGAGTGTTCCAACACAGCTCTTCCCATTGTACAACTACAACAGTGACTGCTGTCTTCCCAGGGAGCACCCTCTCGCCCTGTGCTGCTAAGTAAAGAAGCCTGATAATCTCCTTACGCACACTAATCCCTGCGGACTGCAATAATTATAACTGACTTCAAGCAACTCAGACAGTGGAATTTGTTTCTGAGTAAAGGAAAACTTCTAAAGTGCTTTGAATTTAAAAATCTGCGCTTTTTAGAAGCTATGCTGACAGATTAAGAAAAAAGCAGTCTAAGCTAATAAGGGAGTGATTTAAAAGGCTTTTAGGAAAATATCAGAGAGTAGGCACACAAAAGTTGATAGTGTTTAAAAGTAAAACATAATAATATTACAAAGAATTGCTTTTGTTTTTGTCTAGTCAGGTTGACACAATGAATGTTTACCTGACACTGTTGATGTTTTAACAACCACTCATAGAAAACTAGAGCATTTTTAACCTAAATTTTTATAAATATTTTTGCATTGCTGACTTTAGTGCCAACAGATGGTAAGAAATGGCAAAAAAAAAAACTATTAAGTCAGTTCTTGTGGAATTATAAAATTGAAATATTTCAAAGGTTCTTTACATACATTCCCAGCAACATACTGACAAATTAGTTCACAGGAGGACAAAAAAAAAAAAAACCAGTGAAACAGTATAAATCTTAATCTGTGATGTAACAGAGTATTAAATCCATTTGGTTGCCCAAGCTTCCTCTCCATAGAAATCTATTTTCTGAGACAGAAACAATAGCATGAAGCAAATTATCTCCTGGAGAGGACCTGGCCATCTTTGAATCTAAACACATTTCAATAGAGCTAATTAAGCACAAGCTTAGGTAGGAGCCATGGTTTTGCAACTGTAAGGAGGTCTGGAAGCATTCAGCAAAAGCAAGGTGGCGAAGAGAGGATGAGGAAGGGGCCTGAGAATAGCGCGTTCTCATAGGAACCTAACACTGGAAAACTACCAAAAAAGTATTTTTTTCTCAGAGCTAAAAATAAAATCGGAGACAAACACTAGACAAGTATGCACAGTAAATCACTGGTTCATATCCATGGAAATCAACAAGAAATATAGACAGTTTAATGAGGCAGCAAATTGAACAAATACTAACAAAAAAATACTCCATTTTGACACTTTAACTGTGATGTAGAGACCTTTAGAAACAAATGCATTTCTGGGCCTAGCACAGTAGCCTAGTGGCTGAAGTTCTCACTTTACACAACCCAGGATTCCATATGGCTGCAGGTTTGCATCACAGCAGTCCCACTTCCAATTCAGTTCCCTGTTTGTGGTCTGGGAAAGCAGTTAAGGATGGCCTAAAGCCGTGGGATCCAGCACTCACTTAGGAGATCTGGAAGAGGCTTCTGGCTCCTAGCTTTGGAGCAACACAACTCTGGCCATCACAGCCACTTGGGGAATGAATCTGCGGATAGAACATCTTCCTCTCTGTCTCACCTTCTTTCTGTTTACCTGACTTTCCAATAAAATAAATAAGTAAATCTTAAAAAAAGAAACATGATGATGGTTTATAGCAACTCCACAACTTTTCAATTATCTTTTTTATGAGATAACTTGATTTATCTCATATTGCAATTACAATTTCCATAAACCATTCTGATCGTTACTACATATTTAAAATGAATTCGACATTTTATGCTATTAATTAAACTTTTTGATACTTTCTTTAGCCCTCATATCGCTTTTTGAACTTGTAAGTATTTTTGAACTTGTAAGTATCAAAATATGTAGCTCAAAATTGTACTGGTGAATTTTATTTTACCTGGTTTTTAGTGCAAAGTGAAGTCACTCACATGACTATTAATTATAACAAGAATTAACTAAGATGGTGATACGGGTTATACTTGATTAAAGATGAAGAACTTCACTAAATTGATGTTTCCAGCAAGCAAATGTCTAAGGAATTAAAGGTATAATAAAGATAAAAGCTGCCTTAGAAAAACTGTATAGTCTCAATTCAAGGATATTAGCATCCTAATACTTAAGTACTGGTAAGTTAATTACACTAGTTATGTAGGTTAATTATATACCTTCTGAAACAAGTTGGCATAGGGTAAGTTTAACATACATTTTAGTATTTAATATTTATAACTCCACTACCATTTTGAAGAAAACATTTGAAAGCTTGTTATACTAGACCTGTTATTGCAATGGATTAATGCTGTAAAAAGATTCCAGAAACCATAGGAGAAAATTGATTTACATTATTTAAATTACTCTGCATATCTTACTTACTGTACTAATAACCAGAGTAAAAATTTGAGATTTATTCTGCCAATGACTAAAACAATTCTCTAAGTTTTTCATATCAGCAAAATGTTTCCTTACGGTTGCTATTTGCTTTAAAATGCTGGGTCTAGAATATGATATGCTGGTTTATACTCTAGAGTCATGTATTTTTTTCCTCTCTGGCTATTTTTTTTAAGATTTATTTATTTTTATTACAAAGTCAGATATACAGAGAAGAGGAGAGATAGAGAGGAAGATATTTCGTCCAATGGTTCACTCCCCAAGTGAGCGCAACAGCTGGTGCTGTGCCAATCTGAAGCCAGGAGCCAGGAGCTTCTTCCAGGTCTCCCACGCAGGTGCAGGGTCCCAAGGCTTTGGGCCATCCTGGACTGCTTTCCCAGGCCACAAGCAGGGAGCTGGATGGGAAGTGCAGCTGCTGGGACCAGAACTGGTGCCCACATGGGATCCCGGCACGTTCAAGGCGAGGACCCTAGCTGCTAGGCCACAGTGCCGGGCCCCTCTCTGGCTATTTTAACCTATTATTTTATCTATAACTCCTATCATGAATTTCTATTCTTAAATTCCAAAAGCCACCATCCCCAGCTTTAACCTAATTTCCCATAAAGCTTTCAATACTGAATTAATGATCTTCTAGTTTCATTCATTCCTACCTGGCCATCCAGCCTTCTACTGCTGGAACAAAGATGGAACTCACCTTCCATCTTTGCTTCAAAATTTTCAATCCATTTGACTCTTACCATTCAGATCCCATTCATACAGCAATAAGTTGTTTATGCATAAACCAAATCACAAATTATTTAGCGCTTTTCTTTTTGCATGTGTCATGATCAGATAGCAATTATAGAAACATGTAATTATAATCTGTTTACATACATCTTTTCTCCAGTTCTTAATAGACCTTGAGGTCAGATGGAGTTCTTACTTACTGTTACATTTCTGATAACTAACACAGTGCTAATAAACATTTGCTAAATGAATACAGAAGATACAATTTCTTCTTTCCGGGATTGTTTCTGAGTGTCCTCAAAGGAATAAACCAATATAGGCTAATCACAGCGTAATTTCAGAAATTCCGTCTCACACCACAAACCTGAAGGTAAATATTTGAACATGATCGTAAGCAGAAGAACAATTGGATCAAAATACTTTTGAGAAACAGGATAAATTTCTTCTGGATACTCTTTTGAGGGTTTAGAATTGTTTAGACAAACTTTAAGTGAACAATCTTTATTGATGTCCAAATACAAATATAATACAATTTTGCTTCCACTGGCCTTCCCCCTAGCATATTTATTTATTCATTTGAATGGCAGAACAACAGGGGAGAGAGAGTTTTACCAGTTGTCAAAAGGCAGCAAAATACATTTGATGGTTATAGCGTATGTCGTGGGTAGGTGCTGTCTATATTTGTGCATCTAAATAGAGAAGACCGAAATAAACCATTTAGACAGTCTCATAAAACATACTAGCTCCTTTACAATCTCGTCTCTGTCCATTTCTAATAGGAATGTTAGGCTGTATATAATTTTCCTCTATTTTGCACCTATTATTTTCAAAAGCCTGTATTGCTATTAAGCCTACTTCTAAAAAAATGTTCCATTAACAGTGTGTCCTTTCTAATATATCCCAATCAACCATTCCTACTACTTTCAGCAACCTATAAGAAGTTGGAGGACTCTTAAGAGAACAGAAGCGGTAGAGAACTATTGTGTACCTAAAGATGTGTAATACCTTACAGGTGATTGTCAGCCTCTGGCTCTGCAGCTATAGAAACTGAAATACAGGAATTCTAAATTCAATTGATTGCAGTAAAGTTAGAGATGTAAACAGCCTCGGCCTCAACTCCCTTAATATCTAGGTGACGTCAGGAAACCAACTTCCTCTTCCCCTATGTTGGAGCTCTTATTTGTACATTTATTTACTTGTGTGAGAGGTAGAGACACACAGAGAGAAAGAAACAGAGACAGAGTTAGCAAATTCTTTCTCACCTAGTCACTCTCCGAAACAACTTCTTTGGGTCAGACTCAACTCAGGTCAACAGATGCCAATTACTTGACCCAACGCTAGCACCTCACTGCAGCTGTGTTACCGGGAAGCTGAAGTCAGGAGCTGAAGACAGAAATAAAACCTCAGTACTCCAATGTAGGTACCTTAACTAGCCTAAATACTTGCTCCACATTTATCATCTTTAGATAAAATCAATAACAGATTAAATTGAGTAATAGAAAAGTTTTAGGCACAAGACAAATTGAATATGAATAAATAACAATTTGTATTAAAGGCATGAATTTATAACTCAGAGTTGAACTTCTTTGTATCTCTATGTACTAGATATTAAACATTTTATTATATATCATTACATTAAAATTAAATTATCAGGAATCGGTGCTGTGGCACAATGGTTTAAGCCAACACCTGTGACACCAGCATCCCATATCAGCATGCAAGTATGGTTCCCCACTGCTCTACTTCTGATCCAGTTCCCAGTTACTATGCCTGGAAAAGCAGCAGAAAATGTCCCAAGAGTTTGGGCCTCATCACTCACATTTCAGTCCCAGATAGAGCTCAACAAGCTGCTGCCTGTCACTCTGACTTTCCCATTAATAAAATATTTTTTAAAACCTACTGCTGCAAAACACTTGCTGCCATGGCTTCACAGTGTCCCCAGAAACTCGCATGCTCAATATTTAATCCCCAGGGCAACTGTGTCACGAGACGTACAAAGCAGAGATGATTAGGTCATGAGGGACTTGTCCTCAGGAATTGATGCTATCATGAGGGGAATGCATTTGTTGGCACAAGTGTGCACTTGTTATAAAAGTGGGTTTGGCCTCCACACTCCCTTATTTTCATGGTGTCTTGCCCTTTTGACTTTCATCATAGGATGACACAACAGAAAGGCCCTCAGCTGATACTGGGCCTGTGCTCTTCAACTTTCAGAATTGTGAAACTTATATGGTTTAAAAATTCCTTTTGTCCCAGGTATTCTGTCTTAAAAGTACACATTTGACTACACCTTTAACAATGCAAATCTCCAATTTGTATCATAAACTAAAAATATCCAAAAAATCAATGAATGCAAGCACATGTATTTAAAGATCTCATTTGAAATTAAACAATCATTATAAGTTGAGACAAAATAGTTGAAAAGTAACAATCCTATGCAACTCTTCTTTTGAAATAAAACAACAGTAAACCCAACAAACACATAAATAAAAATAATGTTAGAATTGTGACATTTCTGAATAATTTCCAAGGCTTTCTACTCCCTGGGCAAAGAAACACACCATTTTCGATTATTCAATTAAGTGGTTCCTCTAGTGATCTAAAATATTAACATATTTATGTAAACCGCTATTTCTAATACACTCTAATCCATCAACTTTTAAAAATATCATTCTTTTTTCTTCTATATCCAAAAACAGAAACTGTAAATTAAATTGATAAAAATCTGACGATCAATTTTCATATACAAAGGAAGAATAAAGAAAATTGGTTTTTGTTACAGATCACATGACAGCAACCACATGTGGTACTCTGCCACTTCTGAATTAATTCAGCGTATTTATGACTCATTGGACTTCTTATCACTGCTCAAGTCACTTCCCACCACTGTTAGCATTTTGATGCTAGTAGTTTGCAGACTTGTAGAACAGCATTTAAAGTACTGGCACATTCTTGTAACCTAGAGATACAAACTAAAACAATTCACTGATGCTTTTAAATTACAGAAATAAATACAGACATTGAGACTAACTTCATTCAAATAATTGCTGAAAATATCACCACGTATTCAGATGAAGAAACGATAGTGTGCAAGTGCAAATACATTCATTCTGTTATTGCAATTATTAAGTATTACAGAAACCTTAGCCCTTGTGTCAGTTTGGGAAGAGAACAAACTAAAACATGTTCATGGAGGGAAGACCTAATTTTCACTCAGGATGCAGTGAATAGGCAGTTTGTCAACAGTTCACTAAGAGTAGCAATCAAATGAGATTCTTAAGTCAAAACAAGGGTTAGCCTGTAAGAATATCTTACCTTCTGCACCTATACTTTTCACTTAACTACCCTTTCTCCACCTCACCACACTTCATATTCCAAAACAGTTCATTTTTTTTTTCTTTTTACTTTACCTTTTGAGCCAAGAGAACAGATTTGATGAACATCTCATTGCAACATTTCTCCAGCTGCTGGGTGAATTTGTAGAAAAGGTAAACCTTTAATTCCACAGGGCTACAAGTTTGAACATTATTATTATAATGACTTTGTTTGAAATAGTTCTGGAAAAATGCAAATACTCCCTCAACAAGTATGAAAATTCTATATTTCAATCTCTTCTTCTACAACCTTTAAATACAAAGCATAACTAACTACCTTAGAGCTGCTAGGTAGAAAAACAATTCATTTTACTAATGTTTGACAAAAACATCACACAAAACCATGATGGCTTAGTCCCATAACTGACTGAGAGTGCCGAGATCTTGACTCCACTTATGTTAATCAATCAATCTCTAATATCCATGAATCTTTACGTTTGTCTCCAAACTATTTTATAAAGTCCATTTTTCCACCGAGACCTTATATTCCCTGTTTTCCCCCTTAACCTCGAACACCAGGCGTCATTTGCTATTTGGTTTCATTCATGATTCTTCAATATTTCCTCCCATTATAGGGAAAAACTCTCTCCAATTTTGTAGCCACTGCACTCATTTTGAGCCCTATTTCCAGCACTGTCTGTAACTTTGGTGTGCTTAAACCAGTCTCCCCTAAGGCATCCAATGACCTACTCACCAGACCCAACAAAACCTGGCCTTCTTCCTTGTTTTGAGAATCTTATCACCTCTGGGTCTTTTTACAGCATTCTCCTGACAGTCACCCTACTGTTATTGTGGCTCAATCTCATTCTTTGGCTCCAAGATTCTGACTCCAGGCCTTTTCTCTTCTCTTACTCCAACATCTCCCTTGTGAATACAACCAAACTCACAACTTTAATTCCCAACTTCATGCATGTAACAAGTTACCTATACCATCAGTCCTATTACACTTCACCTGTAGATGGACTTTTAATCTCGCATTTCTAATTTGCAAGCCTACCTTCTCCTCCAAATTGAAAAATCTCTTTTTTTCTAGGATTTGGAGATGGTAATATATATTGCTTGAATATCATAATTATTATAGATTAAAACCGTGCTCTGCCTTATTAGACTGTCTAATTTTTGTCATATCACATACCTTCAAGTACCTGTTATAGAAGGGTAGCAAAAAAATAAATAAAATACTTGTATATAAAAACTGCTTTACACTGTGCAAAGTCATGCTATAAATATTCAGTAACTATTGGTACTATGATTTTAATGATATTACCCATCAACAAAATACCAGGGGTAACATTAAACATTAGGGCACAATGCCTGAAAAAGTGATCCTCGACATACGGCTATATGCCATGCATTATTCCGGCAAAACATATGATCAATACATTAAGTATTCAGTTAGTTTTTAGAAATTAATGGAAAAACTGATTAAAGATGCGGTATGTGAAAACTACATCCAAAACAACATGTGAGTTACTTTCCTAGAAAGAGTAAGTATTGAGTTATTCACCCATACAATAACAGTTTGAAAACTTAAATTCCAAAGGCTTTATCATTCAACAGATCATTAAGTAGTTCATTGGGCATACCCAAATATGGACTCCTCAGCAGTCACCCCCAATTCCGCACTATTTTTTTTAAAGATTTATTTATTTTTATTACAAAGTCATATATACAGAAAGGAGGAGAGACAGGAAGATCTTCCGCCCCATGATTCACTCCCCAAGTGACTGCAACAGCCAGTGCTATGTCGATCCAAAGCCAGGATCCAGGAACCTCTTCCTGGTCTCCCACACGGGTGCAGGGTCCCAAAAGCTAGGAATTACCAAAGTAGATCTCAGAATGTCTTCTTAGTATTTCATCTTACGGATACAGCTATGTTGCTGTGTTTCAGAATTCACTCCCGCCACCCTCTTCTCAGTCAAGCTAAAGAGCAGGAAATGACAGCAACAGAGCAAAAGCTCTGCGTTGTCTATATTCGTTCACAGCTCTTCCTGCGAACACTTTCAGCTTCATGAGCTGAAAAATCCCCTGTTTTTAAAAGTATAAGTACTTTGACTTGAGCTATGTGCATTCAAAAAAGAAAAATTAAATCAGAATGCGTACATACACTTCAAACCAAGCTCAAATAGTTTCTCTAATGTTAATCCCTCTACTCTTATGGCTGACGATAATTTGCCCTTTAAAATCACAGCACTTTTTATATGCATCTTATCGCAGCTGCATTCTACCTGCCAGACCCATGTCTTATTCATTTTCATGTCTTTCACAATGCAAATGTAAATACAAATGTAGTGAAGACTGGAAAAGTGACTTGAAACTAAATAACTGAAAATAGAAAAAATTTATTCCCTATAATAAATTATGGTTTAATAAGAATGCCAAATGATTATCTGTGCTCTCCAGATGTGTCTTTGTATCATGAATCTTACTCAAAACATTCTGATATTGTTATCAATGTAGAATAATTAAGATGAAAATTGTACATTAAATATTAAACATTAGTCTCCACTGTAATTTCAATCTTCGTTCTGTTGTTAACTAATATGAAACTGCAAAAAAAGTACTAACGGATAAATTACACAAAAGTCATTTTAAATTCAAACATTTTCAAATCATTGAACCTAATAAAACTAAATAAGCAATTTCAAACTTGAAAATTGAAATACACATTTTGGCAGGACTATCATGTCCTTTAATGAATCTAAAATATGCCTGAAGTAAGAATCTATTAAAATGCTACCTGAACAAATTTACCTACGCTGGTTTATATTGTTCCACTTATTTCATTCACTTACAAACTTTTGCCTAAGTAAGAATCTCTTGAGTGTATTTGAGAGGGTTCTAGCTATAGATGTTCATTACTCAGCATAGACTACTTTAGTTCCAGTTATTTTACCAGCCTTCTTTAAATCCCTCATATTCTCATTCATGCTAATAAATGAAACAAGTCTTTGTTAAACCAAAGCATGACTCTGAAACCTTTAAATGAATCAACTGCATTTTTTAAAGGAAAACTTATTTATATGAAGATTTTAATAATAGCATGCTAAGTAATTACAACCACAAACATAATGAGAGATGGTGCTTATAGTTTCATTGAACCAATAACTATTTATGCTACTAAAGCACAAACTGATTACTAAAGCCACCTACCAATAAGGACAACATCTATTGTACTCATCACATGTTTTCTAGAAAGATATTTAGATCAAGTAAAACTGCTTTGCTTAGTGAGATATAGATCTTTCTTTTAAATAATTTTACAGTGTATGAGATATCAAAAACAAATCATGCTGGCCAGTAACGGCTTAACCAACACAGTACTTACTACATTCAGTACACTGACAACGGTGATGAAGATGGATGAGGTACAGGTGCAAACATTTTACCTCCAGAATGTTTCACAGGCTAGTCATGTCAGAAAAGCAAAAAGTTAATTTCTACACACACGATCATGAACCAGGCACCTTTTTCATTTTAAGTGGAAAGAGGCAGGACTAATCACACTATTGGCAAGGCAAACATTTACTCTAAATGTTTCTTCTTCCATTTTGGAAATAGTCACTGACATTACTACGGGAGCCCTATTTTAAAAGAAGAGAAAAATAAATATACAACTGAAAATAAATGATACTTAGTCCCATGATAAACTGATCACAATTCAGGAAGTCAGGATAAACACTGCTGACTTCTGATACTGTACTTTCTATAAATTTTCCAATTATTCTACCCTGAAAAACATCACAGTTCTACACCTACGAACAATACAGACTGGGCTTTGAAAAAAAAAAAAAAACTCGTTTTTCTTTTATTGACTAATTTCCATTTTCCTGCATCAATAAATATGTTAGGCAAATTTCTAAACAGTTTCAAGATCCATAGCCTAATACTAAATTTTCCAGCTGAAAACACGTATTTCTGATTTTCATCTAAAATACTATCTAAATGTCACAGTTTAGTCCATTAGGGATAGGTTTTACCAAATTGTCATATGGATGCCAATGATATTTCTAATTCCAATTGGTTATTTTGTCCCTCGAAGATAAATGTATTTTTTAAGAATAACTGAATATTAGGACTGACTAAACAGAACCTTACACTACTTTAAAGTGCTTTATCTCCCAGCTGAGGCTGGGTTACTGGAACTTACCAATAACTTGCAGTGATCAGAATCAGTATATTCTTTACACACTAGTGAAAGAAAACAAGCAGACAATTTCCATTATTACATTTCCACCAATCCTGAAGAGATCACCAAATGACTTGGCTTAGTAATAATAAAATAAGAAAATATTTATGAAGACAACTTGGATTAGGCTCCAGATCAATGTCGTGACTTGGTTAAGAACAGGTTCAGACTCTGCGTAGATGTAAGCCATTCACTAATGTGTCTGTCCTTCAGATCTTCATTTGAAAATTATGGAAATTATCAGATCGATTTGAGGAATAGAAAAGTCAGTATATGTAAAATGCATAGCAAGCAACTGACACACTTAATGGCTACAGCAGTATTACCCACTTCCTGCAATTAGAAACACCAGGTTTGTGAAATAGGTGTAACAGAAACCTTGGCTAAGTTTCTAACAAATCTAATATACCTTTCATAATTTAACCCATATGTCATTACTCTATTAACTGTATCTATAACCTTATTGTTGAATTGTCAGCACAGGGGAGACCAGCAGTGGTAGTCTATGGTACTATTTAAAATCGGAAGTTGTGCACTGAGATTAGTTGTAGATTATAATTTGTAATGTGAAACTGCAGCATAACACTGTCGGCCCGCAACTAGACATTTATAATTGGTTTGGTGACTTCTGAAAACCTAAATGTTAAACTTTATTTTTGGAAATATCAATGTTCTGTTTGAAAGGGCTGATGTCTACCACCTAAAGCAAAATAAACATAAACATGCGTAAGACATTAATTTGCTCGCTTGGTTGCTTTGATGACGGTGGAGATCTTTGGTTTCCACATTCTGTGGCACATTGCTGAGATGCAGTCAGTCCCCCCTTTGCATACCTTCTGTTTGTTCTGCTTATTCGAAGCTAAGTTTATAATGTTAAATGTAAACTAATAATGGATTAAAGAATGTTTTATGGGGCCCAGCGTGATAGCGTAGCAGCTAAAATCCTCGCCTTGAACGCACCAGGATCCCATACGGGCACTGGTTCTAAACCCGGTGGCCCCGCTTCCCATTCAGCTCCCTGCTTGTGGCCTGAGAAAGCAGTTGAGGATGGCCCAAAGCCTTGAGACTCTGCACCTGCGTGGAAGACCCAGAGGAAGTTCCTGGCTGCTGGCTTTGGATTGGTTCAGCTCAAGCCGTTGCAGTCACTTGGGGAGTGAACCATCAGACAGAACATCTTCCTCTCTGTTTCTCCTCTTCTCTGTATATCCGCCTTTCCAATAAAAACAAATAAGTATTTTAAGAAAAATTTGTAAACCCTTCATGCAAGGACCAGGAACACATCTGTATCAAGAATCTACACATTCTAAAAATCATTATGTTCCGGGCCCAGAGCGGTAGCCTAGCAGCTGAAGTCCTCATCTTGCATGTGCTGGGATCCCATATGGGCTCCAGTTCTAATCCCAGCAGCCCCACCTCCCATCCAACAACCTGCTTGTGGCCCGGGAAAGCAGTCGAGGACAGCCCAAAGCCTTGGGACTCTGCACCCATGTGGGAGACCCGGAAGAGGCTCCTGGCTTCTGGCTTCAGATCAGCTCAGCTCCAGCCATTGAGGCTACTTGAGGAGTGAGTCAGCAAATACCAGATCTTCCTCTCTGTATATCTGAATTTCAAATAAAAAAAATGAAATCTTAAAAAAAATCATTATGTTCCTTTGGGCATTATTTTTCACAATACTATCAACCAAGGTATACTAACTCAATCTTTGTTTCTAACTGAATATTTTAAGAGAGTAGAACTGAGCCTTTCAAAATAAACTCAAGGGCCAGTGTATGGCACATTGGGTTAAACCACCATCTGCCATGCCAGCTTTGCATTGAGGTGCCGATTCAAGTCCTGGCTGTTTCACCTCCAGTTCACCTTCCTTCTAAAGCACTTGGGAAAGCAGAGGAACAGAACCTAAATCCTATGGGCCCCTGCACCTACGTGGGAGACTCAGAGGAGGCTTCTGACTCTACTTTGGCGGGGCCCAGCCCCAACTGCTGAGTCAATACGAGAAAATTAGTAAACAAAAGATACGCCTGCCTCTCTTTCTCTCACTTCCCTTCTCTATAACTGAATTTAAAATAAACACAAATAAATTAAAACAAAAAATAAACCCATAGGCACTCTAGAGATGTGCACAAATTCTCAGAACTTATAAATATTATCATTTTGCTCAGGCAAACATGCTTTGTTGAGAGAAAAACAGAAGCATCCCTAATTTCCTCAATAAGACAGAGGTGCGTAATACTTAAACTACAACTTTCGCATCAATTACCTCATTCAAAATTAATCACATTCTAACCCACATACTGTAAGTACATAATCATATGCAGTATTATTTTCTTAATAAAGTTACATTTGTAAAGCCAATGTAATAACATTTCTGTCTCAGAATACAAATGTGAAAATGATTTTAAATGTCTAAATATATGGATATCTTCATCTCATTTTCAAAGCTAAAGTAATTTCATCATTAAGTTTTTACAGGATTTTAAACCTCTTGCTTCCAATACACTCATTTCTTCATATGCTAGAGGTTTTGAGGTACAACTTAGGTTTATGGTTTCATAAAATTGTTTCTTCAGAATAGCCTGTGGTAGTCTGTTACACACTTAAATATAACCAAAATTATTTTTAAGCTTACTACTACTAGACTTAAGTCCCATTATTTAAAAAAAAAAAAAACAGGCTTATTCCTTTTTATTGGAAAGGCAGATGTACAGAGAAAAGGAGAAAACATAAAGAGATTCCATCCACTGGTTCACTCCCCAAATGACCACAATGGCCAGAGCTGGGCCTATACATACGTAGGAATCAGGAACTTCTTTTGGTTTTCCCATGTGAGTACAGGGTCCCAAGGCTTTGGCCATCCTCTGCTGTTTTCCCAGGCCACAAAACAGACAGCTGAATAGGAATAGAGCAGCCAGGACACAAACTGGTACTCATATGGATTCTGGCACTTACAACGGGAGAATTAGTCAGTTGAGCCATCATGCCAGACCCAAGTTCCATTTATAACGCTACACTTAATATAAGTAATAATGTAAAATAAAACCAAAATAACAAGTTATTCAACCATATACAAACTGCGACTATGAAAATGTTGAACAATCATTCTGTTTTTACAAATAAAAATGAAGATTAAAAGCAACCTCTCTTTGAGTTATGGTGAGGAGAAAATTAGACCATTGAGGTTGAAGTTAGCTTTCTGCTGATACATTCTGGAAGGCAGACAACTGCAGTGTTTGGCCCAGCCACCTGTGGGGGAGACCAAGACAGAGATCCAGTTTTCTGGCTGTGCCCTGGCCCAGCTCTGGCTCTTGCTGGCATTTGGGGAATGAACCAGGGAATGGAACTTCAATCTCTCCCCGACGACTCCTTCTCTAATACCCTATCTTTCAAGTAGACTGCCTTTCAACATCAAATAAATGTTTTAATCTTAAATAATGAACTATGAATAAACAAATAAGACATAAAATAATGATAAAATAGTAGACTGAAAACAATAGATACATGATTTAACATCCTAATTGAGACCATGAAAATGAACATTTAATCCCAAATGCCAATTACTTTTATAAATATATCAGAGTATTCTAAAAGGAAAATAATTCATGTATTTTTAGAGATCGGACAAATAGTTCAAGAACATGGCCACAGCAATTCACATTTTCAAATAAAAAAAAAACTGATCATCTTCAAGGGAAATATTTTGTAAAATTGTTTTTTAGAGCAGTATTTGAAAAAAAATTTATCTAATCACATAAAAAACAGCTGATATAAAATTATACTTGCTGGGCCTAGCAGCTAAACTCGCCTTGCAAGCACCTGGATTCCATATGGGTAAGGTTCGTGTTCTGGACAACCAGCTTCCTAGGCAGCTCCCTGCTTGTAACCTGGGAAAGATGTCAAAGAGAGCACAAAACCTTAGCACCCTGCATCCATGTGTGAGACCCAGAGGAAGCTTCTAGCGCCTGGCTTTGGATCGGCTAGGCTCCATCTGTTGCCTCCACTTGGGGAGTGAATCAGCAGATCTTCCTCTCTGTCTCTCCTTCTCCCTGTACATCTGATTTTCCAATAAAAATAAACAAATTTTTTTTTTTAAATTCACTTTAGCCACTAGGTCACCTATCCTCTCTTGCAATGACCACCAGGGTCGCTCCGGAGGCACCTCCAAAAAAAACAACAAAAAATTAAAATAGATATAGAGAGAACAACAAGGAAAGCTTAGAACCAGACAGAAAGTGGTCAACGTGGACTCACATATACCTTACTAGGTAGGACACAAAGATTAGTTACTCTTCACTGGAGTATTGAAGATTTCTCTGCACACCCCTCCTAAAACTGTTCTGTGCCTCAACTGTAGACATAAGCCTTGTTACAGTTACAAGCCAGTTTAGATTATGCTAAAATCTGCCAAGTTCAGTAAAAATTATGCTTCAACACTATAACTGCTAAGTACTAATATGAAAATAGACACAAGATAGCTGAATGGTACCCTATAGCCATTTTAAGGTGTATAGAACCTGGTTTATATAAACTAAAATTGAAATGTCAATGAAGTAGTCACAGGAAGTGGTTAAGGACACACATTTTTTTAACATACTGGTTATTCAATACCATGTCAATTAATTCCACAATGTTGTAAATTGTTGTTGATGTTACGTTATGGTTTTTAATTGGTCGGGATGATATTCTGCCAGCTCTGCTTTCAGACCAGAGATGGTCTTCCCAAGAAACCATTGAATTTATCTGGACAATAAGATGCTGGACTCTACGCTTGGTATATGCTTGTAATGAATGAATCTTGACTGGATTTGAACTATAATACTGCAACAAGGTGGAGGAATCCACAAAGCTGGGGAGGGCTTAGGGAGGGGTTGGGGGAATCCTGGAGCCTATGAAACTGTGTCACATAATGCAATGTAATTAATAAAGGAAAAGAAAAAAAATTCCCTTGTAGGGGCTATCACAGTGGCTCAACAAGCTAATCCTCTATTTCCAAGTGCTGGCATTCAATTTGGACTCCTGTTCATGTCACAGCTGCTGCACGTTCAATCCAGTTTATGACCTGGGAAAGCAGCAGCAGATTACCAAAATCCTTGAACCCCTGTATGTGGGAGATCTGGAAGAGACTCCTGATTCCTGGCTTAGGGTCTGCTCATCTCCAGCCATTGCAGCCATTTAGCGAGTGAGCCAACTGATGCAAATCCCTGTCTCTCCTTCTCTGTGTAAATCTACTGTTCAATTAAAAATAAATCTTTTTTAAAAATCACACTTCTTTATGTCAGTCAATGATAGTTAAAACTTAGTAAAATTATCAATATTAAAGTAAATCTTCCAATAACATCTCCCTCTTTCTTTATCTAACCAGTATCTTTACTAAGATCTACTGTTTGAAGCAAATCCAAGCTGCAGACCAAGCATCCTGGAAATTAAGACAAAGGTAACCAGCCTAACACAGGGGCAATACACACTGTCACACAGTGATTTTGAGAGAAAATACTCTGCAGATCATAACCATTACCTGTACTAAAGTTAAACATGAGTAAAAGCATAATGTGGGAGTATTATTTTACAATGCATAAAAGTTTAAAGACTTCACATATTAAAATATTCCTCTGATCTTCCATTCTTGTACCGTAGATGTAGATTAAAATTCTACATCTGTGTTATATAAGTCTGGTCTCAATTTTCAAAAAATTAGATACATAAGAAGAATGTTAGAAATGAGGCGGATACATAACCATACGGCCCATAACAGTGCTTATCTCACTTGTCCTCTTTCACCACTTTACTTGAACAGTCTAATTTAAAGATGTTTTTTTTTTTGTTACAAAGTCAGATATACAGAGAGGAGGAAAGACAAAGAGGAAGATCTTCCGTCCCATGATTCACTCCCCAAGTGAGCGCAAGGGCCAGTGCTGCGCTGATCCGAAGCCGGGAACCAGGAACCTCTTCCTGGTCTCCCACACAGGTGCAGGGTACCAAGGCTTTGGGCTGTCCTCGTCCTCAACTGCTTTCCCAGGCCACAAGCAGGGAGCTGGATGGGAAGTGGAGCTGCTGGGATTAGAACCAGCGCCCATATGGGATCCTGGCACGTTCAAGGCGAGGACTTTAGCCGCTAGGCTACGCCACTGAGCCTGTACAGTCTAGTTTAAAACATTTTCCCACTTGGTTTATTTTCAAGTCTTGGAGATGTTAAGGTGTTACATCATAGATACTTAATAGCAGCTTTCAGTGAATGCTAAGTTATGTAAAACTAACTCACAGATTACTTTCAGAAGTTTATAAGAAATTTCTTTGTCAATGTCAAAGGCAAAAAAAAAAATGCTTCCTAAAGACTACTTAGGAAATCATGGTTGGTCAAAAAGGTCATTTCTAGTCTTATTTTTACTTTTTATAGTATATTAAGTCATATATTTTTTGTTGTTGCTGTTGTACACAGTAAGTGATGGTATTGAACTTTTAGTTGCACAGTCACATTCCAAGGGATGAAAACAGTGAAAGAAAAATAGGTAATTTCGATTATAAGATATTCTGTGGATGGAAAATGCATTAATACAGTCAAATCAACAAAGAAAAATCTAGAACACAGTCTTTTTATTCCATTAGTATTATCTTCCATGATACAGTTTTGTAGGTATAGGAATTTGCCCCTCCTGCCTCTCCTCCCTCCCCATTTTCAACACCTAACATTTTCTCCCTATATTATTGCAGTAGTATAGTCCTTTCCCAAGTTACAAGTTTGAATATTTGAGTATATCACAGCATTATAGGTACAGGTTACGATAGAAAATCTAGTATCAAATTGTCATGGTATATGTAACAATTTCTTTAGGAATCCTCTTTTTATTCCAGAGTAAAAATGAATATTGCACACTAGCAAATCTGAGCATTGAAACAGAGTGTGGGTTGAGCCAGGTTCGGTCGCAACAAAAATCAGTACACAATATTGAATGCCAAGGTGAGGCTGCCTGTGCCAGATGTGATGGCTGCGCCCAACAACCCACCTGAGAACCAGAAAGGGAGGGAGCAGAGCCGGCAGGGGGAATAAGGAGGGGAGGGGTTCCCTTGCTGGACACCTACTCTCACTAGAGGGCATGAGCTGGGATGGGTGCAGACCAGACTAGGCATGGCTACAACACCTGTGCGCCTCATGTGGACCAGATTAGGGAAAAGCCAGGCTGGGCTGCTTGATCCTAAAGTGCAAACTACAATTAGACTGGGTGAGGGTTGTTTGGGCTTGGCCACAGCATCAGCTGGCAGAAGCTGGCACTGCTGGCTAATTCTGTCAGGTTAAACCACAGAACTACCTGGAGAGTGCATAATCCAGGAGTGGCCTGGAAGGGAAATAGTGGGCTCCTCCCTCTTGGGTTAGCATCCCCACAGAAGGGCACGAAAGTGAGGACAGGGACTCGGGTGACTACACAGAAAGGCACACAACAACATCCATGTGGGCTGGATAGTTGAGCTGGTAAGATGGAACTAGGCTCTAATATCCATTGACATGTATGAGAGCCGAAGGGGATATGGGACAGACTGGACTGGTCTGCTACATATACTGGCAAACCAGGGTAGGGGGCGGGGCTTGTGGGGGTTATCGTGGGCCGCTCTCACTAGGCTGCAGCTACCACTGGTTTGTGTGAGGGCCGAGTATGCGCTGGGCAGAACCAGGCTGGACTGCGGCACCCACTGGTTAAGGTGGAAGACAGGGCTGGAAACAGAAATGACCCAGCAATAGCAACCACCAGCTGATCGGGGCGATGGACTGTGCCTGGCCTTGTACTCTCTCGTTCATACAAGAATCTGGTCTAGGAACACCTCAGACAAAGTTTCTTTGGAGATCTCCCCAATTGAAACGCCAGACTCAGAACCCTAACCATGGAAAGACAGAGGATAGAACAAGTCAATCAACTACCTCAGCTATATGTTGGCAGCGAAAACCTGGGCAAATGGAGACTCTATGATGGACTATGTTAATCAGTGGATTCTTCAATGATCCCATTGTGCTTGGAGTGGCGAGACTGGTAGCAATTCAGAATGTTGAACTATCAAAACCACTTGAGCAAGTATCTCAGAGCATGCCCCACATCCGGGACTTGGGGTGGGTGGGAGACTGGGTGGGGCTTCTCCCTTAATATCCCCATTTACCTCAGATATATGAAGGAAACAATATGGAACTAATTGTCTTACCCGTTTTCCGGTAGCACTTGGACCTTTTTACCCTAATTATGTAAAGATTGTCATAAATAAATAAATAAATGAATAAATGGAAAAAAAGAAATGAATATTGCAACAAAGCTTCACTTCCCAGTATAGTAGTCTCCATCACATACTTCCTCTATGAGATTATAGTCTCTGTTACTCAGTTCCTCTATGAGAATATATGTATCTATCTGTTTTGCATCAAAGCTGCCTTATATCAGAGGGAATATATAGCATTTGTTCTTTTGGGACTGGCTTATGATATAAAATCTTTGCACGCTACCCAGCAGACAAATACCCAGGGTTTACACAGCACTTCAGAAACTCAACAACACAAACAATCCTTTGAAGAAATGGACAAAGGAAACGAGCAGACATTTCTTGAAATTTCTTGAGCTTACAAAGTACCTACTCCATGGAATACCACACAGCCACTGTAAAGAACAGCATTCTACAATTTGCAACAAAATAGTTCCAACTGGAGACCATTCTACTCAAAGAAGCCAGTACCAAAAGGACAAATATAATGTGATCTTTAATCAAGGACTGCATAAAGATCATAACCCATACAGTCTAGAGATAGGTAGCCCATCTATACACAAACTGAATTTTAAAAGCAAAATCACTTTTGACACAATATGTATTACAAGTCAGTGAAATCTGTGAATTCCAATCTGGGTGCAGAGCACAAAACTAAAAACCACACTGATGTAGCAACGCATTGTGTTTTAAAGCAATAATATGATTTAAAAGGCACATAGGACTATAAACGAAATGAAACCATCCAATAAGCACTTCCAAAGTTAAACCACAACTAGCCACTCCAGATTTTAAAAAAGGAATATGAAGTAAATAAATGATACTATATACCCTGTTGTTGTTTTCATTTGTATCATTATAAATTGTATTGAGCCTTAGCAATTTGCAGAGGTTAAATACCAACATGATGTAGAAACAAATAATTCAGAATGAAATTTTTCATTTTACAAACATAACTTCCTCCATTTACCTACCAGGGTAGGAGTTCTCATTGTACAAAAATGCATTGGAGCTGAGCAGACTATATGTAATTGTCTGGTGCTATCTAGGTATTGCTTACAACTCAGAGTGAAGCAACAGAAACTCCCTAGGCATTTGAAAGTAGTCATGCAAAGTTTCTTGGTGTTAGGCCTGAAAAGATAGCTGAGATCGCTCTAAATGAAAAGGCTTAAACACATATTCTCTCTCTCTCTCTGTTTCAGTGTGTGTGTGTGTGTGTGTGTGAGAGAGAGAGAGAGAGAGAGAGAGAGACAGTGAGGCAGCTCTGATACAAGATGTTGAAAACATGGGGGACTGATATTTGGATTAACAGAATGTACTGAGCTTACAAAGTACCTTAAAATCTAGGAAGACAGGTGCATATTCAATAAGTGAAAATAAACAAATCATAGTACTGGAATCTGAAAACTGGCATTTTATATAACATTAGAGCCCTAAATACTTACAAATAGTATCATATTTTTTGATAAGGGACTTGAGCAACTTGGAACCAATCCCCAGCAGATAATGAGAAACACAACCCAATACAAATTAAATGTTATATAAATAGTTATTATGTTACACTGCACAAGAAATAATGACAAAGTCTGGGTATTGCCAACGATGACAGATCCCATATCTGAGCACCTGTTTGAGTCCTAGCTCTTTCACATCAGAACCAGCTCCATGCGAATGTGCTGGAAAGTAGCTGAAGATGGCTCAAGTACTTGGACACCTGCCACTCATGTGAGAAACCTTGATGGATTTTCTGGCTCCCGGCTTCAGCCTGGCTCAACCCTGACTAACATGGGCCATGTGGGAATGAACCACTTGATGGAAAATCTCTCTGTGTCTCTCTTCTTGTAAATATATTTTTCAAATAAATAAATCTTAAAACATCATGACAAGGAAAAATACATTTTCCCAAATATTTTTGATACAGAGCTTGGAGAATTGGTGGATGTTTAATCCAGAGAGAAGACAGGTTGTAGGCACCAAATGATCATATAAAACCGAAAGGCTCTGTGAATAAGTTACCCTTTACCCTACCCCTGTGAAGGTTAACTTTGCTCATCAACTTAGTTTGGCTATGGTGTTCTGTTGTTTTGTCAAATACTGCTCAAAATGCTGCTATGATGGTATCTTGTAGACATGATTAATATCTTAAATAACGTTACTTCAAAGCAAATTATCCTTGATTATGAAGAGTGAACATAGAGGCTTTCTGGAGAAGAAATTCAGTCTCAAGACTGTTCCAGAAATTCTGCTGGAGTTTCCAATGTTCCTATCAGATGGCAGATTTCAGTGTTAGGAGCTAAATCCTTAAAGTAAACCTTAAAATGCATAAACAGATATATGACACAGTTTCTTTATTAATGGTTCTTAAAAACACAAAAACTTTGCTCTTCAAGAAAAAGATGGTACTAAAAGCAATTATATTACTAGAAGAAAGTTACACCATGCAGGCTCCATGATAGGAATTGTAATACTATTTGCCTGTGTATGTTCACACATAAGCACATATAGTAAACAGTGATAAAGTTTTTACATAAAGTAAAAAAAATACTCAGTGTAAACAGTTTAATAATACATGTACCTTTTGTTGAGGGTAGAACTGCAGAGTTCTCATCCATTGAAGATTATAATCATAGCAAGACCCTATCTGTCCTTGATCACATCCTCAATCAAAAGTATTTTTGACCCTTCAGAAATCTTCAGCTAGACTAAGTATTGAAGATTCTTGGGGTAACCTCTACATAACACACATCATTCCTACCATTATCAACATTCCTCTCCATTTCCTAAGAGTTTCGCTGTAGAACACCTCAACTGGAAGCACACATACATACTGACTCCTAAAGCAGGTTGAAGACAGCATTATTTAGACAAAGTATTTACAGGAGGTTTTCATCTCGAGTACTAGAAAATGTCACCACTGGCTTTTAATCCATAAAATTAATGAAATCACATACTTCACATACCTTTAAATATTTAACAAGGGAATTACAAGCTTTCTAAACCATGAGCTTATTCAGCATGTTATAACTACTTGCCTGGCTTTGGTAACCCTTGAAGGGGTGAATTGGCGTGTACACAGCTCTTTACGTGTCTGTATTTGCAGGGAATAACCATCACAGATTCTTAACCAACATCATAGCTTTCAGCTTCAAAAAAAATTTCTGTTCACTTTGTATTTTCACACTTTAGAAAAACCTCTTCTTTACTCTTAAATTATTTTTTAAATCCTGATTATGTCTCTAAAGGGATTCTCAAGGAAAGGCTACTAGGAAATGCAGACTTTATTCTTCTGCTTCATTACTGAAACATTCCTTAATAAGAAGGTTTGCAATCAATGGGTGAAAGAAAAGAACAAATCAGGAAACAACTTACATAAGAAACACAAAAGGTAGAACTACAAGGTGAACCAACTCCTCCTAGACACGACAAACTTCTATTAACTACAGTTGATATATTAGGAATAAGGGAATGCCAAAAAGAGAAACAAATGCCCGACATATCAAAATATCCCTATAAAGAAGACCCGAACAGCACACAATTTGTCAATATCATGTAAAAGTGATCAGTTGGACCAATAGCACACTCTTTACAGGATATTATCTTATATGAAAATAAGACATTTTTGACGATAGTTCAGTTCCTTTTTGGACATTGCACATCTATGTCAATTGCAGGCATGTGAGATAGGATACATTCATTCATGTTTGGTTTCATTTTATCTGTAAATCTGAATATGCTTATTTGCTTCTATTGAAAACAATAATTCCACATACATAAACAGCAAAACTCATTAATAGAATCACAATAAGTAATTATTTCTAAGAGACAGTTTCAATTAATAGGTACACAGACATGACAGACTGGTTTGAATTTAGTAAGGAAAGCCTGTCATTATTGAGACTCCCAGAAAGGTTGAATTAAGATAGTAGATGTGGTTAAACAATTTTTAAATTTTTAAAATACATTGACTTGGGGGTCAGCACTGTGATGTGGTAGGCTTAGCTTCTGTCTGTGGCACTTGCTCAAGTCCAAGAAGCTTCACTTCCAATCCAGCCGTCTACTTATGGCCTGGGAAAGCAGCGGAGTATGGTTTAAGTCCTTGTGTCCCTAAACACACATGGAAAATTCAGAAGATCCTGGCTACTGCTTTAAGATCAGCTCAGTTCTGGGCACCGAGGCCATCTGGGGAGTCAATCACCAGGTACACAATCTCTGTCTCTCTTCTTGTAACTTTCAAATTAACAATAAGCAATTTAAAAAAATAATTACATGAGATTCAGAGACAGAGATCTGTTGGGAAATCAATCCCAGTCTCCTGCATGGGTGTCTGGGGCCCCAATACCTGAGATATCACCTGCCACCTCCCTGAATGCATGTTGGTAAGACGCTGGAATTGGGAGTAGAGCTAGGACGCAAACTGACACATATAAATATGGGACCTGACACCGAAACTCTTAAGTCAAACACCTGTCCCCAAAATCCCTTTTGGGGCCCAAAGTATTGCCTAGTTCCACGAATGATTAGGGAATATTACAGAAGGTTCTTCATAGTTTGTGGTTTATTTCTCCAGCTGACCTATTCTAAATGTACCACATTCAAATGAGGTTGTGAAGGAGAATGCAGAAGAACCTGATCATCCTGAATTTAACAACTGACTAGAAAAGTAAACAGAAACCTAAAAGAATTCATGCACACTGTATACACACACATATACACACGTCACAGCTGATAGCCAAACAAGACTCAGAATAATGTGCACGTTTCTGTGGATAAGGCTGTTCAGCATCATGAGTTACTGGTAATTTATGATTTAAGGTTATGACTGTAGGAGGACTATTCCTTTCTAAATACATTTACTTGTATCTAAAATACAAAATGAGTGTCAGTCATGGTGAATATAAGTAGCTCTATGCAAGTGAAAGCCAGGGGAACAAAGATTACATTCACCAAAACAAGGCACTCTGGTGACACACATAACTTAGTACTTGATTTGGACTGCATTATGAAAGTGGCATGGGAACCCGGGTGTGAATATTTGCAAGAAACACAACAAGTATGTGTTTCTCAGGATATGGCAACATGACATAAGAACTTGGCATCATGAAATTGCAAGAATGAGTATTGAGATGAAGTGTACCTCCAAGAGCTGCCAATGATAGCGGAGGCAGGAAAGCGGCTCTATTTTGAGGAGTCTGCAGCAGACTAAAGTATTCACTGAATGCAGTACTGAACAAGGCCAAATTCTAGTCTTTGAAAAAACACAAGTGCAGAAGTCCTCATCAAAACAAAAACAAATGGCTAAAATGCAAGGAGAAGTGGATAGGCTACAAATAAAACTATTGGAGAAACAAATTTTAATTCTAAGAAGTATAGTCAGTAGAAATAAGATCCATTATTAGATCTGAATTTCACAGGTTGCCTAATTCTAAATTCAAATATTCTAGGTTAGAAACTAGTCAATCCCCCTAATATACACAGGGAATGCTCCTGAATCAGGAGCACAGCTGAGACTCAAGTCAATGACCAAGTAGTTGCAGTAACAGAAACAGACTTGGATGAAATGCTGTACATGAAACAATCACATAAACACTGACTACTGCTTCTCGTAAGAAATATCCATTGAATTTTATTCATGTTATTGGTTAATTTAAATGCATTATAAGATGTGTAACTATGTACAAATAGTTTAGCTTACAGAGGCCAAAAATCACCAAATGTAATTCCATCTCTCTGAACTTTGTGGAATCTGCCTTTAAATATTTCCTTTCACGCACCTGAACTTCATTAAAGCCAAAGCTAAATCAACACACAGAAGGCTCAAGAGTCAAAAATAAAGTTAGCGAGGCATGCACTACCCTGTGGACTCACTTCCTACTCAGATAAAGACTGTTGGAGTCACTGACTCCATGACTTAATTTAAGGTCAACTTTTCTTGAGCAAGGTGTTCAAAACCCACAGGAACTTTTCTAAAGGGAAAGCTACATAAATTCAAACATCAAATAGGATATCTAACATTCTCTGCAAAAACGTATACATTCTCGAAATTAGATTGGATTAAGGTGTTAGGAGACTGTGATCAGGCAAGGTAAGAGAATTGTGACTGAACTACACTGACAATACAGAATAAAGGTACTGAAAAAAGCAATAGGGTGTAAGAAAATGGGATTATCGATTTTGCATTTCTCCCTCATGTATGTCAGTCACCCAGGCAGCACATGTCATACATACTGGTGGGTCCTGAGTCTAAGGATAAATTAGAAAGGATATCGCCTCAGTTTTCTTTCAACTAGATTCATAATTTTGCATCAGTATAAAAATCTAAGTGTGGCAGGCCATAGAATGATCAATTTTTTCTAATATATACCTACAACCGATTTTTATAATATTTGAAGTTTGGCACATAAAAAAGCACATTAGAACCATTGCTATTGCTAACAATATTTCATTATTTTACATTATAAAGGAAAGTAATACATATATTTGTAAATGTTCAAATATTCCTTTCATCTTTACTTATTCAAGTATCTTTCATTGGATAAAGCAAAACATACTTTATATGAGGGCATAAATATAAATATTCAGGTATTTATTCACACATTCATTCAAGCAGTATTTAGTGGTCATCTACTGGACTCCAGACACTTCTATCCCAAATGGGGGAATTACACTGAACCAGTAAAAAAAAATACATGCAACGTTACAACCCTAATAAGAATTCACAAAGCAGGGGAACATGGAACTAAAAATACAATAGGGTAACTGACATAGTAAAAAAGTCAAGAAAGATACGCTTAGGGAAGGGTGACTGAGCTCATATAAGAAATAGAGAACCAATGCGTGGGGGAGAAGGGAAGAAGAGGAGGGCAGAAAGTGAACGCGTTATCTCCTGAACAGAGATATGTGGCATGGGATGCATTTCAGCAGGAAGACTTTGAAAACATTCTACATGTGTGCTCTTTTTGTGTAACTAAATTAAGTGCTATGCATCACAACTAAAAACATCACACGAGTCAACATAAAACGGTCAACCTGTACACAGAGTGCATAATCTTCACGTTTTAAATGACTACCAATGAGGGTCAGCCTGAAACCCTTACTCTAGCTAACTTCTCAAGTAATCCTGCCCAATCAACAGCAAACACGTCACAGGAACTGAAAACTAAAACAGTATGGCACTCTTGCTGGAGCTACACAGCTTCAGAAACTAAATAGCTAAATCTCCGTTTGTCGGTTTGTTTTTTTTAAGATCTATTTATTTTCATCGGAAAGTCAGATACACAGAGAGGAAAAGAGACAGAGAGGAAGATCTTCCTTTGGATGATTCAATCCCCAAGTGACCCTCAATGGCCCGAGCTGTGCCCATCTAAAGTAAGGAACCAGAAACTTCTTCCACATTTCCCATTCAGGTGCAGGATCCCAAGGCTTTGAGTCATCCTCAACCTCTTTTGCAGGCTACAAGCAGGGGGCTGGATGGGAAGCAGGGCCTCCAGGATTAAAGCCAGCAACCATAAGGAATCCTGGCACATGCAAGGTGAGGAGTTTAGCTGCTAGGCTGCTGCACCAGGCCCATAAACTTCAGATTTTTTAGAAAATATTGAAATATTTAGATACAAAACAGGTAACATAGCATTCATATTTCACTCTACACTACTGATGTTCAATGCTGTCAAATTTCAGAGCACATAAAAAAAATCACATAGATGACTTCTGTCCAGAATTTCTGATCCACTCTGTTGGGAAGCTCGAGATAATCACAAGTGCTGCTGTTGTTCTTCCAAAGATTACACTTGGGAGAAACACTGCTGTGGGATAAGGATTTTGCCATTAGGGGCCTGAGTTACTGTATAAGAGGTAAAGGCCCCGCCTGCAAAGCTGGCACCCCATACGGTTGTGGCTGCTCTACTTCTGATCTAGCTCCCTGCTAATGCACCTGGGATAACAGTGGGGGGAGGGCACAAGGGCTTGGATCCCTGCACCCACATGGGAGCCTCAGAATAAGCTCCTGGCTTTGGTATACCTAGCCTGGCTCCAACCCATTGCCAACATTCGAGGCATGAACCAGCAGATGGAAGATGTCTCTCAGTCTCTCTGTCTCTCTCTCTCTCATAATAAATAAATAAATAAATAAATAAATCTCTTTAAAAGTTCGCCATCTTAATAAGGAATTTCTTTATTTTTTATTTAGAAACCGAACACTATTATGGTATTACAAAATTTTAATCAACTTAATGAAACTGTCACAATTGTTAATGCAGTATAAAGAATACATGATATGTGGAGACAATGGGATGCTGGACCGTCTGACATTGTCTGTACCAACAATGTTGGGCTACACTTAAATAAGAGACTAACAGAATTATGATTCCTTATGAAGGACTACACTATTGTAACAAAATGGGAAAAATCTGACGGGGTGGGAGTTTGGGGGGACTCCCAGCCTACATAAAATTGTACCACACAATTCAAAATTCAAATGAATAAATAAATAAATAAATGACAAAAGTCATATATCAAAGCATAAAGCAAGAATTTTAGCAAACAACTTCAAATAATTGAAGCAGAACTCTTGGCAAGTTTTAATTTCACACCTACAACCCTAATATTTTCAATCACCACCTTATGTTTTTCTTTTCATTTACCTCACAATGGAAACAATTTAAATTGCAATATGGCTGTTAAAAATAAAAATAAAACCTAATTTAGGACAGTCAGCTTTGCATTTTTATATTTAGTTTTAGCTTCCTAGTGAGACTCTTTTCTCTGCTATAGATTTTTGTCCTTAATCTTCTCATTGCTCTCCCACCACAGACTCGTCATGTATTATTGTTAGCTGACACTCTCGTACAATGAAGATTACATTGCTGATAGGAATGTATGTCCTTAATATAAAGCAAACAGATTCTGTCACTACCCAGTAGGGAAATCATGCAGAAGCTGTCAGTCATACAGCAGGCAAGACTACATTATCCAACGACATACGTGTGGCATGCAGTCCAAAAACAAACTCAAAAGGGACCAATAAACAGAAAGGCTGGTTTGTGCCCTGACAATGCTAGAACTTTCTATTCTTGCATGAATATGAAATTGGTGATTTAATAGGCTTTCACTTTTATAATAACTCTTATCTATTCACTGTCAACAAAATGTATGAGAAAATCTTTTAATTCAAGTAATCTGAAAGCAATTCCATTTGGTTATTGAAAGTCATATCTATTAGGTGTACAATTACTTTACTGTCACCATAACATACTTCAGGGGTGTCATATGAGATAAGCAGGTTCAAAGCCAACAAACGCTTCCCTTTGCTCTTTTAAAGTGAAGAAATGACGGAAGTATGACTGTCCTCCCAGAACAACACCTATGGAATGCAGTAATCTTTTCTCCTTATATTAACAGTTCTTCGTAAAGGAAGAAAGGCATTTTAACAGCTTTGTGTGTAAAATAAATAGCAAGCATAAACGTACAAAGAAAAAAACAGAGTTCATGCTCCTATAATTGTATCATTATTTAGTGGAAATAAAAAATTTTAAAACCATTGTTATAATTCTTAGAAATTTCCCATAAATACTCACTGCAAGTTAAGGCCAGGTGAAATATTAGACAGATGCATATAACCACATGTTATACATACAAGAGACCAGGTAAGTGTAACTTTAAAACATTAAAGAAAATATTATTTAATGAGTTACATGTTTTATATGAAGATTTCAGTGTTGCTCAATGCTCATTCATTCTATTAAACATCATCACACTTCTTTAGAACAAACTTAGTACTCAGTCAAGGAAGCATCCAAAGCATCTCGACATGAAGAGGTTGTGACCACAACACTTCGTCACTATTACCAAATCTAACACTTTAGCATGATGCAGTTATAGTTAAATATTTAACAGTATTTCTTTATTTTAAATTATACATTGCTTTGATAGACCGAACGACAGAGTTCCCATCTTCTGATTCATTCCCCAATTACTCACAACAGTTAGGGCTGAGCCAGACCAAAGCCCAAAGAAACTCAACTTGAGTCTCCTACATAAGTAGCAGACAACCAACTAATTGAGCGTCACCTGCTGCTGCTCAGGGCGCTTCACAGCAAGAAGGTGGACTCAGACTCAGCACCAGGACACCAATGCAGATGTTCAGTGCAGGATGTGGGCGCCTCACATGCTAAAGTCTTAGGCCAAACATCTGCCCCTAAAGTACATGTGTGCATAAATACATTATTTTACAACTGCAGTAGTACTAGTTATGTGTAGCTTATCAAAAGGTAATACAAAGACTTGTGTTTTCAGCTGCAGAAGCTGGACCATGAACTCTGATAACGGAATGTACCCACATTATATATCAAAAGCAGATGCATGTTGCACTTTGTACAATACCCAGCAATATTTTAATCTACTTCATAACAAATGCATCTTTCCTATATCTTTTCCCTCTCCTTTCATTCCAGGAGACTTGCATGTTTATTATTTTTTTCCACCCGCAACCTGCTAATCCTATTTATCCTTTAAGATCACACCCAGTAAGTCTTACACCCTTAAGCCCTTTCAAACAAAATTCAGTATGAAATGTCATTGTCATGCTCTGAACTCCTGTTGTCCTGATTAGATATGTAATCTCTTACTGTCGGGGCTGTTAACTCTGTGTTCAAGCGTCAGTAGCATATTTCCTCAACTGGCCAACAATCTGTGAAGAGCAAGAGGCCCCGGGAGCCTCAGTTTCCTGCACAACACCTAGGCAGCAATTCACATATAATAGCTCTTTTACCAGAAATATGGCGAGTAGTTAAATAAAATGCAAAGTCAAATAACTGTTGGAAAAACAGAAGTTCTTCGTATTGTACTTCGTGAGATTTACGCAAATTAACATTATACACATATCCAGTATCTTTAAGATTAATTTAACATTCTACATTAACATTATACAATACACAGATGCTGATCCCCTGACAGTAACAAAAGCAATATTCATCAATAGGACTTTCAATGAGTGCAATAATGCAGTTCACTACACTACATTTTAAATTCAATTTTATCTCCAGAGTCCAATGGTTTTTGGGCGTTAATCCCTCAATCTAAGACTAACACGGCATAAACTGCGAGTTAAGTAATGTGTTTTAAACCAGTATGAATCTAACCAGGTCAAAATATTAAATTTTTGACTCTGCCTTGTCTTTCAAACAAGACCACTAAGGAAAGCCACTTTCATGCTGGAGGAAAGAAATAAACGGAAATGAACAACAATTGGCATGTCTTGATCAAACATCAAAGGTCCTCAATTACAGCAAATAAAGACAAAGAATTCCGACAGTAGGTTGACCAGTTCTCTTTACTTGAACTAGCTGCGAAGTGCTTGGAGTAAAGGATTAGTATGTTCTAAAGACAGCCTGCTTGCCAACCCTTAAAAACATCCCAGTGTCATATATGTGGGACACTATCCTGCAGTGTCAACCCAGTCGTCAGTAGCACAGGCTGTTACTTTCAAGAACATAAATCTGCTAAAGTATGACAGACATTATGCCATGTAAGCGCTAAGCTTCAAGCTGGACCTTTCGAATCTCTAGTTATTATAAGGCAACAGAAAGCGAAACAGGATTATAGCTTGGATTAAAGAGTTTTTAAAGTTTCCCCTTGATAACTAGTTTTCAAAGAATCGGTAGTAATAAAACCCATATAGGTGTCTGCTTCTGCATCCTTTATACAAACGTGTGTATATTATGTTAACAATCATGTGTGCCTATGTGTATGTTTCACTAGCACGGTATCCCTGCGAAAATATTTCAATATTTTAAAAGAAATTTAAATTAAAGCTTTTGAAACCAGGTGGGGATTTTCTCTTAAAGCTCGCATTCAGGGAACCTAAGCTCCGGAGAGGTAAACGCAGTCATAGAAACATTAAAAGACAAGAGCTCTGTGACTTCTAAAATGGGATTTTTTTTTTTCTTTCTACCTGCAAAAACATGAGGCCCCACGAGAGGGGGCAGCCAGGGGACGGCTTCTCATTCTGATTGGAGGGGGAGGGAGACGCTCAGGAAACACTCAAGGAAACCCCGAGAAATTTCACAACTCTTGGCCATAAATAGCCTTTCTTCTCACTCAGGATGCCTCCTCCCTTACATCAGCAAGGCTCTGCCGCCACGCGCAGAGAAGCACCATTCACAAATCCTTCCCTCAGCCGTGCGCGCACCCCGGCCCTACGCTGGTACCAGAACCGGAGCCAGAGGATGAGGAAGGCACCCTGCATCCACCTGCGGTTTCGTTCGCGGCTGACTTCCTCGTCAGGTGAACGAAGGCCGTGTTTGTCCGAGGCAGGGACACACACGAAGGCACACACACACACACACACACACCCTGGAGCCCTTGCGGCGCCACCACAAAGCAATTTGTTCACTCTAAGTCACGGCTGTTCCTGTCGCCGCTGGGGAGGCTCTCGCCTCCAATCCAGGAAGCCAGCGCCAGAAGGAAGCGGGCGGAGGCGAGAGGCGGTCCCGACCCGGGCACTGCGGCTCCTCCGGGAGCCTGAGCTCCCTACCGCCGTCGCCTCCCCTTCCCCCGCTCCGCGGCCGTCCCCGCCCCGGCCCCGGTTGCCCAGGCGCCGGGCCCGTCGCCACTACCTGCAGGACCCGGGCGGCCACGGGAGGGGACGGCCCGGAACCTGCGCCCAACTCTTGCCTCTCCGGCCGGCCCCGCTCCGCATAGCCCCGGAAAGGGGCGGCCGAGGGGGGACAACTGAGCGCGCAGGAAATGGCCACGCAGCGCGCAGGGAGTCGCGGGCCCGCGGCGTGAGAACCCGTCCGCCTCCCTCCCATCCCGCCCGCAAGGCCAGGTCTCCTGGAGGCACACGCCGGGCCCACGGCCTGCGACCCGGCCACCGCGCGGTCACCTGCCGGGCGTTCATCCCGGGGTCCGCTGGGACCCGGCCACCACGCAGCGGCGACGCGGCGCGCCACCCGCCGGACGCGGGGGGCACCAGGGGCGTTACTACCTGAAGGGCTGCACACCGCTGGTTAAGGCTGCTCCAGGGCACTGAGGGATTTGTGTCTTCGGGGCACAGGGGTGTCCTTCCTGGTCCCCTCCTTTGCCCTCCCTCCTCCCCGTCTCGGCCGTTGGGCTCCTTCGTTCCACTCCCAGTTGCACAGAGTCGAGCTGCGTTATTTAATAATCCTCCTGCTCCTTCTGGTTGCGCCAGCAGAGCTGCTCTGCCAGAGCCACCGCTTCCCAGTCAGTCATGTTGTGAAGAGAGAGACAAGAGAGGCGGCTTGGCAGTCGGTCGGCGACTGTTTGCGGTGAGGGAGAGAGGAGCAAACCTAGAGGAGGGCAGGGGAGGGACGTGGGGAGGCGCTTCCCAGAGTGTGAGCGCGCCGAGTGCGACTGTGTGCAGAGTGTGAGGCCGCTTCCCCGGCAGGCCGCGCTCCCGGGCTGCGAGGACGCTGGCGGCGAACGCGGCCTTTATACAGGGGAGGGGGTGGCGGCGGGGTGGGGCGCAGGCGGCCTGGAGGGCGGCCGGGGCCCCCGGCGTCCGCCGCTACGCGCACACACTCGTACATTAACACGCGCACTCCCGCTGCTGCCCCGCTGCTGAGTTTTCATTTTGGGGGAAGCGGGACCAGCCGACAGTACTGACTTGGCTTTCTCCCAAGCCCATCCTTGGGATAGTCGAGGCCAAGTGCACGGACTGGTCAAGAGAATAGCGGCAGTGCGGAGCGCATCTAAAGGACCGCAGGCGCGCTGGAAACGCACTGTATCTTTCCTCTCTCCAAGCCACCGACGTTAGCTTCTTTCTCTTCCACCTGCAAAGGAAGAAATGAGGAGGTTCTTTCTTCTTTTCCTCACACCCCTCCTCCCATTCACATCCTGACAAGTGTGTCTGCCTTCCGCAGGCACAGGACCAAAGGAACCTGACTTCTTGCCTTGAAGCAGGTCAGGCCTCTCAGGAACCATTTGCAGCAATCAATTTTGCTGTAAGATAATAGAAGCGTCGCCACTGTGACTGAGTGGGACTTGTGTTCCTACACATAAGGTTCTCCACAACACAGGGACTGCAACAGACCCAGCTACCAATTTGACACCAATTGACTGATGGCCCCCTGGAGAAAATTTGCCAGCTTGGAGATGGAGAGGAATTCTGATGCATGGCGCTGTTGCTTGCCTAATTCCTTTTCCCTTGATTCTCTCCCTTGACAGTACTCCATTTCCTTTCAGGTTAGCAGTGGGTATTGAACTCGCCCTGCACCACGCCTGCAGATCTGCACTCCGTTGTGTTTATGCCTTTAGCAAGCAACACAACAGATGGAGTGCATTAAACTCAAGTGTGTATCTGTTGGGGTGCCATGGAGAACCAATTTTCAAACTCGAGTAATAATACAACTGCATGGATTTCAGGATTGTTTGAACCAACATAAAGTTATCTTTAAAACGTCTTTGCACGAACTTTTTGAGGTCTCTTCATTCAGCCTTAATGTTAGGTGCATACACCTGATAGCTGGCCTAGCTCTGGGCAGCCTTCTGCCGTGATTACAAAACTTTTTACACTGATTTTTATATATATCAGCCTCCGGAAGCCAAGCAACCCAAGCTTCTTTGGAAGGGGTGTGTGTGTGTGTGTGTGTGTGTGTGTGTGTGTGTGTGTGTGTGTGTGTGTGCTTGTGTATGTGTGTGTACGTGTGCATTTCTATGAAACCCAACTGGACTTGTACAAAATCTAGGTGGAACTATATTGGAAATTAAACAAGGTGTACTTTGTGAATGTATCTTAGTAGTTGGTGTGTATTTCGGCCTGGTGGCAACTGTACTTCTGGGGACAACTATGGGAAACTTAAGTTGTTGTTACATAAATGTCACAGAAGGAAGAAAAACACTTAGGAGGTTAGAAAAGTGACAGCAAGGTTCATGACTATATGCCATATTTTCCCATGACTTATGGCTATTGCTGTATCTTCAAGAATTTGTCTTATGTTGATCCCATTATACAACATGCTATACTTTTTTTGTGTTGATTATAACTGTTCTTGATTCTTCCACGTTTCATACAAGAAGTTTACAGTCCCTTAAAGGTGGTTTAAACACGTGGTCAAGATCTGGTGAAGTAGATATATTCAGGAGGGCATGTAAAGCTGTGTTATTGGTAAGAAAGAACAGCAAAGTTGGGACCAGTGTTCAACTAACTCAATAAGGAATGAGAATGGGATGTTACAGCTTCTATGCTTGAGTATATACTAATAACTAATGTATGGATTTAATTGTGCCCTGTGAGATACCTGGTATTATTTTCTTACTCAAATTTTGCACGTCAAGGTTTTGAAGAGTATGCCTTTAAAATAAGATTGAGCCAAGTTAAGCTATGCCTAGCTGTCTCAATATACTGTGCATACTCCCTCCTGTTCAGGACTCCTGAGTCAGAAGTCTTACTAGTTTCCGAAGAATTTTGATAACTATGAAGTAACCTGATTTACAAAGCACTGGTACTTTCCATCCACCTCTCTCTTTTCTTTTGCAATACAAGAAAGGCTTGCTTTGTTTAGAATTAAGTAAGGATTACAGAGGTCTTAACACACTTGAACTCAAACATGGAAAAAGAAAGTTTTCCCCGCAGTTTTAGCAAGAGCAACCTGCTGTCATTGCACAAGTTTGAATCTAGTGAATGAATCTGTGGGGTTTTAAAAAATATCTTAAATAGACATTTTTAAATGTCCCTGTTGAAAATGTACAATCATATTTTGTAATATTTTTGTGCTTTCACTGTCCTAATTTTTTATTAATTTAACTTTTTCATTAAATTGCTAACTTCAAAATTCCGTAGTAAGCCAGATATTTCAAAAGCATATTTTGTAACCACAACTGATTGTAATTTTCACACTCTCAAATTGCATTCAGAATTAGTGATAACCATGACGATCTATCAAGTGCCTTTACTCTTTACGGTTTTAAATAAAGCCAACATTTCTGGTTTAATTTTCTCAAGTTACTTTCCAGATGAAGACTAGAAATCATATGCATGAGAGCAGGGAAACTTGAGAACACCCATGACTTAAAACACACTTCTGAAAAATTGACTCATTTTTGTGTGTGGAAAAAAACCGCACTGGAAACCTCATTTCTAAACTATAACAAATAACATTTTGAAGTTAAGTATATTATTCTCTTTCAAGGCTGTTTAATATTTCAAGTAGAAATTCCCATTTTGTAGCATTTTCAATGATTCAGTTTTTGTTGTGATAGGAAAACAGAAAGCTAATGACTCTTTTCAGTTTGTTCATTTTCATCTCATGTATGCTTGCTGCTGTTGGGCTCCCAAGTGCATTTAACTGGCAAGTTCAATGAAGATTTGGCATTGCATCATTTGATGAAAGCAGAAAAATTAGGTTGCCAATTACATATGTGCCTCTTATGTGCACTGAATTCCCACTGAAGTGATGAGCCAAATTAAAAATTCCTCAATAGTTATACCAAAAAAAGTGAAATTGGAACTCCAGTTCTTTTTTCCTGGCTTTTTGTTATTCTTTATTTTATAATCTATTAGGATTATCTGATTATTATGAAATGAGTTAAAGTAAGATCACATGTCATTTTAAGAGTTTTCTTTTTGTTTGTTTATAGACAGCATTCTCCCATCAGCTGATTCAGATGCCTGCCACAGTCGGCGCAGAGCCAGGCCGAAATCAGAAGCTGGGAATTGAACCTGGGTCTCAGGTGGGAGATAGAAACCAACTGCTGCTGCCTCCCAAGGGGCACATTAGCAAGATGAAATTGGTGGTGAAGCTAAGACTCACACCCACACATTCTGATACGAACAGATGAGGTACAGGTATATCAAGAGCTTTTAAGCATTACAATAGGCCTGTCACCTCCCCTTTGCTTCGATCTAATTGCAGAAGTTTGAATGTGTCCCTTAAAATCACTGTATTGGAAATTTTGTCTTCAACTTTGTATTTTGATCATATTTGCTGCTGGGATCTTTGGGAGGTAATTAGTTTGTTAAATGAGATGTGGCCCCCACAATGGCATTAGTGTCTTTGTGAGAACAGGGAGGCAGAACTGATTGTGAGTTCTCTATGCTTTCTTCCCATGTGATGCCCTCTGCCATGCTGCTCTTCTAAGGTTCCAAACCAGTGAAAAATGGATAACTTCTTTACATAATACTCAGTCTGTCATATACTGTTATAACATCACAAAATGCACTCAGCACTGACAGCATAAAAGAAATCCAAGGAATCTCTATAGATATGGTGCTCACATTCTGGATTTCTTCCATATTAAGAGAGGTAAATTATTCCTTTGTGATAACTATTGTAACATGAAAGTAGCATATGGTTATCCTAAGGCAAAAGGAACAGCTCATGAAGATCAAAGCCAAGACAAAGACTGTTAAGAAAGTGCGAGATAGAGAAGTGTGGATTGACTTGGCTTTAGTTCTGAGTCCAAAGAGCACAGAAAAACTCAGTCATAATGCAGGACGCTCTTACCTGGGACAACCCATCAGGTAGACAAGGTACAGCAGAGCTCAGAATTCTTTTTCAGGAATTTGGTGGTTATGACTATACTTAGTGTATTGCCTATTCACGGCAAAAGCTCTGCCAGGTGGCAAGACAACAGGCTCTATTCAAAGTCCCAGGCAGAAGCTAAACCCTGGTCACCTAAGAGGCTGTAGAGCAGCAGTCTTGGGAGCGGGATTAAGTCAGTTTAAGCCACTCTTCTTGTATCTGGGTTACAATGTCCCAAGTCACCAAACTGAAGTAATTCGAGGCCCATTCAATGGGCTGAGAGGATGGAAAATAGAGGACAATGGGCAGGTATCTCTTACCCAGCAAATGAGGTAATTCTGAATTTCCAGGGAAGACTCCTTAGTTCACAGAGCGTAAAGTTGAGCTGGCAGTTGGCACCTGAAAAGAGGTGGCAGTGCCAGCTTTAACGTTCTCTGAATATGTGCCTCTCTTTAATAAGGGAAATCAACCATATTAAAATCAGATTTCTCAAGACAAAACAAAACAAGTGAATTCTTATAAGCAGATAAACCATTGCAAACTTTTCCTTTCTCGTAGTTTTCTTATTTATGTTTCTACTTTCAAAAGTGACAAGTCTTTGAGAAAATTACTTTATAGTTTCTTAGGCATGCAAGTTGATTTTCACATTAGGTACCTGATATTCTCTGATTGCAGCATTTGAGCAAAGTAACCCAACTATTTGATTACTTTGTTAAGCCTGTGAGTTATATCTATCTGAATGACTTCATTTAATTGCTTTTTTAAATTGGTCTGTTATTGCTTCCACAGTCCATGTAGTTATAGACACTTAAGTGAAGAAAATAGGATTTAATACATTTTAAAATAAACATCAAATAGACTATCCCAAAAAATAGATTGGAAAAAATGTGAAACTAACACTAAATCTGGGTATAAATCCTATAAATGGATGCAACTATAGCAATAAGAGAAATAAATTGTAGCAAAAACATAGCCTTGTATTTAGTTGCATTATAAAACAGAATACTAAAAAAACCATCTTGACCATTTAAAGCAGTATCATGGCAGGTTGGAAACTACCATCTGTCAGTTTCTATACTGGCAGTTGCACAAATGAGATCTCTTTTTAACAAAACATCACAGCAGGAGATACAGACATATGAATTGTAATTAAAACATGAAAAGTGTATTTCTTAGTTTTTGTCATTTATCTAAAGCCCATCTTATATTGTGAAGACTAATCTTCTGAAGTTATGTGAAGTGGGCAACATTTTTATTTTACCAATCTATTCATCATTTGACCATAATTTTAGTTTTAGAAACAAACGTGTATGCTTTGTTTATAAATTGAAGTATATTTTCCTTATGTCTGGTTCAGTCAGTAATGAGATTCAATTATTTTTAAATATCATAGTATAGAAGATGAAGAGGGATACTTTGTGTGTTTTTATGTAGTCTAGATTTTCGAACGGCTAATGTTACTGCTTTATTGCTATTTGAATTTTATTTACTTTGTATGGAAAAGAAATCTAAATCAGATACTTAAGTCTGCAATAAAAAATTGCTTGTATTTTATATTTAGGTGAAAAACAGCTTTCTATTATCATTTATATATCAACTAAACCAAGATAGGCAATATATGAAATGTGGCTATTTCTAATGCTACTTGCATTGGCTATGTGTTCAAGAAAGCTACAGCAGTGTATTTTCAGTGTATGATTTATTAACTAAAGTTAAAATAACACATTTACATTCAAATTTAAATTTTATTTTCAGTCTCCATTTTTAACATCATGAATGTTGTCTAGAAATTTTAGTTAATGTTTAAGTTAGCAGGTGCTCTTGGCATGTTTATTTGAAGAATATGAAATATATATGTGTACATTATGTCTTCAAACACATTCATATCTCTAAACTACCATTCTGATGTAGCCAAGCTTTTTCTTTCACTGTTTTCAATTCCAACTTTACTTCAAATGTTAGAAATGCACAATGGATACTAAAATAGGAGTGACTCAGTAGATTACATAATTGTGTAGCTAAAACACATCCTAACATGTGTACTTCCTGTAGCCATCATGTAGCAACTGTTTTGATTGAATGCTAAGGGAGTGTCCCTTATGTCCCTTACTGCTAAACCTGAGAGGCTTTTCCTATTGGGTTCAACCACATGAATATGGTAAAAACGGCGTGAAATTTCTTAAAACTGGCCACAAAATGGACCTTGACTTTCGTGTTGCTCTGTTATGATGCTCATATTTGAAATGACTAGTCAGGACAATGCCATATCTTGAAAAAAATATCATGAGCTTTTGCTGCATTGTTTCAATAAGAACTGAATCATAAGGATGAAACATGAAATTATAAAAAGCTAAGAGATAGAAAAACAAAATTCATCATAAAATAATCCTTAATGGGGCAAATTTCTAGAAAAATAGAACAAGTATGTCCATGTATATACTTCTGAGAAATAGACATACATTTGTGAAACTTAAACATAAGTAACTTTAATAATTCTTTCTCTAGAAAAGCAAGAGAAAATGAGAGACTGAGATTCAATCTAACTATAGGAAGGAACATATTCGCTGAAATGATTAGTGAAAATTGTTTCAACAGCCATATTAATTATGTTCATTTCTTGCCATTTTCATGAGGGAGGCTAGTGTCTATAGAATTAGCTTTCTTCAGAATCATGGAAGAGTAAAGTTTGAATGAACTTTGTTTTATGTTAAACAAGCCAAATTTTATAGATGTTAAGAAGGAAAAAAAAATTCTTCCCATGACAACTGTGGAAATACAATACAGTATGAAACACAATACAAAAGGGTATGTAAGCAATTACCCCTTCCTTTCAAAGGAAATCACTGTCCCCAGATAGATGTACTGCAATGACTAGTTGCAGTACCTGATCCTCAGTCCTCATTTCATTTGGGTGGATTCTGAGTTCCAGTGACTATGTATTGTGTTGATCTAGTTCTACTGACACTATATTTCCTAAAATTTTGTTTGCCTGTGTTTGACTGTGCATTAAAATTGGCCAGAAGAAAAGCTTAAACAAGAGTTGGAAGAAAGAAACGAAGCAGCCATTTTATTATCCTAAGGTCGATGTAGCAAACCCGGCTCTGATTCAACTCATACCCCTTGTTATTGATCTGACAGTTCATCTTGTTGGTCTGGACAGCAGTGAACCTAAAGCTCCCTCAGTTCCTGCAAGATGTCTTCCTTGATCAGAATTTGCACACACAAATAAGGAAAAGCTCCCTTAGGATGAGTGGCAAGGTCTCCTGCCAACCACTTGGCATTGTTGAGGTTGGAAGTAACTAGAAAAAGAACCAAGTGGATTGTGTCCTTGGAAGTCCAAAATATTCCATTTGTCCCAACTAATTCTTGTCCAGAGGTGTCTTTTCTTCCTTTTATTTCTACTGTCAAGTTTTATGCTTATCATTACATGCATAAGCAACAAATTATCAAAGAATTTTTTCTGCTTTTTAAGGTTTAATCCCTATAACAAACCCACTGTTCCACATCACTTATAGTTCTGATTCTCTGACAAAAATAAAAGAGCTTAGTATCTGTATATTTTGTATGAAGTAGTAAAGGAGTTTGGATGATTGGCTATAGATGGTGAAGAAAGGTAATCAAAGTGACAGTGACCATAGCATGAATTAACATGATGATTTTTGCCATATCCTAACAGCTCTCTACTATCTGGGTTATTAAGACATCTCAGTCTCCTGATTTTACTCATCTCTCTATTCTAGTAGTCTTTGCTGGATTTGATTCACATCGATTATCTTTACATTTAGAATTGTTCCAGACTCAAAAATTTATTATTCTCTTTTCTGCCTATTTTTACTTCTCTGGTGAGTCCATTTACCTTGAGAGTTTTGATATTATTTGACTTCTGATGCCCCCATGTCTGGCTCCCCAGTCCTGAACCTTTCCCTCATGTTCAACTGCCACCTCATAGCTCATATGTAACTAAGTATACCAAATGTGGAATATATAAAGACCCCTTGAATCTGTTGTTTGTAGTTGTTCTTCCCTATTTCAGGCAATCTCCTTTGTTTCAGTTGTCTGTGTTGAACTTTAGATAACTCTAAACTTGTCTTTTTCTCTAACTGCATACAACTAATGTGTCAAAAATCCTGTTGAGTTCATCTTCCAGTTATCTAGAATATCAAACCACTAATCAACATTTCAACGGCTCTGACTTGTTCTAAGCCACTCTCATCCTTAATCTGGGTATAGCCTGTTAATAGATCTCTGCATCAACTTTTGCCTGTAATAGTATATTCTCAACATAGAAGACAGAGTTATGTTAAGATCTAAGTCTTGCCACACCACTGTTCTACTCAGCATCCTTCAATTTCCTTCCATCATTAGAACCATCTACAGGCCCCGAGTTAACAATACTCCACTCAATCCATCAACACTAATGTTGCAGTTCTCTTTGTGAATTCTCTCCTGGATAAATGCAGAGGGGCCTGTTCAATTTCTTACTGACTGTGCTCAAATGTCATCTCACTGAAGTTTTTCTGGCCAATGCATTTAAAATAATACCTTCCCTCCACAAACAGGGTAACAGCTGCTTCCAAGGTCTGTTTACTGTTTATGATTTTCTTAGTACATATCACTAGTTTGAATATTATACATATTATGCATTTATTACATTTCTACACCCATATAAAAGATAATGCAGATATGGATATCCCTATATTTGTCTTATGCCTGGAAGAGTGTTTTATATACAGTATCCCTCAGAAGATACTTGTTGTGTGAAGAATAAATTCCTATAAAATTATAAAAATATAATGCATTCATTGATGGCAATACATATAATTCTTACAACTAGGAAACAGGGAGGGTTTCAACACTATGTTCAAGGATGTCTCTGGAAGGCCCTTTCTTGCCATTTTGAAAAAAAGTTTTAAATTTTTGGTGCTAGATCTGTTTTTTTTATTTACTAATAAATGTCAATATTCATAAGACATTTAGTAACAAAAAATGTGTCTTCACAATGATCCTAAAAACACATGGCATTCATTTGTTTACTCAACAGGAGAACAAGGATATGTGTGAGAGAGAGACAGAGAGAGAAAGAAGAGAACATGGGAATTGACTCACAATATTATAGAGAACAAAAAGTCCCATCCTCTTCCATCTGCTAATCTGCTAGCTGGAGAACCGGGAAAGTAGGTAGTGTAATTAGTCTGTCTGAAAGCCAGAAACCAGGGGCACATAAGCCTAAATACAGAAAGATGGATATTGCAACTCAAACAGAAATTAACTTTAAAATTCTCCATCAATAAAAAGCTCTAAAAAAAATTTAGACACATTACCTGAAAAACTAAAAAAGATAATAATTTTAAAAAATTAAAAGCAAGAAAGGAGAGATAGAAGATGAATGAGAGGGAGAAAGGGAAGAAATAAATAGCATCATGCTCTTATAATTGTATCCACAAATCTCATTGACAGGGTTAGAAACACTAATTCCATTTTTTTAAAAGATTTATTTTATTTTTATTGGAAAGGCGGATATACAGAGAGGAGAGACAGAGAGGAAGATCTTCCGTCCAATGATTCACTCCCCAAGTGAGCGCAACGGCCGATGCTATGCCAGTCCGAAGCCAGGAGCCTCTTCCTGGTCTCCCACGCGGGTGCAGGGTCCCAAAGCTTTGGGCTGTCCTCTGCCACTTTCCCGGGCCACAGGCAGGGAGCTGGATGGGAAGTGGGGCCTCCGGGATTAGAACCAGCGCCCCTATGGGATCCTGGCGGGTGTGTAAGGCGACCTTAACCACTGCACCATCGCGCCGGGCCCACTAATTCCATTTTAAGACTAATCATTGTAGACTACAAATATGCCGAGTGACAATTCTGTACTAAGAATATCGATGTTAATGCAATGTTCACTAACTTTTATTAAGATCAGCAATATGCTAGACAAAGCATAAAAATTACTCTAAGTAGGTAAGAGCTTTGTAAGAAAGATGGTAAATAGGCAATCACTGTCCTTTGTATGTACTACAATAAGTGAAACATGGAATGTGTGTGTTACAAAACAGAAATATAAGCCATGCAAATATGGATTCGTCCTCCTGAGAGGATTTCTAACAAGTGCGGTATTTGACTTGCATTTTAAAAAGCATATGTTGCTTTACCATCCAGATCTTTTTAGACAAATGATAACATGATATTGTTCCATTTTTTAATTTAATAAATTTTATTAATGCAATTCCAACTAGCTTAAAAGTATACCTTGGGTCTATGAGTATTATTTTATAAAATTTGCATTTGTTGGTCTGTCTTTAATCCACAAATGTTATTGCTTTAGTTTTATTACTAATCTAAAATAAGATGAGATTGATATTGATCTCTCAGACATGATAAATGGTCTTCAGATTCAAGTTACCATAATGGAAAGTTTTATGCCTCCTAAGTATCAGAATCTTTGCTGCTGGAAAATGTCATAGCAGATACATCACTAATGTCTGGGTTTCTTCCCCCACATTCCCCGCTCCACTTTCTGACTCAATAGATGGGAAAGTCACATAAGTTTTTAATCACTTTCCAACTTGTGTAGCTTTATATTTAGTCAATGAATGCAAAAACATTAACTTGCTGGGTTTTGAATTCTATACCCAAGTAAAATGGCTAAAAACAGAAGATGTGTTATTGTGCAGAAATTTGGTCTAATGATAAAAGTTATTGCTGTAAATCCTGGGGCTTCTACACAGGGGAGACACTAATTAGAAATCAACCAAAGGATAATCAACAACTTTAAATTGAATCACTATTCTTCCTGAGTTAAAGTCATTGTTCTAGATGCATATTTTACTCAATATTTTTATGTTATGAATTTTTCTAAGTAGTTCTATTCTTAGAATACCCACACTCAAAATATAGATCAGACTTGTACTGACTGCTCACAGCAAGTGCATACTGGAGAGTTAACATTTGCTTGAAGACTCATCTTAAGAGAGAAAGGTATATCACACATTAATAAGATCAAAATACATCTATAGCTTTATATTTAACACTCAAAGAACAGTTCCTTCCCTTATAATTGTAAGATTCAGTTTAATGTTGTGTTGTTTGCTTTAGCATGCTTCACCTGCTCTTCCAATACAGGTACATGACTCTGTTTCTTTTTTTGTCATTTTTTTCCTTTATTTTTTTAATTACATTTCATTTTATGACACCGTTTCATAGGCTCTGAAGTTCCCCCAAATCCTCCCCATGCCCTCCTCCCCATGGTGGATTACACCTCATTGTTGCAGGATTACAGTTCAAATCCAATCATGCTTCTTTCATTGCAAACATATACCAAGTATCTTATTGTCCAGATAAATTCAACAGTTTCTTGGGGAGACCATCTCTGGTCTAAAAGCAGAGCTGGCGGAATATCATCCCGACCAATTAAAAGCCATAACATAACATCAACAACATTTTATAACATTATGGAGTTAATTGACATTGTATTGAGTTACCGATATGTTAGAAAGTGTAAGTTCTTAACCACATCCTGTGACTACTTCATTGATATTTCTATTTTGGTTTATACACAACCGGCTGCTATAACCCTTAAAATGGCTATAGGATACTATTCAGCTGTCTCATGTCTATTTTCATTTTAGTATTTAGCAGCTTATAGTGTTGAAGCATAATTTTTACTGAACTTGGCGGATTTTAGGATAGTCCAAGCTGGCTTGTAACTGTAACAAGGCATATGTCAACAGTTGAAGTGCAGAACAGTTTTAGGAGGGGTGTGCAGAGAAATCTTCAGTACCCCAGTGAGGAGTAACTTATTTTCGAGTCCTGCCTAGTAAGGTATATGTGAGTCCCTGCTGACCGTTTCCTGTCTAAGCTTTCCTTGTTGTTCTCTGTCAATCTATTCTAATTTTTTGTTGTTGTTTTGTTTTGTTTTGTTTTGGGGGTGGGGGGGACTCCAGAGCGACCCTGATGGTCACATGACTCTGTCTCTTACGTTATCTGGGCAGTTTGGTGTTTTTCTGTTAACAAAGACACATTTGTTTTCTTTTTGTTTTAATGTTCAATCTTCTCCAAGGAAAAGCATCATCCAAAGCCTAGACGATAAAGTATGACTTGGAAAATAATTTTTTAAAGGTGACATAAGTGGCAAAGCAAGTAGGATATGCTATCATGTTAAATTTGTGTACATGAACACAAATAAATTAAAAACTAGAATGATTTTACATCTCTAGTGTAATTGCAAGTTATGCCTCAACAATCCACATGAATTTATGTTTAGTACCGTTGCATTTCAGGAACATAGCTTTACATTTTGTTTCTAACTGCAAAAAAATTTTATGATGTTTGTACATATTTAATTCAGGTAACAGGAGGCATTTAGTTTATATATATATATCTGCATACACTATCTTTTCAGAGGAAAAGATACCTTCATTTGGCTTGACAGTTAAGGTGCCAGTTGAGTAGACATTGCGGTACTTAGGTTTGAATTGTGTCTCCCAAATCCAACCCTGGGAGGCAATAGGTGATAGAGGAGAGATTAAGCCTCTTCCATCTAAGGGGAAGATTTGGCCTGGATTTCTGGCTCCTGACCTCACTCTGGCCTAGAGCTGGTCAAGCTCTGCCTCTCTCTCTCTCTCTCTCTCTCTCTCTCTCTCTCTCAGTTTGTTTGTGTGCATGTGTATCAATCTCAAAAACAGCCCAGGAAGACAAAAACATACTCACATTTATAAAAGCAAATGTAATCTGGGTCAGCGCAGTAGCCTAGAGGCTAAAGTCCTCACTTTCTATGCCCCAGGACCCCATATGGTTGCTGGTTCTAATCCCAGCTACTCCACTTCCCATCCAGCTCCTTGCTTGTGCCTGGCAAAGCAGTTGGGGACAGCCCAAAGCCTTGGGACCCTGCACCACATGGGAGACCTGCAAGGGGCTCCAGGCTCCTGGCTTCGGATTGGCTCAGCTCCAGCCATTGTGGCTGCTTAGAGGGTGAATCAGCGGACAGAAGATCTTCCTCTCTGTCTCTCCTCCTCTCTGTATGTCTGACTTTCCAGTAAAAACTAAAATAAATATTTTTAAAAATTAAGTTTATTCCTTTTATGCTTTCTGTATTTGCAATAGCTGTTTTTGTTTATTCCACACATCCCCTGCCACTCTGTTCTTCACTTGCCTTTTTCTTATCCATGATACCTCTAGTTATGCCTCTTGATTATAATCATAATGCATGCTTTTAGTCAAGGCTGTATTCACATAGTAGAATTTACAATATTATTATTACTTTTTTGAATGAAATCACGTACAGAATTGTCATTGCCATTATTAACTCTCTGATTGAGTGAAGCATATGACTTAATTTTCAAGTATTAATCTAATAATTGGTGGGTATTTATTACCTCCAGTGTTTGGGAACCTGTGTTCAATTTTTTAGAAACAGTTTTCCAACAGGATAGCACAAATGACCTAAGTATCTTTCAGGAAATGTATGTTATTGTTGTCAGAGAAGTCAGATCATCATTTGAAGTCTTCCTTTCTGCATTCTATGATATTAACCTACCCAGTCTTGGTGGGCTGTTCCTTAAAAGAGAAAAAGTGATGAGAAGATGCACATCTTTACTTTGACAACAACAACAAAAATACCGAAAAATAAAAGCAGATAAACCAGCGAATGAGAACTCTCTTATTTTGTTTCTCTAATAATAATTTAAAAAGAAAAAATAAATATAAATTGTACATGCACCAATACCAAATTGCTGAGTTTGTAAAAATACCAATTTTTACAACCTGCTGAACCACCAAATATATGTACACGCATACACAGGTAACTCTATAGAAATAAATCATAAGAAAGTAAATTCAATTTTGTTTGCAGTTTGCCAGCACAGCATTTGTTTATTTTCTAAGTACAACATTCTCTAAGAAGAAACCTACTTTCAAGACTTCAACAGATATTCATTGAACACCTGGGATTTTCGACCACTACTCTAAGATCAGACTGGAGATTAAGAAAAGGACAAGTCAGGCAGGGTTTTTGCTATCCTTGGAGATTACAATCTCATCAGTACAAGAATGTCGTAGAACAGGGAAGCTGACAGACTGAAAATGGGTTAACTGCCACGTTAGTAAAATAACTTAAGCGGGAAAAAGTGCTGTGAGAAGAAGAAATCAAAAGCATAGTGTGTGAAAGGAGGCTTCCATGAATTCAGTATGTCAGAAAGGATTCTGATTCTCTCTGAAACTCTAGAATCTGAATGAGATTCCAGCTACAGTTGTGTGAAGAGCCTAATCGGGAGCAAGCCCATTCTATTCCTATGTAGGTAGACAGAAATTAGAGCAATGCGTCTCATAACAGGTCTAGGGGAAGACAGATGATCTAACAATTTATTTTATGCCTCCATTAATTTTCTTTTAAAGATTCATTTAAACTTTCTTTTCATCAAGATATTTATCCCTGATGTCAGAATAAAAGCATTTTTTTCAACCAAGATACAATAATATCCTAGGATACAGTTACTGCACACTCTGGTATCACTGACAACACCAAAATTCAAACAAAACAAATGGGTCAGAGTCAAGGAGAGTGCTGCTGCTCAGTCTTTATACAGGTTAAAAAATATTATACCGTGGAAGGTTAAATGGTTTATGTGAAAACTGTTAACTCAGTAGTAACAGTGAGTCTATTTCCATCTTCAGGAACAGAAGTAGCAGGTGGGGAAAATGCAAAACCCAGAACTGTGGGACCCTCGCTGCACCAGCATGCCAATTATTTAGCTGTGCACCACTTTACTGAATCTTTTACTGCCAGGGGTCCCTGAACAAATTATTTCCATTACAAGTCTGTTCTAATAACTGCTTTGCTGACTCAGCTACCTGAGTGTAAATATCATGGAAAAGACAGCGAAATGAAAGCTAATTTGAAACAGTGAAAAGGGATCTAAGAGGAAATGCCTCCTCCTACCATTCTTATAACTCTGATTAAATATCATTTTATCTTAAATTCTTTTAACCCTATTTGAAGCCGCTGGATGAGAAAAAATTTCCTTTTGCATATCACTCTATGTTGCTAAAGCTCCCTATCTGGAGCGACAGCTGTTTAACCCCCTACTGATGCAATGCATGTATTAGGGAGCCTTCTAATTATAAATACATATGTATTTTTACGGTAATTGGAACTGGAATCACCATAAATACCAAAATAGCCATAGTGAATTTCACAGCATCACAGTAAAAGTCAACCATTGTTTATTCAATAGAAGTCTTAGTGGGTAGTCCTCCAGCACAAATGAGACCATGCGCTGCTTGTTTGTGATACACAGGAGGTATTTTTTCCTGCCAGCGTTGATGTTTAGACCTATATTCTCTCTAAAAATCCAACCCTCACCCTATGTCCTAAAGCTTTTCAATACAACAGGCTGTTGAATGGCCTCCAGGGGGAAAAAATCCTTTGTGTCATCTGAATGGTGACAATATTAAAGTCAAAATGGAACAGGAATTTAGATGTTTGAAATGCCCTTAATGATGTATTTGGATGTTATTACATTCATATCTAAAATGCAAGATATAGATGTGATTGTTACAAGTGAGTTTTAAACCTGCCTAATTACATATTTCAAAGCTGATCAGAGTAGATTTAAAGGACTATACATTGCAAGGAAGCAAGCTGCTGCCTTTAGATCAATTTTGGAGTTAATATAGTGTTGAATGAAAACACCATCACAATTAATGGTAAAATATGAAAAATACATTTTAAAATATACTGGCTTAAAAAAGAGATATCTGATGAAAACCTGAAATGAATTTGTGTGGCTGTTATAACAAATGAGTAGCACTGAATCATGCCAGACTAAATTGTATTCCTGAGAGTATAACATACATGATATCCAATCACCTTTTGCTGTCTGGTATAGAAGTGCACATTTTAAAGAAACAATAAGTTCTGTTAAACACCATAATTTCAAAGTTGTTTTTTTTTTTTGCAGTAATGCTGATAGATCAACAAAACTTAAGTAAGATTTTCTTAACAGTCAACAATGTACAGTAGTTATGTAATGGAGACTAACAACCAGATGTGAGGATGCAGTGTGGTCAGCATCTCTGTTTCCAGACAAAGATGGACTTACAGTGAAACTGTTTATATTATATTCTGACAATAGGATTCTGGACTCTCTGCCATTGTCCATGCCCGCAATGATGAACATATGACTGAATATGAAGAACTATATGTTAATAATGATATAAAGGAACTGGGGGGGAGGGAATTGGGGAGGGGATAGGGGAATATGGAACTGTATCGTAAAATGATAGCAATAATAATAAAATGTGAAAAAAAAACAGTCAACAATAACTTGTTTGGGTCATAAAAGACACATGTAAATGCAAAAAGACAGTTCAGCTTGTATGTTTATGAGTGTGTGGGGGAGGACGAGTGAGGTGGGATCTTGGGAGTGGAGCTAACTATCTACATTAAACTCACTTTTTCTTCAGTAGACAATAATTACCACTATTACCACTATTTATAATGGTGACAACATTTCTTCTGCGTCCAAAAATATACATGTCTGTCTTTCTCCTTAAATAGTGTTTATTTTTCTATCTTATGTTGCTACAATATATGTTACAAAATTAATAATCTACCGTAAATACTTTGAAAAGGAATTTTTCCATCCAGAACTCTCTTGTCTCTAAGATAGGCTTCATGGAAGTTACTAGGACTGAAAAATTGAAAAAAAATACAGATACATGAATTCATTAAGACAGTATGGCCTCTGTTATATAGATGGAAGTCTGAGGTTAAAAAAGAATGAGAAATCTACATAACCAAAATTCAGTATCAGAAGATGTAGCTTTCTTCCAAACTGGAGTGTGTCTTAGGTAGTTTTATAAAGAATGAAAACATAAACACCCTGATAAAACCAAGGTTGATTTTTAACTGTCAGTTGATAACATTTATCACTTGAACCATGTTCCAAAATCAAAAGACCAAATATTTCACTGAATAAATTAAGACTGAACAACCAAGTATCCTAAAGAAGTTACTAAGCCCAGTTTCAAAATACAATGTTACTAATTGTTTTCCTCCAGGAGCAAATAAATAATGATGCTCTTTTGATTCTGCAGTATTTTAATTTATGAAAGATATATGCATAGTGAAAAGATTAAGCAGGGCATTCATTTAAATATCCTTTTAAAAAGGACAATGAAGCCTGCCTTCAATTTGGTGACATAGGCTTCCTTCAAATTAGAAAAGGATAAAGTTAAAGATAACCTCTTTTTTCACTGTTCTGATCATCAGCAAACTCGAGCTTTGTTAGAAAGAATGCAAAGGCTCTGCCAATCCTGAAAACTCCTTTTTATCAGCATTTCCGCTAATTTCAGCAGTCAGAACACAGTAATTCAGTACAGAAAGGTGACCTTGAACACTGAATCTGGCCATTCTTGTTTAGAATATTTTCCTAACTCAACACATATTGCTAAACTGAAAGGTAGTACACATTGAGTGGAAAATTTTAAACATTCAAAACAAATAAGAATACTTTTCATATCTCAATCAGGTCCCCTATCTCTCTTTTAGGCCCATCTCTTGCTGCCAGTCCAACTCATGATCACATTATTATTCCTTGTTTTCTTGGTCATCTTTGTCATCTCTCCCTCTTTTTAAGTCACTGTTTATCCTGGCATCTAGTTTTATATGTTGTTATAACACATCATGCATTTTTGTGCTTTGCTAGTTTTAGCTTCCTTTATGCTCTCTTTTGCTTTTTACACTAAATAGCTTGTAATCCTAAATTTAAAAAAATCCAAGTTGTGAAGTAATCATATACAAATTCCAAAAATCCCAAAGCTCTATCAATTTATAATCATTTACCTGACTGAGGACACTATAACTTAAGGAGCTTGACAAAAGTAGCAGAAGAATATCCAACGATTTATTTTCCAGAGCTCTTAAAAGCCAAAAGTCCTGAACACAGATAAAACTTGTTTCACTATTGTATAATTATTTGTCATGATGGGAAAGGCTCACATTAAACGAAAGTTAACCCTTCTCTTTCTGGTTGCTATGACTTGAGCATGATGTGATTCCTGATTCATGCATGATTTTAAACCCCAAGTCATAAATAATGTGAATAAAGTCATGATGATAAATAAATGTGTACTAAAAAAGCAATTATGGTGTTTAGGAGGTAGATCTGGCGCAGCATCTTGAAGTAAATGGAAACTGCCCTCAGAAGGTGCTTATCATCACAGTATTGGTTATGAAATTTCTGTGTTGGGCTCAGTATCATGCTCTGCCTTCTGAATCACATGAGGCCTTTCCTATACTGGTGCTGTAACCATCTACGATTCCAAACCATTTCAAATTCAAACCCTTAAAAACATTGGCTACATAGATTCCTTTCATCTAAAAGTAGCTTAACTCTGAATTGTGTTAGAGTGACAAAAGGCTGATTAATCCACTGATGCTCTGTTGGCCCCATGCTAGGCTGTAATGTAAACTTTCTTCCAGTGAGACTTCTGACAGAATCATTTCTGGATAAACATGGAACATTGACTTGTGCAGGTTTAATCATATGTGTACTCTATAGCCACTCTGGAGATCTCTTTTACGTTTTAAGATTTATTGATTGCTTTATTCACTTGAAAAGAGTTCACTCCCTAAATGGCTGGAACTACCAAGATTAGGCCAGAGCAAAGCCAAGAACCAGGAGTTTTATCTGAGTCTGGAGCAATGATGCAGGAGCCAACACACTTGGGCCATTCTCTGTGGCCTTACTAGGCCATTAGCAGGAAGCTGGATTAGAAATGGAGTAACAGAGGCAGGAACCAGTAGTGCCTTTATGGGTTGTCAGTGCTGCAGGTGGTGGTTTTTTCTGTTACTCCAGAGTGTCAGCATCAGAGTTCTCTTGTCTGCCAATACTAGAAATCAGACAGTGTGCAGCAATACTCTCCGTCAACATTCCCAGAAAGTCAAAGATTCCTAAGAAAACTTCAGGAGTTTGCAGCAAATATAATGCCTTCATTAACACCATGTAAACTGTACACTTTGAGGAAACTCAGAGACTCATCTGCTAGCCTACCCATATTTCCAGCAGCATGAGTATATTTAAGCAATCAAAAATACCTCTTACTTGGAGTGGTTATCTACAGAAAGCTTGATGCATTGGGGGAATGACTGTATGAAATGCCTATTTTGAGAAGTTGAATAAGAAACCTTTCATAAGATGTTTGAAGATCGCTTCAAGTAAGAAACAGTCCTTATAATTCTGTTGCTTCTATATGATCTTACATAGTTGTTACAGAAAGCCATCTTGGCAGCTTTACTGCATCTCTAGAGAGAAGCCATATTCACCTCCCTGGCTATTACACTTTACCTGTGCTGAGATTTCCAGCTCCCATGATCTTCTTCATGTGACACCTGTCTTCTGTTACCTTCAGTCATATATGCCACAATGCAATTTACACACCAACATGAAGTTTCAAAGTATGATTATTGTCTGCACTGGCAACCCATGTGGGCACTGGTTTATTTCCTGGCTGTTCTAGTTTTGATCTTGCTCACTGGTTATGGCCTAGAAGGCAGTAGAGGATGACTCAAGTCCTTGGGCCCCTGTACCCCTACGGTAGACATGGGAGAAACTTCTAGCTTCCGGCATCAGAGTAGCTAACTTCTGGCCATTGCAGCCATTTGGGGAGTGAAGCAATGGATGCAAGACTCTCTCTCTAAATTTGACTTTCATGTAAAAGTAAGTAAATCTTTTAAAAATGTGTGTTTCTAGGTATTTACACTGCAGCCAAGAACTAGACCACCACAAAGGGGAATGTTGGCTCTCACAGTTTATTTTCAATAATGGAATGGAGCAGTTAGATGTGCTCTTGTCTTCAGAATTTCAAAGAGGGCCTAGTCTTCCTTTACTCCTAAATCAAAATGTTTTCAGGTCTCTCCCTGTAAGAAAAAGCTTGAGCTTTGAATATTATGCACATAGTTTTTATTTCAGTTAATTGGCTATTGTTTGGAAAGAAAATAACATTGTTTATCTCAGACCTTTTTTCTATGTAATACATTATATTGATTTATAGGCCATTGGAGTTCATAATGATAAGTCCATTACATTATTTATATCTTCTTCACATCCCTTCCAAATAAAATTAATTTTACCTTGCAGTACACATTATCTTTAATCAATAAAATTATTTTGCTATGCTTTACAAATTTAACATCATAGATTATCTACACAATAATGTAAAGCACTTGTTTTTACAGAAAGCAGTTATATCATCTTTTAAAAATTTATTTGCCATTAAAAAAATTTCAACCAGGAAACTGTAGCCCATTTTAAACATTGACAGTGTTAGGTCTAAATGAAGAGAAAGGCCTTATTATACAAATAAGAGTATGAATAACACTCAGGAATTCAAGGACTCCACAGCCATAGCTGTGGTTTCACCTGCAAAAACTGAGGTCAACAAAAAGGGCAAAATGAACAGAACCATCATATATATTTTTCATGTATCTACTGCACAGGTTTTTTTTTTATATAGATTTATTTTTATTATTTTTTTATTGGAAAGGCGGATATACAGAGAGGAGAGACAGAGAGGAAGATCTTCCGTCCGATGATTCACTCCCCAAGTGAGCGCAACGGGCCGATACTATGCCGATCCGAAGCCAGGAGCCTCTTCCGGGTCTCCCACGCGGGTGCAGGTTCCCAAAGCTTTGGGCCTCGACTGCTTTCCCAGGCCACAGGCAGGGAGCTGGAAGGGAAGCGGGGCTGCCGGGATTAGAACCGGCGCCCATATGGGATCCCGGGCGTGCAAGGCGAGGACCTTTAACCGCTTGCGCCACCGCGCCGGGCCCTACTGCACAGATTTTATTGCTGTTCCAAATACAGATGTATAGAACCAGTTCTAACATAAAGATAGAAACAGCTAATATTTTCTGAGTGCTTACTATTTGCCAAGCATGATGGGAAGTTATTTATATGAATTGCTTCCTTTAATCAGAACATAAATCTGTGAGGTACATGCTATGCTATTTCCATTCTAAAGCTGGGGAAAGAGTTTAAATAACTTGGATTATGGCCCGTAGCCAGTCAAAGGAAATAAATACAAGTCTGTCTGATTCCAAAGTTTATTCTCTGAATCACTACTTTACATTTCCTATTTATAAAGAACATTAAGCTCCATATTCCTTTTTTAAAAGCACGAGTTGAATTTTTAGATCAATTTGATTTAATGTCATGTGAGGCTCTGTGCTTATTTCTCTAAAATTATCCCAGGCATACTCTGCCCCTAAAAGCAGAGGATAAAAGAAACTTGTTTTATAATCTTCTGTGTGTCTACCTTTTCTTACCACCTCTGTATCACTTCCACAATTTTGAAACATTTGTGCATTATTAATAATCTATTCATTCTCTAGAGTTAATAATTTCCTCAATTCTAAGAGTCTCTAATGAAAGCATCATTATTAGATTATAAAAATTCTAAATCAAAGAATAATCTATGTACTCTTACGGAAACAGGTCATGGAAAGTGTATTAATTCTTTTGAAAAAGATATTTCAGTGATTCAATTGCTTTTTCATGAAATATCCGACACCTGCATAAGTTAATGACAATGGATGATTAGCGCTGTTAGACACTGGAGGATAGTTGAGGAAATCTTACAGAAATGCCATGCACATGTGAGAAATATCCAATATTTTAATTGGAGAAGGGTATAATTTTTAAAGCCTCTGGCTATTACTTGTGAAAGTAAATGTGGATTTTATCAAGAAATGTGGATTTCAATAGAAGACAGCCCTATTGAATTGACCTGGATATTGATTGGACATATACCTAACATATATTTGTATCTAAAGAAACTGGTTAATTCAGATGAAACATATCTGTTTTTACATTGTTTAATTTTTACTTATTCATTTAGCGGTTTGACAGGAAGTGTTACAGAAAGAATCTCCTGTCTGTTGATTTACTCCCCAAATGTCTCCATCAGCAAGGGCTGGGCAAGCCCAAGTCAGGAGTTAAGAGGTCAACTTGGGTTTCATGTATGGGTAAGAGGATCCCAAATATCATCTGCTGCTCCTCAGGCACCTCAGTAGAAGCTAAATTTCCAGCAGGTTTTAATTCAAGTACTCCAGTATAGGATGTGGGAGTTGCAAGCCACAGTTTAACCCACTATACCACAATACTTGCCCCTTTGTTTTAATTGGCACACAGTGATTACACTTATCTTTGAGGCAATATGTCACGTTCTAATACAAGTAAATAGTGTGTAATCATCACATGAAGATAGCTGGTATATCTATCATCTCAGAATATATGATTCTGTGTGTTGAGACAGACACAAACTTTGAGCGAAATAAGCCACGCAAATTTTCATCTTCAATATTGGCGCTGTTGTCATGATCCTGGTGGCATGGGGTAAGAAGTCCTAAAGGATACATTTGTTTTGCATGTTCCACTAAGAATCATGATTCACAAGGGTATGTGACCAGGGTGACATTTACACAAATATCTGGTAGGCCTTGGAGAATTTGTCCATGCTTCTGTTTCTCAGTTGGCTCCAGGACAGTTGTTGTTACCTGGAACATGTATTGGATGTTTGGCTGTATCTCGTGACTTCCTCACACTCAAGATGTGCTCCTAGCATAACCTGATGGAGGTGAAGACAGGTCCCTATAACAGTGAAGGATTAGGCAAGCCAAAAATATGAACCAAAGTTTGTGCTAAGAACCCTTGCTCTATGATAATGGAAGCAAAATTGTAAATAAAAGATTAAATTCTTCTTCTGTCCTCCATGTAGAGTGTGTTGAGTAACCAGGGTGCACATTCTAACATAGGCAATGCAAAGTGATTGTACCCCCTGGCTTACCTTGAGGTAATCACTCTCATGGCAGAAACAGTGATGATGATCCAAGGGATCATGTGTGACATGGAGCTGATACATGCAGGAGTTGTGGTTGGACCAATAAGCAGCCACAGGCTCAAACCCTCAGTGAGGTCCTGAAACAGGTCAGAATGTCTCTGCCAGCCTTCAGGAGTGTGAAAGAGGGGAAGACGGTCACTATCTATTTTGGTAGTCTTTCCTTGTAGGCACATTTAAGCGATGCTACTTATGTCTGTTTCCAGAGAGCCCTGCAGGTTCTGTTCCTGGGTGAGTTCCTCCACCTACCCATTCTTCTCTTACTTTCAGCCTGCCTGGTGCCATTCTTCTTATCTTTGCTCAAACCTTTTGTTGCCCTCTTCTGTTTATAATCTCTAACTTTGCATCACCACATGTGTTTCTGTTTTGGTTTGTTTATTTGGCTTGGTCGTAAATAAACTCCAGTGCTCCTTCTTATAGCCTATTTTACTCTTTTAAAAATTTTCATTACTTCAAATCGCATGTGTTTCATAGAGCCGTAAGAACATTATGATACTTCCCATCCTACCCTCCCTCTTGTCTACATGTCCAACTCTTTCTTCTTTTCCTACTTTAATTTTCACAACAACACATTTTCTTTCTCTTATAATCACAAGCTTAACTCACAATTAAATAAGAAATTCAAGCAGGGGAAAGTAGAGAATAGCTGCTCATCCAGAGTATAGACAAGAGCTGTACACAATAATTAAATTTCAAATTGTCAAATTTGCTCATACACATTACATATTTTTGTACTGTGCATATTAGCTGCCAAAAACCAGAGAAATCATATATTTGTCTTTTGGCTTATCTCACTAAGCATATTGGCTTCCAGTTGGATCTATTTTGTTGCATAATAAAGGATTTCATTTTTCTTTATGGCAGATTGTATGCCATAGTGTGTGTATATCACATTTTCTTTATCTAGTCATCAGTCAATGGGCATCCAGCTAGATTCCATATCTTAGCTACTGTGAATTTAGCTGTAATAAACATGGGGTTTCAGAGAACTCTTTCAAATGCTGGTTTCATTTCTGTCAAATGGTAAATCTATTTTCTGATTTCAGAGGAATCTCCATACTGTTTTCCATAATGGTTAATTTAAATTCCCATCAACAGTGGATAATGTTATGCTTTTCCCCATATATGATAGCCATTATACTTGGGGAGAAGTAAAACCTAAGTTTGGTTTTTATTTACATTTTCTCTCCTGTAAAGTGCTCCTGAGCATTTTTCATGTGTCTGTTGTTGGCCATTCAAATTTCACCCTTTGGGAAACGCTTCTTCATACCTTTTGCCCACTTCTTAACTGGATTGTTTATTTTGTTGTTGTGGAGTTTCTTGAACTCTTGATAGATTCTGGATGTTAATCCAGCACAAGTTTCATGGTTTGCAAATAATTTCTCTGACTCTATTGGTTCCCCCTTCACTTTCTCAAGTACTTCCTTTGCCATAGAGAATGAAATTTCTTTAACCCGATGTAATCCCATTTGTCTATTATTTTATTGGCTGTGCTTCTGGGTTTTTCTTTCCAAGAAGTTCTGCCTAAGCCCATGTCATACACAGTTTTCCTCAATGTTTTTCTATAGTAATTTAATGGTAGCAGATTGTAACTATAGCAGCTTGATTCATTTAGAGTTGATTTTTGTACAAGTGATGAGGCAGGTGATTTGTTTCATATTTCTGAACATATAGATCCAATTAACCCAGCATAGTTTTTTGAAGAACCTGTTCTCTCTCTAGGAATTGATTTTATCTGGATTGTCATGATTATTTGGTTGTAAATGTGTGGATTTGTTTCTATGGTTTCTATCCTTTTCCATTGGTCTACATGTCTGTTTTTGTGCCAGTACCAGGCTGTTGTAATTAAATTGCCCCGTAGTATGTCTTGAAATTTAACATTGTGATTCCTCTGAATTTAATGTGATCTCAATCAAAATACCAATGGCACTCTTCCCAAATTTATAAACAAAATAATGCTGAAATTTATATGGAAACACAGGCCATCCTGAATAGCTAAAGGAAGCTTAGGCAGCATTCTGTTCTCAAGAAGTTCCTGGTTTGTTTCTAAGGGTATTCATACATTGATGGTCATTCTGGCGTACTGAATATACTGCAATGCCAATAAGATGGAAGTCATCTAATCTGCATCTTCATTCCCAGTTATGGCTTCCAGGTGACTTTTTGGCCTTTATGCCTAATACTCTGTGTGTTCTATATTGCTGCTCTCCCACCATCACTATCACCTGTACAACACTATATTCCTTATCCTCATTGTCTGTCTGCCTCTTATCTCTAATTTCTATCAGGCAATGTCATGACCTTGGAGCTAGTTTCTTTTAGCAGTAAAGTATGTCATTTTTCATATTGTATTCAAACAACTCATTGCCATTTCAAAGACTAGAACATTTACAAATACCAGGCTATTGGATCCACTTAAGAGCAGTAACAGTGAGGTTCTCTCTGATATAGAGAATATTGATAGGAACAAGTAGAAATAAGAATAACCAACAAGAAAATATGTCATTGAGTTACTGAAGTTCAAAGATGTGAGTAGTACTTGACCAGGACACTGCAAAGGATTATTCAGATATAAAGGAGAAGAAGAAACATGATATTTTTGCTGATGTGTCTCTTTTTTTTGAAAATGCCTCCAAACGTGTTGAAACCTAATGATCATTGTAGTGATGTTATAAAATCTTTATGAAGATAGATTAAATCCTGATGACTACTGGTTCATGAAAATGCTGGAGGGAATTATTGTAAGGCCGTTTTCACTTCACCCCTTCTATCATGTGCGGACAGAGCAAAAAGTCTCTCACTGGACAACAGATGCTAACAACTTGATCTTGGCTTTCCCAATCTCTAGAATTGTGGGCAATAATATTTTATCATACAGAAATGGTTTGGGCTCAGATATTATTTAAGAGCAGCAACATGGAATCAGACAATGTATATTGACATACTTTCTGTGTTGTATTTGACATCTTCTTAGAATACCTACTTGGACTTAGCTAATAATGTATATATAACTTACTAGAGATTTTCCTTCAGGATTTCACACAGTTCATTGTGTAGTTGTTGAGCAAATAGTGTGTAAGATAGGTATTTGAAAAAATCTATTGATCATGTTTTGAGGTAAAAACAAAAAAGCCAAATTTAGAATTTCCTGGCATGGAGTTAAGACTACTGTGCTCCAAACTGAGGTTATCCAGTTAACACAGATTTAATCATAAAACCAGATTCTCATAAAATATCTGAAACCTCAAACTAAAAATGAAAACTCATTATATCTATGATATTATCTGATAAAGATGCAAACATTTTAGCCTGCTCTTCCTCCTTCCCTCCCTCTGTCCTTCTGTTCCACTCTTATCCCTGTTTTCCCTTCCTGCCCTCCTTCTTCTATTCTTCTCCCCTCCCTCCCACATTCTCTCCTTTTGTCCCTCCCTTTCCCCTTCCTTCCTTCATCTTTCTGCTTTGGTGGAACCATTGCACATTTTCCCAATGATTGGTATTGCAAATGCCATTTCTTTCCTCCGGATGTGTGGTTCCCACTCTTTCATATATTTCCATGAGTAATATGAGAATCAGCTGTGAGTATCCTATCATTAGGGAGCCATAAGCTGTCAGTATAAAGAAAAATTTAGATGATTTCCAAGGTGGATATATAGATTCATGCAAGCACTCTTAGTTGCAAATATTTTGTTCTTCCAAGTGGTGTTGATAATGCAAGGGAAAGAATGAAATACAAAATGAATGCACATTTTGAATTGTTTCACATCTCTAAAACAAAATTTTTATAGTTTTTTTTTTATTTTGACAATCTTTACATAGTTAATTTGGGTAAAAAGGTTCAAGGGCTACAGGAAAGTGGGTAAGATTATTATTTCCATATTGCTTCCTTCATGTATCTGAGGTAAATGGGGATATTAAGGGAGAAGCCCCACCCAGTCTCCCACCCACCCCAAGTCCCGGATGTGGGGCATGCTCTGAGATACTTGCTCAAGTGGTTTTGATAGTTCAACAGTTCTGAATTGCTGCCAATCTCGCCTCTCCAAACACGATGAGATCGTTGAAAAATCCACTGATTGACATTGTCCATCACAGCGTCTCCATTTGCCCAATATGTCAATGCCAACATTTAGGTGAGGTAGTTGATTGACTTGTTCTATCCTCTGTCTTTCCATGGTTAGGTTTCTGAGTCTGGCAGTTTGATTTGGGGAATTCCTGAAGAAACTTTGTCTGAGGTGTTCCCAGACCAGATTCTTGTATGTACTAGCAAGTACAGGGCCATGCACAGTCCATTGCTCCGATCAGCTGGTGGTTGCAATTGCTGGGTCAGTTCTGTTTCCAGCCCCGACTTCCACTGGAATCAATGGGTATTGTAGTCCAGGCTGGTTCTGGTCAGCGCACACTCGGCCCTCACACAAACCAGTGGTAGCTGCAGCCTAGTGAGAGCAGCCCACAATAACCCCCACCAGCCCTGCCCCCTACCCTGGTTTGCCAGTATGTGTACCAGACCAGTCCAGTCTGTGTTACATCCCATTGGGATCTTGTACATGTCAGTTGGCATTGAAGCTTAGATCCATCTAACCAGCTCAACAATCAAGCCCTCACAGGTGTTGTTGAGTGCCTCTCTGTCTAGTCACCCCAGCCCCTGTCCTAGTTTTTGTGCCCTCCCACGGGAGTGATAACCCAAGAGGGAGGAACCCACTATTTCCCTCCCAGGTCTCTCACTCCTGGATTATGCAGTATCCAGGTGGTTCTGTGATTTGACTTGACAGAATTAGTCCCCGGTGCCATCCTCTGCCAGCTGATGCTGAGGCTAAGCCCAAACAACCCTTACCCACTCTAATTTTGTTTGCACCAGTAGGAATAATCAGCCCAGTCTGGCTTTTCCCTAATCTAGTCCACATGAGGCGCACAGGTGTTGTAGTCCTGCCTAGTCTGGTCTGCCCCCATCCCAGCTCATGCTCTCCAGTGGGAGTAGCTGTCCAGCAAGGGAACTACTCCTTATTCCCCCTGCCAGCTCTGCCCCCTCCCTTCCTAGTTCTCACGTGTGCTGGATGGGCACTGCGGTCACATCCGGTACAGGCAACCTTGGCATTCCGTATTGTGGACTGATTTTTATCACGACCGAATCTGGCTCGATCCATGCTCTATTCTGGTGCTCGGATTTATCAGTGGATGATATGAACTGATTCACCCTGGTCTGCCCCCGATCCATGCCAAATGTCTGCCAGTGGGAAACTTCTCGTGGCCTACTTTGGGCTGTTTCCATTCATGTTTCTTGCACATACCCACAGGGTCTGTGTCCTGCCAGAGGAGTTTCACAGGCTCCTCCATCAGAACCTCTTCCAATGCCAGGTTTCGCGCATACCAGGGCGGTCCATGAACCAGCCCTACTCAGTTCACCTCCTGTCCTAGCAGGAACAGTGGCTTTTCCTGACTGGCCTTCGATCCAAGCTGGTTCTTGCTGTTGGATGTTTCAGCCCAGACACGGCTAGTCCACACCCACATACAGCTCACACATGGTTCAGTAGGGATTGAGACCTAGCCTAGTCCATCCCACATCTACCCTGGTCCTCCAGGACACCAGGACACCAGACAGTGTTGGGGTCTGGCCCAGCCTGGTGTGTCCAGTCCCAGTCCACACTTGTGCCAAGGGAGACTACAACTGTTTCCTGATCTGAACGTAGCGCCTGTTCCAGCCCACACATTCCTTGGTGGTAGCCTCAACTTAGTTAGGGTGTCCCCTTAGTTTCTCCACCGGGCCTGTTCCCAACCATGGATCATGCGCATGCCAGTGGTTGCTCTGACTCAGCTTGGCTCAGCCCCTCACTTGTACTGGCCTCTGCCTTAGACACTATGGCTTAGTCCCTGACTCACGCAGACCAGTAAGTGTAAGAGCCTAGCTCGGCATGACCTGTGCTCCATCCTGGTTTCTAGTTTCACTTGTGGGCTAAGGCTTGCTCAGTCCTGCCTGGTACACTCCATTCCATTACCAACCTGTACATTAGCCAGCCATTGGAGCTCCTTTGCCCAGTTTGTCTGACCCCCAGGTCTGGATCACATGTTCACCAGCGGGAGCTATGACCCACCAGGGGAATTTCCCAAGTTCTTCCACTTGATCCACTCCTGGACCCAGTTCTCATACATGCCATTGGGTTTCAGGCCAGTACCCGGCACAGTCTGGCCTTCCCATTTGGCCCTGTATGAGCTGGTGAACGTCTCAGCCTGGCCCACCCCACACCCTATTCAGGATGCACATTCAGGTACTGCTGCCTTGAGCAGTCCAGATTGCTGTGGGTTCCTTTATCTGTGATTGATGGCAGACTCCTTGTTCACCCCGAGCTTTTAAAAATAAATGTTGGATATCCAAAGAAAAGCAAATTTTTCAAGTCTCTGAAAACTGTTTCCTGCATTAATAATTTCCAAGGCTTCAGGGTTTGAGAGTTGATTCCAGTAGGACCAATACTCAAATTCTTCCTGGTTTTCGAGACTAGAATATCTACATATACTGCATATTATACACTCTTTCCTTCTATAGTTTTCTGGGCCCATGATGGGGATTGGATTTTGAAACTATTAAACTATTACATGTATCTTTTTGTATTTTCTATATTGCTTATGAGATTTTGAAAGTTTTTGAAAAAAAATGACTTGTTATTTACCTTATATTTCTAGTCACTGTGCCTAGCACATATTTGATAATAAATTTTAAGTGAATGATTAAATATTTTCAAAAATTGGGGGAAATTTGTTTCTCTTTTTAGTGTAAAGTAAAGTAAATAAAGCCTTCAGAATTACAGATGGAAGAAACAATATCCAGCAACTCTGAGGTTCTGAGAGATCCACTAAAAATGGCTTAAAAATGATGGCATAGCAGTATGATTTGTTTATTCTTTGCATTATTTTCAATGAGTTTTGTTTGTAACTCCTCTAAAAATGTTATTATTGCAGTAATAATAATTTGTTTTGCTCTTTCGGTGTGCATTTGCAACAAAGCCTGCAGAATAAGGCTGCTAAAATGTAGGTCAAATGGTGTCGCAGCTTTGCTCATAATCCTCCAGTTGTTTCCTAGTTGTGCTCAAGGTCTGCCCTGTCAGGTTGCTCACACTTCTCTGAACTCCTCCACCCTGATGCTCCTCCTCTCTCCTAACTCACTGTGCTCTGCCACGTTGATGCCAAGAATAATCCTAACTCAGATCACTTGTCATTGGGATGGCTTCACTGTAAGGGTGACCCCTAGAAATCTCATGCCTTTCACCCTCACCCCCTACCTCCATCACATGCTTTTGTCAAATATCATCCTTTCAGTGACAATTTCTGAGCATCCCCTTAGGACTCCCACAGCCTTTCACCCTATACAAGTCCTGTTCTTTCTGTTATGGTCCCTTTACATTTCCTTGTCATTTATCACTGTCAAACATGTGACATAATGTATTTTATCTGTCTGTTATGTCATCATAAGAGAAAAGACCTCAGGATTTTTTGTTTTAGCTTTCACTGCTACAAATTCCAGCTCTTAGGAACAATATGTGGGACAGACGATGGTGATTGGTAGTTTTGACTTAGACAGGGAATTCCTATGTACATGGTAAGTGCTATTTTTGATATGTCTTTGAAGGTATATCTTTCTTGTCTTCAGACTAGAACCCATAGCCACATACCGTTATGTTTTGGCTCCCAGACCTGCAAAGCATTCAGTCTGCTTTCCTGAGTTTTAATCTTTTAGGGTGGAGAGAGAACATGAGCTTCTCAGCTTCCATAATTATATGGGCCAATGCCTTATAGCCAATGTCTTCCTAAATATATATAAAAACATTTTGTATATGATTTTTCTTGGTTTTGTTTCTCTAGACAACCTGAACTGACACAGTAGGCATTTGTAAAAATTAATGAAAAGTTAAAAATTTATAAGAGATCTTACAAAATCTTATTTTATATATCTATGTTATCCAAAAACATTACTTTTCATGCTAAAATACATATGCAGATCATAAAAATGATCTCCATATTTGATATATTATGGAAATTTCTTATGGATCAGAATAATTCTCATATGTTTTAAATACCAAAATGTCCACCTTAGTCTATGGTGATGATAATCAACAAAGTTCAGCAGAAACTATATCTCATGGATTTTGATGCTTTTGTTAGTTTTATCTCTTCAAAATGCTTTCTTCTGATTAAATTATTCAATGACTCAGATCACAGACTACCATTATTTTCTTCAAGAAGGTTCTTGATTTTTTCATTTCTTCAGCGGCACATTAGTTATTCAATAGCATATTCTTTAACTTTATGGTGTTGGTAATTTCTTTTTCTTTTTCTTCCTGTTACTGATTATGTTTTGTGGCTTTTCATTCAAGGGGATATATAGTAACTGTATAATGGAGACTGTCATATCCAGATGTGAGGATGCAGTGTGGTATGCATTTCTACTTCCAGACAAAGATGGACTCCCACTGAAACTGTTTACTATATCTTGACAATAGAATGCTGAGCTCTCTGCCATTGTCCATGCCCGCAATGATGGACATGTGACTGTTTGAAGAACTATATTCTAGTAATGATATAGGGGAACTCAGTGAGGGGGAAGGAATTGGGGAGGGGATAAGGGAAATCCCAGAGCCTATGGACCTATATCATATCATGATAGTAATAAAAAGAAGTAAAAATTTTAAAAAGATAGAAAAAAATTCCAAAATGATAAATTCCCAAAGAATATCTTTTTCTAGGTTAATACAAATGAAATATTCAATGTTGGGTAAAGAATATAATGTTTTCTATACGTCAGACTACAATTATTTTTGAAAGCAACCCTTTCTGTTTGCATTTCTTTGGTGGTTTTGGTTTTAATCATGAGAAATGTCTCTGTCTATTACACATTTCAATTATAAAGGATATTTCCAGTATAGATCACTAGAAGATCAAGACATTTAATGATGAAATACCTATCTTTGAAACTGCATATAGTGCAATATATCTAAAAATTACCATACTGAGCACCATTGTGAAATAGTTCTTTTTTTTTTCTTAACTGACAAGCAGTGTATTATGCTAAATGCTAAACTGTAAATCAATGTCAATGCAATGACAAATGCCTTTGCAAATTTCAGCTTTTTCCTAAGACACTAGCTGATTTTCCAGTTTATCATAGATTTCACGTGTGCCATGAAAATCAGCTGTGACCACCACATTATTAGATAAAGGGCCACAAACTGGCAGCCGACAAACAAATTTGGATGACTTCCAACAACTCAGAAAAGATTTAACACACTGGTTCCACCACCCCTCTGGCTAGCGAGTAAAAAGGAAAATATTGTAATTGAGTAAAACATGAGTAGACTTTCTAAAAGATCCTGAAGATTGTGTTTTGTTGTAAGCATGAGTGGATCAGGGAAGAGCTGTAGGTAGTAAGAGTTGGAGTTCTGCTAACAACCTCTGTTTTCAGGATTTCCTGCCTTTGTAATACTTCTGTTTAACCTTGATCATGAAATCAAGATGTGCATTCCTTTCAAATACCCAGTCTTATCCTGTGACCTCCGCCTGGTGAACAACCAAACTCTCCACCCTCAATCAAATACGTACAAACCTTTTCAGAACAAATATGCCTCTGAGCCCGGAAGACAGTGCTGTACAGAGTTAGTTAAGCCAGCACAGCTGAATATTAGTCATCAGAGCAATAGATTAACCCTGTGCTGCTTCCTCAGATAATGGCAGTGTTGAAGTAATTTGTTCCACCCTTTTGATAAACCTCTTGGTTTAGCTCATGCCCACACCCATAGCCCCCGCCTCTGACTGTCATGATATTGCTTGGAGCACATGGACAGTTGATATTGCTCCTATTTTCCAGGCCTGGGGAGGGCACAGATAAACTGGAACAGTACTTGTGGTGGTATGATACTTTATGAATACTTTATGTGTGATTGTGATTTTTATATTTTTCCAGCAAATATAAAGAAAGACATCTCAGAGGCAGTTTTTCGTTTCTATTCCTAAATATTATTGATTTTTACTTACACCATCATTTTATTTCTCTTTTTATGTAGTTTTTGAGAAATTTTGTGAGCGCTAGAAAAAGTGTTTATTTTTTCTGTTCCTCAACACAGCAGGTAAGGAGTATCATTATCCCGTACCTCACCCATCTTACTCTGTCCTGCCACAGTTCAGATTATGACAAGGGCTTGATGTCATGTTTGAATAACATAACGCCCACAACTCTGCAAAGATAACAGAGAAAAAATTCTCTCCATTGAAACTAGCAGAAAAATAGGCCTGGTATTTTGTGCTTTCAGAAAAAAAATGTATTACTTTGGTAAACTTCTAGATGTATCTGCAGAAGACAGCAATGTTCAGGGGGCAGGTTTACTTCTGGACACCTGTTAACTGATGGAGAATAAGAGACAGGAAAGTTCTGAAAGAAATAATTTGTTATTCATTATGGGAGCAACTCTCAGTACGATTCTAAAAGAAACAATAAATATTTGGTTTTAATTTAATTTTCATTGCTAAGATCACATACATTCTAAAATCAAAGTGCAAACAACAAAGTTATATTATTTTGTCATACTAAAATATCTAATTAATCTGAATTGGTACTTTACAAAAACATAAAAGTATCTCAGCTTCCTATGCCATTTATATTTCTACTTTGCCCATTATTGCCTGTCAACTGTTGTTTCAGGTACTTGTCTTTGCTATGATGACCAATAGCAGTGGCATCAAATTTCTTTTATGTTGAAACATTTGTCATTGTCATGTGCTCCAGGTTTTTGATAAGAACATATGAATCTATATTTTTCTTGGTGTCTCCTTTCTGAAAATTTTTTGGTAGCTTCTTGCCCTCTTAGCACAGGTTCTGGCCAGTAAGAACAGTGTAACACTATCCCAATGGCTTAGAAAACAGGCACTTTTGGGCCCGGAGCGGTGGCCTAGCGGCTAAAGTCCTCGCCTTGAACACACCGGGATCCCATATGGGCACCGGTTCTAATCCCAGAAGCTTCACTTCCCATCCAGCTCCCTGCTTGTGGCCTGGGAAAGCAGTCAAGGATGGCCCAAATCCTTGGGATGCTGCACCTGTGTGGGCGACCTGGAAGAAGTTCCTGGATCCTGACTCCAGATCTGCACAGTACTGGCTGTTGTGCTCACTTGGGGAGTGAATCATCAGATGGAAGATTTTCCTTTCCGTCTCTCCTCCTCTCTGTATATCTGGCTTTTAAAAAGAAAAGAAAACAGGTACTTTGTGCATGTAAATACAGAGGCCATTCATCTATAGCACATGGGTGACTTTTGCATTTTTTTGTTTTTATGAGTGTGAGTTCCGTTTAGTTCAGGTTTTTGTTTCAGGAGTCCAGGGCACTTTTGGAAAGCAATTTTTGGTTGAGCCATTTAATCTCCATGATTCATCTCCATGATTGTTTTAAGAACAACATGAATTGGTCTTATGGTAATATTTAGGTTCTGTGAAGTGATTATTTTGAAGCCTAGTTCCTTCAGCATTTCATATTCAGTATTCCTAAACACTACCAGATAGGTGTGTCTATTTCCTAACCCCCATGCAATCTATAAATCATTTCTGACACCTCTTTGCCCTCAAATTAATGCATTTTTTCATGAGTATTTAGATCGATAGCAGCCTAGAGAAAGCAACTATTCAATTTAAATACTTCATGTGTCTGATGCACAATTTAACCCTAAATTACCCTGAGATCTGAGGACACTTGCCAATTTTCCTATCAGTAATAAAAAAAACAGTCCTTTTCATGCTTCATACAAAGCAAAACAGGCATTGTATCATCTCATTAGTGTGATGAAAGCATTAGTTTCAAATTTTCAGCAAGAAGAGACAATTCATCTTCTTTCTTATTTGGAGTAGTACACAGCTTTAAACACAATCAGTAATGATTCGGTATGCAATAGGAAAAAATGAACTTATGTATCTGTGTCACTATAACTTTTCATCATTCTGTTTTCTCTTGTTTGGTAGCCAAGTTCAAAATAAAATCAAATAATAAAAATACTTCAAATACTCTTTGGGCATTGTTCCAGTTTTTATTTATAGGTTTCTTATTTCTAAAAGTAGATTAGCCATATTTTATTGTATGTAACACCAAATAATTGCAGATAATACAAACAGAAGCTTCATAAAAATTTTCAAAGGAGGCTATCAAAAGAGTGAGAAAGCAACATACACAATGAGAGAAAATATTGACAAATAACATATCTGATGAGGAATTATTACTCAGATTATATAAAGAACTCCTGCAACTCAACAACAACAATAAAAACAAACCAGATCGAAACTGGGCAAACAGCTGAGCCCCCTGGCATACTATTGACCCTACAATAATGAATGATGATTTTAGGTCAGAGCTGTATTCATCTCTTGTTGGTCAGATCAGCCCTCCTGACCAAGGCCTCGAGCACTAATAGCATCCCTCTCCCTGGCTGCAGGATTGATGCGGGCTTTCCAGCACGAAGCAGCTCCATGGCCAGTTCAGCAGCTCATCAGGGAGAGCAAACCTGTGACTTGGTGGCTTCAGCTATCCGACACATCCCTGACTAGTACTCTGTTCGGAGCACGTGCCTAAGGCCTGCGTCTAGCCCCATGCCCTTTACACCACAAATAAAAACCTGTGTTTCTGTCATATGTCTGATATTGCTGTGGTACGCTGACACATTTTGCTCATACAGGCAAAACTTTTACTAATCATTCAGTAATGAACACTTAGTTTCTTTCTATATCATGGCTGTTGTGAATCATGGGAATGGTGCCAGTTCCTTTTGTACAAAAATCCAGAGGCCATATTGCATGATTATATGGTAATTTTTAGTGTTTTTAGGCATTACCTTAAGTGCTTTGCTGCAATGACTGTGCTAATTTATGTTCCTTACCAACAGCATGCAAGAGTTTCTTCTCTCCATCTCCTTACCAGCATGACAAATTTCTCTTTGGTTTGTTTCCCCATTTTTAAAGTGGGTTTTGTTTTGCTTTGCTTTGTTTTTGCTATTGAATTGAGTTCCTTATATGGAAGGATGAATTAACAAAATATGGCATGTGTACACAATGGATTAATACTTAGTCTTATGGATGAACATGGAGGACATGATGTTAAATAAAATAATCCAAGCAGAGAAGAGAAAAACCACACTACCTAACTTACTTATGAAATACAGAAGACTTAGCTTAGAAGTGAGGAGCAGAGGCGTGGTGGAAGATGCTGGGAGTTGTCAGTCGCAAGGCATGATGCTTCAATTACACAGGAAGAATAAGCTTTGACAACTGTAGCACAGCAATGTAACACTGGTCATTCATGACGTACTTTCTATTTCAAGATAACAGTAAATTGTGAGCATCTCTCCATTAAAAAATTGAGAAGCAAGGTAGATGCTCGCAATGTTAAACATCATGATGATGATCACAGTGAATGCAGCTATCAATAGTCACATCTGACTCTATAAATCTCTGCGATAATATTTCCTCTATTAAAAATAAATTTAAGAAGAAATATAGAGCAGTATACTATTCCCTGGGAATATAATATTTACCAAGTCTCCGAGGAATGAGGAGTCTTCAAAAACCTATTGTCCTACCTGAGGAACCCAGTAACGTGGAGGTACTTGCCTATTTGTAAACAAACACAGCTTCCTGGTTCTAAAAATCAAAACAGAGCAAAATAGAAAATGTGCAAAGACTTGAAAAATGTTTCTTTAACTAAATTACACAAAAAGCCAGTGACCTCATAGAAAAGATCCTCAATATCATTAATCCTTGGGAAACTATGAATCAAAGCCATGCATTTCACATCCATTAATATGACTGCCAGTAAAACAGAACAAAATAAAATGCATACACAGATATTCGAAGCAGCATTATTCACAAGAGTCGAGAGGTAGAAACAACCTAATACTCATTAATAGAACATGTGGGGCTGATGTTGTGGTATAGTAAGTTAAGCTGCCACCTTCAACACTGGCATCCCAAAGAAGCAACTGGTTACAATTCTAGCTATTCCACTTCTGATCCAGCTCCTGGTTAATGTGCTTTGGAAAACAGTAGAAGATGGCCTAAGTGCTTGAGAACCTGTAACAAATATGGAAGACCACTAGATTTCCAGACTCCTGACATCAGCCTGACATCAGCTCCAGCCATTTTGGACATCTGGGGCATCAACAAGCAGAGGGAATCTCATTCCTCTCTCTCTCTCTCTCTCTGTAACTCCTGTCTTTCAGATAAATAAACAAATAAATAAATAAATAAAATATATTTTAAAAACATGACTGTTAAATCATATAGTATATCATACAAGGATATATTATTTGGCTTAATAAGGAACTGAATTTTGTCACATGATACAATATGAATTGATTATGAAAATATCACACTAAGCACAAGAAGCCATATATGAAAAGCTCATGTAGATTAGGCCAAGTTGGAGACAGAAGATAGAATAGACAGGTACCCAAGGATTTGGGAAAGACAAACTAGCAACTACCTCATAGGCACAGAGCTTCTGGGATGGAAAATCTGTGAAGTAGAAAATAGTAATGATAACACAAATTGTGAATTACATAAAATCATGAAAAATACACCTAAAGTGATTATGATGAAAAATTTTCCTGTGTTTGTTATTATTGTTTTTAAAAATGGAAGAATTTTGAAAGAAAAAAATGTATTCTGAGACACATTGGCTTCTAGGACCTAGGATGGGTTAGACCATACCAGTCCAAAGAATTCATTCTCTTCTGTGACATTTTCTGTGTGTTTTCCTGATTTTTAGTGCCTCTTTGACTTTGACAATGGACTACTTCACTGATTGTGCTTTTTACACACTTTTAAATATTTGTTTTTATTTGAAAGGCTGATTTACAAAGAGAAGAAGAGACAGAGATCTTCCATCCACTAGTTCATTCCCCATATGACCATGATAGCCAGGACTGAATGGATCCAAAACTAGGAGCCAGGAACTTCTTCCAGCTTTCCACATTGATTCAGGGGCCAAAGGACTTGAGCCATCGCAGGATATAAGCAGGAGCTGGACTGGAAGTGGAGCAACTTGGGATTTCATTCAAGTAGCATTGTTATGGGGAACACATTTTCATCATATCTTTCCATATTGAAAAAGCTGAATTCCTCTGCCTCCAGGAAAAGGATGTGATTCACCAAAGTGCCTAATCAGAGAGAAACAAATTCCAAACAAGCTTGTGTAAGCCTTACCCAGAAGTAAGTTCTTAGGTCTGTGTGGGTGTGCATTTAGTTCAGAACTCATTTAGCTCTTTTGTTGAGTACAGCCTCATTCACTGTAAAGTACAGTAATAGGGTTGAAATATTGGCAATGGCTCAAGTTGTTGGGCCTCTGTCGCCCACATTTTGTTGTGTGCATTTGGGGAATGTACCAATAGATGTCTTTTCTCTCACCTTCCAAATAAGCAAATAAATAAATTAAATTGCACAAGAGTACGGAAGCATGGGTAGGACTTTATCACTACCAAATACATTAAATGTATTCCCAAAGTACTGTGAGGTAACTGGGTTGGTGGGTGAGGGTTACTTATTCTAATAGGACTGAGAGGCATTGGGGTCCTTACCAAGAGGCTTAGTATTTGAGCAATAAAGAAAAGAAGGTGCAGTGCTTTCTTGCCACCCAATCAATAGGTTACAAATATCTAAAATAATAATTGGTTCATTGTATATTTTGCTTTTTAACTGAAAATATACTTCTGACAGAATTTTTTTAAATACAGGAAACATATGTATGATGTTTGGTGCATCTTATCCTTTCTATTGGGAGGAACACCATGGTGTCTGAACAATCTTATCATCAGATCTTCCCTTCATTGGAGCTCAATACTATTTCGTATAGTCCTGTCTTTTCATGAAGTCCTTTCCACACTATATAAGGTAATATATCTCTTGCCTAGTTTATATTAAAATAAAGATTAAATAGTAAATCAATTATCCAATTTGATGTAATATTATTGCTTTAATTTTTTGTGCTCAGAATATAAAAAGTAGATACTTAAGAGATATAATGTGATTAATTTCTTAAATTGACATTCTAGTACATAAAAATGTCATTTTTTTTCTTCCAAGTTACACTGGTCATTCACTTCTGAAATTCATAATCTCTAATTTATCTTTCAGCATCAAGTCCTTCCATTAATACATTTGAAATTTAACAAGCAGGTGAATGGGTTTGCTTTATCAGTCTCTGAATTTCTCATTCTCAAATAAACAAAATTAAGCTAAATAAATAGATGTTTTTAAAGCCATTAAATCATTTTTCAATTTATTTTGATTTATGATGAAATTTTATGGTTAATTGTAATAAATATTTCTTCTATTTATGAAAAATAAGAAAAAACATTTTGAAATAGCTTTCTACTTGTGTTTAGGAAAACAGCATTTTTACGAAATGACCTAAAAATTCTTAGCTGTATTATGTGTTTTGAGTGAAAAAAATTGAGAAAAAATGGCACTCTTATGACTCCTACAGTGCTGATACTGAGATAATTTATGTGATTATTTATCAGCTATGAATGTTCATCAGCCAAAACAAAGCAAAAAAATATAACCAAGAAACAAAAAGTAAAGGATGAGTTTCAAGATATATTAGTTGTATAATTTTAGGACAGGGAAATGCTTCAGAGCACAGAGGCAAACAAATTCTATTTGCTATTGGCTTGTTATTCTTGATCTGCATAAACTCAGGCAAGTTATTAATTTGTTTAGGTCTCCAATTTTCTAGTTAATGCATTTTCTATAGAAACATTTACGTTCTTTTTTTCCTGGGGATAGCTGAAAGCATTCCATGACATAATAATAGCAAATATTAAGAACTACTGCTTAATTTGTACCTACTATCTAGTGTTAATTATCTATGACATTGGGATATCAAATGTACAGCAAATAAAATTTATTTATTAAATAAAGGCAGATTTTTTTAATGAATGCAATTTTTCTACACAAAAATTAAACTGTCTCAATATGAAGATTTTAAATAGGTATTGTACATGCTACAATTTAATATGCTTACAAGAAGTGAAAACAGGGACTCAAATAAATACTGTATGACAATGTTCATAACAGTGTTACAATAGCCAGAGGTGAAAACAATCCTTCTGTCCATCAACAAATGACTGTGGCTTTAAAAAAAAAAGTGTTATACAATGGAAAAAATGCTCAGAATTAGAATCAATCACATATAGATGCATGCTACAACCAGGCACTAACAAACAAATGTATGATTCCATATATATGAGGTACTTGGACTAGACAAATTAATAAAGACAGAAGTAGAATAGAGGTTCCTAGAGACTAGGTGAAGGAAGAGAGCTGTGGGGAGCTATTTTTTAGTGAATATAGACATTCTACTTAGGATGTTAATGGAATTTTGAAAATGGATAGTTATAGCAGTCATGCAACATCTTTCATGTGCTTATTGCCTCTAAATTGTACATTTAAAAAAGATTAAGGTGTTTTATGTTATGTATATTGCACTCAAATTTGAATTTTTTGTTTATTTAAAAGGCAGAGAGTCAGAAAGAGAGAGACAGAGACAGAGATCGGGAAACCCAGAGAAATCTGCCATCTGCTAACTCGCTCCCTATATATGGTAACATTGCAAAGCAGTTCTACTGGAGTAGCAGGGCCAACTCCTGGGCAACCACCTGCAGCCGCCTAGTGTCTGCATTAACAGGAGTAGTACCAGGACTTGAACACAAGCACTACTGCAAGTATCCCAACTGTGATTGTATCCGCTAGGCCAAATATCCACTTGCAGACAGTATTTTGAAGTGAATTTTGTATTTTTTTTCTCTGTGCTTTTCATTGCCCAGAATATTTCTAGCACTAAGATTTCCCTGCAGTTCAATAATGGGAGACCTAGGGGGAGTCTTTTGTGCCACCCAGATCCAACTTGGGAACGGAAAATCTTCGGTGGCTACTGGAATTGCTGCAGGCTGATGATTCTCATTTCTCAGTCATGGATGGAAGCTGCCTCCCACAGCAACGTGGTCTCGTTCAAGGTCACATCCTTCTCTGGAGGACAGCCTATACGCAATGAGCAGTTGAAAAAGAAATGTAAAGATGTCCATCTTCTTGACATGACGTGGGACAACTTGAAAGGGCAGCCATCTGAGCTGCATGGAAGGTCAGCTGAAGCCTTTGTGAAGCTGCACTGCAACCCAACCTCTCTCTGTTCAATCTTGTTCCATTATCTGCCACAAATAATGAGTCTTGTGTTCCCTAGCACACTTCTTGTGTGCTGGCAATTCCTCCTTACTACTACGCTGAGAGAGTTTGCAAGTTCAGGCTTATAATACAAAAAAGAAGTGGACAACATTTTTGCCTTCCATTTAAATTATTGTGCAAGTAAATCTTCGACCGCAGTTCATATGTTTAAGCATGTAGTAAATTCCTGAATGAGAAAGAGGTGGAGATGAAGATGCAATGTTCTTATTAATGCCTATTTTATTCTAATATTCTTAACAAAATTACAAATATGAGCTAAGGTTTATTGCGTGTTACATAATCATCACAAAAATACTGTAGGGGTGAAAAAGAGCTTATTATTTTAGGCTGTGACAAGAAAATCAGCATAAGGAAACATTTCCATCAAAGAAGCTTAACTTTAAAAAAAAAAAAGTAAGTGGCCAAATATTTTTCAGGGGGGAAGAGAGAAGCTAGTGTGATGGTATACCAGAATAATCCTCTGGCACATATAATCCACATATCTCTGGCATCTCATAAGGGTATTGATTTGTGTCCCAGTTGCCCCACTTCCAATCCAGCTCCCTGCTTGCGGCCTGGGAAAGCAATTGAAGATGGCCCAAGTCCATGAGAACCCTGTTCCCATGATGGGAAAACCCAGAAGAAGCTCATGGATCCTGGCTTTGGACTGGCTCACCTCAGCCATTTTGGCCATTTTTGGAGTGAATCGTTGGATGGAAGGCCTCTCTCTCTCTATCACTCCTTCTCTTACTGCAAAATCTGCCTTTCAAATAAAAATAAATCTGAAAAAAAAAGCTTTTCAAGGTAGAAGCGAACTCAACTCCTACCACATACTTTACAAATTTGCTTGAAACCTGAATGCTTTATTTGTGCATTGTGATAGTGTCAGTATGAGTAAGTTGTCACCATCAAGGCCACTGGATTCAGTGACATATTTCTAAAAGTATGCTATACACCAATAATACACTCACCAGTTTAAATGTTATGCTTCTTTGTGTGTAGCCCATGTTTAAATATAAAAGTTGTACATGAAACTAAGTAAACTAGAATGTTAAAAACAGGTTAATTCTGAGAAATACACCAGGAAAATATTATAGGAAATGATGGAAGAACAACAGACTGTAAAGTCTAAAGGGTTGCTTATGGCATAACCTAATTTCAGGGAAAAAAATGCATTTGTGTCAGAACAGAGCATTTTTCTGTAAGTGTAAGCATGTGTTCTTAGGCATTATAAGAGTAGATAATATTTCATGTTCAAATTGACCACCATTCACTTTCTGGCTCCTGCTGTCCCTTCAAATCAATTTGCTACATTTGATTTTTTTTATCAGCATGGGTGAATTTCTAATGCATTTATAATTGCATTTGTGATATAATCGGCTGGAGAAATTCTGATAACAGAAAAAAATCATGCTATGTAAAGAAGACAATAAAATTATACGTTGGTAATGAGAATGGGGTTTTCCTTGTACCATTTTGTAGCCTGCTGCAATCTTACATCAAGCCACTTTGAGCTACACACACAACTCCTATTACAACTAATTGCAGTTCCACTACACAGGCACATCAAAAGACAATAAACAGACCTCCTTTGTACTGTGGATTTTGTAATCCTTTTTACATTGTATAATGAGGTCCAATTCTACTTTCACATTTTAGGTATCAGTATTCTTACTCCAATATTTATACATTTTTATTTCTCCTTCATTCTTTGAAACTTATAGGAATGTTCAGATGTATGCATTAAAATGAAAATAATTATATTTTGGGGATATAGGATTCTTGAATCTCAAATGAAAACAAAATCTGACAAAGGTGTATCTCTTTTTCTCTTAAGGGTTAATAGAGATAAAATCCAATCTGACACATGAGATCTACAAAGGAATTTATTTAACAATGCAAAAAATAAATTCACAAATCATGTGTTTCTATGGATTTGACCCTTTTCAACTAGAAATGAATTAATGATTTTAAATAAACAATATAGCTCACATTAGGGGAGGAATGAAACGAGAGTTCTGCCTTACATAACCTTACATAAACTAAGGATATATCGAGATCCGTGGAAGGCTGAGACCCTTGCTCCCATTCCCCCCACCTTCACCGTGTTCCTTAGCACATTCGTTCTGTTGCACATGCCACATACCCAGTCATCAACCTTCTGCTGCCCATTTCCTCTGCTTTTTGGTTGCCATGTGCCCCAGACTCTGCATCATTTCATCTTCCAAGAAACTCATCATTTCAACATCACCATCACCAATCATCACTGAAGATCCTTGGGACTCATTTCCTGATTATCACAAAGATTGCTCAGATTCCTGCATCCACTCTTTCCTTTTTCTCTCTTCTTATCATATTAATTAGGAATCTCACTGAAATAGGCAATTAAATGAATGCTTACTTTTTGGCTTAACTACTTCAATTGTTCTTTGCCCTTCACATAAAAGCTTTGGTATAGCATGTTTATTTTGCTCCATGATGCACTGAATTTCTGCAGCCACCTGTCCTGGCCATTTGGCATGTTTGGTCACCCTGAAGACCTGAGTCCATACTCTTCCTGCCACCTGAATGCCTTGCTCCCTGCACCACCTCAACATTGATACACAGGCACCACTCCTTCAGTTCTTCACTCATTCTTCAGATTTGTTACTCAAATATTTTTTGAATACACTTCATTTTTCATATCAGGGGAAACACTTTCTGATAGCATTTATACTTCTCAAGAGTGCTTACTCTTCTTTCAACAAATATTTCGTGAACAATTGAGTTATGGCACAGGCCAACTTGATTCCAGGCACTGGGGGCATGTAGCCAATTAGATATGATCCCTGTTGTCAGATACATTGACTTGAGTGGGATAAAGGCAATGAATAAGCAAAAAAATGAAGTCAATGCACAAATACTGTAGGAAACAATTATAGGGCTGTATCATAGAGACCACTAAACAGAGAGAGCCCCTTTGGTGGTAAAAAGCATGAGAGTTTCTCTTGGGAGATGTTTCGCTGGGATTTGAATGATAAGTCAGCCACATTTCCGTGTTTGATCATTAGATAAACTTTGGTTTCTCTCTCACTGAAAAATCATGGCTATGGCAATTCCTGCTGTATATTAGTCATATAGAAATTTTTTTTAATAAATGAATGGAAGGAAATATCACAACTTTTTTGTTCAAGCACAGATGACTTTGAATCTAGGTTTTCATCCTCACCTTGGTTAAATTATTAAAACCTCAACTTTCAATTTCTTCATATACTGATAAAGATAATAACACCTTACTATTAATTAAATTCTCACACCTGAGAATGAAGATAGTGGAATAGGGTAAGAACACATTTAACAGATGAAGAAACATTAGCCAGAGTGATGCAGAGAGGGCACATTCCAGGAAACAGAAGAAATAGGCTGACAGCAGAGGATTACCTGGAGCTTAATGGACATGTGAATGTAGCAAAGACAATGGTGTGGTGTTGCAATGACCAGATACCCCAGTGGTGGTCAACAAGTGGCCATCTGAGCTCTACAGGTAGCTGGGGTTCCACCAGCAGCCAGGTGGGAAGGAAAATTCACCAAGATCTTAGGCAAAGAACTGTACATATTGCTGAACTATTTGATTTGACCAGGAGCAGAGACAGAGCAGCAGATCCCATACAGATGGTATGGAAACAGGGTGGATTTCACAGCCCAGACCCCACCAAGCCACATCAGGTGCCATTTTGTGTAGGGAAGCAAAGGACGTGGGATGGGACTGTACATGCACCAAGCTAGGAGTAAACTCATTTCATGATCCCTGGAGGGAGTAACACAAGTAACTGCAAACAAAGAACTGGGTACCAAACGCAGTGAGTAAAACTGAACTGTAGCCCTGTGGGTGACACAGTTTAGATACCTGCCCTAAGGAGATGAATCTGCTAACCAAAAGTACAAAAGAAGAGACAGAGGCATGGTGAATATTTCTGAGGACTCCCCTGCAAAGGAGCAAAAGCCTTTGCCAACTTCAGAGTTAACTGAGAAATACATCAAGGAAATGGGGAATAAAGACCTGTAAGAACTTGTTATAAAGCTTCTTATCAACAATGGACATAAAGGTGGAGTTTAAGGAATTTAAGGAATATGCCACACAGGAAACAGCAACACTGAAACAAAATCAAACCTAATTATTAGAAATGAGGACACAATGGAGCAAATTAAAAATTCAGTGGAAAGTTTCAATAGTAGGATGGATGAATCAGAAGAAAGAATCTTAGTATTGCAAAACCTTTTTCGCGCAGTGAGGAAGCAATCAAAAATCTGGAAGCAGTGCTGGGTCAAGGCATAAAAAGCACTCAAGAATTAAGGGACACTATTAACAGGCCAAATATGAATTACGGGAGTTCCAGAAGCCACAGAAAGAGAAACTGAGTTTAAAAATGTATTTAATGGATTAATAAAGAAAAACTTTACTAATCTGGAGAAAGAAGTGGGAAATGGAATACAGGAGGGACAAAGAACTCCAAAAAGGAGTTCACCACAGCACATGATAATCAAGCTCACTTTAGAGTAACATAAGGAAAAGATCCTTAAATGTGCACATGGAAAAAAATCAACTTACCTATAGAGGAATGGTCATCAGACTCACAGTTGACCTCTCATAGGAAACCCTACAGGTCAGAAGAGAATGGAGTGACATATTCCAGATCCTAAAACGAAAAAAAAAATGCCAGTCCAGACTGATGTACCCAGGAAAGCTTTCCTTTGTCTTTGAAAATAAAATAAAAATTTTCCACAGTAAAGAGAGGCCCAAAGAATTTTCCTCTTCCAAACCTGCCCTACAAGTGATACTTAAAGACATTCTCTTGACAGAGAAAAGGAATAGCACCTTCCATAACCAAAAGCAAATGTGAAGAATATCCCAGTAAAATAACAGCAGAAGACCAAATCAAACAATGAACAACCCATTGCTAAAATGACAGGACCAAATTACCCTCTATTAATATTAACCCTAAGTGCAAATGGCTTAAACTCATCAATTAAACATCATATATTAATAGACTGGATCAAAAACACAAAATCCATCTATCTGTTGCCTACAGGAGACATACCTTACCTGCAAAGATCAGCAGAAACTGAACATCTCATGGATTTTGATGTTTTTATTTTCATTTCTTCAAAACAGTTTTTTCTCACATTAAATTCTTCACTGACCCTAGGTTATGCAGTAGCATCATCTTCTTCAAGAAGGTTCTTGACTTTCTTTTCCATTTCTTCAACAACACATTAGTCATTCAATTGTAAATTACTATTTTTCTTCCTGTTGTTGATTTTGTTTTGTGGCTTTTCATTTAAGGGGACATATAATAAGTGTATAATGGAGATTATCATATCCAGATGTGAGGATACAATGTGGTATGCATCTCTACTTCCAGATCAAAATAGATTCCCAATGAAACTGCTAAATTTATCTTGACAATGGTATGTTGGACTCTCTGCCATTGTTCATGCCTGCAATGATGTTCTTACAACTGTTTATAAAGAATTACACCATTGTAATAGTATAGGGGAAGTCAGTGTGTAGGAGGAGATATGAAGAGGGGGAAAGGGAAATCCCAGAGGCTATGGAACTATATCATAAAATGATAGTAACAGTAATAATAATAATGATAATGATAATAATAATAATAATAAAATGAAAAAAGTGACCAGAGAAGGATTTAATTACAATATGAAAAAAGTCTGACAACTACCTTCAGTGTCAGCTTATGGTATTAACTATTTTAAAATGAAAGATGTATGTCTCTAATTTGATGTTTGTCCTTTGTGTCTGATTTAAGAATATGACCTTTAAAACTAATGAAAGACTCTAACATTTACTTTTCTTATTTATTAATTAAAGTAATGATACATATGTGCCAACAGTAGTTGAGAAATGAGTGAAGCATGAATCTGTCGAAGATCTAGTTCAGTTTCTAGGGTTTAAAGATTTAGATTTTTATTATAAAAATTTTTAAACATGCATGGAAAAGCACAGTACAAGATCATCCTATTATTACTTAGCAAAAGTTTTTAGCAGATAACTTGTTTTGAAGATAAAGAATTCATTTAGATTCTCAGTGTGGGTAGAAATGTGAATGTGGGTGCGTGTGTTTTGAGAGTATTATATATAATTAACCTGTACATAGTGTTCAAATGCTATTGTGCATATTTTCTCATTGGATCCTGGATAAGAAACCCGCTAGGCTGGTGTTACAAGTTACAAGGAACCTGGTGTTGAAAGCATTCGGGAATCATGGTCAGGCTCTTGGGTTGCATGGCTTATCCTGTTACAAACAATATGCAGTGACCTGATTTGTCGGCAGGTGTTGACACAAAAGCCTTCATCCCTCAGCCTCTGGTGAGACAGAGAAAAGGAAAAAAGCCACCTCATTGCTCCTTCCAGAGCATGGCACTGGCAATGCCGTCGGCTGATGATGGAAGATAGATTTTTCTACTCTCATATTCTCTTAGTCTTTTACAGTTGACTGCTTAACCCTGCTTGGAACTCTACATTTATTTAATCCTTCCAGCAGAGAACAATTGCTGTGAGTTTTCCCACTGACATACTTTTATTTGCTGAAAGTTCATTCCTTGCAGCTTAATACTATAAAAATTTAAAGAGACAGTGTTAAAGGTTCTATAAATCATCTCCCTCACATTATAAGAGCAAAAAAGAATATCCCATTCCAGCAATAGCCTAAAAGTATTTCCAGAAAATGCACTCTATCTAGCACATGGACACTTAAAATAAAAATAAAATAAAAAACAGAGCTAATGCTGCATTTTAAGAGATTTAATTTCATTCAAGAATTATGTTTTGAAAAATAGCTGAGTGTTTCTAATCTGAATGATGTTCACTATATTCAAAAATGAGGATGTGATGTGACTACAATGTTTTGGTAACCCGATTTGAGTTTCTGTGATAAGGGCACCAAAATTCAGTTGTTTCTGGCCTCTAACATTTACTTTCTAATCCTCATTAGAGCAAAGCTGGATCAGAAGAGAAGCAGATGGGGTTCCAATCAATGGTCCTATAAGGGATGCCAGCAGCACAAACAGTAGCTTAGCCTATTGCACAAAATCGCAGTCTCCAAAGAGAAACCCTTTGGACTGATTGGAGGAAATAAGGTGCCAAGTTGTGAGAAACTATACAGTTAGTCTCAGACACTCTTGCTGACAAAAGCATGGAAATAGGGTGCTTGGCCTTAGAAGTCGAGGAGCTGAATTCTCTCACTGCCTAAGTGAGCCTAGCAAAGGATCCTGACCTACTCAGGGAGTGTAACCAAAAGACAAGACTGTTAGGCCCTGGGAAGAGGCCCCTTAGCTGAGCTTTACCTGGACTTGGGACCCTCGGGAACTGTGGAGAAGCTGCTCTTGCACGGAGATTTCCACATAAGGTAAACCAACTTATTATCTTGGGCTTAATTCCCATTCATTACATTTCCACTGAGTTTCAGGCAGCATTATAAATACGGAAGACTATATTTCTGAGTGTGAGTGAAGCCTTTAAAAAAAACTATAAGCATCTCTTCTCTGATTCTAAATAGTACAGTTCAAGTCATAAGTCCCTCCCCTATCTCTACTACTCCACTCCAAGATCATCCCTAATGCCTCCAAGTTCTGTCTCCATGTGATAAATGCTAACTTCTAGAACTCTGTCTTGACTCATTTTCATAGAATGAATTTGGATAAAAGGACAGAAGACAAGGAGCTTCTGTCCTGAGGTCAAAACAAAGGGATTCTATTATTTTCTTATGTTCCTTTAATAATTTATTAAAGTTCTCCATTGCCCATTTGTACTTCAAATAATTTTTATCCTGTTACAATTTCTTGACTTAAAGACACATTCTTAATGCTAATGGCCTTGACTTACCTCTGAAGGCACAGAGCAGGTGGGGCTTGTTGGCCTTCCAAGGCACCAAGAATCAGCAAGTTCCTGGTCAGAAATGTCGACATGTGCTTATAGAAGATAGAACCAAAGAGAAATTTGCAGCTGGCTATACCCCTAACAGCAACACAGGAATGCAATACTCTCAGCCCTTTTCTTAGGGCCAGTAATCAGCTTGGCCATCTACCTTGAATACCTTCCCTGCTCTTAGCCTGTTGGCATCCAACACCTCTCAGGTCCTTTAACATCCACAAAGCTTTCTTTTAACCTCCTGGCCTTGTGTACTGTCGTTTTAGAGAATGCCTTGCCAATTGTATTGTTGTCACTCATTCAACATGTAAACTGACTGCCTTCTAGCCTGCCATCTGATGCCTTGTATTATTTAACTCCTCATGCATATATTTATTAATTTAAATTAAATTGCAACTTCTTCGAAGTAAGGGCAGTGTCTTCTTACTTTGTTTCAATTGTATCCCCCAAAAATTAATAGAAAGGATTTGATGTGAATGAATATTAAAGATATTCTATGAAGAAGCATACTATTTAACTCTCAAATCAATCTTCAAAAATTTATAAAGTAGAATTTTATAATCAAAATAAAACACATTACAGTCTTATACATGAAAATATGGTATTATAGAATCACTCTTATCAAGAGGTAGTGGCTAGGGCACAAATAAAATTTAGAGTGCAGGAAGCCTTCTAAAGCATGTGTCACACATATCAGAACCCAGAGGCATGTAAAACACAGAGGAAACACCAGGTTAAACTGTGAAGAACAGTGAATCGCCTTGGGTTCATCAAATGGAGCAAATCTACTACACTGATGCAAAATGTCAGTAACAAGGGAATGTGTGTGTGTGTGTGTTTGCATGGGAAGGGTACATAGGAACTTTGTACTTTCTTATTAAAACAGCTCTTTAAAAAGTCTACTATAAAAATACAATATGAAGTATTACAGATTCATGCTTCTCTATAGCCCTGATCCTCTAGGAATATGTAAAATCTTTTTCCAAATAATTTTCTAAACCTGCAAAATTTGAATATTTGACATCCTGATTTGTTTTGCTTTGCCCCCTGTATTAAGAGGAGTATTTAGTTACTACAGCAACATAGTGGTAGCTGTGCACCCCTGGTTAGCCAGATGTGTAGTATAGAAAGATCCTTGGATCTCATTTCCACTTAAAAACCATGCCTATTACCTGCTAATTGTTGTATATTGATTGACTTAAGCATCCTTGGTTGCTGTATGAGAAAGATAATACTGGGCTCCAGGGGGCCTGGAAATTCTTTACACTGTCAGTGACCTTGACTGAAAGGGTAATTAATCTAAACCTCTGGTATTAAGAGACCTGGACTTTTCATTCCCTGTGAAAAAGCTCATCTTTAGTGATGGGAGCACACAGTTCTATTTACTGAGAAAACATCTTGTGTTAACTTAACTCTTTCACTTTTATGATCAGCTACCAGAAATGCAAATTTTGTGTTTTCAGGAAGCAGAAGAGAAAACAAAAGGACTTAGTGAACTTGTACTTAGTGACTTTGCTTTGGGGCTGTGTCTGCTCCTCTGAAGAATAGCTTTGTAGCTAAGTTACTTTATTTCCTAATCTGTTTTTTTTCTCATGTGCACATTGAAATATGAAGCTTTCAGTTTCATGAAATTAAAATAAATTAAAAATTAAAAATGTATCTTTGAACTATTTTAGGAACAGTTCAGAATGCTTGGTTTTTTGTTTGTTTGTTTGTTTGTTTGCTTAACTTTGTGTCTGCTGTTACAGAACAGTGTGTCTATCTTATCTTTCAGGCATGAGAGATCAGACATAATGCCAAAGCTGTGAGAACATAACATAATGATGATAAATCAAAGAACAAACTTACAAAAGAGAAAACTATTTTGAAATACATGTATTCTGATAACTGATGTTAATACAAAACAGCATGCTATTTTACAATTGATAAATATTGGATGTCTTTTGGCTTGAGGAAAAACTTTAACTTGCCAAAGGATGCATTTATGAAAAATACCTAAAACTCCTCAGTTACACTTGATTCTAACAAGACCAAAAAAACAAACATTTTGAGGACAGTGTGTCACATTACCAAACAGGAAACTGCTGGACTTTAAAAGTCTCTCAGAAAATCTATCGTAGTCAAACTCAAGTGCATTTCCAAGCATTCTCTTTACCGATCAGCAATCAGTAATCCAGGAATCAATGGCTTTAGGCATCCTAAAAGTTGGCATCTGACACTTCTGTTTATTTACCAAGTGCCATTTTAGTGAACTATCGGATTCTTCCTCCTTTTATTTCCCTTCAAGTTTTCATAAGGGTGCTTATGTGTGTATGCATGTGCATTTTAAAAATTTTATTTCAGCGGAAGCAAATAGCTACCAATGGGTACTCAGGGCTAATTTACTGTGGAACGATACAACATTCCCTGAACATGTAGGAACAGACATTTGTGTTTAATTGCCTAACAGAAAAGCCAGCAGCAAACAGAGAATGGGGTTCTGGGGAACAGGAGGTGAAGCAATGGGCTGTTCACCAATTGCAGTCGTTTTCACATCGAGCATATTGTGAGTGTGGCAGACGAAGCATGGTCCCTTGGAAGGTGCACGTATGAACTCAGCACTGCGGAGCAGCAAACCACACCTGCTACATCTTTGGATGGTACAACAGGGATGCAGGAGAAAGAGGACTGATAGAAACCACCAGGAGGAGACAAATTCCCATCAGAGGAATAAAGGCAAAGCACATTAGGTGGTGCTCAGCTGATGGCCCCTCCCTGGGGTTCAGCTTTCAGAGCTTTTGCTTGGCTCCCTTTCCTGAGATTGCTAGTGTACAAGAGAAAAGTAAACGCCAACATGGGGAAACAAACAGCAAAGGCAGAGTCTTGTTTCCCTGCAATACCTGGAACTGTTACACCATTTGAAGATAATGCTCCAAGCAAATCCTTAGAATGGGTAACTTATAAATAATACAAATCTCTCTCACAGTTCTGGAGGCTGGAGAATTCCAGATCCAGGGGCCAGTGGACTCAATGTCTGATGAGAACCCATTTGTTCACAGTGAGACTTCTTGTTGTGTTCTCAGATGGCATAATGGGCCCATGAGCACTGCAAGCCTCCGTTACAAAGGCTCTAATCTAGCTCAAGACTCCCTTCAGAGGCCACGAAGTTTGCACCAGAATTTTGAGAGGAGATACAGACATTCAGATCGCAGCATTATCAACTGTTTGATCTTGACCATTTAGTGTTAAAGGTACATGATCAGTAATATTAACAGAATTCTAAAACAAACTTAAGTATCAAAATCCATTGAATACCTTTTTCAGTTCTACCTTGCCTTTTGCATACTAGAAATGGCTATGAACTAACATTTCTACAGAATCTTTTCTTCCTATTCACTACATATCTTAACTGACTGAGATTAAAGGATGGCAAAAGAAAGATCCTACACCAAAAGAATTAATGATTAAGATCAGATTAAATGCTTATGTTAAAATTTAATTCTGGGGTCAGCACTGTGGTGTAATAGATTAAATTACCACCTGCAATGTCAGTATTTTATATGGGTGCTGGTTTGAGTCCTAACTGTTTCACTCCAATCCAGCTTCCTGCTAATTCATCTTGGAAAGCACTGGAGGATTGACCAAGTCCTTGAGATCCTGAACCCATATCTGAGATCCGAATAACCCTCCTAACTTCAGCCTGGCTTATTCCTGGTAGTTGTGGCCATCCAGGGAGAGTACCAGGGATGGAAAATCTCTCTTGCCATAAGTCTCACCCTCTCTTACACCCTGTAACTCTGCCTTTAAGATATATAAAATAGAGGCTAGTGCGGTTGCACCATAAACTGATGATCTGCATCTCTAATGGGTGAATTCCTTGGTGCCCTGCTCCCATTTGGGAGACCTGGAAAAGATTCCAGGCTCCTGACTAGGAATCAGCTCAGATCTGGCCATCACAGCCATTTAAAGAGTGAACCAGGGAATGGAAGATATCTCCCTTTTCTCTGTCTCTTTGTAATTCTGACTTTTAAGTAAAATAAATAAATTTTTAAAATATAAATAAGAAAATAGTTAAATCTTCAAAGATAAAAAGAAGGCAACTTCTTCAAAGCTGCTTTTTTGTCTATGTTAATATATCCAGTTAATACAAAATGTTATATTTGTGCATATTAATATATCAATGTCATAATATTATATCATAATATATTTATAGTATATTTATAGTATATCATACTACATAGTATATGATATAATATATAGTATATGGTATATAATAGACAAATATCTATATATTAATATCTATGTATTAATATAGCTATTATATATGATCTACACAAATTATGGAAGTCTTAAAAATGTGAAAAATAAGGACCCGGCACGGTGGCACAGTGGTTAAGGTCCTCACCTTGCACGCCCGGGATCCCATATGGGCACCGGTTCTAATCCCGGCAGTCCGCTCTTCCCTTCCAGCTCCCTGCCTGTGGCCTGGGAAAGCAGTCGAGGACGGCCCAAAGCTTTGGGACTCTGCACCCGCGTGGGAGACCCGGAAGAGGCTCCTGGCTTCGGATTGGCATAGCATTGGCCGTTGCTCTCACTTGGGGAGTGAATCATTGAACGGAAGATCTTCCTCTCTGTCTCTCCTCTCTGTATATCTGCCTTTCCAATAAAAATAAAATAAATCTTTTAAAAAAATGTGAAAAATAAGAGGAATGGAGTGCAATGTACACACAAGTGGCAGATTGTTCAGTAAGTTCACACAAATTGGTTTTTAACTTGACAGATTCATCATATACTGGGTTAGATCTACAGAATGAGGGAGAAATTCTCTTTTTATTGTGCCTGCGAATAAACCCATATTCACCACCAGACAGAGGTTGATATAAGAACCAGAATGTCAACCCATTACTTTAAAAATATGAAGTTAACTAGAGTACTAAAATTGGCCAACTACAGCAAAGAGCTTTCATCAGAACAAGAGGCCCTAGTTTGGGCTATGTGTCTTTCAGCTAAGGTGACTTGAATTATTCTCATGCTAGAGGGATACATAAGGACACATTCACTTGGGAGTCTGGTTGGCAAAGACCCACTCGATCCAGAGGAAATCCATGATTATCTACTCTGCATCTGTCTGCTTCTGAGATTTCCCTTTCCTTTTACATCTATGAGTCAGTAGACCTATCCTGTTCCCACAGACGTTCTGCAACTTCACACTGTCAACTACATCCACATGTAGAGATTACACACCCAAACAAGAAATTTCTGATGTTCCTAACATTAATTCACATTTTTAGGTACAATGTTTTCATTTTCTAATGCAGATGACTAATCATGGGACCTTTCTTTGGATGTGAAGTGATGAATCTATTTACAGCAATCTTATTAATCATGTTAGAAGTGTCTCAGTATAACCCCTATTATCTTAAGTCTGGCACAAATCAGCAGAAAGTTTTTTTTTATTAATTGCAAATGTCAAAATAAGTATAGAATTGAATACACACATGATATGTGTGAAAAATTGTACATCAACTTCTGTAGGCAGGTTGACATTGAAAGAGGCACTGTGACAGAAATTTTCTGTCCTACTTTCCACTACTTTAACTTGTGAATTTGGCAGGGTAAACTCTCTTCCTTTATAAAATTAGGTGAAAAATTGTATACTTGCATAAAACAAATGCTGACTAGATGATAGTTTTCAATAATCATAAACAAAGTAGTTGTGAATCCAACTGACCAATGACTGTAACATCAAAAAGTTTGCTTTTTTTGAGAAAATAAGCAAAATAAAATGTACCTAGGAATTTAGACAACAGTTCTGGTGTTTTATTAGGATTGCTTTTTCACAAAAGCTTCCTGGTCTCCTGATCTTTCTAGAAAATGTGATGCTCCTATTAGGAAACTAATATCCAACAGCATTTCATCACTCTTTACCTCAAATTAACAAATGGTATAGAAGATTGCAATGGTCTGGCACTCTCTAAGCTTTTAGATCCAAACTGTAAATTTATTTCTTTGATTACCTGAACAGCTTGCACGTGTTACCAAAGGAGGACTCTGCCATCAGAGAAAGGATCAGACACCCAGCAGTGTATGTAGAAGGATTCTCATTCTCCCAACTGCAGACAGAAAGACAAATGAACTGGTATGTCATCGTAGGCTACCATTACATGCATCAAACTTAAGACTCAAATAGTTATCAAAGGTGGAAAAATAGAATTGTGTATTCCTCTTCTGCTGATTCTAGTTCCTGTATTACTTCCAAACAGAAAAGAAAAAGCCACGATAAGATGAATTTGCATTGTATATGTTTTATTTCTCCTCACCCCCAAAATACATACATAGATTACTACATTCCTGGGTGTCAGAAACCTAAAGTTTGTATGATTTGCTTTAGAAAGATGATACTGGGAATGGGGCCGTTGTGTGTCAGGCTAAGCCTTCACCTGTGGCTCTAGCATCCCATGTGGGTGCTGGTTAGAGTCCCAGGTGCTCCACATCTGTAATATCCTTGGAAAGCACCCATGTGAAAGGCCCAGAAGAAGCTCCTGGCTTTTAGCTTTGGACAGGCCCAGTGCAGCACTGCAGCTATTTTGGAGTGAACCAGAAAATGGAAAATTTTTCTCCTCTCTCTTTAACTCTGCCTTTCAAATAAAAATAAAATAAATCTTAAAAAAAAAGAAAGAAAATAGAATTAAAGCTATACAGCAGGCCAGTCTCAATCTCTAAATGGATAAGAAATTAAGTACAGGTTACTCCCACATACCTGTAGTGGATAACACTCACTGTGTGTCATTTCCTTAGGGTACTTCCTGTTAACTTTCTGAACAGCTATGTCTTCTTTATAAGAGCTCACAACTTCCGGTCATTTCTCTTTCATTGTGTACATTACAATATTCATAATCAATTGGCTAACACCACAGTTTTATGTATCCAGTCTATTAGATTCCAGGTTCTTTGGTTGAAAGCAAGTAAGAAAGTATTGGAGAGATGCCAGTATTTGTGTGAAAATAATGTGAAAAGCTGATTCAAGTCTAGTGTAAACTGGTTCTAAGATTCCCAGAGCTTTCCTGTCTTCCTGTAAGAAGCAATACAAAGTGATTTAGGTTCAAATAGCTCCTAAAACTGTTTTCCCTACTCCTGTTTACAGCAGTGAAAAAATATGGTCAGAATGCAAACAGCTATGACTGGCTCATCCAAGGATACATTCACTCAGGTAAGTCCTGATGGAAAGAACAGAAAGGCAGACCGAAGCAATTCCTGTTCTTACTATCAACTGAATGAGAACAGGAAGTGTGTGTGTGTGTGTGTGTGTGTGTGTGTGTGTGTGTTGTATAGATCTCCAGCATTAAAACCAACATTCAATAAAACTATGTGAAATGAATTAAGGAAATAACTACAGAAGAGCACCCAACATCATTGTTTTGAATGGAAGTTATGACTCCTCAAAGTATCTTTTCTTTTTTGAAACAGCTCTTGATTGGATCCTTGAGAGTTCATAAACAAGGAATGCATAATATGCATTTACTTCATAAAATTAATATTCACCTTTTAATCACCCTGATACCTCATTATGAATGTATTCATCAGAACATTTCTCTAGAGTAGGATATTTGCAACTTCAGAACCTCAAAGAAGGACCAGAGAATGCTAAATATAAATACACAATAAATCTGGCTAGAGAGGATAGAAAAAACAAAGGAATAAAATAAAAGCAGAGGATTTTTGCCAAAAGTTGATTGATGCAAAAATTGTTATGTTATGAGATTATATATGATTATGGGATTGTATTCTCACATTCAAAAACTAACTTATTAAATATCCAACAATTTTTCTTTTGGCCCAGAACAATTATTCTAGACTTAACAATCCTCCAATTACTTTCCCCTGATTTAGTTATAACTGGCAGACATAGTTGATGCTGACATGTCAAGGAATAGATATTTTCTGAACTATATTCTCTAAAGTATTTTGAATATTGTAGTATCTCATCAGCTATGCCTTTCACCAAATCCTCTGAAAATCTTCTCTTTGACAGCGGTGTTTGGGATGGAGCTCCCTCCTGGGTGAAATCAACATCCCTAATCTCTGGCTTCAAGATCTTCACTGAAAAGTAAACTATAATATAACATAACACAAGACCTGTGAAAGCAAGGGATTTCTTGGTAAGCCCATGTAAAGCAGTGCAATACAAATGATTGATATTTAGCAATTATTTGCAGGATAATGAGTAAAATCAATAAACCTATATGTTTACTCTGACCGTATTTCTTAGCACAAGTTCCCCTGGATTTGGACACTAATCTAGATAGAGCAGATGAGGTAAATAAGTGAAGGAAATGCCATGGCGAGAGTCTGGAAGCTTCCATTGGTATAGTTATTTCCTCCTCCACCCAAGTGATGTTCTGCTAAATGAATCAAACACAAAGCCAGAACATAAGCTTAACTTTGCTGAGCAGGCTGATATTAGGAGGTTCTAAAACAGCTTTCAGAGTTGTCAGGAGTTCGTAGTTCTTGAAACCCAAACAATCTTGGCTGTTTTGCTGTGATGAGAAGCTTCTGTGCTTCCTCAGCACCACAGTAACAGCGGAAGCAGCTGTAAAGATTTTATTCTTTATTCAGTATGCTTTGCTCCTGATCTATTCTGTGACTCACAAAGAAATTATAGCAATTGGTTTTGATTAAGGTAAAGTTAATGATAGCCTCAACCATAAGGATCACAAAAATGTTGATGATTTGTATTGCTGTTAATGACTCTGTAACAAAGGAAAACCACCACTTACACTGTGAGACAGAAAAAAACCTTAGGATTCAAGTAAGTTTGAGAAACTGTCTTATATTCCTTCTCTGCGTGTGTGAAACCTAATGACTTCTGAAATATCTGTTCAGAAGGGTAAGTTTTCCCCCGCTCAACATTCCCCAAACCACTGGTGAACAGTGGAAAGTCACTCTTACAGTTAACATGGGGAAGCCATTACCTTACCCATCTCAGATTTTTTTTAATTTTTGAAAATACTTTCTCTTTAGTCAACATTCTTATTCTTACTTTCTGGGGATTCTATCCAATTTCCTCAACAGTTAGCCTTTACTTTGTGAAACAAACCAGACTTTCTATCGGCTATCGATGTATGTACCCTCAATCCTTCAACGATCTTGGTATGGCTACAATTTAATATCTGCAAACATACTTTTACTAGTGCAAAAAATTGTTTTCGTGGGAAAACTCTACTCAGCTGACTGAAGCTTTGGGTAAAGAATAACTGTCAGAAATTCTGTCTTTTGTCATTACAACCTATGAGCTTTCAGCCTTCACTGATATTTATACTCATAAACCTGCTTCCCTTAATGAAATAAACTCTATGCAATTGTGCTAGATTATTAGATACAAGTTATCTTCTCTAACCATTTACTTGTAGTGGAGCCTAATTGTCCAAAGAATTTACATGAATTAATTCGGGGTGGGGGGGGGGACATATGAGAGCACATGTGTAAACTGCCTGACTTCAAAAAAAAAAAAAGTAATTATAAGGCCTTGCTTTGGCATAGTAATAAAGGTGACAGCAGCCAGGACCCCTGCGTCCAGATTGGAGTGACTAGGTTTGAGTCTTGGCTTTACTTACAATTCCAGCTTTCTCCTATTGCCTCCTGGGAGGCAGCATGTAATGGCTCATTTACTTGGGTTTCTGCCACTATGTGACAGATGTATACCGAGTTCTGGGTTCCTGGCTTCAACCTTGCTCAGCCCCACATGTTGAGGGCATTTTGAGAGTGTGTTAGTGGATGGGAGAATCATCTGTCTCTCTTTCTTCAAAATAAATAAAAATTAAGTAAATGTAGTTAAGCATCTACACTTTAAGGAGACCTTAACAGCTGGGAGACAGAAAAAAATAAATGGTTGAATATGAGCTACATATTCTTTCAACTTATTTCTGGTAAAGCAGAGAAAAATATATTCTTTATCCCCTAAAACCTGAAAACCTTTATTATTTCCTTTCTGAATCTTAAGAAACAGAAGGAGGCCCAAGGCTAAAATTTTTCTAAATTCCAAGTATGGAGATTTCCAGTGTTCATAAAATGTTTCTATCCATATCTTTTCGTGGAAAAGTTTTATACTGTATACATGCAATATAATATACTTAAGTAAGTGATGGTGTGGAACTATTACATCAAAGACATGTTGGAGTGGTGTGTGTGTGTGTGTGTGTGTGTACACGTGTGCACACATGACTGCATCTTAGATCATTGTGTGGAAATATAAATATTAAATATTTCAATAGGTCATGTGTACAGTTCATATTTATTACTTAAATAGAGCAAGGGAAACGCTAGTTTATCTTTAATCTTAAACTGATGTTCAAATTGAGATATTCCAAAGAAGTGGCACTTTGAAAACTGAGCTTGGTAGAGGCAAAAACTCAGATTGTCTTTGCAAAGAAGGTCCAAAGCAGACTGCTGACCAAGCAGTTAGTTTAAAAGAGTTTATATTTCTTTCCATTTTGGTGGATGTCACACCTGTGGGCTCTGTGCTTCAGATCTGGCTAGACGTGGAGGTGTAGTGAGTAGAGGAACTTCTTACAGTGGTGCCACTGTATTTCTACAAACATTTTACAAACTTCATTGTAAAATAAAAGATACAATATATTTTTTTAAGTCCAGGAAGCATTTCCTCTGAATAGCAAGTCTTAGGCATCTATGCAAGCACAATCTACACAATATTGATAACATGATAATGCCAAGGACCTGCCAGGCTCCATTATATCTGTGCTTTTGTCTCTATTATCATTTTAATAGCAAATGGGTATGTTGTCTGTTTGCCCTTCTTCCTCTATTCCAACCTCAGTTAGTATTTATTTGCCTTCAAGAAATCATTATTCCCAGAAATATAGGTAATTTTGATGACTATTAATTATCTGTAAAAATGATAAAACCAGCTACCTCTAGCTTGTTGCAGTGGACTGATTTCCATAGTTTCTAAAAAATGCATGTATCATTTTTTAACAACTATCATATTATTGATAGTTTTTCCAAAATTCTGTAATAAAATGGTTATTCATCATGTGTGTAGTTCGTTGCTTAATCCTCTCGTGTACAAAAATCAATGTGGGGAAGAGGGCTTTAAGGGGTTACTTAAGTGGTTCTGATAGTTCTGAAACATTGTTGTTGGCTTCATTGCACCAAGGGAGACAAAAATCTTTCCAAGGTCTATTGGCTGACCAAATCCACTTTCATGCATCCACAGACTCAGGGTCATATTGCAAAGCTTGACCAGGAGAGTGACCCACTCTGTTCTGCTTTCCACTCTCTGATGAACACTTGATATTCTCTACTGACCTAGAGGACCTGACTGTCATGTCCCTTGTGTGCATCTGAGCTTGTCGACCTTTACACAGACATCAACAACTGAGGAGGCTAGGTCCTAATACATGTACTCCAGTATCATGATTTTCCATGGGGCTGGGGTTTGAGTCCAGCCAGCTAGCTGGGGAATCTTCCAACAAACCTTGCCTGAAGTGACCTCAGACTTAACTCCTGTGTGCTCTGGCCATTGCAGGGTCAAGTATAGTCTGTCATTTGCACCAGCCAATGTACATAGTGGTGGATGCAGCTGCCTTGTCTGTTGTGCCCCTAGGGCCGTTTTTCACACAAACTGATGAGTGCTGCAGCCCCACCCAGCCCAGCCTGTCACAGGCCCAGCTTTCATGTGCACCAGGAGGTGCTATTGCCTAGTCAGAGTGACCCCTAATAACCTCTACAAAAACTGCCCTCAACCCCAGTTTTCATGTGTGCCTGCATCCGGTCTCTTGTGAACACCCATGGATGCTGTAGCTTGGTTCAGTCCAAACTGTCACCAGAACCCAGCTCATACACTTGTTGATGGGTGTTGCTGCCTTGCCCAGTCTGACCTGCCCCACCTCCCACCCTAGCCTGACCCTCACACTCCCCACTGGGAGCTGCAGTGTAACGGGGAGTTCCCAAAGTTCTTCTACCAGGCATGTTCCCAGATATACATCTTGCATCATGTGCTGGCAGATGTTTCAACTTGGCCTGGCATGACTTACTTGCAGCTTCTGCTCTTGCTGGTGAGTGCTACATCCCACCCCAAGCAGGCATGGCCCACATTCTGTCCTAGCTGTTGTGCATGCATGCCAGCAGGAGCTACAGTATGCCCCAGCCTGGCCTGTCCCCAGAAATGACCCACACAAATGCTGATGAGTGTTGTACCCTTGCCTTGCCTTGCCTGGCCTGCCCCCAGTCCCAGCTATTGTGGTCCCCAGGACAAGCTGTAGTCTACCAGATTTGCCTAGAGGCCTGCTCTCAGCTCCAGATCTCACATGTATCAGCAGGTACCACGGTCCTTCTTGGCATGGTCTGCCCTCAGTCTTGACCTTTGCATGTACTGACTTTGCAGCCTGGCCTAGCCCAATCTTTTCCCAGCCTTGTCTCCTACTAGTGTCAGGTTGGTTCCTGTCAAGTGAGTTCTGTGGTCCAGCCTGGTTCAGGCCATCTCCACCTCCAGCTCTCCATGCAAACTGTCAGGTATTGCAGTCCCACAAAGGCATTCCCAGAAGTCCCCTATAGAATTTGCCTCCAAATCTGGTTCTCTTGTATTCTTCTGGGTGCTGCAGCCCAACCTGACGTGGCCCACCCCTGTGCTGACACTTGCAGGTCGGTACTGTGGCCCAGGCCACCAGGCATGCTCCTTATCCTTCCCCCTTGCCAGTCCCAAATTTTGCGTGTAACAGCGGGCAGCAGCTGATGCTATTTAGCCCTGCTAAGACCTCCCATGTGGGCAGGTTCCTTGATCTGACCCAGATATGTCCTCCAATTTCCCCGCTAAGCCACCTGAGATTTCAGTGGATGGGTCTGTGGAAGCCCTCAGAAGTCATACCTCTCCTGTCAAACACACCCTCAGTTGCCTCCACTCCAGTATGTCCCCAGACCCCCTTCCCTGGCAATCTTCAGATCTTTGCCTGGGGTGTGCCCTGGCACAGCATTACCCACTTTCCTCATACATCTTTGAAATCAGAACAACAGAATGGAGTAGGCAACTGTGCTGGCACATTGGTATAATTAACACAACTTTGACATTAACCAGACCCAGAATTCCTGCTAGCCTTGGCTACTTTTGTCTTAGCAGTGTAACACTTGCCTAGGTACAAGACAACCTAAGCAGCTGCCTACAGATGCGGTATGTTACACAACAGCAAGAAAGAAAAAAAAACTTCAGAAAATGAGACAATGAATTTTTGTCCTCAACTTTTTGGAATGCTGGGATTTAGTTGACTTGTTCCTGAGAGACAGTTATAGGCAAATGAATCTCCTTTTCAGAGTTCAGGTCGCAGCAAGCAGTTTTTCCTCCCTTAAGAAAGAGGAAGCTAGAATAGGCGTGACTAATTCCCATTAATAAACGATTGAACCACTGCCACATCATGGAGATGTGAAGTGCCCTCAGGGGATCATTTGTCAAATTCAGAGTCCAGAGTCAGGGAGGCAATACAAACACTGCCTTAAAAAGATAGACTATGAAAGTCGGATGGAGCAAAGTGTGTCGCTTTTATTTCACTACTGTTGTTCTACTTGTTGTTTAATTAGAAGGCTCATATACGATTTTGTTTTTCTTCTGGCTCAGATCTCATTTTGGAGTGCCTTTTATTGAGCCCAACTCTGCCTTGATTGTAGCTTCCTGTTTAGGAGCACCCTGAAAGGCAACAAGTGATGGAGCAAATAGTTGGATTGATGCACACATGTGAAAAAGTGGGACTGAAATATTCATAGGTTTTTGGGTTCTGTCTTTCACAGCCCTGGCTGTTGGAACTATTTGAGGAGTGACTGAGCAAACAGAAGACCACTGTCTGGCTTACAAATAAATAAAATAAAATTTTAAAATAATTAAAATAACCAGGATCCCATATGGGCACCAGTTCTAATCCTGGCAGCTCCACTTCCCATCCAGCTCCCTGCTTGTGGCCTGGGAAAGCAGTCGAGGATGACCCAAAGCTTGGGGACCCTGCACCAGTGTGGTAGACTTAGAGGAAGTTCCTGGTTCCTGGCTTCAGATTGGCACAGCACTAGCCATTGCGCTCACTTGTGGAGAGAATCATTGGACAGAAGATCTCCTCTCTGTCTCTCCTCCTCTCTATATATCTGACTTTGAGATTTAAAAAAAAAATCTTAAAAAAAAAAGTATCTGAGACAGCAATACCTAAGAAGGAAGGTCTGCCCTCTTCTTTGAAGTGATGACTCGGAGCTGACGCTGTGGTGAACAAACCAGTGTTGGTCCCCTAGCAGCATGTCAGTGAAAAACATAGAAGTTTGAAGGAATTTCCAAAGCCCTTGGTCCTAGTGGGCATATTACAATATGTAAAATGTGTGTCAATGTGGGAACCAATCTTGAATGAATAAATGTGACAGAGACACAGAAAATGTGAAAAACAGGTCTTGGCTTCTAAGCAGCAAAACTAATAAATAATTAAGAGGGTGAAAAAATTTTAATATCACTAAAGGAAATATTAGGGAATATGGCTTTTGTTTTTGGGCAGATGGCCTTTCTAATTCTGCAGACCAGTAGTGGTCAATCACTGGTGGTTGGAAGAATTTCTGCAGACTTCCCCTGAACCTGCCTGCTGTTTCCATATGGCAAGTTGCAGTGGAGCCCCTTGAATGCTTCCTGGGCAAAGAAAATAGTGGTGGAAGAGGTGGGTAAAAGGTCAGACTTCTCATTGCAATTCCTTTCACATTCCATCACTCCTGCTCCTAGGGGAAGAATTAATGTCAGGTTAAGGAAAGGTTGTATGGATTTCTCTGGATAGCACCCGTTTAAGAAAGAAGAAAAACACAAGAAAGTTTTGAAAATCAAATAACAAAAATAGAAGAAGAGGCACTAACCATGACTACTCCCAGTTTAAACAAACAAACAAAAAATCTATGTTGGTCTTGTTACTTTTCATTGATTAGATCATGAAAAGAATGATGGTATCTAGAAGGCATTGATTGGTTTAAAAATAAAAAGTATAACGATAAAAAAAATGGTTGACAGTTTAAGATGATAAAAATCAGGAATTAAACTGTTAACAAGTGGGACATGAAGTAATTAAAATGTATTTCCATTATTAATCCCAACAGTGGAAATATACCAAAATAATGTCACCTATCATATCAGATATTGAATTTTATTTACAGCATTCATAAGTATACAGTTCTTTTTAAATAAATTATAATTCTTTTAAAAATATTTATTTGTATTTTATCTGAAAATTAAAGAGATAATGAGAGACAGGGGTGGGAGGGGTGTAGAGTTTTTCCATCCATCGAATGCCAGGAGTGGGCCAGAACCCAGAATTTCATCTGTATTTCCCATGTGCTTGGCAGGCATCTAAGCACCTTGGCCATCACCTGCTGCCTTCCTGAGTTCACGTTAGCAGGGAGGTAGAAGTGAAAGCAGAACTGGGATTGGAACCAGGCACTCCCACATGGGATGCATTTGTCCCACACAACAATTTAATGATTGAGCCCAACACCTACCACAGAAATTAAATTTGTTGAATTTGGAGAACACCAGCTGAAATAATAGAAATTAAAGAATGGAAATAGCCTTACTTGATGCACTTCTTTTAAAAAAATAAAACTGAGGCTAGAGAAATTATACAAATTGATTAAGGGCATAAACATGTTGTTGTTAGCAGGTATAATACTAAACTCATATAATTTTAGATCTTATGGATTGCCTTAAGTCTAATTTTGAAAATATATTAATAAGTATAGTAGAGTGTCTAAAGTAAGGCTCAAACTTTTTAAAATTATAGATATCATCTTTAATGAATAGGTATCTATTTCTATTTGGCATTAGTGACAAAAACAGAGAGATGGATGGATGGATAGATCAATAAACAACTAGAAACCTGTACTGCACAGACATCAATCACTATGGCCATAAAGATTTGCCTACATACTCAGGTATTATAACTAATTTGAGGTTTCCCAAAAGTCAAAGTATAGTAGTGATTTGGTTGGAAAACCAAATAAATGCTGCCATCGGTGACATATAAATTCTGCTTGATCTTTAGCTTAATGTTCAACAGATGACTCACAAATTGGAAGACACAGCATGACAAGATGCAGATCATGGTATGATGTCTGATGTTTTCACCACATCTGTCAGGTTGGAGTTGGTGACTCAATTGAGCTCATTTCAATTGCTGTCAAAGACACTACACAGAGAGTGCAAGAGGGGCACTTTAGTCCTGTGGCAAGACATTAGGATTTTTATTCTAAAATTGATGGAAAGATCCAGAGATTCTTATCAAGAAGGTAATCTGGCTGGTGTGTGAACAGATAGTGGGATAAAGGTGTGAAATGGAAGGCCAGATTGGAGATCATGGTGATAATTTGGCAAGTGAGAGGCTCAGGGTTAGAATGAGAATGAGGGTAAAATTTAGAACTCCACAATGGATGTAGGCTTGGTGAAGAGTCAGTTTAACACTGGTCTGAGGCATGGCCTTCTCTTTGGGTGAAGGGAAAAGGTCGTAAAAGAAAAGGTGGACAAGAAGCCACATTTCCCACTCTGTCAATCATTTCTCTGGCAGTTTTCTCATTCAGCACAGTAATTGTGATGATTTATTTGCATTGTAAGCTGTTGACTATCCAACTTTCCTTCTTGCCTCTGTGTACCATGAAGATGGGACCTCCTGTTAGTTTTCTCAGCACTGGATGGAATGCCTGAACAAAGCAGCTTTCATAAAATATTATATATCTTTAAAGATTTATTTATCTTTATTGCAAAATCAGTTATATAGAGAGAGGAGGAGAGACAGAGATCTTCTCACTGCCCAAATGACCCCAATGACCGGAGCTGAACCAATTCGAACTCAGGAGCCAGGAACTTTTCTGGGCCTTCCTTAGAAGTGTAGGGTGCCAAGTCTTTGGGCTGCCCTTGACTGCTTTCCCAGGCCACAAGCAAGGAGCTGGAATGGAAGCAGGGCTGCCAGGATAAGAACCGGTGCATATATATGGAATCCCAGCATGTTCAAGGCGAAGACTTTAGCCACGAGGCCACTGCACCAGGCCATAAAATATTACATACATATGATGTGAGTACAGTTGTTTTCATGTGTATCAGGCATAAGCCTTACAAAGTTCTAACTTCAGTTACTAGAATTTTCTTATTCCCAGGAAACAAGAAAAATACATTCATATATTCTCATTTACATTGTCAAAAGGAGCTGGGTTTGAGGTTATTATGGAAAGAGATGATTTTTCCTTCCTTTATAACTTCCTTGTAACATTTGGCAATAGAGCTAGCTTAAAAAATTAAACCTTGATAATATTATTTATAATAAGCATGTCTAAAATATGTAAGATAATAAAATCTTAAGATAGCGTTAATGATTAGTAAGCAATGATGATTGCAATTGCATAAATCATTTTATCTATTAAGCTGGTTATTCTCATGTCATTTAATCTATATAAGTGTGTTCATCTACTTTTTATATGTATGTGAATATAAGATATTAATTTTAAAACATTTATCATGATTCAAGTTTCCATTTATTTACTGTTATTTTATGTTAGAAATCCAAATCAATGAGATTTTGCTGTGAAGTTATTAGTAATTAAATCTAAAATATACTGATTATTTGATTTTTTTGTTCTTATGTGATCGAGTCATACTACAGTTGTAACATAAACAATGGAAAATTCTTTCACTTTTGTGATCGAATTCCTGAGAAACTGTATCCAATGGGACACAGGGTTGAAAAAGAATCCTTTTATGAAAACATGAAATTCAATAAAACAAATATATTTACTTATTATAATTGAACTATTGAGTTGTAATTAACAAATGGTACTTATTTTTACAGCATTTTTACTAGTCAAAAGTATATTTTAACATATGTTCTTATATAATATGCATTAATATAATATATAAATCTAACATTGATTAAAATACCAATGGGTTATATGTTACATTAAAAACTACCTAGTAATGCTCTGTCTCCTTTCAAAATTGTATAATTAAACAAGACATTTTTAATTTTTCATGATTATATCAAATAAATGAATTTCACACCAGTCGACGCCACGTAGTCAATTAGCCTAGTTAATTTTCCTGGGGATATTAGCGTGAGATTCCCTGAAATGTTCTGAAAAAATGCAGGCAGGTTTCGCGGGCATGAAAACCATGTTTATTTTTTGCCCTTCTCCATGATCATTCCAGTGAATAGATATCATAGATTAGAAGTTAGGGCTTTGTGGGTAAAAACTAAGACTGTGTATTATAATCTATTTGAAATAGCAAAATTGCTAGCTTCCTTTGATTAAAAAATTGCTAGCTTGTCTCAGCTATAGAATGTAAATGCTGCTAAGCTGAGGAATAACAATGCTTGGAAACATAATAAATTCTCTAGATGCAAATAAATTATCCTTATTAGGCAATCTGTTCCTTTCATTGTTCCTGTTTATTATTTCATTTAGTAATAAGCACCATAGTCAATTTGCAAAGTAATGAACACTTTTGTAATACCAGTGAAAATAATACAAATAGTTAAAAAAAAAGAATGAAAATGTAGGTTTGCATGGAATCTTTAATAGTCTGGAAATGAGAAAGTTTTGTTTCTGGGATCTTTTACACCAACTTCTTTAGACAATCTCCCTTTCTCTGCATTTAAAATACACTTTCTTGAGGCTGCATGCTCCTGAGTTTTTTTTTTTTTTTAATTTTTGCAGTTTTTACATGGCACTATCCTCTTGTGCTAAAATTTTAAGGTTAAGTAAATTCATAGAAGAACAAAAGCTTTGAGTCACCTACTTACAGTTGTAGTTACTCCTTCGGAGGGAAAATATAGCTAAGAAATCTGCTCTGGCTTTAACATGTTTTTGTCATATGTGTTAAGCATTCATTGTTGCTACACATTCACACATACACACATACAAAATGGATTTCGTGATGATTATACTCAGCAGCTTAGCCTGCATAACAAAATACCATTGGCTGAATAGACTATAAAGCTTAAATAAAAGACACTTGTTTTTTCACAAATTCTGAAAGATGGAAACTGTAAGTTCAGGGTGCCAGCATGATCGTGTTTTCATGAGGCCCTCCTCCTGGTTTGCAGACTGCTGCCTTCTACTGGTGTCCTTAGAAATTGATTGTAAGACCTGGTGCTATAGCCTGGTGGCTAGATCCCTCGCCTTGCACACACTGGGATACCACATGGGCATCGGTTTATATCCCAGCAGCCCTGCTTTCCACCCAGCTCCCTCCTTGTGGCCTGGGAAAGCAAGCAAGGACAGCCCAGAGCCTTGGGACTCTGAACCCATATGGGAGACCTGGCCGGCTGTGGCAGCCACTTGGGGAGTGAATCAGTGCACAGAAGATCTTTCTTGCTGTCTCTCCTCCTCTCTGTATATCTGATTTTCCAATGAAAATAAAATGAATCTTTCTTTAAAAAGAAAAGAAGTTGATTGCAGAGCATAGGTAGGTCTCTGATCTTCTCCTCTCTCTTTTTCTCTCTCTCCTCTCTCTCTTTCTCTCTCTCCCCTCTTTTCTCTGTAAAAGCATTAATTCTTCCATGAGTGTCCCTAACAAATCACTCTATTTAACTCTAATTGCCTCCCAAAGGCACTCTGCAAATAATAGCACATTGAAAGATTAGTTCTTTTTTAAATGAATTATGAGGAAGCCCAAACAATTCAGCCATAACAATATATTCCAAGAAAATTCATTATGCCAAAGACCTGTGCTGTGGGGGAGGTATTTGCATAGAAGTTAAGGCAATATTTGGGAAGCTCATACACCATGTCAGACACCTGGGTTCGATTCCTGGCTCTGCTTCCAATTGTAGCTTCCTGTGGATGTGCACTCTGTGATGTAGCAGGTGGTGGGTTTAGTACTTGGGTGCCCATCATCGACCTGATAGACCCAAATTTAGTTCCTGGCTCTTGGCTTTAACCTGGCTCAGCCCAAGCCGCTGAGGGAATTTAGGAAGTTAATCTCCATTGTTCTCTCTGCTGTTGCAATAAACAAATACATGTTTATTTTTAAAACATCAGTGCATGCATGTACAGAGAAAGAGGGAGTAAGAGAGAGAGAGCATTGCATTTTATAATAAGGATTCTGTTTGTAAGCAATTGACACTTTTCATCAGCATTGGTACAATGTCAGGTGATACTGTGTTTGTCAGGGATGATTGAAAAAAAGTCTGAACGTTGGTGGAGTGTGTAATGCTGTGAATGAATGCTGAGACTGAAGAAGGAAGAAGGAAGTTGCTATGAAAATAAAGATTTTACTGAAGCAACCGACATAGACAATCTGGTCAGTAGCTGCTGCAGTGAGTTATTTCTACTTTGGGTGGCAGATGGGAGGCAGATTTGATAGATCGTACTAGAAAGACAAGCTTTGGACTTGTTTTGCAAGATTCTCTTGCACATGCTTGAGGAGTTAGCCCCTTGGGCACTCTGATGTCCCTCCCCCATCCATTCCTTTCAGGAAAACTTGTGATACCACTAAAGCTTTTGTAACTAGTGAACTGCATGAGCTAGGCTAGCATGTGATCTGCATCCTTCAGTGGTAAAGACAAAAGCCAAAATGAAGTGGCGCATGCAGTTCAGAGAAGGTATTTGCTATCTTGCATCAACTGTGCTACGTGAAGGGCTCTCACCAATGCTTTGAAATATCTAAAATTGCCTTTAAAATTTTTAACACAATGTTTCCATGTGTGTTGACTGTCTGTTCTAGCAGCACCATGTTTAACAGGTGGTTAAGGGCCCAGCACAGTGGGCTAGCAGCTAAAGTCCTCGCCTTGAACCCGCCAGGATCCCATATGGGCACCAGTTCTAATCCCAGCAGCTCCACTTCCCATCCAACTCCCTGCTTGTGGCCTGGGAAAGCAGACAAGGACAGCCCAAGGCTTTGGGACCCTGCACCCATGTTGGAGACCCAGAAGAAGTTCCTGGCGCCTGGCTTCGGATCGGCATAGCATCGGCCATTGCGCTCACTTGGGGAGTGAATCATTGGATGGTAGTAGATCTTCCTCTCTGTCTCTCCTCCTCTCTGTATATTTGACTTTCCAATAAATAAATAAATCTTAAAAAAAAACAACAAGTAGTTAAGGCCATTCAGATTCAAGCTTCAGAATGCATAAAAACCAAACATCACAACAAATGTAGATTATAGAACTAGAATCCTTTTATTTATATAATAGGAAATAAATGCTTTATATCCTTTTAAAGTGGTTATTTATTCTTTCCAGGAACCATTTCTTGTTAAATAAGCAGAAAAATGCAGCAACAAAACAGCCCCTGGAAGAAAACACAGTGGGAATAAACAAACAGATAAATGCCTGGGGGAAATATCTTTTCCATAAATTAAATCTTTTCTTTGTTTCTAAGCTGTTTGAATTCTTTGCTTAAATTCCTCAGATGATGGAGTTCTGGCTAGCTTTCTACTCAAGTACATTTGGCAAAAATTATTGCAAAGTATTGCAAATGATTGTGATTTAGTTTTTCTATGCATAATTCCCTTATGAATCAAAGCAAGTTATATGCTATTTTCTTAATTTAATTTAATTAATTTTTTTTTACACAAATCTTTTGCTCTTCCAGATTAAGAATAAATCCTATTCAGGGACAACTTTACTGTATTTGAAACATTATATGGTCATCTGTAGCCTTACTTTGCCAGCATTTTTGCATTCTGGGTTGTAATTTAGTAGACTTTTGGACTGAAGACCAACCAAATTAATTAAAATGAATTTACAAGGTCAATTTCCTGTACTTTGTGTATTGCCAGAGAAACAATAAATCTTACTAATAATGGCAAGATGGCAAAGTGAAGTTTAGATTTTTTTTTAAAATGTAGACAAATTTGGCAATCTTGGATAATTATGCTAGAGAATTGGTATGGTTGTTTTTCTGAATTTAGGCCTTAAAATATAAGCATAAATATCTAGACTTAAACAAAGCGGAGCAAAGTTCCAGCAGTGATTTTTTTTTTGTCTCATGCAGCTGTGGCCCACCTGCAGTAGGCATCAGTGATTTGGATGCTGGGCATTTTGGCTCAGTCACACACTTGTTGGAAGATGTTAAAGCAATTAACAGAGGCAATCTCAAAAGAGAAGACCGAGGAGAATAATGTCACTGTAGCTGTTGAATAAAACATTATCATCTTAAAATTATGCTTATTTCTTCTGTATAATATTAGCACAACTAAAAGAACAAGCGTGATTTTGTCTGTAGTGAGCTATTTTTAGTCCTTCAATTAAGCTCTCTCCAATAGTGATTATCATTAGTGAGCATTTCCATAACAATGCACACTTTGTAACACAAGTATTTAGTGTTCATTTTAGAAGTTCCTTCTCCGTGGTCTTCCTAGGTAACAGTTAATCTACATAACATTTACAGGAAAATACAACAAATTATATGGATCTTTCACTTCATGTTGAAACTACTTGCAGTTAGCTCTGTCATAAGCCAATATAAATTGCCCTTGTAGCTAAATCAAAGGAAAGCTGACTAATTTATGCAAGGTCACATCTGGAGTGAGTTAAAGATTCAAACATAAAACTCTGTTTCCTTTTGGAATGATCTTGTACCAGCCCCCCAAGTCCGCAATAATATAAAGTTTCAAAATCCACTTGGGGAATAAACCATAATGTGAAAATACACAATTATATATAGCATCCAAAAGCCTGATTCATAGGTCTTGCATATCACATGTCAACCATGAACACATTTGCAAGAAAAATCTGATCCCCAAGACCAAAGAAATTGAAGTTTGAACTCCACAGTTCTGTAATGTCCATATCCAGGGCTGACTTTAAGTAACTGGGAGCCAGGATTAAGATTCTTAAATTCCCCTTGAATTTCCATGGCATTTCAGAAACATTATTGAAATAGAAGCAATAATCGACATACATGCCATCTACTTCAGAAATTTCCTAGGATGTCTGTGTAAAAACTATGTAAAAACTAGGTATGATTTTTTTTTTTTTTTGGTCTCCAAATTAACTTGTCTTGTCTTCCATTTTTTCACATTGTGAAACACCCTGGAACATAGCAACAGCTTTTTTTAAAGGAAGGCACACTCATGAGAAAAGAATCTCAAAGCTCTGATACAAGTGACTTTAAAGATCTTGAAAATCATCACTTTAAATTAGATATTTATTTATAATTTATAATTAGAATATTTCCGCTATCAACCCATCTTCTTCTCGATTACTTTACAGAACCTTCCATGTTAAAACAATTTCCTAATCTCAGGCTCCCAGAAGATGTATTTTGGCTGTCTTCTTTGTCTAATTTTGTATCAATGATAAAGATTATCTCAAATAAATGTAAAACACATTTTCTTTCTTTATTCTGTCTTTGTACTTTAACAAGGAAGATGTTCCACCTGGAAGCTTCCAGTAGTAGTCTCACAACTATATTCTCACTGAAAAAAAAATGTATTGTTTGCAAGATCACTTAATTTCTATTTTCATAGATAGTGCTCTATTTCTGGGTGAAACACATTTAACCACTAGCATTTCCAGGGTCAACATTATGGTACAGAAGACAGAGCCAACACTTGAGACACCAGCATCCCATGTGGGCACGAGCTCATGTCCTGGTTGCTCTACTTTCTGGCTGCTCCACTTTCCATCCAGCTATCTGCTTGTGGCCTGGGAAAGCAGTAGAAAATGGCCCAAATCCATGGGACCCTGCACCCATACAGGATACCTGAAGGATGCTCCAGGCACTTGGTTTTAGCCAGGTCCAACTCAGACTGCTGTGGCCATCTGTAGAAACAATGGATGAAAGATCTCTGTCTGTCTTTCCGCAGCCTCTGTAACTGATTTTCCAATACACAAATCCATCTTCTTCTTTACAAAAATTTGTTTTTGTAAAGGCAGATATGCAGAGAGAAGAGACAAAGATCTATCCACTGGTTCATTTCCCAAGTGGTCATTAAGGGCCGGAGCTGAGCTGATCTGAAGTTAGAAGCTGGGAGTTTCTTCCAGGTCTCCCACATGGATGCAGTGGACAATCTTTTACTGCTTTCCCAGGTCACAAGCAGAGAGCTGGATGTAAAGTGGTGCAGCTTGGACAAAAAATCAGAGCCCATATGGGATACTGGCACTTGCAAGGCAAGGATTTAGGAACCGAACCATTGTGCTGGGCCCACAAATACATCTTTTTAAAAATGTGTTATTCTTGTACTTTTCTCTGCAGTGAATGTAAAAAATTTTAATGCAATCCATGTTTAACTGCTTTCAGAGAAAAGGAAGGAAAATAGGTCAATATAATTATTTATTCAAATCTACTAGAATCTTAAGGAATTGAAGTCCATCAAACTGCTATAATCCCAAGTGACAAGAATCTCAGTTTACAGAAATATGAGGATACTTAAGGAAGTTCATAGAAAAAATGGAATTCAATAGTATCTTTATTTTGATGCAAAAATTTGAAACATGTGGGTGTTATTTGGTTTTTGTCATGTTTATTTTTAAAATTTATTTATTTTCTTATTTTGTGATATAGGCTCCAATATTTCCCTTACCTGTTTTTCAAATCTCTAGCCCTTCCCCAACTGATTTTGCCCATATCATTACAATATTATGGTTCTTCACAATCAGTTATACGCCCATCATTCTGCTATTCAAGTGTATCCTGATATTGTAGGTAGGGGCAATGGCAGAGAGTCCAATATCCTGTTGTCAAGATACAATCACAGTGTCTTTGGGAGTCCATCTTTGATTTGGAAGTAGAGATGCACACTGCATTGTACCTACAAATCTGTATGTGATAGTCTGTAGTACACAATTACCATACAACCCCTTAAATGAAAAGCCATAAAACAAAATCAACAATAGAGAAAAAAATAAAGTTTATAACAAAGTTAAATAGCATGCTACTGAATGACCAATGTGTTGCTGAAGAAACGAAAAAGAAAATAAAAAACCTTGCTGAAGTAAATGATGTAGTGAGGAAGGAAGAAGGAAATGATGTAGTGAGGAAGGAAGACAGTGAGGAAATTAATAAGAAAAACAAATAACACATTTTTCACAAACTTTTTGAAGATCCTTTACATCTATAGTCTAAAATTCTCCATCTCCTTTTTCACCTGGCATATTGTTGAACTCATTTTTACAACTCTTTCTGTTGAGCAAAAAAACCATATCCAGTTTGACAGGGAATTGTTAAATCTGCATAGGCAGCAGTCCAGGGCGCTCATCTTATGAGAGTTCTTGGCTTTGTCTCCAGTACTCACTGTCTATCCTTTCTCTTGCAGAGTTCTAGTAGCAGCAGGTGTTTGCGTTTGAGCATCTGCTATCCTCAGCCCCAGAGATGACCACAAATATTTAGCCAAGTCTTGTTGTTACCTTTGAGACCTAAAACTGCACTGTTCCTAACTGGTTCTTTATTTCCACGTCTTCACTCACTCACACTAATTCAGTCCATGTTGAACAGCACACTTCTTGGCCTTACTGATTCGGCACATTGTCCCCTGTTCTCACCTTACCTGGGGGGTTAATTGATGTGAAATGCCTTTCCTGGGAACCTGAAGTGGGGAGAGGTTTTCTACATGGTGAATATCTCTGTCACTTGAAATTCTATTATATGAATATATCACTATTAAAGAAAATATTGCAAAACACCTAGAAATTATCATTATGAGTGAATTCATCAATAAATCCAGTGTTTCACTATATTCCTTTCTTTGAATCTACATGGTATGTATATCATGACTAGGGAAGAATCAGTGTGCAACGCGAATGGGATTTTGTTGAGGTAATTAAAGGTAAGGACTTTAAACAAGAGACTAACTTGGATTATTCAAGTATATACTAGGAGGCTCTATGGATAGACCTAAGACATGTCCAAAGAAGTCGAGGGTGATCTCTGCTAAATTCTTGCAAAGACCTGGAGTGCTCTGCTCCACAAACAAAGCAAGTGAGCTGGTCCACTGATGTGAGTGAACCTGGAAAGGCAGTCTCCTACAGGGCCTCCAGTTACAAAGGCAGCTCTGCTGACAACTTGATTTTAGCGTGTTGACACCTATGTTCAAATTCAGACATACAGAACCTGTATGACAAATTAAATTGTGCCCTTAAGCTTGGGTTATCTTTCACAGAAGCCACAGAAAATTATAAAACTGCAATTACGATTTTGTTTCTGAGCAGTTTGGTCCTGTGGGTCATGTCTTAACATCAACCTGTTCCCCAGATTCTCTTGGACAGTCATCCAAGCTAAAAATCACTGTGAGAGGGACCAAGGATTTTCCCCTAACGCAGGCCAATTTCACATGACATTTCTGTTCCTTGAACACATCATAGGTAAAAAGTTGAATACCTTAATTACCCCAAATTTTATGATGTTTATCCTTGGTGCCATTATTTTAGCAGTTGTCAAACTTAAAGTACACAAAAGCCACCAAGAGTGCTTTTTAGCACACACATTCTGGGGCCAACCCCTGGAGTCTCTGATTCAGTAGGTCTGATGTAGGTTCTGGGAATTTCTCTTTCTAATAAGCTCCCAAGTGATGCTAGAGCTGCTTCTTAGATTAACATACTGAAAGAATCACAGCTTAACAAAGTTAAATGATTCTTTTTTTCATAACATATTAACCTCTGTTATCCTTGCATCTTTTTAACCCATTTTCATAGTAACATCCATTTGGGTATATCTCCTTTACAAGACAGAAGCAAAAATATCCAAAAAAGAGATGCTATTTTAGTGCATTTTACTGGAGACAATACAGGTTAATGAAATTATTCAGAGGATATGTCAATGTTTTTCAATAGGAGTATGATAGCTGTTTGTTGTGAGATAGCTCTTCATTTTGTAAAATCGGATCGTGTGACCTTTGCACCAAGCAATTCAATACCTCTCATTCTTGTCTACCAAATGCAGGAAAACTCCGCAGGCATTGTGAGCACACAGAAAAGCTCTGTGATTTTCACATGTCCCTGCAGAGGGTGCATAACACTAATTGAAAACTATAAATATAGATTATTCAAATTTCCATGCTATTCTTTCCTATGTTGGTGAGGATTTTCAAATTTTGTTCTCATGTTTTATTCATAAACTCTGGCAATTATAAATATTTTAATTAATAGAATATATTACTGAAAAAACCCCTGAGGACACAATCAAGAAAGATATGTGACTAATATCATGAATTGGCTCACTCAAAAAGGCATCCCATCCTCTTTCAAGTGTGTAGAAACCGGAAAATAAAGGCCATGTTTATTGGACTTCCTGAGGCTTCTCTATGTAGTTTAATTTTCACCACTGAGATATGCCCTCATGACCTGGAATAGTCAGAGGAACCAAGCAAAGGCATTCATTTTCTATGCATATTACAGTAATAGTGGTATGCATTGGACACAGGAACTGCAGAAATAACTTCTGAATTTACCTGTCAGCTTCCAAATTCCACAAGTTACCGCTGTTTCGAGATTTGGAAGACCCCGGAGCAGTTTGTGTAGATTTTTAAGGCCTTTTCCCAGAAGCTGCATCTCTTAAGCACTCAATGATCAATGTTCAACCTCAAGTCTGTTTCCCTGAAATTCTTCCAGTCATTTCATAGCGAGAAATAAATTCTCATCTATTCAAATTACCTTGAGTGAGATCTACCCACCACAATTGAAATCAATTCAATGCAAAACACTATTAAAACCCAATGCACATGAACCTCCATATCTGCATATTTTGGCCAACCATGGTTCCTGTATTATGTAGCTAGCTTTACAATGGTCTTGTTTGCTCTTCAACATGTACAGAGTTATTTGTCTTGTTATACTCTAAACAATGCCGTGAGATGACTTAATACATCATTTGCATAGCGTTATACATATTATTAGAATGCAGAGATGATTCAATATATGTTGGAGGCTGATTATAGATTGGATGAAACTACACCACCACTATAGATTTTGTAATAGATTTGAGCACCTGCAGGTTTGGGCGCTCTTGGGGAGTTTCTGGAACCGATTCTTTGAGACACCTAGAGCCGACTGTTACAGTTAAGAGAATATTATGGGTGTCTGTTTTTAAATCTAGAATCAAAGCAACACAAAGGTAATTATTTCTCAATCCAAACATAGAAATAGTTTTAATAGATCTTGAACATTTTTCTTCATGGACATACTGTGACAAATCATGCAAGTAAGAATAAAAGTTGTCTGTCAATGGGGTTTGACATGACAAACACACATAATCATTTTCATCTTTGTGAATTCCCTTCTCTTCAGTTGTCTGCTACTCCAAGTTGTGAAAGTGAAACAAATACTGTCATGAAATTGATCTTTTTTCCATGCCTTTGAGTCAAGTAGTACATCTCTAAGTACAATATGAAGATTACTAATATCAAACTGACCACTTTCTGTTAGTGCCTGGAGATAACTAGCAATATGAAAGAAAAGAAAGAGCTAGATTCCAAGCATAGGTCAATAGGGATACTGAAACAAATAATTAGAAGTAAAGTTTGGTGCCAGAGGCAACCAAGGGAACTTAGAGAGATCATTTAGCCTCATTTGGATGCACATCCGCACATATACAGCTGCAAACCTGTTATTGAGTACTATATAGAATTCGTACAGTACTATATGTATATAATACTACAAATAATTTAATATTGTAAGCATAATGTAATATGGTACATAATAATATAGATAATTTATACAGCAATATATTATATATGCATCATCATATATGTGTGTATATATATACATATATATGCATGTATATATCTTAGAGAGAGATTGAGAGAGAGACAAAGACAAATTGTGTTTCTACCCGCTGGTTAACTCCCCAAATGACTGTAGCTGTCCAAGATGTTCAGGTCTAAATCAGGAGCCTGGAACTCTGTCCTGGCTTTCCATGTGTGTTTTAGGCATTCAGCTAACACACCATCATTGTTGAATCCTAGTGTCTGTTGCAGAAGAAAGACGGAATCAAGAGTTGGAGCTGGAGCAGCTTGTTGTTGAGGCTGGACACTCCAATGGGTGACATAGGTGTCTTAGCTGTTAGGCCAAATGTCCACCCTCATTCTAGATACTGTGAATCAGCCTTCTCAGCCAATCTTTGATACTGTTGAATGGGTAGGGTTAAACTATGATATCACTTTTAGCTTATCAAAATAATGCTGGCTTTTCCCATGCATGACCATGCACCAGGAAAATATTAAATTATACAATGTCTAACTATTTATTATCAATTTTTCTTTCAGAATTCTTATTTTCCTTAATGTAGTAAGTCATTAATTACAAATGCACTATATTCCTTTTTCTTATTTTGCATGTAGATACATAACAAACACATACACGAAATCCTTAGCACATTATGGATCACTACAAATTTGAAGGTTGAAAATACAAATTACAGTTATACAGCTTAAATTGGATACGAAATATCATTTTTTTATAATCTCTTTCAACTGTTTTCAAACTCTTCCACACTTCTATGCAGACTACTTGTTAACTCCTTGCTGTCTTGATATCCTTTCTAGCTGCTCTTCCTCCTGGGTCCTGTGATTTTGTCCCTTCCCCTTTGACATAATATTTCTCCCATTTCTTTTCTCCTTCACTTGGTATCCAAAAACAAATACATAAACAAAAACAACTCTTCATTGTCTTATATATTGAGCCCCCTTTGGATCCTGTCCCACACACCAGCACACTTTCTGTGTATCGTCAAAGTGCAATTCAGAATTCTAAGACACCATCTCTAAAAATCTGGTCTGGACAGCCAGGGAGTCTGGGAGTGGAAAGAGGATTAGAGATGTTGTATTTTCCAGTGACAGAGGATTTCTCTCACAGTTATTAGTATTGGAGTAATATAAATTCAGCTGCATAGTGAGATAGCAGATATTTCAAATTAAAGAATTAGGGACAAAATATATAACCTTAGACTGAATACCAGAGGAAACATCAAGTTCATCTTCACTGTCATTGGTAGAAAACGAGAGATTTCCGCATTGTATCCTTCCATGGTAGTCCAAATCAACTCCTGTTACATTCTATGTAAGTGATTTCAAAACAAGCTTTTATATCAAATAATTTTTATAAAGTGTGTTAATATTTAAATTTATTATTCTAATACCCTTCTGCTATTTATTCAATTTATAGGGTTTATAAAGACGTATTTCTCCTTCTATCATTAACCTGTAATCTCTCATGGCATGTTTTTGCCAAAATCATTTTCCATTTTCTAATTTCATAGCCTGACAATCTGTCATTCCTCCTCACTTCAGTGCCTCATTCGAACTGCATTTGGATTCCAGGCAGATAATGAACAGGAAGGTAATAGACATGCCTCTCAAGTCCAGTAATGAAAAGGAAAAAAGAATTAACCAACTTGTTCATGAGCTGAAAGTATTAACTGTGAATTTCTTCATTTGTTTCATATAATATAGTGATTCACATGCCAGAACATTTGAACACTATAAAATATCACGTAAATTTTGGTTATTATTTATAATAATTACCACCAACAACCACTATCACAACAATAGTTTATCATGCCCTTTGGAAGTTTGTTTCAGATCATAACCATCATGAATGATGAGTTTTACTCACTAAAAGTAGTAAAAGAAGAAATATAATCTAAGCCTAATTTTGATGGAAATTATGGTAGAAGAGGCATCAAAAAAATAATAGATGTTTAAAGAATTTTTAGAAGACAATCTGTAAATAAATATGTGAAAATGTAAATAATTATGGGACAGTTTTCCAAAGAAAATACATACTGTAATCTTAAATTAAAAAGCTAACTCCAAAAATTGAAACCAAATATTTTTATGAAATTTACATAGCCAGACACTTCTGACTTCTATTACGACTTCAGAAGCAAAAAGAAACAACAGCAACAACAACAGCACACAAAATGAAGCAAGGGGAATATAAATGAGTATGGAAAGCAAGCAAATATTAATCTTCACGATGTTTAGATTAGACTTGATTATTACTACAATGTTATCAGCATCAAATTGACAGGAAATTCATAGACCCAGGAGTAGAAGTTTCCCAGGAAACAGGTGTGTCATGCAGAGGAAATGTCACTGCACACCTTCGGCTGCCACTTCCTGGGAACACACAGAGGCAAGCATGAGGAATCTGCCTACAAAGCAACCTCTGTCACCTTTTATTTTCCTAAAACAAACACACAATCAATAATTTTACAGAAGACTGTTTCTTTGCAAAATAAAGCAGCTAATAAAGCCTGTAAGATAATCAGTGTGTAGAACCAGCTAATGTTAACAATCATTTGTTTGATTATTCCTTGGTTCTTTCTTTCTAGGATGACTTTCTCTTCATGTAAGCAGAGGAGTGCCAAATATTACAAACTAAGACAGAAAAACAAAAATGTTAACTAAAAACCTTGGAAAGAATGGTTGAAAGAAAAATATCTGCCAAATATTCCTGCTGTAAATCCTTACTGACTGTAAATAAATAAACTTACACTTCTTTTGTATGTGTGTCTCTTGATGAATTGTCAAGCTGATTTCAGTTTCATTTTGAGTTTTAGAAGCATGTCATCCCTGAAATGTCCATTCCCCACCAAGTCCCCAACTCTACTAAGAGTATTAAGATGTAATTCAATGCAATTATTCCTGATTTAAACACCTATGGTATTATCAGTTTTTTAAAGCCCAAATGCTTATGCATCTAACTTCTTTTAAAAATGCATTTAAGATGCATAAGAAAAGATTTTTTAAAAAAAGAAAGCAATGAGAAACAAACACAACTAAATTAAAGGAGAAAAATCAAGAGAGGAGAGGCTTATAGATAAATGCACGAAGTAATAATTAACAAAGTTTTTATGAAGGCATAATTAATAAACTGCAGATTTACAATAGGTTCTAGCAAGAAAAAACACGGATGAATTAAGGCAATTATGTATTAATGAAGATTATGATAATATGGCAGAACTATTAAATAGCAAGATACAATTAAAATTCATCATGGAAAATTCCAGAAAGAACAGAAAATAAAGCAACCTAATGATAAGAGTTTGTCAATTGTTCTAAGAAAATTGTACCTACTATATTTCAGGAAAACCTAGGCATTAGCCAACAGATACTCCATGACTTGACCTGAAGAAAAGTCAGGGAGCTTCACATTGTGGCTTGGTTTATCTCATCAATTTGGATGCACATCAACCTGACCAACAAGGCGAGAGTGGTAAAAAACAAAATGGCTGCGGCAATGTCAAGCAGAAACACTACACTGCTAACTTTATTACAGTACTAAAATTTTGATTTACTTTTTAAAAATACAAAGATAAAAAAGAACAGTCATCAGAATAAAATAAATTTGCCCTATTTCCATAGGTGTTAAAGTTTCTAAGGTGTTTTATTTTTGGTTCAATTTTAATGTAAATATTTATCCCAGAAGTTTTTTTTTTTTAAGATTTATTTATTTTTATTGGAAAGGCAGATTTACAGAGAGAAGAAGAGATGGGGGAAAGATCTTCCATCCACTGATTCACTCCCCAAATGCTCACAACAACTAAAGCTGAGCCAATCTGAAACTTTGAGCCTCTTCTGTGTCTCCCGCATGGGTGCTTTGGGCCATCCTCCGCTGCTTTCCCATTCCACAACCTGGGAACTGGATGATGAGTGGAACAGCCAGGACACAAATGGGCACCCATGTGGGATTCCAGCATTTGTAGATGGAGGATGTGCCAATTAAGCCACTGTGGCAGGCTCCAGAATAATTTTGATAATGGTTTATATAAGGAGGAAATAAAGGCTAGGTGATGTATTCTTCCAAGATTCACATATTAAGTAAGTATGCTAGGGCTTTGGATCTCAACTGAGTCCTTCCTGACCTTGATGTGAATGTCATTTCTCACATATGACCACCCAACCTCAGCCTCAGTGTGTTAGTTTAAAGCAATTATTTTTGAATTTTAATTTCCTTCTGATTGATTTTGAAGAGATTTTCCCCCCAACATTGCAGACTTTCTCATGTTATACAGCCTGCTGGAAAAATTTCACCTTTAAATATATTTGTTATTAAGAGCAAAATCAACAAAGAATGGTTTAGTTCAACACTCTTTTGGCACTTCTCCTTTATTATTGCCGGGACACACACACACACACACACACACACACACACACACACACACACACACACACATAAATATCCTTTATCTCTAGCTTGTTCCCTAAGTGGCCAGGCTGAAGGAAGCCAGGAAGCAAAGACTTCATCCTGGTGTCCCTCATAGGTATCAGGGGCCCAGATCTTCTGCTGCCTTAACGGGAATTTTAGCAGGAAACTGATTCCCAAATGGAGAAACAGGGACTCAACCCTGCACTCTGAAATGGGATGGCTTGTTCACAGGCTTTTGAAAGAGGTAAGTTTCACAAGCACTGTGATATACCAAGTTAAGCCTCTCTGTAGCATGAGCATTGTGTATGGCCACTGGTTTGAGCCCTGGATGCTCCACTTTTTTTTTTTTTAAGATTTTTTTTTTTCTTATTGGAAAGGCAGATCTACACAGAGAAGGAAACACAGAGAGAAAAGTCTTTCATTTGCTGGTCCACATCTCAGCTGGTAGCAATGACCGGAGCTAAGCAGGAGCTGAGCTGCTCTGAAGCCTGGAACTAGGAACTTCTTCTGGTTCTCCTGTGCAAATGCAGGGTCCCAAGGCTTTGCGCCATTTTCTACTGCTTTCTCAGGCCACAAGAAAGGAGCTTGATGGGAAGTGGAGCAGCTAGAATACAAACCGGTGCCCCTGTGGGATGCTAGCACTTGCCAACAAGGCAAGGATTTAGCTATAGAGCTATCACACTGGACCTGCTGTTTCATTTTCAATCCAGCTATCTGCTAATGGTTTGAGAAGACAGTGGGAAACCTGGAAGAAGCACCTGTTTCCTGAATTCAAATTGTCCCAGCTTGGCAGTTGCAGCCACTTAGTGAGTGAACCAGCAGGTGGAAGTTCTTTCCTCTGTTTCTCCTCTCTGTAATTCTGGCTTTCAAATAAAAATTTAAAAATCTTACAAAAAAAAACAGGTTATAAGTAAATTGAAGTTCGTTAGTGATATTTGCTGTTTTCAGCCACTTTTTGTGTGTAATAATAAAATTATTCATTGTGTTTGTGGATTTTATTTTCTTTGTACAGATACTTAAAATATTCAGTTTGAGCTGATGATAGAAGTTTTATGTATATTTTCTTGGTTAAGGTTTCATAGTAAATGATAAAGTGAGAAAATTCAATATAATGCATATTTGTGGAAATAGACATTATATTGGAGTGTATCTTTATGAGGTGACTAAGTATCTTTCATCACACAGATGCCTTGAAGTGAACAGTTTATATTCTATACTAGAAAGGTAATTGTTTTACTTTACAAAGGATTTTTACATAAAGCCTTTCCCATCAAGGAGAAATGAAACTTAACAGTACAGATTTCACTCTCAGGTTCCTATGATAAATGACCTTGACTGTCAAGAAATCCTTGTCATTGAAAGGAAGATGTTGGTCAAAAGAAACAAAAATATTGGAGCACATTATTCTTATACCTCTGTAACTATCCCAAAAAGGACTTTCATTTCCCCATGTGACTGGAATTAGGTTTGCGCTTAAGAATGCATAAGGACTAAAAAAAGGAAACAAAATTGTACTGTAATATAATTTAAAATATTGCAAACAAAAGGAGAGGTTGGGGGAGGGAGTGGAAGTCAGGGAAAGCATACAGCATGTGAATGTGGTCAAGAACTTAGTAAACTTTTAGCATCAGTGTTTAAAATGACAATTTCTATTTCTTTAGTGAATGATTTTTGTCGATTTTGCTTTCCTGTACATCTCCAACGGGAAAGTGGAAAGAGACCCAAACTGGACACTGTGTACGAATTGATTGCTTACCTCCTTTTCAAGTCTCTTCGAAAATGAAGTGGTCAATAAAATTTCCTTTTGTTTGTCAGGGAGTAGGGAGGCAGTCAGGCCTGCAGGCAAAAACAATAACAGATGGCAAGGAGTAAACAAGTCTCTTTTTCTATTATTATTTTTTTCTTTTAAGGGAGACTGAAATTTGAAAGGTCAGGGGAACAAGATTCCTCTTGATTTTAATAGAAGAAGGGTTAAAGACCTTTCCAAATTTTACAGGTGTTAGCAGTCAAATGTGTCCCCATAGATGATGGCTGCCACCAGGCCGGGAAGGGGGAGGAGGAGTGCGGGTCACGCTCAGAAGCAGGGTGTCAGAGATTTTCGCTAAATCCCTAAGCTGAACATCCGTTCGGTTGTGGTGAAGCTTTGACATTTTCTTCCTGGTGATGAAAACCCCTCGGCTTATAACCCGTGATGATCACTTTGTTGCTTAAATCAATTTCAAACAAAACTGGGGGAGGGGGGGATGTCCTCAGAAATGGCATTGTTGTCAATCGGGCTTGTCCTACTGGCCACAATGAGATAACCAGCACCCGATGGACACTATTTCCACTGGCTTAATCTCCTGAGAATCTGGGACCTCCAAGTCCACTGCAGCAGCTCTGCCCACGAGCAACGACTCTGCATTAATCCGTCCGAACAATTTTTATGCTAAGTTTTCTTCTGCCAAATCATAATTCTGAAGAGACGATTAATGCCCATCTCTCGTTGACCCCAGAAGGGAAAGCTGACTGCTCTCACCGCCCCGCTGCATCTTCCAGATTTTTCTCATGTTTTCTATTCTCGGGAGGTCGGGGCGGGGGGCTCTGTTTAAAGAAAATATTTATCTCAAAGTAAATGGAACCTTGGTCAACCACATCTTGAATTCCATGCTGGAATACTGAGGCGATGGAAGTACTGATATTGGGTTCACTGCAACTGCCTTCTTACTAATTTTAATAGCGACCAGCTGGGGGACCTGTATTAGCTATGTTTTTGAGGGTTATTTTACTTACTCAAGGTCACAGATGTTGAAAATGGGGAAGCCAAATTTGAAATCACTTAGACTACAGGGCCCTGATTTTTTTTTTTTTGCAATGAGTTTGCCAAAAAGTAATTTGAGATAACGTTTGCATAAGCCCTAGGTTATAATGAACTTGATAGCAGGAAAAATGTAGGGAATGGTTATTTCACACACATATGTGTGTAATAAGTAATATATGTAAAAATATATTTAATAAGTATCCTATAATAGTAACATTGTATTTATGGAGTTAAATTCACATCAATTATAGGATTGTACATACCAAAGGAAATCATTCCCAAACAAACTTGTATGTGATGATATCTCATTGTAACTGCAAGAATAAAATGGGTTTAGCAGCTACCTAATAAATGGCCTATAAAGGGCATGGCCTTAATTTCTTTAGAAGTTTAACTCATTTGCAAAGAGCCATCATTTCTGTGTTTCTTTTCCCCTTAGTGCCCACGTTGTCTTTTCAGATTCAGATGCAGCCCATGTTAGGAAGTCCTCTCTGTTCTTTCATATTTTCATCACCTCACTTTGACCTTAGGGAAACTGATATTCATTTTGATCTCTACAATAGCTTCAGACCTCAGACTTTCAATGCCTGATCCAAAATTTCTATTTTTGGAGCAATCCGTAAAGTATTGGCTTGACTTCTCCATTGGCTTATGGGACAGAGAAGCCCCATCCTCGGCATACTGTCATTTAAGGGGAGATGAATCCATTCAAAACAGGATGTGCATTTTTTTCTTTTCCAGTTGCATAATCCTGTTTGAGAAGAATTACTTAGATACCATATTGTTACTTCACAATCATTTAAAAAGACTTGAAAACAGTGGTGGGTGTGGGGATGTTGAGAACACATGTGAAATCACACTATCAAGTAAGAATTGTTCTGCTATATTGTAGTGACTACTCACCAAAACAATTTATACTGTCAAATAACAAAGGCAAATCAGAATCAGTTTCCTGGAAGAAAAAAACAACATTTGAAATTTTAAGGCAAATATTTCTGCATATTCTTCTAGTAGCAAGACATTTACTGTACTTTTGTTTTGTTTTGCAATGGATCTACTATTGTAAAGTTCAACATAATACTTATAGATTACATTATGTTTCCAGAGTGTTGTCAATGTCCTTATATCCAGAAAATAGAATGGAAAGCTTTTGGAGGGACATCAAATTGCACATTTTTTAAAAGCTCCCTGCACAGAAACCTCTCTCAAAAAAGGCTTAGAATTACAGTCTTGCTGCTAGTATTTTAATGCAATTATAAAGATTATTTTTCATAAAAATGCTATCCACACCTTCTTAAACAGTTAATAAATTGTAATGTTCTTGCAGACACAAAGATCACCTGAATTATTCATTTTATGAATATTTAACAATATTTAATCACATTTTCATAATATTTAATGGTCATAAAAACTCTGCCTCACAATTCTGAAAATATTACCTAGTTCATGAATTAGAAAGGTGTTTCCAATTGTGCCTGTTCAATCTTTCTTGAATTTAACAAATGTATTCAGACACTGCATCAAACTGTGTGCTCTGTGGTAGAAACATAGGTAAATGAAGGTCAAGAGCACAGAGCCTGTGGTCAGATGGCCTGAGTTCAGATTCTGCCTCAGCCAGCACCTTGGGGGTCTTGGTTAAATTATTTAACCTCTCCTTGCTTTCATTTACTCATCTGTACAATGGTAGTTTGAAATGTTTCTCATATAGAGCAATTGAAAGATTCAGTAAGATGAAATAAGAAATATACATCAGACATTTAGAATAGGATTTGGCAAGTGTAACCATCAACACTTGGAAAGTGCTTGCTATGTCTCAGGCACGTCAGTGTTAAATATTGTCATTATTTATTCAAAAGACATGATGGCACTGTGGTCATTGACTTGTCAATACATTACTGGTAGTAATGTGTTAAACAACATTGAAGTAATCAGGTAACAAGAGATTAAAAGCAATAATGGAATAATGTCTTTTGTGATAAGAATGCTTAGTTGAAAGTATGTGGTTATTAATTACTGAATAGCTTTGCATGAGCTTTGGTTCTAATTCACCTTATCTCCAAAACCATGGTAAATTATATGAGCAGTTTCTTTTAAAAAATAATTAATACCACAGTTGTATGAGACTCAGAAAGAACAGTGGTCTTACAGGTATTTGAGCAAAAGCAATTTTGTCCCTCAATTAGGGCCCCCATTTTCTTCTTTTTTAAATTGTGTAAAATGTGGCATTAAAAAATTCTATATCAGCATTACAAGCAGTATTGTCATCTCATTAATTTTTAAATTAATGACATTAATATTTATTTAAAAGGCAGATTTACAGAGGAGAGTTCGAGGGAGAAGGTCTTCCATCTAATGGTTTACTCCCAAATGATCATAGTGGCCAGAATTGAGCTGATCTGATGCTAAGTGTCAGGAGCTTCTTTGTGGTGTCCCAAGTGGGTGCAGGGGACCAAGGACTTGGGCCATCCTCCGCTGCTTTTCCAGGCCATACACAGAGAGCTGGAATGAAAAGTGGAGCAGTTAGGACATAAATGGGCACCTATAAGGGATGCCGGAGCCACAGAGAAGAGGATTTTCACTTTGAGCCACTGCACCAGCCACTGTCTCATATATTTTTACAGCTTTTGGAAGAATGTCAATATTGCCAACTTTCATAGTGAGGCACCTAAAACAAAAAGTTGTAGTGATCTGCTCACTGTTTCAAAACAGGTGCATTTTAATTCTAGCTAAGTGATTGTGTTACTAAGCATTTGCTTAACAAGTATCATATATTAGTAATTATTTTTCTTTGGGAAACCAAATATGGATATCAATAAGAAATAAAAATATTTATAAGAAATATTAACTTGTTCAGATTCCAATCTTTAATTTTTCCTCTTTTTTCATTGTAGTACATTTTACTATGACTAATCATACTGTCCAGCTAACTAGCTACCTAATTAGCCATTTTTTACATTAACTTTGCAAATTTGTGTTTCCTCTTTGTCTAAAATAAAAGCGATTTTAGGTTTACTGCTTTTTATTCAAGTCCATTATTCAACTCATTCTACAACTGTTCCATGCCCATGTTTTCAAAATAATTGTATGTTGAAATTTTTGCTTTAATGTATCTATTATAAAGTTGCCTTCTATTTTATGTCCAAGAAAGAGTAGATGCTAGCTTTCTTCTTTACAAACTGTGATCTTCTTTCATGGAAAAATACATTTTTATTAAGTTCTTGTTTGCATGTTTGTCAGGAAAGGCTTCTGTGGGATGGGCAAGTAAGATAGAAAGAACATTCAAAGAACCCTTAATTAATATTATCAGGAAGAGTTAGGGTTTCTAAGAATGCCCAGAAAACCAAGGACCAAGATGTAAATGCATTAGCGTGAGCATCCTGAAGGATCAGTGGGGTGTGGACAACTAGACCAATGTATTTTTGTACTTCTTTTGCCATTCTACACCTGCCTCCCCAGAAATTGACTATAATGGAGTAAGGAAGAATAGAAAGTGCAATGTGATGCTTAATTTATACAGAATTTTCCCAGATCATAGAATTATAGCTTTCTTGTTATTTCCTGTGAACATTTGAGAGCTTTCAGACATACTTGAATTTGTATTACATATTCCAGTTCACCCATCAAGGATTTTTCTCAAGTGCGGCCTCTATTATTTACCACCATGGTTTCAAGAACAAGGGCTCTGCTTCACTCATGTTTTATAGGCTCATCATTGCCATTCAAAGATGTTTTTTATGATGGTGATGACACATATTCTCTTTATTCTCTTATATACGAATTTTGTGCTTGCAGTAACAGCCTTTGGCACCACGGGGCGGTGTTACATTTATTGCTGGAAATACCTTAAACTAGTTGACCCAACCTTTTTAGCACATACACAAAAAAGTGCCTTTCAATGAACAACTGAATTTGTAAGAAACACGGAAAACAAAAACACTGCTGCTTGATTGGCCATCTACTCACAGACTCATGAACATAATCACGGAGGAAGGAATGCACCAAGTGTTCTGTTGATAAAACAAGAAGTACATTTCTTATCTTTAAGTTTCCTGTGTGAATTTTTTTCTTTTATTAACTTGTGGGAGAGGGGAAAAGAAGACAGTACAAGATGTGTTTATCCTTGTGTGTGGCTCACTTTGGTTTTTAAAAGGCTTTTTTTTTTGTAAATCATAGGAGTCTACTTGTGACAAAGTAGGCTTCTTTTATTTATTTCAAAAGCAAAGCTACGTGAGAGGCAGTGGAGAAACTGTAATATGCTCTGTCTGCTGATTTTTCCCCAAAGGCCAAAGTTTGGCTGACTGAAATCCAGAAGATGGGAATTCCATCCAGGAATCCTACTCGATTAACAGGAACCCCAGTGATTAGACCATCTTCTGCTGCTTTTCCAGGTGTGTTATCTGGGAGCTGGATAAGAAGAGAGGGTGAAAGTCAAATCAGGTGATTGTTCAGCTTGACTTCTACCATATAAGTTATTATTTATCATATTATATAATTCAAACACATGTTTTAAGGGATACTTGACGGATTATGTCCTTTTAGGGGTGTGTGTGTGTGTGTGTAGCAAAACAGCAACAGAAAATGTTCTTTGTTATTTAACACATTGAACTGGAATCAAAGCACAAAAGAAGAGTGTTGACTAAATTTTTGGAAGAGCAAACCTTAGAAATGACAGTCATGAGGTCTTTGATTAAAAATTTGTGGGAAAGACAGGCATTTAAAGCAACAGTTAAAACAGCACGTGGGGCACCCACAGCCCATCAGAATGCCTGGGTTTGAAGCCCAGCTCTCTTCTCCATTCCAGCTTCCTTCTAATGTGTACTCCCGAAGACAGCATGAGACTCTGTGAGAAGTTAGGTCTCTGCCATTCTCATGTGAGACGTGGCTTGGGTTCTGGACTCTGAGATTCAGCATGATTCAGTCCTGGCTGTGTCAGGCACCCTAGGAATGAGCCAGAAGGTAGAAAGGCCTTCTGCATTTGTGTTTTTACCTGTGTCTCCATCTTTCACATAATAAATAGATATTTAAATAAAAATATCTTAAGTAGGAAATCATTTTAACCAGTATATTGCAGAAACAACTAGATTTGTATATTTGATTATGGTAAAAATACAGTTAAAGTAAATCACTGAGAAGACAATTAAGACTTTCACGTTGTATGTATATATTTCTTGATTGATACAACAAAGAAGATGCAAAGAAAATGAGATAGAACATGTAAGAGAACCTGAACCGAAGGTAAACTTTCAAGTCTTCCAAAATGGTGTGGCATCAAATCATTTGAGTTTTATAATGTTGTGTAATGCATGTTTGGTCTTCCAACTTGTTTCCTTGAAATTCTCAAAATCCACACTGATGAATGTTTCTGTGTGCAGCTGAGAGAACTGGTGGCTGGGGCTAGATGGATGGCTTCAGAATGGGAACTGGGCACAGGAAAGACCAAGGCATGACTGGAAGGCTGTGCCTTTGAGCATCCCCACCCCAACCTCTTGGCAGGGGAGAGATGGCAGACTGTGTGGATGATGTATTACCAGTGACTTAATTCATTTTGCATATGGAATGAGGACTTCACAGAATCTACAAAAACTTCAGGTAGGAAGGTAAAGTACCCAGAGAGTGAATGGAAATGCCTTCTCCATCCTACCACCCTTTCCCAAATATCTCCTCTTTCATTCAACTAGTCCTTTGCAAAGCACTGCATTATGTTATTTACTTATTTTTATTTTACTTGAGAAAGAGGGCACACAGAAACTTTTCATTTTTAGGTTCACTCCCCAAGTGTCTGCTATAGCAAGAGCCAGTCCAGGCATAAGTGTGTGCTGGAGGGTGGAGTCGGTTGGGTTGAGTTAAGCTTCAGTGCCCAATGGTGTATATGAAATCCCAATGGGATATGGGGCAGACCAGACCAGTCCACTGCACATGCTGGCAGGCACAGGAACCACAGGTGGAGGCGAGTCCACTATGGATTATTGGTGGTCACTGTGACTAGGCTGCAGCTGCCCCTGTGGTAAGATCAGGGTCAAGTGCGTGTTGGACAGGGCTGGGCTGGGCCATAGCACCTATTGGTTTGCTGAGGATGGAGGGCAGAACAAATTGACCAACTACCGCAGTAAAACTTGCCAGCAAGTTTCTGGGCCAATGGAGACACAGTGATGGACTATGACAGCCAATCGAACTTGGAAAGGTTTCCTCATCATGGACAGTGATAGCAGTGGCATCTCAGAATTACCAAAAACACATGAACAGAAAATGCTCCACAATGGGCAACTTGGGATGACATCAGGTGGCAATCCCTAGGGCATTGTAGGGGTTTGGGAAGCTGGGTGTGGTTTCTCCTCTCCCTCATATATTGGAAGAAGAAGAAGAAGAAAAAAAATGTGTAAACAAGGGTCTCACTCACTAACCCCTGTTTTTGCCCATTCCCACCCTGGTCAATATGTAAACATCATCAATAATAAAATTTTTTAAAATAAATAAATAAAATTGTTTCAAAAGAGAGACACAATAGTAATACTTATGGGATTATTTGAGAATTAATGAGCTACTAGGTTAAAATACTTAATAACAATGCTAAGCAAAGAAGAACTTAACACTGTAAAATATTAATAATTTGGAAAATTCCTAATATATACTCCTGGAGAATGAAAATTAATTTGATTGTTAAATCAAGAAATCGCCAAAAGAGACTGAGATACATGAAAACAAATTTTTACTAGCAAGTCTATCAAATGCATTTTTTATACTTGTACACATTCTTCTTATATTAGCATCCTAGTAATTGGGGGAATGTTAGAATACTGACATTTTCTATTACTTAGAACTCCTTGAATTAACTTTTCCAAAAAAGAAGTATACATGAATTCTTATACAATAGTTCATTAAAATATTCCATCAATCTTTAAAAAAACTAAAGGACATACAAAGTCACAATTTTAAACAAAGCATCCTATTTTATTATCAAATTTATTAAGTTGACTCAGAGATATAATTGTAAATTGAAATGTGTTTAGTATGACAGTGTAAGACCACACACTGATAAGAAACATTGTGAAATTTGTTCAGAGCCCATTGCATAAACGGCGCTGCGTACTGGTTATCGGTGGACCTTTCCCGTGTGTGTAGGATTTGCTCTAAAGGCTTTGAAAGCACAAAGCCTTGAAGGCAATCAGAGTAATAATCATAATCCCAATCATAGGCGTAATAACACAGGGGTGATTAAACGTCACTCTCTGGGGAAAGAAATTGATTCTGTTTCATAACGTGGATGGGGGATGCGTTTTTCTGCAAATATGACATTAAATATATGGATGGCTCAAGTGCAGGCTGGTAAATTGAAGAGAGAGAATTAACTGTTTCTCTGAGGTTTAGGCACTTACCACATGCAGAGGTGGCTACATTGACTAAGCGTCTAATTTGGTATTAACACACTGTAGCTGCTGAATAGAAATGAACTTCCTTTTGCTTCCCACCTGCCAGCAACCATCTAATTAGCTTCTATCATCACCCCTCCCCTCCCATCGTCACTATCTACACCATCCTCTGTCAACCTGAAGGTAAACTCCCCATCCTTCAAATGGCAGACTTCTGGAACCTACTGGTGATGGGGCAGAGCTCACCTGCACCTGGTGCCTTTCTGTGCCTTCATTCACCGTTGCTGATTTAACTACAGAGTACATGAATCTAAAAAAAAAAAATGCACTCAAAAAGTCACCACTGGACCTTAAACGCTGAAATTCAGCATTTACAAGTAGTGTCATAATTATTGCAAAACCTATTCTCTGCTGATCTCACTCATGTAGATCTACTCTCATATATTTTTTTACTTTGTAATTGTACTCTAATCCTTAACATAGTATTATTTCCTTAGAGGCCAAATAAATTCCTAATGTAACAGTCTTAGTTGGCGCCATTGCAGAATAGGACAAAAGTAAGTATCTGTCCACGTCACTCACTCCTTGCAAAGATGAAGGGGCTGGATAAGGATGACAACACAAGTTTTTTTTTTTTTTTTTTTTTAGACCCCGATACTATGAATCACATAAGCTACCCTGGTAAATAAAAAAAGTATTCTGTCTTTTTTCTGCTACAAAAGGTAAAACCATTAATTAACTTGATTTATCCTCCTGGTCCAAACATCCTGTAAAGGTCAGAACTTTTAAAAAATGTTTCACAAAATAAATTTGATGAATAAAATGGTAAATTCTGAGGTCTGTACTGTGATGCAGCTGGTTAAGCCACAGTTGTGCTATTCCACATGAGCACCAGTTGTTTCACTTCCTGCTGATGCTGAGGACCCATGCAGGAGGAGCTGCTGAAGGTCTGGGTTCCTGGCTTTGTCCTGCTGCAGCTTTGGCTATGGCGATCATTTGGGAAGAGAACCATAAGTACAAGATCTCTCTCTCATTCTCTTTCTCTTGCTCTGTCCCTTCCTCTGTCTCGCTCTGTAACTCGGCCTTTCAGGTAAACAATCTTTAAAAATAAATAAAATGATAAGCACCTTCACTCAATTGGTGCCATGATCCACATTTTTGTTCAAGTTCTCTTTTATGTCCGGATGATTCATACAGTAAAAACCCCAAGAAGTTCCTACCTTAAAGAATCCCAAATTTTCTTTCACATCCTTATTGCTAAAGGAGAAGTCGGTTGCTACATATCTGAAAATACTGTATAAGTCAGAATTAGAGATATATATTATATATAATGCATATATTACATATAAATATGTCATATTAAATATAATGAAATATATAATGTATATAATATAGTGTATGCTTTATTGTATAATATAAATTATATAAAGTTTATAATATAATGTAATATATAATATATACACAGACACAAATATACAAACCAATTTTAAGTATACAATAAGGGCTGCTGCTATGACATGTAGGCTAAGCCTTCACCTGCAGCACAGGCATTCCATAGGGGCACTGGTTTTTGGATGCTCCACCTCCCATCCAGTTCCTGGCTGATGTGCCCAAGAAGGCAGCAGAGAATAACTCAAAAGTTTGGAAACTTGCACCCAAGTGAGATCCAGAGGAAGCTCCTGGCTTGTGGCTTTGAATTGACTCATCTTTGGCTATTGTAGCTATTTGGAGAGTGATTCAGTGGGTGATAAATCTCTCTGCTTTTCCTCTCTGTAACTCTGCTTTTCAAATAAACATAAAATAACTATAAAACAAACAAAAGAGTAATAAAGTACAACATAGAAACATGAGGGTACTGGGCCTGGTGGCTAAAGTCCTTGCCTTGCATGTGCCAGGATCTCATATGCACACCAGTTCTAAGCCTGGCAGCCCTGCTTCCCATCCAGCTCCCTGCTTGTGGCCTGGGAAAGCAGTCAAGGATGGCCCAAAGCCTTGGGACCCTGCACCCACGTGGGAGACCTGGAATAAGCTCCTGGCTTCTGGCTTCGGATTGGCGCAGCTCCGGGCATTGTGGTCACTTGGAGAGTGAATCAATGGTTGGAAGATCTTCCTCTCTGTCTCTCCTCCTCTTCTTATAGGAAAATTTGCAATAAAATGGAATAAATAAATCTTTAAAAATAACTATGAGGGTACTTTAAAAGATTCATGGAAAGACATTTAAAAGACAAGTAGAGTTTGTTGAAGAAATGTTTGAAATCTATAGTTTTTCATCGTATGTATTTTCCAGGAACTCTTGGACATACCCATCTATGAATCAGGTTTGCTTTTTTTGTTGCTATTTTGTTCTTTTGTTGTAGAACAGGAAGTAAATTTAGATGTAAAGAAGAATATTTGGCTATTGTAGTTCTACAATAACACTAGTTGTATTTAAAGAGACTACTGAAGATACCAGCTGTAAATTCACAAACTATGATACTATACCAGAGTGTAGAAAATGAAGAGAGAGAAAGAAGAAAGGAAGAAAAAAATCTGAGAGAAAAAGAATGAAAAGAAAGAAAAAGAATGGAAAGAAAGAAAGAAAGAAAGAAAGAGAGAAAGAAAGAAAGAGAGAAAAGAAGGAAGGAAGGAGGGAAGGAGGCAAGGAAGGAAGGAGGGAAGGAGGCAAGGAAGGAAGGAAGGAGGGAAGGAGGGAAGGAGGGAAGGAAGGTAGGAAGGAAGGAAGGAATGAAGGAAGGAAGGAAGGAGGCAAGGAAGGAAGGAGGGAAGGAGGCAAGGAAGGAAGGAAGGAGGGAAGGAGGCAGGGAAGGAAGGAGGGAAGGAGGCAGGGAAGGAAGGAAGGAAGGAAGGAAGGAAGGAAGGAAGGAAGGAAGGAAGGAAGGAAGGAAGGAAGGAAGGAAGGGAGGAAGGGAGGAAGGGAGGGAGGGAGGGAGGGAGGGAGGGAGGGAGGAAGGGAGGGAGGGGAAAGAAAAGAAAGGGAAAGCAGAAGGAGATGAGGCAGACCCACGGTGCTGCTGGCACCGTGCCGGTGTGGGCCTGGTGTTTGTGAGCTCAGAGGAAGCCATACAGGTCATCTGTGCTTATGTACGTGTACTCTGGTTCTTTGTGAGGTAAACATCCTTCCTGGATGTTCCATTTGATCACCTTTCCTCCCTCTTTCTTCTTGCCAATCAGTGTTCCAATTCTTGGATCTTGTACTGAGTCAATGTTTTCATATCATATATAGTCTCTGTTTCAATAGAGAGAGAGAGACAGAGGTAAGTACTAAAATATGATGGGCCTCAGGCTACTACTCTCTGTTAAAAATTAATAATAACCGTTACTTACAATTATACATTTAGGAATGAGTTAAAAATATACATTAACACATAAGTATTGTAAGTATTAAAATATTAACCAAAAAGTCTTTAGAAGTGACAAAACGCTTGATGACATCAGTGGGAGCCCAGTGGCGTGGGAGATCGTCAACTTGGGGTTACCAATAAGCAAATGTTTTTTACAGGAAAAAAATCCATTCTTTATAAACAGAGTAATCCCACATTCATACAATGAGAATCTACTTCTTTAGTCTTTAGCCTGTCTCCCCTCTTTCTGTAATCATGTTTTGGATTTTGTTTAGCTAAAATTTCAGTTTAAAAAATCACAGAATCTAAATATTGAATTAAACTTCTTATTTTCATTCTTCTTGCTACCAAATCATTTATTTAAAGAAACAGTCCAACTTATCCTGATTTATATTTCCTAATAAAATGACACCACAGTTCTTCAGTATGTGCTAATGCTTGGAACGCCCTGTAGAGATGATGAGTCATTTGGATCTTCAGATTAGTGCTTTCTAAGAGCTTTGTGTTGATTTTGGCACAAATCAGGCTGTACTGTGGCTGGCACAGACTACTTAAAATTAATCCTGCTAGAGATAGATTGAAGCTGAGACTTCTGCTTTTCAGCACTACCTTTCCTTTTCAAAAGCATAACCTTCTGATATGTGCGCACACAACATATTTGCCATTAAACAATTACTTAGTGCATATGTATAATATTGAAATTACAGATGTTACTGTGAGCTCATTTTAGCTGATCATATAAAAATGTCATGGTTCTCTTGTTTTACTGCAAACAGCCAGAAAATTAAAATGCTCATAAGTATCCCAGAGTTATTAAATAAAATGGTCAACAGACTAATTTCTATTGGTAAACTCCAAATTATTTCCTTTTAAAATGTTCTTCAGAAATATGTAAATATGTATTAAATTATATTTGACATTCTGTATAGGTGTTAATATTAACTTTTGGCTAAAATCCAGATGAGCAGTTCAAATGCTTGCTAAATAAATGTTAGTTAACCTTGCCTTTGCCAGTTCTAGGTCTAGAACTGAAAATCAAAAGCAGAATGATTAGATCAAAATATATCATTTTCAGACCAAAAATATATATGTTAGGGTAGTGTTCTGGTTTCAGTGACAGTGATATAGATATATTTTCATTTTTTTTCATCCAGATATTAAACTTTTAAGATAACATATTAACCTAATGGCAGTGTACCCTTTTTAAGGTTACACTAGTTCAAACAAGATGAGATCTTACAAAACCTCAAATATGGATTTAAAAAAAAATTCTTTTCTGAAGATTCTAAGAAACAAAGAAAAATATGCATATATGCCCTCTGCTGGCAATGCGAAGATCATAGTCTTTTTCTGGAGACAATGGAAACAAAATTTTCAGGCAGAATAGCACAGCATATTCAAAGGCATTTTATGAAAGAAGCAAACAAGCTTTGAATTCATTGAATAACAGTTTTGAAAGAACTGCAGACCAGTTTGATGTTGTGGTTTATACCAAGGCTGGATGAAACTTGGAAAAATAGCAATGCTATCTTTTATTTTTTAATGTTTCAAATTAATTTGTTGAAAAAAATAAAACATTCATGTCTAGTTAATTCCATAAAGGTCTATTAGATGAAACAAATCAAGATGACTTCATGAAGTCATATTAAATTTTCTAATGACAATGCATTTGTCCCTCGGTTTTAAATATTATGCAAGTTTGGTAATCCTAACCCAAAGATCTCTTTAACTGAAGGGATCTAACATAAAATGTTTATGTTTTAAAGCCTTGGGAAAGAGTATCTAAAAAATATATGTATACACCTTCATCAATTTGAAGAGGCCATAAGGTTTTTTTTTTTTTAAATAAGGACACAATAAACTAAATCTATGCAAGAAATTTTGTGAGCTATCAGTAAAGATTGTCCAAGCTGCAACCACAGTCAGAGAATACAAATGAGATATAGGAATGTGATCAATGCATTAGTGTCAACTCAGGAGAATGTGACAAATGGTGCCCTGGAAGAGTTGATCTGGGACCTATCTTCTCATTCAGTGTCGGAATGATAAACTGTAGAACATGCTCTGTAGTCTTAAAGTGACAAGAAAGAGTCGAAGATTGATTTAGTCCCACCTTAGAAAATGGTACCCTAAAAGCGAAACATGCTTGGAAATGAACCTATTCAAGCTTCCTCATTTTATGAAGGGGAAAACTGAGGCTCAGGATAACGAAAGTTAAAATGGCTTTTCAGGAGCTGGCCTTTGCAGAGCAGGTAAGACACTGCTTGGGATGCCTGCATCCCATTCAGAGTGCCAGAATGGAAGCCGGTGCTCCACATGGCTGGACTGCTTATATGCCTACCCTTGACATGAAAAAAACAGATTAGTTTTAAGTTCCTAGTTTCAGCCTGATCCATTTCCGGCTGTTGCAGATCTTTGAGGCATGAGCCATCAGATAGAAACCACCAGTCTTTCTCTCTCTACAGATATATACATATATATTATATAGTAATATAATATATATACATAGTGTATTGTATATATTATCTGTATATTATATGTACAGATATCACTCACTATATATTACATACAACTATATATATTTTGCATAGACATACATATCTCTAAATACATATATATAATACACATATATATCTGTTTTTTCCTTTTGATTCAAATGAAAATAAACAAAACATTAAAAACATTTGGCAGAAACTGGAGTAAAATAAGGATACAGAAAATGTTCAAAAGACAACTGTGTATTTGTATATCATTGAAGGAAACGAAGCGGAAATATTCCTTAAATGTGGCAGAAAAATGGTTTAGGTCTTATCTCTTAATAAGTTGATCTTGAATCATTAGTAAGAAAGAAAAGTATAACAATTTTCTTGAAAAACAGCAATACTAATAGGTTAAAAGTTTCAGAAAAAGGGGTAACCATAGCAAAAGTAGTTATAGATATCTGAAAGAGTCAGACTATATTCCTTAGACTATCACCAAGTAGTTACAAACTTGGTGAGTCGTTTACTCAATCTGACCCTCACTTTCTAGATGGTCTTTGATTACAATGGTTTTTGACAAATATGCAAAAATGATACTAGTTTAGTAGAAACTGTATTTCAATTTTTTTGTAAAGACCTATTTGTTTTTGTTTAAAAAGCAGATTTACAGAAGGAAGGAGAAGCAGAAATCTCTTCCATCTGCTAGTTCATTCCTCAAATGGCTACAGCAGCTGGAGCTGAGCCAATCTCCCACGTGGGTGCAGGGTCCCAAGGCTTTGGGCCATCCTATGCTACTTTGCCAGGCCATAAGTAAGGAGCTGGATGGGAAGTGAGATAGTTGGGACACAAAAATAGGAGGCTGGCACTTGAAGGTGAAGGATTGACCAATTGAACAATCGCACCAGTCCCTGCACATTGAATTTTGAGTGTTCATCTTTCCTGCACTAGCAATATGCTGCTAGATAATCTCTCCTGATGCTGGGTAGTGCCATGGTTGTAGCATTCAGTCTGCCTTGTGATCAAGTGTGGGACAGTCTACAGGATGCTAAAGTGTGCCATTTTTCAGGAAATTGGGTATACTTCATGCATTTTTCTTTATGATACCTTCACATTTTCATAAGTTTAAAAAGACATAAGCTCATCATAAGTGGAGGAGGGTCATCTTTGAATAAAATAAACTGGGTGGTTAGGAGTTGGTCCCCTTTAGCCTTTTCTGTATCTAAAAACCCTGCACTGCAAGTGGATTTTCTCTACATGTGAGTGTACATGTTCATCACTTGTAATGTAAAATCATATCACTCTATAGATTCAACAAGTACTCATAAAACAAATCAATGAACTGAAGAGGAACCATTTCTTTAAGGCAATAAGGGTTAGGGTGAAATAGAAAAATGAAATAGAGAAGCAGTGTGATGAAATCGTGGCATCACAATTCTATCACCAATATCAAATACTTCAGGACTTTCATTTCAAGAAAATGAAAAACTAGAGAATTCGTGGGGACAGCAGGATTAAGCTACCATGTACAACATGGGGATTCTATACTGGATTGCCCCCTTTGAATCTTGACTGCTTTGCCTCTGATTCAGTTCTATACTAATGAGATTAATAATTCAGAAAATCACGGATCTCTGTCACTCCTGTGGGATATCATAATGGGGTTCTATCTTTCACATGATCTGGACCTGGTTTTGGCAGTGTTTGGGGAGAGTGAACCAACAGTTATAACACCACTTTCTGTCCCTCTCTGTCACTCTGCCTTTCAAGTGGATAAACATATCTTTTTTTTTTTTAAGAATGGAGAATGTGAAAGTGAAATGATGTGACTAAAGGAGGAAGCTAGCAAATAGCAAAGAATAGCCCCAAGTTCAATTATCTGAGTTAGGTTTTCCTAACAATATAATAACCAGCATTTCCCTGTTACTATGGTCTTCACTGAAAATAGACAATTCATTTCTTTCTCTGTATATATACACACACATATAAATGTATATATATTATATTTTTCATTTTTGCTTTTCTTGCATATTTACTTAATTGCATTGGGCATTAATCTTTGTTGGTTATAGCTGTTTTTAAAGACAATGTTATGTGGAGTTTTCTAGGAAAATAATGGAATGTATTTTATGGAAATACTGAGATTGCTATCAAGTCCCACTGGTAGTCAATCTGAGTGTGACAAACGTAGCAGTGATGTTCATAAATGAATTTCTTTATTATTGCCCTAGTACCATTAATAGACACTCAGCCAATGTAGATGTCATGTGTTAATGTTTCCTCAGGAAAAAAATAGAAACATCAATCTGCCAAAAAGGATATTGAAAGCAAATACATTTGATTTTAACATAAGGAGGATGTGCACATATGACAAGCAAAATATCTCCAGAACAGAAGAAGATGCCATGGTTGATAAAGAAAATGTGATAAAGGGCAATTTGCCGGAAAGAAGTCTAGTCAGCAAGGTGGAAAAGTACAGCAAGGGATGTGACAAATAGATCAGAAAAGCAACCACACTGACGAAATTTAAGCTCTGCGAACAGAACTAAGGAGGCTCAAGCTCTGTAAAGTATACATATTACACATGGAATTGAGTAGTAAATGATTGAAAAAGAAATGTACAGATATAACTATCAGTATCTTGGATACAACTATCAGTGTCCACATTCTTTGTGAAGCTGTTAGGATGGCTGGAAGCTGAACTTGAAATGATGTTTAATGTTATTTTGCGTATGATGTATTAATAGAAAGTGTTTAACATGGCATGAATAGATCATAGCAATTGCAGGGCATTTAAGGATTCTATTTATGTTAAAACCAAGGAACTGCAGATAAAACCGAAGTAAAGGGAGGTAATAGCTGCTACATAGGAATAAGAAAATCTCAGCAGTAATTCTTCTCCTTAATAATACATTTAAGGAAGCAAACATTTAGCCTAGTGGATGACAGACTTCTATCCACGTCAGACTCCTGGGTTCAAGGTCCTGCTGTAGCGTTTGCTGCAGACCCCAGCATGCTGGCTCCTATCCACTAGCATGACAGACCTGGACCGTGTTCTTGTCTCAGGTCTACCCATTACAGATTTTTAGGATGTGAATCAATGGACAGGAATATTTCTCAAAGATTCTCAAATGAATTGATTAAATTCAGAACAATATCACATAGGGCAAAAGATTTAAGAATAAGAGTAGAGCTAGACTTTCTGTTAGGGGAAGGGAGGTTTTGTCATGTAGCATTACAGTTTCAGAAAGAGAAACATGTCATGTAGCCCTGCAGGGTAAGAAAGAGAAGGCAGAGCAGTCTTGCTGCCATTGGCCAGCCTAATAAGACTCTCTGCAGCTGGCTAAGTGAAGGCAATGTGCCAATGCTTTTCGATCTCCCCTCAAATATCCAGGGACTACTCTAGAGAGCCACATCTGGCCACTCATATCAGGAATATTAATGACAATTTCATGTCATTATGAAGATTAACCAAGATTAATAATTAACGAGCTATTAAGATTAGGTCTCTCTCTATTGTTGTTGTTATCTGTGTTATTTTGATTTCCCATAAGAAGTCATGGTGCAGAGCAGTGAGCTATACTATACACCAGAAATGATTTTCATATTTTTTAAAAAAATGCAATACTGAAGGAAAGTAAGATTTCGTAGCGACAGGTGATTTCTGATGCTTAAACTATAACTTGACAAAGCAACTATATAGTAAAGGAAAAAACTATATGTAATCGTATGTAAAGGAAAAAATAAGGGCCTTTTGTATTCATACGTATTTGTTTTTCTATTCTACGTCATGGTAGAGAAATAAGGATTCAAGATTGTTACACCATGAGTTATGTGAATTTTCAGTACTAAACAGCCTTGACAGGGCCAGTGTTACAGTACGGGAGGCTAAGCGACCACACAGAGTGCTGGGATCCCATACAAGTTCTGGTTCAGGTCTCTGGCCTCTCTGCTTCTAACCCAGGCACCTACTAATGCTCCTGGGAAAGCAGGCAAGATAGGAAACTTTGATGGAGCTTCTGGATTCTGGCTGCAGGATGGTACACATTGACAATTGCTGCTACTTGGGGAGTGAATCAGGGCATGGAAGATCTCTCTCTCTCTCTCCCCTTCCCCTTTATCCCCTTTTTCTAATTTTCTGTATAACTCTACTTTTTTTTCTTAAATAAATGAAGGACACTTGACTACAATCAATTTCATTCATTAACATCAATATACAAATTAGTATCTCACAATACCTTTAAGTTAAATGAATATAAATTGTCATTTTAAAGAGATGTGAAACTGCAATGGACAGGAGTAATGAATCTCTATTGGCTAATGAAATTAATCTTCTATATGTGTACATATAGTAATGTCACTATTAAATACAAAAATAAGGCAGAATAGATGTGCATTGCCTTTCCTTGACATTGTTTTTTTTTTCATTAATAGTATTTAAAAGAAAAAGACAGTGGTGAGAATAAAATACATTTAATACATTTTAAGCAGTAGGATTTTCATTTTTAGTAAGATGCAAGCTGAGTGACAAAATTAATTTTCATCATAAGGAATTCTGAAATGATCTGGACATCATTTTATGTACTAATCATGGTGGTTTCAGGATTAATAATGAGACCCCGTATGTTTATGCAATATGTAGTCACATATAGGTTAATAGTAATATGCTTTTCAAGCAATTCAGCCTGAAGATATTACATAAAGTCTTGGAGAGCTGTTAAAGACAGAAATTATTTCCTTCTAAACAGAAACTTTTATTAATATGTTAATAATTAGAGATATGCATAAAATTCATAGTTCTTATAACTAATGGAGCAATATAGACTAGACTACTTGGATGCTTAGGCAGTTGTTAAATATTAAAATAGCAGGACAGAATTTTTAGACTTTTATTTCTAAAACATATTATAATTTCCATTCACATTTCATCAGTGAAAAATTGAATTTATGCATGATGTGCAGCCATAAAACAAACCATACTTCATGTTAGGGCTTAAACTAATTCATATAATCTTATTTTTAAATCTATCATTTTTAAATCAAAATATGAAACAAAGAAACTGATCCTAAAAGAATAAATTTAAGCTCATTTGAATGAATTTGAAAACTTATGACAATAAACTTTTAACTTTAAGATCAATTTAAAACAAAAACTTAGTTATTTCACACACCAAAAAATCAGCAAAATGATATATAGGTTATTGCTAAACTCATAGTGGGAATTGAGTCCCAATTTTGAGTTATCTCCTATTGAAAGTAATGGAAATATGAAATCATTGCAACTATATTTGTATTTATTTTCACTTCCCCAAAATTGCTTCTAAAGCATTAAGTACATGAGGCTGCATGATAGCATAATAGGTATTCCTCTGCCTACAGTGCTTACACCCCATATGGGTGCTGGTTCCTGTTCTGCTGTTCCACTTCTGATCTAGTTCCCTGCTTATTGCCTGGGAAAGCAATGAATGCTGAGTCAAGCACTTGGGCCTCTGCACCCACATGGGAGACACGGCAGAAGCTCTTGGCTTCTGGCTTTCTGATTGGCTCATTTTGATCATTTGGGGAGTGAATCTGTGAATGAAAGATATTCTCTCACTATCTCTGTAAATCTTTCTTTCAGATACAAATAAATAAAGTAAAAACAAACAACAACAACAACAAAAAACCCTTTTGAAGACCTGTGAATCTTCTCTTCCAAGGGAGATTCATTGAATTCATGAGGTTGGACAGTTCACCAGCCAATAATAAAGCACATAGATATGTGGCTGATTGGGGAATCCCAGGAAAACAATTCATCTTCTGTGGTCTTATACTCCTCACTGGGAAAACACTCAGTTCTCTAAAGTCCTCTAGCTGAGAGCTAGCAGAGGGACAGGATTGCAACACAGAAATGGGGAGAATAAATGAACTTTATCAAGAAAGGGTTATTATTATTATGAAGCACTTTGTTTTTTTCAGAGCACTTTTAAGGCTCACAACAAAAACGAAAGAAATGTATAGAGATTTACCATATACTCTCTGGCCCACACATGTACAACATCTGGCACAAGAACAATACGTTTGTTACAACAAATGAAATTACATGGACACATCAAAGCCACCTCAAGCTGTTAGTGTGTGTTACAGTTCTTCCTTGGTGTTGCCTATTCTATGGGTTTGGACAAGTGCATAATGACACATAGAAATCATAATAGTATCATAAAGAGTGTTATTGCTGTCCTGAAGAAAAAGGTGCATTTTCTCTGCTCATTCCTCCCTGCTCCACCCCCTGAAAACTAGTGGTCTTTTTACTGCCTCCACAGTTTTGCCTCTATAGTTTTAACCTTTTTCAGAATGGCATATAATTGGGATCATTCAATTTAGCTTTTTTTCAGGTTGGCTTCTTTCACTTAATAATATACTTTAAGTTCCTCTTACATCTTTTTGTGGCCCAGTAACTAAGTTCCTTTTAGTGCTGAATAATATCCCATTACCTAGAACAACATAATCTGTTTCATCCACAAAGAATGTTTTAATTGTTCACAAAATTTGATAATTATGAATAAAGCTGCTATAAACTTCCATGTGTAATTTTTAATGATTTAGTTTTCAACATGTTTGGATACATATCAAAGAATGTGATTGCTGGATAAATGTGGTAAGAACGCATTTAGATTGGAAAAGAAGCTGTCAAATTGAACTTTCAACATAGCTGGGAATTTTTTACACCCCCACCAGCTCTGCATCCTTGCCAGCATTTGTTGTCACTGTTCTGTGCTTTGGCCAATTCTATCGGGATGAGTGGGGACTTGTTCAGATGCCCAGTTTCCTATTATATGTGTTATAGAGCATCGTTCGTATAGTACTTGCCATCTGTGTATTTTTGGTGTGGAAACAGTTAAAATCTTGGGCTCATTTGGATCATTTCTTTTATTGCTGTTGAGATTTAAGAATTCTTTGTTGATTCTGGATGGTGGCAGCTTTATCAGATATTCTCCACGTGCAAGTTTTTTTCATTTTATTCTCTGTACCATCTTTTGCAAAGCATGAATTATTATTGTTGTTGTTGTTGTTGTTAGTTGGAGAGACAGACACACAGAGAGAGGGAGAGGGAGAAAGAAAAAGGGGGAGAGTGAGAGAGAGAAAGCACTCATCCACTGATGTATTATTCAAATGCTGGAAAAGCCAGACCCAGCCAGGTTTAAGCCACGAGTTGGAAACTCAATACAGGTGTCCTACGGGCATGGAAAGGTTCCCAGGGATTCATCCATCACCTGTTGCCTCCTTGAGTGCACATCCATAGGCACTTGGAATTAGCAGGGGAGCTGGGACTCAAGCCCAGGCACTTAAATGTGGGTGTAGGCATCCTAACTGGTGTCACACAACCGCAGGCAGGTCAATTTTCAGTTCTCTTAGCACTCTTCATACTGACTTCCATAGTGGTTGTGCTAGTCTACACTCTCACCAATAGTGAAGGAGGCTATCTTTCTTTCCGTGTCATGCTTTCTCTAGTAGACAGAGAGTTAGAGAAGATGATACAAACTTTATATTCAAAAATAAGTGCCTTAACCTCTGTGGATGTTGGATTATTTCTACACAAATGGAATAATTAAAAATGCATTGCCAAGGTTTTCTAATCTTCAAATAGATATCATTACAAGTAGTAAGCAATTCTGAATAGTTTCTAAAATGTTGTTCTTAATGGTTGAATTTATACTTTGACATTTTTTTAGATGCCACATTTCCAAATTTTGTTATTAAATGCTTTCTTTGATTGAAAATCAGAGGACCAAATTCTCCTTTTTTCACAACCCATATGATTTATAATAGATATCAGTAGTGATAACTTGGATTGTGTTGATGTCTCTTTCGACACCTTAGGTGGTTTCCTTTCATGCTGACTCAGACGTAGGCCAAGAGAACTTTCCTTGTTGCCCTACTTAAATTTTCACTTCTCTGATTTTTGTTGTCTCGTTAGCACCCATCCTCGTCTTACACACTATTTATTTTACTTTCTTTTGTACGGCCTGCCTCTCACACTAGAATATAAGCCAAATAAGGGTAGGCTTATTATGTTTTGCTTGCTATCTCATCTTCAGCACCAAAGATAACAACCAACATAAAGTGAAAGACTGCTAATAGATGTCAAATTGCTGAATGAATAAAGGAAAATTAAGGGATTTTTATTTCCACCTAATTTTGCACATATGTGAAATAACTAGTCGTAGAATTTTGATATGGATATAATTATAGTTACTGAGATACGGTTCACAACTTTCATTCAACAGGTTTCTTGGTACAATAATCTGTTTAAATAATTTAAAATATTTTCTTTAATTGTAGAATTGAAAGTTTGAAATATTTTGAAAAAGTTGTGGCTAGTTTAGAGTGGTCCCAAAGGAAGATTAATCAGGCAGAACGTCGGGTTCAAATCAATGGAAATTATAGGCACAAAGAACAGTCAGGAAGTTATTGTATTAAGTAATTCATGTATTAATGAGACCCTGAACTAGAAGTGTGACTTGGGAAATTAAAAGAAAAAAACTGATTGATTATGTACAAAAAATTATTAGAACTGCTGCTGTGTTACTGTGGGATAGCAATGTTGAAATGAAAATCAAGTATCAAAGAAAGAAAGTTGTGTTCTTATTTTTCAACCAAGCAATACCACGGTTTGTTAAGTAACTTCATTACACTGAAGAGAAAAAAATGTCCATAATGTCTCAATTGTTTGAATCTTAAACCAAAAACCATTTATTTTTCCTTCTAGCAATGCCACCAAGAATAGGTTTTTTAGGAAAAAGAGCATGGGTGCTATTTGCTAAATTTCATATAGAAATTGGAATAAGTCAAAATAGCCCATGATTGGCCATTTTCATTGTTAGGTGTAATATTGAATACATTGAAATATTTTCATTTTTAGCTAAAAGAATAAATGACTTTCTATTTGCAAAACATCTAATGCAGCATATAATGTTCCACTAAGCAATGCTTAACAGTGATTATAAAGCTATATAAAATATAAGCATGAAGATTGATTCTGTCTTTACAGTACAGTAGAATGTACAGTACAGTAGAATGCTGTACATCCGATTCAGGGAAAGGGGTTGGCCTTGATAAGAATTGTTTTCTTTTTTTCAATTGTCAGAAAAGGCTTAATAAAGCAAATGGTAACTATTGTAGTCCATATCTTAAAAAATGAATTAGGGAAATGACAGCTGCTATCTCATGAGAAACTTTTAGTCCAAAAGCAAAAGCAAGCAGTGGGGAGGCAGGTACTCTTCCCTTTGGGATTTCTCCGTACACTGTAGGACACCAGCCACCTCATGACTGCTGCATTCCCACAGTTTAATGCAGATACTCAGCTAACATTTTTTTATCTTAATAGATAAAACACTGGTTCAGCTTACATTGTTTTTTCCTTTTTTATGACAGTGAAGAAAATTTTAAATAATAAAGTAATTTCTCCCCAGAACTGCCAAGGCTTAAAAAGACACTTCAAGAACCTCCAGGAACAAGCCCTACATTTCCATCCTGCCCAGTGACTTACCTCACTAGGTCTGATGTTTACTCACTTTTGCAATCTGATTGTGCAACTGATCCAGTGTAGATATTCCTGTTACTTGAATGCTCTTCCAGGAGAAACCCCCCACCCAAGGGATTGTGCATTCCTCCATAGCTGTCATTCCTTTGTGACTCTTCTCAGTCTCAACTGAATTTTAGCATCAGTCTTAACTGCTTTCTCAATGCTTAGTATTCAAACCTGACTTCCAAGAGTTCCAAGCTGCTGAGAATTTGATCATACTATTCGTTTGCTTAAATTCTACCAGTAATTAAAAAAAGATGGGATATAATTTTAGTTACATTTATTACATATATACTGCCATGTTTTGCATTTCCTTCCACTTTGTTTCATTTTTTGCTGCCTCCAGAGGCTGAACCAATTCATTCTTTTCTCTGAAACAACGTGCTACTCTCTACTCCTGCCAAACCCATTCACCCCTTCTGTCCTCCCTCCACTGTCTCCCTTGCCATGTTTAGATAAGCTCCCTTTACTTTTTTCCATTGTTTTGCATGATTCTATTGAATCTTCATCCTGGATTGGTCATTCTTTCATCGACTTTTGATATTCTAGGACCAGCATATCATTTGTTTTTGTAGAAATAAAACTTTGACCTACACAATTCCTATGATAGAAATTTCATATGGGAGAAGAAAAAGAGGATTATCATTATATTTTGCAAATAGTGCCACTTAAGGAAACACTATTGTTGTTTTCTCTATTGCTACACTGGGGAATCCTCCATCCATCTTTGGCTGGTTCCTTTCTTAGTTCTGGCTCTCAGGGTAAGGTCATGTGGACATCTAGGAATGAAAGAGGATAGAAGGAAAAAGTTGCTCAGGATGGCTTGAAGAGTCTGCTAGTTGGCTTCTATCACTTTGTGCATAATAGATTCTAGAACTATAGATACTGGGGCACCTCAGGGAGAAAAATCAGTGCCGACCTTTTTAACTCTTGCTGTTACTGTGGACATAAAACATAAAACAATCCTAATAACAAAACCTTGTCTCTCAACAAAGGAGAACCCTTGCCCCTTCTGTATCAGTGAAACTTCGGCTACCGCTGCAGCTGCCTTTATCCAGTGATTCTACTTCTGAAATATAAACATTATGCCAACCCAGGAGTTCTTGACCACCTGACAAGAGAAGCATCTCATCTCGCAGACTGCTAGAGTGAACCACCTGGAACTGGAACCTGCGTGTTAAGATGAGTCACCTGGTATGTATGATATCCAAACACTGGCTCAATAGTCCTGCCCCAAAGTGGGATCTCTGCGTTCTAAAACTGGAGGAATACAGCAGGTCCTGCTACTAGAGCTACAGAAATTGCTCTAACATAACTGAGATGGACCTCTAATGTGCTGCAGTGCTACCAGATGGAATAGTACTTGTTAAAGGTTAAGTTTCATAAAACATGAAACACTGATCATTATTTTGTGGTAATAAAATGTGATATAACATGTTGAACAGAGTCTAGGTATATTTGCATGAAATCATATTTAAATGTATTATTCATTATAAGTCTACTACATTGCTTTATCATATTGCATATTACTGGTTCTCTTTTACAATTAATACTTTTGTCTATAGAGATACAATATGACCAAAATTTCCATATCTAATTATATAAAGTGACAAGGTATCTTAACTGCAATTTTATTACAAAAAAATTGTTATATTTATATTCACATCTGAACAACCTTGTGAGAATTTTGGAGACAATGTGAAAAAAATAAAGCATGGACTGGATCCAGCTATTCTGTCCTATTCCCTGCCCAGTGTTCCATTCTGGGTAATATCTGCAAATCATGCTTCATTGGAGAAAAATAAGGATACTGATTCACGTATGAACATATTATTTTGTATGTCTCGAGCTTTACATTTTGCCTGGCCTTTTTAAAAATTAAGCTATTGCTATCATCTATTTATAAAGTTAAGAACTTGACATCTGTATAGTTCTTTGAAATACACAATAAAATAGGGTTACCAAAGGGTCACCCACTGCCAAAAGCCTTCAGTAATTAAGGAGTCCAAGTGCATAGCTAAAAAATGACCCAATTCCTTTACACTAGGAAGGAGAACATTGATTTTCAGCTCTGGTCCTCAACCTACTATAAAGCTCTGATTCCTTCTAAAGGGTACTCTGTAATGTTGAAAGCTTGAGAACAGATCATAAAATTTCATGGAGAGTTTATTTTTGTCTGTGTCAATAGCTTAAAGCCTACACCTTTTAGTTTGGCACCTTTTTTAATGATAGGATATAGAAAGGTGGAAGTAGAGAAGGCAGTGAGAAAGGGAGAGGAGGAAAGGGAGGAAGGAAGAAGAGTGAAAAGAATGGAAGGTGAAAATCTGACTCAAGAAGATTTTTATCAAAGCGAAAAAACACACAATGCGGGCAACGGCAGAAGCATTTCCGTTCAAAAGCCTGGATCTGATTCCTGTGGTTTCATCGGCACTGCTGCACCAGCAGCAGCAGTGGAGACAGTGGGGCTGGGGTGGGAAGCAGAACTGGTAGAACTGGTAGGGGTGTGTCATGTGGGTTACTCAGCACTGGTGTCTCGGAATGGAGGAGTCATTCAATTATGTACATGAGGAATTTCTCTGCAACTATGTCAGATATGTGACGAAGCTTTGAGGAAGGTAAAACTATGTAACATTTGCCAAGAAATGATCTATTTTATTCTTTACCTGGAAGCCACTTTTATTTTATTATTTTTTAAAATTTTAATCCATCTATATCCCAATGCTTCATTTGCCATTAGTCATTGTATTCAACAAGTAAAACATAGGGAGACCACAATTCCAGTGGAGTTCAAACATGGGCTAACAACAGCGATCCTATCTCAGTGACCAACTTAGTCCAGTACTTTTTTTGTTGTTGTTAGAATACATTGTTGTCCTCATAGAAGATATGATTGCAATTTTAATATATTAGTAATAGGATGTTATGTGACAAATTACCCCCCAAATTTAGCAGCTTAAATGAGTTACTCCTGTCTTTCCTGTGGGTCAGGAATCCAGGTGTAAGGATTAGCCGGGAACTTGTGAAGTCTGGTGAAGGCTTGGCTGAGAGAGGAGCTGTCTCTAAGCCCGCTCGTGTGGCACAGAAATGTTGGTTTCTTGTTCCGTGTATCCTTCCACAGAGCGTCTCAGAGTTTGCTCCCTTATATCTAGGCTATTACACTTCTTTTTGTTTCTTCATTTTTTCCCTACATTTCTTTTTGTAGCGCTTTTAGGTGAAGTACCTCCTTCTCCTCTGTGACTCTTAAGGTGCTAGAATTGGACAGCAACCACACCTGTCTGGCATCAGAACACACCCAAACCTTCACGAACACACCCACTAGCCCAGTCGGCCGTCTGAGTCTGGAGACAGGAGAAGGGATCCCGGCCGGGTCTGGGCCTGGCGCTGGCAGCCACGCCGCTGGTTCTAACTCCAGTGGCAGTTGTTTCACATAGAGAACCATGAGGAAAAGCAGGAGGGTGGACCCTGGATGGTGGTCAGCAGCAACAAGCAGCGGTTCAAAGACAGCCATTGATGTTACCGACTGTCCAGCAAAGGGATCAGAGCCGAGAACGCAAGGGCAGGCTTGATTGGAGATTAGTTGTTTCCCAAGATGCCTTCTGTGAGAGGCCCTCCGTGAGACATCTTAACATGAATCAAAGACTTTGTTCTAGAAGATGGCTGACAGACTACGCTGCTTGCATGGCATTTTGGGCTCTCTGGTAGGTGCATCAGGAGCAGCAGGAACAAGTGCAAATCCTGAACATGTCGGTGAAGGCACAGTGGTCAGGAGACTGGTGACGAAGATGCTCTGGGCTTGCGGGAAGACCACAGTGTCTCCTGTGGGGGCCCAGAAGAAGAATCTACATTTAAGCAGCTTAACAAGTGACTTGTACCGACAGGTGAGTTTCTGAATTATCACTGCTGGGCTCCAGGTCCTCTCTGGGGGGAGTGGGAACAGCTGTGGTCACGGGTGGGTGGGTGCTCCTTAGAGGAGCACCGAGAGGCCAGGGCGTACACCCACTGGCTCTGGTCTGTGAGATCCGAGATGCTGGCAGTACTGAAACCATCACCCTACGAGAGCACTAGTTGCTTGTTGACACGAATGGCTGTATCCATATGGGATCTAGAATAGTTCTGAGTAGGGCAAGGCCTCTGGACAAGGAGGGAAAATAGGCAGCAATGCCCAAGATCAGGCTCCCCCCAGATGGCTGGCACCACTGTGACACCTAGTCAGGTATACCGAGAAGAAATAAAAGTTGTATTTATTAAAATAAGTGTTTGAAAGAGTTAGAATGATAAAAATGAGACTCACTGTGCGCTGGTTACTCTGAATTGATTTTTAATGTATGCATGTGTTATAACAACATATTGAACCCTATACGTGTTGTTCAAAATTCAGAAAAACATGCAATTTAAAAACCAAATTTCATAAGTGATTCTTTGGAAAAATATTAACATTCAGGGTGGCCACAAAACTCAAAACTGAAAAGTTCAGTGTTTAATTTGGCAGCTTCTTTATTAGTAATTGATGTAAGATATTTCTGCAAGATGGAAGATTCTGGAAGAACATCTAAGATCATAGAGCTTTTTCTAGCCCTTCAATGCCTTTCTAGTTGCTGGTGGGTTGTAAATATTCTGAGTATGCATTTTCTTACAGAATATGCTGAATTCATACTTCCTCAAAATTTTAAACATAAAATAAAATATTTTGAGAGATCTGATTAAAACTAACTTTATTCTTAAAACAAGAGGGCCTGTTAAGAACAGGTGGAACCATTTTGCCTTTCTTGAACTGACTTGAATTCAGTTGAGTTTTACCGTAACTAAAAGCAATTTTATTTGAACTTTTCAGTTTCCTTTGTTAGATTATGGGATGGCAGCCTATTCTACTTCTGTGCAGACCTGGCTCTGTTTGAAAAGTATGCAGGAGTAATTGGGAGCCCTTCCAGTAACCTTTCCTGAGTCACAAGGTCAAGTGGAAACAGACCAAACCAAGCATTTAGAATGGTCTTCCTTGGACCAGACTAAAGCCATGGTCTGCTTGCTTGTTTGTTTTGTGACTTTTTTTGTGTGTGTGGTTGAGTGCTTAGTCTATAATCTGTCCATCTAGAATCTTTATATAAATATGGATTAGAGCAATCGTATTTATTTCCTGTACTCTTACAATCAGCACAGCAGCTAAAAACTCAGCCAACTCTGGACCCAGAAACATCAATGTATTAAGATTCCTCATGCTGAAAATGCTGTAGAATTAGGTATAACTGGACGCTGAATGTGAGAAAAATCACAGGGGTTGCTTTCAAGTTCTGTGCTCGTAAATTGCTTAAATGCAGGAAAGTCATAAAACTGACAACGTATCTTTTATTTTTTTCCCTTCATAGTTTGATTATTTGTGGAATATACCAAAGTAAATTAATTGGAAGTATTTGGACGGCTTTATTATTATTATTACTATTTTAATCCCAGGCATAGGGAGAGTTGAATTGCTCCTGCTTTGAGCCCAGTATGTTCTGCCATCTGGACTGCTGATAACTGCTCAAAGTGTTCCTTTCTTTTCGAGGAAAATAGGTGATAAATGCTTTCAAATACTACCTTTTGCCTGTTTAAATACCAAATATCAATTTGTGATTATCCACAGTAGCACCTCGCTCCCTCTCCCTCAATCCCCTCGTTTTCTTTCCTCCAACTAACCTCACGAGGAGAAAGACAGAAATCTTCCAAGAAACCCAGTTCCATTATGATCCCCAGTATGGTGCCATTAAGTACTACTCTTTCTGTGTGGGTCTAATTGGCCAATGTATGGTGCTTTCTATTGCTGCTTTCAGGTTACCACAGAGCTCCATACACTTACACATATATAATTTGTCATGTGGAGGTCACTTTCTTCACCCTCATTGTTCTGCTCCTTAAATTGTTATTCTATGTGTATTTCCATGCAATTAACTGGTTTGGTCGCAATTTCAGGCACTTCAGAAACACAAAAGGAAAACTGGGAAAAGCTGCCTTTGTGAATTGGTTTACATTCAGTAGCCTTGCTCGTCATTCTCTTGGACCACCAGATGTCAGCCTATATTGAAGAATAGAAAAGAAATTGTGTATCATACCATTAGTGTCTAGTGTGCCAGATGGAGTTTTACACAATCCCAGAGGAAGAGTTAGCCAGCAGTAGTTAAAATTCAGTGTTAGAAATGGCACAAGTGACACTGCATGCGCTGTAGCATTTTTTGATTATGGAACTAAATTGTATCATAGATCACTGATAGCTTAGTTTATGAGGATTGATTTCATTAATTCAAGCAGTTCAAAAGTCACTGTTAAACCTTCAGTCCATTTAATTGTATCTGACTTAAATTTTACTCATGCCATAGGAAGACAAATGACTGTATCATGGCAATACGTTCTTACTTTCTCTGCTGTTTGTCCATTTACTTCTATTTGTGTAATTGGCTGTGGTTTGCATTTCAATGAGCACTATTAGAAACATGACACAGGGTTTTCTTTTTTTTAAAGTTCTCAGTGGAACTTGCAGAAAGCAAATGTAATGCTGTCTTTAAATTGTGCCACTTTTGAGTTCACTACACTTTTTAGTACAGCAATCAAAATGTTAGGGCTTTCCTCCTCCTGTTTCCATCTATTTCATCCGGGAGATTGAAGCTGTTCCTTTCTAGGACTAAATAGTTGGGTTTGGAAATAATTTAAATAGAAGGGGTCTGCTATAGTTTTTGTTAATATATGCAACATTAAACATGGAGAGAAATTCCATTAACATGTCCATTAAGAAAAGCAGTCAGAACTATAATTACACTGATTTTACTTATCTTTGAATTTAACACAGGGGTGAGTAAGTAGACTTATTAAGAGAAGTGAATTTAAAAGATTATGGAGGGATGAAGGGTGGGAAAGAGGAGGAGGGAGATAGAGAAAAGGAGGGGGGAAGGGAAGAGAAAGGGAGAGAGAGAGAGAGGGAGAAACAAGCGTGTTTGTATGTTTTGCCCTGATAGTTAATTTAGCATTCAGTCTTGTTCCAGCTGGCTCTTGTCACTGATGTATCAATGAAAAAAGGTTTTTCTGCTTCTGTTCAGCTTTCTCTTGAATTTTTAACCCTGACATTTATTTGAACACCACCAGCCAGATTCTTATCTTTTTTTTTTTTTTCACCCCACTGGAGCTATCAAAGTTATATTCCCATTGGAGCCTATGGTAATGATAACGATAATAAAACTTCACATTTGCTTATCGTTCTTAGAATGAAAGAGCCTAAGATACTCTAAAGACACGATCTTATTAACCTCATAAATAAAGTCGTTTTCGACATAGTGCATGTGAATATCAAGAATGTGAAAAGTTTACTTCATGGTTGCCCAGTATATCAATGACAGAATCAAATGTTATCTCCACAGTAGCTTTGACATCTTAATTACAATTTTCAATGAAATAAGCAGGAAAAAAGGAGCAAAATAAGAAGCTGGCTCATTTTCCAGTTTTACTTAATCCATAATGACTTTGGAGACAATGAAATCTGAAGACTCAGATTTGGCTTTCTTCTACATATTATTAACTTTGTGTATTTTGAATCTCAGACCCCGGATCCATATAATTTCCTTCCATACGATACAGCTTAAAGATGTCTTTGCCTGCTAGCCCTCTATTCTTTCCTTCAGGCAACACATCTCTGAAAGTGACTTGAGTTTTGAAGTGGTACAAGACTGACTGCACAGGTTGAGACAGTTCCCTTATATCATTGCATGCACTACCTATGTTCCATTTTGCTGTGTGCTCACCTACCTTCTCATTGTGGTCATTAGAATCTTTGGGTTTGCCCACAAAGTTCAAATAGTTTTAAAGAAAAGGGAATTACAAGATAAGTTTCTTTCAGGTCAAAAAAAAAATTGCTGAAATCCATGCATTCTTTTGGGCATAATTTTTGTTTGTTTGCTTTTGTGAACTTTGTGAAGCACATTTGCTGTCTCAAATAAACGAACGTTGCAATTCATTTTTCTTCTCTTCCTTATAAATCTCACATCTTTTTGTTATGTTTGTATGACCTATAAAATGTTAAAGGTTAATTAAAGTCATCTAGAATTTTAAAAGATATTCAAATTCAGAGGTCTCCTGTGGTCAAGTACAGCTGATATCAGGGTGATTCCCATTTGAAAATCTCTGGTCTCAGCTGGCTGAAGAGGTCTGATCTCCCATGTTGTGTGTAACTGGGGCCACTGCAAGAATCACTAAAACTGGCCCCTTTTATATCACAGGACCATTAAAAAAGAAAGGTTTAACCTTAATCTCATACAGTTCAAGTTCCTATTTAACCTTTATTGAAATGCATTTTACTGGATTCCTAGGTCTTGTTAGGGTAATGTTAGGATCCTTAGCAGAATACACAACTCCCTTCATTCATGTCATCTGCCAGTGGGGGTGACCAGGATACACCACCTCCTAAACAGGAGGGGTCATTGAACTGCAGGCCACTAAGAAGCTCTTCCTGTGCTTAGCTCAGTGCAGGATAGGTTTACAAAGGCACATACTTTTTTTCTACAAGGGAGGATAAAGGTTATTCATGGAAAACTTGAGACTCTGAACGACCTCACATGGGCCCCTGGAGGAATCCACGGTCACAGCTTCTGTTCTTTAGCCTTCTGCCAATGATTCACCTGCAGCCTCTGGAGAAACAATGTCCTTTTCTTTTTTCTTGCAATTGTCTAAAAGCTTTCTGTTCTTTTTATAAACATGCCACGTGAGCTGAATTCAAAGTCTCCTTTTGAGAATTACTCATTTCCTGTCACTCCTAGATATACGCAGAGTATTAATGCTAGGAGCTTCTGTGTGTTACCTGGCTTGTTACAAAGCATCACCCCAAGGAATAAGTTGTGAAGACTGAAGACAAAATTGTTCTGCTTCTATAGCTCCAGGTACACACCTGTTTTGAAGTATCCTCATCCCGTTCTCTGATGACAGGGTCACACCTTTCTCACAATGTTCTAGGATCCTTTGCAACTTCCAGCTTTGTGCATTTTCTTTCTTCTTTGTATCCTCACCATAGTCACTCACTGATTCATCTCACGTCTGTGTGTCACTAACTCACGCTGTTAAGCCTCCTAAGGAAGAGTTCCCTGATGGGGCTGCACCCTCAGGGTGAATGAGACTTTTCCTCTCCTCTTCTCTCTGGGTATGGGTCTACTGCAGTTCTTTCCTCACAATGTTTTAACTGCCAACCAGTCATGATCATATCACTACAAGGGGAGTTCCTGCTGAAGAGACAGGAGGTCACATTTGCTTTAGGAGCCCTTCCTACTCAATTCTTACCATGTAATAGATACACAAATAAATGGTAAAAATACATTTAAAACCTCTCTGAGCGGTGTCATTATTTTGCGAACGAATATTTGCAAGTGCTTGCATTGCCACATTGAAGAACAAAATATTTTAATGCTTTAGTTATTGCTAGATGTATGAATGATTATATATGAAATCCTTTGGTGTTAGAATTCTGTTATTTAAAAATTACTGTACATATTTAAAATATCCTATTATCTGAAAATGTGCTATGACAATAAATGTTTTACTTATTTATTAGTGCATTAGCTACTTATTAACATGTAATATAAGATATAAAAGATATACATGTAATGTATATAATATATATATATATATATATACCAACCAGAGGCAAATGCATTGAAACTCACAATTACATTGCACTTAAGACAGCCCACATTTCACATCTGAGCACAGAGCTCGGTACTTGGAACCAGCTCCTGGCTCCAGTTTACTGCTGATGCAAAGCTGGGAAGGCAGTGGTGATAGTTCAAGTCATTGAGTCCCTGTCACCCACAAGAACTTGAGTTTTGAGTTTCTGGCTTCTGGTCTTGGCCTGACCCAGCATGGGCTTGTGGCAGGCATTTGAGAGTGAATCAGCAGATCTCTGTCTTTCCTTCACAAATAATAAAAGAAGATATAATACATTAACTGATATGTTTTCTTTATCTGGCAGGAAATTTCATGCTGAGAAGCAAAGTGCTTTTCTTTGTACTTTATATAGTGTATTTCAAATTTAAGCTAAAGAAAAATGAGAACAAACAAAACCAAATCTATTTAAATTGGATAAACAATTTTCAGATCAGTGAACAAGAGCCAAATTATCCTTTGGAGATCCTTTTTCTTCAGATTTCCCTACTGAAGGTGCAAAAGAACATTGAAAGTGCACGCATAGTAATTAATTCATATTTAATGAATGACAGACCAGTTCCGATCCTTCCAGAACCAAAACCAAGAAAATGTTTTTCTGAGATTTTCACAGTCAATGTCTTTTGGGAATCCTTCATCAAATAGATTGTTATAATATTACTATTTTTTCATAACCAGCACCAGGATTTCATAACCCTGCACTTCTGCAGTTAGATGAGATATAAGCATGTTTCCACTATAAACAATGAATCAGAAACCACACCTCATTAAATTACAGTAATGTGTGTACCTCAAAACTGCAGCACACAGCTATGGAGAGCTGTCCCGGCAGTGTAATGAAGCTTTTCTATGAAGATAATCTCCTTGCTTATTGTTTTATCTCCATCAATTACTGCCCCGTTTCTTGCAGTCTGATCCTGCCAAGATGTTATAATTAGCATGTTCATTTTTACCTGAAGCCACACCTCTTATCATCATCACAGTGTGGGTTAGAATCAATGAACAGTGGGAGAGCAAGTTCCACAAAGGGGAGGGGTCAGGCTGCTGCAAGATCACAACAGAAACCTCAGTTTGCACCTAATCCTGTAAGGAATTCTGAGGCTGAGGTGGTTCAACTAAAGCAAAGGGTTCAGCATAAACCAATCCTACATTACCTCCCTTCTTAAACTGAGTGTATTCCCTGAGTTTGGTAGCTAAGGGCTCACAGCAACAATGTTACCAGTACCTTGGGAAGACACCCATTTGTTCAGAAAGAGGACTCTGCTGGCACATCCTAGTGCCTATCACAAGGGCAAACATTTTCAAGTTTCCTCTGTGATAGAAAGCTAGACCAGGGCAGGATACAGTGGCTCAACTGGTTAGTTCTTCCCTTCAAGCACCAGGATGCCATGCGGGTACTAGCTCATGTCCCTGCTGTTCCACTTCCCATCCAGCAACCTCCTTATGGTCTGGGAAATGAGCAGAGGATGGGCCAAAGCCTCAGGATCACACACCCACAGACCTGGATGAAGCTCCTGTTCAGATCAACTCAGCTCCAGCCATTGCAGCCATTTGTGGGGTAAACCAGCAGATGGAAGATCCTCTCTGTAAATCTGCCTTTCCCATAGCAATAAATAAATGTTAAAAAAAAAAAAAAAAAAAAGAAATCTAGGCCAGTACTTCCTCAGGGGACTTACTGACATTCTCTGACTAGGACTGTTAGATTACACTGGGATATAAGACATGGAAGAACTGCAATGTAGCACAGGAAATATCTTTGTGGAAAGTAATACAATCCAGGGCTCAGCGTGAAGGCCTAGTGACTAAAGTCCTCGCCTTACCCATGCCAGGATCCCATATGGGCGCCGGTTCTAATCCCGGCAGCACCCCCCTTCCCATCCAGCTCCCTGCTTGTGGCATGGGAAAGCAGTCAAAGATGACCCAAAGCCTTGGCACCCTGCACCCAAATGGGAGACCTGGAAGAAGTTCCTGGCTCCTGGCTTCGGATCAGTGCAGTTCCGGCCATTGTGGTCACTTGGGGAATGAATCATTAGACGGAAGATCTTCCTCTCTGTCTCTCTTCCTCTGAGTTAAGGCATGAGAGCAGAGAAAATTAGGTTGGTCATGAAAAGATCTGAAAGTGAGGTGATTTAAGTATGGGCAGTCTTTGCTATATACACACTCACACACATTCAAAGGAATAGCTTTAGAACTCACTCATTGCTAAAAAGCAAAGATGTCTTTTTTTTTTATTAATTACAATTAGTGTAAACCTACACTCCTCCTCAAAGACTTCTCTCTCCTAATCAAGTTAGGGGTGTTGGTGAGATTCCCACCACAGCTATGGTAAAAAGCCTTTTGCAGCAAAAGATATACACAGAACTTATCAACTATGTGTGAAGAACTGGCAAAACCCCACTTCGAGAATTTTTTTTTTCTTCCAGGAACATGTTTGTCAACAATTTATTAAAGTGATAGAGGAATGGAATTGGAATAATAAATTATGTTTTAGAAAGACTCACTGTATGTGTTAGTATTTTCATAAAGATTTATTTATTATGGGCCTGCATGGTAGCCTAGCGGTTTTGAGTCCTCACTTTGAACTCACCTGGATCCCATATGGGTCCTGGTTTTAATCCCAGCAGCCCTGCTTCTCATCCAGCTCCCTGATTGTGTCCTGGGAAAGCAGACATTTCGGCCCAAATCTTTGGGACCCTGCACCCATGCTGGAGACCCAGAAGAAGCTCCTGGCTTCGGATCAGCTCAGCTCTCCCCGTTGCAGTCACTTGGGGAGTGAATCAGTGAACAGAAGATCTCTTCTCTGTCTCACCTCCTCTCTGTATATCTGACTTTGCAAGAAAAAAAAATGAATAAATCTTTAAAGTCCTTAAAAATATTTATTTATTTTTATAGGAAAGGAAGATTTACAGAGAGATCTTTGATCCACCAGTACACTCTCCAAACGGCTACGATGGCTGGAGCTGAGCCAATCAAAGCCAGAAACCAAGGGTGTTTCTGGGCCTCCAGTGTGGGTGAAAGGCCCAAGGATTTGAGCCATTCTCTGCTAATTCCCCAGTCCATAAGCAGAGAGCTGGATTAGAAGTAGAGCAGCCAGGACACAAACCAGTACCCATAATTGGTTGCTGGCACCACAGGTGGAGGATTTACTTGTTAAGCTATCACACCATCCACCAATCACTGCATTTCTAAGACCGAATTTAGAATGATGGGAAGGAAGAAAATGGAGGAAAAAAACAAGCCTCCTATTTTTCTTGTATTTATTTTTCAGTGGGTCTCACACAACTGTGAATGATAGTCACATTCTACGTTGCAAAGTTCAAAGACTATAAGTGCCATGTCACTTGCCCAAAGGCCACAGGACTAAAATTCACACACAGTTTAGTTTAGCTAATAGTCATGTTTTTCATTTACTAAGGAATTTTTGAAGGTTTTTCATTTATTCTGATGAAAGACATTGATGTATTTGGCGTATTGCAGCAAAATCAAATTTAAATCATCATAACATGTAGAACCAGAAAATAGAAGAACAGAGAGCATGAGCATGGAATTGTGGTTCAGTGGGTCAGCTGTGTTAGCCTCTCTTCAGTGACTAAGTAACACAGTAGTGGGGAGGGCCATGTCAGATTCTTTATACCCCTCCCCACTGCCCCTCTGCCACAGCTGGACACCAAACTAGGTTCAGGCTGAAGGAAGGCTGCTGAGGGCTACTTGAGATGTATAAATTGTGGTCAAGGGATGAGGGTGGGCTGCTCAGGCTGTAGCACCCACTGGCTCTCAAGGATGCCAGGTCAGGGGGTCAGCCTGGTAGGGACTCTGGCGTATAACCCATACCAAGCCAAGGTATTAGTAGGTGAATCTAAGAGCCAGGAATGAGGGTGAAGCAGGCCAGGCCGTGGCACCTAAGAACCACGCCTAGGGATTGGCTCGATAGAGGTTCATATCGCTTCCCCTGACCAGATAGCTGCTTCTGAAGGTGCATGTGAGGGCTGGGTCTAAGGTCAAGCAGGATCAGGCCATAGCATCTGTGGGAGTATGTGGGAGCCAGGTCTGGGGTGTAGCTTGCTAGGGGCTCAAGGACTATTCCTAACTGAGCTGCTTGTTGCATATGCCAGTGCCTATGGAAGCTGGGGTTGGGAGAGGCTTGGTTGGATCCCCGCACCTACTGGCACACTCTATAGTACAGTCTAGGGAGTGTCCTAGTAGAGGCTCAGGGATCTACCTTATTGGACCACCATACCCGCTAGGGCACTTGAGAGCCAGGGCTCACGGCTGACTGTGTCAGACCACTGTACTCACTGGTGCTCATGGTATCTGAGACAGGAGGCCAAACTGGCAGGGGCTCTGGAAAGGCCTCCTAACCAGGCCAACACACCTGCAGGCCAACACACCCAACAGAATAGACAACAGCCCGGACCAGGCTGTAGTACTTGCTGAGGAGTGCGAGAAACAGGGCTATCTCTGTCTAAGCCAGATTCCAGGCAGTAACCCTCCTTTGTTGACAGGCCCTGTGAGCTGGGACAGGAGAAAATCTGTCTGGTTCTCACTATCTCAGCCCACAGGCAGAGTCACGTGAGAACCAACCTTTGGATGCCAGCATCCTGAGCCTGAAGACCAGCTCACCTCTACTACCGGAAGTCTGAACAAACTGTCTTCCCTTTGATAATGTTTATATCATTCACCTGCTGTTCTTTTCTAGTAAGCACATCATGCAGTAAAAATGCATTATTATATCTCAAAAAAAAAAAGAAAGACACAGTTGAGAAAAAGCAATAAGTATGTTAACATTTTCCCACTGCTTGGAAGAAGAAAAAAGGCCATTTAGACCAGTTTTTTCTTTCTGTTTTATGCTTACATCAAATGTCATGAACAACATTTTTTTTCGTGTAGGAACAGCAAATATTTATTATGCCCATATCAGTATGCACAAATGGATGATGATAAGACTGAAATTCCAAGGTCAATACAAAGAATTAAATGTCATGCCAATCAATTACAGTCTGCAGGACTTAGTGCTTTGTGATCGTGTGCAACTTGAATGTCCTGGCTTCTTTCTGCCACATTTAGCTTGAGGTAGTCCAGTAACTTATTTGGCAAACAAAAGCAAAAACAAATGCCAAGTTATGTGCTCAATTCTTACTTGTCATGCTTTGGTTTGTGTTGTTTATCACACAGTGCATTCTTCTTCATTTCTCTATTCCCGAGGCCATCTTTATCAATCTTTATCATTGGCCTTCCCCTTGCATCCTTTTTTTTTTTTTTGTAGTCTTGACTACACCCAATTTTTAAAGGGTTGTATCTTTTATTTCCCCCTTTTTTTTCTTTGGGGTTCACATTCTGAGACTGATGTTGGGCTGCTGCCTGTTATAAATCACAGTCCAGGAATCTCCTGGGAATGGCTTATCAAAATGGCTCACTTAGTGATTGGTTACAGTGCTTGGCAGGTGGGGTGAGACTGATCACTGTTTGAGCAGAAATGTATTAAAGTGAAATGTGGGCATATTAGAGTAACCTAAGCAACCTACATAGATGACAGAGGGGGAGCAGAGAATTATATGAGCACCAAGCAAAATCACCAATGAAATCAATTGTCTGAAGCTCACATTTTTTTGTGATCTAAAATAGTTTGCTGTGTATCTATGAAATAGCATAGAGGGTACACAATTGTGTTTAGTTCTCACAATTTTGGTTCTTAGTATTCAAAATATATTTCTGTCACTAAACTTTGTTTCTCTACTCTCCCAATATTTGCTATCACTGACCTATATATTTCACACCAAAGTCATGATATGACATTATGACAAAAAGAGCAAGAACTGATAAAAACAAAACTATTAGGAAAGTTACTTTAATATTCTTCTATGTGCTGGTGCTTCATGTGAAGAAGGCAAATTCTCATAGTATATTGATCTGATATATAACATTTTGTTCTTAATATAGCCAGAAATTATTCTTTTAACATAAATTGAATGCAGAGGGGTAAAGAATTCAACCATGAAAAAAATAGCAAATCAAATACATGAACAAAAACATCTTTTAAAAACAATTTATCAGCCTATAAACAAATAATTATATTGAAAGCCAGTAATGTTTGATTATAAGGGAGATAAATGGGAAACAGCAGGGGTAAGTGAGGATGTGGAGAAATTGGAACCTTGATCAACTGCTGCCGCAGGGATGTGAAAGTGATACAACTGCTATGATCAATAGTTTGGCAGTTTTACACAAAATAACATAATACTGCCATATGACTTATTATTTCCTTCCTAAATACAGACCCTAAACTATGGAAAATGAATTCTCAAGTAAATAATTGTATATGAATGGTTGTATCAGTTATGTTGGTACCATGCACAGGATACAAAAACCCCATGTTCTCACCAATGGGCAGCACATCACAGTCCGTAGGTACAATGAAATGCTGCTTAGTGAAAAAGTGGAAAGAAACACTGATATCTACTGGAACGTAAGTGAACCCTGAAAACATGTTAAATGATAGGCCATGTGCATAACGCCATATATTTTATGCTTCTATTTGTATAAAACATGCATACTAGATTAACGCATGCAGTCACAAAGCAAGCTGGAGGTTGCCAGGAGGAGTGAGTGCTTAATGGAAACTGTGTTCTTTGGGGGATGTTGGAAATAGTTTGCACCTGGTTTTAATGCTGCATAACACTATGACTGCAATAAACATTACTGAATTGTTCACTTCGAAAGAGCTAACTTTATCTTCAACAAATTTTACTTTTGACTGAGAGAGAGAGGGAACGAAGTAACTATTTGAGAATCAAAAGTAAATTTTTCCTGACAATGTGTGGAGATATAATAGAACACTTAGAAAGATTTGTGGGCATTTGAATTTAAAAGATAAAAATAAAAAAAAAAACCCTTCATTTCTCAAAATAATCTCCACGAAGTTAAAACAAAAAAACACTTTAGTTAGCAATTCTCCAGCCATATACTTTATCCATTAAAAAGAAGTGTGTCCATGGAATTTAGCCATGTCAATGCACTGTTTTTGCATGGAGAAAAATAGGGCTCTCTCATATATCTCTATCTCTATCTAGATATATAGATATTTTGGGCCTAAGGGGTCAAAGGAGCCCAGTCAAGCTTGTAAGGATTTCTCATCAAGCTCACACTAAGTTGCCTTTTTGGTGAAAGGAATGAGGACCCTTGGTTGAAGCTTTCTCAGCTATATCTTTTTTCTTTTCTGCAAAAGCTTGGCTTAGCTTCCTCAGAACATGTTCTTAACATCCAGGTGTTACCACTCTTTGGCTCTCCAGAAGATCAACAGAAACAGTTTACCTTAAAAATGAATGAAATTGAAACTGCAGTCCAACACAACCTTCCTTTTTCCTGTCTCATTTTTTGTACTTCCTCTTTATTTTAAAGTGACTACACTAGATACATGATAGTACTTTGTAAATGCTCAGCATACGCTTTTAAAAAAAAAGATTTATTTATTTTTATTACAAAGCCAGATATACAGAGAGGGGGAAAGACAGAGAGGAAGACCTTCCATCCAATGATTCATTCCCCAAGTGACCACAACGGCCGATGCTGTGCCGATCTGAAGCCAGGATCCAGGAACTTCTTCCAGGTCTCCCACGTGGGTGCAGGGTGCCAAGGCTTTGGGTCATCCTTGACTGCTTTCCAAGGCCACAAGCAGGGAGCTGGATGAGAAGAGGAGCTGCCAGGATTAGAACTGGTGCCCATATGGGATCCCGGCGCATTCAAGGCAAAGACTTTAACAGCTAGGCCACCGTGCCAGGCCCCTCAGCATAGATTATTAAAATGTATTTCTGGTGTATTTTTTGAACATATGTATGAGACATTTTCAGGATAACCCAATTTTTCTATCCTAATAAGATCAGTGGTGTTCTAATTTATATACAGTAGAATCATGCATTTAGACTTTATCTCACACAGAGGCTTAATGTATCCAACACATAGAAATAGAGTTATCTATTTGAAGCTGCTTTACTTTGACCTTCTGAAGTGGCCCATCTCCTGGAAACACAGATTGAATGCCACTATTTTAGCCTGTACAATACAGTTAAGGACATTTATTGTTTCCCATATTTTTATATAATTTTGGTACGTGTTACTATAAGGAAGGAACAAATTGGTCATTTTCCGTGATACATGAACTCAGAGGTTCCTTCAGAATGCATTTGGAGAATTATTTCTTCTACTGAAGTAAATTGTATTTTAGTGGTCTGGAAGAGATATGAAATCCAAAGGAAAAAAATGTCTTGTTCAATTCCTTTTGTTGGGTTCTAGGCATTTTGTACAGTTTGGATGTTATTACTACGATTTTTTTCATTCCCAACAGGACAAGTCAGCGATCACATTTGTGATCTCTCTTTTTCCCCAGCCTTTTCTGCTATTAGCTTCATAAATCATCTGCCAGCGATACCTTCCTCAAAACTCATCTGGGAGGAATGTCTGAGCAAAACGTAGGTAATTGTATCAGGAAAAGTCGGGGACTGTATTTATTAATTCAATCTCAGCCAACAGGTGGCTTTCATTCTAGTGAGATGTATTTCCATAGGGGCTGTAGGAAGTCAGAAATATCACAGCAGCTTCCATGGCAATACATTCAGCTCTGCTACCAAAACAACAAGCTGATCATCTTTACACCTTCCAGAGAAACTTGAGACGTATGTCTCCTGCAAGCACCAGAGATGAAAACCTACTGGAGGCTAAGAAGTTATAAATGATATTGTTACCCACCAACACTGTGGTATGATCACACATCTTTTCATATAGTGCAGAATTTATAAATTTGGTAAGGTCTAAATCAGCCTGCCTTCTCATTTCTTTTCTTTGTTTCTTTTTTTTTTTTTCCAATTGTTTGAAAGCAAGAGAGAGAAAGAGAGAATAAGAGATTGAAAGAGACATGTTCCAACTGCTGGTTTACTCTAAAATGGCCACAATAGCCAGGACTTGGTTGCAACCAAAAATCAGAAACTCCACCCAGGTTTCTCACATGGATGGCAGCTGCCCAAGTGTGGGAAACCTCAACCCCAAACCTCTCAGGAACTTCAGCAAGAAACTGGAAGGAATTAGAATAACTGGGACTTGAATGAGTGATCCAATAGATCATGATGGCACTGTAAGTGCAAAGTTTATTTCTGTAAAGGAAAACTGGCTCTGGCCTTCTCAGTCTTTTCTCTTTGTCATCACTGAAACTACGTTACTTAGACTAATTATTCTGGATATCCTATGTCTCCATCATCCTCTGTGCTGTACTACTGTTCAAGTTTTTTCTTTCTAGCATTTACATCCTTATCCTAATATCTTTCTTTGCAAACATTTGGCAAAGCAACAATCTTATCCAATGTTTATAATATTTGTAATAAGACATTTTAGCAGACTCTATGAATGAAAATAGCTAAACCATTATAGTTCACTTTTCTTCTACCATCAAAGGGAGGATGAATTCTCACAATTGCCTGGACTAGTACTTTATACAGCAAATTGAAGATGCCCAAACTTGTTAGAATAGCTTTCCATAGCCATACATTATTCCGTGTATTCAATCTCTAAACATTTGTTTAGTATCCACTATGTTCCAGGAATTTTTCTAGACCTAACATGTGGCTTCAAAGAAAAAAAGAGGTTCATTTCTTGATGACACTTTATAATTGAGAAAACAGAATATAAACAAGTTCACTAAAAAGGATAATTTCAGTAACTGTTGATTACAGGGCAATAAGGGGGATATGACAGAGACTGGTGAAAATTCCCTTTCAGTCATGAATGGGGGAGGCTTCCTTCCCACAGGAGGTGACTTTGAGATGAGCCCACAAATAAAAAATTCAGAGCAGGTGCCTCCAGAACAAAGACCTAGAACTACCGTGAAATAAATGCATTCAAGCTTGAGAAAGGAAGCCAATGGATTTAGAGTAGGTTATGCTCAATTAACACTAAGATAAACAGAAATCTGACCCAACTGGGCTTGTAAGCTATAGCAAAGACACTATTCTGACCACAAAGCAAAGGTCTCTAAAGGTCTTAGGTAGTTTTCCACTGTTAGAGAAAGAAGATACAAAGAGTCAAAAGGAAATGATAGAATGAATGATGTGCTAGATTGGGATTAGTATCAGTAAGCAGGAGTCAACATATACAACATACAAAAACAGATTAAAAAAATCAGCCCAACACAGCACCTGCTGTTGTGGTCACTTGTTGAGTGATTCTGTGAAGGGAAGATCTTTCTTTCTCTCTCTCCCCCTCTCTGTTTATCTGACTTTGTAATAACAAAAAAATCTTAAAAAAAAAAACCACACACATTAGCCCAAGTGTATGAGTTTCTGTGATGCAGCCGAGAGGGAGGTCAGTGTATGCACATGTATTTCCTACTTGACATTGCTGAGGTGATTTATAAACAATGACTAGCCTTTTATCAGGAAGTATATCATACATCTAGAATTTGATTCTTTTTTTTAAGTTTTACTCATTTTTATGGGAAAGTCAGATTTATAGAGAGAAGGAGAGACAGAAAGATCTGTCATCTGCTGGATCACACCCCAAGTGGCCACAACAGTTGGAGCTGAGCTGATCCAAAGAGAGGAGCCAGAAGCTGCTTCCAGGTCTCCCATGCAGGGGCAGTGTCCCCTTCTGTCCCAGGCCACAAGTAGGGAGCTGGATGGTAAGTAAAGCAGCCAGGACACAAACCAGTGCCCATATGGGATCCTGGCACATGCAAGGCGAGGATTTAACCACTTAGTTATCACAATGGGCCCAGAATTTGATTTTTAATACATTTCTTACTCAAAGGAAACAGGACTCTGAATATAAGCTATAATACCAGGGATGGGGCATGGGAGATACAAGACAAATCCAAGGCTTTTGTGATTTCAGAATGTATAATCATGTCAAAAGAAGAAAGCAAAGACAGAGAGATCAAGTTGAAAGAAATAAGGACCAATCAATCAAAAAGAGGTCTAGGCACTCAAGTCCGGAACTATTTGAGCAACAATGCAAAACAATGAAACTATTGGATTATCCAGGTGATAAATGTAGATGTAAGAAAAATAGAAAATCACTACTAAAACCCATAATACCAATCATTGCAGGCAAAATTTTACCAATTACAGCTAAAATAAATGAGTGAAACTTAACAGAGCCATGGGAGATTTACATGACTTCCAAACACCATCTCTCAAAATGATGATTAAGAAACAAGAGAAAAGAATGACTTTACGCTTGAGAAATTAACAAGTACCAGAAGATCGAAGTAAACACTGGTAGTAATTCCCAGAAATGATGCAGAGAAGGACACAGCATCTCTGGTTTGTTGTTGTTGTTGTTTTTGTTGTTTCTGACAATCCACAACCTCAGTATAACCATAAGAATACCTCAGGAAACATAAACTGGAAGGCATTCTATAAAATTACTGACCAGTATTCTTCAAGTATCCAGACCCTGAAAGACATAGAAAGGCTGAGAAAGTGTCACACACTGAAAAGGTTGAGAGGACACAATCAAAACTCCTAGCAACACAGTAATGTGAATTGAATACTAAACAGTCAAAATCAGCTTTCAGAGGAGTTCCCTGTCCTTTAGGAGCAGGTCAGCTGTAGGGTCCCTGTTGGACTCTGGTCATATGCAGAAAAGGTGCAGTAAGTCCGTCCTTGGTCACAACAGATTTCAGAGCTCAACAGCTGAGACTTGGTCAATTTCACTTTCTACCACGTGATATCAGAGAGGAACATTCTGATGGCTGCCAGTCACTTCTTCTTGGAAGCTACATTAAGCAGGAAGCCTGCTGAAGTGTGGTAGATAGGATAGATCCTTTTACTGTTGCCAGTTGCTCCCACACTAGCTAGCTGCTGACTCTGTCACCTCCACGGTTGGAATGACTGTGTGGAATATCAAGAGGGAATGATCAGGAATCATATTTACTGGTGCTGTTATTGTATAGCCCTGCCACTTTTATATTTGTCTGTTGTTCACTAGAGGACTTGCATAAACATACGTTTTACTTACACAAATGTTTTGGCCTAATGGGATTACTACAGTAGAAAAGTGGAAACTGGACACTTTGTAAATAACAGATCTATTTCTCACAGTCTGAAATCTGGTAAGTAGCTAAAGATCAAGTTGTCAGAAAATACAGTATCTTTGGAGGATCCAGTTTCTCATCCATACATTAAGCCTTCTTGCTGTGTTCTCAATTGGTGGAAAGAAGAGGAAACTTCCTGTAAGTTGTTCGATTTGGTCACTAAACCCATTCAAAATGGCTCTGATTTAACAGCCTGATAATGGCCAAAACCATGCCTCCTACCACCAGCTCCTTAGGGACTAGGATTTTAATCATATGAATTTGAGGGGGATACAAACATTAAGATTATAGAAATGAGTCATGTGTCTAGTTAGATACTAACAGCATCTTCTCCCCACATCTATTAACCTATCATAATCCCTTCCTTTGGTTCTTTACCCACGTGAGCAGAGTCCCATCTAAATGTGTTGCCTCAGGAAAAACATATATCATATGCCATCCAAAAATGTTACCATCTGCAGATGAAAACTTTGTGTTTTGTTTGTTTTTCCATTCGTTTCACTCCATTTACTCTGGAGAAAGAGTAGGTTGCTATCTGTTATCTCTCACTTTTCAACTTTACAAGGTGTTACTGTCTTGAATATCTCTAATACTTTAGGCACTATAAGCAACCTCCCTAAGTTGTCTTCTTGATTAATGTCTCAAGAAGCTCAAGTACAGTGGCAGTCAGTCTGATCTGCTTTTCTTTAAGTGACAGAAGAAAGAGAATGGAAAAATGTACAACACTTCATCGTTTTTAAATAGTTTTTGTCCTGTTCATTCAACTGCAAACCTGAAGAACTCAAAAATATATAAAACTACTGCTTTGTAATCTATTTTGCAAGTTTTGCATAGATGCTTAACACATCATCATAGATGTGAAAAAAGTATTTGCAACCTATGTTAGTTAAGGAACTTTTAAACCTTTCAATAATCCTGCGACTCAGTATCACATTTTCTTACTGAAATAGCTACGTCAGGTTGCCTAATACGTATGTTGGGTTTTTTTTTCCTTCTTTTTTCACAATACACCTGAGTACCCAATCCCCATCCCTTCTTGAGTCTATTAGTAAAGGAGTTTACCTCATTAGGAAAATACAATTCACAAGCAACAGCATCAATTTTTGCATCCAAGGTGCAAACACACTTGTTCTAACTCTCATTGTCCTGTTCTTTTCATTGAGTGCCCTAATTCACACCTGAAACATAGTGACAGTTTGGAATATTGTAGCCAAAAGTTCCAAAGAGAGAACATAAATTAAAGGATAACAGTAAGGATTTATGGGTCAAAATGACTTTGAGCTTTTCTATAGCTAAGAAGACAACAAGATCATGGAGCAAGGTGCTAGGATTGCTAAAGGAAAATGCTTTTAACCTGCAATGTCGAAGCCAGCCAACAATCAAGAATGAAAATAGATGGCAGCTTTTTTTAGTCGTGCAGGCTCAAAAAGAGTTAAAATAAGACAGAAAACATATGGAACACATTCAACTTGCAGTAGCATAATTGAAATCCCTACCATGAAAGCAAAAATGTCTCAGGATAAATGCCATGTAATGATCGTAAGGGAAAATGAAACTGGATTGGGCCAGAGAAAACCTGCATAGTGAGTTTTTTCAAAAAGTGAGACTGATAGAATGATTTATAAGTCCTATTAATTAGGAGATGTATCCAATTAATAATAGAGTAGAATTAGAATACAGAGAAAAGTAGAAAAAATACAAACAAAACTAGGATGATTATTAACTCCAGAGAGAACCAATCTGTGATAACAACGGCATAACCCTCATAATGTCAATATAAAGCACTAATGTAGCTACATTAGGAGGCAGAAAGTCCATGTGACTGTAGAGCTTGGAGAAAGATAATTGTTCAGCTTCCAATGCAGCAAGTGATTGTATTTGTTCTTAAAAGCTAATTATTAAGAAATATGAACAAAAGCACAATGTTGAAGCCATTTGTCTTTTAAAATTTTCTGTGCAAGTAAAATTTTTAATGAAAACAAGAAGCAAAACACAAAATGAATAAAATGTTGAAAAGATCAATGGAGTCCCCTGTTAAACAAGAATTGCTGCCTTGTAAAGTATTTGCTTTCTCTGAGTATTTATGTACTCAGACAGAGTGAGTACATAAATAGAATCATAAAAGTTCTGATAAGTGTTGTGATGAAACAGAAAGGATTCCTGGGTAAGGCAAAACTGGGAAGAAATTTTTTAACATTGAATGATCGGGCCTGGTGGCGTGGCCTAGTGTCTTAAGTCCTTGCCTTGAACACTCCAGGATCCCATATGGGCGCCGGTTCTAATCCCAGCAGCTCCACTTCCCATCCAGCTCTCTGCTTGTGGCCTGGGAAAGCAGTCAAGGATGGCCCAAAGCTTAGGGACCCTGTACCGTGTGGGATACCCGGAAGAAGTTCCTGGATCCTGGCTTCGGATCAGCATCGCATCGGCAGTTGAGCTCACTTGGGGAGTGAATCATCGGACGGAAGATCTTCCTCTCTGTCTCTCTTCTCTGTATATCTGCCTTTCCAATAAAAAAGAATAAAAATAAATCTTTAAAAAAAATAACTATGTCTGAATACAGATAATAAGCATGAGTTTTTCTTTGTAATGAAAAGCAATATATACAGGAGTTCAGAAATCAATTCTTTTTAAAATTTGTCATTTGCAAAATAGGTTTGATTAGTGAGAAAGAACTATAAATTATCTTTTATTCAAAATGTCTAAAATTTTAATCATGTTTTAATTGCAAAAGATTGTAAATTTGCAATAAAATAACAAGAAGAGAGGCTACAACAGATGTTGTCAGCATAAGTGCTTTCATCTGAGACAACCTAACATTTATCATGCTTAATTTCATCAATTGAAATGTACTGATTTTCAATAATATGATGAATGCCTTATAATCAAAAGGCTTCTGATATTTAGGAACACTGTTTTGGACTGCAACTTTTTTGTAGAGTGGTCAATTCATGCTATTGATTCCTTTAGCCTGGATTGTAAGTAATTTTACTTAATTATATGTTATATTCATATTACATAACATAAAGTTTGCTTTTCTGCAGTCATTTGATTTTGGCCATTCCATGTTTCTTTGCACATGCCAAATATTTTGTCTATACAAGTGAAATACAGCATGCTTAACTTGGGTATGATTTGAAAATAGTGTTGAATTTTTTCTTTGAACTCTACTACTCAGTGGTAGCTTAGTTTGTTTAGATAACTGCAGAATTCTCTGGAACAGCACGTTAACAGTACCACTTTTATAAGAAATATTCCATTTAGACCTGATTAAGTAATATGCAAGAGTGTCTTCAAACTATAAGTTGAAAATGCTACTGGGGGAAAAACATAAATGTATCTCAAAATTTTTATGCAACAAAATAAGCTTATTGTTTAATTACCCTTTCTGCAAATCTTTTGACATACCTTCTTATTTGGGTCTTAGAAGTATGTGTTAAAAATAAAATGGGAAGAATGATCAGCAGGAATTATATAAGCTGTATGTTATTTAAATTATTGTTTCTGAATATGTGAAAAGTAAGAATGAGAACAGAAAAGAAAGAAAGGAGGAAGAGAATAAACAAGAGAGAGTGGTACAGAGATTAAGCACAGATAAACAGGCAGTTCTAAAGGAAAAGAACAAGAAGAGGGAGAGAAAAAAGAAAAAAAGGGGGGAAATCAGAAGGAGAAAAAGGATGATTCAAGTTAAAAGGCAAAAGCCACTTCATAGGAGCAAAGCTTGACTTTCACTTGGTGAGACTTAGAGAATCCTAGAGAGCCTCCAGTTACTGAGGACACAAGGTGGTGTCCTGCCCTGGGGCTTGTGATCCTCCAATGGAAGTGGAGGGAGGGGAGGGGAAATAAGTGAAAGTCCCTGCCAGGAAGACTTGAGGAGCGGCTACATCTCAGGTTCTGTGGAGGTGCTCTGTTGACACCTGGGATTTTTAGAGAGGGCAACTTGGGAGAGTCCAGGAAAATTGTGGTCATGGTCTCAAGCTAAGGCTGGTTAACTGAGAGGCCAGAGGAAGATTTAAAGTGGACAATAATAGAATTATCCTTACTCCTTTTTGTTTTCTAGCCAGAGTTGGAAAACAGAATAGGCTATCTTCCAGAATATCTTGAATTCATTCTGAAAATTGTAAAACTTTCTGGATGATATAACAAAATATTTTAAGAAGGGAAAATGAGAAGAATAGGCTTTTGGTATAAAGCCCAAGTCATTAGAAGGAACATCCTCTCCCAACTTCACCCCAAGGGAAATGATTAACTCTGCATGCTAGGTACTTCACAAAGTGAAAGAAAGTCAAGTCTGCATAAGGCTTTACTGTTGAAAGTAGGTATCCTCCCTGAGGCCAGTAGTGTTCTCACAGGGTCACTTGCCTGGTCTATTTGTTCATTGGTGTGAGAGAGACCCATCTGTAAAATGCCCTAGTGTACTAGGACATAGCTACTGCAAGGCATTGGTTGCTGCAACAGAGATTATCTTACCAAAAATATATGTGACTTCATAATAGCTTAATACTTTTGTTCACTGAACACATTAATCAAACACAGATTTCATGTCTCCCTGTGTTTGAAAAAAAAAAACAACAGTTACAGCTACGAAGAGTTTGGGGATTGGTGATTGGAAATTCAAATATGACTCTCCATTGTGGTGAATGAAATGAATTTGACCAACAAAATGTATAGACACTAGCATTGTTTCAATGGGTATGAAGTTCCTTGGGCAGCAAATGCCTCCACCTCTTGTGGGAGCGGATGACCCACTGAATCGTGCCTAGCAGGGAAAGAAGGCCTCTCTGTTTTGCTTTAAAGTGGCCCTCATATTTTGTGCAATAAAAGGCAGTGGTCAGTCTTGAAAATGAAAATAATTTTTGCTACATTTAGAATTCCCTTTGATGAAGACAAAGATCATGGGTCATTAGTGTCAAAGCTTTTACATATATGACATTTTTGAGTGAAATCAATTTGCCTTCCCATATTCTCCAGACTTGAATGACAAGTGCATGAGGAAGACATGAAATTATACCCCTAAATATATAACTAAATCATAAATACATATCATATATACATTATATACAAATATATGTTTATAATATGATATAAATATATATCACATATATACATTATATAAAATACATATCATAACTATACACTATATATTTAACACATTAAACACATAATATACAAATGTAAAAATATTTAAGATGATTTATATTCTTAAATATAACTGATATATTTATATATAATTTACCTGAAATTTTACTAATTAGAGATTGACTTGAAGCAGCAAATTCATTTTGAAAATAAATAAAGAATAACTAAGAGCTTTCCTCTAACAGCTAAATAGCCAGGTCAAGCAAAAGTTAATATGGCTTCTTTGAATCATTTCTTCATGTCTAGGTAATATTAGCCCTTTTACCAAATGTGAAAGTTTTGACTGGAGTATTAGTAAGGAAGAACAATTTTTAGGCACACTTGGCCTTGAATATGAAATCTCAGTGCTTGGAGTGCGCTGAAGGAATATGGTGGGAGTTAGGTCAGTGTGCAGAAAAAGGAGTGGGGTGGTTATTGAAGACACATTTCCTGGGTTCAGTACTGTGGTACAGCACATTAAGTAAATGAATGAGCATGAGATTGGATTCAGTAGTTGAGTTCTGACCATACATACTTTACCAGAGAGGTCTGGTGAGAGAAAAGCCCTCTGAAAAGGAATCAACAAAATAATGTTGAAGGTAATTGACTATCTCCACAAAAGAAGTCAAGAAAAATTCCAGTACTGTATTTTCTACGTAGATAAGCTTGTCATGAAAATTGGATATATTACTGAATTATCTTGATTTAAAAATCTGGATCACGCTGAAAATTTGGGAAAGTACTGAATAAAATAATGAAATGATTCAAAGTTCTTTAAAAAGTGACCATTTACAGGCAAACAGGTAGCAGTTTCCAGCCACGCAACTTCTGGTTTCCAGGTCCTTAGCGTCCCACAGGAAGAAGGGCTCTGAAGATCTGACATCCTGTGATTGTGGTACTAACTGTAGGGTTCGCGTGCAGAGTTCGCCCAGGTTTGTCAGGGGGTAGCTTGAAGCCTTTTCCTGCATAACTGTTGTGAGGTTTGTGGAGGATGTAGTATTTCATTCATTTTTATTGCTTGGTATTCCCCTGCTCTGAATCTCTGAATGTTTACTAGTTAACTATGTTCAGCTACTATATGTGTGAGCCATTTCCAGTGTGGATCCTTGACCAAAAGCTACTGTTATCATTCACATATGTCTTTGTATGAACATATGCTTTACAATTTTGGCAAACTTGAGGAACTTTTCAAATTTCTGCTGTAAGGAGATAATATTTTCAACTTCAGGACTACACACATTTAAGAACTTGTGAGTTTTGATGAGGATATGTGAGAGACAATGAGCATCTTTTTTTATTGATAAGATTAGAGATTAATAAGGACATTTTTGGTGTGTCATCCTGGCACAGGGGCCATCTAATCTCCGCATTGTTCCATTTCTCATATATATGCTGCAGAAATGAGCCCAAGATGAACTTTTTTTTTAAAAAAAAGATTTATTCATTTTATTTGAAAGGCAGATTTACAGAGAGATGGAGAGACAGAGAGAGAGCGAGAGTGAAAGAGGGAGCTCTTCCATCCACTGGTTTACTTTCCAAACGGCTGCAATGGCCAATGCTGAGCCAATCCAAATCCAGGTGCCAGGAGTTTCCTGTGGGTCTCCCAAGTGTGTACAGAAGCACAAGGACTTGAGCCATGCTCTGCTGCTTTCCCAGGGCATAAACAGAGAGCTGGATGGAAGTGGAGCAGCTGGGACACAAACCAGAGCTCATATGGATGTGGTACCACAGCTGTGGGGTGTAGGGATTAGCCTGGTGTGCCATTGTGCTGGCCTCCAATATGAACATTTTTATGGGCAATTTGCTATTACCTATCAAAATTCAAAACCGTGTTTCTCTTGGTGCTAGAAATTCTCCAGCATTTGCTGTAATATTGAGAAAATTAATTAGCCTTTATTTGTTTCTGTTCTTCCCAGGTGGGAAGAGGATGATGTATAAATATGTGTTCATACATAATGCATGCAGCTACAGTGAGCACTCAATACACTTATGGAAAAAATGCCTGCTATAATGACATGATATTTATTATTACCGTTATGACAACTGTAAGAATATATTCTTCAGAACCGCTCTTTCAAATTTGTAAAGAATATATTTTCTTTTTAGGGCCCGGTGTGGTGGCACAGTGGTTAAGGTCCTCGCCTTGCATGCCCGGGATCCCATATGGGCGCCGGTTCTAATCCCGGCGGCCCCACTTCCCTTCCAGCTCCCTGCCTGTGGCCTGGGAAAGCAGTCAAGGACGGCCCAAAGCTTTGGGACCCTGCACCCATGTGGGAGACCCGGAAGAGGCTCCCAGCTTCGGATTGGCATAGCATCAGCTGTTGCGCTCACTTGGGGAGTGAATCATCGGACGGAAGATCTTCCTCTCTGTCTCTCCTCTCTGTATATCCACCTTTCCAATAAAAATACATCTTTAAAAAAAAAGAATATATTTTCTTTTTAAAAAGATTTATTTATTTTTATTGGAAAGGCAGATATACAGAGAGGAGGAGAGACAGAAGAGGAAGATTTTCCATCTGATGAGTCACTCTCCATGTGCCCGCAATGGCTGGTGCTGCGCCGATCCGAAGCCAGGAGCCTGGAGCTACTTCCAAGTCTCCCACATGGGTGTAGGGTCCCAAGGCTTTGGACCTCTACGACTGCTTTCCCAGGCCACAAGCAGGGAGTTGGATGGGAAATGGGTCCACAGGGACATGAACCGGCACCCCTATGGGATCCTAGCGCATGCAAGGCGAGGTAGCCACTAGGCTATCGCACCAGGCCCTGTAAAGAATATGTTTTCAAGGATGTTCATGACAATAGTCTTGGTAAAGTAAAAAGTTGGAGACCACTTAGCGCTCAGTGATAAGGGAGCAGTTAAGCAAGTTTCTGGACATGTGTGAGAGGCAACAGAGAAAGCAGAGATGCGGATTCTGCAGAAGACATGGCTTGAGTGTGCATCCTACATCAGCTGTGCGCTGTGGGCCATTCCTCATCATCCATATACCTTAGCTGCTATATCTGTGCACATACAAGTAGTGGCAAAATACTGACCTTAAAACATGATTGTGAGGGATACATAAGACATTGTCTGAATGATTGCTCAGAAGACAACTAGATCATAGTGAGAGGCATCCCACAAATTACAGGATCACAGGAATTGTTAACTACTTTTACGTATTGTATAACTATTGTTATAACTACGTTTGCATATCAGCACGTATAGCTGCAGCAAACTATGTTATCTTTTCTACCTGTAGGTTTCATTTGATAGTAACAGATAAGTGTTCCACTCATAAACCCTTATATGGGGATGTCAATGTTCAAATATATGTCACTTGCTAATTACAAGAAAAGAACAATAGCTAATCATATTTCAAGTTTCTAAGCATTCTTCACTTAGATTACAAACGAAAAAGTTAGTAGGCGAAATCGATCACCTCAACATTAAGGCACTACGTGAAAAAATAGGTTATAGCCATCTTTGTTTTTGAGGAATTTAATTTGAATCAGGAGTATATGTTATATATTTGAATACATGGGGAATCACAAAAGTTAAATTTGTATTGAAAAGAATACGGTAACTGACATTATATTGATACTTTTTAATATTACCTTACATTAAAGTAGCTACAACTGAAGAAACAGAAATACAAGTAGTTATGCTCACAAAAACACCCTGTCTGGTGTCACTACATTTCTTTGGAGCAAGAAGAGGTGCTTAGCATACAGGCTTTGCACACGGCATCCAAATCACTTCATGACATCCTTACTCAGATTAAAACAAGAAGTTGGCTTCCTTATGTGTAGAGAAATAAAAATAGAGCAGATGTGCATGCCGGGATGAATAGAAACATTGGCTGTTTCTCAGAACAGGTGAGAGTCTGTGTCCTACCAGCTTAGGTTCTGTATAACAAGTAACCCCCAAATGCAGTTGTAGGGGGAGACTTCCGCGGAATGCCCCCTTTTACCAGTCGCACCCACACTTCTTGCCCATAATTTAATTCTAATAAAACATCTCCCGTCACTACCCTATCACAGTGAATTTCGTTGTTAGTATTTTCAGACTCAAATGCAAACTTGTCTCTTCCATCCACCACTAAGAACCCAGACAGGTGGGAACTGAATGACTCGATGGTATACTTGAACACATAGACTCCACGGTACGGAACCCTGAATCTTCCTGTTGTTGGTGTATACGAAGCACCATAATTGACGTGCAAATCATTAAATAGGATAGGACCAGGAGTAGTCATTCCATAATTGTGCGACACGAAAAATGCCACCATCGGTGTATAAGAGCCTTTGGAAAAATCTGTTTAAGGCGAGAGAAAAAAAGATATGGCAAGAGTCAATTTTCATGTTTTTACCTTGCTCTTTTTTTTTTTCACAAGTTATCATTTCACCTCAGTTACAAAATGCCTTAGTATAAGAGACAAAGCTTTGCAGCACCTTTCCCCAGGGACAGGGATATGTCTGCACGCCTGCATTGTCTCTTGGCTGTAGCACTCTGAGCATCTTAGTCTTTTACAGCCTCAGTTTCTCCACTTAGATCAAGAAAGAATGAAAATAACATTTGTTACCTTCCATGCAAAAAAAAAAAATGCCTCAAAGATTAATTTACATGTTGCTTTGATCTCTCTGGAGACAAAGGGATTCAAAGCCCTCTATGATTATTAGGATACCTCGCAATGTTTCAAAGCCCCTTGCAGGAATTAAAGCTGACAAGACGTAGAAGCAATTTTTCCAGCTCCTTGTCAAACCATTTCTAGAGGCTAATGCGGAAACCAAATGAAACCATAGTCACTGAAAAGTAGACAAAGGCAATTTTCTTCATAATTAATGCCAAGTGTACTTGCAAAGGCTGAAATTCAGAGTACACATTTACTCTTTACTGTGTAGCATATTATCAAAAACCTGACTGAAAATTTTGTTGGGCTGCCATTAAAGAGAACATATTTTAGATGCTGTATATGTTTTCTTGTATAAAAGTCAAGAATGGGGCATTCTTGAATGAATATAAAACAAAGACTTATCTTCCAATTAAATGGACAAAATAATTTTCTTATGTTACTCAGGGCTTTTAAGCATGCTGTTAGTCCTCATGCAGTCCAAATTGGTACTACTTATTTCTTTTTTCTTTTAAAGATTTTATTGGAAAGACACATTTATACAGAGAAGGAGTGACAGAGAGGTCTCCAGTCTGCTGGTTCTCTCCCCAAATAGTCACAAGAGCTGTAGCTGAGCCAATCTGAAAACAGGAGCCAGAAGCTTGTCCTGGCTCTACCATGGGTGTGTAGGGGCCAAGGACTTGTGCCATCCTCAGCTATTTCCCTAGGTCATAAGCATGAAGCTGGATGGGAAATGGGGCAGTGCTTACATGAGATGTTGGTGCTTGCAGCAGAGGATTAGCCAACCGGACCATTGCATCAGCCCCTGTTTGCTAACCCTCTGATGAAAACATACTAAGGCCTCATTTAAATGACCTTGTATGACTGGAGTACAAAGCATATTTCTTTAACAACTAGTTTGAAGAGAAATTATTTATATCGGTCAGATACAAGGAGTTGAATTTTCTTTTAGTATATGAGAGAAAGACAATGAGAGAAGAAGGGACTTTCAGTAACCGCCTTTGGTATACCGATATTGAACATTTCTAGTGTGAGTGCCATAAGCGCAACAAGCTAGTCCTCCACCTTTAAGCAACCACATCTCATGTTTGCATCAGTTTGTGTCTTGGCTGCTCCACTTCTGATCTAGCAACCTGCTTACGTCCTGGGAAAGTAGCTGAGGATGGTCCAAGTTCTTGGGCTCCTGCATTCACGAGGGAGACCTGGAAGAGGCTCCTGCCTCTTGGCCTCTGACCGGCTCAGCTCCAACCATGTGGCCATGTGGGGAATGAACCAGTGGGTGGAAGATCTTTCTGTCTCTCCTCTGTGTAAATCTGCCTTTCCAATAAAAACAAATAAATCTAAAAAAAAGTTTCCATAAGTGCTTGTAAATACAAATGGATCTGAATGTATCTGCCAAAAAGATATTTCCACTTGTAAATCATATTCAAAAGTCACAGAAGCCAAAAGAATCCATTCTTTCTTGAATCACATTAAGCATCAATATTTTCAAAAAATGTTTCTATTGCTGACCTTGGGCAAACCCAAACATGTTTGTTCTTTTTCTTTTTCTTTTTTTTTTTTTTACCTACCTGGAGGTAAAATGTTTTCTTCTGCCAGCTTAACAGTGCAGTTGTCACCCGTGAAAGGATGCCGGCAAGCGCAGGTAAAGCTGGAAATCCCGTTGATGCACGTGCCCCCATTCTGGCACGGGAGGCTGCTGCAGCCCGAGTACTCCTCTGTGACTGAGAAAGAATCAACATAAAATGGGATTATGTGGCCTGTGTTCAGGTTGATCTCAAATCATAGTTTTCAATCAAAAGGAAAAGCTCTGAACTTGAGATAAGAATAATGAGTTTCCAAACGGAGGTTGCCTGCTGGTGTGGCCACAGGACACCATACAAATTGCCTAGCACTGGCTCTTCCCTCCCCTTTTTGTGATGGAGGGAGATAATTCAGTGATTCAATGCACTTATTTGTGTGAAAATGTTAAGAGTTTGTTCAAATGAAGAAGAGAATCAAAATTATCTAGACATAGAATCATGTATATTTGGAATTGACACATAAAAGATGTGTCAACCATTGGCTATGAAAAGTATCTCTTCAACACAAAGTGCAAAGATAATTGGATATCTATAAAACATAAACTCCATGTCTACTAAAATACTAAATGTAAAAAAAAAAACCTCCAACAAGTTGTAACACAATTACTTTGGGGAGCATATATTTGGGTAACTTTGAAGATTTGGAAAACTCTTTCAAAGCAAAGGAAAACAAAATACAGCAAAAACTGAAAGGCATAAAAGAAAAAAAACCCTTCATTTTCAAAATTAAAACTCATTTACAATGAAATTTATCACTACCAAAGTTCAATTATTTTACCAGTTAAAAGAAAACATTGTTTAACAGACATGAAAATGCAATGACTTAACTTTGTAACATGAAAAGCTCTGACAAATCCAACAAAACATAGTCCTTTAAACATCAAAGACAAATGAACAAATGACTTGAACAGGCAGATAACTGAGCAAAACACACAAATCTCACTGCAAGTTTAAAATATGCACCCTCATTCCTAGCGAGCCATTAATAAACTTAACAACAATAGCATTCCTTTTCAAGAGAAAACATTTAAAGAGAAAGCATTCAGTCATGGCTATCCATGCAATAATGGGCTTTTTTTTAAATATTGGAAGGAACTTAAATTGTTAGGCCTCTGAATAGGAAAACTTCATCCTATTTATCAGGTTTAAAAACAAGTAATTTGTTTTGAGCCAGCAATATCTCCTGGAAGAATATATATATATTCCAGACACATTTGTCCATGCACACAAATAATTCAAAGATGTTCTTGATGATATTGTTTCCATTAATGAAAAATTTAAAAGCTTCTAAGCACCACTGGCAAAAAGTTCAACAGGTTATATATGCACTAAGATACATTTAAAAGCAGCTAACAAATAAGGTAAATCAAATCTTCCACACTTTGGATTTGCTGGCAGAAAGTTAAAATTCACATACCATTGGCAGCATAATTTTATTTCATTGGAAGACTTCAATATATTATAAACAATACTTAATTATATAAATGAGAAAGACTGTTCCAAATATACTTGCCACATTTTCCACTATTGCTTTCCACAAGGTGTGCCACCTTGTGGCAATAGTGTAAATAGTTTACAATTCATTGATTTTAAGTCATGTGATTGACAAAAGCATTTTTTACACTGGTTAACATTTTTCTTATGGGGCCCAGCGCAATGGCCTAGTGCCTAAAGTCCTTGCCTTGAATGCACTGGGATCTCATATGGGCACCAGTTCTAGTCTTGCTGCTCCAATTCCCATCCAGCTCCCTGATTGTGGCCTGGAAAAGCAGCAGAGGATGACCCAAAGCTCTGGGGCTCTGAACCCGGGTGGGAGACCTGGAGGAAGTTCCTGGCTCCTGGCTCCGGATTGGCACAGCTCTGGCCGTTGTGGTCACTTGGGGAGTGAACCATCGGACAAAAGATCTTCCTCTCTGTCTCTCCTCCTCTCTGTATATCTGACTTTGTAATAAAATTGAATAAATCTTTAAATATATACATATGTATTATGAAGTGGCACCTATATTTTATACATTGTTTAAAATCTATATTACTGAAAATCATATCTAAAATATTAAACTGCCTATATTAGAATATTTTGTAAAGAAAATGTGTTAATATACTACTTACGTAAGAAGAAATATTTTGTTAATCCCCTGCAATATTCTACAAATATTTTTATAATTAATTAAATTATAAAGATACTGTATATAATAACTTAACAAATGTTTCAGACTAGTCCATATCTTAAAATATCTTTTATCAATGGGTAGGTAACCACACCCTTTCATTTGTAATTAACTATTATTGTAGAAATTAGTTCATTATTTTCTAGCTTAAAATCATCAGTGGTTCTCCATTATTGGTTGAAATATGAACTCTTGCTAACAAAGCACTGGTTTCATTTATTTTCACATTCTTGGAATCTAGCACAGTGACTAAAGGAAAATCTTCAATTTACATGTTTCACTAGGAATGAATTAATTGTGCAATGGAATTGGAAAACAATGAATTATTTATATCATTTGATTAGCTCTGTCATTCTAAATCATCCTCACCTGTGAGCAAACCTGTTTTAGAGAGGAAAGTTTAAGAAACTGTTGAGTTGGTCTCTGTGTTGCTGTCGAGTCTGCATGAGGACCAAGGCTTTGCCCTTCTAAGCAATATGCAGGACGAACATTCCAGCTTTCTCCTCCTCATGTTCTGTTCCTCCAGGAAGGAGCACTTCCCTCTCCTTCTATGAGTTATTCTAGACAGTTCTATTTAGCCCTTTGTCCCAATCCCTTTAATGCATCTGCAAAATAGGTCCACTTCAGTCTAGGGGCCTGAGCCTTTTGTTGGTGGCCAAATACCCTGTCTTCTTGAGACTCCTTTTAGGATATCTCCTATGATGTCTTCTGATCCTGCATGCAGCTTCGTTCACTTATCTGCTTGCTATTTAGATGATCTGGTCTCCACATTATTGTCCAGAGAATCCACATTTTAGTGTCTGATGTTCATTGTCTCAGGGTGTCGGTAGCCTACCATTCTTACAGATTATTGTGTTCTGATGTCAATATTTTTGAAACTGCATTCTTGCATTTACTGTTACTAGCTATTATATATACCTTTATTTCAGAAGACTTGAGTTACCCTCTCTGTCCACAGAACTTATCCTTTTTTTTTAATTCTGAATGAACTGTTTTAGCTACCCCATCCCCAGCTCTCTGCTGTCACTTCCAACTTTACAGTTCATACACGCATCCACGTAGCTGATAAACACATGTAATGTCTCAGTGTCAGGTATGGAATCTCATAACACAACTAAAAACTGATTGGCACTGACTTGGCATTACAAGATATTTGTATTTTGTTACACAGTCAGTATAAAATATAAAACGAAAATCAGATCCACTTTTATAGATTTTCTGATGCTTATTTTTCTGCCTTACTATTAAAATACTTACAAGTGATGAGGTATTTTTTAAACTACCTGTATTTATTAATGTTCACTGGGTTATTCGTTCTTAAACGAAATAGAACATTTAAGTTTCAATGAAGCATCAGTTGCGTAATGACACCTTTTCTCGTCTCTGCCAGTAGAGTGAATTACTTTAACTTTCTATGTTCTTGCCATGATGTTGAGATTCTCTCACAGATTTTGTGCAGTAGGTGACTGTAACTGCTCATGTGTCCTTCCAAATGCAGTGTGACTTTTTGTGAGCTTAGTATTCAGGCTCTCTGTTGCTTCAACTTGGTGTCACTTCTGTGTAATACAGTGACTGGCATTTAGTGAATGCTAAGTTAGTGCTGACTAAATTCACAGTTCTCAAAGTTCATATGTAGTTCGATGCTGTGATATTCTTAGCATGTCTTGCTGAGGACATGGAACCATTTCAAACAAACTTTCTCTAATTTGTCCTTGATCACTGCCTAGGGCACAATGAAGTTTCCAGCAGACTAGTAAGGAAACCTGTTATTTGGACTCCAGACCAGTTTTATGACATGCAGAGAAGAACATTTCACAATTCGAATCCAAAATTCTTTGTAAGTTATATGCTCTCACAATATCAGCACGATGCTTATGATTTCATCCTGGTTACAGTTTTTATTACTTTCATATTTGAGGGTGCATTCTTAGTTTTAGCACTGTTCTGATTGCCCATTGATCAAAATTGTTTCTAACAAATAATTACAATACACTTTCATTGCTCTAGAAATACTTTACATTCTCATTTCCATATCTTCTAAAACTTGTCAACATTAATTTCACTACCATAGTTGCACATCAATTGTTCATTGGTATATTTCCAACCATCTACTGCAATAGCGTTCCTGGTATCTTTTTTTTCCTTGAGTCTTCCAATATCTCTTGTAAACACATTTAATCATATCAGCATTCCTCACAAAATATATTAGCCTTGTCCCAGAAGAATGCTTGCCACTTCATTATTGTTTCATTATCTTAAGCCATGACCTGAGAAATTAAAGGTGTTTATTTGAAGTCATTAGCCATTTTTCTCCTTATCCTTCAGATTCACTACCTTATTCAAAGAAAAGTTAAAAATACTGTCCAGATTAAAATATTGTTCATCATTAGTCATTAAGAAAATGCAAAATAAGATATAACTGCCTGCCTTGCAAATGGTAAAATAAACTATATTAACAATGTCAGTGCTGACAAGGATATTTAGCATTTAGAACTCTCATACATTATTGATGGAAATGCTAAGTGGCTGGTCACTTCTTATAAATCTAAAGCTATAATGATAACCAAGCTATGCTACTCCTGCTTATCTATTCAAAGGAAAAAAATATATTCACATTAAAACCTCTGTCAGCATAACTTGTAATCACCCCAAATCATAAACAACCCAGATATCTTTCAAAGATAAGCAGAGACTGTGATGTACCTACATATTGCACTATTACTCAGTAACAAGAACTGATAGGTGCAGCAATATTTTAAATGAAAAAAGGCAAACTCGAAGGCCTTCACACCCTGTAGGAGTTCATTAATTGCTATTCTGGAGAAGAAAACGACAAGGTGGAATAGATCACTGTAGAAGTTGTGATGGATATGATTTACAAAGGTGTAAGAGGAAATTAATTGGTAATTGAACCGTTTTCCATCTTGATTGTGGTATCAGTAAATTTAATGGTGTATATATTGTACCACAAAAAAAAAAAAAGAGTTCTGATTTCAAGGATTGCAACTACCCAGCTAGGATTTCAAAATTATTAACAAATCTGCAGTAGGTCCTCCCCTTCCTCCTCCTCCTCATCCCTTTTCCCTCTCTCTATCCCTTCCTGACCTCTTCCTTCCCTCTCCTCTTTTTTTTCAGCCCTGTCTCCCTCCCCCTTTTATTCTCCTGCTCTCGTCAAACACACACAAGCTCTATGCTTCTATCATCAGACCCTTTCCCTCTTCTTGTAAAATAGATTTGGAGGTTTATTTTTCTTCTGTATCATTCAGTGCCACTTCTATAAATAATCTCCAATTACTATCTATACAGCTTTATCTGCTTCCAGACCTACATTTATAATTAGTGTTTGCATTCTTCCACATAGATAAGTAGATCAACAAACTGTGTCACAAACTAAAATTCTCTTCTGGTACGCATTTCTGTCTTCGTCATGGCTTTATTTCTGCTAATGGACTGATGAACTTTTAAGTCATCAATGCTTTATTCCCACTTAGGTGTTGTTTTTCATTCTAAGAATTTATATTTTTAATTACTTACCACTTTACACAAATTACATACTCACATTTAACTAATGTCCCCAGTTATAATTTCATTTTTGCCTCTTATCTAGTCTTTCGTTTCTTCATGCTTATACTCTTTTAATTATCTAATTTTTATGCCTAAAAAACTCAGAACACATTTTTCTAGTGAACACGCATGACATGACATTCCTATTCAACTATCTTTCATTTCTCTTCATGGATTTGAACATACTACACTCAACAAGAATCAGTAGGTGGTAGAAGAAGTGAGTGCTTAGTCCATGTCTAATGTCATCACGATTTACTCAAACACCTAGTACTTGATAAGACAATCAACTCTTGTAACAATTAGCTCCTCATTTAGTGATGCTTTAATATACTATTGCTTTTCTTTCCATTCAAAATAGTTTTATCATAGCACAATGTTTATAAACATGTGCCAATTTTTAAAGACATACAACTTAGTAACAAATAAAACACAAAATGTTCTGTACCTGCAGATGCATGTACTACCAACTTTTCTTTGACAAAATGACTGTCTTTCTGAACCAGAGCCTTGCTTTCTCTTCTTTTCTATGCTCAATTCCTTGCGGAATTCACTTTTTGACTCATTAACCCATTCTTATCAGCTTACTTAGTAGCCATAACCTGCTCCCAGTTAACTGAAGCACAGTGTATGGCAATCTGAATCCCCTTTCCTGTCTCTCTCTTTTTATTCTGTGCATAATATATATTACCTTCACAGCTAAAACATGAACTCAGAAGGCCAGTTTTTCCTTTTGAAACATTCCATGCATACAAATATCTAAAATACCATTTGATCTCATTTGACATCTAAGGAGTATTTGTTGAATTAAGTAACTATTACTTATTATAATTTTCAAATAATATAAATAATTTTAAGGTAATTTATTTGGATCTTAGGAAAAACTAATGGAGTTTTAGAATGATTAAAAAAAACCACATTTATTTAATTATTTGAAAGGCAGACTTATAGAGAGAACTTTTCCATCAGCAGATTTCATGTACCAAAAGGCTGTAGTAGCCAGGGCTGGGCCAGGCCAAACCCAAAAGCCAGGGGTTTCTTCCTACTGTCCAGTGTGGATGGCAGAGCTCAAACACTTAAACCATCCTTTGGTGCTTTCCCTGACGCATCAGCAGGGAGCTGAATCAAATCCCAGCAGTGGACCAGCTAGGATGCACACGGGAGCATGTATGGGATTCCACCATCACAGGCAGCAGCTTAACGCACCGCACTATGGTGCTGTAGGTAGCATAATATTTTAAGTTAATACGACACTGACCAAAAAAACTCTGTGTCTTTAGATGCCATCAGTCTAGAAAGATCTTTTGCAAAGTTCTTGAGGAAAATCTGCAGTTTGACATATTCAAATTATTTTTTAGTTTTAGTTTATAATATATGTCTAAAACATGCACACATGATTTTGTACAAGTGGTAATTTTTAGTGGACAATAAAGTGGCTGAGTTCAACTTATGTTTGAAATGTAGTGTTAATATCTCATTGTTCAGATAATTTGGGGGGGTATTGAACATTTTTCATAACTTCAATTTGAGATGGACTGACTAGAAATAAAATACTCTTTGTATATGGTACGTTCATCTTCCAAGCTCTCTGTTTCTTTTCAACATTTCAACATTTTCTCTAATTTCGCTCTCTCCAACTAAACTCTAGAAACTGCCATTCCCTTTGAATCTGCTCCTATTTCTGGTGTCTCATTTACATGAATTTTGCCATGACTTATGTCACCCACACCCAGAATTTCATGACACCATATTTATTCTAATGTCTTTCAAATTTAAATATTCATATGAATCTCAAATTTTGACATTTGCTTGAATTATAAAGCCCAGAAAGGAATTCTTAAGAGAGTGCTGATTAAGCAGAAAACACAGTTTGAAGTTGGGCAGTTAGCCTGGTAGTTAAGATGCCAGATGAGACCTCCCTGTCCCACAGAAGCGGGCTGTGTATGATCCCCAGCCCCATTCCTATATCCACATTTATGGTGATGGAGACCTCAAGAAGCTACCAGAGATGATGGCTCAGGTGACTGGATTCCTTCTATACACATGGGAGGCTAGAATTGCATCTCTAGTCACCTGCTTCAGCCTGGTCCAATCCTAGCTATTGCAAAGATTTAGGGTTTGGGAGAGTTCAGAAAGGAGTTGCTCTCTCTATGTTTCTCTCTCTCTCTCTCTCTCTCTCTCTCTCTCTCTCTCCCTCCCCCCTTATATCTCTTAGTGCTTATCAAATAAACAAATAATATAAAAAAAGTTTGATAATCAACATGACATCTATGGGTAATGATCAGAAGAAAGGCATATATACTTTGCATTTAGTTTATAGATGAAATTAATAATTAAATCTACTTTCCAATCTTTGGTGTCAAACATCCATTATCAAGAAAGCAGCTCTTGCAATTCATGCATGAGAAAGAACCCAAGTATATGCAGTTACTACTGAAATGAAATTTTAGAGCCAACATTAGAAATTTGGGTTCATCAAATACTTTTCTGATGACTCATCTTAGATGTTCTGGCCATTTTATTGCAGGTCATGGTTCAGAAAAGGATTGGCAATTTTTGTCAAGATTCTCTCTCAACTGTCACCATCCTTTCAAATGAAAGGGCAGCTCATGGCTCTCTGGGGAAATCTTTCTCCCCAGAGAGCCATGAACAAAAAATAATCTGTCTATTATTCTCTTCAACTCTGATATGTTTTATTGACACACATTGGGAAGGCAATCCCCAGTAGCAGGCCTGCTAATCAAGTCTGACACAAAGAATATGTTTAAGATTGTGTGCAGATGAGAGTAAAAACAGCTGGCCTGACAATAGTACCATTGGAAAGACATGAACAGCTTCTGGGACCTTGACTGGTCTCCATTCCCAGTTGTTAAGTATCACTCTGTCCATGTCCAGGCTCTTCGTGCAGTGTGGTTCATGCTGGATATCACCTTTCCTTCTCAGTCTCTAGGGTTTTCCCATGTGCCTTTGTCATCAGCCCTCAACAAAACATTGGCTACCAGGTACCTGATGGGCTTCTCTGAAGAAATTGTGTATAGGTTGTTACATTTTTGTATCTTGAATAAAAAGCACACTAAAATGACCACTTTTGTGGGATGCAGTGATATAAGGAGGCCTGGGAATGGATTTTTTAAAGGTTTTGCTCGTATCTTTTCCCCTAGCTAATTCCACAATTAAAAAGTAAGGTCCTACAAGTGCTTCTATTGAATCTGTAAATTCAGGCATGGTTTTGGGGAAAGTTAAAGCAGGTCACAAATTCTAGTTCCAAGTAGACAGCCATCAACATTTAAAAGGCTTATATTCAGTCATTTTGTACAGAACACAACTTATTTGCTGTTCTGAGGTATATTTGAGGAATTTGTTTCATGAAAAACTATATAAATAAATGATAAAAATGCTTAAAGGGGTAATCATTCTTAAAACCTTTTTAAAGATGTTAAATGTGCGCTTATCAATATTCATGCTTTAAAATATTTGTCTTTCATGTCCAGATGTGAAGACAGTGTGGTATGCATCTCTGAATCCAGACCAAAGATGAAGTCCCAGTGAAACTGTTGAAAATATTTGGGCATTATGATGCTGGACTCTCTGACTTTGTCCATGCCTACAATGTTGGGAAACACTTAAATAACAGAATGATGGACTAATGACTATTCATGAACGACTACCCATTATAATACTATACAGCAAACCAATAGGGAGGAAGGGGGTTGGGGAGGGGATGGAAAATCCCAGAGCCTATGAAATTGTATCATAAGACAATATTAAAAATGTATATGTATATCGGTCTTTACATTTTTACTACATTCTACTCTTTTTGATTTATCATTATGTGGTAATTATAAGCTGATTTAACATAGTAACTTATAGAGATGGGACTAATGTGACACCATGATTTTGTAAATTAGACTTTCACACAGAAATCACTGTATATCTAATATTAGATGAAAAACTGAGGAAATATAAACATTGACTATGACTAAGAAAATTTATAACCTTATAACTATCACTAACTCAATAATATACCATAGGAAGATTATCTTTTTATCCTTGAAAAAACCCCCAAGGTAGATAGATAATTTTATTAACAAGGAAATAAGGTTTAGAAAAACAAGAATTTATTGCAAATAAAAATATTGAAAGAACTTTAGCCCTGCTTCCTGACTCCAAATTTAGTCCTTAATTAACAATCACAATTGCCTTGATGAATTTTCACAAGTAAATAAAAAATGTTTTAAGTGATATGAAATAATTAAGTAATCACTAGCCTCTTATTTTTCTCTACGACAGAGAGGGAGTAAGAGGGAGAAAACATTGTCTAATTGCTGGGGAACATTCCCCTACAACTGGGGCATTTGTTTATAAGTGACAGCAGTTACTATCTGAATAATATGAGATTCAGAAGATAATGGCAAATATATCTTCTGACTCTAGCTGTGTAGGGGGCAATGGGATTTCTGGTATTCATTTCTTCAACTAAAACGCAGAAGAAACTAACCAAAGTGTGAGTGTTCTGCCCTCTGGTATAGAACAGGCTATCAGAGAAAGTAGTTTACTATGATGTTTTATTCTTACAGGGGAAATTTCACCTGATGCCACAGGCTTCATCCTCTCGGATGGACTTTACCAGCTTCTCTGCGCAATGAACACCATTAGTTTTATAGCCCAGAGGAGCAGGATCAGCACATACAATCTAGCCACACATTTAAAGGGTCCCACACGTTATGTTGATCGCTGGTTCTGTATAAAATGAATATCTAGTTTAGGTGATATTTATGTATTGTCAGGTCACTTGGTACTGAGATATTTACTGACAAACAACGCAAAATGCTTAACAATTAATTGTGATAGAGCGATGTGAAAAAAAATTTAAAAAAGAGTAGAAAAAAATTCTAGCAAAATATCATTGAAAATAGAGATGTTATTCCCTAGTAGATACTAAGATTATCTACTGAGTCAGTAGATCCTAAGTATCAGATTCCCTGGAACTAAGTCATCCATTATATGCCTGAATGTAATTTGATGAGGTGCTAACATGCAATCTTTATCCCACCAAAGTTTATGAGTTCTCAGTTAGAAATATTTTACATCAATTAATTTTCAGATTTTTTTTTTGGCTTACTCTATAGTTGTAGATGCTTTTTGGGCGTTAAGAGAAGAAATGACATAGCTTGCCAGGTGTAAGATCACATATATGGCAAAAGTTCATTAAAGCTCATGTTTCAGTGCTCACAGGAAATAACAATTGACAATTTTTTCCTAAATTTGCTATTATAAGACCATTCATATATTGAGATACTTCTTTGCTCAGGGAAATGTATATGCCTAATTAATTTGTATTGTGTTTTCCATAAGGTCGAGAGAACCCTCCTAGAGCAGATTAAACTGGAGGAATCACCAATCACTTGGATCATCAAGAGCATTCAGCTTTCTGTCATTCTGTGATTTTTAAGTATTATGATAGGCTACTAATTGCCCTACTGTAATGAAAAGAAGCAAAGTGAGGCCAGCATTGTGCAGCAGATTGCCCTGTTTGAGCACCGATTTTAGTCCTGGCAGCTCTGTTTCCAATCCAGTCTCTGCTAATGTGGCTGCAAAAGTCCAAAGTAGTGGCTGATAGTGCAGGTACTCAGGTCCCCAGTATTCACATGGGAAACCCTGATGAGGTCCCTGGCTCTTGGCTCCTGGCTCTCACCTGATACAGGCCAGGGTGTTTGTCATGTCCTTTTAGGGAGTGAACAAGTCAGGGAGAAGATCCCTTTCTTTGTGCTCCTCTCTCTGTTTCAAATAAATAAAATATATAAGATACAAAATTCATGCAAATGGATGTATAGTTTAGCAGTTGTATATTAGATATTACAAGAAAATTATTTTAGTTAAAATCAATGTGTTATTCTCTTTGTGAGGTTATTCAGTTTTATTATGACAAACAAAAAGCAAAAATAATATCTTTTATACAGTGAAACGATTTAGCAGTTCACAGGTGCTGTGCTGAACTCCTCTTTCTAGCTGAATATGATGATCTGTTTGTGGAAAGCTCTTGTCTGAGTTCTAGACTCAAAACCTCAGAACATTCTTGCCTCAACTGTTATATACTCAGTCAGGGATTATTGTCTTTTAGAGAGCTGTAGCCTACAAACCATTTATGTTGATGACTTCAGCAAAATAACCGTTGTAATCACCTTTCTTATTTACCGGACTGCATGAGTCTACCAAATATCATTTCAATAAAAAGAGAAGTTAAAAGCTATTTTTCAGTAACACCTTACCTGGAGATACAATGTTGTCTGTGTTTCTTTGAGTCCGGCCTACCAGGACAGTGGTAAGATTCACTGTCGGTTTCTTCAACATACTAGATTTCTTCAGTAACGATTTCACTTGCTTCTTTGACTTGACAGCATTTGCCAGACTGCCAGACAATGATCGATCTATATACTCAGTTAAATTAGACAGGACAGCTTGAGTTTTTATCTCAATTATTGATTGCACAAATTCTGTAAGGGCTTTCTCAAGAAGCTGAGTGTCTGGCAAAGAGTTTCTTATCCATGTAGGTATGGTAGCATTCAGTTCCAATATATTTGTAGAAGTGCTGAGACACATTGTTAAAACTTCGTTGAGAGTTTTGTTAAGTAAAGAGAAGTCAGCTGAAAGATGGATGGATTTTGCTTCTAGTGCCTTAAATCTTGAATTTAATACTTGCAGTTGAAGGGCTTGGTTTTTATCATTAGTGGCCACACTGCCTTTTTTAGGTGAAATATAATAAGGGATGAGTGTCTGGGTTATTCTAGACTCAATCTCTTGCAACTGAGCTTCAAAATGTTCGGAAATCTTGGTGGCCAAGCGTATTTTTTCTTCAAAATGACTCATATTTTGCTGGTACTTTATAATTTGGGAAATGGTTTCATTGAACATTTGATAAATCTTCAGAGAGTTTAACTGACTTGATTTCTCATCGTTAGGAATATCAGCAAGGGCTTTGGCAACTTGCAAAACAAAGTAATATTTGTGGTTGTCATTAGTCAAATTCTCAATAGATTCATTCAGGCGTTGAAATTGAGAAATAAATGCCAAAATGGTTTCCATATGTCGGGAACATGTATTATGGACCTCAGAATTATACTCAATGGTACCCAACGACTCTTTGAGCACGTAGTTATCCTGAATGTAGTCAATGGCATTGTTTATAACTGTCATGGTCTTGTTTAGGCCATCTTCCATCTCCAGGGTGTACTGATTCATTCGCCTTTCACAGGTATCACCACGTCTCTGCACTTCATTTACAAGTAGGTTGTATCTTTTTAAAAGTTCTTTGACAAGAATATTCAGCCTATCAACATCACTTGTTAGAGTCTCCACCTTTTTCCGTGTAAGTACTGCCTCCTTTGTCTGTTCATACCCCACTGCCAGTCTAAGAGATGCCCCCTGCTCCAGCAAAGGTTGAAGAATCTCCATGTCATATGTGAAGTCATTCAGTTGCTCACTCATTTTATTCATCTTGTCGTCCATAGGAAAGAGAACCTCAGCCAAAGTTTGGTTTAACACATTCAAATTCTCTTCTGTGTCCTTAAGTTGAAATTTAAAATCATTTCTGCACTTGGAAAACAGGTCTTCACATTCGTCCCTGACAGATTCTTTCTCCTTCTCCAAAGTGATGGTGAGATTGTTAATCTTGCTTTCTTGGATGTGCAAATCATGACACATCTGCATCAGCATCAAGCCCTGCTTCTTTATATTCTCACTTAGAGTAGACATGTACTCAGTGCCATTATGGCTGACCGATGCAGCCGCTGGAACATTCTTCTGGTCTGATAAAAGTTGCTCATGCACTTCGTTCATTTTAGAAAGAGTTTTATTGAGGGAGTCATAATACACAAAGCTCCTAGAACGGTCCTGTGCTAGGGTACTTTCTAAATGAGCCTGCTTTGCTTCTAGTTCTTTAACGGACTTCTCACATGCAGAAGTGATTTCCTGTCTCACATCCACAATGTGATTCTTCAGACTGACTATGTCAGGCAAAGTAGGCATATTTTCTTGTCTTAAACCTGTCTTTTGCTGGACTTCTATTGAAACTACAGATTCATTAACCTGTCGAATCAACTGCCTGGTGTTTTCAAGGTCCGCTGATAGACTGGATACAGTTTTGAAGAGCTGAGCAACAGTCTCTTGCATCTCATTTTGAAAAATTTTAAATTGCTCACTTACTATGTCTTTTATCAAGTTATTAATGCTTTTGGATTTTAGACCTGGAAAACAAAGTGATAAACAATGAATGATACATTATTTTATTATGAGACTATAAATATCTCTAATAATATAAAAAGTTTGAAACTAAATACCAAGGAGATGTAATAATGAATACCTTTACTTTAATACTTGAAAACATTTACTTACAAATATGTGAAAAAAAACAAACCCACAGCAGTCTGTGGAAGATTTTCACCTTCTTAACCTGACAGGTCTGAGAGAAGCCACTTGCAATATACACAAAAGACATGATGGAACTACTATTGATTTCAAGAGAAAGGACATAATATTTAATACCTCTTGGTCTGATCTCACATGAAAATAAATGGCTTTAGGCTCTTTGCCTTAGTAAATGCTAGCTGATGTTAGTTCCTGACTGCGTTATTAGCTCTGTGGTAATGAGGTTTTAGAGGTTATGTTTTGAGCTTCTAAGAGCTAATAAATTGGCGGCAGAGGAGAACCTTAATGAGATTCCCAAGTGAGGAAAAAATATGAAGTAATATTCAGAAGGTTTAACAATGGTTTATAATAACAATAAAATCACAATAATGAGAGACAAGGGATCACAAAATTAAATCCACTTCAAATGACATCAGGAATTCAAGACAGAATTGATTATCATAATGTGACATTAATGTTTCAGAAAGAGATAAGGAAACTTGCCATAAATGCCACACTTACTAGTGTCTCCAATATGAAAAAACCTGGATTGATTGTAACCAAGATGATGGAGGACATTAAAAATAGCATTAAAAATAAGAGGAAAATGGTGCTAGACTGCTCGGAATTACTTAGGATAAAGGAAATGCATATTTAAAATGTAAAAAAAATCATAAAAATAAGATATATATATGTTGTATAGTTATAGTATCTAGCCATAGATGCGCATCAGTTCAAAAGGACTGTAACACAAAATGTAGTCTTCACAATACAAAGCACTTTACATCAGAAAGTTTATTCAACAACGTATTGTTATAGTTAAAGCTTCTATGTAACCTATTCAAGGATTACTATTGGATAAAAATGAACTTAGGCTTTACACATCCTCTTTTTATAATCAAATTTTCAAAAGCACTTGGCAAGCATGGGGGATTTACATGAAAATATTCTGAAGGAAGAATTCTAAAAATAGAACAATGAATTGCTACAGCATCTTGATATCACTTAATCTGGTGCCAAGACAGTGCTGCAAGTGCAAACACTGGTGTACGTGGATTTATATTTCCTTAGACTTCTACACCCTATCGATCAACCTGGCTAAATGAAAAGAAAGATAAAGGATATTCTAATTTTCCTTTTCTAAATCTAGTAGAAACTAAAATAACTTTAAAATTCAAAATAAGGGTACAGCCTTTTGACTTAGTGGGTGTAACTACTGTTTACCATCACCATCAGCTATGAATACTGGCTGCTCAACTTCTGATCCAGGTCCCTGCTTACATGCCTGGGGAAGCAGCTGAAGATGGTCCAAGTCCTTGGGCCCATGCTGCTCACTTTGGACTTGGAAGGAGTTCTAGGTTCCTGGCTTTAGCCTGGTGCTGCTTTGGCTGCTTTGGCCTTTTGGGATGTGAACCAGTAGATGAAAGAGCTTTCTTTCTCTCTTAGTATCCACAATTAAATGAAATCAGACAGAAATTACTCTTTGTTATGTGTCTAATAACATATCCATATTCAAAAGGTTTTAACGTATTTTTATCCTCTAAGCTTTGCCTAGTCAGTTGTTCATTTATCCAACAAATAGCTGTTCAATACATTTTATATGTTATACAGAAAATGAAATTTGGGAAGTAAGATTTTTTTTAAAGAGAGAATATGTCAGTCATGCTGAAAATATGGTACTACCAATGGTAACATTATTTTTATTGCTCTTTCTATAGAATCATAAAGCCATTTTCTACTAGTTAAAGTTGTCTTTATTTCTTGTCACCAAAAACTTAATAAATACTATAAAATATTTAAAACTAGGAATTAGACCTTTTGATCTTGTGACCCTATAATTTATCATGGAAGATGTTTTCAAGATTCAAATGAATAAAAGAAAATTAGTTAGCTAGTTATGGAAATAATGGTAGATGTTTAATTGTAGTAAACTGAAAACTGCATGGATAAAAGAATAAAAGTGATACTAGATAGGTAAAAATGGATTCTTTTTAATACAAATAGGCAACTATCCCATTTATGATTCCTATTGATATGGTCAGAAACAGTTGGGGGGAGAAAGACTGGGGAGAAGGAAAGAGGAAATCCTTGAGCCTGTGGAACAGTATCATGAAAAATAAATTTTTTAAAGGCATAGGTCTTAGAATATAAAAACAAGAAAGAAGGAAAAATGTGAGGTACTGTGACTAATATAGTTTTAAACTTATGAAAAGCTCTGTGGAAGAAAGGGTAAAATCCCAACAATGTCTGATAAGATACCAGATTGCTGGTGTAAGGATTTGTTTTGGAATGAAGAGTTTTCCAGTTAACACCCAATTCGTTGCTAAAGAAATATTTGTGCAACCCTTTGTTTTTCAAACTATATGAAAGCATTTTATGCTTGTATCTGACAGGTCACATGTAAAAACGTCTATTCAATTCTGTATCACGTGATTTACACTCTTCTACTTTTTAAAGAGAGGCCCTTAGAGATGACAATCACAGACAGTTCTAATACCGGACATTTTCCCATGCTCTGTTATTGATTGTTGGATGCGTGGCCATTCTGTAATGTTGAAATACCTCTTTAAGATTGAGACATTACTTTCAACAAGTTCCCAGGCTACTCTTGATTATGCAGTGGCTTTCACCTTGGATGTAAAGTAAACAAGGGAAGAAGTAGTGATTTTGCTAGGCAAATGCAGCTCCTTGGGGTGGGTTTAGCTTTTGTTTCCTCTAAGAATATTCATGAACTACAAGCCCTCTGGTTCTCATAATTAATAACTGTGCTCTGTACACAATTAATTGCTTGTATTGAGAAGGGAATTTCATTATTGTTACTGTTTCTGTACCTGATTCATTTTTCCATCACTATTGCCAGATACTTGTTAGTAGATCAGTAGACCAAGCGGTGGACCAGCAGAGTACTGTCAGATGATGATAACCAAATTTTACCAAACTAATTTCATTCAGATAGTTATGATCAATTATTTGCCCTTATTGCTTGACTTCTTTCTCATGTTTTCACTTATGGGGGAAATGTTGCTCAGGCATTGGGGAGTTTTGATCATACCAGAAGTGTAGGGAAGGGGTTTTCACTGTGGTTGAATAGCACCAATCATTTATATGATTTAAAATAGTCACACCATTAATGAGTTACAAAAGACACCAAGTCAAACCTCCATCTACATTTGATCTATGTGAACTACAATAGAGAAAAAATAATGTGAATATGATATAGGGGACAGCGTAGTGGCATAATTGCTAAAGCCACCACCTGCAATGCATAGTTCATACAGGTGCTAGTTCTTGTTCTGGCTGCACCATTTCCAATCCAGCTACCTGTTAATGGCCTGGGAAAGACAGCAGAAAATGGCTTAAATGCTTGAGACCCTGCAATCCATTTGTTAGACTTGTCTCTAATTCCTGGCTTGTGGCTTTAACCTGGCCCAACTCTGGCCAATGTGGTCATTAGGAGAGTGAACCAGAATATGAGATTTCCCTCTCTGTCTTTTCTCTCATGTAGCTGTCACTTGAATTAAGCTTGAATGCAAGTTGGGTGTAGCTAGGTATAAAACATCTATCAATCATATGAACAAAAGATTTTAAATATATAGTAAAACATTTTTAGATATGACGTGTCAAATTAGTGTCCCAAAATAGAGTGTTATTTTATTTCAAAATTATTCAAGTATGTTTATTATTTACCAAAATCCAGTTTTGTAAGTATGGGGTACTTCCCTTCTCCCTTCTTTACCTCCCTCCTTTTAGTTTCCCTCCCTCCATTTTACTGCTTAGTAAGATTTACAAATTAATTATCTGCTATTTAAATGTATCATATAAATATACCAGTTCAGTATGATACTACATTGTCTACTTTTATCTATATGTACTGTCAAAATTAAATACTTTTTAAAAGATTCACATATTTTTATTGGAAAGGCAGATATACAGAGAGGAGGAGAGACAGAGAGGAAGCTCTTCTGTTCAGAGATTCACTCCCCACGGGGCCTTGACAACCAGAGCTGAGACAATCTAAAGCCAGGAGCCAGGAGCTCCTCAGGCTCTCCCATGCAGGGGCAGAGTCCCAAGGCTTTGGGCTGTCTTCTACTGCTTTCCTTGGCCACAAGCAGGGAGCTGGATGGGAAGTGGGGCAGCCGGGATTACAACCTGTGCCCATATGGGATCCTGGCACGTACAAGGCGAAGACTAGCTGCTAAGCTCCCACGCCCAGCCAAAATTACATAATTTAAGATATCTCATTCAAGAAATGCTTATCTCAACGTACGCTTTTCTTAATATAAAGGAAAGATTCCAAAATGAAATGAGAGAAGACCAAGGAAACAATTGTCTTTTGTCCTAGTTCAATGATCATTTTTTGTTTTACCTTTTAGAAAATATTGAAATTCTTTGCCTTTATCTTCACTGATCTTTCCCTCCAGGGAGGAATACGTGCTTTTCACATCATTCACAGCCAAAGTAATATTATCAACTTTCTTCTGCAGATTGGTCAATTTCATTGCCTGATTGTTTATGTGGTTGGTCATTTTTTGCATTGCCACTACATAAACAAAGACAGAAAGTTGGCACCATTTTAAACGTATAATAAACTCTTCCAATTTCAAGATAGGTTTAAACGGAAACAACTATCCTATAACTAATATAATTGGAAATAAAGACTACATTGACTTCAGCTAGTGGATGGTATCCTGGGTATTGAGTCTTTTTACACAAAAAAATGTAAATCATATTTTAAAAACTTAGATTTCTAAAATGATAGTTGAATCACTGTAAACAGTAACGATTCTGCTCCATTTACACTGGCCTTTCATTAATTTAAGGATTTTAGAACACTTCAAAAGGATACTGACTTCCAATCCCTTAAATAAACTGGTGTGCAATTTCCAAGGAATATTCACTTGCCTATTTTAGAAAATTTCCTTAGGACACACTTCTCAATGCCTTTTCATATAACTACATGAATGGCCAGTACAGTAAAGAGATGTGCTTATCAGTAATGAATCCTGTTTTCTAAAATAAATGACATAGATTTGTTTGGATTGGAAACACATGAAACTAAGCAGTGTAACTTTGGATTGACATAGTGTCATTATTGGTCTTAATTATGATTTTCGTTAGTCTGTAATGAAACCTATTAATGAGCACTTATCAGACAACAGAATAGGGACTTCTCAGCTTCCTTAAAAAGGATCAAGTGACTCCTTCCAGCTCAATATTCTTCCATAACTGAGGGATGAAAGTTTCGGTTTAATTTAGAAACCTGTGATTTCCCTTCATGCTAGTATCCAAGCCCTTTCAAACTTCTGTATTTGTATTAACAATTCTACAAGGTACTTTTCTGTGTAGAAACGTATATTGAGCTTCTCCCAACATCCAGAACCAAATACAATAGGATTGAGAGGTGTGTTAATGGTTCACCAACAAACGCTTGCTTGCCAAGAGATTTGTTATTTCACAATCAAACAGAGCACAATGACTGAGTTAGAGAGCATAGTAATTACAGTCATGACCTGAGTCGCTGCAGTCTTGTTGCTGTAGTGGCTGTCCGCTTGTCTCTGTGCCAGTAGCTGCACTATCAGCCTGGATGTTGTGCGTCAATTGGTGTTGTTCCTGGGCTACGCAAAGACAAAAACAGAAGAGAGAGGGTTAAGCATTGAGTCTGCCTTGCTTTTCCAGTGCTGTGCAATCACGTGGCTGGCATTCTTTTTCTCATGTGCTGAAGCATGGTGGTCTCGGATGATTGCAGAGTAAGCTGCTTCGCCCCATCCATAGGGCAGAGTGACAGTGCATTGGCGTTAGAAGGGCAGGATTCTAATTCTGCCTGGGAAAAATGAAATCATTCGTTTCCTTTAGCTAAAAATGGATGCTAGGTTGGGAAGGGGCCCTGTGTAAACTAACAGTTGTGAAATGCCTGTATAATTGTGGGACTTTTAAAATCTGCTGTGTTAAAAGCTAGGAGTACCTTATAAAAAGACTGCAATGAGAACCAACTGTTCAACAGCGGAAGTTCCCACTACTGACTACAAGGAATTGAGGGGAACAACAGATCTACACAGAAAAACATGAGATGTTCCATTGATAGCCCCACTTCAAAGGGTAGCTTCCAGGTTTTAAGAAATGCAAAGTCTCAGAGTAAAAGTAAATTGTAACAGACACGTCTCAAGTGCATGAACCCATGAAGCCAGTGACATTTCAGAAAAAAAATATATATAATACGTTATTCATAAAGAATTGCTTATATTTACTGTGAGGTTGTATCTTCAATGACAATATAACTCTCCATTAGGAAAACAATTTAGGGAGACAGTAAAAGTATTGAATGCATCCAATAATGTATGCCTGTCATTTACACACTGCTAATGAACAAGTGTATTCATTGAAATCTACATATCCAGGATGAGAACCATGTATTGTAGTGTGCCTCATTCTCTTCTCATACCAGCAGCAGAATCAACGGAAGTGCACTTGTGGCACCTGTTCATTGTGCTCCCTAAGGCGTAGGCAGCAGTGACAATACACTAACGTTCCTCCACTGCAAACAATGTATAACATATGTGGCACTAATTGGGGTTAGTCTCTCTTGTGAGATTGAATTTTCACTGCTTTTCTTCCAAGCATGGAGTTAAAGTAATGAATTTCCATTCATGACCAAGCTTTTTGCTTTGACACTGTTTCTTTCTATTTTCCCATTGTAATTGTTTATTTGGTGGAAGAAAACAGTTTGCAACTTGGAGACAAATGGAATTATTTGGGGTCCTAGAGTATATCGGGGGATAGAGTTAATCTCCTGCTAGAGACTAGCAATTAAGTTCATATAATATATAGTCAAAACCAATTCACACAAAAGTATGTTTTAAAATAATTGCACAATTTTTCTATCCGTGTTCCTTCTCAAGTGATATAATAAGGCACTTTCCTAGCAACTTACATCTAGTGTTACTGGGAAGATCAGGGGCTCTCAACCCGGGGTTCCTGAATCACCAGGATGGGCATCACCTGGGAACTTATGGTACTACCCTTCTAGGACCACAACTCAGACCTATTTATTCCTTTAAACCCTGTCATGTAAGGCAACAACTGGTGGCTTAATATCTCCACCCCCAGATGAGTGTAGGACACACTCAAGTTTAATAAAGCCAGGAGTGAAGTGGCAAAGTTAAGTCTGTCTTAGCCACTTTATACCTCATTTCCTTCCCTCTGACTCTTAGTGGTGGAAGAGCACTAAGGACTTGTGGTGTTTCCAGCAGTAGGATGACAGTTAGCAGGATGAACAAAGATCTTTTCATTTCCTGACTGCTTGTCTGCTTGAGTGAGATCGTAGGGAAAACTCAGAGCTAACGTATTTTAAGGCACCATCATGACACTGTAGGCATTGGACACTTTAGTGACAAGCAAAGCATGAAAACAGTTCAAACAAAAACTATTTGTGATGTACAAACAGAATTACCCCTTAAATATCCTTTCTAACAGTAACTCACAACACATTGCATTTTTAAAACTTCTTCGGAATGCTGGCTTTTCATCGTGGGTGGAAATCAAAAACATTTATAAACTCTGACACATAAGCACTGTCCATGGCCTTTTTCCTTCTCCCTCCGAGGTTCTCCATCAGTAGATCTGCTCTGCAGAAGTGGACTTGTGTATATTTCCTTATAACTCCACATGTAGTTGGGATGCATGGTCCTGATCAATAGATCACTGGTTTAGAACAAATTGTGATGTTTTCTAATTCATAGAAATAATTTTTTCATTAGGAGGCTGGAAATGTGCCTATTTCCCATGCTAAGATTGTAATACTGAACTTGAACTTCAAAGATTTTTAAATAGCATGCCCACTGATATCCAGGACACACTTTAAAGATGTAACAAAAACCCCCACTCCGTGAAGCCATAGGTTGCTATAAAGAGTAAGTGGAGTGGAATGGGAAGAGAAAGTGAGTTTCAAAACCCTTTATTCCGTCATGTAGATATCGCCATTCTGTTATTACAGCACAAGGAGCTGCTAAGCACTGGAGCCTCCCTAGGAAAAGTATTGCCATTGCCTGTCAATCAAATCTCGAGCTCACTGCCAATTTCAGAGTATCTCAGAAATAAAATCCTATTTCCATTTGAAAGAAAAACTATTGTTCACCTCTACCAGGAACATTACACCTCCCCCAACTCCAAGATTATATTTAGCCGATTGGCACAGTGTTTAAATTACATGACATGCAATAATACATACTAGCAAATGCTTAAGGATAAAGTTTGCTGATAATATCTGCTTTGAAAAATCACAGTACTGATTGATTTTATATTAATTGTGGACAAACAATAAAAGATTTGTTTGTAGCACACATGATGCATGGAGTTCGTATTGTAGTTGATTTGAGAACTGCTGTTTCAAGATAACATTTCTTGGGTCTCATGCATAGCATAGAAATGTGGAACATTTTGTGTTTAGTAGTGCCTCAGTTTAGCATTAACTACAATTCAGGCAATTGTTTGGACTTCCAAATTGTTAGCTATTTATGTGATAGTATATGCTCTTTGTTGTAAATGTATAGTAATATGTCAATTATAATTCAACAATTTGTGATAAATTATTTATACTAAAAATGAGACAAAGTTTAAATTTTTAACTTTCAAAGCATTTCAATCAAATACCCAACCCTGTTCTGTTGAGACCATTTAAAGAGTGCGCCAACAAATGGAAGAATCTTTCCTTTTGAAACTCTGCCTTTCGGATAAGTCAAGAGTCTTCTAAGATTATTTATTTTTATTTGAGAGGCAGGATTACAGAGTGACTCTGCACATGCTCCAAATGACCACCACACTCAGAGCCAGGAGTCAGCACTCTTCCAGTCTTCCACATGACTAATGGACCCAAAGACTTGGGCTGTCATCCACTGCTTTCCCAGGCCGTTAGCAGGAAGCTGAACCCAAAGTGGAGTAGCTGGGACTCTAACTGGAGCCATACAGAAAGCCGGTGCCACAGTCAGAGGCTTAGCATGCTATGCCATGTTACCAGCATGAATAAACAAGTCTTTACACAAGAGAAGAAGGTGGATCCAATAGAATAACGAGAAAGTAAATCAACAGATCCTGACGAAAGTCTAGGCAAAATCCAGGGTTCAAAGAAAACTTTGCACTAGTAAGTCTACTATATTCAACTATCTCTGACTGAAGCACTGTTAATGTATGAGCAAGTAATTAAAATTTTCTAGGTGGATTTATTGAAGAACATCAAATAAATCACAGAATAAATATGAAACAAGAGAGGGAAGGAGAGAAAGAACATGCTTTGGATTGAAATTGAAATGACAGAAATTGGAAGAACATTTGGAATTCAGTGATAACCTATAATGCTAGAGTCATAGTGGTATTTTGAAGATTACATGAAGGTATGTGTATTAACTTTTTACACATTGTGATGTATAGGAGTGGGGATCGGACCTCGCAGTTAAGACAGTACTTGGAACATTATCCTATAACTGAGTACATGGGTTCAAGTCCTGAGTCTGCTCCTTCATTCCAAACTCACGTTAATATGCACCCTGGCTGTTGCATGTTTTGGGAAAATGGACCAGTAGGTGGGAGATTTCTCTTTTCCTCTCTAACAAATACTTCAATTAAAAAAAAAAACTTTAAACATTAATGTCTGTCTCTTTCTAGCTTTTTAAGGAAAAAAAAAACCTGCTCTTCTTGTTAAGCTGTGGATGGTCTGAAAAGTTATAAAAATTAGTGTTTGTATTAAAATTGTATATGTGTTATGAAATTTACAGTATTTAAAAAAAGATTTATTTAGTTTTATTGCAAAATCAGATATACAGAGAGGAGGAGAGACAGAGAGGAGATCTTCTGTCCGGTGATTCACTCACCAACTGACCGCAAAGATCGGTGCTGCGCTGATCTGAAGCCACAAGCCAGGAGCCTCCTCCAGGTCTCCGGTGTGGCTGCAGGGTCCCAAGGATTTGGGCTGTCATTGACTCTTTCCCAGGCCACAAGCAGGGAGATCGATGGCAACTGGAGCTGCCGGGATTAGAACCAGCGCCCACATGGGATCCTGTGCGTTCAAGGCGAGGACTTTAACTGCTAGGCCATGGGGCCACGCCCAAAATTTATAGTATTTGAGGCATACATATTCTATTCACAATAAATACACATTATTTGAAGTATTTATATGTATATACTGTTTCAAACAAGCTGGTTCAAACAAAAATTAATTGCATGAGAAAGTAGTTTTCTCAATAGATTATATGAAAATGGAATTTATTTGACAAAACTAAAAAGTACAATTAATCTTCTTTTATTGTATTTAAATTGCCTGGAATTTTACCGCATTGTGCTTGTAAACCTTGACATTCCTATAAAAATGTTCATGATTCAAGTAATTAGGAAGTCCTTAACAGTTTTACAATGCACGCGATATTTAGGGGCGGTAAGGATTTTGCACGTGCTTTTTACCTCAGTGGAATATTACAGCTAATTCAGAAGAATGGCAATGTCACTGATATTAATAGACGTGATCAACTTATTGAGACTGAAGTCATCCAATGGCTCTCAATTGAATGCGGATATCTTCAAAGGTGGTTGAAGAAGTTCTATATATTAAATTACCTCTGAGACAGGGGACATCTCTTAGCTGGTGTCATGCATATCAAAAGAAAGAATTATCAACAACCTGCCGAAATCAGTAAATTATTTAGAAATTATTAGAGCATGAATGATTTATTTTGTGTACATTTTTTATGTGAATATACATTCTTTTCAGATTGTTTTAATCTCTCTGAAATAATAGGCAAAATATATCAGCTTAAGAAAATAAAAACTAGTATATTTTAATATTTGATTTATAAGTTGATTAATATAGTTAGTGTTGTTCTTGTATTAGTGGTTAAATGTTTCCCTGCACTTTACCTTCCCACTCTATCCTTATAATGAAGGGGTAGATCGGTTGGGATTTTAGTGATTCTGAGGTCCAAAAACAGAAAACACATATGCATTTTACACTAAGTTAATTTCAGGGGTCCAAAGTACCTTGCCAAAGCTCTATCACAAATACTTCAACTTCATCTACATTCCATCATTGTAACGAAATCAGGTCTCTTCATTTTAGTACAAAGTATAGCATATATTTTTTATACTACTTATATAATTAAAATAACAGAATAATTACATAAGTTAATATACAGTAAAATGAGTTTGTACTTTACACGTGGTGTGTATTTGTATATACTATACAAATATTGCATAGCTTGTCTTTAATATGGAAGTATGTTTTACTTAGCACCTTTCAAGGATTAGCAAAACAGGAAGTTTCAGTCTCTCTCTTTCCATTTCTCCCTTCCCCCTCTTTGCTTGCCCCCATCATACAGGTATACGTAAGAAGTTGGGGGCTAAGCTAAGCCTTCTTGGATCCTATTGAGACGGAGTGGGGTCCTTTAGCAAGCCATGTTTTTCTCATGCTGATCAATCGGCTAAGATTCTGTAAGGACAAACTCAGTTGAGCAGGGAAGTGTCAAAATAAAAAGGAGCTAAATAAGCAGCATCCCTGTCTAATACTGACCTTGGATTTAAAAGAATTTCAGGTAAATATCATACTTTTGCTCTTGAAAAATGCTATAGAAAAAGGAATAGAAAGTGATACTCTAGAGAAAATCAGTATACTAGAAACAGCAATTAGAAAAAAGCTTTAAAGTCAATAGCAAGCAAGGGAATAGAGAATCAGTAAAGAAAGCTGTCAGAAAAAAAGAAAGACATTGAAAGGACTAAAATTAATACACAGAAATAACGAGAGAAAATTCTCAGTGTTCTCACACACTGTAATCTTATTCACTCCTTGTTATTTAGAAATATATATTAAATGGAAAAAAAAGTGTCCATTTTTTGTGAAGTTTCACAAGGATTGATTTGATAGAAAATATCATTAGAAAATGTTTTCAAGGGCCTGGCACGATAGCATAGTGGTTCAAGTCCTCGCCTCGCATGCACCAGGACCTCATATGGTCACCAGTTCTAATCTTGGTGGCACTGCTTCCCATCCAGCTCCCTGCTCGTGGCCTGGGAAAGCAGTTGAGAATGGCCCAAAGCCTTGGGACCCTGCACCCAGAAGAGCTCCTGGCTCCTGGCTTCAGAATGGCTCAGCTCCAGCCGCTGAGGTCACTTGGGGTGTGAACTATGTGATGGAAGATCTTCCTCTCTGTCTCTCCTCCTCTCTGTATATCTGCCTTTCAGTAAAAATAAATAAATATTCGTAAAAAAAAACAAAAAAGAAAATGTCTTCAAGTGTTGAATGGCGAAAACCAATGTAATTGCTCATGTGTACATGTTTGTGTATGTTCTCAATTGCTCATAGCTGTAAGTTATTTTAAAATTAATTTTCCAGAAACTAGATGAGAAAATTGCACTTGCAAGTACAAGAAACGACTTCTAAGCACCACACAAAGATCCTTGACGGTCCTGTTGTCACATGAACCTCTTTGCTCTTGAATTCATTGGTTTGGATCCTTGCCAAGGCTGTTAAAAACTTGAAATGCCTGTTTTACAAACTCAACAGTATATATTATCTTTCCCTAGCTCTGTTTGTCAACTGGAGGTCAATACTCACATTCATCCGAGTTTATTGCTCAAGATTTAGCCAGTGGCAGCCAAGACCTGATAGGATCTCTCACGGTGGATCAGTTACTCTGCTGTGATAAAGAGCTTAGTTGATCGATGTTCTTTTATTTTTTTCCACTTAGCAATCTTTCCGCTTCCCTAAATGTATTCTCTGTTGCGAGATTCTAGGTTTTCCAAGCAATCTATCCTCTGTTGCGCTCAGACCTCTGCTTTGTTCCATAGAATGCAGATTTCTAAGTCTCTTTTTCGTAATCCTTTCTAAGTGAGAGGTGAAGAAGAGTACTCGTTTAGCCATCTAATTTGAAGCCTCTTTGTGCACTTCAGCTTTTTTTTAAAAAAAAATGCAATATATTTTAAGAATCGTCTTCCTTTATTTTCTGTCAACACAATTGCACTTTTCCCCATGCGATGGAAACTCTGACCTTGGTAGATAAAAGATGGAGGGAAGCAAGGTCACACGCGTCCAGAGCAACAGCTTCCCTAGAAAGGGCTTTTTCTTTCCTCTAGTTAGGCAGGTTTTATTTGCAATTTTCCCTTCCTCCCAGGCCTTGGGAGCCATATGGAGGAAGTCATTAATGGCATCTCAGTAACGAGGATGCCCGAACTCTCTCCCTCAGCACCATCAAACCTCCCTGTGTGGCTTGACAAAGATGAATGTCCAGCTGTTACTGGAGTCAACATGGAATTCTCACCTGGTGAATGTTCAGCGCGTACGTAAAAATGTACCACAGTTTGTAACTTAAATGGAAGTAGGCAGCTTGATGCAACAAAGATTAGAGGTATGCAATTCTCTTTCTCTACATGCATCATAAATTTATCGTGCAAGTTACTTGCGGAACATAATTTCTCAAAGGGAAAAGTGTTAAACACACACCAAAAAATGCAAAAAATATGGACTTTACCCTCTTTTCAGGACGCTATTTCAGAGTGGATTTTCAGACAATCTCACTGGAGATACCTTGCATTTCAAGTGTTAATTATAATATCTCATGTAATTTATGGAAATACTGTGTCACATATTCATAGCATATGTCACAGGCACATTTATTCCAAAACCTATACGTGCTCATGTTTTCAGTGATGCATTTAATGAAAGATATTTTCCCATATAGAGGATTTGATTAAAGAAAATTTAATTTAAAAAATCTACAAAAAATGTGTGCTTATCCTCTGCAATCTAATGTTGCTTGAACTTCTCTATTCCTGTCCTTTGTAGCTTGTATCATTAAATAAAAGCCACAATTTTCCAGTTCTACTTCAGAGTGCTCTAGAGACACCTACTGGAAAGATGCATTATTGCACTTTTTATAAAATATGTAGAGTGTTATTACTGATACTCCAGAAAAAAATGCCTTGAAAACTATTCATTTACAAAATTAGATCTCTTTTTGAAGGAAAAACCCTATGGTCTCAAGAAAAGGATAACAAGTATAAAATATATCAAACTATTACTTTGCTAATGGACTTACTGCTCCTTTTCCAACAAAGCTCTCTTTGTCTAGGTTTTTAAAAAACTGATTCCCTTTAGATAGTATGACATATTTTTTTTTAAGATTTATTTATTTATTGAAAAGTCAGATATACAGAGAGGAGGAGAGACAGAGAGGCAGATCTTCCGTCCGATGATTCACTCCCCAAGTAAGCGCAACGGTAGATGCTATGCCGATCCGAAGCCAGGATGCAGGAACTTCTTCCGGGTCTCCCACACGGGTGCAGGGTCCCAAGGCTTTGGGCCGTCCTCGACTGCTTTCTCAGGCCACAAGCAAGGAGATGGATGGGAAGTGGAGCTGCCGGGATTAAAACCAGCGCTCATCTGGGATCCCGGCGCGATGAAGGCGAGGACTTTGGCCGCTAGGCCACGCCGCCGGGCCCTAGATAGTATGACATATTTTTAAAAATTTTTACCTTTATCCACTTGCAAAGCAAAGAGCCACATAGAAACAGAGACAGACAGAATGCCAAATGCCTGTAGTCAATTGGGCAAAGCTGAAACTGGGAGTTCAGGAACTCAATCCGGCAGGCAAGGACACAGTGCTTGAACTATCACACTTGACCTCTCAGGATTCCGGGACTGGAACCTGGGCACTGCAATATGGGATTGAGGCAACCTAAGCAGTGTATAGACACTGGGCAAACTCCTGTCCTTACGAGTCATACTTTCAATAGGAGAGTCTGGAACATAAATGCCAGTACTGCATTTTGATCATCTGTATTGCAGCTAAAGTGATGCAACAAATCAACATATTGTGGAATAATGTATAGTTGAGAAAGTTGCCTCGCCGATTTGGGGTTGCAATACCCCTTCTTAGAGCTTGACGATGGATGTCAAGCAAGAGAAATAGCGAGAGAGAAGGGGAGGAATGTGGGGCTCTGATTAACGCTTGATCTATTAATGTTTTTTTTGTATTTTTAAACATCTCCCCATTGTAATCAAATCGCAGAAGAGAATGCTATTTTTTAATTATGTAGTTTATTTTGTGTGGGGGAAGGGAGCAGTTGGGGGAAGCAGAAATAGTTGAAATGTATTTAGTATTTTTACAAATTATCTGGACATAAAACAATGTGATTTGGAAAATGGAGCAAGAACACTAATATTTCTCCACCCTTTGTTCAGAAGAGATATAAAACATAGATTATCAAAGTTCATTATTTTTACCCTGTTCGGGGCCACTTGTTATATGAGATAAAGTGGACAAGTCTGTCAAACACTGTTTATTTGTCCAAGACACAATTTTCTGTAAGACTTGACACATACATAAAGTATGATCAAAATGATGAAGCGTATGTGTCAGAAGAGGGAAATGTGCTAAAAAGCCCCTAGGACAGAGATAATGAAGAAGAGTTCAGGGACAAAGGGACACAATCCTGATGCTACCAGTGTGTCTTCTGCACTAATAAAAAATTCAACAGTTTTCATGAACTGCATTACAAGCAAAGAACAAGATGGTCGGAGCACAGCAAAGGGCAATAGGAACTTAATGGAGGGGGCAAAGCTGTCTTACAATTGGTTGCATGACAACATGACACAGTTGCCATTACAATGTGACTTCCACCTTGGATTTTTAGTAGAAAAGCCCTTTCAGCGACAGCCTGTCATCACAAGATGGCTTGGTCAGGAGAAGCCCCTATTATAGCTTTGGTGAGAGAGATCTTAATCAGAACTGGTAGAGGACATTTTTGTCAATGGGAGTGGAGACAAGGATTAAAGATTTTTCATGGCTTGCTTTCAGTACTGTTGCTTAACCCTCAAAGCTAAACCACTTAAATTCAATTTAAAAATTTCATAGAATACTTTTCAAGAAAGGAAATGTCTGTACAGAGTTGATATTTAAAATTGTCAACATGTTTTTGCTTCTTGTATGTGCTCTCACAATAATTGTACATTATGCTTTTTCTTATTTCCTGTGAATATTAATCTGCCATACCAACTAACACTAAACTCATGGGAGGTGTGTCATGGTGCAGTGGATGGGGCTGCCATTGAGGTTGTTTGAATTCACACTGGGAATGCCTGGGATTCCAGCCTCAGTTCCTCTGCTCTGATTCGGCATGTAACAGCAGATGAAGGCTGACACATCAGTCCCTGCTACTCACTTGCAAGTTCCGGGTGTAGTTCTTGGCTTTTGACTTCAGCCTGACTCAGCCGCTGCGGTAATGGGCATTTAGGTAGTGAATCTGTAGATGGACAATCTATCTTTGTCTCTCTATTTCTCTATCACTCTGATTTTCAACTGAAGAAAACTTTTTAGAAAAGAATAAATTCTAGGTGTGAAAGGAAGCACAGAGCAGCTGCAGTTCTCGTGAGCTGCAACTCATTGCATCTTTAACCCAAAGGAAGAGGGGTGGAGTGGGCATCTGGCACAGCAGGTGATGCTGCACAAGGTAACCATGTTCTCTTTTGTAGTGCTTGGTTTTGGTTCTGACTGCTTCCCTCCCATCTTCCTGCTAATGAACACCCAGGGAGGCAGAAGTTGATGTTTGGTTCCCTATCTCCCTCAAGAGATATCTGTGCTTCTGGCTCCTTGGTTCCACTTGGCCTGCCCCTTTTTCAGGCATTTAAGGAATGAACCAGTAGATGGAAGATCTGTCTCTCCTCTCTCACACTCTGCCTTTCAAATACATTGAAAAGAAATGGGAAAAAAAATGTAGTTGTATAATGATATTCTACAAATACTTTGATCTTTGAGGAACTATCATGGAAACCATATTTGCAATATGCCCTTCTTCGTGGAAAAAGACAAGTGTAGAACTTATAAATGAGGGATTGATATTATGACATACTTGATTAGACAGCCACCTGCGATGCTAGCATCTCATATGGTTGCTTGTTTGAATCCAAGCTGCTCCACTTCTGGTCCAGTTTTCCTGCTAATGCACCTGGCAAAGTAGCAAAATCTGGCCCGGGACCATGATAAGAAACCCCAATAAAGTTCCTGGATCCTGGCATCCTGGCTCATGCCTGGCCGTTGCAGACATTTGGTGAATAAACCAGCAGATGGAAAAGCTCTGTGTCTCTTCCTTTCTTTCTGTAACTCCTTCTCTCAAATAAAAAAATAAAACTTCACTGTTCTGAGTCTATCTGTGTACTTCATGAAAATCAGAAGTTCTTTGAGAACAGGATCATACCTGGATCTTTTTAGAATGCACCAAATTATCACATTTTCAAATATTTAAAATATAGGCTATGTGTTATTTAAAGGTGTATTTCAATGTTTGTGCATTTAGTACATATTCATATTATAGTCTAAAAAATGCATTGAATTTATATACCTGTCTGAAATTCAGGCCAGACCTAGAACAAATAGCATTACAATGAAATTTACCTACAGTTCCTCATTTTACAGGCTAGCGAAATCACATATAACGTCTCTAACTACGCTGCAAGAATCCTAGAGCTTTTGTATTACAATTTTCTTTTGCTAATGTGAGTCATAATGGCTCCTTCACACTTACATTAAATTTTAATCATAGTCTTTTATGCTGTTGATTGAATTCCCCACTATTGCTAATGCCCTTTCTTGTAATATTCATTCATTTAAAATATGTATGCTGATGCCATATCTTATTTTTCAAAGGAAACCCGTTTAAAGCCAAAAACAAAATAATAGTCACATGGATGTTAGGCCACCGCAGGTTGCTGTGTGTGTGATCAGCCTTGCCAACAGAAAATCCTTAAAATCTCAGTTGGCCAAAATTGGCTCCATTAGGATAAAGTAAAAAGGAAAATTATTCCTGGTGTACTGGTTTATACATGCTACATTCTTTAACAATGAATTTCATTCATATGTACATTATTTCAAGTGACTGAACCGGAATAAAACCAGAAGGTTTTTCTATATATTAAAAAGGTTTTTCTATATATTTTTCTATAGGGTAACTTTTAATAAAAGCTTATGAAAATATGAATTAGTATTCTTGATAATACCACATACATCTTCCTCTTTTAGTTTAGAACAAGTAAGATATTTAGCCAGATTGTCATCACATGAAACTAAAAACATGGGAATAAATGTTACAAGGGAGTCTGTGAAATTCAAGATGAAATAATAGTGACCATCTTAGGATGTATTGTAAAGCGAATAACCTTAATAACTGGGCTACAATTTATTTTGATTCAAAATGGAAAATTTGATTTCATTTATATATATATATATGTAAAGAAAATAGATTTCATGTACTTCCTAGTTACCTAAGGATATGATACTGCCCTCTCTTCCTCTTCTTTTCTTCTTAAAAATTTTTGGGGGATAGCACATTTTAACTTACTTCACTGTCTCTCAGTCTTCACGCTTCACTAAAGAGTTCAAACACAGGAAATAGAAAGACCACCGCTGAGGGGGAATACATACAAGGACTATAAAATCAGTGAAATTCTAGAATGTTAGTTTTACTAATGCTCATTAATTGTTCTGCACTGTAGATACTAGCTGTCACAAATCAGAGAACATATGTGATATTTGTCTTTTGGGGTTTGGTTTATTTTACTACGCAAAGGGGTCTCCAGTTGCCTCCTTGTTGCGTCCTTCTACAATCAGCTGCATATTGTATAGAATTTGCACACTGCAAACCGTTAAGGAATTAGTATTAGAGTATACCTTTTGTCTGACATTCTGGCCCACTGTATCCAGGACAACATTTCCATTGAAATGAAGTAACAATTTTGTGTTGTATTCTATAGACAAAATTTGATGTCTTCTGAAACCTAGAGGGAACAGTTGAGAAAATAAATTGTCTCATATTAAATTGTCAGTTGTAGCCTGATGTAGAGTGTTTGGAACAATGCCTGGTACAATAGACAATCAGTAACTGTTAGCTGTCATTTGAATCAGAATCTTTATCACTAATATAATTGCTCAAATTAGATTTTTAAAAATACATTACAATAAGCATTGTGATTATGCTATTTGGTATTTTAAAAATTGATACTTTACTCATTTTCTGAAGATACAGATTTTTGTGAAACTTGTTTTAGCTAAATCAATAGAAAAACTTACTTAAGTTACAATTTTTAGAAGTTGTGTAGCAATAAATTATGTTGTATCTGTTATTTTTATATAATCTGCTATTTTATATATCATTATAAATAAACTTATTTGCATTTCCTCCACATTTATATTAACCAATATATTAACCAACTTGAACAAATTGGATATTAGAGTGATATAATTGAAGTTTTCATAGCAGCAGTCATCTTTAGGCTATCCTTTCTTATTTCCCAAATTAAGAAAAAAAAAACTATCTTATGTACTATTTGATTCACAGAGCGTTTCCAGCAGAGAGAGGATACAAAAAAGGAGAGAGAGAGAGAGAATAAAATAGAGACTCTTGAATGAGAAAGCATTTCCAAGATAAAAGAATGGAAAAAAAAAAAGAAACTTTACTATTTCATTATTCAATGCAAGTAAGAAATGGTTCAAATTATAGGTTCAATCTGTATGTGAATATAAGTCCTTAGTAAAATTTAGCCATATTATTCTTCCATCTGATTGATATAGCTGATTTTTATCAAACAGGCCTGTGAAATTTCTACGTACAATTTAGCTTAATTTTCATATAAGTCTATAGTGAATGTACAATTATCCTGATTTGATGAGGAGGAGCCAGAAGAATGGAGAAATGAAAAAACCTGCTCAGAGTCCCAGATACAAACATGACAGATGAATACATAAGGGCAGTTTGGATAACATAACCCAAATCAGAAGTGGACAGAAGGAATAAGTTCCCAGCACTACAGAGCAAAGAGGCATAAAAAGTTTAAATAGCTGGTTATATGCTTATGTGCAAATAGAAGAAAGGACTTCCAAGGCTCCAATTGGAAAGTAATGTCAGAGAAGGGACATGCTCATTCCTCTGACTTAATCAGTCATATGCAATGCATGCATTGAGAAGCACTAGCCTGTATGTCTTCATACTGTTAATAAAAAATTGAAATAACTAACCTACAAGAGTAGTGTGTGGTGTGACCACCCTGTTCCACTATTATTGTCTCAAGAGTTTGTCCAGTCCTCCACATGAGAATTTCCCAGTGATAGAGCAGGAAGACATCATAACAGACGGGGAGTCTTAGCAGACTTAGGCTACAGTTTCTGCTGTAACATGATAGATTCTCAACATGCTCAGGCTATTGCTCAGTTATACAATCAGCTACAAGATTCTTGTTACCCACACAAGCACACTAGCTCATTCAGTAAGTGATTGTCCAATGAGATATCGTGAACAGTTCAATAGTTCAAGCTAAATAGGAAGCAGACTACTTGGAAAGGAGCTTTTAAAGTATGTGGGGCTGAGCTCAGGCAGTTAGTTCATTGATGGGGTTAGAGTTCTTCCTTGAATTATTGTTGGATTCAATCATCCTGTTTTGGCAAAATGAATATCTATTGTATGCAGCTCAGACATGATCAAAGAAAAGCTAACAAGCATCACACAGGGTTGAAATAGTAAACTAATGAGCAAATCAATTTAAAAGTCATACAAATACAAGAGATGAGATAATTATAAATAAATATGGTTTGTTTAAGAAAAGCAAGAGAAAGAAAATGTTCACCTTGAACTTAGAAGAGCTGTACAGTAGGAGTTACTGCGGTCATATTTTCATTACAGAAAAATTAACAATGAACCCTTCAAGTCTTATGTTGACAGGGAAATTGTCACAAAGGGAATAGACACTGAAAGTGCAATTGGTGTTCAGCTGTCCCTAGTCCCTGAGGTGTGCCTAGCTCTCTGGACCGTGAACTTCAGCTATTCCTCGCGAGATCAAGAAACACCTTGATTTGATGTACCCATACTATGCACTGTTCCAGACTGCCCATGTGTCAGCTTCATTGCCTGAGTTATTTGTATGGTAATTTGCATAACATTAGCCAACATGGCCTGAATGACAATTTTAGATTTTGCTGCGGGCTCGTCAGCAAGACCTCTGCTGAACTACAGAGACTCTATGGATTCTGAGAACTATCAATTGCTCAGCTTTGCATTTTGGAACAAGGATACAGATCTACTTCTTAAAAAAATTAGTATCAAATAACAAGAGTGATTAAAGTAGATATAAAAAGAAAGGTCCCACTTACTTTTTCCCCCAGGCATAATTATATTTAATGAATTTGCAAATTATAGAATATGAGCCAAAGTATGGATGGATTTTCTCTGATCCACATTGAAATGAGAATGATCAATAGATAAAGTTTTAATGAATTAAAAGGCAGAATTTCCATAAGGAATAAAATTAATAATGACAGTAAAGGGAAAATAAGCATGAATGGTCACCTTTTTTGAACACTCACAATGCATTGGATCATCTAAGCACAGAAATACATGCTCTCTTAGAATTCTGAAATAATCCTATTGAGACCAGTATTATTGGGGTCTGCATTTTAACCTAGTGAACTCATATACTTCAAGATGACATTTCTCCAGAGCTATCCCACATAACTACATAACTGGAATGACTAACTTTATCTCTGGTCACAAACAATTACCGCTCAAAAGAACAAAAGCTAAATACCTCTGAGCACAGGTTTCACTGTTCCCACTACAGGGACTTCTGCTTCCTGGAGCACGGCGGTCTAGGATCAATGTGGGAGTCAGCGAGGTTTGCACATAGGCACACCAGTTCCTGAGGAAAAGGTCATTATGGTTAGAAAAGAAAGCATTTTAAGGAAGTATTTGCATCAAAATTATTTTCAGAAAACAAGATTTTACTTCTGCCAGTAGTCTAGGTCAGATAACTTGATACATTAGTCTCCAGTTCTAAAATATCTAGATATGAGGAAAAAAAGATATTAATATTTATTGCTGTACTCCAAAAAAAGCTACATATCAAAATAAAGAAAAACATTATACCAAAAATCTGAACCGGGACTGTTTATCTGTGACAGGGATGAAAAATTAAGGTTGTAACTGCAAGTTTACCTTGCGGATTCCTGTGGAGGAGACGCAGCCTGAAGAAATGGGGGGACAGTGCTCTCTACGGCAACTGACAAAGTTTATTTCCAGGTTTTCCGTTCTTATACATTTCATAAAACAATAGTTCAAACAGAACTCAAAATTAGGCCATGTCTGGAAACAGAGGGTACAAAGAGGCTCCCAAGGCGATTAGTGAAAACATTATTGAAGCAGGGAACAGATAAAGAGCACTGCCCATCCCTGGCTGACAGAGCACAGACGTTCACCCATCTTCAAGGAGAGCACAGAAACACACCCAAGGACTCACTGGGCTAAGACTGCACACTGCGTGAGAGGCCCTCCGCCTCCCCTCTCCTGGAGCCTCTTCTCAGCGGGGTCCCATAGGCCTCTGCTGGCCCAGCCAGCCTACTGGATGTATGCTAAGAAACTGTGAAAATTACTACGGATATCAGCAAGTTGGGTCTAGGCCCATTACCTTGAATAACAAAATATAAGCAAACTAATTGAATAATATTAAATAAATAAATATCATAAAAGCTAAAAATGAGGAAACATAAATGCTATTAGTAGATGATGATTATAAATAAAACATGAAATCTTCTCAATAAGTTATTACATAATTAGAATACATATAATTTACATAATAAAATATCACAATTATAAAAATATGCAATTTTATAATTAAGCTTGATACAAAACATTTATAATCCATTGAAAGTTAGTTAACACTAATTTACTCATAAGCTTTAAAAACTTGGAAAACCCCTGGGGCAGGTGTTTGCTTTAGCCACCAAGACTTAGCTAGGGATGCCTGACGACACCCCGACACCACGGAGTGCTTCAGCTGAGTCCTTGGGGTGTCCCTGACTCCAGCTTCCTGCTGAAGCATAACTGAGGAGGGAGCAGGTGATGGCACAGCTCCTTGATGCCATGCCACCGACACCGAATGCCAGGCTCCTGGTTTTGGCTTGGTCTAGCTTTGGTTGTTGTGGGCATTTGGAGAGTAAATGAGTAGATGGCAAATCTCTCTCCTAGTCCCTCTGACTTTCAAGTATATAAAATAAACACTTAAATGAAAATAAGTAAAGATATAGCTTCCTTGAAGAAATAAAATTAAGAGATCTGTTGGCTGGTTTTGTTAAAGCATGGTCATACTTGAGACAAATTTAGTGTAAAGCAAATAACTGGAGTGAGGGCAAAAATAAAGAACTAGGAAGATTTGAAAGTACGAGGATCACAATGAAGTTGTCTTTAAGAAAGTTAACTGGAATCCTCATGAAACCCAGTCATGATTCCCTTTACCAAGAATGACCACGCGTGACGGAAGAGCAATGCAACGTCTCATACGTCAACGTTCATAAAAAAGACTGTGGAAAGACAGGGAAAATAAAAGTATCACTGTTCTTACACATTTAGGGGTATTTTTGTTTTCCTTGGGATGAATGGCAGCTCACCTGCAGAGCAAATCCTAAAGAGTGTTAGGGATTTCATGAGGGAAATGGTTGAGGAGGTGGAGAAGCAGATCCGCTGACTGCTCACGTCCCAGCATCCTTGACCCAGTGTAAATTGGAAGGCCTATCCCCAGCTAAAGAGCCCCTGGTGTGATGCATAATTAGGTGTATGCCACTGACGAAATAAACTCATTAATGGCCACTAAACATGTGAATATAATTTTAAAATGAAATCTTCTGAAAATGTAGGTATAAAATCAGAAAATGGAGTATGGCAAAATGGTGAGAGGCAGTTTAAAAGCAAATGTGATGATCCCAGACAAGCATTTTGCTTAAACCCAGCAATCCTTTGTATCTTTCCAGACTGATTACGTTTGCTGGAGAACAGTTGCTTTGAAGTGGTTAGCCTTCCGCAGGGTCGTGACCCACCATCCAGCCGACTGTATTGGGGATTCTCTTTAACGATAATCACTCCGTTGCTTCGATGTGGCAACATGCGTGGCACATGCAAGGCAAAAAGTGGATATCGATTTTTTGGCTTTTCTAAGTTAATAGGTAAATGGGTTGTTCTAGCAAAAAGCAGACTTCTTTGGCTGCAAGCAAAGGCCTAACTTGCTGAATACATAAAACAGAAGCAGGAAAAGAGCATATTAAGACTTACGAAGCAGGGAGGCATTTGGGTAACCAAGTGAGAGAAAATAATTCATTCTCTAACTGGTAATAATGAGTGTTTTGTATTTTGATTTTAACATTTTAGAATTTAACCCCTCCAGGAGCTAGCAGTCTCGTTCTTCCTGACCCTGAATGGAATGAAAGCGGACTAAAGCAGCAAGTGGTTGGTTGTTCTGGAAATGGCTACTGTCACAAATGCATGCCTGTGTTTCCCTCCGCTCTTGGGGCAAGCAAAGAGTGTCTGGAGTTTGTTTCTATCAGGAAATTAAGCAGGAGAGAAGAGGTGGACAACATTTCATAAACTAGCAAAATAACAAGATTTCCCGCTGCATAGTGGTCAGTAGATTTTGGCTGCAGTTGTTTAGTTCTGATTCCAAAGCCTAGCAAACACAGCTTGTTGGGTGCACACGATTTGCTTGGCAATGCAGTCATGGTGACACCGCTACCTGACTTGAGGCTAAACTAGTTCATGTATGTGAAATGCATGTGCTGCCGCCCCCACTGCTGCTAATTCTAGGAGGCAGAGCATCGTGCGACATTGCCTTAATGAAAGAGATAGTTACGCATACGGTCGCAGATACATATATGACACATGGCTCTATTTTTGCTTCTTTAATGAATTGATAAATTAATCTTAGCTGTATAAGTTTCAAGTCAACAATAATTCCCAGAAAATCAGTGCAGAACACCATCATAATCATTTACATTCAATTGAGAAAACGAAGCTTGTATCTCAAGAAAATGAATTCAAAACATCTGTAAGTCTCAAGAAGTCATGATTGGAATGCTTTCAGTTATAAGAAAAAGAGAAATTACTTTACACATTACTAATTTAGGTGACTCAAATTCCCATGAATCATGTTTACAGTCATCAATCATAAGTGAAAATCTTATAAGGGAAATATACACAATATGAAGGAACAAACCAAAGAACAAGAAACAAGAATGTTGACTATAGTAAGTTAATATAACAAAAAACTTCATTTGTAAAATCACACCTAAATAGTTAGGCTTTCATTTCACTGTTTACTACCTTAAGAAAATAATTGCTTTATTCTCAAACAAAAAAAAATCCTCATATTTATGCATATCTTTACATTGGTATATTTCACCCATATGAATTCTATAGTAGCCAAAATCTTGGATAAAAGTATTAATTTTATATAAAAATTTAGGTAAATTAATGTTTAAAACAGTTTTGAAAGACAAGTGGACAATGCTCAAATCATGGAAAATTTCTTATGTTTTAACTTTTTGATTAATTTGGCCTTCTAGAATAAGCCCCTTTTGATGTATCAGCTTTTACATTTAAACCTTCTGTCAGCAATTTTAATCTGCATTCTGAATTGGACAGATTGTGAATGCAACTGAGCTTCCCATGGTAGATGGTCATTTTGTGCCTCACAGTCACAAATTATTGTCTGCACACAACAATCCCACTGTGGAGTTGTAGGAAAATGTCCTACATGTGTCCTGTCTCAAGAGATGTTTACATTTTGTTATCAGTCTATTTTCCAATATCTAAAATCAGAGAGAGCAGTTTAAAAAGGAAGTGAATTGGACATGCAATCCATATGTATATTTCATAACTAACAATTCAAACTACATAATTTGTTTTGATCTTCATATTTTTCAGGCATTTATTTTGCCTAGTTGCATTTTTTAAAGCCTTTGCCCTAGACTGGCTTCAGCATGTTCAAGGACGGTGTAATTTGCTTCTAGCCCAGCAGGTGTCAGGCTTCCCCATAGCACAGACCACAAGGAAGGCTAACATGCTGGGAGCTTTCATTCTAGGCTTAATCTGTTCCAGTAAATTGACACTTTTAGTACTTGCCCTAAATAATAGAGTTTTATCATTACCATTTTGCACTCAGAAAGGCTAAGGTGTGAAAACAAAGAAATTCTACTCACTGACCTCAACTGCATAAGCATTTATTAAGTTCTTGTAAAACGCAATACATATGTATTTATATACTTAATAACTTAATGAGTAAAACAGCAAAGTAATAAAATGAAGGAAATTATTGATCTTAAAATATACTTCACATGCTATTTGGTTTCAGTGGCAGTGATATAATAGATGCATTTATTTCCCAAGAATGTAAAAGGGTGTTCTTTTATATAAAGGTGTGTTTCTCTTTAGAATGCTACAGCAAAGAAGGCCAATCCCCTTTCAGTGTCATTAAGCCTAGTTATAACTTTACAATCAACATGTGAATTTTAACTGCTTAGATTCTACATGTTTCCAATTTCTTTATAAGTCACACAAATAGGCATTAAAGTGTGTTCTGATACACATTGTCACTGTGTCTGCTTTTATTTCAGTTTCATTCTCATAAAAGGCTTAATTTACTTGTATACGTCAGAGTGTTTGGTGGTTCACATTCAATATAAAACAGTTGTTGGAAAATTCCTGACGTTTGGCTCATCTTACCTCATTTCACATCATCTCCTCCCAGGAAGGCTCACTGACCCTGTTTGGAATGTTCAAAATGGGTAAGCCATTGCCCTACTACACGCTCTCAGAAGCATCATCCAGAATGTCTGTCACTTCTTGATTTAACATCAGCAGTTGTCATGCGCTACTTTTCCTCCACAGAACCTTCACATTGTACTGTAGGTTCAGGGGAGGCAACGTATGTAAACGCTTTAGTATACTGTTGTATGACTTCCATTGGAGACAGACTAAATGTTCAGAAAATATTTGTCCAACTCACAAATACACCAATTCTAATTTTGTCTTTTTATTCTCCTTATTGAAAGTGCTTGGTCATTGACTGCATTCACTCTGCCAGACAAGAGACCACAGACCTATTTTTGACAGTTTCCTGTGGTGCTAACATAGGAGAAAATACAAGAGGAACCCCAAATAAGCCAGACAAATCCTGTAGAAAAGAACTTGCCATAGTCACAAGCATTCCCTTTAGTAACAATTATTATAAAATTGCAACAACAAACGCAAATACCAGTCACAGCAATCTAAGATAATTTTATCCTAAACCAATAATTTTTAAGGAAAAATAGGAACATTGATTTGAGGGGGTTATTTTTCACAGTCCATATTGACCCCATATTTTGCATTTCAGTGTTGACTAGATGTTTGCCTGGAATAATACAGACTGCTAACATTGAAAATGTATACTAACAAGCAAAGAGATGAAAATATTCATTACAAGTCTACTGATGGAAAAACTCATGGAGAGCTATAGGAGCAGTTACAAAGGCTTTCTCACAGCCTGAGAAGGCTGCCTGGAGATTTTACCATTGAGTGAAAAAGGAACTGAAGAAAACAAGACCATGCTAGCCTGAAGGATAGATAAAAAGGACAGGGAAGCTGAAGGAAGAGCACAGTGTTGACCAGAGGACCAGACTCAAATAGGTTGGAAGATGCAGAAAATGATGGTGGGGTGAAAGGCAGCAACCAGGTCAAGGATGGCCTCATGTGAGTGACCGGACAGGGCATCTGGAAAGTGTTTTATAGCCAAGCAACAGCTTTCAAAAGTCCATCACCCAGAAAGTGAACTGCTCCTTTCTACTTTGCTACTCAGGAAAATAGACTGTACCTGAATATGGAGTATAATGTTGGCATTGAGAGCCATGACTCTGAAACTGGTCAGCTTGTGTTTGAATCCTTACACTGACACCTGCTAGCTAAGCACTTTAGGAGCATCAAATTCTCTGAAGAAATGCCAAGATCTTTCTTGTGTATGAGGAGCTGTGACAAAAATGAATGAAAATACACACACACACGCATGCATACACATCACTACAGCAAAGTAACAGGAATGGCGCCATATAAATGTCACTTCCTATTATTAGTAGTGCCATTAGCAGTATTTGCTAATCAAATGAAAATATGTAAGACTTTTTTTTTGCTTTATCAGCGTTTCATTGTGTTCACATTGTCTAAAAAGAAGAGACCTAGTCATTCTCAAATTGTCATTTGCATGGCTTAACGAGAAGAAACATTGCCTGTAATACAAAGAAGTGTTCAAAGAAAACCGCAGATTTTACAGAACCCCAAATTGTGCAATCTCCTTAGAGACTGCAGAGTGTAGTTGCTGGAAAATGCATAGACTGTTCAGTAAGTTACACTTACGTGGTTTTCACATAGCAATATTAAATGTTTCCGAAGTCAGATATTTATTTTGGTGTTAACTATTTGCACAACAGATTCTTTATGGAATGAAATTATTGTTATTCATTTAATCCCACGCATTCCCAGGGTCTAGCTAAGTGTTAGGCACATGATATGCAATTTATGAAGAATCATCAAATAAATTACTGCCCAGGCTTTGAATATGAGGTGTGAAACAATTACTATTTATTCAAAACTAACTGGAAAACCTTTAACTTCTAATCTGAATTATAACAAATTATATACCATATTCTCTATATAATAGACAATTTGAGGTTTTATTTTTATTTTATTATATTTTTGTTTGATTTTCAAGACTGTTAAAATTGATTAACTGTCACATCTCTAGAAATTTCACAAGAATTACCTGCGAATATCTTAAGAATTCTAATTATAGAGGAAAACTAAATCACAAACTTTAACAAAATGTGATGACTAGCTGTGATACATGGGAATAACTAATAGAAGGCTCTTGAGAAATAGTTACTTGTTATTATTTAACAGATGGAATTCTTTTTTCCTCCAAAATGGAAAGATTAACACAGGTTTGCCACACGATTGTTGTTGACAAAATATACTTATTCCAAGTTAAAGATTCTGTAATCTGTACTCTTTGTTTTCTAGTTAATTGGGCTTCTTCTAAATCCCAAGTGATTTAAATAAGATTTATTTGTACATTTTGAAAAATTCTACAGCCAAACACTCTGAAAAAAAGACTTATATAATAAATAATAGAGACATAAAACTGCTATTGACTTGTAGCCTTCTCATTGTTTCAACCTTAATCTTCACATAAACACCAACATTAACAAGATGGCTTTTATGTAGCAAGTGTTACCTTAACTCAAATTTTATTATATGAGTGTACTTCAAAAGGTTATGGAAATGGACATTGGCTTTTAATTGCATTTTTCTAAACTTTTTCAAGTGTGCATGTATTTTTAGTAAGAACCTGACTCAATCTAACTCCCCAAATTGGAAAAGGCAAAAGGTAGAAGGTATTTTGAAATTTAGTTTTATAAACACTAAACTTTTAATGTACCAGACATAGAGATAAACCAGCATATCAAATGAACAAGCATTGAATGACTTATGTATGTTTTCTTTGCTTATTTCCTTTGGTTTGGTTTTTGGTCCGTTTGGAAATCTTTAACAATATGTAGCTTTACTTGTTATTTTACTTTAATAATTCAAATTGCTCCAGTTTTATATAAAATCTTTTACTATAAATATTATTATATCATTGTTATTTTGATTGATTACATTCATGGTGATAGCACACCTTAATACAATTACAACTTTAGTAGAATATGATTTGTTGAATATTCTGTGTACAGCATGCATACAAATGTCTTAACTTGAAACTCTCACTGCATATTCTATGTGTATTTTACACATAAAGAAACTGAAATTCATGGAGACCAAGTGATTTTAATTTAGAGTTCTGTAACTCCATAGTGCTAGAGATAGGATTGCTATCAGACCCAGTTGTCCAGAGTTATCAAGTATAACTCAGCTTACTTGGTTTGATCCCAGAGAACCATATATCTTCCTTAAGATCATTACTGCAATGTTCTTACAACTAGTCATTCCCAACTTTACTTTCTCCCTCAAACTTTGTGAGTAGAACTGTAAGCACAATGAATTACAGAAACTATTATTTCCCTCTCCCCCTGAATGCGAATACTTTGGTAGTAACCAGCCCAATGAAAGTCATCTCTAGAAGTGAACAGAAAAGTGATTTTGGCTTTGTTCAGTAGAACCAAGTGACCGTATTGTATTTATTCATCTTTTTCTCTGTTAGACGAGAAGATAACTGTACATAACTGATACAGTACAATGACAACTAGGAACTGAATTTTCTTAAACCTCATGTTTAAACTGTTAGCATGTGATCTGGTAGACCCTATAGGCAGAGAAAAGAAAAAGAGAAAAGAACGTTTCTTACTTTCTTCCAGTTGTTTTAAAACTTGACCTTGAATGGTCAGGTCCTTGGCTTCCATCACTGTCCGCTCTGCTGAGGGATGTCTCCCGGAGGGGTAGAGTGCTCGCGCTTGCAGATGAGTTTTGATACTTCATTTGCAGCTTTGACTCATTGGCAAAACTCTGAAGAAATTTCAGTGTAGTATTGGAAAGTACTACTGACTCTGCTCCAGGCTTGAACGTGACACTCAATTGTTTCTGGAGAGAAGAATTTTGTAACTTGACTTCTTCGTTCACTTCAGTGTGTGCAGGAGTTTGGTTTCTCACACCTTCCGTTGGTGCACCTGTCTCTAAGAATGGCCTCGCTGACTGTGACAGATTCTTTTTAGAAGTTCCCTCTTCAACAATTGAGGCTATTTCCACTAACATGGGCTGTGCAGTTGGCAACACTTGGAAAATCTCTGTTTTTGGAGCAACTGGGGCAGAAGTTATATTCTGAGAGTTTTCATGCTCAGGCGCAGACCAGGAGTTCCCGGTGTGCTGAAGCCCAATGCCTCCACTCCATACACAGGCAAGCAGAACCAAGAATCCTGCTCCCTTCATCTTAGTCCTCCACGATGGGAAGTCTCATGGGAAACTGCAGGATGAAGTCCTGCTGGCTCCTTTGGTAGCTCTTCTTATATTGACCCTGCTATGACAAATCTTCACCAGTTGGAGAAGTGTAGGGGAAGCAGGCTTCTGTGTTCTGTAGTGGAATCAGGAAGTCTGTTTCCTGTTTCTGTAGGGTGTTCTGTGATCTGTGACCCCTGGTAGGAATGATCTATGGAAGTGGTGAAAGGTCTCTGACGAAGCTAAGAGTCAATGGGAGAACACAGGCAATGATCATCAGAAAAAAACTGTGAAAAAGCATCAAGTGACTTTCCTTTTCCAGGTGCACACACATCTCAGTGATGTCAAAAAGAAACTGCATGTTGATGACAGAGAGAATGGGGTTTGGCTTGCAAAAGCTCAGTGAATGAACATTTTGTTCTATTACATGGGGGAAATTGAGGGGAAAAGTTGATGACAAGCCTTTCCCACTGTTCACAGTTCTACATTACACTTTATTCAAGTGCATATCTACACAGAGAGAGAAAGAAGTAAACAAAACGTTTGTAGTACTTCTGTCCTACCATCTATATATTATAGACTCAATTTTTAAAAATATTCTCCCTATTTTTGTATATACACCTCAGTTATATTGGATTAAAAAAGGACATTAAAAAAGGACATAGGGAACTTTAAATTTAAAAATTAACACTTTAAATTTTGCTCTTATAATTTCCACCAATGATATGAACTAGGAAAACGAACAATCAGAAATTTATTTTCCTTACTTTTAATGCAAGCTAATAATATGCCACTCAGGCATACATGAAGGAAACAATGAAGCAATAGAAAAATAGATTAAAACAGGATTATTTGAGTTTCCTTTGGTTATTTTTCTAGAAGCGGTGTTTCATGGGGTTCATAATTGCATATCTACAGCAAATCTCTGATCCTCATGCTTCAATTAAATGCTCTCATCTGTAAAAATGTCATAGCAGACCCTTAGGACAACTCATTCATTCAGTCACATATTCACTTATTTAGTAATTACTTAAACTGCCAGCCTGTACAAACCATGCTCTTAGGCACTGGAATGAAAGGAAAGGGTGAAAATTCCCGGTTGCCAATTTGCTTGCAGTCTGTTACATGTTATCTGATGGCTAGATCCTTGTGTAATTAATCTGCCTGTCAGCCTCTGTGCCAAATATTAGCCTTTTGGTAAATATTCAGCCGTGAAATCTTTTCTTATAGAAAATAGGAGACATGGTGTCTCTGGTTCCACATCATTATAAGTATGTGCTCATTTTTATAATCCTGATCCAAGCATACCAGCATTTGAAACAAGATTATTAATTTTTTCCTAAACTAAGTAGTTCTTTTCTCTTCCACAGTCTTGGCCACTCATTTCAATTGAGCACATTTTTGACCCGTTGGAGAACACACAATGTGGGGTAATTCAAACTGAGACACAATAATAAGCAAGCCCAATGGCTTTGATATGGAATATAAAGCAGCCATCTCTTAGCTACTCCACAGAACAATACACAAATTGTGAATTTCTAAAAGAGCAAAAAATTATTCAAAGACAATCCAGGCAGTAATTAGCTACTAAAAACAGCAGTGAAACTGCATAATCTTCCACAATACAAAAGTAGTTTCCAGTACTACAAAAAGGCATTGCAACTGCTTTATCTGGAAAAGACAAAAACAATTAACTCTGACTTTGTGCAGAATAGTAATTCAGTAAAACTCAAGTCGAATATTTTTATTTAGTGTGCAATTTTAAATGAAATACCTTAGATTATGTATGGGTAGATTATCTTGAATGCTTTTAAAAATAGCCATATTGGACCTCACAATCACTTTCCTTCTGTCATTTGAAAGACCAATTTGGTCTTGGTCAAGATAAGTGAACTTCAGTGGTAAGGGTCACTCATCGAATCTGTAACTCATAATCAAAAGGTAACAGAAATAGAAGGGAGCTAAGCCATTCATTTCAACTCTTGTAAGATATCGACTAATGATACCATTCACTCATTTCCATTCTAGCTTACAAGTGACCTTATCATCAAAGGTGAAAGGTTCTGTATCTCATTATTGATCTACTAAGCCACCTTAACGTTGCACCTCCCCAGACAATCTCCAGTACAGTCAATGCTCTTCTGTGTGTGGATCAGCTGTTAATTGGAGGCATAAAACATTTGTACTGAAAAACAGTCAGAGGCCTAATTTAAATTCTGCTCTGTGAGAGTCATTATGACTGATCAAACAGCAATCAAAGAAATATTATACTGTTAGGATGATTGCCTTCAAACACTCTGTTCATTCACTCTAGAAACTCCAAATACTTACTGTTTGATTAAACCAAGCCATCAGTTTTGTTTTACATTGCCCCTTATTCTCTTCAGAAGTTTATTGATAAATAAAACATATTTTGTGCTATTCAGGTGAATTTTGTGTCTTCTTTTCATTGTAGCATAGGAAATTTAATATATACTGCAAGACGGATTATTTCTCAGGATAATGGTTTTGGGAAATCAAGCTGGGTCTCTCACATGGGTCACAGAAATATATTTTGGCCACCATCACCACTGCCTCTTAGGGTCTGCATTAACAAGAAGCTTGAATGACGGATCAAATCCAGATACTCCAACATGAGAAACCATCAGGTTCAATGTTTACTCTCCCTGGTTTTCTTTCTGCTTCCTATTTCCTTGACTAGATATTGGGGAATTTAAAATTTGGAAATAACAATGGGTACATGTAATATGAGATCCAAGAATAAAAATCTTTTCTCAAGAACCAGAAAATTACCAGTCTGAAAAGATTAAAACAACAACAAAAACAACAACTTTTAGAAAATAGCTGGCCTACTCCTACCAAATAACTTAGGATAAAAAATTCACTCATGCCAGTGAAGGCTGAATGGGGATGTAGACTTTCACCTTGCAGATGGTAAGGTGCCCGCACCCATGTCCTGCTGCTGTAGGAAGTGCCAGGGAATTTCAGTAAGAAAGCCAGACACATCAAGAAGGCTCCACTGATCATGCTTCCACAGCCTTCCAGAGGCACAGAGAAGGGCAAGGGCAGAGAAACAGATGGCTGTAAGCCAAGCTATACCCTTCCCGAATTGGTCCTCAAAGGAAGGGAGACATGACAAATGGTTGGAGAGGTGTATGTCAGGGACTAGAAACCCAGGTATGAATATTACAAAGAGAACTTATTAGGCATTTTAGAAGATGACTTCTAACTGAACAGAAGACCACCTATGGTGGTTTATCATCTCTCTACACTCCCTTGGTAGGAGGACTCTCCACAATACCAGACGGATGAGAATAGCAGCTATTTAGACAAACACTCATAGCCCTGTGCAGGAGGAATGGCACACTGACAAAAGACACACAGGGCTGTGTTCAGGAGCAGAGAAAACCAGCAAGGTCCCCTGCAGCAAGCTTTGTGATAGCAAGAGTGTGAGGTGCTTCCTGACTCCCATGGGAACATGTAACTGGCTTGACTGAATAACTCTAAAGCCGGTAAGGAACTGAGGGTCACTACTCGGGGACTAGCAAGCAAAATTTCTGGTCCCCTTGATAAGGAGGGTGTTGTGGGCTAGGAGCCCTTATCCCCTGCAGCAGAGTGGGGAGAGGAACTTGTGGTTAGGATGTGGATGTCCTCTGCAGTGTAACACTGCATTTTAATTGTAGGCCTCACATCACACAAAGTTGTTTTGTTGTTTCTCCCCTGTATCACAAAAGATAAAGAGCCCCTTGGAACCTGCCCTGTGCTCACATCCCAGGCTTAGTGCAAAGGAGAATCCTGATCAGGGCCTCAGAATAGCTTAAGATCACAGTGTCTGGGGGTCATCCCTGTGTCATAAAGGATGAAGTTTCTTCCTACATGCCAGCATTTCCTGTGGGCCTTGGCTGCTCTGCTTCCAGGGAAAATAGTGGAAGTTGGCCCAAAAATTTGGACCTCTGCACCCACGTAGGCTATTTGGATAAAGCCTCTGGCCCGGCCTTGGCCATTGAAACCACTTAGGGAGTGAACTAAGAGATAGAAGACTTCTTTATCTGTCTCTAGTTCTCTTTAAACAAAATAAACTATTCTGCAATAGTAAAGGGAAAGCAAAAATATCTTCAGTTAGTATCTTCATTTATCTTCCAAAGATCTATACTCTAAGAAATATGAAAGAAATCCTTCAATATAAAGAGAAGTGGGATTGATAACGTTTGTAGTGAAAACTGGAATGGCAAGAGCTCAAACTCAGTAGGAACATGGTCTTCCACATTTGTAAGAGGGCTTTGATGCTATATGCAAAGAGTAAAATTTTATGTGAAAGTACATGGGGATACATTAAAATGTGTTTTTTTTTTAAATTGCTAGAACAAAAAAATGTTACCTTAAAACAAGATGTAAAGTATAATAATTTAAAAGTACTCAACCAGGGATCACCGCAATGCATTATGGAAGTGCTTCTGCTCCAACTCCCTTCTCAGGCACTTGGGAAAGCAGCAGTTGTCTGTCTCAGTGCCTGTTCCCCCCATTGGAGAGACCCGGATGCAATTCCAGGCTCCTGGTTATGTCAAAGCCTTCTTACCTGTTCTTTTTAATAATGGAAAAGTATTCAATATCTGATCATTGTTCAAAGTATTAGCTGTGGATTTTTTCTAGATGTCTTCTGTAATTAATATGTTCAGAAATTTCAGTATAAACTAGGGTTAATTTTGCTGTGTCTATACATTATGCTTACATCTTTGCTTTCTTTTTCAGTAATGTGATGAATTACATTGCTTGAATTCTGAATATGAACCAATATTTAATTCTTTGCATAAGCCCCCTGTGGTCATATGTCTGCTTTTTACATACATCTATTATTAGATTGATTGTCTCTGCTTTCATGTTTATAAAGGTTATTGATCTGTTTCACATTCCTTGAAATATTTGATAATTCTGATGGTAAGGTTGTTATAGCCTCATAAAATTAAAATTAAATATTTTATCTTCTCTCATTTTTGTAAACAATCTATCAACAATTGTGTTATTTCTTTCTGAAATGTTTGCTAGAATTTACTGGCAAACACATCAATCTTGGAGTTTTGTTTTTGGGAAATTTTGATTTAACAAATGGATTTTTACATCTGTTCATTGATTTTTATTTACATGAGATAGCAAGAAAGAAAGAGAGAAGAGAGTTGGCAGGAGCCATCTTGCACTTGGTGTTTAACTTTCTAATTGCCCACAGTGGCCAGGATTGTGCCAGTCCGAGGAAAGGAACTCAGTTCCAACTCCCCCATGCGGATGGCAGGGATACACACACTGGAGCCATCACCCACTGCCTATCAAGATGTACATAAGTAGGAAGCTGGCTTAAAGGAGAAGTCAGGGCTTGATCCCAGGCATTTTAATATGGACTGTGTGCATCTCAAGCAGCGGCTTAGCTTGGTGTGATAATCTTGTTTTCAAACTTTATTTTTTTGTACTTCTACCAGTTCTTATTTTTTAATAAACTTATCCATTTTACATAAGCAATGAAATAATACACTTTCAAAATTTAATGTAAGAAAATTTATTCATGATAATGATGTAGATAGATTTCTTTGATAGTACCAGGGAGGGATGAGTCATTCAAAAGGCTGACTCATTGAACCTCTTCAAAAGGAAAAACTCCAGCTCATCAAAAGGAAATGGACACAAGCACTGCATAGTAAAAACATAATGTCAGTTTGAATATTTGAACAACTCTTTCATTCAAGCGCGCAAGATGAATTTCTATATCAATAATGAAAAGACAATTCAAATAGTGAATTGCCAAAAGCCCTGGACACAGTACAAAAGTTGAACAAACGTCCAACCAAGATGTGAAAAAATATCTAGTACCTTTAGTTATCAAATAAAATTGAAGCAGCTATAACTGTAAACAGATATTATTGTACATTCATTTGAAAACACAGCAGCAAATGTGGGGAAAAAATGAAGCAATGGAAGCTCTCATACATTTAATTGGAAGTTTAACATTACCCCCACTGCTCGTGAGAATAGTGTGCCAATTATAAAGGTGAAACATACGTGTCACCCATGACACAACAATTTTGCTGAGGTAGTAATCCAAAGGTAATAAAAATACATATGTCCAAAGAATGTTTGTGCAAAACATTTGTAACAGCCCAAATGTCAATCAAAAGAATACATAAAAAAATACTGCACTCATACAATGGAATACTGTACAATAAAAATGAACAAATGATTAATACACACAATAACATGAAGGAACATCAAAATCAACTTGTAAAGTGAGATATTTGAGATGGAAAATAGTCTGTGTCACATTTCTATCAGTGTGAAGTTTGTAGGCTAGAAATCAGAATGTTTTTCCTCTAGGGATGGAAGAATTGATTGAAAAGGAATGCAAAAGACCACTCTGAGTTGTGAGGACTAAGCATGTACAATTTTCAAAACCGATTAAACTGCGCAAGTAAGAGCTCTACATATTATTGTGTATAAATTAAGCTTTTTTTGAAGTTAAAAAAGCACCTAATGAGATTGCAGTCAATAATGTTTGCCCTTTTGTAACATTGCATTGATTTTTCTTGAATCAAGTTAGCAAATCTAATATTTATATTCTGCTGAACAGCAGAGATGATCTAAAGGGCAGAAAGACAACATAAACTGAATTGATGTTTACCAAAAGTTGAATTTGTCTAGGACATGAGTTGAAGGGGAAATGATACAGAAGGTCAGTAAAAACAATCACATTAGAATAAGGAAGAAAATTTCGATTTCTAAGACTTAGTCCATAGTTCAAGTTAGTCCATCAGTTCAATTTAGAGCTTTCTAAGATGTAAAGAGAATTGTTTTTAATCAGTATGAATACTAATATATCATTCTTAAAATATTTATAGAAATGTTTAAATATTAAGAATATGAATTTTAAAAATGGTAACAACAATCAACATTACTAAGTAGAGAAACAACAACCCAACAATTACTTTCTTTTTTGTCAAGACAAACATTAAGAGAGAAATTAAAAGGCTACACTATTCCATCCATAGTTTTGGAATTAAAGAGGCATGATCATTGTATTGAAAGTGATTCTGCCACGCTGACATCTGTGGTAACCTCTGCAAGAGGGTTCCCTTTCTTCAGCAGTGGGGAAGTAGTTATTCTAACTCCAATATAAACAAATTTAGCTTGAAATTGGAGTCGTTTTAGCTGCCGAATAACTTTTACTAAAAATAAGCTTATCAATGCCCAGACATTTGAAACTAGTGTTATAGTCAGTACAAAACCACAAAAAATACCCCGTGTAAGAACCTTACATTCACTTGAAATATTCTCAATAATTTTTACTGCATTCTCAAGCCAAATTACAAACTGAAAGGTAGACATGGACAATAATCCATCATTGATTAGACAAAGGTGTACAGTCCTTAAAGTAGTAAAAATGTGAGTGATTGATGGATAAAGCTTTACAAGAGTTCTAGTAATAACATTATTAGAAAAGACCTTCTCAATTCACCTTTTTAATAAAAGAGTTAACTGGGAGCACAAAATATGGCACAGTGGATTAAACCTCCACTTGTGACATCTGCATTGAATTTCCTGATTCAAGTCCTGAATGAATACTCACATCAGATCCGGTTTCCTGCTACCATGCCTGGAAGGTAGCAAATTATGGCCCAAATATTTGAAATATTGTCACCCATTTGGGAGACCCAGATAGGAGTTCCTGGCTTTTGTCTTCAGCCCAACACAATCCTGAATTAAAGTTACAGCCATTTGGAAAATGAGTTGCCTAATGGAAAATTGGTCTCATTCTACCTTGTGACCCTCTGCCTTTCAAATCAATCAGCCACTCAATCATTCTTTTCTTTTTTTTATTATTATTATATTTTGACAATCTTTACATAGTTAATTAGGGTAAAAAGGTTCAAGGGCTATAGGAAAGTGGGTAATATTATTATTTCCATATTGTTTCCTTCATGTTTAAAGGGTGGTATTAAGGGAGAAGGCCCACCCAATTTCCCTCCCTCCCCAGGTCCCGGATGTAGGGTATGCTCCGAGGTTCTTGCTCAAGTGGTTTTGATGTTTCAACAGTTATGAATCACTGCCAATTTTGCCACTCCAAGCGCAATGAGGTCTTTGAAGAATCCACTGATTGACATAGTCCATCATAGAGTCTCCGTTTGCCCCGTATTTCGCTGCCAACATATAGCTGAGTTGCTTGGTTGACCTGTTCTGTCTTCTCTCTTTTCTTGGTCAGGGTTCTGAGTCCAGCATTTTGATAGGGAGATCTCAAAAGAAACTTTGTCCAAGGGGGCGGGCCTGCTGGGGGTTATTGTGGGTCTCTCCAACTAGGCTGCAGCTAAAACTTGTTTATGTGAGGGCCAAGTATGTACTGGGCAGAACCAGGCTGGACTGTAACACCCATTGGTTCCAGTGGAAGTCAGGACTGAAAACAGAATCATTCTTTTTTTTAAGTGCATATTTGCTTCCATTGGAAATTGATTGGTGTTAAGCTTAACTAGTATTAAGACAAGCAATAAATTGCTGAAATATTCACATGAAGGTAGGTGAAATAATTCTCAAAATTTGTTAGGAATCAATAAAGCTTTTACCTAAATTTGCCAGTGCTTCCACTCCCAAACCCCAGTAGATAACAAACATATCAACCAAAACCAAATGCATAGCTTTTTCCATATTTCATGGATTCCTTCCCTCCAAATTCATCATTATTTGTTTTAGAATCTCATGGTAGTGGGGGAGGGTGGTACTTGGACATTGCAGGTAAAGCTGCCTGCCTATGATCCTGGCATCCCACATGAACACAAGTTCAAGTCTCAGTTTCTCTATTTCCAAAAAAACAGCAGAAGGTGGCACTAGTGTCTGGCCCCTACCCCCCACACGAGAGACCCGGATGAAGCTCCTGGCTCCTGGCTTCAGCCTTGACCAGCTTAGGTTGAGATCATCTGTAGAGTGACCAATGGGTGGAAGATCTCTCTCTCTCTCTCTCTCTCTCTCTCTCTCTCTCTTTCTCCCTCCCTCTCTCTCTCTCTCTCCTCTTGCTCTTACTTTCAAATAAAATAAGTAAATCTGAAAAAAAAATGAAAGAAAAAAAAGAAAAATATCTCACCATTTACTGCCCATAAATAACAAAGATCTAATCCGCATTGTACCTACATTAGGGCCCTGGGATACAAGGATGAACTCACAACAAAATGACAGTCTCCTACGTGGTTGGGAGACACTCCAGTGGCAGCATGATGGACTTGGGAAAATTCACAAAAGACACACATTGTGAAACTGGAAGGGAGAAAAGGGGAGGGGAGGAAACCCGAGGGAGAGGCAAGGAATTTCCAGCACCAACTAAACTGTATCAAAAACAATTTTAAAAAAGCACAAATAGTTGATACATACATACCAAAAAAAGCCTGCCAATACAGTGTAAGAAGTGATCTTGAAACTACGACTATTGTCTAACATACTGGCTCCTTCTCATATTCTACTATCATCCTATACTTGTGTCTTGCTCTCACCAAGTTTCAGTCCTCTCTTCTCTATTCTTCCAATAATTATATGAAGCACTGCCTATGATCACCATGTTCAGTAAGAGATTTATAAACACTCAAGAAACCAGAGCCATGCTTCATTGTCTTCTTAATTCATGGTACATTTGCCATAGCCATGGAAGGAACCCACTCATATTATTTCTTTAGTCTTTAAGACAAGAATATTGTTACTTTAGACATTGGAAAGCGTTCTGTGTTACTCAGTTTTACATAAATTCTTGCTGGACAGGTTGCAAACTCTGAGTTTTCCCTCCTACTAAAGCATGGCAGATTAACCCTGTTTCACAGTAATTAACTCTTTATGCACTGACTGTATGCTAAGCAGTTCACTAAGTGTCATATAAGTGGTGTAATTCTTATTTTTCCAGAATCCCCATGGTATCAACAAGTTGAGTAACTGCTGTTTGAATGGCAGCTCAGAAGCCAGAACTGCCGTTTAAACCCAATACTCCAGATCAGGGGTCTAACTGCTCCTCCTCCGCCCCTCCCCACCAGGGAACTTGATTTCATTTAGAATTTTAATACTTTTCTTTCTACAGGATTCAACTTCTGCTACTTTTAAAAACTGATAAAAACAGCAAATCCAGCTCTGCTTGCAAAAGAAAAGCAATGCTTGTAAACACACCCTTTGTCCTCCCCATCTCCTCCTCTCCTGTGGGTGTGAGAGGTTCTGTACCTGGAGCAAGCAAGAATATCTATAAGATTAAACCAGGAACATATGTCCAAAAGATTTACAATTTCACAGTACAAAGTTTGTGGATTTAGTAGTTAATTCAGCTTTCCAAGGAAAGTGCCGAAAGCGATAATAACATGATAACAGTTTTCAACATCAATGCTTTTCTCTGGCTGTTTTCATCGTTCTTGTTAGAATTTACCGGAAGACTTTCACTCTTACTGGATCATAAATACCACATATCTTAAAGAGAAAATTAATACTTTTTAAGGCAAAAGATTAATTGTGTGTTATGCAAAGTGCTCAATGTTTAAGACTCAAGGAAGGCCTGTAATCTCATTAGAAGTAGCAATGGAAAACTTTTTATTTAAATCAGTAAAAAATGTCACATTTTAAACATCACCAGCAGCTCTTACCTTAAAAATATTATGCCCACTGATAAAACCAGGCACTAATAAATGGAAACCTCTGTGGGACTCGGGTGTCTCCAAATATTCGCTTACTTTCAGAAGCAAAGAAAACAGAGATGAAAGGGGTTGAGGGTTAGAGAAAACTATGCTTACAATGGCTCTGTCATTATTTCAGTGACTGCTTAGCAACAGAAGTCTAAAGACCTAGAAACTGAGATGCTTTCAGGCACCGACCCTCCAGCCTGCCCCCTGTTCTTTCAGTGTATTGTGGGAGCCTAGAGCTGTAACTGAGGCGTTAAACATCATGGAGCTGGCACCAGGATATGAGTCCTCACAGTAATCAGGGCTGAACTGCCAAAGGCCCAATCTTGTACATACTGCTTGACAAATATGTTGAGCTCAAATGACCTCAGATTGTGACCTAACTTTTGATTTTTCCTCACACATATTTGGCTCTTGTAAAGTTTCTCTCCAATCAGCAGGGATTCCAGGATTAAGCATATCATTCATTCATTGCTGCAAAACAAACAAACAAACAAATAAATAAAACCCCTCAGACTGTTCTTCATTCCTTGGAAAATCTCCAGACTTTAGCACATCAGATCTGTCTACCTGAAGCATGTTTGAAAGTTGAGACATGTGAGTAGAAGTGACACTATATCTGACATTGTAGTGGGGTTTGTTCTTCTTCTTGTTTAGCGTTCTGCTTATTCAAGTGTGGATTTTCTATTAGTTGCCCTACTTTGTGAAATGAATAGAATATTGACATACAAATCTCTCATATAAAATAAAAGTTATCACAGAATCCTGTGCAAGCAACTAAAGTCACAGATGACATCACCTGTAGTCTCTTTTGTGCCACTGTCTTCTATTTAAGCTCAGGGTCCTCAACTTCCTAATCACCTAATCAACGTATTATTCCATTCCAAGCAGAATAAATAATAAGGCATATGTAATTAATATATATATTTTTGACCTTATTATTTTATTTGAACCTTGCAATTTAAAATGAACTAGCTCGGGTGGGTTTAGTCTCACACAGACCTTCTAAAAATATACAAAGGAGGTAGACAGGGAGGGAAGAACGGAAGTGTCACTGTTTTCTTAGAATTATGCATGTGGGAGCTGCCTCATGCTATACCAATTTCCTCTACAGCGGTTCCTCCTTTGAGAAAATACGCCAGTCTCCTTGGCAGTGTGAGCTCTTCTACATGTCGCTTGATCATGGAACTCTTGGGGTGCCCTTCCCAGTGATGTATCTACCTGTCCTTTCCACAACCATTTCATGATTCATTTTCATCATCAGAAAATCCTTCTTCCCTATGACCAAGACCTTCAAAAATGTGTTTCTCACTGAATCATTCATCTGCTTATTCACTCTTTTTCAATTATTTTGCCCAACTGAGTCATCAAATTCTATGGTGACAAAAATCTATTATAGTAACAGATAGCATGTAACCTACAGTTGGTGCTTAAAAATCACTACAATATATATTTGATTTTCCTTTATAATGATACTTTCCTTTTCAAAATGGCTTAAGTGATGGGTACATCTGATTGCACTAGTCTGTTATTGGATATGCTCACACTTGGCCCAGCAGGGCAGAGACTTATCCCAGCTTGTCCTACATGTCACAAGCACCAGTAGGTGCTGGAATGTAGCCCAGTCTGGCACATCCCAGATCCAGTCCACGCTTGTGCCAAGTAAGACTGCAGCCATGTCAAGACAATTTTAAAATATAAAATATGTTTCAAGACAATATTATATAGTGAAATTGTCATTCATCTTTTTAAAAAAGATTTATTTTTAATTGAAAAGGCAGATTTACAGAGAGAAGGAGAAAGAGAAAGATCCTCCATCCACTGATTCACTACTCAAATGGCTACAATGGCTGGAGCTGAGTCTATCCAAAGCCAGTAGCCAGGAGCTTGTTCTAAGTCTCCCAGTGGGGGCAGGGTCTGAAAGCTTTGGATTGTCCTCTGCTGCGTTCCCAGGCCACAGGCAGAGAGCTGGATGGGAAGTGGAGCAGCCAGGATACGAACCATTGCCCATAAGATACCATAACACTTGCAAGGAGAGGATTAGCTAACTGAGCCTTCATACCTGTCCCCTGTTCTAACCATAGGGCTTCATCTCATTGGTTTCCTACGTATCAGATATCACTGTTGTCTGACACCTAATATTCAGGTGCCATTGTTTCACATATTTTTGTTACTTTTTAATGTATATAGCCAGAAAATAAATATATTCCTTCATACTCCCAGTTGAATACAAGTGAAATGCTCTTAGTTCAATTTCCTATGGGGATATTTACTCATAATAAAAATGAAGACTTTTTGAACATTTGAATCCATATGGCTTGCTAAAATATACTTAAAATGTTTTGAAATTGATTCATTATGGTAAATTTACTAAGAACTTTAACAGAGTTATACATTTCTGTAAGCCATCAACAATGTAAAAGGCATTTTGTGCTTATTCTTTAAAAATTGTGATTCATTTTATTTCTGTAAAATTCTATTTGCAAGTTTAAAAATCCTAAAAATACTTTGCATCAAGCTAAGTCATTACCTCTTGTGAAATGTTATACCACCATTATGGACATTATTTTAAGAAGATGACTTGAAATGTAGCTTAAGGAGCCTTCTTGCACATTACAAACCTACATTTTTGAAAAATCTTATAGGATTCTTTTTATCTGTCACAGTGCTAACAACTTTATAATATTAACAAATCTTTATAGCCGATCATGAAGAGGGCGACAAGGAGGAAGGTGTAAATCATTGATGGGGTCCAATGCGCCAACAGTGCAAGAAGAGCAAGTACACGTTAACCACATTTCTTTGAAACATCTTTCTAATTCAAATGTAAAGCCTATTTTAGAACTATTTTGTTTTATTTTAAATATGGTAATGGAGTAAGCTTTTTTTAAGTAGTGAATTTATCACAGAAAATAATGAAACATCATTCCAAGTCTATTTTGTCCTTTGACTAGCAACTGTTACACAACAGACTTAATCACTAAAGCCTAATGTCTTCTGAAAAGTAAAACTCCAAAACTTTAACTATCAAATAAACAACGTCACATAAAATCACATAAGGAATATTTTCATGCATCAATATCATTTTTGATTTGCTCGAATCTTCCAGATTACTTACTAAAAATATTTTTAAATATTTCAGGTATTTGGCTTAAACAGAAAAACAATTATAAAATTCACATTATCAAGTAAGCCAGATATTTAAAAACTATCGATTGCATTCATCTAAGTTTGTATGTATGTGTTGCCAGAGTTGCCTATTCACTTATTATTCAGAATTAAAATCAACTCAGATTTTTGGCATATTTTTGAATGTAAATTACAGTTCATTATCTTTCAAAACTAAAAATATCCTATTTGCTCCTTTTCCTATTTTCGCAGTTTTAAAGAGAACCTCAACTAAGCATTTTTTGTAGTTGCTAACTTTTAGATGAATATTTGTATAACACTTATAATAATTTCAGAGCCATGAAACATGTTATACAACATATGAGAAATGAAACAATCTATAGTTTTGCTCTTGTATACTGAGAACTTGAGCATAGCAATTTTTCAGTTGAAAATCATTAGAGAAACACATGGCAGGTTGAAGACACATGTAAGAGTTTTTTCTAACCAACAGATGGCACTATTAAATTCTGAAATCAATTTTTTCATTATTACCCCATCTTACTTTTTTTTAAAGTTCTGTAATTCTTAGTACCAAACATTGAATTAACTTTGATTAATACATAACAGTGCAATTAACATTCACTCTTTAAAAATGTATGATAACTAGAATAAAAGACGATTGTTTTAATCTTTAGACTTGATCTCTGACAGTAGTTGAATGATTGTGATTCTGAACATTAAAACACATGGAATCAAGCTGTTAATCAAGTTGATACCTGTGGCAAAGGGCCGGTTTGATTTTGGACCAGGGTCCTTGGCCTTATGGGGAAGACTGTTGGTGACAGAGACTAGCCTGAAGGACACTAGAACTTTGTGACCATTGGGAAGCACAGTGTCTGATTCACACAGATTACAAAAGATGACATGAAATCAACTGATCAACTTATCATTTTGTTTCCCTCAAAAATATTGTCTATTGTAGAGCACGTTGAGGAAGAATTAATAAGGAAAATAGATGAAAAACAATAGACACTCCAGTCAGGCATATGAAGAGTAAATTGTTTTGTTGTAAATTGTTTTGTTGTAGATTCTGGCATGAACATGAGCTGTTTGGCAGGAGTGTTTAACTTTCGTCTAACTGGGAGCTGTCATGTAGAAGCAACACCAGAACTGCCAACTTCCCCTGTCCACGTTCTGTTGCATTCCCCTTTCAGAAACTCAGCAACACGATGTTATTTTGTGCCAATTGTTTTCTCTTAGAATAGCATTCTAGAATTTAGTCAAAAATATCTTTGATCTATCATTAACTTATTTCTCTTGTGGATATACTCTTAGAAAATGCTTCTCTTGGGCCCAGAGCAGGAGCTTAGCAGCTGAAGTCCTAGCATTGAATGCACCAGGATCCAATATGGGTGCTGGTTCTAATCCTGGTAGCCTTGCTTCCCATCCAGCTCCCTGCTTGTGGCCTGGGAAAGCAGTAAAAGACGTCCTAAAGCCTTGGGACCCTGCACCCGCGTGGGAGACCTGGAAGAAGCTCCTAGTTCCTGACTTTGGATTGGCTCAGCTCCAGCTATTGCAGTCACTTGAGGAGTGAATCATCAGATGGAACATCTTCCTCACTGTCTCTTCTCCTCTCTGTATATCTGTCCTTCCAATAAAAAGAAAAAAAAATCTTTAAAATAAAAAGAAAAGAATCTGGAATACGTTGCTCCATTGTCGTCTGGCCTGTAGATTTTCCTGTGAGAGGTCTGTGAGTTTGACATTCCGTTCTATGTCAGTTGATTTTTTTTCACATGCACATTTAAGGATCTTTTCCTTATGTTTGATTGAAGAGAGTTTGATTATCATATGTCATGGTGAAGATCACTTTTGGTCAAGCCTGTTGGGAGATCTATGCCCCTCTTATATTCTGTTTCCCAATTCTTTCTCTAGGTTAGGGAATTTTTCCTTATTATTTCATTAAATACTTTTGTAAACTCAGCTTCTCTTTCTGCACCTTCTGGGACTCCCATAACTCTTATATTTGGCCTTTTAACAGTGTCTTTCTTGAATTTTTTTTTTTTAGCCTGATCCAGCTCTGCTTCCAGCTTTTTGTTTGTTTCCCCCTGATGACAGGAAATATCTTTTAATTTTGAGATGTTTTTCTTCAGCTTTAGATAACCTACCCAGCAAAACTTTCCTTTGTTTTTGCAAATGAAATAAAATTCTTCCACAGTAAAGCAAATTTAAAAGTACATGCCTCTTCCAAACCTACCCTACAAATGATACTTAAAGATTGCTTCTTGACAGGGAAAAGGAATAGCAACCACCAAAACCAAAGGCAAACATCCCAGTAAAATAACAACAGAAGACTAAATCAATGAATAACCCTTTGTTAAAATGACAGAACCAAATTACCACCCATTCATATTAACCCTGCATGTAAATGGCTTAAACTCATCAATCAAATGTCATGGAGTCATACACTGGATTAAAAAACAAACCAAACCCATCTATTTGTTGCCTACAGGAGACACATTACACCAACAAAGATCAGTGAAAACTATCTCGTGGATTTTGATTTTTTTTTGTTAGTTTCATCTTTTCAAAACACTTTCTTCTGATTAAATTCTTCAATGACTCAGATCATACAGTAACATCACTTCAAGAACGTTCTTGACTTTCTTTTTCATTTCTTCAGCGACACATTAGTCATTCAGTGTCATGTCGTTTTACTTCATGGTGTTGGTCATTTCTTTTCTTTTCCTGCTTTTGATTTTGTTTTGTGGCTTTTCATTTAAAGGGATGTATAGTAACTGTGTAATGGAGACTGTGATATCCAGATGTGAGGATACAATGCAGTATGCATCTCTATTTCCATACAAAGATGGACTCCCAATGAAACTGTTTACTATATCCTGAAAATAGGATGCTGGACTCTCTGTCATTGTCCATGCCCGCAATAATGGAACTATGTCAGTGTATGCAGAACTATACTATAGTAATGATATAGGGGAACTCAATGAGGGAATTGGGGAGGGGCAGAGATAAGAGAAATCCCAGGGTCTATCGAACTGTGTCATAAAATGATAATAATAAAAACAAGTAAAAATTTAAAAAATGCTTTTCCTCCTAGTTTTCTAGGCCACTCAAAGCCAACTGCTGTGCACTTCACCTAGACCATATTATTGAGTAATTCTTGACACTCAAGTGAGGTATTGCTCAAACCAACCAAAAAAGAAGGGTGGATGTAGAAGTGCTGTACTAATGTTCTCTCTCCCTTTCTCTTTCTCTCCCATTTTTGTCTCTCATATACTTGGTGTGGAAAACAAATACAAATGAATGTGAAGCTAAAATAAGGGGACATGCTTTACACTCTGTTGTTAGGACAACTGGGGCTGTTGAATTCTATACATTACCTTAGCAACATAAATAGTACATTTCTAACTAATTTTCAAATTTCTGTAGCTTTTTAAAATGGTCAGAATGTAAAATACTATTTGTCCTTAGATCAGTTGGCAAAAACATGGTTTTGACTGTTTTACCATGTATTTTGCAGATTTGTAATGCATTAATTTAATTTTTGTTTTGATTTTGTGATGAGTTAACCAAAATGAAATGTAAAGATCTAAATGAGAGAAGTGTAAATTTAAATTCATTTGATTAAAATGATTTTAATTTTTGTTCCAAATTCATTAACAGAATAAATCATTATCTTGAATATCAACCATCTCAAAGAGATCTGACCAAATGTAGTGTTACCAAAAACTTAAAGTAATCTCAAGGTTAAAATTATGTTCTTTCTTCTAGTTCTCAAAATGTTACTACCTACATATTCAGAAAACATTTTTAATGAAGATATATACATATGTAATTCATTTATATGAAGGCAACACTCCTCTATACCTACAAAATTTTGCGCTTTAGGCAAATCTTAACTATTTTCCACTTTGAAAAAATTCATTTTTCAAAATACAAATTGTGTATGTTCAATTTTATTTTTCAATAAATCTTTAAAGATTTTTTTTTAATTTAAGGTTTGCTTATTTTCTTTGAAAGTCAGAGTTGCAGAAGGGTGAGAAAGAGACAGGAAGAGAGATCTTCCATCCCTTGGCTCACTCCCCAAAGGGCCACTGAGAGCAGAGCTGAACTGGTTTGAAGCTGGAAGCTAAGCAATCATGTGAGCTCTGGGATCCAAGGACTTGGGCCATCCTCTGTTGCTTGCCTAGTCCAAAAGCAGGAAGCTGCCTGAGAAGTGAATCATCCAGGACACAAACTGTCATCCATATGGGATGTGAGCACCACGGGCACAGAATTAACCTTTCCAGCCATATTATTTTTTGAAAGAGTTACAGAGAGAAGAGGAGAAATCCTCCATCTGTTTGTTTACTGTTCAGATAGTTGCATGGACAGGGATGGATCAGGCCAAAGCAAAGAACCCGGAGCTTCTCCTGGGTCTCCCACATGGGTGAAAGAGGCCCATATACTTAGACCCATCATCTGCAGCTTTTTCCAGATCATTTGCAGAAGTGAAGCATCCTGGAATTGAACTGATGTCCATACAAATTCTGGCATTTCAAGAGAAAATTTACCCACTACACTGCAACACTGTCCCGTTACCTTTGTTTTCTGTCAAGGAATGATCGTTACATAAGATTTTAACGTTAAAGAAAACTGAAGGAAAGATATTTTGTAGACTTCCATTTTTTTCTTCTTAAACAATAATTTTATTTTTGATGTTGTTTACATAGTTGACAAGGATGCATGCCCATGAGGACCCCTGATTAGGATGTTGGAGGTTGAGTCACTGGGAAGTAGATGGGACAAATGCTTCCAGTTTTTTCTTTCCTCCTTTCTGGTGGTGGGGCAAACTTGGTCTCAGCTTCCAAACTACATCAGTGCCCAGGGATGGGTGATGTCCATTTTATGTCACCTTAGAAATCCCATTGTGGAGCAGTATGTTCCAACACCTTGTCTGGACTGCCCCCAGTCTCTGTTCTCAAACACACCAACCAGGGTTATGTCTCAACAGGAGAGTTCCCCAAGCTCCCCTATCAGATTAGCTTCGAGTTGTGGATTGCATACATACGTCTGGGTGTTTGGCTCAACCTGACCTGGTCCACTTCCAGTCCTGACCTTCACTAGTTGCTACTGTGACCTTGTTAGACTACCCCACACCCACTCCAGCTCTCTTTGGTGGGTGCTGCAGCCCAGCCCTTCCTGGCCTACCCCCGGACTTGGCTCTCATGTGGATCAGCAACTGCTGTGACCTAGCATGACCCATCCCACATGCCAGTGTTCTATGGTTTGGCTTGGCCCACTCCCTGAGGCAATCCCCTAACCTGTCAACAAGTGGAGTAGCCTTCCTTGGCCTGGCCCATCCCAAGCTCTGACTATAGTCCCACTCCCAGACCCAGATCGCACATGTGACAGTGGGTGTTAGGTCCCATCTAACAGTCTGCCCAACCCCCATGCTGAGTGTTGTCCAGTGTGCTGGTGGATGTTATGACCCTGACCACGCCACACCCAATTGATGGATGTACCTCTGGGTACTGCAGCCTAGATCAGCCTGACTTAACTCAATTCTAGTTTCTGTGAGTGTCAGAGAGTTCCATGATTATGCCTACCTCTCAAAAAAAAAAAAAAAAACACAAAAAACAGAGGATATTGTAGTCACACAGGAGTGAGTCCACAAATTTCTTATAGAATCTGCCCCCAGACCCAGTTCTCTCACATGCCGGTTAGTGTCATGGCCCAGCCTAAGATGGCCCACCCCTGTCCTGACACTCACTGCCAGGCAAGCCTCCTTGATTTTGTGTGCAATGGTGGGTGGTGATTGATGCAAACTAGCCCAGCTCAGGTCTCCCATATAGGTGGGTACATTGGTCTGACCCAGAAAGGTTCTCCTGGTTCCATTCCTCCAACCACCTGGTCTCAGCCCCTAACTCTGCTCAGAATGCCTGCCAGGTATTGACTGCTTTTCTCCCAGCAGTGTAATGCCTGCCTAGGTACAATGCAGCCTAAGCATGTGCCTATAGCTGGGGTTAGACTTTCATTCTAAACCCTATGTTACTTCAGCATAAAAAAGCCTTACATACAGTCCTATAATATATTCTAAAATGCAAATTTTAGGCCTGGTATGATGGCTCATCCACTATCTTCAAACACCAAGATCCCACAAAGGTACCAGTTTGTGTCCCAATTGCTCTACTTCCCATCCAACTTTCTGTTTGTGGCCTGAAAAGTCAGTGGAGGACGGTCCAAAGTCTTGGGACACCGAACCAAATGTGAGACCTAGAAGCTCTGGCTCCTAGCTTTGGATTGGCTTGACTCTGGCCATGGTGGCCATATGGGGATTAAACCAGTTAATTGGAGATCTTTCTCCCCTTCTCTCAGTAAATCTGCCTTCCCAATTAAAAAATAAATCCTTTAAAATGCAAATTTTGTGTTCTAGTGGTTAATTGTATTTAACAATACAAGAAGACAGAAATAGAATATAAACTTAGTTTAAATGATGTCCATGCATATCACCTTCTGGCTAAAGTATTTTTTACACTGCTTATGTAAATGGAAGGAGTATTGAGATATCAAGTATTCGCTGTGTCCGAAGTGGGACGCCTGAGCTCCATTCTCATAGTTAAGCTATAGATGTTTGGCTATGAGGAACTAAAGCAAATGTAAATGCTCTTACTGTTGCTTTGCAATAAGTAATTAAGTGTCTCTGTCTCTGACCCAAGAATCTCATCTTTTTGTTAGAATTCATGAAACAGTGGCAAACTAAGTTGTCAGCTTGAAAGTTGGATTTAATCTCAGTTATTTCACAGTTCTTGACTCTGAATCTTATAAATAGAAAATTTCAAATGTTGGGAATTCAGGTATATATCACAGTACTCTTTAGAACAGCTAAAATCTGAAAAGGTAAAATATCAAATATTGAAAATCTTGTAGACTAGAAATGCAAATGATGGGATTGCTTTGAAAAACTAGTAATAGCTATCAACTCTCATCCATATGTATCTCCTGTGCTCAGGAATCCCATCCTAATAAAATGACCTTCTAGAGATTTTTCCTCTGAAAACTAAGAAAAGTCTTATAATATAGGAGAAAATGGACTCTGCAGATGTGATCAGAATTGCAGCTGGCAGCCAACAGACTGGGAGAACAAATGCCCGTTGTAAGCAAGGACGCAGACAAAGATGGGTGAATTGCGAACCTGTACAGAAAAATAACCAGCAAGAATCTCTACCTCCCTGAGGGAAACAGAGGCAGAAAGAGGAGCTCGGGGGAGTACGGAACATTGGTGAAGGAAAGCGAGCTGAGTAGTTACCCACAGGTACCTGATTAGACGTGCCCTGGAACAAGGAGACGCCATTGGGGAGGGAGCAGCTAGGGAGTGGATCATTTGCAACAAGGACATGTAGATTGAGATCTAAGTTTGCTCACACCCAAAGAATCTGTGCCCTGAGATCCCCGGAGAGAGACCAGGAAACCTCTAGTGGGAGGTTGTTTCCAATAATTCTCTCATCAGATGTTACTGTAATTTGGGGTGAGGACCAAGCATGCAAGTCTTAGAATCTGGAGGAAAATATCACCAATTGTTTTTCCTCCTTATGTTAACCTTACACTTCAGAATTTTATACTGTAAATTTAGACTAATGCTTTTCCGATTCACGTTTTCTCTTGAAATTTCCGGGATATTATCATCAAATTTTCCGTTGGTGATTTTTTTTTCACTTATGACTTCACTCTGCCTCACACCTGGCTCTCAGCTGAGAGGACATACGAAAAACTGAGGGCAGAGCAAGAAGAATGCCATATTTATCTAAAAATTCCCATTCTTTCCTCAGTAGAGCTTAAGATCTATTCACAAGAATACAACTTCACCACACTGGAGAGGAGATGTGAAAAAACACCGGGTGAAGAGACCATGAACCATGTAGAGTGATGAATCACCTTGGAAGCTCTAAGAGGGACTACCTGTGGCTGTTGCTGGAGGGCAGCCTAATGTCCACACAAAGCCTATGGAACAAACTGCACCAGAGCTGGAGGACATCCAGGGTCAAGGACACCGTCCCCACTCCTGCTTGTGGTAGTGCTGCCAACCCAAGGTGGCTTCATCAAAGAAACATACATAGGTAAAACTACATGCACGAGCCGAACACAAGAGCTCAAGTCCCCGAGATCAATGATGGTTGATGGCAATGCCAGAAACTGAAATTGGTTCTGTGTTCAGCGTGAGTGAGTCACTCCTAAATAGGCTGACTCTCCATTCCCATAGGAGAAATATCTCTGAACTCAGTCCTAAGTGGTCGACTGGCTATGCTATCCCTCCCACATTTGATTTGATCACAGAGTCTTTTTAATGACTCTGTCAGTACAGCCCTGGAACTCTGCATGATACTCACCTGACTCCAGAGCTTGGTGAGGCTAGAGTCTAATAGTAGAACCACAAAGGACAAGCAACTCTCTCAAGTCTGGCTGCCTCTCCTCGCAAGCACTCGCTACAGACACTGGGGGAAGGGAATCGGGAACATTTTGAGGGAAACACACTGAAGTGTAACGATGTACTTGTTTCAAGGAAAAGGAGACTTCCTTAAATGGAAACACACAGGAGCTGATCCAAGCGTGATTCTGAATTCTTTCCAATTTAATGCAGACATTGAATTATGTCATCTTCTCTTGGCAGAGTGGTGACTGGGAAAAGAATTCAGGGCAATTTAGGGAACCCGAGAAATGTTCCTGAACTGTCCCTAATTGTAGAGTGTAGAGATAACTATATTTTCTTTCAGTCTTCATAGTGAAACTTGAACAGTTCATACATTACTCGTCCTTTTTATTCAAAGTGAATCATAAAGCAAAATACATATGACAGAGTTTCTTTTTTCCACCCCACTTTTCGGTATTTGTTCTCTTCTGATCATCTTATAAATAATGCAGAAGAAGCTAGTGCCCTTAAATGATAATTTTGTTCCTTCACTACATATTTGAGGGCCCAAATACCTTAGCAGTGCATGTTCATGTCATATTGTGGTGCTGCCTATTAAGAGAGATCCATTCCATGGCCCATGTTTAGTGTAGTTGTTCAACCACTGGAACACCTGTGCCTCATGTAAGAGAATTTATGTTTGGATCTCACCTTCACAACTTAATTTTGTTTTTATTTTTCTTATTTATTCAAAGAGAGAGAGACAGAGAGAGGAAGAGAGAGAAGCAGAAACAGAGAAGCAGACAGATCTTCTATACTCTGATTCCTTCTCCAATGGTCAAAGTTGCTCAGAGCTAGAGCAACCTGAAGCCAGGGGCCGAAAGATTCTTGCAGATCTCCCCTGTGGAAGGCAAGGATTCCAAACATTAGGGCCATCTTCTGCTGCTTTCCCTGATACACTATCAAGGCACTGGACAGAAAGTGTAGCATTCAGGACTTGAACCAGCACTCACACGGGTTATCACTGGCTTATCCTACCGTGCCACATGCTAGCCTCTCAGCACCACACATTCTAATGTCCTGCTAATGGTTACCTGGGAGGGAGTGGACAAAGGCTCCAGCGTGAGTCCCTACCATCTCTTTGGGAGACTTGTTCTGAGTTCTTGGTTCCTATCTTTAATCTGACCCAGCCTTGGTAGATGTGAATTTTTAGGGAGTGAACCTCTAGATGGAAGACCTTTCTTTCTGTCTCTGTGTCTCTTGTCTCTGCTTTTCAAATAAAAACAAATATGTGGAAAACTAAGTGTTTAAAAAGTTGCTCCTCTTTTTATAATTTCCTGAAAACTCTAAGCCTTACTGCTTTCCTGCTTTATTTGCCTTTTGCTCCTGTGACTGATTTCAGCCAGAAATTTTCCCTGCCTTGTGAAATGAGTGTGGTTTTCCCATGGATGTTCAGAGCCTTAACATTCCTGCAGAATAGCTTCTGACCCATCTGGGTTCTGTGCCACAGAATCAATAAGCAGGTGTTTACATAAAGCTCTGTTGGACTGTACCAGTGAAACATATAATCTGCAGTGTCGTTTAAAAATGCGAATAGGCACAGCAGCTCAAGGTGCTTTACCTTGGATTAACAACATGCTGCTACGCAGGGATGCTGCCAAATGCCCGCCTGTCTGTGTTAAATCAGGAGGTACCAGTGCTGGGACACGATGAACAGCTCCAGAGGGTGTCTGCGAGCCCTCTGGGGATACGTTGTCTGCTTCCTTGCTTCTGGCAAAGCAAAGAGCTGCTGGGAAAGAACAAGCTCTGACTTAGCCCAGTCTGGGTCCTCAGCCCCACTCCTTGGGGCTTGGGATTCTCTTCCTTTATCTTCAAAGTATCATTATGCATGCCTCATACAACTCAAAAGACAGAATGAAGTTAATTAATTTTAAACACCCAAGTCACCGCCTGGGTCATAATAAGAGGTTTCTATTCATTATTGAGATCAATAATCTTTACTTTTCTATTTGGGTGGGTGATGGAATTACAGCAATATTTACAACTTGCATGTTCATTGGATTCATGTAAGAAAAACTTGATTTTCATAGAAGATCCCAAGGCACTAGCAGAAATAGAAATTAATGTGGTAAAATTGCAACTTATGCTAACATGAATTGTTGTGACACTAACGCCCTGGATATTATAGTTTTTAAGGGCTTATTTATTTACTTGAAAGCCAGAGTTACAGAAAGGGAGGAAGCGACAGAGAGATTTCCCCCTAATGCTTCACACCCCAGATGAGCTTAACAGCTGAGGTTGAGTCAGTCTGAAGTCAGGAAGCAGGAGCTTCTTTTGGCCTCCCGTGGGGGTAGCAGAGGACCAAATATGGGCCATTTGCGCATATTTTCCCAGACATATTAGCTGGGAGATGGATGTGGAAGTGGAGAAGCCAGGATGTAAGCTGGGATGCTGGTGCTGCATGTGGTGGGTTTACCCACTACACCGCAATGCTATGCCAAATACTCACCCCCTTTATTTCTTTTTAACTTGTTTCGAACACACACACACGTGTAATCTTCAAAAAGTTAATGGAAGATGTGTATAATACAAAAACTGTCAGTGGAATTAAACTATCTAAACATCTAAATTTGATTTTCTGTGAGTTTCTATGAAGTTGCCTCATGCACTTTTGTTGATATTATCAGCTAGGTCAACTCCAAATTAGCATAACACATTTAACAGGTGCTCAATAAATACCAGTATCCCAAATAAAAATCTGAGACACTTTTCAAGGAAAAATAATGCATACATGTTATTCACTTGTGTTCTACAAATACATATTTATTATCTACTGGCATCTAGAAATTGAGCAAAATACTGGGTGAAAAAAACAACTGTCTGGGCTCTCTGTACTTGAAAATTGTGTGTCTCATCAGGAGAAACATTGTAGGTATGGAAATAGAGGACTATACACAATATTTTGTAATTATGTATTTCAATGTGAGCTATCAGAAAATATCTTACAAGAGGAAATGATGAAGAGCTGAATCTACTTTAAAACTGTCAAAAAATGTTTTCAAACGGCAATGAGCATTCTTGTGGACACTCACTCAACTTAAAAATACAATTAAACAATTCATTTATATACTTTTCTATAAAAGGAAGTCATTTTATATGTTTCTTATACGCAATTTTAAGACTGTAATAACGCTTCCCAATTTCCCCACCCGCCCTCCTCATTGCTTTCTTAATTTTCTTTTAAATTTTGAGCTGAGATACTTTCAACTCACTTTGTAAATATAAGCTCATTCCTGTACTAAAAATGGAAAAACCACTGTTCCTTGGGAAAATGAACAAGGGCTGTAATCACATCTCAAGATGTCAATTTCACTCCATCTATGACTTTTTTTGTATTCCATATATTAGTTTCCACAAATCCTGAGAAACATGATGTTGGCACTTTGGAGACTGGCTTATTTCACTGAGTATAATCATCTCTAATTGCATCCATTTTGTTGCAAAGGCAGGATTCCATTCTTTTTTATGGCTGAGAAGCATTCTATCATGTATGTGTACCGTTTCCTCTAGCCAAACATCAACTACTGACAGACATCTGGGTTGATTCCATATCTTACCTGTTGTGAATAGATCAACAAGTGATTTAGACTTTTCCCTGTCCTTCAATGCACTTCCAAGCTACCTCGGAAAATTTCTTTTGCATCCTTGGTGTTTTTTCAAAATCTTTGCTAATGTTATATTCCCCTTTGATTTTTCATTCTGGATAGGTACAATATCTTTTTTTCCCTAGATCTAACTTTGAACTCAAAATACTTAACAACAAAACATCATCAGAGTACTCTTTTTTTGCTTATTCCCTTTATCTGCCTCCCAGCAGAATAAACGTACATTCCAACTTTCCCAGTGTAGACTGTTCACGTTTATACTTGTCGACCTGGTGTCATTGGTGATGGTTTACCTTTTCTTTTATTTTTTGAAGATTTATTTATTTTCATTGGAAAGGCAGATTTACAGAGAGAATGAGGCAAAGAAAGAAGGATCTTCCATCTGCTGCTTCATTCCCCCCGGTGGCTGCAATGGCTGAGGCTGAGCCAGGCCAGGAGCCAGGAGCTTCTTCTAGGTTTCTCATGTGGGTTCAGGTCCCCAGGCTATGGTCATCCTCTGCTGTTTTCCCAGGGCCACAAGCAAGGAACTGGATGGGAAGCGGAGCAGCCAGAACACAAACTGTTGCCTATATGGGATGCTGGTGCTTGCAGGTGGAGGATTAGCCAATTAAGCCATTGAATAGGCCTCAATGGTTTTTCTGTTCTTTCTTGAAATTGTCTTTGCCTGTGTAATAAGCTATATAGCACACCTCCCTATTGCTTCTATTATTTAGTTTGAATTCTATGTTCTCATATAAAAATAATACTTTATTTATTTATAAGACTATTACTGACCTCTAAATATATACGGTAGTTGAGCAATCCCATGGCAGATTAAAGACAGAGAAGCTAAGAAAACAAACACACAACTAAGAAAATACACAAGTTTTGCCCGAACTGACTGATATTAGAGTTACGGTTTTGTAAGAACACACAGAAGAGATCAACTCTCAGGGCCTAGGAGTAAGGAACATGGTTTTTTGGGGGGAGGGGAAATTATTGGTGGAATGGAGTTCCTATTCAGTGGAACTGGGGAGTAACCTAGAATACATACTGAAGGCAGGCAGGTAGGGGCTGAAGCTCCTGAAGAATTAGTGACAGTCCCTATAAACAATGATGGGTCTCTGAAAGGGGCCAAATAAGGAATGAACGTGAACAGCAAGGAAATTCAGAAGGATCAGCCCAGCTGCAGGGTGGCTGCATATTGAACTAAGACACTTGCTCAAGGGCAACACAGGTTATTTTAGATATCCAGAAAAGCAAAATCAGAGTGCAAATTTGGACTCTACTGTGGGAGATGCAAGAAGAACATCAATAATGCCAAAAAAAAAAAGAAGAGGATATAATTTGAACGACTTTTTGACCAGTGGTAAATGAAAGATGAAGAAATATAGGACTGTAGATTAACTTCAAGTTTTTATTTTGGAGGAGTCCATGTTTGTTGCTGTCATTTATCTCAATGAGAATATCAGGAAGAAAAACAGGTTTGTGAAGAGTAACAGACAGAAAAAATCGAAGTCTGTAAAGAGGTCTCTGCATACATACAAAGATAAAAAATATAATCAAAAAGACCCATGTGGTAGCAGTTCAGGATTGTACAGCTTGCAGAGGATTTTCAACAGAAAACAAGTCTCCTCCTTAGTCCAAAATTGTCAAAGAGCAGACACAATCAGCAGAGGGTATTTGAATTTAGTAATGCTCTTTCCAAAGTGATGAAATAATATGTGAGTTAATTCAGTTATGCTCCATCTTTTCAAGTGTTGGAGTCAGTTCTGCTGCAAATACGAGACAGAACCATCATATCCTGACAGATAGAACAACTCTAGATTCCCAAGCCAACAGAGTTAGTCATGTTTAAACTCAGGGAGCCACTTGACTGACCAACTTTACCTAAACTGAACATAAAAGCAGAGCTTACATGTACTTATTATATTCAGCTTCTCCTGCACACAACATTCCCTGCCAAGATTCCATCAAGTCAACATGCTTCCTTCATCTTCAGAAATCCCTGGATCTGAGCTGGGCCTCAGCCTCAGCCTCAATGCTTTAATCCTTCTTCTAATTTTCAGTGGAGCCATGTCAAAACTCAATGTTGCCGACCAGGCAAGATGGGTCTTCAAATTCCACAGCTCATTCACCATCCAATCAGGGCATTCTCTTCTTTATACCCTAACTCTGAAAATTTTCATGAGGAAAGCTCCAACTTAGATGTTAAGACCTCACTTTATGTATAACCAATGAATGGCACTGGTTAGCTTGGGGACAAAGACATTATATAGCGCTATGTGTTGATGAATCTGTTTAGAATGTGCTGATTATATTTTCACAACTCTGCTTTGGGTCTTTGATAAAATTGTAGAAACTATAGAGTACCACACTTCCAGTGGGTATGAAAATGACCTAATTTAGGCTACTGGAATTAGTCATTACATAAATAAATGCTTATAAAATATTTTATGAGATTTTGTGATACTTACATTCCCTGAATAAAATTTTGATAGCTTAAAGTTAGTGACATGATTCTTTTTAACAAGTAATAGTAGTAATTCAGCTATTCTAAATATGTTATCCAGGGTTGTAGAATATTTTCTAGTAGTGTTTTCATCCTTAAGGTTGATACGCATGTCCGGACTGATCCTAATGCTGACATACCAGTAGGAAGGTGAGGAGTCATTTGGTATGGAGTTTGGGAAAGAAAGCCTTTGAAAATAAGTGGAAGACAAGGATGCTTCTTGATTCTGGTCCTTTGTGATCTAATCACATTCTAACGAAAGTTCTGAGCTCAAATGGAAGAGGATTTCTAAGCAGTGTTATGCAGAGCAGTATTATGTCTCTAGAGGACAGCATCCTACTTTAATCACTTGAAACGGTATTCTTTCTCGTGAACATATGTTGTGTTTGCTGGCAAAGTTGTTGGAAGTGGTCCTTGATGATTCTAGTCACTTTGAACCTCACTTTAAAATCTACACTTCCACTGCCAGCTTCTCTGAACTCACCATATTCCCTAGGTAGAAACTGTCTGCCTTTTTGTCCTGCGGGAATTCTTCAAATTTTAAATAAACATTGAGTGTTAATGCATGTCAGCTCTCCCCACTGCCACTTTGAAAATTTTAACAACTTCCTAGCTTTGAGAGTTAAAACAGGTGAAAAACACTGTAATCTTTGCACAATTTAAATCTTAAGAGTACTCAAGACATCATTCAACATTTAAAGAGAATTCCACTGCTTTAAGCAAGAAAATCAAAGAATATGGCCCATAAGTAAGGCAATCAAATGATGGTTCATTAGATTGCTATAATAGGTTTAAAGAAACAGCAGAACTGCATGTTAAAGTGTGACTGTTTCAGAAAAGGATGTATGTATACTTTTCTCAAAAATTGACATTAAAACAAAATGTTCAGACACAATGAAAATATATTGGTATTCTTAATTAAATTCATGTAGTTTGCATTATATGCCAATTAAAAATTAAATGAGACTACTGTGAAGTTAGCCATTTGAGAAACTAATGTAGAGGAAGAAAGTTATGCCTGTTTTCACAAATTCCTACTCACCATTGTGTTGACAATTATTTCATATACACATGTATGTATTCATATATACAAGATAAATGCTAAGAAATGTGTTTTTAAAAGCTATGCGCTAGTTGAAAGGCAACTCCTGAGCTTTTCATATTTTCTTTTACTTTAAAGGCAGACAGCAAAGGTTGAGGGAAAGAGGACCCCATTCATCGGTTTGTTCCCCAAATGCCCAGTGGTGAGGACTGGGCCATGCTGAAGCTGGGAGTCATCAACTAGTAACTCATCCAATATTCCCACGAGGGCAGGACAGAAATTCCTGAGCCATTATGTGTGGAGTCTCAGGCTGTGCATCAAGCCGGAAGTTGGAATCAGCAGTCGCAGTTGGAACCAGAACTTAGACACTCTTACATCATTGGTGGACATCCCATGCAACATCTTCACTACTAGACCAAGTAACCTCCTGGAATGCATTTTACATAGAAACATAGAAGAGATGAATGAAACAGAAAAGCTACCAAGGAGAAGGAGCTCGAGAAGGAATGCGAGATCGAGAAAATAAAATGGAGGAAAAGAACAGGTTGCATTTAAAGAGCATCAGTTTTGTAAACGATACAGCGATGTCAGTAAATTTTCATTTACTAAATCTCATCAGAAGCCCTCTGCAACTAATCTACTCAGCTGTTAATGTGTGTTTGCTCTGTGATAATCTATCAACAAATAAGTGAGAATCTGGTATTTACGGAAAGTAAACTAATATAACACAGTGCAATTTTCAATTCAGTGTTAAATGTCTTAATTTAAATCCAGAGAACTGTTGAAATAGCATCATCTGTTCTTAACAATGCACATGTAAAACTGGTATTAATTCTGAGAAGTCACTGCTTTATCAAAATCTTAAAAGTCTGTTGGTAATGTATAAATTTTATTTTAGGATTCTGTAAAAGGAATAATAAATGATCCATTACTGCTATGTATTCTAATTTAACAAACACTTGCTTGATATTTATCCAAACGGCAGTGTTCTGTATCTGAATCTGTGCAATGTGGAAATCAATTTTGTTTATTTGCTGTATTCAGTGGTTGAAAATATGACGGTGACTTGATTGAGCTCATAAATATTTGTGTTTAGTGTCAAGGAAGACTAAGCCTCGTGTTTCGAGAATCCTTCCTGCCAGTGTGACTATGTTTACTCCCGGTGCTTTTGTTCAGCACCTACAAGCTGCATTCATGTTGAAGTTCCACTTGAGTTGCATTGTTACCACCAAGAATACACAGCAGGGTACCTGACACACTCTGGGCAATTTGAGAGATGTTGTAAAGCACTAAAGTGGTAACCAAAGGCATCTAATTTTTCTCAAAGGAATCATGATGATTCCACATCCCACTGCAAAATTGTCTTCAGTTTTCATTTCCTCTGCACAATGTCCACTAGTTTTGTCATTGAGAAGTGTTTTTGCAGGATAGATCGTTTCTAAAATGAGATGGAAAGCAAACAATCTAACAACCAAGTTGGAAAAAAATAGAATGCTGAGCGAGTTCTTCAAGGCTGTGCTTTCTAATTCTGAGAAGTTTCTTCACATTAGGAAATAAATAATTCTACTGTCTGAATAAATTTGGTCCCTCAATGGGAGAATAAGAATAACTTTAGCAAAGCTGGAAGCTTTGGGCTACAAAAGGGGAAAGAATGAAAAGATCTGAATTGATAACATTCTCATAAAAACATCAAAATAAAAGGCTGCAGAAACATTTTTAATCAGAAGTGTTCTTCTACGTACAAAGCAGTCTGCATTACGGTACAAACTGACAATTCCTCTAGAGAAGTATTGTCCAGATCAGAGCAGGCCAGAGTTCTCACTGGGGTAACAGGGTTAAGTAGGTGGTTTCCCGTTAAAACAATGAAAGGCTGAGCACTGTGGATGAAAATGATAGCTTGAATAATAGAATTCCTTCCACCTGTATGGGAGACTCACATAGATTTCCTAGCTCCAGGTTTCAGCAGGGCCCAGTACTAGCTTTTGCATACATTTACTTTTTTCCTTTCCTTGTCACTCTGCCTTCCAAATAAGTAAACAAATAAAAGTTAAATTTAAAAAAGGAGTTTTGAGAAGACAAAAACATCAAAGCACGGAATTAGTCTTAAAAGATTCACTCCTTAGAACACAACAATATTCTGAATTGTGTATTTAGTAGTCTGTTCTGCGGCAAATAGAATACTTCCCAGGTAAGTAAGAATGTTTATTTTTTAACATATTAGACATATTAAGCATATTTAACATATTAAAATATGTTTAACATATTAAAATATGCTTTTGCTCTTTCATGTGGTCCTAGTAAGTATGATAAAAGTCAAACACCACATTCTTTGTAGCATGACCATAATTCATTTTGCTAATCCTCAGACCTCAATTTGTTCACTACACTGATGCTTTTGGAGACTAACTCCTCCCCAACCCACCTTCCCTTCTGAATTACAGCAGGGATAAGACAGGAGCAGGGCTAACTTTAGAACCTTGAATTAAAGCTTCAGAATCCTGTTTTTAATAATAGTTCAATCAACAATCTGTTTTAGGTTCTGTATCCCTGATTTTGTTCTCAATCCTCTGAGTACCGAAAATTACAAAACAAGCCTTTTTAAAGGAGATATTTCTATGGGACTACTGCCATGTATTTTGTCTACTAGCACCTTTGATTGTGAGAAGGCGCATGAGGGGAGTCATGGATAAGAAAATAATGTGACCTACAGAATATCAATCCATTTGAAGCTAACTGGTTAACATTGGTTTCCTGAAAAAATCAGTACCAATCCTCAGGATGGGGTTACACAGTTTTTATCTGGAAGTGTAAATAGTCCCTCTAATGCTGTTGCCTTGGCTTCTAGATGACTGTTCTTTCTTTGTCTTCTCTCTGTACATGTCTAATGTTTTCTGAGATTCTCTTACAGAGATATCAATTACCTGGATTAGGGTTCATCCCAGTGTCCTTGTTTAACCTCGACTTCCTGCTTGAAGATGTTTTGTCAAAATCCAGACTTTAACCTCGGGGTTAGAATTTGAGCATACTGTTTGAGTGGAAACAAGTCATTCCTTAACACCTAGGATGCTTACTGCCTATTACAACCTTGCTAAATGAATGTCAAGATTCACATTTTAAGATGAAATGTTTTATTGTTGTTTTCTTTTTCTTGAAATATAGGAAAAGTGGTCGTGAGGAATACAAGGCAAACAGAGAAAGAAAAAGTGCAATGGGGGAAAAAAGGAATGAAAAATTAACTCCACTTTGCCCTGGCTAATTGAGTCTCTCTAGTTTGTGATGCTTTTAAATTCCATCACTTGGGTATTCACAAGAATTTTTGCGTTATCACCTCCATTAAACACCTGCGTAATAATATGTCCAATTACAAAATTCACATATGGGAAATTTTATCTTACCACCTTCTCTAAATCCATAGAAACATTAATTTACTTACTTAGCAAGGGTGCAAAGTCAGCAATATTTTAACAGTGCCAAAATAATTGTAACAGATTTTAGATGAGACTTGTTCTAGTCTGTCTATTGCTGGATTTAATTAAGATTTTACAATACACCACATTCTTTCTTTACAACTGGACTCTATTTTAAAACATGTTTATTGCCTTTCCTTTTTTCTTTGAGGAAAAGATAGGGCAGAACTCTTGAGAGGTGGATATATTATGAGCATGAGGCTCACAACCAGGGAAATAATTAAGGCTTTGATAGAGAAAATATGAAGTAAAAAAAAAATGTCATAAACAGTCCTGACTGTTTCCGATAACTGGAACCAATAGAGGGCTCTGGTTAAACAGCATACTCCTTTCTTTGATAGGAATAAGTGATTTCATGTGTACATTTCTGTTTGAAGTTTAGGCATTGACATGTTGTCCCTTTCCTCAATGGAGAGAACCATGTGCTCATTTTAAACATTTCTCATCTTTTCAACCAAACAACTAGACAGTTTTTATATCTGATAATAAAAGAAATCAGAGGATGTATCCATCCTTGGGATGAAGACAGAAGAGTTTGATTCTCACAACACTTTGTCAGGATTTCCAACTCAAGCTAACTAACTCTTCTAGCTATATACTTTAAAAGATTATTAGTTAGACATTCTATAAATTAAAAAATGAAAATGAATGCTCCTCAATTATTTTCAAATCCATGATTCCCAAGATGTTCCTGGTACTATTTAGGTAATATTTTATTTATTTTATTTTTTTCCTGGAAGCTATCCTAATAGACCTGACTCTAAAGAAAGGGAAGACCACTGAATTGTTTTCAGAAAAAAAGGATTTTTAATACTTTCAAGTCTCATTTAAAATTTGGCTTTCTAGTTTGTTTCAAATGCTAAAAGTTTTACTTACCTTGCATATTTAACGTGAAGGTTGGTTGGGTGCTTGACATAACCATGAAGACATTGCATATCTTGATGACAGCCTTCTTAAGGGGCTTAGCATTTTGCATCCATTACTTTTTTGTACTTCATTTTAATATACTTTTACCAACCTGAAAACGTTTCCACAACTCCACTTGCTTCTTACACAATCAGTAATGCTTATTCTGTGCGCTGAATTAAATCAATTATTTAATTCTGCAAGCATTGTTTTGACATATGTGTTTCTCTCAGTCAGGGCAATTGCAGCAAACTGAGTATCCTTTTTTTTTTCATAAAATAAGATTCATAAGCTAAGTGGGGTCAACTCTTTCACAACTATTATAATAGTTATTTACATGCATTAGTTCAATCTATTTTCATGAAGTCATGGGGCAATCTAGTCAACCTTCGCCTCTGTAAGAGCACGGAACAAGTGGATGCAAAGGTCACCTGCAAATTTTGGAAGTTGTAGTTTGGTCAGTTTAAGAAGAAGGAACATGGAGCTAACATGGCTTGTCATTTACTAGCTGTGTGACATTATATCACATAAATAGGAAGCATCCATACATAGCAACTTTGACAATTTGACATTTAACTTTGACAGTTTCACTGCTAAAATTTTTCTTTGGGAAATACAAGCATATCTTAAAATTCCATAAAGTACATAATGGATACTTCTTTGGAATATTACATTATTTTCTTCGTATACCTGTCTACAAGAGGAATTGCTAAGATAGGTTTTCTTTTAAGATTTTTTTTTTATTGGAAAGTCAGATATACAGAGAAGAGGAGAGACAGAGAGCAAGATCTTCTGTCCGCTGATTTACTCCCCAAGTGACTGCTACGGCTGGTGCTGTGCCGGTCTGAAGCCACGAGCCTGGAACTTCCTCCAGGTCTCCCACACTGGTGCAGGGTCCCAAGGCTTTGGGCCATCTTTGACTTCCTTCCCAGGCCACAAGCAGGGAGCTGGATGGGAAGCGGGGCTACCGGGATTAGAACTGACGCCCATATGGGATCCCGGCACGTTCAAGGCAAGGACTTTAGCTGTTAGGCTACTACTCTGGGCCCTAAGATAGGTTTTTAAAAATATTTTAAGGAAGTAATTTTAGATAGGAAAGCCAAGAAATTATCTTTTGTCATTGAACATGCTGCTATTTGCTTTTCCTTTTCTTATCTGTTTTATTCTTCTGCAGTGAGCATGTACTATTTGTGTAATAACAAAAAGGAAAAGATAATTGCATTTGTGGATGTCAGTTCTAACATGGTAATCCATTTTGAATTAGAGGAAAGTGGGTGAGACAATTGTTTTTAAGTTTCCTTTTTCTTCTTCCTGTTTCTGGGGGAAGAAAGGAGATAAGGGGAGAAGTTGTACCCAGGTTCCACTTGAGTGTTTCGATGGTTCTGAAATGTTGTTGATCTTGCCAATCCAAGAATGAGGAAACTCTTCCAATGCCCATTGGGTGACAAAATCCACCTTCGAGTCTATGTTTGCCAGTTATTTTGCTGTCAACACTTGACTGGGGTAGCTAACCAATTTGTGCTTCTTTCTTTCCTCTGTTATGGTACCAAATGTCCTCTGTAGGCTCCAAAGCACCGTCATATCCTCCATGCACATTTGGGTATGCTGTTCACTGCTTTGTCTAAGCCACTGAGGACACCCAGTTCTTACACGTGCATTCCACAGATCCTGCTAGTCTCCTCATGGATGGAGTTCTAGTGATTCAGTTGGAGAAATCCCCAAAGAACTTTGTCTGAAGTGATCCCAGAACTGACTCTTTTTGTGGCAGCCAGTATGTGGTCCAGCTCCGTTCATCGCCTCTGTCAACAGACACGCTAGGAGTTGCAATTGCTGGGTCAATTCTGTCCACAGTCGCATCGCTAATGTAAACCAGTGGATGCAGCTGCCCAGCCCAACCCTGCCCACCACACAATTGGTCTTTGTACACCAGTGGAAGTTGCAGCTTAGTCAGAGCAATCCACAATAACCCACTAGGGGTCTGGCCCACCCCCAGCCCTGGTTCCTGTGCTTGCCTATATGTTTGTGGGTGAGTGAGTGCCAGGATGGGTCTTGGCTTAATTACTTTGTTACTACTTTGAGGCTTGTTCCACTGAACTGATTCTATGTAAGTTTGTTCTTGACTGCTAATAAATGGACAAGTTCGCCATAACTGTCTTTGTTGCTTCTCTATTAAGAATGTGGTTTCCGCACCATGTTACCTGGGTGGGTGGTCTATGGCCAAGATCCCCCCCACCCACTCCAGTATTTGTGCAGCAGACTGGTCCAGTCTGTCTCAGATCCCATTTAGTTCTTGTATATGTCACTAGGTACTGAAGCCTAGCTCAACAAAACTGACCCCAATACCTAGCCTACACTCACGATGGAATGTAGGCTATCACCTATTTAGATAGGCTCACCGCCCAGCCCTGATTCTAATGCTCACCAGTGGAAGTTGCGACTCATCAGAGAGGTGCCCAAGGTTTCCCTACTGGGCCCGCTCAAGCCCTGGATTTTGCACTTTCCACGCGGTTCTAGGTATAATCTGACTGAACTTGCTCCCACTCTCAGCATTTGCCAGTTGATATTGTGACAAAATCCAAAAAGCCTGCTCTAAATCTGGACTATACATGAACCAGCAGGTACTGACAGTTAGTCCAGCCTGCCTATCCCCCTAAGCCAGTTCACATGCAAGCCAATAGATGTTGTAGCCCTTCCTGGTCTGGTCTATCCCTGATCCCAGTTCTCACACTCACCAGTAGGTTCAGTGGCCAAGCAGAGGAGCTCCCCCAACAGCCCCTCTACCTCCACATAAGGTCTCACATGTGAGGGTGGGTGCTGTGGCCCAGTCTGGCATGGCCCATCTCATCTTGGCATTTGCCAGTGGATTTGCTTGGCCTGGTACTGTCTGCCCCTAGCTCCAGCTCATGCTGGCAAGTGCTATTGTCTAGCCCAGTTCAGCCAGTCCTCAGTTTCCAGCCCTAATGGGAACTGGCTAGTGTTGCAGGCCGACCCAGCCTGTCCTGTACCCCGTCCTGGCTCTGGATCTGCCAGTGGGTTTATGAACTGGCCAGCATGGCCTGTCCTTAGACCTGATCCACATGTATGCTGGTGGGTACTGTATCCTGGCCAGGTCTGGGATGCTCCCTGCCTTACTTCTTGCAATCACCTGCAGGGACTGCATCCTGACAAAGGAGTTCCTCAAGTTCCTCTATCAGGTCTCCTCCCAATGGCAGACCTTGCACACGCCCTTGGCCTAGACTGACTTAGTCTACTTCCTGTCGTGGCAGGAACAATGGCCTTACCCAACTGGTCTACACCCATTCTAGTTTTTACTGTTGAATACTACAGCCCAGCCACACCTGGTCCGTGCCCAGACACAATTCTCATGTGGATTAGAGGGTACTAAGACCTAGCCTTTCCTGTCCTACACCCTACATGGCTCTCATGAGAACAAGAACCAATGGATGCTGGAGTAGTCCAGTCTGGTACACCTTGCCCTGCATTATCAACACGCAGGCTGGAATCACATGCTCACCTGCAGGAGTTATGACCACAAGGGGAGTTTCCAAATTTCCCCCACCAGGCCCATTCCCAGGCCTAGATCTCACATGGGCTAGCAGGTGCTTGGTTCTTACCCAGCATAATCTGCTCCCTCTGCTGTTCTGGCCTTCGTATGAGCTGGGGGATGTTGCAGCCAGTCCCAATCAACACCCTATTCTTGTGTTCTTGGGAGGCCCTGTGGATGCTACAGCCTGGACAATCTGGGCCTGTTCCCAACCCCAGTATCCAAGAGTGTTGGAGGGTTCATTGGTCATGTCTAGTGCATCCTGTCACTACCCACCAGCTCTTGAGCAAACCGGTGAAATTTTTTGCAGATCCTCAGGGCTCCACAGATCTGGTTCTCTCACATGCTGGTTAGTGTCATGGCCCAGACTAATACGATCCATCTCCTGTTCTAATACTCACTAGTAGGTACTGTGATGTAGCCCTGCCAGATAGGCACCCTTAGCTCCAGCTTTTGTGTGCACTGGTGGTCAGTGGTGGTCAATGCTAACTAGCCCAACTCAGGTCTCCCTCTTGGGGGGTGTGGATCAGTCTGACCCAGAAAAGTCATCTGGCTCCCCCTGCCCCAAGCCACTCATTCTAAGCCCCCTCAGTCTGCAAGTACAGTGGCCTTGTCAGGGAGATTTCCCAGAAGTCATTCTTCACCTGAACATACTTCCTCAGTGATTCTCCCTCCCTCACATCCCATATGCATTTCCCTGAGCAACCCATAGTCCTTGTGCCCAGGAGCACCTGGGATATCCAGACCAATCTTCCCAAGCCTGGTCTTCTATTAGGATGGCATGTTGGCCCTGAGCTCTGCCTGCCCACCAGATAGCCAAGATCATAGATGGGTGCCCATACCTGGTTCTCAGGCATGCATGCAGGTCTGGGACCTTACCTGGGAAACAAGGCATGGTCCATGGGCACACAACACTAGCTTGTGGCCTTTCCTAACCCCTCCCAATCCACTTTTGGAACTGAACCATGTACAAAATCTCAGGCTCACTCCAACAGCCCCCAGTGCAAGTGCCCAGATCCCAGAGCTCATGGAAGAAAGCGAAGCTGCTGGCAGCTCAGGCTCTACAAAGGCAGAAGTAGAAAATCTTTTAACAGTCTAAATGATTGATGGGCGCTATTAGATACCTCAGATGTGACACTGGTAGAATGAGAGATTGGGGAGTCCTGGAAATAAAGCTGAATACTACTGCAATGAAACGAGAAATGTTTCCTGGGCCATGCCAAAATGGGGCAGTTGGTGCTAGATAATAATAACAGCTACTTATATTATGACATGTACTGTGCCTGGCTTTTTGATAAAAAACTTTGCTAGCTCTTCAAGTAGTCTATTCAGCCATTGATTGATGAAAACAAAACAAAACAAAAAAAACTAGTCTAGTGACATCAAGGGCTATATCCCAACTGTGAAAGAGATCACAGGGAATTGGAGTGCCCTTATAGGCCAAGAACTCTGAGGTCAACCATTTCCTATCGAATCTCCCACATGGGATGAAAGAAGCCCAGATCCTTCCTCACAGGATCTAATGTCATCGGAACAACACCCAGGAACCCTGAGCAGTCCTCAGAAACAGAACGACAGTAAACTTCCTTTGGGACTCAGAAGAGGAGCTTTCTATGGTCCTTATTTAGTTCCAACTTTGGTTCCGCACGCTCTCTTGCAATGACCACCAGGGTTGTGCTGGAGCCCCCAAAATTAGATCAGATAGACAGACAGAGACAAATAAGGAAAGCTTTAAACAGACAGGAAAAAGTCAGCTTGGACTCCCATATACCTTACTAGGTAGGACACAAAGATCAGTTACTCCTCACTAAGGCATTGAAAATTTCTCTGCACACCCCTCCTAAAATTGTTCTGCTCCTCAATCATTAACAAAGGGCTTCTTAGAGTTATAAACCTGTTTGGACTATCCCAAAACTCGTAAAGTTCAGCAAAATTCACACTTGAATACTATAAGCTGCTAAATATAAAAATGAAGATAGACAAGAGACAGCTGAATAGTACCCTACAACCAGTTTAAGGTTTATAGCAACCAGTTGTGTATATACTAAGTTGAGATGTCAATGAAGTAGTTACAGAATATGGTTAAGAATTTGCATTTTTGGGGGCCTGGCGTGATGGCGCAGTGGTTAAGGTCCTCGCCTTGCACGCCCAGGATCCCATATGGGTGCTGATTCTAATCCCGGCGGCCCCGCTTCCCATCCAGCTCCCTGCCTGTGCCCCGGGAAAGCAGTCAAGGACGGCCCAAAGTTTTGGGACCCTGCACCTGTGTGGGAGACCTGGAAGCGGCTCCTGGCTTCAGATTGGTGCAGCACCAGCCGTTGTGCTCACTTGGGGAGTGAATCATTGGACGGAAAGTCTTCCTCTCTGTCTCTTCTCTCTGTATATCTGCCTTTCCAATAAAAATAAAATAAATCTTTAAAAAAAAAAAGAACTTGCATTTTCTAACATATTGGTCACTCAATACCATGTCAATTAACCTCATGATGTTGTTAGTTTCCATGTTTCTTCCTTTCGTTGAAGATGTGTAGTGGCTTTTTGTAGGAGGGGATGATACTCTGCCAGCTCCACTTTCAGACCAAGGATGATCTCCCAATGAAACTGTTGAATTTATCTGGACAATAAGATGCTGGACTCCCTGCATGGTCCATGCCCGCAATGAAGGAATCATGGCTGGTTATGGAGTGTACTACTGTAACAATATGGAGGAATTCAATACGTGGGGAGGGCTCGGGGAGTCCCAGAGCCAATGAAACTGTGTCATAAAATGAAATAATAAAATAAAATAAAATATAATATAATAAAAAACCAAAAGCTAGACTAGTGATATGTTCTGAGTCCTGACTAATGAGTACCTAAGCCTCAGTAAATCCCTGCGTTTAGATTGTACTCATTCCTGTACTCTTGGAAATTGCCATGCTCACCAGAGGGCATTTCTGAAGCTCACCAATAATGCTTTTGCTTTCTCGTTTTAAAGTCTTTATTTCTGGTTTCTTAGAACTTGTACTGTTTAAATCTCTCTTCTAACTGGCTTAAAAGTATTTAATTTTTGAATCTTGAATGGCTTTCTATTTGTAAGGACAAAAAAGAGCCACTTCAAGGATGTGAAAAATGATATCTAATAGAATTTTACATGCCTCACACAATGTTTTCCCATGGTCATAGGTTATTGTCACTCTATATTGTTGCCCATGATGTCTTGTTGCCAATGATATTTCATAAGCAAAAGGAAGTTGCCCATGGGATCAAATTAGAGAAACTCCTTTGGATACCATACTTCCTCTTCATTTCCTCCTCATTTTTGGAGTTACTTGCTCTGTCTCATGCTCACCTCCTATGCCATCTCAACAGTACGCATTGGTTTTCCCTTCTGTTTCCACAGTCTACTGAGATCTCATTACCTCTGTTTCTCGAGATGAGAGGAAGGTCCATCTAGAGAAGAAGCAGTTGACCTAAGGACCAACATCACATGCTATGTTCACAAGCAATCAAGGTCAGCTACTCAAAATTTGTGTTTTCTATACCTAAGCCTATGAAATGAGCTCTTTCCCTCTCTGTAATCACTTGGTAAAGGACACTTCCTTTCTTTCATATCATTTTACTCTGCCGTTTTTGCTATAACACAAGCTTATCCCAAGACATACCTAAATATTTGGTTGCTATGTGGAGAAAATAGCGTTTAGGGAAATCATGCATCGCATTGAATGTTAATTTATAGTGAAATTACTGAATTAAATGTAAATAAAGTGATCTTATTAATGTGTGGTAAAATATTGAGATTTCAAGTGGCAAAAGAAAAGAAAATACATGTGTGTTAATTATGAAAATGTTCTCGTCAGGATTGGTGCTAGATGGAGCAGGTTAATGTAACACGCCTGCATCCTGTGTGGGAGTGCTTGGGGAACTCCCATAGTAAAGGCAAAGTATGAACATTGTTTAATAAAGCATATGTTCTGTTTGAATTCAATTGTGATATCCAAATTCAAGGGCTATTGGTAACACAACTGGGTCCCACCGCTTCCTCCCCACTGTGTACTCTACCCAATCTATGAGGCTTCAGAGAGGAACTGTGGACTCAGGCGACGATTGTGATTTCTGAAACAATCTATAGATGACGTCAGCTCTCCAATTGTTTATTTCCACTACTCTTTGAACCTCAGTTTCCCTGTCTATACAACTGACATAAAACATAGTATATCTATTTACTATAAATAAATAATACAGTCTTTTAGAGATTTGCCAAACACAAGTTGTTCTATAAAAGGATGGGAATGTTCTATGTTCTAGGAAGCATAGTGATCCCCAAACGACTCACTGGTTTGCTCATGACACCTGCAGGAGCTGTCATTTTATTTATCTCTTCAGTCTGCAGTTCTAGGTCTCAAGAAGGTACCTGTTAATCTACAAACAGGTCACATACCATCATCCATTAGACCATTTTAATGGTCTGTTTGTGATTGGTCATGGTGGAAAATATGTGTAATTGGCAGGAATGAAAAGTTATAAAAAAGAAGCAAACCAATACTTCATGAATGACCCTCATGAAATTATACTGAACAAAAGAAGTCAAACACATAGGAATCAAAGTTCACAACGTGCTGGAATGTACACATCTAAGAAGTGATCTCCAGACTTTGTGAGGTGATAAAAATGTTGCAGGTCTTCAAATAGTGCAGATTTTTCTAGAAAGATTTTACTGAAAATCTTAGCATTTACTCTATATAGATTATGCTTCAGAATATGAATTTTCTCATGCTGTGGCAATTATGTTTCATAATTCTTATATTTTGTGAGTGTGTGCTGAAGCATTTACAGATGAAAATATAGATGAAGAGCTTGGAATTGACTCAAAACATGAAAGTTGGTAGTGATACAGTGGTTTGCTTATAGCTGGGATGATAGCTCAGGCATCAAAAATTGTGCAACTTGGGTGATGCTCATGTGATAGTCCTTTATTTTGCCTTTCCACATTTCTGAACATTTCCCATCATCCACAAAGAGAAGGGGTCACTTAGTTCACCTCCTGATTTGCAAAACAGAAAACTGGGAAGAGGGGCACCTAACATGCTTACGGTATCAAGATCATAGCACAAACTGATTCCCACATTCAGCCTTCTTTTACTCATCCCAAGGAAACAAAACATGAGCATTGTGGAAAAGCTGCTTCTCAAAAGAACAGATGAAAAGTGTGAGGATGGATTTAAGCAATACAACTTGAGCTCCAGTTGCACACTTTCCCCACAGAACCTGTGTGTATCATTTATACCACCCATATCTATCTATCTATCTATCTATCTATCATCTCTCTATCGTATTTGTGTATTATGTCTAGAACCTATCATCTCTCCATCTTTGACACTAGAACTCTCTCTCTATACCTCTATCCCTTCCTTACTAATAACCATTCTCTTCTGTCCTGTGTGGTTTTAAATTGTGTTTGATAGGCTGAAATCAAATCAAATTAAATTAAATGTCCAGAATCCAAACGGAGTCAGAAAAACAAACCATGCAGCAAAAAAGCCTTGTTCGTTCCTTTGGCACTAAGACTTTGCGGGCTTGAAGAGCAAGGCCTGCCACTGGAGGGAGGGGCTAGGTTCTCTTTTGGTGCGATCCAGGAACAGTTGTTTTCCACAGGGCACTGACAGATGAAAATGCCTTAAGCGATGCAGAAATCAGCTGGGGCTCCCTGGTGTGTGTGTGTGTGTGTGTGTGTGTGTGTGTGTGTGTGTGTGTGTGTGTGTGTGTGTGTTGTCAGCTTGGAGGGCTGCGTGGACCACTCTGGATTTGCTTCCCAAATCATATCCTGGGATCTGGAAACGACTTGCCATTTCCACAGCGAAAAGCCTGAGGACTCATCATTTTCGACGGCTGGGAAATATTTATTGCTTGCTCTACAGATGGGCGGGGGAGGGGGCGCGGAATCAGCGTCTGGCAGCCGCTGATTGGTGGAAAAGAAAATGGTGAGAGTCGGGTGGGAAAAGGATTTGCCGAGTCCCTTCCAGCCTTCTCGACCTGTAACTCTTGCCAGGTAGACTCCAGCCTGCTCCAGGGATCCTTTCGGGGTCACCCGGGGTTAAGAGTGAGTGAAAACCTGGAGGATGTTGGAACAAAAGCGACCCTGCACGAGGCATCCCTCGGCGAAGTCCTTGGTGTCACCAGGCGAGGCTGACTCGGTGCAGGTGAAGGCGCTCCTGCTGCACCCCGAGTCTCCTCCCTCCATTCTCCCAAGCAGTATAGGCTTGGACGCCCACTTCTCGGTCCCCAGGGCCAAAGCTTGACTCCGCCGGGGTCTAGGATTTATCCGAGGAACCAGTGCAAAGGCGGAGACTGAGAAGGAGGGGGAGGAAAGAGGGAGCGACAGCAGCCCGAGCCTGAGGCGCTCCGTATCTCCGCAGGGTTCAGACGACCCTGACTGTGTGCTGAAGCGCAGCGCATCCCGCCTTCCTGCTTCCCAGTGGTGGTGGGCCGCTGCAGTTCCAAGGACCACCTGCCCCCGCCCCCTCCCCACCGAGCACGGGAGCCCAGAGCACGCGCTGGGAGCGCAGCAGGCGCGGGAGAGGGGCGGGGAGAGGCGCTGACAAATCAGCCGTGGGGGCGGTGAGTCGAGGAGATCTGGGAGCTAGAGGGGAGGAGGAGGTGGTGGTGGAGGAGGAGGAGGAGGAGGAACGGCGGGGCGACCAGAGGCCCAGGAGCGGGTCGACGGCGGAGCGACGTTTTTGCTGCAGCGGAGCCAGGTGTGTGCCGGCCCCAAATGGGACTCGAGACCCAGCCCCGCCCTGAGCCTGCCTCTCGTCCCCCTCTAGCCGTCTCTGGCGACCCCTGCTCTCTTCCTCTTCTATGGTGCGGGGCCCAGGGGCGGGGGCATATAAGGAAGGGGACCGGGGAGTGGCAATTCGACGACAGGTTTGCGCGCGTGCCTCTCACACCCCGCGCCTCCAGGGGTTGCGCTGACCGCAGCCTCCTAAGGGGACCTTTCGTATGGTGGTGCCACCTCCGCCCTTCCTGTGCGCTCTCGTCCCCACCCTATACCCAGTTAAATAATACTTGGGAATTGTTTAACGGGAACGGGGGGGGGGGGGGAAGGGAGCAATCAGGAGAAGAGGATTCGGGTGAGTACCTGTGGCTCTGAAAGGGCGTCTTTGGGAATACTGGAGAAAATCCAGAGTGAGGGGGCACGCCGCAGATGCGGGGAAGGGGATGCACCCCTTGACCGATGTGTCCGGGCTCGGCGGGGGTGCGAGCCGTTTGGGTGAACTTCATTAGACGACATTGACCCGACTTTCCCCTGCCTCCAACATGCCCCTCGCCTCCCCGAACTCTCGGAATACTGGGGACCAGCGACTTCTCTCCGGTGCGCTTTTATTTATCCATGTATTTTCCCTGCGGAAACGCAGGGTGCTGGATGGAGCTCAAGCTTCCAACTTTTCTTTTGCCTTAAACATCCCTCCAGGCACCTGTTCTCTGAGAAGTGACGCGGCAGCTTTGACCGCAGTAAATGAAGCCCAGAGAAGGCAAGTCAACAGGTAGTAAGGGGTTAACAAGTGCGGCGCGAGGTCTGCTGAGGGTGCCGGGATGCTGCTACTGCCTGTGGCGCCTGGCATGGGTGTGGATGCTCCTCGCGGGTACAGACCAGCGCGTGCTCCGGGTAGATAGCGGAAGGAGCTGGAGGGCTCTGGTGCAATCAGACAAGAGCCCCTGTGCGCCTTGGTTGGCTTGAGGTTCAGCCACTTGCTGAGTGCCTAGTGCCTTTCCTTTCCCTGAGATCCACCTGTTCATCCTCTTCTGGAATTCCTTTAAAGAATGCACCTGACCTGGACCTTCAGCTTCCCTCCTTTTCCTGCGGTCTTTCCTCTAAACCGGCTTTTCACTTACTTAGCGTGGGTCACCCTTGGCCCCTGGGAAGTTGAAGGAAGGACCCCAGGTATTCATGCAGCTGTGCTTTTGAGATGATGAGCAGCTCAGATGTACACCCTCATCAGCCTTTAGGCTGCCAGACCTGTTCCAGGGAGAGGGGGAAATTTCTAGAGCAAAAGCTTCAGGGGCTCAGGATTGGGGAGGAACATTGCTTTGTCTAGATGTATGAAGTGAGGAGTCACATCAAAGATTGTGCACACTTTGGGGGGATTTCTACTGATTTTTAATGTCTTTAAAAATGTTTTAGTTTTGTTTTTACCCTGTATGGCTTGAAGTTTGATTTCCGTTGCCCGGAAGTTCTCACTCAGTGTGTATTTTGTGTTTTTTTTCAGTGTGGTGTAGAGAAATTCCTTAACCATGGATGTCTTCATGAAGGGGCTTTCAAAGGCCAAGGAGGGAGTTGTCGCTGCTGCTGAGAAAACCAAGCAGGGTGTGGCAGAAGCTGCAGGAAAGACAAAAGAGGGTGTTCTCTATGTAGGTAGGTAAGCCCCAAATGTCATGTCAATATTTAACCCCGGTTCAAAGGATCAATACAAAAACACTGCCATTTCCCACTCGATTTGTTCTTGTGTCATCACATTTCAAAAGGATGGATTGAGTCAGAAGTACGTGTAGGTAGGTGAATGGGAAAGTGTACATTTGAGCCGACCTTGAAAAATGTAGCTAATTTTTGTTCTCCCTGATTATTAAATGTCACAGTAACACTTAAAACTTTTTAAAAAATTCTCTTTTTCAATGAAGGTTGGACTTTATCCAGAGGACAGTTTGCCAAACTGTCTTTATTGTAAAGTGAAAAATAGTCCTAAGAATCCAAGTCATTTGTGGGCTTTTGATTTCTTTTGTCATGTGAGTAACATTTACTAATTTGGTTGCGTGCTTGTTATGCATGAGATGTTGCTGCAGCCCAGTGCTGTGTGTGTGCCTCCAAAATGGGAAGAGGAGCTTCTGGGGTGCAGTCACTCATGGTGACAGCATGGGTCCAAGTGTTCAGGAAAGTGCTTGGACGCTGCTGCTAACATCTTCAGAATATTTCAGTAATTTATTCACCAAGTGGCATGCAGCAAATAATAATGCACTCGGTGCCTGCCCTTCCGCTTCCTTCTAAATTCCACTAAGAGCTTGAGGTTCTTTTCTGTATTTTGAACTGTGTTAAATTGGGTGTCATTTCACAAATTCCTTCAATTCCTTGGGGAACAAATGGACACACATACACATATCGCCCTGGAGGGTGCTTCAAATGCCTCATGGGAAATGGAATTAAAGGATGTTTATTTCACTGCCATTTTTTTTGAAATGTATGCATAAATGCATACATTTTTTCCCAGGAGACATTTTTGGAGAACTGTATGTACACACACATGCATGTGGGCCCATTTTTCCTCTGCTGTTTCTCCTCTGAGGTCTACTACGCTCTCAGGTGCCACAGGATGAGCAGTCAGGTGGAGGATGAGCATATTGCGTGGCCTGGCCTGGGTGACATGTTTACGGAGCCTGCCTCTGTGGAGTAAAAGAAAGCGCTACTGCTCTCACGTGTAGCTCATAAGAAAGGGTACACACTTCGTATGCCTTTAACGACTGCCTCTCCTTCAAGCTTGTCACTCATGTATCGCAGGCATTTTCTGTTTGTTGGCTTGATCTTCCCATAAATTAATTTCATTTTGCATCTTGTAATAGGTTTTCAGAAAATTTTTTGGAACAGGGTGCTATGAGATGAAAAAATGATAAATTAATTTCCAGTTTTTTTGTGAAAGGTGAATTTTATCCTTCGAGTTATAATATGTAGCACTGAAACAATGACATGAAGATTATCAGTATTTTTTTCCTTTTAGTTTTTCAGCTTTTGTAAGTACAACCTCATAACTATTTGATTACACCATAATTTGTATAGTTTAACGTGTTTTTTAAAGAAGCTAATATTCTCTCTAATCCTTTGTAATAAATTCAGCAACTACTGAATATTAGTTTTATACATTGTTCTTTCTAAGATAATCAACAAGTTTTAACATCTGTAACACTTGCTTGTTTTCATGGTTGATAATTGATTTTGGGCAAGTGAAATAATTTTATTTTTCAGAGATCAATTCAGGTGTTTGCTTTGAGGTGACTCATATATATTAACTTGTGTATGTATCAAATATTTGTTAAACCATTTTCAATATCCATTATGGTATTTAACACATGCTTTATGCTATAAATAGTTTATTAGCTATGTTCAGAACACTAACTGAAAGGCACCCATAGATTCAGAATGAAAACGATCATTTGAAGACACAACAGTGTTGCCCAGGGATTGACAAAATTTTTGTAAAGCATCAGATACAGTTCATACTCTGAATCAGCTTAGTGATGATCACATTTTTATTATTTATTTTACATAGAAGTCGTATTTATTTACTTGAAAGGCGGAGTGATATAGAGGAGTGGGGTTAAGAGACAAAGAGAATACCTTCTATCCATTGGTTCACTCCCCAAATAGTCATAATGCCTGGGGCTGGTCCAGATGCCAGAAATTCCATTAGCTTTCTCACATGGCTGGCAGTTGCTCCTGTGCTTGGCCATCTTTCACTGCTTTGTAAGCACATTAGCAGAGACCTGGATACAAAGTAGAGCAACAGGCTAGCACCATGGCTCACTGACTAAATCCTTAGGTTGCAAACACTGGGAATCCTAGTGGGTGCTGGTTTGTGTCCTGGCTTCTTCACTTCTTATACAGTTCCCTTCTTGTGATTTGGGAAACACTAGAGGATGGCCTAAGTCCTTGGGCCCCTACACCCATTTGCGAGACCCAGAAGAAGCTCCTGGCTTCAAGATGGCTCAGCTTTGGCCAGTGCAATCATTTGGGGAGTGAGCCAAAGCATGGAGGATCTTTGTCTTTCCTTCTCTCCATAAACATGATCTGCCTTGCCAATAAAATTAAATAAACCTTGAACAAATAAGCAGAGCAGTGGAAACTCAATCTGATGTGAGATGCTTTCCCCACCATAATATTTAGGTCATAATTATGTATGAGTACTTAAAATTGTATACAAATGTGAAACTAGAGAATAGGGCCAATACTTTGTTTCTAAAAATTTGATGCAGAAGTCAACTTCATAATACTCTTAGTTATAATAAACACTTGAATATCTATGCTTCATGTTTGGTGAATAACTAGGGCTCTGACCATGGTTAGTTGTTTTTGTTGTTGTTGTTGTCTTTTTTTTTTTTTTTTTGGCCAGTGTTCTCACCACAGTGACTGTGCTGAAACTTCATGGTTTTCCACAGTGTTTGAGAGTGCTCAGTCTTACTTGGTAATTTTAATTAAAAAGGATGCTACGTTTTCATTTTGCTTAAAAAATGCCTGTAATTATTTTGTTATAACATTATGTTATTTAAAAAAATGTATTTCCTTGGAAGAGGTAGAGGAGACAAAGGAAGGGAAGAGGGCGTGGGAAAGGGAGAGAGGGAGGGAAAGAGAAGGAGCGTGAAAGAGAAAGTGAGAGAGAAAGTGAAAGATCTTTCTCCCAGATGGCCACAATCCAGAGCCTGAAACTCTATACAAGTTTCCCATGCTGATGGGAGCAGCCCAAGGACTTGGGACATCTTCCATTCTTTCCCAGGTGTGTCAGCAGAGAAGTAGATTGGATATACAACTGCTGGGTTTAGAACTAGAACTGGTCAATGGTGGCCTGTGACAGCTTAGTCCACCGCGTTACAACAGCAACCCCAATTTCATGCATTTTTAAACAAATAATTGGTAATTACTTTGATATCCACACATAGATTTAAATTGTTCTCATTCTCAGCTTTATGCCTTTATTTCATTTATTCTTCTATTTCTCATTAGAACTGCATAAGTGATAGAATAGTTTTCAAATAAATCTCCAACCTATTGTTATTTTTCGGAAAATGCTGAATTTTCTGCTATTGTCTATACCTACAATGTCATGATATACTTAAATATCAGAAGTATGGATTGTGACTGTTGCTGAAGGACCGTACTATTGTAATAATATGGGAGAAAACAGTGGAGGAGAGGGTTTTGAGGACGGGGAAGGGCAATCCCTGAGTGTATGGAACTGTCTCATGAAAAATAAAAATTAGGAAAGTATGAATTATAATGAAAAAATCTGAGAGGTCATGAATAAATTTGCTAACAGTTTTAGCAATGTAGATAATTTTATGCAAATTTAATAATAGCCAAGATTTTTAGGCAGATAGTTTTTATTTCCTTTTGTTTATGTCTTGCCAGAGATCCAGTTCGAATGTTGTGTATAGCCCATGATGTATGTAACCTTAGGCAAGTGGTTAGTTGTTTGTTTTACTTTGATCTTGTCAAAAATGGGCATAAGGCACCTGTTTCAAGTAGATGTTATATGCATGAATTGAGATTTAAAAGGCCTTGTACATAGTAGGTGGCTGATGCATTCGGGTGCTTGTCTCCTTCCATCTCTTATTATATGTTTGCAGAATTAACAGATCTCTCTTGTGTCATATTTGTAAATATTCTTCAGTTTTGAAGTCAAAATAGTCTTGTTTTTGAGACTCATTGTTGTATCACCTTTCCCCACTGAAAGTTGTTATTCTAAAGTGGGAAACTAGGGGGAAGGGCATCATTCTGTGCTAGAATCTTAGCTGCAGAGACCCTCCTGTTGTACTGGCTTTCTGTTTGTTGTAGTGACAGGATTTCCTAACTTTAGTTGTTTTTCCCCTGAAACTATCATGTCAGATGCTTCTGTTGTGTTGAAAACTGGCAAGTCAGCAGCATAGGCCTCAGCTTATGTTTTTGAATTTGTTTTTACAGGTTCCAAAACCAAGGAAGGAGTGGTTCATGGTGTGACAACAGGTAAGCCCCTGAAAAGCTTGGGTCCATGGATGATACAGAAAATCCCTTGCAACCAGCATTGCTCAGCTTAGATCATCTAGAATGTAGTTGTAAGCATCCACTCTCACATGGAGACACATCCCATGAGATCCACAGTCTTGCAGTTTTGATCCAATTTGTTTATATATGGAATATTTTTGAACAAGCTCTTTTTATTGATAGAAAATGCATGTACAAAATGTAAAGATTAGCATTTTTCCAAGGAATTAAATGTCTGTTGAGAACATCAAACAATGGAGTCCTAAAGTATTGCAAATACGATATTTTCTTTATGATTGATAGTATGTTTCAGGAAATACTTGAAATGATGAGTAAATTACTATTTGCATCTCTGGCATGATCTTACCAATATTTAAAAAATATTAATAAGAAGATTGATAATAAAAAATATAACAGAAGAGAATATTAGTGATGATGAAAGTAAGATGAGATGAGGGTTTTAAGTTGCTGCAGGTTAACCAAGAATAACCAAAATTTAATAAGTTATGAGCCTATAAAGTTACTGTTGTTGAGATTCATGTTGGAAGTACAGCCTGCTCCCTGACAGCTGTGATGAATTAAGAAATATCATTAGAAATCTGATACATACGATTAGAATGTATTAAATAAAATGCTTCATCAAAGTATCATGTTCCGGTTAGTACATTATAAAGTAGAAATGGAGAAAGTGAAATTGGAATATTGACATAATTTTTCTACTATCAACATAAGCAGAAGTCAGATCTTTTTGGTTCAAATTCATACTTCTTACTTGCTGTGTGATTTTTCTTAGATTCTTGACCACTGTGTGTTTTAATTTTATCATCTGTAAAAGAATAAATGAGCTAGAAAACAATGTACAGTTTGATTTTGTTGCTTTTTCTTTTTATTAGTTTGTAGTGGACCTTTGTTGAACATTTTTATAGATGGTGAAAACTACACCTCATGTATGACTTTTTAAATGAATGCTTTTGACAAAAAAATGATGATGTAAGAAGAAACCAGAATTCTTTGCAACTGTTTGTTAAATGCTAATAATGTGCCTTTCATTTGCTTTGTTGCCAAATGATTATGTAAGACAGAACTAGGCAGGTAAATAGACTGTATTGCCTTGTTGGGACCTTCTACCAATGTGATATTTTTAAGCATGGTTTTTAAGAAGAACTAGCTAGTAGGTAGTGCCAGACTCTGCTTCTTGAAGAGGGCCAAGCTGGCTTGATGGTGTTGGTGTTGCATCTTGATCACTGAGGGAGAAATCTTAAGATTTAAAAAGTAGGTAAGGAAGTGGCACCTGCATACAAATTAAAGCATAGCTAATAGTGTTATCTACTGGATGAGATGGGTTATGAAGATAACTGTGGACATGTTAGAATTGTGGATTTTCTTTTTTTTCCAGAATGTTCCCATTGTTAAGTGTGTGTGTAAGAAGTATGTGTGAGGGTGGGTGAACATGGCAGAGGGTGGAAGCTGAGGCAGAAACAAGACAGCATTTTCAAAAACTGTTTCTGAAGGAATATGGTCCAAAAGCTTATGTTTCCATAGTTTTATCACTTAGAAAATTTTTGCATGCCATATCTTCTCTTTAGCATTGTAAAGAATCTATAGCAAAGGCATGTACAAGGTGCTGTGTTACCCAGAGTATTTTCAAATTTCTTTCACTACACATTCAAATTCCAAAAAATTATGAGAATTGCTGAGAAAAAAGGATATGAAGATAGAGGCATGTGTAGTTCTTGTGGTCATTGCACTGGTTAGACTGCCTAAAAATTAGTAAAATATCAAAAGGCCCTCATAAATAATCTGCTTGTAAGAAATCCAGTAAAGAAATCTGCTGCGATTAGTTATGTTTGTCTCATATGGTAGTTAAATAAATTACTTAATTACTTAGTTTGTTGAGTAAGGTTATTTAAACTCTTATTTATTTATTTATTTTAAATATTTATTTATTTTTATTGGAAAGGCAGATATACAGAGAGGAGGAAAGACAGAGAGGAAGATCTTCCATCTGATGGCTTACTCCGCAAGTGGCCATTGGCTGGAGCTGAGCCAATCTGAAGCCAGGAGCCAGGAGACTCTCCCAGGTCTCCCACGTGGGCATGGAGTCCCAAAGCTTTGGGATGTCCTCGACTGCTTTCCCAGGCCACAGAGATATAGCTGGATGGGAAGCGGGGCTGCCAGGATTGGAATCGGCACCCGTATAGGATCCCAGCACATTCAAGGCAAAGACTTTAGGCGCTTTGCTATTGTGCCGGGCCATAAATTCTTATTTATTTATATTAAGGAAAGAGAGAGACTGAGATTGTGACTTACTGACTCCTTGGATGCCCACAGTTGCTGGGACTGAGTGAGGCTGGAAGCCAGAGCATGGGACTCTGAGTTTCCATTGTGGGTGAAAGGGGCCCAGGTATTTGGTCCAATTTTCACTGTTTTTTTCCAGGCACATTAGCAAGGACCTAGATTGGAAGCAGAGGAGCTTGGCCTTGTAACCCAATCTCTTACACAGGATGCTGGCATCTCAGGTGGCAGCTTCATGGGCTGTGCCATAATATCAACTCCTATTCCTAATTATTGGTATTAAATAATATAAATGATCAAGAATAACAGCCTTAATCTGAGCAACTCAAAATAGTGTAGTGGATCTGGACAGACACACTGATGAGTAATCATGGTACAATGAGAAAGAAGTGTAGTAGAGGGATGTTTTAAATTGCATGAAATACCAGGAAGAGGAGCAAAGCACTTACTGGGAGAAGATGTTTTTAACATGGACATTTAACATGTGATATTTAAGTAGGGTTTTAACAAGGGAACTGAGTTAGCTGAGTAAACAAGAGTGGGATAAATATTTCTAGCCATATGGAGCTACAAGTATCAAAATGGAAAAGACAGGCACATTGGGTAAAACCTAACTGAGATAAAAATATTCAATTGGTTTGAAGTAGTGTATCCTTTTGACCCTAGTTAGAAGGTCTTTTCCCTTAAAAAATAAATGTCATTTTTTGATCCAAAATATGCCAAATTGAGTGTATCTTCTTAGCTTTTATTTTGTCAGTCATTAGAATATTGAACTGAGAAACAGTCTAAAAGACCTTCAAGGAACAAGATTCTTCAGGTACCTGCAGAACATTCCAGAGAAACCAGTGCTACAGGAATCATTGCCACCTGTGTACTTGGTCACTATGTAATATGTCTAAATTGTTAATCATTTGTAGTCATAAATTTTTGTGAGTTATAATTCTATCACAAGTATATGATATTTTATACTGGATAATTTATATGCATTAAAAACAACAGATTAAAGTTTCTATCTAAAGGATTATCTAGTTTTTGTAAAATTCATGAAGAGCGGAGGAACAGTGAGCCTATAAAACATCAAAATCTTTTTTCTTTTCTTGGAGATTTATAACAAGAGAATGTTCATTTCAGGCAAAATTTTCTGTTCATGTTCTTAAAAAAGAAAAAAAATGACAACTTGAGATACATAATTCACCATTTCTAAAAGATCAACACTCCACAAATGTTTAAAAACATAAATTTTCCAGTACAGCTTTTCACTGGCATTTAAATTGAACTTTGAATTGTAAATAGCTGTTACTCCTTCAGAGATATTAGCATTTTCAATGGCAGTGAGTCACTAGGTAAACCTGTACAACTCTGGCTGCAGGCTGACTTAGACTGTGTTGCTGCTTCACCCTTCCCTGTGCTGGCTGAGCGAAAGAATCCTGACAGACCACCTTAGCTTCCAGGACTTAGCTAGGCTACTTGAAAACAAATTGCTTTGTTCACACCATTTAACTGTTGACCTCCCAAACTGGTGAGCTGAGATCTGTGCAAGAAGTAAGTGAGGTGCATGCACAGGTGACAGGATGCAAGCGAGGCTCAATAGGAGGGTGTAACGAACATGCAACATGAAAACAGGTCCTTGTCTGTTTGTGGGAATGCCTAATGAATGAAATTCCTCAAAACTCCCAGTTCTGGAGGTTACATGGCGGGGTGGGAAGCAAACCAAGAATGAGATTGTGGAACAAAAAGAAAAGAAAAGAGGACAGCTATTCTGTAGACATAGTCAAAAGATGCAGGTCCTAAGGCTTGTGGGCATGGATTGTTACAAGGTTTGGATAAAAAGGGGTGGTCTTATTTCTGTATCAAGTTATTAACAGTGCATAATCTTTTACCTTTTGCTGCTTTTGTGTGGAGCTCCTTAATTAATTGGAACTAATATTTACAGTATCATTTCTACATTTTTAATTGGTTTTAGAGAATCTACTGAATTATTGTGTCATATTTTATTGTATGTAGTGAATTGCATGTTGAATTGTATTAATATTGAATATAACTGTTTTCTTAAAGTATTAACTTAATATTAAATAATATTAACTTAAATATTTGTTCTCATAGAAATTCTTAAAAGTCAATCTTATTAAGAATCCTTCTGTTTCATACCTGAAACTCTGCAGAAGAATCAAAATTCTTTCATAATCATTCCTTATGCCATTGTTCATTTTGATAGTAACATGTATGAGCACATAAGCAATTTGAGTGTCTCTTGATCTTGGGTTTTTTTATTATGGTATGTTTGCATATACATAATGAGGTATTTGGGGAATAAGTCCCAAGTCTACACAAATTCAGTTGAGTTTTAATATATATTATATGAATAGCCTGAAAGCATGTTTATTCAGAATTTTCTTAAAAGATCTACTTACTTATTTGAAAGGCAGAATAATACAGAGAGAGAAAGTGAAATAGAAAGATTTTCCATCCACTGGTTCGCTACACAAATAGCTGCCATGGCTGGGGCTGGACCCAGCAGAAACCAGGAGGTTTTTTGAGGTCTCCCATGTGGGTGAAATTTTATGCTATTTTCCCCGGGGCATTAGCAGGGAGCAGGACCAGAAGTGGAGTAACTGAGACTAGACCTAGTGCCACTATGTTATGCTGGTGCTGCAGGCAGTGACTTAATGCCACAGCATTGGCTGCTTTAAACAGTGTTGTAAATATTTTTGTACATGATACAAAGTTCAATTGCATGGGATTACCCCACCTCCCCTTGTGTCATCATGTTAACACGTAGAGTGTTTCAGAGTTAGGGTTTCGGATTTATGTTTTTAGGTTAGTAATGTTCAACCTGTCAGTAGAATGTGTCATGCTGCCCAAAAGTCTGTGAGAATGAACTTGTTAATTTCGATCAATGAATTGACAATGAAATTTTTGAAATAAAGAAATACAATTTTTTTTTTTGCTGAGTCTGAATCAACTGAAACTGAGTCTGGAAGTACTGCTTTCTATAATTTTCCTCAAAATAAGTTAAACCCAGATTGCTATGGCTCTGCATCTTGCATTAAACAAGAAAGACCTTCTACTACCTGTGTGATTCTAACAGAATGTCTTAGTGAAAATGCAGAGTGTAGTTAATCCACTCTCACTGTGTCTCCCTTTGAAAGCTTGGTACGTACTATTTGCTGTATCCTCTTGATTGTTTAAGGCTTGCGTAAATACATGATGTGTGGAGGCTATTAATACAAGTGGAATTCTGTTAAGTTGCTGTCACCCCAACATCCTTTCATTTGCTGTTGCTCTTGATGTATCCCAGTGGCTGAGAAGACCAAAGAGCAAGTGACCAATGTTGGTGGAGCAGTGGTGACTGGTGTGACAGCAGTTGCCCAGAAGACAGTGGAAGGAGCTGGGAACATCGCAGCAGCCACTGGCTTTGTTAAAAAGGACCAGCAGGGCAAGGTATGTTAAATTTTATACTGTTTGTTATAATATTGTAGGATCACAGTCATTTTCAAATGAGGAAAAAGATAAAAATATGGTGACTACCATGGCAGAGTGCTGCCTGAGCCTTTTCTCATAGAAATGTACCATCATTATATGAATTTTGTCTTTGTGGCTTTAACCTAAACAAACGCATTGCAAATTGTTTCAACATGACTGTTTTCAGTTTCTGGAAGAAAGTTAATGCGATGAATGATGTGGTAAATGCCACAAGGAACAGTGACATTTCAGAAAGAATGATTGCTTTTATGTTAACTCTGAATCTTGGACATTCTCTTTGTCAGAATGACAAATATGGAATAACAGATCTCTTTGTGTCTAATCTCTGTTTTCCCAAAATGAAGCTCTTTTAGTCATACTTGATTTCTTTATGACATCATCTGGTAAATGGCATATTTGCATGTCACAGAACAGTTCCTACAAATATGTGTTTGTGGGAGTGGAGTGACCCGAAGTGCATGCTACAGAAACTATAGTTCTGAGGTGATTGTTATTTTCGTGGGAGAATTTTGACTTTGCATTTCTTAAGAAATATAGGACTCTGGTAAGATTATGTAAAAGGTCTTAATCTTTTTTTTGAAACATACAAGTGATAGACTGTGAGATGTCCTTTGGAAGATGAAATTTGATGAATTCTGTGACCACAAGGGACAGATCATTTTTGCTTTGGCTGTGTCACAATGGTCTCTGTGCTGTTCTTAGACTGGATTAAGCCCTGTCTTTTTGCCTTATCTCCTCTTTGCTGGGAAGCTCTTCCCCAGAGCAGTGGATATCTATCTTCTCTTCATTTGTTGTCTCAGATCTTTGCTAAATGACTTCTGGTGAGGACTGCTCTGCCCTGCCTGAAATAGTAATCTTTTCATCTCCTGTAGTATTTCCCATCTCTCTACCATCTCCTCACAAGTGGTTTTCACCTTTAAAAATAATCTGTATTATGCTAATTGTTTATGGATGTTGTTAATTTTGTTTTTCCCTTCTGAATATAAGCATTCTGAGAATGGAGTGTATTTATTTTGTTTGTTGGTTTTTTTACAACATAAGTTCTTGTAGAGCTCCCAAGAGATGTGGTAAATAAAGAATTAGATAAAGTAATTAAGAAAATAAGGACTAGAGTTGATTTTGTTATGATTTTGAGTCTTTCATAATCCTTGGAAAAGTTTAAGAACAGTGGCTATTCAAGTTTCTGAGAGCTATAACCAAACTGGTTTTGGAATGGATGTTCTGAAAACTGGGAAAAAAAATCTTAGTTTTTTGAAGGATGTTCTGAGTTTTCCCTCACTCATGTTATCCTAATTAGCAAGCCTACCTTGATGACTCATTAAAATAGAACTAGAAAACTGTAGTAGATTTTACTTGACTGTATGTACTTACATGGTTTTGGCACATTTCTTGTTCATTATGAAAAGCTGAATCTGGGCATCCAGTGTACCTCCTTCAGTCAATACTTGAATTGGTGCTTCTTTCCTCATGATGAGAATCTGTGCTGACATGCCTTTCAGATAATCTTATTTATGCCAATAAGTGTATTCTGTTTGAAATTATAGTTTTGTTACATTTAAGAAGTCTGGGCAGATCTCAGATATTAGCACAGAGTTAATTAGCATATTTTGATCCACTTTTAGAGAAGCTACTAAAAGTTATGGATTCTTTACTTAGAAAAATGAATACACACATACACTACAGGTGGTAGAAGAATGTCCATTGAAGGAACGCATGTTTACATCCTATGGCTTACAGCAATCCCCAGGTAGTAGAGATGATGAGAATGAAATCCACAAAGGAAATAAGGTTGCACTGTCAGTTGGAGTAGACTAGAAACTGTGGGTGATATTTTATCTATTATATCACTTCCCCAGTGACTTCCTCGGAATTTAACTTGCTTTGCATCATTATGAATTGAGTTGAGGAAAGGCAAAATTAACTGGAGAATTTCATTGCTTTGGATTCTAAAGAAGCATGGGACACATGTTACATTGTTTTGTGTCCCCATTCAAGACATATCCTAAATAGCCAACAAAACGTTAAGAGTGTTTTCTTCTTTGGTAAAATTGAGTTTGCTTGTTTCTAAAAACTACTGGTAATTAGTTTAATATTTTAGAACAAAATGAGCCATTTGGAGATATTTCTAAGAATTTCTCATATGAAAATGAAGCCATAAACCCTAGAAATTGTACCAAGGTTGAAGGAGAAAACACATACTGGAAGTTAAAGTGGGTTGTCTTCATGTCCTACTTAGTTAACGGGCTGGGTGACCTTTTCCAGATCTCATAGGTGCCTTTTTAGAAAGCCTAGCTTAGGAATAGTTCTGAGTTTCTACAACAATTCAAGTAGCATTCCAAAAATTGCCTATAATTATGAACATATCTATGGGGTGCCAAAAATCTAGAAGGCTAAAATTAAATTACTGAAATTGTTCATTATAAAATTTGAAATAGTTTAATCTTTCAGACTCTGATAAAAATGATTCTTGTGGATAGCAGTGAGCTTTTCTTACATTTTTATTTGGTTATTATTGAAACCATTGAGGCAATCATTTATCATTCAAGAAATGATTACTCATAATGAGCTAGAAATGTGGAGAAGGGCTGCTAGATCCCTGGTTTCTGGGAATCTGTGTCACTTCCTTGGTAGCTGGTGTGTGTCTTCAGGATCAGAAACGTGAGACAAGTGATGCTGTCAGTTTTCACCCTTCATTCCTCAGTGAGGACATTTGGATGGCTGAAAAGGGGACAAAGTTCCCGCCTACATCCCTCCCTCTGTTGCTTCTCTGTATGCTTTCTTGTTTTGTTTATTTTGTTTGAAACCAAGAGTTCCAATAATGTTGTTTTTCTGTTAAGTGCATCTCTTTGTGGCATGATTGATTTGGTGTATTCTAATTTTGATATTGACAGAGGTGTCACCATAGCTATTTAATTTTCTTTCTTTTATTAAATGTAATTGCAGTGATGTGATAAATAAAACTTGTATATATGTCATTAAAACATTTTAAAATAAGACATGTATGATGTCTACTGTGATGTTTTAATATTTGTATACTTTGTGAAATGATGACAACAATCACAACGTTACCTTGCATAGCTGTCTGTTATGGTGAAATTTAAGAGACACTCTTAGCAAATTGTGGATTGTGTGGTATAAAGTATTATTAACTGTTGGTACCATGCCATGTCTCCAGAGCATATTTATTTTTAATAATTAAAATTCTGTATCTCTTGACCTACAACTCCCCTTTCTATTCCTCAATCTGTGATGATAACTTCCTTGATAATAGCTATTCCACTTTTGCTTACTGCAAATTTGAGTAATACTGATTCTACCAGGTAGAGTGATCATGCAATACTCGCCTTTGCATGGCCAACTTATGTTTGTGCAACATCTTCAAGGTTGATCCATGTTGCTGTTTCCTTCTTTGTAAGGCTGAATGATATTCTCTATGTGTACCTACCGCATTTTATTTAGGCATTTATGTTTTGATTGACACGTGGGTTTGTCCCCAGTCTTGGCTGTTACAAATAATGCTACAGTGGACATAGGCATGCAAATCACTCATCATGATAGTGGTATTATTTTCTTAGGGTATAGGCCTAATTATGGAATTGCTGATGATAAGGTAGTCCTTTTTAAAAAGATATTCTGAGGAATCTATGCAATTTTGCGTTATAGCTATATCAGTTGACATTCTTAGCAGCAGATAGCAAGGGATGTGTTTCTTCCACATTAGGATATCTCATACTTTTTTGTCTTTGATAATAGCTATGATAATTACAAGATACAAGGTGCTATCTCCTTGTGATTTTGATTGGCATTTGCCTGTGACTATGTCATTTCTTTTTCAAGATTTTATTTATTTTTGTTGGAAAGACAGATTTACAGAGAGAAGGAGAAACAGAGAGAAAGATCTTCCATCCTCTGGTTCACTACTCAAGTGGTGGCAATGGCCATAACTGAGCTGACCCAATGCCAGGAGTCAGGAGCTTCTTCCAGGTCTACCACGCAGGTGTAGAATCCCAAAGGCCTTAGGCTGTTCTCTACTGCTTTCCAAGGCCACATGCAGGGAGCTGGATGGGAAATGGAGCAGCTGAGATACAAACCAGGGCCCATATGAGATTGCCTGCACTTCTATTACTATTCACAGGAAAAGCATCATTTTCCAGAGCATTGACAGAAAGATATTCTGTGTCTTCATCTAGGATTATGATTTAACTTATGATATATTTTCAGGTGATTTTTGGTATCTCTTACAAAATACAAGTCTAATTTTGCCTGTCTTTTGTGTTCATACCTTTTTTCCAATACCATGTATAGAAGAAACTATCCTTTCCCCATTTTGTGTTTTTGGTATCTGTAACAAATTGTAAATCTATGTACTTATTGTTGCATTTTTCCATTCAGTTTCATTGATCTTTAGGTCTGCTTTTATGTTGGTACATGCTGTTTTGTTTCCACCAGTCAGTTATGATAACAGCTGATAGCTGCTGGGCAAGCTCATTTGTGCTCTTTTGGAATCTTCTGCTTCAGCTCTTCTGGATTCCATGACTTCTAGCATTGCTTTTTCTATTTCTGGGGAAAATGTTACTGGTATTTTAAAAGAGATTGCATTGTGTCTCTGGATCTTCTTGAACACTGGACAATTTGAAAATACTCTTTTGATTAAGAATATCTTTCCATTGATTTGTTTCCTCAAGTTGTTAGAGTTGATATTTTTAATTGTACAGATGTTTCACATCCTTTGTTAACTTTATTCTTTTTCAAAGGCCACTGCATTTTATTGGTTTATTGGATTGTTGGTTTCTCTGTGGATAGTGTTTGTAAAAAACACCACTGATTTTTTTATGTTGCTCTTGAATTCTGTGACCTTACTGAGTTTGTTTATAAAATTTCTGTTTTTAATGCAGTCATTAAGGCTTTTAGTCACAGCAAATGTTGACATCTGCCAGCATAGACAAATGTGATTTTTACTTTGGAATTTAGATGTGCATTGCTTCTTTTCTTGTCTAATTGTTCTGGTTAGGAGTTCTAGTCTATTGTTGAATAGTTGTGACAAGAATGGGCAATGCATTGTTCCTGATTTTATGAATATTATGTGAGCTGTCACTTGGGATTTTTTTATGTTGAGTTATATTTTTTCCACTTTTGTTGAGAATCTTGATATGAAAATGTTGGGTTTTGTCAAATTCTGATTTGCAACTATTGATATAATTATTTGATTGCAATAGTAAGTTCTTATCAATTAATATCTACTTTAAATGTAAATTATTAAGTGTATTTAATTGTTACACAACTTGGCACATCCTCACCGCTTATCTAAATGCCTGACTTAGGTCCTGTTTCCACTTTTTTCTTATACTTATGTTTATTGGAAAGGCAAATTTACAGAGAGAAAGAGAAAGGGTGGCCTGTTCTACGGAAGACCCTAGTTACCATTTTATAGACCTCAGTGGCCCGCAGTGGCCTCTCTCCAGCCTGTTTGTAGTTTGATCTATAGTGGTGGTGGAGGGGAATGGTATCATGCTGGTGGGAGGAAGGGGCTGTGGCAGGGTGGCAGTATGCATGGCTGCTGCCATCGCCCCTGCTCTCACTGGCTGTGGTGTGGTAGGACAAGAGGCTCAACAACTTTTGTATTTAATACACCACAGTAGCAGATCTGTTCAATAGTTTTAACTGCACATGAAAGAAGTTAATTGGTCATACTGCTCATTTCTCAAAATCTTACTCATTTGATAGGCAAAATAGAAATAGGCTAAAGATGCATAGACAGAGATTCCAAATTCAACTTAATGGTGATGTTGCATGGATAAAATTGTATTGCTTCTTGTACCATGAATTTTGTACCAAGTGAATATCTTGAGTCAAAGTTGTTCTGTAGTGCTACTCTGTTTACGATATAGAGCTAATCACCTCAGTGCTTTACATGTAGCTGTTCCTCAAATAAAACCTTGCTGAACAAATGGCATGCCTTTAATACCATCTGGAATGCCCTAGGAGAGTAGGATACATTGTTTTTTGTTAAGTTTATAATTTTCGGAGTTGAGAGTCCTGAATAAACTATGAATGCACTGCCTGACAAATAACACAGCAGCTGGCTTCATTATCCTGTCCCAGTTACTCATTGATGTATCTCGATGGTGCTTAATAGTTTTTGTGCAAGAAATAAGTTTGAATTATATACTTAATGAAGCCTTAGATGCTTCAAAGATTCAGATCCAGTGGTGTTGTTTATTCATCTTCTGCTTCAAAATGAAGTTCCTAAATCAGGCCATTTTAGAAAAATTAGATTGATAGATCTGTGAACATCTCTCAAGATTTTGATTTTAAATGGCAAAAAAACATATATTCCATCACTTTGCCTTAATTAGTAATAAACATATTTAAGTGGTTGCTGGATGAATAAAAGAAAAATGTGATAAAATACTTGGCTTGACTTTCTGATATGTAGAATTTAAGCATCCTTATACTTATTTTCTCTGACTTACCAGGACTGTCATGTGTAGCTTCATGCAACTTGATTCTTGAATTAATATGTGAAAGTTAGGTGTTTGCTGATGAAATGATTTATGAGACAGGTGCTGCCATCAGCTGAATCCTCTACTAATGAATCCACAAACAAACCATGGGTGGCAGGATAACTTCCACATTTATTTGAAGAATCACACACAGATCAGAGATGTGAACTCAGTATTTTAAAAATAAGGTCATCACAAGAATTGTCAGGATTAGGAACATATTTTAATTTACAGTAAAATTTTTCATAAAATGTTTAATAGTATTTGATATAATACACTGTCTCAGTTACTCGAAGTTTGAATTATGTCTGTACTTGACCTCAGATGGTAACAAACTTAAGATAGATTTACTGCAAGTAAATTTAAAAATTCATGGAGCAATGAATTTGTGGTTTAGAGGAGTATGCTTTTAGTGTAATGTCATCTTATTACAAGCATGATGTGTTGATTAAAGAAAACTCCCAAGAAACTTAATTGATTTCTTGCAAAGATATATAATCAACAACATTTCACAGTGTGGTGTATAAAAATCGACATTTTGAACACATATGGAAATTGACTAATGGTGTATAAAATCTCTTCACTTAAAAATGCATCCAGCTACAGCCTTCTTGGTGACAATATTGGGTTCCTGATAGATGGATCAAGAATCTCAGTGAGCCAATGCTTACTGATTAATATCTTACACGATTCCATTGGGGAAGTACACGATAATTACACATAAGGTTGTTTGGAAAATGTGCTGACATTTATGGTTGCAGTAAATTCAATATCTCTTAGTGTTTTATGGAGAACTTTGTGTGGCAGACACTCACCTATGGGAAACAATTGCATAGTCCTGACTTCACAAATGTGCAGTCTAGTCAGGGGGACTATTCCATTTAACCCTGTGGAAGCATCTGTGGTCTTTGGGAACAATAAGTAGTAGAAACAGTTACAGATCCATCCCAGGGGGAAAAGACTGCAGTCAACAAATCTTATGTTTATTTAGTAAATATTATTCTCAATAAATGTTATGCTTTCAATTATGTCTTTGTCAGTAGGCTGTGAAGGTGCCTCACATACTTTAAGATGGCAGCCATGATAGCTTACCTGCTTAGATATAGATAGGCACATATAAAGCATTGCACCTTACTCCTAGAAGCCCTATGGAATCACCTGGAAGAATTTCAACTCCTCAATGCAGATCTGATTAAAAATCCAGTTTCAGAGATCTGTTCATGGTGATCCTTTTGCTTGTTACAGAAATAAAGGGTGAGTGTGACAGAAGAGCTTCAAAGCACAACAGATTTAAATCATATCTGTGCAATTTGCTCTTCATAAATGCTGACCATACACTAAACTTGTTCAGAATACAGTGTGACAGTGATGATCACACTTCTGGGAGCTCAACTTCATGTACAGGAGCTAACATCTATTCTTCAAGTCTTTTTTATGTAAATATGGCATGATATTTTGATGATGTTTAATCAGATTTTATTATTTGGAGAATTATTGTATACTGGTGGTTTTTAAAATTTACTTTCTAGTGTATGTGGTTAAGGTAGAATTTTGATACGTGTACCTTGATCCATATAAAGACAGTAAAATGATTCCCACCACCAAGCACATTTACATCCTATTGTCTCATAATGTTTTTATTCTCTATAATTTGTATATTATATAATTTATAGCATTATATAATATATTGCACATTATATATTAATATAAGTTATAATTTTTTATGCTTAGGTAAGAATACCAAAACTCTAACCTCTAAGTAAGTCACCAAACACAACATAATATTATTAGTTAATTCTTACATCAAATTTCTAATTTAATTCAATCATATACAATTTAGCTGACTCCTTCTGTTCTTTTCTATCTCTATTACAAACTGTTATTTTCATGTTTTAATTAAAACTTGGAAAAGTAGCTTTTATATGGTTAGGTGAGAGGCATAAAACAAAATCTATTTTCATGTGCAGAATTATCCAAAACTTCAATGATATACTTGTTTGTTACCCAAAAGTAAGAAAAATATGATATTTTTGTCCCTTCATATGCAGACTGTTAATTTTCTTTTTTAGTTTTCATGGAGACAGCAATGGTGGTGCTTGATTTATCATGATAAAATATTGGAAAAACAGATGGTTCTCAAAATATTAAAAGTACACAAAAATCTAGGACGAAATATGTTTAGTTGATAGTTGAGGGAACAGAAATAAGGTTAAAAAACAAGATGCCAATTATGTTTTGCATGCAAATGTGTAATTATGGGAACTACAGTCAATTATACATCTCATTAGCCTATTCGTTCTTCTACAAGAAGAAAATTAATAGTTTATTCACTTAAATATGAGGTCAGTCTTTATGAAGAATTTTATGGAAATTTTTAGCAACATTTGAGTTCCTGAGTTATAGCAATATCCCTCCTTACATGCTTGAAATCACTGGAACAGATAGTTATGAAAATTCCAAATGCAGTGTTTATTTTTGACTTAGGACCGCTGTGTATACAGTATATATATAAAGACCAAGGAGCTGGAAATTATTTGCTGCATACATAAATGAGTAGATGAATAAGTGAATAAAAATAAAAGACAGAAGATACATTTATCTGTTAGACTATAGATTATATTTTTTATTTAAAACATGATTAACACAATAAAAAATTATTCCTACTAAATACACACAACTACTATTATAGTAGTAGTACTTCCAAAGTGTTCTTGGAAAGAGAAATTAGCTTCTGCTGGAGTTTGAGACAAAGCCAATCACAACTGTGCTAGTTTACCCTTCATCCCTTGTGTGGCCTACAGTGATGGCCAGTTGGCGTTTCCCTTCACATTGGATCCCTGCTTCACCTGCATCCTTTAATTTGGTTGAACATGAGGAAAATCATAGGGTGGTAGAGGGGCATGGACTTTCTGTGAAGGACATGAAGTCAGCCTTGTCCCACTTTCTGTATGACGAATGGTGTCATCTCATTTCAGAATAGTTTTCTCTGATGAATTCAGTGAGTTCAGAATTTTGAAGTCTGTGTTTGATGGTTTGAATTTTAGACTAGTTAATTCTGTTACTCATTGCCAGACCACTGGCAACTCATTTAACTCTTTAACTAAGGCTTCTTATCTGTAGCGGGTCAGCCACCTGCTCTGGGCATGAAGGTGATGAGAAAATGCACATGAGAGATAAGAAATAAGCTGTAATGCATTATACATTGATAACATGTTTGCTAAGAAAAGGTAGCACTTTCTCTAAGAGCTGAGTTACATATAGTGGATAATTATAGAAGGCCTGACTCATTTTGTTTCAGGTTCGGTGATATTAAATAAGTAAATAGTGTTAATGCAGAGGAGTGGTTTCATCGAATATGCCACTTCATTTAGTTAAATAATTTGAAGTCACACTTTGTAACTTTTACTCTGATTTCTTTGGAGTCACGTGGTTTCATTGACCATTGCACACATGATATCATTTAAAGCTTCTATGCTCAACTACTGTGCGAAATATTAGAATAAACAAAGTTAAGCAATTTCATCTCTTAAAACCAGAAAAGAAGTCTTAGTGTCCCTATTGGTGTGTTAGGGATGTCGCTTCTGCATTTCCTAGTGCCTCTTTGATGTATCCCATCCCCCATACAGGAAAGTTCTAAATGCTCAATGAAACACAAATTGGGATACTCAATTAGACTAAAACTATCCCTTCCATCCCTCCTTTCTTTTTTAAAATAATGGCTTGTTTTAGATCCTGGAATAAAGACAGGCAGAAAGATAATTAGAATTCACCATCCTGCATGAGACTCTTTTCTTCCTTAGCCATTGTACTGGCTGTGCTTAGGAGATTTTTAGCAAAGATCCCTGGTGAGCTGGGTGGGCAGGCTTAAATCAACTGTAGCCATAAGGACTGCTGCTGTGTCTTCTCAGTCTTTTTCTCTCAGACCGGAGGGCAGGTGAGAAAAGCAGAGTTTATCATCATGTTAATATCCATGCCAGAACATTCTAGAATGGAGACAGTTCAAGAGCAGAAATAACCCCACATTGGAATTCAGAGTCTGCTTTCCTCAAATTCACTTGAAATTTCTGATTGTATCGTACAAAGATGGAAAAGGAGTGAGAACAGAAATATCCTTGCATTATTGGGCTCTGTTTTTCATCTCACACTGGATGACCCTTAATGTCCTGGGTGACACTCTAGTGGCACACATTCTAGGCTCTAAATGTGCCAACTCTGTAACACCCCCCCGCCCCCCAACCCATCCACCAGACATTAAGGGCCAAGAGGGCAACCATTATCCTGTCAGGACTCTGTCCTTTACATTTTTGTCAACCAAGCTCCACCTGTTCTTCGTTCCCACACCTGATCTGAGCCCATCGGAAATATGGGGATTCCTGCACACCAGCACACCAGACTCGGGTCTCAGGAACCAGGTGGACAGGGATTGTCAGGCTGATCTTCAGTTCTCCAGCTTGGTGCATCAGTCCCCAGGTCTGTGTGGTTGTGGGCTCAGACTGTTGGCAGACCCTGCAGGTCTTCCTGAGACTGAATGCCACGGTGGAGTAAGAGGCAGATGACTGCTGCTTCCAGATTACACTGATCCTCAGGAGTCACCACTCGCCTCCATACAGGAAAGACTAGGGCAGAAACCCAAGTGTTGGTCTGCTAATGCTTCAAATATCTGTCCCTGAAACATCTCTTTCTACTTCACTGCTGCAGAAAAACAATGAAGGGGTCTTTTACCTAACAGTTAGTTACCAGCTTTATGTCTTCCAGCTGTGGGCTTATGCACCATCTAGGTAAGAGGTGGAGAAGGAGTCAGCCAATTCCTGGGGAATGCAGTCAGATGCTGGTTTGCAATTCCAACAGTTGACTTAGGATGTCCATCAATCACTGACAATAGAGCTAAGGGACCAATAGATACAGGTGACTCTTTAACACGAGTTGGAAATGTTTATTTAAAGCATTGAAATGATTCATGCTCTTTAATTATTCATGCTGTTTGACTCAACAGTTTCATGTTTAGGATCTTAAATGATCATAAGCTTGCACATAGGACTGTTTTGCATAGAGTTGATTATAGTACACAATAAGAAAAATACTAGCAGTAACAATAGGGACTTTGCTAAATGTGTTATTTTTGAACCATTTAATAATATGCTGAACAGTCATTGAAATGTTGATGTAAAAAGTAATTAGTGGTGTGGAAGGATGCTGTCACTACATTATGTGAAAAGGGCAATTCATAACAATATGAATTTATACACTGTAACAGTAAAAATTCTTTATGTGGCATATGTATTTATAAGACACTTGGAGCTCAGATTTTCGTTAATATACAAGGCATTCAATTTTTCTCAGTGAGATGCACTTTGCTTGTCAGGTAAGATTGCCTTTTGCTGCAGTATTTTTTTTAAAGAAATATTTGTTTATTTGAAATGCAGAGTTACAGATAGAGAAAAGAGACAGAGATCCTTCATCTATCAGTTTATTCCCCAAATGGCGGCAATAAACATGATTGGGCCAGACTGGCACCAAGAAACATGAAATTCACTGGACTCTCCCCTGTGGATGCCAGGGGCCCAAGCCCTTGAGACATTCTCAGCTGCTTTCGCAGCATACTGAATCACAAGTGAATTAGCCAGACTGCAAGAGCACACATATGGATGCTGATGTTGACCAAGGCTGCTTTATCAGCTGCTCCACAACACACTGGAGATGTTTACAAGCCTGGGCCTCCCTTGATAAATGCCAGCCTGCTCCCCAGGCATTGCAGCAACCATAGAGAGGCCTCCCACACAACCATGGGACTATTTCTGGGTCATAGAATATAGTCATTTTATTGTCTTCCACTTTCCTCAGCTACATTTTATCTATTAAATATCATTACATTCATAACAAAATCATACTAAGGGCTACTAATAATATTCATGCTATTCAAAGTTTCTGTGACTAAGCACTTTGCCACTGTCAGAACTTAAATGTACTGATTTTATTTCATAGTGTCTCATTCCCCACTTGCATTTTTTCAGCGGCTTCTAAACAGCCATCTTACCTTCCTAGGCAGTAGTAAAGGCTGTCATCCATTTTTGAGTCTCTTAATCCATTTTGAGCAACATTTCATTCATATTTGCTCATTCATGATGAGTATAAATAGTAGGCATTTAAGTGTAGTTTATTTCTACTGTAGTTTTGTAACCTCATCTGTTGTATGTGGACTATTAGACAAATGAACTGGGGACAGCACTTTTATTTTGTAATCCTTTTTAGTGTCGTCTTGTTGATACTACTTTTTGTTCATTTTAACTAGCCTACCCGATCATCCCAAAAGTTCAGATTCACATATTGAATTTATCTGTATTTGAGGACCTGACATTTAATGAAATGTAATAATGATTAAATCACCAATACACGTATTTGGAAATAGAATTCTATTGTAGCTAGAAATTACTTTTTTATACTTTAGAAAGTTTATTTGAAAGAGAATCAGAGGGGGAGACAGAGACAGTGGCATACAGAAAGTTCTTTGATCTGCTGGTTCACTACTTGAATGCCTGTGGCAGCATATGAATAGGAAGTTGGATCTGAAGCACAGCAAGCCAGGACTTGATCTGGGCATTCCTGTATGGGATGCGGGTGTTCCAAATGGAGACTTAACTGCTGTGATTTTCAGATTTAAAAAATATAGTCAATTATGTGTAAAAAAATGAACACTTCAGAGGAAAAGCCCTTCAAAGTACCTATTTTTCATGTGATAAATATCCTGAAAGTATTTGTTGGAGGAAAAAAGTAGTTTGACAGCTGTCAGATATTTGTGCTTTCATTCTTTCTAGGGTAATGAAGTGGCTTTTCTGTCTAATAAAGCCCATTTTTTTAAAAAAGAAATTGTACCCCGATTGAAACCTTTATAAAAAGAAACTGCAAAAACACTCATTTTGTGGGGGACTGGTTTATGTCATGGCTGGCAGTTTGATGTTGCATGTTTATGTGTGTGTGTGTATGCTGGCTGATGTGTGAAATGAGAGCGATTGATAGCATTTTCTTCAGAAATCCTCTTGATCTTCTCAGAGTTTTATCATTTTATAAATATACCTATGCTGATCTCTGTCTTTGGGATCTATGAAATGAGTTTTGGCAGTCCTTTCTTTAATATGTTATGCTGGAAATCTAGGCATTAGCAGGCAAATTAGCTCTGTAAAATTAGCCAGTGGAAGCTCACTATTTATAGCATCAAGGCTCAGGGGATAATCCTGTTATTCACACTCCAGCTTTTCTCACCTCTTTTTTCAGTCATGCATCTCCCAATTATTCAATAAAGTCTAGCCTGTGTAGAGAAGTGTCTTCAAAATACTTGCCAATGACCTCATGGCACAATGTGCATCATTTTGCTCCTTCTCACCTCTGAGGTTTTTTTTTTTCTTCTTTTTTATAAGTTTATCCATGCCAAAAAAAAAAAAAATCTAGCTCCAACATCCAGAACTCTGAAAATGTAGTCCCTGCCTGCTGAAGAAATCGTAATTTCACCTTGCTTTGAAATGGTAACATTTGCACAGAGACCATGCATACCCTCAGTTTGTTTCTTTTCATGCCCTTCATGAAGTCCTTGAGCTAATCATGTTACCTGGATTTCTCAGCATATCCCTGATCTTACCATGCTTTCCTTCTCTATTGCTACCATCCAGGGCCTGGCTATCTTTAAGAACAAGACTGATTTGTTTTCAAGACTGATGAGATAAATTGTGCAGATTGAAAAGGTACACAGAGCTATACGTTATTCATAGTGTGTTAAATATCTTCTTTGTAAACCACATGACCTAGAATGCCTGTTGGACAGATGGGCAGAACCACATGCATCCAAACATCACACAGTTGGTGAGCATGAGATGCCAAAAGGAAGATTAGGAGTAAAAAGGCAGGAGGCTTCTGATTGCTCTCGACAGCATTGGTCCTTTGCTCCTTTGAAAAGCATTGCCTTCCTGGACAGCTTGCCACATTTCATACCCAAACACACTCACAGCCTTCTTGTGGTAATTGGAATATGAATGATAAAATGGAATGTTTAGGCAAATTGGGAGAGGAGTTCCCCCTCCCTCTGCTTTTGGTGCCAGGATGACAGCTATAAAGTGTGCATTTGCCCTACAGCGACCGTAACGGTGCTCAGTTGCAAGCTGAGATGTGCAGGAAAGTACTTGCAAGAATAGAATGTCATTTGTCACTGCCACGACTTACCAGCCGTGAGGAGGTCTCAAAGACACTGGCCAAGACATCAGGCTCCTTTGTTGATTTCTTTGGGACATTTTTATAATAAAGATTTCATTAGGAACAGAGAGAAATGTTTTAAATGAGTTTGCTTTTTTTGGGTACTAAGTAATTTTCCCTGATTATTGAATAACATTGAAGAGGAAGGCTATATTCACCAGCTTTTTCCTGATTACAATGAAATAGCTGAGTCTGAATACTTTATAAAGAAAGGGGTGTATTTTGGCTCATGTTCAAGGCCAAGAGACTGCATCTGGTGAAGCCCCTGAAGCTGTCAGAGCTAGGAGGTTACACAGGGCATCACAGAGTAAGAGTGGTGTGCATGTGTGTCTGCCATCTGGGCTCATGCTCTCTCTTCCTGTAAAGCCCATCATGTGGAGCACCCTGCTGACTTCATCCAATACTAATAACTTCCCAATGAGCCCACCCTTAAACACCCCAGTCAGATTCAGTTCCTACTGGCTTAACCTCTCCCAATGGGGATTAAAGTTGAACTTCTGAGCTTTTAGGGATCACTCACTCCATTTCAAGACCACAGCAAAGGCTTTGCGACCATTTTTATCTGCAGGTTATCCTGTCTTGGCTGGGAAATTTCATTTGAGAGGTATCTTTGAATGTGGTAAATCTTTATACTAAACCAGGGGTCTCCTAAAAACTACAGATAAGTATATTTTCCCTGCTATAATATTTGAATTTGCCTGAAATCACTCTGCTGGAGGGAATCATTTGCTATCTGACAGCCACATAATATGTAATGTCCACTGACTTCCTGTCAAGTGTACATTTTGTAAATATTTACTTTGTGTTTTTTTTATTTTCTTAATCCAAAATTTATCTTCCATATTTGAATGCCAGTGAAATTTATCTGGGAAAGTTGGCTAAAGAGTCACAGCTCTTTTTATTTTCCATGCTTGCAATTTTTCCAAGTGTCACGGTAAAATTACAAGAGCTTTAGAATGTGTTGTGCCTTGTGTGTTCTGGTTCACAAGGACGGTCAACATTCTCATTTATTTTTTTCCTCTTAGGTGTGTTGGATATTTTCTTGGAATTAATACCTTTTACTATATTAAAATATTGAAAATCAGTTATATGAATCTATAAGCCAAATTTTGCTTGATACACTGATTATATTTTGTATAGAATTATTTTGGCTTCCAATTTTCAGTTCTCGATAAATCTTAGTTTTATTATGATTCCTGCTTAATTTTGAGAAACACAGAGAGTGACAGACAGAGGGAATTTCCATTTGTTGGTTCTTTATCCAGATCCCTACAACAGTCAGAGGACCAGTGGTCCCAGAGCTCATTCTTGGCCACCTAGGTGACAGAAACCTAATTACTCCAGCCAACACCTGCTGCCTCTCAGAGTCTTGTCTTTCAAGCTAGAATTTGGAGCAGATCCAGAACTTGAACTCAGGCACTCTGCTAGGTATGTGGGTGTCTCAACTGCTAGGCCAAACATATGTCTCTACTCAAACTTTCAACTGAAGCCGAATTAGCCAAATAAACATACAAGGCTTTTGTTGTCATCATTCTTTTGGAGTTACTTTTGAAAGTCTCATAAAATAGGCTGTTGAAAATTTGTATTCATCTAGTGTTTTTCGTGCATACTTCCCCATTTTCATTCCAGTATATCCTATATTTTTCTTGCCCAAATTGTTTATCCACCTGGTTTTTATGTTACTAAGAACAACTCCCGCAGTTTTGAAAATGATTTTAAATGCATTTTCTACATGTTCCTTTCCAGAATATTGATTTATTAGATTTTTAAAGAATTGACTTGTTACCTTAGAGCGTATGTTTTTCATGTTTGAAATGAGGGTGTGCATTTGGCCTGTCAGTCAAGTACTTGCTTCCAACATTATTTGCATCCCAGCTCCTTTCCTGATTCTAGGTTCTAATGTGCAGGTTGAGATGCAGTGGTGATGTACTCCTATGTAGATGGCTACACAGGAGACCTAAGTAATATTACTGCTTCCTAGCTTTGCATTGTCCCAGGCACAGCCACTGCAGTCATTTGAGGAGTGAAATAATGGACAGGTTATTTTTTTTTTCTGTATTTTGCCTTTGAAACAAAAACTTTACTGGAATCTCTACTAAAAAAAATTGAGGTTTTACCTGATTGTAGATAGATTGTTTTCTAACATATTTCACTGTGGCGTAAGTTAATGTCACTGCTATAATATGTGTAGCTAATATTAACCATTTACCATTTGCTTCCATGAATGTCACTGTTGGGTTTCAGTCATGTGTATGTCACACAAGCTGAACCAGTCAGTAATTTTGTACAGATACTGATCTGGTTATCTTTTATCTACCCATTTCAGATCCTTGGTAATATAAACTAGAAATTCACTTCTATTTTTCATTTTCACTCTTTTGAAACATTGCATTTTGAGTAAGGGTTGAAGGTGAACCTAAGATACCATCAAATAAAATTCTTACAAGGCCCAGAACAGTGGCTAATCCTCCACCTGCCTGCACTGACATCCCATACGGGGGGTGGATCAGTGGATGGAAGAGCTTTCTGTCTTTCCTTCTCTCTAAATCTGCCATTCGAATAAAAATAAATTATGATATTTGATTTTATACCTTTGCCTATACCTACAATGCTGTAATACACTTAAACAGCAGAATGTTAGAATTATGAATCTAGAAAACTAGAGACAAATCTAAGAGCAATCTTATAGCAAAATAAAGAAAATACATGAGCCCACAGTTAATCTAATACGTTCTAGCATAAATCTTCTGTTGCTTGTAATATTCAACAAATAATGTAATGAATTGTGCCATGCAACCTACTAAGAGAAAATGCAAGATACAAGAATGAGTAAGAAATATTCTGAAAGGAGAATAGAAACATAGGAGAAAGAAACACAGCATCTCTGAGTAGCAGTGTTATGACTTCTCTCTCGTCTCATTCCCATCTTAAATGTGAGAAAAGCTAAAGGAATCGATCCTCAGATGGTTTCAGATACTAGCTCAATGTCTTCTTCTCCTCAGCTGGAATCATTCCAAGTCTTTTCTGGGAGATCCTGAAGGTAAAACAGAGGACACTAAATCTGCCACAGGTTTTTCTCAATACTGCACTCAATCTTACATGGTTCTGAAGGTCACAGAAAGAACAGGGTGACTGTTGTATTCCTTTTTTTTTCCCAAAAGAAAAAATGAATAAAATAGAACTTTGAGCCCAGTGATGGGGTGTACAACTAATTCTTGAGTCAATAGGAATCCTGTGCATATGGGTCCCTGTTCAAAGAGATCCCATATGTTAGTAGCATCAGTAAGTCATGGGGTCCTTGACTGTGTGTGGTGTATTTTGATTTCTAAAAACCTGAACTCTAAAAATGACCCCTAAAGATCCATAGTTTTCTCCAATTTTCTGTGACTGGAATTATACTATCTTTGTGATCATGAAAAACCTGCATCATTATTCAGTTAGAATGATCATCTGTATGAAGTGAGAATAATGATATTCATGTCTTAGAAATGTAGTGGTTACATGGATAAACTGTAATCTCTGAACTTTCGCCAAAGAACATGACTTTGTCCTGTTCCTCCTTGGTTCTGATGTACCTCACCTCCAGTGCTCATTAAATGGCAATTTGCTTGCCTGTAGGCTTATCTGCCAAACTGTACAAACTCTTTACAGTAAATATTATAACTGATATGATATGACTTTACCATTTACATAGTGCTTTGTGATTTTCAAGTTCTCTTCATGATTTCAAATACATACCACAACCAAATTCTTATGATTAGTATTAGTAACTGTGTTAGTATTTAAAGCAGGTTCATGCGAAAGTGCATGAAAAATATTGACTTCTAAATTTCAGATAATTTAATGTCTAAAGCCTTCAACACTCAGTTGAACCATAGTCCCATGACTGTTGAGTGAATTAAAAGCAATAAACTGAAATCAGCTAATTTCAACTTCATTGATTACCCCAATGCCTTTTAGGAACAATTACATCATCCAGGAAAATTCCCAATGTTTCAATAATTTCATGCATCTCTGTTTCAGAATTGTGCCCAGAATTGCTAACAATTAAGTTGCCAACAGTGACTTATGGGTAAATATTTGCAAAACTTTTATGTTTAGTACAAATGTGAAAATGGACCTTGAAAGGAAGAGGAGCTGGAATGCTGTGAAACATGGGAGTTTGGATGGGAAGGTAGAGATGCTGATTGCCTGTTTGATCCTTCCATATATGCAATCAAATAATGCATATGTCCCACAAAACTGTACATGTAAAGCATGTTAGTAGGTTTTTAAGAATTTAATTACATAGAAGGGTGTTTTTTTGACATATGAAGTATCTCCAGTCTCAACATATTTCTTTAGCAATGGAAAAGTAGAGCCTCCACATATCTAAATCATTGTAAAGCTGATTGCATGTTTATTATCTGCCTGAAAGGCACCAAAGCACTAACAGTACCACATGCTGGTACAAATGTGGAGCAACAGGCACTCTCTTTGGTGGGGCTACAAAATGGTCCAGAGTCTTTGAAAAGTAGTCTGGCAGCTTCTTAACAAAGCAAAACCATATGATCAAACCATCATGCTCTTGCTACTTACCCAAATGAATTGGAAACTTATGCCTGCATAGAAACCTGCTCCGGGATGTTTATAACAGCTTTATTCATAGTTTCCAAAACTTGGAAGCAGACAACGTGTTCTTAAATAGGTGATTGGATAAACAAATGTGGCATAGCCACTTAATGGAATATTATTCAGTGATATAAAGAAATGAGCTATCAAACTACAAAAACACATGGAAGCAGCTTAAATACATATTTCAAAGTAAAATAAGCCAATCTAAAAGGGATACATATAGCATGATTCCAATTATATAACATTATAAAAAGGATAAAGCTGAGGAAACAAGAAAAATTCTGTGGCTCCGAGGGCCATGTGGAATGACGTAGGAATGAATTAGTGGAGTCCAAGTTATATTTAAGGCAGTAAAATTATTCTCTTTGACACTGTAATGATGGGTACAAGATAGTAATGGTTTTGTTAAAACCCACAGCTGTATACAACACAAAGAACTCTGAAGTAAATGGTGCATGTCAGTTACAATGTGTCACATTGGTTCATCAGTATTAGTAATATATCATACTATTGCAAGATGGTAATAGTGGGATTGGAAAACTGAGGGGAAGGTGGTGGAGGGGAACTGCGTATTTCCTGTGACATTATTCTGTGGACCTAAAGCTTCTTTTGAAGTATAGTCTACTGAAAAGACATAAAGCACAGATTTAATGCACTTGTAGCACCACACTCCTACTATCCTACCCATTATCGGAATGTTCTACTTTAGTAAGATTGGCCATAACATACTGAAATTAGAATTTGTGAGGAAACTATTAATATTTCAAAATAATCCTTAATTAATGTATTCATTTTGAAGTTAGTGTGAATAGAGTCCTTAACATTTTGTTTGGTCGCTGAAGATGGATGTAGATAAGAATATGCTAGGAGTGCAATGAGAAACTCAGGAAAGTGTGTGCCACTGACTGCTTCCACACTGCTCTGTCACGCAGCTGTAAGACTTACTCATCCTTCCTTCCTTCCCATGTTATTTAACCACACATCCGATACATAATTATTGTGGGCCCATTATATGGCCCCTTGCTAAGGCAGTGAGGAAATATTCTCTGTGACCTTTGCGATTTAGCATTCCATTTTCACTTACAAATTTCACTGCTTCATCATCCTCAGCTTAAGTTCATATTTACCCACTCTTGAATCTTCCATAGTCTGTAACTCAGTCAATACCCCTCCGAAGTAGTAAGACCCCCCAAGTTGATTGAGTCCATGAGGAATCCATGAGTAAATGAACATATAAACAACTATTTTTACCTCACTGCTTATTTCTTCAGCGAGACAACAAAATACAGAAACAGGTTCCCGTTTCCCTCCTATGCATCCTACAGACCCAGTCTCATTTCATTGCAATCCTAATATCTTTACTTGAATGCAGTGCTATTTTACAGTTCTACTAACATGCCACCTTGTAATAAATTCATATCTCAAATTTACATGAGACCAATAGGGGCAAGTAAGTATCTTTTAATGATCTAGTTATTCGTAGCTGACTTTCACTGGCCAACCCAAGTTGTAAAAAAAATAAAATATCAATAAGTGATTATTATAAAGCAGTATTCACTGAAGTTCCTAATATTTAGAGCTGATATTTCAAAAAAATCTCTATGCTATTTTGTCTCTCTGTAAATGTTTTTATATATCCTCACCATGTATCAATTATATCAATTATAATTCTTTTAGGCAGCAGATGGTGAGCAGAAATCAGGTAATTTCAGGAGACTATATGAAGGGGCTAATTATGAAAGCTTGCACATGGTTAAATACAGGGAATAATATGACAGCTTCAGAGACATTGGAACCATGGTTACCATTTCACCACTAGGCATAAATGGGATATGAGCAGGGGATGTAGGTTTAATGTGAGATCAAAAGAAAGAAGGGGGAGAGAGAATGTTAGAGGAGAGATACTGGAGATAACAAGGGCCATCTCAAGCTGTGAAGGTACAGTATGACTCTTGTGACCATGATTTCCTAACTGACAAGGTAGGGATTGAACAGTGACACTCTGGGAAACATCTCCTATAACTTTGTACTGTAATTTTCCATCCTCATGTATATCAATAAATGGAGGGCCCAGCACGGTGGCCTAGTGGCTAAAGTCCTCGCCTTGAACATGCAGGGATCCCATATGGGTGCTGGTTCTAATCCTGACAGTCCTGGTTCCCATCCAGTTCCCTGCTTGTGGCCTGGGAAAGCAGTGGAGGATGGCCCAAAGCCTTAGGACCCTGCACCTGCATGGGAGACTTGGAGGAAGTTCCTGGCTCCTGGCTTTGGATTGGCGCAGTAGCGGTCATTGTGGTTACTTGGGGAGTGAATCATCGGACAAAAGTTCTTCATGTTTCTCCTCCTCTCAATATATCTATCTGACTTTGCAATATGAGTGAATAAATCTTTTTAAAAAATAAATAAATGGAATATGAAAGTCCACACTACTATCTCCTATGAAACATGGCATGATTTCAAAAGAAATCAGTAAATTAAAAAGGCAAGATATGGTAGGGAGAGAATATAAACAAACTATATGGCAAAGAATTTACATGATGAATATATATAAAGAATTTGCCCAACTCAGTAAAGAAGATTCTTAACTGTATAAAAGAAATATAATGCTTAAAATTATTGGTCATTAGGGAAATACAATGGAAGACAAAATTAGATTCTTTATTCCATGGCAGGTGAAAGTAAAGAGACCATTATTATCAGTGTGTTAAGAATGTAATAGAACTAGGATCCTCAGATACTTGGGTGAGATAATAAAATGTCACAAAAACTTTGGGCAATAATTCAGTTTTCTATAAAATTGAATATACACTTTATCAGAGGCAGCGATTCTCCACAGTAGTGACCCAAGGATAATGGAAATATATGATGTTTCTGTACAGTGACTTGTATTGTTCATGGGAACTTTACTCTTAAGCTCTAATTGATAATAAACAAGGGCCAGTATGCAGCTTTTTAATAATACAATCCCCTACTATAATCATACAATGGAATACTGCTTTGCAATAAAAATGAAATGAGCATCTGATTATCATGCTGTGTGAAAGAACACTGGAACAACTGATAACTCACTTAAATCCTGGAGAGACAAATCTCATCGACAACCAGATCAATAGTTACTAGAGCTGGAGATGTTAATTCAGTTATCTAGAGGGATAATCCTTAAATGCCATTAGAATTGCAAGAGATGTCTTTAGGACAATAAAACAAACATAAACAAACATAAAACAAAAAGCGCCCCTCCCAATCAAAATAAAATATTCACTCAACATGCACTTTCGGTATCTCTACCAGTGGAGGGAGAAGGAAGGAAAATGAGAAATAGATAAGAGCAGTTTTACACAGCAATGTGGTTCTGAGGAAGTCCTGGCACAAATATCCTTACGGAGGAATCATGTATTAGGCAGAAGTACCCAGATCCCAGCTTCCTTGCTGTTCTTCATTTTCTGGGGCCACTCTGGTTCAGAAACAGCCCAACACAAATCATTCAAAAGTGAGAAATTGTTATAATCTGTTTAGTGTAAGTTGGAAAGGGTTATCTTTTGAAGTTGGGAAGCTCTTTGTATTTTTTCAAATGAAAGCAATTTAGATTATTCATGGTTAAAGGTAGCTGAATCAAAATTGCTGGTTGGAGAACTTTTTTTTTTAACCTGTAGGAACAAATTCCATTATACATTGAAATAAGAAAATCAGCGTAGGTGTATTTACAAGACGATTGTAATTAGTATGATTTTGGTCCACAATATCATCAACTTTTAGGGCAATTGGATTAGAGCATCTCACCAGTCTGTATGGTCTTGACCCAGAAGGAAAACAAGCTTAAGGGGTTTTATTCTGGATTTGCTTTGCGGAAGGGGAAGCACATCCTTCATTTCTCATCCTTTATTAAATGTCAACCATGCAAAGCTATTAATTTATACTTCTGAGGCAGAAAAAAGCACCAAAGGAAATCAGCAACTTGCAATCTTTATATCAGAGCACAATATTTGAGAGCAGTGTACCAATGACTTTTGTTTTGACTGAGGACAATTCCTCTTCAGAAAATTGAAGATTAACTCAATGGCTATCCTACTTAATCTTTGACCTTTACTTTGCAAGAGACTTTTCCATACGATATGCTGAGCTGTCTCAATTATTCAGCTATGCCTCTTGACAGAGGAGAGAGAGAAGATACAAATATTACCTAGCACATCAATCTTTTATAGCAGTCTTGTACCAAAGCATTTCATAAAACAAAGCTCAAACAGTATGTACAAAAATGGAACAAAAATTGTTTATGTTGCTACAAACTTAAAAAATCCATCCATGGGCTTTTTGTAATACCTCTCTTTCATGAAATGTTTGAAGACACACTCATATATATGTGCAGTCAGTTTGTTCTCTATGATGTCAGGAAACATGCTATAAAACATTGAATCAAAGGAATTATTCAACAATGATCATTGTTTTGAACTGGCTTGCATTGTTCCAGTTAGTAGATTGTGTATGTGAATGCGTGTACACATATATTCAGAGGAGACATTGTCTCAAAATTAGGATCCTGTTATTCAAATAGGCTACTGCTGAAATTGTCTTTCCATCATTGTTCGTTCCATTGGCCTCTGTCTCGGCTTGTTACTCTTTTCATTCTTCTCCCCCCATTACTTTTGTCATGCAGATACATGCTTGTTTGGAGAAACACATATAAAGAAGTTACCATCAATGTACAATCAATGCCAGAAATGTACAGATACATATACATGATTATATCTACATTATACATATATGTATATATATACAATTACATGTATATGTATGGACGTGTATGTTGGACAGGGAAACGAGAGAGGTAAACATACAATGATTATATCTTCTAGATAATGGGGATATCAAGAACCATATTACTGTTTTCACAGTTTTTATATCATTTTAATATATTTAGATTCTTTTTAAAAACTAAAAGCTATTAAATGAATTAATGAAGGGAATATATACTGAGATTCTGTATATTAGACGTCATAGGATAAGTTTCTATATAAATATTCACACAAATATCTTTTTCATTCTCCTAAGCCCACGGCTTATATTTTGACTAGATGGGTGAGTTTCTTCCATAGGATAACTAAGGAACCCTGCTACCTTGCGCTGTACTGCTGCACCATCAGCTAGGAGGCAGGCCCTCCCAACCCTAATTTGAGCAATTATACAGTGTGTCCGTTCTTAGGCCATTAGATACTGCCCATGATCAACTCAAGGTCAACTGGCAAATGTAGAACAAAGCCACAATCCATGACAAAGGGAGAACATTACGTATGGCCTGCTATAAACTCTGCCACGGTTGTTACTAGGCCTTCTAGTGTCAACTAGAAGGGGATTCCCTTCTCTTCAGCCAATGAGCTCTGAACACATTTTATTTAATCAGCACTGAACCAAGTAATGAGCATAAAAATATTGTAAAAAAAAAAAATAGCTACTATGAGTTCCCAAAGAATGTTATGTAGTATAGAATCATGTCTCCATAGGGTTAGTGCACTGAAGTCAAAGCATACATTCCTGAATCTGGCTTAGCAATCCATTTCTGTGGGAGACTTAATCATTATGTTTGAATGTTAGTGTGCAGTGGAGATGTAGAAGGTGTTTGGGGTTGAGCACTTTCTTTTTATGGTTAAAAACAGTTGTCAACTTTTTAGTCTGGCTTTTCTATATTTAAGCATACTTGTACTTGCTAACATTCAGGCATAAGGACTGTGATTTTACAACCATGACAAGAATAGAACATGTTAGCAATGCAAATGTTATACTTTGCACAACCAACTAATCATGTTGTCAGCTTTGCATGGACTTGAGTATGAAGATTGATCTGGCCAAAAGTGAAGTTGTGGCCAAAAGTGAGGAGAGGTCCATTTGTGTCACAGATTTCCTTAGCACTCTGTTTGCAACAGACCATTTGGTTTTTATTAATGAATGTGTTTTTGACATGAGGTTTTTTGTTTGTTTGTTTGTTTGTTTTTGCTAGCTCATCATTATTGTAACTAATCTATATTCTATCTTCACTGAAATATTTTTAGATCCTGCTCTACTGGGAATTTTTTCAAGTAATTAATGTACAGCTTGTGTACCAGCTTGACCCTGGCTTCTTGGAAATAATTGACTTGTAGCACCAGGAGCCAGAAAAGCATTTGATGTCTCGATGAATATTAGTTTACAATTTTATTTCTTGTATCTAAGTTCTTTCTACTCCCATTTGTCCTTGCTTTCTTAAAAGAAGCCACAAGCATCATTTTGGTAAGTAAAGTTCATTTATGAAAAAGCTTTGGCTTCTCTCTAGTGCTTCAATAGCTTTTATTTTGCACTGCATTTAATTCACTGATTTAGTGATATTTTAGGATGTTGTGAATGTGCAGTTTCCAGTTTCTATAAAAGCATCACACAACTTTCTGACTTCTAATGGGGGATTAATCTGAACAAGATAAAATTCTTGAGAAGATACTTAACTTGAAATGTATTATGTAAGAGGTGATATGTGACTGTGTAACACATCCTGTTTGGCTATAGTATAATCTATTTACACTGTCTCCCTTTTTATTTAAAAGAATAATAAAACTAATGCGTTCATTCACAATTACACACACCTATTTGTATATGCAAGAAATTGCAGGGCAAACCATGAGTCCTACTGGGAAAGCATGGTCTAAAGAGTGTCCCGATGGTTTTATTTCAGGAGAGTCAGCATGGAGTTGAGTCTCAAATCTGCTGCTAACTGTTGCAATACCTATGAGATCATGTGACTTTGCTGGATAAATTTCACTTATCAGTAATATGAAATATTTTGGGGATAGGTAGGTGCTGAGGTGTACCAGTTATGTTACTGCTTGGGATGCCTGCAACCCTTATTGGAGCACTGATTCTGGCCATAGCTACTCCACTTCCAGTTGAGGTTCCTACATATGCATACTGAGAGGCAGTAAAAGGTCCAATGCCGGTGCCCTGGCACCCATGTGAAAGACCTTGGTGGAGTATCAGGCTTCTGGTTTTAGTATGACACAGCTCTGGCTGTTTGGGACATTTGGAAAGTGAACCAGAGGGTGGAATATCTTTATTTTTGCCTTTGTCTCTGTGGTTCTTCCTTTCAAGTAGATGAACATAACAAATAGATACGACGAACAGAACGACAGTAAACTTTCTTTGGGATTCAGGAAAGGAGCTTTCTATGGTCCTTATTTAGTTCCAACTTTGGTTCCGCATGCTCTCTTGCGATGACCATCAGAGTTGTGCTGGAGCCCCCAAAATTAGATCAGATAGACAGACAGAGACCAATAAGGAAAGCTTTGGACAGACAGGAAAAAGTCAGCTTGGACTCCCATATACCTTACTAGGTAGGACACAAAGATCAGTTACTCCTCACCAAGGCATTGAAAATTTCTCTGCACACCCCTCCTAAAATTGTTCTGCTCCTCAATCATTAACACATGGCTTGTTAGAGTTATAAGCCTGTTTGGACTATCCTAAAACTTGTAAAGTTCAGCAAAAATCACACTTGAATACTATAAGCTGCTAAATATAAAAATGAAGATAGACAAAAGACAGCTAAATAGTACCCTACAACCAGTTTAAGTTTTATAGCAACCAGTTGTGTATATACTAAGTTGAGATGTCAATGAAGTAGTTACAGGATGTGGTTAAGAACTTGCATTTTCTAACATATTGGTCACTCAATACCATGTCAATTAACCTCACGATGTTGTTAGTTTCCATATTTCTTCCTCTTGTTGTAGATGTGTAGTGGCTTTTTATAGGAAGGGATGATATTCTGCCAGCTCTACTTTCAGACCAAGGATGGCCTCTCAATGAAACTGTTGAGTTTTTCTGGACAATAAGATACTGGACTCTCTGCATGGTCTATGCCCGCAATGAAGGAATCATGGGTGGTTATGAACTGTACTACTGTACTATATGTGGGAATTCCATATGGGGGGAGTGCTTGGGGGAATCCCAGAGCCAATGAAACTGTGTCATAAAATGAAGTAATAAAATAAAATTTAAAAATCAAATATCTGTATATAATTTTTCAGGGTCAGTGGAGCAAATTTGTCCTATTGAAATAATTTAGGAATGATAGTCAATAGCATATAATTTAAGAGCTCTGTTACCTTTTTTTGTATCATTCAAAATATTATGTATAATAGGGAGTTATTGAAATATAGTATGTATACACATATGTGTGCATACATCCTTGAGTACCATAACACTTATTATGGTATGAAACTGGAAATCTGAAATACAACTTTACAAATGGTAAATGTTGCATGTTTTATTACTAATGGTAAGTTTTGACAAATATTCAACTCATTCAATGAGATTCAGTTTCAGGTTATATAGGTTTTCTAATATCTCTTAAGTAAAAAAAAATTTTTGATAAATGTTTCAGTCCACTGTCTTTCAATTAAACATATTACATATATTTTTCCAGTAATATCAGACAGAGTTTTAAAATACAGGACAAAAACCAAGATGGTGGAGTAGGGTAAGGAGACATTTAAACAGATGGAGAATCATTAACCACCTGAAGCAAAGAGAGGGCACATTCCAGGAAATGGGACAATCAGACTAATGGAAGAAGGGCACTGGAGAGCAGCAGAGACATTGGTATTGTATTGCACTGCCCAAATACCCTAATGGCATTCAGCTAGCAGGAATCTGAGGTTCACCGATGACTAGAGCTCTACCAGCAGCCAGGTGGGAAGGGGAGCATATCGGGTGCTCAGCAAATAAACTCAAGCAAAGAACTGCCCATCCTGCTGATTTGTATGATTCAACCAGGAGCAGAGAGAGCAGCAAATCCAAAACAGATGGTGCAGGAACAAGGTGGATTTCCTGTCCAGACTCCAACCAGAGCCACATCAGGTGCCATTTTGTGTAGAAAGGCAAAGTCTATGGGATAGGAGCTGGGAGAGAGCTCATTTCTGGCTCGGTGCATTGCACTCACATGGCATCCTACCAGATCCACCCAAAATAGGTCTGGGTGGCCCTTAGACCTAATGGTCAGCAGATTAAGAGCTCTACAAGCAGCACATCAGGCGTCATTTTGTACAGTGTGGCAAAGGCTGTGGGATTGCACGGACAACACTGAGCTGTGCTTGTGGTGACCTGGAAGTGAACTTACTTCCAACTCAGTGCATTGCACTGGTCCCACAGGGCAAATAACACCAACGTTGGCATCCTACAGATCAAAATAGGTCTGGAGGGCTCTCAGACCTAATGGTCAGCAGGTTTTGGCAAAATCAAACAAGCTAGGTATTTAGGACACATGGTGTCTCCCTAATCCTGAGAACTGCAGGTGGGAGGAAGTACAGACAATAGTGCAGCCTTAGCATGGAGTCACAGGAGGTGGAGAGTGGTGAGTCTGGAGCTGGAGCTATGGAGACCATGTAGAAGTCTAACACAAGAGCAGAGACCTGAAGCTCGATGGAGGGAGTGGCACAAGTGATTGCAAACAAAGAACTGGATTCCCAACACAATAAATAAAATCAAACTGTAGACCTGTGGGTAACACAGCTTAGAAATCCTTCCCTTAGGAAAAGACTTTGCTAACCGAAAGTACAATGACCAAGAGCAAAAGAAGAGACAGAAGCACAATGAACACACTACAATGTTAACCCTACAGTAGCTTATTTATTCAAAAACTATAGTATTTTGACACTACATCTCCTAACCTGTATTGTATGATTTGTAGGATCAATCTTTTTTTTGTGTGTTGTTGTTCTACAACATTCTTACATTTTACAGCCAGAGTAATTAACTAGCTTGTCCATTGTATTGAAACTGCAAGTGGTAGGAAAGCAGTAATAAAACAACGATTGTTTTCCCTAGTGCTGGAATTTCATTATTATAAAGTCTCATATTCTGAGATTGTTGGACACTTTTTCTTCTGATGATGTCCATGTCATTAATTTGTTTCATATTTTTAGTAGTGGGACTACAGCCTCCTCTTTCCCTGTTTGCAGCCCATCCTTGAAGATTTTGTTTTATTTATTTTAAATTTGTGATTATCCCCTCTCCTTGATCTGCAAGATACATGACTGTGATTGCATGCAACATAGATGTTTTCTTCCACTCCAAGGCAAGATTTATCTGTTCCCTGATAGAAATATTATGTCATGTCAAATACAAATTTTCTTCAAAAGGAGAATTTCAAGTGCTCTTTTCCTTTCTTAATGTGACAATCTGAGCTTTTTGTTTTCATATACTCCATATTGGAATCCATGTACTCAAAGAGTGAAACATGTCTCAGAGCATATTCTAAAAATCTGGTTGACTAATGCCAAGTGACAAAATGACCCCCAGCTGCAAGCATCCATCTATTGATTCAGTTCATAATTAACTCCTATTGGTTTGGCCTCAAATTGAGTTTCTGACAATCTGCCATGGTATGATGTGTTTTCTGTCATAATATATTTACTTGCATCTTTCTAACCTTGACCTTTAACTCCTAATATTTTGTGTTTGTGGATTGTATGCTGTTATTGCTGTACCATAAATCATTATTGGACACTTTGACTGTTTCTTTACCTAACATTGACTCAAAGATGACATGATAAAATCTAAATTGCATATTTTATTATAATGTTGTTTAGTGTTACGTATGGAAGGCTTAAACAATTTTAAATACAGGCATTGGGAAAGGATATATAAGAGTACTTCAAAAAGTTCACAGAAACATGGAATTGAAATATAGTATTCACTCTCAGTGAACTTTTTTGAATTAACCTTGTATGTCTCATACTGTTGCATCGGATTTTATCCCACTGCCTTGAACAGAGCAGTTCCACATGAGATAATACAAAAGCAAAGTAACTTTATTGCTAGCGCGCTAGGGTTCAAGTCTCATCCCACGTAGTGGAGTCTCGACAAGGACCTGACCATACATTTTGCATAGTTCATGTAGGGTTTGGGGTGCAATTCTAGGAATGGCCATTGACTCTACAAACAGGCATTGGCAAGATGGTAACTGGTCAGTTTCTATTACCCATGACTTCTCTGGTGGTCGGTCTCTCTTATCTGTGCCCACCCCCAGTGGTCAGCCTCTTTGCCATGACCACCTGGTGAAGTAGGGACCTTTCAAGTCTCCTCTGATTGGTCGGCTCTGTCTAGGGTATGTGGCAGCCCACTTCAGGGAAGTGAGTATCTCAATTCTAGGAAGTAAAACTTAGGCCTAGCCTGTCTAGGACCTACCCAAGGCCTGTCACGGCTTTACCTTGGTTCCCCTTGCAGCAAGTGAAGCTCTCATTGCAGAAGCCAAAGTTAGCTTTATTTTCTTTATTGCTAGACATTCATTTAGTATTGAACTAGTATTTCTTAATCCTACTCCCTAATACTATTTCTTATTACTATCATTGTAGTACTATTTACTTACTGCTTAGCACACTGTTCTCTTGATTCATCTATCACTCAGCACACTTTAGTACTTCTTAGCTCTTACTTTAGTTCCAGTCTCACAATATGAATACTATAAATAATTTTATTGCCCCTCCCATCCTACAGGCATGGGTTGTATTTTTTAAAAAGTAATTTGCTTAGAAATGTGTATATTTATGAACCCACATTTTAAAGACTTTTTATTTAGTTATAAAGGCAGATTAAATTTACAGAGAAAGCAGAGACAGAGAGAATGATCTTCAATCTGCTGGTTCAATCCACAAATGGCCACAATGCCTGAAGTTGAGCCAATCTGAAGTCAGGAGCCAGGAGTTTTTTCTGCGTCTCTCACATAGGTGCAGGTTTTGGACCATCCTCTGCTGATTTTCCAGGCCATAAGCAGGGAGATGGATGGGAAATGGAGCAGCCGTGAATCAGCACCCAAATGGGATTTAGACTCTTGTGTACTGAGGATTTAGCCACTGAGTCATTGTGGCAGGCTCAAGACCCACACCCCCCCCTTTTTTTTTTGAGAATTTTCAATTTTTTTATTTTAAAAATTAAAAATTTAAAGATAACATTGAGATTCTAAGAAAATGGCAAGTTTGGTGATTTGACTTTTGGGTGCTATAGACTGCCAGAAGGCTTGCATGCTGCTTGTCGTAGGATGTGCTCTAAGAGGTCCTTGGTCTATTGCTACTTTTGCATGGAGTAACTGGGGTTAAAGAATTGTCTTAGCACTCTTGATAGCTTTTGGACTTTCAAGATTTAGGGGGAAATATTATATTTACTCCTTTTAAAGAGATGGTTAAAAGTTTTATTTGTTACAGTTATGGAAGTTAAAAACAATGCAATGATTAAATTCTATTTATATATCACACATATGAATAAAAAATGGTCTTGAAATAGCACAGCCATAACTAGACTCAGGTTTGGCACCTGATAAATACAACATGCCTCTTTTATCATCCAAAATGTATATTTATATTAACTCCAAACTTGGTGTGGAAGCACTACTTATTTGGCTTGATATCCAATGATCCATTCACTTGAGTAAAGGAACAGTAATAGGTGATACTATGAGGCTGTCTAGCTCAGGTAAGAGTGTGTGTGAGCCACTCCAATACTTTTGTAATGATTGTGAGGAATTGTGTGTTTTCTCAAGTAACCTCTGTTAAAAAATAATATTTGAAAACATACTGCAGACCCAATGTATCTGTGTTTTCTGTTCCTTGTTGGAATGTATCAAATAACTTGAACATGGAACTCCCATTAATATCTTCAAAATATGAATATTTTGTTTATAACTTTAACTGTAGCCTGATTTTTCAAAGTTATAGGAGCCGTAAGTATCCTTTGATTGGTAGATTATTAACAACTGTTAATGTCACTGTTAATTTAACTGTTAGATGTCCATACTTGAAGGAGACTTGGAGTTAAATAGAATGACCTACATCTAGGGAAATAAAACCCTCAGGTATAAGGAATTGCCATAGCAAATCATATTTTCTTGTGTGTGCAGAAACAAGCAGTTGCATAGGGATACTTCTAATAAAAAAAGAGAAATCTTCCACTCTGAGTTCTCTGTTGCTACAGATAACCAGCAGCTGGAGAGCTTTGCAATGGTATAAAACACACTTAAAAAATATTCCTGTGTTGTTCAGCTGAAGTAAGACATTTTCAATTGGTAATAGAATTTAAAAATTAAAACTATTTCAGCATGTAGGTCATTAACCTTGAATGTGTTTGCTGTGTTAAACTTATTAACCATCTGTTCTCAAAAAGGTTTTTTTTTTCCCCCTAGATCACACCAATTCTCACATTATTGTGCAGATTTCACTAATTTTAAAGGCAACGGAACAGTAAAAGTAATACCCTCCCCGTATTTATTTTTGAAGAACACTTAATGAAATCGTAGTCCAAGGAACAGAGCAGGGAATCAGATAGCATTTACTGTATTTGTGTTTTGTACTAGTTGTAGGTGATTTCTGCTTATGTGCATAAAAAACATATTAAAAAAAAACCAAACTCACTGTTTCAACGTATTTATTTTGGGAATTGTGCTTATGAAATTAATGCTACAAATGTTTCCATATTATGTCTTGGTTAGACATAAAGTGTGAAGGAGTTTTTAAAGATATCTGGTCAACATACAATCTGAAGAAAAGGAAGGTTGGGTATTATTAGGTAAAATCCTCTTCTGTTGTCTTACAGAGTCACCTAAGTGTGAATATAAAACTAAGGTCCCTTGTTGAAGATTAAACGTGAGCTACAGTCAGGATTCCGCTCAGCTTTGGGCAATGATTTCTTTCCTGTGATTGCTACTGGATGGTACTGAAACCCCATCCTCTCTGGTGGCACAGCTTGCAGCACAATGTCTGAGGCAGACACAGGGATGCTGTCCCCCAGTGTGAAGGAGTGATATCTCCTGTCAAGTGATGGGTCCAGGAAGGCTTTGTCTTTGTGAGCTGAGTTCAGTCTAGGATGCTGTGGTGGATATTCGATCAGTAGGTAGCAGTGCTAGGACACTTACAGCCTGTCAGAATGCCTGGGTGAGAGCCAGGGCTCTGCTTCCGGTTGCTGCTTCCTGTTACTTTGGTGGTGATAGCACAAGGACTTGTCTGCCACCAGTGGGGAGGCCTGGATTGTGTTCCTGGTTCCTGACTAGACTGGCTGTTGGGAACGTTTGAGGAGTGAATCAATACATGGGAGATATTTGTATCTTTAGGTAGAATGAACATAATTAAACAATTGTAAAAGCCAGGAAGCAATTTCTAGTTACATTTTTAATCATGTACTTATATTTTAAGTTGCGCAGCACATATTGTTTGTATAAAGCTTATTACAAATTACAGCCATTTAGTTAATTAATCAACTGATTTGTTGTTAATTTTTATGTTTTATGCAAGGGCATATGTGAGGCTCATATGGAGGATCTCTATGTAAGGAAGTATAATCAATTCAGCCTTCACTTATTGTACTTCTATTTAATTGCCCTCAAGTCTTTACAATCTCCCTTGGTAATGGGAGATTAATTTATTAATCAATGATTGCTTGAAGCCATTTAATGACATAATTAATAAGTTAGTAAAGCTAAAATATATTAATTGCAATCAATACATTAAGAAGTACATGCTATGTGAGTATTACAGAAAATCATTTTTTATGCACTGTTACCTAGCAGTCATGTTTAGAGGCTGTTTTCCGTAAGTTAATAATTCTATCATTCGGGGCTCATGTGTAATAATTTTTAAGATAGTACTTTCCTCATTGCATGAAACATATTTAGAAATATTTTGAAAAATAAATTGCATATTGTTGGTCAATGGGATTTTACACAGCTGGGTATTTTAAAGCCTCTATTGTAATTAGAATGTGAAATACTTGATATCGATTCTGAGGCACTGGTGGCCAACAATTATATGACATTGACATGATAGCTGAGAACTCTTCAGAATACTGATCACCTTTACCCTTTTTTACGTTTATGTCTCAGTTTGGTCTGTACATCTCAAAGCAAGGCAGCAAAAAGACCAGCATCCAGGCTGTGTGGCCCAAGTCAGAATCCTTAGGAATGTATGAGGTTTACAATAAAGCTTTGCCAATAAGAGGCAGACCACATGAATGGAGTTCTAAAGAGGTCTTCCTCAGGAGGCCTGTGAAATCAGACACACAGATGCACACACACACTCAAGTATGCACACACACACACACACACACACACACACACACACACACACACCAGGAGGTATCTGTGTAAGGCAGGGAGCGACATTTAAGGTAATACACAATGGAAGCTTTCTAGATGCCATATCAGAGTGGATTTCAATTTTCCCCTGCATATGTACCCAGTCTAAGCAAGTGCAGAAACTTGGCATTTATGTATTTGTTTAACTTGAAATAGTTACAGAGAAAGACAACATGAAACAGAGACAGAGACCTTTCATCAACTGCTTTACTTCCCAAATGACTACAATGTCCAGAGCTGGGGTTGTCTGAAGCTAGAAGCCAGGAGCTTCATCTGGGTCAAATGTACAGGTGCAGGGTCTCAAGGCTTTGGGCCATCCTCTGCTGCTTTCCCTGGCCTCAAGCAGGAAATTTGATCAGGAATGGAAAAGATCAAACTTGAATGGGCTCCCATATGTGATGCCAGCACCACAGAGAATTAGATTGTAATCAAATCATGCATGTGCCAAAAAACGGTTTCTATGCAGGATTTTCTCATCCTTTTGCTGCTTTCTTTTCCCTTAGAACAACTTTGCTACACTGGAGGACTTTTGCAAAGTGTTCTTAAACAACACTTTCCTTCACTGGAGGACTTTTGGTAGACATTGCAGGAAATCTTTCCACAGACTCTTCGTTTACTCTCTCTTGCTTTGCTGCATGGCTCTGTGCACAGTTCTGCCATTGCATTACCCAAATTGTGACCCTAGCTTGCTGGTATGTCTTATTATATTACAAGCTCATGGAGAGCCGTAGTTGTTGAATATATCTTCATATCCTATACACTATGCTCAGAGTAAAACAAGGGATACTCAGAGGTAAAGTTAGGAAGTTGGTCATACCATGATGTGAATGGCACTCTTTTTATATGATTTATTTATTTACTGGAAGACAGGTTACAGGGAAGGATAAAGAGTCAGTTTTCCATCCTCTGGTTTGCCCTGCAATTCTCCACAACAGCTGGGGCTAGATCACACTGAAGCCAGGAGCTTTGCATTTCCTCTGGGTCCCCCACATGGGTACACGGACACAAGCACTTACCATTCTCTGCTCCTTTCCTAGGCATGTGGCAGAGATCTGGAACTGCCAGAACTTGAACTGGCACCCAAATTGGATGCCAACATTGAAGGCAGTGGCTTTACTTGCTGGGCCACAGCACTGGTCCCTGTGAATGGCTATATGCTGCTTTGCACCTTATGGTCAGTGAACAGTGTGGACCTGTTTATGAAGTTTCAAGTGAGTAGGAAAACCAAATGAGGATTTTACAATGAAAACATCCATGACATGTACAGAATTCAGATTCAGAGATAGAAATTCTAATAAAAAATAAGTACAAGTAAGAGATTTTTCAAAAAGTAAGAATTTGTGTGAGAGGAGCTTGCAAGAGGTGTGGAAAAATGACTAAGTGTGGATCTGTTTTAAATAAATGGAAATTCGAGTATTTGAATTGATGAGATTATGCTTTTGAACTAAGCACAATACTTGTGATTTTCATTTTAACTGTGGTCTAGAAAATGGAAAAATAGAGAAATCTTACTTCACAATCTCTTACATGTATTAAATCTGACAAATAAATCCAGCTGAATTACCTCCAAAGTCTGTTACAATCCCAGACCACTAAAATCAAGTGAATCCTACCTAATCCCGGAATCCTGTATGAAAAATTCATTCTTTTTCTAATCATGTGTTTATGTATTGGTAAAATGGTATTTATGTTTTGATAAAACTGCCTATCTTTGTAAGTATTCAAAAAGCAAATTGTTTCTTTAACCTAAAAAAATGTACAATTAGATAAAAATATTTTTCTCACAAAAACATAGAAATGTTGCAGTAAACATATTTGGAATGATCTGATTAAATGTTTTCTAAAATAACTAATTAACTTGAAAAGTAATATTATTACAGAAACAGTATAAGGTAGACATTTGGTACTTGTTAAGACATCAACTGGGGATATGGATTCCAGCTTCCTGCTGAAGAGCACCGAGTGTTGGCACCAGTAGTTGCATCTGTGTCACCAACCTGGGAGAGCTCTGTTTAGTACCTGCATCCTGGTCTCAGTCTGTCCAGTCCTGCCTGTCACTCATTTGGTGAATTAAAAAGTAGATGGAAGATTGTGTGTGTGTGAGTGTGTGTGTGTGTGTGTGTGTGTGTGTGTGAGTGAGTGAGTGTGTGTGTGTGTGAGTGTGTGTGTGTGAGTGTGTGTGTGAGTGTGTGTGTGTGAGTGTGTGTGTGTGAGTGTGTGTGTGTGTGAGTGTGTGTCGTTCCCTTCTTCTTGCTCCCTCTCTCCTGTTTCTCCAATAAAATAAACACATAGTTTTAGAAATACTTAAATTTCATCTACTAGATGGCTCAATTTATGTCATTTCCTATTTTATACTGATATTTTCTCAAAGCTTTGATAAAGACTTGACTCTATTCATCTTTAAACACCGTTAAACATCATACTGGAAACTGTGTATTTCTCAGTGAACTGTGCTAACTAAAGGTTATTTCTAGTATAAGAATATCATGGATGCCATCCTAGAGTAATGAGTTTTGTTATGTTTTACCTGTAACAGTACAAACATACGTTTTTTTGAAGCCTATGAAGGAGACTGTTAGAAGACTCTGAATTGAGTATTGTCCGTGTCATAAACCTTTCCTGATGGATTAGAGGATTTTGTCTGGAGAGACTATGAATAAGTAACCTCAAGCTTGACTTCTCCAGTGAGAGGGTCAAGACATGTGCTCTGTTGGGTCTTACCTAAACTGTCAGGTTTTCCTGGAGGGTAATGTTATACTTTATTCATGTCTTAGGTATGATTACATTAGCATTCCACCTTGCACTCAAAACGCATTTAAGCATATAGATCTTTTTAAAAATTTCTGCAATTTTCCATTTTGTGTTTGCAGACTGATTTCAAACTACAGAAAGTGGAACTATGAAGGAAGGGGTAGAGGTGGGTGGATTATTATGTTAGAAAAATTTGTAGTCAAATAAAATTTTTTCAATTGGAGAAAACAACTATCTCAATCCTTTGCTGGCAATGTACTATGTAGATTTTTGTGTGTGACATATGCATCTAAAACTCTGTTTTATTTCTTAGAATGTCTTTTCCTTTCTGAATGATACTCACATTATTATTGACTTCATTATTTAATTTTTGCAACTTCAAATAGTCCTCTCTGACAAATTTTAAAAAGTGCTGTTGAGCATAAAATCCACACAGCACATGTACAGTATAATAAACAATAAAATTTCAGCAAATGTAAAAAAAAAATACTCAATTTACACCAATGTAAATGTGGTCCTGGCCTTGGAGTTGGAGAAAGGGAAGGTATTTATGTTTCAGAATCCAACTTTTCTAATTGAAAGCAGAAAAGAATTCCTATGTAAATTATTGTTGAAATAGCAGCAAGCTCTCTACTACAGAGGTTATTTTAATAAAAGTTCTCCACATCAATCTAAAGTTGACCTTTTATGTGAAAGATGAAAGTACAATAACTGAAAAATATCATCTGCAATTTTGAAATATCTTGAAAATATTTTTGAGTGAAACCATTGTATCTTAAATAAGACATAATTGTTCATTGTTTTGATGTAGGTAGATGAAAGTAATGCCTTCTTTCTCTCTTGGTAGTTTCAGTGCCTCATTTTATTACTAGTTCTGAAACGTCTGTCATGGTAAGTGGAGACATTGATGGTAGATAGATCTGACGTGGGATTGGTAGGCAATGGAAAGATTGTTGTAGACACAGGTAGCTTAGGGATTGGGGAGTAACTTTGTTCCAAAAAATTAGCAGAACCCACTTTCTGTGTGTCACCTTAGAATATAAGCATTTAGTATTGTATTTTTAAAAGTTTAGTATTATCTCTGACCCTGTTATATTTAAATAATTAACATTTTAGCAGTCTTTATAACTAAATTCCAGGGTGAAATGGAAGACATATTTAAGAAATTATTTTAAATGCATATTTTGTTATTTTAAGAATAAAATATTAGTGTGATAAGTAAGATACTGTTTCTTCCTCTTACACATCCCTCAGAAGATGTGCAGATCCCAATTCCTGGACTCCAAGAATGTGTTGTGTTGTGTTGTGTTGTGTTGTGTTGTGTTGTGTTGTGTTGTGATGTGTTGTGTTGTGTTGTGAGAGAAGGAATTAAGGATACAGCTAGAAATAAAGCTGCTAATCAGCTGATTGGGATGAGCAGATTACCCAGGAGTATAAAGATGAGGTCAATGCAATCATAAGGGCCCTTGCCTTTTACAAAAGGTGGCAGGCAGGCGTGTCAGTGTTTAAGTGATGTAACTTAAGAAGATGTGACCAGCCAGTGTTGACCTTCAGGACAGAATGGAACATATCCAAGGACTGTGGGCCACATCAGACAAGAGAATGGGCCCCCGTAGAGCTTCTCTCGAGAAGCACAGAGCTGCCAACACTCCCTGGAAATTAGTTCAGTGAGAAAAATGCTCCCAGTGAGAAATTTGACTCCCCAAACTGTAATTTTTATTGTTTAAGACACTCCGTTTTTCATGATTTCTAATAACAGTAATAAAAAACTAATGCAATGACCTTTTATCTCCTGAAGGAAATTTAAGTGAGTATACTACAAAACAATATAAGGAAGATAACAAGAACTTTGTTGTGACATGAATATCCTTTATTATTTCATGAAAGAGTTGTAATCATCATGTTTATGGATTTAAAATTATGTTACAAAGCCAAAATAATCTAAGCAGCATGTCATGAAATAGCTACATCGACCAGATGAACAAAAGCAAGAGCTCAGAGATTTATGGAAAGGCAAATATGTGAACAGGTCAGCTAATTTGTCGAAAAGGGCACCAAGAAAACTCAGGGCAGAAAAGCTTTTCTCTTCATGATGCTGTGCAAACTGGATGCACATGTGCAAAAGAAGAAAATAGAATTTTCTTGTATAATGCACATATATCAATTCAAAGTTCCCCAAACACTTATATGTAATAGCTAAAATCACAGAATCCTGAAGAAAACATTAGAGAATATTTCTTGAACTTGGCCTTATGGAGGCTTTTTAAAATATCACACCAAAAGTTCAGGCTACACAACAAACATATATGGGGCTGTACCACACTAAATAACTTCAACACAGCAAAGGAAACAGTCAACAAATAATGATTAGGAATAAAATACTCAAGCTGTATATTTGACATAAAAATATTTAAAGATCACATAAAACTCAATAGCAAGAAACAATCCAATTTTAAAATAAAGAATTATATTGTATTGAAAGAAATTATTAGTGGTATTAAGTGCAGAAAAACAAAAGAATCTTTTGTCTATCTTGAACTTTTCACAGATTCAATTTTATTATTTGTAAATAATAAAAGATTCAGCCTAAGAAAGGTCATATGATTTGATTTTAAGTTAATAACCCTAAATGTATATATAGGGATAGGTATTTGGTGCAAGAATTAGGATATTGCTGGAATGTCTGCATCTTTTATTAGAGAGCCTGAGTTTAATCCTGGGTCTGCTCTTTATTGCAGTTTTCTGTTACTTTTGGAGGCGGCAAGTGATGCCTCAAGAACTTAGGACTTCATGGTCCAGATGCGAGACCCGGACTGAGTTCTGGAATCTTGGCTCTGCCCATCATAACAGACTTTTCAGGAGTAACATATTTCATATTTATTCTCTGCTGCCCACCAAATCTAGTTTAAAAACAAAACTACCAGCAGCAAAACCAACAAATCTGGAATTTAAGATGAAAGTAACTCATTAAAAGAATGGGAAACATCACATTTTCTGTGCTCTTTTATAAATGCACAAACAAAAATTGCATGAGTGTAGTCTTAATCGGGGGCCCTTAGGAGTATCACTTTCTTGCACATGTTGATAGAAATGTGTAATAGCCTCTTAGTAGATCATGCAAAATTGGGCTCTGAAATGTGGTTTAAAGAATGCCTGTTGCTGAGGGAAGAAGTAACTAGTCCCAAATATATTTTTGGAGCCAAACACCAACTTATTTGTGTTTAGCATCCCAGGATCAGTTTATTCTTCAAAAGGATCCTAGATCCAATGCTAAAAATCTACTGATTCTGGAAACAGAATTATCTATACCAGTGAAAGAGAGCCAGATGAAACTTCGTGATTTTATATGACCCTCCTTGGTCTCAGAATAAGCGTTCTTTGCTTTATTGGTCAGCAATCGGAAAAAAGTTCTGTCTTTCATCACTTAGTAAGACACGGTCTATATTTTTTATGTTGTTTGTATATAGGATTCTTTTTTGAACACTTGAGCCTCTCTGAAAGTAGTACAATCCTTGTAGTTTTTAAATAGATGTGGGAAAAAAGAACTGAAAATATCTTTTCCTTATACTGTCCTACTTTGGTGTCTGCATTTTAAACATGTTCTTTAACACTCAATTTAGTGATAGTCACTGTTACCAAGGCAGCTCTGTAACTCCACCCAGTAGAAATTTGTCTTGAAGAGGATTTTCTGTGTATGTAAACACATACTATCTATATGAACAGTAGATGTGGAGAAAATCGACATCATCTAAACTTTGATTTTATCAATTTAAAAGATAGCACACATTTACAGCTGGGTGTTTTCTCAAATTATTAAGTAGTCACTTCTTTACATAAATATCAAATACATTTTCAAAAGACTGGGAGACTTTTTAAACTTATTTACGTACCTTATTTTTATACCCTTTTTATAGTTTAATCTTTCAACCCAGTATCTTTCTATTCAGATCTTTCAGAAATTATTAAATGCTAACAAAGGCAGGGAATTTTGTGATTGGTATAGTTGCTTTTCTATGTAAGAAACTAAATCCATCACTGCATTGAAGTTAGAGGGACTTTCATTGTCTTCAAAATCATGATTTGTGAGATCAGAAAGTAATCATCTACTACAGACTAGGAGCTTTACACTGAAGCATAGAACAAGGGAGAATTCTTCAAGCTACGTATGTGTGATTTGCATTCATGGGATCCCCTATCCACCATACCAGATAACCACTGTGTGATGCAAGAATATATAAATGTATGTTTTTCTTCTTAACAGACTTTGAAAGATCCTGGTGTTAGGGATAGCATTATAGCTTTCCCTGAATATCCACTGTTGGTCCCATAGAAGATGCTTGCAGGAAGGTTAAATGAGAATATGTTAAAGGGATAGAATGGGCATGGTTGGGGTGCCAACATTAAAGGTAGCTGAGGTATTGCACACCCCACGCTCCTATATGGGTGCTAGTACATCCTGGTGCCCCACTTCCCATCCAGTTCCCTGCTTGTGGCCTGGGAAAGCAGTCAAGGATGACCCAAAGCCTTGGGACCCTGGACCCTTATGGGAGACCTGGAAGAGGCTCTGGGCTCTTGGCTTCAGATTAGCTTAGCTCTGGCCGTTGTGGCCATGTGGGGAGTAAATCAGCAGATGGAAGATCTTCTTCTGTCTCTCCTCCTCTCTGTATATCTGACTTTGTAATAAAAATAAATATATATTTTTAAAGGAGGCTGAGGTAAAAGCTTTAAAGATGAATTTTTATGACAGCCAGTATTACTTCTTCCACTCTTGTTTGATTACCTACAGATTTCAGCCACTAAATATTGTCTGATACTATTCCCATTTGTTGGTGAATCTAACACCAAATATTGAGATACTCAATTTTAATATTTTTGGAAGAGATTGGGAAAGAAGGAAGGGAAAGTGATATATTACATAATATTAGCATATGTACGCATACTAATATGTATATATACGTATTACTATGTGTAAAAAACATTTGTATATTTTTAAAAAAATGCTTCAATGTCAGAAACCAAAAAACATGGAAAATTGAGTACCTTTTAATCTAAGAAAAGATTATTTTGTACTTTTGAGCTTATGATGACTTGGAAGCAAATATTATTAATACTGATATATACTGCACAAGTGAGATGTGCTGGGCGTTGGATTATGGCTTTTAAATGCACTGTGACAGGAATCTGGAGAAGTTACACAACTTGCTCTGGATCAACGCTAAGGTTCACCAGTTCATGAAGTCCATGCTTTTCAGTCTTGTTGGTCTCCCTCAGTACTTCCCAAATTTGTTAGATCCAAGTCATGAATTTAATCTCACCAAACCGTCAGGCCTTATTTTTATATGATAATTTCACCTCAGTTTAGTAAGCCTGATATGTTTTTATTTTTATCTTCACATTATGCTAGAAGACTTCAAAGAGTTGGAGGAAAATGGAATAGAAAAATAAATTCATTATATCTTCTAATGGGAGAACCTAGCAATATCCTGGGTCCTGGGCACAAAGGATTCCTACCCCCAAGTTGAAATAAGGAGTTTTGATGAGGGTGGAAGGCAGCAACTTCGATAGGTACCAGATATTTCCTCTTACAGGCAGAGATCTTCCACCTGCCCCCGGAATCCCTCTGAGGCCTCGCTAATTACAAATAATCTTCCCTTGTCAGAAGTTTCAGTTTCTATGATGTATGTATAGATTGAGTCTAAGAAAAATATGTGTGGTGGATTTTCAATATACAGGTCTGTACTTCCTGAAACAGCATACCTCAAAGTTAGAACTAACTTAGATACAGCTTAACAAGTTCATTTTTACTGCACTTGCATGAAAATTCTCAAAACTGACCCTTCTGTGTTATTCATTATCCATCAGCTATCCACAAAATACTTCCTGTATGCCCATCTTTCTCCCAGTTCCTAAACACATCTACTTTTCTTCTTCATGCTCCTCCCATTCAATCTTAAGCCCATGAAATAAAAAAGACATTTTCTGTGTTTTATCTTCAGAGTTACATCTATTTAATGCAAATAATTTGAAACAAAATACACATATCATCATACTAATAATAGTACTGTTAAAAGTTTTGAGTGTACCCTTTGATAAATTGTTCTGCAGACCCAATTAAGGAAGCTTCTACATCTTGTGTAAAAGTAGAATTAAAAGGTAGTGTGAGGAAAGCTTTTGAGATGTCACCTGGGGCATCCACACCCTATATCTCACTTCTCACGTCTTGGACCTGATTTCATTCTCTATTCAAGCTGCCTGCTGGTGTTGACCTTGAGAGGCAACAGGTGATGATGAAAGTGCCTGGGTTCCTGTGACCCACATGGTGCACTTACATGGATTTCCTGACCTCTGGATTCAGCCTTGCCCAGCTCTGGCCTTCAGGGACATGTGGGGGAGTCAAACATGGGATGGGCTCTCTCTCTACCTTGTCTTAGTCTCTCCCTTGTTATCTGTCATTCTCCCTCTACCTCTACTTCTCTCCCTCCTTTTGCCCTTCTTTTCAAATAAATAAAACAATACACATTTTATATGAACTATTTGAAGTCCCCTTAGATGCTTGCACATGTGTTTTTGGTACTTTTATAGTAATGCATCATTTTGCACCCAGTACTGTTTTGAATGTGTTTCTCTCATTTTGTTTGTTACCTAGTCCCTTGGTATGGCTTTGATCCAGCAGAGGGAAGTTCTATGAGACTCAGGGTACTCCTAGGCTAATCTTTCTGCCATGAAGCATGACAGGTCATGAGATTTCATTAGTATCTATAAGAAAAACTTGTGTTAAAATTAGGCTTTCTTTTGAAAGAGTGGCAATAAACTGTTATGACACTTATTTTATTTTTTGCAACTAGGGCACTGTCTTGTAAATCACAAGATTTTAATTATGTAGTATTGGCATCAGTGTATTTGTAGTTATAGAACCCCTTAGGTTATCAAAGTATAACCCAATTATTCCACAATCGAATTTCTAAGCAATCGTAGGCTGCTGCATAGGGTACTCAGGCAAAAGGGTATTTAAATTTGGAGATTTAAGGAAATAATGAAGCCCTACTTCTGAGCAGTAAATAGCATTATTTGAAATAAATGTTTCAGTGACTATGATGTCATGTAAGCCCAGACAAACATAACAGCCTACATGCCCGGTCCACACTGTCATTTACCCTCTCCTGTCACAGCAGAGCCTGTGGCCTCAGGTGTCACACCTCTTTCTCCTTTTCCATACTTCAGATGTGTTGGATGTGGATGACAGGGAGACCAAAGTGCTGCCGCTCAGAGAAGCAGCAGCTACTGGAAGTAATTGGTATAGGAGGAGATTGTACCCCTAGTGTCACTACAGTAATATTTCTAGTATGTCTGAGATGTAGCAGGGAGTGGATCTTTCTCATCCCTCCATCTGATTAATCAGAGGGACTTAGAAACACCACTTTCCAAATATTGTCTGATTCCTTTCAGATTACTTACATTAACATATCTAAACACTTGTTCTTATCTGTTCTGATTTCCTGTTCTCTACAAAAATGAATGCGCATGCTTAGCTATAACTCTTTCATAGTTTCCCAACCAGTGTGAAACGCATTCTTAACTTCTTGCCCATACAGTCAGGTACCCTGGGACCTTCCTTCATTTTATGCAGCAGACTTATTTTCCAGCTGATCTCCATGCAGGTGACAACCTAGTGTCATGGATGTATGATAGATAAGTTTAAAGCTAAAGAACCTGAAAGTCAAGCCCATAGAATTAAAGGCTTATAGTAATAGTGCATGAAGTCTTCTGATAGAGTGGCTGAAAGCTCTAACCTTAATGTCAAGGCAAACTATTGGCCAGCTGTGAGACCTTGGGCAAGATGTCATAATATATATCCCTCAATCTCTTCATAGGTGAGCTAAGAATAAAAATTTTTCGCTTCTTCTTGAGATTTTAAAAAGTATTTAGGGCCCAGTTTGGAAGCCTGGTGACTGAAGTCCTTGTCTTGCATGCGCCAGGTTCCATATGGGCGCCAGTTCATGTCCCTGTTGTTCCACTTCCCATCCAGATCCCTGCTTTTGGCCTGGAAGAGCAGTAGAGGATGAGCAAAAGCCCTGGGGCCCTGTAATCAATCGGGAGACTGAAAGGAAGCTCTTGGCTCCTGGTTTCAGATTGGGTCAGCTCTGGCCATTGTGACCACTTAGAAAATGAATCAGTGGATGGAAGTTATTTTTCTCTGTCTTTCTCTCTCTCTCTGTAAATCTGATGTTCCAATAAAAATAAGTCAATCTCTTTTTAGAAAAAAGTAAGTATTTAATAGAGTATTCCCCCATTAACTATTTGGTGATGGTTATTATTATAAAGGGAAGATGATTGTTTTATTTCCATGCTTAACATATTCTGTAATAGATATGACTTTATAAATTTAAAAAATGACCTAGGAAGAGCCGAGCATGGATGATTGAAGGTAGTGGTAAAAGAATGAAGAATGCCAGCAGGTATATATAATTCTGCACTAGAAGGAAGAGAGAAGGTTTTGTGGGAACTGATAAAGAAGATTAAAGAAAACTGATCATGGATATGGCCTTTTTAAAACGTTTTCCATTTTTTATTATATTTTTGGCAATCTTTACATAGTTAATTAGGGCAAAAATGTTCAAGGGCCACAAGAAAGTGGTTAAGACTATTATTTCCACATTGTTTCCTTCATGTATCTGAGGTAAAGTGGTTTTAAGGGAGAAACCCAACCCATTTTCCCACCCACCCCAGGACCCTGATGTGGGGCATGTCCTGAGGGTCTTGCTCAAGTGGTTTTGATAGTTCAACAGTTGAATTGCTGCCAATCTCGCCACTCCAAGCACGATGAGGTCGTTGAAGAATCCACTGATTGATGTAGTCCATCTTAGAGTCTCCGTTTGCCCTGTTTTTCACTGCCAACATATGGCTGAGATGGTTGATTGACTTGTTTTGTCCTCTGTTTTTTCTTGGTTAGGGTTCTGAGTCCGGCAGTTCAATTAGGGAGATCCCAAAAGAAACTTTGTCTGAGGTGTTCCCAGACAAAGTTTCTTGTATGTACTAGCAAGTACAGGGCCCGTCACAGCCCATCGCCCTGATCAGGTGGTGGTTGTAATTGCTGGGTTGGTTCTGTTTTCAGCTCTGTCTTCCACCTTAACCAGTGGGTGCCACAGTTCAGCCTGGTTCTGGCCAGCACATACTCGGCCCACACATAAACCAGTGGGAGCTGCAGCCTGGTTGGAGTGACTCACAATAACCCCCACCAGGCCCATCCCCTACCCTGGTTTGCCAGTATGTGCAGCAGACTAGTCCAGTCTGTCCCACACCCCATTCAGCTCTCATACATGTCAATGGGCATTGAAGTCTAGTTCCATCTAACCAGCTCCACTATCCAGTCCACGCGGATGTTGTTGGGTGCCTTTCTGTCTAGCTACCCCAGCTCCTATCCTGGTTTTCCTGCCCTCTAGTGGCAGTGGTAACCCAGGAGGGAGGAGCCCACTATTTCCCTTCTAGACCACTCCCACTTCCGGATTATGCACTCTCCAGGTGGTGCTGTGGTTTAACTTGACAGAATTAGTCCCCAGTGCCAGCTGATGCTGCAGCTAAGTCCAGCCAATCCTCACCCATTCTAATTTTAGTTTGTAACAGTAAGAACAATCAGTCTAGCCTGGCTTTTCCCTGATCCAGTGTACATGAGGCCCACAGTTTTACCACTTAAGTTGTAAAATTAAGTGGTAGCCCTGCCTAGTCTGGTCTGCACCCATCCGAGCTCATGCTCTCCAGTGGGAGTAGCCATCCAGCAGGGAAGCACCCCCCACGTTCCCCGTGCCAGTTCTGCCCCCTCCCTTCCTGGTTCTTACATGTGCTGGTTGGGTGCTGTGGTCACATCCGGTACAGGTAACCTCACCTTGGCATTCTGTAATGTGCAATGGTTTTTGCTGTGACAGAACCTGGCTCAACCCACACTCTGTTCTGGTGTTCGGATTTGCCAGTAGGTGATGGGAACTGATTAGCCTGATCTGCCCCTGACCCATGCCAAATGTATGCCAGTGGGACACTTTCCATGGCCTGTTCTGGGCTGTTTCCTTTCATGTTTCTTGCACTTACCTGTAGGGTCTGTGTCCTGCCAGAAGAGTTGGCCAGGCTCCTCTATCAGAACCTTTCCCAATGGGATATGGCATTTTTTAAAAAAACCAAAACGGAAGTGACAAATTTGTAATGAAAAGTTAATATATTGCAGTCTCTGGTTTTCCCATAGTTTGTGGTTGGGAAGCAGCTATGATATTAACTATACATTTATTTGGCCATTTTGTCATTTTCCATTTCACTTTACACAGTGGGATCTTAACAGTAAAATATCTTTGGTATATACATGCTGCTTTAATGAATTTTACATTCATTTGTTTTGGTTGACTGAGTTTTATAATCATAACTTCGTTCACATAGATTTTTTTTGTAGCAGTAGTACATGTGATTTATATTCCCACAGATTTTTTTGATAAGTTGTGTATATTAATGGGCTTTAACTTATGAGAAACAGTTTTTGTCTGTAGTTTCCTTAGAGGAGGAATAAAGGTATTCTCATTTTAAATGTTATAGCACTTGTATCTTAAAAGTTACATGTTAGGGAAATTCATTTTGCCTGGGCATGTTTGAATTTATACACAACATATCTGCCAACTGCATAATTTTCCAACATTACTTTTCCTTGATGAATACTGAAGAGTAAAATTAATTGGTAAAATTATATCAATGTGCTTTTTTTATAATCTTTATTTTTATTTTGAATTTTTGAATTTTGTGGTACAATTTTGTATAGATTGGGATTCCCCACCAAACTCCCACACCCCGACAGATTTTCCCCATGTTGCTACAAGAGTATCATCCTTCTTAAGGAGTCATAATTCCATCAATCTCTTATCTAAGTGTGCCCCAACATTGCTGGTACAGATAATATCAGACAGTCCAGCATCCCATTGTCTACATATTTCCAACAGTTTCATTGGTTGTCCAACTTTTGTTTGGAAGCAGAGATGCATTTTGCATTGTACACCCACATTGGGATTGGTAGACCCCAGCACTCCATCTCTATACCTTTCCATAAATGAGAAGCCATGAAACAAGACCAACAACTGGTACGAATTAGAACAACAACCAGCACAACAACAACAAATTGCAGCACTGTGAAAAAACATGCCACTGAGTAACCAACACATGGATGACAAAAAGGAAACACAAAAATCTCTTGGGTAAAATGATGCCACCATGTAATTCATGAACCAACGATGAATTCAACAAGAGAAAAGAAAGTATTGGGATAAATGAAACTGAAATAAAAAACAAAACATGTGGGATGCAGCCAGAAAAGCCTAGTATGAATTGCATTATGGAAGTTACACTTTCCGTGATGGTTTCCTTATATTAGAAAGAACATGGTTTTTGTTCTTTTCTGAGTGACTCATTTCACTGGACAAAATGGTCTTTAGTTGGGACCTCCTGGTTGTAAATGGCATAGGTTCATTCTTCTTAGTAGCTGAATAAAATTCCATGGCGTACCACAAAATCTTTAATCACTCTTCCTTGGATGCACATCTGGATTGTTTCCATGTCTTTGCTATTGTAGATTGTGTTGCTGCAAATATAGGATTATAGATCCCCTTCTCACATACAGATTTCACTTCTATTGGGTATATTCCTAGGAGTGGGATAGCTGGATCATGTGGCAGATTTATTTGCAATTTCCAAAGCACTCTCCATACTGATTTCCACAGTGATTGTACTAGGCTACCCTCCCACCAGCAGTGAAGTGCCATTCTCCCCACACCCATGCCAGCAGGTGCTGTTAGTTGAATTCTGAATATAGGTCAGTCTTACTGGAGTTAGGTGTCACCTAAAGCCATTTTCACTCAGTACTGTAACTTCCCCTTCAACCTTCACTTATTCTGTCATTGGACAGATGTTGTGTCTACAATATATGAAACAGTGGTTTCAGCATAAGCAGGGTTAAGTTATTTTAAATAATTAGCCTTGAAACATTTATATTATTTATCCTTAAGTTGTAAAATTTTAATTAACAAATTGCATATACAAGTATAACATTTCAATTCATGAATAAAATTTGGACTGATTACATTCGAATAATTAACATTACCCCCAGGCTGCCATTACATTATGATGAGGATCCAGGTAAATAGAGAAATGGTCTGAGGTAAGAGAAAAAGTTAATTAATTTAAACAAAACATTTAAATCATTATAGATGACATTAGAAGGATATTTTTTGTAAGACATGGAGACTGCCATATTTCATAAAAATAGATACTTCAGATTAGAATGTGAGACTCCAGTTCCAGTAAAGCTCATTGAACAGCTGCTACCCTGATTAAACTGCTACATGAATTCTGAGCAGTGTTGTACAGGAGCTGCACGCTCCAGTTTTCATAATGGTTAATTTCTTCCATTCTCATTAGTGATTTCCGGAGCTGTGGGATTCCCTATGGTACCTAGGGTATAAAGGCATATTTATCTAAATGAAAACCTGAGAATTAGATGTAACATGTGCATGAAATATGAATGGTGTTGTCACTTTATATTATAAGAGAAAAATGGATGTTGGAGAAATTAAAACAGATGCTAGACATGTAATTGCTTTTCAGGTGAGATATATTTCAAGTTTTATATATTTTGTGGGTAGAGGGAGAAATGGAATTTGTATTTTTATGCACTACCATACATTTTCTTGGAAGAACTGTCTTGTGAATGCATAGCAGACACGCCATTATGGGTTTTCCCTAGCCTGCCCCTAATGTGGTAGGTACTGTTCTGCGGTGTCCCTAATGCCTGGCTTTTTGTTCCAAGCTACATAGAGATGTATAACATATGCAGTCTACCTTCCAAGCTCATTTCCATTTTCCAGACAACACTATATCCAGACAAGCCTAGTTCTCTATTCCTGTGACTCATATTATTCAGGACAGCGACTGGCTGCGCCTAACCAGGTTCACATAGTTTTTCATTATTACTACTGTAAACTAAAGCAAAACTTGTAGGTAAAATGTAATGAGGAAAAATGATCTAGCAGACAGCCTCTTTTTTTCTTAAGATTTATGTTTTTTTTTTCCTTGTTATTATTGGAAAATCAGATGTACAGAGAGGAGGAGAGACAGAGAAGAAAATCTTCCATCTGATGATTCACTCTCCAAGTGACTGCAACGGCTGGAGCTGCGCTGATCCAAAGCCAGGAGCCTGGAGCTTCTTCCGGGTCTGCCATGCAGGTGCAGGGTCCCAGGGCTTTGAGCCATCCTTGACTGCTTTCCCAGGCCACAAGCAAGGGACTGGACAGGAAGTGGGGCTGCTGGGACATAAACTAGTGCCCATGTGGGATGCCAGCGTGTGCAGGATGAGGACTTTATTCTGTAGGCTGTCATGCCAGGCCCCAGACAGTCTCTTGATCCCTGAATTTGCTATTACTTCCCTTTAGACTGCTTTCCTTAACCTATATCTAGCAAAGGTGAAAGTCAATCTTTAAAAGCTCGTAGTGCTTGGCAAACCACTATATTTTTTACCCAAGTGAATTTGCTATTTTTATTAAATTGAAACTAAGTATTATAAATATTATTCTACATGTACAAAAATACCCTTTTAAAGAAGAAATGGACTGTTATAAAATGAAGCATTTTATAAATAAAAAACATTTATAAAGAATGAGTTCCATCACAAGTACAGAGAGAGAGAGATGAATAAATAACTTAGATTTCTCTTTCTATGTGGAAGTAGGCTTTGTCTTTTTCCTCTTGTAAAAAAGTAAATAATGTATTTTTCATGTGATCATAAGGATTCCACAAATTTTACTGATCTTATTTTGTTTTGACACCATGAGAAAATATAAAGAGTCCCAGTAAATTTAGCATCATTTATTTCTACATGTCATTCTCAATGCAAATTGCTCCAAAATTCACAAAAGCAAAGAACGGTGGAAATTTAAGAAAGGATGCTACTGTAGGCTGGTGACTGTGTGCTCTCATTCCTCTGTGATTGCACAAGCACAATCAGAACAATCCATAATGTGTGCTAGAAGTCCTACAGCAGGGACGTTTCTTCACACTGCGGCATGAAAAGACCAGATGTCAAAGCGTTCGGGTGGTGGAACGGAGCTGAGTGAGAGCCTAGCACTCTGCGTTTGAGCACTGCCTGTTTCGTGGGTTGCTCATTGTGCTGGACCTTTTATGGATTCAGAAGGCAAGATAAAACTTTTTTCTGAGACGAGTTTGTGTTCTTCTACACAGTATCGCTAGTGCTTTCCATGGCTTCCAAGATGTCTCTTTCAGATCAGCTTGGCATGATTAAGAGAGCTAAAGGTTGTCAGTAGTGAAATCCAAGTAGACAAAATGTAAAGGGTGTTTTAACTGAAGATCGTGTTTGGTCCTCAGATAATGTTAATTAGATTGAAAACCTGTTACTGAGCAAAAGTCAAAACATCAGAGCCATTTGCCAAATATGACCTTTTCAGATAGGAGTGTAAGCAGTCAAGCGAATGCTCTATCACACTTGAGAGAGTCAACATCCCTAAAGATTTTTGTGAATTCTTTACTATTTCAAACCGTCCCCTTATAAATGGCTTAATCAGTGTCTGTTGTTGCATCAGATAATGGTCTGTAAGTTTATTTCGTTTTGCTTTCCATGTCACACATATATATACCTCTTGACAAACGGCCGATAAAGTGAGAGACTGATTTGGGGCTGTTTGAGTCACATTACATGGGCTGCGTGCTCAACACTGCTGCTCACATTGCAGAAGTGGCAGGTTTTAAAGAGGCCGAGAACAATGCACAGATGACAAGCTACTGCTCTTCTGAATTCACTTTTTAAAGTATGTAATCTACCTATTTTTTTCTTTTTGTATTAGAATATTTAACAATCAAACTGATGAATTGATTTTTGAACTCAGTTTTGGGGGATAACTATCACAGTAACCCATTAAGGCCCAATTTTTGAATATTTCATTCATTCATTCATTGTGTAAACATTTTGAGTAGATGAGTTCCATAGCAGCTCCACTAAACTCTATGTCAGGATTCATTACATTGATACATAGGTAACCCTTGAACCCTTGCCTGTGACACCAGGGCCTGGTGCAGGAGCCTACTGGCTGAAGTTCTCGCTTTGCATGCACCAAATCCACTCTAGGCTCCAGTTCATGTCCCCGCACTACACTTCCCTTCCACCTCCTTCACCCTGGGAAAGCAGTAGAGGACAGCCTCAAGCTTTGGGACCCCGCATCCACAGGTTCCTGGTTCGTGGCTTCAGATTGGCTCCTCCAGCCATTGTGGCCAGTTGGGGAGTGAACCAATTGGAAGGAAGATCTTTCTCTCAAATCTGCTGCTCCAGTAAAAATAAATAAATCTTTTAAAAAAATGACACTCAAACATTAAGATAATCTCTCAACAAACTCACACATGATGAATTATTATAAATCATTTCAGCACTTGTGAGACATGTCCATTCAACGCTTCCTTATCCGTCAAGGGCTATTTCACATAGAGATATTGCCGTCAGTGTGAGTACAAGGAATGAATAGAAGTAATATGTCCAACCAACATTGTAAATGTGTGCAAGGATTTTAAGGACTAGTGAGTGAACTAGTACCAACAAAGCATAGGTTTGTTCAGTTCAGATTGATTTGCCCAGTGATAAAAATATTTTTTTCTGGTATTACAAGCTGTATGACTTCCTGGATCTTGCTATTATGTACAAAGATTTTATATTTCTTGTCATCATTATAAATAGTGCCTAATGATACTAAAAGACCAAATGGCTAGAAATAAGAACACATATCTATACAAACACATCCTTTGTAGGCGTGTAATTCACTCCTTTGAGTTAATAGTCTCTATAGATGACAGCAGTAATTAGTTGCATAAATTATTGGGTCTATTATTGAAACTCTCGACTGTTTATAAGTTCACATAAGGCGTAAAATACTTATTCACATATGGCTATCAGATGCTTATTACTTTAATGTTCTTTCCAATTGTTCATCTTATTTTTAACCATTATTTTTTCTTAACCATTAGCTTAATGGCAGGATAGAAGTTAGAAAGGCAGAAGTTATTGAATATGCTAAAGAACATGCTAAACACTTGAAAACAAATGCATCATTTTTGATATGTGATTTACTTAGATATTTAAAATCCATGAATCTTTCTCTCATAACATTCACTTAGGATTAAATTATCAAAATGCATTATTTTTTATTCAGAAATGTTACATTTAGAGGGGGTGGCTTAATGTGTATTTCACATTCGTGTCTGAACATTTAATTTTAGCCATTTCACAAGTTCCCTAAGAAGCTATCTATCATTTATTCCTTTAAAATCTAAGGAAGATATAACAAAAGCCTTGTTCAGCTTTCTTTTAGCTTACATAAAAATCTTGGCTACTACAGAAATCTTTGCTTCTTTAGTACACCTCTTTTTTAGATGGTTCTGAATGTCTGTATGGTGAGTCCAGCCTCACCAACCATGTTGGGGGTATTTAGACTCCTTAAAAAAAGATTTATTTGTTTATTTGAAAGGCAATTAGAGAGAATCTTCTATCTGTTGGTTTATTCTCCAAATGTTTGCAAGGGTCAGGACTGGGTCAGGCCAACGTAAGGAGACAGTAATTCTACCTGAGTCTCCCACATGGGTACAGAGTCCCAAGAACTTGCACCATTTTCTGCTGCTTTCCTAGGCATGTTAGCAGGAAAATGGGTCAGAAGTGGAGCAGTTGAGACCAAAACTGGCACCCGTGCATGATACTAGTGTTGCAGGTAGCAACTTAATTTGCTGTGCCACAATATTGGTCCCAAAGATAACATATTTTTAATTTGCCTTCTAGCCAAAGGCTGAATGACTCTATTAAATGAAAAGTTTGGTGATAAATTGCAGAAAAAACAAAGCAAGCATCACAAACAGTAATCAAATGAAAGCTGCTTAACTTCATTTATATCATCTCTAAAATGTCACAAAATCAATAAAATTATAATGGAATATGAGATACTGTCAATTTTGATAGATACAAACTTAAAACCAAGTGTGACAAAACCTTTTGCAGCAAAATTGATATGGGCATTTCTTTTTATTTAAAATTTAACTCACATGCATAAATAAGAACATGTGGTGTTTTTCATTCTGTGTCTGGCTTATTTCACTCAGCATGATATCCTCCAGTTCTAATCGTCTTTGCTAATGACAGGAGTTCATTTTTTTTGTTTATATATTTGATTACCTGTGCCTTTTTATTTTCCAACCAGGTAGGCTTTCAGTTCTGGCGCATACATTTTAGGCTGTGTCTAGAGTATATCTTTTTTGAAATTCATCAGCAAAACAGCAGATGGAATTGCCTAGGTTCTAATCAGGGTCTAGGTAGATGGTGGAACCTGATTATTCCACACCCCCGCTGTTCCACAGTATGGCCACACAAGGCCCATCTGAGTCAGTCTTAATGCCATGAATCTTTTATATTGGAATCTGGAAATGGAACTGTATACAGATGATTCTTTTTCCTTTGAATCTCATTACCTCTTTACAGGTTAATTAATTGAAACTTAGGTGTCAAATTAGCACTTGAGGAAAACTTACAAAGCCTTGATATTTTGATTCTGTTAGTGAATAAAAATACCAGGAGAAAGGAAACTCATGATTACATGCAGGATTATCCACAAAATGTCAAATATATTTTTAAGGCTTAAATACATATACTATATTTATTATACAACATATTCCTTGTGATTTTAATATTAAATATTAATTGAATTTATTTCCTGATAAAAATTATTTTCCTATTTGTTTAAGCCCTTTTAATGAAAATAGGAATTTGTTATATCTCAAATATGTAATCTTTTATTAGCACTTATAGCATACATTTAGTTTTTTCATTTACTGAGGTGATTTTTCAAGTGGGTCACTGAACATTTAAAAAACGGTGTTCATACCCTCTGTTTTTATTTATATAAGGTAATTTGCTTCTTATTTAGAAAAGCTATAGCCACCATTCACAAACTCTACCATAGCCATCTGCACTACAAATGCCTCCTAATAAGCCAGCAGCGGAGGAGGGAAAATGTAAGATGGCTTATGACAGTCCATTAACATCACAAGAAAACAGATTCTGGAGCACATGCAATGCTGAGAGCATCATGTGATCATGCACATGCAAATGAAAGCATGCCTGCAGCGTCAAATCAGTGGCAGTTTTCCATGGTTCAGAGTCAAGTGATATATTTAAATGTATTGAGTCATTGGAGTTGGTGACAATTACAGTCAGCCTTATAGCTGTGCTAAAATAAAGCTAGTTATAACTCCGACAGAATTTCCCGATGATATAAGGCTGTCAGATGCTGCACCTAAAACTAAGGAGCTGCATTTATGTTCTCTTGTTTGCTCCTCTCGATAATGGCTTGCCCATGTTCATTCACTAACTGGGAGGAAAGGGAGGAGCGCTCCGTGGGAGCCTGACAAGACACTGACATGACTTGTGGCTTTGATAATTCCTGGATGTTGTTGTCTCTTTTGATATTGAGTTGGGTCTGTAACTGCTAATAATCCCTGACTGGTGCCATCCCTGGGGTCATTTACTTAACCCAAGTATCTTCAGACCTGACAGCCTGAGGATAAGCATAATTTCTTCCCATGCCACTCGCTGTCTGCAGGACCTAAGCTTCCTATCATCGCAGCCTCTTCAGTGAGTTATTGCAATTTCCTAGGACGTCTTACATGTTCTTACAAAGAAATCTGCTCATACTTTTCTTCTTAGCTTTCATTTTTGAAATCTTGGCAGCTAATGGAGGAAGGCATCACTTGACTGCTGCCCTCATAGGTGACTTTGCTTGTTGTTCCCTAAGTATTCCAGTTACTTCACCCAAAATAGCACCACCAACAGTTACTACGGTTCCCCCTCTCTTCCTTCCTCCCTTCTCTCCCTGTAGATATCAGGTGTGACTGCACCCCACACCATACTTGCACATTCAACACGACCTCTTCATTTAATTTCAAACATAAAACAGGTGTATAGAAAGTATGTACTAAGAAAGAAATCATATTAACCAATTGGATTCAGCCAGAGAACTCACATTCAAACTTAAATCAGAAAAGGGAAACAGGTCTGATGTGATGGGAAACCACTGATGTGATGAGAAAGGGCATGCCTCTGATGGTGTTGTTTGAGTTTGGATAGGAATATTTAAAACAGAGCACACTGACAAGAGGGGTGTTTGAGGAATGGAGAAATTGGTATTTTTAATAACATAACTGTGGCCAGAGTAGTTCAGATATAGTGAGTATGAAAAGAGATGAGGCTGGAGATAGGACATATTATTGTGCATCTTTTTGTTTAAAGATTTATTTTTATTATTTATTTATTGGAAAGGCGGATATACAGAGAGGAGAGACAGAGAGGAAGATCATCCGTCCGATGATTCACTCCCCAAGTGAGCACAACGGCCGATGCTATGCCGGTCCCAAGCCAGGAGCCTCTTCCGGGTCTCCCACGCAGGTGCAGGGTCCCAAAGCTTTGGGCCATCCTCGACTGCCTTCCCAAGCCACAGGCAGGGAGCTGGAAGGGAAGCGGGGCCGCAGGGATAGAACCGGCGCCCATATGGGATCCCAGGCGTGTAAGGCGAGGACCTTAACCACTTGCGCCACCGCGCCGGGCCCGAATTTTAATGTATGATTTCAATTTACAAATGGAAAATATCTTGAGTAAATGCTTGTTTATTTTTATATTTTGAAATGTTATGAAAAGAAATTGCTAGATTTGCCCATTAAACAATTTCAAGTAAGTCTGCACATAGAAAGATTAGAACTGGTAGATCTTGACAGCTCCCAAATCATTGCTCAAAAGTGAGTGAGGAAATTACATATTGAAATGAGCTTAGACTCAATCAAGTTCTTATAAGCAGTTAGTTGCATAGATTCCATGGTGGAAGGAAGGACTTTTGAATTCAAATTATCATGGATCTATCTCAGAACAGAAAGATATTAAAACTGATATACTTAGTTGTGAAAAGATGAACTGTGTTTTTAACTATATGATGTTAAATTACGTTATACTGTGAAAGAATCCATTATGCTTCTGCCTTTCTAAGCTTATATTTGTTTTAGCCTCACAACTATCTTTATTGAAAATCCCTATATACTCTGAGTAGCATAACAGGTTTTGTTAAAGATGTATTTATTTTTATTAGAAAGGCAGATTTACAGAGAAGAAAAGACAGAGAGAAAGATCTTCCATATGTTGGTTCACTCCCCATATGGCTGCAATGGCTGGAGCTAAGCACATCCAAAGCCAGGAGCCAGGAGCTTCTTCTGGGTCTACCAAATGGGTGCAAGGTCTCAGGCATTGGGCCATCCTCTACTGCTTTCCTAGATTTTAAGCATGGTTCTGAATAGGAAGTGGGGCCCATATGGAATTCTGTGCTTGGAGGTGAAGGATTATCCAATTGAGTCAATGTGCCAACCCCATTAATGAGCATTTCAGGTACAGTTTTTATTTTATGTAGACTTCTTATGTAACAGACCTTCACCATAAACACAGACACTCAGTACATTCTCAGTGTTTCATATTTAGCACAAATAATAATTTGTTTCAGCTTTTGACTTGGTTCCTTTCTCAAAACATCTCCCTCCCTTACCATAAGTTTTGTGTGTATTCACAAAGGAATATTGCACTATCAGATACTATTGTCTGTGTTCCTTCCTAGTACAAATGTTAATTAATCTCCCTGGGATTGTATATAGGGTTTCCGGGGTGGGAGAGGAACTGGGAACAGATGAATAGTTGTCTTGGGAGTTTGACGTCTCCTCCAGGAGCTCAGACACTTCTACATACAAAAGGCCTTTGTAAAACGAAATGACAACCATTTCTTTATGGCTTCCCCGCAGATGGTTCTTTTTTGTTGTGTTTGGTCGTCTGGATTTTGTCCTACTATGGCCATATGATTCCATGGATACTGTAGCAAAGGGAGAGATCCTTCCCACCCACCATTGGGTTTCTACTGGTTCTTTGGCTGGATATAGGAACCAGATTATGCATGGGCTGATTAATATGACAAACAAATGAAAGTTTTTATTTCTTTATGTGAATGAAATATAAAGAAATAACTATAGCAAGATGGGTTTGTGTCTCTTTTTTTTCTCTTTTTAAGAAAAGGGATTATAGATTTGAAAAGCACTTACAGGCAAATGGATCTCTTGACCAGAATGGTAAATTGCCAAGGTATCACTAACAGGTAAACTGTCAAAGTTTGCAGAAAGAAAGTTAAGGCTCATGGATAAGAATGTTCCATCCAGAAGTTTTCCTTATTTAGATTCATTATAATCCCAGTAGCTTGTCTCTGGTAATTAAGACTGCTTTCTTACCTTTGACCCAGAGAGGGTGACGTTTTTCATTCTCTATGCAAAAAGAGGATGTAGGGACCTTTTGGAAGCAACAGTTCTTGAAGTGATTTTTAACTTGAAATAATCAGTATCCCAGAGTGGCACGCTTTAAGGTAGAAAGTCCTTAATTTCTCTATTACCTGTGGTTCTTGCTATTATTTGGGTATTCTGACAATAAGTTACACGCTTTCTCTGAAATTTCAAAGTTGCCAATTCAGGGCAAGTACAAAGCATATAATTATAAAAATCACAAGGAAATTTTAAATACATCTTGAGAACAGGATGCTGGACTTTCTACCATTGTCTACACCTGCAATGTCACAATACACTTACATAGCAGAATGATGGACTTGGGACACTTGTGGAAGAACTATATTATTGCAATTATGTCAGGGAAAACAGGAGGGGGAAAGTAATAGGACCAGTGGAAGGAGAAATCCCTGAGCTTGTGGAACTGTATCATGAAAAAAAATTAAAATTTTTAAATTTCAAAAATAAAACAAAAAGTAAAATAAATCATTTATAATAATACCTAATGGGATGTGTGTCTACATTTTCAATAACTTTCATGAGAATGAATACCAAGATTTTTTTTTAACTAATGCTAGGTCCCCACAAGTACTTTCAAGAGCACAGTTGTATGCATATGTGTGCTATTCATGTGTGCATACTTACACATATATTTTGTAGATCTGTTTTTTAAGCAAACTTCCTGGGAGATAGACTCCTATGAAATGGTACTGAAAGAAATAAAGTACTCTAGAAGGATGAAAAGACAATATTTTAATAGTCACTTGACCTAGTAGTTGAACTCTCTTCTAAATCCTTAATAGAAGTTAGCTAGAAAATAATAATCTCTTTTGAAAATGGCAAGATTTAAGCTCTGATTAACAGGGAACTGGAAGCACATGAATAAATATCAGCCCGAGAAAGTAGGTCTTGTTTTCATGTAAAGTTCAGTATTTGTGTTCAGATTCTATGGCTGTGAGTGTTCCTGCCTAGCTATTTCACTTGAAATGTGCTGCTAAAGTACAGAAAGATAAGTCATCAAAGAGCTTTACTTAAATTTTAGTGGTTTAGGCACAAATATTTCTCATCTCCCAGGAACTGTAGCCACTAGGTGACATTGGGCAACAGTTTCAACATGACACACTGCCATAATCCTGTGCCTAAGCACACAACTTGATAGACGCTGTGGTCCAAGAATTCAGAGCACGGCTGCTGGAGTTCCTCGATTCTGTTCCATACACATGAAGAGAACTGGGGGAAAGTAGTTAAATCTCTAGGGTGAGCGTCTTCTACACCCCTGTCTCTTAGGGTTACTGTAAAGCTGCTAATGAATGACTAATAAGTGATTCTGTAAGAATGTGTCAGCTACCATGATCTTCTAGCCTGCATTTCATTTTCTAATCAAGATTCTTCCAAATGAAATGTTCTTTGTGTTCGTTCTTTATTGTAATTCTAAAGACTGCCCTTTTGCTGCTAAGGTGTTTAAACTTTGTATATTCCTTCCCTTATCCCTATTCTTACACTTCTGTGAGCGTCTCCTGCACAGCATCAGTAAAGAAATAGTACCATCCACGTCGGGATCCCAGAGCCCTGTGTGCAAGAAAGGCAGCAGAGGTGAAGGTCATGTGCCTTGCTTTGCCTTATGGGTTCTCTGGAAAGATTGATTGCCTTGTTTTCATTTTCCCCAGTGAAATGAGCCGTTTTTTATCAGGACAAGGAGATTTTTCCATCTGAAACACAGATAAAATTTTAAACAGGAGATGAAAAAATAGTCTCTATTGGTATCTGTGTACAGAGAAATGTTGAGATAATTTCCAGGTTTCTTTCGTGAGGTATCTTTTGTATACCAAGGCAAATGCCTTTTGATGCATATGATCATCGTAGGAACTAGATTTTAAAAATCAGCTTCCCATTGATTCATCTGGAAAATTCTAACTCAGAGCTTAAAGAATAAGGTGTAGGATGTTGCATTTAGAATCAATACATGCAATGATTACCATGCATGTATTTCCTAATTTTCTATAGCTTTTAGTGGATAAAAGGAAATGATTTTAAAATAAAACATGAAATAAGGTATGTAAATTTAGTAACATGCAATATGTGTTTTTTCCTACTGTACAGAAAGCGGTGATATCATCTTGGGACAATGTTATATTTTTGAAGCTGAATCCAAATTTCAGCTATAGATCACTGAGTGATACCTATTTAGAAACAAATTAAGTTTTTGTTTTGAAAAAGCTTTTCACTATTACATACTTATTCTCTTTCTACCCTACCTGATTTTTTTTTTAACTTGGCATTTAGCAATGAAGATTATGTGGTCCCTGCTCTTAGGGTCTCACAGTCCACATTGATGTTAATATGTTTCCCTGAGGAATACAGGGATCACATAGAAAAGGCAGATGAACCCTGTTGGGAGATCAGAAAGGAAGAACTCATACAGAATAGGCAGTCAGACCTTGAATATTTGCTCAGCACTTAGCTGAGACTTAATAACAGGGTAAGGAAGACACTTAGAGTATTACTCTCCCATCCCTTCTCTTCTGGTGGACATATGAGCTGGCCTCTGAAAAATAGTAAGGGGAATACTTCTGAGGAAATTGCAACAGTTCCTAGGAGTTTTCTTGATTTTGCTGTGCTTTCATTTTGATGCAATACAGAATAATCAGGCATCCTCCAAAGTCCGTGGATATATGGGCTTTAGCTGGTATTTCTGTTGCCAGGAGGAAGCAGGGTTCGCCTATCACTGCATTAGCACAGGAAGACCCCTGATAGATGAGTATGTGCCACTTTGTAGCTGATTGATGGTCAGCTTGCTTCCTGTCTCATCCTACCTTAGAGCAGGGCTGCAGGGTAAATATAATTTTTGCCATCTCCAAACCAGAAAGCACTGGCTTTGTATTTCTTTAATAGCTCAAGTGAACTTGGGCCAGAGAAATACATAACAATTCATAACAATTCATGAATGAAGCGCTAATTTCATAACTCCATTTTAAAAATCTATACAGAAACACTGTTGTGAAGACACATTCAAAGGGGTGTGTGTGTGTGTGTGAGCGTGCGTGTGTGTGTTAAGAGCATCTATGTGTCAGAAATGTGATCAAGAAGCAATTATTGTCTTAATGCCTTTTTTTTTCTCTTTTGAAAATCTGGGCTAAAAATACTAAAAGATGTAGAACAGAAGCTGTCCCTGGTGAGGCTCTCCTAATTAATGTGGTGATCTCTGTAGAGAGAAGGGACAATTTCAAGATTCCCTCAATAATTATCTAACCGAGGGCTTCAGATAATTACAGCAGGAAGAGTTTGGGGCCTACAAAAATGGACCTCTCATTTTCATTCATACCCTTTATTGTTAAAATCTTGCCTTTTGCTTTGAGGTTGGTATCTGGCAAAGTCAGACTCGTGTTGCACGAGCCTGTAGAACTCAAAACACTACTGAATTTCAGCAGGAGGACTTCAATATTAGTTCTTAAAATAGAACAAGAGGGCTGGATAGAATGAAAATAAAGAAATGCTTAGAGAGAAATGAATGGGGGAGTATTGAATAGAATAGTAAGATGTGATAACTAATGTAAGTGCTCTATTGGCAAAGAAATTATAGTTTCAGGTAGTGTCATGGTCATGTAGAGAATGGTAATTAACTTGTGGTCTTACAATGTAAAGCACTAAAGAAAATTTGTTTTGAACCTTAAAACCAACCATTAGTAAAATGTCATTTTTTGGTGAATTTCACAATAGATCATCCAAGTAATATCCAACACTCACCCCCTCCCCTCCGCCACACCATCGCAATAAAACCTAGAAACGCCTTGGCTATCAAGTGAGTCTCAGGACTTCATAAATTCAGTGAGAAACTGCAGAAACAGACTTTGTTTTTGTTAAAAGCCAGCTTGCCCTCATGATCTTTCTAAGACTTAAAATGTTCCGTCAGCTTTCTCTGTGACTTGAACTAATGGCAGTGCTTTCTAAAAATGGTACTCTATCTCCTTGATGTGTCTCAAGATAGAGTGCATAAACCCTTTTTAGAGACCCTGAGCTCTCAATTCTAAATTGTCCTTCACAAGAGCAGGCAAGATCAATGCCATTATTAAGTGGTCACAGTCCTAAGTGTTGCCATAGGCAGCACTCTATTGTCTAAACTCCGCAATATATTGTGCTTTTGGTAGACACAATTAGATTAAGAAATAACACGTACATATCTGTTGTAGTTTCAAGACCCTGTCCTTTTTCTTTCCTCAAGTCATTTTCCTGCTTTTGGCAGCCTTTTTCTCACAGGTGCCTTGTGCTCCGCAGTCAATGTGTTCACTCTAACCAAGGCAGTCATTTTGCCAGCCAGAAATAGTTGTGACATTTAGAGAGGGTCAGGGAAGGCATTGTGCCTAACAGCCAAGGCTGAAGAGCTCATCGTGAAACTGAGCAACCACAGAGATTTAGAGCCACAGATGATGTGTACATTTATGGGAATTATTTCCATCCTGAATGTAGTTAAAACTAATTCATATCATGGCAATACATTTGACCTGCTGTAACCTTCTGGTTAGGATATGCACATCCCATACCATATATAGCACCTGAGTTTGAGACCTGGCTCTGGTTGTCTCTCTCTCTCTCTCTTCCCGTCTCCCCGTCCCTCTGGTTCCCCAATAAATAAATAGAATTTTTAAAATATCAATCAGTTTCACTAGTTTAGCAACTCTGGCAATATATATGCTGGGTCACAAGAAGTTAAAACTGATGGTGTAAGCTTTTCCATCTGCATGCTCAATGAGCCCTATTTTAGGGTATCTTTGTGTAACTGGTGGGAATATGTATGTTACAAGTCCCCATTTTTCAGATATCTGGATGAGGAATACAGACATTAGAGATACTCTGTCAAATTAAAATGACATCAATGGTGCATCAAAGTTAGCTAAAGCTAATGTTTTTGTGTTTTTTGATTTTTTATATAAGGTGATTGAATTTCATGTGTTTCATAATACAGACTTGGGTACATAGTGATAATTTCCACCCTATCCTCTCTAAATGTTCTTAACAAGAAATACTCCATTATGTCCTACTGCCTTTTTTGATATGATGTGTTTATATTTCCTTTTGATGGAATCATCTGTTGAGTTCTTTCCCATGATTTCCCATTGCTCCAAGGAACACTATCAAATCTGTTGCTGTGTCCCAGTCCCATGATCCTTATGAAAAGGAATGATGTGCAAAATCACTTTTAGCTATTTACACAGAGATATTTTAATGAAGTTAATAATTATGGTGAAAATGGAAATGGTGATGATGATGATGAGAGAAAAGATTAAAGTGATTGTATTGTGGAAAACTGGGCAAGAGGTAACTACTGAAATGACAGCTGATCATAGAGAAGTTCCAATCCGCATATATTCTGGGCAGAATAAACACATGAAAACACTGGTATAGTTATGGACCTAGCTGTAGTTTGGTTTGCAATGTTCAGTGACTTTCAGCTGTTTCATCTGCCGGAGATAATTCAATAGAGGCAGACATTTTTTTCTCCTAGGCTAAACTTGCTGAGTCTGCTAGTAAAGTAAATTGTGTGTGCTGGCTCTTCTGCTCTAGTGGCCTTTATAATAACGTGATATCTGTGTTGCCTATGTTGTGGTTTCCATAGCAATGATATGGCTGGGTACCCCACACCAAATTGAAGTTTGGGATATGAGAAATAACATAGGAAAGCCAAAACTTGAAAAAGAGAAATACTAGTTGTAAAAGAGCTAGAACTGACTAACATTGAATAATCCTATAGTCTTAACATTTAGATATTAAAAAATTAAACAGAGGTAGGAAGGAATTTTGAAAAGATGGCAAGCCAAATATAATAAAATATAGAAGGTGCATGCAAAACAAAAAACTAAAAATAAATTTATATTAATAACCCTTTACCTCAAAGATCAAATTTAAGATATTTTTTACTCATTTCAAAGTACATTGTGTACAATATTCTTCCTGTGTCATTCAAATGTCATATTTACATTCTCCTGTTTCCAAATAGTTGTAATCATTTTTAAAAATACAATTGTATGATTTAGGAATTTGGTAGAAGGTTGTTTTGCATGCAATTAGGTCATTATTTGTATATTTTGGATTTGGTTTTTAGTTAAAATGACACAATAAGGCCACTTGAATTCTTTGCTAGCCATCAAGTCAGGGAGTAGAAAAAATTGGGGCCTCGGGTCCATCTGTGGAAGCGGTAGATTTTTCTTTGTAATCTACCATATTGAATACTATTACATTAACACTGTAAAACAAGTCACAGTGAACACACTCCATGAATCAAATTCAAAACTGACACTAAATTCTCACCTAAGAAAATTATGATATGAGGGTGGTTGCTTTAATTCAAAATAATGACACTCAGGTTCCACTTACCAGACATTTTTCTCAATAGTTGGCTTATTTCTTTCTCATTGCCATTTTGTCTCATTTTTCTGTGAATCTGTTACAAAACTATTCCACCTTGCTACAAAATAAAAACCAAAGATTTCACAAGTTGACATAGACTATATGGTTTGAATTGTTTGCCAGTCATCTTAGTGAACTTGGGTCAAAGAGTAAGCTCTGCCATTCAGGTTTCATCCTCAGTGCAATGCAAGATTATTCGGTAGATACAAGTCCCCTCCCTTTCTTCATCTTTCTAACTTCGGTATCCATGTCACTGAGAAACCAGGGACCACGTGCCCCTGCTCTTTCTGGCTCTCTGTAGTCCATTTATAAAGGTGCTGCATGTTAACGTGTCCTACTTTCCACCTGTGATCTCCACAACAGCCATTCCCTTCTCTCTTGAAATTTTACTCCATCGACAACCTCCCTCAGTCTTATATCATGAAATACCTTTCAACCAAATCATTAACAATTGCATGTAAAACAGGGAATAAAGGAGATCAAGTAAACGGCAACAGTGAAATCTCTCCCCAAATCCAAAATCCTATTACTCTGAAGCTTAATGGTCTGAATACCAGTTTATTCTGTTCATAACTTCATAATGTTGTCTACCAATGATCTTTCTTATTTCTTTGTTTCCTGAGGTCTAACTTCTAATGTGTTTTTCTGGACTACTCAAAAAAAAAAAAAAAAAAACCACCAGCATTTACTAAACAAGTATTTATCTCTCTCCATAAAATACAGAATAGTGAAGGTTTATATATGCTGTTTCAGTGTTTGATACTGACAAGTAGTAGTTCCAATTGCTTAGCAAAAGACCTGATTTTATTTAACTTCTGAAACTTTTCTGCTTCTTCTCATCCTCCATCTCTGACTCGTCCTTTGATTATTTCCTCATTATTTTCTATCTTCCTGAGAAAGTTCCTTCTGTAATGCTACAGTGTTTGACTTCACTTGCTTCTTTTTCACTCCTTACTCTGATGACTACTTCAGTTACCTCCTTGCAGTAAATGCCTAAAATACATCTGCATTTCTGCACTCTTTCAACTTCTGTCTCATATTGTCAATGTGTATTTATGGAACCATTTCAAACTCAACATATCTAAAAACTACTTTTGTGTCCTTAAAAATCTGCTCTGTTCCTTTTTCTCTCTTATTAACAATAGTCACCATTTTTCTAGTCAGTCAAGCTCAAAACTGAATCATTTTTACCCATTGAATCTGTGACATCTGCTCCCATTTCGACAATGTTGGAGATCTATGGTCTCACATCTCTGCACATTTTACAAGTAACTTACTAGCTGCCTTATATTTGTGACTATCTTTTTGAAGTATTTTTGTGTAGCGTACAGCCTTGGAAGATGGAAGTAGTTATTCCTCACAGGGTTGGGACTATAAGGCCTGTGAAGTCATTTTGTCTAACTTTGCCAAGCGAACCATAGGTGGGACTCAAAATTTAATAAATCTATAGTAGGCCAATTTTTAATTTGATGCTTTTTCATTGCTTTTAAGTGATGCTGTAAATGATGGGTAGATAAAAGCTCCCTCAGCCCTGGAAGTAAGAGGCAGGTGTGTCTTTAGTCACAGTTAGGGGTAGGTTCTTTTTCTGGAGCAAGAGGACATGTTTACTGCCCAATATGAGTCAGGTGACCTAAGCTCTGGGTTCCTCTGGAAGGGTAGGTGCCACTTTTTTCTAGTGAAATTTAAAGTTCAGGGAATCCATTAGGAAAAAAAGAAGATGATATTCCAGCGACTGGGACACTACACTAACAAAACTAAAGTGGTTAGTCCTAGTGCATACTGAATGCTCAGTAAATATTTGGTGAGTGTTTGCTTTTACAGACCATCTCGTGTATATCACCATTTAATTCACTAAATCTCTCAAAAAACATTTTTGTTGTCCTTATCCGGTTGAGACATCTACATGGGTGTTATCTACTGGTATGTTAATATGCCACCAGGTACCATGCTCTTGAAAGCATACATTTTCCTGAGCTTTCAAACAACACACAGTATATACAATTGTTAGGAGAGGTCTGTGATACTAGGTGCTGTGTCTTCCCAGTGGTAGAGTTAGGAATCTCCCTTAAAATATATTGTTCTAGAACACACCAATACATGCACCTGACCTCGTCCACCACCACTGCAATTACAGAGGCAGCTGGAGATAGAACATTCTGTACATTGTTTGCTTTTCCTCTGTCTGACACAGAAATCAGGAGTTCTTACTCAACAAAAACAAAGGGATGTGCAAGTGAACCAAATTAAAGAAGGGAGAATCATTAAAACAGCTACATACGTAACCGTGTGTTGATTTATTGAGAGTTAAATAATGTAATCCTGCTATATTGGAAGCTTTAAAAGTAATTAAAACAACACAAACATTTGGTATCTAATTAAAGAAACAGAGTGAGCATTAAACAAAACAAACGGTATTCATTTATTGTGTTGAAGAAATAATCTTTTATTCCTTGTGGAATAACGCAGAGCTGTAAATAGATAAACAGCACGACCAAGTTTTTGCTTTTGCCTCTGGGCTTAATGGATCATTATGTTTTACTGTGATCATCAAATGAATGTGTTGCAATAGCGTGGGAGGGGTTACCTCTTCCAGTGGAATGCCAAGAAAGACCAGGTTGAGATCCAGCTGAGGAAATCAATCAAATGAGAATATTTCAAAGCATTCCAAATAACGGCAGTGACTGTGCCATGTGGGGATGCTGGAGAGATGAATGATGTATTCTGGTGATTTTATCTTCATTCTATTAAAACCATTTTAAGGAAAAAAATTCCATCCACCTAAAAGATGCTATGCCTTTAAATTACAAGAAGCTCTCTTTCCCTCTAACAAGTTGATCTAACAAGTGGTTTTTGCCCTTGCAAAAGTAACAGGCACATGTGTATTAATAATTTCTGTAGTATCCTGTTTTTTCCTGATAAAAATAGTAATAATCTCTCAGTAATTATAGAGAAATTTAGGGCAAAACTTTGATATTTAATCACAGAATATTTTACAACTCATTTTGATATTAATTTTTGAACACTTAATTTTATTATTTTTAAACAGTCCAATTTAAAGTCTCAGTAAATAAGAAGACATTTGTTTTTTCTTTCAAGCTGCTTGACAAACAACTAAAGTTATGTACAGTGACAGTGGAGGCCTCAGAGCTTGACTGCCAGTCTCTACTCATTAATGTAGATTATGGTGACAATTTTCTAATAAGATTGTTTTCTGAGATTAAATAATTATAAAACACTTGGAATAGAGCCTGACGCACAAGGCTAGTGGTTGAAGTCCTTACCTTGCATGAGCTGGGATCCCATGTAGGCTCCGGTTTATGTCCTGGTTACTCCACTTCCCTTCCAGCTACTTCATTGTGGCCTGAGAAAGAAGGGGAGGACGACTCAAAGACTTAGGACCCTGTTCCAGCATAGGAGGCCTGGAAGAAGCTCCTGGCTCCTGGCTTCGGATGAGCTCAGCTCTATCTGTTGTGGCAACTTGGGAAGTGAATCAGTGGATGGAAGATCTTTATCTCTCTCCTTTTCTCTGTAAATCTGACTTTCCATAAAAAAAATACATAAATATTTAGAATGGTACCAAATACAGAACAAGCACTAATTAGCATCAGCTATTACTGTTGGTTACTACATTGTAGAGTGAGGTGGGGAAAAAAAAAAGAGCCTAGGTGAGCATTTTAACAATATTTCCTTTCAATAACATTCTAAGAATGCTTATTGTTTTTCTCAATAATCCAATAAAATATTTTTTTAATACTCCACTCTGCTGAGGCTTGGTTGCAATTTCCAAAATAAGTTTACATGTTAGCAAGAAAAGTGACAACTGCAATGTGTTTGAGAAAGCTTACCAGTGAAAAAATTATGGTGGAGTCATTATAGCCCCCTTCAAAGTTTACCACTGTTGTCTACGGGGTACTGTGTCTTCAGTACCCACTGCCATGGATGGACCCTGAGCAGAGATTGTACAATCTGATGGCTGAGAATTGCCTGAACCATTTTCATTTCAGACCTAAAGTCCTCACCAACTTCTCTTGGTACCTGTTACCGTTAGTTTCGAGACCGAAGTTATTGTATGCACTCAACTATGTATATTATCCTTGCACAGGTATTCTAACAGCCTTTGAATTGCTTCAATAAAAGAAATGCATCTTGATCCTGCACTTTGAGATTCTTCTGGATTCCAGATTCACTAATCTTGAAGGTGTTGCCTTCATCTCCTGCTTAATAGCTCTATAATTCCTATCCACTTTTTCAATTATGAAAAATTTGCTTTTCTAGAAGTGTCTTTTTTCCAGTGAATATTAAGACTAGCGTCCCATTATTTTGTCTTTATCAAAGCCTTCCTTCCCCAGTGATCTCTCAGTCAGTTGCTGGTTTTAAGATATGCCTTCAAATATCATTGCACTTACAAAGACAAATGATGGGTGATTTTGAGTACAACACAAAGCTGACCTTTCTCAGCTCAACCTACTTTCCATTTAATGATGTATTATTCTGTCACCAAGCAAGGAGCTGATCCTCAGGAGTCCAATCCGTGCAAGCCTAAAGTAATCATCAAATGTAAACATCTAGGATAATATTTTTTCATTAGTGGAAAAGGAGAATCGATCTCTAGAAATGGAAAATGAAATTACTTTGTCCTCAGATTTCCCATTGTGTATAATTTGAAAGTAGGTGTATATCCAAGTAATACAGGGGAAAAAATGCCTGGTGGTGGCCTCTCTGCTATGACATCATATTAGATGAGCCAGCTAATTACATGAATTCCATTAATATGGCAAGCATTGAGCCACTTGTTATGCAGTACAGTGTTTTGATTGAAGAGTGTTGCCTGTTTATAATAATAACGAAAATTATTGCAAATATTGATTTTCATTGGTTCTTGATTTATATTCCATTTAGTTTAATAATTTACATTTGAATATGCAGTTAAAATTGGACTCAGGTATAATACTGATATATAGTATCTCAAACTAACGCTAAAATAGGTTAATCTGTTATTTTTTGTCTTTTTTCCCATCCCCAAATTTTTCAGTGAAGAAAACTTGTTTTCATTTTACCTGTTCCTTTTATCATTTTCTCTAAGGTATTTGCTAAGACTAAAGAGATAGCTGGAAATAAGAAACACATCATAACCTTAATTTCTAACAGAGTTCTTCTATATTCTACCTGGTTTTTTAGATTCAATATATAAAACTTATGGGGCATCTCTGAGTAAAATATGCTATCAATACTTTATACTCAGATAGATAACCTGTTTCAGATGGAGTAGTATACACATTTGAGAATTTGAATAACATTTTCCAGCTTGATTTCATAGTAGGAACGTTAGATTCCTTCAACTGAGAACCTAAACTGGACCTTTCTTCACTTTTAAGTCAGAAATCTTCTTGTTGAGTTTCCTCATTTGTATTTTTGGCCACCATTTCTCTGCTGCATCCCAGTGGCAGGAGCTCTTGAGCAAAAGGGTCAGTGTTTTCAATCAGGAGTCATTAGTGTTCAGCAATGCAGCCAAATAAAGCTTCTTCACAGAGTGGAAAAGAAGGCATTGAGTGCATAATGAGCAGCTGTCAGGTAACTCCTAAAACCCTATCATCACCACACATTGCTTGGCAGTGCCTTCGGAAAAACCCAATCTTTGGCCAGCCTTTCATATTCTTCAACTAGGAGGCTATTGTTTTTAATGCATGCACACTGACAGCAGTGCCTTCTTGTTCTGTACTGTGTAACACCCAGATTTTATTAAGTGTTGGTAGGGAATGACCACACACAAAGTCCTTGAAACCTGCGTGTTTAACAAGGGCCTCAAATGATTGCAGCTTTACTTGACAGTGTCATTTGGAATAGCAATATTATTCATCCAATTCATAGAACTTGGGGTCAGAACAGTGGTGTAGCAAGCTAATTCAACCACCTGCATTGGTGGTTCAAGCACCAAGCACTGATTCTAGTCCTGGCTGCTCTACTTCCAATTGGCTCTCTGTTTATGGCATAGGAAAGCAATGGAGGATCACTCAAGTCCCTGGCACCTGTATTTATGTGTGAGACCTAGAAGAATCTCCTGGATCCTAGCCTAAATCCCCAAATGCCCATTGCAGGCTAGGGCAAGGTCAGAGCTCAAGCCCAGTCTCCTAAGACATCAGCTCTGTCTTTCAGCGTACACATTAGCAGGAATCCCACGTGGAGGTAGGACTCAAACTCAGCTACAGTGGTTTGGGATGCAAGCATTCCAAATGACATCTAAAGCAGTGGACTAAGTTTTTACTCCCAAAATGTGAGAACTTTTAATATAGGGAATCAGTCCATCTCACAGACAATACAAGTACTGTGGAAGGTTCTGAAAGTTTGGGAAACTTTTGCCATCCTGCTCAGGATACAGCAGCAGGCTGCGTGGCTCCCATACCCTATTCCTGAAGCAAGCTGAGTGATCAGCTCTGTCTTTTTCCAGACAACTGAAATTTCAACCCATTTCTCCTTGGCTTACTTTCCCCCTTATCTTTTTCTGACATTAAACTTTTCAATAAAGTATTAACAGTTAAGCATAGTTTCATGATTCATGATCTGTCTTATGAGAATTTCAGATAAAGTCCAGCACCACTTGGTCCTTGGTTTTGCACCAGATGTTTGACACAACAAGCTTGTTTGTAAAGCACAGGAGCAGGTTTGTTAGGCGAAGAAGACGTCTGTCACAGCCATTTCTGAACCCAACAAAGGATAAAGCTTTAAATCTTCCCTTATTAGCAATGGAAGTTCATTCCATTGTAATTTGGTTGTGTGGTAATCATTTTTATTTCCATGGATGAAATGTAGAGATATGATTCTGAACTTACTTTATTTTCCTGGTCTAAAAAATCCATTTGGAAAAATATTTCACAGATTTTGTATAAATTATACTTATTGGAGAAGGGAGTTCAAAAATTTTATCTTACTGTACAAATATCTACAAATATATATATTTCATAGGTTCTCTTTATAAACAGAGGCATATTCCACAATGTAGTCATTTTTCTCATTTTATCTTTTATTGTCCTAACACATTCTGGCTTAATGAAATACCATAATGAAAACTTAAGAAGAAACTAGCTTTTACCAAATGTGTTCAATATTGGTATTTTTTCTTTGCTGTGTGGTGAAAATGAATGGAAGAGTCATTTCCTATTTTCAAAGTTGATTATTCCTTGAAAGTAAGTTATTGATACCTGAAAAATAAAAAGTTTTCTATTTATTTTTTGCACTAGCCAAAAATAACAAGGCACAGTTCTAAATTGGACTTGCTCTAGCAGTATACTGAAAGAATTCTTCATAAGCCAAATACAATATTTTTAAAGATAATTTCACAAAAAATTATCAGCATCAGAGTGGAATCACATTTAGCAAGCTTTGACCAATAAATAAGCAATAAAATAGAGCTGGACTTTATAAAGGAGGAGGTTTTATATAAGTGTGAGTAATAACAAGAGTTTCTCATGAAAGACTGCCAAACCAACAACCTTGCACAAAGGTCCCAACAATTGTGCTTATATCCACACACAAATACTTCTGCAAGGATGTCTGTCCTTCAGCAGTCAGATTGTTCTTGGACTGACGCCACTCATTCTATTGATCATGATATCCAAGAATTATTGAGTCAGAATATCTTATGTAATTCTCATTTTGCCTTTCAAAAACTTCCCTCTTCCTCAACCTCTTCCAGTATGCTGGTAGTTTACCATGGTATGCATATTCCCATTGAGTTGTTCCATTATTCCAAACATAAACCTAATTTCCCCTGGACAATCTCTTCCTTTTTGAAAGCTAGATTGGCAGTTTATTAAAACCATAGATATGCACAGATAGAGGTGAAATTGTATCTAGTGATCATATAACACATATTGTTATATTCTGATCAGCTACCAAATATTTGACCATGCTTTGAAATTAATATTACTAAATCAACAGATTTAGACAAGTAGACTCATATTCAGAAAATGTATTAAAATAACTATTAATCTGAGCATGTACACTTTCAAAAACTTTTCATGAAAAATTAGACTTCTCCCTCCCCATCTCCTGCCCCGCTCAAATTGGGTTAAAGCAAATACATGGGAATTTTAGGTCAACATCTGATCATTCAATTTTGAAAAGGACCCTTTTTAAAACAAAACCATAACATTTGGAACACTTAAAAACACGACTCTTTGATTAAATATCTAGTCAGTGTCAGATTTTCTTCAATTGTCTTTTATTTTTCTGTTTACTTAAGCCAGGATCCATAAGAATGCAATCATATTTTTAAGATGTGACTTGCTAATGCTCTGTCAATTCTGCTTTAATCTGCAGACTCTCCATAACTTCCATTTTCTTTATAATTTGCTTGTAGAAGTGGCCATGTGTCCTCTGTAATTTTCCCCTTGCAGTTTCCTGCAGTCTAAAATTGCCTGATTGCATTGACTGATATGAACATGTTATTTGACATGGTGATGTGTGTTATTTCCTTGAGAGGCACATAAATGATGGCTTCTTCCCATTACAGTAGCAACCTTCAGTGATCATTACCCAGAATCATTGCAACAAAGTGGTACTCAAATGCTGTCTTTCCTGCCTTAAGCAGATTGGGTTGATACAAAAAGAAAAAAAAATGCTCCTCATCTTCTTAGTTACCAGAAGACAATTTCTCCAGGAAAGACAAGATACCTGTTTGATTTCCAAGATTGCCTGATTCCTGGTCAGTCTGCTATGATTGTCTTGCTCCCATGAAACACTCCGTCTCTTGTCTGTGAAGTACCTTTACCCTCCTTTGCCCATCTTTGTTAAACACTGTGTGGCAAACTCCTCACAGTTTAGCAACAACAAAGCCAAGCATGGGATGGTGAGGACAACACAAGACTGGATGAAACAAAGAAGAAACATAACTAAATACTAGATGTTCTTGTGCCTAGGGGATGTGAGTAGCTTTTCCTGTAGGATTTAGCACTGAGTATCTTACATTGCCCTCATGCCACCTTCCCTTGACATCACTTGTTCTCTTTTGCTTTCTCTCAGAGCGGTCCTACACACAACCTGTGACTCTCCCCAGTGTTTCAATAAACAGTTCTTACCTGTACTTTAACTACTACCAGTTTTAGATTTTATTTTTTCTGGGTATTTTCTTATAGTATAAAATATTTAGAGGTTGCACAGAACATGTAATGTTTAAAAATAAACTTAAGAAATGAGATCTGATTACTTCTTCATGGGTTTCATGCATTAAATCAGGTATTAAATCAGCATATTTTCCATATGCTGTAGACCATTGGCTATATCATACAGGGTTAGGTATGGTCAGGGATTGCATAGGGCAGATTATTTCTTACTTAGTGAAGTCTATAGATCATGCCAATGAAGGAAACATTTTAGAGTTCAAAGCTGTTGGGTAAGAAGTTTACCAGTGTGATGGACAAATTATTAAAGATCTCTGAGTCTGAGTCTTTTGGGAAAGCTGTGACTAGATTTGCCCTGCCTCATGGGAGTTCTGTAAATCCTCACTTAACACAAAAAATAGCTTTGCTTTATTTTCCTTATCTAGTAGTTTTTATTATCCTCAATTTTGCCTTCTGTGATTTGAAATATGTGAAGTCAGCAATAATTCAAACATACTATATGAAACATTTTAAAAATAAAAAAGCTTTATTTTACATAACTTTTATCACCATAAATGATAGCTTAATTGTTCTGTTAACTATTGTTGTCAATCTTATATTATGCCAAAGTCATATATAAAGAGATACCTATGTACAATCAAAGACATATATATGTAGAGTTTGGTACTATTGGTGGTTTCAGGCATTGAGTAAAGGGTCCTGAAGAATAAGAAGGTTCTGGTGTACTTGACATCGCAAATAATTATCTGAACATTAATGAGGCATGTTGTGATATGCTTCTCCAAGTTACATAGAAAGTTTTGCTGCCTGCCCCATTTTACCATTAGGCTAACTGATGCTTAGTCAAAGCATGAGACACACTTGTTGAGCATCACAAAAGATCTGCAATTTATGGAAGCTAGCACTTGAACCCAAGTCTGGAGACACTATACCCCTTGTGCCTAATACACTGTTCAGCAGAATCTCCAATTCATGATGTCTACCCACAGGTGAAATACTGTAAAAATCATATCTTTATGGCACAATAAGATGTGAAATAGTTCGTGGTAGTTTATTCTGTGTCAATCTTGTAAATAACCCAGACGTTATTGCTGTATTAAAGAAGAGGTAGGCCAGGGGAGCGTGATCCACAAGCATTATTGCCTAGCTGCCAGTGGCTGTATCTTCTGTCCTCCCTTTCTTTAACCTCTGTGAACCTGCTGGTAACTTCCATTATGAAGACATGTAGAATTGTTGTTTCCTTCGGACATATTGTTAAAAATATGAGCCACTATGGGCCCAGCGTGGTGGCGCAGTGGTTAAGGTCCTTGCCTTGCACGCCCCGGGATTCCATATGGGTGCCGGTTCTAATCCCGGCAGCCCCGCTTCCCTTCCAGCTCCCTGCCTGTGGCCCAGGAAAGCAGTCGAGGACAGCCCAAAGCTTTGGGACCCTGCACCCGTGTGGGAGACCCGGAAGAGGCTCCTGGCTTGGGACCGGCATAGCATCGGCCGTTGTGCTCACTTGGGGAGTGAATCATTGGACGGGAGATCTTCCTCTCTGTCTCTCCTCTCTGTATATCTGCCTTTCCAATAAAAAAAAAAAAAAGAATACACATATAAAAAAAATATGAGCCACTTTGACTTGGGGACTGTTTATTCAGTAAATGTATTTAAGCTCATATTATTTCTCTGTCCTTCCAGTTTTCAATGAAATTTTACAATTTATGATTAATTTTTTACAACAGATGCAAAGAGAAAATTTGTGTTTAATGAGGAATTTTAATAAAGGTATGAACATTTTTGGCTGAATTTTATGTTATTCTGTTTCTGTAAAGAGATATCTGGAAAAATTAACTGTGTCTTTAATTCACTTCCTTCACATATGAAGGCTCTTCAAAAAGCTCATGAAGATGCATTTAATGAATAAACTTAAATGAATTCCAAAAAAGTATTTGCATCAAAATAAAATTATGTTTAATTGAATTTTCCATGTCTTTTCAAAAAGTTATTTTATTTATTTGAAAGGCACAGAGAGGGAGAAAGAGAGAGACAGATATCCTCCATCCACTGGTTCACTCATGAAATGACTGCAATGGCCAGAATTATGCCTGTCTAAAGGTAGAACTGAGCTGTTCTAAAGCCAGGAGCTAGGAGCTTCTTCTTGATTCCCCACATGGGTGCAGGGGTGCAGGAATACAGACTGTCCTCCACTACATTCCCAGATATACCAGCATGGAACAGAATCAGAAGTGGAGCATCCAAGACTTGCACTAGCACCCATATGGGATGCTGGTGCCACAAATGGAGGCTTAACTTGCAAAACCACAGCACCAGTCCCTTCATGAACTTTTCCAAGCACTCTCATGCATATAATCTCAGTCTTTCCATTTTAAATAATCCATTGTTTCATAGCCAGTTTTAAAATATACTTAAACATATGTGTAATAACTATTAGAAACAATTTTATTTATAGACAATTCAGAAACTAATGAAAAACAATTTAAATAACTATCCAACAAAATTAATATTTTATTATTGTTTCCTCCAACGTTTTACCTTTGTATATGAATCCTACATAGATTGTATTCACAATATGCATAACACTTTATGTCTTCTAAACATGATACTACAAATAGGTGCTCATTTTTTTTACACAATTCCAATGTCATAGTAACATATATACCTTCATATGAATCAAACTAAATTCATTCGCTTCTTTATCATCCAAAGAACATAGTTTTACTGCTAAAATTGATTTTCTGAAAAATCAACTGTGGATAATAGTTTCTTACCATTTCCTAAATAGCAAAATTTTGTCAAAAACTTCGTAAAAGTTAAGATGAGTGGTTTATGCCTCCACAATGTTTGTCTCAGAGTACTATGTACTTCAAAATTCCAGCAGCAATATTCAGTGCCATCTTTCTCAGCATCCCCCATCAGTATCCTAACATACATATAATACAGAAGAGTTTTAAAACTATCTTGATAATTTTTAAAAAGTGAAAGATAGCACCTCATTATGTGTTTTTGTATTTCCCATCGAAAATATTAGAGTGAAGAAGGAGTCTCACAGGAAGGAATTCTGGAAGATATGCCTGTGGATCCTGACAATGAAGCCTACGAAATGCCTTCTGAGGTGAGAGTGTAAGAGTTCAAATCCGTTCTTTCTAACAAGCAGTACCAAAAAGCTAGCATTCTCATATTTTTGGAAAGGTTTTACAAATGAGGTTCAAGTTGTTCAAAATGAACGGAAGCCATTTCTAGACAAAGGAAATATCGTAAGAAAAGGCGAGTAATCTGAAAATGTGTATGAATATGTTAGAGAGCCAGAAGCAGTTAAAATCCAAGCCTAGAAAACGCAGGGAATGTTGATAGACAAGCCAAGACAAGTGATAGAGTCCTACGACAAATGTGCATGTACATTACTACTTTAATCAAAAAACAAGCTGGGAGAATGATCAATTGAGAAAGCCACCGAGTCAGCTTGGGAGGCCTGCATCCCTCGTGGAGTGACTGGTCTCAGGGTCTGGTTCTGCTTCTGATTCCAGTTGCCTACTGTGTTCACCCTGGGAGGCAGCAGAGAAGGCTCAAGTGTGTGGATGTCTGCCATCCAGACGGGAAACCCTGGTTGAAACGTGTGCTTCTGGCTTAAACCTGGCATCCTTATGGCTATCATGCTTTTAGGGAGTGAATCAACAGATGGGAAATATATCTGACCTTCTTTGCTTTTACAATAAAATTTTTAAAAAAATGGCAATGGAAATAAATGAGTTACTGGAGGTATGCTTACTTGTTTGCCTCCAAGCAGAATCCTGATATCACTGGAGTGGTTGTCTTGTAGGACTAATGATTGCCTTAGTTTAGGTCACTACTATTTTTATTGAAAATATTATGCAGATTTTTATGGAGGACAGGGCTTTGCATTCAAAGTAATTACTCAATCCAACGATAGAGATGAAAGTTCCAACTGAGAGAGTGAAACAAAAGAAAATGTCTCTTGCTATTAAATGTCTTCATCTACTTTTTACAAGTAGAGCATTTCAAGTCTGGAAGTGTCATTACAGACCATTAGGATTGGTGCTTGCATTTTACAATTGAACCATTGAAGTACCAGATAAGCTGGCTCACTTGTCCCAGAGAGTTAGATCATAGCACATCTGTAAGTGGAACCCAGGTATTCAATGCTGATAATAAAAATCAAATTAGGTATGTTTGTCACATGATAGCTTCCAAAGTTCTACTACCAACCAATAGAATCTTATTTGTACTCAAATTGGAAGACCATGTTCTTTTGTATTACATATTTTTCATTTTTCAAAAGTTAGTTAATTTATGATATAGTTCCATAGGCTCAGGGATCCTTGGTAACATCACTTTTTCTAACACCATCTGTGAACCTCTGCTTTTCCTAAAACCAGGAAGGATATCAAGACTACGAACCTGAAGCCTAAGAAACCCATTGGTTCCCAGTTTCTTGAGCTCTGCAGACAAATGTTCCATCCCATGCAAGTCCTCAGTTCCAGTGTGCCCAGTCATGACATTTTCTCCGAGTTTTTACAGTGTGTTTTGAAGTCTTCCATCAGCGGTGATGACACATCTACGCCTGTCCCCACCCGGCATTTCGGTGCTTCCCTCTCACTGAAGTGAATATATGGTTGCAGGAGCCTTGTGTGTTGTGGATGTTGTGGCTTCAAATCTCAAATGTTAAAAAAAAAATTAAAAACACCTAAGTGACTGCCACTTATTTCTAAATCTTCACTATTTTTTTTGCTGTTGTTGAAAAGTTGTGAGTGATTTACTATCATATATTATTAGATTTGTAGGTGTCTTTCAATGATTTTTCCGTCTATGAATAATGATGTGTTGTGAAATTTGTTAATACATACAATATATAAAGATGTGAGCATGAATCTATGCACCTATAAATATTAACTATGGAATTTTACCATTTTGTGATGTGTTTTATTAACTTGTGTTTCTATATAAATGGTGAAAATTCAAATAAACTATTATCTCATTGAAAAAATATTTTTATCCCATCTCACTTTAATAATATAATGCTTTTGAACAACGTGAAATGAGAACTGCCACACTGACATTAAACATAAAGTTCTTAGCATCCATTTGGTGTAGGTGTGATTTTTGAGTTCAACATAGAGGAAAAGACATTAACAATACATTTGAGAATCCTTGAAGCGGCTGTGACCAAAGTGTATTCTGGTATCTATTGGTCCCTTAAGAGATTGTCCTGAAAAAAGCAGCTTCCATGGAATTAAGAAGTGTAGTAAATGATTTTGTGTGCATATCCTATAGATATTCCTAAGGCATTTGGAGAATCTGGTAAGCATCCCTTCCTCAACCCCATTTTATTTAAATAATCCCAAGTGTTTTTTGTTTTCTTTTCCAGGAAATGCATTTGAATATTCCTAGGAGATATCTGAGAACCACCTTAAGAAATGTCCATGGATTCCCCTTTGACTCTGCCAACTGCAGAATCCTAGGTTACTTCTTTACGGAAGGTCTTTAGGGAAACTCCAACGTTCCCCAGTGGTGCTGATAAAATAAACTGGACCATGGAAACTAAATTATTTGAAAAATATTGAATTTATCTTTTTAATTATTCAGCATAAAAGTAGCAGTCATTTTTTTTGTTTCCTCATGGGAGACATGCTTTTCTTCATTCATATTTTTCATGTTAATGTTACATCAATAAAAAAAGCAGATTGAATGTGGTTCATAACAATTCTAAGAAAATAATGATGTTTTTTCTCTTCCTCTCTCATGTTATTTTTTTTTTAATTATTCAGGATAAAAATGGCAGAGCCACTTATAAAGTCACTAAAAGAAAGTGTAATTTCAAGAAAGAATATTTTTGGCATGCTAAAAGTGTACATGAACTCAGTAGGCAATTGATATACACTGGGCATTTCCAAGAGGGAATAAGTGGCTATAAACATGGTCACCATAGAAACTTCCCTTTTTATTCAAATCACAAAGAGGCTACTACCTAGTTTTAAGCTGTTTTGGCAGTCAGTCTTAAAATTAAGAGAAGTGGTAAATCTTTCACCTCATTTATGTTTAAGCAAGGGAATGATTAATTATTGAGGAATGTATTTCAAAGCAGGCTAGAAAATGGTGATTAAGTGAAGCACTATATTAAAAAAAAGAATATTGCTATTAAAACATCAAATAAAAGAACAGAATTAGATTGACAGCAGTGACCAAGAAGAGTTTGAGTTTAGAAATGCTGCCAACCTGGGTTGGGGGTTATGGCACTGAGGGTTAAGCCATTGCCTACAATGTTGAGGTGCTAGGTTTGTCTTTGCTTCTACTCTCTTGATCTTTGATCACAGTTCCTGACACAGAGCTCCAAAATCCTTTGGGAAATAGTGTCTTTTGTGTTAAAGAGGAAATCCTTGGTGGGCTTTTGGATTGGGAGGGGTGCTAAAGTCGGTGATATGGAAACGAATTTTGTTTTTAATCTGAGCTGTTATCTCTCACATTGACAGAAATATGAAGTTGAAACTGGTGTCACATGCAAATAAGAAGAGCTGATTGGCAGTCAGAGAAAAAAAAAATTGCATGCATGAGTGAAGGCTATCCTTCATAGAGAAATACACAACAGGAGTGGCACAAACTATCATCTATAAAACAGGGAGGAAAGGTAAATGTAAAAAGATACCTGTTATAGAGAAAGAGTGGAAACACTCCATTTTCAAGCACTGGGAAGAGAGGCACAGCTCCTCCAAATGAGATCCAAGCAGAAAGAGATACTCTTGCACCTTGCAACTTCTTGTAATCCGTTATGTGTTCAGGTCCCAGGTGCAACAGATGCATCATGGGAAGGTAGATGTATTTGATTGACAAGTAGGGCACATGACAGAGAAGCTTGTGCCTCCTGATTCTGAATACTCAACTGGCTGCCTGTCTATTTCTGACTCTGCAGACCCAGTTAGCTTCCTGCTTGCCTTTCCCACATCACTTGAGACCAAAACTATTTCCTCACCTAACACAAAGTTCATGGTTGACAACCCTATCAACAAAGATTAGCAAGAAAAAATCCCAGCAAATGTGTTCAACACAAGCTTTGTCTGAGAGAAGTCTTCAGAAATGAAGTGCTAAAGACCAATGGAAAGCTATTTTGATTTTTCTTAATGAAAATACTAATGTGTAGAAGTAAGTTTGAACCAAAAGGCATTGTGACTTAATAATAATCAACTGAGGAAATTAGCAAAGATATTGAAATTCCTCCTGGCTCTGCATGTCGCATTCTTTCCATCAGGGCATGGAAAAGGACCAATTTCAAATGTTTTAGGAGCACTTCAGAGAAACCTTGCTGCTTTCGAAGTTTCACATTTTCCTTCAGCCTAAATCACTCATTGTGCCAAGGTGTTCTATTTTGAGGTTCTCTCTTCTGACCCTGAGTTAAATTAATGGAAAGACAAAAACTAGGATCAGAAGCTTACAACAATTAGCCATGGCACCGTCTTGGTGGGAAAGAGAGGAGCCTGACACTGAGTTGGTAATCGATAATATTTGCGGAAGCTTCTATCAAAATTGAAAAGGAAATTTTGTACAGCCTCAGTACAGGTGCTGAAAGACTGATTCACTCAGAGAGGGCACCAATCCCCCTTCTTTACCTTGCTCTCATTAGCAATTCCATCTGGTTATTTCTAAGGTGCATCCCTTTAAAACAAATGGGAAACATAGCAAGTAAAGTGTTTTCCTGAATTCTTTATATTGGTCTTCCACATCACCAATCCCAAGCATAAGGTACCAGAGACTTCCAAGTTGTGGAAAACCTGAAGACTTACCATATGTAATCATTGTTCAAAAACCTGAGGGGTAATATTGTAGGACTAAGCCTTCCTCCATGACTGTATGCTTGTTCTGGGCTGATCATGTCTGATGCAAATCAAAGAGCACTCAATCTGTGACTGCAAAGAATATAGAATTCTTGGTGTGGGAAAACCCACAAACATCTGTGTCACAGTGAAGTATCCCACAAATACTGTTTTGTGTAGCTTTGTGATTGCTTTATTTGGATTAAATACACACACAAATACACATATCTCAAAAAAACTAGTAGTTCTCACCAATAGCATGTCCAAACCAAAGTGACAAAGAAAAAGCCGCCTTTGTGACTGCCAGCCCGACACACTGCCTCTGTCCTGTGCTGATGACTTCCTGTCTAGTCACTGGGGAAGGGCAAGTCTCCCATAGTCCCTCTGTGTTGCATACAGCAAACACGTGACAGGGCTGGCATTTTTATCTGACATTTGACTTTGCATTGGATATACCTTTTAAAAATTATTGTGCATCAAGACAAATACGATGACTTAGCAACTAATCCTCCATCTAATCCTCCATCTGCAGCACCAGCATCCCATAAGAACACTGGTGTGTGTCCCAGCTGCTCCACTTATGATCCGACTCCCAATTTTATGATCTAGGAAAGCAACAGAGGATGGTTCAAGTCACTGTCCCCCTGCACCCAGGTGAGAAAAACAGAAGCTGCTTGCTCCTGACTTCAGATAAGGCAGTTGTGGCCACATGGGGAGTGAGACAGCAGATGGAAGATCTCTGCTCTCTCCTTCTCCCAGTAAATCTGTCATTCAAATAAAAATAAATTTTAAAAAATTAAAAATTAAATGCATTTTACATCAAATATTGACTTAAGAGATTTATCAAAAGTCAATATTTAACTCTCAAACCAACCCCGGAATTTTGCACTATGATTCTAGTTTTGTGCATGGATAGAACAAGGTACCCATAGGATAAGTAACTTTCAAGATCACACATTGTAAGTGATCAAGGAAGGAATTATAAAAAGTAAAACAGCCACCTAACCTGCTCTCATCCCTGATAGCACATTTTACCTCAGCATAAGTATGTGAAATTAAATAAGAAAATGTTTCAAAAATCTGATAATGGGGTGGCAACCTTACATTTCCTGGTGTATTTATTTGTATATTTCTATTTTTCTTGAAGTATCTGTTCTAGCTGTATATGATACTTACAAATGATATTATTTCTAATTCCAAAAAATTAGCTAGCCTGGGTAGATCTTTTCTTATAATTAAGCTAGCCATATTTATTTCTAAAAAAATTAATTCCCTAAATTTACAGTTACAAAAGGTCTGTGATTTTCCTCCTCTACTGATTTCGCCTATTTTATTACAATAATATAATCCTTCAAAACCAGTCATTAGTCTGACCTGGCGTGGTAGCCTAGTGTTAAAATGTCCTTATCTTGCATGCACTGGGATCCCATATGGGCGCTGGTTCTAATCCTGGCAGCCCCGCTTCCCATCCAGCTCCCTACTTGTACCTTGGGAAAGCAATTGAGGGTGACCCGCTCTGGGATCCTGCACCAGCATGGGAGACCTGGAAGATGCCCCAGGCTCCTGGCTTCAGATCGGCTCAGCTCTCTGACTGTTGTGGTGGAAGATCTTCCTCTTTGTCTCTCCTCTCTGTATATCTGACTTTCCAATGAAAAAAAAAACTTAAAAAATAAAAAACAATGTTGTATACTAACCAAATCCTACCCTGCTTAAAAAAAAAAAAAAGAAAAAATAAAGAAAAACAGAAGTCCATCATTCTGGTATTTTAGTGTATCCTAATGTACGTATGGAGAATGGCAGAGTCTAGCATCCTATTGTCAAGATATATTTAACAGTTATATTGAGAGTTCATCTTTGATTTGAAAATAGAGATGCACACTGTATTGTTTCTTCGCATCTCGATATGATAGTCTGTATTGTACAGTTCCTGTAGATGTCTATATGTGCATGCATGTTTAGCCAATCATAAAAGGACAAATACCATATATTCTCTCTGATATTAGACAACCTTCAGGCAAAATACAAGATCAACTATCCATATTCTTATGATAAAACTACTTCATTGTCAGCAAAAGTTAATAACATTCAGATAATACTGATAGCAGTAAGGTGTGTTCTGTCACCTTCCCTCTTGAATAGTAGGTAGTTGGCTGCTGTCAAAAGGTCAAAAATTAGTCTATAACAATGTTTTCAACTGTATATATTTAGCTACAGAACAGATGAATTTATGAGAACTAAGGAGTAAAAGGAATAATTAAAAAACTGTAAATATTGGCACCTTAATATTTTACAAAAACCTTTGATTTTCTCAGTATGTCATTTAATACTGTAATGATACATTTTAAGCCTTGAGTAAGCTAAAGTGGAAGAACACAAAATGTAGTAAAATAGGTAGTACACTAATAATATTTCTGAATATGGTTTTAGTTTCACTGTTTTTGTATAATAACCTAAGATTTCCTCTCATTTTTCTTTTTATTGTTAACACATTACGTTTAATCATTTCCAATCTTTTATTGGAAGTAATTAAATACATTCCTTCAAAAAGCTCCAGGGCAGTTATTTAGCCTACTGGTTAGGACACTTGGGTGTAATACCCAGCTCCAGTTTCCTGCTGCTGCCCACTCTGCAAGGCATCAGTGGTAGCTCAGGGAGTTGGTTGCTGAAATCTATGTGAAAGACTTGTTTTGAGTTCCTGGCATTCAGCCTTTTTTGCTGGGGAGCCCCAGCCATTGCAGGCACTTAATGTGAACCAGTGCACAAGAACTCTATGGATGTCCATCTCTTTTTCTTCAAATAAATAAATTGTAAAACCTTTTTTATAAAAGTTCTAGCTTACGTCTCTAACATATTTCGCAAATTGAATTTTGTTCCAAAGCCAATTAGGATTGCCTAGGGAATTCCAAATGTTGATCTTGAATCTATAGACTAATGTTGTGGGTTAATTTCTCTTAGGAACCTTATGAAAATTTATCCACAGATTCTCTCAAAGGTGAATGACCAGAAATTCCTACTGTTTCTATGGCAACACAGCAAGATATGGTGCCTTGGAAATGTGCTGTTTTAATTAGATTCCTCTAGGCTTTCTTGCTGCCGTTGTAGGTAAACTAAATTCCAGATTGCCTTATGTCGTGCAGTAACATGAAAGCTAATCCAAGTCTGTAATATCAAAGCCAAACTTGGATCCAGTACTGTTAAATCTAAACATATAAGGGAGTAGGTCTATGTATTTATCTTAGATATGAATACAATACTTTACTTGGAATAGTCAGAGACCATTGATTGTTAAGGCTGGAAGTGGAAAGTAGTAAAGATGCTGGACTCAAAAGCCAAACTATCCAATTTAGTTTCCCAGTTATGTTACTTGTGATACTTTAGAAAAGTTACATAATCTCTCCCAGTGCCTTTATTTCCCTATACCCAATAATACAGAGGATTAAAAAAAAAAGTAAAGCATTGTTGTAGGGATCAAATGAGTTAATATAAGTCAAATACTCAGGATAGTGCTTAGCTGAAAGTACGTGACCAGGGAGCAATGGTTGTATTATTGGGATGGTACTTCTCCAGTAGGAGGCTATGCTATATTTTTAACGATAAACAAGATATAACATTTTTATCATGTTCGGATACATTATTCCTTTTACTTTTTAGTTCTCATAAATTCAGCTGTTCTGCAGCTAAATATATACAATTGAAAACATTGCTGTAGACTAATTTTTGACCTTTTGACAGCAGCCAACTACTTTCTTCTCTATCCGAATCAAGACTGTGGAGATAATAAGGGCACTTAGGAGACTTGCGGCAGAGGTTATTTATTAGTGGCTGTAGGGGCATTTTAATTTAATGATTAATATTGCCATATTTGGGTATATTTAGCAGAGCATCAACTAGCACCAAGAAGAAAAAGTGACCAGAAAAGTATAAGTTAGGGTGAATACGCACCAAAAGTATTAACACTATGTGTGGAACATATTTATCTTTCTGCTCAACTGTGCACATCACACATATTTTCTCAACTGAGATATCTAACACACACACACACACACACACACACACACACACACACACGTATCAGAGAAGCAATATTGCCTTTTTTAAACAAAGGTGAAATCCTACTGCAAAAATAACCAAAGACTGAAAGCAGTCAGATGATCCTATAAAATAGAATATTACTTGTGTAATGTCTCATTCAGACCTCTAGAAAAAAGGTGAGGAAGACTGCCAGCATTAGTTATTCAACAGACTCTTGTTGTTGAAGATGGAGGGCCATTCTGGAGGAGGAGAAATCTGGAAAATTGTTTTGGCAAACTTCCTCAGCAACCAGGTCTCAGAACCCTTTGTGGCTAGTGCTGTGCTTTTACGCAGGCTGTTTGACTGGGAATGGTAAGCAAAACGCTACTAGCTGACATTTCTCTTAAACTCATCTAGATAAAAGGGAAGCACATAATTCAATCTAAAACTGTCATAAAAAAAGTTGGAAAGTATTTCACAAACTTTATTTAAAAATAAATTCATGGGCCCAGCACAACTAATCTAGTGACTAAATCCTCATCTTGTATCCACTGGAATCCCATATGGGTGCCAATTCATGTCCAAGCTGTTCCACTTCCCATCCAGCTTCTTGCTTATGGCCTGGAAGAGCAGTGGAGGATGGCCCAAAGGATTCAGAGCCTGCACGAGAGTGGGAGACCTGGAGGAAGCTCTTGCTCCTGGTTTCAGATTGGCTCAGCTCTGTCTGTTGTAGCCCCTTGAGTAGTGAACCAGTGAATGGAAGATCTTTCTCTCTGTATCTTCTTCTCTGTAAATCTTCCCCCAAAATTCATTAAGGTGAAAACATTTTGAAATCTTCAAGCAGATTTTTCATAAGAGACACTTCCTATCAACCTTTCAAAGATCCCATCACATGCATTGTTTGCAAAAAAATATTTATTTTCCATAAACACTTGTATATTCATAGAACTTCATATTCTAAAATATATACATGGATTTCAAAAAATTGCATGAAAATAAACATCATGTATTTAGTTTTTCATAATTACCCACATATCATTGTTAACTGCTCTGATTATTGCATTAATGTTTACAGTTGAAATGCTATTGAAGACTTGACTCCATTCTGAAAAGCAGTGTGCCACAACTCCTAATTATGCCTAAGAAAAGCCTGCAAATCAATGCTATGGGGCTTTGATGGCTGTTTTGTCACTTCTCACGGTGAGGAAACATCCAAATGCTATGCTCTGCCAGTTTTCCACTATCAGACCTTATTCCAGGCCATTAGACATAGATTTTGGTCATCATTTTCATGCCAACTATCCCTGAATGTGCTGGAAATGGTTTGCTCAAAGCAATTACTTGTGTAATAGCAGTGATTTCTACATAACAGTCACCTTTTTATGGATGATAATGCCTATTGTTAGTTTATAATTGCATTGGATTCCTCAAGTAGTTTCTTAGCTGACAAATCTCTCCATTGTACACCCACTCATGCCTATCACTGGCTATGGAAGACCAATATGTCATCTTGCATATAATTACAGAATCTGTTCACTGTGCAGATGATAGCTAATTTTTAACACTTGATATCTGTATAACATTTTTGACTTAAGTATATATTTTGAGGGACTGGTACTGAGGTTCAGTGTATGAAGCTATCACTTCTTGGCTTTTTGTCTAAGATCAAGTGCAGTGGTTTAAGCTGCTTTCTGCAATACCAGCATCCGTATGGGTGCTAGTTCAAGTCCCAGCTACCATTCAGTCCAGCTCCTTGATAATTACCTGAAAAATTAGTGGGAGACAGCCGCTTGGTTCCTGAAGGTATGTGGGAAGCCCAGATGAAACACCCGAACCCTTGCTTAGCCAGAACTAAGCAAGCCCAGCTCTGGCTACTGGGGCCATTTGCCTAGTAACAAAAGGATAAAAGAGTCTGAGAGAGAGAGAGAGAGAGAGAGAGAGAGAGAGAGAGAGAGAATCTTTCTATAACTAGACAAAAATAATTTTTTATTATATCCAATTTACTACCAAAAACTTACAACAGGTTTGCAACAAACTAAACAAGGAAATCACCCAACAAACAGAAAGATTCACTTAGGATATGAAATAGCACTGATATTTTTTTAAAAGTAGAAATCATTTACAGATAGTAGAGAAATAAGAACATCAAGAATAGTGTACGGAATAATATATTTAGACTGTGCTTCACATCTAATTTCTTGGTCACTGAGAAACTATATGAGAAGTCCTAAGATTACATACTTTTTGTTGTCTATAAGACAATGAAATCTTGTTGTCATTTTTATGATTATCATCATTATTATTTTGCACAAGGACAGGGGACTATTTTGAATATTTCTTATTTTCATATCAAGTAGAAATTTATTACCAAAAAGCTGTTTTGAAACACTACACAAATGATAATACTCCAAATCATAGCTTCCATATGGTCAAATATCTATTACCAGGACCTGTCAGCAGCGCTATTATCTGAAGAAGTAGTCCAAATCTAGTTCGTACCAGTTGTGGGGTTACTGAGCAAACCAGAGTCACAGTCTTCTCCTTTAGTGTAGACCACAGAATGGGCATCAAAGACTTCTGAGTTTGTAGAGGTTATCAACTAAGCAAAAGACCCAGTAGAATGATCTGTGCCAATTGTCTAAGTTATTTCATTACATTCACATATGGCAGCCTCATGCAGGTGTGGTATGACATGCTGAAACTTACTTGTCAATGGGAATGGGCAGATGCTGGGGAGAAGCTGAGATCCAAGCAGTGTGGAGAAATTCAGCCCACGAATGACGTTTCATTGAGGACCCCATGAAAGTAGTTGGGGAATGCAGGTGAAGGAGTCCTGACTTGAAACATGCACTGTTTGTGCAAAGGCAGCATCAGGGATTGGTTAACATCAGGCAGTGGCATTATACAGGCAGGGTTCAGCAATGAAATTCCATAGCCTTGCTAAACTGACAAAACCAAGGCCAAGCTAGACAAAAGGAGAAGGGTACTAAAAAGATTATCAACAAAATCTACTTAAAATGAATTGGTCACCACATCAACAAAGGTAACCCGAACAAAATGTCAACCTTGATTCTCCCAGATATTTGCCAAAATGACAAACAAAGCTATTAACAATGTCCTTGAAACTGTAGAGAATTTTAGATTTTAGTTTTCAGTTTTTAGTTTAGTTTAGTTACTATTGTTTTTGTTTTAGTTTTTATGAAGTGTTGATGCTGCTGTTGAGTTCATTCTAAACCAAATGTTTTTGTATATCTAAGGTCAAGGGAAAACAGAAACACAAAAATGCCATTTTAGCACACACTTACACCTCACATTCTCTTTAATAGAATGCACATTTTTGTTCTATTTTGTTTTCCTACAGATTAAGAACTAAAGATTCCTAGCATCCAAATTTCAGGAAGTGAATTAGTTGACATTGTAGAATCTAAAAATTCTCAAAGAACGTATTTGAAAAGATCCAAGTTCCTTAGGAACCGTGTCAGAACTGATGGGACCTGTGGCTACAGCTCTTTCTTCAGTGAATGTGATAACCCTGCCACAGAGAGGCGCTGTAACTGGAATGCTAAGAGTGAAACCACTCCGGTGACAGCAAAGAAGAAAACAAAAAGAATCCAGATGGTTAAAAATACAAAAGAAAAAAAAGGGCCCGGCGTGGTGGCGCAGTGGTTAAAGGTCCTCACCTTGCACGCCCGGGATTCCATATGGGCGCCAGTTCTAATCCCGGCAGCCCCACTTCCCTTCCAGCAACCAGTCGAGGACGGTCCAAGGCTTTGGGAACCTGCACCCGCGTGGGAGACCCGGAAGAGGCTCCTGGCTTGGGATCGGCATAGTATCGGCCCGTTGCGCTCACTTGGGGAGTGAATCATCGGACAGAAGATCTTCCTCTCTGTCTCTCCTTTCTGTATATCCGCCTTTCCAATGAAAAAATAATAAAAATAAATCTTTAAAAAAAAAAAGAAAAGAAAAAAAATGAAATCAGGTCAAGATGTGGTAAGGAAAACCAATCCAATCAGTTCCACACTTCAGGGTCTAAATACTCGGTGCTTGTAACTCCCAGAAGCCATCCTCCCGTTCACCCCTCATCACAGTCTCATAGGGACAAGTAAACCTGGTCCAAGTCTGACTACTAAGCTGTGGATTTGCTAAAGAGGAGGGAATCCCGCTGCATGAAGTTTTTTCACTTAATAAATAAATGCCCAAGACTGCATGATGTCTCACAATTTTGATAGAAACCAACTTTGAATAAATGTTTACTGCTGAAAAAGAATATTTGATTGATTCCATTCTAAATAACGACCATATTCCATTATAACTCCAGGAAGAATATAATACTCCCAAGTAGGTTCAATTCTATCGGATAACAGATTTTGGTTTTGCTACTGACTGCTCCTTTTCACTACTGTATTTACATTCAATATCTGCACCTTGCTTATTCCTCTGAGAGGAAATATTACAATTTTTAAGTATGGTCATTGCTTCCAGAACATTCCATACATAATGGTATTTCTGGATATTCAACTCTCATTTGAAATGGTGTAATATTTACATATAACTCACATAAATTTAAATCATGAAGCTTAAATCATCTCTAAAGCCTTTGCAATATCTAATAAAGGGTAAATACTACACAAAGCATTGTTATACTGTATTATTTAGGGAATAACACAAGAAAAATCTGCACATACTTAATAACAGATAAACTAGGGTGCAACATAACATCTTTTCAATGATGCAGTATCTGACAATGGTTTAATCTGTAGTTATGGAGTCAATAGAATGGAGGGCCAAGTGCAATTTAAGGAAAATGCATAGTATAAATATAAATATAAGTGTATAGGAAAATAAATACAAAGTTCCATATTAAAATATGAAGCACACTCTTCAAAGAACTGTTCATACACCCACACCAAAATCTTTCATAAGAATCCTTACTAAACATAATTTTGAAACATCCTATTACAGTTCCTGGTATAATTTCATGCATACTAATATCTGAATGAATCTATCAACCCATTACATACAGAATTCCTTGAATTGTTAAGATGAAGATGGAAAGAAATTTGCAATTTCACTAAATTAAAAAAGAGCTAAAACTTGTTATTTCATTCAGGTGTACAATTAAAATCTTCTAAGTATAGGATGCCCTTTCAATTGCCTAGCATCAATTACAATGACATTTTCTTTCCAAATGCTGTCTTTCTGTTCTCCAAACCAGGATTGAATTATCTTCACACTTTAAATAAAGATTCCATATTAATAACAAAAATTTAAAAAAAAAAATAAATAAAAGCTGGATGCTATTCTTTAGGAAAAGAGAAAAAAAAAAAGCTCAGTCATTTCAGGACATCACCAGATTAAAAGAAGACAACACTTTTCTGAGAGCATGTTTGACATTTTCCACATATTCCAAGAAGGTCTTACTGATCTAAAATTGTAGCAGATGGGAAACCAGCAGGTGTGAACTCCACAGCTATACAAAAGACAAGATTCCAAACCAGTCCTGCCAATTAAGGTTCTTTATGTTTGAGGCTGGGGAATGGATTTACTCTCGAAAAGATATAAAAGATGAGAAAAAAATTATAAATTATGAGAATATCTTTCTAAATGTTGTCACATGCAACTAGATCTCAGGATAAGAAAGTCAAGTGGAGGAAAACGCAGACAAATAAAGAGGAACAAAAAAATTATCAGTCTGCTGACTGTGCAAACTCAGTGGTTACTCTGACTTCAGCCCTAGGACTGCATTTCCCTAAAGGCAATTCTCAATTACTTTTGAAAACCTTGCCCCAGATAACCACCCTACTAGTAACCTTAAAATCATTGAAAATCGCAAGTATATTGGCTATTTATTCATTCCTGATTCTAGTTTTAGCTCTAACAGTCTAGCTATGCGACTCTAGGGAATGCCTTGGGCTTTCTGAAAATTAGATAGAATTGGAAGTAACGATTTGATTGTATTTTCTTGTATCAATTCAAATAAGTTTATTCTGATTCTCATATTCAGTATTCTAAGAAGTTTTCAGGGGCAGGCATGGTGACATTAGAGGCTAATCCTTTGTCGATGGTGCTGACATTTGTGCCTGCACCAGCTCTAGACCTGGCTGCTCCAACTTCCCATTATGCTCTTTGCTGATGTCCTGAGAAAGCTGATGTCCTGAGAAGGTGGCTCGAAGCCTTGAGCCTCAGCATACACATGAAGACCTGGAAGAATCTCTTGACTCCCAGCACTGGACCATCCCAGCTCTAGCCCTAGCAGCCATTTAGGGAAGGAAGCAGTGGATGGCATATCTCTTTTTCTATATGTCTCTCCCACTCTCTCTGACTTTCAAATAAAACAAATAAATCTTTACAAAAAGGAAAAGAAATCTGATGGCCAAAATATAATAGAATGAAAATAATATTTAAATAAATATGGAGTTGAATCTAATATATATATTATATATATATTATAATATTATTATAATATTATTATATTATATATATTATAATATGTATTATATATACAATTATATATAATTATATATATATGTATATATATATACAATTATATATATAATATGTATTATTATATATATTATAATATAATATATATACATATATATATTTGGCTTCTAATTCAATAACACCATGCATTACTATGGTCAATATTATAAAAAATATCCACAGAAAAGGAAAATCCTTGAGTATTTAGGTTACATGGTAAAATAAACTAAAGGAAAAATATTTTAAATACAATTTGAAAATTGTTCTCATCAAGGCAAGTGTGTATCCCTATGCATTATCTTTGAGAGAAATTGATAACATTCAAGAGATTTTTCATTCAGTAAAAAGTACATAGACATAGAATTTAAGTTGAATTGCAAAGCAACATTTACCCATGTGCTCACAACATCCTGACATGCACGGACAAAAAAATAAAATAATAGAAAAGCCAAAAGCACTCCAGCCTTAGACACAAATTTGAAACAGAGTGCCCACTAACCAAATACAGCCTGCATTTTTAAAATTTGGACTGCAACAGAGCACTGAGAAATGTTTTACAAATTTATGAATAGACTCAGTGTTCTACTTTTGAGTACCATAATATAAACAGTAAGAATTCTCATACATCTGATAAATTCCAAAATAAATTTTAATATAATAGATTAAAGAAATTATAATCTTGTCCGATGAATAAACTCAGATAAAAGTGCATGTTCTGGGCCCGGCGCGGTGGCGCAAGTGGTTAAAGGTCCTCGCCTTGCACGCCCCGGGATCCCATATGGGCGCCGGTTCTAATCCCGGCAGCCCCGCTTCCCTTCCAGCTCCCTGCCTGTGGCCTGGGAAAGCAGTCGAGGATGGCCCAAAGCTTTGGGAACCTGCACCCGCGTGGGAGACCCGGAAGAGGCTCCTGGCTTCGGATCGGCATAGTATCAACCCGTTGCGCTCACTTGGGGAGTGAATCATCTGACGGAAGATCTTCCTCTCTGTCTCTCCTCTCTGTATATCTGCCTTTCCAATGAGAAAATAATAAAAATAAATCTTTAAAAAAAAAAAAGTGCATGTTCTAAATAATCTATTTCAGAATACATCCATGGGAGAACGACCTTGAGTTCTTTGTTCTTGGCTCTCTGATGATGCACAATGTGCAGGTTGATTCACAGGGACCATGACAGAGGTGAAAGTCACATGTTATGTTAAGCAGATGATAGCAATAAAATCCTGCAAGTGATCTGTAGCTAAACAGACTTGGTGGTAGCAGTGCCGAAAAGGTAGGCTACTTTATTAACATTCCAAAAGGTTCCACGGATGGATGTTTGTCACCTTTAAAAGTGACATATAAAGTTAGAATTCTATATAAATATGGCATCCATTTTTCTACTTTTCTGGTTAAAAGCATTTACATTTTTCACCCATTTATAAGGTAGAGGTTACTAAGAAGAGGTTAGGAATCTAAAGAAAAATGGCATTGAGAGCCTACAACACTGATCCCAGAATTCCTAATATCTTACTTTCCTAAAATGTATTGCATGAAACACTAGTTTCCAGAAAATGAAATAGATACGAAAGAATTTGGAGAATAGATGAAACTTTTGTATTGCAATGTTTCACCAAAGTTGTTGGCCTTTGAAGGAATAGTGTTCCTCTCCCAGAATGGGAAACAAGTGTTCCAAAAACTCACCTCCCCAAGGAAGTTGTTTGTCTAAGGAACATTGCCTTACTCTGGTATTCCAAGGAAGACTCTTGTGGCAATAGTGAGTTCAGACGCACTGCCTCATCAAACATTAAGTGATAGATAATGAAGGCAGGCTTTCATCATTCAGTTTAAATCAGCCACAATTTTTAGTAACTCAATGTTGCATGTTCTGCCTATCGCACCACAGTGTTCAGTAAGCAGTAACTGCAGTCTTGCACACCTGGGTAAACCGAGCGGCCCCTGAAGTGACACTTCTTCACATACTCTAATCATCAAGATGGAGTGTCTTCAAGGAGCGCACTGCCTGCCATCAGGTATTGGGTACAGGCATTAAGTTGTCCACAGTCGCTAACACAGCCTGAGTTCAAGTCCTGGTCCCAGCACTCAGCAAAGCAGCAGGCGAACATTCAAGTACTGGAGTCCCTGCTACCGCATGGGGATCGTAAATTGAGTTCTGGCACATCCCCAGCTGTTGAAGGGATTTGGGAAGGGAAATATAAGACATAAGCCTCCTCCCTACTTCTCTCTCTTTTCCACCAACTCCATTTCAACTTCACACACACACACACACACACACACACACACACACACACAAAACATATTGCCTGGCTCAATTGCCCCCAAAATTCTTACTAGTCACTAAAAAAAAATAAAAAATGAAAGATAGAGTTAAGAATAGAAAAAGATGTGGAAGAAAACAAAAAAAGAGGATATTTTATCCTCAAGCTGAAGAAATTACAGGGTTATTGGTTAAAATGTGTAAAATGCTAAGTATAGACAAGAGAGTTAAGTTTTCAATTCTGAATCACCAAGATTTGATGTTTAATTCACTGTAAATCTACGTCAAACAAACTAAACCAACTAAAGACAGATGACTAACAAAGAATCAAATATTTTACTGCTAAGCGAATTTGATTAATACAAAATCCCTCATGCCATACTTAGATTAAGCATTCTAAGTAACTGCTTTTAGTGTGACCAAAACCCAGCAAATTGATGCTTCTTACTGATAAATAGGAAATATATATTTTGTCCCTACTAAAATTATAGCTGTAACAAAAGAAGATAAGACTGTAGATCATTCCTTGCCCTCCTCTCTACTTTATCAGCTGTTCAGTTACAACCACGGACTCCATTTAAGCTGACAACTGGCATTTTTTCTTTACTCCATCTCCTCACACTAATGGTTTTTAGCAACCATGTTCTCCCCTAGCACTGTTGGCTTGGTTTTGCCTACATCTGTTCTTCGTTAGTCTCCCAGAGGGGTAAGTTTTCATTATACATTTATTTATGGAGTATCTCTGATAAGCATAAGACTAAATATATTTACTTAGAAAAGTTGTTCAAAGGTCCAGGGAAGCTTCCCATCCAGCAAGTGAATGAAGGTCAAGGATAGTGGCTACTCAATCCAAGGATAAGATGAATTTTCCAATAAGAGCTTTTTATTTGGTAGTATACCAGATACTGCAACCCCTAGCTTCATTCTTTATTTGTAGAACACTGTTTTGATATTATCTAAGGGTTGCTATGGTAACTGATATTACTCTTCATTTGTAAAATGACAAGCATTTCTGTATTTTAAAAGAATCATGAGCACTTCTAGGAAATCCATTTCATTAAAAGATCTGTGTTAAAATGATGAGCTGATTTTATTAGCTACTGTCCTTTAACAGATATCTTTTACATGACTGTCATTAGCAAGCATGTTGAGTTGTCAAAATCAATGTGCTATACCAAGAAATTTGAAGGAATTTTCTAAAAATGTGTTTGTCTGAAATTCACTAATTGAACTTACTTTAATTTACAGATTTCAGCACATTGTTTTGTACATATCCAGATGAAGGTCATGTTCTGTAAGCAATATTAAATGTGAACCACATTAAATGAGAATTTTTTGTTTAGGATATCCTTGACATTTTGTTTTAGTATGATTAATGCAAACATCTTTATCTGGGTAGAAATTTTCAGAGAAAAATATTTATTCTACATTGTCAGTAAGAAAGAAAAACATAAAATGGTGTTAATGTTTGTAACATAAAAATAAATGTAAATGCAGAATAAATATAGATTTACTGTATCAGATTTTACTTAGCTGTAAGTTACAGGTACCAACTGGAGCTAAATAAAACGAAAGTGCATCTCCTGGAAAGTATGGTAGAACTACACAGCCTGGTCTTGGGTAAAGCAGGTGTCAGGTTTGAGCTATGGATATTTATGATCCCTAGTGATGCTGAGGTTCATAAAAGTCAGCTACCAGAAGCTACCAGCCTAGATGTCTCTAAGCTCAGTGTCCTAAATTCCTGGGATCAGCTCAATGCCACAGCTTAAAGAAAATATCCCTATGAGACCCAAATAGCAGAAAGCAAACAAAACAAACAAAACAATTGAGTAACCTGACAAAGCCAACCAGAACTAGTTTGTGTAGAGGAGCAACTGTTGGTACCTGGGCCCTAACTTAAGAATTGTTTCCTTTTCAGAACTCATGTGAAATTTAACAGGCTTCATAGAAGTCTTAAGAGGTGAGATCTTTGAAAGGCAGTTAAGTTCTGGCACATTTTTTTTCTTTTTAAGATTTTATTTTTATCAGAAAGGCAGATTTACAGAGACAGGATAAATAGAGAAAAATCTTCAATCTGCTGGCTCATTTCCCAAGTAACTGCAATGGCTGGAGCTGAACCAATGTGAAGCCAGGAGCTTCTTTTGGATTTTTTGCGCAGGTGAAGGTCCCAAAACTTTGGGTTATCTCTGTTGGTGAAGAAGATGAATGAGAAGTGGAGCAGCCAGTACATGAATTAGTGCTCATACAGGATGCTGGCCCTTGCAGGCAGAGAATTAGCCAGTTAGGCCATCGCACAGGCCCCCAGATTTGTTTTCATGATTGGATTCATTTCATTATCATGGAATAGGTTAGGTATCTCAGAACATGGTTTCTGTCTGCCTTGATTTCCTTTCTGTTGCTTGAATAACCTCTTGCTGTATGCTGGCTTCTGCCATGCTATGGAAGTGACAAGAATTTTCTCATCAAAATCCTTTACCTTGAATGTCACAACCTTCAAAATTGTGAGCAAAATAAATTTCTATTGCTAATAATTTACCAAGCTTGTATGTTGTTTTTAAAGCAACAGGTAACTGACTAAGACAAACGTATTCTACAAGTGCAAAGAAAACCATGTGAAGTTTAAGGAATAGGAGTGTACATTGTAAGATTTTAACTATAAGAGGTTTAAGTGGGTAGTTAGAATGCTAGCATCCAATGTCAGATTAACAGGACTCCATTTTCTGTCCAACTTCCTGCAAATACACTGGGAATGCAGAAGACAATCGGACTGTTGAGCATTTGCTACACACATAAGAGACCAAAACTGAAATCCTACTTATTGGTTTTGACCCAACATAGATGAAAAGGATGTTTGAAAATCTCATTTTCTATCTTCTACTTATCTTTCAACTATCTATCTAATCTTTTTCTGTGTTGCTCTGACTTTCAAAAAAATATATCTTTTTCAAAAATTAATAAAATATCCTGGTTAGCAAGAGATTGGAAAACTCAAAATGTTCTTGGAGAATGCAATGATAAATTAACATTGTCAGTATAAAATATTTACCCAACCTTTGTTTATAGTTCACAGAAATATCACAAAATGTTTTCAATTTTATATTTCAAAGTAAATACTTTGAGAGGAAAAAAAAAATATCCTCACCTCAATCATCTTTCTTTTCCCTTTCCCTTTTTCTTTTTATCCTTTTGCAAACACTTGGATGTCAAATGTAATCACACAATTTTGGAAGTCCTTACAAAGCTGAGAACAACTGTGTGTAAAAAGAGTAAGTTAATATTTTTACCTACTTAAATATTCATCAGAAGCACATGGATTTTCTTCTGAGCATTTCAATGGCTTTAGATTTTTGACTGATGGATTCCAGGATTTTGCTATTACCAGCTGAGCTTGATAAAGTAGGTAAAGTGCGTTCCTTGATTTGCTCTTCATTGAGGTATCTATGCATCAGCCTAGTTACTTTAATATTCAGAACTTAACCAAAAATTTTGGTGATTATATAGGTAACTTGTAAGTGAGCAGCGAACAAAGAAAACACTGAATTCCTTACATAATCACATACTCTCTTCTTTATTTGAAATAACAACAAAGTCTACAGTAGCTCATCTGCCAGTCCTATAGTGGCATAATGGGGCAACCAGTAGAAAGAGCAGGTGATTCTTGATTATTACTGTTAACGAAGGAAAGAGCTATTATTAAGCCTTCTATGGAGAAAATAGTTAAATTTGTTTTCTCCTTCTGATAATGAGAAAGCACTCAATTCCTTTAATGAATTCCTTTTGGTGGATATTGAGCACAGAGAAGGGAGAGCAGGAAATTGCCAGATGAAGAGACAAGCTGTCATTGTGTGAACAATGATGCTGTGCTGCAGCAACATCAGTGGGTCTCATGCAAATGCAGAAATGACAGAAAACACAAAAGCATCCTTTGTGCAGTCAGTGGTGCTGTTAGATTCAGGGCCAGATACCAGGAACACATGGAAGGCAGGAAGCAAGCATGGATGTCTGTGTAGAGAAGAAAGCCTGGCTGTTGTGCACTCTGGCAAATGAAACATATGGGGATATAAGGACTGTCCCACATAGCTCCATGTTTTAGAAGGGAAAACATCCTTGAAGACCTTGACCCCAACCCTGAAGGATGAAAACAAACCAAAATACAATTTCTCTGTGGTTGTATGCATGCCATTTACAGGGAAGGGGTGGCAAAAATTTCTCTGAGTGTAGATGAGAAAGGCTGTGGAAAAAAAAATTCCATTATGTTCCATTGATATTACTGCAATTTCTTTGGTATCTATTTTGAATTATGATCAAATCAAATGAAAGTAAAATATGAAGGAATTTCAAAATGTTCACAAGAAATGGAATTAAAAGATAATTTTATTTTCGAGCCAAAAATTAGAAATCTATGCATATTTTTTCTATAGTGTATATTTTCCATGAACTTCTTGAAGCTTCCTTGTAAATATATATCGCTCTGTATGTGTGTGTGTGTGTGTGTAATTAAATTAAGGTAATAACTTCTCTGGGTAATGAATGTATTTGATGTAACTAATGTTTATATAGCTGATTTTAACCTGAATTTTCTGACTGGAACCATTCCATCTTTATGTGGAGAAGTCTGCCAAAAACTCTATTGTCTATTTCCAACAAGTCTGAATGAAAGAGGAACAGCATGTAGCAACCTAAAATAGATTCCAACACTTCAAATTGGCCTGGCTAAGCCACTTATAAATAATTGATAACCATTAGCTTAGCAGCAGACTTTGGTGAATTAGATCCATTCCAGGAGACAGAATGCAGCTCCAATGCATCAGCTGTTAGAATTAGCCTTGTTCTATTTGCATTATACTAACAAGCAATGAATTATTGGGCTTAGTGGAAATCATCACACAGTCCGTAAACGAAGTCCAATATTTACATATTCAATAAATAAAGTAATTACATTGTGTCGGACACTGAAGTAAATACCAAAGTAAATATTCATTTTGAATATTGCAGAATATAGAAGAAAGGTATCAAACAAGGAGATAGAATGTAGTTTGAACCGAGTGATGGTTATTAAACTTCCTCAACTGACATGCACTGAAATACCAGAAAATGGAACTCCACTGGCTGGTTCAGTTTGTCAGGCTCTTTGGAGGCTCAGGGGAAGTACTAATTATCAGGACAATAGAATCAAATGACTCTTGCTGAGCATAACTGATGCATTGGAGAAAGACACCAAAAGGCTGAGCATAATTAATCACAGACCAAAAGCAAAATGTGAAAGTCAGTGGTCCATGTTGGTAGCATATAAAGCAGCTCTTATCTGTTAGAGCCTCAGACAGCAAAAACAAAGATAAGGGTCAGCAGCAAGCTCCTGAGATGGTTTAACTCTCAGTTTCATTGAGTCACTGTTCTGGTTGGAAAAGAGTCTGAGACAAGGAATTTCTACCCCATGTCCGCAGAAATGTAGGTGCTCTCCATCTTCTTGAGCTCTCTGAGTTTACAGGATATTTCCATGTTTCCCTGTATGAGATTGCCAGTTTTCTCTGGCTCACAGATAACACAGCTGTCTTTTGCCTACAATTCCATGTAAGAATCTAGAATCTTCCCAGCCACGAGACAGACAGAAATACCAAACCAAGCCAGGAACTGCCCAGTGAAGCACTGGGACTGGAGAAGAAGTGGATTATACCCCCAAAGAATTTCTATGATGAAGTCAACATCTCTTAGAGGTGGTTAGAAAATAATGAATAGCATCCTGAAGGTGCTACATTAGTTAACTGAAGGCTGTATGAACAGAATTCTGAATAATGAGCCCACTGATTTGGTAGTATTCACCCATAATACAGGCTTCATGAGCCTGACAAGGACTCCATGTGATCAAGCAATTTAAATGAACTTAGAAGTCTGGAGATAGTAATGGCCTGTGGTAAGTGGAACAGAATGAAACAACCTCAAAGTCAGGTAGCAAAAGCTGAATGTCACAGTGTATTTTGATGTGGAGTTAGAAAATTATCAGTGGACAACACTCCACTGATAGAAAACATTTGAAGCTAGAAAACATGTTTTTTGTTTTTTTTTTTTTTGGTTTTTTTTTTTTTTGTTTTTTTTTTTTTTTGGCCAAAGTGATAAATTGTGCTTTGGTAAGGGAGTTGCAGCATGCCAGAAACACTCAGAGGTGATTTTTGCTCTGTGAAAGAGGAAAGGCAGCAGAAGATTCTGTTTCAGAATTGGGATCAATCATATAATTGGAACTGTCAGGATCGCAGAATAATGAATGCTAGGTTATGGCATTCAACTGTCAGAGCAAAGAGATCATAATTAATGCATGACCAGCAATCTTGGTATGAAAGTCAAAGATTCTAAACTGCAGGTACCCTAGAGATAGCCAGTTAAACATAACTTCCTTAGAAGCAAGAGAGATTGGTAACTTACAAGCATATGACTCAATACATACAATAAAAAATAAATCTAGAAATGAGGCCGCAAATATCAGGCTCAGCATTCCCAGCGCTTACTGATTTCCATATAGAGCTGGTTTCCAGATCTGAAACATATGCACTGACGGACAAACTGGGTCCTCAGAGGAAAGAAGACAGCTGACTATGCAAATGCGGAAGTATTTGGGAACATAATCCTACACTTTCTCTTCAAAATAGCTTATAGCCATTTACTTCAATAACCACACATTAAGCAAAGGGAAATGTAACACTATTGTAACACCAGTAGGACACTGGGTCTAAGTAGATATTGATAACTACGGGTGTGCAGTTCACGCTAAATGCAAACTTGTTTCAGGTTTTTAACAATGAGTTCCCAGAACCACGTAGTGGACATCATTTGTCTCGAAGATGTAATTGATATAGATTTAACATGTTGTGGCTGGGACACATATATGGCCTCCTTTTCTGGTTGGTGAAATATATTATAGTAGGTAAGGCCACATGGGAACCTTTGAAACCATCAGGAATGGTTTCTTCATTGCTCATTAATAAATGAGCAATAATAATACATATTAAATGGCATGACAGAGATTAGTTTCAACTTTTTATATGGAAAAATAGAGGGGAGGCAATCTATTCCCAAACTAATTCACTAGTTAACCAGTTGAATTTTGTCTGCTGTGCTAGTTGTGGAGTAATTAACATGGGCTTACATACATAATGATTTATTTCCGTCACTACTGAGAAAGAGCAACAAAATAAATTTGTGATCATTTGGGACAAAGCAAGGTACTTCAGTGTCCTTGCTGCAAGGCTATGTTGACTACACTGTCTCACACACTCTGAAGAAACCTATGCCACCTGAGCATTTATAAGCTATCAAATTTGTCTATTACATGGCCAAAATCATGTAATGGGACATGATGAGCAAGAAGTGGCAAATATTAATCAAATAAGATTTTGATGCAACTCATGAACTCCACATGATGGTTGATGAACTAAGGCCCAAGTATTTTGTAAAGTTTTGAAGGTCTCAATGATCAGAGCAATGCTTAGATATCTCCTCCAAATGAAAAGAGAAATTATTGGAACCCACACCTCTCACCTTTAAGAACAAAATATCTTTGGGTCTAAGAGGCAGGGTACCTCGCACTTGAGAACAGTGCTCTGGCCTTTAGTGAATGGCATGGAGGAGGGCAAATGTGACAGGAATATAGAACAGTGAAGTGACATGTAATAGGTCTAGCCTGCCACGAAAGCAGTTCTGCCAGTGCAGCCATAGTGTCATGAAACAACTGATAATTTCCATTTCTGCATCATGAGTACTTCTTGAGTAAAAGGAGCCTACATGGCAGTATTGAAGATAGCTCGCTCCAAAATGATAAAGAAAAATGGGGATTTTCCTTTTCCTTCTTTAGAGAAGATGTGCTTGCATTGCAAAGCAAAATACTGCCTTTGGATGGAGAGGAGCAGAAACTTACTTGCAAGCTTTGCCTCTCACACCTTCAGCATTCCCCTTCTGTAGTAGTGTGATCTCTGCATTAACAAATAATATCTAATCACAGTTGTTACCTGTGGAAAGATAGCATCCTGTTGAAATGATGTGTAAATAGATGGTCTGGTCTCTTATTCAGAAGTCTGAGGTTCCTGTTGATAGATAGATGGTTAGGACAGACACATACCGATATATATGGAATGGAAGGATATTAGGTAGATGATAGATAAGATAGATAGATAGATAGATAGATAGATAGATAGATAGATAGATAATATAGACATAGAAAGCCTAGCTTATGATCATGTATGTAGAATAACATCTCTTTTCCTGTGTAGTTCCATATTTAAAAACATAACTGACATTTTATAACAAAAAAATAAGTGGAAAGTCTTAGAAACCAATTCCAAATTCTTGGAATTCTATGACTCAATCTTTCTAATGTTTTAAAATTATTTGCTTATATAAGGAGAAAATATTTCTTGTATTTCATGTATTTCATACATATAGTTTAAGAACATAATGACACGGCTCATCTCCCCACTCTTTCCCCTGCCTCCCTCCTCCATTTCTCTTATTTTTCTTTAATTTTTACAATGACATACTTTAAGTTTGCAGCTCAAATATAAGGATGCTGAAACAAAGCTACCATGTGCAACAGAGGGTTACATGCTCCCAGATCACTTCTTAGCACTGAGGTACAGTGTGATTTACTCACATGAGTCATGAAGGAGCACGGCATTTTTATAAGAAAGCAGAAGAACTTCAGTCTGACAGTGAAGATTAAGATCATAGAATATTCAGGCCCTGCCACTCAATGAATGTTGAGATGTAAGACATGGAGCATGCAAAACTTGGCTTGAAAGAAGAAAATGTTGATCAGGGTATTCCAGGGAGAATATGATTTCATTTAAATTTAAGATGCAGAGAAACATTGTTGAAAATTCTGAATGTTTCTTGAGCCTGCATTTAGGGAAGAGGTTCAGATGAAGCGGAAGAGACACAGGTCAAGGACCAAAAACAAACAGTAGCAATGATGTGGCAATACATTGAAACAGTTCTTAGCTCAGACTTGAATAATGGTTGAAAAACTATGGACGTGAAGCCAGTTGCTGCTGAGTGCCAGGGAAGTGCTTAGCAGTCAATGATTGACAACTCAGCACTTAACTCTCACTGGAATGGGAGGTCAAGCCACAGCAGCCTGAGTAAAGTGTAAGTAATTTTTAAGTGGCTGATGACTGAAAACAGTGATGGGGTACTGGAGGGAGGGATGCCTCAAATTCTCTGAGATGAACAAGAGGCAAGCTATAAGATCCTTTCAGCCCCCCAAAAAACCCACTTGCACAGAGTATTTGTGAAACTCTAGAAGCTACTATTCCCTCAGTCCTACTTTAAGCACAAATAACTATGCTTTTGAGTTGGTGAAAAGACAGTGAACAAACCTCAACTGATTACATACAGAGCTAAAGTAAGTTTGTTCAAGTGTGAATGCAAAGAACATCGTAGATTATAGTGAAGATAACCCAGTCAGTGTCTCTGGAATGTATGAGAGGTCTCAATTCAGAGAGAGATCAAGTCATTTGCACTCAAGTTGTATTCCCAATGATAATAATAAGGTAATTTCCTGGGTCTACCTGAGATGTGTTGGATAGGGAGACAACATGACTGAAGATGCATGACAGCCCCAACATCTCTCCTTTCACTGAGGGCTTACACTCATTGGAAAGTTAATTTGCATGACATTTCTTCTCATTTGTCATATAAAAATAACATGACATAATTATGTCATAAATATGGCTAACATTTTCTAAGGGCTTAAAATATACTTCATGTTGAGCATGGTTTATAAGCTTTTTATTGTTTTAAAATAACTCAATTTCTTTGATGTTATTATTCCCCCATATGACAGAAAGAAAACAAAGGTACAAAGGATAGATAAGTAAGTAGTGCATTTCAGAACTTGATAGGTACAAAGGACAGGTAAAGGTAGTGCATTTTTAACTCAGGTGGTTGACCTCAAAGCCCCCGCACTGAAAACTGAAGTAATCAAAAGAGAAAGAAGATAATATTTGTTAGTGTGAGTGTAATTCATTCCTTTAGAAGGCATATAGTCCCTTGCTCAGAGGGCATAAAAATAGAATAGTTAATATTTATTAACAATCTAACTGTAAGTCTACTTTTGATTCACTTAACTTCTGTGGTCCAAATGTAAATATTTTACACAAAGTTGAAAAAACTATCTATCAGCTAATTTATGAAATTCATTTTTATAAATGAGAAGTTTTGTTGAATGTAATATCTAGAAAAATATAAAGTTTGAATGTATAATATCAAAATGGACTTATAGTTTTTCATAAGTTGGCATAAAGGTGGCCATTGATTTGGACTTTTTCTTGCAAATTTGAACTACTATAGTTACAGTACATTGAATCTTCCCAGAAATCTCTAAAAATACAACATTTGCTGTGTTAATGTTCTTCCACAATATTACCACTTTTTCTGAAGACATGGATGGTTTTTTCCCAACTAGGGCACCAGGACATAAAGTGGAGATGCCAATTGGAGTCAAACAGGTTGAGAATCACAGAGCTCTCACCCTTTTTAACCAAGATTTAGTAATTTTGCTGACACCGAAGTTCTCTAAGCTTGTGAAACCCTCTGATAAGTTTGCAGAAGTGCATAAAAAGTTGATGTTGACAATTTAATCAAGATTCCAGCATTTATACCACCGTCTGTAAGTGTTTTTTTCCTGGTCCTTTTATTTACTTACTTTTTCTGAATTTCATGTGTTTTAAATTTTTATTCGAAAGTTAGAGGGAATGTAGAGATCAGGTGGTGTGGAGGTCTTTTCTTACCATTAATTCATTTGTTAAATACCTACAGCAGCCAATACTAGACCAGGCTAAAACCAAGAAACCGGAACTCAGTCTGAGTCTGTCATGTGGGTGGCGAACACTTGAGTACTTCTTGAGCCATTACTGTTCCTTCCAGGAGTTTTCATTAGCAAGAAGCTGAAATCCAAGCTGGGGCTTGAACTTAACAGGACGTCCCCAGGGACAACTTGATTGTTGCACCAAATCCTTGTGCTCTCTTCTTTGAGTATAAAACAGCTAAAACAGATTACAAACTCATATCTATAAGAGATAAAAGTAAAAATGTCTATAATTATGGCATTTCTATTCAACAAAGGAAAATCCAAAATGAAAATATAAATGCTAAAATGTTTTTTCCTACAGAATCTGTAATAGTTATGATTTTGGTGTTATCAAACATTTGAAAAACACCCATACACAGGGAGAAGTAGACAAAGCCAGAATTATAAAGCTTTAAAACACCACTTTAGGAAGTAATTATACCTAACATAAATGAGTTTAGTGTTACAGTATTATACAAAAGCTTAAGGCAGCTAAGTTTCAGAATTTTTTATGTCACAAAATGATTGCTTACATTCCTTCTAAAATACCATGAAATAATTACAAAAATCTCTTCACCTTTAAAGTAAATCTCTAAAACTCCCCAAAGCAGATTTTTGTCTACTTTTGTGTGGCGTTTTCTGAGAACTATAAAACTCCAGTTTAGCAGGGAAAAGACAAGAAAAAAAAGAAGAGCTACACTGTTTAAAACAAACACCTTTAATCCTCAGATTAGAGAGAAGATCAAAGCTGAAAAATAAATTATGTAACTCTGATAATTTTACTTTTGAAAAAAGCTCTAACTTTTCAAATAATAGCTTTTATTCTTTACCAAATACGTTAATTTTTTGACATTCCCTGAGAATGCGAATTTCAAATAAAAATTGCTCTCTTTGTATTCACTCTTATTTAAAAGCAGATTTTGACAGTGTAAAATATTATAATATTCATGATCACATGTTCCAAGTCAACGTTTTTACCTATTCTATCTTATGATATTCTGGTGATTATTTTTTTTAACTTTGAAGGAAATAATTATATCTTTATTTTCTGGATTAACAATTTTAGACATATCTTCTCCCTTTGAAAAATCTAGACTTCTTCCATTACTCATTGTTTTTTCTTTCCTTTGTCATTTTTACATTTGATATTTTATTTTTAGCTCTTCTGCGGTAATTGTAAGTAATATTCCTAAGCCATTCTTTTAGAGCATAATAATTTAGACAAGGAGCTAAACCACCCATCCTGTAATAAGAGGATATAATTGACCTTACTTTGTCATTTTCTTCTCATCTCCAACTTCCATGTAGATACCTTCATTATTACAATGTCAAAAAGACAATGAATCCAAAGTAATTCATCAGTGCTGCACAGAAGTTTGATCAATTCTTCAAAGCCAACAAACTATACCATTTTGCTCACTCCTTTATCATCTTGTTCACTCCTAACCCAAAAAATGTACTCACATTTACTTGCCCTTCTCAACATTTCCAATGCTATGCTCTAGTGGGAGCTGAACTTCAGTGTCAGTCTTTATTTCACATTTCAGTTGACGACTCAAATCACACCAACCCCAGTGCTGCTGAGACTCCTGTGTGGGTCCCGGCTTCTGATGGCTGGCCATTCTTTACATTGTGTGCTACTGAAATCCATTGAGATTCAATAAAGAGCTTTACCGTTGCCACAAGTTATCTAGTCAATGCATGCTGAGTATCCCTAGTCCAAAAACTGAAAGCTGAAAATTTCCAAGATCTATAAATTTTTGAGCAGCATTTTAATACTCAAAAAATTTAGATTCTAGAGGATTTCATATATTCAGAGTAGGACTGTTGATCAGAGAAAGTCTAATCAAATATTACAAAAATCTGAAAAGTTGAATATCTGCAGCATTTCTGGTCTCAATCATTTTCTGTGTATTCTCAACCTATAATTATCATATCTTCAAACCTTTTGCTGTTATTTTGAGTTAGGATTTTATTCATTATATTTTCAGTACAATGCTATTTTACCCTAATATATTGTAAACTCTATCTTACTTTTATGATTGCAGTATCAAGTATACTTATTTGGAGCAAAATATTATAATCTATCAGTATCAGGAAATAGTCATTTGAATTTTGATAAACTAAATTTGTTGCATTCTGGATCTTCTGTTTCATTAATTCCTTTTAAGACATACATTAAATTTGAGTTGCAGTCTCAATAATAATTAATATTAAGGGAGTACTCTTTTTATTCTTCTATTCCCCATTGTTTCTTGAATCCAAAACTTGCTTCTTCTTTGGATTGTATTTTTAAATAAACTAATACGTTTTCAAGATGGCTGTATGAGTACCATCACTAGTGAAAGAGATCTGTAGAGATACAATCATGCTAAAATCTTGCCTAAAATATCATGTCGATGGGGACCAACCAGTGTGGTAGTCTAATGGCTAAAGTCCTCGCCTTGCATGTGCTGGGGTCCCATACTGGGGCCAGTTCATAACCCGATAGCCCTGCTTCCCATCCAGATCCCTGCTTGTGGCCTGGGAAAGCAGTAGAGGACGGCCCAAAGCCTTGGGACCCTGCACCCATGTGAGAGACCTGGAAGAAATTCCTAGCTCCTGGCTTCGGACTGGCTCAGCACCAGCTGTTGTAACCACTTGGGGAGTGAATCATTAGATTGAAGATCTTTCTTTCTGTCTCTCCTCCTTTCTGTATATTTTGCTTTACAATAAAAGTAAATAAATCTAAAAAAATGACCATGTATCACATTTTGGCCACTATTGCTGATCTGTATGCATGCCAGCTACCCTTTGACTATTGACCCCCTTATTTTTCTAGATCTGTGCTGTCCAATACCGCCTATATATATGTGTGAGTATTTTAACTCCAGCGTTACATATTTATATTTAAATATGTAATGCTCCATATTAAATATTTAAATTTAAAATACCATTGGTTGCAAGTGTTGAATCACCACATTTTGTCAAGGACCACTATGGTGAAGAATTTAATAAGAAAAAGAAACTATTTGGCAGAAATGAAAATAAAAACAAAATTATCAAAACCCATGAGTTCCAGCAAAAACAGTATTGAAAGGGCCATTAATCCTGTACTTTGCATGAAGGTTGTCTTGTATCAGAGAGAACATAATTTCATATCTTCACTTTGGAGCACTCTTATAAACTCCATACACACACACACACACACACACACACACACACACACATACGCGTGTGTGCACACACACACAATTTATATATATATATATATATATAATTGATCATTTGGTACCTCCAACTAGATCTGTGATAGGCCTCTTTTTTAATTTTAATTTTTTCTGGTTTGGATTCTTTTTGTTATTATTATCATTTTATGATACAGTTCCACAGGCTCCTGGGATTTCCCTTATCCCCTCCCCAATACCCCCCCCCCACCTAGTTCCTCTATATCATTACTAAAGTATAGTTCTTCATACACGGTCTTATGTCCATCGCTTTTAGTGAGGAAATGTATCAAAAGTGGAATAACGGATTTGAATCAACATGATATGCCAGGAACAACAGACCATAAACTTTACAAGCTATGCCAAAATGTCAGCTCCTAGAGTCGTTTTGACTCTTCAGTTACTGATTAACAGTCATGCAACAAGTCAAATGGCTGTGTAAAAGAGACAACTTGAGAACAGCCATTTAGGAGAGATGTATATGATAAGAAAGGGTGGGGCAGGTGCATAGACTGCATTCTTTTTTTTTTAAAGATTTATTTTTATTATTATTTTTTTTTTATTGGAAAGGGAGGAGAGACAGAGAGGAAGATCTTCCATCCCATGATTCACTCCCCAAGTGAGCGCAACGGGCCGATCCGAAGCCCATCTGAAGCCAGGAGCCTCTTCCGGGTCTCCCACGCAGGTGCAGGGTCCCAAAGCTTTGGGCCGTCCTCGACTGCTTTCCCAGGCCACAGGCAGGGAGCTGGAAGGGAAGCGGGGCTGCCAGGATAGAACCGGTGCCCATATGGGATCCCGGGCGTGCAAGGCAAGGACCTTAACCACTTGCACCACCGCGCGGGGCCCTAGACTGCATTCTTTGTCCTTGACTTCCTTGATGTAATCATTTACTAAAGAACTCTCTGCTTCTAGAAAAAAAAATTTTTTTAAAAAAGAACTCTGAAACCAGCAACTTGAGGTTTCTTATAGAGAATTCATTATGTTGGTATGAGTGATGAAATCATTGGCCTTCAATGATTGAGCTCGGTTTCTCCAGCTCATTTTGCTGGAAATCAGAAGCCAAGATTAAAATATTATCTTTTTCTTCCACTGTTCTATATCTATATAAAATATATGTTTAATAGAAAATTGTATTGCTTTCATTGCTACTATCCCTGTTCCAAATCACAACTACGTTTAGCCTATATTATTATACTAAATTTTACTATTAGTCATGGTCTAGTGCAATAACAAAATCTACTCAGAGGAATTGATTTGAGCCAATTAATGACAAAATGTTGATATATCTGCACAAATGAAGAGTTAGATTAATCCAGACATTAGTTAATACAGGTAGCAGATTCTCCTAAAGGTGATACCACTGGAACACACAGCCAAGTTTGCCCAGTGTTAAAGTTCCACTACAATCATCTTCCTGACAGGGACTGGCATGGAACATATGCAGCAGAGACCAGAAGTACAACCTAACTGTATAAAGGTAACAATATCCTGGCTTCTCCCCCTTCTTTATGTGCTTCTCCTTCACCAGGTTCAGTTTAAAATTATCAAGCAAGAGGCCTTGGGAAATATGTTTTGTAGATGGTGCAAAATTATAATATAGGTCTAATCCACTGAGGGAAGGGAGGATAATAAAGTTGTGAGAAAACAATACACTTCTTATTTTGTCCCTAATTTCCAATGTAGCTGTTGGTCTATCTTCACTCCCCAATACACATTCTTTCTACTTCAACACTGAAGGCAAAGTGATCCTCTTATAAAAAAAGGCGAATTATTTTCTCACTCCTCCCACCCCCGTGATCATCTCCCTACCTTCAGAGCTAACATCAGACTCAGCACAGCAGCCTGCAACATGATCAGCCTCCTCTTCTGTGTTTGTGGACCTAACCTCCTTCTTTTCCTCTTAGCTTTCTCCAGCTATGACGAGTGACCAGCTTGCCCTTCAAGGATGACGGGGATGTGTCCATCTCAAGCTCCTTCTCATTGCTCCTCTCCTCTGCCCCTGACATCTGCTTGCTTCCTCTCTTCCCTGTTTAAGCTATGCTCAAATGTTATGTTGTCAAGCTCAAGAAATGATCATCAAAAATCATAGCAGCATTGTAGGAAGAGTTAATAAATTCTGCCTTACAATGAAACTCTAAAGGAGCATCTACGGATGTCCATGATTTCAATGATGCTGTCATTGCTGTATTATCTGAAACAATATTAACTTATCCCATCTTTATTGTTGTCTTCTGTGATTTTATATCTAGTGAAAGATCTTATATTATTATCAGAATGATATCTGGAAAAAGAATTGAACAGCCAGAAATGAAATGCAGAGGACACCCTACAAACATTTCTGTCATTGATTTTGTTCAATACAATTCATTTCATGGTTCAATTCAGCACAGAATCCTGCTTGAACAAAACAACAAGGAAGAGAATGCAGTACGCTGAAGCAACAATTTAGTTAGTATGCCCAAGACAAGCACTATATGAATGAATCATTACTGGACATGCTTTGATATGAAGAAGCTAATTTAGTAGAAAAGTCTTGATTATCTGAATCTCTTTCTCTCTTGTTCTTTAAGGAAAGTTTTATAAGTGCAGACTAAAGAATAGAGTAGCCTGCTGCTACATTTTGAAAATATCCCCTATTTTTTCTCAACAAAACAGTAGTAATAAAACAACACAGAGTTTAAAAATAAAACCTGATAAAGCGTAAAATAACACAGCAACACTTTTCTGCTTTTCTTTGGTCCCATACCAAAGAAGTGATCTTTTACCTGAATGGGAAATCAACAAACTCACTGTTCTCAAACATGATCACTTTTCTAGCAGGAAAATGCAACCAATATTTCCAATTAAGGACGATTATGACACCTAGCGAAATAGCCCCCTCTTCTTTCTTTCTTTGATACATGCCCTGTTCAGTTCATCCTCGGCTCCTCCCTTCAAGAAATCTGGGCTGTTGAATGTAGTGTTGTATGAGTGCCAGTGTGCCATTTCAGATCCTAGCAACCTTGTTACTACCACCTGTTTGAGGCTAGTTGAACCCGCAAGGCATTGGGATGTCACATGGAGAACAGAGGAATGGTCCTAACAGAGGTTGATCTGGCTCTAATAGCCCAGCTGACCAGCAGCAAACTATACATGATTAGACCTGGGAAACACCCAGCCATGCTCTCAACCCAGATTGCCCTCTGGGAATTATGTGAGTTAAATGAGCATTTGCTTTCAGCCACCATGCTTTGGGGTTGATACATGGCGATTTTATGATAGCTTTTTTATTTGTCAGCAAATGGAAAAAACACAAAAGCTATTATCTTCATTTTGAATTATAGGTTTGATTCTTGCTGGAACAAACAGCGAGTTCCTTTGTAGTTAGTAGATTAGTAAGAAACTGAATTCTTTTATATTACTAGTGTCTTCTTGCTAGACCATAGTTCTATATAAAAGAGGCTGGCATCATGATACCAAGTGGCAGACAGAATCTACCTCTTTGGAAAAAAAAAAGAATTATCAGAGAACTGATATTACTAAAGCTGCTTAGGTAGCAGATGGAAAAGCATCCACGTTTAATCACTGGCACAAGTGTACTGCTTTGCTTGCCAGATTTGTTTACTTTATTCTTCCTTTTGTAAAAAAAAAAAAAAGGTCAAAATTCTTGCTGCACAAAACAAATTAAAGGGAAAAACAACACGTAAGTTAAACACCAGCGCTAGAATCAAGGTGTTTGGTTTTGTTTGTTTGGTTTTGTTTTGACAGCATGTAGTAGAGACAGAAGTCCTTCCAACAGTGTGTTCAGGCTGGAACTTAATTGCTGTTCCGATAGGATAGGAGATATTCACTGGCCACATTCTGAAAATGACTGGACTAATGAATTATACTAATTCAAATCTCAACAGTAAAAGCCTAGATAAAGTACATTTCTATCTAATGATGTCCATTTCTTACATGTACATAGGAAATAATAGGATGATAATGATACAGGCACAAAAAGTGGGATGGCAAAAGAGAATTTCCTTTTGAAAAATGTCCAGTTCCTTTTCTAGACTTACCATGGGCAGCTGTGTAAAGCCATTTACAAATCTTCCATGCACTAAATACTGTCCCACCTTCCCACATGTGCTCCAACCTGGGAGTGAACTTACCCTACACAGAATAATCCAGAAATAAATAATGTATCAACTAACTTATAATTGTCACTGATTTATTAAGAACCATCAGTGAGTTGACTCACGTAAACCAAACTCAGCATGGACACTGCTAAACAATGCAAAGGCGATATGGATCAACGATCATTTTAATACATCTATTAAGAGGTGGAAAATCTCTAGTTGTCAAAAGCAATGTCTCAGAATAATGAAAAAGTTCCTCGAAGAAGCAGATGCTTGAATCGGGCCTTGGGAGGAAAATGAAATTTTCACTGGGATCACGGAGATAAGAAAGAAGAATTCAAGATGCAACAACATCTTGTTTTCCTCTGTGAAACTGAAAACATATTGTGATATTAAAAAAGCAGTTCTTGGAAAATCTTGGTCTCTCATTTTTTTTCCCCCTGAAAGGAATAAAGAAGGAAACTGTTAACATAAAAATGAGAGTCCATCCTAATGGCTCAATTGACTAATCTTCCCCCTGCAAGCACCAAGATCCCAGCTGGGGGCCCTGCATCCACATGGGGGACCGGGAGGAAGCTCCTGGCTTTAGATCATCTCAGCTCTGGCTGTTGTGGCCATTTGGGAAGTGAACCAGTGGGTGTCTTTCTCTTTGTAAATCTAATAGGGCCCGGCCCAGTGGCCTAGTGGCTAAGGTCCTTGCCTTGAGTGCGTCGGGATCCCATATGGGCACAGGTTCTTATCCCAGCAGCTCTGCTTTCCATCCAGCTCTCTGCTTGTGGCTGGAGAAAAGCAGTTGAGGATGGCCCAAAGCCTTGGGACCCTATACCTGTATGGGAGACCCGGAAGAGGTTCCTGGTCCCCGGCTTCGGATCCGCGCAGCACTGGCCGTTGCAGTCACTTGGGGAGTGAATCATCAGATGGAAGATCTTCCTCTCTGTCTCTCCTCCTCTCTGTATATCTGACTTTGTAATAAAAAATAAATAAATGTTTTTTAAAAATGTAATAATAGGGCCCGGCACGGTGGCGCAAGTGGCTGGGGTCCTTGCCTTGCACGCCCGGGATCCCATATGGCCGCCGGTTCTATCCCGGCAGCCCCGCTTCCCTTCCAGCTCCCTGCCTGTGGCCTGGGAAAGCAGTCAAGGACGGCCCAAAGCTTTGGGAACCTGCACCCACGTGGGAGACCCGGAAGAGGCTCCTGGCTTCGGACCAGCTTCGGATCAGCCCGTTGCGCTCACTTGGGGAGTGAATCATTGGACGGAAGATCTTCCTCTCTGTCTCTCCTCTCTGTATATCCGCCTTTCCAATAAAAAATAATAAAAATAAATCTTAAAAAAAATGTAATAATAGACTCTTGGCTTGACTAGGATATCAATTAATTGTATTTCAAAAACTCTTCAGAAAAATACTCTTAATTTGCCATTTTAATGGCATTCATCATTTTTCAAGCAGCACAGTCATTAATTTTTGTCTGAAATTTTAGTTGCTCCACTGGGTTTTCCTTCCCTTTTTCTTTGATATACTTGTTCTCTTAGATTCTTTTCTACTTACGTTTGGCTTTGATTTTGTTCTGCAGATATGGCTCTTGTACAACTCAGATTCAGCAAGCACGTTTCTTATCCCATAAGCCTAAATGCCGTCTTTGTTACTTTTTATTTTGCTTTGCAATTTTCCTCGTATTTTCTTCTTTCCATCTTGCATTACTCTGTCCTTGTGTTCCATGGGAGCACGAAGTAAAGTAAACAGCTGTTCTCTTCCAGATCACAGCCATGCTGGGATCCTTCTGAAAGCATTTCTGCCTCTGACTGAAATGCTGCAGAGATGTGCTCTGAGCTGACATGTTGTTAGCTTGAGATGAGAAGCAGAAACTTCGAGTTTGTTTCTTGAAATTTCTTGGATTTAGCTGTAACATTTTCCCTTATAAAAGTAAGTTTAATAGCTCATATTCAGTTTCCTTGTCAATGCATAGCTTTACTTTGTAAGAAAAACTAACAAATGTTTTTCAATTTTTGTTTTATAGGCCAGAAAGTACGCTGTATTACACAGTACATACAGAGACAAAAAGTGAGTATTCAGCACACCACATGGAAGAAAGCAATTCAGAATTTGAAGAATAATCATTGCAAAGTCAACTGTTCAAAGACAGAGAGGTATTTATTAATTTTAAGAATTTCATGTTTAATTAATAGATGATACTTATACAAAGTTGTGGAATATTATACATTTTTGATAAATATTAAATACATTATCAGATATTTTATTTTCCTAAACATACTTAAGGACTAATGAAGGGAGATCACCTTAACGCGTGCTTCTTCTAACTACTTTTGATATGACCATCATCATGAACTGTCAAGCAGGGGCATTTGTACCATATTAAAGTGAAAATGAAAAAAATATTTACTCATAAAATCTAATATCATCTCACATATGTCATTCTAATTTTGCAATATGACAAATTGAGCTGTAACCTTTTATATTAATTTAGTTCAAAGTAAGAATTAGAATTCCATGGTGAAACATGGAGGTTCTTTGGCTAAACACCAAACCCATGCAGGGTGTTTCTTTGAACCTTCGTGTGATTTGCTAACTACCCCTTAAGAGGTTTGCTCTCATTCCTCTTACCATTTTTAGTGCATCCTTTGCATCCCAAACCATTGCACTCCTGCCATGACTGATGTGTCCTCTGCCAGCATCTGTGAATTGTAGCAGCTTAACTTGCTCATTGTCAAGGATAAAATCACAGACACTAATGCAGAAGTCAGAAAGTAGCTGCCTATGGAAAGGGGAATGACTGGAAAGGGGCTTCAGGAAGGTTTCCGTGATTAACGGAATGTTCTATTTCTTGCTTTGGATTATGCATACAATTGTGTAATGTGAACACTTAGAATTATGAGTTGGATATATGTGAATTGCATAACTATTTTTAAAATTCCTAGAAGCACTGCCTCTACCAGGTAGTTTTAGAACAGTTCCTTTGGGTCTGGAGCAATGGTTCAATGGCTAAATCCTCACCTTGTAAGTGCCAAGGTCTCATATGGGTGCCAGATCATGTCTTGGTTGCTTCACTTAACATCCCATTGCGGCTACTTGGGGACTGAACCAGTGGAAGGATAATCTTACTAAAATATGTTATGTTAAATGGTCATGGTTTTTTAAAAGGAAAAATGTGAATATTTCAAAACAGTGCTTACCAAATAAGTTACAAAAATGACAATTAATAATAAGAAAAAATTGAATCTGGCATAATGACTCAAAAGGCTAATCCTCCTATCAAGCATTTGGATCCCTTAAGGACTCTGATTCATGCCCTGGCTGTTCTACTTCCCATCCAGCTCCCTGCTTGTGGCCTGGTAAAGCAGTAGAGGATGGCCCAAAGTCTAGTGACCATGTACCAGCCTAGGAGAACTGAAAGAAAGTCCTGATTCTGGATTCGGATCAGTTCAACTCCAGCCATTGCGGCCACTTGTGGAGTGAACCAGGAGATGGAAGATCTTTCTTTCTGTCTGTTTTTCTCTATAGATCTGCCTTCCCAATGCAAATTCAAAAAATTGATCACTAAAGCTTTACATAATTAACGAGGATTTCTAACTTAAACATTAAATCGTATTATATTGAATTTTTATTGTAAGTTTTTGAGAAATGTCTAAAATTCTAACCAGAAAGGCTGCAGTACAGATGCTAAACATGTCCTAATGAGTGAAACCTTGACAAGATGTTGGCAGATTTTTTGTAAAAAACAAAAGCTAAGTTATCCAAAATTTTTACCGAAGATACATTGTAATTAAATGTTTGTTTTTGCAAAAAAAAAAGTAAAAACAATTATGTTAAAAAGAAATAGATGCAGTGCAACTAATTTTTTTTGAATAAACAAAATCTATACATATAAAAATACACTCAATAAAGTACATTAAAAAAGACTAATAAGACATGAATTGATATTGGTAGAATTTGAACAAACATGATTATTACATGTACAGAAAGGTGAAGATGAGCTAAAGATTAAATGTTTAAAATAAAAAATACTAATTTTATTGTAAGTGAAGTTAATAGTACAAAAAAATTCTGTAACAGTGAATTAGAAATATGTTTATGAGCACTTTTGATGAATATGTTAGGATTCCATGAAGCCAGTATGACTTCATTCAAAGCATGTTCCACTACACTCAGCATCTCTTTAATGTACCAGTCTAAATCAATGATTTTCATACTTTGGGTAGACAGCTTTTTAAATAATGTTTTAAAACAATAGACCATACCAGAGCACACACATGCAATCCAGGAATGTCTTGTTTGGGATGATTTCATGGCCATTGTGTGTGTACGTGTGAGTGTGTGTGTTCAGTTCACACTTTAAGATCTATTTTTTAAAAGATCGATTTTTTATTTCAAAGTCAGATATACAGAGAGGAGGAGAGGCAGAGAGGAAGATCTTCAGTCCAATGATTCATTCCCCAAATGGCCGTTACAGCCAGAGCTGAGCCAATCCAAAGCCAGGAGCCCAGAGCGTAGAGTTCCAAGGCTTTGGGCCATCCTTGACTGCTTTCCCAGGCCACAAACAGGGAGCTGGATGGGAAGCAAGGCTGTCAGGATTAGAACCAGCATCCATATGGGATCCTGGTGCATGCAAGGCCAGGACCCCAGCCACTAGGACACCCTGCTGGACCCTACAATCTATTTCTAATCTTGGGTTCAAAATTCAAAACCACGTGTCAGTTTCTGTTCTGGATGTGTTTGCCTGCAATACAGGAATAACAAATGCTGATACCATAGGAAATTACTGAATAGAACTATTTTTTCCCATTTCCCAGCTTGGGTTACTCGCTGTTGTTTCCAGTAAATGAAGCTAAATCACTCTGGGCCTTCAACGGGCGACAGTGAGTCCATCCATCCTTTCCGCAAAAGGTACCACAATTCTGTGATACAGAACAGAATTCTATAATTTACATTATCCACGTTTCCCTTGTTACCAGCATCCCACTAACAGAGAAGCAGACAATCTGATTTGCTCTTTGTAAGGAGGGACTGGTTCTCTGTTCCTGTTCTGTTTTGGTGTGAATATGGAACAAAACTGTCTGACTGATCAGCAGTGATGGCTGAAGTATATAGCTGATGGTGTGGGGAAAAGGATGCCTCCCCTCTCTGGAGTTACATGAAACACTGGTCACTCCAGGTCACACCGAACCTACACCCTCTTTGTTACAGGTTTTTCCAGGTACAGTATTTTGAGTTCTCTGTTCTCATGGACATTCTTTCTGTCCATGCATATTGCAGGGATTGCTAGATATTTTCCTCTGTTCAGCTCTCTCTACCACTCCAGGGAGATGGTTCTGCTCTGCTCTTGTTCAAAGAATGATACTGGAAATGAAATACGGCCTTGAAAGCCTGGGCTTGTAGTCATGCTGTGGGCTAGGTGGGGTCTAAACTCGCTTTTCCAGATTCTTGCCTCTTATCTATAGAAACATTCCAGGTACAGGCACAAACGCAACATAAGAAGGAATAACATTTATTTAAAAGATGAGAAAATCACACACATGAAGGCCATGTTCAAGAATAGAAAAGATCAGGAAGTTGGAAAATGGGAAAGAAAGAGGTGTTTTAGTTCGCTGCCTCCTCAGGGTCTGCAAGAAGAGAGCTCCCCCACTCTATGGCCCATCTCTCATGACCTTGGACATGGGAGTGCTTACATGGTACTGCCCCAGATCCCAGGTAAAGGGAAATGCAACCTGAGAAAGGGATCATTTGACTGAAAGGAGAATAGGATTCCATAGGGTGGGGAAGTTGTGGAGTCTAGCTCCCAATGCTAATAAAACTACCTGCCTTATCCAGTAGCATTTCCCCCTCACATATTTCTGACTCTTAAACTTAAGGAGATGCTGAAGGATGGATTCATCAGATCTTCTATGTCTACTGTCTGCTGAGCAGGGGCATGGACCTGGTATATTCTGTCTATAACAATAGACCAGACTTGAGGGGGTTCTTTCCTTACTAGTCTTTAATAAAACAAAGTCTCTTGGAGGAATAGACTGCCAATGAACACTGGGATCTGGCATCGGGAGAATTTTGCTACATTATACCATTAGACTTTTTCATACCTGGCTTATATTAATAATATGCTTCATCTGATCTTGCCTGTCTGAAACAAAGAGGATGTCAGAGATAAGGAAGAAGCTGCAATATAGTGTCTCTTATGGACCAGTCTTTAGGGCAGCCATAGGTATTATTTTCATTCTGAGATGGGAAACAAGAGATAGGTAAGAACTAAATTATCTTAAGACTAGCCTTCTCGAATTTATCCAGTAACCAAGATCTCAGTGGGGGGAGGGGCATGCAAATAGCCAGAAGCTCCTAGAAAAGTAACTACCTGTTAATTTTTTTGAGACACAAGTGAGGTTCATTTTCACTAGAGAATGGCATTGGAAGTCCAAAATGTGGCTCAGAGAGTTCTGGATGATTCTTGTATATTTTTGGGGTTTGAGTTGAAAAAATGTCTATCATCTTGTGAAAATATTATCAGAAACATTATTTTCTGGGGCAGCTTGGTAAAATCAATTTGCTAATTTTCACCTGGGTATGTTCCTCCTTCCTTTGCACAGGAGTTAATGGGGAGATGGCCTAATGTGACCGCTAGGGTTATTTTGTAAATAAAGGAGACAGGAATGAGTTACTTCCCTTGTGACAACATGCGGTCCCTTTTCTCCAAATACTCAAGAGATTGTTTGTATCAAAGCTCCTCTGCCCTGATGCACAGAGTAATGTATTTCCTTAACGATTTTCCATGGATCTAAAGTCTGCCATTCACTAACATTATTAGTATAACCTTGTTGTTGAGCCCTTTTGATCTCAGGCTCACTATATGGATCATCTTTATAACATTGAGGGAGGATTGTCCATGTGCATTACTGTGTTATATTTGAAGACTGGTCAGTTGAATCAAAGGGAAATAAAAATTGAGAATCTGAATTTTATGAGGTCCTGCAAGAAGAGTGATCACAGTCTCTGTCATCACTAATTTAACTAACTAAAACTAAGCTATGACATCAGTAATCACTTGGGACTATTGATACGGGTTGCATAGTCAGTTGAAGACTCTTGAACCTGCAAACCAGATCGATCTTAAGATAACATCCTGAGTGTGCCCAGCGCTATAACGTAGCAGATAAGGTCCTTGCCTTAAACATGCCTGGAATCCCATATGGACACTGGTTCTAATCCTGACAGCAACACTTCCCATCTAGCTCCCTGTTTGTGGCCTGGGAAAGCAGTCAAGGATGGCCCAAAGCATTGTGACCCTGCAGGGGAGACCCAGAATAGGCTTTGGGCTCCTGGCTTCTGGCTTCAGATTGGCTCAGCTCCTGCCATTGCAGCTACTTGGGGAGTGAATCAGCAAGTGGAAGATCTTCCTCTCTGTCTATCCTTCTGTCTGTACATCTGACTTGCTAATAAAAATAAATAAATCTTTGTAAAAAAAAAAACATCATGAGAAAAGAAGAAAATTTTTCCTCTTTTCGAAGAAAAGAACATCCCACTTTGATGACCAGTTTTTTGCACTGGGATATGGATCATGAAGTCCTTCATGAAGGTACACTTTCTGCACAGGTGTTGTGGATTTCCACACCTGAAATACTCTCTTACTGGCTTTTTGCACAGACCAGAATGACTTTAGTCATGATTCTGAGGCCACTACCTTACAGCAATTGTGATTTTACTGACAGGTTATAGGATCCGATTACATAGGTTTGGGGAAGTGTGTCTTCCAGATCCTGGCCCTATTCTAGCTGACTGCTTTATCCCATAACATTGTTTGAGAAGAGTTGTAGAGGAGCAACCCAGAAACTTGGTGGCAGCAGTTCTTACTTTCTTTAAAGATTTATTTATGTTTAATTGAAAGAGACAGAGAGAGATGTTTCTGTTTGTTAGTTCACTCTCCACATGGTTGCAACAGCTAGGGTTGGGTCAGACTTAGGCAAGGAGCGTAGAACTCTAGTCTGTTCTCACTCATGGGTAAGAATGAGGACTTGAACATCCTCTGCTTTAGCACACCATGGGCAGAGAGCAGGATTGGAAGTGGAACAACTGGCATTTGAACCAGCACCCCCATGGCATCTCAGTACCACAAGCCTGCTAAGTAAGGGTGGCAATATTTCTTACTCCTTCTTTTTCTTTGAGACCAAGTGTGCTCTATGTCCCAACAGTCCAAGGAACAAACTTCATCTTTCCAGCTCCCTGGAGCCAAGCCTATGAGAAGAAATTGCTCTTAATTTCTAAAGGAGCCAGGTGTCTGCAGAGAAACATTGGCGATAATAACAGCCTTTTCCTTTCACTAATATTGAGCTATTAGAGGATTCTTCTTGCCCAGTAATTTTGCCTTTAGCCTTTTGTACATTGGCTGATACATCTATACATGGAAGCAGTGTGTTTTCTTGAATATTTTCTTGGAACTAGACATATTGAAGATGAACTCTGAATCAAGTGCTGTACAATCAAACATCACAGGTAGATGACTTGTGGAAAACTGCTTACCAGTTTTGACTTAAAGTAGGGTTACTTCTTATCATTCAGAGGTCAGATCTTAGTTGGCACACAGAGACTAATTTCATTTTTTCTATTGTTACTATGTATAGAAGCTCAATAACTAACTTGCTTGGCTTAATACTCAAGGAAATAAGAAGTTTTTGTTACCAGTTAATGATTAATATTAGACTATATGCCATCTGACATTTGGAATAAACACACAGGTAAGAAGGTTGTCAATCAGGGAATTATTCTTAAATTGCTAGAAATGCTAAAATCGGTCATCAGAGGTTCCTTTGGAAATGTCAAAGGGAAATCTTGGGTTACCATGTTTTATTACTGGTCTGCTAAGGTCATATGTGATGATGAGTCAACTAGAATTACTATGCTTTGAAGGTGACATCAAGGAATAATTTTAATAAAGTTGGAAATTATTATAAATACTATCTTGGCTCAGATTGCTTTGTTTCTCCCTGATCCTCTGATAGTACTTTTATCTTTCTGAGAAAGATGACTATTTTCATTTATCAAGTGATTTATCACTGTCAGCACCTTTCCAACTTCCCAAAATAAAGGAAAACCAATCATCTGTAGGGAACGAAAGAAGTACGGTCTGTCAAATTCTGTTCTTGTTTCTCCCCAGAGAACTGTGCAAAGGAAGAACATGTGGCTTTTTTTGCACTAATGGTGAAGGCTGTGGAGTCAGTGTGTTGGTACTGTTTGCACACGGCATCGTAACAACGGTTGGAGCCAGCTCATGCACAAATGACATATATAATCCCGCATCCTAGTGACACTTCGTACTAGAATCAGGAGAGCATATGCAGAAAGTCTTCCCAACACTCCATCATGTAGATAGAAACAGCATTTGTTACCATAGGACCTATGAAGGATTTCAGACCCATGATTTTTAGTTCTGCACATTAAAAATCAAAGGCGCCAGCATGGTAGTGTGGAGAGTGAATCTTCCACTTCAATGCCGACATGCCCAATGGGTGCCCAGTCAAGTCCTGCATGATCCACTTCTGATCCACTGCCTGCCAATGTGCCTGGTAAGGCAAAGGGAGCTTGGCCTAGTGCTGGGGCCTTTGCCACCCTTATAGGAGACTCATCTGGAGATCCAGGGTCTACACTGCATCCTGGCTCAGCACTGGACATCATGGTCTTCTGGGGAGTGAAGCAGTGAATGAAAAATGTATCTCTCAATTGACAGCAAAGAGAGATGTGTGTGTGTGTGTGTGTGTGTGTGTGTGTGTGTGCACACGCACATTGTCTTTGCCTCTCCCTTTGTAACTCTGACTTTCAAATAAGTAAATAACTTTTAACACATACAAATACACATACTCCTTTTGTAAGTTTAATTTTTTTTGCCATAGTTTACCAGGATTCTATAAATTCTAATTTTAAAGATTCATATGTAAATCACCAATATCTTTAGCCTTCAGGTATATTTTTTAAAACAAAGATTTATTTATTTTTATTAGCTAGTCAGCTATACAGATAGAAAGAGAGACAGAGAGGAAGATCTTCCATTTGCTGATTCAAGCAGCTGCAACAGCTGGAGTTGCGCCAATCCAAAGTCAAGAGCCCGGAGCCTATTCTGGGTCTCCCCTGCAGGAGCAGGGTTCCAGTGCTTTGGGCTGTCCTTGACTGCTTTCCCAGGCCACAAGCAGGGAGCTGGATGGGAGGGGCTGTTGTGATTAAAACTGGCATCTATGTGGGATCCAGGCATGTGAAAGATGAGGACTTTAGCCACAAGGCTGCAGTACAGGGCCTTTCAGGTGTCTTTAGTTAAAATGTAAGCCACTTTGCTACCCATCTTACATTGCTTTTTTTTTTTAAGATTTATTTATTTTCATTGGAAAAGATTTACAGAAAGGAGGAGAGACAGAGAGGAAAAATCTTCTATCTGCTGATTCACTCCCCAAATGCCAGCAATGGCCGGGGCTGAGCTGATCCAAAGCCAGGAGCCGGGAGCCCCCTCCAGCTTTCCCACATGGGTGCAGCGTCCCAAGGCTTTGGGCTCTTTTCTGCTGCTTTCCCAGGCCCAAGGCATGGAGATGGATAGGAAGTGGAGCAGCTGCGATTAAAACTGGCATCCATATGGGTTCCTAGTGCATGCAAGTTGAGAACTTTAGTCACTAGGCTACTGCCCTGGGCCCTGCATTGATTTTCATCATGTTGCAACACTGTGGTGAGTGACAAAATGATGGAAAAGAGACAGGTGCTTGTGATGACAGGTTGCTAGGCACATTTGAAGAGGCCGCATGAGCATTCCAGGTACTTGGTAGAGTGAATCTGATACAGAAACCTGTATAAGCAAGGAGAGCGCTCCAATCAAACTTTTACCATCTTCCTGTTGTGCCTTCCTCTTGTTCTGAGAGTAGTGCAAACACAAGAAAAGTTATTTAAAGGAGAAGCAATAATTAAAAAGCTGCTTCAGAGTCCTCAGGAGGAGTGAACTTATTGTCATTTCAAATGTGATGCAAGGGCAGATATGTGCTTTAAACAGGACCCGAGCACCATCAGAGGCAGCAATCCTGCCTTGGCCTGTGAACTTCCACCCACACCAATCCACGTTCCAGCTGACTTGTTCCGTCTGATCCGCTCAAGGGTCTGAGGAGCAGAAACTGAGAAATGCCACAACCTTGCCTCCAGGCTTTCTCAGACTGTTCCTACTTCCTCCCCAGGATCTGATTTCTCTGCTCTTCAGGAAGTCTCAACTTAGATCCATCCTGGTGAACACCACCAAACTTAAAGAACTTTGACTTAATATAACTTCCTCCACTAATCGCTTCTCCCTAGAAAAATTCTGCCTTTATAGAAAGTCTAATTCTGAGCAGAGCTGCCTACACACAGAAATGAATACCAAAAAGTTTCTTTAAATAGCACACTGCTTTGTTCCCACCTAGGGCAGGGTGAGTGACGCAAACCTGCAGCAAGGGAATGATGGCTGCAAGCTTGTCTAGTGTGTCTGTCCAGTGTCTCCCCTGCAGGAAATCTCCGTGTCTTCTCCCAGCCCCATAATCTCATGTTACGGGCCAATTTTCTTCTCACTCACTGTGTGCACCTAAGAGCAAGCAATGTCCCATGTTTCCCTTTCCTAAACCCGGGACTCCCTCTTTGTCCCACCTCTTTTCTAAGAGTGGTCTGTTAATCATGTTCCACTTCATCTGACTGTGACTGTAGGGATGCTTACCCATACTTCCTGTGTCTTTGAAGCTTCAGGCCCTACAGCCTGGAATAATGTCAGCTGCCTGCCCTGCTTCACAAACCCAAGAATGACAGGGAATTAGGTTTTATCTTTTTCTCCCTTGCTATATTATTTAGAAAAAGAATTGGTACGTTTGGGCCCCGGTTACCTCATCTGAAAAATAGTTAAAACTATTTTCCTTGGGGCCAGCATTTGCAGGTTAAGCCATCCCTTGAGATGCCTGATCCAGCCTCCTGTTATTGAGTAAAGAAAGATAGTATTTGGTGACCCAAATGCCTGTTTCTCTGCCTCTTATTTGGAAAATCAAAATGGGTGTCCTGGCTCTAAGCTTTGACCTGGCCTTATCCTGTTACAGAGAGCAAGGGAGGTCATGCCGGACACAAGTGTAGGATGTAAGGAGTCTTTATTAGCCAAGCTTGGTGACAGCAGCTCCTGCTACACTCAGGGAACCACCACGCTGCATGGCTAAAGTTAGGAATTTTTAAGTTCCCATTGGCACACAACAGACCAGGATTCTTTCCTTAAACCATTCGATCTGCATACCATATTCTGGTTGGTGTGTAATTTAAAGCATCCAATCATCTTAGGTGATATACATTACAAACCATCCAATCAATCTTAACTTAAAACTCAGACCACACTTTAAGACAGTCACTAGCAAGCATATTCATCATCATCATCATCATCATATTGATTTGCCTGGTACTACTAAGTAGACCTTCACCAAACTATGCATTTAATGGCACATACAAGAACCAGAGTAAGTGTGGACCAGATGAGTTTTGCTACCACATCTGCCAGCAAATGCCAGGTTTGGGTGCAAGTCATGTCAGACTATACTGCAGTGCTCCCTGGCAAGAACAAGATCTGGGTTTTGAAGTGGCCTAGTAGGCAAACTGTGGATACTGTTCTGTAAGGCTGCAGTTCCAGCTGGTAAGCATGAATGTCAGGTCTGGAAGGTGGGCCAGGCTGGACAAGGCAGCAGCAACCATTGACATACGTACAAGTGGGTTGGATCTGAGGGGTGGGTCAGGATGAGCTAAGATGCAGCACCCATGTTTGTGTATGAGCACCAGATGGGACACAAACTGGGCTGGTCTAGACTATCACCCATGCCAGCACATGCAAGCTAGAGGTGAGCGGTAAGAGTTGTTGAGGGTTGCCCTAACTAGGTCTTAGTTCCCACTAAGTGCATAAGGGTAAAGTCTGAGATGAGAGGAGTTGAGCTACACTGTAGCACCAGTCAGTTTGCATGGGAGATGGTGTTGGGGGCAGAACTGGCAAGGCAAAAGCATTCATCAGATTTTGTGTAGGTTTATGCAGGTGATAGAATCAGAACTCGCACTGGCTGGCACACACAAGTCAGGTCTGGCAAGGTTTTCCACAGGACTCCCCAGCCAGACTGCTGAACTCAGACCTCAGCCACAGAGAAAATCACAATCATAAGCAAAGGCAGGACATAAACCTATGTCCTCAAATATGGATGTGTGTGTTCCAGGTGGCTTTGTAAGTGCTCCACCAATGGCACAACCTGACTTCTCTTTATTAAAAGTAGGATTAGCTAAGCAGGTTGCTTAAGATCTATGAAGAGTAATTTGAAAAATGGAAAGATAGTGATATTATCACGTGTTGACAGTGCTTGTTTCCTGTCATTTTTAGCCACAGTTGTGGATTAATAAAATTTTATGTTAATTCATGCTGGTAGTTCACATTTTCCTAAAATCACATCCATTTCATCAAGATTGTCAAACTAATCAATAGAAATTATGTTAAGTTATTGTGTATAAATGTGTATCAATAGCTATGTCCCCTTTCTTTTGCTAATGCTCAACTCAGTTTCCTTTCTTTTTTATTTGTAAAAGTGGATAGGTTCACATATTTCACAATACAAATTTAGGAACATAGTGACTCTGTTTAAATCCCACTTCAGACTATGTGTGCAGATCTTATCAATCAAAAGATGTGTCTTTTTCTTACATCTATAGATTTACTGTTATCATTTCATTCATTTTCTTACCTCCATCACCTCTGTTCTCTCTCTGGAACCACACTGACACATAAGGAGTTGGTCATCACTGTGTGAGCACTGGTCATTCTGTATTCATGAGCATCTTGCATATTCATGAGCAGACTCCGTGTGGCTCTCAGCTATTTCTGACCACCCTTGCTTGCTATCCCACAGGACTATCTGGACTTAGTGGGATAAACTGCCCTTAGCCATACCACGCACTGTCCCTACATCTGTTCTGGCTGTACTGTTTTATAGTCCTGTTTTTCTACCATCAAATCCCATCTATTTTCTAGCCTCAAAAATTTTTCACATTTTCTGGCCTACTGGCAAAAATCCATACTTGTTTCAAGGTTTTATTCTTTACAAATATTATATATTCTTTGTGTTACATCACTTGAATTCCTGGAAGAGTATGGGCTGGATGTGGTCACTCAATCTGTCATTTTCAGTCAGGCTGTCAATGGGTTTTAATCTTTTTTGTTTACTTGAGTTTGTTGTTTTCTGTGTTAAGCCTTTGAAAGCATGTAGAAATCAGGAGAGTTTAAAAAAATTTGCTTAACTTTGTCAAGGGTTCAAGCACAATTTGTGGCTGCTCCTGAATAGGTATCATGTCATTATTCTCTACATGAAAGAATGATTGATTACTGTTAAACAAACCTGAATTTTAGAAGTCTTATTTATATATCAGAAACAAAGATCTTGCATGGTACTGGGCTAAGAGCCTCTACCTAAGAATAATCCTGTAAAACTCTTAATTGTGCCCAGGTTTAAGTCTATTTATGCACCAACCTAGTCATGGGCTCTTGCAAACCTTGAAATTGAAAGAAGGCTAACTTGCTTTCACTTTTAAGACTGCCAGTTTAAATGTTTTTGTCGAATAGCACGAACTGTCCAATTAAATTTTCTGGTTCACAGGAACACAAAAAAATACACAACTATAATATTTCACTATTACTTCCCAAGACAAATTCAGTGCTAAGAAAAAGCTATTAATTTGCAATGACCTCAGGCACATATGTTCTTGTTCATGGGGCTTAATTGGTAGGAGTCGGTTGAAACAAATGTGAAACAAACTTAAAATAAATGTAACTACAAATCATTTCTAAAATAAAACCAAGCAGAAAATATAAAAACGAGTTGGAGCAAATTCTTGCTCTTTATTTTCTTCCATCTTGGTAGGTATTTTATGAGAACCTGTTTTTAGGGCTCTTATGTGTTTCTTCTAGCTAAACACATCTCTTAAACTTTAGTGTTAGGGCCAGAGGAAGGGCAGGGATAATGAAAATGTATTGATACGATTCATTTGTTTTCTTTTTTTTTTGGTGTTTTATTATATATGTCACAATATTTTGATCATTAATTATTCAGAAAACTAGGTAGAACAATGCAATGAATACTTAAGAACAATATGAAGAATGTATACGTACTTGTCATATACTTTGGAAAAATAAATACATCAGGTCATATTGGTTTTTTATTATTTTTTTTAACGAGAAAATTGGTTGATACGACTGGAAGTCCCCATTTCAGATTTTCCTTCACCATTGGAGATGATTGTGGAGTTAGGGGGTTAGGGAAGGAAAGCGGGAAAGTGGGACGATGGCTGAATATGGCTAATCATCGCCCTGCGAGTGCAGAAATCACATATGGGCACCAATTCATGTCCCATCCACATCCAGCTCCATATTTCTGAACTGAGATGGCAGCGGGGGATGCCTGGTTCTTGGAATGCTGCACTCATGTGGGAGATCTAAAAGAAGCTCCTAGTTCCTGGCTTTGGATAATCTCAGCTCTGGGGAGTGAACCAGCAGATAGAGGATATTTCTCTTTATATCTCCTTTTCTCTGTAATTCTGCCTTTCCATAAGAAATAAATAAACCTTTAAAGGAAAAAAAAAGATAAAGATGATGTGGGGAAATTAAGCAGAAAAATTATCAGTAAGTAAGCTGGAAATTTTTCTGCATAAATTCTGCCTAGCACTTCATTGTACCTCCATCGCTGTCAAGCAAGTATACCCAGTTCTCCACCAGGCTCCATGTCTTATCCAGACACTATCATGCCATGAGGACATTAAGATGCAAACGGAAGTGGCACGAAACCCTCAGAAAGCCTCAGGCATAATATTTCCACCCTACTTGAATATTTAATTAGGACACTTCCCTTCCTCGGGTAAGTGAAAGGTAAATACAGCAACATACTTTCTCCTTTTTGGCCTCTGGGCCCTGGCTATGCATTCTGCTCGGGCCCCACCCCCACCCTGCAGCTTTCCTCAGACAACTCTCCGTGCTTGGGATGCCCACACTGCTGTCTGAATGTTTATTCTCATTCTCATTTTCAAGTAAATCATATTTTCACTTGTGCACAGTATTTATGACATTGCTTTTAAGTCTTATCTTTTTTATGGAGGGAGGAATTTGGAATAAAATTTGATCCATTTTTGTCCATTGCAGAGTCACAGATCTAAGCAAGTGAGTCCTTTCTTTCCATTCATTTTTCTTTTCTTTGGCATATCTAAAATTTCTTTATTTACCCTTTTTATACCTTATTTCTTACCTGTGTATCTTTTCCCTATGATACATAAAATGATTATTCCGCTTATGGCAAGCAAGGATCTCGGCTGTATCTCCCTATCCTGCTCAACTAATCTGTTATTAGTAACAAATACTTCAGTTTCATCACTCACAATGCTAAATCAGCTATAATATTTTATTAACCAGTAGATAATTAAAGTTAGCAGCATGACTTGATATGGAAGAGCAGGACTTCTGTGCCTGGAATCTTGAGTTCAAAGTGCTAGTGCCAGACACTGAAGTCAAGCAAAGGTGTGCCAGTGGGCAAGATTCTGAGACCAAAGTTTAGGACTGTGGGCAAGGGTCTACAGTTGATCAATGATCAGAGGTCACTGGATTGTGTGCTTTAAGATATCTTTGAGACAGTGTCATACTGGCTTCTGTACATGGGTCACACTGTTGATTCTTGATCATTAGGCATTGACCGATTGTCATGAATATGGGACGTAGTTATCAACATTTGGACCACATCAATTCCTGTAACTTTACTTCCCAAGCAGTTCAATAAAAGATTAAGGCAGCAAGCCTTCTACATCAACCTCCTTCCTTAGAAAAGGGAGCTTCCCTATGGCCACCCACTTTTGTAGGCTTTTTCTTGTGTCTCATTTCTCGTTCTCTCAATTCCACTTCTCCCCCTCTCCAATATCATTCATGCCGCTACAAGCAGTAGTACTTGTCGACCCATTATACCAGTTCCTACATTTGTAGAACATAAATTTAACAAAACAAAAACTGTGAGCTGCCAATGAAACCCCTCATTCGATTTGTTCATTAGCATCTCATATTAGTATCTGTCACAATTAATGAGCCACACCCAGCTTGTATTATTCAATTCAAATTCTTAAAAAAAAAAAGCACTATAATTGTACTGTTCTCATTGAAATAAACAGTGCCATCTATTGGTTTAGTTTTTGTCACATAGACACTGCTCAAATAGTCTGAGTGGAAATGCAGATCAAATCGAATTCAATGAACTGCTTTTCACTCTCGCAAACTACCTGAGTAAAAGCTAGGAATGGAATCCCAGTTTAAAACACATGGTTGTTTCAATGCAACAACAGTTCATCTTTACAAGTGACTAAGAACGTGAGAAATTAGAGCTAGTTGAATTTGAATAATTTCATAGTACCAGAGCTCTCTCCTAGGTTTTTTATTATTATTATTGTATTTTTGACAATTTCTACATAGTTTATTAGGGTAAAAAGTTGAAGGGCTATAGGGAAGTGGGTAAGACTATTATTTTCATATTGTTTCCTTTACGTATCTGAGGTAAAAGGGGATATTGAGGGAGAAGGCCCACCCAGTTTCCCATTCACCCCAAGTCCCGGATGTGGGGCATGCTCCGAGATATTTGCTCAAGTGGTTTTAATAGTTCACCATTTATGAATCGCTGCCAGTCTTGCCACTCCAAGCACGGTGAGGTCGTTGAAGAATCCACTGATTGACACAGTCCCTCATAGAATCTCCATTTGCCCAGTATTTCGCTGCCAACAAATAACTGAGGTGGCTGATTGACTTGTTCTGTCTTCTGTCTTTCCTTGGTTAGGGTTCTGTGTCCAGCATTTTGATTGGGGAGATCCCAAAAGAAACTATGAGGTATTCCCAGACCAGATTCTTGTGTGTTCTAGCAAGCAGAGGGCCTAGCACAGTCCATCACCCTGATCAGGTAGTGGTTGCAATTGCTGGGTTGGTTCTGTTTCCATCCCTGTCTTCCACTGGAACCAGTGGGTGTTGCAGTCCAGCCTGGTGCTGCCCAGCACATACTCGGCCCTCACATAAACCAGTGGGCGCTGCTGCCTAGTTGGAGCGACCCGCAATAACCCCCACCAGGCCTGCTCCCTACCCTCGTTTGCCAGTATGTGTAGCAGACTAGTCCAGTCTGTCCCACACCCCATTCAGCTCTCATACATGTTGATGGGTATTGAAGTTCCATCCAACCAGGCTCAGATATGCAGCCCTCACGGATGTTGTTGAATGCCTCTCTGTCCAGCAAACCCAGCCCCCATCCTAGTTTTCGTGCCCTCCCGTGGGAGTGGTAACCCAAGAAGTTCTCTCCCAGTTTTTAAGAAGACATGTGGTAAATTAAAGATAAAGAGTGGTCTTCAACATTATTCACACATAAGAAGAAACACTTCAGCTTCTGGGGTAAGAGATCAGGCACCAATTATGAATTTCTTGTCCATACCAGGAGAAAAATAGGATTGTGAGCTACTTGGGATATTCATTCATCAGCTTGAGGCTCAAACTCGAGAAAGAAGGAAGCATTGGAAGATGTGTCTCACATTAAGAATTGACAAACACTAACACACACACAAAATAAAAACAGCTAGGCTACATAGCAATGTTACACTCAACTAATAGCTCAGTGCTGCAGTACTTAATGACAATAGATGAGCTGGGGTGAGATAATTATGAGTGAGGTAGCTTTGCAGATTTTTTTTTCAGGGTGAAACAGTGTCCAAAAGCTGATGCCTTCTGAGATCTCTTGGTTTCAACTGAAATTTGCATTCCAATTGAACTTTGTGTTTCCTCTATGATGCATCAGCGTTAGGATTTGAGATTTTTTTTTTTTTAGCCAAAGAACTTTCACAGTGCTTTACACTTGTCTAACTGTATAACAACCTAATTTTCATTTTAGATAACATTTTTATTAGAAGGAATATTTCTAGGATACTTAAGGGTTCTCTTCATTCTTCTAACACTAAAAATGTTTGACTAGTCTCTGTTTAAATACTTTAGAATAATATTTGTTAACTCAGAGAGTACATTACAGAAAAAATCGGAAAAATAAACAAAAATAATTAAGAGGGGTTTGTGGCTGTTATAAAACATTCAAATTAGAAATTTTTGTTTTCCTTTTCTTATCAAGTAGAGTAAAATAAAGAATATGCAAACGTAAATGAATCCAAAATCAAATTACTAATCTTGATGTACTTTCCAAATAGTGAAAAGAATTTAAACATAACAAATAGAACTGCATGACCAGTAAATATTGAAGAGACCTAAAAGTCATATAATCCAAAAGCACAGATAGACAGAGGGAGTAGAAGCAGAGAGAGTGGGGGAAAGGAAGAACATAAAGAGAAGTAAAAGGAGACAGAGGAAGAGATGGAGAGAGGGCAATGGCTGGGCACCTTTATTTTATATCTTGGCTAAGATGCCTTTAGGCATTCCTAAACACCATCTGTAAAGCATATTTGAACCTTTGGTTGGACTTAAGCATGCCTTCCTTTGCATATTTACAGAGTTTGAAAAGGTTTCTAAGCTTTGGAGACAGCTATCTAAGCTATGGTATCTATCTATGCTGTCTATCTAAGCCATGGAGACAAGTGTCTCTAGGTGCACTTGTGTGCCTCTGGAATATGTCTATGTATCTAGAAGCCAAATTTGTATTTTCAGAAATAATATAAGTACTTAGAAAGAAGGCAAATCAAAGAACCTCCCACTCATATTAATACCCATGTATTTGTAGGTGTTAGCACATTCAGTTTTTGGTAGACTTTCTATAAAGCGCTATTCTATTTTGAATGCTAGCCTTGAAAAATCTACTTGTGGCTGTTGTTTTTCTCTTGAGGCAATAAACAGAAACACTACACCCATTTCACATGGATATATTTCACATGGAATGATTCAGAAATTGATGACAGTTTCCTTATCGTAGATACCATTTCACTTCTCCAAGCATACATTATAGAGAATGATTTTAGTACGTTTATAAACTTCTTGGTTCTTGAGATTAAATTATTCATAATTGTATGTATCAGGCTATTTGGAAAAATTATCACAACCAAAATACTGTATGTTTGAACAACAAAATTCTTCTGGCACTAGAAGATTTACTTCAGGGAAGAAATGTTTTGCCTGCCAAATATTACATGGAATTTGAGGCATGAAGACAAGGAAAACCTGAACAGATCAAATACTAAGACAGAGAATGCACATGAATAAAGTCTCTCCCAACAAAGGAAAACCAAGTACTAACTGCTTCCAGTTTGACACTTACAAAATTTTATTTTTCAAAGCTTTATCTTATTGCAAATTCAGAGTGAGAAAGGGAAGAGAGAAAGAAAGAGCTGTTTCATCTGCTGGTTCACTCCCCAGATGCCTACAGTGGTTGAGATAGGCCAGGTAGAAGCCAACAGCCACGAATTTCAGCTGGGTCTCTAATGTGGATCGCATGCAATCTAAGCACTTGGGTCTTTCCCACAGCTTTTCCTAGAAATACTAGCAGGAAGATGGATCAGAAGTAGAGAGGTAGCCTGGATATGAATTGGCATCAAAATGGGATGCTGATGTTGCCCACTACAACATAGCACCTGCTACCTAATTCTTCTTAAACTATTTAAAACAACTGAAAGGGAAAGAGTCCTCTCAAGCTCCTTCTATGAGGCCATCACTTGATTTCAAAGCCAGAGAAAGATACAACAATGAAAGAGAACCAATATCCCTGGTAAACCTAATGCAAAAATCCTCCACATGATGCTAGGCGATTGAATCCAACAACACATGAAAAGGTTCATTCACTCAGACCATGTGGAATTTATCCTTGGAATGCAAGGATAGTTCAAAATAAACAAATTAACAAACATGACACATCACATTAACAAAATGAAGAATAAGCACCCTATGATGATCATAATAAATGTAGAAAAAACATGCAGTAAAATACAACCTCTTTCTCAACTTTATTTTTTTTGAAACATTTTTTTTATTTTGAATTTTATGATATAAATCCCACAGGGTCTTCGATTCCTCCCCCCTCCAAAATTCCCATCCCTAACTGATTTTCCCCATATTCTTACAATAATATAGTCCTTCATAAGCAGTCATAAGTCCATCAGTCTGTTATTTAAGTGTGTCCTGACATTGCTGGTACAGAAAATGTCAGATAGTCCCACATCCCATTGTCTAGATATGTCAGTTTCATTGGGAGTTCATCTTTGATTCAGAAGTAGGGGATGCATATTGCACTATATCTTCACATCTGAATGTGATAGTCTCTATCAATGGCATCACTTTATATTCCCTTAAATGAGAAGCCACAAAACATAGTCAACAACAGATACAAAATTAAACCAAAAAGTTTACAGCACCATGGAGTCAAAAAACGTGCCACTGAATAACCAACACATGGGTGAAAAAAAGCAAACACGGAGCCTCTTGGTTAAAATGATGTAACTGTGTAATTCATGAGCCAACAATGAAGAATGGAGAGAAATGAAACTGACTGCCACAACAGCTGTGGCTGCTGCTGCATGTCTGGCTGCCACTGCAGCCTGGATTGCCAGGATCCAGATTGCTATTCACTGGCTGCTGGTGGATTTTCTGTTCACTGCAACACTACTATGCCATCATCGCTGCTTCCCTGTCCAGGGGTCTCTAGGTAAACCCTGCCAACTGCCTGGGCCGTATCATTTTCTGGAATCTGCTCCTTGTGCTTCACCCTACCTAATGATTCTCCATCATGCCACACGTGTCTGCACCCTAAACTGCCATCTTGCCTCTCCTTTCAACTTTCTTAAAAAGGACTTTAAGAAAATCAGGCATAGAAGAAACATGTCTTAGCATAATCAAAGCAATATATGACAAACACACAACATCACATTGAATTGGGAGAAGCTGGAAGAATTTCCACCAATATCCAAATCCAGAGAAAGCTTCCTACTTTCACCATTACTGTTCAATATAATTCTGGAAGTTTTAGCCAGAGCCATTGGGCAAGAAAATCAAAAACATACTAATAGGAAAGGAAGGAGTCAAATTCCGTTTGTAGATGGTATAATCCTAAACATAACAGAGCCAATAAAATCCATTAAGAAACTGGAAGTTGATAAGATTTTGCAGAGTTGCATGTTATGAAATCAGCCCACAATACTCAACAACATTTTTTATGGATAAACAATCCTTTTTGTTTAAAAAGATTAATTTATTTTTGTTGGAAAGGAAGATTTTACAGAGATAGAAGAGACAGAGAGAAAGATCTGCCAGCCACTGGTTCACTCCGCAAGTGGCTTTAATGGCCAGAGTTGAGCTAATCTGAAGCCAGGAGCTAGGAGCTTCTTACAGCTCTCACGGTTGGTTGCAGGGTCCCAAGTTTCTGAGCTATCCTCTACTGCTTCTCAGAGCCACAAGCAGGGAGCTGAAAGGAAAGTGTAGCAGCTGGGATATGAACTAGAGCCCATGTGGGGTCCTCGCGCATGAAAAGCGAGGACTTTAGCTACTAGGCTACCGCACTGGGGCCCAGATAAACAAGCTTATGTCTGAGAAAGGACATAAGATCAGTTCCATTCACAGTAATAACAACAACAACAACAACAAAAATCAAACAGTGTAGGATAAATTTAACCAAGTACACAAAAATTCTACAATGAAAATTACAAAATATGAAGGAGATAAAGTGACAAAAAAAAGGCAAAAAGGCTTTCATGTTTATAGGCTGGAAAATTAGTGTAATCAGATTTCCATACCACCCAACACAACTTACCAATTCATTGTAATTCCAATAAAAACACCAAGGACAGTCTTTCTAAGTTCTAGAATAAACTACCCTAAAATTCACATGGAAACACTGGAGATGCTGGGTAGCTAGAGCAATCAATAAAAACAAAACCAGAGGCATCAGAAATACCAGATGTCAAGACACATTACAGGACAATTACAATCAAAACAGCTGGTACTGGCACAAGAATAGACATATGGACCAATAGAACAGATTACAGATCCAAGAAATTAATACACACATCTAGAGCCAACTAATCTTTGACAAATGAACTAAAAACACTTTTTTAAAGAAAGGAGAGTTTCTGCAACAAATGGTGTTTGGAAAATGAGATTTCTGCTTACAGAAGCATGAACTAAGATCCCTACTTTACACCCTATTAAAAATTAACTTGGGCCTGGGTCAGGGTGGTCTAGTGGCTAAAGTCCTAGTATATATTGTGCCAGGATCCCATATAGGCACTAATTCTAATCCTAACAACCCTGCTTTCCATCTAGCTCCCTGCTTGTGGCATTGGAAAGCAGTCCAGGACGGCCCAGAACCTTGGAATTCTGCAACTTCATGGGAGACCCAGAAGTTCCTGGCTCCTAGCTTCGCATCAGCTCAGCTCCGGTCTTTGCGGTCACTTGGGGAGTGAATCATCAGGTGGAAGATCTTCCTCTCTGTCTCTTCTCTTCTCTGTATATATGACTTTGCAATAAAATAAATAAATTTTTAAAAATTAACTCATGGTGGATCAAAGATCTAAACCACAGCCTGAAATCATCAAAATACTAGAGGAAACCACAGGGTAGACACAGTAAAACATTGGCATAGGCGAAGAATTCTTGGATAAGACTCCAGAAGCATAGGTGATTAAAGCAAATATAGGGTCCGGCATGATAGCATAGTGGTTAATGTCCTCGTTTTGCACTCACCAGGATCCCATATGAGCACCAGTTCTAATCCTGGCAGCCCTACTAACCCATCAGCTCCCTGTCTGTGGCCTGGGAAAGCAGTCGAGGATGGCCCAAAACCTTGGGACCCTGCACCAGCAGAGCTCCAGGCTCCTGGCTTCGGATTGGCTCAGCTCCAACCATTGCGGCCGCTTGGGGAGTGAACCATCAGACAGAAGATCTTCTTCTCTGTCTCTCCTCCTCTCTGTATGTTCACTTTTACAATAAAAATAAAGAAATCTTTTTTAAAAAAAGCAAATGTAGACGAATGGAGTTACATCAAGCCAAGAAGCTTATATGTACAGTAAAGGAAGCACCCAATAAAGCAAAGAGGTAACCAACCTCTTTGGAAGAAATCATTTTCAAGCTATATATCTGTCAAAGATTAAAACACAAGAATTTATAAGAAGTCCAAGAAACTGCAACAAAACAACACAGTTAAGAAATGAGCAAAGAATACATACGTGCATTGTTTCAAAGGATGACGTGTAGATGACCAACAGACACTCACGGAAAGATGTTCAGGATCACAACCCTTCAGGGCATCATAGGAAAATCACAATAAAGTTTCACCTCCTTCAAGTTAGAGAGACTATTATCCAAAAACTAAATAAACAAATGTGCTGGCAGGGAATGGAAAAAAGTTACCCACATACAGTTTGTAGTTAACTGTGCAAGATGATATCGAGATGTCTCAGTTCTGAAAATAGGTCTACCATTGAATATAGCCATTGTATTCGTGGAAATACACCCAAAGGGAATGAAACTAACATATGAACGTGTCATCTCTCTACTCCTCTGTTTGTCGCAGTTCAAGTCACAATAGCTAAGTTATGGAGCTGATCCAGGTATGTATCAACTGGTAATTGGATAAAGAAAACGTGTTCTGTAATACATGCATTTATCAGCAATAAAAAAGAATGAAATCCTTTCACAAGATGGATGCAACTGGAGACCAGTAAGTTTAGTAAAATAAGCCAGTCCCATTGCTACCTCCTATCGTCAGCACCAGGCAGGAGCTGCAGTCAGGAGCCTGGATCCTGGCATTGACCCTAGGCTCTCCAAGGTAGAGTATCGGTCCTGGTCCTGACTGATACTTTGACTGTTTTTGAGTGGTTTTCTGTTTGTTTGTTTGTTTAGCAGTAGGACACACCAGAGCCTTCAATTGTACCTGATATCTGCCCAAGAGCCTTTTTATAAAGTGTCTTGAGGACTGCCCTTTTATTAAAAAAAAATATATATTACTCTTTGGAGTACACAAGAATGTTGCTTCTTCCCAAGTACAGAGCATAAGCAAAATCACCTGAAAGGGGACACTGATGCTTCATGTTTCTCAGACTTAAATGCTGAACTAAGGAGAACACATAGAAGTGTGTCAAGGGAACAAGTTGTGCTGATCCCTGGAAAAGGAATCAAGAAGCTGCATCCTTGAAATGAAGTTCAGGTAAGAGCTAGAGATGACCTTAGCCAAGGCTATCAAGGTGTAAGAGCTTGTCCAGGGCAGGAAACGCATGTCATCTCTTCTTTCTACTGTATGTCAAGGCAGACTTTAAGTCTCGCACTCAGATGGTTTTAACATGATCTACTTACATGTATCTTGGTATCTCTGGTAAATTCCCTTCTATTTTTTTGTTATCGTTGAGGCAAATTGATGAAAATCCCAATAAATATCAGTTTTTGTGAAGATGAAGCATTGCACCCTGGCTGCACCGGAGATCCACGCGGTCGCCAGCCCTCCTGACGTCAGCTGTATTCCAAGCAGCTGAGCTCTTGGGAAAGGCAGAATGTATTTCCTATTTTCCACCCTCTGCTTTATCACGTACCCTTTTCCACACGTAGAATCCTCATTTGATGGAGCGCCTGAACCTTACACAACTCTGCATTTATTAAAGAAATGTTTACTTCACAAATTGTAGCACAGACATAAATATCTTTCTTTTTTCTGTATCAGCGTTGAGGTACCTGTATTCTATTATTTTGTTTTAGTCTGAAAATTAAAAAAAATAATAACCTCATTACTATTTCTTCCCCTATATTTACCATCTCTTTCCCTAAGATTTTTTTTTAGAACAAAGGAATACAATTTATAGTGATTCCTTTCAAGAGCAATTTTTAAAGGTTAGCCCATTCTTTTAATCTCTCTCTGCATTCCATTGCCCCTGCTTCTCTGTTACATTTTTGTCACGACATCACTCTGATCACCTTCAAGTGTAATAAACATGCTGTATAATCCTTCATTAAGGACACTAATAACATGATAACAGATTGGAATCAATTCATTAATAACTTCTCATTGTGATAATAAAAGCAATTTCTTTTCTCCTAATTATATCAGTATCTAACCTGTATTTCTTGATATTGTCTGAAAAGATATACTGAGACGACTTGAGAAGCACCGTGTCGGCTGCAGATACCCAAGGAAAGAAAGAGAATTCATAACAAAATCATCTACTTATTGTATAATTAAGTAATATTTCCTATAAATAGTAAGGTAATTGAAATTTTACAGCACCATTATATTTTACACTATTACAGCTTTCTAATCTACTTTAGACAATGCCTCACCCATGGGCTCACATACTACCCATAAAACCAAATTTATATTATTTACTACAAAAATTTCCCATCAATTGTTCAAGCAAACCGATTTTAATCATATTGACTTGCATTCATTTCTACTGAATGAGAGATATGATCATACTGGCTGAGAGATATTATCAAAGTTATTTAAACAGTTTGCGCTTCAGTTTCCTCACATGTATCTTAAGTTTTTGTTTTGTTTTTTTTTTAAAAGTAGGGGCCAATCTGTGTTGTAGCATGTGAAGCTACTGCCCGAAGCTCTGGCTTTCCAATTGGGTGCCAGTTCAAGTCCTGGCTGTTCCACTTCAAATCCAACTCCCTAATGATATGCCTGGGAAAGCAAAGAGGATGGCCCCGGTTACTTCACTCACGGGGGGACCCAGTATAAGCACCCAGCTCCTGGCTTGGACCGCCGAGGCATTGGCAGCTGCATTGTCTCCATTTGGGGAGTTAACAGGCAGTGGAACAGTTCTCCTGTTTTCCCTGTCTCCCTCACTTTTTGACTTTGCCTTTCAAATAAACTAAAATCTTTTCATAAAAATCATGAGGTTTAAAAAATTGCACGAATTTCACCTGCAAAGTAGGGGAAATCTGTTCTCTTTATATTAAAACACAGAAAACCAAAAATAACTTACAATCTGTTGAGTGAGAAAAAGTTACATGTACTAATAAGCCTTTTGACAGCTGAATAGTTTTCTTAATAACACCTGAAAAAAATAGATTAGGAAAAAAATTTGGGTCAGCCTGATAGACAAATTTCAAATGATGTTTAGGAATGTTATATAAAGCAACTTTTATTACAAAACAATGTAAGTGATTTTTTTATCATGTTTAGTTTTATATTATGCCTGTTTCTAGTCAATTTTCTTATTTTTGTTTGTATCTGCAATCTCTGAATTCCAGAAAGAAATGAAATGGTCCTGAATCTCCAATGAAAATATATGCTGTTAACACAATGCAAATCTTCTGTTATTGGTACCCCAGAAGAACTAAAACCCAGGGAAACCTTGGTTATTTCTACAGATCAAGGTGCAAACTAGATTTTTAAACTATCCAAAATTTTGATGACTTAAAAAGACTTGTATCCTCACTACATGCTCTTTAAACAGCTTCTTCAGGAAGCTAATACATATATGTAGATGCACACACTCTTGTGTATTTTTATTTTTATTTTTTATTTTACTTTAAAGTTGAGTTAGAGAATTAAAGACTTTCCATCCACTGGTCCACCAACTTCTCCAGTGTCTACACGGCCAGAGCTGGGCAAGCACAAAGCTTGGGGCCACAGCTTATTCTGCGTCTGTCACATGGGTGCAGCAGCCCAGGCTCCTGGCACCAAGGTCATGCTCTCTGCTTCCCCAGCCATATTATCAGGGAGTTGGGTTTGAAGTGGAACTGCCAGTACTTGATTCAGCACCCATATGAGTTGTCAGCATTGCAGGTGGAAGGTTAGTTTGCTACATTATTATGGCAGGGGCATGTGTGTGTGTGTGTGTGTGTGTGTGTGTGTGTGTGTGCCCGCGCGCGCATGTGCCTTATACTAGCTTACAAATAAATAAGGTTAGAGAATATGTATAACCCAATCATCTGGAGTCGCATAACTAACAATAGTGAATCTGATATTTGAGGCCTGAATTGTTCTGATACCAAAGCCTGCATAATTCTCCAAGGAACTAAGGCAAAATTAACTGATTAGTATTCAGGTAACTGGAATGAGAGAAAGACTCAGGTCTGCCAGCTGCCAAGCATCTACCCATGGAAGATGGCCACTGAGCTTGTTAAGAAAATGATGTTTCAAGTCCAAGGCCCCATCACAGTGGTCACTGTACTTTCTTGCAGCATTTGCTTTCTTTAACTCTGTGTTAGTCTCTACTCACTTTGTTCTACCCCAAGTCTTCATTTTTGCACTTGACTTTTACTTTCTTTTCTTATCATCAGAGACATTTCAGTCCCCTTTCCCCCGGAATACTGTGAATCCTCTGGGTCATAACACCAAGTCTTAGTGCCATTCGCCTAGATTTAGTAACTTGCAATATCATATTCCTAGTATTCATGTGGAATTTTCCTTACAAAATATGGATTCGGTGACTATGGCAAGTCTCTCTCTTCCTTAGACACTGTTCATTAAAATCTGGATTCCTAGGCTGGGAATGGAGATGAAGGTGATGAGAAGCCTTGATCTGGGCTGTGGGCAGCAAAGGAGCAAATTCTTTCTAAAATGTTCCCATTAGTCTCAGTTACCCAACAGAACTTCACTTTTCTTTCCTCAAAAGTGCAGTTACTTGATGAAGCTAGTGTCAGAGAAAATCTTCGGTGTTAATCTGTGGGAGTGAAACTCAAAAGACCTGGCTTTTAGTATAGCCACAGGGTCACTCTGCTCCAGAGGTATTTGAGTACATTTTTAATGCCACTTGATAAATGAAGGTGAAAGGTGATCCCCAAAGTCATTAGAACCAGATAGTGCATTTCTAACTAGCAAATGGACAATCAGAAGCTTGAAACAGTAGCAAGTTAATATAATAAGGTGTTATAAGTAGATCAATTTTATTTCAGTTTCTCCTGTGGTTTCAACCTTATAGTTTAAAATTGCTTGTAGAGTTATTGACCACAGATGGAAAATATCTAGAAATGTCAGCAATGATTTCTTAATGAATGAGGTAATCACATCAGAAAAATCTATTAACAGAAGTATTTCATGGCCTTTCAGACTCAGGGCCAAATACACACACATGTTCCCATCTATGAGTTCTTAAATCATTTAGAAATGAACCTTTTGATTCATTATTAGTATAAATTTGATTTAGTAAATAAGACATTTATGTCAAAATTCCAAATACCATAAAAAGTAGAACATGTAAATGACTGAAGTATCTTTTGCAATGCATACAGCAAATAATAGATTTAGCAAAAGAAAAAAATTAGAATCTATATAAAGTACTAAATTGTGAAGTATAAAATATGTTCATATTAATTATAAGTAAGAAATGGAATAAATTTAAACAATGTATTGTACTCAGTTTGAAAATCTCAAGTATTATAACATCAGACCTTAGCAAGCTGTGGAGAAAGGACTATTTTCATAACCTGTTGGAAGGAATGTAAGCTGGTACCATCTTCACGGCAGACATTTTGATCATATTAATGCATTGGCATTAGTACATTCTCTAAATTCATCATTTCCTTTCTAACAAGTTATATATATACAAGCTTGCATATTTATAAATATACACTTGGTTTGAAATGCAGGGAGACAGAGAAACAGACAAATTGGAAAGACCCTCATGTGTTCACTCCCTACATGCCTCCAACAGCCAAGCTTGAATGAGGCCCAAGTCAGAAATTCAATGTGGGTCTTCCTCCAGGGTAGCAGAAACCCAAGGACTTGAGCTGTCACTTGTAGTCTCGTAGAGTACATATTATCAGGAAGTTGGATTGGAAATAGACTAGCCAGAACTCAAATCAGGCACTCTGGCACAGGATGTGTGAGTCTATCAGCAACATGACTGCTGCTCCAATGATCAGTTTTCTGTTCTCAGTCCTTAGAACATCTTCAACTGATCAAGTGAATGTGGAGTCTTACTGTTGCACAAGTGCAGTTTGTGTGTGTGTCTTTGAACCACACTTATCTCTGTTTTCTGCTGCAAGCATGAATATGTATGTAGGTAGCATCCCCCAAACACATGGCATCTCTTTGTAGGTTCTGATGAGTAGGTGACTCAGCGTGTGACTCAAAGTGCTGGTGAGCCATTGGAAATGCAGCTGGCTCAGCCCCTTTATGTAAAAATGACTAAACACAAAGAAGTGAAAAACAGATTTATTTATAAACCATTCTACATCGACACAAGGTGCAATTTTGTTTTCATGACACACCAGCAACTCTTTAAATATTTATCGTCAACCTGGGAATCCGTGTGTAGACTGAAGGCATTTTTAGGCCTTTAATATGCCATCTCAGCAGGGCCTGCTTCAGGCTGCCCATCTGGGAAGATGAAACTTGAGAGCCAATTTTAAAACATTTTTTTCAAGGACAGATAAAGCTGTTTATATCTGATTCCATCGAGACATATGAATGCAAACCTGGAGCTTCTGTATTTTGGAATTAACATTTAAATCAGAATCCTCCCTTCTATCCAGGAGCACCTGTAGCAAACTCCTGCATAGCCAGCCCTTATTTTAATTCAGGTCTATGATACCAGACTGAGAACATTGTATGAATCACAATGGAGGAATATGTTTCACTTTTATGGCACCAAAGTAGTAAAAAAAAAACTGTACTTAAAATTTTATTCTCATCTTTTCTCTTTGGACTTAATGCATCAGTAGAATGCATTAAGTTTCTGCCAGGTGAATAAAAATCCTCAAAATCCTACCAACTGTAAATCTAAATGTAATAAAACAATATTGTTTTTATCAGTGCTTCTCTTCAAATTTATCGTTGTGTTATTGACCCTCAAGTTCCACAGGAATGCTCAGAACCTCAGAACCGATTTATTCAGAGTTCAAAGTCTGGCATAGCATCCAGTATGGATGCCACTTAAAATCCAGATTGCTCCACTTCCAATTCAGCTCCCTGCTGATGATCCTGGGAAAGCAGTGGAAGATGGCCCAAGTATTTAGGACCCCAAGATCCACAGGAAACCCCTGAAGAATCTCATGGCTTCTAGCTCATGGCTTTGGCCTGGCCTAATCCCGACTATGAAGACCATCGGGTGAACGAACCAGAAGATGAAAGATCTCTCTCCTTCTGTCTCTGTTTCAGTGTTTGTAACTCGAATTTCTAAAGGAATAAACAAATCATGTTTATTTTTTTCCATCTCATTTACCTTTCTTCTCCCTTTTTTCTTCCTAACTTCCTTGCATTGTCACAAGCTAGTAAAGTTTTTTTTTTTTTAAATGTAACCCTATCTAAATGTTCATTCTCTTTTTCTTTTTTCTTAGGTCATGCTATTTTCTTCTAAAAGTTTTAATTATTTTATTCTTAATAGAATCAAGTGTTCTTTTTAAATATGCATATTAGTTCATCTGAATTATGAGAGCCATGTATAGAAATTGACATTAGCAGGATTAGGATGCGCAACAGCTGGAGTCAAGAGAGATCATGGAAACCATAGTGGGAATGTGCAGGCCACTGAAGGTCATTGCATCCCAGGGAGCAAATCAGCATATTCATCCTGTGTGCCAGACCTTGCTAATCATCACCACAAAATACTGAAGAGCAAACCAATTCCTCCAAATGCCTTTCCTATAACCCATTTTTAGAAAAGGAATTTTATTTGCTGGCACTGGTTCTAATCCCCACATCCCAGCTTCCCATCCAGGTCCCTGCTTGTGGCCTGGGAAAGCAGTCAAGGACGGCCCAAAGCCTTGGGACCCTGCGTCCGCGTGGGAGACCTGGAAGAAGCTCCTGGCTCCTGGCATCAGATTGGCACAGCACCAGCCATTGCGCTCAGTTGGAGAGTGAGTCATCGGACAGATCTTCCTCTCTGTCTCTTCTCCTCTCTGTGTATCTGACTTTGCAATTTAAAAAAAAAAATCTATAAAAAAAGAAATAGATGTTTCATGCACTGGTTCATTCTCCATATGGCTGAGATGAACTAGACTGTGCCAGGCAGAAGCCAAGAGTTTCTTCCCGTTCTCCCAAGTGGGTAACAGAGGCCCAGCCCTTGAGCTATCTTCTGTTGCTTTTGCCAGACTATTTGCATAGAACTGGTCTGGAAGTGGAGCAACTAGGACCGGAACTGCCACCTATATGAGATTCCAAAATTGCACAAGGCTGTTTTCACCCATGATACTGGTGCCTCAAATGCATTTTCCACTAAAGCGAAGTGATTACCCTTATTGAAGAGCAAATTATTTGGAGACATAGTTTCAAAGACTTGGCAGGATTACGTCCAATACAAGGAAACTGAGCTCCAATTTCTTTGGTGTAGACATTATCAGGCGCTGGTTTCCTCTCCATTATCTTGCAATCTTCCTTTTGCTTGCAATCTTCCTTTTGATGGATTAAGAGAAAGACATTATGGTGAGTTTGGTATTACAAGACCCTAACCAAAAAGGTTCAAATTCAATATTTTATATTACCATGATAAACTCTCCTCTGGCAGATTTAGAGGAACAAACAGTCCCAGATCAATGTAAACAGCATCATATCTTCCCAGATACCCAAGGCCACTTTGTCACCACCGAAAAACATGCTGCCCTCCTATTGTGGACCAATCAAAGAAAGGCCATGGATGCTGTGGACCCGCCAGAGACCAGCACACAGCTGATCATGCACCCAGAATACTACCTCAATGCATGAGATTCATCATCCTGAATTCCTTGCAGAGTTTACGAACAGAGTGACAGCTGTCAAAGTCCTCACCCTGTGGATTGCAAAATAAACATTTTTTTTTCTACCGCTATGGTGTCAGCATTGGCTTGCTTCACATTGGGTAAGTGAATCCAGCTTCGTGGTCCCCTACAAAATTACTGAAAGCAGTTTTTGGACTGCTAACAAGGCTATCAGAGCAAAGTAGGAGAGAGAGATCAAGGTACTTACTCCATTAGCTGCTTCCCCATAGGGTCTTGCAGGGCTAACTGCAATCCTCCACCACTGGTCACACTTGCTTTCAGGAAGTGTTTGGGCTCTGGGTACTAGTGACCACTCTGCTTCTTTGTCTCTTTGGACATGGAGGTAATGATAATATCAGGCTGTTAATAGCGGTTTAGGGATAAAATCCTAATCTGCGTTGTCATACGCTACATAGAACATCTGACTGGTGCCATACATATTAACTTTGACACTGATAGTTGTGGTCAGCTCCAAGTGCAGAAGTTGGGAGTTCAATCCTGCAACACTGCCTACCCAGTACTTCAGACACCAACCACAAGTGGTGGATGCACCACTTTCGTTTGATTTGGCTGCAAATCAGAATGCTGATCCCAAACAAAAATAAAAAAGGAAATATCATTTTTGAGAACAAGGTTGCTGTTCAGAAAAATAATGTACAGAATGTATTATTGTCACCAATGTACAGAAGTGTGACTATCAAACTGTAAAAGATCATGCAAATGCAAGGGATTGCTGAAAACAGAAGAAAACACCAGATGTAGCAGCAAGATTTTCAGTAATAATGAACAGAGGAAAAATTCTTTTTTTTTTTAAATTAACTTTATTCTCTAAACAGCAATTTACCTTTTTTTTTTTTTTGTAGGAACCAAAAGAAGATGGTTTCTATAGAAGACTTATGTACTGTGTCAAGGAAAATATAATTTTACTGAACTTCTTTATATTTAATTTCTTATCCTGAATGATGTTCTGCAACCCAGCCAATTGTGGGTCAAAGAATAATCCAATTTGCCTACTGAACTGATTGACATATTCTTGTCTTAACAAGATTAAGACTTCACAGCGGGAACTTCTGTAATGTCCACAAAGGCAGCAGATTTTCTTGCACATTTGACAACTGATTGTTCTGCTGACCTTTCTTTTTCAAAAATCCTTATCGTTCTAACATTCAAAGTGGTTTTCTTTCCTAGTGTTAATAGTGCTTCCCATTTACCCTTTAGCTGGCTGAAAGGCCAGAATGGCCTTTGAAACACCTCTAAGACAGCTAAAATATCATAAGAAAAATGAGGTATGGGATTGACCTGATGACAGACAGACCTAAACCTAAATTCATGAATCAGTATAATACACTATAAGCATAGGAGACCTCTACGTGATTCAAATTAAAGTATAAGAAGATCCTAAAAGTGAACAGGAACTTATTATTTGATCCAAATAAAAAATAAACCTTGTTTCCTTCATTTTTATGTCAGTGAGCGGCAGTTGGGAAGCTCTGTGTTCTCAAAGGTTTTTGCCCAAAACTTTTTGGTGTTGCATCAGTCAATTTATACATCCATCTCCAAATAAGGGAGCCTAGGTTCTCTGGCCCAGTTGTGAAAGGAAAGATTGACGTAGCCTTGTTGCTTATGAGTAGAGGTTATCTAATATCAGCTTCTGTCTCATGGAAAATAAGCTGCCCAGGCCATTAATCACCACATAACAGAATGATCGTATGACATGGGAAGAATGTTAACTTGGTGATAGTTTTATTTGATAGAAATACACAGTTGCATTTCACTTAGATCAATCAGGTTTTCAGTTCTTCTGATTCCATAACAAAATCTGCTTCCCAAATCTTCTGATTCAATTACAAATCTCAGAAAATGTGATATCAAGTGCACTGTAATTATCTTAGTATCAACAGACAGTAAAAAACACAAAGACTACAAAATTTAAGAAAGTTTTCCTTTCCAAGCATGAATATAGGATAAGATAGGATAGGGTAATAAAAGTGCAGAAAGATTCTCTAAATATGATACACTACTCCTAACCAGATCCAACTATCCTACCTAAAAGAAAGTATTTGGAAAAGAAAACAAAGAAAAACAGGGCCTGGAAAAAGTTTGGTTTTCTAACTGGTATCACAAGTGGGCAGATTATATAGATTTTGTGGAATATGTCCATCTCACTGAAACTATTTCCGTTAAATTCCCCACTCCGTGATTTTTTTTTTCGGCTATTTGATTTGGAGGCCTGTGCTAAAGTCTCTATGCCTTAGTATTTTTGAAAAATTTTTTATGTATTTGAAAGATTGAATGACAAAGAAACACTACAGAAAGCAAAAGAGAACTTCCATTTTCTGGTATACTCCCCCAAGTGACCACAACAGCCATGGCTAATCCAGGCTGGAATAATGGGATAAGAAGCCCATCTGTGTCTCCCACATGAGCAGCAGGAACTCGAGGATGTGTGCCATCTTCTGCTGCTTTTGCAGAGTCTGTTAGCCTGGCGCTGGACAGGAAGCTGAATAGCTGTGACTCCCAGTGGTGTTCAGATATGTGATGGCAACATTGCCAGTGGCAGCTTACCCAATGCACCACCATGCAGACATCTGCTTTGTTCTTCTCCATAAAATGATAATGATAATAATAATGACAGAAGTGGATAATTGATCCTTAGACATTTTAGGTGAAACACTTTTGGAAAACACATGTTTTGATGCTGAATTGGTGTTCAAGTTGAAAAGTATCTTATTTTTGATAATTTCAAATATGATAAGAAACAATCAGATTCAGAAAATACTTTCAATCCTTTGCTTTGTATAGCTACATTTTCATTTTGTTGCAGAAAATACCAAGCAGTGGATTAGTGTCATTGTGTCAGTAGGCTTAACTAAGATTCTAATAGGAGATTGATTCTATCCTAAACATTGGCAGAAACAATGACAGACAAAAGGGACATATGTCATGCACAAGTTTATGTTGAAGTTTGAACAATACAATGAAAACAAGTGGTGGCCAATTATGTTTAGAGATTGTAAGTATTTTCTGTACATTCCTAACACTATGTCTCCCCCATGAATGAAATCATTGAGTTGATGATTCCTGAGATTAGGAGTTCTTGGAGAAAAACTATGAAAATAGATGCATCTTATCTGATATACATAGATTTCCTACAAGGAACACATGAGCATCTCTGATATGGACTAGATAGGGTGTCATTTAGTGAGCAAAGGAGCTCAGAAGTTTCTAGAAGTTGTTATCTCTGCCCTACACCCCTAACACTACAACCTTAGCAATTCTCTCTCCCATTCTATACCTTAGCCTCATCCTTGAACACATGTGTAGTGAGTTTCACATAGAAGTGGTATGGAAAGCATCCAACAGGTCATCACATACACTGTTTATATATTTTACCTACTGCTATATGTAATTTGGACACCAGCTACTATGCAAAAAGGGCGCTGCTGAACATAGGTTAGTGGATGCTCTTAATGGCCTACATCTCTCCTCATGGGACTGCCAGCACTCATTTCTAAATGTTCTCTGTCTCTCTCTCCTAAAATAAAATTTTCTCCCATTCTTCACTTCTATTTCTCTACTCTCAATTCTTATCTCAAGCCCAGGAAATAACCTTAAATAAATACAGGTAGGAGCACATTCCCATGATGTGAAGTGGCAATTCATACCACATCTCTATCTCACACATGAGGATAACCATGCCATGATGCCTATGAAATTTTCCCAAAGTCATTCATCTGATAAGTGGCAGAATCATGATGTGATCCAGATAGCTTTTAGAGTTCACATTTACAAATTAAAAAGTTTTTTAGTTTTTGATCAACATCCCATGAGTATGTGATATATTCCTCTAAAGTATATGTTTGTGTGTTTATGCATTTTCACTCTAACTACTAATTTAGTCCATCAAACAAATGGTAATTAATATTCACTAGGAAAATATTAAGAGTTGATTCTTGCTCATTATTTAGCCAACTTTCCATTGAGATTTCCTGGGAACAAAATCAATTTTCCTCTTTAGTCTGTGTCCTCAACCTTAATTCTACTCTTTACAGAACAAAGACATAGTATTCTCATTATGGATTTTGTGCTCTTACAGTCACTAGTTGGCAAACAAAGAATTGATTTTAACTTTTACGAGACAGAGTTTTCTTCTTACCACTGAAATGTTATTGCAAGTGAATGGATGACTGATATGCACACAAAGCTAGAGCTCTGGAAAGCACAGGATTAAACTGATGCATCTTCGTAGAAAAAAATACAAAAAATTTATTTCTATTTCTTTGAAGATAGAATGAGAAAAAGAGGAGAGATGTACACACACACACACACACACACACACACACACACATACATACACAGGAGGAGGAGGAAAGAGAGAAAAGAGAGAGATGTTTCATCAGCTGGTTTACTCCCACATGGCGACAGGGGCCAGGATTGGGACAGTTGAAGTCAAGATCCAAAAATTGCTTCCAGCTCTCCCACAAGGGTGGCAGACACCCAAGGACTTGAGCCATCTTCTACTACTTTCTCATTTGCATTACCAGGGAGCTAGATCAGAAGTAGAACAACTGGGACTTAAATCGTTGCCCATTTGGAATGCAAGTGTTGCAAGTAGCAGCTTTACCTGATGCAACACAGTGCTTATCCCCAAACCCTGACTCTTTCTACAGTGCAACATAAGACAAATTCTTAGAGCCATGTTTATTTTTTTTATTGTTGTTGTTTTTTGTTTTTTTCTCCTTTAAGAATGTAAAGAACAGGGCCCAGCGGCTTGGCCTACCGGCTAAGGTCCTCACCTTGAATACGCTGGGATCCCATATGGGCGCCGGTTCTAATCCCGGCTGCCCCCTTCCCATTCAGCTCCCTGCTTGTGGCCTGGAAAAGCAGTCGAGGACGGCACAAAGCTTTGGGACTCTGCACCCATGTGGGAGACCTGGAGGAAGTTTCTGGCTCCTGGCTTCGGTAAGGCATAGCATCGGCCGTTGCAGTTGCTTGGGGAGTGAATCATCGGACGGAAGATCTTTCTCACTGTCTCTCCTCTACTCTGTATATCTGACTTTCCAATAAAGAACAATAAATCTTTTAAAAAATATATGAAGAACAGGGCCCAGCACAATAGCTTAGTGGCAAAAATCCTCACCTTGCATGTGCTGGGATACCATATGGGCATCTGTTCTAGTCCTGGCAGCCCCGCTCCCCATCCAATTCCCTGGTTGTGGCCTGGGAAAGCAGTTGAGGACAGCCCTTGGCTTTTGGACCCTTCACCCATGTGGGAGACCTGGAAAAAGCTCCAGGCTCCTGGCTTTGGATAGACTTCGTTCTGGACATTGTGGCCGCTTGGGGAATGAAACAACAGATGGAAAATCTCCCTCTATGTCTCTCCTCCTCTGTCTGTATCTGACTGTCCAATAAAAATAAATCTTAAAAAAAATGTGAAGAACAAATCCATATTTCCAGACCATAGTTATGATTAAATAAGCAACAAATATCTGGCATATAATGAAATCTAGATGTATCCAAGCACCCTTTCTCCCTTTGCTTTTCAGAACTGTGTTGAAATATAAATCTCAGTGTTAGCAAATAAGTATACTCAGCAACATCTTAAAGCTTATTTCTTTCAATAAACATTGGCCTTACTAAATGTGAGCTAGTAGGTCAAGAAATATATTCCGCCTTCACCTTTTTATGTAAGACCTCAGCGCTGTTGACAGGAAACAGGGAAATGGACCATTGCTGAACCAAAGGAATAGTTTGGGAAAGTCCTGAGCAGAAGAAGTCAGACCAGTATTGGAAACTGCTCAGAGGTAGATTAGCAAGATTGACTCCACTGGCGGGATGGGCGTGTGCTCAGCCCAGCGTACTGCTGTAAAATTCCACTCCAAACATCACCTGCCTGAGACTCAATTTGATGTTGTTTAGTATCCTACGGAGGGAATGGGGAACTCATTGCATCTACTATCTTATCTCACAATGGGAGTGTTTTGCTTTAAAAATTCTCAGAAGGGAGTGATCCTTTCATAATTGAACTTCCCGTGGTGTCGGTCAAGTGGAAACAGTGCGCAGAGCCTTCAAAGAAATGAAAGCTGCAAGCACAGAATAGAAGCCTTTCTGGCGGTGATGAGAAGAGGCATCTCTTTGACCCCTTAGGTAATAGCAGCCAATCGTTCAGTGGGCTGCCTGGCAGAATTCCCTGAAAAGATCCAAGGAGAGCAAGAGTATGAGCCTGGGGCCAGGAGAACTTACTACAACTCAAGGACTCTCTGAAAATGGCTTTCACCCTTTTCAGTGGGATGCTTTCTGTTCATGAGAAACACTTAAATCCAAAGTTACAAACAAATGGAGCTGTCCTATTAAAACAAATTTTTCAGTCTGAAAGAACCGCATCCATTTGGAACAAAGAAACATTTGCAGGATAAATGGATGATCAGATCGGCAATAGAAATTACCTACAGGAGGTCTGATCTTTAGGGAAGAGAAAATAGTTTCACTGATAAAAGTCCTATGAAAATGAAAACATAGGCATGAACTTGTGCAGGTAGTTTTACTATATTTTCAGATGTGTTGGACCTGGGCTGTTTTCCTTCTTGTCACCAATTATCCTACATGAAAAACAAGAGCTGAGAGACTAGCAAGTGCCAGAATAAAACCAGTATCACTGGAATGCTTCTCTGGCTGAATAAGGGTTAGAAAACCTGACATAAATGACATAAATCTCAATTTTTTAAAAAAATTTACTTATTTTTACTGGAAAGTCAGCTGTACAGAGAGGAGGAGAGACAGAGAAAGATCTTCCCTCTGCTGATTCATTTTCCAAGTGGCTACAATGGCTGAAGCTGAGCGAATCCGAAGCTAGGAACCATGAGCTTCTTCCAGGTCTCCCACGCAGGTGCAGGGTCCCAAGCCCCTGAGCCATCCTCCACTGCTTTCCCAGGCCATAAGCAGGGAGCTAGTAAGGAGGCAGGGCCTGCTGGGATTAAAACCAGTGTCCTTGTGGGATCCCAGCGCGTGCAAGGCAAGGATTTTCTCTGCTAGGTACTGTGCCGGGCCCAGTCTCAATGGTTTTGTCTACCTGGTGGTATAGGATACTCTACTAGGTTTGCACAATTAGGTTTTTCACGAAGAACACTCACTAATTGTTCTGAGCGTTAATCTTGTATTTGTTTCACTAGATTGTAATGACATTCTGAGTATAAGAAAGATTTACTTGTATGGCTATATGTACATTCTCTTCTCTTTTATGCATTCTTTTATTGAAAGAAGAAATAAGGGACATGTCCCCATCCACAGTAGGTAGCATATCCCATCTTAATATCCCTTTGAAATGTTCTGATCTGGGGCCCGGCGCGGTGGCGCAAGTGGTTAAAGGTCCTTGCCTTGCCGCCCGGGATCCCATATGGGCGCCGGTTCTAATCCCGGCAGCCCCGCTTCCCTTCCAGCTCCCTGCCTGTGGCCTGGGAAAGCAGTCGAGGACGGCCCAAAGCTTTGGGACCCTGCACCCGCGTGGGAGACCCGGAAGAGGCTCCTGGCTTCGGATCGGCATAGCATCGGCCCGTTGCACTCACTTGGGGAGTGAATCATCGGACGGAAGATCTTCCTCTCTGTCTCTCCTCTCTGTATATCCGCCTTTCCAATGAAAAAATAATAAAAATAAAATCTTTAAAAAAAAAAGAAATGTTCTGATCTGAACCACAGCAGCAGCAGCAGCAGCAGCAATTTGGCTTCTTCGGGGCATGGCTACAGCCCCTACTACTTGAAAAGCAATCAACTGTTTTCACCCAATTTTCTAAAAGTAGATGAAATATTTAGCAACTGAAATATTTAGCTCTGAAAAGAGCCACTGTTCATAATAACCACAGTTCCCTCGAGAGAGGCAAACCTTACTGTATGCCTCATTGCTGAGGAATTTCATCAGTGCAAGAGCGCTATCAGTCAGCCCTCTGCAACAGGGGTTGCATGTTAAGGCAGCACCATAAGCAACACATATACATATATTATTAGGGTCACTAGAAACAGAATGCCCTGTTTGGCAAAGGGGCTACAAACTGACTTTAGAATGTAGCATCTAGTTACAAACCGAAACTATAAAAATCCTTAAAATGTTTTTTCCCTTTCTAGGTTATTTCCAAACCCAATTTTTCTAGGTAGCCATCATCAGATTTGTAGAAAATGTAAATGGAAAAAAATATATTTTGTAACTGTCTTTCCAGAAATTTCATATATTGATTCTCTGAAAGGAAATAGAAAAACCTGTCTTTCGCCAGTTTTCCACTACCAGCTTGGGAATAAAGTGAAAATCCAGCATGAAAGTAGTTAATGATGTGTGTATTTATGTAAGTGTCACCAAGTTTTCACTTACCTAAAAGAATCAGTCATTGCTTGATAATAATTTGAACTGTGCCAAGTTAGACTCTTCTTTTTCTGCTCTGGGACTAAAAACAGAGATATTCAATCACCCATGCATCGAATATTCCAGGGACAAGAGGCAGGGTGAACAGTTGTTCTGCCCTTTATAATGCAAACTTCAATATAAAACCTGATTTCCCCTTTCATGGCATGGACAACAGTATTATTCCCTTCATGTTCACACGTACATGCACGGCATACAAACCAGCACTCAGCCCGTCAGAGCATGCAAGGCACAATTTGCAGCATCTAATAAAAAAACCTGCAAGCAAACCTTTAGCTACCAGACTGGAAAATATGAGTCAAGTGCTTCTTTGAACCACTCCAACCTAGTGCCGGCTCAACAAAGTTATTTTTTGCACTTTAAAAAATAAAAATGAGTTCTGTTTTATTCATTAGTATTCCCAAGGTGCTACATAAACAGGAATGCTGATACTGGCCTTTATTGAGTGTTTACTGAGTGTTTACCGGGTGGGAGACACCAAGCAATGCACTCGACTGCCATTACCTTTTCTAATCTTTACCACCACACTGTGAGGCTGATGGCCACAGCAAGCATAAACAAGTTTAGCTGATCTTTGTGAGGTGCCATAGTTAGAAACTGGTGCAAGTATAGTGTTCAACCTTTTCAACAGAGCCTCTTCTGTCTCATAAAGCTATTCAGATTAGGCAGAAACGGTGTAAGTTCTCACTGGACAAAGGAATTCTGCTTTACTCATTCTGCTCCAGTACCTCAAATCTCCAGCATTTAGATTAAATCCAATAATTTCAGAAAGCAAGTTCTGGTGAAAATTCAAACAGGCTTCTTATTTGTACCAGTGAACCTCTGCCCTGAGACCAGCCAAATATTTCAGATAAGGAAGTGCACCTGGAGAGAGCCAACTTCTGAAAATGGACATTAATAGGGAATAAACCTGAACAGAGACCCTGCGTTTTCGGGGTTGCCTAAAGTCAGTGGCTGGGAGCAAGAGTTGAGGCTAGGACAGTGGAAATGAGAAATGCAGAAGCAAACCCCGCAGATGAACATTGCAGTAAGAAGGGAGTGTAAAATCCAATCTCAGACTTTTGCTTGGAGGAAAAGCTGCAAGTAAGTTAAAGCATGGCTCCAGCACTTGGCATCTTGTAACAAAAGACTTTGGTAGAGAATTTCAACCCACTTTCCATTCTCATACAAAATTCATACTTGTTAATAAAATCCACTTGGAAATATCAAAATCTTATCCATGAAGAAAACCCAGCATTTGATAATTACTTACTATATTGAGTTCATCCAAAAATCTTTTGTAAATTATTGCAACATTATTGAAAATTAACAGCTTGTGTGTTTTCATAAAGCAAAATGTGAAAATGTCAGGTGAAAGCAACCCTTGTTATTTTCAACTCCTTTGACTTCCAGCAGAGTATATTTCTCACACAAAAGCAAGTAATAATCATTGTTCACATGACAATATGAGTTTATTAACCATGGTTCATTAACATGTTTTTGCAAAATGGCTTTCTAGATAACACGACTTTTTTTTTCCAAGAGTGTTGCTATTAGATGATGCAAGATAACAAAACCTGTGGCAAATTCTCTGTGGTGCAGTTGTTTATGTGGAAGCCAATTGCTAACTCAATATTTCTTTCTCCTGACTTTGACTTGAGACACTGGGCCCTGACATTAGTTTTTCTGATTCCCACACATCAATGACACTGATGTTTTTCTCTGAATTGTTGCTGTGCATGCCCATTATTAACCAGTGCATTGTGATAGCACTAGATACTGAAATCAAGTTGCATTCATCAGAAAAACACTTTCCTCGGTTCTGTGAGGCAGTCAAGTGAATCATGAAACCCGAAGTGCATGGAGAACCTGGCTGACTAAGCAGCTGGTTAGGAGTGGCCCAGGGACCCATGAACTTGCATCCTGGTGGATGTCTGAATACACGACAGTTGTGTGGGAATTGCTTCCTCTGAATTTGTAGTTCAGTAAATCCTTTACAGTTGCTGTTGGAAGTTGGGCACACTTGGCCATCAGGAAAACTCTTCCTTTAATTTCTTGAACTGCCAGTTTGATCTGTCAGTAACACCAACCCCTTAGTTTGTTTAGAGTTTTCCTTTCCTCTGGCTGTGAGTTTCTTTAGAGTCTAGAAGCAGAAGTTGGGGAAAAGTGAATGCTCTGAGAGCAGGAGGTTGTCTCTATGCCATCCTTCTTAACAGCTGTCGTTTCCAATTCCTTGGGTGTTATCCCAGAGGAAGACAGAGTTATGGTCTGACTTATACACTGTCTTCTACCACTGGGACTTGGTAACCTCAGCAACAGCTTTCTCTGGTTCACCAATGCTGCCTTCTCAGCTCTGTTATACAGGGCTGCCTTATCCCTTCTTATCAGCATTGCTACACAGAGTCTTCACTTGCCTTAAGGTGAGGGGAAATGCCATCCCATTCCCACCACTGATTCTTTCAGAACGTTCTCGGCTGCTCCATTCCTTTTCTTGCATAAAAGAACCCTGAAGAACTCATTTTACTTTGTTTTAGCATGTCTATCATATGGTGTTATCCCTGGCATATCTGAAATGAGTAAGTTCTATTTTAACATCTAGCTACACTTATAAGGCATATGCCTTTAGTCAAGTTGTCCAACTTGTCTTTGAGCACTAATCTATTCAGCAGTGAAACTGGAATTAAAATGCCTATCCTGAAGGCCCTTATGAGACTAAATTAGAAACCAGTAGAGTGGACAGTACAGTTATGGTAATGGCAATAGCACAATTATTTTCAGTAATTGAGATACAAATTTAAGATTCTATAGACTGTCTACTCATTATGTATATATGAGACAAACCACTTGAATTTATTTTGCATGTCCAAAACATGGATTAAAATGTAGAAACAGAGCAGTAAAAATTGTAGCATTTTCCTATTTAATCTTTCCCTTCACGCTGTAATCAACAATTTTTATTTAAAATTGGGTATTTCACATTAAACCACAAAAGCAGGTACACAGAAACTCCTCCAGTAACGATGAAAACGGTGTAATGAGGATACGAGTATATAATCTGCCACTTTTGTTTCTTAAGACTGAGAGCCTACATCAAACACATCAAAGTGGAAATGGAAAATGCCACACTGTGTTTCCTCACAGTCCATCCCAATGGGGTTGTTTCTGCTTCTCACTGTCATGGTTTTGGGAGCTACGGATTTGGCAGTCTCAGTCTTGCAAGGCATCTCAGCAAGACTGTTACTCAACAGGAGGAAACAGCTGCTGCCGGTGCACTTGAGTTCCTTGAATCTAGGGATGAGTAGGCAAAGAAAGGAATCAACAAAATTGGCATGTTGGCATAGCAAGTCAAGCTGTCACCTGAGTTGCTGGCATCTCATGTGGCCATGTTGAGTTGCTGTTGAGTCCCAACAGCTCCAATTCTGTTCCAACTCTCCTGTTGAAATGTCTGTACAAACTATGGAAGATGCAAGTACTTGGGCCCCCGCACTCACATGAGAGACCAGAGAAATCTCTGCCCTGGTGGGTTTGGCCGTTACTTGGGAAGTCTACATCCCATACTGGAGCATCTGTTTGAGTTCAGATTATTCTAACCCAACTTCCTGCTAACTTCTTGGGAAACAGCAGATAATGGCCTCAGTACTTGGGTTCCTGACACTCTTGTGGGAGATTTTGGTGGAGCTGCTGGCTCCTGTATCTAACCTAGCCTAGCCCTGGCTATTGAAAACATTTCAGGAGTGAACCACCAGATGGAAGATCTATCTCTTTCTCTCCCTCTCTTTCTCCCATGCCTCCTCTCTCTTCTTGTGTTTCTGTCATATTGCCTTTCAAATAAACATATCACTAAAAAAGAAAAAGAAAATAAGCATTAAAATAATAAAAGTTTAACCATAGGACAGCTGGAAAGCAGACAGTGATAACACTCTGTGCTGGCAGGGCATGGATAAAAGGAGGAATGTGCATTATTGCAGGTCTCCTGGAAAGACACCTGTCACTGCCCTCTAGAAATGAAACCAGGCATATGTCTTTAAATCCAGCAATGGTTCTTCTTGAAAAGTATCCCACGTAAATAAAAACATCAGTAAGTAAGGTTATATGGGAAGGGATGATTGTTCCAGGTTTTATCATAGTAAATATCTGAAAGAAAATGATACTGACAGAAAATGATTGAATACATTATGCTATATTCCTACCACGATGGGGATTGTGCCACCATGAAAGCGAATGAGCTAGTGTCCCATCAGCTGCTTAAAAAAATCAGATTGTGGAAACATTATCCTATCCCTGTAAATCAAACAATGATTAAATAAAACCTCAAGGACATGTTGGATTTTATGAGCATGGAGATGTACATTGAAAGGTACACATGAAGTTTATAATTGTTTACTCTGGAAAAAGGAGACAAAAGTAGGAAAAGAAGGGGCAAATTCAGTGGGGAAAAAAAACGAATAGTGATAATACTATTTAAATTTGTAAGATTACTTAATTTTGTTATATATATATATATATAACTGTGTTTATGAAGAAATGCAGTAAAAAAAAAACAAGTGTTAAAAAATGGCTTTCTCTTAAAAGTGATTTCAGAAAATTTTTACCATTTTCAGATAGTATTTTGCACTTGAGTTTGAAAATACAAAATGTACATACAATGTAAGAGTACTTCCCTTGTGAAGAGGAAATACCACTGATAATCATGACATTCATTTTCTATATCCATCAGGGTTCCCCAGAAAATCCATGGAAAAAGTGGATTTGAGTGGTAATGTAGGTTTTTCCACCACCATTTTGGATATGCCTTGTTTTTTATACATATATAGTGCTCTAAAGCCCTTATTTAAAAAAAAAAAATTATTGACAAATGCTAACTGATTCCCTGGCATGCTGCGCTTTGTATCCTGGCATGCGCTCATCCCACGCACTGGTTGTCTGGACAACTATTCTGATTCATTTCCAGCCCTCTGTTCTGAGTACAAATCTGTTATGCTGAATCTCCAACTCTCTAATCCTGGCTTTAGCATCTATACTATAATTTCCAGTACACTATTTCCCTCCTCTTCCCAGATAAAATTTCACATGGTAATTTACCCCCAAATTGTCCCTTGAATTTCTAAATCAATTTTGTCGTAACAAATATAGTTATTTCACTGTCTACCAATTCATGATAGACTCTTATTTGTTTGCTCTTGACATTGATTTTCCTTTGGACATTAACCTGAGACAGGGGCATGTCTATAAATGAAAATACATGGAAAATGAATGTAAGATCTGAGAATTAGTAAGTCAGGGAAAAAGAAAGCTTAGTGGAAGTATAAATGAGGATATTCCAAGAAGTTTATGGGAAATGGAATTGAAAGATGTTATTCTGATGAGAAATTTTTGAAATCTATGTATGGCTTTCTTAATAACATGCACTTTTCCATTAACTATTTAAAGTATTCTTATATATGTACACAAATAATTCATTGGAAATGGCATACAGAGTAGGACAGATAACATTTCTAAAGAGTAGTGAAAAGGGAATTCATTCTGACAAGACAGTAGTTAGGACACCACTTGAAATGTCAACAACCCATACTAGCTTGCCCATGTTGATGCCAGTTATCCCAATTCCAGTTTTGCATCCTGCTAACTGGCAATCTGGAAGGCAGCATGGGTTCCAGGCCACCCATAAGGGATACCTGGATTTTATTCCTCTCTATTGATTTTAGCCTTGTCCAGATCAGCTGGTTCATTCCCCAAATTCCTGCATCAGCAGGAGATTGGTGTTGTGGCATAGGGGGCAAAGCCATCCATATGTGGGTACCTGTTAGTGCCCCAGCTGCTCCACCTCTAATCCAGCTTTCCAAAAATGGCCTGAAAAGGCAGTGAGGGTGGCCTAAATGCATAGGTCACTTCACCCATGTGAAAGATTCCAGTGCAGCCCTTGGCTACTTGCTTTAGCCTGGAGGAGTGCTGAGAGTCATGGCCATTTGAGTGTGGTGCAGCTGTGTACCAGTGGGTGGAAGATCGCTCTCTTTCTCTCTTTTACTCTCCTTATCCCTACAAATTTGACTTTCAACTAAGCAATTTTTTTTTTAGAGATGAAAGAAAATGTTCCAAGGATGTCATTGTTTCATTATCAGACAGTAAAAATTGAAGTAGATATTGGATCAGATTACCTTTTATTTTCCTTTTATCTTGGAAATCCTATGATCGCTCATGTTTAATGCATATGTGAACTCATTTCAAAATATGGTTGAATAAACTTGTCATTTTCACAAACAATGCAGTTTGAATAAAATATTCAGTTGAGTCACAGCACTCTGCCCTTCTCCTTTGTGGCTCATTCTCCAAATACACTATAACAAAGTTGCTACAGAAATGTTTTTCAGGGGGAGGGGCGCTCATTCTCTGTGGCTTTCATATTGCTCCACGCTGTTCACTTTTCAAAATCCACCTGCAATGTTCATTTCAGGAAGCACATATCTGTAACCACACACACAAAAGCTGCAGTTTTTAATTCTTTATTCCTCCTTATCTCCCATGCCTAAACTCTGAGCTCAAAAGCTTAGCAATAAAGCCAACTGTTCATACTCCTGATTCTTCTCTTCTGGAAACTTCCCTTGTGCTTTGAAGAAGTCAAAGGCAACTCCTAAAGCAAAAACAATATTGAGCAAAATATACAATCTTCCAAAATTTCTTCCAAATTTTCCTTTTTAGTGTCTTCTAAAGAAAAGATAATGGTGGAATGTGAAGTTGGATTGACCCATTGCTAGAACTGCTTCTGCTCTCAATTGCAGCTTCCAGTTATTTCATGCACTTTGAGCCATTGATGACTATTCAAGTTGTTATATTCCTGCCACCCACTGTCAAAAACCTGGATTGAGCAAACACCTCCCAACTCTGGCAGCCCAGGCCCCCCAAAATTATCGTTCTCCATTTTAATTTCAATCTTCCTTATCTCCGAAGTTGTGATATCTTTGCCTGAGTAAGGTGTCAGATAGCAAGGAGAAAATGACTGCCAATTCCTCTACCCTTCCCTATATTTTCCATGGAATGTTGTTGTCTAAGTCAGTCTGAGTTTTCACAAAAAATCGTCATTCTCTCTCTCTCTCTCTCTCTCTCTCTCTCTCTCTCTCTCTCCCTGCCCCCCATTTTTCTCCCTAGATATTTCTAATTTCTCTTTGTTTCTTTTCCAGTTACTGTGAAGTCTCATGACAGCCTAAATCTTCCAAAAGAAATTTTGGCTGTTGGGCTCAGATAAGGGTTTTTGTTCTATTACATTTTCCGTTACGCTTGTTCTTACTGATTCATTGTTTCATGGGAGTTTTTCTAATTCATCACATATTTTTATTATTTTATTAAATTTATTATTAATTCACATTGTAGCCAATGCCAAAGCTATGTTTCAACAAATAAAAAGAGACCACAATGCAGCAGGAAACAGACAAAAACTAAGAAAAAATTTTAAAAAGAAATGTCTGTGTGTGTGAGTTTTACTGCAAGTAACTGGCTTTGTCAAACTTAGTTTTAATCTTTGTCAAATTGTTATGAATCATGTACTACTTTATGGATTTTGTGTATGTTTTACAATGTATATTATGTGAGTGAAACTGAACATCTTTTATTTGTTTTAAATGTCACCATAAGTATATGACAGTTTCCTTAGAAATTCTCAATTCTTTCGTTCCTTTGTAGTAATCTGAGTACTTTTATGCTGTTTACTAGCAATTCTTCAATAGCTTTTCCTTATTATCTAAATGATGTCTGTGTTGGAACAGCTATGTGTGTTAGTTTGGTGTTATTATGTATCAACTCCTTTATCTCAGTACATTCATAATGTTAATTTCCCAGTTTCCACATAACCCAAATTTAGATATGACCTTTTTAATTCCCTAATACTGAGTTGCATTGCTAAACACAATCTTGTGCTTCATTTTGTTCTCTATTTTAGACAGTACATTTCCAGTGTTAGAAGATTAGAAACAAACATACAAAAATGTACAAAATGCTGCCAGCAAGTGAAAAAAAAATCATATCTTGAGAAATCATATCCTAAAGGTCTAAGTCTAAAGAAAGAAACAAAGAGTTGAGAATGTGCTAGATGCCATAAAAATAAATGTTTATAGTAGAGCCTCCAGCTAAAATATTACCTAGGGAAAGGAGGTACAAAATAATCTATATGAAAGATAGCTTTCTCACGCAATTGTGAGTGTGGTAAGTGTGCACAGGTGCGACTGGCTTTTAGGAACAGGGAATTCTTGGGGCCAGCTCTGCTGCATACCAAGTGAAATTGCTGACTGCAGTACCAGCATCCCATACGAGCACTGGCTCCAGTCCCAGCTGCTTCACTCCTGATCCATCTTCCTGCTGATGCACCTGGGAAAGCAGCAGAGGACGGTCCAAGTGCTAGGGTCCCTGGGACTGTGTGGGAGGCCAGGAAGAAGCTCATGGATCCTGACTTGGATATACCCAGCTCTGGCTGATGAGGTCACCTGGGGAGTGATCCAGTGGTTGGAAGATCTCTCTATTGTAACTTTTCTTTTCAAAGTAATAAATCTTTTTTGAAACAATAGAAAATTCTATCCCAAATCCATCAATGAAAATTGTCTTTTGTTGAAGATGAGGAACTTAGAACTTTGTGTGCTTAGTGTATATTACTTGCACATACACAACCACTTCTTACTAAAATTTATTATCCTTAGCTCTTATAAAATAGTTAGCCTATGGAACTGTATTACAAAAAATAAAATATTAAACTTAAATGTATTTTTATTTTAATTTAAATTATCACCCAATTATTTCTGTTTCTAAGAAAGAATGTGTAGCATGAAAGGCAATTTCCAAAGCTGAAACCATGAAGTAGATGCAATTCCCTATTAATCGTGGCTGTTTTTCCTTTCCCTCTTAACAGTTCAAGAAGAAATATATACATATGTGAGGAAAGGAATCTAATTTAAAGACAAGAAACCAGGGGCAATTATGTACTATTTTTAGAACACTATGTTGCTAACAATTTAATTTAATAATTTCAAAATGTCTTTTTAAAATTTCTCCATCCCTTCTGTCCTTCATAAATCTTTTCAGTTAATTTAAAATAGCTCAGAATTTTGAATAGTGCATGGTACAGTCTTTTCTAGGGATTATTGAAAGCAATTACTAGACAGTATCTTCCTGTGATGGCTTTAAGAAACAAACAAGAGGGAACTTGATGTTTGGTCTAGTGGTTAAGAAGTTGGTAGAAGCAGCTGCACCCTTACTGGAGTGAATTGCAGGGTCTGGTTCCCAGCTCCAATTCCCATTCCTGATTTCAACCTCCAGCTAATTCACAGCAGATGATGGCTCAGGGACTTGTGTTGCTATTCCCTGGTTGGCACACATGAACAAGCTCCCAACTCCTGGTTCCAGCCAGTCACAGCCCTGGCTGTTACAGGCACTAAGGAAATGAACCAGCGCATGTAGATCTGGCTATCTGTCAGTCTGTCACTCTCTCCATTTCTCTTTTTCCCTCTCAAAAATATCCAGGAAATCCCTAAATGATATATTTTTTAAAAAATAATCATTTTAAAATAAAGAGGAGCAAGAGGAAAGAAATCAAGCAACACCTTACTGAAAATAATCTAGGATGTCAGAAGATACCTATTGGTGATGGGAGTAGTCACATTCCTGTGTGGCACAAGGTTTGTGTCTCATCATTCCGTAGAGCTTTCCTGATGGAGACAGCCAGATGCCTTCTTACCACCTCATTTCCAGCATGCACGGAGTGCAACAGGCAAAGAAGTGAATAAGAAAAACAAGTACACTTTCATTTCTAGATATGAACTTGTCCCAAATCTTTAAGCATTTGTGTCTAAAAAGTTGTAGAGACTGTGAATACACAACAGATGCTTCCTAAACATGAAGAACTCGCTGCCTATTTGAGGGGATACTAGTGTTTCTCCAAAAAAAGAAAAAAGATGGATGCAGTGATTCCATAAAGCAATGTTTCAATGTTATTAATGTTATTATACTTTATCATGGCGAATCTCATGTTGGGAATACAAGGACGAATAACATATACTATATATGATATATACATATATGTACATGTGTGTATGTATATGTATTATACATATGCTATGTTAAGTTAAACCTTCCAGGATATGACAAGTCACTTAAAAATTGGTCAGATTCCCAGACGTAAGACATTTGCTTTCGCTGCAGTGGAAGTCTGCCATATGCTTGAAAGCAATCCATGAATTTGAAGTGTGGTGCATCACCTATCTACGTAGCCTTGGTCAAATTGCTTGCCTTCCCGAATTACATAATGTTCCCACATTTACACAGCGGGGCAGAGGAGTTAGCGACCTTTAAGAACGCTTCTAAGGAGTCAGTACTTCTTAACTCCTGTGGTTAAATGGACAAGTTAAGAAGCAGTGTTAAATATTTTACCTCTTCATTAAAAGAAAGAACTTTTACCCTACAATAGTTTTATTTAGACCAGCAAGTGTGAAAATGTTCCTATTTATCTACTTTGATAGGTTGCCAGATGGTGTCTAAGCATTCATTTCCCTTGCACTTTAACACAATTGAAATGAGTTTGCTGTTCACCTCTTGAAACCTAGGAAGCTTAAAGATCAATCATTTAGAATGCGAAGATTCAATGAAGGCATTACATTCTTTGACTTGTAAATGTTAAAACCACCTAAGCATCTTTAGTTTTACTGGTGATGACACATAACACCTTTAATATTACATATTAAATATTCATGTTAATGTGTAATAAATATGCATGCTGAATCCTAAGCCACCAGACACTGCAAATGGTCATTTATTTTGTCGTTTATGTTCCACTATCAGATTTGATAGGATAATGTTTTTAATTTATTAAGCAATATGTCAAAAGTACTGTCTAAATCCATACTATTTTCATATTTGCAGCAATGAATGTTGCCAGGCTGTGATGGAGTATAAATTATTTCTCAATTTAAGCGTGAAGCTATTGCAATGAAATGCCCCATGGCCAAGAAAGCCATTAGCATACACTGCAGAGTAAGTTTGTCACACATATAGACATACAAGTACACAATTATAATACTTAGCCTTACAGGATAAAAAAAAAGAAATAAAAAAATCAACATTAGACAGTTCTCTGACTTATATATAGCATAGCTGAGTGAGATGAATGAGAAACTTAACAATGAGACACATAGGAAAGATTAGCTCTCTTACTGCAAGCTGAACACTGCTCCCTTTTCTACAAAGGATCCCAGTTCAAAGCCAGGTCAGTTAGGCAAACCTAGATGTGAAAGGAATTAGCAAATGAAGAACTTTTGCAAAAAGCTGTTGCTTAAAATGAATGACTATGTGACTAATGAAAGTGAAGGCTTCATTAATTCTATTTAACTGTGAATCACAAGATGTAAGCCATAAGGGAAGACGTTTGATTTCATGCTTTCAGAGCTGTGTGTGTGTGTGAGAGAGAGAGAGAGAGAATATGTGTAATTACAGTACAAATCAATATTCAGATCCTGGCAAAAGGAATTCATTTTATCAGGTTTCTACAATAGTACTACTGGCATTTCTTTACTATGGAATAAACTGAGATACAGAGCACACAGTGGTGACACCCAACACTACAAGAGATGATGACATTCCTTGTATAACAATTCAGAATCTGGTACTGCAAAGGTTTGAAATTCTGGTTTCAAGCATAAACCACAACCATTCAGGAATGCCACATTGCAGGAATAGTTGCACATACAAGGAATCTTAACAGACTTCAAGGAAATGCATGTTACAAAAAAAATATGCAAAGAATTCAAGTAACTTTGGCCCAAATTGCACTGATTGCTTAATTCTATTTTCCATGTACTTTTCACCATGCCTGTGTATAAAGTCCCTGAGAGTGTGTAACCTCAAAATTTCATCAATGCATTAAGAAAATTTCCAAACAGTTAATATTCAATAAATAGCTCAGTTTCAAATCTGAGTCTCTGACTAGTCAGGCTTGATTTGCAATTCAACCTCAATCATTTTAATGCTGTCACCTTCCCCATGTAGTAAAGCATCTGGACTACCCACCATAGACCCTCTTCCGACCCCGCAGGTCTGTTCCTCTCAGCCCTGCATGGAGTCTGTGACTCTTCATGAAACCATACAAGGCCTTCCTTGCTCAGGCTTATCACCCCTCAAAGAATGTGGACCAGGGAAAAACATCCTCAGTCCATCTTCCAGGTTCAGAGAGGCACTGCATCTTCCAGCTTCCTCCTGTAGAAGTCCCTCCTCCAGAGCAGCCACCACACTATTCTCAGAGGGATGAGACTCTGAATGGAAGGAGTAGGCATCCAGCTTCATGCTCCACCTCACATTGGAAGACCCAAGTTTGAGTCTCAGTACAGCTCCTAACTCCAGCTTCCTAAGAGTGCAGTCCTAAGGAAGTAGCAATAATGGCTCAACTGATTCACTGTAACCCAAATGCAAGATTCTGAGCTTCGGCCCCAGGTCATTTCTCGCTATTCCAACCATGCGGGAGCAAACCAGAGCATGTGAGCTGCTTTTCTGCCTTTGCCTCCAAGTAAACAAATACCTAAAGTGAAATGGGTAGCAAGAAGAAGCATGCTTCCTTGCACATAAATTCACTTTTCTAGTAGGATGTGAACCTGTCCTCAGCCAAAGAGCTGGTGATATCCATAATGAAATACAAAAAAAAAATGCAAATTGTTATATCAAAAAGTATCCCATAATGGGATACATAATGGCATAATGGGCTAAGCAATGGCCTGTGATGTCGGTTCAAGTTTAGACTGCTCTTCTGAACCAGCTCCATTCTAATGCCATGATGACCTGAACCTTTGGGTCCCTGCACCCACATGGGAGAGACCCAAATGATATCCCTGGCTCCTAGGTTCAGTCTGACCAATGCAATCCTTTGGGAAGTGAACCAACAGAAGGGAGAACTCTCTCTGTTTGCATGTCCATAGTCTTAATGACCAATAAACTGCCCGCAGGAAGATGACTTTAGTTTGGGGAAAATGGCATCATCTTTGAGATCACAGTCACACTCCAGGGTTTCTAAATGATGTCTGGTGAAGGTAGATGAGTGCCTTTCATACACATATATTCCCATCATGTTTTGTCTTCACCCAGAGGCAAGTTCCAAATGTGACTTGGATCATGTCATAGCAAGTAGCCCTAGTGAGGTGTAAACTGACATGATGAAAAGAGACATTAACAAACCTGGATAACCAAATAGCTGGAAGTGATCATAGGAGGAGCATGAGGCATAAGACATTCACTCTCTACGACACCTGAGTGTTCAGGCTTGAGAAAGAAACAAGGACAGATACAAAAACCTTGAGGTTCATCTGCAGTTATAACAATGATAATACAGGGAGAAAGGTATTGATGGTTGGAACACCACAGAAAGGCTGCTAGCCCTGCCTTCTCACTTGCACCCACCAGTGTGAAAGCTTTGTTTGACACAGAGCCTACAGGCCTGTGAATCCTGACGGGAGTGTTTTACCTAGGCAGAAATATTCTTGTGCTAAAAAATCCTTACAATTTTATTTTTACTCAAGCAAGAATTATCTACTAGGGAAACTATCTGTTTTTTTTTTTTAATTTCACTTTTTCTACAAATTACGTTTTTTAATGAGCAAGAGTTACACTACAATTAATAAAATTTAAACCACAGTTCGATAGGAGTTATTATGTAAGCAACAATAAAAGTTAAACATTCAGAATAGTTCAGGTAAAGGTAAGCGAAATAGTTTTAGACAACATTTCTGACACTCCCAAGAAGTGATAGAAATGACAGAGAAGTTGCGGATAGGTCTAGAATTGAACCTTGATAGAAGAGTCCTTTACAAAAGCAAAGCATGGGCTTCACAATTCAGCCTAACACAGCAATGTTAGAGTTATTCAAACTGCACAGCACTTCATTTTTGTTTTTGTTTGTTTGCTTGTATTAAGATTTATTTTTCTTTATTAGAAAGACAGATCAGATTTGCAGAGAGGAGGGACAGAGAGAAAGATCTGTCATTTACTGGTTCACTCCCCAAAGAACTGCAAAAGCCGGAGATGAGCCAATTCGAAGCCATGAACTAGGAGCTGGGTCTCCCACTCAGGTGTGAGGTCCCAAGGCTCAAGGCCATCCCCTACTGCTTTCCCAGTGCACAAGCAGGCAACTGGAAGGGAAGTGGAGCAGATGGCACATAAACTGGCACCCCTGTAGGGTCCTGGCAATTGCAAGGTGAGGGCCCCATTCATGTTTTTCTTATTTTTTAACATTTTTTAAAATACTAGATTTATTTAATTTGGATGATGTTTAAATAATTGAAAAGGATGCATGCCCATGTGGGCTACCAATTTGGGTGGTGAGGGTTGAGGAATGGGGGAAAATGGATGAGATCACTTTTGCAAATTTCTTCTTTTTCTGCCTGTAACTGGAGACAGTGGGGAAAGAGGGGGAAAGGGTTGCTCACCCCAGCTCACCTGTATCAGTACCCAGGGATGGGTGACTGTTGCCCAATGTCATTCCAGGGTCACTGATGTCCGAGGGCACTGCTTAAGTAGTTTTGATAGTTCTGAGATGCTGTTGATCTTGTTGGAGTTCTGAATGCAGTGTTCCAGTTTGGAGTATTTCCCAAAGAAAGCAGAGGTGATGCCAGAACTGACCCCTGGGTATTCTGCCCAGTGTGGCGACCTGCTCAATCCATCACCCACATCAGCGCGCACGCGCGCGCACACACACACACACACACACACACACACACACCAGTGGTTGCAGTTGCTGGGTCAGTTCTGTCTCCAGCCTTATCTCTTACACTATCAATGGATGCTGCAGCCTGGCTCAACCCTGCCCACCACACACTTGGCCCAGTCAGAGCAACCCTCAATATTTCCAAAGACCCACCGCATCCCTTGTTCCTGTGCATGGCAGTATGTGCAGCAGACTGGTCCAGTCAGTCCTGCATCCCATTCAGCGCTCATACACATCAATTAGCACTGGATCCTTGCTCAGCCCAACCGACCCCACTATCCAGCCCATACTCATGCTGGCAGCTGCCACCACCTGTCCATTCAGGCTTGCCCCCAGCCCTGGTTCTCATGTTCACCAGTGGGAGATTCAGTCCATCCGAAGTGTGCCCACCATTTCCCTGCTCAGCCTGCTCCCAGTCTCAGATCTTGCACTTTCCAGATGATTCTGTGATCTAGCCTCCTAGGACTTGTCCTCAGTCCCAGCACCTGCTAGCTGATGCTGCAGCAGAACTGAATCAGCCTGTACTTACTCTGACTTATGCATACACCAGTGGATTTGGTCGCTTAACCCAGCCTGGCCCTCTCCCTAACTCAGTTCACATGCAGGCCAACAGGTGTTTTAGTCCTGCCTAGTCTGGTCTGCCCCTAGTCCCAGCTTTCAAGCTTACCAGCGAGGGTAGTGGCCCAGCAAAGGAGTTCCCATGGCCACCTTACCAGGTTCACACCACCCCCTCCCCAGGTATTACATGTGCCAGTGGATTCTGTGGCTCATTCTGGCATGTTTTCAGTGAGTGCTGCAGCCTAGCTCAGTCCAGCCTGCATGCAGCTCACATTGGTAGATCCTTCAACCTAGCCCAACTTGGACTGCCCCCATTCACAACACTGATGTGAACTGGCTGGTGTTGTGGTCCAACCTGACCGTTTATATCATCCAATCCTGGTTCTTACATCTGCCAGTGGGTGCTAGGAACTGGTCCAGCCTGACCCACCCTCAAACCTGACCCACATATATGCCAGCAGGTATTGTAATCTGGCATGATCTGGACTGCTTCCCACCTTGGTTCTTGCATTCATCTGCAGGGACTGTGTCCTGTCAGAGGAATTTCCCAAACTCCTTTATCAGGTCTCCACCCAGTGGCAGATCTCTCACATGTTGGTAGGTTATTGGCCCAGACTGACCTGGCCCACCTCCTGTCTTGGCAGGTACAGTGACCTTGCCTGACCACCTTATACCCACTCAGGTTCTGACTTTAGGATGCTACAGCCCAACCATACTTGGTCCACTCCCAGACCAACTCTCATGTGGGTGATAAGACCTATCCCAGCCCAACGTACAGCTACCCTCGCTCTTGTGAATACCAGTGGGTGCTGGAACCTAGCCCAGGTTGGCACATTCCAGACCCAGTCCTCACCCATGCCAAGGGATGCTGCAGCCATGTCCAGCCCAGTTTGCTGCCTCCATCCTAGCTCTCACACCCACTAGTAGGAACTATACACAGCTGTGGCATCCCCTTAGCTCCCTGACCATGCCTGCTCTCAGCCACAGATCTTACACATGCCAGTGGTTGCTCTACACAGCCCAGAATAGCCTGTCCCGTGTCTTAATCTTTGCCATCAGATGCTGCAATTCTTGCTGATGTGTGCTGCAGCCTAAGCATGCCAAGCCTGACCCCACCCACGGCTTTCATACAAATGAAAGGTGTGATAGTCTAGCCTAGCCTGGCATGGCCCAAAGCCCATCCTGAGTCCTGCACATGCTGATGTGCTATGGTTTGGCCCACAGAGCCAACCCACACACTTGCTGACAGGTGAAGCAGCCCTGTCTGCCCTGACCAATATCCAGCTCTGACTTACATGCTCACAAGTAGGAATAATGGCCCACCAAGGGAGTTCCTCAAGTTTCCCCACCAAGCCCACTCCCAGACCAATTGGGTGGTAGGCCCTTACTTGGTTCAGCCTGTCGCCAAGGCTCAGACTGTGTGTGCTGGTGAATGTTGTGACTCAGCCTACTAAATACCAATTCTTGGGTTCACTGCAGGTGCTGTACCCTTGACCAGCCAGGCCTGTTCCCAACCCCAACACCCACGAGAGCTTGGTGAGTTTCATGGTCATGCCTAGTTCAGCCAATCACCACCCCTAGCCCTCAAACAAAATAGTTTGTGTGGAAGTTCTACAAATCCCCCCACAGAACCTGCTCCCAGACCCAGTTATCTCACATGCTGGTTAGTGTAATGGCCCAGCCTGACATGGTCTACTCCCTTCCTCTACACTCACAGGTGGGTACTGTGGTCAAGCCCAACCAATCAGACCTCTCCCATCCACGGTTTTCATGGATACTAGTAGATGGTGGTAGATGGTGGTAGATAACAACAAGCCCAGTTCAGGTCTCCCACATGGGCAGGTATGTTGGTATGACCCAGAAAGGTCCTCTGATTTTCCTCCTCCAAACCACCTGTTCAGTTTCCTCATTTACCTGCAAATGCAGCAACCTGGTTGGTGAAAGTCCCTCTGAAGGCACTCCTGACCTGTTACATTCTCTTTCAGCAGCCCTTCCTCCCACACATCTCCAAACCCTCTTCCCTGAGCAATCCACAGCTCCACATTTCTACAAGTTCTCAGATCCCCAAACCCGGTCCTCAGGCAGTGTGTTGTGCCACCCTGGGTCCCTGCCCACGTGCCCAAGGGCCCACACATACTTGCATGTGGATCTCTAGATCCCATTGTTGGCCTGCTGGCATCAGCCCCTCACCCCCTGAGCTCATCTTTAAAAAAAATAGAATAAGCAGCTATACTGGCACACTAGTATAGTTAATGTAAATTTCACATTAACAAGGCCCATAATGCCTGCCAGCTATTGTACGTAACCCTTGCCTATGTACAATGCAACCTAAGCAGTTGCTTATAGCTAGGTACATATTTTTCATACTCATCATTGCATCAGAAAAAATCATCTAATAGCTACTAGATTCCATTCCTCATCTTCAGAAGGGGAATCGTCACATCTGCCTGTCAGAACTAGACAGGGGATGTAAGACAGTGTTGGTAAAGTATTTGAGTACTGCTTTGATGAAGTTCAATAGATTTGAGCAAATTAAATGGCAGAGTGTAAGCAATTCCCTTAGCAAACAAACAAAATAAAGTTGACTCAGATTGTCAGTGATCAAGTTACACTTGTCGATTGAGCACTTCTGTCTTGCCATGAGTGGGAGCTTATGTTTAGGGTTCTGGAGTCCATGAGAGCATGTACTTGCTCACAAGATATCTGGATACAAACACTTCCTACCTCTGCACTTTGTGATATCATGTTACTACATGAAATTGACCCCCAACCAGATAATTTCCACCATGGACACTGGAAAATTTGTTTATGGGAAAGCCAGACATTAAATTATCATTGACAAACAGCTAATGCAGGCCTATGGCCATAGACCAATCGCACAGGCAGCGCCTATAATGAATGTGATGCTGAGATCATCTTTCTCAAAAAGCCACTTAGATTTCAAGTCACAGGTTTTCCATTTAGAGCTCATATTCTCTCCAAATCTACTTAATCACCTTAAGGCAACTTTCAAACGGGTTGATTTTTATTCCCTATGTCACTAGACGCCTTTTTCAAAATATTAAAGTTTTCTGACCATTGCCTTTCCTTATATTTCTTGAAGGCAGAGTAAAAGGCTTTCAAAAAATCAGAGCATTGATTTTTTTTTTCATTTTCTTTGATGTTGGCAACCCAGTGAAGCTTCCCCCCAGGCAGAATTAATCTCCCAGTCCTCTGAGCAACCTAGCATTTTGTTCAAACGATTAATATTGCACTTCTCACTTTGTGTTACTGTCAGGATTTTCCTGCCTCTTTTCTTGGTGGCATCCCGGGTACCCCCAAGGCTTCCCGCTCACCTTCTCCCACTTTGTGCCCATCACGAGAGGCAGCTCATCACAGGCCTTCAATAGCGCTGAGCTGAGTTGACTCAGTGGAATCCAGACATAGCCATCTTGCTTTGACTGATATTCCTAAAATCAAAGACAGCCTCATTTTGGAAAGCCACGCATTGCTTTTGTAGATCGCAAAAATATTTAAACTGGTCTTTTATGATGACATCCTAACTGCATTTTAAGTACAGTGAGGAAGGAAAAATTAGTGGTGGGGTTTTGTACAGGAACCATTCTCTTCTATGCTAACGGGAAATGTGGGGGCTGTTATACAACAGTGAAATAGCCTGCAGGTGAACTATGTGATTGTTCAATGAAGATACCAAAATACTTCATCCAACCCAGCAGTTCTCAATTCCTTGGGTACTAATTATTCTTTTAAAAAAATATTATCTAAGGCCCCCCTTTTTTATTGTGGAATTAAATGTGTGGAGTGTGACCTACTTAAGCAGGTGTTTTACTATGCTGAGACCATGCCCTAATTGTGACCTACAGAAGAAATGAAAAATGAGACGCTTCTTTGTACCTTGATTTGAATGCTAGAAGGCAAATAGGCAGTAGGGTGCGTACCTGTACGAAGCCTCACACAATCTGTCAACCATCGTGCACACAGAGATAAGTGGCCGACTCCAGAGGCTCGGGTACCACAGTGCTCTCATTAGTCACACAAGTTTCAAAATGAGCAAAATATTGACAGAGTTTAGAAGAGCAACAAGGTACCGTAGATTTGTGTGGCAGTCAAATTCCCAACAAATGAAGTGGGTGCTAAGGCTGCATAAATACTTCAGGCTGTCAGGAGAAGCCTCACAGGCTTACACAGTAAACAAACACCTGGAAGGAGATCTGAAGACAAGCTCAATATGGGTCAAGTTCATCATGTGGGGGCTTCGACACATTGTTACATGTCTGTGTCTCTCATACCAAATATCAATTGGCCAAATGCTAAGAACTACCCACCCCAACTCCTACTCTGTAACAGCCCAAATTGTCTCTGTTTTTCAAACAGCCCCGACTGTTTTAGAACTTCTGCCTGAAGACCATCTGTGACCTTTGGTAAAATGTAGTTAATCGGGCCCGGAGCGATAGCATTGTGGTTAAAATCCTTGCCTTGCACGTGCCAGGATCCCATATGGGCACTGGTTCTAATCCCGGTGGCCCCGCTGCCCATCCAGCTCCCTGCTTGTGGCCTGGAAAAGCAGTCAAGGACGGCCCAAAGCCTTGGGACCCTGCACTCGCATGGGAGACCTGGAAGAGCTCCTGGCTCCTGGCTTCTGATTGGTTCAGGTCCAGCCATTGTGACCCCTTGGGGAGTGAACCATCGGATGGAAGATCTTCTTCTCTGTATATCTGCCTTTCCAATAAAAAAAAATCTTTTTTAAAAATATAGTTAATCATACCAGTTTCATACACCTGAAATGAAAACTAAATGACCAAAAAGTATCTGGGGCCAAAGTTGAAGGTATCCAGTAGAATGGTTTTAGGGACTCCCACATCCCGTTCCTGAGTGGTTCCCATCCTGGCTACTCTGCTTCCATTGTCGCTTCCTGCACACCCTGGGATGCAGGAGATGATGACCCACACACTTGATCCCTGTCATTCATGTGCAGACCCAGTTGAGGTCCTGGTTTCATCCTGGTCCAAGCCTGGCCATTGTGGGCGTTCTGAGGAATGAGCCGAAAGATGGAACTTCTTTTTGTCTCCATCCCTCTCTTTCTGTGTGGTGTCCTGCTATTTGAGTAAGTAAAATTGAATAAATAAAAATTGAAATGTTCTGGTAATCCCTGACACATTATAACATATCAAAGAAATAAAGCAAGCATGTTGCATTGTAGCAAATTTGGAGCTTCTTGACATTTCCAGGACCCTGGGACCCATTGTTTGTTTCAGTATTACGTTTGGAATCAGAAGATGGCGTCCATGTCTAGCGTGACTCTTGCCCATCAAGTGAATCGTTTCCTACTATTTTGTTTCACTTTGTTGTTTAATAAGCGCCTGAATCAGAATGGTGACATAATAGCTGGTTGGTACTGCCATCTAGTGGCGGCATGAATCAATTTGCCAGCTCACGGAATTTAGTTATTCAGATACTTAGACAAATCAAGTGCTTAAACTCAGTTTTATAAAAACTGGCCACGTAAAACACTTTTTGTGAAAAAGCTGATGTTAAGAATTATGTTAGTGATAGCATAATGGTCAAGTTGGTACTTTATTTCATGTTTTACGACCTAATAATATTAATTATTAATTTTGCAAAGTGTTTCAACTCATTTTGAAAAATGCTTCAGTCTTTAAAAAAAATTTTTTTTCATCATGAAGAGAGCTAGACAGAGATCTCCCATCCACTAGTTTACTCTCCAGATGTATGCAACATCCAGCACAGGGCCAGGACTAAGGGCAGCAGCCTTGAACTCAGCCTAGGGATCCCAGGTGAGTAGCCAGACTCTGGAAGCTGACATGAGGAATACAGCCAGGACGCAAACCTGGGCACCCCCAAATGAGATGTGGGCGCTTCCAATGTTGGCCTAACTAACCATTCTGCAGAAGGTCTACCCCGGACACTTCATCTTGACATTAATCCTACGTCAACCCACATTCATCACACTTGTTTGCTGCAACAAGAAAGGAAAGTAACATAACACACAGATTTATTCTGGATATATTCAGCTTGACTAATTCATCTTTACTCGGGCATCCAAGCATCTGACCTCCCTGAATGTCCAGGCAGTTTAGATTCAAGCAAACAGCCAGCTGTTCTTAACTGACTTCCTAGGTGGGTTCACTCTTTGCTCAAGGAACATCATCAGCAGAAACTGAAAAGAACTTTTTAAAAAAATACTTATTTTATTTTATGGGAAAGGCAGATTTACAAATCTATAGATATACAGAGATAAAGAGATGAAGATCTTCCATCGTTGATTCACTCCCCCAAGTGGCCGCAAAGGCCTGAGCTGTGCCAGTCTGAAGCCAGTAGTCCAAAGCCTCCTCTAGGTCTCCCACACAGGTGCAGGGTCCTAAGGCTTTGAGCCATCCTTGACTACTTTCCCAGGCCACAAGCAGGGAGCTGGATGGGAAGTGGAGCTACTTGGATTAGAACCGGTGCCCGTGTGGGATCCTGGCACATTTAGGGCAAGGACCTTAGCTGCTAGGTTACCATGCTGGGCCCTGAAAAGGACTTTGAGCTTTGTGCTTTGAGTATCATCAGCAGATGATTTGTGCAGTAATGCCAAGGTTCAGCACATGTCGTGAGCACTGCATCCTGCATGCTGTTTAAGGCAGGTGGCTTAGGGGGCCAGCAAACCTTCATTTGCCCCCTGAGAAGCAGACATCTGTAGACTATTTTTAACTCACATTTAACGCACACATTTTAATCTCCTTCTAGCACACTTGTGACCCAACAAATTTAAAAGCATGGAGTATGATTTTCTGCCATAACCCTCAGCTTTTCTAGATGCAACATTGTATCATTTTCGGAATTCTGTAAGTGTAAACTGCATCAGACACCAACTTCCTAGATCCCCCACCAGTTTGAAGGACTGTGCATTGTTTCTCATCCTAATTCACTGCACAAAGTCAGATCCTTCTTCCTTCCTCTATTGGCACCATTTCTTGCTTTCTGGAACCATTTGTCATGATGGTAATTAATTTCAGTTAAGCATCTGTAAGCCTGCTAGAATCACAATAGCATTAATTAACGTAGCTCCTGTTAGGGCTCTGACTACTCCAGGGCCTAGCACAATGACTTCTTGCACAGCAGGCATTCAAAAGTAAAATTAAGTGAATATACATCTTAAGATTTGTTTTAAACTTCTAATTTTTCCCTGGACCTTAGCTCTGTTAATGGAGCTATCTTTATGAAAGGGTTATTATACCATGTCTTAATTAATTATTCTCTTTAATTGCTTAAATTCCTCATTGGTAAAGAATATTACAGTCCAAGGGTTCATTTCTTGTCCTCTTTGGCTAATTGTGCTTGGTGTCTCTTTGATAGCTTATCTCTGAGGCCAGAAATCATGACAGCCATGACAGAAGGATCCGACCACCGGTTCTTAAAGATCTATGTCAGAGTCCTTTTGCATACACTCATGCATTGCCCATCTACTTCCAAAAATGCCTTTTTGAGGAATATTCTCTAAGAGGTCTAATATATTTCTGTTTTAAAGTCTAAGATCAAACATAAAACTGGGAAGAGAAAAAAAAAAACAGTTTCTTCTAAACAACCTGCTATTTTTGTACTTTCAATCCAAATCTTGCACTGTAAAGCAGTGATAAATGCATGTACATGCTGGCAATTAGTTGAAAAGGAAAGCTGATCACGTGGCCTTCCCAGATAATAATCTCCAAGAAAGCACACTTATCCCATCAGTGTAATCTTGTTCATTGTAATGATGATGTTAACTTTGGGCTGTGGAATTCTTTGATTTACAGCTAATTGCCAGCTCTAAGGCCAACTGCTGCACATGCTCTCATCTGCATTCATAGATAAAATTATTCGAACCCTCTCTCAAAATCAAGGCTAAAGGTTTAAAATGCAGAAAAAAAATAGCTTTGAGAGGTTTTTTTTCCTAAAAATCTAATCAAAAAACATAACATCTTGCTTTGCCCTTCTAGAGCTACCCTTCATTTTTGTCCCCTTCCCTCTGCTCTGCACCTGGTAGCACCTGGGAGTTTCCAAATTTTCCAAAGAGGGCCCAAAAGTTTAATCATTTTCCCTTTCAGTTGCTTTGCAAGGGAGGTTACCTCATTGCACTCTTTCAAAACATTCCTTCCAAGGCCTTGATGAAAATCAACTTTCTTGCATGGTCCATCTACTTCTGTCCTTGATCAGTGGATTCATACATAAAGCAACCATGGATCAGGAAGAGAAATTAAGTTGCCAATAGTGAGAGGTTTGCTCAGTCCCTTGCCCGACATGAGGCCATCCCCAGGTGGCCAAGAAGTTGAGACAGGGGTCTTGTGGACAGCATAAGAGGAGTCATTTTTTCCTCCACAGGAAAAGATACGCCTTCTGTACACAAACTCCTTTAGTTTGCTCCTACTGCCCCTGCCATTATTGATAGTTGGGAGAATTCTGTATTTATTACCTTAATACCTCACATAGCATAACCTATCACTAAGTAACTAATTTAATAGTAGAGGAAGTACAGCAATGGGGTTTGCATGCAGAGTACTCTGATCTAACTACATTTACCACCATTCAAAGCAGATGGTTTGAAGGAACACAGGATGGGGTCAGCTGCAGTGCCAGGTGGGGCACAACATACTGTACAGTTCTGTAGGATATGGCATGTGCCTTAAATAAGAAATCAACACATGGTAACTTCTCTATAACAATCACGCTGTGTCTGGTAGCCAAGGGTTAGAATTAGAATTAGATAAGTCACTGCACAGATTTATCCCTGTAGATTCTAATTCAGTAGAATCTTTGCTTCTTATTCTCAGAAACCGAAACTCGCTGTCTTTGGTTCCCAAAGAATGCTCCCACCAGCAAATGCAAATGCATTTTGTTGCAATGGGAGCTGGACAAGTCCTAATATCTATACTGTTGAATTTATGGCAGAGTTGAGGGGTGAGAATGTCATCACTGTCTTGCCCCAGATAATCAATTCTATCAATGGTGAAATTGATCCAATGCTGCATATGATGGATTAGGACAATTATCTCTGGAACCCAGAAGATTCATCAAAGTGCCACAGAATACTTTTGGATCTAATAATAATTATTAGTGAGAATCTGTGTCAAGAGTTAATAAAAGACCAGCAAGATTTGCATCTTGTAGACTAGAAGGCTTGGGCAGTGATTCATAACTCTCCAAAGGAGTTTTGAATTACAACGGACGTGATTAACAACTTGACCAGCTTTAGAAATGAAAATACTAAAAGCAATTTGATTTGAATTGCCTCTTATTACATATATTTTTTTCTATTTTACTTCTTTATGAAGAATATTGCTTTTAACAAGCATAATTTACTTAAGTAGGTTTCATTTGAGTAGAATAATGATGAAATGTTGTTCTTTTGTTCATCAAGAATGAATGCTGTTGGAAAGAAGGTGATGCTAGTTGCTCTATTTTCCCAAACTTTGTTCAATCCCCACCATCCTCTGCCCCACAACGTGCTATGTTATGACCCTCTGTGTAAGTTGCTTTCTTTATAAGTTGACTCAAATAAGTTGGAACAATGTGAGGTATTTACAAGTATGGAAGAAGAGAATGACATTTAATCATTCTTTCTGCACCAAACCTTGGTGTCTACAACTCTCTTTACTCACCATGATTATTGTTGGGTAACTTTTTTGCATGGTCATTCCATGCACTCAATTTTCTCAAATGACAAAAAAAAAAAAAACAATTGTGATTGACTTGTTGCTAGAATCTTCCCCCAACTTGAATGTCACAGCATATTTGATGATATCCATCAAATTTGTTAAGAGTTTAAATGTGTTAATTACAGAAGGTGATCAAAGGATTAAGAACAGAATGATGAAGCCACTTCCATTTATGGCTTTTGTTTTCAATATATATTTATTTTGGAAGGCAACTCCAAGAATGTGTTTTATGCTAAATCCTATTTATCTATTTTTATCACAATGCTTCCCACCTTCCCCTCCTTCCCACTTACGCTCCAACCTTCGCTTTTTCTTCCTTTCCTGCTTTTTCTTTTAATGTTTACAATGATGTGGTTTCAGGTTATTTTGTATTTACAAGCTTAGCCTTCCACCAAATAAGAAATTCAACAAGTTGTAAGTATAAAAACCGCTGTTCTCCAAGAGTATAGACAATTTCTGTAAACAATAATCAAACCTCAAATGTCAATTTTGCTCATAGAAATTACTTTTTTGTACTGAGATTCATTTTACTTAGAGACGCAGAGTAAAAGAACAAAACATACATGAAGATTTTTTTTTGCTTGTTTGTTTTTAAGAAGTGTATGTATTTGGGAGGCAAAGGTAGAGAACGATGAAGGGATCCCACAAGTAGCAATCCCTGTCCCGATATTTGAAGTGGCCATGGCTCCACTGAAGCCAAAGCTTAGAGATAAGAACTCGGGTTTCCCACATGGATGGCAAGGGCCAAACTACTTGAGAAATCATCCGCTGTCCCCTGTGGTCTGCATTACTATGAATCAGAAGTAAAGAGTGTGAAACTCAAACCAGGTCCTCCAACATGGCATGGCAGACATTCCAGGTGGTTTTTTAGCCACTTCCATTTATGGCTTTTGTTTTCAATATATATTTATTTTGGAAGGCAACTCCAAGAATGTGTTTTATGCTAAATCCTATTTATCTATTTTTATCACAAACTAGTAGTTACCACCTTATGGAGAACAGATTTCTTTATCAGAACTGCCACCAATGAAGCACTAGGGTCATTGCAAGCCCAATGATCAGGGGTTGCAGATTCCGTTTCTGATCAGGGCGCTCTTCTTGGCTTACTGGTGGCTGTCGACCATTGTGTTCTCAGGTGACTTTTCACTGCTTGAGCACAAGAAGAGGGGGAGAGTTTTATGGTTGTCTCTTCCTCTTCTCACAAATATTCAATCTTACTGGATTAGGAATGCCTGCTTTTATCTCATTTGGTGCTCATTGTCTCACTAAAAATGTTGTCTCCAAAACCAATTGTATTGGGGATTAAGGTTTAAACCTATAAATTTTGGAATTTTACATTCTGTATATAGTCCTTCCTTTGATTTTCCCAAGACTTATGTCCTTCTTGCATGAAAAATATTTGTCCCATCCATAAGCCCCAGAAGACTTAACCTATTCTAACCTCAAATACAAAGCCAAAGTCTCCTCTAAATTTCAACGAAATTAAGATGTCTGTGACTCTTGCCTCTTCTGGAAACAAAGTTATTTACCAGATATGAACCTGAGAAAACGGACAAATTTTGCAGTACCGAAATATAATTATGTGACAGATTAGTATAGCCATTCCCGTATGATTAAAGAGAAAGAAGAATGGGATTAGAGTTTCAAGCAATTCCCAAACCCAGCAAAGCAATTTCTATTAGCTGTCATAATCCTCTTTGGCTTGATGCCTGCCCTCCAGTTACTGGGTGTGGTTTCATCTGCAGGGTTCTGTCTCCTCAATGTATTGGTATTCAAGCTGGTCTGCTGGAACCAGGGAGGTGATCCCATCTTCTGAAATAGGACCCTGAAACCCTGACTATAAATATGACCAAGTGTTGAGTACATTTGTGTAAATATACTGTAGTCCAGGAGGGTATGGAAGAGGGAGCTCAGAGGAGCGTGATTTTAAAAAGATAGAAAACCAAGAGCTGTTGTTGCAACCTACATTTATTTATTGAACCTACATTTAATTTGAACCACGATCATACTGAGAAGAAGTGGAATGGAACTGTTTTGAGTACAAAGGGGACATAAAGCTACTTTGACATTAAATATTGAGGTCTTTTGGTCTCAGTCCCATTTGATGACTCTAGTACATTCTTTATAATTTTGGAAATGTTAAAGTTACTTGATGTTAGAACTGCATTTTCTTTATTTATTGTTATTGTTTTCCAAGAAACAATTTTGTAGATATGGTTCTTCCTTCCCACTCGCCTCCTTCCCTTTCTATTTTCTCCTCCCAAGATTTTCTCCCATATTATTATAGTAATGTAGTCCCTTAGTAATAGTTGCAAATGTTCTAAGATAAATAATTATTTTTTGATTCTTCGATAGTGTTACATAGTCCCTATCACAGTGTGTGGTAGATACAGTGTGTTATAGACCAAAAATTTGTGTTGTGTAGGATGCAGTTTCTATACTAAGAATTGAAGTCTCCAACCAAATTACTATTTTATATGTCCATATGGCTGATTATTATCAAGGATGACTTTATCCTTCACCCATGACCTCTACCAACTCACCATAAGAAATAGCCTATGTGATCAACAGAAGAACCATGTGGAAGTTAGAGTTCTCAACAATAGCATGTCCCATCTTGGAATATAAAGAAGTCATGACAATTTTTAAAACATTCTTTCAGTCATTTATTTGAATTTTTCTCTAACATTTGAATCATGTATTTAATCTCATTCGAACAGGTTCCTAGCTTCAGATCCATCCAAAATATCAACTTTATTAATGTTGAGGTCAGAACTCGATTCAGAAAATTGATAGTGCTCTTAGGAATTACTAGAAAAAGAAACCAATGCTCTTTAGAATTCACTTTCAGTGACTGTTTTAGAGATTGCTAATTTATTATTTAATACAGAAGTTCTGTTTGGAATGAAGAAAAAGTTCAGGAAAGGAATAGTGATGATGGCTGTATAACATCAAGCTGGATATAATGCCACTGAAATGTACATTTAAAAATGATTAAAATGATGCATTTCATGCTATATATATGTAAATATAGGAAACTCAGAAAAAAGCTGATCAGTAATGATTTTTCATTTGTTAAAAAAAAAATGAGACCAATCAGCAAATATTGAAAAGGAACAATTTCTGAGGCATAATACTAAGGAAAAATAATCAGAGAATTTAAAAACGGAAATATCTATTATATTTATTAATTAAAAGACAGAAATATTTAAGATTTATTGGATGAGGAACAAAATCAGAGTCAAAATTGTTGGTTAAATAATCATTTCAATATTTATAATCATGTGGAAATTAACATTTGTATAAAAGCACTGGTACTGGAAAGAAAAATAGAAAAATACCTTAAATATTGGCTTCCTTGATATAAAGAGGAAATGGAAATGCAAAGATAATTTCATATGCTTGGTCTGATTGGCTAAGAAGCCAATTATTAATCCTTTAGAGGTTATACATAAGCAATAAAGTTTTCTACATCTATAGATTAATTCTTCAAACATTTGTTGAGCACCTGTGTAATATTGCCTAATGTTAAACTATAATCAGAGGTAAAGGAGGCATTGTCTGGCTGTGGAGACAGACGGGGACTAGAAAATTACCATAATATGAAATAATAACCATCCTTAAGGTGCAGAGGGAACACCGTGTCAGGAATAATGACTGTGCAGAAGGATAAAAGGGACCAATGGGGAGGTACAATGTCCACACAGTTCTGAGGGTGACCAGCCAGGCAAGGCTAACTCCAAGGCAGAAGAAATAGAGGATTGTCTCTTCAGGAGCAGTGGGAATATCTGAGTGTCTGGAGAAGAATGCATGTATTCCAGCGTATAAGAGTGGAGGGGAACCTATCATCCCCAGTTACCTTAAACTCATACATCATAGTGTAGCCATAAACATCTGCTACTCCTGTTAAGTGCATAATTTTGTTTTAGGAATTAGCATCCTGAGCACGCTCATGATTTATGATTTTGATCGTTTTGTTTCTGTGCCCATCCCAACTGCTTGCATAAGTAGCTTAGTTTGTTTTTCTTCCCAAAGGTCTTGAATTCCCAACTTGCAAAGCTAGGGCAATACATCAGGTAAACATATGTGAGAATAATGATTTTGTCTTTGCGCTTCCAAGAAGACTGAAGAAGAGAGAGACTTCTGACGAGTGAGCCCTTACTCAAAGAAACTCTCCAAAAATAGACACTTATGGTACAAGTAAACACTTAGTAAGAGTCGTCAGTGTTTTTTTCTAAACACAAGGTATACAGGACTAAGCATTATCTTAGTAATCAAATCGGTAGGCAGGTGAAGCGGCACTCAATAATTGAATCAACCTTGAGCTGAGGAGCACATTGTCTTTGAAAAGTTGCCATGCACCAAGAAAAGCATCTATCACATCCGACACAAAAACATCAGCGTCCACGGTTCTCCACTATCTTTCCTCCCTCTCATCCTCTTCTCCATGATCTGTTCAGTATGCAGGATGGCTGACTTCCAGTAAAACTCAGCAAAGCATTTCTCATCAACACTTCTTTGTTTCAAATGCTATGGCTAACAGTCTAAATTTAATATTAATAATAGATAATACTTGAAAACTCATATATAGGCAAGTGTTTACTATATGCTTATTGCTGTTCTTTTATTACTAACTACACATCTTTTAGGTGGACACTACTGCTACACCTACTCTTAAGGAAAATAAACTGAGCCATTGAAAGAATAAAGTCATGTTTAAAGTCATAGAATTAATAAGTGACTGAGCTGGGCCTTGACCTGTATCAGCTAGCACCAGCTAGGGCCTGAAATCTTAAACTAACAAGACATAAAATCTTGGATATCATCTGTTTCTTAGAGCCAACAAATGGGTCGGGGTATAATTTTATAATTGAACACTTTTACTTAGTAAGCAAATAAGTGGTGATGGGATTATGCAGGTATATTACAAGAACAACATATTGGCTTCCTGGCTTGCCCACAGAGATGCCTTGCAAATCGTTCATCCATGCGCATGTTCATTGTCTCAGACCTTACACATGTGTAATCCCTGAAGTCAGACTGCTTTCTTACAAAGATTGTACATAGGCTATATTTATAATTAGTCAAGGCTGAAGTATAATATTATCTTTTAGAGACATGTAACTAGGAAATGAAATTTGCAAACAGTTCCTATACTTTTGCTAAAGACACAATCCATTTCTGCCTCATCTAGATTTTGTAAATCCACACAAATCCAAACTTGAGAAACTTCATACCTTCTTTACCTTTATGCTTGTTGTAATGTCAGTATTTTTGGCTAATGATCCATGGACAATACAGTCCTCACCCCCTAAATTATTTAGTTTGTGAAAATCTTGGGGAAACTGCATATATTTACAAATAATAAACCTTGTTTTTTTTCACTTGTTTTAAAAAACCTTTAATGCTTTTATGCTAGCTTGTTAGACACTAAAGTCTTTCAGTGTTTCAAAAATGCCACATGTCATGGTGAGAATTTGTAAGTGGCACATTTACCCCCATTTCTATGTTTTAGCAAAATTCCTGTTAGTACAGTTGGTGATTCTCACAAGTGCAGCTTGGCAAAGGAATGCTGTCACCAAAGGTATTCATTACATTTCAAGAAGGCAATATTAAGTCAAAGAAAGGGACTCAGTTTCATGACACTTTAGGCAAAGGAGAATGTCCTTGGACATGGATGGCTGAGATCTGTAGATGCATGCTATAATTAAAATGTTAACCATAGGTCCATAAATTTCCACAGACATCACAAGATACAGTAATTGACTAGGTGGAATTTTGAATGAGCAAACTACTATAATCAAAACAAGAAAGATTATAATTAAATATACTCATTAGCGAAGGTCACTGAGTGAGAATAACCAAATACTGTCTGTGGCTGCTGTGCTTCCAATAATTAAAAACGAAGTTGTAGGGCCCGATGCAGTAGCCTAGAGGTTAAAGTCCTTGCCTTGTACACACCAGGATCCCTAGTGGTGCCAGTTCTAATACTGGCAACCCCACTTTTTATCTAACTCCCTCTTTGTGGCCTGGGAAAACAGTTGAGAACAGCCCAAAGCTTTGGGACCCTGCACCCACATAGGAGACCCGAAAGAAGCTCTCTGCTCCTGGCTTCAAATTGGCTCAGTTTCAACTGCATTGGTTCCTTGGGGAGTTAATCATCAAATCGGATAGAGATCTTCCTCTCTGTCTCTCTTCTGCTCTGTACATCTGACGTTCCAATAAAAACAAATAAATCTTTACAAAAAAAGTTGTATTATAACCATTTATACCCAAATGTTGGTTTTAGTGATTTACTAGCCAATCATCATAAAGGCATATGGACAAGATGGACATGACCAAGTGGGTCACAAGCTGCTGAAATGCTTTCTTAGAAGGAGCAAACAGCAGGGTATGCAGTCAAGCATTGTGCAATGATGCAACAATGGACCAGATATACTCCAGTGGTCTGTGAGAGTATAATGGAGCTGAAAATTTCCAGGCACATAGTATTTTGTCTTTTTACTGTCCACTTTCTATGATATATACATATACTTAGATACACAAATACCCAGTCATGTGTTAGAACTGGGCTATGCCATATGCATAAAATACATTATGATGTTTGCATTAAGACAAAATTGTCACACAGCGCATTACTCGGAATGTGAAAGCATCATTAAGCAGTACGTGAATTTCATATATAAAATAGACAAGACAGCTGAATAGTAATCTACAGCCATTTTGAGGTGTATTGAATCCAGTTGAATATAAATCCAGTTGAAATGTCTATGAAGAAGTCACAGGATGTGGTTAAGAACCTGCATTTTCCTATTAACATATTGTTAATCAATACCATGTCAATTAATGCCATAAGGTTGTAAATTGTTGTTGATGTTATGTTGGGGCTTTTAATTGATTGGTATGATACTTTGCTGGCTTTACCTTCAGACCAGAGATGGTCTTACCAAGAAATCGTTGAACCCACTAGGATAATAAGACGCTGGGCTTTATGCTTGGTAAATACTTCCAATGAAAGAACCTCAACTGAATTTGAACTGTGGTAATGCAGCAAGGTGGAGAGGTCCACCATGGGGAGAGGGTTCGGGGAGGGGTGGGGGGAAACCCAGTGCCCATAACACTGTGTCACATAATGCAATGCAATTAATAATAATAAAAAAAAAATCCCCAAATAGTAACTCCATTAGGTATATTGAATCAAATGAAAAATGCATGAACACGCTTCTTTGTATCATCTCACCTGCCGTGTTTTTCTTTTCTCCCTATTAGTAAGAGAGTATGTTGGAAGAAACCAAAACAACTGAAGCTGTTCACTGTGTTTAATCACAAACACTTCAAATTCCTAGGAAGTCGTTCTTAAGAGCCCTCTGCTGGACCAATAATGAAAATGCTCATTCAAACAGAAGTGACAAATGTGCCTGGTTGCCAGAAGTGTTTATGTGGAAAAACTAAAGGAGAAGGAGATGGAGAGGAGGAGGAGGAAAAAATGTTCTCTATTTCAAATACCACATGGTTACATTTCTCAGTCCACTGGAAAACTAGATGCTGATTCACTTCCTCTCTTCCTTAGAACAAGCAAGATGCAGTTTAAAATGTCAATTCCCTCTTCGTCTCATCACTTACTATGCTCTATTGTACTTCCGAATCAGAGTATAAATTACATGAGACTCTGGAAATCTTATTTTGCTCACCACAGAACTATACATTCCCTGTAATTGCTTCTGTCTTTTTTAACTGGCCCATTCTATGCCTTCTGGGCCTCAGTTTCCTTCCAGCCACAAGATTCCATCAGCGTGCAAGCATTACTTTTTCTCCCATCTCTATTCTCAGTCCATCTTCATCCTTTATTACTCTTCAAACGCTGATATCCTCCAGATTTATGACTTATTTTCATTCCCCTCTGGCTAACAAAATGACCCCCAGCAGCCCCATGTACTTTGTAGCTGTAACTGTTCTCACTCTACACTGCTTTGTCTACTGACAGCACTCTCTTGAACTTTGAAAGTATATGTGTGTACCTATGCACACAAACATGCAATGAATGCACTTATACATATAGATGTCTGCTAGTTTTCCTTGTGAATACCCTATCACACTTTAAACTGAATGTATCTAAAAACGAACTCATCTAATCTCTTTTTCCACTTTTGCCACTTTGAAGATTAGTTCATCCATTCAAACTCACAAGACAGAAATCTAAATCTCTCTTGAGATTAATTCACTATTGCCCTCATCCAATCAGCCACAAAATTGAACCCATCCTATTTCTTAAGTTTAATGTACTTTATCTTCTTGCAAAATGCTCACTAATTCTCCGCAGTTGAAAATCTGCTATGACAAAATCAGAATTTGTTTATTTCACTCACATCTGTGCATCCTGAGGATAGACTGATATTCCTAAAATTCTCTTTTTGCCTTGTTTGAATTCCTGATCGGTATTGCATCACCTCTAGCTGAAAGCTGAACCGTCTTAACAAAGCTTGCAAAGGTATATGAACTTCATCTGCTCTTCTTCTTCTTTATCTTGTTGTTTCACTCAAGCCTTTTGTATCAGTCACACAGAATTTCCACACAAGTCAAGTTCTTTTAGACTTCTGTGTGTTTACACACCAAGTGTGCTTTTTTTATAATAGCCATCTCTCATATCCAGCCAATTACATCATTTTTTAGGAAGTAACTCAAAACTTAACTCCTCTTAAAAGCTTTCTCCAATTTTCTTCATGTCTTCTTTACCGTTATGCTTACTCCCTATCACTCTCTTTAGTTCTTCATCATTCAACGTCTCTTTGATGGTAACACTACAGTCAATGCACAGTATATTAACTATTGATTTTCTTACTAATCTTTTCAATAGTAAGTGCTTTAGAGGAGAAACTTAACTATATTTCTATTTTTGTGATACATTGGAGCATCCAAACACAATGCCTCTTCAGAAAAAAATGACTTCTGAACAACAGAATCAATGAGAACAGAAGCCATTCATCGTGTGCTATTCTTCAAGAGTGCACTCCAAAGGAGGACATGAATTTCCACGTTTCTAGAAAATGAAAGAGAAGTTTAGCAAAAATGAGACTTTTGTCAATACCCAGCTAAGAAATAACAAAAGTGGTATTGCAAATATTTATCTACAAGAATACCAGATTTTCATCCTTCTTTAAGCCACATCACCTTCCAGAAGGTCCAAATAAATTGGATATGGAGAAAAGAGTCTGTATTGCAAGAGGGATAAGATAAGATAAAATAAGATAAGATAAGATAAGATAAGATAAGATAAGATAAGATCTAAGCCAAAGCAACATAAATCTCATTGTTTCTATTACTATTCTGCTTCTTGTTGACTTGAGGGGCGAAAGGGAAATTTATGCTTGTTTTCACAAATCACACTGAAAGCAGAATTGTCCTTTGAAATCTTATGAAATTCATCAAGACCTACTTCATCTCTGAGTTATCTTCCCCAATTTTGAAGAATCAGTATGCATGAACATGGCTTCACTATGTTCTCTTAGTTCAACTCTTAAGAAACTGACAATTTGAAAGAAATGGGTTTAACAACCTTGTAAAACATCGAAGAAAGCAGGATTACACACAGAAACAAAGAAATTTTTTTCACATAGGAAATGGTCTTTTGAGTTGAGCATCTGGTGCAGCAGCTGGAATGTCTCCAGAGCCACGTGCATCCCCAACCGCAGCGCCTAGGCGCAGCTCCCCGGTCTGTCTCCTTCCAGTTTCCTGCTAATGACTCACTGTTAGGCTTCAAGGTAATGGCTCAAGGATTTGGTTCCATACCACCCACATGTGATACTCAGATTGAATGCCTGCCTTGTGGCTAGGGCACAAATTCCAGGGTTACCATGGCACAGCCCATGCGAACTGCAAACCATCACTTCTGTGCCAAGTATCTTCAGAACTCTGGCTGTTTCTCAAAAGTCACTTTGGGTACCCAGAGGACCCTATCTGTGCTTCTCTATTTTAGGCTAACAACTACTTGTCCATGATTCCCAGCACAGAATGCACTTGCCCTGTGAGAACTGAATACAGACCCTCACTGCATCCTACAACTCTGGGACTGTGACTGCTGGTTCTAGAAGTTCCTGGAACACCTGTATGCCCCTGCCCCTCGGGGTCTGGGGAAGGTCCCTTCTATATTTTTCTGCTCCAGACCTTGGCCTGCTAGTGCATGATTCCCCATGTAACTGGTAATTACCATCTGAGACATGGGTCAGACACTCTGTTAGTCCTGCATCTTTGAAACTGCAGCAACTGTAGCTACATGCTGCTAATTTGCCTAAGTTTATACTGAGAGACCTGAATCAAGAGTCTGCTATATCCCAGAGTTTTGGGGTCCATGAGTGCTTTGTAAGTTCCGGAGACATCTGTGACTTCAGTGGGAACTGGGGAAGACTCTATCTGCACCCACATTTTCAGGCTCTCACCTCATATTGCACAAACAGAATAGAAGACATTGGGAAGTTACTTGAAAGATCTTTCAGTTTGAAAGAGATCAGACATTCAGATACAAGAAGAAACCAAGCCTGACATAACCAAAAAATTGTCAGTTAAGAACACTTGAAAATCCTGAAGAGAGTGAAAGGATATGTTTCAATAAAGAAAAGTCTATTTGACTAACGGTGACTCCTCAGCTGAGGTAGTTTAGTAAGATCTTGAAGCAAAAGAAAACTTCCATTCAAGAATGTTACATAACAAACCTATCTTTTATAAATGAAGCAAAAGTGAAGAATTTTCCAGACAAGCAAAGAATAAAAGAAGAATAAAAGAATTTATCACCACTGAAGGGAATCTTACTTTAAAAGTAAAAGAATGTGGAGAAAGTGCAATGGCTCAAAAGGCTAATCCTTTACTTGCAAGCAACAGCATCCCATATGAGTGCCAGTTCTTGTCTTGCCTGCTCCACTTCCAATCCAGCTCCCTGCCTGTGACCTGGGAAAGCAGTAGAGGATGATCAAAGTTCTTGGAACTTTGTACCCATTTGGCTTCAAATTACTCAGCTTTGGCCATTGTGGCCATTTTGGGAGTGAGCCAGCAGGTGGAAGATCTTTTTGTCTCTCCTTCCCTCTGCAAATCTAATTTTCCACTGAAAATAAATATTTTTTTAGTAAGAATCAAAATGCTATTATGATAATCCATAAGAGTACAATGTCAACTAAGAGAGCCTGACACAAAGGAAGAAAGGAGAAGCTAACACCATGACAAAACACTGACAAAACCTCAAGATAAATGGTTAGAGGCAGAAAGAGAACATGTATATAATTGTCAGTTAAAAATACAAGCTAACTAGACAAACCTTAACTAAACTAATAAGTAAAAAGGGTAAATAATTTGCATAATTAGGATTAGAAATGAAAAAAGTAGACATTACAACTAATAACGGAGAAATACAAATGGTCAGAAGATGATTCTATGGTAACAAATCAGCAAATCTGGTATGAATAAATTTCTGAGTTTGTAAAATTGAGCAAGAGTAGATCAAGAAGAAATAAATCTAACAAGTAGTTAGATTGAGGTAGTAACTAAAATCCTCCCATCAAAGAAAGTTGCAAGAACTAATGACTTTAATATTGAATTCTGCAGAGTATTCAAAAAACTGCATCCAATACTTTTCAAAGTATTTATAAACATTGAAAAGGGTAGAACTCTTCTAAAATTTTCACGCAGCCAGGATTATTCTGATACCAAAATCAAACAAAAGACACATCACAGTTGAAAAAAAAAAAACCTACAAACCAATACCCTGGATGAACATAGCTGTAGAAAGTCTCTGAAAGTATTAACAAATCCAGTACTACATCAAAAAAGATCCTGCATGAAAATCAAGTGGAAAATTTTCCTAAGGATGCAAGGATGCATCAACTTTCACAAATCAATAAATAGTATAAACTCAATGAGTCACAAAAATATATCATTTGCATTGATGCAGTAAAAAGTATTTATAAGATTCAACAACATTTATGATAGACAAGCAACATACCACAAAATCGTAGAGGCTATGCATGACAAACAGCCAATGTCATTCTGAATAGGGAAACTAAAAGCATTTTCTGTTAGAGATTGGGAAAAAGAAAACAAAGATATCAGTTTTCATCAGTTTAATTCAAATTAGAAAAAAAATCTTTGTTAGTAGTACTTTATTGGAAGTACTAACAAAACAAGTACTGATAAAGAAATAAAGGGCACTAAAACTGGAAAGGACATCAAAATATTTATTTTTATAGATTACATAATGTTATTCATGTAAAAGTATTCCACCATACTGTTGCAAGATACAAAATCAGCATACAAAACCAACAGCATTTTTATATTTAAATGGAAAGCAAGGTAAAAATGTCAATCACAGGGGTTACAAAGAAAAAATATTTAGAAATAAATTTAGCCAAAGAAGTGAAAGATCTCTGCTATGAAAGTTACAAAATATTAATGAAAGAAACCAAATGCAAAAAATAATGAAAAGATACTTCTTGTTTGTTAATTGAAAGAATGAATATCATGAGCATGTCATACTAACTAAAAAATTTACATATCCAGTGGATCCCCTAGTAATATTCCAATGACATTCTTTATAGAAACAAAGAAAAGCAGTCCTAACAATTACACAAACCTATGAAATGCCCAAACTAGCCAAAGCAATTCTGAAAAAATAATCAAACTAGAAGCACTATAAATTTATTATTATTATTATTATTATTATTATTATTATTATTTAAAAGGCAGATCAGATTCACGGACAGAAGGAGAAACAGAGAGAAAGATCTTCCATCACTGGTTCACTGCCTAAATGGCAGCACACTAGAACTGAGCCAATCCATAGCCAGGAACCAGGAGCTTCTTGCAGGGCTCCCATGCAGGTGCAGGATCCCAGGGCTTTCAGGCTGTCCTCTACTCCTTTTCCAGTCCATAAACAGGGAGTTGAATGGGAAGTAGAGTAACCAGGGTGTAAACCAGCACCCAAATGGGATTCCCAACACCTGCAATCATTGAGTCATCTCGCTGAGCCCTGGAAGCATTATAATAACTACTTTCAAAACTTATCACAAAATTATAGCAATTAAAACAGCATTGTACTGGCATAAAAATCATCACATTGATTGGTAGAACAGAATAGAGAAACCAGAATACATGAACATGTGTGTGTGTGTGTGTGTGTGTGTGTGTGTGTGTGTGTGTGTGTGCTTGGCATACAGTCAGCTGATTTTACAAAAATGCCAATGACTATATGTGGGATATTATTTAATATTTTAAAATTGTACTGACAAAACTGAATATCCATATGCAGAAGAATGAAATTAAATCTCTGCTTCTCACCATACACAAAAGTCAACACCAAATGGAATTAGAATGAGAAAATGGAAGCTTACAGCCTGGCTGCCATCACATACTGGGTATAATCCATTTGTAGTAACAAATTATAGAGGTAGGACCTGCTTATGTTCATCAGCTGTAGGATGCCCTTTAGGGTGCTGAGGGAGAAGGGAACTTCCTTTTGGGTATCAAACCTATTAGAATAGACACTCTACAACATACAACTGTACAGGAAATGTGGTGAAGTGGCCAAGATGACACTTTGGAACTCTGCATTGCCTTTATGAATCTTTAGGTTCATGGACATGAACCCAATCTTGCTTCTTGCTAATGTTCATCCTGACAGGTAGCTGGTGATGGCTCTTTTTGGGTCTCTATGAACCATGATGTGGGAGACATTGACCGAGTTCCTGGCTCCTGCATTCAGCCTGGCTCTGTCCTGGTTACTGGAAATATTTGAGGAATGACAGAGAGAATGGAAGGTTCTCTATTCTCTTTCTCTCACTCACTAAAATAAATAAATAAAATTTTTTTAAAAAGATAAACATGGAATATTAACTCACGTGATATTGGACAAGAGTCTGAAATTAGTAACGATGACTAAGAGAGGGTTTGATTAACTTATCCCAAATAATTCATCAGGTAACTGATTATAAACTGATTTTAAACTTAAATTTAGGGGGCCTAAATTTTTGTGCCCTTTTTTGGAAGAATGTTATGTTCTCTCCACTAAAATATTTTTCCCTAAAATAAGTTATTGAACTATTTATTGAAGAGATAGATAGAAATCTCTCATCTACCAGTTCATTCACCAAATGTTAACAACCACTTGGGCTGCATTAAGGCCAAGGGTTAGAGCTGGGGCTGCAAACCAGAGCTACAATATGGATGGCAGAAGCTCAATTACTTGAACCATAATTATTGTCTGCAGAAAGCAGGAGTTAGGAGCCAGAGCACAGATCCAATCTTGGGTTTTCTGATGTGAACTATAAGCTATCTTAACTGACCCAACACCATTCCTGAAAATATTTTTCATTATAGAAGGTTCTGATTTATTAAGGCCCGTAATGTTCCTTAAAAAAGAGCATATCATCAGAAAGGTCTGTGTGCAACATACAGATCCCAGAAGCTGTGGAGTTAGAAAACACGAATTTGATACTGCATTAATCCATTTCTCTTCTACTACACTATACCAAGTATACAAGACTTTTCCATCCTCTAGTGAAGACTTGCTGTTCCCGTCTTCTGATTTAAGTGATTTTGTTCCTGGACAAAATGTTGCTTTGCAACTACCTATCAGCATTTCATAAATCTTTGCCTCAAAATTAGTTGTCATTTTGTTTCCCAGATATGTTGAAAGCACCTCAGGTGTGTCCTTGATAAAGGAAATGACTGGCTCTGTTCACTAAATGTTACTTGATTATGAAGAATCCAGGTTCTGTTTTCATCATCATTTGGTGAGTGAAATTTTGAAGGACCTTCTCCTCTGGTATTACATTGTTAGCACAAGTTTCTAAAATCAAGACTAAATAGAAGGCTGTCTTAATTGATGTGTAAGTATAAATAAAATCCTGAGAACAGTTGGTCTCCTGAAAGTGACATGCTGCTTATATAATTTCCAGAACCCCAAATTTACAGGTGAAATAATAGGATGCCTGGAGTGAACTCCTACTTGACCACATAAACATCATCAGATTGACCTCAGCTGTACGGCTCAAGTTCTCTCACAGGAAGATTATTTTAATCTCTAAATGTGGATTTAGTACTTATCTCTCAGGGATTCCAAGGACTTTAGAAGATTATCAACATGTCTATTGTGACAAAGTTAAAATATATACTATCTATCCATCTATCTATTTATCTATCTATCCATCTATCTATATATTGCCCCCTGGAAATACAGCTAGATTCTATTTTTCCAATGTCACCAAAGGTTAAGTCGACTATAGAATTAAATTTCAGGCAATGGGACGTTAGAATAGAGGGTTATTAAATATCCCCCACAGTCTGTTTTCCCCCCACAGTCTTTCAAGTTCAGTCTACTGTTTCCTGACTATATGACTTCAGGATTTTAAAAGGCAAGCATCCATTTGATTTGACCTCAAAATTTTGAATCTCCCAAAATTTCCATATACTTTACAGTGAGCATGCAGGAAGATTAAGCATGGTTATAGTTGTGCAGAAGTTCGTTTAAATGCTCAAATACTAAAAAAGTGTTGTTTGTTGCTTTTTTTTTAATATGAATAGCTTAAATTCAGCATGTGAAGTTAAGAGAAATCTACTGATTCCAAGTGCTGTATTACCTGACTTAAGTTACTATTTGCTTAACAATATTTATTGAATCACATTGCCAAAATCTGTTCTAGATCCTAGGTAGGAAAAGACTGGTAAATCCAACTTAGTCACAAACTTCACTTGGCAAATATTGTGATAGGTTAAAAAGACAATGAATAAGCATACACACACGCACACACACATACATCAGGAAATGTTATTTTTAAAAATAATTTGTTTTCTTGATCTGTAAAGCAGATACACAGAGAGGGAGCAAGAGAGGAAGAGAGGAAGAAAAGAAACTTTTATAAGCTGATTCATCTCTGAAATGACCACAATATCTGGAAGCTGGGCCAGGCTGAAGCCAGGAGTCAAGAGCTTAACCTGGGTCTTCCATATTGGTGGCAAGGAACCAAGCAGGTGGGCTATCTTCTCTGCTATCCCAGGCACGTTATCAGGCAGGTGGATTGGACACAGAGCACTCGGGACTCAAACTGGCACTCATATCAGATTTCAGTGTCCAAGCGGTGGACTAACCCTTGGCACCACAGCACCAGCAGGTAATCAGTTTTCTAAGAAGAAAATTTCAACAGGATACGAGAATGGAGTGTGGTACAGAGTGTGCTGAGAGACTATTTATCTGAAAGAAGTCTCAGAAGTCTCCAGAGGAGGTGACATCTCAAGTATGGATTAAGTAAAAGGATGAAATCTTCCACTTCAAGCCAAAATTGCAGCTGCAAAGGGCTGAGATAAAAGCTTGCTGGGCATAATTGCAAACTCTCCAGGAGGTAAAAGCACTGAGGGGCCAGAGAACAGAGGGTGGAGTGGTAAGAAGTGAAGCCAAAGAATTAGCAGAGGACAGATTACATTAGGGACAAGTCTATAAAAGGTCTTAGAGTGAGGGATGAATTGAATCCAGGAAAATGGCATGGCTTAACACGCTAAAGAGAATGATTAGGAAGCTTTTAGGATAGTGTGCATGAAAGATGGTGCTGTCTGGCCAGTGGTGCAGTGCAGAATAAGAGGCTGGTGCACCTTGTGAAAAGTGCAGCAAAGTTGCTTGTGTTGGACATAGAATGTGAGAAACAGCTCAACTAAATCTCTAAAGTGGACTCAGAAAAATTGAGTAAAGCTGGTGTCACTTTTTTGAGAGCAGATATAATACTGGAAGGGCAGTTTGGGAGTAATTACAGGGGAGACTCAAGATTTGGGGATGTGTTAAGTTTTAAGTTTTTTCAGTTACATTAATAAAATGGTCACAGCTTACTCTGATCCCAACTTTCTTTTGAAAAGACTTATTGTTTTTATTTGAAAGGCAGATTTAAAGAGAGAAGGAGAGAGAGGGATAGAAACACTGAGAGAGAGAGAGAGAGAGAGAGAGAGAGAGAGAGAAAAGAGAGAAAAGAGATGGAGATATGAAGATAAGAAGGAGAAATCTTTCATCTGTTGGTTCACTCTCCAAAGAGCTGTGACTACTGGAGCTGTGCTTATCTGAAACCAGGAACTGCTTCTTCATCTCTGACGTGGTTGCAGGAGTCCAAGGACTTGAGTCGTCCTCTGCTATTCTCCCAGGCCGTAAGCAGGGAACAGTATCCGAAGTGGAGCAGCTGGAACTAGAAGCAAAGGCCAGATGGGTTTGCTGGCATTGAAAGGCAGAGCATTAGCCTATTGAATAAACCTGCCAATATGAACCCCAATATGCAACATGTTTTAAAAGTTTCAGTTGTTTATTTGAAAGGCTGAGTCAGAGAGAGAGAGAAAGAGACAGAGAGAAATATACCTTCTATCTGGTGGTTCACTGAGTGATCATAATGGTTGGGGCTGGGCAAGGCCCAAGCTCGGGGGCTTTCTTCCAGGTTCCCCACATGGGTGATGGGCCCAAGCATGTGTACCATCATTGGCTTTTTTTCTCACATGCATTGACAGGGAGCTGGATTCCAAGTTGAGTATCTGGGACTCCAGCTAGCACCCATATGGGAAGCTGACTTTGCAGGTAATGGCTTAACCCATAATGCCACAATATCAGCCAGCCCCTGACTTAAAAATTTTTGAAAAGCAAGGTTTCTCCATACCCAAAGACCGTTTGATATACTCAGCGACTGTGTAGGCCTCCAGATATGGATTATCTTAAACATGGAAATAGATTTAAGGGAGGATGGGCTGTGAGTTTTTCTTTGGATGGCGCTTGCAACCACTCCATCTAACTTCCCATGGACCCAACCTTTATTCCAGCATTGCCACAGCATCCAGACTCGTGCTGCTGCAACCTGACAGTGCTCCTACTCACCCACCCACTTATCCACCGTGGACATCCCAGAAGCCACCTGTGGAACCAACATGGGTTTAAAACAGATACACCTGGCTGTAATCAGCTTTCTGATCTAGCAATGACCACAGTAATGAATGTGTTCTTCTGTTTCATTGTTCCAGAAACTTCTTTTCACTTTGTGATGGCAGATGCAAGGGCTTCCTTAGTAAGCCAGTCCTGTCAGACACAGGGACTTACTGTAGTGTGTGTGGAGCCTACTCCCCTTGGTTAGCCAGCAATGTTTGCAGGCACCTGCTTCTCACTAAATTAATTTTTGCTTGAAATGCTTAATGTGGGCCTGGTGCAATAGTGTAGTGGTTAAGGTCCTCACCTTGCATGCACCGGTATACCATATAGTTGCCGGTTCTAATCCCAGCGGCCCCACTTCCCATCCAGCTCCCTGCTTGTGGCCTGGGAAAGCAGTTGAGGATGGCGCAAGTCCTTGGGACCCTGCACCTGTGTGGGACACCTGTAACAGCTCCTGGCTCCTGGCTTCAGACTGGATAAGCTCCAACTGTTGCACTCACTTGCGGAGTGAACCATCAGATGGAAGATCTTCCTCTCTGTCTCTCCTCCTATCTGTGTATCTGCCTTTCCAATAAAAATAAATAAATCTTTAAAAAAATGTTTAATGTGATTTTTTTTGTACTTAACTTTCATTGCTGTAAGTAAATTACTCCAATTGTAGGCAAAATCTAGGCATTTCCAAAAGTTTTTTAGAAACTCATATCATGAAAACCTGCATGGATTTCAAATTTTGGCATCAAACCAAACATCTTTTACTCTGTTTTTCTATGGGCTTTTTGAATAACCTTTTATCACTTGTCCATATTCTATGGAGAGCTTATCAGAACTCCCGATATTGGTATGACAGGTCTTTCTTAGTTATCCCCAAACCAGGAATGAATCTGGGAAATGATGATTACTAATAGAGCTTAGGAAAATACACTCATACAAATACTATCATCACCACTTAGGCCAGGAACTCAAAATCCCTGAGTCCTAATTTCAACAGTCAAGTAAGTATCACACACAACAAGAAGAAGTGTATTACTTGAGACTGTCTTAAAGAATTTAACCACAGTTTCAGGGTTGGCATTGTGGCATAAAATAAGCTGTCACCTGTCACTCCAACATCATGTATCATAATGCTAGTTTGAGTTGACTGCTCCACTTGGCCCAGATGCCTGTTAATGTGCCTAGCATAATCATGTGCTTGGCTCCCTCAACACACATGGGAGACCCAGATGAAGTTCCTGGTTTTTGCCTGAACAGTCTTTTCCTTTGTAGCCATTCAAGGAGTGAACCAGAGAATGGTAAATTAATTATCTCCCTATTGGGTAATTCAACCTGTCAAACAAATAAAACAAACATTATGCTTTAAAATGACAAGCTCCCCTAACAATCAAATGTTTCTGGGAAAAACTAAGAGTCTAATGACTTGTAAAGAGTGTCCTTGGACTTCTGAACAGTGTGCCTGGTGCCACTAGGCTGGGCCACTGAACCCAGAGGAAGGGACAGTCTGCCAGGCCTGAGTTTACCTGTCTACATCAGGGTGGCTCAGGTATCAATGGTACTGGGTGAAGCCCATGAGCCACCTGGCGGCACCCTCTGAGCACTTGAGGTTCTAGGCTTACAGATGGTCTAGGGATTGGCACAGGCGGGGCTGTGCAAGGACTTGAAGGCTCACTTCCAGTGAGAACTGACTTCTGAGGGAGGTGCATGGATAAGGTCCCTGTACCTGCAGATCAGAACCTCCTCAGTGGTTAAGATAAAGCAGAGGATAGCATACTCAGATGCAAAAAGAAGAAATGGCAGTCCACTGGGCAGGGCCAAACCAACCTTAAAACACTGACAAATGCAGGAGCCAGGTTGGAGTATGGGTCATTCCATGCTAAGCTATCATACCTACCAGTTTGCATGAGTTAGGGGTGGGAGCAAATTGAGTAGGACTCGGTTACAGCACCTGCCAAAGAGTGTTGGAACTGGGGATGGAGCAAATCAGACCAGGCTGCCACATCCAGTGATGGAGGCCAAGACAGTGGATAGGCTATTCCAATCTGCGTCAGAGCAATCACTGCACAGGTAAAACTGTGGCTGGAAGCGGGTCTAGTCAGAGAGCTAATGGAATGTCCCAATTGGGTTGTGGTTCCCACTAGTGAACATGAGGACTGGACTGGGAGCAGCATCCGGGGATGGATGCAATGTCCCTTGGCATAGATGTGGACTGGATTTGGGGTGTGCCACTGGCTTGAGACTGCAGCACACACTATTGCTTGTGAAACCTGGATGGGTGTAGGATGGGTTAGGCTAAGTCTTGGCTTCTGCTGAGCCACATAAGAGCTGTGTATACATGTGGACCCGATGAGACTGGGCTGTAGCTTTGAAAAGCTAGAACCAGAATGAGTAAGGCCTCTGTTTCTGCTATGACAGCAGGTAGACTAAGTCAGCCTGGGCCAATGATCTTGTATTGGGAGGAGATTTGTTGGAGGAGATTGGGGAACTCCTTTGTTGGAACCCAATCCCTGCAGGTGAGCTCAACAACCTAGGCAAAGAGCAGCTCAAACTAGGCCAGGTTACAGTACCCACTGGCACACGTGTGGCTCAGTTCTGGGGGCAGGCCAGGCTGTGCCAGTTCATAACATCCACTGGCAAATCTGAGAATCAGGACAGGATGTGGGGCAGGCTGGGTTGGGCCATAGCATCAGCCCTTAAACATTAGGGCCAGGACTGGGGGTTGGCTGGGCTGGATTGGGTGGTAGCACTTACCAGCATGAGCTGGAATTGGGGGCAGATCAGACCAGGTCAGGCTGCAGCACCCACTGTCAAATGTTGAAAAGAAATGGGTCATGTCAGACTGGGCCACAGCACCCACCAGCATATGCAAAACCTTGTGGGAAGGGGGTGCAAACACAGTAGGGGAACGCTCTCATGCTGGGTCACTGCTCCTACTGCTGAACATGAGAGCTGGGACGGGGGGCAGAGCAGGCTAGACAGGATTACAGCACCTGTTGGCTTGCATGTGAACTGGATTGGGGGAGAGCTAGGTGGGTTAACTGACTATATCCACTGGTGTAGGCATAAGCCAGAATAAGGGCAAGCTGGTTGGGCTTTGCTCCAGCAACTGCTGGCAACGGCTAGGACAGGGGGCAGGTTCTGTTGAGCTAGACTACAGAACCACCTGGAGAACGCAAGATCCAGATCTGGGAGTGGCCCAGTAGGGAAACTGTGGGCACCCCTCTGATGGGCTACAACTCCTACTGGTGAACATGAGAACCAGACACGAGGCGAGTCTGGCTTGACAGGTAGTAGCACCCACTGGCATACATATGGGCTGGACCGAGGAGTCAATTAGAATGAGTTAGGCCTCAAGGTCCAAGTTTGTATACAAGAGCTGAATGGAAGGTGGAACAGACTGAATCAGTCCACTGCACATTCTGGCAGACACAGAAACCAGGGCTGGGGGGCAGCCTAGTAGGAACTATTTAGTTATTCTAACTGGGCTGCAGTTCCTAATGGTATATATGAGGGCCAGCTCTGTGGAGGGCCAGGTTGGGCTGGCACATGGCACCTACTGGTTTGCTTAAGAAATGGGGCTGGGGCATGACGCAGTAGCCTAGTGGCTAAAGTCCTCACCTTGCACATGCTGGGATCCCTTATAGGTGCAGGTTCTAATCCCGGCAGCCTCACTTCCCATCCATCTCCCTACATGTGACCTGGGAAAGCAGTCGAGGGTGGCCCAAAGCCTTGGGACTCTGCACCCTAGTGGAAAACCCAGAAGAGGCTCCTGGCTTCGGATTGGTGCAGCCACTTGGGGAGTGAATCAACAGACAAAAGATCTTTGTCTCTTCTCCTGAATGTATATCTAACTTTAAAAAAAAAGAAAGAAAGAAATGGAGCTGGAGATAAATCTGACATAGCAATTGCAATTACCAGTGTGGACATATGCTGATACGGGTGACAAAACAAACCGGACCTTGCATACAGATGGGCACACACAAAAGCGATACGTCTTTCTTTGAGGACCCCACCTACTAAATCACTGGACTCGTAACACCAGCCATGGGGATATTGGCAGGAACTGTAATATGACAATGGAGTGCATGCATCAAAACTGGACCCCTCAGTGGCTTTGACAGAGCAGACCCAGAGGCACATGAAGGATACGTCAGACAATTGCAGCCTGCAGTGGACACCTGGTACCATAGCAAAGGAAGGAGGGCAGAAAAAATTGATCAACTACCTCAGTGAAATAGGACATCAAATATCTGAGCAAACAGAGACTCAGAGGTGGACTGCGTCAACCAATGGACCCTGGAAGGATATCCTCATCCTTGCATCTGCGAGATTGACAGCATTTCAGAACAATCAAAACCACTTGAGCAGGACTGCTAGGGCATTGGGGTTCACACTGGTGACTTTGGGATGAATTAAGGTAACTGTTCCCCATCCCTAGGTGCTGAGGTGGTTGAGGGGCTGGGTGTGGCTTCTCTGTTTGTCTGTCCCTTTCCCCCAGATACAGGAAGAAGGAAAAGAAAATGTGGCAACCAAGGTCTCACCACTTTCCCTTTCCCACTCTAATCAAATATGTAAACTTCATCAAAAGCAAAATCTTTTAAAAAATGTCCTCCCCTGTGTTGCCAGTCTCCCATATGGACACTAGTTTGCCTTTTGGCTGCTCCACTTCCAAATCAGTCCCCTGCCGATGACCTTGGAAAGCAGCAGAGAATGACTCAAGTCCTTGAGCCTCTGTCTGCACATGGAAGACCCAGGCAATAGGTCTTTTGATGGAGCAAGGCTCTCTGTCAAGGAATATAGCATGATGATAAAATATTATGCTGTGCACATGCAAATACTACTAGTTTTAAATGTTTGGTGTATTGCATAAAGAGTGTCTGAAGTCACAGTAGTGCTTGATCACCATGTATTTCCTTATCAGCTGATACTATGTAACTACTGTCATGGAGAAATGGTGAGTAGATTTTTTTTCTCATGTTAAGAGGGTCATAATGTTCAGAAATATTAAGTGTTCTTGTTCCAGAGGATGCAGTTTCACAGAGATGTTACAAGTAATGCAAAACAGGTGCATTAACGGTTGTAGTAAAGGAAAAGTTTACCTCCCTTTTATACACTTGCTATTGTAACAACTTTCTCCTCTTTTGAACTTTAGATAGGGCCCTTTGCCTCAAGCATGACTTTCTGGAAGACTTAAGATCCATCTCTTCCAGTTGTAAACACCAGGAGAGTTAATGTCCCCCATGCCCCAGCTCCAGTGACAAGCTTCCCAGGGGACCTATGCTCTCCTGGTGCCTTTTCTCAAGTAGTTAAAGTGCCTCTTGTTAGAAGGATGGTGGGTTTCTCTTTTGGATAAAGCCATTGGTCACCTCAGTTGCCAGGTCAACTGAGAATGAACTGTGTGATACATGGTGCTGCCAAGTCCTCTCACTTGAAAAGGACTAGTTATTGATTACCTTAAAGCACCTATGTGATGGGTTGTGTCCTTCCAACTATGTAAGCAGCCAGTGTTACTTCTTGCTTTTGCAAGCTCTTGGTGATTTGCCTGTGATCTGTATCACATTCAGGTTTAATGCTTGGTCAGTTACAGAGCATTCCAATATGTTTTCTCCTGTACCTTTATTTGACACGTTTTCTGGGTTAAAACATCAGTCTGATTTTCAGTATGATTTTAATTTCCCCAACAGTTAAAAATTAAGTTGCCAAATGAATGGGTCAGCATGTATCAAGTCATCGATGAGATAAGCTACTTATTTTCCCTTGTGCAATTTCCATCACGGCTCTCTTGACTCTGAGGTGTCCTAAATAAAATTCAGACTGCTTCATCATTGATCAGAGAACTGTAATGAATAGCTTCATGTCTGCTTGAGTAACTTTTTGAAAGATTTATTTATTTTTATTGGAAAGTCAGATATACAGAGAACAGGAGAGACAGAGAGGAAGATCTTCCGTCTGCTGATTCACTCCCCAAGTGGCCACAATGATTGGAGCTAAGCTTATCTGAAACCTGAAACCAGAGATTCTTCCAAGTCTCCTATGAAGGTTGCGGGTCCCAAGGCCTTGGGCCATCCTTGACTGCTTTTCCAGGCCACAAGCAGGGGGTAGAGGGGGGGAATGGGTGGGAAGCAAGGCCACTAGGACATGAACCAGCACCCCTAGGGATACCTGGTGCCTGCAACATGAGGACATTAGCCTCTAGGCTACTGCACCCGGCCCTCTTTTGCTTATGGTAGGGCTATTGAAATGTATTCTCATGAAATTATACTTTGATTTCTCCTTCATCTAACCACTAAAAACTAATCATTTACAGTTCTTTTGGGTTTATCGTAATGAAAACTAGACACTTGTTCTCAGAAGCTACCTTTCCACCAATCTGTTCATTCTTACCATTTTCTACAGGCCCCAGTTTTGGTGTTGGGAGGATAATTTGCACCTTCATGCATTCTTCCCTTATTTCAGTTTGAGATTAAGAATAACTTGCACAATGAACAGAATGCTAGATGCATTTGTTAGAATTTTCTTTTCCAAAGATACTAGAAGGTCCCAGATAATTCCATTCTGCCTTGGGCATTTTTTTTTTTCTGACAACAATTCAGGAACACATTTCAATTGGTAATTACCAACATGTCAGCTGATTTGGTCTCTTGAGTTTTAGCATCCTGTTTTCAAACTGTCACCAGAGCTCTTATGTCTCATGTTTTGAATGTCAGTAGCAGTGACAGAGTTTAGAGAGCACAGCGTATGGTAGTGATGTTCATTAGCAATGACCCTATTCTTCTTTTCCAACCTTGATTCCTAGGCAAAAATAACATCCAGAATATCAGCTCATTTAATTGGACTGTCCAGTTAGGCAGTGAAATCCATCACGAAAGAAAGAAAGAGTGTGTGCTTTCAGAATTCACCTGCTTCCGAGCCACTTCATCCTACAGAGGTTGAAGTGATGCCCAGCACTGGTTTTGTGTTCAAGAAACACCTTGTAGTTGTGGAAAAAAAAAACCCAGCTCATATTCTCATCACAGAAAACATCTGCCCTTTTTCCTGCTGTTAACAAAATTATAAATTAAGAGTTTTGTGACAGATAGATCTTCTCATTGTAAAACCCCACATTAACCAAGATTCCTTTTTTGTTTTTCTCTAACCCATACCAAAAAAGAGACCGTAAATGGATTATTACATTTTTAAGCTTGGTATCAATGATTGCTAGACTACCAATTGCTGCTCCATTGCACTTTGAAAATTACGTAGGTTCAAAAACTTTAGAAAAAGCTATTTTTTTTTTTTACCTACAAAGTTCTGGCAGTTATTCCAGTAGGATTTATGTCCACACACCCTAGCAATGATCCTGCCCAGTCAATATTTGGATTTCTTGAACCATTTGCAATCCACATGACCAAACTGTAGTAAGAAATTATCCATGTGAAGCAATTATAGGTGAAGAGATGATCCATAGTAGAAAATATTAGCAAATGATACATCTGATAAGGAGTGGATATCTGAAATGCATAAAAATTCAAGTGAGTCACAAATAAGTAACCCAAACTAAAGCAAATGATCTAACAATCATGCTGTGGATATATAGGTAAAGGCTACTGTTTCACTGTGTCAGAGGTATCTGTTTAATTCAATGCTATTTACGATAGCTAAGGAGTAGGAGCAACCTGAATTTTTAGCAACAGATAAGTAGAATGTGATATTAATGTCCAATTAAATATTATTAAATCTTCAGAGGAGAAGCAGAGGCCCAGTGCTGTGGCATAGCAAGTTAAGCCTCTGTCTGTTACATTGGCACCCTGTATGGGTACTGGTTTAAGTCCTGACTGCTCCACTTCCAATCCAGTTCACTGCTAACGTGCCTGTAAAAGCTGCAGAAAATAATTAAATTGTTTTGGCCCCTGCTCCCACGTAGGAGACTTGGAAAAAAAAAATCCTGTGAATCCTTTTTCTCAGCCTGGTCTAGCCCCAACGTTTGCAGCCAACTGGGGAGAGGACCAGCAGATGGAAGACTCTTTGTTCTCCTCTCTGTATCTCTGCCTTTCAAATAAAGAACAAATAAATAAAGTCTTTAAAAAGAGAAAGAGGAGAGAGAAAGAAAGAATTGCCAGCTATGATCTGAAAGTTTGTATCTCCCCTGAAATTCGTATGTTGAAAACTACCCCCATGCATAGTCATATGAAGAGGTGGGGCTCTGGGGAAATGATTGTATCTAATTCATCACGCTTTTGGTGGCCTCATGAAAGAAGGCTGATGGAATTAGATCGTCTCTGGCTGTCATGTGATGGAATCGTCTTGATCGTAGTTGGATTTCCTAGTCTCTGACACTGTGAGCAATACATTTCCTCTGCTCACAAATTACCCAGACTGAACTATTTTTTTATGTCAGTCCAAATGTACTAAGATATACTATCATGTTCTATAAACATGAATGACTCTTCAGGATATTAGACAATATGAGATTTTAAAGAAAAAGGACCATGACTGCATGATTTTACTTACGTGTGACATCTAAAATTTTCAGACTCATCAGAGCAGTAAATAGAATGGTGGTTGTCAGAAATGGGGGAGACAGGAAGAGTGGGAGTTGCTGTTCAATGTCTATAAAACTTCATTAACTAAGTTAAAAAATCTGCAGATCTTCCGGACCATATTTTGTTTATGCTCACCAATGATGCAATATACACCTAAGCTTTCTTTTGAGAATGTAGACTGTATTTCTATGATAGGAGAAAAAGGAGGGCACTATGCTTGTGCCCACTACAGTCAAAATGTGATTGCCACAACGATGAGTATCCCTCATGACATCTACTGTCATACATAATAAGTAGATACTAATAGTGAGCACCATCTCTACCTTCTGGCTATTGTTTGCAAATTATGGAAAATAAGAAATAGAAAAATTGCAACTCTAATACTTATTTTTGTATTTGTTGCAGTTGCTAATAATGCTTGTGGATTTTGCCAAGCTTAATGCTTGTAATACACTGCGTAAGACCAGTTTCTGCAGTGGGCATATAAGAAATGGTGCCTATCAAAATAAATAAAGAAGTCATCATAATGTCATGGAAATGCATAATATGAAAAATTACACATGACTTTTCCTCACAGTTTATTAAGTAAATTTTTAAATAGCAAAAGTAGAAAACATTTGCAGTGACTCCACAAATGTACTTCATAGCCTCCCATCATCCTTGCTTTATAGATCTGCCTATCACCTCTCTTCAAAAAAATTATAGAAATGTGCTGACCTATGAGAGACCTGTAGCTAAAATGCAACAGTTTTTTTGTGGCACTAAAAGCTGATCATCTTGTTCTATAACAAAAGTTCTAACATTTAAGGATGCATTTTCCTCAATTCAATATGTGAAATGGTAGCAAACGTTTGTAAAACTATTAGAGGCAACAATACAAGTAAGAACTAAATCACAAGAAAGCTTCCGAAAATACTTAGAGAAGTTCTCCCTGGGAGACAAGTTCAGCCTATGGAGCTGTGCTTGTCAACGTACTGTTGCCATATAGTCCAGAAGCTGCAGATGAAAAAAATCTTAATCAGTCATAATTAGAGAAGTTCATTAACATTGTTAGATTAGATGTAACTTAAATAGGCAGATCCACACAAAATTTGACCCCCCCAACCTCATTTGAAAATGAAAGCCTTCTTATTCTTATTAGTGTAAAATACAATAATAGGAGCATTCTATATGTCCCAGTGCTAAAAATAGTTCCATTTCAAACTTCAAATGTAACTATTAAAAAAATCAAAATTTTACTAATTAAACTTTATTTAGTAACATTTCAGATTTCTTTTAGTATTTTGATATGTATCATGGTATCTATCTTGATCAGCTGTCAATGTTAGCACTCAACTATTCAGCATTCAGCTAAACAGGTAGCAACTCTAATGATGGAAACCATCTTCCCTTTATTAACGTGCTATGTTCTTTCTATGTTATAAAATTATATTGCTATTTTAAAAGAATATAGTATTCCAGGAGAATTCCTTTTTTGTTGGGAATCTTCAAATACTTTGGTAAGCAAGTATTAATTTTTATCCTCACAATTTTCCCTTTGGAATTAAAATAAGCTTACATCAATTTTTAAAGATAATCTTCATGTTGACCTCAAGTGTGTATGGAATAATTTTTTACTTAAAATTTTTTGCACCTTAGCAAATTGAGGTTTTTCTATCATATAGTTCGCACGATTTCTATTTATTTATTTATGTGTTTATGTGTTTGTTTGTTTGTTTTAGCAAGGGCAAGATTTATTAGGGCAGAAATCTCTTGCCACCGCAGTCATGAGGGGCGGGGGCTGAAGGAGAGAGAAGAAGCCCTGAAATTTTGTGAGGGTCAAGTTTTGTTTTATTTTATCGTGTTTGAAGATTTATTTCTTTTTACTGGAAAGGCAGTTTTACAGAGAGAAGGAGAGACAGAGAGAAAGATCTTTCATCCACTGTTTCATTCCCCAAGAGGCTACAATGGCCAGAGCTGAGCTGATCAAAATCCAGGAGTCAAGAGCTGTTATGTTCATAATTCTGAGTTTCCCAAATGAATCACCAGGAGTCTGACACTGATGCAAGTACACAAGGGTGATTATTCAGACTCGGCATGTCCGAGTTTTGGTCCCAACTGTCACTGACACAGCGGCTCTAGACTGAGACCTAGAGACAATGCCTGGTAGGGTTTTTATACAATTTAGGGATTCTTCACAGTTAAACACTTAACTTTGAAAAAGCACGATTTGACAGGCTTCTATTGGTGCAGCAAACAAGTTTCAAACAAGCAAATCGGTTGGCTATGGGGTAACGGCTGTGGGGGGCACACGAGGAGTAGGCAAGTCTTATCTAAAGGCACACTTGGGGTCTTTGGAGGAATGCTTTGTCATTGTGACTTGTCCTGTGTCATGCAGGCTGTCAGGCCTGCAAGCTCACGCAGTTTCTTAGCCAAGCAAGCAGAGCAGAAGTTCCAAAGCAGAAAACATTGCAGTTATCAATGAGCAATGAGCAAATGATTAGGATTCTGATTTTCATGTTCTTCAGACCTTCCCCAGATCTCCCAGGTGGTGCAGGGTCCCAAGGCTTTGGACCTTTGTTGACTGTTCTTTCAGGTTGCAAGCAGGGAGCTGGATGGGACATGGTCCAGACAGGACACAAACTGACACCCATATGGGATCCTTGACCTTGAAGGGGTAGGATTAGGTAATTGAGCCATTGTGTTGGATCCAAGGGTTGAGACTTTTAAACTCAATTTTAGGGGGGAAAAAAAGGAATGGTAGCTAAGAACTAGCCAGAGAATGGGGACAAAGCTCACCAAAGAGTCAAAATTAACAATTTTGTCTAATTTACTCCACAAAAAAGCCATCAGTAGGGTGTTATTGGTATCTTTCTTCTATTCTCATGATGAGCTGAAAGTTCAAATGGGCTGAATCAGTGTCTCCTTTCTTTCTCAGAATAAAACCGGAACACCAGAGGAGGCGCAAGCACTTGACACCCTCTGGAAGAGATGTTTTTCGACGCTTCAATAGGGACCTTGCAGGAACACCTGTTAGCTGTCCTTCCACATTCTAATAGGGACCCCACCTAACTAGGAAGTAGTTCATTTTTACAGGATTAATTGCTATTCTCTTGGTAAAAACAAAGGAATTGGCATTTTGCCATTTAAAGGCAACTTCTAGGGAAAAGCAAAATCTTGGACACTTTTTAAGAAACTTTTTAAGAAACTTTCCATTTTCTTCATTCCTTCAGGGAACTGGCCCCATCAGCCATACAACTGCTTACTATTCTTCACCTAGAAGAATGGACCCTAACTGTTATTAGGAATATGGGGTAATGACACCCTGGCTTTTTCAAGGTGAGAAGGGGCATCACTGAGGGAAAGCTGCAGGGCGTTTTTGAGGGCCTATCTAAGGTTGCCTGGTAAAATGCAGATTTTCTTAGGGGGTTTGTTTAAAGAATTGCCAGGGGCTTGACCTCTTTCTGTTGTTAATGTTGGATAACACCAAGTGAGTAAGAAAGCTGAACATACATGGTGGTAACAAGAATATAAGAAAGACAGTATGTATTTATTCTAAGAAGCTAGCAGCCAAGATAGCCACTTCTAGTTTTTAAAAGATATTTGATTGCATCATTCATGTGTGTGGGGGGGAGGTATGTATGTATGGTGTGTGTGTGTGTGTGTGTGTGTCTGTACTCTTACATATTATTAATTCAGAGGTTGAGCCAAAATTAGATTTTGGATGTGCAGCTTTGCTAATCAGGTATTCAGGCATACACCAAGTATGGCCAGAAGAGACATAATAATGCACTAGCAAGTTCCCATGGGAGAGATGGGATGTTTGTGTGATGGGCAGGATGCTTCCGTGGGAAGAATGTGAACAATGAACCCTGACTCTTGGCATACGAGAAGCGGGTGCACATTTGGGCAGCAGCTTACATCTATTTTGAAGGCCATTATTAGAAACAGCTGGACAAACACTTCATAAACCTCAGGAAACAAACGGGAAGAGAACATCAAACGGAAATAAATAATGTAGGAACAAGATGTATTTTATGAAGGTATGAACACAGGGAAATGTTTTCATTTAAGCAGAAAACAGAAAGAGGAAAGGGAAAGCTTATTGACCTAAAGCAAGACTCTGTTGTCTGAACTGAGAATGGTACAAATGAAATGTAATGAACAGGTAAATAAGACTTCAAATGTATTCATTTTGATTAATTGCATTTTAATAAATTACTTTTAATTCATAAAATTTATATCTATTTATCATATATAACATGACAATAGTTAACACAGGCATCAGCTCACTGATTTATCATTTCATGTGTTAACATATTTAAAATCTAGTAGGCAATATTCTAGAATATCATATTACATTGTTATTGGCTGTGCTCCTCATGGTGCATAATAGGTTACTAAAATACATTCCCTTAAATGAAATTTTGTACATTTTTTAAATGCTTAGTTTTATTGGAAAGGCAGATTTACAGAGAGAAGGAGAGACAAAGAGAAAGATCTTTCTTCCATTGGTTCACTCCTCCTCAAATGGCTATAACAACTGTAGCTGAGCCGATCTGAAGGCACAAGCCAGGAGCTCCGACACGAGTGCAGAATGCCTAAGCTTTGAGCCATCCTCTACTTCTTTCCCAGAACACAAGTAGGGAGCTGGATGGAAAGTGGAACATCTGGGATGCAAACTGGTACCCACATGGGATCCCAACATATGCAAGGCGAGGATCTACCCACTGAGCAATTGTGTTGGATCCGAATTTTGTGTAAGTTGACCATTATCTTGGCAGTCATTTTCCCCCTCCCAAGCCCTGTGACTGCTTCCATGAGTTCAACTCTTCCAGACTCTACACATAAGTGAGACCCTACAGAATTTGTTTTCCTGTTTCTAGCTTATTTTGCTCAAGATTATGTCCTCCATTTTGTTATGAATTTTAAGGGTGTTTGTTGGATTGTTAATGGTGACCAGTATTCCATTATCTGTGCTAAGATAGTTCAAATATTTGAGAAAATGAAATTGAAAGGTAATATATTTTCCATGAACTTTATGAAGACTTCTCACATATATCATACTTTCTTCAACCATTGATATTTAGGTTATTTCCACCTCTTGCTTATTGGGGATAAAGATAGAATAGATTTATCTCTTTCATATGCTAATTTTGATTCTTTTGGATATATACAAGTAGCAGTCTCATTGGATGAGCAAATCACGGACTCTCTTCCATGAAGACTGTACTAATTTATATTCCTACCATCAGTATGCAGAGGTTCCTTTTCTTCATGTCCTGGTCAACACTTGTAATCATTTATTAACCATTTCTCATTTTGATAATACACTTCATAGTGATGTGAGGTGATAAGTCACTGTGATTTTAGCCTGATTTTCTTGATGGTTAGTAACAGTGAGAATTTTTTCATTTACTTTATCATTTGCACATCTCTTGAGAAGGGTACACTGATGCCCTCTTTCATGCTTACTTTTTATTATTATTATTATTTTATTGATTACATTGCATTATGTGACACAGTTTCATAGGCTCTGGGATTCCCCCAACCCCTCCCCACGTCCTCCTCCCATGGTGGGTTCCTCCACCTTGTTGCAGTATTACAGTTCAAATCCAGTCATGATTCTTCCACTGCAAGCATAGAGTCTAGCATCTTATTGTCCAGATAAATTCAACAGTTTCTTGGGGACACCATCTCTGGTCTGAAAGCAGAGCTGGCAGAATATCATCCCGTCCAGTGAAAAGCCACAACATAACATCAACATTAATTTACAACATTATGGAATTAATTGACATGGTATTGAGTAACAAATATGTTAAAAAATGCAAGTTCTTAACTTCATCCTCTGACTACTTCATTGACATTTCAGTTTTGGTTTATACACAGAACCGGCTTCTATACTCCTTAAAATGGCTATAGGGTACTATTCAGCTGTCTCATGACTATTTTCACTTTAGATGCTTACTTTTTAAAGTCTTATTTTTATTTATCTGAAAGTCAGAGTGACAGGGCAGGGAGATTCTCAAACCATTGATTTACTCCTGATATTACCACAATGGCAAGCACTAGGACAAGAACTTCCTCTGTGTTAGCCTAGGTAAGTGTGCAGGCCCAAAGACTTGAGCTGTCCTTTACTGCTTCCCCAAGAGAGGCAGCTGGATACGGACCAGTGTCCATATCAGGTGATTGTTCCGCAAATGGAGGCTTAGCCTACTTTACTCTTGGCCCCTCGAGTGTGCCTTCTTGACTGTTTTCTTGAAACTCCCATAGGTGAATATTTGATTTCTTGATGCTGTCTTAAAAGTCCTGTAAGCTTTCTTCCTCCTTTTTTTTTTCTTTTCCCCACTATGTCAGCTTAAGTGTTAATTATGAGGTTTACCTTCTCTGAACCACAAATCAGATCACAGGAGAAGACATGCTGAGAGCAAATTCTGTGGAGAGTATTCAGATTATTGGGACAGGTACAGATGGTGAAACAAGCAAAATATGTTGTAACTTTTGTTGCTTCCAAATATTGGCATTTTTATTTTGAATTTTGAATTGTGAGGTACAATTTTGTGCAGGCTAAACTCCCACCCTCCATCAGATTTTTCCCATTTTGTTACAATAGTATAGTCCTTCACCAACTTTTTAAGACCCATTTCAACTCCTGCACCATCTCTGCTTCTCCCACCACATTATGTAAAGTAAGACAAATTATCACAAGTGCACTTTAATTCAGTTAGAGATCTTAGGATGTGTGCATACATGGAAGACTGCATAGCCAACTGATTCAGTTCAGGATAAGATAACAATATTGGCTTCAAATCTAAAGCCAAAATCATTCTGGACAGCTGCCTTAATGTGAGGATTTCTATTTTGAAGGATTCTGGGGTTAGAAGAGCTCATGGCAAAGTCCTATTCATGACAGAGAACTATAGAACTGGCAGGTTTCGGCAGTCTCCTGAAGAAGTCACACATGAACCTCATTGGTGAGAGAAGCAACACTCAATTGTTTCTTACACATAGATCATCACCAGGAAAGCTGTAAAAGATAGAAAAGAAAAAGACGGATCCCAATTAAATGAGAGCCCTTTGTCTGACCTTAATATCCCATCTCATTCTGTCTCAAACTCAGAAGAAAAGGAGCTGCAAGAAAATATTTAGGTGAGTCCATGCATCAGAAATCACCACTTTCCAGACCCAAGGTTTGCTTTTGTTTGTTTGTTTGTTTGTTTTTTGACTCAAAATTCTTGGTGTTGATGAAAAAAGAGAAAGGTTTAACTTAGAAATAAACTGGACAGGCTAGTATGAAAGAAAAACTATGTGTTTTGCTGAATAAGCCACTAAGGAATAGATAGGAACTGCCATAAAATATTTTAGGGAAGTTGATATTAAAAGGTTACAAAAATTCTATGTGTATTTCATCAGACTTAAATGTTGCTTCATCTGGCTAATATTTTGTACTGGAAAGATTTTACCTAATCTTTCCCTTACACAGCACAAATTCCTAGAGGAAGTAAGACTGTTGATAAGGAAAGGACTCAGAAATAAAATTCTTGCATGAATATAATTTGGAGGGCTTCAGTTTGAATGATAACCTTAAAATCAGTTAATAAGGGTCAGGTATTTCATAAGCATATTTTGGGAATCCTTACATGTTTGTATGGTAAATGTTATTCATTCCTAGTATGAAGATTGAGGTTCAGAGAAATCCTTATGTATCATCTAAAGCAGTTGTCCACCATCAGAACTTAGCAAGATCCCCAGGTCTTTGCTTCTGTCATTACAGATTGTGTGATGTTCCGCAGTGAGGAGTACAAGGACGTTTTCACATTGAAAGCAAGAAATAAAGGAGCAGGTGGGAATCCAGAGGTGAGAGGGAAAATAGATGTCAGCAAACAGAACGACATGTTCTCCAAATCTAAATTCATGGGTATGGCTGACCTAAATCATTCAGCCTAAGTAGAGTTTATCCATGGACAATCCAAGTGCTGACTTTAAGATGCTTAATTTTTGTGTGTTTTTATCTTTATCTACCTGCTCTTGGCTGTGTGCAAAGGCCTATCTCTTTTAAACAGGAAATGAATGAAACCAATATTTAACCAAAAAAAAACTGGTTCCAAGAAAGGTCAATGGGTTTTGTTTCAGATAAGCTCATAATTTCCATGTTTGGAAAGAACTGAGCCAAGAAGCAGAATGGAAAATGACATGCATCCTCAATCCGTCCTGTGATCTGGGTTCACCAAAAGGACACCCTCAATGTTGCCAAACAGCAGACAAAACAATGTTCAACTGGGATAGAAATCTATTACTCAGCAAATTATAAAGGCATTTCATGAAAAGGGTACTTTAAAAAAATAAATAAATTTTAACGTTTTTGAGCAACACTATTTTGAAACATGTAGCTTTTTTGTAAAATGCCTTTTTTCACTTTTAAAGATCTCATGCATTGTGTTTAAAACTGTATTTAAAGAGTTTCAACTTATATTTTCTTTTACTAATGTAGACCCCTGAAAACGTTCATGTTCCTTTTGTATAAATACAATATTTTAAAATGTAGGATTAACATTATTCTTTCTATAGTAGTTAACCTCTCTTGATATATCTGCATGCAAACATAGAGTGTTAATTAAATTTGCTTGAGAGTGAATTCATTTCATCTTCAAAGCCCAGGAGGGTGGTATGTCCTCTGATGCATGCATATGAGTTCAAGTGTGCATTTGAGGATCAAATCAAGTGATTCAACAGGATATGTTTGGAGTTCAGTAGTTCCTGACTTGTACTCATAGAACATAGGATGCCACATCACAAATCACTTTTGCTATGTCACGATTCTATTTCAGGCTTTATCCAATATCTGTGCTTCTAAAACAGAGACTCAAAAAACTCAAGAGCACAAGATCAAGAAATCTTACCATAACAGCACCAAGAGTGTAAAATAAAGTTGCCTCATTCTATTCCTTTTTTTTTTTCATGTAAAACTTACATGGACATTTAAAAATGATAGTGCACTTTTTGTAACTTCTGTTCACCTAAAATAACTTACTTTCTTATTTTTGATGCATGAGAACATGAAGAGCAGAGACAGCCTAGACATAAATTTGAGGGACATAATTCACAGAACACTGGATGTGTATTGGGAGGGAAACTAACTTTTACACTAAAAAAATACTCTTTCTCAATTTCTTTTGCCAGATTCAGGTTAGAAAATATAGAGTTGGTTTAAAACACACTGAAAAAGCACATATGTGGCACCAAAGAACATTGAGAAAATTCTTGTGGTGAAGAGAACAAGCAAAGCTTTTCCCAGTGTTCTTCATAATCCTTTCCAGTGCAGAATTTGGAGTCAGACAAACCTCTTCACTTGCTACAAGTCATGATTATGTTAGTCATGAGCTCTTAACTGACATAATAGTTCTTGTGTGCCTCAGTTTCCCCAAGTATACAATGTGGAAAACAACAGCTATTTCATTGTCCCATCTAAGGATTAAATCAAGAAATAAAAGTTATCAGTTTAGAAAAACCCATTTTGCCTATGGCATGTGATGAACAAGTGCACAACACACGCTGGAAGGGTGACTGATATGTTATCTCCTGGTGGTTATATTGCTTTTCTCTCCTATTGCTTTTCTCTACTTTTGAAAATGTGTGAATCTCTCATAGCAAAGCATTACTTAGGGTTAATATTGTTGACGGCTACCCTCCAAGACCACCCCCTGTGATCCCCATCTCATGGTCATGACACTCAGAATGGCCTCCTCTCATTTGATACCAGAATTTGCTCTGTGTGAATAAGAAAGCATGGCAGAGGGGATGAGATGCCATGTTCAAGGTGACTTTGTCATTGACTGCTGCTATCACTTTGGACTCCTCATTCTCCTTTCATTCCCACCGAGGGACATCATTGCTGTGTCATAAAGGATTTTTGATAGGCTAAGAGGATACTCAATTGACATGAATGTGAGCCTCCTACTCTCAGCCTACCTACTGCCATACGACTGAACATGGACATGGATCTTTAGCCTCAGCGGAGCTATGAGGTGGCTGCAGCTCCTGTCTGTCGCAAGGTCTGCAACTGCACCAGAGTCCTTCATCCAAACAACCAGCCCGATTTCAAACCACCTAAGCACCTGAACCTCAGACACGTGAGTGACAATGAATAGTCATCAAGTATTAAGTTTTGCAGTAATTTATTAACAGTTACTAACTACCCTCCACACACAATATCGAAATTAATACAAATAATCATGTAAGTGAAACCACTTTTTCTTTTCTTTCCAGATGGTTTGCATGCTTTCCCCTGGAAAATTTTTTTGGCATTCATTAACTACATTTATCCCTAAGGACATTCCATGCAATAGCAATACTTCCAAAATGAAAAATTTCATTGACATAAAGACTTTAGAATTATTTTTTCCTTTTTTTATGTCTGTGAAGCAGGGGTATTTTCTATCAGGGAATACATCAGAACTAATAGAAAATTCAAGGTAATGTGAAGCTAATCATGAGAAAGCACAACTTAAGGTTAAAGTAATTCTATTTCCACTTTGGAATTTTGTGAAATACAGCACACAGCCATAATTTTATTGAGAACTAGACAGAGAGAGCAAACCCAGATTGAAAGCATTGAATTATTACTTTCTTGCTCTTGACAGCACAAGGAAATTGTTTGGCTTCCCAAAGCACCCCCAGGCTCTCTCCTCACTAAACTGTGCTATGACGAGGCTGACTGAACATGGTGTTTTATACAGGAATATTTTACTAAAACTTGTCTAGAAGTCAGGTTTCCTTTTTTAACATCACTTACTTCCTTGGAGAAATAATAGAATTTTCAAAATTGATGTGTGTGTGTGTGTGTGTGTGTGTGTGTGTGTGTGTTCCACCCTTCATGTATTTTCAAACAAACCCCAGTTTCCTTTTAAAGTAAATAATAGATAAGATGATTTGGGCTTTCCATTTATTGTTACTTATTTTATCATTTCTAGCTCTTTGAGAAATGAATAAAAGAACATGGCAATTTGGAATGAATCCTTATTTTAATTTTAAATTATGGCACACCTACAGGTGCAACCAGAATTCCAGAAGCAACCCTTGTCAGGGGTTGGATAAGCACACCAACTGTGGACTCCCATGAGCAGCCTCAGCGCCACTGCTGACATCTGTCCAAACGTCACCTGTCAAGGATCAGCACAGGCACTGCCTTATTCAATCTCTCCCAGAGTCTTTGCCTCCCCACCTCATTTCCTTTGAGAATATATTTATCAAATCCTTCTTTTATTCTACCTTTTATATGTTGTTTGCATACAAGGGCATTTTAAAGTGTTCATGGACAATGCAGATCATTTTCAACTCCACTTTTCTATGAACTGTTTGAAGTTACCTCGTGTTTTTATTACACAAAGACTAGACTACAATAATAAAGCAAAAACAAACAAAAAAATCCTAAAGGTATCCTCAAACTCCTGAAAAAGCAATCACTCTCCTTACCTACCCCATTTCAAAATTAGTCCCCACCTAACATCTATTAATAGTGAAATATATCAGTTTTTCAAAATGGAAATTCTGATTAAAATGTATTACGCATCCCTCTGCAGGAAAGCATGCAGGTGAATTGCATCAGATTTACAACATCCCTCATTAGACACAGAACTGCTTGTGCTCCAGAATCTCACTCCCATCTTTGCACAGCCCTTAAGCTTCCTGAACTCCCCAGTCCACCTGCCTTCATTTTCCTGTACGCTCCAGTTTGACATCGTCAAGAATCTTGCACCTCATCCTCAAATTCTCTGAAAGCCCCGGTGACTGTCTCTCTCAGCTGAAGCAAGCTGAAAGTTTGTTAAGTTCCAAGAAGATCATTTTTTCCTACAGGTCTCCCACTTCCTGTAAGACACTAGCAAAGGTGAGGTCATCATTTTTATCATTCCCCAAAACAGCTTCCAGATTAATGCCCCTCTCCTGAACCTCCCTTCTTCCCCTGGCCCCCAAAAAGGAAAGGACAAACACCAAGTCTACTTGAAATGCATGCACTTGGCACATTGCCTTTTATTTTATGTTTTCTTTAAGATTTATTTATTTTTACTGCAAAATTAGATATACAGAGAGCAGCAGAGACAGAGAAGATCTTCCGTCCAATGGTTCACTCCCTAAGTGACCACAACGACCAAAACTGAGCCAAATGAAGCCAGGAGCTTCTTCCAGGTCTCCCACGCGGGTGCAGGGTCCCAAGGCTTTGGGCCGTCCTCCACTGCCTTCCCAGGTCACAAGCAGGGAGCTGGATGGCAAGCAGGGTTGCTGGGATAAGAACCGGTGACCATATGGGATCCTGGCACGTTCAAGGCAAGGACTTGAACCACTTAGATCACTGTGTCAGGCACATTGTCTTTTATTTCTTAAGCTATCTAACAATCACCCTGTCATTCTTTATATTCCTATACCATTTGTGTTATCTTTGTGAGTTTAACATCTCTATAGATGATTCATTGGATTTCTAGTTCTGTTGGTCCTCTGTATTTTCATAGCCAATGTCTTGCACTTTCCTTCTGCCATCGATGTTCATTGTTTTACCCTAGACCATAGGGTTCATACATTAAGAGCCATGACCAAAGCAAGTCCATATCTCTGTTTCTATACAACATGAAAACTAAATATAGATTTAAAATTTTAGATTGAATACAGTCAAGTTTATTCCTTTGTGTTCCCAAGAGCAAAGTACTCCCAACAGAGGTCCCTATGCCTTATAAAACTAAAAATATTTCCAATAGTTCCTTTATGTGAAGACTTGCTAATCTCTTCCCTAGATATTTTTCACACTGATAATGACAACACTCAAAAACACTCAAAAATCTTAAACTAAATTAAGCAAGCACGGAGAAAGAATAGAAAAGAATGAAGAGATAAGTGTGTATACATTATTGATGGAAAAAGAAATAGGAGAGAAAGAGAGTACAAGAGAGAGATGGAGGAGAGAATTTTCTGGAGTGGCTGAAATATTCAAAAGAAAATCTAATGGAAATGTAATAGATAATTTGTGCCAAATTATTGTCTGCTTCTCTTTGTAAGTTGAATTCATTGCTCTGCACAGTGGACAACTTCTCTACCAGTGGACAGACATGGGGAAGGACAATTTTGGATCTAGTGTCTGTTTTGGTTTTGTTTTGTCCCGGTTTGATAACCCAGAGGGAAAAAAATGACTACTCTCTTCTTTCTAGGTCATACAGAATTTTATGAGAGAAAAAAAAAAATTTTAGGAAAGATTGCTTGTCCTGACTTAGTTATACACAGTTTGATAAATTGCTTTTGTTAGCTGAATGAGGCATTGGGATGAGTTAGACCAGGTCACATAAGCGCCCTGTGACCTGGGGTGGAGTTTGAGTGGGCAGGAATTCTACAGACATTTCTACAGTTAAGAAAACTATCAGAAGTCATATGGCAGTATGTGGTGCTTTTACCTGAGAAAGCAGGATAATGACGTGGTCTCCCAACATGACTTCCCCCAAACTGGCACCAATAAAAAAAAAAAAAATCTGCCACGTTTTCTTTATGAATACTAGGAGTTCGAAGTGAGTTTGAGTATTCAAGGAAATTTACAAGTTACATAGGATTTTAAATATTAACATCAATGAATCAGGGCCTGGCGTTGTGGCCTAGCGGCTAAAGTTCTTGTCTTGAAAGTCCTCATCTTGAAAACACCAGGATCCCATATGGGCATCGGTTCTAATCTCGGCGGCACCCCACTTCCCATCCAGCTCCCTGCTTGTGGCCTGGGAAAGCAGTCCAGCATGGCCCAAAGCCTTGGGACGCTGCACCCATGTGGGAGACCTGGAGGTTCTTGGTTCCCGGCTCCTGATCGGCGCGCAGCACCAGCCATTGCAGTCACTTAGGGAGTGAACCATCAGATGGAAGATATTTCTCTCTGTCTCTCCTCCTCTCTGTATATCTGACTTTGTAGCAAAAATAAAAAAGAAGGAAACAGACATCACATGGCCAGGACCCAGGAGGGGAGGGAGAGAGAGAGAAAAAAAAGAAAAAAAAGAAAAAAAAAAAAAACCTGTGTTAACTTCTTAATGCCTTATGTAATGTAATGTGAATTCAGGTATAACTTGCTTTTACCAAAGCTGGAATTCACACGCGTGCTAATACAATCCTTGAATCCCTTGTTGGCACAACTCACTTGGTCTTAGAAGACCACTTGGGTTGAGTCACTGGAGTCAGAATTGGACAACTATTTAAAAATATGAGGTAGAGATGATACACCTATTTTAAAATGAAGGTTATAAAGAAGCTAAAGAGTCTTTGGAGCCACGTGCTACTTCACTAGATAATTGTTATAATTTATATAAACATTGTGAATGTCATTCTCACTTCTAATTGAAATACTAAAAAAAAAAATCACATTTAATTTTACAGCTTTTTCTAATTAGCCCAAAGCCTTCCATAACAGATGACCTACATTTTCCACATTTTAAGTTGAGTATCAGCAAGAATTACAACTGCTGTGCTTTGAGATGAATAACTAAGCAGCCCATTTAATAGTCTTAATAATTTAGTCAAGTAATCAACTCTTCAGATTTTTTTTCTTTTTTTTTCAATTTCGTTGGCATAGGTTTTTTTTTAGATCAATGTGTTTTAATTATATTAGGTTTAGAAATGAACCCAAAACTGATAGCCATTTTTCATGCATTTATCTATGAAGAATGCCTAGAGCTATAGTATTAAAAGTCAGTAGAGGAGTTCAACCTTGGCAGCTCAGGTGACAACAGCCCTTCACAGCGCTGGCAGCCTGCTTGCGGAGAGTACCAGAGCTGGTCGGACCCAAAGCCTGGGACTCAGCCGATAGGCTCCATAGCCACATGGTGAGTGAGTCCTAGGCTTTGGGTGGCCAGTGCACCCATAATGGTGCCATGCTCTGCCTGCTGGCTGCATGGCGGTGAGCTCTAGGGTTTTGGGTTATGTGATTGCTGCCTAGGGACATGCATGAATAAGGTCAATGTGAATGTAGGTGAGGGATGAACCCTGTGTGACTTCCAACAATGGGGTCATAGAACCTGCTGGCAAGCATGGGGACTGAGTCCTGGTGGCTTGGAGCGGAGAGTCCATAAGATCTATTTGGGCCAGACTGATTTACCAGTCCATATGGGAGTCCTGAGATGGGCTGTTAGCATAGAGCATCACTAACTGCCATACACAAGTCCACATGAAGGCTATGGCTGGGGGCCTGTCTGGCAGGGCTGTGTACCACTATATGACTGAGTGGTGGAACAGGGCACAGGTCACACTTGGCAGGGTCAAGACACTAACCAGCATGTGAGAGAACCAGGTCCAGGGGTAGATTCTGTGGGGGAAGTGTGGGCCACACCCTATGAAAATACAAGTCCTGCTGGTTAGCTCACTAGTTGCTTTCACAGGACATTTATCCTTTCTATATTTTAGTTTCCTTATCCATGCAATAAGAACAACTACTTAACTATTTCTCTAGGGCCCCTTCCTACATGAAAATTCTGCTATTCTGAGATCTTTCCCCTTCTTGTTCTCACTGCATTGAAATACAAGTACATTTATTCTCACAGACAACTTCATTTCTTATTGAATTGAATGGCTGTGTTCTTAGATCTGTTCTAAATTACTCTTAAAGATATAACAAAAGTTTTTGAGACTTTCAAGTCCTGATTGACTGAGACCTTTATATCCTAGCAGTAGTTATTTGATACAGTCAATGGATAAGGCAACAGCTCTTCTGTTGATGTGTGTAAGTGCCTGTGAGCTCAGTCAACCAAAAAAAATCCATTTGGTCAAACCTCCTTAGTGCTGGATAAGGTCTCCTAAGAAAATCCATCTTTTTTTAAGACAAGAAGAAATGCTAAGTGATCTTTTGGGGGAAAACTTTGTGCAGTCTATATGTCTTAGCTGGTAACTTGGCAAGCAGTGGAGGGATAGATAAAGTAGATTTATGATTTTTTTTAATTTAATTCCATGGTTTTTCAAACAAAAGCAGCAATCACTAAGGGAATGAAGCAGGTATTAATGGAATAGTCAGAGATTAAAAAAAGGAGATATTTATTCTGCATTTTAGAAAAAAATCTACATAGTAAAAGAAAAAAAGTATTTAATTTTGTACGCATATTAACCCAAAACCTTGTACTTTTATAGTTTATGGAGATACAGGATAAAATTCGTGCTTGGGACTCATAATGTGGTATGGTAAGCTAAATTTCCACCTGTGGCAACAGCATTCCATATCAGCACTGATTTGTGTCATGGCTATTCCACTTCTGATCCAGCTTCCTGCATATGTGCTGGAAAAGCAGTGGAGGATCATCCAAGTCTTTGGGACCCTGCCTTCACACGAGAGACCCCACAGAGACCCTTGGCTCCTGGCTCCTGGCTCCTGGTTTCAGCTTGGCTCAGCTCTGGCCCATTTGGGAAGTGAACCAGCAGATGGAAAATATATCTCTCTTTCCCTCTCTTTGTCTCTCTAACTCTGCTTTTTAATACTTTCAATAAAAAAATAAAATCTTAAACAAAAATAGTTCTGAACTACTGCTCAATAAGAACATAGCAGTGGGCATATTTTATGGTAAGAGATGTTCTACATTTTAGCTGAGCCCTTAAAGCAAAATATGTATAAATAAGTACAAAGAAAATCTAAAACAATTTTAAAATAGCTATATGATGATGACATCTATTTACATGATTTGCGACATTTTCAAAGCACCAAAATGTCACCTTTAATGGTTCAATTATCATCTAACTCCACATCTTTCTGCAAAAGTTCAACATGTGATCTTGAGTTGTTCCTAATGAGGTTTAAAGAATGACTTTTTTTCCTCAATCTTCTGTCTCACTCTAGTTTGTTCTCTCTCTCTCTTTTTTTTTAAGATTTATTTCTTTATTATTGGAAAGTCACATGTACAGATAGAAGAAGAGACCAAGAGATTTTCCATGTACTGGTTCACTCCCCCAAGTGGTCACAATGCACCAGAGCTGAGCCAATCTGAAGCCAGGAGACAGGAGCTTCTTCTGGGTCTCCGATGCAGGTGTAGGGTCCAGGGCTTTGGGTTATCCTTGGCTGCTTTCCCAGACCACAAGCAGGGAGCTTGAAGGGGAGTGGAACAACTGGGACATGAACCAGTGCCCATATTGGATCCTAGGCATGCAAGGCGGACGCTTTAGCAACTAGGTTGTCATGCCATTCCACCTGGTTTGTTCTTAAACATCTCACCTCAAAAGCTTTTTGTTAACACTGCTTCTCTTCAGAAAATAACCATCAGCACATTTCTGTGTTTTTCTGTTTCTTGGATATACACTCAAGCATGCACACATCATTCTATTTTTTTGATTGCTTGCATGTTTATCTACCATAGCATTCTTTCCTGTCCGTCTTTGTCTCCTTTAACATGAGCACAGTCTGGACTAGAGCACAAATATAATGGAGATTGCTAAACTCATAAGAATGTAGACCCAGAGAAATACCTGTTTTCCTGGATTAAACTAGCTTACATCTATTTTAAACTGCTATTTAAAAATTTTATTTGAGGGGCCTAGTGTGGGAGCCCAGTGGCTAAAGTCCTCCCCTTGCAAGTGCCAGGATCACATGAGTGCCAATTCATGTCCCATCGGCCCTGCTTCCAAACCAGCTCCCTGTTTGTGGCCTGAGAAAGCCTTGAGATCCTGCATCAACGCGGGAGACCAGGAAGGAGTTGCTGTCTCCTGGCTTTGAATTAGCTCAGTTCCAGCCATTGCAGCCACTTGGCAAAGTGAACCAGTAGACAGAAAATCTTCCATCTTCCTCTCTGTCAGTCCTTCTCTCTCTCTCTCTCTCTCTCTCTCTCTCTCTCTCTCTCTCTTTCTCTCTCTCTCTCTATATATATATATGACTTTCGAATAAAAATAAATAAATCTTTAAAAAGTTATTTGAGAGGAAGAGAGATCTTTTATTTTCTGGTTCGGAGTCCAAAACCTTCAACAGCCAGAGTAGGACCAGGTCAAAGCCAGGAGCTGAGAACTCCATGCAGGTTACCCTAAGTGCATAGAAGGAACTGCCTGCGAACCTTCGGGGTGAGCAACAGCAGGAATCTGAAACAGAAGCAGAGCCAGGACATGAACCCAGGCACTCTAATATAAAATGTGAACAATACTTTTGCAAACATGATTCCCCAGTTTATTTTTTAACATGTGATTGAACACATTAAGATTCTGCAAACACTAAAATTTTGAATCATAGTTAACAGACAATTATTTAGAAAAGATACAAGGGTAATTGAAAAACTTAATGAAAAATAGGATTAAGAATAACTTTAATGGCAAATAATCTGAAATTGATGCATTTGAGAGACCTTAGAAAAGTTCTGGGAGTTACATGGATTGCAAAACTTTCTACACCAAAAGATTTATGGTTTAATTTCATTTTCCAGAAGCCTTTTAAAGTACTTACATATAATTGGAATACTTTGAATTAGAGCTTTTGTTGCATTTTAGCCACTTGTGTTGCACCAAACATATAATATTTTTGAAGAGGGACTGGGGCACTGTCAACTCAGACATCTGAACAGTCAGCAGCAAGCTGCACTTGTCTGAAATTTTCTATTCTTGCCAACAAATGATCTAATGAAGGTCAAGGGCTGTCAAGCTGCTTTGACAACCCGTCACTCAATGCATGCATTGTCCAACATCCTCTGCTTGGATCCAGACTCACCATCAGGTTTCTGATGACAGTTTTGTTTGCTGATTATCACATTTAATAGGACAGATTCTACTGATCCATGCATTCTAGCTTGCTACCATCGCACTGTTTTACTGTAGATGAATAAATCATGATTATGGAAGTATGCCCATTTCTACAACCTTGAATAAAATATTCTATTTATGAAAGGCAGGTATGCTGATAAAGCAGCATAAAGTAAAGAAATCAAAGTTTAAGTATGATGAATTTATCAAATAATTATCACTCTATCTACCTATCATATCTACTGGACTCTGTGAGTTCTGCACAATATATTAATAATAGGGCAACTCTTCTGGAAGAAAATTAAATTTATGGTTAAGTTTATTGCAGCACTAGCTTTTAATTCCTTTCTTCTGCTTTTTTAAAGATTCATTTATTCTTATTGGAAAAGCAGACATACAGAGAAAAAGAGAGACAAAGAGGAAGATTTTCAGTCCAATGGTTCATTCCTCAAGTGACTGCAATGGCCAGTGCTGCACTGATCTGAAGACAGGAGACAAGAGCTTCTTCCAGGTCTCCCACGTGGGGACAGGGTCCCAAGGCTTTGGGCCATCCTCAACAGTCTTCCCAGGCCACAAGCAGGGAGCTGGATGGGAAGTGGGGGCACCAAAATTAGAACTGGCACCAATATGGGATCCTGGCAAATACAAGGCAAGGACTTTAGCCATTAGGCTATCACACAAGACCCCTGCTTTTCTTCTTTTTTTTAAGAAGCAGAAATAGAGAAGGAGATTCTATGCTGATTTATTCCCCATTCTGTGAACTCAATCCAGTGGTCCTAATAGGTGGTAATAATCCAGTGGATTGATACGTCATTTGCTGTCTCCCAAATGGCATTTGCAGGAAGCTGAATGGAGAGTAAAACTATACTCCAAGAACTCTTTTATAATATATGGTGCCAACTGGTAGGCCAAAATCTGTCCTCAGACTAGGTGGATTTTGCTGATACAACCATTTCTACCATAAGCCACCATGCCAAAACATCTTTTAAAATCAAGAAGAGACAAAAAAAAAAATAACCAAAATATCAACAAGACAGTATGCAACAGAAAACACTGCAAAAATGTATTTACTATATGAGACAAAACTGAGCAGCAATATAATATTTACTGGTATTTCAGTATCTGCTGGAATTAGGCACCTCAAAAGACCACTCTGACCCAGTGCTTGGAGATGGATTTTAACTCTATTGTCTGATCAAATCAACCAAGACACTTTGAGGAAATGCACGATTTTACAAGTGGAGCAGGGATTGGAGCATAAGAATCTGAAGCATCAGATATGAATGAAATGATCTGCTCATTGTACAGAGGGGAGGGAGAATACTCAAGGGAACCAGCTTTCAAGAACTTCTGATGTTGAGGTCCCAGACGTTCATGGATTGAATACTCAATCTGAAAATTATATGAATTATATTGATAGCACACACAAAGGGGTTCTTCAGAAATAATTAGGGTTCAATGGGGTCAAAGGGGTGGGTCTAGTCTAATGGTTTTTAGTGGTTGTATACGGAGAGGGATGAAGGCTCACCCGGAATACTTGCTCTGTCTCATTAGGTGATACTACACCATGTTATAATGTAGCAGGAAGGCTCTCATTGGGTATTAAAACACCCGGAACTGTATTTTTTTTTATTGTTTAAGATTCATTTATTTTTATTTGAGAGGTTTATTTTACAGAAGGAAAGAAAAACAGATAGATCCAATCAATCCAAAACCAGGAGCCAGGAGCTTCTTTCTTGTCTTCCACTTCGATGAGGAGTCAAGCATTTGAGCCATCCTCTGCTAGTCCATTAACAGGAAGATGGATACGGTGTGGAGCAGCTTTGACTCAAACCAACACTTTTATGTAATGCTGGATCTGCAGATGGAGGGTTAGCATGCCACACTATGATGCCAGTCCCAGAATTCACTCTACTGTCTGTAACCAACAGTTTGGAGTATTTTATTATTGCAACATAAAAGGACTAAGATAGATATAAAGTCCATGTCATTAAAGCATATGGATGAATATGCAAACAAAGAAAGAGAAAAGATATTCCTTCTACAGGAACTGAAATAATCTACATAGAGGCTCCAATCTCTGGGAAATGTATGTTAAATTACTTCTCACTTTTGACTGTGGGCTGCAACTCATGCGTTGCTTCAATAATAATAATAATAATAATAATAATAATAATAATAGAACAGAAGAAGCAGAGGCAAAGTAACTCTACCATGAAGAAACCTGGAAGACACTATGAAGGTGAGGTGATTAACATTTGTTTTAGCATGACTGGGTTTTTGGAGCTGGAGCTGATACTGCTTGGGATGACTGCATCCAGTCCTATGTTAGGATGCCCAATTTCAAGTCAGCTCTGCTTCCAATTCCAGCTTCCCATTAATGTGCTTCTCCATTCTAGGAGACAGCAGGTGATGTGTCATAGTTGGATCCCTGCCACCCATGTGGAAGGAGAAGAGTCATGTCGGAATTCTGGGCTTCAGACTAGCCCAGCCTTGGTTATGCGGGTACTTGGAGAGTGAAACCAATGGATAAAATATTTCTCTCAGCCTCTATTCCTGCCAAATAAAATGAAAATGAAGAAAAATATGTTAAAAATATTACCATGATCATTGATTGTGGTGACAGTATATAGTCTTAATGTGATATGAATTCATGTGATATGGTCCTTCTCAAAAAAAAAAAAATCGAATGCTTTCACAAAGTAAGATGAACAATTTAGTAAACCCACCCTAAGGAACATTCTCAAAATATTCCTCAAAGCTAACAAGGTCATAAAACCTGAAGGAAGATGGTGAAAATTCTGCACAGTATAGGAGAGGCCAAGTGATGTCCTGGAGGGGTGTTGGAGTGGAGAATGAACACAGGAAAAGCTGGGGAACATAAGTATGAGTATTTGCGAACCATGCTGTACCAATGTTACTTCCTTATTTGCTACGTAGCAGGCAAAGTAGTGTAAGATGCTAACACCACATGATACTGGGTGAAGATATTTTGGAACACTCTGTACTGTCACTGCAATTTTTCTGAAGTCAGATTGTATTCTACAACTAATAGTTTACATTTTTGAAAATACTCATGGCTTTTTAAAAATTGTGGCTATATAGTGTCCTTTGGTATGTAATAAAAATTCTGTATCAGATAAATTTGGGTATTTCTCATTATGCAGTGATAAGGGCACCTTGAAAATATTGCACTCAGATTTGAACATGGCAATTTAATTAGACTTGCCATCAGATCTTCTGTGCTTAGCACCTTGTGTGACATGAACTCCCTGTCTTAATTATAACAACAGTAACTATTTTTGATCTGGCTCTTTACTAGTTACTAGTGTCATGTTAAACCTGATAGTAAAAATAGGTAGTAAATAGAGGCAGACCAGATCAATAATCATGTCATCCTACAGTCTTAGTTTAATCTGGAAGATGAACAAGGTATATTTTTGTAAAGTTGTATCATGAACCACAGAGCTATGGCAAAATATTATTTGGTCATTCAGTAATTTCTACTGCTTGTTGCTCACGAGGCAGCTAAAACAAGAAACAGAATAAAGTCATTTCCTTTAATTCAAAAGAAGCCACAGACAGGGAGATGGGGGGTTTAACTATATCTATACTTAAATTTAAAAGACAGACAAGGAGAGGGGGAATTTATGAATATTGCTAAATCTTAAATCTGGCAATTTCCTACAGTGTTTCTACTCACTAAAATAAATTAGCTACAGCCTCAGTGCCTCATCTTGCCAAGTACCATTGATGGATAACAACAATTCAGGGATAATTCTGGTTTTATAGAGAAAATTAATTTTCAGGTGTAAAAGCTAGTCTAAAAAAAGGTGATCCCATTTTTGAAATCCAATCTTTAATGATACTTTCTCTGCCCCCCAAATACTGTTTCTATAACAAACTTCTATGTTTTTGTTATGTAAGCACATTATGCCCACTTCCAAGTAATTCACAATAGTCACCTAATGGTAGAGGATTATCCTCCAAAGGGATTTACACTCCCCTAAAGACTTCTAAATGTAAGACGTAAGGAGTAGAGGAGATTTTTGGATTAGTTTGCATTAGTGTGCCCAATTTTTCTTTTGATTTGTGCAGACCACTTCAACTGACCAGAGCCTTCCCTGAACAGTAAGGCATGGTTGGATTTGAGATTATCTTATCTGTTTAATAGATTTTATTGAGAAATACAATATACAGACTTTGATTATGCTTAATTTCAGTAACGTTTGACATAAATATATTCATATAACCACCACAGAATAGAACATTTCTCCAGCATCCATTGAAAGTTCCTGTATTTTCCCATCCTCAGCCCCAGGCAGTCATTTTCTAATTTATATATTCATTCTTGGAAGCAAATATTGAGAAGTGGTGCCCGGAAAAGGAATTCAGAGGGAAATCCCGTAGAAAATGAAAGGGAGAAAAGTCTTCTGTAACAAGGAGAACCTGCAGGCTCATGGAAGTCTTGCCTAGTAAATAAAAGAGGAAGAAGGAAGGAAAAAACAGTGTCACACTGCAGTGCAATTCCAAGAAACGTTTTGCCAAGCTGAGGACTTCTTCTCAAGGTGGTCTCCCATTGGCAAGTCTTGTTTCCTTTAGAAGTGGACCAGAATCACCATGGTGGGATGTAGTATTCTGTTACTACTGTCAAACTGAGTTTTCCATTCACTTATTCCTGGGTATTTGTATTGTTTCCAGATGGGAACTATTATATGCAAATGTGCTTTGAACATTTAGATGCAGTTCTGCATAAACATAAGGCAAATGTATGAGTGGAATTCTCAACTTCTGAGGTTAGTGATTGAAGCCTCCTCTAAATTTGTTCACACGCGTTTGAATTGATGCATGTCTTTCAAAGGTTTCTAGTGTCTACAAACTCTCCAACACACACTGTTCTGAGTCCTTTTAAGTTGCACTGTTCAGAGTGTGCAATGGCTTCTTTTGGTGGTTTTAATTTGACTTTCTCCCAGGATCAGTGATGAGAAGCAACAATTCAAGTGTTTATTCATCATCCCTTCCAAAAATCTGCAAGAATGTCCTGCCATTACAAATACCCAATGGAGCATCAAATCAAAATTATCTAAATCTGATCTAGTCATAAAAAGTGGTTTCTGAGTATGATTTATTAACACAGTTTCTGGGATAAAAATTCTCTCTTTTGGTAGATGTATATTGAAAATATTTTCCTCCAGTCTGTGGATTCTCTTCATTTAATTGGGCTTTATAACAAGTACAATCCCTGACAACAAATCACTGAAAAAGGGTAGAACTGATTTGCAATTACTATATCCTTTTGACACAGACTAAATGCATGTCTTCCAAAGATGGCCTTTGGTAAAGAATTTTATTATCTGATAACACTTAGCAGGAGGATCACATAATAAGAGACAGTTGATCTAATCTAGATAGCCAAATATATTAAGACTCATAGGAAAATCTTTAATTTGGAACATAAGAATTCACTGAAATGACTACAGCCACCCTACAGAAAAAAAATCATTTTCCCAAACAGCTAAAATAACTATCATCTTAAATAATCACAAGTAGCCTCCAGTGGTGTGTTCTCACTATACAGTGGGTGACAACCATTAGTCATGGAGATGAAGATGGTGAAGATGATAGCTTCTTCAGTGAGAGCTTCTCCTCTGATACGTGTGGCTCTTCTTCCTTCTCTGTCTAGTATTGCCTGAGAATGCTGAGTCTCTGAGTTGGAAATTGGTTTCACGTAGTGATTTGAATAGTGTTCCTCTGTAGCCATGATTGATTTCTCGCTGGTCTAACAGCTTTTGTGAAATGACTGGTGCTCGGTGCTTCTTGCATGACATGGCTTTTCATTCCCTTCATGTAGTGCACTGCCTCTGCATGCTATGCTTTGGATGCCTCCTGGTGTGTCAGTATCTCTCATTGTCCCTTGGAGGGTGAGTGGAAATTTCTAATAGCTTACAAGACCAAAATAGCTAGTACATTGGAAGGATACAGAATACAATTACATTCGTGCTTCCCGTGTAGTGTTTTAAGCTAACTGTATTAATATCTCCCTATCAGCAGAAGTTTTTATTGTTCAGCACTTCACATCCAATAATCCAAGGTTTATTAGCCACTTGATATTCCAGAAAGCATCCTGTTCAGAGAGTTGGAGAGAAAGAGGGGGAAAGAAAAGAAACCTGGAAAAGAGAAGGCAATGAGAGCAGGAAGAAACAGTGACAAGATCTATAGATCTAATGGGGTGCTATTGAGTAACTGAAAATGAAACAATTAATACATGTTCCCCGTTGGGGAACAATAATAAATCAATCTAAATAAAACAACCAAAAGGAGAGTATAAACTATTGTTTTTGTACCTTTCATTTTATTTTGAGATGATAGGAAGTAGATAGATAGTGTCCTAAATTGCTTTATTCCCCAAATGTATGCAAGGCCAGGCCAGCGCCAGAGCTAGAAGCCAGGAACTTAATCCGTGTTTTCCATATGGTTGGTAGAAATGCAATTACTTGAGACATCATTTACTACCTCATAAAGTCAGCATTAATAAAAAGCTGTATTCAGCAGTGAGAGGTAAGTGCTGCATACAGATATGTATATGATGTGGGCATATTGACAACTAGGTTAAACACCCACACCTAACTTATTGCTTTGATTAGAAATGCATAATGGAATGTGAAGATACATTGAACCACAAGTCTGTACTCCCCAAAAAAAGTAGGACGCCCAATAAAACATTTACTATACTTTTAGAGTATGATACTGATTTTTTTTACCTTTGCTCATACCTACCATGCCATGATATATTTAACTTGCAGAAAGTTAAACTTGTTGCTATTGTTAAGGGATTGTACTACTGTGATCATTTGGGAGAAATAGTGAGAGAGGAAAAGAAGGAGGGAGTAAGGAAGAGGGGACAGGAATCCCTATACCTACAAATCTATATCATGAAAAATTAATAATAAAAAAGAAATACATGTGTCAATTTTACTTCATATCACCTATCTCATTTTGTTTATGATTAATATTCAACAGTTCAAAGCAGAATTCCAAATGCATATGAATGCATATGTTATAACAGAAGTAAATTTTGATGACATTGATTTAGGGTATCAATAATATTAATATTGAAGTGGGATTGCCATGAGAGAGAGAGAGATTCATTCCCCTGCTTATAAGTAACCTCTTCTTATTCCCAGAGGAATGAACAAGGTATATGTGTAGTGTGTGGGGGACCTAACTAGAAAAACTGTGGAAAGGTTCTGGAGCATCAGATCTTGCAGATCAGCTTTTGGTCTTCCATATGAAATAGCAGGAATCCTGAAGCATTCACCACATTTATTAAAAAAAAAAAAGAAATGGCAAATGTATTCTAAACATAAATAAAAGTGATTTTTGGATTATCTGCTTTTGTTCCTCTCCAATAGCTTGGAAAATTGAATCAACTGCATATGAATTTCTTATTCACAGCCAGACAGAATACAGTTTCCTCTGAATTACTCATGGTAATTTTAGGGAGAAACATTTCATGAATAAATTAAATTTACAGATGAGTCAAAATGCATGTGTTTCCATTGCATATTGTATTTATCTTTGAGATGGTGCTTCATAATACAGTGCAAGGTTGCTCTTTCTGTTGAATTTCAGGTTTGGAGGGGTTCACTGTCACAGGGATTGAGGAAGGCATGAAAGCTATGGAAATTAGTAAGTCATAGCTAGTCACCTTAGAAATTTAGAGCCTTAAGAAAGACCTAAAAGCCTTAATGTTACAAAAACACTAAGATAATTGCTGTGATAATTATTTTTTAAAAGATTTATTTTTATTATGTTTTTATTGGAAAGGCGGATATACAGAGAGGAGAGACAGAGAGGAGAGACAGAGAGGAAGATCTTCCGTCCGATGATTCACTCCCCAAGTGAGCACAACGGCCGATACTATGCCGATCCGAAGCCAGGAGCCTCTTCTGGGTCTCCCACGCAGGTGTAGGGTCCCAAAGCCTTGGGCCGTCCTAGACTGCTTTCCCGGGCCACAGGCAGGGAGCTGGAAGGGAAGTGGGGCTGCCAGGATAGAACCGGCCCCCATATGGGATCCCGGGCATGCAAGGCGAGGACCTTAACCACTTGCACTGGGCCCTGTGATAATTATTTTAAGAAGAGGAGAGAGAGAATTGAAGAAATTCCAAGAGTAGTTCATGTGCATTAAAGGATGATATTTACATAACTGATTAAGAAGTGCATTTGTGCCCACATGTGTGAACCAAGCAGAATCCCTGACATACAATGAAAACCAAATATTTCAATGGAGTATTAACATGTTACAGAAAGCTGGGAAAGCCTGCTGCTGCATATTTGAATGGTATCACAATATTTTGTGGCAGTTAAAATGAAAGAACTAAAGCACCCGGCAACTTACCTTTCTAATTCCAAATTTTAGGGCAAGATATGTGATCAATAAGTAGTAGCATTGTATTTGGCTCCATAAATCTTCATTGTTAGTAAGTTACTCAGGCATTTTAAGTCTTTATTAAAATTTAAAAATTATATTCTATAGTGGCCTTGAGTATGAGTTCGGATCACAGAGGCAGTTGTAAAAGATGGCAATCACCCAGACCCTTCCCCCAATACTGCTAGGTTTTTGATAGTTCACAGGTGATTCTTACTATATAGCTAGTTTGAAAGCCACCTGTCTAGAACAACAAGATTTTACACCTTTTCTTTATTTTTACTAATACATACCCCAATGACTTTTTTTTTTTTTTTACAAAAAGGCTTATTTGAAAGGGACACAGGGAAAAAGAGAGAGCTGAGAAAGAGGGAGAGAGGAGAGAGATAGGAAGATCTTCCATCCACTGACTCACTCTCCAGATGGCCACAGTGGCTATCACTGGGCTAAGTCAAAGCCCAAAGTGAGGAGCTCCATCTGGGTGTCCGATGTAGGTGACAGAGGCCCAAAAATGTGGACCACCTTATGCTGCTTTCCCCTGGTCATTAGTAAGGAGCAGGGTCAGAAGTGGAGGAGCTTTGACGTAAACTGACACCCATATGAAAGCTAGCATAACAGGCAGTGGCTTTAAGCAATACACCACAATTCCAGCTGTCCCAGTGACATGTTAAACTGAAGCATAAGATGGCCTTGTTTTTGCATTTGTATTTGTCAATATTTTTTTTAATTTGTTAGTCTTGACAATAATTGCTGTCCAAAATGAGAGAGAAAGGTCCCATATCCCATTGCTGGTTGGAATGTAGACTAGTGCAACCACTGTGGAAGTCAGTGTGGCAATTCCTCATCAACTGAACATAGATCTACTATTTGATTCAGCGTTCCACTTGTGGAAATATATCCAAAAGAAATGAAATCTGCATATGAGAGAGGTTCCTGAAGACCTATGTTTATAGCACATTCACAACAGCTAAAACATAGAAACAACTCAGATACCATCAAAGAGTCACAGAGCCAGATGAAAGGGTAAAGAAAATGTGCTCCATTTATGTCATAGAATACCAGTCAGCCATGAAAAGAATGAAATCTTACTGTTTGCAACAAAATGGATCCAATTAGAAACCATTACGCTTAGTGAAATAATACCGTTCCCCCAAACAAACATATATTGTCTCTGAAATATGATGACTAATAAACAGTACACACACACAAACTATAAACTCTACAAGGGAGATTAACATACTGGGAAATAATGGATGTATACAGCAGGTGTCTTTACACCTGAATAATAGCAGGATTATCATTATTATTTTTGATTATATATCACATTATTTTATTTTCTCTCTTTTACTACTCTTGACATGTCATGATAGATTTATATATCAGAAAGTTAAGCCTGTAGTGGTGAAATGAATGACTATTGTAATAACCTGGGAGCAAATAATAAGAGGGGAAAATAGGGAAGGAGGAGGCAGAGAGGGAGGGGGAGGAATGGTCCTCTATGCATGTGAATATGCATTATAAGAAAAGAAATTGGTAAATAAATTCAGATAATTCAAACAATATTTAGAGAACACAGCATCTTTAAGGAGCTGGTATTTGGCAATCTCAGATTTTCATCTTGGGATTAAGTTGTCCAAGAGCTCTATTTCAGGGGACCCCAGAATCTTACTGTCCTGCACAAGATTCCATAATGCTATGATTTCTTATGCATGTGACCACATCAATAGATAACTATGAATTTTACAGTATGGATGCATTTTCTCCTGAGAAGATATTTGTTACAAAATAATTTAGGAGGCAAATTTAAGGTTACTTTACAACATTTGTTCAATTGCTTGTTTTTTTAAAAAAAAGTTTTTCCTGACACATGTTTACCTGTGAAGTAAAACCACTGGCTGCATTTGAGATGGACCATGGCCCTTTTACATCTGTCCCATATGACCACTATCTGTTTAACAGTATAGACCCAGTTTTAAAAGAAGTGACAATGGAAACAAATTCAACAAACAGCTTAATTTCCAGCTGTACCAGAAGGTAGGAAGAATCTATGGACTGGTCATTAACTGCTTTGAGTGGGAACAGCAGTGAAATAATAAAGACGGCCAAGCAGATGTAAAAAGATAATTATCTGATGTTTCAATGGAAGCACCAGAATTTTTAGAACAGGTTCATCAAGAAACATTAAGAGAAGGAGGGAGAGGTGAGACTAGAGCAGTGCACTACTCTTCACTGCTGGTTGAGGGTAAATCTCAACCCTTCTTGTTGTTTGCCCAAGGAAACTAAGGTTGCTGAACAGAACAAATAACAAGACGATGCCTGATTACCTGATTGTTGTGTGTGAATGAATGTTTAAACAGTTATTGTTCTCCATACTTTCCATGTAACTGCAAGAAGTGAGAAGAAAAGAACAAACTCTGTTCCCTAATTATGTTTTCAGGTCAATTATGAGAATTCCTACCAAAATGTCCTAGCACAAAATGGACCCATTTGTATTGAATTTTCTTCTTGGTAACTATCAGCACTAAGCTTTCATGATTCTGTATTATGTTTTATATATAGAAAACAAAATATATTTACTCAAAGTCGGCCTTGATGCTAAAAATCAAAAGCAGCTAAGTTTTTAGGTAGGGCAAACAAATACTCCATCAGCTTGGGACAATTTCAGCATCAGGAAGCAAATGGTTAAGACACAAAATGATGAGGTGTGTCCAAGGAACAAATGAAACACCTTGAAAGGCATATAGTTGTCAAAGCTAGAATCAGTGGAGTTAGAATAACAATTAGCACAGCATTTGACTATGATACAATTATAAAATAAATATTCATGAGTTCATAATTGAATAATTGAATAAATAAAGAGGAAACTATTTGTATTACAGAGGTGTTCTGGATGGCTCATTCATATACTCTTCCTTTCAGAATTGAGAGCTTAATCCTATCACCCTTTAAGGTGAAATAGTTAGTGATCTGATTGTGAAAAACAGGATAGGAAAGTGAACAAGAATAAATTTGCAGTGGAAAAACCTGTCAAGCAGTACCTTGAACAGATGGTGAAACTCAGCATCAGCAGTGTATGGCGCATGGATGACAGTCAGGAAAAACATGGAAAAACTGAGAAACAGACAAGACCAGAGGAGAACTAAGGAGCATAATAACTAAGTACTACGTAATATTCTAAACAGGATCCTTGGCATTACAAATAGGGAAATCTATTGAAAGCTTGGATTTCTCGTTATTAGCAACGTACCAATGTTGACTCTGTAGTTTTGATAGATGTGCTGTGGAAATACAATATATTAAGAATGGGGAAATGGAGTGAGAAGCATTTAGGACTATTCATTCTATTTTTGCACTCCTAATTTTGAATAAAATTATTTCAAAAAATAAAAGATACATCAACAATATAGCAACCTGTGAACTAACATCCTCAAACTAAAAGGGATTTACTTGATACACATTAAATTGTGAATTATGTGCATTCTAGCATGAAGAAGTCAAGAACAAATTCTATGCACAAAACTCAGTATGGCTCTACTTTGCGCGACAATTCAGTTTGCACCCTTTTTCTAAAATAAGCAAATGATCAGTATCAATTCAACTGTCTTCAATAGTAAAATCTCCCCCAGGCAATGTCAAACCTGAGACTGCTAAACAACATGGTAAGAAGTTTAAAACTTCATACGGGAGATCACCGCTTAATCTCTACCTGCTTGCCTGTGTGGGAGGTTATAGGAACACGGCACACTGCGTTCCCAGGGGAGCCCCCTGGCGATGGTCTTGGCACACCAACCTCAATATGACCTTATCACTGATCACTGCCCATAGAGGCAAAAGCACCAGGCTGCACCCCAGTTTTTCTTCTGTGTCCTTGCATGAACTGTGCTGGAACTCCCTTGATAAACAACTCTGAGAAGTCAGTGAGGTCCCATGTTACCTGCCAACCATAAATGATAGCTTTGACCTGCAGCATATCTCCCAGCACACCTCCCAACCAGATGTAGCATACGTGAACTACAGCAGGATTGGAGGGTCAGAGGATAGAGCTGCCTTCTCTCCCATTACAGTGCTGTTGGTGGGTGGGAGGACTGTCAGAAGATGCCCTTTATGCCTTCCCCTTTTCTTAGTCTATGTAAGACTGTGCTTGCTTTACATGCTATATCACATTGTCTCCAGTGATCCTTGCTAAGGAACACTGTTGCATCATTCCCTCGGTGGTTTTGGGGGCCTGCTGCTCAGAACCCCCAAGGAACCGAGGCATGCTCTGTTACATTTTCTGCTCATTCAGGATTTCCCATTATTCTCTCCACAATTGTCGCTGGCTGTGGCCCCATGTAAGACCTTGTAGGCCCGGTGACAGTTGCTGTGCCTCTCTCTTCACAGTCCGTTTTGTTGTTGTTGTTGTTGTTTTGTTGTTTTGTTTTGGTTTTTGCTTTTGTTGGGTTTTTTTCATTCTGTTGTTTAGAGGAGGGGAACAGAGTTTGAAGACGAACTTCATTCCCATCACCAAGCTGACAAATTAACAAGGTTTGGATAACATGCAGTTATTTTTCTCCTCTTCGTTCACTTTCTGAGACAGAGTAGGGTCCAGACCGATTGAATCATCACCATCTGGAAAACTGATGCTTGGCCTGCACAAACTGACTTAGAATCTTTGGAGTGTATCCCAGAAAGCCAATTGCAGTGTGAACTGCCTGTGACTTCTTCACCCACGGTGACAGGGGAGGCCTGCAGGTGCGTGGACTTTCCACAGGAGTGTCTCTCTTGGTTTGAGCATCTTGCTCTGTAAGAATGCTCACTGGCATGAGCAGCTCCTATCTCTAAGCTGCAACAGCACTCGCAGGTTGGGAAAGGTGTGTCCAGACTCGTCAATAGGAACTCTCTCAGACTCCAAAGAAGTAACTCAGAGAAATAAAACTGACAACTGTCTCTCCTCAGAATCTCCAGGGATTCGATCTAACTTTGGTTGCTAATGACAGCCAGCTACAAAAGACTTCAACCAGAAGTATTTCTATCCGTTTAAATATTACTCTTTTTTTTTAGTTTGATAATTTATTTCACCCAGTTCTAGCAATTAAGTTTACAAATTGAGCTGTTTTCAGCTTCTTGTCCAGAGTAAGTTATACAAAGTCAAAGTTATCAAGGTATAGGTACATAAATATTACTTCTTATTTACTCCACTTTGATAAATTTCTTACCACCTTTTCTAGATGACTAAATGTAGTTTAACTGAAGGTGAAATTAAAAGATATTTATTGGGCCCAGTGGCATGGCCTAGCGGCTAAAGTCCTCGCCTTGAACGTGCCGAGATCCCATATGGTCGCCATTTCTAATCCTGGCAGCTCCACTTCCCATCCAGCTCCCTGCTTGTGCCCTGGGAAAGCCATTGAGGATGGCCCAAAGCTTTGGGACCCTGCACCCATGTGGGAGACCCGGAAGAAGTTCCTGGCTCCTGGCTTCAGATCGGCACAGCATTGGCCGTTGCGCTCACTTGGGGAGTGAATCATTGGATGGAAGATCTTCCTCTCTGTCCCTCTCCTCCTCTCTCTATATCTGACTTTCCAATAAATAAATAACTCTTTATATTAAAAAGGTATTTATTTTGGTGCATAAAGATTTGAGGTCTATGCACAGCCTTTAAATAATATGAATTTTCCCTGATCCCTGTGGAGATTCCCTTGTGGTCACAAATTCACAAATATTTGCCCCAAAGTAAACGTATTTTTTCATTTATATTTTTTCATCGATTTTTAAAATATTTCTGTAATAGACGTTTCATACATGACGAAAATACAGAGTTGAGCCAAACATTCACTAGGAATAAGTCACTTCCGCTGACATTATTTGGTTTAAAAATTTCCCCGAGACTATCTTCTTCCCCCCAAATTAGAGTAATTTGAAAAGTGTATATGGTTTATATTTGTTCAATTTTCTGTACACTAACTAAAATGCCCACCATCTGCTTTGTTGTGGACACATCATGTACTTTTCATTTCACTTAAAATGGTCAAATTGTCTTTCATGTTACTTAGCTTGAACAAGGGAGAAAAAAACCTCTGTGCACATAATATCCAACACCAAATAGATATTATTTCATTAACTTCATGCTTTCAAGGCATAATGGCTCCTTGTTACAACTCAGCAGAACCGGTGTAAATTAAATTTAAATGGGCCATTTGTTAGAAAGGCAATGTGAATTATTCTGAAAAGTGAGGTCTCTTAGTTTAACTGAATGGTATTTTCTCCATAGAATATTAATGCTGCCCTAGCAGTTTGAACATACACATATTTTCATTAATTTCTCAACTTTTCACTAAGAAATACATTTTTAAGAGAAAAGGTTGGGGACTCGCCTTGTGGCACATCAGACGAAGCCACTGTTTGCAGTGCTAGCATTTGGTATCAGAGAGCCAGTGCTCCCATTCAGCACCCTAGGAATTCATGTGGGAAGGCACCAGATTACAGTCCAGGCACGGGGATCCCTTCTTCCCCCGTAAAAGACCCAGATGCATGTCCTGGCAGTTGGCCTCAGCCTCTTCCAGACCCGGCTTCTGTGGACAATTGGGCAGTGGATCAGTAAATGGGATATCTTTCTCTGTCTGTTTCTCCTTACCTTACCTCTACGTCACTATACCTTTCAAGCAACGAAAGAGGAGAGAGAGAGAAAGAGAGAGAGATTAGTGGCTATTAGGCTTTGGCAAAACCAATCTGAAACACTAGTGTTAATGGGTCAAACCAAAAGTCATTAAACACCTACATATTCTCACTCAGGAATTCAGTAATTCCTAAAAAAAGAATACACACAAAACTGTGACCACTAGAATGCCAAGTTTAGTTAAACAGACAGTAGCAATCTTTAGAGCAAATCATTTATTCCTTTAATATTTTGAATGCTGCGATAATATAACTTAACTAGGCTACAATGATTACTAAGAGCATTAAACAAATTAATAAAAAAAAACTTTCATGTTCTCAAAGCCTCCCTAGTATTTGGTGTTTATTTTTTCCTCTTGGAAGATACATACATATTCATGATATTTGGTTCTACGTTAGTATATATGGAAAAAAATGTCTTAAAGTTCTAAAGTCTTTAGTAGTCTAGGTAATATATTTTTTAATAAAATCTTTCTTATTGTTTCATTCAAAAGCAAATTTCCTAATCTTTTCCATAGGCTTAGTACTGTCCCCAAACTTTTGGGAAGGAATTAAGTCCACCAGACAGAAAACCTGCATTCTTTAAGCCTGCAGTCAAATGCCAATATTTTATTTTTAAAAATGTAGTGACTTACTACCATTGTCATGTTAGCTGGATTTACTGCCATTGAACAGTACAACAAAACAAACAGGGATTATAAGCAGGTGGAAATCTAATCTGTCCATTATATGGGAAATAATTCGTGTTCAAGGCTGTATGGGCTTTCCAGACACAGCATTCATCATTTAATTCAGTCAATTGCATGGTAAAATTAGGAAACAGCATAGTATTCAATAAAATGGCAATACATTCATAAAAATCACACTATAAAAAGTTGGAAAATGCATCTTCCATAAGTTTGTCAGATAAACTGCAAACACAGAAGGTACAAGATTTTATTTTATCCAACAATGATGCAATATGAACACTCTCCTATGAAAGGGTGAAGGCCTTAACCACCTCTAATTGCAATTATTTTTAAATCTTAGTAAGTATATATGAATTTCAATAATGCGTAGAATTTCTCATTATGGGACTAATGTGTGCACCTACACTGAAATTTAATTTAGCCATGCTAAATAAATATATATGTGTATATATATATATATACATATGTTTAAATATGTGTAAAATATATAAATATGTAAGTTTAGCCAATCAATATAATAAAGGACAACACAGACTTTCCTTGGTTTCTCCCAACTACCAGCTTAGCTCAACCTTCCCAGTCACTATTAACTGTCAGGAAAGTATTCCTGCTGATTGTCAAGGAAACTATAACAGAAAGATTACCGAAATTTTGATAATCTTATTTTCCCGTAGACCTGTAAATAAGAGATAAACTACAAGCAAAGCACAAATGCATTCACCATCCCATTGGAGAAAATGGGTTTTAAACTATCGTACTGAACATCTCTACAGATATGGGAGAAAAATAGGAAAAGCACAATTGAAAGACTTTTCAAGAGGGACTGGAGTCAATGAAGAAAGATACGGAATGTGAAATACAATGTTGTACATTCACTGAAAACTCAGGAAGTAATTTTTACTATTATTTTAAAATTGAAATCACAAGCCTGCAACTGTGTCAGTATTATGCTGCCGTTATTATACAGTGGGGTGCTTGTGTTAGTATAATGTGAGCAATTTTCGGGAAGGTTCAATAAAAAAAAATCAGCAGTGGATTTTTGTATTTCCCTGAATGGTTTTGGAAATATTCAGAGCTATCATTTTGTTAAAATTGTAAGAATTAACTTCAATGGGTAAGTATTCGGTTTCTCATTTTCCAATCTTGAATTTATAACAGTAAAAAGAAAAATAAATACTGACAGAAAGGAGAAGAAAGACGAAGGGTAAAGTAGAAGGTGAAAGTAAAGTGGTGTTAGGAATTACCTTGTCACTTTAGCAGTGTTTGTTCTACCCATTTAAAGATCCAAGCACAAGTTATAAATAGAGGTAAAACAGGAAAAAAATAAGGATTGGAAATATTGACAGAAAGCAAGGTCAACAAAATCAAGTTTCAATTACTACAGCTTAGAGTAAATGTATCTTGCAGGATTGGTGTTGTAGCATAAGGAATAAAGCCACTGCCTCTCTGGCATCCCATATGGAGCTGGCTTGAACCCCACTGCCCAAGTACCACCCTGTCCTAACTGTCACACTTCCAAACCACCTGGGAAGTCAACAGGGAATGGCTTCTACAAGCACTTGGGAGACCTATATGAAGCTCCTGGCTCCTGGCTTTGGCTTGGAGTCTGGACAGTCCTGGTCACTCTGGCCATTTGGGGGAGTGTACCAGTGGTTGAAAAAGACTGTGTGTATGGAGGGAGAGGTGTGTGTATGTAACTCTTTCAAAAAATAAAATGAGTTTTTAAAAAATACGTATTTTATAAATCACTGTTCTAAAACTAATAGTATGTAAGAAGTATCAGTATTTGGTTATATTGCCAAGGTAGCCTGTCCTTGACCAAACCTTCATCATAGTCTTCTAGACTCTTAGGTCTTTCCTAAGGACCTTCATATGTGTAAATTCATTGCCCTATTTTAAGACAATGAACAAGAGTTCCGTTGTGTAATTTTAGCAATTCCTTCAACTTCTGATTAAATTCCTATTCCCATAACCTTGGTATCTGATTGCCTTGTCCCGCCCTTAGAAAGAAGCTTGTCAAGTTGATTTACCCAGAATCACATGACCCCTGTTATTTCTTTTAGAAATTTTTTTCTCACTGACCTCCACCCTGTTCCTTTAGTATAAATCCCAATTTGTCCATGCTGTGTTAAGAATTGAGTCTGGTTCAATATTGATTTTTTTTTCTCCCTATAGCAATTTTTTCTGAATAAAGTCTGGTTTTACCACATTGCCTACTATCCAGTTCTGATTTTCTTTAGCAACGGTCAGTTGAATACTTCATGATACAGCAAGCGCTTCCTACAATTCTTACACACGAAAACTACCATGTTGATAATTAGTAAAAATATCACTGTATATATCTCTCTAAGTGGTCAGTAGAAAAATATACATCCCTAACATTGTAAGTGAATAAGATAAAGAAGATAGATATTCTTAAAAATTGGGTGGGAAGCTACCTTTACGTTAGTGAATTATTATTTTCTACTAACATATAATACATATGTGTATGTGTGTATGAATATATAGAAATATTCCAACATTACTTTTTAAGAGTCCTTCTCATTGAATAGCTATAAAACTAGAAAAGAGTCAAAGTTAGCTGCTGACATAGCTATCAAGCCTTAAAGATCTAAATGAAAAGCTAAAAAAAATAAACTTTTCAATTTCATTAGAATTCATTTGACAGGCTTTTTCCTTATAATTGCCTCATCGTTGTTCTCTCAAATAAAATGGATCATCTAAAATAAATTGCACTGTGTCATATTTCCTGAAGACTAAGTGAGTGGCCAGGTGACTGATGCCTGGATTGCTGTTACCTGCCAGCTAGGGAAGTTACCTGAAGAACTAGCTGACCGTCCGCTGTGTTCCTCAGCACTCCGTTTGCCCTCCATCATAGCAGTCCTTACATCTCATTCTTACAGCCATCCCCACTGCACCGTGAGCCTGAAGGGAGGGGGCATATGGAGTTTACGAGTAACTTAATACAGGTACAAAATTGTAAGTTTTGTGTAATCATTTATAAAAAAAAAATAAGAGACTTTGAGCTATTATAATTAGACACACAGTAATGGTCACAGGAGGTCAAGCAGTCGCCACAATGCCAGCATCCCGTATGGGCACTGATTCAAGTTTTAGCTTCCTGGTAGTGATTTGAGAGGAGTAGCAGAAGATGGTCTAAGGCTGCAGGCTCCTGCCACCCACATGGGAGAGACTCAGAAGATGCTCCTGATTCCTGATCCTCATCTCTAGCTATTGCAGCCATATGGAGAGCGGATGGCACATAAAAAATATCTCTTTTTCTCTTCCTTTTAGTATATCACGTGTGTGTGTGTGTGTGTGTGTTTCCTTCTCTCTATAAGTCAGCCATTCAAATAAACAAAGAAACTTTAAAATTGTTAAAATAATTATAACAATAATAAGCATGCAAATTTGCAAACACCTATTTATAAATTAATTTTGTGTAAATTTTCTCACCCAAACATCAGTATAAATCTTTAGAGTGGTGATAACAGTTACTATCTTTGAAGTATATGAAAAGATTTAATTTGCTCTATCTAGATAGTTAACCAGAGAGACAAATACAAATAAAACAAAGAATTATATCTTAACCTCTTATGAATGCCATTTTAAAACAACAGGTTGATCTTCTGATGGATTAGAAGTCATAGAAGTTCTTTTAAAAGTTATTTATTTATTTGACAGGAAAGGTGGGACAGACAGAGCAATAAATAGAATAATCTTGTATCTGATTGTTCATTCCTCAAAGGGCAACAATGGACAGGAATATGCCAGGCCAGGGCCAAGAGACTGGTCTCTCATATTCATGGCAGTCTCCAAGAACATGGGCCATCCTCCACTGTTTCACCAGGAGTATTTGTAGGACTGAATTGGAAAAGGAACAGCCAGGATCCAAACCTGAACTCAAATCTAGGATGCTAGGATCACAAGCAATGGCTTAACCCACTGTGCCAAAATTTCAATCCTTCTCCATTCAGTGATGTGATGAGAATTCAATGTGCTATCTAGAACTCAAATAATAAGGGTTCTTTTAGTTCCTGTGATAGTTTTAGTCTATTTAATAGGCTTTACTCTGTTTTCAATGTATATATATTTTTGGTATAGCTAGAAGTAAAGATGCCAAAAGAATTCACTAGGAAAAGTCAATATGCATTTTGTGATGAAACAGTTATTAAATGTCTATGGATTTATGTCATTAGGACAATAGCCCATATGCTCCTTTCATTCAGAACTAATGCAATAAATGAAAATTTTCCTTTTGGCAAAGTAAAACAGCAGGTTATATTCTGTTGCTACAACCCAAGTATTCTACTAGCAATTGTCAAGGGTTGAGAACAGGTAGCATTTGTTTGGAGCTATAAAGACATTGTACTAAAAGATGACTGGCAAACCACGAGGAAAATTCTGTCCCTTCAACTTCCCTTTGCAAATTTCCACTGAATACCTCTCCCATCTACAATTTAGATAAATGAGAATAATCTTATTCTTTTTGGCATATTTCTTCACATGTTTTGCAAATATATGGAGGAGCTGGTTTTTTGATTCATGTATTTATATCTCTAAGATAGTGTTAAAACAGAGATAAGACAGGGACAGAGGAAAAAAAGCTGGGCTGGCCCAACACTGGGAGCCAGGAGTTTCTTCTGGGACTCCCATGTGGGTGCAGGGACCCAAGCTCCTGGGCAATACTCACTACCTTTCCAGGTACATTAGCATGAAGCTGGATCAGAAGAACTGGCTTACCATCCAGCTCCCTGCTATGATCTGGGAAAGCATTAAAGGATGACTCATGTCCTGGGTCTCCTGCCCAACATGGGAGACCTGGAGGAAGCTCCTAGCTCCTGGTTTTAGATTGGCCCAACTCTGGCAGTTGCCTCCATTTGGGGAGTAAATCAGCAGGTAGAGAATCTTTCTCTCTGACTCTCCTTCTCTCTGCAAAGAAAAACAAATAAATCTTTAAACAAATAAACAAAAGGTCCAGCAGCTGGGACTGAAACTGAACCAGCACACATGGGATATGAGAAGATTAGCATGCTACATGCCAAGTCACTGGCCCCTAGGAGCTGTTTCACAATGACATTTTAAAAATAACTACACTTTAAAACGTGAATCTGTTGTCATTTGAACAAGAATACAAGCCATGGAGTTCAATCATGAAAGTCGCATTGAAAAAGTTTTTTTCTCCCAAATGTCACCAGAGCTTTGGATCACTGATCATTTCCCTTTGTTTCCTTTCCTACCCTTGTCGAAATCCAACCCCACCAGCAGGGAATAGAATCAGTAGGATGCTTTGTGACAGTTTCAAAAAAGCCACCTCTTCACTAATGAGACATTGAGATAGCCACAGAGCCTGATAGAATTACACTCTGAATCTTTGATACTTCCTGGTACATTTTCCATTAGAGTCAGATGAAAGTACAGAAGTTATGTGAGATCGTGAAGAATACTGTAAAAGAAATATCCTTGCCAGGCATAGCAACAACATGGATACATATAGCTGTGGAATTTATTTAACCCAGTACAACTAGAATATAAATGTTTTAGGGGACCTGTATTTTTAAATTATGCTGTGTATTTTTAAATTTTATTTTGTTTTTCCAACAAATTACCTGAAATAAAAACCAAATAAAAATAATTTGGAGATCTAAAGATTCATTATTAGTATGATGAAAGCATTTTCCTCACTGAAAGAGAAAACTTGGGTGATCTAATTCACACTAAACTACACGCAATGACTTCATTCTTGACAGAGGCCCTCAAGAAACAAAGCTGTGAACGTGGCTGCTCTGGTGAGAAACGGCTCGCCCCTGTTCCATGCTGCTAAGAGAGTACCATTTTGTTAGTGAACAAGGATCAGCTAAGTCCACAGCTGATACTGAGCAATGCATAGACCTGCAGCAAGCCTGTGTGGGGGAGTGCAGCTAACAAAAGAACATTCCTTTACATTCTTTCTCCAGCTTCAGTAGAACCCAGGCTTTTAGTAAGAAGACATTTTCATTCAAATGATTTAAAATATCAATCCTGTGGTGCACACCATGCAAATGTGCTTTAGGGAATGTGGTGATTTTTCAGATCTTCAGTGTGGGGCTTCAGGCTCACAGACTCAGCTGGGGGGCTCCTGGAGATGAGCGCGAACTCACTTGCAGAACCTACTGAGAATTCATCACCTCTGGAGGATTTGGAGGACAGAGACCACACATAGTTCGTTTGTCTTTGCTTAGTTGTCATGTCAAGTCCCCTATAAAAGTTATCAGAAGAAAATTCTACAGGTAAGAAGAAATGCATTTTACAGATAAAACTTAGGACATACTAAGAATACAATGTTGGCATAATCAGACAAAATTAGGGTTCTCAGTGCTCAGCCTATAATTTCATTTCTAACACATCAAACACCAATTCCCTGTGCTGCTGTGCATAACCTATGAAAGAGACAGAAATTTTTGACACTTTAAAACTCAGGGGCTGAGCGCAGTAGCCTGGTGGCTAAAATCCTCACCTTGATCAAGCCCAGACCACATGCCAGTTCTAATCCCGGCGGCCCCACTTCCCATTCAGCTCCCTGCTTGTGGCCTGGGAAAAGCAATTGAAAACTGCCCAAAGCTTTGGGATCCTGCACCCGACCACTCAGAGTGTGTGGGAATCTGACAAGCTCACACACATTCCTGGATATGGATTTTAAACATTGCCCTTTCACTAATACTGCATTCTTAGGAAAACTAAAGAAACCTGAGCAAGGTATCCAGATTTTATAGAAATCCTCCTTTCTGTATTGAGATGGCTTGATAACTGCACAAGGGGTTGCTGTTTTTATTTATATAAAATGCATACTAAGGAACTGAGTCTGATTAGATATCAGTCAGCAAGTTAGATTTAAGTAACTAGGAAAAAAAGAAAATCTTTTTATTAGACTTTTCATTTTTGTAAGCTTATAAGTTTGTGATTGCTTTGAAATGTACACACGTACACAGACATACAGAGGCCTGAGTGTACTATCCTGTCATTTGTAGTCATCATTGCATTTAACAGCCCTCTTCTCCAGTTTTTCTAGTTTAATATTTAATCCTTTGATGGTAAGAAGCTGTGGACTTTCCCAATGACAGGGATTTACCCACCAAAAAAATAAATGCCTGTTACATTCTGTCCAGCCTTTACGGTCCTGTTTGGATGGCCTCTCCTCGTAACATTTTATGCTTCAATCAAAACGTGTGCACAACAAGCATCCAATAGAAAGAATCCGGTCACTTATAACTGGAATATTAAAGATAAATTGATATTACATGTAAACTGGGCCCTTCAAATCAGTAAGAATTAGTCCAAGAATAGCTGATGGCTTAATAGTTATTTGTCAAGAGAAGTAAATAATGTATTAATCCAGGTACTCTGAAGGAAAAGAAACAACATATAATGAAATGTATTAGAATGTGTTGTATCACATAATCATTGGAAGTCCCACAAACTAGAGAACCAGGAAAGCTAGTGATGCTCTGGAAAAAAAAGTTCTGGAAGCCAGAGAACCAATGAGTTAGACCACAGTCTGAGACTAGAAGTTTGTTAGCCAGGAATGCTGGAGTGGTGGATGAATTCCAAGATCAAACAGTTAAATCCATGAGTGTGAGTTCAATCTTCCCCATCTTTCCATCTTTACACTCTATTTAGGCACTTAGTGGATTGAGTGATGCACAGCCCTGTAGAGGAAGCTGATCCGATGTATTCAATAAAACAAAGCAATGGGTAACCTCTTCCAGGAACACACATGTATAAACACACAGAAAAAGAAAAATCTTGCTTGACCAGGAAGCCATGTGGGCTTCCTGCAAAATTAACCATTGTAAGCATCAGCATTGAAAAGGGAGAAATCGTAAGTGGTTGTTTGAGATTGTACTGTAGTGACCCACAAGGAGGGTAGACTAAGTGAAGAATGCTGTAACTGGTACTTAGTTCCTACTATGTCTAAGGATTGAATAATAACCTAAAAAGTTAATTAAACCAAAGGAGAATGAAGAGATTATCATGTACACACAGTTAGGCAAAGACAAGACTTTTTTCTTAAACACAGAGAATGTGTTTACATTTTTTTATTTTGTCATTCACTTGAAGGAGAGTGGGTTGAGTCACAAAGATTAGTGTTAATTCTAAAACACTATAATAGAAAGAAATTACACACTCTGGCCGCATATTCTATAGGCAACTTTCCTGGGAAAAGACTGTATAGCTATAAAACATATGTATTAGTTATAATTATGAAATATCAAGTACATTTTGCTACAGTGTAAGGCATGCCAGTTTCTTCAGTTTTCTAACAAAACCTAGAAAATTGCTGTAATTTCCATGTAATCAGAATATGTCATTAAAGGCTCACCCAGAATTGTGCAGATACTTTAATCTGAATTCCATAATTTAAGTGGATTTCCTCAAAATGGGAAAATGAAGAAAAGCAATTTGAATGTCCAAAGGAAAATACTAGAAGTATGCCATTTTTCAGGAATCACATTTTGACAAATAAAAGTCTGACTCATAAAGCTGAAAGAATTAATTTCATTACCAAGCCAACTTGCCAGTATGAAACATCTGTCACTTCACCCTTAACCCTGAATTCCTCCTTCTCTCTGACTTTTAGGAAGTGCAATATATTGCTGATGCTGTGGGTCACCTGTTTTCCTGAAAGTTTCACCTCACCAGCAGTTTCACTTATAAACTCAAAGAACCGCACCCTCCAAGGCATACAATATGTTCCAGAGAAATGGAGCTAGGAACCCTGGGACTTCTCCACTCATGTATGCTATCCTGTTTTCACATTTCCCACAGATCCTTACCTGTTTGGTTTTGTTTCTGCGGGATTTGTTTTTGTTTTCCTGTAGCAATCTCTGGAGTCCAGTGTGCCCTGCAGAAACACTCAAGACATCTTCTGATCTTGAGATTTGGCCATGGGGTAGCATTAAATGTCCTCATGTGATCCACTAGAATTCACATGGCAGATCTCATTCTCTCCTGTGCAAAGCTGAAAATTAAACTCACTCAGCACAAAGAAATCATGTGGCCTTTTTTCTATAAAGTATTATCCCCTTGGGGTGCTTTCCAAGGGGAAAATTCAAAGATAAGGGCTCATTTGCACTCTAGTGACATATGATAATGACTCGTAATGACCATGACTATAAACACCAGCCCATGGGGTTTAGGTTTGGAATAAATCAGGGTGAGCTTAGTGCGAGACAGGCCGCTGTCCATACTGGTGGTAGATCAAGGGCTTAATGAGAAATGAATTATTCTGCCAAGCCTTTCCATGAACTGCGGCTTGCTTTTCTGTTAGTATCGATTTGTTGATGACCTTCAGGGGATGTTTCTTCCAGGAACACTTTTGTGTTATGTTGTTGTTTGATTAGGAACCAGAAGATGTTATTATGGAAAATCAGAAAGAGGAAATATGTCTGAGATATTTGAAAAAGACCTAAACAAGCATATGCTACTCTAAGCACACAGGCCTAAGGTAGCTGGAATTAATGATTGCTGGAAGAATGGCATAGGAACACCTCCAAAATTGTAGTAAATCCCTTTTCAAATATCTTTTTGAAAAGCTTGCTTATTATTTATTTGCAAGGGAGAGAGGGAAATACCCTAAATACCCACAAAAACTAAAGCTGGGCTAGGCCATAGACAGGCCATGAGAATCAATCCAGGTCTCACTCATGGCTGGCAGGGACCAAGTACTTGACCTAACTGGTAGCTCCCAACCTGCACATTAGCAGAAAGCTGAATCAGAAGCACAGGATGTGGGGCTCCATCCGGGGCACTCTGGATGAGCTACAGGTGTCTCAAAGATCAATTTCATGGGCTATACCACATGAAAAGCTTGCTCCTGCAGTAAATCTTTTTCCATATAAAATGTTTCCTGCAGTGAATTCTAAATGAACTCCTGAGAATATTTCACATTTACGACAATGGTGATAATATCTCATCTTCTTAAATTCTTTCATAAAGACTCATTCTTTTATTCATAAGTCAGAATAGTCTAAGGGCAACTGTGCTTTAGTGTTCTACCCAGATTTTGAGACTCCCCCAAAATCACCAGGAGTCTGAGGTCGATGCAAGAGCACAAGGGGCAGTTTATTCAAGCTCAAGCTAGGGTTTCCAGCTGTCACCAATGCAGTGGTTTTTGGTTGAGAGCAGGCTGAACCGTGCAGAATCCCCCCACCCCACTCTTCCCCCCGACAGCACATTCACCGGGTTTTTATACAGGCAGTTCACAATAGCTTGAACAAGGGCAATTCACAAAAGCCTGCAAGGTGAGGGGGAAATACCACACATTCCCTCTCTATCTCAGCTGGACTGCCCATGCCTGGCTCTTCTCTGGTCCAGCAACTAAGGTAACCACCTACTTAATTGCTACTTGGAACCACCTGTGAGATAACCAGTCTTGGGCCTGGATTCATAAGAATTGGAGCCCATCAGTGCTTAAGGTCGCATAGGCCATTGGACCTGCAAGCTCACACAGTTTCTTAGTAGCAATGAGTCATGAACAAATGGTTGGGATTTTGATTCTGAGGCTTCTCGTTAGAAACTAATTCATAAATCATGTGAATTGACTGAAGTTAAGTTACAGAGAAACAAATATAGTCTAAAATCCACAGAGCTGAATAACACTACGTTGAAAAATATTGTATTTCCGATTATTAGCATTTTTAATTTTTAGATACTACCAGTGAAATTATTTAAGATAATAAATAATAGTGTACCTGTAGTAACAGTCTCAAAATTAATGAGAATCAGTAAAGAAAATTTTTATCACATGCCTTCCCTACAAAGCCAGTCAGGTAATAGCTAAATAGGGAAGTTCTGCCAAAAAGTTATATGAACTAATCAACATAAGGCATTGGAGAAAACTGAAATCATTTATAATTTTGAAAAATGGGAGGGAGAGAAGACACTATAAAGGAAAAGAGAAACACCTTTGTCTATGTCCTAACTCTTTTTCTTTGGAATAAATTATAAAGTACAAAAATGCTTTCAGAAAAAGACAAAGCTTAAAAAACATAAGAACATAAGTAGAAAATACAGAAATGGAAAAGTTGAAGAAATTTGAATTTGAAATGTGAAAATAAACTTATTAATTAAAGATAATTATTTACATTAGTGGGGATATGCTGATAATCACTCCAAAATTATATAAAATTATATATTAGTGTCCTTTGAAGTTCTTTCCCTAAAGATAATCTTAAAGAATATTTGAATTCATAGCAGAAGAAAAAGCTAACTATTTAGCAATAATAAATGTTTATTACATTTGTTGGAGTATTATAGGGCTTTAATTAAATATAGTTTGTCATTTATAAAGGGTCTGTAGCAATATTTGATATGCATTAAGGGCTCTATAGTAACATTTGATATGCTGATTCACTTCCCAAGTGGCCACACTGGCCAGAGCTGAGCTAATCTGAAGCCAGGTGCCAGGAGCTTCCTCTGGGTCTCACACACAGGTGCAGGGTCTCCAGGCTTTGGGTCGTCCTCTACTGTTTTCCCAGGCTACAAGCAGGGATATTCACTCTGTAGGTTGTGTAATTTTACCTAGGTGATTATGATTGCAAATTGCTGGATTTTGGCCTTGTGGCTACAATGCCTGTTGATGCACCACTTTCCCCATCTGAATATGTGTTAATTGCCCAGCTTCAGCTCCTGATTCCAGCTTCCTGCTCAGGGAACAGATAGCAGTGATAGTTCCAAGGATTGAGTGCTTGCTCCTAATTGCAGCCCTCATGCCAGGGCATTACAGGTATTTGGGGATGATCCTGTGGACCTGAGTCTGTCTCTTCTTCTCTCTCTCTCTCTGTCTCTGTCTCTCTCTGTTTCTCTCTCTCTCACACTCCTTCCTTCCTCCATCCTTCATCCCTCTCCATTTCATTTACCTTCCTTCCTCCCTGTGTCTCAAGTAAATTTTTCTTAACACACTTAAGGAATGCCATTAAATTGTAGCTCAGTCTGCCTATCCAGTCACTCTGGTTCCTTTTTTGAAAGTCAATGCCAGGTAAACAGGAACCAAAACTAAGGATCTGGAGGTTAAACCTGGCTTATACATTCATATGTGGATGGACAGAGTGTTTGTAAGAGTAAGAATTACCCCAGAATGAGGTAAGCAATCTGGACCAGTTCATCCATTAATACGATCTGCTTGCATCTCCAGAGATGATTGAACTGGTGATGCCTTGTTAGACACTACACTTTAGGACCCAGCTTTAGTGACAAAATGACTGTGAACTGTAGAGTCCTGACAGTGCCTCTCGACAACTGAGCCATCAGCTGTGACTATTGACTTGATGTTTTTCAAATCACATACCTCCTCAGTTTGGGAAAATAGAATTCCTTCATCCTTGTCCCTTTTCCTCAGCATCAGCCCAAAAGGTTGAGATACAACCGTTCTTGGGAATCAAACCCTCAAGGTCAACTGGGAACAAATTGAGAGACTTGTCAAGCTGAGGCAGCAGAAGGAGGCACTTGCTGTGTCTCCCTCTCCTGTAGAGTGGCAGCTCCCAGCAATGCTCTCATAGCTATGTGAACACAATGATGTTGGCCATGTGGATAGTATGTGGAACCCTCTGCCACTGTTTAAAAGAAAACATGTGATCATTTGAATATCTCACAACTGTGTATGCATTCTAATCTCTTTCATCGGAAGTCCTCAAAGGTGTATTGAAATTAGCCGGTCAAACTTTCAAGGATAATGTTCTTTGAATTCCTTGAACCTGTTCAAAATGTATTGAGAATCTGAAAATATGAAGAAAAGGATAAGATAATACAATCCAAACATTGTCTTTTTTGAGGCATTAGTATGTTCAATAGGAAAATAAAGTGTCTTTGTGGTACTGATCACTAAAAATGCACATTGTTCCCCTATGATATTTTTCACAACGGGATTCTAACAATACATGAACATTTCTGTGTATTAAGAGTGCATGTTATCTAGGCATATTTAACTTTTTGGTGACACCTACTGTACAAAGGAGAAAATGCTGTGGACTCATTCTTGAGCTGCAGTTTCTCGATTTTACTGCATTTCATTTTCTTCTGTATTTGCAAGTAAATAATTTCTTTAATACTGTCCTCATTGTAGATAGTTATAATTTTTAAATTTTAAGAATATTTTGTTTCCACATGTATTGCATTGTGAAAATATTGATATGTGCTGTCAAGCTCTGATTTAATTTAGAGGGTAGTTTTAATTCAACATTTTAACTTTATAATGCTGCAAACATTCTTGTAAAATATTAAAGAAAGATCAAAGCACACACTTAAGAGCAAAATCTTAAATTTAAGGACAGCCACTATTTAGGACTTATTGAATTTTATTTTATCATAGTGATATATACAGCAAAACTTGAATTTGAAATTAAATCAAAGCTCCTAATAGGTTGCCAAGTTGGTTTGCTTTTTCCCACTCCAGTTATAAAAGTAAATACAATTATCTGATACACAAAGTTCTAATTGTGCTCCACCTGAATACTTTGCCTTGATGTATGACTGAATATTTTCGGAATTACTTAGTAATACAGAAACAAAATAGAGTTTTATGTAATATTTACTTTATGCAGACATTCTGCTACAAGGGTTTATCAATATAACCTGTGGCAAAATAGCCCAATTTCCAAATAAAGATCAAAATAGATTTCCATGAAACAGATCACCCTTACTCACCTCTAGTTAGAGGAATATATATCCTCCATCACGTGGTTCTACAGTTCTTCATCTGTACATTGTAACCCCCAAGCAAACAACCATTTCAACTTTGTGGTAAAATACAAACCAGACATAGTTGAAATAACCAAATCTAGAATCTTATACAGTGATAATGGGCAAGTCTAATTCATTTCCAATCCATACAACATTCTCATTATTATTCTTGGTATTTAATATTCCTAGTAACCTACTTGGAAAAATCAATTAATTAGCAGTTATTTTATAATATATAACAATAGTTATATAATCAGAATTATAATTTCATAGATAATTATAATCTATGTAATTATGTAACAGCATTGCTTCATGAATATTTATCATTAAGACTTACTTTCCCTGGGAATAATAAAATATTTGATATTTCTTAAGCATTTTACAGCCTAGAAAAAACGTTTGTCAACAATTGAAATCAATTCAAGGTACTAAATACTTAGATGAATAGTACAGCATGAAATTACAGCTTATCAGACAACAGAGTACCTCTAAGTGGAAGAATCAGGGAAAATGAGAGAAAAAGTGATTCATTTGATCCAAAGTGAGGATTATGTCCATTTTCTTTTTTTTTTCTTTTCCTTGTTTCTTTTTTAAAAGATTGACTGTGTTCATTTTCAAAGGAGGGATGTGGTTGATTCAGGGAGATCACTGGGTTAGGCAGAGGGCATTTTGGAGGCAGCAAGGTTTGCACCTGTAATGAACAGAGCAGCCCGGAGAGCATATGTTATAGAAACCCCTAACTGCAAACTATGCAGTTTGGATATTTGCACAAGGGAAGTTGAATTGTTCATGCCATATTCCTAGGGTACAAAGGGAAATATTTCCTGTCTGTATCTCCAAACAACTTCCCTTCTGCTTCATCCCCAAGCAATTGTTCTGGATTGAGTCCCCCTACCTTCATCCTCCCTGTGCCTTTAATTCTTCCTGATCTTGGACTAAAGTTTTTTGCTTTATTTTGTTTTGTTTTGTTAGCCAGTTCTTTCCAATATAAAAGAACTACAGATGATTCTATACACTTGATTCTAAAAAAATCTGTTTCCTCTAATGGTTTTCAAAAATAATGAATTAGGACAATCACCATTTTGCCCTGGAAAATCATATTTTATACCTGTTGTTAATTTTAAGACACTTTACATTCTCCTACCCAAATGCATTTTATTGTACTTAGCCTTCAGTTTTCTCTTAAAACTTCTGGTAAGTAAGAGAGTGTTTTCAAGACACATCCATCATCTCCCCTCAAAGCAGAAGGTAGAGAAAGAATAACAGAAAGAAAGGTACAGACTCAGAAAGAAAATTCACCTGAGTATGGTCACTGTTGCGAGCCTTCCCCAAAGCTTTAACTTACTATTTCCTAAAAAATGAAGTAATTCTACTCCTGTCAATAAAATACATAAATGGCATATTTTAAATCCCTAATAGAAGAGCACATAACAACATAACTTACTGTTGTGGAAAACAAAATGCAGATACAAAATATTAAATGTTAAAATGGAACTCCAAATACTTCAGTTCTATGTCTCAACCAAAAGAACAGCAGAATCATGGAGGCAATCTCCCTGGTCCACTTCATGAGTCTCACTAAAATTGGCCTTTTGTCAAGGACCTTACTAAATCATCCATATAGGACTTGCACAGTAGTAGTCCAAATGTCATTTTGCCTTTATTGATTCACTGCCTAAATTGAAGTATGGAAGAAGTTGAAGAAACTCCAGAATAGAAGCACCTTCTTTAGGACAAGTTGCTCAAACGCCTGTACAGTGGCAACTTATGTCCCATCTTTGATTAAGGCACTAAGTACTTCTCCCTCGTATCATTGATACTAAGTGAATCTCCCAAAATACTACTCAGAGAAATTGAACTTTGTTTACTAAGATCAAGAGAGCATAAAAAGCTGGTATCTGTGAAATTATCATTGGGCATTCTGCACTCAGATATGTAGAGAGGACAGAAGACTGTATTTCCTGTCAGTGGTAAATCAGAGAGCTCTGAGTCCTGTTCTGAGGGTTGAGCCATGGACGGAAAAGTCAGATGGGGACTCAAGAAAGTTTTGAACAGATGTGGTAGGAGTTCTTTGGAGCCACCATGGCTAGGCTGCAGCATCTGCTAGCACACAGGAAAGCCGGAGCTAGGAACTGGCTGTGTCAGGCTAGACCACAGCATCACTGATGAGAACTGCTACTAGGGGCAAGCAAGGCCAGGCTATGTTGCAATACTCAGCAGTATGCACAAGAATCAGGACTGGAAGCTGGCCCGGTAGGGAATCTTTGTGATACCCCTGGTAGGTTGCAACACTTGGTGGTACGTGCTGGGGGCCAGCCTGACAGGCTGTCCTCAGTGTGCACAAATTGTCCTACAGTGTACACTAACACATGCTGAGAGTTACGACTAGAGTTGAGCCAAACCAAGCTAGGCCACAACCCTCACCAGCAAATCAGGGAACTGGGGCTGGGACCAGGTATAGTAGAACTGTAGTTGTTGATGAGCTGGGCTGGGCTAGGCCACACCACCCATTGGTGAACACAAAAACCAGGGCTGGGAGAGGGCTGGGTTAGGCTAGGTTATAGAGCCCACTTGCATGGGCAAAAATCAGGGTTGGGAGTGCCCAGAAAGAGATTCTTCAGGGTGGCTCAACTAGGCCACAACATCCACTGGCATGTGTGAGTTGGGCTTCGTGGCTGACTGGGCTGGGCTAGCACTGGTTCACATGAGAGCCAGCATTGGTGGAGGGACTGACCAGGCAGCTGTACCCACTGGTATGTATGCCACACAGTATGTAGCACAGACCTGCACCAGCCGGGACACATGAGAGCAAGGTCTAAGGTTCTCCTAGATGAGGTTTCTTAGCACTCCCCAACTAGACCACTGTGTTTGATTACCAACATTAAGGAAAATCACATAAACATGTGGTCCAACCCCAGAACGCACGTTGCACTGATGGGTTACCTCAGTATTGACCCTTGTGAAAGAATGGAGATAAACCCAGATAACCATGAAAGACAAGACAACCAGCTCATCTAAGACAACGGAAGACTTTGAGTATCTTATCAAAAGATGGAAAGAAGGACAAGTTGAACAACACCCCAGGTCAGACTCTCCAACAAGCACCTGGGTGTGTAGACACATTGAGGACAGCAACAGGCCTTAAAATTTCTCAGCTCTGGTGTAACAAAGCTGACAACTTCTCAGAATAATCAAGACTACTCAAGTAACACTGACAGACCATTCTTTCCCTCACGGGGTCCTCAAGAGTGACATCAAATGACTGTCTCCACTACCAGGCACTGGGACGCTTATTTATGTGTCTCTTGTTAGAATAAACACAACTTCGTTCCATGTGGCTGAATATATTTCCTTCAGAAATACAAATGGTTTCGGTTTATGTCTGGGATTATTGTTGTTAACAATAACCTTTTGTTTGGCTGTCTTTGTTATATGCAGAGTCCAGATTTTAGACCATGTAAGGTAACACAACTAACAACAAATTTTCGCTGCTTATAGCAACTTAATAAGTATCAGCTTTGGAAAATCAATGAGTGCTAACTTCCTTTGATATGAGCAACCTATAAAAAGAGGAACAAAGCAAAAATTGCCGTGAAGATTATATTTCCAATCTACTATAAACAAAGTATGCTGAGACCATATGAATGCTTGTTAGTAGCATAGTTAGTGTGTTTCATGAAGATCCCTCATTGTAGACTTAGCAATTGGTTCAGCTGACTTTATATAGGGACTCTGATAGTTCATTGATGGTAGAAGTACCATTGTCATTGAATCATTGTAACTTCAATATCATGGCACTGCACTGAAAATAATGCTGATTTCAAAAGCTATCTGGCAACAGAGTCCCCATGGGCAACATTTTGTCTATCTCAAACTTCCCACCTGTACTAAGTTTTTGAAAGCTTAATTTCTCCTTAGGGAAAGGCCACAAAAATATTTGAATTACACTTGAAATTATACATTTTTTAATTTGCAGAAAAATGGTAATTGCTAACTTAATATTAAAATGTTCTCCTAATTTTAAGCATTGAATAAATTTAAAATGCAACTAGATTAATACTTTAATCACAAAGCAAATGTAGAGTTAGAAAACTATAAAAATATTTTAATAGTATTGAACAAATATGTAAAAAAAGGAAAGCAAAGAAATCTACATCTTAAACCAATAGGCCACTCCTCAGGGCCACATCACTCACTCCTTCTAACCTTTTCATTAACTACTCCACAGGCATTTAAGTAGGTTCACTTAGATTTTCTTTTGCTGGCATCTTTACCAGTACCAAGTTTATTAGATTCCTAGTGCATGAAAACTAGTTACCACAAACTTAGTGATTCAAACATAGGTGGTTATTCTCCTAATGGGCCTGGGTGACAGAAGTGAAAAAATAACAATAATAAGTCTTAAACAGTGAAACCCAGGATGCACTAGGGCTCGATGCAAGAATGAGGATACTCCAGGAAAGAATCTAGCCTGTAGGTACACGTAGCTTTAAGGAGCTGCTGGCCTCCTTGGCCCACAGTTGCATCCCTCCAGCCTGGGTCTCTATCATAGAGCCCTCGTCTCTCCTCCCTAACCCCTCCCTCTTCTTTTTAGAGCCCTTGTAATTATCCTGGAACTAGCCTAATATTTCAGGATAATATTTCCAGTATCGATTTCATCAGCACAATCCAGTGTGTCACATAAAGTAACATATTCACAAATTCTGGAAATTAAACAGATAGGATCAGGAAGATATCATTTAAATGACTATGCTAAGTGATAAAAACTCTGGCAAAAAAGAGAAATACCAGGAAAACATGCCCCAAAACATTAACATCACATAATTATGGAATCATGGCTCAATATGTTTTTCATTTTATTTCATTCTATTTTTTTTCTGGTTCTATAAAAATACACAGAGCACTTTTTACAAGTAAATTATTTCCTGTAAGAACTGAAATAAATAAAGTTTGGAATTTATCCTTAATTGCATTAACAAAACAGCAAAAACACCTGCAAAAGAAACTTAAATACTGTTCATTAAGGCATAATTTTAGTCTATTTTTCAGATAATGGAGATACTGCATCTAAATAGATGGAATAATAACATATAAGAATTTCTGTGAGCCTCTGAAGTCACCCTTTTACTGATTCTCTGCTAAGCTTTAAACTGAGCTTTCTTTAATATTATCCATATAATAGTAGGAAATAGATGTAACATAAAATTACATAAAAGAGTTCATGGGAGACTGAAAATCTTTGCACAAATGCCTACTAAGTGCAGTATTTGAAGGTAAATTTAGAGAGTAGAAAAATTTATTATGAGATAATATATGTGGAACAAAGTTGTGAAAAGAAAGACAATGGAAACTGTTGAATTCCATTGTCCTTTTTTTTCTATAACCCCCCAAAAGTCCCAGTCAAGGTCCTCTTGAATTTAGAACTAAAATCCACCCCTCTTTGCCTTCTGTGTCCCCTGTTTTTGAACTCATTTCAAAACAGTGAGCCACGTACTAGGGGAGACCTTGTCCTAAGGAGATGAGTATATTCTGATCTCAGCAGAAAATGAATCCCTCTCAATGAAGATGGAAGCTTTGTTCCATAGCCGTCAAGGGACAGAAAGAGGGTGTGCATCGATGGCTTCACCCTTGGGGCCTGAGTGACTACAGATCACTGCTTTTGCAGATAGTGACCCATGACCAGAATGTTTTGTGTCTCCGCCTTTGGTCTTGTTATTCTACTCCCTGAAATATATTTTGCCCTCGATTTGTCTCATTCAGCAATTGTTACTATGAGGACTCCACAGTCCTCATCTTAATTTGATATTATCTCTCTCAAAATCTTCCCCAAAACTTCAACAATAATCACTTCTTTGAATAGTCCCCAGAGCACTTCATCATCATTTTAGCTTGAGTAATTCAGATGATCTCCTCTCCTTGCCATCTTTCTTGTAACTACTAATTATCAGTACTGCTTCTAGCATGATGCCTATCAATGATAATGACAACCAACATGTGCCAGTGCTCTTTTGTGTCAGCACTGCCTGTGCATTACATGTGGAGTATTTGCTCAGCTGCATAATGCAGCCACTCTTATCCCTATGTTCTTATAGCTATGAAAATCATGCTTCATATGGTGAGAGTAAGTAGATGCCTGAGACTTCAGACAGCATGACAATAATGGTATCAAACCTGAGCAATCTAGCCCTGGGATCTGTACTCTTAATGAATGTATCATACTGAGTATTCTGTTGTGCTATGTTGATTAATAATACACAAACCTTTTTCTAAAATGTTTCCAAAGCAATAGCTGTGTGTAGGTTACCCTGTTTGATTATTTAATGCTTAATAAATATAAACACACGAAATAAGCCCTTACTTAATAATTAAACCAGCTTTACACCTCAGATTTTTTATAGTATGTTTCACACCTCGGACTAATGTTAACATATGAATCCAAGTTCCATTATAAGACCCTGTGTGTGTTATGATATGCAGTACAGATGGCCACTGCCCTTACCTCCTTAGGAATCGTATAATAGCCTTTCAAAAACATTAGTGTTTACGTTTTCACACTACCCTGAATCAGACCAAATGTACACACAAATTTAATACGACTTGCTTTACTTTTCCCCAACTCTCTCTCTCTCTCTCTCTCTCTCTCTATATATATATATATATATATATATATATGTATCAGTAGGTAAAAACAAAAACAGACTAGTCAATCAGCAACTCAATAGTTTCCACTTTGAAAACCCCATCTGTTTTATGCATCGTTTCCAAGTAAGTGTTCTGGGTTTCAGAGTTTATTCTCCTCAATACCCTACTCTCAAGTTTTCCATCCCTTTCTGTAGGATGATCTTAATTGCGAAAGCGGGAGGGGGGGTTGGAGGGACAGGAGGGGGTGGGGAAGAGTAGCATGGAAGAAGTGCACCCAGGATAGGAAGGACTCAGTTTTTTTATACCACTCCTAAGGCACCCAAAGGTGTTTGTGTTACAGGCTGTGTACTACGGTTACACAAAACCCTGATGCCCTATTGGATGATGCACTTTCTTTCACTCTCCATGGTTCTGATGAAGTTTCAAAGCCTGTCCAGGACCCTACTTTGGGCTGTTGTCTCAGGGTTATTTTATCTGTTGCTCCAACACTATCTCAAACCCATGACCAACTTTGTAATCCACTATGAGATTCTTTACTCCATCCCCCAAGAATCACCCAGTAGAAGGGCAGACAAACTGGATTTCTTTTCTTCTTTTCCTCTGTCCCCTTGCTCCCTCCAACAACACACCCCAGCATCACTAAGACTTTTTAATTGTGATCCGATGAGACCATCCCTGACATCTTACTCTTTTAAATTTTAATTTCTCATAGTAAAATACTAACATGAACTTTCTCTAAAATTTTAGATATTTGTGGCAATTATTTTACTCAGTATTAAAAACAATATTTACTTTGACGCTCATTATTAAGAAGTGCCCTTTCTCTGTTAGGTTCTGTCTGTTCTAATCCAGACTCAGTTGAAGCTTAGCCAGTGGGTAGGAATATTCAGTACAATTTGTAAAAACAAATGTCTTGCCTTGAAAATATTCTTACTGTGGGCACAAATTAAAGTCACACTGTAAACCTGAAAACTTAAATTTCCCTGTTCCCATTTGTGACAGCCAAAAATGTCTCCAGGCATTGTCAAAATCCGCTCTGTTGAGAGCTCAGTGTCACACCCAAAGAAGACACTTTCAAGGCACTGCTCTCCTTACTCATCTACTTGGCTATCTTGACATAATTTTCATCTCAACTTGTCATAAAGGCTATTTGGAGGACATTTGGTTTACTCACATTTCTTTCCCCAAATAGTAAAATTCCTGAAAATGAAGACCACATGTGGACTTTCCTTTAAAAATTATTTCTTAAGCAGATCATGTCAAGAATAATAAGTATGTGTCAACATTAAAAGTGTCAAATAAAAAAGACAGTTCACTAAACTAAACACACACAAAGAAAGCACACAGCTAGTACTTACAGATCTGTTCTCAATATCTTTCCATATTTCAGGAGCACCTCCTACTTATTACGAAACAGAGATGGGGGAAGAAAAAAGGGGAAAGTGTGCCTAGGCAGAAAGAAAGAACGGAAAACAAAGGCAGAAACATCTGTGAATGATGTGGTTTGCCTTATAGGTCCATGGAACTCATTGCTGCCAGAATAAATGTGTGGTTTGTTTGAGAGGCAAAACAACAGAAAGAGAAAAAAGGGGTAAGACTGAGGGAAAGGAAAATCTTCCATCCACTGCTTTTAATCCACAATTAGATGCCACAGCCAAGGCTGGGCCAGATTTAAGCTAGGAGCCAGGAACACCATCATGATCTTCCCTACAGGTGACAGGTGCCCACCTGTCATGATTTATTGCTTTTCCAGAATCAGTAACTGTTTTTTGGTACATAAAGAGAGCAGTTAGGACTGAAACCAACATTGCAATATGAAATGCTGAAATCTCAACTAATAACACCCATTTCTAAATAGTGTTATTGAGAAGCAAAATCAATGCTATCTTATACAGGTATGAATGTGGTTGCATATTGAAGCAGAAATGTATTTGAAGAGTCTGACTTTCCTGAAGTTAGAAATGTATTGATTCATAGAAGAGGCTCTCCCCAGGATCCCCCTGCCTTCTCTCTTCCTGATATTCACAGTCGTTCTCTGCGATGTCTAGAGCCATCAATAGCTGTTCCTTAGCCTTTTAACTTTTCTACAACTTTTTAGAATAATTCAAAAGTGGTTGACATCATTACACAGTTCTGAGATGAATTTACATTGTTATCTGCAAGTAGAATTGGGCAACTCCCAAGATAGTAAGAGATGCAGTAGAACTTACCCACCAAGACACAGTTGAGTTTGTAGCAGCCATTTTCAGTTTCTAACACAGGGATGTAGAATTTCTAAAAACATATCATACAGAAAAATGACAAACAAAATGCACACTTAATGCACAGAACTTTGGACATACATGCAATAAAATCACCTATTTAAAATTCATATATAAAGCCTGGTGTTGTGGCACTCTGCAGGTTAACCTGCTGAGTGACACATGCCATTTTATATCTGAGTGTCAGTTTAAAACCTGGATGCTCCACTTCTGAGCCAGTTTCCTACTAACACTCCTGGGAAAGCAGCAAAAGATGACCCAAACACTTGGGACTCTGCTACCCACACAAGAGACCTTGATGATAGAGTTCCTGCCTCTTGGCTTAGGACTGGCCTAGCCTCAACTGCCATATCTATCTATCTGGAGAGCAAACAAGTGGATGGAAGTGTCCTCTCTCTCTCTCTCTCACTCTCTCTTGCACTCTCTCTCTTTCTCTCTCTCTCTCTCTCCCTCCCTCTCCCTCATTCCCTTCCTCTCTGTCATTTTTTTCTTTCAAATAAATAAAATGAAAATCCTAAGATAAATCAATAGATAGCCACTCATGTTTTTGTGTGTGTGATCTGTTCTTTTTAAACACATTCTGTTACAGGTATCCAAATATTAGGAAATATTTTTGTTGCATGCTTTCAGACTCATGATTATATTCCTGTGAAATAAAAATTATTATAATTTGTCAGTATTTAAATGTACAATGATACCCGATGGCTAAAATGCTGGCAGATCAGAACTTACAAAGAATATAAACACTCTGCCCATGGTGCCTTTAAGAACTTTGAAGAATAATTATGGCATTTTAAATAATGTTTATTCTCACATGCAGTGGTATTAAATTCAACTTCAACACAAATTCAAAATCAAAATAAATCCTAAAGAGCTAAACACATTTCAATTCTGCTCATTCAGTCTAGGGCGATCATTTTTCAATACTTTTCGGTTCTGTGATGATGGATTAGAAACCAAATGCTCTCATGCCCATATAGGAGTAGGCATTTGGTTGAGAGCATGACCCATATTGGAGTACCCAGTACTATAGCTCCTAATTCAAACTTCCTGCCAATGCAGACCTGGGAGGCAGCGGTCATGACTCACAGATGGGCTGTGCACAGCCTCATGGAAATCCCTGCTCCCAAGTTCAGCCTCAGCTGGGAAAAATTTGAGTAATGAACCAACAGGTAGTATCTCCTTTTCCCCTCTCTTCTTTGTTGGCTTGTTTAAAAATGAACACTTTCCATATCTAGTCCCACCCTTCACTAGCCCATTTAATTTTCGCAAATAGTTCTTAACTGGACACATTGCCTTCATCTACTAAGATACTCTCTTTGGCGACTTTTTAAAAAGTATTAAAGTGGAAGCACTGCAGTCGTCTTAAGAATTCACTTTAGATACATTCTTGATTCACAAAAGATGCTTTGGATTGTGATGAACTTAGAGAAGAAGTTCCCTTGATTTCCATTATAAAACACTTAGGATCAAAAGAGATCAGTTTTCATTAGCAAATGATTCTGCCTTGAGTTTACTCCAAAGTAGTTTGACATTAGGACATTATCATTCATCTTTAAAATTGAAATAATGTTATCCTTGCTTTTGTCATTTTACATTTTGCCTTATTCCTTAATCTCTTTGCTGTTTTTATTTTTAAACACACCATTTTCAGCACACTCAAGCCTTTTGCAATCAAGTTTTTTTTTTTTTCCTATTGGAAGTCTCTTTCCTTTTTCTTTACTTGAAATGAGTACGTAAATTTATCTTACATTGTTTATACTATGATATTTCACATACAACTAATTCATCTGCAGGATTTTGGAAATTTTATCATAATCAAAAGATTACCAACTTTAATCCATTAGCCATCACTTTAATTAGTTACAAAAACTGAATTCTTAATGTATAGGTCATTAAATCTTTTTTGATAAGAAAATTAGTACAGTAAAGATTAGGTAGGATAGACAGAATCTTTGCCAAGCAATGTTTTCGGTGTTTGTTCTTTTGTAAATTAATTTAATCAAATCGGTCTATTGAGTTCTCTTCTCAGCCATGAGATTGCTGAATATTCTTTTTGGCCACTAGAGGTCTGCCATACCCAACCTGAGAATGTGCGTGCCTTCAACACACCCTAAGGTCATGCCAGCATCAGTTGATTAATTCACTCAGAGTGCTCCTTACTGAGGAGGAGGCATTGGCCCTACTTTGGCCCCTTTTCTGCCTCGGCCTAGTGTGCAAGGCTTCCACGCCTCACCCTAGGTGCTCTCGCTTTACTCTCCCCACAAATCTATGCTCCTATGTTTCGGAATTTGACCTTTTTATCTGTTTTTCTTTATGATTGTTGTTGTTCTTGTTAACATTTATAATTGCTAGCTTGGTTTCCCGTCCTAAGACTACCTTTCTTCTTGATCTTTCTGTGATGATGAATCTCAAAACAGGCCACACCTTCCCACTGGTTCTCCTGTCACAGTGATCTTCCAAGTAGGAGCTTAAACATCCCCACACTGCCAGGTCCCCTCAGGAAAAGCCAAAATCCTGAGTAGGGTAGCCAGTGTCACAGCCCGTAGCTAACCCCTGAACCCCTGGCTTGTGTCAATCCCTATTGACCTGCAACATGAGCAGGCCTCCAACTTTAGCCTGTTGCTTGGATCACTGCTGATTTTTCACTCTTTCTCTTCTGTGTTGAATTTCATCATTTAGTGTACCTTCTTCAACTGACCATGGGTCGGGGACCAGCTTTGTGGTATGTAGGCTAAACTATCTCCTGGGATACCTACATCTCATATAGACACCGCTCCCTGCTAATGTCCCTTGGAAAGCACAGAAAGATGACCCAAGAACTTGGGTGCCTGCCAACTACATTGACTATCTGGATGAAGTTTCAGGCTCCTGGCTTGAGCATGGCAGAGCCCCAACTATTACTTCTACTTGGAGAATGAACCAGTTGGCCTCTACCTCTCTCTCTAACTCTGCCTTTCAAATATAATAGAGTCCATACATCATAATCACTTAGTCTTCCTATGTCTGAAAGAACTCTGTTCTTATTCCAAGTTTTTATTCTTTTATAAATAATCATCTTTTTCCTATTCCTTTTTTTTTTAATTTTCATTTTCTCCTAGTGTGTTCACTCTGATGTGTGTGAGATTTGTTTTCAGTTCCATTAAAAAGCATGGTAATGATTAAATATGAAGAATTGCAATCATTTTATTTTGGAGAACTCTGAGTTTTTACCTTTCTTCCATTCTTTTCCATTCTACATCCTTTTACTCTGGATAAACATACACAGAGCTTAAGCCATTTATTCTACCTAGCCTTTACTCATGTTTTAATCTTCTAACACTCAGCCTGATAATCTTGAGTCTCAACTCTGTCTTCTCAATCATTTCAGGATTTTCCCATGCTATTTCTCTTCTATTACTTAATTCACCTTTCCAAGAACATTTCTTAAGACCTAAACCTGAATTAAGTTTTCTTTTTTTCCTGGGTCAACACGGCTCATTGTACGGGTTAAGACATATTACATGCTATCCTGTAATTTAATTATCTGATTATTTCCACTAATCCTACCTTAAATCAGCTGTTGAGAGAAGAATTGTATCTTGTTTTTATATCCTCCACACTTAATGCAGTGCTTAGAATATGATCTACAGTCTAAATATTGAATGAATAAAGAGGTAAATGGCCCCTGTACATTTCTTACGGTTGCTTCAAGGTGCATTCCTGTGTGGTGTGACAAATATTGCATTTTCACTCTACATTTACTTCTGGTTCTTTCCCAGTAGATTTTGTGAGGCAAATACTATTGCTTATTTTGCGCATTATCGTGCCACAAGTGCTTGGTACATTATAAATGTGCAACTATGTCTGTGCTCCTTATTACCCTGAAGAAAACCAACAGGAAGGTGTGTAATTGAAAGACAGCTGCGGTGCTGCAATGACTGAGGATGACTGAAGGATCTCCATTTTCAATGCATGGCCTTCTAACACTTTGCTAACAGCTTATAGGATAAGCCCCAGATTTATATTTTGAGCAGCCCTTTGCATTCCAACTACATGGAATAGCTTTTCATGGCCATGGATTTGTTGCAAATGTTAACAATTTAGAAATACCTTAGTTACATTGCTTTAAAGCCAAAACAAGACATATCAAAAAAAGTCCGTAGACAATGTTTTCTCCACATACCCATTATTTTCTATGTAGGAGACTGCATTTATTGGAGTGTTATTACTAGTATCTTGCCTTGAGTTGCTCCATCCACAGTTCCAAAGCTCCACCCTCCACCTACCTTGATGAAGCAAAACATGTGAGAGCTGCTACTTCATGGATGGCCCAGCTCCCTCCTTCCGTGTTGAAAGTCAGCTGTTTGTTTTGCTTCTGATTGAGATCTGCCACAGCCCGATGCTGCTTTGTGATCAGATGGGTCTCAATTGGAGGTTCAATACTGAGCAATTTATTGGCCACAGATACAAACATGACTTTCAAGTACAACTTTGAATATTAAGGCAATGTCTACTGGCAGAGTGTTAATTGGTGTCAACATAGATTGGGCAGGAGGAAAACAGCTGTGTATTGACATCTTCTCATAAATACTAACACATTTCCACAGAAGACAGTAGTCTATGTGATGGTGACCCAAACACTTTCCTCTTTCCATGTTGCAAAATAATCTATAGGAACACTCTTTAAACAAATATATGTATATTGGACATCTGCAATCAATACAGGTATGTGATTGAATAATATTGTACAAACTTTTGCCTTCACTATGCTCAGGTTCTGATGGAGGAGGAAGGTGGAGGTGCATAAAGTTAATAGGTGATATGGGAATCGGAGGAACAAAAGTCAACTTAGAAGAATTAGGAGTCACTGATGGTTGGTGGTCTGATACAGTAGATTAAAGGACAAATCCTGGAGAACAAAACATTTGTCACACTGAAGCAGAAAGTTAAGAAAAGTAGAGGGAGAGCCTTACTATGAAAAATAGCTCTCATACAGAAAGAATGAGATCAGTGGAGCTTTTGCATCCAGAATGGAGAGGGGAGGGAGAACTTTTTTGAATGAAACACTTGAGTTTCATTACCAATGCAATATAGCTACTATTCCCAGCAGCTCAAACAGAAAAAGACCAGGTGATCCACTACCTAAGCATACTCAGAAGGTCTCAAAAACAGGGGTCTGATTTTGGCTTCAATAACACAATCAAATGGGAAAATTTAAGTTATTTCATACCTATACACCCCGAGGCACAGCAAACCTAGGGAACACATGACACATATCAAGGATGTCAGGGACTGCAGGCAAGGGAGCAAGACAGGAACTAGTGGATGGATGTACATGTATGAGTCCCTGCATTAGTCAAACAGATTTCCCATGAGATGCTTTAACTGGTTGTTTGAGGCAATCACTTATTAGGACCAAGAGGTCAGTCTGTCACAGAAAAAAAAAAATCTGAGTATCTGAATGGTCCACTTGAAGAAAGCAGTAGAGAAAATCAGAAGCCTGTCATGATAGGCAATTTGGACGCTAAATTTTCTTGTTAAGTTTTTTGTTTGCTTGTTTTTATCTCTGACAGCCATCTTGAAAATCACTTGGGTGATCTGTGGGAATGAAAGCCATGTTGTGATGGAGCTCTGCTTCAGGAAGCAGCAAGTACAACTTCTATTTTCAGTGGATGCTGGGACAACATACACAAGCACTCTCTGTAGGAGATTTCTTTACTTCATTTAGGAATGATTGGAGTTGTGACTTGGGAATGATTTGAGCTTTAATTTGTACGTTACTCCTGTAAAGCTTTGTAGGGAAGCAGCATCAACTGACCTGTGGCTTCAAAGAATTACCCCTCTTGCTTTACTGGGAATAAACAAGAGAGTACAAGAACCAGCCTAAGAATGGGCAAGCCAGCCAGGAAACAAAGGTACCCATCTGAGAGAGAGAGGGATTGGTCTCCTGAAATTTGGTGATGGATCAAGTAAAAAAAAAAGTCCACCTCTGGAGACCCTTTTCAGGACCATCAGTTGGAACTTCTGATGTATTAGCTGTTCGATATCACATCCTGTGTTATCACCTACTTTCCAGGGCAAACTGCCTCTTGGAGAAAAGCTGAAGAAGCCTAGTAAAGCCTGACAGTAAAAATATCTGATAGGGGCCACGGTTAATGGAGCTTTTTCAATTCACGTTACTCTCAGTGTGATCAGGAGGGAAAGTCCAGTTGAAAAGATTCAGTTTGCTGCATCACTGCATAAAGAAATTAAAATCCTTGCTGCCGAGATATTAATGAAGACTCTGGAGAATTCATGTCTGCAACATGTGAAACAAATAGCTATAATAAGAAATGTATTGGCAAATCAATATCCAGTCTTATATCCATAACAAGCACTAAAAGAATACCCCCTATACTGTACATTTTGGAGTCTACCAAATGAAGGTGATATCTCTGATATTTAGTAAGATTCTATTGAACCAAATCTTGATAGACTCTTCATGAATATCAAGAAAATGCACTATTTATTTTTTATTTAGCTTTGGCCATATAAGGCCAAATAAGGATCCATCTTCCAAGTAGAACACATTAAAAAAGACCACTTGATGGACTCAGCTGTTGAATGCTGATATCAATAAGATTATGAAACAAAGTTTACAAAGATTACTTGAAAGATTGCACACTTCATATTCTAATGTGTAAAATGATGTTATAAAACTACCGGTTAGCCAAAATCACATAGATGCCTGGCTAATCACCGACATATTTCTTAATTCTTATACAAATGTGATAAATAAAACAAGAGCATTATCCACCAGGAGTGGCACAAATATTTCCTGGAAACAAAAGGAAAGTATTAGCCTTTATTTATTATTTACATGAAGATTTTAGAATTAGAAGCTAGAACATAATCTATAGTCACAAATGTGTATAAATAGTGGAATATTAGTTAGCAAATTGTCTTGTCTCACATTACAGTTGCCACCCATGCCAATTCCACACATCATTTCCTTTGATCTTCACCATTTTGTACTTGGAGAAAGCTGCAAGCTATCTCCAGAAGCAAAGAGGACAGGGTGGATGTCAGCACGTCCATAGGTGAGCAAGAATGTGATGGACCTACTTTTATAGCACAGTCATCTTGGCGATTTTCATTCAGAGATTCACTTGTGTTTTCCACTGACATCTGTAACAAAACAGGGAAATGAGGTTTTAAAAAATCAATGTCAAATGTACACAAATCACTCGGGCTCCACTTGGCTTCATAGTGTTTTGTGTTTACTTTACAGATGTAACCATTGTAGGCATTGACCAATTCCGGTGTGATACATAAAAATTATCTCTAAAATTGAAGTATGACGTCACCACAAACATGGCATGATGGAAACAAAGATATAACCAGTGCCCATTATCCAGAATGATAGGAAAATGGATCATTGAAAGGTCTCATTAAAGTATGAATTATTTGTACATAGATGACCAATTTTCTAAGAAATATGATAAAAATAGAATATGGCACAACTAGAGTAAATACAGGTGAATATATTTGGTTCACAATAGTGACTATGCATTACTAGGAAATATGAAGGCGAATCATTATCATTTAGGCTATGTACATGGTGTTACACACTGTGTTGACTTAATTATGGCTCTCTAATTTGACCTGAAAGATGTTAACTTCAACAAATTTATGCCATATGATTACATCTTATTTGTCTATTTCTGATAAAAGAAATGTGCTAATGTGCAGTTTTATAAGTCTTATATTTTGAACTTCTTAAATATTTTGTTTCAGAGAAAGGGAATAAGGAACAGAAATATCACAATAATGATAAATCTTCCATACAAATGCTAGAGAAAAAGACCCATATTTTACCTAAATTACTTTCAAATACAAATCAAATAATAAAAAGATTTAAAATATTTAAAAATTCTGATTGAATTTCAAAAAAGTAGGCTCTATGCACGTATCATACAGTTGTTTTTATATTGCAGTAAGCCTAAACATTCTCATCAAAACTATTTAATCTAGAGCATAATTTAAAAAAATTTCAACCTGCTTTTGGATCTTAACCAGAAAGCAGCCTTCGTTTTGCCAAATCCAAAGCTCAGCCTTGCATTTTGTGCATATTAAAATTTCAGATGCTGTGTTTAACATGAATGATGATTTGTATGAACCCAAATTTCTGGAATCATCTGTGATTTCACTAACCACCTAGTGAATAAAAAAACATTCTCAATTTTTTCCCTACCTTTAAAGCAACTATATCCTACCGAGAATGCAAGCATTGTGTGTTAAGGCAATGCTCTGAGGAACATGTAGAACAAATTATAACCAGAAAGAAACAGCTGAAAAATTCAGGGGCATGAAACATCACATTCATTGCCACAGATCAACATGGCGATGGCTCAGCAGTGTGAGTCTGGGATGCATGTTGCACCTCACCCCTTTGCCACCATTTGCTGCTTTCTGGCTGTTGTCCTGCTGCCAGCTATTAGCTGTGTTTTCTAGGAATCACTTGTGTATTAGAGTTACTGTTCTGGAAGTGCTAGGCAGTTTAGGTCCCCTCTCTCCTATCCTCTATACCAACTCCTCTCTCCCCCTACAAACTACAGTGATGACCTGTGGCCAATCCTGGTTGACATGAGTATAAAACCCAAACTTCTTTGCATCGGGATAAGACAAATTCTGAAATGTGATTAAAGATCCAGATTGCTCTGCGGAATCAGACTGAGACGGAAGCTATACCTAAAACCACACTGTTGATTGGCTCCTTCTCTTGTCTTGCCTCACTCTTCCTCTGGACGTTGCTCTTGTGTAGATGACTTTTACTTGAATTTTTAACTAAGTGTCTACAACAGAAACAAAGCCCAATATTGAAATGTCACAGTGATATCTCAGGTTATTCCATTAAGTACACAAGCTCTAGGGTTTGGAGGTGTCTCTCCCTATTCATGAGTTGAAATGTTGGAAACTTGATTCCCAAGTCCGCAGTGTTGAGTGGCAGGATATTGGGGGAATCAATGCATTCATAGATCTGCAGGTTACTGCTGCAGTAGCTTCTCATACAAAGGGATTCTCTCTGACTTACTTGCTCTTTCTCTCCATGGGATGCACTCCTCATGTTATAGGGCAGCAAGAATGTTCTGAACCAGACAGTTGCCATGGTTATGAAATTAGCTTCAAGGATCATAACCTAAATATACTATTTTATTAATTATTCATTTATTTGAAAGGCAAAGTTACAGAGAAAAGAGAGATCTTTCATCCGCTGGTTTACTTACCAAATTGCCACAAAGGCTGGAGCTAGGTCAGTCCAAAGTCAAGAGCCACGAGCCTCTACCAGGTCTCCCAAGTGGGCACAGGGGCCGAAGCACAACCCAGATCAATCAAAACCAAGCACATGAATACACGCAAGTACAAACTTTCCTAGGCACTGAAAAAGAGTGAGAGATCTGAGGCTTTCTCCTTTTGCCTTTGAATCTTCAGTTTCTGCAAATCTTACCTATGTTAGAGTAAAAGCTCATTATAGGCATATTGAATCAAGCAGAAGTCTTCCTGCTTTGCTATTATACAACCTGAAATAAATGCCAGGAAAAGCACCCGAAGACTGATTTATCTTACTCAGTTTCTTTTAACTTCATCAGAAGTAAAATTCTTTCAACATTGCTCATAGCAATATAGGTGAATAGATCTATGCAAAAGGTCTGCACTTTTAATGTGCACTTCAAAATTACTGCTATAATAATATATGTGGGAAGTAGATGATAGAAGAACAGAGATAGCTGATAAGAGAATATGAAAATAAAATACTAAAACTCCCCTTCCAGCTCCCTGCCTGTGGCCTGGGAAAGCAGTCGAGGACGGCCCAAAGCTTTGGGAACCTGCACCCTGTGGGAGACCCGGAAGAGGCTCCTGGCTTCGGATTGGCATAGTATCGGCCCATTGCGCTCACTTGGGGAGTGAATCATCGGACGGAGGATCTTCCTCTCTGTCTCTCCTCTCTGTATATCCGCCTTTCCAATGAAAAAACAATAAAAATAAATCTTTAAAAAAAAATAAATAAAATACTAAAACTCAAATGGAAATAATAAGACAAGCAAACGTAAGCCAAAAAGTATAAAGAGGAGAAAAAAAAATGGAGCAAATGTAAAGGAAATTTTCTTCTATCTGTCTCTGTACACATTAAAGTCTTTACTCAGTAGCTGGTGTTCTTCCATCTCCCTGCACCAACAATGTAGAATGAAATTAAATTTCATGTTATGAAATCATTAAAGTACACTTGATTTTTATAGATGCAATTATCATATGTTAAGATTTCTAATAAAGAGTCAGATAAATAGTAATTCAGTATTTTCAGCTTTCCGGTGTTTGTTGTAACTACTCAGGCCCATTGTGCATAGGGAAGGGTTCCAACAGCAATGCACAAATAATGAGTGTGGCTATGTTCCAATAACTATTCATTTACAAAGCAGGTCTGCTATTTCTCCTAATTGATCAGACCCAGTTAACAGTAAAATATACTGCTGAATATATACATTGGGAAAATACAAACTTCCATATGTATATTTGGATTATACAATGTGTCTTTCTCATGCACAAATACATGTTAGTATATTATATTCTGGATGTCAATGTGTATTAAATTATCTATACCATATAATGCACATTTTAAGTCTGTTGTAATCTTCATCATACATTTTTTCTAAGGCAGTATCTACTTCATAAATATACACCAATCTTTGCTTTTTATGGTCCTCAAATTTATAAGGATCAATGATTGTTTTTAATCATTATTTGCAATAAAACGGCTTCTTTGCAAATACTAAGTTTGGCATATTTCTGTGTGTATATGTGTTTGCGTGTGTGTGTGTACTATTTAAGCTAAGTCTGAAGCTTCAGTTGTTAATGTTATTTTGTAGAAGTACACAATTCTGAACTATCATTTTATCCATTAGAAGTTGTGTCCAAGAGAGGCCAGTATTGGGCTGGTTTCCTGAAGAAATAATATGTTACTGAGTATTATAAGTGCTCCATTTCCAGGGAATTTTGTAGAAACTTCCGGAATACTGGTTTGAACTGGAAATATCCTTTGGCTTTTCTCCAGATGGAAATTTTTGCAGGGCCTTTGAAACTACTGTGGGGCTCATCAGATAGTTTTCTCTCTCTTGAGCCTGCTCAGTATGCAGTTTCCACCACTTACCTTGGTTTATTGGTTTACACAGCAAGACCAAAGGCCGAGGGAGGATAACTTCATGGCAGTCAAGGTGCCTGGATATTTGCAGAATGAAAACCAACACAGTGCATTGCAGCAAGGAGAAAGGGGGTTCTGTTTTTCTACTTACAGAAACAGGCACAGGGCCAAATTAATTTCTCCCAAAACTGAGGTTTGTGCTACATGACCATTAAGTTTGAGTTCACAGAAATGAAGTTGACAGATAAATTACAGGCAAAAGTCACTGTTAAGTACCGAGCTCCTAGCTTTTATTCGTCAATCCATGGATGGAGCTGTTTGTGTGTTTGATGACTTACTCAGATCCTGCCAGCTCTACCCACATGGAACTCCAGAGGAAGCCCGAGGAATCAATGGAGGGATTGTACATGGACAGGATTCAGGAGGTAGGAAAGCAGGGTGGGTATGTTTCTCCTGGAAAGACAAGCAGGTTTGAATTGGGCCTTTGATATTACATCAATTAAGTCTGCCTAGCTTGCCTGCCAACAACATTTTTGTCCTGTGTCTGTGGATTGAACTGTCTAGCTTTTAACCACAGTGTGAATGAGCAAGTCAGCCTTTTCTTCGGCTATGGCAAATAACTGGTCGGTCAAGTTTTTGAAGATAACATACAAACAAATAAAAGATTAGCATGGCCTAGCAATGTCTCTTTGGCAACTAGACTAGATGTGCCAACTTTAATTTAGTTTTAAAATCTCCTTTCTTCTTGCGTTCTTATCCAGAGTGCCAGATTTAGCAAATAAAAATACAAAGACATCCAGCTAGAGCTGAATTTCACATAAATAACAGATAATGTACTTTTATAGTTCCTTTAGTAGTTAGACTATAGTTACACTAAGAAGTTGTTAATCGTTTAATCTGAAACCCAATTTTAAAATCCTTAACATCTTGCATTTTTATGGCACATTTAATTCTTGGCAAAGCATGGGAAACAAATGAGGTGACATTGCATATAAAAATACTGATTGTTGGATGGCTAAATTGTCACTTAAGTTTTTCATGGTATGGCTCATCATGGCTCAAATAAGATCAGTTGATTATTTTTTATAGAAACACACACTAATTCAGCAAAGTTGGAAGTGGCTAGTCTAAAACAGTAAAATATTTTTAAATGGTATATGTTAAGGAAGAGAGCCTTACAGAATGCAATTTATCCATCAGCCACTCACAAGTAATTATTAAACTGACCATTTGAGATAAACTGTTCATAATCATATAGTTGGCATTAATATTAATCAATTCTAATTCATGCAGATGGATCAGTGAGTTTATGTTTTTGAAGAAGTGTAAAATAAGAGCTTAAAAATTCCTCCAGGGTTGTGGTGTTATGGCATAATTTGTTAATCTACCTGCCAGCTCTGGCATTCCATATAGGTGCTGGTTCATGTCCCTGCTGCTCCACTTTCCAATCCTGCTTCCTGCTTATAGCCTAGCCAAGAATTAAAAGATGACCCAAGCCCCTAGGTCCCTGGTGGGAAACTCAGAAGAAATTCCTGGCTCCCAGCTTTTACTGGCTCAGCTCTGACTGATGAAACCATTTTTGGCGAGTGAACCAGCAAATAAATTTCTCTCTATATATTTTACTTTCCAAGTAAAATAAATAAAAATTTTAAAAAATATCTTCTGGGTTAGACATAAATATGAAAAATAGGATAAAGATTAAAATATATATCAAATCCTCTAATCTCTTATATAGAAACAATGATAATACCTATAGCTTTATGGCCTTCTTGTAAATACTTGTACATTCAGTTGCACATTCTGCCAAGAACTTTACATTCATCATTTCTTTTATATCAATTAATCCTTAAAGTATTCCTTTGAGAGATAGTCTCACCATCTCCATTTTATGAATGAAGAAATCAGGGCTTAAGAAAATTTAGAGACAGAACAAAAACCATAAAATTGCATGCTTTTATATGGTATATACATGTTGTATATACTTCTAGAAACAAAAGAGAAATCTCTTGTATTTTTGAAAATAGAAAGTAAGTTAAACAATCACTAACCCAGAGTTGCCAGACGAAAATCAGAAAGAGGTACAAGTTCAGGAATATAGATAAATATGATACATTAAGAGCCTACAGTCTGTTTACATTAATTAGAGGGAACTCTAAACATAAAATAACTAGAATCTTGTTTAAGGGACAAGAAATATGCTCTCTCATAGCCTGAAAATGCCCTCAGAGTGAATCAGATATACCCTCCTAGTGGAGAACTGTTGGTTCAGCTTCTAATAAACACCAACGATTCATTAAGTGGCCATATGTTGGGACTATTCATTTAAACATAAGGCTGCTCCACTTCTGATCTAGTTCCCTAATATGGCCTGAGAAAGTAACGGAGGATGGTCCAAGTTATTGGGCATTGCACCCACATGGGGACCCAGAAGAAGCTCCTGGATCCTGGCTTTGGATCAACCTAGGTCTGGTAATAGTGGCATTTGGGGAGTGAAACAGTAGATGGAAGACCCCCACCCCTCTCTGTGTAACTGTAACTTTCAAGAAAAACAAACAAATTTTTAAATAATTTGAATAATCAAAAGTTTCAGCAGAGGAAAGATACAAACACCTAGGTCTAACAACACACATTCTTTTAAAAGATTATTATTCATGTAAAAGACAGAGTGAAAGAAAGAGGAGCAATAGAGAGAGGTCTTCCATCTGCTGGTTCACTAATCAGATGTCCATGGCAGCATAACCCATTGCACGAGGACACCAGCACCAGGACTTGTCATTCACTTACATCCCTGACAGCTCTCCTCTCATTCTTGCCTGAATTAGGCAATTGGCCCTGTCAGTAAATGCCAGCTCTGGACCCTGCAGGGTTCTAACATGCAGCATACACAATTCATACTCTGTGTCAACACATTGGCTCAAAACCCAAAGCAGCCTGACAAATGGCTCAATGACTAAGTCCTCACTTGCAAGTGCCAGGATCACATCTGGGCACCAGTTTGTGTCCTGGCTGCTCCACTTACCATACAACTCCCTGTTTGTAACCTGGAAAAGCAGTAGAGAACAATCAAAAGCCTTGGGATCCTGCACCTGCACTGAAGACTTGGAAGAAACTCCTGGCTCCTGGCTTCGGATTGGCTCAGCTCCATCTTTTGTGGCTTCTGGGAAGGGAACCAGAAGATAGAAAATCTTCCTGTTTCTGCTTCTCTCTGTAATTCTGACTTTCCAATAAATATAAAAAAAAATCTTAAAAAAAGGTAAAAAGGACAGAGTGCCACACTCATAACTCCTTTGCCAAGCTCAGTCATTCATATCACTCCTCTCCTCTGAGGAGGGAGACGGTTGGTTACCTGGGGTGTTGACTGGAGCTGCAAAGTTATGAAGACTCTCCAAGTACAGGAACCTTTCTGCATCCCATTAAATTGGAAGCCTCAGTTTCTGAAATCGCTTAGAAACTCCTAAGAGTCCTAAAGACTTCTGGGAATTTTGGCATCAAGATTTCATACTATTTTGGACTTTTCAGTTATAAATGTAGTTGGAGCACAAACTTGATGCTTATCTTCTGCCAGGTACTATTTTAAACTCTTTGCATAAGAATTAATTCAGTTCTTCCAGTTACCCTCAGAGGAAGATTCCATTATGATCCACATTCTGTTACTGAGGAAACTGAGTCACAGAGCAGTTAAGTGAAACCTCCCTGTTTCTCTTGGTTGCCCTGCTTCTTCAGCCCCCTTGTCTTCCACCTGTGCCACGTCAGAGATACAAGAATCCTCTGAGTTTTCTCCTCTAGACAATAAGCTTTGTTTTCTGCCCTGTGTTCTAAATACAATGAATACTTTATCTAAAGTAAGCAGCTTCATTCCCAGTCTTTGTAAACAGTCTCCTCATAGATGATCCAACTGTTACACTTGCCTTAACAGGGAGACCACCCTTCTTTCATGCCACTTTGAGTTAATCAGCATGAGTCTTCTAGATTCCTGCTTCTCCACCATTTGTATTCCTCCAAGAGACCTGTAAATCTCTTGAGTGCATGAATTCTGACTTCATGCATAACCCAGAAATGAACACAAAACTGGAGTCAAGCCAGCCAGCCCTTCCTTGGCTTCTATGCCTGACAGCAATCCCCATATGGGTGGGTTTGGGCCTCCTTTTTCTATATTTTCTATATTTTTAATTTTCTAATTTATTAAGATTTACTTATTTATGTATTTATTTATGTATTTGCAGTGTGTGTGTGTGTATGTGGGTGTGTGTGTGTGTGATAGAGAGAGAGAGAGAGATCTTCCAAATTAGGCCAGTTCTCCTTCAAATGGCAGCAATAGGGACTCAGTTAGGTTAGGGTCAGTCCAAAGATAGAAACAAAGAACTCTATGTGGGTGTCTCACATGAATGATAGGAACTTGAGTATTTGGGCCATTGTCCCCTGTCTTCCTAGACACACCAGCAGGAAGCCGGCTAGAGTGGCATGGACTTGAATTTTTCTAGTGTTGTATAGGATGGCTTAACTGTCTGCACCATAGAACTAGCCCCAGTTGGGTACCTTCTTACTTGCAGCTGCTTACAGCTCTCCAAATGAGTTTGAATCGCCAAGGATATGCACCAACTTCTTTGTTTGAACTTATTCTCTCCAGCCCACCTTGATTGGTTCAACTGTATTATTTTGACTGTGACCTGCAGCCACTTCTCTAATAGGACGCCCTTGACACTAACTTTAGTTATTGATTCTTGGTCTGGGCTCACTCCTGTTTGCAACATGCTCAGATTCATAACTCAATCTTTTGCTCCAGATCAGTGTTTTACTAACTAGTAGCAGACACGGTTTTGAAATGTAAAATACAAATAACTGAAATAGTGTGAGGGAGCATCAAAACCTCACATTAAATTTGAATTAACTGCTAAAGCATATTTCCCATAAATTTTTTAATCCCCCCTGAAATAGAGTAAAATACAATTCTTGTAGCCAAATATTCTGTGAATGTTATATTATGTGTACACTTGTGTGTGTGTGCACTGTGTGTGTCTTAATATCAAATGCATCACGCATTTTGAATAAGTCATAAAATGAGTGATGTGCATCATTGCCTAATTGCTTCTTATCTTTATTTAACCTTCCTATCTTTATTTCAACTTTGCCTCACTTTTGTCTTACTTATTTTAAATGATGTTCTCTTGTTCTGTTGACTCATTCATATCCTTAAGTTAATTTTTTAACTAAGCAAGGTGAAAAATTAATCAATCAATAAGGCAAAACAGAAAAGGGAAGGGTATTTCAAGAAAGATACTATGAAAACATTAATTTGTTCATTCTTTCTGAAAATATTTACTGAATATGCATTGTAAGACCAGGAAATACTAACCACTCTAATAAATGTAATAGACATGGTCTGTGATTTCACAGACCTGCAGTTCTAGGGGAAGATAATGTGATTCTAGATGCAGTTCTAGATGCAGATAATGTGATTCTAAAAGGACACACCATTTTAAGGTACAAAAGTGTAAAGAGCAAAAAGGGAAGTGATGAAAGAGTAGAATATAGGCCAGTCTTCTTCAGTAGGAAGCAGGTTCCTTTGGGGCTAAGACAACCTGAGGTAGGAATTATCCATTTACAGTCGCCAGTTTGTTGCAAAGCTGACATAGGAATATAAATGCTTATGAAATGACTGAACTATTCTGAAATATTTGGTGACATCAATGGAGACAATTAAGGTATTAAATTGAAGGAGTGAGGCAGATGAAAGAGACAGAGGGAAATGTCAGACCAGCACTATGAAGCTAATGGTAAATATTGAAGTATCTGAATTCACCATCCCTTCTTTCGTCTTTCAGGAATGGTAGAATCCAAGGACAAGATTTTGTCATAATAAATCGGATAGTGAATGGAAATGCAAATAGGAAAGTGGAGAGAGATTAAGTTATTTTCCACAAGGAAAGTGTTGGAAAAAATTTGGGGAGTGCCGGAAAAGAGCTAGAGCAAATAACAAGAGAGGGGGAATGAATGGGAGCAAAGGTGGACGAAAGAGGAGAAATGGGAACTTGTAGGAAAAGAAAGTTTTATTTTAAAAACAACCTTTAGGGAAATGTTCTGACATTAATATGAAGCTATGCAGACATATATTTATGTATCTCTACAACCCTTCCACAGAACCTAAATCGACATTATTCAGTCAACATCCAAAGAACTCTCTTTCTCTTTCTCTCTCTCACACACATGTGTGTTAGAGAGAACAAAGGAAATTGGGGGTGAGAAGTTAGTTGCCACAGCTGTAAGAAAGCACAGCTGCATGCTGGGAGAAAAGAAGGATAGCAAAGGACACGTGACTTCCCCCCTCTGCAGGAGAAGCGAGAGGGTATCAGTGGATAAATATTCACATGTTCTAAACTAAAGTTGTAGATATAGAGGCAAAGCTGTTGCTATGTAAAGATGCCGAATCATGGAAGGAAAGTGAATCCTGAAGGCTTCTAATTCCATGCAAAATGATTTAAGTCCTCTGCTGCAAGTACTGTGAGCATGAGTAAGGCATTTAGCAAAAGTCTGGGACAGCTAGCTTCTAAATCATTAGCATTCAAGAAGTCATCATAAGTTGAATTTTAAAAGGCTTACTGAGTAAGAATGAATGTTCCTCTAAAATTAGTACACAATGGCTTAGTGTCACTGTGGCTGTAATATCCCTCATCACCACTAGCAACCTGGTGAAAGGGCTGAGAAAAAGGCAGCTGAAGATTCACCACAAGAAAACATGGGAAAAAATGCTGGAGTACACTTGAGTGCCACGGTCTGAATATATCCTCAAAAATCCTTATGTGGAAATGTAATCCCCAATGTAGTAGTTTGAAGAGATGAGGATTTGGGGGTGGTTAATAGGGCATGAAGGTGGACCTCTCTTTGATGGAGATAGTTTCCTTAGGAGAGACTCTGACACTTGTTTTCCCAATCCACCTGTGAACACACTGACAGAGACCAATGTCTGTGTGGGATAGGCTGCTGCCAGAAACAGTCAACTGACGTCTTGAACCTGGTCTCCCTAGACTTCAGAAGTATGAGATACACATTTATATTGTTTTAAGCTGTCCCACCTGTGGCATTTGTTATAGAATGCACAACAGACTCAGAACCCCTGCTGCACACTGAGAAGAGTACTGGAAAAGGTAAGCATATCTACAGACTTACCAGGAGCAAAAAAGAAAGACATTTAGGACTCCCTACATCACTTCTGGGAATTAAGATGCATATTACATATCAATAACCAAGGTGTCAGAGAAAATCAGTAAGGCAAGGGTTTATATATATCTTTAATTAAACTCTGAGCCCCATTTTTTCTAAATAACTAGATTATTAAATGTCAGGCTTATCCAATGTCAAATCGGTATAGGTTTCAGAAGGAGACAGAAGTTTGAAAGTGGGAGTTACCTGCAAAATAGATTCCTCGAAGCTTACATTAGTTCTTGAAATGTTCTTTCCTGCTTTCGTGATTTTATAATAGATGATATCAACTACTAAAATTTTTTTTAAAATTTCTACAAAGTTGCATTGATTAAATTTAAAAAGAAAAAATAAAGCAATATATTTATCCTTACTTGATGTTCCAGTGATCTATCACTGTGCAAAAAAACCACCCCTGAACACAATGGCTTTAAACAAAAAAGGTTTGCTTTTTTCCCTAGTTCTGTCACTTAGGCAGGGTTAGGTAGGGACATTTTGACTCTCTCCTACTCAACCTCAGCTTGATTGACTCAGAGGCTTGGAAGCAGAATCATCTAAGAATGTGTTTACAACTACATTTTGTAGTCAGTGCTGGCTATATCAACAAGAATCTGTGCACATGACTTTGTCATTTAGCCTGGGAAGCCTCACAACTTGCTGTTTGGATTTTAAAATGAGCATCCTAAAAGTGAAAACTAAGTGGAAGCTAGATCGCTTTTTTAAACAGTATACCCTTAGAAGCATTGTTTTTCACTGAATTTTATTTGTTGGGCAGACCTCAAGGTCCCTATCCACGTTCTAGGGAGAAGAGTCAAGAAGCAGACATGCTGAGAGAGCTGTACAACTTTCTTTTTTTACCTAGGCAATCATGAGGCCAGCCTAGTTCCTAGAAGAAGGTAAACATACTCCTTCTTTATGGGAAAATAAGAAATTTTTAGAAGAAAGTCTTTCCTAAGAATATTGTTTCAGCCATTTTTGGAGAACAAAGTTTGGCACATTCATTAAACTTTTTTAAAAAGTGAAATATAAAAAACTAATGTCAAATTTCATTTCATTCTAACAGAAAAATCTAGAAAAAAATATTTCTCTTATGGAAGCAGATAGATAGGGATATGCAAACATTTTTTTCTGGAAACCACCATTTTCCCAAGGCTTTATATCTTTGGACATTTAATTCTGGCAGTCAAAGTGGAGTTTGAGCCCCAGGATTTTACGGGTGCCGTCTCACAGCAGAAACCAAGGATTCAAGTCAAGTGCTTTTCTGTTTGAAGCTTATTTTAGAAGTAAGCGACTGATGAATCACTAAGTAGTTTATGGTTATACGCTTTTATTGACTCATGACTCACCAGGTGCTTTCATCTTTCAAGCAAAAAATAATGTCGCTCCTTGTAGGTGATTTGATCCAAGAGTCCTCATAAAATACTGTCTTCTTGAGAAGGGACTGAGAACGCTAAGCTGGGAATATGAATAAACTTTTCTAGCTATATATATCCCATTTGTGTGATTACGTATATTCACGCAGTACTACTGAAAGAATTAATGCCTTTCATCAGCATATACAATCTACTTCTCAGACCCTGTGCTAGACTCAGAGCACACAGGAGTGAGCCCTGTGAATCCTTCCTGGGAAGTTGTGCTTTGGATGAGGAAAATGTGCTGGAGCCCTCTGCACCATTGACCACCTCTGCGCCCCCACTAAGAGTGGACGATGATCCCCCCACATCTTGTGACCCCATGTTGCTCTTCAAGTAATTGCCTCTCCAACAAGAAACCCTTCTTCCAGCTCAACCGTTATCTCCTGAAATCCAACCAAACTCTGGCCCTAATTCTCTAACATTCTAATTATTTTTGAATTTTATCAGAATGATCCCAATGGCAAATTTAATTACTTATTTCTCCATTTGACCTGGTTTTATACAATGTTTCTTTTTCTAACTTTTAGAATTTAAAAATGTGCATTTCCTGTCCACAAAATCAGCTTTGGCTTAGCAAGGGAACCTAGATACATCACACCAAAAGTTGTGTATCTTAGATGATTCTATGCTTTTTCATTGCAGGGTGCTTCTTTATAGACTTTCTCAAATTTTTCCAGCTAATACAAGAATTATTAAGTTATGATGCATTTTTGATACAGATGAGATAAACACTGACATTGCTTTTTCAGTTTTCTGAATCAATGAAAACTAAGAAGTATCTGATATAAGAAAATGATCTGCCTTTTCCAAAACTACACTCATCACTTTATAACTAATTTATACATTCAATGTATGCATTCTTAAAATAAAATAAATACTATGCTAATGGCGCTAAAGTACAGCAATTCTCATTGGCAGACACAGATTTTTATTAGTAAAATTGTCTTTGATAAGTAAGCTACATGGATTTCATTCATTGAGTTTATTATAAGCAAATGCACGTTCAAGCAAACCTATATTTATTAGCAAAACTCAACTTTCACATTTTCTTAGTGGCATAAAAGTTTAAAAAGACTTAAAAACAAACTGAGCATTCACCGATTGAAAGCAGGAATTAAAGTACTAAGTTGTGATACAGTGGGTAAAGTGCCTGCCTACAATGCCAACATCCAACATGGCTGCCAGTTCATGCCCCAGATGCTCCATCTCTGATCCAGCTCCAGCCATTTTGCCTATGAAAAGCCGAAGAATATGGCCCAAGTGATCGGGATCCTGCTACCCCTGGGGAGACTTGGAAGAAGCTCTCGGTTCCTGGGTTGGACAACCTGAACCAAGCAGATTGAAGATCTCTCTCTCTCTCAACTTTAAATAAATATTTTTTTTAAAAAGACTGAAATTAAATGCTGTAATTTTCTCTTCTCCTTTCTATCCTTATTATTGAAATTTTCTTGTATTTAACTTTGTCTCTTATAAGAATTATTCCAATAAATCCCTGAACCACTCCTCCTGACACTAAAATGACCACCAGAATACTGTTTCCCTGTCACCAATCTTTCTAATACCTTGATGTGATCATTTCGCTCTACTGAGTAAAAACAATTAATGTTTCCCCATTACCTACACGTGAACTCTGAATTAATTCACATGGTATTCAAGACCCTTCAACTTCTCTTTTCCAGATTTCACTGTCAAAATCACAAGTCACATTGAACTTAATTCACTTCTTAGGATGATTAACACAGGCTGTTCATCAACTGGCATGTTTTCACCCCCATGCTCACACTTCTTTTTTTTATTTAGAGAATGTAAACTTACTCCATGAAAACTTGTAGAAGTGTCACTTTTTTTTCTGTGAAACTGGGTTTCAGTTTGGTTCATTTCCTCTGCAGGTATCCACTTTCTTTGCTGGTCAAGGTAGTCAGACTAGACCTCATATAAAGCATATGGTGATATTCAGTATTGGTTATATCACACTATATCACAGTGCCTTAGTGTCTCAAATACTAGTCCTTACAGAGTGTATTTAAAAATTAACTTGTAGTGCAAAAACAATCTAAATTTCAATATGGGACACAGTTACAATATATAACTGCTGGATGGTATCTAGAGTCCCAAGGAAGCTAAAGAGACAAGATATACTTCTTGCTACTTTTCTAGCACATTTGGTTGGCTGTTGTAATGAGAAATGTGCTTGCTATGTAGCTTCTGCTAGGAGAATCAAATTACCAGATTGAGACTTAAAAGTGTACATCTGGTAGTTTTTTAAAATCCTATAATTTATGTAGAACTGTGTCTCCACGATGAGAAATGCCAGCAACATGAATATCAGCATTGAAAATCATGTTTAAAGCTGGAGCTCAAGGAGGTCCTTGGAGTCCTCCTTTCATGGTGAAAATCTGAAGTGCATTTTTCAGTTGAGGTCTCAGAACCTTGGATGTAACACTACAAGCATGCTGGATGTCTTTTGTGCTTGGTCATGTGCACCAACGGGTCAAAAACTGTTAATTATCTACAATTGCATTTGCCCAAAGTAGGTCAACACTCTCACGAAGGGGCCTAGGAGGGGGTTAGAGCAACATCGGCAGGAATTAGAATTGAGGTAACTGGTTACCCATTAGAAGGAGCATTTGAACTCAAAGGTGTTAAATTTGGTGGACGCAGAGTACCACAGGATTTCATGGTCTTTTTTCCAGGCAACTTTCCCATCCTGAGACTAACCAGAGAGAGAGAAGCTGTGCTGGCCTACCGGGATGTCAGGAGAGTAGAGTGAGAGAATGAGTGTCAGTGTGACTTTGAGGGGACTAGCCATTTCAGTCACTTTTAGGATAGAATTTCTATCCTTTGCTGGAGTAGCAAGACTGTAGAATTTGACTCCACTGTGTCACATGGCTAAAGTGGGTGATTATGGGACTGGATGGACTATTTCACTTCTCCTGGCCATATTCCCTTATCTGAAAACAGCAGTGTTTTCTCTGCATAGGTATGTTGAGAGGGTTAAAGGAATGAACACACATAAAGCATAAAAAGTGTTTAATCAGTGTTACTTTTTAAAATGTCAATGATATTCATTTAAAAATAGTTCCAAAGTGCTGTCTAGCCGGAGGTACCACATAGTTCCATGTTTATGCAGCTTTGTCTTCTGAATTGCAACAACGTCCCTTCTACTGCATTTGACATTCTTTATGCCTGAGGGCAAAGTAACAATAAAGAATTTGTGTCAATCACAAACCTGAAAATAAAATCAAGTGTCTACCTTGTCCTGCTGAAGGTCACCTAATTGAACTTAAAAACATGACAGAAGCATTTTCCCTGGAAAATAAATTCTTCTTTCCATTTTCTTCCTCTTTATTTTTTTTTCTAGAACACGTCTTCAAGGCTGTTGGATTTCTCTGTATATATTTACTTTTATTGGAAAATCAGATATACAGAGAGAAGCAGAGACAGAGACAAAGGTCTCCCACCCGCCAGTACACTCCTTAAGTGGCCGTGATGACTGTTTGAAGCCAGGTTCGAGGAGCTTCCTCCGGGTCTCCCACGCTTGTGCAGGGTTCCAAGGCTTTAAACCATCCTCTGCTGTTTCCCAAGTCACAAACAAGGAACTGTATGGGAAGTGGAGCAGCCGGGATACAAACCAGTACCTGTATGAGATCCCAGCAGATGCAAGGCAAGGACTTTAACCACTAGCCCATGGCATCAGGCTCAGGGTTATTGGGTTTCATGAGGTATATTCACACTATGATTTGAAAGTCTCAACTTGTTTTGTTGATTTATCTAGGAAAATTTTTTACTATACCCTAGTCCATTTTGACAGCTCTGCTTTTGTAAGATGAGCAATTGGCATGTCTTACCTTGAGTTTCTTGGTAACTGATGCTCTTCCATCTATCTATAACATTTATTACAGCAAAGCCATGGTAGCAATAGAGTTTCTAGTGAGGCAAATTGGAAGCATTTGTAAAAATAGGATCTTGGCAACACAGATAGCTACTTTTACGAGTCATTTTGCCCAAGGTTCCTTTTTACTTCAAAAAAATCTCTAGCATTTAGCTTTTCCTAATGTTAAAAAAGGGGACATATGTAGTATGTATGTATGTATTTGAAAGGCACTGCAACAGAAAGAGAGAGAGAAAGAGAGACGGAGAAGAAAATCTACCCACTGGGTTCACTCTCCAAACGGCTACAGTGGTCAGGACTGGGCCAGACCAAAGCCAAGAGCTAGGAACTCTATCTGAGTCTGCCACAAGGCTGTCAGGGACCAAGTTCTATTCTCTTCTTCCATCACCTTCCCAGGCAATTTGAAGGAAAACTGGACTGAAAATGGAGCAGCTGGGATTTAAATTGGCACTCCACTTTACCACAAAGTAGGCCCTCTACCGTTTCATTATTTTGACACGTTTCCTAAAACAAAATTGAGACATTTGAGAATTAGTTGGGTGCCTGGAGCGGTTGGGCACTGTATCTAAACAACAAAAATATAAAACATTGCTGCGTGCCAGATATTTTGTTATATGCCGACTGTAATACAAAGCAAATAGACATGGATTTTAGCATCCTGGTCGTTAATTTATGTGTGGAGTTCTCAGACATGGTATGCATGTTAACTGCTCAGGAAGTAGTTTAAAAAGTAGGTCCTCAGAACATGCATTCTAACATTTAAAACAAGTAAGTGGAGTATTGTTTATTTACTTGAAAGAGCAAAGAGAAGTGATAAAGTGGATAAAGTGAGAGAGGAAAGACCCTTTACCTGCTGCTTCACTCCCAAAATACCCTCAGTAACCAGGGTTGGGCAAGGCCAAAACAAGGAGCCTCAAATTCCATCCGTATTTCCCATGCGTGGGTTAGAAACTCAAGTACTTGAATCATCTACTGCCTCCCTGGCATATTAATGGAAAGTTGGACTCCAACAGGTTGGACACAAACTCCAATACACTGATATGGGAGACAGACTTCACAGTGACTTCACTGGCTGCACCTCAACACCGGCTGCTTCATCTCCCTCCCTTCTCCCCTTTCTTCCTCCTCCCTTCTCCCCTTCCTTCCTCCTCCCTTCTCCCCTTCCTTCCCTTCCTCCTACCTCCCTCTTTTCCTCCCTCATTTCCTTCATCCCTTCTTCCCTTCCTTCCTTTCTCTCTCCCTTTCCTTCCTTCCTTCCTTCCTCCCTTCCTTTCTTCCTTCCTGAGTTAGGCAAACAAAGAGTCAGCGCTCCTATCCACTGGTTCACTCAATGAATGCCCACAATGACAAAGGCTGAAACCAGAGTACAGGACTTCAACACAGGTCACACACCCAGGTGTCAGGTACCCAGAAGTTTAAGCTGTAAGATGCTGTCTCCCAGGACCTGCATTGGCAGAAAGCTGAGGTCAGGAGCCAAAGAAGGACATTGAACCTAAGCCCTGCATGACATGGGAGGCAGGTGTCTCAACTACCAAGCCAAATACACAATTCAGAACTTGGACTCTAATTTATACAATCTGGGAGCAGCTCTGACACCTGCAGCTCATCCAAGAACTGCACCTTAGAAACCCTAGAGCAGTGAATGATTCAAACAAATCTTGGGAAGAAGAGTAAAAGGCTGTGATCAACATTTCCAGTGAAATGAAACAGATCAGCTTCAGCTTCTTTGTGACTCTGTAAGTACAAACAAAGCATTTGTAAACGTAGAAAAGAGATTCCATTTTGCAGGGAATTTTTGCAAAAAATCTGAGCTTTGCGATTACTCGGACTCTTTCAGGCACTTGATCCTGCAGCTGTGACCAAGTCTCTCAGGACTGTTCAGTACATGTTCAGCCTCTTTCCCAAGCCCCTCTGCACTCATCCAGCTGTTCAGAGGACAAACCAATTGCATCAACAGAGCTATATTTACCGCAAGTGAAAGATGATCGATACTTGAGATAACAGCAGGGAATTCTGACATCTGGTAGCACCAGATGACTGAGAAAGGCATTTGGCAAATCAAAATAGGTAAAGCCTGGGAATTATAGCTGCTTTGAAGGATCAGGATTAACCCAAGCTCGTTAGAGCAGGAACTGTCTCAAAGCACAACCGACTTGCTTTTGAGACTCTGCAAAACTGCTCCATAAATCTCCAAGTTCTCAACCTCACAGATGCTTAGGCAAAACGACATGTATTCCTGGGTGCTAAATTTTACACAAACAAATACCATGGGCAATTGAATATTCATTCATAGATTATCTTTCTCTGTCTGAAGATGTAAAAGGAAGGTTCTCAGCAATACTAAGATTCTCTGAATGATTTTCATCAGTAAGGTTTCTTGTGGGAATTTCAGTTGTCTTATACTTTTGGGTAGCTGCCAAAGGTAGTCATGTGATGTGGTGATGTGAAAAAGCAGGCAGAGTTCATGCTGCTCAAGCACAACCTTCTCAAGGAACCTCCTGGAAAACATAGTCAACCCCACAAAATTGAGCTTTGGCACAATATATTGGTGTTTGTTTGAAATGCTAATAATGCCTTCTAAATCTGGGAGCTCAAGCAACACAGAGCAGGGGAAATGCAGCATGGGAAAATCATCAAACAGGCCATACAGCCACCACTGATAGAAAGTCGAGGAGAAAGGCCAGGATATTCAATGGCTGTTTGGTAGGAAAAGGCAGAAATAATGACAAAGGTTTTGAGTCACATGATGTCATGCTTTATGTCATTAGCATTTGCCTGTCTCACGGATGTCCCTCCCTTCAGGGACTGGCCTGAGGGTTATCAAAGGAAGCAAGGCAATCTCCATCCACTGCCTGGTTCTTGCTGCATCTCAACACCAGAAGACTGCACAAGGCATGACTTGCTACTTAGGAGAGGAAGAACAGGAGCGATGTCACTCTCTGAAAGCCTCTGACTTCTTCCATTATCTTCCCTTTTGTCTTTGTGCTAACAACCAAGAACTCACTTTAGTTGTGCTAAAACACATCCACTAAAAAAGGCAAATTCAAGCCACTAAGTAATTATGAAATTATTTAATATAACTCCAAGTACTTTGCGTAAGGATACTTAAAGCCCTCAAAGACAGTTTCAACACTGAGTTTTACCATTACGCAAGTCACTTCCTGACAGCTCTCACTAAGTTACACAAGATGAATATTAAATTTTCTAATTGTGTGACTGAGGCAATAATGTGGAATTAATATATTACAAAACATTCTAAATTATCAGTGCTAGACAGTTTACAAGCACACACTATGCAAGAGTTTATTTGTTTTAAAATTTGTCCTATCCATGGCAGTTATCAATCAGTGTTAAGCATTCAGGAATGGGTGTTTTGCTCAGCAGCTAAGATGCTTGTTGGGGTACTCATGTCCCCCCTGGTATGCCTGGGCTAACAAGCTGGTTCCCCTTTGATACCAGCTTCCTGTTAATGCACAGTATAATTGATAGCAACTTATGGTGCAAATTCTTGGTTTGCCATTGTTCCTTTGGATATCTGGGTAAGTTCAATACTCCTGACTGCAACCTGAGCCAGTGTCAGGCATTATGAGCATTTGGGAAGCAAACAGGTATATGAAAAATCTCTGTCACTCTATAACTCTTTGCCCTTTAATAAGTTTTTAAGTAAATTAAAATAACTTCACCTAGGTCTGCATTTCCTTGAGAAATATCTGTATATAAACTACTTGAAATTTATCTATAAAATCTAACTATAAAAATATGAATAATCTACATACAGTCTCCTCACACATTATATTAGTTTGCTACTATCCAAATAAGCAGTTGCTAATTGCAGTAGCTAATTGCTGAATCCATGCCAAGCATTGTACTCAACACTGTGTAAGCACTTAGTCATTAACACACATGGCAATTCTATCAAATAGATTTTATCTCGTTTTATAGTGAACTAAAGCTTACCTAGGCTAGTTTCCTCAGCTAATGAACAAAAAATGCCAGACCTAAGCCATGCAGAACAGAGCTCCTATATCTGCTCCCTTATTGCTCTGCTGCAACCCACTTATGGATGTTGAATATTCCAAATCCAAACAACCCAAACTCATAGTGTTCCAAAATCCCAAACTTTCTGAGCATGGACATGGCACCACAAGTATACAATACCATACCTGACCTCATGAGACTGGTTGATCATGTTAAAAAAAAATTACAGGTGCACTAAAAATATATAAAATTATATGCAACCTATGTAAATAAAGTATATACTAAATGCAAATAAATTCCATATCCATACTTGAATGCCAGCCCCCAAATAATCTAAAATTTACACCATCTTCAGTTGCAGGCATTTCATGTCAGGGATACTCAGCCTATATGAACAGTCTTTCTATCTCAAGGGCCTTCTCCTAAACCCCATGTGCAAGTGCTCTAGTGCCTTGTAAAGCAAAATATTTACAATTTGGTGGCTTAGCAAGGGTCTTCTCTGGGTGTCCACTGTTGTGCCTGCCTTAGATACATACATCTGGAATTTGGGGCAAAGTTTTGGGCTAAGGATGTCAGTTTTGGAGAAGCTAGCATAGGTATAAGTTGCAATAGGGAGTTACTTTGGGTAAAGCACATGTCAAAAATATGAGTTCCAGAAGAAAAAAAGGCTCCACAAAGCAGACTAAGGAGAAGAAACAAAGTATAAGCAAGAGTGTCAGTCTACTTGGGCAGCTTAGATGTAACCAAAGCATCATATTCTGGGAGGCTTGTGAAGAGCAGGAATTTATTGCTCACGCCTTTGGAGGGCAGAAGTCTGAGAGCAGGGTACTGCCATGGTCAGATTGTGGCACAGGTCCTTTCCTCAGCTGCAGAGGCAGCATTCTTCCTGCTGTATCTTCACAGAGTGGGAAAGACAGCAAGCAATCTGAGACCCTTTTACAAAAACACCAACACCACCCATGAAGCCTCATTTTCACAGCCTACTGCCTCCAAAGGATGTCCTGCTCTACCCCAAACCATCCCAATAGGTTAGGATTTCTATCTAAAATTTGCAAGAGGCAAATTTTCAGTGTTTTGCAAAGAGAATTCGATTTTCTGGAGGTCTAGCAAAAACATTCCATTTTCATATTCAAGAAAGTTCTTTGTCTTTTTTTTTTTCAGCAATCCTACGTCATTCAGAATTTTCACTCTTTTAGCAAGGTTCACTTTTGTCTTTACTATAGTGATAGCCATATATTTCTGTTACTGAGTTCCATGCATGCAAGGATGAAAATATGACTGTGTTTGAAGAATTATATTATGGTAATGATACAGAGGAACTCGGTGAGGAGGGAGGGAATTGGGGAGGGGACAAGGGAAATCCCAGGGCTTATGTAATTATTATCACAAGATGATAATAATTAAAATAAAAAATAAAATAAAATTCCAAATACTTTATACAGGAAAATGAAAAGAAATGAATAAAATTGTATGTTATGCAAAAACTAAAAAATTCAGATCTCACTGTCCTAAATTAATCTTCAAAGAAAATTCCTATTAGATCTGTAATGTAACTGAGTCAATAAATAATGTGTGAAAGTTAAAATTGCAGTTTCTTGCTAAACTAGTTAGCTGCTATTTAGCTCTATGTTCTAGCTCCTGCATCCTAGCTGCTGCTGCATATCTTGTTTTCTACACGAATACAAGTGTAAGTTTCCAAATTCTATACTAAGCAGAGCTTTCATGATAGCAGGAAACACAGATTTTTTTTAATGTTGGTAAGCAATTCAATTTAACAACAAAAATGCAGACCAAACAAAATAAGCTTAGTCTGTCCACAGCTGTCAGTTTGTGACTTCCAGTTTAATGACCATAATTTCCTTAATGCTGGTGGAAGTTAAAAAATCATTTTGCTTATTATAAAAAAAAATTTAAACTACATGAAAAATGGACTGAAATGGTCTCAGAATTCAAAATATAGGGACCGAAATTTGAAAAATCTAAGGCTGGACGAGTGTCACAACCTCAGGAAAAATGTGTTGTCTTGGGGCTGAGACATAAGGCAGTAGGATTTCAAATGGCCTTGCCAATCCTCCAATGCCAGAGTATTTTCAGGAATGACAGAACTGCCTCCACAGACAGATGATTGTAAAATGACCACCAGTGCAGTAACCTCTCTTCTGATGGACTGTTTCTTCATCCACACAGGCCATCCTAGCAAACTGTCTTGGGGCAGACCACTTATAGACAACAGAATGCATTACCTGGGGTTCTGGAGACTAAAGTTCGTGATCAGTGCACTAGTGGAGTCAGTGTCTGGGGACAACCCAGAGCTTACAGTTGGTGCCTGCTGGGTGTGTGTCCTCATGAGATGAAAGGGGCACCCAAGTTCTCCGCATCCTCTTTCAAAAAGAAGGACTCTATCCACACAACCTGAACACCTCCAGCACCACCTCTTAACTCCAACACCCTTGGGATTCAGTTTCAACCTAAGAATGGGGGATGTGGAGGCAATACAGATATGCAGACCAAAGACAACCCTGTGTACTCAACCGTAGACATTGTAGTGGTCACCATGATGACCAATTCTTGATTTTGTTCTAATCCAAAATCATCGATGATCTCTAGTTGTTGTTCTGTTTCCCCCTACTTCTCTGGTGACCAAATTTTAGTAAAGCCAATGACTACATTCTCAAGTTTCCATGAAAAAGCAAATTAGGGGAAGGGTGCATTGGCTCAACAGGCTTATCCTCCACCTGCAAGAGGTACATCCTAAAGGGCATCGGTTAGTTGCCACACTGCTCTAGTTCCCACCTAGCTCCCTGCTTATGACCTAGGAAAGCTGCAAAGGATGACCCATTCCTTGGGCCCCAGCACCCATGTGGGAGACCTAGAGGAAGCTCCTGGTTCCTGGCTTCAGATTGGCTCAGCTCTCAACATTGTGGCCATTTGGGGAGTGAACTAAGGATGGAAGATGCTTCTCTCTTTCAGTCTTCCCTTCTGTCTGTGAATCATGCTTTCAAATAAAAATAAACAAATCCTTAAAAAGAAAAGAGAAAGAAAGAAAGAAAGAAAGAAAGAAAGAAAGAAAGAAAGAAAGAAAGAAAGAAAGAAAGAAAGAAAGAAAGAAAGGAAGAAAGGAAAGGAAGGAAGGAAGGAAGGAAGGAAGGAAGGAAGAAAAGGAAGGAAGAAAGAAAAAGAAAGAAAGAAAGAAAGAAAGAAAGGAAAGAAAGAAAGAAAGGAAGGAAGGAAGGAAGGAAGGAAGGAAGGAAGGAAGGAAGGAAGGAAGAAAGAAAGAAAGGAAAGGAAGGAAGGAAGGAAGGAAGGAAGGAAGGAAGGAAGGAAGGAAGGAAGGAAGGAAGGAAGGAAGGAAGGAAGGGAAGGAAGGGAAGGAAGAAAAGAAAGAAAGAAAGAAAAAGAAAGAAAGAAAGAAAGAAAGAAAGAAAGAAAGAAAGAAAGAAAGAAAGAAAGAAAGAAAGAAAGAGCAATAGCATCAATCTCTAGCCACCTTGCCAGTACTTTTTTAGAAACATTTATAAGTAGTTTAAAGCACTGAATTTAAGGGCACTTTTTCTATTTTAACCTAGCTTATCGCTACCAAATTCAAGAACCCTGGAGTTTTTGTAAGAGTCCAAGAAAGCACTTCACCAATCAAAAACAAAATAAAACAAAACAAAAGTGAATGAGAAAAGTCAAAGGCCAAAGAATGGAAATTGTATCAGCCTTCATTTCATTTAGAAAAAACATATGATCTCTATATGGATAAAAATAAAAGTATAATAAAGCTGAGGGCCTTGTCTGGATGATTCTAGTCCTAAAGCATTTAGAATGTTCCTTGACATCTATCCTTGCTGAATGCTACACATTTGGAATTATTGCCCATAATGCTTTGGAAGCTTTTCTGTAATATACCTATTCTGACAGTAAAAAAAAAAAAAAAAGAGAGAGAGAGAGAGAGAGAACTGTGTGTTTTTAGGCAATAGGAGCTTGTTTTGATGTCTGGTGCTGGCTATGATTTGTGCTTTGATTTCTTTGGACTGCAGCCTGAAATTTTATTAACAAACTTTAAATGAAAATAATATCTTCTCCTAACACTATATTTAGGTACATGGATTTTTAAACATCCACTTATCTCATCATAATTAATGCTTATTACTTTTTCTTTTCAATGCAATACCAAAATTATTTCATTTAGCAGATTGAGAAAACAGATATGAGAAAATAAGTAGAAATACAATTCAGTTAAGCATGGTAAAGAACATATCTGAGACCATCTCTTTTTAGGATAACTTATTCGGTATATAATGCATTATAAAAATCCTCAGTGGTGCAATGAATCCCTGCAAAATAAAAAAAAAAAACTCAAATCATAATATGTATTTTGAACTTTTTGAAGATTCTTGCATAATCCTTAACAGAGCCAAACATTTTTCAGAGAATTCTGTTATTATTCTAAAGCCTTGAGAACATCCTGTTTTTGATGGTATACAGAGACTTTTTTTTAAAAAAGCAAGTTATTTCTGTATTTCAGCCAATATGTAGATGGATACTCATGTGCTGAGAGTAATTGTATATAAGGAATCTATGGCAAAATATTTTTCAACAACTGTACAGTGTATCTTAAGTTCCTAGGATTTCATTCTCTGTAGTTTGGTGTACTTTACATAATAAGAACCCTCAATAATGTGCAAGAAACAAATGAATCAAGAGAGGAATAAATACATAATATAAGCCAAAATTATGATCAAGATGAAATATTAATGGCCAACGCTGGTGCGTCGGCTCAACTGGCTAATCCCCCAACTTCCAAGGGCAAGCATCCCATATGGGCACCAGTTCATGTCCTGGGTGTTCCTCTTCCAGTCCAGCCACCTGCTCCTGGCTCCTGGTGCCTGGCTTGGTATCAACTCAGCTCCAGCTGTTGTGGACATTTAAGGAGTGAACCAGTGAATGCATGATCTTTCTCTGTCTCTCCTTCCCTCTAAATCTACCTTTACAATGAAAATAAATAAATCTCAAAAAAAAAAAAAAGAAATATTAAGTGCCAGGTATAGTAACATGCCTTGGTTACTTTATTTTGTATATCTATATTCTTAATAGATCTCCTCTTCAAATTTAGAAACTGTTTATGGGATTGCCAAGGAAAACTTTAAATATTGCTGCATCTGGGTATACAGAGTTGAATAAGGAATACTTAACTGGGCATTTCCTGAACTGGGGAGTACATGAAAATCTATATTGTATCATGGAATATTCCCCCAGAGAAACGGCGTATAGACTAGCACCATCCAATGGAAGTATAATGTGAGACATAAATGCAAACAATGAATGTCACTTAAAATTTGCTCTTGTCACTACAAAAAAAAAAAAACTGAAAAGAAGTTAGTGAAATTGAATTTAATGATATATTTCATTTAATTATATTCACATTACAATGTTTAAAATGTACAAATAAAATAGTTAGATATTAATTTGCTATGTTGTGGGCTTTTTCAAGCTAAATGTCTAATTTACAGTGTCAGCACATCTCAACATGAACAATATTTTAAGTTCTCAATAGGTGGATGAAGGCATATACGACTGTATTAACAGTATAGATATTTTTAGCTAGAGTTAGAACCACTTTTAATGATGTAGGTTGTGTAGACTGTATGGCCTTGGGTGACAACTGGGCATCTTCCAGGACTTGCATGCCATGTAAACAGCTAGGGAGGAAGCCAGAGCAAGAAGCTTTTGTACAAAAGGACCAGGGGATCTGCCGGTGGAAGGTCCTGTTCTCTTCAACAAGGACATTGGTTCTTGTTTCAATTCTCTTTGTTTCCAAATATTCCCTCTCTGATCAAAAAAGTCTGAATTAAAGTAGCTTTGAGAAGGGAATTCATTACATGCTGGGGTCCATGCAGCAGGTGTGGATGACATGAAGGTGTGAAGAGAAGCGCTCCCCTGTTTGGCAGGGCCCAGGGGAGCTTCCAGCTGTTTGGCAAGGCCCAGTGGAAGACTCTCTGACCACCTTGATGCTGTTTCACCCCTTTCGCTTGGACACTCAAGCACCCCACTAAGAATTCTGTAATTTATTGAGGCATTGTTTGCCCCTGTGAGACGGTTTTTGCAACCAATGTGAGCTTGAGAGTTAATGTCACTGATAATGTCTTGGTGCGTGGGCATTTGACAATTTACACAGAGGAGCACAATTAAGCCCATGCCATTTTTGGACATCTTATTGGGTACTTAACCATTGCCTCAGAACCTGGCCCAGACATATAGCATGCCTTCTGGGAAATGGCTTCATAAGAATTTTACAAAGCAATGGAAGTGATGGGAGTATGAGCGGAAACTGCTATGGCAAAAAAATATAGTTACTGTGACCTTAAAGGTTAGCCTGTCCTTGCAACTCTTTAGAGCATAGAAAATGTAGCTGTTTTAGCCACTTTCATAATTTTTAACTAGAGGAAATATAGGGCGATTTTATTAACATCATAGAGATATACTTTTGATTATTGTTTGATTGTTTATGAGGTTGTAGAGCCTGCAGTTGTAGGGGGATTTAATTTTTGAAACTTTTTGTCTTAGATCTTTATGTGTTTTTTTCCTCTTTTGATGTATTTTCCCACTAAGTGATAAATAAGTTGTGAAAATAAAATGTAGTAGGAATGTATTACTGATTAGCAAGTAAGCGTGTGTGCCTTGGCCTTGGAGTCCTGGCTGTCACCCAATGGTCACTACTGAAGAATGAATAACGGCTTGCTTTAAAGAAACTGATTATAGTAACTTACAGAATTATCTTTAAGAGCACCTGATTGGCCATGAAGTAAAAAAATAATGAAACATCTGTGCATGCCCACTTAGTCATGAAGTCAAAAAACTAGAACAATCAAATGATCGTGCAGAGGCTTATGATGTGTCTGAGTAAATAAAAAGGACAGCTGCTTCTTGAGCTCAAGCAAGAAGGCGCCAAGTGACAGTGTCTGTGTCTTTATCGCCGACTCCACGCACCCTTCTCGAGCTCCAAACTCAGCTGGGCTGGACTCCGGCAACTACATGTAGTAAAGTGTTTAATCCTGCAAGATTCATGCTAGAAACTTCTCTTTCCACTATTTTTCTGTGTGCTGTGCCTAGTCTTCTAACTAATATGAAAGCATAAATATGGGATATCCCAAACTCAGTATCTATATCTTCTTAGCTGAAAAAAAGTTACATTCTTACTCTGATAATGGAAAGAAATGATTGAGGGGAGGTCAAAGTTCAGACTTAACTGATGAGGAATTTGAGTTGCAGATCAAAAATGTAACATAAAAATGCTTCCCAGACTCCTTCAAAGTCTCCTCACGCAAAGTGCATTGGCTTGCAGAAACATCTTCTTACTGGTTCTTTATGAATTTCAACCAAGCCAAGTACAGACTAGTGTCTTCTAGCCAAATTATCTCTGGATGTCTTACTTTTGTGTACTTGAGGTTAAAACTATCACACTATAATATCTTCAGATATTTTGCAACATTATGCACCAACGAGATGAAGACATATCCCATTAGTTCATTTGTTCCGGCTCCCCATTTAGCAGCCAAACTTGACTGTTATTCAATCTCATTATAATCCACAATCCGTAGATTCTAAAATTTTACTGCCCCTCTCATAGTCTCACTTTTCTCTTTGGCTAAAACTTCACTTTCATAACTTAAATAATTTATTAGCAAAAACTCTTATTACTTCTCTCACTGCTCTCTGTAAACTCTCACTTGGCAAAATCACAGGCCTAATTAGCCCCAGCCCTTCAGCCCAGCTTCATTCTAGAGAAAACTTCACACTCTTACCGACTTCAGAAATGCAGCCATAAAACCCTCTGGGGAGAACAGTACTACACAGAAACCATGTTTATTCTACAACATTTCAAAATAACTATTCCCCAATACTGCCTCAGTCCTCTAACAGCCATGCCTCATAATTAGCTAAAATTAGGAAAAGAGAAATATCAAACACTTTCTTCTTCAAAACCATATCCACACCTGTACCCTCCTCTTAATATTTATAAACAGCTTCTTCTCCCACCCAAGTTAACACTTGCCTTCTATTCTGGAGCCCTCGTCTCTTGTTTTCAAGAACTCTGTTACTGCAATTACTTCCTCTATTTGTCTTGGATCAATTTCTGTCACTCTAGTGAGTTACCGATATTTATCCAAAAGCTCTCTATATTTCTTCTTGTTCATGAAATAACCTCCATCCTGAACCCCAGTCCTACTCCAGCTTCTATAACACTTCAGACCTGCTTTTGTAGTATAAGTTTCTTCCTTAAAGGTGATCTGTGACCAACATTTTCACTTCTTCACCCCACATTCTTTTTTTTTAATTTAGAATTTTACAACACTATTCAATAGGCTCTGCACTTTCCCTTCCCCCGCCCCAAATTCCCTCCCCTTGATTGATTTTCCCAAAAATTATTATAATAGTATAGTCCTTTATAAGGAATCACAAGTCCATAATTCTATTATTTAAGTGTATCCTGACATTGCTGGTGCAGATAATGCCAGACAGTCTGCATTCTATTGTCTAGATATATCCAACAATTTCATGGGCGTCCATCTTTGATTTGATTTGGAATTAGAAATGCAAACTGTATTATATCTTGACATCTGGATATGATAGTCCCTATTACATCATCACTATACATTCTCTTAAATGAGGAGCCATGAATCAAAGTCAGCAACAGGAATGAAGTTAAAACAAAAAAATGTACAGCACTATGGGGAGTGAACCTTCTAATGTAAGATCTCTCTATCTCTTCCTCACTCTCTCATAGTAAACACGCCTTTCAAATAAACAAATAAACACTTTAAAGAAAAGAAACGATGCCTTATAATAAAAACATAACTTTGGAGCAGACTTGGAATTTAAGATGCTTACATCCCATATTGGAGTACCTAGGACTGCAGCTTGGCACTTGCTCCTGACTCCAACTTCCTGTTAATTAGAACCCTGGGGACAACAGTCATGGCTCAAGTGTTGTGGTTCTAGCCACCCATGTGAAATACCTGGATTGATATTGATTTCCAAGCAATTAGCTTTGGTCTGACCTACCACCAGATGTCAACAGCATTTGGAGAATAAACTATTGGATACAATCTCTTTCTCTCTCTCTCTCTCTCTCTCTCTCTCTCTCTCTCTCTCTCTCTTTCTCTCTCTCTCTCTCTCTCTCTCTCTCTCTCTCTCTCTCTCTCTCACACACACACACACACACACAAATATATATATATATATACACACACACACACACACACATATGATTGATTAACAGAAAATTCCCACAGCATTCTCTTTTTCTAAAAGCTTGTTGCCACACAGCCTTTTTGCTGTGTAGCATTTGGTTCTTTGTGCAAGGATCAGAAAAGAATCAAGGCCTGCAGTACAGAATGTATGCTTTGGGAAGGTGAAAACACTTTATACAGAGTCTATATGGTACCATGATCTCTAAGATCTCTCTTATTCTGATCTATCAGGCACTGTTTCAAAATCCACAAAGCTGGATTACAGTCAAGTATTAATAGGTATGTCACAGACTAACAGAGACAGCAGTCCTTCAGGAAGAATCAGAAATGCCAGCCTACTTTGTGTGAGAAGCCTGACTGAAGGAAGAAGGGACAAGAGAGACAGGGTTGATGCCATGGAACCTTGACAAAAAATGAAAATAGGCTAGTATCAGATAATACTAGGAGCTGACTTAATTGTGTGCTGCATGCTAGTACTAACACATTTAATGCCCTCTCTGTGCACTGGATGTTATCATAATCTCATTCTATAGATGAAAATAGCATAGCAAACAGATGAACTAGCTTGCCCAATTTCACCCTCTTGCAACTGATGGAAACAGGATTTAAACATAGGTGCAAAGGGGATCAGAGCTTGGATCACAAAACCGTAGGCTGCAATACCTCTTTCCTCCTGAAAGATCCCAGCATCCCACAGATTGAAATGATGAGAAGGATGCAATGAATGCAATGATGGGGTAGGCTGCAGAAGAAGATTTGGTGGACAAGTGCTGGGAGCATAGCTACCTCTTCTATTCTACCTAATTTATCCTAAAGCAACTATATTGACAAATTATGACCTGATTGGGCAACACAAATCAACTGACCCTGACACTGAGCCCAGTTTCGTGGAGTATCAAATAGTAATCGGGACAAGGTAGCTCTGACTTTTCATGGATGTTTATTTATAAATTAATGAGACTTCTTAACAACAACCATGATGGTTTATGCAAAATAAATTAAAGTCACAAATTATTTCTAAATAACCGTTTGGTGCCTGTATGTTTGATATGCTCTGCATGTATGTGTGTGTATGCATCTTTAATTAATATAGGTTCCATTTCAGACCTAATTAAAACAGTTTTGTCTTATAGCCAGTGGAAAACTACTGCCACCACAAATTTCACACTAGAATCAATATATGTAAAGTCATATTTTTCTGCATTATGTCATAGGATTATAAATTTACCCAAGATAATGCAATTCTGTTATTCAACAGGAAGTGCAGTTTCTGAATTGGAATTGGGGAAATTTATCTCTGGAATATAATAACCTACTGAATGGTAGAAATGCCAAAATAAAAAAGAAAAAAATATTTTAAGCTTAATGTTTAATGATATACAATAATAATATCAGACATAATATTTGCTTTGTCAATAAGTTGGCAGAAATCATTATAAAGTGGAGTCTACAATGATTCTAAGTAAATAGATTATTTAAAATTCAGAATGCTGTCATTATGAGTTAGCAGGTGCTATAAGCTCCAACTTCCCTACCTTGTGCTAATATTTCTTTCTAAGTCCTCTGTTCTCTGCCAAGTCATTTTCTGTCAAATATGCTGCTATTTATTTATTTTTATTTGGCTTGCATGACCAACATGAAGGTCATGCACCATATTATTGCTGAAAAGGCCAAAAGAATAACTTTTCATAATATCTCTTACACCTGGGCCTCAAAAGAACGTTCTTTTGTTCTCTTGTTACCTCATCTTGTTATAGTTTTCCCATTGACCTCATGGTCAGAACATGAGTATTACAAATCCCAAGATTTGTGCCAGGGGATTATAAGATGCTTGTGCCCTAAAGGATGGGAACAGAGCATCGTGTGTGCCTCACACAACTGTGATTACACCACTGTCTCCACACCAACGCATGGCCTTGACCTCTCACGAATTCAACAATTTTCTTAGTATAAGTGACTTTCTTGAATGCCTCTCAGATTCACAAAGCAAATTTCTGGAAGTTCTTCTGAAATACTGAATGTCAGACTCCTTTGAAAAAAAAATGGAAAAAAAGAAAGGAAGAAAGGGAGGGAAGGAAGGAGGAAGGAAGAAAGAGAAAAAGAAGAGGGAAAGCAAGCAAGAAGGAACCAAATTGAAAGATTGGTTTATTTTGATGCAAATACAATTTTTAAATATACAAAGCTCCTTCCAAAAGTTCATTAAGATACAAATATGAAAATACTATGCATGAACTTTTTGCACCAAAATAAATTTGTTCAAATTCTATTTTCCGCAAACTTCTTGAAGTACCCTTACATTTGCATCTATAAGCCTAAAATCTAAAATGAATTGAGCAGATGCAAAAATATGTCATTTACTTACTTTAATCACAAATATTTTCTTACAGCTGTTACACATTTGATTAGTTAAAACAATCATAGGACTCATGAATTGGAAAGAAATAATTAAATGCTAGATACTGAATTTTCCAAATGAGACCAACGAAGATTGAAGGTCTGTGTTTTCTTGTGGATTTTTCTACAAAATACTTGTATAGATTAAAAGCTAAAATAAATATAGCATATATAGATCAGGTAATAATTGTTGGGACCATCATTGTAATAGAGTAGGTAAAATTGTGGGATGTGGTGCTGGTACCCCATATGGGTGCTAGTTCCTATCCTAGTTTCTCTACTTCTGACCCACATCACTGATAATAGCCTGGGAAAGTAGCAGAAATTGGCCCTGGTACTCTGCCCTTTACACACTCACCTGGGAGACTTAGAAGACTCCTGGCTCCTGGCTTTGACCAGGCCAAGCCAAATAGGAAGTGAGCCAGCTGATTAAAATCTGTGTGTGTGTGTGTGTGTGTGTGTGTGTCTGTCTGTCTGTAATTCTGCCTTTAAATGAATGAATAAATGAATGAATGAATATTTTTAAAAATATTTTATTTTGAATTTTGAATTGTGAGGTACAATTTTGTGTAGGCTGGGATTCCACCCCCAAACTCCCACCCCCCGTCAGATTTTTCCCATTTTGTTATAATAGTGTAGTCCTTCATAAGGAATCATAATTCTATCAGTCTCTTATTTAAGTGTATCCTGACATTGTTGGTACAGACAATGTCAGACAGTCCTGCATCCCATTGTCTACACATATCCAACAGTTTCTTTGGGATTCCATCTTTTGTCTGGATGCATGGATGCATATTCTGTTATACCCCCGCGTCTGTATATGATAGACCCCAGTACTCCATCACTATACATTACCGTAAGTGAGAGAACATAAAACAAGGTCAACAACTGGTATGAATTAGAACAGGCACAACAACAATAAAACAACAATATCAACAACAAATTACAGTACCATGAAAACAAACAAACAAAAACACACATGTCACTCAGTAACCAATACATGAGTGACAAAAAAGGAACACGGAAGTCTCTTGGGAAAAATGATGCCATCGTATAATTCATTAGTCCACAATGAATTTGACTAGAGAAAAGAGATTATTTGGAATGAACCAAACTGAAATAAAAAACACCAAAACATATGGAATACAGCCAAAAAGGCAAACAATCAAAAAACAGTATGGATTGGACTATTGGAGTTACATTTTCCATGTTGATTTCTTTATATAAGAGAGAATATATGGGCAAAAGAAATGAATAGACATTTCTCAAAAGAACAGATTCAAATGGCTAACAGACATATGAAAAGATGCTCAGGCTGCCTAGCCATCAGAGAGATAACAAATGAAAACCACGTTGAGGTGCCAGCTAACTCCAGCGAGACTGGCCTACATTCAGAACTCAACTAACAACACCTGCTGGCGTGGATGTGGGGGGAAAAGGCACCCTCCTTCACTGCTGGTGGGAGTGTAGGCTAATACAACCACTGTGGAAATCAGTATGGAGAGTGCTTGGAAAACTGCAAATAAACCTGCCATGTGACCCAGCTATCCCTCTCCATTGTTTCTATTGTGTTGATCTTCAAATCACCATCAGGTTCAAACATCTAACTTATTCCTCCACCACAGCCTCATTTTGTTGAATAAAGTATCACTTTTCTGTCCTATCATCCATCAACCTAACTCAAACTAAACTTTTTATTATTATTATTATTATTGTTTTATGCTACAATTCCATAGGCTTTGAGACCCAAACTGAACTTGCCTTAAAGCCTTAGTAACTAAATTCTTGATTTCCTGAATATCATTTGTACTGTATCTATATTAGGCTACTATACTAAGAATCCAAATAAATATTTCTTTTTCACTATTTTGTCTCTCTTCTTCAGCTAGTATCTAAAGTCCAGCAATTCCTCTTTATAAGTGTTTTAGTACATTGTGCTTTTCCTCCTTTTAAGCTTAAACATCATCCTAATCCACGTTCACATAATTAGAGTTTTTTCTACTATCTGTAAAAAAAAAAAGGTACTCTAGACTATAGACTATTGTTTACGCCACCTGATTTTTAGCTGCCAAATTAATCTTTCTAAGATGCTGTTTTCACTATTATTGTAGGAAATAAGAAGAGAGGACACCAAATTTTTTGAGTGACTAACTGTGATATTGAAATTTTAATTCGAATACTCCATGCAGTCCTCTCAACAAATACAGTTAGGCAGATATTAGCATTTTTACTGCACACATAATAGGACTTAGAAAAATTAACAGCTTTCTCAGAATCACACATCAATCGCAGTCAGTAGAGCCAATATTCAAAACTGTGTCAGCTCAATTGCATCTGCTGCCTCAGTATCTTCTAATAGTTCCTCATCTCCTAGTGCATCACTCACTGAACATTAATGTTTTAGTGTCAACAATGCATAAAGATCTACAAAAGATCAGTAAGAGTGAGATCCTCCAAACTTGTGGAAAGATAAAACGAAGAAAATTAATTGCAGAGATTAGCATCCTTTCCTGTTGAATCTCCAGAACTGACAGTAGTTGCCTTGGGCTGTTCTAAGAAGTTCTCATAAATGAGCTTAGTGTGATAGCCTAGTGGCTAATGCCCTCGCTGTTCATGTACCAGGATCCAGTATGGGTGTGGGCTCATATCCCACCTGCTCCACTTACTTTCCAGCTCCCTGATGGTGGTGTCGAAAAGCAGGAAAGAATGTCCCAAACCCTTGAGACCCTGCATTTGCATGGGAGTCCTGGAAGAAACTCTGGGCTCCTGGCTTAGATCAGCTCAGCTCCAGAAACTCTGGGCTCTTGGCTCAGATCAGCATTATGGTCATTTGGGAAGTGGATCAGCATATGGAAGATCTTTCTCTCTGTTTTCTCCTTCTCTCTGTAAATTTGACTTTCCAATAAAAAAATTTTTTTAAATCTTTTAAAAAAATAAGTTTTCATCATAATCAAGGAGACTTAAAACTATAGGAATTTATTCTTTTACCATCTTGGAGTTTAGAAGTTCAAAAATTAGTATGTTGACAGAGCTGGTTCTTCTTGGATATTCTGAGAAAGAATCTGTGCCAAGCCTCTCTCCTAACTTCTGACAGTCCTTAGCTTGCATTTTGTCCAAGCTCATCCTTCAGCTAATCAGAGCAGTGGCTATCCCAGGGAAGAATTCCCAGGGAATGCAGAACATCACATCCACCTCTTGGTGGATGTGGTCAGTTCACAAAGCTAGCCCAGACTCCACGCAAGGGTCAAGGAAACTGTCTCCAACTCTAGGAAACATGAGCAGCAAAGCGACATTGCAGAGCAGAGCAGAGGGAAAGGTGGGAGAAATTATGATCAACTTTGAAAATTTGAGAGATAATGATCTTCTCAATAGTCTTACTTTTCAAATGCATCTGTTTTAGCCAAATTGGTTCCCAAGTTGTATTATAAGTTGCTTTAACTCAAAAGTAAAAACACAGTTTTTTGAGACTCCTTAAGTATACAATGCAGATATTACGTATTGCTAGACACTAATCTAAATACTGAAAGTTATACATTTCTAATTATAATAAATATTCAGTACAGTGACTATGAGATGGGTATTATCATTATCCCTTTGTACAAAGGAGGAAACTAAGATAAATTTGTTTATTTTTATTTGAAAAGCAAGTTACAGAGAGATAAAGAATTCTTCTATCCACTGGTTTACCATCCAAATTGCCACCACATCTGGAACTGGGCTGGTTCAAAGTCAGGAGCCAGAACCTTCTTCCTGCTGTTCATGTGGGTTCAGGATCCCTAGGACTCAGGCACTCCTTTGTTGCCTTCCTACCCCATGACAGGGAGATGGATCAGAAATGGTGCTACCAGGACTTGAACTGGTGCCCATACGGAATACTGATGCCAGAGGCTAAGACCCTGTGTATTACACTTTAGCACCAGCCCCATGAGAAGGAAACTAAAATAAATTGAGGTTATATGATTTTTTTTCAATGTCCAAGACCACTGACAGTAAGGTTGGTAGTTAAATCCAGTCATTGTCATGTAAGAATTCATGTTATTAACTAGCATATTTATTTGTACTAATATAATGTGATAAAACTATGCAAATATATTTCATTCAAAATTACTTTAAAACACTTGAGTGTAGTTTGAAGAATGGCCAGGAGGCCAGTATTGTGGCATATTAGGTAAAGTCTCTGCCTGCCATGCCGGAATTCCACTGGGCACTGGTTCAAGTCGTGACTGCTCCATCTACCATCCAGCTCCTGCTAACATGGTTAGAAAAGCTGAGGATGTCCCAAGTTCCTGGGACCCTGCCCCTCCTTTGGGAGATTCAGAAGAATCTCCTGGCTCCTGGTATCAAACTATCCCAACTCCAGTTTTTGCAACTATATGGGGAATGAGTCAGTACACAAAAGACATGAAAAATACCACCCCCTTTCTCTTCTTATCTCTCCCTTCCTCCCTCTCTCCCCCTATAAACTCTTTTAACCAATTTTTTTTAAATCAAAATCTTTTTAGAAACAATGCATAGACCCAGCAAAGCTTTCCTTCATCTTTGCAAATGAAATAAAATTCTTCCACAGCAAAGAAAGGTTAAAAGAATATGCTTCTTCCAAACCTGCACTACAAAGGATGCTTAAAGATGTTCTCTTGACAGAGAAGAGGAATAGCACCCACCAAAACAAAGGCAAATGTAAAGAACATTCCAGTAAAATAACAACAGAAGACTAAATCAATTAACAGCCCACTGTTAAAATGACAGAACCAAATTAGGACTCATTCATATTAACCCTGTAAACAGATTAAATTCATCAATCAAATGCCATAGATTAGTAGACTGGGTTAAAATACAAAACCCATCCATTTGTTGCCTACAGGACACATATCTCACCAACAAAGAACAGCAGAAACTATATCTTACGTATTTTGATTTTTTTCAGTTCCATCTCTTCAAAATACTTTTCTTTCTCATTACATTCTTCAGTGTCTCATAGATCATACAGCAGCATCATTTTCTTCAAGAAGATTCTTGATTTTGATTTCTTCAGCAACACATTAGTCATTCGATAGCATGTTATTTCTTTTTTTCTTCCTGTTGTTGATTTTGTATTGTGGCTTTTCATTTAAGGGGATGTGTAGTAACTGTATAATGGAGACTATCATATCTAGATGTGAGGCTACAATGCAGTATGCATCTCTACATCCAGATCTAAGATGGACTCCAAATGAAACTGTTTACCATATCTTGACAATAGGATGCTGGACTCTCTGCTGTTGTCCATGCCAGCAATGATGGACATGTGACTGTTGATGAAGAACGATAATATAGTAATAATATAGGGGAACTCAGTGGGGGAGGGTCTAAGGAAAGGGGTCATGGAAATCCCAGGGCTGCATCATAAAATGATAGTAGTAATAATAAAGAAGTAAAAACAAAAACAAGGCACAGAAATGTCAATTTTTCAGACTGGCTTCTACATAAAATAGTAACATGTTTTAAAGAAAATACACAAACATATCTAATATCACAGAAATACCCAAAGTTAATTGTCCCTTTACTTTCTCTCTTCCCAATCATTTAAAATCTTCATCATAATAAGAACACCTGTCCTTCTTTGGCATATTTGCAGTACAAACTTCTTACTTAGTCATATCCTCTATAAACAATACCCTATTTGAGTTTCAATAACATCCTCCCACAGTACAGGTTGGCAAACTGCCACATGTTGCAGAGAAACTCATCCCCCAGAGGTCAGTTAAGATATTGCCATTTTTTCTCCTTAATTTGTTTCCCCTTAGTCACAAACAGGATTGTGTATGGAAGACTGAAGGAGGTCTGGTCCATCTACCATGACTTTGTAAAAACACAGTAAGTAGGTCAGTGTTTATCAATGTCATGTAGCAGGCATGTTATATATTAACCACTTGGGGTAAAAGAGACCCCATTGCGATCAGAAACAGAACCTAAATGAGTCCATCTGTTTAAACATTTCTAAGCCTTCTAAACATTCCACTTTAGTCTACTCAATATGACATTGTCCTAAAAATTTAGTCCTGACATGCTATATATTTTTCTGATAGATGATATCACACACACACATTTCCTATAAATACATTTCCGTTGTTTTCCAACTACAAAGCACTTATTTTTCCCTATAATTTCTTGCCTATAAGAAAGTTATGTAGTAATAAAGTTAAGATGTTTGACTTACAAGGGGTACTAGGAAAAAAACATGATGTGTATGACATGGCAGTTACCTCTAAATGTTTTCTACATTTGTGGATTTAACCCACTGCTGGGCAAAATTATTTAGAAAGCAAATTACAGACCTTTTCATATGTCATTATTTCCTAAATAAAAGTATAATAAATTTCTCTTACAATTTATGTTGTATTAGGTATTGTAAGTAATTTAGACATTGCTTAAAACATATGGGAGGAAATGTATAGGTTACATGCAAATATAATGCCATTTTATATCAGAAACTTGAGTGCCAATGGATTTTAGTATCCACAGTGGCCCTGAAGCCAACCCCTAAGAATGATAGATGACTACAATTTAAAACATGGGCTAGGTAAGCAGGCAAGTCCCTTAACAAAGCAACAGAAGGAATTGTGAGGAATCTTTCTTTAGAATTCATCACAAAATGCAGATTTGGGCAGATACTGTCTAACTCTTAGACATAGTGGAGCTAATGTTCTCAATAAAAATCAAAAGATCCTCTTATTGAATAATAGTTTGGGTTGAATTGTGTTCCCCAAAACATAATTAAGTCTCAAATTCTAATATCTATGAATGAAAATTCATTTAGAAAAACATCTTTACGGGTATGAAGCCACCAGCAAGAACAAAAAGAAGAAAAATCATATTTATAACAAGTTAAGATGAGACATTACGGTGTTCCCTAATCCAATAACTGCATCTTTATAAAATGCACGAGTTGGAACAGATACAGAAATGAGGGGAAATTATGTGAAATCTAGGGGAAGGGCATCCAACCGTTCTTAGAGCCACCAAAGTTTGCCTGCAAACCACCAGAAGCCAGAGAGGAGGATTCAGACAGATTGTCCCCTAGCAACTTCCAAAGGAAATAATCGTGGTGCTTTGATTTTGGATTTTTTGGTTCCATAAATATGAGATGATAAATTTGTGTTGTTTAAGCCAACTAGTCTGTGGCTGCCAGAAAACCAACACAATAGTCTTATCCTATACTCTGTGTTACTTCAAGGTGTATAAGGCCATGGCTAATTGGAAATAAATTTTGAAACCAATAAGAAGAGACAAGATATTCAGGAAATAAAGAATATATTTAACTTAAAAAAGCATACTTTTCCTTTCATTTGCTTCTTTTAATTTTTGATAGAAACTTGTCTTATAGATCAATGTAAGGTACAACTTAACCTTAACTATTTATAAACACACATGATGACTCCAACCCTTATTTTCAAAGGGAAGAAAATTTATTATCAATTTTCAACTAATCATCACATACTTTGCTTACTCTATTACCCAAAAGCCACTTAAGAATGATGATGTTAGAAATGCAAATAATATCCCAACTTTAAAGAATGTATAATTATTTGGAGATAGATAAGATACCGATCAAAGTGAAACTCAATAGAAGACAATTCCAAACTGAGCAATACGCAATTATTGCAAAATTTAATACCAATGTAAAAACCTTGGGGAAAATATCCAAAATCATATATGTTTATCATGTAAGGAATAATACACGGTGCAAAGAAAAATAAGCTTTTGTAATTACCTTTGGTTGAAGGGTTGAACTCGATCTTTCAACTTTCAACCACCAGCATCCTGAATACAAAAATAATTTGATGTCTACAAGGTTTGAATGTGTACCTGGAGTAACATTCTCTCTGGTCTTACACAGCTAGGAGAAGTGGGCAATTGCAAACTGCCTCAACCACAATGTAGAATGTGGATTATATATACTTCCCTTATTTCCAATTGCTTTGCTACACCGTATGTTAGTTATGCTATAAACTAAACCCTAAATAACACACTTCACCATAACCCCCTCAAACATAGGACCTAGGTCTTATTTCCACATAGGGTAGATGAATAAACATAAAAAGTTAAAGGCACCTCTAAGACTAATTCCTCTCTAAGGAACACATTGGCACTCTTAGTTACTTATTCCGATACAATGCGTTTTTGCTTCTTGTGTTGATTAATTTCTATTGATCCTCAGTATGTGGTCCAGAGCACTCTCATTTCACAACACTCAACACTGGATTATTGATTCCCTGCACCAAAGCCCTGGTAATTATTTACAGGAAATGCAAATTCTTCACTGATGTTCCTATTCTACATTTGCTTTAAGTACAGAACTCCTATTAATTACAAGACAAGGAAAGATTCTGGTATTTTCCAGTATATTCTATCGAATTTTTCTTTTTCACTTTGATTTAGGTTGCTAACTTCAAATCAATATCCATCAAGAAATTAACTCAGATCGATAAGTTGGCTCCGTGGGTTGAGACTAGCTATTTTGAAAATAAAAGTGGGGGGTTAAGGAAAATGAAAGGGAAAAAAAAGAATGAAAAAATGAAGGGAAAAATGCAAAATGCTGCATACAATTTCACCAATTTTTATCAAAGCGATTGTTTCTCTGCTAGAACTGAATAAAACTTTCATGTTTTGAGCACCCGGCAGGAAAGAATTGACCCAAATCAATTGCTTGTGAAAAGCTTCTGCACCAGGACTCCTGATGCTCTGAAGATGTGATGTAAAATCATTGCTGAGGAGACCCGGTCCCCCCAATCATCAGGCCCAGTCATTGCCGGGCTGCTAGGCATTTTGACTCACTGATAGAGTATGCAGTTTTGAATAGGACAAAGATATCTATGTGATGGTTGTTTCAATAGTTGTCAGGGTGACACTTAAGATTTCAATGTAAGAAATAGTTCTCACCTCTACCAAGCTCTGTGAAATGATTTTGCCCTTGAACGATTTTGAAAATTAAAGCAATAAGATATCTTCCCTTTTTTATCCAAGGAAAAAAAATTGTTAAATTAAATGAAGGGGCTAAAACCCCAGGTCAATGTGATCTTTCTTTCTAATAAAACCATGGCATTCCTCTGCCTCGCTGCTTATGCAGTTTACTGGCCTTGTTTGTGGTCCACTTTATACATGGATTTAAATGAATTTCCAAAGCACTTCTGTGTCCCTTGCATCTCAGACTCTGGACCCACCCTTAAGAACATTACCCTGTAAAAGACCACAAAGAGCAGGCTTTGTAGAGTCAGGGATTAAGCCGCTGCTTGGGACACCTGCATCCCACGTCTGCATGCCTGGTGTGAATCCTAGTTACTCTATGCTGTAGATCTAGGTTTCTGTTACTGTACCTAGGAACCAACAGATGAAGAGCAAAGTATTTGTATTGCTGACATGCATGAGGCTGAGCTGGTAGGAGATCCTGGCTCTTGACTTTGGTCTTGCCCAGTCCCTATTATTGCAGCCATCTGAAGAGTGAATCAAATGAAAAATCTCTCTCTGTTTCTCTTCCCCCTCCATGCCCTCTGTGTCACCTTGTATTTCAAGTGAATAAATATATATTTTGTGAAGTTTACAAAAAAATGGAATTAAACAATATTATTTGGCTTAAATAATGTGAAATCCATGCAATACTATTTTTATAATATATCTTTTTATAACCTTTTAAAAGATTCTTTGTCTATCATTGGAAAGGTTTTTTATTAGGAGTAAGTCACAAAATATATACAATCACAAATGACACTAAAACAATGGAGGACAAGGAGTTATGAAAAATATTAGTGGGGGACTCACATTAGCGGGAATTAAGTCACAAAAGATTAACCTGAGATCTGGAAGAATCTGAAGAAATTATTTGTACAAGAGAGGGAGGAAAACACATAAAGTACATCTCCCAAGCAAGAAAGAACATGATTGGCTAGGAGCAGTGATTACTGGAATGGGCAGAGCTCTTGGGAGGTTGGGAGAAAAGGAGCTAGAGGAAGAAGGTGGGAATTCAATGCCTCACCGTCTGCACTAAAAAATTCATATTTTAGGACCCAGCATGATAGCCTAGTGGCTAAAGTCCTCACCTTACATGCACCAGGATCCCCTATAGGTGCTGATTCACGTCCTAGATGTTCCACTTCCCATCTAGTTCCCTACTTGTGGCCTGGAAAAGCAGTAGAAGATGGTCCAAAGCCTTAGGACCTTGCATCCGTGAGGGAAATCCAGAAGAAGCTCTTGGCTCCTAGCTTCAGATCAGCTCAGCTCCAGCCGATGGACAGAGATCTTCCTGTTTTCTCCTTCTCTCTGTAAACCTGACTTTCCATTACAAATCAAATCAATCATCTTTTAAAATTAGATTTTATTGTAAATGCAATGGAAACCATTAAAGGGTTTTCAGAAAGACAAAGGCATAACAATATTTAAAGCTTTGTGTTAGAGTTCTCTCAATGTGTTATAATGAACATGTGTGAGAGAGGAAGACCAACAACCTAACAGGACACTAGCAGATGAGAAAGAAGGACAGCTCAGACTAGGGCTATAATTGAAAAAACAGACCGGTGATTTTTAGGGTAACTTAGACTTTGTGTTGGATTTTATTTAGAAAAATAGAGAGTTCAAAAATGACCTTGCAAGTTCTGATTTAAATATGTAAGTGGATGTTCACTGAGATAGAGAACCAAGGGGAAACATAAACTACAGTGAGAAAATCAAGAATTCAGTTTGGGACCGGAAGTCTTGAGTTGGCTCAGCAACTTGACGCAGACATAAAAGGTGTGCAGTGAGAGGGCAGGAGAGGAAGCTTAGAATGAGTCTTTATCGTGATCATGCTAATTTCTTCACTTGCCCACATAGTTGCCTGGAGCCCCAACTACAGCCAAATGCCGAGTGCGGACAAAAGGAAACTCGATATGTTATTTAATCAAATCACATACACTCTATTGCATTTGACTTGGCAACTCCAAGATGTGCTACTGCCAAGTCAAATTTTTAGCCAGATAATGAGCTGCATTTATTGCTTCCACATCTGCTTCCTGGTTTGTTGTAAGCAGGAAAGTCACCACAAGGTAGAACAATAGACATCACAGACGGGGAAGCAGCTGCTAGCGTTGGCTCCAACAGTGAGAAATGGGAAGTGAGTATTTTTTTTTTCAAAGTGTCAGAGAAGAGTATGACTTAAAGCAAGAATGTACTTGAAGAAGAATGGACTTTAAGAAGAGTTCAAGGCAAGAAGACTAATAAGGCGTCAGGGAAATCAAGAACACTTTGCAACAATTCAGTGGCCCGGAATCCCTTGTCTTATTTTAATATTTGGAACATTGGTAGTGGTCTCCCCAACCGATAAAGCACCCCTTTTCAGTAGAGGGAAAAAGATAAGTAATTGAACAAAACAAGGGCTCCACTTGATAGTTGCAAGGTTACTTTCGTCCGATAGCTGAGAGGGAACTCCAGTACGTTCTTTTAAATTCTTGCTGTGACCCTCTGTATGTAATCCCCATTTCGCAAAACAAGGAAATGGAGGCATAGAGTCTGAGAAACAATGTGCCCCAATTTATACCGCCAGCAAATAGGAGAGCTAGAAGACATTACACGTTGATCTGATTTTCATTTCGCAGCATTACTAATGCAAATCTGTAATATATGCAATAGTAGGAAATTAAAAAACAATTAGATAATCACAGGAGTTTCTGCCCTGTCTCACTTTAGTATTCATATACAAAACTTTTTTAGTGTTCATGATTATTTTCTCTACTAGATAAAATATAATGCAAATATTAAAAATAGAACAGACTAACAACCTCGAAAAAACTTGTTTCCAACAAAAAAAATACAAAGGTAAAGGGAATGTGTATATAGAAAATGTACTTTAAATTCCAGTATGTGCATGCTTTGATTTTACATTGAAGATTAATTATGTATTTCCTCTTTTGTGGGCTATGGGCAATTTATCACCTCTTTCTGAATAAACAACAAAATATTTCATGAGGACAGAAGCAAGACGATGCTTCCAAGCAGTCTCTACTTCAGTGCAGTTGGTCAACTTGCTCTCCTGACCAAAATAGACAACGATGTGTGTGCATTTGCTTAAGCAATTTCTTCACTTTGCGATACTGATACTCCTTTTTCTCTTCTTAACTCCGCCTACCATCTTCAATAAGTGCTTCCTGCAGATACTTGTCTAATTACAAGAGTAAAGAAGCATTCTACCTTGCCCTCATACCATACACTATATGTGTCTTCATTGTTCTCTCTCATCTGAAATCCCCTTGAGAACAGAACCTATAATTTATACACCTGCTAAGGTCTCATTGTCTCCACCAAATCCATGTTGAAATTCTACTCCCATTGAAAGATATTAAGAGAGGGAAACAGGTGGACTTTTAAGAGGTGATTGAGTCATGAGGAGTTCTCTCCCCGCCCCCGTGGATTAACGGATTAGAGGATTAACTGGTTATCACAGGAGTGGCTCTGTTACACAATTGGACATTGTTTGACTGGCTTGCTGTGTTTCACCCTGAGATGCCCCATTCCATGTTGAGCTCTGCAGAGTCCTTACCAACAGGGTTTTCCCCAGATATAGCTCTTTGACCTTGAACTTCATAGTCTCCAAAATTTTAAAGCACAGATCTCTTTTCTTCATATATTAACTAGTTTGTTGTATTAATCCATAACAACGGGAAAAAGCCTAAAGTTCTCCTTCTTTGTCCTGAGATGATACATAGATTTTAAAATAGAGGAAACTTGGAATACTGCATGTGGCATAATCTGTTAAAGGCTTACACAATTTTTTTTTCCTAGAAAGAGCTTCAGATTCTCAGTGGAACTAGTATCATTAATGTCCTACAGAATAATATAGTTGAGCCTCTCGACAGATAAAATAAGGTTGGAGAGGGGTCCTGTGGAGGACTTAAAAAATTACCTTAAAACTCCTACTAGAATCTAGGAGTCTTGCAGAGCCTACTCATCTCCTCAGAGCTAGTCTGCATCTGCTGTGCTTGCTCTTCTCCTTTTTATAAACAAGATCAAAATTAATTGACATTATTCATTAAAGCAAAATAATAAATTCACTCCAGTTTGGTAAACAAAATCACCACGAGAATCTGAGAAAATCCTTAATGTGGATTATAAACCATTAAGCAAAATAGATCACAGCTTGAGTGTCAAGTGAAATTTAATTCCAAACTCATTCATAACAGAGGATCATAAATAAAGGTCCTAGAAGACTAATTCTGTAGATCAAAAAGAAACCAGGGCCACCCTAAAGGTTTACAAATTTAATAAAAGCACTTAGAACTAGCCAGCACTCTGGGGCTTCAAGACACTGCCAGTGGAAAGGAAAATTAAGACGATGACGGTAACGAGGAAACAGAGTTCAGTAACATGACACTAACCACTAACATGCACTGAATACTTCCTGTGTCCCACATGCTGAGTTCAGGACTTCATGCACATCATTCCTTCCCACAAAAATCGCCCAATTTGTCTCTGGTTTTTATTCTTTCCCTCCTATCAGTTTGTTCTCTTCTCAGAGGCCTCAGTGGCCTTAAAAACATAAGTTCTTTACCCACTCAAAGTCCTTCAAAGCCTCAAAATCATGGCTAGAAAATAAAATCCTGTGTTTTTCGCCAAGCGCCTTTACCGTGGTCACCAACTGCCCTCAATTTATTTTCTTCGGTGTTCTCCAGTATCACAGCTTCACAGAGAATTTTCACACTGTGCTCTCATCATACCCATCTCTCTCCATCCCCAACCCTACTTTACAGTGCTTGCCACTAGCTGACATTGAACTGCACACAGTCAAGTCTTATTATCAAAGGCAATTATGTTCCATAATGTCTCCATGAACATTGAGGCAGTAATACTTAAAAACTGCTTTTAAGAGAAATACAGGTTATGCTCCTGTGAACCTCTAGACTCAACATTTGCATCAAATGGTCAACACATCCATTTTATGCATAAAATACACCTGGTCTAATATTGTTCTTTCCTTCCCATTGAATTAATGGAAAAAGCATTAGAACTTAGACCTGAAGACAGCCTATCTAACAAAGATTTCTTTTTTCACAAGGCACATCCCAGCCTTAGAAACATCTTGCACTTAGGAACACTTCAAAACACTTCAGCACTATACTTGGAGCTGCTCTAAAAAAAAAAAAAAAAAAAAAAAAAAAATCACAGACAAAAGTCACAAAAATGTAAAAATTTTGGCACAAATTAGACAATTGTTTGCAATTTAAGAGTTGAAACAAGAAGGAAGAAACTGTCACCAGGCCCAGCTTCCACTGAGAACATGTGCTTTCAAGGGTGATGCAAACATGTTGCTACTGTGCTTGAAAGTGCAAATGAACACAATCAGATTTTAACACAGTGGCCATTTGTTGCCTCTGCTAAAACATACTTGGATCCCATATGGGCACCAGTTCATGTCCCAATGGCCCCTTTCCCATCCAGCTCCCTGCTTGTAGCCTGGGACAACAGTCGAGGACCACCCCAAAGGTTTGGGACCCTATTCTGGTGGCCCTCTTCCCATCCAGCTCCCTGATTGTAGCCTGGGAAAACAGTTGAGGATTGCCCCAAAGGCTTGGAACCCTGCACCCACGTGGGAGGCCAAAAAGAGTCTCCAGGCTCCTGGCTTCGACTCAGTTCAGCTCCAGCCATTGCAGCCACTTTGGGAGTGAATCATCAGACAGAAAATCTTTCTCTCTGTCTCTCCTCCTCTCTGTATATCTGACATTGCAATAAAAATAAATAAATCTTTTTTTTAAATGTACTTGGGACACCCATATGTTATGCCAGAGTTGAGTTCTTGTTATATAATTGTGCACCAAAAGAGAGGCATCAAGTGACAGCTGGAGTTGTTGGGTCCCTGCCACTCATTCAGGAAACCTGGATTAGCTTCCTAGGATTGTGATCTAGACTGAGTTTATGCCTTTGGTTCGACACTATCCCAACTATTGAGAGTATTTAAGAAATGAACTAGTGGAAGGAAGATCTCTTACTAATAAATAAACTAATACTTTAAATTCTGGCAAATGGGAGAGGTGGCACATAAAGAACCCACAACTAATGAAGATTGATTGCATTTATTTATTCATTATAGATGACTTCTCTCCCTTCTGTCAACACCTGAATTCTGCAACAGTGAAAACATTTTCTGATTTTTTCCACTACTTTTTCTTTTCCTTTTAAACCTGAATGGTCCATTCGAAATATAACGTAAGCCAGAACTAAGCTACACAGGTGATTTTGCAAGTTTAAATAACCATTAAAATGTATGTGAAATTAATGTTATAATAGATTAATTTACATAATATATCCAAAATGTTATTCTAATATCTAATGAATATGAAATATTAGAATAATATTTTATGTTGATTCTTTTGTTCATTTATTTATTCTAGATCTTTAAATCTCAATATATATTTTAACTTACAACACACTTCATTATGGATTGGCTACATTTAAGATGCTTAGAAATTGTATATGGCTATGGTGTGTTGGTGCCCACGTTAGCATACATGTAAAACGAGTACTGTGTAGAAAACCCCTTGACAGGCTCTGTGGAGTGCATTCCATATTGATTTTTCTGTGCGTGTCCCAGACATAAACTTCAAAGTTCACACACTTTATATCACTTAATTCTCATAACTACCTTTTCGTTAACTCTTATTAACCCAATGTTACATATTCAGTAACTATAGGCACTACATCGCCCACAGCGATGCAAAATTCTAGGAAAAGATCTTGAATACCTGACCATAGCACCAAATTCAATGTCTCTACATACACTTTATTACAAGATGCTAATCTAGTTTTATTTAAAGTAACAACTGATACATTTGTCAACAGTGTTTTGGGGTTGTGTGTGTGTGTGTGTGTGTGTGTGTGTGTGTATTTTTTTATTTGTTACTCTAGTGGAGAGCATCCAACTCTGAGAGCTTGTCCACTCTGGCCTAATGCAGTATCTGGCTTCCCATGTTGAGAATCAGTGGCACTAGTGAATGTATTCCTTATGGGCCTGCATGAAGAGGCACACTGTCACCCAAGAGCCTTTCTGTCAGCTCTCCACACAATTTTCCAGAAGGTAATTAGGAAGCATTTAGAGCAGGAAGCAAGATTGTTACTGACAACTTGAGGAGCTGTGCCCTAGAGCTGGGAGCAACGTGGAAAATGCATCGTGATCATTGGAAACTGCACGGTTCTTTTCATGCTTCTAGTATTTTGCACAAATGTATGCAGGAAAAAAATACTGCCTGACACTTACGGAATGGTAATGTGATCATCAACTCACAATATTTACTTTCTTATGATTCCAAAAAGGGTGGTTTAATCAATTAATAAGAACAACCCAGGACCAGTTAGCACAAACAACTATTTTTTTCTTTTTTGCTCAAATCTCTCTCAGAGAAAAATCGGCAAGATTAATCAGAAGTAATTTGTTAGAGAGGAAAAAAAAAGAGACAAGAGAAAGCTAATCAGCCAAAGCAGCCATAGAATAATAAAGCTCATTTTGAGTCTGTTGAACTTGAAGAACCCTCAGCATCAAAGTAAAAATTACAAATCATGTTTTTAATTTCCATGAAGCCAGAATGATTATAGCAAATGCTACACCATTGGATGCCCTCTGTTTGTTACTCACACACTTGGAAATAAAGGAACAGGGGAAATGCCTGACTCCGTGCAGGCATAGGTCTCCCAAGGTCATGTACCTGCAGCTAAAATCACTAACACACAACTTGGGCCATCACAGACCTGTGAAGTGTGCTACTGGAGGTACATTTCTCCACAGTGACAGCTTTTCCATTTCGAAACAGCACATTTTCCCCCCTATTCTGTGTACTGTTTCTGAGCATTCCTTTTACTTCTAATACTTTTTGAATGTGGAATTCCTAAGAAATAAATGTTACGCAACATCAGCTATTGTCCTAGAATAACTACGGATGAACCACAAATTCCTATTCAGGTTTGAAAAATCCTATCCTGATGAGGAGAAATGCCCCCGTTTTCTCCAAAAAGTTTAATAGATGTGATGGGAATTCATAATAAACAGTAATATCTGGAGTTGCCAAAGTCTCGATATGGATTGGAGAAGGATGCTTATAGACATGGTGAGGTTGAGAAATGAAGCGGGCGCATAAAAGATTTTACTTTGATTCTCCTGGGTTTGTAAAGCCCCTGGTGACAAAATAAAACTACAAATCCTAGGAAAGTTGTCTTTAGGATAGTAAAATAGACATGATCTGTATCCCGATCAATGATTAAATCAGAACACAGAAAGTAGAACAGAGACCCAACAAAGGAGAGGATCTTCAAGGAATGATGGGTTAGCATAGCCTGGGGCAATAGGAGGAGCAAAAGAAGAAATAAAGATAGGCAAATATGAGTGGATCTCCATCTTAAATTTGGACCAGGTTTGGCTGTGAAGTGACCAACTAAATGGGCTCCACAACGTAACACCCAGTCAGTATCTCCTAGTAGGAGTTGATGCTAATAGCAATTTCCACTTGGTAGCACATGTTCTGATAGCCCTCACTTCCTGAGATCTTCTATGGTACACTTCCCGAAGTCCCTTTCTATTATACTCATCATGCACACAATACAGGTTGGAAATGCTGTGCTGTGAATCTAAAATATAACACCTTCATAGAAAGATATCCATTCATTTTTTTCACTCAGTTAGTCATGTATGGAACACATTTATTTAATGACCTGCCATGTGCCAGCCACAGATACAGGGTCCTGCATGCAGCCATTTAAGCATCCACCAGAGCTCTTGACATACAGTAGCTTCCTCTCTCAAAATGAAAGGCAGAAATTTACAGGTTAAAAAAAGAAACAGGTGATTTTGGACAATGAAATAACAGGGTAAAGAGCCAGCTCCAATTGATGAAGGCCAGGGTGCAACTTAGACTAGCTTATTAGAGAATTCTGCTTTCTTTAAAAGACTTATCCCACCTTGCTGCTGATGCTGAAGGTATCATCAGATTTTCTTTTTCTAACTCGTCAATGGAAATATGACCACCTGACACAGGAGTATCCTGAATATATACACCCAGGCTGATAAAGACATGACACAGCACCATACGAGAACAGAGAGTGTCTGTACTAGAGGAAGTGGTTGTATTGCAAGGTGACAGAGGAGGCAGCAGTTCACTGTAGCCCCCTCTGTAGGTTCCAGATTGGAAGTCTGCCAAAACACATTGGCAATAGAAGATTCACTGCAGAAATCATACAAATTTATTCATTGTGCCCATATGCATGCAAGATATGCAAAACATGAAACTCCAAGAAGACCCAGATGGTTGAAGCTTAAATACCCTCTCTATAACAGAGAGGGAAATAGAGGGCTGAAGGAGGGAGGGAGCAGAGGCATCTTAAATGCACAGAACATTATTTTCAGAAATCAATAGGCCTGAAGAGCAGAAAAGCCTGGGATCAAGATCCTCTAGGATCTGGGATAGGTGGAGACAATTTCTGGAAAAATGGAAAACAGAACTAACTACTCCAAGGACAAAGGCGCTAAGGTTGTCATACAGACTGGTGGCATTAAACAGTATGAATGTACGCACATATAGTCATTGACTATATATATAGTGTGTGTGTGTGTGTGTGTGTGTGTGTGTGTGTGTGTGAGCTGGTGAAGTCCTTTGATCTCCTTTCCCATGACTTGAATTTCCTCAGAGTAATGACAGTTTAAGGTGTCCAGGACAACCTTCCATTTCTTTTGGGAGAATCTCCCACAGTCAAAGAATGGAACCTCAGAGAGTCCCTCCTTGTGCTTGGCAGAAAGAAACAAGGAAAGATGAAGGAAACTTTGATTCTCAATTGGCTTCTAAGGCCTGCCAACGTCCTTTAATTCAAAGTGCCCAACATGCCCATGTGTCATACTTTCAGGCATGCTTTTTTAAGCCTTAACACCACCTTGGAAGGCTTCTGAAGTACAGATACTTGAGAGGAGAAGCTTCATGGTGCAAAGCTCTGGGGAAGAAGAATTATACACAGCAGGAAGAAGTTGAGTCCCTTCAGAGTCAGGTATTTCAGAAACTACAAGAAAGCCAGGAAGTTTATGATGAGCAAAAGGGATGAACATGCTGGTAGAAGCAGATCACATGAGATTTTTGTTTTTTCAAAAAGCTTGAAGACGGTGTTATTTTTTGAATGAGTTGATGTGTTCCAAAAGACTCAACTCTTCCAAGGACACCGGCACAACTAGAGGCCATCATCAGTTCTCTGTTCAGCTTGACTCAGCCATTGGAAGAAGATAGTGAGACAGGGACAGATAGGTTGTACAAAAAGTAACAGTAGAAAGGATTCAAGGACTGTCTGGAACAGACCAAGGGTAAGAACAGCATGATGGCACAGATGTACTCAACATGTGTGAGGCTCCAACAAGATAGCAGACTTACAATGTGTAACAAAGTCTGCTGAGTCTCCTTGAACCTGCTGACTGTTACTCGTCTTCTTATTTCATAACCTTTCCAGAGACAATGACCCCTGTTTTCTTTACTCTTCAACTTTCACAGTCATTACCACCACTATGTCCATCACATTCCTTTCAGAGCATCTGCTTCCTGAAGGATCTGAATAGTCGCAGAAACTGAGGACCTTCACCCAATTCTTGGAAATGGAATGTTTCCCACATGCAGAATATGGCCTGGAGGTGAACAGCCCATGTGCCCAATCTCTAGCACCAGAGTTTTGCTTTCTTTGACATGAGTGTCCACACCAATAGTATGGAGACACAAAGCCAAATATACTATGAGATACAGCAGAGAATTTTTTTTCAATCAGAGTTCAACCATTTTATTATAAATGGAGATAACTGCTTAAGCAGGCCCCTCTGCTCTCCCAGTACAGGAGAGGTTAATACATGATTATGACCAAGGAACCTGGAAAGAAATGAAAAGGAGCAATTGTCTTTCCAAAGCTGTCTGTAACAACCCTTAAGATTCGCTGTTTCCAGTTAGGAATTTCCTGGTGGAGGATGTGAGAACATCAGCTTTTTTATCCAGTGTCTTCTATGGCTGTATTCCAGAGAATTTTTGTCATATTCAGCAGGTCAGGCTATGGTAAACTAGTCCTGCATGACTATGAGGGGCCATCCACTCCAATAGTTGCATGCTCTTTCTCTACAAGCCAGGCCTGCAGGAGAATTTTTCTGCGCTTCTTCTCTGATGAACTCATATTGGTCCATGCACTGGGCATCAATTTATTAAGGTATTACCTGTGATGAGCCCTTCATCTATCACAGCCTTGTCTACATGGTGCTTCAGATGTATTTCTAATTCAACACTCATGTGTGATTGATCAGTTTACCCTTCAGTTCCATTCAGGGCCAACTGACCTTCCTCATCCCATTCCTGAAACCACAATATATGAGCCCAAATGTTCAATCACTGCCCTTATATCTAATATGATAGTGTTTAGAAGATACATGTGTGATGAAATAAGAGAAGTATGAGTCAGCAGGCTGTCTTGTGAAAACAAGGATTTCACAGGGAGAGAAAAGCTGGAGAGGAAGTACAGGTCAGAAAGTAAACTGAATAATATAGGCAAACATACGTAAATTCTTAAATGCAACAGTAAAATCAGCATTGGTGGCAACCAAAGGACAGAATATCGTATGTGTATAACAGAATAAAATATGAAACCATCAACGTAACAGAGATAATAAGAGGATAAGATCATAAATTGCAACAGGAAGAACCCTCCTACAAATCCTAGGTGTCACTAACAGACAAAGGAGAGCATCTGAAAATGTAACATTAAGACATAGAGGGAAACTGCTGAACTCAACAGAACCCTGATATAGGAAGCCAGGCTTTCTCGTCTCCAAATTTTAATTTTCTGTACCCCCAAATTCCTTTGAAATAAAAATGTGTTCATCTCATAAAAAAAGTTTTCATTTATCCTTTGTTATTTCACAAGGACCTTGGAACTCTCACAGAGGGTGTTTCTGGAAAAGAACTCTCAGAATTTTCAAATGGAGGCTGCAATCTGGTTAGTTACGAATTAGATTTGGACCCAAGGGTCTTACTTCTGCTTTGATGTGGTTTTACAAATATTTTGTTGCCTGGATTGCCATGTTCAGGAAATTTCATATGAAAATTCAGACATCTGTCTTCTCTAGAAAAAAAAAATCACATCCATTCATATTGCATCAAATCCTACAAGACACTCAGAACCAGATCAAGGCAGCCACTATTCCTTTCCGATAGGACCTGAGTCCTCATCATCCAGTCTGCACCTCATATTTCTCTTCTAGTTCCTGGTCCTCAGATGCTTTTTTCATTTTCCTAGGGATACTTCAGAAACAGAAACATTATTTGTAACTTCCTCTTCTATCTAGTGACTGCCATCCCCAGCTCCAGACTTCTCAGCTCAGATGTTTGGCACCCTGGAATGGAGCATATTAAGGGCTGCAAGGGTTTTGTGGTATAACAGGTGCGCTAGTCTCATTTCAAGATTTCCAAGCTGCTCTGCCGTCTGTCTCTCTTCTCCAATATCAGTGTTTGTTACACATGGTCGATATACCCAGTCCCAATCTGTGCCATGTGCACCATCATAGCTATATTTTATCATTCTTTGTTTCTTACATTCCTTTACATCTTCATTTTTTTTTCTTTCTAACGATTTAAATATCTTCTGAAATACGTTCAATGCCTATTAGACTAGTTTTTATCAATGTCCTCCGCCTATGGAATCCTAGCTTCCTTCTTAACACTAAACTGTCCAATGACAGTTGATTTACTCATTCATTCAACACATGGCGAGAGTGTAGTGTAGCAAGCTGTTGCCACGGCTCTGATGAGTTGAGATCATTGTCAGGGGAAGACACAGAACCAAGAAGCGAACAAACAAGTTCATTTCAGAGAGTGATGCTTGCTATAAAACCAGATGAAAACAATCTGATGTCATCACCAAAGGCCTGTTTTTTATTAGCTAGGTAAGGAAGGCCTCTCTGGAATACTGACCTCCGAGCTGATGTCAAGAGCTGCAAGTCATTAAAACCAAAAGAAAAGCATTGTAGGACAAAAAGAGTCAGTCTGGAGACTGAAGTTACCTGGCAGAATGCAGGAATCAAGAGAGATCACTACTGCTGAATCACTGTGAAAAGCAGGGTGGGAGGAGATGAGGTCACTTAGGTGGGCAAGGCCAGTTCAAGAGTGTCTTGCCAGCAGGCACCACTGAATTCAGATTTGATTGGAATTCTGTATACAATGGGAAATACTGGAGAGTTTGCAAGGAGGCCATTATGACGTTCACACACTAAGTCATTCCAGTGATACTGGTTTGATCAAAGTAATACTGATGGAGTTACTTTTGGATTTTTTTTTCAGAGTGACAGTGATTCTTCCTAGTGTTCTCTGATGCTGTTTATTTACTACTTCAGATAGTTCTTCCTAGCTATAAAAGCATTTGTCTGTAATTAATCTAGAAGTCATGCAGTTATGGAACACTGGGTTCTGAATAGCTCTTTTGTCACTATATTTGAGTGAATAAATCCTTCACTTTGTTGATTACAGTATACCATTTATTGAATATGCGACATTATTTTATGCACTAAGAAATATGATCGAACATATGACTTCCTTATCCTATAAAACTGTGGTTCGCATTTATTGAAAATATCATTCCAGGATTACTTGGACATTTTTTTTTGCTTAAAATTCTGCTTTTCACTTTCCCTACGTGCAGGTCATTTTAATTCTGAAGCATAATGGAACCCTTCTGAAGACCTTTGAAATCATCACATGTGACACCAATAATGCATGAAAACTCAGAGTGATCAGGATCATATGTAAAATTATTCCCACATTCTACACATCTAAAAGGAAATGACAGCTCATTCTAACTGCCCCTGATCAACAATACTTGGAAAACTGTAGAAATCCACAATACTCCTTCTGATTAAAGGGATTATTAAATATACTGTAAATATATTAAATAAATTATTAAATATACTGTAATTGTGCATTTTATGATATGAAGTAAAAGCAGCAAAATTCCTTGAAAACAAAAATGAGTAAGTCTAATATCAGATCTCTTGATTTATTACTGCTCCATTCATTCATCATTTCTCTTTCTAATAATCACAACATTTACATCTCCCACATATTTCACACATGCTGCCCCACACACCTGCAAATATTGCACACATATATTCATTCATACCACAACCTAAAGGTGTCTAAAAATGTGAGGACAGATTGGGAAAACAATTGATTCCCAAGCCCCTTGTTTCACTCCACCATTTCTCTACTTCTGCTTTCTGGGACAGTTGCTCTTTATAAATGAAAGCCCATTTTTTTCTTTTTTTTTTTTAACTTTGTTTTATGACACAGTTTCATGGGCTCTGGGATTTCCCCAACCCCTTCAAAAAGCCCTCCCCCCAAATTGGCTTCCTCCATGTTGTCACAGTAGTACAGTTCATAACCAGTCATGATTCCTTCATTGCGAGCATGGACCATGCAGAGAGTCCAGCATCTTATTGTCCAGACTAATTCAACAGTTTCTTTGGGAGACCATCCCTGGTCTGAAAGTAGAGCTGGCAGAATCTCATCCCCTCCACATGTGGCTTTTCATTGGAAAGTCAACATTTTTGAAAAGTAATCCTGTCACTAGTGGCCCAAGATAGTTTTATTTGTCTTTCTATTTTGTGGGACATTACTCTTTCAAAAAATTAAAAAGTTAAGTATATTAAGAGAAAAATTTTACCTGCTACTAAAAAAATTTAGGGAGACAAACACAACACAACACCAGACCAGTATATAGTCATTTAGAAGCTCTTTGTGGGCCAACTCAGTGTGTTAGGGATGTGTATGTGTGTGTGGCGTGTTATAGATTAAATTGTATCCGTGGACTCTGTGTTTGTAAGCTTCTTTGAACCATGATCCTTCCTGTTAGGATGAGGTAACACTAGCTGAAGGTAGCTCCTACTCCAATGACTAGTATTCAATGAGGAAATTTAGACACAGAATCAAAGAGATCATCATTGACTATGCAGGCAGGTGCGGGAATTCTCAAGCTATTAATTAGGGAATGCCAGGTTTGAGGGGCAACCCCAGAAACTACAAGAGTCAAAGAAGGGGTTTCTCCTGAGCCCTGTTTGAAGAACATGGTCCTGTTGAAACATTAACTTTGCATGGCTGGCCTTCAGATGCCTGAGACCATAACTTTTTGTTGTTTTAAATCATCTGATTCGGTAACACTTTTTTAAAGCAGCCCCAGGAAACTTGTTCAAACTCTAAGGAAAGCCCTTTCTGTTCCTGGGTGAGAACCCAGACAGGAGCATTGGTAACCCAAACAGATGTTACTTGGCAGAGGAGGTCCCCTAAGTGTGGCAGCAGCCCATCTGCATGCTCCCTGGAGGTTGGCAGCCAACAAGGACAGCAGGGCTATGATGGCCTCAGGTGCAAGAGACTGAGTCAGGGGAATCGCAGAGCAATGGGAAACAAGTTAATTACATGCTTAGTAACTTATGACTTCCCTCTCTTTAGGATGCATCAAAACCAGCAACTTCCCCTAGGGGACTGAGTGTACCACTCATCAATTTATATTCTCCCCCTCATTAATCAATAGATATTTTGGCTGACTCCCACTTAGTGATCCCTAAATTGCAATTTATCTTTTTCTTTTTCCTCTTCTGCATTGCAAATCCCAATCCCATGACGGCAGGCGTCAACTCTGTCTCGTCTGTTATTGATCTCCAACACGTAGAAAAGTATCTGAAAATTGACATCTGCTCAAAAAGCATTTCATAAATAATTGAAGGTGCTCATCCACTGGAAGGATCTGAGAGGTACAACAGAAAAGGCTGTTGTTTAGTTCAGTATAATAGTAAATGGCATTCTGTTAGTTCACAATACAAGGGAACCTGAAGATAATTGGCTAATTCTGCCTAGAGTCAGCATAAATCTGTGAGCAGATATTTAGAAGGTACACATAATGAATTTAGCAGTCAATAGTAAGAGAATGCCCAGTGATGACATAGAATGAAAGCACAAAATAAACGAAAATCCCCAAAAATAAAAATTTCATATTGGAATAAATATCCTCAGGTAATAGAAAACCATTCATGTTGAAGATGTACCTGTTTTATTTTTATTTATTATATTTTTCCTGTTCCCTAGGAGTGCAAGACAGGTGTCAATATATACAACTGGTAAGAACAAGGATTTTAGAATTATCAAACAGGTAATTGTATGATTAGTGAAGTTTTTATAGCAGTATTTCAAGTAATCCTAAATAATCTCTTCTGAAGGTGGTATGAAAAAAATTCAAGTACCCAGTGAAAGTGAGACAGACACAGTAATTGAGCTAATTAATTTCAGAAGTCCCTTCCAATTCCATAAATGCATGCTTCTGTAAAACTTTTTATTTATAATTTGCCTTCTACGTTCATTTGTTCCACATCTAACCAGATGAGGATCAAAATATACTTGGGAAAAAAATTGTTTTTCCTGAGCATATTGAAACTTTTTCACTTTGACATTATTCCTTATAAATAGCAACTACTTCCATACCATTCACATCTTATGGAATAATATTATAAGGATATCATTGTGTATCACTGATATTATTACAGTGATTACAAATCATTGTAAGAGTCAAATAATTACAAATTATAAATGATGTACTGATAGCTCAATGCATATATTGTGACGTGAGTTAGTTCTTTGCAAATAATAGCCTGTTTTATATAAAAGACTGAGCATCTACAATTTTTTTTGCATCCAAACCCCCACAAACACAGAGGTACAATCACACCACTAAAGATTCTGAAGGATACATGTTATTTTATTTAAAATATAAATGAAATCTGTTTTTCTACTTTTATAACATCTTTCCTAATATTTCAGTTTTGTATTAGTTAATATCATAACCTTAGTCTTTTGCTACTCCTGTCTTACAAAATATGATTGTTTGACACTACTAACACGATATTAATGGACTTTTTTTGCCTGGTACCATTTTATTGCCAAACATGTCATGAGGTCCTTACGGCGCACAAAGGACTTCAAATTTATTTTATAAAGCACATATTAAGGTCAGGAAGTAATCCATTTAATTAATGAAACAGCATTGTAGTTTAATGACTTACAAACAAGACAGAAAATATGAAGTGGGACTGGAATTAATATCTGACTGTGGATCAACTGTACAGCACAGCCATTCTTCTCTGCTTAAAGAAGAGGGAGTTTGTTTTTGATGGCCAATTGCAAGGGACTGCCAAAGTGATAATATCTCTGGAAAGAATGGAAGAAAATTTCATTCATTAATTTTCGCAGAGAACATCTGGAGGATTCTGACAGTAAGCTGTCACTCAGTAAATAAAATGAAATCAAGATGTGCTGAGAAATGAAGACATTTCAGCTAACATAAATCAGAGTAACAGAATAAAAATGACGAATGGCTTCATTATTTTGAAAGGAAAAAAAAAATACAGAGTCGTAGGAATATAATTAATTTAGGACACATTCTTGTCCACAAGTACATTTTATTACTTGGATGAAGCACAGCTTACATAACCACCTGCTGCTTGCCGGCAAGAAAATTACAGAAATAGGTATAATATTACTTGGAGATCTTGGCATTTAAGACTGGCCACAAACACAAATCATCATCAAGCTTTCTCTGCATGTTTCAGCTACCATGTTTCACCAACCTGTGCCTGCAATTAAAAAGTATCAGTAATGGTGTGCTGCGTGAGAAGCACAGTGCCTTACTAATGGGGAGAGGGAAGCAGTTGGTAAGCCCAAGCAGGTCATGGAAATGAAGCTGTAAATAGCCATCCACAAAGTTTACAACATATCAAAAATGTGATTTATGAATCATATCCTGGAGATTTTTTCACTTCAAACAAAACTCCCCCAGCTATTGACTGCTTCTGATTCTTTTTCAGTGCTATCAATAAAGACACTTACCTAATAGAAACTCCCCCTCAGTGCTGCCTTTGACAACCACCATGTGGCCATTATGTCACTCCTGCCCACGTCAGCTAAGCCATAGTATCCATTATCTGATTAGTACATTTCAAACAAAATTAAATCTTAGTAATTCCATCAAGATGATGGATCACGTAGTAACCATGCAGAAGCTAGGGGAAGTATTCTCATTACCCAAGAGCACTACACACTTGCAACAGTTGCTATAGCTTTCTAGAAACAGCCACTAGAAACCCCAATCCGTGGGATGCAAAAGGTTATCTCACTGTCGTCATTTCCTGCATGAGTTCCTTAGCCACTTAGGATTCTCATGGGGCCAGAGTAAAACTTCAAGATAAAAATGATAACTGATAAGACTGCTGCTGAGTCATATTTCTGTTTATTTCAAGAGCAATTATAATGATTTATGCTTAAGAAGAAATATAATAAAGGAAGACTCTCCTAGTTCCCCACCTCATGACCGTACATTATAATTGCTGGTTATTTTGATTCAAAATGCAATCAATAAAGGAAAACTTTTCTCAAAGCTCACTGTATATTTCAATATCCAAAAATATCATATTAAAATACTCTCTCAGAAAGATCTTTATTCTAAATACACATTTCAATTATGGATCATGTCAAGCTAATTATCTGAGCACCACATCATGAGTAAGACTTTGAGTTGTCATTAATAGGCTCCCCTTATGTGAAAACTTAAGCTGTTAGAACTGTTTATATTTTTGCTTTAAGATTCAAAACAATTTAAAAAGAAACCTTCCTCTTTGTCTAAACCATTTAAACTTGGTATAGGTGAGAAATAAGTTTTTGAAAATGTGATTCATTCATTTAGAGAGCAGTATGAAGTGCCCACTATTTCACAGAAGTTGTTCTTTTTATAGTTTAAGGATGGACATATAAATACTCTTGAGGTACTCACAACCTAAATGTACCAACTATGAAAAATCTTTGAATATGTCCTTCATCCTATAGAAACAGAAAACTGTACATGGAATAAAAGAGCAGATGATAAGTAAGGACTGAATGGAAACTACCTCTACCAAGTCTCCCTCAGGAACCTGACATTTGAGATCTCTTTACGTCCATCCTACTCCATGATGTCTGGTATTTACTGATCTAACACCTGGGTGTTAGATATTAAAAATAAAATTAGAATATTGCAGCAAAATTAAAAACTGCAAAAATATTTCTAAGATTACTCTGGGCAAAAAAAAAAAAAGATAACAGGTATTGAATTTCAGGTCCCTGCCCCTCCCCCCAAAAATTATGTGAATATATAGATAACTGTGCTTTAAAACAATAAGTGGAAATTCTGCAAATATTTACCTTGATAATTTAGAACAGTTAATGTGGCTTTTGAGAAAATAAGAGGAGGAGGCTAATATTCCAAAAGTAAAAACATTCACTGCTCCATGTCCTATGGGAAATACAGAAAAATGCATGACATATGTTTTCAGTGTCAAGAATGCACTATCGTGAATCAAGATAGTGGAATAGGGCAAGGACAAATTTAAACAAATGGAGAAATACTAGCAAGTGTGAACTAGAGATGGCACATTCCAGAAAATAGGAGAGGACAGAACAACAGCAGAAGGATACCTGGAGACTGATAAACACAGGAAAGCAGCGGACACAACTGTGTGGTGTTGCAGTAATTGATACTCCAGCAGCGCTCAGCAAGTGGCAATCCAAATCACTCCGGCAGCCAGAACTACATCAGTAACCATGTGGGAAGGGACATTCACTGGGAGATGAGGAGGTGAACTCAAAGAACTGCCCATCCTGCTGGTCCGTTTGATTTGACCAGGAGCAGAGCAGCAGATCCAGACAAGCAGTGCGGGAGCAGGGTGAATTTCACAACCCAGTCAGCTCCCTACAGCCGAATTAGGTGCCATTTTGCTTAAAGAAGCAAAGGCAAGGGAAAGAACTGAGTGTAAAATGAGCTCGGAGTGAACTCATTTCTGACTCAGTGAATTGCAGCAATGTGGCATTCTACAGGTTCCAAACAAGACAAGTTCTGGTAACCCTCAGACCTGATGGCCAGCAGATCAAGAACTCTAGTAGTGGTACATCAGGTACCATTTTGTACACTGTGGCAAAAGCTTTAGGACTGCAGGGGACAACAGTGAACTGTGCATGTGCTGAGCTCGTGAGAACTCACTGAGTTCCGTCGATTGCACTGGTCCCACAGGAAAATAATACCGACTGTGTCATTGTATGGGTAAAAATAGGTCTGTGTGGCACCCAGACCTGACGTCCAACAGGTTCTGGCAAGATCAGTGCCACCAACAAGCTAGCTATATAGGACTCCTGGTGTCTCCCTAATCCTGGGACCTGCTCCAACCAGGAGTGGGAGAAAGGTTGCAGAGGAAACAGTGCAGCCTCAGCACAATATCACAGGAGGTAGAGATTGGTGAGCCAGGAGTTGGGGCTACAGAGTTCTTTGTGGAAATCTAACATAGGAACTCAGACCTGGAACTTGCTGAAGGAAATGGCACAACTAATTGCAAACAAAGAGCATGCACCAACTGCAATAAGTAAAATTGAACTGTAGACCTGTGGGTGACAGAGTTTAGAAACCTGCCCCAAGGAGAAGACTCTGCTAACCAGAAGTATAATGACCAAGAGCCAAAGAAGAGACAAAGACACAATGAATGTTACTGAAAACTCCCCTGCGAAGGAGCAAAAGCCATTGCCAACCTCAGAGCTAACTGAGGAAGACATCGAGAAAATAGGGGACACAGAATTTGAAACAGTTGCTATAAAACTTCTTATCAACAACAAGAAGCACGTAACGCAGGCATTCAAGGAATTCAAGGAATATGTCACACTGGAAATGAATCAAATGAAAGCTGATATATCAGAAATGAAGAATACATTAGAGCAAACCAAAAGTACAGTGGAGCGTCTCCAAAATAGAACGAAGAAGACAGAAGAATCTCAAAATTAGAAGATACTTCCTGTCACCAGGAGGAAACAAACCAAAAGCTGGAAGCAGAGCTGCATCAGGCCAAAAAAGGTATTTAAGAATTGAAAGACACTAGTAAAAGGCCAAATATAAGAGTTATGGGAGTCCCAGAAGGTGCAGAAAAAGAAGCTGGATTTACAAATGCATTTAATAAAATAATAAGGGAAAATGTTCCTAATCTAGAGAAAGAATTGGGGAACAACATCCAGGAGGGGCACAGAACTCTCAACAGGCTTGACCAAGAGCAATCTTCATTCACCATGACACATGACAATCAAACTGTCTTCAATCTAACATAAGGAAAAGATCCTTAAATGTGCATGTGAAAAAAATTAACTGACATATAAAGGAATGCCAATTAAACTCAAAGGAGACCTCTCACAGGAAACTCTACAAGGCAGAACTAAATGTAATTAAATATTCCAGATTCTACAAGACAAAAAAAATTGTCACCACAGGATACCTATTCAGCAAAACTTTTCTTTGTCTTTGAAATGAAATAAAGTTCTACCACAGTAAAGAAAAATTAAAAGAATAAGCTTCTTCCACACCTGCCCTACATATGATACTTAAAGATGTTCTCTTGACAGAGAAAAGAAATAGCACCCAACAAAACCAAAGGCAAATGTAAAGAACATTCCAGTAAATAACAACAGAAGACTAAATCAATGATCAATGATAGGAATAAATTACCACACATTCATAATAACCCTGCATGTAAATGACTTAAGCTCATCAATCAAATGTCATGGATTAAAAAGCAAAACCCATCTATTTGTTGTCTAGAAGAGACACACTTCACCAACAAATGTATCTCATGGATTTTGATTTGTTTTTGTTAGTTTCATCTCTTCAAAATACTTTCTTCTGATTAACTTCTTCAGTGACTCATAGGTCATACAGCAGGATCATTTTCTTCAAGAAGATTCTTGATTTTGATTTCTTCATTAGTCATTCAATAGCATATAACTTAACTTCGTGGTGTTGCTAATTTATTTTTTCTTACTATTGTTGATTTTGTTTTGTGGCTTTTCATTTAAGGGCATGTACATTAGCTGTGAAATGGAGACTATCATATCCAGATGTGAGGATACAATGCAGGATGCATTTCTACTTCCAGACAAAGATGGACTCCCAATGAAACTGTTTACCATATCTTGACAATAGGATGCTGGACTCTCTGTTATTATCCATGCCCGCAACAATGAACATATGACTGTGTATGAAGAACTATTCTATATTAACGATATAGAGCAACTAAGTAAGCGGGGAGGGATTTGGGGAGAGGATAAGGGAAATCCCAGAGCCCATGGAACTGTATCATAAAATGATAATAATAAAAAGAATTTTTTTTAAAAAGACATAAAAAAAAAGAATGTGCTATCTCAAATATGAGCATAGCACAAAACACAATGGACAAGATGCATCACTCAGCTCTACATTGTTGACTAAACACTTTTGGATTCAAATGTCTAGCTGTATTTCTCTTCCTCCAATATAAACAAAGTATTCAAATGACATATGTAAAGATTCCCCACAGTTCTGCCCAGCCAGGGAATGTATCTTCCTCACTCCAGAACAGAGAGCATTTCTGATGAGAATCAATTGACGGAGATGTACAACCATGTAGAATCAGTGAGCAACGCTGGTGCAGAGCAACCAAACTGAACAGAATGAGCATGGGCCTCTCTCTTGGCTGTACCTATCTGTTTCCTGAGGCTGTCTCTCAGTGTAGAAGGATATTATGACTGTGCAAGGTCAGCAAGCACAGGATCACAATCGATTGGATAATATTTGTATGATAACAACTGAATAGATGCCTTTTGTATAACTGACTGGATATTATTTGTATGAGAACTGTAGAGTGGACAGCATGTGAATGAGAACACTTGGTAGAATATACAAAACAAAAGGAGTTTCAAACAAGAGTATGGAAACAGTTGATAGGTTTTGTTGATAAGCTCAATACTTCCTCCCTTATCCCATATGACCCTCAGTGTATAAAGTCTGATACCACTAATAAACTTCGGCTATTGACCATCAGTCGGAGTCCACACAAGCTATTATCAACTCCATGCACTAAGTCCATCGCCGCGGGACAGTGACATCTCAGCATGATCTTTCACCATGACCACAAGCACAATCTTTCAAGATGAGATGGAGTAGCAAGATCACACCCCAGGTAATCAAATACAGTCACAAAAGCTAAACAGGACATTTGTTAGATACTAACCAAGTGCATTCCCTAAAGCTAAGTTCACCTTGTGGTTTGCCCATACACTTGCACATGAAAGACGTTGTGCACAAGGAGCCAAAGGCAGTCAAAGTGTCAGCTATAGATATGAGAGCAACCAATATTCAGTCTTCAGTTAAGGATAATTTCAACAACATGAAAGCAAGTGGAAAACTTCCACAAACAAAAGAACAAATGCTCTGTGTGACTAAGAAATATTTGAACAAAAGAACAACTATACAATTTGAAAGGATAATTCATCCATTAGAAATTGGACTACTAACCAAAAAAATTACTAAAACAATCAATAAGTTGGATGAATAGAAAACAAAACACGATTGAAGAATCAATAGCAAATATTGCCTGAGAAAGCAATGCAAATAAATAAAACCTAAATAATGCAAAACATGAGAGGAAAGTTAGACAGCAAGACATGGATTCATAGATCTGCTTGATTTTTCAAGAAAAAAAAAAAGTGACAGGAGGGGGACAATACGGAAAAAAAAGGAAGAATCTATTAAACCAGTACAGCTTTCAGAAACAAATGAAGTTGTAACTCTAATGGCCCAAATTATTCTGTTGAGCAGTTATATTGAACCTAAAATTTATATAGAAATGGAAGGGACCAAAAGCATAGGCAACAGTGGAGAGAAACAAAATGTACAGGAGTGGAAAAGATAGGGCATCTTCTTAGGTTAAGTACTAACAAGTCACAACATGCTGAGACAATGAAAATGGTGTGGGTTACTGCCAGGAAGGGCAGATGCTGCTGCAGGAGAGAGCCCTGAGACAGAGTTACAAAGGTAAGGAAACTTGGCACAGACGGTGAAGTGGCACAGAGCAATGGACGAAGAGCAGACATGCTGATAAACAAAAACCGGATTTTTAATACAAAACTAAAATCATTCCCCTGTACATTACAAACTTAAACATGAAAAACACAACTTCGAACTGTTAAAAATAAGTTCAGGTAATATCTATCAGTGAGGATATGAAAAAAATAAAAGATCCATATGTTCTAGGTTTCAGTACAAGATGGCTCCACTTTTGCAGAGAGCAATCTACTTCTGTCAATGTAAGAAGGTAACACCAAACAGCTTCAAAAACACAAAGGTAAAAATCAAGATAGATTGCAGTATGTATCTCTACTTCTGAATCAAAGATGGACTCCAAATGAAGCTGTTAAATATATCTTAATAATAGGATGCTGAATTTTCTGCCATTGTCTACACCTACAATGTCATGATACCCTTAAAATGTAGAATGATTGGACTTGTGACAGTGGTTGAAGAACTATGCTATTATAATATGGGGGAAATAGTGAGGGAAGGGTGAGAGAACAGGCAGGGTGGAAGGAGAAATCCCTGACCCTATGGAACTGTATCATGAAAAATAAACTTGTAATGCATGACTTTTGCAAAGAATTAAAATATAATGTGAAAATGTAAAAAGCTTCAACTTTGAAATAAAAGTAAGAGGGGTCAGTACAGTGGCATAGCAAGCTAATCCTTAGCCTGCAGTGCTGACATTTCATGCAGGATCCAGTTCATGCGCAGACAGCTTCAGTTCCATTCCCTATTTATGACACAGAAGACTCCTGGCTCAGCTCTAGCTGTTGAGGTCATCTGGGCAGTGAACCAGCCAATGCAAGATTTCTCTCTATCTCTGCCTCTGCTCATCTCTATAAATCTGCCTGTAAAATAAAAATTAATGTTAAAAAAAAACTAGGATGTTTGCCACAAGATCGATGCCAATGGAAATCATTACGCTGTGAGAAATAAACCATACCCTAAAACACCAATACCAGTTTTTCCCTTATTTAAGGCATTTAATGTATAGACAGAGTATAAAAGCTGTGGATGAGTCAGGTGCAGTAAACTAGCGGCTAAAGTCCTCAACTTGCATGTGCTAGGATCCCATATGGGTACGAGTTCGTGTCCCAGCTGCTGCACTTCCCATACAGCTCCCTGCTTATGACTGGGAAAGCAGTGGAGGATGACCCAAAGCCTTTGGACCCTGCACTCATGTCGGAGACCCAGAAGAAGCTCCTGGATCCTGGTTTTGGATCAGTTGAACTCTGGCCATTGTGGCCACTTGAGGAGTGAACCGGCAGATGGAGGCTCTTTCTCTCTATCTCTCCTTCTCTCTGTAAATCTGACTTTTCAATAAAATTAAATAAATCTTTTTTTTAATTGCATGGATATTTTAACACTTGGTTTATTGTAATAAATACTGCTTCACTGAATCATAACACACAAATGACAATATACACTCTTCTTCCCCACAATTCTCTTGGGACAATGTTGTTTTGTTCTTAAGTGTTGTTTATGAAGATGATCAGGTGATTAAAACTTTAACTGTACACTAATGTGTATTTGCTGGTATGAATAGTGTATTTCCGCAAATTATTTTAAAGATAAACAAGAAATAAAAAGCAGGACATAATGAGAAACAAAGCATATAAAGAAAATTCATGAGAAAGAAAATATAGTCCCAAAAGAAATACAGTTCACCCTCTCCCCCTTAAATAATGGTCCAAAACAGAACACCAGGTTGCATTTTAACCGCTTATCACATGCACCGCTAGCCAAAGTGTGGAGAAACTTAGAAAATATTTTTATATTATATGTGGAATATTTATTATCACAGATTACAAAATACCTCATGTGTGCACCTGTGTGTATCTGTGTGTATGACATGCTGCTTTCATCAGAGATGCCCCAATTAAGGAGCAAAATGACAAATAATAAAAGGGGATTTAGCATTTTACTGTATATGCTTCTTTGCTATTTGAATTTTCTTGCTATGTCTGACTTAGCATTAATTAAAACTAAACATTATAAAACATTCAAAGAATCAATTTTATGCTCAGTTATTTGTTAATTAAAAATTAATGTCTAGCATTTTATTTGATTTGACCTGTACAGACATAACCTTACTAGATGGAGTAGGTGGAGAACTTATTTTGATTTATTTTCATTTTACTTGAAAAGCAGAGAGGCAAAGAGAGAGACAGAGATTTCTAGCTGCTGATTCCCTTCCCAAATGTCCACAACAGCTGGCGCTGTTAGACCTGATAGAGTCTTCATGTGGGTGGCAGGGACGCAGCACCTAAACCATCACTTGGTGCCTCCCGTTATGTGCATTAACAGGAGGCTGGAATTGTTAGTGGAGCGTCGAGTCAATGTCAGGCCCTTGGCTATGACATACAAATGTTCCAAAAGTTGTCTTAAGTGCTTCACCAAGTGCTAACCCTGTCGAAGAACTTCAATAAAGCAGTGAAAATTTTGTTTGGTTTGACTATGTGGCTTACTTCAGAATTTGTTTTTAACTTTTCAAGGCAAATAAGTACTTTTCACTGGAAATTTGATCATCACTGAACTATAAAACATTTGTAACATACAATTTTTTAAAGATTTGTTTATTTATTGGAAAGGCAGATATACAAAGAGGAAGACCTTCCCGCCAAAGATTCAATTCAGCTGGCACTGTGCCAATCCGAAGCCAGGAGCCAGGAATTTCCTCCAGGTCTCTCATGCAGGTGCAGGGTCACAAGATTTGAGGCTGTCCTCGACTGCTTTCTCAGGCCACAAACAGGGAGCTGGATGTGAAGTGGAGCTGCCGGGATTAGAACTGGTGCCCATATGGGATCCTAGTGCATTCAAGCCAAGGACTTTAGCCACTAGGCCAAGGTGCCAGGCCCTGTAACATACAATTTTTAAGTGCTTTAAAAAGTCACTTCACGGGCCCGGCGCGGTGGCGCAAGTGGTTAAGTCCTCGCCTAGCACGCCCGGGATCCCATATGGGCACCGGTTCTAATCCCGGCAGCCCCGCTTCCCTTCCAGCTCCCTGCCTGTGGCCTGGGAAAGCAGTCGAGGACGGCCCAAAGCTTTGGGACCCTGCACCCGCGTGGGAGACCCGGAAGAGGCTCCTGGCTTCGGATCGGCATAGTATCGGCCCGTTGCGCTCACTTGGGGAGTGAATCATCGGATGGAAGATCTTCCTCTCTGTCTCTCCTCTCTGTATATCCGCCTTTCTAATAAAAAAAAAAAAAAAAAAAAAAAAAAAAAAAAAAAGTCACTTCACTTTTTCCTCACAATGATCTTTTATAATATGATCATTGTTACCCTATTCTGTAGACAAGCACAGTAAGTTTGCAGAAACTAATGAGGTTGAAATTTGAACTAAACCAATCTGGTTCTGGGACTGGTTTTTGTAGCTACTATGCTGTATAACTCCTCAAACTCAAAATCACATTTACCTAATATTTCCCCTATTTCTGCAAAATGTATGTTACCCGTGGAAAAGGTGGATTATTCAATTAAATGGGTGCATCACCGAATTACTCAAATGTCTTTTGTTTAAGAGACTAAGAAAATTCAGAAAGAGCTAGCTATAGTTGATGTTTTAATGTATTTGCTATACCAGTAGTAATTGTACTTTAAATAGATTACTGTGTTAAGACATGCTGTCAATTGTTAGTTTGGGATTCCTTTGTTTTATTGACTTCTCTGGCAGCCATACTTCATTCAGAGTGACAGTAAGTATTGCCTGACTTGTCGCTTTTGTTACAGAGCATCAATATTGATCCTTTCTCCTAGCCCAACAATCTTAATGTGATTGAGTGTTTGCTGTCAGTCTTCACTGAAGATAAATGATGAGAATAGACATCAAATTCTAAAAACTCACAAATTCTGAAGAACACAAAAACATAATGGATTGAAAGTCATTATTTTGGGGGTTATTTGTCTTTCTGTCTCCTGAACTGAGATCTGTGTTTCAATTTTCTCTCTTACACTGTTACCTTGAGTTGGGAACGAGGAACTTAAGTTGAGAAAGAGGAACATTCCCTATTATTTGCTCAAAAGCCATCATTCTTGAGTAGCTGCCTACTCCTTTCTCATCCATCTGTCCCACTTCTTTGGAATTTTGTTTCACTCACTGTCAGACTTTGGGGATATGTGGGTTTAAATGGGGAGGCAATATCACATACCTCTCTGTCCCTCTTTCTTCTGCATCACAATCAGAAATAAGGGTAAATCAGTAAATTCTGAAGAGTTAAAATAAACACATTCAGTATGAATATTGAAAGGGGAAAAATATAGCTGTATATGAGGCATGATTTCTTTTTAGGAGATCAAAACAAAAGCAGCAAATCAAGTTTACTGTTTACTATTTGGTGTTTGGGCTTCCTTGCTGTGCTCCTCGACTCTCAGTTCCTCACCACTGAAATGATGTCAGATAATCTACAAGCCTCTAAGTTACTGTAAGCATGCTCACTGTTTACCCCTAATATCCCATTTTTAAAAGATTTATATATTTTTATCAAAAGAGCAGATTTACAGACAGTGGGCAGGAGCTCTAGACCGCCCAAAGGGCTCTGGCACACACTGGTGACAAATGAGGGGTCCATGGTTCATCTGATTTTCTAGAAGGAGCTATTGAATCAGCCAAGTACAGTTCTCATAAAAGCAAGTTTTCATCCTTATAGAGCGTAGTCTAGGTCTGTGATCTGGAAGAAAGGCAGTGGACTAATACAATCTAAGCAGCTAGAGGCCCCATAGGCAAGAGTTTCAGCTTCACACCATTCAAAAGAGGACTGTATTCCCACTCTATCTTTTCCAAAGCTCTTCCAATGCTTATGAAAATCATGCACACATGGTGATTAGAAAAACAGTATTTGACACTTCCGATTCTTCTATGTCCTACACCCATTTCTATCTGCACGCCACACTGCAGTGAAGTATAGAGTGCATACTTAAAAGTCTCCTAAAGATTATCCAAGATGGGAACAAGCAGAGTGGTCAGATGACCTGAGTCTGGCTTCCAAATGTATAAAGGATGGGTTTGTTTTAAATGAGTAGTTTTTAAAAATCTATTCTGGTACAGTGATAAAGTTATTTTGTGAATTTTAATATTGACTAAAACTGTTTTAATTCCTTACATTTAGAAATGAGAGTGAAGATTCATTTTTTATGTTTCATTTAATTTATTTTAGTTTGTTTGAAATACATAAAGAGAAAGAGAGTCCGAGAGAAGGGGGAAGAGAGAGAAGTTTAATCCACACATTGACTCCCCAAATACCTGTAATAATAAGGCTGAGCAAGACCAAACCCAGAAAATCAGTCTGGACTCCTGATGAAGATTGCTGGGACCTAGCTATCCAACCCATTACCCAGGGCCTCTCAGGACACACATTAAAGAAAGCTGAAATTGGGACCAGAACTGGGACTGAAACCAAAGCACACTAACATGGGATGCAGGCATCCCAAACTCTACCAAATGCTTACCCCAATGTATCATCCTACATACATAAATACTTCTTCAGGAAATTCAAAATGACTTTTAAATTTTTTCCTGACATTAATGTTAAATTGGTAGAGATTGTCAAGGATGTAGAACAGTCAATTAGGCCATAGAATAGCATCTTTATTCTCCAATTGAATAATCTATCCTGTACCTTTCCTCCAAGTTATTCTGCTTTCTTAACTTCCATATCTATTGCTATGCGGACAATTTCCTGCTGGAAATGGTATTGATATGTATTCCATTCACAATGCAGATATTTTTAGAGGTAATTAAAATGTGCATTTCAGAATGAGTGATTTGCATATCTTTAAAAAGTTGAAATTTATAGACAGACAAGTCTACATTTACAAGAGGAAGATAATTCAGGATGCAGGAGAAGCTCTCCATATTTGAGAAATCTCCTGATTGAATCAAATGCTCTAATCAGGTGGGAATATGAGCAAGCTTCTTGAAATCAGCGATCACCGGAGGCTTTATTCAAGTATCCCAACTGCTAGGGACATATCTGGCACAAGGTTGCTAATAACAAATACTTGTTAAATGATGTAATTAAGTAAGTAAGTAAAGATTCATATTTTTACTCTCTATGTTGGGAATAATACTACAAAGGTTTCCTAATCAAAAAGCAAGGTCTCTTTTACAATTACTTCTGTGGCCTAAGTCTTTGCTCTTTCTCTGCCTTCGTACATAGTTCAGGGTTGCTATCTCAAGGCTAAAGGCAAGTTCTTTTATATAGAAGAGGGAGTAATCAGAAAAGTTGGAGAGCTGGAACTGTGGTGGACTGAAGGCTTGATTGGGGGCAATGAACACCCTTCTATACCTTGAACTTTCTTTTTTTTTCCCAAGAGATTTATTTATTATTATTAGAAAATCAGATCTACAAAGAAAAGGAGAGACAGAGAAAGATAATTTGTCCGCTGACTCAATCCCCAAGCGGCTGCAGCAGCCAGAGCTGAGTTGATTCAAAGCCAGGAGCCAGGAGTCAGGAGCCTCCACCGGGTCTCCCACACAGGTGTAGGGTCCCAAGGTTTTTAGGGGGCTGTTCTCAACTGCTTTCCCAGGCTACAAGCAAGGAGCTGGGTGGGAAGTGGGGCAGCAGGGACACAAACTAGTGCCCAAATGGGATCCCGGCACATGCAGAGCAAGGACTTCAGCCACCATGCTACAACACCGGGGCTTGTCTTGAACTTTCTGACACTCAGTACCACCTGTTCTTCAAGCTCAGCTATAAGCACTGAAAATATAGCAATGATTGCTCCTTCGCAGGGGAGTTTTCAGTAACATTCATTGTGTCTTTGTCTCTTCTTTGGCTCTTGGTCATTATACTTCTGGTTAGCAAAGTCTTCTCCTTGGGGCAGGTTTCTAAACTCTGTCACCCACAGGTCTACAGTTCAATTTTACTTATTGCAGTTGGTGCATGCTCTTTGTTTGCAATTAGTTGTGCCATTTCCTTCAGCAAGTTCCAGGTCTGGGTTCCTATGTTAGATTTCCACAAAGAACTCTGTAGCCCCAACTCCTGGCTCACCAATCTCTACCTCCTGTGATATTGTGCTGAGGCTGCACTGTTTCCTCTGCAACCTTTCTCCCACTCCTGGTTGGAGCAGGTCCCAGGATTAGGGAGACACCAGGAGTCCTATATAGCTAGCTTGTTGGTGGCACTGATCTTGCCGGAACCTGTTGGACGTCAGGTCTGGGTGCCACACAGACCTATTTTTACCCATACAATGACACAGTCGATATTATTTTCCTGTGGCACCAGTGCAATCGATGGAACTCAGTGAGTTCTCACAAGCTCAGCACATGCACAGTTCACTGTTGTCCCCTGCAGTCCTAAAGCTTTTGCCACAGTGTACAAAATGGTACCTGATGTACCACTACTAGAGTTCTTGATCTGCTGACCATCAGGTCTGAGGGCTACCCGAACTTGTCTTGTTTGGAACCTGTAGAATGCCACATTGCTGCAGTTCACTGAGTCAGAAATGAGTTCACTCCGAGCTCATTTTACACTCAGTCCTTTCCCTTGCCTTTGCCTCCTTAAGCAAAATGGTGCCCAATTCGGCATTAAGAGCCTGACTGGGCTGTGAAATTCACCCTGTTCCCGCACTGCCAATCTGAGATCTGCTGCCCTGTCTCTTTTCTTTTTTCTTCCTGATATTGATTTTGTTTGTGGCTTTTCATTTAAGGCGATATATAGTAGATGTGTAATGGAGACTGTCATATCTAGTAACATGTTATTTAACTTCATGGCATTGCAAATTTCTACTTTTCTTTCTATTTTTTTATTGTGCATTATGACTTTTCATTTGAGGGGATGTACAGTAGCTGTGAAATGGAAACTAACATATCTAAATGTGAGGATACAATGTAGTATGCATCTCTACTTCCAGAAGAAGATGGACTTAAATGAAACTGTTTACTATATTTTGACAATAGGATGCTGGACTCTCTGCCATTGTCCATGCCTGCATTGACAGACATATGACTGTGTATGAAAAACAATACTTTAGAGGAACTAAGTCGTGGGGGGGGGGGGAGAATTGGGGCTGGGATAAGGGAAATACCAGGAGCCTACGGAACTGTATCATAAAATGATAACTATATATATATATATATATATATATAGCAATGATTCACATACATTACTTTTTTCCAGATAATTCCATCAGGCTTGAGGGACAAGAAGACAGGAAGATCAATGGGTTGATTCATTGAGTGATTTCAGAGAATGATAAATTTCAGGAAGTAAATTTGCAGTGAAAGAGGCTGTCGTGCTGAGGGGGGGGAGCATGGACAAACAGCACTTGGAAGGGTGCTCTGCAGGATTCCTCCGCGAGCTAAAGCAAGAGCTGTCCTCTGAATGAGGAGATGGTGTCCACAGTGGGGAGGTGCAGGGTGAGCAATCACACAGGCTCAAATGAAGAAACAGCCTTGGCAGGTTCAAGGAGTGAGTGTTATGCCGGCATAACCCAGGGGTTGCAGGTCACCACGTGGGGGAGGCAGAAGGAGTCGAGTCAGAAAGAGAGCATGTACAGCCATGGAAATAGTTTCTGTTTCTTTGAAAAGCCACAAAACAAGAAAATCCCACAGCCTGACACTTTGAAGAATTGTGTTAGTCATTCTGTTTGGCTTGGCTTTTCCTGTTAGCAGCATACTTTTTGCCTAGAAAACATCTCCCATTCTAGAAACATAAAAAGATGACGTCAAAGCCCGATAGGCCAGAGGAACTGAGAAAACACACCTAGGAGAGTTCCCTTCCAACTTAGCAATGTAAGAATCAGCAAGTGCTTGTTAAACACAGTTTCCTGGAAGCCACTCCTCAGATTTCTGATTTGGGAAATCTGAAGCAGATGGAAGAATTCGGTGATTCGATGATCTTCAGACCACTCAGGTTCAGACACTGTTTCAAACTGAGAGAAAAAAATCTGATTATCTTTTTGTTTTACCAACCCAGCTCCCTGTCGGAGGAAATTAATAGAAATTTGGCCAAGGTGTTTTCCCAGAAACAACTATGAGTACCTTTGACAAGAATCAAATATCTGATGAAAAGAAGCTTTCACAAATCTTTCTCTAAAAGATGGAGGAGGTAATGGGGCCAGTAGTTTGGTATTGCAGGTTAAAGTGGATGCTGCCACTGGGGATACCAGCATCCCATTTGGTATTCCTGGGCTCTAGTTCCACCTCCATTTCCAGCAGGCAGACTTCCCTCTTTCTCTCTCTTTATCCCATCCCCATCTCTATTTGTCAGCCTGTATTTCAAATGAGTTAAAACAAATCAATCAGGGAAGTTCTTGCAAACAATAAAAATGAGTAAAACTTTTTTAAGAAATAAAAAGGTCAATGAGGAAAGAATAGAAATGATACACACTTTATTAAAATCCCATACTGCCTGACCAGGGCTTCACACTGAAGCAGCACCCAATTCAATCATTCAATGGCTCAGTCCTCTGACCTGCCCCACACTTTCCATATTTCAGTCCTTGCCCCAGTTCTCGTCTATGGTTACAGTTTCCATTGCGCACTGAACTCTTGCTTCTTCTTGAATCACAAGTTTAATACTGATGGTTGAGACTTACAAGTCTTTGCTTCTGGCTTTTGGTTTCCTCTTTTAGTCGGGTGGGGGGGGGAACGTTAGGGGAAGCAACTATAGAAAGTGAGCAATGTACCTCCTTGTTTCCTCTTTTCACAGATAATACTCAAGCTGACTTTTCTTACCCTTGTTATAATTGAAGGGAAAAAAAATAATAGTAACAAGCTGTTTTTCCCCCAGGGAATTCAGGAATGACTTTCTTTAAAACAAAACAAAAGAAAAAAAAAACACTAACCATCTCAATCTACAACTGTGGTGGCAGAAATGCAAAGCTGACTCTTGACACACACACACACACACTCCACCTCCAATCAAATAGGGTGGGGCACAGGATTCTATTTCAAGATGCGTTCTGAAAGGATTCCACCTGCCCAGTGGCCCTAAAAGAAGCTTATGAAATGCTCTCCCACTGAAGGTTGTGAAAATTCTCTTGCTTTAACTTTCACATGTTAATCCATCTGTCTAGAACTGTTTAGTCAATTAATTCAATAGCATTCAATGACTAGAAAAAAAAACAACTCTTTCTCCCAACTATGTATGTTGATTATCATCATCACTGTCTCATCTCTTACAACATATTGTTCACTATTATTCGTCTATAACTGACATAACTGCCAGTTAAAGACTATGAGCAAAGAAAGACTTCTTTAATAGCTACAATGTGGGGATTAGGTAGGAAAGCATGTGCTTATTTCAAGTACTCAGGTGTCTTGCTCTAGCATCTTTCTGGAAAGATCCTAACTGAATGAGTGAGTCATTATTGCAATCTTGGAAAATCTGCAGAGAACAAGAAAACTGTTTAGAGGCTGGCCACAGGCCAACGTTGTTTTGGTTCTGCATTACATTCTGCTGCATTTGATGTGGATTCCCAGAATCATTATCAAGTGGATTTCAAGAATATACTAAAATAGAAGAAAGAATTTCAGGTGCTAGTATCAGTTAAGGGAGAACAACTGTTGAAATACTAAACCTCATTGTTTTGAAAGAAATCAGTCATTCTTCCTGTAAGGTTGAGGATTGTTATGTTGAAGACCAGTAAAATCAGGGACCTCCCCACTTTCTTCTGTTTGCCTAATGGCAAGACATACATCTTTGCTTCTGAGGACAGCAGCTTATCAATCCAGAGACTGGCAGAGATTCCAGGGTAATCTGAGAGCTGTCTTTCTCCCATATACTTACCTTCCCACCCTCTTCACCCCCTTAACAAACTGAAATTGTCTGCTTCGTTGTCCTGTCACAACTCTAAAATTTATGAATTTCTGTTAAAATACTGTTTGGTCAAGTTCCATCAGTCAAGACAACCGAGAGTTCCTTTCCACAGAGAATTCCTTTGTTTTTCTCACAAGTTGGGCATAGAACCTGTTAATAGACTTGTTCTTCTTTTGTTTTTGTTAGAGGAGTGTTCCAACTTCAAACTTACAAGAGCTGAGATAAGATTGTATATTTTTCACCTTCACCTCTTTCATGGTATATTTAGCTTGGCAAAAGAGGAAATCATTATTTATGTATTTTAGATGTGCCCTTGGTACACATGATATTCTATAACTTAAAGCTATAACTCCTAGACCAGAAGTTTCTTTAAGGGCCAAAACTATTGCTTGATAACTGTATAATGCCTGATCACTAATACACCATCATGGGTCACTGTTAATTTATAACAGGATCAACTTAGCTCTTGAACAGCAGGGTATCTCTGCTGAGCATAAACATGAACACCGAATCCAACTCTTTGATAACCTGTTAACTTGGGCTATTTGTGAGATCTGTGAGGGCACGTGAAGGCATGTGTCTGGGGATGGAATAGAATGGAGATGCTAAAAGAAATGGAGATCTATGAAAGACAGTTGTTTTGATTAATAATGGATGAATTCTATCTAACTCTGGCTTCAAGAACTAGATTCCAGCCCCGTGATGAAGGTGATAAAAGTCAGAATAGTTAGATATGTTCATGAAAGACTTGACTCTGTTGGCACAAACCTCACTGCTCTGGTGAGAACATTTCTCCCCAGCTTTGGCATTAACTACAGAGAAGTTTTGGCATTTCACGGGTTCAGAGAATCCACCATGGGGAATTTCTATAAAGATTCCTGGCAACAGAAGCCATGATGATGTGAATCAATGAAGAACAGGGCCAGCAAGTGGCATATATTGATGTGTCAAAATTAGCTAGTGGCGACTCTGCCAAGAGACTGAAGAAGTCCCTCAGGATCGAAGGCAGAGACTGTCATTATAAATTGGAAATTAATGTACTTCAATGGATTTTTTAAGTTATTTAATTGAGAAAGTGGGAGAGAGAGCACCCCCACCTGGTGATTGACTCCCCGGGTGAGCATGTTGCCGGGAGCCAGGGAAAGATCCATCTCCCCGATGAAGGTGGCAGTGACCTAGTCACTTGAGCAGTCAGTGCACCTTCTGAGACACTATGTTGACAGGAAGTTGGAGTCAGGGGTTGGAGATGGAAGCCAGGAATTCGGATGCAGGACATCAACACGTTAGCTAGTGTCTTTACTGCAAGGCAGAATACCCATTCCTGGAAACTGCTGTTCATGCGATTTCATTTTATCAAGCAAGAGAGACCCAGAGAAATCCTACTGAGTATCCAGGAAATGATCAATTTGATGAAATTCTATTAAACATCCAATTTTTTATAGAAGATACTTCATTAAGCTATTTATCATCTTGCTAAGCATACAGGCAATAAATTCATCCAATTTACCTATTTTTTTTTCAGATAAACATTAAAACACCTGTAAAGCTGTTTATGTTTAAATTCATTAGAATTTTTAAAAATAATTTTGCATATATGCTTAATTAGGAGAAAATCTCATTGTCATTTGGAGTTCTCTTATGTAGAGCAGGACAGGTGTCTCCAATTCTCTTTAAGGGGAGTAAATATTTATAAAAATAATTCATTCCATATACTCTGTGTAGTTTGTTAAAAGGTTATTTCTACTTCATTTTATGTATTTTACTAATATCATTAATAAGTTCTCCTGTCATTGTCTTTTTAAATGACTGCTGCTAAAATAGCACACTTACTGTCTTTTTTCATAGATGTCACTTTACTGGATTTTTATTGCAGCACTTTTGAGTTTACTACATATATTTTCCAGGCTTATCATCATGTCTGTGAATAATGGTAACATTGCCTCCACTTCCTCAAAACTTCTGGATGGCTTACTTCCATTTAATTGTTATTATACTAACCAGAGCTTACAGAACATTGATACATGATAATATAAATGTGAGAAGAATTATCTGTTTCATTATCTTTACAAGTATTAAGAAAAAAAATATTTAAATGCTTTATAAGTCTTTACAATAAATTGAAGACCACTGAGCAACTAATCCTAAGAAATGGGTAGGACGGAGGGAACATAGATATATTTATGTCTCTATATATGGGAAACTGGAAGGAAGATACAAAAGGGGAAAAGAAGGGACCATATCAATGAGTACACCTGGCTCTTCCCTTAAACCAGATCTTGAAATACGAAAGTAGAGTTAATGAGAATGCTAAACGCATGGCCACAGATCGGATTGTAAGAGCAAGGTGGCAGGTGCTACAAAACGAATGAACGAGACTGCACAAATACATTTTGTTTCCCTCACAGTTTCACTTGGACTCAACCTTGACAGCCTTTAAAACTAACGTATGTTGCTAATTTTCAGTGCAAGTCAGAAAACAGACTTCATATATTTGAAATCTGTATTCCTGTCCTGAAGCAGAAACAACATTTCACTGTCACCATCTGAGACATGATCAGTTTAATTCATATGGGAATGGAAGGAAAGCTTTTCTGAGGAATTGTGACAAGAATCACAATGCGGTCTTCAAGTCAAAGTAACCAGTAATTAGGGAGAGATGGAATGAGGTTTCCCCACAAAGGCAGCTTGTATTTTTTTTTTTTTTTTTTAGAAATGGAATCAATCTATTGACAGAATTTACAGGAATAGGAGAGTTCATTAGAACTGACCATCTACAAGAGATGTCAAACTTGCCAGCAGACACAGGATCCCCATTTCTGCTGAATTTGAGGCTGTTCAGAAAGAGCAAAGACTCCAAAGGTATAGGAAGACGACTGCACAACTGAAAAGCCTCCCCGTTTACAAAGAAATGCTCTTCGCCATTAAAAAAAGAAAATGTTCTTTTCCACTCAGAGGCCTTTATTTCAATAATTAAATTTGAGAGAGCAGGCCCAATGCAGTAGCCTAGCACCTAAAGTCCTTGTCTTGCAGGCAACAGGATCCCAAATGGGTGCCAATTCTAATCCCGACAGCCCTGCTTCCCATCCAGCTTCCTACTTGTGCCCTGGGAAGGCAATTGAGGATGGCCCAAAGCCTTGGGACCCTGCACTTATGTGGGAAACCTGGAAGAGGCTCCTGACTGTTAGCTTCAAATTGGCTCAGCTCCCACCTTTGTAGCCACTGGGGAGTAAGCCATCAAACAGAAGATCTTATCTCTGTCTCTCTTCTCAATATATCTGACTTTTCTATAAAAATAAATAAATGTTTTTTTTTAAAGATGCATTTATTTTTAAAAAATTGAGAGAGCAGGAGGTAAGGTACCAGGAGCAACAGGTAGAGAATACAACTCTTTTGCAGGCAAAAATAGTTTGATTCACAATCTACCTTACTACACTTAACAGTTTGGACAACTGGGACCTTGGCAATACTTAGTTTAGCCACCAGTTTAAAAAAAAATAATAATCTAGAAAATTAATAATAATTTATGCAATAGGATATTGTAAATATGAAAGTAATCAGTATATAAAAATTTCATGATATGATACCTGTCACCTTGAAACAAAACTTTTCAATGTTTGTCCTCCTTTATTGTTATTTGGATAGTACTTTTGAAATGTCTGATTACTTTCATATTGGCACCTTTTTAATCTTTGTTCTGTTTTTTCCTTTTTCATCCAGAAGTGCTCTGAGCCTCAGAGCAGCTCAGCATCCTTGCTACTGGCATACAAACAGAAAAAGCAAGAAAGATACGCTCATTCCTATACTTCGGCAATAAACACTTGAAATGCATCTTAGGAACAATGCACCTGAAAGCCAGGCTTCCGGTAGTAACTGCTGTGCCTAAGAGACAGAATAGGGTTGTCTAAATTCCCAAAGTTTCTCTTTAAACAGAAGGAACCAAGCTGAGAGGATCAAACATCTCGGTCCCACTTCACTCCTTAGGTCAGGAGAGATGCAAGATGTAACATGAATGTGTGTCCTACAGTGAACAGCTTACAGTGGACAGTTAACCAAGTTCTTCATGTAGAGTTTGACTCATTCATCTTCATCACCACTTTCCGAGAAGAAAACTGAAGCTCAGAGAGGTTCTGTCACTTACCCAAGAATACACAGCTTGTAATTGATGGCACAGTATTTGAATCTGATGTGATCTGGCTTCATTCTATACTCTTAAGCATTGCACCAAGGTGCCAGGAAAGTTGGTGGTCCTGAGTTTGGGAGTTGGGAAGTAGAGAGCATTGGTGAAAATGCGACTGCTCTGCCATCCAAGGTCAAATCTCTTGGAGGAAGCAGATTTTAAACATCCCAGACATGTTAGAAATGCCAAACCAGAAGCCTCATGCTTCCTAAGGGCAGTACTTTTCCTTCTCCCCACATTGCATTCAGGGACAGAAGCTAAACCCAGGGGCTGGCACTGTAGCATAGTGGGTAAAGCTGACACCTGAAGCACCAGAATCCCTCTTGCTGCTCCACCTCTGATACAGCTGCCTGTTAACGCTCCTAGGAAAGCAACAGAAGGTGGCCCAAGTCCTTAGGCCCCTGCCTCACATGTTGGTGACCCAGAGGAAGCTCCTGGTTCCTGGTGCCTGGTTTTGGCCTGTCCTAGCCCTAGCCATTGTGGCCATTTGGGGGAGTAAACCAGCAGATGGAAGATTTTCTCTCTTTCTCTCTATATATCTCTTATTCTCTAACTCTGCCTTTCAAATAAACAAATAAGGCTTTAAAATAATCAAAAGAAAAATAGCTTTGCTCAGGTCACACCTGGGTGATGTTCCTGGGGCCTAGCCAAGGATAATGCAGAACATGCTCTCAAAGGCAGGAGACTAAGCCCCACCATGCCAATAGCAGTGCTCACTGCAAGGGAGCGTAAGGCAGGGCCACGTTGGTTTCCTAGGCCGTGAGAATTGTAGAATTACAAAAGAGCATTCTTGAAAAGTACAGCACAATTCTAAGAACAAACATGAATATATTTTAAGTTGAGAAAAAGAGAATTCATAAAATTTCAATAATGATATTAAAATTAATTAATTATGCCTGAAAGAAACATTTTTTACTTCATTTTAAGCTTTGCTATATTTAGGTTTTGGTTACTTTGTCATTTAATGATTATTTTGTTGTGAAATTTTCTATAATAAATAGGCAAAAAAAAAATTCAGCTTTTCCTCAAGGATGATTGATTGACCCTTACATTACCTCATAGTTGAAGAGCATAAGGTATACAACTGCTCTTGGTGCTGCCTATCCCCTACAAACATAGAAAATCTGGAGTCGGCACTTTGGTTCAACTGGCTAATCCTCCACTGCCCAATGCCGGCATCCCACATGGGCACCGGCTCATGTCTCAGCTGCTCCACTTCCCATTCAGCTCCCTGCTCAGAGCCTGGGAAAGCAGCGGAGGACAGCCCAATGCCTTGAGACTCCACACCCACATGGGAGACCCGGAAGAAATTCCTGACTCCCGGCTTTGGTTTGGCTCAGCACTGGTCATTTCAACCACTGGGGAAAGAACCAGCAGATGAAAGATCTTTCTCTCTGTCTCTCCCTGTAAATCTGCCTTTTTCGAAAAATAAATAAAGAAATACACAAATTTTTAAAAATATACAAATTCTAAGTTTGGATTTGCATAATTTCCATCTGAAAAAAATATGTTATATGCGATAATTATTTGATAATTACATTCTCTTGTGTATTTCTGACTAGAGAAAAAAAAACTGTATATGTGAAATTGTCAGTGACAACTGAATTTTCTGCTTAAATTCTCCTATCCTCAATGACTGAAAGAATCTTCTATAAGCTTTTTTTCACTTTTATTTCCCCACACACTTCTAGTGTCTGGAGTTCTCAAAACTATGTCCCAATACCACTATACTCCAACCCTACCAGTCGTAAATGGGCACAGCAATTCATAGGAGTAATTCCCAGGACGTCATGGAAATGACTACAAACCATACCAACATGTTAAACTAAACTAAATACAAAGTCAAGATTTTAGATCCCCCAAATCACTCCACAGCTACTTTGCACAGTGGGACATGCTGGTGGGTGGGGAAATGAAATGTCAAGCAGCAACAATCTCAATCAATTGTTCTTTAAATGTTTGACTATCACAGACAGTACAGAAAGTATGGCTATGGGAATTCATCCTTGTGGCTTCCTCCAGGAGCTCAGAAGAGCTCTGCAAATGAGTAGTCCCGAAACTGGAGCTGCATTAACTGCTCAAAAAAAAAATTCAGCTCTGAATGTGAAACTCCTTGTAGAAAAATAAAAAACAGGAAAACAAAACAAAGGACTAGAAGACTCTTTTGGTCTTTCCTGCTGTCCAGAGAGTTAGAGCTCAACTTAAGGAAAATGTGCAAAACAAAACGCCTATCTAGAAGAAGGGAAATTGAAGCTGAAATGACTAAGGAATCTTGATTGTGCAACCTGCAACTCTTTCCCACTCTTCATCAAAATTGGGGGGCTAGGGAACTTCGAGGCAAATTAAGTACAGTTCCAGAAAATAAAACTATATTTTTGTACTTCTAAGTAATGACTTTAAATATATCAAATCTAAGGCACATGAAAATAAAGTAACTAAGCTGGAGAGGGCTGAGGAATTTGACCCTCTGCCCTGAATGGATTGTGAGTTAGTATGAAATGCTATAAAGAGGAACAGATAACCGCTTAGATAACTTTAAATAACTTCCTGTGTTGACCTCTAAAGTTCTGTGTGACTTCAACAGAAATATAGTCCCAAAATTAGCTTACATCATTTTGGTTTGAGAGGGACACAAGCAGTTGATTGTGCCAAGTTTGGAAATACTCCTGAGGTCTGGTGAGAGACCTACTCTTCTCTCACTGACCATCTCTTTGGATTTATCCCCAAAAGAGAAAGGTGCATTACTTCATGCAAAAATAACATGAAGTGGGTCCCTGGAAAGGGCTGGCCCCTGCAATGGGCCAATTTATGACCCCACAAATTTACATGTTAACATTCCAATCCTCAGTATTTCAAAATATGACATTTAGAGGTAGAGTCCTTAAAGATGTGATTCTGGCACAATAAGCTCATATGTTGAATCTTAATCCAGTATGACTAATCCCTTTATAAAGAAGACAAAATTGGGGCACAGGCAAATACTGACAAAAGACTATATGAAGACAGAGGGAGAAGACTGGCCATGAAGACACACTTCTAAACAAACCAAACCTGTCAATGCTTTGCTCTTGGACTTCCAGCCTGATGAACTGTAAGAAAACAAGTTGTTGTTGTTGAAGTAAAAATTGACAGTGCTTTGTTATGGCAGCCTACAAAGACTGATGTACATATATTCCTGAACTGGGGTCTAAGTGGGCTGCAAGGTTTCCTTTATGCCCATGAATGACCAGGATTTCATGGAAACTTCATAAAGACTTTCATATCATTTCTACCTCTAAGCATTGATAAGACTTTTTTTAAAGGAAAAATATCCTTAAAACCAATGTTGTAACCGAATATAGAAGCATATTCATATTTTTGGACATCATACAGCTGCACTATAGATGCTGTACAGAAAATTCTTGTTATATTATTTGGCCGGCATCAGTTTAATTGAATATTTGTACCATCAAAGTAAATGGTTGAATCTCTTGGGGGATAGGATATGATAGGATATTTAATGTCCTCTCACCCCAAAATGTCCACATGGTCATCCCCCAAACATGTGATTATGTCATCAAAAATGATAAGAGACTTTGCATAAGTAAGTCAATTTAGGATCTTCACATAGGAAGACTATTTTTTTTTAATATCACTCTTGTATAATCACAAGGATCCTGGCAAGAGAGAAAGGGAGGCAGTAGAATTGGAATAAATGTGATGATGAATTCAAAGAGAAGAGAGAAAGAATGAGGGACAGAGACACGCAGAGAGAGAGGTAAATATGCTACACCGATGACTTTGAAAGTGGAGAGGAAACCTAATGAATACAGCTAGAGAAGGCAAGAAAATTGATTTTTTTCCCAGAGCCTCTGGAAAGGAACACAGAAAATGTCCAGCTCCCCTTTGACCTCTGACTTCCTGAATTATAAGATAATAACTCTGTGTGGTTTTGATCCATTAAATTTGTGTCAACTTGCTACATCATAATAAGAAACTAATATCGATATCTACTGAAGGATCTCTCTGCAAGCCCAGATCCATTCCTGGGCCTAAAAATGCCATGACAAGGCCAGGAAGTTATCAAGATGCTCAGTTGCACTCAACTGGTACGTGAATTAAGTGATGACCTCAGTCAAAACGAAAAACTATCTCACTAGAAAAAGCCATGATGATTTGGTAGTTCTTGAATGTACAGCATTTCCTATTCGTATTGTCTCCCCATGATCTATATGGTCCTAGTGTACACGCTCAAGCTGCCCGACTATTCTGGCCAATGCTCCAGGCTTTGGTAATCTTAATTCTAGTAGGAGAAATTGCTCTGAAAGAAATTGGATTGAGCAAAGGAATGTACAGATTCATAACCAAACCCATCTTGGCTATTAAAATTAACTTAATTTTGATGGAGAGTGGCAATGAAACAATATTTTGGAAGGACAAGGATATCACGATGACAATGTTAGTCCAACCTCGTTCTACCTTTTGTTTTTTGTTCAGATAAACAATTAACCAGCACTAATGCTCTTTAAACTTTGGAATTTTCATCAGAGTTGAACAATAATGAAAGACCTAATGGCTTCAGAGAAAAAAATGGGTCAAAATTGTATCTCAAAGTTTGACATTTGAAGAAAAGAATTCCAAGTACCCTGCTTGCCCGCAAGGAAAACTTAGACATAGAAGTGCAGTAAGTTCAAATTGATCTTTTGACAGACAGAAACATTGATCCATTCAAATAACAACACTGATAATAGTAATATCTGCCATGCATTGAGCATCAGCAACACAGCAAACACAGAAGCAAGTGAGCTCTAGTCTCTCAACAGCTCTGACAGGCAAGCACAGTTACCTTCATTCCTGTGTAAGAAAATTGAGAGTGGTTAGCTAACTATTTACATGGCAGGTAAAACTCATTTTTCTTTATTTACATAAATATTTACCATGTGTGTTATATAAAAACCACCTACTTCTGTTCCCTCTTCTGTAATTTCTAATTTTATCTTTAGATAGTAGATCTGTATGTAGGATTTCAAAAAATTCTGAGCATCAGCGATTGACATGTGTTGTTTTGTTTTGCTTTTGTTTTGTTTTGTTTGCTACCTAGCACGTATACTCACTTAAAGACTGTCACCTCTATCCACTAGCACTGTGGGTACTGATGATTAAAGTGGGATTGATCCCCTTCCAAGCTTAAGAACAAAGTGTTTTGATTGAGATTTTGAATGAGATTTTGACTGAGCATAGTCCATCAAAGTACTACACTAGGCTAGCACAAGGTGACTGGTTCCAAGATGGTCACCAGATCTACCAGAGTGAACAAAAAGTTTTCCCGACAACTTCTGTTGGATTTCTTAAGAACCAAATTTCCCATGAATGACTAGATTTATAGATCAAAGTCCTACAAAGGAATATCCTACTTGAATTAGTAACTAAGGTGGAGAATAAGGTTGCTGTAATGAAGAGAAGTATATTTGTTTTCTGAGGCTATAACACAAACCAACAACAGAATGATTTATAACGGAAAAAGATTTATTTGACTCATTTTTCTGAGGGGACTAGGTAGTTTAAGAGCATGGAGCCAACATCAGCTGGCTTCTGGTGTAGGCCTCACACTGCTTTACTCCACCGAACAAACAGAAAGTAAGTGGGTATGTTTGAAAAAAATCATAGCAAGAGGCAAATTCCTAAAGATTTTGCTTGAGTCCCAGCATCCATTATGCCTAAAGTTACTTGGGCTTCTCCATTTGAGGAGGCGATAGATCTTTTCCCCTCTCTCTCTTTTTCTTATTTTGATACCTAAATTGAAGTACTTCTATTGCATAATTTCCTCTGTAACTTCCTATGCATGTGTCTTGGAAACAATGAAATAATATGAATCACCAAGTGGATTCTAGCAGAATAAAGTCCCTGCCAAACATGACTACATCCTAATCCCCACGGCCGGTGAATATGCTATACTACAGAGAAAAGACGTCTTTCTAAATGCATCATGATGTCTCACATTGGAGAGGTCAGAGTATATTAACTTTAGGGAAGGAAATTTTGACCTTGAAATTCATGTTATTATGTTAGAAACAGAGACAGTCTACAATGAACAAGGAAAGAGAAGGCAGACATCCTGAACTGACAGAGCTTGGTTAGCATGAAACTCACTTTGTGCTGCTGAGCCATCACAGGAGAAAAACAGGCTTCTCGGGCTTTGATGATTATGTTGAAAATCCACAATGACATCTTAATACAGAAAAAGCTGAACATTTGCACTTTGGAAGTCTGGGAAGCAGTTCTCAGTGGTGGAGATACTTCACCCCAACACTTCAGATGCCAACAGCAACAGTTCAAGGAAGGCAAGGAGGAGGAATGAGAGCTGTAGGGGTGTCAGGAAGAGCAGTCGTAAGCAATGACAGAGACAGGAATGACCCAGGTGTCAACACAATCAGCACTGTAGCAGCCATTGAAAATGAACATCCCCAGGACTGCCATAGTGAAAGGAGATGAACGGATAATGCTAGGATCCCAGTGAGAATTCCGGGAATAGGAGGAGAACAATCAAGGCAGGGCCAATGCGGTTATTATACTAGTTCTGTGTGTCCCTGAAGGTCACCAGTGCACTTCATATGTGTAGAAATTTCTCAGAAACTTCTAACTGAGCTCATGTACATGTCCTCCAGTGGGTCACTGCCTTTGCAATGCTGCCTTTAAGACCTTCTCAACATTCATTGGTCAAGGATCCATGTCTGTTAATGAAGTCTTTTGTACCACAGAGACCAGGCCTCAAAATTCCAAATGTGCAGCTCACTTGATCTGATTCAACAAAACCAAAACAAAACCTAGCAACTTAGGGTTAGAATGCTCCTTTCCCGTCTCTACGCACCTGGTTTCATAGTTCTTCTAGAGAGAATTAATAGGGACAATTTTAGTCATGAATCTTTGAAGATAGTGCATGAGAGAAACAAAAAAAAAAGGAAACTCATAAAACAGCTCTCTTAAAAAGGACAGTTTATCAGCCAAGGAAGGTAGCACCGAGTACCAAAACATCCAAGTCGACTTTTTCTCTTCCGTGAATAGTTCCTTTATTTTCCTCTTTGTGCAATGGTTTAAGCTTATACTATTAAAATGAAAAGCTGTGCCATCTGAAAGATAGTCTATATTTGAAAAATCTTAAGAACCTTTGAATTATTCATTTAACGTTTTAAAAATACCAGAACGCTATTGAAAGATTATTCCAGCTATTTGGATCTTGATATTATATGGGTCAAGAAAAAAAAACATAGAAAAATTATATTAGCAATGTCAAGAACTTATTGGTCCTAAACTTATGGTGTGTTGGGGAACCATGAAGAATTTGTAAGGAATAAAAGCAATATTTTTAAAAAGCCAAAGTCCAGCAGCTTTCTGGAAATGAAAACCTTTTCCTCATTTATATGTAATTACAATGTCTTTATTCATTACTGACTTCACTGACATAGTCTTGAATAATCCAAAAAGTGAAAGCTTGAGCTGTCTCAATGTACACAACATGAAAGAATGGATTCTAGTTCATATTTCTAATAGAAATTGAAGCTTGGGAAATTTTAAATATGACTGGAAAGAGGTTTTTGGATTTTTTTTCTGGTAAGGCTATATTTAGTTTTATTTGTTTATCTTCCTTGTTGCTCAACTGAAATGTGAACATGAGCTAATCTGATTTTTGTTTACCCATCTACAGCTACTAAAGAGAAAACAAAAGCATATTTTCCAATCTTTAATGATCTATATACTGGAAAGGGCACTTAATTACACTCCTATAAATGGTAAAGAGGAATGCACTGCCATTCTTTGTTCATTGCGATTAATTGTTCTTCATAATTCTGAGAAATCTCAGCCAGGAAGGTTAACAATGTACAGCAACACTGAGGTGCTTTCTGTTCCCTGTTCTTCCTAACAAACAGGGACAAGAATAATATTAAGAAAGTATTACTTATTAAATATATTAGGCACAGAAGGATAGCAGGAAAAAAAACAATTTTGTGACTAAATCCTGAGTTTCTGTGAATTGTTTTTATTCCTGGGTTTATAAGAAGTCCTATTATATAAAATCAAGAGACGGGACATGTGAAATATTTGTTGGGCGTTCCTTCATACTGGTCAGTCTTTCCCTCCACTTGTCAAAAGCTGCTGCAAAAACTTAAATAAGTAAGTGAATAAGTAAAACTAGCACAAACCAGAAAAACTGGAATTTAGACTATGAAATTTCTCACTTCATCTTTGAGTATTGGCAGACATGAGGTCTTTGATGGGCTGGGAGTTTAAGAGGTATTAGTACCTTAGCAACTGTTCATTTCTCACACACAACCCACACACTCTCTGGGCAAGTGCCATGTCTAATTTGTTCTACACTATACCCCATTTACCAAAGAAGAACTTCAGGCCCAAAGAACTTGAAGTGACCACTCCACAGGCCATTAAGAGAGCAAGACTCTTACCTTCCTGTCCAACTTTCATTTCCTACATCCCAGGGCCCTGGAGGATGTGAGGGGTCAGTACAATGACCCAATGAATAATGTGGATGTGCTTGATGTGAGAGCTGGCAGGGATGCAGTCATCTCATCCAACTCCCATCCAATGTTTGGGAGATGCTGATATTTGCCAGAGGTCAGCTGCATCGTCAAAGCAGAAGCAGACTGCAGGCAGCTGCCCCCTTCCTCCACCACCATCCCTAGTAAACATGCTCTTGCAGTGGGATGTGAGGTGCAGCCAGATCCTGGCACCTCACAGCCCATTCTTCTCTTTAGTCTTCCTATTTGAATCCTGTGCAGATCATTTTCTTCAAACAGGGTGAAGAAAACTACTTCTGAATGCCAAGTGATGCATTATCTGAAGACATTCATAACCTCCCTGGGCTAATGATGCCACAGCTTTAGGCTTATGGAAGCAGCAGTGCCCTGACCGTTTTCTTCCTCCCAGTTACACCTCAAGGAATGGAGCCATCTTCTTTCTTCCCTCGGGATTAGACATCATAATTACATCTGAATCGTCCTACAGAAAGCAGAAGTTGTGAGGATCCACTGGCTCACATATATTTTATTTTTCCAAGAAGAAAAATAACAGATCCTTATAGGGGAAGGATAATGCTTAGCAAATCAGAATCTGTCTTAGTTGTAATGTTTACCTTACCCCCGTAGTTTACTTTCTCAATAGGAAAAACAATACAATCCACATTATTAGGCTTTCAAACTTGGCAGGGCATTCAGGAATGTTGGTGAGAAAAGCACTGAATGGAGTTAATGGGGATGGCTTTCTAATGGCATGCTAAAGAAACACTTGTGTCATAGCCAAGCCCTTCGTACTACCTCCCACATTGACTTAGTACTCCAGGGTAAGTATAGGCTGGCCACAATGCTTCTGGGGATTTTAATTCTTTCCCAATTGATTTAAGCCATGCTCTCTCTGAAAGGAAGAATAACATCAATGCATGCCATTTAAATGGGTCACACCCATATGCTAAGGACAGTGCTGTGTGTCTCATAACACAGAAGATAGGGCTGAAACGTTCACCTTACAGGCAATGCATTTGAGGGGCTCAGAGTGTTCCCAGACTTACATAGTGCGGTTAAGGGGAGAGTCCTTCCCCTGTGTCTCAGTTGATACAGATGTTTTTTTACAGATTCTTCCTTAGCTCTTGTTACGGGGTGCAGCCAGTGATAGCCAGCACCCATTGACAGTGGGCAAATGAAATGTGGCTGTGTCCCCCGCCCTCTGTCCTGAATGTGGGTCCTAGCAGCAATGGAATGTTAATTCCATCCTCAGTCTCTCTTCCCACCACCACCTAGGTATTTGCTCCTGTCCACCTGTGACTCACCTATCAACTAAGAGGGGATGGTATTGCATTGTTGTCCACTCATCAGCCCCTTTTAAAAGGTCTGTGAAGCAGGAGATCTCTCTCTTTCTGGTCAAGTGCTTCCATTACTCTGGCACCTCGACTCTTGGCTGACCCAGGACAGGTAATCCGCTGAGCATGGTCACTGTGTACTGCTTAGATTAGACAATGGCTAGAGCAATGTTGTTTCTGGTTTGTGTACTATCAGGAGATCCAGGACAGGTGAGGCCTAGCAGTGATGGAATGTGGGCAGAGAAGTCACCAGGGAAAGGTGAATGTCTGCAGCTTTGTAAGTGTGTCCAGGTTATTCGTTGCATGTCTCTTAAGATAACTTAAATTGTTGGGGAAGCTGGGATATAAATCTTCAGCTTAACGGATGGACTTAAGGGTAATGACCATTTGTTCCTCTTTGGATTATGTTTGGTTGGGTTATGATTGGTTGGAATGCCATATGGACTTGTGATTTGCTATTTCTAGTAAGCTCTATTATCACCAAACTTGGTTAATAAAGACTCCTTAATAAACCTTAAACATGTCTGGTGTGATCTCGCTCACACCCCATAACACTGTAACCTTTTTCTGCTCTACATACCCATGCTCTGACTGCATTTTACTACACTGTGAAGACTTAGAAATGACGACCACCCCTCAGAGAGATGGAGATGGCCTGCTTCTTTTCCATAGTGAGGGGTTCAATATCTGAGAATTGGGAAGGACTAAAATGCAACTGTTGTTATAAGCTGTGCTGTTTTACTTAGCCTAGAATTCACCAGTTGAATAGGAAGAACAGTAAAATCTACATTCCTAGAATCTAATTTGGCAGGTCATACGGGGACCTTAGCGAGATAAGCATTTGCGTGGGTTGAACAAGATGTTTGAGAAAGGGAAAACTTAGAGAGTGAGGCATGACACGTCTTAATCAGAATAATATTCAAATCTATGAAGTAGAGCAAAAATAAGTACTAACTTTGGGATAGAGTGGGAGAAGGAAACAATAAGATTAAAAAGGTTTTAGGAATACAAAGTAAGATAGAGGGAATGTAGGAGGTGATGAGAGTGATAGTGTGGTTGGCAGGTGGAGTTTTAGTATAATTTTAAATGTATACCTAATAAGATCTAAACGTGAGCTGTCAGGAAAATACATTCTGGTTAGAATCGGGTGTATAGACAAAGGATCAGTGATGAATTATTCTCTTAATTCCTTGTAAAATATTTATGGTTGCATTCCTTAGCACAAAAACTGACATGGCCTTCACAATGATGTTGGAAGTTAATTGTATCCAGATTTTAAACAACCCTGTAACATTCAGAAAATTATCCAGGAAGAATTAGGTTATACTCTTGGGAGATTAATGATTGAGTTAGTGCACATATTATATTTGTGCAAAACCAGTACTTCTGAATTTAGGCTTTACCCTGTCCAAGCGATGAACTAAAGTCTCATTTTTGCTCTAGTAAGAATGAGCTCATTTACTCTCAATGGCAATAATATCCTGAAACTGATTAAGAGGAGAGGAGTCCATACATTGCAGCCTTGTGCCTGAAATTGTATTACCTAAATTTTCTGGAACTAAATTTTAAAGGGGGGTTTACATTGTGGCATAGCAGTTTCAACTGCCACCTGCAATGTTAGCATCCCATATAGACACTGAATTAAGTCTAGCTACTTTACTTCCAATCCAGCTCCCTGCTAACGCACCTGTGAAAGTAACAGAAGTTGTTCTAAGAACTTGGGCCCCTTCACCTGTGTGGGTGACCTGGAAGAAGCCCCTGGCTCTTGGCTTCAACCTGGCCCATCTCTGACCATTGAAGCCATCTGGAGAATAAACCAGTGGATAGAAGATCTTTCATGTATTTGTCTCCCTCTCTGTGTAATTCTATCTTTCAAATAAATAAAATATTTTTTAAAAAAAGAAATAATGTTACTGTTCATTTTAACATTTACTGGCTTTATTGTATTTAAATTACAACATGGTAACGACAAGTTATTGCAATAAGTGGTTGTATTTTTTAAAAGATTTATTTATTTTTATTGTATAGTGAGATATACAGAGAGGAGGAGAGACAGAGAGGAAGATCTTCTGTCTAATCAGTCACTCCCCAAGTGAGCACAAGGGCTGGAGCTGTGTCAGTTTGAGCTCAGGAGCCAGGAACTTCCTCCAGGTCTCCCATGTGGGTGCAGGGTCCCAAGGCTTTGGGCCATCCTTGACTGCTTTCTCAGGCCACAGGTAGGGAGCTGGATGAGAACTAGGCTACCAGGATTAGAACTGGTGCCCATATGGGATGCAGGTACGTGCAATACGAGGACTTTAGCTGCTAGGCCACCGTGCTGGGTCCAGAAGCTTAAACCTTATCACCAAAACATGCAAACTATGTGGGAATGTCTTGAACTGCACTTCTGTGGATTTATATCCAAGCTAAATGCAATGGCAACTTTCCTCCTTGCATATTCATTTCTCCCTGAAATAAAAATCCACTTCCCTTGGCCATAAACTCAAGACTTTGGAAATGACTCCCCATGTGCTTATTTGCTGCAAATGAATTACAATTCATGACAACACATTTCAGTGCATGTCTTATAATTCCCCAGGAGGAGGGTTCACAGTCTTAGGAGGGTGAAAGAGTGATGTAACTGCAAGCCACCTCTAGAAGCTACCAGAGATAGGATGCAGATTCTTCCCCCAGGGACTCCCAAGGAACCCACTCTCCCCTGTTGGTTGTCGTTAACTCTCATTTCAGCTTTCTGACTTCCAAAATTACAAAGAGATACAACTGTAATATTTGAAGCCACTAAGTATATGGTCATTCCTGACCATGGCAATTAGAATTCTATACAAACTACAAGAGCTAAAGTCATCCTGTAGTAAAATGTCCCTTTTCTCCGTAAGTTTCATGTCAGTAGGGAGTTTTGTATTCTCAGCTCTGAAAACAGTGCCAGGAACAAGGAAAACGCTCACTTTTAAAATACATGCACACAATGTAGCCCCCAGTGCTCACAATAGAACCATGGCCCTTTGGGAAGATGGGTTAAAAAGTGAAACTGGAGACGTATTCCTACAAGGAGAAAAGGGAATGTCTAAAAAGACTGTTAAGAATATGAAAAAAGAGGACCTGGCGCAGCAGCCTAGTAGTTAAAGTTCTTGTCTTCCATTTGCCATGATCTTATATGGGTGCCAGTCATGTTCTGGCAGCCCCAAGTCCCAACCAGCTCCCTTCCTGGGCCTATGAAAGCAGTCTAGGAAAGTCCCAAGACCTTGGGCCACTGCACCCACGTGGGAGACCCGGAGGAAGCTCCTGGCCCTTGGTTTCAGATTGGCTCAGCTCTGCCTGGTGTGGCCATTTGGGAAGTAAATCAGCAGACAGAAGATCTGTCTCTCCTCTCTGTAAATCTACCTTTCTAATGAAAAGAAATAAGTCTTTAAAAAACAAAAGTACAAAAAGAACTACATCTTAGCCATGAGTTTGCACACAGAAGATGGAGATGAAGGGAAAGTTTTATGCAAATTTTAGAAAGAGTTTATGATGTATTTATCCAAATTCCTCCCCACAAAGTGCCTTTCTTATACCTATTTTTAATTTTTAATTATTTTCACTTGGCTGAATCAGAGAGAGGAAGGGAGAGAGATCACATCCATTAGTTCATTCACCACATGCCTATAACAGCCCCAGGCTAGATCAGAGCCAGAAATGCCACCCAAGTTTTCCAGGTGATGACAAACACCCATTTACTTGAGCCATCATCACCTCCTCCCAAGATCAACATCAGGAGCCAGAGCCACCATTAAACCCAGCCTCTCTGGCATAGCGTTAGGAGAGTCTTCCCTGCTAGGCAAAACGTCTGCTAGCTCCTGTAATCATTTATAATTTATCAGAACTGCTCCAACTTCAATTATGTGTAATAAATCACTATCTTTCCCTTCTTTCATATTTGTGACTCCTCCTTTTGTTATTCTTAGAACTAGGCAGGCCACCAGTTAGGAAATCGGTTAAAGGTGACTTGAAAAGAAGGCTACAGATAATGATTCCTAAACGTCTTGAAGTGCATATTTATACCTTCTAGCATCATTGAAATAAAGTAAGGTACCTATACACCTGCTATTTAAAATGAAAATTTTCTGGAGCTTATCAGCTTAATGCTCCATCTGCAGCGCCTTGCTCATAACCTGGGATAGCTGCAGGGTGTGGCTCAAATCCTTGGGCCCCACAACCCATCTGGCTTCCAATAAGCTCAGCTCTGGCCACTGCAGCCATTTGGGGAATGAACCAGTAGATAGAAGGGGTATCAGTGTGTGTGTGTGGGGGGGTCCCCTCTCCTTGTAAATCTGCCTCTCAAATAAAATTAAATAAATCTTTTTAAAAATGAAAACTTTTCTGATTGATCATCTATGGCTACTCTGCTTCTTCAAGGCGTTCCTAATGGGGGGGGGCAATTTAGGATAATGAGTTTTACAAAAGAAAGCAAGCTCAAATATCAAGATATCACTTTTCGAGCCCCAATTATAAGACTTTGTTCATTAATATCACTGGCTGCTGTAATGAACCCCCAAATCATGGTGGCTTAGCATACTGCCTTTTGTACTATATAAAGCTCCCCAGTAAGTGATTCCTCTTCCATGTCGCTAGTTAAAAACCTAGGACATTCCTGGGCTTTTGGGTCCCCTGTGGAATCCTATGCATCTGGCAAGCTCACATTATAATCAAGCAGAACCCTCATATGATTCAGTGTGGAAGTGACAGACGGCACTTTAACTGCTTGCATTAGTCAGAATGCTTTCACACAAACTGAAGGAATGCTGAGAAATATACTATGGCTGTATAACTAAGAAGTAGAGAGAAAGCAAGTTTTGATCAATATGAAGAACCTAAGAAGGTTGGGCTCTTCCACTAACTCACTTGCCACTTTTCTCTAACTCTCTACCAATTCATTTCTTGTTCTTCCTCTTACATAGTGAGTTGCAGCCATTCGGACCTCTTTGCCGATCTTTAAACAAAATCTACACAAAGCAGTGTATGTCAGAGACGTTCCTGAAGTAGCTGTGGATCTTTATGAGGTGAGGCTTAGTGGAAGGTGACACAATAGTAGGGACACCACCTAATGAAGTGTTAGTTCCTATTTCACCAAGTGGCAACACTTTACTTTTTGCACACATACTTCCACCATGTTGTGGGACAAATAGCAGGTCCTTGCCATCTGCCTACCAGTCAGAGCCACTCCTTCCTGGACTCTTAGCCGCCAAAGCTGCAAGCTAAATATACATTCCTTATTGTAAAGCAACATTACTTTATGTGGCAGCACAAAGTGGACTGAAATACAAGCCTTGGTCTGCATCTATGCAGGCTGTTCCTAGAATTCGGAATGCTGTGCCACACTGGATTATTCACATGACTTGCCCCCTAACATGGGTCAGGTTTTTTCACAAAAGCACCTCTTCAGAGAGTATCTCGTTGATCCTTTCTTCATCTCAATAGCACCTTGTCTCTCTCCAGGCTCTGATTCTTCCATAATCCCTCTATCATTCTTGGTGACATTTATTAAATGTTACCTGTCCACAGAATATAAGTTCTTAAAAGTCAGAACCATCTGTTGTTTCACTGACTGCTGGGCTTGCACACCTAGAACATTACCTGATTGAAAATAAAATAGTATTTTAATAAATTGAGTGTATTTCACGATAATGACATTTCACATTAATGATCGTTCTACTTTCTGATGAACAAACCTTGAGCACAGTGAGGGTTATCCTCACTGTAAAATATCTCCAATTCACTCCACGTCTTCATTCCACAACTGCTGGCTGTCAGAAATTGAAGGTATATTTCAATCATTCTCTTTTCCCCAACAGGTGAACTCTGGCTGCACTGTGCCTTCTGGCACTTTTTGCATAGCTCTTGCTATTTGGAAACCAACCTCTTGCACAGACTAAGCAAAGACTTAGTGAGCCTTGTGCCCTCTTTGCCTGGTAGAGTGCCTACCATGCTGTCTGTTGAGAATCTTAACACAGATCTGTTTTTGAGGAAATACTCTTGTGACAAAATAATCAAGGGAAAAAATACTCATGCACTAAGCTTTCGTAAGCAGTGTTAATAAGAATTTGGCAAAAACATTCCTCATACCTTTACCTGTTTGTTTTTTTAATTTTTAGTTAAATTGTTAATTTGACATTGTTAAATTGTTAATTTGAAAGATAAAGACACATACACAAACACAGAGAGAGAGACCTTTCACCCACTGTTTCACCCTCCAATTGACTAGAATAGCCAGAGATGGGCAGGCCAAAACCAGGAGCCAACATTTAACTCTCATGTGGATGGCAGGGAGCCAAGTACCTGAACAACATCTGCTGATTCCCAGGATGCACTTAAGAAGGAAGCTGAATTAAAAGCAGGGTCCCAGCCAGACACTCCCATATACGATGCAGACATCTTAAAAACAGGACCAAACTCTCCACCTATCCCAACTCTTTCTGAATCATAAATAGTCAAACAAGAGCACTCCTTCAATCATGTTTAATTAATGCAGTTACTATTAGAATTGAAATATTTCTTCTAAATAAATGATATGACTTAGTACCATTATAGTCATTGGGCTATATACGTACACTTAGGTACAGTGGACTTCCCCAAATAATTGATATACTGCCACTTATAGAAATGATTTCTAGAAAATGTAGCAACATTTAGGCAAATATAATCATGTCAGAGATATCACCCAAGAAACTACATATTAAATGATTGCTTGGAGAGCTCATCCTTAGCACAATGGAAGTTATGAATACTTTTTTCCAACAGATTTATTTATTTTTATTGGAAGGCAGATATACAGAGAGGAGAGATAAAGAGGAAGATCTTACATTCGATGATTCACTCCCCAAGTAACTGCAATGGCTAGAGTTGAGCCAATTGGAAGCCAGGAGCCAGGAGCTTCCTCCAGGTCTCCCACACTGGTACAGGGTCCCAAGGCTTTGGGCGGTCCTCAACTGCTTTCCCAGGGCACAAGCAGGGAGCTGGATGGGAAGTGGGGCTGCTTGGATTAGAACCGGTGTCCATATGGGATCCTGGCACATTCAAGTTGAAGACTTTAGCCACTATGCTATCATGCCGGGTCCAGGAGTTATGAATTCTTAAAAAGATTTCCATCAGGCTAAATTGCTGCTCAAATGGTTTCTAACATTTTTAGATATAACTCACATAATGCACATACACTCATTTAAAGTATATCACTCATTGGTTTTATTTTTTGGAAATTTTAAAAAATTTAGTTTGCTAATTTTTATTATATTTGAAAGGCAGAGGGAGAGTACAAGTAGAAACAGATATGTGACTACTTGGTCACTCCTCCAGTGCTCACCACATCCAGACTGGGCCAGGCTGAACGCAGAAACTGGCAACTCAATCCTGCCTTCTACATGGATAGCAGGACTCAGGCACGAGGCATCACCTGTTGCAGTCATTAGCAAGCCACAGGAAACAGAAATAGATCCAGGACTGAAGCCTTGGAAATTGAGCACCAGATGCTAGTATTTGCAAACTCTAGCCTCTTGGGGGTCTAAAAAATTAAGTTAATGCAAACTAAAACATTATTGTTGTATCTAAATTATATGTATTCTATGTACACGTATACATTTTCTTGGTAATAAACAACAGAAAGGAAAAGGTTTATTTTTTTTTCTTTAAGGTCCCAGGTTCCCCTACCATTCTAGTGCAGCAATGGGATGAATCAAACCTTTCATTTTGTCCGATCCAAAAAGTACCATTTACATGGGACACAATTTATGTGATTTCTTTACAATAGATAAAATCAACTAAATCTAGAGTAAGCTGTACACATTCACCAATCCATAAATATTACGCTTATGTATGAGTTCATTTGTTACTTCAATTCTTTTTACAAAATGATAAAATTGATATTTTGAATGCCAAGTCACAGTTTATCCTCGCTATGCATTCACTCCATTACAGAAAACAAAATTTAGCACTATATCTTACTTTCAATTTATTTCTGCTGTATTTTTCCTTTGCAAAATGATAGTTCACATCCCTCTCAAAAACGTTTATAGTTCTGGATTGAAATCAATAATATTCCATTCCACATATCATAGGAACAAAAGCCTTTCTGACTGGCTGGTTGTTTAGTTTAGACAGAGTCCCTTGGGAGTGCCAGACCTTTGCAAGTTTAACACAGGTCAGATGCCTGGTTTTGTAGTTTGGTGAAATCCATTCTATCAATTCACCCCAAGTATGAACAAATGCTGAGGAAACTATTGTACTGGAGAAATTTAAAAGAAATAGAATGAGAACCACAGTATCAATTCATTTCTGAAGGCTGACCTACTTAGCAAAATAGGTGTCATGGGTCGCAGCACCAAGGATGCTAAATTAGAATTTAAAACATGGTGAGCTCAGCGTGGGTAGAATGGGAGGTAAGAATTTGTTGATATTTAATTCATTTGAAAGGCAAAATGACACAAAGGGATGAAGTGAGAGAAAGAGAACTTTTCTCTGATTCTCTCTCCAAATGCCTGAGGCAAGCTGTTTCCAGAAGCCTACAACTCTGTGCAGGTAGCAGTGGCCCAAGTATCTGGGACATTTTCCATTGCTTTCCAGGCATATTACAGCAAACTAGATGTAAAGTGGGGCAGCCAGGATTTGAACCAGAATTCCAAAGTGGGATGCCAACCTCCTAAGTGCCTACTTAACCAACAATGTCACAGCACTAGCCTCATGCTTTCTTAAAAATAACTCCATTAGACTAAATTGTCCAAGTAATATCCCAACGAATCTGAAATATAATTCATACCACACAATTCACTCTTTTTAAAGTGTATAGTTCAGTGGGAAGTTCTGAAGATCTTTATGAATGAACACAAATGCTGTATGTATTTATGGGATAATATTTGGTGTTACTATGTATATTATGTAAGGTTCAAATCAAAGTAAGCATATCCATCCTTCAAACATTTATCATCTCTTTGTGATGAAAATATTCAAAATCTTTTCAGCTTTTTTGAAACATACAGCATATTATTCTTTAAAATCATCCTACTGAGGACACAGAAATGTTCTAGGGAAACAGCAAATCAGAACTTACATTTACTAAAAACTTAGTAACCACTGATCAGCCTTTCTTCCTCCTCCCTCCATCGACCTGTCTTCAGTCCCGAAGAGCCACTATTCTACTCTTCACTTTTATGAGATCAACTTTAGATTCCACACAAGTGAGATCATGTCATATTTGCCCTCATATGCCTCATTTATTTCACTTCACACATTGGCCTCCAGTTCCATCCGTGTTGTTGAAAATAATAAAAGCTCATCCTTTTCATGAATAAGTAATATTTCATTGAGTACATGTTCTAGATTTTCTTTTTCTATTTATCAGTTAACAAATCCTTAATTTATTTCCATTTCTTGACTATTGGGAGTAATACTGCAATAAATTCAGAAGAGCAAATGTCCAATTTTCACTGCTTATAGATGACGTTATCTTTGATATAGAAAATTCCCAAGACTCCAACCCTCAAAAACTTAATTAATTTAGCATATTTACAGAATAAAACAATTAAAAGAAAACTCAGCATCCTGCTTAAATACCAATATAAAATCATCTGAAAAAGTCAAGAGGCAATCCAACTTATAACAGATATACAAATAAACAAAATCTCTAGCAATAACAACGTGAAAAAAAAAACCTCTCCAATGAAACACACGAAGCAACAGTTGAAGAAATTGCAAAAAACACACAAAAAATTGAAAAGACATCAAAGAACTGATATTGCTAAAATGAATACCATCTAAAGTAACCTACATATTCAATTCAATATCTACCAAAATACAAATAAAATTCTGAAAAGAATAAGAAAATATTTCTAACATTCATAGGAAGCCATGAAAAAAACCAAATATCCAAAGTAGTTTCACAAAAAAAAAGGAGACATTACATTATTAGACTTCAAAATTGATTACATAACTTTGTAATCAAAATAGAATGGCAATGGCATAGAAATTGCCATACAGACCATTGGCACAAAACAGGGATGCTAGAAGTATGCTCTTATGTCTTTGACAAACGTGTCAAGAATACATCCCAGGGAAGAGTCAACTTCTTCTATGAATGTGCTGGGGAGATTGGATATTCATATGCAGAAGAATCAAACCAGATCACTGGTCCTCATCATGTACAATAATCAACTAATGAACTAAAGATATAAAGGGAAGTTCTGAAGTTGTGAAGCTACTGAAGAAAATGGGGAAAATATTTCAGGACCTCAAAAGCACAAGAAACAGAAATTTTTTTTAAAAGTCAACTGGAATCATATTAAACCAAGAAATCTCAACACAACAAAGAAAACAATAACACAATGAAGAGACAGCCTACAAAAAAGGAGAAAATATTCTCAAACAACTCAGAAAATATTAACAAGGGGTTAATATCTAGAATACATAACCCAATAATAATAAAACAAACAAAAACATTCTGATCTCAAAAACAGATGCTATGACTTAAACAGGATTTGCTCTCAAACATATGCAAGACTTTCACCTTCGAAGTCATAAGCTGACAGTATCATGTGAGTGGAAACCCAATCCAATTATGTTGCTTGGTCAATAGACCTTGTGAGAGGTCACTAAGTCACAGAAGGCATGCTCTATAAGGGAAGCTTTCACCAGGGGATTGGTTATAAGAGACCGAATTGGTTCTAGAACTATCTCTGCTTCCTGGATTGTCAGGTGATCTTTCCTGCATCACAGCCCATCCTTTTCCATCACCACATTTGTGAGAGCTCTTAACTAAGGGGACCACCCAGTCTTGGACTTGGGCATTCGAAACTGTGAGATACATAAACCTATTTTATTTATCAGGTTTGTTTTCTCAATCTTTTTCTTTGTAGTAACAAAATGCTGATTAATACAACAGGCAATTAAACTAAACAGACATTTCTCAAAAGGAAGCATACAAATAACCATGGGTACATTACAATACGATCATCAGAGTCCAGCACGAATGCTCAGTTGGCTAAAATCCTCCCCTTCAAGTGCCAGGATCCTATATGGGTGCTGGTTTGTGCCCCAATTGTTCCACTTCCCATCCAGTTCCCTGTTTGTGGTACATGAAAGCAGTGGAGAATGGCCTAAGTCCTAGGGACCTTGTACAACCATGTGGTGGTCCTGAAAGAAGCTCCAGGCTTCTGGCTTTGGATTGGCTCAGCTCCTGCCATTGTGGGCACTTAGGGAGTAAACCATAGGATAAAAGACTTTTCTCTCTGTCTCTCCTTCTCTCTATAAATATGCCTTTCCAATAAAAATAAAGCTTTTTAAAAAATATGAACATAACTAGCCATCAAGGGACATACAAACCAGAACCACCATGAGCTATCACCTAATTCCAGGTAGAATAGCTATCATCAAAAAGATAAAAGATAATAAGTTCTAGCAAAGATGTCGATAAAGAGACATCTTTCACACTGTTGATAGGAATGTACATTGGGACAGCTGTTGTGGAAAATGGTAGAGACATAGGACATGAAATGATTCTTCCAAAGAGATAGTTGCACTCCCATCATTAATTGAAATGCTATTCAGGATAGCCAAGAAATGGAAGCCTTCTAAGTGCTTATCAACAGATGGATACATAAACAAAATGCGGTATAATACAATTAGACCAATATTCAGCCATAAAAAGGATGAAATCAGCATAGCAAAGGAAACATCTGTACTCCCATGTAGACCATGACTCAATACTTTTAGTTTGTCCACAAGGTCATAAAATCATCACAATTATCTAATTTTAGAACATTCTGTGCCCCCAAAAGAAATTTCATGCTATGAGGAAAGGACATTTCAGGAAGGGGTGGAATAGACTACCAGTTAGCAATACAAATCAATCTATAATGTTGAGGAAAATTTACCCGCATGTCATCAAGAGCACTACCGCATGAATGGAAAACGTGTTTAAGAGCAGCACAAGATGAGGACATAGGGCTTGCTGTGATTTGAGTGTCTATTATCCAATCAGTTAAACAAGCCTACAGTAAGAGTATTCTCAATGGAGAACATGTAAACACTTGCCAAAATAACATTGATTAAATATATAATGGAGGCCCAGAGCAATAGTCCAGTGGCTAAAGTCCTCGCCCTGAATGCGTCAAGATCCCATACAAGTGCCAGTTCTAATCTTGGCAGCCCCACTTCCCATTGAGTTTTTTGCTTGTCACCTGGGAAAGCAGCTGAGAACAGTCCTCAGAAAATTTGGGACCCTGCACCAGTGTGGGAGACACAGAAGAAGCTCCTGGCTTCAGATTGGCTCAGCTTCAGCCATTGCAACCACTTGGGGAGTGAATCAGCAGATGGAAGATCTTCCTCTCTGTCTCTCCACCTCTCTATATATCTGACTTTCCAACAAAAATAAACAAATTTTGGAATAGGAAGCATGACCTCAAAAATATGATGCTGGAGTAGGCCACAGAAGTTTAAAGAGAAATGAGGAGACGGGAAAAAAGACAATAAAGAACGAGGAGAGAAAGACACAGAGAGAATAGACCTATTGCTAATGGGAGAGAAGGAGGAAGGGAAAGAGAAAGAAAAGGAGGAGGAAATGAACGAGACAGGAAGAAAAACAAGGAACCTTACTTACAATAGGCTTAGCATGTTCTTTCAAAATCCCAAGGTTTTAGAGTAGCATCAGAATGGACCTTAATAAAAGATGTCAGTATTTCTCCACTGATTCTCCATGAAACACATCGTTGTCAGATAGTCATACATCCCACCTTCCTTCTCCCAACCAACAAGAATTGGGACCAACAAGATGCTTAAATTAAAAAAAAAAAAATCCAAGCCAGACCAGTTCTCATGCTAAGGGCTTGCTTTCAAAGATTCCCAGAGTCACATAGAGACCAAATTACGGCCTATGTATGACTAGTTGGTGAAAGAGAGTTCTGGAAGCATTTTATCTTTGGGGGGTGGGGATTGAAGTTCTTTATTTTTCACCAGGACTCTTTTCTCTCTGTCTTGAGTGTGGTTTGAAAAGATACGAGTGTTGGAAAGATGACAGTCATCGTGTAACCATGTAATGACAGATCTATTGAAGGTCTAGAACTAGACATTACGCAAGGATATAAAAGGAACAGAAGTTTGGCCCAGCATGATAGCCTGGTGGCTGAATCCTCTCCTTGCAAGCCCAGGGATCCCGTAAAGGCACCGGTTCATACCACATCTGCTCCAGTTCTCATCTAGCTTGGGAAAGCAGTAGAGGATAGCCCAAAGGTTTGGGACCCTGTACTCGTGTGGAAGACCTGGAGGAAGCTCCTGGCTTCAGATTAGCTCAGCCCCAGCCATTACAGCCACTTGGGGAGTGAAACCAGCGGATAGAAGATCTTTCTGTCTCTTTTCTCTGTATATCTGCCTTTCCAATAAAAATAAATAAATCTTAAAAAAAAAAAAAAGCAGCAGAAGTTATGGTCCCTGAACCTAAAGTGCTTGTAATTTCAAGTCTCAAGACAGGCACATGAATTAACTTGAGAACAACTACAATGCAACTTACAGTACTGCTTGGTGCCAAATAATGCGGAGCTAATGGCAACCCTCCAGAATCCACTATGGATAATTTGATCCTGCCAATACTCCTTGCCAATCCTGTTAAACCGATGAGGTTTTTAGGAAAGATGTGACATTTAGAAGGATTCTCTAATTCTTATAAATATATTGCTGCTGCTGTTTAAATCTCACAATTTTCACCAAAAAAAAAAAAAAAAAAAAGAGAGAGAGAGAAAGAAACACAACATTGAAAAAAACACTGTGCTGAACACTAGGTTGTAGTCTGAATAAAACCACCTTATAGCCAGGGGACACTGAGAATCTCACTTAAACATCTGGGATTTTGGTTCTTTAGTTTGTTAGTTGGGAAAATGATTCATTCACCAAATATTGACCAAACACTTAGTGTTGGAAACTATTTTTTAGAACATAGAGAAATAGCAGGGAACAAATGAGACAAATATATACATATTTTATAACTATAAAAATATGTATGTGACACATCAAGCTATAGTCAAAAATGCAACAGAAAAACATAAAGCATGGTTAGGAGTATACAAAACGTGGCAGGCAGGCACAGCCAGAAAGTACTAGTTTTTAGAGAGGGAAATGTGTGTTTTGTGTGTGTGCACACATGTGTACAATTGTCTGCTTGTTTGGAAGGAAAGAAAAGGCAAGTAATTAATAACATATAAAATGTAGTTGGCGGATAACTCAATACGGTGTGAACATAAGGTATAATTATGATTGTTATTACTGAGGATTAAGTTTAACCTCTTTAGCGTGACATTTAAGATCCATTCACACAACCTGCCAACCTACCTCTCCAACTTTCTCCTGTATAAATTTAATTTTCAAATGGAGATGTTTCCATTCATCTAATCTATTGGCTAAATAACCACATGACATTTTACATCCTTCCATTATCTCTTCTGTGACAATCCTTAAGATTTCGTTTTTCGTGATTTTTCCACCCCAATTAAATGATAAATTTGGGTAGGTCAGACTGTATAAGTGCCTTGAGCATAAATGTGTCAATGACATATACTGTTTGTTTTCACCCTGTATTGCTGTTTGCTATTACCCTGAAATCTTGCATTCTTTTTGCAATTTGATGTAAGCTTAATTTCACATGAGTTTTTAATCACCTTATTGATCCTGGAACTTTATATTGTTGAGGAGCAGAATTTCTTAAACTTGTTGTTTAAGAAGGTTCCCCACCACCTCCACCCCTGCCCAGAGCCTTCCGATGAGAAGCAGCGTCCTGGATGGCCCTTTTCTTTTGATATTAAAGTATCTGTTTTCACACTTTTGACTTTCAGAGGTGAAAGAGATAGTGGTGTTTGGAGCAATTTATCATAACAGCCATAGGAAACTAATGTGGTCAGGTGATAAACCAGGCCTGAAGTAGACATCTAGCAGACTCCAGCCTCAATTTCAGCTATATTCATTGCATAATCTCAGGAAAACTATTCCGTTTTCCTAGAATATGAAATCCTGCCTCCCTTGTAGCATTGTAATACAGAGGGATAAAACTATTCTTGTGAGTATCTTGCAAAGTGTCCTATGCTAAGTAGACATCAATCGCAAAATTGTGGGTTACAGTTTTGTTAATAAGGTGAAAGACTTGGGGGGGGGGGGGGAAAGGCATATATCCTTAGCATTCTGAGGCTCTAAATATCACGCCATGACCACTCCCACAATCATAACGATGCTTTAGAAATTGTTTAGTACCAGAAAGGCCACCCAGGGCACCTGCTCCAAACTTCCAGACCAGCAACAGTGAACACTGCTAACGCCTTTGTAGCATTCTTAGCTCAAGAGCCAAGTCACATCTTTAGCTTCTTAACCCAATCACCAAAGCTCACAAACAAGATACATTTAAGCCCCTGAGCTAGTGGCTGAAAGAGCTTGGTGTCTGCCAGCAGCATGGTCCTCAGTAGAGTGCTTTCCGGAAATGCATGTTCTCAGGCCCACCTCACTCCCCCCACCCCCCATCCCTAGACCTACTGAGTTGAACGAGACTCCTGGACCAGTCCTGTGCAACGGCTGGGAAGATAGATTTGGGGATGGTTTGAATCCCAACTGCATCAAGCAATACGTGGAAATCATCTAAGCTTTCCTATCCACCCAGTGAAGATCCAACTCTCTTTACAACGCCTCCACTGGCTGTTGTGACAAGGACAGAGGCTGCTAGAAAGGCATTTTTGCATGTGCCTGCCAACAAATGTCGTTAATGATAGTTCTTGTTGTGGTGTGTTTTACACCACCCACCACTGCTAACCTTACTACTCGTCCATTCACCGCGCCCAGCTGGGATCCTTTCCAAACCCATCCATGCCCATGGGGGTGGCGAGTAGTTGTGGGCGGCAAAAGGACAGACACACTGCCTGCAATGGCATCTTAGGATACGCAGGATTCTGCACGTTTGGCAGCCCAAGTGCAACATCGGGCGGGTGAGTGGGTGGTCTCCTTGCTTACAGCTCATCTCTGCACGTGGCTATGTTAGAAGCCACGGGCTGAAAGTCTAGACTCAGCCTTCAGGCTGGTGACACGAAGGAGGGAGCAGGGGTATTGGCTCTGGGTCCCTTGGCCGGCTTTCACGAGCCGCTTCTTAACTTCGTCTTTGCTCTCCTCGCCGCAGACCCGCGAACCGTCCATACCCTGGCCAGTCCCTGCTGGTGCAAACACTTTTCCTCCTCTCTGGGGAATAAGGAAAGGGGGGAAAGGGGAGAGAAGGGGTTCGGTGTGGGCAAGGCTAGAGCCTCCCTCTCCCTCCCACCCCGCGCAACCCCCAAGCTTGCAACCGCTTGCGAAGCCGCAGCCCTGGTTGGGCAGCACTGGACAGACGGGCGCCTCCCGGGCCTGACGGATGAGCCACCGGGCACGTGAACTCCCACCTCCAAATTGGCCCAGCGCCGGGCGGCGGCGCCTGCAGCGGCGCGCCGGGGGCAGCCGCGTCCCCGCCCCGCCGGCGCGCGCCGCCTCCGCTTTTTGCATAGTAATTTCAGTTCCTGGTCTCCCCGAGCTCGCTCACCCGCTCGCCGGAGCAGGACAGCCAGTCGAGGCCTTACCGAGCCCGCGGTGCGGCGCCCGGAGAGCCGGCGCCCGGGAGATGCGACGCGAAGACCTCGCCACAGCGCAGGCAGTGGCCCCGCTGCCCCCGCGAGAAGCCGGCCCGAGCAGGTAGGCGACCTGCGGCCGCGGGAGGAGACGCCCCCCGCGCCACTCCGCCCGGCGGCCGGCCCCCGGGAGGCGAGCGTGGCGGTGTGCGCCGCCCCGGTGGGGAGGGATTTGGTCGTAAGGTTTTGCCTGGGGATCCTGTGCCTGTTGCTCTGGTCCCCGTCCCATCCTGCGCTCCAGGAGGGGCGGTCTTCCTTGCAGGTGATGGATTTCTCTGCAAGGTCATTGCTCCCTGAACCTCTGGACGTGAAGGTAAATGGGGAAGACGCCAGCTGCCCCTTGAAAAGGCTTATAATCAGTGGGATCTGCACCATGATAATACCCTAACAGAGGCGTGAGTGTGTGTGTGGCATTCTCTTATTTTCTCATACTATTTCCTTTGAGGTCAAAAATACTATAGTCGGTGTAATAGATATGCATTTATATGTGTGTGTGCGTTTCTAGACACATGCAGATATATTTCCACATGCAGTTTTTCTGGAGGTAGCCAAAGGAAGAGCGGGCAGAGACTGATAAAGAGAAATGATTGCAGAGACCTGTTCGGTGGCTTAGAGGTGAACTTTGGAGCGACATTAAATCAGCGTGGAACCTCAAGGGGAAGAGGTTTCTGGGGAGAGAATTTTTTTCCCCAAAAAAGGGCTAGAGATGGTCAGCCAGTACACACAGCAGATTTTCACGCTATCCAGGCAGATGGAAAAGATGTAGGCAAAATTTCAGACGCAACAATGGACACTGGGAGGGAGTGCGGAGGAGGGGTCCATGATCCACAGTGGCAAGTGAATTTGGGGTGCTGGGAAGGCAGCAAATCCAGATCAGGTTTCAGGGCCTCCTGGAGGGTCCTGGGGGGAATCACTGCCTGTGGTGTTAGCAGTTCAAGGTTAAGGTGAATGTTCAGAAGGTAGCCCAGGGAGGCGCAGGGAGAGGGAGGACTTGGAGGGGGTGGGAAGAGAGCTCTGAGTGGACACACAAGAAGCAGAAGCAGCCACCTTTTATAAAGGTCTCTTCTTTCTCCTGTGCAAGCAGAACTTGGATCTGCTCCATCTAAACATTTCTCAGAATACATCCGTGGAAGATCTGCTGGTCCATGTTTTCTTTTTTTTTTTTTCTTTTCCTTTATTTAATTTTTTGTTTTTTGTTATTATTGCAAGAAATCTGGGTCATGGTGGGACCAGAAGAAACTGTTTACAACACAGCAAGATTTGGAGAGAGTTGATGAAGGCTTAGCTTCATGAAATATTTACACATCTCTTGCGTGGGTTTTTTGTTTGCTCTTGTTGGTGCTGCTGCATATTTTACTTTGATAATGCTTTGAGAGTGCTTCTCCCGAATGTGCCTATTTTCCAGTTAGAAACTAGCCTTTCTTTTCCATTGTGCTCGCCGTTGGCTGCCCTGAGTAACAATTGTGGAAATAAAGAATACATGAGTCACAGCACAAAGAAGAAAATCTTCTCGGTTGCTATCCCCGAATGGCACTCGAAGCTGATTGCTCTTTGGAACGAGCACCCCACAGAACATGGGTTCAGCTTTTGTGCATGTGTGTGTCTGTATGTGTTGAGTAGGGGGACTAGGTGATGGATTCATAAACAGAAAAAAAAAAAATATGCAGCCATTGCTGCTGCAAGCCCAGAGGTGTTACCACTGACTTATTATGGATCAGCAGAAGAGTTCATGGAGAGTCCTGCACCGTGTGTTGTGGTGTGTTGTGGAGGTCAGGCTTTGTCTGGTCGTTGATGAGACTTCTGTGAACACGGCGGGTAGAAATGGCAAGTGCCTCAGCCCTGGAGGAAGTGGAGGAGGAAAGCACTGTATGAATCAGACCGGACTCAAGTGGAGGGGAGGTGGATTCCAACTAGCTGTTTTGAAACTTTAGTGTTTTAATTACCTCAAAAGACTGGCCCAATGTACTCTAGCATTTGTTCCTGCAACATTTTCTTGATTATGATTCTCATGCACTTAAAAGCACATATATTTAGATCCAAAGACGCTTCCTTGCAGCTACCAGGGAAACACTAAAATATTTATTGCAACAATCACAAAAGCATCAAGGACTGGCTTCAGAAGGTGAGGGCCGAGTCCAACCCCAGACCGCATGCAGGCTGCTTCTCAGCAGCAGCTGCTTCTCCTCGTTCATGCATTTATTCATTCATTCACTTGTTCATTCATGCATTCAACATCCGCGTGTGTTTATACTGAACCAGATGTGGTCCTGGATTGTGAAATGGAAGAATGAACACAATAGTCTCAGCCTACCGATTTTAGGAGGGAGACAGGCAGGAAACAGCAAGTGAAGTGGTGTGACAAGGAGCTGAGAAAGCCAGCCTGTGGAAGTGATGAGGACATGGAAAGTGTCCCCGGGCCCTAAAGGCTGAGAGGAAAGCCTGTGGAGAGATGGTGAGGCATTCCTAAAACCAGCACCAAAACATGCAGAATCCCAAGAAAACAAGTAGGTGTGAGTGGTTGAGGAACTCAGAGTAAAAAAGGTGGAAGGAGTAAGCTGGAGAGGCAAGTGATTGACACTCATAAGCTCGTGTCCAGAGACGTCCCACCTCGACTGGCCAGCAGATCCTTGAATGTGCAGAAGCAACAAGGATGCAAATTTCCTGAGGCTGTGGTTCAAATTCTTCAAATAGCCATCTCTCACATCTTCATTTCCAATAGCCTGGTTAGAAGGAAGAGCCATCCTAATTCTCTGTGCCTCAGTGCCTTCATCCGTGAGTTTTATTGCTCATTTTTGCATGTTGTGAAAATAAAGAAAAGAATGGAGATTTGAGCTTTATAGAAAATCATGAAATCTTATTTTTGTGAGAACATTGCTCAGGACAAAGGGATGAAAAGAAATAGATCTATCTATCTATCTATCTATCTATCTATATATATATATATATATATATGTGTGTGTGTGTGTGTGTGTATACTTATAAGTATATGTATACCCCAAGTGCTTATTGTCCCAGGTGAGTCCAAAATCAAATGCATGATGATCTGGTCTGAACACCTGAATGAGCAAACCAGTAACTCAGGAAAAAGGATTCAAGAGAGCTCAAGGGCCACAGTTAATTATTAAATTTCTTTTTCCAATGAGAAAAAAAATAGAGTAATCCAAAAAGGATCAATAAGTGCCCTTCTGGAATTGTACTTTTCAAACCACATATCCCAAATACTGTGAAGTCCATCTGGGGAGTCTAATCAGCAGGTTCATTTATGAATATCAAGTAGCTCAGAAAAGCAGCATATAAAGGATGAGTGAGCATTGCACACGGAGCCTCTAAAGCTTTGTTTATATGAATGTGTGTCCACTGGACTGAAATGGGAAGTACATATCTTATATCATGTCCTAAAAAGTCCAAAAGCTCCTGCTGGATATGATACAAAGACATGCCCCCAGTTTGCAAAACACCAAGGGTTGACAAAGAAATATGAGGTACGCACACGTGTGCAATTTTATGAGTAGCATAATTGTCTCATTGGAAAAGGCAAGACTGGTGGCTTCCCAAGGCAGAGAGCAAGATCTGGAAGGGCTGGGGGAGCAGATGGGATGTGAGCTGATTTGTGGAATACAGCTGGGTGGGGTAGGGGTGGGGTCATGAAGAAGGGATCATGATACAGAAAGCAGCAAAGAATGAGGGAGAATCTCTGGTTTAAGAATCATAATAGGAATTGCTTCTCAGCCTTTTGGCTAACACCAAGTGAAGAATCACATGGGAAAAAAGAGCATCAAGTCAGAGGGAGGAAGTCACACTGGAGTTTCTATTTAGACTGGAATACTATTCATGTTGTTTATTTTTCAATAAACGTCAGTGTGTATATTTAAAGTATATAGCATGATGTTATGAGATATATAGATTGTAAAATCTTTACTACAGTGAAACAAGTAAATATGTTTGTCATTTCCTGTAGTAACCCATTCTCTCACTCCTTTGCCTGCAAGAAATGCCTGTTCATTTGAACAAGATACTTACTACAATATGCTTTTATTAACTATATAGTACAGTACATTAAATCTTTACACTTAGACATCCTACAAATCTGCTTTGTATACTAAACCTCAATCTCCCTGTTTCCTCTCTACATCTGCCCTTCCCCCAACACACACACACACACACGAATAACCACTATTTTATTATGCTTATTTGATTTTTTTCTATCACTGTTCACTTCCTACTCATTTTATATCTAAGATTTCATTTCCTACTACTGCAACTTTCAGAAAATCTAGCCAGCTTGGCCATAACATCATAAATCTGTCATTTCCTGTCAGTTTTTTAATTTCTCTTGCAAGAATCTACTGGTTGGGCTTTTTGAACGTGATGACTGAACTATTAAAATTATGGGATACGCTACGTTTTGGCATGATTATTTCATGTGCACAACACAGCTATGGTCACTGACTGGTCAGGCGATTGTGACCAATTCAGCAAACACTTCCCTTAACTTCATTGCATTGCTTCTCCTGAGAACCCAGTGTGGGCACAGGCAGCTCCAGGAAGATGAAAAGAATCATGTGTAGCCATCCATTCCGGAAGGAAGGGCGACAGCCACCGGGGCTTCTCATTTTCAGTTGTTTTGTGATGTGACCGTCATTTTGGCTACATGTTTATTTTTTCTGATTTTTATCTATTTTACTGGAAAGACAAAGAGAAATTCTGCACTGATTTATTTCTCAAATGTCTATAACAGCCAGGACTGGGCCAAGTAGATGCTGGGAGCCAATAACTCAATCCAGATCTCCCACAGAGGTGGCGGGGACCAAGTGAACTAACACCTGCTTGAACTAACACCTGCTTCCCTCCAGGGTGAACGTTAGCAGGGGGCTGGAATTAGAACTACCAGAACTACCGCTAGGCTCCAGTTCCTGCACTAGGATACAGGATGTGGGCATACCAAAGCAGGTCTTAATTTTTAACAGCTCAGCCAATGTCCACTACAGTTAAATGTTCAATTACATTAATATGCATCTCTAGGAACTAACATCATTGAGTTTTACTGTGACTTAATAGTGATTTTTTTAAAAGAAGGAATTTGAGAAGAAAATCTTACTTGTGTTTCTGATGGTGGACTTTTTTAGTTCTTATTTCATTTCCTCCAGAATAAAACAATATTTTGATATCAACACCCCCTAGTGTATAGTTATACCTCTAGCCAGGAAACAATGACAGTTAAATGGGACCCAGCATTCTGAATGAGTTCATTTGGAGTATAAATATGGGCATTCACTTTTTTTTCTTTCTTTCCTTCTTTGCTTCCTTCCTTCCTTCCTTCTTCCTTCTTCTTCTTCTTTTAAATCAAAATGAGAGGCCTCCTCCTCTCTCATCTTCTTTTCCACATCAGAATGTTTAGATTCCTAGTACTTTTATACAAAACTCTGGAATAAAATAGACATTTGGAAGAAACTTTTAAGTTCAAAAGATATTTATTGATTTTCATAGGGAAATATGTATACTCTTACATTCTAAATTACTTATAAGCTTGATCGCCAGTGGTACCATTTTTCACACTTTTTAACTAGACATATTGGAGTTGGCAACACAGCAATCAGCTTCCTAATTTTTTCATGTTTGTAATTAGATTGCCGATTTTATTTTGAAGCTCACCGTCTGATTGGAACCCAAATTATTTTCTTCAGGCAGAAATAACTGACCCTTGGCTGGAAGGTTAAATGCAATGACTTCTTGAATTCTAATCAGAATCTAGATCTGAAGGTGGAGCTTAGGAAATTTTTTTTTCAGATCCCAAAGGAATTCCAATAGTCAGCTTTAGAACCCCCTGCTTAATCATGCTTTTATTTACAAGAGGAGTCCTAAGGAAGTTAATAATTTGCCACAAGTCACTGTTGGAGCTGGGCTAGAACCTACAATTTCTCTTTCTTGCCCTGCACTGAGTCTACACCCACAGCAGGTCCAACATTGAGAATCAGTTTACTTATTTGAAGGCATAATTACACAGAAAGAGAGGAAAAACCAGAGACAGACACACACACACACACACACACACACACACACAGAAAAAGTGAGCAAGTTAGTGAGAGCAATCTTCCATCAGCTGCTCCTACTCAAAAAAGTCTACACTGGCTGTGGATGGACCAGGACAAGCAGGGCTCAGATGCTTGGGCCATCTTCCACTGCTTTCCCAACAGAAAGCTGCATTGGAAATAGAGCAACCAGCACTTAAAAGGGCACTCATATGGGACCTGGCATCACAGGCACGCAAGCTTAACCCGTTGAGCCATCAGGCCAGTCCCAGTAAAGCTTTTCTAAATTGTTCATCAAATACAGTGGCTTCCGTTTCTGTCCCCAAGAAGCTGATATGGTTAAATTGTGTTGATCAGTTTGCTCATCTCAGACAACATATTTGTATTGGCCTTTACATACCTACTTTCCCCTCACGTCTTTTAAAAATGTTAGTTCTTGGATCCTAAGCAGATTGCTAGGGAACAGTAATTTGGTCAGTATGCACAGCCCTGTAACACACAGAGAATCAAGAAAACCCTGAAGAAAAATACTGGAAGCTGGCAGTAAAACCCATTAAGTCACAGGCGTCTCCAGGGATTTGGGCACTGCTGCTCGTTCAGTAAGGAGACAACTGGACAGAGATCTCCAAAGCCCCTAAAATATCACATTTGCATCAAACAAGAAAATTCTATTTAAACATAAATTGCAAACAATCCATTTCCCCTAGTTGATGGGAAATAATCAAAATGCTTTACTCAGTGATGGGAAACAGCCTTACTTGTCCTGAAAAATCATGTCATGTGAACCTGCCAAGGCAACCTCAGGCAAGACTTGAAATTCAATAAATCTATAGCAAGCTAATTTTTAAGGTGATAATTTTGTATGGCCCACAAATGATGTTATAAATATTCACATGGCCCTTGGCAGAGGAAAAAAATGTTAATTGACACATTCTTGATAGTTTTTCAGGAGTATTGATTTCTAAGTAGCCTAAAATTAAAATCACTATGTTGCTTTTATAGGAGGCTCTTCTCTTTGCTTAAAGCATAATTTTTGTCAAATTAAATACATGCTAACTATAGTTTCTGAGTAATCTGAGCATTGCTATTTTTTTGTTTCATTTGTTGATGAAGATTTTTCTACAGTGCCCATGTGTCTGACTTGATGAGTACAATATGCCAGATATTATCAGGATTTGGAATTTTGCATGGTCTATGGGTTTTTGTTCTAAACTATGGCTGTGTAGGACAGAGATGCAAAATAAAATGTGGACAATTTTTTTTTCATATTTTTCTTCCTTTATGTGGCATAGATGTAATTTCTCATATGCTTTTAAAAATAGTTGTATAAAAATGTAGAAGACGTGTTGTTCATTATGATCTCCAATTCGTTGGTGCTTGGTTTTTGTGCTTATTAAGAAATTGTTTGAAATTCTCACTCCTTGCTCTAAATGAGTTGCTCGATGCACTCAAAACATGGCTTCTAACTCCATTAGTTCAGCAAACCCTCCATGTGCGAAAGTCTCTTGTGTATAATGTGCATTTTAAATTTATACTTAGCTGTGTTGTTCTTTAAGCATGCCTTCCTTTGGATTATTCTATGAATTATTTCTCCTTCAAAAAGTGCAGGTGAAATTGCAGCAAATAGAACTCTAGCTGTTACTCTGAATTTTAATCAGAGCCAAGGTTAGTAAATGAGTGTATGCTTTTCCTCCTGAATCCTTGGGTGAGTTAAATTGCTAATGACAAATGGGTGTGGAAGAGTTGTCTTGTTTTCACGTCAAATATGTTCTGAGTGCAGTCAGAGTGGCAATCTGTCAGCTTCAGGGTCTGGGGTGTGGCTCTGATGAAGAGAGTGAAAATGCTTGCAATCTCCTTTCTCATGGGGATGTTTCTGCTCATCATTTACAGAGTCTCAGAGCAAAAGGCAGCTTTGTCATAAGTAGCTGAGAGCCCTGGTACACACCTCATCTCCTGGCTGCAGCTCAGGCTTGGGACATAGGTAACGTAAAAACTCAGGAAACCATGCCCCACAGATATTTATTTTTATTTTTTATTAGGCCAAATCTAAGATTCAAAAAGTGTATTCTATCATAAATGTAAAAAGTATTTATACTCTAGGATGGAGCTGAACAGCAGCCTGTATCACCTCTTTAATTCACTGCAGTCCCCACCTCTCCCTGTTGTCTCCCTGACAGTGTAAATTCTTCGAGGTTAAGTATACACAACAGCTTCCCTTCTTTGCCTTGCTTATCTCACCCCTGGAGTCACTGAGTTTACAAAATCTACTTGAGTTCCCAAATGCCATGATGGTACTCAGGAACCTGATACATCTGTATGAAATGGAGAGAATTACAGATAAGCCATAGTGAGAATCTAAAAAGGTCCCATCATATATATATATATATGATATATATGATGGAAACTTTATTTGTATAGTTAAATACTTATACTACTTTATATTATGTTACTTTATATTATATATATGCTTTATATTATATCATATTACTTAATACATGAAGTTATATTACATATTATATATAGTTATATACAAAAGATAAATATATAACTTTATATACATATAATTTCATATATAAATATATATCAACTTCCTTTTATTATATATTATATGTGTATATATATATATATATGTAGGTATATATTCCACAGTTTACAAACGGAGTTGAACTTGGCTGACAGCCACAGAATAGCAGAGCTTTTCATTTGTCTACTTGCTTGCTTGTACTTGACTGTATTATAAGTGCAAACTAAAAATATTAACAGTTTTAACTGATCTGTTCTCTTTAAAGACTCATGCCTAACATTTTGCATTAAATTGCTTTATTTAGTTTCCTTCCTTCCTTCCTTCCTTCCTTCTTTCTTTCTTTCTTTGGCTCACTCCTGAATGCCTGCAAAGGTCTGTGGATAGGAATGGCTGAAGCTAAGAGCTAGTAACTCAGTCCCCATCTCCCTTGTGGGTGGCACAATCCCACTTACTTGAGCCATTGCTGCTGCCTCTCAAGGTTCACGTTAGCAAGAACCTGGAGTTAGAAGCAGAGCTGAGACTCAAACTGAGTCACATCCATGTAGGTGTATGTCTCAACCAGCATTTAAACTGATAGGCCAAACTCGCATTCCTTGTCTTTCCTATTTTGAAATGCACTGTGTTTGTGTTCTGTGTACAACTTTTGACAAGGACACCTACCCTGCAGAGCATCCTGCAAGCCTGAAGCATACCTGATCTTTCCATTCTTGGTGCATTCCATTTCTTAGGCCCCACAGCTGAGATCAGTGCTCACGAGTTCCACTGACTCATATCCCATTTGGTGGTTCCGTCTGTGCAGCTAAGCAGCACTCACTGAATGACAACACATAACTGCACCGACAGTCCATCTCTGGAGCTGGTCAGCTCGTCAGGCAGCCTGGCCAGGATAGTAGGTGGAATCTCTCTGTAAAGGTGGATAATGTTGAGGTGACGGCCTTAGGGTTGGTTTCTTAACATTGCAAATGAAGACAAATGCCCTAAGAGAGGAGCTGGAAAAGCCATGCAGACCATCAGTACAAAAGCTGTCTCCATAGTTCTCTGAAATTGCTCATTCTTTCTCAACTTCTGCTGCTTTCCTTCCTCATGCATACTGCATACCGCCCCCTCACCATGCCTCCTACTTTACTTCTAAAAACATCCTCTCATCTAATTATTAATCCTTAAGTGTCGGTGCCTCAATAGCTTCACTCCAAAAGACAGGGCTGAGAATAGCATCATTTGAAGGTAGCAGAGGACACAGTGCTAGAGCAATTCTGCTTGCTTCGGAAGGAGAGGCATTGGCTTGCAGTGCTATGGCCCAATGCTTAAGTGCCAGGCATTGTAGCACTTGACGTGTATTGATAATATATCAGAAACTCTAGGCACTAAAAATCTTTAGGGATAAAATGACCTTTTTTTTCTTATTGATTTTGATATAACCCAAATTTAGTTTTATTGAGACTTCTATGCTCTTTGAAGAAATATTCTATTTGGTTGTTATTCTGATGCGTATCTAATGTCAGATTTTTTTTCTTGAAGATCATCCCTCTGTTGTTTATGGAGGTTGAGTGATAAGGCTACAAGTCTCAAAGATGTTAAAAGTAAATAACCAGAGCGGGACTGAAATCAGTTGCTTCTGTTTTGCAAATTATGTAAAAGCCCCTGTCTTAAGGAAGGTGGGTTCTCTGGATCTCTTAATAAATCTGCACTGAGCACTTAATATTTATGTTAAATTTTATGCGATGACTGAGCGAATCATAGTCTGAACTCTCAAATAATGCCCAGATCACTTAAATAGCTAAAATTCTGAATGGACAGAGTTCAGCCAAGTTAGAATGGGCCCGTTTGCTGCTCAGGATCTTGGGGAATCCCCAAGTTACCTAACAACCAGAATCACTCATCCCTCTCCATCCGGCTCCCCCTGGCCTGCAGCCTCCTTCCTGTTCTCCCCTGCAAGCCAGCTTTATTTCCGTTTCTCCCTTTCAGCTTCACCACCTGCTTGCCACACCTGGTTCCTTTCTTAGCAAGACCAAGCTAGGGGAAATCTTCCTGTCTTATACTCACTGCTTCATGTTGTAGAAAACCAAAGCACTGACACATGTATTTCCAATTTATTATGATGCAAATATAGAGGGGCCACAGTGGGCACAGAAGGGACAAATGTAGGTGGGGAACAGATGACTGTTGGTGTCTGCTGCTGCCTGCTCCTTCGCTCTGGGAAATCTCTCCCTTGTGAGCACACCAGAACCCCAATATAACTGCGTTCCTCCTTTTTTGTTCCTTAGTCAAGAAAACATACACAAGTGCAATGGGTAAGACTGACATTATTGTGGAAATAACTTTATTATCAAGATTGGGATAACTGACACTAGAGAAAATTGCACTAAATTATTCCTTTGAGAAATCATTTGCTGTCATGGGTGCTTTATCATCGCTTGTAAATCGGCGCTAGTATGCACTGGTGTACTTTAAGGCTGTTTAAGGGTCACTGCTTTAGAACATTGCTTAGCCACTCACAGATCATGTTTACTTTTGGAGGAAAATCTTAAATCAGATCGTTAATGTGGGATGAGTCCCTATCTAGGGTACCAGGAATAACTGGCTGTTTCTAGGGCTCCTTTGCCAAATACCCCATGCCTTTTTCTGTGGCGCTTTGTGTCCTAAAAAAGTGTTCATTGTGCTTGTTCAATCTGCCACTCTGTAGTTACAACCCTGAGAGTTCAAGAAGTAGTTCACAACCTTGGAGTACAAATGACCCCACCTCTGTGTATTTACAGTGGTGGGGAAGGGAACGCCCAGGCCTTGTAGTTCACAGGATAGATACTGAGAGAAGTGGTGGGAGGTGGGGAGGCATTGTGACCCAGTAGGTGAAGTCACTTCTTGAAATGCCTACCTCCAAAGTCAGAGTCCCAGTTTGACTCCTGGCTGCTCTATTTCTGATGCCGCTTCCTGCTCATGTATTCTGGAGGCAGCAGATGTTGTTTCAGGGGCTTGGTCCCTGCCACCCTGCCATCCATGTGGGAGACCCAAATGGAGTTCTAAACTCCTGGCTTCAACCAGCTCCCAGTCTGATGCTTACAACCCCGCAGGAAATGAACTAACAATTGAAAGATCTCTGTCCCTCTGTAACCCTTTCAAGTAGATGGAAAAGTTAATAGGGGAAAAAAAATAATTAGAATTTTTAAGAGAGCTAAGACGGCACTTCATTTGATACTGAGCAGCCAAGAACGAAGGCCTACTAAACACAAGCCAAGAGTACAAAATTCAATAGTAGGGGAACAGAGATTGAAAAGGACCGCTTGGCTCTGACCTGGTCCTAGAGCATAGAAAACAAAGTGCTATACGTTGAAGTTTACAAAGCTGCTTTTCTAGGGTAGTGGATGAGGAACAGGCTACAGATTTGCATAACTCTTTCAGAACTTCCTTCTTTAGGTTTCCCAGCATGTGACATCTTACTGAATCTGTTTCTCACTTAAACTAATCTATCAGATTTGTGCTATAATTTTCCTTATTCTGGAAATGAACAAGTTTAATGCCTTGTGCACGGTCCTCCCCATGCCGTCACTGCCGACACTGTGTGTGAACCCCCAAGGCCATGACCTCACCCCCTGCTACTTGGCCATTGTTGATAATTTCAAATAAATTATAAACACAGGATCAAAATGTGAGGAATAGGCAGGATTTTATGGACTGCATTCTTTTAACTTAGGTTTTACTTTGCATTACCTCACAAAAAAAGAGAAAGCTTCTGAATCAGCGCTAAGACATGCTCTTTTCAATAAACAGAGTCAGCTTAAAGACAGGCATTTTCATTAAAATTGGAAATCATCATACAGACAAATCAGCAAACAGGATTTTTTAAAGGAAATATCCCAGTGACACATATGTTCAACCCCCAGCATCTCTTTCTTTCTCAAAAGCAAAGCCAAGTACATTTCATGGGGTCACGTGCAGAAGCACACACACTTACACTGGAAAACCCAGGCATGTGTCTTTGTTTAACTCTGCCTTTGGACTTTGGACTCAGAAACTATTTATAGAGCTAGTGTTTCCGTGATTGATGTGTTAAACATAGACATTCATTTACTTATGAAATCTAAGCAATTCCTTATTATAGCTTACAGTTAAGTGTTCTAGTTGCAGAATGACTGAATTTTAAAAACAAGCTAATCTATTCATAGGGAGCCCATTTGAGATTAATTCTTTCTTAAAACTGTAGTTCTTAAGAGTTAATGTTTCTTCATAGGCTTTGAAAGTTATACCTATGTCTGTGCACTTTGAAGATGACAATCAACTAATTTTTTAAAAGCCCCAATTTCTGCTTCATATTTTTGTTTTAAAGTCCTTTACAAGCGAATTTTTTTCCCTTTTGCATTTTTAATGTGTTAACTTGTGATGTATTAAGACAGAAAAAGTTCCTATCTCCTGGTTTCCATCTCATGGTTCATTCCTCAAACACCCACGATAGCCAGGGCTGGGATGGAGCTGAAGCCAGGAGCTGGTACTCAGTTCTAGCCTCCAACATTAGCAGCAAGGGCCTCAGCTCCATGTCATGACCACTGCCTCCCAATGCTCCATTAACAAGAAACTGGACTCAGGATCCAGTGCCAAGACTAAAATCCAGGCACTGAGAGGTGGGACATGAACAACTTAACTGCTAGGCTAGACACCCATCCTGAACTTTTTTTCTTAAAAATGTTGACAGAAATCACTGAAGACATCAGTCTGAGTACTGGACTGCTGTCATCCATCTGGAATGCCTTTGCATCTTGTGACATTTCAAAACTCAGATTCTTTGTTCCAAAGGCAGCATTGCTTATCAAAGGTGAATTTCCAGCAATGATGTGTGGGTTGGTCTTAAGTAGTCACAAGTTTATATTTATTTTAGTAAATATGAATTTATTTGAATATTCAAAACAAATTTAAAATATGCTTTTTAATGTGTTAAGAAAAACATGTAACTGCCGGGTAAACATATGATTTTACAAATCTCATTTCTTAGGAGTAGAATAATGTTTTCAATTAGAGCAACTAAAGTCAGTTCATTGGAGAACATTAAGTTTTCAAAAATGAATAAGAAGCACATAAACACTAACCATGAGTCATGCATGAATGCCACCATCTTTTAGGATGGAGCAAAAAGTCATGTCATCTTTACATAAGACTCCTCATGTTAGCTTTAGAAATAAGATAGCTGGTCCAGAAATCCCTAAGACCATTTTCAGCTCTAATGCCTTCCTTTTTTGTTTTTGTAACAGTCTCACATTTTTATTTCTTATTTTTGGGCACATTTTCCAGATTATAGATGTCTTTGTCCTGTTTGGGGCCTTAGTGAGAACCTTCTTATCTCTTGCCCTCATCACTAACACTATGCCTTCATTCATTTATAAAGATACTTATCACAGAATGCCTTAGTACTTGGTTTGCACCCCAGCCATGTGAAAACTGCCAAACTCTTGACCTCTGACTTCTGTGTAAATATGTCAGCAATTCACACTGAGGTCAAAACCCTTCAGAGTCCTGTAATCTTCTCTTTATAAACTTCCTGGAAGACTACTGTATCTTCAATTGAAAGTCTTTTCAAACAAAACACATTTTTAAGGCTCATATTTAACATTGTTTAGAGTTTGCTACAAATCCTGAATAAGATTATATATGATGGGAAAAGGTCTGTTTGCATCTCACAACTACAAGCATCTTATTCTTGAATAATTTTGCATATGGATACAAAAAAAGAAAGCTAGCACTTTCATGATTTTAGGGTAGATGTTTGTGTAATTTTGATTAGTGAGAAATTTTTATAATTCTGAGTCAAATGATACATCTGACGTGTCAAGTTTTTTAAAAGTCAGCCACACTGAAGGAAAAATCAAGTTTCAATAGTGCTTGCTATTATGTACCCACGAGCAGGTGGTTAAGGTGTAGATATTGGTATGATTATTTTTTTCTGGAAAATTTGTCCTTCAGAAACCTTGCTAAAAATGTTTATAAGCACTTGTGTAAGGTGAGCACAGATTGTCACAAACATCTGTATATCTCTTTAATACAAGCTAGCAACTTATGAGACTGGGTTGTTTTTTTCATTTGTTTGTTTTGGTTTGGTTTGTTTTTTTGTTTGTTTGTTTTTGGTTTTTTTTGCCAGTCAGCTTTTTTTTCTTTCTTTCTATTTTTTAAAATTTCATTTCATTTTATGACACAGTTTTATAGGTTCTGGGATTCCCCAACCCCGTCTCATGCTCTCCCCCCATGGTGGATTCCTCCACCTTGTTGCAGTATTACAGTTCAAATCCAGTCATGATTCCTTCATTGCAAGCATGTACCATGCACAGAGTCCAGCATCTTATTGTCCAGATAAATTCAATGGTTTCTTGGGGAGACCATCTCTGGTCTGAAAGTAGAGCTGGCAGAATATCATCCCGTCCAATGAAAAGCCACAACATACCATCTACAACAATTTACAACACTACGGAATTAATTGACATGGTACTGAGCAACCAACATACCAGAAAATGCAAGTTCTTATTCACATCCTTTGACTACTTCATTGACATTTCAATTTTAGTTTATACACAACCAGCTGCTATACACCTTAAAATAGCTATAAGGTACTATTCAGCTGTCTCATGTCTGTTTTCATTTTTATATTTAGCAGTTTATAGTATTGAAGCATAATTTTTACTGAACTTGGTGAATTTTAGGCTAGTCCAAACTGGCTTATAACTCTAATAGGGCATATGTCAACAGTTGAGGTACAGAACAGTTTTAGCAGGGGTGTGCAGAGAAATCTTCAATACCTTGGTGAGGAGTAACTAATCTTTGCGTCCTACCTAGTAATGTATATTTGAGTCCAAGCTGACCGTTTCCTATATGGTTCTAAGCTTTCCTTTTTGTTCTTTGTCTATGTAATCTAATTTTCTCAGGGGCGACGGGGGACCTCCAGAGTGACCCTGATGGTCTTTGCAAGAGAGGGTGGGGATCCATAGTTGGAACTAAGTAAGGACCAGAGAAAGCTCCCCCCTACCCCCCGAGCCCTGAAGCAAGTTTACTGTTCTTCTGTTTCTGAGGTCCGCTCAGGGCTCCCGGAGACTAGGTTGTATGGGTGAGTAGTGCCGAAAAAGATTAGCTGTGGTTTCCTGCTCAAGATTCTATAGACTAGTGAGAAAAACAGAAGGGGATGTAGTTAGCTGAGGTTACTTGGTGGCACGTGGGTGCTAGTTTTCTTTTTTGTAAAAAGACAGGAAATTGAAATGTGTTCTTTCCCTAATTCACATTATATCTTATATATGGGAAGATTAAAAAATGAAAAGTTACATCCTTACTCTTAGGAACCACAAAATCTTAAGTAAAATATTAAGAATGTAAGAAGAGGTGAAAGCTCTTTTGATAATATTTATTCACTCTAAATGTATATACACTGTGATTAAAAATTGATTAGCAATGATTATTTTCAAAGTTTTAATGCTTGTATGTTATCATGCAAATGTATAACTTCCAAAGTGTCACATTGCTTTGAAGCAAGGATTAGTTACTTCTGGTGACTTTTAACTCTAGTTCTTACACTAAGATTCAATTAGTTTATTAGTTGGTCTTTGATCTTCCAATTTCACAAAGCATCAGGTTTAAGGGCATATTCCATTTCTCACTTTTAAAGAAAAACACTAAATAAAATGATGTGCTCGGGGGGTCAATATCAGTACAGTTTCATTTGACACATTCATGACTTATTAAAAAACATCCACAGAAGAATACTTGTGAATAAGTACATTTTATGAGTAGGAAAAGTTTGATGGAAGGTATCTGGGTCAGGGAGCAGAGCACTAGGATGATTTGCAGTAATGAATCTATTAGATAGTTTACACCTGCCGGAGGGGGAGGAGCTCTCAGCTGCTTTTACATTGGTGTCATTGGTGTCATTGGAGGTTTACAGAGCTGGCTTTGGGGAAGACAAGCTGAATTTAAAATGCAGTGACAATAAGACCAATTAGATCCTGCAATGCAAACAAAAACCCATAGAAGCATATTAGAATCTTTGATTCATTCCTTCTCCAACCTCAAAGACCAAAAATCTGTTGAAAGAGCAGGCACTCCACTCATCACTGAAAAGCTGTTTATGTACCTGGTCCGGGGGTTCTGGCAGTGGGACTGCTCCCTGACATCAACCTGGGATGTCTACTGCAGGGCTGCCACACTGATCTTCCCAACATGGCAGTACTGCTTCATTCCTGCCCTCTAAATTCCATCTCATCTTCCCTGGTAGCCACCTGTGGCAAAGGACAATTTAGGAAAGGAAATTCTGGGAATTGGTTTCCATCAGATCCAGTTGGCACCTAGTACAAAACCACCACAGCTGTTGGCCAAGAAAAACATGAGCAGCCCCTTTGGTTTTGAGCTTGGCAAAAAGCCTTTCTGCCTCAAGATTCAGAATCCATTTCACTCATGGATTATGCTTAAGAAATTTTTCCTTTAGATGTCTATAGACTCCCAGTCTTCTTCTGTATACTGTTACAAGCTGTTGGATTACTTCCACTCAGAACCTACAATTTCGTGAATGAGCATTTGGCTTAGCAATTAGGACACTGCTTGGGGCACCTATAAATTAGTTGTATTGGAGCACGTGGATTGGAGTGCACACCCAGGGCAGGGAGGCAACAGGTAATGGCTTCAGTAGTTAGAACTGTGTCACCCATGTGGGAAACACAGATTGAGTTCCCTGCTCCTGGCTTTGATCTGAATCTGCCCCAGCTGATGGTGGCATTTGGGGATTGGATCAGTGGATGGAAGATTTCTATCTCTGTTCCTGTGCTGTTCAAATCAAAATAAATAATTTCTTTAAAAACTAAAGTATCAAAAGACACAGCTATAAAGAACCTTCAATATTCATGTCATGTCTGTCCCCTGAGTACATTACTTCAAAGAATGCATCATCTTGTAATATAAAAGTGGATGAGATTAACTTTGGCACATAACTGGGTGATGTACTGACGAACATATTTCTGCCACCATAGATTCCAAACCACTTTTAGATTTCCGTAGGTGCCACAGAAGATTTGTATAATATAATCATACAGAAATGCAAAAGTTCTTTTAGAAAGGTGACATGCCAGTATTTCTTTTATGTTTTTTGTTTTGCTTTGAGACTCTTGTTTGTAATGGCATCAAAGGAGACTTCAAGAAGTTTAAGAAAAAAGTAGAATCAAGAGGCAAATTTATTTTACCACAAATATATTAAAATCTTGGCATAACTTTTTCATAATGTCCATGTCCCATGAACTTTTTAAAGAACCACAGATGCATTGGTGTCAGTAGGAAGCAGCAAGTTTACCAATGGTGGAATTGTTCAACCAGGTACCATAGTCAGGATTCTGTCATTGGATGGGAAGTTGAATCATGAATCAATCCATTTTCAAGATTCTTTGAATCTTTGTCAATGACTCTGTCTCTTCTCTTTCCCTAATCAAGAAGTGATGTTGAAGGCATAGTCCCCTCAGACCCTGCCTCACACCCCATTCCAGCATTTTCTCCCTCACTTAATATGAGCACTTTCAAATGTAGTCAAGTAGTCTAATTTATAAAATAAATAAGTAAACCATAGATCTACTTACTTACTTAAGTACTAGTAAGATACATCATATTTTCAGACAGCAACAAAAAATCCGTAAGTCAATTTTTCACCATCCCAACTGTATTTTTCAATTTACCCCTTGCTAAAGCAAAAAAATTTTTTTTCTCTAGACAAATATCCGTAAAAGCAAATGAAATAGGAAAAAATTGAAAAGGGCCAAAATTACATAATTTTATTAACATTTAGTTTATATTTCATAATTAATAAAAATGAAACAATTGTAGATTAGCCTTTGAATGTGTTATGTTACTCTGTCGATTTACTATGATCATTAGAAGCATTTATTTAAGTAGCATTGCCTTTTGCTATAAATCTCTGCATTAGTGTGGAGTAACAGCATCACATATGCATTGATGGCAAAAACCTATTTGTGACCTACAAAAGAATCTGTCGCCTGGCAGGAGAGAGAATACCAAGAACCAAGTGAAGGCAGGGGAGGAAGCCTTGAGTGTGGGCTTAATATGGAACGGAAGCATTCGGGTTCTATATAGACAAAGCTTTAAAACTTCATCCCACATTACATACCTAGAATGGAAAAGACAAAAATAAAACAAGGAAACAAACTAAATACCTTGACAATGTTTTCAAGGATATGAAGCACCTGGGGTATTCAGATGTTGTTGGTGAGCATTCAAAATTATGCAGCCAACTATAGGAAATATTTTTCTTGCTTTCTTATAATATTATACATTCACTTAACATTTTACCTGATAATTTCACTCCTATTTCAGTCAGTGAAATGAAAACCTGTATTAACACAAAAACCTATCAATAATGATTGATAATCACCCAAAACAGGAGATAATCCAAATTTCTTTGGGAAATGAGTGAACAAACAGTGAAAATTCAGACAGTGAAATACTACCCAGCAGTATAAAGGAATGAATTATTGGTACGTGTAACCATTCAGATGAATCTCAAATATATTATGCTACTTATAGGAATCAGCCTCAAACATCTACTTACTAGTATGGACATTATGCTACAAATAGAACTATAAAACTGGACAGCAGATAAATGTTACGGGTAGGAAGGAATTTGACTCTTAAGGGATAATCCAGGGTGGTTTCTTTAGGGGTTACAGGATGCTAAGTACTCCTTAATGGACAATGAGAACAACTCCCTGTAAACCCATCATAACTTAGTACACCTGCCATTGTGAATGTCCTAGCTCAGCAACGCAGCCCATGTTATGGTTCAGGCTGTTTATTCTCATGATCATGGGCTGCCAAGGTATTTGTGACTTTTGTTGCTTCCTAACATCATGAGACAGGATCATACTGCAGATTGCTAGCCTGGGAAAAGGTCCAAACTCAAATGTGAAGTATAATATCTCCTGAATGTGTATCACTTTCACACCATCTGTACCGTCAAAAACTTTTAAGCCACAACCCCTCTCTATTGCATATTTTGAATGTGTCGATGGTTATATGTATTTAACATTGCCCAAACTCCTAGATCTAGCCTCTAAGAAAGAGCAGATGTAACTGGCAACGAATGATTTCAATTCTATTTTTTTAAAAAAGCAATCTAGCCTGAAATAATGATCCAGAGTATTGCATCTTCCTGGTTCTGAAGTCTGAATGGCAGCCATATGGACAAGACACTAATCCTATTCCTTGTTTATTGACACGGAAAAATGTGTGGACCAAACAGATTTCACTCTGATGTTCAGCAACCTTGGGTTAGTTCCCATCTCAAAGCTCTCTGTAAATGGACATGGGCAAGTATCATAGGACCCTGGGTGTCAGCTGACAATTCTGTTGCCTAAAATTAATGTTCCCTATCCAGTGAGCTATGTGTGAGAGTAGTGTGTGCTGGCTAGTCTGGAATGAAGCTGCTTCTCTCCCCAATCATATTACAGCCTTCAAAAGAAAGTATTTATTCTGATATTGCTTATTTAAACCTTGTTATATAAGAAGTGTTGTATTACATGCCACAAGGTCTAACTACTGAGCTACTTAACATCTCTATAAAAATGGAGTTTATAGCCTACTCTGAGCGATAAGATATATGTCTCAATAGCTGTAAACCAATCAGACTGTGGTAAATGCTATGAAAAAGGTTCCCCCACTGTACTGTGGCTTTCCCCTACTTCCTGACAGAGCTATCAGAAAGGATTATTTGTGGAGAAGGCAGCGTTTGTCTGCAAACATAGATTCCAATATATCCTAAGCTCTTTGATAAATAGATCCTTTCTGCCCTACTCGCTGTCTGTTCCCTTATTCCCAATATTCAGCTGTGCTTTGGAATTAAATAGTGAAAGTGGTGAAAGACAAGAAACATTTCTTGAAGGCACAGAACACATTGCAGGGGACAGTGGAGTTCAGTCCGATGTTCCCATCATGTTTCAGAAACTGAAGGCAGACCAGTGCGGTTGATGGATAAGGAGGTTAATGTGAAACAACATTTTTCCAAAATTGCACTGGGAAACAGATGGAGCGTTCCAACTGAAATACATTGCTCAGTCTGAGGAACCATGGGGGATTTGAGCTAAGAATGATACAGTCAGATCTGTGTTTTTAGAAGATGTTATTTGATAAATGATTCTTAGGAAATGACTATTAGCAGTTTTATAAACTGCATGGGAACAAGAAGGGAGACTGTTTCTGAGGCAGGTTCCCAGCATGACTTGGTGTAGGCTGTTAATTGGAATATTGCACATGGAAAATAAATCAAGAGATCTAGGACCAGGTGGTAACTTTGCTTCTAACCCATAGAACAAATCGCATACATTTCAGAAGCCTACATTTTCATATTCCTGAAGTTTGTATAGAAACTATAAGAAATAGTATCTGGGAGCCTTGTGTACCTTTTTTAACAGCAACTTTTTTGAGATTTATTTGTTTTTAATTGAAGATCAGAGTCACAGAAAGAGAAGGAGAAAGAGAGAGAAAGAGAGAGAGAGAGAGAGAGAGATTCTTCCATCTGCTGGTTCACTCCCAAACTGGTTGTGATGGTTGGAGCCAGGCTTATTTGAAGCAAGGAATTAGGCTTCTTCCATTCTCCCAAGTAGGTACAGGGGCCTTGCCTCAAGAAGGGCTTGAGCCATCCTCCGCTGCTTTCCCAGGCCATAAGTAGGGAGCTGGATCAGGGGTGAAGAGCCAGTACACAAACTAGTATCCATGTGGGATGCCAAGCCCTGCAGGTGGAGGATTAGTCTTCCACGGGCCCCTCATCTGAAGGATTATACTAATTTGCCAGGTATTTGAGTCTGAGTTATTAAAAAGAAAGTTTCTTATATTTCTGGCAGAGATGTGAGAGGGACTGGTGGTTATATGGCTTTGTGGGGTAAGGAGATAAAAGTTGTCAAATGGTTCCAGGATTTGATGGAAAATTCTGATGCCATTAACAAACTTAGAGATGTCAGTAAGGAAAATTTGTTTTGATGAAAAATACTAAATGAAGTATAAATCATTGTTTTGGGGATATCAGTATGACACACAGGTCAGATATCCCAAAAGTTCATCTAAAATGGAATTCAAAGGTAAGTTTTATTGTGTTATTACAAATTTGCAGTTTTATTATGGCATAAAAATTGTGAACACCATATGTAGTTTTTTTATGCCACCTATTTTCCATTAATTCTTTGCAAGATTTTCAGTGTTCTTTGCATCAAATGTATGTATCTTTTAATTCTGTTTCTTTTTTCTATGAATTTTTAAGTCATCTCATAGAAAGGGGAAAGATCCAGAACCTGAGGAACAAGGAGATGTTTTGAAATTGTGGCTGTTAGAGCCAGCACCACCAGATGCCGTGTAGGTTACAAAGACTGACAAGGAAAGCAATAAAAAGCATTCATGGTGAAACTTGTTCCTGAGGTCCAGAGAGGGGATCAGTTTGCTCTAAGGCTGCGAAGGAGACAGTCAAAGAAAGGGAAGGGAAAATCTGTAAAGAATAAGGTTAACTTCAGTGCTGAAAAATTATGCCAGAAGTTCAAAGTGGATAGGAATAAAACTGCTTCCTTGCCTTCAGTTGAAACCCTGATGCCTTCCTCATGCGTTTACGATGGAAAGTGAGAAAAAGGAAGCTCTAAGAACAATATCTTATGTAGAGTAGACTTAGAAGTAGGAATCGTGACATGCGTTTGACACAGGGATGAAAACATTTCTTGGGACACGTGTATTCCATATCGGAGCACCTGGTTGGAGTCTTGGCTCTTCTTCCAACACAGCTTCCTGCGAAAGCACATCCTGGAAAAGCAGCATATGATAGCCCAGGTACTTGAGTCGCTGCCAGCTGTGTAGGAGACCCATTTTGAGTTGCTGGCCCCTAACTTCAGTCTGGTCCAGCCCTGGCTGGTGCAGGAGTTTGCAGAGTGAGCCAGCAGACAGATTTCTCTCTCTCTCTCTTTCTCTCTTCCACTCTGCCTTTCAACAAAATTAAATAAATTTTTAAAAATTTAAACATAGGAGCTGTTATTAGCGTTATTATTGCAAATTCATTCTTATTTTCAACATCCTTCAGAGACTTTTTAAAATGTCACCCAGACCTTGTGCTGGTTGTGTGTGATGGGCCTTTTGTGGAGATAAATCACAAGCTAAATTTGCAGCATAATCATATCCCCTGACCTTTAAAGGGTAGAATTCAGTCCATCCCCAGTTTTAGAAGAGAAGCACTCTGTTCTGACGAGAGCATATTGTTTTTCCGGTAACTCTCATGAGAGTGCCTTGCATGGAAAAACAAAATTTTCCTATCCAGGCCGAGGTTGAAACCCATCAAGGTACACAGGATAGGAACAATGCTCTTGTCAGCCTCCCTCTGCTGGCACATGGGCTATACTAAAACTGAATTCAGTCAGCTTAATTGATTCAGAAAATCTGCAGTTGAAAATGAGAAAGATATTAAAAATATTGGTTTGCTATACATAGTTTCCTGATTTCTTAGGAGTTATTGTTCAGGACAGCATAGACAATTATTATATCCATGTGTGATATTGATTACTCCTTGATTTTTATCTAAGAAGTTGAGAAGTCCTACTCTGATTCACACACACACACACAAACAGTTTGCTTTAAGAAGAAGGTTAAAAAAAAAAAAAACCTCTCTTCCAGGATCACATTAGCCACCTTAACAATGTACACAAGCAAGGAGTCACTGTGAGAATGCAGAAAAGGCGCAGGATTGGTAAGGACTGTCCAGGGCAAGGAGCAGGTCTCTGTGGTCTTTAAGATTCTTTGTCCTCTATGCTATGTCATCCTGTATGTTTTACTTAAAAACAATACAAGCTAACAAACTATTTTTTTGTCATCATTTGATCTAAATTTACTGTTCTAATACTAAAACTAGTGCAGATTCCTGCTCTAGTAGCAGATTGTCAAAATCAAGGACATCACGGAATCAGCCTATTTGTATTCTTCACTTTTATCCTGATTTTCCATATTCTCCAGAACACTTCTAAACACACCCAACATTTCTTTCTTCTCTTTAATTCCATGTTTTATTTATGGAAGTTATTTTTTTCTCAGTTCAAGGTGTAGACTTTTGCAGTAATTTGTGAAATTAAATCCCATTTCTTAGCTTATACTTCTTATTTCTTTTCATAATAAACTTGCTCCAAGGTCAAAGTTCCCAAGAAGCATCCCCAGCCCCACCTCACTTACACCCTTCCTCAGTTCCTTTCCCCGAGTTTCCTTCAATATGGTCCACAGAAAGTCTACTCCTTCCTCTTTTAGAAGCTTGGCTCTGGTTCTTTATCCCACCCAACACAAATCTTGACCTTGTGTTGGGAAATAACATGCAGTCCAATTTATTCAGTTAAAATTACTAACCACTGGAAGCAAGCTTCTATAGCATTCAAATTTTAATAGATTAAGGAAACTTAAAAATTGCATGTATATTTAAAACAAAACAAAACAAAAACCTCTTTACCAGTAGTACCTTCTCTTTTGACTTCACCTTATTGGTAATTAAAACATGTGCTCTCCTGGAACCTATAACACTTTCATCAACATGTCTAGCACTGCCTCCTAAATTTTTGTAAAATTGACTGTTGGGTTGGTTTTCACTCTTGGTATCTTTACTGTGATGAAAGAAAACAGATATTTCTCCTTGTCAATAATCAATGGCCTTTTGTTTTGTTTTTGTTGTTTTATATATTTTTTTTTTCTCAGTCTTGAAAACTCAGAAATTCCTGGCACTGGTGACGGGGACTTAAAAGAAAAAAATAAGAAGAAATGCACATAGGGAGTGGAAATCAAGTGAAATTGGTGTGACATTGTTAAAGACATTCAGTTCCTAGCTTTGCCCTGATTCTTGCCTCCAGCTTCCTGCTAATTTGCACCCTGGGAAGCAGAAGTGGCGGCTCAAGTATTTGGGTCCCTGTCACCTATGAGAGACCTCTCTGTTATTTCTAGGTCCATCCTTTCCTCCACAGTTGTGCTGCCAGTGCCCATGTTCTCACAGCACCTCCAGTGGTCTCTCTCTGCATCTGCAGGGCAGTCTCCCCACCATGCCCTCAGCGATGGCCCATGACCTACAAGGCACACTCCCGCCTCAATGTATTCCTCCCTAGGACCCGGTTTCTTAACAGATGGCTGCTTTGCCACTGGAGCTGCAGCAGGACCCAACTGCCTGTGAGTGCAGCCCCACCCCGCCCTCTGCCACTCCTTCCAGCAGGCTGTCTGCACATCTGCTCATGCATTGTTCACGTGCACCTGAAATGCCCTCGGCTCCTATCAGCAAACTCATGCTTCACTGCCAGGGCAGCTTTGTGTTTGTTTACACTCAGAGGCCCTGGGTGGTTTGTCTCTGAGCTCTGTACCAACAGTGCTGTCCCAGCGCTGCACTCAACAGCACTGAAAAGCTCACAGCATTGCACTCCCAATTTGTGTTTATGCTTCTGCCTCCCCCACTATGTGGGAGCTTCCTGAAGGTGAGAAAGGAAGAATTCTTTCTCATGAACCATGATCTGCTGGAGACTTAAATGGTTCCTGGTATCTTTTTTTTCCTCGCAGTCTTGCAGCAGCCTAAATTGATTCCAAAGAAAGTCTTGTTTGAGTGTACCAGTTGTGTGGATCCAGTCTCCTCCTCCTCCTGTGCCATTAATGAAGTCTCTAGCATTTAAAAAAACTTTCTCAAGAAATGCATCTCTGAAGGAACAGACCAGCTCCTGGCAGTCTTTGTGGATCTGTATTTTCTACCACTGGTTCAAGGAAAAAGGAAATTAAAAGATAAACTTATTTTAATGGGAAAAAATTGAAATCAGTGTGTAGATTTTTTGTAATACACATTTTCTATGGACCTCTTGAATAGTCCTCAAATATGTTTAAAGCTTTTGAGATAGCTTAGAAAAAGGAAAACATTTCGTGCTTAATACTTAGACCCTTTGTTTAGTGAGCAATTAAGATCAAATAAATATTGGTTGACCTGGACTCAAATAGATCTTGGTTGACCTGGACTCAAAGCCTTCTGTTACTTGAGATTTTTATAAGCAGAGCACTGCTTCTTAGTAACAGGTGAACTTCTTAGATGTAAACATGTGTGAATAATCTTCATAATAACTTTTAGGAAAAAAAAATCATCCATTCCTGCATAATAGTAATAAATTTGCATATATGACAAATTCATGAACTATTAAGAAGAGTTGCAGCCTAACAGATTGTTGTTAGGTGAAATTGTTGTTAGGTGAAATTGCATACACCATGATTTGTAATTCCTGTGCTAGCAAAGTGAGGCTGGATCTCCTAACCAGTTCAGCCTTCCAAGGGCCTTTTTTGATGCATCAAGTGCTCAGATTTCTAACAAGTGATTTCTTAGACACTTTAGATTTCTCGCTTCTCAAGGAGCTCTTAGAAAGTCCTGGGTTTCGGCACAATGCTGAAGCAGCAGTAAAGTCCTGGTTCCCCATTAATCCGGCTAACCAGACATGCTGTAACTGTTGCTTAGGGCTAGTTATGTTACTATTTTCAATGGATCTTCCAATTATTTAGGTATGCATATGCTGTTTATTTTTCTTGCAAAATACTCTTCAATGCAGTAAAAACAAATTCAAAGAAACTGACTCATGCTTCAAGATACCATGATCATGAGAATTAAATCAAGTTCAGTGGTAAAAAGTTTAAACTTTTGAACATTAAAATTGTTTTTCTGGGGTTGCATGCTGTATTATTTGATTCATGTAAGTTCTCATTTTTTTCTACTTACCTACATTCTCTCTACTTCATGATTTATCATGCTCAGTTTGAATGAATAAAATCACACTTCTTTTAAGGCATGTTATTAAATACTAAATTTTAGCCACACTCAGTTGCTTTTCTTGCATCCCAAGAAGAGAGGAAAGACTTTTAAGTTGAGCCTTGGGAATGAGAAAATTCAGTGAGGATTTCCCAGAGAAGCTGCTCAGTTCAATTGAGGCTAGCAGGGAAATAAAGAGTAAGAAGGATGTGTTTCTTTCTTAGAGCCACTATGTAACAAAATACCAAAAACTGGAGGGCTTGAAGCAACAAAAGTTTACTCACTCCCTGTCTTGGAAGTCCATCATCTGTGATCAAAGCATTAACAGAGTCGGTTACTTCCAGCTTGCCATGTCCCTCTCCCAGCTTCTGGTGGCTGCTGATGACCCTTTTCATTCTTTTCTTTACGGGGGTATCAGGCCAGGCTGTCTAAGTCATCATTGACTTTCTCCCCTAGATATCTGTGTTTATATCCACGCTCCCTTCTTCCTATAGGGACACCAGTCATACTAGATTTAGGGCATTTCCTAACCCATAGGGTTCCTCCCAGTGGTTCAGAGGGAGAGCCTTTCCCGTGCCTTTCTCCCAACATTAAAGAAACAGGGAGGAGCGTGGAATCCCATAAGTTATCCCAGTGGTGGGATTGAAAGGCCCTGGAGGGCTCTAACAAGAAGAATGAGACGGAAGAGGTCATAAGAGCCTCATTGCAAAGAGACTGGTGCACTCAAGAACGTGAACTCCTTTAGGAAAATGTGCAGGGGACTTTGAAAGATTTTAATTCTGGGAGTTACATGATCATTTTTGCATTTAGAAAAAATATTCCTGGCAGCAGCATACAGAATTGAAAAAGGTACAGATTGGAGGCAGAAAGATTATTGAGAAGACCTTGAAATAATTCTGGCAGAAAAAGTGTAACAGCCTGCTTTATAACAACACCCAGGGAGAGTCAAATGGAGGTGCAGTGATACAGGAACTATTATTCAAAAAGGATCTGTAAGACCTGCTGCTTAAATACTGAGAACTGAGGAAGGAAGAGATACAAACTGAACGAAAGTTCCTGGCTTGAGTAAAGAAACATTTGCTGGGATAATTAAAGAGATGACATAGAAGTAAACGTAGATGCATTTTGCACATATCTGAGGTATCAGTAAGACTTCCAAAAGCTGCAACTTTGAAAATAGATATGAAGCTCTGACCAGAGATGGGTTTGAAATTTATGAACATAGAAGCAATTGGATCTCCCAGGTTGAGCATACACAGATGATCAGAAAGTCTGGGAAATGAACAAAGGAGAAAAAAGCAACTGAAGAACAGCATTGAGGAGACTACTGTTGAGGTAGAGTGGGGCGGGGCCGGGGGGAGTTGCCTAGTGGTTGAGATAAACACATCTGGCATCAGAGTGACTGGGTTCAGATCCCACCTCAGGCTCCTGACTCCAGCATTCGTGCTAATAAGCAGTCTGGAAGCCAGTGGTGATGACTTCAGCTTTGGTCCTATTTACCTGTCATGGACATCTGGAGAGTAAGCCAGTGGATAAGAGAATCTCTCTTTCTTAAATATTTTTTTAAAGGAGACAGATGAAAAAAGAAAAACCAGGTAAGATTGTTGCAGATAAGAGAGTTTCCAAAGGAACAATGCAGTCAAATGCTTCAGACAAGTCAACACAGAAGAAAAAAAAAAAAAGCACTCGCTTGTTTTGGTGAAGTCCAGTAATCAGTGGTCTTAATAAGGTAGTTTAGTTGTAATGATGGGAATTACAAAGGAATACACACAATAACAATGGAATTGGAAGTGGTGGTGCATGAAGAGATAGTAGACAGTGCTTTTCCAAGATGTTGAATTTTGAGCGCAGCAGAGCTATCAAGAATTTGGTGGTTGCGTGGGTTAGGAAAGAGTTTTGCCTGAAGACAGACATTTGAACATGTGTGATCCAACTGGTGTAAGGGAATGAGGGCTCTGTGGGGTGGCCTTGCAGCTGAGGATTTGGGTTATGACTTCCAGATTAAGATGTCTAATAGGGATATGTTTTTTCAGACAGTTGTGGGATTTCTCACACATTGAGTATTTTTGTTAATATGGAATAAAAATCATCTCCTTCCTGCTCAGTGTAATGGGCATTGTTTTACTACTTCTTCCTGAAGCTGCTCCTTCTCGCAGCCCTCCATTTGCTCCTGGGTATTAAATCTCACCTCTGTGTTCGACTGTAGTGAAGTCATGAATTCAGTTGCCCTGTCTTCTCACCAAGGGCCCATCGAGTCTCCCTTCCTGAACTTTGAGTCCAGAGACTCTGAGGTCTTCCAAGAGTGGAGAGGATGACAGTGATTTGAGTTTATCCCATTCATGGGTCCCTGCAGTGTCCAGTTTTCATCCCTTCGTGACTCGTTTCCATAGAAGCACCCCCACCAACCTAACCACCTGTCACACTGCCACACTGGAGAGCAGGCTTCCAACATAAGGACCTTCTGTGGACTCCCACAGATCACAACTCACCCAAGAGTCCCACTTGTCAGTTATAGCTGCAGTTACCACTGCGTCACAGACTACCCTGAAGCTCGGCAGGAAATAGCAGCAAGTGAGGACCCAAGTTCAGTGACGAGGACTTGCTTGTGGAAGCAAGTGGCGTGAGTCTCCCATCTGATTTCCCAGTCACTGCATTTTCCACTGTGTGATATGCTTATAATGAAAGGATCTGTCTCATTTCTCTCAACAGTTAGCGATCTTAATCATATTTCAAAATGATTAAAATTTTTAGTAACAATAATTATACATCTTTAGGGGTGATGTTTCAGTGCAAGATTTCAGTACACGTATAACTAATGTTTCCCCTTTGTTGGTAGTAATTTATGATCAGAGCCTTGGAACACCTCAATTCTGCAACTACTCTGTGTTGTTGGACACAATGTACTGCTTTGAAATCTGAATGCTCATGGTTTGGCTTGGGCTCAAATCTGAATTTGGCTTCATCATAACTGAGTGATGTGGAGCAAATTACTTAACTTCCTTTTGCTCTGATTTCCTCATGCATAAAGTACAGTGAATAACAGTACCGGCTATGGAGGGTATTCTAGGAATTAATAATATATTCCATGCTTAGAGTGGTACCTAATGAAATAAGTATGCGTAAATGTTGATTATTATTATTATTTTAATGTCTTTTTTCTGTAAGCTATCCACAATAATTTGCTGCCATGTGGCCCCAAAGAATCCTACCAGCATTTCCATTGTTCCAAATTACTAACATTTTAGTATTTTGAACTTGAAAAGATTGACAAAGGTAATAATTTCATTGCAATTGACCATTCATGACAGTTTAGAGAGAGGGGAATTGAAATATGCCATTTCAGCTATGGCAAATGGATATAAGCTCTCAATTATTAAAAACAGAGGTTAACGAAAGACATAAATGGCATGTCTATACAGAAATTTAGAGGCAAAAATATGAGCAAGGTTCATTTTTGTGAAGATTTGTTTTAGTCAGTTATTTATTGGAAAAGTAGAGTGTCCGAGAGGAGGATAGATACAGGCAGAGATCTTCCACCCACTTGTTCCTTCCTCAAAAGGCTACAACAGCCAGGCTGGGCCGGGCTGAAGCCAGGAACCAGGCACTCCGTCCATGACTCCCATGGTGATGGCAGAATCTTTCTCTGCCTTAACAAACACATTAACAGGAAGCTGGAATGGAAATGGAATAACCGGGTGTTGAACCAACACTCCTGTATAAAAGGTCAACATAACAAATAGTAGCTTAACCCCCTGGGATGCAATGTTGGCCCCATGGGGGATTTTTTTTTTTTAATCATGTTTCAGCTACTCTTGATCTTAGCCATAGATCTCAATATACAGCCATACTGTATATCTATGTGAAAGTTGAAAAAAGGGGTCCAAAGGCTCCAGTTATGAATGACTACCAACAAAGGGGAAACTTGATTATACATACATTGAAATATCACGCTGTAGCCCTTGAAGATGTATAAAGTATTGCAACTAAAATTTTTAATCATTTTGAAATATGATAAGCCCACACTGACTGTTGAGAGAAATAAGGCAGATATAACAGAAAGGACAGCCCTTTCATTATGAGTATATCACACAGTGGAAAATGCAGTGACTGGGAAATCAGATGGGAGACTCACGCCACTTGCTTCCACAAGCAAGTCCTCGTCACTGAACTTGGGTCCTCGCTTGCTGTTATTTCTTGTTGAGCTTCAGGGTAGTCTGTGATGCAGTGGTAACTGCAGCGTGACAACTGACAAGTGACACTGCTAGTTAGGATGTGACCTGAGGGAGTCCAGAAGAGCTTCTTGGGTTGGAAGCTTGGTCCGCAGTATGCAATGTTGACCCATGATTAGAAGATTGGAGAGGGCTGGCATCAGACAAGATTAATGTGGTTCTTTGGGGGGAGTTTAAGTTCTTTGAGTTTCAATGAGAGATTATTGCTGAAAAACAACCAGGCTGGCCCATGAATTCCTCTGGTGTCTGGTCTCCCTGTCTGATCTCTTCCACAACATTATGACATCGCCCACCCTTAAGACCTCATCAGAGGCCTCCTCATTGAGGTCACCCAATCACAGACTTTTAGTCTCTAAAACCATGAGCTAAGCAAATCTCTTTTCTTTCTGCAAACTCCAACTCAAGTATCTTGTTCCTGCAACAGAAAATAGATGAAGACTAGAACTAATAAAGCTTTAGTACTAGAAGTAATACAGATTAGGTAAGAGAACTCAAAAAGAAAGTAGTAAAAGAAAAAAGAAAGAAAGAAAGAAAGAAAGAAAGAAAGAAAGAAAGAAAGAAAGAAAGAAAGAAAGAAAGAAAGAAAGAAAGAAAGAAAGAAAGAAAGAAAGAAAGAAAGAAAGAAAGAAAGAAAGGAAGAAAGGAAGAAAGAAAGAAAGAAAAGCCAAAGAATCCACTTGGAAAGTTTTTATGACATTTTGAGTTAAAACAGAAGAGCTGCCAGGAACTAGGTATAAAGACAAAAGAAAGTATATACAGGGTCATGGAGGCCAAGAGAGCATGCTCTTCAAAGAAAATGCCTGCACATGTTGCTACAAGGTCAACTTGGTTGAAGGCGTTCCTCCGCTTCAAGGTCATCAGAGATCAGTGTCTGATGCCAAGTGGGATCTGGTGCTGAAGGCTAGGCTTTTAGCTCAAATAATGAACAGCTGGTGATGAGACCAGGGGTCTGCAGAGCTCAGTCACCAAGGGGAGAGGGTGGAAATGCAGTTTTAAATTATTCAGACCTCCATGTCAGGTGACCCAGAAGTCAGAGAACAGGGCTAACCTGATCATTTCTTCACTTCAGGCAAGCAGTCTGGACATCCGCATTGTCCAACAACTGTACACAATTCCAGCACACAGGGGGCCAGAGCACATTGTGCATCTGGTGGGTGCATAGAGCGGCAGGCAAACGTGGAAAGTAACCTCTGGCTCAGCAAAGGAAGTTCACATGGTTGCAAGGCAGGAAGTGTTCAGGCCTTCTGTCCCTAAGGATTTCAAGGGTCCTAGAGGTTCTGGTCCCTTCCCTGGCACACTCAGCTGAAGATGATCCCTTGGGAGAGGATGTTTTACTGCCACAGGGCACTAGTGCCTTCCCCAGGGATCATCTTCAGTCCCACATAGAGACAATACTGCCACTTCACTTGTGATTAGCCCACTGGTAAAAGGGATGCAGGCCACATTTTGGTCCTTGATATGAAATTTAGAGGTCACTTGTAAAAACACAATCATGGCCCCAAAAGACACAGAGATAAGAGTTTTCTGAGGCCAGAATGTCCCCCATAATTTCTTCACCAGCCGAAAGTAAAATTAGGAGGAAAATTCTGTACTTGGGCTAATGGTTCCTCTCAAGAGAATGTGAGCAGCTTTTTTATTACAATGAATTGTTGGGGAGCGAAGGTGAAAGGTTTTAAAAGCATTATAAAGGAAAGTCATCATATTTAGATCCATTCAAACCAGCATATTTGACACGTATCCTTATGGACTTTCATGTCATAGTCCCCTCCCAATATGGGGATGCTAAGTGTGAATTCCAACAAGGGTTTCAGAAGCTCTTCCCCTGCTAAATTATCAGCAGGCAGAGCACCACCCTGCCACAAATTAGAGTAGAAGTGATGCCTCAACCCTGAACTCCTCTTGTGGAAATAATAGGGAAGAAACTGGGAAAAATGGGACTATGTTAATATGCTGGGTAAGCATAATCTTTATGTTTCCCCCATTTCTATACATCCATTTTACCTTCCAATACAATTCTATTTTCTTCTCTTTGCCTTTCATGATTGTGAAAGGAGGTCATACTTGTGTGGAAGAGGTCACCTTTGTTTTCTGCAGAGAAATATGAAAGAGACACCTAGTTTTTCAAAAGATGTTAGCAGCATTTTTTTTTTCAGATAGTCTTGCTGCATAAATAGTAAGTAAAGGCAGTATCCAAACTCAAGGTAGGAATAGCAGTAACAAGTGCACAGCTAGTGAAAAGGGTCTATAATTAAGAACTGCAAGGAAAGATGGCTTAGAGTATCACTCACAAAAGCCATAATAAAATTAATGTTCCAGACGGGACTTCACTACATAGACAATATGTAAATAGTAAGTAAAAGATGTGTAAAATAAAATGGCACATGATTATACCTGATGCATGATAGGTGTTCAATAGACATTTGTGAAAGAATGGTTTGTGTATTTCCAACTCCATTGTTAGGCTATGATTTCGTCTGTGGTGGAGGAACCAGACAGCTCTGAGCTCAGAGAAAGAGCTCACTGTTTGTCCCTGTTCTACTAATTAAGGCAAGAATTTCCTGGAACTCATTTCTCCTGAGGCAGGTAACAGTCACAGAAGCTTTCCTTGAAATTAAGCCTGCCCAGCCTGGGTTAATTGTAAACATTATTCATTCTGGAACTGAGCACTTCCCATAAAACAGATCCCCTGTTAAGACCAGTTGGGGAGGTTGGGGTTTTTTTTTTCCTCTCTTAGGAAATGTGTCGACAAACATTAACCCATCTGATCAGCATCCCAGATTGCATTTCAGTGACAGCATTACAGTTCGTCATTGCTAGCAACATGGTTGAGGAGCAGACAAAGGTCTACTTCATTAAGCGAAGGGGGAAAAAAATCACAGCTATGGAAGGAGCTGCACAGTCGTTTCTTCTTGAGCTCTTTGCAGGGTTGGCAGGAAATGGTGGTGAGGAAGGAGCGCCTTCTGCTCTTCCCCCAAGAATGGATACAGTTATTTTCTTATTAACCAGGCCATAAAACAGTCAGAGCCAATCTTTTTCCAACTGTTGGGGAATCATTCCAAAGAAGAGGAAAGATTCCTGTCTTTTTCTCTGATTTGATTTGCATTTTCTACTTATTCATAGTAGAAAATGGCCCATATATAAGCTAAGGTCAGAGAAATCCTATCTACCATCTTTAAACAGAACTCCATTTAGAAAATCTGGACTGGCCAAGATGGAAACATTATCAGTGAAAACCTCCATGTGGATGTTCAGGGGCAAACACTTAGTCAAGCAGTCAGTATGGCAGTTGAAATGCTCACCTCCCACATCACAGCACCTGGGTTCCATGCCCAGTTCTCGCTCCCAATTCCAGCTTCCTACCAATGCACACACCAGGAGGCTCAGGTAACTGGGTTCCTGACACCTAAGTAAGAAGCCTAACCTGACTTGGTATCTTCCAGCTTCATCTCAGTCCGGTTAAAGCCTTTCATAGGCTTTTGGTGGGTTAACTAGCAGACAAAAGCACTCTCTCTTTTCCTTATTTTCTGCTTCTCAAATAAATAAATATAAACAATTCTTGTAAAAATTGTATCTCCAGATTTTGTTTCATTACTCAAATCCCAGGCCCAAATCTGTCTTGTAATCAGGTCCTGTTCCCAAAAGAAAGGTTTGCTTTGCTCCTAAGGTAATTGCCTTCAACACAAACACTGTCAGTATGTGTACACACCAAATTTTATGCATTTGTGCACACCCACAAATTGGTGTTCTTGACTGTGAAATACGGGCTCCAGCAGGACGTACTTGTCAAAGAGGCTCTTTGGGGCTACATTTATAGCTCCTGTACCCATCCTACCTGGATGGTCATATATATATATATTTTTTTTCCATGTGTCAGTCATGCACATCTACTGATTGATAGGATGATAATTGGCTAGTCCTATGATAAGACATAAAGCAATTGGTCTTTACTAATGGATCTCAAAGCCAAAATAATTTACTATGAAATCGTACTGACAGGCAGGCAATACTGGAAAGATGAGGTGTGGAGAGGTATGCTGACATACTTAGCTCCTTTCTATGCTTTCTCACTTGTTGCATTACCCCAGGATACCACAGTCTCTACTGGAGACATTTTCTTTTGAAAATACCTTCAGAAGTGCCGGGAAAGTCAGCATAACAGTTATGTATCACTTAGACAATCTGATCACTTTGTGTACATCATAGAGTTTACTTTCACAAAGCTGAATGGTCAGTCACTCTACACATCTGATCAATTCAAGGGACACGGTAAACATGAGATGTATGAGCCTGCACCCAGCATAATGTCACATAATACTTTACAGGAAACTTTATACATAGAAGTGATAGCCTCGTAAGTAGTGATTGAAGTGAATGGTATTGAAGATATAAGCGAGTATCAAGTACTCTATACATATGCAATTATGTGTGCTAGCCTTTTATGTAACAGTGCTGTGGGTTTCTACCAGCATCCCCATAAACAGTGATGTGTTGTACACGAGTCACAACGGTAATGTTACTGAGTGATGAATATTTTCAGCTCCATTGTAATGCTATGTGACCATTGTCGTATGTGCAGCCTGTCCTTGAAAACACTGTGACATGGTTGGTGACTGCTCTTTCATACCATCACTGCAAATACCAGCAAACTCTGAGAGGCAGTAACCTTTTTGTGCTATCTGTAAAACAATTTTGACCACAGGGACTGCCTGGAAAGAAGCTCTAAGCTACCAAGAGACCCACAGACCGTAGCTTGGGAATTTTGAAGTAGATCATCAGCTTCCTTGCTGTTTTCCCCCAGCTAATAAGAAGGACAGCAGCAAGCAAAAAATACGCATGCTCCACTAGAATAAGCAAAGATCAATCTACTTCATCTCAACCAGCAAAATTAAATGTAGGTATGCTTCACTTTGACAGCAAAACATTTGAAAAGCACTTTCAGATTACTTTTCTCTGCAATCACCAATCATTTATTCAATAAGCTACTGTATGTACCAAACTCCTTTGCAGTGGCCAGGAAATGACACCACTCTTTGGGCAGGATCAACCACCATCTTCTCATTTGTCTCATCTCTCCCCCAACTGCCTCTTTCACTCTGTAATTTCCATTTGTTTGGACATCTGTCTGTCTTATTTTGTAATATACTTGTTGAGGACAGAGTCCATGTTTATTCATCTTATGTCCTCAAACCCACTACAACACTTAGGACACTATTGATGTTTGATTTGTTGAACTGAATTGAACTGGAATTGGAAATAGTATCAAAGAAGATATACCCTTGGCAAACGGCACATATAACATGTCAAACTATAGATGTTCAACACACAGGTCATCTGCAAAGTACATCACATAGATTTGACTCCTAGGACAGAAAATCTGTGAAAAAGTGTTTCTAGCATTATGAAGCACATTTTCTAAAGTGAGTGTATGTCTTAGTGATTGCAGAGATGGAATTGATGGACACTATGGCTGTGCATTCATTTCTGTCCATTTAACTTTTCTTTCAGCTTCTAAAATTTTGTCAATCAATGTAACATTGTGGTTTGATGTGAACATGACCTTCAGGAGTCTTGGTGATGAATGGATTAGTGCTGCCTCTGATATTATTAGTTTGGAACTTGGAGGCAAATTTATTAAATGGCATAAAGTGAACCAGGTTGCTAATGTAGTGAATTTCCCACTTTTTTAATTTAAATAAAAATTACCCTGAAAATGTGATTTACCAATTCCTTTTTCAGTTTTTCTAAAGTTGTAGATTCTGTGCTAGGTACCAGCCAACAGAGATACTGCTTTACCTGGAGCTCCAAGTTAAATTTCTGTCTCAATTCTATGGATCCCTGTGAGTAACAGTTTGACAAGTTTCAGTCCACATTCATTAATAAAATGGAATAAAACAGAAGTTCTCAGAAGGATTGTCCTTATTAACATTTGATTCTGGTGAAGTCAGCACGTGGTTCAAGATGAGTATAAGTACTGGGTTGTCCTGCATATGTTTTTTTACTCTAGCTTATATACATTTTAAAATCTTCAGATTCATTCACACAGCTGATTTATGATATACTACATACTCCATTGAAATAGAAATCCATTAGTCTTAATCATTTCAACACAAGGAACAGGCAGGTGCTTGCCACTGTCGGGAAGATACCACTTGGGACACTGATTCCAAATTCTCATTAATGTGCTTCCTTGGAGACCGCAGGTAATGGCCCATGGAAGTAGATCCTTGCTGCCACGTGGGAGACTGGGATTGAGTTCCTGTTTCCTGGCCTCACCCAACCTTGTTGTTCTTGTGCTCTTGTTCACTCTCCCCACATCTCTAAAACAAATGGAAACATTTATAAGCAAATCATCAGAAAATTCAGATTCAGGGGAAATGGAAGCCTGAGTTGAGTACTCAGAGTACAAGTGAGCATGTAAGCAACATTGACGTTGCTAAAGCTGATCTCTCAGTTGTAGGAATGATGACTGCTGTGTTAAATCAGCAGCACGAAATCTCCAAAGGGGTTTCCCTGTACGCTCATGTAGAACTATATCTAATTAGTTACTGCTTATATTGTGAGTCATGATTCATGAATTTATACAAAGCATGTGATAGCAAACAAAAAAGTTAAAAAAATACCAAATACAGTGCAATAAATATATTAAGGGTACTTAAAAGATGTGTGGAGAAGGGAATTAAAAGAAATATTTCTGTTGGTGCAAAAGAATTTTAAAATCATATTTTTATAATAATATTTTTAGACTGCATTTTCTAGAAACTTTTAAAAAATCAGTCAAAGGAAGAACACATTTGAAAGAATGAGAAATAGAGAAATAATTTGGCAATATTGATAAGTTATTTGATTTTAAATCATCACTGTTCTCTTGGCAGAGAAGAGAATAGAAAGGAGATTCCCTTAATCACCAGTTTTTGGCTTTTAAAATATTTATTTAATAATTTATTCGTTTAACTGAAAGGCTGGATGGTAGAGTGAGCAAGCTTCAATCCACTGGTTTGCTCCCCAAATGATCGCAACGGCCGGGGATCAGTCACAGCACAGCCAGGATCCTGGAATTCCATCTGTCTCTCCCAGATGAGTGTCAGAGGCGCAAAAACTTGGACAATGTTCCACTGTTTTCCCAATAGTACAAACAGGAACCTGGGTCCAAAACAGAGCAGCCAGGACTTCAACTAGCACTTCGATGTGGGATGCCTGTGTGTTAGAAGAAAGACTTCACCCACTGAGCACACACTGACCCCACTCGCCAGGTTTCACCAGAACATAGAATCCACTGTTTTTTAAAGACTTATTTATTTTTATTGGAAAGGCAGATATACAGAGAGGAAGACAGACAGAAAGGGAGATCTTCTGTCTGATGATTCACTCCCTAAGTGGCTGCAATGGCCAGAGCTCAGCCAATCTGAAGCCAGGAGCCAGGAGCCTCCTCCGGGTCTCCCACACAGGTGCAGGGTCCCAAGTCTTTGGGCTGTCCTCGACTGCCTTCCCAGGTCACAAGCAGGGAGCTGGATGTGAAGTGGAGCTGCTGGGATTAGAACCAGCACCTACATGGGATCGTGGCGCACCCAAGGTGAGGACTTTAGCTGCTACGCTACCACTGTGGGCCCTACCAGTATTTTTGAAAAACTTATATATTTTTATTGAAAAGGCAGATTTATAGAAAAGAGAAACAGAGGAAAAGCTTTTATTTGCTGGTTCACTCTTCAAATAGCCACAATGGCCAGAGATGAGTTGACACAAAGCCATGCGCCAGGAGCTTCTTGGGTCTCCCACGTGGGTGCAGAGTTCCAAGGCTCTGGGCCATCCTACAAAGACCACAAGCAGGGAACTGGAAGGGAAATGAAGCAGCCAGGACATGAACCCTTATCCATATAGGGTCCCAGAACTTTGCGGTATAGGATTAGCCAACTGAGCCATTGCGTCGAGACAAAGTCATTAGTATTCATCTACTTTCTTGATTCCTGAAGATTTATACCACCACTGTGTAAGGGAAACCCTTCTATCTTTACTTCTCTTTTCCTTTTGTCCTTTTTATGGTGAAAAAATTCACCACACCTCTTCCCTCACTTCTTTTACATTTTTGATTTATTTATTTTTATTGGAAAGTCAGATAAACACAGAGGAGGAGAGACAAAGAGGAAGATCTTCCATCCACTGGCTCACTCCCCAAGTAGCCACACTGGCCAGAGGTGAGCTGATCCTAAGCAGGAGCCAGGAGCTTCTTCCAGGTCTCTCACACAGGTGCAGAGTCCCAAGGCTTGGGCTGTCCCTGACTGCCTTTCTAGGTTACAAGCAGAGAGCTGGATGGGAAGTGGGGCTGCCGGGACATGAACCTGCGCCCATATGGGATCCCAATGCATGCAAGGCAAGGACTTCAGCCACTATGCCACCACACCAGGCCCCCTTCTTTTACATTTTTTAAGAGCAATATGTATTCTATTTTGTAACTTCATAGTCTATCAACTGGTCTTGTGAAATGTTTTCTCCTCGGATGAGAATGGAAGTCGTTCAAGCTGACTGAAAGAATTAATACATGAGGATCAACATTGTGGCGCAGTAGGTTGAGCCACTGCTTGCACTGCTGGCAACCCACATCAGAGTGGCAGTTAGAAACACAGTCTGAAATCAAATTTCAGATTCTTGCTAATGAACCTGGGAAAGCAGTGAGTGATGGCCCAAGTGCTTTGGCCCTGCCACGCCTGTGAAAGACTCAGATGCCATTCATGGTTGCTAGCTTCATCTCAGCATACACGGGAGAAAGAGAGAGAGAGAGAGAGACTCCACTTTTCAAAAAATGTCCTTTAAAAAGGTAATGAATGTGTAAGGTACATGTTACTGAACGTGTAATTTAATTGATGAAATCTAAAGCAGTGTTTTACAGGAGTGTGACCCTTAGTCCCTTACTTCTGCAAGTTTGCCTCAGAGAGCCTGTTGGTTTAGTTTGTTTATTATAATAAAGCAACCATCACAATAAAGCAAGTCATATGCATGTGTTTGGCAGTATATATAAATACTATGTTTACACTCTTGTTAATCTGTTTCATATACATTAATGTCTAGAAAGCAATCTATGTACTTTAATTTACAATTTTTATGGCTAAAGGAAAGCTAATAGTCAGTGCATCTTCATTCAGGGAGTTGTAACGTGTCTGCTAGCAGAGGATCCAGTCTTGTTCCTGAAGTTCTCCAGCCAATCAGTGGTGACTGTGGAAGGCTGGGTGTCTAGAAGCCTCTTAAAATGAGACACCAGTGGCACTGGATGCATGCATTCGGCTTTTGGTTTCACGGGAGATTTCTCTGTAGCGTGCAGTGCTGTTTGATAGCGTTTTCTCCACAGTAGAGCTTTGAGAAGTGGACTCAGTCCTCTCCAGTCCTGTTGCTGCTTTCCCAAATGAATCATGGAGTATTCTAAATCCTTCATTGTCATTTCATGCCATGCTCACAGCATCTTCACCATCTCAAAAAAAAAACACATTTGACTCACCTAGGAGGGAAAACTCTTCATCTCCTGCAGTTCTCCACTTCTAACTTTGGGTCTCCCGCCATTTCCATCACATCTGCTGTCACTTCCTCCAACAAAGTCTTGAACTCTCCAAAGGCATCCATGAAGGTTAGAATCAACTTCTTCCAACTCTTCTTAATGTTGAAATTTTAATCTTCTCTCTTGGATCACAGATACTTTTAAGGGTATCTGTCATGGTAAGTCCTCTCCCGATTTTCAGTTTCCTTTGCTTAAATCCATCAGAGAAGTCACCATCTATGGCAGTTGTCGCCTTATAGAATGCATTTCATGAACAATAATACTTGAATGTGTATTGTGGCTTGTAGAATATGGTTGTGAGCAGGCACAGAAACATTGTTCTCTAAGTACTTCTAACAGAGCTCTTAGGTGACCAGGTGCATTGTCAGTAAGCAACCTGATTTTGAAAGGATTATTTTTTTCTAAGCAGCAGTTCTCAATAGTAGGCTTAAAAACATCTAGGAAACCATGTTGTAAACACATGTGGTATCATGCAGACTTTTCCCCATTTATAGAAAGCAGGCAATATAGGTTTTATGTAATTCTAAAGGGGTGCAGGATTTTAGGATTGTCAAAAAGTCAATGAGGGCCTAGCACAATAGCCTAGTGGCTAAAATCCTCACCTTACATGCACCAGGATCCCATATTGGTGCTGGTTTGTGTCCTGGCTGTTCCACTTCCCTTCCAGCTCCCTACTTATGACCTGGAAAGGCAATGTAAGGATGACCCCTTGGGACTCTGCACCCACGTGGGAGACCCAGAAGAAACTCCTGGCTCATGGCTTTGGATCACCTCAGCTCTGGCCATTATAGGTATTTGAGGAGTGAACCAGCAGACGAAAGATCTTTCTCTTTTTCTTTCTGACTTTCCAATAAAAATCAATGACTCTTTAAAACAAAAAAGTAAAAGCAAATGAGCATGAAGTCACCAATTGCGTGAACCCCTTAACAAGAAAGTCAGCTTGTCCTCGGTAGCTACGAAAGTCCTGGACAGAAGCTTCTTCCGAAAGGTTTCCTCATCTGCCTTGAGAATCTGCTCTTGGGTATGGCTATCTTTGTTGTCTTACTTAGATCTTCTGGACAACTTGCTACCACGTATACACCATCACTTGCGGCTTCACTTTGCATTTTCCTGTTGTGTAGATGAGCTCTTCCATAAGCCTCAGGAACCAGCATCTGCTAAGTTGCAACCTTGTCTTCACCTTTGTCCATGCCTCTTAGTCTCTGTAGACTTGAATCTATTTAGAGCATTGCCCTGGGTTAGGCTTTGGCTTTTAGGAAATGCTCTGGCTGATTTGGTCTCCTGTCTAAACCACTAGAATTGTCTTCATATCAGCAAGCAGGCTGTTTTGCTTTGCTATCAGCTGTGCATTCCCTGGAGCAGCACTTTGTAACCCCCTTCAAGAACTCTGCCTTTTCGTTCAGTTTGATTGCTTGGCACAAGAGGCCTAAATTGGGCCCATCTGGGTCCATGCCTTCCTCACTAAGCTTCATAACTTCCGGCTTGTAGTGAATGGGGAGACATGTGACTCTTCCTTTCACTTTCCCTTGGTGGCCATCGGAAGGTTATTAATTAACCTGATTTGGACTAGTATTTTGTCTCTCTGGAAATGGGAGGGCTGAAAGAATCTGAGCAATCCATAGAGCAGTCAGTATTCACAATACTTACTAGCTAAGCTCTCTGTGCTATCTAGGCATAGTTCATGGCACCTCAAAACAATTACAACAGTAGCATTAACTATCAATGATCACAGACCAACAGGTAAGATTTTAAAAAGTTTCAAATATTTTGATAATTCCTGAAATGTAGCACAGAAACCTGAAGTGAGCACACCATACAAGAAAAACATTGTCACTAAACTCACTTGATGCCGGGTTACCACAAACCTTCAGCTAGGGAAAATGCATAATACCCACCAAGAAAAGCCTGGTAAAAGAGTTATGCTTGTGCTTTATTTAAATGTCATGCAGCGGAACCTCCTTGCTACAGGGAAGTAGTCTCCTCTGTCCAAAAACACGTATGAGTAGCAATTATATCTCAAACCAAATAACAAAAGATCAAAATCTTTTGTTTTGCGTAACTAATCCTTTTCTTGAGAATAAAATGAGGATTCCTGTGGTATGAGACAGTGTGGTGAACACTTGAGTAGTTGCTGAATCGCATTTTCCCTATGTAAAATACCAGTGGGTTCTAAATAATGGGTTTCTTAACCTTAATCTAACCAAAATGTCATTTTGACATAAGTATATCCCTTGGGATTTTCCTGCTCAGGTGGACCATTGCTGTAACAAAATTTCACAGTTGAGAAATTAATCCTTAGAAATGATTTAGTATGGAATGAGTGAATACAAATACATAGTCTTTCGCAGGAAGTAGGAGAAAGACATGTAAGATGTAGCTTGTCCAGGCTCAAGGTATACATTGTAACACAGACCTAGTTCCAAACAGATGCCTTGCAAAAGAAATTCAGACCTTCGCTGGTCTGAAGATAGGGTTAACAGAGTAAAGATCCGGTCAGTTAAAAGCCCCAACAAAACCTCAGTATCAATATACAATATTATGGAATTAATTGATATAGTATTGGGTAAACAATATGTTAAAAATAATGCAAGTTCCATTCTTCGAAACATCTGGGTTGAGACAGTATCAATGACAGGTTCAAAAAATAACCAACAACCAAACAAAAATTACAAGTTAAATCAAGGCAAACATGTGGTATCTAATCTTTTGGGATTCGCTCATTTCCCTTAGCATTATAGTTTCCAGTTGGGCCCATTTAGCCACAAAGAACTGCATTTTGTTTTTTTTAATAGCTGAGTAGTATTCCATGGAGTAGATGAACCAAAGCTTTCTTATCCAATCTTCTGCTGATGGGCATTTCAGTTGCTTCCATGTTTTTGCAATTACTGATTGTGCTGCTATGAACATAGGGATGCATGTTGGTTTGTCGTAAAACAGGTGTTTTGGATATATTCCTAGGAGTGCTATTGCTGGGTCATATGGTATGCAGATTTTGAGTTGTTTGAGTGTTCTCCAGACTGATTTCCATAATTGTTTTGTTTTTTAGTGCTCACCACTTTTTTAATTATATTTTGACAATCTTTACATAGTTAGTTAGGGTAAAAAGGTTCAAGGGCTACAGGAAAGTGGGTAAACTTTGTCTTGTAATCATTCAAGGGCTTATGTAACTCTCCCCCATTTTTTTTTTCTCTTTCATAGTCAATTGCTCAAGACCTGTAAGTATCTATTAAACAACTGGCCCTCTGGGAGAAAAACATCTATATCTGTAGAGTTTGGCAATTTCCATGGTGTAAATATCCCCACGATGGCCACTTTCAAGCTCCCTGCCTGATGCCACCGGTGATGAATTGGGGGATGGTGGGAGGATAAACACAACTGGCTGTACGAGCCGGGTTTTCCACTCATTTGGCTGTAGGTGGGGAGTTCCCATCTCCCACCGTGCTGTGCTCCAGTATGTCTCCACATTTCTACACAAAAGGGAATTGCCGGACAGATCTCATTGAAAGGGGAGGATGCACAGGAAATGCACTTCTCTATTGGAATGTATGTTTATTTGGAATGATGTGGGGAGCATGGAGAGGAATAACAGACACGGGTAGCTAAAGCTCCCCCATCCGTGCACGCACCAAGCATGGTGTGATTTCCCCATAGGACCCTTCCAGGACAGCTTTGTTTAAAGTGGTTGAATTGTCATTACAAACCTTCTGACCTTATCCACATCACTCTGATTTGAAATCTTGAAGCCATCCTTGATTCTTTGCAATCCTTCCTTGCCAAGGCAGTAAAAACTGCCTATGTTACTTCCACAGCAGCTGTCATAACCTTTTTATATTTCTATTAACAGTACCCATGGATTCCTCATTACTTCTTGTGTGGTGCTAATTTAAATTGCTCTCTCCACCTGTAGATTCTTCTCTGAGAGTCATTGCAAGTTGAAGTCCACTTCCTTTGTAAATTTCCTGGTCTCACTGGCCTGTTGGAAAAATTCTGGTGGTTTCCTACTGCCTACCCAAAAATGACAGATGTGTTAACAAAGCCATTAAGGCTTTCCAATCTCACTCAGTCTATCATGTCAGCCTTTATCTCCCAATAATTGCAAATTTATGTAACTGGATATCATTGTCAATGGCTTTACAAATAGCATCCAAGTCAGCTACATCTAGGTGTGTCCTAGATAAATATTTTAACAATACCCCTTCATAGGAATATACCAGGCTGAAGCTTTGAAAATAGCATTTACTTCCTGAAATAAATGGCATGTCCCCAATGGCTATCAGTTTCTTTATTTAAATTCCTCAAGCACTCCCTCATATATACAGTTGGAATCTTTCTGTCATTCAGGCTGTAACTCAAGTACATGTAACATCTATAGAAATGCAAATAAATAAATAAATAAAGGATAAAACTTCCTAAAATTAAAAGTACAAGGGATGGGCCCCGCGCGATGGCGCAGTGGTTAAGGTCCTCACCTTGCATGTGCCAGGATCCCATATGGTTCCCGGTTCTAATCCCAGCAGCCCCACTTCCCATCCGGCTCCCTGCCTGTGGCCTGGGAAAGCAGTCGAGGACGGCCCAAAGCTTTGGGACCCTGCACCCATGTGGGAGACCTGGAAGAGGCTCCTGGCTTCGGATTGGCTCTGCTCCAGCCGTTGCAGCCGCCTGGAGAGTGAATCATCAGATGGAAGGAAGATCTTCCTCTCTGTCTCTCCTCTCTGTATATCTGCCTTTCCAATAAAAATAAAAATAAATCTTAAAAAAAAAAAAGTACAAGGGAAACAGCTGTCATCTACCTGGTTTAAACCAGAAGCCACTGATCATATGGGGCCCAAATAGGAAATACTGTTAAACTGTTGAACTAGGCCACCCTGTGTCTCTATGTCAGGTTAACAGTAACCCTCCTAAAGTTGGCCTCAAATCATGAAGTAGCAAAGTATCAACTTTTCTCAACTGATCGAGTCCAGTCATGTATGTAAGATTCACATGTAGAAATTCTTAGGCAAAGTCAAGAGCTGGCATAATAGCAGAAATCCCAAAGAATTCACTGCAATAAACCAATCTTTTTTAAAAAAATCATTTGCGAGGGGAGCAATCTTCCCCATGTGCCACCACAAATATTCATAACAATGGGAAACAGAGATTACACATGAATTATAAAATGGAAAGTGCCTAGGCAATAGGTTCTATTTGGTAGTCATCTTATTTCTGCGTTTTTACTCTTCTTCACATTTTTGATACTTTTCACATAATCAAAATAAACCTGTTTCTAGGGTTTTTAAAGCACAACAGAATAGAGTTTTAAAGGTTGTTCACAAGCTTGCCATAAAGTAACCAATATTCAATATTTTCTTTGCATAATGTGTCAGACATGTACAAAGATATTTTAAAAGTTCATGGAAATGAAATAAATTATTCTGGTATAAAAACTCCATGCATAGTCTTTATAATGTATAATTTCCATGAGCTTTTTGAAGACCACTAACATGCAGGAATTTCAAAATTCTTTGCACAAAGATTAACTCATCATTTGCTTATAGTTTCTATAAATTCTTTGAAGTCACCTCATATTTTTGCAGTCTGTAGCATCACACTGTTACAAAATGAGGAATGGAAAGCAGTACTTTGGTTTTATTGGTTTTGTTTTGTTTTGCTGTTTTTGCTTATGGTCTTTATAAAATTCTGGTAGAGAAATTACATTAGGCCTACAACTACAAAAAAAAAAAAAGTGTGATGGACCGGAGAGAAAGGAAGGGAAGCAGAAAATTTGGTCCAACAATGGTAGGATAAGTAAGCATTAGCTTGAATACTGTTTGAAGTTGAGCAATATTCCATTGCTTAGCTGTGTACAAAATCATGTCATATACAATGTTAATATATGTTCCAAGCTGTTGTTACTTTAGTAAATTCATCACAGTCTTAAATATTCCAGAAAGAGAAAGCAAAGCATAGTTAGCTTATTCCCCAGAATGAAAACACAAACTTTTGCTATCTTTTCTATATATTTATTTGTATGTTACAGTTCTTCTAGATTTTTTTAAACAAAAAGGGGCATTTAATCAGTTATTTATAAGCCAGAAAAGATTATCCAGGGATGGAACTAGAAATTCTCTCTCTCATCATATATATATAATATATATATATATATGTATAATATATATAATGTGTAATTTCATTTATTCAGGAATGAGTGAAACAGATTGCTCCCTTCCAGAGTTCATGGTGAAAACGCCCTCAATGAACGATACCAGATTAGGCCAACCTGAAAGCTAGGAACTAAATCCTGGTTTCCCAAGTGAGTAATGGGAACCCAGCTATGTAAATAATCCCCACTGCTTCCTGGGGTACAGATGTGCAATAAGCTAGCCATCAAACTCAGGTGTTTGATTTGGGTTGTAGGCCAAAAGCCCACTTCAAGATAAGTTGATTTTACTTCAAATAATTTTGAAATCCATGCCATTTTTCTCATTTTATGCATTTTTCATGAAAATTTTGAAAACGTTTTGAGATACACCTTAAATTTTTTTCTCATAAAACATCACTTTCATTGATGTTTTACGGTAATTCTATAATGTGTGGCTTTGGGTTTATTACTTGAGGAATGTTCATTTGAGGACTGACTGCTAAAGCTACCAAAATAGGAAATTGGGAGAAGGGTGGAACTGACAGGAGTCTGAGAGTCTGGGAAACATAACTTAAGTAAACTTTTATTTTGTGATCTAACAGCCTTTACTTCAAAAAAAGCTTGTTTCAGCTGTTGATTTTGAAAAAAAATACTTGAGCTGGCCAACTTGGTGCTTGTAGATCACCAAAAGAGATAAGGAAAGCGCCAGTTCCTTTAATCAGTTGCATGGTTAGAGCAACACCCTTGCTTAGCCAGGAGCAGATAGAAAGGGTGCTTGGGGTAGACCAGTGCCAGTTCCACCCAGCAAGGCTCCTAGACAGACAGCATGGAGCTTGCTTGATCAGTTTTGCCCGAGGGAAAAATGCTAGCTTTTAAGCTTCTTATTGTTTTTGAACAGGTGAGCACTCATTCCTTTGAAAATGTGAAACAGACCAAAGAGTATAAAATCAGAGCTCTTCTACCAATTTGATACGCAGGTACCAAGTTCTCCTGCTTTGATGGCAGTGCTTTATTTATCCTTGCAGACATAATATTACAAATATATAAGCCAGGACATTCTGTTTTTTCCTTTATAATGCACACTAAGCCCACCGTTTGTCTCTTGAGCTTAATTATTTTCACAGCTGTAATTATTAGGCTTTCATTTGCTTTTACTTCTTGGCATCTTATTGAACTTATGTTGGAGGTTGTTTCATATCAATTCATGAAAAGCTTCCTCATTACTAAACAGGATTGCTCCGTGTTATAGAAGGATCAGCATTTGTTGTAACTAGTCAACTCTTGATATGGACATTTATATCCCTCACAGCCTTTTGTTATTTCATATAATGAATAATTTTGTACACAAATCAATTAACACATGTAGTTCTTTTGCACATTCACACCTAAAATGGAATTGCTGAGTCCAAGTGTGTGGCCTGGTAATTTTGACAAATTTTGACAAGTTGTTCTGTACGAAAGCTGTACTCATTTGCATGCCCATAGCTTTGAGTCTGACACCATTGCTTTTCATTTGAGAGCAGAAAACCATATGCTTAGGCCAAACAGACCTGGATCAATTGTCTTACTTCAGATCACAGGTGTTCAGTCCCGTTTCTGCCTCGGGTAATTACACTTGTCTCCAAGCTCAGTGGCACTCAATCTGGGGCAACTGTGTTCCCTGCAGATATTAGGCAATGAATGCAGACATTTTGGATGGTCACAGCTGTGGAGTAGGGCAACTGTAGGCATTTATGGATAGAACCGGGGAGTCCTGTTAGACATCCCTCACAGTACAGAATGATCTCGCTTCTTCCCTTCCTCCCGATGAATAACCCACTCCAAAGTATCAGTGGCACTAAGGAGAGAAACTACCCTACGTAAACATCCAGTGACTTTTGAGTATGTTAGGTACCTCCCAGGATGCTTAGGAATCTTCACTTTCTCTAATCTGAAGTTTAGGTTGACTAAACTGGCAAATTTTTTGTGCTTCTCAAGCACCTTTCAGATTCTTGTTTGTTTTACAATGATTCTGCTGAGTGATTTACAGGAATGTGAACTCCTCAGAAGCATGACTATATGTGTATTTTTAATCCAGAATATCTGACACAAAAAAAGGCACTCAACTTATTAAATGAAATAGTGTTAACAGTATTTGCTGATTGTCTCACTGTCGTTTACGGAATTATTTTATTCTAATCACACTGTGACAATCAGCAAGTACTGCTAACACCAACTCATTCTTTTTTACGCCTCTTTGCTACTCCTTCCTCTTAGTGTCCATTTCACCTTTAGCTTTCTGCAGGCACTTTTTCTTGCCTACAGAATAGTTGCACCAGGAAATGTCAATTAAATTAGAAATATTGGCCTCTTCCCTGGTTTGTATGTCAACAAAGTGCAGCTTATTACTGCGGCGTTAAGGTCACTTAATTATATACTGTCTTGTTCATTTATAGTTTCTAACTGAATTTGCCTTGTCTCCTAAAGTGGATTGAAGTCTTCCACAAGGGCAAAAATCAAAACATTTCTGTATTCATGATGACAAGCTTACTGCTTGCAAGTGAGTGGCAACTTCTTTGTTTTCTGTCTGTCTTTCAAATCACCATGCAAGATGCGGCTCAAAAATTGTCACCCCAATAAAGGACCTATTTATCCTCAAGAGTTGAGCTTCCTCATTAGAAGGGCTAACGAGGCAGCCAGATATAAAACACCTGGCTCTGAGAAATCTACTTCCTAATTTTACCTTGACCAGGTTTCTCTGTGCTCTGTGGGAGTGGAGGAGGCCAACAGACCAGCTCCTTTTGCGCATCACTGCAGATGTTGCCAGAAGACACTTTCCCATTGTTCAGTGATTGAGGACCCAAGTTAGCACCAGAGGAGAGACCCATCCCTGAGGTCTGACATAAGTTAAGAGCAGAAATTGCCTGCAAGCTTTCAGCGTCCCGCGAGGTAGCAGGGCTCTCCTAATTAGCTACAAAACTGTGCAACTGTAAGTTGACTTTGCCAAAAAGCAAAGTAGTTCCACTGGAGGCCTGATTTTCTTGGGAGCCAGGACTGGGATTGAGAGGAGGGGGAGTGTGGCCTCCTGGGAAGAAAGCAGCAGAAACAGCAAGGTCAGAGAGGGAGGAAGCAAGGACAAAAAATCCTGGGTTGAAAGACTGAATGGCATGTTCCTAGGGCTAAATATATCCTGCAGAAAATTGGAATGCAGGGCAGCTTTGATTGTATCTAACACAAAATTTTTAAATGTAAATGCAAAACAATGTAAATGAAGAGCTGCCTACTTTACCTCTGTTAGCTAATTTAAATACCGTGTAACTCTCAAACCCTGTTGCATTGTTTTAGCAATGCAAAATATAGCTTGCCGTTGAGGTTCTTCCAAGCTGAGTTGCCAAAGAGGACAACGTTCAAAAGTCAATAAATGTCAGGCAGCTCCAATACATGAATAGAATCAGCATGGTCAGACAAAGTCTAAATATTTTAATCACATCTCAGAAAAGATTCAAATTTTTTAAAAAATAAGCATTTTTTAATAGTAGCTTTGATATTTAGTCATGCATTATCTATACAAATTGAAACAATGAGCTATTAAAGGATTTTCTCAAAATTACTAAATTCTGCATCTTCACGTTTGGATCCTTATAAAAGGACCTGAATGTCTACCCTCCCACCCAATATAAAAATCGTAGAGTTCATTAGTCTGGTAAGTTTTAACAAAAAATATTACTTTTCCGAATCATAGTGTATTGCACTCTGTTTGTGGGAACATAAACTTATTTAAAGGTTATATGTCTTAAGATGAATTCTCTAAAATATATTGCATAGCTTCTGATTTTATGAGTGAATTATACCAGCAATCAGTAACTCATGATTGCTTATCTGTTCTATTTCAAGCACCATGCACCATGGTAAGTGTTTGTTTTATTTCATTTGAGCTTTATACCAACTCTCTGAGGCAACTAAATTCCACTCTGCAATACTTTTCTGATGCCTTAAAAAGGCTGTTGATGCGCCTTCTTGGATCAGTTTTCAATTGCAGGGTTCAAAACACAGCTCAAACTATGCTTCCTTAATGATGGTAACTGTTTCCATGGATTGCCAAACCAACTGTCCCTACTGTGAGGCTAAACACTGAGTTCTAAGCCTGAGCATTAATTTTATGCAAGGTTTGATGAAGAGCAGGATTTGTGGGAAAATGTAATGGGATCCAAGGATCATAGCCATGAGTAGTAAATGGCAAGAAATTTAGGGAGTCTTTTTCTTCAGATTCCACTTAGAGTTGTTCAGTTCACCAAAAGACAGTCACTGCATGAAAAAAGAAATGACTAACAAGCAAAGAGTGTTTATTAGCTGCACTCCCAGGCAAGTCCACCTGTCCACGTAGAGGCACTGGGCCATTGGAGTCAAGTGCTTCAAGGGTTGTTTGGGGTTGATATAGGTGCTGGACTGGTGAGCAGGGTGGAAGGTGAGGCCTTGGCGAATGAGAAAGTTGTTTACAGGGCATAGTGAACTTTGCAGTTGGCTAATTCTGGAGATTGGGAGGGTTTTTTTGTTTGTTTGTTTTGTTTTGTTTGTTTGTTTGTTTGGTAAGACAGGGGGTGGGGAAACCTCCCTAGAGGTTTTGTTGGTGCTCCTCCACCATGACCAACCCCCTCCTCCCTCAGTCGGCCCTACAGTAGCCCTGCCTCAAATTTGAGTTCTGCAAACTGAAGCTCATGATGGAGCTATCCTCAGGGAGGATGGGAGGTATTCATGCATACAGAGCCAGGAACATTCATAGCAATAAATAAACCATTATGAATCTCATCTGCTATGAATGTACCAACCACCAATTGCAACTGACAAAAGAAGGAATCTATTTGGAGTCTCTGTCCTTCTTAAAGACCCCCATTCCTGGTGTGGATACTGTGGAATTCAATGAGATGATAGGTTCTGCTTTCATTTTTCTAGAATGGTGTTGAACAAAGGACTGGGTATGGAAAAAAGAGAGGCAGCTCATTCCTCCTGAGGCTTTTATTGAAGGAGACGTCCTAATTGAATGTCCTCATAGCACTGTGGCTCTCAACGAAGTGGCCTTCTTTGCTCTGCCGCCACTCTGATTTGCTTTAGCTGCACTTTGAAAGGAAAAGCCAATTTCTCCAGCTACTGTCTGAAAAGTACATGTCAAGCAGCTATTAGTACCAGGATATGCTTTTCTTTAAAGAAAGGAGGAGTTGCTCTTTCAACCTGGGTTTGGATTGCTTTCATAAAACTAGCAGGATCTGCTGGGTTCCACCTGCAAACGAATTTTTTAAGTTTTTTTTTTTTGTCTTTTTTTTAAATTAAAAGAAGCAGTGAAATTCCATTACTTTGAACAAGACCAAATTGAATAGGCTACCAGTTGACATTATTTCCTTCTTTTGTGGAAAAGTCACCTCTTCCCTCTTTCCTCACCGTTTTGCAAGGGTTTTGGCATTTGCTGTCATATGGCAGGAGGCAGAGGTGCTCTCCAAGGTCCCTATTACACTCTTAATGTTGCTAAAAAGAAGTTTCAATGTGGCGGAGCCACTGGCCCACAGTGCAGCACTTCAGAGGCAGGCAAAGGTAATTGCTGCCCACAGGATTGACACTGTGACCTGTGATACGTCAGCATCCTGCTGGTTAGGCCGCCAATCTTCTCTCCATCCTTTCCGCTGAGGCTCTCCTCACCAACACAGAACAGAGGACTGGGATTCCCTGCTGCCTGTTTGATTACGCGTGGGTGTCTGTTAGGAAAATAGGCAGCGAGGCATAGTAGTGGAACCCACTATTCTCAAAAATGAGCAGTGGCAGCATCAGCTCTTGACAAATTTGGATTTTCATCGGGTGACCAGTTATGAATGTCATCGTAACTGCAGTGAATGCCATCTAGGCTGCTCCTGGGTTGTAAATTACTTGCAAAAGGGAGGCTCTGTCATTCTCTGGAGGTAGATAGATGACAATGAAAGATGATTCATCATGGATACATAGATAGATAGATAGATAGATAGATAGATAGATAGATAGATAGATAGATAATAGAATTTCTCTTTCCATTTTCTTTCTGCAATTATAGATAACAAAGACACTGCATAGCAAGGACGTGGACATGAGCAGGCTTTAGTTCAATAGGAAATCAGCCTTCAGTGAATTCCTTACCTCTGGGTTCCCATCCCTGTAAACAATGGATGCTGCAATCTTGCTGCATGGCCAGAAGAAGGCTTTAAATCTGCACTCACAGTCTGAAGAATAGAAGTGCCAAAGGAATCTGCTCTCAAGGCTACAGTTCCCATTACAGTTAAATACAGACCCACTGCAAAATAGTGTAGCTTCTGTAGGATTTAATGCTTAATTCGGGAAGAATTTGTAGTACTAAGAAAATGCTTGCTGGCTGGGGCAGTTGACAAAGGTTCTCTGCTTGACCAGACTTTAATTGGACAACTCTGAGCCCTTCACTCAAAGCAGCCTTGACCTTGAGCTCCCTCTCTGTCTTGCAGAATCTGCTGTTAGCAAGAATTCTGCCAAGCTAGTTTTGACAGAATCTCCCATCCTTGCTGTCTGATCACTCTGGCATGCCTTCTCTGAAAATCCTGTTAGATTTTACAAGAATGCTGTACTCTCAATGTCCAACCCACATCCTGGCTACAAATGACTGCTTATTCTCATTGTATTTAGAATTGAGCCCAATCTCTCTTTCTCAGTGCAATAGCCTTGACAGCTATCGTATTAGTCCTGAATGAAGACCTTCTCATGGTTTTAACAAGTGTCAGAATAATTTTTATTTAACATGGATCATAGCTTAAATATTGAGATTTTTTTAAAGGAGCCTAACATTTACTGTGCACCAAACTGCTATGTGGCCTGAATGCTGAATCTCTCCCTCATTGACACTGCAAGGAAGCAGGGCAATATCGTCCACCTGCAGGTGAATCTAGAGCCCTGAGAGTTTACAGTGCTTTGGCAAGCACACATCCAACTGGATGGTAGACGTGATCCTCTAGTCAAGGGTGTTTGACCCTAAAGTTCCTGTTCTTGAACACAGAGTCTAACTACCCTGAAAGGACTAAGTTGGGATAGGAAATCCGCCTTGTCACAACACTTAGAGAAAGACCCTCAAGTTTGGCTGCACATGGGATCCAAGGAGTAATGCTAATGAGAGACACAGGCACAGGAGTATGGGCCACTTGGAAAGACTCAGCCCTGGGGAGGGAGGGGCAACCTTCTCAGCAACACCTGGCTGTCCTCATCTGCAAGTGAGAACTTTTTAAAAAGAAGCCAGAGGAATAAATCTGGATTTGGATAAATATGGATAAAAGAAAGAGAAGGGAGCAGAGAATAGATGGGAACCTACACGACACATAAGCTCAACACACACAAATGCGTTTGTAGATGGGATTTCATTCGGTCAGGGAGATTCCTGTTTGCCATCTCATTTTTAGAAGTTATGACTTCATGTTTTGATGGATGGTAGTTGATGATAAAGACATATACTTCTCACTCAAAACCACCAAAGAATTATATTTTTAAAATGTCCTATGCACCTGCTACAAGATTCCCACCATCTCACAGGAGAAGGGAGTAGCCGATGAGGTTCTAATGACAATGGTGTGGATTTTCAGTAAATCAATGGATGTCCAAATGAATGGGTGTTAGCCAAGAAAACTGGGCTTTTTTTTCTCTTCAATCCTGAGTTGATAATTCATTTAATATGTTCACCTCTATTAACCAAGTGGACAAAAGAAAACAGCCTTTCAAAGTTCAAATTCACACAATCAGCTGTGGGGAGGAAATGGAGTGAATGCAATGACTTATGGGAGTTTTACAAACATGTCTTTATGTAAATCTTTCATCTGTCAGCTGATGAATTTTGAGAGGCTCCCATTTTACAGGTCTGCCTGGCAAACCAGGTTTCTTGGCTGCAGTAGTCTGTTCCTAACCTGGTATACACTCTGTGCTCAGCCTTTGTGAGGCTGTCCGGTCTGTCAGGTATATGGTGTTTCTAGTTTTAATTGCCTAAACCTCACTACAGATACACAGTTTCATAAATGAGATACTGCCACTTTCTTACTTCCAACAATATTTTTGATTGTGGATTAATGTTGCCTATTGATTTCGTGCTTGACAAGGGCTTTTATAACGCCAATTTTGAGGGAGACAATAATTAACAACTCTTTATGAGCAAAACCCTGCACCATGTCCTGTGCAATAGACAAAAAAGAATCAGTAAGTTGCTTCCTTTCTTTGCTGGAGTTTAAAGGTACCAAAATAGTGCAGCATAAAAACCACAATATAAATGGCACAGATGACCAATGAGAGTTGAACAAAAGAGAAAGCCTTTCTGATTGGAAGGTTTTAAAGCTTTCTAGAAAGGAAATGGGATTGAAGAGGGGCCTTGAAGACTTGGTACACTTTTTGAGGAGAAGGAAAACCAGTGGGATGAAAGGCATAATAAACACAGGTGAGGGGAAGGGAAGAGCAGAATAAGCTTAGGGCAGGGTGAGTGATGGTAACAGAAAGCCCAAGGAAATGGGAAAGAAACCTGGAGAAATTGTTCGAATGAGCCGAAAGCACTCAAGCCTAAGAATGGAAAAATATTAGGACATAAATGTGACTACTGAAGGAATGGCTGGTTTGGGGGAGAAAATCAGCTTTATTTCTTGTTAAATTTCATAGGATGACAGATTAGTCTAATGACATTAAATTAAAGGATAAAATGTTGTGTTTTTCAAAACCTAAGCCCAACCAATGTGACCTTGCATTTATTTTTTGACACATGAGAGTTTGAAGTAAGGTTGCGTTGTTGCACCTAAAGAAATAGAACCTTGAGTTATAAAGCTGGACAGGTTCTTAGAAATCATTTAATTCATTTTACCTTGAGTTATTTGGATTTCAGAAAGACTGGGTGATTAAGGCTGAGATCACATAGTGTATGATAATATTATAACATAGTCATTCACTATTTTCTGGTCAGTTGCTATAACTGTTTGACTTATTGTCTAGTCACTATTTTATACAAACACAAATAATTATATGTATGCATAGGTACACATATCCCAAATATTACCAAATACATGTGCTTTTTTTTAATCAGCATTTTCTTACTTTGGGGTACCCCCATGTTCCCCTTGCAACTTCTCCAACTCACTAATTCCCTCCATTCAACACCTCATTCTAAATACTTTTACTATGTATATAATCATTTATGTACTTTCAAAAAAGTCTGTGGAAGTGAAATTAAAGGACAGGTCAATTCTGGTGCAAAAGATGTTAAAATCCAAGCATATTAGGCTCTTTAAAAAGTTCATAGAAAATATGGGATTATGAAGAAAATATAGATTTTCAGGTTTTTTTGCCTCAGAGTATACTTAGATGTAAAGTCTATTTTCCATGAATTGCATGAAGCACCCTCATGAAAGTGTGAATGCACGTGGAATATCTTCTTACCCAAATGCCATATTTCCTAGTCAACCATACATTGTGGAAATCCCTCCTAAGTGAAAACCTATTACCAAATTACATACTTTTTGTAATGGTTTTCTAATACTCAGGAGTGGGGATACCTGGTAATCTATCCTGACATTCTTCCTGCTCATGGCATCAGTAGGTTTGCAGCTTTTGCCTTTAAAAATAGTACTTAAATAACTATGGTATAACTCTGCTTATGTTTAATGGCATTTATTTGTTGATGGAGTTTGGTATCATTGGGTCAAGGGCATGTGTTTTTAGTTTTAAGAACTAAATTGCTTTCCTAATAAGGCTATGATAAGAAATCTTTGTTCATACAATTAGTAAACATATTTTCTTTCACTAGATATCTCCAGACTCTAACATTACGCTTTTTTAAATTAATCTTAAGTGCAAGTGTTTAAAGTAAAACCTCATTGCTCCTTTATTTGTATTTAACTACCAATGAAGTTGTTGAACTTTTTATAAGTTTATTGTCTATTACTATTTCCTCTTGTAAGCTACCCTTCATATTCATTCTTTTCCAAAGGATTATTTTGTCTTCTTGCATGTTTGTCTATCCTCAAAGATTAAAAGTGTATTTTCGCATCTTTTCTGATATGTGTTGTCATGTAAAAGTATTCCATTTTATTTAGTTACCTATGTTTATGATTTCTCTTTGATTTCTGTGTTGTTTTCATGGTAAAAAAAAAAATCTATACCCCTTCCCCAAGATCACATTTATGATCTTACAGAATTTTTATTTAATTAGGTATTTTGCATTTTAACTTTTAATCTACTCAAATGCATTTAGGATTTATTTTCTGAATTGGTATTAAAAAAAAAGATCTGCTTCTCTTTTCTTCTGGATGAATAAACAGTTTACCAGCCCTTATGTTCAACAAGCTATCCATTTACCATTTTACTGAAATGGCTGTTTTGTCATACATTAAATCCTCATTTATATCTGACTCTATTTCTAGATCATATTTTGAATATTATCTTGGTAACTTTTGATTTAATTACATAGCTTTACATGATTTTTCTGCTCTATCATAAATCACCTGACACAAATGATCCTGAGTTAGTTCTCAAACTTAGCTAGCTGCATTAATAAAATCTACCTGCTGGATACTCGCAGTGTCACAGTAGGCTAAGCTTCCAATCGCAGAACCCACATCCCATATCAGAGTGCCATTTTGAACCATGTTCCTCTACTTCCAATCCAGCTTCCTACTAATGTGCCTGGAAGGCAACAGAAGGTGGCGCAACCAAATACTTGGTGTCCTACACTGATGTGGGAGACCAGGATGAAGTTCTTGGCTCCTGGCTTGAGCTTGACCCAGCTCTGGCTATCGTAGACATTTGTGAGGCAAACCAACAGCAACAACAAGAACAAATAGATCTCTCTCACTTTATTCTTCGCCTCCTTTCTTTCTCTCCCTTGTCAATCTGTTTAGATAGATAAATAGATAAAATATTTTTTTTAATTCTGCTAGAAAGTAGTGGGATACAAGCAAACAAAAATACGCCAAAATAACATTTGTGTAATTAAACTATTTCTTCACAAGCTCCAATTGTATGGTATAGACAAAAGATTTCATGTGCTTAGGTGATCTTATAAAAATGATAGTTTGATGTGATTTCAGTCCTTAAAGGAACGACTACATTAATGGGACTTTTTTTTTTATTCACAGGCTGGTTCTTCCCAGTAATCTTTTCTGAGTGTCTTCAATCTGAGCTCCAAGGGTTTCCCAGTGGGAACAGTACTGCAAGAAGAGTTCCAGAGTATTCTTTGAGAGGAAGTCCATGGGGACTGTACCTGACCCTCTGGGACCAGCCAAACCTTCCCTGCTTGCACCTGCTGGAAAAGAGGACCCTCCAGGAGAGCTGCAGACTGCCTCCGCTCGGCTGCAACCACCTTTGCTGTGCAAGAATGCCAATGGCCTCTCTGGTGCCCCCACAGAAGCAAACCTTAACCCCAGTCCAGCTGCCAAAGCCCTGATGCAGACCTGTGAGCATGAGACCACCCAACCAGCTATGTCTTCTCCCGGCATTCCCAAGGAAGTGGAGAGAGTACCTCCCACACCAAACTCCTCTGACCAATCCCAGCTACCAGGCAATAATGAGCTGGCAGCACCAGCACTGAGTTCTGCAAACAGATGTGAGGACCCTATACACATACCATGTGTGATCTTAGTCAATCAGCCTAACCATGCCCCAACCCCTGGTGATCATCCCAGTGCCAGCCCTTCCCCTGGAGGTGAAAACCCTCTGGTAAGATCCCAGAGAACCTCACAGGGAGAGCAACCTGAGAAGTCAAGTTGTCCCGTAGGGCACACCTGTGAGAGCAGCCATGATCAAGGGTCCTGTGATTTTTCCTCCCAAGGAGCAATCCAGGAAAGGGTGCAAGTGCCAGAGACAGCAGTTAGGGAGTCCAGTATTTCACCTCCTCCTGCAGGTGGACCTGAAGCCAGCTGTGACTCTACGACAAGGTCCTGCAAACATCCCCCAAGAGAGGATGAAGGTGCCAAGGAGAGACAGCCATCTTGCACTGCCTCAGACATGCCAGGTGTACCTTCTGTAATGTCTACACCATCCCATCTCCCAAGCAACGGCTCCACATGCTCTGCAGCTTCAGAGACGGTGCTACTGCCCACACAGCCACAAACATCGAGGTACAAAGAAGCCAGTACGATGACCAGCCATGCTGAAAGTGAGCTCACGGAAGTCCCTGGCAGAACTCGGCAAGATGCCGAGGTGCAGGCAGTAGCAAATGTAGAGAGCAGATCAGTCTCCACCAGCCCCAGCATCCTAACGGCATTCTTAAGAGAAATCCCTGCTGCAGAGTGTTTGGAACAACAAGAGCAGCTGCGTGTCATTTGTCATGGCCATGGCAATGGGAGCCCCCGGTTGGAGCTCTCCGACCCTTTATTAGGCTCCCAGCAGGCGGGTCAATACCCTGGCATCATGCCGCAGGTGCACATCCAGACAGCTGCAGTTGTTTCTTCAGCATTCCAAGTAGAACATAAACCAGCCAGCTCACCTGGTGAGGTCCTTAAAATCTCTTCGATCAACATGGCCTCTAGTCATGCCCAGGGTGTGTGTAAAGAAGACAAGGAGTCAGCAGGAAAAAGTACAGAGAGGGAACAGCCAACCTCAAACCTTTCAGGTATCAATTCTGGCTTCAACCAGAGTTCTCTCCACGCAGTCAACCAAGCAGAAGCAAGTCCTGGATGCTGGGATTCTGCCAGCAAGCTGCCAGAGCACGCAGGGAAACTCGAAGATGGCCACAAAGCAAGCTCAGACTGCACACTCACTCCATCTTGTGACCCTGTCAACAAAGCTGACCAGTCCAGCAGCCCGGATCCCAATGATCAAAGAAGTACAAAGAAGACTGCATCTCCCCAGGTGGTAAGAGAACAAGATACTGATACCCTTGATGCCAAAACTCAAACTCTATTACTCAATCCTAAAACCCAAGAAAGTGGAGGCACATGTCCACCTGCTACTCCCACACCATCCCCAGTTAGAAAGAACCAGGAGATCACCTTAGAAGAAAACCGACAGACCAAGACGGCCACCAGCCTGTGCCTGCCGTGCGATGCCATCGGAGACTCCAGCCCCGGCTCTGGCAAGAGGACCCCTTCTCGCTCCGTCAAGGCCAGCCCACGCCGGGGCAGCAGGGTCAGTGAGTTCCTAAAGGAGCAGAAGCTCAACGTGACGGCAGCCGCCGCGCAGGTGGGATTCACCCCAGGCGAGAAGAAGAAGCAGCTTGGCGCGGACTCTAAGCCCCACCTGAAACAATCCAAGCGTGTCCGGGACGTCATGTGGGACGAGCAGGGAATGACGTGGGAGGTGTACGGTGCTTCCCTGGACCCCGAGTCCTTGGGAATCGCCATCCAGAACCATTTGCAAAGACAAATCAGGGAACACGAGAAATTAATCAAAACTCAAAGTGGTCAGTCCCGGAGATCCATTTCCTCAGATACGTCTTCAAATAAGAAGCTCAAAGGGAGGCAGCACAGTGTTTTCCAGTCTATGCTGCAGAACTTTCGACGTCCCAACTGCTGCGTTCGTCCTGCCCCTTCTTCTGTGCTAGATTGAAAGGGGGCCCCTGTGGAGTTCGTGTAGACATCTGGCCTCCCTTCTCCTGGTGTGGCTGTCAGTGTCAGTGCTGACTTTGTAGGGTGTTCCGGGTTTTTTGTGTTTTTGCTTTTGGAAAAACCAGAAAGAAAGAAAAAAAAAAAGTAAACTACAGGATTTGCAAATTTAAAAAGAAAAAACAGTGGGTTCTCTGACTGGAGCGCTATTATAATCAAGTGTCATTTCAATTGGAAAGGACGAGAGAGGAGAAGCAAATTTCATGAAAAAATTTGCAAGCTTAAGTGGAAATGTGGTTTTATGTAAAACGTGATGTTGTTTATAGAAATAGCATTATCATGCATATGCCATTTTGTATGACTGCCTAAACTGATCATGCAATGTTATTTCTATTAAAATCCCTCCCTTGTATTCAAATGTAGAAAAAATTACTGTCAAATATACTGCTATATTTCTAGCCCTATTATAATAAGAATGCTTATACCACACAAGATTTAAGTAGGTAATAAGAACCATAATGTAAAAGAAGTAACAAATTTGACTAATTCCTAGCCCATATAACAATAAATAAAGCATTTAACTAAAAATGCTAAATATGAATTAGTACTTGTAAACATCTAAAGATAATCCTTTTTCTAAATCTTGTTATAGTTGCTCACAAATCCAGAAAATTGTATTAGGAAAATTAGCTAGGACTTAGAATATGAATACTGCCTCCACCAGACATGGGTCTATGGATACACAGTGTCCTGTGCTAAAAGCAGTGTGTCTGTGATTCCAACCAAATTCAAATTTTCTCAATCTGATGCCCCAGAGAAAGTAAGTACATGGGACTGAACACCTGAAAAAGAGTCGTTGAATTAGACAGAAGGCCAAATTTTATGTTGTACAATGATAATACTAAGGTCCTGGTTCAAAATTATCAATAATAGAGTACCCAACACTGATGTGTGTTAGTTAGTAACAGGAAAGCCTCATGGGAAACAAACAATATGTTTAATCTAGAGTCCAATAAACAAGGTGCAATTTGTGTTGTTCTTTCAGTTTGGTTCAATAGCTTCTAATGGCCAAAGTAGTCGACAATAAATATAACAAAAATTCCCTTAGAGGTTTTATATGCACACTAATATCAGCTCATTTCATTGAGCTTATCATTTGGACTTAAAGGGGTAGCTTCTCCAGATTGATTTTAAGAGAAACACAATTGCATCTCATCCTTCAACCTCAACTAAAGGAGAATCTTTTATGAAAAGATGGTTTGAGCCTCAGGTGGGTTATGCTGCTTCAAAACATAGGCACGTGCTAAATCTTGGCCCTCACGTGTTGCTAAGAAAAGGGGGTGTCCCTGAGACATATGAGAGTCCTAGAGGCACTGGTCTGCCTTGTCCTAGGTGTGACCAGCAGTGGTTTGAGAATTGGGGTCGAGTGTAAAAGGGGAATGGACACAGGCCTGAGAGGCTTCCTTTCCTGGATTAATCATAGGGTGAGCATTGATCTCCACCTTGCATTTAGAAAGGCTGTTGAGTATTGTGGGGGCTGTTGACTTCTCTGAACTCATTCCCCTCATGACCTAGAAGGGGCTCTCTGTCCAGAGACTCACCAGTACCACTTGTACAATGAATTCACAATACCCATTTGGCTTTTTTCATTCTATTTAGCAGATTCTGAGTGGATGAAGGGGTGAGCTAATTATACATAAACTTGAATGCTACGAGCTAATGCAAATGCCACCTGAATTAGCAAGGGCCAATGATAATAAATAAATAACTAGATGTTTTAAAGAAACCTTTGATTTCTTTTGACATGACTGTATCCTTTTTGGAGTAAAGGAGCTATAATTTCAGTTGTTATGCTTGGAACTTAATAATGAATTATTTTTTTTAAAAAAAAAGAAGGCCCAGTTGTCAATTTCTTATTGACCTCTCTTAAGAATAGAATTATCTAAAGTAGAAATCACCATCTAATTATCAAACTGCTAAAATAATTGGAGATAAAAACCTCAAAATTCTGTCTCTGTTGACCTTTTGTATCCATTCAGAGGTGTGCTCATGTCACCCTATATCCGATGTGTTGGCCGGGACATAATTTTACTCCTAGCCCTGCATGCTCACTGGTTGTCTCCCTTTCACATTGGCACACAAGCAGTGTGGACACAACGTGTACCTGCTTACACAGTGGCAGCTGTCAGTACTGCCCACTGCTGGCTGGGTATGCCCCAGGTAATCCTCTGCTGTGGTTGGCAAGAATTGGGTGTTCCTGCATCAAACGAAAAGAGAAGCAAGAATTCAGTATCCAGTAGTAATATTTATTTTCATGAGTTTAGAGTCACCACATGATTTATGAATACTGAAATGGACCGGGGGCCTAAGGGCGTTATAGCCTCCTGTTTCATGTGAAATAGATCAAAACTGATCAGACTGGGATTGGAGCCATGCTTTCATGTGCATCTCACATGAAAACTTGAAGAAGATATTTGACGCAATTTTAACTCATTTTCACTGGTGCTAAAATGAAATTCTTTACCCCTACAACAGTTTAGAAATTACCACAATATAGTACAGAAGCTTTCTCATTTTGTTACTTCTTGAGTCTTACAGAACTAACAGCTTTTAGAAACAGAGAAATGTAGCATCAGGGGATAAAGTCATGAGTCTATTCAAGGAAGCCATGTTTCCACATTACAAAATCCATCCTAAGTTACTTTTACAATAAAACTTTATTTGAAAATCTTCCTTCACTTCAAATTGTGACACAGCGTTAGACTTTCCGTTCAGCATTTCTAGTATCTCAGGATCCCTCAAAAGAAGTTGTAAGGCAGCCTTCCCTCCTCAGTTAAAATTCCTTACTTGACCTTGCATGGTTTATGTTGAAGATGGCTTCTTGCTGTCCTTAATTTCTTTTGGATGTAATTTGGTTCTATTTGAGTTTGTGAAATACATGGAGAAAATATTGTATGTGATCAGAATTAGACAATACTTCTGAAACAAGTGACAGCTAAAGCCAAAATGTGGCTGTCAGATAAGATTGAGTTTGAGAGGCGAGATATCAGGTGAATACTAGAATCTGTTATTTTAAGATTGATTGACCTGCTTTTATTATCGTAAAAATGGCTAGCTTCAGCCATCATGTCTGAGAAGTCATGTTGTCTTAAAGCTTGCCGTCTAATGATGTCATTATGCACTATTGGTATTTTATGCCACTGCAACTATTTTATGTACAGTAAAAGCTGGATTAACCTCTGTGTGGGGATCAATGACAGTAAACAGCGGCAGTCTGGGAGCGTTTCCTTAATTCATGTTTAGCCAGAAACTTTTCGTTTGCATCCTAAATGGAATATGCTATAAAACATCTTGGTATGTTTCCCACCTTGACAAGTTAAGCAAAGTTGAATGTAATCTGATGTTACTGATTTTTGATCATGGTAATTATCTGATATTCCCTGTTTCAGACACCATAGTCTCCAAGCTTTTTTAAACAGCAAAATTGAAATGAATTGAACTGAATATGCAAGTATAGCATGTACCCTCCAGGTTGGATTTTGGAATCAAATTCTTAATCAGAGTCTGCCAACTTAAAAAGGAAATTAGAAGAGGAAAATTTCATTTGTTACATCCCATAGTATTGAGATTTTACTGTTCCTAGCCTGTCTTAATGAAATTTCTCTCATTTCTGGGAATGCCTATTATTCTTGGAGTACCTGTACATATACCATACAGCACTAGTATATAATGTGGCAGAGGTTATATATGAGTGTGCTGTTAATGTGAATCTGCAGCCTTTGCTGTATCCAATCTATTACTGTGTTGCTGCCCAAACATGGGAAACTATCGTCTTCTTTCCTCATATATATATAGTGTGTGCGTGTCAAAAAAACAAAGCCAAATTGCCCTTTCATACTACCACAGAATTCACCACATCCTTCCTCTACATTTTTATAATCACTATAAAGAAAAAACAGTACACTAGGATAAGGTTTGCATATATAAACGTGCTTTTAGTGCAAATTGGGCACTTGTAGCCTTGTGTAGCCCTCCACCTGCCCAATTTACTAATTATCCACAATGCTGCCATGGAGATGAAAGTGTTTACTCTCTCCTGCTTTGTCCTAAGTGGTGTTTCAGAAATAAGGCCTGTGAATTTCCCTTTGTGGTAATACAGTGAAACCAGCAATATCTTGCTAGGTGAGCTGACCAGTTTGTCCCAACCTCTGTTCCTTCTGCATGGTGAAGGCAAAGTCTTGTTCATGTCTGCTTCAATGCTTACTACTTTTACATTGGTATCTGTGAGAGCTACTTTCCATTAACAATGTTCCTTGATGTCCTGTGTGATCCTTTTGGTTGATTCTCTCCAAACATGAGTCAGCTACTGCCACCTGGCAAACAGCAGGCCAGATGCTGAATCTCCTGTCCATCCTTGTAACAATATCATTCTTAAAGAAATTCTGCGACTGGCTAGGTAATTACAAATGTCATCTGTGCAGACGCATGGGCTCAAGGATATCTACACCAGTTGAAACATTTTTACCAAAGCGGGGAGGTGGGGAGATATTCTTGTAAATACTGAAACAGATTTCCATGAACTTTATTCTAATCTCTGGAAAGAAAAAAAATTTTTCTCTGTGCTACAGAAATCAAATAAGCTTGTTTTGCTTTGACTAAGGACATAAATAAATGAAGACAAATTGAGGGGAAAAAGTTCTGTCTCACAAGTAAGCAGTGATATATGCCAGAGGACATTACTGCTGCATTTAACTGTGAACATCCACCAGCCAAGCTACTCACTTGTCACAACCAACTAACCTCTCTCCGAGTAAATCCAGTGCATCTGTATATATGTGTAGATAGAAACAACAAGAAATCCTGAAATATTGCCTTTGGCTGTTAGGTAAATCAAACTGATGGTAATTATAAAGGATTTAACTTGGGGATTTTACTATGGGGGCCAGATGGTGCAACACGATGTTATTTACAAAATCTTCTAAGACCCAGATATCTCAGATGCTAACCATGAGAATAAAGACTGTTGAATTTGAAATTAAAGTCAAGCAACAATGTGCCAAAAAGAGGCAATTATACCAGCAAGTGCATCTATGACAGGCACACCATCGTACAATTATGGCTTGCTCTAAGAAGACTGTAACCCCAAAATAAAATAAGCGAATGCAGAATTTTGGCTTTCTTGCTGGAAAACTTTGTTTTGGAGCTCTGCAAAGAGGTAAAACACCAGAGAGAATCAGTAGAGATGTTATTATCATCTCTGTGTTCATGGTAGCCAAGGCAGATGAGAAGCTACTCCAAGTCTTGCTGGCTTAATACTCAAGATTGCTCCCACAAGAAGCTTTGTCAAACTGAAGGGGTTAAACTTAATAGCAATTGTGCATCATAGGCTTTTGTGTGTAGGAAAGTAATTCAGTTAACTTGGCCCAGAGGGTTACCAGCCTGCTATGAAAACTGGGCTCCCAAATGTAAAATTACTAAAACGTGGAAACTTGCATCAAAAGGGGCCTCATATAATGCCTTACAAGAAAATAATGTTCCAGCTGAGTATTTCTAAGTATGGATTCTTTGAGTATCCTTCTGGATTCAAATTCAAAATCTTGGCTGCAACATTGTAGGAATTAGAATCACATATTCTACACTTCAAAAAAAAATATACTACCGATAAGCTACTGTGATGGTAATTTCAATGTTATAGCAGAGTGATTTAGGCATATTAGAAAGAGTTAAATGGGAGAGAAATTTTAACTTCATGCTTGATCTCTTAAATGTGGAATATCATCAATTGCTTTCCATGGTGAAAATTGTAGTTTGCCTTTTTATACCACTGCTTCCATCACTCTTGTTACTTTAAAAGTTCAAATGTCCAGTCTTATAAAAATTTTAACAGTTAAACAATTTCTTTCTGAATCATCTGTTTGCTGTTAATAAGAACATGTGTAAAGGCTGTATGTAAACTATTTTGAATAAATAGAAAGGACTTCTCCATTCCACATAGTATCTTAATAACTGATTCATATTGCTTATCATTTACTGCAGATCACATTATTAATTAAATTATTTTTATAATGTTTTTCTTCATGATTTAAATGAGATTCAGGCTCCCAAATATCAGTGAGACCTCCAAATTCTTTGAGGAAAGGAGAGACTAATTTCTGTTTTCGGGACATCTGGAGATAACTTTTGCTAAGGTTGAGAAAGCTCCACATGGCCTGTAACCTCAAGAGAAATACATACTCACAATTCCTAAATCTCTACACATATTTAGTTCTGTGGTACTAACGTGTGAACAGTATGTAGTACACAATATTAAAGCTAATTGTGCTACGTCAGTACATTCTGTAAGCTCATAGTCAGCAAGTGATCAGTTTACTGTTATTATGTGTAGAAAAATACACCACACTGCATCCAATTGTAAGGCTGATTTCTGTCACTGGGTGGGCACACACATGAAAATGAATAAAACCAACAAAAGTCTGCATGTATATTCAGTAATGGAATTTGTCTTTTCATTTCTGAAGGCTGGAAAGGGCTGCTTTTTGTTTTGCCTTTCTTTGTGTGTGTCATTTCTGAAACTAGATAACATAATTATCACAAGAGTTTAATATAGTAATCCATAGATCAGCATGTTATTAAATATGCCAGGACTAATTAACCACACCATTAGGCACAGGTAAGGTCAGTTCTTTGACCACCAGAATGATTTACATGCATCACACATCCTCTCTGTGTTATGTGTGACTAGGATGTACATACTATGAGTGTGATTGTGTACATACCTTGTATGAATTATTTAAATCCTTAAAGCAATTACAGGAAAGCAGGAAGAAGAAACAGTTGTGCACACACCACAAACAAGCTAATCAATATGTTTCTTCATTTTCTATACATAAGAAGATACTTACAACATCAGCATCAATCGCTTAGCCACATGTATGTGCACAGAAACACATTCACACTAGTGTATTCAAGTAAATCTAAAATCAGAGTGACTAATTAAGTGACAACTTTCCCTGACAGTTCTGTAACACATGTTTCATACTGGGCCAGACCCTCTCCTTGTTGGGTGGTGTTTCCCTTGTAGCAGGTTTTCTGCTTAGGAAATTCAAATCTCACTGAGCTGTTAAAACCCTTACTAAAGCCAGAACCTGAGCAATCTCAGAGTATAAATGCTTAAGCATCCACTTTTATGTATGAAAATTTCAAACATGAGGAAGACATGTATCCTAAAGATTCAACTTGGTTGTTTATCAGTATTAGTGTGTTTGCTTGCACAGGCTGATAAAAGTTTGTTCATATTCCTTGTTTTAAAGATGTATCCTTAGTTTCAAAAAGAAATCATGTGGTCACTAGAAGCAGGAAACAATTACAGGCATCCATCTCTTGAGATCAGCAAAACAGAGTCTCCCAACACCAAAGATTTTGATTACTCAAAACAAAAGGTTCAGGTGATGTAGGCTAAAAGCAGTTGTGGGTTCCTTAACATCAACTCAGATAAGAAATCAGTGGGAGAGCTGACAATGATGCGTGTAGACGAGACTCACTTAGGATAATTGTCAGCAAATGTCCACATTGAACAAGTCTTGCCATTTTACCACAATTCCAGTCGATGAATTGATGTTATAAATGTCTACCAGTTCTCAAAAGAAAGGCTTCATTAGGGATCAAAAATGTGATCTGGTTCCTAAAAACCTAAAGTAAGTTGACCCTAGTCCTTTGATACCAAAAAATCATGTTGGCTAGATATTGGGTTGATGAGAGGAATGGAAATACAAAAATCACCCTTTCAAGAGACAATTCCACTAGCAAGCTACTAGTAAGACCACTTCTCAGTGGAAACTTAAGAAAAATATTCAAATATGTATTCATGTTTTAGAGAATTAATATAATGGTTTTGTATCTTAAATAAAAATCATAACCAATTATAAAAATGCTACAACTACAGTTGTTGGTGGTTTTTTTAACTTGCTAAACACGTACTATTTATAAGAGCAACATATCCAAACCTTGATGTTATTCAACATTGTTGCTTAGAAGACAAATTTATGTAATAATCTTGGAAGATGTGTGTCAATTTAAATGAAGTGATACCTAAAACATTAGCAACTGTCAATATGAAGTCATTTGTATGTAAATAACATAATTACAGTGTGTGATATTAAAACACTGAAGCAGTAGTATTCCCAATGGAAAGTCCATTCATAAATGCATCAATACTAGAATAAAAGTGATGTCTTTTTATGTTCATGTGTAAGATCACAAACTGTTTATTTAAGAAAGTTCCCGTTTTCCAGATATTGATCAATACAACTCCATTTCTTAGCAAATAGATAAAATGCTATAATATAGGATAAAGATTTTGGAATTACATAGACTTCCACGTTCATTTTGGATTTGAATTTTGAATGAGCGTTTTAAATGTTAAAGTTTAACTGATGACTGAGTTTTACTTTAAGAAAAAAAAAACTTGGAATATGATTTTTTTTTGCAGCTCGCATTCCATAATAAATGTGATATAGAATAAAATTTCCTGTTTTCTGCTTCTGTTGTTATTGTTACTGCTACTGCTCTTGTTCCTGCTGTAGTCCTAAGTAAAGAATCACTTGGTTTTCCATGTGAAATTGCTATTAGACATCTGCATTTGGAGCTGAAAATATTCAGAACAAAGGGGCTTTTTTGTTCTCCTCGAAATAGAATCCCCATAGATTCAAGCATGCCTCTGAATGGCACAGCAGTGTGTGTGTACACGCGTGTACACGCATGCACATTATTGCTCTTGCTTACTGAAAGGGATGGGCCCTCAGCTTTCATGGAGATACAGGAGAGGAATGAAGAAACGGGGTTCTTATGTTGTCTCAAGTCCAGGCTTAGCTATTTCTTGCAGTAGCATTCAATTCAGATATCTGTTAATGCAGTGCCAGCCTCTCTGACCAATCTTGAGGAGGTGAATTGGGATCCTGCAGTCTACATTTTTATACTACTTTATTTTTTATTTTTGTTATTATTTTATGATACCGTTCCATATGCTCTAGGATTTTCTCTTCCCTTCATTAGTATTTTCCTGCTAGTATTACAGTGAGTAGTTCTTCATGAACAGTCATTAGTTCATCATGCTGCTATTAAAATGTTCCCCAACATTGTAGGCATGGACAATGTCCAAGAGTCCAGCATCCTACTGTCAGGATATAGTCAATTGTTTCACTGGGAGTCCATCTTTCATCTGAATGCAGAGAGGTACACTGTACTTTGTCTCCACATCTGGACATATCAGTCTGCGCTACAATTCTATTACACATCCCCTTAAATATAGAGCCAGAAAGCAATCCACAATGGGTGAGGGAACCAAAGAATTTACATCAACATGAAGTCAAATAACATGCTACAGAATGACCAATTGCTTCACTAAAGTGATGAAAAAGAAAATCAAAAACTTCTTGTAGAAATTGATCCTATTGCATGACCCAGGTGGCATTGGAGAGATGACAATAAAAATAAGACCATCAATGCCCAAGAGATGTATCAAAAACCGTATTGAAAGGGACAACATCAGATGCTCTTAGCCAGGTCTTGCAATCTGTTTGAACACTGTGTTCATACAGAACACTATAGAACAGTACAAAAATGAACTATATCCTATTCCCTTTTTGCTTCCTTGAATCTCTCTTTGGTTCATCAATGACCTACAGAAAAGAAGAAATGAAAGGTCTATGAACCCAAAATACAGGGGAAAAGTGTATTTTTTAAATTTTCCATGAACTTCAAAAACCATTTCAAAATTTCTAAGAACCATGTGCTGCCTCTCACTACTTCGCTTTTATTCTTGGCTATCCAAGTCTCACGCATTTCCACTCATGGTGAATTAGGTCAGGCCACAAGCTTGGGAGAGCTGGCCCAGTGTCTTCTGCCTATAGCTGCCAGCATGTGTTTTCATTAAGTGCTTTTTCTGTCCAATTTTTCTCACTCATCCACATCATCAAGGTTGAGTAGTTTACAGAAACACAACCTTCTAGCAGAATTGGTCTTCGCTGCACCAGATACAATTTCAAATGGCCTCTGATTTTTTATGAAGAAACTCTGTTTTTAAAATCATGTAGGATAGTAATCCAACCTACCACACTACTTGGTGGCATTCAGACTGCTTACAAATAACACAAATTTCAGACAACTCCAGAAGCTGGTAAGTCCAAGATCAAAGCAGCTCAATATCTGATGAGGGACAGATTTCCGAATCATTGGCAGTGGATTCTACACACATCCTCATCATGGTGGAAGGGGTGAAGCATCTTGATCTTTTCTAAACTCACAAATCCCATTCATAGAAACTCTATTCTCATGACTCAGTCACTTTGTAGACCCCGCCTCCATCCTTTAATGCAATCACATTGGGAGGGTTAATATTTCGACATGAATTTTAGATACACACTTATATTCAGACCACACCATGTCACACACATTTTTAATGCACTTGTGAATGTCAACTTCAATTTTCCTGAATGCTATTTGAGATTGTCAGTAAGCTAATTTACAGTTATAAAATGTCTCTATCCTAACTATTTTAACACTGTTCTCGCAGCTGCCTTTTTCTTAGAGGACTCACATAGTTGAAACTCAAATTGTCAGATGGGCACTGAAAGTATTTAGAGATTTTTGTGAGGAGTGTCAACATCTCAAGAATGTTATTTCCCTACACCTTATTTTAGTACCCCCAGTGCCTCTCAATCAAATTTCTCAAAAACCTAAGCCTATCATTAGAAAAAAAAAATCCCTAAGCAGAATGTCATTGCTATAGATATCAATCATGCTTGAAAGCAAGATAAGAATTATTAAATGAGTGTAAAAATTTTATGAAAGTCCTTTAGCCCAAAATAGCAACAACAACAACAATAATAATGATAATAGCTTTATGCCCAACACTTTGCTAGGCACTTCCACAAATGCCGCCACTTTGGAAGATATATGCATATAAATATATATTATTATTATCTACACAATGCTTTTCCATACTTTTTTTTAGTGACAGATATTTACAGCATGCACTGGATGATCAAGAACTATAACTTGGCAACAAAGGACCCTAGGTTCAGCTATTAGCTTGAAACAAGCAAGCTAAATTCTGTTGCCAAGTCATTTGTTCTCTTTGGGTATTACTCCAGTCATCTTTAAATAGAGAATAGCAATCCTTGCTTTCTAAAATTGCAAGAATTAAATGGCATGGGCAAAACAGATGTTTCTTTCCCATTGCTTTGAGATATACATTCTTCTTTACATGAACTTATCAGGCAAGAGCTTTGTCATTTGATTCTACTTCATTTTTTTTAACTGAATTCAGACAAGTACCCTTAGATAAGACTGTCAGATGCATAAAATGTGACCTTAAAAGTATTTCCTGCAATAAGAAGTTACCCAAGTCATTAAGGCATTGGTGCCTCACATCAGACTCCCCAGACTCATTCCTGGTTCATGTTTCTGAACCTGCAGCTACAGATACTAAAAGGCAGCAAAGCTGGCTGCCGTGGATGGGTTCCCACCACCGATGTGGAAGACCGGAGTTCAGTTTCCAGCCTCAGTGTTGGCCCCACTGTGTGGCCATTGTGGACATTTGGTGAGGGAACCAGCGGGTGGGAGCTTTCAATCTCTCCCTCTTTTTCTCAATGTTTCAAATCTTTAAAAATTAAGCATATTTCCCTTCTTTAGTGTGAAAAGCATTCAGAACTGTCAGATCTTTAAAAATTAGGAAAAGATGTAAATTATGCGTAACGACCACATAAATAGATTTTTAGTAAATAAATACTAATAAAAAAATGTTGGCCAAGACAAAAATCAGGGAGGAAAGGGAACTGAAATTGGTAAATTTGACTACATTAAAATTTAAAACATACTGTAAAAGATTCCAAATGCAAATTATAAGAGAAGGCGCACATCTGACAAAATATTAGAATCTTGAAAATAGGAAAGAACACCCACAAATCAGTTGAGGCAGATGAGCAATACAAAAAAAGAGATTAGTCAAACAGCATAAGAAAGCATCACAAGCATATGAAAACATACTAAACTTTAAGCACAAATCTCCAATACTGCTGGAGAAGACCCATCTCATTTAGGGGGAATAAAGGAGGAGTTTCAGATCCAAGAGTTGGAAAAGAGTACTTCCCCTGGACCAAGAAAAGCAAGCTTCAGATCATGACTTCAGCTGATGCGTGATTCTAGATAAAATTGAAGAAGGGTTGTCCAAGGAATCCACAGAAAACACAATAGAACAAATTGGAGCTAAGCACCTGCTACATTTGGGGCATGCAGTATTCAGGAATGTATGAACATTCCAAATCCCTTTTTCCCTCTCCCTGATCATCAACCAGATTATTTGACAGAAATACAATGTCCAGAGACAGAAAGAATCAAAACCATGACTGACTTCTCCATGTACGTCTATCACGTGTATAAGAGGATACTCCTTGTTATCAATAAGTTTTACATTCTTATGTATCTGATGCTTATATTTGTATGTTGTGAACTGCCTATGGAGACCACATTTGCGGGATTGGACAAAGTCGTCACCTGCTGATATTTAAAGGTAAACAGGAACCCAGTCATACAGTCCTACCAACAGCCAATAAAATGCAGGAGCACTCCAGAGCACAAATGCAAACCACAGCTTTAATGAACATCTTTGTTTCAAACATCCACATCCTGAGCCAAGAATCAAGTCACGCTGTACCCAGACTTCTAGCCTACAGAAATTGTAAGACATCTAAGTTACCAAGGATGTAGTTCTTGGTTATGAAGCAAAAATATTCCACTCAACTGGGGATTCAGAATTGCCAAAGGTCAATTTTGCAGTCAAAGACGGTTATTTCTATACTGCCCAAAGCAGGACACAACCCTTTAATCTTGAAGCATCAAGTCTACTGAAATCTCTGCGGTGGTATGAATAAACAACTAAGTCTTTTTAACATTAAATTAAATAATATTAGGGGCAAGTATGGAGGCTAAATATGCTGCTTGGGAAACCTGTATCCCATATGAGAGTGACTAAAGTCTCAGTTCCACGTCTGATTCCAGTTTTTGCTAATGCACACATTAAGAGGCAGCAGGTGGGCCCAACGCAGTAGCCTAATGGCTAAAGTCCTCACCTTGCACATGCCAGGATTCCTTATGGGCACTGGTTCTAATCCCAGCAGACCTACCCCTCATCCAGTTCTCTACTTGTGGCCTGGAAAGGCAATCAAGGACAACCCAAAGCCTTGGGTTTCACACCCACTTGGGAGAACTGCACAAAGCTCCAGGCCCCTGGCTCAGCACTGGCCGTTGCAGCAATTTGGGGAATGAATCAACAGAAGGAAGATCTTCCTCTCTGTCTCTCATCCTCTCTGTATATCTGTGTTTCAATAAAAATAAATAAAGCAAAAAAAAAAAAGGCAACAAGCAATGATTCAAGTAGCTGGATTCAAACCACTCCATGGCAGGACCTGCTTGGATTGAATTCCTGGATGCTTGCTTTGACCAGGCTCAGTCCAGCTAATGGAACTCTTATTCTCTCTCTGTGGCGCTCTCTCTCTCTCTCTCTCTCTCTCTCTCTCTCTCTCTTTGTGTACATGGTCATGTGTGTGTGTTTCTCAAATGAATACAAATCTTTTTAAATGTCCAACATAAAACCTCTTTTGTCAACTCTTCTCTGTGCACTCTGCTTGTTTATCCCGTCTGTGCAGGCTGAAAGGCACTGGTAGGCTCAACAGCTTCTCTGGCCCACCTCTGCACGCTACAGTCACCAACCATGGAGGCAGGCTGGAAATGGAAAGTGGGAATAATTGGTGCATTCATTTTTCAGATCCTCTCCTGCCCAGGTGCTTTCTGCTAGCTGTATCAAGTTCAACAAAGTCAGAACCTCTACAAGACAGATATCTCCAATAGACTGGGTCTTCCTAACTCCTCCCTCACGGACTTCTTGGGTCTGGGAGTGATTTGCTTGACAGCAGCCTGCCCTTCAACCTAGGATCCTAGCACTTTGCCTTTGGGATTGCCCTAAGCCCTATCCATTTACAAATCATTACTTTTTAAAGATTTTTTAGTTTTTGTCAGAAAGCCGGGTTTACAGAGAGAAGGAGACACAGAGAGAAAGATCTTCCATTCTTTGGTTCACTCCCCAAGTGGTCACAGTGGCTGGAGCTGGCCAATCCGAAGTCAGAAACCAGGAGATTCTTCCGGGTCTCCCACACAGATACAAGGTTTCAAGACTTTGAGCCATCCTCTATTGCTTTCCCAGGCCACAAACAGGGAGCTTGACAGGCAGTGGAGCAGCCAGAACATGAACCAGTACCCATGTGGGATCCTGGCGTGTGCAAGGTGAGGATTTAACAACTAGGCTATTGCACCAGATCCATAAATCATTGCTTTTAAAACTTCCCTCAGTTACCTGATTTGAAAATAAATTACTGGGCCAAGCACAGTAGCCTAGCAGCTGAAGTAGTCGCCTCGAACACATCAGAATCCCATATGAGCACCTTTTCTAAACCTGGAGGCCCCACTTTCCCAGCAACTCCCTGCTAGTGGCCTGGGAAAGCAGTCAAGGACGGCCCAGAGCCTTGGGCCTCTGAACTCATGTGGGAAGCCCAAAAGAGGTTCCGGGCTCCTGGCTTCAGATTGGCGCAGCTTCTGGCCTTTGCGGTCACTTGGGGAGTGAATCATTGGACAGAAGATCTTCCTCTCTGTCTATCCTCCTCTCTGTATATATCTGACTTTGCAATAAAAATAAATAAATCTTTTAAAAAGAAAAGAAATTACTATCTGCAAGAAACAGCCTGATGCAGGAGTCAAAGAATGAACTTACAATAAAACAAAATGTTTTGAGAAATTTTTCTTTGATTGGCTAATTTTATATGCCTTTATCCCTCCACAACTGTCAGTTTATTATTTTCCTCTGCCTCAAGAAAATTACTACATAAACTTTATACATATTTATTTGTATAAATGGTGCATCGTATGCACATAGGTTTTCTTTGTGAGCAAGTGTCATTTGGGGGAAAGGAAATTATTCATATGAAATACAGAACAAATTGTCATAACATATCTACAGCTGTAGATGCTTCATTTCCCCCATTTTCCTCATTTTCTCCATGTTCAAAGTGATATATTATTTTTTCCTGGCTCACAATTAAAGTTATCTATGCAGAAACTTTTAGCATACAGCATGTTTTCTAGACTGTTATATCAATAAGAATAAAGTGTATTCAGTGTTTACTACATATAAAACAATATCCTCATTTTCCTGTACACATTAACATCATACCTTCACAGTAATATTATGATGTAAACATTGCTATTATCATCATACCTGCTTCTAGAGAGAATGTAAGTATAGACCCCAAGTGATTGGGGGTATCAAGATGCAAGCCTGATTAAGCTGGGGATGGAATCCAGGCACCTCACAAGTTCATTACTCCGGCCTGACTATATATGGATGTCATGATGACCAAAAAAAGGGGTGATCAGCATGCTAGATACAATGCAAATAAAATGCACTTTCTCTTAAAATGATTTTCTCTTTGTGACCAAACTCCTTCTCCTATTAACCACTACAAAGTGATGCTCAGCTCCCCGTTTGTCCATGGCCCAGCCTCCAGCACTCAGAACATTGACAGAGTGAGCTAGCAGGTGGAAGCTCTCTATCTCTCTGCCTCTCACATCATCATAATAAAAACGAACAACCGCTTTCAGCAGGGAAATGAAACGCACTCAATATTTTTCTAAATATAGTAAATAATGTCAGGAAGGAAAAAATAAAACACAACATCAAAACATTTATGCTCTATGCAAATCTCATATTCACATTAACAACAATTAATTTTATAACAAGCTTATCCGAAAAAAAGAAAAATAGTTATTGAAAGCACAAAAAAGCTATTTGTCCTTTTCTTTGAAAAAGAAAAAGAAATGTATGAATTTTCAGGCATCATTTTATGTGTATTCTGAGGTAAATGGCACAAATTAGCAGAAAGTTATTTGTTGTCTCCGGTAGGAAATAAGATTGTAGCAAATGAAATGAGTTTCTGCCTTCACTGGTGTTTTAATAATTAATTATTAAGTTAAATTTTCATGAGCTTTATGAATACAATTCATAAAATTTAAGAATAAGCCTTCAGCATGTTTGAAAATAATAAAACCACTGCAATGTATAAATTTTTAATTATATCTACCAACCTTCTCTGTGAAGGAACTGAGGCTTGGCATACCTGTCTTTTTCTCTGGGAGGCAAAATGCCCATCCAAAGATACTGTTCTTGAAAACTTTGACCAACTGTGTGACCAAGATACTAAAGTTCATTCTGAACTTATAAGTAATGCAGTCACTTTGAGAACATCATGTATTTCCAAAGGTGGTATATTATCATAAACAGAAATTGTCCACTTGACTCGCATCGATGAAGATGGAAGATTATATTATAGCAAATCATTTCCCAGGGTATAAGGATATCAAAACACCTTATACATACTCCACTAAACAAATACAATTTTTCTTATTACTTATGCTGAGGAATTTTTTTTAAGTTTTATTTATTCTTATTGTAAAGGCAGATTTACAGAGAGAAGGAGAAACAGAGAGAAAGGTCTTTTGTCTACTGGTTCATTCCCCAAGTGGCCGCAACAGCCAAAGCTGAGCCAATCCAAAGCTAAGAGCCAGGAGCTTCTTCAGGGTCTCCCAAGTGGATGCAGAGTCCCTGTGACAGGGGCCATCCTCCACTCTCTTTTCCCTTACAACAAGCAGGGAGTTGGTTCAGAAGTGGAGCAGCTGAGACACCAGCACTTGCAGGCAGGGGATTAGCCAACTGAGCCATTGCATCAGCCTCTGAGGAAAATGTTTTAAAAAAAAATTTTTAAGAGAAAAGGGATCAGCACAATGGAATAGTAGGCTAAGCCTTTCCCTGAAGAGTCATCAACCCATATGGCACAAATTTCTGCCCTAGTTGCTCTGCTTCTGATCCAGCTCCTTGCTTATTGCCTAGAAAGGCAACAGAAGCTGGCTCAAGTCCTTGGACCCCCGAACCCATGTGAGACACCCCAAGGAATCTCCTGGCTCACAGCTTTGGCCGGCTCAACTCCAGCCATTTGGCAAGTAAACCAGAGGATGGAAGAACTTTCTCTCTGTCTCTCCTTCTCTCTTCAAATCTGCTTTCCAAAACAGTTTTTCAAAAACTCTTAAGAATAGGAGGAGGAGGAAAGAAGTCACAGGTGCAATGTAATAATGCTTCTTCAGAGGAAGTATTAGAAGTACTGAAGAAGTAAGCGCCGACACAAATGACCTATCAGCTGACTTAACAATTTTAATCAATCAGAAACAGATCTCATCTCTTTCTGAGAACTTCCCAGGAAATAACAAGCGGCTTTGCCTGTAATTGGCAGCATTTTTTCAAAACCAGGTCAAATGTCACCCAGAATCTGGATCTTAGAATCCAAAGTGAATGCAAGCTAAATGACACAAGAAGAACCATCCCGCCTTTTGGTAGACATGCAGTAAGTACTTGTAGCAATGCAGGAACCACACACACACAAATGATGAAAACATGAGTGATCCTCCAGAAGCTCTTGGATATATCAGCCACTAAACAAGCAGCTGGAAAGGGAACACAAAGAGATTTAATCAGTGGCTAGGAGCCCAGGAGAGAAGCCTAACCCTGTCTCTAGAGTTCAATCAAAAAGCGAGCATGGGAACAAGCAATAGGGTTCAGAATGTCCCAGTGTGTATTTGTAGTCCTTGCTTTTAGGGCTTTTGTATCAAACTGTGAACAGTATTTGTTGCAGGATGTGTAATGCCACCTCATTATTAAATGTTAATCAATATAATTTTTTATTTCTACTTTAATTAGTATGTAGCAGATTCAATGTGATTTGTAGACGGAATTCCACAGTGACATTCCCCTCCTCCCACCCATCCTCTCCCTTTCTCCCTTTAACAAATGTCTTTCATTTTTAAAAAATAAATTGCATATGTAATAACAGTGTGACAGTTTTAGGTGGATGTGATCATGAAAAATCATATTCTGAATTCATATTGAAAAGAATAGTAGATATTAAGACACATACACATATAAAACATATGAGATGAGATGCTACTTATGTAGGAAAGAGGTGAACCAACATTATTCAGATCACTCTCATTTGCAGCCAGCAGTTGACAAAGGTAACATCTAATCTCAAATAATTGTAATGAGTGCTTTTTGTACTATAAAACCTGTGCCATCTGCCCTGGTGTGATGGCTCAGTGGCTAAATCCTCACCTTGCAAGCACTGAGATCCCATATAGATGTCAGTTCATGCCCATGCTGCTCCCTCTCCCATGCAGCTCCCTATTTGTGGCCTGGAATACTTCACCTGCATGGGAGACCTGGAACAAGGGTCTAAGCTTCAAATCGGCTTGCAGCCACTTGGGATGAACCAGTGGATGGAAGATCTTTCTCTGTCTCTCCTCTTGGTAAATCTTCCTTTCCAATTAAAAAGCAAAACAAAAAACTGTGCGATTTATTGTTTTCCTTTTACCCATACTTATTGTGTTTGTGACCTTGAATCACAAAAATAACAAAGAATGCTAGGTGTCAGTACAGGGGGAAAATGGCTTATTGGAGTCCTATGTTTATTAATATGAAAATAATAAGTCACATGATATTCTTGAGTGGAGAATTGATGAGTCAACACATTAACTACTTGATTGATTCATCTGCAATCAGCTTTTGTCCTCTAATATATGCACCCTGAGGTACCCAATATCCTCTGCTCCACTCAGGAATTACAATGTAAGGTACTGGTGATTCCCCATACACCCATTAGAAACTTACTTTGTCAGGATAGGAGGCAGAGGAAATGTGCTGATTGAACTCTTGCAACAGGACAGTCCAGGTATGGTCAGTAGGGCTGAGCCAACACCACACTCCTCATGGTCTCTGACTTACCTGATTGTGGATGACCATCAAAAAAGCTAAAGGAAAAGGTCATAGATCTTGTCATTAATCAAAAAGTCTGATAAATTCATTCAAGTTCTTGAGAACCAGTGTTTTTGTACACTGTGCTACATGGTCAGTTTGTGTAGTCCAATTTCAAGGTGCTGAGCTCAACTGAAAAGGTGATATAGACATGAACAAAAGCCAAGAGTGCTGGAGCCCGGGTTTCCTTTTTCAGTCTTCATGTCTGCTCTTGAAATACCGAAGAGCTGTCAAAACAAAAATTATCTTTGTTAAATTTAAAAGGACTCGGGAGGGCTAAGCCTCTTGTGATTATCTAACTATTCATTCAATCTACAGATTTTTCTATTCCTGTCCTTTCCAACATAAGGAGGATTAAGATCCAGGTCCTTGAAGCTCACTTGCTGGTGATAATATAAGACAGAACCTTAGAAATGTTGCACTTTGTAGGATCAACTCCATTCTTTACCCTCTCTGCAAATGGAACACAACTTCGATACTCTTCCAGGAGAGCAGGAGAAGCAAGAATTGTACCATGTGTATGCTGCTAAAAATTCACAGCATTCAGGCTGGCCCAGTGGCATTAGCAGGCTGGGTCTCTCCCATATGGTGTCTGCATCCCCTATGGGCACTTGTTCAAGTTTGAGCTGCTCCACTTCCCATCCAGCTTCCTGCTTATGGCCTGGGAGAGCAGCCTTGGGTCCCTGTACCTGCATGAGAAATTCAGAAGAAGCTCCTGGCTCCCAGCCTTGGACCAGCCCATCAGTGGCCACAGCAAACATTTGAGGAGTAAGTGGAATATCTCTCTGTAATTCTAATTTTCAAGTAAAATAAATACATCTTTAAAAAATTATATAGCATACCCTCTGAGATTCTCTATTAAATAAAAATGCCGGGCCCGGCGCGGTGGCGCAAGTGGTTAAAGGTCCTCGCCTTGCACGCCCGGGATCCCATATGGGCGCCGGTTCTAATCCCGGCAGCCCCGCTTCCCTTCCAGCTCCCTGCCTGTGGCCTGGGAAAGCAGTCGAGGACGGCCCAAAGCTTTGGGAACCTGCACCCGCGTGGGAGACCTGGAAGAGGCTCCTGGCTTCGGATTGGCATAGTATCGACCCGTTGCGCTCACTTGGGGAGTGAATCATCGGACGGAAGATCTTCCTCTCTGTCTCTCCTCTCTGTATATCCGCCTTTCCAATGAAAAAAAAATAATAAAAATAAATCTTTAAAAAAAAATAAAAATGCCATAAGTGCTATCCAGACTCAAGGGCAGGGAACAGTCTCGGGTGTCTTCTGTCCAGCAAGCCCCAAGACCGACAAAGGGTGAGGTGACAGTGTTTGTCTGCCACAGAAACACTGGAGACACACTGGTGGTGAAGGATGTCCATTTATTTGAGAGAAGTTACAAGCTTATATAGGGTAGGAAAACAGAGCATGCAGAAGGTGGTCCTGACAGTACTTCCACCCAACAACGACACTGACTGTCTAATAGATATATATGTCTATCTCTCTGAACCCTCCAATGAAGTTAAAGGTCAGGAACCACAGGAAGCTGTGTCTTAGGGCAAACTTGTCACCTGCTGAAAACAGGATGGATGCAACATTTGACTTCCTAGAATTATTTACAAAGGAAGTCCTAGCACAGTTATTAAAGAGGCAGAGAAGACAGACTAAGGTACAACCCATTGCTCTTGCTGCATACCCAGTGAACAGGCCAGGTTGGGGGGATCTTCATTAGTTGGGACTTTTGTCAGAGGTTCTCCTAGGGGCACTGTTAGCCTTGTGCCTATGGCCTCGCATATGGGCTAGGCAGGTGGAGATCCGGGGTCCATCACCCACAGAACATAAACCCCATGCAGAAAAGTTTCAATCAACTTGTCAGAAAAGCCTATCTGATTGGATAGCTACACTGCTGTAGCCATCTTTGGAACACATATTCACAGCCTACAGTATCCTTCTTCAAAGTAAGGACAACAATTCCTTAGAAATCTAAGTGCTTTTCTCTTAGGCTTAAGGATAGAAGCAGTAATTTTATTTATCTTTTTGAGAAAAATGAACTAATTATTTCTATTAAAATTAAAACTGTACATTATATCCATCTAGGTACACATAAACTTATTCTGCCATCCTTTTAATCTTTAAACTGAGATTATCAGAAATTGTCAGTTAATAGAGATTGCAGACTAGAGTTTGTGATTGACTTATTATTCAGAATCAAAGACTCTGATAAGTATTAATGATTATAACTACTAAATTTGTAATGGGGTGCCATCATTGATGGCACGCATTGCTTGGAAGGTTAATTGATAGGGGACAGGGCACCGAAATGGGAGTCCACATCCCGCCTTTTCTACCTCGTCTCACACCATTCAAGTTAATTCCAGGAATGAAAAGTGCACCCCAGTCCTCCTACCACACCATTCGCAACAACTGACAACACAGAAATTACTCTGGAGGTTTCACAGACCTGGCCCCTTCTGCCTCCTGATGTGCCATGTTAGGTTAGTTAACTATCAGAAAACTTTGGGCTCTGGTAACTCCCTTCCTGCCTGAAACTTTGTACTGTATGATTCTATGTCTGATTGGAGGATGAGAGCCTAAAAACCCCTGACTTTCACTGCTCAGTGCAGTGGCTTCTGGAGTGTAGCAGGAGGCGATGTCACCAAGCTTGGGAAACAGATTCCTCCAAATGTGAGATGAAAGTAAAGTAGGGGGCTTCATTCCAGTTTAGTTGTATCGAGTAGCTTGAAGTAGTGCTCAGTAATAGACGAATAGTATTAAGAAATAGTGTGCTAAGTAACAGGTGAATAGTATTAAGGAATAATTCAGCAATAACTAAATGTCTAGCAATTAAGAAAATAAAGTTAAGTTGGTGATAAGGTAGTTACAGAATATGTAAGTGCTAAGAATAATATTGCTTGATTAGATGCTTATCTAACCACTGATTTTGGTTTCTGTGATAAGTGCTTAGCTTGCTGCATAGAGAACTAAGATAAAGCCATGACAGGTTGTGGGACAGCCTGGGCCTATGTTTCAGTTTCCTAGAATTGACACAACCACTTTCCTGAAGTGGGTTGTCACCCACCCTAGGCAGAGCCAAGCAATCAGAAGTGACCTGGAAGGTCCATGGTTAACAGGTGGTTGCAGACAATACAGATCGACCAATCATAAATCCTACCTGTGTCTGTTTATTGGAATTTAGAGTTACATAACCAGAGCCCTATAAAAACAACTGGCTGAGTTGTGTGGATGGGATCCTTGTCAAGACTCCACTGCATTGGATGGGACTAGGACCCTAGCTCGAGCTAGCAATAAAGTCTCTTTGCTTTTGCAATGTTGCGTGTGAATGTTGTATGTTTGCAGCTGGGGATAAATTTCCAGACCCAACACTTACATCCCACACTTTGGTCCAGTATGATCTTTCCCACACTCTGCAACACAGGCACTTTCTGGAATCGTCTGCCAAGCTACAAAATGGTCTCCCTGGTTTTATCATACTCCAGGACCCCAGAGCTAATGAGCCTTATGGTTCTAGTCCCTTAGCAAAGCTCCGTTCAGCACAAAGGATAAAAAGCAGCCTCTCTGCAGAAATCTTAAACGAAGTCCATGATCCGAGCCAGGCTGAAAACCCACCTGTCTTCCACTTCAGTTGCTGCAGCCCCAACCTGTATCCTCTTCATTCTCTGGAAAAGAAAAGTGGGGAAACCCAGTCTCTGCAAACTCCACTGTCCACACATTAGTTCATTCACTAAAGCATTAGATCTCTTGCAAACTAATTTACTCAACAGAGTCGATGGAAGAAAAAGTAGTCACAGAAAATCTTGATGATGGTCAACTAGAACACAGCTCTTAGTCTGAACTGGGGTATGAGGAAGCCCTCTTCCAGAACTGTCTGGATGATGCAAGCTGTGGCACGAACTTGTTCTTACCAGCAATGTGTAAGTTTTCCTTATGTAGCTTTTCCCATCACCTGACTCTCAATTCTTTGCTCTTTTATCCTAACAAGCATTATGTAGCTTATCTACAAAGTGCAATATTTGCTGTCTGAACTTCATTTTCCTATTGTCAGATGTTACCAAAGATTAATTTAAGGACTTGATATTAATAAGGTTCAGATGATAATAGTATCTAAAACGTATTGAGTACCTTGGAGCAACTTATTTCAAGTCATACTGTGACAAAGGCATGTGTGATCTCCATTTAGGTTATTTTCAAAAATTTTATTCCTAACCAGTAAGGCAACAGAACAATTCAAAGCCAAATATCTGTTTCTTTAACATCATCTCATGCATCTCTTTTCAGAAAAAAAAAGCTGGGAACAAAGAAAGACATAAAAAATGGATATAACTAAAACAAATGTCAAAAAATCTGTGAGCTGAAGCTGATTAACTCATGCCTTAGAGAATCCCTCTGACTCCTAATCAGAGCCTATCCAGTTTAATCCTAGTAACAATGGTAGATACTCTGTTTTCAAAATCCATGTCAATTAGGAAACCGCATGTTGAAAGCAGTGAGAGGAATCAGAGATGTAATTAACAGATTCAGAATAAAAAAGAAACATGAAAGTAAAAGAAACCATTCTCTGTGTCCTACCTAGTAAGGTATATATGGGTCCAAGCTGGCCGTTTCTTGTCTGGTTCTAAGCTTTCCTTATTGGTTTCTGTCTATCTAATCTAATTTTTTTTGGGGGGGGGCGCCCTCCAGAGTGACCCTGATGGTCATTGCAAAAGAGGGTGGGGATCTAAAGTGGAACTAAGGACCAGAGAAAGCTCCGCTCCCAAGTCCCAAAGGAAGTTTACTGTTCTGTTTCTGAGGTCTGCTCAGGGCTCCCAGCTGTTGGTCCAATGACATTAGATCCTGTGAGGAAGGATTTGGGCTTCTTCCATCCCATGTGGGAGATCTGAAAGGGAGTGGGTGACCTCAGAGTTCTTGGCCTACAAGTGCACTCCAATTCCCCATGGTCTCATTGGCAGTTGGGATGTAGCCCTTGGTGCCCATCGTGACAGTCCTTGGTGAGGAAAGCTATCGAAGATTTCTCTGCACATTCCCCCTAAAACTGTCCTGTGTCTCAACTGTTGACATATGCCCTATTAGAGTTATAAGCCAGTTTGGACTAGCCTAAAATTCACCAAGTTCAGTAAAAATTATGCTTCAATACTATAAACTGCTCAATGGTAAAATGAAAACAGACACAAGACAGCTGAATAGTACCCTATAGCTATTTTAAGGTGTATAGCAGCCAGTTGTATATAAACTAAAATTGAAATGTCAATGAAGTAGTCACAGGATGTGGATAAGAACTTGCATTTTCTAATATATTGGTCACTCAATACCATGTCAACTAACTCCATATTGTTGTAAATTGTTGTAGATGGTATGTTGTGGCTTTTCATTGGACGGGATGATATTCTGCCAGCTTTGCTTTCAGATCAGAAATGGTCTCCCCAAGAAACTGTTGAATTTATCTGGACAATAAGATCCTGGACTCTATGCATGGTACATGCTTGCAATGAAGGAATCATGACTGGATTTGAACTGTAATACTGCAACAAGGTGGAGGAACCCACCATGGGAGGAGGACGTGGGGAGGGGTTGGGGGAATCCAAGAGCCTATGAAACTGTGTCATTAAATTAAATTAAATTAAATTAAATTAAATTAAATTAAATTAAAAAATCATTCTCATAAACAGAAAACAACAGCACCAGCATAACATTACTTAATCACAACTAGCTATACATTCTATTATCAGATTAGTGCAACAGTTAATACTCATTAACTCTGGAAACATCCTTTAATCAACCTTACACTCTGCTTACAGTAATCCCACAAAATCTTCCAAAAAAAAAAAAAAAACAAGAATAAGCAGCTAAGTGTTCTTATTTGTATGTTTTTTCTTAAAGATAAATTTCTTTTTTGCATTTTAATTTTTTTGGTTTTAGTAGATTTCATGTGATTTGTACACACAATCCTAACACTGTACTGTTATTCCCTTCCCCGCTCCCTGCCTTCCTTCCTTCCTCGGCTAGCCTTCCTTCTCCCTTTCTAACTTTTCTCTTAGTTTTTGAGATACATCTATTAAGCTTGTGTTACCATAGTAAAAAAAAAAAAAAAGGCTTAGTACTTCATCAAATAAGAATTTTAGCAAATCTGAAACAAAAAAAGATCTGAGTTTAGTGGGAGTACCTGAGTTGAGTGGGAAAATGACCATTTCACTCTAATAACTGGCATTCCTTTATATGTCAGTTGATTTTTTTCCTTTTTTCTTTTTTTTTTTTTTCCTTCCTGTTGTTGATCATGTTTTGTGGCTTTTCATTTAAGGGGATGTATAGTAATTGTGTAATGGAGATTATCATATCCAGATGTGACGATACAATGCAGTATGCATCTCTACTTCCAAAGATGGATTCCCAATAAAACTGTTCACTACATCTTGACAATAGGATGCTGGACTTTGTGTCATTGCCCATACCCGCAATGATGGAAATACAATTGTATATAAAGAACTATACCATAGTAATGTTATATGGGAACTCAGTGAGGAGGGATGGAATTGGGGAGGGTAAGGGAAATCCCACAATCTATGGAACTATATCATAAAATGATAATAGAAAGAAGTAAAATTATATCAAAAAGAAATGAAGGTAAGCTGTAGTATTCATCTCTATTCCCAAATAAAAGATGGCCTCCCAATGAAACTTTTAAATATATCTTGATACAAGAATGCTGAACTTTATACCATTCTCTATACCTACAATGTCAGAATACACATAAATAGCAGAATGATGGACTTATGACTGCTGGTGAAGAACTAAACTGCTGCTGCAATATTAGGGGAAAATAGTTGGGGGAAAGGGTAGGGAAAGATGGAGAGGGTAACCCCTGAGCTTAAGGGACTATATCATGAAAAATAAAGAACTTATTTTAAAAATGAATATTACATTATATATACATATACATATATATATAAAGAGAGAGTTATTTGTGTCAAAATGAAATATCATTTTTTCCAGCTGAAATGGACATAATAAAAAAGACAATAGCAAATGCTCCAAGAATGTCAAGAAACTATAATCTCCTACATTGTTGATCGGAATATAAAATGATTCAGCTACGTTTCTTTTTTAAAACAGCTATGTTTTTAAACATCTATATTAATGTGTCATATGATCTGGCGATCCCATTCTTAGCAGTCTGCCCTAGAGAAATTAAAAAAAAAATGTATCCACACAGTCACCATGCCAAATACTCATGGAAAGATTTTCACAAGCTCAAAAATAGCTCAAAGGTCTACGAATGGGTGAGTAAGTACACAGAAAGGGCTGCATTCATAGAATAGATGACTGTTAAGCATTGAGAAAGAATGAAGCCTTGTTATGCTATAACAGGGGTGAACCTCAAAAGCATGGCATTCGGTTAAAAAATTCAACATGAAAGAACATTCATGATTCTATCTACATGAAAATTCTTAGGAATGCAAATACATAGATAGAAAATAGATCAGTGGTCACCTGGGGCTAGAGGTAGAAACAGGAAAGGACATAGAAAATGACACATTTATTTTTAGAGTGATATAAATGCTCTGAAATTAGATTGCAATGATGGTACAACAATGTAAACCAGTTAAAATCATTGAATTGCACACTTACAATTGATAAATCCCATAGTAATAAACTATCTCAATAAAACTATTTTTAAGCAGAACAGATTTCAACTTTTTCCTCCTTACCATGTTAGTCACCTGCCCACATGCTCAAAGTCCTCATGAGATGCTTCTCAATTGAAGTAACACATGACTGCTGTTCATTGCCTTCTAGTTTGCATAACTGTCAGGTGGATAATAGGAATTTAATTACCCATAAATTACTCTCATTATCATCCCTACCAATTTCGACAACCGCAGTGTGACTATGAGTAATGCCACCAAAAACTGTGCCACTTTGCTTTTCCTCCAAGAAAGGCAAATGGTAACAACTAATAACCTTTGGGTGCTTGCCAGTGGTAACATGGGTGCTTCCTTGCAGTCCTACCTCTGCATGGTATCAGGCTACAATATATCCACATTCTAGTGTGAATTTTGAGAAAGAGAGCTGATCATAGCTTCCCTATTTAAAAATAAACCAGAAAAATAAATGCTGCATGATCTCCTTATGAAATTTAAGAAATTCAAACGGAAGGAAGGGAAGGAAGGGAAGGAAGGAAGAAAGAAAGAGAGAAAGAGAAAAAGAGAGTGAAAGAGAAAGAAAGAAAAGAAAGGAAAGGAAAAGAAAAGAAAAAAAAGAAAAGAAAAGAAAAGAAAAGAAGGAAGGAAGAAAGGAGAAGGGGGCTAGAATGTGGTTGCCAAGGCTGAGGGGATGGGAGGAAAGAGAGCAAGGATGTGAGTTAAAGGATACAAACTCACAGCTACAAGATAAAGAAGTTCTGGAGATCTAAATCTGAGGCATTGCTAGGTGAGCGTAGGTAATGATGGTGTATTTTATTCTTGAAGTTTGCTAAAATACCACAAAAATAATGTTTTTTAAAAATTTGTCTTATTTTAAAAATCACTTTTTAAAAATGCATGGATTATTTTCTGATTCATCTTTTTTAAAAGACAGATGATGGATAGAGATTGAAATAATAGATTTTTAATGTTTATTACAAGATAGACATTTTGTAGGAAGCAGATAAATAGATAAATCAATGATAAATTAATATTAAATAGATATAGATGATCCACCTAAAGGACAAGAAGGAAAGAGAGAACACGGCTGAAAGCATCAAATCCTATATGAACAAAGATTAACATGAAAATATAATTGCTATTCCTGTGACAGTACTAAGTTGGTTCTTAATGTAGAGCTCCTCCAGGAACAAATGTTTTTCTCACATTTTTTGTAGATTTGGGTGAGTATTTCTGACATAACTGATTTCAATAGAAACTTACTCTTCACATTTCTGTGTGCTATTGCTCTGTGCGGTTTATAGGTGTTTGGAATTCTGTAACAGGCTGTTTCAAATGCCTTTTAGAAAGAATGCCTCGGGCCAACTTACAGCCTTTGTTTTTCTCCTTTCTGGCAGAATAGATGCTTCCTACTCTGCAAGATGAAAAAGTTATTTAGAGAAACTCAGCACAGATTGACAATTTTTTTTTCTCTGATTGGTGATGTGCTACCATGAGGCCAGAACTGTCAGACGGAGGCAGAAAAGCCATTGAGAGGGCATTAACACAGGAATGCTTACAGCCTAATTTTCTTTCGCAGCTAGTGCAGAGAGAAAATACAGCAGTGCAAAAAGAACACACAATGATTATTTCCTTCTTTGTCTCTTTCTGTTCAGTTGGATGATGCTGGCTGGCTGGCGGAAAACAGCAACAGAGAAGGCTCAAATGACACCACTACAGAGAAAGTCTGGGAGAGTCATTAAAACACAATAAAGATTCCCGCTCCTCACACTGGATCTGTTATCAGATATCATCACCCCAATGGTATCTGCCTTTACAGCCCCATTGGGAAGCAGAATGTATATCACATCCTCTGCTAGCACTTTGTTTAATTTTTTAAAAAGATTTGTTAGATTATTTGAAAGAGCTACAGAGAAATAAAGGGTCACACACACAAGTACACACTCACTCACTCTCTCCTCTGGTTCATTTTCCCAGTGGTCCTATGCCTATAAAATTATTTAGACAAATCCCAGCAAATTGTTAGTGCTCAAATTACTCATTTCTGTCATTCTTTCCATTGCTAATACCAAGAAACATAGTTCCTTGACACAGGAACTTTCTTGTTCAAATTCACAGAAATGCGAATACTCAAAAATAGGTGAGCAAATTGAAACTGCTTGAGAGGATTGCTTTTCAGGTTTCTATGCTTATCAAACATTCCCCTTTGCTCATTGTTCTGCTCTACGTTACCAGCACCCTTGTTGCAGTGCTCTCAACATCTCAAATGCACATGCGTACATCCTCCCTAGCCCAGCACATTGCAGTCCTTCATCAACTTAGACAAGTAGGAGAAAAGGCTTATTTCTGCAACTATTGGGTAAGTTCTAAAGACCCCTTTTCTTTTTCTTTTATTTTATTTTATTTCTTATGATACAGTTTCATGGGCTCAAGGATTTCCCCACTATTCAGCTTCTCCCTCTCCCCACTGCTTTCCTCTGTGGTATGACATTAATTTAGTTCCTCAACAACAGTCACAAGTCCATGATTCTGCTGTTTATGTGTATCCTGACATAGTAGGTATAAACAATGGTAGAAAGCACAGCCTCCCTTTTCTGTATCTCTTCATCAGCAGGATTTAACCTCCCACTGTCAGCTCACTGGCTTCTGCTGCATCCTTCAGGCCTTGAAGCTACAGATCCTATGCTAAAGGAGTGCAAATTCTCTGCGGGGAAAAAATAGCAAACAGCACATTATAATGCATTGTGGAATGGACAATGGCAAAAATGCTACAGAATATTATGGGATCATAAAAGTGCCTTTCAGTCTGGAGAGAAAAAGGACTCAGGATCAGACAAGGAATTTTTGAACAGATGATGGCTGAACTCCAACTTCAAACAATATGCTTAGCCATAGCCACTATAGAAGTGATATGGGGCCCTTTCACGTAAGCTCTACTGAACTTGGCCTGAGAACTTTCCTAGTGATAAAGAATTTTTAATGTTCCAACGGTTCCAAAAATCATTAGAAACCATCCAATATGAAGACAGGGAAAGTGGAAAAGGGCATGGAAAGGAAGTATGTCAATCAAAGGAATAAACCAGCAAGAGCAGAGGAACTGATGCAAGATTAGGCTCAGTGTGTGGGCGGCACAGTGCATGTACACCAGGTTTGTGAGGGTGCAAACCGTAGCAGTGATGCGTGATGGCTGAGTTGAGGAAGGTGCATGGAGAGGCCACTGTGCTGCCTAGCACAACAGCTTTGAGGCTGGAACAGCATCTGATTGGATTTCCATCATGGACAGCTCTTTGTATTTGTTGAGTGGAGGCAGGAATCTAATCAAGAGATCTGAGTGAGGGCTGATGAAGAGCAGAATCATGAAATGGCATTCGGAAGAGACTCAAAAAACTGTTCAGGGAGCCCGGCACAGTGGCCTACAGGTGGAAGTCCTCCTCACCTTGCACTGGTGGGGGTCCCATATAGGTGCCGGTTCATGTCCTGGCTGTTCCACTTCCTGTCCAACTCCATGCTTGTGGCATGGGAAAGCAGTAGGGGACAGCCCAAACTCTTGGGTTCCTGCTCCTACTTGGGAGACTCAGAAGAAACTCCTGGCTCCTGGCTTCAGATCAGCTCAGCAGCCGATCTGAGCCAATCTGAATCCTACTGCAGCCACTTGGGGAGGGAATCAGCAAATGAAAGCTCCTCCTCTCTGTCTCTCCTCTCTGTATGTCTGACTTTCCTAAATGAATGAATGAATGAACAAATAAATAAATACATATCTTTTGACATAAATAAACAAATCTAAAAAAAAAAACTTCAGGAAGTCACATTAGACGGTCTCTGATATTGTTTGAGTATAAAGAGTGAGACAGAAAATGAAATCTGGTGAACAGGTGGATGAAGATTAATGCCTACAGAGACAGCAGAGAGTGATAGTGATTGGTTTAGAAGGAAGCATGATACACCCAGTTTGAGACATGATGAATCTGAGATGCCTGTGGAGTATTCATGAGGACGTGTGGCTTTAGGCCACCTTGTGCAGCTTTATAGATGGATGAGAATGTTGACATGGCCTCTTATAAGATTTTTGCTTTGATCTGCTTCTGAAGCAGCAAATATGCATTGCAAAGATATAGATGACAGGCCTCCTCTTTTACACTAAAGAGAGGAATTACAAAAGTAACTTCGAAGCAATCCATATGGACATTTTGTATCCTGGAACAAAAAGGATTATAAATCTGGAGGCATGCTGATTTGTATTCTCAGCCAGAGCAGTAATTTAAGGTAACATTTGATGCCACAAATTTGCTACTCCCCAAATCATATCCCCATAGGCCAATATCTCACTTCTGATCCTTAATATTCCTGCTGTGTTAGCCCCGAGGGAAATTCTCTTACCCATTGAAGTCAGTTTGGTCACATACAATTCTTGGGTTCTTTGATTTCATGTCGATGTCCAACATTATTTATAGGGAAGCAGAAAAATCACATCAAAACTTCAATCCCAGATTATAAACAACATCTCACACCAGATGGTGCCACACAGGCATGTCAGTGGTGTTCTGGCTATCCATGCTCCTAACAACCCATCATTCTGGATGAGAATGTAAATTAATTGATTTTCTTTAATTAATTTATTTTTTATTACAAAGTCAGATATACAGAGAGGCAGAGAGACAGAGAGGAAGATCTTCCATCCGATGATTCACTCCACAAGTGAACACAACGGCCGATGCTGTGCCGATCCGAAGCCAGGATCCAGGAACTTCTTCCAGGTTTCCCACAAGGGTGAAGGGTCCCAAACCTTTGGGACGTCCTTGACTGCTTTCCCAGGCCACAAGCAGGGAGCTGGATGGGAAGTGGAGCTGCCGGGATTAGAACCGAAGCCCATATGGGATCCTGGCGCGTTCAAGGCGAGGACTTTTGCCACTAGGCCACGCTGCCGGACCCAAATTAATTAATTTTAAAAATAACCTAGGGCTTTGTTTTCTCTCTTTGTTTTGTGCCAGCTCTCAAATGTGGCAGATCTCAGCTGGGTTACTCGTTCCTAAAATCTCTCAGGAATCTCACCTGCTGAGGCTGTGGAGGAGAGATGAGAACAGACATGATGGCGACTCTCTTGGCTGTTCTTTTAAATAACTTAGTTTATGTATACAAAATGAACAAAGTTCATGCATTTCATAATGCAGTTTTAGAAGTAGAGATTTTCCATCTAGCCTTCCTTCCTACCTGCATACCCATCGACTATTCTTTTTTTTTTAATATTTACAATGGCATATTTTCATTTCATTTCACAACCATAAACCTAACACCCCAAGACTAGTTTTTGATGGTAAACTACCTAGCACAGATTCAATTAAATCCTTAGCACAGTACAGAAACATTCGTTACAGAATTAGAAACAATCCTAACATTAATATGGAATCACGAAAGACTCAGAATATCCTAAAAGATTGATAGAAAAGGGAAAAATCAAGCTGGAGTCACCAAAACACCTGACTTCCAAGCAGATTACAAAGCAATATTAATTAAAACAACGTGATACTGGTATAAAGACCAACACAATAACGGAATAGAATAGACAGTCCAGACATTAACCCAATGATATATCAGCTAACTGATTTTTGACAAAAATATCTGGATCATGTGCTAAAGATGGATCATCTATTCAACAAATGATGCTAACAAGATTAGATATACGTACAACCACATATAAAAAGAAAAAGACTTAACTTTAAGATATGAAACTATGAAATTACTGAAAGAAAATATAAAGAGAAACACTTCAAGAAATTGGTATAGGTGGTTATTTCTTAAGTAGGACACCCAAAGTGTGGGCTAAAAAAAAGCTAACTAGACAAGTGGGATTATATCAAACTTAGAATCACCTGTACAACAAAGGAAAAAAATCAAGAGAGTGAAGCGATATCCAGAGTGGGAAAAATATTTGCAAGCTACCTATATGACTAATATCCAGGATTAATATCCAGAATATCAGCAACTCAAAAACCTCATCAGCAACAACAACCTGGGTGGGGGGGCGGGAGCTAATCCAATGAACAAATGGGCAAAGAACCTCAGTAGACAGATCCCCCCTCAAACAAAATAGTCAAAAAATACATGAAAAAATGTTCAACATCACTAATAGATAGAGAAATATAAATCAAAACAAAGCCATAATGGGTTATTAACTCACCTCTGTCAGAATGGCTGGTTATCCAAAAGTCAGAAAGTAGCAAATGCTGATGATGGAGAAAAAGAAAATCTTAGACACCCTTGATCGGAATGTCATTTAGCGAAGCCACTATAGGAAAGAGTATAAAAATTTCTTTAAAAACTAACAGAAAAGTTGCCATGTGATCTAGCAACTGATCTTCTACATATATTCCCAAGAGCCATGAACACAGCATATCAAAAATATACCTTCATCGTGACTTGTATAGCAGCACTGTTCATGACAGCCAAAGTATGTAAACAAATAAGACATAAATCACCATTTGCATGAAGAGACTTACACACACATACATATATACACATATACATCATCAAAATAATCAAATTCTACTATTTGCATCAAAATGCATGCAATTGAAAGACATCAAATTGAGGAAAATGAGCCAGACATACCACGTGTCTTTTCTTATATGTGGGAGCTAAGAGTTTAGAAGAAAAAAAAATCTTAAAACAAAAAGGAAATGCCTGTGTTTATCAATATTTATGAAAATATAGTTTTGTCAAAATTTCGGCTTCGTCATACCAATGTTAGCAGTGACATACTGCAATATTTTTAATTACCTGCACTTATTTTTAAATTAACTGAATGAGACTGACATCTTTTCATTTGATTATTATCTATTGCCTTTGTCTATGTTCCTGCTGATTTATAGTCTGTTTTACTTGTTAGCCTTTTTTTTTTTGTTTTTAGTGAAGAAATAAGTCTTTGTAATGTAAATTTAAAATGTATTACCTCAAAAAAATTTTTAAAGGAATAAAGGAAGATAGAAATAGGGATGGGAAAAAAAACAGCAGTGAATTTTTGGCTTTTAGTATATATTTTTTTCAATGAAGTATTCTCGTTTTCAGGGACATTTGCACAGGGAAAGTAGCAAGCAGAAGTGTCCTAAACTACCCTCAGGATCTTATGTTTAAACCCAGAGTGTCACTAAAGTGCTTCTGCTACGTCATTCCTTTTGGGAGTGACTCACAAATGCTAGCAGAAGAGATTGAACTCAAGCAAATGAAAAAATTCCTTAAATTTGAAAGGCATGGAGGTTTGGTCATACTTGGGAAAGTTCAGATCAGAGCTCCCTGCCTCTGAAAGCATGAGACCCCTGAAAATCAGAAGGAAAGGACATACGAGCCACACAGAAAACTTGACCATCAGACAGAAGTAATCCCACTCTGCAAGAAGCAGCAGAAGAGGGCAAGGTTGCTGGAGCTGCCACAGCCCAGGTTACTGCAGATAAGGGTTCCCAATGCCCCCAGACAATCCCCCATGGTCCCTGCTCAACCTTGTAGCAGAAATTCAACTGAACTTCTTCAGCTAAGTCCCCAAACCAACTAGGGACCTGAAATCAAGTTTGAATTGCGATTTAGAAGATCGAAGTGGAAAAATTGTCTCCTACCCCATGACTAGAGTACTATCCAAACGTTAAATGCTATAGGAAATTGGAGGCAGATTATTTTGTAGAGAGTTTCTTTGACTGAAAAGAATGTTAGGGTTCTTCTAGGATCAAAAATGAATGGGGGAGGTAAGGAGAAAGCAAATAGAAAAGGGTGAACTAGGAAGAAGCTTTGGAGGTCATCAACAGGAACGGACCCAAAATGTCTAAGCAATACTGAAGGCTCAGTGGAAAACAGAAATCAGGTTTGGGTGGAGTTGATGAAAGTGATTGTTTCCAACAGTACTTAGTCATTCCAGAATGGGAGGGTGGAAGAAGCCTGCTGGGATTTTCCTGAGTTCTAGTTCCCTGATAGGGTGCAGCAAGAATTATTCTTCAGGACCAGTTGTAATTTGTTGACTGCAGACTTTTTTCAAAGCCAGATCACCTAAAGGAAAAAGTCTGATATTAAGACCCAACAGAGGGTTTTTTTTTCTTTTAATGGGGTCCACATTGTTGATGGTTTGCTTAGGATTGGTTAGATTTGTTTTCACATGGAAAAGTTAAAACACTAATCACTTTCATCACAGTCCAATGAGGGAGAGAAAGTTCACTTTCCATGTTCTGTTAAAGTGACTCACAAACATGGGCTGCTTCAGACTCATGGCTCCACCATCTTAGAAATCTTCATTCTCGGGGGCCCGGCGTGATGGCGCAGTGGTTAAGGCCCTCGCCTTGCACGCCCGGGATCCCATATGCGTGCCGGTTCTAATCCCGGCGGTCCCTCTTCCCATCCAGCTCCCTGCCTGTGGCCCGGGAAAGCAGTCAAGGACGGCCTCAAAGCTTTGGGACCCTTCACCCGCATGGGAGACCCAGAGAAGGCTCCTGGCTTCGGATCAGCATAGCATCGGCCGTTGCGCTCACTTGGGGAGTGAATCATCGGACGGAAAATCTTCCTCTCTCTCTCTCCTCTCTGTATATCCGCCTTTCCAATAAAAAAATAATAAAAAGAAATCTTTAAAAAAAAAAAAGAAATCTTTATGCTCAACCCAAAAGATAAGAGCAAGAGAGCATGAAGCATTACACCTGTTCTCAGTGGATGCATCTGAGATGGGAAATAATATTACATTCACCTGCATTTCAACTGGCACGGTCTTCTTTTCAACCTTACAACAAGGGAAATCTGTCTCCTCTTTGTCCTTTGTCCTCAGAAAGAGTAAACTGTGTGCAGAACATATATAATTCATAGCAACTCAGAACATTGAGACTGCAAGCATCTTCTTTGCAATTTAGGAACTCCAGGGCAGAAAAAGCAGAGCATTCAGCAACACAATGAGTCCCTCTACGCACATAACTTAGCACTGTAACTGTATGCACATATTTCAGAATTTACAGGACTTGCAGTTACATGAGGTGAGGTAGATAGGTCAGCGTGGTCCCAAGATGTGAAATCAACTATACTAAATCAGAACACCAAATCATTGACAGACCAGGATCATCTTAAGGCTCAAACCAGACCCCAGGTGGCTATGCCATGGCAAAATAGCCAAGGTCTAGAGGCAATAGCCTCATTCATGACCCTTTGGCACACAAGATAGGAAAGAACAAGTATGCAAATGAAGATTTGTATCTCCTCTCAAGGTGTAAATTCTCACCAAGACATTGAGGAAGGAAGAGTGCTCTAAGAAGAAAGAGCATTTGTTGAGATACACGGATCATGTCTCAGAAGGTAGCAGGCTACCGTCTGGTTGGCTTTGCTTCTTTACATGACTCACTAGCAAACGCCTTCTATGCTGATGCTAGTGTAATAACTGCAGTACTGTTGTCAATGCCTGGACACAGAGAACCGAGAATATCTACTGGAATTATTCATCTGATAAGCCTCTCTCATACAAAAGGCTCACTAATTTTTCCTAATAAAAAGGAACTTCATGATAATTCGAGGATTGGATGTAAGATGGTAGATTCTTAATTACAGAGTAGGTTTCGGGGAAAAGTGTTTTATTTGCTCTTGAGGATGCACTTGTCCTAGACTCATCTGGTGTTTATTTTTCACCCAAGGTATGTTACATTGAAATTGCAGCTTTTGAGCAATGTTGTTAGACTCATTATGAAAAATCTGTATAATAGTAGAGTGGCATCTCTCCTTGTGTCCGTCACTAAAGTTATAAAGTTGCTAGTCCTTTGCTTGGCCCCACTCACCAGCATATTGGTGAGAGAGAGTAGGGGAGCTACAGTCATAATTTGCCACCATTTAAAAGATCAAACAAAGAAAGCAATAATTGAATAACTTGTCCAAGGACAATAGTAACAGGAACTTCCACATTTCCCAAAACCTCAGATTTACAATTCTGTCAACCTGTGTCCATCATGTATTCTTTAAAGAACTTTTTAATTTCTTCTCCCAGAGAGGAGGGTAGAACACCTTACTTTCTATAAAGTTTTCCTGCCTCTGCTTCTAAACGAGCTTCCTGCTAATGGGCCTGGGAGGCAGTAGATGATGACTCAAATATTTGAATACTTTCATTGATACTGTCTCAACACATGTGTTTCGAAAAATTGAACTTGCATTATTTTTAACATATTGTTTACTCAATACTATGTCAATCAATTCCATAACACTATATATTGTTGCTGATGTTTTGTTGGGGCTTTTAACTGACCGGGATTTTACTCTGTTAGCTTTGCCTTCAGACCAGGGAAGGCCTCCCCAAGAAGCCGTTAAATGTTATCAGACAATAAGATGCTGGACTCAATGCTCGGTATGTGCTTGCAATGAAGGAATCTCAACTGAACTTGAACTGTGGTTATGCCCCATGGGGGGAGGGTTGAGGAGGAGTGGGGCAAATCCAAGCACCTATAAAACTGTATCACACAATACAATGTTATTAACAATAAAAAAATGAACCTTTTAAAAAGAAAAATAAAATAAAATAAAATAAAATAAAACAAATGCTCTCCAAAGTGCAAGAACATGTAAGAAAATATAAATAACTGATTGCCCAACTTGTGTTGAAATACTTCAAGGTACCTGATAAAAAATGTACAAGTGTTACACGTTAATCAAAATTCTAATACAATACAATAAAAAATGTACCCCCCCAAAAAACAAATATTTGAATACCGGCCACCCACATGGGAGATTCAGATGAAGTTCCTAGCCTCTGGCTTCAGCCTGGTCTAACACACATGTCCAGCAGTGACCCAGTGCATAGAAAATTCTCTCTCTCTGCCCCCACTAATCTTTCTTTCAAATAAATTAGAAATGAATACATAAATATTTAACTAAAAGTCCAATTTGCTAACATAGACAAAGACTCATGCACTTGCTGTCCTTTCCCAGTTGATAGCATGGAAGTCATTGATGATGTCTGTACACAGCTTATATGAGTATCCATAAATTCACTCGCAAATGTGAGATTAAAGTTACTACTTTTAAAAATGGAGGACAAATTGACACATACCCTAAAAATATGCATTGAGGAAGTGTTATCAATCATGTGACAGGCTGCAAAAACATGAATATACTTGTGTAAGTGCACCTCTGAACCAGTTGATCGGGTGCCCAAGGATCCCAGAACTCATACACTCTCAGCACACTGAGAGTGCTAGCAGGAAGCAGACTTCTTGCATGGGACTGTGGCTGCCTCGCTGGCCAATCATGGGTGGGAATGAGCAGCACCTCCCTGTGCCTCCTTTCTCATTAGTTGCTTGTAGCCGATCATATCCCCTTCCTCAGATAATTTGTTTGATTGCTAGAATCCGTTCCTGAAAAACATGCTTACCTCTTTGCTGCTACAGAGATTGTTACTTCATTTCCTTGTTGGCTATCATTAGAGGGGCTTTCTGTGGTTGCCTAGGTAACCTGCCTCGTATGTATATAGTACTATATACCCTGTTGAGTTCAATAAAGTGTGTATTGCTTCACTCGCCTTACATCCCCTGTGTCCCAATCTTTGTCTGCACAGTCATCACACCTCGGATCCAGTCTCATCAAAGGGATCATCCACAATACTGATAAAGAAACCATCTGGCAATGGACAAATTCTAGTTGGTGGACCTCATGCAGCACACCCTGCCTGCACTTTCATGAACATTAGTGCCATGAAAGAGGAGATTTGGGACTGGGAAGCTTTCAGATTAAAGGAGACTAAGGAGATACTTTTGATGAGCCCTGAATAGATCTTAAGCATGCAAAATAACAAGGTTAAGACAATTAGAAAAACTTGAATCAGAGCCATGTGCTATATAGTAGCATCTAATGATAAATTATATTAGAGTGATTTCAAGTTGAAACTGTGTAGAACTCCCTCTCTTGTGAGCAATAGGTCAAAGAATTTAAAAATGAAATGTCAAAATGATACAGTAAAATAAATTTTTAAAATCCTAGTGAAAGCAAATCCAGCTGAAAGGAACATGGTGCTTGTTGCACTCATCTCACAGCTCCTTTCAATGTTTGAAAAAGTACAATTTGATAGGACAAAATAAAAGTACATAGATTAATACTTTCATCATTATCTCAGAATGAAGATTTTTCATACTTGTTTTGGCAATTTATATTTACTCCTCTTTTATTCGTCCATATCAGAACATTAATTCACTCATTTTAAACACATACATTTTCAATAGGGTTGTAAGCTTTGGAAGAAGACAGAACATACTGTATACTGATACATAAATATATCACACATAAATATATACATATATGTAGCATATACTATATAATTACATACAGTACCTAAAATAGTGATAAATTACTAGTACCTAAAATAATTGAATACCATACTAAATGCATCATAGCATTGAATATGGATTATACAACATAATATGATTATTGCTTCATGCACACTCTAATTCTGTGCCTTATTGTGTCACTTAATCAACTGATGAACTGAGCTAGTAAAATCAGACTAAAAATAAAATGCGCAGTAATAGAATGAACCTGTACAGAGGTGTTATTACTAATGATAATGGGGATAGATTTCCTGACTATGAATTATTTTTACATTTTAAATTTATTTATTTTATTATTTTATGATATATTTCCACAGGCTCTGGATTCCCCATCCTCCTCTCCTAATCTCCTCCCTCCCCACTAATTTTCCCTGTATTATTACAATAGTACAGTCCTTCATAAACAGTCATAAGTCCATCATTCTGCTGTTTAAGTATATCCTGACATTGTAGGTTTGGACAAAGGCAGAGTCCAGCTTCTCTTGTCATGATATATTTAACAGTTTCATTGGGAATTCATCCTTGATTTGGAAGTAGAGCTGCATACTGCTTTGTATCTTCACATCTGGATATGATACTCTCTATTACATAGTTATTATACATCTCCTGGAATGAAAATCCATAAAACAATATCAACAACAGGAAGAAAAATATAAAATTAACAATATCATGAAGCTAAATAGCATGCTACTAAATGATCAATTGCACTGAAGAAATGAAAAAGAAAATCAAAAACCTTCTTGAAGAAACCAGTCCTACTGTAAGTCAGTGAAGAAGTTAATAAAAAAAAATTTTTTTGAATGAGTGAAAATAAAATAAAAATATCAAAACCCATGGATATAACAAAATCAGTATAGAGAAGGCTATTTATCTTGTATTTTTCATGAAGGCTATTTTATATCAGAGAGAACATACAGCCTTTGTCCTTTTGGGATTGACTTTTTTCATTGAGCATAATGGTCTCTAGTTGAGACAACTTGGTTGTAAATCATAAAATTTCATTCTTGTTAATGGCTGAGAAGTATTCCATGGAGTAGATGCATCACAGTTTCTTTATCCACTCCTCTTTTGATGGGCATCTGGGTTGTTTCCATGTCATAATCGATGAGACAGAAACTCAGCAAGGAAATAACAGAGCTCACTCAGACACTAGAGCAAATAGACTTCATTGAAATCTATAAAACCTTTCATTCTACAGATAAAGAATACATCTTTCTCATCAGTACATGAAACGTTCTCCACTATTGATCATGTTATAGGTCACAAAACAAGTCTCGGCAAATTTTCAAAAAATCAAATTATACCATGTATCTTTTTAGACTATCATGGAGTAAAACTGGAGACTACCAAGTCAAAACGCCCCAGAAGATATGTGAAAACCTGAGACTGAATAATATGCTACTAAATGAACAATGGGTCACAGAGGAAATCAGATCGGAAATTTAAAAATTGCTTGAAACAAATAAAGGCATTAACATAGCTTATCAAAATATATGGGACACGATCAAGGCAGTGTTAAGAGAAAGTTCATTTCAATCAATGCTTATGTCAAGAGATTAGAAATGCACTAACCATCGCTGCTCATCTCAGCCTTTTGGCTAAGATCAAGTGTAGAAATGCACTAACCGTACATTTGAAGGAGCTAGAAAAATAAACAGTAAAGTAATCCCAAGAGTAGCAAGAAGAAACAAGTAAGCAAAATAAGGGAGGAAATAAGCCAAATAGAAACCAAAGGAAAATATGTAAGATCAATAACACAAAGAGCTGATTCTTTCAAAAAAATCAACAAAATAGACTTCCCTCTAGTCCAACTAATCAAAAGGCAAAAGAAAGGAGATGATACAAATCAATAGGATCAGAGACAAAAAAAGAAATATAACAACAGATACCTCAGACACACATAGAATAATTAGGAACTATTACAAATATATGCCAATAAGTCAGAAGACTTTGAAGTGATGGATAGATTCTTGGACACAAACAACATACCAAAATTGAATCATGAGTCAATTAATAATCTGAATAGACCTCCAACAAGACTAAGATTGAATCAGTGATTAAATCCCTCCCGATTTAAACAAAAAAGCCTAGGACCAGATGGCTTCACTGCTGAATTCTACCATATGTCTCAGAGATAATTTACCCCTATCCTCCACAGGCTATTCCAAACAATAGAAAGGGAGACAATGCTTTCAAACTCTTTTTATGAAGCCAATATCACCTTAACATCAAAGCCAGATGAAAGCACAATAGAAAAAGAGAACTACAGACCAATATCCCTGATGAACATAGATGCAACAATCCTGAACAAAATACTAGCCAACTGATGGTGAATTGTATTCATTTCCTAGTGCTGGTGCAGAAAAATTCCACATACTTGCAGATTTGAAATCACACAGCTCAGGAGTGTAAAAGTGGTTCTGATGTGGCTAGAACCAAGTTGTCAGGAGAGCCGAGTTTCTTCTAGAGTGTCTGGGAATGAAGCTGCCTGTTCCTCCTCCAGAGGCTGCTTGCATCCATTGGCTGGTGGCCTCCTCCTTGCACTGTTGTAAGCCAGACCTCAGGTTCCTCCCTCACACCTCCTTCTCCTGCCTCCTCATAAACACTCCAGTGGTTACAGTACATCCACTCAGATGACTCAAGCATCCCCTTTCAGATCCTCCATCACAAATAAAAATTCCCTTTTTAATGTATGAGTACGTGCTTGCATGTTTGGATATGAGATCATGCACATTGTTGAAGTCCATTTTTCTAACGTACAAATCAAAACTCACTAAAAGAATTTGCCATCTTTTTTAACAGCACTTTCCAAAATAAATAAATGTAAAATAAAAAATAAATCCAGGGAGCCAGCATTTAACATAGCACTTGAGACACCACCTGAGATACCTACATCACATCACATATCACAGGCCAACTCCACTTCCAATTCCAGATTCCTACTAATGCATATCCTGAGAGATAGCAAGTGATAGCCCAAGTCCTTGGGTCCCTGGTCCATGTTGGGGACCAGGATTGGTTCTTTTCTGACTTCATACTGGAGTAGCCCAGGTTTCAACAGGCATTTAATTGAAAAAGCTGACTCTCCCCCCCTCTCTCCTTCCCCCCTCCCCCATCTCTCTCTCTCTCTCTCTCTCTCTCTCTCTCTCTTTCTCTCTCTCCATAATAAATAAGTAAGCAGAAATTTTTAAAGTAAATAATTAATGCCAAAATAATCTGGCATGGAGATAATATAGCAGGGCTGGCTGAAAAATGTTTGAATGTGTTCGAGATTTCACACGTAATAGAAATTATTATCTACAGCACTTGTCATTCTTTTCTGGTACCCAGCAGCCACTGCTTCTCTCCACATCCAAATTTTGATGCAACCTTCCCTTATCTATTCCATAACATCCACTACATCTCATTTATTTTTTTTTCATTTCATCATCCCAGTCAAAAAGTTAAAACTGTCTGACAAACATCTCCAAAACCTCAATTCTGTAAGTCACAACTATATTAAATACTGATGAACTGACAAGAAGTTAGATGTATTTTGAGGAGATGCCACTGTTGAAAACACAGACTCCCATCCTTGCATAATCATAAGAATTATTCACCCTGAACATGTCAAAGGAAATAGATTACTATAACACCAAAGCCTATGCATCTGTCAGCTTACCATTACCACAGCAAAATGCCTTGGGCAACTAATTTGAAAAGGAAAAAAGTTTTATTTATCTCACAGTTTAGGAGGTTCAAGCCCAGGTTTGGATAGCCCTATGGGTTTCTCTTCTGATGCAGGTGGTGGGAGACAATGACAGCAGCCTTATTAAGGAAGGGTCACAGAGTGAGCCGGAAGCAGGTAATGGCTGTGTCCAAGCTCAGTATTCATGACAACCCTCTCACAAGGACTACCTCCACAGGTGTGCTACTGGTGGCCTGATGCCTACCGCCAAAATCCCATCACCTCCCAGAAGCAACCTTCAATATAAGAGCAATGGGGGAATAGTCAACACCCACGTTAACATCCAAACCACAGGAACCTGAGAAGTATACAGTCTGATTTCAAAATTTTCTCTTTAGCCTGCATATCATTGATTTATAAAATATGCATTCCAGATATTTACCTTTTCCTATAAGATAATGTAAGAAAAAAATAGAATCATCTCAAAGTGGTTTTTGTTTTGTTTTGTTTTGTTTAAATACCCAACTAGTAGTTAAATAATTCCAAATTAGATAGTACCTATCCTGGCACATTTGAAGAAATTCCTGGGCTAATTTAGAAAATATGTTTACCCTAAGGAATTGCTAAACAAGTCAAAATAGAAAACCATCTTATGAAATCAGCAAATCTCACTGTCTGAAAGTTGTAAGAAATTCCTTTCTTGCATAAACACATAATACCAATGTACATAGTACTGGTTTTCTTTTCCGGATGTTTCTACTCCTGGTTGTAGACCCAGAGACCCAAACTTATTCTATGAGAGTGTTCCTCCATCTCACAGTCCTCCATGTACAAGTACAGGCAGGGAAAGAGGGAGAGAAAGAGTTGTATGATCTGTTTCACTGAAAAAAAAAAACAAAATTATAGAGAGCCTGGAATTAATTTATCTTAACATTATCAGATTTTTAACTTTTTGCCTATATTATCAGACTCGCACATTTTGCCTCACTGTCTCTTGGCTTTGAGGGGCACTTCTCTTATGAGTGGGGATGCTGTGCATGCTTCCAGGTGTCTGCCTACTGCCTCTGCTCTGGTTCTATCACCTGCCCACTCCTCTGTATCTATTAAGTTATATGTGTTGTTTTCAGACACCCATGATGGCATTTTGAAGCATTTGGCTAATATTTCTCTTGGGGAGAAGCTAAAACTTGCTTGAAAAGCAAATGATGGGCCCCTGCTACAGCCTGGTCTTTCTCTTCTTATGTATAGAAATTATGCTCTGGCCCCAAACTCTTCTATCTCCTTCAGAAAAAATAAACCCTACATGCACTGGGAACCAGCAACTGCCTTTTCAGCCGCATACAGGTCACTCTCAGGGAAGAACATTGGTGAATATCACTGAATCAGCTTCATATTTCCGGGGGGTGGAGGGGGAGTTTTCAGCATCCATTATAGGCTGACATTTAGATGTCTATTACAGGCTTGGTTCAAGTCAGAACTTTAATCCCATTTTAGATTGCCATAATAAAGTTTGCATGATAAAAGACCAAAAAATGCTATGAAAAGCAGAAGTGTCAGTAAACGAAAAAGTTGTGCCCTCCGTTGATGCCCTTGGGCAGATGACTGTGTTATCCGGTGAGTTTATTGCATGTTGAGGACCGTTGTTGACAAAAATGTTAAGAAAATCTGGGTAAAAAGATCTCCTTTCTCCAAATATGATTAGAGTAAAATGACTAAATTATTTAGTACTTATATTTTATTAACACCGGAAACTATAGTAACCAATATTTCCGCACCTAAAAATGAGGGGAGAAAAAGTGATACAGAATACTTGATAAAGCAGTTCCCTATTCAAAACTTCCCCTTATTCTCCTTGCATATACAAACACCCATTTTATATTTGCTTTTCCACTTGAGCAGATAATACAGTAACATTTGGCCTGCAGGAAAGCCAACTTGTCTAACGATACAAATATCTACTTGGCAAACTACTGAAGGTCATACCAGCTTACCTACACTGGGAGAAGCCTGCTCTTTACAAAGTAAAGTTTCATGTTTGTCAGAAAAATATTAAAACAGATGCATTGCAGGGACAGAAGACAATACTTGTTTCCTGCCAATACCGATATGACAAGGCTGCCTAAAGCAATTCAGTGAAACACTCTCTTTAGCCTCATCCTTCTGGCCTTTGATAGTGCCATTAGAAAAAGATGAGGAACATGCGTAAGTCCATTGCCCTCCCTGCTCATTTGTGGGCAGCTGTCTCTTAACAGAGGAGATGAGAAAGCTGACTGTCCTATGGGAGCTTGCAATTACATGTCAAGGATATCAAGGAATTCTGCAATGTCACCAGACGTGCACCAGCCACAAAACTGCCGATACGCTGTGGGTCTCCTCTTGATCTTCCTGAGACTGTGCTTTCTTGTACAAAGCACTACTGCTCAGCTCTGTCCTTCTCCACCAAGAAGAAAATGCTTGTTCTTAATAAGATTGTTAGAGCCTGGAAAGTCTGACCTGGCAGTCGTTCCTGGCCTCGTTAGGGTGCATGATGACTCTGCCATGATGGTGTAATTGGCCCCTTTCTCATGACATTACTCAGTGCAAGGCCAGATCAAGGCCAGATTCAGAATAGCAATCAGACCAGAAAGTGGAATTTTATTCAGAGAAAATGAAAGATGAAATCAAGTGTGGATACATTTCACTTTTCTTGTGTTGTTTTTTTTTTTTTTTTGCACTAATTTTAGATAAGTTCCTTTCTTCTATACCGGCTTGCTAGGGTTGCCAGCCATAACAAACTATTACAGACTCGGCAGCTTAAGTGGAAATGTGCTTTCCCACAGGTTTGGAAACTGGAATCCAGCAGAGTTTCTCCTGTGACGTCTCTCCTTGGCTTGCAGATGGCCGACTTCCCCAGGTCTCCAAGGGGTCTTCCCCTTTGGGTGTCTGTGTCTTCCTCTGCTTCTAGAAAGACACTGTGAGAGTGAACTAGGGCTCACACTAATGAATTCATTTTGTTTGCTGACTTCTTCATAGACTCCGTTTCCAAATATAGTCATTTTCTGAGATATGAGGAGTTGGGATTTCAACAAATGGATGGAAGAGGAGCACAATGATGACCTCCAATGATAATTTTTAATGAGTTAACATATTATAAAGCGTAGTTTTGAGACATCCATTATTATTATTACAGAATCATGGCAAGTATTCTTCACAATTCTATGCCTTCCTCCTACTTTCCTGACTTCTTGACTTTCTCTATAGATTATCTTTTTCTACTCTGTCAATTAAAGTCACACCAGGAGCTCATGACAAGAGCATGCCATCATGCCAAGGGAAAAGTGGCTGCACCTCTTTATTCATATAGTTGAAATCAATTCACTTTAGATGCTGACTATACACTTTGTATCACCAATATAGCTAAAATGTACACCTATCAGTTGAAGCAGAGGGTATTAAAAAAAAACTCATAGATAAGTAGAATAAAAGAATAGATTTGTTTTGCCTAAAAAATTAAATCTATGTATAGATTCTCATAAAATGCATTTTTGGGAGCCAAGCACTATGACCTAGTGGCTAAAGTCCTCGCCTTGCATGCACTTGGATCCCATATGGGCAATGGTTCTAATCCCGGCAGCCCCACTTTCCATCCAGCCTGCACCCTCATGGGAGACCCAGAGAAGGATCCAGGCTCCTGGCTTCAGATTGGTGCAGCTCTGGCCATTGTGGCTGTTTGGGGAGTGAATCAGCGGACAGAAGATCTTCCTCTCTATCTCTCCTCTTCTCTGTGTATCTGCCTTTCCAATAAAAATAAATAAATCTTTTCTAAAAAACGCATTTTCAGAAACTTCTTAAAGTTCCCTCATACTGAAAGACGTCTACTCTTTGGCATCAGGTTATCAAAAACTTTCAGTACTCTAAGTTAACAGATGTAAACCCATCTATATCACTGTCATTTTTTTTTCCAGGCCTTATAAATGAAGGTGTAGCTGTCACAGAAGTCATCAATTTCTTGAAAATCAAACTTCCAAATATTTCTTAACTTAATCAACTTCCAGCTCTCCTTCCAAGAAAAAATAAGCCACAGTCATTTGGTCACCAACTGTAACAAAATAATCTGCTGGCTGTGTTGCGGCTAGCCTAACTCCATTAGATGTCTAAATTAGACTTAGGAGCTGAGCAGGACATCATAAAAATACACCTGCAAGAGGAGCCTTGCAAAGAGCTGGCTAAGTCAGCTTCCATTGGCCAGTTTACCTTCCACAATGACTCAGACAAGAGGTTCAGAAGATGTCCATGACAATTCAATTTCTCCATGCTAATATTACCATATGGTTTATTTCCATGTGTAACGTGGCGAGTCTTGATTAAAAAAAAAAAATGCCTCTGAAGAGAAGGGTGATTACCCTGGGTATAAGACTGAATTAAAAACAAAAAAAAAAACAAAACAAAAAAACTATGTCCTGCATCGAAGTAACTGAACTCAATAACTCACTTCAGCTTTTGACTCCAGTTTCCATGCAATGCAGACTCTAGTAATTAGATGCAATGGTTCAAGTGGTTGGATTTCTCCCACCCACATAGGAAACCTAAATTAAGTTCATGGTCTGGCATCAGTCTGACCTGAGGAGTGAACCAGTGGTTAAGAGCTCTCTGAAAACAAACAAAAAACACACAAATAAATAAAATTTTTATGAAGCAGTGCTCACTGTGTGGTGCAGTAATGGAAGACTTAATAAGATCCACCAGTGCGAGCTCTTGGGTGTTTTCTCTTGGAGATCCATCACATGCTATACCAAAGGGAATTAGCCCCCAGATGGTTATAGTCAAACTATACAATACATAGACAATGTGTGTAGCTTCTATTATTTTTATGCAGGCTTCTGCCTCTCACACTCCCTATGTTACTCTGCCTTTTAAATAAATGAATAAATCTTTAAAATATCAGTAGCTTACATCAGTGTCACTTATTAATTAATAAGTTGATTTTTGGACAACTGAATAGTCATTTGGGAAAAAATTCAAATGGCACTTTATCTGTTGCCAAATGAAAACCACATGACTTGAAAAACTAAAGTAAAAAGAAGCAGAAGCATAAAAGCAAAAGACAGTAGCTATTTTATCATGTAAGAATAGTTAAGATGTTATTTTTCATGTGATAAAAATGAATAATACTTTCCAAATTAAAAATTTCTTCAAATAACATTTCAAAATACCCCAAACAGCTCTCATTCAGGTCCCAGATGCTCCACTTCCAATGTAGCTCCCTGCAAATGCACCTGAAAAATCAGCAGAAGATGGTTCTAACTGGGGGCCATGTGCTCACATGGGAGACCCCAAGGAATTCCAGGCTCCTCCTGGCTTTACTTGGCCCAAGTGTGGGAGTTGTGGACATTTGAGTAAAGACCCAGCAAATAGATAGAAGATCTGTCTCTCTCTCTTTCTCTTCCTATCTCTCCCTTTCCTTTTTCCCCCTCTCTGAAACTCTGCCTTTCACATAAATCTTCAAAACTCTTTTTCAAACTTAAAATAAGATAAACTCAAATCATATAATCAATGCAAAAGCTAAAGAACAGGTTGGGAAGTTTATTTGTATCAAGCATATGCCCAACTCTTTTACACAGTTACTTCCAGAAGTTACTGGATAATGAAATTAAAATATAAAACTATATTAGTGCAAAACATTTTTTAAAATTCATGCATAGAATTTTCATAATATTCATTTCCCACAAACTATTTGAAATACTACGGGCAAAGGGCATGAATAAACAACTCAGAAAAGAAGAAATACAAATAGCAATCAATGCACAGCCCAACGACGTAGTAAAAGCTCTGGAGCCAGACTGTCTGTGTTTAAACATGACTTTGGTTACTTACCTCTTTTTGCCCTTATTTTCTTACCTGTCTATTCTGTTACATTTGTTCATATTAAATTTGTTTAAATTAAGCCACCTACCTATAGAAAAAAAGTTAGTCTAATGTAAAGCTTTTCTAATATATAATTCAGAATATTTCCAACTTTAAAAATTTTGAAAACATGATGTTTCTTTATATGTTAACCAGGTCTAACTGAGAAGCATAGAATTTTTGCAAAATAATCAATTATGAGCCCAGTGTGGTGGCCTAGTGGCTAAAGTCCTCACCTTGAATGCACTGGGATCCCATATGGGCGCCGGTTCTAATCCTGGGCTGCCCCGCTTCCCATCCAGCTCTCTGCTTGTGGCCTGGGAAAGCAGTCGAGGATGACCCAAAGCTTTGGGATACTGTACCCACATGAGAGACCTGGAAAAAATTCCTGGCTTCTGGCTTTGGATCAGTGCAGCACCAGCCATTGCAGTCACTTGGAGAGTGAGCCAGGAAACAAAAGGTCTTCCTCTCTGTTCCTCTTCCTCTTTAAAAATAGTCAATTATATAAATATAAATTATGTAAATGTAGAATTCTAGGACCCAATGAGATGGCTAAGTGACTAAATTCTCACCTTGCATGCACTGGAATCCCATATGGGCACCTGTGTATGTCCCAGCTGCTCTACTTCCCATCCAGCTGCCTGCTGGTGACCTAGAAAAGCAGTGAAGAATGACCATGGCCTTGGGCCCTGTACCCATGTGGGAGACCCAGAGGAATCTCCTGGCTCCTGGCTTCAGATCAGTTCAGCAGTGGCCATTGCAGCCTCTTAGGCAGTGAACCACCACATGGAGGATCTTTCTCCTTCTCTCTGAAAATCTGCCTTTCTGACAAAAGTATATGTCTTCAAAAAGAACAAAAGAAAGAAATTCTGATGATCGGGCTCTTTTTTAATGATTCTGTATCCATGGTTACAGGCACACAATTTTTCTTCTCTCTCTCTGTCTCTTTGATACCTTTCAGAGTGAACAATGACTTGGGGCAATGCAATAGCCTAGTGAGGTGATTGTCTGAGTCTATTTCCCACTGCAGTAACAGCAGGCCTGACTGGGTAATTCATAAAGGTTAGAGTTGTCTGGAAGCAAGCATGTTCAAGAGCTTGAAATCAGCATCTGGGGGAAGACTTGGTGTCACACCATGGCAGAAGGCAGAGGGCAAACAAGGTGAGGGTGCAAGAGAAACTTCCTTTGATAGCAAATCTAAACTCTAAATAACAATGCATCCTTAGCATAAAGATATTAACCATGAGTCAGAATCGTTGCAACTTAATCACCTCTTACTAGGTTCCACCTCCTTCCACTGCCACACTGGCAAAGAAGTTTCCAACACAGAAACTTTGACGAGTACACTCGAACCATGACAGCGAGGGTTTTTTGCAGCTGTGTTAGACTTAAACTTTTGGAACCCCTGGAAATGTATTCAGTTCTACCCAGAAAGCACCTTCTGTTCTAGCATGAAGAAAACTCAAGCACATGACCAGAGGGGACAGAAATTCACAGGTATATTAACTGCTTAGTTATGGGTGTTTTGGAAGAGCTCTGAGCCATTTACATTAATACATAAAACAGAATCTTAGTTGAAAGGGAGTAATCACTATCTATGTTGGATAATTTGTATTCTATTTCTTAATATACTAAAAATACCCAAATTACAGTCAGGCTTTTAGCCTAGCAGTTAAGTGACTGATTAAAATGCCTACATCTACCTTGGAGTACCCAAGTTAATGAACTCAGGCTCCAGATTCCAGCTTCCTGCTGATAGAGCCGCTAGAAGGCAGCAGTGGTGACTCTACTACTCAGCTTCCTGCCATTCACGTGGGAGATCTGGATTGATTCCCCACATCCCAGCTTTGACCCTGACCTGATCATCATAGATACCTGGAAACTAAACCAGCAGACAAGATCTCGCTCAATCTCTCCATCTTCTCTCTCTTCTTAAAAATGAATTTTTAATGCAGCAGAGACTGATATGTTCAAATATAAAGAAAACGTGCTATATATTTCCATGCATACAGACCAAACATGGTCTCCCAGTAAAAGAATTGAAACTATCCTAATGGACTCCCTGACAATGTCCGTGCCTACATTGTTGGAAAACACTTCAACAACACCACAATGGACTTGCAAAAATGAAGATGTTCTTCATGAAGAACATCTATCGTAAAACTAGAAAGGAAATCAATGTTGAAGGGGAGTAGGAGAGGAACCTCGGGGAAGGGCACAGGCAACTCCAGAACCTATGGAATTATTGCATAAAATAAAATATGTTCAAAAATTTTAGGATCTGATTTAGACATGATATTATTTCATCCAATGCTGCAACATACACATTATTAAAGTACATGAACTCATCTGATGTTGGTTGTTAGTGTACCAAAGAAAGTTTAACAAATTTTCCCAAGTAGTTACCATTTGGAAGGATTAAAGTACTAAAAATTTCTATGCAGAAATTAACAATGCTATGATATAGATATTATGTATTAGGTGCTTGCTCCCCACGATGTGTTGAATGCTTTACAAGGATGGAAAGCATTCTGCCCTCAGGCTGTACAAGGCCTATGAAATTATTAAACTTGGCCCCACCGAGGAAATCATGGGCAAGGTTTCAAATCCAATATATGTATAGCAAACTAATGATGAAGTGGATAATTTTTGTGTGGCCTGCGAATGAAGTTATAAATATTCAAGTGACCCTTGACAGAAAAATGGTTCCTTACTCCCTGATTTATATATATGGGCATATCTGGTATAAAGATGCTATATATATATTTATAGTCTTGAAATCTAATTAAATTATGCACCAAGCCCAGTCCTGCCAAACTGACCAGGAAATGCCATCTCAGTCATTATTGATGAGTACTTAGTTCTTCTCAGGGTCATCAAAGACATAAAGTTGATGAGATTTCCAGAGAGTGGAGAAAAATCTCTACTCTTCAGCTCATTTCTATTGCTGGACCTAAATCTCTACAATAAGTCATATAAAATTTTCTGCTATGTCAAACACATCCAGAAGATAAGATTAGCTCTTGAAAACACTATGCAATTCTTACAGCAAGGTGTTTAGCAGCTGCACCTTGTACCTTCTAATTTTCATGTTGCATTTAGAGTTCTTATAGATAGAAACCAAATATTAACTGCTAATAAAGGTTGACTGGCTTACAAGACTCCTCTTGATATAAAACCAAATTTATGGTAGGCAACAAAGAACTAGTACCAAACTACCTTTTCAGGAAGGATTTGGGTATTTTTTGCTTTTGTTGTTTGTTACACTGACTATGTTGAGGGAGACTGCCCCAAACCTTCGTATTAGTATTTACACAATACTTATCACACTGACAACAATTTACATAGACTGTCTTGTATGGGGTGATGGCCACGATCATTATGCAATGTGTTAGTAAATTAATTCAGATTGTATATGAAGACACTACAAAATTTATGAGTAAGTTCCACCATGGGAAAAAAAAAAAACTAAGCAGAGATTTCAAAACAAATAATTTTGTAGCAAAACAAATTTCTTAGTTCCATTTTTCTGGGAACTTTTGGAAATATTCTCATGTATAATAAAGCACAATTAATGTAGTAGGCACATGTTGCTATAAATTTGTCAAACCCATAAAATGTCAATACTAAGAGAGGGCTGTGTGTAAGGTGTGGGCTTTGGGGAACAATGATGTGCTGATATTGATTCATTGACTGTCACATGTACAAACTGCTCTGATATGGGAATTGATAACGAATAAGACTTTTCAATCTTGGGGCAGGGGGACCAATGGAAAATCACTGTACTCTAATTCAGTTTTACTGTGGATCTAAAACTTCTATAAACACAGTCTATTTTAAAGTAAGGAAAATAGAGACATGGTGATAATGATGATGACAGGTAATAGGTGATAGAGTGGATGGATATAGATAAATACGGGGTAGGCTAAACCAAGGAGAATATTTGAAGCTCTTGCTCGTTTTGTTTTTAATAAAAGCACCTAAGCCAGATTTACATTGCATAAGAAGAGAAGGAAATTAACACTTTTTAAAAATCTACACATGATAACTCTCTGTACTTTTTCATAACTTCTGTACATCTAAAATGAGCTCAGCAGTGGGTGGTATTGTGTAGCAGGAAAAGCACCACCTGTGAGCTGGCATACCATATGAGCACAGGTTCATGTCCTGGCTGCCCCACTTCCAATCCAACTCCCTCCTAATGGCCTGGAAAAAAGAGGAGGATGACATGAGTGTTTGGGCCCCTACTAACCACACAGGAGACACGAATGAAGATCTAGCTTCTGGCTTCAGTCTGGACCAGCCATGGCCATTGCCACAAACTGCAGAGTGAAACACTGCAAGAAACACATATGTAGCACACATATATGTGTAACACATATATAATACACACATATGTAACAAAGTTAGTCTAAAGTAAGAAATATTCTTTAAAAATCTGCTATTGTGTGGTACTCTAGCTATATAACAAACCATAAAATATAAACATTATTTCCCAGTTTACAAAGAAATAGAATCCCAGGATAGTTAAGATTCCTAATGGCTGCTCTGCTAACCTCCCACCCTGTCCCCAGGTTCTCCACTGGTCATGTCTAAATAGCTGCATTGTACACAGGATTCCAGGATGGGTGCACAGGAAAGCAAGTTTTGTTTTCACATTTATCTTTTCACCCAAACAGCTGGCTAATGGGAGTTAAAAGTTCAATTACTTCTAGAATTATATCTTCTAACAAGCAGGTATCTTTAAGCCTGGCTGACACATTTGAATTCCAGAGCATGTTGTCATGGACATTCAGAAGAATGACTGATAAAGACGTGCTCTAAAATTAAAACAAATGTGTTTATTTTCAAAAACAGAGTCCAAAAACTTGTACATGAGAGATGACAAAATTAATACGAAAATATTCCATTTATTCTTAAGTGAAAGCAGCTTATTTCATTTCCTTTGACATTATTTTATCTACTTAGGCAGGGTTAGGGTCCTACTAATTACAGCTTCTTCATTAAAATGCGCCCACCGGAAGAACATCTTCATGACAACCATGAACCATGAGCCAGGAACCCCTCCTCCTTCACTACCTCCTAGGGCACTTTTAATCTGTTCCAGTGTATTTTTTTCTCCTATTGTCCCTAACTTCATGGCTGGTTCTAAAAAACTTCATTCATAAGCAAACACTATTCAGTGATTTACCACGTTCTAAGTGACACACTCTCTTCTTTCATGTATCATGTAGCACTGAGGCTACTCCCTGTATCTGAGAGTTGAACGATGTCCAAGTCACTCTGAGTTTTTAATATAGTAGATCCAAGGAGCTGGCATCATGGCATAGTGGTTTAACCTCCAGGCATCCTATATGGGCATCACATATGGTGGCTCACTTCTGATCCAGCTCCCTATTAAATGCCTGGGAAAAAGTGAAGGATAGACCAAGCCTTTGGACTCTTGCATCCATATGGGAGACTTGAAGTAAGCTCCTGGCTCCTGGCTTCAGACTAGCCCAGCTCTGGCCATTGCAGCTATTTAGGGAGTGAACCATCCATCAGATGGAAGATTCTCTAAACTTTCTCTCTCTCTCTCTCTCTCTCTCTCTCTCTCTCTCTCTCTCTCCTTCCTGCCTCCCTCTCTCCCTCCTTCCCTTCCTCTCTCTGTCTCCCCTGTCTATCTGTAACTCTGACTACCAAATAAATATATAAATCTTTTTTTAAATAGAGATACATCTTTGAAAGATAATAATAATGTGGTAGATCCAAGAAAGGGATCTATAAAACAAAAAAAAGATCTGTGACATTCAAAGGACGCACAGTGAGCACTTCAAGAAATCTATTTCAGTGTGAACTTCAAAATAGAAGACATGTGTCATTGAAGTTTCATGGGTCACTTGGAGAATATTTCAGTGATTCTAGAGCACACAGGTTCTCATGTGGAAGAAGGTCCCCAGAGGGATTTCCAAGGCTGTTCAGCATTTGCTATGAAAGCCATCATTGGGCAATGTGCCTTGCACAATATGATGCTGAACAAATCAGTCACAATTTTATAATGAAAAGGTGTATTGAGATTTTTTTTTAAGTTAATTATGATTGGCATGCATTCTCTCCTGAAAACACAGACAACATGCATTAGAAAAATGAATTGCTTGTATTGATTCACATTCATTGCCATCAGAGCAAAATTTGTTTCTTGGGGCATAAAGCAGCAGTTTTCGGAAAATTGCAAAAATACAACCAGTAATGCCTCATTATTTCATTGTCCATTAACTGGAAACCACCTCATGAGCCTAACATTGCATTCTCCAACTTTAAGTGACCACGTTGAAGTAAGTTATGCCACAAAAGGCAGTTGAATTTTGAATCAATATTGTGAATCCCTATCTGCTGAAATCACATGCATTGCTTTTGTTTCCTTGATACTTGAACTTCATCATTAGAAGAATCAATTGTCCGAAATCCATGACCTTACTCTTCTAACTCAGCTATAAAACAGAATCAGAGAAGGCTGTGAAGATCTCTGTTGGCTTGTGTCAGTCATTTTTAAACAAGTGGAAAATCAAGATGTAAGAGAGAAGGGCAGGGCTTCATTCCCAGAGCCCTGAGCCCAAAGCTAACCATGTCATGTCACGAACCCCATGCTGCATCGAGTTTTCTCTATCATTTCAGTGACACCATGACTGTTCCTTTCATCTCATTTTCAAATGTCAGACTGCATTGGATGCATTCAAATGAGAGACAACACGCTCACCCGTACAGACCTGACTCCATCAGAGGACAAGCTTCCGGAAGCGACACCATGGTCCACTTCCCTTTCCCCACTGGCAATTGCATTTCCCCCTAGTGTTCAGAAAGGTTTAAGCAGGAGGTGCCTTAAAAGTGAATACAAGTGATTATATTTCAGATTCCTTGTTGGTGTTGTTTTTTTTTCTTTCTCTACATATTTTGCTATTGTTTGCTTTAGCATTTAGATAAATGGTGATCTGAATGCTTTATTGAGAAGCACCTTCTGTGAGCTAGGCACCATTCTAAGAATTTTGATATTTCTTCATTTATGCCTCACAAGAACTAGCTCTGCTGAAATCTGATATCATGAACTGCCCACAGACCATGTAGCTAAGACTATCTAACAGTAGAGTTCAAACCCAGTAAGACTGGCTGCAGAGCCCTGACCATGCCCTTCAGTGTGGGGTTACGCTGAATTAACACAGTCCGTAATATATCACTTATTATACATCAAGGTGTTGTGTGAAACTTTCTTTAGGTGGTAGATGCCATTTCATTTCTATTAACCCTAGGAGATAAGTACTACATCCTACTGATGGGTAGGAAGCCTCTCCAGCAGGCTTAGAGAGGCCAACTCTAGTTGCTAGTCACATGGTCTGTAAGTGCTAGAACTGACTCACTTCCCTGGTCTGGCTAAGTCCAAAGCCCTCAATGCAGCAACTCCCTTGAGAGTCTGACTCCTATTCTTTCATGATGTATAAACACCAAAATTTTAGGCTTACTGCACTTATGCCTTTGTTTTTAAGTTTTCTTCTTACTCTATTTATTTGAAAGGCAGAGCTACAGAGACAGAGATTCTCCATCTGACTCCTCAAATACCTCCAACACCAAGAGTGGAGCCATGTAGAAGCCAGCACTCCACATGGGTAGAAGAAACGCAACATCCTGAACAACTGCCTTCTGCCTCCCAGACTGCTCAACAGGCAGCTGGATTCCAACTCAGAGCAGGACCCGCTACAATAAGATAGACACTACCAGTGATGCTTTAACTGATGCGACAAAAAGACATCCCTCACTATACTTTCATTTTTTAGTAACAGATTTGTTTAAAAGGCAGAATCATACGCTCAGAGAGAGAGAGAGAGAGAGAGAGAGAGAGAGAGAATCTCCCATCTGCTGGTTCATTCCTCAAATAACTGCAATAGGAAAGGCTCAGTCAAGCTAAACCCAGGGGCAAGGAACCTCGTCCAGGTCTCCCACATGAGTGACAACGACACAAGTGCGTGGGCCATCCTCTGCTGTTTTCCTGGGTGTATTAGCAGTGACCTGAATGGAAAGCAGAGCACTGAGACTCTGCCAAGCACTACAGTGATTCTGCCCACTACAAAGACTCCACCCATTTCAATGTCTCCACCCACTACAATGACTCCACACACTTTTCCACGGTTCCCAACCCTCCAAAACACTTTTTTTCAATATGGTGCAGCTGATTTTGATTATAATTCTGTACAACTGTATTTATTCCCAAGATAGATTATTATCCTTGTGAAACTTGGCAAATCTCTCCTACTTAGCTTTGCCTTTCCAAAGGAAGGCAGGGCTGTGTTATGATATTTTGAAGGCTACCTTCTTTATTCTTTCTGAAACATTTTTAATAACTGGACAAATACTTTTAAAGATTTATGTGTTTTTATTGGAAAGGCAGATATGTAAAGAGAAGAGACAGAAAGAAAGATCTTCTGTCCACTGGCTCACTCCCCAAATGACCGCAACGACTCAAGCTGAACTGATCCAAAGCCAGGAACCAGAAACTTCTTCTGGGTCTCCCACGCAGGTGCAGGAGCCCAAAGCTTAGGGTCATTTTCAGCTGTTTTCCAGGCCACAAGCAGGGAGCTGTATAGGAAGTGAAGCAGCCAGGACCTGAACCAGCACCCATATGGAATTCTGGCACGTGCAAGGCAAGGACTTTAACCACAAGGCTACTGTGCCAGGCCCTGGACAAAAATATCTATCGTAACATTGTTTTATTGTTTTCTACTTTCCAGTGTATCTTGATTTAAAAAAAAAAACTCATTTACAATCTATTCCTATTAAAAAAAAAAACACACAGCCTTCAAACAAAAGCCTGAAAATTCTCCATGCTTTCAATTGTGACTTTTAATTCAGTGAAAGGAAGCGCTTTTAATTTCAGTCAAGTGTCTTTACTCTCATTTGTTATACAACCCACCTTCATTTCTGTAACATTCCCAGTGTGCTTCTGCAGTCTCTATTTCCTCTGTGCTTCCAGGGTGAATTTGTTGTCACTGTGTTCACAATCACGCTGGGCCATCTGCCATGTTCCTCCTGGCAGTAGCCCACGGTTGTCACCTAGTGGCTGAGGGAAGCAGGGTCCTGCTTTCTTGGTATGAAGATTTTTCTTCTCCTTCAGCAGGAGACAAACAGGGGAAGCACCAATAATGACAGCATATCTGTTGCAAAGGTGAGGAGGAGAGGGGATTCTCCCAGTTCAACTCAGGGATTACATCGCTGATTTTAACACTGAGGAGCGCAGGGGTCCCACTGAGTGGTACAGTGGAATGTCACCACTTGCAATGCCAGCATTCCATATGGGAGAACCCTTCATGGTATCAGCTGTTTTACTTCTGGTTGACCTTCCTGTTAATGTACCTCGGAGAGCAGCAGACCAAGTGCTTGGGTCCCTACCACTCACATGAAACTAGCAGAGTTCTAGGCTCTTGAGTTAATCGGGTCCAGCAACTGACTTATGGTCAGCTACTAGCAGACCAATAAATAGAAAATCTCAACCTCCTTCAGTCATTTCCAAATAAAGAAATAAACCTTTAAAAAAAAAAAGTTAAACTTAGTAGTATGAAATAAGACTATCTTCATGACACGTTGGTTTATTTCAACTGTCACAGTGTAATTTATACGTACAGCTTAGGAGAATCAATTTCCCACCTGCATGGTATTTCAGCTTCATAATTACAAAATAGCAAACCAAATTCTCAGGGAGTAGATTTTTGTACAATTCAGAGAGAAGAGGCATCAAACAGAAGAAGAAGGCAGAGACTCTGTATGGGACAAGGATGCAGTTATTAAGGTTTCCAGAAGTTTGATCCACAGATAATGGCAGGTAGGAAAGAGAAACATGATGAGATGATTGGCAGGTGGGGAAAAAGTATATGATGAGATGATTGGCAAGTGAGAAAGAAAAACATGAAGAGAACAAGAAGGGAAGGAGGGAGAAGATCTCTCCTGCAGATGATGAAGATGAGGATCCACCACCCCTATTTCAGCAGAATATATGGAATGCTAGGGCTCCCCCGCATCTCCCATCTTTGAACCAGTCTCCGCGGCCCCTGCTCCCCTGGAACAAGAGCTGGAATCAAGCAGAGGACAGGGAGAGGCTCCGTACTGTTGGTATTTTCTGAATGACCTGGAATTGCATGACTCTCCTTCTCCAGTGTCTCCTGCTGTCCACAGGGGCCCGGATAGGGCCATCAATCAGGCGGCAGATGTCAGCATCAGGAATTACCAGCAAAGTGCTTCACCAGAGGAACCTTGTGTTCCCTCGGTAGACCTGTCTCCTTTTAAGAAATGTGAACTGAAGTAACCTTGCAAAATGAAGTTCTCACGTAGAACAGATATAGATCTTTTTTCTTTTTCCTTTTTTAAAACTTCAGGAAATTTTTTTCCTCCTTCTTCACCTGTTCTTGTCTCTTACTAAGGCATCGAGTTTGAAATGTCATTGTCAGCATTTTCAGGCTATGATTTTCCTGTCTCATTAACAAAGGCCTCTTGTGCTTTTTCTGCCTGCTTTCAGAAAGGTGAGCACATTGATTTATTCTTGATGTTCACATGGAGCTTGCAACCACAGCCTCCCACTTCTGACTTTCTGAACCTGACCTTGGTATGGTCTGCAAATTGAATTTGTCGAGTTAGATAAGCTAGAGGTAAGTGCCCTTCTGTTGCACTGGTCCTATCAAGAATACTTACAGGCAAGCACAAAATTTCACCTACACCCTTAAGTTTTATCTTAAAAGCAACTCTCCTTCACCCTTTATAACTAGTCTATCTTATTTACCAGCTGACTTTCTTGCTTTAATTTGAAGCTAAGTCACTGAAAAGGAATAACCAACAACTGGAAGCTTCGACTGAAACTGAGTTTTGGGGCTACTTTAGGATAATGAATTTGACTTAAAGTCAATGATGCAAAAGCCTTATGAATGAGTATAACTAATGGAACTGAAAGATAGGGATTTTTTGATGTAAAAAAAATTTGAGGGACCAGGCATTGTTGTAAAGAGGATTAAATCACTGTTTGGGGCACCCAAATCCCATATCAAGAGACTGGTCTGAATCCTGGTTACTCTGCTTCCTACCCAGCTCTCTATTCATGAACATGGGAAGCTAAAGATGACAGTCCATGTATCTGGGCCTTGTCACTAACTTGGGAGCCCCGGATGAAGTTTCTGGCCTCTGCATGGGCCTAGTCTACTCCTGGCAATGGCAGGCATTTGAGGAGTGAGCCAGCAGATGGAAGGTCAATCTATCGATTGATGGATCTATCGGTCTACTAGCATGTGTGTCTACCAGCATTTACCTAGCATGTATGTTATGACTCTATCTTTTCTCTCTCCTGCCCTGCATTTCACATAATGAAAATATGTAAACATTCTAAAACAAAAACTTCCTTTGAAATCCATGCATTTGAGTGGTCATCAAAAAGTTCATAATGACAAAGCCATAGATTTAAAAACTTTTGCACTAAAATCAATACTTTCTAATTATATTCTCCATGAACTTTTTTTAAAATTTGTTATTTGAATGCCAAAATTACACAGAGAGAGAGAGAGAGGGGAGAGAGAGGGATCTTCCATTTGTTATTTCACGCCCCAAATGTTTGCCACAGCCAGGGCTAGACTAGCTTGCAGCCAGGAGCTTGGAAGTCCTTCATGTCTGCCACGTAAATATAGGGACCCAACCACTTGGACACTTCCACTGCTTTCCCAGGCACATTAGCAGGGAGCTGGATAGAAAGCAGAGCAGCAAGGACTTAAGCCAGTGCTTACTTGACATGCCATTGTAGAAGGAAGCAGCTTAACCCACTGTACCACAATGCCAGCCCCTCTGTGAATGTTTTGAAGCATCCTCATGTTAGCTCACTGAAATACGGGAAACCGACTTTATATATGGAAAACTGTGACTCATAGACTTCTGCATGCAGTGGTCACATAAGTAATAAGTGAGAGATCAAATACACAACTTATTTACCTTTTAATTTATTTGGAAAACATAGATCATTACACACTAAAAGAGATTTTCCATCCACTGGTTCATTCCTCAAGTGTCCACAGTAGCCAGGGCTGGGTCAGACCATAATCAGGAGCCTGGAACGCCATCTGTATCTCTTCTCTGGGCAGCAGGGATGCAGGTACTTAAGACATCATTGGCTGCTACCTAGAGTGCATGTAATTAGGGATCAGAATCAGAAACTGAGCCAGAACTCAAACTGAAGGACTCCCCGATGGAATATGGGCAACCCAAGTGTTAGCAGCCTTTCCCTTCCCCTGTATCTGAAGCTTTTAACCGCAGAACAAATTATTCTGCCTAAAGTCGAATACAATAAAGTCACAGAATAGGGCTAGCACGTGCAGTGGAGGTGGATTCTGCAGTAATGTGCTACTGCTTCACACAGCAGTGCCTTCTTTCAAAGGAAGATATGTAGCGGTAAGATTTCTCAATTTGTGGTATAGTCCAATAATAAGATGGTGTTGCAGAGTGGCTTAAAGAGCCAGGAAATTGAAGGCTTTTCTGTGCAGTCGATCACTGAACTCTCCCCTACTAGATGTGACCAGTATAGGAAATGTGCAAGCTGAAGTAAAGGTTCTTGCTCGATTTAAGTGGATGGGCTCCCTTTACTTTCTAGACAAGCCTTGCATCTGCTACTAGCATCACACATACCTGTCCGCTGAGTGTGTCATACGCATGCAGTATCAAGAAAAGGAGGATTTACCAGTATCTGCCACATACCCAACCCTGTGGTCCCTCAGCTAACTCCACGTCAATCCTGTGAACTAATGATGGTTTAGCCCAAGAAAACAAGGCTCAGAAAAGTCAGGTCTCTTCTCAGAGACGGGACTAGAACTTCAGAGCTAAGGTTATCTGTTGTTAATAAACTCAAAGAATAATTAATTAACTAGAGCTCACAAAGTAAGATTTTTAGATCAATATTAACCCAGGGTTTACAGAATGCAAGACCCATCACATCAGACAAGATTTCTCGTCCCTTCATTTATTTGATATAAAGAGATAATATTTAATTAAAAAAAAAACATTCTGAGGCTAGCATTGTGGCATAACAGATTAAGCAACCATCTGTAATACTGGCATCTCATATAGATGCCAATTTGTGTACTGGCTGTTCCACTTTTTATCCAGGTCCCTAGAATGTGCCCAGTATAGCCCAAGCCCCCTGCTACTTACATGAGAGACCGGATGGAGTCCCAGGCTCCTGGCCTCAGCCATGTGGTCATTTGGGGAGTAAACCAACAGATAGAAACTCTCTCTCTTTCTCCTTCTCTCTGTCCCTTTCCCCCATTCCCTGTAAGTCGGCCTTTCAGATACATAAATAAATATCATCTTGTTTGGTTTTTTTAATACAATACTCTTCATTAGAAATTCTCTGGTCCCCTGCTGAAGCTTTAATTAAAAAGTTTACTTGAAACACAAGCATTATACTTTAAGCTTGATACTGAATGCTAAAAGTTGAAAACACCACATCCAATATGTTGTCACAAACCAGGTTGTTTGTTTTGGGGGGCTGTCAACATTTGCAAACCACTTGCTGATCAAAAGGAACACAACTTTATGTGACAACATTGAAATGTGTATGATAGAGATTTTGACTATCATTGTCTATCACCAGTAAATAAAGGGCTCTGCTCGCTCACGTGGTGACGACAGTCGTGAAAGAAGCGTTCCCATCCAAGCTTAAAGCACACAAGGGCAGAAATAATCGGCACTTTCGAGAACAAAAGAGCGGCTTGAAACCATCTCTTTGGTGGCGGGCTTGTTATGTCAGAGTTCTGACTGGACACGTTTCTAAACAAGGCAAAGGCAGCAGAAGCAAATGGCAAGTGGACATTTTCTGTGACTGTGTCATCCCTAAAGTTTGCCCCTAAGCGTCTGAAGGTAACAAAAGCCGATTCGCTACTCCCATGCTTTTGTTATATAGGATGTGCTACAAAAGGAAAAGCTTGTGCTATTTCTAGGATTATTTTTTTTGGATCCCCTAAAGTATAAGGTATGTGAATTTAGCAATGACTATGACAAGGGGGGGAAAAAACAGCTACAAGAGAAATACACATTTATCGTTTCTTTGTGCTAAGATTTTCTCTTATAGCTGCGTTTTATTGATGGGTTATTGTGGACTCTAATTATACTTCCCTAGGTTCATCAAGGAACAATCAAAGAGACATGATGTGAACACAATGACATTTGTTCGAGGCTAGGAATAGTAGAACATTGCAGAGCACACGTGCATACTAAATGAGAAGTGAGTTCAGGAAGGTTATCCTGACAGGTAGCATAACATTGTTAAATGTTGGTTAGGCAAAGATGCAAAACAAGTTTTAGAAAACTGATATACATAGGCCTTTCTTTTTGGCTGCTTTTCGTTTTTTCCTTTTATTAAAAGAAGTTTCATCTACACATATAAAACGGACATGCAGTATTTGTCTCTCTGTGTCTGGCCAACCTCATTCAACATGATATCCTCCAGTTGAATCTATTTTACCACAAGTGGTAAGTTTTCATTACTTTTTTATTTTTAATAGATGAGTAATATTCCATTGTGTCTATGTACAACATTTTAATTATGCATGCACCTGATGATGGACACATTGTTTAATTTCAAATTTTGGCAGTTATGAATACTGCTCCTAAAGGCTTGGTGCTATGGGTTTCTCTGATTCATTGTGCTAAAGTAGTATGGCTGGGTTATATGGCAAGTCCATTTGTAATTTGTTGCTCTTATTTTTCAAGAACTCTCCATATTAGTTCCCACGGTGGCTGCACTAGTTCATATTCCCCCTAAAACAGTGTGTGAATTATCCCCTTTCTTCACTTTCCCCACCAGCATTTGTTACTCTCTGTATTCTGGACTTCAGCCATTGTGCCAGGAGGGGAGTGATATCTCATTGTGGGTGTTATTTGCACTTCCCTGGTGGCAAGTAACACTTAGATTATATACAAACATTTTTTAATGACTTAGATGACACAAACATGGAACTAATCTCCCAACCTTGCTTGAAGATGTCGAGTTCACTACCTCTATCAGTAGTTTAGTATCTGTGCTTTTACGTTTCTTTGTGTATGTCCTGGAAAATGCAAACATATGTCCACATTTTCCTCTTTTTATATCAAAGATAACACAGCAAGAGACTTGAACATTCTTTTCAAAAATTCATAATATTTATAATATTGGGGCCGGTGTGGTAACCTTGTGGCTAAAATCCTCACCTTGAATGTGCTGGGATCCCATATGGACACCAGTTTGTGTCCCAGTAGCTCCACTTCCCATTCAGATCCCTGCTTGTGGCCTGGGAAAGCAGTGAAAACGGGCCCAAACCCTTGGAACCCTGCACCCACATAGGAGACCTGGAGGAGGTTCTGGGTCCCTGGCTTCGGATCAGCACAGCTCAAGTCATTGCAGCCAGTTGGAGAGTGAATTATCAGACAGAAGCTCTTCTCTCTGTCTCTCCTCCTCTCTATATATTTGACTTTGCATTAAAAATAAATAAATATTTAATCAAAATATTCATAATATTACATTACATAAATTGCCATAATTTAGTTAACTAGTGCTCAACTGATGAACAATTAGGTTATCATCAATATTTTGTTTTCATAAGCATTCTATAGGAAATAATTGCCCACATATCTTTTTGAGTTTGTGAGATTTATTTGAAAGATATATTACAGGCCCAGCGGCGTGGCCTAGCGGCTAAAGTCCTCACCTTGAATGCACCGGGATCCCTTATGGACACCGGTTCTAGTCCCAGCAGCTCCATTTCCCATCCAACTCCCTGCTTGTGGCCTGGGAAAGCAGTTGAGGACAGCCCAAAGCCTTGGGACTCTGCACCTGCTCGGGAGACCTGGAAGAAGTTCCGGGCTCCTGGCTTTGAATCAGCACAGCACTGGCCGTTGCGCGCACTTGGGGAATGAATCATCGGATGGAAGATCTTCCTCTCTGTCTCTCCTTCTCTCTGTATATCTGACTTTCCAATTAAAAAAAGGAAGATATATTATCATGTGTCCAACACCTGAATCAAAGGATTGTACTTGTAACTTAGATGTAATCTAAGTTGCCCTCCATCATTTTCTATTACAATGTACATACTGTGATAACAAACCTTCACATTTATAGCTATTAGGGAAGTGGGAATTGCACGGTGTGGGATGGTGTGATTTAATTTGTATTTCTTTTATGAGTGAGTTAAATTTAGCATATTTTAGCTTTTATATATATTTTTTAATTTATATAAGAGGCAGAGAAAAAGAGACAGACAAATAGACCCATATAGAGAGAGCTCCCATCCACTTTTTCACTCACCAAACACCTGTGATGACCAGAGCTGGGCTAGATCAAAGCCAACAACCAGGATTGTAATCCAGGTCTTCCACACTGGGTGAAAAGCTAACGACTTGAGACATCACTGCCTGCCAAGGTCTGCTTGGTAGGAAGTTGGAGTTCAGAACCAGGAACCAAATGCAAGTTCTCTGATGTGGGACACAGGAACTCCAACGTCTACGTCAAGTACCTGCTCCCAGAGCCCATTTTTATTATGCTTAAAATCGTATTTTTTTCCTATAAATGCAATGTTCAAACCTTGTGTCCATTTTCTAGGATATTTCTCTTTCTCTTTTCTATTTCAATCAAGTACGTTGCTGTTACTATACTAAGTCTGTTATTACTGCAGTATACATTAATGCTGATGATAGGAGTATTGGAATCAATTTAGAAGTAGCTATAGGAACACGTAGGTGGAGTCACAGTCCTATGCAGTTTACCCAATTTGAGCAACACTCTTAACCTGCAACAACTGCTGTATGGAGCTTAGTAAAGATGCTCTAAAAGCTTCAGAATGAAGATGGTATTCTTACACAGATCACTGCTGCTCAGCAAGTAAGGAGAAGAAGAAGAGTAACACTCATCTAGCTGCTTATTGCTCTTATTGTTGTTTGAAAGGGAGAGAGAGAGAATGTGTGAAACAGAGAAAGAATCTTCTACCTGATGATTCACTCTTCAAATACCCACAACACTAAGATCCTCCATCCTCTGGTTCACTCTTCAAATGGCCACAATGGCTGGAGCTGAGCTCAGCTGATCCAAAGTCAGGAGCCAGGAACTCCTTCCAGGTCTCCTACATGGGTACAGGGTCCCAAGGCTTTGGACCATCCTCTGCTGCCCTCCCAGACCACAAGCAGGAAGCTGGATGGGAAGCAGAGCAGCCAGGACATGAACTGGCACCCACATGGGATCCTGGTGCAAGGCGATGCCACTAGGCCACCATGCAGGGCCCAGATTATTTCATATTACAGAAGAGATTCATAATAGGCAAATCCACCAAGACATAAAATAGTGGTCTCTGTGGGTTAGGGAAACAGAAAATGGAGAATGATTCTAACAGGTACAGAGTTTCCTTTTGGACCACTTAATGAAAATACTCTAAAGTGAGATAGTGGTGATAGCTGTGCAATTCTATGAATAAGACAAAGTGTGGAATTATACTCTTTTAAAGTATGAATTTTATGGCAGTGAATTTTATCTCAGGAAAGTCAATGTAAAGATGTATATAGAATCAATAAAGCCATTTCTAAAACCAATTTCTGTAACATGATGAAAAAGTTTCCCTTTGGTTTCTATTGTCAACCCAATAAGAACTGCTTCCTAAATAATTGGATCTGGAATTCCAATCAGGCATCAATCTGCTAAAGCTGAGTCTCATCAGCATTAAGAGCATGTGTTATAACAGTGCCTGATGCTGAGGCAGTGTCGCCATCTACCATACAAGGAATGTTCCAAAAACTCAAGGAAAATGTGTATTGCAAAGAAAGTTATACATGAGTTTCAGATGGTTTTGCACTAAAATAAAGATACCATTTTGCCACAAAATTTCTCAAGTACCTTTGTATTTGCATTCTCCCCCAAAGTTAATGAAATACTTTTCAATTCTAATGTCCTAGATCATTTTTAATTCCAATTCTTGCCTCTAGCTAGAAACTCAGACTAAATTAATCAGATAGCATATAAGAAGGAAAACTGTGAATTAAATATAAAAAGAAGAACAAAGCTAAAGCAAGATGCAAATGCTAGTGTACTTACAGAGAACTTTCCATGACTTCAAGGTTATGTTTTGGGTCTCTTATTCTCTAAAGGGGAAAATAGCCAGGTACTATACAATTCTCTCCAATTTCCCTAGTGAATTAATAATCCAGGTGTGTCTAGCATGCACAATTTTTAACTCCTACTTCAATAGGAAGAGGTTAAAATTGTGCTTCTTTGTAATTAACGGTTGTAAGCTTTTGCAGTCATAGACATTTTAGATGTGAGATACTTTGTAAATTTGGGCCAGGAAGAAAACAAATGAATCTGGAATTTATGTTAATGTAGTTCAAAGAATGTTAGTGTTGAAATTTGCCTTCACTGACCTCTGAGCAGGTGTACCTGAGTAAGTGTGCATATTGTTTTCCCAACCTAACCAGAAAGGCTACCTGATCATTAGTGTGACTGTTCAATGGAGTGTGAAGAGGAGGACTTTGGGGATTACACAAGACTGTTCTGAAACCCAAACCTCACGCCCTGTGATAGGAACAAACTAACCCACCTAAGGACTCTTAAGACCTAATACACACAGACATTCGGAGGATTATGTGATACGACCTCAGTGTTACAATCTAGCATTGTACTGACATGTCCTAGGCACTCATCAGATTTTAACTTCCTTTCTTGTCTGTACTTTGAGGTGTGAGACAAATACCGCATTTAAACCATTTACTTCTACTCATCTGCCTGTGTTCTTAAGGTTTTCTTATAAGTAACCATTTTATAGTTCACCTTCCAGATAAACTGTATCTCAGAGGGAAGGGACCACGATTTTCACAAAACCAAATTATCTCTGAAGATGAGAGATAGGACTTTTGTTTACAAAGACACAGTAATGCTCACAGCATTATCAGATGCTGTGCTAACACTTTGCAGTAATGGGTGGTGATTATCTGAATGCTTCCATCTTTTCTTTCTGTAAAGCTCTTTGTTGTTGGTAGTGGCTACACGTACCATGTTAAGGCTTACTGTTTCCTGAGTGAAGCAATGGATGCAAATACAAATGAAAGAATCTGCATGTGAAAGTCATGAATCAAGCAGAATAATTGGACAAAAGGGAGAATAAGGGCCCTTCAAAGCCATTCTCTTTTTACATGGATCCGCAAAAAGCCAACAGGGTAAAGAGGAGGGCCTGCCTAGGAGTGTTGTTTCAGATGTGCTGGACATGGCACCAGCTCCCCTGATAAGGGGATTTTGTGATACATTGCATCCTGGAGCCCTAAGCAGCATGAATTCCCCCGCTGTGGAAATCAGAGCTCTGTGCTATGTCACTCTGAGCATGCTTAGCACTGTAATCACTCCTCCCAAACACCTTCAACCACCATCTCTTGGAGCCAAACCATACTACTGTAGAGATGGGATTACATGTGAGGATGTGAAAAGGCCATTAAAATAAATCTCTGGGAATATTTTCCTAGTCAAGCATTCAAGATCATCAATAAACTGAAATAGGGTGAATATTTGTAACTAAAAACACTCCATCCATAAATACAGCAAAGAAACGATAGAAAAAAGCATTCCTGTCACTCACCCTTGGAGAGAATCCTGATGTTTTACAAAATGGATTTTTCTAAGGATTTGGCAAATTGTGGATATATCTAAGTGTAAGGGAATTGTTTATGCTGTTTCAGTGGATAGTTTATGTGATATTTGTGTTCATTCAGAAAAGTTTACATACGGTTTTCTCTCCTATTTTTTTCCTTAATGAAGAACAATGGAATGCCTTTGAAATGTATGAAGACTTTTCCGACGTAATTGTCTTTAGCAAACTTTTAAAATTGAGCTACTGTGTATGTGTTAAGCTTGTAACTGCACTGAGGTGCCATCTATAGGTTGGTAATAAATTACATGAATGTCTACACTTTTTTACTCTCAGGATATGGTGAGACATATGTAGTCCAAGTAATGCTTGTGAGTAAACGTGGTCATGGGCATGAAGTCACTAAGCTAAGTCATAGATAGTCGGTAGGAAGGAGCTACAGAAACCTTCATGTCCTAACACTTGGCCAACCCTTGCTCTAATTATGACTGTGTGAACTTATTCAAGCTTATCTGTGCTTACTGCTTTATAAGATCATTTTTAAAAATTGATCTTGGGGCCAGTGTCATAAGACAGCACCTTAAGATGCCACCTGCTGCAGAGGACACCCGGTACCTCAACAGAGGACAGAGAACAGAACAAATCGATCATCTACCCCCGCCATGTGTTGGCAGTGAAAATCTGGGCAAACAGAGACTCTAAGGTGAACTATGTCAACAAGTGGATTCTGGAGAGATTTCATTTTGCTTGGAATGGTGAGACTAGCAGCAAATCAGAACTGTTGAACTCTCAAAACCACTTGAGAAGTGCCCTTGGAGCATGCCCCATGTCAGGGACCCCAGGATGGGTAGGAGGCTGGGTGGGGCTTCTCCCTTTATCTCACCCCTTACCCCAGGCACAGAAAAAGAGAGAGAGAGAGAGAGAATATGGGGAAACAATGGTCCTATTTACTTTCCTGTAGCCCTTTATCCTTTGTGCCCCAATCAACTATGTAAACATTATCCAAATTTTTTTAAATTTTTGAAAAATAAAACTTAAAAATGGAGACATAAAAAAAGATGCCACCTGCTACCCTATCACCCCATATGAGTGCTCCTTTGAGTCCTGGATGTTCCACTTCAATCTGACTCCCTACTGATGTACCTGGGAAAACCATGAAAGACAAGGCAAGTACCTGAGTTCATGCCAGCCACTTGGGAGTCTGAGCCATGATCACCCAGTTAAACTGACCTAGGATTCCTGAACACAGAATCTATACCATACGAAATAATTGTGGCTGTTTCAGACAGCTTTACTTTGCGTGATTTTCTGTGCAGCCATAGAAGTAGTATAAATATTTTAAATATTTAGTATCTTATAATCACAGTTTTGAAAAAGGCTTGTGTTCCTCCCTGTAGATGCCTCCAAGGAAACATCACTAAAGACTCTTCCCACAGCCATGGTGTCTCAGTCAAGCTCCTGGGAGGGCTGAGCTTTGAAACAGCCACAGGAGTCTGAGCGATGTCAGAACCATGGGCATGCTCATGTGGTGCATGGTAGTGAGGGATCTGAACAGCAGGTGTTTCCAAGGATTTTCAATTTCTCACCTATGCCACCCTTGAGCAGGTGGGCACAGCCACAAATGCAAACCCCACTGAATGCATGGAAAGATTGAGAAACCCAAGAGGGTTATCTCAAGAGAACACTCTCACTGACCAGGGGCCCAATTACACTAGAGACAGACTTTAGGTAGTGGCATTAAACAGGACAGTTTGAATTGTGTGGGGACATTGGAATGGGTGAAAGCATGACCGACTGAGGCAGTGGCAATAAGAGAAGCCTCGCTTCTGTGGCATTTAAGGACCATGACCAAGTGGAAACAGTCATCATCTAGAAGTATCTTACTGTGAGTCATTGCAACTGTCATGTAAAGAAAGCCACAGAAAAGCAAAAGCTGTCCAGCACTGCCTCCAGCCAAAGCACTGGAGCTCAAGGAGCTGGTTTTGGTGCCAATGATGACAGTGATCATTTGGAAGGATCAGTGGGGTAATGATGGGTTTGTTGGCAGTGGGGCTGGCAGTGCTGCATTTGGTCATGAAGGACGCAGATTGGAGGTGGTAGAAGTTTTGCTGATTTTGGTAATTACAACCATATCCATGATGGGAGGAAGCTTTCAGGGTGGTGAAAGCCAAGGCTTGGCTAAGAAACCAAAGTGTCTGTAGTGGTTCCAGCAGCAGGTCCTTATGGTAGTCACAGAAGCTTATAATGACTGCCAGGAAACAAAACTTGTCAGGAAAGAAGAGCAAGAGAAGTGATAAGGAAGCCACACAGGTCACAGTGGGCTTGTGTTCTCAGCCAAGCACTGCAAGGTCAAGAATCAGCTACTGGAAAAAGAAAAAAAAACTCTCCAGTGTATCGTCAAGGAACTTAATGACCCTCTTTGCAACTAATTGTGGAACAGGTTGTTTTAGTTTTTGCCCTGGAGAGATAAAAAAAATTCCAGCAAAGATGTTAATGCGCTGATTACTGACTACGATGCTGAATGATTGTCTTAAAATGCTTTTATTGCATGTCCATTATGTAAGCATTTTTAGTTCCTTTTCAAACAATGGTTTCAATGTGCATATGACTGTTTTCCACATTCCCTCTCCTCCGGCCATGATCTCTGTGGACGTTGCACAGCACAGATGTCAGAAACAATTTTGGGAAATAGACAAAACAGATTAATGGTGCACGCTGTAGAGCAGACCCTGTAGTGGCTGTTTGAGAGACAGAACAGTTTTGTTTTTACTGAAACAGCTCACATGGGCAAAAAGGTCTCTTATTCATCCCTGTGCCCAGTTTATGCTTGCACTCCTTGGTCCACTCGATTGCATGTGGGAAGCAGAAGTAAAAAATGAGACTTATTAACACCTGCTATTAAAGGCAATGTAGCCACATCCTGTGTAACTCAGTCTCCTTGGCACTCAGCTATGGCAAACTGCAAGCTTCCTATGTGGACTGCGTCCCCTCTTTCTTCTTTGTTCCTTTCTTTATTCTCAACCAGAAAGGGGTCCGGGCCTAGGGGCTGCTGACATCCTGTGTTGAACTGGGGCTGCTCTGTGCCTCAGCCACTCATTTTACCAGTCTTCACTGAGCTGCAATGTGTCCTAGCTCAGCTAGGCACATGTTCTGTCCCCACCACATTGGCAGCCAACACAGGAGAGGCTGCCATAACCAGAGGACTGCCCTCTTGCACACACACAGTTCCTGGTGTTTCCTTTTCCACAAGTCCTCCACCTCGTTCTTGCATTGGATTCGTGCTGCGGTTCCTGATTGGCTGCCCCTCTGCCATGTCTTCATGTTCCCTGGCAACTGTGACAACAGACCCTCTGGAAAGCACAAGGGCTATCTCTTCTCAACACTCCCGATACTTCTCAGTGACCTGAGGACCCTTTGTTGCTTCTCTTCCAGCTGCTGTGACGCTGAGAGGCACTTGGCCAGGCAGGGGATGCTAATTCACCTAGTGAAGTCTCTTCTCCACCTAGTCTGTCAAAGCACTGTGGAACATTCTAGTAACTTCCTGAATGTAAGAAGAATACAGCAACTTCTTGATTACCTTGCAGTATTGCAAAGGCTCCCCCTGACCAATACTGGAATTCCTTATTGTCATTAGAGCATTCTGCCACCTTGCAAGCAGATTAAGGTACATGGAAAACTTACAAACCTATCTAGTATGTGTTCAATATTGGAACAATGCTAAACAAATACCTTTAAATGCTTTCATTCATGTCTGTTCATACACAGAGAGTTTTGCTCTTTCATACACAATTAAGCATATCTATACATGTTTTCCCTAGCACAGCTTGCTCTACAAAGCACTATGTAGTGATCACATGCCACACAACACCTATCAGACCTGACTGTGCATCTACAGAAACACAGTTCCCAAAATTGCACCTTCAGGGGCACTAAAACAAATTAGCAGTTCGGGGTATAGGGTGATAGGGGTGAGGAAGTAGAGGGGGAGGCAGAGAGGGGAATAGGAAACATTTTAATATCCTGAATAAAATCTTAGCTAAGTCGGACCCCATGTCCCCTAACCTTTAGAAACTTCCTCTGGAGAGACTTCTGTAAGGCCAAGGCCAGCTGCCCCAAAGAGAACACAGCAGATTCTTGACTGCTGGCACTGAGCTCATTGTGCAAGCCATTTCCTCTCTTCCTGCCTTCATTCACAGCTGCTTGGTCATAAGAGTACAAAATAACTGCTAAGAACACAATTTAGAGACAGATGTCCAAATACAAACATCTAACTCTGCTGCCTGTTGGCCATGAGGCCTCGGACACGACATTCATCATTGTGCTCATGAGCTTATCTACACACAAAATGCAGATGCCGGTAATGGCACTCACCCACCTTCCCTTATATTCTCAAGCTGTTGCCAGAATGTTGTAAAACACTCAGTGATTGTTCATTATCATCTTGCCCCTTATTTCATCTTCATACTCTATGAGTTAGAGTATATATGCCATAGACTAAGTGGTTTAGACGTCACAGTTGCAGAGCTTTGGAAGTTTATAGCAAGTTAATTGCATTGTGAGGTCTCTTTTCCTGCCTTAAAGGGAGCCATCATCTCACTGTGTGCTCCCGTGTGATCTTCTCTGTACACAGATGGAGAACAGGCCCTGACATCTGTTCTTACCAGGGCAATATTTCCATCCTGAGGGCTCCATTCTTGAGTCCTTATCTGAAATGAATTACCTTCATTTCCAAATGCCACCACCATAAGGAATGAGGGAACTGACACAGTCACCCCAAAACACATTCCTCTACCACCTCCAACCCAATTCATTTTTCTATCTTTGCTTCTTATATATAGTGAAACTAGATTTACTAAGTAGTTACAAATGTCATATATGCACAAATATTTGCAATGAATATTAGGTTACAGGTATACTTTGTTAGAGATACTAAGTTATGAGCTTGTATATAGCTATAAAGAACCATTTGTAACCATTACCTATTGTACAAATACTACTGCTTAAAACATCATGTCAAAACTCAATAACTAGGCCTAGTGCAATGGCTCAATTGGCTAATCCTCCTCCTTCAATGCCAGGATCAAATATGGGCATCAGTTCATGTCCCAACTGCTCTGCTTCCCATCCAGCTCAGTGCTTGTGGCCTACAGGAGCAATAAAGAATGGCCCAAAACCTTGGGACATTGCACCTACGTGAGAGACCCAGAAGAAGCCCCTGACTCCCGGCTGTGGGTTAGCTCAGCTCCAGCCATTAAGGTCACATGGGGAGTGAAACAGCAGATGGAAGATCTTTCTGCGAAACTGCCTTTCCAATAAAAATAATTATTTTTAAAAATTAAATGACTAACATCAGCGTTTATAACACATGCATCTGGAGTCAATAGTAGACCAAAGATTTAGCTGTCTCACTTACCTACAGTACTCTGGCAGTTAATGGAATCTCCATCTTTCTCTTTATCTGCATAATATGTAATACACATGTGTTTTTATTTATTTACTTGAAAGGCAGAGTAACCAAGAGAAAGAGACAGAGAACACAATTGTCCATCAGCTGGCTCACTTTACACATGGCCTCAATGGCTGGAGCCTAAAGTCAGGAGCCAGGAGCTTCTTTCATGTCTCCCATGAGGGTACAAGAGCGTTAGAACTTAGCCCATCTGCTGCTTTCCCAGGCACATTCGCAGGAAGCCAGGTTGGAAGTGGAGTAGCTGGAACTCAAATCAACACCCGTACAGGATGTCAGTGTCATAGGCAAAGGCCTAACCAACTATCCTACAACACTGTCCCCACCAGGGCTCACGTCTTATGCATCTGTCTGTCTGAGGGAATCAGCTCTGCCCCACCCACCAGTCTCATACTCTCTCTTTCCTTTCTATTTTTTCTTCTTTCGCTCACTCTCTTCCTCTCCTTACCTCTCTGTGTTTCTTCCTGTACAAAACAGAAACATGTATTTACTTATTTGAAATAATTAATAGATTCTATGTCCTCATAGGAAGAATGAGAAGTTACAGCCACTTAGCAATCTACTATGCCTCATCTCACCCACTCTATCACCCTTATTTAATTTAAAATATTATAAATGCTAATTAGAGAAAGTATTTGATCATATTAATGTGTTGTGGGGAAAGAAGATCTGTGTAACCTATAACTTACACTTTGGAAGCTTGGGTCTAATTTGCGTAAATGAGATCCTGACACAGGAGTAGTAAGTCTTTTTTTTTATAAGGGCTTGAGGGTTTTTGCTGTTGTTAAGACAACAAAGGAAGTTCTGAAAATAATTAGCTTAGTTTCTTTTTGTGTCTGTTACACTCTGATAGTTTATACATCAGGCAGACATTTTATGCATCTTACATGTTACACGAAAGAAAATATTAATATCAGATAAGAGGCTTAAATATTTTTCAGAAATGTTCTACAAAAGTAGTGTTTTCAAATTATTTTCATGTTTACATTTCAGAGCTGGAGATGGCCCAGAATAAAAGAAATTTGATTTCTCGAAAGTTAAGCAATGATGTGCTGCCACCTAGTGGCCTGTGCATCTAAGCACCATTATTGTTTCCATGGTATCAAGGAGGCTAATTAGAATGCAGTACCACAAGGAACTGAGACAGTTAAAAAAAGCAGGGCTTCCTAATCCTTTTTGTGCTTCTGGAACTCTGTGTCAATCCATGAACTTCTGTCTGGAAAAATAATATATTTTAAATGCACGAACTTTAATAATAGGCTTACACAAGAAGATGCTAAACCAGTTATCAAGAGTTTTGAAACACTAAGTATGGGTTAAATTAATATTTGTGCCTGACACACAAATAACAAAATCATAGTGATTTTTCAACTCGCTAGTGATGTGAACATGTTTTGAGACATCTGTGATAACAGTAAGCAATGTGAGAACACATATCATTCGCTACTATTAATCTGGTTTCTTGCCTATATTCATAATTAAAGAAATATAAAATTACACTTAGAGATTTGTGGAAAACGATTGCTAATTTTTTCTATCTAATTTTACCAGTTTCCATTGCAGCTGCTCCACTTCCCATCTAAATCCCTGCTAATCGCCTAAGAAAAGCAGCAGAATGCGGCCCAGGTGATCGGCTCCTGCCACGTCTGTGGGAGACCCAGCTGGAGCTCCTGGCTCCTGGCTTCAGTTTTCAGCATTGTGGTCATTTGAGGAGTGAACCGGAAACAGAAGTTCTCAATCTCATCCTCTCTGTAACGCTGACTTTCGAAATAAATAAGGTTTAAAAAAAATGCTGACAAAGTAACTAGCATGATCCCTGACAGCAAATATTTTAAATTTAGTTCTTAGATGATAGATAAAAATGTTATGGCTTTACAGGGTATAAAGTGATGGTTTGGTATAAATATTCATGATGTATGATTAAATCAAGCTGAGTCTCATATCTAGCACCTCACTTACCTAGTATATTTGGGAATGCAAACATTTAAATATTTTCCTTTCACAATTTTGAAATGCACATCATATTATTAACTATAGTCACTATGCTATTTAATTGATCTCAAAGCTGTTTTCTACCTTTTTAATTAAGATTGAACAACACCTATTTGAGGTCGTCACTATTTAAAGATAAAGAATCTAAAGAATTAAGTGGTTATTAATTAAATATTAGCTACCATGGAGAATCTATGTGCCGTGAGTTGACTAACAACCTTAGACAAAGTCACTTATTAAAAATGCTTTTATCTTTTTTAAATCTCCAGGGATTTTCCTTCACTTCTCTTTTTCTTTGGTTTGTTGACCTTTCCCATGCCCTTGTTGCCCTGTACTTCCAAAGTCAGCTACAGTAGGATCTGAGAACATCATAAAACTGTCCGCGTTCTTGAGAAAATCCAGGCTAAGCTCTTCTTGAAGCCTGATACGAAGATCTCCCTCCGCCCCACCTACCCAGCCGCCGTGGGAAGGCTTCTACCGCTGTCATGCGTTGTAGACACCTTTTCCTCTTTCCTTCACCAATATGTTAGCAGCTCTTGAAGGAATACTATTGAATCTATTAAATCAATGCCAATTTAAAGTAATCATTTTCCATTGTAAGAGCTTAATTTCACTTCAAGAGCCAATAAGTCAGTTAACTTCAACATATCTTTTCAAGCAGGGCAAATGAGAATGATGAAAGCACGATATTAAAGTTGCCAAAGGTCCTGAAAAAGAATCATGTAATTCAATCTCTTACATCTTGGCATGCTCTTTGCACCTCATTGATGATTATTTTCCCTGCTTCAGGAAGTATGCTGAGAAAGAGAAGTCACTGCTCCTGAGGTGGTGCATAACTGTTTTCTTTTAATGATGATAATAATAATAAGGGATGATATCAAAGAGTGTAGGGCTGCAATGGCTTGCATGTAGTCCAGAATCACATGTCCCACCTAGCCTCAGCTGCTGAAATTTTGAAAGTTGACTAAGTCAGTTATTTGATTTTGTTTTACTTTTCATCAAAGTCTATCTTTTATTCCCCTGAAATTTGGTGGCGTGGATGGGAGGAAGAGGAGACTGTTGCTACAAGTAGAAACATGGTTTCATATTCACACTGCAACAATTTCACATTCAGCACTTAGTTGTAGAGATACATGACGGATAATATGATGGATAGCATTCATTCAGTCACTCAGCCACACACAGTTAAAAACCACAGTGTGAGTAAAGTGCTCACAGTTTTCATCACATACCAAAGATTTATCTTCATTAAAGTCAGTCAGCCATGAGTTTGGATGTGACTTTCTCACTTTCCAGGCTTGTGAACTGTGGTTACAATCCTTAAATGTCCAAGCTAAACGCTTCTTTATAAAAGAGACAAAACAACACCTCCTCCATGGGGTTTTCTGAGTACTACCCGAGGCACACATGTGGAAGATGGCTTAGTGGGCACAGACTTGCCACTTATGATTTTTTTTCAAAACTTGCTTTCTTTTTTATTAATCTGAGATTTTCCATCTGCTATTCTCAGGTTTTTTTAAGCACTTAGGTCTATATCACATGACAATAGAGCAATTATTTCCCGATTTAAATTCATTGTAAGGAAACAAATGAAAACAGTACATAGGATTCAACTGGTTCAGGCACAGTGTAGGGGCAGCTGACACAAATACACCAAATAAATATATTCAAGCTCAGATATACTCTGGCTGCATGTGCAGTTTTACACAGTAGGCATAATAAACATAATGAACTTCTAAACAAGAGCACTGGATACCACCTCACAACAACTTAATCAACTATATCTACGCTGATTCTTTTTGTCCTCGTCAACAATACATTGCCAATCAAACCGGCAGGGATAAGCCTGACTCCCGTGGCTGTGCTGCGTCTGCAGAAGCCCCTGTGCCAATCACAGCACTTGGGTACACACCACTTCCCCAAGTGCTGCTCTGCCTCCACATACAGCATAGAAACCGTTCCTGCCATTGTCTCTGGAGCTCTCACTTGATGTGTCTGAAGCAGAATTATCTGTGTAGAGTCTTCCCAGAGCTCCTGCATCAGCCTGAGCAGCATCTCCCAGCAGCAAGTCCCACCCCACCTATCCCCACACCAGTGGCCATGCCCAGGCAGGTCACTTATTCTTTAAAATGTCTCTATGCTACAAGCTATGTAGAAGATCCAAAATGCCTGCTCTTTTAAATGTGGCTTAAAATGTGTTTATATTCCTAGGCCTGTGATACAGGAAGGAGGGCTACAGGAAGTGCAGTCTGTAGACTGTATCTCAAAGCACTCGGTTACCCTTTGGCCTTTCGTGCTCTCTGTTTCCTCTTCTGTGGTTGACTAATCTGTCAAATCAACTGCTGTGTTTTCTAAAGCAGCAGTTCACATGTGAGGAGTTAAAGACCATTTGATGTACAAGTGCATCTGGGACCTGCATTGTGGCAAGAAGTTAAAGCCACCTTCTGAACACCTGCATCCCATAAGGAAACCAGTTCTTGTCCCGGCTGCTGCACTTGACATCCAGTTTGCTACTAATAGCATGAGAAGAGCAGCGGAAGATGGACAGGCCAAGTGTCAGCTCCCTGCCAACCACATCAAAGATGTAGATGAAGTTCCTGGCCCCTGGCTTTGCCTGGACCCAGCCGGCTGTTGTTTGTTGCCACCATCTGGAAAGTGAACCAGCAGTTAGAAGATCTTTTTCTCCGTTTCCTCACACCCGTATCTCTGGACTTCCAAACTGCATAAATAAGTCTTTTAAAAAAAATTTTTATAGAGCCAATGCAATGGCTCAATCCTCTACCTGCAAGTGTCAGCATCCCATATAGGTGCTGGTTTACGTCCCCACTGCTCCACTTCCCATTCAGTGCCTTGCTTATGGCCTGGGAAAGCAGTAGAGGATGGCCCGAAGCCATGGCACCTGCATGGAGATGTAGAAGACTCCTCTGGCTCCCGGCTTCAGGTTGGCTCAGGACTGGTCATTGTGACTACTTGGGAATCAAGCCAATGAATGAAAGATCTTTCTGTCTCTCCTTCTCTCTGTAAATTTGCCTTTCCAATAAAAAAAAATTTTTTAATCTTTATGGATAAATTTGACTCACTCTATATAAAGGCAAGTAGTTCTAGAAGATTGCAGCAGTAGTATAGAAAGTTAACAAAGACTGCCCTTGAATTACATAATTGAAAAGATAGAGTGAAAAGAACCTGGGCTCATGTATCTTGCTGTGACATTGCTGAATCCCTTGCCTTCCTGTTTTTCGCTCATCGGTCAAAAATTATTTCATCAATTCATTTGTACTTTGAAATTAACCATCTGTCTTTTCAATTCCATAGCACATGATCCTCAAGGGAAAAAAAGAGAACAATCGATTACAGTTCCTGCAATGTTTGGTTAGATGTAAGGAGAAGCAATTACAAAGTGGCTAAATCAGTGATGCCTGTGTCTGATTTCTAGCGGGGCAGCAACAAAGTAAGCAAAAGCTGGGCCTCTTCCAACAAGCACGATCTGCTGTGCAGAACTCGGGAGCTAACACTTCTGAGCCCTGGGGAGACTGTGACCAAACCTGACATGGCAACAAAAGAGCCCTTCTTCGACCTCTGCTCTTTGCACTTGTTTACCAGAAACCCCGTGTTTCTGGGTTTGACCATGTCGGTCACGTGGCCATCAGCTCCTTGTGTGCCCTTACGTCATGTTCCCTCTGTCTCATCTACCTCCTGATTTCCCTTTCATAAAGACACCAGACATAGTGGATTATAGGCCACTCCTTAGCCCAGATAAAGCTACAAGGACTCCATTTTCAAACAAGGGCACATTTTGAAACACCGGAAGGTAGGACTTCAGCATGATTTTTGTTGGAGGGGAAAAAAAGTTCATCCCATAACAATACTTTTCCCTTTCAAAATACTCCAGTCAACACACCAGATGTAAATTTGTGTCACAGACCTGGGAAGAAAAATTGCATTCATTACTTGCTTAGGTAAGATGGAGTTCACTAAAATCTCTAGGAAGTTTAACAAAGTCATTGTCTTGGCAAACAAAATACTATAGGAATCGATATTAATATTCATGAACACTTGGATTTGTTTAGACTCCACTGCTTTCAAAGTGCTACTCTCAATGCTTGGCTTTTGTAAATTCATTTAGTTTAATGCTATCCACAACCCAACATCTGTTATGATTTCATTTTACGGTTGAGGAGCCAGAGGCACAGTGAGATACAAGAACTTGATCACAGCCACACAACCAGTAAATGGCAATATAAGGATGTGAACTCAACTTATCAAGCCCCAAACACTGGGCTCCTCTTACTGAAGGGTTCCTGGTGACACTCTAAAGGTAAAGCAAGGTATGTCACCTTGAGACAATGTGTTGAGCAACCAACCGGGGTATAATCATGAGGTCAAAATGGTAAATAGAAGGACAGAGGTTTTGTTTGGAGTTAGGATGCCACTTGGGACGCCCATGCCCCGTTTCATAGTGCCTGGATTCAAGTCCTGGCTCTGTTCAGATCCAGCTAGGAGCTAACACGCACCTGGGAGGCTCAAGTGGTTAGGTTCTGGTCACTGCCGTGGAAGGCCAAGATGAAGTTCCTAGCCCTTCTCTTCTTGGTCTGCCCCCAGCCATTTCAGGAATTTGGAAAGTGAAACAAAAGGAGAGTTCTCTCTCTTTCCCTGTCTCTTGCCTGCCAAATAAATCCATAAATAATCTCTTACATGTTAAGGAAAACACTGGTTTATAATATACATTATTCTTTAAAAGGCTAATTTTGCTCACCTAATAATACATTCCATTCTGTAAGGCTGTTTGGTTAAATTTTGTTTTCTTATTTTATTTGAAAGGAAACTGGATCAAAAGTGGAACAGGTAGGACTGGAACCAAGCACTCCACCATGGGGTGCAGGCATCTCAGATGCTGAGCTAAAGGCTCTGTTGTCAAACCCCAGGCCCTGGGGCCAGCATTGTGTCACAGCAGGTAAGTCACCACCTGCTCCACTTCCAATCCAGCTCCCTGCTAATACACCTGGGAAAACAATGAAAGATGGCCCAAAGGTTTGGGCCTCTGCCACCCACATGGAAGTCCCAAGTGCGTTCCTGGCCTCTGGCCTCAGCCTGGGTCAACCATGGCCATTTTGGCCACCTGTGCAGTAAACCAGTAGATGGAAGGTCTCTCTCTCTCTCAGCCAGGATTCAGGAATACCATCCAGGTTGCCCATGTGGAAGGCAGAGGCCTAGGCTCTTAGGCCATGATCTGAGAGCAACAGCAGAAAGCTGGATCAGAAGGATGTTCTGTTATGGGACGCCAGCATCACGAGCGACAGCTTAAGCTACTCTACCACAACACAGATCTGATTCCTCTCAAGTTCCCTTTAAAATTATGTATCAATGTGACTTCAAGATTAATTAATTCTAGTTAGTCCGTTATCCCAAACCTGAGAACATACATTCACTATAAAAAGGCGTTAACAATAACACTTATCATGTTCAGATTCGTTTTGGGCTAATATGCTTAAAAGCAATGAACCTCGAGTCACAGTCATTGATTATATCAGCTCTACAATTCACAATTTATAATCTGACTTTTTAATTCTGCTTTGTACATAATGTGTTAACTAACGGCTGTGTTTCAGTTTGACTTGATTAGATTTAGTGGTTTTAACTTCATTATTTTTTCTCTGGTAAGTGGTATATTCACTTTCACTGTTGTATATTCTCATTTTTCAGAAATATTTTAAAGCAATTATAATTCATGTGAAAGAAACAAGGTTTGTAAATGGAAGGCAATTCTCTTGTGGCTGCCGCAGCAGTACTACAGGCTGGAGAAAAAGCATTCAAGGACCATTGTTCTTGAAAACACCAGGGCATTATTGGCAAGTATTATTTTGGGGAACTAGAACAACTCAAAGTCACCAAACTGGTCATAACATTTTTTCAACTGAGTGCACATAAGAGCTATTTTTAGAGAAACCATATTTTAAGTCTGCTAATGTCTTTGAATTGTACTCTGAAGGAACTCTGTAGTAGCGTATTTGGCAGATTTCTTTCAATAGCATGCTATAAATATTTTATTATAACATTGCTATCATTTTAAATATCCAAGTGTCAAAAAGTATTACAGAGTGGAACTGACTTGTGACATTAAAAGATATACAATTAAGCCAGTAAGTGAGTTCCTGGCTACAATAGCTCCACTACTTGATTCCCAAACAGGTACAATTTTATTTTAAATCAAGGCAAACTTCCCATTTCATTCAGGCTAAGGAAATCAATCAATGTGGGTTAACTTATCACATAAATTTTTAAGCAGATTAAAAAATTTCTTTTTTAAAAATGTCCAATTATTGCAAGTCACAAAATCCTAACCTGCCCCTTGTGTCCTGAAGAAAATTATTCAATCCCTTTAAGCTTTATTTTAATTATCATTCAAATCAGGTAAAAATAGCATCTATTTCCCCACATAAATGTAGGATTTAAATGCACTATGCAGATCTGAATTAAAGCATGAACTTTTTAGGCAATACACTATCTCACTTAAAGGCTTTGAAGATACTTCAAAAAGTTTGTGGTGGGCCTATGTAGTGGCATGGCTGGTTAAGTCACCACTTGCCATGTTTTCAGTCTGGTTATGCCATTTCTGATCGAGCTTCCAGCCAATACACTTGGGAAGGCAGAAGATTACCCAAGTTCTGAGACCCATATGGAGGGCAAGATAAAGTTCCTGGCTCCTGGCTTTGGTTTAACCCACCCGACTCACAAACGGCAGCCATCTGGGGAGTGAAGCACTATATTGAAAATTCTCTTTCTCTGTCATTCTCTGTCTCTATCTCTCCCCTCCCTCAGCATTCTGCTTTTCAAATAAGTAAATACAATTTTTAAAATATTTTCTTAAAGTTCAATCCTTTTGGTATAAAAAAATTTTTAATGTATATATATACATTTATGTATATGTATATATATGTGTGTATATATATTCATTTTCCACAAACTCTTTGAAAACCATTTATATTAATGGATTTCAAGTTTCTTGTACCGAAATAAATTTATCATGCAATTTCACTTTCCATAAACTTGTTGACATACCCTAATGTGTTGCATCAAATTATACATCTAAAACTGCATCGATTCTGTTTTACTTTGTGTTATGCATGTAACACAATTCATCAGCATTATTAGGTCTACAGTCAAAAACAAACTGAGCTTGCTTGGAGTCCTTTCCACAATCTTGTTCTTTTTTTTTTTTTTTTTTTTTTTTTTTTTTATTGTTGCTTACATTATATTATGTAGTACAGTTTTATAGGCGCTGGGGATCCCCCCCACCCCTCCCATACCCCTCCCCCCATGGTGGATTCCTCCACCTTGTTGCATAACCATAGTTCAAGTTCAGTTGAGATTCATTGCTTGCAAACACCTGCCTAGCATAAAGTTCAGCGTCTTATTGTCCAGATAAGTTCAGTGGCCTCTTGGGGAGACCTTCTATGGTCTGAAGATAGGTCTAACAGAGTAAAGATCCAGTCAGTTAAAAGCCCCAACAAGGCCTCAGTATCATTATACAACATTATGGAATTAATTGACATAGTATTGGGTAAACAATATGTTAAAAATAATGCAAGTTCCATTCTTCGAAACATCTGGGTTGAGACAGTATCAATGACAGGTTCAAAAAATAACAAACCATAACAAACTTGATTCCAAACTCTACAGCTGGATCCACGAAGTTCAGCTTCCATCTCTCTTTCAGAATCTATCACTTTTTAGTTATTTTCAAGATCTTAGCTGCTACATACCAACTTGAACTTCTTGGGTCAAAACTTTATCGGTGGGTTCATCTTCAGCTTAGATTCTCTTACAGCAAACTACCTCTTTGAAGAATGACTTGAAAACCATGCCAAGAGTTATGATTTCTTACCCTGAAGAGACTTCAAACTAAAACAGAAAAGGTGCATGCATAAAAGAAATCTCCAATAGCCTGGGCAATCCACTTGTCACACACATCCATGTAAAGAGGTCCCTCCTCATGGAAGCACAAAATGCAAGACCGGCACCTGCTGCTCCTGTGCTGAGGGTCCCATGTGCTCTCACAATAAAAGCATCTCTCCAACATGACCAAGACTCTGTTACTTAAAAACGCTTTTTTCCCCCTATATTATATAAACTCAAGATTACTTTGGTATAAATGCAATTTTCATTTTACAAGCTGATATGAGAATTTCAGTGAGTTTTTTAGAAAAATGGTGTTAATCTTCTCACCTCATCCTCCAAATCTCCCCCAAAATAACAGCAAAGAAATCAGGAAATGTTTTTTGTATTATTATTATTATTATTATTTTTAGTTCTAACGCAGAGATGATTTCCCAAGCAGTGAACACTTGTTCCTCATGCACACGACGCCCTCTGGAGGCTGTGGACACTTCAGCAGGCCTTGAGGCCAGGCTCTGAATATGGGCGGACAGGGTGGGGGGGAGCTGTCTGAAAGATGGCATGAAAACATTGGGAGGACCAAATTCCCTCCCGCTTCAGACAAGCGAGCATCTCCCCTCCCTCCTGCCTCTGCTTCATCGCCTCAGATGTTTCTTCTGAGGAGAAAATGAACGGAGACGCTTCAGTTGAAAGGACACTGTAGAATGAGGGACTTCCGGCAGCTCAATGAAACGAGAATGTGTGTCCACAGTGTAGGAGACTTAGCATCCCTGATGTCTTCATCTGATGTCTTCATCTATGATGTCTTCATAAAATAAAAATTAAGCTTTATCAGCAGGACTTAATCCCAGTACAACATGCAAAACACCTGTTATAACACTCAGGTGAAAAATTGTATCAAATCATCCTAGCCAATGAGAAAAAGGCTACTTTTAACTTAATTCTCCTTAACAGATGTTATAAGTCCTGTTAGCACAGAAAACAAAATTAGAGAATTGCTAAATGTCTTACAATTAATTAATCGATGATAGAACCAATTGATTCCAATGCAGGATGCATTTCAATACTATACTTGGCTCCACTTCTAAACTTGAATCCTAATTTGGGGGGCCCTGTTTAATATCTGAATTTTTATTTCCCTTCCCTAACTTTGTCAACCATAATCGCATTTTGTCCTGAACATAAATTTTATCTGAATAATGTTGCAAAAGGATGTGCTATTTATGGAACTGGATGGCAGTCTTTCATTTCTGCAATATGACTGGCCTGTATTGAAGGCCTCATGCATCACACAGAGGGAATGGGATAAAGAAACAGGTCCTTTAGGACAGGCTTCTGTGTTGGCCAGATTTGGTTTCAGTTCTTTTGAGTGGAAGAGGAGCAGAATATTTGCACTGCAGCACCAGCTGCAAGGCTCAGAGGCTCAGGGACTGAAATTAAAGCATGTCAGAAATAGCCTAGAGTACCTCTCCTCAGCCTTTTCACCTTGGAGGAATCCTTCAGATACCTTTCAATTTTCCAAATATTCTTATTTCCAATCACAAAATGTCATTGTGATTAGTAAATCATAAGATTTATAATCCAGTTGTATCAATCCTCTTTTGAGGCTAAACTGGTCCTTTTCTGTTGATACTGTGAATGAATTAGCAGCCTTGTCTTTTTTCCAAGTTTTCCCTTCCCATAGAAGACAGTAACACTAACATAAATTGAGAGTGTAGACAGAGAAAATTATTTTATCCTTAATTCCTGCTTGAATTTTTTTTCTACCATATCCAGAGGATTCATCCAGGGTCTTCAAGACATTAAGCTAGGATTAAGCATGTAGCAATCTTATTAGAGGGAACATCTTTGGAAGAAAATGGTGAGGTACAAGCCTGCATGATGGCTCAGTGACTAAACCTTCACCTTGCAAGCGCCAGCATCCCTTGAGTCCTGGACGCTCCACCTCCCAACCAGCTCCCTGCTTGTCACCTGGGAAAGCAGCAGATGATGGCCCAAGTCCTTGGGTCCCTGCTTCCAGGTGAGACCCAGAGGAAGTTCCTAGTATCACATCAGCTCAGCTCCGGCCATTGTGGCAACTTGGGGAGTGAAGCAGTGGATGGAAGATCTTCCTCGCCTCTCTGTAAATTTGCCTTCCCAATAAAATAAGTAAATATTAACAAAAGAAAATGGTGAGGGACTAGAGAGGCTAAGGGGGTTATCAGATGCCGAAGCGTGTTAGAGCCTGTACAAAGGAGAACAGTGATGGTGGTTTGGATGGAAGAGCCCTGACTGCTGCTGTGCAGTCTAAGGAAAGGTCAGAAAGGTTGTTACGGAGTCTTCCAGCCAAATTGGACATCGAAGGAGTCTAAGCAGGAACGGGCCTGGCTCAGTCATGGGCCGGGAGCAGTTTCCGAGTAGGGTGACCATAGCACAGACATGATGACAGGATTCACAGCACAGCAGCTGGGGTTGGTTTCCCTAGCGAAGGATCTACAAGGCATGGTTTCATGGCCTTCACATTTATGAAGACCTGGGAGGTGAATATGAACCTCTGCTCTACAAGTAGCTAGCACAGTGTGTGTGCTTTGTGGTATATGAGAGTGCAAGATTGGGGACAGTGTGGTGGCATAGCTTGCTAAGCCTCAGCCTGTAGCACCAACATCCCGTATGAGTACAGGTTTGTGTCCCAGCTGCTTTGCTTCCAATCCAGCTCCTGTAAATAAGCCTAGAAAAGTAATGAAGAATGGCTGAAGTCTTTGGGCCCCTGCACCCACGTGGAAGCACCTGTTGTAGTCATTCGGGGAGTGAAACAGCACATGGAAGATCTCTCTCTCCTTCTCTTTCTACAACTCTGCATTTCCAACATAAACAAATAAATAAATAAATAAATAGTCTTGTTACCTCTTTTAAAAAAGTTTTCTCTGTATTTAATGCAAATTGTTTTACAGTGAGTTAGATTTAGCTTATTTTTTGAAATAAACTAATACGAATGGTGATGTGTTTTTATAGTTATAAAATGCAAAAGACAAATATAGCAAATTTCTATTAAATAGTAGGCTAAATTTAATAAACAGACTTACTTCTAATGGTAGATTTAGTTGACACAATTTGGATAAATATTACAACTAATGTATTCATGTTTTCTATGATGAAAATATTTCGCAAGAGACTGCTACAGCTTGGCATTCATAACGTAAGTTAGCAAAATATGAATTAAAGTACATCTCTTTGAAAAACTTGGTAAAGTTTTGGAAGAAAACTCATTTCATTCCTCAGCAATCAGACCAGGTCTATGTAAAATTTTAGTAATTATAAAATTAGTATATTATACATATGTTGGCTTGCTATCATTTGTTCAAACACTGATTTTTGAAACTAGAAGTGAAGAATGAAATAACTTGAAACTGCATGAATTTCCTACACAATTACTCAGTTCTACATCAAACATGAGATCCATACAAACATTTCATTTTAGCTAAAATGAGCTGATGGCCACCCTTGCTCATGACGCTCATGCAGCAAAGTCAAACCTGCTCACATAGGAGAGGAGCAGCCAACGCTTTCTGCTTTCTCGTGACCGGCTGAATACTCCTCCTCCGTGGGAACTCAGCATTAGTCTAGACGGATCGTGAAGTTTGTCTTGACTGCTCAGTCGGACGGCAGCCCTCAGTGTTCTCAGCTCTCAGAATCCTGCTCTCGGGCTGATGGAAGATTCAGAGAACTGCTCCCAGCTTGGTATGGCACGGAAAAGCCTATTCTGTTTTCTTCAGTGGTTCTTCCATGTGGTTTTCTATAAAACTGGAGAATGAGGAGTTTCTTCCCATTCTCAAGCAGAAGCAGCCCTGGGAAAAATTCCAACATTTCCTACTGTAATGCAATTTAAAGATTCCGAATTTTATAAATGTTGAAAGACACTTGCCACCTAAAGTCATGCTGCTTTCTCCAAGGTCTTTCAGATACTTATTCTACTGGCTGATGGGATGAAAACCACCTGCTAAGCGGCTGGTTGCTGCTTGAAAACACTTGGTAAGATCTGACCTACAGCTTTCTTGAAATACTCCTACAATCCACTGTCTCAGCACATCTTTGAGAACCCTGCCTCTGCTAAGCCACAGATGTCTTTGTTTTAGGAAATTTATATGATTTTTCAGCCACATCATAACACACTCATTTATTTTATTCTATACTATTTTTTATTTTATTTTATTTTACTTTATTCATGCCCAACATACTCATTTATTCAACTATACTCATGTTTATTTAATAAAGGCAATCATTTTGCAGCATCTTTCAGAACTTCTGAAACAAAGGTGATGAGTTTCTGACACTGCTAATTATCTGTGAAGAAAACAGTATGTCGTGGCAACTTCATATCCAAGCAGTTCAACAAACCCAGGGGTAAGAAAAGAAGGGCAAATGAAATCAGACCTATTACAATCAAGTTTCTCCAAAGATTGAGACCATCCTAGCGATCGAGAGGAAAAGCTTATTACATACAGAGGCACAAAAGTGAGGATGGGATCCAATGTCTCATCATAAACAATGTTTGGGAGAAGAGTTTAGGGCAAAGCTTTAGAGCAAGTGACAGACAAAACCATCCACCTAGAATACTGTGGCCACCCACATAGCCCTCAGTAATTAGGACAATATACTCCTTCAGACTTTCAGAGATCAATGATTTCATCACAATGAAATTACGTAGCAAGAAAAGATAAAGAAGGTTCTTGGTTAGAAGGCAATGGTATCAGATGAAACTAAGAATCTACGCAAAATATATATATATATACACACACAGAGAACACTAGAAATGGGAATTCCACGGTTAAATATATGTTTTCTGGATGTTCTGAGAAAGGATTAAAAATAAACTCACTTGTCCTTCCAACCACTATCAGTCACTAGTAGGATGGTAGGACCGATGCTGTGGCATGATGGATAAAGCCGCTGCCTTTGGTACCAGCATCCTGTAAGGGTGCTCGCTCTTATCCCGGCTGCTCCACTTGTGATCCAGCTCCCTGGTAACGCGCCTTGGAAGGCAGCAGAGGATGGCCCAAGTACTTGAGTCTCTGCACCTGTGATGGAGGCCGAGAAGAAGCTCCTGCCTGCCAAATGGTCCAGCCCTTGCAACCATTTGGAGAGTGAGCCCAATGAATGGAAGTTATCTCTCTCTCTCCTTCTCTCTCTGTGACTCTGCCTTCCAAATAAATAAAGTGATGTAACACAAATGATCATTTTATAACACCTGCAAAAAGAAGACATTTCAAATAAAATATAATTCTTTCTTAAGATTTCTGTTACGTTGAAAGTTACACAGAAAGAAGGAGAGTAATCAACAAAAATCCCTCCCATATATATATACTTATACTTACGTATATATATATAGCATTCTCAAAAAGATATAATAATATAGTAGTCATAGTGAAACCACTATTATCTATTAGGGTCATCAGAGGGGAAGGAAGCACAATACAATGGCGTTAAAGTGCCTGCATATGTGTGCCACATGCTTTTCTTTTCTGTATGCATGTAGTATTCTACAGTCTAAAAATACACTATTTATATATATTTATATATTTAGTGATACAGTGTTTTTTTTAAATAATCACATGTGTTTCAAAGGCTATTGGAGGGTGAAGAAATTATTTTATTTTATTGTAATATCTTTGTTTGGCCAGCAAGACTAACTCTGAGAGAGAGGTTTTCTATCACTCCCCCAAAATGGCCATAATGGCCAGAGTTGAGCCAATCCAAAGCCAAGAGCCAGGAACTTCTTCCAGGTCTCCCACACACACATGCAAGGGCCTTAGCACTCTGCTGCTTTCCAGGCTGTATGCAGGGAGTTGGATAGGAGGTGGAGAACCAGGGACTAGAACCTGAGCCTATATGGGACGCAGCACTGTAAAGTTTAATATTAGCCTGTTGAGCCACCATGCCAAACCCAGGAAATATCAAATTTTAATTCTCTAGTATTTTGTGTAAGTCAGCCTCAGCCACTGTTTTACCCCCACCAAATCATCTGTTATTTACCACTGTGTTTCCATTCCCTCTTCAAAATTGTGAAGTAATAGTAGCTCAACGTTTACTTGAAAATCACCCCTCTTTCTCCCTCAGTCATGTCATTTAGAAAGGACTATCTATGACCTGAGCTTGAAATCCAAGGGCCTAACTATGTCAGTTCAGGCAGTCTGACCCATCTGGCTGACCACAGGCCAGGCATAGTGCACATGAGAGTCACCTGAGCTACCCAGTTAGGCAGGGACATTTTCTTGCAGCCATTTGGGAAAGGAAACAGTGGGTGGAAGATTCTCTCTCTTTTTCTCTGTGGTTGTGGGTGTGTCCTCTTTGCAACTGTGACTTTCAAATAAATAAAATAAAGATTTTTTAAATGTGGAAAATATAATCAAATGATAAGCTTATTTTTGTGCATGACAATTTAAACCCATGCAATAAGAGATCCAGAAACTCCTAAGAAGCACATATTCTGGAAATAAAAAAAAAAAAATGCATGGATTTCAAAGCTTTGTGCACCAATATAAACTTCTCCTTCCATTCCATTTTCCACAAATTTTTGTAGTATCTTCAGAAATTGCTAATTTTCAGGGTGTCAAGTCATTTGATTCTCATTTCTCTCCCCATTATTTTATTTTCTCTCCATTGTCAGAGCCGAGCATAAAAAATAAATAAATAAATAAAAATCATTTGGTACAGTCATTGGAATTCACTCTCCCCTTTTCCCTTTCTCGTCCCCTTCTATTTTATACCCTAATCTCTTTCCCCTTTCCCTCATATTCTTACCCTTGAGGCCCCCAGTCTCTCCTTTTCCTTTAATCAGAGACACTAAAGCAGGATTGGTGTCTGGGAGTAGTGAGAAGCCCAAGGAGGAAGGCGTTCTCTCTCTTTTTGCATCACCTTCACTGAGATTGTCACCCCCAAAAACACTGAAAATAATCTACTCTTACCATTCTTACCTTTCCACCTCTCTTTATCTTCTATTTAATGTCTTTATTATTGTGAGAGACAGAAAGAGAAAGAGCCCCCACCCACTGGCTCACTCCCCAAATTCCCAGAATGTCCCATGATGGAGCCTACTTGAAGCCAGGAGCTAGGAAATCAATCCAGTTTGCCCAGGTGGGTGGGAGGCGTCCAAGTCCACCTGCTGCCTCCTAAAATGCACAGTAGCAGGAAGCTGGACCAGAAGCAAAGCAGAATAGCTGCAACTCAAACCAGGCACTCCTTCACGGGATGCAGATGTCATAGTGTCTTAACCACGGGGCCAAATAACTACCCCTACTCAATATTTTTAGACTGTAGAAAACTACATGCATACAGAAAAGAAAAGCATGTGGCACACATATGCAGGCACTTTAATGTCATTGTATTGTGCTTTCTTCCCCTCTGATACCCTAATAGATAATAGTGGTTTCACTACTACTACTATATTATTATATCTTGTTGAGAATGCTAGTTAGCTACTTTTCAGATCTGCTTGGTCTCCTTCTTAAGACTTTGCTATTTTATGTCCTTTTTCTAATAATTCTAATAGCTGAATCCTAAGCAAGTTTGACTCTGCTTTCCACTTTCTCTGCAGTATTTCAATTTGCATTGTCTCTTGAGCTCTTCTGCATGACCTCTTGTTCTTTGGAATTTTTCCATGGAATTTGTTTTAAGTTCTACACTTCTTTAAGAAACAGACATCCATAGACAAAGAGAGGCAGACAGACAGATCTAGATCTCCCACCTGCTGGATCACTGTGGCAGATTCTGAAACCAGGAACTAGAAACTCAGTCTATGTCTTCAGTAAGTGGTAGGAATGGTACCAGTGGCGTTACCACTGCTGCCTCCCAGGGCCTTCACTAGTGGGAGACAGGCAAAAAAGCAGATCCAGGAGCCAATATGGGAAGCAAGCATCATTACCTGTCCTCTTACAGCAGCTCTGTGTCTCCTAAGATAAAGCTGTTTTCCTTCATAGGGTTTCTGTTTATCCATGCAGGTCTGCACCAAGCACCATCACTTTGAATTAAATTCCCACCCACAGCTTGTGGAGACCACACAGACAGAGCACATTTACATTATACACCTACCTGCTTTCAGCCTGCTGTTTACAAATTCCTGGGAGAGATGTTTTTATTTCCCTCACCCAATGCCAAGATCCAAGAAAGGAAAGTTTCCTTGCTGCCCCTCCTACAGTACAAGGTTATTTTAATTCCCTTCCCCTGAAGATGTAGTCTTTCGTGGTGTCCACTTCCCCCCCCCCCAAATTTTCTGTTAGGCCTCTATTAAACAGAGTCTGAATTAAAATCAAAACTGAATATGTAAATTTTCAGGATGGGCCAGACCCCTTGCAACCAAAAGCTACCTGGGTTATTTACTTGACTCCTATGGTTCCCACTTTATTGGTGACTTAAAAAAAGAATGTGAACTTCTACTAAAAAAAAAAAAGTTATAGAGAAGTACAAATATCTCACACCTATTCATGAAAGTTTGATGAACTCCTCACAAACTGAACACATGTGCAGTCACCAGGGGGAAAGGACATGACCCCTGATCAGAAGCCTGCTTCCAACCCCTTAGAAACACCAACTTCCTCAGGAGTGAATATGTTCTGATTTCTATCAACATGAAGAAATTATAACTTTTTTATTATCCCATGAATCTTTATTATCTCATGCATTTATACTTTCGGTTAGCTTGAAGATGCACTTAAAATGATAGACTTTTTAATATATTTATTTACTTTTATTGGAAAGGCAGACTTACAGAGAGAGAGACAGAGAGAGATCTTCCATCCACTGGTTCACGCCCCAAGTGGCCGCAACAGCCAGAGCTGAACTAATCTGAAACCAGGACCCAGGAGCTTCTTCCAGTGCTCCTAGGTGGGTACAGAGTCCCAGGGACTTGGGCCATCCTCTACTGCTTTCCCAGAGCCACAAGCATGGAGTAGAATGGGAAGTGCAACAAACAGGAAATGGATTGACACCCATATGAGATGCCAGTGCTTGGAGTTGGAGGATTAACCGATTGAGCTATAGCACCAGCCCTATGATGGGCTTTTCTTATATTTTATCTCATATTTTGAGGACTCTAATCTTTCATACTGATAGTCCAATGATATTTCCTTTGTCAAGTCTGGAGGACTCTTTATTCTTCTCCTTGCTCTCTGTTTCATTTTGGTTTCTGAATTAGAATGCATGGACCCAGCACAGTGGCTAAAGTCTTTGCCCTGCATGTGCCAGCATACTATATGGGCACCAGTTCATGTCCTGGCTGCCCTAGTTCCCATCCAGCTCCCTGCTTATAACCTGAGAAGGCAATTGAGGACAGCCCAAGCCTTGGGGACCTGCACCCACCTTGGAGATCCAGAAGAGGTTCCTGACTCCTGGCTTCAAATCTGCTCAGCTCCAGCTGTTGTGGCCACTTGGGGAGTGAACTACAGGACAGAAGATCTTCCTCTCTGTCTCCTTCTCTTTGTAAATTTGCCTTTCCAATGAAAATAAGTAAAATCTTTTTAAAAAAGAAAAAGAAAAGAAAAAGAAATAGAATGCTTTTTTTTTCTGGCTTCCACGATAACATCCCTAAATTTTCTCTTGGCTATAGTCATTAAATAATACTTTACCATAATTATTTGAATAGATGATGTGCTCCCGCTCAGTTATTGTAAAATCCTTGAGAATAGAACTTTTATCTGAATCATGTATGTGGTGCTCAGTATGGTACTAATTCATGCTGTCGAGCAATGTAAGTATCACATCAAGATGAATGGATATCGTACCAACCTGATCAAAACTGTGCAGGCCAGATTTACTGGCCAATGTACACAAAATAAATCTGTGTCAGATATCTTCTGTGAAAAGAAAGGTTTCTTTTTTTTTTTCTCTCTCTACAACCAGGGAATATGGAGAAAAGAGTAAAACCCAAGTCTGTCTCTCCAGTTTAGGGGCCTGGAGAAATGTTTACAAATCAGGAAGTAGAAGTCAACTGGTAGACACACGGGAAGGGCACTCTCCCAGCAGCTGATGGGTAGGCGGCTCTTTGTGCTGTGTATTATGCTGGCAATTAACAAAAGCTAGCAATTTTACAACATCTATTTATTTTAAAGACAGGAAGAAAGAGAACTCTCCCATTCATTGATTCACTGTCAAAATAGTTGCGATGTACAAGGCTGGATGAGGAAAATGCCCAGGAGCTGGAATGCAGGTCGGCCCTTCCAGGTGAGTGACAGGAAACTAGCCACTTAATTCCTCACGGTGGACTCCTAGAGTCTGTATTAGCAGGAAGTCAAAGTCAGGTGCTGGCAGCAAAGATTGAACTTGCACAATCCCATGTGGGATTGCTCTCACTGTTCACTTGAGGGCCAATTCCAGGCATGCCTATGCCCCGCAAATCACCACACAGAATGGTCAAAATAAACACCAGTGGCTTGAAAAAAGTGTTTGACATAAGTCATAAACATTTAGGCTGTTACCTACTTTGCCATTGTTTCTGGCCCATGATGCTTTGAAGCCCATTAGAAACCCTTCAAAGAATACATGATTATTAAACTAAAGTCATTCTGTTGATATCTATAGTGTTCCCAGCAAACCATAATTTATGAAAGTGAAAAAACAAAATGTAAGCTTTGGCTGAGTGAGATGTGTTTTAAGTTATAGAAAAAAATACAAGAAAATTTACGCTAAATACTAAAAATGCTGGATATCCTGCTGAAGTAAGATTTTCTGACTGTTTAACACACTCATTAAACCACCCTGGTTCCAAAAAATTGGTTATCCTTTAAAATACTGTGAACTTAATATGAGAGTCTGTCAATCAACCCTTTATAGAGGGATGGGAGTTCAGACTGCTTTGGATGCCCACATCCTATTATACAGCAGGTGGAATTGAGTCCCAGCTTGCCTTCTGAACAGATTTCTTATGAATGCACACTGGCTGGGCCGCTGGTGATGGTTGTCAGAGCCGGATCCCTGCAGCTCACCGGGCTCCTAGCTTTGGCCTGGCTCAGCTCAGGTTGCTGCTAGAAACCACTGTGTGACTGAGCAAATGGAGGCTCCCTATTTGTATCTCTCTCTCTCTCTCTTTCCCTCTCCCTTTCACACAAAACAAAAATTAGCAATTACTTTTTTATCTTTTTTGTAGTAATCTAAAAGCAGGACAGTGAAACACATTTCTAGTAAACATGCAAATGTATGAATTTTGGCAAATTGGCCATTGGGTTAGTTAATCCTTGGCAAACCGACCTATATTAAAAGTTAAACTTAGACACATTAACATTTAAAGAGTTTGCTTGAGCAGATAGCAATTTCTGAGTCAGGCAGAGGCAAACCACAAGCAATTTGGGCTGTACTAAGATAGTGTAAGTCGAAAATCACTAAGTATTCATGGAAACAAGATAAAGAAAGTAACTGTATTTAATTATTTCAAGTGGGGAACCCATAGTTACAGATTAGTTAGGGTTTCTGATCTAGGTAGACTAATTAGATTCACACCTTATAAAACATTAGAAATGCAGGCCCTATACCATATGCCTACATGCTAGAGTTACAGATCAAATTCTGCTACTGATATACCATCTTAATTCCCTAGAAACTCAGGTCTATATCTTGAATTCATGGTCATTTTTGAGTCCCCAGAGAGAGAGTATCATGACTTGCTCTGCCCCGGATACACTGGAGGCCCATGTCACAGGCATCTGAGAACCCTCAGCTGTGAACACTATCCTAGTCACGAAGTCATTCTTGGGCCTGAAAGTCTTCATACTCTTTGGGCTGTATGTGTGTGTGTGTGTGTGTGTGTGTGTGTGTGTGTGTGTGTGTGTGTGTGTGTAGAAGCTGGTAAGAAACTGAAGTTTGGATGACCAAGCACTAAAAGATCTCAGGTATCAGGAAAATGACCCAGGAAGACTTCGTTACAGACCCAGAAAAAAAGCTGAAGGCGAAGAAGTCCAGCTTTGTGAGTACTCAAGGCATAGGCATGGTCTTTTTTTTTAAGATTCATTTATTTTTATTGCAAAGTCAGATATACAGAGAGAAGAAGAGACAGAGAGGAAGATCTGTCCATGGATTTACTCCCCAAGCGCTTGCAAGGGCCAGAGCTGTGCCAATTCGACGTCAGGAGCCAAGAGCTTCTTCTGGGTCTCCCGTACAGGTGCAAGTTCCCAAGGCTTTAGGCTGTCCTTGACTGCTTTCCCAGGTCACAGGCAGGGAACTGGATGGGAAGTGGAGCTGCCAGGATTAGAACCGGCACCCATACGGGATCCTGGCACATACAAGGCGAAGACTTTAGCTGTTTGGCTACTGTGCTGGGCCCAAGAAAAGGGCTAGGCCCAAGAAAAGTTTGTTGTTTTTTTTTTTAAACAAGAGTGAATAGGAGTTAGTGGTGCAGTAGAGCAGGCATAACCACTGCTTATAACACCAGCATCCTTTATGCATGTCAGTTTGTGTTTTGGCTGCTCCACTTCAGATCCAGCTCCCTCCCAATTATCCTGGGAAAGCAGTGGAAAATGACCCAATTGCCTGTGCCCCTACCACCAACATGGGAGACCAGGATGAAGCAAGTGCTTGGCTCCTGCTTTCAGCCTTGTCTAGCACCGGCCATTATGGCCATCTGGGGAGTGAACAATCGGAAGATTTTTGTCTCTACTCTCTCTGTAATTTTTCCTTTCAAATAAGTAAATTACATATTTTTTTTTTTTTGATAAAAGAAAGAGAGAGAAGATGAAGGGGTGATGCTGTAGTACTCTTCTGCATGTTTCCTCCTTTGTTTTTGCAAGATCTGCCCTGGAGATAATGATACCACCAGAAGGTCAAAAAAGGGCTTGGGGTTGTTTGGAGCCATCCACCTTTCAGAACAAGGGTAGGGAAAAGGTCTCAACACAAGTCAGTAACACACAAGTGGAAGTGGTAGAGAGGGGCCCCACCTCCACTGCCAGGTCACTATGTCCTGTGTAAGGCCTGGGAAGGATTCAGAAAAAAAAATTCTCTGCATGTTCTGTGGGAGATTGGGAGTGTCCAAGTGTGAAAAGCCACTGGCTATTGGAAGACAGCAATATGAAAAGGAAGACTCCTACTGAAAAGACAATGGGAGCAGGGCTGAAATTGTGGCATAGCAAGTTAAGCTTCTACTCGCAACACTGACATTCCAATATGGGCACTGGCTCAAGCCCTGGCTGCTCCACTTCTGCTCCACCTCTCTGCTAAAGTATCTGAGAAAAGTAGAGAAAGCTGATCCAAGTACTCGGGTCTCTACATGCACATGGAAGACCACAATGAAGCTCCAGCCTGCAGGGTTTGGCCTGGCCTACTCCCAGCTGTTGTAGTCATTTGGGCAGAGAACCAGTGGATGCAAATCTCTGTGTTTCTCTCCTCCTCCTCTTTCTCCTCTCCTCAATGGAGTGAACCTTGCTGAATATATAGAGTATGATATATACCAGCCTAACACACTGCAGTGCAATGTGACAAGGACAAAAGCTCAAGGCCTGTAGTATCAATAGAAACATTGACCCTTGGTCCAGAGAAGCCATCAAGAGGGTGCATGTACCAGAGGGTTCTTCCCTGAATCCAAAGTTTTCATAAACTTTTATTGAGTCTAAATGATACACTTGCACCTTGAGTGAAAAGTCAACAACATCATAGACTTCGAAGTGTGAATCAATCACCAGATGGAGAATTAGCTTCTTACCTAAAAGCCAAGAGGTCTGACATCAAAAGGGTGGGGCAAAACAAAATTTTGTTTGATTTGTACATTTCCTTCTTTTGCCATCAGTAGAAAATAGGAAAGTTGTTTATAAAAATCCAATTAAAGAATGATAGGGAAAAAATGTATTCCTACACATCAGTTACAGAAACCAAAGAATAGGGGTCATGTGAAGTCAATGTGAATAAAGGAAGAAGTCACCCAAGTTGTACTGAAAGGCAAAAAGTCACATTCCCTGGAGTATCACAGCAGCCTGCTGCTAGCACTCCCATAGGTCACCTGTGTGCAAAGACCAAGCTAAAGATCTGAATGTGACAGTGATTAGACATTAGGAATGCAAGCCTACCAGATACTCAACTCCATTGTAAGGGAGCTGACACCACTATTGCTACCAGCATTCAACCACGAACCCCTCTCCATAGACTAAAGTTACCCTGGCCACTTCCTGCCTGCACTCTGCCATTAGGTCAGCTGTGAAATTCCATTCATTGCCTCTTCTTGCCATAAACACTCCTAGAATCCTTGCAGATACCATCATTCTGTCTTTACTGGACAACTACACTAGCTACTATGGGAATTCTTTGTATGCTTCCTCCACTTCTATCACCATAAACTACTGTGTAACTTTTCTTAAAATTCAAATGTCACTATATCGCCCTTCTTGTTATAAAAAGCCTGCCCGAGAAAGGCTCCAAACTCTCTTCTTGTCAATGTTCTCAACAATTCTGAAAGATGTTTGATCTCGATTGCTGGTTTTTAGCACAAAGCCAAAAAAGCCCTGGGAATTTCCTAAGTGATGAAAGCGAATGATGGGAGCATCTTTTGTTCAAATAAAGTAACTCATGGCAGGCCCCCAGAGAGCTGCAGGATGGGCTGGTCACCAGGAAGACCTGATCTTGCTTAGAAAATTGGAACGTCCAGCTCCTCCCCCGACCTCCAGAGTGGAGAGGGTCTGGGGAGGCAGTCAGCCAGTACTGCCTAAGATCCCATCAATCATGTCTGGGTGTTGACACCCCCATGAAAAATCCAAAGGTCCTGGCTCCTGTCTTCAGCCTCACCCAGCCTGGTTTGTTGCAGTCATCTGGAGAATGAATCAGCAGACAGAAGCGCTCTTTCTGAATTTCTTTCTTTTTCTCTATAACTTTCAAATAAATACATGAATCTTTTTTAAGAATTCAGCTTAAACCCTACACAACAGGGAGCTTCTGGGATCACAAACCCATTCAGGTGCTGGGAAGGTGGTGTGACCCCAACCACATAGGGTCCCCAGCACTCCAGACTCTCCCAGTGCATGCCTGATGATGAACTGTGGTCAAACATATTATCCCAAGTTCTCAGAGACTTTCTGGCAACTTATTGAACCTCAGGAGGTTGGGGGAATCCCTCAGTTACTGAGGGCCCTGATACTTACAGCTGACCTCTGAGGGGAGAGGCTGGGCCCTTTCGCCTGTACAGTAGGTACTGGATCAGAACAGCACAAGTGCTGCTAGAAAAAACCTTGTGATTTGGCTCAGATAAAAAAAAGTGACTCCAAGCTCCACAACAAACTTTATGCCATTACTTCTAATTACACCTTTAGCAAACCTCATGTGATCATCTGAGTTTTTTCTGAGAGTGTGACCCGTCTACCTTGGACAGGTCCCCTGCATGCCCCACCACCACATCCCACTGCAAGTCCGACATAGTTTTTTCAGCAGAAGGTTAAAATCTGTGATGAGAAGACTTCCCTTAGCCTTACCAGCAAGCATGTTCTCTTTCACACCGTCACTTTAATCATGTCTCTTTCACGTTACTTTGATTTAATCATGGCCCGTTCTCCGACTGCTTTGTCTCAGAGTAGGCACAAAGCATGACAACCACAGAATGATGGCTTGAGGGACACTTCACAAGGTGACTGTCCAGTATGCCTCAAAACTGGCCATGCTATCAAAAACAATGATGTTCTGTGAAACTGTCATGGCCGGGAGGAGCTTATGGAGCCCAGCGGGGAATGGTAATGTGAAATGCTGGGTGGGGTGTTGGGACAGGAAAAGACTAGGTGAAAACCAAGGGAGTCTGAATAGAGAAAACCAAACAAACAAAAAACCATTATGGTAAGCTAAACAAATGGAACATACAAAGAAAACATAATACTTCTGAGAAATCTGAGGGCCGAGTATGAGGTGGGCAGGATCGGGCTGGACTGCAGCACCCATTGGTTTGCATGGAAGACAGGGCTGGAAACAGAACTGACCCAGCAATTGCAATGACCAGCATATGCACAAGCTGATTGGGGTGACAAAGGGTGCCAGACCCTGTACTGGCAAGCACACACAAGAATCAGGTCTGGGATCACCTCAGACGAAGTTTCTTTGGAGATCCCTCCAACTGAACTGCTGATCTCAGAACCCCAATCATGAAGAGACTATGTGAGCCAGTGGATTCTGAAGAGATTTCATCACAATTGGAATGGCGAGACTGGCAGCAATTCAGAACTGTTGAACTAACAATACTGCTTGAGCAGGACTCTCGGAGCATGCCCCCACATTGGGGACCTGGGATGGGTGGGAGGCTGGGTGGGGCTTCTCCCTTTGTTTCTCCCCTGACCCCAGAAACTGGGAAAAAATTATATTAGTATGGAAACAATAGTATTATCCACTTTCCTGTAGCCCTTAACCCTTTGTACCCTAAGTAAGATTATTTTAAAAATTAAAAAATTTTAAAAATCCTTTTTACAGGATTTACATCCAAGTCATTGAAATGCAGCTAATAAAACCACTATCTGACTGTATTTTTTGACCCTTCCATTTATTTTACATGTTTTAAAAGGTAGAGTAATGTGTGTTTAAGCAATAAATGTTCAGTAACTTAATATGGCTTACCCTCTTTTGTCCTAAATTAATATAACATGTTTTGAGCAACTAATAGTATAAAATAAGATTTCTTAAGACAATTTAACTACTGCTTTACAAAATATGACACATTTGCTTATTCACATAAAACATGATGCTATATGGAAATGTCTATGCACTAATACAGTCAGCTGTATTTTTAAAAGGAAGGCAAGATATACACACATTTTATTTTTCAGAATGACATTATTATATATCATTAAGAAAAACAAAATCTTATCAACTATGATATCCTATTGGTTACATCTCCCAAGTACACAAGTATTAATATGTGTACCTTAAAATCAGTGTTTTTTCCTCATTACAGAAGTGTTTTTAATAATTATGCTAATTCTATTATTGTCCAATTTATAACATAGGATATTCATACAGTACCAAAAAACCCTAATTCTCTAGTTTTTATAGAAAAATTACTCAGGAACTTTATATGCCATATGTGGAATATCTTAATTCACTGAAGTGGTCACAAAGAGTTAAAAATGCTACAGTAAACCCACAAATGGTTTGAAGCTTTGATTGACAGTGGAAATGCTAGCCCTAAGTATTGTCTCACAATCAGCACACTTTTGAAATATACAACTATACTACTATGGTTATTATAATGAAGTGGCTTCCACATATTAGCTGAATTACATCACATAGATTATCAAAATTTATATTAAACTCAGCTTGACACATTCCTTTAAAAGCACAATTTTTTAAAATTTGAACTCTGTCACCTTAAATTAACAAAATGAATTTATGTGGCTAACAGCCAACAACCATTTTTCACTGAGAGGGAAAAAAAGTGTATCTTTAAAGACTTATTCTGTTACCTGTTAAAAAAAAAAGACCACTAATTGCTTCAGGAAATGAAAAAAAAAAAGGCCTGCATTTACTTGGTCTTTTTTTAAGGCTCAAAGGTAACAGTGTTTCTTTGCCCATAAGTTCTGAAGGAACTTGTAGGAAAGAGCTAGGTATCGTTTTGGTTGCTCTTCAAAAAGACCAGGTGTTACAAGATCATCTGCTACGATTTCCCTGGAAAACAAAAGCACTCTGGGAACCGACAGTCACCTCTCCAGTAACTGAGGCTGCTTGGATCAAGTTTCTTCCTGTACTTAAAAAACTTAAAAATAGAAAAACAAAAGCCCTGGATGTTTTGAAAATCCGATTTCTTTAATATCTATATAACTCTAAAATATCCTGTTTCCTAGTTAAAGTGGTAAGAGCTGATCGCCTAGAGTGTCATTTTAAACATCAAAGTCCCCAGAGGTCTGTGTTCACAGGCCTAGGGAGCTCCATAAATCACACCTGAAGTGTCACAGAAGAGTTTTACAAATATGTTCATCTCTAGATTGACCAGAAATATGGAAGACACTATGCCTTACACATTTCACTGTCACATTCATAGAAACCACTAGTTTCAAACTTTCTAAATTCCACCAAATGTGTTTTTGAGCAGGGTGGCCTACATGAGGAAATGTGAGGAGCCCAGAGCATGGCTGGGACCCAGCACCCATGGTCCCAGCACATGTAGGGAAGATGTTGGTGATCCTGGTGAACTGTGGAGACAAGGCTGGACCTACCCGTGAACCGTGGGCCTGATCATTCAACCAATCAGAAGGGAATTTCGAAGCCTCAGTGAGGACAGTGCCTGTCAGCAGCACAGAGCTTCGTTCAGACTCGGGGTCTGACAGGGCTGCAGTGATATTTCGTCATTAGTGTCAGAACACCGGTGGGGGGCTCCTCCACAATGGCACATATCCCGCACACTTCTGCATATTCCAAGTGGCCATAGGGAGCGGACACTCAGACTGGCAGTTCAGTTGCCAGTTCAGGTGCCTGGCTTCAAAGCTCTGCTCCAGTTCTGGATTCCAGCTTCCTCTTGGTGCAGAACCTACAAAGCAGTGATCACAGCTCAAGGAGTTAGGTTTCTGTTACCCACAGCAGATTGGGTTCCCAGCTCCCAGCTTCAGTTTGCCCCAATTTTTGCCATTGTGCACTTTGGGGGCATGGGGACTTTCTACAAAAACGTTAGTGCCTCATCGGTTCCTCTAGCTAAATCCTATGGATTTGAGGCCACAACTTCTACAGGGGTGGAGATCTCGGCTTATCCAGCACAGGATTGCTTAGTGGGTTTTCCTTTGAGGACTCTATGAGGCAGAAGAGCATTAAGACCACACAATAGATGCTGGTTTACCAAACACACAGCACTATTCTCAGCACACACCAACTGCTCAGGGCATCAACTTGGTACACTCTTTCAGAAGGGAAAAGATTTTCCCACAAGAGACTCCCCAGTCTTGGCAAGGAGGCAAGTACTAAAGTGAAATGGGATTGGGATTGTAGTCCAACCCTTTGAGGGCCATGCACTTGCTGAAAGGAGCCCGTGCATTCGGCAGTGTGAGGAGGCCACATTGCTTCAATTTCTGCTCCCTTATAGACCATTGCTGTTGTGGCATTGGGCAGATCATGTCCCTTTTCTGCCCTTTAGTACCATTATTGGTGTAGGGAAACCATCCAGTTGCTCTTCTGAGCTGGGGCACCTGTGAGTGACAAGGGCACCATAACACTGAGAAACAGTTGGAAGTCAGGCCCTGTCTCTTGGACTCACAAGTAGGATGGTGACCAGTGCTACCAGTGCCAATCCTTCTGTGCTGCTCCAGTTTCCTTTCTACATTTGCATTGTGGTTTGTTTCTGCTTACAGCATGTGAGCTATCATCTCACAAGAATCCCTTAAGCTGTTTGGAAAACCTCATTTGAGTTGACTGATGGGCTCTTGTGGTGACTGACAGCATATACTAGAGCCCTGGGTACAGGTGAACTCCGCACCTGGTTCCCACTTAGACATAGAGCCAAGCCAGCATTGCCAGCAATGCGTCAGTCCCTTGGAGCTCAACATGGATGCCTGCCCGTCCCACCCACTGTCAGGCCAAATGTGTGGCTCTTGCTCCAGACCAAAAGTTCTCAAGGAAGAGCTGTGGAATTAATAGCCAGTATTCATGAATCCCTAAGATGTGCCTGTTCAACCTCCCGCCCCTTTACACCCCTTTACATGTAAGAAACTGAGGTTCCAAGAGGGCCAGGTTATGTAAGGAAAGCGCTGAAAACCCGGTATTTGCACTTTTATCTGCCTGCCATCAATAACTACCCTCATTCTGTTTGGCCACTCTTTCTCAAAAGAAGCAATAGTTGGGTATGCAATATAATTTCAAGCAGGCTAAGGTTTTTACAAAAATAATAATTGCTTTGTAATTAACTTGAATAGGGAAAGGATACAGTTAGTACGCAAGGCACAAGACTGAAGCCATTGCTTACAGTGTTCAGCACTTGTTTAAGAAAAGGTCAATTTTGTGAAAATGATAAGCTGATAACTTGGGACAGCCATCCTCAATAGAGACAAATCAGAAGTGCAGGTTTTTCTTTTAATTTTTAGAACTTTGGGCAAGGTGGCTCTGGCCACAGTGCAAAGAAAGAGCAACTCTGTATCTTAGTAAATGTTAACTGTGCCACTCAGTCTACCAAGAGCCTTTCCAGAAAATTCATGAGGCGACTACATAGCTTAGTATGAAAAACTGAAACCAAAAAATTACAGAACAAAAACAAAAATCCACTCAAACCAGAGTAATAGCTATTATAATCCCGTAATTCTACTTTAAATGGTGGTGGCTACTGCCAGCTGAGCATCCAAAGTCCTCCAGGCAACTCCATTTCCACTCTGTGACTGAATTATGAAATGATGATAGTCTCACTATACAGCTGAAGAAAAATACATTCTAAATTGCCAGTTTCCTTTTGTCAGAATTCTACTGGTTTCTCAAATCCTCTAAAAGATATGCACTTTAGCACTGAGGATTTGTAACCTATTTTGCAAATAAGGTGTACAAATGAGAGCAATATAAGGGCCTTCCACAGTGTCCACAGAAATGTGTGCTACAGTGGCCGGTGCACTGTCTTAATTAGCTAATCCTCCACCTCCAGGGGCTGGCATCCCATATGGGCACCAAACTACTCAGCCTGCAATGCAGCTTCTTCTTGCTTGTGGCCTAGGAAAGCAGCAGAGGGTAGTTCAATGCCTTGGGACCCTGCACCCACATGGGAGGCCTGAAGGAGGTCCAAGGATCCTGGCTTTTGACTTTGGGTTGTTTGGCTCCAGCTGTTGCTGCCATTTGGGAAGTGAACCAGCAGATGGAGGACATTTCTGTTTCCTTCTCTCTACAAATCTGCCTTTCCAATCAAAATAAATAAATCTTTAAAAAAAAAAAAGTGTGGTACAAAAATATCCAGATTTGGATTTCAAGATTTTTTTTTAAACCAATTTCACCACAGTTTCATTTTTCCACTAATTTTCTGAAGTACTGATGTGTTTGTGGTTTTCAATTTAGGATACACACACACAGCATGTGTCTTCCTGCGTGTTCCTAGAGAAATTACTCTACCATAGTATGTGGAAAGCAGGAAGATTTTTTCTTACTATGAATTATGGGGGCAGAATGCACAATTTATATGTTGATATTTTACAAGATAAAAGCCATTTTAATGCTAGATTGAAGGAAACTGGAAGAGTTTTTGTTAGCAAGAAGCACCGTGGAAAATGCAAAGCAGTATTCAAACCCAAATCATTACTATCATCAAATTTCAGACTCCTCGGTTGCCAAGAAGCCAAAAGCCTCAGAACTTACTCAAGCCGAGTCCCATTTCCTGCAGACTCTCAGGTTAGTGAAATGAACTGGGTAGACTGAGGCAGGTGTGCTAAGAATGATCATGAATTCTCCCCAGAAAACTGAATTCTTAGAGGTCTTCTGGCAGTCATTCTAGAAATTGAAGCTTTGGCTCAAAAAGCAGACTTCCAGGAGCTATGAAAGAACCACTACCAGGGAGGGGGCTTCAGAGTCTCCTTGAAGCAAGCCACGGCCAAGTGTGCCATGCCATGGGGGCGCAGAGCGGCTGCAGTCAGCAACTCCTGTGTCATTTCCTTTGCTCTGATTTTCTACCAATCGCGCGCTTAGTTCGATGAAACATTCAACATCCTGCTCACTGCTATTTTGTTTGCCTCAAAGATAACTCTGCAGGGCACGCCTTTGTTTCTACTTTACAGATGGGGAAGGAAGCACGAGTCAGACTCGCTCTCCTCCCTGGCATCCCTACCACATGTGACTTAAGGTCAGCCCACTGTTCTGTGCTACCTGCATACCTTCTATGGATGCTTACATCTGCAGTGTCAGTTTTCACAGAACATATTATATGAAAGCAATGACATAGGTTGTAAGCTTCAAAGTACGTAACAACTGTGAAACAGCATCATCAAAACCATCACGTCTGTAAAAAAGAAAAGACACACATTTAATCCTTATCTTTTCTAATTCCACCAGGATTAGAATTGAAATTTATTTCCCTGAAATAGAGGCAATATTTCTTTATTTTTTCAACATAAAGGGAACGCTCCTTATTGCTCAGTAGGGTGAAGTGCAGAACAGTTTCCTGGGGATGTCCAAAACTTATCTCTTCTTCCTTCACTATAATCAGAGATGCCCAATCTGAACTGTTCCAAGCACAAATACTGCCAAGCCAGGGAATGCTGGAGTGAAGGCTGAAAACTGCTGCCTTCAGTCCTTTGCAGTCACAGTGAAATGCTTCAAGCATCAACTTGGTTGAGCTCTTTTAAGATTTTCAGTGGTAGAAAAAGTATGGAAATGAATACCCCCAGCCCAACAACACACATACACTTTACTTTAGAAACTCAAGTTCACAGTCATACAAATTCAACTGAAGTAAGATTTATTAAGTGCCAATAGTGTGCACGACCCTAAATTGGACACGCTAAAATTCAGGCACAAAACAGACACAAGGTGCCTGGTCTCTGGCACTTGATGATCTAATTAACATAATAGAGTAGAAACAGCAGGGAGACAAGGCATGGCAATGTTCAGTCATGGGAGATATCAAAGAGCTACTGTACAGTAATCCAACTGACATCTGACCCCACAATCTTTGTATAAAATGTGTTTGCTCTCACAACCCACAGCAACCTCACACCAGGTCAGTGTCTGTGCAGGCCACACAGGTGCAGACCCCCCGAAACACAAAGAACACTAAGAATGGCTTTTGGTACTTTGGATTTTCTGTTTTCTCCTGATGATAGTCCGGAGCCTCCGTAACACCAGTTTGTCAGACAGAAGCATGTCATCTTGCTGCTCCAGATAATCCAGTAAATTTTCAGTCCACTCCAGCGCGACTCGGTGGCTGATATGCCTCTCTGGGTTGAGTTCTGCTTTCCTCATCTTCCCCGAAGGCCTCTTCCCGGCAGCTTTGGGTGGCTGCTCAGTCCGTTCACAGTCAGGGAGCCCCTGACGGCTGGAGTCCTTCCTCCGAGAATCAAACCACTGATCGATATGCTCAATGTCCACGTGTTCACAGGCCTCGGTGCTCTGCAGGACTGTCGCTAAGTTAGCCGCTAAAATGGCTCCTTCGTCAATGTTCACACCTGCATTTTCCTCACTGGCAGGGATGAGTTTCTTCCATGCTTTGGTTATGGTGCTTGATTTGATCATGTTCCAAGCTCTTGAAACTTCAAAAATTGCATCCAACACCGTCAAGTTCTTCCAAAATGTTTTGGGGTCAATTCCTTCCTCCATGTATTTCTGCATAAGTCCTGCCCGATAGTATCTTTTCACTGTGGCTAAAACTCCCTGGCTCATTGGTTGAATCAGACTTGTGACATTTGGCGGCAGATATTTGACAATGATTCTGCCATCAGCGGAACTCAGCATTTCTTCGTCTGGGTGTGCTGGAGGGAAATCTAAAAGCAGCACTGCTTTTTCTAGAAGCCCCTTGGATTTCAAATGCTTCTGTACCTGTGGCACAAAATATTTGTCAAACCACTGTCTGAAGACAGATCGTTCCATCCACGCCCCTTTTTGACTGAAGTAAGTGACCGGCAAGTTAGCAAGGTCAGTTCCTTTGAATGCACGGGGTTTTTTTGCTTTCCCCACCACACAAAGGTTTAGCTTGTGTAAACCGGTGGCGTTTGCACAGCACATAATGATGATTCTCTCTCTGCTTGACCTATACTCAGAAGTACTCTGCTCCATGTCGAGAGCTAATGTCCTCGACGGTAGACATTTCCAGAATAATCCAGTCTGATCTGCACCATAAATTTGTTCTGGTTGTAGATTCTCTCTCTCAACAAATTCTTGAAAGTTACCACAAAATTCGCTGGCAGCCGTTTCATCGCCTTTTAACTTGGTTCCTTTACCAGCAGCCTTTGGGATACCGTGACGTTGCTTGAACCGAGTGAGCCAGCCAGAGGATGCGTTGAAATCTCCTTCCATCCCCAAAGCGTCAAAAAAGAACTTGGCCTGTTTGGCACAAATCGTTCCAGACACTGGAATGCCATCTGTTTTTTGTTGGTTAAACCACTCTATCATAACTCGATCGAGTTCCTCGTAGGTGGAGGACTTCATAGATTTCCGTTTCGATAGCCCACTCGTAGGATCTGAACTGCTGGCGTAGTTTATGATCCTTTCTTTGTTCTTTTTAATGTCACGAACCGTAGATTCCCCAATTCCATACACAACAGAAAGCTTTTTGAAGGAGATGCCCTCCTCCAGCTTCTTAATGATGTCAAGCTTGTCCCTGATTGTCAACACCACGCGCTTCCGCTTCCCCAACATTGTAGCGAGCGGTTGCTGCAAGAGACAATGAACAACGTGGGAGTCCAAACAGGGAGAAGCTGGCAGTCAGAAAGGCCCTCATCTGCCCCGGGCCCACCTCAGTAGTATAATGGCCAGAATCCCAGACAAGGGCTACAAAATCTCTCTTTTCTTGCTGTTTTAAACTTTATCCAATCACTACATCAAAGACTAAGCCCCCTTAACTTTTTCTGTTACTTTTGGTCACTTTTTAAGTTTAAGATGGTTAGTTTAAGATCCATGAACTGTGATCTCACTGGGGGTCCCAGACAGAACCAATGCTGTAAGCAAGAATGTTACTGCAGACTCAGTTTTTGCAATCACTGCAAGTCAACTTCTTGGCTAAAGGCATTATGACTTACACAGGAGTACTGGGGGGATATGAAGGGAATAAACAGTTTGTGACAGGGAGAAGAGGTGCAAACCTAATACCAAAAAAATAAAGGAAACCCTCACCTCCCTAGGCCACTGCAGGTCTTTGCCGGGCAGCAGTGGACTATTTGGAGTCCAGGAGAGGATTGTTAGCACATGCGCAGGTGACTGCTTATGGAAATTACAAGCAGGCAAAGTAAGGTGGGCAGGACAGAAGGGAGCAGGGCTAATCAACTGAAAATGGACAAGCAGAAAACTCTAGTTCAATGCGATGCAAACTTATGCCTCATGGATTTGGCAGGTAAAAGGAGAAAAGTGGGCAGGAGGCGGTGTCACATAATTTTCTTAAAAACATTTAAAAAAATTACTTCCTTGTTGGAATTTGGGACCCCAGGCGGAGGTTACAGGGTGGAGGTGAGGTTAATCCCGGAGAAGGCAGATACTGCGGGCGAGCAGTAAGTAGTTCCTGCAGGGCTGTGTGGGATCGTGCAGCCTGTGGGACCTGAAGGGAAAGACCAAAAACATTTTTTTCCCCCAAACATCAAGGTCCGTGTAATTACCCACACCTCTCCTGCAACTAAGCTGGGAAAATGAACACCTCCTACCAACGTGAAGGCGTTCACCTAGACCGATAAGGCTTCCTGGCATTCCGGTGGGGTGGCGGACAGAGAGGGGACCCCAAGGAGCCTACCTCCCGCAATCAAGAGGTCAGAGAGCAGCCGCGTCAGTGAGGGCCTCTCTCCCCGCTGGGCCAGCTCTCCTCCCGCGGACGAGCCCGGGTTCCGCCTGGGGCCGCCGGCCACCCGGGTGTCACCGCCGCGGCCAGCCAGGGCACGCCGGTCCGCCGGCCGCGGACATCGCTCTGCGCGAGCCTCACGGCGGCCAGCCCACACCGAGAGCGAGGGGAGCCTCCCGAGGGCGGCCGGGGCCGGCGGCCGGGGTCCGGTAGGGTGGCGGTGGCGGCGAGGGGCCGCGTCGCTGGCGGAGCCGGAAGGCGGGGGATTAAGGAGCACGCGCGCGCCCCCGCAGGAACGTTGTGTCGCCGAGGGGCGGGGCCTCGCGGGCGCGCGCGCGGCTCAGGGGCGGGGCCTCTGGGCGCGGCGGCGGCGGCGGCGCCGGTGGCTGGGTGCTGCCGACTGCCTCGCCGGCCAGCAGGGGGCGGTACGAGCGCTCTCCCGGCCCTGGGCACCTTCTCCCAAGGACCCAGCTGTGCGGGCGAGGCTTCCTGCTGTGTGGAGCGAGAAATACGCGCGGCCACGGAGGGCTGGGCCGACGAGCCGCGCCGGAGGGGGCCGGGCGGGCCGCAAGCACGCACGTGGAGCGTGTTTACAAACAACGGCAGACGCCTCGGCGCTCGAGCGGCGTGCGTGGCGCCCGCGCCTTCCACCGCCTGCTCCCGGGAGCCCCGCACCCCAGCCCTGCGCTCCCGGGAGCCTTGCCACCTCAGTCCCGCGCGCCCGGGAGCCCCGCACCCCAGCCCTGCGCGCCCGGGAGCCTTGCCACCTCAGCCCCGCGCGCCCTGGAGCCCCGCGCCCCAGACCCGCGCGCCCGGGAGCCTTGTCACCTCAGCCCCGTGCGCCCGGGAGCCCCGCGCCTCAGCCCCGCGTGTCAGGCCGCGCGGCGGGATTGGAGCGGCCGCAGCGAGGATCATGAGGCCAGGTAGGAGCGAGCGGCGGCGGCTGACGGGTTCGGGGCTCCCGGGAGGAACGGGGCGGGCGGAGGTGGAGGGGCACGGCGGCGGGGTGTGGTGTCGCCGCCCCGGGGCTGATGCGCACTGCACGCCGAGACCCTTATTATGCGGAGCTCCCGGCTTGCGGGAGAACGCGGGAGCTGTGCAGCCGGCCGGGGCCGTCCCCCGCCCCGCTTCTCAGGTGGAATAGGGAGTTGCAATCGGACCACGAGTGGCTTGAATTGCTTCTAAGCGACAGCTCCTTGGGGAAAAGGGCGCGGCGACGTCGCACCTTTGTCCTGCGGTACCTGTTTTACGGACCTAACGCGCTTTGGCCCGTCTTCTTCATCTTATTAGTATTATCAACAACTGTACATTTATACTGCGAAAAAAAATGCAATAGTCTGTGGTTAAGTTTCTGTAGAGTCTGACCGTCGGTGTGTTATGGTGCTTGGTTTGCCAAAAAGCAACAAAGTAGCTGATCATTGCTTTGGCGAAGCCGTGTGGTCGCCTAGAATTGCACTCCGGTTCGGAAATCCAAATTGAGCGTCCTGGCTCTGCGCCAGAGATGTGTGCCCCCGGCTTTGCGATCTCACCTCCCCCAATCCCCTCCAACACCTGCCCGGCTCAGGATCTCAGCTGGGCTAGCCATGCTGTGAGGTTGTGATTTTTGGCAAATGGCCTGCACACCTTCCCTTTCCTTCACCCCCAAGCAGTGTCCAGCCAAGCAGATCCCCTTTCTGGCCGTCCTCTTGGATGACTAGGGCCAAGGACTGGGTCCTGGTAGTTTTCTGTCGCGTTGAAAAGTTTTTCTGTTCCGTGGTGGTGTTGGTGTGGAGCCTGCAACAGTGGTTCTCATCAGGGAAGAGCGCTGACAGGTGCCGCGGATGTCAGCTTACGCTGGCTTACTCTGACACAGTTTGTTTCAATCAACATAGAGTTAAACCTCCATTTGCGTGGTTTAATTCGCCGGAGATACTCCTGGCTCCTTGCTCTGGTCTCCCTGCTTCTCCAGCTTCTGGTGTTTTATGTCTCGCAGCTGCTCCCTCTTCCTTGGCTTGGAGAGAGCCCACGGTTCTTTCACCCCAGGCAATTAGTGAACTTTTTTGCTTAGGAGAAAAGGGCTTGTTAGGCTCGGGAAGCGAGCGGACTTCAAACGACAATGTCAAGAATCATCTGTTTTTCGGTCACAGTGTGTGACAGGGGAACATTTATTCCCCATAGGGGAAGCTGCCGCGGATGGATGCGTGTGTCCGTGGCTCATCAAGTTGTAACAAATGTCACAGGTGGAGGATGTTGATAATTAGAGACTCCACTTGGAATAGGGAGAGGGGCAAGACAGAAAATCGCTTTGCACTTTTGTGAACCCAAAACTGCTTTAAAAGAGAATCTGTTTTGTTTTATTCTTTTAGAGACTGTTTTAAACCATCTAGAATGTTGGGCATCATTTTCTTAAAGAGCCTGATTGACAACCGAGGAGTTTTTGTAGTCCTTTGCTTTGGGTCACCCCCTTTCCCTTCCTTCCCAACATTTTTCTATCTCAGGGCTCCCTATGTCCTTCCGTCTAAGGTGCGTGTGGAAAACTAAAATTTATTTTATTATGCAGAGCAATTTTGCAGAAGCATTTTTTGGCAAAACAATGTTTTCTCTTTTCTAAAAAAATTATTTAATATTATTGGAAAGTCAGATATACAGAGGGGAGGAAAGACAGAGAGGAAGATCTTCTGTCAACTGATTTACTCCCCAAGTGACCACAGCAGCTGGAGCTGAGCTGATCTGAAGCCAGGAGCCAGGAACTTCTTCCAGGTCTCCCATGCAGGTCCCAGGGCTTTGGGCCATCCTCTACTGCTTTCCCAGGCCACAAGCAGGGAGCTGGATGGGAAGTGAGGTGCTGGGATTAGAACTGGCACCTATATGGGATCCTGGTGCGTTGTAAGGTGAGGATTTTAGCTGCTAGGCTACTGCGTGGGGCCCAAAGCAGTGTTTTCTAACCTGTTTAACGTTTTTCTGACCATTCATTGTTCTCTGATCAAACTTTGGGAGCAGTGTTACCAGTAATTTTCTGTGGCTCTGTGTATATGCTCTCCCTTAAACATGATAACATTGCATTGTGGTAGCTGTTACTTCTGCTCTATGGACCAGGAAGCAGAGGCTAAAAAACAACATGGGTTCTATCGAGTGAAGGTGGCAGAACAGGAATTTGAGCTCAAATCATTCTTGTTTTAAAGTACCACCCTCTGTCCATGCGACCCCCAAAGCCATGGCAAGGAATTAATTCAAGCTGTCACTTTAAACCTGGAGTGTTCAACTGAGTTTACCAAGAAGCAATGGCAGTGGTGAGAGACTTGAAGCCTGGAACAGTGTTGGGCCTTCAGTTCATTGCAGTGTGGGTGTTGTGGAAAGTACTTCCATCAGCTGAAAACAACCCCTTTCTCCTTCATGAAAGCTACATTTCTGTTCTGCAGAAGTACCAAAGCAGATACAGTATGTGGACTCGTCAGACTCGGCAGTGGCATTCATCCTGTGTAGTTGTTTTGACACAAAGGAAAATATCTCCAGGTAAAAGAGTGTGTCTACATTTTTTTTTAAAAAAAAAATTATTTTATTTGAAAGTCAGAGTCACAGAAAAGAGCAAGCTTCCATCTGCCAATTCATTACTGCCCCCAGGTAAAATAGCCGCAGTGGCTGGGGCCGAGCTGAAATGAAGCCAGAAGCCAGGAGCTTCTTCCAGGTCTCCCTTGCCGCTGCAGGGTCCAAGGCTTTGAGGGGGTCCTCTGCTGCTTTCCCAGGCCACAAGCAGGAAGCTGGATGGGAAGTGGGGCAGTCAGGACACCTGTGTCATCTACTTTAAGGGACATAAAATATTGTGGTTAATTCTGTAGCATATCACACACACATATATGTACCTATACATGTGTGTATAGCTAATATATGTTAGCTAAGCATACATTATATACATCTGTGTGGGTGTATAGACAGATACAGGATTATTTTTATGTGTTTTCTGGAAAATGGCACATGAAACATTTGCTGGTAGTCAGTTTGTTCTCTGCACTCTTTTCAATTCCAAAGTTGTTTTGTTTTATGGATAAAAGCCTAAATAGTATATTTGACATAAAATTATCTTTTTGAATGTTTAAAGGTTGGAACACTTGATTTAAAAACTTCTGAACACTAATAAAAGATCAGTTTACTCATTAGGAAATTCCATATATTTAAAAAACAAAAAATACAGGCCCAGCACAGTAGCCTAGCAGCTAAAGTCCTTACCTTGCAAGTGCTGTTATCAGGGTCTCCCATCCTGCGGAAGAAATCACCCAACACTGGAGAGCGTCTCCGAGGTGCTTTTATTTCAACCAGTTAATTCCGTTGCCCCTAAGCCTCTGGCTTATATATCAATTCTATCCAATCAGCTTAAAGATCACCAAGGCACGCAGAAGGCACGCCAATCAGGGCACTGATCATACGCTGTACATGCCCAAGGCATGCGGTAAAGGGCCAATCAGAAGGCGCTTCCTGAAACCTGTTTACTCCAAGGCTCTAAGAGGAAGTAGGGTCCAGGCGCCATCTTAGGGCAGGACATCGTCAGTGCCCCCAACATGCCGGGATCCCATATGGGTTCTGGTTCTAATATCAGTAGCCTTGCTTCCCATCCAGCTCCCTGCTTGTGCCTGGGAAAGCAGTCGGGGATGGCCCAGAGCCTTGGGACCCTGCACCCACACACGGGAGACCCATCCTGGCTCCTGCTTTGGATCGGCTTAGCTTCAGCCATTGCGGCCACTTGAGATCTTTCTGTTTCTCCTCCTCACTATATATCTGACTTTCCAATAAGAAATAAATAAATAAATCTTCAAAAAAAAGGCGGGGGGCAACTTAGGATAATTGAAAGTTAGTGAGGTTGCTGGTGAACTCCCACCAGCGACTTCACTTTGTTTTCTGTTTGCTTGTTGGTTTGTGGCAGGTTTTTGGATGACTTGCAGCACAGATGAAGAGAAAGAGGTCCTTTGAGGCAGAAAAGATGTTGTACGAAAAATAGCAACATTCAGAAGTGACTTAATATTTTAGTATGCATGTGGCACCTTCCTTGTGTCAAGTTAACATAGTTACGTGGAATCAGTGCACATTTAGCCTTGCCTGGACTCTTCCCCATTTGTATTCCTGGTGTTTTATTGTAACATTGCTTCTCAGTAGCCAGCTACCACCAGGAACAAACTGCAGTGCCAGCTGGGCATGCCATGGCAGCACAGGAATGGTGTCACTGACAGGGCCAGGACTTGGGTTAGCCAAGGACTTAAGGAAGTTTCACAAACAGACCTGGCGGTTTGGATATTGGATCTCTTCATTTTTGTCTAGGGAGCCGGAGAAGCAGTAGTCCCTCTTGGTGACCAGGAGAGGGGGGTAGTTGGTTGGTATGATGGCTGCTAAATAGACCCTTGCTGAATTTCTTCCAGGAAGATTAAAGAGGGATGTCCTTGTTCTGTTTTATTGTGGCCATTGAGGGTCCTTCTCTGAGGTTACTGTTCTCTGAAATGACCTAGGCTCCACCGAAGAATTCCAGGCCAACCTAGCCTTCCAACATACTGTCAGAAAAGTTCAAAGAATATTCACCAATATTTACTCAGGCTTCACAGTGTCTGTCACTTCTCTGCGTAGATGTGTCACGATGTACCTCAGCCTTGGTGGTGTCCCTTGTGGCCTGGTGGGTGTCTTAGGGCCTCAGTGCTTTTCCATTGGCATAGTCCCTTCAGGACTATGTGTGTGTGATAGTGTTTCTTCAACTCAACTTCAGTCTGTTTCCGGTAACATTTCTCAGCTTCTGGTCAAGAAGAAATGCTGTACCATTAACAATCACTCGTGATTCCTGTCCAACCCTACTCCCCCAGCCCTTGACGAGCAGTAACCTGCTCTGTGTCCCTGTTGTAGACATTGCATGTTGATGGAATCATGCCCCACGTATCCTTCCGTGTCCGCCTACTTGGGCTGAGCGTGTGTCCAGGTTCATCAGACACCAGTTGTCATTTCCTTGTACTTGAAATGAATAATAATCCATTATGTGGAAGTGTTTTTCTGAAGCTTTTGGACAGTTTTATTTTTTATCAGCAGGATAAAGGGTTCTAATCTGTTTTTGTTTTGTTGTTAAGAAAAGAATAAGACTTGAGAGACAGGGGACGGGGCAGGGAGGGAATCTTCTGCTGCTTGACTCTTTCAGTGCCTGCAATGGCCGTGGCCAGGCCAGGTCCAACCCAAGAGCCTAGAATTCCATTCTGGCCTCCCAGGGGGTATGACGGGGGACCAAGTACCTGGGCCATCCTCAGTTGGTTTCCCAGATGTAGTCGCAGTGAACTGGAAAGGAATGAGATAGGAGATGGAGTAGCCAGGACTGCAGGCAGCACTCACAGGAGATGCCAGAACTGTGTCATGATGCTGGCACCTCATTTGATTGTAGCCATCCTAGTGGGAAGGAAGTTGTATCTCACTGTGGATTTGATTTGCATTACCCTGATGGACCCTTGTTGATCATTTACATTCTTTGAAGAAATGTCTGTTCAGATCCTTTGTCTGTTTCTCCTGCTGGTTGTAAGAGTTACGAAGTTAAATGTTAGATCTGGTCTTCTGTCACTGCCCTGGGATGGGGACATAGGAGACAATTGGAAATTATCTCAGTGTGTAGACAGATTGATGATGAAGATACTTCTTATGATATACTCTATTATTTAAGGATTCATGTGACTAATACAGGCTATTTTTAATGACAGGGAAAATGTTTTCAGGTGAAATATAACTTTTTCTGATACAGAACTGAATATGTCCATTTTAACGCTGACACTGTGAGTTTAGCTTTGTATTTACTTGCTATAACTAATCATTTTGAATCGCTAATATTTCTAGTATTCATTGATTCGATTATATTTTAGTTTTCTTTTTTGTGGTAACTCCTTATATTAAGATTCCTGTAACCATTTTTGAAAACAGGGTAAAATAATATGTACTACTTCTCACTGATAAACTTTCTGAGTTCTGGGAAGAGTTTTCGTTTGTATTTCTGATTGCCATCTTTAGTCATAGAGCCTTGGGCTGGTTAGCAGAACGTTTCACGTCTGGACAATAATTGTACAAACTTTGATCTTTTCAGGATGAACAGAAATGGTATGTGTAAGTTTCATTGCCATATGGCCAACACCTGTTGGGTACTAAGTAGGCCATAATTATGATTTTATTTTCTATAGCTTTTGATTAAAAGGAAGTACATTCTTTCAGCCCTTCAACTTTGAATTTAGGTCACTGACAGATAACCATAGCAGGAGAGAGCAGATTAACTCATGCATCATGCTCTTATTGAGTGTTTGCAAACCTGGTTGTAATACACAGAGGACTCACCACTTCAGGATTGTCGAAACTTATTTTATTAATCTGACACAATTGTACCTTTTCTTCCTGTGCTTACATCCAGAGTCACAATATGTTATTGTTTTTAATGGACTTAGAGCCTGCTGGTGCCTGACAGGATAATTACAATATAAAATGTGAGTGTGATAAAATCTGACCGTCTTCACAGTGTCATCTTCTGGACATACCTATGTACTGTTTTGTTTCATGGGGTTTGAAAACCACACAAATCAGGGACAGATCTGACTGTGCCCATCCTGTTGGTGTTCATTGTGTTGCTCTTCCGTACAAGTACGTGTGTGTTTCTTAGACACCTCAGTTTTGAAAAGTGATGGTAGACACTCAGCCATCCTTTCCTTGGATGTTCATATTTTTCCCCTCTTGGTTTTGTTGAGTCTTCCACTGACCTCTTCCGGCTGACGCTTTAACTTGCGTTGCGTACAAATTTGTTCTTGCGCTCCCTCATCCTCCACATTGTGTTCTTTCCTCCAAGGATATAGTAGTGGCCAACAACCTGGAAAGCCCCATCAACCATGTTGCAATGGTTGTGCTCATTGTAGGACTGCTGTGGGCAGAAAAAATTTCTGGGATTATTAAGTTAGTTATTTTGAAGCTGACTGGAATTTAAAAGTTTTTTCATTAAACTGGGTGCTTTTGATTCTGGTGTGTCAAAAATCAGGCTTACTGTTTAAACGGTGTTTGTTAATGGAGTTAGTTTTGCACTCATCTTGCTTGAGGAGGATGCTTTAACCAGCTGTTTCCCTGTGAATCTTCAGCATGCAGTGTTGGACTCTCTGTCTGTCTGCCTTGCTCTGCCCTTCCCTCCCCTCCCTGTGCTTTACCTGCTTTACCTCTCCTATACGTCTTTTCTTCATTTTTGAAAAAAAAAAAAAAGACTTATCTATTGATTTTTTTCGAAAGAGTTACACAGAAGGAAAGAGACACAGAGATCTTCTACCCACTGGTTCACTTCCCAAATGGCTGCCAGCAGTTGGGGCTGAAGCCAGGAACCAGGAGCTTCTTCCAGGTCTCCCACATGGGTGCAGGGGCCTAAGGCTTTGGGTCATCCTCCACTGCTTTCCCAGGACATAAGCAGAGAGTGAGACTGAAAGAGGAGCAACTGACACAAACTATTGCCCAAATGGCATGCTGATGTTGAATGTTGTGGGTGATGGCTTTACACACTCTGCTACACCATCAGTACCCCCACTGGTATTAATTTCACTTGACCGATTTCCTCCTTTTTATGCAATTTGAGAGTCCTTGATATCAGTAACTAGAAAATTGGTTTACCACAAGTTGAAGGATCTAATTGTGTGGCCGTTAGAAGTTGTGTTAAAACCCAGTGAGAGAACAGATTCTATTATGTGATTTAGCAGCCTTCCTGTCTGTCAGTAATAAGCCACTGTAGCTGCTGAAGCCTTGTTGAACAGTGGCCTGCCACATGAATGCACAAGAAGCCCACTGCAGTGCTCGCTGTGTCTTTCTCAGCAGTCCTGAAGAACCTCACATGTTGGTTCTCATGTGAGATTTTTAAGATGTTAGGATCATAAATTTATATTCATTTTTAAAATCTACTGGGAAAGATCATTGTGTGTGTGTGTAAGTGTATGTGTGTTAGTCCAGGGCACAATGTGTGCTCCTAGCAAATATTTGGTCATTTGATCAAATTGAGAAATCTTGCATTTTTTTTCTATTTTTATGTGCCTTTTTCCAGCAGTTTGGTTGGGAAGTGATTTGATTTCTATGAATTTACAATTTTTTCTTTGTCTTTTTTGATGAAAAGCATGGTGATAATAGGCTAGATTTTTTTCTTATTTATGGAATAAAGTAAAACATACGGAAGTTTTGGTACTTAATATTTTCTTTTAAGGCAAAGAGACAGATGGAGAAAGATCTCTACCCAGTGGTTTACTTTCCAGAGACCCAAAACAACGAGGGCTTGGTCAGGCCAGTGTCAGGAACTCCATCCAGGTCTCCCAGGTAGGTAACAGGGACCTGAGTAGTTGAACCATGTCCTGTTGCCACCCAACATGTGCATTAACAGAAAGCTGTATTAGAAGTGAAGTAGCCATAATTCAAACCAAGCACTACAATACAGAGTGTAGGTCCCAAAGGTTTCAGATGTGACATGTCCCAAACATGCTCCCTGGTGCTTCATACTTTTAAAACCAAACTCTTAAAGACACCTGCAGTACTGATGTTATTGGGATTATCATGACTTCCGTAGAGGGACTGCTGGTCCACAGCTGCAATTAACACTGATGTGCTCAGCCGGTTGTGCCAGTTGTGCACCACTACCCTCAGCCTTGTCATGGACATCATGTCTGTTCCAAAGAGAGGGATCTGATCCTATTGACTTAATGAGTTTATGAGAACTTTTGTTTGAGTTAGAGACGCGTGGCCTTCAAACCTGTCTTTGCTACTGAGCCTCCTTGAGTTTCCATCTCTTGTCTGACAAATGTGAATGATAATCCATGTACTGTGAATTGTGCAATCTAGATGAGGATATATATAAAAGACTTTGGCAGTGAACTAGCACTAGTGAATACTGCCCATACTATCTTACAAGTTAAAACAAAACAAAAACCCTTATTTTCATAGATTGTGACCCCCTTTTTTTTCATGAGAAGCTTCTTTTGTAAGATTCATTTACTTACTTGAAACTTATAGAGAAGTCTTCCATTGTCTGGTTCACTCCCCATGGCTGTCACAGTCAGTGCTGGGCCAGGTAGAAGTCAGGTGCTTCACCTGGGTCCTCTACATAGGACGTGGGCTATCTTCCAGTGCTTCCCTAGGCATCAGAGAGCTAAAGCAAAAGTGAAGTCGCTGGGACTCAGCCAGTGTCCATTTTGGGTACTGACATCACATCACAAGTGGCAGAATTCCCCCTCTGCCACAATACTGCTTCACTGTGAAAATTTCAGTTTGGGGGCCATCTTTGTGGTACAGTTGTTTAAGCTGCTGCTGGTGACAGTGAAGTCCTCGCTGTTTGACCTTCTGATCCAGCTCCCTCTGGAAGCATGCAGGCAGGTCTGGACAGTACAGGGCAGTGTTCAGTCTAGCCTAAGCCAAGAAGGCTGGAGGTAAAGCCTCGTGGTGGCGAGAAAGTGCTGTTATAGGGTTAGGCTTTTTAAAAACCTTGCTAGTTATGCTAAGGCTCAGCTACAGATAAGCCTTTTTTATACTTCAGCAAGCTGTAAAAGATCAAAATAGTTGCTCAGTTCACGTACACTCAGAATTCAAGTACAATAAATAGTGTAGGTTGCTTACAGACTTTCCGAAACCCATTTTTAGAGCACTGGGCATGGAGAGAGAATGTGTGGGCAAGTTGCATAATCAACGCTGCTTCAGAGATGCAGTGGTGGTGTAACAGAGAAAGGCTGGTAGTCCTGAGTTTTTTAAAAGGCTGTGGGAACTGGGGGAGTGGATTTGAAAAACCTTCTGGAGTTTGAATAAGTAGGCCACCACAGAGATTTTCTGGGAAGGAGTGAAAGGTTGATTGGGCTGCACCAGCCTTTCGGAAAATCCATGTGGAAATGACCATAATGTTCACCGTTGAACAGATGGGGTCCTCCCTGCCCAGTGTCTGAGTTCTAGAATCTGCCTAATGCCCAGGACCGCTCTAAGCTCACACAAGGTGATTAATGTATACATCAGGCAACTTTACAATACCTACACCAAAGGGGGACAGTGGATTTTCTGTTAAAGTATGGAAAACAAACTTCTTATGAAACCGCAACTTTCAAATTAAATTTCTCTATGGCTTCCATTGTCTGATTGTCTAAAGCAGTACAGTTTTCCAAGCTAAAAAAAGGTAAGAATTCAAGACTGCTTTTCAAGAGGGAGAAACGCTCTGGCTGCCGTGGTTCTGGATCGGCGCACTGCATTTATTCGGGGACTGAATCGACGTCAGTGATGCCTCCCTGTTCTGGGTGTCTGCCCTTGTTCTCACTCTGTGCGTGTGTGTTGTGGATAAACATACCTGTGATAAAGTTTAACATAAATTAAGCACAACAAGAAATCAGCAGCATTAACAAAGTAGAATAATTATAATATTGCATTAAAAGCTATGTAAATATGATCTCTCTCCCTCTTTCACACAGGTCTTTTGTTTTTACCTCTAGTCAGAGCACTCTCAGCAAGCAAGCTTTTGCCTGTTCTTTCAGTTGAAAGCTTTTGCCTCGTCTTGTCATAGGAGCACTTTGCACCTTCTCTGTGGAGTACCTGGACATCCAGCATGATTACTGTTATCCTTTGGAGCCAGTGTGAAGTGAAATAACAATCACTTGACCAAAAGCACCTCACCTCTGGGACAGTTGGTCTGATAAACAGGATGACTACCAAGTATCCGCTGGGCGGGTGACATACTCACGTCCAGCACGGCTATGTGCTGGACAGAGGAGTGATTCATGTTGTCCAGCAGGGCAGAGTGGGATGGTGCAAGATTTCATCACACTGCTCAGCTTGGCTGCAATTGAAAACTTGCAGATTGTTCATTTCTGAAATTTTCCATGTAATATTTTGCTCTTCATATGTTGAAATTTTGTTTAGAAGAGCTGTGAAGCCTTTGATTATAAGTCAGAAATATGTTACCCTCCAAAAATAATAAATACTAAGCTTTAAAATTAGTTTTGAGTTTTGATTGACCACAGGTAGCTGAAACTGTGGAATGTCAAGTTGTGGATGAAGGGGGGAACTACTGTATTTTCAGATGTAGCAAGGTGGAGGAAAACTCAGCCCCAGAGAGAAGAAAATCCCCTCGGGACTTAGACATTTCCTGTTGATATCCAAGGAGGCCGTAGTCTACAATCCTGGTAGTGATCTTCATTTGTTCCACTGATGTGTTCTAGAAGCTTCCATCTCATGAACTGACCTGAAAAGTCTTGCTTTAGAGGTGAAGAAAAAGAATCTTGTTTGCTAAAGCCATAAAACAAAATCACACACGTGGAAGAGAATAAAAGATTCTTCCAAGGCAGACATGTTGTGGTGAGGGGCCATCTTAGAATGCTGTCTGTCCACTGGATGCTGTATTCGGAGAGGACCCCAGTGGTGTCATACACGTGGGTTTATGTTCTGTGACATTTTCCTTCCTGTGAAGTTAGAAGCTCAATTCATCCTAATACTTAGCTTTTTCTCTAAATTGTATTTTGCTCTCAAGTATTACATTAGACTCATTCCGAATTCCTACTGCTTGTCTCCCTTTGATGGCTCTTGATCATCCCTTCAAAAACCCGGCAGCTCTTCTGGATGACTCCAGATCATCCGGTCTTTTAAGATCAGAAAGCTTTATGAATTTTATATTTGCAGTAGCTTGGTAAGTTGTGCACCCAGATGCTGCTCCCTTTCTCTTTATAGTTGGTATGGAAGAGTGAAGATGTCTGTCGCTAGGTGAGAGAACTGTCCATATCCAATGAGAACTGGCCATATTATCATCTGTTAAGGACATCTGCAGGGGTAAGGACTGAAATTCTTAATGTTTCAGGCTCCATGATGTGTTAACCTATTCTCTGATGCTTTTAGAAGATATCTGGTGCTGGATAGCTTAGAAAGAGGTTTATTTGTCCCACCGTTCTGATGACCACTGGATCCACATAGCATGGTGTTAGCATCCTGGAGCAGGTTCTCTGTGTCACAACATGGTGGAGACATGGAAAGGGAGTCATTTGTGTGGAAAGGGCCCAAGTACGGGAGGTGGCGCTGCTTTCCAAGAATATTGTCTCCTGCGAAATGACTGAGAGCAGTGCTGGTCCCTTCTAAGGGACCCCTCTCTCACCCCTCTCTCCACCCCCGTGACTTCATTTTCTTATTTCACCTTTCTGATTTGAAGAACACTTTGCCTAGATATATTATTTTTGAAGGTTATTCCTCCTTTACTGTGTACTTTTCATTATGAATCTCTTGTTTTCTACTGTCCTATTTCTCAGCAGGAGTGTGGTGTTCCTTTTTGTTACACCACCACAGGTTTCTTTCTCAGCTGGCTGATAGTTTTCTGTCCGACTTCCCATGATAGTTGACCTTTGTGTGTCACTGGCCTGGGATCAGGAGGCCCAGACAGATGAGAAAAGTTGACCCTAGGTGGTATCTGAGAGTGTTTTTGGAGGAAATTTTAATCCACATTCATTCTGTTGAGAGAAGAGGATTTTGTTTTTCTGCTGCAGTTGGAACATCTGCCTCCTGTTGAACAGCTGTGCTCCTGGGTCTTGAGACACCCACTGGGGTTTCTAATCTTTATTTCCCTTGTTTGGAGGTGTCCAAGTTGGGACTGTAACATCAGCACCAGGTCCTCTGGGCCTCCACTGGCTGAATGTAAGACACAGCTACAGGAGCTTATCCCTTCTACTAAAGCTTATCTCATTTCTCACCATGTGTGTATCCTAGGGGACCTGTTGGTTTGGAGAATGCTGAATAATAGGCTTTCATTTTTTACAGTTTGTTGGAAATGTCTGTGGTGTTCATCTTCCTGGAATTCACAAAGGTAAAGGGTTATATTTGCTATCAGCCTTGGAAACTCTTGGTCTTTATTGGTTTTGTTTTGTTTTTTAGTCCCAGTTGTCTCTAATCATCTTCTGGGTCATTCATCAGACTGCTTGAACTTTGTTTTTCATTGAATTTAAACTCTATTTATTTGTTTTTATTTATTTTAATTTGAAAGATGGAGATGGACACTCAGACAGATCTGCCATCTACTAGTTCCCTCCCCAGATGGTCACAATGGCTGGAGCTAGGCCAGGCTGAATTCAGGAGCTGGGAACTCCATCTGTTAGGTGGCAAGGTAGACATTTGTTGACGTGTGTGTGTGTTGGCTTACTCCCTCCCTCCCCTTAATTCCTAACCTTTCTTCTTCCCTCTCTCACTGTCTCCCTCCCTCTCCTCCTTTCTTTCCTTGCCATCAGTGTTCCTGTTGGAAATTTCTCCTGACATATCTGCAAGTTTGCTGAGCTTCCTTCTTAACACCCGATCTGCTGTTAAGCCTCTCTGTGTTTTGATTCGGCTGATTTTTTTCATCTATAGGATTGTATTTGCTCTAAATTTATTTCTCCTAAAATAGTACATCTCTTCACTCATTATGTCCATATTTTCCTGTAAGTTTTGTAGGATATTTGTGATAGTGTTTTCATTGCCCTTGTCCATGTATGCTTGGTGATGGGTCACGGTTCTATGCTTTTTCATTTGTCTTCATCTCAGTTGGAATACAGTTACAGAGTTGATTTATCTGTATAAATCTTTTCCTTATCCTGGCACATTTAAGTTGGACTTCTAGGCTGATCTGGCATCACTTCTGTCCCTCTGCTCCGTCTGTTTAGAATCTGCTATGGCTCATGTTGTCTGTAAGGTCTTTCCCAGGTTTCTTATTTTTCTGTTTAGACATACAAACCCCTGGCTGAGCTCTGTGTACCACGCAGATCCATATAACTGACTGTATTGAAATGAGTTCCTTCCTTGGTCATCCTAGCTTTGTTGGTTTTGTGCTTCAGCAACAGAGAACCTGAGACTGGGTACTTTACAAAGAAATACACATGTATTTCTTTATAGCTTTGGAAGGTTGGAAGCCTAAGACCAAAGGGCCGGCACCTGGCACGAACCTTCTTACTGTGCCATCTGATGGCAGAAGGCAGAAGGGCAGGAGAGGGGAGGGCAGAGGGAGGAAAGGGACAGATACAGCCATGGACACTACTCATCCTTCTATATGGGACTCACTCCTGTGATCTAATGCGACAGTTATCTGTGCTTGAAATCTCAGCCCTCTTGACCTAATCATGACTCATTAGGACCCCACCTCTCAAGATTGCCGCATTGAGATCAAGTTTCCAACACTTTTTTTTTTTTTTTTTTTTTGGTGTGTGTGTTTGGGGGGGTGCCAAATTCAAACCATAGAACATTTTAACCAGTGAAATCTCAGTGTGTCAGCTCAAACTCTGACTGCCTGCACCTGTAGCTACTTACCATCCCGGGCATTCATTGTACTTTTTTTTCCTCTGCCTTCTCATTTACAAATATTAAAAAGCCACTTTCTTCAAATTTGGCTGTACATCCTAGTATTTTGTATTTTCTAATCAAAGAAGTAAAACTTAAGTGGCCACAGGAGAACAAGGTCATCATAAACAGAAGCTGGCAGAGGGAGGAAAGATGGGTCTGTAGGGTTTTACAGAAGTGTGAGAACTAGGCTTGGTGGATTTTTGAGGTGTGTAAATGGATTAAGGGCCTCTGTAAAGGCATGGTTACTGAAAATGAGTTGGCTCTTAGATTGATCCCATTCTTCAGTTTTTAATTTTTTCATTTACTTGCTGGTTCATGCTTGGTTCACATGCTTCCAATGTCTGGGGCAGGAACGTGAAGAAATGCCAACGAAAGGGCAGGTGAGTTGGGGCTGATGCCAGGAACTGGGAATTTGGAGGTCAGGAAAAACTAATATTTCAGTCTTTAATTTCAAACACATTCAGTGAAGAAACATTGTTTGAAGTGCAGACTATCTTTTAGTGCTATTCAGTTTATGTCTGAAGAGTATATCTACTACTCACAGTAAAGAATTACTAAGGATGTAGCTGGTACGTTGGCATATCAGGCTAATCCTTCAGCAGAAATGCTGGCATCCCATCTAGGTGCCGATTCGAGTCTTGGCTACTTCACTGTCTGACCCAGCTCCCTGCTTATTTCGTGGGAAAGCAGCATAGGATGGCTCAAGTCCTTGCGACCCTGCACCGATATGGAAGACCTGGAAGAAGGTGCAGGCTCCTGGCATCAGATCAGCTCAGGTCTGGCCATTGCAGCCATTTAGGCAGTAAACCAGCAGATGGAAGATCTCTGTCTCTTCCCCTCTTATTCTATAATTTTGACTTTCTAGTTAAATATATAAATCTTAGGAGGGGGAGGAGAAAGGCTGGTGCAGTGGTGCAGCAAGCTGATCCTCCACCCTTTGTGCCGGTACCCCATCCAGTGCTCCAGTTCATGTACTGGCTGCTTTAGTTAGATCCAGCTCTCCGCTTGTGACCTAGGACAACAGGAAGATTCTGGGTTCCCCGCACCCATGTGGGAAACCCAGAAGAAGCTCTTCCTTCCAAATTTGGATCAGTCTGCCTTTCAAATAAAAATAAATACATCTTAAGCAAATAAATAAATAGATAAATAAATTAGGTCCCGGCACAATGGCTAAAATCTTTGCCTTGTTCAATCCAGGATCCCATACGGGCGCTGGTTCAAATCCCAGCTGCTCCTCTTCCCATCCCTGCTTGTGGCCTGAGAAATCAGTAGAGGAAGGCCCAAAGCTTTGGGACCTTGCATCCGTGTGGGAGACCTGGAAGAAGTTCCTGGCTCCTGGCCTTGGATTCGCCTGACTCCAACTGTTGCAGCCACTTGGGGATTGAACCAACAGATGAAAAATCTTTCTCTCTCTCTCCCTTCTTTGTAAATCTGCCTTTCAAATAAAAATAAATATTTTTTAAAAGACTAGTTAAGAATAAAACTTTGTTAGAAAATAATAAAAACATATATTCTACATTAGGGTAGTATAAGAAACTTTGTAAATTTAAACTAGATTTGTTTTGTTTTTAAGTCATCTGTATATTATAATATCTAAAGCAGAAATAGGATGTATATGTATCTATTAGAAACAGTTGTAAGAGGTGTGTGCTTTTGGTGCAGTCTATGATCTGTTTTGTTTTTCCTTTTTGAATTTAATTTGGGTAGCAAAGAACTGAAGTCGTGTCAGTAACTTATTCCAATTCTCCCACGTGGATGGCAGAGACTCAGTTACTTGGTCCATCACCTGCTCCCTTTCAGGGTCAGTGTTAGCAGGAAATCCAGGCACTCCGCTATGAGGACACTGGTGTTTTAACTTCTGGGTTAAACACCTGCCCCATGATCTGTTTTCGCCCACAGAACATTTCTGAAACCAAATTATGTGACAAGCTTTTCCCACTGTAACCACCAATTCTCCACTTCCAGTGGGTATCCTGCATCTTGGTTCATTTAGACGCTGTGTAAGTGTCAGATTCCGTTTGTCCAGAGACCCACAACACCCACCCTGCCTCACATATTCGTGTCGACTTCCAGGCTTCCTGTATTTCTGACCAGCCAGCAATGAGTCCAGAGTTCTCATAGCATCCTTCATGGTTTAATTATTTGCTAGAACAGCTCACATAACTCTGAAAAACAATTTATATGCAGTTAGCAGTGACTCTGGATGCAACTCTGGAAAGGTCAGGTGGAAGCCTGCACTATGTGCAGCTAGGGTGGAGTCAGGGATAATGTGGAGCACCCCCCTCCCCACGTGTCCTCTCTGGACCCCCTGTTCTCCCAGTGTCTGCACTTGCTCAGCAACTTGGAAGATCCCCACTACTGCATTGTCTAGGGGGTTTTGTAAGCTTTCATTATGTATGCATGGTTGATTAAATCACTGGCCACTGGTGCCAGTTTCAATTTCCAGCTTCTCTCTCTGCTTTGGAGGTCAGGGGTGGGGCTGAAAGTGGTAATCAAGCATAGAAACTATCCTGAAACTCAAGAGGGGCTCCTAGCTACCAGTCATCTCATTGACATACAGAAGGTTATCCTGTGGCCCAGAGACTCCCCAGAATCTTAGAAGTTCTCTGGTGAAGGAAATTACAGAGGTTTTAGGACTTAAGACTACGTACGTATTTCTTTGTATCACAATATGACTTGCACTAACTTGTTCTAACATTGCTGAATATTTTTAAAATTCATCATGAGGAATTGTGTGGAAAGAACAGTAAAGTTTCGAAAAGAGAGATAATGGAAGTTATCTTTTTCAGATGTTACAGTGATTTTTAGAGGTAAAGTGAATTATAAAGGTAGAGTTATCTGAATCACATTGTAGTCATGTAAAACTAGAAAGGAAAAAGAACAAATAAAATATGCACTGGGTTGATAAAGGCCCTGTTATGTGCATTTGCAGTTGTGTATGTGGATTCAGTGTATGATACAGGTTGTATTCAAGACAATTAGGAAACAGGAAATTTACTCAGTAAATAGGTCTGTGTCTTGCCTACTGTATTGGGTAAAGAGAGATCAGAATCAAGATGGCAGAATAGGGAAATGGGCGGAGAAATATTTAATAAGGATGAAGCAGAGAAGACACATTCCAGGAAATTGGAGAGGAGAGAACAACAGCAGAGGGGTAACTGGAGACTGACAGACACAGGAAAAAAGTGAAAACAACAGTGTGGTATTGCAGTGCCTGATACTCCAGAAGCATTCAGCTAACAGCGATCTAAACTCCACCACCAACCAGGTAGGAAGGGACATTCACTGGGGATTGGGAGGTGAACCCAGACAAAGAACTGTCCATACTGATGGTCTGTTTGATTTGACCAGGATCAGAGCTGTGGATCCCAGACGGGCAGTGTAGAAACAGGGTAGATTTCACAACCCAATCCGCACCTAGAGCCAAATTGGGCGCCATTTTGCTTAAAGAGCCAAAGGCAATGGAAAAGACTAAGCATACATTGAGCTGGGAGTGAACTCATTTCTGACTCAGTGGACTGCAGCAATGTGTCATCCTACAGGTTCCACCTAAGACGAGTTCAGGTAACCCTCAGACTTGATGCCCAGCAGATCAAGAACTTTAGTAGTGGACGTCAGGCACCATTTTGTACAGTGTGGCAAAAGTTTTAGGACTACAGGAGACAACAGTGAACTATGCATATGCTGAGCTCGTGAGAACTCATTGAGTTCCGTGGATTGCACTGGTCCCACAGGAAAATAATACCAACTGTGGCATAATATGGGTCAAAATAACTCCATGTGGCCCTCAGACCAAATGGCCAACAGGTTCCAACAAGATCAGCACCACCAACAAGCCAGCTATATAGGACTGCTGGTGTCTCCCTAATCCTGGAACCTGCTCCAACCAGAAGTGGGAAAGGTTGCAGAGAAAACAGTGCAGCCTCAGCATGGTATCACAGGAGGTGGTGACTGTGGAAATATAATGTAAGAACCCAGACCTGGAACTCGCTGAAGGAAATGGCACAATTGGCTCAATCCAAGAACCATGTACCAACTGGAATAAGTAAAATCAAACTGTAGACCTGTGGGTGACAGAGCTTAGAAACCTGCCCCAAGGAGAAGACTTTGCTAACTAGAAGTACAATACCCAAGAGCAAAAGAAGAGACAAAGGCACAGTGGATGTTACTAAAGACTCCTCTGCAAAGGAGCAAAACCGTTTGCCAACCTCAGAGTTAACTGAGGAAGACATCGAGAAAATGGGGTACAGAATTCAAAACAGTTGTTATAAAGCTTCTTATGGACAATGAAAAGTAGGTAAAACAGGCATTCAAGAAATTTAAGGAATATGTCACACTGGAAATGAATAAAATGAAAGCTGGTAGATTAGAAATGAAGAATACAGTGGAGAAAGTTAAAAGTGCAGTGGAGAGTCTCCAAAATAGAATAAAACAAGCAGAAGAAAAAATCTCAGAATTGGAAGATATTTCCTGTCACCAGGGGTAAACAAACAAAAAGCTGGAAGCAGAGCTGGATCGGGCCAAAAAAAGTATTCAAGAATTGAAAGATACTATTAAGAGGCCTAATATAAGAGTTATGGGAGTCCCAGAAGGTGCAGAAAGAGAAACTGGGATTAAAGGTATATTCAATGAAATAATAAGGGAAAATTTCCCTAATCAAGGGAAAGAATTGGAAAACAAGATCCAGGAGGGGCACAGATCTCCCAACAGGCTTGATCAAAAGCAATCTTCACCATGACATATGATAATCAAGCTTGCTTTAATCGAACATAAGGAAAAGATCCTTAAATGTGTTCGTGAAAAAAATCAACTGACATATAAAGGAATGCCAATTAAACTCACAGGAGAGCTCTCACAGGAAACTCTAAAGGCTAGAAGAGAATGGGGCAACATATTCCAGATTCTAAAAGAAAAAAATTGTCGGTCCAGGATAACATATCCAGCAAAGCTTTTTTTTTTTTTGTCATTGGAAATGAAATAAAATTCTTCCCCAGTAAAGAAAATTTAAAAGAATATGCCTCTTCCAAATTTGCCCTACAATGGATACTTATAGATGTTCTCCTGACAAAGAAAAGAAATAGCACCCTCCCAAACCAAAGGCAAATGTGAAGAACATCCCAGTAAAATGACAACAGAAGACTAAATCAGTGAACAACACATTCCTAAAATGACAGGATCAAATTACCACCCATTTATATTAACCCAGAATGTAAATGCCTTAAGCTCAATCAAATGTCATAGATTAGTAGACTGGATTAAAAAACAAAACCCATCAATTTTTTGCTTACAGGAGACACAGTTCAACAACAAAAATCAGCAGAGACTGTATCTCATGGATTTTGATGTTTTTGTTGTTACTTTGATCTCTTCAAAACACTTTCTTCTGATTAAATTTTTCAGTGACTCAGATCATACAGTAGCATCATTTTCTTCAAAAAGGTTCTTGATTTTCTTTTTCATTTGTTCAGCATCACACTAGTCATTCAGTAGCATGTTATTTAACTTGATGGTGTTGTTAGTTTCTTTTTTTCTTCCTGTTGTTGATTTTGTTTTGTGTCTTTTCATTTAAGGGGATGTATAATAGCTGTGTAATGGAGACTGTCATATCTAGTAACGTGTTATTTAACTTCATGACATTGTAAATTTCTATTTTTCTTCCTATTGTTGATTTTGTATTGTGGTTTTTCATTTAAGGGGATGAGCAGTTTGAAATGAAGGCTAACATATCCAAATGTGAGGATACAATGCAGTATGCATCTGTATTTCCAGACAAAGATGGACTTACAATGAAACTGTTTACTATATCTTGACAATAGGATGCTGGACTCTCTGCCATTGTCCATGTCCACAATGATGGGCATATGACTGTGTATGAAGAACTATACTTTAGTAATGATATAGGGGAACTAGGTGGGGTGGATTGGGGAAGGGATAAGAGAAATCGTAGGGGCCTATGGAACTGTATTATAAAATGACAATAAAAATAATAATAAATAACAGATTAATAAAGAGATGTATATTTTCATGGTAGCACATTTAAAACTTAGTTTCTTTCTCACATAAGGCTGCAGTTGGTCAGGCCTGGTGTGGTAGTCTAGTTGCTAACATCCTTGTCTTGCATGAGCCAGCATCCATATGAGCACTGGTCCTAATCCCAGCAGCTCTGCTTCCCACCCCGTCCCTGCTTGTGGCCTGGGAAAGAAGTGGAGGACCACCCAAAGCCTTGTGACCCTGTACCCACATGGGAGACCTGGAAGAAGCTCCTGGCTTCAAATCGGCTCAGCTGGTGCCATTTTGGCTAGTTGGGGAGTGAATCAGTGGACAGAAGATCTTTGTCTCTTCTCCTCTCTGTATATATGACTTTCCAATAAAAATAAATCTTTAAAAACCGAAACAAACAAACAAAAAAACAAAGAATGCAGTTGGTCCAGGAAGGCTCTGCAGGGGTCTGGGCTGCTTGCCCCTAGCTGCTATGTCCTCTCCGTGACACCGGGCTCTCCTCACCTGCGGAAGCTGGAGTCTGGTGCAGACATTTTTGAGCTCATGATTCAAGGCAAGAGAGAATGTGCAGCAAGTGATTTCCAACGAAGGATGTTAGCGGACGTCACACCCAACTGCCCATTCAGATTTTATTAACAAGTACTAGGTCACATGACTTTATCTCCCCCTAGGAAAGGCGGGCGAACTTAGGCACAGCTAAGAGGAAGAACAGCATTCATGTTCTCAGAGGGACTGAAATCTGGGGATGGTTAAGAGGTCTGGATCAGAGAGTACATGAAAAGTTTCAAATCAGCTTGGATCCTTCTGTCTTCTTATATTTGAGAATGAATTCCAAGTGGATAATCATACCATTCTATAAGAATCCAAAAACATTGTTTTTGTTACCATTTGCCATATATTGTACTAATTAAGTGTTATGGGCTGCATTGTTTGGTTTATTTATAGAAGTCCCCTCCACTGGAAAATCTGCAATTGATAAACTGACAATGGAAATCATCGAAGATAGCTCACAGGACAGAAAAACATGGATGAATAATGAGAGTTTTACAAATTTAATTTTAATAATACAAAGATATGTAAGAAATCTTCACAAAATTCACAGAAAATGGAAATTATCCCTGGATTTTAAAACATGTTTGTATTGAAAACTTTTTAAATAAATAAAAAGTTTTTAATAATAATGATATTTGAATAAAAAATCTTTGTTTCCCCACAGACTTTTTTTTAAAGATTTATTTATTGTTATTAGAAAGGCAGATATACAGAGAGGAGGAGAGACAAGAGAAGAAGAGCTTCCATCTGATGGTTCACTCCCCAAGAGAGTGCAACGGCCGGTGCTGCGCCAGTCCGGAGCCAGGAACCTGGAGCTCTTCTGGGTCTTCCACACAGGTGCAGGATCCCAAGGCTTTGGGCCGTACTCAGCTGCTTTCACAGGCCACTAGCTGGGAGCTGGATGGGAAGCAGAGCCACCAGGATTAGAACCAGAGACCATATGGGATCCCAGCGCGTGCAAGGCGAGGACTTTATCCACTATGCTATTGTGCTGGGCCCCCCAAAGACTTTCTGATGTATATTTATCTAAGTTTCAAAATGAGAAGTCTGTGGTCTTATCAGTTGAAGATTTAAAAAAAAAAAAACAGGCTCACTGTATGAGTTAAGTAATATAGCCAACAGAATGCACTTTGTAAGCATCTGGGAGGTATTTTATAAAATATGCAAGCTATTTAGGTAGGTAGCCTTAGAACATAGATTGCCAAAGCCAGTGTAGGCTGTGTGCTTTAACACGTTTATGGTCTTTGTGATCCAGAAATGTCCCTTTCAGAAATCTGTATTGGAAATATTCAGAATGATCACAAATCATTACTTATAAGAGCACACTATACGATTGTCTAAAAATGAGAGAATGATTAAGGAAGCTGATATGTACACAATGTATTGCTCTTGATTTAATGTTTATAGTATTCCTAGAATGTGTCTCTGAGAACAATGTTAAGTGACAAAATGGGATGTACTGTTGATACATATAAAGTTAGATTTTGTGACTAGAATAGACAATACAGTGTAACTAGATGTGCTAATATGTAGACATCCTCTGCTACTTTCTCCATCGTCTTTGCTTCTTTATTTGCCCAATGGAAAAATTGCTTCTCCTCGTCTATCCTGGTTTATGGCTGAAACCTCCATAACAAAAGACAGATTGTTTATAGTCATTATTCATATTCCTACTAAACTAAGGAATTTTTGCTTTTTAATTTTTAAACTTCTTATTCGGTGAAGTATTAAGCTTTTTACTGTGGTGTAAGTCTAAAATATGTCCTCAAAAGTTAAAGAAAAACAAAGGAAGGAAGAAGGAAGGGCCAGTGTCAATTTTTCTCCAACATCGGGAGGGAGGGAGGGAAAACATGTTGTTAGAATTGTAATTATGCTTTGTATCTGTAAGTCACATTGAACCTGCTGAATAATAATTTCAATTCTAAGTTGAAATTGAATAAATATTCTTTAAAAAGATTAACAAATGGGCAAAACATGCAGGTGTATTTGGTGACTGTTACATGGTACAGGAATCTCTGTAGGAAATGATGACCTACAGAAATGATTAGACTTGCATGTTTTCATGTCAAATCTGATGAACAGTGGGTGGCGTGGAGGAATGTGTTAGGCCAGAGAGAGTGGGTATGAGCTGGTGGTAATAAACTGGGGGACACCTCCAGGGCCCGTCTGCCCAGATTCTTACCTGTGACTATTCCTTTCATGGGCAAGGATGTTCTTTCTGACTGTGTACAGGGAGGGTATCTCACAGGAAGGGTCTCTGGTCTGCTTCAGGGGGACATCAGAAATCCTTCCTGAGTTTGTGACCTGCATCAGGCAAGAAGGGTGAGAGGAGGATGATAGTGACCACCCTGGCATGCAGTTTCCTCAGATTCCTTCTGCTACAAACATTGGGTACACCAAGGAGCCATATGCTGTGAGTCCCATCTCTCCCCTTAATAATCATAGGTACTTATTCTCTATTGAGGATTGATTTTATTTGCTTGAAAGGCAAAATTAAAAGAGGAAGTTGATAGAAAGATCTTCCATCCAGTGGTTCATTCCCCAGATGGCTGCAATGGCCTGGGCTGGCTCGACCCGAAGCCAGGAGCCAGGAGTTTCATCTGGATCCTCTGTGTAAGTGGCATGAGCCCAGACTTTTGTGCTGACTTTCACTGCTTTCCCAGATGCATCAGCAGGGAGGGAGCTGTATCTGAAGTGGAGCAGCCAGAATGGGAGCCATTCCCTATATGGGATGCTGGCATTGCAAACAGAAGTTTAGCTTGCTGTGCCACAACATAAACTTGTTACTTCTTTTATTCTTCTCCCTGCCCATGGACCATTCAGTATCTGCACAAAATACAGTACAGTGCACAGCCAGTGTGAATCAGAAGTACTGATCAGACAACAGGCCTAAAAAGGCTTCATTCTTCATGATGGAGTGGCAATACTGGCATAATCAGAGGAGTAAGACAATATTAGGAAGAGCTTGTTATGAAAATGTTCTTTAGTGGTTCTCTTGTTAATGCGCCAAGGGGAAGCATAAATAATGATGTGCAGATGAAGGTAAAAGTTACAACATTCTTTTCTTTTTAGGGGGAAGATTTTTCTTTTGGGGGAGGATTATGTCATTTCTCCCAACCCCCTTTTCCTTCATGGGGCAAGAATTTTGGCTTTCTGACCCATGGAACATAGTCAAGGCGTACTTCTATGTAGACAAACAGGAATGAAGTGTAACCTGCCATGTGCTGTGATCAGCCTAGCCTGGTGTGATGCACTGGCTTGGCTGGTGGTTGTGCTGCCTGCCTGCAGGTGGCCCAGGATTATTAGATGTGAAGCAGTGCCTTCTATTGACCCGGGGGCTGGCTTTGGTTTCCCTTCTCCTCCCTTTTGCCTTTATTGTCGGTCTAGTTTAAGCATTTGAAAATGGGTCAAGTGAAACATCAGTTTTAATACTTGTCAGCATTGTTTAAATATGCCAGATCTCTCAAAACATCTTTGACAGGAAATTCAACAGAATTAAGGTAGTTGCCTTGTGGTTTCTGTGCAGTGGAGTCTTTGAGCTCTCAGTTGAAGTGCTTGTGAATTGCAACACAGTGTTTGAGTTATTAATGCTGACTGCAGGTTACTTTTCCAAAATGCCAGTCACTTACATAGAACTATGGATGCCCAGAAGCGTGCTGTTCATGTTTGTCATCTGTGTGTGGATTAGATACTGTAACATGAGTGAGAAGGTTGGAAGTACCAACTACCTAAGTAGAGAGGATTTTCGTCTAAAGCAATTCTGCTATATAATGAGGGTGGAGGGAAGAAAATGTTGGTAGAGTTTAGCTGGCTTTTCCAGAACAAGTGAAAGGGAAAACTGGCTTAGAGAAATGAGGTGTGTGTCCACAGAATGAATCCTGAGTGTGACTGAAAATTTTGCTTTATGTACTCTTGAGCCTACTAATGATCCGCTGATGACTGGCAGTTTTCTAGGCTGGAGGAGCCCATGTATAGTCCAGCAAGTCAGGTTTAAGAAAAAAAGTTTAGCCACTGAAGACCGATGTCACGTGACTCCCTCCCCTGGCCAACACTGCCGCTCCGGATCAAATTTCAACTCCAGGCAGTCCTCCCAAGCCATGTGGCTTTAGCCACAGAAGAAGTTAACCATACTTCCTAAAATGCTGGGATCTGCTCTGCTCTGACCCACCGCGGGGCCTGCGGATCAGGGGCTGTTTCTCAAATCGTTGCTTTCCCGCTGAGTGAGAGCTTGGGTGTTTCGCTGTCATTTGAATGTTTTCGTCTGGTCTTCATCAGCTGGGGCAGGCGCTTGCTAAGAGGATGGGGGCAGGAGCTCTGGCAGTCTGTGTAAGTACAGGCCTTCTTCGGTTTGGCTCAGGGTCCCGCCTGCATCCCGGAAGCCCTCCTTGTTGCCCTGAGAGGCTTGCGTGACTGTGTTCTGCCTTCGCAGTAGGAGGAGAAAAACTTGTCGCTTAAACGCCTGCCTGTTCCAGATGAATTTTCAACGGTGTCTGGGGAGTAGTGGTCAGCAATTCCTGTCACTTTCCTTTCCAAAAAAAATTAAAAAGAGTCAAGATGCCTATTGAGTGCCCCTAGTTAACCATGGAGCACTCGCCAGGGTTTTAGACTTCCTGGCTTCTAAAGAGTTAAGTAGGAAAGCTTAATCATAGCTGTTGGAAAAATCTCGCGGGTAGCTGGAGGAAGAATGGAAATAGCCATTAGTTTATTACTTTGGGTGTGTGTATGACAATTCTCTGCCTCACATTCCGGTTTTCCTGATTCAATGTGGTCCCTGCAAGTGGTGATGGACAATATGGCAGATAAATGTGTGCGTTAATCAGGTGTAGGAGCTCTCCGTGGACAGTATACTGGCCTTGATAAATAACACTGATAGCAGATCTGCAGGAAAGTGAATGCAGGTTTCTAGAACAGAATTATGTGAATTTCTAAATCTGCTTCTGTAAAACCTCCTGCAAAGATCAGATATGGCCATTTATGTCACTTACTGAATGCTGAAATTAATTTTTCTATTTTAGCAGATAGAAAATGCAGGTACGTAAATTGTACTCATTTATAATGCAAGTTGATATGATATTGCAAGGGAGCATTTAAGTTGCCCTAGGTGTATTAAATGAAATATGCCATATTCTTAATCATCAATTACCTTAATTGTCCTTAAAAAAAAGATCGTATTCAGGTCAGATCCTATTTATTTCTTGAAGTTTCAGAAGAAGCTGACATCTATTGTAGGTTGTAGTAGCATCGGAAATCTCTGGGCAGTTTCTGACAGGTAGGCCGTGTGTTGTGGCTCAGTGGCTCAAAGCCCCACGGACTCAATAGTCTCAGTGACTGCAGGAAGACTCTTGAGTTACACGTGTGAAAATCTTTTTTTTTTCCTCCTCCTTTTTAGTCCTAAGGCGTGAAATCCAGATATCCAGGTAACTATCATTTTATCCTTATAGTCTTAAGTGTATGTACAAAATTCTCACTTTTATTTTACTTTAGAGATGGATCTTTTATTTATTTTAAAAGATTTATTTATTTATTTATTTTGAAAGTCAGAATTACAGAAGGTGGGAGTCAAGAAGACATAGAGATTTTCCATTTGCTGTTTTATTTCCCAGAGTATTTTAGACCCGAAATGTGCACAGTGAGCTAGCAGATCAGACCTAATTGTCTTGTGGATATATAGTCATCTCTGATTGGAAGCTTACTTCTTGTCTTTGGTCTGCAATATATTCTTCCCTGCATTAACTAAAATCAGACTGATACACATATGAAACTCCATATTTTTTCCTTAATTTATATTCAGACCATTATAGCAAAGTTTCATTTATGGCTGGTGTAACAATTACATAGTTTTTAAAAGATCATTTATTTTGGTAAATGAGTAACTCACACCTACATTCTACCTTAAGGTTATCCTTGGAGTGGGCTATGTCCCAGTTTTGCTATAAGAGGAAATGTTTTCAGGAATTGTAAAATAGCATGCTCTTGGAGAACACTCAGGTCCTTTTTTTTTTTTTTTAACTGTTTGTAACTTAAAAATTTTTCCCACATATTCCACAATGCAAGCTAGGACTCCTGGTTGCAGTCCAGAAAAGCCAGGTACCAATTGAAGTGTTGCAGCCAAAGAAATCATTGAATCAACTTAAAAGATAGCAAGAACTGAGGATGAATGGAAGAGCTGTTTACACTTGTTTAGAAAAACTTGAAGTTGGAAGAAAGTATTCACACTCTAAGTCGTGCTAACATTCTTTGGTCCCCTCCTTCCCACCTTCTCTGCCCATTTGTCGTCTCCTGGTTCATGGTGTCTTGTTGAGGACCAGTGTTGAGATATACACAGTAGACACAATGTCTGGAACCAACAAGGCATGTTAAGTTGTCAGTGGCAAGTGCGTCTGGTTAACATTGTAACTTACCAATATACTACCCAATGGATATGGGTTTTATCTGTGTATCTCAGATAGACAACACATGGAGGCCCAAATGGGTTACTCTCGTGAGGCATGAATATTGGCTACTTTATAAATGTTGGTTGCTTAATCTGTGTTGAATGTCCCTGGCACTGACTACTTGTGTTCCCCTTAAGTTCATATATTGAAATCCAGATTCCATACAGTGATAGTTTGAGGTGGAGCCCTGGGGAGTTGGTCAGGTCTGAAGGGTGGAACATTCATGGATAGGATTAGTGCCCAGGCCCAGGGCTAAAGAGACACAGGTTCTCCCCTCCTGTACGTGAGAACACAGCAGTGCTGGCCATCTGTGAACCAGGATGTGGACCCACCCCAGACAACAGAACTGCTGGACCATGGATCTTGGACTTCCAGCCTCTGGAGCTGTGAGAAGGAAATTCCTGTGGTTTCTGTAAGCCTTTTATGGCCATTTTAATACAGCAGTCCAAACAACCCAAGATCAAAGGAGGTACTGAGAACTCAGTGTCCTGCTATAGTAAATACATACAAATATGGAGGCAGCTTTGGAACTGAGAGAATTTTGCACTCTGAGAGAATTTTGAAGGGCATGCTAGAAAATGCTTGCATTTTCTGGTGAGGAACCAGAAAGGAAGAAGATGAGTTGTAGAGCAAGCCTCAGTCTTCTTACGAGATCACCTCAAATAATTCTGAACACATGCTGGTAAAAGTATGGATGGTAAGGAACTCCAGTAAGAACTCGAGGTGTACATGAGGAACACATTACCAGATGTTGGAAGAAATATGACCCCCCTGTTTTAAAGTGACAAAAGACCTGAGAGACTGTGTTCTGGTGTTTTATGGCAGATAGAACTTGTGAACAATTAAATTGAAGGTTTAACACAACAATTTTAAGTATTTTAAGGTGAGTCCTACTTTCTCCTGACTGCCTAGAATAAACTATAAGAAGAGTGAAGTGATTTAAAGATGGAATTGTTGATGTAAAGGGAAACATAAAGACATGGAAAACTCTGAGCCTCTCTCTACTGTAAAGAGCAAGATAGCCAGTTGAGAGGTGGGGTGAGGTGGGTAAGGTAGACACCCAGGGAAGGGTCCTGCCTTGTGTGATAAGGAAATTGGTGTTGGTCAGCCACATGGTGCAGAGGCTGAGCACTGTTCTCAGAGGCAGTGGAAGAGTGACTCTGGAGGTAATTCAGAGGGTAGCAGGATGCTCTTCCCATCACAGGCCAGGGTGCAAGGGTGCCAAGGAAGAACAACCCCTAAGCAGGGCCTGCTGAGCCTGGCACCTGTAGAACCTGTCTTGCTCCTCCTGGCATCTTGGGCTAAGCCCCTGAGACCAGGGTCCACACTCTTGGTGTGGCTCTGGCAGGCCTGGTAAGCCTGGTGGCCATCTCTCCAGACACCCAGAGGACACAGTCATCTCAGAGTACAAAGCCATGGGAGCATGACTGCCTCTGTGTAGATCTCAAAGGCTGGCTCACAGCTCAAGAGGCCACAGGAGCTGGGGCCTACACACAGCATTGCTTCAGGCCCAACCTGCCGGACCATGAGAGCAGGGCTCCTGGAGTCTGCGAAATCCAGTCTCTGCCCAGCAAAGCTGTCAGGGCAGTTTCCTCATCCTCCTAGGTCCAGACCCCCATGCCTGTGTACTTTGACATCGGAGCACTGAGCCAAGGAAGATAATACATTAGCCTTAGTTTGCCCTGTTGGGTTTTTGGACTTGCTCAGGACCCGGTGCTCCTCATTTCCTATTTCTGCTTTTGGAATGGTGATGCATCTGTTGTATTTTGGAAGCACAAAACGTGTTTGATTTCAGTCTCTTGTCTGGAGAGGAATTTGCTGCCAGGTGAATTGTATCTTGGATCTCACCCCTATCTGATGTATATATTTAGATGAGACTTTGGACTTCAGAGTTTTGAGTTGATGTTGGAAAAATTAAGACTTGTGGGACTGTTGGGATGGAACGAATGCATTGCGTATTCGTTAGCAAGTGAATTTCAGCGAGGCAGAGATAAATACCTTAGACTGAATGTGTCTTCTCAAATTCACAGGTTTAAAGCTATTCTCCGCTGTGTTTGAAGTGGGGTTTCTGGCATGTCTTTGCATCATGAAGGTGGGTTTCTGGGGAGTGGGAGTAGTGCCCCTAGAAGAGACATCTCAGAGCTCCCATGCACTTCCGTCGTACGTGAACAGAACAAAACATGGCTCCCTGGGAACTAGGAAGTGGGGCCTCAACAAGTGCCAAACCTGGGTCTTGGACTTCCATCCACCAGAACTGCAAAAGATAAATCTGTTTTTTCTACTTGTACCTTGTTTATGATATTTTTGTTTAACAGCTGTGGTGAGGTAGGCAGCTAGTTCAGGGTCACAGGCTTTGAAGCCACGCCCCCGCCACCTAGGTGTTCCCTCCAGCCCACCTGTGACTCTCACCTATCACCTGAGAAGGGGCAGTATCGCATTGTAGTGTAACCACTACCCTCACAAGCCCCTACAAAAGCTCGTGATAAGGAGAGGCGCACTCTCTTGGTTGTGTGCTTCTGTGGCTCTGGCACTCCAACTCTTGGCCTCCCCAGTATTTCTGAGGACAGGTATCCCCTGAGCATGGCCCCGGTGTGTCTGTATTCCTCACCCTCTGTTTACTGTTTGGGTGAAAAAGTGAAGATAGCAATGCCAGGATGCTTTGTATTTCTAATTTGTGTACTGTGGGGAGTTCCAGGAGAGGTGAGGCCTAGTAGTAGTGGAATGTGTGCAGAGAAGCAAGGGAAAGGTGAATGTGTGCAGCTTTGTAAGTGTGTCCTGGTTGTTTGTTGCTTGTCTCTTAGGATAAGTTATATTGTTGAGGAAGCTGGGACATAGGTCTTCAGCTTAACGGATGGACTTGAGGGTAATACTTGTTCTTCTTGGGGTTGCAATTGATTGGATTGCCATATGGACTTGTGATTTACTATATCTGGTGGGCCCTGTTATCACCAAGCTTAGTTAATGAAGACTCCTTAATAAATCTCAGATATGTCTGGCATGATCTCGCATGCACTCTGCAACACAGCCTCAATAAACTAAGACAACACCAAAGCTATTTCCTTAACTTTTTTCTCTGAGTAGTTCTATTCTGTTTCTCATTGTTTCTTTTGTTCTCTTATTTAGCCACCTTGTGTTTCTTCAATAATGCAGTAAACACTGTCCATATTCATGTTGCAAAGCCATGATGGCTGTCTTCTTTGTAGTCCCCTGTTGATATTTGGTATCAAATTAATCCCATATTGACTGTTATTGGGTTACTAGATGTCATGATGGATTTGTTGGTCTTCATAAAAGGCTACTGTCTTAACTTTTCAGAAGAACTTGGGCCTTACTGAAAGCACTATAAACTGGGCAACTACAAGTGTTTGTCAATAACTGTATACTAGTTTATTAATGAGTAGCTTGCTAACTTAATAATAGTTAATGTTTGACCATCTGTTCAGTCTCTCTAACATTGTCTGTCTCTCACTAACAATCTACAAAACTTGACTGATATGGTCGTAACTCACTGGCATTTCTTGACATCTTGCGTTTTGCTCAGGGTCAGGCAGTAGTAAGTCCTCTATAAATGCACAAAATTGTGTGGGCAAGTAATGCTCTAGATGTAGCAGTTTCACATGTGTTAAATGGGTCATTTGGGTCTCCTAAGAAGCCAAAGGCCTGACTCTGAAAGCATTCTATCTCTTGACAGTGGTTTTTGTGAGGAATGCACCATTTTCCACCTGGCAGAATTTAGCAATATGGTTGTAAATATTTTGTACTTTTTACTGTAGTTATTTTGAGTCTCCAGTTGAATTGCGCAGGAATTCTTTTGTCATAAAATTGAAGGTAGTCAATGCAGGTGACATTCCAGGTGTCCATTCCGTCTCGGGCGATGGAGAGGCTGTTCAGCCTGTGGCTCCTCTAGCGACCATGCAGTCTGCACTAGGGCAGTAAGCACTAACTGTCCCCGTAGTTGGTACCTAGAATGTCAGTAGCTGGGCAACACAGATGGATTTACAGATTAAAGTCCAACTCAGGTTGGAAGATCCCTCCTTCTTGGGATGCTGAAATCCAGGCTACTGCTTTTGGTGTTGTATTTGTTATTTCTGTCTCTATATAAGGCCACTCTTCCCACCTGCCCAGGTTTACATCAGGGAAAGAAAGTGATAAATGAGGCACACGTGTTCTCTGTTTTCTCCTGGAAGTATTCTCTCACATTACAGTGCTTTGTATTAGTCGTGTGTTCTTGAGAAATACCCCCATGGAATATTTGCATAATTTTCAATTTGAGGGTCAGGCTGGAAACACACACACACACACACACACACACACATCCGATATGCTGGTTCACTCCCCAAATACCTGCAATTGCTGGGGCTGAAGCTGGGATCTTGGTCTCCAGTATGCCTGGCAACCATCCCATCACTTGAGCTGTTGTGCCGCTTTCCACAGTCTGCATTGACACAAGGCTAGGAGTTAGGGGCCAGAGGCAGGTATCCAGTCCAGGTGCTTTCTCTCTCTCTCTCTCTCTCTCTCTCTCTCTCTCTCTCTCTCACACACACACACACACACACACACACATACACACATACACACACACACACAGATCTAGAACTCCAACTGCCTTTTTGGAACATGGACATATTAACTGGCATCTTTTTGTTTGTATAAGTGAAATTTTCATTGAATCAAAAAGAAAGAAACACAGCTATAGGAATCTTAACCTCTGTGTCATATGCCTGGCCCTTAGCTGGCCACCCCTCTATGGAAGATTTTATTTTTTTAATTAGGGCTTTCCTCTGCCTCCCTTTCTTTCCTTTCTTTTTCCTCCTTACATCCCTTCTTCCCTCCCTTCTTCCTTCCCTTGTTCCCCCCTCCCTCCCTCCCTCCCTCCCTCTTTTCCTTCCTTCCTCCCTTGCTTCCTTCCTTCCTTCTTTTCTTCTTTCATTCCTTCCTCCTTTCCTTCTTTCTTTCAAGGCCCAGTGACAGTGGTCTGTTTGTGGGTTCCTGCTCAGGTGCCTTCCACAGCCATGCTGGGCCAGGCCAAAGCCTCGGGACCCTGGAGCTCCATCCAGCTTTCCCATATGACCAGCTACTTAGATTGTAATCTCTTGCCTTCTGGGTATATTAGGAAGGCATTAGATCAGAAACAAAGTAGCCAGGACTTGAACCTTCTCTGTAAAATGGGATGCAGGGATCCCAGGCAGCAGCTTAATGTGCTGCAGCACACTTCATGAACTGTTTTAAACACCATCTCTTATAAGCTGCTTTGCTCAACACTGACAAATAGGAAGACCCATCTCATGATTGTAAGTGTCTCATCCCCTGCCAGGAATTATGCACCCCAGAAGCTGCTGGTATACATGTAATCTGTGGATCCAAGTGGGAAGGCAGCCTAAGGATGAAGACTACACAGCAACACGCTGTCATCCACGTGCCACTGGGTCCAGCAACTCAGAGCCTTCCCTTGCCTTGAACTCCTTTCTGTAGCCATAATGTAATAATTGTTACTACTGTTTTATTGTTTTAAATATTTATTTTTATTTGAAAGGCAGATTTACAGAGAGAAGGAGAGACAGAGAGAGGAGGTCTTCCATTCCCTGATTGACTCCCCAGTGGCCACATTGGCCAAAGATGAGCTGATCTGAAACAAGGAGCCAGGAGTCTAGAATCTCTTCTGGGTCTTCTAGGTGGGTACAGGGTCTCTCATACTTGAGCCACACTCTGCTGCCTTCCCAAGCCATAAGCAGGGAGCTGCATTTAAAGTGGAACAGCTAGGACTGCAATTGATGCTCGTGGGGTTATAGATGCTGCTAGGCAAAGGATTGCCTTACTGATCCACCACACCAGCTCTGTCACTATTATATTAGCCAAACAGTTTAAACCAGAATTTGAATTTACCTGTAGTCAAAGAAGCATTGTAACTAACACACTTCTTCATGCATACTTTAGTGCTCTTTGGTTTGAGCAGGTTTGACATGATGTGCAATGATGCAATATTTGAAGGCAAAAACATAGTTTTGACTCCAACACTTGCTGACAGGTTTTCACCTTGGGCAGGATACCTAGCGTCCTTCATTTTGCTCACCTATTGAGTGAGAATGATCAGCAGCCTAAGTTAGATTGTCGTGAGAATCAAGCTGTGTCAAAGTACATTGTAAACTATATTGCAGCATGAAAAGCATATGTGCCTTAAGTTGTTTCGTAAATACTGTTTTGATAGGTGATTCCACTTTATTTTAAAGACGATAAAAGAACTGTGATCTGAAGTAACTGTTTATGTTTTTGGATTTCGACCAAGTTTTAAGCAGGATTAAACATTTGCTTTCACTCTGTTCACAATAAACCAGTGGTGGGTGAAGCAATGGAGGAAAACAAAGTCAGTGGTAAGCAAGCACACACATTTCTGCTCATTTCCTTCTGCAAATCTGTCGTGCACATTAAAATTTCATCTTTGTGATACTGAATACAGAAATGAGACATCAGCACGGGGTCTCTTTTGGCTCAAGCCAGTGTAACAGCCCATCCCATCCTGGACCACACTACTGAGATTTGTTTTTCACAGTTCTCAAGTCTGGCACACTGAGATCAAGGCTGCAGAAGATCAGTATGATCTGCAGATCTGGCTGGCACTGTCTTGCTGTGTTTTCACTTGGCACCAGGCAGAACGAACTTCCTTGGGCCTCTTTCTAAAGGTCACTGATCTCGCAGAAGCACCAGCTCTTAAGGCCAGCACTTTGGGGATTAGGTTTCAATGTATGAATGGGAAGGGGGCTGAGGGTGGGGACGGGACAACCGGACCTCCTTACACAGTAATTGTAGGGTCTTTAAAGGCTACTTAGTCCTAGAAATTAGTTGTTTTTTTTTTTTGAAACACAGTTGGGTAGATTGATTAATGTTCATGTACAGAAGTTATGAGGAAGATTAACTAATGATGGGAGCTGTGGATCAGCGTGAAGCAGCAGGCTGAGTGAAAGCACACATGTTGGGTAGAGCAGCTGAGTTAGATTGATTTTCTCAAAACCTGCAAATTCAGTTAGGGAAATTAAACTCCAAAGATGAGGAGGCTTTTGTCCAGTGGTTCCTGAAATGGAACCTATTTTAAAAATTGTACATCAAATGTTATCTATAAGGGTGAATTGACAGTGTTTTCAACTTAGCATTACAGCAAGTAATAGTATAATTACATTCATAGAAGTTATGTAACTAAGGTATAATTAAGGGATGTAAATAATAGGTAGATAGGAGATATTTACGGGAACATATTCTGTATTTCTGTATTGTTTTGCTCTCGATTTGGATTTCTTGTTTTAAAATGATTTATGTACTTAGTTGAAAAGCAGGGATACAGGGAGAGGGAGACATAAATCTGCTGAGGTCATCACAGCCGAGGCTGGGCCAGGTGAGAGCCAGGAGTTGTTTCTGTCATTGTCTCTCAAATGGGTGACAGGGATATCGCCCTTACTTTTTGGAGCTGGGTGGGATGTACAGCAGCTGGTACTCAAAGCAGGCCTCTTTGGGATGCTGGCATTGTGGGCTATGCCACAGCACTAGCTGCTCAATTTGAATTCCTTCAGCTGCTTCTTGAATGTTAAGATTGGAGGTGCTAGCCGAACAGATCTTAAAATGATTCATTGAAACATGATCGCAGGAAGGTGTTAAGATACAACAAGCAAGGTGCTGTTGGTATACCTGCATGCCCATATTGGAGCATTGGTTCCAGGATTGCTACTTACAGCTAATCCAGGCCGCAGATCTTGGCTCAGGTATCTGTACCCGTGGTACGTGGAGACACAGATAGAATTCCTGATTAGCCATCTATATGTGCCAATATGGGAAGAGCGCCAAAGAACAAAACCTCAAATAACAAAAGCAAAAACAACCTTCACAAACCTAAATAGAGTACTGTTGCATTCCCCCTTAAAAAAAAAAAAAAAAAAAAAAAACAACTTTGTTGAGCAGGGTGTGGTGGCCTAGTGGCTGTGGTCCTCACCTTGCATGCAGTGGGATCCCGTGTGGGCACTGGTTTGTTTCCTGGCTGCTCCACTTTCCTTCCAGCCCCCTGCTTGTGGCCTGGGAAGGTAGTGTGGAATGACTCGTGGCCTTGGGACCCTGTACCTGCTTGGAAGACCCAAAAGAGGCTCCTGGCTGCTGGCTTTGGATAGGCTCAGCTGTGGCCATTGTGGCCACTTGGGGAGTGAACCAGCAAATGGAAGATCTTTCTCTGTCTCTCTTTCTCCCTGTGTATCGGACTTTCCAGTGAAAATACATAAATATTTTTAAAAGTTTGCATATATATATTTAAGCGCAAACTGTTTTTAAATATATAATCAAGGACTGTTGGAGCTAGAACGGGAGACTTCTTAGTTTAAATTTGTATGTATTATCTGAGTTTTATTCAAGTGCATATATTTGATTTTGTTAAATCTAATAAAGAAGGTTCACTGAACAACATAATAAGTCTCAAAGAAATGTTTTGGTTTGCAGTTATAAAGAAAACTTACTAAATTTGAATGTGTTTAATACTTGTATTTTATAGACACATATTGAAATTATAGTGTGATTATTTGAAAAGATTCAATATTTAAAAGGAAATAACATTTCTCTAAGTTTCATTGGCAGACCACAGCTGAGAAGAATGCAGTGAGGCAGTTTGAGCTCAGTACAGACTGAAGAGTCAGTGACCTAATTTTAAAGTATGAAAGGGAAGGCTTGGTGGTCTTGGGTCCACTTGCCGTATGCCTTCTGTCAGCTTGCTACAGATATTCCTTCATAGGATGAATATTATGGGGCTTTCTGTGTGGGGTAGGATTCAGCTACTGTTCGATATCCCATATGGGCATGGGTTCTAGTGCTGGCTGCTCCTCTTCCAGCCCAACTCCCTGCTAATGCTCCTAGGAGAAACTTCTGACTCTTGGCTTTGGCCTGGTCTAGCCCTGGCCATTGCAGTCATTTGGAGAGAGAACCACTAGCTAGAAGGTCGGTCTCTCTCTCTCTCTCTCTCCCCCACCCCCCCGTAACTCTGTCTTTCAAATAAAGAGGAAAATATTTTTATTATTTAAATATTTTTTTTGAAAGGTAGACTTTACAAAGAGAAGGAGAGACAGTGAGAAAGTATTCATTCCATCTGTTGGTTTACTATTCAAAGCGGCTGCAATGACCTGAGTTTAGCTGATCCTAAACTTGGAACCAGTATCTTTTGGATCTTCCACGTGGGTGCAGGGTTCACAGACTAGGGCCTTCCTCTGCCTCTTTCCCAGGTCATAAGCAGGGAGCTGTTCAGAAGTGGTACAGCTAGGATATGAACTGGTGCCCATGTGGGATGCTGGTACCACAGAGCATAGTGTTAGCTCACTGTGCCACTGCACTGGCCCTGACAATAAATATTATTAAGAAAAAAAAAAAAGAATTGAGTGCATAAGTGAGATTGCCTCATATCATCCTAGGATTTTCTGTCTCATTGTGAACTTCCGAGAACTTGTAGCCATTAGACCGTGAGACTCATTCATTTATTAGCCTGGTAGACGTTTAGCACACATGCCCTTCCTGTCTGTGTTTGCTTCAAGTAGAGATTTCTTCATCTGGATCACTGAATGGTGAGCCCAGGTGGATGGCAGAATTCCTTAACCTTAATCATAAAGATAGGTACCTGGGGAAGGATAATATATACATTGGGAGATGGGGGTCTTACTGACTATGTTAATTTTCTGCCAATTCAGTTTATTCAATTTCAAATAAATACCATAGTACTTCTCATTTGCTTTGTGCTATCTCCTCCTTTCAAGTTGTCTTACTATTGCAACATAGCTTTTTAAAGATAAATTTATTTATTTTTATTGGAAAGGTAGATGTACAGAAAGGAGAGACAATGAAGATCTTCCATCCGCTGGTTCACTCCCCAAGTGGCCACAATGGCCACAGCTGAGCCTCTCTGAAGCCAGGAGCCAGGAACTTCTTCTGGGTCTCCGATGTGGGTGCAGAGTCCCAAGACTTTGGGCCATCTTAGACTGATTTCCCAGGCCACAAGCAGGGAGCTAGATGGGAACTGGGGCAACCAGGACACAAACTGATGCCCACATGGGATCCTGACACATGCAGGGCGAGGATCTTAGCTACTGAGCCATCTCGCTGGGCTCACTATTGCAACAAATCTTAAAGTTAAAACATCAAATATAACTTACGCAATTTATTCTTATTACTGTATGAAAATGTAAAAATTATTCAAAAGTTATGAAATAGAGCTATGTCAAGTGTTTCATTTTAAGAAAGGTGTGGAAATAATAGCGGAAATGACAGGAAGAAAAGTAATTGTTCCTGGGGAATTTTCTTGTAAAATTCTCAGATAAGCAGTTGATTTATTTGCTTTTAAATTCCAGAAACACGTTTAGTGTTTAAATTCAGATGTAAATAGCTTAGGTCATAGACATTTTTACTGCAGTGGTGTAAGCTACAGATAAACAAATCTAGACCTGCAAGTACTTGCAGTGTTCACTTGAAGCACATTTTGTCTTCTTTGAAGTTAAGTATACAAACAAGTGAGTCTTCCTGTAATATTGGAGCTCCTCTTGTGCTTTAGATCATTAACTTTAAGTGAATCTGTGGAATATTTTCGACGCTCAAAACCTGCTTCTGGTTTACCTTTCCCCTGGAAGCTGGTGAACGGCTTGGTGAGCAGTGGCAGGAACACCTGCCTCTCTGACCGCGTGGTTGAGCCTTGATGCCTGTCAGCTCCTGTGAGCAGGTCCTCTTCTGCTGAATCCCACTTGTCCCTGTTAAAACCCTAAAGAGGATGCGCAGAGGGGTATGATGACAACCTGGAGAGCATAGCCCTTCTTTCCATTCTAAGTACAGGAGGCTATGCCTGCAAGCGTTTATGCAGGGGTGTAGCTGTAGGAATCACTTCAGGCCGGGCCAGTCCACACAATGCCTCTGCCATGTGACTCCTGGAGAGGAATAAATGAAGACTCTGAGTGATTATGAAAGCAAATGCCTACTGACATGGAGTCTTACTGTGGCAGGAGATTACCTAGTACTTCTTGACACATCTTTTTTTTTTTTTTTTAAGATTGATTATTTGTTTGCAAGCCTAACGTTTGAGAGAGATCCTCCATCCACTGGCCCACTCCCCAAGTGGCCACAGTGGGCAAGGCCAGGCAGAAAATGGAAATCAGGAATTCTCATCCAGGTCTCAGGGACTTGAGTGGTTGGACCATGCCTTCTGTTTCTCAGCTACATTTACAGGAAACTGGATCAGATGAGGTAGCCGTGCCCGAGGAACTGGTGTTCCAAGAGGGGACGCAGGCACTCCAAAAAGGGATGTGGGACCCCCAGGCAGCATCCCACTAGGCCACAATTCCTGCCACATGTTTTCTGTTATTAATAACTTTTGAGATATAATTTTTCTAAGATAAGATACACTCAATGGACATGTACAACTTAGTATTTTTTAGTCAATTTATTGATTATGTGGACATCATTGCAATAAAGTTCTGGAGCATTCTTACACCTCTGTAAGATGCCTTTGCCCATGAAGTGAGTTCCCATTTCCATTGTTTTTCCTTTCCTCCTAAACCCAGAAAACCACTAAGTTACTGTCTGTCTGTAAACATTGGCCATTTCTGGAATTTGATGTAAGTAAATTGTATAATGTTTGCTCTCTTGTGGCTGGCTTGGCATAATGTCTTTGAGGTTCATTCATGCTGTAGCACATATCAGTGTTAAATATAGCGACCTCTAGTTCTCCACTCACTGGTTGGTAGACCCTCAGGTTGCTTCGTCTTGGCCATGATCATAATGCCGCTGTGAACACTGGTGTAGGGGTCTTGGCGGATCTGTTTTCATTTCTCTTGGGTCTGCACCTAGGAGGAGAGTTGTTGGATTATGTAGCAATGGGACATTTAACATTTCAGAACACTGCCACATTGTTTTGCACACATTCTGCATTGCCACCAGCAATGTATGAGGGTTCTAACCTCTGTATATCTTGGCCAGCCTGGGATACGGTCCATTTTTTTTATTATTATTGTAGACATTGTAGTGCACTCGTCATGCTGTTGTAGTTTCTTAATGATTAATGTTAGCCATTGGAATATATTATTGGAATTAAATGTTTACTTATATCTTGCCTGTTTCTTTTTAAGATTAATTTGAAAGGCAGATTTATAGAGAGAAGCAGAGTCAGAGAGAGGTTGTCTTCCATTCACTGGTTAACTCCTCAAATGACTACAGTGGCTGGAGCTTAGCTGATCCAATGCCAGGAGCCTCTTCTAGTTCTCCCACATGAGTGCAGGGTCTGAAGGACTTGAGCTGTCCTCTGCTGATTTCCCAGGCCATAAGCAGGAAGCTGAGTCAGGGAGTAGGGGCAGTCGGGACAAGTAACGGTGCCCCATGAGATGTTGGAGCTGGCAGGCAGAGGGTTAGGCTGTTGAGACACTGCACTGCTCTCACTTATTTTTTAATTAGATCCTTTGTGCTTACTTGGTTGTAATCATAATCTGGACACCAGTCTGTTTTTGCATATGTGACCCAGTGAAGGTGGGGTTTTTGTTTTCTAAATCAAGTCAGCCCTCTCTAGGAACAAAGCTTTTGTGTCCCCGCCCAACCCGAGCTGCTCCATACCAGCTTTTCAAACACCAGGTTTTCGTTTTCTCTGTTTCATTTTTTACCTTTGATCAGTCTTTGGTGTCACAGGTGAGTATTTTGGCACAATAGTTAGGCTGCTGCTTGAAAAGACTGCTTCCCCAGGTAGAGGTGCCTGGATTGGAGCCCCAGCTCGACTTCCCATCCAGCTTCCTGTTCATGTGCATCCTTGAAGGCAGCAGCAGGTGGTGGCTGAGTACTGAGGCCCTTGCTACCCAAGTGGCATATCCAGAGGGAATTCTTGACTTCTTGAGCTGGCTCAGCCCCTGGTCGTTGCAGCCATTTATTTGCCATATGAATCAGCGAATGGAAGTTCCTCTCTCTCTCTGCCTTTCAAATAACTTAAAATCCAGAGTCTCAAATATTGTTTATAAGCATTTTGTTCAGTTACAGATAGTGTTTTTTAATTATTATTATTATATTTTTGACAATCTTTACATAGTTAATTAGGGTAAAATGTTCAAGGGCTATAGGAAAGTGTAGACTATTATTTCCATATTGTTTCCTTCATGTTTAAAGGGGGGTATTAAGGGAGAAGGCCCACCCAATTTCCCACCCTCCCCAGGTCCTGCATGTAGGGCATGCTCCGAGGTTCTTAAGTAGTTTTGATAGTTCCCCAGTTAGGAATTGCTACCAGTCTTGCCACTCCAAGCACAATGAGGTCTTTAAAGAATCCATTGATTGACATAGTCCATCATAGAATCTCCATTTGCCCCATATTTCACTGTCAACATGTAGCTGAGATGGTTGGTTAACCTGTTCTGTCTTCTCTCTTTTCTTGGTTAGGGTTCTGAGTCCAGCATTTCGATTAGGAAGATCTCCAAAGAAACTTTGTCTGAGGTGTGCTCAGACCAGATTCTTGTATGTATTAGCAAGTACAGGGCCTGGCAGTCCATGGTCCCGATCAGCTGGTGGTTGCAATCACTGGGTTAGTTCTGTTTACACTCCCAATTTCCACTGGAACCAATGGGTGTTGTAGTCCAGCCTGGTTCTGCCCAGCACATACTCGGCCCTCGCATAGACCAGTGGGAGCTGCAGCCTAGTTGGAGTGACCCACAATAACCCCCACCAGGTCTGCCGCCTACCCTCGTTTGCCAGTATGTGTAGCAGTAGTTCAGTCTGTCCCACACCCCATTCGGCTCTCGTACATGTCAATGGGTATTAAAGCTTTGTTCCAGCTAACCAGCTCCACTGTGCAGCCACACAAATGCTATTGGGTGTCTATCTAGCCACCCCAACCCCTGTCCTAGTTTTCGTGCCCTCCCAGACAGTGTGTTTGTAATAAGGGGTTTGCATACTTCTGTATCTTCAGTGGAAGTTAGCACTATGGCTTGATTTGCTTTTACATAGATTGGCTTAAGCTTTGTAGAATTAATTTCTCTTGATACAATAGTAATATAGGTTTAAGTATATTTTTTTAAGAATCCAAATAATAGGAGAAAATATTCAAGATCCCATAACCCAGAAAAAAAAAATGTCTATGTGTCCTGCCGTTTTTGCTTGCCATTAGATTTGTATCCTGCCCGGCCTCAGAGCAGTGCACCCTGGCACCTGCAGGTCCCATTTGTGGAAGGTGTGAGCTGCTCACGGCTGCTTTCCCGCTTCCTGTGTTTGGAGCCCTGACTTGTGGAGGCCATCCCGGAAGAAGCTTTAGTCTATGCTGGGCATTGCCAGCTGGCTCCTCAGATAAACACTGCTCTGTTTCCCACCATTTTCCTCATTAAGAAAAAAATCTGATTGGAATGAATGTCAATAGGGATCACATTGTATTTGCCCACTTTTGGCTACTAGCAGCTTCACCGCCTTCAGAGAAAGTCTGTTTCATCTTTACACATAACTGTTTTTTCTGCCTTAATATCCATCTCCTTGTTAAGGCTAAGTAATATTTTCTTATTTGAGTCCACCACATTTTGTCTGTTCACCTGCTGATGCACAGTTGGCTTGCTCCTGCTCTTCAGCTCCTGTGAGTGCTGCTGTGTGGGCATTAGAGACAGGTGTGGCTTCAAGTCTGCTTCCCAGGTACAGACTCAGAAACGGAATTGCTGCATCCCAGAGTAATCCTGGGTTTACCTTTGGGAGAAATTGCCTGGTTTTTCAACAGCAGTAGCACTTCATATTCCCACCACAGTGTACAAGTCTTAGGCCATCCCGCACCTGTTACTTCCTGTTTTTTGAGAATAACCATCCTCATAGACATAAATTATTTGTCTCACTGTGATTATGATTGACTTTTTCTGAAGAGAGGTTATACTGAGCATCTTGTGTTGTGCTTATTGGCCATTTGTGTCTCTTCTCCGCAGAAATATCAATTCTCATTTTTTGAGTTTTTAAAAATCATTGTTGGGCCCGGCGCGGTGGCGCAAGTGGTTAAAGGTCCTCGCCTTGCACCCCCGGGATCCCATATGGGCGCCGGTTCTAATCCCGGCAGCCCTGCTTCCCTTCCAGCTCCCTGCCTGTGGCCCGGGAAAGCAGTCGAGGACGGTCCAAAGCTTTGGGAACCTGCACCCACGTGGGAGACCCGGAAGAGGCTCCTGGCTTCGGATCGGCATAGTATCGGCCCGTTGCGCTCACTTGGGGAGTGAATCATCGGACGGAAGATCTTCCTCTCTGTCTCTCCTCTCTGTATATCCGCCTTTCCAATGAAAAAAATAATAAAAATAAATCTTTAAAAAAAAAAAAATCATTGTTGCATTGTTCTTTACAAATCCTAGATGTTACGTGTGCATAAGATATGCTATTTGCACATATTTTCTTCTCTGGGTTATCACTTCCCTCCTTTGTGTCTTTTGTCACACAGCTTTTAATTATGATGACTTTCTGATTTACTTTTTCATTGATTGTGCTTTTAGCATTACATGCTTATTTTTTTCAAAAATTTATTTATTTATTGGAAAGTCAGATATACAGAGGAGGAGAGACAAAGAGGAAGATCTTCTGTCCGATGATTCACTTCCCAAGTGAGCGCAAAGACCAATGCTATGCCGATCCGAAGCCAGGATCCAGGAACTTCTTCCGGGTCTCCCACACGGGTACAGGGTCCCAAGGCTTTGGGCTGTCCTGGACTGCTTTCCCAGGCCACAAGCAGGGGGCTGGATATTAAGTGGAGCTGCCGGGATTAGAACCGGAGCCCAGACAGGATCCCGGCACGTTCAAGGCAAGGACTTTAGCTGCTAGGCCACGCCACCGGGCCCTACATGCTTATTTTTTATCAGATCATTTTATTCTAGGCTACAGTTTTCATCTTCTTCGTAACTTTTTTTAAGGACCTATTTATTTATTTGAATGGCAGGAAAACAGAGAGGCAGAGACTAAGAGAGAGAAAGCTATTCCATCTGTTTGTTCACTCTCCAGATAGCCATAATGGCTAGGTCTTAGCCAGACTGAAGCCAAGAGCTCCATCCTAGTCTACAAGTTGGGTGACAGGGGCCCAAGCACCCGGGCCATCTTCTGCTGTTTTCCCACGTGCATTGTCAGGGAGCCAGATCAGAAGTGGAGCATCTGGGACTTGAACCGGCACCACACAGGATGTCAGCATTACAGTTTGCAGCTTTACGCACTATGACACAACGCTCGTCCCTGTTGGTCATTTTTTTAAAAAATTGAGTTCTTGCAGGCAACTTGCAATGCTTCTTGCTACTTTCTGAAAATTTTGTCTTTGTAAAAGCATCAGTCAGCTGTGATCTTTTTTCATGTTCATTCTTGACTGGCATTTATATTTGTAATGTCAGCAACAGGAGGGTCCTCTGAGAGGTAGCAGTGAGGGGTCAGCGACATTTTTTCTCTTCCTTGTGTTCCAGAAGATCACGTGGGTCATGAGATTTCTGTCTTCAAAGTGTCTTTCCACAGTGATAGGCTCAGTTTCAGCAGGATGTTTCTCTAACGCGGCCTGCTATCTCTGCCACCGTGTGGTCAGTGCAGGTATTGTCTGCTGTTCACTTCCTCTAAACAGTTCAGGCGTGTAGGTTCCTTCTCCCACTGTGCTGTGCTGGAGGTCATAAACATCTGGAGCAGATTTGGAAAATGTCCTGCCAGCAGCCTTCTGAAGCTCCCACGAGTGCTGGCATGTTCGTGTTGTTTGACCTCAGCTTCCTGCTGTGGCACCTGACTACAAACTGGAGTTTACAGCTTTTCTCTCTTCTGTTATTCATCCTCTTCTTCATCTTTGTGGCTTCACAGGAAGTGAAAACATTCACAGTGGTGTTATTACATTTGTTTTTTACTAGCTTCTTGGACATAAAGACACACTAGAGACTTTTTGAACTTAAGTTGTAGAAGCTAGTTGATTTTACTTTGTGTGATGCAAGGTGATGCAGGCTATTTTGAAATATATTTTCTATTTGGATAAAGCGAGAAAGTTTTAGGTGTTTCCAGGATTTCATGACCCATGGAATCCAGTTTACAAGCCACTGTCTGGGAACACATAAATAGCAACATATGCTATGAAGTGTTTCTGTGAGGGTAAATAATAAGACATCCAAGAAGTGCTTTTGAGTTTTTAGTAAGTTGGTTTTACATTTGCTAAAATTGATTTCTACAAACGTATGATTACTTTCACTTAAAAATTTATCTGGTAAATGCTTAATTTTTAGAAAGAACACTTTAAAGTTTATTTGTTCCTGTTTGAAAGGCAGAGAGATCCAAACACATGAGCTGCCCTCAGGATATGCGTTAACAACAGGAAGCCGGGGGTAAGAGCCGAGTGGGTACTCGAACCCAAGTACTTCAATAAGACACGTGGGTGTTCCAGAAGTCAGCTTAACTGCTGTGCCCAGTGCCCTCCTGCCAGCACATAAGTGTTGGCTCCCTGGCAGAGTACTCTCTGCCATACACCACATCTATGAGTAGATAACCCAGGTAGCTGACTCTGTGATGTCATCAGGCACAAGTCCCCTTTCCCTCGTTATCCATCGGCTTAGCTTCTCCCTGCTGGGTGCTGTGCAGTCACAGCATGAGTGTCAGGCTTTGTGTCTAAACAGGGCTGTGACAAAGGGACTGCGTGGGCCTCGTTTTAAGGAGTTTTTCTGGTGGTCACAGCAACTTCACAGCTTACCCACATGGCCGTCTCCAGTGCTAAAGACTCAGCATATTGTTGCCGACCATTTGCTATCTGCCCTCATCAAGGAAGAGAAAAATACCCATCAGCAGGCTACTGCAAACCCTGCTGCAGTAGCCTTTCAGTGGATTGATTACCACATAGAAATGAGATGATGATTTTTTCAAATCTATTTTCATTGGAAAGCAGGAAGACATAGAGAAAGAGAGATCATCTATCTGTTTACTCCCTCCCCCCTCCCCTCGGTGTCCACATCAGTCAACTCTGGGGCAGTCTGATGCCAGGAGCCTGGTACTCCATCCCGGTCTTCCACATGATTGGCAGAAACACAAATATTTGAGTTCATCAACTGCTGCCTGCAGGGACGCTGGATGAGAGGCATAGGAGTCAGGACTCAAACAGGCAATCCAGCCAAAGATGTAGGATGCGAAGTGGCAACTTAAGTGCTGAGTGAAACACCTCTACACACACACACACATACACACACACAATATTTTCAACCTCTCCTCTGGCTCAGTGAGCGATGCTATGATCTATGTCATCTGATAAAACTCTGCTAACACTGAAGTTGATATTCTCGCTGCCATGTAACGATGGGAGCTTGCTCTTGGCATTGTTGATGCTTTTATGTGTGAGCCCCAGTGGCTATGAGATGACCCTGAGGCTCAGTGCTGGCCTTGCTAGGGACCCCTAAGCTGTACTCAGAAGATGAACACACAGAAAGGCAGGCATCGTTGTTCTTTGCCTTGTGCTGGACCCTCTCAAAAGCTATACACTGGGCCAAGGCGTCCAATATTGCTGGGGAAAGCACACCAGCCGGTGCCAAACTCAGGATTCAAACTCATGCCCCTGATTTCAGCTCGATTGCGTTTCCCCGGGCTGCCAGCTGTCACAAGGCTTCCCTCTCTGCCTAGGGAGAGTCGCACCATTGCATTGGTTAGAATTCACTTGCAATTGGAAAAGAGCATGATCCCTTCCCTCCTACTGGTGATGTTAAAAGAGTGTATTACTCTTGGTTTACAAGGTGTGTCTTTGAGAAATCTGTTTCCAAAATTTTTATTAGTTAAAAATATGGAACATTCTTAAAGGTGGAGAGATCAATCTGTGAATATTCTTGGTACTTTCCCCTGGGAGTGAATATTTTCAGTCTACCACTGGGAGTGACCTGATAGAGGAACTTGGGGAACTCTTCTATTAGGACTCAGTTCCTGCAGGTGAGTGCAAGAACCAAGACTGGGAGCAATCTTGACCAGGCCAGATTGTAGTACCTGCCAGCATATGTGTGGGTCAGGTCGGAAGCGGGCCAGGCTGGGCCAGTTCATAACACCCATTGGCAAATGTGAGAACCAAGATGGGTGCAGGCAGGCTGGGTTGGGCCACAGCACCAGCTAGTTCACATTAGGGCATGAATTGAGTTGAGCTAGGCTTCATTGCCCATTAAAGTATATGAGAGCTGAATGGGATGGGGGACAGACTGGACCAATCTGCTGCACATACTGGCAAGCACAGGAACTGGGACTGGCAGTAGGGCTGGTGGGAGATACTGGGGACACTCTGACTAGGTTTCAGTTCCTGCTGGAGTACATGAGGGCCAAGTGTGTGATGGGCAGGATTGGACTGGGCCGCAGCATCCATTGCTTTACATAAGAGACAGGCGTGGGGACAGAGCTGACCCAGCAATCTCAGCTTACCAGTGTGTGCTTTGGCTGATGTGGGTGATGGACAGAGCCGGACCTCATACTGGCAGGTATACACAAAAGTCAGGTCTGATTCACGCATACGAAAGAAAATGACACCTCTTTGATGTGCTGCAGCTCCCACTGGTGAGCATGAGAACCAGGACTTGGGGTGGGCATGGCTAAATAGGTGGTGACACCCTCCAGCCTGAGTGTAAGCTGGATAATGGGATCGGTTGAGTTGAGCTAGACTGCAATGCTCATTGATGTGTATGAAAGCTGACGGATGTGGGACAGACTGGACTTGCAAGCACAGGAAGCAGGGCTGGAAGCAGGCCTAGTGAGAGCTATTGGGAGCTACTCTGACTAAGCTGCACCTCCTGCTGGTGTGTGTGAGGGCAAGTTTATGGTGGGCAGGGTTAGGCTGGGCTGCAGCATGCACTGGTTTGTGAGATAGGGCTGGGGACAGAACTGACCAGGTGATTGCCACCACCAGTATATGTGTAGGCTCATGTGGGTGATGGACTGAACTGAAACCCACACTGCCTGACACACATGGGAGTCAGGTTGGGGTCATCTGTGGTGATCTTGGAGTTCAGCCCCAAATGGATCACGGGACTCAACTCCAACCAAGGTGAAACTCAAAGGATGTGTGATCTGACCACGGAGTCAGAACTGGGCCTCCAGGGTTGCTGAGGCCTATGCAGTGGATGGCAGTCCCAGATGCACATGGGGGACATGGCAGCCAGTTCATTGAGGCCAACAGAAGCCATAGGAGGGCAGAATAAATTGGACAGCTCCCCAGACAAGTATCTGGGTGAATCAAGACTTGAATGAAGGTAGATTGTGTTGGCCAATGGACCTTGGAAGGATTTCCTCAACCTTGGAACAATGAAATCAGCAGCATCTCAGAACCATCAAAACCACTCAAGCAGTATCCTTGGAACATGCTCCACACTAGGGACCCTGGGATGACATTGGGTTCTGATGCAGTTGGGTTGCTGGGAGCAGCCCCCTCTCCTTCTCTCTCCACTTTCCCCAGATACCAGAAGAAAACAGGAGATTGGTGGCAGTTGTCTCATCCGCTTTCCCCATTCCTCCACCCTCTCCACCCTAATTGGTGGTCCACATGGACAGGCATCCCTCTCAATTATGTAAACATTATCAAAAATAAAATGAATTTGTTATTAAAAAAGAATTAGTATTTATGCTCACTCTGTCTCTGTGTGCTTGCACATATGCACCCGTGTGTGGGCACTTGAAAAACTATGTGGAAAATAGAATGAAAGTGCTCAATAAACTTGTTGATGAGCTTTTGGATGCCATGTGGACATTGTGTTGGAAGTGTCTACATGAATTTGAATGCATCGTTACACCTAGCATGTACATCGTTACACCAAGCCCTATTTCAGCGTGTACCTTGTAAGCACACGCTGGGGTACAGGAGTATCTGGGGTAAGCTGGATGATAATGCCATCTCTGAAACATTCAGTAATGTTTTTATCTAATATCCAGGGCATGGTCAGCGTCCCCGGTTGTTTCAGTGAGAACACCTGCTGTTTTGTGTTTGTGAACGAGGAGACTTGACTTTTTGAGCAGTTTCAAGTTTACAGATAAGTGGACAGAAATGGAGTTACCACTTAGGGTGTTACATTTTTGTAATTCATCAGCCTGTATTGATAAATTAATGCTCCTAGATTTGCTCTTGAGCGGTTGCTCTTGTCATATGTGTTGTGTGCATTTGGACAAATGTGCACAGCCTGAGTCCCTGTTTTGATGTTGACTGCACCGAGCGTGTGCTGCATTTGACGGCCATGTGTTTGAACTTGTTTGAGTTCTGGCCTCAGTCTTCTGACTAGGCGTCAGCGATCTGTGTGCTGCTCTTCTGTCACAGTGTCCCTCACTTGTCACAGCTGCGACTTCCGCTAGCCTCTGTCTTTACATCAGTGTAAATATTTTGGGCTGACATCAAGAGGATGTGTTCTTCCTGCCGCCTCCCATCAGAAGCACAGAATGCCACGTGTTGTGCTGACAACTGATGACATTTGATCTGTAGTAAAGGGCTGCAGCTTTGCTTTGTAAGGCTGATTTGTGTCCTTGGAAGATAGTGTGTAATCAGCAGGGCAGTCTTTTTGAGACTGCGCAACTGCATCTCAAGGAAATTTTGACCTGATGTTCATCCATCACAGATCATCCTTAATTCAATAATTGATTAAGCTGTTTGTGGGAAGGATTTTTTCTAAGGATCTGTTTTTGATTGTGAAACTCAGACTAGAGAGAGAGTGAAAGAGAGAGAGAGAGAGAGAGAGAGAGAGAGAGAAATTTTCTATCCTCTTATTCACTTTCCATAAAGGTCACAATGGCTCCGGCTGGACCAGGAGCTTTATTGGGTCTCCCACATGGGTAGTAGTGGCCCAAGGACTTGGAACATTCTCTGCTGCTTTTCTCAGACCATTAGCAGGGAGCTGGATTGGAAGAGGAGTAACTAGGACATGAACTGGCACCTGTTTGGGATGCCAGCATTGCCAGTGGGCCCTGTTGGAAGCATTTTCTGTCATCGAGTATGCGTTAGCTACATGCATTCTTTTGCCATGCTTATGCCACTATGGGCTTAGGGATTTTGTACCCAGTGGGCTGTCGTAACAGTACCGCTACTGGTGCTCCTGTTGTGCCAAATTCACCCAGTGGGAGCCCCTTGAAGCTGACCCAGGGGCCTCTTCTCTGCTCCCTTAGTCTGTGAATATTGCCTTGCTTTCTAGCACAGGATGTCCTGGGTGCAGCCTGCGCTGTCCTATCCCTTTGGTTTGGTAATGGGATGGCTGGCTGGTCTACACAAGCCCTGCTATATTTATGAGTCTTGACCCCAGTTGCATGGTTCTGAATTTAAACAGTGATGTTATCTCATCTTCCTGCAGGGTACCTTAGATTGATTGAGGATTTCCTCAAGGAAATGCAGGCCAGTGATTTTCGTAGTCTAAAATCAAATTTTCTCTTATTTTCATAGTCTAAAACCAAATTTTCTCTTAAGCAAACAGCTGCATGTAGAGTCCTCATGGGAGCACTACAAGCAGGAGGTCAGAGTCCTAGGTGTGCACCGTAAGTGCTGTGACCAAGGGATATGACATTCTCTGGCTCTGGACTGTAAAAGCTGAACATGCAGGCAGGTTTCTTTCTCTTCTGCCTTCACTTTTAAAAAAGATTTATTTTCATTTAAAAAGCAGAGTTACAGAGACAAAGCAGGAGAGAAAGAGAGGTTCACCGGTTCACTTAACAAATGGCTGCAACTGAACTGGGTCAGTCTAGAGCCAGGAACTTCTTCAGGTCTCCCGCATGGGTGCAGGGACCCACGCAGTTGGGTCATCCTCTGTTTCTTCCCAAGCACATTGGCAGGGAGCTGAGTTGGAAGTGGAAGAGCAGGGACTCGAACCAGCACCCAAAATGAATGTTAGCTCTGCAGACGGCAGCTTTACAACTCCCTGTGCCACAGCATATATACCCTGCCTTCTCTCTCACACTTGCGTGCTCGCTCTCTCTCTTCCCCTGGGAATTTCAGAGGTTTCCCCCTGCGAAGGTAATCTCGAGGCTTACAGTCATTAATTTACCTTTCTCATTCAACCTGTGGTTATTAGCTGTTCTAAAAGTTCCAGGCACCTGTAACTCATCCCTATTGCTGAGCGCTTCCGTGTTCAGGCTCTGCTCTCAGACACCGCCGTGTTGCCTCTGAGTCTTTCTTTTGAGCTGACCGAGGCACCTGCCACCTTCTTGTTCTTCCGTGCTTTAGGAGCTTGCCTCTTGTTTCTCATTCTGAGCAAGTGCCCTGTTCTTGGCACCAGGCTTTATGTGTGTCTGCCTTCATCCTCACCATTTCCGTGTGCAGACAGCAGGAGGAACGTGGCTTCTGGACTGAGCTTGCTGAGCGCAGCTCCTGACTGCCGCAGACTTGCTGGGTCCTAGCATGTTGCTGGCCCCTCCGTGCTTATTGTAAAATGGGGATCATAGAGTGCCTGCTCCCTGCCTTAGTAAATGTAGGATTTAGTGATGAAACCCATCTGAATTATATAGAGCCACGGCTGGCGCAGGTGGTAAGTGTTCTGTGAGAGTTAGCTTCCATCTTCATTTTCTTGTATTTCCTGAAACTCCAGTTTTCTTTTTGTTTTGATGAGTTTTACTTTGAAAATGTTTGATTGGAAAGGTTTGTTTTGTGTACACACACCCACTCACTCCCCACCCCCCATATAGTCAAACTTGAAATGCATTTAATCTGTGGGAATTTGCATGCAAACAGGTTTCAACACTTCATAAGTAACTGCTGTTAGTAATTGTTGTAGCTGCTATTAAGGCAAGCAAGATTAGATGTGTATTTACTGAGAAGCCAGCATCCCTTAAGTATTTAAATTGAATGCAGTCATTGCATTAGGGGCCAAATAATTTCAGTGTACATGGGATTCATTACAAATGACTTTTCATTTCTATACTTTGGCTAATGGCCTGTTGAGTATGTCTTATTACTTATGGAAAAGATGTTTTGTATTTGTTTTAAGCTGTTGGGGATTCTCTAATACTTTAGGCATAAACTAGTGAAAACATCTTAGTTTTTCTATTATATGATTCCATCAACTAAAAAAGATGAGTGAAACTTCGTAATGTGTATTTGTGATCCCTGAAGGATTGACTTGAGTGTCTGAAAATACAGCTGCTGAACTAAGCTTGACTGTGGGTGTTTCTTTGAATAACATTAACTTTGTAAAAGCGTGACCTTGAATTGAAGGACCAGTTAAAAACCAAGTACATCTTTGTTTATTCCTATAAATGTGTAACTTCTGTGTTTCACTTTTAGCTAATCTTGTTTATCCTTAAAGGGGCTGACCTGGTTACCTATTGACAACAGCAATCAGATTGTCTTTTATTTTTGTAATTGTGTGTAGCTCTGTGATGCAGCATGGCTCTGTTTTGAGTCAACACGTGGTATAACTTGCAGTCAGATGAATGGGGCCGTGTCTCTTCCTGAAGCCTTTCAGAACCACAGTGTGGGACTGCCGGTCAACCTGGGGGTTCTGGTGCAACATACTGTCCACAGCTGCAGCCAAGAGGCAGGGAAAACATTAACTCAAAATTTTAAACTCAAATGTAGATCAGCTTTCTAAGAAAACTTTGAAAGTTTCCAAGAAAAACTCCAAGAAATTCTAACGGAGCATATTATTCAATTCATAACTATCATTTAAGAATCATGCTTACAGATTTTGTAAAGTTGGAGATCCACACCTGACAGTAATGAGATCACTGAAGTATCAACCCACTCAGCCTGTTTCACCCATTGGTGTGCAGCCAGTGAAGTACCTGCCATGACACGGACATCCCATATCCTGGCACCAGTCTGTGTCCTAGCTGCCCCACCTGCCAGATCCCTGCCAATGTGTCTGGGAAAGCAGGGGAAGGTGGCCCAAGTATTGGTGCCTCTGCCACCCATGTGGGAGACTTGATGGAGTTCCAGGCTCCTGGCTCTGGCTGAGCCCAGAACTGGATGTTTCCAGCCATTTGAAGGGAAGGCTAAGACAGCACATGGAAAACTCTGTGTGTGTGTTCATGCACCCACCTGCCTGCCTGTCTGCCAGTCTCACTCTGCCTTGCTAGGAGCTCTTCATGGTCCTGTGTTGTAGAAGAGTGCTCCCATTTCCTGATGAGGAAACAGGCATGCAGCAGTTGAGTGGCTCGTCCAAGGTTACAGCTAATAGGAGCCAGGAGGGGCTTCTGAGCGGGCACTCTGTGCTCCAAACCACTAGGCTGGGTTGTCTGATTCATGTACTTGAACCTCCTCTGTGTTTATTATTGCTGGCAGAGTTTGGGCCATGTATTCGGTTGAAGGGGTTTCATGTTTATGTTCATAAATACACAAAAGAATCCATGGTTGTTGACTATTTGCTTATTTAATTAATGATTGCTAATCATGCCTTTATAAAAAGAATGATTTCTTTAGCAACAGATCATGATTCTGCCCATCCTGCTCCTCCATAGCAGCTGTATTACTTATCTATAGCATTAATAGCTACTGCGTCTGCATTTCACTTTACATCTGCTGGATGTTCATTAGCAAAATCAATTTTCAAGTATAAACTATCTAAAGATGAAAATATGCCAGCGAGAGTTGATCAGACTCTGTACTTTATAAGATTCAAGCTCAACTTGAGAGGATCAGATCTGCTTCAAAACAAAGGTTGATTTTTTTTTAATATAGAGCATTTTGTATAGTTTCCATAATGATGTGCAAACCTTGCTGTGGCATCAACAGACATACTGATGGGAGGATCATAGAGCTAGAACAAAATGAAGCTGTCTCGCAGCCGCTGGGTGTCTATCCTTGACCTTTATTTCCTCAGCTGTAGAACAAAGTAAGACATTCTTATTTACAGTACTATAATGATTAAGCAAGTCATTGACGAGAAGTTATAATTTGCTTAGTTGCTAGATTCGTTTTTAGGAAGCAAATTTCCCCCAATTTGACTTCCTCTGCACCCAAGTAAAGTTGTGTTTGCCTTCTGTCCTCTTTCTTTTCAGGATTTAAATTTATTTTTGCATCCACACGACACAAATAGCATTTGTCTATACATGTGAATGATGCGTGCATGCCACATTCCTGTAAACTTTTATTGTTAGAAAAGAAACAAACCTGTGATGATTTTTTTTTCCCCACTGAGGTAGTAACTTGAATCTGTTGAAATAAGTTGCAGTTTTTAGTTGTAATATATAACCTAAATGAATTTTTTAAATTGTGATACTTAAAATGTTGCCAGTTCAAAGAGAGGACATTTTGGAAGCCCAATGGGATTTTATATGCTGGAAAGTTACCAAGTTACCGTTCTGATTACTGATCAAAGTCAATTCACAGAAATGTGCATTTAACATTTGAAAGTAAAACCACTTGAAAATCACCTCCCAGTAACCTTTCGTGTCTGGAAACATTCCGTGGAGGAGCTGTGGAGTGTTGGGGTGTCTCCTGGGCGTGTTCCTTTTGGCCGGGTGCTTCGGAGCCCCACCCCCTGGTTGCTGTGGAGCTGAGAGGCTTGGTGTGTTGCCGGCTGCCCTAGCTACACTAAGGCTTTGGGTTTCTGCGTGTGTTTGACCCGCTCCGTTGGTGTGCACCACCTGGGACCCAGAGCAGCACGGGAGAGATGTTGGAGATTTTGACCTGACTGGAAGTGAACTTGGCTGCGAGGCCACCGCCGAGGGTCTCTGGAGACCTGCGCCTCGCAGCTCAGGTGTTTCCTGTTGTCATCATGCAGCCACCTGTGGTCAAGATGACTGACTGCTCTGTCTTCTTACGTTCTTTTAAGCAAAGTAAAGCAGCGGTTCGGCTGAGAGAAGACATGAAAAAGATCGTGGTGGTGCCGCTGCACGAGCCGGAGGAGACTGCGCAGCCCAGAGTGTTTGGGGTCAGTCTGCAGGAACTGCGGCGCCAGGGCCTCACGGAGCACGGTGTCCCCGCCGTGGTGTGGAGTCTTGTGGAGTACCTGAGGCGGCACGGTGAGTGGGCCGCCGCTTGCCTCTTGGCTTTCTAGTTAGTTCCGTGCTTGGGTGAGTTCCTTATGTGCGCGTTACTGCTTAGGAAAGAGCACCCTAACTGGAATATCAGATTATTTCTGGTATACTTTTCCCTTAAGAAAGGATATTACTTCTTAATGTTATTTTTTTTAAGTGCTAATTTGATTTACTCTGCAACAACTGATTGAATTTTCCAAGTTGCTAATTTGAAATACTGCCTAATATTTTTTAACTGTTCAAAAGTCTTTATGCATTTGTTCGTGAGACAGGTGGGCAGAGTCTTCCACAGGCCAGCTTTCACAAATGCTCACAGTGGCCTGGCCAGGGCGTAGGTCCCAGACAAAATTTGGGGTGTCCCACAGGAGTAGCAGAGACCGACTCCCTGCTGCCCCCTAGTGTCTGCGTTAGCCTCAAGCTGGACTTCATTCCAGGAACAATAATTTGGGATGTGCGTCTCCCAGGGTCTGCTCCTATTTTTTATTTTAGATTTTAAAAAATTGTATTAGAAAATCAGATATACAAAGAGAAGGAGAGACAGAGAGGAAGATCTTCCGTCTGATGATTCACTCCCCAAGTGGCCACAATGGCCTGAGCTGAGCCAATCCAAAGCCAGGAGCCAGGAGCCTCTTCTGGGTCTCCCACAAGGGTACAGGGTCCCAAAGCTTTGGGCTGTCCTCGACTGCTTTCCCGGGCCACAGGCAGGGAGCTGGATGGGAAGCGGGGCTGCCGGGATTAGAACCGGCACCCATATGGGATCCCGGGCGTGCAAGGCGAGGACCTTAACCACTGCGCCGTTGTGCCGGGCCACAATATCTTTCTTTCTTTGTAACTCTATTTTCAAATAAAGAAATAGTCATTTTAATACAGTGAGTAAAAGGTCTCAATTGTAAAGGAGTTTTGGGAGGCTGTAATCTGAGGCATAATGATGGGTTTTCATCATTCTTATATTAAAATAACAAATGCAGCCGTATGGTAGAGGCTGTTATAAAGTTGATAAGGATTTTTAGATGCAAAACTTGAAAAATTCATACCAAGTCCAATGCTCCTCCCGTTTGCTGCACGCCCCAGCCACTCTTGGGACGCCAGCCCCATCTCCCTGCCAGTGGGCATCCTTGGTTGACAGGGCAAGGCGGTACTGTACCTTTGTTCCTCCAGGAACAGGGATCCACAGGGACAGGGCTTGAGAATGGACGTCTGTGTCCCTTGGCATATCAGCTGTTAGTTTAGAAACATATCTGCTTAGGTTACCAGTATGTCAGTAACACAGCAGCGTTTTACCCTGATAGCTGAAACGCCAGGCTTGCGCTCTGGTCTTGAGGTTTCCTCCCTGTTTTTGAAGAGAGAGAAGATGCAGAGGGTCGGGGTTCTTAGAGCACAGCTCTGGATTTGTGCACACGAGACAGGGAAGGACCAGGTAGCAAGCCTGCAGTGCTTGCCACAGCCAGGCCTGGACCGAGGCACAGCTGGGAGCCTGGAACTCTGACGAGACCTCCCACGTGCATGGTGAGAGCACAGTCATTTGGGCCACCACCACTGTCTCTCTTTTGGTGGCAGGAGGCAGGAGGCAGGAGTTGGAAGTGGCTATCTTTTTTTTTTTTTTTAAAGATTGATTTATTTGTATTGGAAAGGCAGATTTACAGAGAGGAAAGATCTTCCATCTGCTGGTTCACTCCCCAAGTGACTTCAACAGCTGGAACTGAACTGATTCAAAGCCAGGAGCCAGGTGCTTCTTCCATGTCTCCCACGTGGGTGCAGGGTCCCAAAGCTGTGGGCCATCCTCCACTGCCATCCCAGGCCACCGGCAGGGAGCTGGATGGCAAGCAGGGCTGCCAGGACACTTGTGCCCATATGGGATCCCGACACTTGCAAAGCAAGGAGTTAGCCACTTAGCCATTGTGCCGGGCCCAAAAGGCAGGTATTAAGCCTGAAAACTTCAGTTTAGAATAAGTCCAAGGTATGATTGGACTCCTTTTTGCAGGCTGGGTTGAATCAGACTGCACCCCAGGGAAAGGGTGTAAATATTTGTTAGATTTGTTAAATAGAGCTTCTTGGTATTGTGCAATGTTTTGCCTTCCCACAGGGCCTCAAAAGTCCAGCTTTCTCTGCGTCTCTACTGATACTATTTGGTGTGGACCATACTTTGTGGTCTTTGTATTTGTTTATCTGAAAGGCAGAATTGTTGCTGATTACCTTCCCACAGGGCCTCAGTAGTCCAGCTTTCTCTGCGTTTCCTGTGTGGAGTGGCTCATCTGCTGCTTCCCCAGGTGCCCTGCTAGCGAACTAGGTTGGAAGAAGATCAGCTGGGATTTGAACTAGTGCTCATGTGGGATGAGAGTTGCAGGTGGTGGTTTAATCAGTGGTTTCATGACTGGCCTACAATCTTTTTTTTTTTTCACCAATGTTGACTAAGTGTAGCATGAAAGATTATTCAAGGTTTTCAAATTTTAAAAATTCTTATATTTAATCAGTCCTCCAAATGTAAGGGTCACATGTTTGAAGAGTCCACCAACTACAGATAGAAAATACTTGACACAAGATTGTGTCTGCTGAGCACGGAGAGGCTTACCTGTAGTCACCATTGCCAAGAGAGCATTTCCACTGAGTTAGGTGGCTGTAATCCAGGAATTATTTAATATATACAGGAGAATTTACATAGTTCATATGCAAATAGTTTATTCTCTTATTGAAGGGACTTATGATGCATCCCAGATGTAGGTGAGGGCTCATATTGCATAAAGAGCTTTACTTTTTTAAGCTTTTAAAAAAATATCTATCCATTTGAAAGGCAGAGTCACAGAGAGGGGTAGAGGCAGAGAGAGAGAGCCTCTGTTTGCTGGTTCACTCCCCCAAATGACTGTACTGGCCAGGTTGGGCCAGACTGAAGTGAAGCCAGGAGCTTTAGCTGGGTCTCCTACGTGAGTGCAAGGCTCCTGGCATCCTTCGCTGCTTTAATATCTTGCCCGGCACATTAGCTGGGAACTGGATCACAGGTGGAGCGGCCAGGACTCAAACCTGTGCCCATAGGAGAGGCTGGTGCTGCAGGCGGTGGCTTAACCCTCATACCCCTTCCTGGTCCCTACTTCTAATTCTTTTCCTCTCCTACACTCTCTTCCATTCTGTGTGTGAGTCCCTCACCCCTGGGCGTTGAACTTGTTCTGCTTTTTGTTTTACTGTTTCTGAGCAGTGGTTCCACGGGGAACCTATAGTGTGTATCATTTCAAGCACATTTGCGAGCGCCTCTGCTCTCATCTTCCTGGAAGTCGGCTGCTTAGCACATGTGTGCTTGTCCTCAGCTCTGCAGCAGGTGAACCAGCCCATTTGTACTCGCAGCATCAGTGCGTGCGAACCTTGGCAAGACTGGAAGTGGGGCAGCACACTCTTAAGCACTCTTAACAAAAATGCACTCAGGTAATGCCAACTAGACGTTCTAGTAAGGGGAACTGACCATTCTTCATTAGGGACATGAAGTACAATTGCTACTAACCCCTAATCTCCTGCAGCAGAGCCTTGACAGGGCTAGGGCCTGGCACCTGCATTTTGACAGTGTAGTATATTGCCACGTACCAAACTGGAAGTCTACTTCAGTTTGAAACTGTCATATTACTAAACTGTTGAACCCATGTGCCTTTGAAATGGGATATGCAGCTTGAGGACAGGATTGTAGAGTTCATATTATTATGTCATGGTCAGCAAGTCATCAGATATTTACTCTGTGACATAATCCATACTTGTCAGGTATTGGAGGAAGGGGATAATCGCTCACATATTCTAATCACACTTGGAAATTTTGGTCTTAATGCATCATCTAAATGCAGACAGTTTAGCATGAAATTTAGGACAGGAGGTCTTTTCGGAGACTTTGGGCTTTCTGGCATGTTCTCTTCAGACTATTTGCTAATCATTTGTCTTGCTGACCCTGTTAATGGATTCTTTCAGTTTGAAGGTAATATGGATTGTTCTGTTCTGAAGAGTGCAGTACTGACCCATGACCACCAGGTGGCAGACGTGGCTCATATACTGTTTTCCTGCTGGGGAGCATATGCTAATAAGCTGACTTGTGGTGTGTTTAGTTTCTAATGATACATTTATAAGATTTTGAAATAGAGTTTACCTATGCTAAAAAGTGGCCATCAGTGATACATGATTTTTCTGTTTTTTTTTTTTTCTAAGCTACCATTTGGTTGTTGTTTTATGATGATGGACACATATCTGCTGAAGTCAAGTGCAATGTGAGCTTTGGAATGGAGAATAGCTCTACTTTGTGGAGCTAATTTAAAACTCTTCTTCAGAACATTTCTGTAACAGTCACAACTTCCTCATATTTTACAGTAGGAATATTTAGTCTGGTCAGCTTGAAATGAGCAACCAGTGTTTTGTAGAATCATGAGGGACTTTTCAAAACAATACATTTGGGCCTGGTGGTATCATGGCCCTGTGGCTAAATCCTTGCACCACGATCCCATATGGGCACCGGTTCTAATCCTGGCAGTTCCACTTCCCACCCAGCTCCATGCTTGTGGTCTGGGAGAGCAGTTGAGGACGACCCAAAGCCTTGGGACCCTGCTCCCGCTTGAGAGACCCAGATGAAACTCCTGGCTTTGGATCAGCTCAGCTCTGGCCATTATAGCCACTTGAGGATTGAACCAGCAGATGGAAGATTTTTTTCTCTGTCTTCCTCTCTGTACATCTACTTTTCCAATTAATAAAAACAAACTTTTTATTTTAAAAAAAAACCCTTACATTCTGTTTCCCACAGAGCGATATGTCGCCTTCGTGGAGTAAACTTCCTTGGTGGCAAACTGCGAGGTGTCCTGAGAATTGTCTCAGGTGGCGGAGGTTTGTGCAAATAAATGCAGTGCAGGCAGGACAGGAATGTTCCAGAAGGCTTTCTGTCCGTGACTTCTGGCCATGACTTTTCTCTCTGCTTGGGAGGCCCAGTGGGATCTGGGGCCTGCAAGACCACAGGCTGTTCTTGGAGCTGAGCAGTTATTTTGAAATTGGTGGACGTATGTTTATTTGAGGAAAGGTTAAAAAAAAAAGAACATTGGAAGAGACATCCTAAGGTCAAAGCTAGAAAAACACTGTGTGAGAAACAGCCCCAAGGGGCATTTCCTGGGCTGAGAACAGAAGCAGAGTTAGGCTCCAGGGCTGGTAAACAAAGGAGCAGGACACGATTCCAGAGTCCCTGTGCTAGGATAGGACATTCCTTCCGAGCATGCATTCCCGAGGGAGAGGGGAACCTCCGAGGTGAGCCGTTAGCCTAGTGATCAGGCCAGGGCTTGGGACACCCACGTGCAACCTGCTCCTCTGTTGCCAATGTGGAATTGCCTTGTTGGAGTCCTGGATACTCTGCTTCCCATCCAGCCCCCTGCTGATGGACGTGCTGGGAAGCCCAGATCATGGGTCAAGTCCCTGGGTCTCTGCTATGTGTGGGAGCCGCAGGTGGAGTTCTTGGCACCTGGCTGTTAGGGACGTCCGAGGAGTAAATCAGCCAGTGAGCCACCTCTCTGTGTCTGTACCTTTCAAGTTAAAATGAATGAATGAGTACATGAACCTTTGTAGGATAGAGCAAACAGACCACGAAGACTTTAAATGATCAAACCCAAGTCTCCCACTGTACCTGCTGTTCCGACAAACTGAAGGGAATGATGTACTTCGCTTGGCAATTGCATAGCCAGATTAGCTCCCTTCCCCCAGCAGCAAGCAGAAATAGTACATTTGCTATTCTTTCACAATTTCTCTGTGTCAGGAGTCTGGACACAGCTTTGCGGTGGCCTCTGTCTCAGGATCTCTTCCCAGGCTGTATTTGTGGTGTCTGCTGAGGGCACAGTCACATCAGGACAGATGTGCCAGACTCCCTTCCATGTTCATCCATGTGGCACTTGCGAGGGTTTTGTCCCCCGTGGGCCTGTGACCTGAATGTCTTAGTTGCTCACTGGCTGTTGGGCAGCGATGGCCTGGAGTCTCTCCCCTGGGGGCCTCTCCATGGAGGTCATCAGCTGCTTCATCAGAGAGAGCAGATGAATAGCACGTATCACCACAGGCGTCCATGACCTCGTCTGAGCCAGGACATCCCATGACATTTGCCGTGTTGTGCTGAGAGAAGCCATGCACTTGAGTGGATTACAGCTGGGTATGGTGCGAGTGGTGGGGCTCAGGGAGTGTGGTTTAGAACCTGCCCACCACACACCCTGACTGATATTTCTTCTGATTAGACAGTACCTTGGCCATACTGAGTGTTCAACATTTTGAATATCATGGTTGGTACCACAGTTCTTGTTAACATTAGAACTAAAATTGTAGCTAAGAAATATTTTTTATTTCTTTGAAATTGAGCGAGCGAGCGAGAGATTCCATCTGTCAACTCACTACTCCAATGCCAGCCACATCTAGGGCTGAGGCCAGGCATCCAGCACTCCACCCACGTGTCCTGTGTATGTTGGAGGAGACCCATGCACTCGTCCCCTGAGCACGTCTCCCAGGGCGTGCACTAGCAGGAGGCTAGATCAGAAGCGGAGCCCACACTCAACCCCAGGCTCTCTGATAGAGACTGCAGGCCCCCCAAGGAGGCAGGTGGCCCACTGGGAGGAGGACCTGGAGGAGGTGATTAGGCTAACAGTATTCCGCTCTCTTGAGGGAGTTAGTGCCATTGTCATGAGAGTGAGTAATTATGAAAGGGAGAGTTTGCTTCCTTCTGTCTGCTTCTCTCTTGCTCTCTCTCTCAAGGCAGGAACTAGCCCCTAGATGGATACAGGACCTGCCAGCCTCCAGTGTTGTGAACAATTAATTTCCAACTAATACGAACCACCTGCTCTCAGGTTCAACACCTGGACAGGCTCTGGAGCCCTGGCCTCAGCCTGTCCCAGCCCCAGCTGTGCAGCTTAGGGAGTGAACCAGCACGTCTGTGTCTTTGGCTTTCTGCCTCACTAATTAATGCATTAAAAGATGACCACATTAGTTGTGGAGAAGACACTTTCCAAGCAGAGTGGGCCCTGATGCCTGAGCTCATCGGGCTGGCCTCACCTGGAGTGGCCCTCCGCTTTCTCCTGCTTTTGCTGAAGCTCATGAGTTTCTCTGCTGGATAACAACAGTCACCAGCTGAGTGAAGGGGCTGGTCTGAGCACTGCTTGGTCTCACGTAGCGTTCCCCTTTGAAGACACACCTGATGGCTTCCTGCAGTATCCGCATAGGGACTTCCTGGTGTTCAGAGGCTCGTGTGCTGTGGAGATGCTGCTGGAACCCAGGGCCCGATCGCACCATGTACTGCGTCACATGACGTCACTTCTCTAGATGGAAGCTCTTTGGGTACTTCGGAGGCGTTACCCACGTTTGTGTATGGCAACGTCCTGTGTATAAGGGCCAGCTCTGGTCGCCATCATCCGTGATCCTCCTCAGTAGTCTAAGCAAGCGGTTTTAAGAAATGCCAAAAGCTCCGAGGGATCCATAATTTGACTGTTCAGGGACCCCTCCACTGCCCTCTATTTAGTCCTGTGTGCGGCTCTGCTGTGCTTGGTCCTTTATCGGTTCTCTTTGTCTTCTCTGCCGCCCCAGGACTCACGCAGGAAGGACTGTTTCGGGTGAATGGCAACATGAAGGTGGTGGAGGGACTGCGGCTCAAGTTCGAGAGCGGCACTCCGGTGGAGCTGGGGCGGGACGGCGACGTGTGCGCAGCTGCCAGCCTGCTCAAGCTCTTCCTCCGGGAGCTGCCAGACTGCATCATCACCTCGACCCTGCAGCCACGCCTCCTTCAGCTCTTCCAGGGTCAGTGCACGTCCACTTGCCTTATTGTTGTAAAGGATCTTAAGTAAAGAGAGAGGTGCTCAGGCATGTGATTCACTTCCCAGATGGCAACAACAGCTAGGCCAGGCGGAAGCCGCGAGCCCAGAACTCCATCCAGGTTTCCTGCAGGAGTGATGGGGATGCTGGGCACCTGGGCCAACCTCTGCTGCTTCCCAGGCACAGTAACAGGAAGCTGGATGCCAGGCAGAACAGCCGGGACCTGATCCAGGCACTGTAGTGTGGCATCACCCTTGGAACCTTGAGTCACCACAGCACCAGGGATCCCCCACCACACATACACACACAGGAGGCATCTTAACTACTTGTGCCAAATATCTGCCCATGACAATTTTTTCAATGAAAATTAAGTTTTAATTATTTAACATTTAAATGTTGAAGTAAGCTTTGATGCATTTGTGGGCTTCCTATAACCACCCCGTTTAGTGTTTGCTGCTTAAAGCTTTCTCTTTCCTACTCAATCTATTAGGAAAGTGATTAGGAAATATCCTTAAATGGACATGTTGCAGGCCCTGGCATCTGATGTCTTCAGTTGGGTCAGTGAGGTGCTTTTTTGGGTGGGGAGCCCCGAAGAAGGGGTAAGAATGAGATACGCATTTCTATCTGGAAAATACTAGTAATTAAATTGTAGAGTCACCTTTGTGACCAAAATCTCACAGTGTGGTTGCTTTTTGGCCCATGTAGGTTGAAATCCCCAAGTAATTGTGTTAACGTGCAGATAAAACATACTTTTTATTTTTATGGTAATATGGTGTGATTTTAAACACAGGCTGCTTTTTAAAAAATAGAGACAGAAGTGTTTTCCATGCTGCAGTGGCCGGAGCTGAGCTAACCCAAAGCCAGGAGCATCCTCCTCGTCTATGTGGGGGACATGATCCCAAGGACCTTAGCCATCCTCTGCAGCTTTCCCAGGCCATCCACAGAGAGCTGGATTGGAAGTGGAGCAGCCAGGACACGAAACAGCACCCATTTGTGATGCTAGCACCTGCAGGCAGAGAATTAGCTTGCTATGCCACTGTGCTGGCCCCAGATCAGTAATTATAGGCCTGACCTAACCTTTGAGCACTCTCTCCCAGATACAAGGAAAGCAGTTTCTTAGGAAGTCCTCTTCTTCCTTGTTCTTGCCAAGTGAGCACGGTGAGGGGAAAGCATGTTTCTGTGAGCATCAGGGAGCAGGTTGGGGAAGTTTTTGGTGTTTGAAGCCGCAGCAGTGAGGTGACTGTGCATGTGCCCTCTGCTGAGGGGTGGGGTACAGGAGGAGAAAGTGCCAGAAGTGTGAGGGGCTCCCCAAAAGTTCATGGATACTGGAATTAAAGAACCAGATTATTTGGCTGTAAAAGAAATCATATATGTGAGAGACCTTCCAAAAGTTCATGGGAAATGCATATTGATAAATTTGGCATGGATTTCAGGCTGTTTTTGTTTGTTTTTTGTTTAGTACTGGAATAAGTGTTATATTCTTTTTTTTCTGTGAATTTTTTGAAGAACTCATATTTTATCCCAAAAAGGCCATTCTCATCTACTGGCTGAAAGAGGTGAGGTTGTGTTGGATGACTGCACTAACATAGCCCCCTCTCTCTCACTAACACACCTGGCTGTTCTTTGGTGGCGGTATTCTCTGGGACTCCCCTGGGTACCGATGTCCATAGCACCTCCTTTCCTGGCCTCTCACCTCTCATTCCCTCACAGCCCCTGGCCTCCAGGGTGGCCTCCAGCGTGACCTCCAGGCCATCCTGGGGGAGCAACTCGGAGCAGCTCTGACTGGAGCAGCTGATCTTGCATGCACTTGTTTACCAAGTTCTTGAAGTGAAGGTCACTGGGTCCAAGCAGAGGTTGCCTCTTTGCGCTGCCTCCCAGGGTACCCCCACCTGCTTCTATGCTGCGACTGTGGCACTTTAGACTCTTCAAACTTCCCGAGTGGTTTTCTGACGCCGCTCTACCAGCTTGGGAAAGGCAGGGCAAGCGTTACATTGAACAGCTCGCCCTTTGATGAAACTCTCATTCTTTATTGTCTAGGTTTAATTTTCAAGTTTCTGTTCCCATCTAATCCCCACACAGGTGGTAAAGGACTGCCAGGCCTGATTTTGGTCTCACCTTTGGCAGGTTCTATCTGTGTACCTGATCCAATGCGTCTCCTTAGGATGTGACAACCCTGGCATTCCTCTCCAGGGGCCTCATCTGAGGAGTGATAATATTAGTTTGCTAGAGCTATTATGATAACATAGTTTCCACAGCAGATATTCATCTCAGTCTCTAGGCTGCAGGTCAAGGTGCTGGCCAGGTGGGGTTTCTGCCAAGCCTTCCCACCCTCTGCTGGTGGGGCTGCCCTTCGCTGGATAATTATCCACCTTTAACCTTGATTAGCTCTTCTCTGTCAGACTAATGGGTAAGAATGTCCTGGCACTACAGTTTTCATGACCTATGATCAAAGATTAGCATGTAGGCTGAAATGGTCACTGTTCCATGGTGTGACTGATGGTAGCTGTTGCTGTATTTCCACTCAACTGGGGTCTTTTTGCATTAAAAAAAGAAAATTGGTAGGTTTTCACCAATAAATAATAAATAAGTAAAACCACTCCCCAGTTGAGTAAAACCGCTCCCAATTGAGTCACAGTCTTGGTACTAGAACTTTGGCGAACATTTGAGACTTGTTGATTGGAAACTGAAATTTCTCATATTTATATATGTCAGTATTTCATTGCTCCTCTTGTGCTTGGCAACTGTATCAGTCTTACAAGGAATATTTCATGGAAAACAGGGATGCGGATAAACTTGTGAAAATTATTTTTAAATATTTCTGTAAAAGTTAGTTGACAATTTAAATATTATGTACCTTGCAAAGAAACGCTTATTACCCAGATATCTTTCCTTAATTATTATTTGATAGTCACTGTGAGGCAGCACTCCCCTTCACTGGTGTACCCCAAAATGCTCACAGTGAGGATGGACATGGGAGGAACTGCAGAACCGGGAGCTGGGAGCTCAACCCAGGCCTTCCCCAGGGTAGCGGGGCCCACTCCCTGAGGTCACTGTGGCCTCTGGTAGGAAGACCGGATCACACCCTGGCTGTAGGGCAGATACTGCCTTGTCCTTAGCATTCTTTTTTTTTTTTAAAGATTTATTTTACTTTTATTGGAAAGGCGGATATACAGAGAGGAGAGACAGAGAGGAAGATCTTCCGTCTGATGATTCACTCCCCAAGTGAGCGCAACGGGCCAATGCTATGCCGATCTGAAGCCAGGAGCCTCTTCCGGGTCTCCCATGCTTACAGGGTCCCAAAGCTTTGGGCCGTCCTCGACTGCTTTCCCGGGCCACAGGCAGGGAGCTGGATGGGAAGCGGGGCTGCTGGGATTAGAACTGGCGCCCATATGGGATCCTGGGCGTGCAAGGCTAGGACCTTAACCACTGCGCCATCGTGCCGGGCCCGTCCTTAGCATTCTTAGTAATAACCGTAGTAGTCTGCGTTTTTAATATTCTTAGCACTCAAAACTCTCGTGAACTTCAGCTTTCATCACCTTTTCTAGAAGGTTTTCATGTGATGTGAAAATGCACTGTCTTACTGTTTGTATTACTCATGTGATTTGCATTTGTATTATGTGCTACTGTGATCAGTAGTATTTTGGTTACGACCAAGGGTTTCCTTTGTAAATGATCTTGTTCATGGCATAAACTTGTGGATTGCATCATATACAGGTGTAGGAGGACAAATGTTTAGTTAAGTCATGGACATTGACATCCTGGTTGGAACACTCGATCCCTGGGCGGAATGTCTGGGGTTCATGCTCAGTTCAAGCTTCCTGGAGACATTAGACCCTCTAAGGCAGGAACAACAACTCGGGTAATTAAGTCCCTGCCACCCATGGAAGAATTAGGTTGAATTCCAGGGACCTACGCTGACCTCTTCCCTAACAAGTATGATCTCTCTCTAACTCACCAACTGTGCTTTTCAAATGAAAAGAAAAAAATTAAAGGCAGGTATCAGAAAAAAAACAGAGCCTGTGACAGGAGGCAGGACAGAAGGAAAGCCATTTTAATTACAGGCATGAAAAAAGGAGTCTGATCTAATTGTGAGATGTGAAGAAGGGTCAGATGCATTCTTTTAATTTTTAATTTTCTTTTTAGTGTTTTTTATGTAGTTGAGCGGGGTGTACACTCACGTGGACCTCTGACTAGGGTGGAGGAAGGTGGGTAGGACAAACGTTTCCGTTGTTCCCCCCCTCCTCCGCCGTATCCACAGGGGAGGAGGGCAAAGAGGGCTGCTCCTTGCTCTCAGACCTGGGGATGGAAGGGTTTGGTGTTGCCTTAGGGACACTAACGTGGGGAAAAATGTTCTGAAGGTGTTCCTTGAGCGATTTTGATAGCTTTGAGAAGTTGTAGGTTGCATTGCTGCAGGATTAAGAAAATCTTTCCAAGATCTGTTGGTTGACCAAGTCTACCTCAGTGCATCCACAGACCCAGGATCATGCTACAAGGCTTGGTCAGAGTTGTTCAACCTCTTCTGCTTTCCATTCTCTGACGAGGAAATTGACACCCCTGTTGGCCTGGATGAGCTCGCCATCATACCTACTGTATGCATCTGGGTGTGCTGTCTACTGCGCTGGCATCAGCAACCGAGGTGGCTCAATCCCCTCTTACAGAATACTGATCTACTGACTGAATAGGGGTTAGAGGATTCTGCAGGGTGCTCATGGGGCCGGTTACCGGAGGTGAGAAGGGGAGGGATATGGTGAGTAAAAGCTGTCTCCTTAGGCAGATGTAAAGCCTTTCAGGTGTTATCTCAGCCGACTAGAGGAGGGTCTGGCAGTTTTCTCGGCAGTGATGTGTGGAGCATCTACCCTCAGAGGAAGCCCCTGCCTGCAGCTACTGCTCCCATCTGAGGGTCCCAGTTTGGAGTTCTTGGGGATAGTCATCACACCAGAGCCATAGCTTTGGGGAGACATTTCCTGATTGCCTTTACAAGCAGTTTTATTGCCAAGCAAGGCTATTTCTATAATCAGCCGGCACGAACGTATGGGATAATGCACAGGTGCACTTGTGGGCGGGGGGATCCGGAGTTTGCTTCCTTGTTGTGCTGAGTTTCTAATACTCTCTGGAGGAAGATGTGAGACACTCAATGAAGTGGATGTTGATTGAGCGCTTACTGATTAAGTGTAAAGGCAGCTCAGTAGAGGGTGTAGAGCATGCCGTAGATGTCACACCATGTAGCCCTTATAAGCCCTGTATCCCTCTTAAATATCTTAGATAGAAAATGTGTGAGAAGGGGTCTCTGCTGAAGCTCTCCTACAGTAGAAACATGCCCTGCAACTGGTTACTCCAAAGCTCTCAGGGCTCAGGTCCTTTATAGGGAGTTGAGTGCCTTTTGCTTTTGCTGCCTATTACAAGAGGTTAGATTTGACTGGCCATAATAGTCTTGTCTCTCCTTTTCTACTGTGTCTTAATATAAACTAAAATTGGTTTTGATATGATTTCCATTGGGAAGCCTACCCTACTTTTATAACTCAGTTCTCATAAAAAATAACAGATTAACAGTTTTGTTGATGTGACATCACAATTCAGGGCCACATTTCTGTTTTCTGAAGTGTTGTCTTGGGATTTTGAAGTAGGTTCTGTGTCAAGAGTAAGCTATTTCATAATTGAGTGTGCTTAGCACTTTTCTGATAAACTTCCTCTCTGCCATACTTTGTAAGATAGAATTATAGAGCCTCAGGCTAAGCATTTTTTTTTTCAGACACTAAAGCCAAACCAAAATGACCCTGGGACTCGTCTGGATCTTAGAGTGAGGGTGATGATCTTCACAGCAATAATGTGGCAGAACTCTAGATTCATCTGTGCTTGCAACACACTATTGACTTTGAGCTTGCCTGGTGTCTGAAGTTTTAAGATCACATAAGACTGTGTTCAATTGACAAACTGCTGGGCTTGCATGCCAGGTTGTCACCCTAGGCCAGTCACAGTGATCCAGTCTGCCCAATACCAGGTGACGAATTCAACCTCAAGGATTATAATTTTCCTAAGAGGGCAATGTCCTTTTACACTGTAATCAAAGAATAAATCAAGTAAGACAAAATAATTCCAGAATTCATGGCATTAACTATAACTGAAATATTGCTTTATTAAGATTCACAAGAAACATAACACAGGAAAGCCCACATCAAAATACAAGTATCTATCAAAGACTTATATCTATACCTGATTTGTGCCAGACCAATTCTTTTTGTCAAAGGCTTGGTGCAGACAACTCAGTTGAGAGAGAAGCTGTAGAAGATCTTTGGTGATTAAGTTTTCCTACTGTCCGGTTAAGCTTATCTCCAGTATTAGCAGCCTGCCATCTTTGAGTATTTCTGTATAATATTTTACCCTAGGATGACATATTCCATGACTTTTGATCATTTATTCTTAGTTTGGTTATATACATATAATGTATTTGTGCTCCTAACAATGTTTTGGACATAGATTTAAGTTCTAAGCAACAAAATGCTATAGAATGGGATTTATTTATTTTAGGAGTAAGTAGAAAGTCATTTTCTTAAAAGATTTAATTATATCCATGAAAGAGTTATGGAGGGAGAGTTGGCAGTAATTATAGTCAAAGCTACGTAAGCATGGATGGGAAGATTTTGGGGGCAAAGGGAATCTCTAGAAGACTAATGGAAATTGAGGGGATGGTACCAAGGCCAAAAAATAGATGGTTAGCAGGGGATTATTTTTTTGGGTGAGTAAAATATACATCAACTAAACTTTGCCCTTATAATGATGTCTTACGGTTTACTGGCATGTAGTATGTTGGCAGTGTTAGACAACCATTGCCACTCTTCCAAAACTTTCTCATCATTCCAAGCAGAAAAGTGGTAATAGAGCCTTAAGGAAAGGTGACCAGAGATGTTAGAGAGCAAACAAGAACAGATCCTGGTGGCTCTAAGAGCTAGAGCAAGAAAGGAGCCAGAGCACTGTAATGTTTTAGTTAAAAACCATGAGAGGAAGTGCGCTGGCCTGACCCTGGTGGTGGTTTGGGGGATGGCCACAGAGGCCAAAGTGGAGTTTGGTAGACACTAATGAATTGAGTAGGAATTTTGGAGTGCAAATTGTAGTAGCACCAGGGAGAGCTACCTGCAAATGCTGTGCATTGACCAGGCCCAGGCTATCATGTTCTTTGGGTTTCAGTAATGCACGTCATTTTGGAATGGGGCCCTTTGCTGCCATAGGAGCAACAGGTACATTCTTTTCATCTGTAAGACCTGACCCTTTGTCCTGAAAGGAAGGGCCTGTCCACAGCTTTCCAGGAGCCTGGACTTAGCTGACCAAAGCTCTGTGCCCACTTTCCACTTAATGGGGCTTAGTCCCAAAGTTCAGAGATGCTGCCGAGTTGAGTGGAGTCTGATAATCTCTTTATGGAGGCTTTATTAATTGTCTGTCACTGAGATCTGGAGGAGGTACCCTGAGTAGTCTATGGATAAATGGTGATGATGAAAGTCAACTGGGGAAGGCTGGGCCTTTGTTGTGGTGTGGTGGGTAGGTCAACTTCATGGAATGCCTGCATATCAGAGTGCCAATTTGAGTCCCGGTTGCTCCACTTCTTATGCAGATCTCTGCTGATGTGCATTGGAATTCAGTGGAGGATGGCCTTAGTGTTTGGGCTCCTGCCATTCATTTGGGAGACCTGGATGCAGCTCCTGGTTTCAGCCTGGTCCAACCCTGTCCAGCCCTGTTCTTTCACTCCACTTGGGAAATGAACCAATGGATGGAAGATCTCTGTGTCTTCTTTCTGTCTCTTTCTACATTCAGATGGATAAAATACATCTTTGGAAAAAATCTTTGACAGACGAGTGAAAGGCTGTTGAGGTGTTACGATGGGGGGCGCCTTTAAATTGGTGAGTGAACTGAAGGCCAGTGCAGTGTCCAGCCATGTGCATTTCAAAGTCATCTGGGCGGGCTTTTCAATGTTTATAACTTTCTAAATCTGGTTATTGAAAATGCAAATAGGCCAAATTAGCTGATTCCACTTCCTTTACTCCAACTTAAATAATAGTACTACACCAAGATTTTGTCTAGGTGCATCACTTTCTGCTTGGTTTTTAACTCCTAAATAGCAGTTCCTACAAATAATTCATAGATATTAAGGGAACTGAAGTATAGGATAATACATGCCAAAGAGCAGGCTCTTAGAATGTGCAGAACTTGAGTCTGGCACCCGGCAAGCCCAGGACCTGTTTTCTCCTCTGCTCATTTGGTTTCCAAATGCCCAGCTGAGAACACAATCCAGGCCTCCATGTAGGTGCAGGGACTCGCTGGAGCCACTTGAGCCATCCACCGGCTGCCTCTCAAGGATGTCAGGCTGGAGGTGGAAGTGGAATGAGGCTTGAACTGACACTCTAGGAGGGGATGCAGATGTCCCAGAAGGCATCTTAGCAACGGTGCTGAATGCCCACTATCAACCTATTTTAAAAATTATTGCATCAAGTGTAGTGCTTTGGTTGGATTGCTCTTCTGGAACACCACCAAGTATATTTTTTTCTCACAGTCCTGGCAGCTGGGAAGGCCAGATTCAAGAGGGCAGCAGAGGTGGTTTCTGGGGAGCCCTTTGTCTCTCTGAATGTCTGACAGGTGGGTACCTTCCCATAGTGGCCCTCACTTGGCCTTCACTGTGCTGGAGCCTTCTGGAGGCCCCTCCCTCCTCTCACGGAGACACCTGCTCTATCTGATTGGGAGCCTGCCTGTATGGTCTCATTTAAACCTTAAATATTTCTTCAAGGCCCTGCCTTCAGTTTAGACTCATTGGAGATTAGGAATCCACCATCTGAATTAGATAGGGACAATATCCCGCCCCCGGCACTGTGCTTCTCAAAATTTACCCTCGTTTGAGAAATGTTAGAGTGAAAAATGAATTAGTAAAATGTCTGCCCTGGGATGTTAATTAAGGTCTCAGGGTTCAAAATCATTATTAGAGAATTGATTTGTTTTTGTCGTAGAAATCCTTAAAGACTTGCAAAGCTGGAAATAAGAAATTAGTTTAAGATAAATGATATGGGAGAAGGGAAAGGGGTAGAAGATGTGTTTTCTTGGTACAGATAATGTCTATGTTTAATATTGGTTCTGCTTGAGATTCTGCTTGTATTCCTCTTAGTGATGACAATAATAGATGCTTATAAGTAAACATTTACTGTTCAGTTTGGTATGTAATAGATGTCTTACATTTTTTATTCTGTTTTAAAGAAGATGTTTAGTGGGGCCAGCTTTGTGGCACACTGGGTTAAGCCACTGCCTGCAATGAAAGCAGTCCTTATCTATGATGATTTGAGTCCCACTTACTCCACTTTTGATCCAGCACCCTGCTCATGCACCTGATGCTGGGATAAGTATATGGTTTCCTGCTACCCATGTTGAAGTTCCTGGCTCCTGGCTTCATCCTGACTTACCATTTGGGCAGTAAACTAGCAGATGGAAAACTCTTCTCTGTCTCTCTCTCCCCCTCCTTCTTCCTTTCAAATCAATACATATTTTAGGTTTTGAATATTTATTTTTCATCTACTTAAAAAATAGAAGAGATAGTACACATAAGTGAGTACAAGAGCGAAAGCTTCCATCTATTAGTTCATTTCCCAAATGTATGCAACAGCCAGAACTGGGCTGGACTGAAGTTAGGGACCCAGAACTCCATCTGGGCCTCTCATGCAGGTGACTGGGCCCAGGCACTTGCCTCTCAAGACACATTAGCAAGAAGCTGGATCAAAAGTGGAGCAGCTAAGTCTTGAAGCCAGGGACTCAGGTGGGATTTAACCCAAACAGCGGCCTAACCCATTGAGGCATAAGGTGACCCATATATCATCCCTCTCTCCCTCCCTCCCTCCCTCCTTCCCTCCCTCCCTTCATTCATTCCTTCCTATATTTACTTTTCCCATGGGTTTAACACTCTATTAGGTAATACCATCAACACATGGCAAGGAGGAAAATATTAGTTACAACAAAGAACAACACCAACAAAAAATATCAAGTAAAAAAGAAAAAAAAAAAAAAAGCCAAACAAACCCTCGTGTTCCTTGAGAGTATAAACAAAGATTGTACCCAGCAATCAGATCCCTGAATGTCACTCTCATCTCACATCTGTATCTCCCATCTATAGATTACAGTTTTTTTTTATTCTGTGTAGTTCTGACAGATTAGGGAAAACATATGATAGTTGTCTTTTGGGGACTGGCTTATTTCTCTAGGCACAATGGTTTCCAAGTTGCATCCATTTCTTTGCAAAAGACAAGGTACATGATCTGCTCTAATCCTAGCACCAGCTCTGATGAGGTATTGGCAGTGTAGTCTCCATTTTGAAGACAGGATCCAAGATAATTTGACTACTTTCCACTCACACATTGCCCATTTGCTAGCTGCATTAGTGCAGGCAACTTACCTAATCTTTCTTGTTTGAGTACCGTAGGGATCTTTTGCTCCATAGTAGTTCCTCCACAATTCAGTGAAGTAAAACAGTAATCATGTGTTTTCTCCCAGTGTGTGTTTGTTAGGATTCAGTTCTGCTTTACATGGCAGAGTAGGTCTCAGGAAGTTGGTGTCTAACCGAGCCAGTGCTCGAGTGGGCTGGAGAATCTGCTTCCACCAGGGGCTGCTTCACCTGCTGGTGTGTCCATGCTGTCTGTCAGTAGGAGGCCTCAGGTCCTTTCCCTGAGACAGCTGCTGGAATGTTCTCTGAGCTTGGTAGCTGGCATCTCCTGAAATGTGCAGTTTAGGAGAGATGGAAACTGCTCCGTTCATGACTTCAGTGCAGCCATCAAACAGCACTACATCGTGTTTTCTGTTTGGTGGCAGTAGATATTCAGGAGGAGGGGCATTAGGCTTTGTCTTTTCAAGGGAGATATGCCAGCCTTTGTTCTCATTTTTAAACCACCACTTAGTTTTCCTCTTACGTGTAGATAGCAATAGTGAGTTTCCACCTTGGTTTCCATCTTGGGTGACAGGAAGTCAAGCACATATGCCACTGGTTATTTTGCCTTCCCAGGTGCGTTGGCAGGGAGCTGAGTCAGAAATGGAGCAGCCAGGAATCCAGCTCTGACTGGAATCAGCTCTCCAATGTGGAATTGCGGGTGTCCCAAGCAGTGGTGTAGCTCACCGCACTGCAACAATCAGCCCCAGGGGAATCATTTCCAAGCCAGATGGTCAGAAGGGTATTAAAGGGGGGCGGGGAGTGAGGTGATTCTGTCCCTGGGGTCTTGGAGGACTGGCTTAGACAGTATGCCCTGTAGACAGAGATGTGCATGAATAAAGAGTTGGCAAAGCCTAAGTGTGTGATGGAAACAATAAGGAGTGGGGGGCAGGGGGAAGAAATGCCATTGGAAAATTGTTGGTCAGTTACTGAAAGGACATCTTGCTAACTTATTAACTTCAGTAAAACTCAGTATCTTCAATGTTGGTATATTCTGTTACTGAAAGACATGCCTATCAAACAAATACATGCTTCTTTAAAACAACAAAAACAGAAACAGAAAGCTTCCTAAAGAAACCACCACACCTTTGGCAGCCTTCTGGCTTTCCCGGAAGGTCAGCTTTAATTGGTTTAGCTGGTGCTTTGGATGATTGCTGCCATTTAACACCATTCTTACAATGTTGGATGTTGATGGTTTAATTTCAGATAGCATCTCATCACTTCTGCTCATATAACAAGTGCAGTTAGCTTTATTGCACTGTCACTTAGTTCAAACAATTTCTCCCAACTGTTGTAACTCATTTCTAGTCTAGTCCCATTCATAATTAATGTTTGACTTGTTATGACTGTAAGAATGTGTGTTTGTGCACGCACATGTGTACACATGCAGTCTATCTGCTGATTTTGGTATTTGTCTTATTTATTTACATGGAGTTTTCCAGAAACCTTTTTGTAGTAGTTTTTTTTTTTTTTCCAAACTGCTCCAGCAAATCCAGGGTGTGCTCATGTTTCCCATTCAGCCACTGTGTTCCTGAAGAACATGGATGGGAGGGAAGTGGGAAAGGTACCTGTCAACAGGCTCAGTGTTTCTTAACAGGCTTTCACTATTGCCTGCTTTTCCACTATCTGGCCCTTAACTCAGATGTATGGGAACGCTTTAGTCTTCACATGGCGATCAAGCCTTAGCACCCAGCACCTGCCTGCTGACCTGCTTCCCTGGGTGTCCTGGTGTGGCAAGGCTCCCGGAGCCTGGCAGCCTGCTGAGCACTCTGCTATTTCCTGCATTTGCTTCCACATGGCTTCTGAAATCACATCTGCTCTTTTAGCTATTGTTTTTCCTTTTTGGGCCTTGGATGTTAATGTTTTTTGAACACATTTTACACTCATTTGGGTGGAGGTTTGGGAGGAAAATTAGAAAGACGCATATATGATCAATCTAAGTGAAAATTCTCCCTTTCCTCTTTGTTTTTAACCTAGATCCTTGTTTAAATGGGGTAGAATTTTATGATAGCAGCTGTGCAAACAATGTGTGAGCGCTAAGTCCCTGATAATGTAGACAGCAACTGTTCTCTTTAGAAAAACCACCTTAGGACCAGAGCCCATCATATCAGTACAATGGCAAATTGCAAGGAAATCTAATTTAATAACTTGATTTTAAGCCTTGAGTTCTAATTTTCTTCATTGTCTGAGGACTTCAGTGGGTACTGTGGAATTAAACCTGTCTTTGCAATCAGGATCCCATTTGTAATGTTTGAAGCTGAGTGATTTTGTCTTACACGAGTAGAGGTGTTTTACAAATGTTGGCTGGATTCTAGCCATTAAGCAATGTCATTCCTTGGCTAATTGGAACTCCATAGAAAGTCTATGACTTATTTGCTTTCCTGGATTAATTCCATCTTACTAATTTTATTTCTGTTGGTAGTATTCAACCCTTGTAGATCTCTGTTCCTATGAAAAAAGAGTAATTACATTTAAACTCTAAGGTTTAGCTGTGTCTATTTTGAATATGTGACTTTTGGGTTTTCTATAGGCAATACCTAATATTTAAACTGTTTTTTTTTTTCTGCAGCTAGAGCTGAATTAAAGATTGGCATCTGTGTTAACCAAGGTCTGTCAATCAGATGTACAAGCCACTGCTGCAGTCAGTCAACAGTGTGGTGTCAGGGTTACCAGGTTTCCATAGGTGATTCCTAACATTGTTAGCAGTGTTCTAATTGGTCCATCCAGGTAGACAATTAGGTGACAAAAAATCTCTTGCATTTATAATACCCCTCTGATATCTGGAATAGCAGGTGCTGATAACTAGATTTTTTTTTTTTTTTTTTTTTTTTTTTTGCTGAGTCCATAGATACATCCTACATTTTTCTCCTTGTGGCCTTTGGCTTTGATATAGTAACTAGGGGGTAAGATTATGCCAAGTTGGAAGGAAAAGCCATTCCTAAGTGAATTTATTCCATGCAAGGGTAACTACCGTGTCTTGTAGTACCTGCCTGAGGGGGTGAGTGCATGCATATCTGTGAGCATGTACATTTACTGGTGAGTAATTCTTTTATGTCATCTTAAGGGGCTATTAGTAGAAGAGATAGATATGTTAACCAATAGGAATAGCCAATTTTATTTATGTATATACATATATATTATATATACTATGTATTACATATATGTGTGTGAGTGTATACACACACACACACACACACTCATTAGCCAGTGGGATTGCTTGTAAACTGGTTTGTTTGGATACAAATTACCCAGCATGAAGCTGATTCACGTAAAACTCATATACTTCAGTGGTTTTCAGAGTATTCAGAGCACAACCATTACTATGGTCTAGTTCTAGAACATCTTTATGACACCACAAGAAACCCCATTTCCACTGGAAGTCATGGCCTTATCTCCCACTGTTGCTTTTCTCCACCTGTACCCAGGCTAGCCTTATAATCTGTATGTATGGACTTGCCTTGTAAGTACATTTCATATAGTTGGTCTTTATGACTGATTTCTTTGACCTAGGGTAACGTTCTAAGTCTTATCCGTGTTGCAGAATGTGCCGGTACTTCATATTTTTGTTAGATTTCTTTATTTTCACAGGAAAGGCAGATTTATAGAGAAACAGAGAGACAGAAAGATCTTGATCTTCCATCTACTGGTTCATGCCCCAAATGGCCACAACAGCCAGAGCTGAGCCAATCTGAAGCCAGGAGCTAAGAGCCTCTTCCATTTCTCTTATGTGGGAGCAAGGTCCCAAGGCTTTGGGTCATCCTCCACTGCTTTCCCAGACCATAAGCATAAGCAGGGAGCTGGATGGTAAATGGAACAGCTAGAACATGAACCAGCACCCATATGGGATGCTGGTGCTATAGGGTGGGGGGTTAACCAGTTGAGCCATTGTGCTGGCCCCATTGCATTCCTTTTTGTGACTGGCTAGTATTATGTTTTCTGAATACTCAGATGCCACATTTTACTTATCCATTCCATTATTTGGTGTACATTGAGACTGCTTTGCCTGTTTGACTGCTATGAGCACATGTAAGTTTGTGTGTGGACAGGTATTTGTATTTCTCTTGAGTGAATATTTAGGAGTAGAATTGCCAGATGATATGGTAACTTTGATATGTTTAGTTTCTGGAGAATTATTTTCCAAAGTGGCTTTGCTTTTTTACCTTGTCACCAGCTGTGAAGGAAAGTGTGTAATTTCTCTATATTATTGCCATCTCCTATGACTGTCTTTTTGTTTTAGCCACCCTTAGTGTAAAAGTAGCAGAGTTTTCTAACATAAGGAAGAGTTATGAGCTTGAAGAAGAAAGGAGAGAAGAGATCGAGCAGGTCTAAGCAAGGTGTGAATGTCTGTTTCAGGTTTTAGAATGACTTGGAACCTGGGGGAAGTCTATAGGAAATTCTTCACCTTTCTCCTAATAATTTTTTTTAAGATTGCATTTTTATTTGGACAGCAGAGTTAGAGAGAGAAGGAGAATCAGAGAGAGGTTTTCCATCTGTCATCTGCTGGTTCACTCCCCAAATAGTCGCAATGACTGGAGCTGAGCTGGTCGTAACCCAGGATCCAGGAACTTTTTTGAGGCCTCCCACATGGGTGTAGGGTCCCAAGGACTTGAACTATTCTCTGCTTTTTCAGACCATAAGCCAGGATCAGAATGGAAGTGGAGCAGCTAGGACATGAACCAACACCCACATGGGGTGCCAGCACTGTGGTAGAGGCTTAGCATCACTACTGCACAAAGGCATCATCTTTTTTTTTTCTAATACTTTTATAGGAGGGATGTTTTGTTTGGATTGAGCTGCAAGAGGACCAAGTATCTAACACATTAGTTACTTAAAATTTGAAGCCAGCATGGTGGTGTGGCATGGTAGTTTCCATCCACCGCTTCCCATGTGGGCACCAGTTCTTGTCCCAGCTGCTCTATCTTTGATCCGGCTTTTTGCTAATGGCCTGGGAAAGCAACAGAAAATGGCTCAAGGTTTTGGGCTCCTGAAACTGCCTGTGAGACCTGGAAAAGGCTCCTGGCTCCCAGCTTTGCATTGGCTTAGCTCTGATCACTGCAGCCATTTGGGGAGTAAAGCAGAGGATGCAAGACCTTTTTCTCTCTGTGTCTTTTCTTCCTTGTGTGTGTGTGTGTCTCTTTCTTTTTTTACTTTAAAGACAACTTGGGCCCCCTAGAGTAAACCACAGCAAATTAAGCTACCACCTGCAGTGTTGGTATGACATCTCATATGAGCCCTGGTTCCAGTATTGGCTACTTCACTTCCTATCCAGTTTCCTATTAGTGCACCTGAGAAGGCAGTGGAAGTGGGCTCAAGAGCTTGGGGACTTTGCCATCCTGTAGGAGAGCTGCATGTAGTTGCAGGCCCCTAGGTTGGACGTGACCCAAACCCTCTGTTGCAGCCATTTAGGGAGTTGACCATTAGATGAGACCTCTCTCTCTCCTTCTCTGTCTCCCTCCTTTCCTCTTGTCTGTTTTTCCCTTTCTCTCTGGAATTCTGCTTTTCAAATACATAAGAAAAGCATCAAAAAAAGTAGACAACGTGTGTTAATTGCAAATCAGCCCGTATGAAGTAAATATTGAAACTGTTGTTCAAGAATATCAGGTTAAAAGGATGCCAGAAGATGACCTTGCTAACCTCCAGTGGCTCGACCCTGACTGTTTAGCTGTGTTCTGAACACCTGCTGTACTGAGCTCAAAGATAACCAGTGTGTTCTACACTGACACCATAAGCAGTATGAAGCCCTGAAGAGGAGGGGGGGGGGGGGAAGCCAAGGAATACACATCAATAGTTCTGGGCCTGATAATGAGCTCCTGTCACACCTGATTCACCCACAGGCCTCTTCAAGCTGAGTGTTTAATCATTGGTGCCTAGAAAAGAAGAAATGGTGCTAACCTGATCTCCACTGAACATGTACAGGAACTGTACTTTGCCCACTTGATGTAACACTAGATTTATGTAGGGAGCCAGGTTTTATTAGTTGAGATATTGTATTGTGGGCACTACCCCTTCCTGTGTGCCCTGATTGCTTTTCTCAGCCTCCAGTGTGCTTACATTTTCCCACAAGCAGTTTGTTCAGCTGTTAAAGGCTTGTATTTAACACCTGACCTAGATAGGAGCTCCTAGTTCTGAAACATAGGTAGACTATTTTACACTTTTCTTACATATATATTTTTAATGTGTATCACCATTCATCCTTTGACAGGCACCCAAGGAAATATCTGCAGAAGAAATTTGATTCTCTGCTATTTATGTGTCATCAGGGGTTTTTCCTTTGGATACGGGACTGGAGTGTGAAGTGTCTCCCAGCTCTTTGTTCTTCAGGCAGGCCTTGGCTCTTGCTTGAGCAAGTCACTTCTGGAAACAAGTTTTCGTTTAAATATGGGCTAATTTGGCAGTGAATGCAACTCTGCGTCTTACAGATCTAATCAGAATAAGATTTATAGTTTCATTAGCGGTGTTGAAGAATAGACTGTTACTTATTACGTTTTATTAACTGCTTTATCATGCTTCCTTTGAGAGATACTTGTGAGGCCTTTTGAGAACTTTGTCGCAGTCACAGGCTGTGAGAGATCTGTAAAAATGTCACCATTTTGCAAAGGAAAATGCTGGTTCCATGAACCATGAGGTGTCATTGTGTTGTGTCCATGGCACCTCATCAGTCTGAGGTAGTGAGTCTACTCCAGAGAGTGATCCAAGGTCACGGATATTTCATGATTTTCCCCCCATTCTTTGTGAATACATATTTAGAAAGAAACAGAATTTATAGTGTGCTTATTTTCATATAACTTGTAGAACATTTTTATCCAGACATTTTGTGTGGTTCTTGTTCAAATAATATCACCAAGATTTTGTTTTTTTTTTTTTTTTAGAATGTGTTTGTTTTTGTTGGGAAGTTAGACTTACAGAGAGAAGGAGAGACAGAAAGATCCTCCATTCACTGATTCACTCCTCAAGTGGCCACAGTGGCTGGAGCCAATCCAGTTCCAAGCCAGTAGCTTCTTCTTGGTCTCCCACACATGTGTAGGGTCCCAAAGCTTTAAGACATCCTCTATTGCTTTCCCAGGCCACAATCAGGGAGCTGGATAGGGAGTGGAGCAGCCGGGACACCAACCAGCAGCCATATGGAATCTTGGCACATGCAAAGTGAGGACTTTAGCCACTAGGCTACCACGCTGGGCCCTGCCCCCCAGAATTTATGAGATGACTAGGTTCTGTGGTAGGTATTTGTCTCAGGAGATAAGGCACACTACTTGGGACAGCCATATCCCACCTGAAGTATGAAGTTCAAGTCCCAGTTCTACTTGCAATTCCAGCTTTCTATTAATGTGCATCCTGGGAGGCGGTGGGGATGGTCAAGTGAATCTCTGTCATCCATGTGGGCAATATGGATTGAGTTCCAGACTCCAACTGCTGAGGGCATTTGGAGAGTGAACCAGCAGATGGCAGATCGATCTCTCTCTCCCTCTCTCTCTCTGTTTCACCATCTTTATGGAAAAAAAAACACTTTTATCCTCTACTAAACAATTTTGAACATATTTACCTGTTTGTGACACTGCTAGATTCTGTGTAACAGCAAGAATAGTTTATTAACAGCTAATTTTGTAGGAATATACTCTGAGGCCAGGCAGCTTATGTCTGAATTGCAGCTCAGCTCTTTGGTGGCTGGGTGAACGGGCTGAGTTTGCTAGTCTCCCTGCTTCACTCCAGGTAGCTCTAAAGGGTCTATGTTAGATTTCTATTGGTGCCTTACTGATGCTGTTGATGGTGAATTCAGTGGCTTAAAACAATGCAAATGTATCCTCTCTCTGCTCTGTGGGTAAGGAACAGGTGGACTCAGTGCAGGCTCTTCTGCAGTTTTCTCAAGCCAACATCAAGATGACAGTCAGCCTGGGCTCTACTTGGGAAGGAATCTGCTGCCCGATTTACTCAGGTTGTTAGCATAATTCAGTTGTGAACAGTTGTAAGGTAGAGGTGGTTGTTGCCTTGCTGGCTTGGGAGTTGTCCAGAACCAGCCAGCATTCTGGGTCTTGTACCCTTTGCTCATCTCCAGTCTCTGCCTCAGCTCATTTGCTTATCTGAGTTTTCACAAATCCTTCCATGAGGTTCAGTGAAGGAGGGGCCGGGGTAGGATAGGGAGCAGTTACTTCCATCAATCTCTCCTCATGAGGATAAATATTTTGGTGGTCAAAATCGTTGACCTGCTCAAGACTCTGAGCTATATCATGATAGAGATTAGCATTTCACCAGTTGTTGAGTTTTTTTTTTTTTTTTATTTTCTTTCTCCTTGAGGCTAAGATTAAAAGTGCAATGTCAGGCCACTGAGAAGTCAAGGCAGCTGACAAGCACCAGGACAAACATCAGGAGGAGAGTGAGGGGCTGTCCTCTGATACAGGTGCAGCATTGCCACTGTGAGCCTAATCTTCTTTTAATGAAAGCAAATATTTGTCACATGGTTCGGTGTTTGCTGCTTAACCTGGAATAAAAGTATTTATGGCCTTAAAGTGCTGGGTAGATTGCTCTGCACACTACATCCACTATACTTATTTGATATTTGCATTTGAGCTTAAGGGAAGGGTTGGAGTTTGCCCACAACAAAGGAAAGCATTCATGCAAACTTGAAAACTTTGAAGGGACAGTGAAGAAAAGTAATTTTTATCCTAGGAAAAGCTTGGCATTCATGAAGAACACCAAGCTGCAATTTCAAATCATTGTTGCTGTCTGCAAATTTATATTAAAATGTTTGAACTCATGAATTATGTTATTTTAGTTACTATTCCAATTCAGTTCTAGAAGTAATGGCCAAATTAAATCAATTTAAATATATCCATCAGTCTGCAGAGGTGTAGCTTGTTTCTATTTCTGAGGCCTGAATGGAGAACTACTGGATGTTCTTACCCTGTGACAATAAGATAAGCTTTTTCCTTGCTGTTAAATACTGCTTGTAGCAAGGTTCCTATATAACACCCCAACCAGCTAGTTATGTGGGTGACCCCCAATCATTCCACATTTCTTTAGAATATATTTGAAGAATACAGGCTCATTTGTTCCTATGCTAGTGTGTCTCACTACGTGCCTTTAAATTGTGGATCATTCTGGTAAAGTGATTTCCTCATCACTTTTTAAAAAGTAGGTTATTAATTGAAAAGCAGTGTTGGAAAGAGAGAGGAAGATGTAGAGAGGTCTTTCATCTGCTGCTTCAGTCCTCACTTGGTCACAGTGTTTAGGGCTGGGCCTCAGTGAAGCCAGGAGCCAGGGGTTTCATCCATGTCTCGCACGTGAATATAGGGGCCCAAGCACTTGGGCTATTTTCCCAGGCACATTAGCAGGGAGTTGGATTGTAAGTAGACCAGCTGGGACTTGAACCCACAGGCCATGGATTTACCTACAATGTCACATCATTGGCCCTTAATAAGCTCATTTATGCTACACTACTTCATTTGTGGTACTTTGCATATTCTTCCACAAGCTTCTGCTGAATGTGTTGAGCCATCATTCTTCTCACACAGAGGGAATAGTGTGTGTAGGAAATGTTGCAGGCTGCCAGTAACTGATGGTTACCACATACACCTGAAACTGTAGCACAAATTACTTTTCCTGGGTACATTAGTGTATAATTGGTATGAAGGGAGAGGAGGAGAAATGTCATACTAATAAGTTAATCTATTAAGTGTGCTGTCAATATATTTGAACAAGGATTCAGAAGGTAGATTATAAATATTTAAGGTTCAGGGATGAGTCTGCTGCTATTGTAGAAGATCCTCAGCTTCTTGCCCAGTGAGGAACCTCGTAAACTTCTTTCATGGAATGAGACTATCTGTGGCTAGGAGGAGGCCGATATAATGTATATTCTTTCTCTGACTTTTTTTGCCAAGAGCATATTAAATATTCAGTAATTCTTCCACTGACTTTTTAAAGGATTTCATGTTATTTTGGTAAGCTTGAACCTTTTATATTTTTCTCCTTTGTCATTATTTGTTAGTTTTATTTCAATTAGATATACTGAATATTGCATTTCAAAATGTCAATAATTAGTAATACTGATTATTGCATCTCAGAAATTGGAAGTAAATGACAAAACACTGCTTGTTTTTCAAAGATGTTTTTGTTGTAAATGCATAGCTCATTTGAATTGCCTTATTTTATCTGTTAGATTCACATATGCCCTGCATTCAAGTTTTTGTTTCATTTCAAGGTCTTAAGACCAGAAACAATTGTAAATGCTGTTGCTTGTATCTTCAAATGCTGGGTATTAGATCACAAATTTATTTATTGGAAAAAGAGAAAGAGAGCCTCTCTCCACTGGTTGATTTTTATTCCTCTAGATACCTGTAGTAGCTGGGGCTGAGCAGGCCCAGTTGGAAGTCTGAAACTCAGATTTGTCGGAGTCTCCCCTGTGGGTAGCCAGGACCAAGTTCTTGGGTCATCACCTGCAGCTGTCCAGGGGCACATGAGCAGGAAGCTGAACCTAAGCACAGTGATAGAGGATGTGGCAGCCCAAGCATCATTTTATAACCACTGTGCCACATATCTGCCCATAGATAACAGTTTTAAACAGAGAACACACAGATGAAAACATCCAGACTCACTTGGAATTAGTGATCATTAAAAAAAAATTATACTATCTCTTGGCTGATACTTATTATTGTGATTTAAAGACCGAGAAATGAATCGACTCCTGTGGGTTTCTAATCCCTGCAGTTATTTCTGTTAGTCCCGTTTCTTGTATTCCCCTGCCAGTTATGATCAAGGGGCAGTGAGGCATTCTGTCATCAGAAGCAGGGCCACTGGATCACATGGGGAGCAGGAACGGAGGCCCGCATCCTCACCCAGGACCTACGTCCTCAGCCTGTGCTCTTTTGCTCTGTTGACACTCGGGACACACAGGGACTTTCTCTGAGTGATCTCTGTTCACACTTCCTCCATGGACTGTGTTGGACTGCATTGCACAATGCTGACTAATCCTCCTTTTCCTCTGTATCCTGTTTGCCTCACTTCTTTATTTGTTGCTCACTTGGCTGCTAAATCCAGCTTATCTGGTGCATCTGATTTGTATATTATCATTAGATTAGATTTCATTCTCTCAGGCATCTGTTAAAGGGATAGGTTGTCATTGACCTCCTAAACTGTTTACTAGTGAAGCTCTGCTCTCTGGTGAAGATCTGTTTGTTAGTGAAGATCTCAGAGCAGAAATACAAATTAAATATGTAAACAACTTTATCTAAGCCTCGGAAAAAATCAGTCTCAGAAAACTGAGCTAAAATCACCGTGTGTATGCTGTGAGTCGTTGGTCTAATATCATATATATGGGGATGCACGTGCTTTGGGGCTTTTGTATGAGGGTCAAAGTGGAAATTCTGAACTATGTTAGTGCTCCCTGATCTGTGGGGGCTAATTCCAGTAGATGCCTGAAACCTCCCATAGTGTTGACCCTTATTTCAACTCAGCTGTATGGATTTAAAAATATTTGTGCCAAAGTGAAGTTTACTTTTCATTCTATTTTCCATGAACTTTTTGAGTATCCTCATAGCATATTTTTCCTCTACATGCATACCTATTCTAAAGTCTAATTTATAAATTAGGCACATCAAGATACTAACCACAAGAACAAAATAGAGTAGGAAGGTATTCTGTAATGAAAAATGTCTAAAATATAGATTATTTCTGCATTTGTTCATGTAATATTTTTTTGGATCGCTGTTGAGCACAGGCCATTGAAACTGCAGAAAGTGAAACTGGATAAATAGTGTGTATGGACATGTTTGACAGTGTACAAGATGCTCAGTTTGACTTTTGGCATTGCATGGCGAGACCAACTTTCCAATAGAGGGCAGTGGGGTTTAACAGCGTGGGAGAGAGCTGGGTCTACTTGGGATGCAGTGAGGCCGTGTGGAGTGTGGTAGATGGAAAATGACAAGAAGCAAGGGAGATTGCATTTAAACTGACCCAACATGGTTTTCCATGCAGGCAGGTGGAAGAGATTTTAGGGCTAAATATCAAGGAGGGGATGTTCCCACTAAAATGACTTTGCAGGATTCTTGCTGCCGGTGAGCTCTTGAGGAGCACCCCCAAAACAGGGCCTCTGGATGACAAAAATCTCAGAGTAGCCTAACTGGTGATGGGTCAGGAATAGTCCTTGTTAAGAAGTGAGGACTGGCATTGGGGTGCAGTAGGTGAAGCTGCCACTTGTAACCCTAACATCCCTTCTGGGCTCTGGTCGGAACCCTGGCTGCTCTGCTTCTGATACAGTTCCCTGCCATTGCTCCTAGGAGAGCCGCTGAGAATGGCCTAAGCATGGGCTCCGGCACCCATGTAGGAGACCTGGATGAAGTTCCAGGCTCTGGGGTTCAGGCTGGCCTAGCTACAGCCATTGGGGATTGAATCAGCAAATAGAAAATCTCTCTCTCTGGCTGTCTCTGTAGCTCTCTTTTTCTCTCCTCCCTCTCCTATGTCTCATTCTATCAGTCAAATAAATAAATGAATCTTTGCAAAGTATAGGAATGAGAAATTTCCTCCCATTATCTCTGCATAGGGTCTTGATGTTAAGTTTAGTGTCTCCTGGTGACCTTGGAAAGCCTCTGGCATCTGATTTTACCAAGAGACTTTGTTTCTGGCAAACCAGATGGCACTTATGACACAAAAGAATCCACCAGAGATGAGAAATTCAACCATTTTCTTAATTTGGGATGAGGAGAAGAAAATATAAAATGGAACTTGAGGCTATGAGGATTTCTTAAATAATTCCTTGACATAAAAAAAAAAAAAAAAAATTAAATTCTCAAGGCCTTTCCCAATCTCCAAGGAGTTGTTTTCTGGATGAGAAGTTGGAATTTCTTAGACCTGAAAACACCAGTTGAGTCTGTCTTCTTGCTCCTCTTTTTTTCTAGATGGCAGAAACGATGCTCAGGAGAGCAGCTTGAGAGCCTTAATAAGAGAACTGCCAGAGACCCACTACTGCCTCCTCAAGTACCTCTGTGGCTTCCTGACGCAAGTCGCCAAGCACCATGGACAGAACCGCATGACCCTTCACAACCTTGCCACCGTGTTTGGGCCCAACTGCTTTCAGTAAGTCCGCAAAGTGTCTCCTCCCCCGTTGATGACTGGCTGAAATATTTTGATCTGAAAAATAATCCTGCTTATTGCTCAGGCATTTTAGTATTGCTTCCGTCCAAGTTTTAAGAAAAGCAAATAACCCTACTAAAATTGTGGAACTAAAAATCTGAAATGCTGATCAGCAGAAAATTGAGGAAAATGATACAGTAATTTGGTAGTTACGATGAATTTCAAGTTCCTATCCTAGAGATACAGTTATGAGCAGAATGTGTCAGTGACAGAAAAATGTAACTGCAGCTTCATTTACTTATTTTCTAGAAAGAAACCAGCCTGTTTTGATAGCTGCTATGTCACCAAGTATTGGAACTTTTGTCATATTCTATTTCACTTTCTCTGTTATTCCATAAAGCTCTTCAATTGTTGCTATAAGAAACATGATCTTGAAATCCAACAACTGCACTTTTAACTCTCAGGTTAATCCCTGTGAAACTAAATACAATCTCTTTGGTTATAGGGAAAGAAGAACAGCCAGCCAAACACATTGACAGTGGTAGATTCATACTGTAAAAGCTCTCGAAAAAAAATATTTTGGTAGTGTTTCTGCTTTTTCTACTCCTCTAATCTTTCAGTTCATTCAGTTGTCCCGAACTAGTGATATGGTTCTAGAATGACTGAGCATGGATTCTGGCTAACATTGTGGATCTAACTCATTCACAACTTCATGTGGGGTGAGGTTCTACCTTAAGTGACTGTCCTGTTTGTATTTTTAATGATGTAAATAAGAGGGAATTATTTCATAGAACATGTGAGGTGGAGGTATCTCAAATGTCGTACCTTTATTTATTTTTTTTTAATTTAGTAACTATAAATTCTGTATTCTTTTTAAAAAGCATGCATTTTTTTATTTGATGTTTTTATCACCGGTTCACTCTGCAAAGGTCTGTAATAGCCAGATGTGGGCCTGGCTGGAGCCAGGAACTCGGGGTCTTCCCTGTGAGAGACAGGGACCCAAGTACTTGAGCCACCATCTGCTGCCTCCCATGGCGTGTGTTAGCAGGAAGCTGGACTAAAAGCAGAGCTGGGATGATCCCATTCACTCTGACCGGGTATACATGTGTCCCAGTAGATGACTTAATCTGCTGCCCAATGCTCAACCTGGTGCTTGTTTGTTTTGTTTCTGTCCATTAAACCTTTATTTGGTGACATCTAAGTGGACAATAGAGGTGTAATTAGAAAACTACTGAATAATTTTGAAACCCTAGATTTGGCATAGTAAAAGATGAGTTTGTAAATAAAATGCTTACTCTGAAATCATTAGACACAAATCTATACCTCATTACTAATTTATGCATTGGAAGGAATCCAGAACTTTTGTTAACCTCCAATAAATGAATCAAAATATCAGTAAGTAATGAATTTTTACTACAAGTTGTTCTCAGTAGTATGGTTTTAAACTTTTCAGTGCAGTAAACCAGACCATTTTAAGCACTCTTGTGTGTAAACTGTAATAGCTTTCATTATATTCAGGTGTTATGATCTCTTAAGTGTTTCTAAACTTCTGGATAAAGAAATCACAGTAAGAGACTGGACTCAAGAAAGAAGGATAGGTAACACAGTATTTATTGAGCACTTAACCAATATTTCGTTTATCAGACTGCATTCTAAAGAGAAGGAAGGGATTTATTTTGTGCTTGAAGTTCCTCATTTAGGTAGAAATAAACATTCCAGTTCCAGTGGCCACACAGTAACCTGTGAGTTTAAGGGCAAAACAAAAGAGAGGATGTTTGTAGCCATGGTTATAAGGAAGGACAGAATGTTGTGTTTGACACAGGCTTTACTCTATGCCAGGCACTGGCCGGTAGTACATTTGCTCACTTAAGTTTAATTACGTGCCTGTGTGGGATAGTGTTTCGCATGTAATAGTAATTATGAACTGGCTCCATCTGGTTAAAGGATTATGGTCACTTCCTAAAATAGATCAGGAAGGTTTTTGCAATTTTCTGTATTTTGTTATGATTATTGTAAATTTTCTGTTTGTTGAGCCCTCTGCTTCTGATGACTTTTGAGGGTAAAGTTCTAAGAACTTTTCAGTTTTTTTCATCAAATTTTGTTGATTCCAGGTGGTCAACTACTGCTTAGGGTAGTTTAACGTTTTAATAAATTCCATTTATTTAGAAGGTGTCATTTTGCTTAGCCTTGGAGAAATGTATGTACTATAAAGTTATGCCAAAGTTATTTTAAAATTTTCAAATTCCTTGTCTGATATTACCTCTTCTTTATATTTTCTGATGTAAACTCTGTCAGAATAGCCCAGGGGTTGGTTGGTTGGTTTGTTTGCTTATTTATCATTCCTAAAGAATGTTAATTTTGTTGACTAAATTGCTGTAACATTTATCTATTTCACTAAATTTCTTCTTTTATGTTTATCAGATTCTGGTTGTTTTTTAAACTTTTTGCAATATATGAAAATCTATCCATATGATTTGAGATTACAGTATAATGATCATAGATTCTCTTATTAACTAGATAAAAACATACTATCTCTGTATGTAAGTTTTGCTGAACCTCTGGAAAATGTTACAGACTTCAGCTGTTTTGCTGTTAATCACTTAATCTTGTCTTTTAAAAGTTCATTCATTTTTATTTGAAAGGCAGATTTTTACAAAGAGGAGAAACAGAGAGAGAAAGGTCTTCCACCTGCTGGTATGCTCCCAGAATGGCTAAAACGGCCAGAAATTAGTTGATCCAAATCCAGGATCCAGGAGCTTCTTCCAGATCTTCCACATAAGTGCAGGGCCCCAAGAACTTGAACCATCCTCTGCTGCTTCCCCAGGCTACAGGCAAGGAACTGGATTGGAAATAGAGTAGGAAAGACAAAAAGTGGAACCCATACAGGATACCAGTGCTTGTGGGAAGGGGGTTAATGTACTGTACCACTGTGCTGGCCACAGTTGATCATTTATATATATATATATATTTAAAAAGGTTAGGGCTTTTATAGGAAAGTGGGTAAGACTAGTATTTTTTCCATATTGTTTCCTTCATGTTTAAAGGGGGGTATTAAGGGAGAAGACCCACCCAATTTCCCACCCTCCCCAGGTCCCGGATGTGCATAATCTAAAGTGCGAGAGGCCTGGGAGGGAAATAGTGGGTTCCCCCCTCTTGGGAACCACTCCCACAGGAAGGCACGGACAGCAGCTGGGGTGGAATGGGGTGTGGGATAGACTGAACTACTGCTGCACATACTGGCAAACCAGGGTAGGCGGCAGCCCTGGTGGGGTTATTGTGGCTTGCTCCAACTAGGCTGCAGCTCCCACTTGTCTATGCAAGGGCCGAGTATGTGCTGGGCAGAACCAGGCTGGACTGCAGCACCCATTGGTTCCAGTGAAAGTCGGGGCTGAAAACAGAACCAACCCAGCAATTGCAACCACCAGCTGATCGGGACCATGGACTGCCGGGCCCTGTACTTGCTAGTATATACAAGAATCTGGTCTGAGCACACCTCATAGTTTCTTTGGAGATCTCCCCTATCAAAATGCTGGACTCAGAACCCTAACCAAGAAAAGAGAGAAGACAGAACAGGTCAACCAACCAACTCTGCTATGATGGACTATGTCAATCAGTGGATTCTTCAAGTACCTCATAGTGCTTGGAGTGGCAAGACTGGCAGCAATTCCTAACTGTTGATCTTATATTTCTTAAGAATAAGGACCTTTGCTACGTAACAGTGACATACTTACTGTACGTAAGAAAATTGGCTGTGCACCATGTCATAGAGATATTTAATATTTAGAAAGTCTTGGCAGTTACAACAGGGTATTTTGATGCTGTTTTTCTCTGACCTGGATCTCATGGCTCATGTTTCATATTTGGTTGTAACTTTGTCTCTGTCATAGTGAACAACAGTCTCTCCTTGTCCATCCACTTACCCAGGCCATTGTTTTTTTTTTCTACTACTCCACATTGACTTCTTTTTTTTATTTTAAAGATTTAGTTTTTCTTTTTATTACAAAGTCAGATATACAGAGAGGAGGAGAGACAAAGAGGAAGATCTTCCATCCAATGATTCACTCCCCAGGTGAGCCGCAACGGCCGGTACTGCGCCAATCCGAAGCTGGGATCCAGGAACCTCTTCTGGGTCTCCCACACGGGTGCAGGGTCCCAAAGCTTTGGGCTGTCCTTGACTGCTTTCCCAGGCCACAGGCAGGGAGCTGGATGGGGAGTGGAGCTGCCGGGATTAGAACCGGTGCCCATATGGGATCCTGATGTATTCAAGGCAAGGACTTTAGCCGCTAGGCCACGCTGCAAGGCCCCACATTGACTTCTTAAGAAAACAGACATCATCTGTGGAATTCTATATGTTGGTGCTGTTTAAATTGCTTTTCCATCTACTGGATATGCTGGAAAGTATAAGATAAGGGATCATGGTTCTATTCTGGTTAAAGCTTATGGTAAAAATACTTCATTAGTATATGTGTACTTGGTAGTGCCTATTTTCAGGAACCAAATGATGCAAAGGCATCCCATGTCATTGATTTGGAGTTTGTATTCTTGGTTAAGATCACCACTGTATAAAGCTTGTGGCATTCCTTTTGCAATTAACAAGTAATGTGTTAAGAATTACTTGGGCGGATTTATTTTCTCAAATGTTTAACTAATGCCTGAATCCATAGTCTATTTGATGTTTACATAATCTCAAATTGAATCAATTGCAGGAGCTGCTTTAAGTTGTCTAGGATGTCCTTTTGACATGACCCTTTAACAGCCTTTTCTACCTGTCTGGCTAGAAATGATGTTCCAGGATGTGATTAGCCGTTATTTAGGGAGCCTTGGTGCCATTTCTAGAGAAGTGGTTTTCAGAAACCAATATCCATCGCTTCTTGGCTTTGCGTAGGAACGAGTGTAGAAACGAAGATCTGTGTGCTAATAAAAGTCCATTGCTTTTAGCGCATAATGACTTGTAGAGGCAGGAAATAAATTAAAGGAGGAGTGACTGGAAGACTGCATGAAGGAAATAATGGGTTTATATTGATATTCTTTGTTCAATTTTAGCATTAAAAGACACTTTCTTAGTTTCATCGATTTATATTTGCATCTCTGCTCTATGACTAAGGAAATCTTGCTTCCTAAAAATGTAAGCAGTTTAACTCATTTCTCTTTATGCAATATGAATAACATGTATATATTTTTTAATAACATGTATATTTTAAGATATATGAGTAGGGGCCCAGTGTAGTAACCTAGTGACTAAAGTCCTCCCCTTGCACATGCTGAGATCCTGTTTAGGCACCAGTCTAGTCCCACCTGCCCCACTTCCAATCCAACTCCTGCTTGTGACCTGGGAAAGCAGTCAAGGATGGTCCAGAGCCTTGAGAGCCTGCACATATGTGGGAGACCAATAAGAAGCTCCTGACTTCAGATCAGCTCATTTCTAGCCATTGCAGCCACTTGGGGAGCAAAATACTGGATGGAAGATCTGTCTGTCTGTCTCTCCTTCTCTCTGTAAATCACTTTTGTGCTTGTATATCAATTCATTGCTGGTGTGAAGTAGGTTTTATTTGACAGTGCTTTTCTGAAAGTAACGTAAGTTAGTTCCAGATATTTACTGTTAAATCTAATCCTGCAGCAAATAAACTTGTGTGACCAGCACTCATTCCCAGATGGAAGATTTCTGGCCAAATCCATGTATGACAACAATATGTTTTCCCAGATTCTCCCCAACAGAGAGTGATTCAGTGTCACATTTTCACTAGCAGCATGCAAGAGTGCCTGTTTTCTCAGAGTCTTGCCAATAAAGGATTTTACACATTTTGGAGATCTTGCTAGTTTTATGGGTTAGATACGGTTTCCCAATTTTTAAATAAACTTTATTGAAACATAATCTGCATGTTATTCAACTTACCACTTAAAATACACAATCTGATTTTTCTTCTGTTCACAGAATTATACAGCCTTCACCACAATCCATTTTAGAATATTCCCTTCAACCCTAAAAAGCACTGCCACACCACTAGCAGTCACTTCACATGTTTGCCCTAAAACCTACCACCACCACCTGCCTGTATGCAACTCCAGTGTCTGGAGAAGCTTTTTCTGGACATTTCATGTAAATAGAATCATGTGTGTTCCATTCTGATTAGCCTCTTTCAGTTAGCACAGTATTTCATAGTTTTATCCATGTTACAGCAAGTATCAATACTCAGCCACTTGTATTACAGAGTAATATTCCACTGTAGGATTATATTACATTTTATTTATAAATTCTTTAGTTCATTCCTATCTGAGCTGATTCTAGTTTCTGGTTATTATGAGTATTACTGCCATGAATATTTGTGAACAAGTCTTTCTGAGAACTTAAGTTTTCATTTCTCTTGTGTGTATCCAGCAGTGTATCCAGAATTGCTGGGTCCCATGTTAGCTCTGTTTAGCAAAGATTTTGAAGAACTAACCAACTGTTAACCAAAGGGGTGGCATGATTTTGCATTCCTGTCAGAAACAAATGGCAGAGCCAAGTTCTCCACATCCCTGCCATCCTTTATTATTATCAATTTTTTTTTTTTTTGGCTGTTGAGTGGATACAACGTATTGTTCCATGTAGTTCTGTTATTACATTTCCCTGAAGAGATAGAACATCTTCCTGTTTGCTTATTGGCTATTTGTACATCTGTGGAGAATTCCTATTCAGATCTACCCGTTTTGATTTAAGTTGGTCTGTGATGAGAGGAGTCACACAGGAAGAAGCAAAGAAGGAGAGAGGAGAGAGAAAAGCCACTCTGTCATCACCTGATTTACTCTCCCAAAGAACTGCAAGGACTCCTATCTGGGGCCAAGGCTGGGAGCCAGGAACTCAGTCCAGTTCTCCCACGTGGGCATCGTGCTAAGATCTTGGCCTCCACACTTGAGTTCTCACAGCTGTCTTCCAATGTCTCCATTAGCAGAAAACTGAGAGTTGGGAGCCAAAAGGGGGTACAAACCAAGGCCCTCTAATTTGGTATGTTGGCATCTTACATCTTATCTTACAGGCCAAATGCCCAGCCCCGTGCCCATTCTTAAATTGGGTTATTTGTCTTAATTGTTGAGTTATAACAGTTTCTTATAAACTTTGTATTTACATTCATGATCAGATATAGATTTTGAAAACATTTCTTGCCATTTTATGAGGTTTTTTTTTCATTTTCTTGATTGTATTCTTTCAAGCATTTACTCTTGAGGTTCAAATACAGCTTTATTTTTGTTGGTTTTGATATTGCATAAATGAAGGTTTTGTATATCCCGGCATTGTGAAGATTATTTCAGGTTCTCTTCTATGAATTATAAAGTGTCAACTTCTACATTTAGGTCTATGGAGCAAATTTTGGGCACTGAGGGAAGCAGTCCAATCTTACACCTTTGCATATGATTATCCAGTTGTCCCAGCACTGTTGACTGAAGAGAATTTTTCTTCATTGAATTGTCTTAGCTTTTTAGTAAGTTTTGAAACTAAGACATACCAGTCCTTTAGCTGTTCTTAAACAAGATAGCTTTGACTGTTCTAGGGTCCTTGCATTGCTTTGGCTGTTCTAGGTTCCTTGTATTTCCATGTGCATTTTTGGGTCAATTTGTAAATCTGTCAAAAAGCTAGCTAATATTTTAATAGAGGTTCCATTAGAACCAATATACATGAGATATTTCCGTTTTAGTAGCATTAAATTTTCTGAACATTAACATGAGGGGTTTTTCCTTTTAATGATTTCCTGTGATTTTCAAAGTAAAAAATTCACAATTATCTTAATGCCTTTATTCTTAAGTATTTTATTCTTTGGGACATTTAGTTAAATTTACTTTCTTAGTTGTTTATTGCTGTTGTCAGCATATATTTTAATTATTTTATTATGAATGAAATTGTTTATTTCTTGCTCCTAATGGCCTCATTCTTTTAATAGAGAATTTCTGTCTTCTAGTCAATTTCTCATTAGATTCTCAGCATTTTATTTCCTTGTAGAGTATTTGTTTTCTTTATTTTTCATCTCTTTTCTGCATAATAAGCATATTCTTGGTTTTCCTTTCACTTTCTCTGTGTCACATTGCTTTCATTGTCACTGGTTACTTCTTGTCATGAATCCAGTTGTCCAGAATACAGACTAAAGCTGCGAGCAAGGGTGTGACTTCACAAGGTTGGTGTTTTGCCGAGTCACATCGGTGAAGAGTGCAGAGCAGTTGGATTGGGCAAATTCTGAACTGCCTTTAGTGCTCAGGAACTTAGAAAATGGAGTGGCCTTTGGAGACACTCCTATTAAATCAAGGGAGTCAGTCCCTTTGCCCGCTCCCCTCCGTCAATAAGATGACCATTTTCTGACAGGTGGTGTAATCTTAGGAGAAGACTCAGCTGTGTGTCCTACAGGGCCGCATTCACAGTGGCAGCAGGGGGTCTTTGATAGGCCAGAGGAGACATGAGCAGCATCCCATAGTGTTCATTATTCCTGAAACATTAAAAAAAAAAAGACAAAAAAAACCCCTTTTATTATGTACTTTGATGCAGTCATAAGCATTCTTACATGTGAAATTCAACAAATTGAGCCTGGGATATGGCATGGCTAGCAAAGATGCTGCCTGCTACTTCAGGACTCCATGTGGGCCTGGTTCTACTCCTAGCTGCTCCACTTCTGATCCAGCTACCCACTAATGGCCTGGAAAAGCAACAGAAGAGAGTCCAAGTAATTAGTACCTGTTACTCATGTGGGAAACCTGGATGAAGCTCCTGGCTAGTTTTGCAGCCATTTGGGCAGTGAACCAGCAAGTGGAAGATCTCTCTCCTCCCACTCCCTCCTTTTCTTTCTCTGTAACACTCTTTCAGTTAAATAATATTTTTTTTTAAAATCCCCAATATCCTGCTTTCTAAGTAAAATAAATGTTCTCCTGTATATCTTCTGTTGTTAAGAGATTGGCAGGAATAACTGTCCCTAAGTTTTGATAGTTATTCAAATGAGTGCTGGTGTTCATTGGTTTGGACCACATGACACACAAAGGGAAGTTGCTGCATTCTTCATTCTGCCACATGGTGAGCTTGTCTTGCATTTATTTTCTGTTCGATTTTCTGTAAGGCAGCACCCATTGAGTTCACTTTGCAGCTCAAGTGAGAGAAGGTCCTGTTGCAGAAGGTACAGTTGGTAGAGTGGCACAGAAGTGCACATGGGTTGCACTGAGCACATTGAAAATTGCCTTCGGGGAAAGACAGGTTTCCCTTACTCTGCCCAGTGTAGCACTCACTGGACTCAGAAGCAAAAGATGGGAGACAGTAGCTTCCTTTCACCCCCATTGTCTTAGTGTTTACTCTCTTCTTACAGATGAGGGGTCCTCAGAAAGTTTATAGAAAGGTAGAATTAAAAGATGAGTTTATATTGATGCAAACTATTTGAAATCCATACAATTTTTTTCAAAATGACACACTTTCTAGGAATGTGATGGAGACCCTTGTATAGTAGAAGCTTCTTATGCTATGTAGCATGTTTTTTGTTTGTTTGTTCTTTTATATTTTCTTATTTTTATGGAAAAGTAGATTTACAGGAGAAGGAGAGACAAAGAGAAAGATCTTCCATCTGTCAACTCACTCCTCAAGTGGCCACAATGGGTGGAGCTGAGCCCGCCTGAAACCAGTAGCTTCTTCTGGGGTCTCCCACACCAGGTGGAAGGTCCCAAGGTTTTGGACCATCCTCTACTACTTTCCCAGGCCTCAAGCAGAGAGATGGAAGGGAAATGGAGCAACCAAGACATGGGCTGATGTCCACATGGGATCCCAGTGATTTAAGGGGATTTAGGGGATTACTCAGTTGAGCCACTGCTCCGAACCTAATGGAACATGTTTATAATATTTGATGAAATGAGATATTTTCTTGTCCAGCAACATTTCTATACACCAGACAAGCTCTCCAGCTTAGTGCTGGTATCAGGCACACAACTGATGACCTCCTCGTGTTGTCTTGGATTCATCCACCTCCTAGGCCCATCTGCTGCCACCTCACAGTGACCTTTTTCATGCCTTGGGCATGTTGGATCCTTTTTGGCTGCTGCCTTGCCACTGGGCCAGCCAGCCATCTGCCTATTCTTCCATTCACTTTTGGACCCTAGGCTAGGGTCTGGATTTCTAGTAGGCTGCCAAACAGTAGGGATGAGACAGCTTGGAAATTCAGAGCAGTTAATCCTCCTGGGTAAACCTTTACACTGAGAAACAGGAATAAGGAGGAAACTAACTGATCTGTAACCATTTCTTTCTCCTTCCCATGAATTCTTCTCTCCTGGGGAATTCCTATGGCCTATCTGGGGGAATTCCAGACTGTTGTACAAAGAATCAGTCAGGCAAACTGTGTATGGCTTTGCAGCTCTTTGTGCAATAGCTGGGCACATGTGTTGTTGTTTGGATCACTGCTTGCTTGCTTTCCCCAGCCCTGTAGCCCTGTTACCAAATGACAACCACATTCTTCTCTCTGCTTTTTTAGAAAATCTACACTTTGGCAGCTGTACCTTATGATACTACAGACTTTCCAAATCAGATGGAAAACTTATTTTCTAAGTTTAACATTACCCATTCTAAGTTACTATTATTATTGTTGTTGTTATTTGGAAAGACATGGCAAGAAGGAAGGAGAGTTAGCATATATTGCCATCCCAAATGTTTACAACAGCTGAGGCTAGGCCAGGCCAAAACTAGGAGCCAAGAGCTGGGAACTCAGTCCAGGTCTCCCATGTGTGGTGCAGGGACCCAGTTATTTGAGCCTTCAAGGTGTGCATTAGTAGGCAGCTGGAATCGAGAGTGGATCCAGGAGACCCAAATCCAGACATGAGTGTAGGCATCCCATCCAGCAGTTTTACTTACTAGGTCAAAATGCCTGCCCCAGAAAACCTGTTTTCTTAGACCAAGGTGAAAGGTGATTTAATAAGCATTTTCAAGGACAACATCGGGTATGCATGCTGGCCCTGGAACCTAATTTTCTCATCAACTTTTGAATACCTACTTGGTTGTAAATGCTGTACTTCTCCACCTTGTTATGATTCCCTTGAATTTGAAGCTTTCATTTGATTAAAGAGTGGTCAGACAGATTAATAATACTGGAACATGCTAGGTATTAATATTTACTGTTACATGCAGTTACTTTAAAAATCAGCTTGTTGGGCCTGGCGGCGTGGCCTAGTGGCTAAAGTCCTCACCTTGAACGCGCCAGGATCCCATATGGGCACAGGTTCTGATCCCGGCAGCTCCAGTTCCCATCCAGCTCCCTGCTTGTGGCCTGGGAAAGCAGTCAAGGACAGCCCAAAGCTTTGGGACCCTGTACCCGTGTGGGAGACCCGGGAAGAAGTTCCTGGATCCCAGCTTCGGATTGGCGCAGTACCGGCCGTTGCACTCACGGGGAGTGAATCATTGGATGAAGGATCTTCCTCTCTGTCTCTCCTCTTCTCTGTACATCTGACTTTGTCATAAAAATAAATCTTTAATAAAAAAAAAATCAGCTTGTTGAGTGAGGTTGAAGAAGAGGCCAAAGTACCCTGATGATCTTCTGCTTAGAGTGTTGTTTGTTTCAGTAAGTTGTTACTATTCTGGGCACATTGTGTTAAACTGATTGTGTGTGTTTCTTGTTCATGATTTAGTAGCATCAATGTCTTCAATCTCCAATAATTAAAACACACCTGCTAATTGCCACTGATGCGTAAGTCCTGTTGATTAAATTCTGGTTCACATCTTTCTTCCCCATTTCTTTTTGTCTATAGATTAATCCTATTCCCTGAAACAGGTGTTAGTGTTGATCAATAAGATATTCATTAAGGAGTTTAAAGAGATAATTCAGTTATATATTCAATAAGCTTTCAAGTATACTTGATTATTCAAGATCTTACGTAGTTGTTTAGTGGCAGGACCAAAACTCTTATTAAATTTTATTGGCTTTCCATTTTGAAGAAAAATGATATGGTAAATTAGTGGTATCAGATCACTAACTTGTAACCTGTGGTTGCTTGTCTAAGTATTTGTACAACATCAGTAAATATTAGATGAAATCAACCAAATTTGTTCACACAAACAGGATATGTTACCACATAAGCCTTCCTCATGGTTATGATTTTATCTCTACACTGCTACTAGGCAACTTTATTTGATTTTCAGTCTAAATGTTACTTTTAAAAATTGGTAATTGGGATTCAAAAGTGTCAACAATTGAAAAAAAATGTAGGCAAGTCCAAGCTCTGATCTCGCATATCCATATTGATAGTCTGTTATCACATCTTTTTGTACAATGTGTATTGTTGATTTAAATTTTTATGTGCATGTTTCATAACAAGTTTGTTTGTTTTGTTGGAGAAGTTAGCTTTTCTCTGCTTAAGCAGGACCAGCCCTGCCTAGTGGTTCCTTCAGTGTCTGCTATGGTGTGCAGTATGCCTCTAGTTAACTAGTTAACCACCAGTGGTAGCCGACTGGCCTGGTGACTTTTATTTATTGAAATGGGGATACATTTCATTTTGCAAAAGATAAGATATACTATGGTGAAAAAAACTGTTCATGCCAAAGAAAATATCCTATGAAAATGAAGATAATCTGTTGCCTTTGCTTTGTCAAATTGGGGATACATTTCATATTGCAAAAATAACTTAATACTATGGTTAAAAATTTTATTAATTTTACAAAAGAAAACTCCTAGGAAAATGATAACCATCTGTAATCCTGATTCTGTCACTTAGCTGCCATTCTGTTTGGTGAGGCTGTGTCCTTTTCTACCGCTTTTTTTTGGAGGGGGGAGAGAGAATGGGTGTATGCGCTCAGATATGCAAGAGGGTCTACAAAATGGTTCGTGAAAATGACTTTTGTGATAAACCTTTCTACGAATTTCACAGAAGTTTGTACCAAAACTATTTTTAGTTGCATCCTTTCACAAATTTTCGGAAGTACCCTCATATTTATATCTCTAACCAATGAAAGATGAGATAATAATGTTACCATTTCCAACTCTCAATAGCGGTGCTTGTGGCCTTTTCCCATGCAGATAGACATACTTCTGCATCCTCACTGCTAGTGACAGTGTAGCATCCAGATCTAATTGACCAGTATCATTTGATGAAGTTGATCTATAAATGACATTTCGTGATTTGTTTTTCTTGACAATAATTGTAGTGGATAACATTGATTGGCCCTGTTCTGAATACTTTCTATGTATTTACTGCTTTATCCTAACACCACATGAGCCAAGTACCAGCATTGTCCCTACATGGCACAGCAGGAAGCTGAAGCCAAGAGAATTTTGCTTGCTTGGGGGCCACATGGCCATGTGAAAGGGTGAGAGTCAGGATTCTGAGTGCAGACAGCCCGGCTCCACCATCCCAAGCCCTTAATCACCACTCTGTAGCTGTCTGCCTTATAAAGAGCATGGCAGAGGCTGTTCTTGAGCATACATTTTCACACTTAACTAATTATTTTCTTTGGATGAACTTTTTGGAAGTAAGCCCGCTTAGGCAAAGGCTAAGCATGTCCACACGTTTGTGCTCCTGGAACACAGCACGAGTTCATGTTGTAAGCAGCCATACCTGTGCGGACCCAATTTCCACACGTTCGGCAACGCTGATGCCATTGTCCTGGCATGCATTTTCAAGGACAGTCACTCAAAAGATCGCATTTTAAAATATTTGCTAAAAAATTTTTGTTAATTGTGAGGTTTAACATGCTCCAGAGCCTATTTTCCTTTGTAGTTCTTGTTTGGTAAGTTATCTTTTAACTTTGCTTCTTCGGCTTAGAAACTGGAGTGTCTCATTTGTCTTTTGTTTTTTTCCCATGCAATTTAACTGCTCCTTTTGAAGAATAGTTTATTGATCTGTAATTATAGAGAAGACAGACATTTTTCTCAATTTCTCATGTGTTTTTTTTCCACTTCATTGTTACTATTTTTTGTCATAAGGAATTTTAAAGATTTTATTAATCCTCTTATCAACTTGTAGTTAGGGGTTTAACATTACCCTTAAAAGCCCACCAAGCTAAAAAATGTGCTCAGTAGTTGCTTTTATTGTTTCTTGCTACTGTGTAGTTTTGTTCTTAAGGTTTTGAATGTATGTTAAAATTATTTCCAAAAAGGTGTGAAGTGGGAATCTAAAAATTATGAAGTATCTGTTTAGATCTCATCTTGTCATGTTTGTGTTTTTTAAATGTTTCGATCCTGAAGTTCAATGAAATTGACTTTGGAATGAGGTGTGATTTAAAGATTTTCTGTTTTACTCGGGTAACTAGCCTGCCAACCAAACACCGTCATGCACAATTCATACTTAACTGAGGATTTTGAAATGTTACTTGCAGTGTTGCTTTAAGTTTTTGAACATGCCAGTGTGGAGGCCTTGGGGTGTTCCTTCCACTACTCAGATCTGTCTACCTCTCTGGGCTGGGATCATGCTCCTCTTATGCGACTGCCAGCGAGACTACTGTATCTTTTTCTTCCTTTTTCAGGATCATCCTAAGTGATTATGGGCATACATTCTCCCAGAGGAATTTCAGAGCTCTGTTTTTCTATATTTCAAAATACTCATTATTGCTTCTAGATTTAATCAGGTATAAAGGATACCATTGAATCATTCATCTAATAAAAAAGTTTTTATGTAATATATTAGCAAAAAAGAAAATCAAAAACCTTTTTGAGGAAAGCAATGCTATTTTATGACCTATGTGTCACTGAAAAAATTCAAGAAGGTCTTTGGTTTTCTTCTTAATTTCTTCAGCAACAAATCGGTCATTCAGTAGCATGTTATTTAACCTCATGTTGTAAATTTTCTATTCTCTCTGTTGTTGATTTTGTTTTATGACTTTTCATTTAAGGGGCTGTATAGTAACTTTGGTAAAGACTATCACATACAGATGTGAAGATACAATTCAGTGTGCATCTCTACTTACAAATAAAAACAGTCTCCCAAAGAAACTGTTAAACATATCTTGACAATAGGATGCTAGACTCTCTGCCATTGTTTATGCCTACCATGTCAGGATACACTTGAATAGCAGAATGATGGACTTATGACTGTGAAGGACTACACTATTGGAATGACATGGGGGAAACCAATATGGGGGGATGGAAACTTATGGAGAGGGAAAGGAAAATCCCAGAACTTATGGAACTGTATCATGTGATAATAAAATGAATGAATGAATGAATTTTTAAAAAAACATTTTTGAAGAAATTAAAATAAAAACATAAATATCAGATCCCGTGAAATGTAGAAAAACTTTTACCTTATTAGTCAGTGTGCTAGCAGATGGATGGAAATATTAAGTAGAACTATATTTTAGTTCAAAATGGCCAAATGCTCTAATTCCATATAATTTAACAAAATAACTAAGTTTGAATCTATTTAGCAAAGAATTTGGGTTTGTATCATGTTTGAAATTAAATATACTTGTCGGACATAGTATTACATATGTTATCCATTCTTGATATCCAGTTATTTTTTGCCAAGACTCATGATAGTTTATAACTTTATATGAGCCATACATAGTCTTCATTCAGGTGTTTTGAGTGAAGAAGAGGTAAACTTTTTAATTCTGGTTAGTACAAATAACCCTGCCTTACACCTTTGGTTTTAAAGTGAAAAACTGGTTTGTGGCATTGGTTTAACTCAAGAGGTGGTGATGAACTAACTGTAGGTCTGCATCCTAGCAAACCAGTGGATTGCTCGTTTTTAACTTGTTTTGCACCCCACTTTTCCCTGGGGGATATCTTCCAAGACCCAGGCATGCTGGGAATCTACAGTGCACATGGTGTTATGTGTTGTCCTATGCATTCACATCTGTGGTGAAGTTTAGGTTATAATAGAGGAACAATAGGAGATTATCAGTGATAATAATATAGCAAAACAATTAGAATAACATGTGTGAAATCGAAGTTGGTGCTTTAGAGTCGCTATTAAGCAAAGCAAGAGTTAATGGAACACAGGTACTGAAACCTCAGCAGTCAGTTTTATAACTGAGATGGCTAAGTGACTAACAGGCTGCGAGTGTAGACAGTATGGATATACTAGACAGAGGGGTTCTTATGTTCCACTTGGATACAGTGGGGCAATGCAAGATCTCTTCTCACTGCTGAGAACGATGAACAAATTAACATTTCTGAATTCCTTATTGCTGGAATTTTCCTCTTAATATTCTGAGGCCACAGTTGACCATGGTACCTGAAACCATGGAAACTAAATTTTTAATAAAGAGATTATTGTATGTAAGAGATTAATCATCCACTGCACTGAAAAAAATAGCAGTTGGGGAGCTCGTGTTTTGGCGTAGTGCGTTAATTCACTACCTGCCACTAGTTCTAATCCTGGCTATTCCACTTCCAATCCAGCTCCTTGCTAATCTGCCTAGGAAAAGCAATGGAAGATGGCTCAAGTGCTTGGGCCCCTGCCTTAGGTCTGGCCCAACCCAGACTGTTGCAGCCATTTGAGAAATGAACCAATAGATGAAACCTGTCTCTATGTATCTCGCTCTCTCCCTTTCTCTCACTCTGCTTTTCCCATAAGTAAATAAATAAATGAAAAGAAAATGCATTTTTTTTCTTGTATCTACTTATGGCTTCCTTATTATATTGCAAGAAGCAGTGGAGGTTTCTCTCCCTAGTAACTTCAGGTCAGTGAGTGTTAAGTCAGTGTTAATGTGAGAAAGGGTGAAGGAGATGTTTTGCAGGTCCTGTGTCTGCTCCACGTGAGGCAGTGTTTTCCAAGCATGTGAACTCTTCTCTGGAGCAGTCGCCCCCAGGGAGCCAGCAGCCTACTATTCTACCATTGCTGACTGGGGCCAGGGTCAACGACTTCTTATCCCTTTAGAAATAATCGCTGGAGCCCTTCTGTCTCCGTGGGCCTGTGGTGATTAGGCAACAGTATGCACCAGGCAGCCCGTGATCCTCTGGAGGAATGGTGGAGCCAGCATGGATCCAAGGTCCTTCAGGTCAGCTGGTTATTTATTAAAGAGAAAGGCTCATCGGCTCTGCTCTTTCATGCTGTTCGTGAAAAAGGAACTTGCACGTTTGCTGGCAAACCTGTTTTCGAAGGACTTTGACATTCCTGATCTTGTTTGTTTACATCCAGCTCTCAAACTAAGCAGGCGGATGATGTGCGTGCGTGCATGTGTGTGTGTGTGTTAAGATTTATTGATCTGAAAAGCAGAGTGATAGGGAGAGAGATTGTCCATACCTGTTGTTTCATTCTTCAGATGTTCAACACAGCCAGGGCTGGATTGGCCAAAGCTGTCTGCTATGTGGGTGGCAAGGCCCAACTACTCAGACCATCATCTTCCTTTCTGGGGTCTTTAGCAGGAAGCTGGGTTGGAAGTAGAACAGTAGGACTCCAGTAAATAAACTAGTGCAGAATCCCTGCATTGTAAGCAGCAGATTAACCACTGTACCACAACACCAGCTCCCAGATGATTGTGTTGACCAAAGGTCAACATGAGGCTCCATGGAGCAGATGGTGGGTGATTACCTTTGGGTAGCCAAAGTTAAAAAAGTACAGATGGCCATAACGTAATGGTTTGTCTTCCAACTTTGGGGATGATGCAAAAGTTAACTATTCATTCAATATAAAGGATACCTAGAAATTTAAATTTTGACCTCTTCCTAGGCTAGCAGTGTGCAGGACAGCATGTTTGGTGAGCACAGCAGCAATTACAGCTGTCATTCAGCCACACAGTCACAAAATAAACAACTGACAGGTTCTGAAGAGGTGGCCTGGTCGTTAGTGCAAGAACCCCTGAAGTAAGCAGGAAGATCAAGATGCCTTCCAAATCCTGGTCTGTCATGTTTTGCTCTAGATCACCTATTTTCTCAAGATAATGCTATTGATGCATTTACTGCAAGGTACTTTATCTCACCAGTAATGAGTTACTTGTGGGATTAACTACCTTAATTCTATCACATGGCTTGATATAGCCCCAGTAGGCTTAGAGTCAAGTGATAGACAACTTGTAAATATTGGGGGAAAAACACTTAAGATTAATTCTATTGAAGGCAAATGGGGAAATCCAGATATTGACTGATAATACTGCCTTTCATACTTGTCATGCTTCTAAAAGAAAAAAAAATTGAATAGATAGAGAACTACAAGGAAAGCTTAGAACCAGACAGGAAACGGTCAGCATGGATCCACATATAACTTACTAGACAGAACACAAAGATTAGTTACTCTTCACTAGGGTATTGAAGATTTTTCTGCACACCCATCCTAAACTGTTCTGCACCTCAACTATTGACATATGCCTTGTTAGATTTATAAGGCAGTTTAGACTATCCTAAAATCTGCCAAGTTCAGCAAAATTATGCTTCAACCCTATAAACTGCTAAATACTAAAATAAAAATAGACATGAGATAGCTGAATAGTACCCTATAGCCACTTTAAGGTGTATAGCAGCCGGTTCTGTGTATAAACAAAAATTGAAATGTCAATGAGGTAGTCACAGGATGTGGTTAAAAACTTTAGCATTGATTACTCAATACCATGTCAATTAATTCCATAATGTTGCAAATTGTTGTTGTTGTTGTTCTGGGGCTTTCAATTGATCGGGATGATATTCTGCCAGCTCTACCTTCAGACCAGAGATGGTCTCCCCAAGAAACTGTTGAATTTATGTGGATAATATGATGCTGGGCCTTATGCTTGGTGTATGTTTGCAAAGAAAGAATCTTGACTTAATTTGATCTGTATATCTGCAACAAGGTAGAGGAATCCACCATGGGGGAGGGCACGGGGAGGGATTGGGGAAATCCAAGAGCCTACGAAACTGTGTCACATAATGCAACGTAATTAATAAAAAAAAAAGAGAGAAAAGCATTTTAGCAGCATAGTCTCCAAAATAAAAATGAAACCATATGGCTTGTTTAGGGATAGTCTGGAAAATAGCTTATTTACCTGCTAAGCACCTTGCAACATCATCCAGTGAGGACAATAAGAAAATATAAGACATGCATACATACAAATTAAATGAGACACTTTTATTCAAAAAATCTTGCGATGAATTTGTTTTCAGCTTTATATGTGAGAATACATGTGTATACTTAAATAGTAATCTCCAAAATCACCATCTAATACCCCCATATCAGCTTTTTACACACAGTTGTCTTTTGTTTGATGAAGTTGCTATAGAGTCTCAGTCTTGGTAGAACAGGATGTTGTTCCCTACTCTTTCAGTAGCAAGTCTTGGAAATTTAAGCAAGTCACTTAATTTTTCTGATCTCTTTTCCATGAGGTCTAAGTTTCATTAGGATGTTTATGTGATTTTATTGCTGTTGCTGTTGCTGTTAATTTATTTGGTAAGCTAAGAAACATGGTAGACTTATTAGATTGCCAAATAATTTTTGAGTGCATACTGCATCCTCTCAGGTAATATGCTAGATTGCTAGATGTTGGCCAAACAGCTGGTTCATGTCCATTGTCATTACCTGAGAAATCAGGTCTGAGCTCCCAGAAGGCCTGTGTCCCAGAGCCCATATCAAAGATTCAGACTATTCCAGAGAACCCACTTGTGGCTTTACTTCTACTGGACTGTTTTCTAGTTCATCTATTTCCTCTTATTTTTATTATTACTCTCTTTCTACTCATCTTTTATTTGAATTTGTTTCTTGATGCATCCTCTAATTTACTAAGTCTGCTGTCATAAATTGTATTTTTTATTACTCAGTTCTAATTAGTTTTTGAGTTTCCATTTTGACTTTCTTAACTCATTAGTTTTTCAGCAAACTGTCTTTTTTTTATATCCAAACATGTGAAGGATTATTTCACTTTTTGTTAAGTTTTGACTTAATTACATTGCAGTTACCCGATAGCTTGCTTGATACTTGGGTTTTTAATTTACTGACATTTTTAACCTTAAATGCACACATACACACAGGTGCCCCTGCATTCATGGATTCTGCATCCATAGATCCAACCAATTGGATAAAAACAACTGAATATTATATCTGTTCTGAATGTGTACACCCTTTTTGGCTCATTATTCTTTTGAAACTGTTCAGAGTAACAGCTATTTACATAGCCTCTATGTTGTTTCCAAATTTATAAGCAATCTAGAAATGATTTAAAATAATGGAATGATGTGTGTCGATTACATGCAGAAATGATCACCTATATATTTTGGTGTTATTCATAGGGTTCCTGGTGTTAAGCCCTTTTGGCTGCTTAGGGACAACTGGGTGAAACAGTCAACATAGCACACAGTGAAGTGATCCCTTGATGCATTTCTCAGCATGTTTCTCTATCATTGAGCGACGGCATGTCACTATCTATATGCAGTCAGGTCACCTCTCTCACAGAGCTTCCAAGACCTGCAGCCAAGGGTATTTTCCTTTTATTACAATCCAAAGCCTTTAGTGATTTAGTCCTCCTGTAGTCTTATCTCTTCTTTCTACTACTTTCCATGAACTCTTCATCAGAAATGTAAAGTCAACTATAAGTAATTTTCTTTAATTTTTTTTGTTTGTTTGAAAATGTAGGGAGATGCACAGAGACAGACATGTAGGAGGAGAGGGAGATTTTCTATCCTCTGGTTTACTTCCCAAATGCCTATAACTGCCAGAGCTGGGACAGACTAAATGACAGGAGAGTTCCATGGATCCCACCTGGGTGGCTGAGGCTCAGCTGCCTGCTGCCTCCCAGGTTGCTCATTACCGGCTGGAGTTGAACCCACAGCCAGTAGTTAAACACAAGGTCTCTGAATTGGGGTACAGATACCTTAAAATATATATATTATATACATATGTATATATATGCATATATATTTGAAAGGGAGAGTTAGAGTTTGGGGGGGGAGAGAAAGAGGAGACAGAGATGGAAAGGGATTGTAATTTGAGAGAATTTAGGGTACATGGTAGAATTTGGAAGGCTTTCATTCCAGTTTACTTCCTTAAGATGAAATTGACAAGCACTCCAAGAACAGTGGCTTCTGGGAATTGTCCATAACAAAGTGACCGAAAGAAGCCATTAGACTTATCAGAGTAGCATTAGTGTGATATCACAAAGCCAAAGAAAGAGTACTTTCAAGAAAGTAAACAATATAGGAAGCAAAGAGAAAGAGAATTGAGAATATTTGTAGATGTGGAGATCAGTTATTAAAAAGTGAAGAAATATAGTGACATTTTACATCAGTTAAAGAGATAACTTCTGTTTAAAGTTGTATTTTAATTTTAATCTGGGAGGCAGAGTTACAGAGAGAAACCAAGCCAGCCTGCATCTGCTAACTTACTGTGCTGAGTCACTCCCCAAAGGGTACAGCAACTGGAGCAGAGCCCTTGGGATCCTCCTCCAGATCTTCCACATGGGTAGAGGGGCCCAAGGACCGTAGGCATCCTTGGCTGCCTTCCCAGGCCATAAGCAGGGAACTGGGTTGGAAGTGGAGCAGCTGGGACTAAAACCAGTGCCTATCTGGGATGCCAGTAGTGCAGGCATAAGTCTAGCCCACTGTGCCATCATGCCAGGCTTCTGAACAGCACTCATTAAGAAAATATTAGAATCATGATGTGCAAAACCAATCTTCCATAGCCAGGCCTGGAAAAGAAACCTGTGTTTGTAAAATTAGTGTTCACTCTGAAATACTTTAACAGAAATTGTGACTGACTCAATTTTTAAATCTTAGAATTCTTATTTTCTTCCCAGGTACTTTCAGTCTTTGTAAAACTAATCATGCATCCTAACTTAGTTTTCCATTAGAGAATAAAAGAAGAACTATTCAAGCAGTTTTATTTTTTGAATTAGGTTCCCAAAGTTTAATGTAAATGAAAAGCCATTTTTCTCTATTAGATAACATGTTTGCTATACACATAGTGTATTCCAGTATTTCTGTGTTAGATTGAACTCATATAGAAGGTTAAATCATTGCTAAGAATTGTCATAAACAGAAGTAACAGCCCATTTACAACTAAAGACTAATAGAATATTTAAAGTAAGACAGAGGCAGAATAATCATTTGATATCTTATTTTCCTTCCTTTACTAATAAACAAAAATGTATCCCTATGTGGTGCCAAAATTGTGATGAAGTGGGTTGTGCTGCTGCCTGGTTTGCTGGCATCCAATATGGGCAGATCCAATTCCCTACTAATGGTTGGGAAAAGAAACAAACAGATGACCCAAATATTTGGTCTCTTGTCAACCTGGGGAGGCCCAGGTAAGATTTGTGACCGAGCCCGGCCCTGGGGACTAAGGTAGCAGATGGGAGACATCCCTGTCTCTGTCTCTCCTTCTCTGTATATGTGTGACTTGCAAATAAATAAATCTGTAGACAATTATTTATCCTTAGGAGACTAGACAGTTAATGTGGTGGGGTTATGGGATCAATTTGGTCATAAATTAAGATGCAACAATAATAGTGGTTCAGTTTTGTATAATTTTAGGTAGGAAGACAGAATAGCCAAATTGCTCAGGTTCAAACCTGCCTCCACTACTTTCCAACAGCCAGATCTTGGTCAAGTTATGTAACTTCTCAGTACTTTATTTTTTTCATGTATAGGGCAGTGATAATGATATCAGCTGTCTTACATGTGCTTTCTTGTATCCAAATACGTATCCACAGATATTCAAGTCCCTCTTAGGAGATACTGGCATATTTTCACCAATGAACCTCTTAACCAGTTTACTTCCTAAATAAGTAAGTTGACCTGAGCTTGGGACACTGACCTTTCTTATCAGAAGGCCTGACCCACATCCTATATATAAGCAAATACATACAAATGCATATATGTGTATATCACATGTAATTGATATGTGAATCCTATGCTAGCACCCTGCCAGGTACTTAGAGAACAGTCCATGGGGGAGGTATATGGTCCGGTGGTGAAGATTCCTGGTGATGATACTTGTGTTCTGTGTCTGAATGTTTGATTCCTGGCTTTGGCTTCACATTCCAGCTAGGTTCAACTGCACATCTGGCAGGCTGCAGGTCGAATTCCTGGATCCCTGCCACTCATATAGGAGATCTCAGTTGAGTTCCCAGTTCCTTTAGCCTGGCCCAGTCTTGCTGTCTAGCATTTAGAGGATTGAACCAACAAATGGGAGCTTTCCCTCTTTCTCTCTCTGTGCATTTCTCACTTTTTTTTTTTAAAAAAGATTTATTTATTTTTATTGGAAAGGCAGATATGCAGACAGGAGGAGGGACAAAGAGGAAGATTTTCTGTCCAATGATTCACTCCACAAGTGACCGCAGCGGCCAGTACTGAGCCGATACGAAGCCAGGAGCCAGAAACTTCCTCAGGGTCTCCCACACGGGTGCAGGGGCCCAAGGCTTTGGGCTGTCCTTGACTGCTTTCCCAGGCCACAAGCAAGGAGCTGGATGGTAAGTGGAGCTGCTGGGATTAGAACCAGCACCCATATGGGGTTCTGGGGTGTTCAAGGCTAGGACTTTAGCCACTGAACAACCGCGCCAGGCCCACATTTCTATTTATTAAAAAAGATGAAGGAGAGGACACGTTACAGTGACCCACTGGCTACAGTTCTCATCTTGAACGTGCCAGGATCCCATAGGTACACTGGTAACTGTTGTTATCACTAATAATTTACAGTATTGAATCATTTAATCCCTTCAGAGCAGCTTTATTATTGATGACACTTATATTTAATTTATTCACAATGCTTTCACATCCTCTTAGTGAAAATATGTGTTCCTTTGATGGAAGATCCTGATCATATGACTTAGGAGTTCCAAACAGTGCTATGAACTGCATGAAATGAATAAGTTAATAAGCAAATAATACTTTGAGGAGACAGAGATAAAATTAGTGCCACTTGATATTTCTGAAAAATATATGTAAAGAAACCACTTAACCCTTTTTATTCTGTAGTTCAAGTATTCCTGTTGTTAGGTAAAGAGATAGAGGCAAGGATATTGAGTAAGAGATTTGGGGGTAGGAGTGAGGGAGAAAATGGAGCCCTCATCCACTTTGTGAGGTGATTAAGCCAGTGACTCCCCTGCTTTGGAAAGAGGACAGTGTATATGTCTTCAGGCATATAGGGCAGAAAGCAAGGCTCTGAACAGCTGCCAAGTTTTGTGAGCTGGAAACAAAATGTTCCATTGCCGAGTAAATACACTATCCTCACTTCCTCTGAGCTTTGCTCTAACTCAGGGCCAGAATGAAAAAGCTTTTTCGAAGAATCAGTTTTGCCTCACTACTGACCTTCATGCTTTCATGCTCACTGTGTTGGGTAACAGTGGCTGCCCATCCCCACTCACCTCTAACCCCCGTGGCACAGACCATAAGTGGTGCAAAGTTGAAAGCTAAGAAAGGTGTGTGCCCTGTGAGCAAACAGAAGAAAAAGAATTTCTTAACCAGATGATGACCTTTGTTTGCACATAGGTGATGTGGTCAAGAGTTTCATGCATTTTAATAACTAAGGCATCTGAGGTCCTGATGCTGTCACCTTTCATCAGTGATAACACAAGTAGTAAGATTGTAATATCTTCCCACCTCAACCATTAGACCCAGGGGCCTTCCGAGCCTCCAACCTTTGGTCAACAAACCCTTAGCCCACAAGCAAAGGAGTAAACAAGAGCATTTAAGTATGACCATGTATGTGTGCAGAGTAAATACACTCCCTAAGGCATGTGTCACTCAACCAGTGCCCTCCAAGGGGTACCACTAGGCACTGTGGAACTCCTCACAACCACCCCAGATCAACTTACTTGTCTCCAAAAGAAAATTTCACTTCCCCTTTTTCCCCTTCACACATCCTCATCCACCGTCAGAATAGCTCTTTGTTGGAATTTTTTGTCTGGTCTTATTAAATGATAAAAACCCACTCCTTGTCTCGTTCATTTCTTTCCCGCTGCTCTGACAGGAGTTTCTGCTGTGCTATCCATCCTGTGGAACTGGCTCTCGTTTCTGTGATTAGCACAGATAAGCCACACCTAGAAGCAGTACTGCACAGATAAATATGCAGACCCTCACAACAATCATGTCTGACCCTCTCAAGAAGTTAGCATGTTCAGTGTGGAACTTGCTAATGAAGCTCTCCTGAAGCATGTGCTGTTTTCTGCCTAGACTGCAGGTGACCATTTATAGACTAATCAGTAGTTTTATAGGGAAGTTCTCATTTTAGAAAAAAAAAATTATACAAAAATACATGTGGAGCGGAATACAGACACGATGCTGTGCACCACTGGAAAGGTGCTTCAGACATTCCTGGTTAGTGCAGTGTAACACTGCTTACTTTGTTTTCATGAATTTGTAGTTCATTGGAAGATGTACTCACATGATTTCTTTTTAATGTGTCAGAAGATATTTGTATGTTCTAAGACTAATTAGTATTGTAACTGTCAGGGATTCAATACCCATTGATTCTCCATCCTGGAACTGATAATAAAGCAAAAATAAATGAAATAAAATAGATAATGTGTCACTGGCAAACCAGGGCAGGGGGCGGGCCTGGTTGCGGTTATTGTGGCTTGCTCCAGTTAGGCTGCAGCTCCCACTGGTCTATGCGAGGGCCGAGTATGTGCTGGGCAGAACCAGGCTGGACTGCAACACCCATTGGTTCCAGTGGAAGTCGGGGCTGAAAACAGAACCAACCCAGTGATTGCAACCACCAGCTGATCAGGGCCATGGACTGTGCCGGGTCCTGTACTTGCTACCACATACAGAAATCTGGTTTGAGAACACCTCAGACAAAGTTTTTTTGCAGATCTCCCCTATCAAAATGCTGGACTCAGAACCCTAACCAAGAAAAGAGAGAAGACAGAACAGGTCAACCAACCATCTCAGCTATATGTTGGCAGCAAAATATGGGGCAAATGGAGGCTCTCTGATGGACTATGTCAATCAGTGGATTCTTCAACGACCTCATAGTGTTTGGAGTGGCAAGATTGGCAGCAATTCATAACTGTTGAAATATCAAAACCACTTGAGCAAGAACCTCAGAGCATACCCTACATCCGGGACTTGGGGAGGGTGGGAAACTGGGTGGGCCTTCTCCCTTAATACCCCCCTTTAAAAATGAAGGAAACAATATGGAAATTATAATCTTACCCACTTTCCTATAGCCCTTGAACCTTTTTACTCCAATCAACTATGTAGAGATTGTCAAAATATAATAAATAAATAAAAGATGGAACTAAAACAAAAACTAGATAATGTTTCTATTGAGTATAATTGCGCCCCTCTGATTCTATGTTTTATTGATACAGCAGGAGAGAAACAACAAAGGACTTCATTTGTGGGTTTTTAAATCTGCTTTTAGCATGCAGAGCCTAGCAGATAGGAGGGTGTTGAGCATAGTTGGTGAAAGAAGGAACGAACATAAAGGATTAGTTTTAAGATGCTATCAGAAAAGGACAGAAATATATAGTCCACAAGGTATTTAGTTATTTTCAGATAAGCATTTACCCCAAAATTAATTGCTATTATATTAATACTAGAATTTAATAATAGGAATGTAATTTGAAAATCACACTGTCAAAAAGTACATAAAATATTTGCAGATGGTTCCTACTGAATGTATGATCCAGCTATTCTAAAGAGGTGACGGCAGGGTCATGAGGAGCAGATATTTATGCCATTGTACTATTACAATAGCCAGGAGGTTGTGACAAGCAATGTGTCTGTCCACCGAGGAATGAATATTTAAGTAAATGTGGTAGGAATGGAACTGTATAAAATATTACAATAGGGATGAGCTTTGAAGCAACAGGCCAAATATGTAGTTTCTGAAGGGCAAATAGTATATGACACTGCTCGAATAATATGTCCCAAGCCATCAGATTTATAGGAAAAGAAAGTAGAATGGGGTTACCCAGAGAGACAAGAAGACTTACTTTTCAGGTGCAGAGTTTAAGTTGAAGATCTGTTACACAGCAGTCTAAAGGTATAACTGCTGAGTTGTATGCTGAGAAATGGTTACAGTGATAAATTTTATATTACATTTAAAATTTTTTTTCTTTATTAGGAAGTCAGATTTACAGAGAGAGGGAGAGACAAAGATTTTTTTCGTCCATTGATTCGGTCCTCAAGTGGCCACAATTGTCAGAGCTGAGCTGATCTGAAGCCTACAGCCAGGAGCTTTTTCTGGGTCTTCCACATGGGTACAGGCCCAACGCTTTGGACTGTCCTGTACTGCTTTCTCAGGCCACAAGCAGGAAGCTGGATGGGAAGTGGAGCAGCCAGGATGTGAACCAGTGCCCATGTGGGATCTTGGCAGGTACAAGGCATGATTTAGCCACTGGGCTATTCCTCTGGGCCCATTAGGTGGTTTTTAATTACTTTCTTAAAATAATAATAATAATAAAGGTCTTCCTATAAGATAGTTTTACCTGTGCAATTTCTGATTCATTTCTTCTTATGATTTTTCAACTTTAAGATAGATTCATTATAAAATACCTGTTTTGAATGTTGGCTTTTTCCAGGCCTGGTTAGCAGAAGGATGCCCATGGCAGACTTCAGCCCCTCGGTAGCCCTGCAATCCTGAGGGTCAGTAACCAGGACTCTCTGGTGTGCTGTATTGCTAAACAGGGATGTATGGCAGCATCTGTGTTTTTCTTGCATTTTCATATTAGGATATCTTCAAATTATGGTGGGTTTGTTTTCTGGAAGAAATCCTCTGTGTCTGTGTGCAGTTTTCTTACTGGTGCTTTAACTAGTTATAGATTTGAACATTTATTTCTGCCTTCCTCGTATTCTCAATAGATTGATATTTGCTTTTCCTTCTGCCCCATTGTCTGACCTTTAAATTGTCAAGAGAAATATTTTCTTTAGCTCAGAGAAAAATCTAGCATATTCTTTTGGATAGAGGAATGTTTGGAGCCAGCAGCACTGCCTCGCCAGGGAACAAACCCCAGATATTCCGGTTTGGTTGGCCTTGTAGTGACATGGTGGAGAGCTGGCAGATGTTTTTCCTTCTGAGGTTTCTCCCTCTGTGAAAGGTATTGCTTTGCTCACCATGGGGCAGGAGCGAGCTAATGTTGATGGTACTTAAGAAAGGAAATGCTACAGTACTTCACTTGTATCTTCTTTGTTCTTCATGTCATGAACTAAAGGACCCATTGTTCTGCCTGTTCAAACATGAAAGGGAAGAGGCAAAAATATCATTGGATCATGTAAAATACAACCTAAAAACAACTATACACATGCACTCTCACAAGCAAATAGTCTAATGGAGACTGAGTACTTGGGAAACAAAGAGGCACTGTGGTAGGCATCACTACTACTGCGTGGAACAAGGCCCCCAGTGAAACTGTCAAATCTACCTTGACAGCAAGACACTAGATTCCTTACCATTGCCTCCACTTGTAAGCAGCAGAATGATGAAATTGTGACTGTAGCTGAAGGACTGTATTATTGTAAAATACATGGGAAATTGGAGTGGGCCAGAAAGGAGAAGGGAAGAAAGGGAGGGATGGGAGGAAGTCCTAAACCTATAAAACCATATAATGGAAAACAAACAAACAAAAAAGATAGACAATGTTTTTTTATTTAAAAAAAGGATAGCGTCACGTCAGAAAAGGCAGCAAAAAACTAACACTAGCATGCAAATGCATCTCTAGATTTTCTACTGTTTGTTTTATCTCATTGAAAAAAACTTTTAATTTAGTGACTCATCATGCTTAATAGATAGTGTTGTTTGTAAAAAAGATGTGAAACTGTGGTTGGAGTAACTATGTCACTCAGTCTTTATCAATTGCTACCTCCTCTAGGAGGGCTTTCCCAATAATATTTTCAACTCCCAAAAATCCACAATAGACCATCCACCTGCTTCCAGAGATGAAATGATTGCCAATTTTTATGCCCTACCCTGCATTAGTTTGTACCTTCCCTACTGAAATGCTTTGTTAATTATGATAGTTTATAATATTTTCAGTCTCTAGTCCATGATATAAGCTCTCATGGAACAGGTGCTATCTTGCTCATCCACTTGGCATTCTCTGATATTTGGTAAATATTTGTTGGATTGAATTAAAGCAACTATAAACATGTGTATTAAATTAACTGGGTTGTTTTTGGTCATATAAAAGATATGCAAATATATCCTCTGACTGTCTCCTGTTGCCTAACCTAACTAGGCTCACTGTAATTGCTTTAATTTCTTGTCGACTGTTTAAGAAGTTTTTGTTTGTGTTGAATAGATGTCAAGCCTGTTGAGCTTTTTGGCACCCTGGAAGTTGTTTATGGCTGTTCTGTTTCCTTTGTGCTGTTGTTTAGTAGGACATGGCCTGGGGATTGTACTCTACACCAACACTTGAAATATGCAATCGGTTCTTCAGTGGCCGTGAGCCAAATCTTTTATGGTTTTTGTCTACTAAAGTAGAGTTTGTATCTACAAACCTGAAATAAAGTTCATCGTAGGAGTCAGAGTCAGATATTCCAAAGGACATGGATATCTCCCCATGTTATTTTTGAGTTTTAGCATGAACTATTTATACAGGTCTCTGAAATCCATAAATAAGGGGCTAGGAAATATGTGATTTTTTTTTAAAGAAAAACTTTTGAAATGAGTTCCTGGACAGTTGAAACAGATTAACAAGTACTTGCATTCATTCTATAAAGATAGAAAAAATGTATTTATTAATAATACTTTTGGGGCCAGCATGGTGTTGTAACAAGCTAATACTCTGCTAATAGTATCCCATATTGAGCCAGTTCTGATCCTGGCTGCTCCACTTCTGATCCAGCTTCCTGCTGATGGCCTAGAACATGAGCAGAGGATGGCCTAAGGCCTTGGCTCCTTCACCCACATGGGAGACATGGATGAAACTCCAGGCTTCTGGCTTCAGACTAACCCAGCTCTGGCCATTGTGGCCATTTATTTAGGGAGTGAACCAGCAGCTAGAAGGGCTTTCTCTTTGTCTCTACCTCTCTTGCTCTGTAACACTGACTTTCAAGTGAAATGAGTCTTTAGAAAATATTTTCTAGATTCATTTTTAAGATTAGCATATTTTTTAACAAAAGTATATAAATTAATTTTCAGCACTGTCAAAAAAGACTGATTTAGTTGGTCTTAGAATATGTAAGTTGGGGCCAGTATTGTGATGCAGCATATTAGACCACTGCTTACAACCCAGGCATCACATACCAGGACACCTGTTTGTATCCCAACTGATCTGCTTCTGGTCCAGCTCCCTGCTCATATACCTGGAGAAGCAGTGGATGATAACCCAAGTACCTAACTAAGCTCCCACCACCCACATATGATACAAAGATGTAGTTCCAGGCTCCTATCTTTAGTATGTGCTAGGCCCCGCATTGAAATCATTTAGGGAATGAACCGGAAAGTTCCATTCCGTTTGTTTCCCTTTCGTCGCCTCCACTGCCCTTCCCCTCTTTTCCTTCTCTCTCTTCTTCCCTCTCTCCATCTCTCCCCTCCTGTCCTCTGTCATTTTCTCTCTATCTGCGATCGTTTTCTTTCCCCTTTTCTCTTTCTCTATGTGTATGTGTGTGTTTATCTCCCTCTCTGTCATTCTGCCTTCCAAATAAATAAAATGAATCACCCTCCCTTTAAAAAACATATGGTAACCTAAAGGATAAATGGCCTCTGAAAAATGATGTGTTGGGAATCCCATTTATTCCTCAGAAGTAGAACTTTCTTAGTTTTCACAGTTGTTTAGTTTTCCAAAATTGTTTAATGCTTAGACCTTCTCATTAGTGAGAGATGCATTGCTACAGGTAACCCTGTGGTGAACTTTTCTCATCTTTGATAGAAAAGATTCCAAATGAGACAGAGTATTAGTAATCTCTCTCTGGGTGGCCATCCTGTTTGTGTAGAACAAGGCGAAATCTTACTAGGAGTTGTGTGTTTGGTTTGGGTGCAGTAATAATGTGTTATCAAGATTGTTAAGCTTCATAGAAGCATAGATTCTCCTGTACCTTTCTCCTTGTAAATAATTTAGGTAGAAGCAGTGATAGTGTTATACCAGGTAAGTACCAGGTAAATCTGCCTCTTGGACCCTGGTATCCTGTATTGCATCCTCCAAGTCCTGGCTACTCTGCTTCTGATACAGCTTCTTGCTAATGCATCTAGAAAGGTAGCATGTGATGTCCCAAGTAGCTAATCCTCAGCCACCCCCGGGGGAGACCCTGATGGAGTTCAAGTCTCCTCTTTCGACATGGACTGACCCGGTTCATGGAAGACTGATCTCTAAAAATGGCTGTTTATCAAACAAATAAATAGACCAACCACAAAAAGGTAAAACATAGAAAATGTGTTGCTATTTTTCTAAGTATCTCCGTGGAAATCTGTAGACAGAAATTTAAATGCATTTTTGCATTTAAGAAATATCCGCATATTATTTCATTATTGATTTTATCATTTAGGTATATCATGAACTTCTTTGTATTTCAGCAATCTATACATTACTGACTTAGGAGGCTTCTTTATATTTCATGATTTATTAATTCCTTTTGATGAATCCTCAGGTCATTTCGGATATATTTGCCTTTTATCCATTCACGTTTCAGGGGCACGATAGGTCCGGAAAGGATGCTGAATGCTCACAGTGGCGCACTCACCACTGAGAGTTGTGGGGTGATATTAAAGTCAACACAGTTTATTCGCTACCTGTTTCCTAGTTGACTCCCATACACAGAGTCATGTGACAGTGAGGCCTGGCGCTCACCCTGTGAGCCCCTGCTCTGTCACTACAGAGCCTCCATGCCCTGACTCCTGGGCAGGGAGCTCTCTAACTGCCAGGTTTCCCCATCGCTTTTCATCCCTCTTCATCCGTCTCTGAACAGTGAGGTAAATGCTGGACTTTTCCTTTGTCCTTCTGCTTGGAAATGGAAGTTAGTCAGTCTATTGTGCTGTCAGAAGTCTTTGGCTGTTCCTTTGCATGATGGAAGCTCCTTCCTTGCCTCGCTTTCCTGCCTCTTCTCTCAGCCTGGCTGTCCCCAACCTGTTCTTCCTGCCATCTCCCATCTGCGTTCCAGGGTTGGTGAATTGCCTGATGTCTAGATAGTAGCATCTGTGCATTCTGAAAGGAGATTATATAGCATTACCACAAAAAGCTATTTTTTGTTCCCCAAGCACTTTAAAATAATCTAAATGTGTCATTTCTGTTGAATTGGCACTTTATCTGTACCTGATATCTGGTCACGTGGGATCTGGTACCTTTATTTATTTTGTCCCCACTGCCTCCTGCCCGTGCCACAAAAGGGCAGTAAGTCACAAAGATTATGGTTATTTGGGCTGAATTCCCGTTCTTCAAAATGTGGGTATTGTTTGCTAAGTGAATGAGTGATTTTTTTTAACCAAGATATAAGCATAGATATATTGTAAATATTTTCTTTTTTAGTGATGTATTTATTTGAACAGCAGAGTTACAGAGCAAGAGGGAGAGTCAGAGAGAGAATCTTTCGTCTTCTGATTCATTCCCTAGGTGGCTAGAACAGCTGAGGTCAACCCAGCCAAAAGGCAGAAGCCAGATGGCTGCAACAGCCACATCTTCCCAATGTACACAGGGACCTAAGTATTTAGCCATCTGTTCCTGCCTTACCAAGCACTTTAGTAGAGAACTGGATCTAAAGTGGAGCAACCAGGACTCTAACTGGCACCCACATAGGATGCTGGCAACACAGGCTGCAACTTAATCCACTACACCACGATGCCTGCTTGGTTATAGTTTAAAAGTGAGTTTGGGGAAACTTCTGCAGATTCCTCCCTGGGTGCTATCTTCTCATCATTTTTAGCATGAGAATGCCTACTTATTTCAACATCTCAGCTGAGGTCTGTTGTAGGAAAAAATTGAGTTGACCGTTTTTTACTTTGATGTATTTCTGTTTTCCCATCTGAGGAAACAAAACCTGGAGATATTTCCTGATGATGTTATTTTGTAATTTAATTATTTTGTCATTGCCCTGCATTATCTATTTGTCCTCACATCTAGAGTTATGTCTTAGATAATTAAATTGCCTTTCTCATACATTAACTAGACCTGAGGATATGGAAAAATATCTTACTTAAAAACAGATAGGCAAAAACAAAGACAGGCAGACCATAACTGACAGTTTATTTTCCTAAAGGGTTTTCTAGAGAATTTTCATTTGCTTTTTGCCCAGAAATGGAAAATTGCGCCTGTCTTAGTCTCTTGGTGTAGCCACCAATGTGAGATGTCAGCCGGCACTTCTGAATTTGATACCACTACCCTGAGAACTCTGTCTTGCAGTCACCCTTGTTGCCAGTATGCCCAGGGCTTTTGCGAGCACATCCTCAAAGTTGTCTCATTGCCTTCTTGCTGTGGGCCAGGCAGCCTCAACATGCGTACTGAAAGAGCAGGAATTAAGTAGTTAGGGAAATAGGATTTCAGGCTACTTGCATTTGAATAACATTCTCAAATCTCCCCAGAGCAGGTAGGGCAAACCACGGATTGGTCACACGTAAGCTATTCATAGCCTAATGCTTGGAACTTATACATGTGTTATAGAACCTGGTAGGAAGGATTTTTCAGAGAGGATGAAGAAAGGGATTTCAAGGTGGAGAGATGATCTTGAGTCATGCTAGTGGGCCCAGTGTTACCAGGAGGACCCATAGGAAAGGGAAGCAGGAGCAGTGGAGGTGGTGATGTGACAGAAGGGAGAGATCAGAGTAACAGAAGAGGCCACGAGCCAGGGACTACCTGTGCCTTGGGAGAGACTGGCCCAGCAGGGGGGGACAGGGATCCCTTGCAGTCAGCATCCTGGTGGAAGTGTCTTCTAGCCTGGATATGTCCCCTGGAGTTTCCTGCAGGCAGAACTTAAACCTCCAAAGCAACAGGATTCAGAGGTGGGATCTGAAAGAGCCCTTATCACAGGAGGGGTTCCCTGCAGGAGGAGGAGGAGTTGAGCTCCCTTCCCATTGCCTCTCCTCAAAATGCTATCCTGTGTGATGGTGTCTGGTATGCAGCCAGAAGGCCCTGACCAGAAGCAGCTCCTGGGTCCAGCACTATCCAGCCTCCTGAACCATAGGTCCCATCCAGTTAAGTACCAGGCAGTGGTATTTGGTCCTGACAACCCTAAGGGGTTTAATACACCTTGTGGGAAATAGTTTGAACATCTGGACCCTGGAGCCATGTAATACATTTATATTGTTTTCAGATGCAAAGTTTGTAATGATTTCTTACTGTAGCAGTAGGAAACTAGCATGCAGCCCTGCATAGATCAAACCCTATGGCTGTGTTTCTCATTCTTGTGTTTTGCTTGTTAACAGCTTTGAGGTCAGTTCAAATATACGATTCTGTGACTGTCAGTACTTTGATGAAGCGGTCAATTTTGAAATGTTTCTCCCCCTCCAGTGAGAGCCTGCTGGCTACTTTATATGCAATGCAATGTCTAGTCAACCACTAATCTATCTTTTTGTCTCTGATTTTCCTGATGATTCATTTAAATGAGCTCACACAATCTATAATCTCTGCTTGTTTTCACTTTGCGTAATGTTTTCTTATCTTTATTAGAGAATAGGATACAGTATCTTCCTACAAAGACAGTTCACATATTTGTGATTTTTGTCATCTTTTTCTGCCTCCAATTTCTGTTACACTTTCTTCAGATTCATGAACAAGTTGGTGACCATGTACTGCCCTTGCTGTATTCATCTTCTTTTATGTTGGGAGCAACATAAATCTAACTTATGAATTAGAATGTTGAGGCATAGGATAAGATTCTAAATACCATGCTTAGCTGTTCTCTTCTTGTGGGGTATGGTATTCTATGTGCTAGGTGGCTTACGTGCACAGTGAATTTCTAGGGCACTACTTAGGGATCACCTGTATTTGGATAGAGGGTTTTGCATTTATTTGAAATTATAAAAAAGATCATTCTCCTTGTGCTTTGTGGCCACCAGAACTGAGGGAAAGTACAAAGCTATGAATTCTAGTTATCTGGATAAATAATTCTGTGTTACAAGTCTAGCATTCCAGGCTTAATTGAGTAATTTAACTATTCAAAGGGAACTATTTTTCATGGTCATAAACCTGTGTGGCATTAGTTCTCAGGTGTTTCATTAATTTGTCCTCATTTAACAGAGCGTTTTCCTGATGGGCCTAGAATCAGGAAAATCTTTCTAAGAGAGGGAAGTGGTAATGGCTGGAGTCACAGGTGGCAGCTCCAAGGAATTCTCCTAGTGTGTTGAACATAGTTTTATTTGCTTCCCTTTTTTATTTTTTGAATAATTAGTTGAACTTGTTTGCATTATCATTTTCCCAACTCATCTGTGACCTCAAAATATAAACTTCTGTGGAACTTCATCCATCAGCAGTGACTCGTCTGACCTCTGATACTTGAGCTGGCTGGTGAATGGACCAAAGAGTGTATTGATGTGGGATGAAGAGTGTTTGAAGAAACAGCCTAATATTTCTTGGGCAGTGGCTATCTTGTGTGTCCCCGGGAACTTGAAAAGAAAGGAATGGTTACCAAGTTCATTTTCATTTTTGCTAATGGTGAAGCACTTTGCATCCCTGGAAACTGGCACTCTTTGGCTATAGAATGTAGCAACATGCAGCACTCAATACAGTAATCTGTGTCATCTATTAGGCTACCTTATTTTGGATTCTCTCACAGCCCACCTTGCTCTATCTATAGATAGACCAACAGAATTCAGGGATCCTAGCATTTTACTTCTATAGAAGTGGGCAGCCTCCCTAATCATTGTGTCGTTCCCAAATACTGTAGTTCAGTTTGATTAGATAGAAGCTAACATTAAAATGTATGCCTTGTTCTTATCCCATTCCTTAGTATTTTGCTGTTTAAACACTTGGTTGCTATTTCACACTTTTGTACATAAGGAGACAGATGCAAGCAACCCAAATGTGTGTCAGTAATAAATAGATGAACAGGATATCCTTTCACATTGAAATACTGCTAAGGAAAGGAATAAAAACACTACTAAACAAAGTCAGCCAGTCAAAAAAGACAAATCATGAGTTGTGAGATACACAGAATAGTAAAATTCATGGAAACAGGAAATAAAATAGTGATTTAAAGGGGCAAGGAAGAGAGGAAGATAATTTTTTTTCACGGATTTAGTGTATCAGTATTATAATGCAGAACTTTCGGAGATCTACTCCACACCAGTGTGAATATATTTGACACTACTGACTACACACCTAAAATGGGTTAGAGAATAAATGTAAGTTGAGTGTTTTTCATTACTTTTTAAAGAGTCAAGGAACTAAAATTCAAGTTAGTCAGTAAACTTTTTTTTATGGTATTCAGTGAACTAAGGTTTTGGGTAAAGTAATTATACCTATATACAGTGTAGAACAAAAAAAGAGTAGGATGGTTGTCGTGTACTTTACACTTTGACCATTCTGTAACCAAAGTAAATGAAGTTCCTGCAAGATTATATCTATAAACCATGAAGCTGGGGATTACTTTAAAACCAATTCTTTGAAAGTGTAAAGATGATTTAAGACACAACGCTGAGCTGTTTTCCTGCTGTTTTGATAGCTGCAATTATGTGAACACTCAACAAGACTCAAAAATGGATTAGCACTATCACAATAAAGGAACTAATTTTTTCCTTATTTTTAATAGCAATGTGGGCTGGGCTCTTGGTTTGGTTCTTGGTATCTATTTCTCTGACAAGTTTGCCAATATTTCTTTAACCCATTTGGAAGTATTCCAGTTCCATCTCAAAGGTTGTTTAGATCAGTGAGTGTCGGTTTGGCCTATTACTTGCTGACTGTAGGAGTATTTGCACTGGAGTTGAGATGTGGTATGCATGCTGTTCATTCCAGGGCAGATGATAAGAACGCTGACTAGATTTTTTACACAACAGGTTTTTCATAAATACTGTGATGAAAAATGAATTATGTGAGAAAAAGGAAGCAGTTGATTTTTAGAAGATTTATTTGTTTATTTTAAAGACAGAGAGCCTGAAAGAGACAGAGTTGTCCATCTTTTGTTACTACCCAAGTGGATGTAGCAGCCAGATCTGGGCCATGCTGAAGCTAGGAGCTGGGAACACCATTTAGGTCTCCCTCATGGGTAGCAAGGACCCAAGGATAGAGCCATTCTGCACTGCTGTCCTAGGTGCATTGACAGGGAGCTGAATCTGAAAAGGAACAATGGGACTCAAACAGGCATTTAGATGTGAGATGACATCATCATAGGTAGTGGATGTGCCACTGTGCCATGACACTGGTCCCAATTGATTCTGATAGAGGAAAAGAAACACACCATGGCTGAGCATTGGAAAATGAGCTGTATTTGGTAAGTGAAGATGGACAGGAGAGATTTTCTAAGGAATAAGAACATCGTGAGTAAAAGCACTTAAGGTCAAAAGTTAACTGTTGTTCTCAGATCCTACAGTGCAGGAAAGAAAGTGATGGAAGAATAAGATTGCCTGCAATCTGACTCGGCCACTTTCATTGGCCATGAAGTTTGTAACTAAGTTGAAAACTTAGGTTTCCTGTTGTTTAGATTTTCTTTAAAATAGTAACGTTGAAAAGCTTTCTGTAGGTGAGATCCTGATATTAATCTTTTTTTTTTCCTGTTTCAAATATTTTTATTTTTATACTCCACAACAATTTTTTTTCTCTTTATGAACTTTCTTTTTTTTTTTAATTATTAACGTTGTATTATGTGATACAGTTTTATAAGCACTGGGGAGTCCCCCCACCCCTCCCATACCCCTTCTCCCATAGTGGATTGCTCCATCTTGCTGCATAACCACAGTTCAACTTCAGTTGAAATTCTTCCATTGTAAGCATGATATTAATCTTTAAATGTAAGGTGAGATTGCTTCTGCTACTTTAAAATGAAAAATGGTCCCAGTCTGAAGTTGAGTTTCTACAAACTCCACTTGTATGGCTGAAGTTGCCAGAGCTCACCCACAGCTCTGCTGTTCAATTTGGTAACCAGTGCTCTAACACCTGCCATCACCCATCATCTTACATGTATCCATCGCTTTGCATTAAGTGGCTTCTTCACCACAGTAGAAGGATAGTAGTGGAAGAGATCTGAGAGGTCATTCCAGATGAAACTCAGATTTCTGAAGGTGAGAGGGTTTCCAGAGATTATGCATGTGACAAGTGGCAGAGGCAGCTGGTAACATGGTTGCTCTGGCACACACCCCACTGCTTTTCCCAGGCTGCCTCTTGGCACTGGCCAGAAACTTTACCTGTCCATGCTTGAGCCCTGCTGCCCAGTCCATGGGGTTTCTGGTCACAGTGTAGTTGCTGTGTCTTCCGAAGTTTGTGTAAATCACCATAGATATCCTGCTTCTGGACCTTGCAGTTCAGTGAGAACTGAGGGCTTTCACAGAAGGTTACTGTCCATTGCTGTATGTTTAATGCGACAGAAATGGAGGGAAATTTGGCTTAGATTCTCAATCAGAGCACTCTGCTTCATCCTTAATCTGTTACCTCCTTTTTAACAGTGATTGTATCAAATCAGCAATGTCTGTCTTGGGAATGGTGTTGTGGAATAGCAAGTAAAGCAGCGGCCTGTGACAAAGGCATTCCATATGGGCTTAGAGTTCATTGCTTAGAGTCCTGAGCTAGCTCCACTTCCATTACAACTCCCTGCTAATGCTCTGGAAAACTAGTGGAAACTGGCCCAAGTCTTTGGCCCCTGCACAAATGTGGTAGACATAGAAAAAGCTTCTATCTTTTGCCTGGTCCAGCCCCAGCTGGTAGAGGCATTTGGAGAGTTAATCATTGAATAGGAGATCTTTCTATCTCTATCCTTCTCTGTAACTCTTCATATAAATAAAATAAATCTTTAATAAGCACCTTCTTGACACACTGACACTAGTATTACCTTTCAATTCTGGTAATGATTTAGAAAAAAATCCATTCACCTTTTTGCCTTAGTATTGCTCTTATCTGACTGCTGTTAACAACTTTTCTGTGAGACCTGTGAAATATTTTGCGTAAGATAACATTGCAGGACCCGACACTAAGGCTCAATGACTAAATCCTCGCCTTACAATTCTACTCACAATTACTGTTCTACTTACAATTCAGCTCCCAGCTTGTGGCCTGAGAAATTGGTGCAGGATGACCCAAAGCCTGGGGACCCTACAATCACATGGGACCCAGAAGAAGCTCCTGGCTCCTGGCAGCTCAGCTCTGGCAGTTGAGATCACCTGAGGAGTGAATCAGTGGATTTAAGATCTTTCTCTCTGTCTCTCCTCCTCTCTGTAAGTCTGATCTGCATTTCCAATAAAAATAAATCTGGAAAGGAAAAAGAAAAATAGCACTGGAAACAAAACTTTTTAAAATAACGATACCCCAGTTTTTCTGCAGTAAAATACTGTTTTGCTATTGCAGATTTAGTAATGATTATCCTTAAGAATAATAATAATCAATTACTATTTTTTCACTATGCTGATGAAACCATGTATCTAAAACAAACTGAAGCATATACAGCTGTTTAATAACAATTTCTTTCAAAAATTACTTTTCTACCCAAATGGTTGTCCTTTGATATCAAACATCTGAATATTTGAAAATATTTGAAAGACTAACAAATTTTTTCAGCTTATCGAGACACTGTAGAGTTTTCATATATAAAGTTTTGTATCTTACTAGTGCTGTAGAAAAGAAAGATTATGTTGACAACTGGTACTGTTGCCTATAAAATCAGTACTGTGAAGCAAACCTAGGTGCTAGAATATGTGGTTTAAACTAGCTGGGAACAATGCCAGTGCTTCTTGAAAAGGTGAGTGTTGCCAAGGGCAAGGCCAGGTACATAAACAGTTCTGAAAAGTTTGGTTTCCACAGCCTCACCTTAATTCTGTGAACCAATTGGAACTTTGTTATTTCATCTTGTCTAATTAAAAAAAAATAAACTTCCATTTTTATCTAAGTTTTCATTTATATTATATAAATGCATATGGACAAATCAGTAGAATCAAGGATAAGACAGCACAAATATGAAAACCTTTACACCTCTAAAAATGGTTGTTAAACCTGACATTCAGCGGTGGGTTTAATGTTATATTTTTATCTCTTTTCATTTGTTTGCTTTTTGACAAAGAAAAATGAAAGGAGAAATGTTTCAACATGTAAACTTTTTGTTTCCTTTTTAAGTCTTATTTATTTGAGTGAAAGAGAAACAGAGATTTCTTCGTCTACAGGTTTACTCCACAAGAGCCTGTAACATTCTAGGCTGTGCCAGGTCAATGAAAGGGCCCAGGAATTCCATATGAGTTTCTTACTTGGGTAGCAGGAACCCAAGTAACTGGGCTGCTGTCTGCTGCCTTTCTGGCACATGAGAGCTCAATTCTAGGACTCTAATATGGGGCACAGATATCCCAAGCATATAACCCACTGCACCATAGTGCCTTCTCCTAGTCTGCATTTTTAAATGGTAAACATTAAGTTAAAGACATGAGATCTACATGGAATTTTGGCAGACAATAGTGGCTCATTTAATCATGTGATTAACCAAGCATTGGGTACTTTCATTCCTGGGTAAAAGAATGTGTTAAGGGTATTGATTAATCAGAAGAGGATAATCCAGAAAACATGCCAAATTAAGTATCTCATCACTCTTACCTGTGAGTAGGCTGGTTTTATAAATGGCTTAGATTAACACAAAAAGGATTTATACTGTAATCCCCCTCTTTTCCAGTTTTGCTTTCACAGTTACACTTACCCATTGTCAGCCATGACTTGAAAATGTAAAGTGGAAAATTCCAGAAGTAAGCACAACTTTTAAAGTATACAGCATTCTGAGTAGCACGATGAAATCTCATGACATCCTGCACAGGACATGCAACATTATTTTGCCCAGTGTAATCATGTCATATGCACCACCCAGCTGTTATTCATTTGAGTAGCTGGTTTGGTTCTCAGATTTACTACTGAGTTATCAGAATGTTTGTGTTTGGATAATCCTTACTAAATTGTAGCCCCAAAGAATATGAGTACTAGTGCTGGCTATTCAGATATGCAAAAGAGAAGCTTTGAAGTGTTTAAAGAAAAAAGAAGATATGTCTTGATTTAATAAGGAAGTAGGAAAAAAAGCAAATGCTGAGGTTGGTAAGATCTGCAGCAAGAATGAATCTCGTAGCCTTGAAATTGTAAGGAAAAAGAAATTTGTGGTAATTTTGCTGGCACTGTGGAGGTTATAGCCACTGAGAAAGTTACAGTGTGTGAAAACTATGGAATATGGAATATTTTAATGTGGAAAAAGCATTAAATATGTGGTTGGAAGAGATGAACAGGATATATGTTCCAGTTGACAGCAACTTGTTGCATCGAGAGGATTGAGCTCACAGAAAGCCTTCAGCCAGGGAGCCTCTGAAATGAGTGACACTGGGCCATCTGCTTAGATAGATTTGGGAATAAGCTTGGATTGAAAGGCAGAAAAATGAGAAGCTGAATCTGCCAAAGTAGAAATAAATTGCTGCCGCATTTCCAGGAGAGTTGAAGTCGATTAAGGAGAAGAAATACCATCCAAAGTAAGCCTTTCAGGGCTGTGAAGCCAGACTTTACTGGAAGAAGATGCCTTTAGTACCTGCTCTTATAAAAGGATAAAGGAGACATCCAGACATAAAACGTGGAAGGAAATATTAACTCTGTCTCTGTTTGGCATCTCAGAATGGCATGTGATTAATCCGGCATGGCATACAGAACAAAGAACTCACACATTCTGAGAAACAAAAACAAAAATTCGCTCTCCATGTTCTGACAGTGTTGCCAAAAAGCGTGGGTGATAACCATCTTGTTTATGGAATGGTTCCACCAGTACTTCATCTCAGTAGTAACAAAACAAAACAGAAAAATGTTTGGAAGAGGAAGGATTGGAACTTAAAGCCCTGTTAATAAATGTTGCACCTGGGCATCCTTAATCTGTTTGCTGTGAGAATGAAAATACTAAGGTTCTGGTTTTTTTTTAATATTTATTTTATTATTATTTTCTTAATTGAAAAGTCAGATATATACAGAGAAGAGGCGAGAAAAGATGATCTTCCATCCATTGATTCACTCCCCAAGTGGCCACACGGCCGGAGCTGAGCTAATCCAGGAGCTTCTTCCAGGTATCCCACATAAGTGTAGGGGTACCAGGGTTTATGGGTGGTCCTTGACTGCCTTCCCAGCCACAAGCAGCGAGCTGGATGGGAAGCAGGGCAGCTGAGATACGAACCAGCATCCATATGGGATCCCAGCACGTGCAAGATGAGAACTTTAGCCACTCAGCTACCACTCTGGACCCCGAGGTTCTGTTCTCACCTCTGCATATAATCTCATGGCTTTTAGGTCCCTTGAAAGGGCATTATTTGGCTGGCCGAATTTACATACACCTTCCAGGTATTTGTTCATGTTTTGCCATCAGTTGATTCAAACATTAATCTAGACATGAAGCAGAAATGTTCACATTTTTACTGACACAGTAGCTTTACACTCATTAAAATCACAGTGGATAAATTCAAGCTAGAAACTTTGTTTGCTGGAAAAACCTGCCAAGCGAAGTTGTGAAAGATTTTAAAGGCTTCCCAGGGATCAGTGGAGATGTTAGAAAAGTCAAAGCCTGTGTTGAGTTGATGGAGTTGCTGAGATGACTGATGCTGGGGAACATTTCAAAGGACATTAAGAAGTATTAAATGAGAAATTTGAAGACATTGCTAACTCATCTATAGGTGAAGATAAACCTGAACCAGAACCAGTAAGGTGGATGTTACCAGAATTTGCCAATTTGTTTCAAGCTGTACAGACCTTAAAAGACAGAATTGTGACCACTGTGCTTGAGTGTAGTATTCAGTTCACCTATATACTCACCAAAGGATTATAACCTCTAAAATTATGCTTCCATAACTTAAAACAGTGTTTGATTTATATTCTTTCAAAAGTTGAGGACTCCAGCCATCATCCTCGTCCATCCCTCTATGTCTTTCCAACTCAGTGATCAAGGACCTTCCAAAGCAGATTGTCCTCTTCCTGATACTTCACCAAAAGGTCAAGGGTCAAGAGTAGCCAAGCTCTAGGTCACTATGCCTGCGTCATTCACCTCACTTCATCTCATCGCAAAAGCTTTGTATCTTCTCACGATTATAATAAGGGTGATTTCAGATGATCAAGGATAGTGAGAGAGAAAAAAGACCACATTCATGTAACTTTATTACAGTATATTGCTGTAACTGTTATGTTATTATTATGCATCACTTGCTATGCCCAGTTTATAATTTAACCTTTTTATAGGCATACTTGGGTTAGGTGTATTGAGTTGATGGGGTCTGATATTCATGTCCCAGACATGTTGTGGGGCTCCTCAAACATAACCCCCATGCTGAAGAGGAATACTGTGCATATATATAATCATCATCATCCTCATCAGAGAGCTGAAAAGAATAACCAATACATTGACTAGGGTTGGAAATAAGATCCAAGAAGACCACACAAACATTAGTTTGTTATTTACTTCACTTTCCTAGGTGGGAAGAGTGAATGGAAAGTTAGCAAATTGCTGTTTACAGCAAATCAGTGTTTAGTTTTGAACCAAACATTTAGATCAAGACTAGAAAGAGCTGGTTTAATAGCATTTCCCGTAAAAATACTCCAGCTCAGAGCATGGCAACAGTATCACTGTGAAAGCTAGCACTGTGCTCTGCACACTGAAAAAAAGTGTGATTATTTGTAGTTTTCAAAAACACTTTTGGAAGGTTAGATTTCTTGAGGTTTAGTTTACATACTTTGTAATTTACTTAAAAACAAAATACACCCTTTTTAGGGTATTGTTACAAGGTCGGAAAAACTCATTCTCTCACAATCACCACTTCCATCATTCCAAACCATTCACTCATGTCCCTTCCAGTAAACCCCTGCCCTCCCAGCCCCTGACAACCACTGACTTCTCTGACTTCTGGTTTTGCAAGCTATTCATGCCTTTACTTTGAAAACTTGATTCTCACAATACACCCCAATATTACTAATATCATCACATCTGTTTTTACATGTGATGAACTGAGGGTTCCTAAGCAACTGTCCCAAAGCTGCACCATGTGAATGAGTCCTGAAACTGTGCCCCCAACCCTTGTTTTCTAGTTCAGGATCCTGTCTGGTTACTTCACTTGGCCCTTCCAGGTAGCCCCTTGTTCCGAAAGCCCCAATCATCTTTAGGCAGAGCCCTGTTTTAGAGTCTGGTGTTAAATTTTTCCTCATAACACACTGGAGGAATGAAAACAGTTTCTCAGTGTATGTAGACATTTTAGGTTTGTTTCCTAAACACTCTTTGCCCCATGAACCCAGCACCATAGATGCAGTGTATATCTGTAGTTAATAGTTAACTTTTCCCTTCTCTTTTACCCTTCCAGGCTTGGCCTTTTCTCTTAAACTTAAGAGTACTTTAAGCCTACAGATCTTGTGACTGCCCTCTGAGCTCTCCTTCCTTTCTCACAAACACAGTGCCTATTGGCCGCTGAGTGGTTTTAGCAGCCTACTTACAGCCAATAGATTTTTAAGGATTTAACTACCTGCTTTATTTTTATACTCTTTCTCTTGCTTTCATTCTAGGTTAGCTGTGTGTGTGTGTGTGTGTGTGTGTGTGTGTGTGTGTGTGTGTGTGTGTAACCAAATTTTGCAAAAACTTTGACTTTGCTATGGATTCTACAAGAATTCATTTTAAATATTTTTCTTTCAAAGGCACATACACAGATCTTTTCTTAATAGAAAGATTTGCTGTTCATTAAAAAATGGGCCATAGATGATACCTATAAATTTCCTAGAAGCCCTCTGAATTGAGGATCTATGAGACACACCCATAATCATGGGAAAAAAATCTTTGTATGACTGAATACTGGTATTTTCATCTTTCTGGGGTGTTAGCAAAAAGTTATATATATAGTCACATTCATTAATCTTTGCGACAAAGCCTGTGTGCCTCACAGTGACTCTTAATGTTTGTGTCTGTTGCCATCTGGAGAGTCTCAGAACTTTAAAAAAAAAAAAAAAACAAGGCCAGTTTCATTTTTATGTAGGTTCTTGCTTCAGGTTTTTTTTTTTTTTCTCGTAGTCTACTGTAAATGGCCAGATGAATCCAGTTGGTACTTTGAAAACACTGTCTGGAAGTCGTCTTAACTGTATACCTCAGCTGGGTGCTTATAAGCTCTGCTTCCCACACAGCTGCGGGATGCAGTTTTGTTGAGCTTTCTGCCAATATCACAAGAATCTTCTCCCCCATATCCTTTCAAGCTTAAAGTGGTGTCCAAAAAGTCTGTTTGTGGCATGTTGTACTTTCTCTGATCCTACCCAAATTCCCCCATCTCTTGCCACTGGTCAGTTCCAAATCTACCCTTACATTTGGAGATCTGATATATAACAGCACTCTCACTCCGGTAACAGGTACCAAACTCGATAGTCCCTTCCTACTATTGAGCAACAAGTCACTGTTAATTGAATGGTTTCAAACAATAAATATTTGCTGTCCCACAAATTGCATGGATCAGGAGTCCAGGGACCACTCAGCTGGGTCTGCTGCTAGTATCCTCCCAGAACTGCGATCAAGGTGGCAGCAAGGCCATACTTCATTCAGATGGGGAGAGCCTGGAGTAGACTCTGCTTCTGGGTTCATTCAGTTTGTTGACATAATCCATCTGCTTGCAGCTGCATGACTAGGGACCCAGGCTTCCAACTGCTGGGTGCTGAAAGTAGAGGTCAGCTGAGGCCCCCATAGTTTCCTGCCAAGTGGCCTTCTGACAACATAGGAGCTTATCTCAAGGCTGACAGGAGACTCACTCCAGTCTGCTCAGCCCAAATCTCTTATAATGTACTATAGTCACAAAAGTGACATCTCCCCATCATTAAATTCCAAGCTACAGGTTCTACCTTACAACAGGGAGGGATTTATACAAGAGTATGATTCATTCGGAGGCGTATTAGGGTGTGTTTCACACAAACAGGCTAGTAGGCTGAATAGAGCCACCCAAAGAAGCAGGTGTTCATCCCTAGGACCTATAACTATTAGTTTATTTGGGATGGGGGAGAGTTTTTATTGACATGAGTAAGATAGAAGTTTTGATAAGAGGATTACTCTGGATATTCTGGGTGCGCAGAAGAGGCTATCACATATATCCTTGTACAAGTAAGGCCGAAGGAGGTTGGACAAGTACATAGAAACCACATGTTGCAAACCAGCAGGTTGAGTTTTGAAGGCCCTCGCCTTGACCAGAGATTGGGAAAGCAGCCAAAAGCAAAGAGTGCTAGCAGTGAGCACCTGGTGGGAGAGCGAAGGACAGATCCTCTCAGGAGTTTCCATCAGGAGCAGAGCAGCCCACCAGCACCTTGGGTTTGATGGTACTGATTACTCTTCCAACTGCCAGGACTGATGTTTGTTGCTTTAAGCCACCCAGGTGATGGTAATTTGTTATGGCAGCCATAACAAATACAAATGGATGTTAATTCATGGTTAGGCTTTGCTTTTTTTGTGTATTTCATTGGTTGCTCAATAAGCTGAAGGATTCTTTCATTAAGTTATTAATAGCATAGGTGTCTTCTGTGTGTTTTCTAACTTGGGTCTTTTTTTTAAATTATATTTATTCTATTTTAGTGATTAGTAGGGTTTGTTAGCCCTGCGTAACTATTGATCTTACATTCAATATGTGCTATTGAAGAAGAAATTTGTCTTTTTCCAATCTGTAGCTTGTCTTTTTTGTCTTGTTAATGGTATGTTTTGTATTGTGATTTATTTTCAACTTCCTTTATTACAGAAAACTGTAATCACATCCTAAAGAATAGACAATAGTGTTGTCTTCCATGTTCTTATCACTTGGCTTCAACAATTGACAGTATTTTTCTAAGAGGTGTTCATCTTTTTCCTTTAAGATATGTTTTGTTCTTGTGTTATCTAAGAAATCTTTAGTTCCTGTGCTGGTATTATTTGTGCATATGAGTTTCTGTTATCACACTCATTCTTTTCTACTTTTACATAAATGTGGCATGTGACAATCTTTAAAATTAAAAGCATTACTAACATCACTGTCAATGCAACTTCTTTCTGAATAACCTGTAATTTTCTTATTCAGTGTGAACATATTAGGAACTCATTAGTTGAATCCAAAGAACATCATGTATATCGTCATAGAGTTTGTTGAAAATCCCATGTGTCCTCATAAGAAGATTAATCATTCAGAGAAATGTCAAAATACAAGTGAGTCAGACTGATTTTTTTTTTAACTACATAATTCATCTGATTTTCTTCTTTCTTTTAGTGTGTCACCTGGACTTGAAGGCATGAAAGAACAGGACCTCTGCAATAAGATACTGGCTAAAATCCTGGAAAATTATAGTGCCCTGTTTGAAGTGGATTGTACAGACCAAGATTGGAAGTATGAAAACCTGACAAAGCTTATCGTTGTTAAAGTAAGTTATTTGGAGATTTAATTTTCAGTATCGCTGTAGGTTTAATTGGAAGATTCTACTTAGATCAGTTTTTGTCCAAAAACATCCATGTGGATATAACTTCCAGATTATTATTCCTGTTTGTGTCAATTCTTCTGGAATTGTTTCCTCTCTCAAAGGTTTATTAAGTTGAATATCTTCTAGGTTGTAAAGAACCGTGTTTTTGTTTTTCCATGTCGCTATAAAACCATTTTTAATATAAACCATTTTCCAATATAACTATTTTACATTATATTTTTTATAATCTGAAAGTATTTGAGGGCTGTGCTCTGCTCAGTGGAGTGCCCCACCTTTTTATAGCAGTTTAATATTACAATAGGAGTCCCTGTCTGGGTCACACTTAGGAGAGCCAGCTTCTGACAGGATTGGAGATGCCTGGAGGGTACACTTGGAAGTTCAGCCACAGATTCTGAGTTTCTTATATTAGGCCATAGTAACTGTCATCTTAAAGATGCTCAAAAGATTCCTTAGCAACACTATATACATAATTTTATATATTGATAATTCATGGCATATCCTTTGCACATTAGGTAAACACATGTTGGTCTCTGTAGACACATAATTAAAAGTCAGAGGATAAACATCCTCCAGATGTTGGAAAAGAAGAAAGGCATATTGCAATAAATCATAATGGAGCTGATGTGAGAAGCTTCCTCTGAAAGTTTCCCGTGACTTATCAGATTCACAGACCACACTGTTCAGTTGTTGATTCATATGGCAATGAAGGATGAAGCCAGAGACACTTGAGTTAGCTATGTGAAAGTGTTTTCATTTGTTCTTCCATGATTTCCATGGACCCATGATTGTGGAGGAATGAAAGATAATGGTGTCAGATAGCATCTCACCAAAATAGGATAATAAAACATTCCAGGTTTTTTTTTTTATAAACTAGCATTTATATTGTTGATACAGCAGTCTTTCTATGAGGGACAGTGTGAATTTCCTGAGAACTGAAGGGACCATGCCAATCCAGAGGAGACCTGAAAAGGAAATTTGAGATCTAGGAGAACAAAGTTCAGATAAAATAGTAGAGGCGAGTGGAGACTCTCAGATATAACTAAAATTGAGAGTAAGATAGTGATTGAAAAAAAAGTGTTATTGTTTAAAATGCAAATAATAAGAAGAAAAACCTACTTCAGTGTTGCTACAAAAAAATCAATGCAATTTTTAAATAGGATATATTTCCTCTAAGTTTGCATCTCTGGTGCCCATAAGTAGAAAGCTGGATTGAAAGAGCAGCTGAGGCACAAACTAGCATCCATATGGGATCCTGGAACATACATTGCAAGGATTTAGCCATTGAGCTATTGTGCAGGGCTCTGTGTCTGTATTCTAAAAGCCTCATTCTGTTTAAACCCATTTTGTTCTTAGTCTTCTCTCTGAAAAGGCAGAGAGTGGAACATGGAAATGCAATTCTCTATGCTTCTGCACTTCATTATAAACAATAGGGAAAGTACAGAGGTCATTCTACAAGAATGTGCCAGTGATAGTTTCAAGTTCATGACAGTAGGAGATTATATTAGCACCATCCAATAAGGAAACCTGAACAGTGCTTAGAAAGAAAAAATTTTGAATGTTTATTTAATGCATTTGAAAGGCAGAATTATATGGGTAGAGAGGCAGATATACACACTGGTTCAATCTCCAAATGACTGCCATGACTGACCCCAGCCAAAGCCAGGAGCCTGGGACTCCATCAGAGTCTATAGTGCGGGTGGTAGCACATCTTGGGATGCTTTTTCCCTGGTGCATTAGCAGCAAGTTGGGTTGGAAGTAGAGCAGGCCCAGGCAGGAGCTTAACTTGTACTATGATGTTGGCCTCAAGAAAGCAAGACATTTTTTAAATTCAAAACATAATAGAAATATTAGAAACCAAAAAGAAGCTACATTTCAAAAGCATGAAAAAGTTCACTGTAAAATCATAAACATAAGAGAAAAGAAAAAAGGGAAAACCATTCAGAAAATGTGATGTGTTGACTTTGGTCATTCATTCACGTGAGCTCAGCTTTTACATGGATGGGGACACAGAAAATGGGCACAAGGCAAGTGACAAAGACCCAAGAGTGCACAGTTATACAACGTTTCAGTTAGCCAAGATCCACTTTAACAACTGGAAGAAGGTCCAGGGTGGTGGTGGCCTAGTGGCTGAAGTCCTTGCCTTGCATGCACTGAGATCCTATATAGCTGCCAGTTCGTTTCCCAGCTACTCCACTTCCCTTCCAGCTCCCAGTTTGTGGCTGAAAAAGCGGTTGAGGATGGCCCAAAGTCTTGGGACCCTGCATGGAAGACCTAGAAGTTCCGGGCTCTTGGCTCCTAGCTCCTGGCTTTGGATCTGCTCAGCTCCGAGCATTGCAGCCAATTGTGAAATGAATCAATGGTCTGTAATATCATCCTCTTTCATTAGTGATGGATTTAAAGGTCAGGTGTGACACATTTAATAACAAAGAGATAGAAAGTGTGCTAAGGGCTTCCAGGAAGAATTTTCATCCTGCCTGCAGGAATGATTGGTTTAAGAAATCAGAGCTGTGGCTACCTCCAGGTGGGGTATGGAAATGTATAGAGTGACTGATGAGGAAGGTGCCAGAAAACTATGAGGTAATAAAAAAATCTGTACCTTAATAGGAAATGTGTTAGACCTGTGTACACAGTTATTAAAACACATCTATCATCTACTTATGACCTACACATTCTGTTTTATGTAAATTAATGAAATTCCACCTTAGAAGAGAAAAAGGTAGCATCTGAATCAAGACCCCAGTCTTGGGCCCAGCGCAGTAGCCTAGCAGCTAAAGTCCTCACCTTGCATATGCTGGTATCCCATGTGGGTGCATTTGTGTCCTGGCGGCCCACTTCCCATCCAACTCTCTGTTTGTAGCTGGGAAAGCAGTCGAAGACAATGCAAAGCCTTACGACTCTACACCAGCGTGGGAGACCCAGAAGTGGCTCTTGGCTCCTGGCTTTGGATTGGCTGAGCTCCGACCATTGTGGCCACTTGTGGAGTGAATCATTGGGTAGAAGATCTTCCTGTCTTTCCTCTCTGTATATCTGACTTTCCAATAAAAATAAATCTTTAAAAAAAAAAAAAGGATCCCCAGTCTTTACATCTTACTTGTAGATGTTTTCTTGGAAATACAGAATGCTTGATCCCTGAGGCCTGGTACAATGGCTGAATTGGTTCATCCATAACCTGCAAGCACCAGGATCCTGTATGGGCACCTGTTCATGTCTTTGCTGCTTTACTTCCCGTCCAGCTCCCTAATTATGGCCTGGGCAAGAAGTAGAGGATGGCCCAAAGCCTTGGGACCCTGAACTCACATTGGAGACCCAAAAGAAGCTCCTGGCTCCTGATTTTGGATCAGCTCAGCTCTGGTCATTGTGGCCATTTGGGGAGTGAACCTGCAGATGGAGATCTTTCTGACTCTGTCTCTCTTTCTCTGTAAATCTGCCTTTACAATAGAAGTAAAATAAATCTTTTTAAAAAATGTATCAGTAATGCACTGAAGTTGTCTCCCATTCAGAAAGTGAAAGTCTGGGTCCCTCAGGTCATCATGTTGCAAACACATCCCCCACTACTTCTGGTTGCTTGAGAGAAGTACATATACTTTAATATAAATTACTTTTAGCAGAATATCCTGTTGGTTGCACTAAATTGGTCACATCTGATACAATCAATGTAATTGAAAAGTCCTACATTTAATTTTACAAAATAATTTACTCTGGACTCTCCATTTAACTGTCACTGATTTTGATGTTTGCAGTAATTTATAGGTAGGATGCCTATGCGCCATGTTGTTGGAGTACCTGGGTCCAATCCCTGGCTTCAACCCCTGATTGCAGCTTCCACCTAAAACAGCCCCTGGCAGGCAGCAGTGTTGGCTCACATAATTGGATTCCTGTTACCCACATGACCACCTAGGTTTTCCATAGCTACTGCAGGTATTTAGAAAGTAAGCCAGCAGATGGGAGCCTTCTCGCTCTCATTTGTTTCTCTCTCAAAAAAATAAGTTTTAAAAAATGGTTAAATTGAAAGCAGTCCCTGGGTTTTAGTTACCTGCTAGCACAGTATGAAATAATGGGGTGATGTGATTGGCGAAAATGTATGACCCCTTGGGAGACACTCAATTCCTAGCCAAGTCATAGCTCAGTCAGAACAAATATTGCTATTCATTCTTAGGTCTTGCATCTAGAGCTCTTTCCGATACATACTGATAATGTCCAGCTGCTTGGCAGTTACTACACCTCCCATGAATTGTCTCAGCATCTTTCCTTGCCCTGGAAGGTCTAATTCTCACCTTATATTGTGGAGCTTCATAAATGCTCATCCACTTGCACAATTGCTCCATTGATACAAATCTCTGTTATGTTGCGGTCTAATTTCAACGTAGTGGTATTTGCAGGTAGGTATTTGGGTGGGGTAACTAGATTGTAATGATGTAGTACTCATGAATTGGATTAATGTGCTTATGAAGTAATTTATTGTCTTTCTACCCTGGAATGATGTACACAGAGGGCCTACACAGAATCATAGTGGCATACCGAGCTGTGACTTCCAATCTCCTGGAAGTTTCTGTAGTTTATAAGGCATCTACTCTCATACTTTGCTTTGGCAGCCCGGACTGGCTAGGACATTCACTAAAGCTTGTTTTTTGTTTTTGTTTTTATTGTCTTAAGGATCTCTTAAATCTCTTGTTTCAGATCTAAGGAGGCATGCTGTAATCCCATATGTTATGATATGGGCTCTGTGTCATATGTAGCCTTCAGAGTTTTGAGCTGCGCTCTTTGTAAACCTCGTTTGTTGAGAGTTTTTGTTATGAAAGGATGTTAAATCTTACCAAATGCTTTCTCTGCCTCATGTGAGAGAATCTACATCTTCATTCTCTTGATCTGATGTATGATGTTTATTGATTTGCAAATGTTGAGCTACTCTTTTCTGGACTAAACCCCATTTGATCATACTGAATGTTCATTTTATTGCAATGTCAGATTCAGTTTGCTGGTATTTTGTTGAGACTTTTTGCATCTGTGTTTATCAAGGATGTTAGACTGTAGTTTCATTTCCCTGCTGTGTCTTTGGTATTGGTATATGATACAATGATACAGTGATAATGCTGGCCTCATAAAAAAAAAGTGTTTGGCAGAGTTCCATCTGTTTTGATATTTTGGAGTGGTTTAAAAGATTTAGAGTTAGCTCCTCCTTAACTGTTTTATAGAGTTCAGTTTTAAAGCTATCCGATCCTAACCTTTGCTTTGTTAGGAGACTTTTTATTAGTGCTGTATTAGTTTTATTACTGGGAATGACTCTGTAGTTGCTGTACCTTCTTGATTGAATATTGATAGATTATGTAAATCCTGGAATTTGCCCATTTATTCCAGGTTTTCATCATTTTTTTCATGATCCTTTATATTTCTTTTTTTAAAAAGATTTATTTATTTTTATTATAAAGTCAGATATATAGAGAGGAGGAGAGACAGAGAGGGAGATCTTTCATCCGATAATTCACTCCCCAAGCGGCCGCAACGGCCGCTACTGCACCGATCTGAAGCCGGGAACCAGGAACCTCTTCCGGGTCTCCCACACCGGGGTGCAGGGTCCCAAGGCTTTGGGCCATCCTCGACTGCTTTCCCAGGCCACAAGCAGGGAGCTGGATGGGGAGTAGAGCTGCCGGGATTAGAACCAGCTTCCTTATGGGATCCTGGCACGTTTAAGGCGAGGACTTTAGCCACTAGGCCACACCACCGGCCCGATCCTTTGTATTTCTGTGGTCACAGTTGTTAACTTCTGTTTTGCTCTCTCATTTGTTTGTTTGAATTTTCTCTTGCCTTATTTTTTATTCTGGCTAGAGATTTGTCTATTTTGCTTATCTTTAAAAAAAAAACCTGAACTTTTTAGTTTGTTAATCTTTTGCCTTTTTTTTTTTAGTTTCAATATCTCTACTTTGATTATTATTATTTCATGCATCCTATTAATTTGGTGTAGTTTGCGTTTCCTTTTCTAAGTCCTAGAGATGCATTGTAATATTGTCTACTTGAAATCTATTTTTAAAATGTATATACCTAAGAACTTTCTCTCAATATTTATTTCTCTATATTTTACAGTTTTAACAGAAAGCATTTTCATTTTCGTTGATTTCAAGAGAATTTTTAATATACATCTAAATTTCTTCAGTGACCTATTAGTCTTTCATGTTAATCAGTTTCAGTGTGATTATTAAGTTTCTATTATTCTTGTTGATTTCTTGTTTTATTTTGTGTTCTGAGAAGAAATATGGTATGGTTTTAGCTTTTAAAAATATATTGAGTCTTGATTTGTGACCTGTTATATATGCTACCCTAGAAAAATTCCTTGTGCTAATGAGAAAATTTTTATTCTACAACTTCTGGGTGAGTGTGTGTGTGTGTGTGTGTGTGTGATAGTGCCATTTCTTCCATGCCATAGTCCCATCCTCTTGTATCTTTGCTCATTTTCTAGCTGAATGATCTGTCTGCTGATGATAATGGAATGTTACTCTTCTCCACTATTATCATACTGATATCTGTCTTTCCTTTTAGATCTATTATTCCCTTTGTACATCTTGGTGGCCTTATGTTGGGTGCATAGATATTTATGATTGCTTTAAATCTCTCTGAATCAGTGTTGTCATAAAATGTCCTTGTGTCTTTTAAAGACTTGATTGAACAGCACCTTTATCTGATAGGAGTGTAGCTGCTCTGACTGGCTTTTTTTGTTTGCAGGTATATCCTTTTACACCCTTCACTTTCAATTTATATGTCTCTACCTATGAAGTGGGTTTCTTTTCTCTTTTTTTAAGCAAAAGAATTTTGTTTGTTTGTTTAAAAGGATAAGCTATATACAGAGAGGAGGAGAAAGTTCTTTTATCCATTAGTTCACTTACAGCTCAACAGGGCTGGGCCAGGCTAAAGGCAGGAACCAGGAGCTTTTTCTGCATCTCCTAAGTGAGTGGCAGCAGCCCAAATATTTGTACCATCCTGTACTGCTTTCACAGGCATGTTCACAAGGAGTTGGATCAGCAGTGGAATAGCCATAACTTGAACTGGTGCCAACACAACAGTGTCAGGCCCAAAGTGTGTTTCTAGTAAGCAACATACATTTCTTTTAAAATCACTTGATCAAACTATATCTTTTGACTGGGACATTTAACTGTATTTACATTCTATAAAATTTAGAAAAAAATCATGTTTTCAAATTTGTTAAGTAAAATAGCATCATGAAAGATTTTGACATACTTTAAAGGCTCCTTATTTTTTCTGATAATTTATTTTATTTTTGATGATTTTTACATAGTTAAGAAGCATACATGCCCATGTGGACCAAGGGTCAAGGAATTGGGGAAAGTGGATGAGACAACTGCCTCCAATATCCTTTTTTCTTCCTATATCTGGAGAAAGTGGGCAGGAAGGGGAGAAGGCCGCTTCCAGCAGCCCAGCCGCATCAGTATCCGGAAGTGGGAGGATGGTCACCTGATATCATCCCAGGGCCAATGTGGAACATGTTCTTGGGGTACTGCTCCAGTGGCTAGCAGCGAAATGCTATTGATTTTGTCGCTCTAAAGATGATGAAATTCTTCCAAGGTCCATTGACTGGCATAGAGTCTTGATATGCCTGGATACTCACTGTCAAAACTTGGCCAGGGAACCATCCAACTTATTCTGACATCCTCCACAGATCTCAATGAACTGAGATTGTGATCCTGATTGTCAGATACGAGTCAGGTCTGGGGTCTCCTCTGGTGAGGTTTCTTTAGGGACTCCTATGTGTGCCAGCTAATGCAGGGTCCAACTCATTCTGTCACCTACATCAAACTACATATACACTGGTGGTTGTAGTTGCCCAGTAAGTTCTGTCCCCAGCTCCATGTCATATGTAAATCAATAGATGCTGTGGCCCAGCCCAACTCTGCCCACCACACACTTGGCCCTCACGCACACCAGCAGGAACTGCAGCCTAGTCAGAGCAACCCTCAATAACTACTACTAGGTCCATCCCCAGCCCAGTTCCTGTGCATGCCAGTGTATTTAGTAAACTGGCACAGTCTGTCTCACATCCCATTCAGCTCTCACATACGTCGATGGGTTTTGGAGCATAGTTCAACCAGACCAACACAACTATACAGCCCATACTGATGCCAGTGGGTGCCACCGCCTGACTAGCCAGGTCTACCCCCAGCCCTGGTTCTCATGTTCACCAGTGGAAGCTGCAGTCCCTTAGAGGGGTGCCCATAATATCCATCCATGGCCTACTCCCAAGCCTGGATCTTGCATTTAACAGGTGATTCTGTGGTCTAACCTGGTAGGAATTACCCCAGTCCCAACACCTGCTAGCCAGTGCTGTGACAGAGCCTGACCATCCCACACTTACCGCTTGCTCATGCATGCAGCAGCAGATATGGTTGCTTAGCCCTGCCTGGCTCGCTCAACAACCCAGTTAACATGCAGGCCAATGGGTTTTGCAGCCCTGTGCAGCCTGGTTTGTTCCCGGTCCCAGCTCTTAGGTTCACCTGGAGGGGCAGTGGCCCAGGACAGGGGAGTCCTCCCTTCCCCCATCCCCCACCTGGCTCGCCATGTCCCTCATACCCTGCTCTGGGTCTTACATGTGCTGGTGGATGCTGCAACGCAGTCTGGCATGTCTTGCCTCATCTCAGCCCAGATCCTGTTGGTTTGAAGGACTCCTATATTTTAAGGAAGATTGTAGATATTTCAACAGTTGAAAACAACAGTAATACTGGGGTAACACAGCCCATATTTTTGACCTAGCTACTCTGCAGGGTTATTATGAGCATGAATTATATTTCTGTTCCTCGTTCCTATTATCTGCAGTGGGAGAAAAATATCTATTGTGGAGCTGAAATTAATTCTTGTGTAAGTATTTTCACAGTAATTTAAGTATATGGAAAACTGCAGTATTTTTTTTTCTTTTGAATGAAGAGCAGGCTTGAAGCCATTGGTCATTTTTTTAAAAATATGATCAAGGAGATACTTTAGTGAATAAATTAATAAGCTTAGAGCACAGAGTTCTGGAGTCATAATGAGTAAACCTTATAGTCTTTGTAACAGGACAAACCACTGAATCTCCTTTGGCCCTGTCTTTTTCAACTGTAAAGAGGAAAAAATATACAAATCATTGCCATTTTGGGGGGTACAATTGAGATAATGACAGCAAGTTTCCAAAGCGTTTAGCTATAAACTAAAGCAATCATTAAGATCACACGATTTAAATGGAATAAGGTTTGATCAAAGAAGAAAAAAACAACGGAAAAGTTAAATTTCCCTTCAGAATATTGCTCATGACTGAAGAGTTATTGCTACTAGACATCTTTTGCTATTCAACATTCTTGTTTTCTCGGTGTGATAAAATTGAGTGACCTTTTGTATTTGGAAGTGCAAGAATCTGCACCCTTTGTGTACAGAAGGGTGTGATTTTGGTGGGAATGTATTCAGATTTGCTTTTGAAAAATGAATTAAAGTTCCATATTCTTAAATGGACTTCCAAATTTCAGTTTGATTGTTTTGAAATACTCTTTTTGTTTATTTTACCAAGTAAACAGATAAAGAGATGGAGAAAGCTCCAGTGGCTGGTTTATTCCCAATGTCTAGCATGGCCAGGGTTGCACTTGGCTCATGCTAAGAGCCCAGAATTCATTCCAGGTCTCCCACACCGATGGCAGGGACCCAGTCACCTAAGCCATCACTATTGCTTCTGAGTCTGGTTTATCAGGAGATTGGAGTCAGGCACTGGAGCCTGAAAACAAATCCAAGTGCTTTCTTGTAGGACACGAGCATCTTAAACACTAAGCTAAATGCCTGCTATTGAAATACTTAGTTCTTAAAATATTTACATAAATTATCATGACTTGTATTTAAAAGAGAGAATACCAGGATTTCAGAGGATACAGGATGAGTGCCCATTCAGTTATTGAGTGATGGGATGAGTATTTGAAGCCAAATTTTCTGAATTCAATGTATATTCGACTACCTCTTATTCTGCTTATGCACAAGTTAACACAAGTCTAACATTTCCATTGCTATTAAAAATTGCATAGAGGTGTGCTTTTGTTGTAGCAGTTAAAATAATGTTTGGGAAACCTGCTTCCCATTTTAGGTTGCCTGAATTTAAATCCCAGGTCCACTTCCAATTCCAGTATCCTATTGTAGTATGTCCTACTAGACAGTTGGTGATGGCTCAGGTGGATGGGGTCTATGCTACCCGCTGGGAGACCTGGATTGAGTTCCTAGCTTCTGACTTCCCAGCTTTGGCCATTGTAGGAATTTGGAAAGTGAATTAGTAATGAGAGCTAGAGCTATCCCCCTCCCTCTCAAATGTATTCATACATACATATGTACATAAATGTATGTTTTAAATTACAAAGGGCTACTGAAGGTAATAAAACAAAAGCAACCAGCTTGTTTAAGTGGAAGAAGAATGGGTTATTTAATTGGCTCTCTGAAAAATGACAAGGATTTCATAAAATTCAAAGGAGTGGAAGATGGATGGGGTACTGAAGGATGAAGGATGGGGTACATCCAGGCTGAAGGATGAAACCTAAAGAGAATAATGTTTATGTAATGATAACCAGACCTTTCTGAGTTGCAGTGTAGAAAGCAGCAATGAAGGACCAAGTACGAATTTTTCTAGTGTAGAGTACTAATCATTAGGAAAATTCAAATAAAAACTACAGTGAGATGTTTACCTTGTACCGACTAGAATGGTTATGTTCCAAAAACGCAAAAGAGAATAAGCATGAGTTAGGATGAGAAAAAGGAAACTTGTGCACTGTTGATGTCATGTAAAACAACGTGGAGTTCCTCAGAAAATTAAAATCACGAATGCCATGTGATTCAGCAGCACTACTTCTGAATATCTGTCCAAAAAATTCAAATGAGGAACTCAAAGGGATACTTGCATTCCCATGTTTATTACAGTATTGTTCAAGATAGCCAAGATTTGAAAACAACCTGAATGATCATTGACTTGTAACAGATAAAGAACGTGTGTGTGTGTGTGTGTGTGTGTGAATATAAGAGATGGAATATTGTTTATCCTTCAAAAAGGGAATTCTTTAGCATTTGAAAACATGGGTAAATCTTGAGGACATTATACTAAGTGGAGTAAGTCCTTCACAAAGGACAGATACTGTATGATTCCATTTATATGAGGTCTCTGACATAATTGAGCTAATAGAAGCAGAGATAAGAATGGTGATTGCCATGAGGCTTGGTGGAGGGGAAGGGAAAGTTGCCATTTGATGACGAAGTGTAAACTTAGGCAAGATGTAAATGAGTTGTAAAGATTTTCTCAATACTGTTGTGCCGTTAGCTAACAATACTGTGTTGTACACTTACAAATTTAACATGTTAAATATTCTTACCGCAAAAACAAAAAAATATTCTTAGCACAAAAGACAAACAGAAAATAGAATAGGGGTTAGCTCTGAAGTTAGAACTGTGTAAATGGGGGGACCATTAAAGGCTTTAAGAACAAAATGGGTTTAGCTAAAACTGGACTTCACTTTTTGGGGATTTGGGTAAGTTGGGTTTTTATGTTTTCCTTTGATGTGACTCCTAGTTTACCTCTTTTTTTTTAACTAAGCTGATGAACAGGACAGTCTTTGTCTATTTCTGTGTTGCTAATTCTGATCAACAGCTACAAAATTGATGATGGCTTCCAGTGTATCTAGTCACTCCACCAGCCCCTGGAAAGGAAAGGAAAAAAACAAGAAAGAAAAAGCCATAACTCTCCAGGAACCTTTAGGGAGGGAGAGTCAAGAGAAACATACTGTGTAATTTCCAGATATCAACCCTGCCAAAATGATCTAATGGACCACTGTACAAACTTCTATGCAAAGCAGGATGCTCCAGTGTCACTGCCCTGATTGGTGTACCTAGAATACCTAATTAGCATAAATCTAAACCAGTCAAGGAAAATTTTCTGCTTTAGAATCATGAATATCTGAGCCATGCAGTTTGGAGCAAGCATCCCTTTTGCAGTCAATTACTAGGTGCAGGACACCACTTCCTGCTTGCCCTTGTATTCCATTCTTCCCTGGTTACAAGACCAAGAAGTAGATAAAGAAGAGACAGGGTAACCCTGAAGGCAACAGAAGCCTGCAGGAAAACCAGCAGGCTGTGACTCAGAAGTCTATAGCACTTGACAAAACCGGCCATGAGAACTGTGACACTGAGGTCTGAGACAGACCTGGGCGCTTGGAGCTGCAGGCTCCTCCTACCACATCAACACCAGAAGTCCTGCAACACATTCACCAGGCTCACTTAAGGACAAGCTTCCTTACCAATATGACAGAACAGGCATGTGGATCCATGTGACTCCTCTCCTACCTCCACTTGCCCTTCTTCAGGAGTGAACTTAGGTCTCAACAGCATTTTCCAGATTGCACCATGTTTGGGTCTAATGTATTAAGGCTAGTAACTCAAACTAAAAGAAGTTTTGGGCAAACCTCTTAGTGTTGTGACATTTGGAGAAATCAGTGGTTAGCCAACAGTCTGAGAATATATGTGTTGGCATGCCACTCTGGTCCACATTGTTGAATGTGGTAAATAGTTTTCACGGGCAGTGGTGTACAGTTGTAAGCATTCCTTGCTTCAGATAAGATAGAATTTATTAACTTTTGTTTTTGTAGGGTTCAAGCAAGGAGTATAAGTAACATTTTTTAAGGTTTATTTACTTGTAGGCATAGTATTAGAAAGAGGTAGAGAGTGAGAGTGAAATAGAGAGACAGACAGAACACTTTCCATATGCTTACTTGTCTTCCAAATGACCATAACAGCTGGAGCTAGGCCAGATCAAATCCAGGAACTGTAACCTCCACCCTCATCTCCCACATGTGTGTCAGAAGCCAACACACATTGTCCATCAGCCGTTGCCACCCCAAGCACATTAGCAGTAAGATGAATTAGAAACAGAGCAGCTGACTTCAACCTGCCTTTGGTATGAGATGTAGGTGGCACAAGTCACAGCTTAACCTGCTGTTTCACAGCCCTGGCTTCTAGATTACACTTTCATTTTGACAGATCAGTGCATCAAAGCTGTGTTTCTGTTTATCTAGGTTAGGAGAAGCATGTCTTTCAAGTAGGCATCTAACAACTATAGTTTTATTTCTCTAAATGCAGAATAATTTTAGACTTTTTCTCTTAGAGGATGATCTAAATCCAGACTTTAATGAAAACTCACCTCTCTTGTCCCTTCAAGAATTAACCATCAAGATATTTATATATAAAATTCTACAAAAACTAGTATAAAAAATATTGGACCATGGACTCTAAGCTGGGTTCATTAAATCCAAGGGGTTATTGGCTGTTATTGTGTGAGCCAAACTTTCTTCTAATGTCAGGGAATATAATAGCGGACAATATACAAAAATCTCTGTCCTTATGATGATTGTATTCTAATGGGAATGCAATCAACATATAATAAATACTTGAGAAAATATGGATCATGTCAGGTGATGATATTTTATGTGAAGCAGGGAAGGGCTCTTGAATAGTAAACGGGTCATACAGGAGAGTAGTGTTTGATGATTTGAATAGCGTAGTCAAAGTGAGTCATTGACAAGGAAACACTAGAAATTTGGAGGAAGTGAAGGGACACAGCATGAAGACATGGTTGGAGGCCAGTGTGGCTGGATTGCAGTGAGTGGGGTGAACATAAAGGGAAACGAGGTCACAGAGGATGCAGGGGACCAGATCATTGTAAGGACTGTGACTCTGAGTGAAGCCATCAGACGGTGTGGCATAGAGGAGAGTCTGGATCTAAAACACACATTCAAAAGATTACTCTGGCAGCAGAGCTGCTGAGAGGGACTCACATGTTGGGGGTCCATCACAACAGTCCAGGTAAGAACTAGTGGTGCTTGGACCAGGGGACACTGGTAGTTAAGGTGGTGAAAGGAGCTAAGAATGGAAAGTGTAAGCAAGAACAGAACCCTCAGGTAGACTGAAGAAGTGGGAGCTAAGAGTGGATGAGCCAGTAGGCTAGGAGATGAGGTACTCTGAGGAGGGAGGCAGTGGGGGGTTTGTGTTGGCTGGTTGTTAGAGACTTCTGATAAGGTTTAGATTGTGTTTATGAAGTGAGTGACTAGAGTAGAGAAAACATGATCATGGAGTGGTTACAGGATGGGAAATAAAGATATTGACAGTGTGTCCTTATAAATCCTAAGTCTACCCAGGAGGGTGGAGTGTTTTGAAGAGGACAGAAAGACCCTGAGCCTCTTATGCCTTGTTGCAACTTCATTGTATATGAGTATAATGTTAATATCAAATAGGATTCATGTATAGCCTCATATATATGTGCACTCCATATAATAATATAATATGTTGTTGAGTCCCTAAGAGTATCTTGATTGAAATTACCCGTTCCAAATACACATTTTTAGTCAGTGTTTCTGTGGTCCATTATACCTTCAGAAATTTTTTTGTCTACAGAATATATGCAAGGAAGGAATAGGATTATATTCTCAGAATTGTGTCTATGAACTATATTAGAAATGTTCTCTTCACAGTACTATTACCATGGAAAATGAAAAAGAATGTCATTCATGTGATGTTTTTCTGTATATCATTGTAAGGGGCATTCTTAACACTTTAATGCCTTATTTGGTTATGGAGAACAAGCAGAAATCATTGTAAGCCACGTCATATCTAGAAATTCAGGAGTGGTTATTAAATATTAACTTTTGAGCTTTAAATTAAAATCTGGCTATAAAATAATTATGCTGACTTTGTTATATGACTCATAGCTAGACCCTCAAAACTGTCATTTTAGTATGCTCTCAGTTAAAGCAAAATACTGCAATGTCTTTCCATAGAGATTAGTTTGAAGGAAGTGTTCCTTTATTAATGTATGATATTTCACACTTTATCACAAAGTTCAGTCTTGTTCTCTGAGTAAAGCCAAAGTCAGTTTCCACATAAAGTGGTACATCACGTAAGTTTCATGAACCATTGTTTGTGTCTTTTGTTGTGCTCAGAGACATTGCATGTGGCTCCATTTTTACATAAGGGTGCTGCCTAAGCCCAATTAACTTCAACAAATGTTTGTTCACTTTTCTTATTTAGTGCATAGCTTACTCTACAATGCCTGGAAGTAATTGTGGGGAGCTTCAGAAAGTAAAGATGATGTGTTTAAGTCCCTGGGAGAGCTTACAAGCCAGCAGCATTGGTTTAGTAATGGGGATGGGAAGAATGGAGCATTTTATCAGGTATTTGTGAAGAACTTCTATGCATTTTTTTAAAGATTTTTTTTTTTGAAAGGCAGTGACAGAGCAAGAGGAGGAGGCAGAAAAGATGGGAGGGGGGAGGGAAGGAGAGAGGGGGGGAGAGAGAGAGAGAGAGAGAGAGAGAGAGAGAGAGAGAGATCACCATCTTCTTTCCAGTGGTTCAATACACCAATGGCCACAAAGCCTGATTTTGCCAGATTGATGCCAGGAACCGGTTCTGCTTTGTGAGTGGCAGGAACCCAAGTACTCAGACCAACATCTGCTGCCTTCCCAGGTTCATTGGAGAATTGGATTAGAAACAGAGCAACAAGATTCAGACAGACACTAGGATATGGGACATGGGATGCCAGCACTACAGGCAGAGGCTCAGTTTGTTGTGGCACAGCACTGATTCCCTCTGCTCTACATTTACTGTCATTTGCTTCATCCAACAACTTTGTGGAGTCTTAATTCTGCTTGGCAAGTGAGGAAATAAAAGGAGTAAATTGTTCAAGCTCACACAGCAATAAGTGGCAAAATTGGGTGTAGAAATCAACAAAAAATTGACTCAAGGCTACATTTAGAAGTCACCAAAATGTTGGAGTTTTAGATTGGACCCTCAATGCCATGAGCTTTTATACATTTACAGTATGTTCTGTAGTGACCTATTGCCAGGGAAGCCCTGAAACTCTGTTCTTCTGACTTTAGCTCTTATGTGAGTTTCCTATCCCTTGTGTCTCCTGTAGTCTTTCAAGAATACGTCAGATATTTGAGTAGTGAGGGCTGCCCGGTAGGATATAATAGCTGTTTGATATTTGGCTTTATAATTTTTTAATGTGGCTGCACTGTCTGTCCTTGTATGTGGGAAAACTTACTTAATAAGCATGGCTGACTTGTATCCACTCAAATCTGTTACTGTTTTGAGCACCTGTGAACTCAGAAGGAGCAGGAAATTAGAATTCACTTGCTCATCCCTGCAAATCAAGTTTTTGCATGATGTGTTATAATTTTAAGTTAGGCTCTGACACTGGAAATTAAAAATCAGTAGATGGTAGTTAAGAAAAGCAAAGATAAAAGAGCAGGAGAGAATGGTATTTGCTTGAATGGCTCAAATGAATACTTTCTAGTAGTAGAAACTGACTAGATTAGCAAGAGGTATAAAGTTCTGTATATTAAAAGTTACCACTTATCCAGGAGTGCTTTTGTAGCTCCAATTTCTATGTCATGATTATGTATCTACAATCCAAGTTGATGTTAATTTCTTCCCCTCTAACATTTTTGTTTTACATTGATTTCAGATAAAACACTAGAAATCCTGTCTGCTGAGAGATGGTTAGATTAGATGGAATAGATTAGATTTGTATCTGCCAGGTGCTGAATTCCTTCTTTCATATTATGAAGAATATTGGACAGAAAGCAGACTCACTTGGCACTTTTGTTTACCAGAACACCATCATGCTATGTAACCTTTAAACTGTTTTCCGTGAGGTGGCGATACTTTGGAACTGATATCTCAGAAGTGGTGTTTTTAAAAAGTCATTTATTTTCATGCTGCTTGACAGGTAGAGAAATACAAACACAAAGAGATCTTCCCTCTGCCCTTTTATTACACAGAGTCACCAACAGTCAGGCCAAAGTGAGGCCAGGACTGGAAATTCAATCTGGGTTTCATTGGTGGGTGGCAGGGATCCCAGTACCTGAGCCATTGTTTACTGCCTCCTGGTCTGGCTGGTATTTTGAAGCTGGATTGCTAATACAGTCACAGTTTGGGCTCATGTATGCCCACATGGAATGCGGGGATCTCAAGTAATGCTCCCCATATATACATGGTATCACGATGCTGTATATATTTAGCAAACAGGAGACACTAGTAAATGATGAATGAGGATTGACAGATTTAATGATATTTTTACTTTATTCAATGTAGAACTAAATTTTTGCTCTTTTCTTTTGTTGCTCCCCTCATTATTCTGCTGTGGGCCAGATGTGCCTGGAAATGAGCTTCCCTCCAGAGCAGCCTTCCCCAGTGACTGACAGGCAGCGGGGTGAGGAGGAAGGGGTATTTGTCTAAATTCCCCAGCTCCTTTGCTTATTCATGGGAAAGATTCTAGTGAGTAGAGCTGAAATGATTCCCCTAAGAGAAAGCTTCAGAACCAATACCGGAACTTAATAGTGAAATACCACCTTGTGTTCTCTCCCTGTTCCTTTGCTGAGCCACTCAAATGAAGCACAGACCCTCAATCTCTGTGGCAAGGTCTTTCTCTGGCTCTGTTGGTGAAGGGCCAAGAAGGACAGACATTAAAGGTGCCCCTCCCTCTGTGTGTCCTTCCCTTCCCTCATAGTCCCTGTCTCCTTATTGTCCAGTTGGCCCTTCTTTCTCCCTCTGTCAGAACAAGCCACATGTTCTGCCCCAAGAGAGTTCTTTTCTGATTTTATGTTGTAGCTTATGTTTCTCAGTGTAAGAAAACATATCTATTTATGTATACATTGATTTTTCTCTAGAAGTTGTAAAATAGTTCACCAATCCAAAGCACATATTTTGGGTCCTCATATTTAGTGAATATGTCTGTTAAATTATATTACATTTTCATAATTGAGAATGAGCTCAAGTTACAATAACTGTCCTGGTCATTGATCATTGTCCAGAGTTCTAGCACATCCAGAAGTTTTCTTCATGGGATTCTGTTGCCCTCATTTGCCACCTCAGGCAAGTCTCTGCATTCGTTTTGGCTCGTGCTCAGATGACCCATCAAAACCTCTGTTGCTGATGTGACAGTATTAGAAGCTGGGACTTCTGAAAGGTGATTAGATACAGAGGACTCCACCCTCATGTATGGACTCATGCCACTATCTCAGGAATGAGCTGACTGTCCAGGGAGTGAGTTCCTGATAAAAGGATGAGGTTCAGCCTGATTTTCTGACTTTATCATCCCGTACATACTTCCTTGCCCTTTTACCTGCTAAGATGAAGTACCATGTTCTTCGTCTTGCCAGCCTCAGAAAACCTGAGCCAAATAAACTTATCTTGTTTATAAAGTACCCAAGCTCTGTTGTTCTGAGCGAGCAGCAGAAAATGGACCATAGCACCTTGTAAGACTTACAAATCACTGTCTTTGACAACCCTGGTTACTGTAACTACTGCTATTCTCTTACACACCTGCACATTCTAGTATTACTGTGTGCTAACCAAGAGTTAGTTGTGTTTATTTCCAAAGCTGCTTATGCCACTTTCTGTTTGTTATGTTTCTTAGATAATTTAGTTAAACACATGCAGTATGAATGCAATCATATATGGCGTCACAGAAATTAATGCAAGTTTCTGTGACATCTTAGTGGCTTAACACAATCAAAGTTTATTTACCTCTCATTTTGCAGTCAAATGGGTTAAGCAACCTTTGCCTATCTTAGACCAGCTCTGTACACAAAGAGGAAAATGAGGGTAACATGGAATGTCGTTGTGGCCAGGCCTGGAGTGTCTTGGAATATTCTGCACACATTCCATGTTGTTCCCAACCTGCCTGGAAGGGAAGCTGGCCCCTCTTGCTTCCCAGAGAGAAGTCACAAGGAAGCATGTGGTGCACATACAGCAATGGGTGAGCCATAAAAGCTCAGCCAGACATCTTGGCAGGACCCAATCATAATTAAAGCTTTGTTTCCACTCCACATACGTCATGCGTTATGGTTGTGGTATAAACAGGAGAGAAGCTGCAGAACTCTAAGCATTCAGCCACTCCCAAATGAATGCTCTTAACTAAAGACCAGGCAGTAAATGTGCACTTAAGTTGTAAAGTTAAAAAATATTTTAATGTTTCATATGTATTATTTTTTTATGATTTACTGTGAAAAGTTGCTTTGGGTTACTTTTAGGGCTCTTTAAACTAACATTTCCTGATCCCCTTAAAACTGACATCTTTCTAGAGAGGTGTAAAGGCAAAGAGCTCTGGATGTAGATGGCCTGCTTTCAGATTCTGGCACTGATACTTGTGAGGTCAGTGACCTTGGAAAAAGTACCTTTGTGTCTTTTAAAAGAAAAACATTTATTTAGCAGACTTACAGGAAGAGATGCAGAGGTAGAGATCTTCCAACTGCTGATTCACTTTCTAAAGGGCCTCAACAGCTGGGGCCAGGCAGTCCAAAGCCAGGAGCCTGGAGCTCCATCTGGGTTTCCCACATGGCAGGAACTCAAGCACTTAGGCAGCCTTCTCCTGATTTCACAGGCTTATTAGTGAGAAGATGGATCAGAAGTGGGAGCAACCTGAACTTATGCCAGTTCTCACATAAGATGCAAGCCATAGCAGATGACAGCTTAACGTGGTATGCCACAATACAGGCCCCTCCGTGTCTTGGAACGTGTGCTACTAGTATAGTGAAAGCCTTGTCCTGGAGGGACAATGCCATACACATTGTGAAGTCCAGTGGAAGTGCTGGACCCTGTTTTTTATTATTGTAATTATCATTATCCTCACTGTAGAATTAACAAATTTCTACCCAGTGCCTTCCTCTAGGGGCACTCTGTTAAATATATGTACAACTTGAAGCACTTTGCTTCAGATTAAACAAATCTACTCTGGCTACAATTAGAATGAAGGAAAGAAAATTAAAAGACAGTTTTGTGGAAGGATGTAGGATGGTTCAGCGAAAAGAAAGAAAAGCTGAAAACCAAACTTCCCAATGACTGTTGCCTTAGGCAAGTGCAGGGTTCTGGGTAGCAGGCAATGTGAGAGCAAGACAGGCTCTTCAAGGAACTGAGACAGATACATTCACTCAGTTCTTGAGTGTTCACACACCTGATAAAGATGGTGGGGAATAAGTGTTCCATTGATCTTTGGAAGTTTCTGAGGACACGTCCACATGCCCAACTATTAACCAGCAATATGGTTTGACTAAAATACACTATTTTGACACAGGCATTTGACATAACAATTGAAGACACTACTTCCAGTGCCTGCATCCCCTGTCAGAGAGGCTGCTTAGAGTCCCAGTTCCTCCACTTCTGATTTAGCATCCTGCTGATATGCACCATGAAAGTCAGCAGATGATGTTGAGCCATCCCTGCTATGTGTTTGAAAGACCTGGCTTGAATCAGGCTCCTGACTTTGGCTTGGACCAGCTCTGGCTGTTGACAGCATTTACTGGAGTGAACTGGCACATGGAAGCTATCTGTCAGTCTTTGCATTCCAAATAAAGTTAAAATAAACACTGTATTCAACAGGAGAAGGATGTTTTCCCAAAAGCTGGATCTCCCTTCAGTGACAGGAGGATAGATGCTGGACAGTGTCCAGTGTTTCACAATACTTGGTGCTACAGGGATGGAAATGACTGAAGAGACCTTTAACTATTTAAGGTCAAAGATGGAAACTGGGACCAGCACATGCAGATAAGTGAAAGTAACTCAGTTATAATGTACACATGGGGTAGATCAGAGAAGAAGAATAGCTTGAAGTGCTTATAATGGCAGGAGTGAGTCTTTGTATTTGATCTGACAGGCATAAATAATTTAAAAGTCTTCAGGAAGGGAGTAGCTTGGAATCATAAGCTGAAACATTAATTTCATGCCTGTGTGTGGGATAAGCTAAAGGAGGTGGAAAGAGCCAGAGAGGGTTTTTCTTTCGAGTCACCAATTTATCCAGGTGTTGAGCAAGCTTCTGCTTTTAATTTTAGAAGCAGAAAGAAGGAGAGAGGGAGGGAGAAAAATGTGTACTCCCATCTGCTGGCACATTCCGCTAAAGGCTGTAGTGGCTCAAAGCCAAGAGCTGCCATTTCTGTCCGGGTTGCCCTTGAGGAGCCCAACTATTTGAGCCATCATTGCTGCTGTACAAAGGCTTGTGTCATCAGAAAGCTGGAGTCAGAAGCATGGACCAGGCATGAGACCTGGGAAATGTGGATGTCCTGACTGACAGATTTTTCTTTTTAAGATTTCTTTCTTTATTTGAAAGGTAGGGTTACAGGGGGAATAAGATAGAGTGAAGCTTCCACCTACTGATTGAATTTCCCAGTGGCTACAATGGGCAGAGCTGGGCTAGTCCAGTGCCAGGAGCTTCTTCTTGGTCTCCCACATGGGTGTAGGGGCCCAAGGGCTTGGACCATCCTCTGCTGAATTCCTAGGCCATAAGCAGGGAGCTGAAGTGGAAGTGGGGCCGCTGGGACTCATAACTCATACCCATATGAGATATTGACACTCCAGGCTGTGGATTTACACACTATACCATAACACCAGCCCCCATAGCCTGCATCTTAACAACCACCCCATATAGACATGTTTTAGTTGAACACATATTGTATAGCTAGGCAGTGTTCTATGACCTAGAAAAATAGCAGTGAATTTAAAAAATAACCTCTGCTCTCATGGAATTTATCATAGTAGGAGGAGACAAACAGTCATATATTACCATGTCACTTCAGACAGATCCTGTGAAAAAATTGAACAATAATAAGAAGCTGATGCTGATGTAAACGGAATAGGATGGAAGGGGCTTGTAGAGCAATGCAGGCTAGCCTTTGTCAGGAAGTATTTGAGTAGTGATGTCAACTCCCCCAAGAGCAGGCGACATGGGACTTGCAGAGCAGCAGTGCGTGTAGAAGCCTCAGGTCAGGCTGCCTGGAACTTGCAGATCACTGTTCAAAGCCCGCTGTGCAAAAACAAAGTATAATTCTCCTGTTATTGACTGTGACATGAGAAAGGCTGATGATCAGAGAAAACACAGACAAGAGTAAATCGGAAGTCAGCCAGGTAGCACATCAGCACCTAAACCAGCATCCGTCAGAACTGTGGCAGAAGTCAGACTGATAAGGGAGTGACTGAGAAAAGGCTTTTCTGCTGAGGTGGCAAGAGGAAGTCTCTGAAGAGGTAACATTGGAACTGAAACAAGAGGATGCACAAATTATACGGCAATATTCAGGTTGAGAGTCCAAACGCTCATGCTTAATGATGCTTTCCAATAATTCCTTCACATAGTGGCTTCCCTTTTCTGTCTTTTCTTCTCGTGCCTTTAAGTTGAAATGACTAGCTGCCATTTTTTAGCCACTCTTTTTTAAAAATGATCTATTACCATGTTTAAGGCAAATATATTTATTAGATGTTTGGAAAAGTAGACTTTCAAAAAATTTTTAAAGGTTAAAAATAAGATTTTAATATGTTTAAAGGGCATTTAGATTATGCCTGTGAAAATCAGTTGTAGTTTGGAAAGAAAATGTCATGAAGACAAGATTGTACCCAGAGTTTCAAAACTTTCTTAGAAGCTCCATTTCTACTTCCCTGGCCCAAAACAAAGGACTACAGACTTGTCCCAAAAGATTCTTAAGTGAAGATTTAGAAAATACTAAATTTGTTGCCTTTATTTAGTAAATTTAGTACATTTCTTGTACATATTAAGAAAATGTACTTTTTGGAGGGTCAAATTGAGATCAGATTTTGCAGACATAAATGAATTACAGAAGAGACTTCAATGAGGTAGTAAGAAATGGTCTGTCATCTTTCAGTCCTATTTCTTGGGTACTTATTGTGTGCAAGTAGTCCTGTTGTGTATGCCTGTGTTAGTTCATTCTGTGCCACTGTAACAGACTACCATAGGCTGGGCCATTCATTTATAAAGAGAAGAAATTTAGGTCTGAAGGTGCAAAATCCAGGGTCAAGGTGGCAGTCTAGCAAGGGCCCTTGTTCTGTATCATTGCTTGCACCAGCCCTGGTGAAAGGTGGGAGGGCAAGGAAGTGAAGGAGTTGAGAGGGACAGGGACCAAGCCTGTCCTTTTCTGAGGAGCCCACTTCCATGACCATGACACTGATCCCTGCTTGAGAGCTGTTGTGTTAAGGATGAAGTTGCTAACATGTGAGGTTTGGGGGACATAGAGCACAACAGCGCTCCTTCTGGTGGGAGGCCTGAAGGATAAGCCATTGCCTCAGCTCACCAGCATCACACCTCAGTACACAATTGCATCGAGATTGCTCTGTCCCACTTCCTCTCCTGAACAATTATTCTGACCCTGCATTTGCTGTTTGACCCAAGGACCCAAAATGTGTTCCCTGACAGCTCTTCTCTGTTTTAATGTGGTTTCTTTTATAGCTACCCTCATCTTACATTCCCCTGACAATAAGAAAAAATCCTAAGGGTCTCATTCCCAGGATCATGGAGAGTTCACCAAATTTCTTGGATAGTTGCAAGCTAATACTAAAATCCAAGGAAATAAAGGAGTTTTCAGGGGTCATTATTGTGGCACAGCAAGTTAAGCTGTTGCCTACAATGCCAGAATCCCATGTTAGCATGTCAGTGAGTTCCCAGATGCTGTGCTTCATGTGTAACTCCATGCTCATACACATAGGAAGGCAGCAGGTGATGCCTCCATCATCTGGGCTCCTGTCACCATCCTAGGAAACCTGAATTTTGTTTGTTTGTCCTGGCTTTTGCCTGGCCTGCCCCAGCCCTTACCATTGTGGCCTTTGGCAAGTGAACCAATAGTTGAAAGATCTCTGCATCCCTCTGTCTGTCTCTGTCACTCGACTTGGGGTCCTGCCACCCACATGAGAGATCCAGTGGAGTGAGTAATAAATACATTAATAAATATTTTTTAACAATCGTCTTTCAATGCATGAAGATTCTTTTTTGAAAAGGAAGTTTTCATTGTTTTATTTATCCACTCCACAAAATGTTTATAGATATCTACAGAAAACTGGGATTTACTAACCCAAAATCCCTGTCTCCAAAAACTTTCAAGTCCCATGAGAGCAAAATAATAAGCAAATGAAGAAGTTAATGTTCCAATCTAGATAAGTACCAAAATAGAAATTAAGTTAATGAGGGAAGAGGAACACTTTGGGGCGACTCTCAAAGGAGGCCTTTCTGAGGAGGTGAGGGAGGAACTCCAAAATGAAAAGGTATCAGCAGTACTAGACAGATGGCAGGGAAATATTCCAAGGAGAGGGAATAAGAAGGACAAGCACCTGAAAGCAGAGAGGGCCTTGAGATACTTAGAGAACAGAAAACAAAGCCATGAGGCTGCGGTCTAACAAGGCAGAGGGCAGACTGCCAGGGTGAGGTTACGTGGAGAGGTAGGTGAAGAGCTGGATCATGCTGGACTTTATGTCAAGGTGCAAAGAGATTCCAGGGAGATTTAGGGCAGAGAGGTGACATCATCTGACTCTCACATAAGAAGCTTGAGGATGGCAGGATGTTTGCAGCTACTCTGGTGAGCAGTAGTGGCTGTGACGAGGACACAGAAGAGGCTGGATTTCAGTTTACTTTGAAGGAACTTGATGGTGTCTTGGATGTGGGAGGTATAGGAAAGGGAAGAATCAAGGTAGATACAACCTTGCCATTTGCTTTTCTGGGTTTCCCTTCAAGGACTGATAGAAGGTCTTTGCTGGCAACTCTGAAGCTTAAGCATGGATATACTAACTCTAGGTGCCAAGTTGCCAAGATTAAGTTCTGTTAGTCCAGGGAAAACATAAAGAAAATGGAGATAATGATTCTAAGGGTGCTAATGCACAGGGAATCTTATGAAAGTTAATGACAATGCATATTACGAAAAATTGCATGGATTTCAAACTAGACTCATCTTTTAATTCCATTTTTCTGTGAACATTCTGATGTGGCATTGTATTTCTTGGCGATTTAAAGCCATGGAAGCGAGTATCATTGTATTCTTCAGAACAAAAAATTTTTCTCAGCATCACCCCTTGAAGCATTGCAGGTATGTTGATTCATTTATTCCCAGCACATGTTTATTGAGACCCTTCTAAGCCAGGCATTTTCTGTAGCATTATGGTCGTAATAGTCAGTAAAAGCAACCAGTGATTTGCCTCTGTGTACTTTAGCAGAAGATTCAAAAAATAAATCACCAAAAAACCTGTGGCTTGATTGTACAGAGGAGGGGTAGCAGCCCAGAGGACTACACGAATCAGTCTATGAGGTATGAAAATACTTCCATGTATTAGTCCGGATTCTTCAAATCCCACAGGAGAAGCTAGATTGATATTTCAAAGGAGATTTGTTATCAGGATGACTTTCACAATGAGACAGACCGAAGAGTCCCGTGACTCAACAGGAAGCTGCTGAACCAGGGAAGCCAGTACTATGACCCAGTCCAAATCCCAAATTCTTGACACCCTGGGGCTACTTGTGCATGTGCCAAGACTGGAGGACCTAGAATTTTGATACCCAAGTGGGGAGAACTCAAGCATCCCCCTTCAGCAGAAAAAAAGAATAAATTCTCCTTTTCTCTGTGTTTTTGTTTACCTAAGTCCAAAGCAACTTAGATAATGCCTGCTCATATTTGATGAGAGCAGATCCTCCTCACTCCATGCATTGATTCAAATGCCACTCTTCTGGGAACACCCTCACAGACATTGCCACGAGAAATGTTTGGCCAGCTATCTGGGTGTCACTTCATCCAGTCAAGTTTACACCTAAAGTTGTCTGCTACATTCCTCCACCAGGGATGTCATGATAGCTAATAGAAGAGAACAATTCATAAAGAAATCACTTCGTTCAAATGTGGCTATAAACCTAAGAAAGATGGGTGCTGAGCTGTAACTGTCTGAGGACAGTTTTACTGGAATAGTGAAATGGAAAACCAGACTTAAGGGCATTGAAGAATGAGCCGAGGATGAAGAAATAGAGAGTGAAAGTGACTGTGACTAACTCAAAGGGGTGTATTATAAAGGGAAGTAAAACCAAAGGGACACAGCTAGTAGGAAATGTGAGATTAAGGGAATGATACTTTCAAAGCAGACAGGTAGGCATTTAACCTAGCAAGTAAGGTACCTGCATTCTGTATCAGCATTCCCCAGGCCAGTCCTGACTCCAGCTTCCTATTCCTGCTTCCTGCTGATTCTGCTGCTGCACTAGCAGCTATAGATGACTCAGATGTTGAGTTCCTACCACTCATATGAGAGACTTGGATTGGATTCCTGGCTCCTAGCTTTGGCTCCCCAAAAAATAGAAGATATAAAACACAAGACATAAAATCTTGAATATTGGAAACCTAGATAAGTCCATATAGCTAGATTTATTCAAGGCTGCATTTTTTTGCAAAAGATATGTAAGAAATGTCTGGAATAAGGGAATCATGTTATAAACAAGAGAATGATGAATCATGGGATATAAAATGATTAGAAAGGAGGAATGTCCAGGGGATTGTGCAAAGTTGGAAAATGAATTTTTCTCATTCATTTAGTGTACTCATTCCCTCAACAATAGATCTGCTGTGCTGCAAGCTCTGTTCTAAGCCCTGTAGATATGGTCATGAATTGACCAAGTCCTCTCCCAGAATGGAGTGAAATGTCGAGTAAAGAATGAGACCCAAGGAGTGTGACTGCATTTCCTGCATTTTTAAAGGCCATGGAGAAATAGGGGTTGGTGAGTACAGAGCAGCAAGCAGGAGGAGAGTGTACACGTGATTGGATGGGGCATTTCAGCAAGGGTGAGTTCAGGGCAGAGCCTGAGCAGAGCTGGGGAATAGAGTGGCAGGCCGTGGGACCAAGGAGTGCTGTCCTGTTTTTTTGTCACTAGAGGTTGAATTGAAAGGCCAGGAAAGCCATGATAAGCAAGGTATTTTTTCCATTCCCATTGTGTTTTTAGATGGTGTGTTCGTGATACTCTGACACTGTTGGGTTAAGCAAATGATGATTGCACAAAAATCATTAGAGAAAGCAATCAGTTCAGTTAAAAATCTTATGTAAATAAAGCGAATTTTTGAAGATTTATTTATTTTTATTGGAAAGGCATGTATACAGAGACAGAGAGGAAGATCTTCTGTCCTATGATTCATTCCCCAAGTGAGCGCAACAGCCGGAGCTGAGCCAATCCGAAGCCAGGAGCCAGGAACTTCCTCCAGGTCTCCCACGTGGGTGCAGGGTCCCAAGGCTTTGGGCTGTCCTTGACTGTTTTCCCTGACCACAAGCAAGGAACTGGATGGAAAGTGGGGCTGCCGGGATTGGAACCGGCGCCCATATGGGATCTCGGTAGGTTCAAGACAAGGACTTTAGCTACTAGGCTATCACTCTGCACCCTAGAGTGAATTCTTAAAATGCATAGAAACGTATTCATTATAATAGAGTCAGCCGTTTGTTTGTTTTTGTTTTTGTTGCTCCATTCCCCAATGCCCAGCATTGGAGTACCACCCATAATAGGATTGAGTTCATTTTTGTTAAATTAAATGTTATGCCGATACGCATTAAAACATGTAGGAATACCACACACACCCCTTGTTTCCACCCAGAAACCCTTGCCAAGAAGTTATTCTAAGGCAAGAATTTGAATACTACCCAGTGTGTCTTCTCTTTTTGCCATGGGATTTATGGAATTATATTAAATGGCTTTGTAAAAACAAGCCATATATAATTCATACACTTTAAAAGTTTGCTCTTTAAATTTTAATAACTATTTATTTGGTCTAAAGGTGAGTTACAGAGAGAGAGAGAGAGGCTCACATTCACTAGTTCACTCCCCAAATGGCCACAAGAGCCTGACCTGGGCCAATGTGAAGCTAGGAGCCTCTTCTGGGTCTCCCATGTGGGTATAGGAACATGGGAGACTCAGGCCATTTTCTACTGCTTTTCCCAAGCACATTAGCAGAGAATTGGATTGGAAGTAGAGCAGCCAGGACTTTAACCAATACCCATATAAGATGCCAGCATCACAGATGACAGCTTTATCTGTTACGCCACAATCTAGGCCCTAAGACTACCCTCTTTAAGTATATGAATCATTGTTATAGGGATTGGGAGTCCTGGCTGGGCTTGGAACGACCCTTGTCTAGACTTAGCCCATCAAGATTTATTGAAAGGTAAAGGAATAGTGTACACTCAGACATGAACACAGGCAGCCTCATGATGAAGCATTCCCCAGCCCAGGCTGGGATCATCTTTTTTATAGCATAAGGGGTGGAATGGTCAAAACAGGTGGTTTTGGGATGACGGTGCAGGGCAACTGATGATCTTTAGGAAAGTGTCATGGCATTTGGTGCATGATGGAACATGGAGCTTAGCTGCATGATGAGGAGTGGGTTTGCCATGTCTTCAACCATCTGAACCAGTACGAAGGGTGATGGGATTGGAGAGGTGCATGCAGCTTGAATGTTAGCAACCCTTAACTTCTTGCCACTCGCCAGCAACCTTCTCCCCATATCAGTCGGAGTTTAGTGTGTTCACAATTGTGGCCGCCCAACACCATTACCCAATTCCAGAATATTTTTTAATCACCCAGAAAAGAACTTCACTCAGATATGTGCAATTAGTTACTGCACATGTCCTCTTCTCCCAGCCTATAACAAGCACTAGTGTGCCTTCTGTCACTAAGTTCTTAACTTTTCTTTCCATTTCGTAAGGTTGAGTTATACAAGACGTGTCCTTTTGTGTCTGACTTCCTTAGTGCGCTGCTTTCAGGTTCATCTGTGTTATTGCAAGTGTCAGTACTCAATCCTTTTATGTCTGTTTGACTGAATTACAGTTTAATTCATTAGTTTCAATAATTCTATTTATTAGTTCATAATATACATGGTTGACTTATATTTATGATGTAATTTGTAATGGGTATAGTTTTCAGTTGTATCCATTCACCAGTAGAGATATTTGTACTCTTGCCACTTTTAGGCTATTGTGAAAAATGCTACCTTGGGAATTTACATGAATTTTATTGGAGACATAGTTTCTAATTCTCTTAGATAAGCACCTCTGAGTGTCCGACATTTTTTTAAAGTACAATTTAAGATATCTTATTATTACACTTCATAATATGTTTTGAAGAAGTGCATTGTTATTATTAATTATTTAGTGAAACTGCTGGTTGAGCTATGTAACTTTTCTCTAGGAATATGAATAAGTAGCCTTGTCCTGTCAGAAAAAAATGTTCCCTGTGTCCTGCACTCTAGAGCCTGCTGGTCTGTTGGGCCCTGCTCACAGCATGGGTGTGCGAGCTGTGCAATAGCATTCTGGGGGGCCGAAGAAGGGGATTGGGACTCATGCTCTGAACAGGTGGCAGCTTTTCTTTTTGTCAACATTTATTGCTGCTTCCTAGAAGAATAATGAAATCGTGAAATTTGGAACTAACGGAACTTGGGTTTTTTTGTTTTGGTTTTGGTTTTTGGTAAGATTTAATTTTTATGGGAAAGGCAAGTTAACAGAGAAGCAGAGACAGAGAGAAAGATCTTCTATCCACTGGTTCACTCCCCAAATGGCTGCAAAGGCCGGAGCTGAGCGGATCCAAAGCCAGGAGCCAAGAGCTTCTTCTAGTTTCGCATGTGTGGGTGCAGGGTCTCAAGGCTTTCCCAGGCCACATGCTGGGGACTGGAAGGAAAGTGAAGGAGCTGGACACATAAGGGATGAAAGCACTAGTACGTGGAGTTGATTAGTCAATTGAGCCTTCACCCCAGCCCCCTGGGCCTTTGTTTTATATGACTGAGGAGGGATCTATGAAGTAAAATGTTTGCCCAAGTTCCTGAGGCTCTGGTTAGTAAGTGAGCTAGGAGGAGACACCCAATTCAGTGCTCTGCTACCAATCTTGACCTTGTCTCTGTGATCTGAAATTAGAATCATTAAAACAAAAAACATGATCAGTGTAGCTGTTTTCAGATATTTTAAGGAAAGTGCTTCCAGAACCTTACAGAAGATACCAGCTCTCAGTTTGTTAATCTACAGGGACAGGGAGAAAAAGGTGGAATACTAAAATGGTATAGTCACTCTAGTTTATGCTTAAGTAAGAAAGAATTACAGGCATTTGTAAACACTGACAAGGACATAAACAATGATCAGCCATTCCTATTAACTTAATAGTCAGCTTTGTTTCTTATCACATTGGAGCATTTGCCTTACTAGTAGAGGGGGTACAAAGGTTAAGCATTATTATTGTATTATCTGAACTAGTCAGATTACACAACAAATTGTGCAGTTAATCACTTGACTGATTTAAATGTCATGCTGGATAGAGTTTATCCCTCTCACAGTGAGTCAGAAGCAGGAGTGGGCTCCTTCACTATTTTCAGTCTGTGGCTCACCAACAGGTGTGGTAGCTGCTGGGAAAGTGTGGGAAACAGAATGTACACTTATTCGTTGGTCTCAGATGTCCCCTTATGCCTTTGCTTGGGGCCCTGTGTGAGGCCTCTGGCAGCTGAGGGTTCTGGCAGCATCTGCAGCTATTCCCAGCTTAGAAGAGGCTCCCAGTTCCCTGTGAGTCCAGGAACAGGTGCCATGCACAGCTCTGTGGTCCAGGCATGGGGCTCAGCCAGCCATTCTCTTTTTGTGAGAACATCACCTTAGGATCTAAGTTCTTAATCTATAAAAATGAGGGACATACACTATTTAACCTTCAAAAATGATTCAGTGGTTCTTCAAGAGATTATTATAATAAAAATAAGAAGTAGTACACAAAGGAAATAGAAACTCAGGTGTGAAAGTTACACAGAACCCTCTGAGTCCTGTTGGACACAGAGCAGACTCGCCCATGTTAGTCTTGAATATTATCCTTTCAGCAAGCAAGCTGGGGGGCGGTGGGGGGTAGCATTTTGAATGGACCGTTTTTAGCACAGTGCCTGAGAGGTATCAGGAGGGCCAAGATTCATTAACAGTGAGAAGCAGCATTGTTTTCCATAGAGACATTTTATCCTAACACCATATTGTTCCGTTTAGAAATAACTCAGTGTGATTTCAGAAGTATTATAAATTCTGTAGACTTTGATTTTGTTTTAAAGACTGTGTTTAACCCCAAAATAAACTGGAAAAAGAAACCCATAATGCAGATTATACAATCTTAAACAAGGTGGAGAAGAAATGGGATATAGAGGTCAAGGTTGTGGAACAAGTACAAGAAGTATAACTTACCTTCTCAGCGATTGTCTAACTGATTTACTCTGTCTTAATTTAGCAATGGAATCATCTGCAGAAAAGTTTCTTCAGTTTAGTAGCTACCCAGAAGAGGGATTGTATGTTGGTGACCAAAAACAAAGATTATCATTTCTGTCGATCATACAGAAATAAGTAGTAAATCTATCCAAATCCATCTAATCTGCCTGCTTAGAATTTTTGCTATGACTTTTGCAAATGTTCATTTCGTACAAACCAAGAACTTGGGCATTTGATAGTTTTGGAACAAGATATGAATTTTCCTCAGGATACTTGTAGGAACTGTTGCTGCTCTGTAATACTTTGCAAAATTGTCTGGAATAATTTGTTTCAAGTAGAGTATGTAAGGGATTAGAACCCATCTGTGAAATATTGTAAGGGGAAAAAAGCTGGCAACTAAAGTTTATTGGTTGGCTTTTTGGAGAATAAACTGTTCATCTCCGAAAAGAAAAGATGAGAGCTTCTTGTAAGTGAATTTATGTGTATGTGATAAAGCGACAGGAGACGTAGATAAGATATTTAGCGAATATGTATGTACTACGTGTCCTACACGTTCTCCAGTACCATCTTATATGTCTGCACTATGGAATGCAACCAGGAAGGAAAAATTTTGATTGTCACTACAATCCTACCAACTGCTAATGTGAGCAACTCAATCCAAAAATGCTTTGTCTTCCTTAAAAATGGGTTTTCACCACCGTATAATTTCTGCTTAAGATAAATTTTCTTTCATCTCTAATGTTGCTCTTCTATTTCTTTGATAGGAGGCCAGTTCTAAGAACTCCCTGCCCCTAGTTTCAACAAAAGACTTAGGAAGAGACGTGCTGAAACCATCCTCACAGACCAAGGTATGTTATTATGGCCCTGTAGACTACTACGTGCACCTGCACCCTTTAGCATGCCTCCTTTTCCTCTCACATCTCTCTACACTGCTGCTTACATTATCTTTTCAGTTTCAGAGAGTAAGGAGTTGCCTAATGATTTAAAAAGCACTTTTTAAATTTAGCACATTTAAGTCAAGGTTATGTTTGTCCAAGTTTCTCAAGATAGTCCTAATGTTTAACAGATGGTAATATTTTTAGCATATGTTTTTTTTAAAAAAAAAAAACAGCTCAGAACAGCTGTGTGGCAATGCCAGCCCTCTGCCCCTGTGCTTGTGCCATGTCAGGATTCCTGTCCTTGGCAGAGAGGATCAGTCATGAGTCGGCTTTACGTGGCTGAGTGCGAGCATGAGGAATGCTTATGGATGTCACGCACTGTCGCTGAGGGCAAAGAGACTCTTATGGACGGTTGCTAACATTTTTAGAAACAGTATAAGTTTTAGTATGTGCTTTAATTTATTCTCCATATTCTACATTTTCCTTCCTACAGGAAAAATAAAATGTCCAACTGTAAATTTTCTTTTTAAAAATAGCCGACTTTATGGATTTTTCACAGTCATAAAAATAATGTAATAGGAAGAGTCTAAATAAATCTGAATGATGAAGAATAAGAATCCTTGTACATGTAACAAATAAAGGGTCTAATGTATACAATTTTGTATCCCATATTGAGAAAAAAATCTCTTGTAATCTAGATATATCATGAGACTTTGATCATTTTGTTTTTCCATTTATAAAATTGATTGTATTAATTTTATAGCTCTTTACTTTCCTAATCTTTAATCATTTGTTTTGAGTGGGCTTTGTGTTTATTTATATATACTGTCCATAAATAGTCATCACAACAATTAAAGGGCTATATTTTTCTGGTTACAAAAGTAAATATTCTCCAAACTTTCACTTTAGGAATAAAATTTTAAAGGATTCAGTTCTAATCTTAATCACAAAATTAATGCTTTAGTTTTCAAGGCAAGTCAAGTAAAGTGCTGAGCCATTAATGTTTTACTTATGACAAAAAGTAAATGGGTTATTTTAAGAATAAAATTTAAAAATCTTTCATTTTAAAATGCATTCTGCCTTTATTGTTTATTTGAAGACTTGTTTATTTCTTTGAAAGGCAAAGTGACAGAGAGAGAAGGAAAGACACACACAGGGATAGCTTGTAGGTGCTGGGACACTCCCCAAATGGCTGCAAGAGTAAGCACTAGACCAGGATGAAGCCAGGAACCAGAAACAGCTTCTTTGTCTCCTGTATGAGTAACATGGGCCCAAATACATGAACTGTCACCCAGTGCTTCCCAGGTGTAGTAGCTTTCTCCTAACCCAGCTTTCTGGTAGATCAGAAGTGGAGGCAGTAGAAACTGGCACTCTTGAATTGAATGCTGGCAGTTGACTTAATTGACTATGCCAATTAGTTTTTAAAAGCAAAATTATTTGATTATTTGAAACCTAGATGTTGGAAGGAGGGAGACAGATGGATATCTGCCATCTACTCATTTAATCCTCAGGTGTCCACCACAGCCAGGGCTGGGCCAGGAACACAGTCTTGGTTTCCCACACGGGCAGAAGGGAATTAACCACTTGAGCCTCTGCTGCAAATGTCCCAGTCACTATCCTACCGCTGTCAAATGTCAACCGCAACACCTTGATTATTTTTTTCTGGCAAATTATTTCAGTATTCTAACGAGGTTTTGTTTTCCACAGTCATACCATGTTTTTTGTCTTTTTCACTGAAGTACATTTGTGGCAACTTATGTATAATTAACTCAAATGTATAGTAGAAATGTTACTATGCAGTTAATAGAAATTCTGCGTCAAAAATATATTCTTAAAACATACGCATTGACAAAAATATTGTAGGATTTAAGAAATGTTTTTAGATAACATTTGCTTAGCCCCATTTATATTGGTGTAATTATAGATGATGAAATACTAGACAGGGCACTTCGTAAGTGAAGACTCTGGAAGTCTGTTGTAAAATTTGTTGGACAGGACTTTGTTATTCTCATTATGTTAATCCCATTTGGAGTATTTTAGACACACACAGGATCAATAATTATTGTATATTTAATGTTCCCCCCAATCTGTCTTGCTGTACGGTATGTTACCCAACTAGTTCGATAAAAAATTTTGTTGATTATTTCTTAGTCTGTGACATTAACCTCATCTTGGGCTTTGTATGGGTATGTTTACATGAGTAGACAAGCATGTTACAAAGATTTTAACCACCCCTGCTTTGGTATATACCTTTGGTCTATATTTGTAAATTCAAATAACATGATACAGAGTGTGTGAGTTATAAGAGATTATTGAGGTGCTATTATTCACCAACATTTTTTCCTTAAGATCTTTCTTCCAGTTGATCTTTAAAAGCTAAAGCTGAGACCACCTTCAAAACATGTTTGATGTGTCCTTTCTAGAGTGACTTAGTAAATTATGAGAATGACGAATATTCTTGGTAGTAATGCTACTTCATTTGGCTTCTGTTGCTGTCTTTCTCAGACATCTCCAGCTATGGACATCTTGGTTTTGGACAGCTAAGTATGCCTGGGCTCTACGTGGGCTAGAGATGTACCATCATAATCCAGAAATGGCTTGTATCCATTAGCTCTAGACATGCCTCTCCAATCACAGCCACCTGTCTCCTGGTGTGTTCCATCTACCCAGCTGTCGTCTCCACTCTTGAGCAATTCGAAGGATTGTGTTTCTTTTCCTTAGGTCGGGAAGTCGCTTCTTGATTTGAGTTCAGGGTGAAAGTATGATATCTTTATTACACATTGCCATGATCCTTCCTGGATGAGTGGTGATACCCTGTCCTGCTGACTCAAGGACATACCTAGTTGAGTATTTCATGCCCAATTCTGTGCAGACTGTGTAAGAGTAATAAATTTAGGGGAAGTAGAGTTAAAAAGTGTATTCTGACACAGAAAATATTTCAAATCCAGGAATGTTTTTCGAAGACTCCTGGCATATACAAATAGTGGGAATAGATGACACAGAAAATAGATTTTACATAGGAAGTATAGAATATAGAAAAACAAAGTTCTGTGTAACCTAGTACAGTAATGACCAGGGCGAGAAGCAGGATGTCTTTTCTGAAAAACACAGATGCCACCACTCCAGACAAGCCCACAGCCCATGTTTATGATTCACGGTAGAGCCCTGAAGAGGATCCAGTGTGCCAACAGAAAAAAACAAAAATAAACCAGCCACCTTCTCTTTTGTATTGCTGCATACTCTAGACCTCCTCCTGCAGTTGCTGTATTTTTTTTTTTAAATCTCAATAGGCCACTCAAAAGTCAGATCACTTTGTGAGGGTGATTATCATCAGATTCCTTCAGTGCTAGAATGAAGATGGATAATAAACAATAACCTGTTTTCTTCTTAGATACAAAAACATACTGAGAAAAGTTGAAATTAGAAGTGCATAGCAATTTTGTTTCATTGGTGGACTCTCTCTAGTGATTTTGTGGATATTGCTTTGCCTTTAGTAAAGAGTTGTAGCAACTATACAAGCTGTGATAAAGATGATGAAATTATAAAGTAAGCAGTTGTAGAATAAAGACAAATGCTAAAATTACTTTTCTGTGTTAGTGGTTTCAAGAACCATGACACATTTAAGAAGGAAGCTTCCTTCAGCAATGATATTATAGTTGTTTCCTAAACAGCTTTTTCAAAATGCCTGTGCTTATTAGCAAATTAAACCAGAGATTTAAAATAATGAAGGGTTTTGAGAAAATTGAGCAACAATATATTTTAATTTTAATGTACAAATTAATAGAAAGACTCTTAATAACCATTGAAATTTACTAAGTTCCCAAATTATTTTAAAATCATTTTTTGTTTCCTAATTTTATTTTTTAAATTGTTACTTTTTTCCATGATACAGTTATGTAGGTACGTGTATTCCTCCTTGCCCTCTTCATCCTTTTCCCCTCCGCACCATTTTCCCCCATATTATTACAATAGTATAGTCATTTAGGAACAGTTACAAATTTAACATTCTGTTATTTAAGTGCATCATGTCATTACAGGTATAGGCAATGGTAGAAAATCTAGTGTCATATTATCAAGGTATATTTCAGTGTTCTATTCCTTTTATTTGGGAGTAGAGATGCCTACTGTGATGTATCTTCACTTCCCAGAATGCTAATCTCTATTATACAGTTCATCTATTAGAATATATGTGTATACTTATTTAAATATCTATTTACTTTGTATTTTGCATGAAGCTTACCTTATTTCAGAGAGAACATATGATATTTATCCTTTGGGGACTAGTTTATTTCACTGAGCATAATGGTTCCCAGTTGGGGACATTTTGTTGCAATTGGTAGAATTTTGTTCTTTTTAATGACTGTGAATTCTACCAAGTTCCCAAATGATTTTTAAAATCTTTGTTAATATGCATTATTTTATGTTGCTTCTACGTTGCATACATTTTCATTAGTACTCTACTGTTTTTTGGTTGATAATGTTTTCACAATAAGTCCCAGCTATTATTCTGGTTTGTATGATTATTTTAGTAAAAAGTAGTAATAGTAATAATAAAATCATGATGATTAGATAATGAGAATGATAATAACTAATACTGATGCATATTCAGCACTGCACTAAGTATACATTACCTGATCTGATCATCATAATATAGCAGGTGTGTTTTATCATGTATTACCAGTTGGAGTATTCTAATTTAGTATTACTATTCAGAAACTACTACATAAATATTAGTAAAGAGTAACTTTTGAATATAGAAGCAAATCTTTGTCAGATTTAGGATTAATTTAGCTATTCTGGGTATAGTGCGACTTCACATTAATTTTTTTTCATTTCTGTGTAAAATATTGTTAGTTGAGATTGCATTGAATCTCTAGATAGCTTTGAGTACTTTGGACATATTAATAATACTAAATCTTCTAATTCATGAATATGGGATGCCTTTACATTTTTAGGGTTTCATTCTTCAATTTATTTCATCAGTTGTTGTAATTTTCATTGTAGATTATCTTGGTTATATTTGTTCCTAGGTATTTTTTCTTATAGTGATTATGAGTTGGATAAAGCTCTTTCATGTCTTTTTCAGCAAGTTGTATTTCTAGTTTTTGAGGGACTTATAAATGATTTCAGTAATGACTATTGCATTTGTTACAACAGTACATGAGAATTACCTTTTATCTGCATTCTTACCACCTTTTTTGTTTTGTTTTGTTTTGTTTTGTTTTGGTAATAGCCATTCTAAGCAGAGTAAGGTGATATCTCATTGTAGCTTTTATTTGAATTATCCTAACATTTAGTGATGTTGAAGATTTTTCATATAACTGTAAACCATTTGTGAATCTTCAAGGCATATCTATTCAGGTATTTGTTCATTTTAAAATCAGATTATTATTCTGGATATTCATCTTTTATTAGATGAATATCTCTTAATTATTTTCTCCCATACTGTGAGTTGTTTCATAACTTTTCATACAAGTCCTTTTTAGTTTGGTGTAATCCCAGTTGTGAAGTTTTGCTTTCACTATGGTGCTTTTAGAGTCATATTCAAAATCTCTTCTAGAGACCAGTGTTCCTAAAAAGTTCCCTCTATTTTCTTCAGTTTTATATTTGACATTTGGATCCATTGGAATTAATTTCTATATGTGCTGAGGATTGGGGGGGTCTAGTTTCATTTTTTGCAGACAGATAACCACTTTCTCCATCATTATCTATTAAAAAGAATGTCCTTCCTCCCAGGTGTTCTTCTGTGCCTCTATTGAAAATTCATGTACCAAAATATATACTTTGACACTGGACTGTGTGTCTCTTTTTTATTCTAGTACTCTGCTCTATTGGTTACTATTTTTTAAGGATTTATTTATTTATTTATTTATTTATTTATTTATTTATTTATTTGAAAATCAGAGTTACAGAGAAGGAAGGGGTCCTCCATTCTCCAGTTCACTTCCCAGATTACTATGATGGCCATGGCTGGGCCAGGCTGAAGCTAGGAGCTGAAAACTTCATCCAATTTCTGACATGAGAGGCAGAAGCTATCTTCCACTGCTTTTCCTAAACCATTTTCAGGGCGTTGAATTGGGAGTGGAGCAGTTGGCACACAAATAGGTATCCTTATGGAATACTATCATCACAGGTGGTAGCTTTATTCATTATGCCACAGAATTAGCCCTGGTTACTATAGCTTTATAGCATGTTTGATATTGACTATTATGGTGTTTGCAGATTTGTTATTTTTGCCCAGGTTTCTTTTGCTTTACTGATATTTTCTTATCTGGTTAAAATTATAATTTTTCCTAATTCTGTGAGAAATATAATTGCTATTTTGATAGAAGGTACATTGAATATGTATATTTCTTAGTATAGATATTGTTAGATTTTCTAATCCATTTACATGGAATATTTGTGTGTGTGTATATATGCCCTTTTTCCATTTCTCTCATCAGTTTTTTCTTATAGCTTTGATTATGACTTTTTAAAATCTCATTGGTTAAACCTATTCTTAGGCCCTTAGTTTTTTGCTGTTACATGATATTGCTTTATTGGTTTCTTTTGTTGTTGTTGTTGTTTGTTGTTGTTAGTTTTTGTTGTATATAAATGCTACTGATATTTGTGTTTTGGACTTGTATTCTGAAACTGCTGAATTTATCAATTCCAACAGCTTTTCAGTGGAGTCTTTAGTTGTCCCTGTTCATAAGATGTCACCTGCTAACAGGGATATTTTGAATTTGTCTTTTCCAATTTGAATACTCTCTACTTCATTCGTTTACCTAATTACTCTGGTGTGGGCTTACAATAGTGTATTGAACATGAGTGGCAAAAGTGAACTTCTTTGTCTTGTTTATTTCTGATCTTGGAGCTAATGCATTCAGATTTCACTAGTATGTTGTTAGCAATGGGGTTGTAATATTACTTGAAGAATGTTCCTTTAATGTCTGATTTTTCAGATTTTATTATAAAAGAATGTTGAAGCTTAAACATTTTTCTGCATCTATTGAAAATACAGTGTAGCTTTTTGTGATGTATTAAGCTTATTGATTTGCATATGTTGGTCCATCCTTGTATCCTGAGATAAATTCTAGATATCATGATGTACATAATAGTTTTTAAAATATGTTGTTACATTTATTTGATAGTATTTTCCTGAAGGTTTTTGCATCTATGATGGTCACAGATGTTGGTATATAGGCCTTGGTTGTTATTGTTGCTGTTGTGTCTTTATCTAATCTTGATATCAGATTGATGTTGCCTTTGTGGAATGAATACAGCCAAATTCCTTTCTTTTTGATTTTTTAGAGTAGTTAGGAAAAAATTAGAATAAGTCCTTCTTGAAATGTCTGTAAAATTTAGGACTTAGGTTATTAGATGCTAGGTTTATGTTTGCTGGGAGGCTTTTGATTAGTGATTCAACCTTGCTATCCATTATTGGTCTATTTGGATTTTCTATTTCTTCTTGATTTCAATGTTTGTAGATTATCTGTGTTCAGCACTTTATTATTGGTTTTCTTATTTGTTAACAAATAATTTTTCATAGAAGCTTATTTTGACCATTTGTATTTCTGTAGTGTTACTTATAATGTCTCCTTTTTCATTGGTAATTTTGAGTCTTCTGTCTTTGGCTTTGTAAGTCTAGCTAATGTTTTGTTGGTTTTAGTTTTTCAGTTTTAAAACATTGAGTTTTTGTATTATTTCCACTCTATTATTTTTTATATCATTCCTTCTACAAATTTTTGGTGTGGTTTGCTCTTGTTTTCCTAGGTCTTTGTTGAGCAGATTGGGTTGTTTTTTGACATCTTTCTACTTTATGATGTAGACATTACGACTTAGTACAACTTTTGCTATATCCCATGGGTTTTGATCTTTTATTGCATTTTCCATAACCAAGCTCTAGTAGTAATATTTTCCCTTCAAGTTCTTTGATGGCTCATTGGTCATTTAGGAACCTATTTAGCTTCCATGTGTTTGTGTAGCTTCCACTGCTGTTCTTAATGTTAATTTTTTATTAATGGTTTTATTATAAGACATGTGATAGAAACTTTATTTTTAAAATTGGTCTGTTATTCGATGAAGTCATGTACAGGACTGCAGCAATAAATGTGCCATTTTTATAAAAAAAAATTTTTTTTAAACTTTAAAAAATTGTTTGGTCTTCCTTTGTAGTAGAACATTTGGTCTATCCTGAAGAATGTTCTTTATCCTGATTGGAAGAATGAATGTTTTGCAGTTCTTATATGAAGAGTTCTATGGATTCTATAGATGTCTTTTAGGCCCATTTGATTAATATTGCGGATGGTTCTTTTTTTGTGGATGATCTGTCAGTTACTGAAGCAGGTGTCAATTATTGAAGCACAGTGTAAATCCTGAATATTTCTCTTCAGATTCAATTGCATTTACTTTAATATTTGCATGCTTTAATATCAAGTGTATGTATACAAATTGTTAAATCCTTTTCTTAAACTGACTGACTTATCATGGTTTAAATTATATCTTTAAATAGATTTTTATTTAAACACTACTTTATGTGCTATGCATATGGATATTCCTAATAAAACTATTCACTTTTTTTTCTGTTTTGATCCCTTCACTTTCAGTCTATGTGCATCTTTAGCAGAAAAGTGAATTTCCTATAAGCAGCAGATCATCAGATTTTACTTTTTTAAATTTTTCAGCCACTCCCTATCTTTGATTAGAGGATTTTATCTAGTTCCACACAATATTGTTGTTGGTAGGTAAGAAATAACTCCTATTTTATTAATTGTTTTCTAATTACTTTGTGAATTCTTGTTCCTTACCATTTCTCTTATTGTTTATCTGTGTGGGCTTGATGGTTTTCATAGATTATAAGGGCTTATTCCTTTCTGTTTTCCATTTGTATGTTTACCAATGAGTTTTATTCTTAGATTTTCACGGTTAGTTATTATCCTCTCATCCCAGATATAAAGTCCTTGAAGCACTTATTTTAAAGTTAATTTGAAGGAGTGCAGTACATCTTCAGTTTTGCTTTTGTGTCAGTCCTAAAGGATAGTTTTATTGAGTATAGAGTGCTCTTTGTTGCTTGTTTTCTCTCCATCCTCTCCCCAACCCCCAGGCTTTGAATATATTTTCCCATTGTCTTTTCACCTGTAGTGGTTTCCTGGAAGAAAAAAATATATATATCTGCTCTTAGTCTAATGGAGCTCTTCTGTATACCACACTGTGCTTTGCTGTGGCTGTTTTTAGATTTTTTTTTTGTCTTTAATTTTTGAGAATTTGTTTATAATTTGTCTTGAAGAGTATCTTGTTTGGTTTAGTCTACCCTTCACACTTCCTAGATCTGAAGGTCCATTTCTCTTTGAAGACTTGAGAAGTTTTCATGTATTATTTTGTTAAATTTTCACAGCTGTTTCTCTTCTTGAACATCCACAGTGTAAACAATTATTTCATCTGTTTATAAGTCCCAGTGGCACGATTCCTTAGCTTTTAGTCCTTTCTTGCCTTCTTTCTCAGTTTTTCTACTTTCTTCCCCACCCCCTTTCTTATTCAAATTACTTCAGAAGACTTGTCTTCAGGTGAAGAAGTTCTTCCTTCCATTTAGTCTAACCTGTTCTTCAAGTTCTCAGATGTATTTATGCCCTTTAATAATTCAGCTCTGAGATTTTGGCTTGATTTATATTAAACTATTTCTTTGCTTAGTTTTTCATTCAAGATATGAATTGCTTTTCTTATTTCATTTGATTATCTAACTGTATTCTCCTGCATCTTGCTGAATTTCTTTGGGATTATTACTTATGCATCTTTCAGGCATTTCATTGATCAATCCCCTTTACTTTGGATGTGTTTCTGGGGAATTATGGTGTTTGTTTGAAGGTGTCATGTTTTCTTGCTCTTTTATTCCTTTGCATCCTTATGTTGATGTCTGTACATTTGAAGTAACAGTCACATGGTTACCTCTTGAAGTTTTATCGATGATGTTACATAGAGAAGCACTTTTTTGTTTTGATGGATCATGAGATATAACTTGAGTAAGTGCTTTGGCTTTGATTCTTTGTGAGCATGCATGTGTATCCTTACTGTAATATCTCTGGCTGTGGTCGGTGTCAGCAGTGTTCACCCCATGCCCTAGACTGCAGCTTGTGGAGGTAGTAGAGCAACTTTGCAGTAGTCATGAGCCACTCTAGGTGCATAAGCACCAAGGCAAGACTGATGGCAGCAATGGCAGCTGTGTTGCCAAAAAGGCAGACTCTAAAGGGTTGTGTCCTCAGGCTGCTTAATGTGCTACTCCATGACAAACCAACCCCTGAGTTTGTGTGTTTAAACATTGCTCTGATTTGCCTTTTTTTTTTTGCTTTCCCTTCTGTTTTTTCTGCCCCTATGTTTTGTGTAGATAAATGTATATTTACTTAGCTAGAAAATGACACATTTTTAACATTTTCTTCACAGTTGCTAAGTGACAAAATTCTTTGTTTCCTCTCTATCCTCTTCTTTCTTGAAAAATTACTTTGAAGAAGTCTCTTCACTGCTTAGTGGCATGAGATAAAAATGATCATTTGTCATCTGAATCATATTTGATTCAGTAATTCACCAGTAATGTATTTGAAAAATGCCTATTGCTTTTTAAAATTATTGCTGTTTCAATTACTTGAATAGTAATTTTCTGTTATACATTTTATAGCATATATATAAAATTAATACAATTAAATAATAAATGTAATAATACAATTTTATAGTATATCTATGTATACCATCCTAGCCCCTTAATCCTATTAATTTTGCTCCTGAAACCTTTTTATCTTTTATTCTTTTATTAAACAAGCAGGTTTACAAAGAGAAGGAAAGGCAGAGGGAAAGATCTTCCATCTGTTGGTTCACTCTCCAAATGACAATGGCTAGAACTGAGCCGATCCGAAGCCAGGAGCCAGGAGTCTCTTCTGGGTCTCCCATGTGGATGCAGGATCCCAAGGCTCTGGACCATTCTCTATTGCCCTCCCAGGCCATGAGCAGGGATCAGAATGGGAAGTGGAGTAGCTGGTGCCCAAACTGGCACCCATATGGGATCCTGGCACATGCAAGACTAGAATTTAGTCATGAGTCTGACACACCAGGCCCAAACCGCTGTTTCTGAACTTTCTAGATGCTATAAGCAGTTGTAACTCTAGGCCAAAGAACAGAATGAATTCTAGGAAAGTATCTAGATCAGCACTACTATGGACTCAAGCACACACCCAGGCTGGACTTCCTGGAACTGAAGCACATCTCCTGCACAGCTGCCCTGCTGTGACCAATGTACTGGAGCTCAGGCTGTTTGGACATGTCATCATGTGCCGTGCCAGGCACTGAGACAAAGAAGTTGGAAAGCCATAGTCTCTTTTCTTAAAAAACTAAGTTGAGTAAGAGACTAGCTATACAAAGAGACCACTAAACCTAAACATCCCATGGGCTGGGCTCATTTTCTAATCTCAGATCCACATTTATGCCCACCATCCTATTAGGTAATCAAACTCATTGGATTGCTGTCCCGACTTTTCATTAACCTATGATCTCACAGACTTCCTCAATTTCCAGTCATTTCCCCTGTGTCATTATAAGGACCGAAGCCCAGTGAAGGTCGTTAGTGTTAGCTGTTACCACAAGCATCCCCATAATATCACAGGGGATGTTTTAAACATTTTTCTTCAGTTCTCTCCCATGCTGATGCAGACAGAATGGAATTCCTAGGCAGCGGGTGTCTACACAGGGATTCAGGTCTCAAGTGGCTTCCATCTTTCAAGTGTGACATCTAAACATGCAGCTTCCAAAAAGGGTACTGACACAGAGAGAGCATGAGCAAAGTTCACACAGATAGCCACCACCTCAATCCCAACAGTGACACCTGTCTCAGAGCCATTCCCGAATGCAGTGACATTCATGGGAGTCTGAAAGTTGTCCCTTTCCCGAATACACAGGAAAAGGAAATGAAATAGGAGTTGGTGAACATCTAAAATTGTTGTTACCACATGGAACCTTGCTGTTTACCAAATATGCTTCCATTTTTCTTACCATGTAAGCGTAAAACCTCTCACTTCCTTTGTAAGGTGAAAATCCTTAAAACACAATAATTGTAATTAAGCACAGACCACAATATCCTGAGTTTTGTCTAGACATGGCTCCAGTTGGTCTAAGAATCCATAAAATAAAAAGACAAATTGTCTCTCCCTCCACACACCCACAGATACCCACAGCCACCCACCCATATGCAGTGAGAGTCTGAGCATACTAACCGTTCTTACTGCCAGTGTGTTGTGCGGTGTGTGTACATGCATACAGATCGTGGAGAAAGATGAGATCTAGATCCTGCTTTGTATGAGGACTTCAGTTGTCCATTTTCTCGCTGGCCACTAGCTTCAGCCTCTGAAAAATCTCTTTACCATATTCCTATAGAAGTAGGCATAGAGATTATGTCTTCCCTGAACAATTCAGCATGCCTCCTGCCATGACTCAGAGATTGTTTCATGTCTTAAGCAGTAAAGCCCTGTTTAGTCTGGCCTGTTTTTTTATAGTACTGATAGTGGTTGGCTGGTAAGTTGGTTTGTTGTGGTTTGAAGGAAGTAGATGGCAAATTTCCTCAAAAACATGAAAACGCAACAGATTTCTGATCTGTTCCAGGTGTCACTTATAAGAATATCCAAACTAGTGTTGTCTTTGTCTGCCTACCAAATCTCATGGGCATTCCACTCTTGGAAGAAATTAACTGGAGCCCTACTGCTGTTAGGGGTTCTGGGAAATGTAGTTCTCAGGGTTCAGGCCCACTGCAGCATAAAGCTCTTGTGAAGTTATATTTGAAACATGGAGCAGACCATATGTGCTGTTAAATTTCTTAGAGATGGCTTTGTGGAAGAGTCAAAATTTCCAAAAGAAAGATTAGAACATGAACAGAAGGAGGATTTCACTTAGAAAGGACTGGCAAGGACTGGAAAAAAAAATAATCAACTTACATTCACATCAAAGATTATGGACCAGACTAGCATGGGAACAGCTTTTACAAGGGGAAGTATTAGAAGATTAATTGTGAAAGGGACACTGTAGTTAAGTCACTGAGGAGTTTCATTGTTAATTCTTCCATAAATTTTGCCTGCCTTTGTGACAGAAATTATTACACATAGTAAATTGCTAATAGAAAATAAATTTAAAGAATAAAAGGAATCTTATTTTCTTGTCTCAGAGCATTTAGAACAATAACAACAAAGAATAAATATGAACAAAATTATTAGGGCTTTATTTTTGCTGGCTTGAATGATTAAAATCAGAGGACTTTAATGATCTCTGACTTCTGAGTCCACAAAAGCGATTATGTCACCAAATAGTCCTTGGGCACAGTACAGAATGCTTTTGTGATGTCAGTATTCTAATTTATAAAAACAATCATAATATCTAATAATATAAGTAGGTATTATTTATTGAGGATTTACTCAGTGCTACATACCATGGAAGATTCTTTTGTAACTTTGGGAAACTCTGGCAATACTATATGATAGAAATCACTTTCATCAATTGGTGTGGTCTTGGTTACATTTTAGGTTATTAGTAGCCTTGTATCTCAGTTACTTACAGCAATATTTCTTTCTTCCTGATGCTGCCTGACTAACTTAGGTTGACTAGGGCACTCAGCTGCCACTGATCATGAAGTGACCTGAACCATCAGAGCAGCTCACTGTGGATGGGACAGTCACTGTGTCCAGGGGAAGGCAGAGTTCTGTAGGATCTTGCCTTGAAAGCCTCAATGCTGTGCCTAAAAATGGCCCCACCTCATTTGCTCACAGTCCACCTACCAGTACTCATCGCCTGCCCCACCAAGTCACAGCAGGGCAGGATGTATAGTTCTAGGATGTACCAGAAATAATTCAACTTCACCAGTATTAAGAAAACAGTAGTAATATTCTATGTCATTTTCCCACTTTGTTTTTTAATATGAGGGTTAGACAAATTCAGTGTCACAGTACTGGATGGGGGGTTAATATATGTCACATAGATGTGATTCTGAAGGTTAAACTCTTGTCCTTCACTTGACCTCGCATTCCCTAGGCCTGTGTGCTCTGCAGAATGCTAGTGAGGGTCTGAGGAACAATAAAAAGAAGTGGCATACCTGCTAGGCCTTCATGAAAACTACCTGGTTTGTGCACATTTTACTTCCCAATGACTTGGAATCATGCAGAAGATCTACACTGTCCTGACAGGGTACTATGCACTATTAACAGCAGCTCTTCTTAGTCACCAGTATTGAAATCTTGTACTCATGAAGGCATCTGATTGGACGTGACTTCTTATTCTGAACATCTGTGCAGAAAACCACTTTACCTGACAACCAGCCTTTTAGTCAGGCCACCTACCAGACTCATAGTGTAGTAAGATCGAATAGACTATTAGTAGATGTCTACCTACCACATGGATGTTACACATGTCACTCCATCAGACTCCATACTTTATACTTTTTGTTCATGCTGATAACATAGGTTATTCAGTATTCCACCATCTTGGATACAGATGTACAATCTACAGGCCTCTCTTCTACCCAAACTCTGTGAATATTAAGTAACCTATAAGTACTAGAGGAGACTCTTAAAGCAATCAGTAAATAATGCCTCAATCTTGCAACCTTTAATCTTTACCTAATCTAATTATAAGGGTAAAAATGAACAATGCTCAAATTTAATTGCACTTCAAATAGTGGAATGTAGGACAAGAATATGGCGCATTGATTAACATGTTTCTTGGGTTGCCTCACAATTCTAGTTATCTTGTTTTGTGCACAGTGGGAGGTAACTGGGAAGAGATGCATATTGTGTGTCTGGGCTTCTGGTTTCAACCTGGCCCAGATCTGGCTGTTGCAGTTATTTAGAGAGTGAGACCACAGATAAAAAAATCTCTTTCCCCCTTTCTCCTTCCCTCTCCCTTTCTTTTTTTCCTTCCTCTCCCTTTCTCTCTGTCTCTTCCTCTTCTTTTCCTTCTCTCTTTGTATTTTCCTCTTTCTCTCCCTTTCTGTCTTTTTAAAATAAATATGCTAATGGAATGAGTTTAAAGAAGAAAATAGAGATGCAGTGAGATGCTCCAGGGCTCAAATCCCCATGGATATCCTTATTTGAATAAGTGTTTATATACCCAGCCAACTTCAGAAGAGCTAAAGAAACTAGATGAAAGACCACAGGTATAATGATAGATTAAGAATAATAACAAAGGGCCTGGTATGATAGCCTAGTGCCTAAATCCTTGCCTTGCAAGCACTGGGATCCTATATGGGGGCTGGTTTGTGTCCAGGTGGCCCTGCTTCCCATCCAGCTCCTTGCTCATGGCCTGGGAAAGCAGTAGGAATAGTCCAAAGCTTTGGGATCCTGCACCTGTGTGGAAGACCTGAAAGAAGTTCCTGGATCCTGGCTTCAGATGGGCTCAGCTGTGGCCATTGTGGCCACCTGGGGAGTGAATCAAAAGATGGAGGATCTTTCTGTTTCTTCTCTCTGTAAATCTGCTTTTCCAATGAAAATAGATAAATCTTTAATAAAAGGCACTAAAGTAATCAGAAAGGACAGACCTACCTGTATCAGCTCCTCCTTAGCCCAGAATGTAATTGAGAAAAGATGGGTTGGTTGTCACGTTGGAGAAGAGAGAGTTAAGTCCAGATCACACATTAGAAACCCAGTGTTACACCTACTGTGAGGAAGGCTAGCACTGGACTAATCCCCAGTTCAGCTCTCTCCTGGTATCTGTGGATGGCATCTCTGTTCAGCCAGGAGGCCCTGAGATCATCTGTACCAACTACAGGCAGACATCACAGAAAGAGTTCCTGAGGAGATGGGTATAAGTGTGGACTTAGAATTTTGCCTTGAAGTTCATTGTTACCCCTGCTACAATAAGATCGAGCACCAGTTAATCCTAAGGCATCTACTCCTTACATCAGTGCTCACAGGTTGAGCTGTGTTCGCAGATAGACTAGTGCACCAGTGAGACAGAGTCATTGTGACTTAAGTTGTGATCAGCTTTGTGCAGACATGGTGTACATCCCTGAGTCTGCATGGGATCTGGGTGTGACCCAGCCTAGATTCAGCCTGAACAGTTAAGAAACTGCCTCTGCTCTCCTCCTCCAATTCGTCTGAACAAGGCTGTCCAATTGAGAAGTGGAAAAAGACTAGGCAAAAAGACCCCATGTAAAATAAAACTAAAAGGCTTCTATCCCAGGCCTTCTCCAAGATCTTTGGGATTAATTAGGCCAACACACATTTAAATTTGGGAATAAGAGTAAAGGCATAGAAAATTGTTCACAAGACAAAGATGGAATTCTAGAATCAGTGCAACAAATGTGCCAAGCCACACTTAAGAGAGTTTCCAGTACAACAATAGAAGAATAGCAAAAACTTTTTGCAAAAACGTACTAATTTAAACGAGTTGCAGAGAAGCAGCCCCAGGCTCCTGGCTTTGGTCTGGCTCAGCTCTGGCCCTGGCCACTGTGGCCATTTGCGTAGGTCATATGCTGCCTATTAGAAACTTGCTTTAATAGTGAAGACACACAGACTGAATGTGAAAGCACAGAAAGAGATTATATGCAAATGAAACAAAGTGTACAAGAATAGCTGTGTTTGTGTCAGACAAAATAGGCTTTAAATTAAAAATTATAGAAACAGCAAGAATACCTTCTAGTGCTGAAGAAATCAATTGAGCGAACTTTAAATGTGTGTACCTCATGCCAGAGACTTTTTTTTCAATAAAAACAAATATTACGTCTAAGGAGGAGAGACCAGTTCCATTACACTATTAGTGGGGGGAACCTCAGGACCCTATTTGCATAATTGAATAAATCATCCTGACAAAACCATCAACAAAGACACTCTAAATTATGTTATAGATCAAATGGATGTGACAATCACAGAACATTTCATGTTACAGCCACAGAATACACATTCGTTTCATCAGCACATGAAGCACTCACAAGGACAATCAAAGAAACTTTGGAAATTGCACAAGTACATGAAGACTGAACAACATGTTTTTGAGTGAGCAAGGACTTTTTTTGGTAAAATCAGAACAAAAATTTTAAAGACTGGTGAAGTATGTGGAAATGAGTAATTTCTAGGTCTTCCCTGCACACCCCGAAGGCGTGACCAGCAGCATCATTAGCTAGCCCATGCCCTTAGATTCTGGCCCCGCTCCATTGCCAGGCCAAAGCTGTGAAGGAACCAGGAATTCCCACAATACTGTTAGGGCAAGGATTCACTGGACTGCCTGCTTGAGTCATTTGCTGAATGCTTCAACTATCAAGATAATTTACCCTTGAGCAGCCATCTTTGGCTGTTAATTTTTTAATGAAATATCCCATGACTATTTATTTATTTTATTTTATTTTATTTTATTTTATTTTATTTTATTTTATTTTATTTTATTTTATTTTATTTTATTTTATTTGAAAATCCAAACTACAGAGAGAGGAGAAACAGAGAAAGATATCTTCTATCAGCTAACCAGCTGATAGAATACTTACCAAATGGCTGCAGTGACCAGAGCTTAGCCAGTTGAAACTGAGATCCAGGAGCTCCTTTGGGTCCTCTCACATAGGTACAGGGATCCAAGGACTTGGGCCATCTTCTACTATTTCCATACCTGTTAGCAGGGAACCAAATCAGAAGTGGAGCAGCCAGGACTTGACGCAGTTCCTATATGGGATGCTGGCACCACAGATGGAGGCTTAATTTGCTAAGGCAAAGCACCGGCCCCAAACATCCATGGCTCCTTAAGTTTAATTAAAAAGTTTAGCTTCTGTTTTACTTTTTGTAAATCTAAATATAATACTTTATAATATTTTCTGTCTATCCTTGGATAAAATCTTAGAGGCGATTTTCCGATTACTGCTGAAGAGTATAAAAGGTTTTCTTGGAAGTGTTAAAGAAGAAACCATGTTTGATCATGCAGGCCACAGAGATAAAACTTCCTTTGCTTAATTTTCAGTAGATTTGAAACTTTCCTTGGAATTTTTTTCTTGTAAATACTTCTTATAATTGGTAAAGGAATATCAACACACATTCTAAAAGTAGTATAAATGATAACTTTTAGTGAATCTTCTGTTACATGTAACCCCTGAATTGTAATGGCCAGAGCACTATTAATTCCTGTTTTATTCTCCCTTCTCTAGCTTCCTACCTCTGAACTCCTTACTCTGGTGGTTGAAAGTCTCCCTCGTATCATTTTGTACTTGCTCTCTTGTTTGATGAGTGCAGTTTCTCTTATTTAAAATGTCTTTGAATCAAAAGTAGAAACACAGCATGCCAAAACTTCAGGATTGTAGCAAAAGCAGTAATAAGAGAGAAGTTTATTGCACCAATATTGTCTATTTTGAAAAAGAAAGATGCAAAATAAGCAATCTGATGATTTGTGTACCTCAAGGACTCAAAAAAGCAAGAAATCAAGCCCCAAACTAGTAGTACACGGCAAAAATGAGACAAGCAGTTGACTTTTTGAGAAGATAAACAAAATTGATGAACTCTTTAGTTAGACCAACAGGAATGATACAAAAGACAAAATCAGAGATGTAAAGTAGCTATTACAAGTGATAACACATAAAGCATCATTAGGAAGTATTCGTAATATGAAAAACTGAATAGCGAATTAACTAACATTGGAAAACAGAGAAGAAATGGTTACATTTCTGGGCACATGTGAGTTACCACTAATGTGCTGTGCAGACATGGACAGTCTTAAAAGACCGAAAGCAAGTGATGAGATTGAGTTGTAATCAAAAGTCTCAGGCCAAAGAGAAGCCTGGGACCAGATGGCTCCACAGCTGGCTTCCACCAGCCTTTGACTGGTAGTGGATCTAGGAAAGCAGCGGGTAGCAAATTTGCAGAAATAATCCTATGCCATTTATGTCCAGCTGAAGCGTTTGAATTATAGATCATGAAAAAGGGAAAATTGGTGAACAGGGGTTTTTTTTGAAGACTTTATTATTTTATTTTGTTTACTGGAAAGGTAAATTTACAGAGAGAAGGAGATACAGAGAGAAAGATCTGCTGTCCACTGGTTTACTCTTCAAGTGGACACAATGGCCTGAGCTAAGCCAATCCAAAGCCAGGAGCCAGGAGCCAGGAGCCAGGAGCTTCTTCTGGGTCTCCCCCATGGGCGCAGGATCCCAAGGCTTTGGGCCATCCTCTGCTGTTTTCCCAAGCCACAAACTGGGAGCTGGATGGAAAGTGGAGCAACTAGAGCATACACAGGTGCCCACATGGGATCACAGTGCTTGCAAAGTGAAGATTTAGCCACTGAGCTATCATGCCTCGCCCAAGTGAAGTTTCCCTCAGATCCAAGTTTTGAGAGGTGACAATTAGCAGGAAAGCATAAATGATGCCAATCAGAACCAAATGGGTAGGCAATTCCTGTCTTCATGAAAGGAAAAACTAAGGAAGAAATTGTTTATATGAAGACTGGAAAGAGAGTGGACTTTGGGAATATGAAGTTTTGGATATTCTGAGAAAATGTAGAAAAATTTGCTTTTACTCATCAGGTGCTAAGTTCAACAAGAGTATTTTGTCTGAACATTATTGACATTGACAGGTGAAAGTGCAGATAGTGTGTTTGATGAAACATCAGCATAACTTTCTGAAGACAATTACACATTCTTCTTTCAAGATAAAAATAAAAAAAGTGTGCCACCCACTATAGCATTGCTGTTTTACATCCTTCTGTACTTGGAAACTTTAAAAATGGCTTTTGCTACAATAAAGTATAAATATATTCCTTGAAGTTTCAAAATCAGTTATTTTCTACAAGATTTCCATTAGGGGTTGCCCTTTGAGCCATCAGCTGTCGTTTCAATGAATCGTTATAGTTGATTGGTGTTTACCTACCTTTCCATATCCCAACATTGACACCTATCACTTCTGTACCAGTTTTGATACTTTTATTATGAGTTTATGTATATCTAAAACTATGTATGAATACTTCTAAAGTTATGTGATGCATATTCTTATCTACTTTTCTCACCTCAAGATTTCCAAATTATAGTTTTACTTGTTCTTTTTTCCTGAGGGGGGAGAGAAAGTACTCCTTTCTCTGTTTTACTCCCCAAATGCCTACAACATTTGGGAGTTAGCCAGGCAAATGCTGGGAGCTGGGAAGCTAATCAAGGTCCCCAAGCTGATGACAGATATGTAATGACCTGAGCCATCACTTGCTGGTTTCTGTGGCAAACATTAGGGGGAAGCTGGAATTGGGATCAGAGCCAGGTCTTGAACCTAAACACTCTAATATAGGATGCAGGCATCTTAACTAGTGAGCGAAATGCCCAGACTTCCTTCATATCTTTATATATGTGTGTATCTTATTTATATACTCATATCTGCATGAATACTTATATACATTTGCACCTACATGAACCAGTGCACATATTTATAGACATATATGTATATAGAGCTATGTATGCTGGTTTATGTAGGTATAAAAGAGTGGCCCTTGTTCTTGTTGAGTTCCATGCTTGCAAATCTGTTTAAGCACTCAAATTTACTTGTATCCCTGAAGTCAGTACTCAGTGAGGATTTTGCATTTATTTGTGAATATGTGCAGTGAGGCAAATGATTTGCATTACTTAAGCACATGCTTTTCATTCAGGTCAAGCAAGGTGATACCCTGCCTTCTTGTCTCAGTTCTCAAACTTTAAGCAGGAGTCCTCTTTGTGCTCTTTTAGTCATGTTTTTTTTTTCTCATTGTGTGCTTGTTGTTCATGACTGTGCGTTTACAATATCCCCCAGCCTATGAAGCAGTACCTTCTCTTGTTTCTGAGCACAAGGTAGCTCAGGTGAGGTGCCTTGCTAGGGTTGTACACATTGTGTATTGTTAAAGCTGGAGGTACAGAGATGGCCATTGTGAGTTCAGTGTTAGTAAATGAAGAAGCATTTAAGTGATTTCAATATAAAATGAACATGTATATATATGATATATAAATGAATTGGAAAAATTACAACCAGAGATGCACATACACCTAACCTGTTATTTCCTCTAGGGACAGTGATTCTGGATTTACTCATTAATATTCATAGCAACTTTACAGGAGTCACCTGCCACAGATGAGAATAGCCATGTATTTAACTGTTTTGTGGTAGTCTGTTGTGTGACTTTGCCCCCATTTTATTTATCTCTTGTCTAAGTTATTTTGAACTTCTTAATCATTGCTTAAAGATTTTCATTTGAAGGGCAGTTTTATAGAGTGGGGAAGAGTCAGAGAGACGTCCATTTCCCAAATGGCTGTAATGGCCACAGCTGAGCTGGTCCGCAGGGTCTCCCTTGTGGGTGCAGAAGCACAAAGCTCAAGCCATCTTATCCTATTTCCCCAAACCAAAAACAATGAACTGGATCAGAAGTTGAGCAACTGGGACTACAACTGAATTCCATTGCCATATGGGATGCCATTGCCATAAGTGGAGGATTAACCTGATATACAACTGTGCAGGCCCCAAACTTCTTAATTATTAAAAAGGCTACAGAAACACTGTGTTAATGTATTTCATCAGGGTATATAGTTAGGAGGGAAATATTAAGGTATCTCCACATGTTCAGAATAATTTGATGTTCTCATATTGTTCTATGTGATAGCTCTCCTCGTTGGTGTTTCCACCAATCGTATGTTAGAGTTCTAGTTTTTCTACAAACCGGTAACAGGGATGATATCAAACATAAATGCTTACCAGTATGTTTGATCTGAAAGGATAGCAAAATATTCCTCATCCCCAGTGGTACTGGGAGCATTTTGTGTGTTTTGGACATACATATGATGAATGGCATATTCACAATTATATGCTAAGGTTAATTGTGTAAAATTTGAAGTCACATACTACCTCTGTAAATAGCTAAGTGAAAGCTATTTTATGCACAAGATTGAACCTTTAGTGATTATGTGGCCCCCTATAAAAATCAAGACAAGATGAAAAGCTGGAAGAAATGAGTACTGCAGAGTATGGACTAGTAAATGATGGCCCATAGGTCAGTCCCTGTTGGAGGTGTTTTATTAAAAGTCTGGCTAGAACATAGCCACTCTCATTTGCTTACATGTTATCTGTGGCTATGTCTGCGATACAGTGGCAAAGTTGAGTCTTTGAACCCTAAATATTTCACTGCCTGGCTCTTTCCAAAAAAAGTTTGCTAGTTCCCAGTGTAGAAACATGGTTGCCACAGATCAATGCTAATGCCTATATTATATTATAATATCATGTTATATAACGTAATGTTATAGATTCTCAGTTTTATTACTTGAAGTTACCATAACCAAATACTAAGCCTTGGTATTTATTATATGGCTGACATTTTTGGATTCTATGGAGTCTATTTTATAGTTATATTTTCTTTTTTTTTTTTTGGATTTCTTTTTTTAATAATCTTAGTTTATTAGGGTACAAAGGATCACGGGCTACAGGGTGAAAGTGGGTAATATCATTGTTTCCACACTAATATAATCATTTTGCCCTCTATCTGGGGTTAGGGGAGTAACAAAGGGGAAAGCCCCACCCTACCTCCCACCCATCCCCAATCCCCAACATGAGGCGCTCTCCAAGGGTCCTGCTCATACAGTTTTGATAGTTCATCAGTTCTGGATTGCTGCCAGTCTCACCGTCCGAACCGTAATGAAACCTATTCAGAGTCCACTGGCTGACAGTCTCTTGATGGTTGGGGTTCCAAGATCAGCAGTTCAGTTCGAGAAATATCCAAAGAAACTTCATCTGAGTTGATCCCAGATCTGATTCTTGAGTGAGTTTGCTAGTACAGACTCCAACACTGTTCGTCACAACAATCAGCTTATGCATATGCTGGTCGTTGCAATTGCTGGGTCCGTTCGGCTTCCAGCCCTGTCTTCCTTGTGAACCAACGGGTGTTGTAGTCCAGCTCAATTCTACCCACTTCATACTCGGTCTTCATGCAAGCCAGTTGGAGCTGCAGCCTAGTTGGGGCAACTCCCCAAAACCCCTACCAGTTCTGCCCCCTACCCTGGTTCCCATGCTTGCCAGTATGCACTGCAGGCTTGTCCAGTCTGTCCCACATCCCAATTAGCTCTCGCACACATCACTGGACATTGAAGCCTGGTTCAACCCAACCAACCTATTATCCAGCCCATACACCCACTGGCAGGTGCCTTTCTGTCAAGCCACCCCTGCTCCTAGCCTGTGTTTCGTGCTGTCCAGTGAGGGTGGATATAGTTATATTTTCAACCTAAAAGTTATCCACTAACTAAAAGGTATAACTTATTTCCTAGATGCAAGCAGAAGAATTTACTATGGTATTTCAAAATGATACTCTTATTGTTTTCCTTTTGTTATGCTTGTTCCTATTAGAACAACTCTGCTCCTTTAAAAAAAGTTATCCCAGGGCCCGGCGCGGTGGCGCAAGTGGTTAAAGGTCCTCGCCTTGCACGCCCGGGATCCCATATGGGCGCCGGTTCTAATCCCGGCAGCCCCGCTTCCCTTCCAGCTCCCTGCTTGTGGCCTGGGAAAGCAGTCGAGGACGGCCCAAAGCTTTGGGAACCTGCACCCGCGTGGGAGACCCGGAAGAGGCTCCTGGCTTCGGATTGGCATAGTATCGACCCGTTGCGCTCACTTGGGGAGTGAATCATCGGACGGAAGATCTTCCTCTCTGTCTCTCCTCTCTGTATATCCGCCTTTCCAATTAAAAAATAATAAAAATAAATCTTTAAAAAAAAAAAAAAGTTATCCTGGTTCCTACCTTATATTTCCAGTTCAGGAGTCATTTTGAGGACATGTGGTCTCTTAGGAAGGCTTTCTGATGAGAAAAGACTAAGAGAAAGCAATAATGTGGACAGTGTGTATACACTTTGTATCTTTGATCAATGTTCATTCTGTTGTTACTTTGTTTCTGACTCATATTTGATCCAGCTTTGTGTGTTCCAATTACACTTCTCTTTAAGTAGCTATACAAGAACATTTTCTCTGTTATTTATCACGAGATGCTGCCTGCTCCTTTGTAATTCTCTGCGATGTTTTGCAGTGAACTGAATAGCTGGAGCTGGAGAATAATCTACTTCTTTCTTCTGGGCTTTATGCTCGGAGTTTAGTAGTTATTGCCTTTCAGTGTGATTACTTACTCATTGTTTTGACAGGGAAAAATAACATTTCAGCCTCTTATTAAAGGAAAAACACATAAGGGAAAAATACAGAACATTCCCTTTACAAAATAAATTACAGGTGGGAGTAACATTTTGTGCAGCACGTAAGTAAATTGGAATATCACCTCCACATTGGAGTGCCTGGTCCGAATCCTAGCTACTTTACCATCTATCCAGTTTTCTGTAATGTGTTCTGTGGTAGGCAGCAGATGATGGCTCAACTACTTGAGTCCCTACTACCCCCGTGATACACCTGGATTGAATTTTGAGCTGCTGGCTTCAGCATGACTCAGTCCTGGCCGTTGTGGGCATCTGGGGAGGAAGATAGCAGATGCGAGATATCTGTTTGTTTGTGTGTATCTTTGTATCTCTGCCTTTCAAATAAAATCAAAAGAAATAATTTGTTTTAAAAGAAGATAAATATTAATATATAAGCATAGATAAATTCTTGTTAAAATATCATAAATGCAATGAAATGGATATGTTTATTTATTAACTTCCAAGAAAAAGTATACTTTTAGATAAAGGGTTAAAAAATATTTTTGAACTTCCAGAGATACCCACATCTACCCCTTTAGCACTGACTAGTCTTGTAAATGGTTGTCATTCCTTTCATCCCTTCTCTGATTGGAAATAATCATTCCAGCAGTGCCCCGTGCCAGCTGGGCATTCCTTTGACTACTTCTGTGTTTACCTTTCTATGAAGTATAAACTCATTCAAAACACTGTGAAATGACTGATTATTTATGCTTACTCTCTAATTCTCTTATTGTTATGTATTCCAGTTGTTTGTTTATTTGTTGATCTGAAATCCAGCCTGATTTGATTCTGATTTGATTTGATTTACATTTGATAATTTACACTTGAGAACATCATGAGAATTTGCACTTGAATTCGTTCTCTGCTATGTGTTAAAACCCTTTATTCAGATGCTTACTCTGGTTACTCTAACCAGATTTTTATGTTCATCTTGCTTATAGAGGAACTCATATCCTTCTAGCTAGCCCATCAGAAGCAAAACAAAGCAAACCCATTCCTCTTTCCATACAATCTCAACACCAAACATAAGAGTTTTTCTGTAGCAAGCAGTTTTCTTCAGATACTGAGTATCCTACAATTTACCTCAATCCTGACTCTAAACACATACCCCATAGTTTGAGGGCTCCAGTCGTTCAAGACCACTACTAATTTCAGACACCAGTCACAAGTCCTGGGTTGTAATCTGTATTTGCATCCAACTATCAATCAGGTGTTCATGACCCTCTTCTGTGGTTCAATAATTTGACTCAAAGAACTTAGAAAGGCCCTCCCCTAACTCCTTGAACTCAGCAAAAGCCAAAAGGAAGTAGTGCACAGGGCAAAGCATGGAGGGGTATCTCAGAGCTACTGTGTCCTCTGATTTACACCATTCACATTATTCCTACCTCCCATGTGTTCATTAACCCAGAAGTACTCTGAACCCCTTTAGGCATTTTTTGCAGACTGTATTAATACCCAGTTTTTGGACTCAATTTCCGGTGCTGAAGAGTGCCCTCGGTGGAGGCTAAAACTCCTCACCCTCTAAGAAAACCTTAGGATTTTCAGCCACCAGCCATCTCATGAATATGCAGAAAGATACATCACTCTACTGGAGTGTCCAACAGTCTTAAAATTCTTGTGTCAAGAACTGAGGATTAAGATGAAATATATATGTCAAACCCATCTTTTCTTTATCCATATAAGAGAGGAAGATCATAATTACTTATACCCATTTAGTCTAGTTACAGGTTCTTCTTTGTGACCATATTATTTTCATAGATTGATGAAGACTGCTAAATAGCCAAGCAATTTTTTAATCAGGACTCTTAAATGGAATTTGTATTTTCTGGTGAGACCTGAAAACAGGATAACACAACTCAATTTCAAGATATCCTTTAACTAATAGAATTCTCATATCTCAGAAAATGTTTGTGAATGCTTAAAGAAAGTGACATTGTCATACACATTGTCATGCACATACAAATACTGAGATTCGTGACATTTTTTTAAACTGCAGCATTCAGCAGCAAAATACTATGTGTTAATTCCAAAGCCAATTTAGATTGTGTTTCTGTGACATGTTCTCAAGCTAAAAAGTAGTTTCTCATGGATCATTAAAAATGCTTTGGTTTCAAATAGTATGAAGGTATCCTCTAGGGCTACATACTACTCATAGAACTGTAAAGACCCTGGGATTTTTATCTTGTCTGCAACTGACAAGTTAGCCTGTTTCATTTCTACTGATGCTGATAGAAGACAATAAGACTCCCGAGTCAGAGATGAAGGCCAGTTTGTTCATCACATCTACAGCAATGGTGAACCTTCCCTGTACAAATTATTCACATCCCAGGCCCCACATAGTAATTCAAAGCAGTTAGATTACCTCCACATACAATGGGTTTTGTTGCAGGACAAGAATCCTAAACCTAGACTCTTTATAAAATGGACACAAATGTACTTTGCTCAGAAGGAAGATACTATTTCTGTTTTTCCAAGACTGTGTTTACCAGCCTTGGCCCCAGAAGGAAAGACAACTTCATCTTCTAAGCTGTTCACCATGCAAACATCTTTGACAAAACTGAAAAAAAAAAAATAGTACCTCTGTTCAAGACGTGCAAAAACATAAAAGACTGTGGAGAATTCTCTCCCCCCAAAATGCAGTATCCACAGTGTTCATTGGGATGAGAGAAATTTGTCCTAGAATTACCAAGATTCCTAAAAATTGCCCTGCTGAACAAATAATCATGGCTGAGAGGTAGGAATTTGCTAATTCACTTGATGTGGGCTGCTTAATTTATCCCAGAGCTGAAAAAAGTGTAACCTTTGAAACCCCACGGAACTCCAGATTTGAGACAATGGGATAGGAGGGTGAAGAGGAACAATGGGGATTTACTAGCTAGAATTACCCATTACACAATTTCTGTTTAATGAATATCAAAATTAGATAAGAAATATGGTTGATGTTAAGCTGTCAGTGACAATACTAGCATCCCACATTGGGGTGACAGTTCAAGTCCAGCTCCCTCATGAGTACCTGAGAAAGAAGCAAATGGAGTTCTAAGATAGTGGCACTCAGTTCTTTCCTGCTGGCTTTGATCTTGTCCACTCCTATCTGTTTTGGGGGTTGTAAAGTGAAACAGCAGACTGAATATTCTCCCCTTCCCCTTCTTCATCACTCCCTCTACCTCCCTCCCCTCCTCCTTCCCCATGCCTTTGAAATAAATAAATAAATGTAATTAAATAATCTTTTTTAGTAACAGCAAAGTTAGGAGTTAAAAATATTATATATGTAAGTGGGACATCATTTTATTCACAAAGATTGGGAGTTTAGAATTTTATTTAACAACAAAAGTACTACTTTAGTCTTACCCTTTCCTCCACACTGTGACCAGAATAACTATTATAAAATTCTTTGTTCCTTATTATTTTTTAACATTTATTTATTTATTTGAAATTTAGAACTAGGGAGAAGAGGAAGGGAGGGAAAAAGAGAAAGCTTTTTAATCTACTTGTCTACTCCCCATGTGACCACACAGCCAGGGCTGGGCCAAACGAAAGCCAAGAAGCAAGAGTTTTATCCAAACTTCCATGTGAGTGCAGAGCTCAATCCCTGGGCCATCTTCCCTTGGTTTCTGAGGCACATTAACAGGGAACTGGATCAGGAATGGAGCAGCCAAGATTCAAGCCAGTTCCCCTATGGAATGCTCACATCTTATCTGGTATTTTACCTGCTGAGCCACATTGAAGCCTTGCCTCATTGTATTTGAATAAAGGTATGCATTTCCTCAACAGCCAGACTCCAGCTCTTATCTGACCGAGGAGGCATTGATCATTGCATGGTTTGCATTGTGAATTCCTCACTTAAAGTCTTTTCCTCACTTTTGTATATATTTGAGCACTTGTGTGATGAGTCTGTCCACTGCACAAAAGAGCTCCAAGTGCAGGCTTCATCTGATTTATTCTCCCTTGTAGCCCTAGTGCTTCCCAGGTGAGCAGTGTACCACAAAAAAGCTGCAGTGCCAGCAAAACTTGACCCAAAAGAATGGAGGCTAGAGAAGGGTTTTCTTTCAGCAAGCAGTTTGTTAATAAGGGAGACATGATTCTTGGAGAACAAAATTAAGTGATGAGAAAAGAAATGGGGCTGTCTTTTATAGGCAAAGGTGTGCATGTAAAAAGCACTGCATTCTGGTTGGCTGAGATTTTTAATAAACCATGGTTTGAATTCACTGTTTTCCAAGCGAGGGCCTTAAAGTTAGCTTGCAGCTGCCACAGGAACATGGAGTACATGGTGGGTTTGTGGGAACCTCTCATCAGTAGTGGCTGTTGTGCTGCAATTTGCCTTTTGGCTCATTCAGCCCCTTAAGGTGCAACACAGCTTTCTTTTGGGTTCATAGCTGCTCTTTCTGGCAAAACATGATTGGCAGACAACATCACAGACCCCATTGCAGGAACAGGACAGTTGCTCCAAGTCCTGTGTTAGGATCCTGGTAGTAGGACAGTGGCCAGTGGAATGTAGGCAATTGGGTACCTTGGAGTCAGAGCCTGCTCAGGTTGGTTTTTATTTCAGGTTCATGTGAGAGTAGAGTCTGTGACTTCTAATTTGCTGCGTGTGAGCTAATGATGAGGATCAGATAAGGTCCCTTCTGATGGGACCCAAGGAGATCTTCAACTTCATGCCTTTTCTGATAAGCGTAGTCTCTAGGTTGTAGGCTGTGAGAATGGTCTCTCAGGACTGCACTGTTAAAGGAAGCTGTATAGTTAGTGTTGTGATAGATTGAGAGTGAGCACCTCATAGTAATGGGTGGAGTCTCCTCGAATCAGTATGGGGTGGGGATGTGTTTTTTTTTTTTTATATATATATAGCAAAGTTTCATAGGCTCAGGGATCTCCCTTTCCACTCTTTCCATTTCCCTCCCTCTCATTGATTTTCTCTATTAAAATAGTATAGTCTTTTAACGACCGTCACAAGTCCATGATTCTGCTATTTAAGTGTACTCTTACATTATGGTTATAGAAACTGATAGAAAGTCCAGCATCCTATTGCCAAGATGTATTCATTGGGAGTCCATCTTTCATTCAGGATTAGAGATGCATAGTACAATGTATATTCACTTCTCAGTATACTAGTCTCTAGTATACAGTTCTTCTAGATGAATGCATGTGTGTGTGTGTGTGTACATGTGTACCTATCTATCTATCAATCCTGTGTTTCCCATGAAGGTTGCCTTGTATCAGAGAAAACTAGGATATTTGCCCTTTGGGGGTTGGCTTATTTCACTGAGCATTATTGTCTCCAGTTGGGACCATTTTGTTGCAAATAACAGAATTTCATTCTTGTTAATTAATGCTGAATAGTATTCCATAGAGTAGAGGTACCACAGTTTCTTTATCCATTCTTCTTTTGACAGACATCTGAGTTGTTTTTGTGTCCACTCTTATAGATTCCTTGCTGCAAATATGGGATTACAAATCATGTTTTCATGTGCTAATTTCATTTCTTTTGGATAAATTCCCAGAAGTGGGATACCTGGGTCATATGTTAGATCAAATTTCAGTTCTCTAACATTCTTCATACTGGCTTCCTAAGTGGCTGTTCTAGCCCATACTCCCACCAACAGTAAAGTAGAGTGCCTTTCTCCCCACATCCATGTCAGAGGGTGTTGTTAGTAGAGTTCTGAATGTAGGCCAATCCCACTGGAGTTTTGTGGAGCCTCAATGTGGTTTTTGTTTGTATCTCCCTAAAAGCTAGGGAGCCTTAACATATTTTTATACATCTGCTAGGCATTTGATTTCGTCATTTTCTTCTAGGCACCATGGGAATCAATAATGATCTCAAAATAAGCTATGTTTTATGTAGGAGTGGTATAAAATTTGAATAGGACTAAGGGCCATGGCAGATTGTTCAAATTTTGGCATTGGATTTTTACTGTTCTGTTGGTTTGTTCTTGTAGTCCAGAGAACTGTGGTCGGGAAGCATGGTGGAAATCTTGACAGATAAACTAGGTCTTACAAACATCATGGTCAATTTTACCCTGTCAAATGAGCTGTTCAGTCATGGTGAAACTTCAGAATGATAGCCTTTTCTAGTAATTCCTTTGCTGCTGCATGGCCATGGCAGGATCACAGAGCAAAGCTTGCTCAATGTGAAAACATGTAAATAATTTGGATCTTTGTGGAGGGAAGAACTGAATAGAATCGAAGTGCTGGCAAGCAGGCCATTCCACAAGGGATCCTTGGAAGCAAAGGAGTACATTGAGGACCTACAGTATAGCTCATGCGCCTGTTGAGCAGCAGTGGGAGAGGGCCTCAAATAGCATTTCTTTTCCCATTGGATCATTTTGTCAGCTGTCCGGTGAGTCAAGTTACAGGTAAAGATTGACATCTTCTATTGTAAGTTATTTTAGAGGATGGGGCATTGATTGGGCCTACTGAAAGATATTTGTGCTCCTCAAAAGAACAGCCCAGGTTTTCCTGTCTCCCATTTGGTTGTAAGAAGATTAGCTTGAGCCATTATTAGCCTGTGATGCTAGGTCCAGGGCCAAATAGCAAGTGGTAATTGGGATACCTTAAGAGACTGGGACATGTAAGGCTTGTCAGGCTGCCAATGGACAGCTACATCATATGTCTTTTTCCTTGACTCTCCTCTGTCTTGACAGCAGAGTGACTTTTAACTTGAATGCTAACTGAGCCTGAATTGTGTGTCCAGGAGAGGAAGGATATGGTCATCATCCTGTATTTGTCCTGAGGAGTTAGAAGGTATCTCTGAGTCCAGAGCATGCCAAAATCAAGAACCACACCAAAAGCAACCCTGAATTCTGTATAAATGTAGAGTATGTTGCATTTAGCTGGAGGCATGTGTCATGGAGAGCAGGCAATTCAGCTTGAACAGGGGATCTGGCCTCAGGAAGGGGCTCAGACCAGAACCCCTGCTAAGAAGCTCTGATAGTGATCACTGGGTACTCTGAGATAGCATGTGTCCATTAACCAATTAAAGTCAGTACCGCTTAAGGGAATGTCTTATAAGCCTCCCCAAATGGGTGAGCAACTGATCAGTCAGATGCTGTAATTTGGAAGAGCGTCATTGTCTAGAAGAGGCAACAGAAGAGCAGGATTGAGGGATTGTATCAGGTGAAGTGAGGTGAGGGAGGATAAGATCTCACAGGCAATTACTGAGAGATGGTGAGAGGTAAGGAGGGCTCCAGCAGAACGAGAAACGAAGGTAATCTTGTCAGTGGCTCTAAAGAGAGCTAAGGCAGAAGTGACCCCTAGATAGCAAGGCCTTGTTGCTGCATGCAGTATGCCCTTGGCCTATTTTGTTCTCCATGGTATTGAGTGAGACATTCCTTTCCTTCATAATTGAAGAGGAGTTTGTGAGTGGGGTTCCCTAACGTTGGGCCCAAAGCTAATTAGATCTTTAAGTTATCAAAGAATTGTTTCCTATTGAAGACCATTAAGTGGGGTTATAAGAGGGAATTTTTAGTAAATCATAAAAAAACTAAGACATGAAGAAGAAATTTCTTGGCCAGTTTTAGTAATAACTTTTAAGTCCAGAGTATGTCCTAGTGTGGGGAGGAGGGAAAGTTAATGTGCCTTGAAGACATGAAGGGTCAGGATTTAGAACCATGAGTGTCAAGAGGCAATCTAAAAATTTTACGGAGTCTAACAGAGTTGAAGCTTTTTTGAGCCCTTGTGTCTGTCAGAAACCAGACTGTTTTCTCAATGGGTACTGTCAGCTAGACAGATTTCTTGCAATGGAGAACACAAAAGCAGATTGCTTATTTAAGCGAAGTTGAGCCATACTGGAAAGAAATAATGCCTAAACCTAAAGGATCTGAGGAAAATAAATAGGCTTTCAGTATGTATGTAGGGAAGGATCACCCACATACATTGTCTGCCTTTCTGGGTAAAAGAAAAGAGGAAGTGGCTGCCATAGTTGGCTGGTGTGCTTGAAGAAGGCACTAGTGAGGTTAACAGCTGGAAAGAATTGGCTCTCAGAGACTACTAGACAAGTTATAAGGGCTAAGGATCATTGGGTATTGGGGAATATGAGTATGTTGGTGATGACACATATCTTGTACAATCCTCCATCCTTTTTTTCTGTGATTAATGAAAGTACTGCTTGTGCAGGGAATGATAAGTGTCTTCTGTACAATAGCATCCACTATGGGTATTTGCCAGCCAAGGCCAAGTCAGGTGGTAAGAAGTTGTATCCCCTTAATAGGGAGGGTTATGCTATGATCCACCTGGATTTTAACTGCAGATGTTGAATGCTTATGACAAACATGAGTATTGTATTATGCCCAGAGACTTTGAGTAGGAAAGTAGTTTTAGTGAGAATTGTCAGAACAGGTGGGAATGTGGGTAAAAGCTGCACCCCTGGGGTCAGTGCTAAGGTCTTATGACAATTCTGGTATTATTTCTCCTTATTTGGGGAAGGAAATGTGGACATGGTAGGCTTCTTGAAAGTCTCTTCCCAAAGTGATGGCAGTCAGCAGAACATGCAAAAAGCAATGGCAATCAAAGAAGGGTTCCATATGGAAGCTTAAGGAGTTGGGAGAAGTCATAGGCTTATTGGCAGCATAGACCATTCAATAAATGGCCACAGAATTCCAGGGAGGGGGGATGGTAGAAGTTTGGCAGCCAGCACTCGAATTCAGCCTCAGTGTTAGCATCCCTGGTCAGGTGGTTGATTTTAAGTTGGGAAAATGATCCCTGAATGTCCTGGAGCACCTCTTCGTTAGGAAGGGAAGGGTGAAGCAGCTTTTTGGGGCGTCAGACCTAGCTAGCTCTTGTTTGTGAACAGTCCTTCTTGAAATGGCCCCTGCGCTTGTGGAAAAGCAGGTCTTATGGTTCTGAAAGCAGGGATGACCAGATTGTCCCCTTTTATTTATTTCTTAATTTTGTAAGATAGATTTATTCTTATCAGAAAGGCAGATTTAAAGAGAGAAGGACAAAGAGAAAGATCTTCCACCTGCTTGTTAACTCTATGAGTAACTGCAACAGCCAGAGCTGAGCTGATCCAAAGCCAGGAGCCAGGTGCCACCTCCAGATCTCCCATGCAGATGCAGGGTCCTAAGGCCTTTGGCCATTCCCCCCTTGCTTTCCTAGGGAAGTGGAGCAGCCAGTATATGAACCGCCCCTGTATGGAATCCCAGTGTTGGAAGGCGGAAGATTAGCCTTGTGAGCCATTGTGCAAGCTCAGTTGTCCCCTTTTCACACTGGTGATATAAGGCCATTAGTTTGGCGCTTTTCCCCTGAAAGGCTAAGGTCTGGATGCTCTTGATTCCTTACCTTTCCCTAGGGTTTTTAGAAGGTTTACTTGAAAATTTATTTATCTGAATGTCAGAGATAGAAAAAATTTTCTTCCATCTACTGCTCACTGAATCACTCTACAAATAACCACAATAGCCAGGTCTGGGCAGGGTCAAAGCCAAGAACCAGGAGACCCATATTGGTTTCCAAAATGAGTAGTACAGGTACTTGTAACATCCTCTGCTTATTTCTCAAGCTCCTTAGCAGGAAGCTGGATCAGAAACAGAGCAGCTATGACTCAAGCTTACATGCTTATGAGATAACACTGGGACACTGGGATTTTTGGTAGTCAATTGACTAAAGAGGCTATTGTTGTAGTGGAGATGTTCTGCTCTAGTTAAGATTATATATGTTGGCCTAGAGTACTAAGAGTCATGGAATATCTTGACCCCACATTATTTTAAATGAGTTAAAGCATCTGCGTCTTTAATTTTCGACCTTGCTGGAGGTCCTATTCAAGTCTACCAGAGTGTTTAAGGGCAGGTACATGTGAGCTTTGGGGACAGTGTGTAACTTTCAAGTTTATATGACAGTGGAAGCCTAGGTAAATGGCCTCTGGTGCTTTAGCTGCCTGTTGTGCTTTGATGGCCCCAGTTACCGAACATCCTCAAGGGGTTCTCCCCTACCAGTGGTTTGCATCCATTCATGGGCCCATGTGTGTGATCTGAAATGAGAACGAGGGGGGCAAATTGCCAAAATAGGGATTGGTGAGAGCCAGTGATTAAGCCAAAGTGTCATTTCAGCTCAGGAGACTTGGTTCAGGGGAATAGAAAGTCTTTATGGCTTCTGACAAATCTCTGCTTGGCCACATTCAATTGAATTGAGACCCAGTTAGCCACTCAGGATCCACCATGAAGGATCAGCTTTTCTCAGCGTACTCAGCTGATGGGGAATGCTTTGAAACATTCAAGAGCCCATGTGACATTGTTGTGAAGGTGTCTATAATTCAACTTGCCACAACACAAATCCTAAGTTCACCCCTGGCTATCTAGGTAAACTTAGGCACGCTCCTTAAATTCTCTGTATCTCTCTTTTCTCATCTAGAAAACATAGTAGGACCTATTTCTTAGGGTGACTTTAGATTTTAAAAAATGAGAAAATATTGAAGCACTGTTTAAATTGGATGCCTGTCGTGCAGAAAGCACTGGCCTGTTAGCTGCCATTACAGTTATGCAACTTCCTAGAAGTAGAGATGCATACATGTGTGTCTACCTGCCTGGTAAAACACCTGCTACCTGGAGACCACAGCCAGGATCATCAGTGATGCCAAGGCCTACCCAGGGTTCAACATGCCACAGTCATGTAGTAGTTGCTTATTGAATTGCGAAATGTGAGGGCTACTGTTTGAGATGAAGCCACTCAGATGGTTTGTTAATAATAGCAGCATCCCCCAGCTCTAAAGTCTGTTATTCCTGTGAGTGATTGAAGTTAGCAGCTATCCCTCCTGCCATCTATTGTGTGCCCAATATGTTCTGAACATCAGTGATAAAATCATCTCATTGAATTTTCATTACAACTTGTGATGGGTAGCTTTTTAATTATATACATGGACAGTTGAACTCAGAGAGGTTAAGCAACTTATCCCAAACCATAGCTAGTAACAGAGAAAGCTCAGTGCCAGTTTCTTCCCTGTCAATAATGTTGTGAAACAAAGCATTCACTTCTATTTATGACCATGCAAATGGCTTTGGATCCATTGTGGATGTGCGGTTTACAAAGTCAAATAGCCCACAGTGCCTCATGGCTTTGCTACATTGAGCAACACCACTGGAGTAGACCTCTTGCTAAGTGTAAGTCTCCCAGCCTTGTAATTTCTGGCTGACTTTATGGGGAAGGGTTCATTAGCTTCAGAGTCTGGCCATTAGAGTGTACCACATTCCCTCAGCTCTCTGTTTATAATAAAAAGAAGCTTGTATTATAAATAAACAGAGTTTGTTGTATCTCTTTCATCATTTTTTGGGCATGCATGCTCATAACACGCATTAGCAGGCACGCACACAGACAAGGAGGTGCTGCTGTGTTCCCCAAGCAGTGGCTTCAGCAGGCACACTAAATAAAGGTGGAGTCTCTTCCTTATTTTGCAGGAAATGTGGAAGGTGATGGTATTGAGAAGGTGATGGTATTGAGATGGTATTGAGGAGGGGTATGCTTACCATACTTTTTCCCTCCCAGATCCCTTCACTTACTGGGTGATTAAGGAATGAAAAGATGACCAGGGTAGTTGTTGTTCACAGTGGTAGCTCAGAGAATAAACAGAAGTTGTGCAGAGGAAGCAGCTCAACCCTTAATGGAGAGGACAAGGAGTAACCTCCCAGAGTGGCCAGCTCTTATCTTCTAGAGAAACGAAAGATGTTTTATTCCCAACTGCCCATGAATAACCTAAGAATTTGAAGAACACATAATGGATATAAGCACAATCTCCTTGTCTGCTTAGTGCCTTGACGCCTTGATGAACTTGCTTAATTAGTGCCAAAGAAGAGGAATACCATTACTTTTTGGAACAGATCATTTATCTCCATTTAGGCATAAACCCCTTAAGAGGAGGGGATTGTGATTTTTATTTTTCGATGCACAATTTATAAGTAGATCTCTTCAATAGATTCATCACCTTTAAGTTTAGCGCACTAGAGAAGAGGAGGAAAAAACCCAACAAACAAGTGAATCTGTTTGTTCATTTATTTTTAGAAGGAAAGTGTATTAACCATTCCTTATCCATCTCTTACATGCCAATGACTTACAGGGAAGCAAGGCTGGGAAAGATATACTCAGGGATCACACATCCCCCCCCCCCCCGACCCTTGGAAGGTCGGTAGATAGCATGTCAATAATCAATTTCAGTGCAAGAATTCAGAAGCCAGTACCCCTTAGCTTCAAGTTTCAACCCCCTCTCAAACAAGCACTGAGCCTGTGCCCTCCCTCCAGCAGAATACAGCTGGAAGGACCAGCCCAGCCCAGCTGAGGTCTCTAAGCACATGGCCACATGTGGTCATTGGCCTCCGAAGGTCCTTCCTCCCATTGGCAGCTGCACTGCTTTCCTGGGCACTTTACCTTCCCCCTCACCCCTTCAGCATGACCCTGCTTCCTGTTTCACTAAGAACATAAAGGGAGAATATCTGCCTGCTTACACTTGTACATCCGTCATCTTCCTCTGTGCCCCTGCTGTGCATCCTCCTTCCTGTCCATCACAGAGGCTCCTGTCTGTTTCTAGCTCCTTTACATGACATGTCTCCCCTTCCCCCAACTACTTCATAAATCTTGCTTCTTCAATCCCCTCCCCCCTCCATCTTCGCCTGGATCATCAGTTTTACAGCTGGTTTCAGGGAACTTTACAAATTCATGGAAATGCATATTATGAAAAAAAGACTCTGAAGTTCAAGTAAGTTCTGTACCATGACAAATTTATTTTTAATCCCATTTCCACAAACTTTTTGAAGTAACGTCATATACCATAAAGTTTCCCACCTAGTTTAAAACAAAACTCTCTCCCATGACTTCTTGGCCCCATCGGGAGCCACCCCACCCCTCTGCCATCCTGTACAACACCCGCAGCCCAGAAGAATGCTGTGAGCTTATTGTTCTCACTTCCTCTTCTCTGTTCCCTCCATAGCCCGCTGTGATCCATGTCCATTGCAAAATGAAACAACAATGCATTGCCCAATTCAGTGGTCAGGTCTCAGTTTTCCCCATCTTCACCCTGTGAGTAGCATTTGATCACTCCTTCCTTTTTGTTTGAAATAACAGCTTTATTGGAATATCGTTTATGGAACACAAAATTCACCCTTTTGAAGTTAAAATTTAGTGGTTTTTTAGAGTATTCATAGAGTTACATAACCCCCATCACCAATACCAGGACACTTCATTACTCCAAAACGAAAAGCCATGCCTGCTTGTGGCTACTTCCCATCTCCCATGCTCTAGCTGCCACCAATCTGCTTTTTGCCTGGAATGGCCTGATATGACCTTGCATGTAAATGGAATAATTTATGTCCCTGTTTTTCCTGCCTCCTTTTGCTTAGCATGATTTTAGGACTCCTCTGTTGTACTGTGGGTCAGTACCTCATTCCCTTTATATGAGTTAAAATCCCTCATGGTATGGATAGATCACATTTTACTCGTGTATGCATCAGCTGATAGGCATTTGAAATGGTTGTATTTTAGTTACTCTTTAGTAATGCTGCTTTGCACATTCGTGCCTGGGTGTTTATGTGGGCATGGATTTGCACTGGGCAATGGGGTGACTATATTTACCCCTTCCTTGTTGAAGCAATCCTTGATGTGCTCTAGCTATCTTAGTCTTCTTGTTTTTAATCTGGCTTCACTTCACTTCCAGATGTTTTGTTTCAATTCCTTGGTTTTCTTCAACACCATCTCTGCAGGGGTGACACCCACAATTGTGTGATTAATTTTACCCTCCTGACTCCAAGTCCAGTATCCCATCATCGATATGACATCTTGGCTGGCCAACAAAGGTGCTTTCTGAGTTTGGTATTTCCAAAGTCTGACTTCTCCTTTCCACACCAAAATCTGTTCTGCCTACTATCTTTCTCCAACTCTGTATTGGAATTGCCATCATTTCAATGTTTGGGATAAATTTACAATCATCATTGACCCCACATCTCTTGTCTAAGGTCTTGACAACTCCTGTTGCCACCACCCCTAGAGATCTATTATCTCTTCTTTTTTTTTTAATTTGTGCTTTTTATAGGAAAAATGCCTGACTAAAGCAAGTAAAGCAAAATGATTAGAAATATTTACTTGAATATAATAAAACCCAGGTTAGAAAAATTAGTAGCAGGACAGAGATCATTCCAGAAAACATATGCTATAAAATTCATAACAGAGATATAGAATCATAAGCTAATGAAAAAGACTGCACTAAAATATAGAAGCAAAATTATTAGGAACAAAAGGTAAATTAAAATGGGCATAAGGTAATTTGAATAATGCTATTCAAAAGTTTTATTTATAGATATATGCTAAAATAACCCTAATGCTAAGTACTGATGAACTAATTATGCTACTAAATCCAAAATGTTGAAATTAATCACAAATAAAACACAATAAATAATCTTATGAGTCATTCATTGACATTATAAAAGTAACTTCAGAAATTTTGTCATGTAAGGAATTCCATAAATAATATTTATAAAACTCACATTATATGACCATAATATAGTAAATCACCAGAAATACTCCCTAATCATTTTGTTGGGCAAAGCTGTTGGTGTCTTACTTCTATGCACCTACTCTTGTCCTCTCAGTCTTTTCTCAGTACAGCAATGAGGATCCTTTTAATTGTTTATTGTTTAGTTTCATCTACTTGAAAGACACAACAAAGAGGGATACAGAAAGAAATCTAGAAAGGGGATTGGTATGATGGATAAGTGGCTAAATCCTTGCCTTGCTTGCACCAGTGTGTGTCCCAGCTACTCCATCTTTCATACAGCTCCCTGGTTGTGGCCTGGGAAAGCAGTCGAGGGCAGCCCAAATCCTTGGTACCCTGCACCCATGTGGGAGACCCAGAGGAAGCTCCTGGCTCCTGACTTCACATTGGCTCAGCTAAGTCCGTTTTGGCCATTTGGGGAGTGAATCGGCAAATGGAAGATTTTTGTCTCTCCTTCTTTCTGTAAAACTGTTTTCAGATAAAAATAATGAATCTTTTAAAAAATTCTAAAGGGACACAAGGAAGGATCTTCCATCTATAGTTCACTCCAGTGCCTACAACAGCAGAGCTGGGCCAGGCTGAAGCCAGTAACCAGGAGTTTCACCTGCATCTACTATGTGTGTTTGACACAACAGTTAAAATGCCACTCCCACATATACTAAATTCGAGTGCTGGTGTGCCTGGGTTCAAGTCTTGACTTTACTGCTGATTCCAGCTTTCTGGTAATGTGCGTCCTGCAGGAAGAATATGATGACTTGGGCCCCTGCCACCCATGTAGGAGAACTAGAGGGAGTCCCCAAGTTCTTGATTTTTGCCTAGCTCGCCTCCAGCTGTCATGAACCTTTGGGAAGTAAACTACGGATGGAAGATCTCTCTCTTTCTCTCTGCCCCACCTCCATCCTTCCCTCACCCTCTTCTTTCTCTCTCATTCTCACTCTGGCTCTCTACCTTTCAAATAACTGAAACATATTTTTAAAAATGCATTTCTAATGAACATGAGAGACCATGTCACTTCTATGTGCAGCATCCAGCAGAACTTTCCATTTCCTTCACTCTATGAGACACATGCAGGCTGACCTGATGCAGCAGTTACCAGCAGCTATGCTGGTGCACTTCTGCCATCACTCTCCTCACTCATCCAGCTTTACAGCCACAGTGAGCCCCCGCAACCCAGCACCTTCACTCCTCGCACACTCTCCTCGGGCCTTTGGGGCCTGCCCTTCTCCATCCTGAATACTTCTCTCTCTCTAGGAATTCCTCTGAGGCTTTCCTCTAGTTTTCCTAAGTCTGCAGTCAGCACTGTGAGGGACCTCCCACAGAATAGCACCCCTTGCATTCTTGTTCAGAAGAGGCCAGATTTTCAGCTGTGTTCCCAGATGTTAAGGCCTCCCTCAGCAGCACTGTGATTAGATGGTGAGCCATGGACGTAAGTAGTTGTATTTTCCTTTAGAGATAGGCCCTGCCAAGCTGTGGCCCTCTGTCTGGCCCTGTTGGCAACAGCAAGCCAAAGTTCCTGCCCTCCTGGAACATAGAGTTTGCAAAAAAGAGAATAAATCAATAAACTTAAGTAACTGTAGAGTATGCTTGATATACTAAGAGCACTAGAGTTAAAGCCAGGCCAGCAAACGGGAGTAGGACACAGACAGCATGTCAGAGAAGTCATTGCTGATTACATGGTATGTGAACAGAGTCTTGCACTGGTTTTGGTTAGTTTTCCTCACATGTAACCTAAAACCCCAAATAATACTGCCTTGCTGGAGCAAGGGAGAAATTTGTTCCTCACAAACCAAATCTTACCTGCCAAACCTTAGCTGCTAATGGGCTGAGAACTGCACCGTGTTCCTCATGGCTCCTGAAGGTGCCATTGTGACAACCAGCCATCTACTTTCCCATGGACCATTTCCTTTAACTACAAGGGATCATTCAGATGGCCCTGGATTTTACAGTTTGCTGTTTCACTTCTCACCACTTTGATCCAGAAGATGTTATTTCAATTCTATTGACCTCTGGACTTCATTTCTGTAATTGACATTGGGGTAAACCCACACTTCATCTCTAAAATGGAGAGTTTCTAATGTCATTAGGTTCTTAATTTTCGTCTCATGTTTTCTTGAGTAAATAGGAAACTTCTATGGCCAGCTGTAATCAAATAATTCAGTTATTTCATGTTGAGCTTGCTTTCTCAAAAAAGATATATTTACATAAAGGCAAAGTGACAGAGAAGGAAGGAGAATGACAGAGAAAAAGGAGAGTAAGAATTACAGGGAGGGAGCTGCAGAAAGAAGGAGAGAGAGAATGAAAAGGGAGGGAGGGAACGTGACAGAGAAGGAAGATAGGGAGCGGGAGGTGCTGCCTTTGACATGCATTTGCTGGAAGCAGAGCCAAAGTCACAAGCTGCAGCCTAACTCGGCTTCATGCCAGAGGTGGACTTTTGTTTTTTGTCTTAGCACTTATTTTCAGAACTTGAAAGAATAATTATTTGCTTCTAGACAAATTTCAAATCTTGGACTCAATAAGACACGTTCTTTTTGGCGGGTTGGGGGGAAGAGTGGTTTTTTGTTTTGTTTTACTTCGCCTTCCCAGGCTCTGTGTAATATATTGCCTGCACAGAAGGGAATGAACTTGGACATGTGTGCTTCTTAAACCTTATGAAGATGTGCTGAGAGATGTGCTGAGGTGTGCCTCCCAGTCCTAGGCTGCTTGGTGAATATTCCACACTGCATCAGTAGTGTCCCCTTTAGGACATTTACTACTAACGCTTTGTTTCGAGACCCCTTATCCCATGTTATCCCATCCTCCATGTGGGCAAGGACTTGTAGTCAGGGGAATTCACTGAGGCTTAGATGACCAACTTAGCCATAAATGATGAAGGCTTTTGATAAAAACATAAAATGAGTTTACCACTTTTATCTAAATTCCTAACCCACCCAGGTGAAACTGTTACATTTCACCTAGAATTTTTCCTGATACAAAAATGCCTTGATGCTGAACCAGTAAGGGTGAGAAATAGCAGATGAAACTGTGGCCCCTCTCAAATGCTGTGTGCAGGTTTGCCTGTAAGCGGCTTCTAAAAGGTGTCAGTGCCCAGTCCTAGTCACATGGCCAGCTCTATTGCGTGCTCTCTAGGCAGAATAACAGGAGTTTTCTGATACTTGCACCTTCATTAGCAATTCCCATGCTCTGCAACCTCAGACACTTCCATTGCTGCACCAGAGCTGTGGCTTTTTAAAGGTGGATAGATTTCAAAACTGAACGTCAGTGAGATTCCTAAGGTTAGTGTTTGCACAACAGAATTAATGTGCCTTCTGGTGTGCAGCTCAGCTTTTCTAGGTGGAATGTAGATTATTATCCTTGAGTTTGTTCAGTGATTCATCCGTTCATTCTGCAGACACTGAATGGTCACTCCCTGTTTGCTAGATGCCACACAGGGAGGTGGGGCTCAGGCAGGTGACAAGGCAGCCAGAGCTCTCTCACCACCAATTTGCAGAGAGGGAGTAGGTATTGCAGGGGTGGTGTAGCCACCAGAGCACTAAGGGCTCTGTCCTTGGCTTGGACTACACTGTGAACCTGCTGTTGATCTGGACTCTGTTTCAACATGAGCTGCTTTTCAGTTGAAAGATCAAATATCTGTCTTCTCAACACGTAATTTTTTTTTTGACAAACTAGATTAAATTGATTGTATGCCGAAGTGTAGGTTTTCCCTAGAACTTACAGCATGATGAGATTTTAGTTAGTTAGAACTTTAACATTGACCCATTTTTTTCTACAAAAAAAGAAAAAAAGAGGCATGTGCAAGAAGCCACCTCCCCCCACCAAAATATTCCCTAAAGCACATTAATAATTTTCTCAGAAAAAGACCTGGAGTGTTAATTAGCTAACACTGGGACTAGCACACAATGGACTCGTCATCTTGTCTGGGAGGAGAATTGCAACATTTCCATAAATAAGTCTGTTTTAAAAAAGCAGATGAAATATAATTGAACAAAAACTCAAGGCTGTTTTTGAAATGAGATTTTCCTTTTAGATTTTTTTTTAAATTTATTTTTATTATTATTTTTTTTATTGGAAAGGCGGATGTACAGAGAGGAGAGACAGAGAGGAAGATCTTCCGTCCGATGATTCACTCCCCAAGTGAGCGCAACGGGTCGATACTATGCCGATCCGAAGCCAGGAGACTCTTCCGGGTCTCCCACGCGGGTGCAGGTTCGGGATTAGAACCGGCACCCATATGGGATCCCGGGCGTGCAAGGCGAGGACCTTTAACCACTTGCGCCACCGCGCTGGGCCCCCTTTTAGATTTTTAAACAAGCATATTTACAGTTCAGAACTCATAATCTCTTCAGGTACTTTTGATACTTCATGTTGCTTCTTCTGAAAATAATTAATGAGCCAGAAGGAGAGGCAAGAGACTCTGGGGTCTATTTCTCTCTAATTTATTTATTGTTCTTGGAAAGGTAGATTTACAGAGAGGAACAGAGACAGAAAGATCTTGGCATCCACTGGTTTACTCCCCAAGTGGCTACAACAGCTAGAGCTGAGCCAATCCAAAGCCAGGAGCCAGGAGCTTCTTCCAGTCTCCCACATGGGTGCGGAGTTCCAATGCTTTGGGCTGTCCTCGGCTGCCCTCCTAGGCCACAAGCAGGAACTAGAGTAACTGGGACATGAACTGGCACTCATATGGGATCCTAGCACTTGCAAGGGGAGAATTATCCACTTGAGCAAAAGGCTCTGTCTCTTCCAGGCCTATGATGAGTAGAGGAGCAACAAGGCCAGGGACACATTAGTAGATCAGAGTAAATCAGTGCCTTATTTCATGGAAATGTTTACTGTGCTTCTATGACCCTTGTTGGGCTTTTAAATATGCAGTCATCGTAAAACACAATGTTGTATGGCAGAATTGTTTTTTGACTTTTGGCATGAATTCATTTGAGCCCTAAGTAAAGTAGTGATGGGGGTGTTATTTGACTCAGTGGGTGAGAGACAACTTAGAATGCCCACATCCTATATTGGAATGCCAGGGATGAGTGCCAGTTCTGTTCCTCATTCCAACTTCCTGCTGAGGCGGCCAGTGATGACTCAAGCAGTGAAGCTGCTGCCACCCACGTGGGGAGTTCCTGCACCTGCCTTGGCCTGGCCCAGCTACCATTGGTAGATGCATTTGAGGAGTGAACCAACAGATGAACTTGTGTGTGTGTGTGTGTCTCTTTTCTCTCTCTCCCTCACTTTGCTTTTGAAATAAAATGAGAATAAATAAAAATTTTTGCAAATATGACGGTGCCACTTGCTTTATTGGAGCTATATATCTGGCTCCTCAGACTAGCATTTTGTTTGCTAAGCTTATATTGTATATCATAACTGAAGTATTTCCAAGTCTCATTAAAAACTTTATAGATATTTTAATGTCTGACTAACCATTTGGCATATGAAGGTACCACACTTTACCCATTAGAGTGATTTTCTTATTTAGAATGCTTACATTTTTGTTTTGTCAACTTGATGAGCACATCTCTCCCAAGGTGACATTCCTGGAATGGCTCATCAGATACCAAAGACATTAATGTAAAGCAAAGAATGTTCAATGGGTTGGCATTGTAAGGGCAGCATGACTTTCATGTAAAAATGTTGTTTCTCCTGTTAGTAATTACACTGAACATGAAGGTGGATGTGCAGAGTCATGGTTAAACACAGGTGCTGACACTTACCTGGGTTCTAACTACAGCTTTGCCTTTTATGCAGTGGACAAGTAATTCCAACTTTTCATGCCCTTGCTTCCTTTTCATATTTTGTTGTAATAGAAATTATTACTGGCCTCTGTCCTCTGTTGTGGTACCAGGTGTCCTCTGCACTTGGATATGCTGTTCACCGCTCCGTCTGAGCCTCTGAGGAAGCTCAGCTTTGACACACTTCATGGCAGACCGTGGAAACTGCAATTGTCTTTATGATTGGGGTTCTGAGTCCAGCAGTTCGATTGGGGAGATCCCCAAAGAAATTGTCTGAGGTGATCCCATACCAGATTCTTGTGTGTGCTTGCCAGTACAGGGCCTGGCACAGTCTGTCACCCCAATCAGCTGGTGGTTGCAATTGCTGGGTCAATCAAATAACCCAGCCATGTGTTGGCAGTGAAAATCTTGGCAAACAGTGACTCTCAGATGGATTATGTCAATTAGCTGATCCTGCAGTGATTTCTTCATGCTGGGAATGGCAAGATTGGCAATAATTCATAACTGTTGAATTATCAAAACCACTTGAGCAGGACCCTCGGAGCATGCCCCAATTAACTATGCAAAGACTGTCAAAAATAAAGAAAAAAAAAAAGAAATTATTACTGGACCTGGCACAATGGCTCAATTGGCTAGTCCTCCCCCTTCAACCACTGGGATGCCATTTGGGTACTGGTTCAAATCCCAACTGCTCTACTTCCAATCCAGTTCCCTGCTCATGACCTGGGGAAGCAGCAGAGAGTGGCCCAAAGCATTAGGGACCCTGCACCCACTTGGGAGACCTGGAAGAAGGTCCTGGCTCCTGGCTTTGGATCAGCTCAACTGTATCTGTTGTGCCCATTTGGGGAGTGAACTAGCATATGAAAGATCTTTGCCTCCATTTCTCTCTATAGATCTACCTTTCGAGTAAAAATAAATTAATCTTAAAAAATAAAGAAACTAAGAAAGGAGGGAGGAAGTGATAAAAAGAAGGAAAGAGATCTTGCCACCTGGGTTGTGCTGAGATTTGAATGGGTGCATCAGTGGAGACTTCTCCGAGCTAGGCCTGAACTGAGAGTATATGCTTGCAGAATGTATGCAACACTAACAGCATCCTGCTGGCTGTTGTCTAATCGCATGCCAAAGAACATTGCTTTGTTTCGCTTCTTGTGACATCTTATATACCAATGTAGCTCGAATTGCTACAGTGAAAGTCACTCCACACCCACAAGTACACACTTGGAATGTCCTCCCTGTAGGATTCCTGGGATCCTTCATTTCTAGCTCTATACATCAATCACACCGTGTGTCCCCAAGTCCTTATCTCACATAGGCAATTCATAGGAGTCAAGTCTTTCATGGGTGATTTAGGGATATATGATTTTAATTTTCAAGTATAACATTTAGTAGAAGACTAAATAAATGGAGAAATGACTAAAATGAGGAGGCAAAGCATGCTGTGAGCTGGTGGATGCCCCAACTCCAGCAGAAAGACAATGTTGGCTTCTGTTACCTCCTCCCCCTTGCCCTTGGCTGTCCTGCTGCTGTCACATGTGTGAGGGGAGTGACAGGTGCACCTCCCTGGGCCTGTTCTCTGTTTATTATGGTAAGGCTTTGACCCATCTGAGCTTGGCTGAACCTCATGAAACCATGGAGATTCTTAACCGGACAAGGACAGTCTAAATGACCTCCAGGGCCCACTCCTGCTGGACTCATAGCTGGTTATGGGCCATCATGTCTTGACAAGCCCATGGAAGCAGAAGAAAAGCATATAAAGGGAGATGTTGCTTCATGCAGGTTTCTTCCTGGCGTTCCTGCTCTAGCAGGCCTGTTCAGCTTCAGCCCTGCTAGTGTGGTGAATAAGACCACTAAGCTTGAGCACTGTGGCAGCTGGGTCTCTGCCTACAAGAATCTAATGGCACATGCCCTCACCCCCATCATGACAACCAAAACCAAAAATGTCTGCAGACAGAATGGCCCCTGGAAGGGACCCATTACTTCTGAGGCCATAGTGTAGTACCACGCCCACTTGTTTGCCTGACCTTGTCTATTACCATGTTCCTCTTAGGCAATCTCTAAGACAGAAAGCACCAATGCTGAGCTAGGGTGGATACCCACACCAAACTATACAGACAGTTAAAAAAAAAAAAAAAGATTTGTTTATTTGAAAGGGAGAGTTACAAAGATAAATGCAAAGATATTGCATCCATGGGCTCACTCCCAAATGGGGAGGAAGGGGTAGGTGTAAGCTGAGCCAAAGTCAGGAGCCAGGAGCTTCATCTCTGTCTCCCACATGGAAAGCAGGAACGCAAGGACTTGGGCCATTTTCTGCTGCTTTCCCAAGTGCATTAGTAGGAAGCTGGGCTGGCAGTGTGACAATGGGGACTTGAGCCAGACACATATGAGAAGCTAGCATTTGAGCAGCAGCTCAACCCATTGTGCTACACCATTAGCTCCTATAGAGACTCTTAAAAGGACACCGAGAGAAAAATGAAATTGTTCCTTCCATCTACATGGTAAGACTAAAAGTAGTAAAATGTCATGTTGGTTCTAATTACATGTTTGTTGAAAGCATAATTCCAGTTGAATTGAAGGAAGTAATCTCTGCTTTTTTTTCCCTTAAATCTAATCAGTTTGAACTAAAATTAATTATATCAACATAAACAGCAGGTTTTGAACTTTATGTTATTTTCATTTTTCCTCTAGCTGTTGTATCTGTAGTGAAAAATACAATCTTCAAGATAAATCTTCAAGAAGATACCGTTAGTCATTCTTAGACTGGCACATTCCTTCAGAAACGTGCCTGCACTAATTCACAGTTCTGGTAGTCTCTGTGTCTGAGTTACATTTTTTTTCTTAATAATTTTCCTTTCTCATAAACTGGTGCTGTCTTCACATTCTGTGCACAAACAGATCCTTGCGTTGCTTTGGTATACAAATGTTGGATTTATATTTGACAGTTGATGGCTAATGACAATGATGTCTGTGTTGTCTTTACAGAAACTACATCAGCACCGAATACACTTAGACAAAGTGTACCAGATGTAGTTGGACATCTGAATTCGATGTGATTTTTATTATAAAGTTTTTTAAAAATAAAGTGGCAGAATGGAATAAGCTGCATATTCCCTTTGGAAATCATTTTAGATTGTTTTGCCTTTATGAGCATTGGTGAATGAAAATTTAGAACCCCTAAATTATTAGGAAACCAAACATGTTGTCTCTTTTAAGACCATGAAATACTTGCCAAAATCTGTTCTTTAAAACTGACAGAAAATTAAGTTCAAATGTGATACTATAAATTAATTGGAATCCTATTGCTGTTTGGTTCTGTCATTAGTGTTTCATGCTTATGCTTATGAGAAGCAATTAGATGCAAAACGAGTCCCTTTGTGAAAGATATAACATTTATTTATTTGTCCTCACTTTTTTTATTTGTCCTCATGTTATTCTGCTGTTTTTAAAAATATTTTTTAAAGTAATCAACGTTTTCAAAAAAGTTATTTATTTGAAAGGCACAGTTAAAGGAGGAGAGATAGAACTCTTCCATTCACTGGTTCACTTTCCAGATGGCTGAAGTGACCAACACTGGTCCCAGGGCAAAGCCCTGGATTTCCCATGTGGGTGACAAGGGCCCAAGGACTTGGGCCAACTTTGGCTGCTTTCCCAGGCACCTTAACACGGAGCTGGATTGAGCGGAGCAGCCAGGACTCAAATTGACACATATATAGAATACTGATGTCTTAGGCAGCAACTTTACCTGCTTCAACCATAGTACTGACTCCATTTTGTTACTCTTGAATCATCACTAAGAGAGTAGATGTCAAATATTTGTGTCACACAAGAGAAATAAGTTTATGAGGTAGTGCGTTTGTTAATTAACTCTATGTAGCCATTCTACTACAGATGTATACAGTTCATGGCAGAATTGAATTTAAATTGATTTGGGCACCAAAAAACCTTAAGTCTATACATAGCTTTTTCATGTGCTAATTTTGCAAACCTTGTAGCATAAATTTCAGAAAAAAATTTTCACTGAAAGTAAACTTTTAATTCCATTTTCCCTAAACTTTTTCAAACCCTCATGTTTTAAAACAAAGTGATAATGTATAAGTATGTGCAGTTTTCATTTATCAACACAAAAAGTACCTTAGCAAATACATTTGTGGAATATAGACATATTTTTGTAAGTTTGTAAATTTTCAATTTTAGAAACCATTTTCCTTTTTGATTTTCATAGTATTAACAAATGTTTCACAGAGAAATAACCATCAACAGTTAATTAACAATCCCACCCTGGTGGGAGGGTATGGGGATTCCCAGAGCCTATGAAACTGTGTCACATAATGCAATGTAATTAATAAATATATATATATTGAATATATGTATATATTTTCAATATATGTATATTGAAAAAAAGTTAATCACCAGATTTGGGCAAATTTGGCAATTAAGCCAAAAGCTGACTGCTTTCAGTGTTCACTTTGTTTCAAGGCAAATCTGACTTCTCCTATTCCCATATTTTTGTGTGCTATTTTTATGTTAATTTTAAACTGTTGTAAGTTATACATTTATGTATACATTATATAATCCTCATAGCGGCATGAATGTATTGAATGTTTCTGCTCACCCTTTTTATGTTATCCCAACCTGTTAAATAGGCAGTACATTGGGAATAGTCATGGTGAAAAGTATTTATAATCAGATACCAAACCTTACTAGACTTTATGGTCAAAATGAAGATGCGTGAGTGGGAGGCGCTAAGGCTGATGGAGATGTGATTGAGGCCATGTGTATAGGCCCCAGGGAAGCAGGGTAGTCTGCAGTGCTATCTAACACAGGGCAGTCTGCAGTGCTTAGTAACAGGAACACGGAGTTGGGAGATCACTGGGTCTGAGGTTCGTTAGAAAATTTCCATGCACCATGCACTCAGTGTAAGCTTTAAAGGACAGTGGGATTGGCTTCGGTATTAGACAGCTGGTGGGTGGCCAGGAATAAACAGGTGACATACCTGGGGGAAGTCCTAGAGACCAGAAACCGATTGCAGCACAGCAAATACATTAAGCTTTTGTCTTTAGTTTTACAACATCATGTTTTGCACACTGTTTTAGGAAAAGGTTATTGGTTGTAGTCATAATCTTGGTGACCTAAAATAGGAAGGCGGCAACACTTCATATAGAAGTCCTGAGAAGTACTTTCTGAGAAGTCCCAAGTATTTGATAGTGAAAGGAAGGGGGATATGTATTGCCTTTGCATCCAGAGATGTAAGAAAACTGAAAAGTGGCCAGTATTGTGGCGTAACAAATTGAGTCTCTTCCTGAAGTGCTGGCATCGTATGTGGGCACCTGTTCAAGTCCCAGCTACTCCACTGACAACCCAGCAGCCCTCTGCTAATGGCCTGGGAAAGCAGCAGAAGATGGCCCAAGAGTTCAGGTCCCTGTACCTATGTGGAAGACCCAGAGGAAGCTCCAGCTCCTGGTTTCAGCCTAACCTTACTCCAGCCATTGAGACCATTGGGAAGAAAATCGGCAGTGGAAGATTCTCTCTGTCTGTAACTCTGCCTTTTAGATAAATAAAACTAAATTTTAAAAAATTGAAAAGGTTCTGGTTTTCCTATTTACTTCTTAACCAAAAATGTATTAGACTGAACATGCCCTGCGAGAGGATCAAAACAGAAACCTTTGGCACACTTGCTGGTGCTGGGTGTTTCTCATCATGTTTTTGACACAGACACTGTTCATTTCACTGACTTGCAGACTTTCTTTGCCCCTTGCCTCTTTCCAGCCATGTTCTTCGCTCTGCTCACCAGTTCAGTTATACTCCTACTGTCTTTTCTTATATATAGTGATGGTTCCAAGAAGAGGTCAGAGTGCCAGCAAGGGATCTGGGTCATTGATGGTGTGAAATTTCCCTGTTAGGCTTGGGGGCAATGTTACAGCCTAGAGATAAAGTCACCACCTGAGATGTTGTCATATAATATAGGCGCTGGCTGTTCCATTTCCAGTCCAACTTCCCTGCAAATGCACCTGGGAAAGCAGTTGGGGGTACGGGAAGAATGGCACGAGTACTTGGGCTCCTACACCCATGTAGGAGACTCCTGGCTTCAGTCCGGCCCAGGCCTGGTTGTTACAGCCATCTGGGGAGTAAACCTGCAGCTGGAATTTTTTTTTTCTCTTCTCTGCAACTCTGATTTTCCAATAGAAAAAGTAAGTTAAGAAAATAAAAAATAAAATAGCCTGTTTCTCTGTGTGCTCGTCTCTAACTCTTTGTTCTTCAATTGTCTTATCCAGATCCCCAAGTCCAGGAGCGAGGGATCCATACAGGGTCACAGAGTGCTGCGAGCGGAACCCTTGGACTGTGTTCCTCACATCAGCCTGTGGTTAAGCCGCAGGAAACCCAGCTTGGAAGCCATGTACTCCACAGAGGATGCCTGCGATGCCAAGTGGCTGCCCAGGTTGGTTTGTTACCTTATCTACATGATACATATTGCATTAGCCACTCTGATGTAGAGGCCCACATGTTTCGCTTTGTCTACGTGCATCTGCCTCCGGAGCCAAGATACAGATAAGCAAAAATATGTAAAACCTCAATTTTTTTTTAAGAACTCTCTGAGTCAGAGTTCCCATCACAAAACAAATAAAAATCAGTTTTTTTGTTTCTGGGTAGAAAAAAGTTGTTTCACTAACAGGATTGAGCTGGGCTCATAGTTAAAGGTGAAAACCAGATGGGGATTCCCTAGAAAATTAAAAATAGAGCTCCCTTATGAGCCAGCAGTCCCACTTCTGGGAACATATCCTGCTTTTCCATGTATTAGCTACCCCATTCACAGTAGCAAAGATATAAAATCATCCTAGATGTCCTTCAGCTGATGACTGGCTAAAGCTAATGCTGTTTGTGTACGTGGTGGAGTGGTAGTCAGCCATGAAAAGAAATCCTGTCATTTCCAGCAAAACAGATGGAACTAGAGATTATTGTTAAGTAAGATAAGCCAAACATAAAAATACAAATATCACTTTCCTCTGACTCATGAATGTATATGCTATAAAATGTCTGAAGTTTATGTGAGTGGCATATTACATGGTATATGGTCAGAAAATGCTGCTGCATTGTACATGATAATAGACCCTTCTTTCTCCACTCTGTGATCATTGTCAGGAATCATACATTTTGTGAAATTATGGTCCCTGTTGTAAAGAAAAATTAGTTCATATACATAGTCTTTGATACCTACCTATAAAGTAAATTTATTTTTGGAAACTTTTCATAGTAAAAGCTTCAGTGGAAAACATGAGGGGCAACTTGAAGTGTCCGTTAGAACTGTCACAGATATCAACTTTGACAGACTCCTTTTGACTGCTGCTTTGTAAGCATTGTGCTATACACTTCACCCAGCATCAAACTTCTCCAGTATACTACATATAAAAGGTGCACCTTTCACAAAACAAGTCAAGTGCCATCTGAATCTTATTTATTCCTAGCATTAAGACTTTCTCTTTGGAACATTTTTTTTCTTTTATTGAACTGGTTCTTAGAACCAGTTGTCAAATAAAAAATAACCTATTATAAGTACTGAAGAACTCCACAAATGTAAAGACATTGAAGATATTAAAGAGATCATAATAATTAAGGAGTACTTTGGATTACCTTAAAGGATAAGTTGAGGGGCTAGTGTTGTGCCATTCTGGCATTATGGGTTAAGCCATTGTCTATAATGCCAACATCCCATATGCACACCAGTTCAGATCTGAGATGCTCCACTTCTAGTCCAGCTCTCTGTGAATGGCCTGAGAAAAGCAGCAGAAGATAGCCCAAGTACCTGGGCTCCTGCATCCATACTGGAGATCCTTTGAAGCTCCTAGCTCCTGACTTTGGCCTGGCCTACCTCTAGCCATTGTAGCTCTTTGAGGAATGGACTAAGGGATTTCAGATCTTTCTTTCAGATAAATTTTGTCTTTCAAATAAATAATTTTTTATTTTTAAAAGTAGATCTGGATAGAATTTCTGCTGGACCTTAAAGACAAAGGTAATTTTAATAGGAAGAGAAGGAAGATACTGTTGTAAATAGGCCTAGTTAGGAAACATAATGGACATTTTAAAATAATAAACCAGAATTCACTGGCAATGAGGCTGGAGAAGTAGCATGATGCCAGGTCATCATGGGCCCTGAATGCCAAGCAGTATTTTCACCTTTTGTTTTTCATTTGTTGAATAAACACTGGCAGTTACACTCTGATTCCAGAATTGCAGAGCTACAGAAAGAAGAGGACATACAGAGAGATCCTTGCATCCATTGCTTCATTCCCCAAAAGTCTCCATCAGCCAGAGCTGGGCCAGGACAAGGCACCTGGCCCATTCTCCACTGCTTTCCCAGGATCATTAACAAGGAGCTGGATGGGAAGTGGAGCAGCCAGATCTTGAACCAGCAACCATATGGGATACTGTTGTCACACGACAGAGGTTTAATCTACTATGCCTTGATTCTGGCTCCATCCATGGGCCAAGAGATGCTAAGAGAGCAAAGTAATGAGCTTCCATGGTTTTGAACCTGACATTGTAATGAGGAAGGCTGTAGAGGCACAATTGAAAATAGCCTGTGAGGCAGATGGTTGCAGGACATTAAGAAAGTGCAGTAGGCTATTGTGATGGATGGAGTGACATGAGGGCCCCCTTCACTCTAGCAGCTGGGGGGAGGCTGGGCCTAGACTGAGGAGGAGGAAGGAGTCTGAAAATCAAGACAAACGTATTGCAGAGCAACGCAGAGGTGTGGGGCAGGAGAAGCTCAGCCTCACTTTTCGGGTGTAGGAAGCTACCACAGACATGGGCAGGGTGGGCAGGCTGATGGGTGCCTTCTATCAGCGCGTAGGATAGGCAGGAGGAGGGAGGATTTGAGGTGGTCACAGGGTTGGGTCCACCAGCAGTACTCTTTCAGATCGAGACCTGTAGCCTTCCCTGTAGACATGTCTGTGTTACCCTAGGAGAGACTGAAGAAAAGTAAAATAAAGCTTGGGTAATTACAGACATCCTAAGTGCAAGTTGTGCCAGGCACTGTGAAATGGTACAGTGGTAAAACCATAGATAAGACTTAGGATCTGCTCTAAAAATACGTAAAATACACATCCCAGGGTGCCATGAGGACAGGGGTAGGGCAGAGAGGGTCAGAGAAGGTTCAAAAGAAATACTTTCAAACAAAGGCTAGCAGGTTAAATAGAAGTTTACAGGGCATGAAGGAGAGGAAAGATGAAAGAAAAAATTCCCGTGTGAGGACAGCTTGGAATAGGAGGTCTGGAGTTTTGAACATGGCATGAAGGGGTGGTCAGGGTAAGTTAGGAGGCCAAATGCACTCATCAGATCATGGAAACTGTGTCCTGTATTAAGGAGATTGAACGTGGACCTGGTGCGATAGCTCAGTGGCTAAAATCCTTGCCATACATGTACCAATATCCCATATGGGATTCAAACTCATGCCCTTTGGCATGGAATACAAGTGTCTGAACTGCCTTGCTAAATGGCCACCTCCTAGCTGCTTTAAAGTCATCTGATTTTAAAACTGGAATGAAAAACAGCTAGGTGCAAGAGATAGTACCTTCCAAGTTATAGGAATTACATCAAAAATGCGTCACAGATATAAAAACTTATGATTGAGGTGTAAGTCATTTTTATTGAACCAATCAGACAATGGGGAAAAGTGACCTGCTTCTACAGGTAACAAAGAAAAAGCTTTCTGTTTAGAGAATACATTTGTAGTTTTTAGATGCAAATCCAGAAGTGAGATTGTGGAGGGAAGACCCAGTTGACTGTTGCTGTATTTGTTGCTCCTCTGGTCAACATGGTGCAGTCAAAACAATGCATGTTCGTAACTTTCCTACGTGCTTCCCATGTTTTTACAAAACAGCCTGGTAACGTAAAGGGTTCACGTAGGACCATATCAGCCAGGTTAAGATTTGCCTCCTGCCATCACCCCAAACCTTGTTCAAATTTCTGTTTCTACCTATGAGTCTAATACAAAAAATGTTTCAATTATTATTTTTGTGCTTGCTTCCTTGTAGGGTGAATTATGAGACAAATTACCAAAAATAATTATCAAAAGTAAAATAAGATTAAATGAAATTTCTTTTATTTGAAAGGCAGAGTGACAGATGAGAGAGAGAGAGAGAATCTTCCATTCAGTAGGCCACAGAAGCCAGGGCTGGGCCAGGCCAAATCTGGGAGACTGAAATTCCATCAGAGTCTCCTACATGGGTGGTACAGGCAGAAATACTTGGGCCATTTTTCACTGCTTTTCCAGGCACATTAGTGGGGAACTGAATTGGATGCAGAATGGGGGTTAGAGAGGAGACTAGAATTGGCATTCCTGCTTGAGATGACAGCGTTTTAAGCTGCAGATTAACTTGCTGCACCAAAATGCCTCCCCCTGCCCTAATAAATTTTAAATCCTTCCTGTATCATTGAAGTCACAGAATAAGTATTATGCCATTTTTCACTTCAAAAGTGAGCTTAGAACCTATTTTCATTTGCAGATGCTTGCTAAAACAAGCTATTAGCTAACTGTATCTCTATCAAAAATAAGTATGCGTATGTGCAAAGTAAACCCACTCTTAGCACCTTCGCTCAGTCTTTTCCAGTCTGCAACAGTAGTGAGTTGCACCAGTTTTACACACAGAGGCTAGCAGTGTGCTTCGAGTACTTGGTGCTGTCCCTGCTCCTAGGTATGGCATTGCCTTATTTTCCAGGAATCATGAAGCTGCATTTAAGCTTGGCTTTTCCTTGCGCTGAGTTTCTTTAGTTGCTCCTTAAAAAAAGATGAAAAACACAGTTCAACAAAACATAAGTTTGCTTCACCTGTGGTCTGGTAAGTCTGGTTAATTTCCCACACAGGAAAAACAAGACTGTGGTGTCTGCAGTTATTAAAACAGGCGTAACGCATTCATGCGTAAGACTGCGGCTTAGCAGAGTGACGCTATCAGTTAACAATTTAGATAAGACCCAGAAAGGGCCTTCACTACCAATATTTCCTGAATGATGAAGCAGCCAATGATTTTACAACAGTGGGGTAAAGGTTAATTTCTAGGGACTTTGAGAAGTGATTTTTGACTACCAATCTGTTTGTAATAACTTTGAATTTTTTTTTTTTTTGCACGTAGACCTTCTTGTAATACTTTTTTCCTCCAGATAGTGTCACTTCTACCCTTTTTCACCTTAGTTTCAAATATTAAATCTGTTTCTTCTTGGAATGTAATGGGAATAAGAATCATCATCAGTAAGTAGGCATTCTTTCTCTACTTTTCAGTGACAGTAAAAACAAACCCTAAGAGGAGTAACATTTTAAAACATGACACTTTGACAACACAAACAGGAACTAGGTATTGTTTATTGTTTGTTGTTCTGATTTCTGTTTTCTGACATCATTTAAAAATAATGCATTGTTTCTGAATTCCTGTAAGTATTTATCATTGGCCCTGAGGAGGTAGCCATATAAGTGGCATTCATTTTTCTAATTTTTATGGAAGCTGTCTCAATGAGAGTGGCTTCAAGAGAAAAATATTCAGGAATATATCTCCCTTGAGTGTGTTAGAGCTCAGTAGATTGATTTGTTCTGTGCTGAATTCTAAGCCAAAGATGAAAGTGCTCAATGACGTGTTCATTTCACTCAGTGAAAGTGTCAGCTAATCCATGTCACTTACAAATGACAGCTGCAGTTCCCAAAACACCATTAAGAATTCTTTCTTCATTTAAAAAAAAAAAAAGATGCTCATGCTAGTAAAATTTGCAGGGTATAATGTTAGTGGGCCTCTCTGATGTAAAGGAATGGATGCTGAGCCTCCTCCCATTGGAAGTGTGGCCTATTACAGAGGCTCTGGCAGGATGAAGAAGTTGTTGGGCAGGTGGATCCCCTGAAGCCGAGTCTGTTCACATGCCTTACTATCTAAGATGTCCTTACCATGTCCATTTTAAAGATAATAGGGAAAAATAATCACAGAAATTCAACTGCAAATACTGATGGTGACTTTAAAAGTATTTCTGGAAGAGAATATAATATTCTTATCATTAAATTGTCCAAAGGAAAGCATCTGGCCTATATGGGTTTGAGATGTTAAGTGATGTGAAGTTTCAGGAATTGCCAACATACATTCTCTGTTTCAATAAGTGAAATTGATGATCATTTTCTTCATGTTTCTAGTGCTAGAATATATTTTTACTTTTAATAGTTTTATGACTTAAATAGAAAACAGGTTAGTGTTTTAAATATTTTAGATATTAAGTGGTTTTTTCCTAATGATGTTTTTATTATGGTTTCATTTATGGGTTGCATCTTTAAAATACTAAGGAAAGTGTACATTGGTTCTATGAACTAAGAATGAAGACTCAGAAAATCATGTATGATTCCACTTACATGACATGTCTAGAAATAAAATTCCATAGGAAAATAAAAGGAAATAGATTCATTAGTATCTGGGTAAATAGTAGGGTAACAGGCACTCACTATAAATAACAGAGGCATCTTATGGGAGGGATAAAAATGTTATGAAATTGATTCATCATGATGATTACACAACTTGGTGAATGTGCTAAAGAGTCATTGAATTGTAGATTTGAATATAGGTGAATTTCATGCTGTTTATAATGTAACTCAATAAAATTGCTTAAAAATACAAAAGCCAAATGCAAGTGGAGGTGAGGATTAGAAGATGAATGAATCAGTTGCCTGCACGTCGCAGCAGCACCATGGTTGAAAGTCAGTGTGTTCTGCTGAGAGAGCTGCACTCGCCAGGTTTCAGGAGAAGTTGTTCTTTCTAAATTTTCTTTGAATGGAACAGAGCCTGGTGGCAGGCCAGAAAGGTCAGGGCCTCCTGAAAGGTGATTCATTAAGAGGGCGAGAAAGGACAGAAAAAAAGCTCTTTGTTTTGTTAGCCTGGAAGAGTTCCAGTCTGTAGTTTACTGTGCTATAACTGAAAGTTGTTGAAGTAATCGGTATTTCAGGGAGACATGGCAACTGAGAGTAGAAGCTGCAGTGGCCGGAGAGCGTTACACACACATGTGCACACGCACACACAGCACCAGGCTCCATTTGTTCATTGGCAGGGAAGTCAGTCTGGATGCTGCCGTGGTGAGGTGAGCGTTGTGGACTTCGGAAAGGCACCATTAGGCGTGAGTATGGACAGAAAGAATGTTCCCGGTCTCCTTGGGAGGTGAGTGTCCCATAGACACGTTGATAATGAGTGGAAGTTGTGTGCTTGACTCTCTGCAAAGAGACTAAGAAATTCAGAGCTTTTACTTTTCTGTCACGAGAATAAATATCTCACTCCATGCCAATTACATACCTAAAATAACATGACGAGAAATATGGAGTTAGAGAAAACATCTTTGCGAATGCTGGAGGTGTGCTCTTAATTTGATAATAAGGGGGGGAAACAGCAGTAGAACAGTTTTCAATGTGTATGAAAAACAAATCTTTCCTGGAAGAAAATGCTCTGGATAGGAGAGTTGTTTTAGTCTAACAGTATTTTTCTGAGCTGGTTTTAACTAATTAGTGCATTCTTGGAAAAATCTAAAACATGGCACGCAAGGCTCGAGTTTCCTGCTGCACAGCTCTTGTTCTGCTTGCGTCTCCGGGGGTCCCTGCTCTAAGATGGCTCACTGTTCTTTCTCAGCTGGTTCTGTGACTCTTCATACGAATCTGAAGATAGTTTCCCGCTCATTCATGAAAAAAAAATGAATGAAATGAGATGCTGATTTGGTACAGGAAAAAAAAAGATTTTTAAAGTTATACACAGCTTTTTCATAATACGTATTTTCCGTGAGTTTTGAAAGGGCCCTCCTGTTCCATACATTCGTGTAACTTTTCAAGAAAACATCTGTGTCATGGTCAGTGTTTAGGGGTGTTTCATGGATTCCTCAGATGTTCCCCTAGGCCTCCGTTCTCCCGCAGCCTCCCTCTTTTAATAGCACCACAGTCATCTGCCAAGACTCCTTCCTTGGCCACTGGCTCACCCTCTGCTCTCGGTACTCTCCCCTACCCACCCTATCTACCCCACTCCCACCCCAGACCAAGCTAGCAGCCCAGAGTGATCATTTTCAAGTCAGTGTCTCTCTCACCTGGAACTCCATCCCTGCCTTTACCCCCCAGGCCTGCCAGTCTCCGACTCAGCATTTCCCCTATACTCATGATGACCCCCACAGCTCATTTCCTCTTCTCTCCTTCTTAACCTCCACGCGCACCTCACATCACCTTAACCATCAGTCCTAATGCCTTTTGTGTTGTCAGTTGCCAGATACTGTCCAGGTTTCATTTTCTCGTCATGTTTTGCCTCTCATGATCTCAGCCGTAATTTGGGCCTCCGTCACCATGTGGTCGGATAATTACCGTGTTCTCCCTGTATCACTAACCTGCTGGGTTCATTTTTCCCAGGTCTGTATCTTCAGCTCCTAAGTCCCTAATGACTGTGGGATCTGCGTTTCCTGTCCCGGGTTCTGGGATGAGCTTTGCGTGTGCGTCACCCCAATCATTCTGACATGTCTACCCAGCCCTCAGCTTGCCACCTCACCCTGACATCCGTCCCTGCCCAGCCATGGCCAGAACACTCTAGAACAGTGTCACTGCTCTTATGGACCCGCATGAGCCCCCCTGACCCACGACCACCTCTGTAGACCTGCCCAAGCTGTTGGGTGGCTTCCTGAGACCAGCCCATGAAGGGTCCCTGTCCCCTCATCACCTTCCCAAATACTTCTCCCCCAGCTGTGTGCCTGCCTTTCTCTCACATCCACTGCAATCATTTAACCCCCATGTCCCTGAACCACCTTGAGTCCTGAGTCAGATTTTGCAGTGATATCTGCTCTGAGAATGGTCAGAACCCTGTGAGGAACTTTTTTTTTTAACTAGATGATGGCTTTTCTTGTGTAACTGTAATTAGAAACTCAGGCCTGAGAAGTGGCCTTGAATGACGCAGCCGAGATTCTTATTCTTTTCATGAGTTATTTGGAGCTAAGTGAGTTGGACAAGGTCACAGGTGGAGTTTGTGGGCTGGGATTACACACAGGGCTGCTGATGCATTGCCTGCCAGTCTTCTGCCCAGAGCTGCTTTACTCTGTCACATATCTGCTGTCTGTCCTGACCTGGGTTCACCAAGGAGAGGGGCTATGACTCTTGCTTCCTTCCTGTCCAGAGCAGTGACTCAGGTGCACAGACTGAGTTGCTGCTGCCAGTCATGACTGTCATGATGTCATCTGAGGAGACAAAAAACTACAGAGGAGCTGGCACAGTGACTTGATTGAGAGATCTTCCACCTGCAAGCACCAACATCCATCTGATGGGAACCAGTTCCTGTCCTTGCAGCTCCACTTCCAATCCTGCTCCCTGCTTGTGGCCTGGGAAAGCAGTGTAGAGGATGACCCTGTACGCACATGGAAGATGCCACTTGGCTTTGGATCAGCTAATCTCCAGCTGTTGCAGCCATTTTGGGAGTGAATCAGAAGATGAAAGATCTTTCTTTCTCTTGTCACGTTCTCTCTGTAAATCTGTGTTTCCAATAAAAAATAAGTAAATCATTAAAAATAAAATTTACAGAAAAATACAGGTGATTAAATGGCTGTGGATTTCAGAAATGTTTTTGTACCAAAATAAGCCTTCAAAACACTTTATGTATTTAAAAGGCACAGTAGAAGAGAGAGAGGTCTTCCATCTGTTGATTCGGTCTAGTGGCCACAACAGCAGGACTGAGCCAAGACTTGTGGGTAGCAGTGGGCAAAGGACCTATGGCAGCTTCCGCTGCTTTCCTAAGGATATTAGCAGGGAGCTGTATTGGAAGTGGAGCAGCTGGAACTTCATCTGCCACTGTGTTCTCTTATCTTTCAATCCCAGTGTCCATGACCCAGTTGGAACACACAACATTGGTGCCTAGTTTGGATTTGAGTTTGTCTGTCAGACAACACCACCTCCCTGTCTTCATTTGGCTGATCGGAACCTCTCAGAGAAAAAGTCAACTCTATAAATATGTAAGTTTCTGTGTCTCTGGTAGCCCATGAAAAGGAGTCAAAGAAAGGAACCGTGTACCAGGTATACAGTGCAGGTGCCAGCACAGCTGACCCCTGTCACTGGCCCCACCAATCTTGGTGTCATCTTGTTGGCATTTCTGTTGGTTCTGTGCTGCTGCTTATTTAGGCAGGAGAACAGCAGTGTCATGATCTCTATGTGCAGCTTCGTGCACTTATGGCAGAAGTGTGTGTCCCATTACATTTGCCAAGCAGAAAATACTTGGTGTTCTATGACATGTTGCAATAGTAGCTTTCCTTTGGATCAAGCCTTCAGTGATGCTCTTGGTGAATCAGTATTCCACAACATGCACTGGCACACACCAGTATACACTGGTGTGCCCAGTGTCCTTGAAGGTGTCTAACCCCTTCGCTCATGCAATTTAGTATGACTTGCCTCATTTCTGAAGTCTAGCCAGTAAAAAGAAGCCAGCCCTAACTCCCTTGTATTTGTACTTCATAAAGGGCACACTCGATGACTTCCTGAATGTGTGTTTGTTCCGAACGGCGTTTCCCTCAGCTGTTGGAGCCAAGTTTCAGGATCATTCAGTGACTGGCACGGCTGAAAGGCAACAAGGAGGCTTAGCTACAAGATTCATAGCCATATCATGTACAATATAATTTGAAAAATTACAGATGTCAGGATTGCTGTGCTGCCTCTGCAGTCACTCCCAGAGGAGTGAGAGCAAGAACGGCTTGGGAACACCACAAAGGACTTTGACACATGTTTCCTCCAGGCAGCTTCTGAGGTGTGCCTGGGTCTCTGGCCTTCAGAACAGAGTTACAGAAAAGTAGATTGGAAAGGGCCCCAAAGCCCTAGGTGGGCTTGAAAACCAAAACCTAACTGTGCCTCCTCAGATAGGTTTCTAGTCATTTCTTGACCGCCCTAACTCCCAGGATAAATGTCCCAACATCTTTTTGGCCAAACTATTTCACATAAGCTAACTATCTATTAAAATATTTTCTTGTGTTTAACTTAAGTCCCCTTTTTAAATGGAAGGCTCTGATAGTTTTCTCAATGTTTGTGTTATTAAAGAACACATAGAGACGGGTGTTTGGCCAGGCAATGAAGGTACTAGTTGAGATAGTGTGCACTGCCTAGGGGCGATTGGGTTTGAGTCCTAACTCTGGTTCCAGATTCCAGCTTGCTGCCTCTGCCCTTGTTGATGGGTCAGATAGCTGAGCTGCTTCCATCCACTAGGGAGACATGGACCGACTCTAGGCTCTTGACTTGGCCAGGCCCAGCCCCACCATCGCAGACATTTGGAGAGTGAACCAGTCAATGGAAGCTTACTCACTCTCCAACCTTCTCCCTCTGCCTCTTATAAACATTTTTTAAAAGGTTTCTGAAACAAATGTCTCTCTACTCATTGATCAAAATCTGCCCACAATATAATTGCTATGATTACTCAGATTTTTGACATTCCACTAGTATCCAAACTTCAACTTAATTTTTTTTTTCAAATTCCATTTAAATTATGAGTAGTTGATGGAAGAGTTTGGCAAGTAATGGTAACAAAAATTGTTACATCTTCATATCATCCCCAGTGGCATAGACTAAAATAATTAAAAGCTTATTTTAGTGCAGAAAATTTGGACAGCTTTGCAGTTTCTCATATTCATCTTCACAAACTTCTTAAAGATCCCTAATGCATATTAATTTCAAAATATTCAATGGTGTACATACACGCACTGCTATGATGTTAGCTGGGTTTATTTTAGTTACCTAGGGTCAACAAACTCCACCAGGTCCATTCTAGTTACTGTACATTCCGTGCCGAGTCCCAAGGCGCCAGAGAGGACTAAGGTGTGATCTCTATATTTAGGCATTTACTAGCTCTTAAATGGAACAAACATATACATAGTTAACAAGGTACAGCAGAAGGAGGCTACAAGTGGCATAATAAAGTCATGTGAAAGCAAGGAACACCTCTCTCAATGAAGAAAGTTCAAGGCCTTTAGAAATCTGCCTCAGCCTGTCTTCCTGCCTTACTCTTCCATACTTCTTGCTCTAATACCCATGTGCCATTGCAACATCGGTCTTTCAAATGTGTCCCTGCAGCTTTCCATGTCGGCATAGCTAATAGCGCCCCACTTTGACAGTGATCTGTGCATATTTGATTGTCTCTGTGAAATGCCCAGTGACACTTAACATTTCATAGTTACAGAACATGTGTTTTATGGCTGTCTTCTTTCACTTAGCAATATGTTTTGAGGGTCTACTGGTGTTGTGGCATATATCCATACCTCATTCCTTTTTTAATCAAAATACTCTGCTGTTGTTCTCATCCATCACAATGTACATACTCATGACAAACATTTGGTTCATTTCACTATCAGGCTATTGTGAATAAAGCTGGTATTATTAGCACTGTTCTAGCTTCTGTGTGGGCATACATTTTCAGTTCTCTTAGAATTCCACTGTGAGTAGTTTCTGGGTCATGTTGTAACTATGCACTTCACTTATTTCCTTTATCAGTGCTATAGTTCTTGAGACATATTTTCTCCCTTTTAAAAGGATTTGTTTATTTGCTTAAAGACAGTTAAGAGAGGGGGAGAGATTGGGAAATCTTCCATTTGTGCCTCACTCCTTAAATGGCTGCCATAGCTGATGGTGAGCGAAGGTCAAAGCTAACAGTCAGAAGCTTCGTCTGGGTTTCTCGTGGGTGGGAGGGGAACCAAGCACTCGTACCATATCATGCTGTTTTCCAGGCTCATCAGCAGGGCACTGGATTGAGAGTAGAACTGCTTGGACGTCAACCCAGTGCCCATAGGGGATGCTGGTGTCACAGGCAGCAGCTTAACCTGCTATATCTCATGTTGCATTTTTTGAGGAATGACAAATGTGCGTTTCATTTTGCACTCCTACTCACAATGCGTGATGGTTCCAATTTCTGCACGTCTTCCCACACACTTAGTATTGTCTGTGTTTTTGGCTGCCGCCATCACTCAGGTGTGGTTTGGACTGTTCCTCCCTGATGACTGGCAGTGTAGAGCATCCTTTCATGTATTAAATAACATTTGCTCATTTTTAAAAGAATGATTTGTCTTTTTTATTATTACATTGGATGACTTCTTTCTTCTGATATAAAAGACCATTATCATGTATATTATTTGTAGCTGTTTTCTCATATTTTGTAGGTTTTCTTTTCAGTATGTTGATAGTGCCCTTTGAAGAATAAGAGGCTTTGGCTTTGGTAAATTCTAGTTGATCTACTTTTTCATTTCATTGTCTATGGTTTTGATGTCATATCTTGGAGACTATTACCTATTCTAAAATCACAGCATTTATACTTTCTTCTAAGAATGTTGTTATTTTAGTTCTTAGCATTCTGTCTTTCATCCATTTGAGCTAATTCAGTGTAGGGTTTGGGTTCAGCTTCATTCTTTTGCATTAACATCACCAGCACCATTTGCTTTAAAGATTTATTTTTCCATTGATAGCTTTTGTTTTGGTCCTTTTGCCAACAAAAAAAGAATTTTTTTTTAATTTTGAATCTTTTTTTTTTAAGATTTATTTCATATTTATTGGAAAGGCAGATATATACAGAAAGGAGAGACAGAGAGGAAAATCCTCTGTCCAATGATTCACTCCCCAGGCGGCCACAATGGCCAAGCTGAGCCAATCCAAAGCCAAGAGCCTTTTCCCGGTCTCCCACGCGGGAGCAGGATCCCAAAGCTTTGGGCCGTCCTCGACTGCTTTCCCGGGCGTGCAAGGCAGGGAGCTGGAAGGGAAGTGGAGCGGCTGGGATTAGAACCAGCGCCCATATGGGATCTTGGGCCTGCAAGACGAGGACCTTAACCACTGCGCCATCGTGCCGGGCCCTAAATTTTGAATCTTTAAAAAAAAATAAAGGCCCAATTTAGTGTCTTACCTCTTGCCTTCTCTTGCCTTCTTTGTTTTCTGAGAGTGTGAACTTTAATTTAGTAGAGATAGAAGCATGATTTAGGTCTAAAAATTATTGTAGTACAGCCCAACAACTTTAGCTTATTTTGCAGCAACAATCAGAAAACCCTGCCCTAGCATTGTGCCTCCCAAAGATGTGAGCAGGTCACATCTGCACCCTGACCTACCTCCGTCTCTCCTGTTACAATGGATGACCTGGACTTGAATCTTTCTGGAGTCAACCCTTGGGCTTCTGTGAATTCCATTCCCTCCTACTCGCCCATGGACTCTGCCCAACAATCACCTCCATTTTCTGTGATATTGGTTTCTCTCTTTTTACTTAACTGTTCCCATCAGCAGGTGTATGGTGGGAAGACTGGCTCTCCTTGGAAACCATAGCCCTTATCTGTGGAGCAGATCCCCCAGGCAAGATTCTATGTGCTTGTTGTCTTCATGTCCTTTCCTACTGCTGCTCCTTCAACCCTCACACCCAGATCCATCCTTATTAAGAACAACAGCCTTCATTTTGCCATATCCCTAGGCCAGCAATTATTATGTTGTTCTGCTTTCAGCAGCATTTGAACCAACCCCTTCTGGAAGTGATTGCCTGACTTTTGCAATTTCACACTCTCCTGGTTTTCTTTATCTTGCTGCACACCATTTCCTTGTCTCATTGGCAGAAACTTGCTTCTTTACCAGACTTGTCACGTTTGGAGTACCTACAAGCTCAGCTCTTTGGTCTCTTAACCCATGTACATTTCTGACTGCCTTTGTTTAATTGTTTACATTTAAAAAATCATGTTTGCTCATAGGGCTTCCAAAAATAATACCTCTAGTTCCAGTTCCACCATTGTGTTCTGGGTTCAGTACCTGATAGGACCCCCCTCCAGGTGGAGTCCCTTATTGCAGAATAATTAAGGATTTCAGGATGGCAGCAATGGAGCATGAATCAAACCAAAGCCCCCTCCACCCCCTTAGCAGGCGCTCTGAGGCTTCCCACTTCCTGAGCCCATGAAGCCAGCACTGCAGAGGAAATCCTGGACTACGTAATGAGTACCTTACAGTCAAGTCTGTAAAGAGCAAAGTTACTGATTTATACTTGTAATAATCAATCTTTCTTTGCTTCCTTCTTTCTTTTTTTCTCTATTTCTCTTTCACTGTTTCTTTTTTTTTCTTTTTTCCAATAAAGATATTGGAAAGGCAGATTTTAACTATCCATTGGTTTATTCCCCAAGTGTCCACAAGGCCGGAGCTGAGCTGATATGATTTGAAGCCAGGAGTCAGGAGCTTCTTTCAGGTGTCCCACATATGTCAGGGTTCCAAGGCTTTGGGCCATCCTCTACTGTTTTCCCAGGCCACAAGCTGGAAGCTAGATGGGAAGTGGATCGACACACACACCAGCACCCGTATGGGATCCTGGCACATGCAAGGCTAGGATTTAACTGCTGGGCCATTATGCCATGCCTGGTAACACATTTTTTTTTTTTATTGTCTATTCTTCACATGAGACTGTAAGTTCCACAGGAGGGAGCTTCAGCTTTGTTCACTTCTCCCTACCTAACACATCCCTTTTTAAAATGACATGTACACATGGACTTCAAAATAGTGCACGGAAAATTGAATTCCAAGTTGTATTTAGTTTGGTGCAGAATTTTGAAGTCTTCATAATCATGCTTTTTCCATAATGTTCTTAAAGACCCAATGTATATTGTATTTTTATATCTAGGCACTGGAATAACTGACAAACTTTTAGATAAGCAGTGTTAGAACTACTGCTGGTACGAGACAGATAAAGCACTTAACTATAAACATGAAACAGCGAAGTTACTGAAAGAAAATAGGAGTATATATTTTTTACATAGGAATACTAGAAATTAGCTTATAAATGAAGAGCAAAAAAAATTAACAATGTGACCTTTTAGAGATAACTGACAAAAATAAAAGCCTAGAAGTAAAACAGATTACATACTAGTAAAAGCATCTGTGTCAAAAATATGCAGCACATTTAATATTCTTCACATGAAAACAATAAAGCAATGACAGAAACGTGAAAATAATAGAAACAGGAAATTCACCAATGTAGAAATAAGTATAAATACATGAAAGAATGTACAGTCTCACTATTAGTCGAAGGCATTTTACTCTGCCTCCAAGGGGCTGCGTCTCGCAAGGCCTCTCAGGCTAGAGGAAGGCACGCACTCATTTGCTGTAGGTAGAGGTGCAGCTCCTGCAGGAGGATTTGTCACTCACTCAGGCGGCTTTAATTGTGTCTCTTTCTGCACACTGATTTTCCTGGGAAGCTACAGTAGTAAACACTTTTTCAATGAGCAGAAAGGTAAACTGAAGATCTTCTGTTCCCAGTCTTTCAGCACTTCTTGCTCATGTTTAATGTTCAGTAGTGCACAGTTATTAAATAAATTGTAACAAGTGTTACTGCACAACAGTTTTTGTTTCATGACCATTTAGTATATGCTTTTAAAAATGATTGGTTATGAGACAGAGTAAGGGCTCCCAACCTTTGCTTCACTTCATAAGTATTTACAATAGTCAGGTCTGAGCAAGGCCAAAGCTGAGTGTCCAGAACTCAGGCTAGTCACACGAACCATTGTCACTGCCTCTCAGCATCTGCATTAATGGAAAGCCTGCATCACAAGCCGAGCCAGGACTTGATCCCAGATACTCCAGTGAGAGATGTGGGCAATGACAGAAGGTCTGCCATGATATTTTCTTAAGCATTACTGAAAGCACAAAAAAGTTTTCATTTATATCAGTTATATTAATTGATACTTACTGTAGAATGAACTAAGACTGAAAAATTAAAAGTGTACTTATCAATGTTTAAAAATGACAGTGACAGTTACTTTAACACAAATGACCATTTTTATAATATACAACTCTGTTTTCCAAGATAAAAGAAATATATATCAGGAGAAGCTCCCATGGGTTTATACTTCTGTGACACACTTAACAGCCAGCCTAATAGAAGACAGTTGGACACTCGTGTCTGTCTCTCTCGGACTGTTGCTGTATCAGTCATCAATCATGTGGCCTTTGGAAAGCCCCATTGGATGTTCATAAATAGGTGACATCTTGGTATTTCTTGATAGCAACTTTTTACCTTGTGCAGTTCCCCAAAAGAGTCTCCAGGAGCTAGAATGGCATGGAACTAAAATTTAAGGAACACTACAGAACAGAATAGCCACTGAAAAGATGTTTGCCATCTAAGCAGGTTTAAGGATTACAGCTCAGTGATACTAAGTGCATCACACTGTTCCATCTTACTTATATATGCATTTTTCAGTGGAGGAATACAGGGTTGGGCTTTGGCGCATTAAAGAAAACAATGCTTATCATGTTGACATCATTCCATATTGTAGTACTTGGGTTTGAGTCCTGGCTCCACTCCTGATCTAGCTTCCTGCTAATTGCCAACTCTGGGAAGCAGAAGCAATGGCTCAAGTAGTTAGGTTCACCTCCACCCATGTAGAGTCATGAGTGGAGTTTCTGGCTTCCAGCTTTGACCTGGCCCAGTCCTGGCTATTTCAGGTGCTTGGTGAGTAAACTCAAAAAAAAAAAAAAAAAGCTGTGTGTATCTGTTAAATAAAAATAAATAAAATGTTTAAGTTAACCAAGATCAACTTTAACAGAAGAGGGCCCAGCACTATTAGTCCATTAGTCAAGTAGCTGAAGTCCTCACCTTGCATATGCCATGATACCATATGGGCACCAGTTCATATCCTGGCTGCTCCACTTACCATTCAGCTCCCTGCTTGTGGCCTGGTAAAGCAGTAGAGGATGATCCAAAGTCTTGGGATCCTGCACCTGTGTGGGAGACCAGGAAGAAGCTTCTGTCTCCTGGCTTCAGATTGGCGCAGCTCTGGCCATTGCAGCCACTTGGGGAGTGAACCAGCAGACAGATCTTTCTCTCTGTCTCGCTTCTGTACATCTGCCTTTCCAATAAAAATAAATAAATCTTTTTTTTTAAGAATGGAAGAACACATAATCATATTCAACACTGGTTATGAAAGCAATGGCACTGCATTTTGCTTTTATCTTTTCTGTTTCCAAAAGCATCTAATCAATTTAAATCTAATTCAATCAATTTGGCTGACCCTTCCAATAAAATCTAATCAATAAAAATAGCCCGACTTTGAATTAATTCAGTTATAAACGTGTTTATAGTTTATGATATTGGAATTTTTTAAAGTCAGGGATAACAAATGCTGCAAAGAGGAAGTGGTAATTGCTAGACTTCAGAGACACCACGTGGAGAGTCCAAACTGCATCTGGACTTGCAGCTGTGACTCCAACTTGCAGGACAGAGTTTTGGGAGGCATATGAGAAGCTGGTCTTGGTTAGGCTGGGTGGGAATGGGAGAGTATTCCAGGTCAGGACAAAGGACTGAAGGGAAGCAGGGAGTGGGAGAGCAGGGCTCAGCCAATGGCTGAAGGAGCTTGGCAAGTCTGGCCCCCCATAGTGTGTAGAAAAGATGATGAGAGAGGGAGAGGGAGGGGGAGTGTGCCAGGAGCAGGGAGGTGCAGGCCAACAAGGCTCCGCAGAGCAGGCACAATATTTGGTTTTTACTTAGTAGTTCATGACGAGCCATCAAAACCTTCAACCATGGGCAAAGCAGTTTGGGAAGGTGGCCTGGGAAGGCTTTCCCAGGCTGGATTTAAGAGGTTCAGAGCTGTAATACAGAGGTGAACCATTGAAATGTCAGAGGTGGTTAGGAAGAGGAAAGGATGTGGACAGCAGTAAGTGACAGTAAGTAAATGAAGAGGGAAGGAAGAGACTCCTGCCAGCGTCTCATTTAAGTTCCTTACTAGCAAAGCGTGCATGCCCTTACCATTTGCTTTGACCAAATTCAGTACTATTTTTTGTTTCACTTAAAGTGATTTGAAGTCCAAGTTGCTGCTATTTTCAAAAATACTTGACTGTTAAAAAAAAATGTTTCACAAGGCTGTTTTCCAGACCCTACAAACTGCTTTGATTTATGCTTTAAAATTGTCTAATTACAGGAGTATTTTGGATGGTGGTTGTGGGATAATTGCTTATTTTCAATATATTGCTTGTGTTAAAAAAATTTTTTTAAGATTTATTTGTATTGGAAAGTCAGATATGCAGGGAGGAGGTGAGATAAAGAAGCTCTTCTATTTACTGATTCACTCCCCAACTGCCCTCAAAAGCCGGAGTTGAGCCAGTCTGAAGCCAGGAACCCAGGGCCTCCTCCAGGTTTCCCATGCAGGTGCAGAGTCCCAAGGCCTTGGACCATCCTCCACTGCTTTCCCAGGCCACAAGCTGAGAGCTGGATGATAAGTGGGGCTGCCAGGATTAGAACTGGTGCCCAAATAGTATCCTAGCACTGCAAGGTGAGAACTTTAGCCACTCAGCCATTGTGCTGGGCCCATCTATTTTAAACACTTATCATCTATTTGATATTTTAGGTGTAAAATATGTTGATTTGATAGTCATAGTGAAATGCTTACCACATTGTGTTTTCCTTATTTAAATGAATAATGTCCATAAGTTTGATTTGGCAGGTCCAGAGTTTTATTAGCATTATTTATAAGCATTTTTTTAAGAAGTTTTGTTTTTATTGGAAAGTCAGATATACAGAGAGGAGAGACAGAGAGGAAGATCTTCTGTCCTGATTTACTCCCCATGTGGCCACAACGGCCAGTGCTGTGTTGATTTGAACTCAGGAGCCAGGAACTTCCTGCATGTGGGTGCAGAGTCCCAGGGCTTTGGGCCAACCTCTATTGTTTTCCCAGGCCACAAACAGGGAGCTGGATGGGAAGTGGCGCAACTGGGGCATGAACCGGCACCCGTATTTGATCCCAGCACATGCAAGGCAAGGACTTCAGCCTAGCGCTAGGCTGCCACACTGGGCCCTATTTCTAAGTCTTATTTGCTAAATTATCTGAAGGGTTTTTTTTCCAGTCCATGTATTTGTTCACCAAAATACAATGAGAAAAAGGAAATGTGTGTCCCATTTTGTATTCCAATAATGCTCCGTAGATAAATATTATTGGGAAAGGACACTAGCATATATACACAATTACTTAATGCAATTTAAAAATGTAATGCAGCTTTCTGAGAAGTTAAGTCTAAGAAGTATTTTTTAAGTGTCCTAGAGTTTTTAGTAATTTAAGGACTAAATCTCACGTATCTGGGTTTTGTTGTTTTTTTGTTTTTTAATGTGACCTATTCATGGTGATACAAATACTTGCTGCTTTCCTTTATTTTCCTTCTAAATAGGGTTTCACTATCCTTTTATCAGATTTGTTCAAACTAAAACTTTCCACCTTATGTGCTGCAGTGAATTGATTTTGCCAGTCACTATATTGGGATTGAGAAACCTGATGCTCGTCTTCAGTATGTCATGGCTGAGGAATATGAAGTTTAGGTTATGTTTCCTGGATCCGGAGTCAGCCAGTTACCTTATCCCACTGAAGGGTTTTGACATCTCTCTAAGGGGGCCTGCTGCAGCCCGCTTCTCCTCCTGTCAGGAAGTCCCATTCAGCAAGGTGACAGGGTCACTGGGACTATATCAGGCAGCTGATCTCAGGTGTGGCAGCAGCTGTTGTGTGAGAGCTGACTGATTTTGTGAAAACAGAAACACTATTATCTGGCCTCCCATGGGAGAGTTAGAGAAAACCATGCCCAGGGAGCCCCATTCCAGGAAAAACGTGCTCGAAGCACCGACTTCTTGGCAGAGATGGCTGAGACTCCATCTGGCAAACTCGATTTTGCCCCTGTCCCAGAAAGTTGGGGAACAGTTATGTAAGGTGTCTCAAAGAATTTCTTGTTTTCACTGTATTTTATGGGGAAATCAAAGACCCTCCATCCTTAGGGGAAATTCAGTGTTTTATTTTTTTATTCAAGGGAAAAAAAAAACCCTTTATGAATCGTGAGTTATAGCTACTGGTCTAGCAGTTTGGAATCAGGTGTCCGTCTTTGTGATGGATGTTTGGGATCCTCGTTTTCCTGTCTGGACCACGTTGGAGCCAATAAGTCGGGAAGAAAGAATGGCGCTCCCCTGGTGGCACTTTCCCTGTCTGCCCTTGATTTGACAGCACCTTAGGGCTGCATGGTCTCAGTCATTGAACCCTGGGAGACAACCAAGAGTTCCTCTCACGTCATCAGGTAGAGTTAATTGAAATAAGCCATGCACAATTTTAAAAGCAAAACGCAAAGTTAGGTTTAAGGAGGTGTGTCCTTGGAAAAATGATTATTTGACTTTGTATTGCTGTAGGATATGTTTTCTACAATTTTTTAATAAAGACTAGAGTATTAATAAAAGAGGACTCACATTTTAACTGCATTGATTTTTATTACTTTTCTTTTTCTCTTGTGTAAAGTAAGCGAATTTATTTTGTTGTTATCAAAGAAAGTAGTTTTCTTAACTATTAATGTGAGCATTATTTGGTTCCTGAAATATTTTGTAAGATTTTTTTTAAAGATTTGTTGTATTTTTATTGGAAAGTCAGATATATAGAAAGGAGGAGAGACAGAGGAAAATCTTCCTTCTGATGATTCACTCCTCAAGCAGCCACAACAGCCAGAAAGCTGCTCCAATCTGAATCTAGGAACCTGGAGCCTCTTCCTGGTCTCCCACACGGGTGCAGGGTCCCAAGGCTTTGGCATCCTCCACTGCTACTTTCCCAGGCCACAAGCAGGGAGCTGGATAGGAAGCAGGGCTGCTGGGATTAGAACCGGCGGCCATATAAGACCCCAGCATGTGCAAGGTGAGGACTTTAGCCACTAGGCTACCACACCATGCCCAAGATTTTATAGTTGTTTTTTAAGGACTATTTTTGTTTCTTTTTATGTAAAAGCAACTCACATATCATCTGCTCCTAGCATAATTAATCTTAAAATACAACTTACAGCTTGATTTACCATCTTTTTCCTTTTCACCTACCTCTTCGTCAACACCCTACTGTTACTGCTTCCTTCCCGCACAGCAAGAGCAGTGTCTTCTGTCATTGTGATCTTAACACACACGTGTACACATGCTTGCATACATGTACGCACAAATGCATTAATGGCGTTGGATTAGCTTCTTCATTTTTCTGTCTGTTTGACATGGACACATAAAAGTATAAAGTGTGTGGTAAGTGTTTATTGCCTTACCATATCACTCTCTTTGTTCCTGCCTTTCATGTAATCTTCAAAGATATTGTCCTGGGGATAAGCCAGACAAGTCCAGCAACATTAGAATATGTAAATTATGCAAGGATGCCTGTAAAATTGGAGTTAAAAGAATAATTTTTGTGCAAAAAAGTTATACAAATTTTATGCAAAGTTCTGCCAAATTATACATTTCTCACAAACTTTTTGAAGACCCCAAATAGGCATGAACTTCAGATTTTTTGTCCCAAAATAAACTTGTCCTTTAATTCCATTTTCCTTGAAATTGTTGAGATATTATTTTAATTGCCCTAGAAATCCTGGCTTCACGATATTAAGGTCATATCAAATTTAGTGATTGTATTTGTTAATATTATGTAGATAACTTATGGATAGTGCTAGTGTATTTTTATAGTGCATATATATATACATATACATATATATATATATACTCATACGTATAAATACATATGTATATATATGAAAGATCTCTTGCCTGAGAATTACCTTATGAATTTGTAAGAAACACATTATTTTAACAAGGTATTGTCTTAGAAAATAAAGCACTCTGATTTTAAAGCATTACTACAAATAAATTAATGTGATCAAGAAATATTCTGTTTTAATTGCTGTTGAAAGTAAAACAAATGCAGCCAATTAATTTTTGGAACAACCATTGCTCTTGATAGCACAAGGGCAAGCACAAATATTACCAAACTTTAGAATCTGCTGATGAGATTATGAAAGGAAGTTTGAAACTTGAAAATTGTGTAAGTATGGGTCAGGAATCAGACTGTTTAGCAAAAGAGGGGTAATGTTGAAGGCTTAAAAGGTTTCAGAAGTTTTGGGCAGACGCTTGGCATCTGTGTGCTCACCAGTGATTGACAATTATTAATTAAGTCAGTTATTGATGCCCTTTTGTGAACCTACGTGATGCATCTAGTTTAAGTTCAGTGTGATCCTACAGTGAAAAATACTAAGAAGTAAAAGGAAATATTTTGTAATAAATTCAAATCAAGTCAACAGACTTGGGATTTCAGAACCTCTAGAGAGCAGTGATGTAGTATAGCAGGCCAAACTGTAGCCTGTAGCTCCAGCATCTCTTATGGGTACCAGGTCGAGTCCTGGCTGCTCTGCTTGCAATCCAGAGTCATCTTCATAGGCACATTTCCCGGGAGCTGATTCAGAAGTAACACTGCTGGTGCTTGAAATGGCACTTCAATAGGGGATGCCAGCATCACAACAAGCAGCTGACACCACTGTGCCACAACACTGTCCTGATTCTTACCCACTACTAAACATATTTATGTCTTATAAGATACTGAGATTACTTCAAAAAGTTCATGGAAAATGCAATTAAAAGATCAAAAGATTAAATTAAAAGGTTATTTTGGGGTAAAATATTTTGGAATCCATGCATAATCTTTTCATCACATACGTTTTTCACGAACTCATGACTAAGTGCTGACATAGAATGGACTCAGCAATGCAGAGCAAAGAACTGAAAGCAGCCTTTTAAGTCAGCAAGAGTGAAGTCCAAAATGTAGTACTGAAATGGTCCATATTATTCTTTTGAGTCTAGATTTGCAAATATAATTTGATTCTCTACTAATAATAATTTAGCTTGCCTAGGAAAGCACATTAGGACCCCTGCACATACATAGGAGACCCAGAGGAAGTTCCCGGCTCCTGGTCAACTTGTAGAGGGAACCTGCAGATGGAAGATTGCCCTCGCTCTCTCTCCCTTTCTCCCTCTCTGCCTCCCTGTACTCCTCGGTGCTGCCCCCTCCAACTCTTCAAATCAAGAAAAGTTAAAGAATCTCTAGAAGTGTGTTTGAGTAAGAATTAAAGGATAAACAATATTGGTGGAAGGAATGCAACATTAAAATAGTTACTACCCTAGAGAGTTTTCATTCTAAATGCAAATAATATCCAAATTCAGATAAAAATAAAACTATATATAATAAAATATAAATGGCATAATAGATGCAAAGGGTGAAATAATTTAAAAGGGGATGAGAGATATCCTCCCAATGACCCAGACCTCAGGTATGAGCAGAATTTTGCCCAGATGCAGTGAAATGCAACAATATTCCAAAGACAAGAACCGGAACTAATACAGAGTAGAAAAATTCAGAACAGATTTGAAAACAGTGACCCAGATTTTTAGACACCTCAATTGGGACTTATATTAGACTCGATGGAGAATCCTAATCACTACCTCCAAAGGACTGGAATTGATCTGAGAGGTTGTTGGGAGCTAATGGAATTTTGAGTAAAGGGGTGATCAGGTCACAATCACGGTAGTACATTTGCCCTAATAGAGAATGTTTGCATTGGACTTTGGGTGAATGGAAGCAAGAACATTTGGAAGGTCATCACAACAGGATAGGTGACCTAGGCAAATGAATTAAAAAGCCAGGGTTGGCCTAATTGCAGATTTGCTTAAAGGGAGATGAGGAGAGTGAAAATGGCTCATGATTTGAATCTGGTTCATAAAGGGAATGATTACATCACTGATGTAAAGGACCAGGAGGAGAAAAGATTGGAAGTCAGATGCAATGAGGGTTGGGGATGCTAATACTAGTAATTATGGAGCAATGGCACTTTGCCTGATACTATCCCAAGTATGTCACGTGCATGATTGCATCCATTGCTCAAAGTAGCCTTGGGGCTTCTAAAGTTTTTCCGGGTATGTCCTGCTCAAAGTGGGAGACTTGGAAACCAGACCCCAGTAGTGGCCACTCAGAGCACTAGTCACTGAATGCCTGCACTGAACAGGGTTGGCTTGGAAGCAAGGGTGAAAGACAAGGAAGAGCACAGGAAAGAAGGGGAGCATGGTGACTAGGGAAGCGTTTAGAATCCTGGGACGCAACCGAGAACCAGGCACTGAGAAAACCGAAAGCAGCTATATAAAACATTCAGAGTAGGGATAGGACCTAAGAAAAGGCATTTAGAGATAATGACCAAAAGAACATTGGTGACCTGCCAAGTTGTTTCAGAAGTCACGAAGCCCACAGTGTTCTATCTTGAAATGGAGTGAGTGAGCAGTTTCTCCTGAAGCCAAAGCTGCACAGGCGGCTTCGAGGGAAATCTGTTTGCAGGAAGGGAGTGAGGAGAGAAGCACACAGACTGAGAGCCAGTCTGTTGGGGAAGACTTGTTCACTCGGAGGGATGCCTGCTCAGTAACTGTTGGGAATGCCAGCAAGCAGCAAGTGACAGGAAGAAAATGTAGAAGACAGCAGGCTTCATTCAGAAGAGGGGAAAGTGCTCTGGTCCGGGCCACAGCGGAGCGCCTTGAAGCCTGTGAGTGAGCACCCTGTTCCCTAGACATGGCAGAAGCTGAGAAAATCTGGGCATGGGATATGGAAGGTGCGGGTGTAAACGGGACATGGAATATCCAAGACACCCACTTTCTCAGCCTGTGAAGAAGTGAGATCATCAGTGACCATGCGAGGTCAGGTATGCGACACTACAGATGCTCAGCTGTGACTGTGGGAGTAAGATCATGTACCAGACTTGCCACACTGAACACTGGTTCACGCAGAGGTTAAATATGAATTCGTAGTATAGCTAGTTGCCAGGGCTATGTGACTTGCTTTCTGCAATATTGCCAGTTATCTGGCAAGAGACAGCCCAGCTGGCAGCATTTTATAGAGGGTGAAGACATGGAGGATGCAGTGATTGTGCATTGAAAGTAATCCACTACAGGTGAGAGCCAAGGCCACACCTCTTTGGGTAACCTGCATGGCAGCTGATTTGGGTGCAGGTCAGTCCTGCCCACACTGCAGAGCAGCTGAAGCTACATAGCTCAGAGAATAGGTGGAATGGCAGGGAGAGGAAAAGCTGGGCAGTTCAGAGAGATGCACAGAAAGAGCTCCGTGTGGAGGAAGTGTAGCCGAAAATACAGTGGGACTGTTAGCATCTGAGAAGGTAGAATTGGTAGATATCATGGAGTGTTACTCCCCTGACAGATGAGAACTAAAAGAGGATATTTAGAGGTAGGCAGGATCACGGTGCATAGGTAAGCAAGGAACAGGCTAGAGAGAAGGGAGAAGCAAGCCCAGGACTAATTCATAAAGACTCATTAAATAACACCAATAACCGTGGAAAAAACAATTGAAAAAGCATGTAATCACTGAGTTCTATCATTAATGGATTAAAAACCTGTTGAAGATTCTGTATAATGTGGCATGTTAGAAGACTGTTAATAAGACTTGATTTACCAGCAAATAACTGTGAAGTCAGATACTGACTATAAACTGTCATTCCATTTAGTGTGTTTTAATGTGTTGAATAGATATTATAGTTCAACTTAAATGTGCTTTAAAAATGCTGGATTCTTTACTGTTGAAGTTTCGGTCTTTGAGTAGACAAATAGTATGGATATGTTCATAAAATCCAGAAGACAGAATATTTTGTCCTTTGAATCTTAACTGTTGCTCCTTTTAACAAAGATTTGTTTATTAAGTAACGTGGAGGAGAGGGAGAGACAAAGAGATCTTCCATTTTCTGGTTCAATCTTCAAATGGCCATAAAGGTTAGGGTTGTGCCAGGCCAAAGCCAGTAGCCAGGAGTGCCACATCCATGTAAACCACATGGTTGGTGGGGGCCCAAGCACTTGAGCCATTATGGAATGGGGAAGAGAAGTTGTAAACCTTTTGCATCTTGTGTCTCTAACTTGCCATGGGAATTTGAACAAATGCTTAATTGTCTAGTACCAAATTAACTCAGTAATAAGACACATACTATCATATATAATCAGGATTTTCACCCCAACCGTATTAAGCAAAGGATAAAGACATATTGAAAAATTTTAAAGTATGTGAAAGCTAAATTATTGTTAGTAGAGAATCAAATTATATTTGCAAATCTATCTCAAGGGAAGAATATAGACCGTTTCAGTACTACACTTTGGACTTCACTCTTGCTGATTTAAAAGGCTGCTTTTAGTTCTTGATAGTCTAGCACAGTCTGGCCCTGGTTCAGGATGATTAAGCTATTTTCATGGATGTGATAGACAGTTTAGTCCGTGGAAATGTTTTCATCAGCAGATTTAGCACAGGAATGTAGACATCTTCCTAGAAGCCTTTGCATTCTGGCTCTCCCATTAGCAGAGGTCTGTACAGAAAGGCAGCAAACGTTGGGGTGGGAAGACATGCTTTGGAGCTGCAAGTCCTCACTGCTCCTGAAGGCCCTGGGCTCTGTGGTCTCTCTCCTACCCAAAGTGATCCTCTGAGCAGTGCTGGAATTCCCCGATTAAGAACTCTCCTGTTGAATCAGCTGTGAATGTGATTCTAGGTGATTCTCACCATGAATGAGATCTGTGGATTAGTAATCCTGTTCCTAGGGAAAAAAAAATCATTCTAGACAAAGGGACCATTAACAAGAATTCAGGAGCTTCAGGGGAAAAAAATTAACTTTGTGTTATTCATGAAAAACAAAAAACAAACAAAAAAACTACTCCCCAAATGCACTTGATATATGCTGTGTGTAACCACAGCACATGTGATTTCATTGAGAATTTTTAAATGGAGAAATGAGGGAAAGTGACCTCCCTGCGCCTGGGCACCCTGAGCCCTTAGGAATTGGGCTGAGTCCTCAGGCATGGTGCTCCCCAGAAACGGAGCCCTGTGCCCTGGGTGATGTCACAGTAGCAATTAGTCACTACCACTGCAGTGTAAACAAACATCAGCAGGAAATAGAATGGGTAGGGCCAGGGTCAGGGAGCAAACCTTCCTTCTAGAAAGATCTCCTGCCTTCCAAGGCTAGTGTCACCTAGCTTTGCTTTCTGTCACCTAGCTTTTGTAAGGGAGAGAGGCAACAGGGCCAAACTCTTGCCTTCTCCCACAGAGAGCTTTGGTCTCAGAGACAGTGTCTTTCTGCGATGAATGGGTTTCCTTGCTGGCAGCCTCAGCCATTGGGAGTAGAGGACTCTGCACTCTAGCTCTAGTAGTTATTGGTTGTCTGACAAGCTTCTCTGGGGAAGTGCTCAGTGGAAAGTTTCAAGTTACCAGAACTAGGCAAGTCCACTGAGGAGCAGGAGTGGCAGGAGGAGAAGGAGGGCGAGGAGGAGGAGGAGGAGGAGGAGGAGGGCGAGGAGGAGGAGGAGGAGGAGGGCGAGGAGGAGGCAGGGGAGGAGCGCCTTTAGCTCCCCGCAGCAGCTGCCCCTCTGATTGGCCAGGCGGCTTCAGCTGCTTCCCTGGAACAAAAGGTCAAAGTGGACTGCAGCGTAAATGGAGAGAGGCAGCCGATAAAGCAGCATTGCCTTGGGAAGTTCGGAGGCTGGGAACCTCATCGCACTGCACACTGCAGAGCTAGCCTCCCCCTACTCCGAGAGGTGCAGCCTGGCGCCCAAGCCCACTCAGCCATTGGGAGAAGATACGGTTTCTGCACAGACAGCCCAGCTGGCTGGGGAAGAGACAGCTGTGAGCGTCCCCTGCAGAATTCCCTGCAAGAATGGCTTGCGAAATAATGCCTCTGCAAAGGTAGCATTCTTTCCTCTCTATTTGTTTGCTCTGTTCTGTTTGAAGATTTCCCGGGCAGCTGAAAGCCCCCTAACTTGGCCAGCACTTGGTGCCGTGCTGCACACTGGGGAGAGTCCCTTCCTGTCCTTAATGTTTTTCTGAGACAGAGAACCATTCCGATTGTACGTTACTCCTGGGCTGTCATTTCTGCCCTGTTTCTCATCTTGTATGATTGTATTCAGGCATCTCCTCCTTTGAACTGGAATGCATGTAGGAAAACACCTCTGAAGTCTAAAGGGAAATATAGCCTGAGGAATAAATTACAGTTGAAAATAAAACTCAGCTCTCACATTGATTTCCCCCAAGGCTATTTTAAAGAATGCTGGTAGGTTGAAGACCTTTCTAAAATGCTTTTTGAGCTTCCTATCTTTGAGAGTTTGCAACTAGGCAGGCATTTTCTAGACTTCAATGCGTTACAATAAATGGACTGGTTACACAAATGACACTGCAAAAACAAAACCTGCTGTGTAGGAGTGATTGAGCATGCAGCTCAGGGTTTGCTTATTAATGATTATAATATAGATGGTCAGGTGTGGTGAGAGCGTTACAGGAAGGCAGAGAAAGTTCAGTTTCAACAAAGAAACTTGTTCTAAGTAAATCAGATGTCCTGGAATGTTCTAATCACTCCATAATAACTGGCTTCTCCACCTTCACAACAGGGAAACTGAGGCCCAAGGAAAGTTTCAGAGTTGCCCAAGGACATTTTTTACCTAATTTTGAAAGCTAGCTTTGCAGATCCCATGATCATATTTCAATTTCAATTGTGTTTGCCTGCAGTGCTTTTGAGTCCATTGGAATGTTTCATTTAAGAAAATTATCGAGGGCTTTACTCCTCAAAGTGTTGTAGGAAATGGTAAATGTGGTTTGTTTATGGGCTGAAAAAAAAATTAGATGGAAGCAGACTTCATCTTTGGAAACAATGGTGCGAAGATGTCAGTAAACATTGATGTTTGAAGACAATCAGGCTGGAAGAAAATGTTGGTTGGTGGCATGGTCCCTCCAGATGGTTATTTGCTGTGTATCATTTTTCTCTCACTACGGACTGAAGAGTATGCTCCAAGGGGAACTTCATAGGGCTCTCCAGATGCTTCCTCTCCTGAAAGTGAGTGATCTAAGAGGAACAAAAGTTTCTGGAGAGAGCTGGACTATTTCTGTATGAACTTGGCAAGGAGGTCCCCATACTCAAAGCTCACCCATGTTGATGCATGCCTTTTGCATTCCTGATTTAGGGTCCAGCTTTGCAAGTTGGGTACTTCTTTTTTCTTACAGCGGCATCAGTTCTTAAAGATCTTCAGCAAGTTGTATTCCAGACAAGAAAGAATACTGACTTCCAACTGGACTCTGAAGTAGTTACTTGCTAATAATGACTCATGGGGAAAATAGGACTTTATACAGCTAGCATGTTGTTTAGGAAGTTTAGTTGATGCAAGATTTTTTAAAGAAATCAGCATAATTTCCCAAGGATTGTTTTGCATTTTTTATCAGAGTTAATGAACACATTAGGAATAAATCCAAGAATAAATGGAATTTGCCTTCTGGAATGCAGAATCTCTGCTTTCCTTTTTCCCCCCTTTGCATTCCTTGAAGTCAGCACAGTGCATGTTTCAGTGCTGTGGTGTTTCCCTAGCCCTTCAGGTTGAATGGGAATTATTCCCCTGTAGTCTTCACTTCCAGCTGCTGCCTGGCGTCAGTGTGCTTTGCTTGGTGAAGGAATCCTTGGGAACTGGAGCATTTACGCAGAAAACCTTCCTGTGCCTACCTGGGATTGTTTCTGCACATCTCTGTAACTGACCAGTGATCACCACAACTCTCCCACTGGTCACCTGTGCCCCACCCTCATCCTGCCTGAAGCAAGAAAGGGTGCCGAGTGTGTGGGACTCACAATACTGATACCAGATTCCATTCTGTTGAAGAGCACTAAGGGGCTAGCAGGGGAATTGAAAGTGGAAGAGTAAATGGATAGCTTTAAATCACACACAAGGAAATTCCTGCTCACTTAGTTGTGTTGCTGGCGCAGGTCCTTGTCTTCTAGAAGCAGACATATGACCTCTACAACTTTTGTTTCAGATCATGTCTCTCCTGCTACCTGTCCTTCCTAAACTTGAGTGAATCAAATCTGGAGAAGGTTATGCATTTTCTACACTCAGTAAGAGCAAATCTTCTCTTTTTAACTTCTAAATATTTATCTTTATCGGAAAGGCAAAGAAGGAAAGACAAAGATACTTTGTCACTGGTCAAATGACCCTGATGGCTGGAGCTGAGCCAATCCAAAGCCAGGGGCCAGGAGCTTCCTTCTGGTCTCCCATGTGTATGCAAGGTCCCAACCAAGGCTGACTGCTTTCCCAGGCCATAAGCAGGGAGCTGAATGGAAAGTGAAACAGCCAGGACACGAACCAGCGCCTGTATGGGAGCCTGGTGCTTATAAGGTGAGGGTTTAGCCACTATGCCAACATCCCAAGGCCCCTCTGTAGAAGCAGATCTTGTACAGATGGGCCATGCTTGGGCACACCCTAATCTAAATTTGAGTTAATGATTGCCACCTATATACAGCTATGGACAGCTGGTATGTATATAGGAATCTGACACCAGGCTACTCAAAATCCCCAAACACCATAGTTAATAACATATGTGAGGTGTCTTACCTTCATGATTGAGGCATACTGCCATTTACTAGATTGTCAGTTTTACCTTTTAAGACGAAACAGGCTGTTGTTGCCTAATATTTTCTTTGACCAAATGCTGTACTCCAGTGATCTGAGATGATGAGGACACAACCTTGGCAGAAAGGTCACATGCTAGAGAGGAGACAGACACATTAGCAGACAATGAGAGCACCACGTGGTGAATTCAGTTAGGCACAGTGTGATTAGCATAATAATAGAGATCGCCTAGATGGGTAATATTACCCTGTGTTTTATTTATCTTCCTTCAGTATGTGATCTCACCAGAAGACTTGTCTGTACAGTAAGGTTCCTTGTGACTCCGTAAGTTGCTCTTTCAGCCTTTTTCAGTGAATTCTGAAAATAGGCAGAAGATACTTTGTTGCTGCTAATTGGTTAACTAAGATGAGAACAACAGATGAGTTGAAAACTCAAAGTGAACTAAATCTCTTGGGCCCCCTGTACTGAATGTTGCTATTTACTACTGAATGCAATTTGTGGAGTTTCCAGAGTGTTGTAGTTGGCAGTTTATAAATGTACAATCATGAAGAAAAACTGGGAAGAGGTTGAAAGTTTAAAATACGAGTTTCTGATAAGTGCTCGTGTCTTAAAGTTTGCTTCAAATAGCTTAAATTAAAAATAGGATCTTATTAAACATTTAGTAAGGTGGTTAAGTTGTCCCTGGTAATTTTTTTAATACTGAAGTGTTTACAGATGCCTGTTATGGTTAGTGGTAAAACCCGGCTCATTATATTGTCTATTACAAATATTCTTGCCATCTGGCAAAGTCCTCTGGATATAATAAAATAATGACTGAAATAATTTAGCTATATTTAATTTAGAATTGAAATTATCAGATGATTACATTTATCTTCTGTCACCAGAGAGATAGTATGTTTTACCAGATTCCATGTTTCCTCCTAGCTCCAGCTCTTAGCACAGCTCATATTCCGTGATTTTCTCTCCATGATAATATGAAGCTGGGGGTAGGACTCTATAGATGGAAAGACTTTAGCAGGCTAAGATACAAAGTCTTAATGATAAGTCTTACATCTATGACAAAACTCCCAACTTTCCCAGCAATATTTTAATTTGCTAGATTAACTTAGCAACAACTCCTAACTTAATTTCTAACCACAAAGGATAATGAGGGAAGGTGAAGTTCTGAATACTGATGATTAATGTGTTTGATGCACTGGCACTAGCTTTTATCTGTTGGCATGCTATTCTTTCCTGGGTTTATTTGCCACCATCGGAAGCTGAGGTTTTTAATGTCTGTATAATTCTTTTTTTTTCATTAATCCATTAAACACATTGTGATATTCAGTGTGTATATTACTGAATATTAATTTTATGATAATGAAGTGCATCATTCCAAATGGTAGTAGGTCTTCAAAACAGCTTCAAACACCGTGATCAACTTGTTTTAGTGAGCTGACATCTGAAAATTTCCCTGCAGCATCTTATCAGCAGAAGGCGTCTGGTCTTTCTAAGTATGGGTCTTTAGCCCATCCATTTTTGCAAACACAGGAATATTGATACCATGGAGGTGGTGTGGGAGTTTATCAGAGAACCGCCCCCACCCCAACCCCCACCCGGGTTGAGGGGGATATTGGCCAGCTTAGGAGTCCTCTCTGTGGTGTTAGGGAGCCCCCTGCTGCTTGTGCCTATGACACCTTTCAGTAAACTCACCTTCAAGCACCTGCGCTGACAGTGTCCACTCCTGGACAAGTGATGCTTTCAGAACCTTCCCTGGCCAGCTCATCCTCCTCCAGTCACACACAGGGAGGCGCCAGCACTTGCCTCCCTTCAGATCTGGGCTAACTGGTATGGGGTAATGGCTGAATATGTTCTTGACAGTCAACATGTTAGAAATGCAGTAGTTAACAAGAAGTCCCTGGGAACTAAGAGAGTCTCCATGATGTCTGTTCTCCCATGATGGCTGCATGACTGCTGGAGACCAAGTCTGTACTAGTTACTCCAAATGAAGAAGACAATATGAGTGCACCTGAGGATATTTTTCATTGTAAGGCGCTCTTCCTGTTAGGTTTGGGAAACTAGTGACAAAGCACTGGAAAGATATTAAGCTTGCTTTCAGCAAACATCCAAATGTGACAACTAGCAAGCTGCGTTATTTAAAGTAGGTCATTTTTCCTCATTCAGATAAGATGCTACCCCAAAAGATACTTCTTTTATGAAGGAATTTTAAGAGTTAAAGAATGGTATTGTTTAAGGCAAATGATTAAATTGCTCAAGTGTGGAGTAGTTTCCTGTTGCCAGTCTGTTTGCATTCTGGCATTTGCAGTATATTTTCAATTACACGAGTGCCAGAGTGCTTAAACACCCTGAGTTGATCCATTCTCTTGCATTGGGTGTTACTGAGAGTTACACCTACACAGCTAGTGAAATTCCTTCAGATTCTCAAAGCTTTGTAGTCTGCCTTTTCCCATGAAATTGCCAAAGAAATTGTCTGTGCTGTGTAAAACCTTCTAATGCACTAGTTCTTGTTTTTGCAAAAGAATCAAAAAAATTAAGAGATTTATATCAATATATTTCACATACCATGCAATTCACCCAATTAAGCCTACATTTCAGTAGCTGTTAGTATAGGCATGGAACTGTGCAAACACCAGTTTTAGAACATTTTACGCACCTAAAATGAAATCCTACACCATTTATTTGTCAATCCTGAAACTTCCAACCCATCACTGGGTGACAGCCAATATATTTTCTGTCTTCATAGATTTGCCCATTCCAGAGTTTTTGTGTAAATGGAGTCATAGAACCATATTATAGTAACCTTTGGTGACTCACTTCTTTCCCTTAATATTACCAGTTGTACAGTTTACCAATGTTGTAGCAGGTATCAAAACTTCATTTCTTTTTATGACCAAATAATATTCTGATATATACATTTTACAAATGTTATTTGCCTATTCCTCAGTTGATGAATATCCTGTGGCTATTATAATTCTATAAATGTATGCAGGATTAACTTAAGAATTATGAAAATATATACCATATTCTAAAGCCAAATAGATCCATGAAAATTATCTTTGTCCTCTCTTCCATTTTCCAGACAATTCAACACAAACCCAGGGAAAGAGAATGATTTACCTAGTCATATCCATGGAAACAGACAACACTGTATGCAGAGAGCTAAATAATAACTATTTGTATATAAAAGTGATGATTAATAATTTTCTGCCTTTGGAAGCGTCTGTTGTTATCCAAAAGAAAAAGCAAGCTAACCAGATAGCGAGCTGAATTCCTGCCTTTGTTCCCGCTAGTGGGAAGCTCAGTATATATGCACTGCTCTAGAAGCTCAGAATGAGTGCACAGGCCTGCGTGGATTCCTGTGTTAGACCATAGTAGGCGCTCAAAGCGCCTGAGCTGAAAACTGTAGATAGAGAAACCCTTAATGGGAACATATCAGAAAACTGTTCTCCACATCATTTCTAAAATTTTCCATTTTAGTTTCTGAAAGTATTCTGATGGTGCCAAAATTGAAAATAATTACTTAATCAATGATCACTTAGTTCTTAAACATGGCATAAAGAAGAAAGACCATTTGGAAGATTAATTCTGTTGGTGTTGTATACTACTTAATGTTTAACTTCAGAAAGAGGAAATAGTTTTAGATTTATTTGCTAAAAGTATCATCACTATCAAGGCAGTTAAGGAATGAAGTTTTATTTTATATGTGTGTTACAACATGAATAGTTCTTTCATGTCTTCTTTCTGTGATAGCAGACAAAAAGTCTGTTTTATAATTGTCTGGATTTTAAGTATTTTGTAACTATCTGGAATTACTTCTACACTGTTCTGTTTTAGTATGTTTAAGACTTACTCATAAAAGATAAGTTTACTTTTGGTTACTGAAAAAAGTACTGGAATTCTATTATTCCTGGTATAACTAGCAACTACTTTGTATTTAGAAAACTGTTTAAGTACAGCTATTGAGAAATAGTTTATAGATTAGAGAATAAACACACGTATCTTCCTGGAAAATGTTAGCAGCAAGGTTACATTCAGTCATTAGTTCATTTTCATAGACATGCCCCAACTGGATTGCTACTACAGATTTTTAAATTTCTGGATTATAATAAATATTTTCAGGTGACACAATAGCATACACCAAAGGAAACTGTGACAATTTTGTTTTTATGCCGAGAATGAGAGTTGAATTTTGTTTTGGCCAAGGACACAATAGTGCATTTTAAAGATTCTAGATGATTCTCCCTTGATCCCTATCTTTTTCTTATATAAAAAGCTTCACCTATTAAGTGAGTGAAACTAGTAGAAGAGACCTTAAAAAGTGTAAGGCAGTAGATAGTATCAAAATTTACAGTTAGCAAAATGACACTGTGGAAAAGAGGCAAGTTCACTATCGAGGTTTAAATGCTGCTGACACTAAACTTAGAAACTAAATGCCAGCCAGGGCAGAGTATGTCATCGCAGTGTTGTACTTTCCTAAGCTCCTCAACCTAATTCCAGCCACCCGCCTGTGTCCCTGTTACTATCCAGGGCTGCTACCTGGCAGGCACTGCTGCTTCCCCAGGACCTGCCACTGCCACACCTTCCAAGGCACCTTTTTCGAAAGATTTTTAAATTGTCTTTCTTTGAAAGAAATAAACTCACAGAACTTTTGTTTGCTAATCCATTCTGCATAGATGTCCATAATGTTCTGCCCTCGATCAGGAGCCAGGGACCAGGAAATGCAGTCTAGGTCTCCCTTGTGGAGAACAGGAACCCAGTGACTTGAGATATTGCCACCGCCTCTCCAGGTGTGCCTCGTCCAGAAAATGGGGTTAGGAGCAGGAGCCGGGCACGGACCCAGGATACCTGATGTGAAATGTGGACATCTTAACCTCCTGGCTACACACCTGCTTCCCGATCAGGCCTTCTGGATTCCAGAAAGATAGGTGCTGTCCAAACTCCTTCTCTGCTGTTCGTTTAAGAAGTTCTTCTCTTGCCTGTTATTTTTCTCCACGTGATCTGAGTGGCTCTCAGAATTTACTTGTATGGTTTATGAAACCCAACCTCACACACTGCACTGTTCCCTGGTGCTTCCATGCATAGGGGCTGGCCTCTGGTCACAAGCAATTCTTAAAAGAATTTAACAAAAGTGATTTGCTTCTTCACTTGTCTGCTAGTGACCCCAGGTTCCTCTGATTTTGTTTCAATAGCTGAAAATTAGAAAATAACTTTTCATCGGCTAATACCAATGCCCAGAAAAAAATATCACTATATTTTATATTGTAAATGATTACCTCCGTTATAAGGCAGTCATTTTTATGTCTGATAATGATCAACCTCACTTTGTGAACAAATTCTCAAAGCCATCTAGATGAAAGCTTCCAGCTGCCTTGAAACTCATTTGGGAGCCAAATCAACAATTTCTTTTAAGTCCCAAACAATCTTTGGGCTTGCCGGGAGGTGAAATAATTTTCTTTGGCTGCTCTCGTGCCAGAACAAACAAATGCGGTGTGTGGCAAGGCCAGAGTCAAGAGTCAACTATGACCTAGCCAGGACATACCCCTATCTGGGGTCTCTGGATACCACAGAGGGTCCAATGTTTACCTGCAGCCTAAGATGCAGAACTCTCCCACCTCTTAATAATTGTAGAATTAAATAAATGGGTATTTTTTTCTTTAGGCAAGGGATAGTTGTAGCACAATTAACTTTTGACTAGAAGGGAAAAGATAACATGAACTAATACAGACACATCTGAGGCTTTCTCCAGTAGGTCCAAATACTTTTTAAAAAGTATAAGCTGTGTGTTTTCAGAATATTTAGTCAAATAGTAGTGTAAACAATCAGTGAGTTATTGATGGCGTTTTACTAAGCATGTATTGTTTTTCCAGGTTCTTTGTCAGGCACTGGTGGTGCCGAGGTACACAAATCCTGGAGGGGAGACAAGTGTTGGGTGTTCAGCCTCTATGAGAGCTACAAATGGTGTCATGGGGTGGAAGAAGTACTAACTCCCTCTGCAGGATGCTGGGGCTGGCTTCCCAGAATAGATGACAATTAAGACCAGAGTGAGGTGCTCACCAAGCAGAGAGAGATGGCAGAAACATTTAAGATAAAGGGAACAGCATGTCCCAGCAGTTACAAAAATGTAGTAAGATGCAGTGGGTATTTTATTCAGTAGCTACAAGGACGCTGGGGACGCCCATAGCCTATGTCAAGTGCATGCCTGAGTTTGAATCCTGGCTCACTCCCAATTCCTGCTTCCTGCTAATGCACACTCGGGGAGGTAGCAGGTATTGGGGCACATACTTGGATTGGTGCCACCCACATGGGCGATCTGGAGAGGGTTCTTGGCTTTGACTGGGTCAACCACCTGTGTTGCAAACATTTGGAAAAATGACCCAGTGGAGAACATTCTCTCTCATTCATTCATTCATTCATTCTGTCTGTCTGTTTGTCTCTCCCTCTCTCTCTCCGCCCTCTCTCCTCTCCAACCCCCTCCCTCCCCTCCAACCACTTCCCTCTTTTCCCTCTATGCCTTTCAAATAAAAAAATAAAAACAGTTTAAAAGATTTTACTTAAACTTTCAAACAAGCTTGAGAGAAGGCTACAGAGGTGTATCATTGGACCAAGTGTGGGAAGCACCCTGTGTACCAGCATTAGGTGTTTACATTTTATGCTGAATGCAGCAGAATAGCTGGAGAGGCTAACAGTGAACTTGTGTGGACAGCAGGGAAATAGAACACTGCCCCATGTGAAGATCAAGGCAGTGGCAAAGGAGAAGAAACAGCAGATTCAAGAAAAAAAATTATAATGATTCCATCACATTAGTAATTTACCAGATCTGGGGTTAAGTGATCCCCTTTTTACAGAACAGTTGGCTTGTTAAGGTGATATAAATGTTGGAGCAAGAATGAACACTCTGTTCCATGACATCTCCCCACATCCCAGGCCAAGATTCTCTCACAAGTGCAGTGTCAGTCAACAGGCAGGCAGTCATGCCTCCTGTTCTACCCTGTAACTCAAGAGAGATGAAAGAAATGCAGGAGACGGTAACACATCTGCCCACACCCTAGTTCTGTGTCTTCGACCCTCACTGTCACGTGGTTTTATAGGCTTTGCAAGATGTTAATCAGGCAGACATCCAGAGCCAAACCAGCTGGGTGGGTGTGATAGAAACAGAGTTCACTGAGTCCCAAAGGCCAGGCTCATAGCATGAGCAGGAGCCTAGGGAGGCTGTATCCTCGTCAGAAAGGTCTCCCTGGGTGTCCCCCGGCCCCCAGCCAATGGCACATCCAGGAAAATAATGCTAACAATTTTTTTGAAATATTTTGTCAGCTGCCTGTGGCCGTCCAGGATGATAGCATCATGACCTTTTTTGGGCACATCCGGACACACACACTCCGTGCTTTTCTTTGCCATCTCGATGCCACCAAGGCTGTGTGTATTGGCTCAGAGCTGATTGTGGCCACATGGCAAAGAAGAAAAGACTGTTTTCCCCTCCCTGCTCCAAGAACGCACTTCTGTCCAACAGCACTCATTGAGCATCATTATATATCACTCAAGGGTGCCGTGTATCTTGCCTCATGTTTTATGACATTGTTTTTCCACTGTGGTCATAAAACCTAGTTAGTGGGTTCTGGCCAGCCTTTTAGAAAGTTTTACATAAATAAAATATGACAACAGAAAACATCCAAACAAAATAAGGACAATTTCTTGAAGTTCGTGTCCATTTTATGTCTCCTGTTGTGGTAACAACTATGCTCCTGAGTCATTGTTGACAATTTAAACAAGAAACCTCGGTTGTGGACTGCTTAGCAGGACGCTTTATTTGAAGGAGAGTTCAAGTGGATTTCTGAAGCCAGCCAGGAAACCAGTCCCCTGTGTGCAGGAAATTCTGGTCTCAACATCCCTACTGATGAACTTCCAGCATTCAGCTTTTCATAAAGTTGTTGACACCTTTATTAGACAGGTTCTTGTTTCTAAATTTGGGGTGAAAGAAGACTGTCAGTTTGGAAGCCTTCCATCTGCCAGGGCCATGGTATCAAACTGCCTCGCACTGGATGACTTCAGACAACAGACACGTGTTATATAGTTCTGGAGGCTTCCCTTTGTGAAGGTGCTGGGAACCAAGGTATTTCAGTGCTCCAGGTCAGCTTCAGGCAGCTCCTTGGCCTGGAACAACGAAAGTGTGCTCTTGACACCGTGTTCCTGCCCTGTGTATGTCTGCCTTTATGCAAGATTATCAATCAGACTGGAGTGGGTCCTGTCTCATTGCCCCCATTTTGATTGGTCACCTCTTGGGGACTCTCTGCACGAATCAGGCCATGTGCTGAGGCACAGAGGACTTGGGCTTCAGTGTATCTGTTGGAGCAACACTTTAAGATTTGTTTATTTGAAAAACAGAGTGGCAGAGAAAGGGGGAGACAGAGACAGAATGAAAATGAGAGATCTTCTGAGACCAGGAACCAGGAACCACATTCAGGTCTCCCAAGTGGGTGGCCAAGGCCCAAGTACCTAAAACGTCTTCTGATGCTTTCCCCAATCTCATTAGCAGGTTGCTGGATCTGAAACAGAGTAGCCAAGACTTCAGCACACATGTATGATGCTCAGGTGTGAGCTTAACCCACCTAACCCCATATTTCAAAACTTAATAATGTATTTTGAGTTTTTACTAAAAATTCAAAAGAAAAAGATTAGTTTTCCTGTCTTACTGGAAAAAAAAAAAACATTCTGAATTTTTGGAAATGTCTTTGTTTTGCCTCTTTGCATTGCCCCCACCATAATACCTCTTGGTCTTGGCTCAAAATTCACATCCTGAGAACATTAACAGCTTCAACGCCCCCTGCGTCTGTCCTTTGGTCAGGGAATCTGTTTGCTCTCCAACTGCAGTAGCTGTTTTGTATTTCTCCTAGGTGTTGCATTCTTGGTCACAAAGTGCACATGGTAAAACTGTAAACAAAGTTGCTTGAGGTTACAAAAAAAAAGTTATGTTCTCAAAGTCATTGCTACAGACAGCACCACACTGAGCTTAAGCGTTTACATTAGTTTTTCTAAAAATAATAGGGATTTCTGTTCCCCCCGCCCATGTTTCTGGTCTTGTGTCATGTTTCAAGCCAAAAACCACAGCCCAGCTCCCATCTCAAAAACCCTGCACCTGGTTGGTGCTTGTTGTGTGAAACTTTTCTGCTTTGAAAGGAAAGAAAGAAAGAAAGAAAAATGTGTGCACTTTGCTTTGTCTTCATTCTCCAAGAAAAGTCTTCCCCTTAGCACATTCTGCAGCACGTGAGGAAAAAGCTAAGTTCCAGAAGAAACGTTTACTTCATCCTTTTCTTGCCCTGGCTCCTCACTTCCTTCCTCTTTCTGTGATGTTGCTTGTGGTTTGAGTCAGCTCTCACAGCTGATTTTGTTCAGTTTTCTCAATGAATGGAACTCTAGCCTCAGGACTGACTTATTTTTCTAAGCTTTCAGACCGGAAGAACATTTGCAAACTCTTTCTTCCCATTTTCCAGTCACTTGAGAATGTATTTAAAAGTGTACAGCTAAATATGCAAATTATGTTCATTGTGTAGGGGCCAGCCACACTAACCAGTTAGCAAGTTGAACTAATTGGGATGTCTGGAGGACAGTTGACAAGGAAGTTGAAAGCCATGCCCTGGTGGTGTGAGCCAGCCTGAAGGTCCATTCTGAAGATCTCACTCTGGGAACTTTCCCAGCAGCCTTTGGGGTTTTTTGTTTAGACATCAGAAACGCCATGCCTTTAATGAATTCACTTAGCTCGCTGTGTCATTACATTGGTATTCACTGCATACTGTGGCTGCAGTTTAGAAATTAGTGCAGCCCATGACAAGACTGTAAGTCTAGGTGTCATTCATGTCTATGCATGTATCACCATAGAGGATTATTAAAAGAAAGAAAAAAACTAAGATGGAACTCACTAAAATCCTAGTGACTTACTGGCATGAGCACTTGTAGCTGTGTTGATGTCAGTTATTATCTGAGACTTCGGGAAGTGTTCTTTCCCGGGAAATAGTTTTGAGAGAATATAGTACAAGGTAGCTAAGAACATCGTCTGCCTGATTGGGTAACATAAATGAAGTAATTATCCAAATCTCAGTGTATGTTTCAGTGTTTCAAAAAATAAAATGCAACCTAGTCAATTGCTTAACCTTGGCTGTTATTCAAAGTCAGCACATAGGAAATGATTAAGATGTGAGGTTGATACTGGTAGCTATGGAGGAAATCCAGTGAGTCCCAGGTTGTCACAGTTTGTCATTGGCTTGACTTCACGCAGCACGTATGCTTGTTCTTAAAAGTGAAGAAAAAGCAGAATTAGTTTCCAGTTACAAATTTAAACAAAATTATGACAAACTTTGCTTAGCTCAGAACTTATCCAAATCACTTACTGTCACTGGACTGAGATTTACACACAGAAAAAAAGAGTAGGTCTAAATGAAGTGCAATGAAAGTTTGTTGTTCTGCAAGCTCTTCAGAAATGGTGAGCCTTTCAGATACGCATTATGATTTTTAAGTCTTGTGGATAAGGTTATTTCTTAATCCTATTTGGATGAAATGTCCTTAATTTTTTTCCTTCAAATTGCCTTCAAATTAAGTGCATTAAATCGCTTCTTTAGAAATTACTTGATTGAATCTTTTGAAATCTGTGTTTTAGTTGTCTCCGTATTTTAGCGTTTGTCAAGATTGTTATTAAATTGCAGGCAAGAATACTTTTGTGAAAGGAAAAAAAAAAGAAATAAGCCAACTAATTATCAAAATTTGTTTACCCTCATTTTCTTTTCAAAATTACATTGTACTTCTTGGATACTGGGCCTGAACAGCCACCCTGTTGGATGCTGATTATTGACTAAAAGTAATACTAAGTTCGCTTAATTTTTTTTTTCAGTTTTAGTGCTTACAAATCCTTTTTTAGAACACTGAAACCAAAGTAAAACACAGGCTCCTATCTAAGGTAAAAGTTTTTCATTTTGCTGTTCGCTGACAAAGTTTGCTTTGTCCAGAAAGCAACTGCAAAAAATATTAGCTTATTAGTAAAACATTGTATTCCCATCAAGATGTTCTGGACATGCCATCAAGGACAGTTTGATGATCCCTTTAAAAGTGCTGTCAGGCACAGGACATTCTGAATGGACTCTGATTAAGTGATACAGAGGTGCTAGGCTCAGATGCACGATGAAGAGCTTATCAGAAGTGTCGGATCTTGTTGTGAGCTGATGAAATGCAGAGCAACCCTGGTATGCACATTTTATGTCCCTAGTCATCTCACTCTATTATGACCAGTTAGCATAGAAGGAAAGACAATCCCCAACACAACTGGACTAACATGCACATTATTAGCTGTGTTACGTACCCACTCTGGGCCCACTTCCTCTGTTGGAATAAAAGAGAGCAGGACCAAGTTAACAAGGAGAGTTTCTGTAAGGATCTAGACAGGAGAACACACTTGAGGCCAGTGACAGTACTTGCCCTTTGTCCAAATTGAGATGTAAAGGCAGGTTTGAAGGCAGGATTGCCCACACATATAACCATTAGCCAGAACACGTGTGTGTATCATCACTGCAAATCACTTAATAAAACCAAGCATGCTCCTCATTGACTGTGCATCAGAAGATATTATAGGGCCCCGCGCAGTAGCCTAGCAGCTAAAGTCCTCACTTTGAATGCACCGGGATCCTATATGGGCACAGGTTCTGAATCCCGGAGGCCCCGCTTCCCATCCAGCTCCCTGCTTGTGGCCTGCCAAAGCAGTTAAGTCCAGCCCTTGGGAACTTGCACATGTGTGGGAGACCCAGAAGAAGCTCCTGGCTCCTGGCTTCAAATTGGCTCAGCTCTGACCCTTGCAGCTGCTTGGGAAGTAAATCAATAGATGGAAGATCTTTCTCTCTGTCTCTCCTCTTCTATATTTATATATCTGACTTTGCAATAAAAAATAAATAACTCTTTTTAAAAAAAGAAGACATTATAGTTTTTCCCTCCGGTTGGTTGCAAGTTGGAGTTAAGGGGCGGTGGGGGCGGGGGGAGTACAATGCCTGTTTTACAATACACGGAGGTAGTTTTCCCCCATAACAGAACATTGTTGCAGCTTTTCTATGGTAGCATTTTTGGCATGAGAGTGGTTGATTAACTTACGACAGTTTTTTAAAAAGATTTATTTTATTTTTATTGGAAAGTCAGATATAGAGAGAGGAGGAGAGATAGAGAGGAAGATCTTCCCCCCAGTGATTCACTCCTCAAGCAGATGCAATGGCTGGAGCTGCACTGATTCGAAGACAGGTGCCCTAAGCCTCTTTTTTGTTTTCCATGTGGGTGCAGGGTCTGCCTTCCCAGGCCACAAGCAGGGAGCTGTATGGGAAGTGGGGCTGCCAGGATTAGAACCAGTGCCAAAACGGGATGCCAGAACGTACAGAGGACATTAACCTCTAGGTTACTGCACTCAGCCCAGTTGGGACAGTTTTGAAGACTCCTATTCCTTAGTTAAGAAACAGCCCCTAATATTGTTATGGTTTATTGTTAAGTGTTTCCTAGGAATATCTTGAAATGCAACATACAAACTCCTTGTTTCACCTTATGGCAAGTAATCTAGACATCTCCAACTATAGACACATCAAAGTCTACGCCTAACTCCCCGTTTGTGCCAAAGCCCACCCGCAGTCCAGCCCAGAACAGAATTGCCATAGGGAAGGGTAATCATAAACAGTGAAATATTTGGCAGCATGGGCATCAGGACAGCTGAGCAAATGGAAAGCGCATACCATGTTCCTACTATCATGTAAAGACCTTGTCAACTTACAGTGCAAATTTTTGTTTGCCTGTGTGTATGTGCACACATGTGTGTTATACACTGTAATTCTTTAAGATGTTGCTTGGATGTAATTCTTTAAGAGGTAGGTTAAGCTGCTGTGTGAGACACACAATCCATATCAGAGTTTCTGGTTCGAGACCCAGCTGTTCACTTCCAATCCAGCTTGCTGCAAATGATTGCGTATGCGCTTGCACCCCTGCCACCCACATGGGAGTCCAGATGGAGTAGAGGACTACTGGCTTTATCCTAGTCCAGCCCTGGCTTTTGCACACATTGGGGAATGAAACAGCAGATGGAAAGATGGAAGATCCAGCTTTCCTCTCCTCTCCTCTCTCTCCTCATCTGCTCTGTTTTCCCCTCCCCTCTTCTCTCTTCCTTTTCCCTCTCATCTCCTTCCCTTTCTTCTCCTCCTTTCCCCTGTCCTGCTCTCCTCTCCTCACCTCTCCCCTTTTACCCCAACCTCCTCTCCATTCCCTTCTCCCTTTTATGCTTTGCCCTTCAAATAGATGAAAATATTTTTTATAAAAATTTTATAGCATATATTTTGCCCTTTGATTTTAAGATTTCTATGATGTTGAATGAAATTGCACGATGTGAGTACTTTGTGTCAGTTGGTGTTGTCTACACTAACACTTAGTAGAGAAACCACAGAAGAGTGAGTTTACTGGTGTTCCCACTGCTGGCGAGCTGTTCCTGGGCCCTCACGTTGAAGAGCCGTTTGCTGGCTCTTACTCTGGCCATCATGTTGATGAGCTGCAGTTAGCTTTGTTGACACCTTTGAGTATGTAATCATTGTGAGGGTTTCTAAGGGTTTCTGGGTAATACAGGAATACATGAGTTGGGCTGGCAGAGTGAGGCTGTGAAAAGCATCCTGTGCAAAGTGTGGTGTGGATTACCTTTGCCTTAGCAGAACCATGAGAGGTTGATGGTCTCCCTGCGACATGTGGTTAACTTTGACCTAGTGCATGGAAGAATGTGTCCCTCAAATGTCATTCCATCATAAGATTAATGCTAATGTGGCATATTAATGTGTCACAGATAAACAATTGCAACTGATATTAAGAGAAATTATAGTAATTCATAATTTGTTTTTGTTTATTTAGTTCACAGGAAAATGAAAGACCCTTGGTACCTTTCTATTTGAGGTGTTTGTTTTTTTTTTGTCCATCTGCTGTAGGCAATGAAGGAGGGATGAAACTTCTGTGGATTTGTTTGTCCACTTTAATCCTTTTCAATAGAATAGAAAGTTGCTGTGTCCATCCACTGTATTCCTGCTTTCTCTTCTTTTTTTCACAAAATAAGCTTTTAAAATGTTAAAGATAGCTGAAAAGGCTAAAATTGGGTGTTTTGTTTTAAATTCAGAAATGTCAAGGTGCCCATTTTCATTTTAGCAATTTCCCTGGTGATTAAACTATACCATAAATTAAAGATTCTGTTTTTGACATGTGCAAGGGTACTTTCTAAAGTTTATGGACAATATATATATATATATATTTTAAAACTATCCATGGGATTTCAGTGTTTTTTGTCATTAACATAAACACATTTTCATTACCTTTCTCCGTGAAGTTTCTGAAATGTCATTGTGTGTAGGCAGCAAGGTAAATGCAAGGGGCCCTCATTGAAGGAGACTTGAGCTGTACTAATGCATTTTTTGTGTAGCAATAGTGTAGGAGACCAAATATCCAGCGGGTTCATGGAGTCTAGGATTGCTATCTGAGGTTTAGAAAACCACCCTGACAACTATTAAAACAGACAGTTTGTCAGAAATCAAAACACATGTTAGACAAGATCTCTCCTCTCCGGTGTCTGAGCACTTGCTGACCTGATAGGAACGGAGCCAACCATCTGTCTAAGGTGTAGCATGAAACCCAGTATTCCTTGTTGCTGGGTTTCTCTGCCTCCTACCTACTTACTTCAAGGGCTTAGAAAATAGTTGTGAAAAGCATACAACCCTGTAAATGAAGGATGTTGGACACTTTACAAGTCTTTGATTTTTAAGTCTACTTTGGAAAATAAACGTCAGGATGTCTGATACATAATTTGTTTACTTATTTTTGAATCTGATTTGTGGCAGTCAAACCAGAGATGGATCTCATTTACAATTCGACCACCAGTAGTTGAGAAATGGATCCTGGGATGCCAGGTCTGGCCAAGAAACTTCTTTTCAATGACTTGCGGCCCATTGCATAATCACTTTGTGGCAAGAGAGGCAACGCTTGAGGTTTCAGTCTGAGACAATGTGGTGGTCCAATTTTTGTTTTTTTCAACTCTGGTTTCCTGCTAGCCAGGTCAGCATTGCTGGTTCATTGTTGATCTCAGCTGCGCAATTCCTGTGAACAGATGAGGCTATTGTTACTAAGGACATGCATTCTGTGAAATACATTATGTGAATATACAGAATAAATACAAATGATTACTGTGTATTAGTGGAAATTAAATTTTGCTCAGTGTGAGAGATTCTCTAATCAAGAGCACTATATCAAGCCCGTTAACAAGAACTGCTTCTCTGTCTTATTTTACTCACTCTGAATAACATCAATCTACATTTTACATTGTTTTTAATTTTTTTCGTTTTGATAACTATTTTAATCAGTGTTGTGACATCATAGACAGCATCACTGCTTATGATGCCTGCATCTCATGTGGATACCTGTATGTATCTTGGCTGCTCTACTTCTGATCCAGCTCCCCTGCTAATGACCTGGGAAAAGCAGCAGCAAATGGCCCAAGTACTTGAACCACTGTCCCCACCTGGAGACCCAGAAGAAGCTCCCGGGTTCTGACATGAGTCTGGCCTGGCACTAGCCATTGTGGTCATCGGGGGAGTGAACCAGTGGGTGGAAGGTCTCTCTCCCTCTCTAAATCTTTCCCTTTCCCTCTTTCTTACTCTCTCCCTATAACTTTGACATTCTAAATAAATAAATAAATTAGCAAATAAATAAGTAAATAAATATTTTTAACAAAATAGATGAGGGATGCCCCATGTCAGGGTCCTGGGATGGGTGGGAGGCTGGGTGGGGCCTCTCCCTTTATCTCCCCCTTTACCCCAGACACAGAAAATAACAGTAATAATAATAATAATGATAATGTGGAAACAGTGGTTTTACCCACTTTCATGTAGCCCTTGACTCTTTGTGCCCTAATCAGTTATGTAAAGATTACCAAAATAAAAGACACACACACACACAGACACACAATGGGCCAGTAGTCTTAAGTGTTCAAAGACTCGTAATTGTGTTTGGTAGTATAAAACTGTGTAATAACCTGAACTATGATATTTGAACACGAATATAGTCTTTAATAAGAAATCCTGTTCTTACAGAATGAAAGTGAAAATACAGAAAATTAATCACATAGGTTACTGAAGGCTTGATAGAAGTTATTTGACCTTTCTAATATTGAGTCACAAAAACTAAGTTATGACAACATTAGGAAAAGGGAGTGACTTGCATGCCTGCCTAACCTTTGCAGCAGAGGCAAAGTTATTTTTATTTTCTAAGGCTAAAATCATGACATTTCCACTAAAAAGTAATTTGTAAGTCACTGAATTATTTTTGCTACCTCCAGTAAAAGTAAATCCATACTTAAATGTTTCAGGTATATCTAACTGTATTTCTGTAGCTTCATGTTTTCCATCCCTTTCTCTCCATAGTATCTTTTTTTATTATTATTATTATTTTTTCATTGGAAAGGCGGATATACAGAGAGGAGAGACAGAGAGGAAGATCTTCCATCCGATGATTCACTCCCCAAGTGAGCACAACGGGCCGATACTATGCCGATCCGAAAGCCAGGAGCCTCTTCCGGGTCTCCCACGCGGGTGCAGGGTCCCAAAGCTTTGGGCCGTCCTCGACTGCTTTCCCAGGCCACAGGCAGGGAGCTGGAAGGGAAGCGGGGCTGCCGGGATCAGAACCAGCGCCCATATGGGATCCCGGGAGTGCAAGGCGAGGACCTTTAGCCACTTGCGCCACCGCGCCGGGCCCCATAGTATCTTTTGATACAGTGTTCAAAAAGGAGGCTATTGTAAGACTCATGAATTTCAGGATGTTTTATGAACATGGCAAGAAACTGCATAGATTCTCTTACATTTAACATAATACAGACTGTCTTTGAAAATCACAAGTTGGGCCTGGCGCGGTGGCGCAAGTGGTTAAGGTCCTCGCCTTGCACGCCCGGGATCCCATATGGGCGCCGGTTCTAATCCCGGCAGCCCCGCTTCCCTTCCAGCTCCCTGCCTGTGGCCTGGAAAAGCAGTCAAGGACGGCCCAAAGCTTTGGGACCCTGCACCCGCGTGGGAGACCCGGAAGAGGCTCCTGGTTTCGGATCGGCATAGCATCGACCGTTGCGCTCACTTGGGGAGTGAATCATTGGACGGAAGATCTTCCTCTCTGTCTCTCCTGTCTGTATATCCGCCTTTCCAATGAAAAAATAATAAAAATAAATCTTAAAAAAAAAAAAAAGAAAATCACAAGTCAATGATGATCATAAAGTGTTGTTTTCCCTGACCAAGAATATTGGACTATTACAAATCACATAGTGATGATCTTAGATCTTCCATTCAAGGAGTAATGAGGATGGGGTGAGTAGCAGTACAGTGATGAGGCCTCTGTGAGATGCCTGCATCCCATATCAGAGTGCTAAGTGAGTCCCAGCTCTGCGTGCTGCTTCCTACCAGTACACACCCTGAGAGGCAGCAGGTGAGGGCAGGGAGTTCCTACCACCCATGACAGAGAGCCACACTGAGTTCCTTCACGGCTGGGTGACTTTTTTCTGCCAAGGGCTGTCATCTGGGGGCCACACAAAATTGTCAGCTTAGAAAGGAGCTTTTTATTTATTGATTGAGCTTCCAGTCCTACCTGTGATTGCCTTGATGGAGCCCAGAACAAATGATTTTTGAGCCTTATATGGCCTGTTAGCTGGACTTTCCCTGCCGCTGACCCAACAGCTCTAAACCAACAGGCCTGACTACTGAAATCATTTGGGAAGTGAAGTGGCAGATAAAAAGTGCATGTGTGTGTGTGTGTGTGTGTGTGTGTGTATTTCAAATAAGTATGCTTTTTAAGAATTTCACTGAGAATGTAAGAGAAGTCACAGCTGCAGAGGTAGATGCCGTTCAGAAACAATGCCACCCCAAGCAGCCGGACAGAGGGATAGGGACGGGCAGGCTGCTCAGTGGCGGGGCATTCAGTTAGGTGGCCAATTCTAAAAGGCACTGCAACAGCAGAACTCCGTGAGTCTGGGATTAGACAGTCTTTAGGTGGTCAGATAAGAGAGATGGAAGCTGGGAGCAACGTAGTCCTTCAGATTCTATGGAAACAGATGATCCATCCAAGCCCCCGTGGACTACAGATCACAGTGGGCCCGAGCCAGTGGCTTGGAGGCTGCTGGAGTCCACCAGTGAACTGCTTATGACAAGACAAAGGCAGTGGCTGGAATAAAAGCTGGACAGGGAGAGTGTGTGAAGGTGCTGGAATCCTGCTGGGCCCACAGGTGGGAGGGCAGAACTCAGAAGCAGGAACCAGCAAGGCCATGGCAATTTCCCTTGCTGCTCCAGTTCTGTAATTTTATCTTCTTTCCGAACCCCTGTGGCTGAACCCCTTGTTGGGCTACAGTACACAGTTGCCTTTAGGCCCTTCTGTCTTAGAGCTGTTATAAATAGACCATGCACTCAAAGGGTTTTACTCTAACCCTGGTGATCACAGCTCTGTCTTCTTTGGTTTCAAAACGTACCCCCACCTGGCTGAGCCCATCACAGAGCTGTTTGTTCTTTTCCTTGCAAAGGAAGGAAATGGTAGCTACAAATCTCCACCTGCCATCATCCCACTGGGCAAGTTCACTGCAGTTACAGTAACTCAAACAGTAGGTGTCATTGTTCCCCCAGAGGCTCAGCAGGTGTAACCCATCCTGGTAAAAGGAGGAGAGAAATGAAAGATGCTGAGGACCTGCCAAGTCCTCAGCAAGGAAACAGCAAAATAAGCAAGGTAGAGAACATTCTTGGCAAAGGTGCCTGCAGCCCAAATTTTCTTCATATCCTACACTGAAATCCAAAAGCAAAAGGAGCCCTTTGCTCGGCTGCTGGGATAGAGCCACGAAGCACCTTGTGGTCGGCGGGTCTGATGCTTTCTGCCTGCCATGCTCAGCCTGGTAGGCACCCCCCTCCTCTTGCTGGGCTTCCAGTCAGGCCTGGCTAGCATCTTTGCCGCCTCTGCTGCTGTTTGGATGTTCATGTCTTCTCACCAGGACCAGGGATCTCCACTCTTACTCCTCTTCCTGCCCCCACATCACCTGTACTACCTAATGCTCCGAAGGTCCGGTGCCCATCCCATCCCAGCAGACTTCTATCCTGGAATTCCTGTACCTTCACAAATTCCTGGGATTGTGCATATATAGCTTGTATGTTTGCCTGTGCTTTAACCAAATGCTAAATGTCTGTTTAAGGGCGATGTACTTGAAAACCACCTCACCCAGCTTTATAAAGTTTATTCCTTTGTATTCCTAACATCTGTCTTGCAGCACAGACCCTGAACCTGTGTGTTGTCCTGTTATCATTTGGTACTCCATCAAAAGCCTAGAATTAACGCCTTTTTAAATTCCAGACCAAGCTTTAATATGGAGCAACTAAATTACTCCCTGAGCAGGCTTGGAATTGCTTAGGGTCATTTTCAGTATTTTGTCCATTTCCACATGTTTTAAAAATATTTATTTATTTTTATTAGGAAAGACAGATTTGCAAAGAGAAGAAGAGGCAGGGAGAAAGATCTTCCATCTACTGGTTCACTGCCGACATGGCCATGCTCTCCAGAGCTGAGCTGATCCAAAGCCAGGAGATTCTTTCTGGTCTCCCATGGGAACGTAAAGTCCCAAGGGATTGGGCCATCCTTTGCTGCTTTCCCAGGGCACAAGCAAGGAGCTAGAAGGGAAGAGGAGCAGCTAGGACACGAACTGGTAGCCATATAAGATACCATGGGGTTGGAGGTAGAGGATTAACCAGTTGAGTCATTGCGCCAGCCCCACCCTGAAGGAGCACCAGAGATATTTCTAAGCTCATTGCTTGGCATACAAACACTTTCTTTAATATTTTGTTAATTTTTGGATACTAGAACCCAAGACCCTTAATTTTATGAAAGTCTCTAGAGTTTATGTTGGTAGAAAATAAAAACAGCCTTGGATAAATTCAAATGAAATATTATGTAACATCTAGAAATTATATCATACCATCCCCTTCATGATATGCATAAAACTGCTTTCTAAAGCATCTTTAGATGGCTTTTGGGAACATCTTTTAAAACAACTTTATGTGGGGTCCAGCACGATAGTCTAGCAGCTAAAGTCCTTGACTTGCACGTGCTGGAATCCTATATGGATGCTGGTTCTAATCCCGGCGGCCCTGCCTTCCATCCAGTTCCCTGTTTGTGGCCTGGGAAAGCAGTTGAGGACAGCCCAAAGCTTTGGAACGCTAAACCTGGAAGAGGCTCAAGGCTCCAGGCTCCTGGCTTCAGATTGGCTCAGCTCCAGCTATTGCAGCCGCTTGGAGAGTAAATAATCAGACAGAAGATCTTTGTTTCTCTTCCTCTCTATATATCTGAATTTGCAATACAAAGAAATAGATCTTTAAAAAAAAGTTATGCTAGCATTTGTAATTTGCAATTTTTCTACTTAATTGGAAGCTCTCTGCTTATTTTTATTTCTTCTAAATAATAATTTTGAGGTAAGAATTCTTCCTTATCAGTGGTCTGTTTGGAAGGGGACAGCTTTCCGTTTTGTCTTGAGCTCCAAGCTCTTGGTACTTTGTCTCTCAGGTTGCCTGCTTCCTGATGGGTTCCCTTTTGAAGGACATCTCATTGAAGCAGGTAGCCAATCAGGTTTGCCTGAGAAAATGACTGCCAGCATCCATTTTCAATTCCAAGAAAGATATAAAGTCAAAAACCAGAAACAATAACAGTAAAGGAAAAGCCTGTTTGAGCAGTCGCATCACCAGTGGGGATGGCCTGAGTCATGGTTCATCCTCCAGACTTTATGTTCCAGCTCCCACCCAAGCAGTGCACGTGGCCGTAGAGAAGGAAGGGGGAAAGTGAAATTTATATTACTTCCATTCTCTGCTAAACTGTCCAGAAAAGCCAAGGACATTCCTCAGCTGAGCATGTTGACTTTCTGAATCATCCAGAACTGAACCTCTCTGCCCTCATCAGCAGCTTCATCTTGCTCTCCATTCAGAGACTAGAATATTCAGCATACAAAGCAACTGGACACAGGCGCTCTCCCTGGGGTGCTCATATGATTCACACAGGCATTTGAGAAAGGGAAGCAGCAGGAAAAATATTGGGTTTAGTTTGAACTTTCAGTTATATGCTGTACAGAAATCAACTATAGCTTGGTTATAAGTTGGATCACGAAGCAGTTCACCTAAGGTCCGGTTTGATCAAGGACATACATAGTGGCTCTTCAAGTCTAAATCCTAAAGGAGGTAGCTGCCCCTTGCCAAGGGGACAAAGCCATAAACAAAGAACACACTGCCCACCCAGGTTGTTACAATAGCTCCTTCTGGATTGATGCTTTCCTTTAACAGTCACTGGACACAGAGAGATTACTAGGGATCAGTGAAGAAAAATGACAAACCAAGACAAACGAGGACTGAATATAAAAACAGATTCCAGAGAACTGGTTTGGTTTTTGCTATGATTCAGAGGAAAACTTCAGAACTGACATTGTTGATCTTCTTTAAAAAAATGCACAAGGACACAACAAATCTCTTTGGAACATTAGTAGGAAGCCATAAGGGGAGAGTAAGTTTAGAATAGAAAGACTGGAAACACAGAAGAAAGAGGGACGAGTGTGTAAGATGCTTTGTCACAGTTGTTAGAATGATGTGGGGAAAAGCACAAGGTAGAAATTGTTGAAAATAAATGAAGAAAGTGCCTGATGGGAGAGAGACCTGAGAACCCCTAGAAACATCTTTTTCATTCATCAGTGATGTGGCAATAAACATGAGTAAAAAGGCAAAGAAAGCGGTGAGATTCTGTGTTTCTTCTGTTGCATGGAAGAGCAGACAATAGAAACAGATACCAGGAGTTTTTGTTTTGATTTAATAATTAGAGAAGTATGGGAAGCAAACAAGTGTGGAATTGTACATAGGATTTCTGTCTTCCAAGTCAAAGGTGAGAATATTAATAAACTGAAGGAAAAGGGAACACCCCGAAAAAGGCAAAGCTTAAAGCAAAAACACAATACAAACATATCTCCTGTGACAATAAATGTCAGTCAATTAGAAGCATTTAGTAAAGTTAACAATACTTTAAAAATGGCTGTGTTCAAAACCAGCACAGCTAGGTTACTAGTGAAATACATACACACTTGATAAATATGAAAAAACAGATGGCTGTATCAGACCAACTGTATTTCAAGGACCGAATAGATATGAAGTCAAATCTATAGTGAAGATACAATTAGTATATGTCAAGTGATATTAAATCATATAAGTGTAAGTTACATCAACAAAGAAACAACTTAAGACATTTATAGTACAGGACCTACACAGACAACTCTATGTAACAAAGTTGGCAGAATACATAGCACTGAGGAATTGATACAGTTAAAAAGAATTAGAATAAGTGAGTACATATACACATGCACTAAACCTTGGCTCCTGCAAATGGGGTTGAAGCACACACCTATTACTTCACAAGAAAATATTACTCATCTCTGAAAGTCCTTTGAGGGTGAGATTTTTAAAACTCAATAATATTAGTAACAAAAATTATTCTAGTTTACCTATAAAAACTCTCCTGAGAGGCCAGAGGAAAGGACAAACTCAATGAGGAAGTAAGAACCTCAAGTGCAGGCTACTTGGAAATGCTGAACAGGAGTGTATTTGACCCAGTGGGTATGATACCCACGTGAGTGGGGAGGGCCCAGGTAGCATAGTTAAAGCTCAGGCTGCCCCACTTCCAATTGAACACTTGAAAAACAGATACAATGCTAGTCATTAGAACAGAAGTTTGTGTAAGGCATAGTTTTTTTTAGAAGATTGGAGAACATTTTATATGGGATTTATTTAGCTGAACTCTTTCAGCATGCATCAAAGTGAGCAAATTTAATGTATTTGAAGACACACATATAGGAGCATACTGATTCTTTCTACCCTGCCTCCTTCCTGCCCAAATTGCCCACCCACCATCATTCTCCTCATACTCCCTCTCTTTTTTTTTCTAATTTTTAAAATGGCATGTTTTCACTTCACAATCATAAGCTTAACACTCAATTATATAAAAATATCAACACATAACAAGTAGGAAAAAAAAAACTTTTATTCCTCAGGAATATATACGAAGACTGCAAACAGGAGTCAGCTCTCAGCCCAGCTCTGTAGATGGAATCAAGGCTGTGTAATTTGAGTAAGACACCAGACCTCTCTGAATCTCAATTTTATCAGCCATTAAAGAAAAAACAATTTTTGAGTTGAAAGATAAATATTTTCCTTCTTCTGAGTCACCCCCATATAGTCTGATTTCAATTTATTTTTTGGTATCACACAGAGCATATAATTTAAGACCAAAATATAAGGGGTTTTTGTACCCAAAACGGCTAAATGCCACCACAAGAGGATGTTGCAACATTTATCAAAGTTTAAATATCTTTAACTCCCCCTAAAAGACCACAATGGATGGCTCTGGATCAGACTGAAGCCAGAAGCCTTATCCATCTATTTGGCAGGAGCCCAGGCACTTGGGCTATCCTCTGCAGCTTTTCCCAGGCCATTTGTGAGGGAATGTATCAGAAGTGAAGCAGCTGGAATAGAAACCAGCCCAAATCTGGGTTTAAGGAAAAAAAATTTTTTTCATAAGTAAAGGGAGATAAAGACTGAAGGTGTTTAAGTATATCATCAAGTGTATTTCTGCGTAGGCTTAGAATTTTAAATGACCACACCAATAGAATAGCCAGTTTCAGATATCACTGACAGTAAGTTTGGCTAATGATGTTGACTGTAATGCCAGGCTTTGCACGTGAGCTCATTTCCATTCCAGTGCTTGCTTTACCAACCTGAGGAAACAGACATTTCCACATCCATGCTCACAATGGGTAAGTGGGAAGTTCTTTAGCAAGTCCGCTGAGGACCCTGAAGTGTTCTTGTTAGGAGTCTGCATTGTATGAGAGGCAAGCACCATGCAGATGGAAGGAGATCTGTTATTGCTTACCTTCTTCACTTGTGTTACAGCTCTTATAGTGACTTCTTATCTGTGTCTTAGCATTTGTTCAGGCAACTGCAGCTGCAGAAGCCGTCCGTATTACTGTCATGAAATGGTTTTTGAAATTTTATTCTTGGTGAATTGTTAAGCACATACCACAGCAACATGGAGGAGGATTCCTGACCAGAGCTGTTATTGGTGTCTAATAAAGTGTAAATTTGATACTATGCAGTAAATCTGACTATACAATTATAACCCTTTGTGATGTTTTCAATGTTAGTGCAATAAACTGGAATTTGAGATTGTTTCATAAACTTTTAAAGCTAAAAGAAATCCACAGACGTGAAAAGCCAAACCTTCCATTTTCTGGATGAAGAAACTCAGCCAAAGCAGCCAAGTTAACCAGCAGCTTGCCTCTGGTTCCAGCTTATTGCTTGCAGAGCCCAGATCAGGACTCTTCTAATTCACAGAACATATTTTCTGCTCATCGCACATTTTTTTCTAGAAATTATATTGAAAGAATGGACAATTACAAACAAGTTACATATATTGGAAATTTTAAAAGACTATTTAAAAACAAAGATACAAACTTATCATAAATCTGATCTAAATTTAATAGACCAAAAAATGTAATTGTTTAATTACTTGATACTATTACTGATTTGTTTGTTTTTCATCCCCAGAAAGATTTGCCTAATACAAACAGCTTGGGTCTTGATTCTTTATGGTTTAAGGGAGATATTGAGGTATTAATTATTATTCACTGAAGATAACGTGTATTTTTTTTCTATATCATGGCTTCATTGTTTAGATTGAAATGTTTAAAATGGCCATTGTGTTATTTAAGCAATCATAAAGTTTTGAAGAATTTTAGTGGCAAGGATTTACAGCTTTTGCTATTCTAAACATCTTCCTCACACCAGCAGCATCAGAATCACCAGGGAATTTCCTAGAAATTCTGAACCCCACCTGACCCTGCCTTCATTCTAAGACCTGCTAAAACACGGAGTGTGTGTTACAGGAACCTTACACCTGTGCACACTGAAGTTGAGAAGCCATTGTTCGGAGACATGCACATCTCTAAGTGTGGGCCTATTTGTGCCCGCTTCCCTGCCTTCCTCACTTTCATTCTTTGCCTTTCCTGCTTCCCAAAATGAGACATAAATATATTAGCATCTTTTGCCATTGGCCAAAGGGAGGACAAGTGAAGTGCGTGGACAGGAAGAGAGGAATACTGCATCCTTGTGCCCTGGAGCATGGACCGACAGGCTGATGGTGTATCTTTGAATGCTGTTTTGCATGTGACGGGCCCACATTCTTCACCCTTTTATAGGATCACCCTGGCTCCCACCTCTGAGTCACCATTAACAGCGGTCCTTGCTCCCAGAGCCAAGCTTGTGTAACTGTGTTGAGACATGGAGCCAGGGAGCTAATCATACAGTGTTGTGTTCCCTGAGGGTGAGCCACAGACCACCACAATCCGGCACGACCTGTTCCAGTTCAGGACAGAGAGCAGCAGAGGGCTGGGTGTGGGTTATGAAGCCCAGACTGCTCTCAGTAACAGGCACTTTGAAGCCAAACAGATGAATGTGATCAAAGACAAAGTGAAAAACCCCAATCCAGGCTTCCACATTACTCCAGTAACTTTTTCTCTGAGTGATGGGCTAGAGTTATGATGAAGAGTTTAGACATTTAGATTAAAACATTCTGGGTTCAAATCCAAGCTCCTGTGTTTCTTGGGTCCACATGATTTATGCTAATATCTTCATCTGGACAGTAAAGGAAGGAATTTGTATAAACAGGTACTTAGCACAGCGCTCTGAATCATGGTAAGCACTCAGTGTCAGGCTATTTTACTTTACTTAGTGATTCTTTTCCTTCTCTACAGCAGCATGCTTTTATGTGTGTTTTTCTGGGATCTGATTGTCTTGGTCACTGTGACCATGAAAAAGAGATATAGCTTTCACTAAAGAAGATGATCTGGGGTCAGAGAATTAAGTGTGTGTGATTAGCTCTGTGATAACATGATTGTGATAAGAGTGGAGTACCAGAGGGAGGGGATGTGATGAGAAAAAATGAAAAGTATCATAGTGTCCCCGGAAGCACTTGCAGATTGCACTGAAACAGATAGGATCTGAACTTTCCATAGACAAAAACCTGGCAGGTGCTTCCAAAATAACACATTCCTGGGCTGGCATTTATATCCTGTAATTAGGATGTTTGCAGTGACTGAAAGATGGACATCAGTAGTGGTACCTTCTCCAAAGAAGGGAAAAAAGGAGAAAACTGTTGTGCAAAATACTAGTTTGACATGACTGGGTTGCTTTTTTTCCCCCCTTTTCAAAATATCAATATTTAACCTCTTTGTTTAAACATAGACACCTTTGAATCTTGATTCAAAATCCCACCTGGCAATAGGGGGCAGAATGTGAAGTATGAATGATACAAATACAATTAATACAACTGCTGATCCCAACCCTCCTTAAAATTATTATATAGAAGGGAGAGTGTTCTGAACAGTCAACATTTTGTGATTGTATCATTTGTTTCACGTTGGCCCCTTTCTCATGTTTTCAGAAGACTCGGGCTTTGAGAAAACAGGAAAACAGCGAGTATATAAACACTCAGCCATTTGGGTTGCAAATTGGGTTTTGAGATAAGAACTTATAGAACTTGAACTAGTTTCCATCTTGAGCAACTTGGAACAGAAAGGTAGCTTAAAGCAGGCTTGGGGCAAAGGGGTGGAGTGAATTTAGGCTGGGAAGAGAGAGAAATCCGTAGAGCACATAGCAAGAGGGTAGTCAGCAGCAAAATGGGAAGATCCTTTAACCAGGACTTTGGCAGTAAGGCAAGAGCCAAGAGATGATTTTCTGAGGTGAGTTGTGCAACTGTCTGCCATGGAAAGCTCTAAAACGGGGGTGGGGGGGAACCACTGTTCAGCAATACGGAACCATGACTGCCTCTGTAAGCCCTTATGTGGGGATGGTTAAGCCCATGCAAGGATCACTAGCAACCTGGCTAATTCTCCTAACCTGGCACTGTGTTTGACTCACCGTGGCTGATCCTTGGTCTAACTTGACTTTGTTCTCTGTTTCTTTTCCACAGTGCTCACGTATCCCAAGTCAGCAACGTTTCATCAACTGGAGAGTAAGTTATTTGGGTTGGGTTGGGTTGTCACATTTTTACTGCTCTGTTAAATGCCCTCTTCTGATTATTAAACATGAAAAGAATGATTATAATGGTGTATAGTTTTGGAAGAGCAGCATACATAGCAGCCAGTGGTTTTTAAACTATCTGTGTCCAGAGGATGGGAATGAATCAGACATGGTCCTGTGAGAGCTTTCTCTGTGAGTGTGTGACCTGAGAGAACTTCCTTATCCAAAACTATGAGCTTATTGTTTACTTGATTAAAAGTAATGTCAGAGTCAATGTTTGCAAACTAGTCTCTGCTTTGAAAGGTTCCTTGCAGCGGAGACTATAATTAGGCATTGAAGTATTAACCATGCCTTTACTTCTTTGTCCAGTTCTCTGAACCTGCGTTTACTGAGTAGCTGCAGTGTGCCAAAAAACGCACTGGAAGTTTCCTGTCAAATAAAGCACTGGGCTCTACCTGTGGGAGTTAAAAAGTATAAAAGGAGTACAAACTGGTGATGATGAAATTGTTATTATGGCCATTTCATGTCTTTTTAATTGTTAGCCTTCCACTTGCATGTGAACTTTAACTAGTTAAATTCACTGTCTGCCTCTTCCCGCTTTTCCTGAACGCCATTCTCATTACACTCAGCTGCACCATCTTCTGTTCCAGGAATGGGCCACACTTCCCCCTGCCTCAGTCCCTTTGTGTTGGCTTTTGCTTACCTGGCCGGCACTTTCTTCTCACTCAACTCTGTTCATATGGCTTTTCGTCTGGGAATTTACCCCTAACAGTCCACATTTCCTCCTCAACCCATTATTTGCTGTTTTAGTATCTACTTTGTTCTGTTTTGTCCTGCAATGTGTAAGCTCCATAAACATGACCCTTGGTCACTTAGGGTTATTGCTGTCTTGCCTGCACCTAAGAAGGTACCTGGCATACTCTAGCTACTAAATCAACATTGTCAGGTGACTACAAGAATAGCTCCTTGCTCAAAGACTTTGCCTTCACACCTGCTTCTTCCTTTCATGTTGAGACATGCACAGGTCTTTTTGGAGTATGTCACTTGGCAGGACTTGGGTATAGGAGATGCAGAGGGTGGGAATGAATAGAAAGAGAGAAGTGGAAGAAGCAAGAATTGGAATGAGTTTGGGATGTCAACAATGAATTTTGATTCTTTCTTCCTTGTTGGATGAGGAAGCTATTGGGGACAGAACTTTATCTTTGCCAGTTTCTAAGGAGCTCCCAGAGCTGTGCCAAGACTAACATGTTCTTGCTTTATTGTGTCTCCTAAAAGCCTTTCCTTCTAATCATCTTGTATTTTAGGAGACTGCATGTTGGTCTATAATACACTTAGCCATTAGCTCACATCCCTTAGTAGCACTGTTAGGTAATCCTGAATCATGTAGAGCACAGGATTGTAAATATGCAAGTTTTGATGCCCCACTCAATTGGACTATACCTGCTCATTGATGTAAAATATATTCAACAGAATTTTAATAAAATAATTATGAATCTGTTCTAAAACTGCATTTGGAAAACACAAACTACGCTAAGTTCTTAAAACCCATTTTGTTGAGGAGAATGCTACTTCTCAAACTGTACACTTAAAAAATGTGTGTAGTGCCCTCCACAATAGCCTAGTGGCTAAATCCTTGCCTTGTGGGCACTGGAATCCCATGTGGGTAACGGTTCATGTCCTGGCTGCTGCACTTCCCTGGGAAAGCAATAGAGGATGGCGCAAATCATTAGGACTCTGCACCCACATGGGAGACCCAAAGAAGCGGCTGGCTCCTGGCTTTGTATCAGTTCAGCTCTGTCTGTTGCAGCTGCCTGGAGAGTGAACCAACAGTAGGAAGATCTTTCTGCCTCTCCTCTCTGTAGATATGACTTTCCAATAAAAATAAAATAAATCTTTTTTAAAAGTGTGTAATTCTTTTACAAGTGAAAAAAATCATAGTTTATGAAGAGTACAAGTTGAGAATTTTGTCAACTGGCATATTCAGAAGTAAATAGGGTGGTGATAAAGAAGAGTTTAGACACATTGAAAGATTTTGCAGCTGTAAAAAATGCCACCAAGGCCCGGCACGGTAACTTAATGGCTAACTTTCTCACCTTGCATGTGCCTGGATCCCACATGGGTACCAGTTCGTGTCCTAGCTGCTCCACTTCCCATCCAACTCCCTGCTTGTGGCCTACAAAAGCGGTGGAGGATGGCCCAAAGCCTTGGGACCCTGCTCCTACATGGGAAACCCAGATGGAAAGATTCTTTGTCTCTCCTTCTCGCTGTAAACCTGACTTTCCTGTAAAAATGAATAAATCTTTATAAATGCCATCATTTATATCTCACGAAGCATTCTTTCAAGCTCTTTGTGCTTCCTTGCATTTCTCGAGACTGAACAGGCTAGGTATATCCTTCCAGCTTTGGTACTGTGCTTTGGGGAGTATTTGTATGATCACTGCTTCTATTGTGTACGCCACAATTTAATTGAATAGAAGTTAAGAAAGATTGTGCAATGTTGTTTTTGAGTTGTAATTGTTCTTGTGAGTTATTTTTTTCCCCAAATGGATGATTGCCTGTATAATTTTATCTTAAAGGGATTTTAAATAGATTGTAGGTATCATACAATTATTTGTGCCAATTTGCCTTGCAAACAGACTGCTGCCTTCCTGTGCAGGATCCATATGAGACCGAGAGGAAATCCGCCTTTGTGTGAATGGTCATATTATAATTCTATGAGGAAAAAAAAAATCTCTCCTTATTCTGCCCTGTATTAAATGACCCTTATTTCCTGAATGCCTCATAATTGTTGTTAGTCATGCTCTGAGCATTTTACTAATCTTGGACTCACAGGGGTGAGAGTACAGTAATCAAACCAGTGGAATCTGTTGCTTGCTTTTCTTTTTAACCAATAGTGGAAATATTTTTATACTCAAACTCATGTCTTTAGGCATGCATGTCTAAGAAAATTTTTGAAAGAATTTGAAAATTATGGGCATGTATTTTTAATTCTTTATGACACAGTTTAATGGGCATTGGGGTTTCCCCACCTCTCCCCCCTCCCCTCATTGTTCTCCTCCCCAGTCTTTCACCAGGTGTCTTCCCAGTGCTCTCAGAAGTCCATCATACTGTCATTGAGGTGTCTCCCAATGATGTAGGGACTTACCTGTTGTTTCACTGTATTCCATCCTTGTACTACAAGTACAGGGATATACTTCTCTCTTTCTGCCTATGAACGTATTTATTCCCACTGCACTTCCATCATACCTCCCCTTAGGTATAGTCCCCCTCTGACTGAGAGAGAAAAAAGAAGGAAAAAAATTAATTAAAATGAAATAGCCTTCATTTCCATGGTAGTGTCGAACTCGTAGCAGGGTTATCGATGTGACGGCAGGTTGGTGCTAGAGTGTCTAATATCTTCCTGTAGAAATTAATGCTAGCATATGACCCATGTGGTTCAAATGGGAGGTATTTTTCAAAACAATCAATTGCTTTAAAAAATTTTTTTAATTACTCTTTTTTTTTTTAACCAGACTCTTGGAGAGAACCATTCGATCAGCTGTGGAACAGCATCTTTTCGATGTTAATAGTTCTGGAGGTCAGAGTTCAGAGGAATCAGAATCAGGGACTTCATCTTCATCTTCCAACACATCCGCCAGACAGCGAAGACGCCAGTCTAAGGAACAGGATGAAGCTCGACGTGGCCGAGAGAAGTGAGTGTTCTTTTTAAAATCTGCACGTTAGTCATCGTGTCATCCTCATATCAAAGTCTCTGTTGTTTCAGGACTTGGGTTAAAACTTTGGGAATTCATTCTGGTTGTTTGAAACTTAGCTAACATTAGGAAACTCACTGTGGATAAACAATCCACTTTCATCCTGATGTAGCAGCCCACCCCCAGTGCAGGACTGTGTCAGCTTTGTCAGGTTTGAGGGAGGAGAAGGGTGTCTGTGAAGGGGCTTCCTTTTCCTTGGCAGACCACATGAATTTGAATGTTAGACTTATTTAAGAGTCAGCAGAGTTTCCCATTCTATTGACCTAATTAAATTCTGAAATGTCACTATAGTACTGTAAAGCTTGGTTATATACTAATATTGGAAAAATTAAGATAAATATAATCAAAAGAGGAAAAACATAGGTTCGTTTTTGTAGTAATGATGAATTTGAAGGCACTTACATGCAAGGAGAGTATTACAGAGAGCTCTGTCCTTTCTTAAAGGGTTTGGTAAAATACAAATGAACAGTGAGCATTCAGGTTATTTAGTAACTATGATTTAAATTGCCAGAGAAAATGAACTTACACAAAAAAGACAATATTTGTATTATTGTCTCTGAAAGTCTCAACTTAATTTTGATTCACTGAGGCATGCAGTCTCTATAGTTATTACTATGAACTTATTAAATGTCAAAGTCTAAATTAGACCCTTGTTCCCCTCACCTTGTTCCCCTCATTCTTTTTCACTTGTCCTCATACTTCACTTCAAACGCTTTATGGGGAAAGAAATATAGGGGTTTTTTTTCCTGCTGGAAGGAAAGCACAGAATACATAATATGATCCAATGCTCCATATGTCTAAAGGCTAACCTAACAAGTAATAATTATAGAAATAAACAGAAGCAGTGATAGAACCCACTGATTTCACAAGAGACATGCGCAGTACTATCAAAAAGGAGTGGTTTGAAGGAATAGTTGTAATATTCCATTTATAACATAGACATGCTGTGATACTGAAGATATTTATTTTTTAAATTAGCTACTCTGGGGTTTATAGAAAGCATTAAGAGGTTAGAGAATTCATTTGTGTATGCCCATTTTATCTGCTGCCTCATTTGAATGATTAACATTTGGCAGCACTCTGCATATTTAACCTATCCTCTGTGTGTCACCATTCACTCTCCATTGCTTTGTTTGAACAGAGGGATAGCCAGGGAAGGGGGGCGTGGTCATGAGCCTGAGAGTGAGAATACAGAATGATGAAATGAAGTCCCAAAAATACAGAGCATAAGCTAACACTCTTGGAAATGTTTGAAATAGAGTTTTTCAAGACCAGGGATGCATCTAGCATAAATTTTCTTGATTGTTTTGACAGGAAAGCCAGAACAAAAAGAGATGGAGACTGGTAGGAGGCTAAAGGATCATCTAAATACTATTATACACATGCCACTCTAGTCTTTTTCTTCATTATTCTTTTCTGCTATTCCCTTTACTGCTCATTCTGATCTCTCATCCTGATGAAATGACAACTAGGGGAGGAAGCAAATCTTGGGGTATTTTATGTACATAGGCCATTAGGATACTTTCCTGTATAGTGGAGTAACTTCATTGTCTCACCATGCTCATTTTCCTTGAGACAGTCTAGGTCTTCAGAAATCCATCAGATGCTTCTTGTTTTCCTCCTAGTCATCAGACACCTCCCTGCCCTGTCTCCCAATCCTGACCTGAAATGCTAGCCATGTCTTCCACACCAAGCCCATGCTGATTCAAGTGTTTGCAAGAGCAAGGGCCTCATCTCTCCAGGCTCCATGTCTATTACTTACGTCTGGTTTGGCTGGATCACTGCTCAGTTGTCCTTTCCCTGACCCCTGTTTCCCCACCTTGGTGTGGGTACTCTTCCTTTCACTCACCTTCCAGCTCTGTTCTATCCCTAAGATGCCTTTTGTTTTGATACTTTTCCAGCTTGGCTGATTCTACCAGCATCTTCCCTGTGGGCTCAGATCTCTCTTCAATGTTCTTTCTATCAGTGATTTTGAAATACCACTATCAAAGCCCTCTCTAATAGCTCCCTAGGAAATTCTTTAAGGATCGTAACTTGTAAGTAGATCAAGTATGTTTGTTAGGGCCAACTTCATGGCCTAGCAGCTAAAATCCTCACCTTGAACCTGCCAGGATCCCGTATGGGTGCAGGTTCTAATCCCAGCAGCCGTGCTTCCCATAAGCTCCCTGATTGTGGCCCGGGAAAGCAGTGGAGGATGGCCTAAAACCTTGGGATTCTGTACCCACGTGGGAGACCTGGAGGAAGTTCCTGGCTCCTGGCTTTGGATTGGAACACAGCACCGCCCATTGCAGGTGCTTGGGGAGTGAATCAGCAGACTGATGATCTTCCTCTCTGTCTCTCCTCCTCTTTGTATATCTGACTTTGCAATAAAAATAATAAATCTTTTTTAAAAAGAACGTTTGTTAGGGACTGTAGAAAATAAGTTGTCCACAGTACCTGCTTCTGCAGAGGTGATTCATTTACCTAAGAGTTTCCTTGGGCTTTGCTGAAGAAATGACTGGACTTATATACAAGGCTGTTGACTTTCTGGAATACATGAAGCATTTGGAAAAACAGAAGTTGGTTTGGGTTATTATTTTGCCTCTAACAACTTAGAGTTGCAGCAAATTTAGCTAGCATTGTGATATAATAAGTTAAGCCAATACTTGGACACTCCAGTCCAACTCCTGCTAATGCACCTGGGAAGATAAAAGAAAATGGCCCAAGTACTTGACCTGGCAAATCCCCAACCATTGAGACTGGGGAGTAATACAGTGGATGGAATATCTCTCTTTTTTCAGTCTCTCTTTTCACTCCCTCTCTCTCCCTCTTCCCCGCTCCTCCCTTGAAGTCCATGATGGCCATTTCAAGGTGAGATAAAAGAGTTGGTAAATTTAACTGAAATCGTCAGGACGGAATTTTAAAATAACCAATACTAAAGATAGACGAAGACTATAAATACTTCAGTTAATCTTGGTACATTGTTATTTGTCCAAATTTTGGAGGAAATACAGCTACTCATTGTTATTGCTACAACAAAAACGTGAAAGTTCCAAGAATATGCTTCTTATATTAAAGCTTTACTTGAGTTCACCTTTTTGAATCACTACCTGCTGGTGTATGGGCAAGTTGTGCAGTGTTGCTGAATGATGTATGTACGCTTGTTGTGCTCTTCTCTTCACTTCTGAGTATGTTTGAAAAAAACACATAAATATTTTTAAAAGGAAAGCAGCTTCCAAGTGAAAATACTCTGTCTTTCAGAAGATAATAAATTAGAAAATTGATCTCAATGTTGCTTTGTGACAAAACTAAGATATATTATGTTAAACCGCCACCGCCAAGGTCAAAAGCATATGTTAGGATGGTGACTAATAGTGGTTCTGTATTATCAGAACCCCAGATTTCTGCAGAGGAATCTCAAGGCAGTTCAAATGAGAGGCCTGAGACAAGACACTGCTCAGCTCACATCACTGTGGTTTCCATAGCTGAGCCTTGCTTCTGACTCCAAAGTTCTGCTCCTGCAGACTCTGGGAGGCGAGGATGAGGATGGCTCAGGGTTCCTGCCACCCAGCAGGGAAACCTGGACTGAGTGCCCTGCTACAAGCAGCAGCCTTGGGCTAGCCTTCACTTTCTTTTTATTTTTTTAAGATTTATTTATTTATTGGAAAGTCAGATATACAGAGAGGAGGAGAGACAGAGAGGAAGATCTTCCGTCCGATGATTCACTCCCCAGGTGAGTGAAATGGCCCATGCTATGCTGATCCGAAGCCAGGATCCAGGAACTTCTTCCAGGTATCCCACACGGGTGCAGGGTCCCAAGGCTTTGGGCCATCCTCCACTGCTTTCCCAGGCCACAAGCAGGGAGCTGGATGGGAAGTGGAGCTGCCGGGATTAGAACCAGTGCCCATATGGGGTTCTGGGGTGTTCAAGGCAAGGACTTTAGCTGCTAGGCCATGCCTCCCAAATATGCCATATCTATATCTTTTATATAATATATATGTCTAAGTTTTAACTTACAGCTGTTCTAGAGGCTGGGAACCCAAGAGGAGGTGCCAGCAAGGTGTTTGTGGAAGGATTCCATCTCTGCTTAGCTTGCACATGACTGTCTTCTCACAATGCCCTTGTATGACTTCTGCCCTGTGCACCTGTCTTTCTCTCTCCTTATGAGATAGTGCTCATGTTGTGTTAGGTGCCCAGCCTTATGACCCAATGTAACCTTAATTACCCCCTTCAAAGTTGTATTATAAATACAGTCAATTGAGGAAGCCAAAAATGGAGGGAAAACATGAGGAATAATAGGAAGACAGAATTTAAGGAGTAAAACCAATTATTTTGAGTTCAAGAACAAACTCCGGCAGCTCATGGAGGAGCGGGCTTGAGGAGCGTGTACTGGCAGCATGTGCTCACGTGTTAGTCCCCAGCAGCCTCCACCTGCCTTCTGGTATTTTATACCTGGGATAATGCTTAAACATGTGCATACTTCTTTTATATGATTTTTACCAAATGTATGTTTTTCTCCACACTGAAAAGTTGCAGATAATAAGATGAAATTGAATATTGCATTAAAAATTACCAAAGATTAGTATAACTGTGGAAATATTATGATAGTATTTAAGTCATAATTTTACTTCCGTTATAGCCCGCCTGCGGACAGGAATATAAATTACAAGATAAATATTTAATGTTGGCTTTCATTTTTTGAAAGGGTTGAGTTAATAGTAAAAAAAAAAAGGTATCTATTTTTAATGTTTTGAGCTCAGTTAATTCAAGACATAGCTTTGAGATACATTAACTCAGTGCTGCCACGTGAGAGAGTAAAATGTCCTTCAGTAGTTTTGTTCCTTTTTTTAACCAGGGTTTAGTGCTATGTTAAAGGTTTGATTTGTTATATGATATAGTTTAAAAAACAGTTTGCTAAATAATTTATTTTTCAAAACCTTGTGATAAAAATGTATAAAATGCTTAAAACCATTGAGAGCATTAACTGAATTAAAATATGTAATTATGATTTTTATATATACTTCTAAAATTAAATCATAAAAGGTTTCTACGTGATACACTTAATTCTCAGAATACCCTTGTCCTGGTAACTGACAAATCCAAATTTTAATTAGAATGCTTTGTATTCCATGGTTTTATTAGTTCCAAATGATTTCTACCAAACCTATCTGATTCAGTGTGATTCAAACAGTAATGCATTTATGCTCTACTTATACTGTCTTTAGCATCGGGGGAAATCAGTATTCTCCTCTAGAGAAGACACTGTATTCTCTTTTCTCCTTATATTCCATTAATTTGTAATATTGCTACACACACACACACATATCTGTGAGTAATGCAAATTTTCACTGTAAATTTGTACTGTTCTTCCTGCTTGGATATAAATTACTTTGGGTAAAATAGAAAAGCTGTTTGTGGGTGGGAACACAGCCCTTGCCACTATGCCTCTAGGAATTGTTTCCCTTGTAATGTGATTTGTTTGGCACCAAGCAGCCCCAGGAGTGGCACTGCACTCAGGTTTGGTCAAGGAATCACTGAACATTCTTTGGACTTTCCATATAAATGATGTGACCCAGGTGGCAGTATCAACAAACCTCCCTTTCGCCTTTTGGAAATGAAATTAAACACTATTTTTCCTTCAATTCAAGGGGGCTCATCAACAAAGAAAATATTCCTTCTGGATTCAGCAACCTCGATGACTGTATTTTGAACACTCAGGAAGTAGAAAAACTACATGAAAGCACTTCGGGTTACACTGGAGAAAGGAGCAAACCCAAACGACAGAAATCCAGTACGAAACTTTCTGAGCTCAATGAAAATCAAGATGGTCCTGTGGTAAGTGAACATTGCTGTAAAATATGTACTTTTAGCCACTGAGGAATGAGACTAACTCTACTAGCTTATTTTTTTTTTTTAATTTGGCCTGTGATTTGCTTATCTGCCAAGGAAGTTGAATGCAATAAACTACCTAAGGTTTGGAACAATAGCTTGAAAAGAATGTGTATTTCCGTTGAAAATTCTCTTCCACGTCATGTTAGCCCATTCATACATTTTTTTCTCCATCAGGGATAGCATCTCAGGTTTACTGGGTGCTAACAATAAAACTGGAAAAGTACCTGGATTCCTTAGAGTGTGCTTAGATGTTTATTGACAAAGGCTTGGAAGGGTGGTCCTAATTCCAGACTCAGCTTTTTTCTTTTTCTTTTTCTTTTTTTTTTTTTTTTTTTTTTGTTAATGTGGAAGGATCTGCCTCTAGGCTAGTTGCCACTTTGCAAGATTGTGTTCCGTGGTAGCATAAGTGAGCTCAGTGAACCCTATCTTTATCACAATGAATAATTTCAAACCCTGTCAATGCAACTTAGAACAGCTTCCCCATCTGCAAGATGATCTTTTCTGTCATATTCCGTGAATCTTGAAATTCCAGCCTTTGAGAGCCCAGGAATAGAACAATGTCGGGCATTTAGATGACCTCTTAAAGAATTAGCTTGCTACTTAGCTTTCCACTTGTTTTAGCCTTCTAATTTTAGTTTATCTAATTCTTTCAACCCCATCTCTGTCTCATTCACGATCTTCAGATTCTGACCAAATATTTGATTCTGTAGCAAACAAAGAAAAAAAGGAAAGAGAGAAAGAAAGGGAGGGAGGGAGAGAGAATGAAAAGAAAAGAGAGAGAAAGAAAGAAAAAGAAAGAAAAATTCACAAGAAATATACATTAATACATGCCTTCTGTGCGCTAGCCAATGTTTTAGACCTGGAGTATACTTTTGTGGAGCATATCTTCTACTGAAACAGACTCTAATGACGTTCCATAGGTAAAATAGGAGATATATTACACGTTGGTAATTGCTAAGAGGAATTTTAAAGCAAGGGATGGAGCTGAGTTGCAAATGGGCAGGAGGTGCAGTTTTAATTGCAGGATCAGATAAGTTCTCCTCGAAATTTTGACATTATGTGAAGACCTAGAGGAACTAGTGAAGAAAACCATATAGATGGAATTGCAAGTACAGTCATTTATCTGGAACAAAACTGGACATGGCTATGGGTCATTTCTAAGGACTCTGAATAACATGGGTTGTTAGTGAGAAGCTTATGAAAGAGTGGAAGGGTCTCAGGACAAGAGCGACTGGAGTTACTTGACCTCCATGTTGAGAATGGACAGTAAGTGGGCAAGGCTAAAACCTGGAAGACCAGTTGGGGAACCACTGTGATAATCAAGGTTGGGAATTATGATGTTGGTTTGAAATAAAGTGATGCCAGAGCCAGCACACCTGGGCTTGAGGGGGTGCTGTTCCCTTCACTCGAGACATGAGTGACTTCTGGAGTAGTGTGTTGCATGAGATAGGAGGTGGGGCTAAGAAGCAGATTGATTCAGTGTGTTTTGACAATAGAAATGGTTTTTAAAATTCTATCATTAGAAGTGGGTTATGAAATTATAGAAGTGTCAGGGATGTTTAGCCTCAGAAGCTGGAAGACTGCTCTTGCCAGTATACTGAGGTGAAAAAGAAAGAAACTTTGGAAATGTTATCCCAGGTTCCAGTTGGACTTGTTAAAGATTGAACTGCTTGTTAGATAGCAAAAGGGAAATATCAGAGAAGCAGTTGGGTTTGTGGGTCCACAATTCAGGTAGGATGTCCGGGATAACCATACAATTGTGGGTATCATTGGTCCCACAGATGACCTACATGGCAGGTGACAGCAGAGGTAGCAAGTGAGGATAGAGTGTGGACCCTGTAGCTTGAAAGTGTCTAGAGGATAGGAAGATGAAAGCAGACAAGGAACCAGAAAAATGAAAGAGAAACAAAGGAAGTTTGAGGTCTTGGAAGCCCGGCAAGTTTCAAAGAGGAAGACGGGCAGATAATAAATAGAAGACTGGAAGTTTAATCATTGACATCCACAAACCATGGCTCACTGCTGATCATATTGAGAGCAGTGTTGGTAGACGAAACAAAAGCCTGTCTCCAGGAAAGAATGGGAAGAGAGTGAGTGAAGGCCATGGGTAGTGACCTCACAACGATCCTACTCATCTACAGCACAGCTGAAGAGGGGAAGAGGATGCAGACCTAAGGTAGCATCTTTCAGATTTGATGTCTCTGAAGAGGAAACAGTCTGGAAGGTGTAACCTTGGTCCTTTAGCCTCTTGAGGATAACCATGAGCAAGAGACCCTGAAAGTTCAGATCATGAGCATTCCACAGCATATGCACTTACCAAAACACTGCATTTTTTAAATTTGCTATTTTTTTTTAATAATTGAAAAGTAACCAGGGGTAGTGTGGTGGCCGTCAGAGCATTAGATTGCTCTGTTTCATCTCTGATTTTTTGTTTTTTACCATGATTCCAGCATGTAGTGTATACCTGCGTCATCCACCTCTCCAAGAAGTAAACTTACTCGGTGCTTTTCAAGTAGAGCCAAGCTAGCCAGCTTGTTTTTGAACAACTCCCCTTCACCGATTTACAGGCCTCCAAAGCACTGCCCATTTTGTAGCTTCACCTATGCAAATGCAGAGGGTTTTTCTCCAATTCTAGAACTTAACCTCAAGGTAAAAAGTAATCCCTCAGAGATTCTGCCTTTTACTTGTGTGTTCCTAGCTAGCCATCCACACGTGTATACAGACATAACTGCATGCATGCAGTCATATACATTCCATTGCTGCTTCTCTTTTGGCTCATTTCCAATCCCCCTCCAAAAACTTTCTCAACACAGTTTAACAGTCTGACTTGAAAGCCATGACCCTCCCATGCCTCTTCGTACTTCTCCCACTCTGTCCCAGGGACGTACGTTTAGATTTGGACAAGACCTATGTATGCATTTGCAAAGCTGTCTGTGATCCTGGAGAGTTCGGAGTAACTTAAGGTTTCAAAATTAGGAAACCAGATGAGTGACCTTTCTATGTTAATTCAATAAAATGCTGTACCATAAAGGAAAATTTTAGTTATGAAGACTATATGATAAAATATTTGACAAATTTTATTTTGAATGTCTGGCATGTGCTACCCATTGTAATCATCTCAATAACCCATAGGTGGGTACTATTAGATTACTAGAAGGTAATCTAAGACACCCCAAAGATGTGAAGCTGGGATTCCACTCTCCTGCCCCTCAATATTAAGTGAGTTCCAGGGACAGGCACTTGACCTAGCAGTAGAGAGCACTGTGACTCCCACAGAAGCGCCTGGGTTTAGTTCCCAGATCCAGTTCCTGATTCCAGCTTTCTGATAATGCAGACAGGAGATGATGTCTTAGATACTCAGGCCTCTGCCACCCATGTACAAGAACTGGACTGAGCTCTTGGCTTTTGGCTCTAGGCCCAGTTCTAACCCATCCCTAGGCATAGCAGGTGTTTGGAGACTGAGCCAGTGGATGAGAGTTCTCTGTTCACTATTTCCATACCTCAAATGTAAGAAACAGTAGCTTTTAAAGCTATCTATCTATGTATCTATCTATCTAGTGTTAACCATATATGGATGCATGTCAACCACCCAAGATTGAAAACATTAAGAAAGGTTCTCATCTGTACTGAGAATATACAGAACTTTCCTTTCCTGTACTTATTCTCTAACCACCACCAGATAACAAGTATTTGCATAGAATTTAAATTGAATTGGAAATTAATAGTAATTGGAAGTGATGTAGAATACACAGGAGGATATAAGTAGGTTATATATAAATACTATGCTATCTTGCATAAGGCATCTGAGCACTTGTGGATTTTGATCTCTGTAAGGGTCCTGGGTCCAATCCTCAATGAATGTTGGGGACAACTGTGTGATTTAATTAAAATTGTGGTAGCATTAGGGGTGGTTTGCTATGTCTTCCTCTGCTTTCCAACAATTTAATTATGCTGACTCCAAAGTCAACATTAGATACAGCCAAATAAAGAACCAAATTGATTAACTCTTACTGACAACCTCCACTTAGTGTCAGGTACACCCTCTGAAATATTAGCCGAAGTCCAAGGAAAGAGGATGGGTCTTCAGTCATACCTAAACTTCGATCCCCACTTTATCACTTGATAGCACTAGTAAGTGGGAATATTGCTTAGCCTCAGTTACTTCCTTTGTACAAAGGGAATATTAAATCTTATTATGGGTTTTGGGAACTTAATTGCTGAAAACAGGTAACGCTGAGGGCTGAGGCCCATCTGCAGTGGTGTGAGTCTCTTCCATTGACTTTTCCAACAGATATTTAGAACAGTGTACATTTGAAAGCTTCAGTCCTTCTGTTTGGCCTTGCTGACCAGCCCTTACAATCCCAATTCTGCCCCTGCTTCGGTGCCTTCTGCATGTCCCTGCTGGCCTTTTACACCCCTGCACTGGCGCATTTGGTCCTTGGCTTTGTCAAGTCCTTGTGGTTTTCTCAGAACATTTCCCGCTGGCCTCTGGGATGGTGACCTTTCCTTGTCCTCTCACCACAATCACTGTTTTCTTCTTTGCTGTATCCTTCACTGGCTAATCTTCATAAATCATGCTTGGGATAGAAACGTGATTCTTGTTTTTATCTCCTATGTCTTTCCCATCAGAACATCTGTACTCCCATGGTTTCCGTTGTCACACACACATACACACAAACCCACCCACCCAAAGTCCACCCCTCTCACAAGCAGCTTGCTGGTCAACATTTGACCGCCACTCTCTGTAGCTCTTCCCAGGGGTTGGATAGTTTAAACTATCTTTTTCACCGAAGTGCCCCATCTAATTCAGTCACACCATTTCCTCAGTCATTTTGTGAATCTTTTCCTATTAAGGAAAAGGTCACCCAAATGTAGTTGGTCCTACTCTAAAGTGTGTTGTGTGTGTCCCCTTATACTAGTACTCCAACTTGTCTGGCATACAGAGGCAGTCCCTAGCCTGAGTCAACAGCTCCATCCTCTCTCCTCTGCAGACCTCTGCAGTGCACCTCTTCCTACAGCAGTTCCCACCACCATCTAGAGCGCACTCACTCTTGCAGGCTGTCTCTGTTCCTGCTCATGGAAATGTGGGTTGAGCCTATAGGGGAGTATCTAGCGGGTAATTTTGTTAGCCAGGCTTTGGAGCCACAGAGATCACTCCCCACATCCCTTTGGGACAGAAGTCTGATTAGAAACTGGGAAATGTGTTGTGGCTGCTGTGTTGCTATAGAGAAAGCGTAGAAGGGGCTTGGGTGGATGTGCCAAGTGCTTCCGTAGTTTTCATGTATGGTGTCAGCAGTGCTTATGGATTTCCTTAGACAGCTTTAAGTAATAAACCAGAAACTGTAGAAAGGAATTCAATCTGTCATTCCTTGTTAATAAGACCTAATCAGATACTCTGTTTCTTACAGCTCAAGGTTAGAGTGAAGAATGTGTTTTGATTAGCAGCATTCCTGCAGTCTTCAGATTGGAGTGTTTGTATATTGAGAAAAGGGTAGTGTGTGTCTGTGTGTGTGTGTGTGTGTGTGTGTGTGTGTGTGTGTGTGTGTGTGTGTGTGTGTGTGTCTCCCTTATAAAGACTTAGCCTCAAGTAACAGTCTCAGAAGACCATTTTTTTTTCTCCAAGTATTTTCAAGTGCTTTGCTTACTGGTCAAATATGATTTAAACTTAAGCTTTTAGTGCTAACATGGAGTGAAGTGGGGGAAAATTACAAAACACACATAGCTTTATAAAAGTATTTACTCTTGGATATGGGGTTATTTTTATAATTATGGAGCATGGGTTTCAAAATTTGGTTCTTTCTAAAATCTAGAAATTATTCACATAAATGATGTCCTGGTAAATCTATGCCTTAAAAGTCATGTTGGCACCAGTGCTGTGGTATGGTAGGCTAAGCCTACACCTGCAGTGCCAGCATCCTATATGGGTGCCAGTTGGTGTCCTGGCTGCTACACTTCCTATCCAGCTCCCTACTTATGGCCTGGGAAAGCAGAGTGGGGTGGCCTAAATCCCTGGAACGCTGAACCCATGGCAGAGAGACCCAGAAGCAGCTCCTGGTTCCTGGCGTTGGACCAGCTTAGCTGTGGCCTTTGTGAGCCTTTAGGAAGTGAACCAGCAGCTGGAGGATCTCTCACTCTGTCTCTCCTTTTCTTTGTAAAAATCTGCATCTCCAATAAAAATAAATAAAACTTAAAAAAGGGAAAGACACTGCATTGTTGGATTGGTATTGGCCCTGGCAGTAAAGATACTAGTTAGAAGGCCTGCTTCCCACATGGAGGTCCCTTGGTTCAGCTGCAGCTGCCTGCTAGAGCCTGCTAGAGCTGGCTGATGGGAACAGCAGTGATGGCACAAGGGTGGGGGTGTTTCTGTCACTGCATAGGGGACCCTGGCTGAGTTCCCAGACTCTGGCTTAACCCCCTCTCCTCAGCCACACTCATGAGTGGACTGGTGGAGGAGGTTCTGTGCCTCTCTGTCTTTCTCTCAAATAAATCAACAATTTAAAAATTGTAGTACACAAGCAATCTCATGAAGTCATACCTAAAGCCATAATCTGGTTTTTTGTATTTTCTTCTTAAATTATAAAATTACAAGATTTTGAACTTATAAAGGTAATTAAAAAGTAATGCAGTAAAATATTTCCATAAGAATTATATTCCTGTAACTTTTTAAAAATGAAAACATTCACAGGCCACCTTTCTGTCACAGAGTTATATTGGGGACTTTAAACTCTTAAAAATGTTAAAAAGACATTAAGTCAGTATTTTCTCCTAAATACAAGTCCTGTTAGTGACTGCAGCATGTTTGAAAGGCAGAAAAGCATGATCTGCATCCAGTGAGAGCTTTCTGCATTTCAGCATGGCTTGTCTGTAGATTACATTTCCCCCACCCCATCTCCACGAAGAGCAGGGATGACCTATTTTTTTCCTAATCTCCTCTCAAGCCCTTAACAAAGGTTGGAAAGCATTTTGCACCCATGGAAATATGTAGCCTTATCACTATATTCCTATGTCTTCACCACCCTCCTCCATTTCATTCCACAGCAAGCAAGGTATTTGCAGTTGCCGCTGAGATGTTCCCTGTTTCCGGCAGGCCGAGGTGCAGCTCAGATCCATTAGCTGAGGAACACTGTGTACTGGCATGCCTTCGGTGAAAACAGACCAGCGGTATCCTATAGCACGCCACGTGGGATTGTGGAGAGACTTTAATAGGGATATGGAAGAGCTTTGAAAGTCATTTTTTTGTGCATTGCATCTATAAAAAGCCTACTCCCTGGGGAGCACTTACAAACATGAATCAAAGATTTTTAAAAAGGGAAGGAGTTGACAAAGCTAATATTTGTTTTAATGCTGGAGGTCAGCTAAACTTGGTCACATCTCAGGAGTGCTTTTTGCCAAGATTCCCATTGTGTGATATAACCAGCTCATTCTCCAAAGCTATATTGATTCCATCTGCTGAGGAGGAACAAAATCCAACATCTTTGGACAGAAATATCTCTATAGTTCTGTCATCTATTATGGTTTATTTTCTGTTCTCTTTTTTGAATATCCCTTAGCTTTAATTTCAGAATGTTTGTCTCTTCCAAAATGATCATCAGCGCATAATTGTAAATGTACCGTTTTTACTGACACCTTTTTGAAATGTTCTGAATATAAAGGATTATGCTTTCCCTGGGAATTCATGTTTCAGAGCCTTAAGAAAGCCTGGTACAAAGACCTTAGGCTGCAGATTCTGATCATCTATTGAAGGTACCGGAGGGAGGAAGGCTGTTGGTCAGGAAGATCACATTCAGCGAATAAGAGCGATTATATTTTGGTTTTAAGAGGAGCCATTTTCAGGAGGGCTTTTGTCATCCAGACTTTGGAGGAGGAAATAGAATTGAATATTGTTAGATATATGTGTGTATGTTTCTATTTTATGTATTTATATTTATTTTGATTTGTTCCTTATATATATATTTATATATTATTTCTTAGATCCATTAAAAATGATCTAGCCTGTGGTAGGCATTGGGATGCAGCAGGTCAAGCTGCCCCTTGGGATACCCATATTCCATATTATAGTGTCCGGCATCAAGTCCGACCTTTGCTTCCGATCCTGCTTCCTGCTGATGTGTATCCTGGATGCAGCAGGTGAAGGCACAAGTGCTTGGCTCTCTGCCGCCACATGAGAGACCTGGGCTGGACTGCTGCCTCCTGGCATTGGCTTAGTCCAGCGCCAGCAGTTGCAAGAATTTGGGTTTTGAACCATTGGACTGAAAAGCGCTCTCTCTCTCTCTCTCTCTCTCTCTCTCTCTCTCTGTCTCTCTCTGTTGCATTGCCTTTCAAAGAAATAAAAATAAATAGCAGTTTTCTAGGGCCCAGCACAGTAGCCTAGCAGCTAAAGTCCTTGCCTTGAACATGCCAGGGTCCTATTGGCGCTGGTTCTAATCCCAGCATCCCTGCTTTCTATCCAGCTCCTTGCTTATGGCCTGGAATGCAGTCAAGGATGGCCCAAAGCCTTGAGCCTCTGAACTCATGTGGGAAGCCCGAAAGAGGTTCCAGGCTCCTGGCTTCTGATTGGCTTAGCTTTGGCCATCGCAGCCACTTGGGGATTGAATCATCGAATGGAAGATCTTCCTCTCTGTATATCTGACTTTGCAATAAAAGTAAATAAATCTTTAAAAAAAAACCCAAATATCTAAACATATAAATTGTTATTTAGTACCTCTATGACGGAAATAAACCCTGTCTTTCAAGTTTCTTGGGCACCTGCTTAACTTATGGGCAAATAGCAGTAAAATATTCTCTTTGGAGATTTCATGGCTTTAGAAACAATAACAACAACATCAACATCAGCAACTGATGTTCATTAAATATATCAGGCATGGTTAAGGCTCTATAAATTGGGTTGAACTTTCATGTTATGCCTGTGTGAGGTGTTACTGCCATCTCCATTTTCAAAATGGGAAGATTGAGGCTCAAGGAGAGGCTTACAGTTTGGCAGACAGCAGAGCTAGGACTCTGACCTGAGCATGCTAGCACCAGAGCCACCATCCTGACTCGATGTTATTCCATCTTCCTTGGTTTCTGTTCAATGGAGCCTGGATGTCAAACTGAGAATTCCAGACAAGTTGGCCAAACCAACATAGAGGGAGGATAGTCCATTCACATACCAAATTGAAGATTAGTTTCTACTCCAGTTACATCTTAGGAAACATTTTAAAATAATTGCTCATTTCATGGAATTATAGTGACTTTAATCAGTTTCATGGTTTAATATGAAGCCAAACACACATAGCTTTAATATCTATCTACCTTGATGGCACAGGATGAGTATATTACACTTGATGTTCTTTCGATATTCTTCTATGATGTCTATTTCAAGGCAGCTGTATTTTTGAGTCTAGTGAGTTGAGACGTGTTTTTGTTTGCTTATTTGTTCATTGTTCATGGCGTGGTTCACGTATTCTGTTCTCAGCGACATGGATTATATTTAGAAAGCATTGGCCATGTTCACAGAGACAATGAAAACACGACAGACATGCCTGCTGTTAAGCATTATGCCCACTTGGTCAGCCTGAAATAAACCTCATTCAAAGAAGTTTCCTGTTTCTGTTTTGTCCAGCTTAGCTAGTAGAAAGATAAATATTAAATATCACAGAGCAAATCATTTCTAAAATAACACTATTGCTCTGTGAGGATGTTTCACAGCTTAAGTGTAAGTTACCTGTTCCCCCAAAGCATATGTGAAATATATACTTAAAAGACGTAAGAAAACAAATTGTCGCTGTTACATCTATTTCTGATTCAATTCAAGGTCAGATTGCTCAGTCCTTATTCTAAGCCATCCTGACTCTGGGTTTTGCTATGTTTAGCAAGAAAATGTGGATAATAGCTAAGAAAGACGTTAGAGGGCACCATGACCATTTCTCTCAATTCCTTTGTAGGACAAAGCACAATGTACAGTTTTATGTAAGCAGTGTGTCATGTTTATAATGTTACTGGTTTTTAACAAGAACCAAAGTGTGGTAGTGAGAATTAGCTTGCAGCTGCATATTACATGATTTTCCTGATTTAAAGAAAGGGGAATCTGCCGTTGCCTGTTTCCTATCAGTCAGCACTTATTTCTCTTGCAGCATATGGAAAGCCTCAGTACTGCACATGCTCACACAAGGACCGACCCTGAGTATGGGGAACCCGTGCCTGACGAAAGGTAATTGTACGATTTTCCTCTTCACATTAACTTCAAAGGATAGGAAAGAGGTGGGTTTTGTTGTTGTTGTTGTTTTGGTTTGGTTTGGTTTATTAAAATCATTTAATGCAATGTAGTTATAAGAATTTTTAAAAATCACAGAATTTAAGGGTTGTATGTTTGCCAACAGTATTTTGTTGCAAGGAAAAAGAATGGACACCTAGTTTGGTACTATTAAAGACAAAAAAAAAATTCTTATTTGCTTGCACTTCTGGTTATGTTTTATTTTGATTACTACTTTGTTTTGCTTAAGTTGAGAACTTGTGTTTATTTTTTTGTAAAGACTTGTTTATTCAACCTAGTTTTAAAAGAAATGAAATCACAATGGATAAAAAGCATTATTACAAAATACGTGGACAATTTATGGTATGCCTTTGTTTTTGCTGTTGTTTATAGCAAAGAAAAGGAAAGGGAAGGTGGACACGCCCAGCATCTTGAGGTGAGTAGTTAACAAGCCAGAGTGGCTGCAACGGGCCTGCGCACAATATTCTTGTGTAAACCAGCATTATTCTTCAAAGAGGGAGAAGGCAGGAAGGGAGAGGACTGTGAATGATTGGAAACTCAAAAGTCAAGACTTCCATATTCCTTGAGAAATTTGCTCTTTCAATTATTGTACTTGCTTTGGGACAGAACTTTAATAGCATGGGGATTTTCTCTAGGTTTTTCCACAGCATAGAGCAGAGCAAAATGTCAGGGCTCCTGGCTTGATTTTCCATGATTTGATGCATTTCTTACGTGACTGAAGCAAATCCATGGTGAGCTTTATCGGATCGGGCACAGGGATCACCTCATTGGTTTTTCCTTTAGCATAGGTTCAGTTTGAGTTTTATAACCAGCTAGTTCTCTGAGTTCTGTGTCTCATTTTCTGCAAACAAGCAAGGAAGAGGTTTCTAACACTGTTGTGTCATCTCTGTCTTCGGATTTTATTCACTTTCCTGGCATCCTGCTTGTCCTCCGGGCATGACCCTGTGAATCCCAATGCCAGAGTCCAGTTAGTGCCCGGAACCTCGTCTTACATTCCTGAAAGTGTATTGCTTCTGCACTTTTGTCAAGCACTTCCAACTCCACCTCCAATCTTGCTGACATTTGGGTATATTAAGTATATAGAGAGATCTGTCCCTTACCCACAGATGCTAAATTCTGGCTGGTCATGAATTCAGCAGCATAGATTTAATCCTGCTGTGTCAGGGGCTGTGCTAGGAGCTTGGGTCTACTGACAGCCACCGTCCCTGCACCTGTGGACTTCATAGAGGTCTACAGCATAGCAGATGAAGAACCAGAAAGCCATGGGCCCCTTTCTTAGGAAATTACACCCCCATGTCAAATTTTGCGTGAAATTGCTGGGACATTCGCCAAGCAGCCCGCATGCACTAATACTTGAGATACCTTATAGCATCTCAATTCAACACGTGTCTCAGATACATCTTCATTAATCCAGTTTGTAGGAAGGGAGTGCAGCTTCCTTTCTGACTTTGAAAATTCTGAGCCACTGCTTTCATCGCTACTTTCCAAACCCCGAGCGCCTCCTGTCTTGGGACCAACTCCTTTGTTGCAGGCACCTTTGGAAAAGTGGATTCCCACCACAGTAGCCTATCTTTTCAGGTTTGTTCCCTGCTCTCCCCGTGTCTTCAAACAAGTGCTTACCACTCATCACTCATGCCGTTCCACAGTAGGGACATGGTCTTGGTCAGCTTCCAGCAGTAGTCATCTCATCTTGTCCCTTTTATGCCTTGTACCTTTTCTGAGGTCAAAGAAGCAGAGCAGCCTTCACTGATGAACTTCAGGACATGAACTCATCAGCTTCTAGTGGCATCCAAACCGCATTCATGCCAAACCCAGCAATGGCTGAATCATAGGGAAAAAATCTCGGATGTTTTCTCCATGTGCCAGGTCCCAGGCTTATATTTGCCACCCAGGTGCAGCTGCCACTCAGCGCCCAACCCACCCTGGGTGCTTTGTAAGCATTCACTATTAATAATCACTGTCATCATGGCAATTTCAGTTGGAAGACAAAATTAGGTGGTGAATTAACATCTAGAGTAAGTGAACATATTGCCTTGCTCTCACAGCTGCTCGAAAGGAGGAAAATAGGACCTTACCCCCCAGGACTGTTTCTGGAAGTGTGTTTATCTCACACTGGGGAAGAATGCTCTGTGACTCAACAATTACTAAAAGGTCTATTTTCTACTTTTAAAATTTCTCCTCTTGTTTCATTATATTACACAATGAATAGGGTAATAAGTAATTTCCATGTGTAAATGTGCCTTGTTTGTTATTATTGTTACAAGTTTTATTTATTTATTTATTCCAAAAGAGCTGTGAGAGAGAGAGAGGGAGGGGGGGCGGGAGAGAGAGAGAGAGAGAGATCTTTCATCCACTGATTCATCCCTGCAAATGGCCACCACCCAGGAGCCAAAAGTACCACATGGGTGACAGCTGATCTTAGGGCCAACTTCCACTGCTTTTCTGAGGCCCTTAGCATGGAGCTGCCAGGCACAAACCAGTGCCCTTATGCAGGCATTGCAGGTCGCAGCTTAACCTGCACGGTGCTGGCCCCAGTGTGCCTTGTTTGAGGGCATGTCATAGAAGTGAACATGAGCTTCCCCCTGTTGCATATCTTTCTCATTTCTTTCAGTGACACAACTAGTCCTATCTAAAGAGGGCCTGTGTTTTGACAGGCATGGACCCGTGAGTCACCCATTTCCATGCCATGTGTCTTCCATCTATTTGAATTAAGATCTGGTTAGCAACCCAGTAGCAGTGAGGAAAAAGTTGAGTTGCTTCCAAAGGCCACAAATGAAAGTGGAGTTTTTTTTTCAGGTAGGCTTGGGAAGCTGACCTTGGAAGAAAACATCCCGCTGGGCCATATGAAGTGAGATAAATAAGGAAGACCAGGGCCATGCAGAGTCCAGAGCCTTTGTTCTTCGTTTTGCTTTTGAACTCCTTTTAACCACTGCCAAGTACCGGAGGAGAGGGCAAGCTGAAGAACACGCTGTCTCTAGATGGTACAACATGCTACCAAAAATACTTCTTTTTCTCCAGAATTCTCTTTACCATGGAATTGAGCCCTGGTATGCCTCAGTTTATTTCCTTCCAAGTAACACTATTTTATGCGTCCTGAAAATTTCAGGATGTAAAAATGATAACCTTACAATGAAATATTTTGTCCAGGAAGCAAACTAAAACAGAATTATTAAATACATTGGGAGGGTTTTGCCTCATTTGTGAGAGATCAGTTTCTGTCAGAATTATCAGGTCGGTGAAGTGTTAAATTCTTTTAGGATAATTTTTATATGCTTGATGCTTTCTAAGCCTATTGCCTAAGAGAGCTTAGATACATACCTTTGATAACAAACAGGACATTCATAGCAAACAAACGACAACTTTCTTTTTTTTTTTATCCTGCTTCCAGAAAGGAAAAAAGAAAAAAATGAGAGACATCAAGACTTTGATGAAAAATTAAAATTATTTATCACCAGATTTCAAATGTAAACTTCTCCTTGCCCTGAGGAGGTGCCTTTCTGAAACATCCCTGAGCAGGCACAAAAGGCTGCTGCAGTTGACATGAATTTTAGATGCTTGTTTTGTCCGATTCCCTTTATGGTCTGGCCTGTCAATGTGAATGGCTCCACGCAGTGGAATTTCTGCCTTACACAAACTACAGCAGACAGCACACTGTGACACTGTCCATCCTGGCCAGGGCAAACTGTTAGTTGGGCTTAAACAAAAACTCACCAGGCTCAGCAAAGGCTAAGGGGAAGAAAAGACAGGCTGATCAGACAGGGATGAGTCTTGGCCAACATCGGACAAGCACTCTCTCTTAGATGCTCCATAGTCTCCTCTGTGCCATTTAATGTTTACATGACAGTGGCACTTGTGAGTTCGTTGCCACTCTTCTGCACCTGAACCAGAATATATACATGGCTGAATTTCAGTGCCTGCGACAGGGTATATGTTCATTCAAGGACACTTCCTGAATGAACGAATGGGAAAGGGTAGTAGAATAAAAACAAATATCATCTCTCACACTTACTTTGGGCTGTCTGCTTCATATGTGTTTTCCGTTTAATCCTCACTACAACTTTATAATGTCTTATTGTGTAATGTAGAAAAAAAAGTTTTCTTTACTGCTTCTCTAGAAGTTTTCTGAAGTTCGAAGACATTTGCTCACAGAACTCTTGTCTCTGTAGAGATGGCATTGGAATCTGTGCACAAAGCCCTTCCAAGCCATGCCCTATTGCCCTCAAGAGCCCAGCACACAGATCATGGCTGCCCACACATATTTGGTGTGCTTTCCAATGGCATCACATTTCAAACAGGGTGTGTGACATGACAGCCCAGGGCCCTCTAAGCGGAAAATTGTGAAAGCGATTGATTTACTCTGATTTAATGGAAGATATGGGAGATGAAAGCAACACGAATCAAAACCAAAAATATTTTGGTATTTTTAAAATGCCCTTGACATTTCCACCTCAGTAATGTAGTGGGAGAAAGAGATAAGCAAAAAGACGATATTTGCAGTAGTGTATGGTAAACACCACTGGGCTGGGTGCCTCCGACCAAGCTATCTTAAGCTAACTTTTGAAGGAAGAACTAGATTTTACTTAGAGGGATTTTTGTTTTTCTCCCTTCCTTCCTTCCTTTGAAATTTTTTTCTTATTAGAAAGGGAGAGAGAGAGAGAGAGAGAGAATGCAAGCAAATGCAAACCAGCGCCCCCATCTGCCAGCTCACTCCCCAGATGCCACAGTGGCTCCTGAGAGCAGGTCTCCTGTGTGGGTGTCCTTTCCTTGAGAGAAAGAAGAAAATTTCTGTCTGGTGGTTCACTCCCCTGATGACCACAACAGCTTCAGGCTGGGCCAGGATGGGACCAGAAACTGGACATTCAGTCCAGGTACCCTATAAGAATGTCAGGGACCCATGTATTTAAGGCATCATCTGCTGCCTCTCATGGTGTGCATCAGCTGAATTGGCCAGTTAGCAAGTTCTAGAAACTTGGGCATTCATATATGGGATGTGGACATCTCAACTGATGACATCACCACTGTATACACACACTTGAGAGCAGTTTTAATGCTAATATGAGTATTTTTTTTAAAGGCCCAGCATTGTGGTATGGTGGATTAAGCCACTGCCTGTGTCATCAACATCCCGTATGGGTATTCTAACTGCTTTCATTCCAATCCAGCTCCTGCTAATGCACATGGGAAAATAGTGGAAGATGGCCCAGGTGCTGGGGTCCCTGTCACCAACATAGGAGACCCAGATGAAGCACCTGGTTCGGCTCCAGCAGTTGCAGCCATTTGGAGAGTGAGCCAGCAGATGCAAGACATTTTTGTGTCTCTCCTTTCTCCAATTCTACCTTTCAAATAAGTAAATATCTTTTTGAAAAAAACGTTCATAGAAAGTGGAATTAGAGCATATGTTTGCTTCAGTGCCTACTTTTAAAATGTGTAACATATCTTTTTTGGTAATGTGCATTTCCTGTGAACAGCTTCACCATGAGCAACCTCTGAGCGATATTCCTGGCTCCCCTATGTCCATCAGACCATCATCAACCCACTTTGCAGCCCCAGGCAAGACAGCCTAGTCAAGTTCACACAGCAGCTAGCAAAGCCCACAACAGAAAGTCAGGCTTCTAGGAGTAGCAGGCAAGTCAGAGTGAGCAACCCCAGGCACCAAGGAGAGCTTGGGATGCAGGTGTATTTCCCGGAGCTGGGCCGTGTGTGTTGTCCCACGTGTGTTTGTGGCAGTGTGGGCTGGTATAGAGTGCATGGGGGAGGAATCTCGGTATTACTGTGTCGAGGAGTCCAGCAACTCCTCTAAGTGAACACAGGGCTGGCATGTAAAGGCTACCACACCATCTGCAATACACCCCAAACAGTCATTTAGGGTGGTCCTGTGCTTGCTAGGGACCAGGACCTCTTTGGTTTTTCTAAAACATTACAAAATAAGCATGCCCCAGGACCCTTGCTCCTGCTTTGCCTCCTTCCTGGGATGTTCTTCCCATACGTGGCTCACTTTGTCACCCCCCCACACACACACACGTCAGCTCATTGTGTTATTGAACCAGAGAAGCCTACCCTGGCCACTTGGTATAAAGTGAGAGACCTCGACTCCTAACACCACTCTCCTCCTGGCCTCACTTTGCTTTCCTCCATAACCCTAACCTTTTTCTCTTTGCCATGTGCTTCTTTCCTTTAAGATGCATTAGAACAGATCATTTATTTTGTCTACCAGCTTCTCCAGTGCCTATTTTTAAAAATGTCTGGTTCATACTGGCCACTTCATAGTAATTGCTGTCCTGCATCTGTTTTGTCTCTGTGTCTCTCGCACCTGACATGCAGTGAGTAGCCACAGCCCTATCATACGATACTGTTCTACAGGAGCACTCGGAGCCTGCCTTGTCCGGCACATGAGGCTTGTGCAGCACAGCATCTGCCTTGCTGACAGTCATCTGCCATGTCTCCTGACTATCTAAGGGATTCCACCCTGAACCACTTCTCTGACCATTCACCAGGCAGCACCCCACCCCACTCTGGCTGGGTTTGTCCCAACATGTTTGAAACCATGTCCCCTGCTCCGTGGTGGGCACAGCTCACCCAGAGTAAAGTCATGCGTGCCTCGTTGCCAACTCCTCCCTCTAGCAAGTCTAGGACATGGCAGCGCCACACCCAGTTATCCTTATAGACAGTTGGGTGGGAGCAGAAGGAGCAAGGCATCTACTGGTAGGTCTCGGCACTCAGGGCACCATCCCGGAGACCTTTCCCACCTTCCTGCAGATCTCATGCAGAGCCTCCCACACACGAATTTGACTCTAGCTTTTCTATGAAGCTGAGCACTGCATCTGAGTATTCTGTCCCATGCCACTTAAGATTCAGTTCAAAAGATAAATAATATCTTGACAGAATAGCATAATCTGAGCACACTGCCTGTGATGTAACAAAGCCGCAGCCTCTGATACCAGAATCCCATATGGGTGCAGGTTTGAGTCCCAACTGCTCCACTTCCTGCCCGGTTTCATAGAAGCAGTGATCTAGAAAAAGCAGCAGATGCTGGTCCAAGTACCTAGGTGCCATTCCCACTCCTTCTAACTGTGCGAGACCCCATTGTAGCTCCTGGCCCCAGGCTTTGGCCTGGCTCAGCCCTGGCTGTTTTGGCCACTTGGAGGGTGAAGCAACAGATGGAAGACAGACTCACACTCTCTCTCTCTATCTCTATCTCTCTCTCTCTCTCTCTCTCTCTCTAGCTCTTCCAAATTATTCACTCTTTTTTAAAAGCATCTTCTGCTTTCTCAACAAGAAGCATTTTTAGCTAGGTTAGAGAGCCCTGTTTCCTTGGTGTTTCCCGCAGATTCAGTGGCTCATCATGGCCTGGCTGAGAGCATCTTGTGTGATGCCAAGGGGCATAGAGCAACAGTCTTTATGCATCGCTTCATGGAAAAAGACTTGTAAAACCCCTGTGTCTTCCCCCGGGTGATTGCAAAGCAAGTTACATAGCTATGAAAAGTAACTGCGAGTCTTAAATAGTGCTTTATTTTAAGCCTGAGAACATTTCTCCTTCATTAATGAAATCCCTTCCAATTTCCAGATTTTTTTTATTTAGTGATAGCCTACAAGTTACTTGCTAAAATAAATGTTCAGTCACTCTCAGAGGAAATATCTGGTACAGTTTGGTGCTGCTTGAGAAATAGATGTGTGAGTAATCACATTTGTCTATAATTTCATAAGAGGAAGGCTACAAGGAATGGGTTTACCATGTGCCAAAAGAGCAAGATTTTAAAAAAGGAATGTCATTGTAACAGAATAAATTTGCATGTGATTTCTTAGCACATACACTTACTGAGCATGCCGATCAGCCTTTTGGGGAGGTTTTTCCTGTTCTTCACCTGTCATAGCCTGGGGTGGATGCCACCTCCGAGCAATGTCAAGGGTAGCTGAGGACTTAATATGCAGAGCAGACAAATGGCAGGCAATAAGTGACAGTGCACATTTGGAAGATATAAATTATGCATCAATGACTTGCCAGCTCTTGGCTTTTTACTTTAAAAAAAAAGGTGCTGTGGTGTTGTTTTGGCTCCTTTCCTGAGTCTGTATTCCTTGCTGCCAGCCAGGATGCTATGCCAAACCCTGACACCGTGTGAATTTGCGCAACACTTTCCTACCCAGAGCACTCATCCATAAATAGACGGCCCTTCCCATACCCAGCCCCAGGAAATCTACGAGCAAGCAGCCAGCCCCGCTTAATTGACGTGAGCCTGCAGGACTGGCAAGGGAGCTACACAGTGCAGCTCCATGCTCCTGACCTTGCTGGACTGCTTACCTAAGGGGCAGGGTATCCTGGTGCCAGAGATACTGCTTTGCTGCTGCCGCCCTAGCAACAGCAGTGGCTGGGTTGGGCTGGTGTTGTTTACAGTCTGGAGAGCTGTGCTCCTTTAAGGAAACAAACTCCTTTGCCTCCTGGCGGACACCAGTCAAGCTCAGCCAGTGCCAGCTGCCTGCAGTTATCCAAAGGGGCATCCCTGGGAAGTCAGCTGGTCTCGCTTACAGAAGAAAAGTTGAAGGAACACAGAGGAACAGTCGCTTTCTGCAAGCACGTGGCCCGCTAGGCTCCTCCAGGGGTGTGGAGGCATGACTGTGGTTTCGGTGCCGGGTGCGTTGGCAGCCGTGGCTGGGCAGGTTGCATCCTGGTGGATTTCTGTCAGCAGCGTTGGTGGGTTCCGGTGAGCAGGAGCTGTTCAGGACCGTGTGCTGTGCTTACAGACTAACCCCACCATGAAGATCCCGGAGCCTGCCAAACAGCAGAGGAATCAGGACCCTGCCGATGACCAGCAGGAGAGCTTTGTCTCGGAGGTGCCCCAGCTGGACCTGACTGCATTGTGTGATGACAAGAGCTGGGAAGGTAGGGGCAGCTGGGATGACGTTGGGCGGGGTGGGGGGTGGATTTCTTAACATGCATATAGAGAAGCACGAGAGAGAAGCATGTCACGCCTAGGTGAAGAACCCGGAGCAGGCGTCTGTACCCCCGTGGGTGTGAATGAGAGGGAGCGAGTGAGCCAGCGAGCTATGCCTGCAGAAATAACTGCGAGTCTAAATGACCAAACATCCTTTCCTCATCATAGGAATGTGTCACATTGAATGACTTCAAGGGGGCTACTTGCCCTTTATTCTGGTGTCACCTTGTAGTCCTTTTTTATTTTTCTTTTCAACTTAGCCAGGAGCACTAATTAGTGTATCCCCGCCCTCCACCACCATCCCCATCCCCCACCCCAGTAGCAAGCTGAGAATGGGAACAATTAAGAATTGCCTGCACCTGATCTCCTCACGCCCACTTGCCAGCCAGGCACCCACCCTCCCCAGGAAGTCCGCTGCCCCCTTTTTTTTTAAAAAAAAAAAATGGGATTGGGTTTGCTTTGCCTGTATGTCTTGTTTCGCATGGATACATCTGTTTTCTAGAATTCAGGCTAACAAACTGAAAGGGATTTGCTCATCCAGGAAAACACTAAAATGAAAGTGCTTTGTCCAAAAGCCTGGGACTCCGTATTTTAGAGAATGTTTTTCGCAAGTCTCTTGGTGAGGAAGAAGAGGGTAGCCTGGTCGCCACTATGATTCAGGAGAGGACATTGCAGCCGCTGCTTCTGTCCTTGCGTCTGTGTTCAACCAGGCGTGAATCTGAGTCCCAAATCAGGGTTGTGCCGTCCCTAGTCCTTCCCCTGTGTAGCCCGCGTGGGAAGTCTGTAACAGAGACACAGGGCCCAGCTTCCAGACAGGACTCCCCACAAGGAGCACCAGCTGTTTCAAGAACCAGCAACCCAGTTCAGCACCTGCATTGCCTCATCTTTCCCCTCCCCTTCCTTACATCTGCCTCTCTGATTTTTTGTTTAAATTAAAAAGCACTCCTTGGGTTCAACTTAAAGAGAGGACCAGCAACTGATCTGGAAGAAACACAAGGTTAGGGGGAGAATTCCATCATGCTCTGCCCCCTGGAGCTTCATGCCTTAGTTCTCCCCCTTCGCCCCCTCACCTGGCCTGATGCTTTTCATGGGCAGTGGGTCTGAGGGTTGGTCAGCTCTTCCCAGCTCACTGTGAAAGAAAGGAAAGAAAAACAAAAAAGCACAGTTGTTGTGTTTTGAGGTGTTATCTTCCCAGGTGTTCTGTGCTTGTTGGGTCCTTGTGGACTTTAAAAGAAGTCCACATGGTAGTTTTTAATACATTGGTGCCCCCAGAGTGTCTGAATGGTCACTGTTACCCCCAAGGAACAGGGGGTCCGGTGTCGGTAGAGCATGCAAAGCCACCCTACGCATGGCACTCTGCTTCTTACCCAGTTCCGTGCTAGTGGCCTGGGAAAAGCGCCTGAGGCTGGCCCACTTACTTGAACCCCTGCCACCCACACAGGGACACCTGCATATAGCTCCTGGCTCCTGGCTCTGACCTGGCTCAACCCTAGCCAACCCTGGCTGTTGTCATTTGGGGAGTTAACTAGCTAATGGAAGGTCTCTCTCCTTCCTCTTCTGTAACTGACTTTAAATCGATACATTTCTTTGAGGTAAAAATGGTTTAGTGATGCTGCCATGAGCTCTAGACGAAAACTTGGACTTTTTGTCAGAATTCCGATTAGTCACATTTTCTTCTCCTGAAATGCACTCAAATTATGTTTTTTTCATGTTTAATCCAGCTCATCTAAAGAGACTAATATAAATTCTTCTTAGAATGGTTGAAGGCCACTTTACAAAACCCTTGAAACTCTGCCATTAGTTAATATAATGAACTTTCATCCCAATAGGTACTATGAGGGAAATAACATTTTGTTTTGGAATCTGGATAGCTTAATAGAAAAGATTACTGAAAAAAATATACATAACATTCCACTAGGCTAAGAAATGTGAATTGTATTATCCATGTAATCTGTAAAGTAGCTTGCTCTGGTTATGTTTTTGTTTGTTTGTTTGCTCGCTTTTGCCAATTACTGTGTTTGTTGTTGAACTTGTGTGTTTCCAGATCCACACAAGTTCATTTCAACGGCACCTTGATTATCCACTCAGTGCTTTAGTGACCTTATGAAAAAGTTTAGATATTATTTACACCTTCTACACTATGACCAATGATAAAACAAGAAGTAGAGTCATTGAAGGAATGTCTGCACAAAATCTAGATAAGAGAATGAAACACAGTTGCTAAAACACCACTTTTGTTTTATGTATAGCTACAATATGAAACAGGCAAAAATTGGTAGCTTTGCAGTTCACTGAAGCAGCCAGTGTGAGTCCACTGTAATAAAACGTAGATGGAAGTCAGAGTGCCCAAACCATGTGAGCCACCAGCCATGCACAGGTCTGCGTCACCAGAACGTGGGGCATCCTGTGGTGTGAGCCGCTCCGTTTGTTTGGTCTGTGCATTCCCCATCCTCACCGCACAGTTCAGACTCCGGGGATCTCGGGCTGTCTGGGAGTGGCCAACTGGCTGGTGTGAGAGCTGCCATCAGTGCTCCCCTGTGGAAAAGTTCTGTGACTTCACGACTTTAAGGCAGCAAAAAGGGAATGAAGGTCAGGAATAGAGTCAATAGACTGCGGGGATGAGACCCTCAAAACAAATACAGGGTCAGGGTCTAAAGATGGCAGATACTGGTTAGGCACTGTCATATTTTCTCCCGTATGGAGCTGTTTCTTAGGGCTTAGTACTTAAAATATCTGCATGACATTATCATTATTATTAGGGTTTCACTATCCAAAGTTAAAGTCATATGTAGTATGTGGTGCTATTTAAAGTCCTTTGGAATTATGTAATTAGAATGTTCCCAGGCGGCCAGTTCATGTTGACTTGGGGTGGCATTTGTGCCAGAACTGGAGTTTAAGTTATTTATCCTGATCAAATTAAAGGGCAACTCTAAAAAAGGGCATAAAATACTTCTTGCATCATACTCATCACTTACTGCTTATTGAAAAGTAACTGTGGAGGTAATTCTCCAAAAGAAACAAAAAGGTTCATACATGTTTTCCACGTGAAGCCTCCCATTGTGTGGATAAGAAAGTATAGGACATAAGAGACAAAGCAGTGATTCAAAGTAAAATATATATATATATATCCTGACCATTCTTTCTACACAGTCCCAGCTGTGCATCATGACAGGCAGTAAATCTAAGCGGTTAAAAGCCAGACTCCTTGGGTTCAGATCCTAGCTCACGGTGCTTAACTAATTTTGTGCATAATTTTAGTGAACCTGTCTCAAGATTGGCCTTCATTTTTTTTCTGTATTTAAATAGAGATAATAACAGTGGGTAGTGATGCAGGATAGATATAGTAGTATCTACTTACACACTTGCTACAAGAATCAAATGAATTGGAACATGTAAAGTGCAGCATGGTGTGAGCCCCATGTAAGCATTAGTCATGTCTTCCACGTATGTTTTCAAGTTATAGTTTCAGGAAAAGTTTGCTGTCTTTGAAATCAGGGCCTGACTCTATCTGATGACTGTGAATGACTCAAAGCACAGAAGAAGAATCCATAATTTCCAGGTTTATTGGGATTATTCGTGGATTTATCAGGAACTGACCACCTTCCTTTCCCTGACGCTGTCCCTAGATGTGGAATGAGAGAGACAGGATGTTAGGAAAGAGGCCAGATGCCTTGGTGATAGACTTGTGAGGAATGTATGTGGAAGGGATCGTAGATGGGTTCTAAACTGATAGCTGATGGGGTAGTTACACTGAAAGTGCAGGTATGTGGATCAAAACCAACTCTAGTGGGGAACGACCTCAGTAGGTAGAGAGATTCATGCTAGCTTTGGCCATGCATTTAATGAGAACTTAAATGGAACTGTTGAGGACTTGCTTATTAACTGCACGTGGGCACTCCAGATACATGAACTGTAAGGACTGAATTTGTAATTGATACAACTTGACTCCTAAATTCTAACTCAGTTTTCCAGACTACTTAAGCAATTTAATAGGACTACTAAAATTCAGTTTGGGGACACTAAGGAAAATGTGCTAGAAGTGTTCTTGCTTTGTTTCTCTGGGCTTCTGTGTCCAGGACACACAGAACCCTCCGAGCGCAATGAAAGGAAAAATGGTTACAACACGCCAAGCAGTAATGGCTGTAAATGACATGGTGGAAAAATGAATATGGAAAAACATGAGCTCTGTTATTCTATGCAAATTTCTTACAGCAAATCTCTTCAGGGGTTGTTGTTTTTCTTACACAGCGGATGGGTCCAGCCAGCTAAACACAAGATAGCTCCATTGGCACCAGCCACACTGGCATTGCTCCAAGAGAGCTTCCCTCCTCCTTCAGTGAATTCTGTTTATTTCCATCCCTCAGGACTGATTATGTTTTATTTCTTGAGTAGCAAGCAACCTTACTCTTTTATCCCTACTATTTTTGAGCCACTGTGCTATCAGCTGACTTGAGTGGATTAATTTTTAATAGAGAGACATGCTATACTGCTGTCCAGAGTTCATTGTAACAAGTTTCATGACCCAAAGCAAAGTCACTGTGCCCCAGAAATTCTGAAAATGCATTCACTTTTGATTCATTTACTTTAATTACTGGAATGAAAATCTAATTTGAAGTCTTGAGTCTTTTCTGCTTTCCCTTGAATAATTTTCTTCAAAACTCCTTATCTATTTCAAGGCTCTAAAATTACCATTTAAAATATAAACTATTTCCCAAATTAGCAACTGGGAACTGTCCATGAACACATCTTCAAAATTAGTTCTCTGGGAAGGACATGAAGTTGGCGTATTGTGCACTCCACTGCTCTTAGTCTCATTTACCTTTTTTAGATGGGTACAAACTGTCAAAATTTGAGAGAGCTTTATAGATTTAATTCATTGCAAACTAAAACACAGAAATGGTTGGTTTGTTGATTATGTTGAGCTATTATTGCATAGCATTTTCTAACTCCTGAAAAGGAGTCTTAAAGTTCAAGACTGTAGAGTTAACAGGAAAGAGAGAAGAAAAAGAGAAATCATGTCAAGGTTTCATGTTACAGCCTTGAGGAGTGTTTCTCTTCTGTAGGCAGGCTACTGATAAAATACTCCTTTTTATTTTGTTAGCATTGGACTTCATCGTAGCTTTGCATTCCTCATTTTCAGATAAGTCACTCACTTACCCTTCCTATATGCCTTATGAGCAAACGCCCCCTATAATTTAGCATTTCATCAGCTGTGTGTTTCCGAGTTTGCCTGAGTGACACCAGGGGAAAGGACACATTTGAGCTTCTTGTCAGCTAAGTGGTTGGTTAAGAATGGACCACAGGATTGACCCTGTGACTCAGTGATCAAGATGCTGCTTGGATTCCCTGCATCCCATGTAGGTGTTTTTGGATTCACGTCCCAACTCCACTTCCGGATTTGCTTTCTGCTAATGCACAACCTGGAGGCAGCAGGCAGTGACTCAAGCACTCCTGTCACTGAGGCAGGAAATCCAGATTGAGGTGTGGGTTCCTGACTTCAGGCCTGGCTGTTTGGGTGAATAAACTGGCAGATAGAAGATCTCCAGCCCCCTTCTCTCTCTCTCTTTTGCATTCTTGTTCTCTCTCTTTCTCTCAAACAAATAAAGTAATTTTTTAAAAAAGCAGAGCTATCTCATAAAGCTGCATTAGCAAACAGGAATGCGCATGGCTGATGCTGTGCTACCTACAGAGCATCCAACAGTCAAGATTCAGTTCTCTGCTTAATCTCTTAATCTACAATCAATCAATTCAAGATGACAGGCAATCTTTTATTAGAGCCATGTCTGAAAAATTTTGTGTTCCTATGGCTGACAATGGAGGTTCATACTAGCCTTCCTAGAGGGAGATTCTGCTAGATTCCGATGAACCCAAGAGCCTCAGACCCTAAGGAAGCCCTTGTCACACCGCCCCTTTAATGTGGAGCAGTCCCAGGAATGCCAGTGTCAACAGCAGGCTGTGTTGTGTGCAGCCCTGGGTCCCCAGGGCAGCCTCCGCCCTGTCCCCAGTGGTTTTGCTCCTCTCTATGTGGCGGTTGCCTGCACCAGTGCCCTCGTGTGCTGCCCCAGGTGATTTCAGACTCATGCCTCCCTCCCAGCCCCATCGCTGCTGCCTTATGAAATACCTTGACCTTCAGTTTTTCATGTTTTCAAGGGATTACCTTCCACTCATCCTCTTATGTCACCTCTAGTCCACTTTCTCTTTGTCTGCTTAGTATGCTGCACTGTTTGTTTCCTTTTTTTTTTATCATTTATTTTTACTTATTTGAAAGGTAAAGTTACAGAGGGAGAAACAGAGAGACCTTCCATTCGCTGGTTCACTCCCCAAAGTGGCCACACAGCTGGGGCTGGGGTATACTCAACCCAGGAGCCAGGAGCCCCCTCTGGGTCTCCTACATGGGTGAAGGCTCCCAAGGCTATCCTCTGCTGCTTTCCTAAGCCACAAGTAGGGAGCTGGATCGGAAGTGGAGCAGCCAGGCTCTAACCAGCACTCACATGGGATGCCCATACCACACACAGTAGTTTCACCTGCCACACCACCTTGCCAGCCCCAAATTGGTCATTTTTGAGCCCGACCAGCAGGCCAGACCAAGTCAGGATGCCTGATGAAGGCCCCCGCCCCGTTCACTGCCAAGTTTAGACACAATATGTTTCCCTCTGCCCCTTAAGCCTCAGTACACAAGAATCTGTCCTTAGCGCTGCTTTTGTTTTTCCAGATAATTATATCATCCATGTTCCCAGATACTATAGGTATCCTTAAACGTTGAGAACCATAAACCATAGGTTCACAGACATCTAGTTACTTTTTTAAAAAAGTTTTATTTATTTATTTGAATGAGTAACATTTACCACATCTACTGTTTTACTCCTAAATGGCCACAATGACCCGGGCTGGGCCTGGAGCTGGGTACAACTTTCCCCAGATCCCCCATGTGAGTAGCAGGGGCTGGAGTACTTGGGCTGTCTCCTGCTGCTTTTTCCCAGGCATATTAACAGGGAGCTGAATCAGAACCCAAGCAGCTGGAACTCAGCTGGCGCAGCCTTGGCCACCAGCATTGCAAGCAGTGGTGTAACCCACTGCACCACAGTGCCAGCCCCTGTGTTGTTTTTAAATTGGCGTACCTGTCTTCCCTATTACCCTGTGAGGTATCAGCAGCCTCAGGCAGTCACATCTGTTAGTGAACCACTCGTTGCCTGTGCTCAGCCCGAAACAACCGCTCACCCCTTTTTTAGGTTTCAGTTTCCTTGTCCAGTGGGTTGGATCAGTGGTTCTCACACATGGGCACACACTAGAATTAATTTATACAGCTTTTCAAAGTAGGGTCAAGGGCATCCCTGGGTCCTCAGCTAAGTGTTCCATGTGAGTGTTGGGGGACAGGTGTATTGGTACCAATTTAAGCCTCCCTGGGAGTTGAGAAATCATCAGCCACATGATGCACAAAGTGAACATGGATGTAGATGTTCTGTGATTGTAATTGCTAAAGATGCTTTTAAAAAGTACTTATTTAAGATCATCACAGACGTTTTTCACAAAATATTCCATTCATTTCTAGAAATTCAGGGATTTAAGATCATTAGCCAAGATCTAGCCTTTTGTAAGTCATGGTAATGCATGAATACATTGAAATGTTAGCTGTTTATGAGTATTATAAATGAAATACCCTAATACATCTGAGATGTATCTTTTTGGGAGATTATTTATTTGAAAGGCAGAACGTCAGAGGAAAAGACTGTTTTCCATCTTCTGGTTTACTCCCCAAATGGCTGCGATGGCTAGGGCTGGGCCAGCCAAAACCAGGAATCCTATCCGTGACTTCCTTCTAGGTGACAAGAACCCGGGTACTTGTCGTCATCTGCTGCCTCCCAGGCATTTTACGAGGAAGCTGGATCAGAAATGGAGTAGCTGGGACTTGAACTGCACTCCCATGGGAGACTGCTGCCACAAAGAGCAGCTTAACCTGCCAGCTCCTGAAATTTATCTTTAAAATCTTTTGATAGGATTTTCTTGACAAGGAATGGAATATATTGAGATAGGTCTTACATGGAACAGAAATAACATTTATCATCTCTAAATGACCAATCAGGATTTTGTGGGCTTTTTCTTTTATATATTTTTTCTTTTAGAGATTTATTTATTATTTGGAAGAGTTACTGAGAGAGAACATATGGTGTGACACTCAGAGATCTTCCATTCACTGGGTCACTCCCCAAACAGTTACGATGGCCACAGCTGAGCCAATCCAAAGTCAGGAGTCAGGAGCTTCTTCTGGGCCTCCCATGCTGGTACAGGGTCCCCAAGTACTTGGGCTAGCCTCTGTTACTTGTCCAAATGCAGTAGCAGGAAGTTGAATCAGAAGTGGAACAGCCAGGACACAAACCAATGCCCATATAGGGTACCAGCCTAAAGTGTGTTTTCTTACAAATTACCTAAGTTGATCACAATTTATCTAAAATGATTTTAATGGATGGTGCTTTGTAAGGTGTTTTTTTTTTTTGCTTTTTTACTGATTTCTGAATGGATTTCACTGTATTTTTGAGCATTCTAGATTTAAAGTTCAGCTGAAGGCTTAACTGCTAGGCTAAATACCTCCTGTAGCTTTCAGGGACAAAGCATTAAATGTGCTAATCCCAACCCACTAAGCAGAAGCACCAGAAACGGCTTAGAGCAAGCCAAGCAGAAGCTGTGAGGGCCTCCATGAACAGGCTGCTGCAAACGCCACGTGATTCCTCAGCCGGAACCCTCCCTGTTGGCTCGGAAATAGGAGGACAGCCGAGGAGCCACATGTCCCTCCCCCGACTTTCTCAGTCACACCTCCCACCCACATGTGTGGGCTCCTGCGTCAGGTGCAAAAGCTGTACGCCTGCACCCTTGGCCACTTTCAGCTCTGCTTCCCGGCAGCCAGGGCAGCTGCTCCAGTGAGAGTGGAGATGGCAGAGAAACAGTGGCTGCAGGATTCTTTGGTGATTTGCTTGCACATAATGTCCTTTATCCGGACCTTCCAGCTCCAGTCAAAACCACGTAGTGGGCAGCACTTGGGAACCTGAAAAACCTTTGCACCTTCCAAAATAACCCTGACCTCTTTCCCTCCTTGTTTTCCAGAACCTGTCCCAACTTTCTCCTCCTGGCAGCGGGAGAGCTTGGACCCTGACGAGGCCCGCCTCTCCCCGCAGGCCGGGCGCCTGATTCGCCAGCTGCTCGAGGAAGACAGCGATCCCATGCTGTCACCTCGCTTCTATGCCTACGGGCAGAGCAGGCAATACCTGGATGACACAGAAGTGCCTCCTTCTCCCCCGAACTCCCATTCCTTCATGAGGTATGTGTGTCTGTATTGCTGATGACATTAGACATGATAGGAACGGCTGATGGATAGCATATCTAAAATTGAAGTGTGCACCTGTGCAGGAATACCTGTGAAGGCCACTGTTGACGGGGTAGACATTGCACTGTTGGGAAGGTTAGGCACATTTAATACAGAGCTCCAAGTCACCAAGCAAATCCAGTCTCTTACTTAAAGCGAGAGTGGCTGTCACCCCTCCACCTGCCACTCAGCATCCCACCATGTCCCCAAAGCCCGTAACAGCAGTCAGTGTCTGCTCATGGGCAAGCTGACTGAGCCTTGTCCCTCCCAGGCGGCGCAGCTCTTCACTGGGCTCCTACGATGATGAGCAGGAGGACCTGACGCCGGTGCAGCTCACGAGGAGGATCCAGAGCCTGAAGAAGAAGATCCGGAAGTTTGAGGACCGCTTTGAAGAGGAGCGCAAGTACAGAGTAAGTGCCCCTCTCAGGGCTGTCCTTGTGTCCCCTCTCCCAGCTTCAGGGAGGGCTTCTATGGCAAGGAGAGCTTCAAAGGGGCAAACTGTTAGGATAATCTTTTAAAAAAAGATTTGTTTATTTTTATTAGAAACACAGATTAGATTTATGGAGAGAAAAGAGAGACAAAGATTGTCATCCCTTAATACACTCCCCAAATGACTGCCACAGCTGGAGCTGAGCCAATCCGAAACCTGGAGCCAGGAGCTTCTTCCAGGTCTCCCATGCGGATATAAGATCCCAAGGCTTTGGGCCATCCTCCACTGCTTTCCCAGGTCACAAGCAGGGAACTGGAAGGGAAGTGGAGCAGCCGGAATATAAACCCACTCCTATGTGGGATCCCAGTGCTTGCAAGGGGAAAGATTTAGCTACTGAGCCATCTGCCAGGCCCAAGATGATCCTTAGTGCATTCTGCTCACTGTCTTGTCCCTGCCTTTTTGTCCCAAAGTGTGTTTTTCACGGTGGTTGTGACACAGAATGTCCCTTAGTCCTCTAGTTTGTACTGTTGTTTGTTCACCTTACGGGATGAAGCCCACAAACAGTGACAAGGCTAGTCCAGGAGCTCTGGGACTCCAGGATTCCACACATGCAGTTTTGGACCTCTGCAGAATACTTGGGAAACATCAGATGTGGGTGTGAATGTGAGGATGATGATGGAATTATACGCGGGGAGTTTGCTGTGATCATGGTGCATTTCTGATTCTGATGGAACTTCCTCTTCCTATTTGAGATCCTTAGATCCTTCCTGTAAGAGGTCCTTGAATGTTCCTCTTCCCCCTGCTACAGTTTCAAAGCACTGACCATGGACTTGCTTTCCATAGCCCTCCCACAGTGACAAGGCAGCCAACCCGGAGGTTCTGAAATGGACAAATGACCTTGCCAAATTCCGGAAACAGCTTAAAGGTGAGTGACTTTCAGGCCAACCCCTGAGCACCACCTTCCTGTCCCCCCTGCCCCTGCTCCTGTGCCAGGTGACACCACCACTCAGATACCCCAGGTTAGGGAAGGATGCCTGCCCAGATCTCCCCATAGTCTCAGGCACAGTGTGACCACTTAGCCACACTGCAGGTTCTCCAGCACTTCTTCCTTTCCCTGAGTCACCAACAAACCCATGAGGATTTTAAGCCAGCGCTTCTGTTGAACTGAACCGTGTTTAACCCTAGGCTCTGTTTGCTGTGGCCTTAGGAGACACACAGATGGGAAGGTACCTCTGAAAAGGGTCCTACCCCTGTCCCTCAGAGAGTTTGCTATTTTAAAAATGTAGGGTCATGGGCTCAGCAATGGCTTAGTAGCTAAATCTTTGCCTTGCAAGCGCCAGAATCCCATATGGACACCGGTTCATGTCCAGGCTACTCCACTTCCTGTCCAGCACCATGCTGTGGCCTAGAAAAGCAGCAGAGGACGGCCCAAAGCTTTGGGACCCTGCACTCACCTGGGAGACCCAAACAAAGCTCCTGGCTCCTGACTGGATCAGCTCCAGCCATGGCAGCCACTTGGAGATTTAACCTGCAGACAAACCTATCTTCTTCTCTCTGTACATCTACCTTTCCAGTAAAAATAAGTAAATTCATCTTTTTTAAAAAGTTGTAAGGTTGTACAACTTTTGTAGAACAAAAAGTGTGTCAGCCATGTAGAGAATGTTAGTGCACTTCATGCCTTTGCTGCAGCATTGGCTGCATTCTGAGAACACACCCAGGCTGATGTAGAATCAGAGAAGGTACAGATAAACACTTTCTCAGAAATTCAGGCTAGGAAGCATCCCAGATAACCAACGAAGACATTATCTCAGGGATTTCCACCTGTATCAGGTGATTTCCACGGGGGGCAGGACATAGCTAAGCAGATATTGTCACTATTTAAAAGCAGTGTGACCCCATCAGGAGTCCGTTCTCAGCTCTAACCCCTGAATCTTCTCAACCAGAGTCGAAACTGAAGATATCTGAGGAGGCACTAGCCCCCCGGATGCGGCAGCGCAGCAACACACTCCCTAAGAGTTTTGGGTCCCAGCTTGAGAGAGAGGATGGGAAGAAGCCGGAGCTGGTTGAGAAGGCAGTGAAGCCCAGCGTGGAAGTCACCTTGGACTCCATCCAGCGGAAGCTGCAGGAGAAGCGGGCCGAGGTCGGCCGGCCGGAGGACATCAAGGTGGAGTGCTGCTGCGGGAGCTGAGCCCCGCAGTCAGTGTGGTGGCACGTGGCAGGTGCCGTGGAGAGAGCAGTGCCTTCCGACCGCCCACACTTGTGTGTTTAGAAGCATGTGGAGCAGCCTCAGAGCATTGTTATTTGTGGTCACTTTAGGCTTTGCCTGTTCAGGAAGCTTTATCATACACTTTGCAGAGCGAGCTTATTTGGATTAATGCGGGGTTTGGCGGCTCTCTCAGATAGAATTATTAGAAATTTTCTCCATTGACCCCAGACACCAGTGAATCACATAGAAGATTTTTTTTATTAGGCCCAGAGAAGAAAGAGGAGAAGGTAGAGAGGAAGAAGGGACTCCTGACGTAGTGGCAGGGAGGGAGGGCCTAAGGGAACCCAGGAGGGAGAGACGGGGCCACAAGCCCGCATGAGCGGGGAGAGAGAGAATGAAAGAGAAAATAAAAGGGACCATAGGGGTGGGTATTGGGAGTACAGGGCTGCAGGAATTGGTGGATAGGACTGTCAGGTACAGCATTGGGCATGTAATGAGAAAGTACAAGGCTTTACAAAAATGAAACTGAAACTTAGAGGAATTGGAAACCTAAGAGAAGCAGCTATTTAAAGTGACAGTAGATCTAACATGCTGGGGATCTCATCACTCCTCACAGTTACAAACGGCCCTTCAGGGCTGAGAATCCAGGCAGGACCTGGGCTATTAAACCGAGTCCCGTGTGTCCCCGAGTCCAGTTTCTGGCAGTGGCCTGCCTTTGCTGCAGCGGCAGGGATGTGGGGAGCTGATGGTGAGGCTGCTGTGTCTCCAGTGAGGGGGCAGTTTCTGAGCAAGCTTAGCCAGAGCCGAGGCTGAGGGGTTTGTTGAGAGTCACTGTTCTTGACCTTCCTGGAGGAGCTTTGCTGAGGTCAGTGAAACTGGAATGCTCACAAAGGATTTTCCTGTCTTCTCTTTCCCATGATTCTATAGGATATGACCAAAGATCAGATTGCCAACGAGAAAGTGGCCCTGCAGAAGGCCCTGCTGCATTACGAGAGCATCCACGGGCGGCCGGTACGTAAGTGCCTCTAGTCTCAGAATAGGGAAGGGGCTTTGGAAAGCATCTTCCACATCTGGATTCTTACAAATGCCGTTTGTCCTCGCCACTTGTTGAATAAGGGCAGTTGGTTTGCAGCTAAATGATAGCCACTAGTGTGGCGCTTCCAGAAGCAAAAGGGCAGCATGAAGAGGCTGGGAGCACTCAGCCCTGGAGGGAGCAGCACCAGCTCACTCAGCCACGCCCTGCAGCAGTATCAACTGCGGTGCTGTTCTAACAGGCTCCCTCTCCGAGCAGTGTGCTTGTGAGGGGTGTTTGTGGAGAAAGAGGTCTCCGCAGCCCGTCAGAACTGAAACTGGAAGGGAGCTAACGGAGACTCTTGTTTTGCATAAGGCCGGGAAGCTTTTGGACACATTTTCCCACAAGTGTGCAGGGAGCGTTGATTGGCAGTCGCGGGGGAGATGGGCGTGATTTATTGCGAGGAGCCTAGTCGGATGTCCTCTCCTCGGCTCCTTTTAATTCCCTCTGTTCAGAACATTTGCCAAGGACTCAGTGAAACAAATTTTTTTCTTTGATGTTTGTTTATCTTCATTGACTTGAAAGTTGGAGCGATAGAGCGAAAGAGAAAGTGAGACAGATCAGTCTTCCATCTGCTGGTCCACTCCTCAAATGCCCACCAAACCAGATCAAGCCTGTTCTGAATTTAACCAGTCTAAATTTTACAAATATATAGATTTATTTACTTATTTGAAAGAGGATTACAGGGAGCGAGAGACCCTTCTGTTGGTTCACTCCCCAGATGGATGGCACAGGCTGAAACCAGGAGCCAATAACTACATCTGGGTTTCCCAGGGGCCCAAGGGGCCACCATCTGCTGCCTTCCCAGGTACGTAAGCAGGGACCGGGGTCAGAAGCAGCACAGCCAGGACTCAAAAACTAGTACTTCATATGGGATGCTGGTGTGCCCACTGGTGACGTACCGTGCTGTTGCACACAGTGCCAGCACCAGCTAGCATTGCTGGTGAATGGTTCTGCCAGTCTGTCCCCGTAGTGGAAAAATACCGGCTCTCTAGGATGATGCTCATGTTGCTGCCAAGTTTTCCTTCAGATTCTTAAAGGCACAGAAGCTCAGAGTGACTGCTCTGGGCCTGAAATGTGTAAGGAAATTTTGCTGCCTCTACCAGAGGGGTCAGAAGCTGCCGAGGCAGGGCAGATCTCCTGTTCACAGCATCCCCACCTGGCTGCATCTGAGAGCCCCGGGAGCCTCCTCCGGGCCTCAGGGCCTTGGAGCTTGAGTCCAGACATCAGCAGACTCCTTAAAGGACCTGACTGGCCAAGAACTTACAGCTGCCCTGTAGAGACCGCCTGTTGCTGCCAGTATGGTGACTTGCATGCTGTAATATTTCTTCCTCCCGGCTGGGCAGGTTCTCTGCAAGATGGATGATACACAGCCACTGTGTGCCTTGGAATTGGCACATCTGGATTTGAACTCAGCCCAGCGGTAGGGGGTAGGTGTGGCAGTCAGGCAGCTACTTGCAATGCCCATGCTGGTGTGCCTGGGCTAAGGGCCCACCTCTACTCTCCCCTGCAGCTGCATGCTGATGCACACTCTGGGAGGCCGCAGGTGACAGCCCCTGTCCTCGGGTCCCTGCCTCACACTTGGTAGACTCAGATTGAGTTCTTGGCTCCTGAATTCAGTTTTGCCCAGCCCTGGCTGGCTGGCTGGCTGGTTGGCTTTCTTTTTTTCTTTCTTTTTATTTGTTTGTATTGGAAAGACAGATTTACAGAGAGAGAGATGAAAGATCTTCAATCCACTGGTTTACTCCCTCAGATGGTCACAACAGCCAGAGCTGAGCCAATCTGAAACCAGAAACTTCTTCAGGGTTTCCCATGTGGATGCACGGTCCCAAGGCCCATCTGCTGCTTTCCCAGGCCATAAGCAGGGAATTAGATGGAAAATGGAGCAGTTGGGATAGAAGCTAGTATCCATATGGAATGCTAGTACTAACAGGCTGAGGATTAGCCAGTTGAGCCATTGTACCAGCCCACAGACCTGATTTTGATGCAAGCATCTGGCAAGTGAACCAGTAGTATGAGGATCTCTGTTTTTCTGTCTTATTCTGTCTTGGATATAAATAAATGGATGAACAAAGTTTAGAAGAGAGAGATGCTGCATGGGGTATCCCTCTCCCCCTAATACAGTCCTTAGAATCCAACCTTCTCTCTGCTCCTGACCTAGTGTGCTGCCAGAGCACACCCTGTTCAAGTCCTTAGGTCCCTGCTATTCACAGGGGAGACCTGAACTTGAGTTCCCAGCTCCTGTTTTCATCCCTGGCTGCTGAGACATTTGGGGCACAACCCAGCAGTCATGAAACCTCTGGCTGGCTTACACTCTCAGCTCTCAAAGAAAACAGCAGTCAGTAAAAAGCCCAGCCTCACAGAGGGTCGGCTCTGCGAGGTCCAGCTGGCTACTTAAGTAATCTCGAAGTCTCAGTGTTTTGTTTCCTTAATATATATTTGTCATGGTTGTCATGGAGATTCATTGCAGATGCACAGTCATTTCAGCATCCATGTATATGCATGTGTAGGATGCCTAGCACTGAGGGAGCAGGGCCGGATGGCATCGGAGTTGCCCCATAAATGACAACTTTCCCTCTGGCACTGTCACAGAGCTCCCCTGTGCAGCCTGCTTCTGTTTGAGCACTAAGTCAGGATAAGTGGGTCTGTTAGCTCAGGCTTTGGGCCACCGTTAGCTGTTGCCCTCATTGGTGTGTTTTACTCTTCATTCTGCACTCTGAGAAACTGACAGACACTAACCCATAGCCGTGCCCCCGCGCTGAGATGCACGGGACAGTGCCACACAACACCCTGCGTGGTTGCGGACTTTGTGCCCAGGTGGTCTACTGTGAGAGAGGCCATTTTCTTTTCTTTCTTTTTTTTTTTTTTTCAGATGAATGGACTAAATGGGCAACAGTTGTAAGGATTGCCTTCTTTTGTTGTTAGCTCGTGGCTGTGGGCTTGCCAGATCCCTCTGCACACACACCCAGACCTCTGTATGTTGCTCACAAGAGGGAGTCCGGCCAACTCGGCCTGCACACAGTCCCAGCTCGCAGCCTGGGAGGCAGGGTGCTTCATGTTGGGGAGATGCTGTGCTTGTCTGCCTCCTGGTGTTCTGAGCCAGCCACCTCCATGCCCTGTGCTGGGATCTTCCTTCACTCCATCCCCTTCTTACCTGGGAAAGAAATGAAGGCCAAGCTACAGGCCATGCAGCCTGGGCTCCGGGCCTTGCTCCTTCACTCTCAGCCTTCCAGGCAGTGGCGCAACTCACTGCAGGTTCCTTAGATTTGTTTGGTTTTGTTTTGGTAAAATAATTTTGAACATCAGTCCAGTTCTGGAGTCATTTGCTTGTGAGATACCGATCTTAAACCTGCCGTTAGTATGGCGGATACTTGAAGCAGGAAGGGCACAACTGAATATTGTGCCATGGGAGAGGCAGATGTAGGAGTTAGTGTTACCTCTAATGACAGCACACCTCCCAAAAGTTCTGCATGGTACCAGAATCCTGCTCCAGCTTGTAGAATTTATCCCAAGTGCACTTGCTAGGGGCCACTTGGGGCGAGGCAAATACCAAAGTCAACAAGAGGTCATCCACTTAGGCATAATCCACAAAAAGTGGTCACAGCTAATACTGTTTGCCCTTCCCTGCCTTTGCTGCTCTGGCCTTAACACGTGCAGAATGGGAACAGCACGCAAAATCAAATGCTGCCTTGAAACAAACGCTTCATCTTGTTCCCCATTTCAGGAACCAGAGGAATTGCAGCCACATCTGGGAACCAGGCATGCCCATGTCTGTTGGAAACATTCATTCATTCATTCTTAAAGCTATCTGGCACATTTCCATTATGTCCGGTGTACAAGTAGTTCCTAGGGATACAAAACATAAACTCTTGTTCTCCCAGGGCGCTACAGGCTAACAGTTAGGACAGACATGTCAGCAGGTGCTTACCAAAGACTGTGAAGTGTTATTAAAATGATAAGACATGGGGCAGGATAGTGGAAGTGACATAGAGAAGAGGAGGGAGGGATCCCAGCCCGGGGCATGCTGGAGAAGGCAGCACCGAGTTGGGGTTCCTGACCTGGAACTTGCCAAGCCAAGGGGCACAGAGAGAATTAGACAAGGAGGCAGGAGATGACCTGGTTTAAAGCTGGAACTGGAGGAGTAATGGGGAGGAGAGAGGAAGGAGATAATGAGGGACCTCAGATATACCAGGAGCAAGGGCTTGATTCCTCCTCTCTACCCAGAGACTCAGTGCTCAGCCCTGTCTGAGACCAGATTTTAGGAAACAAGGATGAATCAAGCCATGCACTGTCTCAGCACATGCTCCTTCAATGCCTCCTGCTTACCCGAGCTTTGTTTTCAAAATCACAGCCAAGTGAAAAAAAAACACAGACGAGAAAGACACGTGACTATATTGATTGCAGAATGTGGGGTACAATAGAAATTCCTGTTTTCTTCCCCTCTGTCACTCACTGGAGACTCTGAACTTGTAGGAGTTTGGAGCGGGGCCCCAAGAGTGCTCACAGCTTTGACTTAGAACAGGCAGTGTCACGGTGGCTGCATTCCAGATGTTTGTTTAATAAATAATATTACAAGTGTTGTGGCGCTGAGCGGATGAAGTTGCATCATCTGTGTTGTGGGACCACCAGGGCGCAGCGCATGCTTGGCCAGCTGGTGGCGTCACCGCAGGCTTCTCAGGAGGCCTCCTGTGCTTGCTTTCCAGGTAACCAAGAGCGAGCGCCAGGTGATGAAGCCCTTGTACGACAGGTACCGGCTGGTCAAGCAGATCCTGTCCCGGGCCAACACCATCCCCAGCATTGTGAGTGAATGCCGGGCTGGGTGGGATCCGGATGCAGAGCTGAGGCGGAAAGTCGGAGGGGCGAGGGAAGGAAGGGCTTCCGAATGTAACCTGCTTGTTAACACCTGTCGCAGGGTTCCCCCTCCAGCAAGCGGAGAAGCCCTTTGCTGCAGCCAATTATCGAGGGCGAAACTGCTTCCTTCTTCAAGGAGATAAAGGTGAAGACCGCAGCTGCCCAGCAGGTGCTAAATCTGCCTCTGTCCTTCCCTCTCGCCCAGCATTAGAGGCTGTGATTGGGCCCCTTGGTGACTGCTTCATGGGGTGCTTCCGGAAAAATCTCTAGCTCTTTACAGCCACCTTTGAACCCCATAAAACTGACTCCGAATAGCCCCGGTTTGTCTGTGTGACAGAAGGCCAGGGGTCTCAGGTGCATGTTGTGCTCTCTCGCCATCACATGTTTTGCTCTGCTTGTTGTGCAGTTGGTGGTGGTTATGGTTGTTTCTTCCATTTTATTTATTTATTTTTTTGTTTGGCACTCTTTTGTTTTCCCTGTTTAGGGACTAAATTTCCTGTATCCTGAAATCTTCATTTAGCTTATGGGGCCAACTTTTTTTTTTTTTAAATTTCATATCTAAGTCTAGAGATGTCAAAATTAACAAAGGCAATCTATAAAACAGTTTATGATGAAACTTTTAGAGATGAATACTCTTGGAGGTCTTTGACAGATCTGCACCTGGCAGAAAGGTAGTTGCACCTGCCGTTCCTTTGCCTTGGCTTTGCCTGGCACCCTGAGTCCTCAGGATTCGTGGCAGTCTGTCCATTATCAACAAAATCACAGCTGTGACCTGCAGTCCCTGGACCGTCACCAGTGGCTGCTTGCTAGTTTGGGAGGTCCGATCAACATCCAGAGATCGCTGTGTCTGTGCCCTAACAGCCTTCACTGGTCTCAGCCCTTTTGTATTTTTGTTCTGCAACTGAAGAAACTGGGCTGCCTTCTCTGGAATTCTGGAGGTAAGAAAGCAAACGCAGCTTTTTTTAGTATTATTTTTTAAAACTAGTGACTGTTTTTTAAGTAGCTGCTTAAGTCCAAAAAGAGGCAAATTGAAAGTGAGAATGAGCCGTCCCAGTTTCACTTGTCATATCTCTGGGACACTTCCAAGTCCCAAGTGGCCAGCCCTTTAGTGAGGAAGGTCAGTTTCAGAGCACCAGGGCCTCTTTCCCCTGGAGGGACATCGGATAACAAGTGCTCTATTTTCTTGCTTGAGATAAGGCATCACTCCCATTGTAAAGTGCTATCTGCTCTCTTTATCCTGTATCTAACATACTTCTTATGCCCAGCTTCTAGGTAGTAGGCAATGACTGTGTGTGCTCTCCATATGCTTTTAAATAGAGCTGGTTTTCTCAAAATGCTACACGCGTGGCCCTGGGGAATCTGAGCTGATGTGCTATATATACTGTGTCTTAGAAATTAGAGCGATTTTCTTGCAGTAAGTCTTGATGCTAATGAAAAAAGACAGATTCTGTCTGGCTGGTAACTTCACACAAGAATTAAACTGCCATCATGGAAGAGGTTGGAGCAATGTTATGAATGAAAATGAGCATGGTTCTCTTAGCAGTGTGCCCCAGAACTGGTGCTAAATGAAAATGTGCTTGTAAACACACTGAAATATGGCACTTAGTCCTTACCTTGGCGAATGAACCGAAAACACATGGATGCTCTTTTGAAAGGGAGCCTTGTGCCCACTCCTTAGTCGTTGGGTTTTTTTGGTGAATATAGTTTGGCCATGTCTGTCTCCTCTGCTGACCCTCAGACTGATCAGAATTTTAGATAACTTTGCCAGAATTAAATTGCTTTTGTAAATAGCACTACCTTTTGGTTCATTTTATTCTTAGAGGCCAGGTTCATCAGCCTGTTTTTGGACAGTACCAATTCCTGCTGATTCTGATCCTTGTAGAATTTGCTCTCTGCAGCTACAAAGATTGTAACTAAGTGCTTTTTAAAAAACTCATCCCTGGCTTGAAGTGCTTTGGAGAGGGAACCACCTGCATGTGGACCAGTTCTGAAGCTCTAGGTAGGGACTGCTTCTGTCCACCTCTGAAACCTTCAGAAAATTCCCTGCCAGGAGGGAGATGCTGTCCTGTGAAGCCAGCTTGTTCCCGAGCTGCAAAGCCCTCAGCAGTGAGAGGGGACGCCTCCTCGGGATGTGGGCTGAGCATCAGTGCCAGTGGAAAGCTCATGATTATCTCTGAGTCTAACCTAAAATATAACTGTTACCCTCAAATGTATATGCTTGGCAAATATAAAACATGGTGAGCGAAGGTCATTGAAAACTGCAGGATTTTAGTTGTCAAACTACAAACTACGCACAAAGCCTTGTTCTGCCCCTGGGGCAGCTTGGTGTACATGCACTGCTTCTTCCCTGCATATACTGCAGTCCCCTGCTCCGCTCACGGCCCTCTGCCTTGTCTCCAGGCCTTTCTCACTGCTCGTTTGGAGAAGTGTGGCTCAGATCTTTCAACATTCTACCAGCTCTGCAGTACGTATGTGTACACACACATACACACACACCCATGTCCCCCTCCTTTAAAACTGGTATCTGGTGCTGGACTACTGTAGATATGGTTTAAGCAGGACAGGGGACCAGCGAGTAGTCTGAGGCTGTCTGTCTCCTGCTAGACTAGCAAGGTTTTAGGAGCCCATTTTTGTCTCTCCCTGTGCAGGGCACCTCAGCTTCAGCACTGGTGACTTTTGGAGCCAGGTAACTATTCTGGGATGCTGCCCTGTGTCCCTGGACTTTACCCACTAGATGCCAATAGTGTGCCACAACCACCCTCTCCCCTGGTGTCCTGACTTTGCTAGCTGCCTCAGAGGACCAGGTCAGCCCAGCTGAGCATCACCTGCTGGCGGCCTCACATGTGCCTGCAGCCCCACCGCCTTCTCTGTGATCACCCACTGTCCCTGTGTCCAGCTTTTCTTTTCTCTAACCTACTTTAAGGACCTTGAGCTCTCCCAGGTTCTTACTCTATACTTCTGTTTCAGCCTTATGAACTAGCCTAATGCTAGATTCTGTGTCCCAACATAGCAGCTATCCCTGCCCATCTTACACGACCTGTACGTTCTCTGAATCCTGCCTTCTTGGCCTTCATGCGGGTGACTGTGCACGCGCAGGCAGAGGCAGGTAAGGTGGCTGTTCTAGACCTCCCTCCAGCTTCGTGACGCCATTGCATCATCGCTCTGTAGAAATTCCGAGGTTTTCTCTTGGTAGGGTCTGCTCACTTAACCTCACATTTTTTGGAATTCATAGTGTGTGTCAATCCTAACAAAACATGGAAAGTGGTTGATGTCATTTGTTTTTAAGGAGCAGTGCTAGTCACATATCGTTCTTTTTCCAGTTGCTCCTGTGATATATTAATTCCTTCTAGAATCTACTCCTAATCTATATATGTCATGGTCCTATGTGAACAGCTGTTTTGCTCTTTTCCCTGTGATTCTCAAAGGTTACTCAGAGTTATCTTAGGTTCATCTCAGAAAACTTGAGTGGTCACCATGTGCAAGGCACATTGTCCCATTGTTAAGTTCTCTCAGGATATTGGGATGTGATTGGAAAGGCCTAGACACCTGATTTCATAGTCATTTAGGTTCCTGTCAGTCAGTATACTTATGACCTGTTTCAAGCTTTAAGGTTGTGCTCATAGTAGTCATTGATAGTTTCCTTTTCAAACCAAAGTGCTGAAATATGCAACAGCTATTTACCGAGCACCTGCTAAATGCAGCCATTGGCCAACTCTGCAATGGCAGTGAAGAGGCCCACGTCCCTACCTCAGTGATGCTTATGGCATTGGTTCCACCTGGCCTGCATCCTCTGGAGATGGAGAGGAGCGTGTACTTGTACTGCCTGTGGGCCTGGTTTGGCAATTTGACCTGTAAGTTGTCTCTGTGACCTCTTGTAAAGCTACAGAGATAGGAATTGTTGCTTTCCTTACCAGAGCAAAATCCATTTTAAAGTCTGTAAATTATAAGAAGCCTTTGTTTTTTAAGTTTATCTATTTGAAAGGGCTATAGAGAGAGAGGGAGAGGTAAAAACAGAGAAATCTTCCATCTGCTGGTTCACTTTCCAAATGGCCATAGCAACCAGGCCTGGTCCAGTGTGAAGCCAGGAGCTTCATCTCTGTCTCCCATGTGCGTACAGGAACCTAAAGACTTGATCCATCTTCTGCTATTTTCCCAGGTGCATTAACAGGGAGTTGGATTGGAAATTGAGCAGCTGGGACTACAACCAGTGCCCACATGAGATGCTGGTCCTGCAGGTGGCAGTGTTAACCACCATGCCACAGTACCAGCCCATTAAAATGCTTTTGATCAATTTTAAAAATGTATTCCATGGAGGAAGCAGAGGCTGAAGCTCCGAGGGCCCAGACATGACCAGAGAAATCACCCAGTTTTTGCCCATGTTTTAACGTCATGCCTTCATACATACCCTTTTTTAGTTATATTTTAGTGTTGTGCCTTGCTTTCTTTATTGGCATCTCTTATCTTCAGAGGTATCATAAATATACCAAAACTGATGGTAAGAAAACCCAGCGCATGCCTCGTGCGTTCCCACGTGACATTCATGACGACTGGTCCTGCCTCCTGAGTGTCCTTAATGAGCGGGCACCGAAGCCACTTGGTTTAACCACAGCAACTGATGTCAAAACTTGCTGCTGTTTGTAACACCCCGTACACTTGGGGCAGGCCTTTGGCACAGTGGAGAAGATGTTCCTTTGGATGCCTGCATCGCCTGTCAGTGTCTGGGTTCAAGTTTTGGCATTGCCCCAGGAGTTGCTTCCTTGGGAAGTAGCAGGTCATGGTTCAAGTAATTTCCCCCCTACAACCTCCATGGGAGCCCTACAATGAGTTCCCAACTCCTGATTTCAGCCTTGCCCAGCCCCAGCTGTTCCAGCTGTTTGGAGAATTAATCAACAAATAAGTGTCTTTGCATGATCTGTGCTCTCTGCCTAGCAGATTAAAAAAAAAAAATTAAACCATAGTCCTCCCCAACTGTCTAAGATGCTGACATTCTCTGTGATGTGACTACATTTCAGCAGTAAATTACTTCTTTTGAAATCTTTCAGGGTCTGTATTGTTTCTTCCTTGGCCTTCCTAAGCCTTAAATTAGTAAGATTTCATCATCTTCCTATTTGCATTACCATGAAGACAGACAACGTATCCTATTTTTTCTGAGACTCTTGGATCCTGAAAAATACAACCGTGGTGGCCCTTGGAAGTTCTCTAAAAGTGCTTGAGTTTTATTACTCCAGAGACAGAAATTTAAATGTTTTGAACTTTTCAAAAAAGTGTTGGACATTAGGCAACCATGAAATTTGTTATTCTCTGAAATTAAAGAGCTAAATAATTCAATTTTGGAAAATATTCAGAGCCTAATCAAAATATTCTGGGGTATACAAATAGTAGATCCTTTGGTGCACTGAGGGCTGGTATTGGTTTGGCTTTGTGCTGTCCCAGAGGCAGACATACTCAGCTTCTGTTGGCTCCTTGGGTTCAGAATCTCAATCAAGCTGGTTACTCCCTCCTCCCTGGAGCCCTAACAGCTCTCAGTCTTGCAGCTCTTTCCAGAGACTTCAAGTCTGTTTTCCCTACTGAGCAGCTGTGTTTGTGATTTAATTCTGTACTTGCAGATACTCAAAATATATCCATAATAAATTGCCGTGTGTTGCTGCACATAGACATATGGAAAATTATCTGGGATCTGGATATACTAGAATGGTTATGTTAAGGGATTCATGTGCAAGGAAAGCAGGCCCAGAACGGCCAGCCTTTGACCTGGGCTGCTGTGTTTCTCCAGGAGGAAGAGGAAGGGTCCGAGGAGGACATCACCACGAAGCCAGACTTCACCGTAACCCTGCGGACTGACTTCAGCGCACGCTGCTTTCTGGACCAATTTGAAGATGATGCTGATGGGTTTATTTCTCCCATGGATGAGAAACTGCCATCCAAAGGCAGCCAGGACACGGGGTTTTCGAACCTCCATGCTGCTTCAATGTAGGTGGTGGTGAAGAAATGCTTCAGTTAAAAACAATGTTCTTAAGCCAAAGGCACTTCAAAACGTTCCCAGAAAAAAGATTAAGCGCTAAGTTTATTTTGGCAGAAAAGAATTTCAAAATCCACAGTTTTCATAATGCATTGTTCAAAGACAACTTGCGTATGTAAATTCCACTTTTTCTTTTTTTGCACCAAAATCAACTTAACTACATTTTCCCACAACTTTTTGAAGTAGCTCTATATCACCTTAATCTTGCTAGATAAAGAAATTGAGAAAACACCAGTGGCTTCCCCTGGGTTAGAACAGTGCTTTACAAGAATAGGTGCCAGCTCGTGGTTTTTTTTTTTTTTCATCCATCTTCACTTGTTGCTTAACGAGCTCATTACTCTGAGTTCTCGCTTACACAGCCACTAGGTCTCTGAATATGGCACCAGGCAGGTCTCTGTACAGCCCTTCTTGTCACACCAAGCGTGGATGGCGTCGCTCCCCTTCACGGGAAACTCAAGAGCATCAGCCGCAGCCAGCCATGTTTGGGTCTGGAGAGCCAGGAAAAATGCCCACTCAGGCAGACCCTCAGCGGCCCCCTGGGCTCCTGCAGCGCACACTCTTCCCTGTTTACGGCCATTCAGATTTCATTTGCTTGCATTTTTTTCCCCTCACTCTTAGACCTGAACTCTTGGAACACCTTCAGGAAATGCGAGAAGAGAAGAAAAGGATTCGAAAGAAACTCCGTGACTTTGAAGACAATTTCTTCAGACAGAATGGAAGGTAGTACATCTCTGTCCCTTCTCTCCCTACTGCCTCACCCAGGATGCCCCCCACTTCTCTCTCCGAGGTCGGGGTGCTTCCACCTGCTCCTTGGCTCCTGCCCAGGGACCCTGTGAGGCTGACTGGAGGAGGATGTAGTTGGGGGGAACCTGCAAGAAGGAACCCACCCTGGGTCCCAAAGCCAGTGCAGGCTCACCTGTCACATTAGATTCGCATCTGAAATGAGCAGCCTGCAGCTCAGGGTCCAGTTGACAGCATTTTTTTTTCTGAAAGAATTAGAATGGCACACTAAGAAAAGGAAAATCTTACTGATTTTTACACTCCTTTTAAAAACAAGGATAGCTGCCAGGTATAATGGAAACATATAAATAGAAGTATTTATGAGTAAGATCGCTTGACTGACAGATTGCCTTTCTCCAAGAGAGTTTTAAGGCCCAGCTGAGTCATTCCCTGTATAACATTATGTTGAGAAAATAGCCTTTTGTGTGTAAGTGGCTGTGCACAAAATGGCTTACTCAGATTTTCAGAAAGCTCAAGGATATTAACCCAGAATAGTGTTAGATCTTTTTAAATGTATTTATTTCTTTGAAAGTAAGAGTGACAGATCAAGAGGGTGAGACATAAGGCAAGATCTTCTATCTGCTGACTCATCCCCCACATGGCCACAACAGCCAGTGCTGGGCCATGCCATAACTGAGGCAGGCATTCAGTCCTGGTCACCCACATAAGTGACAGGGGCTCGTGGACTTGAGTTGCCTTCTTCTGTCTTCCCAGGATCATTAGCAGGAAGCTGGGTCAGAAGCAGAGAAGCCAGGATTTGAACCAGCACTCCAGTACAGGATGCTGGCATTTCAAGCAGTGGCTTAACTTGCTGCACCAAGGCACTGGTCCCAACTTGAATCTAGGACAGTGGAATTAATGTTATCATCTTATATTTTTAATCCAAATTGTTTAAACTTGGAAAGGTTTTCTTCTGCAGTTCCTTTTTATGCTTCCTCAAAGTTGAGGGAATAGAAGTACCGTGAAAATCAACTTTGGTATGTAAAATGATGTATTCCACTTTAGGTATACATTTATTTTTAGGATCTCTAATTTGTATATGTCCTATATTATCTTTCTCAAAATCAGTATTTTTTTATGAGTGAAGATTTTGACTGAGTTACAAAAAGAATGTTCCATTCACGGATGCACTGCTTCAGTGGATCTGCCAGGCCATAGTCAGGAGTCTCCCATGTGGGCACAGGGGCCCAATCATGTGGACCATCTCCCACTGCTTTCCCAGGTACATTAGCAAGGAGCTGGATCAGAAGTAGAGCAACCGGGACTTGAACCGGTGGCCATATCGGATGCTGGGGTTACAGGTAACAGCCTTACTGGCTATGTCACTGCACCAGCCCCAAGAGCAGTACTTTATTGTATCTGTTTGCTTTTTATTCTCCAAACATTGCAGAGTATTTAGAAACTATAAATATGCAAATAAAACAATTCCCCCCTCCAAATAATCCACTTCAAAACAGCAGCATTGTTTTGATGTGTTTCCTTCCAGTCTTTATTAGGAAATTTTTGGTTTATCTTTTTGTTTTCTACTAGCTTGATAGACATCCAGGAAGGACTACATATAGCCATGGAACAAGCACAAGTTGGAGAAAGTTTAGAAATCTGAGGAACTCAGGATAGTATACTGTCTGGCTCTATTATTCTGTGTGCCAGGAGAGTGAAGCTCTGCAGGGCACCATCGGGGCCAGGTGTCCTCACCCGGGGGACACCCCTGTCACTCCCAGCTGAGACATCAAGAACCCTTTCCGCGAATGAAGTGGGGCATGAATGAAATCATCCTACTTGGAGTTCTTTGACAAATCTCCTTGCCACACTTGCTCTTTAACAGTTAGAAGTCAGCGTTGTGGCATAATGGGTTAAGCTGCTGCCTACTATGTAGCCATTCCATATGGGTGCCAGTTTCTATCCTGGCTGTGCAGTTTCCTGATAATAGTCTGGAAAAAGGCAGCAATTGCCCAAGTGTTTGGGCCCTTGCCACCCGTGTGAGAGCCTCAGATGAAGTGCCCAGCTCTTGGCTTTGGCCTGGCCCCGCCCTGGCCATTGCAACCATTGGGAAGTGAGCGAGAGCATGGAAGATTCTCTCTCATGCTCTCTCCCCACCTCTCTAACTCTGCCTATCATATAAATCTTAGGAAAACACTTACAAAGGAAGCCCGCTGTGTGGATGTCTGGCCATGTGCATGGCTCAGGGAGAAGCAGCAGCCTTGGGAGGGAGGTGTATGTTTATGGCAGTGGCAGCCCCGCGTCAAGTTGCTGTCAGGGTTGCAAGGACAGTGCTTATAAAGTACTTAGCACAGTGCTTCTCCCTGAGCTCACAATGAAAACCTGTGCGTGGGCGAGTTACAGCAAACTCAGGTTTTGAATGAGGAGGGACGTTAACTGTTTTTTGTCAGCCCTGTAAATTGTGGATGCACCAATTGCTAATTAGAACTGCAGCGGTTCAGAAAGGGAAGTACAGTGATAATGGGCTGAGCATGAACCGAGCAGCCCAGGGCCTGTCTGCAGTTTGTAGTCCAGCCTGTCATTCTAAACAGTGCCCAATTCACTATGCAGCTCAGTCACAGGACCCCTTCTGGGGGAGCTGTTTTTTGCTACTTATCTAATTCCAGCTCTGAGCTTGCCACCAAGGGCCATTGGGTGGCTGAACCCCTCAGACAGAACTTGGTCCTCAGCCCCCCCCCCCCCCCGCCTCTGTTTTCATTAGAAACGTGCAGAAGGAAGACCGCACGCCCATGGCGGAAGAATACAACGAGTACAAGCACATCAAAGCGAAGCTGCGGCTGCTGGAGGTGCTCATCAGCAAGAGAGATGCGGATTCCAAGTCCATGTAAGTGCCAGCCCCGGCCCAGGGAGCCACCGGATCTGGGGAAGCGGCCTTCCGTGGCCCTCCTGCCCCTGGGCTGCTGAGAGGGCTTCCCGGTTCCGTCGCCTGCCTCCATGAACACGACAAACGTGGGCTGCCTTCAGAAACGGGGAAGCCAAGCCTGCAGCACCCAGACCCGCCTGTGCGAGCAGTGAGGAATCCCCTCATCCCACAGACTGGCATACACAGGAGGTAGGCGGCCTGCGCTGGAGAGCCAGGCAGCCGGAGACCAGGCTCTGGCCACTGGGATCGAAACAAGCTCAGGATTTCCTCCTTTGGGGAGAACTGCTGGGGAGGCCCGTGTGCTGCAAGGCCCCAGGCACAGGTGCATCTGCGCCTGCACCAGAGACCTTTGTGCCGCCTTGGTCCTTCTAGTGATCCTTGCACAGAGCTGCGTCCTTACACGTGTGCGGCCTTCTCTTCAGCTCTCAGGTAGCCGGAGGGAAGTCTGCATTCCCAGAGGGCAATGAGGGTTTTTCTTCAGGCCTTTCTTAGAGGCCTGTGACTCAACCTGGAGCTTCCGCAGGGGCCAGCGGGCTGCTTGTGGCAGCCCTGTTGATGCTGGCTTTACCATCAGGAAGGAGAGCTGAGAGCTGGGGCATCAGCAGGATGCTCACTACACCTGTTGCACTAAGTGGCTGACAGTGAACACTGGGTAGGGCCGACCACTGGGGGCCACACTACCAGATGGAAAAGGTCTTCCTGAACAGCATCAGCGTGAAGGATCATGGGACACGGAGCCTGTGTTCTCAGCCTCCTGAGGACCGAGAATCTTCCCCCCAAAAAAGCAAACTTGCACTAAGAGTCCCAGACTGCTGTTGCCCCCAGAGCTCAGTCTGAGGCCAAACATCACACTACTTTCAAGATCATGTTAAAAAAAAATAGGACTGTGTGTGGCCAAGAATGCTTTCAAGGACCGAATTCAAAGCTGTCTATGTTAGACATTTTGGAGGGACCAGGAAATTGACACCCACTCACTCATCTCAGCGTGCTGCACGTCACCAAGTGAGCTGCTGTTCCTTTGTAGCTTGCTTGGTTTGCCTCGTAGGTGCAAGGTTGGCCTGTGTGCTTGCCCAGGCGTCTGCGTGCCTGGCCAGGGCGACGAGGTGCCCCATGAAGCAGGTCATGTGGCAGACGAGCCGCACGGCGGGCATGCCCCCTATGTTCTGAGTTGTCTTTCTCAAGCATGCAGTGAAGCGGTCATGGAAGAACAGGACGTAAGCCAGCTGTCACATTTTAAAAACGGATCTTGAGAAACGGGTGAGGTTAGATGCAGAGCCCCCTTTCCCGCTGCCGAGGGGAGGTGGCGTTTCTCCTCCGAGGCGGGAGAGGAACAGTGTGCTTGCGTTTCCTCTTCAGCGTGCAGGCAGCCTAGCACTGCGGTCCGTGAACAGGCCTCGTCCCGTGCCTGGTCCAGGTCCTGGCGGCTCCGGGCTTCTAGTCACCTCGGCTAATGCACCTTGGAGGCAGATGACCCAAGCCCTCGGGTTTTTGCCACTGCCCTGGGAGGCTAGGCTGCTGATTCTGGCTTTGAATTTGCATAGCTACAGCTGGTAAAGGCGTTTGGAGAGTGAACCAGTGCTCCCTGTTTCTGCCTTTCAAATAGATGAATCAAAGACAGATGCATGGGCTGTATGTTGGAAGTGCTTCGGTGTCAGTCCACACACTTAAACCTGGGACACAGCCCTTGAAACTTAAATGGACATGGAAATACAGCTTGGTATTCTTTGCTCTGTTGTTTACACTACAGATCGCTATAATTTCAAGGAATTCTATTATAAATAAAATGCACTTTAGATGTCTATTTTTGAAATCTAAACATAAATCATTTACATGACCAAAAAATCATATTTTTAAGATAAATCCATGTTGACTATCCTTTTAAAAGTAATTCCTTAAATAAGCTCTAGTCGAATCAATCCCAGTTAGCTTTGAAAGCACATTGCTTTTAAGAGTACTATTTTGAAAAACTATGCTACTGAATTTGTTCGGAAAACTACACATAGACGAGGAACTACAAATGTCTTGAAATCTCTTTTCTGCCAAAATAAATTACCTGAAGATGCAGTCATGAACCCCATTCAGATTTGTAAGTTTAAAATAAGGCAGCACCAGATACATCAAACAATGTAGACACAGAATGTGGTGTTTTCCGCTGTCACTGCTGATGGGCTGGAGCCCAGACACTGCAGAGGAAAGCCCTGTTTGCCCCAGATCCTGTTTGCATACGTGTTGGTCCCTGGTCTCCAACTCTGCCAGAAACGCAGAGGCAAATCTGTTTCCACAGCAACCGTGTCTGCAGCCCAGGTTCTGGAGCAGCATCTTAATTGGCTTCACACAGACACAGTTCTCTGGATGGGGATTTTTTCCTCTGCTCTCTTGGGGATGTGCATCGGTTAGCATATGCCAACAAGATCAGTGCCAAGGGTTATTTCCTAACAATGCTAAGTAAAGGTGAAGCATGAATGAACCTCGTTATAGGACCACAGGAGCCAGAGCTGGCAAAGGTTTGCAATTTCCATCTGTACTTGCTTTCACTGCGGTCAGTCTCTATGGTAAACATTGGAATGGCCATTTGTAGGAATTCATATCACTACTGCATATAGTCTATGAATCATCGGGTTCAGATTTACTTCCTAAGGTGTGTTAGGTTCCAAGTTTGGGAACAAGGGCCTGACTAGACAGTTTTAAAGACAATGTATGTTGGTCCTGTGCTGGGAGAAGAGGAAGAGAGCAGGCCCAACCTCAGTCATCTCCAAGTCAGGGAGGATGTCCAGGGAAGAGGAAATCACATTTCAAAGTACAGAATTCATTTCAGACAGCTGGTGAGAATGCACCTTGAGCATCACAGAGCTTCCCATTGATGGCCAGGGTCAAGGTCAGAGGCTATCCTTCAGACCCAGGGAGGGGTCAGGGGAGGCGGCCAGCTCCTGTGATCTTTGCTTTGTCTCATTGTTATGCAGTGCCTGCATGGCTGGAGAACAGCTGGACACGCCTGCTCCCCCGTGTGACATCTCTTGCCCACATGCACACCACTGGGCTGTGCCTGGGTCCTCCAACCCGACTTGGAGGCCCTGAAGGTTGAGCATTTGTGAAAGTGGTTGAGCTTGCAGTTCCTTATAAGGTAAACACTGAGATTTATAATAATAATTACAAAGAATGGCCACAATGCCAATTACATTGGCTGTACCTGGGACTTACCTAGTTTGCAGTAAACAGAACTGGATCGACTGTCCACATGGACAAGGAAAAGCAAATTTTAAAAAGGTTTTCCTTCTTGCTGGTGGTTGAAAATCTGATGTCATTTTTCTTAACAGTAGCAACAGTCTCCTTTTGCTGGCATATTCTGAGTCGAACACCCTGGGCTGTTCACTGCTTGGTCAAGAGCCAGGCGCAGCCTTGCCTTCAATAAGCCGTGCCCTGGGTTTCCCGCAGGGCAGGAGGGGCGGCTGCTGCCTGAGATCAGTGTCCCTGGTATTCCTTTTCCACACCCACACGGGGCCACCGTGAATGTGAACTGTTGAAGGGGCATTTCCTCCAAGACCCATGTGGAGGGCAGACCCCAGCATGTTCTTTCCTATTCTGCACTCAATTACTTTCAATTTGACCCTCAAAGTGTATCACAGAATAGCACACTGTATGAAAAGGTCAGCCAAACATTTTAAAATTTGCCTTATTCCGCTTAGCCCTGCTGTACATGGTGCGCCAAGCAGAGTGACAGATACACATTGGGCACTGCAGTGGGGCACTGGCCACTTTTTCAGTGGACATGGTGCCCCCGGGACCATCTGTCCTTGCTCTGGCCTGTGGCTATACGTGAAAGCTGGAGGTCACGAGCTGAGGCCAGAATCGCAGCTCTTCCAGATGTGCACGTCAGAGGAGAGTGCATGTCCACAGCGGCCTGCTGCTGTCCTGCCGGTAGGTCTCCAGAGAGCCTGGCTTTGCCTGGACTGGAGCCAGTCCGGGTCACATGCATGGCTTAAGGATTCTATTTGACGGATCCAGGTCTCCATCTGAAAGCACCTGTAAAAAACCTCTCCAGGGATGGCTAATGCTTCAGTAAACAACCTAAGCCTAGCACAATGTTTACATGACATGTAAGCAGAAAGCATTTGAAATCACCACTGTCTTTTCTTTAAACCATCAGCTCAATGAAAAAAAAAATTATGTGCATTTTAGTACATGGCTATTTTGTATAAACTTAAATAAAATATTTTTACCATTGGAAGTTTGCATTCTTTTGTTCTGACAGTGTCAGAATTGTATGACTGAGCACCCTGCCTGTGTGGAGTCTGACATTTTCTTGAAGGGACCCAGTGGCTGCCTCCCCCACACACACTCCAAAGCGTCATGAAGAACAAATATGTGTTGTTCTGTCTCCAGGGAGGCAACCAAAAGTAAAGCAGCCTGGCTACAAGTTAGGCATATCTGCACTTGGGCTCCCTGTACAGCTGCCATTAAAATCATGCCTTAGAGAGGTGCAGAAAATTGTTATTAAAAAAATTTTAAAGTGCACTTTAAAGGCTGTGTGGCCACACAGGTCAGTGGATAGGCCTTAACTCTTCTGAAAGCAGCCAAGTTGGCCACTTGAAATGGAGACTTCCATTTCCTGAAGGGAATTCACTGCCTGTCACATCTGGGCACAGTGCCAAGTACACCTATGGGAGAGTGGGAGCCCCGTGCCCACCCAGCAGCTGGAACACAGTGGTGTGGGTGCCCGTCTGACTACATGTGACAGGCCAGGGGGTTTCAAAAAGTTCATGGCGATAACTTCATTTGGGGGCAAAAATGTCTGAACTCCTTGCACAGTTTTTGTCATATGTATTTTCTATGAACATTCTGAAATATCCTCTCTTAAGTGACATTAACAATAAAAAAAAACACTCACCCTGGGGGCCAGGTGTTTGGTTTCACAGTTAAGATACCACGTGGGATACCCACACCCTGTACTGGACAGCCAAGTTTCGGTCCCAGTTATGCTGCTTCCCATGTGGCTTCTTGCTCCTGCATAGCCTGGGAAACAAACAGCAAGATGGTTCGAGTGCTTGTGTGTCTGCCACTTCCCTGGGAGACCCTGACTGAGTTCCTGGCTCCTGGCATGCTCCTGGCCCAGCCTGGCTTCGCTCGGCTGTTATGGGCACTTGCAAAGTTTAAACAATAAACAGAAATTCTTTGCCTTTCAAATCAAGCCCACAACTCCCACCCCCCATGAATTTAATAAGAACTTAGAGTAAGGACCCCATCCTAGTGGCAGAGCCGGGATCAGGCCAAGATCTGTCTGACCATAGAACTGCCAAGGCCAACAAAATGTTGCCAAAAATCACACCCTACTTGGCATGGTTTTGCTTGTCTACCAGCAGGTCCACAATCATAAAACATGGGTACAAGTGGCAGGCAGCATTCGGTGGTGCTCAATTTTCTTCAGTATTTTGAGGCCGTTGCTCCTGGGAGACCAGAAAGTCATACAAGGCCAAGTACACCAGTTTCTATGGCTTGACTGTAACCCTACCTTCCCAGTGGTTTGCATCTGGTCCTGTAATCATTTGTAAAGTTGTAGACATTCTGAGAACTTCAGAATGGGCACACAGGTAAGAGAGAAGGGGTGCGGGACCTTCTCTATGACCCCCTATTACTTTTTCTGGAAAAGAGCTGAGTCTCCTCAGACAGAAGCCAGGCAAATTCTGAGATGGGTCAACTCACCAAGACCATTTATAAACCTAATTTCACATTCGGTAAAAGCTAGAAATCAAAATTCCCAAATGCATTTTTAAGATTTTGGCTAGCAGGAAGGGAACTGGGGGTTGGCAAGAAGGAGCTGGGGTTGTCGACAGCGTGGTTCTCACCTCTGCTCTCCAGCCACAGGGTTATGCCATAGCTGCCCTGGGGACAAGGCCCACGGCACATACGAAGAATCACATCTCAACATGGGCTGGATAATGGACCTGCGTTCTTCCTGTACTTTGTCAAAAATGAATCTAAGTTGTTCAGAAATCCTTGCCTTGCTTCTGGGTTCAGGAGCTTTGAGTACTCCCTAGTAAGACATTTTGAGACACTACAATTTTTCTGTAACTGTCACTTTTAAAGAACTTACAATTACTGGAAGAGACAAGAAGAGCTGGGGGAAGGAGAGTGTGAAGCCGTGCTTCTTCAGCGTCAATACGCACGGTCAAGCCCAGCGCAGGCCTGACACTGCATTTCCATCAGGCAGTCAGCCGCTCTAAGCACAGGGGATGGCACAGTGGCCTAAGCTGCCACTTGGGAGGCTCACAGGCCGTTTGGAAGTCCCTGGTTTGAGCCCTGGTTACTCTGCTTCCAATTCAGCTTCTGCAATTATGCACCCTTGGAGGCAGCAGCTTAAAGACTTGGTGGATTCTTGCCACTCATGTGGGAGACCGAGCTGGGGTTCTGAGCCTCTGTCTGACTGTTGCAGCCATTTGGAGCAGTGAACCAGCAGCTATAGTATCTGTGTGCATGTGGCTGCCTGTCAAAAAAACAAAAAGTGAAAATAAGTAAAAACCTAAGTGTAGGGGGAAGGCTGCATCTTTGTTAATGCTGGAGATGAGCAAAAACCCATTCATTCAAAACCTTGAGATCACGGAGAGCAGGAGAGCTGACACCAGCCGCAGAGGCCCAGGGTCCTAGGGCAGCGGAGGACCGCCCTGGGGATGGCTTAGCTGCACAGTCCGGCTGCATGCTGCATCCTCCTGAAATCTGTTTCATTACTGGAGAAACAGGCAGACTCACAGAACCTAGATTACTGGGTCATGATGGGAACTGATGTGGATGGCCACAAAGCAGTCACCCTGTAAACCCTCGCTGGCTGGGGCTGGTGGTCGGGGGGAGGCCCTGTTAGTGCTGAGACAGATCCTTTCCACCTTGCAATCCAGGAAGCTATTTTTAAATCCCTGTAGAAAAAACAGTAAGAATCATTTCCCAGTATCATTTCTTCCACCTCCCCACTTCAAGTCCTTGTTTGAAGTCAGAATCAGAACATACCTACAGCACAAACTCGAAGGATGAGCAGGGTCTCACGGGACATCAACATCTTGGAGAAGGCAGAAAGTGGACTGTGGTATTACTACTCTCAAGAAAAATACCTTGAGGCCAGCACCACGGCTCAGTGAGTTAAGGTGAGCACCCCCCTGGGTGCTCCACTTCCAGTGCAACTGCCTGCTAATGCGACAGAGGAGGCATCAGAAGGCAGCCCAAGCCACTCGCCTGGGAGCCTGAGCCGAGATGTTCCCGGCTCCTGGCTTCAGCCTGGCCCAGCCCTGGCTCTTGTGGCCATGTGTGGGGTAATCCAGTGGATGGGAAAATCTCTGCCTCTCCCTCCCTTTCAAATAATTAAAAAGAAAACAAAAATAACCTTTAAGACAAGAAAAACCACACCAAAAACCTGTGTGCTGCTTCAGAGGAAGGCAGAGGCAAACCTAAGTTTGCTTCTCCCCGAAAGATTCTGAATACCCAGGCCTGCTCAGAGCTAAAGCAGCTCTGAGATACCTGTGTGCTGAGGGGGCGGGGTGAGGAGATAAAGGAACCAAACACCCTTTGGGTTGATTTCCAGGGCACTTAAATATCCTTCAATTTCTATCTTGGGGTTTATTTTTGACAAGTACAAACTAAATGTACCCTCAGGAGGGGAGTTGCTCCATGCTGGCAACCTCCAGTCATCATACTGAATTTCATCAACCCCTTGGCCCAGGCTAGACCGGGAAAGTACCCAGGATCCTGCACCTCGCCAGTGACGGGACCGCAGAGGCCGCCGCTCAGGCCAGCCAAAGGGCAAGCTCAGAGATTCACATACCTTTACCTTCCTCACCGCAGTGGAAACTAAAAATGCCAGATCTCCCCCACTAATAACCTGAACTTGGGAGTCCTTGAGCCTGCGTCACGGAGTTCCTGAGACCATCCAGGCATGGAAGCTCAAGACCCTGCTGTGTAACAACCAGCTCAGGTCTGGCAAGCCAGCCTGGCTGGGCCCACTGTGGTCCCTCCCTGGCCGCTCGTGCCACTGAGGTACGGGCTTATTTCCAAAGCTGAGCCTTTCATTCTGCCCACTAATCCTAAAGGTGAGCCTGAAGACTAATCAGGTTTACTGTTTGGCTCCATCCAAGGGGTGTGCATCTTAATTATTTTCTCAGGAAGTTCCATGCCACCAAGAGCTAATCAATAATTATCATAGATTATATCCAACTCCCATGGGATTAGGCCAAGGCAAATCAGCTTTGGAAAGATCTGAAGACCATGAGACTGTGTCTGCTGCCAAGCATGCAGCCACTCGGGGCAGGGGTGGCCGAAGCGGTAGCTGGCATCTGAACTACAGCCCAAAACGAAGGGGTAGGCAGCCCATGACACGGGAAGCAAATGAAACTCCCCAGCCCAGTTCACGGGAGAGACCAACACCCAGCCAAGCTGTCTGCCCACACTGGGCATGCCTCCCAGCACCTGTGTCCTGGCCTCTCACAAAGCAATGCAAGAACCTTCCCGACAGGACCCTCAAATCCACACCGCCTCCATGGGCACCGGCAGTTGCTCCCTCACTCCCTCTAAGCCAGTCTGGGTTAGCATCCCAAAGCAGAGAAGTGGAGTGGGAGACAGAGGTGCCACGCCCTCCACAGGGATCCTTACCAGCAGCCTCCACGGGAAAGGCACCACAGAAGGTTCTGGCTCACTCCCAGCTGCAGAGCTGCCACGTTCCATCCAGGAGGGAACCGTTCACCTGTTCCAAAGACTCGCAGTCTCCTTTCATCTTCCTCCTGTCTCAGGCTCCTGCTGCACTCTGTGTGAGCCAGTTCCCTCAGGGAAAGGCCAGGGGAGGAGCCCACCCCAGCTCCTCAAGGTGCTCCAAGAAAAGATCTTGAAAATGAAGGTACCCCCCTGACCAGATGTGTAACCCAAGCAACCCTGCCAGAAACCAAGCGGGAGTGATTAAGAGCAATGTGGGTCACAGGTCCACAGACAGTCCAGGTTCATTTTAAGAATCAAAGAAAACTCGACAACTAACATGCCCATTTCTTGTTAAAATACAATTCTCCAAACTAGCATTGGATTTTATTTAAATTTGCTTTTTTCCACCTTATCCTTAACTCACAGTACTCTCTATTCATTGTTTCATAGTAATTCTATTTGGCTGTTGTATCTTATGGTCTCCCTGTATCACACTTCCGCCCCTACCATCTAGCTAACCATGACACCATTAATTTCAAGCTCCGGTTCTGGGAGAAATGAACAGATATAAAGCTCCCTCCAGTAACATCTGCCAGATGATGTGAAAGTCAGTGAAAAATGGAATTTTGAAAACACCGAATTATTTTCCCTTCTTTGAGATTTAAAAGTGGTCTAATAAACCTTATAATAAAGTTTAATTTTCTTTAACCCAGAGATAGCCAAACTTAAATGAAAATCAACCTGTTTCCTCTTCACTGGGGGCTTCCCATGGGAAACTGAGAGCATTTTGCCAACCTCGGAGGTCTTGAGGTCCACTTACTCCTGCTGCTGAGAACAGAGCCCCCTGCTGAGAAGGGCACCCCCCCCAACCCCTACCCCACCTGGAGGGATGGCAGCCAGGGCAGCAAGTGTCCGCACTCTCCCCATTCCACTGGAGACAGTCTTCCTCCCAGGCCTGCCTGAATGGCTGCTGAGCCCAACGCAGTGAGGGAGCCTGGGGCAGAGCCTGGAAAACTGGTAAAAATCCCCCAAATGGTCTGGACTTAGCAGTCACTTCCCAACATCGGCTGCTTGGTTTTGATAAATGGGTCACAGTGAGAACAAGACATCCACCTTAGAGGCAGCTCAGTGAGGATTATGAGAAGTCCATTATCTTCGCTACTTTTCTACAAATCCAGAACTATGCCAAATTTTAAAATGCATCATTTTTTTTCCCCTGGGGGAGAACCTGAATCCTACCGAGAGGGAGCACCTGAGGCACGTGACAGTTGTCCCATGCCATGTTTTGCAAAGCGGCCTTAGTCCACTGCAGCTTCTAGAACAAAATACAACAGGCCAGGAACCCAGAAGCACCCGAAAGCTTTCTCCCATGGTGCTGGAAGCTGACAAGTTCATAGTCAAGGTGCCTACAAAGTCTGGCAAGGGTCTGCCTTCTTGCTTTGGCCACACATGGAAGAAGTAAGGCATTACTCTGGGCTTCCCCAGGAGCACTCATGAGGCTCCCACCCAGTACCCTAACACATTGCACATGTCCCCCACTGCTGATACTATCATGGTACACTGGCTTAGATTCCAACTCATGGGCACATCCAGACCGCAGCAGGGCCTGCTAGCATCTTGGGTAGGATACAGCACAATCCTGTGCAGCACTGGATATGAAACATACCTGACTCCTGACCACCAAGTGTCGAGAGAGCCCCACACCAGTGACACCCAGTGCCCTTGAAGAGCCATGCCTCCGTAGCTGCGGTCTGGGGGCACAGTGCTCCTCATTATCTGGCTGGTCAGCAGCTTTACTCAGATTTCTGCTCATCAACAACTCAGTGTAATGCAGGCTCATGGTCGAGTCCAGGTCCTGCCAATTTGTGATAATGAACAGGTAATTTTCTCTAAGCATTAATTTCCTGTCAGAAATTGCACTTCACAGTGGTGATTACAATTCCTGAGCACTTAGGAGGTATGAGGCATTCTGTGCTTTTCATGCATTCATTTTCCCCTTACCACAAATCCACAAAGTCGGCACCGGCTCTGTCTTCAAACCACGAGGCCTAGAAAGACTAAGAAACCTGTTCAAGGGAGCAGCATTGTGACACGGTGGGTTAAACGACTGCTTGCCTGCATCCCATATGAATGACTCCTCCAGTCCCAGCTCCATTCAACGAACATTTAACAAATCATCCAAGTCCTAGCATTCTGGCATAGCCAGTAAAGCTACCGTCTGCAAAGACAGCATCCCATATGGGTGATGGTTCAAGTCTCGGCTGCTCCAGTTCCAATGCAGCTTCCAGCTAATTAATGGCCTGGGAAAGCAGCAAAAGATGGCCCAACTGCTTGGGCTCCTGCTACACATGGGCGAGACCAGGAAAAAGCTCCTGGCTTCTGGGTTTGGCCTGGCCCAGTCCTGCCTACAGCACTCATTGGGGAGTGAACGCGTTCTTAGAAGAGATCTCTCTTCCCCTCACCTTCTGTGTGTCTCACTCTAACTCTGCCTTTCAATGTTTTTAAGATTTATTTTTATTGAAAAGGCAGTTTTCAGAGAAGGACAGACACAGAGAAGGACATTGGTTCATTCCCTGAATGACCAGCAAGACCAGGGCTGAACTGATCCAGAGCTAGGAACTTCTTCTGGGTCTCCCATATGGGTGCAGGGTCCCAAGGCTTTGGACCATCCTCCACTGCTTTCATAGGTCATAAGCAAGAGAGCTGGATCAGAAGCAGAGCATCCAGAAAACAAATTGGCAGCCACATAGGATGCCAGTGCTTGCAGACAGAGGATTAGCCAGTTGAGCCATTGTGCTGACTCCAACAAATCAATCTTTAGAAACAGATCCCTGCACCAAAACAAACTTCGGTTTTAATTCCATTTCCCCACAGACTGTTAAAGATCCCCTCCTACACTGTACCTGGACAGCCTTATGTGGCTGTTTCACATACTGCTGGTGTGGGCCATGTCCCCCCATCGCTGGATGAACACATCTCTGCCTCATCCTTGCCAGCTCCTGCCGGCATCTTCTCTCCTGGCCCTGCTGCAGCTGTCCTCGTGGTCGTCTTTCTGCTACAGTGCTTTGCACTCAGTTCCTGGACACGTACACCGCTCATGTCTCGGGTCATCTCACGTCCAGCTCCTGAAGGGCTGAGAAATCCTGACATGCAGCCTCGCTTTCTGCTGTGCTTCCACAGTCCGACTTACCCCACTGTGTCACTGCCCCACTGTCTCCTTAGAGGGGCCCTTCAAGCCACTCCCGGTCCTGCCCTCAATGCGGCCCCACCTTCGGGCCTGTGCTGAGGCCTCCTCCCCGGGAAACACCTTTTCCTCAGCTCCACCTCCCCGAGCCTCAGCCCCCCTCAGCTCCATCCGACTGACTGCCACGCTTTCTTCTGCAGCTCTGCAGAACTTGGGCCCGCTTCCTTACCGTGGGCACCGAATCTGACCTTCCACTGGGCTACCTGGGTGCATGACCTAAGGCCTCCACTGACAGCAAGCTGTCCGCTCTGCAAGGATGAGAAGAAAGAGCTTTAAGTTGAAACACCGAATTTATTGCATGATATTGAACTATATGCACACACATAGAAAATAAACATCTCATAGAACTGTATATTTATTTTTAATCTTATATTTATAAAGACTGAAAAACTACCAACGTAGCAATTGGAATAGGTCTTTTTAAAAAAGAAAAAGCAAATCTACAATCCTTTGTTGAGATCTGATGCTGTGTCATGGTTCATAAATACTCCATTTTACATAAATATGTCTTTCCTCTAGGTACTAGCAATTTAAAACTAGGCTTATATGAATTCTTAGATCATCTAGAATTTTCTTACCCCAGGATGAGGAACATTAAGCACATGATTGTTTTTTGAGATACATATGTTTAATTGAAACACAACGCCCCCCAATTCTACTGTAAACAAAATAGCTCAAATGTGCTAAACAAAAATCCCATCAAAAATAACATCTTAGCATTTAGGGGGGGAAAAACCCAATCTGAGTAGAAATTTTGCAATTTAAATAATAATAAAAAAACAAGCTTGCATGCATCCACGAGGAGGAAAGGTGAGGATGGAACATCAAGTAACAAGGAAAGGGAAGAAGTGAAGGAAACAGAGAAGGTGAGTGAAGAAGGAAGACAGAGAAAAAAAAAAGGAAAAAGTACATGGGAGAGTCACAATATGATTCAGCGACTAGAAATGTATTATTTCTCTTTGTCTTGCACAATACAGGTACTCTTACGAACGAACCCAACTTGCTTCCAAAGCGAGCTCACAGACCGGGGGATGGAGTGGGGGAGGGACTTATCATTTCAGCACAGAGTCCCAGGGACGAGGCCAACACCGCTGGCCCCGCTGCGGGTCAGGGGAATGGGCCGGGCCTGGGGAAGGCTGCTGTTCCCTTCAGATCCTTCTATGTGTTCATGAGAGCCCCCTGTGGATTCTCGAGCTCCACCAGAGGTGGTTTGGAAGTAGGTGAAGTGGACCTTTCCTCCTTGGGGGCAAGGCAGGTGGCAACAGGCCAAGGTGTTCTGAAGGCTGCAGAGAAAGGAGTTGTCCCGCGTGCACCGTGCACGGGGAAGACGGACCAGTTAAAGGCATTCTCAGACAGGAACGGAGAGAGGAGGCGGCGGCCTGGGGGGGCATGTCACGGCTGACAGACACACCCGGGAAACGGAAGGCTAAAAACCCATGGGCATTTTATCCAAGAGACAGCAATGTTTTCACAAGTGCAAGGGATACTGGGTAACCGGGTTTAAAACAAAAATAACAGAAACGCTTCCCATACAAGAGGCAATTTTTTCACCACATTCCCAACCCCTGATTTCTCCAGAAGGTTGTTTGCTACCCACAAACACATCCAACAGGTTCAAGAGTCCCAAGCCCCAGCCGACTTAGACAATAAAAAAATAGAAATCACTCCCCCGTGATTTTCTGTATAGACCTCAATGAAGCCACCGAGGGAGGAAGGGGTGTCCACTACAAGCCAGCGAGGCTCAGGCCAAACTAAACCCCTCGTAGTTTTCCAGGGCTTGCGTCAGCCGCGCGCTCAGGATCTCTTTGCTGCTGTACTTGGGGAGGTCGAGCAGGTTGTAGCACGTGTGGGCCACAGGCAAGTAGTCTTCCCCACTGGCTGTGGACTGGATGATGATCTGCAGGCTGGCCATGCCATAGATGGGAATCCGATCACTGCCCGTCAGGAACACTGGGGAGAAAGGCACACATCATTACCAGCCCAGCTGACCAGCCTCCCCGCAATGGAGAGAAAGGCTGACACCCTGTGGCTGGTGTGAGAAGTTTGAGTTTCCCAAAGTTCCACCACGGATGGACCCAAGGCCATGCTGACTAGCAACGACTGACTGTTAAAAAAAATGGTCCCAAGAAATGCACCAATTTTATAAGATTTCCATATACTGAAGAGAAAGGACATCAGTGATATCAGAAAAGAAGAGCTGGCCTCGGGGGGAAACCAGGAAGAAAGAGTGTCGAGGTGTCTGACATCTCAAAAGTCTCCTTGCACGCATGCCAAGCTCTGGGGCTTGGACCACTCTGGCCACTGACTTTCCATCTGGGTCCGATTTCCTCTCCTTTCCCTCTACTGACATCCTTCCCAAAGCACACGAGCAGACCCAGGTGGGGTACCGGACGAAGGACAGGAGGGAAGCAAGAGAAGGGCGGGCCAGATGCCTCCATCTGTGCATTCCAGCACTGGACGACACCCCTCTGGTTGAATGGCTGGAAATGACTGTCATAAACCAGGAGGGGGAACTTTCCCATAACTCGCCATGGCCTGAGGCTGTGACCTAGAACAGCTCATGCCAAAATCTTTAGAGTTCATAAAAATTTCTGAGGCTAATGGTTTGTGAACCTAAAATGCTTTTTCCTAAAGAAATCTCCAGAACCATAAAGAGGCTTTCCTGGAGTGTCACAGCAGCCCTCGCTCTGCCGTTCTACTCCTGTGTCACTGCTTCGCCACAGCCAGCGTCCCCAAGCAGAGGAGAAACATCCTTGGCAAAAATTCTTGGAGAAGATCTCCACTACCTGTCGCCCTTGCTCCAAGAAGGCAGCAGAATCTTGGAGTGAGGTCCAATATTAGTATTAATATTTGCTTATTCTTGTAAAGCAAGAGATGGTCATTTTAAAATGATTTATTTATTTACTTAAATTGAGAGAAAGAGACAAGCGAACTTGTATCTGCTGTTTCACGTCCTAGACGAGTGCAATGGCTCAAGGACCAGGCCAGGCTGAGGCTGGGAGCTTCGTCCAAATCTCACATAGATGCCAGGGGTCTGAGCGCTTGAACAAGCTTATGCTGCTTTTCCCAGGCCATTAGAAGTGAGATGGATCAGAAGTGGAGTAGCCTGGACTCGAACTAGCACTCATGTGGGATGCTGGCAGCCCTACATGCTCTATCACAATTCCGACTCCAAAAGAGACTGTCAAACTCTTGTTTTATGTGGAGAAAATTGTATATAAGGGGCCTGCAAAAAGTTAATGGAAAATGGGATTATAGCAAAAACTTGGTGCAAAAAGTATTTGGAATTAACACAGATTATTTCATATTATGTGTTTTTCCATGAACTTTCTCAAGACCCCCTATACTAGTCACTGGCTATTTTTTAAATTCTTTTTTTAAAAATTGCATATTTATTTGAAAGTTACAGGGAAAAAAAGTAGAGACAGAGAGAGAGAGGTTCCATCCACTGGTTCACCCACTAAATGGCTGCAATAACCAGGTCTGGGCAAGGCAGAGGCCAGGAGTCAGGAATTCATCTAGGGTTTCTGCACAGGTGGCAGGAGTCCAAGGACTTGGACCTTCATCTGCTGCCTCCCAGGAGCACTAGCACAAATCTGGATCAGAAGTGAAGCAGATAAGACTTAAACTAGCACCGAGATGCCAGCATCATAAGAGCCGGCTTTACCCACTGTGCCATCATGCTGGCCACACTGGCTAATTTCTAACCTCAATGGCATAATGACACAAATAGAGGAAGATTTCAACTATTTTTAAAAGGCCAAATCTATTCATGTAAACCAGATTTCTTTCTCCTGTCCAAAGGCATTATCCCTTTCAAATGCATTCTAGTTGGTGACAAAGGACCACATATCATATGCTTCTATGATGCAAAAGGTCTGGACAGGCACACTCAGTGACAGAAAGAATGACAGAGGGCGTGGGCAGAAGTGGGGAGTGACTGCCACCGGGCAGGGATTTCTTTTTGAAAGAAAGGTGAAGAACATGTTCTCATATACGTTGTGTGACTGTGACAGGTTCACAATTGCACACAGACTGAAAACCACTGCATGGTACACTTTAAATAAGTGAACTGTTTGGCATCTGCATCATATCACAATATGGTCACTACAAGTCACATCTCCTCAGTTCTAGCTATGATGGACACTGTGAAATTTTTAAAAAGTAAAAGTAATAAGGATGGTTAGTCCAAGCAATTTTATAAGCCACTGCTTAAAAGAATTACTTGGAAATCAGTGAAGTTCTTTTTTTTTCATGCAATGGTTTCTGCTAGGCAGTAGATACAGATTAAATTCACATTATGCCTGAGATACCAAGACAAAAAGTACAATATATTCATTTAATTACTCACTCTTAGGGCTATCATTGTGCTGTACCTGGTAAAGCTGCTGCCTGTGTGGCATCCCGTATGGATGCCAGTTTGAGTCCAGCAGCTTTCACTCCAGCTCCCTGTTAACGTGCCTGAGAAAGCAACAGAGGGTGGCCCGAGTGCTGGTGCCCCGCACACAAGAGGTCTGGAAGAAGGCCCCACAGCTCCTGGCTTCAGTCTGCCCCTGCTCCAGACTCGCCCTTGCAACCATTTGGTGAGTGAGCCAGTCGCTGGAAGATCTAGATCTCAATCTTGATCTCTCTCTCTCTCTTCCTTTCAAATAAATAACAACTTAAGAAAGAAAAAAAAAAAAAAAAAGACTACAAAGTGTACAAAGGCCAGACTGACATAACTGAAACTTACAGAGAAACTTCTTCTTCTTTTCCAATGGAAACTCATGGAAAGCTTCCCAAAATAGTTTCACAGTAGGATGTGCGGCTGAGAATTCACCTTTGTAGATGGCAGTCTGTCCAAAACAGACAAAAAGAAAAGAAAAACGTATCATACAGAAGAACATTACTATATGTCATTTGCATTAAGGACTAAGAAGTAGCTCCTGAGAGGCAGGTCACCCCTTCCCCCTGCACAGTGGCCGGCTTAGAGGGAGACGAGCTCCAGGACACCTGCTGGGCCAGCGCTCACAGAAAACATCCCTCTCACTTACCGCTTCCAGTTCCTCCCAGTTGTAGTTGCTGTTCCCCACCATCATGGCCCTCAGTTCGGAAGGCTGGAAGAGCTCAAGCACTTTGCCACCACACACCTTCAGGAAGCCACTAGAGAAGGCCGTGTACCACTCATGGATGGAGATTTGGAAGACATAATTCACATAGGCATCCACAAATTCCTGCCTGCAGGACCGAAGAAGCAAGAAGCCATTCAACAGACTTGACAACTTTATGCAGTTGTTTCTTCTGCACTGTGTTTCAAAATGAAAATCCTGGGCCCGGTGCAGTGGTTAAAGTCCTCGCCTTGCACATGCCAGGATCCCATATAGGCACCAGTTCTAATCCTGGCAGCCCCACTTCCCATCCGGCTCCCTGCCTGTGGCCTGGGAAAGCAGTCAAGGATGGCCCAAAGCCTTGGGACCCTGCACCCACGTGGAAACCTGGAAGAGCTCCTGGCTCATGGTTTCAGATTGGTTCAGCTCCAGCCGTTGTGCTCACTTGAGGAGTGAACCACTGGACGGAAGAGCTTCCTCTCTGTCTCTCCTCCTCTCTGTATATCTGGCTTTCCAATAAAAATAAATAAATCTTTTTGAAAAAATGATGAAAATCCAACTTCAAATTCTCACACCAGGCGGCATCTAAAGGCATCGTGTAGCTCACCAGCTCTCCACTCTTCCCACTCTGTCCCTGTTCCAGGATTCCATCCAGTGTCCCAGGCAATGTGGGGCAAGGGGGCAAGACATAAGTGGGGGGAAGTGGAGAGGCAGGGAGGGGAGGATGAAGGAAGGGAAGGAGGAAAGAAGGAAGAAGGGGAGAAGGGGGAGGAGGTTACATAGGCAGAGCTGCACTGCTGGCCTCACTGACCCAAGTGCTACCACCTTCATCTCTTTTTTTTTCTATTTTATTTTTATTTCATAGCCTTCATTATTATTATTATTATCATTTTATGATACAGTTCTATAGACCCTGGGATTTCCCATACCCTCTCCCCAATTCCTTCTCCCCTCACTGAGCTCCCCTATATTATTACTATGGTATAATTCTTCATAAACAGTCATATGTCCATCATTGTAGGCATGGACAATGGCAGAGTCCAGCATCCTATTGCCAGGATATAGTAAACAGTTTCATTGGGAATTGAGACTCAATTCCAGCCACTCTGATAGAGGCAGCAGGTGTCTCATGTAGCACCTTAGCCACAATTAGCCACAATTCCCAAATCACATTGACTTTAATTCCATTTTCCCAAGAACTATTTTGAAGCTCCTATGATGTAAATATGTGTATGTAATAATTTTTAAGATAAAGGTATTAATGCAAAAAAAGATTTCTTTGTAACACAGAAGTATAAAAACACAAAACTACACATGAAGCTCATAAGCATTTTGTCTTTGTAAGAAAGATTAGAAGAGAAAAGGAATGGGATTAAGATCAGTACTCTTTTGATTAAAATAAGTAAATATCATTTCTTTATTCTGGGTCATATATGCAAATACATTTGACACATTACTCCTTGTAATCTTCTGTATTTTACACTGTAGGACTTTTTTTTTAAAGGAATTTAATCCTAAAAGGATACATCCCACTCACCCACCATTATAACATAACGGTTCATAAAGCTACAACTGAACTCAGGTTTGCTTAAGCAGACATTTTTGACATTATTACCAACCATACAAATAACTCACCAGCAAATAATGTAATACCGTGGGTAACTGGGACACACAGCAGCTATTCAATGCAGGCTCTGCCAAATTCTCTATCTACTAAGTCTTTGTTCTCCCATTGTTAACATGGGGACAATGACCAGTTTTTAAAATCATTACATCAGATAACTGAACACCTTAATCACAGGTGCTTCATCCAACTCACTAACTCGCCAGTGGATAGTTAACTAAGGAGACTTCTGAGCAAAGTGTTAAAGCTGTAGTCTGGTTTCTTTGCTGCCTATAGCAAAATGCAAAAGGAAACAGATAAGCCAAAGAGGAACTTGCCAAGCAAAAACAAGAAAATGACCAAGTTTGGGAAATTCTCGTTCAACCTAGACAGAATGTTCTGAAAACAGAGTCAAGAATGTGGTGGAACAATCTGCTCAGGATTAGACATGTGACTCACAGATCCAATCCTCTCACTAGAAGTCAGGAACAGAGATGCAGTTACACAGGAGAGATGGAGGAGAGAGATCTTTTTAGAAGACAGCTTAGATCCCTGGGCATTGTTCACAAGATCAAAAAGGCTTTTGTGTATTCCATACTAAACTGAAATACTTGGAATAAAGACAACTGGAATGGGATGGAATGAAAGTAGGATGCTTGATTTCTGGGCCTCCAAGGTAGGAAATGGATGAATGCAAGAAATGGTTAGAGTAACAGCTAAGACTGTTCAGGAATAAGTGGAACGAGCCCACAGGGTACCTGCTGAGGGAATCGGGCCACCACCTCTGATCTGGAGGGCCAGAGAACAGAGCATACAGCCAGAGGTTCCATACGCCCTCCCAAACATCGAAAGCTAAAGGAATTAGCCCTGCTAGATTTCCGATTGACATGGAACCCATACCCCCTTTCCTCCTTCAAATTCCTCTTTCAGAATGGGAATGTCTATCATACGCCTATCCTACCATCATATGGGGGCTAGGAACTTAATCTAGTTTCCCATGTGCTAATGGATTTTGCCTTGAGTCTCATCATCCCTTGGTTTAAATGATACATGATATAGTAGGGTTCTATAAGGAAAAAAAGGAGGGGGGAGAGACACCCAGGACAGCCAATGCTATATCCCAATCCAAACAGGAAAAAAACAATGTTCTAACTGAAGGCCATCAGGAAGGCTTTCTTTTAATCACTTTTTGTTTTATTCAAAACTTCAAATGATTGGATAAACCCATCTCCATTAGGGAAGACAACACACTTTTTTTCTCTCTCTAAACATCTTCATGAAGACACAAAAAATCATCTTTAAATATCTAGGCATCTCATTTGTCAAATTCACAAATGTAATCATCCCAGATGAGGCTTTGGACTTAGGAGTTGAGGTAGGAATGGCTGTGCACATCTAGGAGTCGTTGCAATGGACTGAGTGTATTTTGCATGCAAGGAAGAGATGAACAGGGGTGAGCAAAGAGTGGAGTATAATGAGCTTAATTGCGTCCCCACCAGACTCATGCTGAAATTTTAACTCAGAATGTGTGACCTTTGCAAATAAGGTCTTCCAAGAGCTAATCAAGTTAACATGAGCTTATTGAGGCACATCCTTGTCTGATATGATCGGTGTTCTTACAAAAACAGGACACGTGGACACAGACACGCAGAGGAAAGATGCAGAGAGTCACGGAGGCAGTCACGTGCACAGCAAGGACAGAGCCTGCAATAGATCATTATCGCACAGCCCTACCAAGCCGAGATGTGACTTCTAACCTTCCTAACTGGCAACAATGAATTTGTGTTAAGCGACCTAGTATCTAGTACTTCAGTGCAGGTACCCTGGCCCACCAGCACACAGACTCTAAGCTCTACATGTCAATCATCATCATTTTTACCATTTCTTTAACAATGATTAAGCTATCCTCATTAGGAGCTAGTTACTGCAATAAGTTCTTAGATATATGTGATCGCAATAAATATTTAAAGTCCACTCCCAGTGAATTTTATCGCATGAGAATTATGTCTTAATAAAAATACAGTGAAGCAGAGTGAAAAAAAAAATCTTTGAGGTTGATATGATCATGATCCCAGCTCAGAACAGAGTGCAGGATAAACAACTAACACACGGGCAGAGGCGGACTTTGACGCCAGGCATCCAAGACCTGCGCTCCCCTCACCACACCCCAGTGCAGTCCCTTCCCCCACCTTGAGAACTACAGGCCTCACAAGGGATCACTAACCTACGTAAACAACTTCTAAAACTTAAAAGTGCAAAAAAAAAAAAAATCAGAGAGGAGACAGAAGGTCTGGACAGAAGCTTTATGGAAGCTGACAGCAGAGTGGTCTTAAACACACATCCTCACTAGGCTAGCCCTCCACAGCCATCACGTTATGTGAAACAACAGCCTGGGGACGCCAGAGGCTGCTAGAGGTGTGAGACGCCTGACGCTGCTGGTACGGATGGGGAATGCTCCAGTCACTGCAGAAAACAACGTACCACCCGGTCCCACACTGCCAGGCATTGTATCTGAGAGAAGTCAAAACAGCTGAGCATACATTCATACAGAGACACAACAGCGAACACACCCACACGCACACACCACAAACAGAGTTACTAAGCATTCAAGAACAAGTTATTAATATACATGATGATACAGAAGAATCACAAATGAACTGTGCTAAGTTTAAAAAAAAAATGCCAGGCTCAGAAGGCTGCAAGTGCATGGTTTGTTCCGTTTATACAAAATCCTACCAAAAAAGAAAAAAAAACAAAAAACAAAAAACAAATTCTTGTGTTAGTCAACAGATCAGTGGTCAGCAGGGCTGAGAGTGGGGCTTGGCTGCAAAGGAATGTTTTGCAGTCATGTTATTGTTTTATGCCTTGACTACTCTGGTGCCTGCATGGCTGTAACTGCTTGTGAACACACCCAAAAAAGTATGAATTTTAACGCATGTAAATCCAATTTATCTAACAACACGTTTTAAAAATAACCTCGTTTAACACTAAGTTTCAATGTCTATGAAATGAAAACGAACCTTTAACAAGTGAGCACATCTTGGATGAAGTAAGCATGTTATGTTAGTCTCCAGGATTTGACTAAACTTTTTTTTTTTTTTTGAAGTCTGTTACAACATCTACTTTCTACCCTGCACTTTCCATGTTATTCTTCAGCTCCTAACTTCATAACCTATAAAACACGAAGAAGTCTACCTAGCCTCCAAGTGGCTGCAGCCATCGAGAGAGATGTTTTTTGGTCTGTACCAGTGAGATAACAGATAGGCAAGCACCAGTTAACCAAATGTGATCCATGAAAGTATTTTAAAAAGTACACAGAAAATGCAATGGAAAGAGAAGTCTATTTTGGTGCACCCCACCCCCAAAGCAAAACAAAACCCTTGAGATCCAAGCACAATTTTGAAATTATATACATTCTTGGGCCCAGTACAGTGGCCTAGTGGCTAAAGTCCTCTCCTTAAATGTGCCAGGATCCCGTATGGGCATCAGTTCTCATCCTGGTGGCCCCGACTCCCATCCAGCTCCCTGCTTGTGGCCCGGGAAAGCAGTCGAGGACAGCCCAAAGCCTTGGGATCCTGCACCTGCATGGGAGACTTGGAGGAAGCTCTGGCCTTGGTGGCCACTTGGGGAATGAATCATTGGACGGAAGATCTTCCTCTCTCTCTTTCTCCTCCTCTCTGTATATCTGACTCTCCAATTAAAATTAACTAAATCTTTTTTTAAAAATTATACACATTTTCCTTGTGCTTTCTGAAGTCTTCTCGCACTAATTCATCAAATTCAGTTAGGGAAAAAATATTTATTTATTTGAAAGGCAGAGCAGTGACAAAAGGGAAGAGGGAAGGAAGGAGAGAGAATCCATCTCCCATCCACTGGTTAACTGTCCAAATGGCTGCAACAGCCAGGACTTAGGTCAATGCCAGGACTGAGGAATTCCATCCTGGTCCCCTACGATGGGTGGCAATGGCCCCAGCACTTGAGCCAATATCCATTGCTTTCCCAGGTGTATTAGCAGGCAGTTGAATTAGAAATAGCAGCTTGCACTTTGTATGGGATGCCAGCACCACAGTGGCAAGTTCAACCAAGTGTACTCCAGTGCCAGCACCCTCACATTTTGGTCCAAACAACAAAATGTGGTCATTACAAATGGTAACAGGAAAAGGAAAGAGCAAATATTTTATAACAGGAAACATGTAACAAAAAAACAAAACTAGGATGTTTTCAAACGAGAATATATTGGAACTTTTGCAGATGGTTACTTTTCTTGGAAAAGAAGCACCTAAAATGTTTAGTTTTGAAAGAGATTACTATAGGTTATCTTAGCTTATCAATACATGCAATATTTTATAAATAAACAAAAAAAAACTCAACAGGTGTTTGTTGCTATGAGTCAGTACTCAGGAATCCACTAGCATCACAGGAATGAACAGACAGCACCAAATGTACTGGGGAGGGTCCTTTTCTAAGATTCACACACATAAAGATGTAGCAAATCCCAATATGATCTGAGGCATTCTGCAGGAATCCCTGGAAGGACCAGCTAACTGCCTGCCACACCTAAGGCACATGCTTGGGCTGTTAACTCCACAGGCAGGTATCTGATGCAATGGTTAATCCCACATCCCACTTCCCACTGCCTGGAATAGAGTTCCATCTCCATTTCTGATCCAGCTTCCTCCTAGTGCACATCCTGAGGGCACAGTGATGGCTTCAGAACCTGCAAGCCTGCCTCCCACGTGAGCTGAACGGAGTGAATGCAGCCTCAGCCTCCCGGCTCTGGCCTCAAACATGCGGGGAATAAACCAGCAAACAGGTCATCTCAATGTCAGTCATGTAAATAAAAGTGGATTCTTATTCAAGAAACCCTACTAGCAAGGAAAGAAACTGAAATGGCCACTTACTCGCTTTTGCAGTCAGAGAACAACTGCTTGTTTAAATGTTTTCAGACACAAATCACAATCAAGATGCACAGGACAGATACTGGGACAGTCCAAGGCTGGGGAGACCTCAACGCAGGCTTCAGATAAGAGGGCGTCTGAGCTTCCTGCTAACCCCCACAGGAATCCACACCGGGAAACCCAGAGCTAGAGACCACCAAAACCGCACTCAAGGCCTGTCCTAGAAGTGACGCACTGTCTACCAGGACATACGCCTGTAGTTCTGAAGGCTGACGACCAGGAGCATTTGGGTAGCTTGAACATGCACGCTGCCAAACCACACACCTGCACTCCAGGATCCCAAAGGGTCAGAAAGGAGCCAGTTCCCTCACAAGTCCATATTCTGGGAATGAATTGGAGACACATTACAGGGAATCACAGCGGACTCCACACAGTCAGGTGAAACCAGCCCACGGCCGAGGCAGGTTGACTACTGCAATGCCTACACGTGAACAAAAGCTAGATCAAAGAAACTATAGCAGACGCACAGGGGACTTCAAAAAGTTCATGGAAAAATACGCATTTGAAATTTCATTTTAGAGGTAATGTATAAGGCTCCGGGGTCCTCAAGGCATAAATCGGAGTACATGTTTAGCCCACATTCAGCAGCGGGCAGAAAAAATGCATCAAGCAGATGCTCGCATTGCTAGCCACACTCTACAGCGGCAGGTGGCGGGACATTGCGCGAGGTGCAACTGCGGGTGCGGGCAGGGATGCGGCTGCGGGCGTGGGCGGCGGTGCGGGCAGGCGGCCAGCGCAACGTGCTGCAGGATGAGCTCACGCGGGTCAGCTGACGGCCCGCAGCCAGTCCCGCGCGTGCCTGAGGAAGGCGGGGCCGCAGCTCACGTCACCGGCGCGGCCTTCATCACCACCGCCTCTGCCACTTGCCGCAGCATCGCTCCGGAGCAGAGCAGGTGCACGGCCGCTGCGGGAGCCAGCCTAGACCTCTGCGGCAACTTGTCCGACATGGCCGACTCAGAGAACCAGAGTCCAGCGGAGCCGAGCCAGGCGGCCGCGGCAGCCGCGGCAGCGGAGGCGGCAGCGGAGGAGGTAATGGCGGAAGGCGGTGCGCAGGGTGGCGGAGACCCCGACGGTGCGGCCGGTGACTCTGACAGCGCCGCTGCTCAGATGGCCGAGGAGACCCAGACCCCCGCGGAGAGCGCGGCAAAGCCAAAGAGTGACTTTATGGAGAGCCTGCCTAACTCGGTCAAATGCCGGGTCCTGGCTCTGAAAAAGCTGCAGAAGCGATGCGATAAGATAGAAGCCAAATTTGATAAGGAATTCCAGGCTCTGGAAAAGAAGTATAACGAGATCTATAAGCCCCTTCTCGCCAAGATCCAAGAGCTTACAGGCGAGATGGAAGGCTGCGCCTGGACCCTGGAAGGCGAGGAGGAGGAGGAAGACTACGAGGAGGTGGAGGAGGGAGAAGAGGAGGACGAGGAAGAGGCAGAGGGGGCGGCGGCGGCCGCACGGGTGCAAGATGACGACCCCCACGCCGAGGTGCCCGACGATGCTGAGAAGTAAGCGGGTGGTGGAGAAGGAGAACCGGCGACCAAACCACCCATTCTCTCTCTCTTTCTCTATCTGCCCCCCTCTTTTTAAAAAAGAAAAATAACGTATTGGTGGACTTCAAAAAGGCTCAGGTTTTTGACCAAAACACAATGTAAATTTATCTGGACATTCCTTTTAAAAAAACAGATTTCAATTTGCAGCAATTAGATCCTGGCCAGCCCGTTGCAAATTTGACTGTCATTTCGAACACATAAGTATCTCAAAAGGTGTCTATGAGAATCGAATTCCACTTCAATGGGCTTTCCATCCCCCAACCCCCATGCTTTCTGCGGCTAGGGCTGCGGTTGAGGCAGAGAGAGGGGGTGTCAGGTGCTGACAGGGAGGCGGGGGCGTCAAGAGCCCCCCATGGACACCTATCCATCACAGGCTTTTGCCAGACAAGCTGAATGCGCAGTGCAGCCCAGCGCAGCCCGGACTGTCTCAAGGCTTCATTCTTAGATTTCTTTAGTTCCGGCATTTCCCAGTACGGAGAAAGCAGAGCCCGAGAGAACCACCACCTGTGTGACTTTGCAAAACCCTGCCTGCCAGCAGCACCTCCACACCTAGGAGGAGAGCGACCGCATCGGTGGAGATCCTGACACTAGTGTTAAGGGAGGCCAGGACGACTGCGTCTTGTGTCTGAGTATTTAGAAACCTGTGTGTTCCCCGAATGAGTGTATAACCTGTATTATATCGTTGACATCTGTATTCATCGGTTCTGACCTCATGTTGATGTCTTTTCTCTGTAGTGTGTTTACAAAGACGTAGATATCCACCCCGCAATGTTTAAGTATTGAAACCACGTCCCCTAGTACTTTAGAAGTATTCATTTACTTGAAGAGATGTGGAATGTAGCATATCCTGTAAAGCATGTGTATCCAGTGTTATGTAGTTTGGTCTTTGTGAAGTCTTTCTGTCATGTAACTTTTAGAGTGTAGCTGTGAAAAAAAATCATCCAACTCCTCACTGAAGTTACTGTTTGGAGAATATATATACTTGAAGAACCAATCTAAGTGTGTGCTCCTACCCCCAGCTCGGAATTAGAAAGGATTTCAGTTTGCTTGTATTAGCTGTGCCTTCATTATTTGCTATGTAAATGTGACATATGAAATATAAAATGGTGCATTATCGAATTTTCCCGCTTGAGGACAGACTGACATAAGGATGGACTTTGAGGAAGAAAGCATTGAACATGAAGATTTCTAGCTTCTTTGTGGGTTTTGAATTATGTGTGAGCCAGTGATCTATAAAGAAACAAAGTTGTTTACCACTGTGGCATTAATAAAACAATATTTTCAAAAAAACACCTGTATTCTGTCTGTTCCTCCACTGTATAAGAGGTACGAACAGTCCCTCTCTCACAGGTTATTGTGAAAAACAAACAACGTAATATGGAAAGCCCACCCAACAGGGTTTGACACATCATGCTGAGTAATTTTCAGCTATTATTATTCCCACAGAAAAGATAAAATCACTGGTTAGAAATTCAGTCCTCCTCCTCGCCCCTTACAAAAGAAAATAAACATCATTATATCCCTACATGTATGATTCCTAAATATGCTCCTAATTTCTCAAACTTCTGAAATCCCATAAACTATGCTGTTCTGGTTTTCTCAATATATAATCAAGCTTTGATTTCCTACCAGAAGGGATAAAAGACACTAATGTGAAATTATGGATCTATAAAAAGGCTATTTCAAGTTTATATCTGGACATTCTGAATGAAGCAAAACCAACCTTAAAAGCGAGGCTAAAAAAGCAAAATCAAAAATCAGATGCCCTCTCTACTTCCTTGAAGGGTTAAACTCGAACAGAAGCCAAAGCAGCGTGCTCCTGCAGGGAAGCTAGCAGCACTGACCTGTTGCTAATGACAACAGTGAGTACGCACCAGCCTGAGGAGGCGTCCACCTGCTCTTCCGGGCAGATCCACGAGAAGCAAAAACCCCAGTAATACATTATGTAAGTCATGCTTATTTTAATAGAAGCAAACAGAAAATGACTAAAATACTCATTTCTTATCTCCAAGAATGGAAACATGTTTGCAGTTAGTATTACTTCTATCTCTGGTAAAAGGCAAAAAGCTTTAAAACACAATAGTATGACAGTGGAGAGCTGTTCCCCTACTGCCTTTTTACATACATACATTTACACACACACAGATCAAAACCAAGAAAATCAATTGAAAATTGGAACTCTGATGAATTAACTGGTCGTCAGATCTCTAGGCATTAAGGAAAGGATGTATTATCCTGGGAAAAACTCAAAGGTTTTTTTAACTCCTAAATAATAAAAATGTATATAAGCTATATATATAAAAAACAGAGGTAACACAGGCCTTTGTAAAACTGAATGTCAGAAAAACATGAATACTCCCCAGACTATCATAGAATTAAACCTCAAAGTGGATTTGGAACTTAATTATTCTACCATTCACCTAGAAAGTGTTAAAATAGGGAAACAAATACATAGATTTTTTTTTTCTAGTTCCAAAATATTTTTCATTAAAGAAAATACATTAAATACCAAATCCTGAACAGGGAAAGGTTAAAGTTAGGAGGAGGTAAGACTAAGACAATCCACACATTTGACAACACAACAATTAAATTACAAGGATCTAAACACACACAGTGTACATTTTCAAAGACAAACAACCCGGGAATAATATCTACAATAAATTTGGATGGCAAAGAGTTAACAGTGTTAATAAAACAAAAATTTCATACAAATCATGAAAAGCAATCAGTTCGTTCTGGTGCAGAAATACATCATACAGAAGGACAGCATACATAAAGGACAACATTTAAAATGGGAACTACGGCAATCCAGGGGCTGAAAGATGCGTTCCCGTGTGACAGCTCGGCCAGATCCAGAGCCATGCCACGCGCTGTGTGCTCTGGCCAGCAACTTCTCCTGCTTAGATGAGGCTTCGCCATCGCGATTCCTAGCTATCAGATGTAGCACAGCTGGCCGCTCTCCCAAGGACACAAGGATGTTTACGATGCCCTTCACCACAGCAAGTGGTTTTCACCATTTCCTAACGGGGCTGCAGCTGTACCCTCTGCTTCCTGGATGACTTGAGAGTATAGCAGGCAGCCATAAAACCTGCATGTTCATGACCAGTGGGATACCCTCCCTTCAAAGCAGGCCAGAAAACTGCCTGGCAACAAGCCATTTTTAACTCATTATAGGCCCGAATCAGCCAAGCACATACAGAGCAACCAGCAGCCAGCCAGGCCGCACGCATCAGACATTCAGAGGGTGTCCTCCACACCCCTCCCTGCCTCGGGCTCTCCACGCAGAACACTGTGCGTGTGTGCTCATGTACACGTCTTGTTTTTTTATTGAGGTGAAAATCATACCACATAAAGGGAATAATTAGCAGCATTTTATTCATTTACCACATCATCAGTTAACCTCTATGCAGCTCATTGTTTAAAAAATCGGAAAACACATTAGAGATAAATAGCAGGAAAATGGATCATACCATGTAGAATATGGATAATATTCATATGAGAAAAACTGGAATTTTTTCCAGTAACATTAGTTACTGTGTTTTAGTTTTTATTCCCGTAACAGAACAACATGCTGTGTGAAAGAGACTCCCACATAGCCAATGATGTATCAACTTGGCATAATTCATTAATAAAAACCAATGTAGCAAAAATTCCTGCCAAAAAATCCAAAAGGCTACACATTTTAACCTCACCCCTCATTAAAAAGCAATTTCAAAGGCAAAAAAAAAACCTTGATACACAAGAGATGCCTCAATAAGATTTAACAAAATGCATCGATTTTTTAACAATGGTGAAGAGGGGGGAAGCAGGAGCAAAAAAAAAAGAAGAGGAACCCAAAGGAACAAAGCAGAGAATCAGCAAACGCAGGTTCAGGAGAGCAGTCTGGGTGGCAGTGATCAGGGTGTCCAGGAGGGCTGTAACGTTCCCAGTCTCACGTACGCACTGTCATCACCACAGCTACAAAACGCAGACATCTGATTCCATACAGATAGAGTATTCTCGTTAAAACTGTGCTGATTTTGTCTTAAAAGATTACATTGTTCAGCTCAAAGGAAAAACAGCCGTTTAAAAGTTGTTTTCTCATGGCAGGGGAAGAAGACAGGCAGGAACCCAGGCTTAGCCTCTGTGCTGCAAGCACAGGTTCTCAAACACCTGTCTTCCCAGCCTGGCCCTGTAGCCGTTCGCACAAATGACATGTGCCCCTCTGTGCCTCAGTTTCCTCATCTGTCAAGCAAGGAGGCAAGCTCCCCGTAAGGATTGGTAGCACTTTGGCTATGCAATGTTCCTCTAACAGTCTTGCACAACTGCAATGCACCCCTGAAAGTTACCCCTTTCAGAGACTAGCCTGGGGGACCCGCTGAGGTCCTGCAGAGTCCTGACATGAGCAGACCTCAAAGAGCTAGAAGATGTTCATGCAGGAGTTTTATTCTCTGGCTTTCTCTGCGGAATCACCCAGGGGCTCCAACTTCATTGAGTTTGGCAATTCTTACCAAAGAGTTCTTTCCTGTTCTCTTTTTCAATTATGGTAAAAATACAATTGGATTTAATACTGTGTAAAACTAAGGTAAATTGGGGGGGGGTATAGAACAATATATGGTCTTGTTAGTATTAATAGCCCCCATGTTGTTGTATTTAACCAAGGATGGTCACATAATATGGTGTTATCCCAATGTGACCAGCAGGTGTGGCACAACTTGGCTAGGACACAACCACCAGCAAGGACCAGGACACCTGCAACTCGCTTAACTGTACAGCCTTGTCCTAGGATACACAATTATTAGACCCAATGGAATGGAACAGATTAGGAATATGGGGTTGGTGTTCTTGTAGAATTTTCTTACAGCACAACTTGTAGCTGATATCTTACCGATAACAAAAATGGCTGCAGGGCCAACAGTATCTCTATGTACAACTGCCCCAGCTTCAGGAATCCAGCAGTTACAGCTCTTTCTTTTTCATTTCCTTAGTCATACAACACAGGACCCTCAGTGACTACATCACAGCATTACCACACAAAAGAAAGAGCCACTGGCATGAATCCTCTTCTGTACCTTCACACAACCTTTTTTCATGAGAATCACAAAGTACTTCACTGGTAAGATTTTCTGTTCTTTGTAGCACATAAAGAAAAAAAGAATTCACTTGTGCTTTTTGTTCTAATTGCTGCTTACCACAACAGCTACTTTAAGCAGTGTGGCAATGATGTTGCTAAGCTCCTGGAAGCTGTCCAACAGTGTTAGGGACTCAGAGTGTATGTGTCTCTTCTCCCACGCACAAATTCATTGATTGAAGAAACCCCAGCTTCCAGTGCCTGCTACTCTGAGTGGAGGCAAGTAGGAGGCAAACAGGATTAGAGGAAATCTTGAGGCAAGACCCCTCATAGTCAGAGCTAGCGCCCTTAGAACAGCCAAGAGAAAGCTCACTTCCTCTCCCTACTCTACCATTTGCAGCTGTGGGAGCAGTCAGCAGCCCACAGGCCACAGAATGGTCCCCAGCAGAACCCATAAATACCAGCATCCCAGTCTCAGACTTTCAGCCCCCGTAGCCATAAGAAATACAGACCTGGAATTGAGAAACCACTCCGTCTATTTTATTTTGTTACAGCAATCCAAACTATGCTAACTTCCAGCAAGAGGGTCCCGAGCAACACAGAAACATACACAGCAGTGCCTGAAAGCAGAGGCGATAAGCTCACTGCGTTCCAGGGGCTATACACTGTACAGGCAAAGCCACAATTCCCAGTTAAGCCAGGAGCTGCTCCCAACATTCAGTCTCAGACCCAGAGTATGAAATCCCCCAATGGTACCCCTCCTTACACAAACACTTGAATAACTTCTGATGTGGTGGCTCAGAAAGTCACACTTAACTCCCCCAAACCTAGTTTTATATTGCATGTCACATAACAATACAGATTCCCTTCTGCGACATGGGTCATAACCCCCAAAGCACTTCTGACTTCCAGAGTGATCAGAGACAGTAAGATTAAAATATGAGCCTGTTGTCCTTAGTTCCAAAAGCAGTAAGAACTGCCTCAAATCCAGAAAGCAAGAAAGATTAAACCTCCTGCTGTACTCTAGGACTGAGAAGCATGCCTTGGAAGTCAAGTGTCTCGCTCTCTCATCTTCCGCCCTCCTCCCCACCTCACCTGCCCAGGGCAGGTCAGGGTAACTAACAACACATTCCAACTTCCTCCTGCTTCAAGATCTAGACATGAAGAAACAAAGAAAGAGAATGCTCAAATCCTCTTTGTTTCAGAGGGGATCATAAAATCCACATTCCAGAAGGAGTTTTGCCCAGCCCTGGGAGGAAGGAATCCTCAACAGAGGAACCAACAAGAATCCAAACAGCCAGGCCTGCGGGGCCTGCGGGACTTGTTCCATTAAGCACATCAGCATCAGATCACGTCCTTTTTGCCCAAGCACATTTATATACAGTGGTCTCTGCTTTAATCAGGTTTATGCAAGGAAGTTTCACAAAAACTCGAAAGACAGAGTTCCTAGATCTTCCAGATAGCCCAGCCATGGAGGTTCCTGGTGGTAGCCACTGAGCAGCACATTCCCCAGACCTCATACCACACATCTCTTCACCTGTATCCCTTTAGCATAAACCAGTAAATCTAAGTTCCATGAGCCATTCAACACAATTATTCAAGCCTGAGGACACAGTGGCAGGAACCTCAATTTCTGGCACCTAAAAAAGTGCAGGCTGTGCCCTCAGCCTGTGGAATCCAACACAGAAAGTCAGCACTGACCTTGGAGTAAAGGACACCCAAGACTGGCTATCTGCCAGAGATATATTGCCTGCTAATGGGCAGAAGTCCCTACACCTTTTGGGGTCTTGGAAGAGATCCATGTAGTTGAGTGTGCAGGAAAAGAAACTGAGTTGGAGTTTGTCTTCCTTCTAATAGCTTCACCTTCTCTCTACTCTGTTGGATTTCTGGCTCATCTTTCTCTGGAAGAACATACCCTAGGGTAAAAATGTGTTATCGGAAGCAGCCCTGGAGTCCATCCAACAAACAACAGAAGCACCAGAAAAGAGACCTGCTTGCATTTTAAACAGGCAAGTGCCTTCACACTGGGCCAGCAATCACCAATTCTGACAAACTCTGAGGGTTCAGCGATGCCCATGAGCACATCTTTGCCAGTGACATGGAACAGTGGAGGAAAGCGCGGAAAGACGAAGAAGGAAGTGTGCCAGCGTCCACATGCATCATCCTGAGACACCTTTACTTATAAACCAACGGCAGCTCCTCATGGCCAGTGAATGCAGCCTTACTGCTCTCAATTCTCAAAGCTTGCAGTTAACCCTCTGACTCAGATAATGTGGGGTGCCCAGACACGGCTTTCCCAGGGACACTGCCTGCCAACACTCTTTCCCCACTCAGAGCTCGCTGCCTGAAGTGACCACCAGATTTATCCACCCCCATTCAGGGCAACCTTCATTTTTCCACTTGCTAATGATCCCATCTGAGTGGGCTTCCAAATCCAGCTCCATCCCACTTCTACCCTTCCAAATGCACCTGTCCAGGTTGATCTCTCTATATCAGACTCAGTCATTATGTTTTCTAGTCTTATATCCCATTTTTGAGTTGTATTACAAGAACAGCTCATCACCCCAGACTTAGACATTCTCACAACTGATTTCACTGTTGACTCAAAAAAAAAAAAAAACCACTGAATAAGGAGAAAAGTAAAAGGAGGAAAGGGAAAGAGGAGAGAGACCAGAGGAAAACTCAGAGTGCAAAAATTAGACAAAGCAAGGGAATTTTAATTCCAGCAAAGGCCCTGATGGCAGCCAGGGTTGCTAGCTGTATCAGCCCTCACTAGATCATGTTCTCCATCCAGAGCACCAGGCACACAGGTCACTATGGTGATCCCTAAGGAAGATACCCTGATGGTCCCCATCCTCGGTTCACTCTGACAAATGATGTACAAGTTATCTTCTCTGAAAGCCAATGCAGAAACAAAAGACATCATCAGAAAGGCTACAGTTAATGATGGTGAGAGGTTCTAAGAAGTGCATTGTCCAAACAATTGTGCTGGTGTGTGAACCGTACAGAGGGCGAGATGGGCAGGTCTGTAATCATGTGGTCTCTTGATGTGATCAAGAGACCCAAATGGATAGGCTACTGCCAGCAAACCCAGCAAGCTGTTCCATCTCTTAGGAGCAGGAGTATTTTCTGACACAAGCAGTAAAAGTATAGTACAGAAGCAGGCATTATGGCATGGTGGGTTAAAGCTACCACCTGTGACACTGCATCCGATGCAGGGACCACTTCATGCCTAGCTGCTCCACTTCTCATCCAACTCCCTGCCAATGTACCTGGGAAAGTATCAGAAGATGGCCCAAATGCTTGGGTCCAGAACCTACATGCGAGACTCAGAAGAAGCTTCCAGATTTACACTGGCCCAACTTTGGCCGTTGAGCAAGAAGTCAATTAGAGCTTAGAGCTGAGTGAGTTTTACTCCTTTTCCAGCATGCTTCCAAGGAGAAGCAGCACTGGATTTCCCCACACCTGTAACTATGTCTATGACCTCAGTGAAGCCCTGCTTTCCCCTGCAGGTGCTTCACACTCCCGGGCCCTCCCGGTTAGCCACTGCCAACTTCTCCTTCAGACAAGATGCTTCACCTCTAGTCCAGATGCTACTGATGCACAATTCCTCATTTCAAGAATTTGCACTTTATTACAAGGTATGCAGCTCTTTAAGAAGAGTTTGTCTTTTAATTTATTTTGTTGGAATGCTTTCCCCCTGCAAGTGGCCATTTGGTGCCACAGTTAAGTTGCTGCTTCCCATATTGGAATACCTGGTTGGAGGCCTGGCTCCTCCACTTTTGACCAAGCCTCCTGTTCATATGCATCCAGAGAAGCAGAGGACAACTCAAGCACTTGGGACCCTGTCACCCATGTGGAAGACTTGCGTTGTATTCTGAGATCCTAGCTTCAAGCCCTAGATACCGTGGCTGTTTGGGAAATCAATAAGCACATCAACATATTCAAAATACAACTTCTCCACTCAAGCCTGCTTTATACACAATTTCTTTTAGTCAGCTGTCCAAGTTATAAATTTCAGCACTGTTATCAATATCCTAGGCCTCATATCTTCTATATATAGTGAGACACTAGCTCCTATTTATTACATAGCCAACACATACAAATTTTGTATTCCCACCACTGTTAGCACCTTTCTAACACTCATTTATTCAACTTTTTTTAAAACACAATTGCGTCAGGCATTCTACTACACATTAGACATATTTGGGAGTTCACTCCAAAGTACTTTCCATAAATTATTTCATTTTATTTTCACATCCACCCCATGACATAAGCAATGCCATTCCTATAATATACACTATTTTAAGGTAAGAAAATATTAAGAGATAAAATAGTTTATTTGACTTGCAAAAGGTCAAGGCCAATAAGCTATAGATATAGAACTACAACAATTATCTCCTGAATCCAGAGCTGGTGTTTGTTCTACTATTAAACATTCGTTAAAATCTGCAATTTCAGTAAGATATCATTGTAACCTGGTCTTAAGTCTAATCATAGAGACAGAAGGTACAACATGTGCAGCCATCCACTCAAGACCAGCACTAACCTGTTCTCCTTGCACACAGTCACCTTGTCTCCACCGGGTATCAACTTCTTCTGTTCAATCACCCCATAGCTTTCTCGGCAGATCTACAATTAAGGCAGAAAAAAATTCAATCTTGTTTACCACTTATCTGTCTTGTTAGAATCCAACCAATTGAAGGAGGTCTTAGGAACAAACGTAGTTAACTATTTATTACCCTAGAAAATTCTTGGAAGAACCCAAATCAGAAAATATCAGCACTGAAACAAAGAAAGATCTTTTACAACAAGGAGCTGCCAACAGATGTCCTAAATGAGCATGGATTCATTTATTCAACACACTGAATTCCTGCAACACTCCAGACACCATGTGTATAACAATTTGATTCAGAAAAGCTCATGGCTTTGGTGATTGAAAGAATGAGCACTGGGCCCAGTGAGGTAACCTAGTGGCTAAAGTCCTTGCCTTGCACACTCCGAGATCCCATATGGGTACCAGTTCTAACACCAGTGGCCCTGCTTCCTATCCAGCTCCCTGCTTGTGGCCTGGCAAAGCAGTCAAGGACAGCCCAAAGCCTTGGGATCCTGCACCCATGTGAGAGATCTGGAAGAGGCTCCTGGCATCTTATTTGAATGCTTTTCCTCCTTCAGATCGGCTTCAGATTGGCTCAGCTCCGGTCGTTGCAGCCACTTGGGGAGTGAATCAATGGATAGAAGATCTTTCTCTGTGTCTCTCTTCCTCTTTGTATAACTGCCTTTCCAATAAAAATAAAATAAATCTTAAAAAAAAAAAAGAATGAGCATTAACTATGACCTGGAAGCCATAGTCGGAAGCAAATGGGAAACTCTTACCGTGAAGTTGAGGCAGAAAGCCTCCTCAACATCTTCCCCGGGGTAATCTAAAAGTTCTTGAAGACTCCTAAACACAGGGCAGAAAAGGGAACAGAAGATCAATGATGCAGTAGAGTTTCTACTTGTTGCATGTCTACATCATTTGCAAAGAACTGTGAAAGACAACTCAGAAATGAACAGAATTCCAAACTGTCAGAAAGTCACACACCTATACCTTGGAAAGAATTATGGCAGTACAACTGGAACACATTACTTGTTCCCCTTCTGTACTGACAAATCCTACTGAATTTGTGTGGAAATCTAGATGGATTTATACCTGATACAGCTGTGTTTTCTTACCCTGCCACTGCTTGGGAGTTTATATATGAACATTTGGTGCCTCAGTGATCCTACAGACTGGCTTAGTAGCCTGTATGAATTAGTAGAGTCAAAGAAAGCCACCACAAAGTCACCTTATCTATTTAAGAATCTTATAGGTCTGGGTCTTAATTGCAAAAGACAGAATCCCAAATGACAGCATCCTGAATGATGATTCCCAAAAGATCAAAACTTCAGGTATAAAATCTCAAAATACAATTTTAGAAAAACTAATTTAAAAAAATTCTTTAGGGGTGAACCCAGCAGTATGGCATAGAAATCTGAGCCTCTGCCCAAAGCACCAGCATCCTATATGGGCTCCAGTGTCCTGGCAGCCCCACTTCCAATCCAGCTCTATGCTTATGGCCTGGGAAAGCAGCAGAGGCTGACTCAAGTCTTAAGCCCCTGTGCCCACATGGGAGATTAGGAAAAAGTTCCTAGCCCCTTCAGATTGGCTTAGCTCCAGCCATTGCAACCACATAGGGAATGAACCAGAGAACAAAGATCTGACTCTTTCACAAATGCATATATATAAAAGACTCCCAGAGGAAGTCTGAATAGTTTTCATGTACACATACAATGTTTACCCACAAAGTCAACCTTTCATAATGTACTTTTGCAGACTCAAAAATGCAAAAAGACATGCATCAAAACAGTAAAATTCTAATTTCTAATGTCTTCATTCAATTTCTACTTCTATACCAAAAATGGTACTTGGATGAAGTATAGAACGCAACAAATTTTTAATAATGCTGACAATTCATGATAGACAGTGGGAGGGAAAGGGGGCGCTGAGAAAGTCCAGGGGCCACTAGTGTTCAGTGCTGGAGCCCCAAGGCCTATGAGCCTGCAGGACTGGTATCCTCGCCCTGCTCTCAGAGACCAGCTTGTCTTCCATTATTGTTCTCTCCTGGTCCCAGCCCACTGGATGGTGTTCACCACAAGGAACAGGAATCTTCCCCACCCAGTCCGCTCAGACCCACACACCAACCTTCTCTGGAAGCACCTGCACCTTCACATACGTGCTGAAAATAATTACAAGGTTTCTAGCTATTCAATTAGCCAAACCTGTTGCAACCATCCTGGGTACAACCAAAAAAGAGCACAGCAATCTCTGCCCCTGAATTCACTCTCTTGGCCCTCTTCTACCTCTTTTGGCCCCTTCTTCAAAGGGGATTATGGTCTTAAGAATGTCATTATCATGGATTTTCATACTAGGACTGTCATTTAGCCTTTAGGGATTTTGTTCTTGAGAGATTTCAACCTGTGATGCTGGCATTCCAGGTGGTGTTTCCAGGATTATGACTGGCACTGCCTACTGCCCTTACTTATCGACACACAGGGCTCTGTGTTACACCCAGTATTATCTGTCACACACCTCACAGAGAACATGAAAAGCACACAGACTGCATTCTTTAAAAGGGTGGATTGTATTAGTATATAAATCACGTTATCAATAAGCTTTTAGGAACTCTTTTTCCATACATTCTTTCCTGCTATCTCTGGTCTGGGACAAGCACAGAGTTTTCGTTCTTGTTCAAATTATGGAAAGCAGAGATGTGATTCCTGAGCAGCTCTGCCCCCTTTTTCCCTTTATCCTTTCACCCCTGACAGTGAAAAAGGCATTGCTTCAAGCAAGAAGTTATGTGGCAATATCTTAAACTAGAGCTTACTCAACAGCATCTAATAGTATTCAGTCAACTCACAGTTGTACACATGGTATAGTCAAACCTTAAACAGTCCCCACACCGATGCACCTATCCTGCAGCTTTGTACCTTCCTTCGGTGGGCGACAGCTCCTTTAGGTCTTCCAAACCAGGCTGCACGTTCAGCAACTTCTTATAGAGGGCCAGTGGAAAGTGGAGGTCAACCACAGTGGAATTGTAGATAGCGAGTCCACAGGTTATGCCAATCAAGTGAAACCAGTTGTGTTCTACAAAACACTTTTAGAACATACAGAGACATTAAGGGAGAAACATAATACCCACAGCGCTCAAAACCTTGTTTATCCTAAAAGCATTTCATCTCTTTAACATTTAGTGACCTTCACAGGAGCTCAGAAACATTCTCAACAAGGGTTTAAGACAAAAGACATCACGCACAGCTCACCTACAGCAGGGAGGGCCCTAGAACCTTCTGCAATCAGGCTAATTTTCTATTCTGCGCTGTCTCATACCAGAAGTCTTCAAAAAGTCACAGAAAATGCGTATGATAGGAACTAGCGTTGTGGCAGTCAGCCTGTGATGCTGACATCCTGTATCCAAGCGCCAGCTTGAGGTGTGGCTACTTCATTTTCAATTTAGCTCTCTGCTAGTGTGTCTATGAAAGCAGAGGGCAGACAGCCCAGTTGCTTCAGTCCCTGTCACCCACAGAGAGTTCAAGGTTCCCAGCCCTAGTCTGGCCCAGGCTTCGCTATGGTGGCCTTTACAGAGTAAACCGGCAAATGGCAGATCACTCTGTCTCTCCCTCTGTTATTCAGTTTTTCAAATAAAATAAATCTTAGGAAAAAACGTGCAGCATTGAAATGAAAAATACTACACATAAGTTTAAGATTTTGTTCCAAAATGAACTTTCAATTCACAGATCCACAAACTTTAAGTGCCAATGTATGGCATCATTGGTTATTTGTGTCTACTGCAGTCTTGAAATGTGGCCAGGCACACATGAGCACATCAGTGTTTAAAACATTTCATCTTCATGTAAACAGAACATAAAGGGTCGCATGCAGCTAGTGGCTGCCTTCTGTGACAGTGCAGACCTAGGGAGAAGTCCCTAGTAGAAAAACACATTAATCTGGTTTAAATTAAAATACTTTTTACAACTCTGATTTTCAAAAACAAGTGTGTACATATGTGTATATATTCATACACACTATCACTGTTATTAAAACCAGTTTCTTGCTTATGTGGTGCTCCTTTTATCCTTCCTTAATAACAAGACTGAGATCTGACTAGAAATGAAAACACAGCCAACGGCTAAAACACAAAACAAAAAAACGGATGGATATCTGGACAACAGGTGAAAAATGAAAACTGGGTAAATTATTTTCATATTCTAACTATTTTTTTTAACATTCCTTTTGGCCAAGTTGGAAGTCAGGTGAATAGACTGGTAACAAAAACCTTAATTAAATTCTTCTGCTTAATTGTAACTTCACAAACTTACCGTGTCTGAAAACCACAAGAGATTGGAATCCTGATAGTAGGTAAACATGCCATAGATGGGATTCAAAAGTTCTTTCAACAACAGCAGAAAGAACTCCTTTGTGACACCACCTGCATCCACTGCCTCTTCACCATCAAAGATCACCTTAACACAATGAAACAAAATTAACACGTCAGGGAAATCTACAGCAGGTTTCTAAATCTTAGTAGATTCCATTCTGAAGTCAGGACAAGGACATAACGAAGAGTGGATACTGGGGCACTGAGGCTGCTGGTGCTGCCTGTTCATTATTGTTGGGAGCAGGTATTTTCCAGATAACACACAATTTTTCCTAGGTGCTCCAAGAGACACCATGAAGTCAGAAGTTTATCCTCTCTCTCCAGAACATCTACCATCCATTTCAGGGGAAGTAAAGCAAGCTCGCAGAAACAGAGTGTGCACATTCTTTTCAAAGAATGCAATATACAATGCGAGGTCAGTCTCCTGGTGCCAGAGGAAAGCAGTGATGGACTTGCATAAGGAATACCACCTGGAGATACTCACTCTCATAGGGTTCTGGACTAACAGAGCAGGTCAAAGGGCAGAGGGCATGCTGACCATAGATAGGGGCTCTGTGAGGGGCTGTGGGACCAGCACAGCAGGCCCAGAGTGGTCTTTAACCAGTAACAACTACAGCAAAAACAGTGGCAACATTAGAACCACTATTAGCCTAATCCGTGGAACAGCCTTATGTCTGGAGATTGCTGATATTATCCCCACTTGACCGAGAACAGCTCAGGAGGAGCTACAAGTAGGATTTCTGAAAGTTTATCTTTGCAACTGAGTTCCCAAAGCAAAAGTCAGGACAGCTCTCATTTATGAGATGTGGACCTCTCTGACCACACAGAAAGCAGATATCATGCAGACAGGCTACAAAGCAAGAAATGCTCATCTGTGAGTTACTCGTTGTCAAAGGCAACAAAATGAGAAGCAGAATCCAAAATACAACCCAGAAGTTCTACAGAGAATGACCAGGCAGCCCAACAGCATTGAAGCGTATCTATTAGAATGCTGGAAAGGGTAGGAATATCATAGATAGCCTCAACTTAGTATTTGCTTGTAAGGTTTGTTATGATTCACATATTTTTATTGGAAAGGCAGATTTACAAAGAGGAGAGACAAAGATCTTTCATCTTCTAGTTCACTCCCCAAATGGACAGTGACAGAGCTGAGCCGACCCAAAGCCAGGTGTCAGAAGCCTCAAACCAGCACCCAAATGGGATGCCAGCACCTGAAGGAGGAGGATTAGTCAGTTGAGCTATCCTGCCAGGCCCACATTTACAAGGTTTTTTAACAACAGCAGCCAAATCTTCAAACAAGCAGTTGTTTGCTTTCAAGATTTGTTAGGCAGAATGACAGAGATAAAAAGCAGAATGAGATAGAAAGAGGGCAAGAAAGAGAATCTTCCATCTGCTGTTTCACACTGCAAACGGCCACAATAGTTAAGTCTAGACCAGTCCAAAGCTACAAGTTAGAAACTCCATCTGGTCTCCAACTTGCTTGAGCCAACTTCCATTGCTTTCCCGGGTACATTAGCAGGAAGATGGACTGGAAACAGAGCAGACAGGACTCCAACACTCCGACATGGGATACCAGCATTGCAAGTAGCAGATACGTTTCTGTCACTTCCCAGGAATGGGAATAACAGATATAGAAGTCATCTGAAGAAAAAGGTGGATGACTTTCAACAACTTCAAATAACTCAGTAAATGTTTCTAGGATACCTGATGGTCTTACTACCTGTTTTCCTGTTTGACATTCTTTGTCTCAAATCTTTGTGATCTAAAATCATCCTAGCTGACTCCTTCCCGACTTCAGCAAGCGGAACCTGTGGCGTTTACATTACCTGTTCATTTTTGGTCAGGCTGATACAGGGAAATTTAAGTAGAACAGCTACCTGGTGATATGTTCACAGGCATTTTTACCTACTGCTCTGTTGAGAAGTTGTGTTTGATGATTTCACAAAAGGAGACAATCACATTCTGGCAGAAAGAAAGCCAACACCACAGAGAAAGGAAAAGAGGGAGGGTGGCACTCAACCATTTAAATGAGATGATCTTTGCAGCTTCCTGCAAACTGTTTAAAGGAAACCCACGAGGAAGACAAATGAAGACTCTGCTGAAGGGGCTCACTTTGAGAGGTTTCTTCAGATCGATGTCAGAATGGATGCTCAGTTCCCGTAAGGCATCTCCCACAAGGTTGTTCCTGCGAACGTGAAGGACCAGGAAGGGGCTTCTGGCCAGCAGAGGCTCCAGGGTGAGCAGCATGAAGACATTCTGCAGGTTGGCCCCGTTGACCGCCACCTGCAACGGCACCCCCAGGCCCAGCGTGACTCGGGGCACCTGCCAGCTGGCCGACTGATAGCTGCGTCTCTAAACCTCAGCAGCCTGCCTGCATCTTCATTCTGACCTTTTAAAATCTTATTTTCACAGACTTCTGAGGTTACTTATGGTCACACAGCACTCAAGCCTTGCTAATCTTTGCTCTAAGAGATTCGCTGAAACAATTTATGCATCATGTGATGGATAACCAGGTCCAGGAAAGACATCAAAACAAACTGATCTAGACAAAAATATTACTCAACTTAAACAGGAGAGTAGATAAAAACCATAACTTTGCAAATGGAAGAAAAGTAAATCTACTGAACACTTATTAATGGGTTTTTACTCTTGAAAAAAGTATTCATTTCTCTGGGAAACCATTATTTCTTTAATAAGAAAAATACGTTTTAATTGAATGAGGGAGAAAGACAAATTCTATTCACTGATTCAGTCCTCAAATGCCTGCAACAGTAACAGGGACTGAAGCCAGGTGCTGGGGGTGCAATCCAGACTTCCCAAGGAGGTGGCAGTAACCCAACCCTTGGGCCATCACCCCTCTGCCCAGGGTCTGCGTCAGCAGGAAGCTAAGCTCAGGAGCTGGAGGTGGGCATGGAACCCAGGCAACTCAGTATGACCTGTTCTTGCTACCAGACTATTGCAAGTATAGATGCAGACAGAGCTACAAACACACAGAGGGAAAGCAATGAATGAAGTTAGTTACATTTATTCTAATCAACAGTGGGAACTGGTGAATTTAGAATGCACACTTACAAATCTGTAGGCTTATCAAATCAAGTGTATTTTGTATTATGAAGAAGCAAAATTTAATTTTAATTACATTTTAAATTTAATTTCTCTTTCATAAAAGGAATTCCTAAGTTTCATTTAATTCGCTTTCTCTGTCTGAGGACAACAAAGAATGGCCCCATCCATCAAAACGAGAACACAGCAAGGCAATGTGTTTTGTTTTGTTTTTTACATTCTTAAATCTTTGGGGAGAAAAAAAATCTAAGGAAGAATATTGGACTACATATGCAAATTATATAAAATTCAAACTTCAACATTCACCAAGATTCACTGGCACTCTGCCATAGCCATTCATGACTCACTGTCCGTTGCTGCTTTTGTGCCATGACAGAACTGCACGCTTGTAACATCGGCCATACGGCCCACAAGCCTATATGGGCTGGTGGCACTTCACGAAAACTGTTTGCCAACTGCTCACCCACAAACCCATGCACTCACACCACGTATGGTTCATTCAACATAAAACCGGTGGGAAAAAACAAAACCCTTCTAACAGTTCTAAGACTTAAAATGGCATCCCAACCAAATACACAACATCCTGTTAGGAAAACTTACAACTGAATTCTTGGGTGAGTGAAGCCTGGGGGAATAATTTTTTTTTTAAATCTGATACCTGCATTTGTAGCTCAGCATCAGTCTGTAACATTTTGGTCTTGGCTTGGGCGTCAAAGATGAAAGGGTAGGAACAAAGTGTCACAGCATCCTGAAACAACACATGTTAGTGGCAGGAAGATCATATCCCACTGAAAATTCTGCTGGAGAAAATGACATGAGTCAATGTAGAAGAGTCATTTACCTGGATTATAGATGGTCTGGCCTTCTGTGTAAAGAAAAATAAAAAGTCTCATTTGGTTTGCAAAATTTGAATCTTTGACCTCTCAAACTGTATAATAAAAATTAAAACAAACAAACAACAACAAAAAAAACCCTAGACAGCCCATCTGACTATTTGATGGAACTAACATCATTTGAATAGCTGACAGATGTAGAATGAGAAAAAAAAAAGCAAATGTTAATTAAAAATAATAATAATAAGGACTTTAAAGGTCCTTTCACTTAACTTTCCATAATACACAAGATTAACAAGAGTTTTTATAAAAGAAATCTAACTCCAAACCAGGAGCTTGACAAAACTGATTTCACAGGCTGAGTTTGCTGGGAATAGAGGACAATACACACTGGACTGTTCTTGTTAGCAGGTAGCATCTTTCTACACATGCACACACAGCATGTGACCCCTGAAAGAAACCAAATCCTGAGTGTGAATTTCAAGTGGTCTGGAGAGTGCTTTTCTTCCAGTAAGCTATCCCTGTCTCTGGGTTTAGCCTGAAAAAGGCCCTCCAGGAATATGTGAATAAAGCCATACAGAAATCCCTGAGGAAGAACTGCCCAGGGAAGACAAAGAAACACAATGCCATCTCCCCAGAAGGGACGTCACAGTTTCATCTATCGTGTGTGTGTGGGGGAGGGGAGTGCAGGAGAAACCTCTTCCAGAAGTTTTTGCTAGGTACCTAACAAGCATTACTAACAGAAAGAACAAATATCATCACTACAGATTTCCTCTAGCAATATTTCTCCAACAGAACATGAAGGATTTCTTCTCAGTGATCAGAGTACCCTACAATTTTTTTAAAGCCGATATTCCACATGAAATGAACAAAAATGCATTCTGAACGAGCTTCTGATATTAATGTGGTACCAAATGATCTACATTTATCTTAATCACTGCACTGGTGCCACAGTAATACTTAAATGTCCCTAGATAATGAAAACAGCAGTCTTGGCAGGAAAATGCTGCATTTGTACCAAGGAAAAGGCCAGCCTGGGCCTGGCTGGCTGAGCTAGATTTAGCAGCAGAGCAGAGAGCTGAGTCACAGCAGCCCTCAGCCGCAGGGCAAACCACAGGCCAGGCTCAGCTTCAGCAAGACCAGCCTGCTTATCATACGAAATCAGTGCAGTTAATCTGCAATGCACCAAGTTCTGTGTTTTGTCTGCACCTAATTTGCAAATCTGCTTTGGCTTTCTACGTGCTTAAATGCTACACATATAAGAAGCAAGCACACATCTTTTGTGCGTGAGCCTACTGAAGTGAAATCACGTAAAGGCAACTTTAATTAAAATATACTTCCCTAATCCTCTAGACGTGGGTTCCAGCAGGATCTTGGAACACATCCTGGAACTAACAAGAGTGAGACCAGGCATGGATTCATTCATTTCAGGCGAACCAGACCCACTCTCAGGGCTTCCCCAAGCAATTTCCTTCTGGATGAGGAAGTGAACATGACACTCTGCAAAGTCATCTTTCTATTATGTGTAAAACAGATAGGAGCATCTTGGCAAAGCAGACTTAACACTGATGCCAATATTCAGAAATTTCTCATTTTCCTCACCAAACAGTTTAGATAACCCCTAGGGTTGTTTATACTCAAATACATCAGTATCTAAAGCAAGGTAGGGTTGTGAGAGTAAAGTAAAAAAGTAGAAATGAGTTCAGTGACTACTGATGAGAAAATTCTGGAGATGTCCTACATTTAATTGCAAGAATCAAAGAATGGAAGGAGGAGGTAAGAAGCTTGAGCTCTAAACATTAACAGCAGTGCTCCAAGTTGTTGAAACCTTGATTCAAAACTCCCTGAGGCCAACCTGCAAGCTTCCAGATCATTCTGCTCACAACAGCAATAGCCCAGCAGCCAGAAAACTTCCAACAGGCTCTCCTCCTCTCCCCAAACTTCATCCTCTTTGTGTTGGCCTGCCCACTCTTACCCAGAGCCAATGTTGGCTCAATGGAAGTTATTTACGCACACCCTCCCACATCCCCAGCCCCAACTACTCTAGTTTTTTAGATCCTACAGATGTTTGCCCCACTGCCACTCTGCCTTGCTGCTGGGGGCTGCAAACTCTGGTGGGTACTCTGGTGGGTACCTGTAATGGGTCAACAAAGTCTTGGAGTTGAACACTACAGAAACAACCCATAGCGGTGTAGGGTCCTTGTATCCCTGGCATTTAGAGGACCTGGCATTTCCATGGCTGTGACTGTTATTTCAGACATGGCATAACAGCTGTGTCCCCACCCCCCATTTTCGGCTCTCTATGAAGCTGCTCTCATTCTGGACTGTCCCCCAGCACATTCTCCCAACCACCACAAGTCCTTCCTGGGTCCCATTAGGACCCATATCCTGCAGTTCCCGGACCTCCTGTCACCCCATGTCTCAGTCTTGGAGGAAGGCTGAGTCACCAGAGGAGGAGGAGTTAAACAGAGGCCAGGGTCATGGTGGGCTGGCTGAAAAGAAAACCAAAATTGACTCCTTAGAAGACACAGCCAGTCCCAGGGGATCCCACCCCAAGTCTGTGGTCTGCAGAAAGCCCCTGGACAGCCAGGCTAAGGCGGGAGGGGCGGGCGGGGGGGAGGGAGCGCTCACAGCCCAAAACAGTGACAGACACATGGGACAGGCTGGTCTACATCTACAGGTTTCTGTTCAGCCTATGAGTTTTTATACTTTAATAAGGTTGTACTGGTTTTTGCAATTGTAGAATATTTTAGAAATGGTATTCCTCCTGGCATTTCCATATTATACAAAATAAACCCGAATGACGCTATGCCACAACTACCATCCCTATCCTAAGGGGAGGCAGATGAAATCACCCCAACAGGGGGCTGTCCTGCCCTGCCAATTCCCCGAAAGTGAATGTCACCAATTGCAAGCTAGAGAGGTACTGATAAAGCGTATTTCAAGTGTTTCTACCTGACGAAGGGGTTGCACTGTGACCTAAGTTCATTTTGAAAGTAGATGAAATGTAAACAATACACAAGCAAATGATCTGAAGAATATATTTCCTGAATGTGGCTATCGTTGCAGCAGAGGCACTGTACAAACACCTTCCCTGCCATTGTGCTGAGGAGCAAACATGGCCTCTTTTCTGCTAAGGGCCTGCCTTGTTCCCCCCAGAGGCTCAGTAGCAGAACTTGGAGCTCAACACTGCCCCCTTGTGTTGCATCTCCTTGTATGCATAGGATGAGATCCAAGCTCTCCAGTCCCTGTATTTTGTCACAGAATGCCAAGCTGGTGCTGCCCTCTACGGGAGCTTGAGGGTTACTCACTGCATGAGCTGTCTGGTTTCCAATGGGGATGGCAGCACCGCATTAAAACCACCACACCTCTCCTTAAACGGAACAAACGTCAGACACTTCCAGAATGTTCCTTCTGCACACGTGTTGGATTCTGTTGAAATTTCTAATAAAGAAAACTACCGCATCCCTGCACCACACACTCTAAAGGATATCAGGTCCCCCATGTCTCCCTGCCGAAGGACTAGCAGGGTACAAGGAGGTGCTCGTAAAGTATCTGGTAGAAAACGGTTACTAAAGGTTTCTTAGACATGCTAAGCACCTTTCTACAGCAGGATTTTCTATGCCTCTTTCTGCTCGATTCCCATAATGCTATTGTAATAATCATTCACAAATGAGGATGCTAACAGAAGCTAAGTAACTCTTTTAAAGATATAGCTAATGGACCAGAGCTGAAACTTGAACCTGGGTTCTTTCTGACTAGGGCATCGACCTGAAGCTCTATGTTCTCGGTCTCAACTGCCAAGTTAAAACAATTAACAACAAACCCACTTATTACTATATACAAGTAAGTAAAATAAACAGAAAACTTATACATCGCATAGTTGTAGCTTACTAGGTTAAAATGTATCAAGATTTTTTAAGCTTCATTTTCTCATAGCATTGTACCTCACACAAAAGAAAAATTCTACAGAAATCACAAAAGGCCATCCTAACTTAATTTTATCAATTTTGAGTAGCCACATTAATTACTAGAGAGGAGATAAATAATTTTCTATTTAAGATTTGCTACCTGTATCAAACACTGAGAAAGAACTAATGAACAATAGTTAACACTGCTCATTTAGGTAGCTTCATTCAGAGACCTACATTCAGGGGGGTTTAGATTTTCACCAGCAGCTTTGTTTTTCAGAGTCAAAAAGTACTAGATCAGAACTTTTTTACTTATACCAGGTCACATAAACAATAGATGAGGAAACAGAACAAGTGGCTCCTTTAGTGAACTGAATTAGTGGGAAAATTCTAAACTTCTCTGGGCCCCACTTGCCTACCTGAATACACAGCAAGTGACCTAATTCATACAGCTTATTCTTGCACTTAACATTTTACCTTTCAATGAATATTTGGGCATCAGTTCATGAACAGAGAGCTCACCTTCGTACAGTTCTAAATTCAAATGTGAAGCAGTGATTACAACTAGCTCCCAAGTTCAATTTCTCATGTCAACCCACTCAGAAAGATTACTTTTTATTGAAAAGTCTTTCTCCCCAGGGTAATCCATAAAGTCTTACCAAAAAATACAACAAACGGAAAATGTCAAAATATCCAGAGAAAAATATGCCAGTGTGTCTAGCACTGATCATAAACTGTTTGACAAAACAACTCTGTCATTTCAAGGCCTTGCTTTTAGAGACCATCGTTGACTTCCAAAACCCAGAGAAGGAAAATGTCACCCTTAATGTCGGTGACAAATCTGCCAATCTGGCAAGGTCTCCTCTCAAATGTACGTGCTGCACATGGCTTCACTCAACACAGTAACCAACTATCATTCCGCTTTCTGACATGAGACAAATTTACACTAATGCCACAGGCAGAGGTTCCTAAAGAGCCCTGCATGTATGCCGAGTCAGCGTGCCTCACAGCAGCTGCCACAGCTGCTTCAATGACACAAACTACATAGAGTAAGAACTGGGTCAGGGGTATATGACACTTCCCCACATATCATCTTACGTTAGCAGTCACCCCACAGGATCCAGGCAACTGACACAATGACTGACATGGGCCGGCAGGCAGAAGATGATGACTACGAAATGACCCTTGCCCTCAGTGACAGTCGCAAACCAAGCCGCAGTGGGGACTGTAGCACGTACAGTCTAAGCTTAGTCTAAAGAGCCAGGCTAGAGCCCAGACAGTTGGAACTATCTGGAAAGACAGGTTGTACTGCCAGAACATCCGAGTGTCAAGAAAAGCTGGAGACAGGTGTTCTCAGGTTTTCTTGACTACTTAGATTATGGCTGCCAGCCTTTGGGGGAATCCTGAAGTAATATACAAAGGCTCAATGTTAATGATGAACACACGAAAGGCAGAAAGTTAATCCAATCATGTTGTCTGCATGTGGGTCTTTGAGCATGTGATCAGATCAGACCAGGTTGCTGGCTTCGCGGGGAGAAGCCAGAGAGATGTGTGTGCCGCTTGTGTCTGTCTCCTGGCTCACCACCCAATGGTTCCTCTGCCCGTGCTGCACCATGTCCCATTGATCACCCTTATCAGACATCCACCCAACGGGGCCGCAAGAGTGTGTAATGTGAACCCCCAAAACATAATCCACAATAAACCACCTTCCTTCTTAAACAGCTCCTCAGACACTGGTTGTATGGATGAAATGCTAACACAGTGATCTGAAGCAGAGAGTCTACCACCTTTGCCATCCTTAAGTAGGTAGTCCAGAACTTTATTAACTACAACCACATGACTATACCATGGAGCTCCAGAACTTACTTGTCTTGCAAAACTGAAACTATAAATGCAGTTGGTTAACAACTCCTCATTTACCACTTCTTTCCTTCCAGGCCCTGGCTACCACCATTCTACTGTGTTTCTGTAAATTTGATTACTTTAGGATACCTTACTTTTTCAAATGCTGGCAACGAATAAAACTTGTAACAATCTGGGCAACTACACACTGCTAACTCCACATGAAATTTATGATTATCTAAAGCACTTTAAAGTCTTAGGACGGCCAGAGCCAGCTGGACGAAGTACAGGTCGGCCATCCACGTCAGACAGTGCAGCTGTGCTTCTGTCCCTGCTTGTTCTCTGCAAAGACTAAAGCTTGAAGACATGCTTTTCATGAATTCTTACCATCCCTGCTTGATGCAAGAACCACATGAGGTAGTCTTCCTGAATGTCCACAAGGCTGGAAATCTCAGGAATGTAAAAGGTATCATATTCCACATGTTTCACTTTAAGATTCACCTGATGAAAGACAAAGTAAGGACAGGTAAAGCCCAGGAAAAAAAAAAGTGACTTTCCTGGACAATATCCCCACAAACACTTCACCCCGCCTACTCACTTTCCAATGGTTCCTAATAGGCTCACCTTATATAACTTCTCCAGCAGCTTGAGAGCTGCAGTAACGTAATTGTTAAACAGTACCGGAATTAAGAACGTCTTTCTTCCCCTGAGCAGATACAGGACTGCACCTTTATAGAGGTTAACCAGCTTCGTGAAGTATTTTGGGCACACTTGAGACCACCAGTTATCTTAAGAAAGACAGACAAGACATATTTCAAAGTGTACTCTTGAGCAAATCTGTATGTCTTCTGCCTATCAACTAAAACTCTGCTCTGGTTAGAGGATAAACGTGGGTCTACAACGCAGCTTCCCAAAACTGACTTTAAAAAGAATCCATTCAAACATTTTTGGAAAGAGCAGGAACTTACGAGAATCCCTGCAGCTTTCTCTGTAAAGCCTTTGCTGAGCTTTCTCAAAGACTCATGCCAGAGGCTAACCTGGATGCTTAACCACACGCACTTACTAGAGAGATGCACAGATGGGTCGGGGTACTGTCACGGTATCAGCCCAAACAGCATTCCTACTTCCTGGTCCTTTCCCAGACACCACTTAAATCCTGCAGCCCACAGATGCAGAGTAGCATCCTGGGAATATCATTCCTTCCAATTCAAAGGCATAGTTATTTGGAAAACTGTCTTGTTTTGCGCTAAGGCTTTGCTTAATCAGACAAGACGCCTACACTACCGGCTCTGCCTTTGTCAGAAACAAAGCCAGTCAAGCTGAAATATTTACAAAGTGAAATGCTATAATGTCTGTTATTGCTTGTAAAATATTTTGGCAAAAATCTTAAAAGGTAGCAATATGCAGCAGGGACTAGATTAAACAAAACAAAAAAAAAAAAACACTGACACCTGTGTTGCATACATCTTGTGTTTTCCCTTCTTTGGGATAGTCACTTACATTTTGAAAATGAAGATGAGCTAAAAATAACTTAAGTGTAACACCAAACAACTCTGATGCCTTGTGTTATCTCACCTGCAAAAACTAAAATTTAAAGCCCCCAAACTTAGCAATACTTCTCAGAGACTGCCCTCTATCTCACCTCTGCTAGAACACCTGAAAAAATGTCCCAAGAGACATTTGCCGTTATAAAAAAAAAATGCAATACTGACAAGGTGACTACCGCTTTCACGACTACTGCTGGCCTCTCTCTTTCGCAAAGGTGGCGACAATGAGACAAAGTCAGTATCCCACCACCAGCCACACGGGTCCCTGTGCTCGGGGGACCACACTCAAGCAACATCTGAGTCCATCCGGAACGCAGAAGCTACTGAGCTGCTAACAAACACCTAAAAAATTTACCAGGGGGGAAAAAATTAAAAGCCAAATGACAGACTTTGTGATTAACAAAAACATCTCAGGCGCTACTCCCATGAGAGACACTCTCCAATTCACTGAGGAACGGAAGGTTCTTATCTCAGCAAAGTGTCCGGAGCCTGCAAAAATCAGTGTTCACTCAACTGTCCTAAAAAAGAAAAACAAAACAAACATTTGGTAAGTCCCCACTAGGTCATTTTCTTCCTCTACTTTTTTTTTTCTTTGTGGACACTTCTGTATCACGTAAACTTCATTTCACTCCCACCCCGTAAATGAGGTTTAAGAGACAAACAGACGGACACTAACTTCTGAGGCACTATTTCCATAACAAAACTGGGGAGAAAAAAAATAAGTGGTTTAAAATAATCTAAGTTTGTGCTTATTTCAAAATCAAGATGAATCTAACATGAATCATTTCAAACCACCTAAACAAAGGCTCCGTTTTCTCACAATGCAAATGGGGTATGCTAGAAATCAACAGCAAAGAAAGAAAGGTTCAAATATTAGGGATATTAAATGAGAACATGTGAATTTTTGGATTTCAATCCACTGGAAGCCAGCAGTCACACCAACAAAATTAAAAAGCACAAAACCACTGGTATTGAGCTTTAGAAATTCACCTAAAACTTTGCTGGGGTTGGTGTCCAGCCGGAGAATAGCCATTGCCAAGGGGATAGTCAAGGTTATATAATACTTAGAGTCCTGGAGCAGAGGAAACTCAGGCAGTATTAAATAGATTCGCATTGCTTCAACATCTGGAGGCGAACTGGACAACTGTGGAATCAGACAACTTTCAAAGCTATTCAAGATCTGCAGGAGAGAACAGAGTAATGAGAAATTCAGACACACCTGAGATCTACTTTACTCACATCTAAATGCATGAACTGTTTTGTGGATTCACATCAAGGTGCACTGAGAAACTACAGCAGCCAGGCGCTGTTTAGCTTCTCAGGACACATCAGTGAAAAGAAAAGCCAAGGTCTTTGTAAACTCAGAGTATTTCCTTGACAAGACTTAAGCCAAAAGAAAGCAAAAGATAAAAGAGAAATTGTAAAAAGAAAGTAAAAGACGGGCTCAAATTCCCAAAGTGATGAATGCGCTGTATACATGTAAGGAACATACCTGTTCAAGGATCATGGAGTGCTGAGAGTTCATTAACTTCTCAAATAACACCCTGGTTGAGTTCAGGTCAATCCCAGGGACTTTGGGACTTGTTTTAAAATGTTCATCAATTCTAAATACACAAAACATGTAAAAGAATGTAATAATAGAAAAGCAAAGCAAATCCTCTGACTGGAATGTCAAGCAGATAGCTAACAAAATCGTTTGCTCATCCTGATGAGATTTAAATTGTATCTGACTACCTACACTCTGGGAGAAGCCCAACAATATTAAACTCACAGGTTTAAACTAGTACATCTTTTTTCCTTCGAATGAAAAGACCCTTTCAGGTTGAGACTATCTTGAGGTATACGTGTCGAGTACTATTTCCCTGACTGACTTGTGGTCTTCGCCTTTCTCTCCACATGTGGTGTTCTGAATGAGATGCATGTGTGGTGGCTAGGAGCCAAAAGCATCCCCAGCCTAATCTGGCCCACTCATCAATAAATGGCAAGTTCCATTACTCTAGGTGAAGCCTAATGAATAAAGAATTAAAAAAAAAAAATCAACTTTACACCAAAATGCAAGTTAATGTCTCTCACTTAACACGTGAGAAGCAATCACATTCAACCAAAAAGTAACGTCACAGAAACTGTTCTTAACTTTCTGGCAACGAAATCACTTCAATTTTAAATAAAATCTTCATTTTTTAGACTTTGAGAAAATCTTTTTCAAAATTCTTATTTTTCTTAAACATATCCATCTATTAGCTGACAAAAGAGGTTATCACCTATTTACAAAACAGGCTTCCATTTATGAGTACCAGGCTTACTAATAGTCAACATTCTCTAACTGTAATGCTACACTGCATGAGAACACCCACTGGGTTTCTAACATCAAAAAGAGAAATTGTACATGTTGGAATTCAAATGGTAGAAACCAGAGAAGTAGTGTGAACTCTGCCAGACTGGTGTTCTAAAATAAAACTAAATGTGCCCAAACATGGACATTATTTCTCATCTCCTATATAAAAACTTTCACATGCTTAGAGATATTTTGTATGTTGTTAAAATAATGTATGTATTCGTATATTTGGAATTCATATTGATTGATTTCCTTTGACTTTAAAAATATCTATCTATCTATCTATATTGGAAAGTCAGAATAACAGGGAGAGGCAGAGACAGAAAGAAGACCTTTCATCCACTGGTTCACTCCTCAAGTAGCCAAAAAGGCTGGAGCTGAGCCATTTCGAAGGCAACAGCTAGGAACTTCTTCCAGGTCTCCCAAGGCTTTGGGCTGTCCTTAACTATTTTTCAGGTCACAAGCATGGAGCTGGATGAGAAGTGGAGCAGTCAGGACATGAATACATGCCCATAAGGGATCCTGGTGCATGCAAGGTGAGGGCTTTAGCCACTAGGCTACTGTGCTAAGCTCAGTGACACTTTCTATATTAACTGGGAAAGTAGGTTTCCCAAACTAGCACAGATGTCAGTTTAAAAGGAATCTATCATTAAATCTAGAGACTCAAAGCTACCAAAGATGAGCAAACCAACATGGTTGGTCAAAAGCTATACCCTGCCTTCACAAAAACCACCTTTCTAAAACAGAGCTCCTTAGCCTTGGGACTACTGACTTTTATAACCAAACAGTTCTCCACCAGGCAGATGGGCCTGGAAAACGTCTACATTGGCCTGGCCTCCACCCTCAAGAGTAGGTCTCTACCCTCTGGTTGAAACAACCAGAAATGCCATTACACATCGCCAAACGTCCCCTCAAGGACTTTCTGCAACCTGCCTGGCCTCCACCCTCAGGAAGCCAGTAGTATACTCTTAACCCATTGCAACAACCAGAAATAACACTACACACTGCCAAACATCCCCTGAACAGCAAACCACCTTGGGCAAGAACTATTATTAGAGAAGACCAACATCTGCAAAATCTGGAATATTTATTCCTAGAAAAAAGGTTAATTACTAAATGAACTAAGTCATTTGGTCCAGCTGCTCTAACTATACAAGTGACCTTACAATCTTTAACCAATGCTAAAGAGAGCTCCCGAAGCAATCTCTTGAAACCTGGTTCAGGAAACTTTTTTTTTTTTTTGATGTGCAATGGTTTATTTTAGTCATCAACTTGAAATACCTACAGACCTCAAGCATTATGTCTGTGTATGTCTGTGAGGGTATTTCCAGAAGACCCTTGAATAACTAGAAGGAAGATCTACCCAATCAGCTAAGGGCTGAGATTACCTCTCTCTTCCAGAGCTGGAGACACACTCTTCCAGCCTTGCACATTACAACTCCAGGTTTTGAAGTATTTGGACTCCGGCACTTACACCACTGGCCCCTCAGATTCAGCCTCAGACTGAGGGCTACTCTGTCAGCTTCCTCAGAACTAAGGTTCTGGAATTTGGACTAAGTCACACTTCTAGCTTCCCTAATTCAGCATCTTGCACATGCCATTCATGAAGCCCCTCACCCCATAGTGTGAGTCAGTTTCCATATCAAATCCTCCATTTACCACCAATCTCCAACTTTCATCCACCCAGCCATCATTCTCCTGTCCCTCCTTTTATCTATGTTATCCTATCCTGTCCTGTCCTGACCTATCTTCCATATCCCCTTCTTTGTAGAACCATAAGTAATGCAAGAGTTGAGTAGCACAGACAGGATTTATAAACAGAACTGAAGGCCAACTCATTGTGACTTCTCAACAGCCTGCTCACAGAAAAGAACTGAGAGATGACCAGGACTTGGGATTAGCGAAGATGCAAGCCCAGGAAAGCACCCTTACACTCCACCCTATTCTTGAGCTGCCCACTTGTAGAAAGGATAACACAGAGTGAAGAGACATTCTATTGACAATTTGGCAGGTAAGCTTGTTTAATTTAATTTGTGAGTTGGAATTGATTCCAAGGAGCTCCTGAAAGCCTTCTTGGAACTACTCCCCAAGCTCATTTCTTTTGAAAACCTATGCCAACCAAGCTGAAGAAATTAAGGAGATTAAAGAATTAAGACAGTGGAACAAAAAGTGCTTTAAAAATGGGCACTAAAGAATACACACACAGTCTCTCTGGCAATCTGCTGCATTGCCAAGTGCACATGAATCAGCACTGCCCTTGCTGACATCCTCACGCATCATTATTGGGCATTCTAATCTTTGTACAAAGTGTCACTGAATGAGGGCCCACCACTATCAAGAGCAAGAGTTGCTCCCAGCCTTTGCTGGGTAATTGCATCACAGCTGAGTTTCTAAAGACTCTAAATCACTTACTTTTTTTCCAGAAAACTTCCATTCCAACAGGCTGCAGAAGATAATATCTGAACAACACCACTGCTCAAAGAAAAAGAGGAAAGGCAGCCTTTAATAATCACAAGTAATAGGTAAACAACATCATTCAATCCATTCATCCTGTTAGAATGAGTTTCCCATCTAGAGCTCTTTCTTGTGCAGATGAAGTCTTGAAAAATATACACAAGTATTAAGAAGACAGTGTGTTACACCTGACAAGAACCAAAGTTTCCTGTATGTATATTTTTAAGACGGTCAACACTTCTTGCATGAAACACTTGCCCCTGGAAACCATGAGGAATAGTCTTCTACCAACAACCACTCAAACATCCCCTGGCTCACCCAGACATAAACACAAAATAAAACCAAAAAAGGGCTGCTGAACTGCTATTTCCTAAACATAGAAATTATCCTGGGAAACTAGTAACTGATCAACTACTTCTATTTTGTTGCTCACCTTTGAAGAACACTAAAACTTGGTGAAATGAGTACTTATTCCTTTTACCCAAGGTTACATGGGCTCCAGGAAAATAGCTGGTTTCTGAGAACCCATAGTGAGATGGCATGTCTGGAGCCTTGGGCCCTCTTATTTAGTATAAAACCAAGGAACAAATGCACGGTTAGGAAGGAAACTTCAGGAACTTCTGTTAATTATAAAAATTGGGGTCAGAAAAGATGTATGAAGATCCTGCTAGCATCCTTCCATTTTGTAAATGAGAAAACAGAGAGAAGGCAAGCACCCTATTACCAGTGCCCTGGACAACGACCAGTCTGTGACCAGTCTGGCCCTCTGCCCCTCTCCCCTACACTCCTTAGCACAGCCGTACAAAGGTTTCAGGGAATTTAAGATTTTTTTTATTGGAAAGGCAGATATATAGAGAGGAGGAGAGACAGAGAAGATCTTCCATCCAATGATTTACTCCCCAAGTGGCCATAGGACTGGAGCTGCACTGATCCAAAGCCAGGAACCAGGAGTCTTCCAGGACTCCCACAGAGGTGTACGGTCCCAAGGCTTTGAGCCATCCTCAACTGCTTTCCCAAGCCACAAGCAGGGAACTAAATGGGAAGCTGGATCACCAGGATTAGAACTGGTATCCATATGGGATCCCGATGTGTGCAAGGCAAGGACTTAAGCCACTAAGCCACTACGCCACCACGCCAAGCCATTTCTAGGGACTCTGAGGAGAGCCATGGAACTGCCCTAGGACTTTCTCACTCAAAATGATACTCCCTGGAGGGTCCCAAAATCTAGAGGCCTGGGCATCTGTTCCATTACCAAGTCCTGTCACGCACATTTCAGGGAATGACCATAACCGAGTGAGCAGAATCTGATTCAATTCTCAGCAAGTAGACCAGAGATGCTAAGAAGGCCAAGAGAAACGTTTTAAAATGGAGAAAAATTTATCCTGTAAGCACAAGTTTGGTAAAAGTCTTCGTTGGTTTTTTTTTATTGTTATTAACATTGTATTATGTGATACAGCTTTATAGGCACTGGGGATTCCCCCCATTCGTTGCTTTTTATTACGCTTTTCCCTTACATGACTTTGAATCATTGTGAATGGGGAAATATTAGAAAAACCATTTTCACTAGGGAAATGCCAGAAATTACTCAGTTAAGATAACAATTGACTGGGATTCCAGAAGCTTTGAGATAAGCGTGTGAAGACATGCATGGGTTTATACAATGGTAACTCTGAATTCCTATAGCAGAAAGGCCTTATCAGATGTTTATTCACCAGCATTTCTAAGACTTTACACAGTACCTGACCTTCCTGAATACACTTAGAAGAAAATTCCAATGTTATACTGAGCAAGGCAGGTGGAGAAATACACTCCATGTGAAAATTGAGGAACCACCATTATATTATCTGGGGTTAAGGAGAACAGACCCTGAATAACTACGTGTGTGAAAGAGAGAGAGAAAAGCAGAAAGAGATTAATTCCCTGGAATGTAAAATTCCATTTCTGTTCACAATGCCAATGTGTAAGTAGGAGAAATTCACTAAGCTAGAAAGTTCCAGCAGAACTTGGAAGAAAAAAATAAAGTGAAAACTAGCAACCACATACTTGATAGTATTTGCATTGTTGTGTTCTGACAGCTTCTGTCTCCAAATTGCTAAGGTTTCATCGTTTATTAAACTGGTATAATGCGCTTGGTTCACAGTCCGGAAGTCAACAGCAGGAGAAGAATTCTAGAAAATTAAACATAATGGTAAGAAAGAAAAGTTACATGGCATGGAATTTTTTTTCTCCTCTAAGTCCCCTCCAAACTCCCTTTCCGTGTTTCCCATGCTAGGAGGTGTGCACCACATTGCTTCCCACCAATCAGAAGGGAGATGGTCACACCTCCAGTTGCCTGGAATGCAGAATCCTAAAAGCTCTCCCAGACTTGCTTTTTTCTTCCCATTCAAAGAGCAGCTACATAACAAAAATTCTAACACAAACTTAAAATAAAATATAGACTCTGAATGGTTTCCTCATTTCTCATTATATGTCTACCAATCACACATTTTGCAGAAATAGTGGTAATGAACTTGGTTGCAGCCTCATGTTAATAAGTGAGTCAGAGCTTAACAAAAACACAGCCTGTTCTTGGCTCCTGTTGGTGACCCAGTCCCTGGGTGAGCACGCCACTTCATCATCAGTCTCTGGACCTCAACAAACACCTGTTGTTAGAAGGGTAAGTAAGCACATGTATCAGTTTCAGTTTTTCATAGGGAATGATACCTTATTAAGGAGTATTTGATTTTGGTTTCCTTTTCCTCTGGTAGCTTCCATTTTCAGCAACTAACTTTTTCCAGTTGTTCACACTCAACCTGCCCTGTCTCTCCAGTATAGGCAATGCCACCCCAATCCCTTCTGCACCTGCTGTTTTCAGCTGCAACCAAGCTCACTACCATGGCTTTAACATGCAAACTCTGTGTATCAGGATGGTTATAAAAGCAATAAAACCACATTCTATGTGGAATTTGTAGAAAAATCCAGGTTGTATAATATTACTGAAGTCCATTTCTGAAGGGAACAAATATTTAGCACTCTACTACCTGCACACACAAAGCCATCATCCTTCAGAGCAGAAGGGATTTTCCTATTTTGCTTTATTGGCATCTTGAAGAAACCAAGAATGAGCTCAGCCTGCCTCAGAATCTGTCCGGGAAGCTCTGAAGCTAGGCCTAAAAAGGTCTAGCAATGTGGTTCCAAATCACCCCAGAACGTAGTACTCCACTGCCTTCTTCATGCCCTGACCTGGCAAACAGCCCATGGCCAGCTGCATCTGTCAAGAAAGGAGTGGCAGGCACCTCAGTACCTTTTCTAGCAGAAACCAGAGAACGACACCATCTCCGAGTGCTCTGTGTTGACAGATGGCAGTGTAGCAGACCAAAGAGGGCAGCCAGGACTGGAAAAGGGCCCAGTGTTTCCACAGCTGCTCATTTTCTCCCCAGCAAAGTTAGGTTCCCCTGGATCACTAACATTCCATTTGCCGTCCCAGCAGGGGGATTGAAGGAGCAGGGTGCCACACACAGGCAGTCCTAGGAAGTTCCAGGGAAGGGAAGAGTGGGAAAAGCACAGGATGGAAAACTAGTGAAGGTGGGGGATGCTGTAAACAAATCTGAAAGGTTCTTTGCAGACAGAGCATGGAAAAGTGGAACAGAAGGGGTGGGGGGAATCCCAGAGCCTATGAAACTGTGTCACATAATGCAATGTAATTAATTAAAAATTAATTAATTAATTTTTAAAAGAGAAGTGGAACATGTGGATGCCTTGTTCCAGCTGCCAGCCTTCCAGCTGAAGTCCAGCAGGACCCTAGAAGGTGCTTCTCGGCTTTATCATCATGGTGATATCGGAGACCAGAACAGGGAAACTGGTCTCTCAAGGTGGAGTCTAAAGCAGGTTACAAACTATTTTAAAATTTATTAACAGTGTGACATCTTTCCCATGCATCATACACTTAATTTTTTTTGAAAATTCATTTTAATTCCATCTTGAAAGATAGACAAAAAGATCTTCTATCCACTAGTTCATTCTCCAAATGCGGTAACAGCCAGGGCCAGGCCAAGCGCCTGGAAATCAATCTGGGTCTCCTACCTGGGTGATTGGGATCCAAGTATTTGAGCCATTATCTACTGCCTCCCAGGGTACGCAATAGCAAAAAGCTGGATGAGAAACCACAGAACCAGGTCTCCACCATACACTGTGACAGGGGATGAAGGTGTCCCATACAGCAACCTAACCCAGGGAACCGAAACAACCACCAAGACACTCAACATCTAACAAAGAAACTGAGCTCCAAACACCTAGCGTTTGCTGCTGCTTACAGGAAAAGGAAGAAAAAGGAAAGTCAAATAAACCAAAGAAAACAAAGTCTCCTGACCTCCTTAGATTTCTTTTGCAACACATATGGATTTAATAATTTTGAGTTATACATTAAAAATCTATGGTTATAATACTGGGGAAAATATTGACACATCAAGGCAGCAAAATAAAGGTAGTTCCTCAAGGTCTATTCATTTCCATATGGCAAAACTGCTGGAAGCGGGGTATTGTGGCACACGTGTAAATATTTTCTGTAATAAGTACCGGGTCATCAACATTTCCCCCAACAGACAGCAGTCCAAAAACATTTTACCTCATACTTGGAGCAAAGAACAAAAGTCTGGTCTCCTCCAGAGAAGATCTGCTTAACAATATGATATTTAAAGCGATCTGTCAAAAGAAGATTCCAACATCAAATTTCTTTCCAACAACTGAAATTTCTTTTCAATCTTTTTCTACACTGCGGAACATGCTTGAGTGGCTTCCTAACCACATTAATTATGGCACAGGAGTAAAATCTCTCTTGGCTCGCTAAGATTATTTCTACTTCAATAATAAAATACATAAGATAGGATCCTCCAATCTAACTCTGGCCCACCCCTCCCCACCCACCAGCTAATCCTGTCCTCTTTTCTTTTTTATTTCCACTCTCATGCCACTGATCTGCAATCTAAAATTGTCTCTGCTATAAATGGAAACATGTGCCTGACAGCTACACATGAGCGTGGTGGCCTCCAACCCCTTCCAGATGACGTTGGCTATGTAAGGACCTCACTTCCTGCTCCCTGCTATACCTCTCTCATCACACCAGGTCCATGTTGCCACTCCAATGCCACCCTGCTGTTTTTTCTGAGGCCTCGCGACATTTCCTGTCCCCACCCTGCAATGCATATTGTATCCTCCATAAATAGCATCTCCTGGCCCAGAATCCAAACAGTGCTCCCTCACCATGCCCCCTCTGCCCGGCTAACTCCAAACCATCCAAGATAACAGCTCAGACTTCCCCTGGCAGGAGTACTCCTGCAGACTTCCCTCATGGCTCCGACCTTACCTTACCATGAAGGTTCCAAAACTGACAGTATGTGTCACTAACATAAAACAGACCCATTTAGGGTTAAAGTCATTTTGGCAAATAACCAAGAACCAATTTATAATATAAGTGAGGCTGTACAATTCAACTTCAAAACTCTGTGCTGTCCAATTAACCTACAAAACATTGCTATTTTAGAAATAACTACAGTATTTTCAAATATGAATATAATGCCTGAGGGAAAAGGAAATTAACAAATGACAAAGACAACACCATTATTTTTAGGAACATCACACAAACAAAATCTTGCTTTATATTTTAAGCTCCACTACATTTTCAAATGCTTATTCATAAATCCTTTCCATGAATATTTGCTGAGTAACAAGATTACGCCAGGTTCTGCGCTCCATGCTACGTTGAGAAAAACTCAATCTTTGTCCTTAAATTTCTCATAATCCAGTAGGGAATTTTACTACCGTTTAAAAAGCAAAACAAAACAGAAAAGTCTTGATGAAGCCATAAATGTGTCATTTTATAAACTTCAAAATCAAAATTTATTATTAAATGATACTTCTTTTTAAAGATTCACCAGTTGATTTCAACCTCTGGATATGCTATTTCAAGAGCTGAAGTGACTGTCTTAATGAATTAGATAATCCGCTACATAATTTTTAGGAGGTTGGGAAAAGGTGGTATAAAAAGAAATGTTATAAGCAAAAGACCAACATTATTCTTAGTTCACAGGTTTTAGTATGTGGCAGGTGTGGGTTCAAATCCCATCTTCAAAGCCTATGTGATGCTGGGCAAGTTCTCTAATCACCTAATTCCTCCTCTCTAACATGGGAATAACAATCATTAGATTCCAAGTTGTTCTGAGTGCTTAACAAAATAATGGAATGTGGTTAAACACACAACATTAACTATAATTATTAGTAACAATAATAAATTACATACATCATCACCAAGATCCTTGAGGGATATAATCACATTTTCAGCTTTATTTATTCTCTAAGCTCTCAGTTTCAGGGCTCCATGTATAATAAGTACCTAAATATCTGCCAATTGATGTCCACAAAATAATCTCACATCCACTCCTTCCAAAGTAACAGACCCCCAGGGTACAAAAACTTTTGATGGTCTAAATTACTCTTTAATTCCATTGAAAATCACTCCTACCTGCTCGGGCTGACAGTTGGCCACTGTGGGCAGCCCAGTAACCCTTCACGGGAGATGGGCATTTAACGTTACAAGTGTGTCCAGTTCCCAGCTGACCTCGAGATCCACAACCAAATGCATAGATGAGTCCAGAAGAAGGCACAAAGGCGAGAGTGTGCTGCCTGCAAGGAAGTAGGTTGTTAACTCACAGCCTAGTCTTTTCTGACAGGGACCACGCTCAACAATTCCCAGAGGACAGCATGGGGGTACCAAGGAGCACCCCAGCGGTTAGCAGGTGACAGGTGTGTGTGGCTGGTTTTCTGTGACCCCATCCTTCAGTGACCCTCAAGTTCATGGGCAAGAGAGCAACTCATGGAAACAGCTAAACGATATGCTGTTCTTGATCTCTAGCAGAAGAGGGAACAAGTAGGGTGCCGGAAGCCATGCAGTTGGAACAGATGGAGTGAGAGTGTGATGAGCACAGGTCCTTGGTTAGCAAAACTATGAGGAGTTTCTGGCTGTGTGGCAAGGCCCGGCAGAATGACTCTAATCACCTCATTGCTGTCTCACCCCATTGTATGGACACCCGATCACTTCAGTGATATTTTATAGAATTTTCCTGAGGATGTTATTTTTCTACAAATGTGAAATGATTCCTGTAACTGGTATAACATCTCGAACTGATCAATCATGTTATGGTAAAAGGGTCATTAGCAACTTAAGGCAATGACACAGAGCTAAAAGCATACAGCACAATTGAGCCCACACTGTCCCCAAACATCCTGTTCCATGCCCACCTTTTATCCTGCAATTTGCCCTAATATAAGTAATGTTCTCCTTAAGAAATGGCTTGGTAATATCTTGGAAACAGATGGCAATCTGTCTATTTACCAGGTAGCCTCAAATTGCTGCATTATATGAAATGACACATTGTGGCTTCCCAGCACGTGAAGGAGAAAGTATATGGGGCATCTTCTAAAGGGAGACAAATATTGTGAGCCCTCACAAGAAAAATGGTTTAAAACTTCTATCTTATGTTGGCACTTATATTTAGGGAAAGAAAACAATTTAAAAAGATAAAAAGAAATGTCTTGTAAAGGCCCTCTGTTCATAGAAAGGCTGAGTTGCCCTGATTCTTTTTACTGCCCTTCAACAAAGGAACAAAAACCAATTGAGGGCCTGGCATGATAGCGTAGTGGTTAAGGTTCTCGCCTTGAATGCAATGTGATCCCATATGAGCACTGTTCTGATCCTGGTGGCCCTGCTTCCCATCCAGCTCTGGTCCTTGTGGCCTGGAAAAGCAGTGGAGGAGTGCCCAAAGATTTGGTACCCTGCACCCATGTGGGGGACCTGGAAGAGGGTCCTGGCTTCAGACTGGCTCAGCTCTGGCCATTGCAGCTGCTTGGGGAATGAACCATCGGACACAAGATCTTCCTCTCTTTCTCTCCTCCTCTCTGTGTATCTGCCTTTCCAATAAAAATAAATAAATCTTTAAAAAAAATTGAATCAGTACTTGGTGAAGTTGATGGTAATTAGTATATGACTGATTATAAGATTTAATAAAGAATCTATGATATATGCCTTTACAAATCACTTTCATCTATGAGCTTTCCTTTTAATTCGGTAGTCTTGATATTTTAAATAATATTAGTTTAGGTTTAGTGAAAATTGATCTTGGGTATAAGTAAACCAACTGTCACTATGTAACCGCATGTGCTGCCAAGCAGATCACTGCAGGTTTGAATGAGTAATAGCTTGCTGAAAATATTTTCTCTGAAGCAAAATAATAATAATGTTTTAGGATTGTTTTTATAATCATTCTTTAATAATAAAGTAAAATGAAACAACTGGATGTTGTGCAAAAGCTTGTGAAGATTTCTGTATAAACAAGGCAACTTTTTGGGTTGTCCATTATGAGCATCATTCCATAGTGGTCCACATCTGCTCCTTGTCTTCTCACCAATCCACGCATCCTTTGCAAGCTTTCAAGTCAGCTGGAGCTGGTCTTCGGCAGTGGGGTAAACACAGACACATTTTCCAGGAAGACCAAGGAACTTCTACCCTTTCCTTTCTTTATCTCTTGTCCACATCTTCCTACTCCTTATCCCAAAAGAGGACAGTATCTTCATGTTGCTGTGCTCGCCTAAAACCCATCCTTGCTCCACACCCTATTAAGGATCTGATTTCCTCCACATTTCATTGTAGGTATACACGCACTTTCTACAGTGGTTAGGTCCATTCCCTGTGTTTAGACAAGATCCATTTCTGGGGCTTAGCAGATGTCCAGAGGCTCAGAGGAACACTCACCTGCCACAAGCAATCTGAGTTACTTCACTGCCCATAAGTTCTAGAACTCTTCTTGGATTAACCTCATCATTCATGGAGTCATGTCCAAGCTGCCCACAGGAACCAGCGCCAAAGGTAAACACACCTCCACTCTGACAAGAAACAACAGCTTAGCACTTCACTGCATCTCAGTCTGAGGACACACCTCTAAAACCTGCACACAAAATTCCCATCACAGCACTTGTTATTCAGTCATAACTGAATCTTCATTATATTCATTAAAGGGGGTGGGGGGAAATGAGATTGAAGATCACATCTTTAAGAAACACAGATGAGCAATGCTCTTGGCTACATGGGCCATCTCTGAATTTCAAAAAAAAACAGTTTTGTGTGAGGAAGCAAAACAAAAACTAGAGACTGGAAGCTGGGGAAAAATGAGAGGATTTTGCATATTATTCACACAGAAAAAATTAAGTGTTCCATGAACTCCCTGGTAAGATTTCTTTACAGCTGTATCCCAATACGAGGACATTAACTGAAGTCAATCTATAAAGGTATTTGCTCAATATGAAAATGCATTTTCATTCTCTCTAGAATGCACCTGTATTTAAAAGAAAAAAAAACCAAAGGGATAATCTGAAAACACAAACTGCTATTTATTTTTCTTGTATTTAAATGGCTTGTTTCAAAGCAACAAAGGATATTGTTATGTACACATATGCACACATACATTGTAAATATTGTAATATATAATTGTAATATATACACACTGCATTTTAAAGTTATTTACATCAAAGACTTTTAAATGTTTCTCAGAGAGGTTGTACTATTACCAAAAAGGAAAACACAGACATAGAAAAAAAAAAAAAAGGCAGTCTCTTTTTATCACTTTGGAAAACAATCTAACAACAAAGCGTGGTGAGGTAGGCAGCTAGTTTAGGGTCACAACCTTGGAATTCACTCCCCACCACCTAGGTGTTTCCTCCAGCTCACCTGTGACTCTCACCCATCACCAGAGAGGGGACAGTAATGCATTGTAGTGTAACCACTCCCCTCACAGGCCCCTATAAAGGCTCATGATCAGGGGCTCACTCTTGGTCGTGTGCTTCCATGGCTCTGTCACTCTGACTCTTGCCTCCCCAGTACCTCTGAGGACATGTATCCCCTGAGCATGGCCCCTGTGTGTCTGTTTTTCTCACCCTCTGTTTACTGTTTCAGTGGGACAATGAGGATTGCAATGCTAAGATGCTTTGTATTTCTAATTTGTGTTCTATGGGGAGTTCCGGGAGAGGTGAGGCCTAGCAGTAGTAGAATGTGTGAATGTGTACAGAAAAGCAAGGAAAAGGTAATGTCTGCAGCTTTGTAAGTGTGTCCAGGTTATTCGTGGCATGTCTCTTAGGATGACTTATACTGTTGGGGAAGCTAGGACATAGGCCTTTAGCCTATGGACTTGAGGGTAATGACCATTTGTTCCTCTTGGGGTTTCAATGGACTGGATTGCCATATGGACTTGTGCTTTGCTATTTCTAGTGGGCCCTGTTATCACCAAACTTGGCTAATAAAGACTCCTTAATAAACCTTAGACATATGTGGCGTGATCTCACTCACACCCCACCACAAGAGGGGGCACTTAAGTTAAAAAACACAGCACCATAATTAACTGTCCAGAACCAGAGCAAGTGCCCTCACCTTTGTGAGCACTGCCGTGTGTTCTTCTCCACAACTAATATAGACCACTTTCTGCGTGCGTAAGAGTTTCACATGGCATGGAGACTCTCGATCTGGAACAAGACAAATGCCACAATGTCACTGCCACTTACATACCAAATCCAATTACTCCTACTTCCTCCTACATCAGTCTACCCACCGTCTACCCACCTTGGCCCACCATAACTGAAATCAAATTGGATTACTCCAGTCTTCAAAACCCTCAGGGGGTCTTCTCCCCATGCTGAGAGATGCAGCCAGAATCTTTGCCCTGCCCTACAAAAGCCACTGGGCACTCACTCTGATGCTCCTCCTCTTGCCCCCACACAACATCATAGGTTTTGCACAGCCTGTTCCCTTTGAGTAGAACATTCTCTATGCAGACAGCCATGTTGCTGTAGGAAGTTACTTGACTGTAACTTGACTCTGCTCAAACTTCTCTTATCAAGTGAGGCCATTCTGTAAAATGGTAAGCTCACTCTCAAACTTTGACATGTTATTTCATTTACTGGTTTGCTGTTTGTTTCCACTTACTTCAAGAATCTCCACTCTCTTCATCTTCAAGGATGCTCTGTTTTATCTGCTCCCCACTGAGTACATAAACAGGAGCCCAGCATGCAGATCTCAAGAAGCACGTGTTAAACAACTAAATGTGCTTTTGAATTAAAGAGGTACATAGGAGAAGCTTACCTACCTTTTTCATCACTGAGCCCCAGCTGCCCTGCATTATTCATCCCCCAGCCAAAAACGGCTCCTGAGAGAGACAGGGCAAAGCTGTGAGCCCCTCCTGCAGCCACTTGAGCCAGCGGGATGCCCTCCAAGGACCTCACCCTCTGCGGGCTGGTCTGGGAGGGGAACTCCTTTCCTAAGCCCAGCTGTCCATGGCTATTCTTTCCCCATGTGAAAAACTGGCCATCTGAAATGACAACAGGACAACTGGCATTACCAAAACAATGCAAGTTCCACTTGTCAAAATAAGCCATTAATAGAGTCATTTGTTAGCTGCTCCAGAGAGAGACAGACACACACACACTTCTCCCACACAAGAGCACGGGAACAGAGAGACTGCATGCAACAGAACTGCCAAAACCAACCCTCCCACACACACACACACACACACAACAATACGTGACAATATAAAGATGATTTGAGCTTTAAGTATCCTTTGAAATGTAGTCACATTTATGCAAAGAAAATAACCAAAATGCAAGTAAGTTCAACATTAAACCAGCCAAACTCCAATCTTGGATCCACTGAACAAGCTAAACTTGTTCTGATCAGAGAGCCAAGACCTCAAGAGGTCCAGGGATGACCTCAGGAGGTTCTGGGCTACTCTCCAGGTGACAGAGGACAACTAAGTGTAGATTTAAGTGCCAGGTGCCAGGCACCAGGTGGTTAACATCTTAGCCTTAGGTGAAACAAATGGCAGAGTTATCTTTAGAAACACCCACTTGACCATGACATAAAAAGTCTGAGCCAGAGTTTGACTGATTTTGTATAAATAAAGTGGACAGCTTTTGTGTGTCGGCCATTATGATGATCAAGAGTTCCTAGTGGTCCGTCTCTCTTTCTTTGCGCCTCATCCACGCACCCTTCGCGAGTTCCGAACTCAGCTGGAGCTGGACTCCAGCACAAAGGTTTTCAAAAGTGCAAAGACAAGTACTTTCAAAATTAATACCAGTATATATTTAATGTTAGCTACATACATACCAGCTGCAAGAGCCAAGCAATGCCAGTTGCCACAGGAAACTTGTAATATGGTCTGTTGGTTCAGCTTCTGTATTAACCTAAACCAGAAAAGGCCTTCTTAAGATGGGTATTCACACACAAGTGTAGTATTTTCAACTCCATAAAAGATGTACAACATTGAGCACCATCTTTCCCCACAGACTTTCAACTCTACTATATAATCTTATACAATATATCTTTATTAGGTCTTTCACTAGCCTCCTGCCTATGATCTAAAACCCAAACATGGCTGCAGTTAGACTCTTCACCACAATCCTATTAACATTCCACATGGTCCCCTCTATTCAAGGACAAATGGAATGAGCCTTAAAATAGAGATCCCTCAGAATTCAGCTAGTATTTCAAATGGCTGGCTAATGTGTGGGTTGGTAATGGGATGGGGTGGACCGGTCAGGACTGAGCAAACCTTACCTCACAAGCAAAATTAGAAATCAGGATAGGGTGCACAGAGGTCATGCCAAATTAGGCTTTTGCACCTACTGGTCTGAGTGAGCCAGGGATGCTAAGCCACAGCACCTAAGGCAGGGGCTGGGACAAGTGAGGGACTGTGCCAAGCTGAGTCAGAGTAACCACTGACATGCGCATGGTCTATGGCTGGGAACAGGCCCGGTTGGGGAGCTAAGGGGACAACCCTAGCTGAGTTGAGGTTCCCACCAAGGGGCGTGTTGGCTGGAATGGGGGCTGCGTTCTGGTCAGGAAATGGTTGTAGTGTCTCTTGGCACAAGTGTGAACTGGGACTGGACACACCAATCCGGGCTAGACTCCAACACCATCTTGTGCTCTGGAGGACCATGGTAGATGTGGGACAGACTAGGTTTTGACCCCTACTGAGCCAAATGCGAGCTGTTCGTGGGTATGGACAAGCCATGGCTGGGCTGAAACATCCAACAGCAAGAACCAGTTTGGGTTGAAGGCCAGTCAGGAAAAGCCACTGTTCCTGCTAGGACAGGAGGTAAACTGAGTAGGGCTGGCTCATGGACCCACTGGTAAGCGTGAAACCTGGCATTGGGAGAGGTCCTAACGGAGGAGCCTGGGCAACTCCTCTGGCAGGACACAGACCCGGCAGGTAAGCGCAAGAAACATGATAGGAAACAGCCCAGAACAGGCCGTGTAAAGTTTCCCACTGGCATACATTTGGCACAGGTTGGGGTAGACCAGGCTGAACCAGTTCACACCATTGGCGAATCCCAGCACCAGAACAGAGTGTGGGTCGAGACAGGTTCGGTCATGACAAAAACCAGTTACATTACAGAATGCCAAAGTGAGGTGACCTGCACCAGATGCGACTGCAGCGCCCAACCAGCACGCATGAGAACTAGGGAGGGAAGGGGTGGAGCCAGCAGGGGAATATGGGGGGTGCTCCTCTGCTGGACAGCTACTCCCACTGGAGAGTGAGAGCTGGGATGGGGGCAGATCAGACTAGGCAGGGCTATAATACCTGTGGGCCTCACGTGGACTAGATCAGGGAAGCCAGGCTGTTAATTTTTTCTACTGGTGCAAACAAAACTTAAGAGTGTGTGAGGGTTGGTTGGGCTTAGCTACAGTATCAGCTGGCAGAAGCTAGCAGTGGGGACTAATTCTGTCAAGTTAAACTGTAGAACCACCTGGAGAGTGCACAATCCGGGAGTGGGAGTGGCCTAGAAGGGAACTAGTGGACTCCTCCCTCTTGGGTTTCCACTCCCACTGGAGAGCACAAAAAACCAGGACAGGGGTAAGGGTGGCTAGACAGAGGGCACCAAACAGCATGTGTGCGGGCTGGATAGTGGAGCTGGTTGGGTTAAACTAGGCTTCAATGCCCACTGAAGTGTACGAGAGCCAAATAGGATATGTGACAGACTGGACTAGTCCGCTGCACATACTGGCAAGCACGGGAACCAGTATAGGGGGTGGGCCTAGTGGGGATTATTGTGGGTCACTCCAACTAGGCTGCAGCTCACACTAGTTTATGTGAGGGCTGAGTGTGTGGTGGGCAAACTGGACTATAACACCCATTGGTTCCAGTGGAAGACAGGGCTGGAAACAGAACTGACCCAGCCATTGCAACCACCAGCTGATTGCGGCGATGGACTGTACCGGATCCCGTACTTGCTAGTATATACAAGAATCTGGTCTGGGTTCACCTCAGACAAAGTTTCTTTACAAATCACCTCAATCGAACTGCTGGACTCAGAACCCTAACCATGAAAAGACAGAGGACAGAACAATTGAATCAACTACCGCAGCCTTATGTTGGCAGTGAAAAACAGGGCAGAGACTCTAAGATGGACTATGTCAACCAATGGATTCTGCAGCAATCTTTCCGTACTTGGAGCGGTGAGATTGGTAGCAATTCATAACTGTTGAGCTATCAAAACCCACTTGAGCAAGACCCTCGGAGCATGCCCACAGGGACCTGAGACTGGGTGGGGGCTTCTCCCTTTACCTCCCCCTTTACCCCAGATATATATATATTTTTAAAAAAGGTGTGGAAATGATAGTCTTACCCACATTCTTCTAACCCTTGAACCTTTATGCCCTAATTAACTGTGTAAAGATTGTCAAACATATAATAAAAAAAAAAATGAAAAAAGAATTCAGCTAGTATTTAAATGGCTTTCAAAATACTGGAAATACTATGATCCAGTGATTTCATCTGTGGGTGTGTATCCACAAGGACTGAAAGCAGTTTTATCCACTTGTCCTCAATGGTAACACTGCACAATTCTAGTGTAAGTGAGGGTACAGACATGAATGTCATCTGTCAATCTCATTCCTAGTTTCCAGTTTCACCTGTATCCTTTTGTATGCATTAATTTGATCATCTATGCAGATTCAAGTATCCATCATCTCAATCATCATCATTAACTTTGAAGGCTCCACATCACAGGATCCCACCCATTGCACTTTATTAACTTCTCTTCAGGCTCTCAACACATAGCCCCTGCAACTGTTAACCAGTCATTTATTTTTGGAGTTTTGCCACTATAAAAAAAAAAAAAAAGAGTCTCATAGAATGAGATATTTTAGGATTGGCCTTTTCCACTTGGAATAGTTCCCTGGGTACTTACCCAAGTTGCTGTGTCTGTTAACAGACTGTAAAACTATCTTCTTTGCTAAAATTGGGAACTACACTAACCCCTGGAGGACCAATATTTCCAGAGCTGTTATGCAGTAACTGCCCTTCTTCCTGTCCAGCTTCCACTCAAATTCCCCATCATGTTCCCTCAGTGGATTACTGTGACCCTGTCAGAACTTCCAGAGTCACCATAGTAAAAGGAAAGCAGGACAAAGCAAACAACAAAGAAACTGTACCCATGAAGTGGGGAGGAAGCAGTGTACACAGTGCGAGCATAAGCTGTGTTTTATCTCCTCCTCTATTTTCCACAAGGTGAAAATACATAATTTCACTTTTATGTTAGGAAATTGAGGCTTACATATAATAAACTATTTGCCCAAAGTCACTCACCTTCTAAGTAATAGAGCCAGTTTTAGAAGCCAAGGCTGTTTGATTTCAAGCCTATGTTTATTTCCAAAACAGCAAGGCATAAATTAATGCATCTGATTTCAAGGAAATTACAACATAAAGCTGCATACAAATTAAAGCACTGGAAATCGCCCACAATTTAGCCATGGTTCATGAAAACTAAATTGCTAATATAACACATATTAGTTCAGTTTTAGAAATGAACTATTATTAGAAACCTTAATTGAGTCTTTGGTCATCAAATGCAACACTCTGTCTTTAACGCTGTAAATCTTTCCCCTTAATATCATATACAACTTCACTAAAATATAGTACCTCTTTTCTCCTTTTACTACCACTCTTCCCTCTTCTTATGAATTGAATCCATTTCTTAGAAGTGAATCTAAACTATCACCTCCTCTACATAAAGCAGTGAATCAAATCACTCTGGTTTCCATGTTGCTATTTTCCTTTAAAGGGCCTCTGATTCAAGGAACGAAAATCTCAGAAGAGAAAAGGAAGCACAGGCTGGGAGAAGAGGCCACTTGTTAAACTGAGCAAAGTAAGTGCCAAGCACCCTTAGCAGTGATGATGCCATCATGAGTCACGAATAACACAGTTCCCCTGCCACCAAGGGCTCACCAAATCGTACAAAAAAAGCCTCACAGTTAACCAGACTGACAGGTACTAACATGAGGGGCATGTGGCACATTCATAACACAAAGGATTAGAAATTATGACAAGGATCGTGAAGAGACTCAACAAACTGAAATAGCACACACCAGAGGTGAAACTGAAAGAGCTTGAATATTTTGTATGTTTTTCTTAGCAATGAAGCATATGCTAGATATTTAGGTACATTGTGTAAAATTCAGAACGAAGTATTTAAGAGGGTCCGGTGAGGTATTCTAGTGGCTAAAATCCTCATCTTGCACACACCGGAATCCCATATGGGCACCGGTTCGTACCCCTGCTACACCACTTTCCTTCTAGCTCCCTGCTTGAGGCTTGGGAAAGCAGTCAAGGACAGCCCAAAACCTTGGGATTCTGCATCCGCATAAGAGACCCAGAAGAAGCTCCTGGCTCCTGGCTTTGGAATGACCAGCTCTGGCCATTGTGGCCACTTGAGGAATGAACCAGACGATGAAAGATCTTTCTGTCTCTTCTTCTCTAGGTAAATCTGACTTTTCAATAAAAATAAATACATCTTTTTTAAGAAGTATTTAAGAGACTCAAAACAACATACGGTTTTGTGTTATAGAATCTGTGTGTATTTGGCATTCTGGTGACTTATAATGCTTATGGTAATTTGGCCTATTATTAGAATCAGCCTTGTGACTATTTTAAATTGCTTAATTGAATAATTGATTAAAACTTGCAATTTTAAGATGAAGGTTAACAAGTCTAGAATATAGAGATGCCCTTTTATTTCAAATATTTATAAAGTGCCCGGCACTCAGCTAAAAACCAGGCTACTAAAGCGCAGTTCCTGACCAATTCACATTTTTGAACTCGAGACAGATGCTTCAATAAATAATTACAATTTCTGTGACAAGTGCTAAAAATAGTAGCAATGACAGTGGCATCCAGCAAAACAGCAATTACATGAATAAAGTGTCTGGGAAACGAGCAGGAAATAGTTTTTCAAGCAATTGACACATGACCCTGATTCCTTATATGAACTTCTTACCTTGGCACTGCCACAGAATCCTCAGTCGTCATGAGTCCCAGCTGCCCATCGCTCCCTGCACCCCAAGAAAACAGCTGGCCGCGGTCACTGAGGGCCAAGCTGTGGGACTCGCCACATGCCACATGCACAATGTGCTGATCTGCTAAAGCTCCAATTTGTTCTGCAAGAGATCAGAGGGAGAAAATGCTCAGCAGTACTGCGAGGGCTGCCACCCTTACACGAAAGTACCTTCTCCTGGCAGTTTGGTGTTTTTGATTTAAGAGAATCAGTACATCTGTGTATTTACATCAATTCTAAACTAATTATCTCTAAATACTATCAACTTAAGATGCTAGGTACAATGAGTGGCACACATGCCTATAATAGCACAGGCAGACCAGATGTTCCTTGAATCTACCCAGTCATGTGTCTGCTATCCAGGAAAAAAAAACCTGAAAGCTTAATATTTTAAGATGTTTAACCAGAGACACCCAAACCCAAGAGGCACTAAGTGAAATCTGGCCCATAAGAATAAGATGCCTCTCCTTCACTCACTTACCGAGAATGCTAAGCACCCCCTCTGGTCACCAGACTCCCTGCTAGAGCACATCCCACCACTGGGGTGAGCAGATACAGCCTGTTTCCACTCTGAGTCTACAATGCCTCCCACCATACTTTCCCACTTGGGAAGCTTCAGTACCATAACCCAGGCATCTCAGAGTTTGAATTCAACAGAAAGGCTGAGATCCCAGCTTCAAACCCAGGATTAGACAAAATTGCACGCAGGAGACGCCAGCAGAGCCATCAATCCCATTAACCCACAACCAACCTAACAATAGTCCCACCCCTCCAGCCTGCCTACCATACACCCAAATCCAGCCTGACATCCTAACAATGGACCTAACTCCTCCAGAAATGTCATCACACAACCAGCTGGCTCACAGCAAGTGTGTGTGAGCCTAGCCTAAAAACTAGTCCACTGGAAAGCCTTACTCTGAGCTAACGACCTGCAGCACCCATTGGCACCTATGCCCAGCCCAACAGCCAACCAGGAAGCCTAGCCCCAGAAAAACTACACCATGACACATGCAACAGACACTGACAAAAATTACAGCTGAAAAAAACACACAACTCTGCGTGGAGAAGCAAAACTAACACCAAATTCCAACTGACAACCTAGCACCCACACACAAAGAAATTTCTCCAACCCCCAAACTCCAAAAAAAAAACCTCCATAAAATATGAAAACTGATTGTTGCTCTAGATGTGCACATATCAATGTAAGAGCATAAGGAATATGAAAAAGCAAGGCGACATGACACCCCCAAGGGAAGAGTGATTCTCCAGTAAAAGAGCCTTAAGGAAAAGAAAATTCAGACAATGAATGAAAAGGAATTCAAAAGCATAAACTGAAGGAAACGCAGTGAGATATAATATAGAAAAACACCACAATGAAATCAGGAAAACAACTCAAAATCCAAATAAGACACACAAAAATAACCAGAATCTTGCAGCTGATGAATTCCATGAAGAAACAAACTAAAAATGGAGCGCCACAGCAAAAGAGTGGAACAAGCAAAGGATGAGTTTCTGAAGTTAAAAGCAAGTCTTTTTGAATTAACCCAGACAGGACTGGGTGAAGAGGGACAATAAAGACTATAAAATTTATGGGAGATCTCCAATAAAACAAAAGGATTATGGGTGTTCCATAGGAGAAAAAATGAAGAACAATGCTGATTTACTGAAAACAAGTAACGACTTCCCAAATAGCAGGAGATACGTGAACATCAGACTCACGATGCTCAAAGGATCCTAACTAGACCCAAACCAAAGCGGCCTGCCTCCCTCCTCCACCACTCTCCCTGTCTCTTTCCACCCCACAACTCTTTCAAACAAAAGGAAAAGAAAGCTTATAAGATCAATACTTCTCATAAATATAGATGCAAAATCTCAGCAAAAAAAACTAGAAAAACATATTCAGCAACACATTAAAAATTAAACATCATGGGGCCTGGTGTGGTAGCCTAGCGACTAAAGTCCTTGCCTTGAACGTGCCAGGATTCCATGTGGCCACCGGTTCTAATCCTGGCAGCTCTGCTTCCCGTCTGGCTCCCTGCCTGTGGCCTGGGAAAGCAGTCAAGGACGACCCAAAGCCTTGGGACCCTGCACCCGTGTGGGAGCCCTGGAAGAGCTCCTGGCTTCAGATTGGCTCTGCTCCAGCCATTGTGGCCGCTTAGGGAGTGAACGATTGGACAGAAGAACTTCCTCTCTGTCTCTCCTCCTCTCTGCATATCTGGCTTTGCAATAAAAATAAGTCTTTAAAAAATTAAACATCATGATCAAGTAGGATTTATCTCAAGAACACAAGGACTATTTAACAAATCAATAAACCTTAGACAGCTTATACACCAGCAGAATGACCAGCGATCACCTCACAGCTGCAGAAAATAAATTCAATAAAACTCAACACACTTTCATGATCAAAACTTTTACAAACTATATGTCAAACTGGGAGTTAGAAAGGAGTGGCCGGGGAGGATGACATCAAGGATCCTACTCTCCATGGGGACACAGTCTAGATGGCCCACCTGGCAATTCAGCTTGAGGTTTAACATCCTAACAAAATGGGAGCTCAGCCAAATCAAGACAGTCTAGCGTATGGCCACATGTGCAAACAGGTCAAAGGTATGCAGTTCACGGGTGTCAATCACAAACATGCCACCGCCATATCATCAGTCAATATCCTTCCTACTGCAGGGGTGAAAGCCTCGATCCAGTAAGATACAATGCCACCTATTCCTCCCACGCCCCTGGACATGCTTTAAAAACTTTCGCTCTACAATTCCGCCTTTCGTCTCTTCACTGTACTTCATTACTCCTGCTTTGTCAGTCAACAAGAATCAAAACAAGCGACCACCACCAGTGATGTATTCATGACCAACTCACACAACCTCACACTGAACAGGAAGACAAGTCAAGTACCTCCTCGAAGATCAGGGACAAAGGTCACACTGTCACCAGTCTTACTCAACATAATCCGGGGAAGTCCTGGCCAGAGTATTTACATATCAGAAAAAAAAAAAAAAACAGAAAGGGGTAAGTCAAACTCTTTTTGTAGGTGACATGAACACACACACACACACGGGCACAGGTTCATGTCTCATTCATGACTCGGGCTCATCTCCCAGTACCTGACATTTTGCTGCCAACCAGCAGCAGCCTCTCCTGCACAGATGATAACGCATAGCCTAACACAGTCCTAAGAAACGCAGTCACTGGCCTGAGAAAATGCTACCTACCTGATTGATCAACACTTCTCTTGCCCTCAAAACCCGTTGACAGCATCCAGCTCGATCTTGTCTTGATCACAGCTGAGTATTCTCACAAGGCTACATCTAGACTCCAGTTTCCCATGTATTGCCAGTGTTGCCGAATTCCAGGCAAACCAACTCCAGTTCCACTACATGTCACTGGTCACACCAGGCAAATATACTCTATTTCTGTTAGCCAGAAAACTGTGCTCATACGATTCAGGCTAGAGGTCTGTCACAGTGGAACTACAGTCCTTCCTCTAAAATCTACTCCCTGGGTCAGCCCTATATGCAGATGAATGCCACATTCACTGGGCTGCCTGGATCCCCCAGTCCGTTCTCCAGATGGGAACACTCCGGCTGTGGTACACATTTTCACAGGCAGACTCCTCTGATTCACGCTGCTAACAGTGTATGTTATATTATGCAGATCATGAAAAAAATCTCAACCCATGCATTACAATAATTAAACACACTGAACAAGCATGTGACTTTTTTTGAGAATAAAATCATATTTTCTCTCTGATTCTCTCATAGTAACACAGTAAAGTCCTCAGCAATGTTACCAGCCTGAATGAGGCATGCTAGTAGGGTAGCAGAGAGGGAAATGTGGACAGCTGCCCAGTAAGTCAGCAGTTGAGCAGCACTTACACTATCAGGAATACTTCTCCAAAGCTTTCGAGCCTATCATAATCTTCTCATTTCTTTTGAGCCCATGGTAAATTTGGCATTAAACCATCAAACAAAAGTAACAGAGTGACATGTACTAAAGGGTAGATGAATGGCAATGCAACTCTAGCTTTGCAATGATGGTGAAGCAAGGGCTCGTCAATCACCCTCAGCTCAGAGAAGAGTTGGTCATTTGGTCAGGGTCTACAACAGGCAGTGGAGCTAGGACGGACTCCAGATTTTGGACTCCAAAGCCCATTACACCCACTAAGCTATATTACCTTCCCTCATGGACCAAAAAAAAAAAAAAAAAAAAAAAAACTAAAACAATTTTTAAAGTATTTATTTGTCCATTCACTCGGGAGGCAGGGAAGGCTGGCAACAGCCAAGGCTGTGCTGGGAATAGGGAACTGAGTCCAGGTCTCTGACATGGGTGGCAGAAGCCCAAGCCAGCATCTGTTGCCTCCTAGGACACACATGTGAAGGAAGTGGGCACTAGGATCCAGAGTCAGGGACCTGAACTTGTATACTCTGCCTCCGAACGTGGGCATATGAGCCCCTAGGCCAGGTGCCTACTTTGATACATGAATTTTAAGTTGCTAAAAAGTAACCTATAAAATGAATGCTCTACTTGTGAATAATGGTGCATTAACTCTTTTCCACCATTCCCTATTCAGAAGTGAATCATATCAAACGGCTTGCCATTAGTCATATGAAGACTTGAATTTAAAGTACAGAATACACAAAATCAGAAATCAATATTGATACTAAATTTTTACCTAAAAAAGTATAATAATTAAATATCACCAACTGGCATGGAAAAGAAAAAGGAGTTGAACATTCATCTGTTTTTCCAAATCGCTTATCTATAATTATGCTTTTCTCTAAGCACAGAAAACCAAAGACAGACAGACTGTGGGAAATGAACTCTTTGCACCAACATTCTATGGATCTCAAATCCTCAGTCACCCCAAATGACTTCCTCTTCCCCTTCCCCTGGTCTGACTATACAACTGTGCAAGTTTAAACAATCCCTACAATCAAAACACATAATCATTCCATCACCCCCAAAAGAGGCCTTCCCACTATTCCTTATAGCTACACCTAACCATCCCTAACACCCCACAGCCACTCTAGCCAAAGTGCTTCTGCTGCTGCACCCGCCTCTGGGGCCAACCAGCAGGAAGAAGAGAGAAGGGAAATGGTAAACTCCTTGTCAATTCTGTTCTTCTCCCTCCACCCACTACTCGCTTTCCAGAGTCCTCAAATAGCTGCTCCCTGCATCCCATGCAGGCTCCACAGCCGTATGCGGTAGGAGAGATGGAAGGAATGCATTTCCCCATCCTTCCCAGAACAGGAAACTCAGAGCCAGACTTTTTTTTTTTTTTAACATTTTTAACACTTTTTTCTGGTTTCATGTGTTTTTTTAAGTATCAGAGAAAATCTGCAATCTCTGTTCAATTTTGTTAAGAGAAAAAATATAAAGGTACAGCCCTCCCACGAAGGCTTCAAAACCTCCCAGATAACTGCTGTGACTCAGTTATTTTCAGAGCAAGAGGGTTTAATTTTGCTATACAGTGGATTCCTGGAGGAGGGCAGTATCACTAAGAAATGGTGCTTCATTTTAGTCATCTGAACACACACACACACGCTCCATTCCCAAATGAAACCAGCAAGTGAAGAGAATCAGAGGGAAAAGAAAGGCTAATTGTGACACAGTTCTTCCAAATATTACTTAGTTCAGATACAGGTGACTTTTACTTTGGGTTTTTTTATATACCAACAAGCATCAAAAAAACTTTATAGTGTAGGAAAATGCTTCTGAAAATATTTTCTCCCAAAAGCCAAAAATCTAAATGTACCATATATTGAGATGCAATAAGCCAGGTAACACTGACTAAGCCGGTGACAACATATGCAGCCTTGTCACGGGGAACAGAAGGGGAGAAACCTGTCGCTTTGAGTCACTGGTACTTGACTAGTCAGAATAAAATCTGCTTCATTGACTCAGTTATTTTCAGGAACTTAAAGTTGCCAGCTATGGCATCATCTGATGCTTCCTGCAGACTGTAACAGTGAAAGACTGCAAATGAGAAACCCACCTGAGGACCGTGACAAGGTCATCTGAAAAGCAAGAAGGACGCTGCGGTGGGGAACAGGCCAAAGTTTTCATCCTTGGGCAATATACCATCAGCAAAGCTTTCTGCCCACCAATCTTCCACCTCAGTACAACCACAGTCTGCAAGCTGGCTGTAAGCACTAGAGGGGGAACCACTGCCTCACACGTCTTTGTGCAAGGCCATCACCCGAGCAAACTGCCAGGATGTACCTGCTGAATGCATCAAGCCTTAATAGGCAGAACAGGAAGGTCATGCTGTCAGTGTTCTTGCATGATTATAAGAGAAATTACAGAAAAATTACAACTCTATCATTCATGTTTAAGGAGGGGAAACAAACTGGCTATGTCAAGATCATTCAGGGAGCTCTTAGACATCCCAAAGAGTCATGACTCGTTATGGAGGTAAATAGAGAAGCTAAAACAGTTTCAAAAGATTCATGAATCAAACAAGTGACAGAACCAACACAGGTCCATTTAGGGGAATATGTTCAACTGTGTTAGGTCCACTAATATAAGTGGAATATTTATACTCATCCAAAATAAAAACTAATCCCTCCCAATTTTCAGCACATGCTACACTGTGTCCCTAATACTAGTCTGCTTCCTTCTAGCTCGAATATTCTAACTTTGGCCTCCTTGGAAGGCAGCCAATACCGACCAGTAGATGCAAAAGCGAATAAGCCTTCTACACCAAGTCACAGACTACACACTGAGAAACACATTTTATCCGTGAAATCACAAAATACTCACTGTTCCAATGCTTTTCCAAGACTCAATGCTTAAACTACAGCAAATGTAAAAAGTATATTAGATTAAATCAAAAGAGGTAGGGATGACAGGTTTGTTGGCTCTTAGAAAATGAAGGAAGAACTGGCAAGCAGATCATGATGCAAATCCAATCTATAGCTCCCCAAGAAGTAAAGACACCTCATATTAGCACAGCACCTATCCGTACTAACTATAGAGCAAGCATTCCAACACTACATCGTAAGCCTTTGAATTCTGCAGAGCCTCAGATCCAACAGTTGTATTTCTACAAACATATACATATAGTGCTGGTAAAAAAAAAAAAAAACAAGCAAGGAGGAGGAGAAATACACTTTGATTATGCACTATAAAATATGCAGTCATTAAAAAGTATAACTGAAATTAGCATAAACATAATCATCATAAAAAATTCATGAGATAGTGAAGGGAAAATCGGCTACCAAGTAGCTTACGAGATCTCATCCCAAACTGATGGACAGAACTGGAAAACACCTTTCTGAAAATACCTCAGACTGAAACAAATACTACATGCTCACTCGCTCACTCTCATGTGGCAGCTAAAAGAAAAGTAAGATTGATCTAAATGTAGAATAATGATTAGAGGTTGGGAAGAGAAATGGGTAAGGGGGATGGTGCAGTTGGAAAACAGTTACCAAAACACAGCTAGATGAAGTTCTAACGTTCCATGGCACAATGAGCTGACTGCAGCGCCACCCAAAAGGCAGGTGCAGATGGTTAAAGCTAGCCCTGGAAAGGAGCAACAAACCCAAGCCAAGCCAAACTCCAGCAGGTGGCAGGGTTAGCAAGGGCTTTTTGGAAGAGGTAGTATCCAAGGTGTGCCCTGAGTGGTGCTGAGCAAGTCATTTACCCATTCACAGAAGCCTGGCTTCAAAGCAGCAGAGCCTACAACAGGAGACGGATTTAAAGATAAAATGACAAAGAGATCAACCCAGTGACGAACTAACATGCAGCATGTGACGAGAGGAGTCAGGATGAGGAAACACGGCAGCCTGCCTACGCAGGCCCAAGGACACCTGACAGGGTAGTCAACCCCCATGGTTATCTTTTCCCAGCAGTGACTCACAGCAGGAAGCCTACAGCAGGAGCCCTTGAGGCCAGTCTCTGAACAAATACACCTGGTTCCATCCCAGCCCCTTGAATCAGAAAACTGAGGGAAGACAAGAAATTCTGCAGTGTGAAGAAAATGCCCAGGTGACATGGCTATGGGAGACACAAACCATTGCTGTGAGAGACTTAAGCACATAAGCAGCCACTGTTTGGATGACAGCAGCAAGCAGCACATACTGCTTTCTGCGCCGTGAATCGCTGGAAAAGCAGTGGGTGCTTCATCCCAATCTCCACAACGATGCTTCAAGGCTGACACCTTTAGGAACAGGCTTCCTCAGACCATTACATTCAGCAAATGAAAACCTGCAACGGTGGAACCCCTCAGGAAAACAATCTGAAAGGGCCTCAAGAGAGAAAACATCAATTCTACTTCCAGGTGTAAACAAAGAAATGGAAACACATACCCACAGAAGAAACTGCACCAAAAATGTTCCCAGTAGCAGTTATTCACAGCAGTCAAAAAACGACTACTCAAAGATCCACCAATTGATAAACATATTAACTTAATGTGGCATAGCCACACAATGGATTATGTATCAAGAAAGGAAAAATTAAGCGCTGACATAAACTAAAACACTGATGAACCTTAAAAACATGTCAAATAAAAGCAGCTAGTCTTTTTTACAGAAAATGCCCAAAACAAGCAAATCTATAGAAACAAAAAAACAAATGAAGGTGACCCAGGGCTGCAAGGAGCAGTGAATAACTACAAACGGGTATGTTATTTCTATTTCAGAAGTAATAATTTGTCCTAAACTCATTGTAGTGAGGACTGTAATTAATCATCTGTGAATATAGAAAAAACTTACTGACCTATAAACATTAGGCAGACAAATGTATTGTATGCAAATTATATACCTCAATAAAACTATTATTAAAAAGCAACAGGATGGCAAATGGCTCCCCACCTTAATCAGCTGACTGTCTTGGCAAGCTAAGCACAATTTGGGTAAAGAAATAACACAGAGTGGCACTACTCCCCACATTTGGATTCGTAGCGCCTGTGGTGTTTTTCCAAAGATTACACAGACATTTCAGACAAAAAAGTACACTAGGCCAACTGCTGCAGAAACGCAGGCAGAATGTCGAAGTGTGACCTTTCTTTCTCTTCTCTTCACACAAGCAAGACATGCAGATCATTCCAGGCCAGGCCACCACGCAAGCGCCTGACATCAGAAACCATGTGAGCCTGTCTAGACATGAATTCTACATAATGCAGGAAGTCAACACACATTGTAAAACAGTTTTGATTTGATTCTGTTAATAAAAAAGTGATTTTTATATTTCTTAAATTGCTTTTCAAAACAGACTTATTTCTTCAAACACTAAATGTTACTTTAGTCTAAAGGGATACAAAACAATTCTTTGATTCTCATGAAATTTAAGCAAACAAGGAATAGCTGAAGAACACCAAGACAGAGACAGACATTGTGACTCAGTGCATGCTGCCAAACAGGAAGACATGTGGCAGAAGAAAGCGAGCTAGAAAGGTGGATAAGATGCTGGGGAGGGTAAGGGAGGCAGCCTAGGAGGGGAAGAGCAGGACTTGGGGCACAGGAAGACGTCTACTGTGTGGAAAGGGGTCAAGGGCAGAAAAAGACTGACCACTCAGCACCTACTGCAATGATCCCAGTGAGAGACGTGGTAAGCTAGGCAGAAAGGCAGGATGTGGGAATGAGAACCTGGGTGTGTATCCTCAAGACAGATCCTACACAGGTGGGGGCTTCTCCTCCTGAGTTGCAAGTGGAAGGATAAGAAACTAGAGAGGACTCTCAAGTTTTGGTCTGAAGAGATGGAGAAAACAGGGTGACATGTAAGAGAAACGAAGTTTGGCTTTGGATATGTTTAGGTTCGGATGTCAGTTACACACCCAAACGGAGCGCATAAGGAGACATCAACTCCGAAAATTTTGTGAAGATGAGACTAGAAATAATTTGTAAGTCAACAATGAAAGCTTGGCCCTGCAACCTTCCAACAGTTATTCAGCCTGTTCCCCAGAGAATAAACAGCTTCTCCCATTATTTTGCCATCAACACTGCTGCAATAAGCATACTTAGAAGTATTTCCATAACATTACTCTACATGTAATTTTTCATTTAAAAGTTAAAAACATTTTAAATTTCACTCAACACAGCCAGGTGAATAACAAAATTGTAGCGGCTCACACTTTCTCAAGTAACATATTAGAGCTCATTTTTCTACATTTAAGTGAGCACTAGACATTTTATTTTTCTTTCAAATGGATGATTAAAATTATTACCTCATTTTAATTTCCATTTCCCTAAACATTTGCATAAATTTACTGGCCATCTGCAAATATTCCTCTGGAAGATTACCATTTTATTACATTTTCTAAATCAACCTATAGTTATTTTGCTATATTAGAAGTGTGAAACCTTTACCTAGCAAAGTTATATTGGTCATATCATCTGTAAATGCCTTATGCCATAGAACTTTTTTCTGATTTTCATGAAAATGTACAGTGTTCCCTGTAATGTCTTCTGGACCACCTGTCTTCTATCAAAATCCTCAAGTGTCTAATAAGCACACTGACATTTTTCTATCACTTCTTACATGTTTTATATTTATATCTACCTTTCACACCTCTGGAACTTACGTTAGAATATGGAGTGAGGGAAGGACTCTAATCCCAAATACCAAGTGTATTTAGTCAACTTTTCCTTACCACAACTGAGAAACCCAAGAGGAAAGAAGGTGGCTTGCCTTGGCTGAGTTTTGGAGGGTCACAGTTCAAGGTCAGGTGGCCCACTGGGTCAGGCATCCGGTCAGCCTGGAGGGATGACCACACAAGGAGCCAGGAAGCAGAGTGATAAGGTGCAACTCAAGCTGCAAGGACATGCACCCGATGACCTAGAGATTCACTGGGGCCACAATTAGATCAAGCGTCCACCCTCAGCCATTAACTGTTACAGACTCTGGATACCAACCCCCAACACATGAGCCTTTGGAGGACCTAGAAGACAAAACTTTCGAAATCAGGCAGGAACACAGCAGCAGATAAACTGAAAACAGAAAACGATGAACAGATTCTGCAGTCTGTGGCTCCCACCTCCTATCATAAACCTTTCACTGGATCTCTTCCAGGTTTCCCACGCAAGTGGAAGGTCTCCAAGGCTTTGGACCATCTTCTGATGCGTCCCTAGGCCACAGCAGGGAGCTGGATGGGAAGTAGAGCAGCCGGGACACAAACTGGTGCCCATATGGGATCCTGGCACACGCAAGGCAAGGATTTAGCCTGAGTCACTGCACCAGGCCCAGAGATGTCTCATTTGTTAAAAGAGCTCTGCAAAGAGGAGAAAGCCAGTGCCTTAACACCCTCTTCCTAGCAATTCGAAAAAACCCCAAAAGAGTGAATGGGCCTAGATGTGGTAGCGAGGAGCCTTCAGACATCCCTCCTCCAGTGTGGAGCGGTGAGTCATACTCATGTTTCCTTTGTTCATTCACCTCTATATAGACACACAGATACACACACACAAATACAGATTTTAAATAAAGTCACAGAGACAGGGGTCCTCCGACTGCTGCTTTACTCCCCAGATGGCTGCAACAGCCTAGGCTGAATCAAGCTGAAGCCTGGAACTTTGCCATGCAAGTTTCCTGAGCCCAAGCACTTAGATCTTCCACTGCCTTCCCAGGCCCATTGGCCAGGCAGCTGGATAGAAAGAGGAGCAGGTCGGACTTGAACTAGCACCCTTTCTCTAAAAACATTTCTATTCCCATTAGTCCAGAGTTGATTCAGTATCCAAGTAGAAAACAATCAGCAAGGAGAGAATAAAAGACATCTAGTGCAGGTCAATTCTGTCACCAAATGATCATGACATAGATACAGGGTTGACTTTGCTAGCAAAACACTTGGGAAATACACATAGGCATTAAAGGGGGTCCAGAAAAAAATCTGTAACACCAGCAGGCAATTAAATCAGCAGGAAAATAAATCTCAGCAGCACTCTGAAGTTCTACTCGCAAGACAGAACAGGAAAGGCCTGGGTGCCTGTATTGTCACTGTGCCGCTGACTCAACCAGTCCTGGAAATGACTCTCAAAGATTTCTTTACTTGAAAGGCATTTACACAGACTGTGAGAGTGACAGTTATCCCACCTGCTGGTCTGCTCTCCAAATGACTGCAAAAGTCAGGGCTGGGCCGAGCCAAAACCAGGAGCTAAGAACTCCAACTGGCTCTCCCACATAGGCGGAACAGCCAGAACTCAAACTGGTGCCCACATGGGAAGCCTCTACCACATGGCAGCTTTACCGGGTACGCCACAGCACAGGCTCCTTTCCTTTCTTTTTAAAGATGTATTTATCGGGGTCAGCATCATGGTTTAGGCTAATCCTTCACTTGCAGCACACCAGCATCTCATGTGGGTACTGATTTGAGTCCTGGCTGCCCCATTTTTCTGATCCAGCGCCCAACTAATGTGAGAATGCAGCAGAGGATGGCCCAAGGGCTGCTGCTGCCACATGGGAGACCCAGAAGATGGTCCTGGCTCTTGACTTCTGAATGGTCCAGCTCAGGCCACTGTAGCCACTTGGGGAGGGAACTAGCAGATAGAAGCAGATGGAAGATTATCTCTTCCAATCTCTCTCCACAATTCTGCCTTTCAAATAAAAATAGATTTTAGAAAAAGAAGAAAGGAAGAAAAATCATTTAAATTATTTCATGTCATTTATATCGTAAAAGTTAACTGGAATCCTGAAATAACAGCCCAAAGAATTCAAGCGGGCCTGAAGTCAGTGGCACATAATTTATTTCTGAAGCTACGGAATATCACCTGGTTAATTGCTGCTAAGCCATGAAGACATAGAAAGGGCCAGCGCTCAGGTGCACTGCACTCAGCTGCATCATCCCACATAGGAGCACTGCTTTGAGTTTCCCACCCCCACCCCCCAACTCCTCCTCTGATCCAGCTCCCTGCTAACACACCTGGGAAAACAGCAAATGACAGCCCAAATGCTTGGACCCGTGCCACCCATGTGGGAGACCACAGGAAGCTCCTGGATTCCTGGTTTTGGGCTCACCCAGCTTCGGCCAGTTTAGCTACTTGGGGAGTGAATCAACTGATCAAAGATCTCTCCCTCTCTCCCTCTTTCTCTCTTAATCTGCCTTTCAAATAAAATAAAGAAGACTTATTGGGGCCGGCACAAAGATATAGCAAGCTAAGCCTCTGCCTGCAGTGTCAGCAGCTCATAAGGGCACTGCTCCTAGTGCCAACTGCTCCACTTCAAATTCAGCTGTTTACAGCCTGGGAAACCAGTGGAGGAAGGCCTAAGTCCTTGGGTCCCTGCACCAATGTGGGGGACCTGGAAGAAGCACCTGGCTCCTGGTTTTGGATTGGTGCAGCTCCAGCCATTATGGTCATTTAGGAAATTAACAGCAGATGGAAGATCTGTCTGGGCCAGTGTGATGGTTCAATGCTAAATCCTCACTTTGCTAGCGCCAGAAACCCATATGGCACCGGTTCTCAATTTATCTAAATTTCTGGGCCCTGCGTGGTGGCCTAGTGGCTAAAGTCTTCACCTTATAGACACCGGGATCCCATATGGGCACCAGTTCATGTCCTGGTAACCCTGCTTCCCATCTAATTCTCTGCTTGTGGCCTAGGAAACAGTTGAGGACAGCCCAAAGCCTTGGAACCTTGCGCCCACACAGGAGACCCAGAGGAAGCCCCTGGCTTTGGATCAGCTCAGCTCCAGCCTTTGCAGTCACTTGGGGAATGAATCAGTGAATAGAAGATCTTCCTCTCAGTCTCTCCTTCTCACGGTGTATCTGACTTTCCAGTAAAAATGAATAAATCTTTTTAAAAAGTATTGTTATAACCACCGCAAATAACTTCCAGTACCAATTAAGTACTTACTATGGACCAGGATCATTCAAAACTTGTCTTATCTTCATAATCCTAATAACCTGGTATTTTCCCTATTTTACAGGTAAGAAAACAGACACTGGGAGGAGGTTCAACAACTCTTCTGAAGTTACACAGCTGAATGGCAGAATCAGCACTCCAACCCAGGCAACCTGGCACTAGAGTGCTCACTCACATTCATCACAGAGGCTCCATAATTAGTAATCTCGATGAAAAATATTCACAAGTAGCTTGTGAGCCAACTAACAACTATGACACAAATTTATATATATATATAAAAAATATATAAATATATAATATATAAAAATATATATAATATATATAAATACATATGTATATATTTTTTAAAGATTTATTTTATTTCTATTGCAGTCAGACATACAGAGAGGATTTCCTCTTTCCGACGGAGAAAAAGATCTTCCATCCGGCAGTCCACTCCCCAAGTGACCACAACAGCTGGTGCTGCACTGATCCAGGAGCCAGGAACCTCCTCCAGGTCTGCCATATGGGTACAGGGTCTCAAGGCTTTGGGCCATCCTTGACTGCTTTCCCAGCCACAAGCAGGGAGCTGGATGGGAAGTGGCACCGTGGGGATTAGAACTGGGGGCATATGGGATTCTGGCGCATTCAAGGCGAGGACTTTAGCTGCTGGGCCACCACGCTGGGCCCAGAAATTTAATATATTTTTAATGAGTGCTAAATGATTCAAAGTCTACAAGGATCTGGAAACTGCATCAGTTGGAGACTCAGTTTATATACTTAGACCTAGTGCAGAAGCTCCACCGGCAGAAGCAGACATGAAATTTGCATTCTAAATCCAAGGAGGAACTTAGCAGTCTAGTCATTCAGTAAATATCCACGGAATCAATGGCTGAGTAAGTGATTCAAGGAAGCAAAGGAACAAAGAACAAGAGACAAATTGTAAAGCCAAATATATCACCTTGTAATCTTAATTATTCTGGGTACTTTTGCCTCAGACTCTCTGGTACTCAACAGAGCATTAAAAAGCTGGCTAACACACACACACACACACACACACACACACACACTGACGTCTTCCAAGATAAGTGATAAAAGATACTGGGAAACAATTCCCTTTTTATCCCAGTACCCGGATTGTAGTTGATATTTACCCAGAAAATAAAAGAGCACAAGCTTCAAGGTGGTCAAATTTACATCCTTTCGGCTTCTGCCCTAAGGACTATGTGGAAAAAAAAAAGTAAATAAACAGTTTAGGGGTGGCATGGTGGCACAGCAAGCTAACTCTCTGCAGCGCCAGTATTCAAACAAGCAGCAGTACACATCCCATCTTCACTTGTGATCCAGCTCCCTGCTTAAGGACTGGAAAAGCAGTGCAGGACGGCCCAGGTCCTTGGGCCCTTGTACTCACATGAGAGACCGGAAGGAAGTTCCTGGCTCCCAGGATCAGATCAGTTCAGCTCCAGCCTTTGCAGCCACTTGGGGAGTAAATCAGCAAATAAAAGATTCTCTTTTTCTCTCTCTTTCTCCTCCCTTCCTTTCCTTGTCTGTCTACTTCTCTCTGTAAAATCTGCCTTTCAAATAATAATAATAAAAACAGCTTCTTGAGAACAAAATCCTAGCCAGGCTTCCAATCAGCTTGAGGTTAGAATGATCAGAGAAGGGCTGTCACTGTGACCCAGCAGGTTAAGCCATCACCTGCAATGCCAGCATCCTATATGGGTCCTGGCCAGAGTCCTGGCTACTTCACTTCCCAACCAGCTCCCTGCTAATGCTCCTGGAAAACCAAAAGATGGTCCAAGTGCCCTGCCACAATGCGAGACACCTGCATTGAGCTTCAAGCTCTTGGCTTCAGCCCGGCCCAGCCATGGGTATTTCAGCCATATGAGAAGTAAGCCAGTAGACAAAAGATTTCTGTCTCTCCTGTTTGTAACTCCACCTTTTAAACAAAGTTAAAAAAAAAAAAAAAAAAGGAAAATGTTCATGAACAAAATTCCAGGATTACTACAAAATATGGCTATTACAAACAATTCCCTTTCCCTTTACATATACCTCAGATATGGACCCAATGCAATGACTCAGCAGCTAAATCCCCACCTTGCATGCACTGGGATCCTCTATGGGTGCCAGTTCATGTCCCAGCTACCTTACTTCCCTTCCAGATCCCTACTTGCATCCTGGGAAAGCCGTTGAAAACAGTCCAAAGCCCTTGAACCCTGCACCCATGTGGGAGTCCTGGAACAAGCTCCTGGCTTTGGATCAGCTCAGTTCCGGTCAATGCAGCCACTTGAGAGTAAACCAGCAGATGGAAGACCTTTCTGTCTTTCCTTATCTCTGTCAATCTTTCCAATAAAAATAAATTTAAAAAATAAAAATAATATATACTGCAGAGAGTAATATTCCCCTACCTTGTGAGGCTATCACAAGGATTAATCAGCTTAAAACTGGCAAGCCTATCAGAGAAGAAGAGAGCTTCTCCCGCGTGGAGTGAACTACTTTGACAATAAACTCAGTCTCTTTCACAACGCAGACCATCTTGATTACTCAAAAGCAGTTCTGTAAATCCTTAAGTCACAAGTAACATTTCATTCACATCAATGAGTGTGTTCATTAATAAATACAAATCCTCAAATACTCAAATCATTAAAGAAAGGGGGCTCTCCACTGTAGACAGAAATAACTACCCAGAAAATAAAAGTAATGACAATTGCTCCCGAACATAGATCTCTGAAGAAGAAAGCTCTCCCCACAGCCCAAAGGGATCATCACTGTGGTTGTGGCCATCAATCGAAAGGAATGTGCTGCCTCTTGGACCACCTGCCATCCCCAGCGAGGAAGGCACGGGCCCTCACCAGCACAGTGGGGGAGATGTGAGTATTTCCTACAGCACCTTCTGCCTTTACATCAGCTATGCCCATGGAAACACACACTTCAATAACAGGAAGTCATTACGGACCTCCACTTCCTTGCAACTCAGCTAGTTCGCCTTTGAGCGAGAGCTGATTAACATGGCAGAGTTTCGTGTCCTTCAGACGCCCTAGAGCAGCCGACAAGCTCCCTGAATGCCCAGCTCCTACCAGGGTTGGGAGAACAGAGGCTTTTGAAGGTTCTGCTTTATAAAGCCCATTTATCAAACTGCAGGCAAGCTGTTACAGATGCTGATGAGCATGCTTACAGAAATACTTAGATTGAATACAAAATGTGAATTGGATTAAATAACCTGCAAGAGAGAAGCTAACTCAGGAGGAAGTGAAAGGAACCAATCAGAGATATGAATCAAAACAGGTTTGCTCAAAAATGCGAGAGCCTGCTTACAAATCGGTACCCTTGGCAGTTGCTAAGAACAGATTTTCTGGGATGCTGGGATGCCTATACAGGATTTTTTCTAATTTAACAGTCAAATTAAACAACTGTACCAACCACAGCTCTTGCTTGCCAACATAGAAACAAAGGTTAAAGGACATTTACATAAATCACAAAAATGGAAGAATAGTGCTTACACAGTGGCTGGGTAGGCATCAAAGGGACTGTTTGACACAGAGGCTACAATGCCCCCCGCAGGTACACATCCCTTCTTAGCGCACTGTGGGGAGAGTCCACCTCAACCCCCGTTTCAGCTTCCTGCTAGTGCTGGCGCTGGGAGGTAGGACAGCTCAAGGATTGGGTTCCAGCTCCCCGCGGAGACGGAGCTCTCTGTTTTTAGCTTCTACATGGCAGTTGCAGGCAACTGGGGTGTGAACCAGCAGACGGGAGCTTTGTCTTCCTCCCGTCTTTCTACCATTTCTCTGCCGTTCAACTTCAAAGTCAATATTTTTAAATTCTGAATTTTTTTCATAGGTAACCAATTTATATTATTTTAATAAAAGACTGCAGGAGTTACTTAATGTTGTATCACTTAAGAAAACCTCATGTGAGGAAAAAAAAAATAATCCATGTTTATCTTCTTCAATATCAGCTTCCAACTCCAGGTCTTATGCAGCTATGAGTCCAAGAACAAAAACAGGAAGAAATAACAATCCTATCATGCTCAAGTCACTAAAACAATTTCTGATTTGGGGAGAGCAAAAGATGATGGCAGACCATGAGTGTGAGTATAAACAAGAGTCATGGGGCTGGCACAATGGCTCAACTGGCTAAACCTCCCCTTTTAAGTGCCGGGAACCCATATGGGTACCAGTTCATGTTTCAGCTCCCTGCTTGTGGCCTGGGAAAGCAGCGGAGGGCAGCCCAAAACCTTGGGACCCTGCACCCACACGTGAGAGACCTAGAAGAAGCTTCTGGCTCCTAGGTTCAGATCACCTCAATTCCAGCCATTGCGGCCAGCTGGGGAATGAGCCAGCGAGATCTTGTTTCACCTTCTCTCAATAAATCTGCCTTATAATAAAAAACACTTTTAAAAAAAAAAAAAAGAATAAGAGTCATACAGGAGCCAAATGTGCAGGACAGCTAAAACCCTCTTCTGCAAGGTGGGCACTGTGTTTACATGGAACAATATTAGTCTCTGCAGGGGAAAAAAAACTGCTGGGACTCCCCAAACTCCCCGTCCTGGGCCATCCCACAAAGTTCTGAGTCATGGGCACACCTAAGCCAGAAGCACCCCCTGCCCAATGCACAGGGGATATATTTGAAGGCTGCCTAGCCAGCCTTTCAATATTCACTGTGTCCTTGGCATGTCCCTCCCCACCACACAAGGGCACACCTAGAGAAAACCACAGTCACCTCGGTGCTGGCAACAGAAATAGGAAATTGTTGCCTATTTTCTGAGGAGGAAAAGAAAAAAGGATCTCTATGACCCACGACCCTTAATGTCATTAGAGCTTACCATAACACTGCTCTGTGACATTTTAAAATGCACCCCCAAAATGAACTCCCGTGTGTTATAGCTGAACAACCCAGAGAAAGTGAATTGACTGACAGATGACTGGCAGGACAGATACAAGGCACGTGTGTGAGCAGAAGCCATAGTGCCAAGTGACTCCGCCACCGCTTCTCAGCAAGTCAGGAGACAATCACTTGCACCTTCAAGGGAAAGCTGAACCTTAGCCATACCCAAGCTCAGACTGGAAGCAGCGGAGGTGCACACAGCAGCCACTGGCAGTCAGGCATGAAGTCACTCACCACCAGCACTGTGAAGCCTCGGTCTTGCCCCACGTGTTCAGAATGGAGGAAGATCACCACCGGATTAACTCAAACTCAGCTTTTGCTCATATTCAACTCTGGAGGGAACAGGCCTGTGCTCATTTCTGTAAAAATCCTTCCTACTTCAAAGGCAACGAATCTGGGCAGTGATGTCCAGGTGAAGTCCCAGCCTTGCCCACTACCCCCAGGAACATCCCCTCTGGGACAAGGGCCTTCCATCAGCTCTTCTCCCCAACATCACCGAAGCTCCCTGGAGACAGCACTGCTGTGGACTGCCTGAGACACACTAACTTCCCGTCCAGTCCCAGCTCTCTGGACAGGACTCTGCACAGGCACAGAGACAGCAAGCCCCATTTATCACAAATACACCCAATGGTACCCAGACTTAGAACACACCAACCAATGAAAGAGACAGGGAAGCACATACCTACACAAACTTGCCTTTCAAACAGGCCCTATACACCACAGCTGCTATGGAGAACTGGTTAATTACAGACAAGCTGAACGAATGACAGGAATTTCTGGAATGTCTTGTAATTTATACTGCAGACCAGTTTATTAGAGAGTTAGATCATCAGCATGGGCTGGATCCCCTGGCTAAATGTAAAAAACTCCCCATGACTCACTCAGCACTGTCCATGGCACGTACCTGCCCATGATGTGACAGCCGAGACCTGACCTGTTCGAGCCAGCAATGAGTGACTTACCCTGCTGTGTCTCGCTCACATCCGGGGCTCACCAGCTGCCAGGCAGCAGGACCACAGAGCAGTATCAACTGAAGAAATGTCAAATTACATGCACAGCCACTCTCCACCACAACTCCAGCACAGCTCTGCCGTGGCAGTACCCTACGGTGTTGCTCCCACCCACCTTTACCACAGGTGAATCTTATCTCCACTGTTGAGCTCCAGGTGTGTGGGCCCAACAGCCAATCCACACAGAAGGCAGATGACGAGGGCAGCCTTCCCCAGCTGCAGATCACTTTGTGGAGTCATCTTCATCATTAGTATCTACTTGATTAGGACCACAACTCTGAGGTGTAATGGGTTACTCCACGACCTGAGATGTCAGCGTCCCATGAGACAACTGGCTCAAGCCGTGACGGTTCCACTTCCAATCCAGCTCCCCGCTGTACCTTGGAAATCAGTGGGAAACGGGCCAGAGTGCTTGAGAAACTGGGATGAAGCTCCTGGCTTCAGCCAAGCCCAACTGATCCAACCATTTGAGGAAAGAACCAGTGCAAGATTTCTCTCTCCTCCTACAAATCAGCCTTTCCAGTAAACAAAGGCATCTCTAAATAAACAAATAAATAACCACAATGTTAGAAAAGGAAGTTTCTTCCCTTCACAGGAAAGAAACTGAGGCTCAGAAATAACAAGAATTTTGCCACGGCCACACATCTACTTCCTGGTGGATAAAGGACTAGAGACAACAATTCTCAAATTCCCAGCTCAGCCATTTTCCTCTAACTCCAGAGAAGATTCCAGGCTGACCATGGGCTCATGGAACTGCACAGCAGCGTGGTTTGTGCGGCATGACGGATAAGTGCCTGGCCCTGCATTCTCTATCTACGCAGATTACCCTCACCTGGGAAAGAGCATGAGCTTTAATCCCCACCTTAGGCCAAACACAGGAATGCTGTTCACCTCACAGTCACTTCTTATGCCTTTGGGAGGCCTGGAAACATCCCTTCGCAGTTCCTCAGGCTCTGCTTTACAAGACTGGCCAGGGTGGGTCCACATCCGGCCAGGATCACAGGCGGGAAGAAGGGGCCTCAGGCAGGACCCAGTGCTTGCTCAATACTGACACTCCCCCAGGAAGCAGCAGGCTGCGGACCTGCAAGTTGACTCACTACAGGATCTCACCTGGGGGAACAGGACCTTTAGAGGCTCAAAGTGAGAACCAGTTCGGCTGGACAACAGGCAGGAGGATGCCTTGCTTCTTCATCATTGCTGGTATGCAGGCCATTTGTAAAAGTCAAAAATCTTTCCTTTGTCCCATGCTTGTTTTATGGCATACAGTTGTATTCTGTATGTAAAAAGCATTATGAACAGGATGTGCTAATTTACCAGCAAGTGGCATGTTCCACTGAGTTTTTATTCTAAAAACGGTATCATTTGAGGCCCTGTAGGATTAGGTGCCTTGTACAGACACAGAGGCTGCTGGTCTACAGATGATTCTATAAAACCCTGGACACCTCTACTCCCAAGAGCCGGGAACAAAAGGTAAAGGATGCCCCTGGCTATAATAGTGGGTACTGCTCCTGAGGGAGCTGGCCTGATGAGCCGACTCATGCAGAAACCTGGGGCACAGAACAAGGAAGTGTAGGCTCACAAAGCACACATCACCATGTGGCTCCAGACTGGCCTGCGGCCCTGACCAGCAGAAAGTAATGATTATGAAGCAACACTGGTGTCTGAGCAGGGTTACCAGGGTCATTTACCATGAGAGGGAAGAAAGCTAAGAAGCAGACAGACAAAATTTAGCTCACTTTAATGCCAAAGGCACTTACCTAAAGAAACACAAAAGAGGAAAATTGTCTAGAAAAAAATAAATAAAAACAGCCAAGTGGTTCTTTTAGGAAAATTCAATGTCTTGTTCTGAACTGAATACAAAAACACAGCACAACCTGTTACCTCTCAGGATGGGCAACAACAGGAAGTTAGACTTGAGTACAGAGCTGGCACATCAGTATGGGAGGTGGGTGTCCCAAGCAGCATGTTAATTCCTATGCCAAACACCAGCACCAAGGAGATTGTATGATGGAGTGAAGCTACACTGTGCTTCGCTGTGTACACTGTGTACACTGTACACATCTGTGCTTACCGAATAAAGGACACCCAATGAAACTGTTCAGTGTATCTTGACACTAGGAATGCTGTCTATACCTACAATGTCAGGATACAAACAGAAACATGATGGACTTGTGACTGTAGTTGAAAGACTATACCACTGTTATAACATTGGGGAAAACAGTGGCAGGGAGGGGCTATGGGGAAGGTAGAAGGGGAATTCCCTGAGCCCAAGGAACTGTATCACGAAAAATAAAAAAAAATTTTAAAAACATGAGTATCTCAAGAATTCATGTGATGCGGGTAGTGAGAGTCAAACTTAATAAGAGTAAAAAGCAAATGACAATTTAACGCAAGATGGTACATAGGCAGCGCACCTGTTATTAATAAATGAAAGTGCTAACAATTAAGAAAATTAATTAGCCCTGAGCTTTCCAGCAGCCTCCCTCTCACTGCCTTTTATTAAGAATCTCGGGGTACTGCTGGGGGTGCCCTGGGCAGGTACTGCACGTTGTATGTATACCACAGGGTTCACTCAGGCATGCAGAATATGGTCTTTCTGCCACATCCAATGCCCCTCACACACACAGGCCAACACCCTTCTCCTGCTCCACCCTTTCCCACCACTCATCAGCATACTGCCCAGCACTCCCGACAGTCGTGCCACAGCAGCACCAGTGGAGCCACCTCAACACTGTGTCTCACTCACCATTCCCCCATCATCACGCACATCGTGGGAACAAAGGCCTGGACAGGTCACTTGCAGCAACCCCTTCTGGTACTGAACAAAAACCATCACGATGGCTTGACCTTCAGCTATTGGGGTAAGCCCATTTCTCTAACTAGGAACTCACAGGTCACCCTCCTGCTTCCTCTCTAACAAAATGAAGAAGGGGAGGTCTGGTTTTGTTGTTGTTGTTGTTTTTGTTTGTTTGTTTCCTGCAAAAGTGTGGAATAACACCAAGACTGCCAACAGTAGGGGAGGCCCCGAACACAGCTGCGGGGTGAGGTGAGGCAAGACCTGGCCTGGCCAGCCTTCCTCGCTCCCTGGTCAGCGGCAGGCACACTCACCTGGCTTGTTCCCTTCCCTCTCATGGCCCAGCTGTCCCTTGGTGTTCAAGCCGCACGTGTAAACCTCGCCATCCTCCAGCAGGAACACGGAGTGGTTTCCTCCACAAGCCACTTCCTTGACACTTCTGTCAGCTATGAATCCGCACACCTGTGGCTCGGCCACAATTCCTTGCAGGTTGGTGCTGATTCCTGGCTGGCCCAGAGACCAATACCCCCAGCATAACATTGTTCTTCTCCTTCAGACAGTCATGTAGCCTAGAAGAGTGAGCAAAAAAGAAAGGGGGCGGGGTGGAGAGGAAAGTTAAAGTCAAGTCAAAAAAAAGTTTGAAATCAACTTAGGTGATAAATGTAACCAGTTTATAACACAGCCTTTCCCAATTATTCTTAAAATGTCTTGCATCTCAAATGGAAGCCTTTCAGTTCGCCCGTAAGTTGTAATGATGCTGCCAGCATTTTACTTCAGTAAGAGTGTAAAATCTAAATAAACTGTTTAGAACCAGTTGGTGAACACAGAATGTAGCTCACATGTCACCAATGAGCCACCCTGACTACAAGAGATTGACAACAACAATCTTCATGGACTGTTCAGAAAACACCAGTTTTAAAATTGGTCTCATCAATAAGTTTGCCTGGTCCTTTCTCGGAACATCTTTTCCTTGAGTTTCCTGCTTACTAAATTACTAAAATGTTTTAAGCCAAATAACTCATTGTTAGCTTGGTTAGAAGTATTTCACCGCTTGAAATGAGGAGCTCAATCCTGCAGCCAAGATTGAGCAGCCTGCAGGAGGCAGGAGCCTGCAGCCCCTGGCCTGGCTGCCGGAGACCCTCACAGGCAAGCTGCCCCAAGCTTCAGGACTGAACCAACTTCCCGCCAAATTTGCATGTCCATCAACATGGAGCCCACAGCAAACCACAGACTTCTCCTGTTTAGCAGAGTCCTGGTTAATTTCTGGATGACTGATGAATAGTTGACACCAGCCTCCAGTTTCACTACCTTCTTCAAAATTCCCTTTTATACAAACAAAAACAAAAATTTCATCACACTCTCTACCAGCTCACTATCCACTGAGATGGCCAGATATAAAGCAGCAGTGACAATGTGAGAACCCGGAGCCCTCCAAGGGGGCTGGTGGGGATTGAAAATGGTACAGTAGCTCTGGGAAGCAGTCTGGCAACTCCAAAAGTGAAACCGAGTTAGCAGATGATTCAGCAGTTTCACTCCAGGTTTTCTCTCTAGAGAAACGCAAAAATACTTCTACACAGAAAACATGTGCACGAATGTTCGCAGCAGCCCACTCAGGAGTATCAAAGGTTGGTCTAACCCCAGTGCCCGTCAACTGATGAGTACACACAATGTGGGGAAGCCGCGCCATGTATGAACTGTGAAAATACAGGGAATGCAGCCAGCCACAAAAGACCGCATATCTGTTGTGTGATGCCAGTGACGTGAAATGCATAGAATAAGCTGATCTCTAGAGCCAGAGAAAGCAGACGAGTAGTTGCCCGAGGCCGGGGGAAGAGGGGAAAGTGACTATTTCTGCTTCTTTTGAGCTGCGGTGAAAATTATCTAAATTTAGCTTGTGGTTTTGATTGTATTTTTTTTATTAATATATTAAAAACATCTGGATTGTACATTGTGCTTGGGTAAGTTTTATGGTAGGTAAAGCATACAGCAGTGAAACCTGTCTCAAATATTCACTTGTTCTATTGCTTTGAAGGGCAGAAAAAGAGAAATATCTTCCATCCTTTCCTCTAGTTCACTCCCCAAACACCCACCACACCTGGGACTCAACCAAGCCAAAGCCAGGAGCCTGGAACTCTACCTGGGTCTCCCATGTGGATGCCAGGGACTCTGGTACTTCAGCCACCACCTGCTGCTTCCCAGATCACATGGCAGCAGTGCAGGCTTAGACACAGAAGTGTTGGGACTTGGACCACGTGCTCTGAAACGGGACACAAACATCCCAAAAGGACCTAACCTCCAGGCCACAAGCCCAAACCCAATCAAACTTTTCTTACAATTACCTATGAGGAATAAGTTCTAGTGTTCTACAGTACAACAGGGTGACTATAGTTCAAATCATTTATTGTATATTTCAAAATAGCTGGAAGACAGACATTGACTGTTATCACCATAAAGAAATGATAATGTTTGAGGTGACAAATACACGACTTGATCTTGGGCATGGTATTCACGTACACTGCATTGTACAGATACATACAATTAATTTGTCAATTAAAAATCCTAAGTGCCTTTTTTCTTTCGCTTGCTACATGTCCACTGTGTCTGTAATGTGGAGTTTAATTGCTAGAATTATCATTTCAGTAACAGGCACAAAATACTTAACAGGGGAAGAAATACAGCTAAGTGAGGGGGTTTTGTGACTAATTCTCTAGGGCCTCCTTTTGTTTATGAAGCCTTGAGAGGGACCTTGTCTGCTGCCTGAGAAACAAACAAAACAACAAAGAAACTCCCAGGTGCTGATGCTTTGTACTGCTGAAGTCTTAAGAGGGGGCTCATTCTCCAGGAGAACACGGAACAGAAAGGAGAAGATGGAGATCCCAAACTCATCTTATGGAAAACACACCTTGTACTGTCAAGGCCAAATTACCAGGGAGCAGAGTTATGGCCAGAGGGTAACAAGCACGTGAACTGACAAACAGCAGTGTTGCTGCCTGTTTTGTAATTACAGTTTACAATCCTAAACTTCTGCCAACTTTAAGACCCAATAAACATCCCTGCGATAATTGTACTTTGCCAAACACGGCTAAATAAAAAATAAACTGAAAAAAAAAACCTTAAGAAAAAAGTCAATGAGACTAATGGACAATGAGACAATGGAAAGTGAGAATGTGAACCATGACAAACAAAATTAATCATCCTGGGAAATTCTTAGAAAATTTAGGGAAAACACTCAACATCTAATGAGCACAATCTCAGGCCTGAATCGTTTCATTTCAGTGAGAAAGGAAACAGTACGGAAGAATTCTCTTAAAGTCATCCAGATGATATTTCAGTTTCCAATTGTAAATTTTCATGACAAAACTGGACACCACGAGAGGACCATGTGTGGCACAGCCAGCTCACTTCCAATACAGCTCCCCACTACCGCACTTTGGGAACACAGCCCAAGATGGCTGAAGAAGAAGGAAGACCCAGAAGGAGTTCCTGGCTCCTGCCTTCAGCCCTGCCCTGCCCAAGCCATTACACCATTTGGGGAGTTGACCAGTGGATAAAGATGGTTAAATACTGATCTCTCCCTCTACACCATTAACTCTGCCTTCCAAATAAATAAATCCTCATATATGCAGATATTAAAATCTTTTGAAAGAAAAACTGTATTTATTTCTTTCAAAAAAGATGTATTTATTTTTATTGGAAAGACACATATACAGAGAGGAGAGACAAAGAGGAAGATCTTCCAGTCACTGATTCACTCCCCAAGTGGCCCTAACAGCCAAAGCTGAGCTGATCCAAAGCCAGGAGCCAGGAACCTCTTCCTCTACTGCTTTCCCAGGTCACAAGCAGGGAGCTGGATGAGAAGTGGGGCCACCAGGACATGAATCGGCTCCCATATGGGATGCTAGGATACCATGCCAGGCCCCCTAACACTTTTTAAACATTTACTTTTATTAGGTTGGCAGATTTACAGAGAGAAGGAGAGTTTCCATTTGCTGGTCCACTCTCCCAATGGCTGCAATGGTCAGAGCTGAGCCAATCTAAAACCAGGAACCAGGAAATTCTTCTGGGTCTCCCACAGGGGTGCAGGTCTCAAGGCTTTGGACCATCCTCTACTGCTTTCCCAGGCTACAGTCAGGGAACTGGATGGGAAGTGGGGCAGCCAGAACACAAAGTGATGCCCATATGGGAAGCCAGACCTTGTAGGTGGAAGATTAGCCAGAGAAGACATTATGGTGGCCTCTGAAAGGCATATCTTTTACATTGGAAAGGAAGAAAGAGAAGCAGGTCTTCCATCCACTGGTTCAACCCCAGATGGCCACAACATGATCTGAAGCTTGGAGCCAGGAGCTTCCTCTCAGTCTCCCATGTGGGTGCAAGGGCTCAAGGACTTGGCCCTCTTCTGCCCTACTCTCCCAGGGCACAGCAGGGAGCTGGATCGAAAGTGTAGCAGCCAGGACATGAACAGCTGCTCATATGGGATCCCAGCTGTTTTTAGCCACATTGAGAATCAGTGTTCTATGATCTACAGGTCAAAGTATCAAGGACAGACTCAAACATCAAAACATCCCAAAGCCAAAAGCATTAATCCTTTTTTTAAAAGATTTATTTATTTTTAATTCTGAGGGAAATGATAATGTTGTACCATGAATTATGTCAGCAGGCAAAACACGGCAAGGCTAAATTTACCTGCCAAGCTACAGAAGAAGATTTTCACTCATTTCCACAACTAACTGGCTACTCTGGGCAAACTCAGCTTTTAAAATGACAAACTCCTCTTCCTACCGGAAAGCTGTGCCCAAATAACTAAAAAATAAATGAAAACTGTGACACAGACCAAGTCAATTCTTTCAACCTTTCCTGATGATAATTACAGTGTCCTTAACTTACTGACATTAGTGTGTATGTACAATTTAACTTTACAACTGCATTATGCTTTTGCTGATTTACTCTGAACTCTTGGGACTTTGGAGAAAGACACAGACATCTCTAAAATAAAAGAAAAAAACTGAATCTTAATTAGCAATCTTAACCAGAAAGCACTACTTCTCCCTATGATTTGCATTCCTTATCTAGACTCTAAACTGAAAAAGTATTCAGCTCAAACAAAATTCTCTGATTGCAAAGACTGAGAGGAGAGGAAAGAAAAAATACAAACCGGCACGGGTGAGACAGGGTATAGTGTTGAATGCACATGCATATACACTAGCAAAATCACACCATCTATTCATAATTCAATTTCCTCAACTTGCTTAATTGTGCTTATTCATACAACTTTTCTTCCTTCACTTTTAATGTTGCATGACTTTGTCTTATTTCTCCTATCAAAACTATGTAAGTCACATAACAGGGATTATGTGAGTCACTAAGCTGATGTGCATTTTCTATCATTCTCATTTCATCTTCAGTACAATCCTGTGCTTGTAAAGACTATTTTTAGTTTCACGTTCAGATAAAACAAGCCTTGGCGCGATTAAGAAGTGTGCCAAAGGCCACACAGCTGAACAGGGACAGCAGCAAGCTATGAATCTAGGCCACATGCCATTTGGTGAATGCCACCTTCAGCCATATGCCCCATGCTGCGCCCCCCACCAGAGAACACCATCCCTCACCCATGGTGATGGGGCCAGACAGGTGCAAACCTACAACTAAGCCAGAGTCCTTCTCTTTCAAGGTAACACGCAACTGTGACGGAAGAATGCCTTTTGCTTCCAAAAGACAGCCAAGGCCACTGGCAGGTGCACTCCCTTCCACAGGGAGCATACCTCTGAGAGATAAGGACGCTAGCAGCCAGAATCTCAACTAGGATGGAGTCGAGCAACCATGACTGAGCCTTAGGTCGCCTGTGGCCTGGTGCCAGCACCACTACTTTTCCTATTCCAAGGTGCAGATGACTTTCATCATTTGTGGACTCCATACCTGATCATTTGCCTGCTTGCTGAAGTGTTATCTATAACCCCAAAATCAACAGTTGGAGCACCTCTCCTGTCATTCTCAGATATATGCAGAGATGAAAACATTTCTGGCAAAAGGCAAGCATCCCTGCCTTCCTGTTTTGATTTGTAGAGGATAGATACCTCAATGCCTGCTCACAGTGAGCTTAGTTCCACGGTTTTCACAATTTTTGTACTTTTTTGTTGATGATGATGAATTTGCTGTTTAAAACAGCCATGGAGCACCGAGCTCCAGCACAAGCCAGTGCTCCTAGGCACAACATGCCTTATAAGAAAAACTATGAGTGCTAGGTTAAGTGCCCTTCAAGACACGCACTAAGATGCTGGTGGTGAGTTCAACAATGCGGACATCCCCAAAGGGATGAGAAAATCCTTCAGCTGTACATGAGGCCAGCCCAGAAAGAGCTCAAGAAGTGATAGCATCAACACTATAAACTGCTAAATACTAAAATGACAATAGACACGAGACAGCTGAATAGTACCCTAAAGCCATTTTAAGGTGCATAGAATCCGGTTGTATATAAACTAAAATTGAAATGTTAATGAAATAGTCACAGGATGTGGTTAAGAACTTGCATTTTTAACATATTTGTTACTCAATACCATGTCAATTAATTCCAAAAAAAAAAAAAAAAACAAAAAACAAAAGAAGAAGTGATAGCAAACATGCAAAAGCAACTCAACTGTGGATTCATGACATGGCAACCAATAAACAGCAGACAACAACCGAAAGAAGCCCAAAGTCAGAAAGGGTCAGAGACAGACTCAATTTTTTTTAAAGGCTTATTTAATTTTGGAGAGGCAGATTTAGAGAGAAAAAAGAGAGACAGAGAAAGATCTTCCATCTGCTGGCTCACTCCCCAAGTGGCAGCAATGTTTTATAATAAAGATTGTTTATAATTATCTGTAAGAAACAGATACTCTGTAAGGTGTCTGAACAGAAACATCTGGGACAAGTCTGTGGATCGGTCTGCTGACAGCATGCTATGCTCAGAAGCATGCAGGAAACTAACCCTGTATTTGCCTACGAGCTGGGATTCTGTATTCACCAATGTGGTACCCACAGTGACATTATAGAAATCATGACAATGAAATTAAAACACATTCACTTTGATTCAAAAATTTCATTTTCCGGGTTCAGTGGGGGAGTGCTGACATCCCATATCTGAGTGCCAGTTCCAGCCCTGGCTACACTGCTTTTGATTCAGTACCCTGCAAAGGTACCTGGGAAAGCAGCCCATGATACCCCTGGATCCCTGCCACCCATGTGGGACACCTGGATGGAGCTCCAGGCACCTGGCTCCAGTCAGGCTGGGCCCCACCATTGACAGCATCTGAAAATAAAATAGTGGGTAGAAGATCATTTTGTCTATGCCTGCCTCTCTGTCACTCTGTCTTTCAAAATAAATAAATCTTTTAAAAGCACAAACTTTATTTTTTAATCCATACCCTGGTTTTTCATAATACATATTTTTCAAGAACTGAAGATTCCTTATAACCCAATCAGTCCTTTTTTCTCTTTTTTTTTTTTTGCTGAATCTCATCACATTGTATTTCTCTCACCTGCAATTCAAAACTCCTCACTGATAATATTAATAACTAGGTTATTCATAATAACAACAGATAAGACCATTTGCATTTACTCTGGGTCTGGCACTTCTATATGTGTTTCACAGTTATTAACTTTTTTTTAATGTATTTATTTTCATTTAAAAGGCAGAAGTTCTCAGAGAAAAGGAGATACAGAGAGATTCTCCACTCACTGGTTCACTCCCCAGATAGCCATAATACCCAGAGCTAGGCCAGGCTGCAGCCAAGAGCTTCTTCCGGGTCTCCCATGGGGAAACAGAGGTCCAAGCACCAGGGCCATCTTCTGTTGCCTCCCCAGGCCATTACCAGAGTACTGGATTGAAGAAAGCAGAGCATCTGGGACTGGAACTGGCACCCATATGGGATGCCAGCATCGTATCAGAGGTTTAACCCGATATACCATAGCACCAATCCCACAGCTATTAACTTCTATGAGACTGGTACTGCTGTTATTATCTTTAATTTGTTTACAGAGAAAACAAAATCCATATGCTCCTAACCCCCATCCTCCCAAAGTGAGACACAGTATTAAATGACTTGACCAAGTAATATAGAAGACAGCAGTAGGAGAGCTGGGATTCAAACCTAGTTTCTGTGCTCTTGACCTCTATGCTAAACAATAAGGAGCCAAGAAAATGGAGAACCAAAGGGTCAGATTCCTTGCTGGGCCCCCAGCACTGTCCTTGGTCACTCAGCACAGGTTTCTAGTCTGCTAAGTAATTGTTTTCCAGTAGTGACAATGGGTGGATTAGATACCATAACCCAAATCACTAAATTCACCCAACCACCTGCCTTGCTGAGATGCCATGATTTTACAAGCAACCCAAAATAACCTGGTTTCCGGGGCAGACCCTACCACAGGGATGGAACACGGTGAGCAGCTGTCCTAAGCTTCCTTGGCACTCCTAGCCCTCATTATTAATTTGGCGTGCTATGTCTATCAGCTTTCTGCGAGCCTATTTAGCCTGAGTCAGTCCCTGACAGTCAGCTGACCTGTGTGTGTGCACTCACTTTAGCCAAATACAATCCGGGTGAGCAATCTGAGGTATGGCCTCACTCCTGATGGACCAGTCGAGACAGTTTATGAAAAAAAAAGCTCAGACAACGAACAATTGTTTAGGAAGACCCACAATCCTTCCCACCTGAGTTTCCAGAAAAGAATCATCAAGCAGACAAACACTAAAAAATGCTGTATCATATAAGTGCCTACAGTAAGATGAATCCTTGCGAATGAGCCATCAGCCCTACCTGGAAATATGATCTAGGTCATCATGATGCTCAGCCAGAGCCTCAGCAAGGGGCATGCACGTGAGCCAGCTCTTGGGATGCAGTTGAGCGCACTGGGAAGGAGCCAGCCAGGAGCACGGCTTTCACCTTAGGCACAATCCACTGGCAGTCATGGGTCTGGTGGCTGCTGGTGCAAAGGTCCAGCTTCAGCAATGACCTGAGACTGCGGGCCTCATCTCCTGCACCCTCCTACCTGCTTTCTCAAACTCACGGTCTCCCTCACTTGCTGAAAAGCGAATCTTTCATTTCCCCTCAAGACATACAACTGCTGCAGAGTACAGGTCCAGCACTCAGCTCTAGCTGTCCCACCCCTGCACTTCCTTACTCTTACTTACGTCACCAAGCTAAAGGGTCAGACCTGGCCCCCTCCCATGGCCCTCAGCCCTTCTGCTTATCTGTGTTCCAGAGAAGGTGCAGGACATTGAATCTGGAGTTCACAGGACTCAAATTACAGCAAAGTGACCACTGCTGGCTGGGAAACCTGGCAGCACATGGGAAGGGGATAAACCGCTCCCTGTTGGTCACTGTCTGAAACCGGGATGAGAGCGACAGGGTGCTGTGAGGACTCACGAGACCCCCCACGGGCAAAGAGCCCAGCAGGATGCTGTAGCCACTGACACCCCAACCCCAGCACTTGGCAGGGAAGCCTCAGCAGAGTCCCCACAGCAGGCAAGCGTGCTGTGTCCTGCTCCCTGCCCCCAGCGTCGGCTGTGTCCTGCGGGCAGCCTACACTTCCATAAAGCAGCATGACCTGCCTCTTCCTTTTAAACTCCCAAGGGGGATATGGGCAGGCAGATCTCTCTCCACTTTTACTATGCCGACTGCTCCAAGATGGCCTTCCTTCCATCCCTAAACTTGCAGGCACATGGCCACCCAACTGGCTTCTGAAAGTCACAGAAACCCAAAAACACTCACGCAGGGCCTCCAAACTTCATTCCAAACAAAGATAAGCTTCCTGTCAAATAAAAGTGACTACCTAGATGACATATGAAGGCACTTCAAAAATCTCATGGAAAAGTGATGTCTAAAAGATCAGCTTATTCTGGTGCTAATTTATTTTTCAATCCATGCACAATTTATTTTCACCAAACACACCTTCCACAAACTTCCTGTGCGGGGGACAGAGAGGAAGGATCCTTTCAAACAGCAGAAACAGGCAGTCCCAGGCTTCAGTGCATTGCAGGTGCTCCAAAATCCAAGGCAGGAACCAAATCTCAAATGCAGAATTAACTCCAGGACTGATCACACAACAAAGACAAATTCTCCTGTCGCGCTTCACCAGCAGACATTGCTACCGCAGGCAGAAGCAGCTCCGACGGCAGAGAGGAGTCCTGGACAACGTGAAGCCACACCACGCAGTTTTCTCTCTGCTTCAGTTGCTCTGGTCGTTAGCCTCATATGGAGCCAACACATGGAACATTCCAACCTCTGTTCTGATCACCCCTTACAGCTGCACCTTCTCTACTTACTGGGGCTGAGCTCCCCGCTGTCTGTGTAAGCGACCACAAGCGGGACCTGACCACCAGAACCAAAAAGCCAAGTCAACACTGCACAGCCCTATATGCAGCTGGCAGATAGATAAACTGACCTGGAAAACAAGTTAGATAAACTAACTACCTGGAAAACAAGTCGGCATTATCAAATGAGGATAGATACGAACGCCACCCACAGCACAGTCACTTTACGGCAGGACACAGGACCAGCGCTGGGTGACTTGCTAAGCATCGGTGGTGCTGAGGCAGCATGCCGAGAACAGCTGACACAAAGACAAGGAAGCCTGGAATCAGAACTTTCTAGAAAGAGGGAAACACTATGCATCACTACGGTAGGCAGCACCAGCCACACATGGCTGCTTGGAACTTGGGATGTGACTACTTCATCTGAAGGACTAAAACATTAACAGGATTCAATTGATTAACATTTTCAAATAAGGGGACACATTCGGCTAATTGCTATCTATATAAGGCAGCGAGAAACTCTTGAATACATGTACCAAGATACAGATATACATATACATAATATTATTCATATCTATGTATCTATGTAGATAGATATAGCTATAGATACAGATACATTCATATGAGCAGCAGGCATCTGGCCTAGTGCTTAAGGCACTGGTTAGAATCCTTGCATCCCACATCAAAGTATCTGGCTAAGGCTCCTGACTCCAGCCTCCTGTAAATACAGTGATGGCTTGCCTAATCAGGTCCCTGCTACCCCAAAACAGAGGCCTGAACTAAATTTCTGTCTCCCAGCTTTGGACCCCCAGCCAGCTCCTGCCAACCATTTGCAGAAGTGAACCATAGGATGGAATCAATCTCTCTCTCAGATGAATAATAAATAAATACAAAAACCCAAATGTTCATTAATAGAAAAACAGATAAACTGTAGCCCATATATAAGACAGATGCGGTACAGCAGTGAAAAATAAATTCCATCTGTAACAACTGTGGCACTAATCTTAATAAGAATGTTCACTGACAGAATTCAGAGTATGATTTGTTTTCATAAATTTCAGACTCAAGCAGAACAAATATTTTATGTGGAAATAAATATACTTGTTTTGGTAAAATGATGAAGGAAAGTAAAGCAACCATAAACACAAAATACGAGGCTATGATTAGACACAGTAGGGACCCAGAGAACAATCTGGAAAGCACACAAGAGGAGCAGCTTCAAGCGCAAGGCTAAAGTTCTGATTCTATCCTTTTATTGTCTGGCATCTTAACCTAAACACCACATGCATTAGCTTATGCCTCTGAACACTTGACAATGTATACAAGTTGCAAAGTGTCAGTAAGGCCGAGTCACCCATCTCCTCTTCCAGCACAGAGCCAGCGGGACTGTGAGCTTCTCCAAGAAGGAATTCAGGTTCCTGCATCTTGGTGTCTTATGGGCTGGGCAAAGTGAACAAGAACCAAAACAGAGGCCTGACAGGTACCTAGCAAATTGAACCCAATCTGAGAAAGCCAGATTCCCACAATTTCAGGCTGCAGATAGTTCTGCTTTTCAGCTCAAGTTAGATAAAGCCGCCCAATGCAGTACATCAATCAATCAATCAATCAATCAATCACAGTGTTGTGTCCTGGCTTCTCCATTTCGGACCCAGCTCCCCTGCTAGTAGCATGGGAAAGCAGCAGCAGCAGATGGCCCAAGTGCTCGAGCCCTGCACCCAGAGGCATCTCCTGGCTGCAGCCTGGCTGAACCCTGGTCCTTGCAGCCATTTAGGGAGTAAGCCAGCAGATGGAAAGTTAGTTAGTTTGTTTCTTTGTCTCTCTCTCTCTCTTTCTCTTTTCTTTCTTTTTCTCTCCCTCTCTCTTCCCCTTTTCTCTAACTCTGTTATGGGATGTAGCCAGTGATAGCCAGCACCCATTGACAGTGGACAAATGAAATGTGACTGTGTCCCCTATCCTCTGTCCTGAAGGTGTGTCCTAACAGCAATGGAATGTTAATTCCATCCTCGGCCACTCCCCTCTTGCCTACTTGAGATTCACCTATCATCTGAAAGGGGACAGTTTTCAAAGGACTCCCCTCATAAGCCCCTTTAAAAGGCTTGTAAAGAAAAGTCTCTCTCTCTGGTCAGGTGCTTACATTACTCTGGCACCTCGGCTCTTGGCTGACCCAGGACAGGTAATCCACTGAGCATGGTCCCTGTGTACTGCTTAGATGGACAATGGCTATAGCAATGCTATTTCTGGTTTGTGTACTATCAGGAGTTGCAGGAGGGTGAGGCCCAGCAGTGATGGAATGTAGGCAGAGAAGCCATAAAAGGTTAATGTCTGCAGCTCTGTAAGCGTGTCCAGGTTATTCGTTGCATGTCTCTAAGGATAACTTATATTGTTGGGGAAGCTGGGACATAGGTCTTCAGCTTAACACATGGACTTAAGGGTAGTGACAACTTGTTCCTCTTGGGGTTATGTTTGATTGGATTATGATTGGTTGGAATATGTTTGTTTGGATTGCCTTGTGGACTTGTGTTTTGCTATTTCTAATGTGCTCCATTATCACCAAGCTTAGTTAATAAAGACTCCTTAATAAACCTTAGACATGTCTGGTGTGATCTCACTCGCACCCCGTAACACTTCAAATAAAATAAACCTATTTTAAAATAAAATACCATCTCTTTTCACAATGGAAAGCTTTCTAGGGCCCAGCACGATGGCTCAATGACTAAATCTTCATCTTGTATGCCCTGGGATTCCATGTGGGAGTCGGTTCATGTTCCGGATGCTCTACTTCCCATCCAGCTACCTGCTTACTGCGGTCTGAGAAAGCAGTAGCGGATAGCCTAAAGCCTTGGGACCCTGCACCTGCATGGGAGACTCAGAGAGGCTCCTGGTTTCGGATCAGCTCAGCTCCAGGTACTGCAGCCACTTGGGGAGTGAACCAGCAGACTGAGGATCTTTCTCTCCCTGTCCTCCTCTCCGTAAATCTGACCTATCTTTCTAATAAAAATATTTTTAAAAATTAAAAAGCATTTTACAAGTGCTGCTGTCAGAAAATGGTGAGCTTCAAAATCACAAACTAGAACTGAGGAGCGGATGTTCATGATGAGAGATTGAGCTTCCTCGAAGTACCCAATCCCTAGAAACTAGTACACAGCAGGGGCTCAACAAGCAGGAGCTCAACAAGACAAATTCACAATTGTTAGGACTGCGAGTTTACTATACATTTGGTCTGGTCTCCAAACTTTACATAGGTGGTTTAATTTACACTTTGTCAAATCAAAGATACCCAACAGCCAGCACTCTTACAGGAAAGGGGGAATGTAAATTGACAAAACCACCTTGAAAACCCCCAAGGCAGAACAAGGTTAAGTCTCCCAGCAGAACATATGCAAATAAGCAGCTTAAATGGAAACTGACAAACGTAGTGAAGACAGGAATTCAGTCTCCCTTACCAGACCCTAAACTTCACCTTCTCAAACAGGACCCCATACATCTCTCAAACAAAAGGAAGTCAAGCCACAAAAGGCACACCCTTTCTTCCACTCTGCAACTAAGAGTTTAAGGTGGAGGTTGTGCGTAATGGGTGTGTTCATACTGGGTATATTACTGGCAATGTATAGCAAGGCTAAACCTAGGTCAGCCAGTGCAAGGGGGGGCAGGAATGAGCAAAGCAACCCCAATAGCTTAACTAAACTGGCTTCCTCGGTCACCCGGACTTACAAAGAAACAGTTCACTTACTCTGCTCCCAGCAAGCACTCTTCCTGAATGCAGTAAATGTCTAAATGGGGCCGAGCTCTATCATTACCGAGCTAATCTTATTAAAGAGGCCTTAAAGTCCACTTGAGGCTAGCTCTAAGCAGGGCATTTATATTCCTAACAGCGTTTTAATGCAGCGGAGGCCTTGGGGACTTTGCTCCTGGAAGTAAGAGGTGGAAACAGAAGCCAAAAACCATGGATGTCTGTGGTCCCCAGGTGCTCCTCAAGGCCTCACAGCAGAAGCAGGCACGAGGAGGTGAGAAGGCCCCTCCCTCGCCACCAGCCTGACTGCCTGAATCATGTATGGCATCTGTGCAGGCGGGAGCAGCTCCAACGACAGGAGAAGCCCACCCTGACAACACGAAGTCACTTACCACCAATCACACACAGGACTCTGAAGGAGCAGCCAGACCTATCCCAGCTCACCATGCAGCTCTGTAAATGAAGGAAATAAGAATGAACCTGAGTACAGAATCGGAGTGCTGCCAGGGTACAGCAAGCAAAAAAGGCAGAAGAAAACTTCCGAAAACAAGAATATCTTTCAATTATGCAAGCTCCGCTACTCCCCAGTCAGTGTATCCTAAGACTTCCATTTGGTCCAAACGCAGTAAGATAACCTCTAATTAGCTCTGAAGACATCCACCACCTCGAAACATCAGCTAGAGACATCATGATGTAAAACTCCAGCCATCTTGATAGACAGTAGTGCTGTTGTCTTAAAATCTCCAGCTTGTACAAGGAAGAGCAATGGCTAGAAAATTCCACACTGTCTGTTGTCTTTGTCTGCCCACGGAGCACACAGAGCATGGAGTTTTCAGTCATATCTATTATGGAGATCATCCTCTATCACCTTGCTGCATGGACCATTCCATTTGCAGAATACTACCCGCATTTACAAAACGGATGCAAAGCTAATGTTTCCAGCAGGGGCACTACTCTCACTGTGGATTAAGGGTGTTTCTAATTGATCGCACCAATCTCAAGAAACTTCAATTTAAGCAATGATATAGCCAGCGGCTTCACCCTCACCATCAGACTATTATGGAATCCTGTTTGACTTTTGGGTTTTGTTTTCTCAAAAATGAACCCTCAGCTACTCCCTGCCACAGTAGGACTGGGTTTTGGGGGTTGTTTTGTTTTGTTTTTTCTTGCCAAAGGAGAAGCTATACTCTTGCAGAGATTTTCAACCTGTCTCCTGGATTCATTCCTGCATTGCACTTTGTCCAGAAGGTTCCTAGCTTTCTGGGGTCAGACAAGGATGTGGCATATGTAATTCACCTATTTTGTTCTAAAATATTTAATTCGCTTATGTTAGCTTTCCCCTTTAGCTTTCCGCCTCAGAGCGCAGGAAAACACTAAGGGAAAGAGCGTGCCGTAAGCCGCCTAAAGCATGATACCCTCTCTCCCCAGCCCCTGCCTTTAGAAAGCTGGGTAATCCGCTCCTGATTTCTGGTTCCCCAGTCTGGATGTTATCAAATCATCAACCAAAAGACTCTAGAAATAGCTTCCTATTTGTGGAAAGAGCCAGAAGGCACACAAAAATGGAAGGGTGCTCTCGAATCGTCCCTTCCCAGAGCATGTGGTGCGTGACACACACCAACAAGATCCTAGAAGACTCAGCAGGGAACTGAAAGGGACCTCCTACCCGGGTTCATTTCAAAGCCCAAGTACCCAGGCACCAGCCGCCGGCAAAGTTCAAACACCTATTCCCTGGAGCTCAGGCGCCCGCACAGCATCCAAGCACGGTCGCAGTTGCTGTCTCCATCACCCGCTCCTCCGCTCCGTCTGGTTTGCCTGGTTGGCCCACTCGGTTACACTTACACTGCCTCCCCGAGTCGCACCTGGCGCCTGCCGCGCATTTACGTGTCCCCCCCCCCCCATACACACACGTGTCCGCACGCCCCCTCGCTGCCCGCTCCACCTGGAGGCGCGGCCTCTCCAGCTCCTCGGACGCCGTGGCCCGCGCGCGTCCTCGACGCAAACTCCTCACGGCAGCCGTGGGAGTCCCTCCACTCAAGGAGGCCTCGCCGGCTCTCACACCCTTCCCGCCGGGCAGCCAGCCGAGCGCCCCGGAATTTCAATAGGAGCAAGGGAGGAGACAGGACGGGGGAGCCCTCGCTGGGAGTCTCAGCGTCGCTATTCCTCCGTGGCTGCGGGCAACCGGGACAGGGGAGCGGACGCTTCCATTTTTATCGTATTCAGTTTTATTTTAAGGCTCTCAGCATTTCCCAGCGCGGGGCTGTCTGGCAGAAGGGTGAACCCCTCCCCACCCCCACCCCTCCGAGAACAGCGGGCAGGGGCGCGCGAGGCCCACGGGGCGCCCCGACCTCCTCGCGCCGAGGCAGCGGTCCTCGCACCGAGGGTCCCCTGCAGCTGCCCCCGCCACTACCTCCGCCGCCACCCGAGGCGCGCGAGCCGCGAAGCCGCCCCTCGCCGTGCGCGATGGAACGCGGCAGCCACAGCTGCGCGGCGGCGCCCTGCTCCCCAGCATCCCGGCCTCCGCCCCACGCACCTCCGCAGCAGCCGGACAGCAGCCCGGGGATTCCACCAGTCACAGCTCCTCTGGCCCGGGAAGGGGTTTCTCCGTTTTCGGCGTCACAATAATAAGGAAGTTTCCTCGTGAGCCTGAGGCGGCGGAATGCGCGAGGTGAAGGACTTCCCACACGGCCAATGGGCGTCCTTCTGGGGCAGACCCGTGCCAATGGCGGCTGCGGCGGAGCCGGCCGGAGGCGGGACGGGGAGGGGTCCCCGCGGGCGGGGAGGAGGGGAGAGGCCCAAGCTGGAGAGCGAGGGTGACAGGACCCGAGGGGCCGAGCCAGGGGACCGCGGCGCGGGTGTGTCGGCCTGACACTGCGGGGCACAGTACGCTCGCGCTAGAATAGGACTGCTTCTCCCTGGCGGGGAAGCAGCCGGGGCTGGCCAGCTTTTACCAGGTCAGCTTTGGTTCTTTAATCATTTAGTCAGAGGTGACCGGCAGCCCCTGCGCTGGGGGCAAAGCTAAAAGGGTGCGTGCCAGAGCCTTAGGCTTTCCGCGCCGTCGGAGGAGTGACCGGAGCGCTGCGCAAGGACGCAAGGACTCGGAGCGGCACGGGAGACTTGGAGGCGCGCGGCGAGTGCCCAGTTGAGAGTTGAGGCTCGGCTGGGCTAGCCGAGTGGGCGGAAGGAAGCAAAGAGGGCGTGGAAACCCTGCGGGGAGCGTGGAAAGGAATAGCTAAGCATCGTCATCATCGGAAATACACCTTTGGCCTCAAACCCAGTAATTATTTAATTTTTTTTAAAAAAGTTTGCCTTTGCCTTCTTCCACTTTTCCCCCACCCCGACCCCTTGTCAAGGTCACAGGAGCTTTCAGACTGGACCTGGTCCTTACCCGATCCACAGCTAATCTCTGGAAGAAAACATTCTGATAAAAGGCAGCTGCCTGGCTCCCACCCCTTGGAACGCAGAACACTGGGATAGCCCGGCTTCAGCCCAAAGGAATGGCTGTGGCAGTGAAAGTTCCTTTACCACCTGGCATTGGCACCAGGAAGGCAGTTTGAGGCCAGTCTCTTCCAGTCTGCAGTCACCTGCTCCGGCAGCCTCAAGGTTTTGAGCAATAGTAGACTTCCCACCTCCCCCACCCAGCAAGGGGCGGGGAGGGGGTGGAGAATGGGACAATTTGGCTGGCACAGGAACCCTTGTAAAGTGAGGCGAATTGGCAAACACCCTGAGAAGAGGCTAAGAAAAGCAGGCTCTCAGTTACTGAGTGGCTAACCAAGAAAATAATACTGGACACTGGGCACAGGAGGAGCACAGTTCACCAATGCTCTGGGTGTACGGTCTGTCACACAGGCATAATCCCAATTTAAGAGTCGGGACCACCAAAGATCTGGGGAGCTGGCCAAAGAGGCATCAGAGCAGGAAGGAGAGAGTTCCAGTTCCGGGAGTTCAGTGTTGGGGGTTGGTGTAACTAGCCCACTGCAAGGTGGTTTTTCATGCAGAATTTCCGCCCCCCCCAGGGGGGGCGCAGAGATTGGTTATCCCAGACTGAGGCCTGCAGACATGGTAAGAGCAATGGCTAAATAACGAGCTACCACACTGCCTCTTGCTCTACCAAGCACCCAGAACTCTGGTAACTAGCTCATTGGTAAGTCAGTGAAGACAACACAGTGCTTTAGAAATTTTAATTGAACCAATGTTAAAAATAAATGCCAATTTCTCCCCAATAAGTAGGTCCTACTCTATTTACCAAGTGGGCTCAGTAACATATATATTCTTACATTTTTATTGGCTGGTTTTATTTGAAATGCAGGGGGACAGGGATAAATATATCTGCTGCCAGGAGAAACCAGGAGACAGGGACTCAGTCTGGATCTCTGAGGTGGGGGTCAGGTACCCACCTACTTGAGCCATCACCTGCCACCTCCCAGCGTGTGCATTGGCAGGAAGCTGGGATAGGAAGAAGACCCAGATGCAGACATGCCAGGCAGTGTCATAATCCATGCACCAAATGCCCGTGCCTTGGGAGAATGTATCCACACAGATTTGAAGAGGCTACATTTCAATAGCCTCATTCCCCAAGCATTTCTTCCTGCCTTTCCATGTGTTTTCCAACAGACACACCATAAATTGAGCCACACCCTGTGGCTACATTGGTGAGCAAAACGGCACGACCCCTAAGCCATCGAGGGAGAAGCAAATGTTCCTCAAATAATCACACCAAGGAATATGCAGTTGCTAACCATGCTTTTACAAAAGAGATATACACTTATGTAAAACAATAACAAAGCCTAACCATAGCTGTTGTCAGGAAGAAGGGATGATGTGGTTCAGCTCCAACCCTGGGCAGAGAATTACTAGGGATAGGGAAATGCAGCTAGGGCTGTTGCATTTCCATTTACACAGGTGATCTGCTCCAATTCTTCACAGCTCATTTCTTAAAAAGCATATGCATGATTTTACTTTTAAAATGGTCTCGGTCTGTCGCCGTCCACCAGCGACACTAGAATGATGAGGAACTCTCTCGAGGGTCTGGAAAAACAGGAACCGCCACCGCAACCCACACACACACGCCAAACACATGCAAACTAACGAACCAGCGAACGAAAAGGGCTTTATTGCTGAAAGCAGGCTGCTTATATACAGTTCTCCACCAATCACTTCTCCCCATGGGTCCACTGGGCACTACCTTATAGGCCGGTAGCAATGACATAATCGCAGTGAGGGCATCAGCCTATCCCCATGACTTCCTGTTTGCCTACTGGCAGGACCAACTCCGCCTCCTGGCCTTCAGGTAGCCGCCATCTTGCGACTGCCTATCATACGTGTAAGGTTGGCCGCTCCCCCACATCGGTCAAATAAAAATATCCTTGTGTTAAGCTTACTTGCCCTATAGACAGACATTCACTTTGGTAAACAGAGAAAAACAAATGGATTTCTGATGCTTCTTGATGAACCCTGTGGATAAAAACAGGTAGCCCAGTGGCTAAATCCTTGCCTTGCATGCACTGGAGATCTCATATGGGTGCCAATTCATGTCCTGACTCCTCCACTTCCATCCAGCTCCCTGTGTGTGGCCTGGGAAAGCAGTCAAGGAAGGCCCTGAGCCCTTGAACCCTGCACCCGCGTGGGAGACCCAGAAGAATCTGATTTCTGCCTTCAGATCAGCTCAGCTCCAGCCATTGTGGCAACTGGGGAAGGGAACCAATGAATGGAAGATCTTTCTCTATGTCCTTCTCTCTGTATATCTGCCTTTCCAATAAAAACAAATAAATCTTAAATTTGGCCAGGACAGTCTGTCTCTTAGACACACTTTTTTTTTAGCATTTTATTATTATTATTATTATTATTATCATTTTATGATACAGTTCCATAGGCTTCTGGCATTTCCCTTATCCCCTCCCCAATTCCCTCCTCCCACCTAGTTCCTCTATATCATTACTAAAATATAGTTCTTCATACACAGTCATATGTCCATCATTGTGGGCATGGACAATGACAGAGAGTCCAACACCCTATTGTCAAGATATAGCACACAGTTTCATTGCAAGTCCATCTTTATCTGGAAGTAGAACACTTTTAAAGACTATGGTCCTCATCTCCAGGAACGGAAAGCACTGGTTGTTCAAATCACGTGCACCTTGTATAGTTACATAGTGATCAAGGTGCCTCTTAGCTGCCTTCCCCCCAGAGGAGTACCCATTGTCTCAATCCAGGATTATTTTCCAGGGAAAACCCTGTTGTGAAATTTTATTGGTTTTGGCTATTAAATAAAACATGTGTGTAAGCTGTGCTTACTAAAAACAGCCCTCTAGCACACATCGATTTACTATTAGGAAAAACAGAAGACAGACATCATGGCAAATGAATATCACCATCCATCAAATAGTCATTAAATATTATTGGATCTTTCTTATGGGTAGTATTGCCAAATGAAGGAGTCTCATTCCTGACACCAAGGAGCTATTACGATGTATTTTAATTTTCTAAAACTACTCAGAGTGTTTGCATTTTTTCTCTCGGAAGTCATTTGGCTGAAGCACAAAAACTTACCTTAAATATGAGACACTCATCGTTATCCCATGAGTTAAAATGCATGCATGTTAACAGGACTGAATGTTGAATGTTCTCTCAGAAAGCCAGGAGGTTGAGTATTGGCTTGTCTCCAGAGATTTCACAGCAAGAACGCCCTTAGAAAGTGAAAATGACTATGAAGCTCTATCTATTTAAAAGACCCCCAAAACAGTACTCAGAAACAGCATCCAACATATCACCAAGATTGCACTGGCAAAATGAATTCTTGGGGAAATGCAAACAAAATCAGGTTTGCCCAAGTGCATATACACCTTAACTGCCAAAACCAAGCAGCTGGTTTACCTTGCCAGAGGCAAAGAAGCACACTTTTCAATAATTAACTTGTGCAAAACCAAAATAAAATCATAGAAGTGAAATACTCCCTTTCCTTAAAGGTTGACTAAATCTGGGTCAAATGAAGTCTTAAAAGATTTTATTACAAACTCAGAAAGCTAAATGGAACTTTGGTGATATCAAGAAGGCATGCATGTAACAATACTGGACAGTTTTATAGGTTGGCTATAAAATCTGGCAACGCAAAGATCCATAATAACTGGTTTGTTATAATACCACATGATATGTTTGATGACATTACAAAATATGCTTAAAGGAGTTATTCCTTGGAACAGCGAATGCTTCATTTTACAGTGACTGTGATACAGTCACTCAACATTTTCCTCAATCTTAACAAAAGTAGCTACATGTTGTGGGCCTCCTTAGAGTTGATTAGTGCTCCTTGGGATGGGCAGGAACAGGAACGGGGCTTGTAGCTAAAAACACCTAGCCTAATTGGACTCATCTGTACTCAATTTCCTGGCTAAATTAGGACGGGCGAGGAGTATATAAGGAGAGGTGAAGACACAATAAAGGGAGACTTTGCAGAGACTTCTACCATCACTGGTCTTGTGTCAGTGCTTCATCCCCAGACCCTCTCCCTGTCCACATTACTAGCTCTGCTGGTTGGAGCACCTGCAGTACCACCTTGGTTTATTTTGCCCTGAGTTTTACTAAATAAATCTGCAGCGTTAGCACATCCTAGAGAAGTAAGAAAGTGTTCTCAATCCATAAAATCCACAAGTTTTACTTAATAGAAAACTTGCAAAAAGTAGAGATGCACACTGCAATATATCTTCACTTCCCTGTATGCTAGTCCCCATGATACAGTTCATCCATGAGAATATACGTATATACATATTTACCTATTGTGTATTTCGCATGAAGGATGCCTTATATCAGTGAGAACATGTGATATTTGTCCTTTTGGAATTGGCTTACTTCAATGAGCATAATGGTCTCCAGTTGGAACCATTTTGTTGCAAATGGTAGAATTTTATTCTTTTTAATAGCTGAATAATTTCATGGGGTCAGAGGTACCATAGTTTCGTTTTCCTTTTTTTTCTTTTCTCTTCTTTCTTTCTTGTTTTGTACCATTGTTTTGTCATCCATTCCTCTTTCCATGGGCATCTCTACTCCCGCATAAAAAGAGGATTCCCAATGAAACTGCTAAATATACCTTGACGATATGATACTAGATTTTCTATCACTGCCTACATCTGCAATGCCATGATACACTTAAATAGCAGAATGTTGCACTTGTGACTGCTGCTCAAGGACCGTGCTATTGTAATAATATGGGCAAAAAAAGTGGGCAGTGGGGAATGGGAAGGGAGGAAGGGCAGGTGAAGGAGGGAATCAATATACCTGCAAAATTATCATGGAAAATAGTAATAAAAATAACTGCAAAAATAATAATAATATTGTGTTTCCAGACTTTGGTGCCACCCTTTATATAAAGAGGGCCTGGTACAATTACATTAACCTTATATTTGCCAAGATATTTACTTTTACATTATTTATTAACATATTGCTCTAACATTATAGATATTATAGCTACTAAAGTTGATTGGTTCCCTCTTTCTGGTGGCTCTTGAAAGCCTAAAGCAAAATCAGTGCCTTCTCTTTACAGAATCTTCATTTCTGCATCTTTCTTTAAAGTCAGTGATAGTAAATGAAGTCAGTGATTATAAAATAAATGCAATTAAGAACATATAAGACCATGCAAATCTACTGTATCCTTTGCCTAGGTCAACAAGAAAGAAGAGACTGTGAAAAACAATCCAAAACTATGTGCTTAATAAACACTCCCTTCTAAAGAGGAAAGTCATCAACTATCGGGATCCCAGCAACAGTTAAAAAGGGGAAAGGAACAGGTAAGATGGCAACTCCGCTAAGGTTTGGAAGATGAAACTGTGTGGGCAGCAGGGCTTCAAGACTGAGCTTCTAAAACAAACATCTGTTTTCAGATCAAAAGAATATTTCTAACAGATAACAAAACTTCAAAGCTGACTTTTTTTCCTAGATGGAAATAAGATGGGGCATTTTTACTAACAGTTTGTTCATCATTTAAGTACAAGTGTGGTGATACTCCAAGGTCCCCTGGCATACAGCAATTAAGATAATACCAATTATCTGGACAATTTCATATTGAGATTATTTCAAACACCTGTTTTTAGATGTGTGGAATTATCAGAGCTGTGGTTTTTTGAAATATTTAAATCCTACTAGACATAATAAATTCTTTTCCTATATAAGTATTGGGTTTCCTTAAACAAATTAAGTAACTTTTGAAATGATACAGATGGCAATGCATGATATTATCAAATTTTTCCCTTCAGGTGTAACCCATATAACATCATGACCTATGCTTTCCTTAAAAAAAAATTCTAGGGACCCGGCACGGTAGCCTAGTGACTTAAGTCCTCGCCTTGAACACGCCGTGATCCCATATGGGCACTGGTTCTAATCCTAGCAGCCCCACTTCACATCCAACTCCCTGCTTGTGGCCTGGAAAAGCAGTCGAGGATGGTCCAGAGCATTGGGACCTTGCACCTGTGTGGGAGACCTGGAAGAGCTCCTGGCTTCAGATTGGCTCAGTTACAGCCATTGCAGTCACTTGGGGAGTGAATCATCAAATGGAAGATCTTCCTGTCTCTCCTCCTCTCTGTATATCTGCCTTTCCAGTAAAAATAAATAAATCTAAAAAAATTCTAGTTCCTTATTTCTTTGAGAAAGAGAACTCCCATTTGCTGGTTCTTTTCCCAAATACCTGAAAAGGCCAGGACTGGGTCAGGCTGAAGCCAGAAGCTGGAACTCAATCCAGGTCTCTTGAGCAGGAAGCAGAAACCCAGTTACACAGCCACCCAAGGTCTACACTGGCAGGGAGCTGGATCAAGAACCAGATCAGAGACATGTACATCTTAATGACTAAACAAAATGCCCACCCTCTCCATTGCACACTTTCTTAAAATGAAACAACTGTTTGCAGGCCTTCCTAGGACAATAATGATGACATTTACTGCCTATTTTATCAACGAGAAGCTATAACATGATGTGACAGTAAATAAAAACAACAGCAACAACAAAAATTACCTAAAGAAATGTGTTTAAAGAGTTGTTAGATGAACATAATATAGGTCCAAAGCAGATTTTCAAAACAAAAGGCATCTATATTCATTTTCTGAGAAATACTAGTAAGTACCTCCAGAATTAACTATAGGGAAAAAATAGGCAATTCAAAATACACTTTTTTTAAAAAAAAGATTTATTTGGGCCCAGTGCAGTGGCCTAGTGGCTAAAGTCCTCGCCTTGAAATGCACCAAAATCCCATATGGGTGCCGGTTCTAATCCTGGCAGCTCCACTTCCCATTCAGCTCCCTACTTGTGGCCTGGGAAAGCAGTCTAGGATAGACCAAAGCCTAGGGACCCTGCACCCATGTGGGAAACCTGGAAAGAAGTTCCTTGCTCTTGGCTTCAGATCAGTGCAGCACCGGCTGTTGCATTCACTTGAAGAATAAATCATCAGATGGAAGATCTTCCTCTCTGTCTCTCTTCCTCTCTGTACATCTGACTTTGCAATAAAAGTAAATAAATTTTTTTTTGAGGAGAGACAGAGAGGAAGATGTTCCATCTGCTGATTCACTCTCCAAGTAGCTACAATGGCCAGAGCTGCACCAACCTGAAACCAGGAGCCAGGAGCTCTTCCGGGTCTTCCACATGGGTGCAGGGTCTCAAGTCATCCTTAACTGCTTTCCCAGGCCACAAGCAGGGAGCTGGATGGGAAGTGGGGCTGTCAGGATTAGAAGTGATACAAATCTGTAAGGAATGAGAAAAGGATATTTAGGACACAAAATCTTGATTCTGATTAGAGTCCACTGTGCAATCACTCTGTGTTAGAACAGAATCTTGCAATGGTGTCATCACCATGGGAAAAGAACCAGCAAACTGCAGTTCTTGCTCTCTTTCAAATTAGCAAGACAAAGCCCTTGCCTGCTGTACCAGCATCCTCTGTCTGGTTCAAGTCCTGGAGACTCTGCTTCCAATAAACCTACCTGCTAATGTGCCTAAGGAAGCAGCCAACGCCCAAGTCCTTGAGGCCCCGCATCCACATGAGAGACCCAGAAAAAGTTCCTGGCTTCAGATCGGCTCAATTCCAGCTGTTGTGGCCATTTGGGGAGTGAACCAACAGATGGAAGATCTCTCTCACCTCTCTCTTTGTAACTTTCAAATAAAAAAGAAATAAATCTTTTTTAAAGCTAGTATCTTTATTTAATGGGATTATCAGCAGGCATGCTTTCTTTTTGCTTTAAATTGTCTCTACAGTAAGTCAAGTCCTCTTCTAAAGAAAGGTTCAGCAAGCGGCAGCCACGTGACTATCTAGTGAATTCTGAGGTAGCTCCTCTGGCTTCATTGCTCGGCTGTCATCTTTCTCTTCCTCTTTGCTTTGTCTTCCATTTTCTCATTCCTGTCACTGTCCAGAGGCTGAGGAATATGCTGCTTCACAAAGCTTACCTCAGTACTAGTTCTGTGTAACCCTCTGTTTCTGGTGGTGCCCTTTGAGAAGCTCCTTTGGATTGTACCTCTCCATCTCCGAAAGCTGTAAGTGTGCAAAGTCACATGGAAGCAGCAGCTGCATCCTGTAGGCTGCTAACTGTGGGGGACCCACTGAATCTGCTCTGCCATGGCGATCCCAGCTCAGCTGTAAAATGTCTACTCTCCCAACTGTTCCTCCAGTTGACCTAATCTGCGTTCACAGGTCCTGCCCAGCAGGAGTAGGCAACGTCCAGCCTGCGGGTTATACAGGGCCTGTGGGACCATTTGGTATGTCAAGCCAACCACAGGCAGGACTCAAAATTTAGTATATCTATATAGACTGGTTTTTAACTGATAATTTTGTATGTTCAGGGAAGGTTGCTATAAATATCCAAATGACCCTTGGTAGAAAACAGCTTCCTCCTGCTCTGCTCCAATGGCATGACTGTTAGTCCTCCAGCCTGAAAGGCATAATTTCCTGGTCCTTCTGGATTGCAGCTCCACATTTAATCTGATTGTGCTGATGACTGTCAGATGCTGTCTGGAGGCAGTCGCCCACCATGGACACTGCCTCGCAGACCTCGAATTCATCAAAGCGATCAGTATTTTTAATGAAGCTCTCAATTTCCTGGGTATATTTTGACTCAACTGAATGAAGCTCTAGCTCCCACGACTAGTTGCAAAAAGACCCTGAGGAGGCCAACACAATGGCTCAACTTGCTAATTATCCACCTCCAAACACCAGTATCCCTTAAGGGGACCGGTTCATGTCCCAGCTGCTCCACTGCCCGTGCAGCTCCCTGCTTGTGGTCTGGGAGAGCAGTAGAGGATGGCCCTGCAACCATGTGGGACACCTGGACAAACTTTAGGCTCCTGGCTTCAGATCAGCTCATCTCGAGCCATTGTGACTATCTGGGAAGTGAACCAGCAGATAGAAGATCTGTCTCTCCTTTATGTAAATCTGCCTTTCCATTGAAAAAGGTAAATTTAAAAAAAAAAAAGGAAAAGAAAATAATCCTGGGTCTTAAATATCCCAATTCCACTTCTCACATTACAGAAAGATAGTCTTGGCTGTCGTCTCCATGTTCCCATAACTCGGCAATCCATGCCAGCTATCTCCATGCTTGTAGGCTGTCTTTCCAAGCATTGTCTCCATGACTAGTGCATTGAGCCAACTGTAAGTGCCAGTGAAGTCAACATTGTCTTCCCTAGCACTCTCAATTCCTTCCATGGTAGTATTCAAATCAAATCATCAATTTTCAAATGTAATAAAATTAGTAGAAATGGCTTCTGATAATATAGTGTGGTTTGCTTTCCTTTTAATTTTGTACTTGATTTCCACAAGTGAATGAAGCTGTAGCGCCACTATGTAGTTACCTATCATGGTCTGGGCAGGGGCAGGCACTAGCATGAAGTGAGCTCCGTGGCACCCTGTGTAGAATCTTATTACATGCATTCTGATGGTACCTTCAAGGTTCCTTTGTAGTATTAATTTTTATGTATTTGAGAGGCGGATAACTGAAGAGACACAGAAACAGAGCACTCATCTGCTGGCTTACTGCTCCAGAGGTGCACTACAGCCTGGCCCGGGCCAGAGCTTGGGACCAGGAACTCGAGCTGGGTCTCCCATGTAGGTGGCTGGGGCCCAGTTACTCAAGCCCTGGTTGATATCTCCCAGGGTGTGCCTTTTAAAGGAAGGCACATGAGCAGCAGAGCGAGGGATCAAGACCAGGGACTGCCAGGTAGGATGTGGGCATCCTAACCTAGGTCTCAACCACCAAGCCAAACATGTCACCCTTCAAGGTTAATTTTAGCCTTCCTATGCCATTTTCTCACTGCACTCATTTTCTTACATACTTAATAAGAAACAACCTGTTATTCTCTTCATACGAGTAATACAGACTCACTACATCAATCTGTTAACTACATAAAGAGATAAAGGTGATTTAGTCTTGCACTAATTACATAATATTCTTGAGTTTGGAATTTCTTAATGCATATTATGCTTTCTTTTTAAGTGGTTTAGTTGAGGCTGGTTTTATGGTACAGTGGACTAAGACACTATCCATCATGCTGGCATCCCATATAGGTGCTTTTTCAAGTCCCAGCTGATCCACTTCTAATCCAGTTCCCTGTTTATGTGCCTAGGAAAGCAACCAAGGACAATGCAAGGGCTTGAGCCCTTGCACCCACTGGGAGACCTGGAAGAAGGCCGAGCTATTTCTGTTGTAGCCGATGGGGGAGTGAACCAGCACACCAGTGGATAGATCTTCTCTCTGTCTCTCCCTCTCTCACTATAACTCTGTGTTACAAATAAATAAGATAAATAGTTTTTTAAGATTTTTTTTATATTGGAAAATCAGATTCACAGAGAGGAAGTGAGAAAGATCTTTCATCTGCTGGTTCACTCCCCAAATGGCTACAATGGCCAGAGCTGGGCGGATCTTAAGCCAGGAGCCAGGAACTTCTTCCAAGTCTCCCATACCAGTGCAGGGTCCCAAGACTTTGGGCCATCTTTGCTTTCCCAGGCCAAAAGCAAGGAGATAGATGGGAAATGGAGTAGCTGGGATACGAACTGGTGCCCATATGGTATCCTACTGCATGCAAGGTAAGGATTTTAGCCACTAGGCTACTGCACCAGCCCAAAATAAATATTTTTAAAAACTAGGTTTCTGGAAGATCCCCAATAAAACTGCTACTATACCTTAACAAAATACTAGATTCTCTGTCACTGCTTATATCCACAATGTATCATGACACTCGTAAAGAGTAGAATGTCAGAGTGGTGACTACAACTGAAAGACTGTATTATTCTAAAATGCAGGAGACATTGGGGAGGGAGAAGAGGGGAGGAAATGGGACAAACAGGGTAAGCCCTAAACCCTCAAAACTGTATAATCAAAAATAAGAATTTTAAAAAAAGGGTTTTGAAAAAAATGGTTTGATCTATAATTTTCACTCTTCTGAATTAACATTGGGCATATTTAATTGAAGTAAATAGTATCCTACAGATCTTTTCTCCCATCCAAGTACCAACCAGACCTGGCCCAGCTTAGCTTCTGAAATCAGATTGGGAGAATCCAGGGTGGTATGGCCATAGACATATACTATAGATATTTTTCAACACTGCCATGGTGTTCATAAAAATGGATATGCTGGCATTTATTTAATCAATTCCCCTAGTGCATATTTCAGTTATTTTCAGTTTTTCAGCATTGTGAACAATTGTACAAAATAGGAAATGCAATGAGTACAGCTAAATTTTTGCACTCCCTCTTGATTATTTTCTCCTGATAATTTTCTAAGCATGAAATTGCTAGGCTAAGAAATGCAGACTCTTAAGGACTTCCAGTTTGCCAAGCTTCCCTAGCACACACACACACACACACACACACACACACACACACACACGCACACACACACACGCACACACACCTATGCACACCACTGAAGTGACTTATGTTTGGCCCTTACATTAATCCTTCTAATTATTCCTTATTGTATTAATTTTGCAAATCCTCCTTAATTCTTCAACAAAATACATGGGTATAAGAAAAAAATAAAAAACATTCTTCTAGTAAACTAAAAAGCAATGTACACACGCCTATATGTTAACTTAACTAAAATGCTTTTAAATATTCAAATAAAAAATTATATGAATGCTAAAGACTTATTATTGGGATTGTTGGCCCCGTGTCAAAATTCTGCCCGATGTCATGTGTTTCCCTCAGTCCTCCCACTATGTACCAAAAATAAAGGTTCCAGAAAGAAAACTTTGTACAGATTCAAACTGTTGTTCATCATTTCATCCTCAGTACACATGCGCAAGCCAATAACAACGAGCTGATGGTTCTCCCAGTGCCATAGCAAAGTCAAGAGCAAAGTATCAACATTGTGTCATCGCCAACGGGACACTTAGCCAGAGAACGCACCTTGTCTGCCATTTCTCACAAAGCAAGTTTAGTGTCATTCCTCACAACACCTATTGTCCAATCGCTTTTGCCATCAATGCCTTGGTATGTGTCCCAAGGTTGTATGCCTCTTACAGAAAACCAACTTTACTGATCAACTGTGGGCTAGGCACATACTTTGAATTGTTTTATAAGCGTCCATGGTCTGACACTCTAGGTATCTTCCTAATGCACGTGTGAAATCCTAACCCCAGGCCATACTATTAGAAGGTAAGGCCTTTGAGAGGTGGTTAGCTCATAAGAACACCGCCCTCATAAGAGAACCCGGAGATCTAAACACCCCTTTCTATCACCGGAAAACACTGCTACAAGGTATCCTCTACGAGCTAGGAAACAGGTGCTCACGTGTCACCAAAGTTGCTAGCAATTTGAGTTCAGTCTTCCATGCCTCTGCAATGGTGAGAAACACACCATTTCACACCAATGCTGTGTCTGGGGTCTGGCGCGATGGAATTCCTTGCAAGAGCTGGAACTCTCTATGAGCATTGGTTCGTGTCCTGGCTGTTCCACTTCCCATCCAGCTCCTTGCTTGTGGCTTGGGAAAGTAGCAGAGGATAGCCTACAAGCCTTGGGACCCTGAACCCACGTGGGACACTCAGAGGAGGCTCCTGGTTCCTGGCTTTAGATCAGCTCAGCTCCGGTTTTTGTGTCCATTTAGGGATTGAAACAGTTGACAGAAGATCTTTCTCTCTGTCTCTCCTCTCTGTAAATCTGCCTTTCCAATAAAAATAAGTAAATCTTAAAAACAAAATGCCCTAAAAGATTTTGTGATAGGTTGACCCAGCCTTTAGAAGTGGAATTGTAGGGGTCTGGTGCAGTAGCCTAGTGACTAAAGTCCTCACCTTGAACGCGCTGTGATCCCATACTGGTATTGGTTCTAATCCTAGCAGCCCCACTTCCCATCCAGCTCCCTGCTTGTGGCCTGCGAAAGCAGCTGAGGAAGGTCCAAGGCCTTGGGACCCTGCACCTGTGTGGGAGCCCTGGAAGATGCTCCAGACTCCTGGCTTTGGATCAGCTCAGCTCCTGCTGCTGTGGTCGCTTAGGGAGTGAATCAATGGACAGAAGATCTTCCTCTCTATCTCCTCCTTTCTATATGTCTGACTTTGCAATAAAAAAAAATTCTTAAAAAAAAAAAAAAAAACAAAGAAGGGCCCGGCACAGTGGGCTAGTGGCTAAAGAGCTCGCCTTGAATGTGCCTGGATGCCAAATGAGCGCCGGTTCTAGTCCTGGCAGCTGCACTTCCCATCCAGCTCCCTGCTTGTGGCCTGGAAAAGCAGTTGAGGACAGCCCAGAGATTTGGGACCCTGCACCTGCGTAGGAGACCTGGAGGAAGTTCCTGGCTCCTGGCTTCAGATTGGCGCAACACTGCCTTTTGCAGCCACTTGGGGAGTGAATCATTGGACGGAGAATCTTCCTCACTGTCTCTCCTCCTCTCTGTATATCCACCTCTCCAATAAAAATAAAATAAATCTTAAAAAAAAAAGACATGGAACTGTACTATTTCTTTCAAGTCCTTCCCTCTCTTTTGGATTAATTGGGTAAAATTCCAAAGTAATTGCATTTGTCAGTTTTGTGTTACTATAAGAAAATATCATAGGCTGTGTAATTGACAAAGAACAAAAAGGTAGCAGCTCTGAGTTCTGGAGACTGGGATGCCCAGTGTCCAGGTGCCCACATCTGGACCCCCAGGGCCTTCTTGCTGCATCGTGTGAAACAAAGGCAAAGAGAGGAACTCTGCTCACACTGAGCAAGAGCCAAGAGCACAAGGTCTGACCCTGCCCTTTTTAAACAGCTTTAATCCCACTCTTGGTGCAAAACCCTTGGGGCCTTACCTACTCCAGTTAAGGGTCTCACCTCTTACTAGTGTTACAGAGGCAATTAAATTTCAATGCAAGTTTTAGTGGGGATAAACTCTCAAACCACAGCAGTAGGTACACCACTGTTAGCCAGTTCAAATGACTCACCCAGTACCTGGAATGGAACATGCAGCATGTGCCAATTTAGCACTGGGTGCTAATGAATGTTCCTGATGTTTCAGAAAGCAAACAGCTTAGAATGTGCAGTCAATGAAACAGCTGCCTGCCTTCCGATCTGGCTGTGCTAGGACTCTCTCAGTGTGAGCAGGTTTGGAAATGGGGTCCCTGTAATTGTGATCAATTCAGATAGCGGATGCCCCAGTAAGGCACAGGAAGCTAAGCTTCCTCCTTCCCCCAGGAAGCTCGGAGACAGGCAGGGAACACACTCTCCCTCAGAGGCCCCAGGGAATTCAGCGCTGCAGAAACCTTTGTCCCGGGCTCCCAGCCTCAGGTGCTGTGAGATAACGAATGTCCCATGTAAGCCACCAGATTTACAGTCCTCTGCCCAGCAAACCAGCATGGGTGGGAAAGAGGAGGCCCAAGCAGCACCTCCAGTAGCCTTCCCATAGTGCAGCTGTGGCATCTGATACCAGGTCAACTGCCTGAATCCAGAGCTGTCGCCCCACAAGAGCTCCATGTGCACTCTCTCCCACAGGTGTGAACATGATTGAAAAACTGCTCTTTCTGAACTGAGTGAGTCTGCTCTGAGTCAAGTAGATGGGGAGCTCTACTTCCCAGCTAGAGCTGTCCCACCAGCACCGACAGTCCTCTGCCAGCCAGTGAGGTTTGGCAAAGTGCCTCTCTCCACCGGACACTGTGTTATACTAGCAATCAAATCCTAGCTCCACATCAGTTCACTTCAAAAGCAGATGCATTCATGAGGTTAAATTCATGCAGGCCTCAACTCTGGTGAAAGTCTAGTCATGTCAAAGACAGGGTCATTGTGTTTTTTCTGGATTTTATGGCAGGGCATAATACCTGACTTCACTGTTACATTAGAAACATTTACCTTTATTCCACTTGTTGAAATGTCATGTATCCCATAAATCCAGACTCAGACTGTGAAGGAGAAACTTTGCGCTTACAGAGAAGATTCAGCAAAATCGATTACACCCATAAGAAACTCCATGGGGGGGGGGGCAGCGTTGGGGTAGAGCAGATCATCCTCCATGAGTACCAGTTGGTGTCCCGCTTACTCCACTTCCATCCAGCTCCATGCTGATGCTCCTGGGAAAGCGGAAGGCAAAAGGCTGAGGAACCTGGACCCCTGCGACCCACGTGGCACAACTCCCTGAGACTGAGTGACAGGTCCCTGCTTGCTTGAATTTATCTAGTGCTGTCCCCCCTCTGCTCACCACACCGCCCCCTTTCCCCAAGATCCAGCAGCCTTTCTGGGCCTCAGAGCTATCCCACCTGCTAATCCCCCTGTCATGGATGCTCTGTCCCTGCTTGGCAACTTCTCACAACCCAAAGGTTTTAAATTAAAGCTCCCCCTAAAAATGATGGAGACATTTCCCTGTGTGTGTCTGTGTATGTGTGTGTCCCCTCGTAATCTAGGCCTCTCAGAAATTTCTTTTGGTATTAATTTGAAAAAGCTCTTTGTCTAATACAAATATTTTCCCAATTGAATGCTGCCTTTTAATTTTGTTGAAGTTTAGTTTTCTGCTGTTTTAAGTGATAAAGTTCATTAATCTTTTTTCATGTTGTTTTAGTGCACCACACTTACCTTTAAACACACAGAATTTTTTGGAAAAAAAGAAAAATCATGTAGTCTCCTCCCACTTCCCTACCCAAATTACTGGCTCTGGTCATTTCTTCTCTCATCCAAGGAGGAGGAACGAAGTGGATAGGCACAGCTAAGAACACTAACTTGGACGTGCTTTCTCGGGGTACAGTTTTGTGGTAGAAGAGGCGTAAATAAGCTTGTAGTGGGTATCATAGCAGCAAGACCTAGATATGGATTTCAACTGGAGGGCAGAAATAGAGGAAATGGGCCCCTGTTTTGCTCCAAGATCCCTTAAGTTAATGAAGTTTAGGCAAAATATTTTCCCAAAATATAAGGCAGGTCCCCTATAGTCCTTCCTTGGTCCTTCTGTAGCAGTAGGTAGCTCATGTTGATTTCTTTTTCTGTGCATGTATTTCCCCTGTGGGCCTTAAGGGAAGTGGTTACTAACTTAGAACAGGGTGTGTCTGATCAAATGCAATAATAATTACACTTTCCCATTTTCAGCTTTAATTATACAGTTGTCTTTAAAGATTAGTTGAATTATACTATCCTCAATCTAATGGATAGCTAGCTACATAGTCATCATATATATGTGTGTGTGCACATATGCATACACTCACACACATACACACACACATATAGTTGTACTAAAACAAAAGATATTTTTATACTTATGTTTAGGTAAATTAGGATTGCAGTACCAAAGGTAATTCCCAATGATTACCAACCATTAATAGCTGCTGATTTAATTAGAGCTGATAATTTGGGTCCATTAATCCAAATTAGAAGTGGTAGTAGCTTGAGATCCGATGATGACTGCAGAGAGGAAGAGAAGTAGGTGGAGCCAGAGAGCAATTTTGAAGGTGAGAGAATGAAGTACCTAGATTAGTGAACTGGAAGATGGAAAAATCAAATGCCTTGGATTTCAGGCTTGAACGGCTGGTTAGAGTAGTGTGCTTTACTTAGGTGAATAAGACTGAAAGGGAACATGCTTAGAGTGTCCTCTAAACGGGGAGGGTCCTTGAAAGCATGTTTATTTCAATGCTACACCCAGCCTGCCTTACTGAGAGTGACTGTTGAATTAATGGACATAATCTGAACTGGTTTCATGACCATCCAGTCATATCTTGACCATCTAGCTCCTACAAAAAGGGATTCAGCCAATTTAAATGAACCATTTATTTCAGAAATAGGCACAGCATTCACATTTGGAGTTTATGCAGGAAGTGACAGTGAAAAGTTAACGTTTCCTGCATATATAAGCCTTAAGGGGACCACCGATCATATCTACAGAAAGTCTGATGTCAGGATTGCCTAATGCTATAAGCAAGTCCATCCAGAACAAAGAGGTTGTAAGAATTTCACCAGAGAGGAGGGTTTGGGTTGTTGCTTCATTGTGTCGCCAGCTGACTGTAACGGCAGCACAGTGTTGTCCCCCTGGCTTCCAGTAGCTAGGGGAGCGAACAAGAGAGTAAGTGCCATCAGCCCGTGCCAGCTGTTGATGCCCATTAGATTTGACAGGCTGGACAGGAGCTCTTGAATGACACTGAGACCAAAGCAGTAGGCAGCTGAGGGTCACATGAACATTCTATCTCAATGTCCCGATGCTACTAGATTATGTATTATTCACTGTATGAAGAGGAAAAACTCTATTCAAAACATACAAAAATGTGTATTCATTGATGTTCCACCAAACTATCAAAATGTAATGCTTTTTCAACAAATATAGCACCTTTATCAGTGCTATTTGTTATTTAAAAGCCACAAAATCACAATTGTCACTGCCCATCATGGAAAATTTTATTTAATCAGGGAAGCCTCAAACTCAGTTAAATATATTAAGCGCTGAATATTTATACATTGTTTAAATGCGGTTAAAATAATATCAATTCTAGGATAACTAAGTAAGACATTATAAAATATTCAGAAAATATTAAAATTATCATTCCATACAATCCAGCAATTCTACTTCTAGATATATGTGTCAAATAAAACACTGAAAGCAGTGACTGAAACAAGACCTACACCTGGCTTCAGCATTATTCACAAAAGCTAAAAGCTGGGAACAATCCAAGGGTCCTTGAACTTCTGAATGAAATTTCAAAAGTGTGATAACCACATAAATGAGACTGTATTCAGCCTTAATCAGACACAGGCCATCACATGGATGAACCTGGAGGGCATAACCTGAAGTGAAATAAGTCAGTCAGAAAAACAGACTATGATCCCATGTCTGTGAGGTTCTTAGAGTCGTCAAATTCATGGAGACAGAAAGTTGGATGGTGGTTTACAGGGGCTGGGAGAAGAGTGGAACAGAGAGTTGTATAATAAGCATAGTTTCAATTCTGCAAGATTAAAAAGTTCTAGTGGGATTTGGGCAGATATCTGCCTTATATATCATAGTGTCAGTTGAAGTCTCAGACCCACTGCTTCGGATCCAACCTCCTGCTAATGTTCCTAGGAAGCAGGAGATGGAGGCCCAAGCACTCGGGTGTCTGGCATCCACATGGGAGATGCAGCTGGAGTTCCAGGTTCCTGGCTTTGGGCTGGTCCAGGCCTCCCCGCTGTGGCCGTTTGGGAAGTAAATTAGCAGATGGAAGATCTCTCTCTTTTTTTTAGATGAAAGATAATTTATCTCTGTGTCTCCCTGTCCTTCTCTATCTCTGCCTTTCATAAAAAAATAAGTTTTAAAATAATTCTAGAGAATGATGATGGTGATGCCTTCCTAACAATATAAAGGGACTGAACTATATGCTGTAAAATAGTTAAAATGGAAAAAATGGTTAAAATGGTAAATTTTATGTCATGTGCATTTACCATAGCTTTATTAATGATAAAGAACTACTTATTAACTTTAAGTAGCACTTGATCTGTTACATGAAGAATATTATACTAATTCAATAGCACTTGACATTTAAGAATGGAATTGTAGGGACTGGCACAGTGGCATAGCAAACTAATCCTCTGCCCTGTGGTGCTGGCATTCCATATGAGAGCTGGATAGTGTCTCAGCTGCTCCACTTCTGATCTAACTCTCTAAATAAGGCCTGGGAAAGCAGCTGAAGATGGCTCAAGTCCTTAGGATCTTGTGCATAAATGAGAGACCTGAAAGAAAGCTCCTGGCTCCTAGCTTCAGATTATCTCAGCTCTGGGTATTGCAGCCATTTAGGGAGTGAACCATAGGATGGAAAAAAAATATTTTCTCTCTTCTCCCTCTATAAAATCTGTATTTCAAGTAAGAATAAATATATCTTCAGAGTAAATAACTAAATACATCTTTTTTTAAAAAAAAGTTGAATTGTAGAGCTCGGTGCAGTAGCCTAGTGGCTTGAAACCCAGAGGTATGTTCCAGTGCAGAGAGGGGCAGAGGAAGGCTTGGCTCAGTTGGGTATTTCAGATGTAGACTTAAAGCATTAGAATTAAAATCAGGCTCTAAGTAGTGAGTCCAGCACTAAAACCAGAATGCCCGCCTTGGTCAAAATATACTCTATACCTGCCTTAGGTTAAACGTAAAAAGAAGAAACTATCGTGCAATGAGAATGAATCAGAGACACAAACAACCAAACTAAGAAAGTGCCCTGGTAACTTATAACATATAGGGGTACGAGTGCATTTTTATAGTTTATTTAGTAAAACACCACCCATGGAGTTGTGGGACTAGATCATATTTGCCACTTCACTGTGGGCCCTGTGTTATCCTTCTGTGTTTGCATATCCTCAAATGTAAAATAGATGTAGGGACAATACCTCCCTCAGGGGAGGGTCTGAGACTCAATGAGATGGTGTGTTGTGCCACAGACAATGGTATGTGGTCAATAATACGCTCTCCATAAATACCAGCAGTTAACAGATCCATTTTGATCTGACATCGAGGCCATTTTTCCCTCTGCTGAATGATCTGTATTTCAATGATGTTTTTGGTTGTTTTCCTCACCTACCCACAGGGTCTCAGCTAAGAGTTTGGCCCCAAAGGACAATTTACATCCCCTGGAGACACTGCTGCTTGTGGCACTTGGGTGTGGAGGTGTCACCACCATCTAATGAGGACAGGACAGAGATGTGGGCAAACATCACATTACACTAATGCTAACCAACAAAGATTCATCCATCCCAACATTCTATGGTGCTGAGCTGGAGAGATCTTGACCTAGACCCACTTGCAGTAACTAACAGAACTGTATCTACTGCAACTCTGAAGGAAAAAGACAGTGTGTTCTCCTTCCTTCCCTTTCCAGTCCCCAAAAATTCCAAAAAAGATGGGGTGCACACAAAGCTGCCACTGCAGTGTAAACTGCCGCCAGGATTCCACCCACTCCTGTCCCTTCTCCTGTGGCCTGGAGTGCTGGCTGTGGTAGGATGTGTACATGTCACATACATGTACAAACGAGATCATCCTAGGGAGTTGCCATTCTCGGACGATGGTTGATGGATTTCAGGGTGGAGGGAGGTGGGGCTGGGGAAGCCTGTAGTCTGCTTCCGATGGCAGCGCCTGCACAGGCAAGGCATGGCAAAGACAGGCTGCAGGGTGTCCACAGTTACTTGCTATTCAGAAGGTCATTTCATTTCTGGCAGCTTAATTTGGGTAGGACAGTCAGTTATGTTCATTTTTCAAATGTGTTTTTGCTGCTTCATGGATAATGGAAGTGCTTTTCAGATTCTGGCAATAGACTAAAAACGAAAAACGTACCATTTTTGGAGAGGGAATTTGAAGTTTTCATTTTTTCTGGAACATCACAGGTCTTTTACTGACAGCGGGTCAGGGCTGTGAGCCAGATGCCACTTAAATTCATTACTTTCTCTTTACTCCTTCTGCTGATTTGTTTTAGAAAGGGCAGATTAAGGCATCAGAATTTCCTTTGGGACTTCCAGTGAATTGCAAGGAGGATTTCTCTTTCCTCAGACTCCTTCTCAGAGAAGTTTAGAATTCAAATTTAAACCAGGGGAAAGATAAGGGGGCAGCGGGCAGCTCTACACTCTTTGGGTCACCTTCCATCGTGCTACCCCGCAGTCAGAGGAGGCCAATGACCCCTGCTTCAAGGGTCCCTACGTCATTGCCAGCTAGCAGTGTGCATACATGGTTATCTGGTGCAAATTTCTCATGCAGATTTAGAATATTCAGCTAAAATGGCATCTAATCAAGAGACTGAGCTTAATAATGACTGAAAGCACGGCTGGATTCTGAAGCTGATGTGTGTTGTGCTCCATGTTCACATAAAGAATGTTTCCTAATAGCTGATGAGGAAGCTAAATTTTCATTTTCTTCTCCAAATGCCTCTGAATTCTTTTTCTTAGCAAACACTGATCTTGAATACACTCGGATGTTAAAACCCAGCTGTTTCTTTTTCTAAGCAAAGAGCAATCTGAATTAGTGTTTTACAACGTATACATGCCTTTCACTCTAGAAAACTGCAACACTCAACAAAAAAAAATCTTAATTAAAATTCAGTGAATGCTTTTTCCTGTTCTTTTCTCTACATATAGTCTTGTTCCATGATTTTTACATCTGAATCACAAGGGAATAATATTTCTAAAATACATTGCTTCAGGTTATGGAATCAGATGACTAACTTTACAATGAATTAGCAAATTCTGGGTTTAGGATAAAATTTCTCCTGAAATAACTTTAATTATAGGCTTCACAAAGGAAATGACCCAAATACTATCACTTTTTCATATTCATAAATAACATTGATTGGAAGATGACAAAAGACCAAATACATTTCATTAAGTGTCACCAACCAAAGGCTATGATTCTTAGTAATATTATAATGAATATTATCAGCAAAGTTATTTTGTCAAAATGGATTATTTTGCAGGGTTTCTTCTTTGGTACTATATTGTAGTATTTAAAATGAATAGCTCTAATTGGAAATTCATAACTCTTTCAGCACATATTTGGAAGCCAATTGCATTAATTTCCATGGCTTCCATAACAAAGTACCACAGTCCGAGCAGCTCAAATAATAGAAATGTATTTTCTTACAATTCTGGAGGCTGGAAGTCTAAGACCGAGGAGCCGGTAGGTTTTCCTCCTTCTGAGGTCCCTGTCTGGCATACAGACCGCATTGTCTCCTGAGGGTTTGCACAAGCTGCTATGGTTTGGATGTGGCTGAAGAGTTTTCTCCCACAGGTTCACTGGCTGACAATGTTGGGAGATGGGACCTGAACAAGAAGAGATCCTAGTGGGAGATCACTGGGTCACTGAAGAGTCCCTCTCAAGGGATTGTGGGATCTCCACTTCTCTCTGGCTTCCTATTTTTCAGATATGACCTCTTCCTTACACACATACTACTCTTGTTGCCAATTGACATGAGATGATACAGCCAAAGAAAGCCCTACAGCAGCCTGCACAATCCTGTGTATACCTCTGGTACCTCAAACTGCGAGCTAAGGAAATTACTGTGAAAATTAGCCTGCACCTAGTATTTAATTATAGTAATATGAACTGGATTAATACACATGGTCTTCCCCCTGATTGTACCTATATCCTCATTTATTCTTTATATAAGGATATCAGCCATATTGGATTAAGGCCCAAGTCTAATGATATTCTAATTCAAGTACTTCTTTCAAGGTGCCTATCTGCAAATATCACAGTCTGACGCTCCAGGGAGTTAGAATTTCAGCATAAGAATTTTAACAGAGCACAGTTCAGCCCATAAGCCCAACTTACAGATGTCCTATGTTTTTCATTTGGTGAAATAGATATTAATTTATCAAATATCCTGCTTTCTGGGCCTGGCATAGTGGCCTAGTGACAACACTCTCCGCCTTGAACATGCCAGGATCCCATATTGGTGCCAGTTCTAATCCTAGTGGCCCTGTTTCCCACCCGGCTCCCTGCTTGTGGCCTGGGAGGGCAGTCAAGGATAGCTCAAAGCTTTAGGACCCTGCACTCGTGTGGGAAACCTGGAGGAGGCTCTGGTTTCCTGGCTTTGGACTGGCATAGTTTTGACCATTGTGACCACTTGGGGAGTGAATAAATGGGCGGAGGATCTTCCTCTCTGTCTCTCCTCCTCTCTGTATATCTGCCTTTCCAATAAAAATAAAATAAATCTTTAAATAAATAAATCTTAATAGCAAACAAATAAATATCCAGGTTCCTATTGTGCTCCAGGTACTAATGGCACAAGTTACTAATCATCAATACAGGGCAAAAATCAATTAGAAAATGAAGACTTAAAATACCAAGTTCAGTCCTCATCTTAATATTATTATGACTGTAACATAGATTCTCTTAACAAGACCATCAAAATCACAGCAATCCTTCCTCACAGAAGCAGAAAAAGAAAGCCTAAAATTTGGAATCATAGAAGACCTCAAATAGGCAAAGCAATTCTGACATAGAAAAACAAAGTTAAAAAGTCACATATCTTGTTTCACAGTTGTATTACAAAGCTACAATAATCAAAACAAGATTGTACTCTCAAAAAAAAAAAAAGATACATAAGGCCATGGAGAAGAATTAAAAGCCAGAAGTACATCAAGATATGTAGAATCAGCTAATTTTTTTTAACAAGGGCCTCAAGAGAATACAGTGGGAAAAGCTTGTCTCATCAGTAAATGATGCTGGGAAAACTGAATTCCATACTCAAAACAATGAAACCAGACCTTTATTTTACACTCTACAGAGAGAACAACTCAAAATGGACAATGTACCTGAAATAAGGCTTGAATCCATAAACTCCATGAGGGAAACATGGTTGTGTGGGGGGAAGAAAATAACCCCAGATATGAAGACATTTTTGGAGTGCAGCATGAGAGCACAGATAGGATGAGTCATGGTTGATGTCAAGACAAGAAAGGAAGGACTTGTATCCTGAAAGTCCTTGCATGGTTTGTTAAAGAGTTGTGCTTTATTCTGAATATAAAGAATACATACAAAATGATTTTTAAGTCATTCAGTGAAATGACAGTGTGTTCAAAATATGTGTTGGTGGTGACATGTAAAGAATGAATTGCCACTGGAAAGAACTAAAACCAGTTATTGACAGAGATTTAGCAACACAGATGAGCCATGAGGATCTGAACTAACACTGTAACAGAAAGGAATAAAAATGTAGCAATGCATCAAAATTATATTTAGGATGCAGGATTTGACCGTACATATGACTATTTACTTGTGTATGTGATGACATAGTGAGGCATTGTGCTAACTACTCTGGATGTAAAATAGAAAGTAGCTCTTGGTCAGTGTGGTTGTGTATCCTGCTAAGCCTCTGCCTACAGTGCCAGCATTTCATATGGGTGCCAGTTTGAGTCCTGAGTATTTCCCCTCTGATCCGGCATCCTGCTTCCATTCTCCCTGGGAAAGTAACAGAGGGGCTCAAGCCCTTGGGTCCCTGCACCCACATGGGATATCTGAAAGAAGTTTCTGGCTCCTGGCTTCAGATTAGCTTAGCTCTGGCTGTTACAGCCATTTGGAGAGTGAACCCATGGATGGAAGATCTCTCTTTCCTCTCTGTCTCTCTTTCTCAGTCTCAGCTTTTCTCTGTAGATCTGCCTTTTAAATTAAAATAAAAAATTTAAAAAGAAAGTAGCTCTTTAGGTAACTTAATTTATGGATGCAAACAGTGAAATCAATTATAAATAAATGGTAATATTATCAGAAAATGGGTAGAATAGGGTGCCAAGGTTGCCCCAAGAAGAGGTGTTGAACTTAAGATGGGCAGAAACTGGGAAATAAGGAGAATAGTAGGGTAAGGAAGGGAGGGAAGGGCCGACCTTGTGAGGTGCAATCAATCTGCATGGGGATACAGAAAGGGAAGGGGTGAGGTACATTCAATTCTCAGAACTGCAAATGGCTTGCCTTGTGTGAACGTGTGGCAGTGAGAAAAAAGAGTGGAGAAACCAGAAGATCAAGAAAGGCCTTGTTCTAATCAGAAGAGTTTGAAATTTGTTCTAGGTCCTGGCATGTGTCGCAGTGGTTAAAGCACCCTGTGATGCCAGCATCTCTTACTGGTGTCAGTTTGAGTCTTGGCTGCTCCACTTCTGATCCAACTCCCTGTTAAAGGGCCTGAGAGAACAGCAGAGGATGGTCCAAATGCTAGGGCCTCTATACCCATATGGGAGACCCAGAGGAAGCTCCTGGCTCCTGCCTTTGGCCTGGCTCAGCTCTGAGGAGAAATCAGTGGATGGAAGAGCTCTCTCTGTCACTTTCCCCTTGTCTCTCTCTTTCTGTAACTTTTAAAATAAAAATAAATAAATAAATAAATAAATATTTTTAAAATTGGTTATAAAGCCAACAGGGGCCCACTGGAGAACTCTGGCAAGCATACAGCATGACCTAATTGGATCTGAGGCTGCAGTGGTGGGATGGATGAGGGAGAGAGATGACCAAACCAGAATGGTCAAGAGGCTGAATCCAGGCGAGGGAGTGTCTAACTCCATCTGAAGAGGAAGAATTTACAGGACTTGCAACTGATCCAAGGGGGAGAATTGCAAAAAGAATGCCTCTCCTACAGCTTCGCCGCAGTGATTATTTTCCCTAACAGCCACGTGTGAATGTTGGTGGAATGTAATTAGATGGCTTACTTCCTTTGAATTGGGTTTTCTCAACCGACTAATTCTTCCAAAATTAAAGCATTTGTTTCAGCTTATTCCTCCAGGATATGGTGTTAGAGCTAGTAGGGTTCACTACCAGTGCAATCCAGGATTGCAAATGTTTGCACAAAGCTCTTGATAGCTAAAGTGTTGCTAATATTCAAAAGAATGGCTTCTCACAATGACCTTTGCCATTTAGGAGTACCAGTGTAGCTCCCAAGGAATACAGTTGCCTCACTCCCATTACTTCATTTTCATCAAAAGATGTTGGAGACTGTCAAGATGTTGGGTAAGCCTGTCAAGATGTCAGCTGTGATGCCAAGAAGTAGTACGGAAAGCTCACGTCAGCAGAAAGAGATGAACCACAGCTCCTTCCCACTGTATGTGTAGCCTCCAACACCCTAATGTCAAAGCTCCTAGCGTCCAGTTGGGTCTTTTATTTCTTGTTCTGAACTCATCCTCCCAAACCTGACTCAATTATGCATACAGATTAGACTCCTGTTCATATTCACTATCTACTCTCATCTGCATAATCTTTCCAAGCAGTGAGAGTTCTTGTTAGAGCTTAATAAACCACCAATTTCCTGCAGAATGATATGCTCTACAATTCTCTTCTTATCATTCTCATCCAAACAAGCTTAACTAAGAAGTATAAAATCCTGCCCCTTCTCTGGTAATGATAGGATGTACCTGTCTCCTTAAGCAATCACCATCGTTCCTGAACAGTAGATAAATGTTTTTCAGTCTATACAGAAAATTCTTCAGATCTGTTCACAGTGTTTTAGTAAAAGAATAGGGTAACATCACTTTCCACAAACATACAAGATATATTTTTTCAAGAGCCAATTATATCAAACTAACATAATTAACATTAGTTAGTCAAATGAAAGTAAAAACCTGAATTCCAGAGTTCAAATTCCTACTTGTAGCATATCCAACGACCACTTGTGAATAAGATTTCTCCACATCTCAAATTTGCCTCATAATTACTTGTGTCTATATAAATATGAATGTTTAGTGATTTTGAAGAAGAAACCAATATTTAGGACTCAAACCTGTGTAACACAACGCAAAACCTCATGTTCTCACATTCCACTGTATTTAAGTCATTAGTTAATTAAACTGTTGAATCCACACTCCAAAAATATTGACTTGGTGCCCTATTATCTCTGTTGTTTACTTAGTTTCATTATAGATAGAATCCTATGCTTGGCTCTTATATGAGCTTGTAGAATTCCAGAAATTAGCAACTAGTTAAGAATCATCATCTGAGGGCCTGGTGCTGTGGCCTAGTGGCTAAAGTTCTCACCTTGAACGCCCTGTGATTCCATACTGGTGCTGGTTCTAATCCTAGCAGCCCCAGTTCCCATCCAGCTCCCTACTTGTGGCCTGGGAAAACAGCTGAGGACAGCCTAAAGTCTTGGGACCCTATACCCACGTGGGAGACTCAGAAGATGCTCTAGACTCCTGGCTTTGGATCAGCTCAGCTCCTGCCATTGCAGCCACTTGGGGAGTGAATCATTGGAGAGAAGATCTTCCTCCCTGTCTCTCCTCCTCTCTGTATATATGAATTTCTGATAAAAATAAAATAAATCTAAACAAAATCATCATCTGAAGTCAAAAAAGGCAGCAGCACATTTTAGTACCTTTGCTGTAATTAATAACATCTCATTAGTGGTCCAATAAGCAAAATATAAGCCCACATCTCATGATGATTCATTTTCTACTGTGGAGCTAGGCTTTATCTCTTTCCCGGTTTAATACAAATGTGCATTATTTACATCTTCACATACTCCTCCAACATGTTCAAAATTTCTCCCAATTTTGCCCTCAAGTATTTATCCATCTTCAGCATTTCCTGCCCTCCTTGAGTAAAGTCCTTTATTTGGGCAGCTGAGAGGGATGCCGCCAGGACGCCTGAACCACATATTAAAGTGGCTGGGTCAAGTTTCAGGTCCCTCACTTCTAATCCAGCCTCCTGCTGTGATTCTTGGACCACTACCATTACAGAAAACCCAGACTGAGTTCCAGACTCATGGCTTCAGCCTGCATCATGCCTGTTTTTTGTTTTTGTTTTGTTTTTTTATATATAGGCATTTAGGAAATGCAAGGTCTCTTCCTTGCTCTCTGTCTCAGTCTTACTCTATTAATGTCTTACTCTATTAATGTCTCTCCATCTTTCAAATAAAATTTTCAAAAATGAAAAACTATAGCCCAGACCTTAATGGTTCAGAAATATTAAATGGAAAGCATCACAGTTTAAAGACTAACTCTAAATAATTTCCATTATTCATTTCTCTACCTCACACTCACAGATGCTTTATTCTTCACTGGAGATCATGCACCTGTTACTGAGACCCAGCCTCTTGCTGCTGACATGATCTCGACAAGGTTTTATCAACACCCCACTTTAAACCCTTAGGGGAATATTGCCATCCACCAAGTTTCTTCCCAACTTAACTTTTGAGAGTTCATCCAGCACGATATTGTCATTTAAGCAATTCCATCATTACCACCTTACCCCCAAATTTCTTCTAAATAGGAATTAGTCAACACCAACTACACTTCTAACATCATAGGTTCCTTAAAGGCAGAGACCTTAAGGTTTTATTTTCTTGCACCATTATTACTATGATTTTTGTCCTTTACTGCCTCTAAAACAATTTTCATTGTCTTTCTTTTTAGATTTCCAAAAATTTGAAAAAAATTGAGCATCGATTGTGATGAGTGCCTTTGGTTATTTCATTTACTTACTGGCAACAACAACTTTTCAAGTCAGCACATGTGGAAAAGTGAGGAGACTAGGGTTTCATGCAGGTCCAAGAATCAGGGTTACACATTGGATTTGGATAAAGGTCCTTCTAGAAGCCCTTAGAAGCAGGAGGTCAAGAATTTCTTCCCAAAGACTCTGGTTAAATCACTCAGCTCTAGCCTGTGAACACACTTCTCTCTGTCCTGTTCTAATGAGCTGCTTCTGCATGTTTACAATTCCTCTTTCCCTCTAATTTTATCCTCACCCATGGTCTATTACACCTTCCCAGCCCTGACTCTGTCTCATACATTTTCTGCTAAAACTCCCACCAGTAACAGGAAAATTCTTTTTTTTTTTTTTATTGTTGTTCTGTTTTTTTCCAAACAAAAACATTTGTTTTTATTAGAAAGGTAAATCTACAGAGAGGAGAGACAGAAAGATTTTCCATTCACTGGTTCATTCCCCTAATGACCAAAACAGCTGAAGTTGAGCTGATACAAAGCCAGGTGTTAGGATCCTCCTCCAGCTCTCCCATCCGGACACAGGCTTCCAAAGCTTTGGGCCATCCTCTGCTGCTTTCCAAAGCAACAAGCAGAGAGCTGAATGAAATGTCTGGGCATTCAGAGGAACCAAAAGGATGTCTTAGAAAAAAAGAATAAAGATTCATCTTTTTAATTTCAAAACTTACTACACGGCTACACTAATGAAGACAGTGCGAGACAAGCATATATGTATAGATCTTTACCAATGAGACAAAATTGAGAACAAACTCTCACATTTACAGTTAACTGACTTCCAATTAGCATCTCAAAATGCTAGAGTAAACAGTCCTCTCAAAAAATACTGCTGGTACAACTTACATTCATACATAAAGAAATGAAACTGGATTTCCACCTTGCACTATATAAATTTTCACTGAAAACTGTTCCAAGACATAAATACAAGAATTAGAACTATGCAACTCAAAGAAAACATAGGTACAAATCCTTGTGAACTTGGATTATAACTTCTTAGCAATGATACAAAAGCGTAAAAAGCTAAAAAAAATTTTTGTGGTTCAAAGTATATCATCAAAAAAGTACAAAAGACACCCTATAGAGCAAGAGAAAATATTTACAAGTTGATCATTTCCTAGGAAACTTGTGTCCAAAATAAATGTAGTCCACTTATACTTCAATAATTAGATTTCAACATAGTTGAAGATGTGCAGACATTTCTCAAAAGAAGAAAAACAAGTGGCCAATGAACACATTAAAAGATGCTCAAAGCATTAGCTAGCCGAAAAATATGAGCCAAGACTACAAGAAGATTCCACATCACACCCGCTAAGATGATTGTCATCAAAGGCAGGCAATCACAAGCCCAGGAAAAAATGCAGAAAATTTAAGCCCGCATTCATTGCTGGTGGGTAAAATGATACAAGCACTTTGGAATACAAACTGGAAATTCTTTCTTTTTAAAGATTTATCTTTATTTATTTATTGAATAGTCAAGTCAGATTTATAGAGACAAAGAGAGACAGAGAGGAAAACCTTGCATCCAATGATTTACTCCCCAGGTGGCTACAATGGCCAAAGCTGAGGCAATCCAAAGCAAGGAGCCAGGAGCTTCTCTGAGTCTCCCATGCAGGTGCAGGGTCCCAAGGCTTTCGGTCATCCTCTACTGCTTTCCCAGGCCATAAGCAGGGTGCTGGATGGGAAGTGGAGCAGCCAGGATTAGAACCAATGCCATATGGGATCCCAGGTGTGCAAGGAGAGAACTTTAGCCACTAGGCTACTACCCTGGGCTCCACACTAGAAATTCTTAAAAACATCAAACATAGTTACCACTGGGCCCACCAATTAAACCCCAGCCTTAAGCTCCAGCAAGATAAAAGCATATATATGCATGTATAAAGATAAATATCATTCGTAATAGCCCAAAATCAGAAATACAACAAATGTCAGTCAACTGATGAATGGATAAATCAAATGTGGTATATCTGCATTGGAATGTAATTTGGCAATAAAATTTATGCAAAGCCTGGAAAAATATTAACATATATATATATATGTTATATATATATATGCTGTGGCTGCCATTGTGGTGTAGCTCATGTCCTAGCTGCTTCATTTCCAACGCAACTGCCTACAAATAGCCTGAAAAAGCAGAGGAAGATGGCCCACACCCACATGGAAGACCCAGATGAAGCTCCTGGATTCTGGCTTTGGCCTGGCCCCGTCCTGGATGCTGGAGCCATTTTGGGACAAAAACAACAGATTGAACTCTCTCTCTGTTGCTCTAGTCTGTGACTCTGACTTTCAATTACATCAATAATCTTTAATAAAAACTATGCTAAATAAAAGCAGTCAATCACAGCTGATGGTATACTGTATTATTCCATTTATAGTGAATATTCACAATAGGCAAATCTATGGAGCCAGAAAGCAAAAGAGTGATTATCTAGGGCTGGGGTGAGCTAGGATGGAGTTGGGGAAATGGGAAGAACTGATGATGGGTGTGAAATTTTTTTTTTGAGAAGGTGAAAATGTTCTGAAAATGATTTTGTTGATGATTGTGCAATTTAGTGACTATTTTAATAATCATTAAAGTATGTTTTAAGTGGCTGAAGGATATGGCATTTCCCAATAAAGCTGCTGCTAAAAAAAAATCTATAAGTATACATTCTTTTGATGCTTGCTACCATAATTCAATAGCTAGATACTTGTACTTTCTAAATAAACATCTTAAAGACAATTATCCTAGCACCACTCTAGTAAAGAATTAGATTTATATTAAGCTAATAATTGCTTACTGATTAATTAAATAACTAGCTTCACAAAGATGTCAGATTTTACATTATTAACATGAATACTGTACCAAGATGGAAAAAAGTAAAAAAGGAACCACTGAAACACGCTCTTGAGGCAGGTATGTGTCACAGTGGTTAAGACCCTGCTTAGGATGCCCGCAGCCTATTTCAGAGTACCGGCACTCAGGTCCTGGCTCTGCTTCCTCTGGGCTAATGCACACTCTGCAAGGTAGTGGATGACGGTTCAAGTACTCGGTTCCTTCCCAGCCAGGTACGAAAAACTAACAAGTTCTGGGCCTCAGCTTCAATGTGTCCAGTCCAAGGTTTTGTCAGGATTAGGCGAGTGAGACAACGAATCAAAGAACTCTTTCAAATAAGGTGAAAATTTAGAGATTTAAAGCAATTTAAAAATAAATATGAACAAAAAGAAGAAATATGGCTTTTCCATGGACTGAGAAATAGTTTGAAAAGATGGCCCTAGCATAGGAACTACAATACACGTGTTAGGAAAACATGGCACATTACTGAAGTAGTATTCAGGAAGCCTACCTAGCATTTTAATAACAGCAAGGCCGAAAAACTATTCCTGAAACTGCAACAATGCCAGTTGAAATAACATCAGCCTGATTTGCGATGAATACTGCACAGGCTATTTCAACTTAAATAATATACAAAACAATCATCTCCAAAATTTAGTCACATGGTTTATTGAAAACAGCTTAAGTAATGCAAGAAAGAACTATAAAAGCTAAAAAGAGAAAAAATTCATACTATTGAGTGGCACTGACAAAAACATTACTAAATTTGGTAGTTAGTAACATTGCAAGTTCTTTTGCCTGGCCCTGTTGAAATTAGACACAATTTTATCAACTTTTGGTTGGTAAAATTTGAATGCTGATTGACATGCACATAGTTTCTTGGCTTCCCTTCCTTCTGCCAGGGTGACTGGCAACATCCTAGCAGGTGGATTCTGTTAGACTGTACCCCCTCAGGAGAGACAACCTGCAGTGGAGATCCCAGTCAGCCTGTGACTGCATGGCCTACATGACTGGATATGAACTTGCTTTGGTAGTTCAGAAACTGTCAAATTCTAGAGCCTTTTATTGGAACTTAACAGCATGGACACAGAATAAACATGTTATTTTAAGCCACTGAGATTTGATAGTTCCTCCCATCTATCTTAATGAATTCTTTCCTGTAGGACAAGGAATTTCTTCTGAACTCTTTGGTCACGGTTTACACTGGTGTCAATCTTCAGGAAGGAAGCAACCAGAACACATACATGATTATATCTTTGCATTCAGAGAGCTTTATACTGGGTTTGGGCTTAGAATTTTTCTGAGAAAAAAATTTTTTTTAGTTCAAATTGTAAAATTTCTTTTTATTTCAAGCTAATTTCAAGCACATGAAAAGGGAAAACAGATACTTTCCTTAGAACCATCATCACTTTAAAACTGAGTATTTCTCATACATAATTCCCTAGTCACTAAGAACTCTACAAATGACTTACTTCTTTTCAATAATTTAACACATTTAAATATGTATGGCAATGTCTTCTAAGAGACTATAAAATGTGTGATACATCCTTTAAACTCCGTAGAGCTGATGCAATAACACAGAACTTTGTATATCAAGCCAACATTACTAGAAAAGCACAGTTGTGAACCAAACTGTCCATTTAAAATTGATATGTTGAAGTACTAATCCCACATTTTCAAAAAGCTTTTTAAGAAAAAAAATTGTCACCAAAATAAACTTATATTTTAATTCTACTTTCCACAAACTCTCTGGAGAGAGGACCTCTAAAGAGGAAAGCAAAATGAGGTCACATGCACAGACCCTGTTGCAGTAAGGTGGCTGTCTCTCTCCACAATAAGAGATTAGCATAGACACACACACACACACTGCATAGATGGTGTGAAGCAAGTGGAGGAAGATGACCATTGTAAGCCATGGAGAGAGACCTCGGAAGAAACTACACCTACTGACACATGATCTCAACTTCCAAAGCATTGGGAGATAGATATCCATTGTTTAAGCCATCAGATTGTAGCATCTTGTTAGGGCCACCCTGACAAATTGGTCCAAGTGGCCATCTTCATGTTGCAGAGTGTCATCCCAAGAGGCATCGCAACATGAGAAAGTCTAGTAAGGGAAAGATGTGTCGTTCTCTGGGCCACCAATTCCTTTCTGACGTAGAACCCCTTGGGAGAAGAGTTTAAGCACATCCTGCTTGGTGTGCTACATTTATAACTCCAGAAAATGAGTAAAACTGCATCGCCTCACCTGTACACTTTCAATATATTTCCCCCAGAGAGAATATGTGGGCAGAACAAAGAGACTGGAAGCCAGGAATCTTGGTTTTAACAACATCAGCCTGTTCTTTCGGCTGTAAAGTGTGACTAATAACACAGGACATTATCTTCCTGTCACAGACACTTTGCAGAGAGATCCGACAGCACACAGAGCATCAAAGAAACAGTTCTGCTGCTCTTGGGGCTCCCGGAAGAGCTGCTGGCGGCAGAACTCCCATTTACTTAAGCTTTTAATAGTCATCTCCATGGAATTCAGAGCCACATCTTGTTTTTGTAAATAACTTGGCAACTGAAGCACTGAAAATGTCAGAAGATCCCCACTTTAAACAATTTTCATCTCTAATTTTTATGGGTCATCTTTATAAAGGCCAAGTAACAAAGCTATAAACAATCAGATAAAATAAGAATACTTGTTTTCTTATTCACTTAACCTGAAATATAATCTTATCCCCAAATACTTATTAATTGGCAATAATATTCAGTAGAGACAATATGTAAATGCTCCATTCATATAATGATCAGAATTAGCATAACCAGGAATGGATCTTTGGAACATTGCACTGAGAAAGATATAATGTCACTTCTGTTGTATTCACAGCAAAATGCATAACAGGGTCTGAGACCCAGCTGCATTTGTTAAAGACACCAAAGCATCTGGACCAAGAAGTTCATGACCACCAGAGCACCTTAAAAGAATAAAAGTGTCATTGATGTGCTCCACCCTGTGAACAAACAGTACCCGAGCCAACCCTAGTACAAAATGTACAAGAGCACAGTCACCTTCACATTCAGTCTCAGACTCCTTTTTGCTGGTGGCAAGACAAGCAGCAACTGGCTTTGAGATGATTTATGATTTCTTGGATTTTGCAAAGAAAAGTAAATTTCAATGCAGATTTATAAGAAGAGGGATGTTTGAGAAGACAAAGACTCCAAGGAAATAGCAAAAGGAGTGCAAGACCAGAATGAAAAAAGATAGAAGGACTGCAAAGGCCAAGGTTATGCTGGCAGAAAGTGAGCTGGAAACGGGACACAGTAGGAGGAAAATTACTGCAATGACTTTGTCTGCAGTGACTATGCACATTTTTTTCAGGGAAGGATTAATAAACTATGAAAACAAATTTGGGAAAACAAAACACAACAGAGCATAACCTGTTTCTAATGATTAAGAAATAGCAGCTACCTCTAAGTCAAAGAAGAGACAGCTGTGAATTTCATTCAAAATTTCAAGGTCATGAAAGATCAAAAATGGCTTGTAAATTATTTCAGATTAAAAGGGATGAATGGCAAGTGACAATAAAATGTTATGCTGCATCCTGGGTTGGTTTCTGGGGCAAAAAATGTTTTCAATTTTGGTTTAAAATACACAAGTAGAGCAAATGACAAAATAAAATCTATAGATTCTACAATAATTGATATCGACATTGCTGTTTTTATTGTGACAACTGTATGTACTGATGTAAGACAATTTCTTTCGTTTGGGCTTTTGCTTGATTTGGGGGCATTTCAGTATAAAATGGACCTTGTATCTGCAACAGGGTTAAGCTGTTGCTTGGGACACCCACATCTTAAATCAGAATGCCAGTTCAAGACCCAGCTGCTCCCCCTTCAGACCCAGCTTCCTGCTAATCCTCCTGGAAGCAGGAGAAACTGGCCCAAGTGTTTCCTCACCACCCAGATGGGAAATGCAGATAAGTTATTGGCTCCTGATTTTGGTTTGGCCCAACCCTGGCTACCAGAGGCCACTTGGGGAGTGAATCAGCAGATCTCTCTCAATTTCTTCTTCTCTGTCACTTTGCCTTTCAAATAATCAAACTAACAAATCTGTTTTTTGAAGATGAATAATGGTTTGGATGGATAAAGAGAGGAAGCCTTGTGTAGCAAGTGAAATGACACGAGCAAAGGACTAGAGCTATAAAGCAATGTACAGTGTCAGGCGGGACAAACAGTGTAATATGGCTGAACTGAAGATGAGAAGTAGTCACAATAAGGAGGGATACTGACAGAAGGACTCAGGCCAACTCCTTAAGGGCCTCACAAGCCTTTATGCCAGCAACTTTTGCACAATCCTCTGGAAACAGTTTGGAGCCATTTGTCTCATCTGTGAATAACTAAGTTGTAAAGCCATCACATGCAAAACAAGATATATGGTGTTGGGTCATTCCAGTCTAGTGAGATGATCTATGTTGACCATAATAGGGGAATGGAACTCAGAACGAGATGTTCTCGGTTGCTTTTTTTTTTTTTTAAGACTTATTTATTTACTTGAAGGGCAGACTTAGAAAGAGGGAGAGAGACATAGAGACTGATCTTGCTTTCCTTAGTTCATTCCCCAAATGGCCAGGAGTGAGCCAGACCAAAGCCAGGAGCCAAAGGCTTCTTCTAGGTCTCACTTGGCTGTTTTCCACTGTTTTCCCAGCCCCTGTAACAGGGAGCTACATCAGAAAAGGGACAGCTGTGATCCGAACCAATACCTATAAGCGATGCCAGCATTCCAAGTGGAGGCCTACCATGAAATGTCCCCATCTTCACATTTTATACTTTAAGTTATGACATAAGAAATATTTGCAGCCTGACTACATCTTGAAGTCTCTATAAGAGATTGGAGGAAGTTTGAGTCTCAATGTGCCAAATGAGAAGTCCAAGGTGTAATAGAATGCTATTGTTGCCAATTATCTTGCAAATCACTGCAGAGAGAAAAGCAGTGGCCCTGTTAGGAGCACAGGGCTTGACCTCCGGGATGCTTCCAGCTTTGTTAGCTTCTCATAAATCAAGGGAAGCACAGTATAAAGCACCTCTGCTCAGGCCTACCAGGTGGCCAGGAATGAACAAGAGAAACCTTGCCACCAGAGGATGGACAAATGAGTTCAGCAACACTGATTACTTAAGATCATCTTGAGTAACAAAAAAAAGGTCTTTAATGAAAATGTCTCAGTACTCTAAACTGTATTTACATTAAATACAGAGAACGTCTTCCCTTGTTCAAGCTTTCACTCGCATGGCTTCAATTACCCACAATGTGGTCTGAAAGCATTAAATAAAAATTTTTATGGGCTTGGCACAGTAGCCTAGTGGCTAAAGCACTCTCCCTGCACATGCTGGAATCCTATATGGGCGCCAGTTCTAATCCCAACAAACCCACTTCCCATCCAGCTCCCTGCTTATAGCCTGGGAGAGCAGTAGAGGATGACCCAAAGTCCTGAGACCCTGCACCTGCGTGGGAGACCTAGAAGAAGCGCCAGGCTCCTGGTTTCAGATCAGCGCAACTCCAGCTGTTGCAGCTGCTTGGGGAGTGAATCACTGGGTGGAAGATCTTCCTCTCTGTCTCTCCTCCTCTCTGTATATCTGACATTTTAATAAGAATAAAAGAAATCTTGAAAAATTTTATAAATAGTGCAAAGTTTTAAATAGCTCTTATTGTCACATATTGTTATGACTGTTCTGTTTTATTATTTATTGCTACTGATATCTTACTATGCCTAATTTATAAATTAAATTTTATCATAGGTATGTGTACTTAGGAAAGAAAAATCTAGTATCCTTTTATAAAGAATTTAGTGCAGGAAGGTACATCCAGGGCTAGCATTCACAGAGAGCTAAGCTGCCACCTCGCTGCGGCTGCATCCCATATGGGTGTGGGTTTGTGTCCTGGCTGCTCTACTTCCAGCCCAGCTCCCTGCTAATGCGTGGGAAAAGCAGCAGAAGATGGCCCAAGAGCTTGTGCCCTAGCCACCCAAACGGGAGACTAGGTCACCCTGGTGATTGGGGCTATCTGGAAAGTGAACCAATGGATGGAAGATCTCTCTCTCTCCTTCCTTCTCTATCAGTAACTTTGCCTTTCAAATAATAAATAAATCTTTTAAAAAATAACAAAACGGAAAACAATTGAAGGAACTAGAATGGCAGAAGACTGGGTCTCTGGTGAAGTTACCTGTAAGATGTTAATGGTGTTTCTAAAAATAGGGTTTTGCCCTATTCTCATACTCTTCTGGAGGGGAATCAACATATCAATCCCCATCCCTTAGCCAGGAGACTGGTCCACTTTGGTCACTGTGGAGGAATGGCACTGCCTCAGTTTATCTTCAGGATGTCAGTTTCAGGATAGGGGCAGGAAGCTTCGGGTCTCATCTTTTGTTTCGGGGCAAGGTGGTAGAAATGACTGCCCATCACAAATCAGTTTTTTTCTTTCTGCCTTTGGGTTGATTCATGTGAACCGCCCCCGCCCCCGAGATGGTGCAGAAAAGACCCCATTTCCTCAAGTCTTTACTGCCTTGGAGCCCTCTCTTGTTACTAAGACAGGAACTCTTTCTCTCTTTCCTAAATAAATCATACTTGGTAAACTTAAGTGTGTCCGCATGAAAATTCTTCTTTTGTGTGAGATAAGAAACCAGGTTGCTGCTGTGTTCATGCTGAATACCATACAACAACATCCTACAACACAATGAGATACCACCACATTTCTACTAGAATAGTATGTGAATACCACAATGAGCAAAAGCAAGAGGGATCTAATATAGAAAGATCCAAAAATCTGATCCAAATGGAGTTTGCGAAGCACAATTTTGGGTAAAAACAAAACAACAAAACAAAACAAAAAAACCAACAAAACAAAACAGCAGTAGCTAACAATCAATGAGAAGGCAGAGACACAAAACTCAAGGGCCGGAATTCTGATCCTGTCTAGTTTGCTCAAAACCAAAAACCTCCAGAGGGTATGATTGGAAACTTCTTGCTTTCTCATGATAAGCAGAAAGCATACACTGCTTTATACCTGTGCTTTCTCATGGTAAAACTGAAAACTCAAAGAAATGGGGATTGAAATTTTGGTCTGGCTGATGGCAGCTTTTTGGGAGACAGGTACTTTGTATTTCCTTAAAAAAAGACGTCCTTGCTTCCTCGTTATTTTTGTGATAAAACCGGCAACCTAGGGGAGTGGGATTCATCTTCCAAAAAACTACCCATCAGCTGTTATCTGTGTAGTAAAACCAGCAACTCAGGGTGGCACTTTGATTTTACTAAATGCAGCATTTGGGGAGAAACAAGCATCTTGTACACTTTAAAAGAGACTCACCCATGTCTCACTTCAATAGTGACTTGATTCTAGCTAAACTATTCACCCATCGAACTCCTTCCAATATCTATTTTCCATAAACACTTTGAAGATCTGATAAAGATTCCTCTCGTACATTTCGTTTTTCACTCTTGACCATTTCTCTAATACAATCTGGAGAGTCACTGAAGGCACACACAAGGGTAACACCATCTTTGGACAATCATTTTGAAAATCACTTCTGTTGCATCCAGGACCCCACAAGGTACTAACCTAATCAAGCATAAAACAAGTTATCTGGGATTATACATTTCAAGGCTGTCAACTTGCTGCCTTAATTCTGTGTCCATTTCCCAAAACACAAGCTTTTAAAATCATGTTAATGCCATGGAAAATTCCATTCACAACTTTGCTTTAATTAATTGAGAAAGGATCTAATTCAAGGTTGGTAGACTTTTGAATAGAAAAAGTCATGCTGGTACAACAGAAAAATCCTTTCAGTCACAAGAACTGGCTAAGTAGAGGAAAAAGGACTGGAAGCAATTTCCTAGGAAGTATTTTCCAGGAAAAGCACTCTGTCATACTAATAGAAGACCCCACTGAGCACTGATGGAGTTCATGGTCATTCCAGACCAGAAAAGTTTCTCCTGCTTGCCATTATTGACCTTTTGAGTCAGATATTTGTTCCCCACGAGGGCCCATCTCAGGCCTAGTAAAATGCTTTCAGCGACCCTGGTCTCTACCAAGGAGCACCAGCTCATTGTATATATCAAAATCTCCCCCAGGGATCAGTGTTGTGGCATAGTGCAATATTGGGATTCTATTTGGGTGTTGGTTTAGTTCATGTCCCAGCCATTCCACATCTGATCCAGCCTCCTGTTAATATCCTGGGAAAAGCAGTGGAAAATGGTGCAAGTACTTGGGGTCCTGCTACCTACATGAAAGACCTGGAAGAAGCTCCAGGTTGCTGGCTTCCGCCTGGCTAGCCCTGACATTGCTTAGGGAGTGAACCAGTGGAAAATCTCTCTCTCTCTCCTTGCATCTCTTCCTCTCCTGTAACTCTTTCAAATAAACAAATATTTAAACAAAAGTCTCCACACTTTGCCAAATATGCCAGAGGGCAAAATCATCCTAGTTCATCCTGCTGCTAAAAACACAGAATTACACAAAAGCCTTTAAGAAAAAAGAATTTCAAGCCTCATACTGAGCCAGTGTGAATGTGAACCCAATCATATAAAATCACTAGTTGCATTTTAACAAGAATTTCAGGCGAGTCATTTGCACACACAAATTGGGGAAGTACTGCTCTAATCTGGATCTGTTCATCCATTAGCAGGAAGATAGTGGGAGAAGAAAGAAGTAAGAGAGTTAGAAAGGAAGTACATGAGAGAGAAACAAGAAACAGGTTTAACCTGAAGGCATGTAGAACTGAAACTAAAGACTAAGTAATTTTTCCTTTTGAGAAATTTTTGACAAAGTTGACAAAAATCACTGATGATTTCTGAAAAGTTTATGAGAGACAAGGGCCCAAAGAAACTCAGTAATTTATAAATTGAAACTCATTTTAACAAGGAATAACATGTTATTGACAATGATGTCCATAGCAACAGGCCATCAACATTAAATTTTTTTTAATTTATATTTATTTTTATTGGAAAGTCAGATTTATAGAGAGTAGGAGAGACATTGAGAAAGATCTTCCACCTGTTGTTTAACTCCCCAAGTAGCCACAACAGCCGGAGCTGAGCCATTCCAAAGCCAGGAGCCTGGAGACTCTTCCAGGTCTCCTACACGGGTGCAGGGTCCCAAAGATTTGCGCTGTCCTCAACTGCCTTCCCAAACCACGGGCAGGGAGCAGGATGGGAAGTAGAGCAGCCAGGACACAAAACCCATATGGGATCCCAACATATGCAAGGCAAGGATTTTAGGCACTAGGCTACCACGATGGACCCATCCACATCAATTATCAAAGAAAAAAAGTATTCTTGCTTATTTCCTAATTGAACAGGACCAGTAGTTATCAGCACAAGCAACAGCCAACACTGCAGACATCCCAGCTGGTTTAGCTCAACTCTGAGAAAATTAAAGCAAACTTTCTGCTTGAAGACAAACTACTGTATCCAGCTCAGCCACAGATGAGAACAGAGCTTTAAATGGAAATTTTGAAATCCTGAGGCATTTCTTGAAATACTTGGAACAGGAGATGAAACGTGACCTTAGCCAGTATGGATCTGAAGATAAAGCACAATCAAAACAGTGACTATGGAAAGAGCTGAAAGTGGCCCTGCCAGGCAGGCTGGTCAACAGCACAGGGTAGAGGCTTCAGAACTTTGGGATACTCAAAGCATTTTGCTCGTTGACTTTCTGGAGGGCCAAAGAATGAAAACATCTGTTCATCAAGGAAGTGTTTTGGGAAAGTGAGCCAAAGCTTTAGCAGAAGAAACTTGGATGCCCTTCCCTGCAAGACCATGGCTCTGCCCAGTCCTCCCATCAAACAGTGGCACTTCTGTGAGAATTTCAAGGGGATGCCATTTGCTTTCCACCTTGCAATCCTGGTTTGATTCCTTCTGAGTTCTTTTTGTTTCCTACCTAGTCTTAAAAAGTCTTTAAATGAAACCCATTTTTCTTCAGTAAATATGTGGGAAATAACAACAGCAAGAACCCATTACATCGATCTGTTAAATTCTTAGGATCTTCAGTTCCTTATGGATGGAATAACTGGGCAATTTTTTAAAATTTGGGTTTCATTCTGAATGGCAACAATTACAGCTAAGATTTAGGAGCTCTTACCATTAAAACTAGAAGGAAAAATAGATTCTGGGGGACAACTATCAATCTGGCAGACAGTTGTTTTGAAAGACAGGTCTATTCTCTGTAGTGAAAGCAACGATGGTAGAAGAAATGCACTAAAATGCAAACAAGAAAATGCTCCATAATCCCAGCTGAGAGGAATTCACAGCAGTTCACTCTGATGTCAACATTTGTGACAGACATTATGGTTGGCTTTAAAAAAAATTTTTTTATGACACTGTTTAATAAGCATTAGGGTCTTCCCTCCCCCTCTTAAGTTCCTTCCCCTCCCCACTCTCCTCCCCTCCAGTTTTACAACGGGTGTCTTTGTGAATTTTCACAAGTCCATCGTGCTGCCACTGAGGTGTCACCCAACAATGTAGGAGAGTATTAGCCGTATCACGTAAGTCCATCCTTGTACTGCATGCATGAGCTCACACTTTTCTCTGTTTCCACCGATGAACATAATTTCAGCTACACTTCCATTATGCACCCCCTTGAGGACAGTGCACCATGGGGAGAAAGACAACAACAACAAAAACTTAACAGAAAGAAACAGTGAACCTTCATTCACATGAGGTTGTTGAACATATAACAAAGGTGTCAATGTGACATGAGGGTGGTGAAAAAGAGTGCCCAGCATCTTCATGTAGGAATAAATGTCAGCGTGTGTCCTGTGTGGCACTGATGAGAGCAGACTAAGGACTAGCTCATCATTACTTATGGCAGTAACAGTGATAAAAGGGACAATGACAATCTCAGGTGATTTCAAGCAATCAGTCTCTTATGGATGATTGATTAATAGATTACATCACAAGGTCTTATTACAAAAGGCTCAAATAATTAGGAAGTGCAATAAGGTAGAATTCACAGGAAAAATTCTTAGTTTTGACATCATGTTATCCTATATTAGAGCAAACATGGTATCTGACCTTTTGGGATTGGCTCATTTCTCTTAGCATAATAGTCTCCAGTTCAGTCCATTTGGCTATAAACAATTGTATTTTTTAAAAAATAGCTGAGTAGTATTCCTTAGAGTAGATGAACTACAGTTTCTTTATCCAGTCCTTTGTTGATAAGCATCTAGGTTGCTTTCACGTTTTTGTGATTACTGATTGTGCTGCAATGAACATAGGGGTGCATGTTGCTTTCTCGTGTAACAGGTCTTTTGGACATATTCCTAGAAGTGGTATTGCTGGGTCATATGGTAGGTAGATTTTCAGTCGCCTAAGTATTCTCCATACTGATTTCCATAATAGTTGCACCAGCCTGCAATTCCACCAGCAGAGAAGTAGGGTTCCTTTCCCCAACCCCTCACCCCTCGGCAACCTCGCCAGCAAGTGTTGTTGATAGTTTTCTGTATGTGCACCATTCTTACTGGAGTTCAGTGAAACCTCAGTGTTGTCTTTATTTGAATTTCTCTTATTGCCAGGGAATTTGAACACTTTTCATATGCTTGTTAGCCATTTGGGTTTGTTATCTTTTAATTTCATTTTCCATGAACTTTTTGAAGTGGCTAATATTCATGCAGCTCCGCAAAAGTCACTCAAGTCTTATTCTACCCTGAGTTGCCATAGACTGCTGAAGATTCATTACATTCATATATACATTCACATATGTCCTGCAAACTTTCATGTCTATCTTGCAAAATTCACCTTTTGTTTTCATGGATTTAAAAAAATACATTAAAAGAGGCCTAGCACAGTAGCATAGTGGCTAAAGTCCTTGCCTTGCACAAGCAAGGATCCCATATGGGTGCTGGTTCTAATCCTGGCAGCACCAGCTCCCATCCAGCTCCCTGCCTGTGGCTTGGGAAAGCAGTCGAGTATGGCCCAAAGCTTGGGACCCTGCACCCGTGTGGGAGATCTGGAGGAAGTTCCTGGCTCCTGGCTTTGGATTGGCTTAGCTCTGGCTGTTGCAGCCACTTGGGATGTAAATCAATGGACATAAAATCTTCCTCTCTGTCTCTCTTCCTCTTTGTATATCTGACTTTCCAATAAAAATAAAATAAATTTTTTAAAAATACATTTAAAAAAAGATAAAATGGCTATCTCTTGGGGTTTCAATAAATAATTCCATGGTGCTATATGACCCATGCTAACACTTTTTAAACTACAAAATGGTGCATGCCTGCCACATAGTGGGCATTCAATATATAAATAAACAACTGACCAATTTTAAGAAAACTTTAAAAAATGTTACTGTTTTGATAGGTAAGGAATGAAGACATCTTTGATATTTGAAACCTGTAATACTTTACTATTGAAGATGAATATATTTGATTTTAACTGATTTTCCCTTACCAAATTTTTCCTACCAAATCTTTTGTCAATTGACTACTGGAACCTTAATTTTATCAAATTATTATAATTGCAGTTTATTAGTGATACTTTTGTTCCTAAAATAAATATTATTAAATGTAGGAAATAATTCTCAAAATGACTTGTAATGACAAAAAGGAAGAGATCAAATATTAAAGGATGCCACCTAGTGGGAAAATTTGCTTTGACTTATCTCTGCAGATTAAAGGTTCCCAAATTTTAGCACCCCAAACTGCTACTTGCATAATCAAGTCCCTCTTCTGCCCGGTGCCTGGGGACGAGCTGTGTGTGCATGTGACAGTCCATGAAGTATACCCTTACTGGAAACTACGAAAATTCCGTTCCAGTTCATTGTCAATTTAACAACCCAGAGGTACATTGTGTTTTCCGTTTTCCTCAGATTTTCATCATGTTTACCAACTTTGTTGCTGACAGCGTTCTTTAAATATAGGCTCACCATTTCATTTGTATTGTTGGATTTAATTTGCTCAGAACTATAACGTAGACACTATTACTATCCCCTTTTGCAGGTGAGAAGATTGAGAAGAGTTAACTAACTTCCCCAAAGTCACATAGTTAATATTGTCATTGAGCCTGGAACCTATCAAGCAGTTATGGTATGTATACCCAAGCCTCGGTGACAGGGTGGCAGCAGAAGTCATAGACACTTGGATAGCATAATGGCACTGACATTTGTCTGAAAGACCAATTTCAGCCCTGCAATCTACTGTAACCTCCTATTAGTCTACTATAGTACATGAAGGAATGAGTCTTACTCCTTAGCCAAGCAGGCTGATTAGGACATTTTGCAATGATACTCTACAACCTAACAGGCACACAGTTTGAACTATTCTGGTCACACATTCAGTTGTTCTTTACATGTTAGTTGTTGATTTCCGGTGTTATAAATTCAAGAATGTCTTCAACTCTTTGCTGTTATTTTTTGTTCTTTCCCCAAATACAAAGTAATCTGTCTGAAAGCTTCCACCTGGAACTAATTTATTTATAAGTGTTAGAAAATCCAGTTGATAGAGATCTGTCAAGCAGGCTGAGGCTAAGAAAATTCGCATAAAACCTGGGTGCCTGATCCTACCCCACCAGGCCAACACGGTATCTGCAGAAGTGAAAGCCTACTTCACTCTGCCTGAAACATAACCTGTAGTTCACCTTCTCCCGTAGGGCCAAACGATCAGGTAACTTCAAATAAAAAATTAATTCTTGCTACTTCTCTACCAGGAAATAGAGTGTAAGTAAGGTAGAAATATGCCTACCAACCAATCCATTCTCTAGTTCATTAGAACTTGAATGTTATGAATGGGAAAGATTTCTCTGTGGCAGAGGGAGGGCTTGGCAACCAGGGGCTTTCATTATCTCTTGGTGATTCACCTGCCCAGAGAAGTCTCCTGTTCTTTTTTAACAGGATGAAAAAACAATACAAACACTTTTACCTTGCTGAGGAGGAGAACACTGAAAACACAAGTTTGTATTTGTACCTGCATATCCCTCACGCTCTTGTTCCATTCCCCAGGAATGCAAGGTATGAGATGATTTTTTTTAAAGTAAATATGCAGAAAAACAATAGGAAAAAAAATCCACGGAATTGGGAAGAACAGATGAAACAAAAATAACAGTTGATAACACTAATTCGTACACTTTTTAAAATGCCATTTACATGGGGCCTGGCAGTGTGGCCTAGCAGCTAAAGTCCTCACCTTGAACGCGCCGGGATCCAATATGGGCGCCAGTTCTAATCCCAGCAGCTCCACTTCCCATTCAGCTCCCTGCTTGTGGCCTGGGAAAGCAGTTGAGGATGGCCCAATGCTTTGGGACCCTGCACCCGTGTGAGAGGCCCAGAAGAGGTTCCTGGATCCTGGGTTTGGATCGGTGCAGTACCGGCCGTTGCACGCACAGGGGAATGAACCATCGGACAGAAGATCTTCCTCTCTGTCTCTCCTCCTCTCTGAATATCTGACTTTGCAATAAACAAATAAATTTTTTAAAAAAATGCCATTTACATGATACTATTACTGTAACCTCTACCTTGAGAGGAATTCACGAAAGAGTTAGAATTATTAGTCTTGTCCATACAAAAGGAAACTGATCAGCTTAGCTACTACCTAGAATTATCCAGGTAGCAAACTGTGGACATGGAACCAAGCTGTTGGGTGCCAGGAGACCAAGTTCCCATCCATCGCACTATCAGAACACACTTCACTTCTTAGGAGAGTTAGAAGAGGTAAAACTGGGATCAAAAAGGCTAAACAGCATTTGCCTGACCACAGTTAGGTTCCTTGTGACCATGAACATCACTTAGAGAAGTAAGCTTTATAATTTTTAAGAAACTGAGTTCGCCACAATTGCATCACCCAGAGTAGCTCCAAGGTTTTTCCTTCTGACTCATTTTTACTTCAAAGCCCTGAAACTTCCAAAGCCCCTGATGCTTTCAAAGTTGTTTTCCCTCACATTCCAAGCCAGAGATGTAATCTGTGGCCTCCCTGAACTAGCCCAAACCATAGCATACAGTGACATCTGGCCACAGATGACTCAGGAGGTAGTTAATTTTAGAGGTAAGGCCTCCATCCCAGGGGGAACCTTGCGTACCATAAAAAGCTATCTACAGGACAGCATGCTTTCAAGTCGTGCAAGCATAGGCTCATACCTCTGTGTAACCACAAAATGTCCCCTCTTGCATGGTCCCTCCCCACCCAGATCAGAGGTACCTGCTTCCTGGTGCTTGGGGAGGACACGACTCCCTGGGATCTCCTTCGCTGCCAATAGCAACTCCTCTGCACGAATCCTCCTGGTGGAGCTTCTGATTTCCAGTCCAAGCTTGAACCCACTGTGCATAAAGTAGCAACTGGTCCCACTATGAAAAACTGAATGTCTTGGAGGGTGACAGTCCTAAGTATTTATTTTCAGGGTGTTTTTTTTTTTTATTAATTAATTGGTGAATTTCCCACTCTGTCAATCCTCCAATGCCAATAGACAGAATTGGGTCAGGTTGAAGCCTAGAGCCTGGAGCTACCTCCTACTGTCCATGTGCGTGGCCAGGACTCAAAAACTAGTGCCACAATCTGCTGCTTTTCAGGGTGTGCATTAGCAGGAAACTCGAGTTGGAAAATGAGGCGGGTCTTAAGCTGGAACCCTCAAACTCCAGCCCCCCCCACCCCTTTTTTTAAATTGGAAAGGCAGATCAGATTTTACAGAGTGGAGAGACAGAAAGAAAGATCTTCCATCTGCTGAGCTGATCCAAAACCAGGACCCAGGAGCTTCTTCCGGGTCTCCTACACGGGTAAAGGGTTCCAAGGCTTTGTACCATCTTCTACTGCTTTCCCACGCTGCAAGCTGGATGGGAAGTGGAACAGGCCAGACAAGAACCCGCACCCATATGGGATCCTGGCGTTTGAAGGCAGGCAATGGAGCCATTACGAAGGGCCCAGGCTTTCTATTTTTCTTAATAATAAAGAGAGGAGAGAGAGAGAGAGAGAGAGAGAGAGAGAGAGAGAGAGAGAGAGAGAGAGAGAGAGAGAGAGAGAGAGAGAGTTTAGGAGAACCAAACAGGTCACAGAAGTCATGTAAAGTGAAAGATTTGCATGCAATCAATGAACTGCTGACATACCCAACGTGAATGTGTCTGAAACCTCAGGTGGAGATAAAGTCCCAGTTTAAAAGCGTGTAACTCTGGGATCGGACCACTAGCTTCCTGGAGAGAAGCAGCCTCCTGAAGCACACTTCCTAGGCCTAGTGCCATGGTCTCCCAGACGCCTCGAGGACCAGGTGGCGCTCCTGAGCGGACCCGGAACCAAAGCGCCGACCTCCCCGGGTTCCGCGGGCAGCATTTGCTTGCGCGCCGGAGGCGGGTGTCTGGTCGCCGGGGCCTGAGGCCCGAGGACGCGCCGAGTCACACCATGCTGAGCGCGACTCGGGGCAGGCTGGCTTCCGCACTGTGGGCGTCCCGGCTCGCCCGCAGGTACCTGCACGCGACGCGGCCGCGGTCCTCGGCGGGTCAGGGCGGGAGGACCGGGCAGCCGCCCAGCGCCTTCGACCCGGCGCTGCTGGACTTCCTGGTGTGCCCGCTGTCCAAGAAGCCGCTGAGGTGAGGGTCGCCGCCGCGGGAGGCCCTGCGGGTCAGCCCGCGTTCTCCGCTGCCATTTTCTGGCCGAGGGGAGAGGGTCCCGCACCTGCCAGGTCGGGGTGGCCGGTCCCGCAGGCGGGTCGCGGGCGGGCCAGCACGGCTTGGCTGGGGACCAGGCCTGGACGCAGGTCCCCTGGACAAGGTCGAGGTGATGGAAAGCATGGTGAAAGGGCCAGTCCTCGGCCTGGGTGTGCGGGCTGCCCACCGCACTAGCCGTGGGCCAGCGGGTGTTTGCAAAGCCTCCTATTCTTTAACCGTTTGGGGAAACAGCTTTGCGGCTCCTGAATGTGAGGACCGATTGTTGCCGGCAACATGTGACGGAGTGTGGCTGGGGGCGTTGGTGCAGCGCTGAGGCCCCAGCCCATATTGGAAGTTTTTGTTGAATGAGTGCCAAGTTCAAGTTCTGACTGTACCCGGATTCCTGCTTCCTGCTAACGTGCTAACTTGGGAGGACAAAGATGAAGGAGAGCCGGAGGGAGCTCGGCTCCTGGCTTCAGCCCTGCCTAGTCCTGCTGGGTGGGACGTCCAAGGAGTAAATGGGTGAATGAAGATCTGTCTCTGCCTTTCAATTAATTTTTTAAAAAAAATTAATATAAGTTATCTGTTAGCAGTTTTACTTTCATATTTTCTAGGTTTTTTTCTGTAATAAACATTCCATTTTAACGCATTGAAATCCCCATTTGATTTGCCTTTCAGCTCATTGTCTAATTAGCTCAGTGCACACTCACTGTTTCTAGTTTCCTCTTTCTGCTCTCTCATCTCATACTTTTACTTTGCATATTTAAATTTTGTTCTGTAATTCTTTTCTAATAGATGGCTTAAGTTTATTTGATGTTTATTCTTAAGTTGAGAAAGTTGAATTTTTCTCTACTTTATGTTCTAGTAGTTAATTAAGGAGCTGGTATGGGAGTTCACCAAAATAATAAAGAATATTTAGGTAAAAGGAGATCTTTTGTTACTGGCATTAAAAAATATTTAAAGTCATAACTTGAGAATAAAGTAAAAAGTGAATTGACTAAAAAGGGCACAACCATAGGGCCTAAGAATCTTGTAGGAGAAATGCTTGGATTGGCTGTTGCTGCTCAGGATTGCTCTGGGATGAATGCTTTTCTAAGAATTGGGTATTTGATGTTACTGAGCATCAAGCTCTCCCAGATCCCACTTTTCACAGTTCATCTTGTTCTCTTTCCTCCCTCAGATATGAAGCATCAACGAATGAATTGATTAATGAAGAATTGGGAATAGCCTATCCAATCATTGATGGGATTCCTAACATGATTCCACAGGCAGCAAGGATGACACATCAAAATAAGAAGCCAGAAGAAACAAAGCAGCAGTAGAAGAACATTCTTACAAGCCACAGCGGCCACATGCTCTTGAACAGCATATCCCTTTTGAAACCTGGTGGCAGGTAGTCAGTGGGAGGAGACAATGTTCCTTTCTCTTCCTACGCTCACCGTCCTCATCCCGCTGATTTCTCTGGCAGGACTTTTCTACTCGGCCTCTGTGGAGGAAGACTTCCCGCAGGGCTGCACCAGCACGAGCAGCCTCTGCTTCTACAGCCTGCTCCTGCCCATTACTATCCCAGTGTACGTGTTCTTCCACCTTTGGACCTGGATGGGAATTAAACTCTTCAGGCACAACTAGGGCCACCAGAGCCATGCTGCGTTCTGGGTGCTCGTCTCTGAACGTTCAGCTAGGTGCAAATGCTGGAGACCCATTTCCTCGGCAGCCAAGCTGCTTCTCCCTTCTCAGGAAGGAGCCTGCCAGAGACTACAGCTGCGGAAGCTGCTTCCATGGTCCTAGAGCTGAGGGCCGTAACTGGTGTCAGAAGGAGCATCTCCCCTTGCCATCGTCTCCCATCTCCTGATCGGTTCTCCCTGCATTTATCTGAAAGTCATTTGTAATTTTGTTTGTTTAGCTTCTGGGTTGCTGGGAAAGTCACATGGTAGGCATGACTGAAATAATCCCAAAGGACCTGTGTTGGTTGTAGAAAAAGGCATTTGAACTAAAACTGTGTAATGGAAATTTCATGTACTGAACAAAAATTCTGAGCTTGTAAATCTTTTTGGTACCAAATGCTTATATAATTACTAATAAAATAAGATGCTAATTTACCATTAAACAGTTTGCTGGATTTCTTAAGAGAGAGAAAATGAACATTCTCTAAATATTTACTGTCCTCAGAGGCACTTAATACACCAAAAAGACTTATTTTCTGGAAAAGTAGGAGCTCTTGGCAAATAGCCAATTGTGTCTTGTTGAGTGTAGATCCATGTTTTGAGCCACATTTTTTTTCCACTAAAGATTTATTTATTTTACTTGAAAGAGTTACAGAGAGGGAGAGAGATCTTCTATTAGCTGGTTTATTCCTGAAATGGCTGCAATGGCCAGAGCTGGGCTGAACCAAAGCCAGGAAACTCCTCTGAGTTTCCCAAGTGAGTGCAAGGGCCCAAAGGTCTCTGACCATGCTCCACTGTTTTTCCAGGCCACTAGCAGGGAGCTGGGTCAGAACTGGAGCAGTCTAGGACTCGCACTGGCACTCATGTGGGATGCCAGCACCACAGGTGGAAGACAAGCTTACTGAGATTACATTGACATTTTTTTTCTGTCATAGAAGTTATTACTGAAATATTTATGCTATAGTTCTGAAATACTGTACCATGCTCAATCATCTTGGAAGTTCTGGAATATTAGGATCTGTGAATATTAAATGCTATTGCCTTGGGAATGCTAACTAAACATTAGTTGATTCCTATTAGAATCTTAAGAATTATTTGGGAGAGGTTTCAGACAGCAATTCTAACTCATTAACAGGAAATGTGATATTGATACATTTTTGTGGAATTATAACTATCAGTGGGTTTGTAATATGTAATAATAGCATAGAAAGTATAAAAGGAATAGAGACATATAAAAGAAATGTTTCAGTACCTCACTGGCACACTTATGAACATGCAGAGTTTTAGATCTCGTAGGTCTTGGTGAGAATATAAAATGCTGAAACTTCTTTGGGAAACAGCTGACAATCCCTAAAAGATTAAACATAGAGTTACCATATGATACCACTATTGCATTTCTAGGTATATACATCCAAGAGAAGTGAAAACACATCTCCACAAAAATTGAGATGCGAACATTCACAGAAGTATCAGCCATAGCAGTGAAAAAAATGGTGATGGAAAGTGGGAACAACACAGATGTTTGTTAACTGATGTGTATTAGATAAAATGTTATATGAACACCAATGAAATGTGGGAAAAACAAAAAAAAAGGAAAGGAGGGAGTGTTTATGCTGAACACAGATGAAATTTGGTGTTAGGCAAAGAAAGAAGCTGGCTTTCAAAGATTATATATTGTTTGATTTCATTTACATAGAATGTCCATGATAAGCAAATTTAAGAGAATTCATAGCAGATTAGTGGCTACCCAAGGCATGAGAATAGTTACGGCCGAAAGGTACAGAGTTCTGGGTGATGTGAATATTCTAAAACTGATTATAGTGATGATTGTGTAATTCTGTGCATATACTAACACCTGTCCAATTGTACAATGTGCTTGGCTGAGTGACAGTAACCTCCCCCTCATCTTTGGAACACATATTCCAAAACCCCTGGTGGATGCCTGAAACCACGGAGGGACCTGCAATGGGATAGATCAAGTCTGACTGTGTCATAGGAGCTTGGGTCTCAGGTAGCAATGAGGTGGAGCTATGGAGAAATGGGGCCCATTGGGAAGTCAGTGGTGGCACTGCCCTCGGAACGAATGGAAGTGGTTCTCATGGCACCCTAGTTAGACCTCCTGAGAAGGCTGTTAGGAGAGACCCTTCCCCTTCTCTGACTCTGGCAATGTCACTCTACTTGCTTCACAATCCATGCCATTGTGATGCTATCTGAGCTAAGCCAATGCTTACGCAGTGCTCTCTAATCTCAGAAACAGGCTTGATTGGTATGATGGCTCAATGGCTAAATCCTCACCTTGCAAGTGTCAGGATCCCATCTATGTGCCAGTTTGTGTAAGAGCAGCTCCACTTCCCATCCAGCTCCCTGCTTGTGGCCTGAGAAAGCAGTAGAGGATGGCCCAAAACCTTGGGACCATGCACCTGTGTGGGAGACCCAGAATAAGCTCCTGGCTTTGGAACAGCTCAGCTCTGGCAGTTGTGGCAACTTTGAGAGTGAACCAGCAGATGGAAGATGGTTTCTCTTAAACAAACAAAAAGCCTGGTAGTATATAAGCCCCTTTCCTTTACACATTTCCAGCATTAGGTATTTAGGTGTCACAACAGAAAACTAAGATTGTACGTACTAATGCCCTACATGCAGTTTTTTTCTATACGTACTTTGATGAAGTTTAATGACTGCCTAAGTCATAGTCAGAGATAAGCAACAGGAATAAAAAAAGATGATAACTATATTATAATGAGAGTTATATGAACATAATCTCTCTTGAAAGAGTTAAGACAAATACATTTTTGGTCTGAATTGACTGTGAGTGACTGAAACAGCAGATAGTAAAACCAAGAATAGAGGAAGGCTACTGTATATGCATGTGAATTACAACTCACTAAAGCTGCTCCCCAAACCCAACCCATTTATAACAAAAGCAATATGGGAGGGTCCAGGCTAAGTTCAAGCTGCTGCTGAAAGAGGAGTGCTTGTTTTAACCCTGTCTACCCCAGGGTGCTGCTTCTGTTAGTGACCCATTTTCATGGGAATTCTGAAACAGATTCCCAGCATTTATCTCTCAGATTTTTCACTAGAAAATCATCCAGACTTCCTGTCTGTTCACTGGTATTCTGCCTTTCCAACTTCCGCCTACAGAGCTCATGCTACGTGCCACACCACTGACCCCAGCCACCTCCAGCAACTACATTTATAACCCACCATGATGAACACTTTCTTTCTACTAAGTGGAACTCCTTCTGATGCCTCAGTAATCACTTCATCGGTGTCAGGGTCCTGCTTGCTTCTGTACAGTCTCCTACAGGATCACCTTCTTAAGTGTCCTCCACAGCATCACGCACAGGGATTGCTAGGACCAGCTCACTGGTAAGATTGTTCCAGAAGGGGTCTGTTATGCTCTCAGCTCCATCTTCATTCACACTCAGTTCTGCAGAGGGCTGCTTCAAGAGACTCCTCGGAACTTCAGACTCTGCATCTCCAAGATAAAAGAAATGATGAGCTACCTGCATAACTTGAGGGAGGGTTTTTGTTTGCTTGTTTGTTAAGAATGTGATTTCCAAGAATTTATTTGATCATACTTTCAGGAGGCTCTAAAAACCTGAGTATTCAACGAGGACCCCAAATTATTGTAGGGTTTGATTATATTTTGAGAATGCAGTTTTATTCTTCATTGTGTGTCAGATTACCTTAATCAAATTAAATTGTAAGTCATACACTTGAACAATCTTTATATTAACAGGTATCCAAGTGTTTTAAAATTTTATTTTATTTAATTTTAATTGGAGTCAAATATACAGAGAGGAGGAGAGAAAGAAAGATCTTTCATTTGTTGATTCACTCCCTAAGTGGCTGCAATGGCTAGAGCTGCATTGATCCGAAGCCATAAACCAGAAGCATCTTCCGGGTCTCCCACGGGGGTGCAGGGTCCCAAGGCTTTGGGCTGTCCTCGATTGCTTTCCCAGGCCAGAAGCAGGGAGCTGGATGGGAAGTGGTGTTGCCAGGACAAGAACTGGTGCCCATATGGGATCCCAGCATGTGCAAAGCGAGAACTTTAACAACTAGGCTACTGCACCAGGCCTATATATATATATTCTTATATATTGTGTATATATATAATATATATCATATGTATAAGAGTATATATATATATAATATATGTATAAGAGTATATATATGTATATATTATACATACATATATATAATTGCATTCATGAAGATGAGTATGTTAAGCCAAAAACACAACCAGGAGGAACATGAGCAGCAAATCCAATTACAAAGAAAGTTATTCCTCAGAATTCACATGTTGTATTGTGTAAACCCATCCATCCTTTAGCTCCATTTTTGTTATCTATACCACTAGATAGTACTTTTTACCTACACTGTTTCCATTGTTAATCCCTATGTAGCACGGAGAAATTTCTCTATGTTCCCAAACACAACCTAGCGTGTCGCTGTCCAGGTGAGAGTTAAAAGGCTGTAGAAAATATGAAATTGACTAGCACAGCCAAGAGCCATGTGGCCCATCACTAGCATGTGTAGTGCAGAAGTCTTTCCTAGCACACATCTCAGGAAATGCTCCCTTTGAAGGCCACTGCTGTTCTTTCTTAAGGCCACTAGATGGCGATTTTCAATAACATATGGGACACAGGCAGCCACCAGCTCAGAATCAGAAACTAAGGACTGCTCTTAGAAAATGCTGAATGTGTTAGCCACATGCCCATCTGTTTAGCATCAGAATCCTCATCAACACTGCACACAGAGCATCAGGGAGGTAAGGCTGGGGCTGCACAGGGGGCATATCTCATTAGGTCTTGTTACTGGGTTTATCTGCCCAGAACAACAAAAAACACAAACAATAACAAAGCCCAGAAACCCTCTAAACCATGTACACAATTACAAAAATACTACCTGATTGGTGCAACAGGTTCTCATATTTGCAATCTGGTAGCCATTGTGACATGTAGAGGCAGAGAGCATAGCTTGTGTGAACAAGAAAATGAAGTTAAAATATGTGTCCTTTTAAAAAATTATTGTTTTTATTTGAGAGGGATAACTATAGAGTGAAAGAGAGACATAAAGACGTCTTTGATCCACTACTTCACTCCTCACACAGCTGCAATGGCTGGAGCTGAGCTGACTGAAGCCAGGAGTCAAGAGTTTCTTCTGGGTCTTTCACATGCGTACAGCAGCCCAAGGCCTTAAGGCATCTTCCACTGGTTTCCCAGGCCATTAACAGAAAGTTGGATCTGAAGTGGAACAACCGGGACACAAACTGGTGCCCACATGGAATGCCAGCACTGTAGACATAGGATTAGCTTACTACTCCAGCCCCTGAATTTAAGATGTCTTTAAGAAGCTACCTATTAGACACCAACGTTGTAGACTCTTTCATTCATAGGTGCCATGAAAACTTCCTCTCCTTAAAATTCTCTGAAGAACTCTGAAGTCTTACCCTCGGGGTGGGGGCAGGTTAGCAGACGGGCAGCAGCAAGTGAATCCAGCCTCTCACAGTGCTATCAGACAGTATTCGTCAGTTGTGAGGTTACTGTGGTAATGGAAGAGAAGATGAAAGCTTGGACTCTTAAGGCATGGGCAGTGTGATAGAGAGCAATCAAGAAATAGAATCGTCAGGAGTTGATTGATCACAAAAGAAGAGAGAGATGAAGAAGAGAGAAGAATAGAAGATGGCTCTACTTTTAGTTACTGGCAGTACTCCTCCAAGCTGTGGAATACAGACAAAAACATACTGGGAGTAAGGAGCAGGTATGTGTGGACAGAAAAACGGCTCTGGTTCAGGTGAATGTACCAGTTGTTGTGGGTTAGATTATAAACCCGAGTCCCACCTCCATGATATGGTAACTAAGTTCTGTGATTACTAAGGAAGTCGTGTAGATACATAGGACAGAAGTCTAGCATTTTAATTTGGGAGTGTAAAAAGAAGGATAAATAGAAATGGCAGTTCAAGACAGTTTGAGGGGAAGAAGCAGAAGTAGTCAATAGTTGAAAACCCAGGAGAAATTTTTTTAAAGATGGAAATACAAAAATTTCCATCAAAATTTACAACAAAAATGTCATCAGTAGCTTTTGCCAGAGCAGTGGAGTGGGAACAGTGAGGGGGCCAGAGGGCAGAACACAGGGTTAAGGAAGGAAGAAAGCAGGAGGTAGGGACAGCAACTGAAGACTTTTATAGAAAAACATAGGAGCAAGGGAAGAGACAATACAAAGGGCTCCACAACAATTTTAAAAAAAATTGGGGGGGTCCGGTGCAGTGGCCTACTAGCTAAAGTCCTTACCTTGAACGCACCAGGATCCCACATGGGCAACAGTTCTAATCCTGGCAGCTCCACTTTCCCATCCAGCTCCATGCTTGTGGCCTGGGAAAGCAGTCGAGGACAGCCTAAAGCCTTGCAACCCTGCACCAACATGGGAGACCTGGAGGAAGTTCCTGGATCCTAGCTTTGGATCGGAGCAGCACTGGCCATTGCAGTCACTTGGGGCAGTGAATCATTGGATAGAAGATCTTCTTCTCTGTCTCTCCTGCTCTCTGTGTACCTGACTTTGCAATTAAAAAAAAAATGAATCTTTAAAAAAATTTTTTTGGCATAGAGGCTGGCATAGTAGTTAAGATGCTGCCTGTAACGCTGGCATCCCATAAAAGCACTAGGTTGAGTACCAGATGCTCCACTTTCGATCCAGCTCCCTGCTAATGTGCAGCAGCAGATGGCCCATGTGCCTGGGCTCCTGCACTCACATGGGAAACCTAGAAGTTTCTGTCTCCTGGCTTTAGATTTGTCCAGTTCCAGCCATTGCAGCCATCTGGGGAGTGAAGATCTCTCTCTGTCTCTCCTTCTGTAATTTTGCCTTTCAAAAAAGAGATAATATGTGTAAAAAATACAGTACATAACAATATTCAAAATTTAAATAATAAGCATAAAATATTCTATTATATGAGGTTCTTCAAAAAGCTTACGCAAAATGGAATTAAGAGATAAGTACATTTTTATATGAAAATGTTTTCAAAGATTCATTAACCTGAAAGTTGGTGAAAGAGAGAGATCGTGCATCCACTGCTTTGTTCTACATATGGGCAGAAATATGGGTTATGCAAGAGCCTGTGGAGAAGCAATGGAGGTTGAGAAGACACAGGGAAGACCAGGCAAGATGCAGGAGGAGGCAGACAGAATGAGAAGTAACTGGAACACAAGACACTGGGAGCAAAAAGCAAAGGATGGCAGAAGTGGTTCGTAGACCGTGATCACACAGGAAATCCCACAGCTGGACCTCACTGTTACCAAGGTAGACTTTACGGTGAACTTCACACCAGGTTCAGGAAGACTGAAAGACCTACAGAAACAGGGAAAGACAGAGAACGATCTTTCATCCTCTAGTTCACTCCTTATACAGTTGCAACCACCAGGGTTGGGTCAGGCTAAATCCAGGCATGTGGAACTTAATCCTGGTTTCCACAGGAGTACTGAAGCCCAGCTACATGGACCATGTTTTTCTGCTTTCCTGGGCTCATTAGCATGGAGCTGGATTGGAAGTGGAGCAGCCAGGATTCCAATTGGTTCCCATATGAGATGCAGGTGCTGCAGGCGTTAGCTTTGCTTACAACACCAGGATGCTTCCTGCCCTCCCTCTCCCAACACAAGTTTATTGTTCTCACTAATGTAATAATCAAGATTCTGAACACCTTTCAAAAATACAGCAGTGGGGCCCAGTGGCGTGGCCTAGAAGCTAAAGTCCTCGCCTTGAATACGCCGGGATCCCATATGGGCACCAGTTCTGATCCCAGCAGCTCCACTTCCCATCCAGCTCCCTGCTTGTGGCCCGGGAAAGCAGTCGAGGACAGCCCAAACCTTTGGGACCCTGCACCCATGTGGGCTACCCAGAAGTTCCTGGATCCTGGCTTCGGATCGGCATAGCATCGCCCGTTGCGCTCACTTGGGGAGTGAATCATCGGACGGAAGATCTTCCTCTCTATCTCTCCTTCCTCTCTGTATATCTGACTTTCCAATAAATAAATAAATCTTTAAAAAAAATACAGCAGTGGGTAGGCATTTGGCGCAGTGGCTAAGTTACCATTTTGGATGTCCAAATCCCCTTGGAGTACCTGGTTCAAGTCCCCACTGCTTCACTTTGGATCATCTTCCTGCAATTGTGCACATTCGTGGGCAGCAGGAAATGGCTCATGTCTCTGCAAAGCATATGGGAGACTTAGGTTTAGTTCTGAGCTCCTGGCTTCGGCATGACTCAGCCCTGCTTGTTGTAGGCATTCAAGGAGGAAACCAGTGGATGGAAGATCTGTTTCTGTCACTCTGTCCTCTGTCTTTTAAATAAAAGGAAAATAAATTTTTAGTATAAATACACATATTATATGTGTATATATATTATGAATATAAATGTGCGTGTGTGTGTGTGTCTGTGTATAAGCCTGTGTTTTCTCCTTATCCTGGAGGCTGGTAACTTAAGCTTTCCAGAAAACAATGCCTTTCTCAGAATTGCTCTAGTGGCACAGTCTTTGGTGTCAACAAGCATCAGATGCTCTCATATCCGGATAGCTTCAGGGGTGTCAGGATCCCTGGTCTCAACATATACATTTCCAGGGGGGAATCCCCAGTGCCTATAAAACTGTATCACATAATACAATGTTAATAACAATAAAAAATATATACATTTCCAGTAGTATTTCTCTATGGGCCTGTGTCTACCCACCCATGCCCGGAGCCCTGCCCACTCCCTCAAGGGAGGGCCTAGAGACCAGTAGTGGTGGTTCAGAAACTCACCTGTCAGTACAAGTCACTTGGAAAGCTGCTTAAAATGCAGATTCTCGGCCTGGGAAACATGCTTACACAATCTTTGGAATAGCTATGCACAAAAACATTAAGAAGGCTGTCACAGAATTTCAGGTTCAACAATACTTCAGACGCCAGAAGCTGTTGTTTCCACTGCTAGCACTGCCACTGGTCACAGCTACAGAAAACCCACATGTTGCCTGCACTCAAGTCTGCTGTCTCCTCTTCAGCTGCCCTCAGCTCACCTCCACAGTCATCTTCTGGCCCACTCCAAGTATTTGGATAACACAATGAACGCTGTCCTGTTCAAACAATCTGATCCACATACCAATTAAGAAGATCATAGTTTTTCTATCCTCTAACCTCTAACAAAAAGGTGAAAGATTGCCTTCCAAAAATGTAACTCAAAATGATTTTGAGACAATTTCACTGTTCCTTTTCTTCACCTGAATCAATTCTTTGGAAACTGTCATATTGACATACATATATAAAATGATTTACTCTATGAACATACCAAAGTACCTTTGAGTTGAGAATGTTCTTAAGCTCATGACCAGCAGCTAAGCTTAAAGACCCATCATGACTTTTCACAAAAGACACCATTGTTTCTGCTGACTATAGCAGCAGTCTTGCAGTGCAGATCATTCATAAAATCTACCCTTGCCCTTCAACATGATCTTATGTCCTTTGCCCTACTGGGTTTCTCAGAATCTTCAGCTTTTGGCCTTCTGTCACCTTCAGTTCCTCCTTCTCACTATACTTCATTTTTCAAAAAAACACTTTTATTTGAAAGGCAAAACTATAAAGAGGAAAAAAGAGAGTATCTTTATCTTTTAAGACTTATTTTTATTGAAAAGGAAGATTTAGAGAAAGGAGAGACAGAAAGACCTTCTGTTGACTACTTTACTCCCCAGATGACTGCAATGGCTGGAGCTGAGCACACTTGAAACCAGGAGCCAAGAGCTTCTTCCAGGTCTCTCACATGGGCACAAGGACCCAATACTTTGAGCCATTGTCTGCTGTTTTCCCAGGCCATAAGCAAGGAATTGGATCAGAAGTAGAGCACCTAGGTCACAGGTAGAGGATTAGTCAATCATGTCAAGGTGCCAGGCCCATGATAAAATATCTTCCATCTGCTGTTTCACCCCCAAATGGTCAGAGTAGTCTTAGCTGGGCTGGTTTAAAGCCAGTTGGTGCAGAGGCTGGAGAACTTGGGACATCCTATATTGCTTTTTCAGGCAACCAGCAGGGAGCTCGATCAAAAGAAGAGCAGCCGGGACTGAAACCCATGCCCAAACAGGATGCTGATGTCGCAGGTGGAAGATTGCTGATCCTTGTATTTCCACTTTAGTTCACTGTATTTGTATCAGTAAGAAATGTACTTGATTGTAACAGACTTTACTATAGGAGTCTAAAAACTGTTTTCCCTCCTATGGTAAGATTTTCAGATGTAGCCAGTATCTTATAATGAACTTAAAAATTTTGGAGACAAAGTACTTGACTTTTTGGACTTTTCCTAATGGGTCTGAAGACACACATGCTTAAGTTTTGCCTCTCAAGCCTGAATCCCAGGAAAACACAATGCGGAGAGCAGTGGTGTCTGCCCAAGGCCAGGGCCTCGCTTTCAGAAGGGTCTTGCAGAGACTTTCATAAACCATTACCATCTATCCCTTCCATAAAGGAGGGTTGAAAAAAATGTGTTTTAAATGAGGCACAATGCTACTCCCACCATTTATGGATATACACTTCAAGATCAGAAGCAGATATTAAACAATTTTAAAAAATTATAACCAAGCTGAGGATTTTCCTTCTGGCCACGTCAAATAAGTGTTAGAGAGCCTCACTGGTTTCATACTATCTCACAATTTCAAATGAATTAGTACACAGGCATCTGTTTGATTCTGCAAATTAAACTTTATTTAGAATAATATTTTCTCTAAGAGGTAAAGATAATAGTGCAGTATTAGCCAAACCCTCTGTTGTTGCTGATGGCAAACTGCAGTGCTTCCTCCACTCGTTCCATGGTGGAGTACTTAGGGAGGTAGAGAAGACAGAAAGACGTCTGCGCTTGCATGGGGTCTTTCTCATTCAAATGTTCAGGACAGAGAAATGTTATTTGCACGTTCTTCAAATTTTTTATTTGTGTTCTATCAGTTCCTGTAAGAAACACTAACAAGAAGAAATATCTCTTTAATAGCAAGAAAAATCTACCTATCAAAAAAACTTCACTGGATGGTTACTCTAGTTTTAATTATAATTTCATAACACAAGATTCAATTATAAATTTATGCTTAATACTGCAAATGGAATTTGTACTTTGGAAATAATCATATGAAAATTGCATAAAATTGACCTGTTAAATTTGTATATACTCTGACAATTAAAACTTTTAACATCCAAAAAATCCACCAAAAAACAAAAAGTCTCTGAGAGTGAAGGTAGAGTTCTACATTAGCGTATGTCACATAGCTGTTGCCTGTGCCAGCAGTCTGCGTGGGAACGTGATGGATACCCTGCACAAGTGGCACGCATGCCAGGACCCCTAGAGGATGACAAAAGTTCTGGAAAAGTACCAAACCCTATACATATCATGTCTTTTTTTTTAAAGTTTTTTAAAAAATTATATGAAAGGCAGTTACCGACTGAGACAGAGAAAGAAGGAGAGAGAGAGAGAAACTCAAACTCCCACCGATTAGTTAAAACCCAAATGGCTAAACAGCTGGGACTTGGCCAGGCCAAAACCAGGAGCCAGGAGTTTCTTCTGGTTCCCCTACATCGGTGTCTAGGCCCAAACATAACAGGGAGTGGGACTGGAAGTGAACTACTGGGTCTTGAACTGGTGCCCATATGGAACGCTGGCGCTATAGGTGGCAGTTTAACCTGAAGCACTGGACCCTGAGTTTTTTTCCTATACACATATATTTATGGCATACTTTTATCTTTTCATTTAAAGGAAGTAACTTAGAAGGTGAAAGAAAGAGAAAGAGAGGGAGTCAGAGTGCATTTCCATCCCCTAGTTTATTCCCCAAAATGGTCATAACAGCCAGGTACGGGCTAAGCCAAGAGCGAGGACTCCATCTTGGACTTCCACATGGGTGTCAGTGCTCAAAATACTTATGACATTCTCTGCTGCCCTCTCACATGCATCAGCAGGGAACCTGGACAAAGGGATGTCACACTCCAAGTGAGACAGAGCAGAAGAGTGAAAGTTTATATCATTCAGAATGGCATGCAGTTTTAAACTGATGAATTGTTTAGTTTCCAGAATCTTCCATATAATACATATGTAACAACTGCCTGAGCTAAGCCAGGTCAAAGCCAAGAATTAGGAATCTGCCCAGGTCTCCCAAGCGGGTGGCACAAACACAACTTGGGCCATTATCTGTTGCCTCCCAGGCATATGAGCAGGAAACTTGACTGGATGTGGAGCTGCGGGAGTTGAACCGACATTCTGCCATGGGGTGAGGGTTTCTGAAGTGGTGGCTTCCACACACATAAAAAGAAGAAAATACTAAAAGGAATAAGCAAGGATGAAGTCACAGGGGGAAGATCACCTTTATAAACTTTTATGACACGCAGATGGACTAGCAGTGGCTTAGTGTAATTTGTTTCACATGGCACCTTTCACAAACAAGATGCTTATACTGTAAGAAGAGATGCACAAGTAAAGATCCACCCTTTGTTCTAAGACTTACCAAGGAATTTCTTCTTTTCTTCTGGAGATAGTTTGTGTAAAGCCTCCCAAAACATCACAATGGTGGGGTGTGAACTGCTGTACCCTTGTTCATAACGTGCATTCTACAGAAAACACACACAAAAAAGTCAGTCATGGAACAGGGGGGGAAACTGAATTGATTCAACTTAGCCTTTATGAGGTACCTTTTCAAATGTTTCCCAGTCAAAGTCTGTATTTCCAACGATGGCATCCTTCAGTTCTCCAGGACGAAAACACTGAATAATCTCCTTATTGCACACTTTATAAAATCCCCTCTGAAATTCATCATACACTTCCTTTACAGAGATGTTGAAGATGTAATTGACACACTTAGAAATATAATCACTCCTTTAATGAAACAGAAAATTATTGCCACTTGCTGACAGAACCTGATCAAAATTAACACATTAAAACACAGTGCTTACTATGTGCCATGACTATGATTATCACTTTATATGTGTTACCTGCTTTATGTAACAACTACATGAAGACAACTTGTATTTTTTTTTTTTTTAAAAAAAGACAACCACTCAAAAGTCAGAGAAAGTACATGTGTGAGAGAGACAGGAAAAGGGAGAGAGATTGATCTCCTATCTGTTCATTCATTCCATACAAACACCCACAACAGACAGGGATACTCAGGCCAAAGCCAAGAGCCACAAACTGCACCCACATCTCCATGGGTGGCAGGAATCCAAGTACTTGGGCCATCATTTCCTGCCTCCCGGGTGCATTAGCAGGACACTTGAATCAGAAGCATGAAGTAGATACAGATTTGAACTTCACACTCCCATATGGGATCTGGGTTTCTGAAATAGTGCCTTAACCTGTTTGTATCACAACACCTATCCTGAAGACTTGATATTATGAAACAGAGAGTGAAGTGACTGTCTAAGACCACAGGGTTAGGAAAATCAACTGACAACAGCAAAAGTTTATACTAAAAGTAATGTTAAAAATGATTAATCTCTTGGGCCCGGCGCGGTGGCGCAAGTGGTTAAGTCCTCGCCTTGCACGCCCAGGATCCCATATGGGCGCCGGTTCTATCCTGGCAGCTCCGCTTCCCTTCCAGCTCCCTGCCTGTGGCCCGGGAAGGCAGTCGAGGATGGCCCAAAGCTTTGGGACCCTGCACCCGCGTGGGAGACCCGGAAGAGGCTCCTGGCTTCGGATCGGCATAGTATTGGCCGTTGGGCTCACTTGGGGAGTGAATCATCGGATGGAAGATCTTCCTCTCTGTATATCCGCCTTTCCAATAAAAAATAATAAAAATAAATCTTTAAATAAAAAAAATGATTAATCTCTGGAGAGATAATGGAGCTTAGGAGATCACACAAACTCCATATTATATTCATGAATTTTCTGCATTTATCACAAGTAACAACCAATACTTACAGCTAACCATAAAGCGAAGAGGGATTTCTACATCTGCACCTCATGGTAGAAAAATATTCTGAGAGGCACTAGAAAAGCCAAACAGAACAAAATGCCTCTGGCTCCAGTATCTCAGACACAGGTGAAGACCCAAGAGGCCAACACCGCAGAGAAGGGAAGCTCACTAGGGGAGCCCAATTTGCTTGCCTGTGAGGTTCTGGTTAATTATTTTAAAAATGGCAAAAAAAAAAAACAACAACAAAAAAAACCCAAACCCAGAGAGATGATTACAGAAAGCTTTATCAACTGGTTCACTTCCCAAATGGCCCCAAAAGTCTAGTATGGGCTAGACACAAATCAGGGGACAAGAACTCTGTCTGGGTCTCCTATGTGGGAGGCAGGGATCAAGTAGTTGGGCCATATGCCAGGTTCATTAGCAGGGGGCTGGATCAAAAGCAGAGCTGAAGGACCTGAACTGTGCTGCCTCAGTCTGATGTACCACAATGCCTTTCCCAAGAGTTAGTATTTTAAGGCATCAACTATCCTCAAATTGATATAGAGATTCAATTCAATCACAATTCAAAATGCCAGCATGGTTTTCTGTTTTTTTTTTTTTTTTAACTGGGAAGCTGATAGCAAAATTTATGTGGAAATGAAAAGAAATCAAAGTCAGGATAATCTAAAAGAACAAGGCTGGAAGACTTAACCAGATTTCAAAATGATTGTATCTATACATTTTGATACACTGAACAAATAGCCTGATGAAATAAATATAGAGCACTGTTAGAAAGAATATGATTACAGAAAAAAAAAAAGAAAGAAAGAAATGGTGGGAAACCATCAAGAAGGGTTGAGGTACCTTGAATAAATGATGCTGGATCAGCTCATGAACTTTGATCTTACACCTTATTAAGAAGTATATTAAAGGTGCATTTCAGATCTAACTGTGACATGTAACACAGTAACTTCTAGAAAATAAGGGGAATAAATTCACAACTTTGGGATATGGAAGGAGTTTCAAAACAGGACACAAGAAAACACTGAGAACTAGGGAAAACACTGATAAAGTGGGCTATGACATAACCCGAAATTTTAGCTCATCATGGGAAAAAAGACAAGCTACAAGAGAAAGTATCTGCAGTATACTTGTAATATTAAAAAATCACTTGTACCTAGAACTACAAACCAGTAAGAAAAAGAATTGAAACAAAAGAGGATATCCAAATGGCCAATAAGCATAAAAGTTGCTCAGTATTCATCATCACAGAGGCATAAATTAAAGCTGTAACAAATTGCTCCTATAACAATCACTACAATGGCTGATTTTAAAGACTAACAATCCTGAGGACACAGGGCAATTAGGATCTCACTCCCTGCTGAGCTGAGTCTGCTTCCAGTTTCCAGATCCCACCATTTGCCAACAGCTTTCAGATTTTACTCCTCCCCTTATCCCAACATCTGCACACAACTGGATAAAGAGTCCAGGTTTGCACTCTGTTTTGGCAGCACTGGGGAAGTCTAAATGGCAAGTTTTAGACTGCAGGAAAACTCATCCTCGGCCTAAGCTTAAAGCTCCTGCCTCTTCCTTCAAACAGAATAGCTTGGTTTCCTGTCTGGTTTTCTCCAGTAAACTTCCTTTGCATGAATAATACTTTCATACTCTGGTATATGTATGTCAATACACAGCCTTATTTTAGAGTGAAATGACTGATTTTGTCATGAATGAAACAACCGCAAGACAACAAACAATTCTCCCAGTTACATACAATGAAAACGCACACACATCAGCAATAACAACAAAAATATGTAAGAGAATGTGCACAGGAACACCATAATAAAACTGATAAAAATACACATTCAACAGTTAGAAATGTTCCGTCTTAGATCTTGTTGGTAAGTACACAGGTATGTTAATTCACTTTACTAAAATTCACTGGGCTGTTCCCTTAGGATATGTGCAATTTTCCGCATGTATATTACACTTCAACACAAAGGTTATTTTAGGACAAAAACCCCAAGATTATTTTAAAAAATCTGTTACAGGGCAAATCCCTGCACATTTCTTTTGTTCTTTGATCCACAATCAGGAGATCATCCTAGACGCCTGAACTGTATTTTTTTTTCTTTCTTTTTTAAGAAGTTTTATTTATTTTTATTGGAAAGGCATATGCATTGAGAAGGAAGCACAGAGAAAGAGCTTTTGTCTGATGATTCACTCCTGAAATGGCCGCAATGGCTGGAGCTAAGGCAATCCAAAGCCAGGAGCCAGGAATTTCTTCTAGGTCTCCCACGTGGGTGCAGGGTCCCAAAGCTTTGGGCCATCCTCGACTGCTTTCCCAGACCACAAGCAGGGAGCTGGATGGGAAGTGGAGCAGCTGGGACACAAACCAGTGCCCATATTGGTTCCTGGCACATGCAAGATGAGGATTTTAGCTACTAGGCTATCGCGCCAGACCATGAACTCTATGGTTTAAATGGCATCCAATAGGTGTTGGGAAGATGAAATAATACAGGAAGTTCTTCAACAAACAGTTCTAATGTGCCTGTTATGAACCAAACACTGCTGTAGTTAATTCTACACAGGACACAAAAGAGGTGAAGAATGCAGTGCCAGGTTCCTACAGCTTTCATTACCAGAGGTAATGAAAATACGCAAGTTCTATTCACCAAGTTCAAAGAATTTTTATTATGAAGAAAGCTATGGATGAACTTTAAATGTTTATGAATCAAAATAAACTTATTTTTAAAATTATATTTTCTATTTAATTTTTCTAAATCCTAAAGGTATGTAATGTGTGGTATGGAAAAGAAAAGTAAAGCAGAATAAATGGATAGAGGGTATACAATTTAGACAGGAGGGAAAAGGAGGGCCTAGGAGCCATCTGATAAATTCTATGATGTCCATGTTTCCACATATATATATATATATATACCAAACACACCAATTTCTGGAACCCAGTGGGGGGAAAAGGTGTATATATAAACCAAACATATCATTTTACACCTACTTGTTAGTCTGGTTGACAATTACACAACTTCCATTAGGAATCAAGTCTACGTCCTTGCTGTCCCAATGTATCTGTAACCACAATTGATGTCAGGTTTACATGCTAAATAACTGAACAATTTTTTATCCACAAAAACTTTTCCTAAAGAATTTAAGACATCTTTTTTTATAAAATCTTTCAAGAAATGTGTAAAATTATTATCCTGTCACACATGGTAAAAAGTAAATTTTTTTTACAAATCTTGAACTATTTTAACTGATCATATTAAACAAACTAGAAAACTGCCCTATAATAATATTCACTTTACACAATATTGATCCAGTGTGGTAATGTTTGTAAATAGCCAAATTCCTCCCATACTCGTTTTCATATTCTCTTTGCAACTTGACTTTGCAATGCTGCCCATCAAAAGGGAAAGGAGTGTGTCTCTTCAGCCCAAGAATCTGGGTGTGGCCACATGGATTGCTTTGGCCAATGGCATCTGGTAGAAATACCAGCCTACGTTTTGGAACTTCCCCCTCTCTTCCTACTCCTTGTCAGAGCACCTTGTGAAGAAGCCATGCTAGCCTGGTGGTGACTGGAGTTCCCACTAACATCCTATAAACCAACTGGCTCATCAACCACCAAGCATATAACATGCATGGGAGGCCATTGTAGATCATGTGGCCCAGGAACCTACACAACTGTGTTCGATGCTTGCAGTTACTGCATTTGGAGTTGGTTGTTGCAGGAAACCTATTTTTCTGCCAAGGGCTAGATAGATATTTATAATATCATTCATGGGTCACGCAGAATTATCAAATTAAAAATTAGCTTGCCATACATTTATGGAATTTCAAATCCTGCCGGCAACTGCCTTGGTGGAGTCAGAGCAAACAATTTCATAGGACTTCAATGGCCACGGGCAGGATGTTCCCCATCACAGGTCAGATGTATCAGCTCATAAAAAACTGAGGAGAAAACCTTTCTACCAGTTTAGAAGTGTGTTGTTCGGTTTTACCCTGTTTTAAGTAAAGGGTTAGGTGGACTAAAATGCATCTGCTATCTGTTTATCGTTACTCACATTAAAATGGATGTAAAATATTTCTTCAAAGTCACTGCTTTCATTATCTAGAAGGAACTGCAAACTCCTGAGGAACAGATAATTTTGTTTTTTAGGAGGATAATAATTAACAGATGCATCACCTAAAACAAATGTTAAGTGCACAGGTAGCTATTCTGCAAGCAAACTCAGGCAGAGTTCACAGAGACCTCAACTCAAGAGTGAGATTTAGGATACCTATTTGATTTACCCTGGTTTCCATCAGAAAATGAATGGGGCAGGCTTTAGTAGTTCAGACGACTGTTACGACACCCATACCTCCCACATCAGATTACTTGGATTGGATTCTTATTCCAGCTTCCTGCCACTGCAGACGCTGGCAGGCAATGGCAATAGCTCAAGTAACTGGCTTCCTTCCACCCATGCTGTGACCTGGACTGACCTCCCAGATTCTTGAGCCCTAGTGGGGAGCTGTTGCAGGTACTTGCACAGAGAACCAGTTAGGGATTCTGTCTTCTGACAGCATATTTACTGACACTGGTGTTACATTTATTGAAAATTGTTAACTTTATAAAACAAACAGGGGACTTATTAAATAGCAGATACCCCATGGGAAATTTGAGGAGTGGTTGGGTCACTGGACATTTTCTGTACCTCTTGTCCCAATCCATGCTATCAAGCTCCAGAAAGATCTGAAATTTAACAACCTTGATTTAAGGCATCTATGAGAATAGAAGTTTAATCAAATACACAGTAGCCACTTTTTATTTTCCTTTTGTGTCCTAAGATACTTTACACTCTTTAAAGCAGTATGTCTCACAGTGTATTGTTTGATCCTTCATGCATTTGTTCATTCAACAAGCATAAGCAACTCCTAATGTAGCAGGTATAGGGGACACGAATTTGAGATTAATACATTACAAATAACGAACCCTCCCAGTGGTAGGTGATATATTGTGATGAATGTCTTACCTACAGTACTGTCAGATGTGCTGCCTGAAAGCTGCAAGTGCTACTATAGGTACAGATTGTAAGAACTTGGCTAATACTTTGCATAGGGATCTACGTCACTGGCAAAGGCCTTTGGGAGAAGATGAAATCTAAGTGGAGTTTTTGCCAATTGACATACAATGCTATACTGTGATATAACAGATCATGTTTATACATTTTTAGGGGGAGGGAAATAAAATGCTCTCCAGTTGCAACCCTGTGAAATTAATTAAGCTACACATTTCCAAAACACAATGCTGGGAAAGGGGTTTAAAAGAAGGAGGGCTGGGAAAGGGGTTTAAAAGAAGGAGGGTGCCACTTAAGTAAAAAACAAAATAGGAGGTGGGCCTGGTGCAATGGCTCAATTGATTAATTCCCCTTCAAGTGTTGGGATTCTGTATGAGTGCAGGTTCATGTCACAGTTGCTTCACTTGAAAATGGCTTAAATTACTTAAAATATTACTACAGAACGTGAACATACTATTAGAGTGTTTGCTTTTAGTATTTCCACAAAATATAACTTGTAATCCTAAAAAGGCGACTACATTTACTTACTTTCCTAAAACAGGACTGAGTTCCTTCAAGTCTTCCAATGATGGATTTTGGCCCAAAAGTTTCTTAAACAGTGCTAGTGGGAAAGGGAGGTTGGCGACATTGCAATTGAAGAGAGAGAGTCCACAGAGCATCCCAAAGAAGTAGTACCTCTTTTCCTCAAACTTAGGCTGGAAATGGGAAAATAGAGCGGAGCTTTTTGAATTTTTATCAGAACAGTCAAACACTAGTAACACTTTCCTCCTTCTTCACAAAATCACATCTCAAATTAAAACCAGTGAAGTCCATGAGGATTTAGATTCTATATTAGTCATTAACCCAATCTGAAACTCAGTCGTTTAATTATTAAAGGTATAATAGGCATGCATACAAATGGATTAGTCTCGGTAATCCTTAAAACTTCGATTTTCACCATCTTTTCCCATGGCCTAAGTTCATCGGGAAACTAAACTGAAACAAAAATGTATGCCAGAGACAGGAAGAGTTCATTTATGCCCCTAATCTCTATAAACAGTGTAAGAGTATACTGCTTGAGTTCTGTGAGGGCAAAGAGGGCAACCCAAGCAAAGAGGGCCCATCTTAGAGAAAAATCACCAGTTTGTCCAATTCAAAGATCAATTTTATGATTGTCAGTGAGCTCCTCTCTCCTTCTAAGAAGATGCTCTAAATCCAATTTTCCATGGTGTCTAATCAGCTCTATTTCTGTCATAAAAATGGCTCCTGTGAAATGCAGAGAACTCACCTTGACAGGAAACCACATGCAGGAAGCCTCTTCAGGGTAGGTGAATAGCCCATATTCTGGCTGGGTCATCTCTTCAAACAGACAGTAGAAAAACTCTGTCATGACTCCTCTAAAGCCAAACCCAATCTCTCCAGTAAAGGAAACCTGAGGAAAGAGCAAACAAGGCCTCACTCCGGGGCTCCAAGCTGCCAGGTATTTACTAATTACCAACCCTGGTGGGTACTAACTAGCGACCCAAGTATTTTGTCACTAAGGGATGTGTTTTCCTTGTATTAGTACTCCAGCATTGAGTAGTAAGCCTTCAAGAAGTTAAGTATCTTTTTCGTGTTTATTCAACAGTGAGGTATTACAACCTGACTGAACTGTTAGACCTCAAAGCCTGTCTGAAGTCTAACTGCAATGACCACAATTGGAATCACTACTATACTTCCAGGTTCATTATTTATAATGAAAATAAACAAAAGGAAATAAAAACATTAGGACGTTCCTCAAATATGAAAAAGCTGAGTATGCATCAAGTATTTGTTGCTGTGGCTAGTCTGATTCCTGTACAGACAGCACCAGCTCCTTTCACTCTGGCAGCCAAACTTGTGAGAGAGCATACCAACTTTCAAACTTACGTACCCACTCCTCCAGAGATTCTCTCCAAGAGGAACAAGCTGTGAATTCCCACTTCCGGGGGCGTTTTCCTACTGCATCTCCCTGATTCCTTAACTTACTCCACACTCCTGCCTCAGGTTTATCGTTCTGCCTTTTTCATTTCCTGCATTCCAACCTGGCACTCATATCCCCTACTTCTTGTTTTTTCCCTGGATATCCCATCCCTTATAAGCATTCAGCCCTTCAACTCATTGTATTCTCCCTCCTGGTGGACAGATGCTCATTTCACAGCTTCCCAACACTTCTATCTGGATGTTTCACTAGCACCCCCAAAAGCTATTCTTACCAGCTTCTTTTTCGGATGATGCCTCCACATTCTCCAGAGAAGCAAGTTTCAAACCTCAGGGAAATATTTCACATCCTTCTGTTAAAACCCATTGTCAAATTCATACACTTCTCCTTCCTGTAAGATGCCTGATCTTGCAAAACCTCAGCTTTCCCACAAGATTATCAGCAAGAATAAGGCCTCATGCAGTCATGTAAATGGGAAATGCTCTATGAGTCAGACTTCAGTTTTTAAAAACGAACAGATGTGGAGCTAAAGTAACAGTGAATGGCTTGGTTAGCATACGTTGCTGTCATATAGTGAATTAATTAGGTATAAAATAATGTGTGTGCAAAAAATGTGGAAATGCTAATTCTAATCTCATACTCCAGTGAAACCATACTCCTCAAATAGCATTTGGAGCTTGACTATAGTCAGTCTTATTCTGCAGTACAAAGTTTAGTGCCTGACGTTTGGGCCCCAATTCTGGCTTGGATAGTCCATGGTTGTTTCCTAGGGCTAAGTTACCCAATAGATCTGTGTCTTACCTAACAAACATGTAACATAGGAAAAAACAGAACCTGCCACATACCATCACTGAGTTACATAAGTGCAGTCGATAAATCTACTAGTCAATACAATCCTATAACAAATACCTGTCAGATAAGACAAGTCATATCGCAACTATATAAAAAACTTAGAAATGCCCAGAGCACAATTTAATCTACAATTAACCACCAGAACAGAACAATCTCTACCAGAACAACTGTGTAGTCAAGAAATTGAATGCCTTTTCTTCTGCAAAGTAGTCAGGGTTCCTGCATGAGAGAAAAAGCAGCCTTGATTGCTTTCTGATGCCAAGCCTGACTTGCTGACCCGCACAAGGTGGTAACTAACCAGGCTAAGGAAAATCTTAGAAGGAACTGGACCTGCTCCCTGAGTAGGGCAGGAGAATCACCACTGACTCTAGAGCTCCTTAGTTCAAATTCACTGAGTGCCTATAACGCCGAACTCCAGGTGACCAGGGACAGAGCAGGCCTTGAGCCTAACCTGCATTCCACATGGCTGAGTTCAATCCCTAGGTCCAGATCCTGAGGCTAGTTTCCTCCCAAGTAGTCCCTGGCAGGCAATGATGGTGGCTGAAGTAACCGGGTTCCTGTCATCCAAATGAGAAACCTGGACTGCGTTCCTAGTTCCAGGCTCCACCCTGGCCCTGCCAAGCTCAGGCCATTTGGGAAGTGTGGAAGTAAGGATACACATGGGAGCTCTCAAGATCTCTCAAATTAATAAAATTACTTTTTGCTTTAGAATTAAAACATTTTATTTTGGTGCAACATAATTTTTAAATCCATATGTTGCTTTTTAATAGTAGTAGCAGTATTTTACAAAGTGGTTCCACAGGCTCTGGGGATTTTTATTTATTTATTTATTTATTTGAAAGAGCTACACAAAGAGAGGGAGACACAAAAGAGAAATTTCAATCCACTGGGTCTCCCCAGATGTCTACAATGGCAATCACTGGGTCAGGCAAGAGCCAGGAGCCTCGTCTAGGCCTCCCAGGAGGGTGGCAGGGCCCAAGCACTTGGGCCATCTTCTGCTGCTTTCCCCAGCCTATGCAGGGCTAGACTGAAAGTGAAACAGCCAGGACCTGAAACTGATGCCTACATAAGTTGCCCTGTGGACAGTGGCTTTAACCATTATACCACAGTGCTGGCCCCCTACATTTATTATTTTTTTTTTTAGGGGGAAAAAAAAAGCTAGTTAGGAAATTAGGGAAACTCCTGAGCAGACGCCTCTGGGACAAAGGGAGATTACTATGCTTCCCTGAAATTCTGCTACATTTTTAAAAAAATTTCTTTTTATTGATTTCTACAGAGGAGAGACTGAGAAAAAGATCTTCCATTTGCTATTTCACTCCCTACATGCCTGCAATGGCTAGAGCTAAGCCAATCTGAAGCCAGAAGCCAGGAGCTTCTTTTGGATCTCCCAAGTGGATGGATGGTTCCAAGACTGTGGGCCATCCTATACTGCTTTCCCACAAGCAGGGATATGAATTAGAAGTGGAGCAGCCTGGATAAGAGCCAATGCCCATATGGAATTCTGATGCTTGCAGGGGGAGGATTAGCCAACTGTGCCCTCTACTGTTGCATTTTTTTTCCTCAGCAGTGAAACAGGAAATGAGGCATATACTTTACCCACAACTCCCTCCTTAAGTCTTCATTCTCAAACTGAGTAAGCTGATTCAAAACATCCTCAATCAAGTGATTCCTTCTGACGGTTAGGTTAAAGGTGGGCAAGAAAGCCAGCTCCGAATCCTCCCCTTCCATAAAGCCCGCCAGCCGTATGCATGCTTGGATTCTCTTTTCCTAAAAAACAGAAATGTGTCTCTTATTTCTCGGTTTTTGCTCCCCAACAGAAACCTGGTAGATCAGAGTGAGCCAGCTCTATTTCTAAGCACATGTCACACAAGGGCAGACTCTTAGGAATGACTGGCTTGTTGGTACTGACTCTGTGAGCACAGGCCCAGAGACGGGACCTATGGAATGGAACGTAGTGTGTGGCTGCCTGGATGGGCAGCAAAGGATTCCCAGATCCCCGTCTCAGAAACAACCATGCCTCAGTGAGCAAACACAATTATCATCAACAGCTTAAGATACAGATTAAAATTCTCAGGTTTCCGGCTGCTGGTGGGTCTCATGCCTGCATGGGCATGAGGACGGGGCATCTCATGCCTGGATCCCAGACCACAGCCACCATGTGCACGTGGTGAGCTATCCCCGGGCCTGCCTGGGCTCCAGGGCCGGCTCCCTTCGGGGTGAGTACACCGAAGGGGGAGGTCTCCGTGACTGGGCAGGTCCAGGACCCACCCGCCGCCTTCACTGGATGGTGAATGGGATTGGGGAGAGGTGCGACCTTGGGCCTGGGAGTTTAAACTTCCAGCAGCCTCCCAGCTGTTGGAGGGTCTCAGGACAGGGAGTCTCATGCCTAGATCCCAGACAACAGTCACCATGTGCATGTGGTGAGCTGTCCCAGGGTGGCCAGTGCTCCATTTGGTGCCAGGCTCTGCCTGCTGGTCGCCTGGCTGGGGAGCTCTAGGGTTTTGGTTCTTTGAGTTGCTGCTCAGTTAGCTCCAGGTTGAACCTACTGTGCTTCTAGGATGTGAAGCATCTGTAAAGATTCCCATTGGCAGTATCTCTTCCTTTTTTAAACTTGTAATCACTGAACAATGCTGACCACCAAATACCAGCCCATGCTGAAGCTATGGCCTGGGGCTTGTCCTGCCAAATTATATCACGCTACCTAACATGATGATGGATCAGGAGAAGGGTCACATTAAGCAGGCCATTACATTAACTAGCACTCGAGAACCATAACCGGGGGTAAATTCTGTGAGGGATGTGTGGGCCACATCCTGTGAAAATTCTAGCCCCACTGGTTATCTCAAGAGTTGGGGTGGTGATGGACTAAGCCAGGTGTGACCAAGGAGCCTGCCATCAATCACAGGTGAAGGAACCCACAACAGTCTGGACAGGTCAGGGCAGCAGCACCTGATTGTGCATCATGATTAGGGTGTGGGGTGGGCTGGGCTGCAACATTCACCAGCTCATACAAGGCCAAATGGAAGGCCAGACTTCGCCAGAACCTGGCCTAAACCCAATGGCATATATGAAAACTGGGTCTGGGAGTGGATTAAGTGGAGGAACTTGGGAAACTCCCCTGGCGAGTCATAGCTCCAGCTGGTGAACATGTGGGCCAGACCTGGGGGTTGGACAAGCTGGTCAAAGTAGCTCCAACAGCTGGTAAATGTGTCAATTGGTAATGGAACAGGGTAGATCAGGCAGGACTGAGCAATCCTTAGCCCACAAGCAAAACTAGAGACCAGGAGGGAGCACAGGTCATGCCAAGCTAGGCTCTTGCACCTACTGGTCTGCGTGAGTCAGGAACGCTAAGCCACAGTATCTAAGGCAGAGGTCAGGACAGGTGAGGGGCTGTGCCAAGCTGAGTCAGAGCAACCACTGGCATGCATGTGATCTATGGCTGGGAACAGGCCTGGTTGGGGAGCTAAGGAGACAACCCTAGCTGGGTTGAGGTTCCCACCAAGGGGCGTGTGACCTGGAATGGGGGCTGTGTTCTGATCTGGAAACGGTTGTAGTCTCCCTTTGCACAAGTGTGGACTGGGATTGGATGCACCGAGCTGGGCCAGACTCCAACACACTTTGGTGTCCTGGAGGACCGGGATTACTAGGCAAGGTCTCAAAACCCTACTGAGCCATGTGTGAGCCATATGTGGCCAAACCATGGCTGGGCTGAAACATCCAACAGCAAGAACCAATTTGGGTTGAAGGCTAGTCAGGAAAAGCCACAGTTCCTGCTAGGACAGGAGGTAAACTGAGTAGGGCTGGCTCATGGACCCACTGGTAACCGTGAAACCTGGCACTGGGAGAGATTCTGATGGAGGAGCCTGGGCAAATCCTCTGGCAGGACACAGACCTGGCAGGTAAGCGCAAGAAACATGATAGGAAACAGCCCAGAACAGGCCATGGAAAGTTACCCAATGGCATACAATTGGCATGGGTTGGGGGAAGACCAGGTTGAATCTGTCCACGTCATCCACTGGCAAATCCAAGCACCAGAGCAGTGTGGGTCGAGCCAGGTTCGGTCGCAACAAAGACTTGTGCACAATAGGGAATGCCAAGGTGAGGTTGCCTGTACCGGAAGTGACCGCAGCACCCAACCAGCACACATGAGAACTAGGAAGGGAGGGGGTTAGAGCCGGCAGGGGAATAAGCTCCTTTGCTGGACAGCTACTCCCGCAGGAGAGCATGGGCTGGGATGGGGGCAGAACAGACTAAGCAGGGCTACAACACCTGTGCGCCTCTTGTGGACTAGATCAAGGAAAAGCCGGGCTGGGCTGATTATTCCCACTGGTGTAAACAAAATTAGAGTGGGTGAGGGTTGGTTGGGCCTAGCTACAGCATCAGCTGGCAGAAGCTGGCACTGGGGGCTAGTTCTGTCAAGTTAAACCACAGAACTATCTGGAGAGGGCATAATCTGGTAGTGGAAGAGGCCTGGGAGGGAAATAGTAGGCTCATCCCTCTTGGGTTACCACTTCCACGGGAGGGCATAAAACTAGGACAGGGGCTGGGGTGGAATGGGGTGTGGGACAGACTGGATTACTGCTACACATACTGGCAAACTAGGGTAGGGGGCGGGCCTGGTAGGGGTTGTTGCGGGTCACTCCACTAGGCTGCAGCTCCCACTGCTTTATGCGAGGGCCGAGTATGTGCTGGGCAGAACCAGGCTGGACTGTAACACCCATTGGTTCCAGTGGAAGTCGGGGCTGAAAACAGAACCAACCCAGGAATCACACCCACCAGCTGATCAGGGCGATGGACTGTGCTGGGCCCTGTACTTGCCAGAACACACAATAATCTGGTCTGAGAACACCTCAGACAAAGTTTCTTTGGAGATTTCCCCAATCAAAATGCTGGACTCAGAACCCTAACCAAGAAAAGAGAGAAGACAGAACAGGTCAACCAACCATCTCAGCTATGATGGACTATGTCAATCAGTGGATTCTTCAAGGACCTCATAGTGCTTGGAGTGGCAAGACTGGCAGCAATTCATAACTGTTGAAATATCAAAACCACTTGAGCAAGAACCTCAGAGCATACCCTACATCTGGGACCTGGGGAGGGTGGGAAATTGGGTGGGCCTTCTCCCTTAATACCCTCCTTTAAAGATGAAGGATACAATATGGAAAAATTGTAGTCTTACCCACTTTTGTAGCCCTTGAACCTTTTTACCCTGATTAACTATGTAAAGATTGTCAAAATTTTTTGAAAAAAAAATTCTCAGGTTTTCTTTGTTAACTATTTTTCAGGTGGTCCTACTTAGAATTATAAATACACCTTCTATTTTGTTTTGGATTGGTGAGTACACTATGTGAACTATGTACTTTAGGGATATGCATCTGGATATTACGCACTGGAAAACATTAATCTACATATATCAAAGTGGTAAGCTCAGACAATGCTTTGGTACTTTTGCATAAAGACTATTCCAAATGCTTCTCCTCATCAATGTTTAACCCTAATAAATATTAATGAGACAGGGATTATCAGATCCAGCTTCCTAGACATTTTTCAGTTGTCCCATGTAAAGATCAAAACCACTTGCCGGGCACACTGAATCCCTGAGCTGGTCATAGTAGTGACGGGGACTCAAGGTCCCTAGAAAGGAAAGAAAAAAATACATTATGTATAGAGTAACTTGATGTTGTTAAATCTGAAGCGTGGACCTCACTGAGCACTCTGTCTACTTCTACACAAAATAGTCTACTCCACTGTCAGTTCCCTGACTGGTTCATGAAGCATACCTCAGCAGCTAACACTTTCAGTTCCCTGAGTGGCTGTTATTTGGGTCTCCTGATTGGTTGTTATCTCTGCCCTGTTATTGGTTGCCTCTGACATCCCTCTGACTGGTTTAATCTGTACTTACTTCTCAGACTGGGGGCGGCTCACACAGGCTGGAGCAACTCTGTGTACTAAACAGGCAACACTGGTGAGCTTCTCTGGGAACTGCTTTCTTGGAGTTCTCCTGACTACTGTGACAGGAGGTTTCTTCCTTTCAATAAACTTTGCTTACTGTCTATATCAGTGTGGAAAATTCTCTGACATGAGGCAAGAACTGAAATCACCTTCACTGTCTTGCAATAACAGTACACTGAAGAGGGTGACATTTAATTATGGCACCACCATGACTGACTGTGGTCCTAACTTCAAGAATCCTCTGTCACCTTTATCCACGATGCTCTATCTTTTCATTTGACTGCACCTGCATAAATAATGGCCTTGTCCTAATCAAGTCTGAGTTTAATATTCCTCCCTAGTTACATTATTCAGAATTTGGGAGGCTGCTGTCAACAAATTTCAAGGACTAATCCTAGTTCTCAGCCTGCTGCCCAAGCTCCAGCCTGCACAACTAGAGCCCACTATGTCTCCAGTCTCACCTACAGTACCAACCCCAACAGGGACATCCACTTGGCCCACACTGAAGTCTAAACTCATAAATTCTACAATCACTGATTTCCCGAGTGGACAGCTTCCTTATCATCCCCAAATGCTGCATGTGTACAAAGGTACTTACTGTTTATGCTAATGAATGTAAGTTATACATACCTGAATTTTCAAAAGTGAGTCTGCATATAGTAGTTTAATTTTTGTCAAAGTATTAAAGAGAAATGAAAAGTTGCTGAATGACACAGAATTCTGTTCCTCTGCTGAAGTTTCCTAAAAATGGAAATGACAACTCTAACAAATTAAAAGGCAGAGAAATCTTACATCTTACCTCACAAACTTAAATCCCTGGTAGTTTAAGGACTTAGTACTTCCAGATAAAGCAATCTAAAATGTTGGTCAGCAATACTAGTAAAATAAAGTATGTTTAGTAAGTATAAGGTATATAAACCCAAATAAATAAGGCTTCTTGCTACCCCAGGCCCCGTTTCCTGGTGCTGTGCCCTCTGCTGCTAGATCCGGGCAAGCTACACTGCCTCCTAGTGACACCAGGAGTGCATGAAAGCTCACATTCATCTGAGCTGTTTCAGTGTCACCAGTCTTTCTCTGATGACAGTGTGAACAGAATTCTATCCTTTGCTTTTCACACATTTCTTACATTCCCTTAGCACTCTCCATGAGCTGCTTTCCTGGTTGATCCCTGGCTAACAATCACATTTTGCCAGAACTCTGACTACAAAATCACACATGTTTAAGGAGTCCTGCTTTTCCCACATGTCCTACTATTTCTATTAAGCAGTTCTGAAGAGTGCAAAGATTTTCAGATACCCATATTAATTCCTGAACTATCTATTTCTCTAGGTAAATGCAATGCTTACCATGTCTGCTTTCCTGCAGTGCTGTCTATAGGCTTCTCCATAAAAGTTGAGCCAGTCCAAGAGTTCATCCACCACAAACTCTTCCTCAGGCACTTGGCATGTAGTCTGATTTACCTGAAGTAAAATAGGACTTGTGATAAAGTTTCATATTTAAAGACAATTTTGTTCAATGGCTATTAAATTATCAGAGCAAGCAGTATATTGAACACTTTTTAAATGATCAGAATAAAATCCTATATAATGCCTCATGGCTGTAAAGAGTATCTAAAATTTAATAAGAGAGACTGATGATATAATGATAAATGTCTGCACATTTTCAATTCACATGAAAACTTCAAGGAATGCCCTGTGTTGTCTATGTAGTAAGAGAGAAAAATATTAGCATGTGTTAGGATAAGAAAAATCATTACAGAAAATTCAACAGGTAAATCACTAACTATGGCCTGAGAATTTGGTGAAATTGTTGGATACACAACTCAGTATTTCAAAATCAACACATGGGCCCGGCATAATGGTTCAATAGCTAAATCCTCACCTTGCATGCTCTAGGATCCCATGTGGGTGCCAGTTTGTGTCCTGGCTGCCCCACTTCCCATTCAGCTCCCTACTTTTGGCCTGGGAAAGCAGTAGAGGACAGCCCTTGGGACCTTGCACCCACATAGGACACCCCTAGGAGGCTCTTAACTTTTAGCTTCAGATTGGCTCAGCGCTCCTGCCACTGTGGCTACTTGGGGAGTAAATCAATGGAGAGAAGATCTTTCTCTCTTTAAATTTGCCCTTTCAATAAAAATAAAATATACCAGTGCCACCGGGTGGACGCAGCCAAAGCTGAGAAACCAAACGAGGGTCTGGGCGTGGTGGGCAGCCGTGTCCTCTTAAAAAAAAATCTTTTAAAAAATCTTTTTCTTTTTGTAAAGACTTATTTATTTTACTGGAGTGGCCAGTGTAAAGCCAGGATCCAGGATCTTCCTCCAGGGAAGATCTTCCTTTCCATGTGAATGCAGTGTCCCAAGGACTTGGACTGCCCTTTGGTATTTTCCCACGCCATAATCAGAGTCCTAAACACAAAGTGGAGCAACAGCGGCAAGAAACAGCACCCATATGGGAAGCTGGCACCATAGGGCAGAGGATTAGCATTCTGTCCAAGGTGCAAGCCTCCAATAACGTGATTTTTAAAATACCATTTACAATAAACTAAAAATGTGAAATATCTTGGGATAAGTTTGACTAAATTTATATGACTTCTACAGTAAAGTAACAAAACCTTGTGAAAACCTAACAAATGGAGACACAGTAATTTTAAATTCACAACTGTCAAGATGTTGGTTCCCCCAAAAGTGAAATTCAGATTCAATGCAATTCCAATCAAACTCCTTGTGTGCATGTGTCTGTGAGCGCATATATGTATAACTTGAAAACATTCTGGTATTTATCGAGACAAGCCAAATGCCCAAATCAGCCAGGACACATTTAAAAAGCAAGATGTAGACTTTTGTTCCCAGACAAAACAATAAACCTAGAGCTGTCCATGTGACCAGTGCACAAAAGACAGCCCACAATAACTCTAACCACGGGAACCTGACTTAGGAGATTCACACTGACTACACTGAGGAAAATGCAGTGTGTCAGTTATTGGTACAAGGGTCACTTCTTCACATGAAATACAAATTTCTCATTAGATTAAATACCAGCTTGTGAAACAAAAGCTAAAATTTCCCACCAGCACTACGACTTACTTTACAGTCATAGTTGTAGCTCTCCTCCACAACGTCCTTCCCTTTGTCCCAGGACCCCATCACTAACAGAACACAGAACCCTGCAGGACTAGCCTCTGAACACTCAAGATCCCGAGCTTCCTTAGCAAATTCTCCAGCTTCCATAATTTGGTAGCACTTCATATTGAAAACACTTCTGGAATTTCAAATCAGACAGAGTAACAGAAATTCCCATCACCTCCCAGAGGGGACTATATCTGTCCCAGCCACTTCGGCAGAGAGACTGGCACACAACAAGGAACACACACACATAGCCTCAACCTGAAATTACAGAACTGGGTCTAAAAACCAAAACCTGAGGACCAGCATTGTTGTATGGTGGGTTGGGTCACCTTGCAACATCAACATCAGATGTAAAGAGTGCTGATTTGCATCCTGGCTGCTCTGCTTTCAATATAGCTCCCTGTTCAGGCTCTGGGGAAGGTAGCAGAAGATGGCTCAATTGCCTGGGCTCCTAGCATTCACATGGAAGAGCCAAAGGGAGTCCCAGATTCCTGGCCTTGGATTGGCCCAGACCTGGCTGTTACAACTATTCAAGAAGTCAACCAGCAGACAAATTTGTGTCTCTCACACTGCTTTTTTAATCAAACAGAAAACCATCCGTGATACTGGCACCCCATACTGGTGTCAACTTGTGTCACGTCTGACCCACTTTCAGACCAGCTCACCACTGATGGCTTGAGAAAAGCAGTGGAAGACATACCATGTTTGAGCCCTTGTATCCACATGGGAGACCTAGATAAAGCTTCTGGCTCTTGGCATGGCTGGCCATTGTAGCCATTTTGGAAGTGAACCACCAGATGAAGTTTCTATTTCTCCCTCTCTGTAACTCTTTCCAAACTAGCAAATAAAATGTTAATGTAAACTTCTGTGGTTTCTCTAAGTCTGTCGTCAGAAACTGAGGGATATTTACTGCCAAATAACCAAGATGCAGAGGTTGCTGGATGCACCCTTACCCTGTGCAGCTTTTTTAGCACCTCCAGAAGAACTTTGACCTGATGGTTACTCTCAGCGCTCTCAGTCCAGTAACGCAGCCGAGAGGCAACGGCGCTTCTGACCATCTGCACTACCCGGCTGAAAGCAGCTTCTGGCAGAGTTGTCCAATACTCCTCTGGGAAAGATCATAAGATAAATTTAATTGTGCACTTTTAGTCTTGGAATATTAAAGGTAAAAAATGGTTAATATTTCCCCATACACTACAGCACAGTGTAATATTTATCACCAATGCAAAACATGTAATAATAACAACCCTTTCAGTGAATAAATATAATTGTAATAAAAAGTTTAGGTTTTAACCACCTGTAAAAGTTCCTTGCCAGTAACAGAACCAGCTGTGACCTAATTCATCAGTGAAAATCAGACAAAATCAAACTAATCCACATTCCTTCCCTGAATTAAACAGTATAATATGTTAAAAACTATGTTAAGAATGCTTATGACTGTATAACTTGGTTTTTAACTTTTTTTTAAAAAAAAGATGCATTTATTTATTTGAAATGCAGAATGATACAGATAGAAAAGGAAGAAGAAAAGGAGTTGGGGATAGAGATCTTCTTTTCTTTTTAATTATGAAAATTACTCTTTTAAAAGGAGTTAAAAACTAACTGGGGGTAAACATTAAATCTAGCAGGAATATTGGAATGCCTGGGTTGGATTCCAGACTCCAGCTCACGACTCCAACTTTCTGCTAATGCATACCCTGGCAGGCATCAGTGATGGTCAGTAACTGGGCTCCTGCCACCTCCAAGGCAGACTTGGACTGCTATTCTAGCTCTTGGCTCTGCTCCCATTTTGCCCCACATATTTCGAGAGTAAATTAGTGGATGGAAACTTTCTCTGCCTCTCAAATAAGTAATAATTTAAAGAAACTTTAAGGTAGCATTACATCCTTTAAAAAGTTATTTAGATTTCATAAAACAAAGAATGGACCTCCCTGGGTTTAATATATTATGAATGTTAAAAATTCCATCAAAATCTATTCATATCCTTATAATCTGTAGCAGACTGTAAATATACAGAGGAAAAAATAATCTGGATGTGGGATAACCTATAACAAATTTACCTGAATACTTTTAAAAAAGAAGAAGAGGAGTGTGGTGGAGCATTTAAACCCTAGTGGCTAATGCCTGCATTCCCCGTCATCCCCTCAGGGTGCATGGGCTTAATTCCTGGCCCTAGGTTGTAACTGTTTCCCATCAATGTAGACCCTGGAAGCTACGGCTCAGATAAACGGCTCAGATAAACGGGTTCCTGCCACCCATTTGGGAGGTGTGATTTTGCCACTGTGGGGAATGCATCAATGTATGATTTTCCTCTGCTTCTCAAATTAAAAAAGAAGTCCTTTTAATTTGTAAAATATGTATTTTAGGAAAAGTGGAGAAATTAGAATATGGTTTCAACATTAGATTATGGACTTCTGACCAATGTTAAATATGGAAGATGCCATATTCTAAGGTGAGAGACCAAACACTATGAGTGGAATGTTACGTCCTTAACTCACTTTCAAGTAATTCATAAGAGTGAAATAAAATTCACACATGAAGAAAGCATGACAAGTTTATTGGTGCTGTAAAGAGAACATGGGTAATTACTGTACTGTTCTTTCAACTTCTGTGTGAAACTTTTCATAATGAGAAACTGGAGACAAAGGATCTCATGGCCAACATTCCGAGAACTCTAAATAACACACTAGAATAATATAATTTAAATTATCACAGTAAATATCACAGCATCTTTGGAGCAGGCTAAAGCTGCAAGTATAATAGAATACATTCATAATTATATCAACATTACTCTAACTCTGCTAGATGCAGCTTTCCATTGATTAGATGGACACAATCCTTGCAAAAGTGAATCCTCAATCTTACCTAGAACCATTGATGACTGGTCACTCAACTTATAAATAGCATCTGCAAATGGAATCACCAGACTCTCCCAGTTGTTACAAGCATGCATCACAGGGCATTCTGGGAGAATGAAGAAAATTTCCAGGGCTTCTTTGTGTGGAGAATGAACTGGAAGGTTCTTGAGCAAATTATCGCGGAGACAGGTAGTAATCTGTGGTGAGGAAGGATCAGAAACAGGCATTTGAAACTCAGCTGGAAATGGGTGCAACAAGGCACAGAACCAACTGTTTCATTGTACTATGAAATCAGAAGCACCAGTTTTTCAAAAAAACCATGGTGACATCTCATCTGACCTCTTAAATATGAGAAATGTAGACATGTGATAATTCAGTTCCACTGCTAAGACTGAGAAGGAATCCATGTGCAAGAATCACACTGGATGATAGATACAGAATTAATAGGCAGTCCTCTCCATTAATTAGGTGCTATACTCTATCCTCTAGGTCATATTAGCACCACATATTTTTATACCAATAATATGCCACAACCCCTCAAAAGCTAAAAAAAAGTAAAAACCAAAAAACCCAACAAAAAAGCAACAACCCCAATAACACAACACAACACAACACAACACAACGTGGTTTTCTGAGATCCTCTAATAGAGCCACCTGTTTCCACACCAAATTGTCATTTCTAATTCTTCTAATCTTCTAGTTTCCCCAATTCAGAAACAACTATTCAGGTAAAGTTCCAACTGAATTCTGAATTTTGATAATGCCTGTTCAGATATCAGTAACCAACATGTTTAAAAATCAACTATGAAGATAAGCTAGTATTTATAGAGTACTTAGTATTTGCCAGATAATATGCTAGATGATTTACACGTATTGCAAATGTTATTAACAATCTAATTTTACAGATTAAAAAATCTGAACCACTGAGAAATTAAGTTAACTTGCTCAGGGTCACACATCTAAGTGGTGATCTCTTCTGAATGGCTATTAAACCATGATGCCAGCCTCCTCCTATGTGGTTCGGTCCACAGAGTTACACACCACCCTGACAACAGTACTTAGTAAACACCATGGGTCACATCCTGAACCCCACCCCACTCACTACAAACCCCGCAGCAAGAGAGCTGTCCTCCCTGCACTTTCCTGGCCCCCGGGGAATTTCCCTCCACTGCTGGCAGCTGGTGGACTTCACTTGGCTGCATGTGTTCAGCATCCTGAGGCTGTTTCATTGCCCTAATGACAACAATTCATGTAAACCCACCTGCTGTGCACTCAGTGCAAGCCAAGCTCAACAAGAAGGGACATAGTGGGGGCTGAGACACACAGGTCTTTTCACTTACACCTGCACATCTGTGTCTGCACCCAAATAAATCATGAACTTCCAAAGGACAGGGGGTACAACTGTCACCTCTAGTCCTCATTTCAGGACCCACAAGACATGTGCTAAAATGTTTGCCAAATTAAATGAACAAGTACTGAGCGCACACCATGGACTCAGGAGAGAAACAGCACAGGTCTGACCCTGCAAAGTAGCAGAGGGGAAGGAAGGAAGGAGTGCCCCGTGGCTCCATCAGTTGTACACCACGGATTATTTTTCTGATCCAACTAAGGTATAATTAACCAACAGGAGGGCCTGTAGTGATGAACTGATTCTTGCCCTTCCCTTCACAGATTTCAAAACGAATGCGAGTTTTACACAGAGCTAAACTCATCAATGGAAGGATTTCAAAGGAAAATAAGCAGGAACAAATGTTGATGGGAGAGTCCACAGCACAGGTCTTTGCCTAGCATTCCTCAATGTTCAAAAATGTGTCACAAACACATCAATAGGGAGCAGTTTTGTTCTGGGACCCCTCAATAGGCTACAACTCTGCCAGAGTTAGCAGAATTCCCCTCTCCCTTTAAGAGAATAATATATGAGAGATAGAGAGAGAATACTGGAGTGAATATAAAGAATGCTGACTGTAGCAGAGCAACCCTGCAGGCTAAGAAGCTGAGAAGAGGAGGAAGGAGGGTAAGAGCACAGGAGAGGAACAGAGGGTGAGACAGATGAGGGGGGAGCTCTGTGCAAGAAGAGGGAAGATGAAAGAAGGAACCAGAGAGAAAAGAACTGCAAGAAGAACTCAGCCAAGTACTGCCACCCCTAGACAAGTCAGCACATCAGAAAAGGGTAATTTTAACTAGTAAAGGCTGAATCAAGAAGGCTGAAGTGATAAAGAAGGCATCTTTGGGGTATCTGCAAGTGTGGAAAACCTAAAGACTAACAAATTATTAAGACAGGAAGCAACAGTCCCATAAAGAATATTCTAAATCCAGAGCAGAGAAAGATGCCTGACAGAAAAAAACAGAGAGGAAAAATGCAAATTGTCCTTGCTGAAGGGAATGCTCAAATCCTCATTTTTATAATTATATTTAACCACACATGAAGCGTTCTTATTTCAGATCCATAACCATCTACCAAAGCTCTAAGTTGAATATATATCCCCTCCAGAAATACATATGCATATTAGTGTTTTTATGTACAGACCTACTACTCAGATATTTGCAACCAGTGTTATCATTATACCAATTTTTTCACTCTAATCTGGCATATCCTTGAATGTTATGTTTACTTAACCTAGATACACTACAGTCTCAAATTCCCTTAAAACAAAATATTTCTTCTGAAATTTTTGGTTCTTGTAAGAAACGTTCTGGTGTATTTTCTTCTTCAAATAGCAATCTGAGGGCTACCACCGTGTTAGTGATCCAGTCCTTTTGGGTTAGCTCCTTAAAGGCACTTCTTGCTATATTTAAGTCCAAGTGAACAGACGTGGGTTCTACAGCTAGTCTGTAAAATAAAGAGAAATAAAATGGGTAAGCAAACTCAAACAGACACTTGAAGGTGAAGTACCTAATTGTATTATCTACCTAGATGCAACTTTTTTTTCTAGTGTAGTCCCATTTCAGTAAAAGTACCTTGCTTCAACTTTCTAACTCTGGGCCAGCCCCAGCTATAGTAGATAGCTGGGGAATGAACCAGTAGTTAGATCTCTGGCTGGCTGTCCATTTTAGAGTTTAAAACTTTAAAAATTAGCTGTGATAGTTCGTTTAACTATAAATACAACTGAAGATGGAGGAGGAAACATACAGTTATATCTAAGATGTCAAAAACTATCAAGGCTGCACCAACTACAACACTGTAAGATTTTTATTCAGATTTTTTTTTAAATCTAAAATGGACAATCATTAAGTATCTATTTTCCTGTAGAGAAAACATTCACAGAAAAATTATAAAAGTTTATTTTGTTTCTGAAAGAATGTGACTATTTCTTTCAGTTACATAAACTAAAAAAGTGGAGACTAAAAAAGGACTTCAGAATGGTAAATTCTTAGCTCTCCAACAGAAAACTATTAGTGATAAAGGTAAGTATCTTCATGCATGAATGACATTAATGCTGAGATTAATACATTCACTGAATATCTTTATAAAATACTATTTAAAAACAGGAAAAAATGCTTTAAAGAAATATACAAATATTTAAGTAGGATGAAATCAGCTTTTAGCTAATAAAAATGTTAACAACTGTGTTACTTAGCATTAACCGAGTAAGTAAATTGTGCTGGGGGAGCAAGCCTTTGTTCAGCCAGCAGTTAAGACACCCTTACCCCACACCAGTGTGCCTGGGTCCACCCCTGGCTCCGGCCCCTGACTGTAGCTTCCTGCTACAGCAGACCTTGGGAGGCAGCAGAAATGGCTCAAGTAACTGGGTATCTTCTATCCATGGGGAGACCCAGGCTAGCTCCCACCTCTGGACCCAATGAAGCTAGTTCGTGTTCCTCCTCTCAAACAAACGCGTTAAAAACTAGCAAACAGCACAGTGGCACATTAGGTTGCTCTGCGTGAAGTGCCAGCATCCCATATGGGAAGCGGGCTAAGCCCTGGCTGTCCAACTTCCAATCCAGCTCCATGCTGGCCTGGGAAAGCAGCAAAGGATGCTTCAAGGCCTTGGGCCCCTACACCCATGTAGGAGATGTGGAAGCAGCTCTTGAAGCCCAGTTTTGGAATGGCCCAATTCTGGCTGTTGCTATTTGGGGAGTGAACCAGCAGATGTAAGTAAGACCTCTGTCTCCTCTTTCAAGTAAAACGAATAAACTTTTTAAAAAATAATAACAATGACCTTGCCATGGACTCCCCTCAGCTATTAAAATGATGTTGCAGAAAAATTTGAATATAAGATACTAATTAAATAGAAAATAGCGTAAACAACATTTAAAACAGTAAGATCATTCTTTGGTAAAAGAATGCAGAGAAAAACAATATATACTCAAGTGGTTTACTGGGGTCATTTCATTTTTGTTTCGTTTATGTCTGTAGCTTTGACAGAAATTTTCTACAGAAATCACATATTTGCTTTTGTTAAAATACTGATTTCAAAAAGATTAAGCACTTATTCTGCCCTCGAAATTTTTGTTACACTCTTTCACACTATGTGCCACAGATTTTTTATGTATTTTACCTTTGTCTTAAAAAACTTCCAGTCAGGCAAGCAGAAGATGTAAATATCTCTCGAATTTCCCTACATTAGGAATAAGACAGTGGTTAAACCTACTTGTACACTTTAACTCCTTACAGCATGAGATACGATAATAAAACACTTTAAACTTGCCCTCAAAATTGTGCCTTCTGTTTCTTTGCACTAGCTTCTCATCTAAGGTTGCTGTATTTGTCAAATTACTAAATTCTAGTGTCAAACATGAGAAGTAAAGAGACATATGCTTTGAGAAGCCTCAGTGAAATAGGAAAATTCTTGGTCTAGGATATTTTCTTGAACAATCAAAATGTTCTCATGCCACCAACAGTCCCATGCCTTATTTATTTCTGTTCCACTGAAGTAGAAACAAAAATAAATTATCAGAAATTAAACGGGGGATACGCTCAGCTTTATAACTGCATATTATGCATGCAACTGTTTTGTACAACTGTTTTTCCAAAATTAGAGGTTCCTTGTACCCATCTGGGAGACCTGGATGAAGTTGTTGGCTCCTAGTTTCAGATCACTCTAGCTCTAGCCATTATTGCCATGTGGGGAGTGAACCAGTGACTGAAAGTGCATTCTCTAATCACTGTCTCTAGAAATCAGCTGTTCAAATAAAAAAAAAATTAAAAGAAAATTGTCTGAAGGATGTTCCTTGTATGAATGAGTATGCTGTTTATATAGGGTAGAAACCACATGGCTTAAAGTAGAGATGATCCAAAAAAAAAAAAAGTAGGGATTGTCCACCTGTTCGACTGTGAACAGGAAGGACACAAACAAGCAGCTCCAGGTCAAACAGACTGGGAGATGCTGCAGACCACAATTTACCTACACGTACTAAAGGTGAAGGAAGTCTGGCAGTCAAGAACACTGTCCTCATGGAGCCTGCATGCCAGCTGTGACATACATTTCACATGTCAACATGGCTGGGCCACAGTACCCCACATTTGGCCTAACACGAGTAAAGGTGTTTTTGTGCAGCTCTTCTTACAGACTCAACAATGAGAACAGTAGAGATTGAATCAGGCATACAACCCTCTATTCAGGGTAGACTGGGCCACATTCAACCAGTTGAAGGCCTTATGGGGAAAAAGTCAGTTGCCCAAGAAACGCTACTGTGCATGTAAGCACTCTTCCACCCTGCCGGCCAGATGGGCACACTTCAGACTTGCCAACAACCACATCACTGGAACCAAGGCATTACAATAAACAATGTCTCCTTCAGCTGATCTTTCAACTGATTGCAGGCAGAAACATACGCCTCCTGTTCATTCTCTTTCTCTAAAAAATCTTAACAATGGGTGAACATTTGGACACAAAAATCTCCCAGCTCTGTTCTGCAGAATTAGTTTCTGGAAATATTTAAGCACTGTCAGACAAGTGGGATTCACGTACCTTTTTGTATTCTGCCACTGCTTAGTCCCCACATCAGCAATCCATCTCTTTATTGTGCTTTCATTCATTGTAGGAATTTTCCTTCGCAAATTAACATAGGAATTCTGTGAACAAACACAAAGTAAAAAACGGTATTTTAGACACATAAAAATGGATGCCCAGTCAGAAAAGTTATCCTTCAAAAACAAATCATAGACATTCCCAGACAATTACAAGCTGAATTTGGGGGCCCAGTAGCGTGGCCTAGCGGCTAAAGTCCTCATCTTGAATGCGCCAGGATACCATATGGGTGCCGGTTCTAATCCCAGTAACTGCACTTTCCATTCAGCTCCCTGCTTGTGGCCTAGGAAAGCAGGTGAGGACAGCCTTGGGACTCTGCACCTGTGTGGGAGACCTGGAAGAAGTTCCTGGCTCCTGGCTTCAGATCAGCATAGCATCGGCCATTGCGCTCACTTGGGAAGTTAATCATTGGAAGGAAGATCTTCCTCTCTGTCTCTCCTCCTCTCTATAATCTGATTTTCCAATAAATATAAATGAATCTTTAAAAAAAAAACAGTTGAATTTGGGCCCTGCGCCGTGGCCTAGCGGCTGGGGTCCTCGCCTTGGACGCGCCGGGATACCATGTGGGTGCTGGTTCTGGTCCCAGCTGCTCTGCTTCCCATTCAGCTCCCTGCTTATTGCCTGGGAAGGCAGTTGAGGACGGCCCAATGCCTTGGGGCCCTGCACCCACATAGGAAACCCGGAGGAACTCCTGGCCCCTGCACAGCAGCGCAGCGCCAGCCATTGAGGCCACTTGGGGAGTGAAATTTGGACGAAGGATCTTCCTGTCTGTCTCTCCTCCTCTCTGTGTGTCTGACTCTGCAATAAAAACAGGGTAAGTCTTAAAAAAAAAAATAAAAGCTGAATTTATTACCATGAGATATTATCTATGAGATGTGCCAAGAAATTTTTCAAACTGAAGAGATGCTGATAAGTAAAAAAGGAAATACCAGAAGGTACTGAGCTCACTGAGCAGAGAGTAAACTCACACGTCAACTGCCAAATGATATTTGACAAACGTGCTAAGAACACACTCTGGAGAAATGATAGTCTGTTCAATAACTGGTGGCAGGAAATTTTGATATTCACATGTCAAGCAATGAAACTGGGCCCCTATCTTTTTATATATATATATAGTCAAAATGGATTAAAGACCAAAATGTGTAGCACAAATCTACTAAAAGAAAACAAAGCACTTCAGGACACTGCAATGGACAAGAACACTATAGTAAGACTAAAGTGTAAGAAACAAAACCAAAAAAAGGCACTGGGACTTTATCAAACTAAAAAGGTTTAGCTCAGGAAAGGAACCAAATAAACATAATCAGACAACCCAGACAATGGAGGAAAATATTCACAAACTACACAGCAATTGTTGATAATCAGACTACTTAAGAAACTTAACTCATTAGTACAGGAACAAAGAACCCAATCAACAAATGACCACTAGAGATGAACAGACCAGCAGGTACATACAGTTCAAGGCCACAATGAAGCATGGATGCGCTCCAGTTGTTAACCAAGTGAATCACTCATTCACCAGGAACAAGTCTACTGATTCTGGAGTGAAATGTGTAGTTTTGATAATAAAGGGTTAATAATGCCTAGTTAATTCAAAAAAGTCAGGCTCGTGACCTGATTTTGGAATTGGATTCTGGAATCCTTTGGCCTAACATTTAAAATGCTGGTTTGGCGTTGGCTTGATGCCCTCCAATTCCTGACTCCTGCAGATTGCACTTGCAAACCTGGGAAGAGAATGGAAGTCTGAAGAGACTCCTGCCACCCATGTGCGAGACCTGACTGAACTCTTTACTCCTGGGTTTGGTACAGCCCAGTCCCAAATCCTTGTGTGCATTTGGGAGGTAAACCAGTAGACAGAAACTCTCCTTGTCTCTCAAATATGAGAATATCATATTACAGAAAATTCAGATATCTAGATTTACCTTTTTGTCCATCCAGAGCAAAATGCTTTGATTCCCTCCAGCAATCATTATTAATTCCTTTTCTGAGGTTCTACTTTCTGAAAGAATGAAAGTTTAGAAAGCCATTTGGCACAAGCGTACATACTCTGTTTAAACTTCAAGATCCTCTTAAACAGCCATGTCATATTTTTTAGAACAGATTCAGCAAATTTCCCACCAATAAAACACAGCCATATATACTTCATTGTGAAGTCTCGTTGGAAAACACAGGTGGTGATAAAGTTGACATGTGACATCAGCTTAATTCACATAGTTAACATCAATGCCTGTATAAAAAGCACACATACTTAACTGGCTAACTCTTGTTTAGTTTAATTTGGCCTCCATCACTAAAAATCATAATAAAAAGATTTATTCCATGACTATTGGCCATAAAAATATATGTAACTTATGATAAGAACTTAAAGAATAATATATGAATTGCTTAAGGAAATGATTTCTACTGCTGCTTTCTCCAGAAGTGAAAGAATTGTTAGGGTCACTACTATGCTTTCAGAAACATTCAGTGAAAATACCCCACCGCGCTTCTACAGTAGTATTTGAAGGCCTCCAGGCTGAGGTTACATGGGGCACAGTCAAGGGGCTGGCACTGTAGCACACTAAGCTTGTTTCCTGTGATGGAGGCATCCCTTATAGGTGCCGGTTTGGGTCCTAGCTCCTCCACTTCTGCCCCAAGTTACTTGGGCCGCTGCATACACACGGGAGACCTAGCAGAAGCTCCTGGTTCTTGGCTTCTGCCTGACCCAGTGCTGGCCACTGTAGCCATGTGGGGAGTGAGCCAGCAGATGAAAGATTTTTCTCTCTTTGCCGCTCCTTCTCCCCTTCTGTAACAGTGCCTTTAAAACAAATAAATCAATCTTTAAACTACATCCCTCTCTCTAGCTCGACTGCACAATCCCAAAACTGTAACAAAGATAGGTAAGCAAACACAGTAAGTGCTGAACAGTTACAGGACCTGATATGTGCCAGTTGCCCCTCATTCTAAGAATTTTACACACCATGGACCAATTTATCCACAGAAAACCAGTCACCATGGAATTACTGAATTCCCTGCAAACTGCAATCAAAGCTGCATGTGCTTCTGAATCCAGTCTATTTTCTTTTATTGCCACTCAAATACACAATAATTCTATTCTGAAGGAGTAACACCAAACTAATAGTTATTTTGACTTGAGAGGCTATCTCCAATCTTTTACACTGCTTACAGGTTAGAAAAAATGAAACCAATGTTTAGACAAGCTCCCTTCACAGTCATCAAGGCTTTCCTTGACAGATTATTACATGTAATTGCTTTCTCTAACAAGGTGTTATGTCAAATCCTTTGTGCCTATGAAAATTACCAAATTTGAGTTCTCCATTGGGTGACAGTTTCATGGGGCGTGGTATCAGCTGATTCTGTGTCCCACGGCTTCCCAGTTGTCCTTCTTTTCCAGAACCAAAGGAAAAGACCTTTCCCAAACCAGCAGCATAGGCAAGTGTGTGCCATCTATGAAATACAAGCACATGCAGTCGTTCACTAATTATCTTTGGTGGGGAAAGTATCCTGGACCGCCCAGTAAGAATGAACCTTGTGATCCAGCTCTCTTCTATAAGCTGCTTCCCATCTGGAAAACCAAGACACCACTGTGTGGCTACAAGATTTTCGAACGCCACCCCCCCATCCCTTCCCCAAGTCTACTACTGCAGATCCCGAAGACACACTTTAATAAGCAGTGTCCCATCTGTTGAGAATAAACACCTCCCCTTGGCTCCTACCATTTTCTCATGCGTCAGCTTGAGCCACCTCTTCTTGGCAGTCATTAAGTCAGTCCACCACTCACTTCCCCTCTCCGTCTGCACTGGTGTGCAGCAGAGAAACCCGCCTTGTCCAAATAGAAGTCTGGCCTTTGACCCCAGGAACTGGACAGTTATTGCCAAACCCTTGGAATTTCCCACGTGCCAAAAGAGCTCTTGACAACTCACCTCCCACATACTATCTGGGTCACTCTCTTCCCAACAAGCTCAGTCACCAATCGGGGTTTTAGTTCATTCCGCTTTGAGTTGTGACCAAGTTGTCCACATTTTCCAGCGCCAAAAGTAAATAGCTTCCCATCCTAAGGAGAGGGAACTTCATGTCAGATGCTGAAGAAATTCAAATCCAGGGACTGGCATGATGGCTCAGCTGGCTAATCCTCAAAAAGTGCCAGCATCCCCTATGGGTGCTGGTTCATGGCCCACTGCTCCACCATTCATCTCCCTGCTTATGGCCTGTGAAGGCAATGGAGGATGGTCAAGTTATTGGGCCCCTAAACCCACGTGAGAGACCTGAAGAAGCTCCTGGTTTCGGACTGGTTCAGCTCCAGCCATTGTGGGCATTTAGGGAGTGAACCAGTAGAGGCAAGAACTTTCTATTTCTCTTTCTCCCTGTAAATCTGCCTTTCCAATAAAAATAAATAAATCTTAAAAGAAAAAAAAAATAAAAGAAATCCAATCCAAGGTTCTGTGTCACCTAGTAACAGTTTCAAACAAGAGCCAAGGGCAACACTCCGACTGCCAGGGGTCAGCACTCATGGGTAAGGGATGGCCTTTCTCTCCTGGGAAGCACAAACTGCCCACCCACACCAGGTGTTCTCACAGTTGCAGGGTCACACAAAGCCAATAACACACCCACCTGTGTGAGCAGGACAGTGTGGGAACCTCCACAAGCCACAAACTCAATTTTCTGGTTGTCCAGTGCTTCAATGAGGCAAGGGGAATCTTCATCTATACAAGGGAAAAACAGCTGCAATGACAGTTGTCTCAGGGAGACTAGAAAAGCTCAAGGTCTTTAGGCCCAACTTGTAGGCCAAAAGATGGGCATGTGGTAACAACCAAGAGGGTCACTTTGAGAGGTATCCCCTGTGAAAAGCCCAGGCTGTTTCATAGAGCCTGGGCTTCTCTTTCCAACCTGGCCTGATTTCACATTAAGTGCACCTCCCCTGCTATACGCAATTCCAGCTGGAATGAGAGCTAACCAAGTTTCTTTCCTTTTAAACACCACAGTATCCTTTGCTCACACTTCTTTTTATGGTTACTTTTCAGTTCAAGCACTTTCACTTTTCCCTATTCAGAATATCTTTCTAACACTGAGTTATAGGTTATCCCCGCATAATCAACGTGGGCCCGTGTCAAGGAGACATGCAGGGTTGGGTCAATGACCCAGGGTGACACAGACTGAGTTATCATAGCTGGAGAAAAGCAGCAGAGGGGGCTGTACCTATGAACCCTTGTATATACTGTCTGGGGCCATGAGAAATGCTGCCATCTGCTCTGAAGTGGTGGAGTTCAATAATGGGAACCACAAGTTAATGTGTTTTATAGATATAACACCTTTGAGAAAAGGATCAGGGCAGGTGAGATTTCTAAGTAAGAATGGTTTACTCTCCTTTTCTAAGAACAAAATTACAATATGCTTTAAATGCAAAGGCACTTGGAGGTCACCTCATTCAAACTTGTCACTTTCCAAAACAAGAAACTATGGTCTAGGAACAATTTAAGAGACTGGCAGGGGCCTGAAGTTATTTAACTGAGAAGTGTGAAATGGGAGCCAACATTCTGATATAACAAGCTAAACTGCTACTTGTGATACTAGCATTCCATACTGGAGACCTGGTTCAAGTTCCAGTTGCTTCACTTCAGATAAAGTTCCTTGTTAGTGCACCTAGGAAGACAGTGTATGCTGGCCGGAAAACTCGGGCCCCTGCCACCCACATGGGAAATCTAGATGGAATTCCTGGCCCCTGGTTTAGCTTGACCCAGACCTGGCTAGGGAGTGAACCAACAGAAGCAAAATATCTCTATCCATCTCTGCTGCTCTGCCTTCCAATTAAATCAACCTTAAAAACAAAGAAAAACAAAAATCAAAAAACAAAACAAAACAAAAAATCAGAAAGTGGGTGTCAGCAGCCAGGTGTTGTGATGCTTTCCCACCTTCTGCACTGTCTTGAAACAGGTCTCACCCACAGCAACAACATCCACACTGCCCTCAGCCCTGGACTGACTGCTCCGAGCATGGACATGATCAAGAACAGCAGTGACTGTCCAGGGAAGACGGAACCATTTTCCCCTTTGACAAGAAGGTCTATATTAAATCATTTCTTATTGAACAAACATATTTGCTGAGAAATCAAATTTAAAAACATGTTCCATACTCTGAGTGTGGCCCAAGCCTAGTTGCCCCATATCATTTTTTCCCCAGGAGTAGGTATTTCCGGCCATGGATAAGGCCATGCTGTGGGCTTCTCCCGCAGAGATCTGAAGCAGGGGGACTCCAGCGAGGTGCTCCACAATCTGTGGGACAGGGACTGAGGGACACATCTCTCCAATTCCGAGCTGGCCATGCAAGTTCTGTCCCCAGGCAAAAAGCTCCCCACCTTGACATAAACAAAGAAAATGCAGCATTAGTCACTGTAAACGGCAACAGACATTACCCAGGGCATGCTGCACTAGGCCCAGCATAATGCTACAGCATCTCACAAGCTCGCCAACGACACTCTTAGATCCCACTTTTTTTTTTTTGGTTTGGCTCAAAAAATATACAGAATCTGTGCTGTAGCTACACGTTTTTATTTTCTTTCACCTCAAGAAGTAGAATGAAGCTACTTAAACATTTCAGAGTCAGGAAATTCTCACCTTATGAAATCCACAGGACGAGTCTATGCAAAACAGAAATCTCTTGAAAAACAAAACCTAAAACTATATGCCTGAAGATCCCAAGTAAACACCTTATAATTCACTTGGGGGAATTGAACTTTCTGACATTTAAATGTATCATGATGTGGTAAGCATGGCATATGTAGAAAATCTAGTATTTATCTTTTTTCCTCCTTCCAATAAACTTAAGGTTAACAGTAAAAAAAAATTTACTTGGGGGGCAGCTATTGTGGGTCCCTGTCACCCTCAAGAAAGACCTGAATTGAATTCCTGGTCCCCAGCTTGGGTGAGCCTCATCCCTAGAGGCTGCCAGGAAGTGCCCCAGCTGCTAAGAAGTCTCTCTGTTGCTGTCTTTTCAAAATAAAAAAAACAACAACAAAAAAAATACAAAAACCATTAAAGCACAATTGGGAGACTTTGAGCTACTACCACAGGAGTGAGAAGTATGCTAAGCAAAAGGGAAAATGTTCTGTGAAAATGCTGGCGGAGGCCTGGACCAAATTAGAAGCAGAACTGCTTTGGTTTTCCAGGAAAATCTGTTTATCTCCTATTTGCAAAATAAAAACATGGAATGAAACACAGAAAAGATGATTTTTGGAAAACTAAAGATTTCACAGATCCAAAAATTTTCTCCCTTATTTTGTGTCACCTATGAACTGTGTGCTCTGACCACGTCAAATTCCATACAGTATTTCTACCCAGTTACAAGTGAAGCACATAAATTCCTACTGTTCTACACATATATATGCTTACCACATATTAAAGGCAATTAATATAGCAGAAAAGTACCTTTTGATAGTGCAAGAGAATGATAATCTCCACATGTGATCTGAATTATAATTTTTTCTTGTAAAATACTTTGAAACCTGATAAAACAAAATATATTTTATCTCAATCACCATAATGAAAGCCACAATACAGACGCCAGAATCACTAACCGCATTTAATTAGGAATGGACCTCAAGAAAAAGCTTCAAGTGTGTTGTTCACCTTCAATGCATCTAGAAGTATAAAAATACTGTAATATCCTGAATAGCAAGCATAACATAATTGCAATAAGATACCTCTGAAAGATTCTTACACAATTTCACAGTACAGGAATAAATACAAGGCTAAAATAAGCTCTAACTCACATGCTCTACAGGGTAAAAAAAGTCTTACAAACTGTTCCATGACAATGCATTTTCTTTTCTAGGTTGAAAATTTTTCATTTCTGGAACTTCACTCTTCAGGATCATTGTGAGGAACAAGCAAGTTATTGTTGTGCAACCCTAATTTGGAGCTCGGAGGACCAGTGAAGGATTTTTTTCAAATACCAAAATAACACACAAGATAACTGCCCTAGGGCACACAATGGTTTGTGGCACACTGTTGGACTTCACTGGTCAGTTCTAAATTCAGCATTAGCAAAGACGCTGATTATACTGTATTAACGGTGAGACAAGAACCATAGAAAGCAGCATTTTCCTACAAAAGTTACTCCTACTCTTTGTGTGAAATTACAACCATTTTTAACCAGAGAAAAAGCAATTCCCTACCTTGCATGTTCTATGCTGTAGTTGTACTCAAATGGCTTTCCATCTGAGGATAGAATCAGCAGGTGCTCAGCGCCTTGGTCCATGGAATGGATCTTCATTTTTCTTCCTAACTTAATGCACTCTGTGGAGCAAATCCAACCAGGAACCATTATCTCTTTACTGATCACCCCCTATTATTAGTGGCTTTGTTAGAACACTAGATACCATCCATAAGCAGACAACCTTTGAGTTAACACAAACTTCCCTTTTAAGAAATCCAAATATGCAAAGCAAAGAGGGAATGACATTTGTCTTGCCAATAAATTTTCTTTTTACATTTGAAAAGCACAGATTCATACTTTGATATAAAGGCAACATTCTTGAAATAACCAGATACACATTTATTTTTTGGCTTCTGTTTAGTGAGTTAAGACAGAGAAACCAAATTCGAAAGAAATGAATGGTCTATAGGATCTCCAAAGGTAAGTAAGGCTTTAGCACAACTAATTCATTTCAAAACACTGGATATATCTGAGACACCTTAACCTATTTAACTCTTCCTGCAAATTAAGAAGCTGAAACAAAAACAGCCTGGTAATGCTAAATGGTCACACAAAATAATGCTTATTGAAATAGTATTTCATAGTGGTTGCAAAGATGAGTAACTCGAGAAATGATATTGGGACACCTAGCTAGCACCTTGGGAAAAACAAATCTAAATCCACTCATCTCCTTAAACCAGAGTGAGCTCCATACATGCTCCAAATCCCAAGTATCATAGAAGATCTCTCCCTCTCTACCTCTCTTTTCAGATGATTTTTTTTAAAAAAATATATTACTGTCTTTAGAAATTAACATGAAGAAAAAGTCAGAGTGTAGATGGTTTAACAACACAACAGCAACAACAAAACCCAACACTCCTGAAAGTAAAAATTTGATTAACTATATAAAGAAGGCTTAAATTGTGCACAATGAAAAATTGCACCTATGAAAGGCAAGTTGAAAAAAAAAATGACAACACACGACGGGCAAGGGCAATTGTTATTCTATATTCAAATATTCAAAGATGAACGACTCACACTTTACGAAGCTAAGCATAACTAAGAAGAGGCAGTTTACCACACAGTCCAAAGAGCCACCAGAGGAGCGCAAAGATCCCCGACTCCACTCCAGTTAAACGCCAACCATGAAATACCCACTTCTGTGCCCCTCAGATGGGCAGCATTAGAAAGATGTGTGAATGTACCGCGGGCTCCCCTCCATAAAATACTCCCCCGCAGATCCTAAGTACACGCCGAGATTCGCTTCTGGAAAGTGAACCCCAAGGCCAACCAAGCCGGGAGGAAGGGACAAGAGGAGAGTAGCCCTACAAAACAATGGCGGGAAACTCAACTGGGAACAGCAGCTGACCGTCGGGGCGGGGGTGATGGGGTGAGGGTGGGGGAGGGGTGTGGGGGGGCACCGCCTCGCCCCTCGCCGCAGGCACCGGAGAACCCCGTGCTCAGGAGGAGCGCTCAGGTGCGCGGCCCCGCGAAACTACCCGAGCCCGGAGCTCCCCTGCCCGTGGCGACCACCGACGGGCCCCGCTCCCCGAGAGCCCCCCGGGGCTCCTCTGCCCGTGTGGCCCAACACTAGGACCTCGGCGTCCAGGGTCCACGCCCCGAGCGGCCCTCGGAACTCTCCCCTGCCCGTTCGGGGCCCTCGGTGCCAGGCCGCCTCTGGGGTCGGCACCTCACGAAGCCTTCGGAACTCTCCCCTGCCCGTGGGACCACCGCCCCGGCCCCAGTGCCCGTCGAGTCCAGGGTTATCGCCCTGAGGAGCCGTCGGGCTCTCCCCTGCCCGTGGGACCACCGCCCCGGCCCCGGGGACCCCACCCCGCTCGCCTCTCCCGGGGCCCTACTCACTGGGCTTCCTGGCGCCGTCGCGGTCCGCAGGCAACGGGTGGACCTCGACGCCGGCCCCGCCGCGCTCCAGCACCACCAGGCGCCCCAGCCTGCAGCACACCTGGCGCGTCGTCTCCAGCCTCCGGAGCAGCGCGCTGCGGAGGCCCGCGGCGCCGGGGAAGAGCCAGAGCGGCCAACCCGACGACTCTTTGAAGCGGGACTCGGCGGGTCGGGTCGGGACCGGACCGGGCGACGGACGCGCGTGGCCCCGCGACTTTCTCGAAGTCTTCGGCTCCATGGCCGCCGGGACTGGAGGTGACGAGAAAACGTCGGACGCCCTGAGGCGCTGCGTGGCGAAACCCGAGCGCGGCGGCGTCGAGGAGCCGCAGTTTGCGCTCCTCCGACCCTGCACACCACGCCGGGGCTCCCCGCGTGCCGCTCGAGGGGCGGGGCCGGCGGGACCCCTGAGTAGCGAAACTGAGGGGGAAAAAAAGACACAGAAAGGCCTCGGGGAGGGAAAGAGGCTCGGAGGATGAGGGAGCGGCGTGGAGGGCGGTCGCGAGGCGCGGAGGAGGCCGCGGGGGGCCGGCGGAACTGGCGGTCGCGGGCGGCCTTTTGAGGAGAGGCGGCGTTTCCGCTAGGTGGCGCGCCGACGCGGGGCGACGGCGGGAGATTTCTAGGGAACCCCGGGATGGGAACTTGGAATCCGACGTGTGCGTGCGCAGCGTTCCGTGGCGGGCTGGAGGCCCGAGCCACGGAGAAACTGAGGAGATCCCGCAGGGTCCTCCCCTTCGACGCCGCTGCCGCCGCCACACGCCCGCCTGAGTGTCCGAGAGACGGTGCTGCTCAGCCGCGTCCTCTTACCTCGGCCTTTTCGAGAACTTCTAGCTCCATAGCCTTCGACCCCGCCCCCACCTTAGCGTAGAGCTTTGAGGTTTTCCTGCCGACGTTCCCTGTTAGTGTTCCATTGTATGCATCCGCCACAGTTGATTGCTCTTTTCACCAGTTTGTGGGCTTTGTTTGTCCTCTCCGGAGGCTTTTGTCTACCAAGAATAAAGCTGCTGTGAAAATTAATTCCTGTGTCCTGGACAGGAATTTTTGTTTGTCGGTAGAAGTAGAATTGCTGGGTCTGGGAGACCCAACACCTTTATCGGAAACTGCCAAGCGTTTCCAAAGTGCTGTACCTCCTTGCATTCCCTCCAGTCACGTAGAAGAGCTTGGGTCACTCACTTTTTTTGAGCACGGTTGCCTTTGGCTTTTTTTTTAGTTTAGCGATTCTAGTAGTGGTATTATTTAGATTTTAACTTATTTTTTATGACTAATGATGTTTAGAATTTTTGTAAAATGCATATTGGCAGTATCTGCCCATTAATTTGATGGCTTGACTTATTATGTTGTGGTTGATTACCTGTTTCAGTTATTTATTCTATATCATGTCCTTTATTAGAGATATGATTTTTTTCTGAAGATCACGGACTTGTACATTTATTTTGAATGTCAGAGTTACAGAGAGAGGGGAAGAAACAGTCTTCCATGTGCTTTTTCAGTCCCCAGGTGGCTGGACTGTCAGGCAGCAGCCAGGAGCCAGGAGCTCCTTTCAGGTCTCCCACGTGGGTGTGGGCACAGGAACTAGGGCCATCTTCTGCTGCTTTCCCAGGGACATTAGCAGGAGCTGGATTAGAAGCGGAGCAACCAGGGCACAATTTGGTGTCTATACGGGGCTGTCAGAGTCCCAGGCAGCAGTGTTGCATGCTATGCCACAACAAAGGCCCTTAGATATTAAAAAGTCTGTGGCTTGCTTTTTCATCTTACGTGCCTTTGGAGAACTAGAAGTTTTCGTTTTGCTGCAGTGAATGCATTTTTTTTTTTCTTTTGTGAAGCTCTTGCCTTTATGTCTCAGTCCTCTTTAAAAAATCTTCCCTGAACATGAGGTTACACAATATTTTTTGTTTAGAAATTTCATAGTTTTAGGACTTTGTTGTGTTTCAATTGAATTATTCTTCCTAGTGTGAGGTAGGTGTGTAGAGGTTCATATTTTTTTTCCTGTTGGATTTCCGGTGATTCCTGGTTGCCTTTCTTCATTGAATTGCCTTGGTGCCTGTCAAAATTCAGTTGCATACACGCTTGGATTTCTTTCTGGATTTTTACTTCTGTCCATTTATTTATATGTCTATTTTTTACCTGAATACCACCACTGTCTTATTTCATGTAGATTCAAAGCCAGTTCCAAAAATCAGTTCATAAGTTATTCTAACATTTTTTAAAACAGTATTGCTTGGGTTATTCTTGATCCTTTGCTTCTGCTTGTATATGTTTGGATCATTTCTTGATTTCTATAAAAAAAACTGCTGATATTTTGTTTGCGATTGCATTCAATTAGGTCAGCTTAAGAAGAAATTACTCTTTTTTTTTGTCCATGAGCATGGTATATTAATTTAAAGCATATTTAGTTTCTTTCAGCACTGTTACTTTTCAGTGTATAAATGTATTTTGCTAAATTTACCCTCACTTTTGAATATTGCAAATGTTATCAAATTCGTGATATTTTCAGTATGTAGAAACAATTTTTATATAATGATGATCTTGAATCCTAAGACCTTTCTATATTTACTTACTATTTCTGGTAGCTTTTCTGAGATTCATCTATGTAACTGATATTGTAGTTCACCAATAAGTTCACCTCTTCCTGTGCTACCTATATTCCTCTTCTCCTTTTCCTTGTTCTAATCTATACCCTGAAACCTCTGGTAAAATGTTGAATAACGGTGATGAGTGAGAGTCATACTTATTTTCTATTGCCAGTGAGTACAAGGGTACTTGAGTCCTTCTAGTCCTGGTTTACTAAGCATATGTCCTCATGAGTCAGTGTCCAGTTTCGTCCATTTTCTTTGCCGCCTATACTGAAGTAAAGCAGTAACTTTCCTTTTCTATTCAGAGATGAAATACAGCTGATTTCAGATGTCTTTATGGCCTCTACTTTGGTCCTGAGACATTGGCCTTTCTAAGTTTTGTCAGATATTTTTGATATGTTAAGCGTTTTTTGATATGTAAATGATTTTTTGTGTCCATGTACATGAAAATTTGTAGTTATTCATCCTTTGTAGTATCTTTCCCTAATTTGGATATTAGGATAATGCTGGTATCATAGAACTAACTGGCAGATGTTGCCCCTTCCCCTGTAAGAACGGGACCTGGGGCAGGCATTTGGAGCAGCAGTTTGTGTGTTGCTCGGGATTTCTGCAGCAGAGTGCCCACTCGTGCGTGCCCTGGGAAGCAGCACATCTCCGTGCGGGAGATCTGGATTGAGCTGAGATCATTGTCTCAACCTGGTCCACCTCTGGCTTTTATGGGCACTAAGGGGTGAACCAGTAGATGGAATCAATCAATCAATCAATCGATATGTCTCCTCCTTTGGCTTTCAAATAAAATATAAATAAATACATACATAAATAAATACGTCCTAGTTCTTCCTTTGTGGGAGATCTTCCCTGAATCTCTGCCTGCTTAGCCTATCTGGGAGGTGGTGGGCACGCAACACACCATGTCCCCAGGGGAATCCCCTGATAGTGGTTTCAGCTAACCGAGACCTCAACCTGGTCTGTTCACTTGGCATGAAGCGAGAGCAGTGGGCTGCACTCCCAGCCTGTCTTTCTCTGGCCTTGGATGAACTGTGCTGGGACTTCCTTAATAAGCCACTCTAAGTCAAATGCAACCCACAGATTATTTGCCAGCCACACATAGTGAATGTAACGTGAGGTATAGCTTCCAGCCTGAATGTGACCTGTGTGTGGAATGTGACCGTGACTTGGTTGGAGGATCTAGAGAGACAGACATACCTTTTAGCCAGTTATAGTGTCATTGTTGGGTATGAGGACTGTGTGGGACCTCCGTCAGCCTTCTCATTTTCTAGCCTATATAAGATATGTTTGCTTAACAATAAATGGACATACCTGATTAGACTGTCCCCAGTGGTTCTTGCAGCCAAAGAACACTGTCACCATACCCCGTTAGTGGTCTCAGGAGCCTGCCCACAGGAAAACCCCCTGAGATTCCTTACCTTTAGTATGATGCACCCATTTCATTTTTGTTTTAAAAAGTAATAGTAGGGCCCGGCGCGGTGGTGCAAGTGGTTAAGGTCCTCGCCTTGCACGCCCGGGATCCCATATGGGCGCCAGTTCTGATCCCGGCAGCCCCACTTGCCATCCAGCTCCCTGCCTGTGGCCCGGGAAAGCAGTCAAGGATGGCCCAAAGCTTTGGGACCCTGCACCCGTGTGGGAGACCTGGAAGAGGCTCCTGGCTTCAGATCGGCATAGCATCAGCCGTTGTGTTCACTTGGGGAGTGAATCATCGGACGGAAGATCTTCCTCTCTGTCTCTCCTCTCTGTATATCTGCCTTTCCAATAAAAATAAAATAAATCTTTAAAAAAAAAAGTAATAGTGGATGAAAGATCATAACCCAAAAGTCATGCCCCAAGATTTATGGATTACATGTCCCTTTATAAAATTCCACTAGAATAAATGTTGCCCTTTATTTCATTTATTGCGGGAACCAGACAGATCCAAAACAACTCTGAAGATTTAGGGGGGGCATCCCTTCTCCCAGCCACCTCAGACCCAGCGTCCCTGCTGCTTTCCCTCTGCGTTTTGCCTCTGGTCGGTAGCAACTGCCCTCTTTCCACATCAGTGCCCCCATGTGGACTTCACATTCTAGTCTTCCATCTCCCAGAGGATCACCAATACAGGGGCAGGGGGCTGAGATCAGAAGAACTTACAGCTTCTTTTGGATGGTTAAAAAATAAGCAGATGATCAAAGAGCCATTTCATGCAGCCCATGATTTATTGCCACACAGTTCAATGATAGATTTTTTTTCAATGCTTAAGGAAGGGAGAAGAATAAGAGCAAATTCACAGGGAAGACATTTGATAGAAGAGGCACACTGACCATAGAAGGAGCAAGGGATGGTTACTCAGGATGGAAGCAAGCCTCGGTGGTACTATTAAAATTAGAGGGATGCCTTTCTTCAGGAAAGACTGGCTTGGTCACCCAGTGGAGCTCAGGGGCTAGTACTGGCTGGAAAGACCGGAGCCTACAGCCTAGGCTCTCAGTGCAGCTGTCTGAGTATTTTGGTGTCCAGCAGTTGAAGCCAATACCTTACACAGTCTTGTCTGAGAAGGCACAATAGGACATACGCACTGGCAGGAGCATTACACTCCCAAGCTCTTATCACAGGAAAATACTTTACTCACATTGCTAATAATGTACTGTATTAAAGCTGTATGTACTGTTAAAATAAAAAGTGGTCCACAAAGTCAGTTGCAATTTCCCACTGTATTTACATCTCTCCATTAGTTCACTCCATTTGGTACAGGGACATAGTTCGTCCTCCTCAACATCTCCATTTGGGAGAGAAAGTCAACATATGGAAGATCTTCCTTTTATTTTTTTTTCAGATTTCAGTTTACTTTTCAGTTTCACTGTTTATGAGCTATATATTTTTTAAAATGTGAGGTTTTAGTAATCAGCTTTTTTCTTGATATTTTCTTCAGGAAGTAATTTAGTAAAATGAAGGATTGTGTGTTGCTTCATGAACACTAGTCTTGATTCACCACATTGTTTCTCCCCATTTTTGAATCAATCCTAACAAAAGTCATCCCATTCTTGTGCTGAATAGATAGCAGAAAACAGAATCCCAGGGAGAGAAGGCTTGGACATCTGAGGGGCCCTGGCGGAGGTGACTGCAGTGTGATCTCAGAGGCTGGTGAACCCATGGCGGTATTTGATGGCGACTTGGAGTGCCTCCTCCATCCTCTGCATCGTCTTGTAGTTAGGGAGGTACAGAGTGCTGCGACATGTCGTTGCTCTCAGGTTGTCTGTTTCACTCAGAGTTCCAGAAAAGCAGAATATTATCCCCATTTTCTGTAGGCCCTTTACGTGAAATCTGTCACGTGCTGTAACGAAAACTAGAAAGGATAAATTTTGATTAAGAAATTTCCATGCAAAGAGAAACACTGACAGCAAAAAGGAAGACATGAAGGACTGTATCCTGGAAGTGTTTTGTGAGTGTTGTATTGAGACAACTAGCTACAGAGGTTATGCAGAGCATAGAAAACTCATGGTAGGCAGTCTGTCCTCCATGAGTCATTGTCTAGTTGGGAGAAAATTACATACGTGAAAAAATAGTAGTAAGGTGCACAGAAGCTTAATTTAGGTTCAGTTGAGAAGTGTGAAGGTCAGAGTTTAAAGGAGGCATAGATCCTGGAGGCAGGAAGAGACACCAGGCTGAGGTGGTCGGGCAGATGACACGAGGAGGGGGCTGGGGAATTTGGAAGGTCCTGGGAAAATCCCAAGAAAAAGTCAGGGGTGGGAAGCAGTGCATGGGCTCTACAGACACACAGGCAATGAACTGCTGGGCTGAAACAAGAGTTTTCTATCAAGAGAGATCAGAAAGGTTGAGTTTGTAGAGAAGTTGGAATTGTCCCCCAATAAGCAATGAAAATAGCAAAAAGAAAGATGTGTATGTCAATCAGGAAAAGGAGTTGAGGAGAGAGAATGAATCGAAGAAAGTCCATCCAGAAAAACCGTAGGGTTCCCACCAACAGCAGCCTCAGAGTCACAGGACTTAACTGTCCAAACGTGGATAAACCACGTAACTGTCCCTATCCTTTCTGCCTCATTTCTCCAAAAGGAAGAAAAATAACAGCACCATCTTAAGGGGCTGCTATTAGGGCAATCGGATATAACAGAAACAAAGTGAGCAGTGCAGTGGCTGACACACAGTAAGCACACAATAAATGCCATTGCTATTATTATTATCATCATTGGTGGTCACTGTTATTATTGTTTCTAAAAGGGCATATGAATACAAAATAGGGTCACTTTACAACATCCTCATAGGAATCGGACAATAAAATGGTTACAGCAATGTAAGACAGAAGGCTGAAGAACCAGCTAAAGTAAGGAAAGAACATAATCTAAAAGCCAGAGGTGGGATTAGAACCTCTAGAAAAGTTAGTAAAATCTGGAAAAACTTGTGGTACAAAGGGCTAAGCTGCAGCTTGGGGAGGCCACATCTCCTAGCAGAGAGCCCAGCTCTGGTCCCAGCTATTCTATTTCTTATCCTGGTTTCCTGCTGGTGTGCCTGGGATGAAGGATGTGACGTCTGTGTGCTCCAACCACTGCCACCCACATGGGAGACCCAGGTGGAGGTCTAGGCTCTTGGCGCAGCCTTAGGGGAACGATCTAGCAGCTGGAAGACAGGTGTTTATCTCTTTCTCTTTCTCCCTGTCTGTGTGATATCACTCTCTGTTTTGCTCTGCCTTTCAAATAAATAAAAATAAATGGTGGTGATTTTTGTTTCTTGTTGTTGCTTTGTTTTTTTTTAAAGGTAGTGCCCCCCAAAAAGGCGGGAGGGGGTGGATAGGCTTGTAACAGAATACTGGCTTTAAAGGCAGGGATCCTGGCATCTAATCCCTGCTGTATCATTTATACCTACCATTAAGAAGAAATTCACTGAAATCAAGTTATTTAACTGTGTGTTAAATATACAAGTGCCTCAATACTTACAGAGGAATTTTTTCTTTTCATCCAACGTCAGTTTGTGGAACGCCTTCCAAAATATCTGTATGGTGTGATGTGACTTGTGGTATCCATTCAAATATTGCGAATTCTTGAGAGAAAAAATAAAAAAGGTTTTTCTTTTCTTTCTTTCTTTCTTTCTTTCTTTCTTTCTTTCTTTCTTTCTTTCTTTCTTTTTTTTTTTTTTTGGTGGGAGGATGGAAGGGGAAAGGAATATTTAGAAGTTGTTTAGAAAAATTCAGGACTCTTTATTTACCCCCCTACCTCTTCAAATTGTTTCCAGTCATAATCAGGATTTCCAGTCATTGCCATCATGAGTTCTTCAGGGTGGAATTTCTCGATGAGCTCCCAGTCACAGACTTTATAAAATCCTAGCTGAAATTTCTCATACACTTCCTTTACAGAGACATTGAACACATAGTCCACACATCGAGAGACATAATCTTTCCTTTTGGAAAAAGAAAAAAAAATGCCTATCACATACTTAACCAGCGACTGCAACAGTCTCTACCTCGTTCTTTTCTGTTGAGAAAGAAAACAGAATCACATCCACACAGCACACAAGCCTGCATCAAAGAACACAAGAGCCCGGCACAGGGCCCGGTGCAATAGCCTAGCAGTTAAAGTCCCTGCCTCACAAGTGCCAGGATCCCATATGGGCGTTGTTTCTAATCGTGACAGCCCTGCTCCCCAACCAGCTCCATGCTTGTGGCCTGAGAAAGCAGTCGAGGTCGGCCCAACGCCTTGGGACCCTGCACCTGTGCGGGAGACCTGGAAGAGGCTCCTGGCTTCGGATTGGCCAGCTCCAGCTGTTGTGGCAGCTTGGGGAGTGAATTAACGGATGGAGGATGTCCATGGATATACAATGGGGATTATAACTTCATAAACCTATCTCATATTCAAAACGTGCATGACCTGGTGAACATGTCAGCCCAGCCACACAGCACTCTGTAGGCAGCAGAGTGCAGGGTCTTTCTTGTGGTGACTGTGGGGCAGATGAACAGCTGTGGCTGCTGTGGCTGCTGCTGCCCAGCGTAACAAGAAAGGATTCTACTACCACGCACAAGCCCCAGGAAAGGCCAAGCAGAGTGCAGGTCATACGTGGCTTTCATCCCATTGAAAAATCAAAAAATTAGGCCAGCTACACCCCAAAAATTATCTGTTTGTCATTCTCCTGCTTAAAATCTTGCACAGGCTTTGTGTTGTCTGGAGGGCAAATTGCAAACCTCCTGGGCTGGAATCAAAAAGCAATCCAGGGCCTGGTGCGCTGACCTAGCAGCTAAAGACCTCACCTTGAATACGCCCATTTGGGCACCAGTTCTAATCCTGGAGGACCTGCTTCCCACCCAGCTCCCTGCTTGTGGTCTGGGAAAACAGTCAAGGATGGCGCAAAACCTTGGGACCCTGCACTGTGTGGGAGATTTGGAAGAGGCTCCTGGTTCCTGGCTTCTGACTGGCTCAGTTTCAGCCGTTGCGGCCCCTTGGGGAGTGAATCATTGGATGGAAGATCTTCCTTTCTGTCTTTCTTCCTCTCTGTATCTGACTTCGCAATAAAAATAAATAAATCTTTAAAAAAAAAAAAAGCAATCCAACGTATGACTCCTGGGAGTCTTTTTCCACTCCTATTTTCATTTTGTCCCCACAGCCTTCAGCTCAGCTGCTCTGCCATTTCTCTCTTATAAGCAGCCAGGGGTATAGTACTCCCTCTTCACCTGGCAACTTGAGACACTCCTCATAAGAACACAATCATCTCGGGATTGGTCCTCCTGTCTCTCCCTCACTCACTAAGGTTTGCACATGGTTTAAATGGCTCCCCAAGACTTCATGTGTGGAAAATTAATCCTCATTGGGAGATAATAGTGGCCACCTTAGGGACAACCAGCAGATGGAAGATCCTTCTCTATGTCTCTACTCTGTAAAATCTGACTTTCCAATAAAAATAAATAAATCTTTTTTAGGAAAAGACTTACTTATTGGTTTGGTTCAGAGGTATGGAAATCCCATTTGGAATTAAGTCAACATCATTTTGATCCCAGTATATCTGTAAGCAGAATATATTCTGTTACCAAATGTGAAGATCAGCCACCCATAATACCTCTATTGCCAGTATATTTTTCCCTGTTGAATTTAAAATAACTGGATATATAATATTTTTATTTCTCAATCTTTTACATACACAGGAAAATTAAAAACTCATCCTTGTACATGTTATATGTTGCTTTCATGCACAAAATCATTGGTTGTTTACAGTAGTGGATTAATAATTTTACTTTCAACTTTGAGGAAACATGTAAAAATTGTCCAACAAGGAGTAGGGAGGGGGAAATTCTTGCAGTACAGTGGAAAATATCTTTTAAAAATGGGATCATGGGGCCCGGCGCTGTGGCGCAAGTGGTTAAGGTCCTCGCCTTGCACGCCCGGGATCCCATATGGGCGCCAGTTCTAATCCCTGCAGCTCTACTTCCCATCCAGCTTCCTGCCTGTGGCCCGGGAAAGCAGTCAAGGATGGCCCAAAGCTTTGGGACCCTGCATCCGCGCGGGAGACCTGGAAGAGGCTCCTGGCTCTGGATCGGCATAGCATCGGCCGTTGTGTTCACTTGGGGAGTGAATCATCGGACAGAAGATCTTCCTCTCTGTCTCTCCTCTCTGTATATCTGCCTTTCCAATAAAAACAAAATAAATCTTTAAAAATAATGGGATCATGGGGCCAGGATTGTGTTATAGCAGTGAAAGCTGCCACATGCGATCCTGGCATCCCATTTGAGCACTGGTTTGTGTCCTATCTGCTCCACTTCTAATCCAGCTCCCTAAGAATGCCTGAGAAAGCAGGAGAAGATGGTCCAATGCTTGCACTCCAGCTACCCATGTGGGAGACCCAGATGAAGCTTCTGGATTTGGCCTGGCCCAGCACTGGCCTTTGCCACATTCTGGAGATTAAATCAGCAAATGGAAGAGCTTTCTCTGTTTCTCCCCCTCTCTCTAACTCTTTCAAAAGAAATAAACCTTTTTTAAAGGTGGTATTTCTTCTTTAACATACTGTAATAAAAGTATTCTTTAAAAACCAATTTAAAGCTAACTATAATCTGGATTTTGTTAGTACTTACAGAAAAATTCATGTCGAGTTTTCTAAAGTCATCAGCTTTGCTGTTTAGAATTCGTTGCAAACTCCTAATGAAAATGTCAGTTTAAAAGTTATATTTGTTGATCTTATCAAACTTCCACATCATACATTTTCAGTGGAAAAAATATAAAAATGTCCCCAGTGCAAATGGTCTTTTCTGTACCTTTTCACTCCCTTTTAGGAGTAAGCGTCTCTTCACTTTTGACATGTACTGTGGCTACCCCAGACACTACTATCCTTGAGAAAAACACATGAAGGAGCTCATTTCTCTAGACCAGGGATTCTCAGTCAGGGGTACTGTCAGAATTAGAAGGTAAAGACACTAAACCCAGGCTAAACATCCAACACAGAATTAAACAGCCCCACATGTCACTGCAGCCAAGGCTGGGAGAGCCTGCTCTCGTGTGCACACGTGACCAGTTTATGTTTCCAGTGATAACAGAAACCTTTTCCCAAACTGTCTGTCAATATTATAAGTCAAGCTTAATAGATACTTAACAGCTATCAACCTGTAAGTAGGAAAACACTATCTTTACTTTCAAGTTAAATATTTTTGTTTTGTTGTGGTTGCTTCAAAAAGTTTATGGAAAGTAAAAAGATGTTTATTTTGATGCAAAAAATATCTTGAAATCCATGCACATGGGGATCATCATAAAGTTTATGGGAGGGGTAGGCATTGGGCAGTAGTGCCTCCCATATCGGAGCACCAGTTTAAAGGCTGACTGCTGCCATTTCCCACACAGTTTCCTGTTAACATGCCTGGGAAGGCATAAGATGGCTCGAGCACTTGAGCACTTGCCACTGATGCAGCGAAGGATGGATACATCTCGGGCTCCAGGAGCACGTGACTCCTGGCTGTGACCTGGCCCAGGCCTTCCTGTTGTGGCCATTTGGGAAGGGAACCAATGTATCAGGGATCTCTCTCCTTCCCTACCCCCATTCTCTCTCACACAGATTACCTTTATATACATATATTTAATTCATGGAAAACTCATATCATATCTTCATTTCATTTTTACTTGAAATTTTTATATCAACTGGTGTGTGTATGTGTGCTGACATATACATTTTGTGTTATACAAAGTAATTCTTTTCTGGGTACAGTTAATAGCCTGGGTTGTAGCTGTGTTTATGACACTAAATAATTAGAGGAGCACTTTGCTCTTCTCCGTTTTGAATTACATTCAGTTAGCAGTCATGGTAAAATTAAAGTTCACCAAATGAATGTGCAGTATGGAGACTGAAGGCCTTATCTGTGTGCCTAGTGTGACATTATGCCTAAACAATGGAGACGTACTAGGTACAGTCTTGAGAAAGCAATCGTATTTACTCACTTCCCCCAGACAGGACTGAGATCTTTTAAATCTTCCAACGTGGGCTTCTGGTCCAGAAGTTTCTTATACAATGCCAGTGGGAAGGGAAGGTTAGCAATGTTAGAATGGAAGAGGGCCAGTCCGCAGAGTAGTCCAAAGAGGAAGTAGTTCTTCTCAGGTTGAGGCTGGAAAGAGAGGCATTACAAATAATCAACAAATGGAGGGTAGAGGGAAAAAAAATGTTGGTCCCTTTTTGTAAAAGTCAAAGTAGAAACAAAATAGGCGTTAGGAAATTAAAATTGGAGATTTTTTCATAAATTTGGATATAATTTAAATCCTTTCCATAATGGTAAATAGAAATGAATGGTTCAGAATATTAAATAAATGAACTTATTGTCAATCACAGCCTATATGGAGCACAAACAGTGGGTTCAGATAACCTAATAAAGCTTTCACAGTTTAATTTTATAGTCTGCCTTCAGATTCATCTAAAAAAATGACACTGGGAGAGGAAGTGTACACTTTCTCTGCACTTGCAGTGGGTATCAGGCCTGTCAGACCAGTGTGCATCAGCGCTGTCCCCTGCTGTCATACAGTCCATAGCCTGGGTATGCTCAAAGGAAGGTGGGTAACTGATGCTACCACCATACAGGTGCAGGGGAAGAAGTCCTGGAGTCCTGACAAAATGGGCTTTGTAGTCCTGGAGGAGATAAGACCCCACCTCTCTCTGCCCAGGCTGTCACTGGAGCCCACAAATGCCAAGATTTTAATTTCAGTGCCAGCCTTGCTCTTTGTTAGCAGGTACATGACCTTGGGTCACTCAAAGTACATTCTGTGTCTGAATCTACTTTCCTCATTTATTTCTAAAACAGTAGTTAGTTGTAAGAAAAAGTAATATGAATTATTTTTATTTAATTTTTTAAAATTGGACAAAAGTGCACTAATCTCCAAATGGCCTCCCTTCACCTCATTGATCTCTTTTCCCATAATCTGTGCACTAACCCATGTACAAGTTAGTTCAGGTTTTTTTTGTTTAATATTTTGGTCTCTGTGGTTTCTATCTGGTAATAAAGTAATGTTTAAGGATAAGGACTTAGGGGGTTGGCATTGTGACACTGCATGTTAAGCTGCCACTTCCAATGCTGACATACCATATCAGAGTGCCAGATCAAGTGTCAGCTGCCCTACTTCTGATCCAGCTCCCTGTTAATGCACTTGGGAAAAGCAGAACATGGCCCAAGTCCCAGGGTCCTGGGCTCATGTGGGAGACCTAGATGGAGTTCCAGAATCCTGCGTTTGGCCTGGCCCAGCCCCAGCCCTGGTGGCTATTTGGGGACAGATGGAAGGTCCCTCTCATTGCTTTTTCAGTCACTCCGCCTTTTGAGTAATCCTAATAATCCTAAGAAGAAGGAAGAAGAGGAGGAGGAGATGGAGAATATTGGCGTCAGACCTGAACTGATATCATAGTTCAGTTACTTGGGAAATATATCCTTGGACAATGCTTTTCTCTTTCTGAGACTCGACTTCTTCATTTGTAAAATATGTGTATAAACCATATACAGCATAATGTAAGACTCTATTTTCCATTTTTTTCTTTTTTTCTATTTTTAAAATTTATTTTTTATATCATTTTATGACACAATGTCATAGGCTCTGGGATTCCCTCAAACCTTCCCCAAACCCTCCCCTCATATTGAATTTCTCCACATTGTTACAGTAGAACATTTCATAACCAGTCATGATTTTTTCATTGCGGGCATGGACCATGCAGGGAGTCCAGCATCTTACTCTCCAGATAAATTCAACAGTTTCATTGGGAGACCATCCTTGGTCTGAAAGTAGAACTGGCAGAATATCATCCCCTCCAATGAGATGTCACTACATAACTTCAACAATAGGAGGAAACATTGAAATTAACAACGTCATGAAGTTACTTAACATGATATTGAGTAACCAACATGTTAGAAAATGCAAGTTCTTAATCATATCCTGTAACTACTTCCTTGACATCTCAATTTTAGTATATTTTTTTCCCAAGCTAACATGTTTTTGAGTTTAACCTAAATCAGAGTGGCACAGGAACAGTGAAAGGATCAATATTAACATTCATCACGGGGCCTGGCACGGTGGCCTAGTGGTTAAGTCCTTGCCTTGAATTTGTCGGGATCCCATATGGATGCAGGTTCTAATCCCCGCTGCTTTATTTCCCATTCAGCTCCATGCTCGTGACCTGGGAAAGCAGTGGAGGATGGCCCAAAGCCTTGGGACCCTGCACTTGTGTGGGAGACTCGGAGGAAGTACCTAGCTCCTGGCTCCAGATAGACACAGCATTGGCCGTTGTGCTCACTTGGGGAGTGAATCATTAATGGAAGATCTTCCTCTCTGTCTCTCCTCCTCTCTGTATATCAGACTTTGTAATAAAAATAAATAAATCTTTAAAAACAACAACAAAAAACCCCATCATGTATAACAGCTGAGTACAAGCTTAACATCAAAGTTTCCATGCAGTTACATCTTGTTTAGCATTAACAGTTATAAACTGATAAAGTTTTTTGGGGAGAATCTTAAGCCACAATTTAAACTTTGCAGCCCATAATCGCTCAGCCCATACTTACTGGTCAGGCTCCCTATTTACTTCTCCTAGTCTTTACTAGGTAGATGTAGAGTTAAATTCTCCCTCACTCACTCGATTGTTGGGGATTTCCCTGCTCAACTGCCTAAAACTTTTCTATTCTTCAATTGTTAAAATGCAAAGTTCTGTAAAATTGTGCTTAATCATTTTCTATTTTTTTTAAAAAGATTTAATTGAAAAGCTGAGTTACAGAAAAAGAAAGGGAGAGTAAAAGAGAGGTCTTCCGCCTGCTGGCTCACTCTCTAAATTGTTACACCAGCCTGGGCTGGGACAGCCGAAGTCAGGAAACAGGTCTCCCACATGGGTGGCGGCGGTCCAACTATTTGAACCGTGTTCTACTGCTTTTCCCAAGTCATTAGCTGGGAGCTGGATCAAAAGTAGAGCAGTCGGGACTCAAATCGGTGTCTACATGCTTTGCTGATATTATAGGCAGCAGCTCAACCTGACATGTCACAATGCTGGCCCTCTTTTTAAGGCTTGTTTTTTAAAATAATTGTTTATTTGAAATGCAGACTGACAGAAATATCTCCTGTTTACTGGTTCACTCTCCCAAACGCCTACAACAGCAAGAGCTAGGCCAGGTCAGGTCAGGTGAGAGAGAGAAAAATAGGGAGAGAGAGAGATGAGATTGTCTGCTCCTTCACACCCCAGATCGCTGCAGCAGTCAGCACTGGGCTAGGCCAAGCCAGAGCCAGGAGCTTGTTTTGGTTTTCCTTGTGGACAGCAGGGGCCTAAATACTTGAGCTGGCTTCCATTGTTTTTCCAAAGCCATCAGCAGAGAGCAAGATGGAAAGAGAAGCATCATGTAAAGTAGAGCAGCCAGGAATTGAAATGGTACTCCTATAGGATACTAGTGTCACAGCAGCAGCTTTAGCCACTATGCCACAATACCAACCCCCCACTCATCTTTTGGGAGCTCCTTTATTCTCCAAAAGCTACAAAGCACCTTCAGTATACTTTTACAGCGTTTCATTTTTGTTTTCGTCTTCTCTGTCTTTTCTGGATTTCAAACTCCTGCCATATCGTTTGGAAGAACAACTTGAAAGCTGACAAGAAAGTGGATCATTAAATGGGAGCTCAGTGTGTGATTCCTTTTATAACTACTAGGCCCTCTAGTTCTAATTCAAAAATAAAAGACAAATTTTATAGTCATTGTTACTGTTTTTATTTTCCTTTAGGAAAACGTTTACACTTTGAGGAATGCGATGGCTAATTGTAGATGTCAACTTCACTAGATAGGAATACCTCAAAGCCTGAAAAGTGTTCCTTGGGGGGCTGTCTGAGGGTGTCTTCTCACTGAGACCAGCATGGGAGTCTTAAGTGGACAACGTGAGAAGATCTGGCCTAAACACTAGCAGGCACCAGCACAAATAAAGAGGGCAGCTTGTCTGGGCCGAGGGCTGGGACCTGCCCATTTCCTGTCTCAGATGTAAGACTCCTCAGCTTGCTAGCCTGTGGCCTCCAGGACTTTGTCCCATAGTCTCCCTGGCTGGCACTCAGGCATTTGTAGTGAGAATTATTCCCCTAGCTCCCCTGAGACCCTTAAACATGCACAGAGCCAGGCTATCAACATCTGAGGAGGGTCTCCGGTGTGCAGACCATGTGTTGTAGGACTTGTTCACTCCCGTAATCCCTTGTGTATTCCTCACTGCCATAAATCATTCCAAGCTGTTCTCTGACCTGTCAGATCTGAATATGCTAAGCTTGGGCCCAAAGCCCCAGGCATACAACGAATCACCTGGCTCACGTTCTGATTCAGCAGGTTTAGGGTATAGCTTCAGATTCTACTTTTCTAATAGCTCCCAGGTGGTAATACTGCAGATGCTACTCCTGGGCCATATAAAACACGGTTCTAAATGTGAGTAATAAGGCTCACTATAACCTAATTTGATATTATTTTCTGTGGTTTCATGTGGCTCTAGATGTTTTATATATATATATATATATATATATTTTTTTTTTTTTTTCTGTCCTGAAAAACCCTAAGAAAGAAATAAAAGACTCACTGTGACAGGAAACCACATTAAGGAATCCTTTTCTGGGTACATGAACATTCCATATTCTGGTTTGGTCATCTCTTCAAACATACAATGGAAGAATTCGGAACGGACCCCAGCAGCCTCAGGACGAATTTCTTTGATGAATTCAACCTAAGATAAAACAAGATATTACTGATCCAAATTCAAAATGTAGTGTTTCAATCTTCATGGAAAACTGTTAGGCCTCTAATGTCCACTCCCGTATCACCAGTATAACCAACTCACATATTATCCTTCTTCTTTGCAATCTGTGCTCCTCCACTTTGCTCCTGATCAGAAGAGGCTATGAACCTACTTACACGGGATTGCCACAGAGTAAATGCATGGATCCTTCAGACTAACACAAGTGCCAAGGGAAAGTGGAAATGGGCATTTCTAATCATGTTTACTAATATATTTATATTTTTTATTTATTTATTTTTTAATTTAACAGAAAGAGCTATCCCCCATATACTGATTCATTCCTCAAATGCTTCAGAAATGCCACACAACAGAAACCCTATCTGTTACAGATTTTTAAAGAGAAACTGGCTTCCTAAACTCATGCAGCTTTGAAACTATGCTGTCTTAATGTGATCTAATTAAGGTATCTGAGAGGTCTTCAGGTCATTGGGGATGTGTTCATGGTGATAGCTCTCTTGCTGGGGTTGGTTGCCTGGATTTGAAGATTAGCTTATTTCCTGATTCACCATGTGATCATTCCTGCATACCTACTCCACCACAACCAGCCTCCGCAAAACACCAAACTATGGTGCCACTTAGTTTAGGCTATGGTGCATCATTTTCGAAGCCCAAAGTAATTAATAGTTAACTGATAACTTACCATGAAATGAAACAGTTTGGACCTGCTGTGATGGCTCAATGGCTAAATCCTCACCTTGCAAGCACCGAGACCCCAAATGGCTGCCCATTTGTGTCCCAGATGATGGTCTGGAGAAAAAAGTAGAGGGATGACCCAAAACTTTGGGACCCTGTACCTATGAAGGAGACCTGGAAAAAGCTACTGGCTTTGGCTTCAGATTGGCTCAACTGGCCGGAGAGGACATTTGAGGAGTGAACCAACAGATGGAAGATCTTTCTCACTGTCTCTCCTTTCTGTAAATCTGATTTGCCTTTCCAATTAAAATAAATAAATCTTTTTTAAAAAGAAAGAGAAATGGAACATTCTGTTACCATTCATTGTAGGGTGAGAAGGGACTTCTGCAAACAACAAGAGTGATGACCATAGCTTCAATGCAGGCTCTTTGAAATAGCTTTTAGTGTTTCCATTTCATACCACTAAAAATGTTCAAAGGCACTTTCTAACATACCACCAAATCTTTATGAAGTTCATGGCGTTCAGCTGCACGTAACTGACGCAGAGCATCTTCAACCAAGTGAGTTCGTCTTACTCTAAGTTTAAAAATGGGTGATTCATGATATAGTAGTAGAGAATTCATTTGAATCATCTAGAAAAAAGAAAGATTTTAGTTGGCTGTTTCTTTTGACCTCACTGGAATCCAGAGATTAATACTTCTACTAAACATACTTTGTATACAGGCATTTATTCCTCCCATTGCTAGATACATTCACTCATATGGTAATTATACAAATGAACATCATATCTATACTACAAATGATAAAGCAATCACAGGATCAGAATCAGACAAACCATGACACCCAGGAATTATGTACAGAGGATCAGTTACTGTAGGTGGGCAACCAAGTAATGAAAAGTTATCTTAGGTCACTTATAGTAATAAAAATGGTTCTCAAGGGAAATACTGGTTTTTAACATGCTGAAATATCCATCTGACATCAGATTAAAGAAACAGAGTGTTGGTGCCATAATCCTAATAAGACAAAGGGAGTTCAGAAGCTCAGGGATATTGTGAACCACAGGAAAAGGGCCAGAGGAAAGACAAAAGGTCACTTCTCTATCAGATTATCAGGATGCAGCCACTTGATCTTCAAACTGCATCAGAACCCTCTCAAAACAGACCCCCTGGTGACCTCATTTCCTATCCAGCAAGGCTTGTGTACATCCTGATACTGCTCTTTGGATTTTCTGATTTCTCAATATTCCCTCATACTTTAGTCCCTGATCTTGTTTCTTTGGAATTTTTTTCAGATTAGAAATCTAGTACTGAACTTGGCTTCGTTTGCTTGGACCTTCAGCACTACTACAGGGGTCTGATATATCACCAGGACAATAGACATTTTATGACTCCTAAACCAGTGTGGCACACTGGGAACCTGATAGGTAGTAGTTGCAGCAAGGCCAGTGAAATCAGGGATATTGGCCCAGATTTTTATGGTGGAATGTGTTTGTCCATGATAGTTATCTAATTTCCTCTGAAAGGTACATGTGATTCAGGACTTGAAAAACCCCTGTCCTGCATTTCTGCTACTCCTCTACACTGAGAAATGTGTAAATGAACTCATTTCCTTGGGTTTATCTTAAGGCGATTTCCTTCCTCCCCTTTTTCCTCTCTCACTTCCAAAAGAAGCCCCAGGTTCAGGTTGACAGGAAAATGAAACAGGTACTATCTCTGGTCTTTGGTGGTGCATCATCTCTGTGGCTCAGGAGTCTACATCTCTCGGATATTTTGGCAAAATGAGGGTGCTTCAAAATGTTCACAGAAGATGTAATTTAAAGATAAGTTTATTTTGGGCTTGATGAGGTAGCCTAGTGACTGCAGTCCTTGCCTTGCACATTCCAGGGTCCCAATCTGTGCACCAATTCTTTTTTTTTTTTTTTATTGTTGTTGTTAACATTGTATTATGTGATACAGTTTTATAGGCACTGGGGATTCCCCCCACCCCTCCCATACCTCTCCCCCCGTGGTGGATTCTTCCACCTTGTTGCATAACCACAGTTCAAGTTCAGTTGAGATTCGTTCCTTGCAAACACATATCTAGCATAAAGTCCAGCGTCCATCTGTGCACCAATTCTTGTTCTAGATGCTCCGTTTCCCATCCAGCTCCCTGCCTGTAACCTGGGAGAGCAGTTGAGTAGGCCCAAGGCCTTGGGACCTGCACCCACATGGAAGACCCAGAGGAAGCTACTGGCTCCTGGCTTCAGATTGGCTTAGCTCCCTCCGTTGTGGCCACTTGGGGAGTGACCCAGCAGATGGAGGGGTCTTTCTCTCTGTATCTCCCTCTCTGTTTATCTGTCTTTCTAATAAAAATAAATCTTGAAAAAAGATAAGTTTATTTTGATGCAAAATGAATCTGAATTCTTATACATGGGGTAGATGTTCAACCTACTGAGTAAGATGCTCACTGGAACACTGTAACCCACATCAGTGTGCCCGGGTTTGAAGCCTGACTTCTGAGTCCAGCCTCCTGCTAATGTATATTGTTGGAGGTAGCAATGATAGTTTGAGTAACTGGGTTCCTGCCACCCACATGAGAGACCTAGTCTGAATTCACACCGTCCAGTCTTGGCCCGGCCTGGTCCATCCCAGGCACTGTAACTGGGAAGTGAAATAGCAGTGGGGCCCTTTCTCTCTTTCTCTCCCTAATAATTAAATTTTAAAAATATTGCCTTCACTAAGAAGAACACATGCATGAAGAGTCTTCAAAGAGTTCATGGAAATGTGTATTGTGAAAAAACAGAGTTTACATTTTTAATTATTTGAAAGGCAGAGTGACATAGAAAGAGACTGTATAGTATATATGTATGATATATATGTATATCTATATGTATGATATATAGATAGATGTTATATACCAGTCTGAGTTTCCCAAGTAGGTGGTGGGATTTGACCCATTATCTGCTGCCTCTCAGGGTTTATATTAGCAGAAAGCCAGATCTAAACATCCTGATTTGGGATGTTGGTATCCCAAGCTGCAGCTTAACCTGCTAGACAACAATGCCTAGTCCACATGGAGTTCAAATAATGCTTGCACCAAAGTCAGTTTATCTTTTAATTCCATTTTTTCTGTAATTTCTGACATACCATTCTACTGACTATCAAGCAGTATGTCCTAAGGACTTGGCTGGCACATAGTGTTTAACAATGTCTACCACTGACTATAACAGGAGAGATTTTTGTACCTTCTCTGTCCTAGCAAAGAGCTTGGTTGGAAAGCTGTGTAGTATCTTATTCTGCTTCTCTACTCCTTTTGTCTATAAATTAGATTTTCCTTTCTATACAGACATATGTGCATTGGTAACCCAGTTTGGAACTTATGATAATGAATCCTGTTCTTGAGAGAACAGGATTTTGAAGTCAGCTTTCCATTTTCACCCAGTTTCTTCTCCAGAGTTCCAGAATGTATGGCCTACCTGGGTCCACTATTCATTCAGGCTTAAATTTCTCACTAACAGATGAGACAGGTTCAACAGAAAGAAGAAACATTGTATGAAAGAACACAAGAGGGGTGAAAGGACTTGTTTAAGGGAAACTATGTGGCAATTAGGTTTGGGGAAGAAAGGCTTAATCTATCTCCTCCACTTCCCAAGGAGGATAGGAAAGTAAAAAGAGATGATTCAGAAACAAGAGATGACCTGACAAAAATCAACCTATAAACATACTGTTACCAGACACTGTTAACAATACCTAGAGGAACAGTCTTTATCTATTCAGGCTGTCAATGGGATTTACCTGCTTTTTAAGTTGTTTACATGGAGTATGGTACATGGAAAATGTTTTACACACTCTGCAATTAATAGAGTATGAAAAGAAATGTTTCCTAAATCAAAATGGTGCCTTTTGTGCATATGGTATCTTAGACTTCTCTGTTTCCTCCAGATGGCCTATGTCCTTTGAATAGTTAACAAAAGTCAGTGATGAGTAGGATTTCTGAGTCCTATCTTTAAAGAATACAATCCAAGCATCCTTGGTCAGTGAAATTGGCAGCATTTCATAACTATCCATACCACTTGCACAGAACCCTTGGAATATGTACACATTGGGACTCTGGGTTGATACGAGGTGGTGGTTCCTTTTTTTTATTTTTAAGTACAATGTGAGATATACAGAGAGGAGGAGAGGGAGGAAGATAGTCCATCTGGTCTCCCACATGGGTGCAGGGTCCCAAGGCTTTGGGCCTTCCTGGACTGCTTTCCCAGGCCACAAGCAAGGAGCTGAATGGGAAGTAGAGCTGCCGGGATAAGAACCAGCGCCCGTATGGGATCCTGGTACGTTCAAGGCGAGGACTTTAGCCGCTAGGCCTCCATGCCGGGCCAAAGTGGTAGCTCCTCATTCCTGGGTACTGGGACATGTGGAAAGTCATGAGTAGTTTTTCCCTTTGTTTTTCCCCTTCCCCTAGGAACAACAAAAAGAAATAGCAAAATTGGAAGCAATGAATTCACCCAATTTTCCCTAAACCTTGATCCTTCCCACCTTGATCAACCATGTAATCATTATTTAAAAAAAATAAAATCATAGATAGATATAATCATTCACTGAGACATCACCAGAAAGTATGCTTCAGCAATAAAAAAAATTGAAAATCTTCAGCACAACATCTGGAAGATGAACAGTATGTAAACCAGGGGATGAAGGCTGATGGAAAGAAACAAGATAGTATGGAAATGTCATGTGGGAATGAGACAACTACCAGAAAGGACAGGAAGGATAACAGCAGGTGGGAAACACAACTAAGTTGTTGACTAATAGGCATTATCTGGGAATCAAAGCATATCAGTTGAAGCTTATAAATCAAGCTACAAGAACCTTAAAGAGATTAAAATCCAAAGACTGGCACTAAGCACAAAGTAGTGTCAATATTGAAATTGGTTAGAGGAGGAGAGGAAAGCAGGAAAGATCAGCTTACTAGTGTCAGCACTGCTCATAATAGGGAAACAATAGGTAGGCTCTAAAGAAAGGACAGTAATAAGAAATGCAGAGTAAAATAAACTGGGCAGCAGATCTCTGGCCTAATGTGTAAGACACTAGCAAAATTGCTCAAGTTGCATATAAGACTGTCAGGGTTCCATGCCTGTCTCAGGTTCTGATTCCAGCTTCCCACTTAGATACATCCTGGGAAGCAGCAGCAATGGCTCAAATAACTGAGTTCCTGCCACCTACATGGAAGACCTGCAATGAGTTTCTGGCTCCCAGCTCTCCCCAGCTAGGGGTCAGTTCGGTGCATTTGGGGAATGAAGCTGCAATTGAAGCTCTTTGTCTTTGTCTCTCTACCTCTCAGATAAATAGATTTTTTTCCAGTTAAGTTGAATTATGATTAAATCATCACATTGGGAAAGATCACAAAATTTGGTAACACCGCATTGGTGGCAACATGTGGAAGAGGCATTTCATGCACTATGGTAAGAAACTTAGGTAGTATAAACTGTACCAGGCAATTTGACAACACTTAATAATTACAGGGAAAGTACTAACCATTATAAAAAAAAAATTGGGACAAGCAAACATCCCAGACTGATGAGGAAAAGTTTCCAACTAATGACTTTGAAGAGAAAGATAAGATTAGAAACATCATAATATGGGTGGGGCTTCTCCCTTTATTCTCCCCTTATCCCAGATCTAGAAGTAATAATAATATGGAAACAATGGTCACACCCATTTTCCTGTAGTCTTTGACCCTTTGTGCCCTAATCAACTATGTAAAGATTATCAAAATAAAATAATAAAAAAAGAAACATCACTATAAGGCAAACTTAACGAGAAAAACAATGTACAAAATGATTAAATAAGCACTTTTGTATGTATAAAACTGACAGAAGTATTGCAATAGAAGACTTCCTATTGCCACCTGAATCCACTGATGAAACTGCATAAACAAGACTGAGACAACCAGAACGAATGCACTGGAGCCCAGAGAGGTGGAGAGAAATGGAGGCTGCCACTTGCTTTACAATAATCTAGCAAAAACAGTCACAATAAAATCAGTAGATGAAGAAATCATGGCAAAATACCAAAGTGGTGTATCTTGCCGATGAATTTCATTAGACTACATCTCTGTATATTGTGTAGGTTTGAAAATTTTATATATGAAACAAAACAAGCTCAGGAAACAGCTGATGGTTTGAGTGTGTATGCCCATTATCCAGTGTGGTAGTGCTGGGATGGTGAAATCTTTAAGAGGTGGTGGTCTGATGGGAGATGATTACATCATGGAGGTACTGGCCTCAGAAGGGATTGATGTTGGTCTAGGAATGAGACCAATTTGGTTTTCCTGAGAGGAGGTGACAAGGCTTGGCTGCCTCACGTAGTTGGCCTCTTCAGCAGATGGTCTATTCCCTTTCTGCTCTACCATGCTGGGATGCAACAGGGTACAGAGAGCGTCCTTGTCAGGATGCTGGCACCATGTTCACCACAGACCTCTGGAATCATAAGTTAAATGCACTTCTTTGCTTTATAAAGTCCCCTGCCCAGGGGATTTCACTATAACAACACAAAATATATGAATAAAACATATAACAAACCCGCTTTATGGCCGATGAATTTCTTTGCAGTATTCTAACTTTGGAAAGCAAATCGAAGATAAATGGGAAATCCTTGAAAATGAGACTGAAAGCGATTTCAGTTTCCTAAAAAAATAGAGAGAATTGTTTTTATAATGAAAAGAAAAACAATCATTTCCATATCACCTTGAATTTTGTAGAAAACAGATTGGAGATATAGGTGAAAGATCTTTTTAAGCTTTTAAATATCATCTAATTTGGGGACTTCACTATTACAATGAAGAAATTTCCAAATTCCATTTGTTAGAGGCTACTACATACTAGTGATCTGCCCCACTTCCAAGAACATTTTAATAAGCACAAATGTTATTCTAACCATAGAGCATGTTGCGAGCGGCCATCTATTTACCTCTGTATCAAGGAAGTTGGAGAGCTCAAGTATGTGGAAAGCATTTTCTGGCAGTCGGCAGAGAGTTTTGTTCACCTAAAGAGAACAGAACCACATGCATTCCATTTTGTATCAATAAGTGATTTAAGCTAGTTATTGATATTATACAAAGGATGATTTTTATCAATACCTAGAACAGATAATGACAGAGCTCTATATCATTTCCATTTTTTGCCTATAATTTTTCTAATTTTAATTTCAAAATATTGTCAAAGATACAAGATGTTGGCAGTGAGGATTAGTCAACTAATTCTTAGAGCTTGGGTTTACTGGAAACTTTTTCTAGAGCTTCAGACTAAAAACACCAAGAAAAGCCAACAAACTTTTGGCAAATTTAGCACTTTCTCATTTGTTACTGCAAATACACTTGGCATACACTATTTTGTTAGACATAGTACAAACTATCAGAAAAATGATCTCAACCTTTATTGCATATTAACATTAATATAAAGATACAGTAACTAGGATAGCGTTAAACTGGCACAAAAACAGGGGTTACATTTGTGGCGCAGTGGATTAAACCACTGCTTGTAACCAGAGCACCAGTTTAAATCCTGGTTGCTCTACTTTTGATTCATTTCCCAATAAATGTATCCCGGAAAGCAGCAGATGAAGACCGTGTGCTTGGGCCCGGCGGCGTGGCCTAGTAGCTAAAGTTCTCACCTTGAACGTGCCAGGATCCCATATGGGTGCTGGTTCTAATCCCTGCCACTCCACTTCCCATCCAGCTCCCTGCTTGTGGCCTGGGAAGGCAGTCAAGGATGGCCTAAAGCTTTGGGACCCTGCACCCGTGTGGGGGACCTGGAGGAGGTTCCTGGCTCCTGGCTTCGGATTGGCACAGCACCGGCTGTAGGGCTCACTTGGGGAATGAATCATCGGACGGAAGATCTTCCTCTCTGTCTCTCCTCCTCTCTGTATATCTGAGTTTGTAATAAAAATAAATAATTCTAAAAAAAAAAAAAAAGACTGCATGCTTAGGCTCCTGCCATATTCATGGAAGACCTAAATGAAGTTCCAGGCTCCTAACAAAAACTTGGCTCAACCTTGGCCATTGCAGTCACTTGGGAAGTTAGCCAGCTTTCTCTCTGTAACTCTTCCTTTCAAATGAATAACTAAATCTTTAGAAAAAAAGAAAAAGAAATCTCACATCTGTAATGAAGCAGTGTATATACCGCTTTTCTTGCCATAATTTCCTAAACAACATAATATAACAACTATTTACATGTAGTTTATATTGTAGCCTAAAGGTAATTTAAGGTGTTAAGGAGATGATAACAGGTTATATGTAAATATTATACGGTGCTTAAACATCCATGGATTTTGGTTCTAGAATCAGTTCCCTGCATATATTGAGAGCAGATTACATTTTAAAGAATGTTTATCTGCTCATGATTTTTTATTTTTGTTTTTGTTTCCTAAGACTGCAGTTAACAGGCTACTGCTTATGATGGCCTTATACTATTTTGGAATTCCAGTTTGAATCCCTGTTTTTCCACTTTTGACCCAGCTCCTTGCTAGTGCACTTGGCAAACAGATAAATATTTAAAGAAGAAAGACTTTAGCTAGCTGAGACCAAGGAGATTGCAATTTAATAAAGCAGTATATACATTTCTTTAGATGAGCCCTTACCGTATGCACCTTTTTCAATGTTTCTAGAAGAGCTTTCAGGTTTTTATCAGTTTTATCATGTTTAATGGATTTAATCTGAGTGACGACAGCTGTTTTAAGCATCTGGACCAGTGTGTTCAGAGAAGATTCTTTCAAGGTTCCACAACACTTTTCTGAGAAGTAAATACAGTTGTGATAAATATAGTCCTCCCATGCCCCAGCCACTCCTCCCATCCATCTGTCAACATCTGGAAAACACTTACTTCTCATAGATGTGGGGGGAAATGTTTTCCCTGTTTAACTGTTATCAGAATTGAAAGCTCAAATTCTCAATTGGATGAACTTTGTCCATGGGTTGAAATGTGAAATTTGTGATTTTAAAACAACATTATATGGTATCTGTAAAGTCTGACAATGAACACAGAAACTGCCAGTGGAACCAGTGGATGGAAGAGCTCTCTCTTAATGTCTGTTCCTCTGCATTTCCAATAACATGAAAGTTAATAAATGTGTGTTTATCTTAAAATGTGTAGGATCAATCAGAAACTGATCCAAAAAAAAAAAGTATAATAGATGCATGAGAATTCTTTAAAATTTCAAGGTGAGGTGAACTGCCATGATGGCTCAGTGACTAAATCCTTGCCTTATACATGCTGGGATCCCATATGGATTTTGGTTCATGTCCCAGCTGCTCTACTTCCTGTCAGATCTCTGCTTGTGGCCTGGGAAAGCAAAAAAGGACTGCCCAAAGCCTTGGTATCCTGCACCCGTGCAGGAGAAATGGAAGAAGCTCCTGGCTTCTGGCTTCAGAATCGTTTGGTTTGGGTCATTGTGATCATTTGGGTAATGAGCCAGTAGGCAGAAGATTTTTTTCTTTGTCATTCCTTCTCTCTGTAAATCTGCCTTTCCAATAAAAACAAATAAACCTTAGGGCCTGGCACAATAGCCTAGTGGCTAAAGTCCTCGCCTTGCACGTGCCTGGATCCCATATAAGCGCTAATTCTAATGCTGGTGGCCCTGTTTCTCATCCAGCTCCCTGCTTGTGGCCGGGGAAAGCAGCAGAGGATGGCCCAATGCCTTGGGATGTTACATCTGTGTGGGAGACCCGAAAGAAGTTCCTGCTTCTGGCTTCCGATCGGCTCAACTCTGACTGTTGTGGCCATTTGGGGAGTGAATCATTAGAAGATCATCTTCTCTGTATCTCCTCTTTTCTGTATATCTAACTATCCAACAAAAATAAATAAATCATAAATAAATAAACCTTAAAAAAAGTTCAGGGTCAGACAGGTGCTTGGAAGAATGCTTTTCAAACCTAGAAACAATAAAAAAGTAGTAAAGTAGGCTGCATACAATTTTTTAAACATAAATTTGCTATTTAAAAAGTTATTTAGGGCCCGGCACGGTGGCACAAGTGGTTAAGGTCCTTGCCTTGCACGCCCAGGATCCCATATGGGCGCCAGTTCTATCCCGGCAGCCTCACTTCCCATCCAGCTCCCTGCCTGTGGCCCGGGAAAGCAGTCGAGGACGGCCCAAAGCTTTGGGACCCTGCACCCGCGTGGGAGACCCGGAAGAGGCTCCAGGCTTCGGATCGGCATAGCATCCTCCATTGCGCTCACTTGGGGAGTGAATCATTGGACGGAAGATTTTCCTCTCTGTCTCTCCTCCTCTCTGTATATCCGCCTTTCCAATAAAAAAAAATAATAAAAATAAGATCTTTTTTTAAAAAAAAGTTATTTAAAGGGCTCTGCGCGGTGGCACAGTGGTTAAGGTCCTCGCCTTGCATGCCTGGGATCCCATATGGGCGCTGGTTCTAATCCCGGCGGCCCCACTTCCCTTCCAGCTCCCTGACTGTGGCCCGGGAAAGCAGTCAAGGAGGCCCAAAGCTTTGGGACTCTGCACCCACGTGGGAGACCCGGAAGAGGCTCCTGGCTTCGGATCGGCATAGCATGGGGCTGTTGTGCTCACTTGGGGAGTGAATCATTGGACGGAAGATCTTCCTCTCTGTCTCTCCTCTCTGTATGTCCACCTTTCCAATAAAAATAAAATAAATCTTTAAAAAAATAGTTATTTAAAAAAAAACCTGAATGCTTTGGGCCTTGTACCTAGATATGAGACCCAGAAGAAATTCCTAGATCCTGGCTTTGGCTTGGCCTGGCCTGGCCTTGCCCCGACAGTTGCCATGTCATGTGTCCTGAGTCAATTTCTAGGTCCACATCAATGGAACCAGCAGATAAAAGATCTTTGTCTGTCATACTCTGTAATTCTGCCTTTCAAATAAATAACCTTCTTTTTAAACAACACATTTTTGTAAGTTTCTATATAGTGAATACCTTTTTAAGTTTATGCAAGAAACCAGAATTTGTAACCATTCAGGACAGGAACTTGTTGCCTTATAATTTTACTGTACATGTCTTCTTTACCTTTTAAGCTTTGGATCTTCATCACTGGCTTAAGATAATAAAATGTAGTTCAGAGTACTGAATAAAGTAAATAATAATGTTTAACGTTTGTTTTTTATCACCTGTTTTAAACAGCTAAAGTTTTAAAATAATGCAAGCAAAAATTTTTAAAGTACACAGTGATCTTCACTGAAAAGTGTATAATTATTAAGTTGATGTCAAAGCCATGTCTAAGAACCTTCCATGTCCACCATACCTGCTCTGTGCAACAGTAATAATGGTTTTCATAGCATTCGGTAAATCCTTGCAGTGTTTTTATACCATGTATACTTGGGTATGTGCATATTTGTGTACTTTTGGCATCTCCTATATAGCATTTGTGATCCTTCTACTTCAGACTACAACTCTACAAAAATAATATAACAGGGCCTGGCACAGTAGCCTAGTAGCTGAAGTCCTGTCTTGAATGCGCCAGGATCCCATATGGGCGCTGCTTCTAATACCAGTGGCCCCTCTTCCCAACCAGCTCCCTCTTGTGGCCTGGGAAAGTAGCTGAGGACGGCCAAAGTCTCGGGACCTGTACCTGTGTAGGAGACCCAGAAGATGCTCTGGGCTCCTGGCTTCAGATTGGCTCAGCTCTAGCTGTTGCAACTGCTTGGGGAGTGAATCATTGGACGGAAGATCTTCCTCTCTGTCTCTCCTCCTCTCTATATATCTGACTTTGCAATAAAAATAAATACATTTTTTTTTAAAAAAAGATAATATGACATGAAACTTACTCAGGATTTTTAAAGACTTGTTATTCATTTCACAAACAGCCTCTGCGAACGGAACCACCAGCTCATTTGAATTGTTAGGGTCCCACATCACAGGACACTCTGGGAGCAGAAGGAAAATTAACAAAGCTTCTTGGTGTGGAGAACGGTAAGGGAGAGCTCTGAGGAGATCTTCCTGAAGACATGTTGTTATCTGTCATGGGAACAGGATCAGAATAAAAAAAATTCCACATGGAACATAGTCTGAGAAACAAGCTCTGAGAGCACAGGTTTCACTTGACCATTTCCAAGGGAAGTCATCAGTTGGTCTTTCTGAAACCTACTGGTGAAACGCCACACCTTAGTGCATCCCAGATGCCCTGAGCTGGTGTGTGAGAGCCACCCACCCCATTGTACACCAGCATGCATGGAGACAAAAGAGCGAAATCACATGCACAAGAACTCTCTCTATGAGTGAACCCGGGATAGGGGTCCCAACTAACAGAGCTCTAACAGGGACAGTCCTGTAACCATGACCTGAGTACAAGGGAGCTCCCAAGAGATCATGGAAAACAAAATGAAAACACAAACTTGGGCAAGTATTTAGTATAGTGCTTAAGATGCCTGTGTCTCATTTCAGAGTGTCCATGGTGCAGACACAACTCCAGACTCCAGCTTCATGCTAACACAGACTGGAAGCAGTGATGATGGCTCGAGTAGTTGAGTGCCTGGCACCCATGTGGGAGACACAATGTCTAGAACATAGAAACCTCATGATGAACACTAGACCCCCTCTTCTAGCCTGAGCAGAAAGACTACAGTCATGGCACCTCTCATAAAGAAGTTATTTTCTTTCTCATTATTGGCTATTTACCATAGACGAAATCCATTTCTGTCCTGTTAACTTCCTGAAGATGTCTCCTGCCATTTCTAGGTCCACATCAATGGAAAAGTTTTTTTGCATTTCCCTGTGACAAGAAATGTAAAAAAAAAAAAATCATATAAACAGATGGAAGGGAATATTTATAAATGAGGAAATTTGTTGCTTTATTTTATTATATAAAAGATGGAATTTCTAAAAGCTTGCTTCATTTCAAAATCATGAACTCACTTGACACAGTAAAACTTATAAATTTTATATTTTCATGGTTAAGAGAGAACAATTATTATCTCAGTATTAGTAAAATCAAGTTTGGGATGAAATATTAGCACAGTTGTATTTGCTAACTCTTATCATTGAAGAAGCCATCTACTCTTACACATGCCTGGTATACTAAGAATTGAAACTACCAACCACATCCACTATTTACATTGATCTAACTTTGCAGTTCCACTGTTTTCATTAGCATGACTTTACTCTTTCAGAAGCCCTTGTGCGTTCATTATATGAACTTTCTGAAAGATTCATTGACTCTTCAATAGATACAGCAATAGAGAGTTTGGGCCCAAAGATTCTTTAAGGAATCCCATTCCTTCAAGTCCTTACTTTGGTGTTTCCACCCATTCTGGATTGCTGAATATTTACCCAAAACCCATCAAGTTCCCAGTCTCCCTCTCCAACAAGGCAGCACTGCCTAGGTATGGTGATCTCACTGAGCGTCTTATCCACAGGCTATTTTGAGTGATATTTAAAAAGTCCAATAATATTTAAAATAATAGATCATCAAGAAAAAGTACCGGGGCTAAAATGTTTGTGCATGTAGTCAAAGATTTGTAAGTTTCTCCTTAAAATGTATTCTTCTTTACAGCTTTTGGCATCTTAAGAATTCATCACTCCTGGGAAACATGCATGAATACTTTGTTTTGAAAGATAATATTATTTTTAAAATATTTGTTTATTTGAAAAACAGAGTTACAGAGAAACAGGGTAAGATAGAACTCTTCCATCCACTGGTTCACTTTCCAAATGGTGGCCGGCAGGAGCCAGGAACTCCATTCTGGTCTCCCAAACATGTGTTAGGGCCCAAGCACTTGGGTCATCTTTGCTGCTTTCCCAGGCACTTTAGCAGGGAGCTGGATTGCAGCTGGAGCACTACTGGATGGTGGCTTAACCTGTTGTGCCACAGTGCTGGACCACCAAATGTATAAAGTGTTTCCTGCTGTTGGTGTGGGGAAGAAATATAATCCATTATCTAGAACTGTCTCCCCTTTCCAGTGTATGAGAGTAACAAAGAGAGGACAGTAAATGGAAGATGAGAAGGCCCCAAGAAGAGGCAAGCAGTGTTCTGGTTTTGAAACCAGAGTTCTCTTTAACTGGGTTTCCTCTTGACACCCCAGAAACCCAAAAACCTCCTGTTTCTGCCAACCTACTATTTCTGGACTGTGCTTGAAGAATAGGTTTCAGCCATGAAGGTCTGATGATACCTTACAAAGTTTCTATTTTAAAGGGAGCCACTTGGGACATGGTTGTTCATGTGCAGAAGAACATGGGTACACACAGAAAACAAAACCAAACAGACATAAGTAGGACCAGAACTTACATGTACCAGAGCCCTTTCAGAGCCAGGAGTCTGATGAATTAGCAAATCCCATGTCTGAACCCATCTTATTAAATTTTACCATAAATGGCCTGATTCCAAGCCCACCAGGTCAGAGCCTCCCTTGCCAGCATTTCTAACCAAATCCATGAAACTTTCTTTCAGACCACTATTAGGAGGCAGGCCACACCACTTGTCTCCTTTTCCTGGCCAGCAATGAAAGAGAACCCAAAGCCTGTGTCACCACTTGACTTCTGTAGCCATCAAATAGCTGACCTGCTTCTCTCAGTAACATATTTTCCTGTCTTTGGCTGGATCAACATAGGTAAACAGGGATTCCATTTTGGATTCTATAAAGATAATATGTAAAGAAGCTGCTACTGAGAAGCTGTGGCAGTTAGCTTTCCTGGGCTTTTCAGATGAAGCTGTTAGGCCCCAACCATTCAGCCAGGCCCCCAAGCTGACTTGAACTGTCCCTGGATTAAGAACCAATTACACTAACGAAAGTTTTGTGGGCACAAGAGATGGTAGGATCAACTGAGTACCATTCAGTGGCCAGCAGGAAGCACAACATGCAGAACCTTTTAATGCCAAGCTACCAGAAGTAAAATTATATTTTCCTCTATAGTAAAACAAGACCCATTCTCCTTATCGTTCTCACAGACAGAATGATACATAATGATGTTCACTGTTGGCATCTAAGTAACTAAAGCAATATCAGATTAAATGAATCCATTGTGAATACACAAATTCTGAAAAAACATCATTCAGGACTTTGGGACATCTACATTGGGGTCCAAGGGGTTAAGCTGCCTTTCTGACACCAGGATTCCATATGAGTGCTGGTTTGAGTCCTGACTGTTCCAGTTCCCCAGCTACTTCCATCCAGCTCCCTGCTAAAGTGCCTAGGAAAGCAGCAGAAGACGGACCAAGTGCCTATCCTTGCCCTTATGTGGGGTGGGGAGATCCAGACACAATTTCTGGCTCCTGGCTTTGGATTGGTCTGCTCCCTCCCTTTGCCATTAGAGGAGTAAATGCAGAGACTCTCTCTCCCTCCCTCCCCCTCTCACTGTAGCTCTGCCTTTCAAATAAATAAAATCATTTTTTTAAATGTCATTTGATCTAGTCAGATAACAGCAGAAGAGAGTTCAGAGGAAATACAAGATGTTTATTAGTAATCACAGCTTGTGGTGGTCTCAGCAAATCCCATCATAAAGTGATTATTAACAATCTCTAGGCAGGACTTTTTGCATATAGATAACAAAATTCACAAAAGCAACTAGAAACATTAGGAACTATCCATTTTAAATATTCCCATGATTTTAAACATAGGATAATTTCATATAAATAATACCTTTTCTTTAAAAAACTTGCAGTTAGACAAGCAGGTGATGAAAAGATCATTCTAATTTCCCTGAAAAAGTAATGGCAATAGTTAAGTCAAAATTCTCTAAATCATGTCTTCTTTAATCTCATGTCTGAATAAATACTATGGAAACATTACTAATGAAGATAATTATTGTTTAAATAGTCTTCTAAATTCCAATTACACATTGTACAAATAACTGCTAAATTTCACAAAAGCTCTTTATAAAGAAAATTCATAATTTTGGAGGTCAGAACTCCGAAAACTTCAGAGAGCAAACTACAACGATATGAAAACAACCCACATTACTGCAGTTTTGGGAGTTTTTTTATTCTCTCCAACTCCTCTCACCTTAATAAAGTACCTGTGCTATCATATGTATGCAGTATATATTTTTTATTTGTTAAATAAAAAGTACATGGCTGCATACATCAACGATCTATTGAACCTAAGAGATGTTGGAAGAGAATCATGGTTAAAGTGCAAACGCCCCTTTCTTAGTCTACAGTAAAATGATCAAGGCTTCAGGAACAGATAAGAGGGATTTCTGATTGATCAGGGAGAGTCACCTTTTAGCCTCTTGTTCATCGCTTCTTCTTTTCACTTCTGTGCATTTTCTTATCAGAGCTTGATTAATTCGGCTTATTTCTGGAAGGTTTTTCCTGGGAACAGTTGTGGAAGCAACATCCTTCAAGGAAGAAAAAAACAGAAATGACCATACACACACACACACACACACACACACACACACACACACGCTGAGTAAGAGATGAAATGGCAAATCATTTGGTACTGCCACTCAGGTGGGTGTTTGCTGGAGGCAGCCTGGCATAGATTGTTTTGGCTGTTCTACTTCCTGACCTGGGTTACATTGCTTAGTCTGAACCTCAGTTTATCATTAAAAAAAAAAAAAAAGATAACACAAAACAATTGAAACCAGGGCCTCAAAAGCTAATTCTTGATCAATACTCATGAAAGCATTATCCACAACAAGATGATGATGGGGCAGAAACTTGACGCAGTGGTTAAGATGCTGCTCAAGACCCGAGTCCCATTGGTCTGATATCTGGTTTGAGTCCTGTGTTGTCCTCCCATTTTTTTGTAATCATGACACAATATCTAGGTCATTCCCCTTCATTCACTGAAAACTGTAGATAGCACTTCAGGGTTGGCATTGTGGTGCAGCAGGTAAAGCTGTTCTGAGATGATGGCATTCCATATTGGCACCTGTCTGAGTCCTGCCTGCTCCATTTTCAATCTAGCTCCCTCTCATGGGCTGGGGAAGCATCAGAAGATGGCCAGAGTCCTTGGGCCCCTGGCACACACATGGGAGACCATCATGGATTCTTGGTTCTGGTCTTCATTTTGATCCAGCCTTGGCTGATATGACCATTTGGGGAGTAAAGTAGCACATGAAAGACCACACACACAAACACACACACAGGAAACCACTCAGGGCTCATCCCAAGAGGGAACTGCACAGCTGTGCTGACTGGCGTCATCTTAAGTTAATGCACACAGATCTGAAACGAGCCTCATTCTTTTCAAGAACATCTGCTTTCTCACTCGCATGCAGCTTTTTTCTCCTTTCACTTCTGCTGCACTCCTCTGCCTCTCTGACACTCAGGTGGGGACCCTACCTCATGTTTCACCGAGAATATCCCAGTAATCTCCTCCCACCATCCACCTTTCCTCACTGGTGTTGTTCCTCTGATCAGTGGGAGGGAGATTTCTGCTCAAAGCCATCAGTTTTGCACTGGAGTTAGCCTCCTCATGCCTTTTCAGGATACTGCTTCCTCCACTGTTCACTTTCCCAAGTACCATGAGAGACGCCGCTCTGGTTCTTTATTTTCCATCCCTTTCCAGTTTTCAGAGTTGGCCCAGATATCCTTTCCACTCACTAGCTTCCTCTCTGTGCATCTCCCTCTGGTCTGCAAGTCTTCATCCTCTCTCTGCTAAAGCAACACAAGCTTAGTAAGACAGAAACCAACTCTCTGTACTACCCTTGCCTGATTTCTCAATTGTGTCTCATGTCTTCTGAACTTTCCTCCTCCTGGCAGGAGTAGGGAGCCTCTGTTTGCCCAAGAGCTGTTTGGATGCTGAGAACCCCATTTGCCGGCCACACAGATTTAGCAAATTATAAATCAGCCTGCTTAGAGATTTTATGAATTTCAAGTCCTGCCTGCAGGTGCCATGACAGAGCCAGACCCAATGATTCCACAGCCCTCACAGGGTCCATAGGCTGCAGGCTCCCCGCTCATTTCTTCTGTCAACCTGATGAGCCAACCCTCCCTGGGTTACCCTCTAGGAGTTCCTTCCTGGTTCCTTCTCCAGCACCTGACTTCTCATGCAGAAATCTGATAGTGCTTGATTCTGCCCCATCCTTTCCGCATATTTACCTTACTTAGCTTTAAGTACCTTGGCTGAAAATACCTACATAGCAAAGCCAATCTCCACTTTAGCTTCTAGATCGTCTCTCCAGGGACATTTCAACCTGGCCCCATCCCACATGGCTGGCCCGATCCAACTGAAACACTTTGGTGCCTGATACATGGTTATTGCAGTTAATGTTAATCATTAATGCTATTATCATCATTACCTTTATAACTATTATTACTTACTAGAAAGATGCTAGTACAGAAGCAATGAATTTGCATTTGGGTTCATATCTGAAAGAAGTTTAACAAATGAGAAAGCAGAAATTGCTCATATATTTTGAAAAGCATTGTAACAGAGTACCTTATTCTTTTTAGTAAAAAAATCTAAATGCAGACAAATAATGTTTGAAATAATGCTCTGAAACTATAGAGAAATGCAGTTTTAAAAATAAACAGTGTATTAGGTACCTGACAGGTTGTTACAAAATTAGCATATGTTCCAGCAAAAATGTGTTTGACTTGAACATCCACCAGGTCTAAAAGAAAGTTATAAATCCAAGTTTAGAGTTTTTAAAAGTAAGAAATAAATGATTCATTACCAAGTCAAATTTGTTTATTAGCAATTTATACTTTCCTAACATGAATTTTGGCTACAAGTATCACAAAAGATTAATTTTTATCTGATCACATCATATATCCATTTAATTGGAATCTCAGTTTTCCATAAAGTTGCATAATGAGGACAGCCTGATGTGCATTAGAAGAGGTTTGCTTAAATTTATACGAGTATACATTGAGAGGCAGGAATCTGGCTTAGCAGTTAAGACAAGGGTTAAAAGGCCAAGATCAGAGTACCTATGTTCAAACCCCAGCTCCAGCTCCTTATGCCAGCTTTCTGTTCTATTTATGATGAGACATTGTAAGTGATGGCTAAAGAAACCGGGTTCCTCCCACACATGTAAAAGACTTGAACTGAGTTCCCAGTTATTGGCCATTCCTGGCCATTACTGACGTTGGGACCACGAACTAGCAGAAAAAACTGCAAGTCTATCTTCTTTGTATGCCTTTCAAATTAAAAACGAAAAATTTTAAGTGAGTTATCATGGTGCTTAAGTCACTATTTAAGATCTTTAGTATCACTTCAATCTTTACAAATGATTACCAAATACATGAGAAATTACTGCATATGAAAAAAAGGCAAGGTGGAAGTTGAAAAAAAGGAAGTCCTTGAAGGACTCTGGCTCTAGGTGTTCCTTTGAAAGGAAGTGACTTGGGAGCAGGCATTTGACAGACAGGTTAGGATGCTTCTTGGGACATTTGTGTCCCATGTTGAGTCCTGGCTCTGCTTTTGATTAAGCTTCCTAGGGCCAGGCTTTTGGGGAGTGGGCCAGTAGAGGAAAGATTTTGCTCTGCCTTTGTCTCTCTACTTTTCAAACACATAAAAATTTAAAAAGTAATTTTGTAACAGAGAAAGAAAGTAGATTAATGTTTCTTCTCCAAAGACAACAAGGAACACAAAATCATGAAAACGTGGGACAGCTCATACCGTCAGCAGAAATCAGGCACCTAATACTAAAGTCTTCTGTTATGTCCTCTGCAGGAGCCGGGTTGCTTGTGTCACTTGTTACACGACCAAAACAGACCACCTGACCGCTGGTGTAGACAAATGCCAGAGTGTGATAACTGTAGGAGAAAGGATATGCTATAATGAGACCAGGATACTCATGGGTTTTGAGAAAGACATTGTCATTTATCATCAAATGTGGCACATTTACTAAGAACTCAGTTACCCATCACAGCATCAATATCAGAGGGCACCAAATGATGTGGCTAAACAGATGGTGAATGAATATAAATTCAGTGTTCATCTTAAAGACAGAACATTATTGGTAGGCATGTTCATGGTTTCTGTCATTTGCATTTTAGATCCAATATTTTTCTTAATGCACTGGATAAACTCAAATAGTCCAAGTGCCCCCACAAATAGGTTACACAGCACTCTATGTAGGCAAATATTCAATCATCTTTCCTCATGATGAGATGAACTTTGTCTTATCTACTCAAGCAGGGCAAGCATCATTATTTTTGTTACCAACCAACCCCTACTCTCCAGAACTTAGTAGGGTGACCTTTCAGCAATAGAGTTCAAAAAATTTCTCATAGAAAGGTCAAGAAGAAAAACAGGAGGAAGTGAACTGTATTTGAAACAAGTAATTTTTTCAAAATAAAAAAGAAAAGACATGGGGCAAGTATTTAGTTTAGTGGTTAAGATGACAGTTAAGAGAGAATCAAGATGGCAGAATAGGGTAAGGACATGTTTAAACAGATGGAGCAATACTGGCCAGGGTGAAGCAGAGAGGGCACATTCCAGGAAATAGGAGAGGACAGAACAACAGCAAAGGGGTACCTGGAGACTGACAGACACAGGGAAGCAGTGGACACAATGGTGTGGTGTTCCAGTGACTGATACACCAGCAGCATTCAGCTAACAGCAATCTGAACTCCACCAGCAACCGGAAGTCCACCAACAACAAGGCGGGAAGGGACTTTCACTGGAAGCTTGGAAGGTAAACCCAGACAAAGAACTGTCCTTCCTGCTGGTCTGTTTGATTTGACCAGGAGAAGAGACAGAGCAGCAGATCCCAGAAGGGCAGTGCGAGAACAGAGTGGATTTCATAGCCCAGTCAGCCCCCTAGAGCCGAACTGGGAACCTTTTTGCCTAAGGAGGCAAAGGCAAGGGAAAGGACTGAGCATACCCTGAGCTGGGAGTGAACTCATTCTGACTCAGCAAACTGCAACAACAGGTTCCGCCCAAGAGAGGACTGGGTAGCTCTCAGATCTGATAGCCAGCAGATCAAGAACTCTAGTAATGGCACATCAGGCGCCATTTTGTACAGTGTTGCAAAGAATTAAAGACTGCAAGGACAACAGTGAGCTATGTATGTGCTGAGCTCGGCGAAAACTCACTAAGGTCAGAGCAATTGTACTGGTTCCACTGGAAAATACCGACTATGGCATCATATGGGTCAAAATAGGTCCATGTGGCCCTCAGACCTAATGGCCAACAGGTTCTGGCAAGAGCAGCACCACCAACAACCTAGCTATATAGGGCATCTGGTGTCTCCTTAATCCTGGGATCTTCTCCAACCAAAAGTGAGAGAAAGGTTGTACAGACAACGCTGCAGCCTCAGCACGGTATCACAGGAGGTGGAGACTGGTAAGCCAGGAACTGGGGCTAAGGAGACCATGGTGGAAATCTAACATAAGACCCCAGACTTGGAACTTGCTGGAGGAAGTGGTACAAACAAAGAGCCATGTACCAACTGCAATAAAATAGAACTGTAGACGTGTTAGTGACACAGCTTAGAAACCTGCCCCAAGGAGAAAAATCTGATAACCGGAAGTATAATGACCAAGAGCAAAGGAAGAGACAAAGGCACAATGAACATTACTGAAGGGGATGTATAGTAACTGTGTAACAGAGACTATCATATCCAGATGTGAGGATACAATGCAGTATATATCTCTACTTTCAGACAAAAATGAACTCCCAGTGAAACTTTTTACTATATCCTGACAATAGGATGCTGGACTCCGCTATTGTCCATGCCCTCAATGATGGACATGTGACTGTGTATGGGAATTGTACCATGGTAATGATATAGGGGAGCTCAGGAAGTGGGGAGGGAATTAGGGATGGGATAAGGGAAATCCCTGGGCCTATGGAACTGTATTATAAAATAATAATAATAAAAAGAAGTAAAAAAAAAAAATGTCAGTTAAGATAGCCATACCTACACCAAAGTTCCTGAATCCAATTCCCATCCCATATTCTGGATTTGGTTTCCTGCTGATGCAGACCCAAGGAGACGGTAGTGATAGCTCAAGTGATTGGGTTTCTGACATTTACAAGAGAGACCTGGATTGGATTCCTGGTTCCAATCTTTGGTCTAGACCAGCACTGAACATCACAGTTATTTTGGGGGAATGAACCATCAAAGGAGAGATATCTCTTTCTCTCTCTCTCTCTCCCTCCCTTCCTCCTTTCCTTTCTTCCTTTTTCTCCATTTCTGTCTCTGTCATTGTCCTGGTGTCCCTATGCCTCTTAAATAATCAAAGAGATACCACATAATTTTTTGTATTTTCAGGCTTGACTACTTTCTACATGAGTTGTTCTTTTTTTTTAAGATTTATTTTTATTATTATTTTTTTTTATTGGAAAGGCGGATATACAGAGAGGAGAGACAGAGAGGAAGATCTTCCGTCCAATGATTCACTCCCCAAGTGAGTGCAACGGCCCATGCTATGCTGATCCGAAGCCAGGAGCCTCTTCTGGGTCTCCCACACGGGTGCAGGGTCCCAAAGCTTTGGGCTGTCCTCGACTGCTTTCCTGGGCCACAGGCAGGGAGCTGGATGGGAAGTGGGGCCACCGGGATTAGAACCGGCACCCATATGGGATCCTGGGCGTGCAAGGCGAGGACCTTAACCACTTGCGCCACCACGCCGGGCCCAGATTTATTTATTTTTATTACAAAGTCAGATATACAGAGAGGAGGAGAGACAGAGGAAGATCTTCCGTCCGATGAATCACTCCCCAAGTGAGTGCAATGGCCGGTACTGCGCTGATCCGAAGCTGGGAACCAGGAACCTCTTCCAGGTTTCCCACGGGGGGAGGGGCGGGGGGGCGGGGGGGCGGGGGGAAGGGTCCCAAAGCTTTGGGCCATCCTCAACTGCTTTCCCGGGCCACAAGCAGGGAGCTGGATGGGAAGTAGGGCTGCCGGGATTAGAACCAGCGCCCATATGGGATCCTGGGGTGTTCAAGGTGAGGACTTTAGCCACTGGGACATGCCGCCGGGCCCTATATGAGTCATTCTTAAGTAACAAAACATGTCACTTTTAAAGCAGCTTCAGAAGTAAATAAAGGCTGTTACCTTCCACAATCTATTTGTGAAACCTGCCCAGCGATTCCTTCCACGAGTTGTGGACCCTTCTTCTCAGCAGTGGAGCTGTATCCCAGCTGTCCAAAACTATTGTCTCCAAATGTGAACACTTTCCCATCCTGTTTTGAAAATAAGGACTCAAATTAGTTTTTGGATTAAAAAAAGGCCACTGAAGTTTATATGTCAAGTTTCATGTACTAGTTAATACTGGAGAAATAAATAAGATGATTCTTTATAATTTCTACTAGCAAATATAGGGTTAACATATCAAACATGTAAAATCCTTGGCATTCCCTTTAAAAACCAGGAACTCTTAGGGTCAGCATTGTGAAATAGCATGTAAAACCACCATCTGCTATGCCAGCAACCCATATATGTGCTGATTTGATACCCAGATGCTTGACTGCCAATCCGGCTTACTGCTAATGAGCCTGGGGAAACAGCAAAAGATCACCCAAGAACTCTGGCCCCTGCATCCACACGAAGTTCCTGGCTTCAGCTTGGCCCAATTCCAGCTGTTGCATTCATTTATGGGAGTAAGCCAGTGATTGGAAGATCTCTCTCTCTCACTCCCTGTCTCTCTTTCTCTCTTTATAACTAAGCCTTACAACTAAAATTAAAAAAAAAAAATAGGAACTCTGAAGATACACTCTATAGCATGGTGAACTATGGATAATCATAATATTAATAACATTTGAAAATTGCTAAGAGTAGATCCTAAAGATTCTCACTACACATGAAGGGATTATTAGGTGAGGTGATACAATGCTATCAGTTCACAATTTGTCTGTGTGTGTGTGTAACCATCACGATACATACTATAAATACATACAATCTTGTATTTGCCATTATACCACAATAAAACCAGGGTTTGGGGAAGAACATGACACAGAGCAAATGCTTGGTGAGTGAATAGATGGAAAAATGAATTGATTCAAGGTAGCACCAATATTTATGCATAAAAGATGATTCAATGACCAAAAACAATTTTTTTCTCCTACCAACTGAAAACAATAAAATCCAGACAACTGCAGTTTTCCTAACTTAAAACATACAACAGAAGTGGAAGCATATATTTTCAAGTCAAACATTTCAACTATACAAGTGGTTCTTAAGTCTGCTTTTTAGGGTTATGTAGAGTTTATCCCCTTGGAACATGGGCAAGAAGGGTAAGAAAATATTAGGAACCCGAGAAATGATTATGCCAAGTACGAAATGGAAGGAAGCATGTTCTAGTCTCTAAAAATGGTTATGAAAAGATGCAAAAATGGTTTTGCTGCTTCTGTGATCATGTTTATCTGCAGAAGTACATTATCCATGAACTAAGAGCACTAGCTCCTACAGTCATCTCATTTAGAAGATAACTAAAACTATTATCAAAGCTGAAAGTAGCTTTGGTGATAAGATCTTGAAAACTCTCATGGTTTAAATTTGATTCATTTCTCATTTTTAGATATTCACAAGATGAACTGATTTACATCTTATGCTTCAGTCTCAATGTTTATGCCCAGCCAAAGTCCATATGGAAACCCTAGCCCTCAGTGTGGTGACATCTGGAGATGAGGCAGTGTGAGTCCCAGGGAAACTCCTCACCCCTTCCTTGAGACGAGGACACAATCAAAAACACCGTGGTTTAGGAATCAGAAAGCTGGGTCTCACAGATACTGAATTTGCTCACAACCTGCCAGCCTCCACAACTATGTGAAACACATTTTTACGTTTATAGGCTACTGTTTGTAGCATGCTGGGTAAAAGAGTCTGACCAGATGTCTTTCTTTCCACCATAATTGGCACCTTAAGTACCTTGTCAATAATGCTTTGGGATTCTAAAAAAAAAAAAAAAAAATAGCAACGCAGGCATATTACCTGAGTGAGCACTGCCGTATGCTCAGAACCACAGCTGATGAAAACCACTCCAAGTGTCTGCAGGGCGCCAATGGAACGAGGCTTGGGGCTTTGTGCTGGCAGAAGAAAGCACAAGAACTGACTCAGACTGCCTGTTTATACTTTTATACTTTCGATACAATTTTAAAGGGCAAGATTGAAGGATAATACAGACAGAACACTGTGCTTCGAAAAAGATCAAAAGCAAGCACCCTTCAGCATCTATTTCCGGAAGTTCTTCTGGAGTGTTTTGGAATAGCTGAGGCTACTGACCTAATAAACTAAGCCTCAAGACCTTCAGCCCTCAGAGTACTGACACTGTGGTGTGTCTTTATTACAAAGTAGGAGCTCTGAAAATAGGGAATAAAAAGTGAGTTCACAGGAGAATCTACCTGTCCATGAGAGGGTTCAATGAAATAAGTGCTCCAATAGGTATAGGCACATATTAGGTGCCAAGTGCATGCTGGGTGAACATACACAATCAAACTGAGGAGGATGGGCTTTTCTGGGAGACTGTCCCGTGGTGAGTCTTGTCTTTAGAGGAACCAAGGTTAGCAATGTTGTTCCTAAACTCTCCTGCACTTGGGATCACCTGTGACATCCTGACTATCCACTGATGCCTTCCCCCAGACATTTTGGTTTAAGTGGCATGGAAACCAACCATCTGAGCTTTTAACGGATCCTGTGGTAGACACCATAATAACCTCCCATCTCGGGCCCAGCGCGGTGGCGCAGTGGTTAAGGTCCTCGCCTTGCACGCCCAGGATAGCCCAAGGCCCTGGGACCCTGCACTCGCATGGGAGACCCAGAAGAGGCTCCTGGCTTCGGATTGGCACAGCACCGGCCTTTGCGCTCACTTGGGGAGTGAATCATTGGACGGAAGATCTTCCTCTCTGTCTCTCCTCTCTGTATATCTGCCTTTCCAAATAAAATAAAATAAAATACATCTTTGAAAAAAAATAACCTCTCACCTTTTAACCCTGGAGCCTGTGCATGTGTTAGGGAATAGGGCAGAGGGGCAATAAAGAGGCATATGGAATAAAAATTACTAGCTAGCTGGCTTTAAAACAGAGAGATTAATCTGGCATAAGCAGGTGGTTCCAGTGTAATCCCAAGGATCCCTTAAGTGAGGAAAAGGAAGCTGGAAAACTCAACATCAGACTAAGTTAATTCTTGAGCAAGAGTTGAGCAAGACTAAGTCAGGAATCACTAGCCTTGAGGAAGGAAGGGCTGTGAATAAGGGAAATATCCAGAAGTTGAAAAGGCAAGAAAACAAAAAGGAATTGGGCTTGTTTCCTAACACTGAGTTTGGGAAAAGTTGTGTCAGCTAGAGGGACCCAGCCTAACACCCCAGAATATTCTCACATGCCATACAGCTTGGGAGCTACTATTTTATCTTGAAGATGGCCCTCTGCTGGGTTTGTGCTTCACTTGGAAAGAAATTATGATTGACTGCAAGAGTGAGGCCAACTCCTTACCAAGGACATGACTCCCGCTGAGGGCCAGCTGACCTGCATTGTTGCTTCCCCAGCCAAATGAAGTCCCAGAGACAGATAGGGCAAAGCTGTGAGCACCTCCGGCTGCCACCTGAGCCATGGGGATCCCCTGCAGGGACTTCACCCTCTGTGGGCTGACTTGCCAGCAGAGCTCCCCGTTCAGGCCCAGCTGACCATGGCTGTTTTTCCCCCAGGAAAACACTTGACTATCTATAAAAAGGAAGAAGAGAATTTCAGAATTGCACACATATGTGAATTTCAAATTCAAGTTGGAACAATCACCCTAACTCCATGTTTTTTTTTTTTTTGGTATGACTATATTAAGGTATAACTGACAGAAATTTAAGGTATTAAATGTGAGGCTGTAGGATACATATACACTGTGAAATGAAGGCCACAGTCAGGTAATCAACATATCTATTACCTTCCATAGTTATCTTGTGTGGTAAAATACTTAACCCCTACTCTCTTGGCAAATTTTGAGTATAGGCAGGGATAACTGTGACACCACTGAAGTATCTTACATAACCAGAACTTGTTTGTCCTATAACTGAAAGTCTGTCCCCTTTGATCAACACCTTCCCAATACCCACACACCTCAGACCCTGGAAACCACGATTCTGTGCTGTTTCTCTAGCTTGGGTGTCTTAGATTCTATGATTAAGTGATATCATGCAATGTTAATGTTTCTCTGTGTCTCACTTCTTTCACCTGTTCCTCCAAGGTCATATTTATCTCAAAGGACAGGATCTCCTACATATCTTTATTTGTGTCTAATTCTACTCATCTTCAAAAAAAAAATAAATAAAAGAGGGACAAAGGCAGAACTGGGATGACTATTCTGAAGAAAGGCCAGGGGATAGGTAGGGTCATCTTCACACTATGTCCCCTCCTCTTTCCTCCAGCTGAGCACAAAGGCTCTTTCAGTTGCCAAGAATGAGAATCTGGGAGCCAGTCTTAACCCTTCTCTTTTACACACTGCCACCCAGCAAGGCCAAAACCTCTACCTTCAAAATTCAGAACCCTATCATTTCTCACCAGTGCACAGATGCCATCTTAGGCAAGTCATCAGCTTTTTCTCTCCAGGAAAACGACAAAAGCCTGTGTCACTGGTCTTTCAGATTCCACCTTTGCCCAAGAATTTCATTCTCCAAAGAGCAGCTAGAGTGACCTTTTAGACAATTCAGGCCCAGGGCTGATACAGTATGTTAAGCTACCACCTGAGATTCCTGGATCCCATATCTGAACCCTTGTTTCAGACCTAGCCACTCTGTTTCCAATCCAGATCTCCACTAATATGCCTAGGAAGACAGTAGTACTCAGGCTCCCGCCAATCACATGAGAGACCAGATGGAAATCCAGCCTGCTGGCTTCCAACTGCCCCAGCCCTGAACTTGGCCAGTTGGGGAGTAAACCAGAGGATAGATCTCTACCCGTTTCTCCCTCTTTCAGTCACCCTGTCTTTCAAATAAATAAAGTTGTAAAACGTAAAATAATAAATAAATAAAGATATCAGCACAGCTCACAAATCCCAATTCCCATTACTCTGATCTTTATTTCCGGATCTCTTTTCCTCCTAGTTCATGCCTCTCCAGATCTTATCCATCCCCAGAACACACTGCTGAGCTTGCCCCAAGCTCAGGGGCTTTGTGCCTGTATTGTTCTCCCTTAATTAATATCAGGTCTCCCTCCCTCCCTTCCTTTGGCTCTATTCATGTGTTATCTCATATGAGTACTCCCACTATTTGCTGTAACTTCTATAGGTATGATTTGTGCCTGCTCTCACTCAACTTTCTCAACAGCTGGGGGCAGGTATTTGGCACAGTGATTAAGGATGCTGTTTGGAATGACTGCATCTCTTATCAGAGTGCCTGGCTTTGAATCCTGGTTCTGTTTCCAATTTTAGCTTCCTGTAATGCACACACTGGAAAGCAGTAAGTGATACCAAACTATTTGAGTCTCTGTCATCCATATGGGAGACCCAGATTGATCCAGGCTCCTGGCTTCAGCCTGGCTAAACCACAGCTGTTGCAGGCATTTGGGAAACGAACCCATAAATGGGAGATCTTTTCCTCTCTCTTTCCTCTCTCCTTCTCTCTGTTTGTCTCTTTGTCTAAAAAACAAATAAAGGAAAAAAAGGGAAGAAAACTAAGCAACCTATAAGTCAGGCATTAACATCCTGCAAAGAGAAAAGACTCAATGAAGTTTAGTTGTCAACAAATAGCTAGAAATGGAAAATGGAAGGATTCATATGAGCCATGAACCAAGCAAGTCCTTTACCTAAGGTGTGAGAACCATGCTATGATTCTTATAGTCTATGGGGTCTGGTGGTTAAACACTTAGAGTGGAACACAGCAAGAAAGGTTAAAATTCTACTTCCTATTTCTTAGTGTTTAAGCTTGGTCAAGTTGTTTTAAGTCTGAGTCCAAACTTTCTCATGTCTGAGACGAATTTGCAAGTAATATTTAGCTTCTGTCCTTGTTAGGCAATTATACAAAACAAATAAAACCACACAATAAAGATCACACAGAAGAAGGTGGCCAGTAAATGTTGGCTCTCCATAACTCCTTTGCATAACTACAATGATGCATAGGACATCACCTGGGGAATACACAAAAGTTTCATGTCCTTTGAAGAGGACCAAAGTATGTTACCCCCAATATGACCCATTGTCATAAGGTTTATGGTGAGCTGAAAGCAACCAAGAAACAGATGCAGGGAGAGTTCTCTGCAGGTCTCTTACTATCTTACCTCTTCTTCCCTTCATTTGTGGAGGCATCCACTCTCTCAATTCAGGGAGAGGAGAATGAATATTACTGTAGGAAAGAGTCAGCACTGGGTTGAGTCTGCATAAACAACCCTAACTAAAACAACCTTCCTTTCCCTTGGTTTTCCTAAGCATTTCCTAGTCACTTCCTCCACAGCTCATCATCTCCTGAAGTCCAAATGCCCTTTCTTTGGTTAAAATAGAAGATGAAGTCCAAATGCCCTTTCTTTGGTTAAAATAGAAGACCCCAAGTCAAACGACTTCTTTGATTTCTTTTCTGTGACCTCCTATACTAAAAAACATTTCTAAAAATTGATTGTCTTTCTTCTTGATAGCTTGTCTGTCACGCATTTAATTCATTGCACATAAGAGGGTGTATGAATTGTTGTTTCTTGCTGACATTCTACACTGAGAAATGTGAATGAGGAATTTTAGCATTATATAAATAAATTGTAGAGTTATGAGTTTGACAGTTTGATTTTACCTTCTTTGATTTAAATTTAAAATGACAAATAGTCTGGATTTGCCAGTTGTAGTCAAGTTATTTGGCATAAAGAATGGAAGGCCTGGATATAAAGCCACTACTAAGTTCAGAGTAAACTGCCAGAAGTAGCTGCTTATGGGTGTATAATATGGATTAAGCTCTATTTATAGTATAATAACAACAAAGGGATTTTAAAAATTAAAAACATACATGTCATGAAATCTAGAGAGTTAAAAATATCTAAATGCATTAAAATGAATTCTAATATGTTAGAAATCAATAGTTATCATTTATATTAAACAACATTAATTCTTAATGAGATTCCAAGATTCAAAATGTGTTCTTTACCTGCTGACAATGCCAGGGAATGGTGGTGTCCACAGGAAACTTGTATTATTTTTATTTCACTCAGAGCTTTTATTTTCCTACAATAAAAAGGATTTTAAAAGTTAATTAACCCTTATTTAGGATAAGTTGCCAAACAGAACAGATATTTAAAAGAATCCTGGGAAAGGGTTTCTGGTTTAATAGTTAAGCGGTTAGCATTCCATGTCAGAGAACCTGGGTTTGATACCTACCTCTGGCTCTGACTCTAGCTTTTTGCTAATACAGACCACTGGAGGCAGTAGGTGATGACTGAGTATTTGGGTCCCTGCATGTGGGAAACCTTGACTGAGTTGCCCACTCCTAGCTTTGGTGTAACCCAGTCCCAGGGCACTGGACATTTGGCAAGTAAAGCAGCAAGTAGGAATTCTCTTTCTTTCTCCTTCTCTTTTTTTCTTCTCAAATAAATTTAAAAACAAAAATATTCCAAATAACACATCTGGTATAGGAAAACAACTTTATTTTCTTGTGTTTGTATAGTATCTTTAATTTAGGTCCTTCAAACTGCTTTAAACTATGATATCAACACGTGCAATGCTATAAGGTGACATCTAGTAAATAACACAGAAGTAATTCTTACTGGATATTAAGATGTTACATAAAATACTAACTTTTATCTTATATTTATTGGTCCAGAAGAAAAATTAAAATCTGGATAGCTACATTTCACAAAGTTTTAGAATTCCTCGAACACCAATATCTTTATCACTTAATTTTAAGGGCTGTGAGATAAAGCATCAGGTTGAACAATACAACATTGCCTTTTTCATGAAGTAAAACCAGGCTAATCTGAGTTTGCTATAGCTGAACCCAGTGGAGCTCACAGATGTCAAACAGGTACCATGTTGCACAACTGGATTCTAACCTTGGTCTTTGCATTTCAACTGCCATGCTCATGCTCCCAAGTCACCACGATCTTTCATATGTACTAACGACCAAAAAAATAACAAGAGGCAACTTTCTAGGCTTAAAAGTCCATTCAAGGGCCCTGCGCCGTGGTGCAAGTGGTTAAGGTCCTCACCTTGCACGCCCGGGATCCCATATGGGCGCCGGTTCTATCCCGGCACCCCCGCTTCCCTTCCAGCTCCCTGCCTGTGGCCCGGGAAAGCAGTCGAGGACGGCCCAAAGCTTTGGGACCCTGCGCCCACACGGGAGACCCGGAAGAGGCTCCTGGCTTCAGATTGGCATAGTATCGGCCATTGTGCTCACTTGGGGAGTGAATCATTGGACGGAAGATCTTCCTCTCTGTCTCTCCTCTCTGCATATCCGCCTTTCCAATAAAAAAATAATAAAAATAAATCTTTAAAAAAAAAAAGTCCATTCAAAATGAAGCAATTCATGACCAAACAATCCAGTGCTGACTGCTTCTCATGCCACTTGCCTTGGGTAGCTGTGGATGAGGAATTGTGATGTGGCCCTCACTTTTGCTAAGTGAAATAGCAGGACCTGGTAACCTATAATAAGTCAGTGATGCTGAAAGGAAAATATTTGAAAATATTTCCTCTCCCAACTTGGGTCCCACGTTTAGCAGACTGCAAACTAATTGCCACCAGACACAGTCCCAGGAAAAATGATTACGATTATTCACATGTACAACTCTGGCAGACTAGGCTAGTGTAAAGACTTATACAGAGGGTATTTTGAAAAGTTCACAGAAAATGGAATGCAAAGATGGTAATTTTGATGCACAATATATTTAAAGCCATGTATGTCTTCTTCATAATGTGCATATTCTATGAGATCTTCTCACAATCTGTCTCACATCAATTTGATAGGGAGTTTTGAGGATTTCACTGGCAGATTCTGGAAAGTTTTATTGGTGTTTTTGAAGTAAGAAATGATCAATTGATTTGTAAGAGACACCATAGAGGCTAGATTTTGTCAACTGTATTCTTGGGAGGCTCTGCTTTAATCAGATACAAGAAGTCCAGTCAAGATTTCTTTTTATATCTTCTGTCACTCCAGTGTTTCCCCTAAACATAAGTTTTTCAAGGGCCACAGTTGAACTTCCATGGCTAAGACTAAGCTGCCAGGGCCACACCATCTCATTTCACTAAACTTTCTTTCTTTCCAAGACTCCCACAAAATAGTAAATGGTGCACCTGTTCTCATGCCATCAGCCCTCACCACCCCATAATCCTCAAGTTTAGGGAGTACACTTGTCATTGTCACTTTGTTTCCCGGCATCCTCCATGGTGCCTGGTACCAGAAACTCAAAAACCATGCAGAAAGGAATGAAGGAATGCAAATACTTACAACGGTGTAAATACGGTTTCCTTCAATTCTCCAAGGCCCAGCTGTCCTTCAGAACCTGCTCCCCATGCGAAGACCCTTCCTTTGTGACAGACCGCCAGGGAGTGCTCCTTCCCACAGCTCACCGAGTTGATGTGTAGAGTCTCCAATGCCTGGATTTGTTCTTTGGGAACAAAAACAAAACAGAACAACCCACCCACCCACCACCACAGTAGATTGTTAATTTAGCTACAAGTTAGACAGTACTTTCCTTCTAAAATATGAGTCACCCAGATTCCTTGTCTCCTCCAGGAAGTCTGTCAATTCAGGCCCAACAGTCAAGCCAAATTTCAGTATTTGGAAAAAGCACATGCATGTTATACTCTGTTCACTGGTAATCCAATCCGAAACTGCCAACTAGCTTCTAACTAGAGACTTTGTAATTGAATCCATCAAATATTCTCAACCTCTTGTGTCCTCAGGCATTTCGTACAAGTTTCCCCTTTCCATCCTTTCTCTCTCCTTCTGGTGGAGGTCAGCTTGTAAAGTGTAGTGTGGCCCAGTCAAGCCCTGCCAAGTGTGCTAATAAAGTCTTTAGAATGCTCAAGTACTGGAGGTGACCTTGCATCAGCTGTTATTTAAAAGGACAGGCATTGTGGAAGCAGGGCATCTCTAGGAATTTTTTTTTTCAAGAATTTTTTTTTTAAGATTTATTTTTATTATTTTTTTATTGGAAAGGCGGATATACAGAGAGGAGAGACAGAGAGGAAGATCTTCCGTCCGATGATTCACTCCCCAAGTGAGCGCAACGGCCGATACTATGCCAGTCCGAAGCCAGGAGCCTCTTCCGGGTCTCCCACGCGGGGGTGCAGGGTCCCAAAGCTTTGGGCTGTCCTCGACTGCTTTCCCGGGCCACAGGCAGGGAGCTGGAAGGGAATCGGGGCTGCTGGGATTAGAACCGGCGCCCATATGGGATCCCGGGCGTGCAAGGTGAGGACCTTAACCACTTGCGCCACGGCGCAGGGCCCAGGGCATCTCTAGGGATTTGGAGGCTGGGCCACATGTTTCTTTATGTTGGTAGAGGCAAAACCCAGAGGGGGCAGTGTCCCTTGCTTGGGAGGAAGTTGGCACCATGTCTGCCTCACAGGTGTGACAGGTAGATGTTAGATGCTCTTATAAAGAAGAGTGAAGAAGTATGCATTTCCAGGGTCCAGGAATGTGCCTGCATTATTTTTTATGGTTTTATAATACTTACAGACTCTGATTTTGGTTTGATTTTCATGATTTTACCCTTTTTAGCTACTTACTTTCATACACTTTTAAAGGCAGACAGACCTTTCCTCTATGGTTTATTCCCGAGATGCCCAGAGCATCCCAGGGCTGGGGCAAGCGGAAACCCAGAACTAAGGACTTCAATCAAGTCTCCCACATGGGTAGCAGGAGCCCAGGTTAGCTGAACCATCACCTGTTGTCTCTGAGAGGATGCTTAAGCAGAAAGCTGGGATTGGAAGCAGAGGTAGTAGTCAAACCCAGGCACTCCAAAATGGTACCCAGACATGCCTAGCAGGGTCTTAAGTGTTCCAAGCACCTGTTTGACTATTTCCCTTTAATCTATGCAATGTCAAAATCTTCTCCAAAGGTCCCTACACTCCCAAAAGTAGAACCTGACACAACCTTCCTGGAGAGCAATCAGGAAGCAAATGTTTTGCTGCCTGTCATTTCCACATGGCAGCGATCAAGATATGCACCTGAAGACAGGCCACTTAGATATAGGGATTATTTTGAGCTCAAGGCAATTGGGACTCAATGGGAAGAAGGGTTCTCTGTCCTGTAGCATCAGCTTAAACACAGGTTTTAACATCTCTTTGAGGAAGGTGCCCCCTCTTTTCTGTGCCAGGAAGAGAACATCTTATTTCCCAAGACAAGAAAGCAGCAGCAAGAAGAGCTTACATAAACAACCCTTACAACACAACCTTTATATCTAGTAGGTTCTCCCATGGATTTCTCACTCATTTATCATCATCCCTGGATGCCCAGACCCCTCTTTCCTCTGTTAAACACTTAGGCACCTGAACCTAAGCATCCAGTTGGGTTTCACTCATTTGTTGTGAATTTCCAGTCTGGAAACCCCCTCCTTGTATCCAGCAAAACACTAATAAAACTGTGCGCTTTAGTTTCTGTTCATCTATCTTTTATCAGTTGATTTGCAGGCCCTAGACACAGAACCTAAGATTAGGTTCTTCTTCCACACACCTTGTGAAATTATTTTAAGTTAAATTTTAAAAATTAGCCAAATGTTTGCCTACATGAATGTACTTCAGTCTTATTTACAAAAGTCTCCAGTGAGTAATGACTTAATTTTCACAAACAGAAAAACTGTGATGCTTAGGTTAAGCTACTGCTTTTAATGTTGACATCCCAGATCAGAGCCGTCAGTTCAAGTTCGGGCTATTCTATGTTATCCAGTTCCTTGCTAATGTGCTTGGGAAAGCAGCAGAGAATGGCCCAAGTATTTGGGTCCCAGTTTCCCATATGGCAGACAAGAATGGGATTCTGGGCTCTTGATCCCAGCTTTAGCTCTTTGTGGCCATTTGGGCTGTAAGCCAGGAATGGCAAGCTCTTTCTAATTCTATCCTCTGTCTCTGCCGCTCAGTCCTTTAAATATAATTTAAAATAACATAAAAATTAAATTGTGCTATGAGAGCCTGACATTTATATGAAAATTTAAAATACATTTTTTGCAAAAATTCCATTATATTGAAATTATATTTGCTGAGAATACTACTTGCTGCAAGTGCCAAACTGCTACGATGACATCACTGTCAAAGTTTCAGTACAGAGGCAGGTGAAAGCTAGAAACACCTTCAACATCCAAAGGTAACGTCCAAATGCTGGGCACTGTCTGGGTGCTGAATGTAGGGGCTGCTTCTTTTTTTCCCCGTTCCTGCAATAATCAGTGTTTGAGGGGAGAGAATACTATATCTAAGTGCGTTCAGAAAGATGACTACTGAGGTAGTCAGTCACAGGTGGCCCGGAAGAGCTCGCCTCCTCCAGCTCGTCCTGCCGGCCCGGGGGAGCCAGGTCCCAATCAGTTTCCCTTCTCAGGGTCGTTTTGAAGAGAAAACGGAAACCGAAAAAAAAAATACGTTCTCAGGGTTGCTTGGAAGAGGAAATGGAAACCGAAACAAATACAAGGCGCGGGCAGAAACGAAAGTGAAGACCAGCTTGCTCGGAGCATCCTAGCCAGCCTCCGCAGCGCTCCCGCACACCTGCGGTCCCAGCACTCTTCAGCTCCACCCATAGCGCCCTCGCCCCCAACACCCAAGCCTGGGGGCTCACCTGGCTGCTTGGCGTGCTTGACACCCTTCCTGCCTAGCTGGCCCCGGCCGTTGTCTCCGCAGGACCACACAGTACCGTCGGTCAGCAGCAGCAAGGAGTGGCGCTCCCCGCTGGCCGCCAGGTGCAGCCTGGAGCCTCTCACCACCCGCCGCTGAGGCTGCTCTCCTGCGCCCCAGTAGAAGTACATCCCTCGCGCGCTCGCAAATGCCCGAGGATCCTGGCGATCAGGTTTCCTGGAAATCTGGAAGTTGCGTGCCGGGGAACTCTCTCTGGACTCCATCTAGCTTCTAACCAGCTCCAGAGCACAGAACCTCACTGGATGACCCTGCCCACTTCTAAGTGCTCAAATGCAGATAGGGCTGGAGGGGCGGAGCACTTCCATCCTAACTAACCAAGTCACTCCGGAGCTGTGCCGCTTTGGGGGAAACAACCCAACAAATCAATGGCTCAGCTAAGTCTGGTATGAGAAATGGGTAACCGGACCTGGCCTTGACTTAACCCATGCTGGCCCCAGCATCCTATATCCCAAAGCTGGTAGGCATACCTGACTGCACTTCAGATCCAGCTCCACGCTCCTGCCTCTGGGAAAGCAGCAGGAGGTAGCCCAAGAGACCAAGAGATCTAGCTCCTTTTGCCTTTAGCCTGATTCAGCTCTGATCTTTCTGGCCATTTGGGAAGTGAACCAGCAGCTGCGGAAGCTCCCACTCCTTCTCCCTCCCCATCTCCCTCCCTTTTTTCTCTGTCTCCCTTTCTTCTTCTACTCCTTTTCCCTCTCTCCCTCTTTATCTCCTTCTCCCTGCCTCTCTTCCTCTCTCCTCCTTTCCCACTCTCCTTCTCCCTCTGCCTTTCAAATAAATCTTTTAAAAAAGGGAGGGGGTGGGGTGTAGCAGAGGAAGGAGGTCTCAGAAAAGCAATCTGATTAGAAAAAAAGGAAGAGAAATTGGGCAGTGAGACAGTAAATCAAATCAGTTAAAATGAGTCAAACATTACTATTTAAAGACTTAGAATAATGCCTATTAGGGTTATCTGCGCATGAAACGCATAAGTTGAAAGAAAATAAAATCCTCACGATATATTTACTTCCTTCTGGAGTAGACAGAACATAAACAGATGAATATACAGTATTAATAGCAGATGGAAACAAGAAGAAAAAGTTTTTTAAAAGCAGCTGTTAGAAGTAGAAGGATTTGATACCTTTGAGAAGCTGTCATAGAAGATTTCTCAGATGAAGTCATTTGAGCAGGGAGTTAGGGGAACACAGGAATCTCTGATTTAACAGCAATTTCACCTTATACTACCATAAATTCTATTTCTGATTAATATTATCTATCAATTAGTGATTGATTGATTGATACAGCCAAAAAACACATAGGAATAGTCCCCATTCACTGCTTCACTCCCCAAATGGCTGGGTGGGATTAGGACAGAGCTGGCAATTCAACCTTGGTCTCCCAACCCAGGGACCTAGTCCTTGAGCCATCCCTGCTGCCTTCCGGGTTTGTATAGGCAGGAAGGCTGCATTCAGGAACCAGCGCCAGAGAGTGAACCAGGTGCCATGATGTGGCACAAAGACATCTCAGTTGCTATGTCAAACACTTGATTACTTTGAATCAAGGGACCTCCCAGAGCAGCAGGTGCTGGAAGAGGCTTTCCTCTGCGATTCCCCTTATCCCCTTCAAGTCCAATCCCCCAGGGAGGAAGACAGTGACCTCTAGAGCTTTCCCTGACCTTCTGTGAACTGGGGGGATTTTCTCCGCCATTGTCTTCATCTTCAGCACCATAGAGCATTATTTACAAATCCTTCTCTGGGCATTCTGCAAGCTAAACAGATTCTGCCCCAGGCCACTGCAGGTTCTCCACATCCGCATAAGTGCCCCTACAGGTGGTTCACTGTGCCCCTCAAAACTGTCTGTTTTCCTCATTCTCCTTTTGCACCTTAATAAATTTATGTGGCTTTTTCCAAATTTCATTTCCATCAGTTTCATCTGGGGAGTCTTCAGAGGGTGTGAGGGAAAGTCCCTTTGTCCTCCATCTACTGGCTTCTCTCATGCTTGCTTTATTCATTTATTAAATATTTATTTATTTTCAAGACAGAGTTACAGAAAGAAACACAAGGTTGGGGTCTCAGGACAGGGAGTCTCATGCCTGGATCCCAGACAACAGCCACCATGTGCATGTAGTGAGCTGTCCCTGGGTGGCCAGTGCACAATTTGGTGCCAGGCTCTGCCTGCTGGCCGCTCGGCTGGGGAGCTCTAGGGATTTGGTTCTTTGAATTGCTGCTTAGGTAGCTCCAGGTTGAACCTACTGTGCTTCTAGGATGTGAACCATTCATAAAGATTCCCAATGACAGTAACTCTTCCTTTGTTAAACTTGTAATCACTGAACAATGCTGACCACCAAATAGCAAAAGCTATGGCTTGGGACTTATCCAGCAGAATCATATCCTGTTACCTAACATGATGATGGATCAGGAGAAGGGTCACATCAAGCAGGCCATTACATTAACTAGCACTCGAGAACCATAACCGGGGGTAAATTCTGTGAGGGATGTGTGGGCCACATCCTGTGAAAATTCTAGCCCCACTGGTTATCTCAAGAGTTGGGGTGGTGATGGACGATTGTGCATCCTGATTAGGGTGTGGGGTGGGCCGGGCTGCAACATTCACCAGCTCATACAAGGCCAAATGGAAGGCCAGACTTCGCCAGAACCTGGCCTAAACCCAATGGCATATATGAAAACTGGGTCTGGGAGTGGATTAAGTGGAGGAACTTGGGAAACTCCCCTGGCGAGTCATAGCTCCTGCTGATGAACATGTGGTCCAGACCTGGGGGTCGGACAAGCTGGTCAAAGTAGCTCCAACAGCTGTTAAATGTGTCAATTGGTAATGGAACAGGGTAGATTAGGCAGGACTGAGCAATCCTTAGCCCACAAGCAAAACTAGAGACCAGGAGGGAGCACAGGTCATGCCAAGCTAGGCTCTTGCACCTACTGGTCTGCATGAGCCAGGAACGCTAAGCCACAATGTCAAAGGCAGAGGTCAGGACTGAGCTAAGCTGAGTCAGAGCAACCACTGGCATGCATGTGATCTATGGTTGGGAACAGGCCTGGTTAGGGAGCTAAGGAAACAACCCTAGTTGGGTTGAGGTTCCCACCAAGGGGCATGTAACCTGGAATGGGGTCTGCGTTCTGATCTGGAAACGGTTGTAGTCTCCCTTGGCACAAGTGTGGACTGGGATTGGATGCACCGAGCCAGGCCAGACCCCAACACACTCTGGTGTCCTGGAGGACCGGGATAGATGTGCGATGGACTAGGCAAGGTCTCAACCCCTACTGAGCCATGTGTGAGCCATATGTGGGTATGAACACGCCATGGCTGGGCTGAAACATCCAACAGCAAGAACCAATTTGGGTTGAAGGCCAGTCAGGAAAAGCCACAGTTCCTGCTAGGACAGGAGGTAAACTGAGTAGGGCTGGCTCATGGACCCACTGGTAAGCGTGAAACCTGGCACTGGGAGAGGTTCTGATGGAGGAGCCTGGGCAAATCCTCTGGCAGGACACAGACCCGGCAGGTAAGCGCAAGAAACATGATAGGAAACAGCCCAGAACAGGCCATGGAAAGTTACCCACTGGCATACAATTGGCAGGGGTTGGGGGAAGACCAGGTTGAATTTGTCCACGTCATCCGCTGGCAAATCCAAGCACCAGAACAGTGTGGGTCGAGCCAGGTTCGGTCGCAACAAAGTCTAGTGCACAATATGGAGTGCCAAGGTGAGGTTGCCTGTACTGGAAGTGACCGCAGCACCCAACCAGCACACATGAGAACCAGGAAGGGAGGGGGGCAGAGCCAGCAGGGGAATAAGGGGTGGTTCCTTTGCTGGACAGCTACTCCCACAGGAGAGCGTGGGCTGGGATGGGGACAGAATAGACTAAGCAGGGCTACAACACCTGTGCGCCTCTTGTGGACTAGATCAGGGAAAAGCCAGGCTGGGCTGATTATTCCTACTCCTACAGGTGCAAACAAAATTAGAGTGGGTGAGGGTTGTTTGGGCTTAGCCACAGCATCAGCTGGCAGAAGCTGGCACTGGGAGCTAATTTTGTCAAGTTAAACTGCAGAACCACCTGGAAAGTGCACAATCCGGGAGTGAGAGACCTGGGAGGGAAATAGTAGGCTCATCCCTCTTGGGTTACCACTCCCAAGGGAGGGCACGAAAACTAAGGCAGGGGCTGGGGTGGAATGGGGTGTGGGACAGATTGGACTACTGCTACACATACTGGCAAACTAGGGTAGGGGGCGGGCCTGGTAGGGGTTGTTGCGGGTCACTCCAACTAGGCTGCAGCTCCCACTGGTTTATGTGTGGGCCGAGTATGTGCTGGGCAGAACCAGGCTGGACTGCAACACCCATTGGTTCCAGTGGAAGTTGGGGCTGAAAACAGAACCAACCCAGGAATCGCACCCACCAGCTGATCAGGGCGATGGACTGTGCCGGGCCCTGTGCTTGCTAGTACATTCAAGAATCTGGTTTGAGAACACCTCAGACAAAGTTTCTTTGGAGATCTCCACAATTGAAATGCTGGACTCAGAACCCTAACCAAGAAAAGACAGAAGACAGAACAGGTCAACCAACCAACTCAGCTATATGTTGGCAGCGAAATACAGGGCAAATGGAGACTCTATGATGGACTGTGTCAATCAGTGGATTCTTCAAAGACCTCATAGTGCTTGGAGTGGCAAGACTGGCAGCGATTCATAACTGTTGAAATATCAAAACAACTGGAGGAAGAACCTCGGTGCATACCCTATATTTGGGACCTGGGGAGGGTGGGAAATTGGGTGAGCCTTCTCCCTTAATACCTGCCTTTAAACATGAAGGAAACAATATGGAAATAAAAAAAAAGAAACACAGAGTTTCCAAGTGATGGTTCCCTCCCCAAGTAGCCACACAACATTTGGCGGCTGGGCCAGGATGAAGCCAGAAAACCAAGAGCTCATCCAGGTCTCCTACATGGATGACAGTAGCCCAGATACTTAGGCCCTCTTCTGTTGCTTCTCACATGCACATTAGTAGTAAGCTGGGTGGAAATTTGCAATTGAGACTTGAACTGGCACCCATAAGGCAATGCTGGTGTTGCAGGCAATGGCTTAACTTGCTATGCCACAGTATCAGCCCCTCTCCTCTGCTTTAATCACCAGTGTTCTGAAGTCAAAGCGCACACTCTGTGCTCCTAGCCCTTTCATTAGGTGGGAAATAGAACACAGCCCATTAGTAAGTTTAACTTCTATTAGGCTCCCATTGCCAAGCCAGTCACCTTCACCAGACGGCCAGAATTCTCTCAGTGTTTCTTCACAAATGGGCAATATATTGGGATGGCCCAAGTGCAATCTTTGGGAAAAGAAAACTGGCTCAAATCTGGACCTTTCACTTACTCCTTAAAAGCAGAAATGGGAGGGCCCAGAGTGGAAGCCTGGCAGATTAAGTCTTCACCTTACACACGCCAGGATCCCATATGGGAGCTGGTTTGTGTCCCAGCACCCCCTCTTCCCAGCCAGTCTGTGGCCTGGGAGAGCAGTAGAGGATGGCCCAAAGCCTTGGGACCCTGCACCCGTGTGGGAGACCCGGAAGAGCTTCTGAGCTCCTGACTTTGGGTCAGCACAGCTCTGGCCGTTGTAGCCACCTGGGGAGTGAATCAGCAGACGGAAGATCTATCTTCCTCTCTGCCTCTCCTCCTCTCTGTATTTCTGACTTTGCAATAAATAAATAAATAAATCTTTTTTTTAAAGAAAAAAATTTTTAAAGAAGTGGGAATTCTCAAATATATCTCTAGGTGGCACTGTAAGTCTATTTGAGTTCAACTGTAGGACCCATGTACTTTTTAAATATAGCTGTAATTATCTATATGATTTTTTTGTGACTTTATTCCCCATTTCCTTTGTGTTATGCTGAGATTTATTTAGCATCAATATAAAACACTACATTCATATGTTATATTTCTCTTATCATATTGTTATTGTTAACACACTGCATGAATCTGAGTTTGCCAGCAATCTCACAGTTCCAGAAAATAGACTTGAGTGGTAGCTGCTTGGCCTGGCATGTAAGAGGCTCCCTGGGATGTCTGCCCCACACCCAGGTGCCTGGCTGGAGTCCTGGCTGAGCTCCTGATACCAGCTTCCACCTAAGGCACATAGTTAGCAGTGGGGTGGGGTGGTGGGCAGGGGCAGGCTCAATGGGTGGGTTCCATAGGAGACCTGGATTGAGTTCTTGGCTTCTGGGTTCAGGCTGACCCAGACCTGGATAAATTAGCAGATAGACACACCTTCTGTCACTGTATTTCTCAAATAAATAAATAAATATTTATTTTAAAAAAATAAAGAAAATGGGCTTGAACGTGAAGGAAAGGGGAAAAAAAAAGGTTTCAGAGGAATCCTAGAAATTATTTCCACTTAAACCAGGGTCCTTTGAGATGCATATATAAAACACTATTTAACTTAACTAATTAACCTATGTGAGGGAATGGAATTTTCTATGCATATGGAGGTTAGGTATACCTGCATAAAACAGACTGAAAATAACAATGCTATAACAAACTCCAGTTTATTTTACTCCAAGGTGAGCAGCCAAGAGCTTACCGGCATTTTTTTTTTTTCAGAGGCCCAAGTGCTTCCTTTTCTGGTCATTTGACAGCCCAGTGCTCATCCTCCAGGGTTCCTGACAGGAGAGTAATAGCTTGCCCAACTTTTCTCCCAGGAAGTAAAAGAAGGCATGAGACTACTGTCCCTGAAATCCTGTGCTACAGCAGCTGCAGATGTCAGAAAATGTAGGTTTTAGCTGAGAACATTACAATTCCAAATAAAATTGAATTTTTTATTGTCAAAGAAAGAGAAGGAAGGCAGGGGGAAATATTAGTGGCAATGGGCACTCACTCCACATCTTCCCAGCCAGCAATTTAAGAAAGTGTTTGGGGCCTGGTACAGTAATCTAGCGGCTAAAGTCCTCCCCTGTGGGCTCCGGTTCTAATCCCAGTGGCATCACTTCCCATCCAGCTCCCTGTTTGTGGTCCAGGAAAGCAGTCGAGGACAGCTCAAAACTTTGGAACCCTGCACCCACGTGGGAGACCCAGAAGAAGCTCCTGGCTCCTGGCTTCAGATTGGCACAGCTCCAGCCATTGTGGTCTCTTGAGAGGGAATGAATCAGTGGACGGAAGATCTTCTCTATGTCTCCTCCTCTCTGTATATCTGACTTTGCAATAAAAATAAATAAGTCTTCAAAAAAAAAGAAAAGGTGTTTGGTCTAAATACATGTGACAGGAAGGGTTAGCTCCATAGGAGTGCGGCCTGGTCAGCTGGGAGCATGGCACCCTTGTTCCAGCGCCCTTACCCATTTCCTGCTTGATTTAATGCTCCACTATGGCTGTGTTGAAAGTATTACTAATTTTATCCTTGAACCTGTCTTGTAAATGGTGTCTGACAGAACACTAGTACATGCATGTGAGCAGAGGAGACATGGTTTATCTGCTGGGAGAAGCTTGTTGGCAAGGCAGACTCTGGGATACAAGGAGTGATGGCTCAGCAACTGGATTTCAGCTACCCAGGTGGGAGACTCTGACTGAGTTCCCAGCATTAAGTTTTGGCCCAGTCCTGCTTGACCACTGTAGGCATTTGGGGAGTGAACCTTCTCCCTCTATGCTGTCCTACTCTCTCTTCTCTCTGTTTCTTAAAGTAAAGAAAGAAAAGACAGGGTAACCATAACTCTTTTGTTTTAGTTTACTATTAAACTGAAAGCAGAGAGTCTTGGTAGAATCAGGCTATCAAAAAGTGAAATAGGGACTGGGGGCAGCATGTGGCATAATGGGTAAAGCCACTGCCTGATACCAGCATCCCATATGTGCCCTGGGGTTTGGGTCCTTATGGCTCCACTTCTGTTCCAGCTCCCAGTGTATTGCCTGAAAGAGCAGCTGAGGATGGCTCTGATTGTTGGCAATCTGCATCCAAGTGGGAAATCTGGATGAAGTTCCTGGATCCTGGCAACAGCCTGGGCCAGTCCCAGCTCTTCTAACCATTTGGGGAGGGAACTAAAAGATAGAAGATCTGTGTGTGTGTGTGTGTGTGTGTGTGTGTGTGTGTGTCCATCTCTCTGACTGTAACTCTGCCTTTGAAATAAATAAATAAATAAATAAACAAATATTTTGAAAAATTGAAATAGGGACAGGTGCTTGGCCTAGTAGTCAAATGCTAACTAGTAAATGCATGTACTGTATGAAAGTGTCTGGATTTGATTTTCCGCTCCAGTTCCAACTTTAGTTTCCTGCTAGTGTAGATCAGAGAGGCAATTGTGATGGGTCGAATAATCGGGCTTCTGCTACCCACTCAAGAGACGTGACTTAAGTTCTCAGCTTCTGTATTTGGCCCAGCTCAGACCACTGTAGGCATTTTGAGAGTTAATCAATGAATGGGTACCATCTGTTGCTCTCTCTCTCTCTCCCCATACCTCTAAATTGAATAAATACATCTTTTAAAAAGGCTGGACATTTGATCTAGTGGCGGCAAAGACATCCACTAAGGTGCCTGTGCCATTCATCAGGGTACCTGGGTTGTACTCCCAGCTCTGATCCCGGCTAAGGCAGATCCTGAGAGGCCACAGTGACGCTCTCACCTTGGTTGCCACCCAAGTGGAAGACCTGGTTTCAGATTCCAACTCTTGGCTTCAGCCTGTTCCATCTTCAGCCATTCTGGCATTTAAGATAAAAAGCAGAGGGTAGAGTTTTCTCTGTGTCTTTGCCTCTTAAATTGGGGGCTGGGGTGGATGGAGGAGGTGGGGGAGGAACAAAGTGCTACATATTTAAGAGATGAAACAGTTGAGTGAGCTTTGTGGGCTGTTTCTTCCCACTGTTTTGATAACGAACTAGGAATGCACATAGGAGCTATTGAGTATGAGATGCATTTCAATGACACCATACATGAATGAAATACTGTTATACTTGCACTTAAAACACATGGAAAGGCTAATGTGCTGGTGCATAGGGATAAACTGCCAGAGTGCCAGTTCAAGTCCCAGCTGCTACACCTCCAATCCAGTTTCCTGCTAATGAACACGGGAAGGCAATCAAAGAAAGCTCAAGTACTTGGATCCCTGCCACCCTTGTAGGAGTAAAGTTCCTGACTCCTGGCTTTAGCTTGGCCAACATCTGGCTGTTGTGCTGTTATCGTTATAATCTCTGTGTGTGTGTGTGTGTTTCCTTGTCTCTCTGTCATTGCCATTCAAATAAATGCCCCTTTAAAAACAACAATAGCAACTGGTGGAGAGGAGGGAAATTAGCTTTCTACCCTTCATGACTTGGCTAGGATTTCCTGCAAAAAGAGGTTAATGAGAGACCAACAGAAGTCTAATAACTTATGCTTCCTGAAAACATGGGAAGTAGCCCATCAAACTGAGTAGATCTGAAACAGTTGTCTTAGACTGCAGGCTTCAATACTAGGCTTTCTGATTAAAAAAAAGTGAGGAACAGGGAAAGGCTTCCTTATGAAGGAAGATTTGCAATACAGAGTTAAGTAGATGGAGAGTCCCTGATGACGTAGTTGTCCCTCACATCTCGGTGCACAGGTAGTTCCACTCACAAATACACTCTTCCTTTCTAAGCTTCCTTTTTAAGCTTCCCTTACAAAAGGGCAACCCCTGGCCTTGATTTCACAGATATTCTGTGACTACAGTTTAGTTAGATAACCAATTCAAAATACTCCTTTTGTCAGAGAGCCCTATCTGGAACCATGGATTCAGTCCTCTGCTGTCCTGTGTTGGAGTGGTGCGCCTGAGCCCTATCAATGGCATTGCACAATGTAAAGATGGTGAAAGTTGTTGCAATCAAAATGTCAACCTTATCACGAAGTAAATAAATATGTAAAGTTGGGAGGTCACAAAGGAAGGGTTCTTACACATGGTTGCCTCATTGTACCTGCATTAAGAATCTGCTGAAATAGCAGAGAGGCTATCACAAACACATCCAGACAGAATTGCCTGGAATCATGGTGCCCTGCCTAATGTAGCCAAGAACTGTTGTTTTCAAATACCTGATGTACTCCTCCATTTTGTCTTCAAAAACTTCTCTTGCCTTTGAACATGTCCACAGTTGACTCGGACATATATTCCCATTGAAGTACTCTGCCATTCCTAAAGGAATATCAGTATTTGTGAGAGATTCTCTCTGATTGTTTTTGACAAGAGGAATAGTAAAATTCATAATAATTTTAAATTTAATTAGAGCAACATCAAGCAGCAAATAGAACACTATGACAAATTGATAAATTGCAGAAGAAAAGTAAAAACACTTTTGATTTCAGTATCTTTAAGTATACTTTCCCTCTGCTTTTGGAACTAGATACAAACATACTACTTTTCACAAAAAAGCCCAAGAATTTATAACTAAGTTAAACACATGGATTGCCTTGACTGCAATGAAACCTGGAAGACTGGCAGAGTCATTTGATGGATAGAAGCTCTTGTCATTGCCAGAGCCATGTGCTTGGAGGATCAGTTACGGTGCCAGTTTATGGAAACTCACAAGAGTTTAAACTTTAGGATTCACTTAAATTTACTCAAATGATCAACTGTCTGGACTTTAGGATGCTGTGAAAGGGACACTGGACCCCAGAAGTTATTGCAAAGCCTGAAGTTGAAACAAGACCTTACTGTCCCAATTTTATTAAAGTGAATTTTTTCTTGAAACTTATTTTTTTAGAGATTTATTTTTTATTTTTTTAAAAGATTTATTTATTTATTGGAAAGTCAGATATACAGAGAGGAGGAAAGAGAAGAAGATCTTCCGTCTGATGATTCACTCCCCAAGGGAGCACAACGGCCGATGCTATGCCGATCCGAAGCCAGGATCCAGGAACTTCTTCTGGGTATCCCACACGGGTGCAGGGTCCCAAGACTTTGGGCCATCCTCAACTGCTTTCCCAGGCCACAAGCAGGGAGCTGGATGGGAAGTGGACCTGCCAGGATTAGAACCGGCGCCCATATTGGATCCCAGCATGTTCAAGGCGAGGACTTTAGCTGCTAGACCATGCCACCAGGCCCCTATTTTTAATTTTTATTGGAAAGTCAGATATAAAGAGAGGAGGAGAGACAGAGAGGAAGGTCTTCTGTCTGCTGATTCATTCCCCAAATGACTGCAATGGCTGGAGCTGAGTTGATCCAAAGCCAGGAGCTAGGAGCCTCCATTGGGTCTCCCACACAGGTGCAGGGTCCCAAGGGTGTCCTCGACTGCTTTCCTAGGCCACAAGCAGGGAGCTGCATGGGAAGTGGTGCCACTGGGGTTAGAACTAACGCCCATATGGAATCCTGGTGCATGCAAGGTGAGGACCTTAGCTGTTAGGCCACTGTGCCAGGCCCTCTTGAAATTTATTTTAAAAAATAAAACACTGGGATGGTGTAAGATCTGGTCATAACATGGAGTCACTTTGGTTCAGGCTTGCATAAGTTTGCTAACCAGCGCTTTATGATTCTATACTGGATGCTTTGTCAGTTTCCTGCTTTTTGGGCCAGATCACACGGAGTAACATGTTCTCCCAGCAATCCTCTGTTCCAGGAATGTTGTACAATTTATTCGCTCACTGTTCCTATGGCTGCCTCCTGTGGCTGGTGGAGCCCACCCATTGTCCACTCATTGTTCCCACAGCAGCCTCCTGTGGCTGTCTATTTCACCTGGTTCCCATACCTGTGTAACTCACTCTTTCTATAAAAACCCATCTAACTCTCACCTCAGGGTCACTGTCTGAAGAAAAGGAGAGTTGACTCCAGCCAGTTGGGGTCAATAAACTGTTTAGCAGAGCTGTCTGGGCTGCACTATTTGGGGAGAAGCTCAAGATGGATGCAACAATGGGTATTTGGAATAGTGGTTAAGACACTGCTTGGGATCTCACACCCCATACTGGATGGCTTCAAGTGCCATCTCTGCTTTCTGCTAATGCACATTCTGGGACGCCACAGGGATGGCTCAAGTGTTTGGATCTCTACTACTTGTGTGAGATACCCAGACAGAGTTCCTGGCTATGCCCCAGGCCTAGCTATTGGTGGTATTTAGGGACTGAACCAGCAGATGGGAGATCTCTCTCCCTTCTCCTCTTTCCCTCCCTCCTTTCCTCTTTCTCTCTGCCTTTTAACCAAATGAAACAAACAACAAAAAACAACATGGGGTCAGAATGGATGTGTATCCCCATGGTTTAAGAACAAAACAGTCTTTCAAGCTTATTGCCTGTGTTGAATTTATGGGACACACACAGGAACCAGAGTTAGTATAAAGATCGATGACTCAGCAGACTCAGAGAGGCCTCAATGTTTTTTCCATTGTCTGACTAAAAGCAGATGATTCTCAGACTTGAGGACCACCATTGATTCCATCTACTGGGCAAGATCCCTCCTCTTAGAGACACCTGGGTTAAATCCACCAGGGACCTCCTCCCCAGGGGAGCTTTATCTCTGGGTATCAAGTAAACCTGACAATGATCAAAGACCGCTTACACTTGTAAAACAAACATCTCTTTGTTATCTGCGGTTTGTTCTGGAAATCATCCCATTTGTCTTTCCTAAAGAAATTCATTTGTTTTTCCCATCTGAACCTTTTCTCTTTTTCTCTCTTCCACTAGATTAGATAGTCTAATCTCTCTCCTCCACTAAAATAGACAGGTCTTTAAGTGAACCAGCTACTTGTGTTGAGTGCATACAATCACCCTATCACTCTTTTTTCTCCTGTTGAACTAACTTCCTTTTGCCAATTAAATTTTTAAGCCTTCTGGCACTGAGTCTGAGAAGGTACAAGAAAAATTGTTTTCTTCTTTTCAACTATAACCAAGTACAAAGTTATAGATACAAAATTGAGCTTACAACTATATTATTCTGTATAAAATAATATATTTCTAATGAAATATTTAACTAAAAAATTAGAAGCTGGTAATGGACACAAAGTAGGACAGATGTTTACATACCATAATTACCACTAACGGCATATTTAAATGACTCCCTCTGCCTTCATGTCTTCTGCTTCCTCCTTGTTACTGGCATTTCAACTGGATAAGTTATGTCGGAATTTGGTGGGTATTAGAAAACTGGGCACAAAATCCTAGTCAGAATTGTTTTTCTTGGATTTTTAAAATTTTATTTGTTGAGAGGCAGACAAATTAATTGCCTAAAATTGGGATAAACCCCCTAAATTGCCTGAAACAGCTTGGGCTGAGCTAAACTGAAGTGAGGATACTGGAACCCAATCCAGATCTCCCACGTAGCAGGGAGAGATCCAACTGCGTGAAGCATGACCTGCTATACTCCAGAGTGCACACTAGCAGGAAGCTGGGATCGGAGCTGAGGCTGGACTTCATCCCTGGTATTCTCCTGAGGAGTGGTTCAAATACCAGTCATGGGGACTGAGACCATCCCATCTTGGACCCAGCACTGCCTCCTGCTTCCCCTTTCCCACAGCTTGCGAAATTCATGCAAGTCCAGTTATCCACCCATCAGATGCAACCTGGCGCCTCACCTGAGAATTCCATTTTCCAATCTCTCCTGCTCCTCTCCCTAGTCTCCACCCACCTACCTGTGGCTCAGATAATCTCAGTCACCAGTCCCTGGGGCCAGCACACAGCCCACACAGCCCCTCCCTTTTCCTTCCCTCTCTTTTCCTTCCCTTCTTACTTGGCTCTTCCCTGTCCTCCTCCATCTTGTCCCCTCTCCTGCCCTGGCAGCCCTCATACTGCCACCATGGCAGGAGATGTGTCCCCGTGCACCTCTGCTCCCATTTCTACCTTGCTGGAATAAAGGATCTACTAAGCACCTTGCTGCATCTGGGATTTTGGCTTGCGGTAAACTAATCGTGAAAAGAGGACTTGGCGCAGTGGCCTAGTGGCTAAAGTCCTCACCTTGAATTTGTCGGGACCCCATATGGGGGTGCCAGTTCTAATCCCAGCAGCCCTGCTTCCCATCCAGCTCCCTGACTGGGGCCTGGGATAGCAGTCGAGGACAGCCCAAAGCCTTGGGACCCTGTACCCACGTGAGAGACCTGGAGGAAGTTCCTGGCTCCTGATGCAGATCAGCACAGCACCAGCCGTTGCAGTCACTTGGGGAGTGAATCATCAGATGGAAGATCTTCCTCTCCATCTCTCCTCCTCTCTGTATATCTGACTTTGCAATAAAAATAAATAACTCTTAAAAAAATACACAGACTTTTTTTAAAAAGAGGACTTGGCCGTGGAAATTAGCTGTGCACAACAAAGTAAGCACTTTAAGAGCTTTAAGTGCATTTAAAATCTAACAATTTTGATATGGAACATGGGCATCCTGCACAGTGTCTTAACTATGATGATTATTACCTGCCCCAGACAGCAATCTTTCCATGGTCAATGCACTTTTGTTTTATATTTTTCCTTTTTAAATCCTTCTCTGTCTACAAAACCAATGTCCTCAACTCATTGGAAGACTTACCCAATTCCATGGAATGATATATTATTTAATTCTAGAATAAAAACTTTAGTCAATTAAGAGCTTTAAATTCTTGTTATTTTTTTGTTTAACAGTTGTAAATGCAAAATACATACCAATTGCAGAGAAATTGAGGATTTGGAGAAGGACTGTTGATGAAATAAGCTTAGGCAGAGAAAAACAGGGACACAGCAGAACTCAGCAGTCAACAGAGTGTCACTGTCAAAGGCAGTAGAAGAGCATTGTCTGTGGAGTCAGAAAAAGGAGTATGAGCTTGCAGGGACGCTGCACTTTGGGTAAGTGGAGAAAAAGGGAGGAAGTTTCTAGAAGGATGAGTGACAAGATCTAAAGCAGGTGGTCAACAATGAGCCTGGTTTGTTAAGAGAACACTTGGGGAATCTCTCTGCTTCCACACATGGAGTGTGTGTCTGCTGGGGAAAGGGGAGAACAAGCTTCACTAGAGGCATGGGGCCTAAACATAAACAGGCTGCAAACTTGTCCTGGAAGTGACTCACTGGAGTCCTCACAACAGCCGGAGCAGCCACAGGTGGGATCTGGAAGTTCCCAGCCTACAGGCCTCCTGATTTTGTATAATCCTTGAGTAGCAGAATGGTTTTATGTCAATAAATGATGAGAGGGGAAAGGTCTTAAAGAAGTGTGTTATCTTCTGGCACCAGAAATGATATGAAAGTCATATTTCAGTTTATACAAAGTGTTGTTTTTTTTTTTTTTAAGCACAGCCACCCTTGCTTGTTTTCTATGGCAGCTCCCATGCCATGCAGGCAGAGTTGTGACAAAAGTTGTCTAAGACATTCACTCTCTGCTCTTTACCCAAACTGTTTATAGCACCCTGGTTTTGAACAATGAGACAGAAACAGGGAGGAGGCAGTGATAGAAGCTAGAAGAAGGTGATTGCGGGACATACCTTGTGTGTCAAGTTTAAAAAAAGAGAATAGCAACCCCTGAAACTAGTAATCAAATAATATTTTTCATATGGTATTTTTTAAAATCAAAATGAATGTAATAAAACAATATCCATGAACAAAGTGAGAACATTTAAACAGAAGCTCATGAGCAGCACTGCTCCACATCCTACGGGAGAACACAACAAAAGGAACATCCACGATTCTGGAAATCTCTTTGCTTCCTGCAATTCTGGTGAGAGGGAGAGTGTATCCCTTGCCTGACCGCACGTAGTGCCAGGCTGATCTGTCTGTGAGTTTCCACAAAGGTACACAGGAGGAATAGCAATCGTGGGGTGACAAGACTCGGCGGCAGAAGGAATGCAGACTTCGGAGTGGGTGTTACTTAGGTCTTAGATTGCAGCTATCTAAGGAAAAAATTCCACTCTCCTATCTTTTTTTTTTTAAGATTTTATTTATTTTTATTGGAAAGTCAGATATACAGAGAGGAGGAGAGATGGAGAGGAAGATCTTCCCTCTGATGATTCACTCTCCAAGCGGCTGCAACAGCTGGAGTTAAGCCAATCCAAAGCCAGGAACCAGGAGCTTCTTCCTGGTCTCCCACTTCCCAAGCCTTTGGGGCATCCTCGACTGCTTTCCCAGGCCAAAACAGGGAGCTGGATGAAAAGCAGGGCTGCTGGGATTAGAACTGGCACCCAAATGGGATCCGGGCGTGCAAGGAGAGGACCTTAACCACTAAGCTATCACACCAGGCCTCTACTCTCCTCTCATAGCTACTTTGGCCTCCAGCCACTAAACTCTGCGGCCCCATTCCCGAGTTTTATCTTCTTTCTTTTGTGTTTCCTGAGCAGCCTGGGCTCCTAAGATCCCTTCACAATGCCAGCCAGGCCTGCTTTGCCAGAACCCACTATCTTGCTGGGTTCCAGCAGTCCCAGTTGCGGCCTGCACCTGCTTGGACCTGGCCCACAAGTCTGCTTCTAGAGAGTCTGTTCGGCTCATCCCGTTTTAGACTATGCTCACCCTTATACCACCAGCACTTCCACCCATTGTTTCTCCTAGCTTTTGAACACTAGCATATTTATCATGGATGTAGTTTCTCTTTCCAAGTTTTGTCTCTTTTGCTACTGTGGGATGTGGCAGGCTTGGTGCATCCCAGGGCTCCATCAACACCTGACAGCAGACTGACTAGAAGTCACAAACCTTGTAGTGACAAAGCTACTAGGAGGGACTGTCTCAAGCCAAGGCCCTGTGAGGCTCAAAGTCTCTGTCTTGGTTAATTTCTGTTTTCTCCAACTAATTTTTCAGGTCTGTAGTTCAAGATGCAATTACAGCCCCTCTGGAGTGATCAAGACCCTGCTGTAAGGGTGGCACCCATGCAGATGGGCGTATTTGAAGGCACTCTTTGTTTCATTTCACTAAGTTCTTTTCCTTGGGAAGAGCTTAGGCCTTTCTGCCACAGCATAAAATGTAAGTTGCCACATATTCCTGAACTGCACATACATGAACCTGTACCCAGCCCTCCTTGCAACAAGAACCTCCCCCTCTTGCATGTTTAATTCTTGCTCTAATAAAAGATACTTCCTGGGTCCAGCACGGTAGCCTAGTGGCTAAGGTCCTTGCCTTGCACACACCGGGATCCCATATGGGTGTCAAGTCAAGTCCCAGTGGCCCTGCTTTCTGTCCAGCACCCTGCTTGTGGCCAGGGAAAGCAGCTGAGCATGGTCCAAGATCTTGGGACTCTGCACCTGCATGAGAGTCCTGGAGGAGGCTCCTGGCTCCTGGCTTTGAACTGGCTCAGTTCTGGCTGTTGCTATCACTTGGGGGGACTGAACCAACCAACACAAGAGCTTCCTCTGTATCTCTCTTCTTCTTGCATATCTGCCTTTCCAATAAAAATAAACCTTTAAAGATACTTCCCTTCTTTACAGAGTTGCAACTTTGGAAATGACTCCTCCTCATGCTCGCCTTGTCAGCTGCAAATAAGGGCCTCTGTGGAACAAGTTCTCAGAACTCAACAGGGCACATGCCTGCACTTCAGGGTGGGTGGCAAGATTCCTTCTGCTGACTGTGAGCAGATTAACCGTTCCCTGGAACAAAAAGTACAGAGAACAGAATGTTACGTCTCCCAGCTGCACCCTCAGACCCTTTGATGGATCTTCCTGTGCGCTCATTCTTTCTGCCTCGGAATTTCTACCTTCTAGTCCAACCCTATGTTAGCTTTCTTTCACTGTGCAAGGACAGCCTGAATCACAACATCAGCCCTATACACCTATCTACAGACGAGAAAAGTCAGTTGTGTTCAGCTTTAACATATATGGCATGCGGTTTTCCCCCACCCTGGTTTTTCCCTCCACTCCTTTATTATGAATGTATTTCTGATCAGGGCTGAGGTCATCCATCTGCAATTCTAATTCTTCTTGCTGGATTCTGCCAAGTATTAGTCATAAGCTCACTCGTGCTTTTTAACAGCTTCTTCTCACACTAAGCCTCCCAATTGTCCTGCTTATTTTAGCCTGGTGTTCGAAATAGCAGCTTGTTGCCTGGCTGTCTTGAGGCAGCAACTAGCACTGAGCGCAGGATGGAAGGAACCTAGGCTGAGTTAGATGCTGAGGTCCCTATCTCAGGCTTATCCTGTGGGAAACCAATGTCTTTTTTTCTGACCTCAACCTGTCCAAAGAACATACCTTTCCATCGCCCCACATATTATATCTATGCTGATGATAACTGAATCTGAATATCAAGGTTGTTTTTATGAGGTGGGAATAAACGTTGAATAAATGTGATTTTCTCAAACAGCCTTAAATATTTCCTAAATTTTTCAACTGTTGGTTTTATTTGTTTTAATTTCCACAACAACCTGACCTAGTGATTGCTCATCTGAAATGACAGTCTTATGAGACGGGGCTCTTCAACTGTAGGATTGGATGCCCTCATCAGGTAAATAGTGTCAGAACTGATTTGGTGTCCACCAGGGTGAGAAGAATCCCCCAACACATTCTGTCACAGAAATGTGCTGTGTTGAAAAATATTTTGTTTTCTTACCAGACATACACTAAAATTTGAGTTTCATGTACTTTTCTTGTGTTCCACCACCAATTTTTTCCTTTTTTGATTATTTTCAACCATTAAAAGAAAAGTAAAAATTCATTCTTAGCTCACAGGGCATGGAAACAAGAAGGGACCAGGCCAGCTTTGGCTAATGGACCATTGTCTCCCAACTGTGTAAGCAAGGAAGTTTGTTCTACAGAATCAAGGGCACCATGGTTAAGGGTGCTGGTATTAGAATGGAAACTATAGGGCTGGCATTGTGGCATAGCATGTAAAGGTTCTGTCTGCAATGGCAGCATCACATATGGTCAGTGGTTTGTGTCCCAAGTGCTTCATTTCACATTTAGCTCCCTGCCAATGGCCTGGAAAAAAGCAGCAGAACTTAGCCCAAGTGTTTGAGTCCCTGCCATTCATATGGGAGAAAGCTTCCAGTTCTTGCCTTCAGTCTGGCCCATCTGGGAAGTGAATCAGCAGGTAAAGATATCTCTCTCTCTCTCATTGTCTCTCTCTCCCAAGCTGACTTTTAAGTAAATAAATAAATCTTTTCAAAAAATGAAGGAAGAATGAATTAAATGGACACTGATAGTCTTGGAGAAATTTTCATGATCTGTTTAAATTCAAATTTATTTATCTGAAAGACAGAGAAGCACAATGAGAGAAAGAAGGAGAGGTAGACAGGGAGAGACTCTGTGTACTGGTTCACTCCTCCAAAAGCTTGAAACCACTGGGACCTGACCAGGTGGGAGTCAGAAGCTCAGGATTCAGGCTGGATTTCTCATACGGCTAAGCATCACTGGCTCGTCCCCAGGAACACACAAGCAGTAAGCTGGAGTTGGGCAGGAGTGGGGCTGGAGCTGGGACCCAGATTCTCTGGTATGGGATGTGGGCATCTCAAGGGCATTTTAATCACTACACCAAATGCCTGAGCCACCCATAATTTCTTTTTAAGTGAGAGGAGAGAATTAGGAATATGTATTATGCAATCTAATTATTGTAAGATAAGCAGTAAGTGTCTTATATATTTCCCTATGTCATAATCTTGGGGTGTTAGAGAGAGTAGAAAAGAGGAAAAGATAGAACATTTCATGTAGGTAAAATTATTGATGCCATCATACATGTGTGGTTGGATACAAAAGACATAAAATGGTGGCAATGAAAACATATATAGTGATCCTTCCTTGTTGATAGAATTTGGGATGATATATATTTCCTCTATTATAACACATAGTCCTTGATTTGTTTTTAATGCAAAGGTGCTATGGTTGAATATTTCTGTTCGCGTCCCACCAGATTCACCTATTTGAACCTGATAATGCATGGAACAATAATAAGAAAGAGGCCTTTATGCAATGATTAATTCATCAGAGCACAACCCTGAGGGAGACCAGCGCCCTCACAGGAGGTGCAGAGGAGCGTGTCCATCCCTGCCGCTTGTGAGCACAAGGCAGAAGTCACCATCCACGAGGAGCAAGCTCTCACTAAAGTGCTTGTGTTGACCTTGCTTTTCCCAGCCCTCAGAACTGTGATCAATAAATTTCTACTGCTTACAAATGACCCAGCCTAATGCATTTTGTTAAAGCAGCCCAATCAGACTGAGACGATAAGCATGTATTACATATGTGCTCCAAAAGAAACAATAAGGCTATTTTTATTTCAAAGTAAAGATTTAATTAAAAACAATTGGGAGCCCGCTGTGATAGCCTAGCAGCTAAAAGTCCTCACCTCGCATGCACCAGGATCCCATATGTGAGCCAGTTCTAATCTAGCTTCTTGCTTCTGGCCTGGGAAAGCTATCAAGGACAGCCCAAAGCACTGGGACCCTTGATTCATGTGGGAGACCTGGAAGAAGCTCCAGGCTCCTGGCTTCGGATTGGCTCAGCTCCAGTTATTGCGGCCACTTGGGGAGTGAATCAGTGAACTTAAAATCTTTCTGCCTCTCTCTCTCTGTATATCTGACTGTCCAATAAAAATAAATCTTTATGTTGGGGCTTTTGATTGATTGGGATGACACTCTGCCGGCTCTACCTTCAAACCAGAGATGGTCTCCACAAGAAGCCGTTGAACGTATCTGTACAATAAGATGCTGGATTCTATGCTTGGTATACGATTGCAATGAAAGAACCTCAACTTGAACTTGAACTGTGGCAATGCAGCAAGGTGGAGGAATCCACCATGAGGGGGGTTTAGGGAAGGGGTAGGGGGAATCCAGTGCCTAAAAAATGGTGTCACATAATGCAATGTAATAAAAAAAAATCTTAAAAAAAGATGTGTTTATTTTCAATTGAACGGCAGATTTACAGAGAAAAGAAGAGTCAGAGAGGGAGAGATCTCCCATCCACCGGTTCACTCTCCAAGTAACCCACATTGGCTGGAGCTGAGTTGACCTGAAGCCAGGAGACTCTTCCGGATCTCTAGTGCAGATGTAAGGTCCCAATGCCTTGAGCCATCCTTCACTGCTTTTCTAGGCCACAAGCAGTAAGCTGGTTCAGAAATGGAGCAGCTGAGACATAAACCAGTGCCCATATGGAAAAAACAGTGCTTGAAGATGGAGGATTAGCCTGCTGAGCAACAGCACTTCACTGAAGTGCTGTTTTCGATCATTAAAAAAAGAAAAAAAGGAAGCAATCTAAATAGCTAATCATAGAGACAACACTTTACCTATTTTGGTGCATTTATACAACAGAATACCAGTTGGCCTACAAAATCAGCATAATATTATTTATGTGGGAAGATCTTTTTTTCCATTAAGAATAAGTATACCAGTAGGCACGTGGCACAGTGGATTAAGCTGCTGCTTGAGATGCCCACATCCCATATTGGAATGACAAAACAAGTACCAGATATTCCACACTTCTGACCTAACAATCTGCTAACATACTTAGGAGGCAACACATAATGGTCCAGGTACTTGGGTGCTGGCCATTCATGTGGGACAATTGGATGGAGTTCCTGGCTCCTCGCTTTGGCCTTGTGCAGCTCTGGTTTTTGCAGGTATTTGGAGAGTAATCTAGCAAGTGGGAAGAGCTCTCTCTCTGTCTCTCTCTCTTCTCCCCTCTCTCTGTCACTCTTTGAATTAGCAAATAAATCTTTACAAAATAAATACGAAAACACATAAGGAATATCTTGCATTGACAATGGCAAAGACCAACATTGAATACATTTTAGCTGTTATTATCATCACCATCATTATTATTATTTTACACTTGTGTAGCACCATGAAGAAAGAGTCGATTAAAAGCCAGTAAACTAGATGTCTGGTGTCTCCTGATCAAGAAAGAAATTCCATGACTAAACTCTCCTGAGAAGATTCTTCAAATGTCTTGCATATTTAGGCATGATCTTATTTAAGGCTATGCCTTTAGAATCACATGTCCACTAGAAAATGGTCCTCCTAGGGATGATGTACACTTGGAGAGGAGGATGATCATTCACATCCAGGAGAAAACTTCAGGGGAGGTCACTGTCAGGTAGAGTGTGTTTAGGAAACCCCCATTCTCAGGTAAGCACTGCTGGGAGGCAGAGGAGAGGGACTGCTGCAGACAGCATGCAAAGGTGCCCCACTGCCTCCCAACAACTCTAAGCACACAATAAGATGCATTTCTTTCACACACCTCGTCATTGCCCAGCAAGATGGGATGAACCAAGGGTACAACTGTAGAGCAGAAAATCTGATGCAAACTGTTCTACCCCACTCCCTTGGACTTGAAGTCAAGTAGGAGAGGCAATAATATGATCACCCAAATAAACAAAAGCATGTAACTGTAATAAGTGCCAAAGAAAGGAATGTGGTGCTATGAAACAGAGCAATAGAAGGACTGGATCTGGACAGGAAGATCACAGGAGGCTTCCTGGAGGCAGAGATGTCAGTTTGTGATAAAATGAACTGATGTTCAACAGAGTAAACAGGATGCACGAAGGTCTTACAGTTGAAGGAAGAAAGACACCTTCAAGGAAGAAGAAAGACTGGAGAATGCTAAGCTAGTATTTGATGAGTACCTACCAAGGAAATTCTAAGCACTTGACATTGATCCTCATGACAATTAACTGGAGGATACTATCAAAACTCCCATTTTACAGATGAAGAAAGTAAAGTATAGAGAGCTTAAGTAACATACTCATGTAGCTAGTAAGTGCTAGGACTTAAATAAATATTAACTTGAAGAAATGTTAAAGGATCAGAACATTCAGGGATTCATAGGCTAGCTTAAACTATTTTTATGATAAAAGAAATAGACAATCACTGAAAAGTGATGAAAAAAAAAGAGGTGTGTGTCTGTGTGTGAACAAGAACACAGTTGCTCTTTAAAAGGATCCCTCCAGAAGTGGCAGGGAGGACCACTGGGACAGTTGGGAAGAGTGGACCCTGAGCAACAGGAGATGTGGGTGTGGTCTGGGAAAAGGTGCTAGTCATATGGGCCTGGGCATCTTGAGCATTAGTCCAGATTCTTTCCCCACAGAGAGAAGAATGCAAAGCAGAGTTACCTATCCACAGTGCACAAGTGAGCAGGATTTATCTAATTGAGAAACAGAGCACACATACATGTGTGAGTGTGGGCCACCCCACTCACAGAGATTCTCATCATGAGTGAACCTGAAGGCTGTCTGCGGTCAGAGAAAAGAAGTCCCAAACACTGTGAGAAACAAAAGGGACCGTCTCCTCCACTGTCACCCTCCTTTGTGAGGTAAGGTGATGTTTTCATTGAATAAACAAGTGGAGTAGAGTCTTAGCATGTGTGAAGTGTCCTGGGATTTTTATGGTGTTACCATGTGAAGTTGAACTTCCACATGGCCATCATGACTTCTCTTTCTGGTCCCAGTGAGACACTGGTGCATCCTAGCAAGGCAGGCATATCAGATTAGTAGGTGAAGGAATATAAGGTTATAATGCAGGATTCACAAAAGCTCCATTCCACTTAACTGCCCTTCTATTTTCTCCATACCGGTGGTAGCAAGACCAGCAAGTTAACCTTAGAGATGGACAGAGTAGTTGTGCCTCAGATATAGTTTGCAGGTAAAAATGGGTGTGGATAGAAGATAAGGAGCAGGCTATCTCCCCTAACATGTAGCAAGCCTACTGTTAACATCAGGATGGAGAAGAAAGCAGTTTATTTGCAGAACCAGGAGTTGAGCAGATATCAGTCAATTCTCAGGCTTCCCAAGGTATTAGAGAGCTGGGGATGAGGAATCTGTGATAAGCTCCTGGTCAGTGTTAGGAACCAGTATGCTTCTAAGTTAAGGCAACGTGGACTCTTTTCTGGATTCTAAGGGTAGACTGAGTATTATGCTATTTGATCAAGACCTGCCGGTTTCTGGGGAACTCTCAGAATACAGTTGTGCACTGAGATGCTAATTCTGGGGCGATCTGAGTCTCTGTGATTCAGGAGCTCATGGCTCTGGCCCCACCCATTTGCCACTCCCTTAATTCAGTGAGTTCTCAGAAGAATGAAGAACCGAAAATTATGGGTGAGATCTGAGTCTGCATCAAAGGCCTCAGGGATAGGCACTCAGTTTCAGGATGTGTTGGGATGGTCCTTGGGCTTCTTGCTTGTGACAGCACATGAATGGTGAATGTCAGTGATGTCACTCCTTATGCACAAAGGAATGGGGAACAAAACCAGGAACAAGAAGGAAGGTCATAAATCTAAAGTGTTTGGAGACATCTCCATTGGGAGACATCAAGAACACAGCTGTCTGCATCTGGAGCTCAGACAGGTCTGTGCTAGAGATTTAGATTTGGGAGTCATGTATGGTAAGTAGTAATTAGAGAAGTGGAAACTGATGAGATTGCTTAATGAAAACGAAGAGTGAGAAGATTGCCCAACATACAAAAGAAAGCACAAGCCTTCATGAGTCTTGATTCAGCCCTTCCATGGACAGTGGCCCTAGGGTATTTGATAGAGTCCCCAAGATAAAAGGAATATAAACTCCACCCAGAAATGGAAAGCTACTTGGGAAAACCTCTGGGAGCACAGACAACACTCAGAAAATTACACTTACAGGTATGCTTCTGGGAATGGAGCCCCTATTGCAATTGCTCCCTTGCAAGCGTTTGGCCACAATCACCCTGTTATAGATGTAACCCTCAGATCCCAGTCTGTGTTGTAGAAAGAGTCAGCACCTATTGAACTGCCTGCTTCATTGCAGTGCATTCAATAAATCTAGCTCTACACCATGTGCTCTGGTGAATTCCTTCATAACCTGTGATGCCAGCCTCAACTGGTGGCTTTCCATGCTTTTAAAAACAAACTAACTTACTGTTCCAGACTGGACTACTGCTATACATACTGGCAAACTAGGGTAGGGGGCGGGCCTGGTGGGGGTTATTGTGGGTCGCTCCAACTAGGCTGCAGCTCCCACTGGTTTATGTGTGGGCCGAGTATGTGCTGGGCAGAACCAGGCTGGACTGCAACACCCATTCGTTCCAGTGGAAGTTGGGAAGTGGGAAGAAAGAAGGAAGGGAAGAAAGGAAAACACAGAAAGAAAATGGGAGAAACCATTGCCTCAGGGAAAGACTATTCCAGCCCATCCTCTAAATATACTCACTCAAATAGCTTGACATTAAAAAAAAAATAAAATCTTACTGTTCCATACCACATCCTTTGCAAAAGCAAACCAAATTAAAGTAGAAGTTACAAGAAAAAAATATGTAAAAAACAACACAATGTGTTAACTCTGAGTGTTATGGGTAAATGTATCTGTCTTTATTCCAAGTTCCTGCTTCCACAGACATAAGAATTCAAAGCAGAAGCATACATATAGTACACAAGAGACAGCAGGATTTATTTGAGAGAAAGAAGAACATATTCACAGAAGAGTACATACAGCCCTACCTGGAGAGATCCCACCATGGGTGGACCAGAGAGTTACTTATGAGTAGAGAGCAGAGCAGAAGGCCAAAGAAGGTCACGCAGGCAAGGCTCAGAAACCAAGAATAAAAGAATGCTCCCACGTTTGCAGTCTCTTTTATGAGATGGTGGGTGGTGCAACATTGAACTCGTAAATGGGATTGAGCTTAGAGTAGGTGAGGCTTTCTGAGAATTTCATGGTGTCTCCATGTGCAGCTTAACTTCCACAAGCCCATCATGGTATCTCTCCTTCCTATCTCTCCTCCATCCATGATGAAACACAAGTACATCATGGGAAAGCAGGTACACTGGTTGACAGGTAAAGGGGTAGAGTTGGATGCAGTGCTACCAATATTATGAAAAAAATCATCCAGCTGAACTACTTCTACCTGATCTTCCATTCCATGAGGACTCCTTTAGTTTCCTTTTATCAAGTTTAAAGCACTCCTTATAAAATCATGCAATGAACATAGCAATTATGTTCTTTCTTAATATCTCCTTTGTACCCAAAAATTTCCCTAGAAAAGGACAACTTATACACCCTTAGAAAGTAACTTGCCAGGTAATGTTAACAAAGACTTGAAAGGATGACTTGGGAGTGTTTAAAAGTGATTATTTTCACATGAGATAACTGGAGCAATCAGGTTCATTATTTTTCCTAGTTTTAAAAATTAATCAATTAATTTGCAGGGCAGGGTGAAGATGGTGGAGGGGGGCACTTCCATCCTCTAGTTAACTCCCCAAACTGTATGCAGTGCAGTGGCTGGGGCGGGGCCAATGTGAAACCAGCAGCCCAGGACTTAGTCATGTCTCACATGTGTGCGGCTGGATCACAATCACTTGACTAGCCAGCGCTGCTTCCCAAGGTCTGCACTAGCAGGAAGCTGGAATCAGGAGCCCGAGCTGGTTTCAAACCCAGGAACTCTCATATGAGATGTGGAATCTTCACTGTCAAGGCTAAATGCCCTTCTCTATTATTTCTAAAGTTGTGACCACCAAAATTTTTAGTTCATGCTAGTTTGCTAAATGCTGAAGATCCATCAAGAAATAACATACATCTAGCTTCTGTGATATGTATTCTTGCTGCTACTTAAAAGGACATTTAGCTTAGTGGGTGCCCATTATGCTGGCTGCGTCTCACACAGAAGTGGCTGGGTTTGAACGTGGTTCCAACTCCTGCTGACACAGATCCCATGGGCAGCGCTGACTGAGCTCCTGCCATGCACATGGGAGCCCTGGACTGCATTTCCAGCTTCCAGTCTGGACCTTGGCCCAGCCACTGGTTGTTGTGGGTCTTTGAGGAATGAACTAGCACATAAGGGGTCTCACGCTCTTGTTTTTTCTGCCTCTGAAAAAAATTTTTTTCAATTTAAATTTATCCATCATAACAAAGAGCAAGATGCTAAAAGAAGCTTCATTTCTGTTTTGAAGAACAGTTAAGAAAATGATACCACCTTTTTCAGGGGCAAGACTAACAAGTAATTATGAAGCAGCAGGAAAATACATAGGATATTATGTTATATAAGAAGTAAGATTTGGGACCCAGTGTTGTAGCCTAGCGGCTAAAGTCTTTGCCTTGCACGCACCGGGGATCCCATATAGGCGCCATTTCTAATCCCTGTGGCCCCATTTCCAAACCAGCTCCCCGTTTGTGACTTGGGAAAGCAGTTGAAGACAGCCCAAAGCCTGGGACTCTGTTCCCACGTGGGAGACCAGGAAGAAGCTCCTGGCTCCTGGCTTCAGATTGGCTCAGCTCCAGCTGTTATGGCCACTTAGAGAGTGAATCAGTGAGTGGAAGATCTTCCTTTCTGTCTCTTCTCTCTGTATATCTGACTTTCCAACTTAAAAAATAAGTAAGAATAAATTTTAAAAATTTTAAAAAGATTTGAAATTTAAATATGCTTGCTTATGATTTTTAAAAATCACTTGGGAAAAGATGAATAATTCTTCCAAAAAAGTAATAAAATTTCCCTTGAATTTTCAAGATTTCTATAATGTAAAGGCAAATTCTATTTGAAGATTTTAATATACTAATTAAAATTTTCATTTATTTTAATTATACTTTGTCTATTAATAATGTTATATCATTTTAAAGTGCAATACAATCTTCCATCACATGGAAGACTGAAAATTTTCTAGACCTTAATATGAAGACTGCTGGATATATACATAATTAAAATTCATTAAACCATATACTTACAATTAATACAACTGTGTACTTATGTGCGTGTGTGTATGCACTCTTTCTATGCTTCTTTCAGACAGTGGTTTCAAGAATGGACCTTGTCTGCGTTCAAATTTCCAGGTTTTTGTGTTGCTTTTGAATTTGGGGTCATTACTGGAGAAAGCATGTCTTATTTCAGATTATGGGTAGCAGCAACATCCTCCAAAGTCCACAGGACTGGGGGTATTTCTTGTTGAACAAGTATGCCCTAATTAAAACCCAAGTACAACTGAGGTTTTATGACCTGGAACGGAGTACATAATGTGTTGAAGCTCGAGTGTCCCTCGATCAGAATCTCCTTGACATTCCTGAAACTCAGAAGCCTCCTACCCTGTTTGCCCAGCATTCTCCACTCTAGGCCTCCATAACAGGCTCCAGTCATAAAGGTCTGATGACACATTTTGAAACTCCTGTTTTCTTGAAAGGGCAGTTGTATGCTTAGTCACCCAGGTGCAGAGGAATCTGAGCACCTACAGAAGAAATCCTAATCTGCAAAACCAAAGACAATGAACAGAACTGAAGCCTAGAGGCCCCAGAGCCCTGTCAGCAGCTTGTTCAGGGGCAGCGGTGACGGCTTAAGCAGTTGGGTCCCTGTCTGCCATGGTGGAGGCCTGGAGGCATTCCAGGCTCCTGGCTTCAGCTTGACCCAGCCCTAATCATTTTGGACTTTCTGGGAGTGAGTCAGCGGATACCAAATCTCTCTGCTTCTGTTTCTTCTGAAATAAGGTAATACTTTTGAAAAATCAGTTGAACCAGGGCCTGGTGTGATAGCCTAGCAGCTAAAGTCCTTACTTTCATGCATCAGAATCCCATATGGCTGCCAGCTCATGTCCCAGCAACCCCGCTTCCCATTCAGCTCCCTGCTTGTGGCCTAGAAAAGCAGCTGAGCATGGCCCAAAGCCTTGGGATCCTGTACATGTGTGGGAGACCCGGAAGATGCTCTGGGCTCCTGGCTTTGGACTGGCTCAGCTCCAGCTGTTGTGGCCCCTTGGAGAGTGAATCAGCAGATGAAAGATATTCCTTTCTGTCTCTCCTCCTCTCTGTATATCTGACTGTCTAACAAAAAAAAAATTTTTTTTTCTTTTCTTTTTTTTGCTGTCAAAATGAACAAATGTAAAAGTTTATTCTCTCAAGTTTTTTTTTTATTGATTACATTGCATTATGTGACACAGTTTTATAGGCACTGGGATTCCCCCCACCCCTCCCTCCCAAACCCCTGCTCCAGTGGTGGATTCCTCCACCTTGTTGCATTACCACAGTTCAGATTCAGTTGAGATTCTTTCGTTGTAAGCATTTACCAAGCATAAAGTTCAGCATCTTATTAAAAAGTCCAGATAAGTTCAACGGTTTCTTGGAGAGACCATCTCTGGTCTGAAGGTAGAGTCGGCAGAGTATATTTTTAAAAAAGTCAGTTGAACCATTTTCTGACTAGTCTTTTTTTTTTTTTAATTATTACATTTTATTTATTTAAGAGGCACAGAGACAGAAGCAGAAATTCCGTCTACTAGTTGGCTCCTCAAATGCCCACACCACTTAGAGCCAGGAATGGGATTACAATCCAGATCCTGCACATGCATGGCAGGAACTCAAATACTGCTGCCTTACAGGGTCTGTATTGGCAGGAGGCTGGAGTCAGTAGCCAGTGCTGGGAATTGAATCTTAGTTTGTGGGTAGGTGGGGTCTAAAACTCCCTATTTGAAGATCTTACTCACTATTCCAAACTCCCAATTTCAACAAATTGAACAAGAGCACTCTAAGGTGAGACATGGGCATCTTAACTGGCATCAAGATAAACTCCTACCACTAAGGCCTTTGGAGCCTTGAAACCCGTACCCATGTGGGAGACCTGGAAGAAACTCATGGCTCCTGGCTTAGGATCTGCTCAGTTGTGACCATTTGGGGAATGAACCAGTGAATGGAAGATCTTTCTTTCTGTCTCTTCTCTTTACAGATCTGCCTTTCCAGGGGGAGAGGGATTTTTTTTTTTAAAGAAGCAGATTCCTGAGTATGATTCAAGAGTCAGATATAATAAATGCTGGTGGCACCAGGAAAATGTATTGTTAAAACATCCCAGGAGAGTCTGATGCTTGCTGTTTTTGAGCTATCTTTTTCCAAACTCAAAACTATTTGGCTTCATGTGAAAGTCCTCCATCATTAATTAACCAGCCATCACCTGCAGACAGCAAGTAATCATTATACACACACACATACACTCACTGAGCAAAGGTCACACTGATAAAATCCTAAGCATTGGTTTGAGTAGAAATCAGAACATAGGTCAGATAATTCAGGCTGCTGAGCTGTTTGAGGCAAACATAGGGCACTTTTTTGGGCTCCATAATGCTCCATCAGCAAAGCTCTGGACAGAGGTGGGTGGGACTCTTTATTTGCAGACATTTTATTAAACAAAGAGCAGAGGTATGGCAGGATAAAAATCATCTTAAAATAATCATTGATTTTAGAATGTCTTAAAGATTCTAGAAGCCTAAAGGTGTAAATTACAGCAAAGCTTACTCAAGCTCTCAAATCAGGACATTGTTTTCTAGCTCTGGGTTTCACCTTGGTCTTTGGGGGTTTCATTGTAAGACATACATATGCAGTGGCTTCAAGCTACAGAATTCCAGTTTAGCAACCCCAATGATGGATCCTGGGGCTTGAAGCAGGCCGAGACTACCTCCTTCCTTGCCAGCATGTTCACACTGTACAAAAATGGATGTAAGCTTGGTTGTAATAGTATTTGCCAACACACGTGGTTCAGGCTTTGAAAAAAAGCAAATTAGAAGAAATTCCAAAAACAACCACCTGTGATTTCACAATAGATAATGTATAACCACCACATTGGTCTTTGGAGATGATGTGTCAGACAAACACCCCTAGACTGAAAGACCTCTGTGGCTTGGTTTCTTTTTCACCGGTCCCTCCCTTTAAGAGGGGTCTTTTTGTTTCCTATAACAACAACAAAGCTTTATGTTTTCTCTTCTCATTATCCTGTCTCATCTCACATATTTTCCTCATCTCCAGGACACCAACCAACACCCATCTCCCCAGCTTTCCTGCAACACCAACTGTGCCAGGATTTCTTCCTCTGCCGCAGTGTGAATTGTGTGCACACGATGAATCAATTACCCTGGCCGCAAGTATTTGCTATTCTAGAGCAAGCCTGGATGGTATTCCTGCTCCACAAACCAAGGAGTAGATTTAACTCCACCTGAACTATATAGTAAAGGTCTGGAGGAGAGACTAGTACTAGAGCAAAGTAGGTTAAGCCCGCCACCTTGATACCAGTCTGCTATGAGCATGCCAGTTGGAGTCCTGGCTATTCCATAAAATCTAGCCCAGGTAACACAACTAGGAAAATAGCAGAAGATACCCTGAGTACTTGTTAGTCACCAGGAGGAAGTTCCTGTGCCCTCGTTTCAGTTGGGCCATTTGGGGAATGAACCAGAGATAGAATCTCTGTCTCTGTTTCTCTCTTTCTCTGAACACTTTTCATTTTAAATAAATAAATACATCTTAAAGGAAATGTTCACATAAATATGTACAAAAAAGATAAGAATGCAAGGCAGATGAAATCTGAGATTTACAGCAAGAATTTATAGCAAGTGGAGCTTAGTTTCAGCTGGAAAGTATTAAGGAAGATTTGGCCAACACTAAAAGGTAAATCAGTCTCTTAAGAACCATATGAAAGAGCAATGCATTCTAAGTTAAGGTACAGTGTCAAAGGATGCACAGACCCTGGGAGCTCTGGGAATACTCTGAGTAGGGTATGACTTGAATTCTTAGCAGAAGAAAAATAAATAAATAAATAAAAAGCAGCAGCTTTAAATTTAAATGCAAACTAACTCAACACCACTAAATCGTACTCTTCAAATGATGAAAGTGGCAAATCTCATGACATACATTTTACCACAATTTAAAAAAAAAAAACAGTAAATTAAGGCCAGTTTGGGAGGGATTCTGTTCTATTTTTAATACCTGGTTTATGGGAAGGGCACAATGTTTAGAACAATACTCTGGATGCCCGCATCCCATGGCAGACTGCTTTAGTCAAAGTCCTGGCTCTGCTCCCATTACCTCTTGCTGTATGTTAGCAGGGAGCTGGAGTGAAAGGATGGGGATGCTGGAATACAGGCATTGTGAGACAGGATGCAGATGTCCCAAGTGATACCTTAACCACTGCCCAGATGTCCACCCCTAGCAGCTAATTTTTTAAAAAATTATTTGAAAGAGAGGATATAGAGTCTTCTAAGGCTTTAAAAAATTTCTATTATTATTATCATTTTATGATATAGTTCCATAAACCTCGTGATTTCCCTTGCCCTCATCCCAAGTCCCTTCCCTTCTCTGCTGAGTACCCTTATGTTATTACTACAGTATAGTTCTTCATGGACAGTCATATCATTGCAGGCAATGTCAGGGAGTCCAACATCCTATTACCAAGATAGAGCTAACAGTTTCATTGGTAGTCCATCTTTGATCTGGAAGTAAAGATGCTAAGGCTTTATTCTTAAGGAAAGAGAAGAAAGAAGAGTCTAAGCCAATTAGTCTTTAGTTATTCAAGGAATGACTGCATTCCACTGGAACCGATGTCACCCTGGGTGTGAAATACTCCTCCAGCCGTGCTTCAACAACAATTCACAAGACATGACTATTGAAAACATTGCATAAAGAGAACTGAGTTCCTGTTTCTAATCCCTGTCTCTTTCCTAGTTTGCAGTTCTAGCTTCACTTTGATGATTCCAAGTTTGTGCTAACATTAACTCATTAAATTAAGGAAACCACACTAGGACCAGCCCCCTCCCTAAGAGCCCCCATCACAAATTTGGAATTCAGTTATTTCCTCTATAGTTAAGATCCCAATGTGAAACTCTATTTTGAGATGCCTCAGAGAAACACCAGACTTTGACCAAGCAAAGTTGACAGTCAACTTGTCCATACACCTCAGCTGAGCCAAAATCCACTCTACCCTCAAAGCAACTTCAGGAGAACTCGCCAGCCTCTAATTGTTGATTAATCAAAGGAGAGTCATGAATATGGTAGACCAACAAGAGACCCACACACAAGCTGATCATGCACTGTTCAACCCCCACTTTGATCTGTAAGAGTCTTTAGTCCTGTAAGGAGTTTGGAAATTGAAAGGTAGCTCTGACTCCTTACCCACACTGTTTAAACACTTATATTCTTTCATCATCCCAGCTACTCATGGTAAAAATAAATGCTGACTTTATTCCATGCTCCCAGCAATGACTGGCTTGCTGCATATTGGGCAGGTGGATCCAGGTTTTGTGGTTCTGTTTCTTGCTAACTATGGAGGAATTCTAGCCCCAGATAGATTTCTTGCCTGTGGCATAGTCACACTTAGGAGCTGCCTGAGCACTTGTTAGCTTCAGGAACAGCCTTGTAGTGGTAAACTGCTGACCAGGTATGATTGGTTTAAGGTGCTTTTCAGGTGGAAAAAACCAGGCTGGTGAGATGTCTTTACCAAGCAGTGAGCTTGCATGTGATTTGGTTCAAGTGCAGCTACATATTGGATCTTAAAGGGACTTTCCTATGTGAGAGCTGTAAGAAGCACTACCTTGAGAGGTTGCTCTATAACTTGAGAAACCTGTTTTGAAGCTGGATTTCTTTCCAGTTGGTCCTGCTGAGATTATCGTGCAACCAGAGCTCTATTTCTATGGCAGCCTTTTGGGCCAGAACTCAACATTTTTAGTTATGCATCAGTACAGAAAAGAAATGACGGCATTTTACTATAGAAAGGTCTGGTTTCAGTATTCCCTGAGATGTGGATGATGGTGACCAGTTAATGGATCCTTGGATTATGTTACTATTTTCCAGCTGTTCTATGAGAAAAAGAGAGGAAATTCCATATGTGTGGGTTTTTATGCTACTAAATCAGAGTAATGTGATACAGAGGGAATGAAATATGTCTAGAATAATGGTCCAGAAAGAAACATCCCCAATGAAAAATGAAAAGAGAACATGACCTGACTCATAGGAACCAAAAGATAAGATGTTACTACAACAGAGCAATTTCCCCCCACCCCTCTCCCACCACTACATTGGGGTCTGGGGAAAGAGGGGGCCAGGGAATTTGGCTAGCTGATGGTGAAACTGTAGCAGGCCTTACTTCAGTTGGCCTATCCTAAGATGGGAATGAGGTATCAGGGTAATGTCTTTCCTCACATCAGGCCCTACACTCTCTGTTTCACTTCCTAATTTGTACAACTGGAAGAAAAACATGTCCTCATATCTGGTCATTTCCAAATGATGGAGAGTTACTTTGCCATTTCTGCTGCTCACTATTATAATTGGGCAGATATCCAGAACTTGTGCAATCTACTGCCTGCCAAGAAGAGGTAGATGGCTACTGAAAAAGTCTAGGCAGAAACTCACCATGCATGTGAACAAACTCTACACAGTATAATTACAATATGAGGTAACACCAAGGTGCCTATTTCCCAGCTCAACTTCTCTGAGAAGGGTATGAATAGCCAAACATTCTGTACTTAGCATTCTAGAAATTGTGTTTTGGTAGGCTGAAGAAATGGGATGCCAAAAGCACAATTTTAACAAAGCATATAAGTTATAGCAAAAGTAAAAAAAAAAAAAAATTCCTCTGCGTTTTTGGAAAGAATATCCAAAGCTTATCAGCAAGACACAGATGTGGAACCAGATGACACACCCTGGAAATTTTAAACAGGTTAATCAGGCTTTTGCTGCCTAAAGCCCTTCTGATAGCCAGAGAGTTACATAAAATAGAAGCCCTCAGTCTCTCTATATCACATCTGTTGAAAGCCACTTTTAAGATTTCCAGTACTAGGGGAAATTTTTTGGAACAAAGAGGTAACAGGAAATTAGGGGATTAGGTCATTCTGCTTGTGGTAGCACTAACTGGACAAATTAGAAGGCAGATGGTAACAATTGGGTTTAGGGGGACGGTTGCCTAGGAATAAAATACAGGCTCTTGGAGAAGAATCCCAAGAACTAATGTGCAATGCTAGGCTTTAGGCATTGTGCCTGCTGTAAGCAGGAGGACCCTTGGAAGAAGCGATGGGGAAGGAAGTAGAGGAAGGAAATGTAATAATTATCCTTGGAATGACTGGAAGTGAGGATAGTACTCCATCACTATCTCCTAGCACAGTCCATTAGTGGGAAACAGAATGCTTTCTAGTCTGACACTGGAGCCACCTTTCCAGTTTTGAATGCTACAGTGACCAAAGACAACAGGACAATTACTGGAATTTCAGGGAAGCCACTGCAGAAGGACTTTCTGCAACCCTTGGACCGTCCACTGGGAGCCAACAACTTAAAGCACAGTTATTTGTACATGTCAGACTGTTCCATCCTCTTGTTGAAACATGTCCAACTTCTTAGCCAAATTAAAACCTAAAGTATTTTTTTTTTACTGGAAAATTGGACCTTGAAACATCATCCAAGTAAGCCTGTGTTCTCCATATTGCAATTATTGTAAGGACTTATTCCAATGTCCCACCCTGGACCCTGCGCCATTTCTTCTTCCTCACAGCTCACGTAATTCGCGCTGGTCCAGCCATCCACTAATCAGATGTAACCTGGCATTCCACCTGAGAATCCCACCCCCAATTTCCCAGCCCCTTCCCCAAACCCGCCTACTCACCAATCATCCCCAGGCATTCACCTGCAGGCACCAATCCCCTGGGGCCTTGACCTCAATCCCTCGAATCCCTGCCCCCCACACCTGGCAGACAAAAAGGCCCCCAGGTGCAGTTCTCTCTCTCTCCTCTTCTTGGTTCCTCTCTTCCTTGCTTTTCCCCTCTCTCTCCTTCTGGCCTCCCTTCCCCCCCACCCCCTTTCCCCTTCCCCTTCCCCTTCCCCTGTTCCTGCCCCACTAAGGCCTCCAGGTGTGGTTCTCTCTCTCTCCCTCTCTTCTTGGCCTCCTCTTCCTTGCTCTTCCCCTCCCTCTCTCCTTCTGGCCTTCCTCCCTCCCCCCCCTTCCCTTTCCCCTCCCCTTTTCCTGCCCCACTAAGGCCTCCAGGTTTGGCTCTCTTTTTGGCCTCCTCTTCCTTGCTCTTCCCCTCTCTCCTCCTTCTGGCCTCCCTTCCCCCCTACCCTTCCCCTTTCCCTTCCCCTGTTTCTGCCCCGCTGGAATAAACTTCCCAAGATATGTCGTTGCGTCTGGTATTTTCAGCTCACGGTAAAGAACCAGGTTGCGGGGATTAGCTGCGCGTAAAGTATCGTAATGTCCTATGACCTAGAACTAGAACTCTAACTCTTTTAAAATAACTAACAATTATAAACCATCACACCAAAGAAGGCATCTTGACATAGGTAAATCTGGGAGTACAAGTTAATGGGAGGGGAAGAAGATTAAAATTGCTGTTCTACTAGTGGTGAGACTAAGGCCTGAAGGAATATTCATCAAGGAAAAAAGTGAGGACGAGAATACAGTCCCTTACAGGTGTTTTCAGGAATCTTGACAGTAACTTTGCAACAGTTCCATCTTGCCTCTTACAGGGTTAAGGTGTGCTTGGGATCAAGTGTAGTGTTTCCTTCTGATTTCAATTTTCTGCCTATATATATCCTGGAAAGCAGTAAATGCTAGCTCATGTGTACTTGAGTCCCTGCCACTTACATGGGATATCTGGATAAAGTTCTTGGTTCCTGGCCGTAGCCTAGCCTAGCTCCAGCTGTTTCAGGAATTTGAGGAGTAAATCAGCAGATGGGAGAGCTCTTGCTCTATTTTCCAAATAATTTTTTAAAAATTAATATCCAACACATTTGAAATTACTATTTTATTCAAGAGTGCAAAGTTATAAGTCAAATATTCTGGACAATTTTACCCCTATTGTTTCAAACTCACCCACTCTATTAATGCCCATTTTGGGGGACATTCATTGCTTTATTGTGTGAGACCTAGAGAACACATTCTTTTGTGTGCCTCTAAGCTTTGAGTCACCATAGATATTTGTGTTTAAATGGGAGGACTGAGGTATTAAAACAAATAGCAATGTTGTTGGACAGTTTTGCCAAAGGGGTTAAACAATTCTCCCACTCTGTTTGGGGAGGTACTTGCTATAAACACAGAGAACTCCAGCCTCTAGAAGGGTTGTTGCAATATCTTGATGATATCTTCATAGCCCACATTCCCAAGATGATTCAGACAAAAATATAATGATCACTGTGAGTTTTGTAGTAGAAGGATATAAACAGTAGAGAAAAAAAGCTCAAATTTCCCATCCCTTGATAAAGTATCTGGGTTTTGTTTTGGATTTAGCCAAGATTAAAAGGAAAAAATCTGCTCCACAACAGATGGGAAGGAGTTGCCCCAGGAATCCTCCCTGCCACCAAAAGACAGCTACAGCATTCCTGGGGGAGGCTGCCTTTTGTTAGACTGGAAGTTCAGATTGATTGCAAAAAGTCTTTTACAGAGCCTTGAAAGAAGCCAATAGTGAAACTTTAGTGTGGAATATCACAGAGAGTCTTGAAAACATTGAGGCAAAGCTCTGATACACTTGCATTGGGGTTTCCAGACCTGAAGAAATTCTTTGACCTTTTCCGACATAAGAAGATAAAGGTTGGGACTAGGAATATTGACTCAAAATTTGGGGAAAATGAAACACCTGATGTTTCAAAAAGTGTACCTTTTGCAAACCTGGGCGTTGCCACTCAAGGGTGGCTGACATCTCTAAGAGCAGCAGCAGTTACCTGCAACCCTGCAGGAGGTAGGGACTTTCCCATGCAACAGCCCCCCCCCCCCGGTACCCCCCCACACACTCGCCCCACCATCACGGTAAACACAGCTCACTGTGCAATACATTAGTTGGAACTGGCTCACTTCCAATTCCAGCCCCTTGGGGAAATACCAAACCATAGCATTTGAACAACTCCTGTTACTCTAGAATTGGTATGTTTAAATTCAGCTACTTTTTTCTCAGACCTCTCTGGGGCATCATGACTGTTCTGCTTGCAGGTTATTGAGCAAGTGTATTGCATTACACCTGACCTGACTCAAGTCTCTTGAGAGGCTTTAGATCTGGCACTCTCCATGGATCAGGGAGATGGAAAGGCTGGATATGGAGTAGCAACTCTAGGAGATGTTGGATTCAGAAACATTGCTGTCAGACACCTTGGTCCAAAAGGTTCAATTCACCACAGCAAATCTTTACACCAGTTCAAAGGATATTGTGTTTATATTACAAACCCACAGGACTGTTTGCAAGGAAAGGGGAATGTGAAATTTAGGGACAAGAAAAGAGACAGAGAGAGAGAAACTCACAAGATTTGAAAATGGCTAGTGACAGTGCAGGAGTCAAATAGCAGTTGCATACGGTCCTAGACATGGAAAAAAAAAATCAGACAGGCTCCTTCCTTCCTTGAGGAAATTACTTGAGCTGACCACATAGTAAAGATAGCTGCAAAAAGTCTGACCTGCGTAGCAATGGTTCTTTTTCTCCAAATGCAGACTTGGCAAGTGTCTTAGAATAGTCCCAGCAATGGAGTTTTGATTCTAGGAACCTGAAACATGGTATCTGGCTAGAAAGCTGCTGAGGAATACTTTTGGCACTTCAGGTGGCAGTGGTGGGGTATCACTAGGTTTATACATCAGATCACTCACAGTGGATAGGGTGTAACCTTCAGTGGATTCAAAAGTACGTGACGGACCCAAACATGCCAAGGAGTGTACAGGGAGTAATATAAAACTACACGATTTATGCTTACAGCAATCCTAAGGAACTTCTGCTCCTTCCGCAGCTGGGAATAAAAGCCAGAGAGGGTCCCAGAAACAGAGAGAGCTGGCAAAGAAATGAAACCACGCATTATGCCAAAGACAAACAGAAAATTGAACTACATGTTGGTGATGGTGAATACTTCTACTGGAAGCATGGAGGCTCACCTTTGTCACTCAGAAAATATCTCAGCACAGATAAAATTCTGTTAAACATTAAATAGATCATGTAATCAATGTGCTTTAAAGGACAGTGCCAGGGATTGTCCTTATTAAGTATCAAAGTTTTTCTACTGAGGCAGTTGTTCCTCAATATCAAATGGCATTGGATGTTTTCACTGCATCCTAGGGGAGCGTATGCCCTCATCAAAACAAAATGTTGCATATCCATGGTTGTTCACTCTGGGAATATTTCCCTAGCTCTCCAGGATATGCAGGACCAGACTGAAGTTACATCTGATGCCACACTGAGCCTTAATTAATGGTTTTAGTCCTAGTGTAGGACTGGAAGTCTCTGGTGGCAGAAACTGCTAATCATTCTGGTTTGCATTATAAACATAGGAACATTCATATGTCGATATTTTTGTAGTTATTGTTTTGATATGACAATGCCACTTGCAAGGTAAGTTTAGGCAGAAGCCAGCTGGGCCAAACCTCATCATAATGCAAAAGATTTCCAAAGCTAACCTGGGTTTTGAGATTAAAAAAAAATTTTTTTAAAGAAATGCCTATAGCTTTCTTTATTTCAATCCTGAAAAATCCTACTCTATCCTTTACCAGCAACAAGTAGCAAGAACAGTTGCCACTTTGCCCCTCAGGACTGAGGACTTAGAAGATATGGGGAGGATGGAAAGGACTGAAACTGAGCTTTGGATTTACTTTCTCAGGTCTTTCTCCCTTTGCTTGTGGTTCCTTTGCCTTTGCTTTGATGCCTGTCAACTTAGCAGCTTGTTAGAGGTTACTTTACTAAATCAAGGGAACAGTGCCAGGGTCAGTCTGATCTAGAGAACTCATTGCAAGTGTCAGGACTCAGTGACCCAGCTGTAGCATTGCAATCCTGGTGCTGGATTTTGTTCTGAAATGCCTTACAGGAACTCCAGCCTGTAATCAAACAAAACAATAACCCATCTGTGTGTAGACCCCAGAAGGGCTGGGGTCTACTTTGCCATCATAGCATTTTTAGAAGCATGTGCTAGCCTCCTGTTGCTGAGCAATCAAAAGAGGGCTATGAACAGAAGCCTGCGTAGAAACTGGTCATTTACTGTTCAATACCCACTTTCATCTATAAAGCCTACACTCCAGTTCCTCAGGCATGAAGGATCAACCCAACTCTTGGTGAACTGGGAAAGTTCCTAGCTAAGAGTAGAAAAAACATCTTGGCTCTGCCCAGATCTGTTAGATCACAAGAAAACTCACCCTAGCTGCAAGGAGGCTACAGTTACTGAGTTCAGATTATTGTCTGTGATACATCAGTCACCCTCTGGCCGTCCTGCTTGCCCTGCTGCTGCCCTGTAGTATGTTCAAGAAATCAAACTCTGCTCATGCTGGTGAATTTTTTCACCACCTGCTAAGCCAGTCTCAAGCAGCCACTCCCTGTGACACTGAGGTGTTCAGGAATTCAGCGGTAACTGCCTGATTCCTTGTTCGGAGGCTGTAAAATAAATACGTACTTTCTTCCACCACCCAGTGTCAATAGTGGACTTGCTTTGCAGAGAGTGGGTGGCCTCAGGATTTAGAGTTCAACAAAGAGGCCAGACCTGGCACAATGGCTCAATGGCTCAATGGCTCAATCCATAAGCCTTACAAGAGCTGGGATCCCTTATGGATACTGGTGTGTGTCCTGATTGCTCCACTTTCAATCTATCTTCCTTCTTGTGGCCTGGGAAAGCAGCCTATGCACCCTGCACTCACATAGGAGACCTGGAGGAAGCTCCTGATTCCTGGCTTTGGATCAGCTCAGCTCTGGTTGTTGCAGCCAATTGGGGAGTGAATCAGCAGATGGGCGATCTCTCTCTCTGACTCTCCTCTCCATAAATCTGATCTGCCTTTCCAATAAAAGCAAATAAATCCTTTTTTGGGGGGGAGTGGGAAAAAGTCTGAAAAATCATTTAAAAAAAATACAAATTCACTTTAGAGGAAATATATTTAGATTGATACAGAATATGGACATGAAGAAAAGAAAGTTATCTCCCAAACTGATTCATTTTTGGAAAAACTTGTGGATTTATCTAAACTACTGAGGTCTTGGGGAATGGGACCAAAGAAATCTATGCTTTTAACAATATATATTAACTATATATTCTTTCAAGTTATGGATTTTATAAATATATTTGTTGAAAGGCAGAGTCACATGAAGAGAGGGAGAGACAGAGCCCTCTCGCTGCTTCACTGCCTAATTGGCTACCCATGACCTGGGGAGCTTCTTCTGGGTCTTCCATGTGATTGTAGGGGTCAAAGCATGTATTCACTGCTTTTCCCAGGCTGTCCGTAGGGAGCTGGATAGGCAGTGTGGGCAGATGGTACCTGAATCTACCCATATGGGATGTTAGTGTTGCACACAGTGGCTAAATCTATCATGCAGTGCACTACACCAGCTCTTTCCATGCAGTTTTTTTTTTTTTTACTGCAAGTTTTATTTTTAAAGTGAAAATGTATTATTTCATTAACTTTTTAAGCAATGATATTTTTAAAATATTAGCTTGTATATTATATGGAAGAAATAACTGAAATAGAGCACTGCCAATAACTGTAATTGTAAAATAAATGTAACCCAAAAGAAAGAGAACCAGAAAACAGAATCTGGAAGGGAATCCAGCTAAAAGCTTAATGGAGCATCTAAATGGTTGTAAAAAGACATTTTAAATTATTGGGATGTTTTGCTTTGTTCTCTATGGTCAAAATAGCAAAAAAAAAAAAAACAAAGAAATTTACATACACAGGCTCATGACATTTTTTGTATGCATGTTATGATACATGTTCAAAAATAAGTCTCTACACTTAGGTAAATCACAACTTTCACAAAGAATCCTATTTAAATCAAAGTTTCCCCACCTTGGTCAGTGGTGTCTGATTAGTATAGTTTCCTTTCCAAAGTTATTTAGAAAAAAAGAAATTTATCTGTTTACAAAGGCTGTTTTCCAAAGTGCTAGAATAACCAGGGAGACGCTGTTCAAGTGTTCCTTGGAGGTGTTTGAAACCAAACATTTGTCAAGTCATTTCAACAGAATTTCAAGCCTCCTCTGGCTTCCTCCCTGAGATTTCTCCTTTCATCTCCACTGGAACAACCCTGAGAAACCACAAACAAGACAACACCAAAACAAATCATATCCATGTGCCTTCATGTTCCCACACACCTGCTCTTTCTCACAGTTTCTCCATATGGAAAGCAAGGCGTGGTTTTCTCCAGAAAAAATAAATAAACAAAACAAAACCAAAAAACAACCAAAAAACAAACCTGGCTGCCCTGGAGGGGACCTCGTTTCTCCTAGTCGGATGCTAGGTTGGGAGAGTCATATTTATAGAGCTAAGTGGTACCCCTGAGACTGCCAGAGAGAAGGAAGAAGCTCTCCTTACAAGCAGTGTGGCAGCACAAGCACCATGATGGAGGGAGACACAGGTTAGCAGCCAGGGTGTGTTCACCCCGGGAAGCAAGGCAGGTTGAAAGGGGATTTCTAGGAAAGTTTTCCTGGAATGTGCTTCAAGCTCTAGCACTGGCCTCCATCTTTCCCGTCCAGGCTCCTAACAAGCAGTGCTGTGCCCATCCCTTACCCTCGTAGTCCCTCTCTGCAGTTGGTTTTCAGAGGTCAAACACGGACCAAAACCAGTACATGAGAAATTTCAGGAAGGACAATTCAGATATTTTATTTATTTGTTTGTGTTTTTAAAGATTTTTAAGATTTATTTTTTTAATTTTTTATTGGAAAGGTGGATACACAGAGAGGAGAGACAGAGAGGAAGATCTTCCGTCCGATGATTCACTCCCCAAGTGAGCGCAACGGCCCATGCTATGCTGATCCGAAGCCAGGAGCCTCTTCTGGGTCTCCCACGGGGGTGCAGGGTCCCAAAGCTTTGGGCTGTCCTCGACTGCTCTCCCGGGCCACAGGCAGGGAGCTGGAAGGGAAGTGGGGCCAGTGGGATAGAACCGGCGCCCATATGGGATCCTGGGCATGCAAGGCGAGGACCTTAATCACTGCACCATTGCGCCAGGCCCCTAAAGATTTTTTATTTTTATTGCAAAGGCAGATATACAGAGAAGAGGAGTGACAGAGAGGAAGATCATTTGTCTGCTGATTCTCTAACTGACTGCAACAGCTGGAGCTGATCCAATCTGAAGCCAGGAGCCAGAAGCTACTACTGGGTTTCCCACATGGATGCAGGGTCCCAAAGCTCTGTGCTGTCCTTGACTGATTTCCCAAGCCACAAGCAGAGAGCTGGATGAGAAGTGGGTTGCCAGGATTAGAACCAGTGCCCATATGGGATCCCAGCCCATTGAAGGCAGGGACTTTAACCGCTACGCTATCACGCTTGGCCCAATTCAGATATTTTAAACTGCAGCCTTTCTGAACAGGGCAGTGATATCCCTCCCACATGTGATGGAAATCAACACTTTGTGCAGTACCTACCAACTGTTCTAGAAGCCAAGCAAAAATTCCATGCTCCACCCTTTCAAGATTCCCCAGAATAAACTAAGGAAGAATAAATAGGAGAAAAGGCATGCAAATGAACAACGTGCAAAAAGGGAAAACCACAGCACAGCATCACAGGCATACTTCACCTTACTTAGAAACACAAGAGGACCCGAGTCTCCTCTAGCATCAGGAAGGAGAAGGCATCATGGTAAGCTGAGCTACACCTGGAGATGACATTAAACTTTCCCAGAAGACCTCACCTGTACTACAAACTGCTCCAACCTCTCCCCATGTGTATATCCAATTAGGATACCACTCTACCCCATACAGAGGGCCACTGGATGGGGGAGCCTCTCTGTTTTGGCTCTCCCACATCATCTCCTTACGAGCAGCTCTCTCTAGCTTCATCATATAGTTGTGGAGTTATTTGCACTCATGCCTGGATGCATACCCACACTCTCAATTTAAATAAATTCCGCTCTGATCATTTCACTTCACTTACATGTTGGTTTTGAATTATTTTAGGCAGGGAAAAACCTGGAATAAAATCTGGGAAAGCCATTCCTGTGACAGTATGAAGGTATTTGTTTGCAAGTACCTTTTACTTCACGATAGTCTCCCAGGACAAAGTGTCATGATGCTGGTAACTGTATTACAGTACATGCTTATAATTGTTCTGTTATCGTTAGTTATTGCTAATGCATTAGTTATCATTAAACTCTTATAAATCAAGCCTTATCATAGATATGTTTAAGAGGGAAAATTGAAAAAAATTTATGGAAAGATAAATTCAAAAGATTACTTTGGTACAAAAATTTTGAAAGCCATTCTCATGAAGGGGTCTTTAAAAGGTACATGGAAAATGTATATTTTGTAAAGATTTATTTTGAAAGGCACAATTACAGAGAATGGTCTTCCATTCACTGGCTCACTCCCTAAATGGCCACAACTGCGGGGGCTGGGCAAGGCCAAGCCCAGGGTCAGGAGCTTCATGTAGGTATCCCACATGGATACAGGACTAGAGGACATGGGTCATCTTACACTGCTTTCCCAGGCACATTACAGGGAGCTAGATCAGAAGTGGAGCAGCAACTAGGCTGCAGCTCCCATGGATTTGTGTGAGGACTGAGAATGAAGTGGGCAGGATCGGGCTGGATTGCAACAACCATCAGTTTGTGTGGAAGACAGGCAATTGCAACCACCAGTATATGCATAAGCTGATTGGGGTCAGGCCCGGTGCAATGGTGCAGTGGTTAAGGTCCTCACCTTGCACGCCCGGGACCCCTATGGGCGCCGGTTCTAATCCCACTGGCCCCGCTTCCCATCCAGCTCCCTGCCTGTGGCCCAGGAAAGCAGTTAAGGACAGCCCAAAGCTTTGGGACCCTGCACTCACTTGGGAGACCTGGAAGAGGCTCCTGACTTCGGATCAGCATAGCATGGGCCGTTGCGCTCACTTGGGGAGTGAATCATCGGATGGAAAATCTTCCTCTCTGTCTCTCCTGTCTGTATATTCGCCTTTTCAATAAAAATAAAACAAATCTTTAAAAGAAAAATAAGCTGATTGGGGTGACAGACGGTGCCGGACCCTCTTCTGGCAAGCACACACATGAATCAGGTCTGGGATCACCTCAGATAGTTTCTTTGGAGATTACCTTCAACTGAACTGCTGATCTCAGAACCCCAACCATTAAGAGACTATGTCAGCCAGTGGGTTCTAAATAGATTTCATTGCAATTGGAATGGTGATTTTTGCAGCAATTCAGAACTGTTGAACTATCAAAACCGCTTTGAGCAGAACCCTCAGAGCATGCCCCACATCCAGGACCTGGGATGGGTGGGAGGCTGGGTGGGACTTTTCCCTTTGTCTCTCCCCTCATCCCAGATACAGGGGAAAAAATATTAGTGTGGAAACAATGGTCTTACCCACTTTCCTGTAGCCCTTGACCCTTTGTACCCTAATCAACTAAGATTGTTAAATAAATAAATAAATAAATAAATGAAATGAAAAAGGAGCAGCTGGTACTTGAACCTGTGACTATATGGGATGCCATCACTGTAGGTGACAGCTTTACCCACTATACAACAATGGCCCTTGGAAAATGTGTATTATACAAAATCATATTTTTGCACCAAAAATGAATTTACCTGTGAATTTCATTTTCTACAACCTTTTTAAAAGTCCCTTTATAACTGGGATTCAGTGCTATTTATCATTTCTGGCATCACTAAGGTCTTGAAATTACTTGAAATATTAAGATAGACTGCTTGCAATTTGAAATCTGACTCTACCAGTTACTGACTATATAACCTTGGACAAGTCAACTTGCCTGTTTGAATGGATTTCCTCATCTGTAAAAATGGGAGTGTAGTCCCTCCTACTTTGTGGAAGTGTGAAGATCAGCTAAGCCAAAAGGTTCCATAGATGACACAGTGGCTGACTCTGCTGAAAGAGCTATGGAGTAATGCATGACTCAACTAGCATTTTTCTGGGACTTCAGAGTACAAATCAATATAATCTTGAAAGTACTTCGAGTAGATTCTGATTCAAAAGTTATCTTGAGATCATATTTCAGTAGTTGCCACTACTTTCCCCACAAACTCAAGTGGTCAGCTAGTTCTGAGGATTCATTCTCCTGAGTTTTCCTCTCCTCTCCAGTGCCCTGGACTCATTGCCTCTTGCTTAGATCTCTGCAGTAGCTAAGAACTTGTTCTTCCCTCAGATTCTGCTAGCCTTGGTGTCCTTTAAAACAGCACCACAGAGTCTCAAACAGTCAGAGCCATGTGTGTTACACCTCAACTGACAACCTGCACAATGTCCAACTTTCACTTCTCATCCTCAAGCCCTGCTATGTCCCACTCCTATATCAACACTGCCCAAACACACCTTGCACTGGCATGATCTGAGGTACTTAAATGTCTCCTACCCTTTCTCAGGGTAGACTTTATTATGACTCTTGGATTAATGAGTTGCTACCCAGCCTTTAAGATCCCAATAAAAAATGTTCTCTTCCCTGAAGTCTTTCTCAGCAACCCCAGGCAAAGTTAGTCATTCCCTCCTCTTTGTCTCCACTTCACCTGGTACATAGCCTTGCCTTTGAATACAGCAGGTTGTGCTACAATTACGTGTTTATGGGTCTGCCTTCTTCAATAGACATTCATCTCCTCAAGAACAGGGACTATGCCAATTTTTCTTATCTGCCCAAAGTCATGCCCACATGCTCAGTACATCAAAGATGTTTACCAACTACATGGCAAATGGGTGAATTAACAAATGAATGGATTGGTTTAATACCACAGGTGAAACCTACATTGGTAGGAGAGTAAATATGAGTATACTTAACACAGAGTCAAATAGTATGTAGGTACTACCACCATAACCAAGCAACTCTGGGACAATTCTCTGTGCCTCAGTGCTGAGGAATATACCTAGCACGGAGTAAACATACTATGTGTGTTAGTCTCTGTTGCTGTTTGTGAGGAGAGAATTACTGTAAATTCCATGAGAACTAAGGACTGTGTTCTGAATCAGCATTTAATTCCTAACATCTGTTACAGCATTTCATATACAATAGGCATTCAGTAAAGATTTGCTTAATATGAAAAGAACAAAGGAAAAGAAAACAAAAAAAATTAAATAAGCTGAAAAACCCTAAAAAGGATAAAAGGGGATCCATTTGACACAAAGAACAAAGATGCTGCTAAGATAGCACAATCAGGGCTTCACCCTGCAGTGGGCCAGATGCCCCCAGAATTTCTGGACATTTCATTTTTGCTGCTTAGAACTGACTCTACTGGCTTCAGTGTTCTCTCTCAGGGCAGCAAGGGGGAAAGAGACATTCACATAGAGTGATTTAATATGATGACATTAAGACCCAGGAAGACCTGGCTTCTCTTCCACAGTCCGAGAACTTATGACCCTGCATAAAACATCTTTGCTGGTCCTCAGCTTTATATGTTAAAAACAACCTTTAATGTGAGTATCTGCCAGGTGGCTAGAAGCTGTGCGGATGCCCCTGTCTCCTATTGAACTGCTTGGGTTTGTGTCCCAGCTTGCTTCTGATTCTAGCTCCTTGTTACTGGACACCCCGAGAGACAGCAGGTCATGGCTCAGGTTCTGGGCTTCCTCCATCTACATGGGAGACCTAGATTGAGTGCCTGTCTCCCAGCTTTATCAGCCTGACTGTATCAGCAGGAATTTGGAAAGTGAACCAGAGGGTGTGAATGTTGTCTTTTTTTCCTCCTCTTTCTGTACTTCTCCTTCTCCTCCTCTCTGTCTCTCAAATAAACAAATTAATAAATTTTTAAAAAACATAAACAATGATTAAGTACCTGCTTGTTTTCTTACTCCCAAGACACTAGGGATCATGACTTCAACAATCTTCTTAGCCACACATGGGGAAGACAGCTATGTAAGACAGGTAGGAAGATCTGTTTTTTTACTATCCAAAAGACCTGAGAAAGTAACAAAGAGGAAGGATTATTCTATTTTAACTCAAGGAGGAACCACAAACTCTAAAAATAAAGCAAAAAAGGTAAGTTGAACTTAAACATGGACACTTGGGAATGTATAGAAAATACTTTAAAAGCACAATGGACACATTTTGTTATTCCATTTAAAAAAACATTTATTTATTTTTATTGGAAAGGCAGATATACAGAGAGGAAAATCTTCCATCCATTGGCCTACTCCCCAAGTGGCCGCAATGGTCGGCACTGAACCAATCCGAAGCCAGGAGCCAGAAGCTTCTTTCAGGTCTCCCATGTGGGTGCAGAATCCCAAGGCCTTGGGCCATCCTCGATTGCTTTCCCAGGCCATAAGCAGGGAGTTGAATGGGAAGCAGGTTTGCTGGGACATGAACCGGTGCCTATATGGAATCCTGGCATGTGCAAGGCAAGGACTTTAGCTGCTAGACGACTGCACCAGACCCTATCATTCCATTTTAACATAAGCAAACAGAAACTCTGAGGATCAAAGTTAAATGAATTCACCAAGAACATTCAGCTGTAAGTGGTGAAGCTAAGACATGGGATCTGGCTTTGTCCCTATGAGCACAAGCAACAAGGACTATGAGGAGATTCCAGGTGCCACAAACAGAACAATGCAAACCCATGAGCTGTGGTGCTCAAGGGGCCATATTTGTCTGAAGAAAATCAGGTTATGGTACACAGCTGGACTAAAAGCAAAGTTTGAGGTGCATCTCAAGTGTCAGTCCCTCAGTCTCAGGTAAGCAAAAAGTCCATTATTTTCAAGGTTCAGGGAATCAAGATTCAAATTCTGATTTGTAGAAATCACCTCCATAAGAGTAAGGAAATGGTGGATCATCTCATGATATAATAATAAGCTTGTAACAGTTGTTACTTTATTGAGTTATTTTGTTTATCTAACTACAGGACATTTTGTGATCCTTTTTCTAGCTCTAAACATCCTGTGTTTCTATGACTTATAAGAAAGGCGTAACCGATTATCACTTTTATTTTAGCAGGCTATCTTTATATTTGAATATGTTATTGCAAAAATATTGTTTATGAGTTTATTTTGGTGGGAAAACTCCTTAAAGCCCATGTATAAGATTATATAAAAGTCATCCATGCCACTTTGGCCTACATCTGAACCAGTGCTGCTTACCAAGACATTAGACTTTGAGGTATGTGCCCTCCTCATTTTACTTGTCCACTCTCCAACCATGAGCAACTAAATAGCCTCTAGTTCTCTGTCCTCCCTTTAAGGTAATGCAGGGAACATCTTTGCACATGTTCCTACATAGACCCTTGGAAATTTTTCTTTGCAAAATATACCAGAAGAATGGCTCATAGAATATGTTTTCTTTGTTAACTTTACTTATTAGGCAGAGAATGAGTAAGTGAGAGATGGAGAAGGACCATCCATCAGTTGTCTACCCTAAGGCTTACAATGGCCAGGGCTGGCCCAGGGTCAGTGACAGGAACTCAATCCTGGTTTCCTCACATCAGTGGCAGGAGTCCAAGTACTTTCACCATAATCTTCTAACTCCCAGGGTCTGCATTAGCAGAAACCTAAAACCAGAGTTGGACCTGGGAGTGGATTCAGACAATCTGATGTGGGTTACACATCTCCTAACTAGTGTCTTAGCCACTATGCCAGAAATCTGTCCTGTGTATTTTTCATGAGATTAAGTCATGCTGATTTCTCTCTAGCTGCATTTGCTCATACACCCAGGAGCAGTCTTAACCCTTGGAATTATCCAAATTTCTGAAATTTGTTTGCTAGATGTAACATGATATCCTTATGGATATTTTAGTTTGCATTTTCCTGATTGCTAATAATTCACACATTAAATGACTAACCCATAGAAACACTGATGCATTAACAAAGGGCAGGTTGAGCCTGTTGTTTCAGGTTCCTCTTGCACACTTTGTTCTGCTCCCCGGGTTAGACCTATATCATTTTTTGACAACCTTTTGTTAAATATGATTCATATACCGTGTGGTTGACCCACTTAAAGTGGACAATTCAGTTATGAATCTGTTCACAGAGCTGTGCAACTATCATCATCAATTTTTGATTATTATTGTCACCATCCAAAAAATGCTATGCACATTAGCATTTACTTCCCTCCTCAAAGTCCCACACCTTCTAGCCCTAGATACCCAGAAATCAACTTTCTGTCCCTAGATTATCCAGTTGTGAGTATTTCATGTGAATGGAATCACACCCTTTGTGGCCTTTCTGGATTGGCTTCTTTGGCTTATTTAGAATGCTTTATTTCACTAATTTAAAATGTTTTCTTTCTTTTTCTCATTCTTTCATTCTTTACATTCATTTATTTATTTGAAAGTCAGACTTACAGGGAGAGGGGGAGAAAGATGGCAAGGGCACGAGAGGAGAGAGATCCTCCATGAAGTGGTTCACTTTCCAAATGGCTGGAAGAGTTATGGCTGGGCCCGGCCAAGGCCAGGAGCCAGGAATCTCTCCCATGTAGGTAGCAGCGACCCAAACACTGGGCTATTTTCTAATGCTCTTCTCAGGCCATTATCAGGGAGTTGGATCAGAAGTAGAGCAGCCAGGATGTGAACTAGTGTGCAAATAGGATGCTGCTGTTATAGGCAGCAGCTTTACTTATTACACCACAATGTCCACCCTGAGTTGAATGTTTTCAAAGTTCATTTATACCACCACACGTATCTGTGCCTTATTACTCTTACTTGCTAAGCAATAGTCCATTGTCTGGATGGGCCACCTTCCCAGTAACATGTGTTCAGTGTCCCGGAAGTTCTTTGAACCCCACTGTCATGGGTTTCAAGGTAATTCCATAGATAGGCATGGTTGATTACACCTATGGCCATTGATTATTGAACTCAATATTCAGTCTCTCTCCTCTTCAGCTGTTGGGGGTAGAGTGGGCAGGTAAAGCTGAAAGGTTTTTTGTTTTTCTTTTTATCTTCTCTTTGGGCTTAACATTTTAATTTTTAACTGCACAATTAGATCCTTTGGCAACCATCTCCCAACCTGAAGCTAACCATGATCACCAACAATTAGTCATGTCATCAACACACAGAAATACACTCATCACTCTTGAGCTTTCCAGGGTCTTGGAAGCTCTTCTGTCAGAGAGCAGGTACTGAGACCAAAAGTAACACAAGTTGGTCCCATTAACTTTATCACTCAAAAATTACAAGGTTTTTAGGTGCCTTGTGTTAGGAACTGGGGAAAAGACTAAATGTATCATTCTTATTTTATCACATAAGCCAATGAATGTTTGCGTGATTTGTTACACTGCAATAACTAACCAATTATATGTCAAGAAAAAAACAACATGGGGACCTGCATGGTGTCACAGTGGGTTCAGTTGTCCCCTTTGATGCCAGCATCTCATGTTAGAGAACTGGTTCAAGTCCTGACTGCTCCACCTCTGATTAAAAAAAAGAGTGGGGAAAAAAATAATGGTGTATGTTTAAGAATATAATTAGCACTTCTACAGAAAGTATTACTTCCAGGATCAAAATTATCATCACCACTGATGGCATTTATTCCTCAAATATTTATTGAGTGGCTAGTGGATATAAACACTTTTCTAGGAATTTGCCATCTACAATGATTTTTTTAAAAGTACATTGGCTATTATTTTCTCTAGCAACAGGTAACAGAAAAACCCAAACTTTTAGTGGGGTTTTCTTACGAAGATAGGCGATTACTTTCTGGTATTAAAAGATGTGCACACACAAAGGTGAATATCTCAGATCTTTGGTTGTTGCCTCACATTTACCTTCTACCTCATTGCTATGCCATCTTTACCATTTCACCTAATGATCCAAGTTGATATTTGAGTTCCAACTGGCATGTCTACATTTTAAGCAATGGCAAACAACAGAATTGTTTGCCTCCTTCCCTATTTCAGTGGTTCGTCAAGACAAAATGTTTATTATTTTTAAAAAAACTGTGCATGGATTTCAAAAGATTTTTATATCAAAGTAAGTTTTTTAGTTCCATTTCTCCACAAAATTGTGGAAGTATTCTTCTATTGTGACTTTCTGGATGTCTATATACTTCTACTTGCATTTTATTGGCTTATGTTCAGCAGCAAGTCCTACATTATAAAGTTATGAAATTAGCTTATATTTTGGTCAACAATGAGCTTGAGCTCATACAAAAATCAGTTTCTGTTACTAAGTATGAGGCGTAGAAAGGATATGCAGTTGGGCATTTAGCTGCCTCTGTCACCATACATAATGGATCTCACCTCGTGGAAGTATCTCTATGTTAAACTATGTGCTATGATGTGTTAAATAATAATTAAAGTCAGCTCTTGAGAGAGTCACCTTTCCTCATCTTCTTTCTTTTGGAAAATATATTATCAAAGAAATTCTAAATGCAAGTTCCAGTGCATTCTTTTCTCTCCTTTTTGAAGACTTATTTTATTATTATTATTTTTAATTGGAAAGTCAGATATACAGAGAGGGGGAGAGACAGAGAGCAACATCATCCATCTGCTGATTCACTCTGCAAGTGGCCACAATGGTTGGAGCTGAGCCAATCCGAAGCCAGGAGCCCGGAGCAGGAGCCAGGTGCCTCCTCTAGGTCTCCCCCATGGGTGCAGGGTCCCAAGGCTTTGGGCCATCCTCGACTGCCTTCCCAGACCACAAGCAGGGAACTGGATGGGGAGCAGGGCTGCCAGGAGATGATGGGTACCTATGTGGGATCCTGGTGCGTTCAAGGTGAGGACTTTAGCCGCTAGGCTACCACACCAGGCCCAAGTTCCAGTCTTTTCATTAACAGTCAGAGGATGGTAGGCCCAATATCTATCATATTGCTTGGCATAGAAACTATAACTAAAAATGGATGGATGGATCATTAACAATTTTTATTCTCATGTGTGAATTTACTTATGTATTTCTTATAAAGGTATATAGCTATTGTTGACATTTCAATTGACATCAGGCATTAAATATATCAACTTATATGATTCTAACTAAACTCTGTCTCTTGGGAATTGCCTCCATTGGAAATTGGGACTGCTCCAGCAAACATGTGGCTTGTAATATCCAGTACTGGATCTTCATATCCTTATCTCATTGGTCATCCTGTTGATGACCTGTCCACTGCTGAGAATGTAATAAATCGCCACTTTTTCTGAGCCTCTGGAGAGCACCCAGCCATACACTTAAGCCAAGAATGGATGCCACTATATAGTAGCTCTTTCTCTCAATTTTCCCCCATTATTTCATCAGATAGTTCCAAAATTCTTCCATTAGAACTTCATCCCTTTATGTGACAAAAACATGTCTTGTCTCCTATGAAACAGAGGAACCATTGGTGGTCCATTTGTTCCAGTTGGACTCTGAATCCTATCTCTTCCCATCTACTCAGGAACTTTGCTCCTATAATCAACTCTGTCTCTTACAAACCTGTGTTTCATTTTCTCCAGAACTCTCTGTGTCAGCTACACTCTTTACTAATGGTGAAATATCCCTTCACTGCTGCCTCATTCCTATCTGCCACCTGAAGTTGAAACCCCTAGGCTGTTTTCAGAGTTTTCCTTACTTCTCAGTGTGCCTCCATTGCACGCAAACTGCTCATCATTGACCACCATATGGGCAAACCCACTCCTCAATCCATAGACCTCACATTACTTACTTTCTATTTGATACAAATGCACAGTCTCCTTGAAATTTCTTAAAATTGTTTTTACCTCCCTTTTTATTGGTTTTCCTCCTGCATTAATGCTACTTCTCCTTTGTTTAAAGTTCTTCCTCTTTCCAAATGTTTAATTCTTTAAGATTTCATGGTTCTGACCTTTAGCCTCCTCTTTCCAACTATCCTCAGCCCACTGGTCACCTCACCCTGTGGCTTTATGACCACCTAGACACTGATGACTCCTGGGTTTGCGTTCCACACTTAGACTTCTCCTTGGAACAACAGAGGAATACACACAATCATCAGTGTCTAAATTGCATGCCTACTTGGTATCACCAACTTAACAACCCTAAGGTAAAACTCTTGATTCTCTGCCAACTCCACCAAGAGGCCTTTTTTTTAAAGATTTATTTCTTTTTATTGGAAAATCAGATACACAGAGAGGGGTAGAGACAGAGAGGAAGATCTTCTACCTGCTAATTCACTCCCCAAGTGGCTGCAATGGCCAGAGATGATCTGATCTGAAGCTAGGAGCCAGGAGGCTCCTCTAGGTCTCCCAAGCAGGTGCAGGGTCCCAAAGCCTTAGGCCGTCCTTGACTGTTTCCCCAGTTCACAAGCAGGGAGCTGGATGGGAAGTGGGGCCATTGGGACACAAACTGGCACCTATATGGGATCTGGGTCATGCAAGGCAAGGAGTTTAGCCACTAGGCTACTGAGCCAGGCCCTGACTAAGAGGATTTTTTTTAAAGATTTATTTTTATTATTTTTTTATTGGAAAGGCGGATATACAGAGAGGAGAGACAGAGAGGAAGATCTTCCATCCGATGATTCACTCCCCAAGTGAGCGCAACGGCTGATACTATGCCAATCCGAAGCCAGGAGCCTCTTCCGGGTCTCCCACGGGGGTGCAGGGTCCCAAAGCTTTGGGCTGTCCTCGACTGCTTTCCCAGGCCACAGGCAGGGAGCTGGAAGGGAAGTGGGGCTGCCGGGATAGAACTGGTGCCCATATTGGATCCCGGGCGTGCAAGGCAAGGACCTTAGCCACTTGTGCCACAGCGCCGGGCCCCTAAGAGGATTTTAAACCCTCTGCCTCTGGTTGTTACTCCTATTCCCTGCAGCTTATTTTCTGCTCAGCAACTTGAGGGACCACTTTAACTCACAATTATTTTTAAATGATTTATTTGAAAGTAGAGATACACAGAGAAAAGGAAAGACACACACACACATACAGAGAGAGAGAGAGGGAGAGAGAGAGAGTGCTTCAGTTTACTGGTTCACTCCCTAAATGGCCACAATGACTGGAGATGGGCAGGTCGGAAGCCATGAGTCAGGATCCTGTTCCAGGTCTCCCAAGTGGGTACAACAGCCTTAGGATTTTGGACCACCTTTGCTGCCTTTCAAGGAAGCTGGATTGGAAATGGAGATGCTGAGACTCGAACCAGCACCCATATGGGATGCTGGTGCTACAGGTGGTGGCTTAGCCTGTTATGCCACAGTGCTAGCCCCAGCACAAGTCAATTCTCAACTTTGTTTAGCTTTCACTTTCTCTCCCTTAAGATCTTAACAGAATAGAATTCAAATTGCTTTTCTTGGCCTGTAAGATCCTATCGGACCTGTCTTCTATCCAACATCTTTCCTACTTAATTTCAGTCATTCATACTGGCTTCCTTGTCCTACTCCTGCCAAGGCCTTTGAACTTGCCCTTTTCTCTGCCCGAAATACTTGGCCTGCTTTCATGTTGGCCTTAGTCTCTGAAAGCCCCAAACTCAGAGGGACTTTCCTACCTTCTTCCCTAACTCAGCCCACATTCCCTTCCTTAACCCATTGTCACTGTGACTGTTCCACACGCTCTTAATGGTTTTAGAGACCAAAGAATACATTTATCTGTGTATTTTTTTTATTCTTACAGTGTATAATCTATGAAATCAATGATTTTATCTGTTTTATTTATTATTGTATCTTTATCCCCTAGAATAGTTCCTGGCACCTAGGAAGATGCATTTCATAAACATGATTTCAGTGGATAAGTAGTTACTGAATAAATGAGGTGGTATATTTTAACAAGAGACATTCTGTAAGAAGACAACATCAGAGACAAGCTTAGCCTAGAGTAAGTAGGGTGTCCTGAACAATACAGAAACAAACAAACAAACAAAGCAGTTATACACAGTTTAGCATAGCTGGCAAAGCTGCTGTTTACAACATGGGCATCTCATCTTGGCACTAGCTTGAATTTTGGCTACTCTACTTCTGATCCAGGTCCCTTATAATACACCTGGGAATGCAACAGAAGATGGTTCCCATAGCTCAAGTTCTTGGGGTCCTATACCCATGAGGCAAACTCAGAAGAAGCTCCTGGCTCCTGCCTGGCACAGCTCTGGCTATTGTAGCCATTTGGGGATTCAATCAGTGGATGGAAGCTATCTCTCTCTCTCTCTGCTTCTCCCTCTCTCCATCCCTGCCTTTTAATTCAATAAAATAAATCTTTTTAAAAATAAAAACAAAACCTTAAATTTACCAGATTCCCTAGAGCCAAGGATGATGGCAGATCCTTTAAATAGATCAGCTCTTAGAAAGCATGACTTGGGAATTACTATCTTCTCCATTTTATCTGAGGACACTGAGCATGGCCTCAATCACACTGTTGTAAATGGTGGAGTTAAGATTTAGCAGGCTGGTGCCCTCAAGGTCACTTCCTCAATCACTACACTACACAGCCTTTGGGAAAAGGCAAGTGTGAGGCCATCCAAACTTTTCATAACCCTCAAATATTGCCCACAGTTAGTCCTTTTCACATGTTTTATAGGAGAAATAGATCCAATTTTGCAAAAATGTTTCTACTAAGTGGGGCATTTCTTAAATAGATTCCTTATCTTGTTCCCTGTTCTGCTTATACAAGTTATACTTGCCTGCAGATGAAAAGGTGGAAGCAGCATGTGCCTGGAATACCAGATGTTTGCTCTACAATCCCCTTGACAGCAGTGTCTTGGGCAAACCTCCTCACCTCTCAGCGTTTGCACTGAATTTTCTACAGAAGAGAAGTAGAGGAAATGAGTCTCAAGTTACCTCCCAGGTCTCAAATTCTTTGATCATATTGTTTTCTGGATAAGCCAAAGGATTTATCTGTGGCACCTGTCCTGAGCTGTGAGGTCTCATCAGAGTTCAGAAGCAAGAAGTGAAAGTGATCATGAGTACAAGCACAGCTTTATCATGATCCTTATCCACAGCCTGATAGTGTGTTCTACCTTCTAACAGCCTCATCAGGAAACCAGCATCCTTGCAGAATAAAGCTTTCTACTGCAGGCTCCTAAAAACAGACGGAGAATAAATCCCCTGAACTGAAATACAATGAGCCCACTTCATAAAAGGAGTGACTTTCCTGTTTTCAGTTTCCTTTCACGTGGAAAGCTCTTGCCAGAGGCAAGCCCAAATCAAAATCACCCTTTAGGCTCAATTTATATGGTGGAATGAACCTACCTGCCCATCTCCCCTATGTCAGCACTTCAGGGGAGCAATGTTCTCTCCCTCCGTCTAAACAGCAATCTCCAACACACAACATGATCGAACGTCTACTTGGCAAGGCGGGAAATACTTTTCTTCATTTCTTCCTTCTTCTGTTTCTCTTCCTTTCATAGACACAAAAGGATTTCAAGAAGTCAATGGAAAGTGGAATTTAAAAAATAGGTTTGTTTTTCATGTGATAAATTTGAAATCATGCATTAATTTTCACAAAATACATTTTTAAAAATATTTATTTACTTATTTATTTGAAAGACAGAGAGGTCTTTTATTTGCTGGTTCACTCCCTGAATGACCACAAGCTCAGGGCTGAGTCAAGCTGAAGCCATGAGCCTACGACTGTGGGCGGGCCTCTCCTGGTGACAGGGCCAAAACACCTGGGCCATCTTTCTCTGCTTTTCCTGGGTATTAGCAGGGACTTAGATCAAAAGCAGAGTAGCTGGGATTTGAACCAGTGCCCATAGTGTATGCTGGCATCATAGCAGCAGCTTAATTCTGTGTCATAATGCTGCCTCAACCCCCTCCCAGTCCTGTAAATTAATTTTCCAAAGACTTTTTGAAGATTTCGCTCTGTATATGTTTCTCTCAAGGATCCTGACAAGGTTATCAGTTATTATCTCTGCTTGCAGCATGAATTGATACCTTTTATCCTAGTGTTTTGATTCAACCACAGGCAACTGCTAATCATATCATGACCTTTCACTTTGATCCTGACAAGATAAGAGAAAGCTAAGAAGAGAAAATGGAAATTTGCCTTTGAAAGACCCAAAGAGGCAAGAATGTTCATGGTAGGCTTAGGAAATGAAAAACCTGAGTAGAGTAAGTGCCCCTTTACAGAAGTAGTGGGACCTCAGTTTGGTGACGAATAGGAGTGACCGATGGAAAGGTTGAAATCCGGCTTCCGATGTGAGAGATTTTAAATCTCCTATTAGGGAGGGGGACCTAGTGAAGCTTTGTGAAACGATGTTATGAGATGACAAAATATCAGCAGGGGATAGGGCTGGTCAGCAGGAGGAAAAGGCCAGGGAAAGAGATATCAGGTGGGAAGCAATATACCAGCTGGCATTGCACAGCTAGGCATGAGCACAATTCATGGCCAGCAGGGCAGGGCAGGATCTCACAAAGTCTATAAGAGGTCACATTTGAGGCAACAGAGCTGTCCCTCACATGGGCAGGTTGACGTCTCTCTCAATCACTTTTCCTTTTGTTCTCTACTGTGACTTTGCCCTCTTCCCAGGATCTAGCTTTCTATGGCTTGTGCAAAGGTGGAAAGGGGGTCAGGGAACATAATTTATATTGTCCTTTTGGACCTGAGTAAAATCTCCAGGTTTTACCATAAGAGGATGACTTTTTTTTAAATAAAAGTATTTTTTCTTATTTTTAATATGTTTTATCTCTTGAGTACTTATATCATGAATACTATGTGCTATTAGTTTATTTGAATTTAAAATATTTTCTAGATAAGTTTTTCATACAAAAATCTAAATAATCCAAAGTCAAAATAGCTTACAAAGTCATCTCTGAAAAAAAACAAAGCTAACTCTGATTTTAAAGTCTATATTTAACACTGCCAGGGAAAGAAACACAGTTGGTTACTTTCCCAGAATATGCTAATTACCTAGAAAAATAATACTTTCTTATCTACCATTGGAGGAGAAGCTGACCAATAGAAAAGCAGCTCAGAACCTACACCCACTCCTTGTACAAAATAAGGTATGTTTGTACGCTCCAGTTAAGGCAAGCATTTGGTTGCTTGACAACCAGTAACAAATGTGCCTTTCATCATCTCTCACAATGTTACCTTGAGATTTCCAACTCTAATCTGAATGAGATTCTTAAGACAGAAGCCAGTTTAGAAAACTAGATGTCAACTCCAACAGGTTATAAGTATTTGTATACACTTCCAGCACAGGAGATATCAGAAACCATGGCAGTTTTCTTAATACCTCATACATTTTTTTCTGCTGTTTTCTACTTGCAAACAAACAAGACAAAACAAAACAAAAATCTCAAACTAGCTATTCATGTGTTTGATTCCACTGACAAAAAAAAAGTATACATGGCATATTCTTCATGAGGATGATAAGGGGATTCCAGGCCTGTTTCAGCCACATTTGAACAGCAGTGCATTTATAGGCATTTCTTGGTAATAAATGTTAAAGAACCTTGAAGGTACCATTTTCACTAAGTCATTTGGCACCATTTCCCACAGCTATAAGGGTACAATCTTAGTTTAAATGTGTCTGTAGTGTTTTATAACATTTCCAGTGATGTCATTTTTTAAATTTCATATTCATAATATCCTCCAATGCATTGTAAAATCTTCAAAGAATAACAACACTGCCTATTTTTATGGAACATTTGTGTTCTCTGCCTAATTGAATCCTTGTAGTAGTTCTATAAGTCAGGTAGAACAAGTTATCTTTAGAGCTGTTTATAGCTCATTAAAGAGGCATAGTTGCTTGCCTGAGGCCCTACATTGGTCAAAAGCAATGTTGGAGCCCTGGAAGGCTCTGAATTCAAATTCTGTAAAAAGATACATTTTCTTAGCAAGAGATAGAAGTGGGGTAGGCATTGTGGTGCAGTAGTTTAAGCTGCTGATAGGGACACTCACATTTCATATCAAGTCTTACTTATGCCTCCAATTCCAAATCCTGCCACCATGTGAGGGACTCAAATGCAGTTTCAGGGTCCTGTCCCATCCTTGGCTATTGTGGGCATCCTGGGAGGGAATCAGCAAATGGCAGAGCTCAGCATTAATTTAAACGTATCTATAGTAATTTATACTATTTCCTGTACTGTCATTATTTTTCAAGTTCATATTCATGAGCTCCTCCAATGAATTGTAAAATCTTCAAATAATAACACTGCCTCTCTTGTTCTATCAATCTTTCAAATACACAAATACATCTCTCTTAAAAGATACAGAGATGTAAGAAAATAGCAAGAATAAAGTATATGAAGAGGGGAAAAGCTTGCTTTTTCTTTCTCCATTCGTTTTTGATAGCCTTGCATACGATTCAACAGCTGGATAACAACACTACACTTTTTGAATTGTACTATTCACCTCTCTTAGGCACATGTCTACTGTCTCCTTGTGTTCCCTCAGTTTTCATAACAGCAGAAAGCATGCTCATATCATTCATTCATAGTTACAAACCCAGAGACTAACATAGCACCTGAGAGATGGCAGAAATTTCATAGCTATTTCTTGAAGTAACTTATGACAATGTCTCCTAGGTTAAAATTGCCTCAAAGGAAATTCAAACAGAAGATTTTAAGTTAGAACTAACATGTTTCAATTGAGACCAAGAATGTGATATGAGGTTAAAAGTTTTGAGGCAACAAAGTTTGTTTCGTCCTTAGGCTCCAAAGCCAGTATGGATTGTCAATGGGACTCTTTCCATAAGGGAGTGGCCTTATCTGGAACACAATTGGCTGAAACAGCAGAACAAAATGAGACTTGGAGGGTCTTGCAAGGGAACATTAGATACAGCAACTCAGAAATGACTCTGCCACTTCCACTCAAAATTTATTGACCAGAGCTGCTCATAGGCACCCTGTCACCTTCTGGCACAACCCACAAAGATCCTGGCACTGCCTTGGTGGGAGACAGAAGGAAATAATTGGTCAAGTGCTAGCAATGCCTATCATATCACCTTTTTTGATTTTGAGCTTTTGTGATTTAAATTAAAAAGACAATTTTGTTCCTAACCTTGCAGCTATTGTTCAGGCATGGTGTGTGTCCCCCAAAGGGTCATGTGCATAAAGCTTGGCCCTTAGTATGGTAGCCTGGAGGTGACACAAACCTTCAAGGAAGTGGGGCCTAGTGGAAAGCCCTTAGGTCAAGAACTGCAGAGCCCAGCATCTCTCTGGATTTCTGTTTCAAGAGGAGATCTGTTCCTCCCATATGTACTTCTGCCTTGATATGGCACAGCCCATAATGCCTTCACTGTAGTTGAGCCAAGGCCATTGCTATAACCTTGAACTTCCAAAACTGTGACCTAAATAGGCCTCTGGATAAAGTTAGCAGGCTTCAGATGCTTCATTATGGTATCAAAATCAGACTGATAAACTTAAAAAAATATACTGCCTGCACAGTGGCTCTAATGAGAAAGTGATGTTTAGTAAAATAAAATACTTGAGTAAGATCAGATTGACTAATAAATAAAAGTAGAAATGAATAGATTATCTAAATGTACATATCACTAGCACTGGATAAAATTTATTTAGTTTACATTTGTGAAAGTAAATTACTAGGGGATACAAAATAATAATATTCTAGAATAAAAATATTGCCATAAATATAATTGAATTTCTATGGACAAGATTTAGCAATCCTGGCTTTTGGCAATTATTTTGGTGCCACAGAGAAGGGACAGCTGGGCTAGTAATTCAGGACAGAACAGCCTGAAGAGTAGACAAATATATCCTAGAGTCCCAGGCCCATGTTTTAGGCATGAGGCCAAGATTAGCAAATGATACTTACCTGGAAAATTGTGGATTCTGAGTATAAAAAAATTCCCAATTTAAAGCAATAAATAAACTGTTCACTAATGAACACTAATAAAATTATCAGTTCATTGTTGCACAACCATATACATAGGTGGAATTCCAGTGGCTCATTCACCTACATCCCTCACAGAACTACTCCAGACTCATAGATCTTTACTTTTGATATGTCCCCACATTCAAATATGTCCCCTATTCAAAGCCCTGTGACATACTTTGGGCATAATTTCCCAATAGTTGTTAGTTTTCTATAAAACATTAGCTAAAAGTAGAATGTATACAATGAAGGCATGTAGTGCTGAATTCACTTGATTCTTTTGGGACATGAAGCAGTGACTGCTGAGTCAGCTCTTGTGAATTTTTTTTTGGAGTATATTTGGTTGTGCTTCTGAGATTCAAAAGCCAGAGCATCTAATTCAAAAGAAGTAAACTGCTGTCTTAGTTGTGATAGGATATTGAATGGTTTGATTTTAAAATGTAATTTCAAAGACTGTATTACTATCAAATATATTCTTCAGGACAGCCTAACTGCTTTTGCTTCCCACATGATTGTGGGCTACTGTCTATTAAAATAAAGTGATACAGCAAAGTCACTATGTCCTCCAATGTTGGGCATGCGGTTTATAAGTGCTTAAAAATGAGGTCAAAGCTCCAAGGAGAATTTAAAACACTTTCTATTTCCAAGCTCAAAAATTTCCCACGTTAGCAATTCCTTGTTGCCAAAAAATGTTCACATTTCTGAGAATAAAGTCCTTTCCTATTTGCTTCAAACTGTAGTCTAAATAGTTATTTCAATATATGTTACTTATTGATGAGGACATAAAAATACTTATAACTCAGCTACTAAAATGCTCCATCAAAAGAAAAAGCCATTGGCCAAAGACAGGTACTATGTTCATCATAGCACTGTCTATAATAGCTCCAACTGGAAACCACTTTAATCTCCACCATAATTAATTTAATTTCCACTTTAATTTCCATAGTATTTTCATATATACATATATATTATATAATATGTTCATGGTGTGGAATTAATCAGCCTACAACTGCACATGGAAAAATCTCAAAATAATGCTGAACTAAAGAAGTCAAATATAGAAGACTGAATACTTTATGATTTTATATCAAATAGCAAGTCAGGTACAACTAATCTACATTGTGAAAGTCAACATAGAATCTGCCCTTGGGATGAGCCAATGACAGGAAGAAGGCCTTCTGATGGGGTTCTCAGGTGTTAGAAACATTGACTTCTGATTTGGTGCTGGATAAAGCTGTATTCAGACTGCGAAGATTGGACAGTATTTACCAGGATATATATATATATATATATATATATATATATATATATGCTTTTTCTGCATGTGTACCATAAACAAAAAGCTAAACAGAAACCCAAGAAGTCCATGAAAATTAAATGCCAATCCAACACAGTAATCCTGAAGGTCATTCCCTGAATTTGTGTGTTGAATGTGAGAATCACCTCCCAGGCAGCTAATTAAGTGCTCTGTTTTCACTAATATGTCAAAATAAACTAACCTTTTAGTTTCAAAATCTCTCATCTCTGCTTTGCCCTACTCCCACGGATAGCTGTACACTTTAAGCCGTGTCATTTCTCACCTTCAGTCTCCTCAGCCATCCTGTCCTACCCAGCCTCCCTGCAGCCGGTTCCCTCTGTTCTCCACACATTAACTTAAGGGATTCGAGGTCCATCGGAGAGCCTTCCACGCCCTCGCTGCCGCCCCTCTGCTGCCTCACCGAGCCGGGGCCACACTGACCTCCTATCTGTCTTCCCCAAGGACGAGTCGTCCCACCTCGCGACCATCTCTCCGCCGCCCCTGCCGCCCCCAACAACCCCACCAGTTCCGCGGCTCCACTGACGACCCGCCCCCTCTGAGAAGCAGCCTACACGCCTTCTTACAAAGCTGCCCCATAAGCTACCCTACCCCAAGTCAACCCCTCCATCCTCTCCATCCACGCCGCCTTGTCTGTCACTTCTTGACCCGGTTCGATTTTGTTTGTTTTTTTCCCACACGTGCCACCTTTTTGTCCTCCTCACTAGACCGCGGACTCCGAGGAGACGGCTAAGCGACTCGGAGCCCCCTCGGGTGCTGGTTCAGCTGCCGCGAATATTACCCTGCGAATTTTCTCAAAGAAGCGAAAGCAAAATCCTATGCCTTTCCAGCTGCGTAACCATTGAAGAATTGGCATTCAGGGCTCGGTGTCCTAGCGGGCACAACCACGGCTCCCGGGCCCCCCAAGAGGCACGTCTCGTTCCTCCACCCGCGGGCCCCTCACCCACCGCCCGGGTGCGCCTCTGCTCCGGGCCGAGCGCCCACCGCGGGGGGGCGGGACACCGCCGCGAGCCGCTATTGGCTGGAGCGGACGTCACTCCGCCGCGCGCGCCCGCACGTAGGCGGAGTCCGAGCACGGCGGCGGGAGGCTCGCTCTCAGCGGGGTTTGTGATTGGCTGCGCTCCAGGCCAGGCTCTCCTCTTCGCCGAGCGCGATTGGCCGTAGATGCCCGTCCGTCAGCGGGCAAAGACTTTCCCCTTCCCTGGCTTGGCCCACAGCTGGCGAATATTTTTCGAGAATTTCTATGAGACGAAGCAGTGGCGCTTTCGGCTGCTCGCTCTGGAGATCGGAAGACAACGGAGAGGGCAGTGACACTAGCCCACTACGGCAGCCCTGACGCCCTGCCCTGTCTTTGCTAATTAAAGCGCTTCAGGTGACATAGCCAAACGCGAGGTGAGAACCTGGCGGGTGCAATTCATTTATTTCTACCCACCGTTCGCATAGATAATTATATTTATTGGCGGCCCCGGGCGTGGAGAGTCAATGGAGGACGGCTTCCCTGCGGGGAAAGAGGGGAAGAAGATGGAGCTGAGGATGGTGGAGGAGGTTTCCCGTTTCCCAGCCGCCGAGCCCCTATGGTCGGTATCTGGGCGCTCCGGGCGCGGTTTGCTTCTCTTTCGAGGTCAAGAGCAGTTTCTCAGGGCGGGGCACACCCTGGCAAGTGCCGCTGGCAGCCGGCAGCCGGCAAACGTTTCCTTTTCCTGACCACACTCGGCCTTGAACTTGGCCGCGAGCGAGGGGGCCAGGTGAGGAGGGCCTCCGGGCCTCTGTCCGAGCCTGGCCCCGGGGGATGCCTGCTGAGGGGGTTCGCAGCCACGGGCGAGGGAGACGTGGCGACCCCGAGGCTGTGCGTCCTGCTGGCGGTCCCACGGGGATCCAGTCCAGAATCTCGAACCTCTGGAGCCGGGGCGGGCATGGTTGGAGGAGGAAGTCGGTGCAGAGAGGAAGATGCCGAGCGGTGCTTGGTTTTGATGACAAGACTTGGGGTTGTAGCTTTTGCTAAGGCGCTGTTGCCGTCCTGAGGCCTTGCAGCTGGTGATGCCCCTCTCCCCCCTTTTTAAGTTGTAAATTACAGCATTCTTAGGAGGCTGCAGGTGGAACTGAAAGGGCATTCGGGGATTGCCAAGAGGTCTTTGTGGCCACGCTAGGCTTGGGGAACTTCGGGCCGGAAATGTGCAGCGGGGTCTCTAAGGTGCTCCACATCCTTCGCCCACGAGTGTGCAGAAAAGAGGCAGGTTTTCGGGTGGCCTCAGGCTAAAGCGTGAAAGGATGCCTCGGCCTTGGAAAACCTGCGGAGGATTTTTGGTGGCTGCTGTGGCCAAAGAACCAGGCGCTGGGGTGCCTTTTGCTGGCTGTGGAATTTGGACACGGATGGCCATTGTGATAAGAAAATGCTTGTGCTCTTGTCCTAGAGCTGTGGGTTTTCGCCCCTGTTGCTGTCTCGCAGCCAGACAGTTGCTTTCTCTTGACCGCGGCCAGAATATACACACAGAGGCACTAGCCTTGCCTGGAATCTTGGAGGAGAGCCGGGCAGGTGGTGATGCAGATCGGAGTGAATGTAGGGGACAGTTCTTCTGAAACGAGCCTGAAATTACAGGCTTGAAACACGATCTGTGGCTTGGGTCCACATGAACTCGGATGTTTCCAAAGAGAGCTGTGGAATTAGGATGGGTTTTGTGGTTCTGTGTACTTTTCACCCTATTTGCAATTGGAAACATGAACGCCTGGCGCTTCTTAGGGGAGGCTTAGTGGCCTTTGTGCCTATCACTAGCCCTTCAGTCGCCTGATACATCATCTTTCCCTTCCTCCTAGCATTCTGAGGAGGTTGCTTTTTAAGAGATGTTAAGAGAGACATTGGTTAAAGAATACTAACAATTACCTTGGGTGATTTTTCTATTGTGGAAGTCACTGATAAAGAACCACTCTGTAATAATGGATGGGTGTGAATGGTTTTTGAAATTTCTTTTCTAGAAGGATACCATCTACGCAGGTTTTAGTAGCGCCAATCCTTGGAATTCTTGCTTCGTTTTGTCACGTTCTTGGGGTGATAGAAATGAGCTGTCCTTTTGACCTGCTTCTGGCATTCAAGAATAGTTAAAACAGATTCTAATCCCTGTACATCCTCCTGCCTGAGAGACATGCTCATGTTTCCAGAAATACATTTGGACAGCTCTAGATGTTTTAACCATCAAGGGAGTATAAAGCAGGAACAAGATGAAAACGTAAAACTGGCCTAGCAAACTTGGGAGCTCTAGATAGATTTTTTCTTCCCTGTTTCCTCTTTTAAATCAGGAGCAGAATTCAAACGTTTGCCACAAACTAAGTGCTTTTTTGTTTTCTTCTTCCTACTCTGGAGATGAGGTCCGTTGCTGGGGCTCTCATCTAAAATCTCTGTGCAAGCCCTCACAGTCTCACAGTGAACGTCCAGCTAACTTCTCTGCTGATATCCCTGTCTGTCCAAACTGTGTCCCCTAGTCACAGTTCTGGGTCAGAGTGTCAACGAATGGAGGAGGAAGGAGGAAGACAGGAAAGGTGTGGTTACATTAGTCAGTATGGACGGGTGAAAAGAGAAACTAGTTTCTTTTCCCAAAGATTTATATATTTATTTATTTGGAGGGCAGAGCAATGTGCGTACACACACAGAGAAAGAGAGAGAGAGAATGCCTGTATTCACTGGTTCATTCCCTGAATGGTCACAGTAGCTGAGGTTGGGCCAGGCTGTAATCAGGAACACCATTTGGGTGGTGCATTTGGGTGACAAGGTCCCAAGTGCTTGGGTTATCCTCTGCTTTCACAGATGCACAAGTGGGAGTTCATTGGAAGTGGAACAGCCGGGAATTGCCTTGTGCCCACTTTGCATGACTCAACTTGCTGAACTACCACATTGGCCCCAGAGAAAGTATTATGAGATTATTTATCAACAGTATCTAGAATGCATAGGTATTTTTGTGCATGCATGTACATGGATGTGTATATCCATGATTCCTGTAAACTCATGTGGACAAATTATGACACCAAAATTTAAAAAAATGTATTATATGTATTTTTTTTTGAGAGGCAGAGGAAAAGAGAGACGAAGATTTTCCCTGTATTGGTTTGTTCTCCACATGCCTAAAATTCCATCTGAGTATCTCAGGTGGTTTGCAGAGACCCAAATACTTGGCCATCATTGCTACCTCCCAGGATGTACATGAGCAGGAAGCTGGAATGCTAAGAGGAACAAGGACTTATATCAAAAGTGCTATAGATAGAAATGTTGAATTTAAAAAAAGTCTTAGCTGTGCACCAAACACACATATCCACATTTTAATTTTGATTAGGAACTAGAAAGATCTGATGGACAGTTTTTAGGTTGAAGCTTGTTCATATACTATTCGCTTTTGTTGTGTATCTCTCAGTATATTTCAGATTGATTACGTCATCAGTGGTGAATCTCTGGACAAAACTTTCTGAATGTTTAGGGTTAATTCCAAGTTGTTCCATAACTTGGAAACATAGATACATAGATTCTCTTTTAATGTTTTTTTCTTGAACACAGAGTAGATCTGTATATATCCGTTATACTGAACATGGAAAAGGAGATGAAACCACTTTTTTTTTTGTGGTTGTTGTTTTGCTTCCTCCCTCTTCAGGCTCCCTGCCTAACACCCCAATCCTGCCCCATCTTCCTCCAAACTGCTTCTTAAACAAAGTCTCCTTTGTGCCTAAGTGACTGACCTTGTCATGTGGTATTGATAAACTACCAGTGTATCTGGCTCACCCTTCATCTCTGCCAGTCCTATTCCTTAGAGTCGATGTTTGTCTCTATTCTATTGCTGACTTTATGAGATGACTATAAATTGCAGGATCGAAGCCAAGCCGATGATGCATTCCAGGCAATGCAAGTCTAAAGAAAATGCTCAACTTGCATTTTCTCTCATTCTTAAAAAATGTTTCCAGCAGATAACTTATCTCCACTGAGAATACATTTTATTTTATTGCTTTCAAAATGATCAAGGAGGAGAGAAAGAAAAAAGGGGGGACAATGTATTCTAGAAGAGATATAGAGCATTTGTAATTTGTATTTGTAATTCTAAAACTCTTATTTAAAGAAGGTACACAACTGCAGATTGGCCCAAGCCTGGCTATGGCATGCACTTTTTGGGCCAAAACCAAGATAATAGTGTTTTACTGTAATCTCTGGTACATTCCTTAAATATGATTATGCTTTATAACAAACACTTACTTAAAAGCTTTGGTTCTTTCTTTATGGTATAAAACTGCTTTGTAGTTGTCTCCATCAAGAATTAGTACCTCTCTGGTAGCTTTTATGGCACAGCCGGTGAAGCTGCCACTTGGGACACCCAAATGCTCTATCTGTAGGAAACGAACAAATGTCTCTTTTTTGGTCATTCAGTGTGTTACTTCTCTAACTCCTTCACTTCTTCACACGTGTTACTTGTCTCCTTCACTCCAATATTGTCATATGAAGAAGTTAATATCAGTATTTTATGCATGATGATACCCAAACAGCCATGACAAGATGGCTTACATAATTCATTGTTTTGGTGGCCATCTTTTTTCTAACCTCTGTGATGCCAGTTTGTTATTGCTTAAATATCTAAGGATGTTCTTTGGAACCTCTTTTCTCTTTAATGTTTTCTCCCACTGAAAGCAGTTATGACCTTCCTATACCTGTCTAGACTTATTTCCAAAAATTCACTTACAAGCAACTGTTTGAAATCTGTAACGCATTTTTGCACAGATGCGCTCAAGCTGGACTGTGTATATGTGTGTTTGTACCTCTTCAGGAAATAACCCTCTTATTTTTAAGTTTCTTTATGATTTTGAAAAACCCAAACCTAATATTGAAAATAATACATCACCTGCATTTCCTCTACCAGCATTATCAAATCTTAATGTTATGCCATTTTGTCAGGTTGCTTCTTAATTCATAAATGATGAAACAAAGTGCGATAGAGATCACTTTCTGCTTAGAAGCTAATTTGTATGGAATTGCTAGAAAGATAGCTCAGAAATTGTCCCTAATAACACCCTGTAATGGCAAGAGAGGCCTTAGGATTGAGTTTAGGAGTAGAGAGCAAAAACAGACGTGCCAGGTAATAGTTTTAAAGAAATGTAGTTTCTGGTGTGGCTGTGCTGCTGGGATCTGGGAAGAGGGATTGCAGGTACAGTGAATTGCATAGTTCACTTATTCATACATCAAGGCTGCTTGCTTGTCCCAAACGCAGTGAAACCTATTTCCACCCATCCTCTCCATGAGTTTCTTCCATAAGGGGCAGCATCAGAACCAGCTTATCCTTGTGCCTATGGGGAGGTTAGGGTTGGGGGCAGGGGGTGTTTGCACAAACCATTTTACGTTAGCCATGGGCATAGAGTAGGAAGTATGTTGAGAAATCGTCAAACAAAACTCTGATTCTAGATTGTGCCTTTGTGAAAACTTGGCGGCCAGTCTTTTGGTACAAACCATTGTAAATAATCTATGAACCAGTTACTTTTTCTTTTCTTTCTAGCACTCATAAAGGACTTTGTTGCTATTTGTTTTTGTCGCTACCTTTTTTCAGCTCAGTGAAGTTAATGAAAGGAAGAATGTTTATTTCTTCTGTACTGCATATTCTGAAAGTGGGGCCTGCAGATCAGCAGTTTCTAACACCGGAATCTCAGGCCTGAAACAGCATTTGCATTTTCAAAAGCTCATCTAGTGATGGCAGGTTGAAGTTTGACAAACAGGTTCTATCTGAAGTGCTCTGTGCAGGGTTTTCATTATATTTAAATACTGTGAGTGAGGAAGATAAAAGCAACCATTTTTCATCTACGATTAAGAGAAGTAAGTTGGTGGGGACCTACCCAAATATAACTGATAGGTGTTTCCTGGCAGACCTTGTTGACTCTTGTTTTTCAGTGATATCAGATAATGTGTCTTATGTTTGCAGTTGCTAACTGAGACCCTTCTTCTATCTCTACCTCCCACCTTCTGCCCAGGTATCATTTTCCTGAAGCCGTCCCATCATTGATCCACAGACCATTGCATCCTCACTGGGTCCTTTGCAGCCGAGTTATGTCAACAGCTGCCTTAATCACTTTGGTTCGCAGTGGCGGGAACCAAGTGAGAAGGAGAGCACTGCTGACCTCCCGCCTGCTTCAGGACGAGCGCCGCCTAACGGCCACCTGTCACAGCTCCACTTCACAGCCCCGGTGTTCTCGGTTCGACCCAGATGGCAGTGGGCGGCCGGCCACCTGGGACAGTTTTGGGATCTGGGACAACCGCATCGACGAACCAATTCTCCTGCCCCCCAGCATTAAGTATGGCAAGCCGATTCCCAAAATCAGCTTGGACAATGTGGGTTGTGCCTCACATATTGGCAAACGGAAAGAGAATGAAGATCGATTGGACTTTGCCCAGCTGACGGAGGAGGTCCTCTACTTTGCGGTGTATGATGGACATGGCGGACCTGCAGCTGCTGATTTCTGCCACACCCACATGGAGAAATGTATTCTGTAGGTACCGTGACTGTCACTCTTGGCTGTGCTGTGCAATAGGCTTCACGTTTAAACTTTGACCTTTTGGCTGAGACTTCCTCTTAACACAGCCACAATAGTGGTTTCCTACTGCATTTCATGAAGAAGCAGTAATTTCAGCATGCTACTCATAACTGATGAGCTTTACTACCTTAAAATGTGTGCCTGGGGCGGGTGGTGGAGCCCAGTGGGTTAAGCCCCATTGTGGCTACTCTGCTTCAGATCCAGCTTCCTACTTATGAGCCTGGGAAGGCAGCAGGATGACAACCTCCTGGGCCCCTGTGACCTACATGAAATGGAATTCTGGGCTCCTAGCTTTGGCCTGGCCCAACCTTGCCAATTACAGGGACTGAACCACCAGAAGTACACACTCTCTCTTCCTGTGTGCTTTTTAAGTAGGTGAAATTAGACATATACATACACACACTGAGATGTCTTTAAAATACATAGCTTAACTCCTCTGGTGAAGGTGGTATCTGGTGTCTAGCATTTCAAGTGAATGGATCTGAATTCCAGGAGTCTCCAAAATGTTTACAGAAAATGCCTGTTATGACAATGTGCATAGATTTCCAGCATTTTTTTTTTGCACTGAAATAAACTTATCTTTTACTTCCATTTATCCATGAGTGTGCTGAAATGCTCTGGTTATGAACTTAACCCACAAGAAGCAGTTATTCCTATTCATGACAAGCTCATAATAAGTGCTTCACAACTGCTCCTGGCTCGTTTAAGTTCCTGGACAAGCTCTGGGTCCAGGACTTTGCTGAAAGTAACTTTGGATGGTTGGTGGGAATGAGGAAATGCATTCAATGCTGACACTTTAAATCATTTGTTTTCCCCAATTAGTATTGTTGAGGTTCACACAATTGTTGGAGTTCAAAAATGGAGGGACATGTGACAGAACAGAATTTTGACCATGTGTAATTTTTCATCTTCCTGTATACTGGAAGGCACTGGGGTCCAATGAGGGAAAAATGGTGGTAGACACAGCGACTGTGACCAGAGAAACCTGTTGTAAAATGATTGTTTTGGGGCTCTCTTTTCCTCCCCACAAAGGGATTTGCTTCCTAAGGAGAAGAACTTGGAAACTGTGTTGACCTTGGCTTTTCTAGAAATAGATAAAGCCTTTGCCAGTCATGCCCACCTGTCTGCTGATGGTATGTAAAACAATCACATTCCTCCAGGTTTCGGGGAGTGGGGGAGGCCACAGAGGAGTTCACTGAAGCCCTTTGGGGGTGGGAATTGTAATGTGTACTTATTTGTCAGGAAGCTTATGTAGAAATTATCTTATGTAAACATTGGAAATGCTGTGTGGACTCCAAACTAATGTCAGTACTGCACTATGAGTTTTACGGAAAGAGAGGCAAGCATACAGCTCAGTTCTTGAATTTTAATCTTATAAAGATTTTAAAATGTTTTCATGTGTCTAATTACTGATTTTATGCACAAGAAGTCACTCTAGGAGGATCAGGGCTGTGTCTTTGGATGCATCTCTCGAGCAGATGCCGTAATACTCTGCAGGATGATCATATCTAGCTGGGACGGTAATTGTAAAGGCAAGAAGAAAAGTGCTGCAAGATCTTGAATAAGCACGAGTGTGTATAATTAGAAAGAAGCTATTTTGTCCCCACTTCTTAAAAAAGTCCTATCTTAAGAGCGTTTCTGTGGTGACTAGTGATATTTTGGTTAATCACAAGACGTGCCAGTTGAACTTTAAAATGTATGCACTGTATCCTCTTAGATTTGGAATGCAAAATGTTTCTGCTTTTGACTAAACTCACCAAGACCATTTGAGGTAATATGGTAGCTAATATTTTCTACTTAGCTTGCCCTCATATCTTTGCCCTCAAAGTTAACTTTGAAAACTTCTGCATTGAATGTATGCACCTGGGCCTGAAATTGATTTGAAAATGAACCAGGATTCATCTTATCTTTATTGAGCTTATCATTAAAAAATGAAATACGTTTTCACAGTTTGGCATTGGACTGTGCAAGAAAAGAAATTCTCCCCATTTCACAGATAAGAAATATAAGCTCAAGGAGAGTCAAAAGTCAGTTTAGACCTCAGGCTGGCATTTTCCTGATACCCAGTGTGGTTTCTGTCATGTGGTGGTTTAATGATGAGGAGAAGGGAGGATAATTATATTTACTAAATTTTTAAATGAAACTATTTTAAAGGTCTTAATTTCATTTTTCCATGATTTCTTTTTTGAGAGACAGCAGTGAGAACTGTCACACTGCCCCAGTGCCCACAGCAGTCCCATCTGAACTAGGGCTAAAGTGGGATGCTGGGAACTGAATTCAGGTTTCCAGTGTGGATAGCAGGAGCCCAATTATTTGAGCCATCACAGTTGCCTTCTAGGATCTGCACTGAAGGACACTGCAATGCAAGAACGCAAGTTTGCAGCTTATGCCAGCCAGATAATAAATACAGAATCACCCGCCAGGGACTTTTACATTACATTTCATAAGATCAATATATCCTGCCAGCACCCTAGTCTCTGAATTTCCTTGCCTCCAGGGAGCAAGACTTACCAAGGTTTAAATGCCCAGGAAAAGCTGGTCCAGTCCCCACCCACTCCTCCTTTTTCTTGGAATTCCCCCACCCCTAGAAGCACCCCCAAGATCCCTACAAAAAGCATAGCTTACTGGAGGTCTGCTTCTCTGCCAGGCAAACTGCCACCTCTTTGGATTTTTCTCCAATAAATTCAATTTGACTGTGAGTCCACTCTGGTTTCTTGTCTGTTTCTGTACCTCTTTCCTTACTTTGGGAGTCCCTGCTTTCTGTGCCACTTTGCTAACATGCAGTATCAGGAAGCTGCAGTCAGGGGCTGGGAATGCATTCCCAGGACTCTGTTCTAGGCTGTGGCATCTTAATGTCTAGGCCGAGCGTCTGCCTCTGTTTACTGTTTGAGAAGTTTGCCTGCTCTTTTTTTCTCCGAAAACATTATACTCCACTCTCCCTTTGTCCAGGGATTCATTCTCTAGTTTGGAGGTGAGTTAAGCCCAAGTTTCTTTTCTTCATTCTGTTGGATTACTCCCCACCCCTTCTTCTCTGGTCCCTCACCTTTAAGAAGATAGAAGTTAAACAAAAATGAATTGCATGCACAAGATTTAGCTTTTGTTTTTAATGAGTAAAAACCAGGAAAGAGCAAACCAAAAAGCTTCTGATAATTTATTTTTTGTGAATTTGAATTCTGATGTGTTCTTGTCTCCTCCCTAACCACATTAGCTATGAGTGGTGCTGTAGCTCCCACCTGTTTGCTGTGGTGCAGGTGCTATGCCCCAGCTGTTCTGTAAACAGCTGAAGCTGAGTGCAGAGCTTTTCAGAAGAGAATGTTCAGAAATATCAGGATGTGGCCAGCAGTCAAACATTAACCCTTCATGGGTTCAGCCAAAAGATACTTAAAACAATTGGTGGAAAACTTGGTGTAGGATATGAGAGGGAATTTTGAACTACAGGATTTATTTAACTTCCGTATCTTAAAACTTTCTAAATGTGGCTTTGTCACATAAATAATCAAGCAGTTGTGTAAATAACATAAAAATGTCATTTCTAATCATGAAATTAAAGCATTTTTTCCTCTGTTATATGTTTACAGGTAATGACCCCACAACTTTTATAAGATACTTTACATTTTATTTCTCATTTAATGACCATTGTGTAAAAGTATAGTGAAGCAAGACAGACTATTTAGTATGTTAGCAAAAACCTATTATTATAATAGTGTCATTAGATAGTATTTTGTATTTGTTTTAATAAGTCACTTAGTCTGCATTTTTAAGTTAATTGTTCTGAGAATATTTAAAAATTTATTAAGTTATCAAAGTTTTCAATGATGCCAAAAAATTGCCTTTATCTACCTGGGGTCTATTTTGTGAAATATATTTTAAAAATTATTGAAGATAGAATGTTGTATGCTGTTTAACTCTTCAACTGTGGATTTCCAAAATTGTACATTTCAGAATTATTTTAAAAAGTGTTTTTAAATGTAAAGATTTTAGTAAGAACTGAAGCAGTATCAGTATTATAAGTGACAGTAGAACCAGTGCTAGCTAATATAAGTGTGTGGCTCCAACATTAGCCTCTCCACTCCTTTTTACCTTTTCATTTGGCATTACTTCCTTTTCTCCTCTTGAACCCTTCTGTGAGATCAGGCTCTATGGCTTTTTTGTTTTTGAATTTCCAGACTTGAGCACTCTGTATAACATCTGGAAGCTTCTCAGTCACTCATTATTTGGACTGACATCATCTCTACAACCTGTTCTTTCTCACTGGTTATTATTATTATTCTGCAGCTCGCATAACCAGGTTGATAATAAAGTGTGTTCTAATGAGCTGTCACTCATGGGCAAATTTGAAAAATAAGAAGCAGAAATCTGAATGGGGATGCTTACACCATAGCAGAGTCTCTGATGCTGAAATTTTAGGCATAAGTGGTTAGGATGCCCCCTCATCATTTCATGTTAGCTTTCTTTAAAAAAAGAAAAAAAGTGATAATAAAGCATCTCTTTTAGACTTCAGTGCCACAGCTGTCACCTGTAACTACACAGTTTCAAGCTGTCTTATTAGCATTTAATATGTTTACTGTTCCAGTTTTAACTGGGGGTGAAGAGAACAAAACCAGAATACCATTGATCACGAAACAGCTAGAATAAAACGCCTTCGCCCTTAAGAAATTGCTAGCTGCTTTTATGGATCTGTTGTCAATGCATGTTGAAGTTGCCTTTTTTCCCCCCAGATAGTTAATGTTAGCAACCTCTTTGAGTTGTTCATATTCAATGTGTACCAGCAATGTGTAATTTTCCGATTAAAGAAACTTGTCAGTGAATTCGAGTGATACCTCTTCAGGTCTATGGTTTGTAGTTAGTTTAATAGATCAGGTGGTAAGAGATTTAGATTATAATCCTATATATCCTGTAAACTCTTCAAAGTATTTCTAGATTGCTTAAGCTTTGAAAGCAGCAAAGCTGCCCAGGGGACAAACGGATCAAAAAGAGAAGACTCGTTGCTCTGACGTTCAGAGTGGAGGCATTGATGGACAGCATTGTGAGTCTCATGGGAAACTCTCACATTCTTTCCCTTATGTGACTTCTTTATGGAAAAAATTACAGCACAAAATAACCCCTGGGGGTCTCAGTGCAGCCTCTTTAAGTTCCCCTTTCATACTGGCTGGGAGTAGCAGCCAGAAGCACCCTGGGGACAGCTTGGAGGAGACAGTCTTATTGTGCTGTTACTGCTTCAGCTCCTTACTCTGATGTTGGCATTGATGAGTCACCTGAGTTGGATACCCGTTTTGAATAAGCATTGAAACTGGATTGACTGATGCGTATCATTTACACAGTCGAATAATTACCGGGGGAGGAGGGGTTGTAACACTGAACAGAACTGCTTGTACTGTTTATGTTGGCATTCAGTTTTGATCAATTTTCTTTAATTGTGTCGACCTGCAACACTGGGGAAAAGAGAGAGCTGCAGAAAAATACCTGTTGTGTGAATTCCATAAAATGACAAGCACACCTGAGAGTGTAGGAGCAATGGGTTTAAAGTAATCATTCTACACTAAAAAAAAAAAAATGCCTCCTTGATCCTGAATTCCTGTGTACAGCACCATAAACATTCCTGTGTTACTCCTTGCATCTGCTCTTGAGGTGCTTTGATTGTTTACTATTCTATATTTAAGTTCTAATAATTTGGTGGTATGTTGTAGTTAGTATCCTTCCCCAACTGGGTAGTGCTTTCCAGATACAAATTACTCAGCGCTACAACCAATGAATTGACCTACTCTGATAATGCAGCAAAGTTACAGTGCATGTTTTTTGCAATGAAGTTCCAGTATTGATTGGTTGTGTTTAAGTGTACATGAGAGGATGAGAACATGGGGGTCTGTGTGGGAGTGTGACAATGTATCTGTGTCACCACTGGTGTATTTTGGTCCACATGCATTTGCATCTCATTTCTTTTCCTCCCTTGAACACCACACAGAGTGGGTAAGCAGTGTTACTCTGCATTGATAAAATAAATTCAACTACAAAATACCATCAACTTGAGCACATGGAGTTTTGAGATGGTCAATTTGGCATCTCCTGGAATATTTATGTAAATTTGCTAGTGACATCTTCACCGAAGTAAAAAGCCTTCCCCTTATTTTGCAGCTCTCTCTGTGTCCTCCCCTGTGTTGCAGGTTTGTAATGTTTGAGCACAATTCCTGGGTGAATTTCCTATTTGCCTCTGTACGTGTTATTTGTGGCAGAGAACTGTGCCTGGTCAGCAGCTCTAGACCTGGAGCCCGTGGACACTTATGCTGGGCTTCAGTGGAAAGAGAGATCTGCTTAATTTTGTCCCAGGTGAAGGAGTCCAGCGGTTCCTAGCCTGGACTACTGGAAGGCTGCCACATCCTCTTTGTCCCATTAGTTGAACTGACTTGCAGTAGAAATTGTCCAGTGAGTGTTAAGAACTTATTGAAAGATGTCTTAGTTTTATACTTTTGTTGTTAGGACAAACAGTGAAAACTTTTACTTCCATGTTAAATGTTAAATGAAATTAAATGCTGATTTAATATTTAAACTCTTAGATGCTTAGCAAAGCAGAATCAATCATTAGTTTTAAAACCTTCCCCATAAATCCTGGGATTTTGGAACTGTCACATTGGGGTTGGTAAGGACTGAAACTCTCCTGAAATGGCAGAGCCATGAATTACAAGCCTGAACAATGCAACTTTCATTTATGGAATTTTACCTCTTTGTGTGTGTGGTGGATTAAAATCCACTTTAAAAAAAGCTGTTGCTAACAGTGAAAGGAAGGGGCAAGGATTTGAAATTCCCTTGGTGGAAAGCCCCCCCAGAAAAACGCCTGTATTCTCTTGTCTGGCTCTCTGAAGCGTTTGAAAAGATTATGGTAGGTTAAACTGCAAAGCCTCCTTTGCTGCAATGTTTTCTTTGTTGTTATGTCATCCGGATACTGGAAAGATCTGATAATCACTGATGTTTGGCTAAAACATTTATGTGATCCAATCACAAACTTATAATCTATTTTACCATGGTAGAGATTACTACTTTGGTAAAACAGTTCCAAAATCAAGAGATAAGTGGGAGGGTAGTGCAGTATAAATGATAATTCTCAATCGTGTAAATTCAGCATGACTATAAAAGATTAAATAGAATTTATACATGCTTTATTTTATTTTTCTGATTAAAGCAGGCATTTTAATATACTGATTGGCAAATCTATTTGTATATAAATTATCTTCCAAAATACATCATTGATGAAGTTTTTGAAATTTTCTTAAAAAAAAGAAAACAAATTATGAAAAATTGAGTTTAATCAATCAAATCAATAGCATTTCAGTTTCTCTACATCAACTTTTAAAGCCAAAATCATCTTTGGATAATTGCCTACATATTTCATTTAGATATTCGAAAGAATTAACAATGTACTGACATCATACCTGCTTTAAAAAGGTCATCTTTTGTAATTTCTTCCACTTTGCCTTTAGCCCATACATTCACTGTAGTCCTAACTTTCAGCAAGGCTCAATGCACCTTAAAAGTTTCTAAAATGGGGTAAAGAACTTAAACCGTCAGAGTGAGTCAAAGACAAGTGCAAAAAACTGTAGTCTGACTTTGGTTGAAGAAAGAGTGAAAGCTTGATCCCAGCAACCTTGAATTCTCTTTGTTATTAGAGGTAACTAATTTTCTTGGAATGCTCTGGGGCCAGGCTGAACTACAGGAAGTGACATTGGCAGTGGCTATCTTACACTTGGAGACAAACTGTTTGTATTAGATCCTACTGGAACTAGGGGAGGTAAAACTAGAGTGAATTTCATTCTACAACCCATATATTTTCTGCCAATATGACAATGGCTGTAACTTTGTTTCATGTTGTGGGTGGACAAACAGAAAAGAATATGAGCTTTTTGGATATAATAGGGCTTTTTGATGAGCATTTGAAGATTTAAAAAAACAACTTTTTTTTTAAACACTACAACTTCTAGCATGTGAGGAACAAATGGTATGCCCATGGCATATCTCTCTTAGCTTTTTAACTGCTAATGCTGTCATAGGACAGGAATCTGAAATGAAAGAGAAACCTTTCCAGACCCATAGATCATACAAAGGTTAGCTTGCTTGGATGGGTTCAGTAGATCATAGCCATCCTCTCATCGTAACCGATCTCATTAAATTAAATCTTTTACATGCAGAATTGTCATTCAATTGTAAGCTTAAGTCAGGTCTACTTTCTATGAATAAAGACCATTTGGAAGCAGGGATGCATTGCTGACCAATTAGAGTAAAAGCCTTTTCTGTTTGCATGGAGCCTTGTTTCTGAATCAGATACTTATTTCTCTGCATGCTGGTAGTTACTTAGTTCATTTGCATTTTATTTGCATAGCTGTACTTCATTAAATTAAAATGGTACATCTCAGCACTAGTTGATCATGCTTGCATTTTGTTTTGTAATAAAAGTTCTATATCCAGTCCTTGGACTATCACTAACTTTATTCTTTTTCATAATATTTGTAGCAAGCCTTCTGACCTCTGGGACTACTGCCACAGTAGCCCTATTGCGAGATGGTATCGAACTGGTTGTAGCCAGTGTTGGGGACAGCCGGGCTATTTTGTGTAGAAAAGGAAAACCCATGAAGCTGACCATTGATCATACTCCAGAAAGAAAAGATGAAAAAGAAAGGTACCACTACCCATGTTTGCTCATTACGTGGGGATGATGTTTCTAGTTCAAGAGGTGGACATTTGCATCTCTAAATTAATGTCTTGATTAAGTGACAGTGATATGACTTCCTGCAAATCACATCTCTAGTCTTTGTTTCTCCTTGTCCAGGATCAAGAAATGTGGTGGTTTTGTAGCTTGGAATAGCTTGGGACAACCTCATGTAAATGGCAGACTGGCCATGACCCGAAGCATTGGAGACTTAGATCTCAAAGCCAGTGGTGTAACAGCGGAACCAGAAACAAAGAGGATCAAGGTAAGGATGGAGTTGCAAGCACTTGTTGAACAGGCAAAGGATGGATACAGGATTGTCTCCATCTGCAGACGCTCTTACCAGCTTAACTGCAGCCAAAATGATTTTTCCAGAGTACTAATTTATGGGAGGATATGCACTTTACAGATAAAGTACAACTTGCCTGGCCTAAGAAAATAGTCTTCAGCTGTTGTTTCTTCTTGTGTGGAATTCTGACAGAATGGTTCTGCTACCCTTTGCCACTTGCATCCCATTGTTATTGTCATTCAACCTGGAAACTGACCTTGACTTCCTCTTCCTCCAGCTAAATCACAGCCTTCCTCTGTTTCCATGGTATCTTTGCATGTTGCAAAAGGGTACTCCATTATCCTAAACAGCTCCCCAACACATTCTCAATCCAAGAGCTAGCATGTCCTTGTTTAAACCTCCCAGAAAGAAAGCTACAGATCCGGAGATGGCACAGCACAGGCTTCCAAGGATTGCAGCCACAGTCTGTCCATTAATGGCAGAAAGGGTTTCATATCTTACAGATATCCCACTTCCAATCATTTTATTGTATAAATACCTATGTGTGGGTCATGGTATGATGGGCTCTGTTCAAAACAGGTACTGTAGCCCCCCACTAGGCAAACCTAAAGTATAAGAGATCAACTTGCCTCTTCCAACCAGGCATTCTCTAATACAGAGGTCAAACCAGGCAGTCCTGCTAGGGAGATGACATCTAACCACCTCCCAGCATTCGGCTATCTGGCTACCTTCACTGTGGCACTACTAAACAGGTTTATTTTTGATGTTTGCTGCTGTTATTACTTTGCTGTCCTTACCAGCTGACCTTCCATTTTCCCCATTTACCTACAGCAAATCAGATAAAACTTCGTGAATGACCCAGATTATCCTAAGGTAGAGCCTGTTTTCTAATCGTATGCATTTGGCCTTGACTGCAGCTCCACCATGCTGATGACAGCTTTCTTGTCCTCACCACGGATGGCATCAACTTTATGGTGAACAGCCAAGAGATCTGTGACTTTGTCAATCAGTGCCATGATCCCAACGAAGCTGCCCATGCAGTGATTGAACAGGTGATGTGACAGAGCCTCTGCTAGCAAAGGGCAAGAAGGGGTAGGCACAGGAAGGACAACCTCAGCTGCATGGTCCCCGTGCAGCCAGGAGTGGCCACCATGAGCTCAAGGTTTCTTTGTTTTAGCTTAAGTGTGACACAGTGAATAATATGATTCCATATGTCCTAAATCATGTAAGATTTCCACAAATAAAATTGATGTGAAGGAAATGTGCCAGACACTCTCCTATCATAGAGATTAATTTATGTCATGACAAAATCTTAAAGAGACGGGAGCTGTTGTCCTTTGTCACTGATGAGGAAAACTGAGATACAGAAGCCCATGGCAGAACTGGGCTTCAAATTTAGTCAGGTTCTTAAGTCCCAGCACTTAGCCAGTAAACTGGTTGGAGCCAAGTCAATACCCATTTTAAGGAAAATATTAGTATAGGCAACTTCTGATTATTAACATTAGGAGTGTGTGTTTGGTGTGGCACTCAAGATGCTAAGTCCATGGTGCTCCCTGTCCCAGTGCCAGGGTTTGATGCCTATCTCTGGCTCCTGACTCCAGCTTCCTGCCACTGCAGACCCTGAGAGGCAGCAGGTGATGCTCAATTCATTGAGTTCCTGCCACCCACGTGGGAGACCTGGATTGAGTTCCCAGTTCCCAGCTTCCGCCTTGGCCCAGTGCTGGTCATTGCAGGCATTTGGGTAGTAAACTAGCAGATGGGAATTCTTCTCTTCCTCTCTCTCTCTCTCTCAATGTTCTGCCTCTCAAATAATAATAATAATAATAATAATAATTAATGGGTGTGTGTAAAAGACTGTTATGCTAATTACTTTACTCATATCTTCTTCTGGAGCTGTATGTCATTGTATCTTAGTCCACAGAAGTCCCTGTTGCCATAGTGGCTACAGTGCAATGGAGTTAATAGTGGTTTTTGAGGCCACTGGTTATTCCAAGTGCAGATCCATAAACCTTGTGGGCATTGATCCAGCTGGAGAGAATCCCCAGGTGCTGTGACATAGTTGGACTGTAACTGCAGGAACGCCACTATGGCTTTCCGGAGGAACTGCTGATGCTTTCTCTTCACAGTCTCTGATTTCCAATGTTTTTCTCTCCTCCCTGCCAAACCTTGCAGGCAATCCAGTATGGCACCGAGGATAACAGTACTGCTGTCGTAGTGCCTTTCGGGGCCTGGGGGAAGTACAAGAACTCAGAAGTCAACTTCTCCTTCAGCAGAAGCTTTGCCTCCAGTGGCCGCTGGGCCTGAATGCTGGCCAGGACCCCGAGTTTCTGAGCCACACTTTTCACTGAGCATGTCAACAGCCCGATCAAGTCACAAATGTCATCTGTACTAGTGACCCGACCCACTAGATGAGTACACAGCATAAATGTAATGACTATTTGCATGGTGATCTTTTTCATGAATAATCATATTTATGTTCAGCTGTACATACCTAGTCTACATATATGTATAATTAAGCTGGCAAAGTTTCTAAGCAAGCAAATGAAAAGTGGTCTCAATACTCATGGTGAGTGTTGGGTTCCTAATTATTAAGACTCTTAGGCAGCTATTGGTTTCTTTTCAATATTTTTGCTCTTTAGTTATTTGAACAGGTTCTTCAAATTCTTCAGCACTAATCAGTTTGAATTTTGATACTATTCAATATATTATCTGTAGGCGTTTACTTTTCATAACTTTGCCAATGGGTAAATGTGAAAACTGAGTTCTCTACTACCATATTTTGTATTCTAGACCACTTTCAGTAAATCTAATTGTGCAGGAGAAATGAATTCAGACAATATGATATTGCTAAATTATATGCATATTTATAAACAGCATACTTGTATATTTCAGCTGTGCCACCTGTGTCTTCCCTCTCATTCAGCCCTGTTTTCTGTACTTGTAGATGTTACATAGATGGGACTCTACCTTTCTATCAGAAAAGAAGGCACCAGCTAAGGGTCTTATGGCCCAAACAATACAGAATTAAATACTAAGGTATCAGGTATTTTGTACAGCTTCCAATTGTCTCTACATTTTGTGTTTTATATATATAGTATGTATGTATCACCCTTTTATAGAGTAAGTAAGTTGGCTAATTTGTTAGTAAAAATAATACCACATTGATTTGCAGTACTATAGACAGAGCTTGAGGTTTAGGTCTCATCTTTGTTCATTTCTAAGACTTGCAAGGAATGATACATCTAAAACAAACATGAAAACATTCTGTATTTCAGCTTGTGAATAGTTTAGATGTGTGAAATTGTAATTTCTACTTGCATATAGATTTGCTATTAAAATGTGAATCTGTACATGTATGATTGGAATGGTTATCTATGGCTTATTTCTATAGACTGTAAATTTGTCCCATATGTGGATGTGTGTACATATGTATATTTTGGAGTAATATAAAATTAAAGGGAACAATCTTGTGTAGCTCCTTCACCATTTAACCAGCTTTAAATTATTGTGTATTTAACCCTATAGACTCTTGATAAACTGAAGTGGTTCTTGTATAGTGGAGAGCCAATGGTTAGCAGCCAATGAGGAAGTAGATGTAAAATGATTGTAGAAGGTATTTCATGGCAGGTAATTTATCTGGAAAATGTAGGAATAGGGCCAGGATGTTGATGTGGTTATTTGCATGCAAAATAATGCATGAAGAAAATACTGAGTCCTCATGGAATTTTGTGGTAGAACAAAAGGAAAAGAAAACTAAAGGACAACATTAACAGATAGAGGGTATACTTTCAGCTCTTCCAGGGCTGACTTTTCCTTTCCTTAAGCTTTATTCAAAGGTTTATTGGAAGAAAGAGAACCCAATATAAATGCTCACATCTTCTTGCCTTTGTGAGAACAGGAGAAAATAAATCTTCAGCTTTCCTGCCATGTTAGAAGGGAAATGTTTGAAAAATACTAAATAAATCTTCCAAATTTTTTTTCAAGAAAGTGAAAGGAGAAAAAACAATAGGGGCATGAAGATGTTCATGGTCTGCAAGAAGAATTCAGGTACAGCTGGGAGTCCTTCTTGCTTTTTGCAAGGCAGGTCTTAGGACTTTGGAGGGTTTCCAATTTAACAGGCAATGGAAAATGCTATTGCCCAAACAGGACATTCTAAAGGCACAGGTTTTGTTTTTGCTTGGATTCTTTACATTACACCTCCCCACCATACACACATTAAAAACTAGTCACAAGTGTCATCACATTCAAAGGCCTGAGGGCCATGGGTGACTGAGACAATGGCCAGCTTTGACAGAAGGGAGTTTGAAGGTTGATGGCCTGCGGTGGATCTGACTGCACCTGGAGTAGTGAGTTGAGCTGGACTGAGCAGAAAGCAAGCTGTGCTTACAGCTCTGCAAGCCATCTTGTTAAAGAGTCCAATTTAAGATGTAGGTGATTATAGTCCATAGAGGTAAGCATGTGTGTCTTAGGCTTTCAAGGCTCTTTCTGGAAATCATGTAAATCATAATAAAAAGAAAGGACTGTTCTACATATAGCTTTTTGTAACTGTGAATACTGTGAATTTGCTATGTAGATGTGAGCACGGTATACATTATATTAATGTAATAAAAACATTGATTGTATTTCTGTTTGCTTTCCATGTATACATATTGTATAAATCATCTTTCAGGATGTGTTGCCAACATTTTTCGAAATACTCTTAAGCTTGCTGTCATATTTTACAAGTGTAAATTAAGTAGCTTGTACATATAAAAGTAAATGGAGTTCTGCTCTCATCAACTATTTATCTGTTGGGTATCTTTGTTTCTTAAGTGGTTCAAGGTCATGCATTTTTCTATGAAAGAATTTATTTTGGAGAGATCAGTTTTTAATCTTTCTATCTTATGATGTGAGTCTTCCTAATGTTCCTATTAGTTTTTAAAAATTACTTCAAAGAGCTATCTCCATGTAATCTAAATTACAGAAATTATTTTTTAGGTCAAACTTAATTTGGAAAAGGGATTTAGGCAGAAAATGTGTATGCCTATACTAATTATTTATTACCAGACAGGACATTTGTCTCCTTTCTAAGAATGGGCATAGATTTAACTTCATGATGATATGATAGTAAGGAAATCTTTCAGACAGGGGAAGTGAAGGCCTAAGTTATATACAGTTAAATGCAAGCATGTGTTTATACTTTCTGTACTGAGGTGGTAGTTGGATTATGTTTTATGTGTTCCTTAGGTTCCCTTATACAGATTATCTAAGTGGAAATCAAAAGTCACATCTTTACAAATGAACAAACACAACTTCAGTGCCCTACCTGTTGCCTTTGGCATCCAGATGGAGACCAGTTGACTCTCTGGCAGCTCCCTTGGCTATTAGATGGTCCATTTATGGTCATGCTGAGTGTTCACGGATGGGATATCATGGAGCTTTCCATTTCCAAGAATGACTCATCTGCCTTGGATTCCAGCATGGAATTTAGCAGCTCAGTGCATCCCAGTTTTCTTCCTGAAGTGCTTTTGTGTGTATTTGTGTATTCCTTGGGTGTCCTGTGCCTTCTATTGTGAGCTGATGTAATTGCTTTTGTGATCATCGTTTTGTATGAATGTATTAGAGTAATTGTGAACAAACTAAGATCATATTTCTCAGTGTTCAAAATACCCTTCTACTAAAATGCATAATAAAATACAGAGTACAACTGTGTTTATTTGGCATCCAAACTGTCCAGCATTTATTATTGATGTGATCCTTGTGAACAATACAAAAGAATGAGATCAAAGAATGATAAATAGTTGAGCATTTCTTCCAGTAGCCAAATTCTGCCCATTTACAAAATGAATGTGAAGAACCTTTGGGGTAAAAAAGAAGAAGAGATATATTCTTACCAATTAAAATATTTTTGCTTCCTCTAAAGCAAATCTCATATTTTCTTCTTCTGAAATATCTACTGGCACATCAAAGGAAAACAGGTCATGATGATCTCTACATTGATTTGCCTGTGGTTTCAGAAATTTTGCAGTATATTTCACTGATACATCTGCAATAGTAAAAATTAGAAACAGGTGTTTGGCAGTGATACTGTAGAACTCCCATTATGTGTCTTTTATGCGAGCAATTTTTCACATCTTGCTGGTTGAGTAAGATGGTTCCTATTCCATAGGCACTGGGACCCCTTGTAAGAGTGTATCCCTGCAGCAGAGTCCTGCTCTGGGTTATTCAGACGCCTTTTCTAGCACCTTCCATGAATTTTTCAATAAGGCACAATCAGGAATGTTTATTAAGTGAGTAGCTTAATGCATTGAATGTATTCTCATTAAATCTCTCTTACTGGGGAAATAGGTGCTAGGTGCTTTTAATAACTAAGTCAAGAGAAGTAGTTAATGCTGTGAAGGAGGCCATCTCATCTCTTTTGGTAGCTCCTTATATGATAATTAGTTATGCCTTTGTAAAATACAAGTTGGGACAAAGATGACTCACAATCTGGTTCCGAGACTTATTTGAAGAAAACCAAAACCTAAAAGCAGTGAGGTGTGAACGGGTCTAACTTGTTGCCTGAGAAGGCAGAGAGGGTAGATGAATGGATCTCTCACCAGCAATGCTCCTCTGCATGTTTTGTCTCACTACCCACAGCAAAGATGGGCAGCCTTTGTAAATCTTTTTATAGAGGAGCCAGAGCCTTGGAGGAGCTAACAGTGGCAAAGATAGAATCCAACCCAGACCTCTTTCATTAGCGGAAGCTAAATCATTACAGTGCTAACATTATCTAGTAGTATCCACCTGCAAAATGCTCTCTGAGGGATGTGAAAAACAAGGTGTGACCCAGAGGTTCTTGTTCAGTGGTTGTATCAGCAAGTTAGAGGAGGTGACTGAGTGTAAGGTACGCATGGTAAGGGTAATTTATGCCCATGCCAAGTGAATAAAATGGGGACATATGTGAATGAATGGGCAGAGTTGTTGTTAATTTTCTTATTTTTATTTGAAAGGTAGAGTTAGAGAGAGACCTTCCATCCACTGGTTCACTCCCCAAATAACTACATCAGCCAGAGTTGAGCTCATTCAAATCCAGGAGCCAGGAGCTTCCTCCAGGTATTCCACATGTGCACAAGGGCCCAAGAACTTGAGCCATCCTCTGCTGCTTTTCCAAGTCATAAGCAAGGAACTGGTTTGTAAGTGGAGCAGCTGGGACATGAACCTAGACCCATATGGAACACTGGCACCACAGGTGAAGGCTTGGTCTGATATACCACATTGTTAGTCCAAGAATTATTACCTTAAACATCACAGTATTTATTTGAAAGGCAGAGCGACAGAGAAACAGAGACATACATATGAAGATCCCCCATCCAATCTACACCTGCAAATGCCAGGTCTCCCTGGTGGGTAGCAGGAACCCAGGTCCTTGGGGCATTGTCCTCTGCCTCCAAGGGGCATTTGTGGGTTGCTGGCTTGGCAGCATTGAAGGCACTAGATTCCAGGCACTCAGCTAATGGACGCAGGTGGCCCAAGGGGCAGCTTAGCCCAGCTGTGCACAAGGGACACCCCAGCAGAATAGGATTCAAAGGTGACTGTATACTGGCATTCAGTGGGTCAGTCTATCAACAATAATCATTGGGAACCCATTGTCCATTCCTGTAAAACACCACGGTGGATGCAGTAGAGTTTGGAAGAAATGTTTGTGTGTGTGTGTCTTTAGAGAAGCTTCATCAAGAAAATAAAAGATGAAACCAATTTCTACCTGAAAGAGGCATGTTCGGCTGTGTAAGTGACTTGACTGTTTTCAGGGAAGCTGGAGAGATCAGCCCAGCAACAAAGCCTCTGGTGTCACCAGCAGGACAAATCCAAGAGACTCCGTCATCTCTTAGGAGACAGGCAACCAGAGGCAAGACCAGTGACATTTGCTTCAGACAGCCTACTGCAAAGGTGACAAATCAGGATCCTCATAACAAAATGATTCGGAACTTCAAGAGTGCAAGTGCCGAGTACTAACCCAAGCATGGGCTCTCTGCTGTTTATGCCAGGACTTGCACAGCTACACCTGTCATATTTGACGAAGCTGACCCTAGTCACACAGAGCATATCCTCTGAGGGCACATCCTGCAAGTTAATGCAGAGCGCGGGAGGGGGGGGAGCAAAATAGAAACAAGCTAAGGACAGTGTTCTAGAGAAGTGTGAAGATGCTGAGAGAGTGCACACCCCATAGAAGTAACACTAAGGGCAGTAAGCCTCAATAAAGAGTGTAAAGAGTATAATGCAATAGTCCCTGGGCATCTTTACTTGTGATCTCATTTATCCCTTTCTAAAATATTGTAAGCTGAGAATTAGCACTCCCAGGTTAGGATATTGTTTCAGGTTAGGGTTTCCGGGAAGCAGAATTTGAGGTAGAGATGACAGCGCCAGGGTGGAAGATAGCTCAAGGCCTCGGGACCCTGCACTTACATGTGAAACCTAGAGGAAGCTTGGATCAACCCAGCTCTGGCCATTGCAGCCACCTGGGGAATAAACCCAGGGATGGAAGAGCTCTTTCTCCATCTCTGCTATTCTCTGTAACTCTGCCTTTCAAATAAAAATAAGTCGTTGAAAAGAAAGCAAAACATAAACCAAGAGTTGACAGGCTCTTTAGCTGCATAATAGGAACAACCGGGAGTGAAATGTTGCACTAAACTGGCCTGGCTGTCTCTGAAAGGCATGTGCAACAGCAAGTAGAAATGAGAGAAGAGACTTCCGAGAGAGGGCCAAGAGAAGTGCATGTGAGAGCCACCTCGGTCCCAGCAGAGCCTGAGTAAAAGGGCCAGTATGGTAGCATAGCACGCCAATCCTTCATGTGGAGCACCAACATCCCATATGGGCACCAGTTCATGTCCCGGCTGCTCCGCTTCCCACCCAGCTCCCTGGTTTATAGCCTGGGAAATAGCCAGTATATGAACTTGTGCCCATATGGAATCCCAGAGCTTGCGAGCAGAGGATTAGCCAATTGAGCCATCACACCAGCTCCTCAACGTCTTCACATGAAAAATGGGATTTCTACCCAAGTTTCTTTCCCCTCATTTTGTCTAATAAAGGGCAATGCCTCCCGTTCAGACCACCAAAGCAAAACCCTGTGAATCAACTTTCTTCTGCCTCTTCTGTTGTATCCTCATGACAACACTGTGATTTCCCAAACGATGGTCCCACCATCAGCTTCCTCCCTCTGCATTCTTCACTCGCTAATCAAAGCAAGCTTATGGATACATTCTGGTTGCATCTTTTAGATAAAACTCAAAAATCCAGAGCATTGCCCCTGCAGGGCCTGTCCCTGCCACCTCTCACGGTGTATCTCCTTCCACATCCAACCTCCTCAAGCCTGCCACAGTCAGTGAGCCATTTTTCTGTAACAGCCGCCCCCTACATTGAAGTTCAAAGTTCTTTCACTGTTCAGATGCTCTTTCCTCTGAGATGTTTGCTCTGAGACTCACAATCTAAGTCTCCCTTCTCAGGGGGGCAATTCCCCCAAATTCCTGGGAAGTAGAAGTCAAAATTTATTTGGGTACAAAACATTTTGACATCTAGGGATAGGAGAAATCTAAAAAATGTTCATGGAAATTGATATCGTGAAAACCTGTGTGGCTTTCAATTTTTTTTTTTTTTGCAAGAAAACACCTTTCCATTCCATCTTCGTGAACTTTGCAAAGGAATCTCATGGTTATTCCTGCCGTTCCTGATGCTTCCATCCCAACTCATTGGCCTACGTTTCCTTCTCTACCTTGACCTTTGGGCTTGGAATTTCAGGAATGGATTTTTTTTTTTTTTAAATAGAATCCTAACAGTGAGCACAGGATGGAGCACATAGTGGACATTCTTAAAAATGCATGGATGGACTGAAGAAGCCACATTGTTTAAAGTGGACAGGAACTCTATCTCATTCCTGGGCCTTCAAATAAAACCTTGAGAATTCACTCTTTCATAAAAGTTAATAATAAAAATATTAAAATCTTTATGTTACTTAAAGGATGATGCACCCAGATTTCTCCAGTTACAACCAAATCACGTGCATGGGCCAAATATCATTCTTTGGGATTTTACTCAGTTGTTTTTAGCAGGTTATGCTAGCATAGCTGAGAACACAGGACAACAGTGCTTGAAATAAGAAATAATGATAATATTGTGGGATGATTAAAATTTGACAGTCTTCTCAGGCCCTGCCAAATCTTCATACAGTGATATATCCGTGATAACAAACCTGTTCTTAAACTGAAGCATTCCCTTTTCAAACAAGTAGAAGGTTAAGCTATCTGTACTGTCAGCATCCTATATGAGCACTGGTTTGTGTCCCAGTTGCTCCATTTCTGATCCAGCTCCCTGCTAATGGCTTGGGAAGAGCAGCAGAAAATGGTTCAAATCACATGGGCCCACCTCCCACGTGGGAGATCCAGACGAAGCTCCTTTCTCCTGGTTTTTGCAAAGCCTAGCTCTGGACATTGTCACCATTTGGGAAGTGAACCCTCTCTCTCTTTCTCTCCCTCTAACTCTGCCTTTCAAACAAATAACTAAATCTTTGAAAAAAAAAGTCTTGATGATAGATATATAGAATAGAGAATGTAACTCTTAGTAAACAACTGTTAAAACTTTCAATTTTATTCTAGGATCTAGGCCTTGAAAAAAATTTGGAACCATTATTCCATATAATGAATTTGTAAAAATAGATGATCACAAATTTGTATGGGTTAATTCTAGAAACTTCCTAAGACTCCTTTAAAATTGATACTGAGTAGATAACAGATCAAATTGAGACACTATGGAAGACCCTCCAATAAATTTCAAGGGAATAATTTTTTTTAAATTGCCTGTTATTGATTCTTAGAGCATTGAAGAACAATCCAGACAGGAGTTTAGAGGTGTTCTGCCCTACCTTCCAGGTTGTTCAGCTGGAACTGGCTTCATTCCCACTCCTTTTCGCTTCTCCCCTTTTTCCCCCTTGTCACGGATTCTGACCAAAGCTTTGAAGGAGTCAAGGAAGCTGGCTAGCATTTTCCTTCTTCCTTGTCCCCAGGTTACACATTTACTCAAATAGGACTCAGGATGAAATTCCATCTACACTCTTGGGTTCACACATTTTCTTTGGATTAGGAAAAAGGAAGCATCCAGGAGTTCTTAAGCATGATTTTTCTTTTTGCCACGAAACTTCACTTTACACTGTGTCTCTTGTGAGAGACAAGGGTTCTTCATTGGCCTAGATGAAGAAATAGCTGGGGATTTGACCCAGGTTTCTAGGAATGATCAATCTCCTTTTAACTGTAAAAGAAATGTTCCAAAGTGAGCTGGATGCACAGGTGGTGAGTGGGCCTACGTGTATGTGAGCTCTGTCTAATTTAGCTTTGGGTAGGAGCGTTCCCACAGAAGCCTGCAAGAGTTTCTCAGTACTTGTTTGCAACATTTTGTTTGTGTGATGGGTGGTGATGTTTGATTTACAGACATTGACTTTTGGGAATATGCAAACAATACTAGAATATACTTTGGTGAAGACTTATGACTAGACTATGAAGTTCATCAAGAACTAGTTTACCTGGCACAATTCTAGGAACAGAGGATAAATCAAGGAACAAAGTCAATAAAGTTTCATGACCTTAAGAACATACACTCTAGGGGAAGAAGAAAAGTAGACAAAGCAAATACCAAAATTATGTGAGAAGGTAAGTAATACTGCTACCAAGCACACGGGGAGGTAGATCAGGAGTGCTAGTGAATAGAATTGCAACTGTAAGCTGCGGAGGAAGGAAGAATGGAGAAGTTTCTATTTGAAGCTTGAAAGAAAGAGAAAAAGAACAGAAAAAATGAGTAAAGGGAAAAAGAAAGAAAGAAAGAGGTGGAGAAATAAGTGGCATTGATGTATGAGGGAAGAGCACCCAAGCTGGGGAACAGCCAGTGTGGAGGTGTCATATGGGTTAATGTGCATGTGTTTCAGGCACAGCAAGACAGATCTCACTGGACTGCAATTCGGTGAGGGAGAAATAGCAGAGAAGTGCTTGACTTGTACTCTAAGAGAAACAGAGAAACTCCTGAATGTGTGCTCAGAAGTCTAAGCCAGGGCTGGCCAGTGGCACAGCGGTGGAGATGGGATAGGGCTAAGTCATCTCTTCTAATGCTGGCTTCTCACATGTGCTGCTCTGTTTCCAACCCAACTCCCTGTTAGTGCACCTGGGAAAGCTGTGGAAGACAACCCAAGTGCTTGAGCCCTACCACTCACGTGGTAGATGAAATTTCAAGCTACTGTCTTCAGCTTGGCCCAGGCCCAGCTGTTACAGCCGTCCGAGAGTGACCAGTAGATGGAAACTCTGTTTCTCTGTCTTTCCCACTTTCTCTCTTGCCATGTGTAATTTTGCCTTCTAAACAAATAAAATAAATCTTAAGAAAGAACATCTTCTGGCATAGGAGATGTTTATTTGCATTCCTAGTTCTGAAAGGCATATTATTTCCCATTAGTTGCTGCCATTTGGGGATGTGTCTTTGCCAAGATTTTTCCTGGTGACTGTGTACTTAAACAAATACAAGCAGAAACACAATTTTGTGTCGTGATGGTGTATGTATGTCTTTTGGCATGCCTACCTTGACATAAATGAGTTTTATATGCTGTATTAATGAGCAACTTGCTTTTTATAATAACTCTGTCCAGAGATTTTTTTTCCTGGTCAATACAGCACAGATATTTCTATCTCATTCTCCTTAACTGTTGCATAATATTTATTGGGTACATTCTTTCTACTTTACTTAACCACATGTGGTATCACCATATGTGTGTTTTGGTTTCCATCCACAGCTCCTGACTCATATCTCCCACTGACCTTATTATTTCCTGAGAACAATGAAGTACAGGTGTTTGGCCTTTTGTCCTGGGTCCCTCAAGCAGTTTTGGAACAGATTTAGAGTGATAAAGGTATAAGATGGCCTTTTACTATAATACCAGGACATCTGAGGTGCCAAAAACAGATCTCAGAAAGCTCTCATTTTCCTTGTTCCTTTCCCCCTCCATCCAGCACCACCCCAAGACAGGCCATGGAAACTATTACTCTTCCATAAGGTAGGTTATGGAAACTTAAAATATCTCCTACTGTTTAGCCAGCTCTCCTGTCTTGGAGTTGGCCTGTAAAGCAATTCCCTGACCTATTCTGTTTTAGCATGGCATTGCTCCCTGCCCTACCCCACACCTGGGAGAAAGGAATGATGTCCAGAGTGGCCAAGAAGTTTCTGAACAGAGAGTGACAGAGTGGCTGCTCCACTCAGTCTATCAATCAGTGCTAGATGATGCTCTTTCAAAAAAAAAAGGTAATTGGTGACACAGTGGCTTAAACCACTGCCTTCAATGTCAGTATTCCATGTGGGCACCAGTTAGAATTCCAGCTGCTTTACTTCTCCTCCAGCTTCCTGCTGTTGCCCCTGGGAAAGCAGCAGCAGATGATTCAAGTGCTTGGACCCCTAGCACTAACTTGGGGAACCCTGGTGGAGGAGCAGATTCCTGGCTTTGATCTGGCCCAGCTCTGGGCGTTGCATTTGGGGTGTGAAGTAGTGATGGAAGGTTTCTCTCTCTCTCTCTCTCTCTCTCTCTGTAACTCTGATTTTAAAATAAGTAAATATTAAAATTTTAATTAATTTATTTGAAGGGTAAAGCAACAGGGAGAGATGGGGAGTGGGAAGACAGAGAGAATGATCTTCCATCCCACCTATTCACCCAGGCCTAAGCTCAGAACTCTATCCACATGTGGCAGTGACTGACATGCTTGGATTGTTGCCTGCTGCCTCCCAGTGTGTACAGTAACAGGAAGCTGGATCATCAGCAGAGCAGGGATTTGAACCCAGGCACTCTGAGATGGAATGCAAGCTTCCTAACTGTTGAGCCAAACTTCTGCCCTAGATTTTGTCCTTCTAATTCAAGCACATTCCTATTCAGTTGTCCAAGCTTCAATCATAACTATGAAGTGCAGTGTCTATAAAACCCCAAAAACAAAGGGTGCAGAGGGCTTCCCTATGTCAGACACATGGGGATCCCCAGGAAATGGCTCCCAGGCAGCTCCACAGCCCTTCCTCAAATCTCACCCCACACACTGCTTCATTTGTATTCATGCCAAAGTTTTCGAAACCAACTGGTATACTCAAGTGTTTCCCTGCATTCCGTGAGCCTCATGAGCAAATTCATCAAACCTGAACAAGGAGGTATGGGAATGCCAATTTCCAGCCAGTCATTGAGAAGCACAGGACAGACACATTGTGGGGCTCCTGACTGGCATCTAAAGGTGCGCAGTCAGAATCGGAAACTAAGCCCTCCACCTGTGAGATCTGATGCTAGTGCTGGGTATCTGATCTGATACAGCAGATGTGGCTGCATCATGAATTACTTGCCGGGTTCGTAGACAGGATCTGTATTGTGAACATGGAGTGGGAAAAAGTGAGTCTGTGTTTGGATCATTTTCCCCCTCTTTGGTCCATCTTCAGATATGCCCTTATTAGTAAACATATTGGTTCTACTTTATTTCCTCCCTTTATTTCCCTCTACTTTAATTCTTTAGCAGTGGATACTGCTAAAGAAAGAACTTACCCAGCATTTATTGTTCTGGAATCAATGGAATCATGAGAACTTGAGCCCAGTGACTCTGAGCTTGGCATTATGCATTAGTCTACAACCATAACCCATAAGGCTCCATGGGGCTGGCATTGTAGTGTAACAAGTTAAGCTACCACCTGAAACACCAGCCTCTCATATGGCACCCATTAGAGTCCCTGTTGTTCCACTTCCAATTCAGCTCCCTGTTGATATGCCTGGGAGAATAGCAGAGGATAGCCCAAGTCCTTAGGCCACTGCACTCATATAGGAGACCAGAAGAAGCTTTGGATAAACCCAGCATCAGCTATGGTGGCCATTTGGGAAATGACTGAGCAGATGGAAGATCTCTATCTCTCCTTTCTCTGTAACATTGCCTTTTAAATAAAAATAAGGTCTTTTTGAATATGTATATATAAAACTGTGATATCCATGTTTTATTTGATAGAGCAAACATCTTAAAATTTCTGGGGAGTGGCATTGTTGCATAGCAAGTTCAGTTGCTGCTGGTGATGCCAGCATCCCATATTAGAGCATCTGTATGAGTGCCAACTGCTCTGCTTTCAATCTTGCTTCTGGCTAATGAGCCTGGGAAAGCAATGAATGATGACTCAACTACTTGGAACTCTGTCACCCGCATGCAAGACCTGGATAGAGTTCTAGGTTCCTAACTTTAGAGAGCAAATCAGTAGGTGTAAGTTCTCTCTCTCTAACTTTCTTCCAAGCAAGTACAAAATTTTAAAAGAAGTTCAAATATACAGATGCAGAAATATTATTTCAAAGTTTATTCTGAACTTTTTTTAACTGATAGAATGAATAAGAATATTTCAAAGGGCAAATATTTGCCTGGTAAGATTAAGGTATACGTGTATTTGAAAGACTTTCTTGAAGTGTTCTTAACATTATGTATTTTCTCTGCAAGGATATTTAAAGTATAGCTACTACCAGGGGAGGTGAAGTGTCCCCTCACATTTAAAAATAATCCCCACATTTAAATTAGATCTGAAGGAGTCATTGTACAAGTGGTGACTTGATATCTGTTGATGAAATAATTTTAGAAAGAGCGGCACAAATTTATGAATGTAATTAATACCCCTTAGAATGGTTAAAGTGGCAATACAACAAACACCTACAAACACCTGAATGGAGTTTTTGACAGTCTCAATATTTCTGAACTTTTCAATAACTATTTCTTGACTACCCAGCTTGTCCTAGGAGCTGCCCAACAGAAGGGAAAATCAGGATGAAGACTTATAGAGTTTATGGTATGACAAATGCAGTAATCATTTCACGTGTCTTGCAATATCATGCAACAAACAGCTCGGCGAGAAATGGATTGTTGTTACTCTTTGATAGTGGGGGAAGGTGTGGATTTCACAACCTGTCAGATCATGTAAAAGTGGATTCAGAAGCCTCCAATAGCTGTTCTTTTTTCCATCCAACATCTATCAGGTTTTCAGAATATTAAGTGCCTCTTTAACACAGTCTTCACTTCCTATCATATTTGTGGCTTTGGAAAGAATCACACTAGACAGGCAGCACGTTCAAGTTCAGCTTTGCTCTCCCCCTTCACTCTTGGATGGGCCTCTGCAGTGAAACCTAACTCTGTTTTTACTTTGGTTTCATTCACTTCCTTTACAAAGCTGGGTCATCTTCCTGCCTTTTTTTTTTTTTTTCTGCTAGAACACAGGGCCTGTGAAAGTCGACCCCTGCACTCCCGGGCTGGTAAGAGACAGGAAGTTTACACAGAGTAAAACCGTTTGCTAGAATTCATTCAGAGCCGTCTGTTTCTAAAATAGTGGAGATGCTGCCGTCAGGCTCCTATCACACAAAGAGCGAGCAAGATTTACAAAAATCTCTTACACAAGTTTCTCCTTTTTGTTTTTCAGCCCCTGGCCATCGACACTTGAGACACTTGAAAAGGATCCTGAGCTGTTTAGAGGCGTTAGGACATCAGTGTGAATTCCAGGGATCCTGGAAGGCATGTGAGCAAGGACCAGCAGAGGACAAAGGAACTGTACAGCATCTGAGAGCTGATCATTTCCTTTTGGACATTTCCTGCTTGTTCTGAAAAGCCTTGACTGTCTCAGCGGCTGCAGGATCTACTCTGGGGGCTGGCGAGTTTCTTCCGGGAGCCAGAATCAAGCAACACTCCTGGAAGGTTTTTGTCTCCTTGAACAGGCATGGATCTTGGCTGAAGGTACTCCAGAACCCCTGAGGGTACAGACATCTGCGGGGAGGGCACTGCCCGAGCATCATATGCCTCAACGGAGGTGAGCTGGTCTGGTTTTGTATTTAGAAAGCTTCATACTGAGCAGAAAACCCCAATTCCTTTTTGATAGGTGCTTTCCCAAACGTGTCCCACATATGGTCCTTCAGCAGGCATGTTTGCCACACAGGGAGACCAGGTTGCAAAATGGGCCTTACATAACTCAGGATGCTCTGGGGTAGGCCTGAAATCTGTGCTCCTAGCAGTTCCTCTGGGAATTTCTCTTGCTGTGGTCTGTGGTCCATTTCTTGACTCATGAGAGCTTACACTCTGCAGCTTTTGGCTTTTCAAGGCAAGTTTGGGGATTGTCAATGGCATGGCAAATGGAGAAATGGAGAATGGGGATATCTAACTGAGCACCTGGTTTATGCTGGGTAGCTAAGAAGAAACTCCATGTCCCCAAGTGATGGAGTCTTCAAGTTTTGTGGTCCTAACTAGAAAGGCTAGGTTGTTCCAAGTAACAGAGGATGTGGGGGTGGGGGAGAGGGTGGATTTCCTTAGGTTAAATGGCTATTTTAAATAGAGCCAGACATCTCCTTGTAAGTTTAGTATTAGCTGCATAGATCATGCCTCAACTTGTGTGATCGCAGCTCATTTGAACTTTTTAGCTTCAACTGAAAAAATATAATGTTTGCTAGAAAAATAGCTGGTCTTGTCCTCTCAACCATTCTGCATCAAAGTCTCTGAGGCCTTTGGTTCTGTTAAGGTTTTAAACATCAGTCTGAGCAAGCAATACCATCAATACACAGGCGGGGTCTGAGAAGGTCTAAATGGAATGTGTTCCCCTATCCTCAATAAGACATGTGTGTCTGAAATTGTCACTGACCCAGGAGAGATGACTACAAGGGGGACATGTGCTCCTATTCTGTCTGTTACTGATGGGAACAGAAAGGAAAAGGGGAGTGCAGACCAGGAATGGATGAAAGACCCAGGTCAACAGACATAAAATATGCTGGCCTTGACATAGGAACTGCAAAGCTCATACATGGGCATTCCCGCAGGGCAGGGAGCTGGTATCTTCCTCAGTGGGGAAAATGGGAGAGGAGCTAAAGGGCTCCTTGTGTTATTCTACTCAACACATGGCATGTGAAGCCCACGATGAGCTGATCAACTCTTCCCAGACAGATGGGGTCCCAGAGTTCATGCAACATCCCCTTCTACAACGGGGTATGACCAGAGCAGTTTTGTAAAACAACTAATACACTCAACAAGCCAAATGCAAGCTATCTAGCTGTAAAAGCCTGTCCCAGAGCAGGCTACCTCAGGTTTCAATGTTTAGGGGCAGAAATTGGAAACAACAGATGAATCAAGAGATGTGCTCATTTCTTACTACCAATCTGCCAACTTGCTGACCCACTGTCAGGTTAGATGATCCCTTTCTTTCAAGCCCAGAACAAGTCTTCACTCTAGCTGCATAGCTTCCACAATCTACACAAAACAGAGTTCTCCTAAGTCACAAAATCCTGTTGACTGAGGAAACATAGGTGTGTATTCTACAGTTATGTTTTAAAGTGCAAAATGAAATTTGGTCAGCAGGCTGTCCTAGCCACTGTATGAAAGCATTGCCTCATAGGTACTCCTACTTGGTTTTCCACAACCATTCTGGCAATGGGTCGAGGAGATTGTTAGTTTAACCTTTTGATGAAGAAACCAAGGCTCCAGCAGTCTGCCAAGTGGCAAAGCAGGTTAGTGGCTGTGCCAGATGCCAACTCAGGCTTGTTTGCTTTGAGCACAGGTGGATCCTGTTCTCCTGCGGCAGCATCTTTGCAATATGGATGTGGCCCTGTATTGTTTTTGTTTTTTCTTTCAGAATTTAAAACCCTTGTATGAAAGCATCATACTGGCATTTCTTTTCTCAAAATTATTCCTGTGTCTGTCCTAAGTTTCCCCTCTATTAAGGCCATTACTCTCCAGAACAGATTATTTTAAAGTAATATGTCTCAAACATTCTCATCCTCAAAACTTGCTAAAATGCAGCTCCCGGAGCCCCAACTCCACGGAACCTGATTCAGTAGGTCAGTCCTGGGCCTGGAGATAGGCATTTCTAGTTCTAACCTAAGGGACCAGGATGCTATTACTCCAGAGCTACACTTAACAAGAGAGAGGACACAGCTTTAATCCTATTTTAAGAGAACACATAGAGTGATGGTTTTGTAAGAGGACATAGTGTACTTAATAATATGGATTTTGGAGCCAGAATTTGTGAGTTACAATAATGCCCCATTATGTGCATAAGCTGTGGGATTCTAGAAAAGCTATTGCACTGGGGACTCAGTTGCCTAATATGTAAAATGGAATAATGATGTCACCTACCTCTTAGGGTAACTGTGAGGATTAAATAAACTAACATCACTGGGGACTAAGTATCTCTGGATTACTTTGTTGTAATTATTACTTTATGAAGTCATGTCTAACATGTAATTATACTTTACCCTAGAAATAGTGCAAACAGGAAATCACACAGATAGAAAATGTTCTTCTTTGATGTAGGTATTATATCAGGTTTAACCAGAACATATTATTCATGTGTGTGTGTGAGAGAGAGAGAGAGACAGAGACAGAGAGAGGGATAAATAGAGGAGGGGGGAGAGGGAGAGAGAGAGAGAAAGATAGAAAGAGTGAGTGTATGAGTGCTGGGATATTGGCAATAAATTGTCCTCAGAGCTTAGACTTGACTTTGTCAGAGATTAAAGGCCATCAACATGGTTTTCAATCTCTGTGTGTTTTAGAAACATGTTTTTCTGCTAAGAGGAAGCTAGTCTGGAAGAAGCTGAATCAGAAACCTGTTTGAAAGGGTTTCTGAGATAGTCCTAAAGAGGGGTAATACAGTCTTGAACTAGGGCAGTATGACAAAGCACCAAGCAGGGAGCCCACAGTTTAGTTTTCTGTTAAACATTCCCAGCTTATGCCTTGACTCAGTCAACTGTTTATTACTAAAAGGAAATGCCTGAGAGAAGCTAACATTATAAGGATCAAAGGGTTATCTTGGTTCACAATTCTGGAGGGCCATAGTCTGCAAACCAGTGGTCTCAGTGCTTGGCACCTGGTGATGAAGTTCTTGCTGGCAGAGTCCTGAACAGGCAAGAGAGAGCACATGTGGCTAGGTGTTTACCACAAGTCACAGGCTTCCCTGATAGCTGATTCCAGCCTGATCACGTCCCTAAACCCACACCTCCATACAGTGTAACTGGATGAAGTTTCTACTCTCTTAGTACTACTAGCATAACACCCGGGTGGGAGTCCCAGTGGATTGTAAGCCCCATGCTGCCACCCTCTTCAGAGTAGGGAGAGGCATGCAGAGGAAGAATGGGCTAGTGGAATAGCATAGTGGTAGACCAACAGGGGTCTTAGTCCTGATGTCTATCTGATGGGACCTCAGTATCCTAATGTTTAATCCAGGGTCTTGTTTCCCATAGTGATAAGAATTCTAAGTGGAGGCATAATAAGGTGACAGCCAGGTTTATTCAAAAGTGAGAGAGTGAGCATATATTTCAGGCATTAATATGGGCAATCCCACATGGGTGGGCAAAAGTGCCACCTCCAGGAGGGAGACAGAGAGGGGAGAAGTGCCTTTGACTGTATGCAGAGGTACTGCCCATTCTCAGCCTCTTCTGTGATAAAAAGGGTAGTGCCTTGGCTGAGTGGGGTCTTAGCATGTGTGGGACCTTCTGGGATTTCTATGGCACCTCCATGTGAAATCTAATTTTCATGTAGTCATTATAACACAGGAGACACAGGTGTATCCTGGGAAGGTGGGTGTTTCTGTATTTACAGATAAAGGAATTGCAGGGCTGCTGGCAAAATTTTTAACTTACCCAGCCCATTTACCTCCCTGCCAATCTTCACCATGTCATTTCAACTTCAATTGGCAGTAGATGGCCACCTGCTCTAGTGAGCACATGTTAAGATCTGAGATAAAAGTGAAAAGCAGGGATTGGCATTGCCCTGCAGTTGGAAGCCACATAGTGGGTCTGTTTGATGTGTAATTTGGACCCATCTTGAATTTGGTCAGATTTTAGTTTCATGTTCTTTTGACCAAAGAGCTCCAAAAGAAAGAATTGGAAAGCCAAATGTGAGGACAGAGTTGATGGGTTAGTAAGGCAACTCTAATGGGCAGCAAAATAAGCATTACCAATGTGAAGCTGGCTGCTATGCATATGGGTCTAACGTTAGCAATCTGTTCAGCAGGCTGTATAGTACTGATGTATGAGGCATGGGATGTCAAGGAATCTCAGCCAGGAGTGCCTGTGGCATGCTGGGGCAAGTAAGCTCAGCTGCAGTTGTATTTCTTGGAACCCCTCAAGTTCTCATGATCATTCTCCCATGACAGCTACAGGAAGTGATGACAGTAGTCCAAACACAATGGCCAAGGTTCAGATTCCTGAATATTCTGAAAACACCAGCAAGTATGCAACAATGGAAACTCTTCTAACGGTCACTGATCCTGTATGTGAAATTGCATTGATTGCAAACTTGGGAAGATCTTTCCATATTCTAGTTTGGGCAGTCAACAACATGAGAATTGTTAGACTAATGCCTGTAAGGGAAAAAACCTCCTCTGGTGAGCCCCTCCTCCCACCCCAAATCTGAAACCCATACAATGACTCAGTTGGATGATCACAGTTCTCAGGTGAGTGAGTTGGATTATACCAGAAACTGTTGCTAGCACCCTCAGGAGATGATGGCTGGCTGTGTGACACTGTGGGAAGCTGTATGGACAATTGAGATGTATTGGTATTTGGGAAAGCAATGGGAGCCCAGCCAATAGGAGTTGTCAGGGGAGAAATGTAAAACCCCTCCCTGAATTAAAGTATTCCAAATCTTCACAGCTCATTAAGTTCATCTTCTGCTGCCAGAAAGCACAGCTGGGTACAAGCTAGTTGGAATGGCTTTGTTGTTTGTTGTATGCACACAGGGATAGACCATGACTCTTCTTCCATTGCCGAGTGCTATCTGACCCCTCTATGCTACACCAGCAGCCTGCTTACACACAGTCCATAAGGCCTTTAGAAAGACAATGGAGAGAGCCCAGCCTAGTAGCTAAATTCTTACCTTGCAGGCCCAGAATCTTATACTGCCACCAGTTCATATTCCAGCTGCTCCACTTCCCATCCAGCTCCCTGCTCGTGGCAGTGGGAAAAACAGTGGAGAATGGCCCAGTGCTTTGAGATACTGCACCTGCATGGGAGTCCCGGAAAATGATCCTGAATCCTGGCTTTGGATAAGCTTAGCTCCAGGTGTTGTGGTGGCCTGGGGAGTGAACCAGCGGATGGAAGATCTTTCTGCATCTCTTTCTCTCTGTAGATCTGACTTTCCAATAAAAATAAAATGAAGCAGGTAAAGCTACTGTCTGCACTGCCTGGGTTTATAAATGGCCGTTCCACTTCATATCTAGCTCCCTGATAATGGCGTGGCAAAAACAACGCAAAACTGCCCAAGGCTCTGGGTCTCTGCCACCTGTGAAGAAACATATATTAAGCTCTTGGCTTTAAAATCTGCCCCAGACCTGGCTGTTGCAACCATTTGGGAAGTGAGCCAGTGGATGGAAAAACTCTCTGTCTCTCTTCTTCCAAGTAAATAAATAAATTTCTAAAAATTAAAACAACACAATGGGTATCCATTTTTGCAGTGGTCAGTTGACACTATCTGAAATTCTTGAGAAATGAATGGAGAGGCTTTCTGCTGAGAAACTATCATCAAAACAATTTTTTAAAATGTTCCTGAAATTAATTTGAGCTTAGATACAGGAGACGTCATCAATAGCCATCTAAGAACTGTGAGGAGGGAAAATATGTTTCTCCTTTAGCTGAATATAGATTTCTTTTGTTTCCTGACACAGTAAAAATGAATTATTATTTTAAAAGATTCATCTATTTTTATTGAAAAGGCAAATTTATAGAGAGAAGGAGACAGAGAGAAAAATGTTCTATCTGCTGGTTCAAGCCCCAAGTGACTGCAACAGCCAGAGCTGAGCTGATCTGAAGTTAGGAGCCAGGAGCTTCCTCCGGGTCTCCCACATGGGTGCAGGGTCCAAGGTTTTGGGCCATCCTCTACTGCAGTTGCAACGTGAGGATTTAGCCAGCAGGCTATCGCACAGAACCCAAATTTTAATCATCTTAAATTGAAGGTTGAATAAATATCCTTCCTTGAAAACAACACTTTTGGGAGTCTAGCCTTTAACACATGGACCTTTTGAGGGTCACCCAAACTAATATCCAAAACACAACAGAAACTCGGAGAGCCCAGGAGCTGACTCCCATGTGGATCCAGCCACAGCGCCTGGCAGGTCCTGATAGACCCTTGGTGAAGGGCTGGGTAAAGGAGAGAATGTCACAAGCCCCTATGGTCTCTAAGACTCTGTGTGACCTGCCTCTCATACCTTATTGCCCTCTGCTCTCACTATCCTGGACTTCCTTCAAGCCTTAGGTTAAAAAAAAAAATGTGGCTTCCAGTGCAGGCAAGGGCTAAAATGATTGTGTTTTAGGCTGTCCCCCAACAATTTTCTTTTCTTTTTTTTTTAAAGATTTATTTATTTTTATTGGAAAGTTAGATATACAGAGAAGGAGAGACAGAGAGGAAGATCTTCCATCTACTGATTCCCCCCCACCCGCAAATGGTTGCAACAGCCACACAATCCGAAGTCAGGAGCCAGGAGCCAGGAGCCAGGAGCTTCTTCCAGGTCTCCCATGTGGATGCAGGGTCCTAAGGCTTGGGATTATCCTCTATTGTCTTCCCAGACCACAAGCAGGGAGCTGGATGGGAAGTGGGGACTCAGGATATGAACCGGTGCCCATATGGGGTCCCGGCTCCTGCAAGGCAACAGTTTTATGAATAAAGATTTTTAGGACATGGCCACATGCATTTGGAAACAGGGAGCCAGCTCGTTGAGCCATCATTTGCTGCTTCCCAAGGTCTTCCTGCATTAGCAGAAAACTAAAACTGGAAGTAGAGCCAGGAATCAACCCACACACTCTGATATGTACATGGGCATCTTTTTAAAAAATTACTTATTGTATTTGAAAGGCAGAACAGAGAGAGAGGGAGAGATGCAGAGAGCTGTATCTTCCACCCACTAGTTCACTCACCAAATGGCTGCAACATTCAGAGCCAGGCCAGGCTAAAGATATGAGCCAGGAACCCTGTAGGGTATCCTATATGAGTGCTTTCCCAGGCACTTTAGCAGAGAGCTGGATTGGAAGAAGAGTTAGAATTCGAACCTGCATTCCAATAAGGGCTGTAGGTAGTCCAAATGGCAACTTAACCTGCTATGTCACACAGGCTGTTCTGATGCAGGCATCTTAACCAGCATTCCATCCACTAGGCAAATGCCTGCCCTACACTTGCATTACTCATAGAAGTCAAGAGTAGAAACATCTCAAGCATTTACCAACAGATTAATGGATAAACAAAATAGGGTTTTATACATAGGATGGGATATTAGTAGACCTTAAAAAGGAAAAGGATTACAACTGGGGTAGGTCTTAAAAATATCATGCTAAGTAAAATAAACCAATAATAAGGACAATTATTATATGAGCTTATGTGAGCTTTCTATAGTAGTATCTACAAGAGTCAAGTTCATAGAACTGGGGCATCAGTTATATCCCACCTGCTCTGCTTTTTTTAGTTTTTAATTTTATTATTATTTTAAAAATTTTGTGTTACAGTTGCATAGGGTCTCAGATTTCCCTACACTCTCCCCAAATTCCCAACCCCAAGTGATTTTCCCCATATTATTACAATAGTATAGCCCTTCACAAATAGTCATATGTTCATCATTCTGTTATTTAAGTGTGTCCTGACATTGCTGGCATAGATAATGCCAGAGAGTCCAGCATCCTATTGTCAAGATATAGCCAACAGTTTCATTGGGAGTCCATCATTGAGTTGGAAGTAGAGATGCATATTGCATTGTATCTTCACATTTGGATATGATAGTCTCCATTATGCTGTCACTATGCTTTCCTTCAAATGAGAAACCATGAAACGAATTCAACAACACGAATGAAATTAAAAGAAAAAATTTACAGCACCATGGAGTCAAACAACGTGCTATTGAATAACCAACATATTGATGAAGAAAAGAAAAAGAAAACACAAAAGCCTCTTTGGGTAAAATGATGCTACTGTGTGATCTACGAGTCAGTGAAGAATTTGACAAAATAAACTATTTGGAAGAAATGAAAATAAAAACAAAAATATCAAAATACTTGGGTTGCAGCAAAAAGAGTATGGAAAGGGTTATTGATCTTTCAATTTGCATGAAGGCTGCCTTATATCAGAGAGAACATATGGTATTTGTCCTTTTGGGATTGACTTATTTCACTGAGCATAATGGTCTCTAGTTGGGACCATCCATTTGCAAATGGTAGAAATTCATTCTTTTTAATGGCTGTGTGCTGCTCTACCTTGACTCAGCACCTGCTAACCATCCAAGTATTGAGTCCCTACCATCTATGTGGGGGAGCTCCCAGCTCCTGGTTTTAGCATGGTTAAAAAATGAGTAGATGGGGACAGGCATAGTGGCATAATGGGTTAAGCTGCTGTTTGGGCATTTGCATCCACAATGAAGTACCTGAGATTGAGTCCTGCCTCCACTTCTGGTCCAGCCTCTAGCCAGTGTGCCTGGGAGGCAGCAACAATGACTCAAATACTTGGGTTCTTACCACACATGTGGGAGACTTGGATGGAATTACAGGCTCCAGGCTCCAGCCTGACTCAACCACAGCTGTTCTGGGCATTTGGGGAGTGGATCAGTAGATGAAAGATCTCTCTCATTGTATCTTCCAAATTTATATCTATTAGAATGGTACATTTTATGTTACACATATTTTGCATGACAGAAAAAATAGAATAATTCTACTCCGAGGCATTTTCATGGCTGGCTCTTACTTATTCTTTAGTTCACTGTTCGAATACAGTCTCCTCATGGAAGCTTTCCCACTACTATATGTAATTTCCTGTAGGACATATTGTTATCTGAAATCATTCATACATTTAATATTTACTATCTGTCTTCTTTATCCATTAGGATATAAAGTTCCAGGGAGAGGTCCTTTGCCTAATTCGAACCTGTGCCCTAACACTTTATTGTCTTCACAAGTAAATGTTTAACAAATAGCCAGCTTACTATTGGGAAAAGTGTTTGGAACAGTAAGATGCTGCTTGGGATGCCTGCATCCCATATCCAGGTTTCTACATTTGAGTTCTGGCTCTGTTTCCAATTCAACTTCTGCTAAGATGCTGCCTGTGATGGAATAAATGCTGGTTCAAGTACTTGAGCCCCTACCACTTATGTGGAGACCGGGATGGAGTTCCCAGCCCCTGGCTTTGGCTCAGCAGTTACATGTATTTGAGGAGTGGACTAGATGGGAGATCTCTTGCTCTTGCTCTTTTTCTCTCTCAAGTAAATAAATACATAAGTATAAAAATATGAACTTATGCAAAAAAGAAAGGGCTCCATCTGGAGGTCATAATTGTAAATACACTCTGGGTGCATTTGCGCAATATTCAAAAATCAGTTTGACGAAAACCTAACTTCAGCAGCACTGACTGTGAGAGTGAAGAGAAGAGGATGCGCAGAAAAATAAATCAAGCATATTTGTGAAAAATATTTCCCCTTGCCAACTTCATCAACTCCAACACAGGCTCCCAAACCTCAGGATTTCAACATCCCATTCCCTGTCTATGCATTACCCAGCCACCACTTCACTGCCTCTGTGTGGATGCTCTCATGCTACAAGAGGAGGCTGGAGTGGCTGTGACCGAGATTCCATGGTCCACAAACCTTTATTTACTTATTTAATAGCATTTATTTGAAAGAGAGAGAGATCACCTATCTACTAGCTTACTCACCAATGACTGCAAAAGCTAAGGCTGGGCCAGGTGAAACCCACAAGTGAGGAACTCCACCTGGGTCTCCCAAGCGGGTGGCAGAGCTCAACCCAGGAACCACCATCTGCTCTCTCCCAGGGTGCACATGAAGAGGAGGCTGGAATTGGATGTAGAGCCAAGACTGAAACTCTGGCAGTCTGACTTTCATGTGATGTAGGCATCACAGGGGGAAGTTTAACTGTGAGGCCAGGGCCTCTCCTTGAAGTATTCACTCTCTGGCCTTCCATGGAAAATGTTTTCCAAATAGCTCTTGTTGTAGGTAAGGGAGGCAGATTAAGGATGCCTGTGCATCCTTCTCCAAGAACTTTCACGATATTCACCCAAGTCAATTAAGAAATATTCACTGGGACCTGGTGCGGTTGCCTAGTGGTTAAACTCCTCGTCTTGCATGCGCTGGGATTCCATACTGGCAGCAGTTTGTATCCGGCTGCTCTAATTTCCATTCAGTTCCCTGTTTGAGGTCTTGGAAGGCAGAGGAAGATGGCCCAAAGCCTTGAGACCCTGTGCCCACATGGGAGACACGGAAGAAGCTCCTGGCTCCTGGCTTCGGATCAATTGCAGCCAATTGGGGAGTGAAGCAGTAGATGGTAGATCTTTCTCTCTGTCTTTCCTTCTCTCTGTAAATCTGCCTTTCCAATAAAAATAAACAGATCTTTTGAAAAAAAAAATAAATATTGACTGATCCCATGCTGTGTTTCAGGTGCCATCTTAGGTGGCAGAGATAAAATGGTGGATGAAATAGTAAATTGTTTCTCTTACGAAGCTCACCACTTAGAGAGGGGGTGCGGAGACAGGTAACACATAGTATAAAAAGTTAAAGGTTTAACATGAAATTAATTTACATTTCAGTGTGTATCTTCTACACATATAATACCTTCTATTATACAATATTTTTAGAATATCTGTAGTTTTAGTACATTGCATCCCATGTAGTCAGGTATGGAATTTTCTACTTGTGGCATCATAGCAATGCTTAAAAGTTTTGGAGTTTTGAGCATTTGGGATTTTAAATGTTTGTATTAGGGATGTATAGCTTGTATTAACTGTGGGTTCTTGGTAGAAAAAAAGGCAGTTTGGAAGATTCCATTTGCTGCTTCCCAACCATAACAGCTGGTACTCCACATGAGGGACCATTGTCACCTGTCACACCAAGCCTCCATCTGTCTGCTCACTTCCACAACTTGCCACTCTGAATCTGGTAACACACAATGTGTTAATTAACTTTCAAGATAAATGTGTACTTTTAAAAATGAAAATATGTAAACATATCAAATGATACATATTTATGGTTTATGACATGATTTTTTGATTCATGAATACAACAAATAATTTGTGGCATAAATATGTTCCACCCAATAATTTGAACTCTAAATCCCAAATTAATAAGTACTTTTAGTTGCTAAATATGGTTACCCTATTTGAGAAAACCTTCAGTTGTCACAACTAACAAATAGAGATGCTTCTGGGATTCAGTGTGTTGAGACCAGATATGTTGCTAAGTCTTCCAAAATATGCAGGAGGACCCCCCACAGCAAAGAAATGTCAGTCCACCATGTCACTAGTGCCTAGGTCCAAAAGCATTGGCCTAGAGGAAGACCCGTGGTATGCATCAGTGGCCATATTTCAGGAACTTTTCCCATTGGCACCTAGGAGCTCCCAGACCTGAAACTGGCTCAGGTTATGGGTATTAAGTCCAAGGCCCATTGGGAATCGGGATTAGAGTTCTGCCCTAACAGATCTAGATAATTTTTCCTACTTCCATATGTCAAGCAGTATCTCAGGAAGAGGTCAGTTTCTGATTTCTTGGCACCTCCTGGCCACAGGGCACAGCAAGTCAGAGCAGTCCAATTATAGCTGCATCTCTGTGACTTGGGAGAGTTGACTCCATTGTCTGTGACACTGACACAGTCCCACCTGGCCTTGAACATGCTTGACTTCCCTTTTCACGCCTGGGCCACACTCACACATTTCTGTCATTGCCTTGTCCACCACTGTCTGATCTACAGAGCTCTTGAATGAGGTTGACACCTGCCTGCCTAAGGCGTTCCCTGTTGCCTCTGTGAATGGCCTCCCCAGGAAGTTAGTGGGTGGCCAAGGAGGGAGGACATAATGGACCAGTTTCCTTTCTCTCAACCCCATGTTAAAGGATTTCTGGCATTGCAGTCTCATTAACTCTAGACTATTAGTGAATCCACAAACTTTCATTAGCTAATTTTTCAAATAGCACATCTCCAATATTCTCACCAACATAACAAATTTCAAATTCTGAGAGTGTACCTATCTGATACACTCTGGTACCTACTGGACTAAATAGAGTTTACACCTCAACTCCTGGTGATGTATGGAGGGAAAACAGCACAACTTTCTTAGGATACAGGTTCACTTCCTCCTAGAGAAGGCTTACGTTGCTCTCTCTTGGTGCTTTGCCAAACTAAAACCAGGAAACTAAAACCACAATTCACTAGTCTGGCTCTCATTCTGCCTGGAGCAAATTTGAGGGAGAATGGAGAAGGCTTGGAGAAGTAGGTACAAAAAAGTTTTGTCAAAAATTGAACAGAGCAACACAACACTAATCAGAAGGAAATGTGGGAGCAAGAGCAATGTGGTTACTGAGAATCAATAAACTGCAGCTGGCTGGTCCTGGACCAGATGGCTTTACTGCTGAATTCTACCAAACGTGTCTAGAGGAAACTCCACAAGCTTTTCCAAACAATAGAAAGGGAGGCAATCTTTCCAAACCCTTTCTATGAAGCCAATATCAGCTTAATACCAAAGCCAGACAGAGACACAACAGGAAAAGAGAACTGAAGATCGATGTCCTTCATGAACACAGATGCAAAGATCCTCAACAAAATACAAGCCAATAGGCTCCAACGGCGCATCAGGCAGATCATTTCCCAAACCAGAGAGGATTCATCCTGAGCACACAGAGATGGCTCAGCATCCACAAATCAATAAATATGACACAACACATCAACACATTGAAAAATAAAAATCATATGATCATCTCAATAGATGCAGAGAAGGCATTTAATAAAATACATCACTTTATGCTGAAAACCCCAAGTAAGATAGGCATAGCAGGAACATTCTACAACACAGTCAAAGAAATTTATGAAAAACCGAATGCCAGTGTCATGCCAAATGGGGAAAAATTGAAAGCCTTTTCACTAAAATCTGTAACTAGACAGGGATATCCACTGTCACTACTACTCTTCAATATAGTATTGGAAGTCCTTGTCAGGCAAGAAAAAGGGAATTAAAAGAATTCAAATTGTAAATGAGGAACTGAAATTATCTCTATTTGCAGATGACATGATTCTCTACAATAGGAGAACCAAAAGACTCGGTCAAGAGACTACTGGAACTCATAAGAGACTTTGGCAGTGTCGCAGGGCACAAATTAATGAACACAAATCAATGGCACTAGTACATACAAATAATTCATGGTTGAGAAAGAAATTTTAAATACAGTCCCCTTTAAAATAGTGGAGAGGAATCTTAAATACCTAGAAATTAAGCTAACTAAATATGTGGAAGACTTCTATTATAAAAACTACAAAACATTAAAAAAGGAAATAGAAGAAGACATTGAAAAATGGAGAAACTTACCATGTTCCTGGATTGGCAGGATCAACATCAAAATGACCATATCACCAAAAGTAACTATAGCATGGTGCAGCTGTAAATAATGACCTGCGTGAGGATGAAGAAGACAAAGAGAGAACGGGCTGTCACTTGAGTTGTGAAAGAAAGAAAGAATGGGGCTGAATGCTAAGTAGAGACAAGGCATGCAGAGTTCCTCCAGGTTGGAGAGGCAGAGAGCTCTGGGAGCTGCACAGGCATGATGATGCAGACCTAGAACTTTCCTTTTGCTTGCTCCAGCTCAATAAAGCAGGACATATGATTAACGCATGATAATGACTACAGGAGAGAAAGTAGAAAAGGTGATGTGACTTAGTGGGAAAAAGGAAGCTGACTGTACCAGGGATCTTCAGGAAGAGTTGCTGGGCACCCGCAGGGCCCTGGCACTGGGAGTCTTCATCATGAATTTGAAACCAAACTCCCAATAGCAGAAGAGCAGAACCCAGCCTCCTCTTGGTCTCCTTTAGCACACAGTGTGCTCATCTGACCTTTATCAGAAGGAAATCACTGACTCAAAGGTGTTATCCATCTGACCTTACAGGCTTCTAATCACCAGACTCAAGAATCCTTTTGCTTCTTCAATAGGTAAGAACCTCAATGGCCAGAACTGTCCTTCAGGTAGAGGAATTCCAGGTCTGGGCAGAATGTAACTCTTACCTTCATATAATGCCAGACCAAGTGGAACCCACTGGCCATCATAAATTCCTTACAGAGTTTGGCATCATTGGCTATTCAAAGGACGGTCATGAGCTCCACTGACCAACCAGGAACTTGGATATGAGCCGATCACATCCCTCTCAGCCCCAGTTCCAATGTGTAAGATAACCTTCACCTCTAACTTCCTTGAAAAGCCCTTGGAATGAAGCAGCAAGCTCCCTGGTTCCTTGCTCTGTACTTTGTAATAAATACCTATTTTCTTCAACCACCTCAATATAGTGACTGGCTTTCTGCACATCATGCAAGCAGATCCAGTTTGGGGTCTCCATAACAGTGCTTCCAACTCAGTTGGGGGTGTTCAACAACAAATTAAAAATCAGACTGACTTTTCCTGGGTGTTTCTCTCTGCCTACATGCAGCCCCAGGGATGTAGGCAGATTGGCAGTGACATGAATGTAGCTGGAGGAGAGAGTAGACTTGAGGGCGTTTGTTAGGGTCGGGTGGGAATGAATGCCCATGAAGTTCAAGCAGAAGACAGTGAAGATGAAGCCCAGTAAAATATGGACTTACTAATGAGATGCAGGACAGAGGAAGGTGAGTGGGAAGAAGAAATATGATGGTCAGCGAGTGAAGTAAGCCAAACAAGATTGGTAATAATGTCCATGGAATGCCTGGGAGTGCACAGTGAAGGCGTGGGGCAAAATAAGCTCATAGGAGAAGAGGTCAAAGTAGCTGGCAGCCAACATCCAGGGAGGATTTTCTATGTGCATGCCCAAGTCATCAAGAATAAAAACAGAAGGAATGTGAGAGTGCTGATGGTGTACCAGGAGCCAAAACTACTGATAAATGGGGAAGGGTCTGGAGACAGCCCAAAGATCTGAAGAAGACCCCACGAGGGGTCGTCAGCAATAGATTCTAATTACGTGCAAGTCAAAACCGAGATGTCTGAGGAGTAGTAGTGACCCACTTTGGTATTCTCATGTTGTGGTGTCTTCCACAGTATCAGGATGTGAAATGTTCCAAATGCACTCAAGGCACTCGTTTCTGATTCTCATCAATAGAGGGCGCCAGAGACCAACAAAGAATTATTTTTCTTCTAGGCTAGGAGAGCTGGAGCAACTGTATTTACTTCAGAGAAGAGAAAAGGCACAATTCATAATTACGTTGGGTCAATACTTGTAAACTGCGAATGTTCATGCAAACTAGGCCCTTTATGAACACTGCTCTATGCAGTATGAGCATGGACAATTCAATAATGAGCTAGTTCTGCACAAACATTCCAATTCTAGTAAATCTCTAAGAATATGTTGACATCCAGATGTTAAGCAAGAGACAAATGTCAAGAAAGAGACAAACTTGCTTCTTTCTCAAAGAGATGTGCCAGACTGTCTCTTCCACTCCACATACGTAGCTATATATGTGGTTAATGCCATTTTCTCCTTCAGTTCAATCCTGGTTTGATTATATAGTCATAAATTCAAGTAAAAGAAAAGCTCTACTTCCCAAAGTATTTTAGTCCTTTGGAAGTTGTCTGAAGTGTTCTTTGAAATCCTATATGTGAAATCCTATATATATCCTATATATCTTATGTGAAATCCTATAAGATTCTTTGAAATCTTTTTGTATGTGTACCTCTCTAATATCCTAAACAATATAGCAATTATTTCTGCATTTATTTTTTGTTTTGGACATGGCTTAGCACATTGAAGACACTTAAAAAGATAGCATTGGAGCCAGCATTACAGTATATCAGGTTAAGCTGGGGCCTGCTATACCAACATTCCAAATGAGCACTGTTCTGAGTCCCGGCTGCTCCACTTTCAGTCCAGCTCTCTGCTAATGCACGTGGGAAAGCAGCAGAGGATGGTCCAGTGGTCCAGGTCCCCCAGGAGACCTGGATGAAGCTCCTGGTTTTGGTCTGGCCCAGCCTGTTGTTGCAGTCATTTGGGGAGTGAACCAGGAGATGGAAGATCTCTCTCTTCTTCACTCCCTGAAATTTTGCCTTTCAAGATAATCATCATCATCATCATCAATCTTAAAATAATAGCATTGAAAATGGCTTTTCTTGAGTCTTTTCATGCATTGTTTCATTTCTTAACTAGCCAAAAGCTTCCAAATTTCTCACAAGTGCAAATAAAATTAACTCATGCTTATATTAGAAATTAATGTGTTTATAGAGAGATGGCTAACGGCACATTCTGAAGCACATGGGTCCTATTGTCACTTCTCTTTGGCTTTGGAGCAACACACTACATCATCACTGAATAGGAGCTGATACAAACAGTGGCTACAGAAAAAAGTGGGAGGGTGAGAAGGCTGCGAAGGAGAGCGTTTCAGGATAAGCTACAAATGGGTATCACCACTTATTTTTGCCCCTTTCACTTAAACACATCTAACTCAAAGATTTTCAATTGCCAATTCAGATGTGACTTAGCATTCTAAAGAACATTGTAGCACTTCTACACAAGGCCCCTAGATTTTTTTTTAAGCTGTATACAAAGAAGGATTTACTACTAGGATACAAACATAACAATCTTAATTCTTTTATAACCGGGTCAAAATATCACTGTCATGGGGAAAGTGGTAAAACTCAGAAGAGACTTACTTGTTTTGTTTTTAGGTTGTTTGAGTAAGATGTATATTGCCAACACCATGTCTTCTTGACTCTGAAATTTATCATTTAGTTATTTTATATGCCACCACTAACAACATAATTGCCACCAATTAAACTGAAAAAAACCTTTACTTTGCACTTAAAAGTTTTATTTTTTATATGAAAGAGCTATGACCTTTGATAAGAGATTTTTTAAAATGTATATACATACCTAAAAAATAGTATAAAAATAAACTAAGTTATTCTTGAAAGTTATTCTTCAGAAACTGACTCTTCTGATTGACCTTTTTCATTTAAAAAAAGACAGTATTTATTTAGTCAGTTACCTAGCTGCTTATTCAAAAGTGAGAAGACATACCTCATCTCCTCGAATGCCTGCGGTGGCCACAGCTGGGCCGGACAGAAGCCAGGAGCCTGGAGTTCACTAGGCAAAATGCTCACCCAGAATCACCTTTGATTCCAGCCCTGATGTCATTGATTTCCACACAGTATTGGCTTCTATAACCTCAAGCCTACTTCTTGCATAGTCCATAGAGAACTCAAAGCTGCTTTGCAGTTATGTGGAGCAGGTCTACACTGAACGCCCATGACTGTTGCTGGATGTACTGCATTGCCCCCATTCTAAGAACTGTTACATTCCCAGGGCAGAGTGTGGTCCCCCCTGTTAATTCAGCAATTTTCACCCAAGTCAGTGACACCCATGCTGCAAGTTCTGACGCTGAAGCTTTTGATGTTGGGCTCAGTCTTGGCAATTGTGAGAATGAGCACACAGATGCCTCCTGGTCAGCGGTGATTGTCATGGGATACTGACAGACTCGACCTGATTTCAGTGAGGGTTAGATGGGAGGAAAGTGAGCATCTTAGAGTCAGTGACGTATGGTATTTGCTTTTTTTTTTTAAATAAATACAATCCAAATTTCTTCTACCTTCCCCCCAGGAAGCACAGACATTTCCAAATCATCTGAAGTAGAACAAGTGGAAGCCGAGGTAGGCAAGGCTGGAGTGAGAGAACACTAAATGGAAAATACTCATGATCTGCAAACCTAAACATTGTGACCCTGAGCAACCTTAACTCCCATCTCTGCTTCAGTGGACAGAGTGGGAGTGTGGCTTTTAAGCTCTGCTACTTCCCAGCTGTTCAGCCCAGGAAGACTGATTAAGCATCTTTATAAATTAAAATACATACATATATATATATATATTTTTTTTTTTCAGGAAACAGAGAATTTCCATAAGCTGGTTCATTGCCAATGCTCTCAACGGCTTGGGCTGGGCCTGAGCCAAGAGGCAGGATCTCAATCCCAGCCTCTCCCTGGTCTGGGCAGGAACCCAATCACTTAAGCTGTCACCACTGCCTTCCAGGAAACTAGAGTCAGGAGCCAGAGTATTGAATCAAGGTACTCTGATACAGAACACAATTTCTTAAATTAATGAATTAATACAATGCAGCTAACTATAATAACTGTTCTTGTGTGAGATATGAGGTATGAAATGGTTTTTGTATCTTACTGCAGAACCGCTCTGTATCCAGACCTTCTGGAAGACTCAGTTTCAGGAGGCAGAGTCCCAGCACTGATTCCAGCTCCATGCATCTCAGTCTGTGCTCCGCTTGCCCTAATCAGAACATGGTTCTCATAGGCTCAGGTAGCATATCCTCTGATACATCAGCACTGTTGAAACTACACCTCCTTCCTGACCCCGCTGCCCTCAAACCACATGGGCTGTGTGGTTTCCCAAAATATCGATTGTTGTGACTATCTGTTAGTTCAATGTTGTACTCTGTCCAGTCTGATAAGCTTCTTGTCTACCTGCCATCAGTTGCCTGGCTGCTGCCTCTTCTGGTCCTGTTTATTGGACTAAAAATTTCTTAGTAACCTAAAAAGACAGAGGAGAACCAAAAACTGAAGATGTCCAGGTGTCTTGGGATAGCAGGTGAACCTGAGCAGGATTCAGACTGACGTGAAGTAATCGGTAGCTTGGTGTGGAGGACAGGAGGAAATGGTGTCTGAGCTTCAGCAGAACTCCATGGAGTAGGCTGGAACTCTGAAGACTTCCAAGTGGAAGGTGACAGGCTGATTTCAGGAACGGGCTGTCAAGAGTTGAGGTGTGAGACAGTAACAAATATAACACACACACACACACACACGTTAGTGCAGCCAGTATGGAGGGATGTATGGAGGAACCTCAGAAAAACTAAAACGAGAACTTCCTCAGAGGAAACTGTTATGTAAACATTACAAGAGGTTTATTCTTTTGATCTAAACTCCTGCTCTAGACTCCAAAAGTCTAGGGTACAAATAAAAATTGTGTCACTGCAGCTAAAGTTTAGCTCACCAAATTGAAAGTAAACTGGTTTATCTGACCTCCCAAGGGGCCAGAACTAGGTTACTGCCAAATTTCCCAAGCAGGCCAGTTTGTAAATATATCTGTTTGTGAGACATAAACAGATCATTGAATGATCTGTTGACCTCTGGCTTACCCCTTAAATGCTTACAACGGGCAAGAGTGTAATATATGTATATATGCACACAATATTTAGTAAATAGTTAACCTTAGGCTAAATGCCATCCTTGAATTAGCATTAGAAGAATTATATAATGTACATTGTTGGTAAAGGTTGTCTTAACAACACAACGTGAAGTTAGTCACAAGCCATTGCAGGGACGATGCCACAAAGTGTTTAGTTTCTAGGGTCACTGCCTCGACCAGTTTCTAAGACACCTGCCCAAAGTGATTCTGGTGATGTCAGTTTCCTTAGTGAGGAAATGCTTAAGATATCAAACCCTTATTAATACTTTTCTATTAAATAATGTTTACCTCCTTGCTATTTCTATAGTGATATTACTCAGCAGACTTTGGCCTGGCAGAAAGTGAGACCATTTTTGTCCATCAAATCTCAAAGATAGACATAAATAATCAATTTAGGCATGTGACATAAAGTTGAAATTTTACAGGTTTAGAAAAAACAACGAGCCATTTAAAAGGAACCAAATTGGCCATATTTGTTTCAGTTTGTTTGTTTTGTTATTGATTTTATTATTTGGGCATTTGGGGATAAGCACTTTTTACATTAAAAGTTGTGACTGTTTCAGTATGTTGAAAAAAGTTAACAAAGCAAATCTCTCTGAGACTGCTGTCCTTGCAAAGGCCAGGCCTGCTTCCAAGGCTGGCTTCTGCAGAGCCTGCAGCAGCGGGTTCTCAGTGCCCCCACCGTCCTTTAACCAGTGTATGGCTTAAGCCGAACCTCTACTTCCCTTCTGGGTGGCTGGACTTTTGGTAGGCAGGACCTGCCCACACGGCTAATTCCCAGTTAAAAGCCTTGGGCTTTAGGTCTCTGGTGGGCTTTCCTGGACCAAAGCACTGCACATATTTGGCTGCATTTTCATTGCTTGAAAGAGTGAACTAGCATGTGCAGCTAAAAGCTAAGATTATAGAGTAGGTCCAACACTGTCTAAGTATTCACATAGAACGTGAATGCTAAACCGGAAAGAGCAGTAACACGTGGCCACTGAATTTGCAGGCTTGTATAAAACTACACACTTAAGTTTTATAATTTATTTTGCTAAATTTAAAAAAACATATTTATTTGAAAGGCAGCATGACAGAGAGAGGGAGAGGCCAAGACAGAGGGCTGCAATGACCAGGCTGAAGCAAGAAGCCAAGAATCACATCTGGGAGTCCCACGGGGTGGCACGGACCCAGCCACCAGTCATCCTCTTCTGTCTTGCTGGTGTGTTTGTAGGGGGATAGATGAAACACAGGGCAGCCGGGGCTTGAACTGTCCCTCTGATATGGATTGCAGGTGTCTCAAGAGGCAGCTAAACCTGCTCTATCAAGGCTCTGACTTCTTAACTTTGTAATTTTAATTATCAAATATTAATTTCTGAAGTCCATGTAAACATTGGAATAATATTTTCAGTTCCACCAAAAATATGTTTTGGAGATAATTAAAAGGTTCAACTGTAGTCTGTCTCCTTAGCCCATAGCAGATACCTTACTTGCCTAGCCTATGGAAGGATGTTTCTCCAGATAAACCATTGTTTCATGTCTCTGAGATTTCATTTAAGAAGATTCCAGCAGTGTATATATCACTAAGAGTTAACCACTTGACACTGTCTGATAGTCTGATAGAGTCTGCCTCTGACAGTGTCCACCTGAATTCATGCAGTAGCTGGCAACTCCATAGTGTTAAAGGACTGGTGGTATAAGCCAGTCTTTTGGGGTATTTAATATCCCTTGTGGCTTCTCTATTACACAATGGAGTTTCATATGGGTCAAAGGTAAAGCAGTCACATATACATCTCCTTGTTTTGCAGCCAAAAAAATATTGCTTTGAGAACTGCACCTTAAGGAGAAAGCAGACTTTCAGTTCATCACCTGTAGCCGGCATTTAGTAAATTCAGGAGAATCTTGTTGACAGAATGAAAGAGATCGTGACCTAGCTGAGAAACGACGTAAACATCTCTAACACTGAGTGTAATAGAGACCATGGGTTTGTAGATATGAAAGAGGCAATGAGCAATGATGCTGATAAGTGAATGGAAGTGAGAAAAAGGAAGAGCTCAAAGTGAGTGAGACTTCATGGACCAGAGGGTGGAGGAAGGCTTCATGGGAAAGGCTGACCTGGATCCAGGTCTTAAGCAATGCCATTTGAAAGTACAACAATGGGGAAAGGCATGGGAGGCACAAGTGCAAACACAGCAATGCAGGCGAGAGAACCAGAAGCCTCACTAGGAGAGGCCTGTTGACCCTTTGCCCTGCACTCTAGCTGTCTTACAAAAGAGGTGGAAAAGGCTTCTGAGACTCCGAACATAGTGGCTTGGCTTTTTAGGCTCAGGCATTTAGACTTAATTCTTTTAGTAGTGGGAACAAATGAGTGGCTTTTCAGCAGGTAGAAAGAGTTTGGTAATTCTAGAATTAAAATTGTAATGGGGGCACTGGCTTTGTGGCATAGTGGCTGAATTCAGGTCTTAATTGCTAAACTCTGGTCCACCTCCCTGTTATTGGCCTGGGAAATGCAGCAGAAGGTGGCCCAACCATTGGACCTTTGCACCCACATGGGAGATCTGAATGAAACGCCCAGCTGGCAATGGTGTAGCCCAGTCCTACTGCAGCCATCTGGGGAGTGAGCCAACAGATTGAAGAGATTTCTCTTTTCTCTCTTTTTCTCTTTTTCATGCCTATTCACATCTCTCTCTATCTCTTTCAAGTAAACAGATAAGTCTTTAAAAAACTTATACTGAGGCAAGTGTAGGGCAGTTTAGTTTGGAGAGAAAAGAATGCTGTTGCCAGAGACTTAGAAAATAGATGGGGAATCATAAAAGACTAAGAAATGCATGGTCAGAAGTTAGAAAGCAACAGAATCTCTGCATATTGTAAAAGAAATTATGGGGCTAATGAATTGACAAGAGTATTTTTAAAAATATTTCCTTATTATTATTGGAAAGGCAGATATACAAAGAGAAAGAAATACAGAGAGAAATATCTTCCATCTGCTGCCCACGTGGCCACAGTGGCTGGAGTTGAGCTCATCCAAAGCCAGGAGCTTCTTCTGGGTCTCCTACACAGGTGCAGGGTTCCAAGGCTTTGGGACATCGTCTACTGCTTTCCCAGGCCACAAACAGGGAGCTGGAAGGGAAATGGAGCAGCAGGGACATGAACCAGCACTCATATGGGATTCCGGCCCATGTAAGATGAGGACTTTAGCCACTAGGCTACTGTGCCAGGCCCAACAAGCATGTTTATGAAAGTGGAGGAGGGCAAGTTTTCAGAATGAAGGATGTCTCTGTGAGTCAGTCATTCATACTTTTATTTTCTCTTTTTAACATCAAGTACATTGGAATAATTTTATCTATAGAAATGAAGTACAAAAAGTTCAGACCCTTGGTTTTTAAGAGAAAAAAAAAGCTTTACAACTCAAAGTAAATAGGACTGCATACTCTAAGGGTTTTGTGTGTAAGCATTTTAAGATTTAAATCTTGCCTTTCCAAATGAACCTGCAGAGTTCGCTTGGAACTCTGTTCAAGTGAGGCAGCATGCTGCTGATGAAGCGATGGGCTGCAACCTGCTAGGCTTCAGAAGGCTCTCCAGTGCTTTCCCAAAGAGGATCCCAAGTACAAACATTTTTGTTGATTGTACTTCAGAGGAGAGAACAAGCTGTTGTGGTCTCTGCCAGTGGCTCTTGAAGGAAACAGAGCGACAGGAATTCTGTGGGCATTTCCTAACATGTCCCTGTGGGTCGATGTGCTACAGGAAAAGGCCAGAAACTCCTGGCCAAGGAGGAAGCAGCTTGAAGAAAGCAAAGCCAAGACTAAGAATTGGCCATAGTCTTCAGGGATTAAGCAACATTGTTCAATCCTGCCGGATCTTCCTGTTTTATAGGACAGGCAAACATGTTTTGTATCCCACTGGCAGATATGGATTCACGGCTATTAATATTGAGAATCTACCCACTCTGAATATGAAATTCAAACACCACTACTGAAATAAGTGTTTTTTTGAATAGTCATGTATTTATTTTACTTATTTGAAAGCTGGAGGTAGGGGAGAGGCAGTGAGAGAGATCTTCCATTCACCAGTTCACTCCCCAAATACCTGCAACATTCAGAATTGCACTACTCTGAAGTTAGGAGCAAGAAACTAGAACAGAACCCGGGGTCTCTCATGCGGGAGCCAGGGCCCAAGACTGAGACATCATCTGCTACTCTCAGAGTGCACATTAGCAGGACTCTACCATTGGAAGTCGAACCAGGACTCAAACCCAGATGCTCCAGGATAAGATGTGGGCATCCCAAGCAGCACCTGAAGCACTAAGCCAAACACCTGCCCTTGAAACAGATATGAATACAAATACAGTATCTAAAATTTGTTGAGAGACTGTGTTAGGGGATATTGTTTCTTACCTGTAACGTATGTGGGGAAGCCCACAGAATACAAGGAGACTTCTAAAAGGTCATGGAACATGGAATTAAAAGATTCATTAAAAGTTTATATAGTATAAAACATTTTTTTTAAATCCATGTATGTTCATACTATAGCTGGCAACATTCTTTGAGCTCAGCCAAAATTTTAAATGGCCTGTGGAATTTTTAAAAATCCCCAAATCCAGCCCAGTGTGGTAGCCTAGTGACTAAAATCCTCACCTTGCATGCACCAGGATCCCATATGGGTGCCAGTTCGTGTCCAGGCAGCCCCACTTCCTATCCAACTCCCTGCTTGTGGCCTGGGAAAACAGTTGAGGATGGCCCAAAGCTTTGGGACCCTGCACGCACATCGGAAACCTGGAAGAAGTTCCTGGCTCCTGGCTTTGTATCAGCTCAACTCCAACCTTTGTGGCTGCTTGGAGAAAGAATCAAAGGATGGAAGATCTTTCTCTCTGTATATCTGACTTTCCAAAAAAAAAAAAAATCCCCCAATCCAGATCCCACCCATCCCCATTAAATTGGAATCTCTCTCCCAAGAGATTCCAGATGCTGACAGCAGGAAGATAGGGTCATGTCAATGCTCACTGTGCAGATGAGTCACCTGACTGTGGATCCTGGGAGCCGACCTCCGGATTCTGAGCACAAGATGCCACATTTCTATCCAGCTCCCAGGTGAAGCTGTGGTGATCTGTTCCAGTCCTGCAGTAGCAAGGGAGGAACCAGATGAATGGTCTACACCAAACCTGGGTCCCTACCATAATCACCCGGAGAATCTGGGGGAAAACAGAAAGGCCAAGATTCCATCCTGCCAACACCCTGGGTGATTCTGATCTACTCCAAGAAACTAGAACAGCTGGTCTAAGCACTCCCAGCTCTCTGCTTTCTAATCCCTCTGCCCTGTCTATTACTATTGTGTTCTTGTCTTTCCTGTCTTCTTTCTGGCATTTTCTGAAAGCTAAGATACAAACACCAGAATAAAATGAAAAATCATGATGATAATTATCATGTTGGAGGGACACAAATGCATCACTCAAAGTTTTTTAAAAAAACAACCATTCATGTGACAAACATGTTGTGCCTAGCAGTCCAGCTAAGGTTCTCTGCTGGCATGAGGATGTGTGTATTTCATGTGCATATCTCACTGTGACTCTTGTTGGGCATCAGTCTTTACCTTCCTCAGTTTTCATAGTCTTGCTTCAATTTAAACCTCATACTTACACAGAGTGTTTCGGCACATTTTAAAAATGAGTTTACTTAAAATTATAGCAGTTTCGCTGAATGGACTTATTTAAGTATATCCAAACCATCTAGTCTACAGAAAAAATTTTATCACAGTGTGCTATTGGCCATATTTTCTGGCTCATTCTTGTGATAGGTTGAGATGACCCACGTTTCCCACAATAGATATGCCATCTCCTGGCATGGTGGCTTTTATAAAATGTTGTATTAATGTTTTGACCTTTGAATGTGAATAGTAACAGCTCACACTGTATATTTGTAACTGCTGGAAAAAATTGCTGACTTAACTCATTTGATTTCCTCCCAAAACCTGTTTTGGTTTGTCTTTAAGATTTACTTATTCACTTGAAATTCAGAGACACAAAGAAAGAGGAAAGACAGAGAGACAGATCTTCCATCTACTCTTTGACTCTTCAAATGGCCACAAAAGCAAGGGTTAGGCCAGGTGTCCCACATGAGTGCAGGGCCCAGGCATTTGGGCCACCTTTCCAAAGTGAGCTGGATCAGGAGCAGAACAACTGAGACATGAACCAGCACCTACATGAGACATTGGTGTTGCAGGCAGTGACTTAACTGGCTAAGCCGCATTTTTTTTAAATGGAAAAGAAAAAAAAGATGGCTAAGTTGATGCATCTGGGATACAGGAGAACTGGAATCCAAAACCTTGCAGTTTAACTATGTAATTTCTCTGTTTCACTGCTTTATGTGTTAACCCCAACCCACTTACTTTATTACATGCTTCTACTTCCTCCTTTGTAAATAGAATATATACTTTTTAGTGTGGTTCACTGCAAAATGACACTTCCCATTGGCCGCCTGCCCCCAGTGTCTCACAGAACCTCTCCACTGTCAGCAACCCCTACCGCAGTGTTTCCATGGATGAACCCACTTGGACACATCTCCCCGAAATGACACTTTAGGGCTCATTCTGGGTATTGTGCCTTCTTTGAGTTAGGACACGTGTGTAATGGAGGTGGACAAAGAATGTTAAGTTGTGGTCATTCACAGAACTAGAAGCAATACCAATAATAAAAGCAGTAAAAATTAAAATGGAGATGGTATCGTGCACCTTTAGGAGCACAGTTTATTTGGCTGTGAGAGAATCAATGTGCATCCATGTGTGTACGTGGCTTCACACTGAGACGCACCTGATGCGAGTGGGCCAAAGGATTACCTCTCAGCAAGAGAAAAGCTTGGGCATGGGAGCTTTGTTCTTCTGCCTCATTGCCTCTCAAACTTTTAAAAGTCATTTTTAATAAACTACATCTATCCTGAACATGCACAGATATTTTTTTTCATTATTCCCTCAAAGAGTACAGTGTAGTCACTATTTACATGGCATTTACCCTGCAGTAGGCATCACAACTCGTACAGAGATGATTTCAAGTGTACGAGAGCATGTGCATGGCTTCCATACAAATGCTACACACATTTGTGTAGCAAGGTGCTGGAGCATCTATGGATTTAGGGGTCCAAAAGAGACTTGGAATGAATTCCCCAAAAGCACCCAAGAACAGCTGTGCAGCCAATTCATGGTCTCAGGAACTCGCATTACTTGTAGTTTGTCACACTGCCAAGTGTAGCTTCCACTTTCAAACCATTTCACAATCCACAATGGCCATAGGAAGTCAGTCCATTGGTCATGTCTGGATTCCCGCCAGCACAAAGAGGAAGGGCCAGGAGTACTCCTGGCTTCCATGTCATTTTGGGTGAAGGAGGAAACAGAACATCTCACATTTAAAAAGTGTTTTCTGTGGTCCAGCTTCTGCTGGCTGAAGTGAAATCCCACTGTCTTCCTTCTGGCCGCCTCAGAGGACATCATCAAGGCTTTGTTCAACTGTACTTTTTGCAACCAACCTACAAGCCAAGATGGAGTAATGTTTGATCTTTTGAACAACCTGTGTCCCAGGAGAATTCAGATATTTTTGTTTCACCAACTAAAACTTTTCTAAAGTTAAAGGTAATGGTCCCTCTCTAATATGCAAAAGAGAATGAGGAACAGATTTATTGATAGAAGCACTTTACATGTTAAAATTTATAACATTTTCTTATTAGGCAGTTAGTCAATAGAAACAGTGAATTTTGTTAAATAGATGTGGAAATGAAAAAAAAGGTTTTATGTGGTTGTAGTAAGTCCGTGAAATAAATTTCTTTCAGCATTTATTTCGGCTGCAGACTTAAGAGAAATCTAGTTCATGGATTAGTGTTCAAAAGTAGTTTTCAGTTTTTCTTTTGTTCATCTGATAATTTTGTGATTTTTCTAATTAAATGGAGTTAACAGAGAAAAGTTATTCTGAGATGCAATTAAAAGATAGTACAAATGAACATATAAGTTCCCAATATGTTAAACTTTAATATGTATAAGAGATCATGGAAATCTGTCTGTAGATGATTTCTTAAAGGTTTTAATTGCAGCATCTTAATTTACAAGGTTTTTTTTAATTTACCTATTTAAGAGCTTGGCACAGTAGCCTGGTGACTAAAGTCCTAACCTTGCATGCACCAGGATCCCATATGGGCACTGGTTCTAATCCCGGCAGCCCCATTTTCCATCTAGCTCCCTGTTTGTGGCCTGGAACAGCAGTTGAAGATGGGCCAAAGCCTTGGGACCCTGCAATTGTGTGGGAGACCTGGAGGAAGCTCTTTGTTCCTGGCTTTGGCTGGGCTCAGCTCTGGTCATTGAGGCCACTCGGGAGTGAACCAGCAGACAGATCTTCCTCTTTGTCTACTCCTCTCTATATATCTGGCTTTATAATAAAAATAAGTATAAATTTAAAAAAATTACGTATTTGAAAAACAGGGAGATAGACAGGGACAGAGATAGAAAAAGGATAGGGTCAAGGTTCCTCATGAGTATTTGTAGTCCCTGTGCTGTGCAAGCCCCCAGAGAATTTTAAGTATCAGGCTTCCTAGGCATTTCGTGAGATGCAATCTTGCAGTCTTTGGTCTGTCTTTTTTCATGGAACGTACTTTCAAGGCTCATCTGTATTTGATCACAAATCAATAAATTGTTCATTTTTATTGCTGAACAAGTTTGCACAATTTTGACCATGATTGTTTACTCACGGGTCCGCTGGTCAGCATTCACATTATTTCCAGTTCTTGTTTACGATGGTGGATAAGCATTTGCCTACAGGTCTCAATGTAAATATATGTTGTAATTCCTCTAAGATTCCTAGAAATGAACTTAGTGTTGTGCTCAATTTATGTTGAACTTTTTATGAAAGTGCAAAACTGTTCCAAAGTGACTTCACAGTTTACATTCCCTGCAACAATGTATGAGAGTTCCAGTTTCTTTATGTCCTCTCAGACAGAGGGAGTAAACTCCCATTCCCTGGTTCACACCCTGAATGCTCTCAGTGGCCTGCACTTGGCCAAGGCTAAGGCTAGAAGCTGAGAACACACCTAAGTCTCCCCATCGATGGTAGAAACCAAGCTACCTAGGCCATCATTGATGTTTCTCATGGTCTGCATTAACCAGAAGCTAGAGTCAGAACCAGGAACCAGAAGTTCAATCCAAGTTCTTGGATGTGGGATGCAGGCATCTGAACTGCAGTGCTAACACCTGTCCCTGCCATTTTGATTATAGTCATTTCAGTAGCTACAAAGAGATTGTTCCTTGTGGAACAAGATTGTTCCTTGTTCCTTTTCATGCACTTATTGACTAAATGTATATCTTGGATGAAATGTCTATTTAGGTCTTGGCTGATTTTAAAACTGAGCTATTTATCTTCTTGGTCTTGAGTTGTGAGGGTTCTTAATATATTATCTACACAAATTGTTCTTTTATCCAGTACATTAAGAGGCATGTACTGAGCCAGCAACAAGGCACACTGGGCTAAGCCACTTATGACCTAGCTGTTTGGGAGTGAACCAATGGATGAAAAAGCCCTTTCTTTGGGTTTCCCACTTTTACTCTGTACCTCTGCCTTTTAAAATAAGCAAACAAATAACATAAAAAGATGTGCAACAGTTTATTCTTTAATTTACTTTTCAGAATGGAACCAAAAGGTATTTCTGTTAAATAAGAAAATAAGTGAAATAAAGAAGGAAATATACATATATGTGTACTTTTTTTATGTGAGCAGAAAAACGTGCAGTTATCAGATTTTTTATTTGTAAATGTTTTCTCTGAGTCTATAACTTATTGTTCTATTTTTATAATGCTTAAAATACACTTAAAATATGATATTTATCTGAAAGGTTTGTGAATTCCTTTTAGTATCCATTTAGTACCCTGATAATTGTTCTGCCACGGTGTGAAATATACCACAAGTGAGTATCTCCCTAGCATTTAAACTCAGCAAGCTAAATAACAGCTTTCAGCAGAATCATGGGCTGATGGAGACGTAAGGGATCTTGCAATTAACCTGATCCTCTTCTGATTTTACAAGTGGGCTTCAAAAAGCCCATGGAAAAGGAATTTAAAGATAAGTTCAGTGTAAAAAAATTTTTAATCCATGCATATAAGAGGTATTCAAAAAGTTCATGAGAAATGTATTATGAAAAATTATGCATTTTAATTTTAAAATATTTTCGCACCTAAATAAACTTACCTTTTCATTATATCACAAGCTTCTGGGGGTGATCTTCTGTGGATACACTCATGTTTGATTGACTCGCATTCCCGCTGTGGTTGTATCAGACATGGCTTGGGTTACTGGAGGATCACCAAAAGCATCAGGACAGATGAGTTCAGGTAGTGCAGGAGTGCCAGTTGAGAAACTCAGTGTTTCTTGATGGGGCTGTGGATTTGTTTTCTGGCTGGAGATAAAAAGGTCAGGCATCAAAGAGAAGGAAGGGAGAACTCTGAACACGGTAAAAATGAGGCTTCAGAAATAGACACCACTGCAAACACTGTTATTTCAAACAGGAAAAGCAATGAACAAAAACTCATGATCAAGGGAACTGTACTGTGATATATAAGATTGACCTTGAATATCTACCTTAAGTCACCCCATGACTTCTTTGGACTTACTATTTACATAAATTTCTTTAAAAAAAAAAAAAACTTCTCTAGCCTTATAACTCATTTAATTATGAATTCATTTAACAATGAATTTATTCAATACTTACTATTACTGTGCTAATAAATTTATATTCTCATAATGAAAGATATATTTTCCTAAGGAAAATTATGAAATTACATGCTTATATAAAAAACAGTAAATCTAATATGATTCTCCAAAAATATGGTAGACCAGGTGTTCTAACATTTTATCATCAGGCATATTTATAAGCATAAACATACTAACTTGAAACTAAAAGTTGTTTCTTTGAGAATTGCAAGAGAATTAACAAACCTTTTGCTGAATTAACTAAGGAAAATGAAGACTTGGATTAGTAGAGTAAGAAATTAAAATTGAAGTATTGCTACTGATTTTACAAGAAGTGAAAAGAATTGAAGAATACTGGGAACAACTTCTCATCAGCAATTTAGATAACACAGATAAAATGGACCAATTCCTAGAAATATGAAATCTACCAAACTGATTCAGGAGGAAATGGAAACGTAGATTGACCAATAGCTGGCAAGGGGTTTGAGCTGGCAACCATTTACCTCTCAACAAAGAAAAGCAAAAGGCCAAATGAGTTCACATTTGAATTCAGCCAAATATGTAAAGACATAGGAACAATCTTTCTGTCCCTACAAAGTAGCAGCTTGTCTTTACTCGCAGTGACAAGACCCAGGAGAGGTACAAGCTTAGGCTAGGTTGAGTGAAAGGAAACCCACTATGCAGAGGTAGGCCAAAAGAAAAGAGGGGGTTATGAATGGAAGTTTTAGAAAGGAAATAGAGGGGGTGGCGGGAGAGAGAAACAGAGAGGGAGAGCAAGAGAGAAGGAGAGAGCATGAGAGAAAGAAAAAGAAGGAGGAAGAGGGAAAAAGAGCCTGCCCTGAGAACTTGAAGCCCCTGGGCAGGTCTTAAGTGGTGTGGGATCCAAATCAACATTCTTTGCATGATCCATAACCGAAAAATCTATAATTTAAGAGCCATCAGAATGAGTCCATTGTCTGAGTTTGGCAAATACAGTCACTTCTGGGTGAGTAACCTCTCTTAACTGTCGGTGAATTCCTACTTTTAAGCAATCAACCAAAAAATTTGTAATGAAAAAGGTTGAAGGAGATCAAGCAGGCTGTGGATAATAAGACCATAGATCTTCAGATGCTAAAGTTAAAATAAGGAGCAATTCTGTTAGGAAGCTTTTAAAATGTAGGGGGAAATGTGTACTGAAAATTTGAGAAAGAATAGGAGATGACCAAATGATTTGGACAATTTAAAAAAATAGTCAAATTTTACTTTTACACTAAGACCCTCGATAATGGGTGAGCACTTGGCCTAGCAGTTCAAATTTCCAGTTCATGTACCACATCAGAGTGAAATCCCTGCTCTGGGTTTGGAGCCCAAGTGCCTGCTAATGCTGACCTTGGGAGGCATAGCAATGGCTCAAGTAATAGGGCTCAACTTCTTGGCTCCAGGCTGCAAGCTGTAGGTTCCAGGCTCCAGGCTCCAACACACTTGGGAAGTTGAACCAGTGAATGCGAGCTTTCTGTTTCTGTCTCTCAAACTTTGAAAATTAAAAAAGATAAAAGAACCTTTCCTAATCCCAGATATAGACTCGTCTAATACTCTTTTTTTTTTATAAAGGCCCGATATTTGAAGTTAAAAATTCAAAGCAATGGATGTTTGAATAGAAGATTAAATAACTATATAGGTAACTAATGATCTGGAAGATGTATCCAAGGAAATTATTCAGTATCCGGGCACAGAGAGATGAAGATGTAGAAAATACATAAGGATTAAGAAACAAGGAGAGAGGCCAGCACAATGGCTGAATAAGCTAATCCTCCACCTTCAAACACTGGCTTCTCACACGGGTACTGGTTTGTGCCCCAGCATCCCCACTTCCCATTCAGCTCCCTGGGAAAGCAGCAGAGGATGACCCAAAGCCTTTTCAAGCTGCACCCACATGGGAGACCCAGGAGAAGCTCCTGGCTTCTGCCTTCAGATTGGTTCAGTTGCAACCATTTGGGGAGTGAACCAGCAAATGGAAGATCTTTCTCTATCTCGCCTCTATGTAAGTTTGCCTTCCAATATAAATAAATAAATTTTTTTAAATTAAAAAATGGAGACAAGGAGAATTTGTAAGATGGCCCATTGGACAGTGCAGAATTCTCAAAAAATTATATTTGCACTAAGATCAGCTTACCATTAAATTCCTTTTTCCCACCTACTGTTTGAAGTACTATTGTATGGAGGATTAAACTGATTAAGTATGTTATTGAGGAACCTCAGCATCAAAATCCCAACCATTTATTCATGGCTCATTGCCACTAAGAAACTGTGAGCTTGAAGGCCAAACAGCCTATGTGACCTTTAGCATCGATGGGCTCCAATTCTCATGAATCAAAGCCCAAGTCTTATTATCTCACAGAGGTGGCTCATGCATAATTAAGTAATTAAGTCTGGTTATCTCATAGTAATTACCTTAATTGCTGGACCACAGAAGAGCCAGTCATGGGCTGTTCAGCCCCTTTTCAATCTAATGCGGACTGCCCCTGTAAAAACCCTGTGAATGTGCTGTTCCAGGCTGCACTCCGGTAAGGGATGTTGGTCCCGGCTGGCTAGTCAGTCAGCTGGTAGGTCATCAGTTGCCTGCTCTCAACCAAGAACTCTTGTGTCAGTGACAGTTGGAAGCCCTAGCTCAAGCTTGAATAAACCACCCTTGTGCACTTGCATGAACTTCAGATTCCTGGTGATTTCTGGGGATCTCAAAATCTGGGCATAACCTTATCAGTTCTACAAATTGCTGAGGCTGAGTGAGGCCAGGATAGGAACTTGAATCTCACACACTTGCATTCACTCAAAACATGATCCGGGAGGTCTGTTCCAAAGCAGAGGGCAGCAGCAGGGCTCCAGGGACTCCATCATGCATGGCACAGTTAAAAGTCCCCTCCCCAGGGACAACAGAAGAGATATAACTGAATGACCAGGGTTCCACTTCCTTCCCAGAGAGACACAGTGGCTGGACTGGGTGGGGAGCAACCCTGTAGCCTCCCCCTGGCCTCAAGTATGTGCTACAACTCTGGCCTCACTATCCCCATCCATACAATAGAGCCACACATCCCTGAGCAGAGTACAGCAGTGTTCTCTTCCCCCATCTCCATCCCTTCTATAGAAGGCAGTGCCCTGCCAGCCCTGGGCTTCCAGCAGCGAGTCTGGGGCCCAGTTTGCTACAGTTGGAGCTTGCTTCACTGAGCCACACTCCCTCCCACCTAACTGCAGAGCCAAGGCCCTCACCTCGCCAGTGTCTGTAATTCCTACCCCCGGGGTTTCTGTCATAGAGGGTACTTATCTTGGATTTGAAACTACCTGTGCTGCTTTGTTTCTCTTCTTTAATCTTGATCCTTTGTTGAAGAAGACTTAGACTGGTGAATGAATTTACTTTGTCTTTCCAAGTTTTTTTTTTTTTTTAATGGATGGCATTATTCTTGGCATTGGGCAACACTGAGATTAACATGTGTTTCCCAAATGCACATTGTTTTATTTTATTTGTACTTAAGACTGTGGCATCGGTATTAACACCCCAAAATCTGAAATCAGAGAGGTATCCAGGGGTGAGGAGGGAAATGGCAGAGGTGGGATAAAGCCTGTCTTTACCTAAGTTGACTTTTTTATACATAGAATCATGGATGTCTATTTCTTGGGATAATTTAGTGAAGCCATCGGGAGACTCTAGGGTTCTGGGTGGGGCCATAAGCTTTAGCTCTGTTGACATCATCTGTTACGATATTCAGCACTCTCTCCAGACATGAACAATTATCAGACATTCCATAGTGAATCATGAGTTCCATTTAACGCCCATTGCACTTTAATTTTAGTTGGCCCCCGAATAAATTCTTATCTCCACAGGCAATAAATAGTTCCCAGCCATCAGAACAGTGTTATACAGGAAAGGCAAGTCTTCCAAGATATTCTCATGTAGTTTTACAGTCTCAGATCCAGATGAAGGTAGATAAGGCCCTGAATGATATAGGGTATACTCTCTTTTATTATTAAATCAATAAACACGTATCAACTAATTGTTGTGTTACAGGCACTGAGCAAGGCAACATACAGGAAATATTTTAATTTTGTAATTTTCATTTTCGATACCATAAAGTTTTCAGATCTTTATCTTCTTTGTCATTGACCTTCAATATTCCAATAGTCTTGGGAGTCTTAAGAATTTTTTCCTTGGGCCCGGCGCGGTGGCGCAAGTGGTTAAGGTCCTCACCTAGCACGCCCGGGATCCCATATGGGCGCCGGTTCTAATCCCGGCAGCCCCGCTTCCCTTCCAGCTCCCTGCCTGTGGCCTGGGAAAGCAGTCGAGGACGGCCCAAAGCTTTGGGACCCTGCACCCGCGTGGGAGACCCGGAAGAGGCTCCTGGCTTCGGATCGGCATAGTATCGGCCCATTGCGCTCACTTGGGGAGTGAATCATTGGATGGAAGATCTTCCTCTCTGTCTCTCCTCCTCTCTGTATATCTGCCTTTCCAATAAAAACATAATAAAAATAAATCTTTAAAAAAAAAAAGAATTTTTTCCTTATGTAATTCCTTTCACAGCTCTTTACACTAACACTCTAGTTTGATGTTTACCACTTTTTTTCCAGACTGATCTCTGCCTTCAGCCTTTCTAAAACACTACTACTTTCTACACTGCACTAAATGCTCAATAGGATTCAATAATATCTCATGTTCAAAGAAGTCTAAACTCTTTGACTTGGCATTCAAGGTCTTCACAGTTTCCTTTCTTGTTTCCATTAGCATGTTATAGAGAATGCAATCTTGGAGTTGCTTCCCAGGGTACAGGCCCCTTGATCCAATGCTGTATGCATGTTTTGCAACGTAGAGACCTACCTACTTCACCTTGATCTTGGTTTGGGCTGGGGATTATTTTTCAGATTTGTTTTACTTATTTGAAAGGTAGAGTGGCAGAGAGGGAGGAACAAAGACAGAAAGATCTTCCATGAGTTGGTTCACTCTGCTAAGAGCCACAACAGCCAGAGATGGCCAGGCTGAAGTCAGGAGCTTGAAATTCCATTCTGTTCTCTCACACAGGTAGAAAGAGACCCAAGAACTTGGTTCAATTTGATGTTATCCCAAGCACATTAACAACGATGTAAATCAGAAACAGACTAGCAGGGACTTGAACCAGCGCTCACAATATAGGATACTGGCATTGTTGCTGGCAGTGCCCTCACCTCCTTTTTTTTTTAATTGCAAAGTGAGAAGGAGAGACAGAGAGGAAGATCTTCCGTCCGATGATTCACTCTCCAAGTTGCCGCAATGGCCAGAGCTGCGCCAATCCGAAACTAGGAGCCAGGAACTTCCTCCAGGTCTCCCACGTGGGTGCAGGGTCCCAAGACTTTGAACCTTCTTCAACTGCTTTCCCAGGCCACAAGTAGCGAGCTGGATGGGAAGAGGGGCTGCTGGGATTAGAACAGGCAGGCGCCCATATGGGATCCTGGCACATTCAAGGCTAGGTACTTTAGCTGCTACTGTGCCAGGCCCATTCTTCATCTCTTTTTAACCTGCTGTTTTTCCATGTTCCTTTTCCTCATAACACCCTATCTCAGTTTAGAAGACAGAAAACTTTTTGTTTTACTTGTTTGGTCATTACATATTATTGACCACCTATTAAGATGACAGGCACAGATTCATAAATGACTACCACGCAAAGGAAAAGGTTGAAAGTGTTACATAAGGGCATTTTAAAAGAACCAGACAGCCTGTACGCAAAAGCAGTGAAGGATGGTCCAAGCATTGGTGTCCCTGTCACCCATGTGGGAGACCCTGAAGAAGTTCCTGCTTCCTGGCTTTGGCCTGGCCCAGCTCTGGGGAGTGAATCTTTTGATGGAAGATCTCTCTTTCTGTCTGTATTTTTGACTTTAAAATAAGTAAATAAATCTTAATGAAAAATTAACATAAGTTATTTACAAAAAGAGTGGCCTAGAAAATAAATTTATTATAGTAAAACATACCTAAAATTTATCATTTCAATCCTTTGTAGCCAACCCAGTAGCATGAAACACATCCACCATGTTGGGTACCATGAAATACAATCTGCATCTGCCACCCACAATTGTTCAAAGATTTTCAAACAACTCTGCATACTGCGCTTGAGGTTCCCTGCAGACTGCTGTAGTATTTGATCTCCGCCCCAGGAAAATTTGTCCACGCCATCCATAGACCCTTGATGGTGCTTTTCATAACGCTTGCATTGTGATTATTGATTACTGAAACCTCTGTCCCTGGTTTCCTGTGTGTTGTTTCTCTTGCTCCACACCAAATACAGGATCTAACACTGCAGAGCTTTCAGGACAATGTCCTGTAGCTGGGGTAGGGGATACAGAGGCTAGAATAACACCTGCTAGAGTAGAGGGAGACCATGGCTTACTTTTGTGTTCCTTTCTATAACACCAATCTTATACGCTGCTTTGGTTATTTTAAGCATGATCGGGGAGAGGATCATTTTACATTTTGTGCTTCCATTTGTGCCATTCTAATGACTGATGTGGTTAGTTGACCATTAGTACTCTTCCCCAATCAAACAATTTAGGGGGTATCTCAAATTGGAAACTGCCCAAAGGCCATCAATGGCAGATGGGTACATGGTAATGGAGTTATACACCGGAATCCCAGACAGAGATGATAATGAGTAAGTTCTGGCAATATGTCAGACATGTAGATGAGTCTCATGTAAGTAATGCTGTACAAATCGAGCCAGGCACAAAGCAGTATCTACTTCATGATATACTCAGCTTACAAATAAATCAAGCAGGTGTGTAGTATTTACCTTCAGAAGAGATAATGATGTGCTGGAACTTGAAGGGACTCATTTTAATATTCTCTCTTTAAAAAAGAAGATCTGGTGGCTATGTTGAGGACCTGCAGTGGAGGATAGCTGCCTTCTGTCAGCTGGGGCAGTGGGCATGAGACTTGCCAGGGGCATATAGGTGTCAGAAGGAATTGCATGTAAGTCTCAGCTCCTTTGAGTTTGCATAGCTTTGTGATTGATATTCAATAAAAATGAAACTCCAGAGACCAGTGTTGTGGCACAGTATATTAAATAACTGCCTGTATCCCATCTGAGTTTGAGTCCTGGTTACCCTACTTCTTATCCAGGTGCCTACTGATGTTCCTGGGAGAGCAGGGGAGGATGGGTCAAGTGGTTGGACACCTGCCACCCATGTGGGAGACATGGATTTCTAGGTTCCTGGCTTTGGCCTGATCCAGCCCTGGCTCTTACAACCTTTTTGGGGAGTGAATCAGTAGGTAAACTCCTCTCTGTCTCCTTTCCCCATCCTCTGCTTATGTAATTCTACCTCTCAAATAAATAAACAAGTATTTTATGAAAATGAAATCAGAGCCCAGCGTGGTAGCCTGGTGGCTAAATCCTCGCCTTACATGCACTGGGATCCCATATGGGTGCCAATTTGCATCCCAGTTACTCCACTTCCTGTCCAGCTCCTTGCTTGTGGCCTGGGAAAGCAGTCGAGGACGGCCCAAAGCCTTGGGGCCCTACTGCCATGTGGGATACTCATAGGAAGCTCATGGCTCCTGGCTTCGGATTGGCTCAGCTCTAGCCATTATGGTACTTGAGGAAGTAAGCCAGCAGACAGAGGATCTTTTTCTCTGTCTCTCCCTTTCTCTGTAAGTCTGCCTCTCCAATCAAAATTAATAAATGTTTTAAAAAGTCAAACTCTAGAAAAAAATATGGGTGGCATATATTCAGATGGGTTCACTTTGTAAACTTGCATCAAGCTGAGATTGTGTGATGGCTTATACAAAACACCCTTATGGATTATTGAAATTTAGTTTGGTGAACTCTCAATAAAAAAAAAAAAACCTTTCAGCCTATTTTTCAGGGACAAATGTGTAAGTCTTGTCCTGACTCTGCAGGTTAATTATCAATACCTAATCAGATAGATCTGTTTTTATAGAGCTTGGCTTCTTCTGTGAACTTTATAGCCAAATAAATTCTTTCTTAATTGTCCTCTTGCCAGTTGTAGAGAGAAATCTTTATGAACCAAGGCTGTCTGTCTCCAGTATCTAAGTTCTGATACCCCTACCCCAGCATGTACTCATGTGCACATCACACACACACACACACACACGCACAGTCTTTCACTGGCTTAATCATTTTTTGTTTCTTTTTTATATTTTCTTTTTTAAAAGACTGATTTGCTTTGAAAAACAGGAAGACAAAGAGAGACAAAGAGTGAGTGAATAAGAGAGAGATGGAGACAGAGAATAAGAGATCTTTCATCTTCTGGCTCATCCCCAAAAGGGCTGGCTCAGGACAAAGCCAGGTACTGGAACTTTGTCTGGGTCTCCTACCTGGATGGTAGGCCCAAGCAGTTGGGCCATTTTCTGCTCCCTTCCCAGTCACTAGCAGGGAGCTAGACTGCAAGTGGAACAGTTGGGATGATAAGATATAGGATATGGCAGCTTAATCTACCACACCACAAGCCTGACCCCTCCTTTCCATTTCCAAAGTTTTGATTCCTGATTTTTGGTATTTATTTTCTCTCCAAGAACATTCATGTCTTGGCAACTTCTGTGCTGATCATTACAATCTATTAGCCCGCCTTCTGTGCTCTTTGTTATTCTCAGTTTCTTCTCCAAGCTAGATAGAATTCTAAACATCTTCCTCACCCCCAGGCCCTAAAATTCCAGTTCATCTTGTGACTGTTTCATCACATGTAAACAAATCTAGGTTCTGATCTAAAATTGTAACCAAAGTCCCAAGTCAATCAACTGTAAAATGTGAGCTTGTCAAGGCTGGCCTGATTGAGTCACACACACCCTTTTAAGTAGCAGAAATGAGAGCCGGAGGGATCTGAAATATGAGCAGGAGTTGCTGGGCTTTTGAAGGGCCTGCAAGGGATCACCTAGGAAGAGATGCAGGCAGGTTGGAGGAGCTGGGAGCAACTCCTGTGGACAGTGGGCAGGGACACAGACACGTCAGTCCCCAAACCGAAAATCAATCCCAGGGTCTGCCAGGAAGCAGATCGTTCAGATCAAAGTCTCCAGTTAAGATTACAGATGGTCAACACCTGGATATGACCTCAGGATACTGTGACCTCTGCAACTGGGCGATAATAATGGCACTCATTTGAAAGCACTAACTTGATTGCATTTTGTGACTCAGTAATAAAAAGAAAATTGAATGTGCTGCTTTTTCAGGTGCTTGACCTCAGTCTCCTAGTGCCATTCCAGGGACTGGGTAGAACCTGGACTGTTCGTGCCAAATGCTAAGAGCTCAGTTTTTGACCTCAGCCTCCTGCTTCAGCTCCTGCAGCCTCCAAACCACAATCCAGATGCTCCTTTCTGATGTCCCTCATTCCAGCTTCACTGCCCCATGATGATGTCACTTCCCTCAGTCCGCTCCCACCATCTGACACTCTTTGCCTTACCCACCCAGCCAAGCCTCATCCTAGAATTCCTTCAACCCTCTGCCTTCCTCTCTGTGTGAATGAGGAAGCCATACCTTGTCTGTAACGTTCCTATCACAGTGCTTAGAGAGCCCAATTCTTGAGGCCCGTGGCATTGCTCTCCAATCTCTATGTCCCTTATTAGCACTGGGAGGAAAACTTTACCCGTTCTGATTTTGGTCAAGCAGTTGTGGCCCTGTAGGAGAACAGACAAGGCTTATTTGTGAATGTGACATTAGGATTTGGATGCTTTCTGGACAGCTAGCAGTGGGAATTTACATGCCAATTTAGTAGAGACCAGGGTCAGAAGTGGGGAAAGGGCTGTTATGGGGAAACAAAAAGGACTTTTCCATAAACAATAGAAGATGAACTTGCAAGGTTTGCTCATGCAACCTCTTGCACAGTTACCGTCTTTCCTGGTGGCTTAGCCCTGGAAGACTCTGCCTTTTATCAAACAAAGGAAGCTACTGAATGGCTTTGATCTGCAGCTGATGTATTACACTGATCTCCAGTTTAACACAATCTTCACACCATTTATGTGTCCTGGGAAGCCTCTTTTATTTTCTTAGTGTTTATGGTAGAAGGAATAATGACCTCTTCAAAGCGTTCCCTGTCCTAATTGCCAGAATGCTTGTCAGTTTCCATAGCAGAAGAGAATTAACATTTCAGATGAAATGGGGGCTCTAACTCGATAACTTTACTCAAGGGAGATCATTCTGGTTTATCCATGGGGCTCAATGCAGATGAAGAAGGCAGAAGGAGAAAGCTAGAGAAAGATTTGTGATGAGAGTAGCAGGATCTGAGAGATGATAGGATGAAGATGCTGGCTAGGAAGATGGAAGAATGGAGCCACAAGCCAAGGATCCCTCTACATACTCACAAGATTGCAGGCAGGAACAGAGCCCACTGACATTTTGACTCTAGTCTAGGAGACCCACAATGGACTGTCCATCTACAGAAACATAGACCAAAAATTACACTGTTTTCAACTATGATGTTTACAATAATTTACAACTTTCTCAGTAAGAGAAAAATGAGTATGGATCAATTCTAATGTTTACTATTGCCTCCAATTCCCATCAAAGAGAAAGTGTAGTTACAGATTATTTATTCCAAGTTTTCTCCTCTAGTTAAAATGTTTTCCAATGACCTTCAAAAAGTTCATCAGAAATGTATATTGTAAAAAAAATTACACAGGATATTTTTGCACCAGAAAAAAAAAACCCAGAACTGTTTAATAAAACATTTGAATGTAATCCAGTTTGAGGCAATAAGGATAAGGCATCAGTTCGAAGAGTTCCTATTAGGGCCAATATCTGCTAAAACTATGGGAGAAAAACAACCAATACATGCTGAAGTTTGGTAGAATGATAAAATCACTGATGAATTATGATAAGTTTATGGGATAATATTTCATAGAAATCAGCACCTGACTGTGACCCTGTGCCTGTGTGGGAGACCCAGAAGTAACTCTTGGCTGCTGGCTTTTATTGGCTCAGCTCTGGCCATTGTGACAATTTGGGGAGTGAACCAGTGAATGGAAGATCTTTCTCTCTCTGACTCTTCTTCTCTATTAAATCTGATTCTCCAATATAAATAAATAAATCTTAAAAAACATTAGAAAGGAGGGAGAACGGGAGAAGCCAGTGCTGAAGATGAAGTCCACAGGGGCAAGGCATCCATATCAATTTGTGAGGAAAGGTTAGTTTTGTTCATGCCCTAATTGAAGAGCAAAAAGGTAAAGCAGAGGATACTGTCCACTTCAGATGTGCTAGCACTCTTGTACCACTCTCAGCTGCAGAGCTTGCCAGGAAAATTTTCAGCAACTTGCATCAAGATCCCAAAGCAGTTCTTGGGCAACCCAAGAGATGGAACCTGACTTGGGCAGTGTAATGCTGAAAACAAAGCACAGGCAAAGTAATGGCTACCAAGAGGGAGAAATGGTCCAGCTACAGCAGAAATGGACCTAGAAAGAGCAAAGCTGGCAGCAACAATGTGTGGAATGCCCCAAGCATCCTACTTATGGACGTCCTGGAGATCAAACTATGATAATATCTGCTTCTTGTAAGAGCGTTTAGTGGGAAAATGCCTGGGAATGTTTCACCAAAGAGTTCTTCACAGGAATGCTCCTGCTCATTCCTCCCATCAAACAGCCATTTTGTGAGTTTCGGTGGCAAATCAGTAACTATCTAGACACATTTTGTTCTGATTTGACTCCTCACAACGATTTCTCAAACTTTTAAAAATACAAAAAAATACAAAAAATACAAAACTCTAGGGGCAGGAGTTTAAAGATACAGCTTGGAATACCCACATCCCGTACTGAAGCCCCTGGGTTAGGCTTTGGCTCTGCTTTCATTTTCACTTTTCTGTTAATGTGCACCTCGGAAGGCACCAGATGATGTTTCAATTTTGTGTGTCCCCACTACTCACATAGGAAACCTTGACTGAATTCTGGGTTGCTAGCTTTGCCCTGGCCCAATACAGACTGTTGGGGACATTTGGAGAGAGTCGGCAGAGATCTGATCATAAATAAATGAACACACTTTGAAGGACAGCCGTGTTTTAGACTGTCACACACATCGCTACTGTTGGCCCAATACCTGTTCTTTTTTCAGTTATTATAAGGAAAGCCACTTTCATAAGGCTAAGTTCCCAGGACATTTAGTGCTTTAGGGATGGCATCATCACTTACAAAATGATCTGGGTCTTGATGTTCACATTGAGAAATCAAGTTATATCTTTATATTTTAATTTGACATTAATTTTTTCAATCCTGTCATTTCTCTGAGAGTATTTTCTGACTCCTTCCTGCTCTGTCAAATTTTGTTTCTTAAAAGGTGTTTGTTTTCAAATTCCTCTGGATTCCATTTCTTTCCTGCTCTCTAAGGTATGTGACGCCATTAGTAACCTCATTGCTTTCTTCTTTACGACTTGCTTCCTTGGGATGCACGCAGGTCCTGACCCAGCTAGTTCAAACCAAGTAAGAAGTCTTCCTGAACCCTGTTGTACTTTTTTAGTCACCTGCCTTTTAGAGTGGAATTTTTGGGGAGAATTCAAACTGTCCTCCGTTCCTTCATTTATTTGGGACTGTTTGAGCCATGATGCAGAACTTGTTTTCACCAAGTTCCTCAGAGGCCCCCAGGAGTTGTGAGCAGAGCTAAGAGGGGACCACCACACATACAACCTCTCTTTCAGTGTCTTTCAATTTGAAGGGAGAGTTAACACAAACACAGCTGTGCCCAACCTACGTTTTACACGCTAGCCCAACTGCTCTAGGCCCCAAGATGATCCAATGATCCCCCTTTAGAAGTTCGCTGCTGGAATGAGCTGTGAGGAAGGGATGGAATCCTTCCAGGATCCCAGGACTGGGCTCTGTAAATAATGGGCAGTCATTCTCTGCAGATAAACTAAAGAGCAGCCATGGGCTAGTGGGCAAAGGGCAATGGTCCGGGAGGCTGCGAGTCACCTAACATGAACTCGTGCACACTGGGTTCCCATGAAGGGATGACTCATCTATAAATGGGGGTGAGGAGGGGAAAAGTCCTCATGAGGTTCCTTCCTCCCTAAGGTTCAGTAAGCGAAAATGTTCCAACATGGAGAATAAAATCAAGGCAATGGAAAACAATTGACTCCCAAAGAAAACACTGCCTTACAGATTAAAATGACTTATTTCTTTGCAGTGAAAGAGAACCACAGAAAGCTGGCTTTAACCTCAGTTTGTCAACATTTTATGGTATTTATGATGAGCTTTGTAAAGTACCAGGGCAGGCCTGTGCAATGGCCCAATGGATAAATCCTTGCCTTGCATGCGCTGGCATCCTATATAAATGCCAGTTTGTGCACTGGCTGCTCCACTTTCCTTCCAGCTCCCTGCTTGTGGCCTGGGAAAGCAGTAGAGGATGGCTCAAAGCCTTGGGATCCAGATACAGGAAGGGAAAAAAAAGAGAATGTGAAAATGGTGATCTCACCCACCTTGCTGCAGCCCTTGACCCTTATCATCCTAATCAACTATGTTAAGATCATCAAAAAAAAAAGCAATTAAAAAAATTCTCTTTCCAATTCCTATTGCTATTTTAATAAGCACTACATCCAGTAAATACAGGTATGGCATTAACAAAAAAAAAAAAGCCTTGGAATCTTGTACCAACATGGGAGACTTGGGAGAAGCTTTTGGCTCCTGGCTTTGGTTGGCTCAGCTCCGGCTGTTAGGGCCACTTGGGGAGTCAACCAATGGATGGCAGAACTGTAAATCTGCCTTTCCAAGAAAAATAAATAAAACTAAAAAAAAATAAATGAAGTATCATGGTAATAAACTTTACTTTATTGAGCATATAAAAGGTCATTAAAAATTCACAGAAAATCCATTCTTTGAAGAATGTATGTATGCATAGATTTCAATTTTTTTTTTTGCAGGAAAATATTCTCCCAAACCCTCATAAATAGACCAACCAATATAAAAATCACAAACCAAAAACTGTCTATAAATTAAGTTTTTTGTTTTGTTTTTTTTTGTTTTAGAGATGTTAGCCTCATTTGGGATATGACGATGACTGCCTTTCCTCCCCACCCCCTATTTTTTGTACAAATTTTTTGAATTTAAGGCAGGTATACAACTTTTATAATGAATTTTGTTTAAATGTAAAATAAATTAATAAAATGTACATATAAAGAGACATTTCAGGTAGCTACTTTGTGGCATACAGGGTCAATCTCCTGCCTGTTATGTTGGCTCCCCTTATCCATGCCAGTTTATGGCTCATGTCCTAGCTCCTCCATTTTTGATCCAGCTTCCTGGTCATGGCTTGGGGAAGTAGCAGAAGATGATATAAAGGTCTGGGCCCCTGCCAATCAAAAGGGAGTTCTGAATGAGGCTCCTGGCTCCAAGGTTTGGCCTGGCCCAGCGCTGGCCATTGAGAACATCTGGGAAGTGAACCAACAGATAGAAGATCTCTCTCCTCTTCTGTAACTGTTTTGAACAAATAAGTAAAAAGACACATGATAATACTCACTGAAATCGACAATATCTCTGTTACTCCTCAGAACAAACTAACATTTCCTTGTATCTCTGTCCAGTTATTTTCTATGTATAGGTTTTCGGTGCAGGTTTCAGTTTGTATTATATACCTACAATGCCAGTTGCATGTGTATTTTCTCTTTTTACAAGTTTGAACTGCCTTTAGAGCTGTTAGTATCATTAAAATGTTATTTTTCGGAGCGTGTTTCTCAATTTTTTGCAGTCACTAAAAGCCAGATATGAGAAATTATCCCAATTTTACCTTAAAATGAAGTACGGCTATAATGAGTTTCTGTATGGGTCTTTAAGTATCTTTAAACTGGCAGAAATTAATCCAAAAATAATTTCAGACAAATGTTAGGGTATATTGTGGATATACACTTAAAATTCCTTTACAAAAATTAGCATTTTTGCTATTTCTTTTTAAAAATGTATTAATATATAGAGAATGGATTTTCTGCATTCCATAGAAATCCACAGGAAGATGCCCATGCCTCCTCCATTCCCCTGCTTAATTCTCTTGCCCCTATCAGTTTTTGTAAAGATATAGTTTTTCTTAAGATTTATTTATTTTTATTGGAAATGCAGATTTACAGAGAGAAGGGGAGACAGAGAGAAAGCTCTTTCATCCACTGATTCACTCTTTAAATAGCTGCAATGGCCAGAGTTGAGCTGATCCAAAGTCAGGATCCAGGAGTTTCCTCAGGATCTCCCATGGGATGCAGGGTCCCAAGGCTTTGGGCTGTCCTCCACTACTTTCCTAGGCCATAAACAGGGAGCTGCAAGGGAAGTGGAGCCACTAGGACATGAACCAGCCCCCACATGGGATGACGGCACATGCGAAGTGAGGACTTTTGTCACTAGGCTTCTGCACTGGGTCCATATAGATTTAATCCACTCTATTTCATAGTCTTAATTTACTACTAATCACAATATTCAACAAGTAAAAATAGGCAGATCATGGTTCCCCTAGAATATAAACACATGCTAAAAATGACAATCATATCCCAAAGAGAGCATTTTATTCCTACATATTTGTGTGTTCTCCATTAGCTACTGCATATCAGGGAAAACAGTCTTTTTGAGACTGGCCTTTTTCACTAAGTATAATGTCTTTCAGTTGCATCCATTTTATTGCAAGACAGAATTTTATTCCTTTTTTATATCTATTTTATCTTATGTGCCTAGCATCTATATATTTTTTTATTTAGTCACCAGCCAATGGACATCTGGTCTGATTTTCTAGCTTAGCTATTGTGACTTGAGCTGGGACAAACATAGTGGTACAAATAACTCTCACATGCAATTTCATTCCAGGTAAATTCCCAGGAGTAGGATGGCTGGGTCTCATGGGAGATCTATTCTCAAAGTTCCTAAGTATCTCCATACTGTGTTCCGTACTAGTTATACTAGTTTGCATCTCCACTGACAGTGGATTATGGAATTCTCCCCCAATATCTGGCCATAATTTATTATTTCTTATATTTTTGGATGATAGTCATTCTGACTGGGGTGAGGTGAAACCTCATTGTGGCTTTTATTTGTGTTTCCTGATGGCTAGTGATCCTGACATTTTTTTCATGAGTTTCTTGGCCATTTGTATTTCATCCTTTGAAAACAGCCTGTTCCACGTCCTTTGCCTATTTGTTAACTGGATTGTTTGTTTTGTTGTTGAGTTTCTTGAGTTCTTTATAGATCCTGGATGTCAATCCTCTGTTAGTTACATATTTTGTGATCTTCTTTTCTCCCACTCTGTTCCTTGCTTCTGTACTTTCTTGAGGGTTTTCTTTGCAGTACAGAAGCTTCTTAGCTTGATATAACTCCATTGACCTATCATGGCTTTCATTGCCTGTGATTCTGTGGTTATTTGATTTCTTTTAAAGACTTATTTATCTGTGGGCCCGGCACAGTGGCCTAGTGGCTAAAGTCCTCACCTTACACGCACTGGGATCCCATTTGGGTACCGGTTCTAATCGTGGCAGCCTCACTTCCCATCCAGCTCCCTGCCTGTGGCCTGGGAAAGCAGTTGAGGATGACCCAAAGCCTTGGGACCCTTCATCTACGTGGGAGACCTATAACAAATTCCAGGCTGCTGACTTCGAATTGACTCAGTTCTAGTCATTGTGGCCACTTCGGGGGTGAATCAACAGATGAAAGATCTTCCTTTCTCTCTCCTCCTCTCTGTATATCTGACTTTCTAATAAAAATTTATTTATGTGAGAGAGCTTTCATCCACTGGTTCACTCCCCAAATGACCATAACAGCCAGGCCTGGGCCAGGACAAAGCTGATAGCTTGGGCTGTCTACTGCTTTCTCAGACACATCAATATGGAACAGGATCATATATGGAGCAGCTGGGACCCCAATCCATGCAAAGATGTGGTGCTGGCAACAGCATGGCAGACAAGGGCTTAGTTAACCTTGCTGATTCACAGTGCCAGCCTCTATTACTTGAAGACATTATGTAGGCTTCCTGGCTAAAAGTGTATTATTTATTTTACCTGTATTCTTATTATTTTTATTTTCAACATTGTTTACATAGTTAAGAAGGGTGCATACCCATGTGGGTCTCCGACTAGGGTGAGGACATCAGTCGAAGTAAGAAGGAAGGGGGGTGGGACAAATGTTTCAATTTTTTTTTTCTTCTGTGTCCACAGTAAGGGATAGAGAAAGGGCCACTCCTTGTTGTCAAACTACATTAACAAGGAGTGTTCTGAGGGTGTTGAATGGTTTTCATAGTTCTGAGGTGTCATCATCAGCTTTGTTGCACCAGGGTTGAGAAAACCTCTTTCCAAGGTCTGTGGGCTGACCAAGTTGACGCTGGTGCATTTATAGAACCAGTAACATGTTGCAAAGCTTGGCCAGGAGAGTGGTACAACCTGTCCTGCATTCCAGATGAGCTGGCTCTCACGTCCCCTACATGCATTTGGGTATCCTGACCACTACACAAGCATCAGCAACTAAGGAGGCCCAGTCCTAACACCTGCAGTCCAAGGTTGAATTGCATGTATTGCCACTTTTCCTGTGGTTGGGGTTTGAGTCCTGCAGTCTAATTGAGGAGTCCCCCCAAAAATCTCCCTAGGGGTGACCTCTGACCTCAGATTTGACTCTTGTGTGTGTCAGCCAGTGCAGGGTCACATTTGGTCAGTTGCCTGCACTAGCTAACAAATGAACTGGTGGGTGTAGTTGCCTTATCAGTTCTGCCACCAGCCCCATCTGGACCAGTCTTCATGCACATCAGCCTGTGCTGTGGCCTAGTTGGGGTGATTTCAATAACCCCCACTCGATCTGTCCTCAGCTCCAGCATCTGCTGTGGCTTAGTCCAGTCTGTGCCCATCCAATCTAGCTCTCATCCACACCCATGGGTACTGCAGTTCAGCTCAACCCCACTTGCCCTCAAACCCAGACCCCTTGTATACAAGTGGGTGCTGCTGCCTTGTCCAGCCTGGCTTGACTCCAGTTCTGGCTCTAGTATTCACCAGTGGGAGCTGCAGCCTAGCAGGGAAGTTCTCAAAGTTCTCCAACCAACCCCTCTTCCAGCCCCAAATCTTGTATTTGCTGGCGGGTTCTTCAACCCAGCCAGTCGTGTGCCACCCACAGTCTCAGCTCTCGCTGGTGTATATTGCAGTTTAGCCCGACTAGACATGCCCCACACCCTGTCCTGGCTTTCATGTGTGCCAGTGTTCTGACACCAGACCTGGCCCACACAAATACTGAGGAGTGCTGCAGCCCTGCCCGGCCTGCTCACTGAGCCAGCCATTGTGATCCCCAGTGGGAGCTGTGGCCTAACAAGTTCCCACATGAGGCTCCAGATCTCACATGTGTCAGTGGGTGCAGTGGCTCTGCTTGGCATGGTGTGCCTTCAGTACCGGTCTTTGTACATGCTGGTTGGTGCTCCTCACACCCCCCGCTCTCATGTCACAGGGGTTCTTACAGGTGACTTCCATAGTCCAGTCTGGTGCAGCCTGTCAATACCTTTAGTTCTCAACACAAACCAGTGAGTGCTACGGTTCCACAGAAGAGAGATTGTCTAGGAGAATCTCCCAGAGAAGCTGTCCCATATCAGGTTGTCTCCCACTCTGGTGGGTGCTGCAGCCTAGCCTGATGTGGCCCACCACTTTCTTTGACACTTGAGGGAAGGTACTATGGCCCAGCCCAGCCACGCATGATCCCTCAGCCCCAGCTTTTGCATGTACCAGTGGTGGGGGTACATGCCCAGCCCAGGCCTCCTATACTGGCAGGTGCCTTGGCCTGACTCAGACATGCCTTCTGGTTTCCTCCCTCTAAATCACTCCATCTCAACTTCCTCACCTGCTTGTGAGTGCAGGTCTATGGAAGCCCTCCAGACATCATTCCTTCCCTGTCAAACAAGCCCTCAGCTGTTCCCACTCCAATAAGTTCCCAGACCTGCTTCCCCAGGCAATCTGCGACCCCCTGCCTGGGAGCCAGGGTGGCATGTCTGGACCCAGCTTCCCTATGTTTAAAACAAAACAGGACAGAGAAGGCAACTATGCTGGCAGACTGGTACAGTTAACACACACTTGGCGTTGACCAAGCCCAGAATACCTGCAAGCTTTGGCTGTTTTTCCCTCAGCAGTGTAACACTTGCCTACAGCTTGAGTAAAGATTTGTTTACTTGAAAGACTTTACAGAGTGAGAAATGTCTTCCACCTGCTGGTTCACTCCAGAAATGGCTGCAACAACCAGGGCTGAGCAAGGCTGAAGCCAGAAACCAGAAACTTCTTCCAGGTCTCCCACTTGGGTGGTAGGGGACCAAGCACTTTAGTAGTCCTCTACCTCTTTCACAGGCTATTAGCAGGGAGCTGGGTTGAATTGTAGGGACTGAGTCTGGGTGCCCATATAGGATACCCACTGGCTTAATCCATTACACCAAAAACGCTGATCTCTCAACATTTCTTGCATTGCGTGAAGAAGCAACAATAGTTCTGTGTTGCCTTAAATAGCTGATAATTTGTTTTTGTGAGTATGAAGGCAAATCGGAAAATACCACCATCCTAATTGTTTCCAAGGGCAGTCATGGCAAGTGAGGCTGGGGTTGTCCACACCCACTCATAGGCCTGAACCTTTTCTTAAGCTCACCGTAGCTTCCCAGCTTCTGCACGCCAAAGGAACATTAAGGCAAGTTCTAATTAAAGGAAAGTGAAAAATTACAGCACAAAAATCCTCCCCAGTCATAATGTCAGGCAAAAGATGCTTCCTCCCCCCCCCCCCCCGCCTCGAGATTCAGTTTTTAATTTTCTCAGCCCTGGGGCGCCAAGCATTTAATTTCTCCGAAGTTCATTCCTACTGGCGCCAGGGGTGCTCCGTTTGCATGGCCCAAGAATCCTTCCCCGTCAGAGTCCGCGCGCTGCTAGGGCCCCGTGAGCGGTGGCGACCAAACGCAGCCACGCCACAAGTAGCGGTAATGGGTGAACCCGCCGAGCTAATCCTACCCTGTCCTTTCAGTCCTGTTCCGGAGGCCGGAGTCTGCCTAGCCCGGGGAGAGTCAGCTCCGAGACCTGCGCTCCTGCGGGGACCACAGAGGTCACAGTGCCGCGGGCGGCTCAGCCTCCCTCCTCGGCCCGGGGAGCTTATCGGGGGCCGGGCAGGCGGCGCCACGCCTTCCGCCCGCTCGCCCGCCTTGACCCGGGAGGCTCGCCGGGGTTGTGAGGGAGGGGCCGCCTCCGTGTGCCGGGGCGGTCCGCAACTCTGAGGGTGTGCTGTGGCGGTCGGCGTCCGCCGGGCTGGCACTCGTCTCCGCGCCTCGGCCCGCAGCTGCTGCCGCCCGTTACCGGCCCGCGCCCCGGCAGGCAGGCCGGCCGACCTCCGCGCTGGTGAGTGCCGAGCGGAGCGGGACGCGCGGGCGCCTCGTTCGGCCCAGGGGCGCCACGCGTCCCGCGCTGACTGAGCGTGGAAAGGGGAGTCCCCGGCGCTCGTCCGGCTGAGGGACACGCCGCTGAAAAGGCGTTTTAGAAAGAACAGCGCGAATGCGTGTCGGCTTCCTTCGGGAGTGCGTGTACTTGCGCGTGGTGGGAGCGACCGGCTCATCCCAGCCGCGTCCCAGCAAGGGTTCCCTCTGTGCGCGGGCGCACTCGGCCTCGCGCGCGAGCGCCGCGCCTGCTCGCCCCGGCTGCGGGGCGCTCCGTCCTCTCAGAGGAGATTGTGGTCTTTGCCTTTGTTGGGAAGTGGAAAACGGCTGTAGTGAAGTGGTTTAGTTTCGGGCCTCCGTGAGCCGCAAAATGAAGATTGCGAGTTTTTTTTTTTCTTAAGAAAATGATGCATTGTTGCGACTGGTTGCAGGTGTGAAGGGTTGGTTTAATAGTGAAACTTTTTAAAGTTTTCTCCAAATGTAGGAAACTAACTCTAATATTGGATGGAAGTTACTACAGATGTGGGAGACATTGAATACCAGCGTTTTGCAGGAATTGAGTTTATTCTCAAGACAGAAAATTTGGCCCTAACATTGAATGGATCGCTAATGAGAGATTGAGTTCCTTTTTTCCCTCCTGATTGCTATCTTGGTAATTGAATTTTAATAATTCCAGCTAATTACAATGCCTATTAAAAAGTTTATTTAATATACTTAGCTAATTACAATGCTTATTAAAGAGATTTGAGTAAGTTTGGACAATTCAGAAAAATATGAGTCTCAGACCAAAAAAAAAAAAAAAAAAACCAACTAGATTATAAGTCCAGCAAGTGGTTTAAAAAGTTTTATGTGGTGTATTTTCTTGCTGAATATTAGGCATATCAACACTCTTCTCTTAGGGGGGAAAAAAAACCAGATTGGCAGGAGCAAATGTTTTTTGGCATCTTTGTTCCAGTCTCTGGGTGGGAATTTCCTGGAAACATGTCCTTTCCCATCGAGAGGGCATTGAAATGCATGCAAAATCTGTTTTTGCATTTATTGTAAAGCACACAAGACACTTTGAAGGGAACCCAACTGAAGTACACCTACCGCCAGACCCTAAAGGAGTTCCTAGCCGTTGTGGGCTTTTGAACAGTGATGGAAGACCTGTGTCTCTCTGTTGGTGCCTCTCCCATGTCCCTTTCAATTCCATCGAGAGGATGCACGTGAGGACAGAATTGGGTAGATGAAGGATCCTTGGTGACGAGTCAGGTGGTATTTTGGAAGTTATCACTAAGCAGCCCCCATAGCTCAGCGCAGGGGAGGAGGGAAACTCAGCAGCCTTGAGAGCTGCTTTTGCTGGGTTTACTGTGCCCCACGGGAGTGCTGAGGAATGTGGTGGTGCGGGAGCATCCCTGAGGCTGTCCCCTAATGCACGCAGTGGTGCACAGCCTGTGGGCTTCCTGAGCCGGCTGGGTACAGCTTTTCCGGATTCCATGTTAGGGGAAACACTTGCTGCCAAGACCCTGTGGTCCCACATACTGCTGTGTGATGGCTGGGGCGTCTTGGGGCACACACCAGGAATTTGTAGAGATATTGGAAGTCTTCCTGTTCAGATGCTCCAGGTATTTCTCTCCATCCGTGGTGTCTGGTACTACTAGCTGGCATCTAGTAGAAAGGTTTCCTCTGTGCTGCTTACATAAGTTAGGGTTGGGATGTTTTAGTGAAAATCGAAGAGCTCAATTGTTTATTCTTTCTATATCCATCCAAGAGCTGGATGATCTCTCTCTCTCTGGGTCTTCCAAATTAAGAGATCATTAGATAACTTGGAATCCTAAAAGGAAGTGGCCATGGTGTGTCCTGGAGGGCTGACTGTGTGCAAGTGTTTTATGCAGCCTTATGCTCACTATGTTGGTATTTGCTCCTGTGTGTATGGATTGCAAGCTTATCACATTGGTCACAGCTGAGACAAAGCCTTGCAGGTAGGGAGGTTTTAGGAAGCGGAGAGTTCAGAGGGCACAAAAGACAAAAGGCCATTGTTACTGCTCCCCAAGCCTGCTCTCCGTCTCCCTTTTGCCTGCCTGCCAGCATCCAGCCCACCTGGGTTTTTGGTGTATTTTCTACATATTGCTAGAGCCACTCATTGTATAGGCAGGAAGAGGACCATGTTTACATGGATTGGCAGTGGGAGATCCAGGAATAGCCTTAGGAATAGTGTCTTCCTGTCACCTTCTGGCTCTGGTTAGGCACTCCAGGTCTGGTGGACAGGGTCTTCTTGGGACCGGTGTATGTAGGGGTTGATCCTTGGCTTTCTCTGTATGATTATTTAAGCAAGAGATGAATTTGCTGAAGGTGCCAGAATAGTAGGATAGTGCTAAGGGTGCTGAGAATGTGTAGAATTCTCTATGAAAGGATTTTATTTTTGGGGCCAGTGCTGTGGTATCGTAGGTTAAGTGCTGGCGTTCGGTATGGCCTTCAGGTCAATTCCTGACTGTTCCACTCTGATCCAGCTCTCTGCTTGTGGACTGGGAAGGTGGCAAAGGATGGTTCAAGTCCTTGGGCCCCTGTACCCACGTGGGACACAGAGAGGAGGCTCATGGCTCCTGATTAGCTCAGCTTGGCCTGTTGTGGCCATTTGGGAAGCGAACCACGAATGAAAGATCTTTCTCTCTCTTCTCTGTAACGCTGCCTTTCAAATACAAGTCAATAAAGAGTTAAGGCGAGAGAGCGAGTGAGGAGGCAGGCAGAGAGAGACTCAGAGATATCTCCCCATCTGCTGCTTGACTTCCCAAATGGCTGCAGTGGCTGGGCTGTATCTGGCTGAAGCCTGAAGGCAGAAGCTCCCCTTGGCTTCCCCACATAGGTGCTGGGACCTAAGCATTTGGATGATCCTCTGCTGCCATCTTCTTAAAAGTGCATCAGTCAGGACTGGGACTGGAACTGGCGTATGGGATGTGGTGCTACAGGCAGATGCTTAGCGCACTCCACCACCACACAGACCCAGAATGTCCGGTGTTTTTCTTGGACTCATCCTGGGAATGCCCAGTGCCGTGCTGTCTCCCCATTCTGTTGTATCACTCAAGGGTTCAGCCAGTGGGGTCTCCTGCACAGCTCAGCTCACTCTGATTGGGAGGATCAGATGGCACAGTCAAGTATGGTATGCATCAGTCTCTTTCTAGAAATGTACTCTGAAAACTTTTTGTGGAACTGAAATGATAAGTTTTGGCACAAAAATTATGAAATCTGGGCATAGTTTTTTTTTGAATAATACATATTTTTCCTTGAACTTTTTGAAGACTCCTAAACTACGTGTGCACAAACAAAATATTAAAATATTATCATTTTTTGTGCATAATCCTCTGTATGTAATTTTTCAAAATCTGATGTGTGTGTTGTTCGTATGGTGTGTTTCAGCTCATAGTGAGCGCATTTCAAGTTGCCAGTAGCTGCCATCCTGGGTAGCACAGGTCTATGGGCATTAAACTGACAGAGATAGAAGTTGATTTGGGGCGATGTCTTTTTATCCCAAAGGTGATGTTTGTGTGCCTTTTGTTTTTAGTCATTAATAACTTTCTTCTAATACCTAACTGTTCTTTTTCTTTAAGTCTTTTATGTTTTATCCTTTTTAAAGGTTTTCATTTATTTATTTGAAAGTCAGTGTTAGAGATGGGGGAGATAGAGACTCCACATGCTGTTTCAATACCCAAGTGGTTCCAATAGGCAGGATTGGACCAACCTAAAGCCAGGCGCTTAGGTTGTAACACCACCCACATGGGTGTTACATACCAAAACACTTGATCATACTCTGCCACCTTTTGCAGGCCATTGGCAGGGAGCTGGATTGGGAGTTCAGCGTCTGGGACACAAAGTGTCCATAATGGAATGCAGGCAGTGACTTTACCCACTGTACTACACATTGGCATCTGCCTAATTGTTCTTAATAAATATGTAAGAAATACAGTTGCAAGAAGTGTAGGACTCTAGGAAATTCGGTTTGCCCGTGACTTTGGGGCCATTCCCTGCTGTGATCAGGGAAGTGTTACACACCTGACCCTGACTTTTGCCTGTCTGCCCTCTGACCTGGTTTTGCAGTCTTTCTAATCCTTGTCTCCTGTTTCATAACAAGAGGGTGATGTTACGGCTGTATAATGTTAATTATATTCGTACTTTGTCCCTATTCCTGTCACAAGGCTCCTGGCCACCTCACCACCCCTCAATTTCTTGAGTAACAACTGTCTTATTCATAATGAGCCCTTTTGACCACATTTTATAAAAGAAAATTTATGATGCAATTCCATAGGCTTTGGGGATTCCCCTTCCCTCCCAAATTCTCTCTCCCTCACTGATTTCTCCTATTTTATTACTATAGAATAGTCCCTCATAATCAGTCATAAGTCCATCATTCTGCTATTTAAGTGTATCCTGACATTGCAGGTATGGACAATGGTGGAGAGTCCTGCATCCTATTGTCAAGACATATTTTACAGTTTTATTGGGAGGCCATTTTTTTATTTGAAAATAGAGATGAATACTGCATTGTGTCTTCACAGAAAATGATAGTCTCTATTACACAGTTACTATATATTCCTTTAAATGAAAAGCCATGAAACTAAATCAACAGGAATGAAGTTTAAAAATTTGCAACATCATGAAGTTAAATAGATGTTTCTGAATGACCAATGTGCCTCAAAGAGATGAAAAAGAAAATAAAATGATTCTACTCTATGACCTATGAGTCAGTGAAGAATTTAAGAATAGAACTATTTTGAAGAAATGAAATAGAATAAAAAACATCAAAACTTGTGAGTTGCAGCAAAAAACAGTACTGAAAGAGATATTGATCTTATATTTGGCATGAAGGTTGCCTTATATTGAGAGAACATGTGATATTTGTCCTTTTGGGACCAACTTGTTTCGCTGAGCATAACGGTCTCTAGTTGGGACCATTTGGTTGCAAATGGTAGAATTTCATTCTTGTTAATGGCTGAGTAGTATTCCATGGAGTAGATGTACCACAGTTTCTTTATCCACTCCTCTTTGGAAGAGCATCTGGGCTGTTTTCATGTCTTTGCTGTTGTAGATTGTGCTGATGTAAATATGCAATTACAGATTACAAAGAAATAAAGATTTATTTATTTGAAAGAGAAGGAGGAGGAGAGAGATCTTCTATCCTCTAGTTCTTGCTGCCAGCTGCTGCAATAGCTTGGGCTTAACCAGAGGACAGCCGGGAGCCTGGGACTTCTTCTAGTCTCTGATGTACGTGGCAGGGAACCAAGCACTCAGGCAATTTTCCTCTGATGTGTGTGTGTGTGTGTGTGTGTGTGTGTGTGTGTGTGTGTGTGTGTGTGTGTGTGCATTAGCAGGGAGCTTGGTTGGGCTTTTTTCTTGCTTTCCCGGGCACATTAGGAACAGGATGGGGAAGCCCAGCAGCCAGTGTCTCAAGCAGTGGATTAACCTGTTGCACCACAACACTGGTGCCTTGTAGGAAACCTCTGTTATGTACTGAATTTGATGAGCGTGTGCATCAGTGACTGCATCCCCACCCCATGGGGAGAGAAACTCCTGCCCTGGGCCCTCTCTCTGACTTTGTCCTGTGTACATTCTTCTGGTCCTTGCTGGAAGATGCCCATCATCCTGTGCTGCTAAGCCCAGATACCATGAGCATCAGTTCTGGAAGCCTTTACAGCAGAGGAGAACATCCCTGGGAACCCTGAGTTGACGTCCCAATAGGAGGCATCTTGGGGGACTGATCCCTTACCTTGTGGGTTTATTCTTGCCACACAGCTTCTTTTCTACTCATTGGGCCATAATTTCCTGTGGAGATACAGGTTTCTATCCCCCTGAGAAGGTATATTTGGCTCACAGAATGCTACTCCAGCCTATTATATGTAGGAGTTCTATAGTTATAGCAAGGGGTGTTACAGGCCTAGCAATCTGACAGGCACATTCCAAGTGGTACATTCAGATGGGTTAAATTTTCCATCCAAGGGCAGTTTGCCATGCTTCCCCTTAATTTCTATATAACAGAGAAGAGGTCTAAGTCTTTGGATAGTTTCTCACACCTCTTGTTTCTCTTCCCCTCTCTGCTAAAGATGTTCCCTCAAGGGATTTAGAAGGACCTCAAAGCCATCCAGTTATTTGAATTCTGGTGAATCATAAATGTAGCAGCATACCAAGGAACTTGTGTTTTTTTAAACTTTTTTTTTAAACGTTGCTTCCCAGAATACAACTTTAATTGGATCGTGTAGATTCTTTTAATTTATTTTTATTGGAAAGGGAGATTTGCAAAAGAAGATGAGCTAAAGAGAGATCTTGATCCACTGGTTCACACTGCAAATGGCCGTGAGGGCCTAAGCTGAGCTGGTCTGAAGCCTGCCCAGGAGCTTCTTTATGTCCCACATGGGTACAGGGTCATAAGGACTTGCATCATCCTCTGCTGCTTTCCCAGGTCATAAGCAGGGAGCTGGGTGGGAAGCAGAGCAGCTGAGAGATTAATCAGAGCCCACATGGGATGCCGGTCCCACAGGATGGAAGATTAGTGTCCTGTGCCACTGTACCAATCCTCGGTTGTGTAGGTTTGGATGAAGAAAATTTAAAGAACAAAGATACATTAAGTCTAACATTATGCCTCCACTACCAACTTTTGAATTGTTTTCTTAACATTGGTATAATGCTATAATACTGTTGATTGAATTGCAGATATTGTTGCTGTTTCACTCATCTTTCCATTTTCCTTTTTCTGTCCAGGATCAAATCTAGGTTCTCACATTGCAGTCAGCTGCTAAATGTATAATTGCTTTCATCTGTCCAATCTCTATCAGTTCCTCAGTCTTGTTTTTTCTAATGACCTTGACATTAGCAAAGAGCACTGCCCAGAGTCAGTGAAGATGTAAGATGTGCCTGCATTTGCAACTATTTGATGAAATTGCATGATTAGGTTGTCTACCTTCTGGGGGAAAAACGCAACTCAAAAAATGTCTCATTGCATCTTATGGGGGCTTGCAGCATTATCTGCCTTACACTGCTGATGTTAACCTTGGTAAAGGTGAAACCAAGCTGTTACACAGCATCTTTAATGCAATGCTGGGTACTATAAGATCCTGGTCTCCTAGCCTCCCACCTTCAGCTAAAATTTTCTTTCCTGAATCTTACTTAAGAGAGTGGTGTTGTCAGCCCTACAGTATTACTGAGCACACAAGGTCATTGTCCCCTCCATACATAACCTCTAAACCCCAGGCCCCCAAGCAGAGAAGTAACAACCACTTTCCTGTGGACCCTAGACTGACTTGAGCCCAATTGTCATCAAAGTTCCCGCAAGAACACGCTATCACTGAGCACCGCAGTGGTGAGCACATCTCGATCCCAAGCTCATTCTGTAAGAATCTCTATCTCTAACCCTTCAAGGAGCCCAGGAATTGGCTGTCAGGCTTCCTGCTCTGCACTGTGTCATGAATATCTGCTTTTTAAAAAATATTTATTTATTTGTATTGGGAAGTCAGATATACAGAGAGGAGGAGAGACAGAGAGGAAAATCTGTCCACTGATTCACTCCCCAAGTGGCTGCAACAGCCAGAGCTGAGTTGATCTGAAGCTAGGAGCCAGGAGTTTCTTCTGGGTCTGCCATATGGATGCAAGGTGCCAAGGCTTTGGGCCATCCTTGATTGCTTTCCCAGGCCACAGTCAGGATGCTTGATGGGAAGCAGGGCCACCTGGACACAAACTGGCAACCAAATAGGATCCTGGCATGTGCCAGGTAAAGACTTTAGCATCTAGACTACTGGCCTGGGCCCAAATATCTACTTTTTAAATTTATTCTTATTGGAAAGGCAGATTTATAGACAAGGAGAGACAGAGAGGAAGAGATCTTCCATCCTGTGCTTCACACCCCCAAATGGACGAAACGGGTGGAGCTGAGTTGATCCAAAGCCAGGAGCTTCTTTTGGATCTCCCACTTGGCTACAGGGGCCTGAGGACTTGAGTCCCTTCTTTCCCAGGTATATTATTAGGAGAGAGCTAGATGGGAAATGCATCAGGTGGGGCATAAACCAGTGATCATTTGGGAATCTGGTGCTTGAAGGTGGAGGGTTAGTTTGTTGAGCAACAGTGTCTACCTATGAATACTTTCTTCCACAACCCTGGTGTCCGTGGTGGGCTCGCAGTGCACTGATAGACGTGGACCCTGTTAGGGGCTTCTGTAGCAGCTCCTCCAGGTTCCCCATGTACAGTTATCATTTTCTTCTTTCTAATTCAGAGATGTTTTGGGTGAGAAACTTGAACTATACAAATATTCTGTTCTTTATTTTTAAAGATTGAGAGGGAGGAGAGAGAGTGCATGCTCAGCCCAGCTCTCCTCTGGATGTTGAAAATTGATCACCTGAGCCAGCACTGCTGCCTGTTAGCATCAGTAGAAAGCCTTAGAGCACAGCTGGGAAATCAGAACGCAGTCACTTTTGAAGTGGGAGGTGGCACCTTTAAGTGGTGTCTTAAGTGGAAGGGCACACACCTACCTCTTCTTAAATTTTCATTTATTAGTTCATTGGTCAAATATGTACATTGCATTATGTAATTCTGATAGTGGCTCTCACATTTCTTCCCTTTCATTCCTTTTACATTTTTGTCTCTTCTTTCTGCTTGTTGATTTCACTAATTATGTGTTAAAATTGGCCTGTATAAAAGACACACAGAGAGGGACAAATACAGATCTTCCATCTGCTGGTTCATTCCCCAAATTCCCCTAGTGTAGCCCATGTCTTCCACATGTATGGTGAGAACCTGAATACCTAAGCTGTATGTCACCTGCTGTCACCCAGGTGTGCTTATAAGCAGGAAGCTGCCCTTGGGAACCGATCTGGGCCTTGAATCCAGACACTGCAATACGGGGCACAGGAGTCCCAGGCTGCTTCTTAACCCTCATGCAAAATGCTTGTGCCTTCTGCAGTGATTTGGGCCAGTACTTATGGATGTGTGTGTGTTATTACATAGGTGACAGTCTGATATTAGCTCTGTATAACACTGCTCAGATTGTTCTAGCTACTGTTTTGGGGCCATTTTGACCTTTTGCCATTGTTTTTCAAAAAACAAAACAGTCAGCAAAACATTTCCTTACTTTCTGGTATCCGGTAAAAAAGTTCCAGGTTCAGTTTGCATTTTTCATGTTTCAACTTCTCCTTTCTTCTCCTATCTTTTCCCTCCCCCCCCCCCCGTTCCTCTGCTCTGTTTCTTACAAGTGATGACCGGTGAGTGCCTACAAACTGCCCCTGTGAGCTACTATTTATTAGGTGATAAGAACCCTGGGATGTCTTATTAGCTTCATAACTTAGTTAAGCTGCATCCTAATTGCTGAGTGTATCTGAAAGGATGGAATGCAAATATCTTAAGATTCACACTTTCCTTTTGTCTTATTTTGGGCAGATCAAGTCTTTGGGCTCTTTCACTGTTAAAGGGTTTAGACAGAATCTTTGTTTCCAATGTATTAAAAAAAAATCAGAAACTTGGGGCTTGACTGAATTGATAGTGATAAAAGATTTCCATTAAGTTTTGAACCCCTGTTTACTTTGGCCATGCTAGCAGTGACGTAGTACCTCGTGTACAGTGAGGCACTGCATAGGGCCAGGTGATGCCTATGCTCACAGCAGTCCCTGGCAATAAAGCTGGACCCCTGGAGGATCTTGCGGAAGGTACACACACACACACACACACACACACACACACACACACATTTGTTTGCCCACTTGCTGTTCTATTCATCATTATGCGTGTCATTGAGCGGATGATTATTGAATTCAAAGCAGGGAGGGAACTGACCTGTTGACCTTACTGTAGCAGGTGGACTCTTGGGGAAGAACAGTGGAGTTAATGACCCCGTGCTCTCCAGCTTCCCTTGGACTTTAACCAGACTTGGCTTGACTCTTGCTTCTTCCTCTGTTTTCCTTTTGATCTTTAAGAGTCTTTGATTGCCCCTCTTATAATGCTAGTAAGTAAAGAATTGGATTTACAGAGGAGGAACAAGTGTGGAGAAGCTGAGTCCTTCTCCCAAGGTCATGTGGCTGGTATTTTCCAAGGCAGAATGATTCAAGCCCCACCTGTGCTAGAATGAATTAGGGAGCATTTTCTAGACAGCCTTAGGAATGGGACATTGACATCTCAGTAGGAAACTGCTGACCAAGTTGTAGATAAGAGCAGCTGGGATGTATCACACATGTCGATTATACTTAATCTGAATCATTTTATTTACTATTGACTAGGATTTTTTAAAAGAATTATTTTTCTTATTAGAAAGGCAGATATATGGAGAGAAGGAGATACAGAGAGAAGGATCTTCCACCTGTTGGGTCACTCCCCAAGTGGCTGCAACTGCCAGGCCTGAGCCAATCTGAAGCCAGGAACCAGGAGTTTCTTCTGGGTCTCCCATACGGGTACAGGATCTCAAGGCTGTAAGCCATCTTCAACTGCTGTCCCAGGCCACAAGCAGGGAGCTGGAAGGGAAGTGGAGCAAAAAGGACATGAACCAGGACCCAAATGGGATCCTGGCATATGCAAGGCAAGGATTTAGCCACTGAGCCATTACACTGGGCCCATGACAAGGTGTTTTCTAGACCAACATGTCCCATTTCTGTCACAGTTGAAAACAATCTGGATGACTTTCTCACATGTTTTGTTGGAATGTAAAATGGAAAAAAAAAGTCACATGGAGATGCCTGTACTTGTGTGTATTTAAAGAGAGGATTCTGGTTATATTGAGAGATGAAAGGGACGGGAAACAGAGACCGCTATTTAGGGACGATGGCAGCAATCCTTCTCAGTTGTGGTGGTTCCCTGACTGCATACATTTTCACAAGTCTGAATGTTGCTGCACCAACAGAGGGAGAATTACTGTTTCTAACAACCTTTCCTGTTAACACTGGTCCAGTAAATGTGACCTGAAAACAGTGAGGATCAGTCTGAACAGTGCATGGCACTGACCTAGGGTACCCTGTACAAACAGGCTTTTTTTTTTTTTTTTTTTTTTTTTTTGGTATGAAGCCATGGATTTCCCATAGCTGCCTTGCTGGCTTTGTCGGTGGTGGAGAGATCAGTGACTAGGATGTGTACTGAGCTAGTGCGGAAGGTGCAGTGCCCCCAGGCTCCTAGCCCAGGCACTGCCATCTTTTAATGGCTTTTGTTGATCTCTGTAGCCTTATCCTTTTCTCCCTCTACCCCACCAATTACAGCTCCTTTATTTGAAAGGCAGGATTACAAATACACAGACATATTTTGTCTGATGGTTCACTCCCCAAATGCTTGTAAACAGCCAGGGCTGAGCCAAGCTGAAGTCAGGAAGCTGGGACTCCAGCTGGGTCTCCAGTGCGGGTGGCAGGGAACATCTTCTGCTTTCCCAGGAGATTTAGCAGAGACCTGGACTGAAAACTGAGATGCTGGGAGATGCAGATATCCCAAGCAGTGTGTTAGCTGCCACCCGTCAGTGCCTGACCTGAGCCTCATTTTCTTGCTGCCTCTCTCTGAGAGGTAGAATGCAGAGTAACAAACTGCATTTCCCAACACCTCTTCTAGTGTAAGGGCTCCTCATATCCTGCTGGAACTGGTGCTTCTCTTTTTGCTTCTTAGCTACTTTGTCAGACTAGGCACTCCCTGCCTCCAGGCTCTTACTCTTTCAGTTGTTAGGTGTTGTGAGCTTACCAAGATTAATGTAGGGAATGTCCTTTCCCAAAGATTTATTTATTTTTATTGGAAAGTCGGATTTACAGAGAGGGGAGACAGAGAGAAAGATCTTGCATCTGCTGGTTCACTCCCCAGATGGCTACGAAAGTCAAAGCTGAGTTGATTTGAAACCAGGAGCTTCTTCTGGTCTCGCACACAGGTGCAAGGTTCCAAGGCTTTGGGCCATCCTCTACTGCTTTCCCAGGCCACAAACAGGGAATGGATATGGAGTGGAGCAGCTGGGACATGAACTAGCACCTGTATGGGGTGCTGTGCTTCGAGGTGGAGGATTAACTAGTTGAACCAACTCATTGGTCCCAACAATTCTAATTTCTTTGAACTTTAGCACATTGGGTTCTTAGGAGGCATTATTTAGGGTTTATTCTTACCTTTAAAAATTGGAAGCTAAATATCTGGGACACACACACTGTCACTCCATGTGTGTGTGTTTGTCTGTGTCCCTTTATTCACCCTTCTTCCTCACCCTTTGTTTCTTGCTTCTCTGAAGGGCAGAGACGGTGTGAGTGCCTGTTGTGAGTGCTGGTTTTCACCCCACGTGCCCTCAACTGTCCAGAGATGACACCAGGAGCTGGGAACTCTGTCTAAGTTGATCATGTGGGTTACAGAGACCCAGTTACTGGCAGTATCACCCTTCTAGGGTCAATGTAGGCTGGAAGTTGGAGTCAGGAATGGAACTCAGTAGTGTCCTAACCACAAGGCTAAACACCTGCCCTTTGTCTTTTTAAATTTTATGTAGTAATCCTGCCTGAGTCTCAGTTTTCATGAGGAGTCCAGAGAATCTACCCCTTAATTTGGTTGCTAGTGAATTTATCTTATTTGTGTTTATTATGTCTTTAAGTCACTCTGCATCAGGGAGAAGAGGATCTAAGATCTGAAGGGTACCAAACAGCGGGGCTTGTGTCCCTGCTGTTGCAGGAGTTCACATCAGTAGGCAAGAAACTTGTGAATGCAAACATGTCTGGGAAATTGGACGTTTACAGAGCAGTGTGAATGAGATGGTTCAGTAAATGTGCGCTTATTAGAGTATGGATGGTGCTGGGCTTGGCGTGATAGCTTAGAGGCTAAATCCTCACCTTGTGTCTGCGACAATCCCCATATGGGCATCCCTGGCAGCTCTACTTCCTATCCAGCTTGCTGCTTGTGGTCTGGGAAAGCAGTAGAGGATAGCTCAAATAGTTGGGACCCTGCACCAATTTGGTAGATCTGGAAGAAGCCCGTGGCTCCTGGCTTTGGATTGGCTCAGCTCCAGCCATTGCAGCCACTTGGGGAGTGAACTAGCAGATGGAAGATCTTCCTCTCTGCATCTCTTTCTGTATATTTGACTTCCTATAAGGAGAATAAAGAAGAAAAACAAATATGGGAGGTGCTGAGGACAAGGGGCAGAACAGCAAAAGTTCCTGCCCTGTGACCAACTGGTAAGGTGTGCTTGAAAGAGCAGATACTAAAGGTGTGAACTTGGGACATAAGACATTGATGGGGATCTTTGGGACTTTTATAGGAAGACCCTGGCAGGTAAATTGTTACTGTTATTTTATTGACTTCTCATTGGTATTTGTAGTTGTGAACAAAATGGTGTAACATTCTGGGAATAATAGATTTTGGTCCATAGAATTTTGGTTTTTAACTATGCCATCTGTTTAGAAATAGAGATGAGGTTTAATTCTTTGGAACTCAACAGTTTTCCTTGAGAAATAGAATTGGGTTTAGTTTAACAACTGTTTAAAAGGGAGTTCTAAAAAAACCAGCCTTTTGTTTTCAGCAACTAGCACATTTGCTCATTTGCTCATTCCTAGATACCCTGAAGTGTCCAGCAGTTTTGCTTTTTTCAAAAGCACTTTCCTGTTTTTTTTTAAAGAAATAAAATACTACCATCATTTTATACTGTTTTTGAAACTCAGGAAAGAATTTGTTTTGATGCAAGAATAGCTGATCTATGTATCTTTTATGTGACTGTAAAGTTGCTTTGTTTATAAGTAACCAAGCAACAAGTACTATACCTTACAGTCAACAACTGTGCCTGTAACAGTTACTGGAGCATGACCAAACATCAATATTGTAACAATCAAGCAGATTATCATTTGCAAATGGTTCATAATTTTCTTTTAAAAAGGTCAACCGTCAGGACCTGTACTGTCCCATGTAGTAGCTACCAGTCATATGGGACTACTTGAACTTAAATGAATTGAAATGAAATAATGTTAAAAAAAAATTCAGGTGGCAATCTCATATGTCTGATGGAGAGTATCCCATTCTCCCTTGCATGTCATCAAAGGAAGTAGAAATAGATTTGAATCCTTTTTGGTCTGAGTCTATACAGTGGCCCTAAGTACTTAAAGGGGGTCACTTGTTTGGGTCCTGCTTATAGGCTGCTTGCCCAACGAGCACCAGAGTGTTTTCTGCAAGTGTAGTGGTTTATAGTTTGTGGGAATGAAGGAACTCACTATCCTTTCTCAAGTTGTATACTTTGCTGGTGTCTGCTGCTCTCTGACTTTTGAACATAGCCTCACAGCTTAGTTTTGGACTTCTCTGTAGTAGATTTTTACTGCTTGGGGATCGTGAAGATTAAAGTGACTGAAGAGATGAGCTGGAAGAGACAGATTTAATCACAGGTTCAGAGGGGGAAAATGGACTCTAAGGGTTATAACATTTGGCCTTGGATATTATTTTGACAGAGATAGGAGGCATTTCTAGGAGAAATGTGACTTTCAGGAAGGATGAATGGATGGGCATCTGGGGAGAGTTTTATAACCCTGGTCTGTGAGGAGAGCTAATCTTTCCTGGCTGTTCCTGCTCAGGGCATTCATGCAACTAGAGGCCCAGCTTTTAGACAGATAAGAAGTTACAGGAATTCAGATGCCTTAAGCTGGGAATAATCACCACTTGCCTGCTTGCCTGCTCATGCCGCTGTGGGCTGCTCCAGGCTCTGTCCTGTGGACTCTAGACTGGCAGGTCACCTGCTTTGTGTGTGGGTGTGTCCCGAGCCACCTGCTAGGAGCATCTGTCACCAGGAGGATGGGAGGGAGAGGAGGCTGCCTGTATTTGTGTCTGTGTTGTGGAGAATGCTTGACCAAGGCAGCAACCTGGACAAGATTATTTGAAAAGGTCAAAGGCAGGGGGATGTGGGCAGGCTGAAGACAAAGGTCTACACTGAGTTTGACATTCATTGGAGCTGCCAAGAGATGGCTGTGTCAGACTGCACAAGGCAGAGCATGCCTCCTGAGGCTGCATTGCAAGCAGCTTGCTCAGTGTGATTCCAGGGGGTGGTGGTTAGTGCCAGGAAAATACTGCTTCTAACCAGACGACTTTGGATTATTTCTAGAAGTCACTTGACAACCTATGGGTACTACAGAGTTCTTTACCTTCTGCTAAGCACCTGCATGGGATACCTGTATACCCTTCTGTAATGGAAATCAGCATGTGGGGGCCAGCGCTATTGGTAAGCCTCTGCTTGCCTAGCAGCCATCTCACATCAGCAGCTGCTCTGCTTCTGCTCTGGTTCCCCAGTAATGAGCCTGGGAAGCAGGGGGTGATGCCCCAAGCACTTGGGTCCCTGGCATTCATGATGGGAGACTGGTGTCACAGACTTTGCTACTGGCTTTGGCCTTGCCCAGACCTAGCTATTGAATCTGTGGGTGGAAGATCTTTCAAATAAATAGATTTCTTTTTTAAAAAGTAAACATATTTATAAAGGAATTTTCTATGTTCAGGGGTGTCTTTTCACCAGAGATTTAGTTGCATGGCAAAGCAACCTTTGCTTAATGGTTCCTTCCCTCTCCTTGCCACTAGAAGTTCCCTCCCCATCCTTTCCCTTTAGTTCAAGGTGATAGACAATTCCGTCATCTGGATGCTTCTGAAACCTCATGTCTTTGTGAAGCTCACTTGTGTACTTAAACTTTTTTTTCCCTCTTGTTCATTGGTTGCCAGTTTCATTCCCAGGGCCTGGGAGGGAGAACCCAAAGGGGAGAGGGAAGGAGAGTTTTCTTTCTTTAAGAAAACTTTGGGACAATGTATTTTTGCATGATGAAGAACCCAGAGAATGGAGAGGTTTCACTCCCCTGACAGTCTGTCTGTAGCTCTTTTTTTTTGTTTTTTTTAAACAGACGTTCACCCCTTTCTAAGCTAGAATAGAACTTTCTGTTCCCTCTGCCCTGCTGTCTGCCTTGCCAAACAAGTATTCTGCAGTAACCTCATAACATTGGCTTTTCCTTGCCCTTGCTTCTCTGTACAGCAATAGGAATACTATTTTTTTTTTTTAAGATTTAGTTTACTTGAAAGCCAGAGTTGCTTAGGTGAGTGGGCAGAAAGAAAGGAAGGAAATTTGTTCTTTCATATGTTGGTTCCAAATGGCCATAGTAGCTAGGGCTAAGCCAGGAACCAGGAGTTCCATCCAGTTCTCTCTAGCTCTTGGACCATCTGCTGTTGCCTTTCCAGGCTCATTTACAGGGAGTTGGATTGGAAGTGGAACAGCTGGGACTCCAGCTGGTGCTGGCTTTGCAGTCAGTGGCTTCACTCACCTTGTGATGATACTGGCCCCCACAGAGTGTGTTTTAAAAAGGTAATTGAGTTCCCCAATCACAGTGTCCTTACACCTTACACCTGTTCTGAGATGCTGTAGACTATTCACAGCCAGGCTGCATGGGGCATCCACATATGGTCCAGGTTATTGCCCGTGGGACCACGGTAAACCAGATAAGCACAAGAGAAACAGATGCAATCAAAATACATGGCAAGCTCCAGATTTAGGATGTTACTGCTGGGGTAACCTGGCATATTGTTTCACAGTAGACTTTTTAAATAGAGGGAGTACACTCTAGAATGTCAACAGTGTAGTATACTAATCACATTAACCAGTAAGAGAGTTGTTTCTTTTTTCATCAGGCATGATGTGTTTAATTGCATGTGCTGTCCTTTTTTTTTTTTTTAAGAGTTATTTATTTATTGGAAAGTCAGATATACAGAGAGGAGGAGAGACAGAGAGGAAGATCTTCCGTCCGATGATTCACTTCCCAAGTGAGCGCAACGGCCGACGCTATGCCGATCCAGAGCCAGGAGCCAGGAACTTCTTCTGGGTCTCCCACACGGGTGCAGGGTCCCAAAGCTTTGGGCCATCCTCGACTGCTTTCCCAGGCTACAAGCAGGGAGCTGGATGGGAAGTGGAGCTGCCGGGATTAGAACCAGCGCCGATATGGGATCCTGGCGCATTCAAGGCGAGGACTTTAGCTGCTAGGCCACGCTGCCGGGCCCGCATATGCTGTCCTTTCAGGCAGCTAGCTGGCTGCACAGCTGGTGTGTTCACACCAGCAACAGTGCAAACATGTGGGTAATGCGTTGGGCTACATCATGGTAGTGATGAGACTGTGTCAGTTCATTACACTCTTAGCTCCCCAATTATGTGCTGTGTTGTTTACTGAAGCCTCTCATGTGCCACCATATGCCAGATGAAAAGGCTTCCATGTCCCTTTCTCTCCCACCATGTAGACCCTCCCCTGATGAAGTCTGGTCCTGTCTGTGCCAAATTGTGCCGTGTGCCCCAGATTGCTCTGCTGTAATGACGTGGGGCCTAAGTGGGACAGGCAGCTCATATTTCCTCCCAAACTGCATTACTGAGCAGCTTTCAAACCTGAATACATCATCAGCTGTGCACATGGCAGGCAAGGTCTGTGACACCCTGAAAACCTGCTCATGGAGAATAGACAGATAAAATGCAAGATAGTGCCCAGGGTGATGGCTCAGTGGCTAAAGCCTTGCCTTGCCTGTACTGGCATCCCATGTGAGTGCTGGCTAGTGCCTCTCACCCAGCTCCCTGCTTGTGGCCTGAGAAAACAGTAAAGGATGGCCTTCAGCCTTTGGACACTGCATTCGTATGGGAGACTTGGCAGAAGCTCATGGCTCCTGGCTTCAGGTTGGCTCATCTCCTTCCATTGTGGCCTTTTGGGGAGTGAACCAATGCTTGAAAAATCTTTCTGTTTGTCTCTCCTCTCTGTAAATGTGTCTTTCCAATAAATTTTTTAAAGAATGTGTTATTTTAAAATGCAGATTGTGTGTGTATGTTTTAAAGATTTAATTGAAGGGCAGAGTGACAGAGAGAGGTAGAGCGATTGATTGATCTTTCATGTTGGATCTCCAGCCTGACCCAGCATCTTCAGGATCCAGGATCCAGAATCCACCTGGATCTCTTGTGTCAGTGGCAGGAACCCCAGCACTTGGGCCATCAGGTGCTACTTCTCAGGTGCAGTAGTGGAAGCTGGATTGGAAGTGCAGAGTGCCTGGGAATTGGTCAGATATCTTAATGGGAAATGCAGGCATCCGAAACAGCTGCTAAAGCCGCTGCACCCAATGCCTGTCCTCAGGTGATCATCTTTATTATACATCTGCCAGCGTGTATTGAAGGAAAGTGCTCAAACTTTTTTTTTTCCTTTTCCCAAAAGTAAAATTGTGGCTGTGCTGGTGATATATCAGCAAGAAGAGAGAGAGAGAGGAGACGTGATGACACAGCGGATTGGCTGAACAGGGACAGCTGGAGGGGGAGAAGGATTTTTGTTGGGAAGCCCCTTGATTTTGTTTGGTGGCATTTTCAAGTTGGCTTAGGCTGAGGCCACATGATCTGAGGGGCTGGGTTCAGGGCATATGTGAACCCCTTGCTCCACTCTTGCCTGAGAGCTAACTAAGGTCTTTGAAGTGGGTCTGAGTCTCAGAGAATGATATTCAGGGGGGAAAAAAAGAAGATAAAAGATTCTCAACCCCCGAAGATTAGCAGGTCCTCTGGAAGCCCTGGCACTGCAGCAAGGTGGCAGGAGGCAGGCTTCTTTTTCTTTTGTAAATATTTATCTATTTGAAAGGCAGACAGAGGAAGAGACAAAGAGAATCTTCTATCTGCTGTTTCATTCCCCAAATGGCAGCAACAGCCAGGGCTGAACCAGACTGAATCCAGGAGGCTGGAACACCATCTAGGTCTCCAATGTGGATACAGGGGCCCAAGTACTTGGGCCAACATCATCTGCTTCCCCAGGTGTATTAGCAGGGAGTTGGATTGGAAGTGGAGCAGCTGTGACTTGAACCAGTGCTGGCATTGCAGGCACTGGCTCAACTGGCTGCACCACTACAGCAGTTCAAGGGAATCAGTTTTTCAGAGTGAGACATCCATTTGTGGTTTTGGCATTCTTCTTTACATGAAAGAGTGATGATTAATCCAGCGAGAGCTAATGCAATGAGAACAAAGACCTATGACCCGAAGTCTGTTGCCTTGGGGAGTATTTGAGTTGAAGGTATTTCATAACTTTTGTGAGTTATGTAGTACCATCCTGATGAGATATTGGCACTTTGAAGTTAGTATGCTGCTGAGGTTTCATATCTTTACTTTTAATTTTTAAAGTATATATATATTCTATATATATATGATTTATTTTTCTTTGTTTTTATTGGAAAGTTAGATATAAAGAGAGGAGAGACAGAGAGGAATATCTTCTATCTGATGATTCACTCCCTGAGTGGCCACAATGGCCGGAGCTGTGCTGATCCAAAGCCAGCAGCCAGGAGCTTTTTCCAGGTCTCCCATGCTGGTGCAGGGTTCCAAGGTTTTGGGCTGTCCTTGACTGCTTTCCCAGGCCACAAGCATGGAGCTGGATGGGTAGTGGGGCTGCTAGGATTAGAACCGGTTCCCATATGGGATCCTGGCATGTGCAAGGCAAGGACTTTAGCCATAAGGCCATTGCGCCGGACCCATATCTTTAATTTTAAAATCCCATTTTCCTGATAACACAGGTTTCAGCTGGCTAACATGCTCTTGGTTTATGCTTGAGTCACTCCCTGGGTTTGTGACTCAAGGGTTACTAAGGCCTTTCAGCTACTATAGGAGAAGGTGAACTTTCTTTCGCAAGCGCGCGCACACACACACACAAACACACACACACACACTTCCAAAATTGTTTCAGTATCTATCAGACTTTGCCCTGAGTCTTGTGTCGGCCTGTATGATGATGTTTTATTGGTGCGAAGCCTCAGGAATATCTGTTGCAAGCCTCCCTGTGTAGCCGATGGCTTCCGTTCCAGCAGGGTGCCATGTGGTTGTCATCGCAAGGCTTGGGAGAAGGCTAGCAGGTGTTCCCAGTGGCTGAGCATCAGGTGGGATCTGCAGCAGGAGATGGGGTTGCTGCTGCTCCATTCGGCCTCTCTGGGTTTCTGAAGACTGAAGGAAATGGCTTTACCCAGTTTCTGACGTCACGGTGTAAAGTTCACACATTCCTTTCATTGCTTCCAGAGGATAGGATGCTGGCTAATTATTACAGGCTGTGTGTTCATTAAGTAAAATGCAATGATTTGTCTCTCATTTCCCAGGTGTCAGTCTTTATGTGGTTTCTGACTTCCCCAGCTTGCAAAGCAGAGTGTTGTAAATGGTAAGTTTTGGGGTGTAGGAACAATTTTTTTGGCCACTCCTGTGGGTTTTGGCAGTTGAACTCTGAGAGGCATAGGTGTGGTTTTGTGTTTATCCTGCTGTGTGTTCCTGGAGCCACTTCAGTCTGTTGCCTGATAGCCTGACAGCTTCTGCTTTGTTTTTCTCCCCTGTGGTTACACATGAGACAAACCTGTTTGATCATAATCCCTTATGTTTCCTTAGCTCTCTCTCTTTTTTTAAAGATTTATTTATTTTTATTGAAAAGGCAAATATACAGAGAAAAGAGACAGAGAGGAAGATCTTCCGTCCGATGGTTCACTCCCCAAGCAGCCGCAACAGCTGGAGCTCCAAAGCCGGGAGCTTCTTCTAGGTCTCCCATATGGATGCAGGGTCCCAAGGCCTTAGGTTGTCCTCAACTGCTTTTCCAGGCCACAAGCAGGAAGCTGGATGGGAAGTGGGGCTGTAGGGATTAGAACCAGTACCCACATGGGATCCCAGTGTGTTCAAGGCGAGGACTTTAACTGCTATTCTGCTACTCTATTGCGCCGGGCCCTTGTTCTTTTATATAGTTGTTCTTTTTCATATGGAGAGCTTAGCATTTTTTATTTTCACCATTCATGGTTTTCATCAGTGGTACTGATTCTGAGTTCATAAATTAATTTTTTTCTTAATCTGTGTTTAAATTGCTTTAAATTCATCTGGATTTAATTGTTTTTCATTATTTTGATTTTTTGGGAATTTTAAATTTTGGGGTTTTTTTTAGTAGATTTTAGTAACATCATGCCTTTTTCATTTATTTTCATGGATATATTAATTATTTGTTTAAATACTTATTTAGTTGTTTGAAAGAATTATACAGAGAGAGACAATAAGAGAGTTTTTGTCCACTGGTTCACTACCCAACTGGCTGCAGTGGCTGAGGCTGGGCCAGGCTGAAGCCAGGAGCTGGGAGCTCCTTTTGGGTAGACATGTGGGCTTTCTTTCTGCTCTTTTTCCCAGACACCTTAGCAGGGAACTGGATCAGAAGTGGAGCAGCAGAGACAAAACCAGTGCAGGCAGTGACTTTACCCACCATGCCACAATGCCGGTCTCTAAGTCAGTTGTTCTAATGTGAATGTCTGAGCTACCTGTGGATCCTACTACTTTGACCTCATTTCTGGAGCATTGGGCTCCGTTTTCCTGGGTAATTCCTGATTCAGGATGTGGACGAGACTCTCTTTGACAGCAGATGCCACTTCCTTCTAGCACACGTGTCTGATTGACTAGAGGCTGCTGTTCCCCCCCCCCACACACATCTTTTGTTTTGGTTCCCATATATACATTCAGAAGCATGAGGGTTCTAGGGCCTCTCCTCCTTGCTAGCACAAATCCAGGTGTTGTCTGCTAAGCACAGTGTTACCCAGAATCACTAGAGGTGAAGAAAGTGGCCTCTAGCAGTTTGTTTTTGCTTGACTGTTCTCGTGTGTGTGTGTGTGTGTGTGTGTGTGTGTGTGTCTGTGTGTGTCTGTGTGTAGTGTGTGCAGGTGGCTCGAATGGCACCTTGGCACCTTTGCTGCCCCTCCTTTCTGGAGTTTTGATTCTGTGAATCCTGGCTGGTTTGTTCTCATTGATGAGAACTCTTCCAACAGTTACTGCACAGCTTTGTTTTTATTGTTGCTCTTGAGATAACCATGTGTCTGCAATAGCTTAGGCAGAGGGGAAGTGCTTTAGCTTTTAAAAATCAAAACTGCGTTGCAAAGCAGTGGGTTAAGTGACCACTTGAGATGCTAGCATCCCTACTGTGTGCCAGTCACCCGCTACTTCACTTCCTAGCTTTCTGTGAATGTTCCTGGGAAAACAGTGATGGCCCAAGTTCTTGGGCCCAGCCACCCTCGTGGGAGGCCTGAATGCAGTTCCTGGCTCCTGGCTTCTACCTGGCTTGGTCCAGGTCATTGTGCCCGTATGGGGATTGAGCCAGTGGATGGAAGATCTCTTTTCTCTATATATATCTCCCTTGCTCTCGCTGCATTTATAGTTTTCAAAGTTTTAATTCCTGGCCCAAACCAGGAGCCAGGGATTTCATTCCAGTCTGCTACATGGATGAAGGGGACCAAGTCACTGGTCCATGTTCCACTACTTCCCCAGGAAGCTGAGTAGGAAGAAAAGTAGCTGGGACACAAACTGGCACCTCTGTGGGTTTTGGCATCACAGGTGGTGGCTTTACTCACTATACAATGCCTGCCCCCTGTAGTTAAATCTTCTTAGCGGCTCTTTTGTAGCTTGTTTGGTGAAGTGTAATATATTCAGTTTTTGTTTTAAAATCCTGAGGTTTTTGATTGTTGCTTTGATTTCCTTAATAATTTTCACAGTTTTTTAAAAAAATTATTTATATTAATTGGAAAGGAGGATTTACAGATAGAGATCCAGAGAGAAAGATCTTCCCTCCACTGGTTCATTCCCTAAGTCACTTTAAGGGCCAGAGCTAAGAAGCCAGGAGCTTCTTCCAGGTCTCCCATGCAGACGCAGGGTCCCAAGGCTTTGGGCCATCCTCTGCTGCCTTCCCAAGCCACAGGCAGGGAGCTGGATAGGAGTAGAGCAGCTGGGATGTGAATTGGCATCCATATGGGATCCTGGTGCATACAAAGTAAGAATCTAGCCACTAGGCCATCTCACTGAGCCCCATAGTTACTATTAAGTCATCCCCAAATCTAAGTATATTTGTCCATTAAGAAAATGATGATGTCACTGCAAATGATTTGGGGGATTGCTTTAGCTAACTGAAGGTGCCTGACAATCTTAGCCACAGGATCTGGAACTCTAATTCAGAGAAACCACTTCTGCTTTGCCTACTTGACTGACCATGACAATGATGCTATAAGCTTCAAAGGTAAAAAAAAAAAATCTATCTATCTATCTATCTGCAGTGTCCAACAGGAGTGATCATATAGTCTGTATCTGAGCTTGAGTTGTATTCCAATATTCTCTGCAAGCCCAACAGTCTAAACTTCCCAACCTATTTTCCTGCTTTATGAGTTTTGAGTCATTTCTATATCCTTCCTAGTTACTTTCAAGGGTCCATCTGCTTAATAGAAATTTCTTGTAAGGCTGCTCTTTTTCCAGTGAAGTGGGCCGCTCATTGGAAGTGAAGCTAGGTCTGGCAGCCCAGTTTCAAATGGATTCAGTGTCTGCGTGTTGTTACCTGGTGTTTGTAGTCTTATGTATTTGGACTAGCAGCTTAGGCTTGTTTTCCCCATTGCCTCTCCCACAGATGTCTTCCAGCGATGTCCAGATTTCTGTGCCCATGTCAGAAAGAAACAGCAATGGCCTCCCTGGGACGACCTCCAACGACATGAAGACTGCGACTGAAGGATCTGTGTTAAGTTTTCACAACATCTGCTATAGAGTCAAAGTGAAGAGTGGCTTCTGTGGTCGAAAAACATTTGAGAAAGTGGTGCTGTCAGACATCAGGTATGTGCCTCAACTTTTTATTAGGTGCTTTATTGATTTAAAATGAACTTTGTAGTTGTGCCTCTGAACAGTAAAGCTGCTGTGGGCTTTCATGTGCAGGTCTTTGTATACACACCCACCCACCCACACACACTTTCATTTCTTTAGAGTGGGAGTACAATGATTGGGTTATGGGTGAGATTTATGTTTTAATTCAGAGGATCTGCCAAATTATTTTTAAAAACTGATTGTACCATGTACATTATCTTGTGCTTGGGAGACTGAATAATTGATGCGTCATTTGCCTTTTCCTAGATGAATTTGGTGTTTTGGTTTATTTATTTGAGAGGCAGAAAGACAGAGGCAGAAGATGCTCTCACTTACTGGTTTACTTCCTAAGTAGCCACAATGACTGAGTCCTGCCCAGGGACCCAGTTTCTTGAGCGGTCACCACCACTTTCCATGGTGTGGCATTGTCTGGAAGTTGGAGACAGGAGCCAGCGACAGAAACCATACCCAGCTACTCTGATTGGAATGTGGGCATCTCAGCCACTAGGTTCAACATCTGTTCTGTGGAAATGGTTTCTTTGTTTGAGCTTTTGTTTTCTAATTTGTTAAAAGGAACACTTTCTAATATATGTTCTACGTCAGGCACTTGGACACTTTATAATGTTCTTTATGTCCTAGGAACAAGGAAGTAAACACTTCCTTGGAATACTTATCAAGTACTTTGATTTTTAAATAGGCCTGTTTTAAGTGAATAGTCTGTTACTCTTAGCAGTGAACTTGCCTTAGTACTTCCTCTGTTGTACAGATAGGCAGATGTATTTGCATCTAAGATAACTGTAGTTCAGTTTAACTTATATTGTGGAAGTCTGAATTAATGGGAGTTTAGAATCCAAATGAATGTAGTTAATTATATTTTAATGATTTTTTGTATGTTTGAAAGGCAAAGAGACAAAAACTATGACAGAGATCTTCTGTTTGCTTGTTCACTCTCTAAATGCCTTCAGCAGCCATGTCTAGGTCACACCAAAGCTTGGAGCCCAGTACTCCATCCAGGCCACCTGTGTGGGAGCAAGGAACCCCACGTTATGGAGTTATCACTGTTAACCTGCCAGGGTGTGGATTAGCAGGGAGCTGGAATCAGAAATAGCAGAGCTGAGGTTTGAACCCAGGTACTCCGTTCAGAGGGTGAAGACAGGACAAGATGGGGTATACTGTTTGGAGGTGCAGGTGAGAGAGAAACATTGGATAACTTTTTCCAGCAAGTAACACCCACCATCGTGCCTCCTTTTCCGTTGCCTCAGAGAGCCACAGGAGAAATGTGGGATTGGGTGCAAGGCTTTATCTTCTGCTGGATGTCTAGGTGAGCTGACTCCTGGACAAGCTTTTTCTGAGATGGGCTGACCAAGAAATGGATTTTGTGCCCACAGAGGAGGAAGGTATCTTAATTTGGGTATGTACAAGCTAATATGTAAGATACATGTGGAGACAGGATACGTTTGTCTTTTTTTTTTTTTTGAGGATTTATTTTATTTTTATTCTTGTTTTATTGGAAAGTCAGATATACAGAGAGGAGGAAAGACAGAGGAAGAGCTTCCGTATGTTGATTCACTCCCCAAGTGGCCACAATTGCTGGAGCTGTGCCGATCTGAAGTCAGGAGCCCAGAGCCTCTTCCAGGTCTCCCACGAGGGTGCAGGTCCCAAGGCTTTGGGCCGTCCTCAATTGCTTTCCCAGGCCACAAGCAGGGCCACTGGGATTAGAAACTGTGCCCATATGGGATCCCAGTGCATGCAAGGTGAGGACTTTAACCACTAGGCTACTGCGCTGGGCTCTTTTTTTGTCTTTTGAAGTTAGTAAATTAGTAACTCTTGCTCCAGGCTTCACAGGGTTATTTTTAAAAATGCATTTCAGCATAGGATAAGTTCTTCTTATAGGGTCACGCAAGCCATCAGATCTTGCCAATCTTCCAGCTTTTTGCAATTGTAAGGACATGATGACTGATCATCTTTCTTACCGATATATCTGACTTAGGTACCTAGGAGAGAGGTTGTTCTTTTTCCGGCTGTAATGATCCTATCTGCTGTCTTTGGCTTAGTTTCTGAAGTGGAGCGGGTGAGGGGGAGGGGTTGCTCTCATTCATCTATCAGAGACAGAGGCAGGTGGAGAGCTCTTCAGGCCACCCACTGGTTCACTCCTCAGGTGCTGATAATGACCTGTTCTGTACCAGGTATGAGCCTGGAAGCTCACCTTGGGTCTCCCATTTGTGGCAGAGTTCCAGGTGCTTGAGCTGTCACCTGCTACTCCCCTTGGTGCACATTAGCAGGAAGCTGGAACTGAAAGAAACAGAGCCAGCACTTGAACTCTTGTTGCTCCAACAATGACTGTGGATTTCCCAAATGATAACTTAGATGCTGTGGCAAAGAATTACCCCTCATTTGTCTTATTTTTGATTTATGTTTGACAGCGCTATCACCATCTAGAGATAAAAAAAAAAAAGCTGACCAGAGTCCTTTTCAAAGATTTTTTGAGAGCCGGTGTTGTGGTGTTATGGGTTAAGCTGCCACCTGTAATGCTAACATCCCATTGGGTACTGGTTCAAGTACTTGCTGCTCCACTTACAATCCAGCTCCCTGCTAATGTGCTTGGGAAAGCAGCAGAGGGTGGTCCAAGGGCTTGGATGGCTGAACACAGATAATGTGACTAGAAAGAAACTCCTGGCTCTTGTCTCGAGCCTGGCCTAGCTGCTCCCACTGCTTTCATCTGGAGAGTGAACCTATTCTCTCTTTCTCTCTCTCTGTGATTCTGCCTTTCCAATAAATAAGTCTTTTTTTAATTGAGTATTTTTTTATGAAAAGCCATAAAAATTCAGCAAGATAAATATGAGTCCTGCTATGAAGAGCTTTCTATTCATTGCTTTGTTTTCAAGGTACACGAGACTGTGATTCTGTGCCATTTCCCCTTCTTTAAACACCGCAGGATTTCTGGATTGGTATTCACTGCCCTTAAGCCTCTCATTTATGATTCAACTTCCTTTTCAAATCATTGTTTAGAACATGTGTGCTTTTTTCTGGTCCTCCAAGAGGAAGGGTTTCCTCCTAGTTGGATGCTATTGCAGAAGAGTCTTTCAGAATGCCATCATAGAAGCACATAGCACCCTTCACTCAGGTTCCCATGTCTGGGCTCTCCCCTTGTCTTGTTACCCATTGTCTTCGGTGTTCTCCCTGGACCCTTTGCTAGTAGGCTGACCATGTGGTGCTGCATGATCCCTGAAACCAGAACCCTCTTCTATGAGGTCACTTAATAGTCTGGGAGCAGCAGTTTTCGAGGGATCAACAGTCACTGTGCCCCTTCTGCAGTTGAATGACCACCGTATCTATAAATCTTCATCTAGTCTTGTATTTTCCTGTCTCATCTTACTCTGAGTAATATTAAAACTCCATCCCCTAGTGATGTTGGTGTCTGACATACTTCTTCACAATGTTCCCATTTCCCTCTTTGTCCTTGGTTAGTGTTAGGAGGGGAGATGCTCAGGCATTGTTTCAGAATCTGCCTGCTCAGTGGATCTCAGCTCTCCCTGAAGCAGATGCTGGAGTGCAACAGTCTAAGCCACTGCCTGGGACACCATATGTCTTAGGGGATGCCTGGTTCCAATTCCAGCTACTCTGCTTCTGATCCAGCTCCGTGCTAATGTGCTTGGGAAGGCAGATGATGATGACCCAGGTACCTGGGTTCCTGCCCCTACCCCCCATGTAGTAGTTTGGATCAAGTTCCCACTCCTGGCTTCAGCCTGACCCAGCTCAGGTTGTTATGGACATCTGGGGAACAAATCAATGGACTAAATATCTCTCTTTCTGTGTGTGTCCTTCCTTCTCTGTCACTCTGCCTTTCAAGTATGTGACAAAAAATGCTTATAAAAATAAATAGATCCACCTTATCAGCTTCAGCCACCATTGAGGACTGCTGCCTGAATTAGCCACCATTATGATTACTGATAAGGGTGATTTTCTGTTTTCATTGTCTCTTAGTTTGCATTCTGCATTATTTCGTTTGTGACATTTATATCAGTGCAAATGTATAGATTTGTATTTTCTTAATAACAGTCAGTAGATGTGCAGTTGTGTCATTTCTGTTGATACTGCTGTGTTCTTGATTTGGCCAGAAGGAGAGCTTTGAAGGTGGGTTTCCGCCTCCATTCTTTGGACACATCTCCACATTCTTTGACTCTGTGTACTTGCCCTGCCTTAGTTCTGGAATCAGCTGGTGTTTATTTTCACAAAGGGTGACGTAGATTGAATGTTTCTTCTCTGAAATGCCTTGGGTTGGGAGTATTTTAGATTTTGAAATATTTGTTTTTATATAAGTGAGATATATTTTGAGCTTGGGACCCAAAGCACAAATTTCACTGATGTTTCCTATACACCTTATGTGCATAGCTGGAGGATGAATTTGTGCGATATTTTTAGTATACTTGTGTTTTGAGCTGTTAATTTGAATGTGTAGAATTTAAAAAATCATAGCATCATATTGATACTCAGAAATTTTTGGATTTTGGACATTTTTGGTTTCAGATTTTCAGAGTATGGATGCTTAACCTGTTTTTATTAACCCAGATCTTGGTATGTTAGAAAGTCCATTGCTATTGGTAGAGTTGTGGTTTCTAGGCCTTTTCAGTGGACAAATCTTGAGCATGTGTGTGTGCATATAAGCATAACATTTAGCCACACACACTTACAGAGTGACAGAGAAAGTGAGACAGGGAGAAATCTTCCATTCACTGCCTGCAACAACTAGGACTGGGCCCAGCCAAAGCCAGGAAGGAGCCCAGAACTCCATCAGGATCTACCACATGAGTAATGGGGCCCAAGCCCTTGCATCATCATTGCTGTCTCCCAGGAAGCTGGGTGGGACACAAATCAACTGGGACTCACACCAGGCATTCTGATATGAAATGTGGGTATTCCAGGCAGTAGTTTAATCCGGTATGCTACATACAGCATCTACATCCCCATTTATAACTTTTATTTTTCTTTTTTAAGCCTGGGATCTGAGATCAGGTACACACAGTTCCAGCAATAATGGTGAGGAATAGGTCCTGCAGGTCCCTGGGAGTCTCCCGTCTGTGTCCTTCTGCAGCTGTCTGTGTAGATAGAATCCATGACTCCATGTCAATAAGCTATGATTGTACTCTGAGGCTTCAGGATTCCTTCCATGTATCCATGTTTGTTAAACCTTTGCAAAAACTGGAAAGCTAGGTGGACGCTTGGCAGATCAGAGGCTGCTCAGGACACTTGCATCTCATTGACCTGCTTCAGCTTCCTGCTGTTGCAGACCCTAAGAGGCCAAGACAATGGCCTAAGTACTTGGGTTCCTGCCAACCATGTGAGCCACTGGCTTCAGGCCAGCCTAGCCTTGCTTATCATGGGCATTGGGTAGTGAACCTGTGCATTAAAAACTTGTTTCTCTTCTTGTTTCCTTACCATTCCTTCCCATCTCTCTGCCTTTCAAATAATAATGATTTTTTTAAAGATTTATTTTTATTATTTTTTTATTGGAAAGGCGGATATACAGAAAGGAGAGAGACAGAGAGGAAGATCTGTCCGATGATTCACTCCCCAAGTGAGCGCAACGGCCGATACTATGCCGATCCGAAGCCAGGAGCCTCTTCCGGGTCTCCCAAGCGGGTGCAGGTCCCAAAGCTTTGGGCTGTCCTCGACTGCCTTCCCAGGCCATGGGCAGGGAGCTGGAAGGGAAGTGGGGCTGCCGGGATTAGAACCGGCGCCCATATGGGACCCCGGACGTGCAAGGCGAGGACCTTTAACCACTTGCGCCACTGCGCCGGGCCCAGTAATGATTTTTTAAAGTGAAAGATCTGGCTGTCACTGCTAGTATAATTAATGATTTGCCCAGTTTTTTTTTTCTTTTTGAAAAATTTCTTATCTTTATTTGAAAGGCAGATTTATAGAAAGAAGAAGAGACAGAGATCTCCCATCCTCTGTTGAACTCCCCAAGTGGCTGTCATGGCTAGAGCTGAACCAACCTGAAGCCAGGAATCAGGGGCTTGCTCCCGGTATTCTTAAATGCAGGGGCCTAAGGACTTGCACAGTCCTGTGCTGTAGGGAGCTAGATTAGAACTGAAGCAGCTGAGACACCAACAGGTGCCCAGTGGGATGCCAACACTTTAGGTAATTAGTTTACTAAGCTGTGGTACCACCCCCACTAGGCAGGTTTCTAAAAGTTTTATTCATTGGCATCTGTGCCATGGCTCAGCAGGCTAACCTTTAGTTGCCAGCATCTCGTATGGGCACTGGTATATGTCCCAGCTGCTCTACTTTTAATCCAGCTTCCTGCTTATAGCCTGGGAAAGCAGCGGAGGATAGCCCAACTCCTTGTGATTCTGTACCAGCATGGGAGACCTGGGAGAGGCTCCTGGCTTCGGATTGGCTCAGTAGTGACTGTTGCAGCCATTTGGAGAATGTACCAGCAGGTGGAAGATCTTTCTCTCTTTCCTTCAGTTTGCAAATCTGCAGATTTATTTATTTTAAAGGATGAGTAACACATAGAATGAGAGATAGAAAGTGAGAGAGAGAAAGAGAGAGAGAGAGAGAGAGAAGAGTTGGGGGCTATTTGTGAGAAGGAGAGGGGAAGTGTCTTAAGTCTTCTCTCATCTGCTTGTTTAGTCCCTAGATAACTACCATAGCCAGTGCTGGGCTCTCTGGAAGCCAGGAGGCAGGAACATCATCCTAGTCTCCCACACAGGTGGCAGAGGCCCAAGCACTTAGTCTCTCAGTTCCTTTGCTTTCCCATGAGTATTATCAGGGAGCTGGGTTGGAAGTGGATTGGCTGGGACTCAAGGTGGCGTTCATATGGGATGCCAGCATTGTACTTCACAGCTCAGCACATTGTCCATGGCTAGCCCCAAGCAGTCAGTCCTGTTATTACCGAACAGAAGCCGTGTTTGCACCTTCTGGCTGTCTCCCTTCTTCCCCCAATCTCTTTGTAGCTGGCATTACTACATTCTGGCAGTTATACACCTCTCCCCAGATTGTCCATCATCTTCCCCTAAGAAACAGAGAAGGGGAAGGTAATAGAAATCACTGACACATGGCCAGCATTGTGGCACAGTGGGTTAAGCCACTGCCTTGATACCATTATCCCATATCAGAGTGTCAGTTCAGTGCTGGCTCTTCCACGTCTGATCCAGCTTCCTGCTAATGTTCTTGGGAAAGCAGTGGACAATGACCCAAGTATCTGGGAACCACCCACCTGTGTAGGATATCTGAATGCCTCCTGGTTTCAGCCTTGCCCAACCCCAGCAAGTATGCCCATTTGGGGAGTGAAGCAAGGCAAGTAGGACCTGTTTTGGCCTTTCAAAGACGTAAGAGAAATAACTGGCATATAATTGGAACATGATCTCACAAATGTAAACCGTTTTCTTTGTAGTCAGAATAGACATTAAAAATTTTTATTCACTTTTATTTGAAAGGGAGAACAGAGATAGACAAAGAGATCTTCCATCCACTGGTTCACTCCCCAGATGGTTGTGGTAGAGCTGGGCCAATTCAAAGCTGGGACCCAGGCACGAGGAGCCTCTTCTGTATGCAGGGGCCTGAGGATTTGGGCCATCTTTTGCTGCTTTCTCAAGCAGATTAGCAGGGAGCTGGATCAGAAGTGGAGCAGCTGGGTTTCAAACCAGTGCCTACATGGGATATTGATACCACACTGGGCCTGCTAGTTGTTTCACCTTGCACATTATGCAAGGGACTCAGACATGTCCTGGGTCCTTAGAGACTTTAACGGTGAATGGATGAGTGGGTAAACTAGAACACCTCTTCCATTGTGAGAAAGGAATTAAAAGACCCAGTTTGATCCTTGACTATAAACTGCAGGGTTAGGGTATGGTGATGGAGAAAGGATGTGTGCATCCTCACTTTATCTCCTCACTCCCGTGTATGTGTGTGTGTAGGTGATTGCACTCCATGCAGTGGGACAAAGTGAGACCACAGGATTGTCTGCTGTACATTGAAGTGTAGTAAGTGCAACAGGAACCTTTTGGCTATGTTCTGTTTCATGTATTCAGTGTTCCATATGAGGCCAGAGTCCGGAGGGGAAGTGCCAACATGGCTGTGTTCTTGCTGCTGGCCTGCATGTTTTATGGTGTAATGAGAGAGAACCATCACAAACAGTGCTATAAAACAGTACCATCGTAGGATGGGTTTTGTGTGCTCACAAAGCAGGGTGGGGAGCCCAGCGAAGTAAGAACTGGAGACGGGTCAGTGAACCTCTCCTGTCCATGGTCAGAGAATGCATCTTTATAGTTTTATGGGCCATACCTCTGTGTGCTCACCCTGTCCTCAAGCATGAATGCAGCTATACATAAGTCAGTGAGCATGACTCTGTGCCCCTACCACTGTTGATGAATCTGGAGCAGGTGACCAGCCATGGTGTGCAGCCTTGGTCAGATCCATAGAGGCTAGGACCTTAGAGTTTGATATATTGGCTTGTTAAACTGTCTGCTCTATCTAGTATCCTATAAGAGTGTCTCAAATCCATGTCAGACAGTTAGAGATTGTGTTCAGTGAATGGAGTTGAAATAGTCACAGCTCCAATTGGAGCTCTTGCCCTTGCCACTGTCCGTTATTGTTTTCCTGTTATGTATGCCTTTAACACCAAATCAACCAGACTGGAGGAGCTGTGGAATTTTTTCTCTTAGAACATTCATACTTAGTTTCTAGTGAATCATTCAGGTTTGTTTGTTCTTCCAAACCTAGAAGGATTTCCTGGCAACAAAAATTACTGAATAACAGATCTAATTCCAGTTATTAAAGAAGCAGTTACCAACTAGGCAGCTATCACTAAAGAAGTATTATCAAGAGCTGTAGATAAATGCACCTTGACAGTTTGCGCAGTCATTGGCTGGCCTTTATACTACAGAATTGCAGGGGAAGGTCACCGAACGAGTAAGATTTGTATGCATCCCAGCTTGTTCCTGTTGACTGACCTCTTGTTGGCATTTGCGTGTTTCAACGTGAGGCACCTCCATTAATGAGCAAAGCAGAGGTACGCTTCACCTTAGCACACACCAGTCATTGTATAATGGTGATAGTTAAACAGGCAATAAATGTTGAGGTTTTCACTGCAGTGTGGTTGTGTGTGAACTTTACTGTTCGTGACAGTTGTGTAATCTCAGGATTGACCTCTGGTAATCACTGGGAATGAGGGAGCCTTCAGCTTTGACCTTCCATTGGGGATACACCCTCCTCTCCCTCTGAAGCACATTTGCTTGACATAACAGTTCTGCAGAAAGACTGGGCAAGGACAGTGATGTCAAGAGGACCAAGTGAACCTCTATGTCATTGTGCTGTGCGCGTGCAGTGGTGATGTCCATCCATCTCTGTTGGCCAGTTCTTTCTTCTTAACCAGTCTGCCCACTGCCTTTCAGATAAAATATAGTCTATTTGCTGGCTTCTGGAATCCCTGCACAGTCAGCATTACTGTAGAGTTTTGTGCTTCGATGCTCTATCCAAATAGTCACCATCTTCAGACTCCACTAGTGGATTCACTGTCCTCTAATGAAATGATGCCTACCAGTTTTGACTGTATCTGCACAGCTTAGCAAGAAAGACAAGGATATATTTTGAGGATGTATGTTTTGCTTTTTCATTGGACTAAGACCTTTTCTCCCCCAACCCCTTTTAGTTGAGAATTAAGTACTCTTGATATTTTCTTTGGTCCTCTGAAGTGCTTTGTTCTCACCTTTGGGTTTCTATTTAACATGTACTCTTTTTTTTTTTAATGATTGTTAGACTTTAGTGGTGCAAGCACTGCTACCAATACTCTATAAATCAGTGATAAATTAGTTACAGAACTTAACTAAGCCGCAAGTGAAGTGACCTGAAGCTCTTGATTGTGACGTATTGCTCAGAAGCTGTGATGTCCTTGACCGTATATCAGGAGGGATAAATGCAACAGAGAGGCCTCATAAGATTGTTACTTTTTCATAGAATAACTGCAAGGTGTTTGGAGAGACCAGAGCCAATTTTCTTGCTGTGACTGACAAATTTTGTATACTAGACTTCTATTAAACAACATTTATTTTTCTTTAAGAGTTGGTTGTGTTTTTTTCCTGTGATCTCATCTGCCATTGAATGTATTCAGTCCTGACACTAAATTCACAGAATACAGCTGAAAGTGGAAGAGTAAATTAGTGTTTTCTTGTGTTTGCAGTGGGATCATGAAACCTGGCCTCAATGCCATCCTGGGACCCACAGGTGGAGGCAAATCTTCGTGAGTATAACGGAGTACTAACAAGTGTCTACTGTGCACCTGGGGTGTGCTTTCTGAACTCATTTTTTCAGGTGGAGGGGTTTGTTGACCATTTTCTGGGTATTCTCAGGTGTGAGGTGCTGTGTACACCATGCATGTGGTTCTGTCCCAAGGAATGGAAGAAGTCTTCCTAAAACAACCTTACTAATGGGACATGATAAGTTGATTGGTATAGAGTGGTTGACCATATTAAGAGCTCATAAGATGGGAGAGAAAGACCAAGGAGTGAGGAGGGATACTATTAATAGTGGGAAGATGGAGCAGAAGGCATGACTGAAGGCATGCACCTCAGATAAAGGAATGCATTACCTTTGTAGGGACCAACAAGGCCAGACAGCTGGGTGGGAGTGGAGGTGGCCGTTGGGGAGTTCTGTGTTGGATCAGTTGGTGGTATCTTATTTTTGTGTTTTAGGCCATTATTTTAACATATCATGAAAAAAAGAAAGCTGATAGTTTAAATATATGAGTAGAGTTGACTGAACAGTTTAGGGGTTGGAGGTGCCAACAACCTCTATGCAGTTGAAACACTATGTATAACTTTTAACTCTGTAGTAGCAACAAGAAGTAGCAGTGAATCAATCATGGTAGTTTTTTTCTAACTTGAGCAGAATTTGGATTCAGGGTTTGGGATGTGACCTGCTTTGTAGAGGAAAAGTCCCCTAATATCTGTATCATTTTATAGGTTGTTAGATGTCTTGGCCGCCAGGAAAGATCCCCATGGATTGACTGGAGATGTTTTGATAAACGGAGCCCCTCAGCCTGCCAATTTCAAGTGTAATTCAGGTTATGTGGTGCAAGTAAGTGTTCCTGGTTTTGCATTGCTCTATGGACAAGCATCTTGGCTGCCAGTTAAGTATGCATCCGGTTGATTGTAAGCGTGCTCAGATACACCAGTTTTTCATAATCTTCTGTAAGCTGAAAGGGGGTATTCCATGAAGAGGTCCTGGGATGTGTAACCCTTGGCAGGGCAGGGATGTTAGTGCTAGTCGTCAGGCACTTCCTGCAGGGTAACACAGTTGTCCTCTTTGGCCCTTCCCTCCACCCTTTCTCTTCCTCCAGGTTAGGAAGAACTTCTGTCAGTGCCTTACACAGGACAGCCTGGAGATGTCTCCTGCGATCATGGTGCTAACCTGTGGTCAGGCATAGAGGCAATTTCCTCAGGATCTGTCACTGTCTATGCCATTATCACTGCATTTTGGGACAGGAAAAGGACTTGACCTTTGGGCTGTTAATTTAGTGGGTTAGTCACATTAGCAAAGGGTGCTGATCTCAGAAAAAACTCAATATGTCTCTTTCAAATGCCATTTTCTCTGAAGGATGATGTTGTGATGGGCACTTTGACAGTGAGAGAAAACTTACAGTTCTCGGCAGCGCTTCGGCTTCCAATGACCATGCCGAATCATGAGAAGAATGAACGGATCAACAAGGTCATTCGAGAGTTAGGTCTGGAAAAAGTGGCAGATTCCAAGGTAATGTGAAGAATTGCAAGGTGATGTGAAGAATTACTTGTTGTTGTTGCCAGCATGTTGGATCTCCCTCTGTGTGGCAACAAGACTCTGATTTAAGGGTTCCTGCAGTATGTGCGGTCAAGAGTGGCTCAACAGTGGCTAGTTCAGTATTGGGGAGGTGGGCATGACCCAGACAGAAATCATATGGGAGTGGAGCATGGCCCATTTTGGGAAGTGTTTCTGCACATGGCCTGTGGTGTGTGCCGTCTGCCCTCCGTGGGGAAGTCGGGCTGCTGGGAGCTTTGCATTGACTCTCCTCCCTCTATGTTCCCCTCTATGTTCCTCTCCCTGCCTCCAGCTGTTCTCTCCCCTTCTTCCTCCGGGAACTAAGTTCCATGGCTTTTTGAAAGTATCCTTCTGGAATTGATCCTTGGCAGGAATCTTGGGATTCTTGCTCTGAATATTTTAATGTGGTTGTAGTTGGCTTCCAAAATAAAATTTGGTCAAATCAGGATTTACATCTCATCTTCGTTAACATTCAAGTTATTTTAATTTTTTCCTCAATTTTAATGTTTTCTTCTCCAAATTATCCCCTCCTTCGTTTGCTTTCTTCTTATAATGTGTATTTTAGGGACTGTTATATACTGAATTGTCTTTTAGATCCAAGACTCATAGTTATGGGCAAGATTTTGAGTGAGTTTTGCAGGATTAAGAAGAAAAAACAAGTTGAATCTGTGACCTATATATTTGATTAGTAGGTATGGAATTGTTACTGAAAATTCATTTGAAACTGGGTGAAAATGAGATTTTTAATTGATTTTGCTTTTTCTAAAATTTAAGAGCAGAGACAGGTGTTGTTAGTGGTAGATTAATATATTGGTTGGTAGATGATAGATAAATAGATAGATGGATAAACAGGCAGATAAAACAAAGAAATAGAAAAGTAGTTTCCATTCACTAGTGCTGAGTCAGGCTGAAGCCAGTAACTTAAGTTAAGTTACAGGAACCATCACCTGTGCCTACCAGGGCCTGCCTTAGAAAGATGGCATCAGGAACCAGAGGTGGGAATCTCATCCAGGCAGGCAGTTTGATGTGGGATGTCGGCATCCTCACTGCTAGACTGAGTACCTGCTCCATTAAAATAATCCCATTTGATTTCAGTTGGGAAAGGGAGTATGGAGAACAAGAGATGTGAGGTTTTGGAGGGATGTGACTGTCGCCTAATCCCTGTGGGTTCCCGTGTTTAACAACAGTGAAGCACAGGATGCTTGACTGGCCACTGCTTCTTCTGACACTGGCCATCTGTTTTGCTGGGTTGTGTCTGGAAGAATAGCCAAGAGAGGCCACCATATCTGACTTATTTTTGTTTTCTGATTTATTCATTTGAATTTTATTTGGAAGGAGGGGAGACAGAGAGAAAGGAGCTTCTTCCCTCTGATTCAACCCCTGAATGCCTGCAATGCTTAGGGCTGAGCCAAGCCCAGGTCAGGAGCCTGAGTCAGTTCAGGTCTCTCACATAGGTTGCAGGGACCCAAGTACTTAAACTGTCACCTGCTGCTTCCCAGGATGCGGAGGAACCAAGCCTTGAACCAGCCACTCTACTATGGGATGTGGACTTCTAAGTCGTAGCTTAACTGTGATACCAGATGGCTCTCCCTGTCTCTGGAGACTCTTTTTTTTTTTAAGATTTATTTTTATTATTTTTTCATTGGAAAGGCGGATATACACAGAGGAGAGACAGAGAGGAAGATCTTCCGTCCAATGATTAACTCCCCAAGTGAGCACAACGGCCGATGCTATGCCAATCCAGAGCCAGGAGCCTCTTCTGGGTCTCCCAAGCGGGTGCAGGGTCCCAAAGCTTTGGCCCATCCTTGACTGCTTTCCCAGGCCACAGGCAGGGAGCTGGATGGGAAGCGGGGCTGCTGGGATAGAACTGGCGCCCATATGGGATCCCAGGCGTGCAAGGCGAGGACCTTAACCACTTGCGCCACCGCGCCGGGCCCTCTGGAGACTCTTAATATGAACATTTTTTTTGCTTCTTGCCTCTCCAAAGTCTTCCTCTGCTCTTCACCCCATAGTGACATCATCTGGATGAAACCCTGGAAACCATTGCCCTATAGGCTATCCTGCCTTCTGGATTTGCTGAAGTAGTGAACCAGGGAGGAAAAGCATGGACAGGGTCAGCTGGGAAGCCATGGCGTACAGAGTGGGCTCCCCTGGCTGCTGATCTACTCTCCCATGCTTTATCCATTTGGTAACTGTTAATGGCAAGGGGTGACTGTTAGAAGACTAATGTGTTCTTCTAGCAGCTTTCTTCTTTCCCATCTCCTATCCCTGTCTCTTCTTGTAGACTACAATTCCACTGTTAGTACCCCATGTTAGCATTCTACCTTCCTGGTTTTAATCGAGTGAACTTGACAAGGAACATCACAAACTGTCGAAGGTGGACTTTATCAGCGGCCCTGACCTAGGCCTTGGTGTATATACAAGAGATACCTGCTTATCTCAGGTGTCATGGTTTGCTGATCCTGTTGATTGAGGACAGTGCAATAAAGCACCTCTGAAGGGGTGGCAGCATTAGGAGGTCCCCATGATGGTGACTTTGGTGGTTTTGGTTGATGATTGCAATAAATTTGTGTTTTAGGTCGGAACTCAGTTTATCCGTGGTGTATCTGGAGGGGAAAGGAAAAGGACCAGCATAGGAATGGAGCTCATTACGGATCCTTCCATCTTGTTCCTGGATGAGCCCACCACGGGCTTAGACTCGAGCACAGCAAATGCTGTCCTCTTACTCCTGAAAAGGTAAATGCTGTGACAACACTGCTCTTTTTTTAGTGGTAAAATTTATTTTATTCATTTGAGAAGTAGTGTGAAAGAGAGAAACAGAGAGAGCTCTTCCATGTCTTTTGGTTCACTCCACAAATGGCCATAGCAGAGCTGGCAGGCCAAAGCCAGGAACCTGGAATTGCATCTAGATCTTCCATGCTAATGCATGGTCCTGAACACAAGGGCTGTGTTCTGCTGCTCTCCCAGGAGCATTAGCAGGGAGCTGGATGGGAAGTGGAGCAGCTGGACCTTGAACTGGTGCCCATATAAGATGCCAGTGTTGTGGGTGGTGGCTTTACTTGTTACACCAGAACTCTGGACTCAGAAGTTAACTTTTCTCCAGCTTTGGAGGCCAGAAGTCTGAGCTCAAGGAGTTGGCAGGATAGTGTAAGCTGAGGTCTCTCCTTTTTTCATACATGGCTGTCTTCTTGTGTCGTCATCGCCTCTTTCCTTTGTGTTTCTGTGATCTGGTCTGTTCTTAAAAAGACACCTGTCACAATAGATGAGAACCTGTCCAGTGACCTTGCCGTACTGTAATTCTCTGTACTGTCTCCAGATACAGTCACATTCTGAAATAGTAGAGGTTAGGAGTTTGACATAAATTTTAAGGTTTATTTTATTTTATTTGGAAGAATTATGGAGATAGGGAGAGAAAGAAAAAAAAAGAGAGAGAGAGAGAGAGAGATTTTTCATCCACTGGTTTATTCTCCAGATGACCATCATGGCCATTGCTGGGCCAGGTCTAAGCCAGGAGCCGAGAAGCTTGCTTTATCCATGTCTTCTATTTGGGTGGCAGGGATGAAAACACATGGGCCATCTTCTTCTGTGTTTTCCAGGCCATTAACTGGGATCTGAAGTAGAGTAGCTGGGACACAAACAGGCACTCATGTGGGATGCTGGCATTGCAGATGGAAACTCGACCCACCATGCCACAACACCAGCCCCTTAACTTCAGTTTGGGGGAGGAAAATCTTCAACCTCTTACAGTTGGAGCAGGGTGATGTGTGTTACCAGAAATGCCCAGTGGGTTCTTTCCTCAGCTTAGTATAGAAATAAAAAGCCGGGAATCTGTTGCAAACAGAAAAGTTTATTTGCGAAGGGACCAGGGAGCAGGGAAGGGAAGGGAAGGAAAGGGAAGCACCTCCGGAAGAGAAGCCGGGAGGTGGGGTGCTCTCGAAAGAGGAGGGAGAGAGAGACACCAAAGGTTTGAGGAAGGGTCTAGGGGTTTTAAGCCTTCCTTGACCCCTCCTTGTTGGGCGGGGAACCTATAGGTGAGATGTTCCCCATTGGTGATCTCTTGATTAATTAGGAAATGGGTGGACAATGCTGGTGCCACCCACCTGAAGGTGTGGCCAAGACCTCAGAGGACCTGGATGGTCTCAATGTGAAATGAATTTGAAATGGTGATAGATTGTAGAGGCCTCAGAACCACTGTGAGAACTGTGGTTTTTACTGAATCAATGATGGGGAGTGATAGCTGCAGAGAGAAAACGGTGCCACTGAGTAACAGGACCAGTCAGGAGAATGGTAGTAGTGAAGTGGAGACAGATGGGTGGATCCTGGATCTGCTCAAAGGTGGAACCAGCAGGATTAGCTCATGATTAGACTAGGGGTGTGGTTATTAAGAGAAAGAATCCTGTGATTTGGGGCCTGTGATGGGTGATGTGGCACAGTTTGCACTTGGAATGCTGTTCAAGTCCTGGTTAGCCTGCTCATGTGTCTGGAAAGGCAGTAGAAGATGGCTCAAGTGCTTGCCGCTGCCATCCACATGCGAGACCCAGATGGATCTCTTGGCTCTTGGCTCGGGCCTGGCTCATCTCCAGCTGTTGTGGCCATCTGGGAGTGAACCAGTGGGAAGAAGGCTCTGTTTCTCTCTTAAAAAAAAGATCTCAAAGAAAATTTTGGACCTGAAAAAGTACATGAAGTTAAAAAAAAAAAGTGGCATTTCTTTTGTCAAAGAAGAGTGTGGGAGGGACATGTCAACAAAAGAAATTTCATAAATTTTGGACATTTTCTTTAAACTAATATATATTTTACAATATATCTCTATCTCTATCTCTATCTCTATCTCTAGCTCTATCTCTATCTCTAGCTCTAGCTCTAGCTCTAGCTCTAGCTCTATAAGCCACAGAGAGAGAGAGAGATCTTCTAATTGCTAGTTCACCTCCCCCAAATGGTTGCACCAGCTGGGACAGGGCCAGGCTGAAACCTGGCTTCATCTAGGTCTCCCATATGTGTGCAGGGGCCGAAACACTTGGCCCATCCTCCGCTGCTCTCCCATTACACTAGCAGGAAGCTGGAACAAAAGTACAGCAGCCAGGACTGAAATTGGCATTCATATGGGATACTGACGCTGCCTAACCTAAAGTATCAGAGCACCAGTTCCTACAATTAATAAATAATTTCAGTTTTGTGTGGAAAAACTATTAATAGTTCAAGCAAAATCCCGTGTCTCTTTATTCCCTTCTGTTCATGTGACTACATATGCTCCTGTAACTCCCTTCACGTCATTTTTCCTAACGTCATGACCTTGTTGCCCCCTGAATGTTCCACTGTGTAGCTCCCAAAGATCAAGGATTCACCACCCACAGACCTTGTGACCACAAGGGAGCCCTGCCAGCTTCACCTCCATCTGGTCTGGCTGCTGTCCTCCCACTTCCTGTCTTGCTTTTGTGCCCTGGGAACCCTACCAGAACCACATCTTTTATACTTTTTTATTTCTTCTTTTAAACTTTAAAAAAAAAATTATTTGAGAGAGAGAGAATAAATGAGTCTCAGTCTCCCTCCACTCCTCCAGTGCCCATATTGACTCCTCTCGGCTGGGACTGAAGCAGGAATCAGAAATTCCATCCAGGTCTCCCACAGGAGTGGCAGGAACCTGAGGACTTGATCCACTTTGTAACTGGTGATTGTTTTGTGGGGAGATAATTGGCTGTCACATCCTGATTCTATTCTAAATGAAATCTTTGCCTGTCGGCTTTTAGCCCACACTCTAACACCTGCCTGTGTCAATTGCTATTGTGATGGTCACCCAACATGGTCAGAGTTTAGGGGTAGGTTTCTCTCCCTCCCTACTTATCTGCTCAGGTTTCTGTGTAAATCAAGCAATTCTAACCCTTACATTCTTAACCATGTTGATGGTCACATTAACCCTAATTTGGCTGATGGAAGTCCCTTCAGTGTGGCTATTGTGTCCTTTTTACATGTTCCTAGTTATTCTTGAAGACTTTCTTTACTTTGTAATCAGTGTGTTATGGCCCAGGCTCCTCTTGCATTTGTCTTGTGTCCACTGTTTCTTCTAGGATTCCCAGATAAGGTGGTTGGGTGGGTTCCTTACAACTGACATGTCCCTGCTTTCAAATCCTTTGACCAGACAGATTTAGGAAATAGATTTGTGTGTGTGTGTGTGTGTGTGTGTGTGTGTGTAAACTATATTTTTATATTTTATTTGGAAATACATATTGAATGTAAGTGTCATATGTTTATAACCATATTTGTGAATAGAAAGATATATAAACATAACATCCATAATTATTGCTGAGTCTGTTGGCACATATACATTAAAAAGCTCACAAACTCAATAATGTTTCTAATTTTGGTCTAATACTTGAGTGTTATTTTCAGCCTTTACCCTTTCCATGTGTGTCAGTGACTTCTCAGACAGTGGGAAACTTGGTTGCCGTCATCTCAATATATTTACCCACTTGCATAGGCAGCTTACTTCATTGTTCAGTGTAACCTCTGTCGCTACTTTTGCAACCTATTGTGTCATTTTTAAAGCGGTCAGAGGGATGGGTGTTCACCTTTTGATTGAAGATGCCCACATCCCATATTCTGAGGGACTAAGTTTAAATTATGGGTCTGCGGTGGCTTTTGGATGGCGGCTTCCTTTTCATGGACATCCTGGAATGTGACAGTGTGGGCTGAAGTAGTTGGGTCCCTGCCACTCATACTCTCATGGGAGACCTGACTGGAATTCCTGGCTCCTGGCTTTATCCTGGCTCAGCCTTGGCTGTAGCTAGCATTTAGAGGAATGAACCAGTGAGAGTTCTGTCTGACACTGTTCCTTCCTCACTGCTCGATATGCAGTCTTCCTGTGACTTCCCCTCCTTGTGCTCGCTTCTTATAGTTGCATGTCAGTTGCACACAGCATTGAGGATGCAGAACATTGGGTCTGGAGTTCAGGTTTAGGTGGAGAATATGTGCATGCTATCTTTGTTGTCTGTGATGGTGGTGACTGTTAGGGGAGAGTTGATTCGGACAACTTTACCTAGCCTCTGTGTGTTTGGGGCTCAGCACACACCCATCCAAAAAAACAAAAACAAACAAAAACAAACAAACAAATGCTGCAGGGCTCTGGTTCAGCCCTCAGCCACTGGTGTGCTCCTAATGTCAGGAGTGTCTGGGGCTTGGTAAAACATGGCTTCTTCATTGTGTCTGGAACTGTATCATAAAGTTAAAAAAAAATAAAACAGCTTCTGTTTCTCTAGGCCTGAGGTCAGAGATTCTAACAGTTGCTGCTGGACACATGCTGTTGGTCCTGAGGACACAGTTTGGGTAGCAGGGCTGTCCCGCAGTTCCCCTGGCTGGCGTTCTGTCCTTCCACAGCCTCTACTTGTGTTTGAATGAAGGCTTTCATTGTGGACTTTTTGTCACAATATTTTTGATTGACTTCTTTACCCACCATGAGCATACCCCCCCCCGACACCAACACAAATACACATACACATATTCATACAGAAATATACTCATAACTCACATGATTCTATACACACATGGATGTACCCATACACATAAGCCCAACCATTCCCCAACATATACACATAGACACAAATATACACAAAACACTCCTGCTCACATACACATGTTCACACCCATGCACACGCATGCCCCTGGCTCTGCCACACTGAGCTTCCGCCAGTTGGCTGAATCAGCCTTTCTGTTTCACACTGTGCTCCCTTGTTCCTCCACTTTTAGTGCATTTTTTCTTCTCTGCTCACTCCTGCTAGGCCTCTGGTTACTCTACTGAGACCGTCCTCAGCCTGGTCCTAAGTTCTCTTCTTGCTGACCTGGCATAGTCCACACTGTAGTCCACATGGAGTTGAAACGCTTGGTATCCTGGGCTGATCCTCTTGGAGGCAGGATACATGTGGGCACCCTGATAGCCTATGGTAGATGATTCAGACTATTCTTCTTGAAGAGATTCTTCCATAAAACACTGTAATGCTTATAAACAGTGGTTTTGGCCTTTGTCTCTTGCGAGTGACAACTGTGCTGAAAAAGTAGCTCAGCACTGCTGCTTGCACCGAAATGGATCTAGTCTTGTGTCTCGCTAACTGAAACTCCTTGTCCTGTTGTTTGACCCTGTAAATCTGATCTGTGGGGCCGATGATGGGTATAGCAGGGAGAACTGCCACCTACAATGCTGGCATTCCATATGGGCAACAGTTCATGTCATAGCTGCTCCACTTGTATCAAGCTTCTTATTAATGACCTAGGAAAAGCAATGGATAGTAGCCTGGGTGTTTGGACCCCTCCTGCCCACATAGGAGACCTAGAAGAAGCTCTTGTCTCCTAGCTTTGGCCTGGTCCAGCCATGGCACTTGGGGCCGTCTGGGGAGTGAGCCAGCAGATGGGATCTTTCTCTCTCTTTTCCTTTCTCTTTCTCTCCCTCCCTTTCTTTTCTCTCCAAGTCTCATTTTTAAAGTAAATAAGTAAATATTTAAAAAGAAGTCTTACTGCCCCCCTTCATCTTTCTGAATAATAACATTGAAGTTAGGCTTCCCACCCATCAGGTGTGTAAGAGAAGTTAGGAAAAATTCAAAAGGAACTAGTCAGATATTCTCAAGGCAGGACTAAATGATGTTACCACAAAGTGCAAGGTTCAGCTATTGAAGGACTTGTTCTTCTCTTTTCACTTAGGATGTCTAAGCAGGGGCGCACCATCATCTTCTCTATCCATCAGCCTCGGTATTCCATCTTCAAGTTGTTTGATAGCCTCACCTTATTGGCCTCAGGAAAGCTGATGTTCCATGGACCAGCTCAGGAGGCCTTGGAGTACTTCTCATCTGCTGGTATGATTGATACTGCCATGCGGGAAGCTCCTGCATTCCCGCGATCCTGAAGGAGAACAAGCAGGGTTGCGAGGAGTGCTGTTTGGGCTGGGGTAGATGGAGCACGAGGTCCAGTTCGCCTGGCCATCTTTGGTCAGTTTGTGCTCACTAGACTCATTCTTTGTTGCTCAGGTTGCCTCTTTTCCAAGATCATCTTCATGTTCTGGGATTGCCTTCTTCTGTAGGTTACCAGTGTGAGCCCTATAACAATCCTGCTGACTTCTTCTTGGATGTGATTAATGGAGACTCCACTGCTGTGGTGTTAAATAGAGAGGAAGAGGGCAGGGAAGGTAAGTGAAGTTAACAGATTTTTACCTTGAATTGACTGAACTTGAAAGCAATGAATATGCTAAGATGAATACCACTATTATGCAGCCTGGAGGAACCAGCATTAGCCTAGTGGTTATTAGGGCTGGGTTTGCTGTCTGCCTCCAGCCTCCAATCCCAGTGTCCCATGAATGCAGATGCTGGGAGACATCGGGGATGGCACAAGTCACTGGGTCCTTCCCACCAGGTGCGAGACCTGGACTGGATTTCTGGCTTTGGTCCAGCTCTGGTTCTTGTGATCATTTGAGAAGTAGACTGGTGGATGGGAACCTGCTCTCTCTTGCTCCCTCTCAAGAAAAAAAAAAAAGATTAAAATGTCAGTTTATGTTAATGAAATATCCTGATGCCAGTTAACACATAAGTTAACTTATTTTAACTTACATTTTTTGATTTAATTTTTTAGGGTTATTTTTGTTTGTTTTTTAATAAATTTTATTTTTGAAATGATTACATGGCTGATCAGGGTGGGAATGCTCGAGATTTAGGGAAAATTGGGTTAATTCATTGCTTCCAAATTTGCTGTTTCTTCTTGTTCCTGGGGGAAGGGGAGAAGCAAAGGGTGAAACCACTCCTGACTTTCCACACGTCCCAGTACCCAGTGATGAGGAATCACCACCTCATATCAACCCAGAGTCTCAATGTGTACCTATTCCGAGGGTTCTGTCCAGGTGGTTTGGATAGTTCTGAAATGCTCCAATTTCACCGATCTGAGGATGATGTCACCCTCCCAATGTCCATTGGGTCCATTCATTGAAATTTTTTGCTGCCATCATTTGTTTGGGGTCGTTGCCCATTTAGTTCTGTCTCTTCTGCTACAACACCAAATGTACTGCCACATTCTTATTTTTGTTTGTTTGAAAGGCAGAGTTTCAGAGAGAAGGAGAGACTGAGAGGGAGAGAGATCTTACATCTGCTGATTCCGCAAATGGCTATAGCCATCAGAGCTGGGCCATTCTGTAGCTAGGAATCACAAACTTCCTCTGGGTCTCCCAGCGGGTGCAGGGGCCCAAGAATTTGGACTGTTCTCTGCTGCTTTCCCAGGTAATAAGCAGGAGCAGGATCAGAAATGGAACAGTCAGCACACATCTGGAGCCCAAATGGGATGCTGATGCTGCAAGCTGAGGCTTAGTTTTACAACGCCACAATGCCAGCTACGAGTTTAATTATCACATGAACATTAATATTAGGTCAGTTCTAAGGGGAGAGGCAGTTAGGAATCCTCACTGTTATACGGTGTGTAAAAAAAAGAAATTTGGCACTTGATGGATTTGTACATAGTAGACAGGGAGGACTAGATGTTTATATTAAGAATTACATCTCTGGGGTAAGCTTTTGGCATTGGGGTTAAGAAGCTTCCTGAGATACCTCAACCCTTATGGGAGCATGTGTGCTCAACTCCCAGCTCTGCTTGCATTTCCAGCTTCCTGGTTATGCACACCCCCGGAGGGAGCAGGTGATGGTTCCTGTAGCTAGGCCCCTGCTGCCTAGGTGGTAATCTTGTGTCAATTTCTGGACTCTTTAGCTGCTGCTTAGCTCAGTCCTGACTGTTGAGGTGGAAAAGAAGCAGCTGGGAGATCTTGCTCCCTCATTCTGCCTTTCAGATAAGTGAAAGTGAATTTTAAACAATTAGACCAAGAATTGTATTTCTGTATGGTAAGCCATCTGTTTTAAAAGAATGCAGTTCCAAAAATTGAAGTTAAGTTGGCTATATGCAAAAGATTGTGGCATTAGGTGAAGTAATTTGTGTTTCACTAACATGTAAAACGACAGAGCCAGGAATGTTTTCTACTCAAGCTTTAGGATTCCAGTGTTGTGAGAATCCAGGATAGGGGCCAGAGGGAAATGGGCTTCATCAGTTGTTATTTTGTTAATTATGATTCCTGTCTTTGTTTACTTTTATTCTAAAGCCAAGAAGATTGAAGAGCCTTCCAAGAGAGAGAGGCCACTCATAGATACGTTAGCCGAGTTTTACACCAACTCCTCTTTCTACAGACAAACAAAAGCGGAATTAGATCAGTTCTCATGCACTCAGAAAAAGAAGAAGAACGCCGCCTTCACAGACATCGCTTATGTCACCTCCTTCTGTCATCAGCTCAGATGGATTGCCCGGCGTTCATTCAAAAATCTGCTGGGTAATCCCCAGGCCTCCATAGCTCAGGTAACTGGATGGGCTCTTCCAGTTGTGCTGTGTGAGATACTCACATGGGGAGAGCTTGGTTTTGATAATAATCTACTTCAGACCATGTGCATGTTCTACCCATACTTTTGTTTGTTATTCTCGTACCCTTTTGGATATAGGAACGGTCCATAGAACAAGGAAAACACTTAAGTTACTTATGGCAAATTCTTTTTTTTTTAAGATTAATTATATATTAGAAAGTCAGAATTACAGAGAGATAGAGGGACATCTTCCATCTGCTGATTCATTTCCCAAATATCCAGAAGCCAGAGCTTTATCTGGTTCTTCTATAAGGATAACAGGGTCTCAGTCACATGGGCCATCATTTGCTGCTTTTCCAAGGCACGTTAGTAGGAAGCTGGATCAGAAATGGGATTTGAAGCTCTACCAAGATGGGATGCCAACATCTCAGGCAGTAGTTTCACCCAGTAGGGCACAATGCCAGGCCTGGGAAGTGGTTTTTTTGTTTTTTTAATGGTTCCTTAAACTCTAATTTAGTATTTTGGTTTCTTAGACAAGCTCTAATGGACTCTTAGTAGAAATCCCCTGCCACTCAAATGTAAAGAACTGCAGGTCACATTTGGGTTTTCTAGTAACTCTCCACTTTCATTCCCTGGATTATCCATCAAGTCCAACTCAGGTCATGTGTTAAAGTTGGATGACTGCTACAATGGTGAACAAAATGGGCAACAACTAGCATCTGCTTTTGTGGAGCTAAAGTTTTGCTGGCTCACTGAATGCACTTGCAGGTGGGATGGGCTGTCCACTGGCTGGGGATGAGCCTGCGTATAAACCACTCTTCCTTTTAGCTGACTCCCCTGACCCTGTTTTAGGGATTCTAATCTTCACCAAGTGGGAAGCAAACTTAAGTGACACAAAATCAGGCTGTTCTTTGTCAGATGAACTTTCTGGTAACTGCAGGGAGATAGTGTTCTTTCTCTCTTTTGGTTCCATGGTTCTTGTTGAGCGTTAGCCTTTGTGGTTTTACTCTTGTCCTTCATTCTGTCCCAACACTGTCTATACTCCCAGGCTCTGAGTGTGCTACTTTTCAGGAAATCAGTTAACTTGTGTGCTTTGGGTTATTTATATGATCAGTCGTTAAGTCTTTTGTTGAGTGCCATGTTGTGGGCTCTAAGGAAACATTACTGACTTCTTTAATGTGAACCATGAATTTTCTGATTTTCATGTTTAAGTATTGTCTCCTTCGACTTGGTAGCCTGTGTTCTTATTTGAGTCAGTCGACTCCTTGCCTCAGGTGTTTCTGGCACATGATTTGGCATTTTTGTCAGAATGTGTCACTTTTATCATTCAAAACCTGTCTTGTTCTTTGGGATTTGTTTTTATGTCACTTGGCAATAAGTCTGTTGAGAGAGATCCATCTGTGTTACCCCATTGATCAACAGTGAGATGATGGAATGGGTCAATTCTTTAGCAATTTAGGCATTACAGTTTTCTTACATGGAAGGAAACTTGCTCTCCTCTTAACATGGCATATGTATTTATTTGAAAAGCAGAGTACCAGAGCTAGAGCTAGGGGTCATGTGTCTACTAGTTCACTCCCCTAATGCTTGCAGCAGCCAGGGCTGGGACAGCTCTTGTTCAGATATGTAAATGTTGGAGTGTTAGCTGAGGAATGGGACAGGTTTTCAGTTTCATGGGCAGTGTGGTGTCTGATAGTCAACACTGCCACATTAGCTTGTAAACAACAGAGCTAATACTTAAATGAATAAATATGTTGTGTTCCAGCACAACCTTATTCTCAGACACCGAAATTCATCTAAATTTTGTGTTGTGAGGAATAGAATTCGTGACTTACTCCCCAAATCCATTAAAAAACAAATGAACACCATCCTCAGCTCGTGGAGGCCAGCCCTACTTGACTTAAGGCTGATTGTTTCTAATCTTGTAGGCTTTTTACTTCTCCCAAGTTTTTGAACATAGTATTGTTGAAATGTTCAGTGGCTCCCTGCTGAGAAGTATTGTGTGTATTGTTTATAGCTGTACTCTCTTTGGGATTATTTATTTACATGGTTTAGACCTGGCCTCCAACTAAATGTTGTTGTGAGGAAGATCTCGGAATGGTGGACTATCTGTTTAAGATGATTTTTAAAAATTCATTACAAAATGTTGAATTTTATTTGAAAGGCAGAGAGTGAGAGAGAGAGGCAGAGAAAGAGAGAGAGAGAGAGGGAGGAAGGGAGGGAGAGAGGGAGAGAGAGAGAGAAAGGAAGGAAGGAAGGAAAGAAAGAAGGAAGGAAGGAAGGAAGGAAGGAAGGAAGGAAAGAAAGAAAGAAAGAAAGAAAGAAAGAAAGAAAAAAAGAAAGAAAGAAAGAAAGAAAGAAAGAAAGAAAGAAAGAGAAAAAAGAAAGAAAGAGAAAAAAGAAAGAGAGAGAGAAATATATCTGCTAGTCCCAAATGCAGCAGTTAGGGCTGGACCCTAGGAGTCTGGAACTCAGTCTGAGTTCCCTGAGTAGGTGCCAGGGACCCAAGTACTTGAACCTTATGCCTCCTAGGATGGGAATTAGTAGGACGCTAGGTTGGGGAAAGAGAGCCAGGACTTGACCTCTGGGATATGGGAATCAGGTGGCCAAAGTCGTATTTTGACCACTGTACCAAATGCCTGCCCTTGTATAAAAAGAATTAATGTTTACTTCACACTTGGAGGGTTTCCTGGTCAAATCCATGGAACCCATCAACATTAATCTCTTGCAGACACATTGTTTCTTGGAGTATATTAAGTATTTGACTATGGATCATTATTACTTTTTAAGTGACAGTCATAAACATCCTCAGAACATACCTTCAGAAATGTTGGCTAAATACATGTAAATATTTGTACCTTCTATTTAAATGGTAAGCCAGAGGGAGTGAGGGAAGTAAGGTTGTTCTCTTGGAACTGTACAAAATCTGTAAAAAAAAAAAAAATTTTTTTTTTTCAAAAACAACAGAAGCCAGAGAGCAGATGTATGGGAGTCATAGAGGGGTCATCTGCTCCATTGTGCAATTGTTAGTTTGCCTGTTTATTTTTCTTCATGTAAGAAAGAATAACACAGGCACACATTATATATATGTGGCACAATTATGATATTGTTTTTGCCAATCTATTTGAAAACTGAGTTTAACAATACTTTTAGAACTTTAAAACTGTTAGAGAAAACTTCCCAATGATAATATTCACAGTGTTAATCTAAGATCTGCAGTTTTGAGTGCAAAAGAAGCAAAGTTATGCGAGTGACAAGTTTGAAAAGGCTGGGTAATCTTACACATTGTTCTTAAGATGTCATTTAGGATGATCATATCCTATATTGCAGTGCCTGGGTTCATGACACAGCTCTGCTCTCCATTCCAGCATCCTGCTGACGGGCACCCTGGAAGGAAGCAAGTGATGGCTCAAATACTGGGGTTGCTGGCATTGTAAGAGATGGGCTTCACGGTCTAGGTTCTGAGCTTTGGCTTGGACCAACCCTGGCTATTGCGACCATTTAGGGGAGTGAACAATGAGTGAATGGCTGATAGCTCTCTTTCCCTATTTCTTTGCCTTTCAAATAATAAAATACAAGGTTGTACTGTGTGACAGTAAAGACTCTTGTATACCTGGATATGCCTGTCTGTTAATAGGGTCATCGATGTTTATTTGGGAAGCTTAAACTACTGAAAAGAAGAGGAGTGTATTCTGAAGATAATGAACGTGTGGCAGGCAATGGAGTTCTAGATACCTGTCTTATTAGCGAAGGAGTTTTTAAGGGCATCTCCATAAGGGAGGCATTTAAATGGATTTTTTTGTTTTTGCAGACTGTGATCCTCACAGTTCCCAAGCCACAGTGCTCTTTGTTTTCCCAGTTGGGTTTGCTCCACACCAGCCATGTCTCTGATTGATTATACTATATATGAAAGTGGCCTTATAAAAGACTCTTAATCCTAAAAGCAGAAGTCATGTTTGTTCAGTCTCCTTAAAACTGTCCACACAGATTGGGCAGGTGAAGGTGGGTCAGGATGCCCAAGGTTTGACAGCCTCGGTGTGTAGCATGGCCTGTTGGTCTTGTGGGATGAGGTCAGTGGAGCAGAGTGCCAGGGAGTGGCCGTGGAAAGTCCTGTGTGTCCCTGGAGAAAGCTGGCTGGTGCTGCGGTGATGATGACCGTGCACTTCTCCAGGGCGGGCCCGTCACCCCCCAACTCCCAGCTAGCATGGGCAGACTTCAGCGCACGCCTACTTCTCTGTGATGTAAAAGCCATTGTTAGAGTTTGAGGATTGTGTGTTTGGAAACTTGTATTTATTTTCAGTGTTAAGAATAAGAACATCCTGTTTTCCCCTGAGCTTCCAGAATTATAAAACAGGGCATGTTCCCCAGCTGAAAGGTTGAGAGTTCATTTTGGGTCATGGTACCCCGGACTATGTTTCAGCCCCTGAAAGTAGAACCTTGGGAGGGTCTTTGCTTCTCTGCTTTGTCATCCTGTATGTTCCCCAAACCAGACAATGCATTTAATTTAGGGAGAAGTTTCATGTTCCCTGGGTTACATCCTGCTAAGGACTAGGGCCCACATCACAGAGTTTGACTTGTTGCAGGGATATGAGTATGTAGTTGTATATATGCTAGAATAATGGATGATTTATGTACATTTTTACCTTTAACTGAAACTTTTTATTTTCATTTTTCTTTTTGAAAAGATAATTGTCACAATAATACTGGCATTGATTATAGGCGCCATTTACTTTCGGCTACCCAGTGATAATGCTGGAATCCAGAACAGGTAAGTCAGTTTGGAACCTGGATTTTTAGAATATGCTGTTACTTTGTGTAAGCTTATGAAAGTGCATTAAGAATTTGAATTGAAGAGAAGTGCAGATAGATGTCACTTAAAAAAATGAGAGTAAGGTGAGTCACTGGATTTTGCTTTGCCAGATACACATGTATATATATAATGAGTGATGAAATATACAATACCTGAACCTGAATTTGACACTTTCAGCCAGATCTAAATGTACAGTTCAGAGCCAATAAATACATTTATCTTGTTATGCAACCACCATTGCCACTTGCTTCCAGGAATTTCTTTCATCTGTCAAAGTGGAAATCCCATACCTATCAAGCAACAGCTCCCATATGTACCTCTCTCCACCTCTAACAACCAGCGTCCTACTTTGTGCCTCTGAGTTTGACAACTCGAGGAGCCACACATATGTGGAATCCCATGATGACCGGATTACTTCCCTTGATATAATGTCTCCAGAGTTTATCTAAGTTTTTCAGAGTTGGGTAATACTCCTTCATATGTGCAAATCACAGACTCACTACCTATTCAGTCGTTGATGGACACTTGGGTTGTTTCCACCTTTTGGCTTTGTGAATAATGCTACCAAGAGTATATCCATAACTGTTTGATTTCCTGATTTTAGTTCTTTGGGTGAATATCTAGAATTAGACTTGCTGGAACATGGAGGTACTCTAGGAAGTGCTAGAGGAACTTCCATCCTACATACCATTTTCTGTTGTTTTTTTTTTTTTTAATTTTCTTAAAAGATTTACTTACTTATTTGACATACAGAATGACACACACACACACAGACAGAGATCTTCCATCTGCTAGTTCACTCCCCAAATGGCTATGATGGCTGGGGCTTTGCTAGGCCAAAGCCAGGAGCTTGAGATTATATCTGTGTCTTCCACATGAATGGCAGTAGCTCATGCAATTGGATCATTTTTCCTTGCTTTCCCAGGAGTATCATTAGGTAGCTGGATTAAAAGTGGAGCAGCCTGGGCTTAAACTGATGCCCGCATGAGATGCCAGTGTTGCAAGTAGTAGTTAAACTGCTAAGCTCAGTTGGCCAGATCAAAGCCAGGAGCTGAGAACCCAGTTGTGGGTGAATGTGCTTGAGCCATCACCTGTTATCTCTCAGGTGTACCTTTGTGAAAGCTGGGCTCAGCAGTGCGGCTGCGAACAGAACACAGGTACTCCTGATATGGTTTCCAGGTGTCTCCATCTGACATCCTAACCACTGCCATTTTTTAAAAAGATTTTGTTTATTTTTATTGCAAAGTCAGATATACAGAGAGGAGGGCAGACAGAGAGGAAGATCTTCCATCTGATGATTCACCCCCTAAGTGACTACAATGGCCAGTGCTGTGCCGATCTGAAGCCAGGAGCCAGGAATGTCCTTCAGGTCTCCCACACAGGTGCAGGGTCCCAAAGCTTTGGGCCATCCTCAACTGCTTTCCCAGGCCACAAGCAGGGAGCTGGATGGGGAGTGGAGCTGCCGGGATTAGAACCGGCCCCCATATGGGATCCTGGCGTATTCAAGGCGAGGACTTTAGCCGCTAGGCCACTGCACTGGGCTCCCCACTGCCATTTTAAAATAAGAATTTGGACTGTGAAAGAGGCCTGTGTGTATTTTTCTGTAATCACTTCTGGAGTGATTAGTGATTAATTCTTTTCATTAGAAAAAACATGTTTCAGGGTCATGTCTGAACCCAGGTTCTCAAGGTTTTGTTTAGGGTTGAAGATCGGTATTTTGTCACTCACAGTGGCTCAAAATTGGGGACGAGTTAGTCCAGAGAGATTAACACTCCCGCTGCTCTTTAACCAGAGAAACTGGGTTTTAATCATATATAAACTATGTATATGCTTCTCTGATCTCATGGTCCCTCCAGATTTGTGGTGCTGGAGAAATAGATTAGCTTATGTTAAAGGAAGAGATATTTTTCAAAGAATATTCTTTGTGTCCGATAATCTCTGAGCATTTACTCTAATGATGTGCAGTCATTTTGCCCAAGAGTCATCTGCACTCCCATATTCACTGTGGCAATGTTCACAAAAGGTAAGCTACGGAAGCAGCCTACTTGTTAACAGACGGATGGATAAAGAGAATGTGGTACATAAAAACATCCACATGTTGAATTCAGCCATAACTTGTAATTATTGTAATTTGGGATAGCCCGCATTGAGTCGGAGAACATTATGCTTAGTGGAATTAAGTGGAATCAAGGGAGGCATGAAAAGACAAATATTGCTAGTGGAGCCTCTAGAACAGTCAGTCTCAGGACGGTAGTGCGGTGATTGCAGGAGTCCGGGGTGGAGGGATGAGGGCGTTGATGGCCAGTGAACAGAGCCTCGGGGACTGCACAGGTGTGAGCTTCAGTAAAGAGTAATGTACAATCCAGAGGTGAGATCAATAAGCAAGTGTGGCACTGGTGGATTGCCATCTTGACAAGAATTAAAATGCATTGCATTCTATACCCAAAAGCCCCACCTAGTGTAAGCTCATCTTGTGCTTCAGAAGGAACTTCAATCTCTGCTTTTTCAAAACTATGAGCATGAATGTCCCTGATAGATAAATGACAACAACTTTGCTGTGTCCCATGCTTTTGAAATGAGATTTTAACTTGATATTACTAGGTTCATTTTTGTGTGGGAAGTTATTTGTTTGTCTACTGGGCCTGGCTGTTTTCCATTCCTTCAGTAGGTGTATAAACATTTACTTTTAAAACATCCTCCACTATTATTCTTTAAGTATTAAAAAATATTTATTCAGCCTATGAGCTATTTTCCTTTTCTTCTTAACCTTTCTTTCCTTCATGTCTTTCCTATTTGAAAGAAAGACAGACACACAGGTTTATCCTCACAAGCCAGGCCAGGCCAAAACCAGGCAGCTGGAACTCAGTCCAGACCTCCAGTACGTGGGTGCCAGGGACTCAACTACTGGAGGCATCCTCTGTTACCTGTCAGAGTGCACACTGGTGGGAGTTAGAGGACTCAAACCCAGGGCTCTGATGGGAGATGTGGGTGTCCCACGCAGCATCTTCCCTGCCGAACCAAATACCCACCCTCTCCTCTTTCTTATAGCCAGGGCAGTTTAGAGCTGTAAGGTGGCACTTACTGAGCAGGGTGTGTGGGTGGGCTGCCCTGTGGGTGTGGAGTTGACTGTTCTGTGTATGTTTCCTTCTTATGGCAGAGCTGGAGTGCTCTTCTTCCTCACCACCAACCAGTGTTTCAGCAGCGTGTCGGCCGTGGAGCTCTTTGTGGTAGAAAAGAAGCTCTTCATGTGAGTAGAGCTGTCATGTGGGTTGGGGTACCCGTGGTGGCCATCAGGCTAGCTGGTCACCTCTGGAATGGGGCTGAGGATGGGATCCTGGGGATTAACCAGTGTTTTCCTTTGTTGTTCTGTTCTTGATTTTTAAAATTCAGAAGTAAGCAGAAAGTTGTCAGGAAGAGTCAAGGTTAAGATATTTAAAAAAAAAAGATTTATTTATTTTTATTGGAAAGGCAGGCCCATGCAGAGAAGGAGAGACAAAGATTTTCCTTCTGCTGGCTACTCCCAAATGGCCGCAATGGCTGAAGCTGAGTCAGTCTGAAGTCAGGAGCCAAGAGCCTCCTCTGGGTCTCCTACATGGGTACAGGGTCCCAAGGCTTTGGGGCATCCACTGCTGCTTTTCCAGGCCATGGGCAGGGAGCTGGATAGGAAGTGGAGCAGCTGGGGTATGAACCGGTATCCATATGGGATCCCGGCACATGTAAGGTGAGAATTGGCCAAGTGAGCCATTGTGCTGGTCCCAAAGATTAGGATTTGATAATGGACAGGGATATATGGTTGAAAGGCATGCTCAATTAAGTTAGAAGCTTTGGCTGCTGTTGTTTTTAAGAGATTTATGTGAAAGGCAGAATAGAGAAGAAGCAAAAGAGAGGGAGGGGCAGAGAAGGAACTTGTATATGTTATTTCAGTCTCCAAATGGTCACAACTGAGTAGTCTGGACAGGCTGAAGCCAGGAGACAGGAACTCCATCCTGGCATCCCACCTCGGTGACAGGGAGCCAAGTACTTGGTCCATGGGCTGCTGCTTTCCCAAGCGCATCAGCAGGGAGCTGGATCAGAAATGGGGCCCCAGGGATAGGAACTGGCATTCCTGTGCAGGATGATGGTATTGCAAACAGTGCCATCCCCAAGTGACACAGTCTCATTGCCCTGTGCCCCGTCCAATCTTGGCTGCACCCTCTCTTTCTCTTCCATAGGCATGAATACATTAGTGGGTACTACCGAGTATCTGCTTATTTCTTTGGAAAGCTGTTTTCTGATTTGCTACCCATGCGGATGTTGCCCAGTATTTTATTTACCTGTATAACATACTTCATGCTAGGTAAGTAACGAGCAAGAGGGGTGAGTCTTCACATCTTGAGTGGGCAGGGCAGCCAGTTTCACTGTGCAAGTGGGTTTTAGTTCTCGGAATTACCAGACTGTGCCCTGGGATGGGGAAGTGTCAGCCTGTGTAATACACACTCTAAAACAGCCTTTGGCCTTTGACATTTTCTGTCAAGGCTTTCTCCTCCACCCAGCGTGTAGAGCTGTTTTTAAAGCCGCGTTTCCGTGAGGTCGGCTACGTGTCAGACCCAGGTGTGGAAGGACTTGTAAATGCATGTGAGAGAGAGACTGCTGGAGGAGCTTAACAGTGTCCTGTTAGGTACATGGGGGGAAACTTCATCTGTGCATTCTGCCCAGTTCTGTGCATCAGAATGTCCATGGATTGATTTCTCTCTCTCTCTGTCTCACACACACACACACACACACACACACACACACACACACACACACACACACACACACACACACACACACACACACAGTTTTTTGGCATGATAGCACAGAATGAGAACCCCTAGTTAAATTTAAACCTTCCATTGTACCATGATAGGTCTAGTATAAAGAATTAGGCATAAGATCTTGACACCTGGATTCCTGATTGATATTTTTACAGCTATTCTGAATTTCCCAGACTGTCTGACTTGCAGTATTGGCTTAATATAGTTTATATACACACACAAACACATTTATATATATCTCTACATACATGTATATATATATATGTGTATACATGTGTATATATATACATACACATACATATGTATGTATTTTTTTACTTGAAAGCCAGAGTTACTGAAAAAGAGAGGGAGCAGGTGATCTTCTGTCTCCTAGTTCTTTCTGCAAGTGGCTACAATGACCACAGCTGAGCTGATCCAAAACCAGGAGCCAGGATCTTCTGGGTCTCCCACATGGGTTCAAGTACCCAAGATCCTGGGCCATCCTTTGTTGTTTCCATGGCATTAGCAGGGAGCTAGGTTGGAAGTGGAGTAGTCTGGCTTGAACCAGCACCCATGTGGGATACTGGTGCCACAGGTAGAGGATTAGCCTCCTGTGAAATACATTTTATGTAACTTGATGTAGCGTCATTTGTTTTCAATTCCAGTGTTACATGGTGATTTGTCTAGGGGCTATTAGGCAGAAAAAGCAATGAGAGTTCATGCAGCCCTGATTGTCACAATTTGTTCACTCATGTAGTTGCAGCAGCAATGAGCCTTGTGGTAATTTCTGAATAAATGAATATGATTATTTGTGAGTTTCATACAAGAAAAGAAAGCAGAAGAATTATGGACAGTTGTGTTATCTGAGGCTCCTCAGGTCAGAAATTCAGAAACTAAATACAAAAGCATACATAATGTAAGACAAATGTGCTGATGTAGTTAAGGATAAAAAAATAAAACTGTATGGTGACTATGCAGTTAGTTATAAGGAGAGAAGCAATGAAAGTGGTGACCCAAGATAGTTGGATAGTAGATGGCTATTTCCTGTTTTCTGAAAATATTATGTCATTATTTACACAATAAGCAAACCCAAATTCATGGTGCCTGGGAAGTTGGGTTGACCTCTTGTTTTCTCTCTGAACAAGGGTTGAAACCGACGGCGGCAGCTTTCTTCATCATGATGTTTACCCTTATGATGGTGGCCTATACGGCCAGCTCTATGGCACTGGCCATAGCAGCGGGCCAGAGTGTGGTGTCCGTGGCCACGCTGCTCATGACCATCTCGTTCGTGTTCATGATGGTAAGTGTGTGTGACCTGGGCTTCTCCCTGCCCATCCACCAGCTGTGTGAACCTGCCAGAGGGGATTTTGTAAATGGGGCTGTGAGGCTTGAAGAGAATGCATCTGATTTCCTCCTCTTCCGAATCTTCTCCATCCTCATTTGCCACTGTTTCCACACAGTCACTAATGAGCTTTTAAAAGACACTTTCTTGGTTACCTATTATGGAACTTTGGTAAGTTAGAACTCTGAAAATGAGGAGTTAGACTGGACAGGCTACTTGCCTGACATGCAGCTTGTGTTAGAGAGCTGCTGACTGGCCAATGGAGGCGAAGTTTGGATTGCGAGGATAGTAAGTCCCATGAGGAGTTTCCTCTTCTAATCTAAAAAGTGAAGATCTTCCTCTCTGTCTCTCCTCCTCTATGTATATCTGACTTTGTAATCAAAACATAAATAAATAAATAAATAAAAAGTGATCTTTCCAAAATACTGGAAATTCCAAAGTCTACAGTACTAGGTTGCCTCCTTTCTGGATGGCTAAAAATCTTTCATATCAGTATATCAATATATCAGCATATTCAGCTTATCTTCTCTTTTTCATGGTGAAGTAGTCCTAATTTTACATGCCCCTCAATTTTGCAGTCATGTAGGTAATATGCATCTTTTATTAACTTTTTTAGAAATCCCCTCTGGTACATACATTTCAAAAATGTTTGTACCAAAATGAATGTCTTTTATTTTTTTTTTAAATTAAAAACAAATTTTAGTTGAGAGACTGCGTGAGATCTCATCCACTGGTCCTCTGTGGGGCTAGGCCAAGCTGAGACCAGATCTGGGAGCTTACCCACGGCTCCTATGTGAGTGGTAGGGACCTGCCCACTTAACCTGAGCATCACCTTTTGTCTCTGCGGGTACACTAGCAGGCGGCTGGATTCAGGAGCAGAGCTGGATCTGGGACCCAGGTGCTCTCATGTGTCTCAACTCCACTTCCTGTAAGGTTTTTGAAATAACCCTTTATATTGCCTTATTATCCTTCTTTGGCATAAGGACAAGTTTACCTGTTTACGTGGACTCCATAACTTTCTTTTCTGCATACTTCATGGCTTTTTGGTGGCTTTAGGTGAAGCTGTTGACCATTTTGTGCTGCATTTCAAATCACATCTAGGCTTTGTGTTATTTTGAGCATGCATTCTGGACCCCAGGTGATTCCTAAAGTCACGTGGTACCCGATGGCAGACCCTTGTGGATATCATCTTTCTCTGGTGTGGAAGTAGCTACAGAGGGACATACAGTGCTCAGGACTGTTCTGGGCGGGGGGTGGGGGGGTCTGTGCTTAAATGGCCAGGTTTGTGGCAGGACACACAGCAGCAGATCTGTCATGAGGATTATCAGTGTAGTTGGTGTTCCATGTGCAGGGGTGTAACCAACTGTGGATTGAAAACATTTAGGGAAGATGTTGCTTGTTTAACTAAATATGGAGGCATTTATATAATTGGATTGTGTTAAGCATTGCAAGAATTCTAGAAACCATTTAAAATATTTAACATGTATGTGCATAAAGTACAATGGGTTGATTTGGATGGTATGTAAAGAGTAGACTATTGTAATTAAGGAACTTGAGCATCTATGGATTCTGACATCTGTGTGAAAGTGAGGGTAGGACATGTCCTAAAACCAGCCCCCTTTGTGGATACTGAAGGGAAGCGGTCCTTCTTGACCTGTTGTGAGCAATTACCAAAAAAAGGTTCAAACAGTCTGGGCAGTTAAAGATCTTCAAAGCAAATAGGATATAGGATATATGCTATAGATTACAGGTGTATTGTCCTTGGTTGAAAGCCATAAACAACTTCAGAAACATAGAAGTATGCAAATGTAATGGAAATTTAGTAAGTGTTTAGAAAATGGAAAGATTTTCTATCAGGATGAGTTGGGATTAGCAGAAATACTTAGAATGTGGAAGGTGACTTGAAGACTTCTAGAATTCTTCATGAAATCACCTGACCAGTTTTAACTCTTGGTGTTTTCTTTCTGCAGCTTTTCTCAGGCCTGTTGGTAAATCTCAAAACCATTGCAGCCTGGCTGTCTTGGCTTCAGTACTTCAGCATCCCTCGATACGGCTATACCGTAAGTTACCCTTGGCTGACATGGTGATTGGGCGCCCAAGCCAGGGACAACCAAAATATAGCCATGAGCTGTGAAAGTCTCCCATCTGGGAGTTTCATTTTAGGAGCAATGAAAGGGAATTTTGTGACAGCTGTCTTTAGCGCATAACCAGGGTGTCATTAGAGGTTTTCTCCAGTCATCTTGGTATTTGGGAGAGATAAGGGTGGGAAGATACCTCCCCTTAAAGAGGGTAGAGTAATTGATGAAAAACATACTGTTGTAGTTCAGTGCAGTAAGCCAATAAATAGGAAGGTGGTAGACTACAATAGGTAGTTCATATTAAAAGAGAAAGAATATATCAGCCTCATAAAAGCTTTAGCTAAAGAAAATTATTCTCTTAATGTAGTATAACTGAGTTTCTGACTCCCAAGGATTCCTACTGGATTTGATAAAAACAGGCAAGAATAGCAAATTAATAAATGAATAAAATAATATAAAATTATAAATTTGAGAGGAGAATGCTGTCAGGCAGTACAGCCAGAGTTCCCTACTCTTAGCCAAATATTTGCATCCTTGTATTGGAGAAAACCAAAAAAAGCCCACCCTGTACTTCTTCATGGCCAGAGAAAATAACTGCTTTAGTGTTAGAAACACCATGAATGTGAGACTGGGTATGTTTGTAGAAATAGTAATAAAGATTAAATTAAGAATACACGTTGTGATGATTCTTTGGAAACTTTTTAAAATTTAGAACTACTGGCCTTACCCTGTTCTACCTTGTGTTACAGGCTTTGCAGTATAATGAATTCTTGGGACAGACCTTCTGTGGAGGAAATAATACGTAAGTTTGCATTCAGTGTCACAATGAGCTGGCTTCGTACTGTGGTGTAAGATAGAGCAACTTAAAGCTGAACCTGAGTTTCTCCTCCATGAAGTGAGTTGTGCACTAGCGCACTTGAACATGGTATACCTCTCCTCAGTATTCTACCTGAGCCAAAATGTGTTTAATATGCGGAAATGTTTCCTACATGTAGCTTGTTTGCTTCAGCCCTTTTAAAGGCTCCTGTTGACAATCTGTTTGAAAGGTAGAGTTACAAAGAGAGGGAGACATACAGAGAGGAAGATCTTCATCTCTTGGTTTATTCTCCAAATGGCTGCTATAGCTGTGGTTGGGCCAGACAAGAGCTAGGAACTTCTTCCCATTTGGGATCCAAATAGTTGGGCCACCATTTGCTGCTTTTCCAGGCCATTATCAAGGAGCTTGAGTGGAAGTGGAGCCAATGCTGGCACTGTAGGTAGCAGGTTCATTTGCTATGCCACAACATTGGGCCCTGAGTTCTTACCCTTGAGAACGTTTGAGATTGAGAAGAGCTGCTTTGGTATTTTGATAAAGGCCCCCTGCTGAGATGAAGGAGGACACTGTTCTTAGAGTAGAGATAGGCTGCAGTTGTTTTGGGGGCTGCTGGATTCCAAGAGATGCCCCAGCCTGTGGTACCAGACAGTGATGGTGCCAATGGCAGGTGGTTTTAGTACTAGGCAGTCACAGGGTCTCTCCACCATAGTCTACTACCAGCTGCTACACATCAGGCTTAAACGTGGTGACTGCACATGCTGTAAAGTCTTGAAGCTGAAATGTACACTGTCCAATGCTGGCTTACAAAAGATTTTTGCATCGAAAGTTATCTTTTAAAGCCATTTGCCATAAGCTTTTTTTTTTTCCTTTGAGTTTTTATTTGAGACAGAAATATTTTCTGTCCTACTCCTCAGATGACTCCAACATTGAGGTCAGGCCAAGGTCAAAGCCTGAGACCCTGACTTGGGGCTCTGATGTGGGCAGCAGAGAGCCACACACTCGGGGCCATCCCCTGCTGCCTGCCAGGGCGTGCGTTAACAGGAAGATGGAGGGAAAGTGGAGGTACCAGGACTTGAACTGGGCACTCTGATGGGATGTGGGAATTGTAAAAGACAGCTTAACCATCTACATCATTGTGCCTGCCCCTTTTGGAAATACTTTTGTGTGGAGGGATAACTATTAAAGACTTGGCTTCCTTTTTTCACTATGGAATGTGAATGGATGATTGACTTCACCAGATGCTAGGCATGGACTTAACCCTGTCATTCTCTTGACTTGGCAGGTGCACCACTGGTGAACAGCATCTGGCACAGCAGGGCATTGGCATCTCACCTTGGAATTTGTGGCAGAATCATGTGGCTTTGGCTTGCATGATGGTTATCTTCCTCACAATTGCCTACATAAAATTGTTACTTCTTAAAAAATATTCATAAATCCCCCTGGAACTTTCCATGTGTCATCTTTTCATTTAACTATTTGCTGTATTTTAATTATTCAGTGAAATTTACTGGTGGGGGTGGGGGGGCAGTCATCTACTGAGTTGCCATTATTCTTTGGGGGTCAGCAGCAATTATTTTCAACAGAAAACATTCCTGGAAAAAATTGCATGTGAAAAGAACCCGAATAAAAACTGATGTTGCTACTCATTGTCTACCAGTTTATCTTGCAGACTGTGGCTTTGGGAAAGGTAGTCTCATTTATTGACTTAAGAAAACAAGGATTCAGTTCTAGAGGTGTAGACAAGTTACTAAGGTTTCTCATAACAGCTTCCTCATTTTAAAAGGTCAATAGGTTCAATTATAGCCCTCCAGTTTTACTATGTACTGAATCTCTCCTCTGCTAGTACAGGTTGAATATCCCTGAGAAAAAATGCTTGGGGCTGGAAGTATTTCAGATTTTAGAATTTTTGAATGTGCGTGCTATAAATAATGGTGTATTTTTAGACAAGGGATCCAAATCTAAAATAAAATTCACTTATGTTTTCTTTACACCTACAGACCTAGACCTGAAGGTAATTTTCTAGAGTATTCTAATTGTGCCTATGTTTTGACTACAACTCAATCATGAGGTCTGGTGTGGAATTTGCATTTGGGCATCATATTGGTGCACAGAAAGCTTTGCATGGGGGAGCATTTTTGGGTTTATTTCTTTCATTCTTTCATTCACTCTTTGACTTGGGATGCTCAGTTTATAACTAATAAATAACAAATATATTAGTGTTGTAGTGAAAGTTTGAAATCTGAAACATGTTGGAAAAACCAGTGCCTTTTCTAGGACAGAGGAGCAGTTACAATAGAAAGCAGATGTCTGGTACATGTGTTAAGGTTAGACCTTACTGCTGTTTTACTGTAATAACATAATGGTAGATCAAGAGTCTTGGCTAGGGGTTTTGGACTATTTGGTGGAATTAGGAGACTAGAATTCTAACTCTTGTGCCATTCCTGCGACATGCTGGTTCTGGGAAGTTGCTTGACCTCCCTGGATGGTATATCATCTGTCTACATTAGAGTCATCTGGTATGCTTTGTTGAAAGTACAAGTATGGGCCCTGTGTTGTTCTACATCTCAGTCTGTTGGCCCACCCCTCTAAAGATGTCAGCTACTCCTGGGTTATCATTTCCAGCCTGAAATCTTCAGACATAGACGTTAATGATTGTTCTGGCTGTCCCTACATTGATGTTTTCGTCCCTGCTTATATACCTGATTTTATTTCTCTATTTTACCTTCATCCTAATTTTCCGCAGGAGTGGGAATATGTTTATCACTAATAGGAAGTATTTTCAAAGCCTTCCATGTAATGGTAACAGACTGAGAATAATGAACACACATGTGCAGCTGTCTAGCCTGGTCATGAAGTGGACCAGAAGTGCACAGGAGACCCCAGGCCTCTCTCTGTTGTTTCTCTTCCTGGGCCTAGGGTCATTTGGAATCAAAGTGATACCTGGATTTTCCTCTGGTGTTACCAGAACTTCACTGCAGCTCATTATGTCTCCTTTTGTGTACAGAAATATACTTAAGTCTCCTCATCAACTCTTATTTTTTAAATACTTTTAGATTTACAAAAAAGCTACAAAGATAGTGTGATACGTTTCTATGTCTAGTCTCCACTGTCATAATTTTATATAGCAGGGTACATTGTCAAGGCTAAGAAATTAACATCAGTGCATGACTTAATTAAACCACACCCTCTATTCATATTTTACTGCTTTCCTATTAACATTTATCTATTTGTAAGGGGGACAGACAGAGCTCCCATCCACTGGGTCACCTCTAAAGTGCCTGAAACGGCCAAGACTGGGCTGTGCTGATACAGTCTCGGATGGGGCCAGGAACCCAACCACTTAAGCCAACATTATTGCCTCCCTGGTTTGCACTAGGAGGAAGCTGGAATTGGGAGCCAGGAGTCAAATCCAGCACTCCAGTAAGAGATGCAAACATCACAGCCTGTGTCTTAATCATTGTGCTGAATGCCTACTCCTCTACTCATATTCTTTTATTTTTCTAGAATTTAGTTCAGGAGATAATGCTTCTTACTTCCCTTTTAAAATAAATACTGTGCAGTAGTCTCACTGCAATTAAGTGAGCTGTTGAATGACTAGGATGTAGCCTGCCTGTGTGGAGTGCAGAACCCCTGTGATTGCGGTTTCCTGAGAATAGCATTTAACTTACCAAGTGGTGCTTTGTCATAGTCTTGCAACATCAGTCCCTGGACACAGCATTCTTTCTTTATCTTTGATCCTTCAGGAGCACTTTTGGCCTTTTCATGACATTTGGTTACTGTGTGATCTTATATTATCACATTTCCTGATGATTATGTGACCATTAAATTCAATCTGTTATTCCTGTTCTTAGTACAATTCTTGCTTTTTATTTAGCTATGGCTTGTTCATAATGACTTGTCTACACATTTTTCTCATTACATAGAGAATATATACCTGTACTTTATACACAGAATAAATGTATGGAGATACCATTTTTAATAAATCCACATTTTAAAAAAATGTTTATTTGAAAGGCAGAGTAACACAGAAGGAGACACACATACACAGAGAGAGTGAGAGAAATAGAGTGTGAGTGTACTTCCATCTGCTGGTTCACTCCCCAAAGGGCTGCAACAGTCAAGTCTGTGCCAGGAGGCAGCCAGAAGCTAGGAACTTCTTCCTGGTTTCTGGCATGAGTGGCGGGGGTATCCTCTGCTGCCTTATCAGGCACTTTAGCAGGGGACTGGATTCAAAGTGGAGCAGCCAGTGCTCTAACATAGGATGCTAGTGTCTCAAGCAGTGGGTTAACTTGCTGCCTGCAGTGCTGGACCCAAGTTTGGCATCAGAGTTGTGGTGCATCAGGTTAAGCCACTGCCTATGACTCTGAAATCCCATGTACGCAGTGGTTGGAGTCTTGGCTGCCTCACTCCGATCCAGCTCCCTGCTAATGTATTTGGGAAAGCAATGGAAGATGGCTAAGTATTTGGGTCCCTGTCACCCATGAGGGAGACCCAGATGGAGTTCCTGGCTTTTCTGGCTTTAGTCACTGTGGCCTTTCTGGAATGAACACCAAAGGAAAGATCTGCCTCTCCTTTCACTGCAATTACAAGTAAATAAATCAATCTTTTCCAAAAAAGTATTAAATATATCCCGATATGTAAAATATTGTATTATAGCCTTTTGGAAATCTTTTGGTGGTAAAGAGATTTATCACTTTAAACATTTCCTTTCACCCTTTCTTCCTATCATAAACATCTTGGATAATCACTGATTCTAACTTGCCAGGCAAGCTTGGAAATCTCAGCCTGGCTGATGGCTGAGAAATTAAGGAACATTTTTAAGTGTGAGTTGATTTTCCTGTGAAGTGGAAAATCTTATTTTCTAGAAAGTTAGGGCTATCTATGTATTTTTGACATTTAATTTTCTTGAATGTCTTAACTAACAGACAATGGAGGGGAAATGTTTCTTTACATGTGTAACCATGTATTCACTTGATTCCAATGTTCACATTTGTTTAGTAACTGAGACACTGACCAGGGTAAATAATGAAGCTTATTTTGACAGCAGTAACATAACCATGGCCATTAAGTATGTCTAGGGTTGAAGTTCCTAGGCATTTTTATTTGGATTTTTCTGAGAACACTGGCTGCCTTCAGTACATTTCAATGCATTTCTCAAAGATGTTTTGTTTTTCAACCTATTTGATAGCTTTTAACGATTGCTTGTTCATAGAATATATTTTATAGTTTTCAAGATACTGCTTACAGGACCAAATATTCTCAGTATTTACTCCGTTTAATAGGTTCATACTGAAAAGTTGGTATATTCAATGCTTTAATCTGCACGCCAGTTCAGTAAGATGCCCTGGCCTTCACTACTTATATTCTATGATAATAAGCCATGCATCATTTTAATTACATCATTGAGTCAGTAATTTCCCTATAGTGTTAAATATTCCCTTTAATTGATAGAAGAACCAGCAGTTCAGGAGGAAAAAATACAGATTGATTCATAATGAAAAAAAAAAAAACCTTTAAAGGATTATAAAATTGATGCTGATTTTATGAGGATACTCCAGAGTTTATATTTTTTGATATAAAGTTTTGAAATCCAGCCATAGCTTTCTTACATGAATATTTTCCTAAACGTTTTGAATATCTCTTGTACTCACTGAATTGGCAAGTTGGTCATTTTTACTGAAGGTTTTGTTTTTCCTTTAATTTTTTTTTTAAATATTGTTTACATAGTTAAGAGGGATACAAGCTTTTTTCTTTCACTGGGTAGTGGTGGTCTGTGATATTTCTGAGTGTTGGCTATATTTGATTGTATTGAAACTTAAACTTATATCCACCTAACACATCTCCATCTTAAAGTTCTGAATGTATTTTTAAGTCTACAAGTCCTTGTAAAAATCTTCCTCCCCTGTGAGGCAATTTCTGAGGATTAGAGGTTCTGTGGTATGTTCGTTTGCATACACAGTTTTCTTTTTAAATTCATGTAGAAATGAATAATTTTGTAAAAAGTGCTGGAAGGTGGGCAGATGGGCACTCAGCATTCTAATTTTTCTTGGCTTGTTACAGTGTTTGGGAGAACTGTCTAGCAGTTTCCGTCAAGGTTGTATGTTCATACTGACCAACCTAATGATTTCATTTCCAGATGTTGAGCATGGGGCAGGCTTTTGGCTTGGTGGTTAAAGCTGATTAGGGTGTGTTCAGTATCTGTTTCGGACTCACTTAAGCTACTTGTTGATGCTGATCCTGGGAAGTAGAGATCATGATTCAAGTACTGCATTCCTGCTGCCCGAATGGGAGACTGAGATGGAGTTCTGGTTCCTGGCTTGGCCCCAGTGGGCCAGGGGGCAGAGTGGTGCTTTGTGCATTGAAGAGTGAATCAGCAGATGGCAGCTCTAACAACACATTCTCCCCAGATAAGTGAGAAAAACAGGTATGTCTAAGTCTTAGTCATAGCATTATAGATAACAGTGTCACACTGGAGTAGTCTAAATGTCCAGTGCCAGGGAAGAGGTTAGCATATTTTAGTTAATTCACATGAATTACAAATTTCTAAATTATGAATTCATAGACATATATAAAAATATGCATTAATTTGTATTATTTTACTCTGTAGCCATCCATAAAATCAAGATTTCCTGCTATGTTTATGATGTGAAGGGAAAAAGCCATGCACAAATCTGAATGTATTTATTTGAAAAAGAAATAGAAAGTTAGGGAGAGAGATTATCTTCACTCTGCTGGTTCACTCCACAGGCCAAAACCAGGAACCAGAAAAGTCTCATGGCACAACTCCCAAGGGCACCATCTCCATTGTATGCTAAGGGGACAGAATTCCCTGGAAATGGACTTCATATGATTCTGTAGAGCTGCTGTGGGCACCTTGCCCAGAGCCTGTGTGCTACAGTGCTTCGTGCATTTCTGCCTATCTGCAGCTCTGGCCAGTGGGCCTGTTCAGAGGCCAGTGAGGGCTGTTCTGATCTATTGCAAGTGCCTGGAAATTACAACCATCCTCCCATGCTAACCTTCCCATCCAAGCCCCGCCCTTCAAGTGCAGAAGTCTGAACTGCACGTTGTATGGTTTTTCAGTTTCACAGATACCAAGCTTGGTAGCCTATAGCATTAGCCAGCTTGGTAACACCTCCCCTTCTCCGTCTTCCCAGACTCCTACACTTTCTGAATAAACTCTGCCCTGGCTTCCTTGTCTCAGGCTCTAATGAAGGAACTAAATCATAAGACATGCAGGAGATCCCTGTTTTAAATCAGGGGTGGGAACTTTTTTCTGCCAAGGGCCTTTTTTTAATAACCTCATTTGTGAACCACACAAAGTTTTCAACTTAAAAGTTAGCTAACTATAGATTTACTGAGTTGAATCTGATCTGCAGTTGTCTTGGCAGGGCCAGACCAAATGATTTTGCAGGCTTTATATGGCCCATGGGCTAGATACTCCCAATCCTTGTAGATTGTTTAAAATGAATATTTGGTGTGATAAATATAGAAATATGTCCATTTCTGTTTCGGGCAATGCAAAAATGGGAGATGTGGAAGAACCTCCTGGCTCCTGGTTTCGGACTGGCTCAGCTCCGGCCTTTGTGGCTAATTGGGGAGTGAACCAGCAGATCAAAGATCTTTCTCTCTGTATCTCTTTTTCTCTGTAAATCTGCCTTTCCAATAAAAATAAGCAAATCTTTAATTAAAAAAAAAGCGGTTTTTCCAACGTCGACACCTTTACTACTAGTCCCGTGACAAGAGGCCCATGACTCAACAGTTTACCCTTAGGAAACGGACATCTCTTTTATCTAAGTTTCATCAAGTGTTTATTGCAAAGTAAAGTGCGTAGTATTACATGTTTATGAAATTCTGGATTGCTGATAAAGTTGCTTGCATGTGTAACATCTTCATAATTATGTCAACATTAAAGGGGAGCTGATAGGAAAGGGATGAGGAGGAAATTCTTCATGACTAAAGGAAAATTTATGTAACTTACAGGTAAAAATAAAGAATTCTACAAATGTTTACATACATGTGAAATAAAAAATTGTCTAATAATAAGTGTCAAGAAAGACTTTCTGGTGACCAAAATTGGCATATGGCACCTGGTTGATACACATGGATACCATATATAGCTGCACTTCAAGTTGAAGTTTGTTTACATGTAACAACAGGGGGCACACACATAAATACATACACTCAGTTATCCCTGGAATGCAAACCAAAGTACTTAATAAAGAACCTGTGTAGTATATTTAAAAGAAAGAAAGAGATGAACTCATGAAGGAAATGCAACAGAGTTCACTTTTATAGAAGCTAAATTAAAAGCGGCCATTTATTCGTATTTCCACTGGAAATTTAACATTTTACCAATCAAGTGGACCATGTGCAAATGTAAAATATATCATTAAACAAAGGATTCTCTTCCCTGGGCTCTCGAGGTGAGGATCACTCATGGCCACTGTGTTCTGTCCTACCCGTCCCATTAGCACTCAGATGGTCATGTCACTTTAACACTGAAAAACAAGGTTTTTCTCCTCTACTTCCTCATGAATCTGGCAAAACCCTCTCTTTGTGAAAACAACTGCTGCTACCTGACATTAGGCCAAGACCTCCGATTAGAAATGAATCAGCAGCATCAAAATCTCTTTTAATAACTTATGAGAATTAACTTATAATGTCAGTCTTACGATGATTTATGAATTTTGGAAAAAAGGGTAACATTTTGCTTATAATACACACATCTGCTGAGTTAAAGCTTGAGGTGCCTATTCAGAAAGCTGGCAAGTTTGTTTTGCAGATCAATTATAACATCAAGCTTAGTTGCAGAGAGCTGAGCCACATGGGAAAGGCAATCTATAGGATATATCTTGATAAGAAAATTATTTTTTACAAAATCAAACCCAGTGACAATCCAGTGCTCCTTCCAGTCATCCTAAAGTTAGGATTCACTTTATCTTATAATTGGTCTTTGGTGCTTTCCCTCAGCTCATTTCAAAGGAGAGGCAAAATGACGTAAAAGCAAGTGATGCAGTTCATGGACATTAGATCTAATAGAACAATAAAGAAATGTAGGACTCCATGTGTTTCTCCACCATTCACACCAATGCCAGCATCATGACCACACACCCATTCTGCAGTTCAGTTCTCTTCCAGATCAGCTTTTGCAAAAGCTCACTCCGGGAAGGTCGTTGGAATGACAGACTCCTTTTCTAGGAAGGAAGCTTGGTCTGGAGCTTGTGAGCTGCTCCTGAGTGAGAAGGAATGCCCCCCTTCCCTTCCCGCCCTGGGTAAAACCCACAACACTGCTGTTGTGGCTGGCAAGGACTCTTAGAAGCCCCTCTGCCTGCTCTTCGGTAGCTTTACGGCTACTTCACTGTCAACTAAGGAGGCCCAGTCATGGCAGCAACTGGGAATACCATTCAACATACTTTACAGAGAATTTTGTTTGTCCTATACTCAATATTTACACCTCAATTTCTCCCACAAGAGAAACAAAAATCTTCTTTGATCCTTTGGTAAAGTTTACATAAAATAAATTAAAGTGCAGGTTTAAGAATCGGTCGCCAAGACCAGCATCAATGGTGTTCAGGGCCTATAAATAGGAATGGCACTTCAGGACAGCCGCCTTCTCCTGGGAGGGACACACCCAGATCCTATGGCACGTATCACATGTGGATGTTGGAGTTCCCATTTGGATCAGCACCTTCCACACCTTCTGTAGACTGGGAGGAAGAAGGGCGAGAGGTTCTGGGGCGAGGTTGACCGCTAAGTCCCACTGGTGTGCCTAAACCGTGGCTGACCTGGGAAGCTCCATCATCAGATTCCCAGCGTTCCAACTCCTCCCGAACTAGCCGCTCCATCTGTTCCCTGTGGACGTCAGTGTTTCGACCCAGTCTTTCATTCTACAAGGGATTAAAACAAAACCAAAATACTAGGATGTTACAGGCATGGTCACGTGTACTCTTGTATGCATACTCCCACATCTAGAAACTTCCTGAGGAAATCTAGGGCCTAAGTAATTTATCAGCAGTTAGAGATTTGCAGCACATGATAGCAATTCTCAGAATCCCAATGAGTAGTGTTCCATTGGTGCGTGAGCGTGTGGAATGTAAGAGTCACTACTCCCTGGGTCAGGGCTGGACATACACGATTACTTGATCTACAGCATTCAAGGGTTTCAGAAAAACAAAATGTGACAGTGATCCTACATGGAGTCAGCACTGTGAATAACTACTAGCTGTTAATATTTTAGAAAAGACTATCAACATATAGTTTTGTCAATGATGCACATGGGCCCCACCTCTCACCTCAATCAATCATCTCAACCACCCTGTGGTCTCACTTGTGACCTCTCATCTCGACCACCCCGTGGTCTCATCCCATGGTCTCACCCATGACCTCTCACCTCGACCACCCCTTCCAGCAGCCTGCCCAGCACCTCCCTTCTCTTGAGTTTGGCCCGCTCCATGGTCTCCAGCTTCACAATCACCGCATCGATCTTGGACACGATGCTGCCGATTGAATGCTCCATCCGGTCCACGCGCCTCACCAGCCTGGGAGAGCCAAAGTGAGCGGGAAGTCAGTGCTTACAATGCTGGTACCCCATACTGAATTGCTAGTTTGAATCTGCTGTTCTGCTTCCTATTCAGCTCTCTGTGGATGCTCCTGGGAAGGCAAGAGAACATGGCCCAAGTACTTGGACCCCTGCTACTCACTCGAGAGACCATGATAGAGTTCATGGCTCCTGGCTTTATCTTGACCTAGGCCCAGCTGTCAGGGGGCAGTTTGGAGCATGAACAAGCCAATGGAAGATTCTACTTCTCTTGCTCACTCTTTCCTCTCTCCTTCCCTCTTTTGCTCTACCTTTCAAATAAACAGATAAACCTCTTCTGCGTTTTTGAAAAGGAAGAGATCCTTTAGTCAGCTGCTGAATGATGAGGCTTTGGTTAACAGTGTGGCTATATATAGGACAGTGGTCTCTTAAGATTATAATGGAATTAAAAATTTCTACTCACAAGTATTTTTACTGAGCCTTTTTTTAACATTTAAATATGTACAGATACAAACATCTCAGTGTGTTATAACTTCCTACATTATTCAGTGCAGTAAGAAGCTGTATGGGCTCATAATCAAGGATCCATAGGCTATAATGTATAGACTATGCAAAGAGTAGGTGATACAAATTAGTTATTACACTCTATTAAGTTTGTATAATGATAAAATTGCCTAATGTATTTCACAGAGCCTATCCTTGTTACTAAGCAACACGTAACTACATATGTACCTAAAAACAGAGTTCCACAATACAGTAAGTAAACTCTTATAAAATTGAAGGGAGAAATAACAATATTAGAGACTGAAGTCTGCCACTTTGAAAAATAGATAGTGCTAGGCAGAAGAGCAACATGGAAACAGGAGACTTGAGTAACACTATAAATCAACCCCACCCAACAAATATCACCAGAATTCTCAACAGCAGAATATACATACCTCCCAAGAGCACATGTGACGTTCTTCAGGATAGAGCTCATGTCAGGACATAAAATCACTGATACATACATGCACACAGAAACTAAAATATTAATAGCTATTTTGGGTTGGTAGGAATAGGGAACACGTTAGCGCTTTCCTTATTTACAAATTTTCCTATCATGAAGACAATCTCTTAAAAAAAAAAAAGTAGGGTTTTTTTTAAAAAAAGAATTGATGACCAGTGGTGGAAAAGGAGTGAATTAAGAGAGACAGAGGAAAGTGCTGCGTCTCACTTGGACTCTTGTCAACTCAAATGCTGCCAGGTCACCCACACTTACACTTGAAACTCTTCATAGGAAACCCCACTGGAGATGCTGCCCCTCCTTCTGGAGCTGTGTCCACTGTCTTCGTCATCGTCCTCCTCAGAGTCGTCAAAACTTCTCGGGAAACTTCGGCTACTCATGGGACGTGGTAACGAGCTGTGATCCAAGTCCAGGTCCTCCTGAAGAACAGAGTCAGTAAGCCAGGAGTGGGAATCTCAAGACTCTGAGGGAGTTCTGCCATGGATCGGGGCACGCATGAAATGGGTGTCTGCCAGGTACCTAGGACTTCTTAATGGTTAACATCTCACTGGGTCTCCCAGAATTCTAAATTTCACAGACTGACAAATTTCCAAAACAGATCCTAAGAAGCAGCAAGAAGTTGCCAACTTCTCATTTGGACAAGAAAGAATATTGCAAACACAACAATGCAAAGAAAAAAAGTCAATAAAAGGCTACATTCTCACCTTCTTTTCATAAAAGATAACATTTAAGAGCTCCAAAGTCAGGAGATAGAATAATCTTAATATAAAAATTGTGACCAAACACAGCCTTGTGAAGCACTTGTATGTGTATATGTGTTTGTGTGTATGTGTGTTTGCATTTCACTGTGATGGGTCTGGTCTGTACCCACTGACCCTGCTCTCTGGAACAGCATTTAGAAGCCATTGTTATAGGCTTCCCATAAGGAAGTGGCCACCTGCACTCGCTCTAGTCTCACACAGTACTGTTTCCTTGAAGAAATATGTAGGGTGCTGAATCAACCAGAGAGGCAGAGACGCACATACACAGAGGACTCTGAGCAGCCCACCAGTGAGAGCATCTGGCACTCGGTGGGGGCCGAGTCAGTCAGACTCTACTAAACCATACCCACCCTCTCCTTCTCCAAGTCATCTCTCATCTGCTGGTGTTCATGCTCAGTCAGTTCTTGGTCTCCGTCCTGGTCATACTTGGTGAATATGGCCTCAATCTCTGCATCAGTGTGGCCTTTCCTGAAAGGATGGAGAGGACCCAGATGGACTTGTTTCTGTACATGACCCAACCCAAACATAGACACATCAAAATGAAGGTGGAAAGGAGAAATCCCAGAATGGGGCCAACATGCCTCCTATGCAACGTTCCAGCAACACACCTGCCTCTGAAAATGGCAGTGTCTTTCTGGGAGTACTTGGGTCAGAAATTCCTTTTTCTCCAAGAATGGATGCTTAGCAGGAGGACTCTTTCAGGGCTTCAGGAAACAGATTCTTACCCTTTGAGGTCTTGTCGAAGTTCGTCAAAGTTTAACTTGCCTCCCCCTTGCCGCAGACTCTCTGAAATGTCATCCACTGTGTTCTTTTTCAGTTTCAGTTTGACCAAGGCTTTATGGTAGCCCTGTCAGAAGAAAACAAATACACACAAAGCATAGTTTCCCTTTTGATTTGCTTTACCTTACCTTTATAACAGTAACTATTGGTATAAATTGGCCTGACTACAAGGATGTGCTGAATGAGTGAATAATGCATGTACCCTCAAGTTTCCATAAAACTCTTGCAGAAGAATTACATGGAAAGAGTCAGGGTCTCTCCATAAAGCAAGAACTAAGGTGTTTTATTCATATGTGTTCAGGCGACAGAAATGATAGTTACTACATATTCCACAGCGTCTGCTCCAGAGCATACAGGGACATCCAACCACTCTCAAGAACACCAAGAAGCATGTGTTAATCATGTATTATTGTACTGTGTTATAGTCAGTAATGTCTCCATGTGTTTGAGGATGTTGAAAAACTCCTAGTGACACGTGGATAAGGAAGTTTTACTGGCAAACCATAGCGGCATGGGACTGTCAAAGGGAGTGTCAGGCTGGCCTTGTGCAAGGTACTCTGACCAATGGGGAGAAGGGTGATTATTCTGGGACCTTGAACGTGGACTAACTCCTCTGTCAGTAACACATTTACAGAGGAATTCAGAAAGGAAAGCCAATGTTCAGCAGACTGACATCTATAACATTGGAAGGGAAATTGCTATATTTCTTTGTAAAAATAGCAGTCAGGTTGAGTAGCACTTGCTCTCCTCTGACCGGGCTGCGCTGCCCAGCCTCCCAGAGGGCCTGCATGATTTTCCTGTGCAGTCATTCTCAGACTCCCCTACATGGGGTCAGCTTCCAACCTACACTTTCACATTTGTAACGTCATGCAATAGCTCAAGTAAGACCTCCTGTCCTGGTGGGCGGCACTTCCTCCCAGACGTCTACACCCCGCCTTCCTCGGTTCCGTCGGTAACTGCGCTTTCACCCAGCCTCGCTGCCTTCCAGCTGGCATCTGTTGAATGGCAGCAGTGTTACCACATGCAGCTGTCTCTTCTGTTCATCTATGCTACTTCCAGTGTCACAATTTTTTTTTTAGTCTTTCATCTTGATCGGTAAATACATGTTTTATATATATATTTAATTATGTTATTTTGTGAACTATCACAAGACTTTATTACTGGGAGTCAAGGAAGCAACAGCACACGCCTGGCATGTCCATGAACCTGAGGGCAGATGTTCAGTGACCAATCAGCAGCAGACTAAAGTGGTGCCATGGTTGGTCACGGAGTCTCCTGTGCATTGGTTACTGAGATAACCATCTATGGCTCAAAGCGCTGGCTGTGCAGCTGGGACTTTGTACTCACAACCAGCATACTCTGATAAACGAAACGTATTTAGATAAACGAAAATGTATTTTGATAAAATCATTTAACACAAACACGGTTAAGAACTGCACAAAGTGAGAAGGGCTTTCACACACTGTGGGGATTGGCTACCCAATTCTCTTAGGTAGAATTCAGGACAACAGGGCCCTTGCTTTGAAAAGCTGAGGTTTTCTGTTACACATAATTCACAGACAACAGGGCTTGAGCTGAAGATAAACATGACAGTTAAAGGTTCACAAAGTCTTAGCCAAGCAATGTTAAGGAAGAAGCTGTGAATGTTCAATGTAGCTATGTGCTGCAGAATAGGATTTATCCAGAGCAAAGAAAAGTCACCCTGAGAACAAGCCTGCCCAACATTCCCGGGCCTGACTTTCCATCTCACAATGAACCAAGTCCTGAGAAGGTGCCCACGGAAAGTTCTCAGTCCTCGGGCTACAGCCAGGATCCAGGCACCTTTTTCTTTTAGTATTTTAAAAACTTCCCTAGAAGACCAAGGTGCGGTGTCAGTGACCACACATTTCTGCTGAAGTTGTTCTTTATTTTTTTTTAGAGGAGGTGGGAATGTCTATGGGATCTTCCTTTTTCAGTTTCTTTTGAATTCTACATCTCTGCTACAGGAGGTATCAAGACAAGCCAAGGAGATAAAATCAACAGCTCAGCTTCCAGCAGTCAAAAAGGTCCCTGAGAGCTTAATTACAAGATATGTAACAATTCCTAGAATCGAAGACCAAGCTAGTAGTATATTCACGTTTCCAAGATAGAAAACATTTAAATTATACCTGAAACAAAGTGTTCTCCTCTTTAGTACAAACAATTTTAGCAGATCTGTGGAAATGCTGCTCTTAACATACTGAAATAATGGTTGTGTCATATAGGAAAAAGTTCTAAAAGTTGGGGTTTGTCTTACCTTTTTGATAAGATCAGCGAGTTCCATTTCAGGTTTCTGCTGAGCTAAATCAGACTTCACTTCAGAGTAAGCATCATTGATGATGGCCAAAAACATATTCTGTTTGTGAGTCAAAGGAAGTTAGAGATTAAAGAAAGAAAGCAAACTATATTTTGCCAGCATAAACACATACCTTTTGATTTACCTTTTCTTTCTCCCATCTGATTGCTTTACAAAATCATTTATTAATAATTTTGCTACCATGTTTCTTGAAAAGCTATTTTCCCATGAAAATATGAAAAAAATGAAGTCATACCAGGTAGAAAACATAATATATCTTGACTTACAAAACCATGTGTTATATCTTGCAAAATCAGACAAGAATGAAATATGACAAAATATCAATGTATTTACCTGTGGAATAGGATTGTTATTTTTGCTTATCTGTGTTACACACAACTAAAAATTTTCACATACACTGCAAGTATAAAGTCTAAAAAATTCTTCAAATTTCACTGTCAACACAGACAAGCAAGTCTATGCTTATCCACATCTTGTTATATAATCATATTTAAGAGGTACAGAGCATATATATATATATATATATGCAAGCAGCAATATATTAGGCTAAGCTGGATGATATGTAAATAGAAACCTTGTGGAAAATATGTAGACTTTGGACTTAGGCTAAATTGGGTTCCAGTTCTGCAACTGCCAAGACTATCCTTTTTAATTTTCCTAAGCTTTATTTGGAACATTGATTTATGTGCTTGTTTTGCATTTGTAAAATGGCAAACACAGCAGCAGTTCCCTTACAGATCTGCTGTGAAGATCGACGGACAAACATATGGGGATTGCTGAGAAGCCCTAATGCAAGGCAAGGGCTGCCTAACTTACTCTTGCTATTCAGGAAAGGTTAACACCTTTTTTCCACTCTCCCCTCACTCAGTGGTAAGGGCTTGTGTTTCCAGCAGATTTTCTCCAGTGGATCATTAGGCCCCTCTTTTATGCGTACATCCTTTATTTTTATTTTACTTTTCTTTTTTAGCAATGTAACTGTGGCTTGTGATTACAGAGTAGTGTATTTATTATGTCTATCTTCCTAACAAGTCCAGGGAATCTTCAGCAGGGCAAGGTCTCTGCTTTTGTGACCATGGTTCCTTTAGGCTTAATACACTGCCCCATATCATGTAATCAAATGAATGCTAGTGTATGTTACACACAATGCAAGGAAGGCTTTCAATGTAATGAAATGGTAAGTTTATTTGGGACAAGTATATTTTAGAATCCATGTAGAGGAAGGACTTCCCACAAGTTCATGGGACATGCTTATTATTAGAAAACTATGGATCTCAATATTTTTTACATCAAAACAAACATCTATCATTTTTCTTTTGCCTTGAGCTTTTAAAAGTACCGCCTTTTATATAATCTATACTGAAATCCAGTGGCTCAGCAAAGATTCCATAAATGATGAGTTAACAAACAAGGGCTCTTAATTTTAATATGCTACTAAATCTTCACCAGTAAAAGAAGAATATTGTATAGGAATCTATTAAACAAATGAGACTAGCGTACAGAACATATTTAAGTTCCTGGCTAAAAATTCAATTCTGGGGGTATGTCTTTATCAGGATAAGGCGGAGAAACATTTTCCACTTCCTTCCAACTGAGGCATCTCTGCGTTTTGTTTCCAAATGACTATGAGCCAACACCTGTGAACTGTCTTTTTTGAAATGGATTAAGGCCTTCCTTGCTTGGTCGCTGAGGAGACTGCAAAACAGAACCTGGCTAAGAAAGGTTCTTGAGGAGGTGCACCCCTCTCTGCACTCTGCCTCTCGCCCAGGGTCATTGCAGAGGGAGGTGTCTCCCTATGTGTGAAGGGTGGGAGGAACCACTCCACCCCAGAGGCTTCTTGCTGAACAGGGCAATGAATTAACACTAGGAGTTATCTCAGAAAGGCCACCAACCCTACACTGGACTTGTCATTTCTTACAAGACAGGTTTGTGTCAATAATAGCCTTCTATTTGCCTGTCCCTTCCCTGAGGTGGTGGGAGTGGGTGGTGGGTAGGGGTATGCAAGGAGAGAAATACCCTTTTGAGCTGTGATATAAAAAACAATTTTAGGGGCCAGAATTGTGGCATAGCCGGTAAAGCTGCCACCTGCAATGTTGGCATCCTATATGGGTACTGGTTCAAGTCCTGGTTGTGGCACTTCCTATCTGGCTTCCTGCTAACAGCCTGGGAAAAGCAGCAGATGGCCTAAGTACTTGGTCTCTTGCCACCCACACAGGAAACCCAGTGAAGCTCCTGGCTTCTGGGTTTGGTTCTGGTTGTTGTAGTCTTCTTGGGAATGAACCAGCATATGGGAGATCTCTCCCTGCCCCTCTCTCTCTGAGTTGCAAATAAATAAATAAAAGAAAAACTTTCAAGATAAACACAAAAACTCAAGAGAATCTTTTCAAGTTCTGCAGAGTGATCACATGAAATAACCGAACAGGGACCAGCACTGTGGCACAGTGGTTTAAGCTGTCGCTGCAACATTAGCATCTCATATCCAAGCACTGGTTTGAGTCCCAGCTGCTGGGCTTCCGATCCAGCTCCCTGTAAGGTGCCCGAAAAGGCAGCAGAAGATGGCCCAAGTGTTCAGTTCTGTCACTCATGTCAGAGACCAGAATGGACTTCCTGGTTCCTGGTTTCAGCCTGGGCCACACTCGGTCATTAAGACCATCGGGCCAGGGGATAGGGACAGGAGAAGAGGGATGTGAACTGATGTCTATAAAAATCTCTGTCTCTCTGTATTCCAAGTAAATAAATCTTCAAAAAAAAAAAATTCAAAAATGAACTAACTTAGGGGCCAGTTCCATGGCTTAATAGGCTAATCCTCTATTTTGAAGCACTGACACCCTGTATGGGCACTGGTTTGTCCCGGCTGTTCCACTTTTGATCCAGTTTTCTGCTTATGGCCTGAAAAGATAGTGGAGGATAGCTCAAGGCCTTGGGATCCTATACCCATGTGGGAGACCTAGAAGAAGTTGCTGGCTTCTGGCTTTGGGTCAGCTCAGCTCTGGGCATTAAGGCCATTTGAGGAATCAGCCAGAGGATGGAAGATCTTTCTACTCTGTCTCCTTGTCTTTGCATATCTGCCTTTCCAATAAAAATAACTAAATCTCCAAAACCAAGCAAATGAACAAACAAAAAACTAAACCTCTAATTTAGAAGGTGTTGCCTGCTACGAGATAGGATTTAAATAAGCTCACGTTTTAGTATTTCAAATAGCCCAAGTTACAACCCTGCATTGAAAGACCGATGCACTAAGCAGACTAGGTTCTGGGGCCAGCCGTGGTTTGGCTGTACAATGTTTGTTTCCTAGTTTCCTGTTTCTGTTCTGTTGCTGCTTGGGAATCCAGAAGGTTGCCAGTGGCAGTGAGCATCCAAAGCCTGCTTTTAGGGCTTTTTTTCCTTTTTAATAGTAAGAGGCATAAGTGTAAGAAACAGCCATGTGCACAGCAAGACTCCAATATATTCGTGTGAAATTCCTGACCCATTCAGTTTTGTTAAAGGCCATGTCATAATCAATATGTAGCAGATGCTAGGCAAAAATACCTGGACTTTTTTTGGCAATAGAAAGGACACTGAGTTACTGAAATGTGAGTTAACTTTTTACAAAGGCTCTTTAGAGAGTTTGTTGAAAGTGAAAACAAAAATAAATTTTGTTATTTTCTTTAGATGACAGTTCATATCAAGTAAGTTGTAAATATGAGTGTACAGGTGAAAACCCCTGCCTAAATTAGAGCTAACTTAATATCCTAGTGGACAAATGAATGCATAAAAAAAAATCACTTAACTAAGAGCTTAAGATTTAAAAATATGCACTTTTACCAAATTGAGAATAAATTTTTTCTAAAAAAAATGTAAAAGCAATTTCAGTTCATTATTATGTTGTTTTTAAGCTTAATTTTTGACTAGTCTTTGTAGGTAGTCTCTAGACTTGTAAACTGAGAGAAAGTTTGAATACCTTAATTTAGACATGTAAAGCTGTCACTTAATACCCTCACTGGTTTTGTTAGTTCCTATTTTCTAAAAAGAAAAGAAGAAGCAGAGAAATGAAGAGTCATGCTAGCAACTATGAAAATGCTGACAACTGTGTTTAAAAAGCATGTAAGCACATTTGACTTTTGAGAAAAGCACTATTTTAAGTAACTGTTCATTTGCATTGGCTTTTGTTGTTGTTTTTGCATCACACAGACATACATGGTGAAGAAAAAGCCTGTTGAAAAGATACCTGGCTAAGCTTTGATTTTGTTTATCAATAACATATAAAATCAATTTTCTCACATCCCCATATTTTTTCTACTTCTTGGGTTTTAAATAATGTACAAAGTAAGGTGTGAAAGAAAACTAGAGAGGATGATTTGTGAATATAAAAAAAGGTTAAACCACCTCACTATAAAAAAAAATGTACATACCAAAAGAATGAAGAACATAAAGAACACAAAGGTAGTGAAATAAAGTGGTCCCAAAATGCGATTAGCTTCCTCAATCTCTGCAAAGTTGATATCGCCCAAAATGATACGGAACTGAGTGAAGCTATAAAACAAAACAAAAACCAAATAATGTCCTCTAGATGATGCAGCTTTTCTGAAAGACGATTTCACATGTTTTGGAACATTTTAGCATCTTGAAGGCAGCCAAATAAAACTCAATCCTTTTAGAAAGCTCTTGTGACACACATCAATTGAAGCCTTCTAGAAGAATATGCTCTCCTATTATGTGTGTTATTGTGTTATTTTCATTTAGTTGAAAATGCAATGATTACTAAATGACATAAAAAGCAATTGGCTCTAAAGCTTCCTAGTCTTGGTAAGAGATGATACCCTGAAATCTTCACAACTGTTTTAAGTTAAAATTTCATAAAGAAAAAGAAAATTCTGGAGGGAGATCCCATACCCCTTGTGTTCAGACATCCAACATTCTCACATTTACTTGCAGTAGATTTGAGTGGCAGAATGCTGCCAGTGCTGGGCCTCTCCTGATAAGGCACTTCCACCTGCTCTATGTTAAACAGCAGTATTAATCAGGGATCCTTGTGCCTAAGTTCTCTCAATTTCCATTTCCAAGATATTCTTCTTTCCCGACTCCTTTCTCAACTGATGGAAATCTGAGACTGGCTATTTTTCTATCCTATTTTGAGTTTTTTATTTAGGAACTTTGAAAAAGAATGAAAATTCCAGTAGTGGTTTTAAGTTACTCCTGGAATTACAAATACTTTTTTTTCCCCTAAGAAATAACTTGAAGTTCAAAAAGTATGGCATAATATTCAAGAGGAATAGAAGTACAAGCAAGTGGCTTTTGGAATGCTCCTATCTGCATCTGGCAGCAAGACTACCTTGGACTCTGTAATGCTACTGGTTGGCGATGGCTGATCGGCAACTTCTGACTCCAGGGCTGCTAGGTTAAGCATTGGCATTTCAAAATGTCTGTTTTTGGATTGGTGGGTCAGTGTTTCTGGAAAAGGTAATTCATTCCCACTTTCTAAAACTGTTTTAAAATTCTAGATTGTCAAATAATACTCATGAAGATTCCTTTGCCCTTAAGTAGGCCTTCTTTACCCTTAAGAACTGCCATCAAGTTTTTCTTCTTACTTCCACAGGTACTTACATGCACTCTTGGAAAGTGCTGAAGTCATCCACCTGAGTGCCAAAGACAAGGTACGCCAACTGAGCATATGCCAAGAAAATAATGAAGAACATAAGAGCAAAGCCGAAGAGGTCTTTGGCACACCGAGACATGGTTGTGGAGAGCTGGCTCATGGTCCTGTTAAAACTGATAAACTTGAAGAGCTGTGAAAGAGAGGAAGGACACCAACAGGTATAATCTACACACACAATGAATTTTCTCTAGCTTGGGAAAGGAATGGAAGTCTGACTTGGTGACTTGGTGGCAGAGGCATCTGAGGGATATTAAAAGTCAAGTTACACTCCTTAACTCAAACAACCTAACAAAAGTTTCTAGGGACAAGATATTTCCAAGTAAAACATTAAGCACAACAGCTTAGGGCACATGTTAGATTTCTATAATTTCACTTAATCGAAAGCTTCAAAATTTTTTTTTAGAAGATTTATCTACTTATTTGAAAGGTAGAGCTAGAGAGAAAGAGATCTGTTGGCTCACTCTTCAAGTGGCTGCAGCATCCAAGGCTGGGCCAGGCCAAATCCAGGATCTCTAATTGGGCCTCCTACATTGACGCATGGTCCCAAGTGTTTGGATCATCCTTTGCTGCCGTCCCAGGAGCATTAACAGGAAGCTGATCAAAAGGGGAGCAGCCAGGATTTTACCAGGCAGTCACACGGGGTGCCAGCATCACAGGTGTGCTTACCTTGCTATGCTACAACACCAACCCCACATTGAATCTTTTCTTGTAAATTGTTTCTGGTGACAATTTACAGGAAAAAAAAAAATGGGGGATGTTGTAATTACATGGCTTAAACTAATTCATTCCTATTCATTTGAGATTTTTATCATTACTATTAGATGATGAAGGCTTGTTGTGTTAATAATTCTTAAATAAGCAACTAGTTGGAGAGACAGCATGAGAAACACAGAACGGGGTCCAAGCCCTCTGAGACAGCTCAGGCCTCACAGGTGCAAACACTAAGTCAGAAAAAGTCACAGCTGTTTCTACGTACTTTCTAGAACCATGGTGCTCAGGAGAACTTTCTGTGGTGATGGGTATGCTCTATCATTCCATTGCTTAGGATATCAGTCACTAGCTACTCAGACCCTGAGCCCTGGGACTGGGCGGTGAAGTTCTGATTGAAGGTAATCTTAAATCTTTTCGGTTTCATGTGGTCAGCAGCTACTGCCTGAATGGCACCATTGCAGAACAGGAGCTGGTGAGCTAGCGGCTGCCTTGGCATTACTGCAGTGTCCTGTATCCCCAGAATTGAGGCCTGTGCTATGAAATGCCCTGGCCTTTCACACACATGGGAATACACACCAGGCCCTGGGAGAAGGAAGGAAATGAGAAAGGAACTACTCAGAAAAGTGTCTGTCCTGACCTGCCCCACGGCCTGCATCCGGAAAGCGGCAATCTTTGTTCAGCAGGCGTGGCTTCTCTTCCTCCCTGCCACATGATCCTTATCCCCCTCTCTGTAGTTCCCTTTCCTTCACCTAGGTACCACCTACCAAGCATCACTGGGATCTGCCTGCTTAACAGTGGCCTCACTGCAGGTTCAGCCAACACACTGAGAAGGCCTCTGATCTCATTCATTCAATGAAACTCCCACAGGCTGATCTGATAACAGTTCAGGAAGCAGCAGTAACATCATTCCCAGTGACAGGACTGATCATGTGGGTACCCTGGTTTACCCTATGCTCTGGCCGCTTGAATTTGGCAACAATGATAAATTCAACTCCTCCAACATTTGTGAGATGCATGTTAATGCAAAGGTAAAAAATACCAAAAATCCAGAATATGAAATATGTTACCTTAATCCAGACACAAAACACTATGACAGCAGCCATGTTGTTGAACTGTATTTGCCAGTATGCAAGATGCTCAAAGTTGGGGAAAGTATTTTGATCTTCCAGAGACTGTAGCAGCACCTCCACGTTAGATGTTCTGTATATGTTGATTCCTATAGCTACCACTGATAGCTGGAAAATAAAAGATCCTCAGTTTCATTACAGTGCTTTGGCAAAATATACTTTACTTTCAAATGATTATTTTGTTCACCAATCTATGAATTTTAGGACTCACACAACGACATTCATAAAGGCCACACCCCCACATCCACATTCACAAGTGGTGATGCTGCAATAAATTCAACTTCAAATGGTTTTTCTCTGCCACTCAAATTTAAATCACTGCCTGCTCTTGCTTTCTTGATCTCAACTTGTTTCCTTCGTTTATGCTTTTTAAAATTAAAAACATTTTTTCTAATTTCTCATCATTCTTCTGGCCATTTATATTTTCTTTTGCTCAACAATACTGCACAATGAGGAAGAGGGATAAACAGAAGTGAGCTGGACAAACCCTGATTGCAAGAATCTTACACTCTGGTGCAAGGTCAGATAAACACACCAAGTTAAGTAACGTAAGAAAAACAAATGAAGACAGGCTGTAGCATTAAAAAGAGGAGAGGATGAGCTCGGGTTTGAAAAATGCTGGAAATGATGGGTGGAGGGTTCAAGAATGCTTGTAATACAAAAGGTGAGTTGAGGGTTTCCCTGATGCTTAATTCATGCCACACACCTCTTCACATGTCTTTGATTCTGGGCTAACTAGCCAGATCCGAGGGCTCATTGGTGCTTTTGGCTCACCACCATTGATATGCATGTGTGGACAGTCCAGAGGTTAACAATAACCTTGCTCTCATGTGAGACATGAACCTGCAGGAGATGGCAGGTGGCAAGTGTGATGATCTTTGCTGCCTAGTGTCTCTTCCTAGGTGTGATGGCAAAGATTGCAGACCAGACTTTCACTCCTGGTTATGGCCATAGAAATGACCTGCCTTGCTGAGAGTTACCTTACCATCTTTCTTCTCTATGAAGAGTTTCCAGAGGCAAATCTTGTATATTTACACTGGTGGTAGGGATAATTTCTGTGACTCTCTAGGCTCTACCAAAATGTTTTTCTATGTGGCTTTGGTTGAGCGGCATGAAGAAGCCAGGCTGATGGACTCCAATAACAACCCAACTCTCAATAGCTACAATTTGTTATCCAGTTGCTTTCACTCTTGCATAGGACAAATGTTCATAAAAATATGGAACATAGCATCATATATACAACATTAATGTAAATACAATACATTTTCCTGTAAACAGAAAATGAGAGAACAGATGAGGGAAGAGATGGTGTGAGGCTGTTTAGTCCTGCTTTTTCTTTGGGATTCTCATCCTGTCTACAAGGGAGCTTTCTCTCTGTACCCAATATTAGGTTTGGAAAGGCAAGGGCTTTGGTTTCTTTACACATTCGTATATCCCCAGTGCCTAGGGCACAGCCAGGTTTGCAGTAGGTGCTCAGGAAGCATTTGCTGAGTAAATGGATGAGTACTTTTCATCTCATGAAAGTTAGCAATCAACATGATTTGAGTTGAGATGTGCTGACAGGCTTCTGCTTCTAGTAATTCTGAGTTTCGAAAGACCAAGGCTGTGGGCAAACAGCTGACTGACAGAACCCTGTGGACTTCAGAGATGTAGAAGCAATCATGATTTCAAATGATTTCAACAAGAAATATTTACATTCAGAAAGCAACTTCTGTTTGAGTTTCAGGTGATGGAAGCCTACGTGGGACAGATAAATGCTTTGGCCTCGTCATAGGTGTCCATTGGGATACAGGGCGAACTTGTGGGGTAAGCAGAAGGCTTGCCTTTCACAGGAGGAGTGGGATTCCAGCAGCTGTCACACAATCACACAACCTGGGTCCTGTTAGCTCTTTTCAATCACTTTGTGTTCTTCCACTCACACCTAAACACCTTCTTTTCTATATTTTCTCTAAATCTTAGGAGGAAATGATTGGATGATGATATGAAGTCAGCAGTTGACAAAGCACAAACTAACTGGTAGGGGACAGGGAAAGAGTATTTTTTCATGAATAAGACTAATGGAAACAAAATACTAACAGAGCAAGGCACTTTTGAGAATTCTGAAAGGTCATGTCCGTGATAGGACAGTGGGCAGGATTCACAGAGTAACACAAGATCCTTCAGTGTCTAGGCACATGGCACTGATGCATGCTACTACAGACTTCATGCGCAGCAGGACTTAGCAAAAGGTGATCTGGCACTGCTGAAGACAGAAAAGTGTACCAATTCATTTCTACGCTGAGGTCACCAGAAATTAATGACAGGATGCTTAATTAATTTCTGACTAAGATGAGGGGAAAGCATCTTGAGCAGCAGTTAGGGCACGTGCAGTGTCCACACGGCGCCATGGTCCTGACTGTCCTCTAAATCTGCCTGCTGAGTTGTGGTACCTCACACTGAAAACTTTGGTGGACTTAACTCCAGCGTTGCTCTCTCATTCACAGAAAATTTGAAGCTGTAGGAAGCTTTTTTTGTTTCTTTTTTCTGCTACTCAAAATATTAGTTTCGGATGTTTCTTCTTGCAACAACTTTGTATTCAAGCACAGAAAAATGTAAATTAATCTGTCCTCGTAGTTGAAGGGAAAAATACCAAAGCAAAAAATCAAAACAAATGAGGTGAAACACTGTTTTCACCCCTATATCTCACACAACCTGCCAAAACCAAACATAGATTACTGAGTTATGCTCAATATTAATGTGGTTGAGAACTTATAGGACATACTGCTCCACTTTCATGTCAGAAATATTACTTAGGCAAAATGGAAAATAATCAGTAACAAAAAATAACTGATGGGAAGTCTGAGACTGTCTTTGGGGAATATTAAGATGCACAGGCTGAAGCAATCAGAGACTCACAAGCATTGAGTCCAGAGATGGGAATTTTGTATTGCTTTTCAACTTACCACAATGATCACAACATCCAGACAATTCCAGAAACTCTTGAAATAGCGTAGCTTGTGAATGCGAATCTCCAGTGTCTCTTCCACCACATAGTAAAGGATAAAGAAACAAAAGATGATCTCGCAGGCTGCCAGGAAGAAATCAAAAGTGGTGACATAGCGGATCAGTTTTACAGGCTGAAATTGCCAAGATGGGACCACACCGCCTGTTGCTGGGAATTCAACCAATAACCTGCATGGCAATAAGAACAATTAAAACAATAACAGCAAGAACAACACATGGGGACAGCTAGGAGAAGACGTTCTTCTATTCTGCCCTGCACTATCAAGTAGTGAAGCTCTTCCTACCAGCCACTCCCTACTAGTGGCAAACCATTTTTATCACAGTTGGTAACTCCATGCCTGTAGAATTTGGGGTCACAAAAGGAATAAGGCTTTCCAAGGTCTCTTACTCCAAAAGGATTATTTCTTCTGAAATTTTCCCAAGACTTGTCTGCTATGCGTATTGCTCAAAATGCTATATAGGTTTTTACACATACAAGTTCATCAACAAAGAAGCCTGTCAACAACTGCTATTCAGTGTAGGTCATTCTACTAGATAGTACAAAGAATATGAAGAAATTGAAGTAATGCGCACAGAATGTGACCTGGCTGATTATGTAGTTTGTACATGAATACAGATAGGACTGAGTCTTTTAACACCTGGCTTTCTAAGATACCTTCTTCTTCTCAGAGCCTTTATCCTAACAGATTAAAGTAAAGCAAAGTAAGGTACTTTATCCTAATTATCAGGATAAAGTATCCTAACTATCTGACTCATTCTGGTGGCACTGGTAGCTGGTATTGCATTATTACTGGACTGAAGATTTGGGTGCGTGGGGGGTGGGCAATTTCCCATTCTGTAGAAGTTACACAATGACAGTGATTCACTGAATAGTGCAGTCTTCCAACTGAACTAGAAGTAGGATTCCCGGGTCTGTCGTTTTAAGACTTGGAAAAGCCCTTTTGTCACCTACTAGACATCCATGGCAATACCCAAAGGAAGGGGCTAGAACCAAGAAAAGGCCTTCTTCTTCCTTCTCTCTTTTCTACTGGATGAGCTGGCGAGGAAGTGTGAGAATCACATGGGCACAGGAAGACAATACTGAAGTGCAGGGGCCCCTGACAGCTTCCCTGTGAGCTCCAAAGGGAAGAAAGTGGACTGTGACTGCCCAGCCCTTTCCCTCTTGCCTCACTGGCTCTGCACTGCCACTATGCCAGGAATTTGGAAAACAGGTAGAGAAATGGAGCAATTGCCTTGATGATGTCCATCCTTGCAGCATGGGGAAGATGGGAAAGAAACACTCAAGGCCTTGGTGCCAATCTACCCTGTTCTGGCATAATCGCAATCATTAGGAAAAGCTCAATAGTAACTATGATAAACTCTCATTCATCTCTAGTCATAACTTGAGTTAATGTGATATTATTATCTACAGCCATTTTTAAGCTGGGAAAAATTTAACTGGCCATTACAACAGCCGAACCTAAAAATAGTGACACAATAAGGATATTATGAAACTATATCCTTCTTATTTGCATGTAAATTTAAGCACAGACAATCCATATTGTATTGTTTGGGAGTTGCTGACATATTCATCAGGTCATTAGAGAAGGTGAGCTCCGCATGCTGTCTGCTTTGCCTACTGCATCCTTCTCTCTTTAAGTAGCGTGTTAACTTATCTTTCTCTTAAAAAGAAAAAAGGCAGTTACAGAGAAAGAGTGAGAGAGGTATCTTTGATTTGTTGGTCCATTCCCAAATGGTTGCAACAGCCAAGGCTGGGCCAAGCTGAAGTCAAAAGCCAGGAACTCCCTCGGGCTCGCCCATGGAGGTGGCAGAGGCCCAAGCCCTTGGGCCACCCCTTGGTGCTTTTCTAGACAGAGTAGCAGTGAGCTAGATTGAAGTAGAGCAGCTTGAACTGGGTTCATATGGAAGGCCAGGATTACAAGTACCGGCTTAGCATGCTGTGCCACAGTGTGGATCCCAGAATTTATTTACCTTCTAACACATTATACAATTTCTTTGTCTTGCTTATAATCCATTACATACATCCTCCTTGCTGAGCAGAAGCTCTCCAAGGACAGGGATCTTTGTTTTATTCATTGTTTTGTCCTGACACGAGGACAGTATTTGGCATACATGAAGCATACAGTAAATGAGGAATGAAGAAATGAATGGATGAACATGAGTCCCCAGAGAAACCACAGGAACCTCTGTCAGTTTCTCTATCTCTCCCAATGCAGTCATGACAGCAACACTGCAGACTCTAGTGGAGGAACATCCTGGGCCTTTGATGAGTGTCGAGCCGAGCAGGTACCCGGGCATCCTGCTGAACACTGGGCTCCATCCCGACAACATCACTGCACGGGCACCATCTGACAGCCGGACACTCAGAGAAATGGGGCAAGATTGACAGCTGGGTGGCTTGAGGGATGGGGTACATTTATCATGGCTTAGGATAGATAGCAAAACATAATGCTTTTTTTTTTCTTTCTAGAAATGTTCCACTATGGGGATGAACATGAACCAGATTTGAGGTTCTTTCCAACTCAGAATCTCCTAGGATCCTCACTCCTTTCCCCAAGCATCCGGAACTCAGTAAACCTTCAGTGTCCACCTCACCCATGGGATGGGTCTGCAGCTCAGGAATGTTCATTGAAGACAGGTGCAGACAAGGGTTTCCTGATCTAGTTCCAGAACAGATCACACACACCTGACACAGGACTGGGAGGCCGCTGCTGTCGGTACTCACCTGACCACACAGAACAGGTTAATGTTGGCATTGTACACCGAAAAGTCAATAAAAGTTGCCCTGGTTCCTCGGTCCAGCCAGCTGTTTTTCTTGAGGCCTGCCAGCTGGGCAGCTGTTTCCTCCCTGGTCCTTGACAGATCCAAGTAATAACCAGCTCCACTGTATGTGGCAATCACTCCCCAGTGGCTGCTCCCATTTAAATCCTTTTCACTGGTGTAGGTCCAGCTAATGGGAAAATAAAGACCAAAACCAAGAACCCAACAGGGAAAAATCAGTGGCACAATTGCGGCAACCATAAAGACAGTCGGCTCCTGGTAAGGTTAAGAAAGCAGTAAATGCATGTTATCAAAGTGGACTGATAGGCTCGACAAGGAATCTGTTAGGTGTTTTCTTACTCAATTCTCACACACTGAATAGCCTTGATTTGGGAATGAGGGTTCTGAGGCTGGGGGGATGGGGGCGGGGGGCGGTGGTCAACCGACATCTGGCACATCTGTTTCCAGAACCCTTGCAGGAAATGGCTGTCTCCCCTGGTGACTCAGGAACTGGCTGGTTTGAGGCCCCCTGAAGCTATGGTCCAAGAGGGACAAGCTCATCAGGTGCCTGACTTCTGGACTTTAGTCCCTCATACAAAATGGAGAGGACACCTGTCTTACAGCGTAGTTTCGTTCACGATGCACCTGACAGAAAGCACCTCTATGTAGTGTCTGGCACGAAAGGAGCAGTGGCGGGGCCACCCTCTCTCTGTAAGCAATGTGAGGTGAAGCAAAGTACTGGATGAGGTGGCACAGATGAAGGGCCCTCTTAGACTTTGTGGGAACTAGAAAGGAAGCAGGAGAAAGTGCCCTTACCATCACAACTTGGACAATGTCTTTCTTTTTTTTTTTTTTTTAAAGATTTATTTATTTATTGGAAAGTCAGATATACAGAGAAGATGAGAAACAGAGAGGAAGATCTTCTATCTGATGATTCACTCCCCAAGTGACCGCAATGGCCGATGCTATGGAGCCAGAAACTTCTTCCGGGTATCCCACACGGACGCAGGGTCCCAAGGCTTTGGGCCGTCCTCGACTGCTTTCCCAGGCCACAAGCAGGGAGCTGGATGGGAAGTGGAGCTGCTGGGATTAGAACCGGCACCCATATGGGATCCCAGCACATTCAAGGCGAGGATTTTAGCTGCTAGGCCACGCCGCCGGGCCCTGGACAAAGTCTTTCAAGAAAATCAGGCCCTCTGTGCTAAGTCTCCTGATTTGCATTGGATTTGTTTCTTTTGGATCCAAAGAGAGAATTATATGGGAGACAAACACTCTAGTCAACGCAGGTGTCTCTGCCCTATTTTTTTTTTTTGCAACAACCTGGACTCTGGCTTGCCTTGGTTCCCAAGAAAGGGATCTAGGTGAGCTAACAGAACTGGCTTAGGAAGGCCACTCTAAGGCAGCCTCCAAGAACTTCCCACTTCTTTTTGAAGATTTAGCTTATTTATTTGAAAGGCAGAGAGAGAGAGAGGAAAACAGACAAAATTCTTCCATACTACTGGCTCACAACCCAATTGGCTGCAAAAGGCCAGGGCTGGGCAGGCTGAAGGTCGCCATCTGGGTCTCCTTTGTGGGTGCCAGGGACGCCCATCCTTGGACCATCTGCTGCTGCTTTCCCAGGTGCATTAGCATGCAGCTGGACTGGAAGTGGAGCACCCAGGACTCGAACTGGTGCTCAAATGTGATGCAGTCACTGCTAGTGAATTAACCCACTGTGCCACACCAGCCTTAATTCTCCTAATTTTTTTTACCTAACTACAATACTTCTAAAATAATACGTACTCTCCTTTAAAATTCAAGGTATGAAGGACAACTATCAACATACAAACCCTTGCATGTAATTGCAGGTACAAGGACATACTATAATTAAAAATCATAAACACATTGGAGAAGAGTGGGCTGGGATCCAGATAGAAAACTGCCTCTCATGCTTACTGAAATAATGACAATCTGAAAAAAAAAAAACACCCATTTATAAGAACTAATAAAGAAATTTCTAGACCAGAAAGCTTTCTGGTAATAATAAAAAAAATCTAATGGATGATGTCACTGGACCTATGGAAACAAGGCCCCAGCGACTTACACCAAACCTCTGAAATCTCAGATACTTTCTTTTTGGTGAGTTGTGTGGTCAGCAACTTAGGCTTTGGAAAAACAAGCACAGAGACACTGAACAGGGGTTAAGCAAGAGGGAAAAGAAAGAAGTCAAAGTTCAGCTGGGCATGGCACAAGGACAGGTACTGAAGTGGCCCTGTAGGCAACCTTCCCTGAGTGACACTGTTGGAGAATGAGTAAGTGACTTCAGGAGAGAGCTGGGAGTGAATGAATGAGTGATTGTCACCAAGTGGCCAGGACACAGGGACACTTACGCGGTTCCATTCCGTGGTCCAAACGGAGCCCTGTCTTCGCTACTGATGGAGTAGACATCGTAGCACTCTTTGATCTCATCTCTCAAGTCCTGGGGGATGGAGCAGGATCCATTTCGGACTTTGAGTTGCCGGATACGCGGCACCCCCAACAGCAGGTTCTCATAGAAGATGAAGCTGCGGTTGTCAGCTTCAGTCTGATTGCTGGGTTGCATCTTCCAGTACAGCCCATCCAACAAGGAGCCTTCTGTAAACTGCAAGCAAAGGCATCGTTTTTCAAAAGTCCCAAGCTGGTGCTCCTGGGTTCTAACTAGATGTTCACATGACCAAGTCTGGAATCTCTAAGAACATGGTTCAGTGACATGAGTGGGTTTTGTTAGCCCTCAGACTGGGGCTTGGCTCTGGCCCCTGCACATGCTAGTGTTGAAGTCCGGAGCTTCATAGTATTCTCTGAACCAGGGGTTTTGCCTCTGGAAAACTTGCTCTTTTCCTCATCACTCCATCTGGCACCGAGTCAGCAGGTATGTGCCTGACAAATGGGAACCCTGTTTTCTGTTCTAGGGCTAAAGGTGAGGAATGGTGTGTACATCTATAACCATGACCCACTACTCCTTCCCTTGCGAAAAAGCAACCCACACGGGTCCTGACTCTATACTTGTTTAGACAAAGGTTATAGTCTGCTCTCTGGTGGACCTTTCATTTGTCTGGACTCCCCCCACCCCGCCCTTTTTTGGTTTTATTAATATTCTTTCTATACTAATTTCTATTTGAATAGAGAAAACATGGTTATTTTTCATTTTGGAGCAAACTTTTCCCCCTTAGCATAGTAATCTTCAGGCCCATCTATTTTGTTGCAAATGTTTGTTCCACTTTTTTTTTTATTAATTACATTGCATTATGTGACACAGTTTTATAGGTACTGGGATTCCCTCCACCCCTCCTCAAACCCTCCCCTCATAGTGGATTCCTCCACCTTCCTGCATTGCCACAGTTCAAGTTTAGTTGAGATTCTTTCATTGCAAGCATATACCAAGCATAGAGTCCAGTATCTTATTGTCCAGATAAGTTCAACGGTTTCTTGGGGAGATCATCTCTGGTCTGAAGGTAGAGCCAGCAGAGTATCATTATGACCGAGTAATAGTCTACTGTATACGTATACAGCACGTGGTCTTCCTCCAGTCACTGGCGCATGGACATCTAGGCTGATCCCCTATCTCTACTCTCATGAACTGGGCTGCTGCAAACATGGAAGTGCTCTTGCTGTAAAACTGAACTCTACAACTACCTACCCTTCTGAGTTGGCAGTTAGTGATATGAGAAGCTGCATAAATAAGAGAAGGTTCTTGTTTGCATACCTAAGGATGCCTGTAGGGAAGTCAGTTCCAGTCCTTTCTCAGTGTATTATCTTATCAGACAGTCAATAGAGGTAAGATGACTGGCCTTACCGGGATGATAAAAAAACAGTCATATCATATCAGTGTGGTTTCTGAACTCTCACCCATGAAGTAGCTCCTTTGACCCCAGCACCAGGCCATGAGGTCAGATCACAGTACCCATCACTTATGCTTTGCTCCTCTTCTGGCATCCGCGACAACCAGGGACGAGGCAGAGTGGACGTTTACATCAACAGGCCTTTGAAAGGACATGGTCAGCCCAAATCAGGCACTGTGCTGAGCTCAATCAATATGTATGAGATTGAGAATGACACAATTAATTACAAACCAGGATGAAGAAGTGGTTGTCAGCCTGGAAAAACATCCACTCTTATTCCCTATCTGTATGGCCATCATTGACGAGTATCAGTATCCTTTTCCTCATTTAGAAACTGAGTGGTGATTATTCGCATTTACTGTCAATGATGACAATGGAGATGAAACAAGGTATGAGCTAGCCTGGTGCCAGGCCCAGGCATGGTTCCCAGTAAGTGTTACTTGATTCTTCTTTGAGGCTAGGAATGGTAACATCTACCAACTCACTGTAACTTACACTATCTCACAGAAATTCATGTGTGTGGACAGATGTTCATGTAATGAACTTAGGAAGCCAAATGAACAATTTTCAGTGATGAAGACATACTTTCAAAGTGATTTGCAAATACCTTCCAGAAGTCTTCCACTGAAGTCAGAGTTTTAAAGTTTGTTTTCTCTGATTTGGACACGGGGGTATCCAGGAAGAGCTGTGACATCACCCGGGTGTAGTAGTACACGTTGGCACTCATCATGCCATAGGTCACTGGAAAAGAGAGAGCCTGGTTAACTCTACAAGGACGCTGCAGGTACGGTTGTTCCCCAAGCCAGAAGCTTCCACGAAGAGACTGCTTCTGGTGAGGGCCACTTTGGATGGACGTTCTGCCATGATGGTCATCTCTCACCCTTGCCTCCTCTCTTCCGTCTCCTATCTCATTGGCTTAGGAACAAAATGCAGGTAGTGGCTCATGTGAAACAGCACTGACTGACTATTGAGAATCAGGTGAAGAGCAGGTGCCTTCACTTGGTACAAGGTAATTCCAACAGGCAGGATTGCTCAGTTTTATCTTCTGCTGTTTCTGGGCCCTGCACTCGTGTAAGGAAGAGCTCCACAAGCCCCAACAGAAGCTGCCCTGAGTTTGCTCATGCTATGGCTGTGCGCACACTGTCTTCTCTCTTGCAAGTCACATGGAAGGCCGTCCTTGGCTTCCTCCAGACCAGCGCTTCCCCTGTTCTGCTCTGCTCTAACCTTGAGGCTGGTGTCTAAGTCCTGGACCACCACAGAGCGCCTTCTCTTTGGGAGTGAGATGCAGAGTGAGAGAAAGAATGAGCGGGGAGGGAAAGAGACAGGGAGAGAGAGAGAGAGTGAGAGAGTTGGGTTTGTTCCCTCCACTCCTCCCTGGGTGCAGCTAGCAGCAGATCCTCTAACCCTGAGCACTGCTGGCTGCTGGCGGACTCACTTTTCCCGTTACATGGGTTCATGTCATGCCAGCCATGCCATTCTCTCCCCATGTCTCCTGCTCCTGTAGTCTGGTGAGGTGACCTTTCCCAAGTGCCTCCTCTCCTCTTGCTGGTCACCTTAACCCTGCTTTCCCCTCTGTAAGCAGTCCCTTCATGCAAAGTCCTTTAATTCCCACCCTGAGTTTACCATCTTTTCCAGAACACTGACCAATACAGATTCAACTGTGTTCCACTTAACAACCAAGTCCCGCATGGAATGCTGACTCAAGCGACCTCCTGCCATACACACTTAGGATTTAGGAGACTCGAACACCACTTGGCAGCTTGGCAAGTCCTGGGAAACCTGAGCTGGACTCCTGCCATGTTTCTCACTAGCTGTGTGACCTGAGTCAGCTGTTTACATTGTCTTATGTTTCCATAAGAAGGCAGTATGTGGCTATCTAAGAGAGTGTTTTAGGTTCTTAAATAGCTCAAGTTTACCTATGCAGTAGCTAACACAGAACCCACATCTAATAATGGAGGCCTGTCTTTACCTGAGTTTCCCTTCATGCTGGACTCCAATGATTACAGGTCTTATGTGCTATAAAAGCTACAATTAGCAATGAGCAGCTTCAAGGAAGAGGAACATATCTCATACCTCTTTTGACAACAGTCCTGAACACCAAGCAGGTGATTAGCAAAGATCTACTTCTGTAAATCTTTAGGCATCATGAAATGCACATTTAACTAATATTAAACTATTTTTAAAAATAAATTAAATGCTCCCTAGTAAAACTTCCTCCTATGGCGCTTTCAAGCATCACTGAAAATTAAGATTAAGGAAGAGAGTAAATATAATTCAACCATGAGTCAGTTCGGGAGTTCATGTCAAGTCACCATTAAAGCAGTGAGTATGTGTAATTCACCCAGCTTGCACTCTGTAAGACTCCCTCTCCTGTCAGTCAAGGGCCCGATGTGGAACTAGGACAAACTGCACGGGGCCAGAACTGAGAGATCTAACCCATTCCCATTTGTGGAACAAGGTATCAGACACACAGAAGAGCAGGATGTCACCTTCTTTCAAAAGGAGCTCGTAGTATCCCCAGGGCGGGTACCACCTCCCGGCTCCATCTGTTGCCAGAGGGCCGGATGCAGGTACAAGGCCCCCACAAAGGCCATCTGTCCTTCAAGAGGGCAGAGCTGAGAGGGACGAGTATGCAGCAGTACCTTCTTACCCCGCCACCACCTCAAAGCCAACTAAGCAATCAACTGCTTTTAGTTAACCTGAAATTAGAATGGACTCTGGGCTCACTGGTTTATATTCTGGAGTTTTTAACCTGCGGGTTTATCGTTTAAAAGGGAATTTGACCCATTATGTAAGTTTTTATTTACTATTCGGTACCATTAAATAAAAGTATGTAAACAGAAAAATTTTAGCCACTGAGTTGAAAATCTGTCTCAAAAACCAACACTGAGTTTTGCTTTTCAAAGTCTGGGGGTCAGTATTGGCTTTCCAAGCTCTATAGGGAAGCAATAAAGTTTCTTGGCTATGTAGCACCCCCTGCTGGACAGCCAGAGAAATGCCTTTCAGCCTTGAAGGGATGATTATGGAAATCCAATGTGAGCTTAGTCTCCCCCTTGTGTCAGGTCTCAGACTGGTCCAGGTGATCCCTCAGTGACATCGCTATACACTCTAGGTGTTAGATAAATCATAAGCCTCTGTAGGTGGCAGCTAAAAGATCCCTGGATAGAGAGTCAAAGTGAGTTGGATCTTAGTTTCAGCTTTGCTTGGCCTCCACTGACTGCCTGCGTTCACGATGGTGGGTCCTGTTGCTGTGGGATCCTGGGCAGCTAGTGAACTCCTCTGAGTTGGATGCTATGATCTAGACAAGGAGGCTGGTGGTATCTACAGCGCTTGCAGGGCTCAACTGGAGAAATGCATGTGATAATATCTGCACACGGCGGACGCAGTGGAAACAAAGAGCTATCACATCATCTCCCCCTTTGGTGCCTGATGGAGGGAGCCCACTCGGGGGGTGGCATTCACTGCCTCTGCATGAAATGACACGTGAAGGAACCACTGAAGCAAATAGACCATTTCATTGAAAGGAGAATAGAATATTTTTTTAAAAGCAGGGAAAAAACAGAATATATTAAAATAGCATCTCCAAACTGCCAGCATTTAAACTAACAAAAGCCGCCTTCAAAACAGTCCATCACTTCAAAATAATTCCTCGTTATTACTGTATTCTTGATCTTATTGAAAAAAAAAACATAGATTCAAATATTACAACAGGCCAAGAGAATGGAAGAAGCGCATCTATTGTATAAATTCCAAATCACTTGAATAAAAAACTAAAGGAAAAAAGTATAACCTACCAAAAAAATGGAAAACACAAAAAAGGGAAGCAAAATGACAGAAATCTGACAGAACTTGAAATGTGAAGGGATTAAATTGCTACTAGGTTATAAAGTTTTAAATTACTGGTTAAAAAATTGTAAGATGCATCTCTGGAACTTTTAAAAGATCCTCAGTCAAAGTAAGAGTGAGAAAATGTATCAGGAACCAACAGCTTTTATCAAGTATTAGATCATGTTGTAATCATCTAAGGAGAGAATAAGCCGAGTATTGAGTTTGACAAAAAAGGCCATTTTACATTGATAGATGAGGCCACACACTGTGACTTCACATGACAGTTTCTTTCATGTACTGCATAATAGGACATCAAATGCTTGCTAACAGAAAAATTTCCCAAAATAACAATTGCAGTTGGGAACCGAAACCTTTTCACTTCTCCATGGCTCAGACCAAGGCAAGAAAACTTAGGTGGAATATTAAGGGTTTAAATTGAATCTGTGCATCAAACTTCAAAAGAGATTATTCTAATTCCTATTCAAATACCTGCGGGACACTTGCAAAAATTGGCAATCTGCTGGCCCACAAAGGGCATGTCAGTGAGTCCCTAAAGGTCAGCTGCAAGCAAGCAAGCTTTGGAGAAGACACCCATGTCAAGGCCGATGAGTGGGTCACGCAGCTGCACCCCAAGGCACAAGGCCTGCTGAGGAGCCCAGGAGCGCAAGGCAGAAGCCAGGAGGGGTACCCTGCAGGTTGCAGGCGGGCATGGCCTGTCAGCGCCTTGGCTTGGGGCTTCATGCCTCCATGGCTGTGAGACACAACATTTCTGTTCTTTGATGCCAAAGAGACACAGCAAGCAAACCTCCAAAACCACATCAAAAAGTCAAGCAGGCACCATTTTTTTTTACCAAGAAATTCTGAAAATGAACACAGGGTAAGTATACCCATATAAAATGAAGTCACTGAAATATAAACTCCTCTTTTTCTCTCTCCCTGAATAACTTTCAGGCCAAAGAGGAAATCAAAACTGCCACAAAAAACAGAGCAAACCCCCCTGAGAAGGCAGAGTTAAGATGCACTGGTTCCCAACCCCCCCGCTATCTGTCATGAAGCCACCACTGTCCACAGGAAACCTATCTTTGAAGTGGAGGGACTATGCAAACTGCAAGTGGACAGACAATTCCAGGCTGGAATGGGTTAGCAGGTGCTGGTGGTGGGAAGGCGTTCTGTGCACTAGGGAATGAGCAGCTTCAGTGGCCAAGAGCGAGCATGGGAGTGGCCACTGCTGTGGAACCTCAATGAGATGCTCCAGTGCCTGCCCAGCGAACTGTCCAACAGTATCTTATACTGCCTCACTGGGAGGGAGATGGACACAAGGCCTTCCCTGGCCATCCCAGAGACGCGTGTGCATTCCTAACACAGCATTATGTGCAGCAAGGGGCTGGCTCAGTCAGGCGCCAGCGAAGACTTGCCCTGGACCTGGCTCCTGAGCTGACTTGAAGGAGGAGTGGTGAAGACTGTTGTCTAGGCTAAATGGTAGCCAGGCCCTGAACCATCCCCAAAGCCCCTTCTAGAAGTATGCTATGTGGCAAGCAGGTTGGGACCGGTGGGATGATGAGTCTAAGTGTCAGAATGGCAGGGGGGAGGCAAAATGAGACATCCTATTGGAGATGCCCCACAGAAGTTGGCTCAGGCACTGTGCCCACCAGAGAGGTGCAGAGTTAGTGGGAGGGGCTGGGAGTCACAAGCATACATACACTGGTTGAAGTTTGTGAAAAAGCTCATCCCAACAGAAAATCCAAGACCCACTCACAGACTAAGAAGTGAACAGAGCAATGAGGGACAGGAAGGTTATAGAAGCCAGAGAAGTTTCTAGCAAGTTCCATGGACACAAATTTTAATATCAAACAGGCTGATGACAGCCCACAGAAGCTGGCAATGGAAAGACGACCCCACCCTGCAGAAACCTTAGTGAGCGCTTTTTAGGAGGTCAAAGTGAGAATACAGAATTAACAGTGAGCACATGACATAAAGAGAAACTCCAAATAGTTGAATCCAGTTTTGGTTATAGCTTTTAAAAAATTGTTAAGTAACAAGTTATGGTAGAAGTTGTGTGGATTTGGGAATGCTGGCACTGGGCTACTACTTTTTGTGTTTTAAAATAAGAGAAATAGATATTTAATATTGATGTACATATTAGCAAAGACAAGCCGTTTTACAAGTAATGGTCATGTTTAAAGCCATAGCCAAATATCTGCCATTTGTCATCTCTGTAAAATTGAACTTAAAAATCTTACTTCTACTTGTTTGAAATTCAGAGAGAGAGAGAGACATAGCGAGACAGGCATACAGACAGGAGTCTCTCCACTAGTTCACTTCCTAAGGCCCCTAACAGCTGGTATAGGTCACGCCAAAGCCAGGTGTCTAGCACTGCATCGCGGTATCCCACATGAGTCACAGGTGAGCCATCATTTGTTGTTTCCCAGAGTGCAAATTAGCTGAAAGTTGAAACTGATCACGGGCAGGAGTTGAACCCAAGCACTCCATCTTATAGGAGCTGCACATGTACCTGCTTTTCAAATACCTGCGGGACACTTGCAAAAACTGGCAATCTGCTGAGTGTTTGTCTTGGGCCATTTCATTTATCAGAAAAAAACAGGGCGATTTCCAGCCACAGTCAGACTTCAGTGGTTCTTTCCATGCCCTGGGACTTTGCCCAGGCTCTGAGACTGAAGCTGTCTGCTGTGGGAAGTTCTATGGGCGCTGGCAGGATGCGTATCATCAGGAATGGAATTGGTTCCTGCTGGTTGACGATGAACTCCCCTTGGAGACTCTGTGGACCACGTTACCGACAGCTCCATGTGCAGGAACTTTCCTCAGAGCAGTGGAACTATGCGTAGACTAGCATCCTGATGAGGCTTCCCCAGGGAAAAGGTCTCCTTGCTTTTTTTTTTTTAACAGAACAAGTCAAAGTATCCTTGCAAAGGTAAAGAATGGGAGACACAGATTTCTTCTTCAAAAGGCTCTTCCTGCCCCACGACATACCACATTAGGTTACAGTTTTGTTGCTCTAGTCTCCATTCTCATGACTTCTTTGCCAGCCAGGGAGTGTAAAGACTTCTGCACACTAACAGATCACCTTCTCTATTCTGTAACACACTGCTCTTCTCAGCGCCTCCTGAGTTCCAACTGTGTCAAAGCATCATCCTCTGTGACAGCGCTCATACCCTCTGCCACTCTATCTTTTCGGTTCTGCCTAATTCTCTGACACACAGAAATCACGCTGCCATGATGCTGACTCAGGTTCCTTTTGTGATTTATAGTTCTGTCACTTCTCGGTCTTTTGGCTAAAATGCAGTGTGATTATATCACTGAGTTTGAGAGATCAGGAAAAAAAAATCCATGCAGTGACAGCACAGAAAAAGACAAAGCCTTTTTTTTTTTAAATCAAAGACTCACCAAATACTTTTCTTTGCTTTTGTCAAAGATCTTCTAAAATACTTTCTTCTTTGTTTCAACTCCATCATCTGACACACACAACAGAAATACTCTTGCTCCTTAGAACAGAGCTTATATCTATGCATCTATCTACACATACTTGGAAGGTGAATGTATAGCAATTTAGATTTCAAGTAAGAATAAATCTTGAATTATACAAAGTGGGATTATCTAATTCCCATTTCATTTCTATCCCTCTGGTTAAGCAGATTAATTTTCAAAGTAAAGGCTGGCATTGTAGCACAGTGGATAAAGCCACTGCCTCCAGTGCTAGCCATATGGGCAAGTGGCTGCATTGCTTCTGCTCCAGCTCCCTGACACTGGCCTGGGAAAAGCAGTGGAAGCTGGCCTAAGTGCCTGGGTTCCTGCTAAGCATGTGGGAAACACTGGAAGAAGCTGTTGGCCTCTGGCTTTGGCCTGGCCCAGTCCCAGCCTGGGGAATGAACCAACAGACGGAACAGCTCTCTGTATAACTCTTTAAAAAAATTAAATAAAACTTTAAAAAAAAAAATGGAGGAAGGGAACTAACACTGCAAAGATGCAAAAATAAGCTCTGCATGGACGCTTGGTTGCTCTAAGGAACCAGAGTTTAGGGATCAGAGCCTTTGGTTCTGAGAATCTGCTGATGGGCCTATTCAGCCAGTGGAAGACTCCCTTCTGACTAGGGTGGGTGGTATCACAGCAGCCCCCCAAGGGTCTTTCCATGGATTGTTTTTCATCTTTACAACTATTAAAAGTAAGTATTTTACCAATGAGAAAATAGACTTGGAAGGTTAAAAAACTTGCCCAGGCTTACCTATTTTGTAGGTACAACTGGGATTTGAACTTAGAATTGTGTGATGCAAAACAAACAAACAAAATCAAAAAAACAAACGAAAAAGCCAAAAAAACAAAGCCCATATTTCTACTATGTCAAGCTGCCTCCCAGAGTGCCAACTACTTGTTATGAAAAGCATTCATCTTATAAAGGCATAAGGTTCAGTGGATTCTAGCATGTGTACATGGACTTAGTGCATTTGCTCTTCTTGATCATTTGGTAGTGATTTTGCTGGTAAGAGTTCTGAAGTGGTAATTAGATGGTTTCTGAACTGTGGGGGAAAGCTCAATCATAGGAGCCAGTCCGGCTGAGCTGGAGCGGCTTTTCCCTGCTCTGGCCGACAGCTGACAGAACAGAGCCCCGGTGGAACTGTGCAGACAGGCACTTGACAAAAAAAAAAAAGTCTTTCCTATGGCACCGCTTCAGGAATGCTCTGAGCTGGATGCAAACAGATTGAAGCCGACCCCACCCGAGGAGATTAATGGGCTGATACTCTCCCGGCTGTTTCCATTTATTAGCTTACAGAGATAAGGACATGCTGATAACTGCTGATGCTCCGAAGCACGGAGGAATGGCTGATGTGTGAGCTGGGTCTCGATCCAAGGTCATTTCAACAGATTGGAATGATGAGCACATCCTACCGGGAGAAGATTTAACGTGGCTCAGAGGGAAGGCCTTTCCCACCATCCAGGGTGCTCAAACCCGAGCAGGGCCACGCAGGGCGCCACCACCTCCGGGGAGGACTCAGAGGAACCGGCTGTTCATGTGCTGAGGGGGCTCAGGGGTCTGACCACGCTAGCATGCAGGTCTGGGTGAGGAAGCTCCTGGTTCTTTCCTCCTGGGAGCTATTCCTGCTCCTCGGGGATGGGGACAACAGAAAGTGTGCCAGAGGGAGCTTCTGGTCGCGTGACAGTTACCGAGACTCTGGTCTCCAATCACGAGATCCCTAGCTGAGGAAACTGGAAAGGTTAAACCTGATGACTGTCTCTCCACTTGGCAACAGCTGATGTGGAAAAGGCACTTGGTATAGCAGAGGCTGGTGGGGACAACTAGGAGAGGTCCCAGGGGACTGATGTCAGCTGCGAGAATGGAAGAACTTCCTAACGAGCCACAGGAACGGGAAAGGAGCTCGTTGCGTTCTCAATCTCGCTACTCCCTCTCAGAGACTGTGGGACAGTGGGGGGATTCTAACATTCAGTGGTCATGTGCCGCATGGCTTCCAAGAACCAGAGATTGCATAATATTCTGAAAGTAAACTTTTATTTACGTAAAGTGTGGAGCTATGGTTAAAAAAAAATGTGGTGAGTGTGAACAGGAACAAAAAGCACCCACGTTATAAAGTCAGCACTCATGTGTTTGGTGACTTCAGGCATGTTTCCTAAAACTGAGGTCTTGGGTTCACTTATCTGGCCTGATTCTCAGGTTATCAGAGCATCAGGAAATTCAGTTCTTTGGCTCACATTTTAGAGCCTATGACTTTGCGGGTCTGGGCAAACTGCAATTAAACAAAGTAAGTCTCTTGTTGCTTCAGATGCACAGGCAGTTCTGGGAGCCACTGAAACTGTATAGACATATGGGTACACTACACTTTATGAGACACACCTGTGTATGGAATGGTTGCAAAAAAACCTCGGTAACTGCAACCAGCCTGTTAATATGTAAGGCCACCTCAGTTTAATGTTTAAGCACCTTTTCTATGAAGCAGCAAACTTGACCTCATCATGCCAGGATGTAAGAGCTGAGCACATAAAAATTAAAAATACCATATCTCTTGTTTTATAACTATAATCGTGTGAATAGTTTTTCCATCTTTCTGTCTTGGCTAACATGTTTAAAATTAATGTCATATCGCTTTTAGGGGGGGGTTTGAAATAGAGGAGAAATAAACAGACTTAAGAATAAATGTTGAGATTTTACTTGTTTTAGGCGAGCAAATGAACTGAGCAGCCTCAGTCTGGATGTTTAGAGTAACTACTGAACAGCAAATCCGGAAACATCTTTCCTGCTATCTTCATCCCGCTGGACGAGTGCAGGGCGCCAGCTAAGGGCACACGTGAAAGGGACGTTTGCATGGATCCTTGTCAGATAGGTTCCAGGCTGGAAAACTTAGAGGAGCACAGACAGTAGCATGGCAGCTGGTGGGTGGGGAGCCAGCAAGGCGGGAGTAAGAAGATACAAAAACCAGGTAGCTTCGCCCCCAGGAAGGACGAAGCGGAGGCAGCCAGCTGAATGCTAAGGGAGAAACATCTAAGCAGAGGCCGACTCTGTCAAACGCAGCTAACCAAGTTACGTTTCAGGACTCCTTAATATTTTCCTCACTCTCCACCTGGGTAGGCAAAGTCTCAGAAATGTATGAACGTGACCTGCTCTGCTAAGGTTAATTAAGAGCTGACTACTAGTATTAAAGACCAGGGTTGGGGGATTAAATACAGCAATACTGATTTCATTATGATGACACATAGAAACATAAATGTTTCCTTAATCTTTCATGTTCAACTTGAGAAGCTTTATATTTTTATGAAGCTAGTAAATAAAAAAAATCTTCAAAAAACTTTTAATACTTGGCTAATCAAATCAAGACTAACTGGTTGATTGATTAAGCCAAGAGGGTTGAGTATAATGTGACAGGAATGGCATTAGGAAAGTATTGATTAAAGTCTGATTCATTCCCTATATAAAAACAAAGATTTTTTTAAAGATTGGCATTCATTTCAGAAGGTGTGGTACAAGAAGGAGCTTTCTTCTCAGAGGCATTTGGTAAGAGGGCCTAAGGGCAGGGCACAGCTGGTTAAACTGCTGCCTGGTACACCAGCATCCTATATGAGCGCAGGTTCAAGTTTAGTCACTAACACAGGAGACCAGGATGGAGCTCCAAGCTTCAGGCTTCGACCTGGTCCGTACACATCACTACAGTGATTCGGAGAGTGAACCAGGGAATGAAAGATTTCTCTCTCTTCCTCTCTGTAATTCTGCCTTTCAAATAAACAAATAAATGAATAAATAAATAAATAAATAAGAATGTCTTAGGGATCATAAATATGCTTCACATCTGCTCTACAAGGTTTTGGTTGCAGCATGGACAAAACCTACCATCCAAAGCACTCTCCTACAGCAGAAGACAAACCCACTGTCTATGGATTTCCAAGCTTGGATGCATATGGTTTCTATAGCCAGCTTTTAGCCAAAATGTTCCTCCGCTACACCGACAGAGAATGTAGGAGTAAATTGAAAAAGAGAAGACAGACATAAGTGTGACTGTTTCCAGCAGAGCAAGAACCAAGCAGTTGCTTTAGAGCTGAAAGAAATATTCAGTTAGGTTAAAGGCTCTGATATGGCATATCCAAATCCCCAAGCAGGGGACTTTCAAGCATCCACTCTCTCCACCTTAACTCACACAACTTCCACTGCCTGGGATGTGCATTTCCTCCAAATATGTGTCAATAAAAACAATGCTGGGGGGCATGGTGGGCAATGCTACCACTTGCAATGCCAGTATCCCATAACCAGCTGCTGCACCTCCAATCCTGCTCCCTGCTACGGTGCCTGAGAAAGCAAGACAGGATGGTTCAAGTACCAGGGCCCCTATCACCATTAGGAGACCAGCAGGAAGTTCCTGGTTTCTGGCTCCTGCAGTCCTGGCCATTTCAGCCAGTTGGGGAGGGAAGCAACAGATGTGCAACCTCTGTTTGAGCGTGTTTCTCTCTCTGCCACTCTGTAACTCTGTCTTCCAAATAAATAAAATAAATCTTAAAAAAAATCTTAGGTGATTTTATTTGCAATCCTCACAGTTAAAATATCTTAGGCAGATCTTATGTTTACTTATCTAATAGTGCAACTCGACAGTTATGACATCTGATGTAAAAATCCATTAACCCTGGTTTCTTTGTGTCTGGCAGAGGGCCACATGCATTTAACAACGAAAACGATCACAGCTGACAATGAACCTCACAACCAAATAGAGCAGGTATTGAAGGAATGCTTGTCAGAGAACAGAGAGAACTTGCCCAAATTCTAAAAAGGAATTGGAAGCAAGTAAAAAGACAACTTCTAATGTACAAGTCTTTTGGTGCACCCACAGGTCCTCTAACTTTAAATATGATTTTGTTTTCAGGTCAAACACTTTCGACCTGTGCAATGTTTCAGAAGGAAGCAGTTTACTTACAGACGCACAACACTATGAGAAACAGGAGGTACGTGACCAGTTCCCGCAGAACACTTTTAAGGTATTTTTCTCGATTAGTGCTGTTTTCCTCCATGAGTCTTGTTCCCCAGAGACCTTTAAAATAATGAGAAAAGCCATTCAATTTAAGAAATATCATAAATGTTAAAACGGGGAAAAAATAAACAGTATAATCTGTATGGGAGATTCTCTCCTATGTACATTTAGCACACTGGATGTAACTGGGAATACAGCACAGCAAGAACACTCATTGCTTCACCATCTTCCCCCCAGGATGTGCAATGATCTGATTCTTCTCTCAATTCCCAGGACCACTGGTAGATATTTGAGTACAATTTTTCAAAACAGAACAGGAAATGACTTAAACTAAGATTGAACAGCTGTGCAATGTGCACAGTTCTTCCTGTTTGGCTCTAGAGGGCCCCTCCTGGGATCCTCCCGCTAAACCCATCAGAGTCATTGCACATCACTATCTTTTACATCATCCTAGATTCAAGGAAGCTTTGGCTGGATCAACTCCACAGGAAAGCAGTTCCTCGAGCATCTAACTCCTGGTTCTCTGCTTGTCTTTGTCCTTTAACACACTCTATAGTGACCGACCACACTGCACATGCTTAGTTGAGCAAATTCTTTTCAAACGCCAATTAACATGTTGACATTAGGAGCAACAACTCAACCAGCATCTCCCTCCCTCTCTGGAGAAAGACTAAAATCTGCAACCATGTTCTCTATTTTAGCAGATGGAAAAAGAGTTGGGCTGGCTCAGTGTGGATGACATAACACTCGGCAAGCTGGCTGCAGCATGCCTGCAGTTTTGGATAGCGCTGGCAGACAGACATGGTGGCTGTCCAAACCCATTAATGAATAGTGTGGTCAAGTCACATTGCGGCTTGCTTGGAAGAACCTAAGCCTTTTCCAAAAAAAGACAAACTTCTCAGTGCTCTCAGATTAGGTCGACTGCTAACGGAACCCAACCTGGCCCCCTGCACTATGTCTGGCACTGCTATCCCACACATCTTAACTCCTTCAATCACGGAAACTCAGCACTTAAGCCACAAGCAAACCACACTGAGAAGAGGGAAAAATAGCAGTTGGCCTTTCCTATCAGAGAAATGACTTCATACTACTGCTTGTGTATTTTTTTTAACTTTTATAATAATATATTAGTTCTACCCCTCCTAAATTTCAGGTTTTTCATTTCCTTTTCTTCCCAAAGTTCCTTTGGGAAAATCTGTATCTGAATTCAAAGACACTGGATTACGCATCCTAAATTTCAGCACACGGAAAAGTGGAGGCTAACTTATGACCAGGTTTGCATCTGCCAAGATCTGGTAGTTGTCAGGGAAATTACTCACTCAGAAGAAATGCAGCAAGCAGAATGTGTGTTCGTTAAGACTCTATCATATTAAGGAATTATTACAAATGTAGATGACATGGAAAATTACAACTCAGAAGGTCGCAGAGGCAGCCAAGTGTTAGGCTCAGTAGCCCTGGAACAGCCTCCCTACCGATTCTTAGGGTAGATTTCTTTTGGAATCAGGCCTAAAATAGACATGGAAATACAGAAGGCTAGACTCTGGCATCCCCAAAGACGGCTGCCCTGCCCCATTTGGTCAGTGACTTCATTCTTTCCCATAGTTTACAGACAGCTATGCACTAAAGAAATAGCATGGCTCTTAATATTTACAAATGGACTCGTGGGCCAGTGCATAGAAAAAAAAAAAAAAACTCCAATCAAGTTTTATTCAAGTGAAATTTGCAGTAATAGTTTAGTAGTGCAATATTATCCCAGGTTTTGAGATAAAATAAAGAAACAAGACCCCTTGCTTATATTCTTGTGTGAGATACTTTCATGTGTTTTAAACTTAAATATTGACCGCTTTCATTTTCATCCCATTTTCCCACTGGCTGTGTATGTCTTAGGATATGGGACCTGTTTACTTTCAGATGAGTGAGAAATGGCTACATCTACAAACAGGAGAAAGTTACTTCCTGGTTGGGATGAGCTGACAGGACAGAGTTGATAGTTAAAAGGTGGCGTTTATGTTCAAAAGGCTGGCATTCCTGGCATTTTTCCCGATGGTAACCCTGACTGCTAAGTACCTTCCCTGCATTCAGTGCACAGTTTGCCTCCAGGTGTCAGGGAGACAGTAGAAGCACAGGGAAACTGAACAATTTTTCCAACTAGTTTCAAGAGGGTGCTTTGCTAATGCCCTCTGACCAGCCAGAGCACATCACCTCCACGGCTGTGATCCTGTGCATAATATTACATCTGCATGCAAGCACAGGGGCCCTGCAACATGGACTGCAAAACACTAAAGATGTGCCAAACACACAGGTGACTTTGGAAAAAAGAAAAACAAAGGTTACCTCGCCAACAATTTTTTCCTAATTTTTTCAAAACCTTTTTTTTTTTACTTTGGAAAAACATCCAAGAGACAGATATAACACATTCTTATTATTTATTATTTAGCCCAACAATGATCAGCTTAGCACAGTGATTCATCTAAACCCACACACGTAATCCCTCAATCATTTGGAAAGCAATCCCAGCTGCAGTGTTATTTAATCCGTCAATAGTCCACTTCCACGGTCGAAAGGTGTTCGGCATGGGGTGTCTGTCTCGCACTAACCCTGTCTTGTCCGGAACAAACCAAGCGCTGGTGACTTACGACTCATGACGCAGTGCAGGAGCCAAACTGGGTTCAACTGAGGGCTCAGCCTCCTCCGAGCTCTGAGCCTTGCCCAAGGGCACAACCCCAGTTTGAAAGTGGAGCAAGAGTGCCTCTCTGTGGAACTGCCTGGGAATTAGCAATGGAACGTGTCAAACATTTCAGGGTTCTTGGAAGAGGTCTGTCTGCAACTTCGGAAACAAATACCAATCGGTAAAATGTCAGACTTATGACCCCTGGCTGGTCCAGACTTCGGAATGGTGTAAAGACCCATATCCGAATGGACTTTGAGTTCATGGTGAAGAGTGCGACCAAATGCTCAGGGTCTTAGCTGACGACACAAATCTCTGAGACACTGGACTTCGTTTGTTTGTTTTTAGAAAGAATAGGGTTCCTTGTCAAAATGCATCAGAATTAGAGAAGCGACGTGAATTGGTCCGTCTTCAGTAGTATAATTAGCTGCTACCTTCTGTTACTGACTTCCAAGTCCTGAATTTTTAGCCCTCTCTTGAGTTCCAAACGCGCATGGAAGGGGCCTTCAAAAAGTTAATGGAAAAAGCGAGTTAAAAGGTGACTTTGATGCCTGATGATATTTGAACTTCTCCTGTATTGAGCCACAGTAACACCCCTTGTGTACACGACAGCTAACAGGGCATACTCCACTGACTGCTCACACTCACCAGCTCCCAAAGAACATTCATTCTTCTCTTTCTTTCTTTTTTAAGGTTTATTTTTTAAAATTTTTTTATTGGAAAGTCAAGTTTACATAGAGGAGGAGAGACAGAGAGGAAGATTTTCCACCTGTTGATTTACTCCCCAAGCGGCTACAACAACCAGAGCTGTGTCTATAGAGCCTCTTCTGGGTCCCCCACGTGAGTGCAGGATCCCAAACAAAGCTTTGGGCCGTCCTCCACTGCTTTCCCAGGCCACAAGCAGGGAGCTGGATGGCAAGTGGAGCTGCCGGGATTAGAATGGCACCCATATGGAATCCCAGTTGAGGACTTTAGCTGCTGGGCTATTGCATAGGGCCCACATTCTTCCTTTTCTTTCTCAAGAAACCTTTCTCCCTGTTTGGGTCAATGCTATCAAATCGGAAATGTGGACTGCAGTTAGGGCAGAGCCCTTCTCTTTTCCTGCAGATGGACTTGGTTCACAATTCTTCTAGTTCCCCGCCAGTTGTCACACACCTGGACATAGTCCTTGTCATCCACCCATGCTCAGCCTGCAGTCACAGACAGCAGATCCTTTCAGCCCCCCGCCCGAGGCCACCTCTGCCTCCAAACACCCATGTCAGCACTGACCACGTGCCAACTGCCTGGTCTTGTTGCTTCTTCCTTTTTGAATTTCCACTTATTCTTGAAGATACAGTGTGAGTTTCACTCCCACCACAAGACTTCTCCGATCTCCCCAGGTAAAGCTGACCTGTCTCCTTTGCTCCCTGGCCAGTCATTTGCATGCAGTTACTAAGGTCTCTGCTACCCAAGGTAAACTGTTAGCTCCTGGGATGTGCAAAGCTTATGCTATTCTCTTGTGTACCCGTGAAGCCTCAGGGCACCACACACGGGGACTGTCACAACGTGCCCCCCGCCTGCATTAACTCTATCACTAGCCTCACCCTCTCAAACACTCCGGGGGCAGAAAAATGCCTCAAAAAATTCCTGCCGTCATGAACATATTTAATCTTCTTTGCTCAAAATTACAGTGCAAATTTACAGAAAAGAAAAGGATGAAGGGATGGGTAAAGTTTAGGTGAAACATACAGGCAAAGGTCAAAGAAGCGGGGCAACCTCCAAGTACCCCACAACAAGTGAATGGAAAACTGGAACATGACGCATCCATTTGTGTACATACAGCTGAACATACTTGCATCAGATAAAGGAATGCAGGCATTCAGATGCACGCTACAACCTGGATGTGCCTCATGCTATTCAGGATGAACCCCAAACACATTTGGATTTGGATCCATACATTATTCTGAAGTTTGAGCTGAGGGTCCAGACTACCAGGTTAATTGTGTGACTTCACTTACATCAGGTATGCGGGGCTGGAGGGAGAGCAGCTGTCCCGTGCCTGGCAAGACACTTTTCAGCAGCACCTTTAATCTAATTCAGGGATGACGGCGGTCAGTCACACCCCTTCCCCTGCCACCAGCTGGGAAAATAAAATCTGTCACCAGTATTTACCTGTTCATTACTGTGGCAGTTCTCCTGGGGGAGAACTTCCCCTTGCTCCAGTCTACCAAATGTTTCAAGGTGCAAACCTGTCCTCCATCCCACTGAAAACCTGTGGTTTGGAAAGATGCTCTGCTGAGGATAAAACGGGACTGCATTCTGAGGCTCACACAGGTTCATCAGGCACCACATAGGCGCTGCAACTCAAGAGCGGTGAATTGGACGTTGGCAGTTGCTGAGCGGTGCCCTCACCTACCACCAAGTTCAGCTGTTCATCTGAGTCTCAACAACCCTTCCAAGAACCAAATATGCTCCCCTTCACACAGCCAAAAGCAGGACACTGTGGCAAAATGAGCAGTGGCTAAGCGTGGGTTCAAGGCCACTCACAAGCACACCCATTTCAACGTCAAAGTTTGATTCTTTCAGGAGAAACAAGAGGAGACCTCCTATGTCATGAGGGCCCTGGCACCAATGAGACAATTCCTAACTCTTTACCAACATCAAGTTCTCCCCTCTAGGACTTGTGCCTGCCTTCTAGTCCCAAGCTGACCCTGAAGATCCCCGTGGTCCGATTAAGAGCTTTGCCAACAGAACCTGAGTGCAGGAGATGGTGGGTAGATCCAAGAAGAGGGCTTTGGATCAACAGCAGTGGGGAGCCTTCCGTGCTGCCTTGGCCATGTGGATCACACCAGCATTCCTGGGAGACCCACAAGAGGGAAGGAGTGTTGGTGTTGGAATAATCACATGGAGGAGAGCCTCCAATTTGGAGCAGCCATCTCGGAATGATGCATGAGCAGGGGCACTGAACGGGAAGCAAGGCGGCTGTGGCAGCAGCTTAGTCTACCCTGACCAGTGAAGCTAATCACATTGTGATTTCTCCAGAACAAAAAAGCAAAGTCACAAAAAGGCTAAGAATATACTCATATATCTAAAGGAACAAATAGGAACTGACTTCAGCAAGCTGATACATCAGAAAAGCCGCTAACTCTAGTAGAAGCCTGCATTTCATCTTCACCTAAAATGCACTTGTTAAGAGTGAATATGATTGCTGGAACCACCTGGAAGCCATCCTTGCTTCCCCTGGTCCAGGCATTCATCATTCTTTCCTTGGCTGTCTCCCACCTGGTCTTCTGCCTCATGCACTCCTCTGCAAATTGTCCCACACACCAACCACACTGCTCACTCGCAGCTTCGTTCAGCACACTCTGAACCTTCTCCAAAGCTTTCTTAATGCTCTGGTTAGAGATGAAGCATCTCACAGATGGGCATTTTTCTTTCTTTACTATCTCCCTTTTGCTAAGCATACACATGATCTATTGTCGAAGTGGCAAAAACTGCTGTTTGTCATCCATCTTGGATTCACATCATCAAACCATTGTTTGGCACAGCAGTTACGCTGCCAGTCAGCACTCCTGAATCTCATATTAAAGGACCTGTAGACCAGTCCTAGCTGGGCTTCCGATTCCAGCTCCATGCTAGTGTAAGCTCCAGGAGGAAGCAGGTGATGGCTCAAGTACTTTCCTGCCACCCTGTGCCAGAGTGTGACCGAGTTCCTGGTTCTTGGCTTCAGCCTGGATCAGCCTCGGCTGTTTGCTGGCACTTGGGGTTGGGGAGGAATGAAGCAGCAGACAGATCTCTTTTTCAAAGGAAATAAGTCAATTCAAATTTAAACAACCACCTATGGATAAGAAAACCAGAAAGCACCTAGAGCTGAGGTTCTACTTCTCTGCTTTGGAGTAAACTGTAGGAAGCCACAAAGGCAGGAGATCTCTGGAAAAATTCCAGCTCACTTCCTCTTCTCTTCCCCCTTTAGTTTACAAACGTGACTGACCCAAAGGCACAACTTTCCTGGTGCATGTAAGATTTTTGCCATTGGCATCCCAAGAGGTGAAAAACAAAACAAAACAAAACAAAATAAAACAAAACAAAAAAAACACCTCAGCTTGTTCTCAGTTACTCATTTTACCTCCTGGTTTTGGCTGCAGGAAAATGGTGACATGCTTTCATTTCTTATTGCAGCTGCTAGTCCTGTTCAATCTGTAATAAATATAGCTTATCTGGCAAGTGTCAAGAACATGAGCTGCACCTTCTCTTAAAGCAGTTTAAAGTTTCTTAAAATCCAAAATGTCTCTAGTCTGCTTCTCTTCCAATTACAGACCACTGATATACAGTATGACTAGAGGTTTTAAGACTGAGCTCATCCAATATACCTCTTCTGATCTTTTTTTTTTAAATTTTAATTATATATTTGAAAGACTCGGGCTCTCTACCACTGCTTTCCCAGGTGCATTAGCAGGGAGCTGCATGGGAAGTAGAGCAGCTGGGTCTGGAGCCAGCACCCTTTTAGGATGCTCTGGTGTTACAGGTGGTGGGTTAGCCCTCTGCACCACAAGGTCAGCCTCCCTTGGTATATTTTTTTAAAAGAAATAAGCATGTAGACACATTAATTTCATCGTATTCTATCGAGTCTATCCAAACTAGGCTCAGCGAATTATCAAATGTTTAAACCGAGCTAAAAGGATCATATGACTTACCATTATTTATTAACTCGTAAGAAACTTCTTTGCCTCGTTGAGTATTTTTCAAGAGCAGATTTTAAGTAGTATAGAATCATACAGAAACGTGCTTTAGTACATTTTAAACTTTGAGAAGTGTTAGTGTTTTATGAACATATCCCCACAGGTTATCCAGAAAGGAGTTTCTGGTTCAAATTAACCAGTGTATATTATTCAGCAGTAACTAAATGTACACTTCCTCAGGCTATGGTCTCAACAGTCTTACCTAGAGTAATTCTCCAGTAAGCCCCAAATGTATTAGGATTCTTTTCTTTTTTAATACGTACACAAGGTGAGAACCATGGAGGTCATGTCGCTTGCTCAAGGTCACAGAGTCAGTGGTGGCACAAGGGGGATCTGGTCTTAATGGCAGCGCTGCTGGAGCACCACCTGGACAGTTTCCACTGAGACTGAAAACCCACGGCAAGCCAAGGGCAGAGAAAAGTTCGAAAGAACGGGGAGGCGGGAAGCTCTAAATTAAACAACTGAGATTTCAATAACCAGGAGGGTCAGAGCCAATGCAAGGCTTGTTTTTTTTTTTTCCTCTTCTTTTTTCCAAGGATGCCTCTGACAAAACTGTAAGAACAAGATCCCATCTGCTATTGGAAAATTCAAGTCCTCTTACTCAACACCAGCAAATTTGAAAATGCTTTCCCTGCCATCAGCGGTGGAGCCGGGCCCTGAGTTCTGACACTGGCATCAGCTGGTGTGTAGTGACCTCACCATTCCGATGGCATTTCAAAGACGGTGAATTTAGTTGCTTAGAAGTATACTTCCAAAATGTAACCTTATGCCACTTCAGACAAAAAGTAATTTGTACAGTATTAGAAATCTTTTAAAAGAACTTTTTATTTTATCCTTGGAAGTCTCAACGACCCCTTATTCTCTCCCGACCCTCCCCTCCCCCCGCCCCAAATCTTAACACAGCATCAGAGCCAAACCAAAGGGATTGCCCAGCCCACTAACGGCTTAACACTGCACTGTTAACCTTTTGACGCTAGAATGGGGATGAGGGGCAGTGGAGCCAGGGGCAGAGGACCAGGGGCAGGGCATGGGTGTGGGTCCAGATTTCTCTTTCGTTTTTGCCATAGAAGCAAATATGTGGTTGCAATCACCATCTCATATATATATGTATGTGTATATATATATATTTAACTCATGCATAGGGGAAGCCCATATGTACCCTTCGGCTATAACTGGGCCTTCACTTATTTTTAGCAGTAAAACAGAAAATGCTGACAGCTCCCCCAAGAGAGCGGATCATCAGAGAAGCCCACACCAAGCAGGGCGCACAGGACTCCCCAGACCGGGCACCGGAAACAGCAGAACTAGCCAAGTCGGGGAAGGTGCGGCCAAGGGAGGCGGGGACGCGGCACGGGATGCAAGCGGGAACCCCGACGGCTGCCCGCCTGCCCGCCTGCCCGCCTGCCCGCCTGCCCGCCGCTGCGGGTCGCGCTCTTACCTCGCAGCCCGCGAACCAGCCTTTCGGCCCAGGCCACTCGGGGCGGCTGCCCGTCCAGGGGGTGGTGGCGATGCAGCGGGTCCCCGCCGCCGGCCGGGCTGGGGCACGGCGGGCCCTGGTCTTCTCGCCGGTGCCGCCTGCCGCTCGGGGGTCCCGCGCCGTGGTAGCCCCCTAGTCCCCGGCTGCGGGCTCCCGCCGAGCTCACGGCCGAGGAAGCGGCCGACCTCCGGCTGCCCGGGCGCCACTCCACGTCCATCTCCACCACCATGCCCCCTTCCTCCCCTTCCACCTCGTCCTCGTCCTCGTCCTCCTCAGCCTCGAAGCCCGGGTTATCGCGGCTCCACGCCTGCCTGGAACACGACGAGAGCGGAGGAGAAGGAGAAGCCGAGGCTCCGGCCGGGGGGTCCCGCGCGGCCGCCTGCCGGATGCGCTCCATCTCGATCTCCAGGCCCCTCTGCTCGCGGAGGCCGCCCGGGGCAGCGAGGCCGGCGGTCACGGCCGCGCCGCCCGCCGCCAGCCGCCCGGGGCCCTGCGCTCGCGGGGCCGGAGGCCGCTTGGCGTCCCCGGGCAGCTGCGGCTGCACGCGGCTCGAGTGGACCATGGCGGTCACTGGCGGCCGGCGCGCGGGTGCGCGGCGCGGCGCTCAGCGCTGCCCACCGCCGGAGCCATGTTCTTTTCTCCCCGGGCCCGCCGCCGCCTGCTCCCCGCCCCCGGCCTCCCCGCAGCCCGCGGCCCCCGCCCGTCCGCCCGCTTGCCCGCCCCCTCGGCCGCCTCCCCGCCCCTCGCCGCGCCCCGCGCGCTCGCCCCCGGTGCGCGTTCCAAGTGCAGCCGGAGCCCGGGCGGGCGCCCGCATTCCATTCGGCTGGAAAGTTCGGGAAGGGAGGGAGTCGCAGCCGACCCGCCCGCTCGTCCTGGCTGCCTTCGGGAGTTGTGGCCTGCACGACCTCGGCAGGATGCTTGCGTCCCTGTTAGCCGCCGGACACTTCTGCCTTGGTTTCCCCAAGTGCTGGAGGCGAGGAGCGAGAGAAACCCAGTTGAGGAACGGTGCAGACCGTCTTGGCCAAGTCAGCTAGGGGCTCATGTCTCCAGCCGGCTGCAAAAAGTCTTTTCCCTTTGCCAAGGTTGTGAGAACAACGGCAAACGCTGGCTTGCTTTGACAGGGGGCCTCTGTGCCCCGACTTGGTGTCGTTTTGGAGGTGATTTCTTCCATCTTTGTGAACTGTCTCCCTATATACCTTGGGGGGGATCTCGCCAATTTGTCCTGGGACTGTGGGATCCTTGGTGTCCCCTTCCTGCCCCTGTCACCCAGGGGCCAGTGGTGACCCCTGAGGGGCACAGATTGACCTCAGGCCCTTGGTCCAGAGCTTCCGTTCCACGAGATGCATCTGGCTCTACTACAGCGAAGTCCGAAGACCGTTTTTAACATCTTTGGAGAGTTACCTGTAAAGTTACTCATCTAAAGTTAGCTCTTTAGAGAGTACTGTCATGAACATCTGTTATTGGGGTTAGGACTTCATTAGGAACATTTCTGACAGGACAGTTTGGCTGTTAACAGCTCCTGATCTATGTTTCTAGCCTGGTCTCTCACACAGAGTATTTGCTGGAGCAATAGTTGCTTGATGGCGCCCTGTGTGTTGCTACTATCTGCTCCTGTTTATGGCCATTGGGCACCGTGTCGCGTGAACTTGCAACTGTATTACTTAGATGTGGGTGTCTGGAAAGGCAAGGCATGTGGGTCCAAAGCCAGGGTTCATGCTCTTTAGCAGCTCATCCAGAATATGCTTCCTGTGTGCTGCATGAGGAAGTAGGTGCCCGTGGCAAAGCCCTTCACCCCAAGCAGACTGATAAACAGGCAAGGGTTTTGCCCTGAGCATGGGCTGCAGTGGCGGCCATGCAATGGTCTGCAGACATGAAATGTTCTGAACTGCACCATGTCCATGGCGGGCCATCGAGAACCAGGCCCAAGGAGGGAGGACAGAGAAAGAACCCACGGATACTTCTGGAGGAAAGGTCTACTGCAATCTAAGTGTTTCTCTTTATTAAAAACGAAGCTGAGCGATTCTTTTTGAGCGCATACTCCCACCCTTAAAAGAACTCAGCTTGACAGAAAATGTGTTTACATATATGTAATTCAGAGTTGGTTGTGCGTTTACCTGAAATGTTGTTTACAAATCATCACAAGAAATAAGTCTGGAAAATGCCCTGCCAGGTTTTGTAATGTTACCTGCACAGTGTTTGATCCATTGCCTCTTAAACCTTACATTCTAGAAGCTTTACTCTATTGATGTCAGGGTGAAGGCTTCCCCATGCCAACACAAGCTTTCTAATGTGCTTCCTACTTGCATAGCCATGCAGCCTGTCTGGTTTCCCAGTGTTCCGTTTTCTGTTTGATTCTGAACTTGCTTTTCCCCCTCAGAGAGCCTCTTCTGTGCTCCAGCATGCCCGAGGCTGTAACTTCTCTCCCTTCCCACACAATTCCTTCTTTTAATACCCATCTCAAAGCCGTGACTCTCCCAAGATTTTCTTTATTACAGAAAGTTGATTCATCTGCTTGCCACCTCCTATTTCTTTTAAATTATTGACTTATTTTTAATCGGGGTAAAGACAGAGGGAAGTCCATCTCCCATCCTCTGGCTCACTCTCCAGTAGCCCACCACAGCCAGGGGTGGGCTAAGCTGAACCCAGGAGCCAGGAATTCAACCCAGGCCTCCCAGGTGGTGGGCAGGACCTAGGTGGGAGACTTCTCATTGCTGCTTCCAGGGGTGGACAGGAAGCTGGAATTGGGAGTTGAGCCAAGACTCAAACCCAAGCACTCCAGTGTGGGAGTAGGCCTCCTAAGTGCCATTGCAACAGGTATGGCCAATTGCCTGAGTCTCAGATGACAAATGACAAATTTCAAGAATGTATAGTGTATTTAATAATGAGTAGCCTTGATCGTCCTGTCTAGACACTGGTTTCATTGGATCTGTGTGGTAGTCTTTTCTAGGGACATGTTGTAGAGATGCTACGTTTTAATCTTAGTGCCATGGTAGCCACTCAAGGAAGCCATTTTAAAAGGCAACCTTTAAAAAGAGTTGTTTTTATTATGCAGTAGTCTCCACATCTCTAGCTTTGCAATTATTAGGTTTGTCTGCATGTTTGGTTTTTATTTTCCAGTGTGAACTGATGGAGCAGGCACAAACTGATGGATCCCTTGGTCTCGCAGTCTCCACCTTCAAAAGGAAATCCAAAAGAAGTTTCTGGCTGTGTGGCGTTGCTTAGCAATTCACCCAAACAAACATGTTTCCCCCTCATTTTTTTTCCCCTGGCCTTATTTATTCAAGAACACTGCAAAATACATTTTTTTAACCACTTGACATCTGAAATCATTAGAAGAAAATTTGGTGTTTAGGGCTTGGTAAGAACTTCTAAGCCCTGCAAAACTTTTACTTTATTTGAATTTGCATTTTGCTGCTTTTGACTAAAGCAAGACTTCTTCCTGTCTGGATTTTGGTTTGGATTGGCCTGCATGTGTTCCCATCTCTGCAAGAGTTGTGTTGGCACGAACTCTGGCTGGTGGCGCAATCCTGTGGAACTAAGCTCACGGTCTCAGTTTCCCTTTCTGAATCACGAAGCTAGCCTTCCGAATGCCCCGTGGGATTGTCGTGGAAGCTCAGGGAGGGAGTATTGATGAGTTCATGGAACGTGTGTTCAATATCCACTCAGCACCGGTACCATCCTGGCTTCTGTGGAAGCCAAGAAAAGATGCGGGTCTCAGTTCGCTTTATGCGGCTTGAATGTAGCACAGGAACACAGTGTGGGTCAGGTATCACGGGTCCACAGTCCTAGAGGTGCTAGGTCAAGGCACCATCGGGTGAAGCTCTGACTGGCAGAGACCTGAGGTTGTGGGGGTACAGCCCATGGCAAAAAAAAAAAAGTTGCATCCTTTAAAGGTATCTTATGGTCATGTTCTTCATACACCTACCAAAGATCCCACCTCTACACATCACAGTCAAATTGTTTCTACCCTCTCAAGCCTCACAATGTATATCTGACTCCAGCATAGAGGTGGGGGGCACAAGCTACATGGAAGCCACACACATGACCCCCACCTACCAGGGGGATTAAGTCGTCGAACTAGACCCCTGGAAATATCCTCGCGTGTTTCCCACTTTCGACTTCACAGCACGTAGACTTGACAGTGCTTCAGTAACCGATTCTTCTGGGCGCTCATAGCCGCAGTTGCAGAACCCAGCGTGACCCTACTTGCCCTCCTACAACCTGTCTCCCAACATTCGCCATCTGACACTGAGGGTTTTTGTGTAGTTGTCTTGCACCCTCTCTGGCAGCCATCACCTCCTCCGGTTCAATATGGCACTGCCACCAGTTCCCGCGTGCAGAGCATCAGGCTTGGTCAGTTAGCGCACTGGGTCCTCTTGGCCCTTCTGGCAGGTGTTTCACAGCGAGTGAGTATGTGGTTCTGCTTGATGAAAATTAGGCTAGTATTTTCCCTCAGTCACTGGAAGAAGAAAGGCTGTTTTTCCCAGAAGATTTGGAGTTGTAAGGATGTAAGTCCAGAGAAGCTGGCAGTCAAGATGTTAGCACTTCAGAGGGAAAGTGGAGCTGATAATGTATGTGTGAGAAAGAAGATACACATAACATGGAAGAATGGAAGACTATGAGAACTGAACGAATGTTTGGGTGACCATGCTATTCATGAACATTATGAAATGCATTTTTTTTATCATGAAACACCTCAGTTTTATCAGATGTAGAAATGATCTTTATCATCTATTTCTTTCTCCAAGTTGAAAGGAATGTTGAACAAAGGCTAACAACAGAGCACTTTGAAATACAACGTGAGATTGTTTCCCTCACAACTCAAGTTTATTCACTAATACCCTTGGGGTGTAATTATTTTGAGACAGTTTAAATTCATCGCTACTTACATTAGCACAGATTTCTCCAAAAGCTGAGTGGAACTTTCCCTAGTGCCTTTTGATGCTACGTCTCTCGGACTGCACAGTGCTCCTGCCCTCTAGCACAGTCCCAGGTACGATTAGGGTACGCCAGAAGTTGTTCTCTGCAAGACACTTGTGGTTAGCTTGCTAACCAAAGACAAATCATCTTGGCAATAAGAAGTTTGTGACATTCCTTTGGGAAGGTTTTTCTGTTTGATATGAAAATGCAGGATGCATTTTAAGTACAGATTCTATAGTCTAACTTTGAGGGGTTCTGACTCATCAGAACTTAGGTCCTAGGAATCTGTATTTTAAGAGAGCATGGCAAAGACATGGAGAAAGAGCCTATTTTGGTGACATCATTTGAGTCCCTCAGTAATGAATGAAATGATGTCCGTCTCCTTGTGAGTCAAAACATTTCCTCTTACGTTAATTTATTTAAGTGTTTCTCTTATTTGCAGCTGGAATCGCACCAAGAGATTTGTTACAGACCAGTAGGTCTCGTGCTGGCTTTATGCACAGAGGACATTACTGAGCCCTTGTCTGAGTAAGAATTAGGAAGTTAGGGACCTTGAGAAGCATCAGCTCTGCTTTCTGTCCTCAACATCATTTAATCACAACATCGAATCCTTCACTGAAGACGATGTCTCAAAGGCCCTTCTGAAAGTACCTTTACATCCACTTACTAGTATTCATTGGAAGCTTGTAATTTTGGTAAAGTTCAACTTACGCATTTTTTCCCTCTGTGGTCATATGTAATAAACCTTTGCTTAATCCAACGCAGTAAATATTTTCCCCACTGTTTTCTTCTAGAATTTGCATAATTTTAGGTTTTTACAGGTGGGTATGTCTATGATCCATTTTGGGTTTTATATATGGTGTGAGGTATGGATGGAGGTTTTTGGTTTTGTGGCTTTTTTTTTTTTTTGCTTGTCATTCAGCAAGTGAGCATCAGATTGTTCTAGCCTTAACAATGGAAAATACTAGCATTTTCTCAGTTGAGTCATCCTTGTTTCAATGTTGAAATTATTTGTGAAGACATAATTTTTCGGTCATTGCTAAATAAATTTACAAAACCCTCTCAATTGCTGGATCCTATGGCAAGAGAATACTTAGTTCCCATTGCTTGCTGTGCCTCCTTGCTAATGTTGGTACTGTTCGTATTTTGGGACATTTTTTTCCTTACAGATGTGTGGTAGTATCTCATTGTGGCCTTAACTTGAAATTCCTTAATGTCCTATACTGAGGAACATCTTTGCCAGGCTTGTTTGCTATCTCTCTGCCAACGTTAGTTGGATGTCTGCTTCAGATCCTTTACCCATTTTTAAAATCAGGTTGCTTATTTTTCTTATTGATGAGTTTTCAAAGCCAGGAGCTAGGATTTTTTTGTGCTTTCCCAGGTCTTAGTCAGGGAGCAGGATTGGAAGTGGAGTAGCTGTGGCATGAATTGGCACCCAAATGGGCACTTGCAGGCATAGGATTAGCTGGCTATACTACCACACCAACCCTTGAAATTAGCTTTTTAATTTGTCGTTTTAGTAATGTTTTCCTCATCTTTTTAAAAATAAAAACATTAGCAAATGTATATTTTCTTCAAGCATGTAGATTTAAAAATGAATAACTCACATTGCTAGCTGAAGTCTCCATTGTTTTTGTGGTTGTAAAACAATGACTACAATTAAGTGAAATCATTGCTCACTGCCAGCGCTTTTAAAGTGTGGATTCCATTGTTTTGAATTTTTTCCTGACTCAATCCTTTTCTTAAGGTAGTTTTAATTTTGTTTTATCTAAAAAAAAAAAAAAAGTAATTGGTGTCTCAAATTTTCTCAGAATCTGTACAAAGTTAAGAATACTTTTGTGTTGTCATAAACATAAGTTGTTTGGAACTAATATTATTGGCTCAATTTTCTTCCTTTTAAAATAATTCTGTAAATGTTTTTCCTTCTTCATTAAATGTTGCTGTGGGAAAGTAGGACAGATTAAAATACTGTTTTTTCCCTTGGCCTAAAAGACAACATTTTTTTTTTTTTTTTGCCCAGAAGTTACTTGTCTAGTGAATTTTAAACTAGTTTTTATTATTTTGCTTCAAAATATTATTTTTCTTAAAAATTAATTATAAGGATAATTAACGTGGGAATTGTGCAGGTTTAGAAGTTGTCTGACAGCATGCAGGAGACCATAGGGAAGGAGGGTGGGGGTGAGGAGAGAGAGAGAAAGAGACAGAGAATCCCCTGTACAATGTTTCTGTCCCAAATGCCCATGGCTGAGCCAGGTCAAAGCCAGGAGCTAGGAATTCAGTTTAGGTCTTCCAAGTAGAAAGCAGGGACTAGGTTACTTAAGCCAGCACCTGCTACCTCCCAGGTCAGGTGAGCAGGAAGTTGGGGTTAGGTGTGGAGCCAGGGCTGGAATGTAAGCACGCTGTGTGGGATGCAGGCATCGCAACGAAGGGCTCAAGGTCCACACCAAGTGCCACTTGTAGCACACGGCTCTAACCAACACCTCAGACGTTCCTTCGCTTCAACAGAGCTTTTTCTTTTATAATTTTAGATGGTTCTCTGTTGCCTTTGTTTTGCTTTCTAAATCCAGATTTCTGAGCTACTGTTCGGTTCCTATATTAACTTTTCTCTAATTTTTTTTTTTGAGGGGGAGTGTTTTTTCCTATTTTTTCTAAAGGGATTTTTATAGATCTTGTCCTCTACCTTACTGTACCTTTTTTGTTTATGATATGAAGTTTGAAAGTTTTAAATGTGGCTTTTCTTTTTTACAACTTGTTTAAGTCTTTTTTATTCGCTTTGTAAATTCTGCCAACTCATCATGGTCATTTTATTTTATTCCTTTTTATTTTAAAGTTAAAAGTATTTTAAAAGGATATCTTGTCTGCTTCGAATAGAAAAACATAGTTTTGCTCTTATATATGAAGCAGATTACAAATCAGGCAAAACTTGGGAAGATTGGCTTGCCAATGGAAGCTGAGGGGTGGTGTACAATAGTAACACCCTTCCAGAAGGTACACAAAGAAAGTGAGTCTGAAGGTTTCCAGCTACTTTTCTAGAGAGGGGATCCAGTTGAGAAGACAGGAGATCCTTGAAATCTTGGGGGGAGCGTGGGGGTCAAGAATATCAAAGAGGAGAGAATGGCACGGAGGAAGAGCCCCGAGAGCTGGCTTTGAGTGTGTAGCTGAGGCTTATCCTTAACATCAAGGAATCCTTATTTTAAATTCAGATGAGTTTCTTTTGTGTTCATTTGCTTTCCGTATATGAGACAGAACACATGGTTTTTATCTTTCTGATTGGATTATTTCACTGAACTTGATGTCCTCCAGTTCTGTCTATTGTGCTGCAAATGACAGGATATTATTCTTTTTATGGCTGAATATCACTTTGTGAATAGATGCCGCATTCTCTCTCCATTTGTCTGTTCATGATTGTCTAGATGAATTCCATGTGTTAGCACGGATAGTGCAGCCATTGGAGGGTAGTGTAGGTATCACTTTTATAAGCTAATTTGACTTCTTGTGAACATATTCCCTGAAGTGGGATAGCTAGATCATATAGCAGACTTAGTTTTAGTTTTATGAGGAAACTGCACTTGTTTGTCTACAATGGTTGTACTAATTTGTACTCCCACCAACAGTATGTAGGAATTCCCTTTTGTCCGTGTACTCACCAGCATGGTATTTTTGTAGCCATTGTAATTGGGCTAGGACAATCTCGCTGCAGTTTTGGTTTACACTGCCATGGTAGCTCATAATATTGATCATGTTTTTTCATAAATTTGTTGAACATATGAAGTTCTTTTTGATGGAGATTGATCATATTTGTCAATTTTAATTAGATATTTTTGCTATTTTAAAAATTATTACATATTCTAGACATTTGTCCATTGTTAGATGAATAGTTTACAAAAGCTCTCTCCCGTTCTAGTTTTTGTTTATTGATTTACATTTTGTTTGAGAGAGAGAGAGACAAAGACAGGAGATCTTCCATCTGCTGGTTCACTCCTCAAAGGCCCACAACAGGTAGGGCAGGACTAACTCAGAGCCAATGACATTTGGATATGCCATAGAGGCGGCAGGAGCTGAGGCACTTAAGCCATCACCGCCACTTACATATTAGCAGAAAGATGGAATCAGAAGCAGAACTGGGACTTGAACCCACACCTCTGATATGGGATACAAGCATCCCAAGGGTCGTGTTAACAACAATAAATTGTCTCTGATTGTTTCTGAATGCTTTTTCTGGACCTACTGAAATCATTGCCCTATTCTTATCCCTCATCGTGTTGATGTGATGTGATACCTTTATTGATTTGTGTATTTTGAGTTGTCCTGGCATTGCTGGGATAAATGCTTTATAATGGCAGATGATCTTAATTGTTTTTTTTTTAAAAGATTATTTTGTTTATTGGAAAGGTAGAGTTACAGAGAAGGGGGAGAGAAAGAGAGATATCTTCTATACACTAGTAGATTCTTCAAATTACTGTAAGAGTTGGGTTAGGTTGAAATCAGAAGCTAGGAACTTCATCTAAGTCTCCCAAAAGGGTGGGAGGCCCCTAAATACTTGAGCCATCTTCTGCCTCTTTCTCAGACACATCAGCAGGAAGCTTGATTGGAAGTGGACACCAGAACTTGAGCCAGTGCCCATATGGGATGCCAGTGTTGCAGGTGGCAGCCTCATACCCTGTGCCACAATGCCGCTCTTGGTGGATGATCTTTTGATGGGATGTTGGATTTGATTTGGTAGTATTTTTTAGTGATTTTTTATATTATATCTATTAGAAAAATTGACCTGGAGTTATCTTTTCTTGTGTCTCTTACTGGTTTTGGTAACAGAAAAATCATGGCCCTATCGAGTGCTTTTAGAAGATGTCTCTCCATTTCAATTGACTGCAGTAGTTTAAGAAAAATTGATATTAGCTTATCCTTAAAAATTTAGTGGAATTCATTAGTAAAGTCATCTGAGCTTTTCTTTTTTTGGCGGGGGGGTGGTGGTTAAATTTTCCAATTCAATCTCATTATTTGTATATGCTCAGATTTCTGTATCTTCGTTATATGCACTCATATAAATGTTGCTTTTCTTTTAGGTTTGTCAGTTTGTTAGTGTACAGTCATTCCTAGTAACTCCTGATGATCCTTCCTAGTTCTGTAGTATCAGTGTTCATATCTTCTTTTTCATCTCTGATTTCATGTTTTGACATTTTGACATGATTTTGACATTTTCATGTCTTTCAAGCATGAACTTTTCATAGATTTAAAACACTTATATCTTTAGCTTTTATTTCATTCATTTCTGCTTTTTGTCATTTTTTTCCTTCTATTAAATATGGATTCAGTTTCTTGTTTCCTAGTTCCTTGAAATCCATCAATAGGTTGTCTACTTGAGTTATATTATTTTTCAGTGTAGGACATATTGTTGTATTCCATAAGTATTTGTATGTTGTGTTTGTGTTTTGGTTTGCTCCTGGCTGTGGGTCCAGGGTCCCCGTTGTCACTGGGGTTTATGCTCTCTGTTGTCAGCTTAGGTCTCTGTGTCCTGCAGGGTTCCTGAGCTTCCTTGCTGAAGTCTGATATTCTCCCCTGGATTGCCACCTTAAGATGAATTTTTTTTTCCTTGCTTTTTTTGATTCTTCTTTGTGGAGGAGGAGAGTAATGTTAGACAACTATAAGGCCATTTTTTAATGGTGGTTTGATTCTATCTAATGTTTTTACAAAAACATTTAGTAGATATAATTGTATATTTCTTGTTACATCACTTTTGGAGGAACATATATTATAACCCCACTAGGGAACCTGAGTTTGAATATTGAATGAATATGGTGACTATCAAATCTCTTTAATAAAATCACCATTTCCCTGTTATAATTAGAAATAAATTGTGGGGTAATGTTGTGAGACCAGGTGAATCTCTGCTCCCAACCGCTATCAATATCAATACCTCACAATTAACTATTAATAGCTCCATGAATAAATTATTACAATATGTTTTAATAAATGAAGAGTCTTATTTTATGCCTTCTCTCATTCTCTTTTAATGTCAGCTACACTAGTGGACTTTCAAAAATTCAATTTATTATGACCCATTACTGTCATTATCCTCTTTATTAGTCAAATCACTCTTGTTTTGGTCAGTGGGAACCTTCTCTCTTTGGTCCCTTTGGATATGACTTTGTTTCTGAGTGCTTAGTTTCATTCGATCATAAAAGCACATTCCGGGTTCATTCTGTGCAGAGATTAGCATTTCCCCACTAATGAATGTGTCCAGGCTTTCAGGTCACTGCCTGTTTGCTCCAAACTCATTGTCTCTGACCCACTTTATGATGCTGGAATTGGATGCTGTCAACGTGTCAGTGCCAGCTGGTACTTGGCAAGATTTGCCAGTAGAGGGCGCAGGAGAAACACTGTGGGAAACAGCTGGGAAGGCTGTTAACGGGTGTCCTACCTCTACAGCTAGTAAGGATTTGCGACCTGGTTGCCTGGCTATAAGCTGTTAGGCACACAAAACATTCTGTGGAACTCACTGTAGCTCATTTCTTGCACAGTGGGTCCTTTCTTGCCATCCTCCCTCTGCCGGCATCCCTGTGGGGAGTATCCTGTTTACTAACTTCAGCCCACCAGCTGTGGGACCAGCATTGACCCAAGATAACGCAACTGCAGGTGCAAACTTAGCAAAAAAGTTTGAATCTCAGCTTTGAGGCAAGAAAGCCATGCTTTGACAGCTGCTCCTTATTTGGACTGTTTCTTACACCGTAAGTCCTCTTTATCTTCTATAGTTAATCTTCTGTTACTAGTACATAACATTTTTTTAAAAAAAAATTCTGCCCCCCGGCCCCCCCCCCCCCCCGAGGGTTCAGGAGTCCAGACACTTGGGCCATCCTCTGCTGCTATCCCAGTCCATTTTCACAGAGAGGGATCAGAAGTGGAGCAGTCAGACACAAACCAGATAGAATGCTAACTCAACCTGCTACGCCATCAATGCCAGCCACCAGTTCATAAAACTGTTCATACTCAAATTTCCCTGCTCAAATTGCCGATGTGTTTCCTGTCTTGTGAAGGAACCCTGACTGATAGGTAGTTCAGGGAATGGTCTTTGAATGGGACTATTACTCACAAATGCAATTTTAGAATTAATGTGGTCATGCCCTTGGATTTGAGCACCATGTCGAGCCACCTGCCTCAGCATGAGATGCTTGTACTCTACGGCATATGGAGACTATGAGTTGATCAGACTGTCACCTGTGGTGATCACGATGAAGTGCCATGCAGGTACCTGGGGATGTTAATGAGGACTGTTTTACAGTTAGAAGAGCTTTTTACAGATTGTAAAGTAACTGACTCATGCATTTGGCTAATACATTTCAGTTTCCTTTTACACTTTACAATCCTGACCTCGTTGGAGATTATCAAATCAGACAAAATAGTCTTCAATAAAAAACTATTAAAAAGATGAAAACAATAACAATATAATGATGAAAGGATTAAGCTAATGCTTATAATATATAACTGCTTAATGTGGGAGCGTACTTTTTAAAGACTAGATTTACAGTGAGAAGTGATCTCCATTGGAATGAACAAATTCAAATGATTGAATCATCAAGATTAAAGTCTAATAGGTCAAACAGATGCAACAAACATTCACAAAATGTTTATGCAATAGCTGCAGAATAAATATTTTCAAAAAGAATATTCTCTGGGATAGATTTTTATAAGACTGAAAAACAGATTTTGACAAATTAAAAAATAAAAATCAGAATTTCCTGTAAAATATTTTAGAAATGGCTTTTTTTATAGTTATTCATTTTTTTGGTTGAATCATTTTTATTTATTAGTTTTTGCTATTTTCTTATCTTACTTCATTGCTTTTACTTGTATGTTGTTTCATTCATTTCACTTAGTTTTTTATTTTAAAAATATGTGCTCAATTTATTGTTTTCAATATTTTTTGTTCTTGCAAGAATTTAAGGCTATAGATTTTCATGTTATCATTGGTATCACTAATTGCTATCAATTTGTTTTCAATGTTCCCTTTTTAGAAATTTCACAATTTTGATTGCTTTCCTTTTATCCCAAGAGGCCAGTCTTTAAAAAAAAAAAACTTTCATATGCAACATCTAGTTTTAAAAAGAGCAGATGAACAGTCATAGAATTAAGGGAGTTAAATTGAGATTTTGAATTATTGCTTGACCCGGGATTTAAACATTTTTCTGGGAACTGGCCTTCTGGGGCAGCAGGCTAAGCCTTGGCCTGTGATGCTAACACCTCGTATGTGTGTTGGTTTAAGTCCTGCCTTCTCCACTTCTCATCCAACCTCCCTGGTAATGCACCTAGGAAAGTGATGGAAGAGGTTCAAGTGTTTGGGCCCCTGCTACTCGTACGGGTGACTTGGATGGAGTTCCGAGCTCCTGGCTTCAACCTAGCTCACTCTAGCTGGTGTGGTCATTTGGGGAGTGAATTGGTGGTTGGAAGATTTCTCTCTATGCCTATCTCTGTAATTCCACCTTTCAAATAAATGAATACATACACACATACATAATTTAGTAAATCTTAAAAAGAAAAAGAAATTTAGGTGCTGGCATCATGGCTCTTGAGGCTAATCCTCTAACTCTAAGAGCCTGCATCCATCTGGGCTCCGGTTTGCGTCCCGGATGCTCCACTTCCCATCCAGCTCCCCACTTATGGCCTGGGAAAGCAGTGGAGGATGGCCCTAGTCCTTGGGACCCTGAGCCCATGTGAGAGACTCAGAGGAAGCTTTGGATCAGCTCAGCTTTGCCCTTTGCGGCCATTTGGGGAGTGAACCAGGGAGAGGAAAATCTGCCTCTCCTTTCCTCTGTAAATCTGCCTTTCCAATAGAAATGAAATAAACCTTTTTTTTTTTTTAAAGAAATTTAAACATTTTCTTGTTATAAAGGGCTGTGAATATATTAAATTATCTGAGAGTGAACAGGTAGTTATGGTATTTACACAGACTCATCAAGTACAAGAAAGCAATACTTACTGAGCACATTAATGAGAAACAAAATTGATTTCTGATTGAGTGTAGGCTATCATTAACTTTTCTACTAGTTTGCCAAGACTAGAAAAATGCGCTTCTTCTGGGTGTGTGTCAGATGGCCTCCAGAGCCCTGTGTGTCCAGAGGAATTCTAACTGAACATCAAATCCCACATGATCTCTGCCTATAGCTCGTCAGTAACTGCACGGCTCATCTCGGAGGACTTAGGCTGTTAGACTGATTAATTCACAACTGGGAGAAACTGACCAAGAAAAGCATTTGGAATCAGCAAAGCCTCATTCTACTCAAGGTAAAAGATTTATTCACAGCAATACAATAATCACAACAAAATATACACTAATTAGGAAAACAAAAGACCATAGTGACACAAAGTGTTATATCTTAAGTATGTAAAAGTATGTCTGCTTCTCCCTAAGTTTCTTTCTCTAAACTGGAAACCAACATTCAAAGGCGGGGAGAGTTTACATTTCTTCTGTGGGGAGAACACAGGCAAAATGCTGAAGCTCCTAGTTCATGGGTGTTAACACAAAACCACAAGCTACACTACTGATTAAAGACATCCTCTATTCCAGATTGACTGGCGTGTACATTCATCACATTTCAAATAGGCTGGCATCTTGCTATCGTGCTTTTTTTTTTCCCATTTTACTATAAGCAAGGTGAGAAATTCTATCTTCCTTCTCTTTTTTAATTGATCTCAGAGGAGGCACTATCTAACTCATGAGACATGCTGGATTTCCCGGGTTTATCTTCCTCCGTACTCTTTGGCTCGATGGCCAGCATGTCTTCGCGGCTGTGGGATTCCTGGCTGACTTTGGAGCTTTCCCGGCTGTCAAGGCTGTAGGAGTGCTGCTCCATGCTGTCATCCTTGATGTCTCGCTTGTACTGTTTGACCCGCTCATGGCTTTGGGATTCCATGCCATGGTCATCCATCTTGCTGTCGTCATGGCTGTCCCAGTCAGAAGGCGCATTCAGGTGCTGAGCCACGAGGACGGCCTTGCGGGCATCAACCATGTCCTGGCTGTCCACATGTGAACTGAGGTCGTCCTCGGCAGCATCAAGAAACTGAATCACAGCACAAACAGAAGGAGAATTAGTTGGATTGCCAGGGATGGAACCATACAATTTAATTTTTTTTTTTACTCCCTTTAACTTCTGGACCAAATTAAACTAAAAACTGTCTAAGTTTGGTGGCTGTAAAAAACAATACTAGTCTGTTATTTGATAGGTTACTCAGCCTTTTTATATCAGTCATATCCTTAATTTAATATTAAATTTATTATTAAAATTGATTATTGAAATTAAATATTCAAATTAATTAACTGAATGTGTAATAAAATCTAATTATACACATATGTGTTTCTATCTATGTATTTATATCTACCTAGCTATATATCCAGATATAGATATATAGATATATAGATATATCTAGATACAGGTCTCATATATAAAGTAGATCTCACTACGTGTTTTATACAAAGTAAAGGGAATTAAAAGTTCAAAAGTGAATAGTAAATGGCAAGTTATGTCAAATTCAGAAATTTTGATAACAGATTCAGTGCAATTTGGAGTGCTACAATGCCTCCATGGCCATGAACCTCAGAACATAGCCATTAATATATTGAAAACAATTATAATTTCCCAACATTGTTTTTGATCCAAGAAAAGTGAGCACAGTGATTAAGAGCCAGTATTTAAAAATTGAATTGTGTTGGAGAGACAAAGAGAACTTTTCATGAATGTGAACAGAAGCCACCAAATGGAAGAAGGTGTTCTATCTACAGTCAAGATGGGTTGCTAATAAATGCTTGCAAATTGAATGAAAGAATGGCTGTGTGTGTGGACTCTGGTTTCCTAGGATTGAGCTCTAGCCATCATCTTGTTAAAGGATTTACCTGGGCTGTAGAGATGCGCAACATCTTCGACTTTGACTTCAGTCTGTAAGCCACACTGTCACCTCGGCCGTCATAGGTTTCTATTGTAGGAACAACTTCGGTGAAAGCTGTTGTGGCCGGACTCTCCGTGAGAAGGTCAGTGACCACTTCATCAGACTCATCAGAGTGGTGGGACTCATCGGAGTGATGGGAGTCATCAGCCTGGTTGTCATCATCATCGTCATCGTCAGTGTCGTTGGAGTCGATGAAGCTGTGGCTGTCGTTGTGGTCCTCATCCTCGTCGATATCATCCATGTGGTCATGACTTTCCTGCAACTTACTTGGGAGGGTCTAAAAATAAGATGGGTGCAAAAATTAGTCTAGGGGCTTTTAGTTTTCCTTAGCCTTGAGCTGCATCAGTATTCTGCTGTCTTTGCTTTCTTTAGTTTCAGAATCTTTACAAATATGCTAAGGTTTCTAGGGGAAAAAGTAATCATCTCTTTTAATCAAGAAGAAATAAAAATAATATTCTCAGGTATTTTTCTTGCTTTTCAGTGGAAATTATTTTCATGGACTTTTTGTTATAAATATGAGCATAGCATTCATATTGATATGTTTTTTCTTGTACATATTAAACATTGGTTCATTGAACTCAACAATGCAGTACATACTGATATGTAGTTAGGAGGATTCCCAGGAATTTGGAGCATTCATACTTCAATGTATGTCCTGAAACTGATAGCCAACTTCTTTTAGTGGGACTAATCAGGAGGTGATATTAAGCAAGTTTGTTTAAGCTGCAACTCAGTATGAGCCACTGAACCATTACATTTCAAATCAGAAAATATAGTGAGTCATTTGTCTAACTTTGCTAAGTTGCTTATCAGCATAGTCAAATACAACTATGGAAAATAATTAAAAATCTAATTTATTCATTTATTTATTTAAGAGAGAGAGAGAAAGAGAGAGAGCTTTCATCTGCTGATTCACACTTCTCGAATGCCTTCCATGGCCAGGCTGTACTGAACCAAATCTGGGATCCAGGTCTCTCATGTGGGTGGCAGGACCCCATTTACTTGAGCCACTGTTGCTGCCTCCCATGTTCTACATTGATAGGAAACTGGCATCAGAAACTAGAGCCTGGTGTTGAGCCTAGACACTCCAGTGTGGGAAAAGGGCATCTTAGCCAGCATCTCAGCCACTCAGCTAAACGCAAACTCAGACTTCAATGGCCTCTCTCATCTCTAAAGGGTGTGATGGTCCTTGAACCGAAAATGAGAACTGACCTGTTGCTTGAAGTCACTCTTTTCTTCAGAGGATGCATCATCCTGAAGAAGAAAAGGCATGCATTAGTATTTACTGTGGTACCCACAGCGTTTCATTCAAAAGTTTGCTTTGCAATCCAAAGCAAGCCTTAATTTTCAGCCACATTGCTGGTGGCTTACCACACAAAGAAATCAACATGACAGGTCAGCTGCTGTCCTAAGCATGCACATATCAAGAGCAAGGGATAATCAATTTATCTAGTCCCATTGATCTGCTTTGAAGCTGTCTGTTGTTTAGTTTCCAGAAAACCGAAAAATACCTGTACTGATAGGAGATTCTGCTTCTGAGATGGGTCAGAGCTTAGCCATGCAGCCAGATCATCTGGGCTCTTCTGGTAAAGCAGTAAAAAAAAAAGGTTGCATATTTGTCACTCTCAACAAAGGAAACATAGAGGTCTATAACAGATCATCTGAAAAAGCCACAAGGCTTCAGTAGGCTTCCTGATGCATACACATAGTACACACTCATACAATGAACTGGAGGCTTAAAAGCCCTTTTCAAATTTTATTTTTCTTGCAAATTTGTTTACTTAACTCTCAATAGTATTGACGGGCCAAATATTCTTTCGACATGCTTTACAAATATTAATTCATTGAATCTTCTCAACTCCCATGATGAGATAGGCCTTGTTATTGTCTGCATCCCACAAACCAGGACACTCAACCAGGTTGGGCTAAGTAATAGCGCCCTTTTTCTATGCATGCTTGCCACTTTTTATTCTGCTTAAAAGGCATTGATTCTTTCCTCCAACAGTATGGCTTCTTACTTGTTTTGAAATGCTTTTTTTTTTTTTTCTTGGTTTGTTATCGTGAGTACTCCTGTGTTCTCAAATCAATGCACTTACACACACGCATTGCCACACACACATGCTGTTCACTTCTCTTCATGTCTTCATTGAGCAATCTAATGGCCGTGACCCCAAGCCACTCTACATGGGCCCTTATTCTATTCGTCTGGAATGGAGCTCTGTGTGCCTTTCTGTCCAAGCGCCTCAGAACAAAGCCCATTTGTTGTGAGGCTGGCATGGCCTCCTCTATTGTGAAGGGGCAGGTACATCCATGGTGTCAGTCAAATAATTACACTAGTTGGGTTTGGTTTTGTGCTTGGTTAGAAAAATGTGATCTGAAGTCAGCTGATGAGTACAATAGAAACAGAAAGCACAAACAGACTTTCTGTTCACAATGGGCTTCTTACAAGCATCTTAGGCGATACTGCGAGGATTATGGTCATACGAACAGTCCTGACCAACATCTGAGGGGACTATCAAAAGCAGCCTCTCCCTAAGAGAAGCTAAGAATGGCATTTCCTTTTAGGTGGCATTTTCTAGAATAGTAGGTTGACTCATGGAAAGAAAATCACACCACTTCATGGAATTCATTTCACATGTGATAATGACCCAGCTACCTATTTTATCTGTGGAAATGAACCTAGCTTGCTTTTAAGAACATTTATTTATTTAAATCTATAGTGGGCTTTGGATTGATTTAGATTCCTAAACTAGGTAAGTTAGGGTTGTAAATGTGCAGAATTGACTATGAACAGTAAGTCCAATTACACACAAAAAAGTTGTTTGTATACCCCTTGTAATGAATGCATTGCTCATTTCATTGGATAGTGAAAGATGCTTACCTGCTTTTCTTCAGAGCTGCCAGAATCAGAGTGTTTAATCTTTAAAACAGAAAAAATGAGGAAAGGTTACCGGGAGTGGGGGGGGGGGGTGGTGTTCTCGCACAACCAAGCACCCAAACCATTATTGCCACGGATAAGCTCTACTCACCGGCAGGGCATAGGCCATGCCCAAGAGGCAAAAGGAAATCATGGCAAGTCTCATGGTGGCGATTTTTCCTGCAGAAATATTTCGTCAAGACAGCTGCATAGGTTAAAATGTACAAAATCTGCCCTATTACGAACTAACCACAAACAAAACCTGCCCTGTGAAACATATTCTACTTGTTCAAGGCATTTGTCTCTTGCTAACATGGTCTTTAGAATTTGTGTTTGTCATCTTCCACTTTCTATTTCACTATTAGGAAAAGGAGAACAGGATTTTACAAGTCTACCTTTCATTCAGCTTTTTAGAGTTTCAGAGACTAAATCACCACCACCCAATAGCTAAATCTGAATTTAATTAAAACAATAAGCTAGTGTGGGAATATTTAATTTTCAAAATGCAGAGAAAGAAAATTATGAGAGAAATGTGTTGTTTCCATTTCTCCAGTATGCACTTCTTAAATCCAAACTAAGAAGCTACTACTTAGTTGAATTAAAAAGTTACTTCTCAACTTAGTTATTTAAGTAAGTTATTCTTAAAGTAGGAACTAAAAAAGAAAACATACTGAAAACATACAGATACCTTGTTGAAACTTTTTACAGATACATTCAGAAGTAAAACATGTAGAAAGGAATTTTTCCCTTGAAAATGAGCTCAAATACTAATTTTTAAAAATTGGCAGTATCATTGGCTTATATTTGGACAAAAGATCCTTCTGCATTTAATGCCTCCACAATCATGCAGCCACTTAAGATGTCCTTATCATCATTCTGAGGGGACATAGAACTTTATTGTTTTCTGATTGGAAACAGCTGCTTCAAGTCTTTGGCAGATCCAGTAAACTGCACTGAGCTAACTTTGAAAATACCTGAACACCTTGTTTCCAGCTTTGTCATGTATCTTCCTTGCTTCTTAGTAACAAGGCAACAGCTGCAGTTCAACAGCATCACAGCTTAAAATATATTCCTAACAGCTCAAGCTTGCCCCAGAAATTCAGCTGAAAGCGGTGTGAAAGGAGCCGGGTGCAGGCTTACCTGGGTCGGCGTGTGGCTGGCGAGGCTGCAGCGGCTTGGAGAGGAGTGCACTGCTGGAGGATGCTCTGTGCCCTGTGCTTCCTCTCTCTCCTGCTCACTGCCTGCGCAGCCCGGAATTTAAATGCTCCTCCAGCATCCTCCACCACCTCTGGGAGGCGGGGAGATGTGTCATGAGGCTGTTTGCCACAGCCCAGCCCACCTGCTCCCACACTTCCCCCGCTGGTTTTGTGGTTAAAAACAAAAAACAAAAGAAACCTCAAATGATACACACACAGTTCAAACATCACTTATGTACAATGTTAACTGGATTTTTTTTTCTTTTACTGGATCAGCAGTCAGAATCCTGGAAGAGCCCTTGGGAGCCCTGTATAAAGGAAATATTTTATTTATATTTTGCTGATAGTTGCTGGGTTAGTAGCAAAAAAAAAAAGAGTATATATTAATGTAAATCAACTTGAGACACAATAGAATGGACTTTGGTTTCCCTATATTAATCAATGGAGGTAATATTCACAATCAATTATCTTTATGGTCATGCTTCCTGTAGAACAAGAAGGCCATGAGGAGCCTGGGGAATTGTTCAGAGAACATCCCCTATGGCCTTTAACTCAGGCGTCCTTTTGTGATATCAAGTTGGAGCAGCTTGTCATGTAGACAAATGATGCTCGTGACAATGGAATCCCTATTCATGCCTGGGAAATTGGACTCACAGTGACCTTTGAGGAGACAGAGTTTAATTGCACTGTCCGCACAGTTCGGAAGTGATAGATTCGATCAATACATTAAAAACTATCCTGAACAGGACTGGGGATTCTGCAGCAGACTGCAGTGTCTGCCCTGGAGCAGGGTGACTGCCTGAGATGGCTGCTTCAGCAGCTACCCTGTGGTCTTCAACCCCACTCTCCTTAGTAACTGCGTGGCCATGAATGACCCACTAGCCTTATTTGTGCAAGGCAGACTCTGCTACCCAGTTCAGGAGACTTTTAAGAGTTTTACATGAGTCAGTAGCTGTACATCAAATCATGTTTAGTTTAGTATGCATTCGATGTAAAAACCCAGCATACTTTTTTTTCAATTAAAAATATTTTAAAATTTATTTGAGAGGAAGAGAGAGAGAACAAATGCCAACAATGGTCAAGGCTGGGCTAAGACCACGCCAAGAACCAGGAAAACCACCCGCACTCCACACGGGCGGCAGGAACCCAGATGCTTGGAGCATCCTTGATGCCATCAGGGTTGGCACTGGTGGGAAGCAGGAGCCAGCAGGCAGAGCTCAGAGTCTGGCCATTTCCAGAGGGACCTGAGAGTGCTAACAGCGAGGCTGTGCGCTGGCTCCCATGCTAAGCCTATCCTAAGGAATAGATTAGATCTCTGAATTAGGTTCTTTCCCAACTCTCCTTTCTGAATATATAGATTTAACTATTTAATAAGAAAAAACATTTTTAATGTTGTATGTTAAAAAAATTTGCCTGGCCATTTAAAAGGTATTTGAGAGAGAAGGAAAAGTGCAGATAAGTTTTGAATACCGGGGTGGATAGATGGTTAGCAGAGGGCTGGATCCACGTACGACACTTTATGTCATCCCTGCAATGCTAGTTGTCTTTTAGAGCTACTTAGCTGTGAAATGAGGATGGAAGTGTTCATTTCCTGTACACCTCTGCTGCAACCATCATGTGGGAGTTGACATGGTGCCATTCATTGTCAGTTCTAAGGTGTCAGTCCTATTTGCAAATATCTTTAAAAATATAAATCGGTTAATGTTCCTGCAGTGTTATTACTGTAACTCATTCATAGGTTTTATGAACATATGGTTAAGATGGGGATATATCTCTTGATTGCATTCCAGATGAATTGATGTTGTTAACTTACAGGTTGTAAACACACACTTAAATAATTAACTTAGCACTTAGCTCTGCAATATGTAGAATGCACGAGTTTTAGAGTTAAAAATAGATGTCTTATTTCTGGTTTTCAACACATTTTGTTTTTTCCCTTTAAACATATTACCCACATATGCTGGTCATGTTGTCATTTTAGTGGAGGGAAGTTCACAAATTGTAAAAACAACAAGATTTCCACAGGATTTGCTGTAGTTTACCCTGCGCCCACGGAGATGATTCAATTTGAATTAGGAGAGTTGTAGGAATAGAGTTCCTTGGCACCTAGCCATCTGGGAGGAAACTTGTGACCCTCTGCAGAACTTTCGTGCTCATAGCTCCAAAAGGCCACAAGATGGCAGCATTTGTGAAAAGGAGTCCAGATCTCAGTCTGGCTCTGACAAACTCCTTCCAGCAGGGTAGACCATGTTACATTAGATGACGAGGGTTGCAATACAGAGGCGAGACCTCCGTTTCTTGGAATGCTTGGCGAGGAAATAATAACAGCATCTCGTTGTGTAGTCAGCATTTGCTGCTGGCTAGCCTAGTCTCTGTGACAGTTTATTGCCTCACCTGTTTATCTCTTTACACTAAAAAGTGAACTTCTTGCAAACAAGACTGGAGCTTATGCACGTTAGGGTCCAGATTCCTGCTAGGTTGTCAATATTTGGTGGGAGAAATGATCAAAGGAGATTTGCTTTAATGTTTAGTCCTATGGAAGCTACATGTAATATTTACATTTAGTTTCTTTTTTTTTAATTGTTAATAACATTGTATTATGTGATACAGTATTATAGGTGCTTGGATTTCCCCCGCTCCTCCCACAACCCTCCCCCCATGGTGCATAACCACAGTTTACATTTAGTTTCAACCCCAAAGAGTTGGAACTTCTGCAGGTTTCCAAGGATAATTTAAAAAACGACATTGTGGAATTTGAAGAAACTAAATTTTCTCCCTCTCCCTTTCCCTGTTCTCTGGAGTTCTGGAAAAATCTCCTGTTACTTAATAGAATTAACTTGGATTGTTTCCAAAATCAGCTTCAGCTCTAAAATCCTGTGACTTTTGATGTTTCTGCTTTAAATTCACGAGGAATTTAAAGATATGGACATTAAACAGGAAGAACTAGGTTATGGAAGTAGAGGTGTCATAGAGAATGTGAGAGCTCAAACTAAAACCAGCAAGGGAAAATTTTGACACAATCTTTAATAGACCAATAAATGGGGGAAGGTGAAGAGGCATCATGTGTTTAAACAAAAGCTCATGCATGTTCACTGTGTTTGAAAATCTAGATAAAAATTAATAAATGTTTTCTTAGTAAAAATAAAACTCTTTTTGAGTGGAGGAAAATCACTCCCCAAATCCAACTTTACAAAGTCCATCTTTCATGTTCTGGTGATTTGTCATTCTTCCTTCCCACAGCATGGGTTTTCTAGACACATGCCCTTAGTGTGGGTCTCAGAGTGTCTTTCAGACGCCCTTGTACCAGTTGGGGAGGCTGAGGAGGTTAGCTTGCTGCTTTCCTGGAAGAGGCCTCCTGTGGTTTCAGAGGGCAGCTTCCCTGGCAAACATCAGGCATATCGTAATCTCGAGATGGTTTTAGTTTTTTTTCCCCCGTATTCACATCCTCTTCATTTCCAAGTATCCTTGTATGTCTCTGGCCCAGACAACGTTTCATTTTATTTTGTGCCTGATGGCATTGCTCAAGAGTTGCCTGGAAACAAAGTTTGGGATCAAACTATGTCTTCCTTTCAACTACCACAGTTTCTTTTGCTTATTTATTTTTTTCTTTTTTAGTTTTATTTCTTTTCTTTATTATTATTGTTATTATTATTATCATTTTATGATACAGATCCGAAGTCCATGGGATATCCCATACTCTCTCCTTAAGTTCCCCTAAGCCCATTAAGTTCCACTATATTATTACTATAGTATAGTTCTTCATATACAGTCATATGCATCATTGCGGGCATAGACAATGGCAGAGAGTCCAGCATCCTATTGTCAAGATATAGTAAATAGTTTCATCGGGAGTTCATTTTTGATTTTAAAGTAGAGATGCATACTTCATTGTATCCTCATATCTGGATATGACAATCTCCATTACACAGCTACTATACATCCCCTTAAATAAAAATCCACAAAACAAAATCAACAACAGGAAGAAGAAAAAAGGAATTAAAATGACATGAAATTAAATTAAACATGCTACTGAATGACTAATGTGTCACTGAAGAAATGAAAAAGAAAATGAAGACTCTTCTTGAAGAAAATGATGCATGATGTATGATCTGTAAGTCAGTGAAGAATTTAATGAGAAGAAAGTGTTCTGAAAAGATGAAACAAAAAAAAAAATCAAAATCCTTGAAATACAGTTGTCCGCTGATCTTTGTTGGTAAGATGTGTCACCTGTAGGTAACAAGTAGATTTTTAAATCCAGTCTACCAATTTATGACATTTGATTGATGAGTTTAAGCCATTTACATTCAGGGTTAATATGAATGGGTGGTAATGTGGTCCTGTCATTTTAGCAATGGGTTGTTCATTGATTTAGTCTTCTGTTGTTATTTAACTGCGATGTTCTTCACATTTGCTTTTGGTTCTGGTGGGTGCTATTTCTCTTCTCTGTCAAGAGAACATCTTGAAGTATCATTTTTAGGGCAGGTTTGGAAGAAGCATATTCTTTTAACTTTTGTTTGTTGTGGAGGAATGTTATTTAATTTTCAAAGACCTGGTTTACAAAGACCCAGCTTTGCTGGGTACGTTATTTTGGGCCTACAGGTTTTTTGCTTTCAGAATCTGCAATATGTTGCTCCATCCTCTTCTGGCCTGTAGAATTTCCTGTGAGAGGTCTCCTGTGATTTAATTGGCATTCCTCTATATGTCAGTTGATTTTTTTTCCGATGCACCTTTAAGGATCTTTTCTTTATGTTCAGTTGAAGAGAGCTTGATGATCATGTGTCGTGGTGAAGTTCACTTTTGGTCAACTCTGTTGGGAGTTCTGTACCCCTCCTGGATGTTGTTTCCCAATTCTTTCTCCAGATTAGGGAATTTTTCCTTTATTATTTCATTAAACACATTTGTAAACCCAGCTTCTCTTTCTGCACCTTCTAGGACTCCCATAATTCTTACATCAGGCGTCTTAATAGTGTCTTTCAATTCTTGAATATTTTTTTTTTGGCCTGATCCAGCTCTACTTCCAGCTTTTTGTTTGTTTCCCCATGGTGACAGGAAATATATTCGAATTTTGAGATTATTTCTTCTGCCTCCTTTATTCCATTTTGGAGACTCTCCACTGTACTTTAATTTGTTCCACTGTATTCATTTTTGATATACAATCTTTCATTTGATTCATTTTCTGTGTGACATATTCCTTAAATTCCTTGAATGCCTGCTTTATGTGCTTCTTGTTGTTGATGATAAACTTTATAACAAGTGTTTTGAATTCTGTATCCCCCATTTTCTCGATGTCTTCCTCAGTTAGCTCTGAGGTTGGCAAAGGCTTTTGCTCCTTTGCAGGGGAGTCTTCATTATGCGTTTGTCTCCTCTTTTGCTCTTGGTCATTGTACTTCTGGGTAGCAGCAGACTCTTCTCCTTGAGGCAGGTTTCTAAGCTGTGTCACCCACAGGTCTACAGTTTGATGTTACTTATTGTAGTTGGTACACAGCTCTTTGTTAGTAGTCACTTGTGCCACACCCTCCAGTGAGTTCCAGGTCTGGGTTCTTATGTTAGACTTCCACCAAGAACTCTGCAGCCCCAGCTCCTGCTGCACCATTCTCGACCTCCTATGATTCTGTGCTGAGCTGCACCATTGTCTGTACAATATTTCTCCCATTTCTGGTTGGAGCAGGTCCCAGGATTAGGAAGACACCAGGTGTCCTATATAGCTAGGTTGTTGGTTGTGCTTATCTTGCCAGAAGCTGTCGGCCATTAGGTCTGAGGGCCACATAGATCTATTTTGACATATACAATACCATAGTTGGTATTATTTTCCCGGTGGGACTAGTGCAATCCACTGAGCTCAGTGAGTTCTCATCAAGCTCAGCGCATGCACAGCTCACTGTTATCCCCTGCAGTCTTAAATTTTTTTGCCATACTGTAAGAAATGGCATCTGATGTGCCACTACTAGAGTTCTTGATCTGCTGGCCATCAGGTCTGAGGGCTACCTGAACCTCTCCTGGGTGGAACCTGTAGGATACCATGCTGTTAAAGTTCACTGAGCCAGATATGAGTTCACTCCCAGCTCAGTACATGCTCAGTCCTGTCCCATAGCCTTCACCTCCCTAAGCAAAATGGTCCCTGGTTCTGCTCTAAGGAGTGAATTGGGCTGTGAAATCCACCCTGTTCTAACACTGCCTGTCTGAGACCTGTCACTCTATCTCTTCTCCTGCTCAAATCAAACAGACCAACAGGATGGGCAATTCTTTGCCTGGGTTCACGTTGTGAGCTCCCAGTGAACTTCCCTTCCCATCTTCTTGCTGGTAGTTCTGGTTGCCAGTGCAGTTCAGATCACCACTTGCTGAATGCTGCTGGGGTATCATTCATGTAGCATCACACTGTTGTGTCCACTGCTTTCCCGTGTCTGTCAGTCTCCAGGTACCCCTCTGCTGCCATTCTGTCCTCTCCTATTTCCTCTCTGCTTCACACCAGCTAATGTTTTTCCATCTGTTTAAATGTGTCCTTACCCTGTTCCACCATCTTGATTCTCTTTTTGCTTATTTCTTACACATAAGACATAGTTCTGAGCCCAGTGTGATGGCCTAGTGGCTAAATCCTAATCTCACAAGCATTGAGGTCCCATATGGCAGCCAGTTTGTGTTTTGACTGCTTCACTTCCCATCCAGCTTTCTGCTTGTGGCCTGGGAGGACAGTAGAGGATGGCTCAAAGCCTTGGGACCCTGTGCCTATGTGGGAGACCCAGAAGAAGCCTAGCTCCTTGCTCTTAGCTTCAAATCGACTCAGCTCTGGATGTTGCATTGTGGCCATTTGGGGAGTGAAGTAGAGGACAGAAGATCTTTCTATTTCTCCTTCTCTCTGTAATGCTGCCTTTCCAATAAAAATAAATAAATCTTAGAAAATGGCTCCTCATAATTAATACACCCTCTGTTGTAATAATAAATAAAGAGTAAAACTTCTGTTAATAATAAACTCTGTAGTAGCTTTTGTTAAAATAATCATAATAATATTACAAATGATAGTAACTATATGATAATGATAGTTATCTATGTTTTTATGATACCTATAATGTCAGAGATTTGAAAATATGCATTGCGTCTAATATTACTAAGAGCTATATGAATTCAGTATCAGGGCCTCGCATGTTTCAAATCATCATAGTGGAAGCCATTTGCTCTGTCAAATCTTTTTATCTGGTTTCATCTGTGCAAAGATGTTCAAGGTTGTGTTTTCGGGGCAAGCAGGAGATCAGAAGGGGCAATTGTTAGCGGCCAGGTGACTCGCTCTTGGCAACAGAACATGAACTAAAGCAGTGTGTTTCACTGGCAAGGTGATGTTTCTCCTCTGTAGCCTTCTTTCTCACTTGCTGGCTAACTGGGGAAGATTCTGAAGCACTTTTGGATATCAGAGTTTCCAAGGAAGACGTGATTTGAGCTATGTGCTAGCCAAGAACTCTGATGTTAGCCAAGAAATCAAATGGGTGTGATGTATGCTTCTATTGCTATAAGTATCATGTTGTCTGTTATAATAACAGGTGTTAATGAATGCAGTATCATAGGCATAATATGGCTCAATCCACAGCTTTTGAATCTTGGTGATCTTTGTTACACAATACTAGACAGTTCAAACAATGGTGCATATTTTAAAAAAGGATTTGTTTTATTTACTTAAAAGCCAGAATTAATTTGCTTCTCAGTCTTTTAGCTAAGATCAAGTGTAGTATCTGCTCTTATCAGTTAGATATCTGATATATCCTCTGTCTGAGGACAATTTATTAAATGGATTTTTGGAATTAGAAGTTGGACTGGGAGCTTGTTTTGTCCCTTCTACACATCGACCTGGTAGTGTAATACATCCAGGAATGGTGTATCAAAGAAAGTAAATGTTAAAAAAAAAGCAGAATTAGAAAGAGAGAGATCTTCTACCCATCATCTACCCTCTGGTTCACTTTCCAAATGCTATAGTGCTAGAGCTGGGCTGGTTGGAAGCCAGGAGAAGAGCCAAGAGTTTCTTTTCACATTTCCCTTGTCCAGCTTCCCCTGCTTTCTCAGACACTTTAGCAGGGAGCTGAATTAGAAATGGAGCATCTGATGCTTGAACTGATGCCCTTACGGGATTCTGGCATCCCAGGCAGTCACTTTACCTGCTATGCCACAACACTGTCTCTGGTGCCATTATTTTGTGTTTTATATTGGTTTTATACTGTATTTTATATTAATTTTTACTTACCCACTTTTGAAATGTAAAATGTGTTATTAATATTTTATTAATATGTTCAAAAACTGCCCTTGATTGTTTCATACAGTAAATATATGACCTAATTATTTCCAGAAGGAGATAGCGTGAGTATCAGCACTTAAGTGATGGGGACAGAAGGTTTCTCTTGTCTAATTAATAAAATTTCAAAAATATTTATTTGAAAGACAGATACAGCACAAGAATGAGTAAGAAAAAGAAAGGGAGGGAGAGAAAGAGAGGGATCGACCAAGCATTCATCCACTGATTCAATTCTGAAATGACTTCAATAGTTAGAGCTGATCTTGGCCCAAACCTGGAGACCAGAACTCAGTCTGGGCCTCCTACCAAGTGTCGGCGTTATCCACTGCCATGCCGACCCCTTTCTGGTCTGTATTTGTGTTTTCTACTTTTATCAGAAGATTTGTCAGCTTTGGTGCAGGTCTTAAAGGATAGTGTGCTATGTTGTATACAAAGCAAACTGCCTCTTGAACAAGTGTCATTATTATGTTAGCTTGGTGCTGGAAGGACACTGCAGCCACCTCCTACTGCATGATAAATTGATCTTGCAACTTCTGATTGCTCATATAGCATTGTTTGTTTTTACTTCTTAACCATGCTATCTTTTTTGTTTTGTTTTGATGTTGGCACCTTTTGCTTTTTGTCCGGTAAACCAAGGGAAAGGCAGACACAGCTAGAGAGGAAATCAGAACTGACTTCTCTAGTTAAGAGTTGGGAATTTAAAGTCAAGTTCCCTGCAGGCTTTGGGTGACTTCCGCTCACCGGTAGGGATGTGTGTATACAGATTAATTTTAGTCCTGGTTGCCTCTCAGCGGATCAAATATTATGTGGGTGGCAAATTCTAGGAATCCTAAAGGATTTTAAAACACTCTGCCATCCTACTATGGGGATGGCCATAATTAGAGGGGACAGTAAGTTATACTATAAACTGTTTATGGTTGAGAGCTGGGGTTTTGACCCTTTCCTGTATATTACACTGTTATCCCCCAGCCCATGGTGGCCTTCTGGTATGCAGAGGGCTTAGCCAGGGTTCTTAGTGAAGAAGTGAAGGAATTTGTGCGTGGCCTGTGAGCAGAGCTGGCACACCCACTCGTCTGTGCTGGAAAGGAAGTGTGGGCAGGGGTCATTAAGGGGCCTTTTTTCTGCTTTTAGACAGTGCCAAGGCCTCTCGGACTGGGCTCAGCTTTATTTTGGTTTATGTGGAGTTGATTCAGACACACTCAAAATTGTGACATCTTTGCTTCCAGTGAGATTTACAGCATATATCTTGTTTCATCAACCTTGATTTATTCCTTTTTAAAAAAGATTTTATTTTATTTTTATTGGAAAGGCAGATTTACAGAGAGGAGAAGAGACAGAGGAAGATCTTCTGTGTGTTGACTCACTCCCCAAGCGGCCACAACAACAGGAGCTGAGCTGATCCAAAGTGAGGAACCCGGATCCTCTTCTTAGTCTCCTGCATGGGTGCAGGGTTCCAAGGCTTTGGGCTGTCCTTAACTGCTTTGCCAGGACACAAGCAGGGTGCTGGATGAGAAGCAGAGCCTCTGGTATTAGAACCTGTGCCCATATGGGATCCTGGAGTGTTCAAGATGAGGACTTTAGTCGCTAGGCTACCGTGCAGGGCCCCAACCTTGGTTTCTTAAGAAGCCAGTTTCTATCTTAGTGGTGATAGAACTTCGAATTTAGAAGGACAAAGGTTTCGTATTCGCATTTGAGTCTTTTAATTCTTGCCTTTTGGGCATGGAAATGAATGAAAAAAATTTGTACTTTTTAAAAAGAAGGATTAAAAAATCCTGCAAGCCTTGATCCATTTAAGAAAAATCTGTCTTACTTTTACAGTGTTTTGTAGAATTGAGCAACTGATTTATTTCATGTGGTCCTATATTCTTTTATAAAAAAAATATTTTAAAGAGAGGAAGAGAGAGAAAGAGAGAGGGAAGAGAAGAGAACAGAAGAGAGAGAGAGAGAGAGAACAAGAGCGACATGCCAGATAAAAGATGGAGACATGAGTTTTCTTACTCGTTCACTTTCAAGTGCTTCCAAAACCTAAGGATTCAGTACCAGACCAATCCAAGCCTCCCATATGGGAGATAGCTATCCAACCCTTTGAGCATCACTGCTGCCTTCTAGGAAGTATATGAATAGGAAACTGGAATGGAGAATGGTGGGAGAACTCCAACCAAGGTACTCCCATATGGGCATCTTACTGCTGTGCCAAACACCAACCCCTCTTGTGATCCTATCTTTTAACTTGAGTATTTACCAAACAGGCAGGAATAGGACCAGGAAATAAAACCAGTTAAATGTTTATCTTACTGTATCAGGTGAGAGTGAATGTGTGGCTGTTTGTCTCTAAGTTCTTTTGCCATACAAAGGATTTGAAACTTGTTTTTTTTTTAAAGAATTTATGGAGCATGAAGATACATGTTAAATTCTTGAGGGATAAATACTTGAGGGATCAACGAAGTTTATGTATTGGAATGAATAGTGCACAAAATAAAAGTATCTAATTCTATTTATAGGCTTATAAGTTTCAATTTTAATTGCTTTGAAACAACATCACTTAATATTGAATGTTTAAAAATTCTGGTTTCAGTTGTTATAATTTTAAAATCTACATTGCATGTATCTTAAAAATGGTGAGAGGAATACCGAAAGGTGAAAAAAAGACCTTTATTAAAAGAAGCAGTTCCTAATCCAGCACAGTGGCTGCAGTTCTAGAATCTCCCACCTGGTGGAGGGGCCAGAGAAAGGCAGGACACAGAGAAGAGTAGGGGTAAATTTTGACTTCTGACCCTATTTGAGCTTTCAGAACACTCAAGCTCTAGAAGGACAGACAAATCATAAAGAATGGGTATAAGACCAAAATAAATGACCTTGGCTCAAATAAAAAAGATGGCCTCAATGATCCTCCCTTTGTTGTATTGAAAATTGGGGCATCTGACTCTTTTCTAATGGCTTTAAGGTTTGAATCAGATAATAACTTGGCTGACTTCAAATGTATGCACTCTTTGTGTTTGCCTTTCTAGACTGGGGTTAGCAAGCCTTGGCCAGATCCACCTGCAACATCTTTAGTAAATAAAGTTTGATTGAAACATGGGCACAGCCATTCACTATTATATTATCTATGGCTGCTTTGTTGCTACAATACCAGGGTTGGCTGGTTTCAGAAGAAGCCATATGGTCTGCAATGCCTCAACCCTTTGCATCCTGGCACTTCACAGGAAGTTTACTGACCTCTGTGGAGCTGAACTGTGTTAACCTGGCCTATTCTTTAACTCAAGCTTCTACGGTATCAGTTCTTCACCCTGCTTTGGACTCTTTTCAATTTTATTTCCATTAAGTCATTTCTGGGAAGTGACATGCAGTATTCCACCTGTGGGATCCAGGGCTGCTAGCCTTACAACAGCATGTTCTCTGTTTTGTTTTCATTAATCCTGCTAATGGCTTGCATCACAGCGTAGGTCTTGGAATCAATGAAACAATGGACAAAAGTTTAATGATTATCACAGCCTTTTCTAGTCATAAGCCATAGCTGATGGAACAAAACTTGTACAGACTTGCACTTTCTGCTAGATAAAAATAACCCTAATTATATCCATCATATAATTTAGCTGATTCTTATCTGTCAGCTTTCTTGTCTTCTCCTTTAAAGGAATCGTTTTGTGAAATAATTATTTTGTGAAATAATTGTCATTGTCATGCTCACTGATTCAGATTTTGGAAACATTACTCAGGCAGAAAAGTTTGCAAAGTGGCTGTCTGAATTGACTCCTGAAATGGCGTTTATCTCTGGGAAAGGGATTTGATTAGCTAGGGTCAAGAATGGGAGGAGACACATATTTTTGAAACAACTTTTATAGCTTAAATGTTTTTTAATAAACAGTCAACACATTTATGGGATACAATGTGATATTTTAAAATGAGGCATATTTAGTTCTAGGTTAGCACATCTGTCTCCTTAGACAGTTAATATTTATTTTTAATGAAAACATTAAAATCCTTTCCGCCAGCCTTAAAAATGCATTACTAGCTCTGTAGTCACCTTACTGTGCAATAAAACACCAGATGTATTTCTCCTACACTACCCAGCTACAACTTGGGCTCCACTGAGCAGTGTTTCCCATCCTACCATCCCCAACTTTTATAACCTTTCCATTTGATAACAAGTGTGCATTCATTATTTACTGTATATAATTTGTTACAAGTTTTGCAATTTGAGATAACACACACACACACACACACACACACACACACACACGCACACACAATCTCAGAGAGTCTGTGGGCCAGGAGTGCAGGCCAACCTGGGCTGGGTCTCCCTGCACTGCAGATTCTTGCAAAGCTGAAGTTGAATATCAGCCATGTGATGTTAGGAGGAGCTGCTTCCAAGCTTCCATCAATGTTAGAAGGATTCAGGACCTAAGACCTGCTGTATTGAGGGCCTCAGTTCTCCATTAAGTATAAAAAAATAATATAATAGGCAGAATGTGATTTATTAATATAAATTTGCCAAATTTGACTACTTTATGAACATATTTGTAAGTGGAAAACTCAATAAGAAAGCAGTCTATAGCTAAATTTCAATAAGTAGTCAGAAATTGCGACATTTGTGTCAAGGTCCTTTGCACATCGGTTTAGTAGATTTCCTTGCAGTTTCATACACGTTATTCTGTGATGTTTATCCTCATGGTGTAGCATTATTGACTGACTCAGCGATTACTGCATGAATGCTACAGTTTCTTGTATTTCATGTCCTAGCTCTTTAGTGGGAAAAGGGATGAAAATGGAAGAGAAAATGAGAACTTGGTCACCAGGGAATCAAGTTTTCCTGTTCTTCATGCTCAGGTCTGGGTCAGAAGGAACCACCTTTGGACCCAAGTTTGGACCCACATTTCCCAAGTTTCTACATCTTCTTGCCTTAGACTGATTCAGTCAATGAAGGGTGTTGATGGAAAGAGGCAAGCAAGAAGGGAGAAACCCAGGAGCTTGCTCTTCCCTTTTTGTATGTCTACCAGCATCTCTGACCAGGCCTCTGTCTTCCTTATTCCTCCAGCTTTCATTTGCTGGTGCCAGTCCTACCCTCTTTCTGTGCTGGCTGGAGTAGCTGCCTGATGTTGTGTCACCACAACTATTTCACATTTAAAATCTTTCATCTTCCATAGCGTCAATTCCTTCCCTCTTAGAATTTGACAAAGCCAGAGGTAATAAAAGATTTTAAGAGAATATTAAGAAATCAAGGATCCATCACTCTTGACTCTTTCACACCCTCTTCAGGGAGTTTTAAATAAAAAAGTAAACGTTAGTCCTAGTGTTTCTTTTATCTCAAGCAGCAGAGGCTGTGTAGGGATTCTAGATGTCTAAGAATGTTTTGCTCTTGGAGTATAGCTCTGTGCTTTATTCCGGCTTTTCTTTGTTTTCTTTACAGTATGTTTTGTTAGTGGAGTGGGTACTATCATTTCTAGATGAAGACCTCTTAAAATGGATGTGTAAGGAAACAGAAAGAAGGAAGAATTAAGTGGAGAAAGAATTAAATGATAGAAGACAATGGAAAGATGATGCAGAATCAGATAAAGTAAAGAGACTCTTTTGAGGAGGCAAATAGTGTTCATGGAGAGGGAACTTACAGAACATTGCTTTCTCAGCAGAGCTGTTCATAGCCTTGAGGCTCACTGCCATAGTTCAGAGATCTGCATGAAACCACAAGCCATTAATCAATACAGATTACTACTTGCACTAATTAGTAACATAGTATTCCAATGAGTTGTTGGCCAGCAGAAGAGAGGAGAATATTTTACATCAGAAGCAGCTAGCTTGACAGTGAGGCAGTCAGCAAACAAAGTTACCTGATGGAGATCAGTTCCCTGGCTTGGTCTATGTGGGGACGAAATGCCTTGCTCCAGGATAATTACTTACAGCTTCGTAGCACCTGCTTCAGAATGTTTCTGTAGAGATAAAATGAGATTGTTGAAGACACAGAGCTTGGACAAGTGTTTGGTGCTTAATAATACCTCAGTGAAAGTTAAGTGTTATTGTTGGGCCTGGCGTGATAGCATAGCAGTTAGAGTCCTCTCCTTGAACTCGCCCGGATCCCATATGGGCACAGGTTCTAATCCCAGCAGTCCCAATTTCCATCCAGCTCCCTGCTTATGGCTTGGGAAAGCAGTGGAGGATGGCCCAAAGCCTTGTGACACTGCACCCGTGTGGGAGACCTGGAAGAGTTCTGGGCTCCTGGCTTTGGATTGGCTCAGCTCCAGCCATTGCAGTCACTTGGGGAGTGAACCATTGGACGGAAGATCTTCCTCTTTGTCTCTCCTCCTCTCTATATGTCTGCCTTTCCAATAAAAAGAAATAAATCTTAAAAAAAGAAAGTTAAGTGTTATTATCTCCAAGAAATGATAGCTGTGAATCTAGAGTTTTGTGTTAAGTTCAAAGCAAGGGAAACATATTGTACAGAAATGAAAAGTTAAATACTACATTAAATGTAAGAAATCATGTTGGCTTATTTGTTATTCTGCCTTATAAGCAAAAGAGAATGGAAAAAAAAAACCCTCAGTGACAGCTAGGAGATTTGACAAACAGACAATCATAGGAAAAACAGAAATGAGATTCTTTACATTATGCACATTCTATTCTATATAGACATGATGAAGACAAATGTGATTATAATCACATTTGATAAAGCAGGCTGGGGACTCTGAAGCCAAATAAAGTTATTGCATTTAACTGGACAAAATATTGGGAAATGTTAGGTCTGAAAATGTGGTTAGCCTCTGGCTCATGTTCCATCTTTCCTGGAACTTTTTGGCTTGCTGAAGTCAACTGACTGCTTTTAGGGATGGAAAATTATGAGCTGTTTAGGGAAGTGAGCATGTGTCCTAATTGGGTGAGACACCACCTTTTCCAAGAGTGCTAATGAAACTTTAAAAATAGTTTAGACGGAATGTAATCTGTAGAACTTTTCTTATATTTCTCTCTCCTTCTCATTTCTTCTCTCCCTTTCTCCCATGCCCCTCTTCCTTGCTTTCTCATGATAGAGGGTGGTCCCAATCTGGATTTTAGCAAGCATCAGTCTAACAGTAAAGGATAGAAGCTTCACTATTGAGTGTGTGGCATTCCAGCGCTTTTGTTGGGTGGACACAAATTTTGTGGTGAATCCCAAGTCCCGCTGTGCTGACTTTGATGGCTGTCAGACTCCCTGCAGGATTTTTCCATTGAGATCTCTGGGAACAAGAGACTAAATTTGAAAGCAACCAAACGGCATTATTCACCCACATTTAGGAAACTGCAATCATGTGCATACTTTCAGGGAATTCAGGTGTATACTTTCCCCTTCTAGAACAAAGTTAACACGTATTGAGTCAGATGAGTTGGCATTACCATCTTGTCTGTCTTAACTGGCTGGAGCAACAGGGTTATCCGCTACTGTGGGGATGGTCACTGTTTCTTCTAGGAAGAGATAAGAGATCTTTTGTTGAGATCCTGAGCTATTAACCATTAACAGAACTTCATTTTCATTTTGCTTCTCCATAGTATAATCTAATTGGGGCACTTAATATCAAATACAAGCCATGTTATGGAACTAACTTCTTTGAATGCAGCAACAACTCTGACCTTTGGTTAGTTTAGTGCCTCATCTGCTCAAGTGTGCAGGGTATAGCCCAGAACATTTATTAAACGTGTCTACAGAGCTATGTTTGTAAAACTGGAGGGATGAGCACAAGTTTGAGAGTCAAAGTGATGGCAGTGAGTAGTCATTATGTGCTTAGGCCTGAAGGGAGATGAGTTGGTGCTACCTGCAGCCCTGATTACTGTCTTTCTCCTGGTTTCAGTGATATGGTGAATGAATTCATCATGGCCACAGTCTGAATCCTCTGCCACTGTGAGACCCTAGAATACTCTGCGTCTGGAGGGACGAAGGCTCAGAGTAACTAAGGCAAATGAGATTAACCACAGCTTTTGTGTGAATTCATGAGTTTGTGAGAAGAGCACAAAAAGTGAGTAAAGCAAAAGCAGTGAGGGTTGTCAACTGGGCAGCCATAACCCTAAGCTGAAGGAGGAGAGGAAGCTGGGGACTTGAGTGGGGCAGAGGTCATGCTGGCTGCATAAACTGTCAGAGGTAGGAAGACATGACATCCATCCTACCTGTGTGGGAAGGGGCATTTCTTCTGCAAAACTTCTTGGTCATCCCAAAAGATGACTCTCTCTCCTTGAAAGCACCAGAGAACTTGGAATATGCTCCTTCTCCTTGGACTGACATCTGTTCTGGCTGCCAGTTGGATGGGCACAAGGAGGAACTTGGAAAAGAAAACAGAAAAACAAATCCAAGCAAAGAAATGGGTTCAATAATTCAATAATTACAAATAAATTAAGTAGATGGCTTATTCAAAAAGGCCTGTCTAAATATATGAATGCGGGAGAATAATGATAAAGAGAGAGGAGAGAGAGTGATGATAGATAGAGTTAGATAGATGATACAGAATCAAGGAAGAATGCCAGGGATAAAGACCCCAAGGAGCAACAGGGCCTAAAGTGTGTCCTGAGCATCTGAATCCAGGCTGGAATACTGAAACTCAGTGAACACTCCAGAACACCAGAAGATCTGACTATCACATCTAATTTCTTGGTCAAGGGTTTACAGAAAAGTGGTACATTTCCCTGGAATATATTGCTTTACCAGACATTGTAGATTTAGCCATATTATTTAACATGCTTTGCCCACTATAGAAAATACAGGAAATATTTCTTACCTCATTACTGACCTCAGGAAAGTTTGAATCATAAAAGATATCATCAATTAATATTTCTATTTAAACTTTGGTGTGGTTCACAAACATATAAAAGTTTGTACCTTCCCACCCTGATCAACCATGTAATCTTTATAAACAAGAAAAAAAGTTTGTAAGTATATTTCCTTTTGAAAACTCACATGAAATCCAGTTTAAACAATCACTAAATCCTGTGAATCAGCTGTCTTACGATTCTTTTGCATTTGAAAATAATAGGAATGCAAAGCTAGTGAGAAAACTGATAAGTAATCAATGCAGTCACAGCTATGGTTTGATTAAATTTGATAAGGTTGGTGCCTTTGAAATGGTGGAAGTATTTTATTTTGTACCTAAATATTATGATGTAATTAAATTTATTAATTTTCTAGATGAAAATAAATATGATATACAAGCGTATGTCAGTAACTGTTAGGAGTATATTTACTTGGTTAGTCAAATTAAAGCTTACAGAACACAGTCCTGCTTTCCAGCAGTTTGATTTTGAATAGGAAAGCTGACACTGAAACATTAACAAATAAATACACAACAAAATATCAGGTAGTAATAAATGCATTAAAATAGTGGGTTGTGATGGGGTTGGTATTGAGTTATAGCAGATAAAGCTACCAAGTGGTTTGCCTGCATCCCATCTTGGAGTGCCTAGTTTGCATTCTAGCTTCTCTTCTGATCCAGCTTCCTGCTAATGTGTGCCCTGGGAAGCAGCAGCTACCACCAATGTGGCAGAACCATGGAGAATTCTTATCCCCTGGCTTCAATCTGGCTTGAGCTGGCTGTTGCAGGCATTTGCGGAGGAAGCCAGAAAGTGGATGATTTATCCCTGTGTCTTTTCCCCTTTCTCTGTCACTCTGCCTTTCAAATTAAAAAAAAATCTTTTAATATTCAAGTTTGCTTATTGTGCAGATTTTGGTTTTGCCTGTCTTAGAAAACTATAGCAAGCCTGCATCTGTAGAAGCCACAACCAGCAGAATTTGTTATGTTCTTGGAAAGTACCTTGAGGCTAAAGAAGACGATATTAGGAGGTTATTTTAAGTTCTGGTTTATGCATTTTTTTTTCCAGTATATGAAGCTGGATTTATGTAGAAAGTTCTTGTCTCCTTTACTTCCTGTTTAAGTTGTAAAAAAGCTCTGTGTGACTGAGCCATAATGATAGGTCACACATTAGAGACCTTCTAATCCCTTCCACATAAGCACAGCCTTAGGAAGATGAAACCCCAACCACAGCACATGGATATATACTGTTGAATTCACACAAGTGGTGTAGCTCCTTCCCAGTAAAGTGGGAATTGCACTGGAAAACCCAACTGAAATTGATGAAGCTTACAATTATACAAAAGATAAGTATTTGAGCCCCCAAAAGTCAGTTGCTGGAAATATTACTTACTACAGTAAATTCAACAATATATTTTAAATTTATTCTTGAAAAATTTGGTCACTGGGTTGAAAATCCCTGCTTGCAGAACTATTCTTCTTAACTGATAAAAAAGAATGAAGTCCAAAAATATCTTCTTGTCCATCGGTGCTATGTCCCAATACTTAAAAGGATGTCCAAAACATTGAAGGGTCCTGAAAAGGAACTTCACAAAGTTTTGGAACTACACAAAGTTATGTCTATTCCAATGCCCCCAATTTTAAATTCATACATAGCTTTCCCCATAATATGTATATTCCATCAACGTGCTTTATACAGATTAATTTTAAGAAATATGTACTTTATTCAGTTGAAAGAGTTACAGAGAGAGAATGAAAGACAAGAGAGAGAGAGAGGATCTTCCATCTCCTAGTTTACTCCCTAGACCGTTGTAGCAGCTGGGGCTAGTTCAGGTTGAAGCTAGGAGTCAGGAGCTTCTTCTGAGTCTTCCATATGAGTACAGGGGTCCAAGCACTTGGGCAATCCTCTGATGCTTTCCCAGGCACATTGTTGGGGAGCTGGATTGGACTTGGAACAGCCAGAACTTGAACTGATACTGGCCTATTTGGGATGCTGGTGTCGCAGGCAGCAGCTATGCCACAGTGAAGGGTCTTCTTGCACGTTTTTGAAGACCTTCTCGGATGCACAGGTTTCACAACTTTTTGCACCAAAATTAACTTTTTAAATACACGTTTTTATTATTTTAAAGTTTATTAGAGAGAGAGACTCCATCTACTGTTTCACTCTCCAAAGGACTATAAGTGGCTGGGGCTTGGCTAGGCTGGATAGAGCCAGGAGCCAAAAACACAATCCTGATATCTCATGAGGGTGACAAGATCCCAATTACTTGGGCCAATAGTACTGTTTCCAATAGTCTGCACTGGTAGGAGCTGAAGTCAGAAGTCACATCTGGAAATTGAACTCAGGACCTTCTGTGTGGGACATTGGCATCTTACTGGATAGGTTAAATGCCTAATCGCAAACATACTTTCTCATGCCATGTTTCAGTAATGCACTTTTTGAAGTGCTTCTCTTATTAATCAAATATATCAAGGAAATAACAACAACATAGAACAATTATAACAGTATCTTGTAGTAAAAGTTTCATGCATACTGTATGTAGATCTTATAATCTCAGTATACAATTTTTCTTTCCTTAGAAAGTTATCTTTTCAGGTAAAGGAGATATTTTGTAAGTTTTTCTTTGTTAAATCCAAATTCTCCCATTGTTTCTGGAGGTCATTTCTGTGCTAAATAAAGGTTACCTAGACATGAGCCCTGCAATACTGCAGCAGACCATGTAATAAATGGTAGAGGTTTAACTAATGACTGATAAACATGTAGCATATACAACCTGGATACGTTGAACAGGGAAACAATTCGCAGCATGATTAAGATGGAATGGGATAGTGTGGAATTTCATCCTGCTACCCAGAATGGCACATAGCTTGAAGTTTAAAATTTGTTCTTCAGTGTTTTTGGACTGTAGTTGACTATAGGTCATTGGAACAGCAAAAAGCTGAAACAGTGGAATAAAGGCCAGTAGTCTAAAATATCAAAAATAAGTAGCCTGTTCTATAGATTTTTCTTAGGCTTGCTCCTTCCACTGCCTCATCTGCCCCTTTCCTGTTAGCTCCTGTGTTAGTTTTACAGGACTGTTAGAGCACAGCTGCCTGACATTTATTTTCTCACAAGTCTGAATCTAGAAGTCCAAGTTCAAGGTACAAGCTGCGTTGTCTTCCCATTAGACCTCTCTGTGGTTTGCAGATGTTTGCCTTCTTGAACCCTTTCCACTGTACGGGCACATCCTGGGGGCTATCTGGGTGTCTTCGTTTCTTCTTCTTAGAAGGACACAAATTGGCTTTGGACCACCTCCATTCTCTTCTTTCATGCTAGTCACCTCTTTAAAGCACCATCTTTCAACACAGCCACACAATAAAATACTCAGGCTTAAAGCCTCTATACATGCATCCTAGGTCCTTTCTCTTCTGCTAATTCACAATTTTCAGTTCCCTTAAAAATGTGATGTGTTGAAAACAATGTGATACCTACTTATGAACTTCACTTTAATATTATTATTATTCTTGGAAAGTTGGATATATGGAAAGGAGGAAAGAGAGAGAAAAAGATCTTCCACCCACTGGTTCACTCCACAAGTGACTGCAATGGCTGGAGCTGAGCCGATATGAAGCCAAAGTCAGGAGCTTCTTCCAGGTCTTCCACGTGGGTGCAGGGTGTCAAGGCTTTGGGCCGTACTGTATTTTGGAGGCCATAAATTTGGAGCTGGATGGGAAGTGGAGCCAGAACATGAACCATTGCCCATATGGGATCCTGGCACAGGAAAGGCTAGAATTTAGCCACTAGGTTATCACACAGGGCCCATATTGGGGTGTGTGTGTTTCTAAAGATTTATTGATTTTACTTGAAAGAATTATAGAACTAGAGAGAAAGAGAGAGAGAGAAAGACTGACACACAGACACACAGACAGAGGGCTTGGACAAAGCTGGGCTGGTCTGCAGCTAAGAGCCACTAGCTTCTTCTGGGTCTCAGAGGTGAGCGCAGGGGCCATCCTCTGCTGCTTTCCAGACCATCAGCAGAGAGCTGGATCAGAAACTGGGACTACAAGCACTGCTCATATGGGATACTGATGCTGCAGACAGAGGATTAGCTGTCTGTACCACTGCATTGGCCCCTGAACTTCACTTTTTGCTTTAAACTTATGTAACTAGCCTATCTTTATTCCTTAAAATAACATCTACACAATATTGCATAGAAATCCTGATGTAGTCTAGCTCCTTCCATCTCTCCAGTTACATTTATTATTACTATTTTAATATTATTCACACAGTTAAAAAGAATATATGCCTATGTGGGTATCCAACTACAGTGCTGAGGGTTGAGGCATGGAGAAAGGTGGGTGAGACAATTGTTTTCAATTAATTTCTTTTTTCCTGTGGCTGCAGGGGAATGGCAGGAATGGAGAGGGCCACTCCTTGCTGCCAAACTACATCAGCACCTGGGGATAGAGGGTGGCCATTTGATGTTATCTTAGAGATCCTGCTATGGTAAAGAATGTCTGAGGGTGTTACTTGAGTGGTTTTGATAGTTCTGAGACATGGTTAGCATTAGGATTGAGAAAAATGTTTTCAAGTTTTGACAGCTGACAAAGTTCATCTTTGTGCATCCACATACCAACATTTGATGACAAAGTTTGGCCAGGAGAGCTGTCCAACCTGTTATCCTCTGATGCGGCATTCAACATCCTTTGCTGGCATAGATGTTGTGCCCTTTGTGTGCATCTGGGCATGCTGTCTGTTACATAGGCATCAGCAACTGAAGTGGTCCAATTACAATACATGTACTCCAAGGTTGGATCACATGTCCTGTGATTTTCCCTGTGGCCTGGGTCTGAGTCCAGAGGTCTAGTTGGGGAGCCCCAAGAAATCTTGGCTGGGGTGATCCCAGACCTGACTCTTAATGTGCGCCACCTAGTGTAGGGTCTGGGTCAATTCATTACCCACAGCAACCTGTACACACACCGGTGAGCACATTTGCCTGGTTGATTTTCCCCCAATCCCATCTCTGATGCAAACTGAAGGTGTTAAGGACTAGCTCAACCCAGCGTGTCATAACCTGGCCCTTACACATACCAGCAGGAACTACAGCCTAGTTGGGACAACCCTCAATAATCCCCAATTGGCTGGCCACTAGCCTTGGTTCTTATATATTCCGGCATGTGAAGCAGTCATGTCTGGCCTGTTCTGCATCCAATTCAGTTCTCCTGCACCCCATAGATGCTATGGCTTAGCTTAGCCTGACACACTACCAAACCCAACCCTGGATCTTGTATTTGCCAGGTGGTGCTGAGGTGCAACTTGACATGACTTGTACCTGGTCCCAGAATCTGCTAGTAGATGCTGTGGCAAAGCCTCTGGCCCATACTTACTCTGGCTCTTGCATATGCTAGAGGATGTGGTGGCCTGAATCCTGCTCTTTACAGTCACCTGCAGCCCAATATTAATGGCCTACCTTGCCTTGGCATTTGCCAGGGGTACTGCAGCCTGGCTCTACCTGGTCTGACCTTAGTCCCAGCTCATGCTGGCAGGTGTTACAACCAAGCCCCAACTGGCCCATCCCCAGACACAGTTGTCAGGTAGACTGGCAGGTGTTGCCACCTAACCCAGCCTGACCCACACCCATTCTTGTTCTTGTGAGTGCCAATAGCTGCTAGGACCTAACCCAGTCAGGCTCATCCCCAGTCACAGCCCACATGCACATCAAGGGGTACTCAAGCTTTGCTTAGCCTGGTCTTCCTCCACCCCAGCCCTTGTACTCACCAGTGGTAACTACAGCCTAACAGGGGAATCTTCTTACTTCCCCTACTTGGTTCACCCCCATGCATGCACTGGGTGCTGAGGCTCAGTCTGGCATGACCCACTTTACCTTGACATTTGTTGATGGGTGCTCTAGTCTGGCTCCACCTGGCCTGCCCCCAATCCCAACTCATGCTGGTGAGTGTTGCAGCTTAGCCCAGCCCATTCAGCTCCCAGTTCTAGCCTTCATCTAAAGTGGTGGATGTTGTGGCCCAACCCAGCCTGGCCTGCACCCTGTCCTGCCTTTTGCATGTGCGACAGTACTGTGGATTGGCTCAGCCTGGCCACCTCCAGACCTGTCCTACTCATATGTTGATGGTATGTACTGTAGCCTGGTCTGGCCTGGGTTGCTCCAAGGCTTGGTTAGCTCACTCACAAGAGGGAGCTGTGATCTAACATGGGATTTCCCAAGTTCCTCTTTCAGACCAATTCTCAGCCATGGATCTGGTGTTTGCTGGTAGGTGCGTGACTCAACCAAATGTGGCCTGTTTACAGTCCCAACCTTCACTGCTGGGTACTGTGGCCATGTCTGCCTGGCCCATATCCATTCAGCTTTCACTTGTGGGTGCTACAGCCCAGCCCTACCTGGCCCACACCCAGACCTAGCTATCATATAGACGATATATACGGTATATACGGTATAATGACCTAGCCCAGCCCATCCTGCACCCACTCTGGCTCTCATGAATGTGAGCTGTTGCTGGATCCTGTTTCAGTCCAGTCCAATCCTGTACCCAGTCTACATGCATGTTGAGGAGTGCTGCAACCTTATTCAGCCTTGTCTGCCCCCAGCCCTAGCCCTTGAGCTCAGCCATGGGAAACACAGCTAAGGAGGGGAGTCCTTTTACTCTTCCTACCAGACTCACCATGTGTTCATGGTCACTGACTCAGCATGACAGGGCTGGTTCTCATTCTCAGCATTTGCCAGTGGATGGATGCTGCAGCCTGACCTGGCCTGGCCTGGCTTGCCCTCAGTCTCAACTCTCACCTGTGGATGCTCCAGCCTAACCCGGTCTACACTGTCCTTATCCTTGGCTTTCATATGAACCAGTGGGTGAAGTAGCTTACCCCTGCATGGCCTATACCTGTCCTGGCTCACACAAGTGTGAGTGGGTGCTAAGGCTTGACCCAGACCAGCCCAAACTGCTCCCTCAGCCAGTCTACACACATGCTAATCAGTGGTGTAGCCTTGCTTGGTCTGGCCAACTCCAGCCCCAGCTCTTGGGCTCAGCAGTGGGAGCTGCAGCCTAGTATGGGAGTTCCTCAACCAAACCTACTATCAGACCTGTATCTCATGTGTGCCAGAGGGTGCTAGACCCTTACCTGTCACTGTTTGCCACCAGCCCTGGCTTTTGTGTGGGCTGGTTCCATGGTCAGGCTCAACCCTGGACCCAGTTCTTGGATGTGGCCGCTAGTGTTGCAGCCGGGATCAGTCTGGCCTGTTTCCAACCCCAGTTCTCATGAGTATCAGAGAATTCTCTGGTCACGTCTGACTAAGCCTGTCACCATCCTCAGCTCTTTAGCAAGTCAGCAGGTATTACATTCCCCTATGGGTGAGCCCACAAATTCCTCACAGAATCTGATCACAGACCAGTTGGTGTCATGGCCCAGCCTTTCATGGCACACCTCCTGCCCTGACATTCACTGCAGGTGCTGTGGCCGAGCCCTACCAGGTAAGTCTACCAGCTTTAACTTTTGTGTGTGCTGGCAGGCATTGGGTGATGCTACTTATCCCAGCCTAGGTCTCCCATATGGATGCTGATAGGTGCTTGGTCCAGCCTGATGACATTCCCAACCTTGGTCTGACCCAGACATGTCCTCTGGTTTCCCCCAACTAAACCACCCCATCTCAGCTTTCTCATTTACCTGATCCTTGGAATCCTACAGAAGTCATTCCACACCTGTAAAGTGCTCCTCTGGCAAACCCAACTCCGAAACATCCTTAAACCCCCTCTCCAGGCAATCCACAGTATCCCCACTCCTCTTCTCTTCCCTACCCTGCATGATCTGGCCACGCACCTGCTGACCTTCACTTTTAAGCAAAGCAAAGCAAAGTTCAGATGGAATTTTGAGATTACAGTGTCTGATAAATAAATTCCGTGTGGAATCTTTTCACCATCAGTATTTGTGTACAGGAGGAGCAAATATGATTTCTTCTTTTGGCCTGAACTCTCTCAGGACCCCTGGGTGGCGAGGGTGAGGCCTGGCTGAGGTGCTTGCTCTTTCTTCCATGCACTCATGTTCTCTCTTGCTTTTGCTTACTTGGGTTCCAGTAGGGATTTGTAGATGGGCTAATTTAGAGAAAAATGAAAGTACCTTTCTCTCTGTATTTCCTTCTCTCTGTAAATCTGCCTTTCCAGTAAGAATAAATAAAAATTTTTAAAAAGATCGATTTTTGTTTATGTTTCTTCCCCCTCCCCCCACAAATTCTAAAATTAATGGTATAAGGAAACTTCAAACAGTTGCTGTAAAACTAGAATTAAAGGTAAGTTTCGTGGCCAACGTTATGGAGCGGGTTAAGTTGCTGCTTGTAATAGCCATGTCCCACTTTGGAGTGCTGGTTCAGGTTCCAGCTGCTCCATATCTGGTCTAGTTTGTTGCTTGGAAAATTAGTGGCTGATGGTTCAGTGCTTGGATACCTGCCACCCATGTGGGTAGACTAGTATGGAGTTCCTGGTCCCTGGCTTTAGCCTGTTTATCCCTGGCTGCCATTTGGGGGTGAATTGGGTGGAAGACTCTCTCTCTTTTTTACTCGCTCTCTCTCGCTCTTTCTGTGTATATGTGTTGTGTGCATGTACCCTTTTCTCTGTGACTCTTTCCAATAAAAATAAATCAGTACACTTTAAAAAGAGGAAAACAGATAATTTTGCTTTGGTGAAATCAAAGATTTTGAAATCCACATGGTTTTATTCATAATACACATTTATAATAGACTTTCTAAGGACTTTTATATATGACTTCCAGATTAATTCCAGCAAAACAAACTTTGAAATCTCTATTTTTCCCAAATACCTTTGCTTGTATTTGCAGAGAGAAGAAATTAATCCCTAATTTTACTATCTCATGATTCTAATATTACTTTATTTTGCATCTTCCCATTTAGTTGACAATGTTTTATATAGTGGCCAGTCCTCTGTGGTTTAGGGAAGGGAATGAAGTGAGTCATGCCTGACAAGGTCACACTCAGCAAGATGCGGCACACCACAGTTGGTGGGGGGAGTCAGAAGAAGGGGTCTTGGGTCAAGGCTAAGTGACAGTAAATTATTGAGACACTGTTCCAGGAAACAGCTAGCAAGTGAAAGTTTTGGAAAAGAAATGAGACATTTATAAACCAAGAAAGAGTTCAAAAGGTGAAAAACCCAGCAGGAGAGGCCAAAGAATGAAACGTGATGGCCAGAGGCCAAGGGAAATAAATCCAGACAGGTAACAGAGAGTCAGAAACAGATTCTTCTTCTGTGAATGTACTTTTGATGCCTATCTTAGCATGCATCAGTAAGGCCCAGTTAAAATGTCAGCATGGAATGTTTTGGCCTTATCTTCCTGTAACAAGAAATGATGGAGATATAGGTGTCTAAGTTAACTGCTTGGGACACATTGCTAACTTCTTCTGAGTCACGATTGTGAAGAAAGATTCAAACATAACTCACAGTATTTATTAAATGTTTTAAGTCCTCTTAACAGCATTCAGTTCTTCTTCTTATTGTACATATGGGAAACAGCCAAAAGTAAACTTTCCCATGGTTGCAAAATGCGTTTGCAGCACAAAAAATATTTGAATTGGTTAATACACTGCGTGTTAGGAGAAAAACAATGATATAACATGAATAAACGAGGACCTTGTGAAATCTGCTTGGCCAAGGGTCCCTGGGCGCTTAGCTGATGAGACCACTCCTTGTTGATTATTCCTTTATTTGGAGCTAGTATACATATTACCTTTGACCATGCTCACACATCACTATTGATACTGTTCTCATTATCTCAACGCTGAAAGTGATGAGTAAACAAGAACTTCCCTCGATATTTCTATAGCAATAAAAGTGTCTTCCTTTTGTCAAGGCTTGTGTTTCATTTAGGTTCACGTGTGCTTCAAAAAATCTCGATAGCAAGTGCCTGAACAATTCATTGCTTGTACTGAAACTTTTATATGCAGGCGTTAATAAGAGGCATGAAAGAGCTGACTGCTTTCTATCTGCTCATCTCTGGGTGGGAAACTGGAAGAGAGCCCTCACCAGTCTAGTCACGCTGGCACTCTGATTTTAAACTTCCTAGTCTCTAGAACCATGAGAAAGGAAGCTGCTGTTGTATAAGCCTATGGTGTTGTGGTCTAGTAGTCCAAACAGACAATGGCATCAATGTCGTGTGTGGGCAGCATGTCTGTGATGTCCTTCTGTTTCAAGATTATATTTACCTAAGATGGCGGCAGCAATACCTGGCATTCCTCACATGCCCTCTTCCTGTTGACTAGCCTCTAATCAAAGTGTGGTCTCAGCTCATTCTCCCTGAAGATGCGGGTCCTGTGATTACTCTGATTGTGAGACTGTGGTGGCTAGGCCATGCAAATTCCATGAATTTCTGCCATGTCCCTGGGTACACTCACTCAGGGAAGTCAGCTGTCACAGAAACAGTCCCTCTGCCTTGAGAAGCTGTGCTGGGAGGAAGCTCAAACTCATCCATGCACAGAGACCATGAGACCCTCAAATGAGAGGGGGGAAGAAAGAGAGAGAGAGAGACAGAGAGAGAGAAAGAGAAAGGGAACGGGAAAAGAGAGAGAGAGAGAGATAGAGAGAGAGAGAGATTCCCCCAGTTCCCAGCATTTCAGTTGCAGTCATGGAGTGCCTACCATCAGTGCTGCCCAGCTAAGTCCTTCCTGAATTCCTGACCCAGAGATGCCAGGAAGTAAGTGTAAAGTATTTGCTTTGCGGTATTGGTCACAGAACACTGCCTTTATGACTTGACCCTTCCTAAAGACAGAAAGGAGTTCTTTGTGAAGTGTAAAACCATAGAGGGAATAACATCATTCAGAGCAAGTCTTAAGTTTGCTCCCAGAGAAAACATGACAGTGTGAGAAGTCTTTGGTCGTGAAAGGGGTTTGGGTTTTCAGAATCATGGGGCTTCTAAGTCCTACCGCAAGTTGCTGTTATTCAGATTTTAATACAGTTCCTCCACTCACCTTTTTTTTTTTTCCTTAGAAGGGAAAGAACTATTGAAGTTCTATGATGTTTGAAGCCTATGTGCTAATCCTACCGAGCACTTCTTGTTCTTCAAAATTAATTGCTGTTACTATGATGTGGACTTTCCATGTGCTACTCCATGGCCTCCCTCGTTTGCCCAATTATGCTGGAATGAGTGTCACTCCTTTCCCTCATCCTTTCCTTCAGCTCTCTTTAGTCCTGTGCTGAGAATGTTCAGAGTCTGCCCCACGTGTGGGTGGTCATCAGTTGCAGATATGTGTCCTTTTGTCACTCGGCAAGATTCACTCAAAGTGATCATGTCAGTATTGCAGGGTAGGAAGAGCCATGCATCTAAGAGCATCAGGTGATCAGATCTGGTGTGTGGTCCACTTGGAGCAGACGAGCATGTTGCAAGTGGGGAGACACATGTTGAATGGAACTCCACACGCAGAGCCCTGCCTTGTCTATGTTCACCTATGGGGGCTTGGCACATGCTGACATTTTTTTCTTTTTCTTTTTTTTCTTTTTTTTTTTATTATTATTATTGTTGCTTACATTGTATTATGTAGTACAGCTCCATAGGCGCTGGGGATTCCCCCCACCCCTCCCACACCCCTCCCCCCATGGTGGATTCCTCCACCGTGCTGACATTTTTTTCATGCAAGAACAAAAATGTTTCTGCAGATTTCCTAACTAACTCTATTCACTAAATCCTGCCAAGCTCAGCAATGAAAGACCACTTCTATTTTCCATAATGTGATTCTGTCTGCCATTTGGGGGAGATGTAGGTCACAATATTTTGAGCACTTATTGAAAGCACCTCTGCAATGTGGGATCTTCCTTATGATACCCCAAGATACCAGTGTACTGAGTTTAGTCTGGGAGAAGTGGCCAGGAGTCAGGGGTTTCTGACTTGTGTGATCAATCACAGCCTATGTTTGGAAGGATGCCAGCTTTGATTTAATGCCCTGCTTTTGCTGCCTGAAATGCTTAGGCAAACTTACTGGTCAATGGCTAGATGTTTGGAAGGAATAAATGAGATGGTATCCAGGTTTGAGGGACATTTAAAAAAATTTATTCATTTTTATTACAAAGTCAGATATACAGAGAGGCGGACAGACAGAGAGGCAGATCTTTCGTCTATGATTCACGCCCCATTGGCTGCAATGGTCAGAGCTGAGCTGATCCAAAGCCAGGAGCCAGGAGTCTCTTCCGGGTCTCCCAAATGGATGCAGGGTTCCAAGGCTTTGGGCCATCCTTGACTGCTTTCCCATGCCACAAGCAGGGAGCTGGATGGGAAACTGGGCCACTGAGATTAGAACCGACGCTCATATGGGATTGTGGCAGATGCATGGCGAGGACTTCAGCCACCAGGCTTCCACGCACAGGACCCAGAAACAGTTCTGTTAATGGGTCTCTTAGCATGGTTGCAGAGAAGCTGAGGATTAGAGGCTATCTGAATGCTTTCAATAATTAAATGGATAAGATTAGTTCGTTCAGGGATGGAAGTCATTCATCTGTCCCTAGTCATACAATGAGGCTTATAAAGTAAACATATGGAAAGGTGTGTGGTGACCATGTGGGCTCACCAAATGGGCTAGCTTTCATCATGATTGATCTGTTTCTATCATCTTTGATAATCCAGAGAACATCATGGACCCTTTCAGTGTGACAATATGTATTATGTGTAAGTCTCCCGAGGCCATGGAATGGCAGTAGAAGGCTAATTTATGGCACAATCTGGAAACAAATTCCATGAAGGCAGATTGCTATCTACAGGATACAGTATTTGCCTTAAGTAAGTGGCTAATATATGGTATAATCTTCCATAGTGTTGGAAACTATATGTCTAGGAGACATTGTACATGAGAATGGGCTTTCAAGTTTATCAAATACACACTTTGAAGAATTTTATTTTCTTCCTATCCATGCCACTTTAGATTCTGTAGACTTATACATTCTCCATTCTGTGGGTTTGTACATTCACGGGGAATACATGTGCAGTTCCATGGTATTAGAACTCCTGTTGACCATTCATCATTTTAGGCTGATAGAGAAAGACAAACAGAAGGGCTTACTGTCATGTCTGGGGTAATTAGTCCTGCTAGTCAAAAGGAAGCACAGATCTGCTATGCATTGGAAGTGAGGAGGATTGTTTGTGGAACTCACTGGGCCTTGAACTACTCTACTATCTCTTGGCTCCTGGCAATAGGAACCTGCAGCAATGCAATACAGATAACACAAAGGAACTCACTTTTTATAGGGTTAAATATTTGATTCTGGCAACCAGGTAAAAAAACCATTCAACCAAAATTTTGGAAATAAGTAAGGATAAAAATGGGATGAAAGACACTGTGGTTAAACTACCTACACCTAGTGACCATTGTACAAACAAAGATTTTTAAACAGCTATGTCTAATGACAATTGTTTATTTTACCCATCTTTCCTTCACATCCTTTTATAAAGAGCATTGCCAGGGGCTACAATTTTAAGTTGTAAGTGAACTGACTTTGATTGTACAAACTAATTGAAGACACAGTTTGTAGTAGAGGCAAATAATGAGAGCAGACACTGAAAGGAAAAAGTCGAGGACTGTGCCTGGTCCAGCAACTACCTTCATCTTTCTCTATCTACGTCTTTGTCATGGGTATCTTCATGTATGACTCCTGGATGGGTTCAGCCAATGGGAGGCAGAAGAAAGTGAGGTTTTATTTCCTTACATTTCTAGAGCTGCAGGCTGGTGGCATCCATTTTCCGAAAGACACAGCTTTTCCCAGCTGGCATTTTCCACATAGTGCTTCCCCTGGATTTGAATAGCCTCTCCTTCTTCTTGACCTGTTATACTTAGGGAGAAATAGGTTCCTTTTATCTGTAGTCAGTGGGTAATCAACTCTCTCTCATTTGTTGCCTACAACCTGTTCGAAGAGACTCTTTTAAGAATTTTTTGCAAAGATGGAAATCATGGGTCATTACATGTTGGTTACATATGTCACATTATCACATCATATCGCATAAATATGTATAATTAGAAAAAGAAATTCTCCTCAAGTGGACTGGTCAGAACATGTCCTGCTGGAAGTCTTTCATGTACAATTCTTCCTTTGTTCTTTAGAATTTATGTGTGATAGATCAGGCAAATCCTATCCCTTCACTGCCTTTCCATAGTCACTGAGTTAAATCCAGAATGGCATGGCTCATAATGTTATACTTGACTATATCTGCCTCTTCTGCAAACTGCCCTCACATCACTCTCCTTCATCTTCCTCACACTCAGGGCTTTTCATTTCTCATTGCTTTTTCTCCTGAGGTTATCATCCCAAAGATCTGCCTTGCATTGAAATTTCAGCTTAAATGTCATCTTTGTGGAAGTATTTTCCTACCGGGTCAAGTGAAAGTTATTGAGCAAGTACTTGTCACATCATCTTCTGTTAACTCTTTGAGAATCTATGGTTTGCTGCACATTTTGTGTGTATGATCATATATTTCTATTGTGCTTCCTCTCAGTTACTCTCTTTTGTGGAATATAAAAAGATTAATATTTGTTAATACTGAATTTAGAAAGCAGAGATAATTAGTTCCATCTTACAGGAAACAGGAGCTCAGAGATCTTAAATTCTTTGAGGCTTCACAGCTATTAATGTCAGAATCAATATCTGTGGCATCTGATATCCATAAACCAGAGTGCATTCTCCATCCAATTTGCTTAGCATGAAAATGTAATGGGAGATAGAATACCATGAGAGAGTAGTGGGGAACATATTCTTAACTTATGCTAGATTCCAAACCAATAGCAGGTCTCCTATTTCCTTAGTCCATTTAGGTTTAGAAATGCATTATTTGCTGATTTTAAGTTGCCACTTCCTCAAAAAAGTTTTTTGGAACAACTCAATATATTAGAACCTGTTAGACGATGTTCCATGATTTAACAACCTAAATAGTTGTTTAAATGTTGGATTACATGTCCCTTTGCTGTAAGAATTACAACAACCATTTACAGGTACATTGTATTTTGCCAGGTGACAGGCATACTATGCCTAACTTCTAAAGCTAATTGTGGTGGAAAATGCTTGCTCTTCTATGATAACCCTACTAGTAAGCATCTCATGGGACATGCATTTGGCAAGACAAAATTTAACACTGAGCCAAATATAGTGACCGACATTATGTTGGCAAGATAATTTATTAAAAAGATACATCTAGCGATTATTTTGTTGTAGAACAGAAAAACAGAGTGTGTTTATAATGGCATCATATGAATTCTCTTATCTGTCACTCCTTCAGTTTTGTGAAAGCATTCTTTCTTTAAGTATGTGTCTGCCCATTTTTATTTCTCTGGTCAAACCACATATTATTTCTGACTGTCTGACTATTCTGGCAGAAGTTTTGAAACATTTTTAAGCCTATTACAGATGTCTGCTGGCTAGATCCAGACCTTGACTAATGCAGGGTGATGGGCAATTGTCTCATCACTGGCAGCAGTGTGCACAGTGAAAGCTTGTAGTCTGGTCTGCTATCACATGAGTTACATGCCGAAGAAGGCTCTGGGAATAAAAATTGCACAATAATGATGTTTGAGTGAGAAAAGGGGGCTTGAGACTAGAATGTATAGGAGTAATGAAAGGATCAAGTGTTTAGTCCCATGGTTCAGGTTGATTAAGTTGCCATCATCCCATGTTGATGTGCCCAGGTTCAAGTCTCAGCTCTACTTCTTGACTCCAGCTTTCTGCCAATGCAGACCTAGGGGAACACCAGGGAAGGATTAAGTAACTTTGGTTCCTGCCACCCATGTAGGAGACCTAGACTGAGTGTTTGGCTCCCTGCTTTGCCACTGGATCATCTTCAGCCTTGTCCTGGCTGCTGATACACTCAGCTGAGGAGTAAACTGGTGGATGGGAGTTCTCTGTCTCTCAATACACACACACACACACACACACACACACACACACACACACACACAGAGTATATATTATGGGTACACTTAATATCAATGCAATATATATTTAAAACATATATTTTAAGTAGTACAAAAGAGTAAGGTTATTTCTTTCACAGAAGTTTTTTTTTTTTTCAAAGTGGGATACATAGAGAGGAGGAGAGACAGAGAGGAAAATCTTCCATCCATTGATTCACTCCAAAACTGGCAATGTCTGGAGCTGCACCTATCCAAAGCCAGGAGCCAGGAGCTTCTTCCAAGTCTCCCATGCAGGCGCAGGGACCCAAGGCATTGGGCTGTCCTTGACTGCTTTCCCAGGCCATAAGCAGAGAGCTGGATGGGAAATGGGGCCACTGGGTGCCCATATGGGATCCTTGGGCTTACAATTCAAGGACTTTAGTTGTTAGGCTACCTCATCAGGCCATCACAGAAGTTTTAAAAGTAAGATGTTTTTAAATTTACAGGAAGACTTTACTACTACGTTCTGAAGTTGACTTACCACAACTGACCTCATCAACTTTGCACTGATGTGATTAGTCACCTCACAGCTTGCTCCATTACCTCTAGGTTTGGATTGTTATTGTGGATTTTGTTGGCAGTAGAGTTTACAATTACCATACATGTTAAACAAGAGACAAAGAAACAGTACAGGTAAAGAATGGTTTAGAACAAACAGCATGGCAGTTTAGTAAGTCCCTGTAAACGTCAACATCTGTGAAAGGCTGACATGAGCAAAGCACTCCCCGGGAGTTCTGTGCACTCCCAGGGCCTCTTCCATCTCCGGCTTCTGCTTTCTCTTGCAGGACTCTGTAGTATGCCATAATGAAAACAAGGTGAAGTTTAGCTCTTTTAACGGTCTATGCTACCTTCTACCATGTGCTCCTACATTTAGACCTGTTCTCACACCATTCATGAGTGTGCTATGCTTTATTGCCAAAAAAGAGGAGAGGAGAGTCACACAAGTACTTAAATAATAGACAACTTAAACCCGCATATCAGGTAAACACACACATGCACATACAAGGGGTCTTGAAAATGTTTGTGATAATGCTTTTTATGAAAAAACTAAGATGGATTAAAAAATTATGCCAAAATGAAATTAGCTTTTTATTCCATTTTCCAGATTCTTTGAAGTACTCTTCTATGTGTGTACACATGTGTATTTATATGTGTGTGTATGTGTGTGTTTAAGACGCACACAAATAGGTACATTTTTCTTCCATTTGCTGGAAGTATAACTAATAGTATAGTGTTGTTACTTGGAGTAATCCTTCTATAGAAAAGAACTAAACAAATGGGCCAAAATGTTTTAAAATTTTAAATGCCAGCTTGCAGGCCTTGGAGAGTTAAAATAGCAGTGAGGAGCTATAGGACAGAGGTCTGAGAGAAAAAAATCCCAGAGGCATAAGGTCAGCATGCAGGGAATCTCCTAGGAAGACCTGCTGATGGCTGGAGAGTCAGTGAGGTGACTAGGAGTCCCAAAAGCACTTTGGTCAGCGTTACAGACCAGAGGGACCCAAATTAGATCCAGGTCCTGCTAAATGGAGAAGTGGACATTGTTATACTTCCACAGTTTTAGTTGGGACTTCGCTGGAAGATTCTGTACTATTTCGTATTTAAGAAATTGACTTTGAAATTAATTGATGAATCAGAAAAGGGATCAAAGTTGAAATGAGTTTTGAGTTAAACTGAATGACAATGAAAAAGTAAATGTGAGACTTGTGGGATATGTAGTTTTAAGACTTAAAACCTTGAAACTGTTGGCAGAAACATGCAAAAATCTTCTTGACACTGGATTTTGCAATGACATTAAAAGCCTAGTTAATAAAAGCAAAATAGACAGGTAGCATTATATCATATTAAAAAAACTTCTACATAGTAAAGAAAACAATTAGCACAATCGAAGTTAACCTTCAGAACAGGGGAAATTTGTAACCCATATATGAGATATGAGATTAATATCCAGAATTTATAAAGAACTCCTATAATGCAACAGCAGAAACCTAAATCACAAGATTAAAAATTTGGCAAATAATTTGAACAGACATTTTGCCAAAGATATTCAGGTGGACAACAGTTGTATGAACTTGTATTCAGTGTCACCAATCATTGAGGAAGCACAGATCAAAAGCACAACGAGATATTGCCTCATGAAGCATAAAATTCGTTCTAATAAGAATGTGGAGATGTTGAAATCCTTGTGCACTAAGGGTGAGGATGTGAAATGGCATAGCTGCTGTGGAATAGAACTATCCTCTGAGTCATTAATTCCACTGTCTTTTTCATGTTTAGAGACAGGTTTATTTCGTGAGCAGGGGAAAGTCTCCCTGAAGGGCAAAGATTGGTTAAGTCTAGTAGCATCACCTTTGAAAAATTAAATGCTCTCTAGACTCTGTATTCTTTATTGTGGCAAAAAATATGTGCACACTGGCCACTTGCTTTCATGTGGCAGGATGGATGTGAGAACAGCTTTGGACTTTTTTTAAAAGAAGATTTATTTAAAAGAGTTAAAAAGAAATAGGGAGAAACACATAAAGGAAAAGATCATTCATTGTTCCATTCCCCAGATGACTGCAAAGGCCAAGGCAGGGCTAGGTCAAGGCCAGAGCTTCATCTAGGGATCTCACATCGGTAGCAACAGCCCAAACAGCTGGGCCATCTTCTCTGCTTTTCTCAGACCATTAACAGTGAACTGGATTGGAAGCAGAACAGCTGAGACACAACCTGGGAACCACATGGAATGCCAGCATTGCAGACAATAGGTTTACACACTACGTCACGCTGCTGATCCTTGGATTTTTTTTTAAAGCATGAGTATTATTAATGAAGACTTGGATACTATCTTCCAGTGCCATCACTTTACAAACTATGACTCCAACACATTTACTTCTGGGAACACAAACAATTAGACCACAATAATTTTAGACCATGCCCAACTGTGTCTCTTATTTCAAGATAGTGCATCTCTGTGTTAGTGTCATTTAAAAATGAGTATCAGTGTAAACTCATGAAGTTAACACACATGATGTGAGATTTATCATATTGTTATTGTTTCCAAGATGAAATTGAAGAAGTAAAATTGAATGCCAAGAGCACAGAATAGCCACTCACATGTAAAATCAAAGAAGAACTTACTTTAGTACAAAGAAATTGTAATTGCAAAGGTGTAAAAAATTGAGTAGTTTATTGGTATATAGACCGATAAACATACCAGTGAAATGAATGTGAGTCCCAGAAACAGACTCCCATGTGTAGATATTTGATTTACAACCATGATGGCACTAGAACAAAAGAACAACATTTAGGCAATTAGTTTAAACAATTTTAAACTAATGCTGTAGTTGAATATTTAAATAGAAAACAAAATGGTATCTGACCACATGCAATAATAGATTCTAGAACAGCTGTAGAGACGATGTGAAGGACAAAGCCAAAACTACCAGATTGTTAAGAAGAATATAACTTCATGATCTTGCTTACAAATATGGAAGGAAAACACTGCTCAACTAAAATATATCGAAATATGAATTTCTGTTTTGACCAAGAGATACTAATAAGAAAGCTAGCAGACAAACTTGAGAGTAGTAGACATTTATAATACAGACAATACACTCAAAAGTTGATTTCAATTATATAAAAAATAGAAATAAATAGGAAAGATAAGTTCAAAGAAAAATGTGCAGTTGCTTTGAACAGGCATTTGTAAAATAACCATCTAATATGCAATATAAAAATGTTTCATGCATCAGCAATCAGGAAATGCAAATTTACATTTGAGTGAACTATCCTGACATACTTAGAGAAGACTGGTAGTGCCATGGAGAGTGAGTGTGATGAGCCACTATGCTCTCACACACTGCTGGTGGGGGTGTAGATGGGCTCACACTTTGAGAAATAGTTTACTATTATGTACCATAATGGAAGATAAGCACACTTTTAGACAGGGTGATCACAAACCTTTTCCCACAAATTAGAATACTTTCTTTTTCAAGTATGTATGTATTTATTATTGCTACTATTATTATTTTATGATACAGTCCCACAGGCTCTGGGATTTCCCTTAACCCCTCCAAGAACCCTCTCTCTCCCCACACACTGATTTCTCTTATGCAATTACGATAGTATGGTTCTTCCTAAACAGTTTTAAGTCCATCATTGCAGACATGTGCAATGGCATAGAGTCAAGCATACTACTGTCAAGATATATTTAACACTTTAATTGGGAGTCTCTTTGATCTAGAAGTAAAGATCAATACTGCATATATCCTCACATCTAGATATGATAGTCTCAATTACAGAGTTACTATGCATCCTCTTAAATGAAAAGCCACAAAACAAAATTAAGGGAGAAGCAGGATGGCGGAATTGGGTAAGGACACTTTTAAACGGATGGAAAAACATTTAAGCAGGATGAAGCAGAAATGACACATTCAAGGAAACAGGAGAGGATGGAACAATAGCAGAGGGGTATCTGGAGACTGAAAGACACAGCAAAGCAGTGGACACAACGGTGTGGTGTTGCAGTGACTGATACTCCAGCAGCATTCAGCTAACAGCAATCAACTCCACCAGCAGCCAGAACTCCACCAGCAACAAAGTGGGAAGGGACTTTCACTGGGAGCTTGGGAGGTGAACCCAGACAAAAATCTGTCCATCCTCCTGGTCCGATTGATTTGACCAGGAGCAGAGATAGAGCAGCAGATCCCAGACGGGCAGTGCGAAAACAGGGCACATTTCAGAGCCCAGTCAGTCCCCTATGGCCAAATTGGGCACCGTTTTGCCTAAGGAGACAAAGGTAAGGGAAAGGACTGAGCATACGCTGAGCTGGGAGTGACTCCTTTTGTGACTCAGTGAACTGCATCAATGTGGCATTCTACAGATTCAACCCAAGACAGCACTGGGTAGCCCTCAGACCTGATGGCCAGCAGATCATAAACTCTAGTAGTGGATGTCAGGCACTGTCAGCCCACGTTCCTATCGACCCGCAATAAGAGGCAGACGCGAGTGAAGTCTTCCGCGGTAGTCTTTATTGTGCACACCAAGATGATGAAGAGGAAGGCCCCGACCCAGCTCGTGCTCTCGCTCTTATCGGGGATGGCTCCGCCCAAGTGGCGGCTTATTGGTGAGCCTCTAGACCACGCGCCAATCCTGCAGTTCGGATAGGGCAAGAGGCCTGTGCACACGCTGATCACACCGCTGTTCACGCGTCAGCCCTCAGCGCACGCGCAAGCGCCTGCGCAATACTCTCTAATGTACGTGACAGGAGCTACTCCTGCTGACGTGTTTATTTCAGCCAGGCACCATCTTTAGGCCACCGCGTGTGGCAATCAACATCACCGCGTGTGGCAATCAACAAGGCGCCATTTGGTACACTGTGGCAAAATTTTAGAACTGCAGGGGACAACAGTGAACTGCGTAAGTGCTGAGCTTGATGAGAACTCCGTGGATTGCACTGGTCCCAAGGGAAAAAAATGCCAACTGTGACATTTTATGTGTCAAAATAGGTCCGTGTAGCACCCAGACCTAATGGCCAACAGGTTCCAGCAAGATCAGCACAACCAACAACCTAGCTATATAGGACACCTAGTGTCTCCCTACTCCTGGGACCTGCTCCAACCAGAAGTGGGAGAAATATTGTACAGACAATGGTGCAGCCTCAGCATGGTATCACAGGAGGTCGAGAATGGTGCAGCAGGAGCTGGGGCTACAGAGTTCTTGGTGGAAATCTAACATAAGAACCCAGATCTGGAACTCACTGGAGGGTGTGGCACAATTGGCTGCAAGCAAAGAGTTGTGTACCAACTGTAATAAGTAAAATGAAACTGTAGACACAGCTTAGAAACCTGCCTCAAGGAGAAGACTCTGCAATCCAGAAATACAATGACCAAGAGCAAAGAAGAGACAGAGGCACAATGAATATTACTGAAAACTACCCTGCAAAGGAGCAAAACCTTATGCCAACCTCAGAGCTAACTGAGGAAGACATCGAGAAAATGGGGGACACAGAATTCAGAAAACTCATTTTAAGGCTTCTGATCAACCATAAGAAGCACATACAAGAGTTCAAAGAATTTAAGGAATATTTTACACAAGCAACAGCAGCAATAAAGCAAATTGAGGCTGATATCAGAAATTAAGAACATAGTAGAGCAAATTAAAAGTAGAGTGGAGAGTCTCCAAAATAGAATGAAGCAAGCAGAAGAAAGAATCTCAGGATTGGAAAATATTTCCTGTCATTAGTGGGAAACAAACTAAAAGCTGGAAGAAGAGCTGGATCAGGCCAAAAAAAGTATTCAGGAATTGAAAGCCACTATTAAGAGGCCAAATATAAGAGTTATGGGAGTCCCAGAAGGTGCAGAAAGACAAACTGGTTTATAATATATTTAATGGAATAATAAAGGAAAATTTACCTAATCTGGAGAAAGAATTGAGAAACAAGATCCAGGAGGGGCACAGAACTCCCAACAGGCCTGATTGAAAGCAATCTTCACCATGACACATGATCATCAAGCTCTCTTCAATTGAACATAAGAAAAAGATCCTTAATTGCGCACGTGAAAAAAAATCAATTGACATATAAAGGAATGCCAATTAAACTCACAGGAGATGTCTCACAGGAAACTCTACAGGCCAGAAGAGAATGGAGTGACATATTCCAGATTCTAAAAGAAAAAAATTGTTGGCCTTGGATAACATATCCAGCAAGGCTTTGTCTTTGTAAATGAAATAAAATTCTTCCACAGCAAAGAAAAGCTAAAAGAATATGCTTCTTCCAAACCTGCCCTACAAATGATACTTCAGGATGTTTTCTTGAGAAGAGAAATAACACTAAACAAGACCAAAGGCAAATGAGAAGAACATCCCAGTAAAACAACAACAGAAGATTAAACCAATGAACAACTCATTCCTAAAATGACAGGACCAAAGTACCAGCCATACAGATTAACCCTGAATGTAAATGGCTTAAGCTCAATCAAACATCATAGATTAGTAGACTGGATTGAAAAAAAACAAAGCCCTTCTATTTGTTGTCTAGAAGAGACACATTTCAACAACAAAAATCAGTGGAAATTATATCATGTGGGTTTTGATATTTTCTGTTAGTTTCATCTCTTCAAAACACTTTCTTCTTATTAAATTCTTCAATGACTCACAGACCATACATTCTCTGCAAGAAGGTTCTTGATTTTCATTTCTTCAGCTACACGTTAGTCATTTAGTAGCATGTTATTTAACTTCATGGTGTTGTTAATTTCCTTTGTCTTCCTGATGTTGGTTTTTGTTTTGTGGCTCCTCATTTAAGGGGATGTATATTAGCTGTGTAATGGAGACTGTCATATCTAGTAACATTTTATTTAACTTCATGGCATTGTAAATTTCTATTTTTCTTTCTATTGTTGATTTTGTATTATGACTTTTCATTTGAGGGGATGTACAGTAGCTGTGAAATGGAGAATAACATATCTAGATGTGAAGATATAATGTAGTACGCATTTCTACTTCCAGACAAAGATGGACTTACAATGAAACTGTTTACTATATCTTGACAATAGGATGCTGGGCTCTCTGCCATTGTCCATGCCCGCAATGATGCATATGACTGTATATGAAGAACTATACTGTAGTAATGATATAGAGGAACTATGTGGGGAGCGGGAAATTGGGGCTGGGATAAAGGAAATACTAGGAGCCTATGGAAGTATATCATAAAATGATGATGGTGATAATAATAATAATAATAATAATAAAATGTTAAAATAAAACAAAATCAAAATAGGAATAAAAATAGAAATGTACAATGCCATGAAGTTAACTAACATGCAACTGAATGACTAATGTGTCTTTGAAGAAATGAAAAAGAAAATCAAGAAACTTCTTGAACAAAATGATGCCACTGTATGAAGAATCTAATGAGAAAAAAACTGTTAGAAGAAATGAAAATTAAAAAAAATCAAAACCCATGAAATACAGTTTTTGCTCATCTTTGTTGGTGATATGTGTTTACTGTAGACACCAGATTGGTGTGTTTTTTGTTTTTTTTTTTAAGATTTATTTATTTTTATTACAAAGTCAGATATACATAGAGGAGGAGAGATAAAGAGCAGAAGAGCTTCCATCTGTGGATTCACTCCCCAAGTGGCCACAACTGCTGTAGCTGAGCCAATCTGAAACCAGGAGCCTGAAGTCTCTTTGGGGCTCCATGCAGGTGCAGGGTCCCAAGGCACTGAGTCATCCTAGACTGCTTTCCCTGGCCACAATCAGGGAGCTGGATAGGACGCAGGGCTGCTGGGATTAGAACAAGTGCCCATATGGGATTCTGGCACAAATGAGGCCAGAACATTAGCTGCTAGGCTACTGCGCCAGACCCAGAATTTTATTTCATTTTCTAAGACAAAGGAAATCTTTGCTGCGTATGTTATTCTGTGCTGGCAATTTTTGGCTTTTCACATCTGGAATATGTCACTCCATTCTCCTCTGGCCTTTAGACTTTCTTATCAGAGATCAACAGTCTGATCGCCATTCCTCTATATGTCAATTGATTTTCTTACATGCACATTTAAGGATCTTTTCCCTATGTTCAATTGAAGAGAGCTTGATTATCACGCATTGTACCAAGGATCACTTTTGGTTGATCCTGTTGGGAGTTCTGTGTCCCTCCTATATCCTGTTTCCCAATGCTTTCTTCAGATTGAGGAAAAATTTCTTTATTATTTCATTAAATATATTTTGAAACCCAGATTCTCTTTCTCTACCGCCTGGAACTCCCATAATTCTTATATGACCTTTTTAATAGTATCTTTCAGTTCTTGCATATTTGATATGATTCAGTTCCTCTTCCAGCTTTTTGATTGTTTCATCATTGTGGCAAGAGATTCTTTATTCGGTCTCCTTCATTCTATTATGGAGACTTTCTGCTAAAGCTTTAACTTGTTTCATTGTGTCCTTCATTTCTAATAATTTTGCTTGCTTTTGTTTCAGTATTGTTATTTCCTGTGCGACATATTCCTTAAATTCTTGCATGTGCCTCTCAGTTTTGATAAGAAACTTTATAACAAGTGTTTTGAATTTTTTATCCCCATTTTCTCAGTGTATTTTTCAGTTAACTCTGAGGTTGTCAAAGGCTTTTGCTGCTTTGCAGGAGAGTCTTCAGTTCATTGTGCCTCTGTCTCTTATTTTGCCCTTGGTCACTATGCCTCCGGTTATTAGATTCTTCTTAGGGTATGTTTCTAAGCCGTGTAATCTACAAGTCTGCATTTCGATTTTACTGATTGTGTTTGGTACATGGTTGTTTGCAGTCACTTGTGCCATTCGCTCCAGGGAGCCACAGTGTCAACCCCATCTTTTTTGCTATTTTAAATTGGTGTATTAAATTGATTGATGTTCATATGTTAACTTTTGCAGCCTAGTGACAAATTCCACATAATTACAACATCTAATCCTTTTATATGTACATTTTAATTGAATTTGACACTATTTTAAAATAAACTTTGCATCAACATTAATCATATGAATTGACCCATAGTTTTCTTGTAGTATCTTCTTTAAAAATCTTTTTGTTTGAAAGACAGTTATAGAGAGGAAGAGACAGAAAGGGAGAATATTTCCCATGTGCTGACTCACTTCCCAAATGGCTGCAATAATCAGAACTGGGCCTGGCTAAGCCAGAAAGCCAGCCTTGTCTCCCACATGTGCGGCATGGGCCCAAGTACTTGAGCAATCATTGCCAGAGAGCTAAGAGCATTTGCGAGGAAGCTGAATGAGAATTAAGGCAGCAGAATACAAATGGGCAACAAGCTGTCAGCTGCTGCTTTGCTCATTGTGTTACATTGACTGTCCTCTTACTAGATTTGGAGAATCAGATGTGTAGAATTTTAGGCATATTAATTTAGGGTTATGTATCCTAGTTTTGTTAAATTCTGTTAACTCACTAGTTGCTCATATTCATTTATGGTGTTTTTAGAATGTTTGAACTCTTTTCATAGCCTGTTGACCTCATTGTTGAAACATATACCCATGAAGGACAGGAAGTTTTTTCTATTTCTTCACTCTTACATGGTATAACTAAGATTTAATGGAGGAACAAGGATTTGGACAGATAACCTGCTTGTGGCCCCAAAGGCTAGACAAAGACAGAATTTAATCACAATAATTGAGTTCTAGTTCATTGCAAAAGACCCTGATAAAATGTAAATGATCAACTGATTAAACTGTAACATCTGGCTATAATGATTAGACTACAGACTATTCAATTGTTTTCTAAATTATACTTTCCCTTTTTCTTATAAATGCTTGTGGATCATGGTGTTGTTTGGAGGTCTCAGAATTCTCTTTGTTTCTGGAGCTACCTACCCTGTGAATCACCTCTGTTTTGTTTGCTCAGATACACTCTTTTAAGTGTAAATGGCCTAAGGAATTTTCCTGTTAACAACACTAACTGCTTAGAGAATTTCCTGGATCATTGTAGGTGTTCAACAAATATTTGCTAAATAAATATAAAGATGAAGTACCCAGAGATTAAAAGTCAGTTGCTCATTTTGTTGAAATTTGATCTGTGTGCATAACAATTTGGAAATGATTCCTTGGACTTGAACAAGGACAACGGATTTTTGATTTAAGATACTAAGTGATGTGCAAATTTATCTTTTAAAATTCATTTGTAAGGGTTGGTTATGACTCAGTATAAAATATTAACTGTTCATGTAAATATATATATATATATCAATAACTGGGATCTGGCCACCCAGATGGAGACCTGGGCCTGACCAGCCCAAGCTATTGTGGGCATTTCAGGAGTGAACTCACAGATCGGAACTCTGTTTTGTTTCTTGGTTTCTTAAATTAAAAGCAAAATCTAAAGAAAGCTTTATGTGTGCAATTCAGATCCAAAATACTTTATGTGCAATTCTGAAAGTTCAAACACATAAAAACAATTTTTCATAATGTATTTGATGGCAAGATGTGACCTGAATTAATAGTTAAGATACTCAAAATGTTCCTCTCACATAGTAGGAATATTTGTTTGTTTTACTGTAATAGTTTTAATATGATTGTGGGGTGATGCTGAAGACTTTGGGAGTGACTGTATGTATGTATCCTGTTTTTGTCTATTCTTGGAAAATTGCAAAGATAGCCAGTCATTGTTCTAAAGCAGAAAAAATGGAGTCCAACACTTTCATTCTCTACCAGCTGAAAGAAGGGGAGACAATGACTTGTTGGGAAGGAGACAGCTATGTCTCTCTCATAGTACAACTGTCTCTATTTAGCCACATGTTCAATGTGTGACACTGTGACATTGACTTAGAATAAAAATTGCCATAGCTGTATATGGAGAGAGAATGACAATGGAATTTATCAGTGGATTGTCTTTCTAACACCACTTGTATTTTGACTATGAGATGTGTATACTAAGCTGACAAAGATTCATGGTCTTCTTGACATTGTGTGAGTGGGTAAGAGGGTAGATAAGTTGCTCATCCTGGTGGACCACACACATTTTGTTTACACCTAGGCACATCCTTGGGTATCTCTAAACTCCAGATACTGCTTGGAAATGGAGGGATGCTCAGTGGTTGGGGGATTCCAGATGGATTGGCAAATGCAGGAATAGTGCCTAACACCCAGAAAGGCCACAGATTTCTCAAAGTAGCTTTTCTTGCAACAGCCTTGAGTGCACTGGAAAACTGCACCCACCTGGGAGACATGAGTCATATAATTCCCTCAGTCTGATCTGTCCCGGTGTACCAGGACCCAGAGTGTTTGTTCAGTTCATCATGAGACACTTTTCTGCATACAGTTGACTGAGAGGAGGAAAAATCATCAATCATCTTTGAAATAGCAAAATGTTTTTTATATTCTGGCATCAGATTGCCCCAGGTCACTTTCCATTTATTTGACTAATTAGCTATCTTGCTTGACCACGCTTTTTAAAATCCTATGCTTCAGAATTCTTATATCTATGAAAAGAAACTTATGACTGTGACGGATGAAGATACAAAATATCTAATAACTCAGAAATAGCTTAGCATCATACAGAAGCTATTATATTACTGTAATTGTTATTTTGTGAGGAAATTTATTTATTTGAATTTCTGAAAGATTTCTGGAAAAACACAGATGCTTTCTTTGCTAATATTTGAACCACACGGGTCAGTACAGTGTGCTAACAGGCTAATCCTTACACAGCGAGTGCTGGTATCTTATATGGGGGTCTGTTTGTGTCACAGTTCCCTGCTTATGGTCTGAGAAAGCAGAAGAGAATGGCTTGAATCCTTGAGATGCTACATCCTGTGGGAGACCTGGAAGAAGCTCCTGGCTCCTGGCTTCAGATTGGCTTGGCTCCAGCCAATGTGGCCATTTGGGGCATGACCAGAGGATGAAAGGTCTTTATCTCTTCTTTTTTCTATAAACGTGCCTTAAATATAAATGTGCATTAAAAATAAATAAACCTTAAAAAACATTTGAGCCCCAGGGGATGTAATTCAGCTGGCAACCATCTGACAACACAGAATGTCTAAGAAACAAATTTGTGCTGATTATTTGGCATTCTTTTTGGTCACTCAATGTTTTTGAACAACTTTCCTTTGTCAGTGGAACTCTTGACTTATATCACCTTCATCCATAAATGCTTTTATTTAAGATTTATTTTTATTTATTTAAGATTTGTTTTACTTATTTACTTAAGATTGATTTTATTTATTTGAAAGGCAGAGAGAAAGAGAAGTAGGGTGGAAGACAGGGAGAAAGAGATCTTCTGTCCACCGATTTACCACCTCAAATGACGGAAAGGAGAGGCTAGGCCACCCTGAAGCCAGGAGCCAGAAATTCTGTCTTGGTTCCCCAAGAGGATGGATGGCAGGGCTTGAGGACTTGGGCCATATTCTGCTGCTTTCCCAGGTGTATTAGCAGAAAGCTGGACTGGAAGCAGAGTAGCTGAGATTTGAACTGGCTGGTGTGGTGAGAAGTGGCTTAACTGCTTTGTAATACTGACCTTATAAAGGCTGTGGATTCTTACCTTATCTCTCCAAGCCATGGGCCGTTTGGAGGCATATACTTTCATTCAGAAGTCAGACAATATTATCTACTTAAAAATTCGCCTACTGCAGATTTATTAAAGTTCAAGTCCTGTCTGTGGTTGCCTTGGCAGACCAGACTGAATAAATTTACAAGGTTTTAAATGGTCCATGGCCTGATGTTCCCCATTTGTGCATGGGTACTCTCAGCTCTCCCAGTCAGACCCACATATGCCAGACTTATCATCAAAGCCAGTGAGATGGAGAAGGGCTTCTTTGGGGTGGCTGGAGGCTGGTCGCTCCCTGGATCCAGAAGCTATGGTTCCAGTGGGAACACCCAGTGTTTGGAACCTGAGCTGCTCTCCTGGCCATGGCTTCTCCTGTGAGCTGGTTCCTAACATAACTTGCAGTTGTTTCTGGATACAAGTCTTCAGATTTGGTACTTAGACTTTTCCAAAGGTTGTGTGAGCTAGCTAGAATACTTAAGTCCATTTATTTTTCTACTTAAACTAGTCACAGTTGGTTTCTGTTGTCTGTACCTGGGAATGCTGAGTAAGACAGAAATAGTGAAGAACAGATTCAGGAGACAGCATGTGGAGTCCTGGAGCCTGCCACAACTGAAGCCAGATTGTGCCTAGGTTTTTCAGTTATATAAACCAATAAATTCCTATTCTCCCCTAAGCCAATTTGGATTAGTTTTTTTTTTCTTTTGCAACTTGCATCCAAGCAATCTAAACTTAAAATATTTTATTATTCTTCTCCATTCTTACTTCCTTTTTTTCTTATAATTTTAAGATACTAGTTAAAATAAATAACACATTTCAAAGTGTAAAATTCTTAAGGAGACCATTTATTACTGTGGCTTGAGATTCTACTAACAGGGTCAAGCATCTGTTTGTTGTTAAGCATCAAGGGAATTTAGAAAAGAATCTGACATTATTAATTCTATTTTTCCTCCTATGAATTCTTCAGTTGTTACAGGTATTTTTTTTTAAGTTCTTTGACCAAATGGATTAAAAAAAAATATATATATATAGTTTTTTATTGTAAAGTCGGATTTACAGAGAAAAGGAGATACAGAGAGAAAGATTCTCCATCTGTTGGTTCACTCCTCAAGTAGCTGCAATAACTGGAGCGGAGCCAATCCCAAACCAGGAGCCAGGAGCTTCTTCCAGATCTCCCATGCAGGTGCAGGGTCTCAAGGACTGGGCTAGCTCCCACTGCTTTCCTAGGTCACAAGTAAGGAGCTGAAAGGGAAATGGAGCAGTCAGGACGGGAACAGGTGCCCATATGGGATCCCAGCACATGCAAGACAAGGACTCCAGCCACTAGGCTACTGTACTAGGACCATATTAGTATTTTTTAATGATACTGATTTTAATGTGCATGTACTAAAAACATATACAACTACAGACAGTTTAATAGGAATCTTCCTATGCTGTATTATAAAGACAGGAAGTACATAGGAATTCACTCAAAAGAATGTTCTCGCAGTAGAAGGGTTTGTAGCATACCCATTGCAATTCGCTGGAATGCCTGGCATGGACCGCTTGTTTTGGCATTTTAATTTCTGGCATATGCACTTTACACAATGTTGGTCAAGGATGTTTGGAACATCACCTTTCTCCCCCAGAAAGCTTCTTTGTGAAATGCTATGATACACTTTAATTTTGCAATTCAACAGCTATGACTACGTGAGTCAGTGAGTTTACCCAGGGGCATGTGATTTGGATTTTCACCAAACCATTCAACCCAAACAAAACCAAGATAAATACATCAATTTGCTTGGGAAGAAGAAAGAGTCTGTTGGCATAACGTAATAGGAGATTAGTTGTGATTTCATTTTTTAGCCTTAAAATGTAGTTGATTTTTATGATTTTGAAAGAAAATATCAGTGTTGTTTTAAAAAGAGTGAAATTGTTGGGCCTTTCCAAAGGAAATTGCTTTCACAGTTTACCAGACTATTCCTACCACTGCCATCAGACAGGGCTATTGTCATGGGACACGGTCTCTCTAGGTCTTTTAAGTAGATGCATATTTTAATCCAGTTTTTCATTTTGGGATGATTATGTCCCTTTGTTTTATGTGATGCTTTTAAATTAGTTTCATAATAAAATAATCCTAAGAAAATATCTTGCATCATCTTCAAATTGGCTACATTAGTATATTGCTTGATATCGTTACTTTGCTTTTAAATATGAGAATTTATAAGATTATGGAGCTAAACTTCTAATTTTATAACCATCACAGCTCTGGAACAAAGCCTTCAGCTTGCTTGAACAATCTTATTATATTTTTGGTAGTGTCAGACTTAAACATTATATAGGTACATTGTAATTGTATTTAACCTTTCAAATTGTATTTAATAATACACACACATATATCTAATTGTATTTAAGCTTCCAAACTAGCATAAATAGATTATAAAAAAAGATAGCATTAGTCTGTTTGGGGCTAGGGAATTGACATAAGTAGGTTAGAATACACACTGCACAGCATCCGAAGACCTAGTTTTTAAATTCTGGCTCCCTCCGGGAGTAGTGTATTCTGTGCTCTTGGCCCAGTGATCCTGAGCTTCTACCTATTCTGATGGAAGTTAGGGAATAAAATTAGATCAATTGTTCCCAAACTCGTCTCTGGATCGGTGTTTATTTTGGACAAAAATTTACCCAGTCTGTAATTAAAACAAAACAAGAAAAAAAAAACTAATAAGTTTTAAGGTAAAAATCAGTACAGACGCATTTTTTCTTTTTCCCCTCCCAAGGGCATAAGCCTTCTCTTGGAGTAAAAGAGCATTTTGTAAAATGATGCTGATGGCAGCTGGCAGTGTTATTTTCTGTCTCAATTTGTAATACACCAGACAAAATACAAAATTGGAAATTTTAAATCAGTTACCAAAATTTTGGCAGTTTTACAAGTTCACATTTTAAAAAAAAAAGCATCTTGGAATTATTGCCTTTGTTGGCGAGCCCTCTGTAAAATTCTGAAACTCTAAGATATAACAAAGTCAGAAATACAATTTTAACTAAATTAGAGGATATGAGAGATGAACAATGAAAAAAGGAACATAGAAACAAAAATGTTAGGAAGACAAAGAGATGATTGTTATGATTACTTTGGTAGCAGTTGTGGAACCATGCCACCAGTGTTCTGTAAACACAGGGAAATAAGAAGCCCAAGGCCTCAGAAAACATGACTTCCTGTTCTGCTGGTAATTCCCGGTCGAGGTGAACATTTAGCACGACCTTATGGGGCGCTGCAATTTTTTTCATGATTAGATAAAACTGGTTACCTAAACCAGCGTAGCTAGTCTCATTTCAAAATCGTCATCTGATAGAGCAGGGAATGAGAAGAACAGACCCTGTGGGAGGAGAGAGGGAGCATTTTTTTTCCTTTTTTAGATATGATAACCTTGTGTCCTGGATCCAGACAGTACAAAAAAGCTAAGGAAATCTAGTTTTCCCTTCATAGTTGGTTTTAATTTTCCACCTTGTAACTCACTGGGAAGTAGTTAAAACCAGTGATTGATAACTAGCTCCCCAGTGAGTTTGGAGATGAGGTTGTTGCAACTGTGCCAATTCATTGGCAGGCAAATGATGCCCCGAGCCTGAAGAGTCCCCAGGGCTTAAGCAGAGTGTGTGGGTATCTGCGTAGAGCAGTCACTCCTCCATCATAATCGTTTATGGGCCATCTCCATTCAGGGAGACTTCCCTAGGTAAAGCATATTTTCTTGAATAGAATCATTAAGACTTTCCTTCTTTATCATACATTCAAGATTTACAGGGCTGGGGCTAGAGTACTGGTTCATTTGGCTAATTCTTTACCTTCAAGCTGCCAGTTCATGTCTTGGCTGCTCCAGCTCTCTCATATGGCTCCCTATTTGTGGCCTGGGAAAGCAGTAGAAGATGGCCTAAAGCCTTGGGACTCTGCACCTATGTGGGAGATCCTGAGGGGGCTTCTGGCTTCTTCAGATCAGTTCAATTCTGGCTGTTGTGGCCGTTTGGGGGAGTGAACCTGTGGATGGAATATCTCTCTGCCTCTCCTTCTCTCTCTGTAAATATGCTTTTGCAATTAAAATAAATAAACCTTTAAAAAAGAATTACAAACCTTACTTGTAGCTTAAGATAGTTTTCTAGTACTTTCAAAAGTTCATGGAAAATGGCATTAAAAATGAACTTACTGTGGTGCAAAACATTTTTGAAATTCATAATTTTTTTCATAATGTATACTTCCATATCTGCTATTATATACAGTGTTTGAGAGTCTCCCAAATAATTCCTTATAAAATTACATGTGTGTTGAATTCTACACTTTGGATTATGTGATTCAAGTCTAAATGAAAGGCATAGCTTATTGTAACAGATCCAGATATATATTGACAAAATAGAGTCTGTCTTTATTTGAAAGTTCCATGTATAATTTTTCATTCATTGGGAATATCTCAACTTCTTATAGCCAAGTTCATAGCTGGTTCAAATGAAGACACAATGTAAATAGGCTTTCACTTCCCAGTTTCTCTTTTTTTTCAATGAGTGTGTCAGGAGATGTGTATTTAATTATTTCTTCCCTCCTCACTTCTTTCTCTGTCCCAAGATTCCATCCATGTGCTTCAAGCATAATAGGCACTGTAGCTTAAGGGTACAAAAGTTGCTAGTCAACAATAGAAATTGTCCTGAGACTGTAAAATCAGTGGCCTTGGTTCTGGCTAAATGATGTCTTTTGCCTGAGTCTTGTATTTTAATATTTACCTCTGCTACTTTTCCACTGACTCTGACCATGACACAGTGCATACTTACCCAAGAACACTGTCATTGAGGTAAGCAAGTTGGCAGAAAGGCACACAGAGAAGAGTGACATTTAGGGGAGTTGCATGTCACCTGTTCTAGCCAGTGATGTTCAGGAGGCAAATTCCAAGAATGGGATGATGTTACCCATGGTGAAAGAAATAAAGGAATATTAGAAGACTCTGAGAACCTCGCTGAAAATCTCTTTTCAATTTGTTTTGATTAATGGAAATGGGAGAGCAAGCAACAGGCAAGACAGATGATGAAGCAGTCAGCTTTAAATAGTGGAGCCTCTGTCTGTTAGAAGACAATGTATTTCCAAAGGACTTTGCACATTTGGGCTCTTGTGAAGAATAATGTCTGGTGTAACCCAATGTGCTAGTGGTTGGTGTTCTGATTAATCTTGTTTCCACACCATGGAAAATTTCTGCTACAGTTAGATTGTCTGCTATCACAGTATAGCCTCATAAACTCCATTGATATCCACTCATTGAGAGGGTATCTGGCAAGTGCTGGAAACTAAGCCATAAGCATCTCAAACAGGAAATAAACACATTTTTTGCTCACTGCTTAGCAGAAGAGAAAGTTGGGGAAACTGAATTATAAATCATGGTTCCAAGTTGTGGATGTATGTAGCAGATGTAATGAAAAGATGCTGGGGCCTCAGCATCTTTGAAGTTCCTGTGACTAGAGAGCCCCTTCAGTCCCAGGTCCAGACACTTACTTACCTTCAGAAAGAACCCAGAGGATATGTAGGGCATAGTTGTGGGAAGGAGGAAGGGAGCAATACGTAAGGGATTTTTCCAGAGGAGAGACATGTTTACACTGCATCTTGACATGTGGAGGTGGGTAGAGGGAAGTGTGGCAGGCTGAATCATGGTTCTCAGATATCTACAGATCCTGTTAATTAAAACTGGTGCATAAGATCTTATATGGCAAAGGGGATTTTGCAGATGTAGTTAAATGGAGTATTTTTGAGACAGAATACTCTTGCTTATTTGGGTGGATCCTAAACAACCTGAAGTATCCACCTAAAAGGAAGAGAAGGAGATCTGAAAGCAGATGAGGAGACGTGATGGGGGAATGAAGTTTTCAAAAGAGCACATAAGAAAGGCCTCACCTGGAAAGATGTGCTCTCTGGAAGCTGAACATGCAAGCAGGTAGCTTCGTCCCTGAAGCCTCAACAAGAACCAGCCTGCTGAGATCTTGTGCTCAGCCCACTAGCAAACCGTTAGAGTAATAGGTTAATGTTGTTTAAAATCATCATGCTTGTGATAATTTGTTGGATCCTAGTAGGAAACTAATATAGCAGGAAATGCAAAGAAACCTTCTATGCAAGACAATAGCATGACAAAGGCTGAAAGGGTTAAAAGGATATTCAGAATTCCAACAGTTGCCAGTCTGACTGTGACTGAACATGCAAATAGGAATGTAAACAGTTGTCCTGACTCCCAAATTGATGTCTGTCACTGTCCCCTGTTCCTTTAATATCACAAAGAACCTATTGATGTACAAGGATTTGCTCATAATCATTCTCTTGGAATAGGCAGGGGCTGGATCACCAATGAGCTCATAACTCATACAAAAGAATTTCGCTGCAATTTTGAAGATAATGAAGATACAGCCAAGGATTTAAAATGAGCTCAAAATATGATCTAATGTAATCATGTTTTTATTTAAAAATATTTTTAAAATATTTTCAGTAGTAGCTTGGAAAGCTGGATAGAGGCAGGGAGCTGCATTCATCAGGATTGCATTGTCCAAGCATGAGAAAAAGTGAATCCTGGTTGCCAGGGGGAAGGAAAGCAGTGGCAGTGTCTAGATTGTGCATTGTACAGAATTTGGGGGCCAGCAGCGAGAGAAAAGAGAAGGTCAAATTTCCATTTGAGTGACATGGATGATGAGGCTGTCGCTAGGATCTACACAAGCTATGAGAGAGAATACTGGATTAGATTTTATATAATGTTACTTGTTGATATTTACCTGAAAAATAGAGTCAGAAAGAGAGAGAGAGAGAGATCTTCATTAACTGGTCCTCTCCCTAAATTCTCACAACTGCCATGATGAAGCAAGGCTGAAGCCAAGTGTGCCAGAAACTTCATCCAGGTCTTCCAAGTGGATAGCTACAAGTACTTGAGCCTGCACCTGCTGTTTCCCAGGCTATATATTAGCTGAGAGCTGGATAGGATGCAGAGGCAGGACTAGATTCTAGGCCCTCTGGTTCAGCTATTTGCAGCAGCTAACATGCTGTGTGATAAGGTCCATCTTTGGATTAGCTTTTAGACAACACTGGACCTGAAGAGGTAGTGATATATTCCCATAAAATGCTTTGAGTCCAGTCAATAACTTTTTAAAAAGCAAAATAACAAAAAAGCTTTTGAAAGTTCTTATTTGGGGTAAAAGAAACTGCCTGGCATGCGTTCTGCGCTTAATCAATATTTGTTGAACCCAGTTATTTACTCTTACTTTTCCTCGTAGTCGAGCTGACCTCTAGTTTCCCAAGGCCCCAATGTGCCTTTCTCATATTTAGCTGCTGAAGTCACTTGACCATAAAGGCGTAAGGTACATCTGTGATCATGATAAGAAGAAAAATCTGGTTCTGTGACATCGCAAGTTTCCTTAACCAATTTTCTCACTGCTTTCAGGTTCTTTTCAACGTGATGGAAATTTCCAGGAATTTAAAAAAAAAATTGATCTCTTCAGTACCGTTCTTCATGAGTAGTGGTGAAAAACTACACTTTCAGGGAACAGAATATTTAACTCCCTTAATTTGTATATTTGCAGATTGACTTTAAATTTTTCTGCTTTTTAAAGGATGATTTCCCAGAGCACTTTGGAATAGTTAAATAAGCAATTATAATAACACATTTGTAATATGAATATGTAATTTTATTTGGGACAGTTAGGAGCTAACTTGTTACTTGAAGTAAGAATCCCCAGTACAGAAGATAGGAGTCTGTTGATTACCTCTGGGTAAAATGACATCAGTGGAGTGGTCAGTCATCTAATAGGGCTGGTATCTATGCAAGAAGGGGGAACTTGGACACAAAGGCCTATGTGGTGATATGTTCACCATATGAAGTTGGGAGGCTGAAAAGATGTTACTTCTAAGCCAAGGGACACTAACATTGCCAGCAAACCTTCGGAATTTGGGGAAATGTCTGGAGAGATCGTTCCCATACAGATTTCAAAAGCAACATGATCCCTTCAACACATTGATTTTGAATTTCTAGCTTCCACAATTCTGTGATAATAAACCTCTCTTGTTCTGTTGCTATTCAGTTTGTGGTAGATTTTGTGGCCTCTCCAGCAAACGAACACAGGAGTTGATGTGGCATGCAATGGTTTACTTTGTCCTACCAAATGCTTTTTGACATAAAGCATTTTAGAATAAAATTTATTTTGATAGCTTAAAATTTAAAATTATCAAAATTTCAACTTTTCCGGTTAGGAGAAATAAAGAATCCATTTGGCTGTTAGATAAATAACGATCCAAGATCTGTAAAACACAAAACTCCGTCATGCTAATATTGCCTGTTCTTACTAAATTGTACTATGACAGGCTTTCTTAGTGGTACTGGCAACTGTTTGATGCCATCTTCTATGAGAAATGGAATTTTTAAAGTATGCAGTATAGAGACCAACAATTTTAATTTCACATAAATGAAGATTGCTTATAATTACTTGTGTGAAAAACAGATTGACACGTATTCCTACTGCATTGTGTTTATGTCTTGCTGGCAACATTCAGGGTGCCAAGAGAGCAACGACTGCATGTAACTCATTCCTGCTGTATCCTGGTGCTAGTGTATGTATGAGGCAGCCAGTGATTTAGGCAGGAAGGAAGGAACAAAACAAGCAGCAAAGGGGTGGTGATGTAGCATTGCAGGCTAAGGCCACAGCCTCTGATGCAAGTATCACATTTGCGTGCTGGTTTGAGCCCTGGATGCTCCACTTACTGTGGAAGATTGCCCATGTGCCTGGTTCCTGACTCCTACATGGAGAGACCCAGATATAGCTTTTGGCTCTTGGCTTCGGCCAGACTCAGCTGTGGCCATTGTGTCACCTGGGGAGTAAACCAGTGGGTAGAAGATTGCTCTGTTTCTCTCACTAATCCTGACTTTCAAACATATATATTAATAATAATAATGAAGTAAAGAGGAGGAAAGGAGTGGGAAGACTTGAATTTGCTTATGAATATATTTTTTTATTTCAAATCCTTGTTATTCCACCACGAAACACAGGTAAGAGTTCAACATAATTCTTTTTAAAATAGTACTAAGTTATACTGAAATTACTTTTTACTTTGCCCAAATGATTTTATTTTATCAAAACGGAATTGGGTACTTGTGTTGTGATCAGCCCATTGGAATATTAGTAGTTCACGATATTGGAGTTTCCTTTCATTTGTGTTCCCATCTCTGTTCTGTCTTAGCCAGCTATCTTCCTGTCACCACAAGAGAAGTAGTGGGAAAAGTAATTGTAAACAAGAATGATTATGAGCAAATCTTTGTACATCAATAGGTTCTTTGTGATATTAAAGGAACAGGGGACAGTGACAGACATCAATTTGGGAGTCAGGACAACTGTTTACATTCTAATCCCTTTTCTTATGGCACTGAATAAAGCTCTGAAGTGGTTTGTGCCTTTGGGATAAAAACTTCTGAATCAATATTTTCACTTGAATTACTTGGCACCTACCTTTAAACGTTATGGGTATCTAGGAAGAACCATCTCTATTGTAAAGTGCTCTGCTGCTTATATTTTATTTAAATAACGGGACTTGTTTGGGACATTGATTCTTCTTGTCATTAAAAGAAGGAGGCATCCACTGGAGGAGATCTGATAGAGGAGCTTGGTGAACTCCTTTGTGAGGGCTCAGTCCGTGAAGTGGAGTGCAAGACCAAGACAAGGAACAGCTCAGACCAGGCCAAGTTATAGTACCAGCTAGCATACATATGGGTCATGTCAGGAGCCAGGATATGCTGGGCCAGTTTATAACATCCACAGGCAAATCTGAGAACTAGGACAGGAAGTAGGACAGCATAAGTCAGGTCGCAACTCTAGACAGTCCACATTAGGGCAGGGACTGGGAGCTGGCTGGTCTGCGCTAGGCTGCAGCACCTACCTGCAAGAGCTGGAACATTGGACAGGCTGGATCCAAACTGCTGCACCCACAGGTGGATGCCAAGATGAGGAGAGCCATGCCAGTCTGTGTGCCAAATCCATGAAGCTTGGGGGTAGGAGGTCCATCGGGGCCTGGGTTGTCTGGCTTGGGGCCTTGGGTCCACCTTTTTGAACTGGTTCTCCTCAATGGAAAAGACAGAGCAGTAGACTACAGCCCCTGATGCATGTGGAGGATATGGCAGTCCATTTGGGGTATAGATGACATCTGGTACCATAGCAGAGGAAGGCGAGAAGAACAAATTGGACAACTACCCCAGCCAAATGGTGACAGCAAAAGTCTGATTGAAAGGAGACTCTAAGGTTGACTATGTCAATCAATGGACATTGGAAGGGTTTCCTCATCCTTGAAATCAGTGAGATCGTCAGCATTTCAGAACTAGCGAAACCACCAGGGCTGAACCCTTGTAGTGTGCTCCACATTAGGATCCTGGGTTGATATTGGGTGGCTGTTCCCCATCCCTGAGTTGTGGGGCAGTTAGGAGGTTGGGTATGGCTTCTTCCCTTTTCTCCCCACTTCTCCTAGAAATAGGAAGAAGAAATAGAAAATTTGGAAATAATGATAATACCCACTTTCCTGTCATCCTTGATCCGTCCTACGCTGTTCAACTATGTAAATATTATCTAAAACCAAAAGTTAAAAAAAAGGAAGGAGGCATCAGTAATCCCCTATGGAGATTATGATTGTGAAGAGCCCCTCTAGGCAATCTCCTCAGAACAGATTCATGCAGTTCTACAGGACCCAGTTAGTCCAGAAGAGAGCAGTTGTCATCAAAGATCCGGCCTGGCCTTTTCCCCAGCCTCTTGTTTCCTCTCACCACAAACACTATTCACTGCTCTCACATGGGTTCCTGCTGTGTGATATGATTTACCGTAACAGGATGCCACACTATTTTTACTACTTGGCCACCAGAATTGTGAGGTAAATAAACTGCTTTTCTTTATACATTATCCAATATCAGGTATTCTATTGCAATATCACAAAAACAGACAGGATATCCATCACAGAGTAGAACTTCATGGGGGTTGGTATTATTTTGCAGCTTTTGTATTCCAAACTCACAAGTAATCACACTTAATGAATCTTCAGTCATTAGATAGCTGGTAGAAATTAGTTTATGTATGCAAGAGGGATGGAGGAAAGGGGAAACTTTTTTTAGGATAACTGAATTTTCCTTTTTGCAGTCAAATGAAGAAACATAGAAGCAGTCTTACAAGCAGACAAGAATTTTTTAAAAAGGTTTATTTATTTATTTTTATTCAGAAGGCAGATTTACAGAGAGAAAGAGAGACGGAGAGAAAGATCTTCCATCTGTTATTCACTCCCAAAAAGGCTGCAACAGCTGGAGCTGAGCAAATCCAAAGCCAGGAGCCATGAGCTTCCTCTGGCTCTTCCACACAGTGCAGGGTCCAAAGGCTTTGGCCCATCCACTGCTTTCCCAGGCTACAAACAGGGAGCTAGATGGGAAGTGGAGCAACAAGGATATGAACTGGCACTCATGTGGAATCCCAACACATGCAAGGCAAGGATTTATCAACTAGGCCATTGGGCTGGGCACAGTAGACAAGAATTTATATGTTGAAAGTCTTGCCCCTGTTCAGTAAGTTTTTCAAGTGGGTCCTAGCCCCATCCCAGGAGCAGCATAGGGAACTCATCCCCATCATGTACGAAGGGGCTAGCATGTCCAGTAATACTGTGCTTAAGAAGTTTGGCTGGGGGTGGGATTTCAGGAATCCCACTCCTAGAGAGCCCTCCAGCTAATAATAGCCCAGAAATGGAGTGAGTGGTGGTGGTGGGGGTTGGCAGTGGGAGAAAGAGAGGAACCATAGGAACTCCCATCTGAATGTCAAGTGGGCTCTCAGTTCTTTCCTGAAATGCCCCATTTGGCCTGTTGTATGCGTTTCTTTGCTTACTGCTGGAATGGGAGTAGGGGATTGTATGGGAGCTAACCAAATTGCATGAGGTCCAAGATAAAAGACCATTCTTTGGTGGTGAAGAATTAATAAGGACCCAAGTGTTGGGAGAGTTGTTTAAGATCTGGTGAGAGGAAGTTAAGTGCTTTGTGAAACTCATAATGTACACCTATGTCAGAAAACAGATATATTTTTATCTTGAGAAATGTTTTTGCTAAATAAGCTGAGAAATCATACAGTGAATTATTTGTTAGCCTCATGTCCTTTACAAAAAATTTTTTTGAAAAAAAAGATGTATTCATTTATTTGAAAGGCAGAATTATAGGGAGATAGGACACATATACACAGAGAGGAAAAAGAGAGAAAGAGAGAAAGAAAGAGTTATCCAACTGGCTGGTATGGGCTGAAGCCAAGAGCCTGGAACACCCTCTAAGTCTCCTACATGTTGGCGGGGGCCCAAGTGCTTGGTTCATCTTCTGCTGCCTTCCCAGATGCATTAGTAGGCAGCAGGATGAGAAGTGGAGCAGCCAGGACTTAAACATGACTCAACAAGAAAACAGCTGCAGAGAGTCAGTTATGAATATGCTTGTGTGACACAATTAGGAACCTTGAACATGACCCATTTGTGAAACACTCCATGTGCTGACAATATAAATGTGGGAGGATGTGACATATCAAGCAGGATTGAAGAGTGAAAGACTGATAGAGGCATGGCAAATTTCTGATTTGACCCGCTTTTTCTTACTAACTGGTTGCAGCTGCCTAGATTTCAGATCTACCCATTGGTACACCCTTTTCTTTGGCTGTGAACACACTGCTATTACTCATAATAATGATCAAATGGAACATTAATCAGCTCAAAGTGTGTTTTGTGAAGTTAAGTATAAAACAGGCGAGGATCTGAAATGCAACCATAGCCATGACAAGGCACAGAAGTAACAAAAGGAAGTCTAAATTACTACTAAAATTAAATTGGAGCAGAAAGACCATATACTTGGCTCAAATAAAGTGCTGAATATATTTTGTGAGTCATTGGCTTAACCATATTTGTGTGACAGGCCAAGCCAAAAGGTTTGCTCCCTGTTTTGTTTTGTTTTTCAAGTGTGAAAGCTCTGGGCTGGAAGGCGAGCTTTGGAGATTTGATGCTTGGTTTTGCTTGAGTAGGTGGAGCTCCCTGACCAAAATGACAACAAACCTCGAGCAGTGGGCCCTTACCGTATGGCATCTGTTCAAACCTCTCAAAACCAGGCGTGTTTTCCTGTCTGACTTATAAGCCACCCAGGCACAAATGAAAAGCAGATGCCCCACAGTCCACTGTGACTATTAATAGCTCAGAGTCTGCACTTCCTGGTCATCTCTCCACGGCAGGCATTTCTAAGGACTCAACACTATGCAATAAATAAGTGCCCCATTTAGTGGATATCAGTCTCTCTGTTTTGTAATTAAGCTAACATTTCCTTTTCTTAGTGGAAAAAACTTTGCAAAAGGACTTTGATGTATTTCTCATACTGTGTATCCCCTAACTACGTACACTGAAAGCAAGCAGGAGAATTTGGGGATTAGGTACGGAGTTGTCTCCCTTGGAAAAGTCATGCATTTTAGTTTAGTCTGTTCTTCAGAACACCTGATTGAAATAGCCATGGGAGTTCAGCTTGTAAATATCCATCAATGATATTTACCATGGACAATATGTTTTGAGCAAGTGTTGTGGGGATTAAATGGAGTATACTTCACTTGTTGCCCTATGGCTTCGCTGAACTTGGTGATGCTGAAAAGAGATATCCAGCATAGCAAAGTGAATGACAGAGACAGAAGTTCTAGACCTGTAGTCAGCAGGAGTGCAGAAAATGGGCATTCAGGAGAGACATTTTAATTTTGACTGAAATGAGCCTACTTGATTATCACATATAAAACAGCATTATCTCCGAATGGATTACAGAATAATGGACAATGAAAGATTTGTTTACTCAAAGAGTCTTGGGGATTTCCTGCCAGCAGGCCCTTGCAACCACCGAGCTGGTGAGGTGACTGCGTTCTTCAGCAACAGAACCAGCAGAAACAGTCTGATCAGGCATGTCTGCTTATTGTAATGTAAACACAAACTAAAACAGTGGGTGGTGGGAGGCATCTCCTGACAGTCCTCCCACCCAACAGCAGCACTGTCATTGGCTAGAAGGCATGACTATCTCTTTAGACCTTCCAATAATGTCATTGGTCACATACAACACTCACAGTTGGCTGGTAGGCTGTGGGTCATGCATACCAGGTAGGCTGGCAGGTAGCATGGACTGCACTTGATTTCTCAGAGCTGCTTATCAAGGAAGTCCAGGCACAGCTCATCCAAGGACAGAGAAAAGACACTGGGGTGCAACCCATCGCTCTCACCTGTATGAACAGTGAACAGGCGAGGTTGAGGTCTCAGTTAGCTGAAACCATTGTCAGGGGTTCCCCTGGGTGGCTTTCTTCCTTTTAGAAAGTTTTCATTCTCTTCCACCAATGCGATTCATTTGTGTGAATGAATGTGAGAGAGATCAACTGTGAAGAACCCCATTTCCCATACTGTAAGGGATTTAAAAAAATGAATCTTGGAGCCATTTGGTAGTTTATGTGCAGGATGTCCAAAGAGTTTGTAGTAACTGGGGCCTGGGAATGCCTAGGCACATGTGAGTGGAGAGTCAGTAGACTTTCAAGCAGGGTTTCTTACAGCAGGTGTATTCTGAAATGAGTAGATGCTGTTGCAAACAAGTTGCTGCAGGCCAGGCTCGGATGTGTTTATTGTTTATACGACCAGTGAATTTGAAAGTTCTGTAATATAGAATGTGTGCTGAGCAGATTCTGGGTAGAAGAAGAAGGGTGCTGTTGGGAGAAAATAGAGGACACCATTTATTGGAGAAGATGACCATTGAGAGAAGGGGCCAGGGCTCTTGAAGGATCAGAGATAGACAAATGGGATTTCAAGTCAAGGGTGTCTGGGGATCTGCAAAGACAGAGGGGAATGATGGTGTTAGTCTGTGCTGCCTGTCTGTGTCGGCAGCTGTCACACACTTAGTGTAACACCGAGTCCCTGGGCATGCTCTGTTCTGTGGCTATAATTAACCTTCGTTTCATGCCCAGATAATTAAAGTAATAATGACGCTGCCAAATCAAGACCAGAATGGAAACTCAGTCTCTTTCACTTCATGGCCCTTCTTGATAAAAGAAAGTAAGAAGTATACCTTGAATTTAGGAGTGTGTGTACTTGACCTGAAACAATTGACCTAGTGTGTGTATGTGTTCATCTGTGAACTGGGGTTAAAGATAAAAGCATGTCTCTGTAAGACTGAGTTTACCTATGGGAAATATAGTGCAGCCCCTGTGGGTATTCACAGAACAACATACAATGCTTGTTATCACTATTTTTGCAAACATTTTTTACTATAAAATTAATCAGTACTGTATATAACACTGGTAGAAGACCTACTAAAAGGGTCTGATGCACCGTAAGAACAATATCAACTACAGACAAAAATCAACTTATCAGTGGTTTTTGTTTATCCAGTGGTGATCAATTTGGAAAATTATTAGAACACATCTTAGTTACAAACCAGATCTTTGCAACCTTGTGCATGTGATGCCATTGTAAATACAGTGGCAGCAGCTAATTTACTTTCATCAAATATTCTGGGGGATAAATCCCCTATATTGGGAAATGCACAGTTTGTGTGGGAGGAAGGTGAAGACAAGAAGCTCTGGAGACTTGGTGAAAGAACACAAGATATTTGCTCAATTACCATTGAGTTCACGCTAGGATTTATGGTTTTATTCTGTTGATTAAGTTTTCAAGTTTAGGGACAAGACTAAACTGCTAGGGAAGATGTTGAAGACCGCCTTGGGAAGTACTGAGGCAGGGGAGATCTCAGATGAGATTTTGAGGGAAAACAGAAATGTATGGTGGTGGTGGTAGAGACTTTATTTATTAAATATCCTTCCTTGCTTTGTGTGATATATTGTAAAAACTTCTGTCTCCTATGAAATTTTTAGAGATTTTTTACATCTTGAGAGCTTATGTTTGAAGGTGATTTGTATTTGTTTAATTTTGCTTTTGTTTGCTGGAAGAATAAAAGAGTTCTTTTTTAAGTTGGGGGGGGGCTTGGTCAACACTACAACCATATTTTTTTCCTCCATAAAACAATGACCTTACACTTAATCTTAGCTGGATCACTCTACAGTCATAATTCTCTCCCTTAGGTAATGCTGTGTGTGTGTGCTGGCTCAGAGACCAAGGCACAATATTCCTGGGCTTTTCAGACACTTTGGCCAAAGGACAGGGGCAGAATATCAGGACCACAACAAAAGGTAGTGTTGTAATGAACTTAGGCAGACCTTGAACTAGGTCAAGTATCTGTCTTCTTCAAGTGAGCTTGTCTTCATTTGTTGTCCATACTACAACAATTTTGGGGCAGGGAGGAGTGGAGTGGGACAATGGTTCCCTCTAATTAATAATCCCTGTCCTTGGTACTGGGAACGAGTTTTACTTCCGGGGGACTAGGGCTGGAGGATTCCTCTTATAGGGCTAGGGGACTGGCCTGTTTAGTGAAGGCAGGAAGAAAAATGCCTCTCCTGATTGTCCCTTATCTTCCTCTTCAGTCTTGGAGTGGATGCTAAATACCCTGTTGTCCTCAGTTGAAATTTGCTACAGCAGGTGAATTTGTGATCTGTTCTTTTGGTCTGGGTCAGGACCGAGGATGCTATCCTCTGTTGCCTTAAACCTATCCTGGGTCTCTGGTTTGTTGCGTCATCCACGCAGTTTGCCTTCCAGGCTCTATACTGTCCAGCCTCACTCACAGTGACTGTCTTGGCAGGGCTTCTAGTCCCTGATCAGTTCTTTCTTCCATCCTTACTCTGGGGTGTGTTGGAGTCTCCTAATTCCCCCCATACAACCTGAGAGTCAGGACAGGAGACAGGTGCCAATTGGGCTGTCTATCCAATCCCAACAGGTCACTGCGTCTGCCTTTCCAGGTGCATCTTTTTGAATGTGGTGTTTCCAATGAGGCTGGATTTCTTCTCCAACTGCTTCCCGGGAAGCCAGGCAGTTGTTGTTTCTGCACTAAGAAGTGCTTACCCCAAGGTTAAACTGTTTGGATTTTCTATCAAGTTCCTAGAAGTCTTCGATGTATCTCGCTGACTTTGTATATCCTTGTTCCTCTCCTTGTTTCATCTTTGCTACTCCAGTCTTATTCTTAGCTTTAAAATAAATGTTCTATAAATGAGAGTCAGGAAATTTTTAATAAAGGACCAATCAAAGAACATACATTAGAAAAAAAAAGTTTAAAATCTATTAGAGCTGTTTCATGCCCAAAGCATGTAAAAGAACTACAGGGTAAGAAAATAAAGGTTGATCATTCTCACAAACCTTACCAAGGTCTGGTACGAAGCATGCACTAAGTCAATACTCAATGAAGACAGATGACGGAGTAGAAAAAAAAGTGTTCTGGGAACACTGGAGAGTGAGCTGTCCTGTGGCTAAAGGAAGGAAAGAGGACGGATTTCTGTAGGGAGAAAGGGGAAGATATGGCAAATGGATGGAATGACAGGTGGGAGAGGCAGAAGGAAAGATGCAGTGACAAGCCTGGCCATCAGGGACGGTGCAACAATGTGAGTCATGCAACAGGTCTGGCAAGCTGATCAGACTCTATTGACTTCTTATTAGGAGGGGCTCCAGCATATCTGCTCTGCCAATCTGACACCTCTTGCAGACGAAGCCTGTTTCTTTGTCCAATCAATGATCCCCACCCCAAACTTGTACAGCTGGAGAATGAGAACCTTTGTCCTCTGACTCACACTGGAAGGAAAAATCATAATTCAGTTGACTTTTATAGAACTATTTGTGGGACTGTCTGGTTTAAATGTGAATAATGGTTCTTTTCTTTCTTTGTTTCTCAATAGCCCACTGTGGTTTGTGGTGTAACAGCTAAGGGCAGAACACTGAAATTAATACTAGTAAGATTTTAAAGTTGAATGAGGAAAAGGAAGGAAGAAATTCAGAATGTTAGCTTTGTGTGTGGGAGCTTAGTGTGTCCTTTGAGATGAGTTTAGGCCAGGCAGGATTGTATCATAACTTTACAAAATTGACCATGAAGAAAGAATGTGTCTTTGTTCTTATTTTATTTGTTCCTAAAGACAATTTAATAAGATGAGAAGACAAGGGTTGAAAGTAAAAATTTTTGTGCCATTCTGAACCCTTTAAAATGTGCCCCAAATGAAGCAATTGCTTGTGAATACTAAATTGCTAAAATAAAACACAAACCAAAATCTTTCTGGGTTGTGTGTGTGGATTTTTGTGATCTAAATTTTTATGCATGTCAATAGAAAATTGATACATCCCTTTCTGTGTGTGTGTTGGGGGAAGAGACTGTGGAGTCCAGGTAAACAGTTGAATGTGTATTCAACATTTACAGTAATTAATAGGTGTACATGATCAAAGTAAGTTGTATGATTGTGTTAGTTTCCTTTTTTACATAATCCATTTGTTGCTTCTCTGTTAGCAGAACCACAAAGAGAGGAACACTAACTCTTCTGCATCTTGGAGAAGACATTCTTTATTTCCCAAGGTTAACTAGAAAGCATTTACTTGATGGCGAATGCACAGTGCAGAAAGGTTTGGGCTTGGGAAGATCAGTAGAGGTTTTCTCATTGAGGTTTTTGATGATGTGTTAGATAGTTATATAGGTGAATACGTGGTTGTAAGGATTCCCTTGTTTTTTCCCATTTTGAAGGCATTTTTTAAACTAGTTGTGTAATGGCTAACTTAAAATAAAAAAACAACAAAAAAATTTCTTGTCAATGCATGATACCTGAGTTCATCTATAGCCTCACCAAGCTTATCCTTGGGCTCAGAAAGGCTGAATGAGGGGCTGGCATGGTGGTACAGTATGCTAGTCCTCTACCTGTGATGTCTGTTCCTGCCCTGTCTGTTCCACTTTGGACCCAGCTGTCTGCTAGTGGTTTGGGAAAGCAGCAGAGGATGTCCCAAGTCTTTGGGCTCTTACACCCACAGGAGAGACCAGGAAGAGGCTTCTGGATCTCAGTTTTGGTTTAGCTCAGCTCTGGCAGATTTGACCATTAAGAAGGTGACTCAGTGGATGGAAGACCTCTCTTGTCTATTCTTATCTTTCTTCAAAACCTGCCTTTCAGGCCTGGTGAAATAGTGTCTTGGTTAAAATCCTCACCTTGAATGTTCCAGGATCCCATATGGGTGCCGGTTCTAATCCTGGCGGCCCTACTTCCCATCCAGCTCCCTGCATGTGGCCTAGGAAAGTAGTCGAGGACAGCCCAGGGCTTTGGGACCCTGCACCCACGTGGCAGACTGGGAAGAAGCTTCTAGCTCCTGGCTTTGGATTGGCTTATCTCCTGCCGTTGTGGCCACTTGGGGAGTGCATTAGCAGAGGCAAGATCTTCCTCTCTGTCTCTCCTCTTCTCTGTTTATCTGCCTTTTCAACAAAAATAAATAAATTTTAGAAATTTCTGCCTTTCCGATTAAATAATTACATCTTATAAATGAAGAAAGTTTGAATGAAGATTAGGACTTGGACAAAACTCACTGCCTTCTGTCTCTTTAATTACAGGCTCTTACCAGCATCCACTTCCATTTTTCTCAAGGCAACTATATGTATGGACTGGGGCCATGAGTGACAATTTATTTATAATAAAAATAATATGATGCCTTATAACAGACAAAAAAGTAAATCTATTGAAAATGAGCTGAGGAACCTCCTGGTTAGTAATCAAGTGACACAGGCTTATATCTCATTTCTTTCTTAATGTTTCTGTTCTGACCATTGTTCGTCTTCTTAGCCACCTCCCTTGGGTCACTTTTTACCATTTAGTATCTGATGTTCTGGTTTCCTTGTCTCCTTCCCTTACGCAGTGTCCTCAAATGTGGATGTGAGCTCTTTGTTCATCCTCCCAAACTCTACCACTAGGTAAGCTCATAAATTACAGAGGGAAGCTATAATGCAGAAAAGACAAAATTGTTGCAATGTGTGAGATATCAGTGGGATCAAACCCAAGTTATTTAACATCTGCCAAACTCATACCTCCATGAGGGACCACCATTGCTCTGCCCTGCTTAAGCTCATGGCAGGCCAAAAGGGTTCCAGTTGGGCTCTGCCTCTGTGTCTGGCTTGCTCCCAAGGGAAGTTGGCTGTCCATACTCACCACCAAGTTAACATCCTCATCTTCATCACAACCATTCCTTCCTCACACTGACCAATACTCCATGCATAAAGACTTAAAGGGGGATGGCTTCTTAGTTTCTCACTTCTTTCTCCACTACAGGGCTTGGTAGCAGAACACTTGGGAAGAGCTGTACAACCTGTGAAGATTTGTGTTAAATTTAGTGTTTCCTCAAAGGGGAGGTCTTTTCATAAAGAGCAAGAGAAAGCTATGGGTACATTGGGATTTTCCTTGTTACTTTTCCTTATCCTTTATGAGAGAGACAAAGAGATGGACAGAGAGAAATAGAGAGGCAGAGAGAGGCAGGCACTCACACACAGAGGGAGGGAAAGAGAATATTCTTAATTTCTGACTTACTCTCCAAATGCCTCCAATGGCCCATGTTGCTGGTCAAAGTCAGGAGCTAACTCAATCCAAGGTCCCACATGAGTTCTAGGAGCCTGATTACCTGAATTACCAATGCTATCACCCCAGACTGCTAAATTAGCAAGAAGCTGGAGCGAGGAGCTGGGCAAGGGCATTCTAAGTGCTAGACTAGTTGCCTGCCTCCTGCTGTCTTTCAAAGTCGAGAAACATTGAAGTCAAGGTTCTAGGAACCTCAATATTGAAACACAATTAGAAACCTTGTTATTCCTTTAGGCAAAGTTAATGTCTCAGTTGTGACACATTATGAACTTTTCTGGATATTTCTTTTTTTTAGGGGGGTGTAGATTAGTGTCTTTCTGGTATTCACAAGTTGAAAGCAAATAATGTGAGTAGAGAGAGGGTAAGAGATATGAAACATTTGCTGTGGGCACTAATAGAGATCTTAGAATTCCATATGAGGCCTGAAAATTTTCTATTGCACTGATTTATAAATGTTTGACTGCCATTGAACCTATCTTCAGGATTTTTCAAGCACTAGTTACTTACTTGTGTGAAACATACTCTCAAGTAAATGTCTGAATGGCTTTTGAATGAGTAAACATTGTTGACCTAACTGATCACAGTATCTTCTTTTAAGAGCTCATCATTTTTGGACAGGTGTTCGAATGCAGCAGGTTAAGCAGCAAAATGAGTTGCTCACATAACATATCAGAGTGCCTGTGATCAGAGTGCCTTGCTTCTGATGTATCTAATGTACCTGGGAAGTAACAGGTGATGATTCAAGTACTGGGGCTCCTGCCAGTAATGTAGGAAACCTAGGTGGAGTCCCTGGCTCTTGGTTTCAGCCCCAGCTGTTATAAGCATTTGAGGAGTAAACCAGTCAGTGAAATAAATAAGTAAACTATAACAACAATAACAACAAATAGACTTATGGTAAATTTTAAGGAATTGATTTTAATATTTTTAATTGACAGTGTTAGAGCTTAGACTTACTAGATCCAAAACATTTACTTATCTTGTGACTTTGTGCAAATTACTTAAACTCTCTGTGCCTTCATCTTGCTTAGTAAGTAACTGAAACAATAATACCTGTCTGATAGGATTGTCATCAAGGTTTAAATGGAATAATAAATGGAGGATCTAACTCAGTGCTTTTCAATCAGTCCTTGCTCAATCAGCCCCGGTCTTTGTTAGTAGTATTAATACCACTAATATTTTGAGCTGCTGGGGGTTACTAATTGGTAACCTTGTATATCTTTAAAACTTTTAAGTTTATTTTAAATATTTAATATTTGAAATGCAGAGTTACAGAGAGAGAAGGAGAGATACAGAGAGATCTTTAACCCGTTAATTCACTCCTCAAATGACAACAATTGCTAGAGCTAGGCCAGTTTAAAGCCAGAAACCAGGAATTCCCTCTGAGTTTTGCACTTGTTCACCCTGTAATTAACAACATAACTCTTGGGTGGAGAAATGATGTTACATTGAGCTGAGTTGAGAATTTGAGACCCTGAAGTTGAATCTTGGTTTATGAGTGGCAAACTCCTGAATATTTGGGCAAATTGTGCAGCTCTTCCATGCCTCAGTCTGCTCATCTGTGAAGGAGGGGAGGTATTGGCATGGACCTCACACAATGCTTTGAGGATTAAATAATGCAATGCATGTCAACAGTGTGGTAAACTGCCAGACTGGAAGTCAACCATCAAATACTCACTCCTTCTTTGTTCATCTTCTGCATTTCAGGTGATTGCTGCCAGTGACGTCCCCCTGGGTCTAGAGAAGCATCTCAGAGTGTGTAAGACTAAGATACGTAGGTCAAGAGGCCAAGTCAAGGATAACTAACAAAAATTTTCAGAAAAATATTTTTGCTTTAGTCAAGGATGACAAGTGTAGGCCAAAGCGGAATTCTTGTGCAAGGTACTGGGGGAACTCTTCACACAAACAGTCACGGTTGTGGCTTATTGCCTCACCTGGGGGAGGGTTTTCCCTGTCCTTCTGGGCTCCACCCGGGTCTGAGTCATGGCCGGGCCACCCCCTCACGTCTGTGTATTGCCACTATCCTGGACTGGTGAGAGTTTCCTCCCGCAGCCCAACCTCATGTTAGGGCCGTGGTGAAAGGAATGTGACGCCATGGAAGCAGCTCCAGTCAGGAAACTGGGGCTTTGGCTTTGGGCTTTGATTTCTGCTCTGACTGAACTGTTGACCTTGGGCAAGTCATTAACTTTTTGCCGCTTATATTTTCTTAAGTGTAAGATACGGAAAAAAAATAATATCCCTTGCAAATATTTAACAGCATTCCTGTGTATGTTTTCAAAATTTCTATGTGCTTTTTTTTTACTTTGAGAGGCAGATGGAAACAAAGTTAGAGAGGGTGAGAGCGATCTCTCACCCATAGGTTCTTTCCTCAAACACTTGCTATGGCCAGGGCTGGACCAGGTTGACCCCAGGAACCTGAACCTCACTCAGGATTTCCTACATGGCTTGCAGGGATCCAAGTGTTTGAGCCATTTTTTTTTTTTTTTTGCTGGGGTCTTAGAGAACACACTACAAGGAATGAAGTGAGGTGGAGAAAAACAACATCTTAGCTACTGTACCAACTGCCTTCCTTGTGACATTTCCAAGACAAAAAATTATACCCAGAAATCATGAAAACATTTACATGCCTTTATAATATAAGATCTTAATATTTATGTGGATAAGATGTTTTAGCATGATAAAAAACCTAAAGCTTGAAGTTACTGAACACTGACATCTAATTTTGTTCTGATATGTATAACATTATGATCTAAGGTAAATTTATGATTTTCCCTGAAACTTAGTTTTCTCATGATAAAGTAAATATAATAATGGTTATCTTTTACAGTGGTTAGAAGCAGTAAATGAAATGAAGCTTTTATAAAATGTTTGTCGTACCTGTACTTTAATGAATACATCTAATTTTCAAATATTTTTCACCTTATTATTTGGCTTATTAAAATATATGTAAGTATGATTTGGAATATTTCAATAAGTGCTTTATGCTTCCTGGAAGTTATTATTTATTATTAACATATACATATACTATTATTTAAATAATACTGTGATATGTGTACATACACAAACATGACATATGAGACCACATATTGTACAACTTTTTGAGGCTGATTTCATTTTGGTTCAGTATAATTCTTTGAAGATAATTACATGTATCCACAGTTGGTCCCTTCTTATTGCTGAATTCTATGATGGAACTTCAAAAAACTCTTGAAACAATGGAATTTAAAATAAGCTCATTATAATATAAAAAATTTTGAAATCCATGCGTACTTTTTCCCTAAGATGTATTTCCAAGAGCATTTGTTGAAGACCCTTCAAACTTGCTATTGAAGTGTCAATATTTGTTTAGCCATTCATCTATTGTGAGAAAGTCTGATTATTTTCAGTTTTTAGCTATTAAGATTGTAGCTTCTGGAGACATTTATTCAAGCTTTTGAATGAACGTAAATGCTCAAGAGTACAATTGCTGGACTGCATGGTAGTCATTTTTTTAAGAGATCCGTCTACTTTTGTTTGAAAGTCAGAATTATACTGTGAGTGGGAGACAGAGGGAGAGATCATCCACTGGTTCACATCCCAAATGGCTGCTATGGTCAGAGCTCGGCCAGTCAGAAGCTAGTAGCCAGGAGCTCCTTCTGGGTCCCCTACATGGGTGCAGGACCCCAAGGACTTGAGTCCTCCACTGCTTTCCGTGGCCATTAGAAAGAGCTGGGTTGGAAGTGGAGCCACTAGACACAAACCAGCACCCACATGAGATGCTGGTGCTATAGGTGGAGGATTCACCTGATATGCCACAGTGCTGGCCATTGCATGGTACTTATATGTTTTCTCTGTTGTCATTAATGTCTTCTGAGTCATTAATGAATGATGTGTCTGCATTTATTGGATTCTTTCATCAGTGCTGCATAGTTTCTGTAGGCTTATATCTAAATAGTTTATTTGGGGAGGGGGAAACTCAAAGTTTTAATTTTAGTGTCTATATGTCCTTTGCTAAAAAATAATAAAATAAGTTGAACTTGGATATTGATATTGTAGCCTATTATCCTTTGCATGAATGAACAGGAGTTTTACAAAAGTTTTTGTAGAATGTTAGTATTTCCTACAGAGAAAATTATGTCATCTGCAAATTAAGGCATTTTTATTTCTTCTTTAAGATTTGCATTTATTCTATTTGAAAATCACACATACACACAAATTATGATATTTAAATGCTCAACATTGAGATTGGGTGATCTTTTTAACTCTGATCACCAATAATGCAGGGTTTTGTATTAATAGGCATGAAAGAAAATAGAGACTTTAAGTAAAAATGCTTTCATTAGGGCAGCATATACCACTTCTGGTTATATTTCCTGACCCTGGTCCTCTCCATAGATTGGGAATATTTTGTTAATTTTCACAAATCTACAACACCCATTCTAGGCTCTACTTCTGAGTTCTTAGTGGACTGTGCGCATCATGCTATGAAGAAGTGAAGAGAACACCATCATCCCATGGGCGCAAAAGGCACCTTTGAAGGCCACTCTCTGTTGTGATTTCAGTGAAAAAGCAAAACAAACAAACAAAAAACCCACAAAAAAACAAAAAACAACACCAAACCAATGGATGTTCTGATAAGTTTGGGGGAGAGGTGGAGCTTTTCAGAATATGGACTGCCTTGTATGCCTTACCGGATACACTACACTGCAAGAAGTAACCCAGTGTATCAGGTACGTAAAATTTCTTGTCTTGATATGTTTGAATAGTTGTGCCAGGAAAGTGGTATTTTATCTCCTTTGTTACAAAGGAGTGAGGGAGAGCCTGCATCAAGTGGAAGAGGGAAAAGAGGAAGGATGTGGGCAGATTTTGTAACCAAAGCAGATCCCATGTGAAGGAGATGACAAATTCCACATTGTAATCGTCCACAAGAACTTCCATGTGTCTGGGCCAAAGATTACACGTTTGCGTTGGGTCTCTATGCATGTTCTGTTCTGAGTGCAAACACGTTTTGAAAGCTAAAAAGGACCATTGGTTCCTTCGACTAAATTACAGCTTTCTTCTGGCCTATGAAGCCACTAGTTAAGTATATTTTCCATACCATCTGGCTCCTGTTCTTGTTTTTGGCTAAAATCACAGCAGAGGGTTTGGAAGCCAGCCTGCAGTTATTTAGTGAACTTGTGGCTATTGTGTAGGAGCACTTCAATTGTCAAAAACCACCCTTCTGAGATAGGTCTTGACAGTAGTACAAAACATTTTACAGTGTCTTGAATGCTTTCTGTCTTTAAGTATCTGGTTACAGAAATTTTCAACCAAATAGAAAGTATAGAACATAGTACAATAAACTTTCATGTCCCTCTTGATCAATTTCAACAACGTCTGATTTTTGTTCAGTTCCATTTCTTCTACACTTGAACATGCTCTAATGACCACTATTCCCACTGAGGTTATTTTGAAGCATACCCCAAGTGAGATACCATTTCATTTATAAATCTCATTATGCTTTTACAAAATATAAGGGCATGAATATAATACCACTGCTATTACTGAAAAGAGCAATAGTATCATTGTATAAGTTGTCCAGCCAGTTTTAATTTTTCTCAATTTCTTACATTTTATTTTTGTCATTTGTTAGAATCAGGACCCTAATAATGCCTAAAAGCCTTTGCAAATCTTTTTTAACCTGTAAGTAATTCTCTCTCTCTCTCTCAATCTATCTCTTACTTTGTCAGAAAAATGGGCCTTGCTCTGATTTTGCTGATTGTATCCTAATAGCATTGTCTTAAATATTTCTATATTTTCTATGGGTTTGTAGTTAGATTTATAGTTTAAATTTTGGTTAGATTTCAATACGACTTTTTGGACAAAGCTTTCAAAGGGGATTTTGTGTCATTTCATTGAGCATACACTATGTTGATTTGCTTCTTTTGAGTTTAACAAACCTTAATGACAGTTGGCTAGATCTATTCATTCATTGGAGTTGTAGAATGATGATATTATATTCTTTCATTGACTTTTAATCCCCCTTTGGCCATAGGACAACTTTGATCTTTCTTATCTAACAAGAATCAAGGCCTGATTCATATTTCTTTAGTTATTAAGAAGTTTCACATCTTTACAAACTTCATAAACTTCAAATACAACTTTGAGTGAATGCATTTAGATTTCTTTCTTTCTCTTCCTTTCTTTTCTTCTTCTTCTTTTTTTTTTACAAAAAGATTTCTTGTAGTTATGTTAGCTGGAAGCCAGCCTTTCCTTTACTCTCTAATCCTATCTGTCCACCTGTCAGTCAAATGACCCCTTCCAGTGAGGTACCTCCCTTCACCTGGAGCCTGGGGGATGGTATCCCATAATTACTCCCCTCTCCAAGTTCCTAAGAGTCCTGGTGATAGGAAGGGGCGCTCCCGTTGGAGTCAGAGGAGGCAGGATATAAAACAAACCCAACTCTCTTTTATCCTTTCCTGACCCACTCTGTTCTTGACCATGACCCTTGTGTATATTTTTATGTTTATACTTTTTCATAAACTTCATCACTTTGTAAGTTGTATTTGCATTTGTACTTAGGATGTTTCTCTAAGTAAAAAGCAAGAGTTAGGAACAGATCTGTTAGATCTCACCTACCCTGCAGCAGATGTACAATAGTTGTACATGGGTTTGGATTTAAAGCCATGTGTTTTTTGAATATACACACCACAGTCATTTATTTCTTTTTTAACAATGTGTCATGTGAATGTTTCTAACTCATGGAAAAAGTTCATGAATTAATCATATGCACAAGTCAGCTATAGATGATTGATTATAGGGTAACATCCTTCCTGGGCTTTTAATACCATATCTCACTTTTGTTCATATTGGGTTTTGGACCCATGCATCTTCTTTATATTTGAAACCCAAAGGTACCTTCCTATTTAAGTAGAACACTTCTCTGAAGTGGTTTTTTTTTTTAATATTGACAAGATTTATTAAAATGAAACAAATACAAAAAAATCTGCTTCCACAAAGTCCACAAATTTCCAAAGGTAAATGAACACAATCAGTACTATAAATTATTTTTTTAAAGATTTATTTATTTTCACCTGAAAGGCATATTCCCAGAGAGAAGGAAAAACAGAGTGAGAGAGACAAAGCTCCCCGGATGCTGGCCGCTTGCCGGGGCTGAGCTGATCTGAATCCACAATCCAGGAGCTTCTTCTGATCTCCCACAGAAGAGCAGGGTCCCAAGAACTAGAGCCATCCTTTCTCAGACCATAAACAAGGAGCTGGAGGTGAAACGGAGCAGCCAGTACATGAACTGAAACTGACACTCTATGCAGAGATTAGCCTGTATACCATTGCGCTGGCCCCTGGACTCCAGGTAATTATGAATGTTTTGGAAGCAAATTCCTTCAGTTTTCTTTAGTAGAAGAATGAATAAATAAATAAATTCATGTTCACATTATTTTCAGAACGTATGTAGAAAATGTCTATGTAATGGTGTCTGTAGGTTATAATCTCTGAAAACAGTTTTTGTGGCCAGCTAGGACATGGAATTCTAATACCGTGAACCACGTTTAATTCTACTTTGAAAACAGAGACAGGGCAATACTTTTTTGTTAAAACATCTTAAGAATAACCTATTGCTTTAGATGAAATGGGGGAAAGATTTTCATGTAGGTTTAATGCTTCTGTAATACCTGATTCACATATAGGATCTTATGGCTGACAACTGTTCAACCAAGAGAGATGGTTCCATTCTGTAGTGCTAACGGCAATTAACCAAGGACAATAGGCAGAAAGTTGGAACTTTGGCTCCTTAGAATAGTGATCTATCACTGAGATAAAGCTCAAACACTGGGTTAAAACACAATACCATGTAAGTGAATGAGTTCTAGCTGGAGAATGATCAGAAATGGGCTTGTTACTGGAGTTGATTGCTCACTGGTCCTTCTTGCCGTGAATTCAGACATGAGACAGAGTAACAATAAGCATGCTAGCCAAGTTTAATGAAGAACGTGTACCCAACAGACCAGGCAGGAGTGACAATAAAGAACTGAGAGCCAAGTTCTTATTCAGATGGAAAGTTCCATGAATGTGAGCATGGATCCCCTGTTTCTTCAGGCCTCCTTTCTTTTCTAGGAAATTACTAGGGTCTTATGGATGTAGAGTTCCTGAAAGTCCTCCCAAGACCTTATCAGCACAGTATCATAAACCCAAAAACTGCATTGGGGGCAGATCAGGAGAGGTTCCCCTATTCTGTTCCCAAGGGGGAGGGCTAAAACCCATCTAACAGGGTTATTGGGCCTGTTAACAATTACTTTAGGGGCCTGCTTGCTTTTATTTTTCATTTCATGTCATGGAAATTCAGTTTTTAAAATTCCATTCTTATTTGGCTCCTTTTATACACATAGGCTAACCTAGCTACCTTCATAAACTATGATAGAAGTAAGATGATTTGAGCCTGACTTTGATACATGGGAATGGATGAAGGAAGTGAGCTGGAGTGTTCCAGACGAAGATGACAAGATGTGCTTGGGTTAAGTCATGCAGACTTCTTTGATTACAGTGAAGGATTTGTGTAAGATGGAAGTGCATATGAAATTAGAAAGGTAGATTTAGATCTTGAAGCTTAATCTGAGAGTGTGGACTTCATTCTACAGGCAGTAAGTCACTAACAATTTATAGGGCTGGTCAGTGAGGAAACTGACCTGCATTGAGTCTGGAAGGAGCCTTTTCCCATCACATTTCTAAAGGCAATCGACATGAAACCACCCTTCCAACCAGGCTTGGATGAGAAGAGATGACATTGCTTTTGTACCTCCAGCTAGAGCTTTCAACATCTGCCTGCAACGGGAGAATAGAGAGGGGAAGGCTTTGGTTTGCTGCTCACCACACTAATAGGCTATTTTAATGATCCTATTTGCCATCACTCAACATATCTGGTTGTAAATTTTTCCACTGGAGCAAGGAGAGATATCAGCTGACCATTTTATTCATCGGAGTGACAGTGTTAGATTTCCAGCTTCCTAATGAAATTCTCCAGTCGGCTGTGAAAATAGCAGGAAACCAGCTATATTTAGTGAAGAAAGGAGCATCATGTTTTAATGCATAGAGAAGGGGAAAAATAGAAGTTTCCTGTCTTCTGAGCAGTGCAACCAGCAGTATTGCTTATAATTTTCCATGTTCTGTAATTGGCAAAAGCAGTGATTTTTTTTTTAAACCAATGCAAAGCTTACAGAATCTTTCATTATTATGTCTAAATAAAAATATTCTTTCTGGAAGTAGGGTGTTTTTAGATCACAAAGGAATGAGAGAATAATGTCCTTTTTTGAATTAAACCAGGGGTAAAGTAAAATCATGCCATAATTCAAAGCTTTTTTTCTGATGAAAAAGATTTCAAAGCTAGAAACTGTCAGAGCTATTCTCAATCAATTTCTTCTAAGACTTTTGCCATCCTGTGTTAAATTCTATTTGTAAGTTCTAGCAATTTCATCCAGGTTAAAAGATTTTGATTGTTTGGTCCACAACATTTGAGACACCGAGTGTGACATTCCCACTGACAAAAGGCTGTAGTAGACAATGTAGCCAATGTTCATATTAATATTTATTCCAGTTTCTGAAGACATTGTCACTGTTCTTATGGTTTTGGACTTCCCCTTTTATAAAGGAATCTGTCTTGTTAACCTCATTTTTCCTTTCCCTATTGACTTTCCTGCTCATTGAGTGCAGGTAGATATAGCATGGCCAGAGCATATTTTTCATGGGCTAAGATGGTCCCTACCTTGTTCTATCCTGTTTGAGTTGAGTTTATGGTTTATTCATGTCCTAGATTTGAAATCAAAGGGTGTGGCTTTGTACTGAATTAGGAGAACCCTACTCTAATATCCCTCCAAGGAATGTGCTTTGTGAATGCAAGACTTGTGGATCACAGCATGTGTTTAATTCTTCTTTCAGTATGAAGAAAGATTAGGCACAATAGAGAAAGAAATGTTGGCTTAGCTGGTCAGTGGATTGATCCTTACTTTGTCTCCAAAGTAAGCAAGTAAAGTTTTTTTATAAAGAGATAAATATTCTATATTTACCTTAAGGCTAACTCAGTGTTAGTTGATCAGTTTGTTTAGGTATTAATATTTTCAGCATGTTTCACATTATTTTTAGATACACGTGTATACTATGTTTAACTGCAAATCATCCTCCGCAGCATTGGATCTGTTTTTCTAAGTCATTTCCTGTTTAGTGGGCTGCCGTGGGTGTTTATTGCAGGAAGTCCTCTGAAAGTTTGATCAAAGGACAACAGATTGAAAAAAAAAATCAGCAAAACAATGCTTAGCCACCAGGTCCGTCACCTTATTATTCTTGTTGACTCTCCAGATGTCACTATGGATAATTATTAATAGAAAATTATCTTCTTGGGTAATATAAAACACAAATTTTTCTTTACATTGTTTCCTTTTACAAATTCTAGCACAAATGAAGAGCAAAATTTGGCAAACATGATTGGAATAAATCTTGAACAATTTCTTATAATAGACTTAAATTATATTTGTGTAGCACTGGTAATGTTAGTGTTCACTTTAATATGTAAACCTCTTACTTCCTCTGCAAGATGTTTTCAGTGTTTACATAATTACAACTGGATGTTTTGAACAATCCATCAGGAAAGATTTGTGTCATATTTTAACATTTGTCTAACCCCAAATCCTAAATATACCACATGTATATTTAAAAAGGGAGGGAATTTGGTGGATCCTAAAAGGATGCCAGAGTGGCATCCTCAGACTGTAAAATATGTAATTCTGCTTCTCCAATTTGTAAACAGAGAAAATCACCGGGGTTTTCAGGGGTTTCATTGCATTTTAATGTCTTAGACGCAGCCAGTGATTGAATATGTAGTAGACCTAACTTTTTTACGAACCCTTTAACTATCTCTGGCCAGTAGGGTTTTTTCCTGGCTTAGAAAAGTTGGTGTTAGTCTCCATGGGCAACTGAAGAGCTCTGGCCAAGTCTCAGGCCACATTCTAGAAAGCTCTGTCTGGTCTCACTCTCAGCCATCCCTACTTCCCTTGAATAGTTAGCCATACTTTGGTTAGTTGGTCATCCATGGTGCATCTCATGCAGCGATATTTAACTTGTTCTGTTGAAGTAGTTTATGTGTATCTGAGCTGATTTCCCAAGGATTCAGGATAATTCCTGAAGCAATGTACCACTTGTGAGTGCTACACAGCTTTTAGTTTTATATTGAATAGCCAATTATTGATTTTATTCCTTTCACCATTATTTAAGCCAAACTTATTTTAATGTCAGTTTTACTGTTATTTATTTAAAGTGCTTTCATAAAAGTGCATTTAGGGAACTAGCAGCAGGGTAAAAACAGCACCTGTGGCATTGCTATCCCATATACACACATGTCTGATGTCTGGTTGCTTGACTGTTTATATTTCTATTTTTTAAAATATACATTTTATTTTTATTTGAAAGACATAATTACACACAGAGAAGAGACAGAAAGAGAGATATTCTATCCATTGGTTCATTCCCCCAGTGGCTGCAATAAACAGAGCTGAGCCAATCTGAAAGTAGGAATCAGGAACTTCTTCAGTCTCCCATGTGGGACAAAGGCCCAGTGATATGAACCATCCTCCGCTGCTTTTCTAGGCCTTAAGCAGATTGATGGATCAGAAGTAGACCAGCCAGGAAACAAACTGGCAGCCATATGGGATGCCAGTGGTGCAGGTGGAGGATGAGCATGCTAGACCACTGCACTGGCACCAAGGCAGCTGTACTTTTGATCCAACTCCCTGTTCCTGTGCCTGAGACAGCAGTGGAAGGTGGCCCAGATGTTTGAAGGTAGATGCTTCTAGCTTCAGGCTAACCCATCTCTGCTTGTTATGGCCATCTGGGGAGTGAACCAGTGACTCTACATTTCAAATAAGTGTTTAAAAATCCTCAAAATGCATTTGGGTTATATATGAGTTTTGGAATAAGAGCAGGAAGTGCATAGTTTTCCCTTAAGTTGTAATTTTGTTATTCCTTAGAGGGCAGTGATATTTAGATAGAGGGCTTTGTGATCGTTAGCGGGCATTTCTCACTGTTTCCCTACATCAGTTGGGAATACTGCTTCCTGATCTCTGGGGATGGGGAGGATCAAGTAGAGATGCCTTGCTTTCACAGGGCATTTTCACTCTAAGTGGCACTTTGGAAAACACCAGGATTCTATGATTTCGGGTAATTATACTTATTTTAAGTTACTGTTAGGGAAAAAACATCCTTATTGCAGTAGTGAAAACTGAATTATTTTCTAAGATAAGTTTTGGCTATTGTTAGAAATATTTACAGAGAAATGCAAATAATTCCCCTTCTACTTTACTCCCCAGTCTGTTTTATGTAATCGTTTCCCCTCATGTGCTATAGAAAGTATTGGTCCCCCAAAAGTAGCTGGTTGAAGCATCAATAATACTTGAACTTCCTAAGTTCAGTTTCAGACCAGGTACCAGAAACTATAGAAAATAAAGTTCATGGGCAGGCCCAACATAGATAGTTAAAGCAGATTTGAAAAGAAGACTTACTGTGATTATTGAATAAAATAAGGACATAAAATTATAGAGCACTATGAAGGGCAGAGTAAGATACAAGTCAACATTTTATTTTTATTGATTTTTTAAAAAGTATTTTTATCCAAGCTGTAGGCAACTGTGTAGGTTGCATTGTACATAGGCAGGTATTACACTGTTGGGAGAAAAGCAGGGCCCGGTGCAGTAGCTTAGTGGCTAAAGTCCTTGCCTTGAACACGCCGGGGTCTCATATGGGTGCCAGTTCTAATCCTGGAGGCTCCACTTCCCATCCAGCTCCCTTTTTGTGGCTTTGGAAAGCAGTCGAGGATGGCCCCATGCCTTGGGATGCTGCACCCGTGTGGGAGGTCCAAAAGAGGTTCTGGGATCCTGGCTTCAGATCCGCGCAGCTCTGGTTGTTGTGGCTGCTTGGGGAGTAAATCAGTGGAGGGAAGATCTTCTCTGTCTTTCTTCCTCTGTGTAAATCTGACTTTCTAATAAGAATAAAATAAATCTTTTTTTTTTTTTTTTTTTAAAAAGCAGCCAATAACTCCCAGGCATTCTAAGCCTGATTAATGCGAAATTTGTGTTAACTATTATACCTGTATGCTAGCATAGTTGCTTATTCTTTTCTTTTTAATTTTTAAAGCGGCCAAGTAGGCCACTGTACTTGCGGGCAAATGAGGGTGCTGAGAGCAGGTGGTTTGGAGGATGGAAACCAGAGGACCTTTCTGGGTCTGACCAAAGCACCTGTCCATGTGGGAGACCAGAGGTGGTCTAATTAGTTTTGACCACCACCCACTGGTACACATGAAGGCTAGGGCTGGGGGTTACCTGGCAAGACTGGTCCCTACTACTCGCCAGTGAGTGTTGAGGCAAGGAGTGGGCCACATTAGGTTGGGACATTACACTAACCGGCAAGTGGGAGAATTGTGTCTGGGGACAGATTCTGTGGGGGATTTGTGGGCTCATCCTTGTGGCACTGCAATATTGGCTGGCTTGCTTAAGACTTGGGAGTAGTGATGGGCTGAGTGAGGCATGACCATGGCACTCACTGATACTCTTGAAAACCAGGGTTGTGAGTAGGCCAGGCTGGTCCATTCAGCAGCACCCACAGATGCACCTAAGAATAGGGTGTGGAGTGGGCCATGCTGCAACATCCACCAGCACACACAAAGGCAGACTATGCCAGGTAGGGGCCTCGCACGTGTTGGCATGTAAGGGATCTGGACCTTAAAATGGGCCATGTGGGGGAATTTACGGAACTCCACTAATGGTCCAAGTGTGGGCCAGGCTGGGCAAGACTGCTGCACTTGTTAAGCAGGTGTGTGGGTTGGCTCTGTGGGAGCAGACCAGGCAGGGTCAGGCCAAACCATAGCACATGGCATGTGCATGAGCCAGGACAGAGGGCAGAGCAACCAGGTTAGGCTATCTCATGAAAAGACAGTGACAGGGGCAGACTGGGCAGGCCTAGACTGCAGTCCCACAAGAGTTGGGACTGGGGATGGGCCGGCCCAGACCAGGCTGTTGTGTCTAATGGCAAGGGCCAAGATGAGAGAGTAGGCCAGGCAGGGCTGGGCTATAGCATTAGCACTGGCTGGTGAGAGTTGGAACAGGTGTGAGGCTGGTCTGGCAAGACAGCAATACCCACAGTGAATGTCAGGACTAAGGGTAAACCAAGTCAGGTTAAGCCAAATATCCACCAGTGTGTGTGAGCAGGGGATCTTAGGGAACTCTCCTGTTAAGATGCAGTCTGGCTGGGCAGCACAAGAACTGAGGCTGGGGGCAGTCCAGGCCAGACTGTGCTACAGTACCCATTGGCATACATGCGGGTCAGGTCTTGGGGCAGGCCGAGCTGGGCCAGTCTGCAATACTTGCTGGCAGGTGTGAGAGTCAGGATGATGGGGTGCAGGCCAGGCCAGGATGGGACACAACACTTGCTAATTCACATTAGGGCCCGGACTTGGGGCTGGCCAGGTAGAGCTAGGCTGTAGCGCCCACTGTTGAATGCTGAGATGAGATGGACCATGCCAAACTGGGTTGCAGCACCCACCAGCATATGTAAAACCCTAAGCCGGGAACAAACCTGGGAAGTTCAAGATCTGGGATTGGAACTGGACCTAGTAGGGAAACTGTGGGCCCTCCCCTGATGGGCTGCAGCTAGTGCTTGAGTGCATGAAAGCCAGGGCTGGGGTGGACTAGGTTGCCCAAGGCGATAACACCGTTGGCATATTCATGGATTGGGTCATGGGGTGGGGTGGGCTGAGCTTATAAAAATCCATATGTATTTGTAAGAGCCTGATTGGGATGCAGTGTGGACTGGACTAGGTTGCTGTACATACTGGCATGTGCAGACCCCAACTAGACTGCAGTTCTTGCTGATGTACATAAGGACCAAGTCTGTGGCATACTGGGTTGAACTGGGCAGTAGTATGCACCGGTTTGCATAGGACATGGAGTTGGAGATGGAACTGACCAGGCAACTGCAATCATCATTGTGATTGACTGATGCAAGAGACTGGCTGAACTGGACCCTATACTGGCTGGCACATGTAAAAGTCAGGTCTGAAGTCACCCCAGGTGAGGTTTCTTAGGGGACTTCCAAACTGGACCACTGGACTCATAATTCTGGCCACAGGGAAGATCATAGGATTTGTGGTTCAACTTTGGAGCACATGCATGTGTCAGGACAGGGCATAGTGAATTGCTGATGCCTGTGCAGTGGATAGCATGCCCAGATGCACATGGGGACATGATAATCAGTGTATCTAGGCCTGCAGAGGACGTCAAGTGTGATGTCAGGAGGTGGAGAACAGATGGATCAGAAAACTGTCCTGGCTGAGCTTAGGCAGCAAGTGTCTAGGTGAGTGGGTGCACTGGGCTGGACTCTGTCAGCCAAAGGACCTTGGGAGGATTCTCTCCATCTTGGAGCAATGAAACCATCAGCATCATAAAACTATGGAAACTACTTAAGCCATACCAACAGGTATTCTTCTCCACATTGAGGTTTCTAAGATGACATCAAGTGGGCGTCCCCCATCCCTGGGTACTGATGTAGTTTAGAAGCTGAGAGTCACCTTCTCCTCCCCCAGATACAGAATAAAAGAGAAGAAAAGGACATTTGAACTCATTTATCCTATCTATCTTCCCCCATGCCTCACTCTCTCTACTCCAATTAGTGGTCCTCATGGGCATGTACCCTTGTAAACTATGTGAACAACATCAAAAATAAAATTAAAAAATTAGCAAAAATGTGTCTTTAAGTTTTTATGTGAAAGGCAGGAATACAAACAGATTTCTCCATCCTCTGAACATTCCTCAAATGTCTACAGCTGCTGGGACTTGGCCAGGCTGAAACCAGGACCAAATATTGAGTCTAAATCTGCAACATGGGTGGAAGAAACATAACCACTTGAGTCAGCATTGGCTGCCTCTTAGGGTGAACAACAGCAGGAAATTGAAATGGGAATTGGAAATGGGACTCAAACCTAGAACTCCCCAGTTTGGAATTCAGATGTTCCAAGTAGTGTCTTAACTGAAAATATCTGTCCTCAAGCTTTCTATTTTATGTTCACACTGCTTCTTTCTCAAACTTACTCAGAGGAATACTATAAGCGCTAACAGTTATTAATATATGCCCTGTACTGTTGAAAGGGCTTTATATCAATTATCTAATGCCCTACAACATTCTTTCTAGGAAGGTAGAATAGTATACTTTCTGTCTTACAAGTTAAATCAGTTGTTTAACATCCCATAACTTTTTGTGAGCAGTGGACCAGTTCAGACCCAAGTCTGAATCACAGCCCACAGGTGCTTCCACCTCTACCCTTTGTTCTGAAAACTGCAGGTCACCGCACACAACTGGGTCATGAAAGCAATTTAGAGGGCCACAACTATTATCTTCAGAAGTGAAATGAATTAGAAATTAGCACAATATGTGCACATCCTGTGGTCTTGTGAAATCTCCAATTGTGTATATGTAAGAGGACTCTTTCAAAATGTGAACGGTATTGCTTACTATACTTTGGAGGCTAAAAAGTTTGGAAGTATACTCACAATGTACTTTCTCTCCTAGAACTCTTATTCAGATCTGTAGAGAAGATAAAAATAGGGATTAGTGGAGGGAAACTTAGGACCAGAAGCCAATATGTATTATGTGTATCATTGTGAATAGAATTCCTTCTGACATTCGTAAAGGAAGCAAATAAATATTAGTTATATGTAATTTTTTTCATTGGGGATATCCAGAAAGCCCCCTATTGAGATGAATAATCTGCTTTCTCAGTCTTAGTTAAAGTGTTGTGACAATGCAGCTTGTGAGGGATCTCTAGGACCCCTCCCCACCACAATGGCACACTCCCTAAGCCATCACAACAAAGCTGTGCCTACAGAGATTGGGCCTTGTGACTCCTGCCCTTTAAGTTGTAGAGTTTGTTTCATCGTCCCAGAAGCCATTTCAACTGTCTAGGTTTTAAGATGTGAGCTCCAGCTGCCACAAGGGGCATGAAATTATGTTTCAGGTGACTGAAACATTGAAAAGTCAGCATCTCTTCAAAGAAACTAGATGTCCTAACGTTTTCTTGGTGTTTGACAGGAGCTATGTCTTCTGATAGTGTAGAGAGGAGAAGTGGCTCTTCAGATATCAATACTAACAATTAAGGTCATTCTTAGGAAATGCTGAGGTCTACCCTGCTGAATTTCCTGCTTTAAAGAAATACATTAATAGAATTAATTATTAATAAATGAATGCAAGCTTTCTTCAAATTCACAAAGATCCAGTTCTCATTGTCAGGAGTGTATTGAATTGTGCACTGAATTGTAAATAAAGTCTTTCAGTAGCCAGAGAAGGCTTATTGTGAGGTTGTTTGCTCCAAGGATGACAATACTAGTAGCAAACTAGATTTCTCAAAAGTGATGCAAGAGTCCTGGGTCAGGAAACACATGGCTTTTGCATTAAGTTAAGAGCACAAATGTGCCAGACTGTTTAGTAAGAAATGCTTTACCAATGATAAATATCAAAATAATCTGAATCAATTCACATCAGGTCAAAGAGTTTTTCAAAAACATGACTAGGAATTTTAAGTGCAGTGTCATGTTTGTCGACCATCCTGAATTTTGCCTCTGAGTGTTGGCAAAGAAATGATGGACGACAGAGAGAAATAGGAGTAAAATAATGATCAGGGGCACACTGCCACTTCCAAAAGGTAGCTGGGAAACATTCCAAATTGCATGTTAAAAATAAGCAATGCTTTCTGTAAATTTCTTTTCTTTTTTTTCTCAGTTGTAAGTTGTCCAGTCATGACCTCATCAGCAAATTCTATTTTCATTGTGACTGGAAAACCATCTACTTCATGTTCATTTTGGGGAACATCTAGTTCTTGCTTTTCTCAATTCTTCCCTCCCCAGTTTGCTTGCTTTCTGCTTCTCTGTCTGAGATGTCCCATGGAAAGTTCTGCTCATTTGTCTAAGAGTTTCTTCCTCAGGCTCATCCTCCAACTGCATGGCACTGCATCAGTTTCATTTTAGTCATTGCTATTTTTCTCAGACATTACTCTATTGCTTAAACCTGAGCAGTGCAGTAAAATATAGGGAACACAACTTCAGTTCACACATTATCAATAGGATTAGAGTAGTGGCAGAAGAATTTTTGTGGAAGAAAAAAGAATACCGGGTGTTTTAAAATGAATTCGTTGTTATCTCTGTTTTGTTCTAATACAACTCAGTGGTTCATATCAAACAAAAAAATGTTTGTTTTACTTTGAAATTCTTTCTAGAATGTCAGAATGTGACTCAGAACGTTTTTAGGAAAAGCTGCGATGGACTAATGCTGGACAGAAATGGCTTAGAAATCAGGTAACTTTGCATGAATATTCTCACTTGTGACATATATTAGATTTACACTGCATCATACATGATCCTATAGGAGAGGATTGTGGAAGATGCGGATGATGAAAAAAATTAGATGTAGATATCAAAACTTATCCTTGACCCAAATAGATTTACCCATTTTGCACATGCTTCTTTAAAAAGATTTGATGGATTTATTTGAAAGAGTTACAGAGATAGAAAGTTTGAGAGCGAGAGAGAGAAAGAGAGAGAGAGAGAGAGAGGGAGAATCTTTCATCCACTGGTTTGCAATGGCTGCAATAGCCTAGGGCTGGAATCCCACAGCTTCCTTCAGATCCTGCACGTGAGTACAGGCACACTTGGACCATCCTCCATTGCTTTTCTAGGCCATTAGTGGGGAGCTGAACTGGAAGTGGAACAGCCAGACATGAAATGACATCTGTATGGGATGCCGGTTGTTGCAGGTAGCAGTTTTACTTGTTACATCTCAGTGTCAACCTCTTCCACAACTTTTTCAAGTACCCTGTACTATAGATAATTAGGGAAATTCATCAAAGTTTAAAGTTACTTTTAAAGTTGACTGCATTATTATTTTTTGAAAGAGGATATTTATGTACTCTACATTTTTTTACATCATGGTACATATTCAAGTTCTAGTCAGCACAGAATCGATATCACATGTAGCGAGATGCCAAAGAACTAAGAGTTCATTTCATGGAGAAAACCACTACTAAATGGTTGGACAGTCTCATGAACCTGCCTCTGGAATTGAAGTTTAGTTTCAGAGACACACTTCTGCTTTATATCCCCTACATGTGTTTTGGCAGACACCTAGAACATGTGAGAAAATGAATTTACCATGTGTTTGGTAGGCAGGATTTTTGTGGATGTCTATTGAATTGGACACAGCAGCAACAGAAAGCAAATGAAATGAGATGGGATGGATAGATAGTAGGCAGGATGGAAGCTTTGTTCTACTTTATTTCTGTGAAGTTTTGTATAAGGTGGCCTTCAAAATGTTTATGGAAACCTGTCTACAGGTGAATGTTGCTGTGTTTGAACTTGGCCTGAAATAGGGTGTCATTTGCTGGACTTTCTGGCCTGACTCAGTGAATCAGCCAGAAAAGGACTTCCTCCCCTCACATCCCTGCCCTGCTCCAAATGCAGAGGAATGCCTTTAGTTTCTCGAATGAGTACACTTAACTCAGAATCATGAATACTCTTATTCTTTTGCCTAAAAGAAGGTAGATATTAAAAATACAAAACCTGGACCCAGTGTGATGGCTCAGTAGCTAAATCCTTGCTTTGCATGACTGGGATCCCATGTGAGTGCTGGTTCATATCCTGGCTACTCCCTTCCCATCCAACTCCCTGCTTGTGGCCTAAGAAGGCAGCAGAGGATGGTTCCAAACCTTAGTACCATGCATCCACATGGGAGACCCAGAAGAAACTCCTGGCTCCTGGCTTCAGCTCAGCTCAGCTCTTGCCATTGCAGTCACTTGGGAAGTGAATCAGCAGATAGGAGATTTTTCTCTCTGTTTCTCCTTCTCTCTGTAAATAAGCCTTTCTAAGAAGAAGAAATAAGTCTAAAAAAAGAGAAATTTTTATTAAGAAAAGAAAGTGTTAAGACAAAGTTCAGAATTTTTAAAGAGAAGCTCTTCAACAAATTCGTGGAAAATGCAGATTATGGAAAAGCTATGTATGGATTTCAGATTTATGGTACCAAATATACATGTATACATACACACACACGTACACACATATGTATATGTGTATGTATATATCTCCATATCTTTGAACTCCATTTTCTGTGAACTAAGAACCCTCACACATCAAAAGAAGCTGGATGTTTCTGAACAGGCCTGGCTTCCAGGGCCTGGACTTGGGATCTCATGCAGAATGCCATATGCTCACAAGAAACCCACACTTGCTTTGCTCTTGAAACTCTTCATTGCTGTCTTTGAACATATGGCTTACCAGAGAAGTCCAGTGGGATACTGGAGTGGGTGCTTGGGCAGGTGATGTATGCACAAGAAGGTAGGAACTTCCTATTTCATTACAGAAGTGCAGTTTTCCCTGCTTTTGAAACAACAGGCTCTGCACTTTATGCCCACTGGCCTTCACAGATTGGGTTGTTGGTCCCATCATCCTATGGATCTCTACAGGTTTTTAATCTACTAATAGTTGCAGACTTATATTGGGGCTCTTCAGAGAAGCAGAATCATGGCAATAGATAGAGATAATTATGAGACATATTATGGGAATTGGGACATGTGATTATGGAGACTATGGTTTATCCTAATCTTACAACTCCTAGCTGGAGACCTCAGAAAACAGATGGTGCATGTCAATTAGTCCAAGTCAGAAGGCTTGAGAACCAGGGGAACTGGAGGTATAAGGTCTGGAGTCTATCATCCTGATCACTCGAAGTAACAATGTCCCAAGGAGGGGAAGATGGATGTCCCAACTCAAGCAGGAAGCAAATGTGCCTCCTCTGCACTTTTGTTCTATGTGGGTCTCCAAACGGGTTAGGCCATGCCAACCACAATGGGGAGAGTGGTTTCTCACTAAATTTGAATTAAACGCTATTTTATTCTAGAAACATTTTCAAAGACACATTCAGAAATAAAACTTGCCAGTTATTGAACATCTTTTAGCCTATAAAATTGACATATGAGACAAAACTGTCATGGATACTTTTAAAGATTTTTTTTCTAAGATGTATTTATTTTTATTGGAAAGTCAGATTTACAGAGAGAAGAGACAAAGATCTTCCATCTTCCGTCAAGTGGCTGCAACAGCTGGGGCTGAGCTAATCTAAAGCCAGGATCCAGCATCTTATTCTGGGTCTCCCAAGCAGGTGCAGGGTCCCGAGGATTTGGTCTGTCCTCTACTGTTTTCTCAAGCCAAGCCATAAGCATGGATTTGTATGGGAAGTAGAGCAGCTGCAACATGAAGCTGAGTCCATATGCATATAAGGTGAGGACATTAACCACTAGGCTTTAGCCACTAGACTTTAGAACCATGCTGGGCTCTAGAGTTTTCACCTATGAAATATCTACATTAAAGTCTTCAACTTGTATGGCAGTGATCTGTTCTATGCATGCATGGGGTTACTCTGTAGAAATCAGCTTATGAAAATTATGAAATGATGTTAGCTCTTACAAGTATTAGTATTATTGAGTCTAAAATCAAGCCTTCCTAAAAGTGAAAGTCAAATATTATTGTTGCCATGAATTCTGAAGGTATTTCTCAAGATGTTCAGAAATGAAGCTTGTAGCTTCACAAGAAATATTTCAAAGAGCTCCCACTTGGATATGCATATTGGTAATAAGAACATCAGTATCACCAATATGTAGTCATCATTACGAAACAAAAATCTGTAAAACTATGATAAAGCCAAAGTCTTCTCTCTGACTATATCTTAGATATAATCCAACTTCCTGTAGATTTGCTTTGGATTAATCTAGCTCAAGAATGTGAAGCCTTCAGCAATAACATTTATCAACTTGAGTTAACCTCAACCCAGAAAAAAAAAAAAAGCAAAAAATCCATGTAACTTTAATTGCAAGGGCAAAATTTGCTGAAGTGGTGGGGTGAGCTAATGAAAAGTTCCATTATGGTTGGATTTTTTTTCTCTTTTTAACTTATCAGGAAAGACAAACATTTATTTGTGCTTCATATGCCACCAGCTTTCCCCAAAAGGCCATGATTTAAATTCCCAAGGGTCAGTGTCAACTCCTGTCTTATTTCATCTTCTACGTTGTTATAACAATCACTGAAACTGAGTAATTTGTCGGGAAATTAGCTTTATTTATTTATCACGGTTCTGGAAGTCAAGGGCAGGGTGTTAGCATTAGCTGGGTTCTGGTGAAGGCCTCCTTTGTGTCACAGCCCAACAGATGCCCTTAATGGCAGGACAAGACATGAGAAGTAGAGGGTGCATAAGACAGGAAGCTAGAGGAAGTTAGTTAGGCACTCAGGAGTTAGGCTCCCTGTTCTTAAAACCACCCAAACTCACTGGAACTCAGTTACTCCAGTAGTCCAACATTGATGCTTTCTGAGAACAGCATCTCTGATGACCCAGTCACTTAAAGATTCCATTATCTTTTAATATCACATCGGGGACCAACCTTCCAATATATTAATCTTTGGGATACAAGAAGCAGCCAAACCATAGCAAATCCAAGTGTGCGCAGAGTGGTAGCCTAGTGGCTAAAGTTCTTGCCTTGCATGCACTGGGATCCCATATGGGTGCCAGTTCTAATCCTGGCGGCCCTGCTTCCCATCCAACTCCCTGTTTGTGGCCTGGGAAAGCAGTTGAGGATGGCCCAATGCCTTGGGTCCCTGCACCCGCAGCCTTGGGACCCTACATCTGCGTGAGAGACCCAGAAGAGGTTCTGGGCTCCTGGCTTCAGATCAGCGCAGCTCTGGCCATTGTGGCTGCTTGGAGAGTGTATCAGCAGAGGGAAGTTCACCTGTATCTTTCCTCTTCTCTGTATATCGGCATTTCCAGTTAAAAAAAAAAGCTTTTTAAAAAATAATAATAAAAAAAACTTTAAAAACGCAGACTTCCAGGAAGAACAGAATTCCTTATGTCTCAGTCTGCCAAAAATTAACATTAATTTCCAGAGATTCTGGATTCTTTTCACATTTGCCAGAGTCTCCAACTTCCTTGGTTGCTTCTTATTGCACATTTTTTTTTTCCTAGCTGGTTGTTCTTCGTAAGCTGCTTGCTTCTGTGGCCTTTAATTTTTACTGTGGCCAAGGTTTGCCATTCATTCTCGGGTCACTGTCCAGCTTCACACACACCCTTGCTGATCTCATATAAACTTAAGGTTCTCAAATTTATATCCTTGGCTTAATTGTTCCCTAAATCTCAAGATGGAGTGGACACCTCTTTCCATTATACTATATTTTTAGTATCTAGCATATTGTTTAATTTCAGTTGTGCCTGAAACACACTTTGAGAAAGGATTCAGGTACTATAGGCTTTTATTGTTGATTTTGCTGTGATTGTTTAGTTTTGTTTGTATGAGGAGATGTGAATAATGCAATCAGAAAGTGAGGGGAAAAAAATGAAGAAATCCAATAAAGGATTCATGGTTGGCAGGCAACTCCATAGGCAACACAAACCTCAGAACTATTCTAGCCCTGGGGTGAGGGAACTAGACCTTGTCCGGTATTGGCATCTGCTCCAAGAGGGTGTTACATTCCCAGAACTTTCAGTCAGTTTTGGTGTTGAAGCAGACCCGTGTTGGGGTAGAGTTCTGAGGAAAAGATGTGAAGTTCTGGCATTGGAGTCAGGCAGGTGTGCACTGGAGTGAGTAAGATGACAGAAGCTCAGAGCACCAACCATTTGAACCATAGGTTCTGCAAATGTCACACCAGCTGACACTCACTACTTGCAACTCTGTCCCTGCCCATCTCTGAGGGCAGTTCCATCCTCTTGTTGCTGAGGTTAAAAATCTGAGACCCATTACTTACATCCCAAATCCACTCCACTAGCAAATTCTGTCCACATCACCTTCAAAATACAATCTGAATCCAAACACCCCTAACTCTTGCTATTCTGAGCCACGCCTGCCTCTGGCTGGTGTTACAGTGATGGCCTCCTAACCTGCCTCACTGCCCCACTTTAGCTCCTGTCTGTTTGGCAGGTGGGGGATTCTTTAGAAATAAAGGTCAGGTGATGGCACTGCCTTGTCAACACTCTGGCGGCTTTCCATTGCATTCTAAATGCCAAAATACTTCCTATGGCCCATAAAATCAAATGCGTTGTCCTTTAGCCTCCACTGACTCTATCATACCTTTGATCCCATCACAAATTCACCTAACTATTCATTTTGTTCAGATATATAAGTCACACTTGCTGTTTGTCAAACATGCTAGGCATTCTTCAGCCTCAGGATCTTTGCACTGGCTATTCTGTCTACTTGCAGAACTTATTCCGGCAACATTATTTTTAATCTTGGGTTGCCTTCCTACTCTCTTTAAGCTTTTATTCAGAAGTATTTTTCTTCCCATTGAGAACATTTCTTGGCATCTTATATGAAATGTTGGCCCTTTCCTCAGAATCTTAGCTTTCCTGCAGAAGTTAGTTTTCTCCCTTGGTATTTATTACTTAATAGCATACCACTAATTTTACTTGCACATTTTCTGTACTCAATATAAATGAACCATTTTTATATAGGCAAGACTTGTAGCTGATTTTGTTTAGTACAGTGTCCTACCTTGATGACTGTCAATAGATATAGGTTAATTAAATGATGGCAATTCCTACTGCTATGCTTTTCTTGAATTCATTTAAATTTGAATCATAAATGCTTAAAAATAAACAGGTGTAGAATCAGATAACTGTAGGCCATTTAGCTATGGCATGAAAATTCTTAAGAATAGGTGAAGATTGGCCTTTATTGGTATATTATGCATAACTGCTTCTCAGCCTTTTGGCTAAGATCAAGTGTGGTATATTATGCATGGTTGGCACACATAGTTGTGATGAAAAGTAGCTGCAACATTTCCCCTTTTCTAACCACATCCTTAGCTATTTGGGTGGTTGTTTCCCAAGAGGCTATGTGTCTTACAGCTTGGCTTTCTGATTTGCTTTTGCCAATGGCTCTTTGGCAATAAGAGGCTAGCAGCACTCTGGAAAGTGCTTACACATAAGATGATCATGAGAAAAAAACAGAGATATCCTGCTTGCAGATCAAAGGTCACCAAGATGAGAACTGAGGCAACTGCTCCCAGCCACCAGACCTGGGAGCCAGGCCACACTGCATCACCCAGCCCCCAGCTGACAGGTACAGAAGAGAACACAGATGAACAGCCCAGCTTGGAAGGAGCACTCAGCTAACCCAAGGCCTGGGAGATAAACAGATTGTTAATCATCTTTAGCCTTGCGATCTTAGGGTGTCTTGCTGATGTTTCTAAATGTATTACTCTGATGATCTGACCCTACATTTGTTTTCACGGTATCTAATTTTCCTTTAGTTCCTAACAGTTCTTGTACCTGTTTCAGTTCTCCAGTGGACATAATCATATATTTAATGGATGTCTTTAATTATTTAAGTCCTTATATCCTACTGTTGGCATTTGGTGTATATACCATATCCCTCTACATCTAAACCACATGGTTCAACCACGGGAAATATCACTAAATAAAGAAGAATGGCTTAGCATGTTACAAGTGTAGAACCTGTAAAAATGTATCACAGCAATTTAGGCTGCTTGCTATATAATAGGAATATGTGTATTGTATTGTGTTGGATGGCCTTCGTTGAGTCTGCCATTCCCAATTACCAGGTTCTTCTGTTATGTATTGGTAGGACTCAATAAAGAGTGTCTGGGAACTTCAGGTTTTTCTTTTTATACTTTTGCTACTATGGTGGCATCTGACAGCGAAGTACGTCTTAAGCAAAATTATGCCACTTGCTTAAGCTCTTATTAACTAAAAGACAACAGCTAAAAGATTGTTTCTTAAGTCATAATGAAGTCTCCACCGGTAAAGTCCTACCAATAGGCACCTTGCATGAAAGACTCTGTTGTTGGGAATGCAATAACATTCTGATGACAGGTTCTGGTAACCTTCAAGTAGGGTCAGGAAACACATGCCTCTCCTGATGGGGAGGTCAGATGACCTTGCTGAGGGAGAATTAGATTCTGGGTGCTTCGGAGCCCCTCTCTTTGCTCATTCAGAAAGGAGAAACCTGAGGATCTTCCTAGCGCGTTATATTTTTCCTTAGGGTTATACTGCTTGGCATTCACTCAGCTTTTTAAATCAACAGGTTTTTGTCTTTTGCCAAACTTGGAAAGCCTCCAGACATTATTTCAAGAAAGTTTCCAGCCTGGCTCTTTGTTTCATCTCCTGGAACTCCAGTGACATATGAAATCATTTGTTATAATCCATGGTCCCCCCGGCTCTGTTTTGTTTTTTTCAGTCTATTTCCTGTGTTCAAACTGAACAATTCCTATTGTTTCATCTTCCAGTTCACAGGTTCTCTCTGTTTCTTCCATTCTTTTAATCTATTAAGTTTTTAAAAACTCTGTCATTGTGTTTTTCAAGTCACGAATTTCCGTATGATTCTTCTTCATAGTTCCTATCCCTTGGCTGGGAGTTGTGTGTATGTGTGTGTGTGTGTGTGTGTGTGTGTGTGTGTGTGTTTTGTCTGAAGTGTGTTTATGAAGTTCTCATTGAAGCATTTTTATGATGGCCACTTTCAAATTCTGACATTTGTGCCTCTAAGATGTTGGTATCTACTGACAAGCTGCTTTCATTTGCTTCAAAATCTTCCTGTTCCTGAACAGTAAATTTCCTTTGGGACTAGGGAGAGGAGCTTTCTCTAGTCCTTGCCTGGATAGATAGAGAACAGCAAGGAAAGCTTACAAACAGGAAACGGTCAAGGGGGGTGCACTTATAACTCACTGGGTGGGACACAAAGATTAGTTACTCCTCACTAGGGTATTGAAGATTTCTCTGCACACCCCTCCTAAAACTGTTCACCTAAACTATTGACATATGTCTTGTTAGAGATATAGAGTTAGAGTACCTGAAAAACAGCCAGGTTCTGCAAAATGATGCTTCAACACTATAAACTGCTAAATACTAAAATTAAAATAGACATGAGACAGCTGAATAGTAATCTATAGCCATTTTAAGATGTATAGAACCCAGTTGTATATAAACTAACAATCGAAATGTCAATGCAGAAGTCATAGGATGTGGTTCAGAACTTGCATTCTTTTTTTTTTCTCTCTTATAACATGTTGGTTACTCAGTACCATGTCAACTAATTCCATTACGTTATAAATTGTTACTGATGTAATTTTGGGGCTTTTAATTGATTGGGATGATACTCTGTCGGCTCTACCTTCAGACCAGAGATAGTCTCCCCAAGAAACCGATGAATTTACCTAGACAATAAGATACTGGACTTTATGCTTGCTAGATGCTTGCAATGAAAGAATCTCAACTGAATTTGAACTGTGGCAATGCAACAAGGTGGAGGAATCCACCATGGGGGGAGGCGGGGTTGGGGAGGGGAGAAGGGGATCCCAGTGCCTATAAAACTGTGTCACATAATGCAATGTAATCAATTAAAAAAAAGACTAAAAAAATCTTCCTGTTCCTTTATATGATGAGTGATTTTCAGCTGAGTCTGGGATGTGTTCCTGTTGTGTTATGAGACTACAGATCTTGGGTAACTTCTGTTTCAGCTGACTTTTCTTGGCACCACGTTAGCAGGGTGGAAATAGAAGTCAGGGTTTCCATGTGGCTCCCTTGACATTCAAGCATGGACTAACCTGGGGTGGGCAGAGGGGATTCATCGCATCTCCAGGCAGGGGTGAAGACACTGGCTCCCCGTGTGGTGTCTGCTGATACCTTGAGTGGATGGCATCATTATAGATGGATAGTGGCTAAAGTCCTGATGGTCCCCAAGTTCTCCTCTCCCTCCACTTCAGCAGAGCACTAACAAGTAGTAGTGGAATTTAGGCATCTCATGTGGTCTGCTTTGACATCTCAGGGCCAGATCAGTGTAAGTTGTCTGGAATGGAAGTACCAGCTCTTGGTTTTCTTGAAAAAACCCTGGTGACTGTGGTGGCACTGACATAGCTGTAGCAGTAGAAACACCTGTGACAGGCTCCCAAGTGCTGAAGTTTAGGCTTCCATTCAGCCTTGATAAGTCAAAGTGATCCTGCTTCAGGTGACCACTGGACCAGATGACCTCTAAGCTGTCCAAGAATCTGTAAATCTCTATATAATAAATGAGAAAAAGGTTGACTTTGTGTGTGTAGGTGTGTTTTTAGGGATTTAGTCTCACAAAACAGCACAGCTGCTCTTCAGCTTTAATGAGATCCAGATATTAGTGAAAAAGACAAGCGTTATTTTTAGTTAAGATAAATTTCAGCTATCATCTAAGGAAACAGGAAATCCAGGCTTTTATTGGAGAGATGCATGCAAGCAAAAACTGAATTAAACATTTCCAGGAGAGAAGTTACTATAATTTAAACAGCAGAGTCCTTGTTTTTTGACTATGTCCTTGCTTGGACTATGAAAAGTAATGAGATACGGGCATTGTAAAAGAGAAGCATCCAGGGCATCTGCTTGAGTATTGAGAAAATATTAAACAATAACTCAGTAGAGAGGTAATGTGTGTCTCAATCTTGACTCTCCCTCCTCCCCTCCCCTCTCCCTTAAGTTTTAGTATTTTCAGAAAAGCATGTAAGGTTGCCACCTAGTGACTGCTTGTGGTTGTTGGTCACAGAGAGGCTCTGAAATAGTGATCTCCATGGCAGTAGCCCTTTTCTAGTGCAAACCTGCCTCTGCACCTCACTAACCCTGTTGTAAGGTGAAGGTATCTGAAGTCCCAAAGGCATTAAATGCATGTAGCATATGGAACATCAGCCCGGCAACACTGTGCGCTGTGCAGCACGCATTGTTTCACAATCACAGACCGGATTGGGAGCTGTGGCTGCTGGACAGAGAATTGCATTGCATGTTACCAACTGGGGAAAGGTCAAAAATCAAAATGCAAAATACTATTCTTCCTTCCTCCCTTCTTCCCCCTTTTCCTTCCCTATCTTCCTGCCCCCCTGATCTTCATCCCTTCTTCCTTTTGTCTGCCTCTCATTCATCCATTCATTTATTTACTGTAGTTTGAGAGGCAGAGAGAGAAAAAGAAAAGGAGAAAGGACTTCAGGCCGCTAGTTCACTGTTCACAAGGACTAGGACGGGGTGTGTCTTAAGGTGGGAGCGAGCAACACAATCTTGCTCTTCTACATGAGTGGTATGAAAGAATTGTTTAACCAATCACCCACTGCCTCTCAGGGTCTGCCTTAGAAGAAAGATGGAGTGAAGAGATGGGTCTGGGAACAAAATGGGTCAGGCACTCAGATGGGGGATGTGGGTGTCTTCATCTTTATAGTTAGCCCATTCAGATATGTATCAACCCAAGATATGATTCCTCCTGAACAGATGCTGCTTCTGCACATCCCAAAGTAAGAAATCCTAAATCCAGCCATTCTAAGCTGGGGAGCATCTGTTCTCATCTATGTGCTTTAAGAAGAAAATCTGTAAATCTGCTTTTCAAATTAGAAAAACAAATATTAAAAAGATGTTTCTTTCTTGTTTATATTTTATACTTCAGTTTTCACATAAAAGAGAGAACATATGGTAATTGTCTTTATATGTCAGTTTTCTTTTCTTTTTTTTTTTTTAAAGATTTATTTTTATTATTTTTTCATTGGAAAGGCGGATATACAGAGAGGAGAGACAGAGAGGAAGATCTTCCGTCCGATGATTCACTCCCCAAGTGAGCGCAACGGGCCGATACTATGCCGATCCGAAGCCAGGAGCCTCTTCTGGGTCTCCCACGCAGGTGCAGCTTCCCAAAGCTTTGGGCCGTCCTCCACTGCTTTCCCAGGCCACAGGCAGGGAGCTGGAAGGGAAGCAGGGCTGCCGGGATTAGAACCGGTGCCCTTATGGGATCCCGGGCGTGCAAGGCGAGGACCTTTAACCACTTGCGCCGCCGCGCCGGGCCCCTATGTCAGTTTTCTTAAAATGCATGTATCACTTAGGAAGAGAACTAAAGGAAAAATGTGTTGAAACTATTTTTCTGTATATTAATGGTCATAATTAGTTTTTTTAATGATTTTATGTTTTGAACATTTATTTTATGGTCAGAAAAATTTGACTGTTTTTGGAAAGCAAATTTGTGCAAACTGGTTCTGGGATTCCTGTCATAAGCTTTTAACTCTAGGAAAGATGGATAAGCAAGGGAAGTTGAAACAGAGAGGCCTCCTCATGTACTCAGTGGTCCCTGAGAGACTGCGTGCCCCGAGGAACAGCCCTTAGGGACGTGCGTCTATGGGTTGAGGTTGGTCAGGGTTGGGCTTTCCCACTGGATATGCCCTCTTCATCAAGGCCATCAGCCTCCTGCTCTTTGTTGTGAAGCATTGTGGTGCAGCTGTGGGTGCTGTCCCAGGCGTGCCTTTGTACCTTTCAACAACCTGGATCTCCTATGGAAGAGACTGCAACAAAACAAAACAAAACAAAACAAAACAAAACAAAACAAAACAAAACAAAACGCAGACTACGTAAAGGCAGATTTTACACAACACAGATTCTTGGGTCATTGCTTGAAAACTCTACCCACCAACGTTTCTATTCACAGGAGATGGTTTTCCAGAATGCGACCTTTGTGCAATAGAAGACAGCAAGCTCGGGACCAAATCAGCAGACACTGACTTGCTCTTTTGCACTTTGAACTTTTGCTCCTTCAGTTCCTTCTTTATTTCCTGGCCACAGTTTCCATTCGGTCTGTTGCAGAAACCAGCCTTGAGTAGTTGTGGTCATCTCCTCTTTGGGTGTCCAGCTTGTACGTGACCTGGTGCACACCATGGGCATATAACCACCAGAGGGTTTTCCACGAGGCTGTAAATTTTTGAGTTTTTGTTTTACAAGAGCTAGTCTAATGGTTTATTTTTATGAGGTTTCTTACATATCCCCTTTGATTAATATTTTTATTATTTGTTGTTGTTTATGTGGGGAAGCTCTGGACTTCCCAAAGGCCCCCTAAGAGACACAAAGCAGAGATTTTAAGGTGATTGGGGAAAAAGGCTTAGCCAATCTTCCAAAGGTGAAATACAAATGACCAACAGACAGATGCTCAGGATAAACTAGTCATTGGGCAATGCAACTAAAAACTATGTTATTTTACCTTACTACCCCAGTTAGAATGTCAGCATTCCCAAATAAATAAATCAATAAATAATACATGCTTGGTAAGTAGTGGGTAGAAAGATACCCTAATCTACTTTTGGTAGGAATTTAAACTACCACACTTTTATGCAAAACATCTGAAAATAGAGCTAGCCATCTTACTCTTGGGAAAATTATCCAAATGAAATGAGGTCAACAGTAATTTGTGCTTCCATGTTTATCTCAGTCCAATTCACAATGTCTATCAACTGATGACAGAGTAAAGAAGGCGTACAAATACACCGTGGAATACCACTCAGCCGTGAGAAAGATTTTTGTCTTTTTCAACCAAATCGATGCCACTGGAAATCATTCTGTTTAGTGAAATAAGCCAGTTTCAGAAACACAAGTATCTTATGTTTTCTCTGATATGTGGTAGTTTAGAACAAAAAATGTATAAGATTTATAAACTGGTCATTTTGGCATATGATTCTTTTGGTTAGTCCTTGTCTATATTCCTCTGAAACTGGGATCTTCCTACTTTTAACTTGTTAAAAGTTATGGCTTTGGGTCTAGACCAGTAGCCTAGTGGCTAATGTCCTCGCCTTGAATGCACCAGGATCCCATATGGGTGCCAGTTCTAATCCAGCAAGCCCTGCTTCCTATCTAATTTCCTGCTTGTGGCCTGGGAAAGCAGTCTAGGATGGCCCAAAGCCTTGGGACCCTGCACTCGCACAGGAGACTGGAAGAAGCTCCTGGCTCCTGACTTCTGATTGGCTTAGCTCCAGCCATTGTGATTGCTTGGAGAGTGAGTCAGCAGAGGGAAGATCTTCCTCTCTGTCTATCTGACTTTGCAATAAAAATAAACAAATCTTGCTTTAAGAAGTGATGGTTTGTGGAGCATTATGCCTGTAAATATAGAGTAGGCTAAAATCACGTCTAGCAATAACTGATAAAAACAAGGGAGGAAGGGAGAGATATGGACGAGTCAGGGTAGTAAGGGAAGTCTGGTTGCTCCCTGGATCTGTACCTATGGAATGCATAACATTTGTTCACTTTGTATTCACGTCTTTAAGAAAGATGGCTTAGTAAGTGGTGGCAATGTTTGGTCTCTATCAGAGTCACTTTTGCCACCTGCTGTATATAGAAATCTGTGAATCCTGCTGATGGCCTTATGTCAACACCCACTCACTAATACAGTGTTTCGGATTGGCTCCAAACCACACATTTTGCAAACAAGTAGGCTTATCTTTTAGTTTCATTTTCTCACAAACTGCTTGAAGTATTCTTATATTCCTGGATAATTTACAGAAGCCTTCTACCTCATTAAGGAAAAAAAATGCTTAAATGAGGATTGCTTAAATAATGTTGCAATTCATTAAGCCAATAATCAAAATATTTTCCTTTAAAAATTACAGAATCTATTTATTTGAAGTATTATTTTCCATGATACATGATAGTTTTGAAGGTATTTGAATTCCCACCTCTCCTTCCTCCTTCTTTTTTCTCCCTTCCTACCACTCCCCCTGCCCATGTTATTACAATAGTTTAGTCCTTTATTGACAGTTATAGGTTTAGCATTCTGCTATTTAAGTGTATCATGGCATTGTACGTAAAGGTAATTGCTAAAAAAATATCTAGTATCAATTAGTCAAGGTATACTTAACAGCTTCAAAAACAGTATCCTTAAAATTCAAATACAGCAGAGAATCAAAACAGCTGAACAGGGTATGCACATGTTTAAAAAGACAGATAATCATTAGCCAAGGTGAAGCAGAGAGGGCTGATTCTGGGAAATAGGAGAGGATAGGCTGATGGTAGAGGGGCACCTATAGACTGACGTGGGAAAGCGGTGAAGACAACAGTGTGGTGTTACAGTGACCAGATACCCCAGTGGCAGTCAGCAAGCAGTAATCTGAGCTCCACTGGTAGCCAGAGTTTCACCAGCAGCCATGTGGGAAGTGGGGTTCACCAGGGAGCTTAGCTGGTGAGGCCAGGAAAAAAACTGATCATCCTGCTGATTTGTTTGATTCTACCAGGAGAAGAGACAGAGCAGAAGACCCCAAGCAGGCAGTGCAGGATCAGGGTGGATTTCACAGTCCAGACCCCCGTGAGAGTTGCATCAAATGCCATTTTTTGTAGGGAGGCAGAGGCTGTGGGATGGGACTAACTGTGCATGCGCTAAGCTGGGAGAACTAATTTCTAGCTCAGTGCATTGAACCTACATGGCATCCTACAGCTTCCACCCAAAATGGGTCTGGGAAGCCCCCATTTTGTACAGTGTAACAAATGCTTTGAGATTGCAGCGACAACAGTGAGCTTCAAATGCACTGAGCTGAGAGCAAACTCAATGCCAGCTTAGTGCATTGCACTGGTCTTACAGGGAAAATAACACTAATTTTGACATCCTACAGGTAAAATAGGTCCATGTGGCTCTCAGGCCCAATAGTCAGATTCTAACAAGATCAGCATCAACAGGATCTAGTTATTTAGGACACCTGGTATTTCCCTAATCCCGGGAACTGCTCAAACCAGAATTGGGACAAAGATTGTACAGACAACTGTGCAGCAATAGCACAGGATCACAGGGGGTAGGATGCTGAGCCGGAAGCTGGGCCTATGTAGACTATGGTGGGAGTGTAACATAAGAATACAAACCTGAAGCACGCTGAAGGGAGTGGCCCAAGTGACTGCAAACAAAGAACTGGGTACCAACCACAATAAGAAAAGTCATACTGTAGACCTGTGGGTGACACAGCTGAGAAACCTGCCCCAAGGAGAAGAATCTGTTAACCAGACGTACGATGACCAAGAGCAAAAGAAGAGACAAAGGCACAATGCATATTACTGAAGATACCCCTGCAAAGGAGCAAAATTCTTCTCCAACCTCAGAGTTAACTAAGTATACATTAAGGAAATGGGGGATAAAAAACTTTTAAAAAGAAAAAAAATGTGTTATAAAGCTTCTTATCAAAACCAAGGAGCACATGCAGGGATTTAAAGAATATGTCACACAGGAAATAGTGATATTGAAACAAAATCAAGCTGAATCAAGGACATAATGGAACAAATTAAAAATTCAGTGGAAAGTCTATAATAGAATGAATGAGGCAGAAGAAAAAAATCTCAGAATTGGAAGATATTTCTTGCCGCAATGGAGAAACAATCAAAAAGCTGGATGAGAAACTGAGTCAAACTGAAAAGTGTATCCAAGAATTAAAACTAAGAGACAGTATTAAAAAGGCCAAATATTACAGTTATGGGAGTTCCAAAAGGCATAGAAAGAAGTTGGGTTTACAAATATATTTAATGAAATATTAAAAAAAAGTCCTTAATGAAGAGAAAGAATTGGGAAACAATACAGGAGGGATCGAGAACTCCCAACAGGGTTGACCAAAAGCAATCTTCATCATGACACATGATCATTAAGCTCTTGTCAATCGAACATAAAGAAAAGATCCTTAAATGTGCATGTGAAAAAAAATTAATTGACATATAGAGGAATGCCAATTAAATTCACAGCTGATCTCTCACAGGAAACTCTGTAAGCCAGAAGAGAGTGGAGCAACATATTCCAAATTCTTAAAAAAAAAAAAAATTGTTAGCCCAGAATAATGTACCCAGCAAAGCTTTCCTTTATCTTTGAAAATGAATAAAATTCTTCCACAGTAAAGAAAAGTTAAAAGAATATGCCTCTTCTAGACCTGCCCTACAAATGATACTTAAAGATATTCTCTTGACGGAGAACAGGAATAGCGCCCACCATAACAAAAGGCAAATGTGAAGAACATCCCTGTAAAACAACAACGGAAGACTCAATTAAACAATGAATAGCCCATTGCTAAAATGACAAGACGAAACTACCACCTATTCATCTTAACTCTGTAAATGCCTCAAACCCACTAATTTAACATCATATATTAATAGACTGAACAACAACAACAAAAAAACAAAAAAAAATCCATCTATCCATTGCTTACAGTAAACACCTCACCAACAAAGATTAATGGAAACTACATCTCATAGATTTTGATGTTTTTATATTCATTTCTACAAAACAGTTTTCCTCATATTAAATTCTTCACTGACTCATAGGTCATATAGTAGCATAATTTTCTTCAAGATGGTTCTTGGTTTTCATTTCTTCAACGACACATTAGTCATTCCATATCACGTTATTTACATGGCATTGTTAATTTCTTTTCTTTTTTGTTTCTGTTATTGATTTTGTTTTGTGTCTTTTCATTTAAGGGGATGTATAATAACTGAGTAATGGATATCCAGATGTGAGGATACAATGCAGTATGGCATCTCTACTTCCAAATCAAAGATGGACTCCCAATGAAACTACTAAATATATCTTAACAATAGTATGCCAGACTCTCTGTCATTGACCATGCCTACAATGTCAGGATACACTTAGATTACAGAATGCTGTACTTATGACTGTTTATGAAGAGCTATACTATTGCAGTAATATAGGGGAAATTAGTGGGTGGGATGGGAGGAATTGCAGAAAGTGTAAAGGAAATCCCAGAGCCTATGGGACTGTATCATAAAACAATAATAATAAAAAACAGGAAAAATAATATATGCAGAAGAAAGATTTAATGGATGTCAGGAAAGAGAGAAAGATTAGCCATACCCAATGTGCCCTTTATGACCAATCTCAGATGAGCACTGCTTTTGGAGGACAATCCCACTGATTGAAAGACTTTTCTCCAGGCCCAATTCCTAGTGAACTGTTTTAAGTCTGCAACTTTAATATGTGAAATGAAATCTTCAAATCATAGCAGAGATTATGTTAAGCATCTTTATATATATAAAGAGATTATTTGTGTATATTTTTGTTGAAATATCTATTAAAATACATTATCTAAAAATTTTGAATAGAGCAAAAATCATAATTCTAAATAGATAACATGTATGCTACAATGGACTATCTAACAAATTTATAAGATATGGCTCATTTAATGAAATAGAGACAGCTTGAAGCTCTTGTCCAACCTCAGTCATCTGTGTTAATATAAATTCTCTGGCAGGTATGTAAGCATACTCAACATTTTCCTCCCCTCCCCTTCCCTCCGCTCCCCTCCCCTCCCCTTCCCTCCACTCCCCTCCCCTCCCCTTCCCTCCACTCCCCTCCTCTCCCCTCCCTTTTATCTTTCCCCTTCCTTTTCCTTCCCTCCTCCTTCTCTTCTCCCCTTTTCCTCCCCCCTCTTCTCCTCTTCTCCTCTTTCTTCTCTCGTGCCTCTCTCCTCTCCTCCCCTCTCCTCTTGATTCCCACAGCATTTTGGACAATGTGAATGTTCAGTCAATATTTGTCAGCTAAGCCAAAGCTATGCCAAGTGGGATCAGCTATATTTCCTTGACTGTTGGGGGTTGCCAAGAACAGAAATAATTAGGGCCGCAGCATCAAGATAGATTCTTAAAAGAATGGAAATCTGGGTAGGAGATGTTCAAGGACTCCTAGCAGTGCAAATCTGTGACAGAATCTGGAGCCTGCTGGCAGGGCTTGCCGCTGAGCTTTTCTTTGCAGACACAAGGTGGCAGACTACGTCCATTTCAGACATTTCTTTCAGGGCAGCCACTAGAGGTTGATGTTTCCTGCCCTGTTTTGGAAATCTGCTTAGGAGAAGTAGGGGATTAAAGGGCGGTGGGGGGAGAGCTAGTGCAGTTTGACAGCTGACACGGGAGTTTCGATACAGCACATGTCAGCAGCCTGGCTGCGAGTGGTCCCTGTGTGTGTTTTCTCCCTGGTCCTTTGCTCTTTGATAAAAGTTGCCTGTGTCTGAAGGCATGAATTTTGTCAGTGTTTCCAAGAGTTATCCATGAGCACTCAAAATGGAAGACAGGAGGCAAGACCTCATCAGTGAGTGGACATGCTCTCCAGGTGACCTTTGGAAGGTCCCACCTGTCAGTCCTTGGGGAAACATTCCTTTACTCCAGGGGGTATGGTTCCTTTACCACACCAAGGGCTTTTCCTGCGTTCAGCCTTTCATGTGGTAAAATCTCATATAACCTGGAATACAAGGAGCAGGCTTATTTCCATTCATTTACCTGATTTCCAATTAAAACAGTTTTATTCACTTCATTACGTTTTTGCTTCATTTTGCAAAACTGCATTTTATTAAATGCTAGGAAGAGTTTCTTATGGAATTCTGATGGTGACATTGGATGATGTATGATCTTTCCATTGCTACTGGCCACTGTTATGTCCAGAAGGTGGAGAACAAAGGAGAGAATAAAAACCTTGTTTTCAGGCTCTATTGTGCATTTCTTTCTCCCTCCCCATAGGTATATAGATATACCTCACAATGTCTGAATATGTCTGTATGTGTGTATATAGCTATGTATACAGTTACCTGTACATACTGATGCACACACAATATGTATTATGTGTATCCATATTTGTAATGTGTGGCAGTGCAGTGAGTATATAACACTGACACCTCTGGTGTGGAATACCTGGGCACAGATACTTGCTGACTATTTGGGACACTTATTTACTGTTCCATGACTGTTTCCTAACTTTCAATCATCGTAAATGCCCGTATGGTAGAGTGACTGTATATGGCACATGGTAACCACTCAGGTCATGTTAGTTCTTGTTACTTTTGTATATGTGGGAAACCGGACTCAGTCCACAGTTCGCATTGCCATTTTCAGTTAGGAGGGAAGTACTTCTGATTTCCCATTGGGGGTTTTTGGAAGGCATCCTAATATTGTATCAACACTGACATGCATTCACTTATGTAACAGATGTGACTCAAGTAACAGATGTTACTCAACTCAACAACCTAGGCGCTGTGTAGTAGCTGCCATTAATTTCTGCCATTTGGAAACTTAGCTTTTAAAAAGACAAGAAAAATGACAAATACATTTGCTTTTCCATTGTTTCTCTTGACCCTTATTGTTTAGAAGAATGTTCCGAATGCAGAGGTGTATCAGGAATTCAATTTAATAACAAAGAAATTAGAACAAATTTTCTCATACAACAAGGATGCTGGAGGCAAGAGCATGATGAAATTGATTTACTGGCCCGTCTATGATTCTTTTGTCCTTTCTGTCAGGGCCACCAACGGCTGCTGTACCTCCAGGCATTATGTTTGTGTTAATCCAAGAGGAAGAGAGTGAGAAATGAGAAAGGATGGTGACCGGCTATGTTAGTCCCTCTGATTAGGAAGATTAAAAGTCTTCTGAAACTCCTTCATCCATTACCAGGATCCTTATGTCTAATCTCCACGATGTTGGCACAAGGCTGTCATCAGGTGGAAAACATCTGCATTAAATGGCAAGAGAAAGAAATGGGCCAGCAGTAATTTGGGAATAGCCAATGAAAAGTATCTCTGAAGCTAAGTTTTAGGTCCTTGTGTTTCTTTTTCCTCAAATTCCTGTGTCATCTGTCCATTCTCCATCTACTCTATTCTCTGGAAAGAGGTGGAACTGACAAAGTGAGCAGAGGCCATTTATTTCAGAAAATGACATTTGTCTTATACGATGTTATAAAGGGGCAAGAGAAGAAACATGGAAGGATGTGAAGAAGGGAAGGGAGAGAGAAAGGGCAGGGGAAAACTGTTGGAAGCAGAGTGGTATGGGTGAGGGCCTTGAAACTTGATCTAGGTTTTAATCACGGGGACACTGCCTTTGCTGAAGGTGAGACCCATCTGGTGGCCTTGGAAAGAAAGCAGCACAGACAACAGCATTCCTTATAGATTATTTAATTACTGAGTATCAGAGAGAGAGAGAGAGATTGTTTATTTTCTGGAATACAAAGCAATCAATATAGCAAGTGGGTATTTGTGAAATATATAGATCAATTTTAATGACACCTATCCAAACTCATATTGCCTATTGCATAAATTCTCAACAAGACTTTTTTTTTTGCCTTAAAAAATATTACAGCTTATAGTAGAATTTCATACTGTGACCATCCAAACTGCAAACATTCCCCCCAGGAGACTAGGCACCTAGACTCACTCGGTCTCCAACTCTGCTAGCTTGGTCTCTGACTTTGTGCTCACTGCTGTCAGTTTGCTGTTGGGTCTGGGCTATTGTCAGCTTGCAGGGGACTAGGTGTTGGGATCACACCCTACCCTATAGGCATCCCTGAGGACTAATCACTGTCACTCTCACTTGAACTGCCACTGTCTGAGGATTCACTGCTGTCCTTTCTATGGAGCCTGAACCTCCTATTGGGATGTGATTTTCTATAACCCCAAGAGCCTTCCGTTTGTGGTATCCCCTTATTATTTTGTCGATAAGGCACCTGATAATCTTTTCTGTTGTGTGTTCTTGCATTCTCTACTCCTTGACTGCTGCCCTTGCTGGAAAATCTTTGGGTTTCATGAGAGTGGACTCGGTTTCTAACAGAGTGCTCTGTGCCTTGTCTACTACTTCCTTTGCCATTCTTGGGAATATTGTTGTAATGGGCACTTTCACTTGCAGCACCGCTACCTTCTTTTCTTTTGTCTTTTGAGGGTGGCTGAGGGTAATGAAACTCAACTTTTCCTTGGTGTGCATTTTGGCTGTTGGCATCCACTCTGCTTCCTTCTTTTCCAGGGAGTTCCTTAAAATTGGTACTACCTATGATGTCATTGCTGCCCTCTACAACGCTCACCTCGGTGGCTTCTTTTGTTGTTTGACCCCTGGTTCCAAAGGTATTTCTACCGTTTTGTTCTTGCTCTGGGATCTCATTATAACCTGGCCCCCTTGTGTCGGAATCAATAACCTCAGCTTCCCTTAGGCCTGTAAACCCTGTCTGGACATCAACAGGTCCTGAGTTGGAACCTATCACTCCTCCTTTGCGAGGAATGTCCTTAAAGGGTTGGCCATCTCCACTGAATGCAATGATGTCATTGTCCCCTCTCCCTTGAAGATCTGTGTAACCACTGCCTTCAAAATCACTGGGGACCTCTCGAGCTTTGGGGAGTTGTCGTAGGTTCTCAGCATTTTGTTGAGTATGACGGGTGTTCTTGCTTTTTATGGGGCGAATCCACTCTTGAGTATCTCTTGGATGGTTCTCCTTATTTTCTGAGTGGATTTTGGCATAGTGTACATCTTCTGGAATGTTTCTTAGAGTATCCCTAGGTTCACTCTTTTGATTTTCTTTCCCCAAGGGTTCAGTCACCACCACAGGTCTCATACTATGCTGCAGATTCTTTCTGTTGAGCCCTGTACTGTACTCTTCTTGGTCATGGAGTTTACTGGCAGCATCCTCTCCATCCTTAAGTCCTCTATCCCCAGTGGGTCCAGGATACATGGACATTGTTAGGTCCTTGTCTGCATCTGTGGCAATGATGTCGTTATAGTCTTCATTCAGTGTCTGTCTATTTGCGAAGAATTTTTGAGCTTTACCACTCTGGTTCTTTCTATTGATTTCAAGAAGGGCCAAATCTCTTTCCTGTATAGTATCTTTTTTAGATGATGTCTGCTGATTGCTTTTCTTGGCAGAATGGTCAAGAGCAGTGTTCTCTTTGTCTTTCTCTTCTTCCTAAAATACAATTCCCAAAACATAATGATTATTTTATATTAAATTTTAAAGTCAATTTCTTTGCAACATAAAAAAACCATCAGATGTTTGATAACAAAGTATCTATTAACTCCATAGAATTTATTAGGAGAGATCAAATTTGAAAATGTAATTCAGAACCTGATTTTGAAGGAAAAAAAAAACATGATAAAAGAGACATGGTTACCAGTTGGTCCATAGTGGGTCATGGCAATTGAAATGGATTTTATTGAAAATTTCACACACATGTGTGTGTGTATGTGTGTGCTCATGTGTATTTATCTTGCTCATTGTGAGTTTTCATATGTTTACAGAAGGATTTCCTTTTTCCTTTTAGCATAAAATCCACACACAGATGAATCTAGGTAAGATTCAGCTTCTAACCTTCAGTGAAGTTTCTTGTAGCAGTTTTGTAGTTATTGTCAAAAAATGGATCCATGAATCTCCTGTATTTGCCTTTGCCATATAATAAGGCAAATTCTATACTGTAGATCAATAGTACTCCAATTTATCATTTATAGGAATGATTTGGAAGAGTTGAATAACCCAAAATTATTAACAGTTTCAGGTGCAAGATAGGAGTCTAGAATCTGCATCTGTGACCAACTTCCAGATGCTGCTGATGTTGGTGTGGAGATGACATTTTGAGAACTTCTGTCCTAGGTCATGAACCGAAGGATCAGAGGTCCAGGCAAGAAAATTCCTGAATGGAGAGAATGTGAAGGAAGGAGAAAGAAAAGTGTTTAGTCTGTATCTCAATGTTTTATGTTCAGGAGACTATGGTGGGCTCTCTGAAGATGTTACTTAACAGCCTATACTTAACCAACTTGGAATGCAGCCACGTTTAAGTAATCTTGGCAGAACAAAGAAAAAAGAAGTTGAGATTGAGTTTGTCCCCTGCCACTCATTTTCTACAATACAAGCCGAATATAGAAGTATTTGAAGGGACTGAGGGTTTGGCGTATGGATGGATAAGTTAAGACAATGTGTCCCATGTTCAGAGTGTCTGGGCTCATGTCCCAGTCTTGCTTCCTATTCTAGCTTGCTGTTAAGGCAGATCCAGGTAGGCAACAGAGATACCTCAAGTATTTGGGTTCCTGTCACTCTTATGGGAAACCTGGATTGAAACTCTGGCTCTTGGCTTCAGGGTAGCTCAATCCTGGCTGTTGCAGGCATTTAGAGACTAAGAAGTGGATGAGAGTTCATTCACAATATCTCTCAAGTTAATCAATGAAATTGGGTTTCTAATTACAAAAAATTAAAACAGACTCGGAGAGTCTGGTTGGAAGTTTCCAGAGGGTGTTAGTATAGAGGGAGTGATGTGACTATAAAAGGAGCAGTGGAGATCAAGTGTATAACCTGGGGCCAAATCTGAATCATAAAGAGGAGCCAAAACTGCTTATGTGAGCCAAGAAAGGGTGAGGCCCCACTCAGGTTATGCTGAACGTATTCTTAGCTATGGGTCCCACTGCGCACAAAGGGTCCTGCAGCACTGTCCCAGGGATGTCTCAGGATCCCAGGTTTTCCTCTCCACTGTGAAATAAGGTGTGTTTGTACAACTGGTGTAAGTTACATAGTGGTGGTGTAAGCTACACCTGGAGGCCTTCACTTAGAAAAAAGAAAACAAAGTCCCAAGAATATTTAGCAAGGGGAGATTGGACTTACTTAGAGAACTGCCTAAATTGTTAAATAACCTTAAATTTAAACAAGTTGAGCTTAATTTCCACACCTTTCGTTGGCTCTGTGTTAATCCATTGGCTACGAGTTCTGGTATAACAAAAATTATAGAGAAAATACATGCTGGACTTTCTTTCTACCTCTAAATTGTCAAATGAGCTAGAGTTTATAAGACCACTGCGCAGGTGTTTGAACTGGTAAGTAATATAAAATCAATATAAGAGATATTAATTGAGGGACTTGGATATGTACAGAACTGAACTGTCACCCGTCCTAAACAGTGCCTAATGCTTGGCAGGCCAGCAAAGACATCATCCAGGAGGATGAGGAGAACTGACACTTACAGCTCTCTCTTGTTGTGTTCTAGGTTCAGAGTCATCCCCCATCTCTGGTTCTCCTGTACCTTTGTGTCCCAAATCAACTGCAGATGCTGGTGTGGCACAAGGCATGCAGCATTTCACAGGCTTCTTACCTTGGGTAATAGTCCTGTTTGCACCCATACTGCTTTAATGTATTTTCTGCCACACTTCAGTCTCTTGCCTCTTGTTGGACAATGAGAAGATAAAACCAGCACAAAAGGCACTCATAAAAGGGAGATTGCAAAGAAGATACAAAAGCAAATTCAGGGAAGGCAGCCAGGTAGGGAATAGTGTTGAGTGAAACAGGAGTTGCCAAGAGGCCTTTCTTTCTCCAGTCACTCCAAGGTTGACTGAAAGAATCCTGTGGAAAGACTGTGGGTTGGAATCAGTCTCACTTCTGTAGCTTATGAGCTGTGTGAATTTGGGAAGCTTATTTTACTTCTCTGAGCCTCAACTTTTTAGGTTGCAAATTAAGAAAAAAATATTGGAAGAATTAAAAGATTTTTATTAAATGATATAACGCATGGGAAGCATCTAGCATACGTCTAGCATGAAACATGTCTTGTGTCATTTCATACAGAGCTGTCAGTAGGCAACCCTTTACTGAATGTCAGTTTGTTTTGCTAAATATTGTTAATGAAACTCCTTTCATCACAAGATGTACAGCAGCTCCCACAGGTAGCAGATTTCTGTTATTAACACTGGTAGTGGCTGGTGGCTGTGAACTCATTCTGGACCCCTTCGACCTGTTACCTCCGGCTGCAGGTTCTGTAAGGCTGACGCTACATTATCTAAAGCAGATTTTGCTTGATGTCCCGTCCCACCTCACAGTCTCTTGTCTCTTATGTTGCTCCCTAGTATGAGGGCAGATTTCTTGGAAAATCGCTTGATTTTATACTGCTGGGATATGGGGGGAGAACAGTTGAATCAGCTTGCACTGAAATCTCAAGATAAAAATGGTTTTGGGAAATGCTTTCTACTCTGATTAACCTGGTTCATAAATGTTCTGTGAAATGCCGACCTGTAGTATTTTAATGTGTAATTGGAAATGATTTAATTGTTGAAGTCATGATTCCACCAATTCAGTAATATTTTATATGGCAGACATATTTTGAAAACAAGTTTTGGCCATGGGGAAAAAATCAAAGTAGAAATGAAGGTTTTATTGAATTATTTCTGAATAAAAAAAGTGTTTAAACATTTGATTTAATTGAAGTCATTAAGCTTACCAAGATCTTAGAAAGTTTTACTTGGATATTCATATTTCCATTTGCAACCATGTTCATACACTCATTGCTAATATAACCTTTTGAGTTCCCTTCCTATTTTTTCTCTCCTTATTCAGAAGTGAGAATTTTTGCTTACTGATTTTGCTTATTAATTCAGATTAGTCTGAATAAGAATAAACTTTGTACCTCTCAGAAGAAAATTGAATTTGTAAATCAGAAGAATGTTTTATAAGTGAAAAAGTAGTTTTGGGATGTGGTGTGCGATGGTTTAATCATTTGTGAATGGCAGAAAATATTTTAAAATGCAAAACAAATTGCAGGACCTTTTGTGAAATAATTTCTGAGGACACTGTTGACTGGTGCTCTGGACATCACAAACGTACTTTACTCCTTTGATGGAGAATGGTCTCCAATTAGCTGCAGCCTTAGAGATGTCATGGAAAGGATGTGGAGCAGAAGAAAAAAAGCATTCTAAAAGGCAACCACTGCTTCCATGGGAAATGGAGCCAGATTTGGAAAAACAAATAGCCCTTTTGCTGATGGCATTTTAGACTGTCTCCAGCTCTCTGGCCAATGAATTTGCAAAAAGAGACTGAATCAAAGGAACCATTGTCACCTCCCTTGACAGGGGCCTTGTTCTTTCTCTTCTGAGCACCCTGACACAGTGGGAATTGTCGCCAGCAGAGTGAATCTGAGAGACAGTAAGACGCGGTAGTCTGTGGGCCAAAATGCTTTCTTAGTAGCCTTCCCCTGATCATGGAACTCATGGTGCGACAGAGCCAGGCAACACCCTCCTAAGAGACACGGCCATGTATGTTAGGGCAATCAGTAGGTCCTTGGGTAGAGTGATACTGAGGCCCAGGTTATGGCTCAGCAGTTAGGAAGCTTCTAGAATGGAGTTTCATGGCAGAAGAGCATGAGGGGTTGGAAGTGTGGACAAAGATGGCAGGCGCAGCTAGAAGCCTGAGAGCAAAACCTTTATCTCGGTCATCCTGCCCCTTAGGGCCAGGTCACAGTGTGGCTTCCATTGAGGATGTTCATGCAGACATTCAGCTTACCTTTACGATGCTTTGATGTTTCTTCCCAGGCTGTGTGTAAACACATTTAAAAATGTAATGCCCATGCTTCTTGTGGTGGCCTTTTTGCATTATCTACAAAATCAGAACATTATGTTAAGATAGGCTTATCTCCTGCTGCGTTTTCATTTTTGGGGGAGGATTGTTTTTTATTTTTTAATAGGAAATTGAGTTATGCTTCTGACAATCAGTAGTACTTCTTTTAACCACAAGGCGGCGTGCAGCAGCCAGTTTTTGAAGGCAGTAAAGTGTTCCCTCTGTGTGTTTGTGTGTTTCTGCTTTGAGCCTATTTTCTTACAGCCAGTCAACTTCTTTCCTTCATCCAGTACATCCGTTTTGTTACTAAATTTCTTTTTTAAAAGGTTTATTTATTTTTATTAGAAAGTCAGATATATAGAGAGGAGATACAAAAAGGAAGATATTCCATCAGCTGATTCATTCCCCAAATGGCCAGAACAGCTGGTGCTGACCCAATCCCAAGCCAGGGGCCAGGAGCTCCTTCTGGGTCTCCCACGTGGGTGCAGGGAACCCAAGGCTTTGGGCCATCCTCGACTACTTCCGCAGGCCACAAGCAGGGAGCTGGATGGGAAGCGGGGCTGCTGGGATACAAACTGGAGCCTATAAGATATCTCGGCATGCCCAAGGCAAGTGCTTTAGCCAGTAGGCTATGTGTCGGGCCCATTGATACTAAATTTCAATGGAAAGGAACCATGTGGATATATGTTGGATGGAAAGAAATGAGGAAATTAGAGAAGAGGCAGGTTTTCACAACACTCATGTGTGTTGTTCAATTAATAAAACACACAGCATGAACATACATGCCCTGAAATTTGCAGTTTTGACCTTTGTAATTTTCAACTGAGATAAAGAACAGATGACTGTTGGTTCTTGGCAGAGAATTTTCTAACACTGCCAGAAAAAGTCATGGTGTGCAGAAGTAGGCTGCAATTTGGTGACACACAAAGCTGAGTGTTGAATTTTCTGGATGCGTATTGAACACCAATTTCAAGTAAATTGGATAGTCCATTAAGACTTGTCAACTCTGGCATAGTGAGTTAAACCACTGTCTGCAATGGTGGCATCCCTTAAGAGCATTGATTCATGTCCCAGCTGTTCTGCTTTTAATCTAGCTCCCTGCTAATGTGGCTGGGAAAGCAGCCTAAGATAGAAGCTTGAGCCCCTGTAATCACCTGGAATACATGGATAGAGGTCCAGGCACCTACATTTAGCCTGATTCAATGTGGCCATTTTGGGTCTGAACCAGCAGATGGAAGATTTCTTTCTCTCTCTCTCACTCTTTTGTTCTTCATTTAGATAAACGAATCTTTTTTTAAAGTCTTGTTAACCATCTTCTGTTTTCCTTCCTTTTTGATCACTTAGCTCTCAGATGAATGGATGGGGAAATGCTACTTGCTAGTAACAGTACTGCATAACTCTTACTCTGTTATTCCTCAAATGTCGACTGGTTAACTATGGGCTTATTTGAAGGAAGCAATCACATTGAAGAGGAAGAAATCTCTATGTTGAATGCTTTCCTCACTCCTAGCACATATTGTGTGAATTATAATACCTGGTTAACTAGAAAGTGTCAAAATAATGTTGTATAATGTTGTGCATCCACTCTAAGTAGCCACGAGTATTTGACAGCTGATGTCTCCCCTTTGTGACTTGGTTCATGCTAGAGCCCAGAGTTATTGGGGAAGAATCCTGTTCACCTTCTCTTCTTCCGCACAGCCTGACCGAGTTCCCCCACGCTGAGGTTGAAATGTCTGAAAGGAAATAAGGAACACAACTTTACCCAGTGCAATATCCATTGTTTGCTCATATCGTCAAACAATAGTTGCTTAGTTGCTTCATTCATTTTTCTACAAATCATATTTCTACATTGTATTATTTAAGGTAAAAAAAAATTGTGATCAAGAAAGCAGGGCACACACATCTTTACTATTACTGGCAGTGCAAGAAAAAAATGAACCCAGCTCTTCTCCCACCAGGAGGCAATGTTATCTCCTTCACAGAACCTCATTCCAACATAGCAAGTTGGGGAGTGGGAGAAAGGCAGAGTCGCACCCCAGACAGAGAAGATTGGTGCCTGGGCAGCCCCTGCAAGAGAAGTTGTTTAATTTCCATGAAGTAAAATGAGTTCAGTGATGTGAGCTACACATGTATATGGACTATGCAAGTCCAGTAATTGTGAGATTGAACTAATATACTACTAATGGCCCAGCAGGAATAAAACAAGAACACTGTTTAGAAATAGTAGGGTCATGCCCAAGGATAGAACCTGATTGCTGCCACCAGCTGGGACAACATTAATTCAGAGAAGGAAAAGTGTAGGTGGCCAGCAGATTGGGAAAAATTTTTTCTCTCGGTTCAATATGAGAGTGTCGTCACTTCATATTGAAGTGTACCCTTCATATTGAAGGGTACCTGCGGGCAAAGGTTGGCCATGGAGGCAAAGATGAGCCAGAAACCAAGCAAGGATAGACCAGATGGTTGAGCTGTGGAAGACCAAGCAGAACTGAGATTCTGGGGCAAGCTTGCTGTGCAAGGGGGCAGATCCTATATAGTCCTTTTATTCTTAGTATTTGTGTTGCCTGTCTTCTTTGCAAAACTACTAGTTTATTGCTGATGTGGCCAAGGAAACAAACATGTGGGCTTGGTTGGCGTTTGAGTGCTTCAGCTAAAGTGGATGAACAGGGATCATGCTCAGTTCTTCATGAAGGAAAAGAAACCCTTATGTGGAAGGTCAAAGGAAGAAGCAGTCCAACAAGCCCCTCAGTGTTATTTCAGAATGACCTTTGAGTTCTGGGTTTTGCTGCATACTATTGGATGTTGGTAATTCTGTTTGCTCTTAAATTCAGTTCTCCTCTTTGTTCTGGGCAGACTCCCTGCAAATTTCATTTCCCAGGATCCTTTGATATCTGGTTTAAGCTTGGGTTTGGCTGCTGGAGGTCCAGAGTGACACTGGAGGGTGGAAGAGAGAGGCCACATTTTCCCCTGCTCTGCCTTTCTGGGAGGCACCTCTAGAACTGGACATGTTTGCTTTGTGGTCCTAGGACCTGCCAGGTGGGAGTGGGAACATCACCTCCTTTTGTTTCTTTCAGACATAGGCATAATAGTAGCTTCAATCTTTGGTCTGCTTCATATAACCCTGAATTTGTTCCTTCTATACTTCACAGCTGGTTCCCAAGTAAAATCTCTCTCCTGAACTGTTTTTTTTTTTGGACTGGGCTTTGAAAAATTCCTCTTAGAAACATCTTATAGAGCCATTATTGAGCCTAGTACTTAAGATGTCCACACCCCATATATGGAAGTGCTTGGATTTGAGGCCCAGCTGGACCTTCCTGCTACTGTAGACCCTGGGACGCAGCAGTAGTGGGTTCCTGGCACCCACATTTGGGGAGACCTGGATAATACGCCTGGCTTCCAGTTTCAGCCTCTAGGCTGGACCAGAGCTGTTGTGGGTTTCTGAGGAGTGAAACAGCAGATGGCAGTCTCTATTTGTCCTGTTGATTCATAAGCAAACAAAGAAATGAAGAAACTGAAAGGTACTCCACTGATGGGGCTCCAAGGTGTACCTGTGTTGTATGCTAAAAGCAAGCTATAGTCTGTTGACAAGTGCTATATTTGTATACCACTTTGAAAACATCATTTGCATATATTATTTCACTTGAGACTCATCGTAAAAGGTAGACAAAGAAGTAAAATTATCTGTACCACCACAACCAATAGAAGTTGAAATATAAGAGATGTTTTAACCTAAAATCTTCTGTCTCAAAGTCCCAGGAATAAAGAGAAATATCAAATGATTAAATTCTAAAAATTTAATCAGAGGTAATGTTCCTGAATCTTATATTAAGTATCTCTTATGCATGTTTTATAGTTTTATTCCTTATTTCATTTTATTGTTGATTCTTATATGATCTTGTTTTCATTGCACAATTTCTCAAAAATGTCAAACAATTTTACAATTTTCAGAAAATATCAAAATTGTTTATCCTTTTATAGGAAGAAAAATCAAAATGACATTGGGTCAAAACTAAGCAAGTAATGACCATAAGCAATTTTAGGTTTTTTCTTTAAGAACATGCACTTATCTATATAATAAAAATATACTGAATAATGTAGATAACCTTAGTATAATTCAGGGCTTATTGTGACTTGCAGCAAAGTTATGATAGTTTAATTACAAACTAATGAATATTGGTTGAATTGTAAGTCTAATAATTACTTTTAATTTTCTTTCATCTACAAATTGTTTGGAATTTGGAATATAATTCAAAATCATATTTAAGTGGTTCATCATTCACCAATGTCTTGTACCACTGATCTATTATTCAGCAATTTAGGTCATTGCTACAATGGTATCTGTACGTCTGAGGGAGGGGAAGATCACATCTGACCACTCATGGTTCTGAACTTCCTCTCTCTGTCCTTGCTGACACTCTTGTTTGAGAGCTGTGCCTCCCCCATATCCACTTGGCAGTTGTCCCTACCCGAACGTGGCCTTGTTGTGATAGTAACTGTGTCTGCCTCTCGAGAGGAAAGCTGGCACCCTCTTCTGACCAGTGGTTAGTGGATCAATGTTGACACAGCACTTTACTGGAAAATGGTCAGAAAGTACCACTCCAGCTGTACTTTGGAATGTGTTGCTCAAAATAAATGCATCCTCAGCTGGTTGGATTGGGCTGGGTCAGCAAGACCAAGCTCTCACCATCAGGCTTGAGTGTAGATTGCTACAGCCCTGGCTGAACCAAATCACTCATCATGGGCCCAAGAAAGTCTATTCTTTTTTAAAATATATTTTTATTTTGAATTTTGAATTATGTGGTACCATTTCATATAGGTTGTGATTCACTGCCACCCCCCAAAACTCCCACTGCCTAACAGATTTTCTCCATTTTACTACAATGGTGTAGTCCTTCATAATGAATCATAATTCTATCAGTCTCTTATTTAAGTGTACCCCAACATTGTTGGTACAGGTAATGTCAGACAGTCCAGCATCCCATTGTCTACAAGAGAGTCTATTATAAGCAACCTTTCAGGACTGCACAAAGATGTGTGTGCTGACAAGGGGTTCTGCAACCCCCAACTTCTGCTGTCCTAACAGGGTGGTGGCGAGCATCCTTGCCAGTCTGGTACCTAACTGGCCACTCACTCAGTTAGGAGCTGTATTGAAGCATGGAAGCACAGAGATGATGACAGTTGGTTCAGTTTAAAATGCTCATGACAGATTATTTAAGTCTGTAGTAAAATGGTGAAAGTTCTTTTGTCATGCTGTTAAACTGAATATTTGAGTAATATACATTAGTCTCAGGGGATTTGAAATGCTGTGAGTGGCTGTTGGTTTTCTCCAAACTATTGTTTCCATGTTCTCTGAAAGGCTAGATGTTTGGTAATACGGCATGTTTATTTACTGTTTAGTTACAGGTGTGATATTTGATGCTTGGATGCATCCTATTTGCTTGGTATGCTATTGTAACAGATTTAGATAAATATTACTAATTTAAATATATATTGCTTTAAAAGAAAAATAAAGAGAGCAAAAAACGTATAAGACATAACTGAATTTTAAGTGCTTACTGTGCCTACTGGTGCTGCCCAGGTCACACCTAAGAGGAGCAGTCCTATGTAGACAACTTGCATTTTTGAGAATCTCTGTGAAAAGATAATAACATTTTATTATCTTTTAAATCCCAGAGTATTTTCAATGAGGAATTGCAATAGAAATACAGAAGCAAGTGTAAACATCTTTTACCCAGCAGTCCATGACCTTTTGTTTTATACGTATATAAATATGTACTGTTATGTGCATGATTAATAGATATGTGAGAAACTAGCATATAACTATACATAACTATGCATAATTTATTAATACCCAAGTACAGATATTTTAATCTAAGGATGTTATCTATATATTCCAATGCCAAAAGGAAAGTTGCTGAAAATCATTACAATAATAAGTTAGAGAAATTTATAGGCACATATTATGTGCGTGGTTGTCAATCCTAATTTTTCCCTCATGTCTTTATTTGTGTAATGCAAAGTGATGCTAACATCCTAGCTCACTAGCTTGGTTAAGCCTGTCAGGGTCACAGACTCCTTTTTAATTCATAGATGATAAAGACAAGAATGGAAATTAGGAAGCAGGCAATGTTGCCAGGTAGTCATCATGATGAAGACTCTATCACCTTAAATATATTTCTACCCTTTTATCCCATTACACAAAGGTCTACATGTGGCTGACTTAAAACAAATCGTATGTTATATTGGCTTCCCCAACGTGATACCTAAAACATCCATAGTTAACAGATAATGATACATGTGGAAGCATTAGTAAGTGTATTAAAAGGCTCTAGTGAGCTCAGTTACGTCAAATAGTCATTTTGGGCTACTAATCTTTACAGTTTAATGAGCAGTAAATATTTTGCTAACTGCTACACACACACACACAGCAACTAATATGAAAATAAATGCATACCTCTCTTTGATATTACTTAGAAAAAAACATGTATCAGGGAAAATAATGTAGATTATTTTTCTAATCTTTAATCAAATCAAGGTAAAGCTTTTATTTGGAGACATAAGGATAACTTGTAACTATTTTGTAAGATCCTAAGTTATTCTCTTCTGAATTAATACAGTTTTAAGGATCTTAACTCTAACCTTTCCAAGTATGCACCTTATAGGTCAGGATTATATAAGGCATTTTCTCAAATAAATTAGGGCTAATCATCAGACATATCAGCACAGGCGAGAGCAGAGAACAGGAATAAGGCCAGCTTCTTCTGACTTCGCTTTGTAAAGGAAATGACCTGGTTTTTGTGAAGACAGGACAATTCACATCTTTCACTGTGGGTCTCAGGCATGCTGATGGGTGAAGCAAAGGGAAGGTTTTCCTCAAACCATCCATTATAGGAAATGAGTTCTAGAGTTTGGTATTATACATCCTATTTTATAAAGCAAAGCACTAGCTATTTCACTGCTATTCTCAGTAGATCATATTTTCAATTTACATTAATTTTCCAAAGCAATTACTGCTGGGTGGTAGTGTCTTGAAATGTAAATAATTTCAGTATAAAGCTATTTGCTGTCAAGAACATAAAGAGAGTCAAATTACCTGGAATCTTTTATCTTCAGAATATCTGCCTCCCTCTGCAGCATTAGCAGGCTTGGGACATTTTGCTGAAATTTAAAGTTGTTAACAGTTCCCAGTGGCCAATCAGCACTGGCTCACTTAGTGCTGGCAAACAATTTGTTACAGGTGCCCACAGATAACCATAGGGGATAAAGTAATTTTAATCTAAAAATGTTCTGTGGTGAAAAGCTGCTATCAAATGTTCCAGAAAGTGGAATAAACAGAAAATATAAATACTTCAGTTTGGACATCATGTTGGTTAGGTGATGAGAACTGATTCCATAACTATTAATTAAAATCGACTAAATGCCTAACAAGTTTATAGGTGAAAGTTATGTTCGCACTCCTTTTATGCAGAGGCTATATAATTATAGTTTTGCTGGAATGAAATTCAGCAACATTGAACAAGAATGGGTTGAGCAACTACCAAGTGTCAGGCACACAGAAGTTGCAATGACAGGAAGAAGTGGAAAAAAAATTATTGTTCTCATGGTGTATAGAGTCCAGTGTGGCGGGCAGAGGTAGACACCAACTAAGATCATAAATAAGTAAAACACATTACACTCTTAGTAGGTGATGATGTAGATTAAGCCTCCAGAGACAAGCACCCTGGGAGCAAGGGGAAGGATAGCAAGGAACGGTGGTGGAGACGTTTTTGGTAATGAAACCTTGTGAGAAACAGATCAAGTAAAGACCTTGTTATGACTGGAACACATGCGCTGTTTCAAAAGTTCATGGAAAAACGGAAGATAAACTTACTTTGGTGAGAATAGTTTAGAAATCTGTGCATGGATTTTCCATACTACATATTTGCCATGAACTTTTGGAAGATGTCTTATGTATATTCCTCCAAAGTTCTTACATAGAAGCTTTGAGCCCCAGCACGACCGTATCTAGAGGAAAGGCTTTTAGAAGGAGTGTAAGTCATGACGGTAGAGTCCTCATGAATGGGTTTAGGGACCTTAAGAGATTTGGGGATGGGGACCTATCTAGGTCCCTTTTGCTCTTCTGCTCTGCTTCTTCCAGCTGTTTCTTCCAGAGGCTTCAGGGATAGTCTTCCTGGGGGTGGTGACAGCCATTTGTCACCAGACATTGAGGTTGATGGTGCCTCTAACTTGGGTTTCCAGCCTCTGGAACTCTGACCAATGAATTTCTGTGCTATATTGTTATGGCAGCAGGCATGTATTGATGGTCCATCTGTGGTGGAAGGACCAGGAGACACAGTGGGACACAGGAGACACAAGGGCCGGCTGTCTTGTCTCAGAAACAGAAAAGAGGCCAACTTGGCTATAGGGACTAAGCAAGGGGAAGGGCAGCCAACAAAGTAAAAAAAAAAAAAAAAGGTTTTACATGATGATGACATAGGACCTGTAGGTTATTACTAGGCTTTATACTTGACCCTCAATGGAAAGTGAAGTCCTTGGAGGCTTGGAGCAGAGAAGTGATGGAAGGAGTGACCAAAGTAGAAAGAGGGCAAACTGACTAGGAAGCTCTGGCAATGGTGGTAGCAGGTGGTGACTGGGGCTTGACCAGAAGGGAAGGTGACAGGCAGGTTCTATTTTAAACGTATTTGGAGAGGAAGGCCACTAGGATTGTTGATGGAGTAGGTGTGGGCTGTAAGAGAAATAAAAAAAATCAGGGTGTCACTGGCATTTTCACCCTGAGCGACGAGGAGGTTGCTTTGTATTAATAGAGATGAAATTCAGAAGAATGTTTTGAGGGAAATGTTGAGGCTTTGGATGTGTATATGCATTTTGTAAAGAGATTCATTTCGGGTATTGGATTTCTTAAAGTGCCTGGGACACAGCTGTGTAAGAGTAAGCCCTCCTGGGAGTCATCTCACATGCTTTGTCCATGATGGTTGCCAAAATCATGATTGCAATAATTTGGAAGACTTTACTCAGTCTAAAAATATTATAATACTTGGTGGTACAACTTACATTAGGACTATATGTGGAAGTGTTAATAAGGCATTAATAAGAATGATTTAACTATTGACAGTTCAGCACACTTCTAATAGATGAAAATGACATGTAATAAGATTTAACATTAAACTTCCAATTTTGTCCACCTCCCAAAACAAAAATAAAATGAACAAAACAGAAAGAATAGTACCTTTCCTAGTTCAGGCCATTATACCTTCTCCAAATTCTGCAGATCCTCCAATTAGTGTCCTAGGCTTTTATTGGCTTATTTATGCTCACCAGGGCTGGAATTGGAAGTGTTGATAGTGGGGCTTTTGTTGCTTCTCACAGCTGTTTCACCATGGATTTTAGAATATCCAAACATCGCCATTGATCACAGAGATATTTAACTCTTGATAGCTTAGGGGACAAATCCAGTGTCGAATGCTCTTTTGCTGTGGTAAGTTGCTTAAACAACCCAAGTGCAGCACTCTGTGCTTCTGTTTCTACATCTGAAACTGTGGATTGTACTAACAGGCTAAACTAGCAGTGCCTGCTATGCACCAAGCAGTTTGACCGTTGGTTGACACTGCTATCATGATGCTGATTTTAGTGACATGACATTCAGTGCTAAGTGACTTATTTAGTGTCATATACAAGCAAGCAAACCAAAAAGCAAGAGGTTACAGTTAAACCGAATGACTCACCCCTCCCCCCCAAAAAAAGCCACCGCACAACTGTCTCATCAGATCAGCAGAAACATTAAATTAGCAAATCCCAGAAAGTGCTTAGCCCAGTGCTTAGTGAAATGATAAAGAAACTACCCACCCCACCCATTCTTCCCACCATTAATAATAACTGTAAGAGGATGTTTGCTGTAGCAGTTAAAATGCTGCTTGGGGAATCTGATTCTACTTTCAATTTCAGCTTCCTCCTAATGTGCTCCTTGAAAGGCAGGTAGCAGGTGATAGCTCAAGTCCTGAATTGAGTTCCAGCCTCCTGGCCTTCGTTTCGCTCAACACATCCCTGGCTGTTGTAAGCATTTGGGGAATGAAACAATGGGTTGTACGTTCTTCCTCTACCTCCTCTCTTGCAAGCAAAAAAAAATAATAATAATTAATTAAGAAATAAAGACATATTCTAAAAAAAAAATAAACCTTGGTATCTCATTCCCACGCTTTTTTGCTTTTCATGTGAGTTGTCTTCCATTACTTATTTCATGCACAGGCAAGTGCAAAGAAACATAAATTTGGAGTCTCAGAGAAAATCATGGCCTATTTCTATAGGGATTGTAAATATTTATGATTGGGTTGATAAGGAAAGAGGCTAAAGAGGAGATGGAAGTCAAAGAAAGGCAACGAACAAGAGCATTCTCTCAACTACGGGAATGAATGCAAAGATACAGCTGTGTAAACAGCAGACAGATGTGAAAGTCAGAAAAATGATCATTTTCAACTTTGGGTACAATTGCGATAATTTTATAATAATTTTTAGGTTATTTGGTATCTTAACCTATTACTCTGGTCCATAGCACTAGCTATTTTGAAACATCTGGCAACAGGTGCCTTGTATATGGGGAAGCTTTAGACGGTGTTTCTTGTTTCAGACACTTCTCTTCACTTGTTTTCCTTTGTTTAAAAAAGAATTTCACTGTTTGTGATTTTCCTTCTCACTTAGGTAATAGAAAATACCTAATTCTGAGTAGATATTTATCATAAGAACTTGTGTTCTGGAAAGACAAAGCTCATAGAATTTTAAGAGAGAAAAGCTAGTTCTACAAAGCAGAGTACTGGTAGTAGCTAAATATACACGCTCTCAAAATTGAAATGAATTCAAAGCTAAAAAAAAATTCAGCTAGAGTCTTAAATTTAGAACCTGCAATTGACAAAAGCAAAAAAAAGGAAGGGCCTGTGCTAGCTGGAAGGTTGTAGGGAAAAAATTCTGGGAAAAAATTAAAACAGTGATCATTTGGTAAAGTTCTGGGAAGTAGGGATTTTAATTTCTAAGTCTTGAAATTTGTACTCAAAGTTCAAGCACTTGAGATAAATGTCCTGAGTGTTGTCTGCATAATAAAGAGCTTTGCTGTAGCATTTCTTCAAAAGTGACAACCAGAGTTAGGATCATCGTCATGAACCTCTCATTCTGTGACATTAATAGCTCCATCTTCAGGGAAAAATAGCATATTTATGTATGTATACGAGTCTACACATGAAGAAGATAAATAAAAGTTAGGATTGGTAAATTTTGAAACTAAGAAGAGCTTATAATAAAAAGAATTAGCCATCATCACATCTTTGTTTAATTGGAAAGCAAAAAGTAGGAAGCAAGGAGGAGGTGATAGAGAGAGGCAAGACATGGACACTTAAAGTCTCTCTGGTTCTTGGTCTGTGGTTTGAGAGTGAAGACTCACTGATGATGTGCCCAGCCTGGACTTTTCTGAGCGTGGCTAAGGTGAAGAATTTCTCCATGTTTCAGCCCGTGATAGATTTTGAATTTCCTGCACCTTATTGGCATGTGAAAAACCACATAAAATGTTAGCCAACCAGGAACTTGCACCATCCAGCTCCTGGATGCCCAACTAAGAATGGGATTGTTCATGTTTTGTTTTTTTTTTCCACTCATTTCTGGTATTCTTCTCTGTACTTGCTCCCTATACCCTATTTCTTTGATATACATTTTTTAGAGCTTGGTATTGTAGATTCCCCAACTGTGATTTCTAATTCATTATTATCACCAATAAGGTAGTGCATTTATTTGCTGGCATCCTGGACAGTTAGAAATAAACTTATATTTCCCTAAGTTCAACAGGCATTACTCTATTTTCCTAGTTGATGCAGAAAATAAGCATTTTACCTCCAGAATCGGTGGAGAAATCGTTATGGAATTGTGGTTAGAACATAGGGACCCCTGTTAAGCACGCTCCTCTTCACCAAACAGACATTGAGATTCGTCAAGGCTTTGGCATTTCATAGAAATATTTTGTTCCCATTGATGTCCAAAATAAACTTGGAAATGAGTGTGCTGGGAGTCTAACCCTGTTTTTAGTAAAAGAAAATGTTTTTGTGTTAAATATATTCATTCAGGAATATCATTTGTGCTAGGCCAGAAAAGGGTCACTTCTTCTAAGATGCTACTTATGACCAACATTTTCATTTGCCCCCCCCAAATTATTTTTATCTTTAGTTATTATTATTTTTTCTCTCAATATTTGAAAATTTCAGAAGAAACACATAAATATTTCAGCTGGCCCCAGAACCATGGAAGGTCACGCACAACAGCATGGAGCTGGCTGTGTGCTCGTTTCTCTGGACTATTTGTTTACTCATTCAGCTATTACCGAGCAAAGGGAAGATATGTCAATATAATTAGCTTTTATTTTTATATTAGAAAGATGTCTTATGATACCTTAAAATGTAACTCAGAGGATGTAGTTAACATGTAATTATAATCATGCAGCCCTTTCCTTCAGGACATGGTGTCACTACTGGAAGTTCCTGCAGAGCCTTATTGCGGCATCTGAGGGGAAAATATGTCTGGCTCTCAAAATAGTTTTGTTCAGGGGTTGGCATTTTGTTTCTCAGTAGTCAGGATCTTCTCTGTAGGACAATGAGTCAGTTAGTTAGTCATTGTACTGGACACACATTTTCTTCCCTAATTAGGAAACATCTTTTCGTTTTTAATTTCACATGTATCTGCTTTGCACTATCATTCTATTCTGGATCTCTTTCCATGGTGCTCGTCTGTTCCTATTCCAGTTATCTATCACTCTGCAGTGCATCATCTGAAAACTTAGTAGCATGAGCCATTAACTACTTTTTCTCAAGTTTCTGTGTATTTGCTTAGCCCGGCTGCATGATTTAAACAGTGCATTCAGAGAGAAAGAAGCACATGCCAGGGTCCTCTCCACACTCCACTGAGTTGCACATACAACATGCTGCATTGGTGATTCGCCACCTGACCTGTCTCCCTCCTTCACAATAGGCTGCACTTCCTACATTGGGGCTCAAGTTTCAAAAACACTCCATGGATAGGGCGGGTTTTGGTACAGTGGTTAAGACTGTGTGGAGTTGATACTTGTATTTCTATTAGAGAGCCTGTATTTGAGCCTAGTTCTAGCTCTGAATTCTGCAGGTGGTGAGCCAAGCAGTTGAGTAGCTGCCAGCTATGTGGAGGACATAGACTGAGTTCCAGGTCCGTGTCTTCAGTGTGCCCCAGCCTCACGTGGTATTGGTATTTGGGAGGTGAACCAGGAAATGTAAGATCCACCCTTCCCCAAATCCCCTGTGTGTGTGTGTGTGTGTGTGTGTGTGTGTGTGTAAGATTGTGTGTCTATGTCTGTCTGTCTCTGCCTTTCAAATAAAATTTTATATATATATGTATATATATATAGTTCTAAATATGATTTGAGTTGTAAACTCATTAGTTGGATCTGTTGGTCTAAGAAAAAAGTTTCCATGCAAATTGCATTCCATTATATTTTGTTCTTTCTTTAGAGCTTTTCATCTTGTATTTCATGAATCCCATGGTCTCAGGGGCAGAAAGTAGAGCCTGAGGCCTCATCTCCAGACCTTTACAGAGTCGTCCTCTGCACACTGGTCAAAGCAGTTTGATGGAAAGTAGAAGGGATGCAGGCCTAAGTCCTATACCCTGGCAGAGGAGTGGCAGCTTCACCCTGCAGGAGAGCATGTGAAATGGGGAATAACGCTGCAGATGGTTATAGAGAGCAAACTGTGCTGAAGACATTCCCTGATGGCAAAATTCAGATACTGAGCATTCACACAGTTACTCTCATATAGTTGCTGTGCTGCATTTGATTATAGTCCATTTTATAACAGCCTGTTGCTGAGCTACGATTCAAGCTGTCCTGTGCATTTTATACAATGACCCTATAGCTAGAGTCAAGATCAAACTTTATCTCAGCTGGCTAAATGGTAAGACATACATGATAATCTCCGCCACAGAATTTCAAGTTGCAGCACAGTGAAGAGATTACTTTTAATATTGTTGAAGATAGGACTTCTTTATGCATTTAGATCCAGGAAGTATTATAAGACTTTTTATTAAGTAGAAAGAAAATTCACAGGCAAGTATACTAAACATTAAGCAATTTTAGTGATTTTTTTTAAAAAGATTTATTTATTTTTATCGGAAAGTCAGATATACAGAGAGGAGGAGAGACAGAGGGGAAGATCTTCCATCTGATGATTCACTCCCAAAGTGGCAACAATGGCTGGAGCTGAGCCAATCCAAATCCAGGAGCCAGGGGCCAGGAGCCAGGATCTTCCTCTGGGTCTCCCATACGAGTGCAAGGTCCCAAGGCTTTGGGCTGTTCTTGACTGCTTTCCCAGGCCACAGGCAGGAAGCTGGTTGGGAAACGGGGCTGCCAGGATTAGAGCTTGCGCTCATATGGGATCCTCGTGCATGCAAGGTGAGGACTTTAGCCACTAGGCTATTGCACCAGGCCCCTTAGTGAGTTTTTTTTAAAAGTGAAGATTTTGTTTGTAAGAATCAGAGTTATACACACACACACACACACACACACACAGAGAGAGAGAGAGAGAGAGAGAGAGAGAGAGAGAGCGAGAGAGAGAGAGAACGATTTCATCCACTGTTGTGTTCCACAAATTGTCACAACGTTTATGTTGGGCCAGGCTGAAACCAGAAACCCACATGGGTGGCAGGTGCTCAAGCGTTTGGGCCCTCCTCCATTGCCTTTTCAAGGCCATTAGCAGGCAGTTGGATCAGAAGCAGAGTGACCAAGACTTGACTGGACACCTGTATGGATATCAGTATCATAGGTAGCAACTTAATCTGATGTGTCATATCACTGCTCCCTGTGGGTTTTTAAAAAATATTTATTTATTTTTATTGGAAAATCAGATATACAGAGAGGAAGATCTTTCAACCATTGATTCACTCTCTCAGCAGTTGCAATGGCCAGAGCTGAGCTGATCTGAAACCAGGAGCCAGGATTTTTTTGGGGGCCTCTCTTGAAGGTGCAGTGTCCCAATGCTTTGGGCTGTCCTCCACTGCTCTTTCAGGCCACAACCAGGGAGCTGGATGGGAGGTGGGACTCCCAGGATTAGAACTGGCACCCATATGGGATCAGGGTACACATGGTGAGAACTTTAGCTGCTAGGTTACCATGCTGGGCTCTGGTCACTGTGTTTGTTATTTTTTTTTTAAAGATTTATTTTTTATTATTTTTTCATTGGAAAGGCGGATATACAGAGAGGAGAGACAGAGAGGAAGATCTTCCGTCCGATGATTCACTCCCCAAGTGAGCGCAACGGGCCGATACTATGCCGATCCGAAGCCAGGAGCCTCTTCCGGGTCTCCCACGCGGGTGCAGGGTCCCAAAGCTTTGGGCCATCCTCGACTGCTTTCCCAGGCCACAGGCAGGGAGCTGGAAGGGAAGCGGGGCTGCCGGGATTAGAACCGGCGCCCATATGGGATCCTGGGCGTGCAAGGCGAGGACCTTTAACCACTTGCGCCACCGCGCCGGGCCCTGGTCACTGTGTTTTTAAGTAGAGTTCAAAACAAAGGAAAAACCTTCACTTATAAAACAAGAAACTAAAGAAAAAGAAGGCACCTTGACATCCTAAGTATTCAACAACAGCTCAATGTTTTAAGGATTCAGATCTTCCAAGTTTATGACTTTATTCAATTAACTAATACAGGGGTCAACCAACCATAGCCTGAAGGTCAACTCCTACCCCTTGCCTGTTTTTTTCAAGTGAAGTCGTAGCGAAGCATAGCCAGCCCCAGACTGTTCATGGCTGTTTTCATTCGCTGGCAGAGCTGAGTCATTGTGATAGAAATCATGTAGCATTCCCTCAAGCCAAAATATCTACTATTCCGTCATTCCCAGGAAAAAGAGATTCTGGACTTCTGCCTTTCAAGCAAGGCTTGCTGATTCCTAACAAAAATGTTGTGGGTTGAATTTGTATTTAAAGAGAAATGAGGGTTGCATGCTTGGCTCAGTGGTTAAGATGCAACTTGGGGTGCCCACAGTCCATTCTGAAATGCCTGGGTTCAAGTACTCATTCTGCTCCTAATGCCAGCTTTGTGCTAATGTGCTGCCCGAGAGGTAGCAGATGATGCCCCAGGCAATCACATGGGAAATCAGGTTGGAATCCCTAGCTTCCAGGTACTTGGAGAGTGATTCGATAAATAAGAAACAAAATTTCTGTGCACGCTGGTAGAAGTCTTATCTTCTTGGATCCTGAGAATCTTAGAATACAAGGGAAGAAGGCTCCTGAGAAAGTACAGAATAGGAATTTCATCTGCATGGGAACGTTTTCCTGTGACCAGCAAACTGAGCTCATGGATTTCTAACTCACTGAGAGCATTAAAGATCTAAAGGCAGGAAGTTGTACTGCCTTGCTCCTCGATAAACAAACCGTTCAAGGATTGCTTCATGGTTTATTTTTATTAAAGCTCTTTTTTTGTGAGACTCATATGTCTTGATGTTACTTTTTCTTTTTCACAAGAACATGTCTACACTTGACTATATTCCTCACACTTCCACTGTTTTATTTCTCATCATTCAGATCAATTAAATTTGTCTCGGAAAGGATTGGGTCTTACATGAAGAAACTTAGTATAAAGAAAATCAAAATTTGCTTTTGTTCAACTGCTGAAATAAGCTCTTGAAGACCACGTCAGAAGTCATCATTGTGAAAGCCAAAGCTTTAGTTTTGCAAGGGTAGAACTTCATTAAGAGAAGAAAGGATGCTATTAACCCAACATCATCAGTTATAAATAAGACAAAGTATATGATTCTTGCTACATTAATAGATTGAAAAGAGAAGAGAAATATTCAGGCATGAATTAAACATAGATCTCCTGGGCTGCCATCTCCAGAAGATATTGATTGAGACATTATATTGAGGGAAATAAGAGGGACTTGGAATGAGAGACTGCAATGTAGGAAGCGAGCGGGGTCACCTTTGAGAAACAAATACCTTATGGCCACACTAATACCTGCAGATCATCCTGCCTGCCCTGTTTGTGGCATAGTATACAAAAGCAATGACAGAGAGGCCTTGTGTGTCTACCTCACAGTATTCTGTAGAAGTCACCCACTTTGTGGATTTAAGAACTTGCTTAGCCAGGCTGCACTCTCATGTGAGGCCACTCTACTTTAGAACTATCCGGGACATTCAAAACTTCCCAAATCTGGGCCCAGTGCGGTAGCTTAGTGGCCAAAGTCCTCACTTGTATGTGCTGGGAACCCATATGGATGCCATTCCTAATCCCAGCAACCTTTGTTCCCATCCAGCTCCCTGCTTGTGGCCTAGGAAAGCAGTCAAGAATGGCTGAAAGCCTTGGGACCCTGTATCCACATGGGAGACCTGGAGGAAGCACCTGACTTCTGGCTTAGGATTGGCTCAGCTCTCTCCACTGCAGCCACTTACAGAAGATCTTCCCCTCTGTCTCTCTTCCTCTCTATATATCTGGCTTTCCAATAAAAAAATAAATAAGTCTTTAAAGTCCAAAACTTCCCAAGTCTTGGGATTTGGAAGAGGTAAATAGAAGAGTACTTCTGCTAACTCTGTGTGATGACCTTGTACAATGTTGTATAAGTCACATCTGTATGGATCATGTTTGGGTCAAGAATTAACTGCAGCCCATCCTGAATCCTGTAAAAGTGTCTGTCATTCTTTCTGGAGCAAAAATCAATGAGTGGCCAGATGAAGAGAAATCACAGGCATCGTTTCATTCACCTCCCCAATGTGTGGGAGATGATCCCAAGGCCATTTCCCATCTGTCTTCCTAGCTTCATTAAGCATAGGACATTCAACCTTATTTCTGGGGTTTAACCATGGACTCTTTTGCAAGTCTATCTGCTTGGTCATGGGTGAGAGCTGCTGGATTCTTAGCAGAGCAAGACCAATCATCTGTGTTATTTGTCTTCTCTGCATCACTATCATCCTGTGAGGCTAAGACTACAGGGAGTGAGGATAAGAATACAAGAGCAGACTGAGCCTGTTCTCGCTCTTTAATTTCATTGGGCTCCTTGTTTCCTTACTGACCAAATCTAATGAAGTGCCCATGTGAATGTGACAACTGCAGCCACCATTTTCGTAGCAATGTCACCAATAACTGCTGTTTCAGGATCATGTGATGAACTGTAAATGGAAGACACTGGGAATCTGCACTTCGGTAGGGGTGGAGAACCATGAAATCTACATTAACTACACAAGTTATGCAAAAACTATCTGAATTATCCTAGAATACACGGTGAGTCAGGTGATCCAATTTCCAGCTATTTTACAATATATATTAAGGGTTAAGTTTATACAGCATTTCATGGGTATTTGGTTAGGAAGTATATGTTCTGATGCTGGAATAGAGTGAGGACATATTAAAACAGATAGAGAAGAATTAGCTGATGGAAAGCAGGGAGGGTGTGATCCTGGGAAATAGGAGAGGACAAGCCAGTGGCAGAGGAACATCTGGAGATCCATGGACATGGGGAAGTAGCAGAGACAATGATCAGATACCCCAAGAGCAATCAGAGCTCCCCCGGTGGCCAGGTGGGAAGAGGATATCAGTAGGAACTCGGGATGTGAACCCTGCCATAGAACTGTGGGTCCTGCTGGTTTTTTTAAATCCAATCATGTGCAGAAGCAGAGTGGCACAGCCATTGTAGATTATGGTGTGGGAATAGGCTGGAATTCACAGTCCAGAATACCATCAGTGACATCGGGTGCTATTTTGACTTCTGTGGAGAGGCTTTGGGGGAATAACAGCGAGCAATGCATGTGTGAGACAGAGGAGTATTCACTTCTGGCTCAACATATTGCACTGGTCTCACCGGGAAAATAATACTGATTTGGCATTCCACGGGTTCTATTCAAAAATAGGTCCAGATTGCCACCAGGCCTAATGCCAGCAGGTTCTGGCAAGATGAGGAAAGAGAAAAAAATTCATACAATGGACACCACTGACAACTCTGTGATCCAGATTAAAGGCACAACTTGTGTTTTCTTAAGCCTGGGTTCTGCTGGAACTAGGAGTGGGAGAAATGTTGAGTAGACAATGGTGCAACCACAAAATGGGATCATAGTAGGTGGAGAGTGGCAATATGAGAGTTGGGCCTGCAGGGGCTGTGGAAGAAGTATAACACAAGAGCTTAGGAATGAAACTCGCTTGAGGCACTGAATAGAATCAGTAAAGTCAACCTGTACACCTGTGGACATAGAAGTTTAAAAAGTAGCCTCAAGGAGAAGAATGTGATAATCAGAGTTGCAATGGCCAAAGGCAAAAGAAGAAGCCTAGGCACAATGAATAAGGTTACTGATTCTTCCACCCACAAAGGAGCAAAAACTATGTCAACCTCAGAGTTAAGTGAGGAAGACATGGAAGAACTGCCTGTGATACAAAATTTTAAAAAATCATTATAATGCTCCTTAAAAACAACGGAAAGCTTATACTAGAGTTCAAAGAACTCTTCAAGGAACATATTTAAGGAATGTGTTACACAGGAAATAGAAACATTGAAACAAAACCAAGCTGAAATACTAGAAATGAAGAATACAATAAAGCAAATGAAAAATTCAGTGGAAAGCCTTAACAACAGACTGGGGAAGGCAGAAGAAAAAAAAATCTCAGAACTGGAAGACGCTTCCTGCAATAGCAGTGAAAGAGTCAAGAATTTGGAAAAGAGACAAAGTAAAACTATGAAAAACATCCAAGAGCTAAAGGAGATCATAAAAAAGCAAACATAAGAGTTATGGGAGTTCTTGAAGGTGCAGAAAGAGAAGCCAGGTTCAAAGGTGTATTTAATGAAATAATAACAAAGAATTTCACTAACATGGAGAAAGAATTGGGAAACAAAAATCAGTAGGAGCACAGAATTCCCAATAGCATTGACCAAAACAAAGCTTCATCATAGCACTTGGTTGAACATGAAGAAAATATACTTAAATATGCATCTGAAAAAATCTATTAACTTATACAAGAATCACACTCATAGCTTATCTCTTAGAGGAAACCCAACAGGTCAGAAGGGAATGGATTGACATTTTCAAATTCTAAAAGGAAACATTATCCCAGAATAAATTTACCCAGAAAAGTTTTACATTGTGTTTGAAAATGAGATAAAATACATCCAAAGCAAACAAAACCTGAAAGACTTTGCCTCTGCCACACCAGTATTACAAATGTTAAAGATGTGGTACATACAGAAAGAATGAATAACACAAAAAATTCCAAAGCCAAACATGGAGAAGTCCCAATAAAATGACAACAGAAAGCTAAATCAAACAACGGGAATCCATTGCTAAAATGAGATGACCAAATTACTACCAGTCAATATTAACCTTGAATATAAAAGTTTAACTTCATCAATCAAATGACACATATTAATGTACTAGATTTAAAAATCCCTCATCTATCTGTTGACCACAGGAGATACATCTCACCACAAATGATAGGCAGAAACTGAAAGTGAAGGGATAGAAAAGGATATCCCAGGTTAATGGAAAATAAAAAAGCTGGTGTAACCATTCTTACATAGACTTTGAATTGAAAGCAATGAAAAGAAATTAAGAACACCACATAAGGATCAAGGGATCCACTCAGCAAGAAGATTTCACTATAACAAATGTTTGTGCATCCAATACCAGGGTACCTAGCTATGTGAAACAAATATTAATGGACTTAAAGGGAGAAACAGACTCCAATACAATATTAGTGGGGGATCACAATACTCCACTAACCTCAATGGACAGATTGACAAGGCACAAACTCAGCAAAGAAACAACAGAGCTCACCATACAATAGGACAAATGAACTTAATTGATAACTGTAGGACCTTTCTTCCTATAGACACAGAGTACACTTTTTTTTGTGAGCATATAGAGCCTTCTCCAGGATTGTTAATGTTACAGGCCACAAGACAAACCTCAGCAAATTTTTAAAAACTCCAAATTGTACCATACATTTTCTCAATCATGGAATGAAACTGGAAACCAATAAGCCAAAATGCTCCAGAAGCTATACAAATACATGGTGACTGAATATCATGCTGCTAAACGAACAATGAGTCAGAAAAGAAATCAGAAAGGAAGTTGAAAAATATGTTTGAGATTGATTAAGGCATTTGCACAGCATATCAAAGCTTATGGGAAACAGTCAAGGCAGTGTTAAAAGGAAAGTTAATGTCAATTCATGCTTATGTAAAGAAATTAGAAGAACACCAGGCATGTGGGCTAACCATATGTCTGACAGAGCTGTAAAACCAACAACAAAATAACCCCAAGAGAAAAATAATCAAAACAGCAGAGAAACAAACCAAGTAGAGACCAAAGAACAATGAATTAAGATCAGTGAATCAAAGAGCTGGTTCTTTTGAGGAAAATCAACAATGTAGATTCTCCACTAGCTCAATTAATCAAAAGGGGAGGAAGCTAAGAATAAACAGAATCAGAGATGAAAAAAGAAATGTAACAATGGATCATTCAGGCATACATAGAAAAATCAAGAATGATTATAAGCAATTACACACCAACAAATCTGAAAACCTAGAAGAAATGGATTGTTTTTTGGACACAGACAATCTACGAAATTGGGTCAATTATAAATCTAATAGATCTATGGCCAAGATGGAGATTGAATCAGTAATGAAATCCATCCCAATTAAGAAAAGCCCTGTATCAAGAACTTACCATAGTCCTCCTCAAGTTATTCAAAAACAATAGAAAGGGAGACAATACTTCCAAACTCTCTGTGAAGCCAATATCACCTTAATACAAAAACCAGATAGAGACAAAATTGAGAAAGAGAGCTATACATAAATATCCCTGAAGAACATAAAAGACTCTAAATACTAGACAACAGAATCCAACAATATATCAGACAGACAATTCACCAAGACCAGGATGGATTTACCATTGGCATCCAGGGATAGTTTAACATTTGCAAATTAGTAAATGTGATAAACCACATCAAAAAGATGAAGAATAAAAACCATATGATCATCTCAATAGATGCAGAAAAGGCAGTTGATAAAATCTACCACCATGTTAAAAATTCGAAACAAGATAGGCATAGAAGGAACATTCTAAAACACAAAGTACTATATGAAAAATCCAATGCCAGTATCATTCTGAACGAGGAAAGATTGGAAGTTTTTCCACTTAGATCTGGAACTGGACAAGGATATCCACTTTCACTACTGCAATTGAACATGTTATTTGGAGTCATTGCTAGAGCTATTAGACAAGAAAAAGAACGAAAGGAAATCAAATCAGAAATAAGAGAATAAAGTTATCCCAATTTACAGATGACATGAATATAAGGAGAACCAAAAGACTCAATAAAGTAACTATTGAAGCTCATAAAAAATTTTGGCAAGGCACCAGTCTAAAAAATTAGTGAACATAGATTAATAGCCTTAATATACATAAATAACTCCATGGCTGAGAAAGAACTTGTAAGAATCTTAATTACCTTGGAATAATCACAACTAAAGGTGTGAAGACCTATATAATGAAAATTACAAAATTTAGGGAGACCATCTCTTGTCTGAAGGTAGAGCCGGCAGAGTATCATCCTGATCAATTAAAAGCCCCCAACATAACATCAGTAATAATCTATAACATTATGGAATTAATTGACATAGTAGTGAGTAACCAATATGTTAAAAAAGAAAGAATGCAAGCTCTGAACCACATCCTGTGACTTCTTCATTGACATTTCAATTATTAGTTTATATACAACCGGGTTCTATACACCTTAAATGGCTATAGATTACTATTCAGCTGTCTTGTGTCTATTTTAATTTTAGTATTTAGCAGTTTATAGCGTTGAAGCCTGATTTTGCTGAACCTGGCTGCTCTTCAGGTAGTCTAACTCTAACAAGACATATGTTGAACATATGAAGAAACTGTTGAACTTATCTGGACAGTAAGATGCTGGACTTTATGCTTGGTAAATGCTTGCAATGAAAGAATCTCAACTGAATTTAAACTGTGGTAATGCAACAAGGTGGAGGAATCCACCATGGGGGGAAGGTTATGGGAGGGGTGGCGGGAATCCCAGTGCCTTAAAACTGTGTCATATAATGCAATGTAATCAATTAAAAAAAAGAAAATTGCAAAATTTGAAAAATAAGTAGAGAAAGACATTAAGGGGTGGACACATTTATCATGATCCTGGGTCAGTAGAATTGGCATAATCAAAATGTTTATATAGCTAGAGGTCATACATGGGTCTAATGCAATTCCAATAAAAATCACAACATTCTTCTCAAAGCTGGAAAGATGATGCAAAAATTCATTAAAGCTGGAATGATAATGTGAACATTCCTCTGGAAAGAAAGGGGATCATAGATAGCAGTCCATATCAGAAGCAAATAGAGTTCAAGATTTTACTTTTCATAAAACAGCAACAGAAATAAGCATAAGAAATATATTTGCCCACCTTCTTATCTTAATTAAGTTTTAAAAATCTCTTAAGAGGTATTCAGAATATGTGCATTTAAAATCAGGGTAATTCAAAAAGTTACTAGAAAGGTGGAATTAAAAGTATGAATTTATTTTGGTGCAATTTTATTTTTCATAATACAAGGAAAAAATCATGAAAAATCATGCATAGATTTCAATTTTTTATCAAAATAAGCTTGTACTTTTAATTTTGTTCTCCACTAGCTTACTCTCATTGGTATGTCAGGTCTCTGCTTATTTTGCTGTTGCTTTTGAAATAGCTTGAAATTCTTAGTCTTAACTATTTGTCTTTTTTCTCTTTCTGGCTTGGGGTGTTTCTAAAAGAGTAGCAAAGCAATTAAGGTGTTGATGCAAATGAGTAAATATTGACAAGGATGAGCAAAATTCCACCTTGACTGTGTAACCTTCTATGTGATTACAACAGTATCTTCTCTTGAGGAAAATTCCTTGAACTTCAGAATTGAGACTGGGTAATCCTGATGTAACACTTTAGAAAAAGCTCCAAAGAAGATATTGAGACCAGGGTCTGGGTGGGTCTGATAGATTTGGTGAGCCTAAGAATTCAGGTGAGGAAGCAACTGTTTTGCCAAGCCACAAGCAGGGAGCTGGATGGAAAGTCAGGCTGCCGGGTTTAGAACCAGCACCCATGTGGAACTCTAGCTCTTGCAAGGTAGACTTTAATCTCTAAGCTAAAGCACCAGGCCCAATTTCTCTTTCTTGTTAATGTCCAGGACAGGGAGAATCTTCTCTTTGTTGCTGTAGGCAAAGAATCTGTTGCTGTGGTAAAGTATATATTTTACCACAGTTTCCCCTTGAAAGACCTAACAGCCTAAAGGCAACACCCAGATGTTTAGAGGAATGGCAAGAGTACCATTTGCACATGGACATAGAAGTGAACTTGCTCTATCCCACAGGCAGGGAAGAAAGGAGTGAAAATGCATATTCCATGGGTCCAAGTCTAAGGAAGTAGCAGAAATGATTGATAAGTTTTAAATAAGTATATGTCATAGGCTTAAAGATCCTTCCAAATCCCAAGGTGATGATCCTGTGATGTATTGAGATGGTTGGTGACACTAAGATAAATGACAAAAATAATCTGCTTCTTACAGAAAGTATTGAACACATTGGTCTCAAGGTCTTAATTGTATCAAAATGTTTTGTTCTGCAAAGATGCTTAGGACAAGAGAAAATAGATTGGGTGTTGTTTTTATGACCATTAATTCCATTAAGATAAGATATATCTAACTGCCAAGAGAGAGCAAGGTAACAGAGAGAGGAAGGAAGGACAAAGAATGAGAGAGGAAGGAAAGCAGGAGATGTGATTACATGGAATACTTCATAATCCATCAGACTCTGAACAGCAACTCATTGAATGGACTCCTTATGTGGAGATGAGGGAACAAGATTATAGACAAGGGCAGACATTTGGTGCAATGGTGAATATATCACTTCAGAAACTCATATCCCATATTGGAGTGCCTGTGCTTGAGTCATGGCTGTGTTCTTAATTCCAGCTCCTTGCTAGTGCACACCCCAGGTGACAGCAGATCACGCCTCAGGTAGGTGTATCCCTGACATTCATGTGGCTGGTACTTGGATTGAGTTCTGGAATCCCGGCTTTGGCTTGGCACAGTCCCGACTGTTGGGGGAGGGAGACATTTGGGGAATGAACTAGTGAACGGGATCTGTCTGTCTTTTCCAAATAAAAACAAAAAAGACTAAAGATGTAAACTAATTTACTCTAGCTCACACGTACACATTTTGCACAATGTCAAGTTGAGTAGAAAGATTATGAAAAAATAAGACTGTAAGTTTGAAAATATTATTTCAGATTTAGATCAGAAAAGATGGTTTGTCTCATAAAATTGTATTATAAGACAACATTTGCTTTTTAGGATGCTGGCATCATAGATTGCCTGCCCATCAATCACTGATAAATATGCATCAGTGAATATTGCATAAAGGATGCTGAAGAGCTCAGATGGCAGTGCCAGTCTGCCTTTACTGCAGCTACTTATGACCTCTCTGTGGCTCTTTCTCCTCTAAATAAAACTGAGGATGATAGTGTCAAAGTTTTGTGAGGATTAAGAGTTACAATAAAGGACACAATTGGAAACTTTTACATATGGACTGATTCTTAAAATAATGTTGTATGTATATTACATTTCTTGAGAATTATAGCTGTAATAAGTTCATGTAGAGAATTCTTCATGTTTTTTTTTTTAACCAAAAGCTGTAGTACTGTAGTATCTAGGAGTGAAGTGTGTTGATATTGTATTGTCTGCAACCAATCTCCTCTTCTATGGTTTGGTAAAAAATATATACATGTGCAGAGACACATAGAAGCATGGAGAGCATGTAAGTGTGGTAATATGCTAATCGTGGATGAATCTAGGGGAAAACACACTTTTAGGGTGCTCATGTAGTAGTATTTCAACTTTTCTGCAGACTTCATTTTTTTTTCAAAATAAAAAGTTACAGACAATGAACTGGTACATGTAACATAGAACATGTAGCTGTGAGTGCCAAATCACTTTTAGTACAGTGTTCTTCATTTTCTGAGTATGATGTCTAAGCATTTGCCTGGTTGTATAGTATATGTCTAAAATATTTTATCAGTTAGTAAGTTTAAAAAGAGAAATAATTTTTTCACTATTCTTACTCCTTCCAATTATTCATAACTACTCACATTTGAAATTTGTTTTTAGATTAACATTAGAAGCATAAGTTGCCATTAAGTGTGAGTGTGTGTGTTTAAGAATTTTTCTGTCTTCTGCCTCTTACCTCTTTTGAAATCAAGTTAGTTATGGGTAGAATTTTCAGAGATAGCACAGGACATTCAGTGAAATTTGGATGTTAGAGACATGGTAAATTGTCTATTTAGTTTTAATATGTCCAAAATATTTCACAAACTGACTTATTTATATTAAAATGACTAATGGTTCTCTGGAATGCAAATTTAAATAGATGTCCAATATTTTGTGTTTGTCTAATCAATCAAGTCTAATGAAATGTATCCCTTCCCATTGTATGTATGGCTGCCATTGTCCACAAGCCTGGCATTATCTTAATTATGAGAAAATATTTACGATGTTCTGAGTTTAAACTCATAGTGGAAATAAGCTTTTAGCTGAATTTTATTGACTTTACCTTTTTTCTTTCTGACTTCTCACATTTCTTCATAATTATAACACATTTGAAAGATTGCATTTTTATTTGAGATAAAGCCCCTGGATAGATCACATAAAATACATGAGGATGTTAATTAAACTTAGTACACAGTGTTACAAAGGCAATATGATTAAGGAACTGCACAGTTATTGTACACAGCATTATTAATGTCAATGAATTTCTTCTTAGAAGCATTTTTCATAGAAAGAATTTGCTTTTGAAGTTGGCAAACACAAACACTATTTGTCGAGTTACCACTTCAGAAAATTCCATCAAATTTGATCTCATGGGTTGATGTGTCATTCAGTAAGTGGCCCTGATTGACACAAGGAAAAGCATCAAGCAGCCCATTGTTTGCAAAAGCAATTACAGAAGATTATTCTGGAACAGTAGCCCCGTCCCACATTGTAATATGCACATTTGTTATATTGCACCTTCCTGAGTTGAGCTTTGAAAATTGTGGACAGCTGCAATGCCAGGGCAGAGGCATTGCCCTTCACTGGTGGTAGTAGTAATCCTGGCCCTCGTAGCCCTCATAGCCACGCCCTTTGTAGTAACTGTACTCATCCTCATAAGCTCGGTAATTGTCCCCACGCGGTTCCCCATGCTCGTTTTCATAGACTTCGTAGCCATGGTCATATTCAGGATTACCTATTTGCTCATACTCCCCCACGTACTCAGCTGCTGCGGTTGTTCCAAGTGGCGGGGAGGTGGTCTCATAGACCTCCTGGGGTGGCGGTGTAGGTTCCAGCCCACCTTTCAGAGAGGTGGGGGTCCCGGAGCTCTCGCTGACCTGCTCTGCCTGGGCCATGGTTCCTGCTGCGTTGGTGGCCGTGACACTCTCCTCTTGACCTTCTTCCCCGTTGTCTCCACCACTGCTGCCATTGCCATTTTCCACCTCTGTGCTGTTGGTGCTGGTGCCGTTAATGCTCTGCTCGTTTTCATCAACTTCTGCCTCATTTTCTTCGTTTTCATCTTCTTCTTCTTCCTCCTCCTCTTCATCACTTTCCTCCTTGTTTGCAGCCTTGTTTTCTGGATTTCCACTCTGGAAGGAAGAGTTGAAAGAACCCAAATGGAGGTGTGAAAAAATTTTTTAAAGCCTTCTCTTCATCCAATACATTACTCTGTCCTGACAGGCTTGTTGTGGACACCGTTTTGAACGGAAGCCAGTCTCATGAAAGAACTGGTAAGGACATCAAACATTCAGGATGAGCAGCTTTGTAGTGGGTCTTATTGGGGGAAGGCTGTAACTGATTAACTCCAGAGGGAAGGGGAGGGAGAACATGTATCTTGCAGCTATGAAATTTACTCTTTTCATCTTGGAATTGGAAATGTGATTCCATTTTTACCCATTTCTTGCTACTTACTCAGAATCTTTTATTACAAGGTGGGAAGTCCTCGTCTTAATAACACTGGGAATAGCATTTGGGAAAAAAAGCTTCCTTGATTTCCCTGCTAGCACAGATTGTAACTGTTCTCACTTTGTCAATAAGTTAATGAAGATAATGCCAAACACTGTGCATAGTGTTGGGGTAGCCTTAGACTTCAGTAACAAAACCAAACCAGAGTGAATGCTTGGAGGAATTATTACCTTCTTGGGAAGCTGGATTCCAGCTAATCCTATAGATTCTGTTCCAGGTGTGATCTCTCCATAGTCTGCAGTTGTGAGAGGAAGTGTGCTGTTCTCACCCTCAGATTCTTCATCTTCGCTTCCGTTTGACTCTTCATTGTTTTCTTCTTCATTAGAAGTCTCCTGATGAAAATATTCACAGCAAGAAATATGACTAGCTGGACTATGGCTCAAGAGTCTGTGGAACTATGAACCATTATTTGGAAAACTGTTGCATCCCTCTGGTTGCTATCATCCAGAGATGACAATTCAGCCTTTATCCATTGCACTTCCCACTTCTAAAAATTCAGTTAAAAGCTATTTAATCCTATTTGCTGCACCATAATATATTTTAGATATTTCTGCTCCCCATTTTCTTGATTTCAGGCATTTGTGCTTAAAAAGTATTTACTAGCTTACTAGAATGGCAAAAAGAATGCAAGAAGTAAGTTTTTGAACACACAGAGCAATTGATATCCTTACATAAGGATGTTGGAAGCTGAGTGTAACTGCTTTGGAAAGCTGTTAGGTTGCATCAACTAAGGTTGAACATATGCACCAGCTTCTGATTCCTATATTTTATCTTTACACAAACTGACTTTTAAAAGTGAATTTTTTACATGAATATGAAGTTCTAAAATAGCAATTCTTTTTCAATAGTCTCAACTCCGACACTACTCAGATGTATGCCAACAGAAGAAAAATACATTGTGGTACATTCACATAATAAGATAGAGAGTGTCAATGAACACTCTATAACGACAGAATAGCATATATGACTCTTTCGAATGGAGAACATCAGGATAAGCCACAAATAAGAGAGTACAAGCTGGGGCAAGCATTGTGGCGTAGTGGTAAAATGCTGCCTTACAGCATCAGCATTACATATGGGTGCTGGTTTGAGATCTGGATGCTTCACTTCCAATTTGGCTCTCTGATAATACGCCCGGAAAAGCAGTAAAAGGTGGCTGCCTAAGTGCTTGGACCCCTGCACTCATGTGGAAGACCTGGAAGAGCTCCTGGCTTCTAGCTTCAGCCTGGCCAGCCCTGCTTGGTCATTATGGTCATTTGTGCAGTGAACCAGTGGGTTGAAAATATCTCTTTCTCTCAGCCTCCCTCCCTCTCACTATAACTGTGCCTTTTAAATAAATAAAGATTCTCTAAACAATGATGTCTGCTTTATATGTAATTACATATGTAATCAACAAAAACAGGCACAAGTAGTCTCTTAGGATTTCCTAACAGAGGTTGCCCTGGTGGGAGTTGGTTAATACATGGAGTGTAGTCTAGGGCTTGTGCTGCTTTTTGGTGTGAGTTCTGGCTTCAACTTAGTGTTAAAATTCTGAAACTTCAATGATCTTTACACTTGGTAGTTGTCATTATATGTATTTCAGTAAAATGTGTTATTAAGGTGAAGCTAAGCAGGAGTAAAAAATGTCTGGTCATGAAGGACATGAAGAAGATATGCTTAAGTGCTTTCTTCATCCACACACAGTTTCTGGGTACTCTAAATTTAACCTGAATCATCAATAGCATTTTAAGAAGATACAGAAAAAAAGAGGTTCTGTAGTTTCTTCAGGATGGAAGATTCCTGGCTTGATTCATCCACTATTCCATGATTATTTTTAATGAAGGATCTTTGGAATACTTATTCCTCTGAAGTCTCAACAAAATCATTAAATATTTGCTGGGCATCATGCATGTGTAAGAAATTACGGTAAGCTTAGAATTGTATCTGAAACACATGAAATCTGTTCTCTTTATATCAATAAAAATAAAAAATTATTCCCATTAGTTTGAGGGAGTGTAAGGAGGTTGGTAGGGTTCTTCCTCAAAACGTGGATTTAAGTTCTGGAAAGGTAGTAAGTATTGGGTGGGGCATGATTTTATCAGCACCCAGACTATCCTAAGCTTCTTCCATCCTCAACCATCGTCACAATAAATGACAGACCATTGCCAAAATGTATGCAATCACATGGGGAAATTTGAGGCAACTGTACAGTTGCTGTGTAGCAAATAGCTGTAGCTAAATGGGTGACTAGCTACTTGTGTCTGTCTGCTATGTGGAACTCCAGGTACTTTTCATGGGATTCTGTAGGTGGTATTTTTCCTGGCACTGGCCTGGCATTCTTTTAAGGCCTTCCTTCAGGCTATCAGTGTAAATTATAGTACAGACAATGTTACTCTCGTGGGTTAAAAAAAACAAACAAACTAATAATTTCTCACCTTTCAAGTTCCCACACCATTTTGTTTTCAAGATGTTATTTATACATGATCCCTTTTTGACTGTCATTGTCCATTCACAAATAGCACTTAAGAATAGCTCAATTTAGAAGATTCCCTAACCAGCTATAATTGACCATCCAGGAAAATACATCCTAATTGGTATGTTGCCTTAGGCAAGAATGTCAGTCATAAACATGTTAGCACAATATCCAGAATATGTAGATCAGTTCTAGCCATAGACTATAGCAAGCTACAGAACTAGGGAGGAAACTATCTAGACATTCAGAGTATTTGCATTTCTGTATGAGTATAAGTCGCTCTGTTAGATAAAATGTAAGGAGTTATTGTTGAAAAGAACAATTCTGTCCTGTGGCTTATGAAAGGCAGATGTGTCATGATAATTGTCCTGAAGATGCCATTTGACTTTTATGCACTATCCCATTGGTACATGGAGTTTTTAAAGTCTGTTGCTTTTAGAAGCCATTGTACCATAATTAGGATTATTATTTGTCTTCTGCCATTATGTTGCATTGATCTAAATATAAATACTACTGTCTGTTGCCCCTAAAAGATTTTATGTCTTTCATTTAAAATGGAGATACTTCTGTATTTGTGTACTATGTACAGGTAAATTTAACCCCAAACTTTAATAGTGCGATTTTAATTATTCTAATTTAAATAATATTCCAGCCAAGCCACTGGTAAGGTGGGAACAGCAATTTACTGAGTCTATACTTGAGTTGACTGATTTCCTCTTTCTTTCTCTCTCTCTCTTTGTGGGTATGTGTGTGTTGTGTGGTTTATTAGGAAAAGACTACAAAAAAATTCTTACCTGTCCCTCTTCCTCTTCATCTGAGCTATCGCCATTTCCATTTTCTTCAGATGAGTCACTGCCCTAAAATATGCACAATACACATATGTGAGCACATACATATTCAGTAACTGAAATAAGATATAGCCAAGTATTTACTCTAAGCAGCATTGCTCCCTTGCCTGAACTATTTTCTTAGACTCAGTGTTATGCTAGTATGAGAAAGAAATGAAGAAACGGTATGTGTGAAGTAAGATTAGACAGAAAGAAGTATTTTACAATGGTCAAGATAGAATATGGGATGATCAGTTTCAGCCCTTTAAAGTATTAACGGCAGTTGGAATATTTTGTGGGTTAATGCTGGAGTAATGAGTCTTGGCATTACTTACCTCGGAGGAAACAAAGGACCTATCTGCTCTGAATTTTAATATTACAGAAAAAGAACCGGACTCTCCCAGAAATTATGACTTATCCAACAAGTTCAAGGAAGACATCATGTTAAAGCACAGACCACATTTATGTAAATATAAAAATGAAGTTATGATTCATTTTCTCATAAGATATACATTTTTAGTCTGTAAGTAATAAACTGTCCTGGTATATTTATATTAGAATTTGATTTCAAAAATATTCATATAAATCTCAATAGCTTTCAGCCTGGTTAAAAATAATCCTAAAAAAAGGTTACTGTGTGTCAGTGAGTTAAGTGTGATAACAGATTAACTTGGCTTGCTTATTTAGGAATATTTAGAATACTATAGTTCTAGAATATTGAATGAAAGTGATTTACTCCAATGATTCTGCATATAATGATATGATTACAGGTTAATGAATTTTGAAAGGAAATAGAAACCTAAATTTCTGCTATTAGGATCTCAAAAACAGAAGAGAGAGTTTGAGGAGTTTTTCATGTTTCTTCCAGTGATAACCTAAATCAAATTGCCCTTCCTTTTCTGCAACCACTCCTAGTGGCATGGCATATGCAGAAGGATAGCTAGGCCAGAGTCTGCTGTTTCTCAGTCTACACGTTTTATCTTCAATTTATGACTCTGGAAAACATCTTGCACTTAGAAAACATAGCTGCAGAAGGACCACTAGTCTCTGGGTTTGAAACCAGACATGAGAAAACACCAGCCCGGGGCTGGCCCTGCTGGCCTCATTCAGCAGGTGGCCACGTCATCCACCCAAAGAAAGGGAATGCTTGTCCTTTTGAGCCAAGAATAACTTGAGGTGGAAAAGAGAATAATTAGCCCTGTTCTTCCACTGCTATGACCTTAATGATTATACCTTCCACAGCCCAGAGAGAGACTAGAGCAGAATATTATTTCTGTACTGTTTCTATTTGTTGATCAAATTAAATATACAGGATGGTATATTTGTGTAATGAGAGCTGTTTTTCTCAGTGGGAGATGTTTCAGGCATTTAACCTACTTCCTCATGATTTTCTCCATAACTCAACCACATTGCTCCTCAATTACTACCTACAGTGAGCAGGGTTTAAAAGCCACATGAAACATTCTGAGACTTTGGAATTTCCCCTTAATCTTTTCTTCACTTATGCCTGATCATCAATTTGTCTCTATCTTCTGGTGATTTTTTTCAGAAGTCTGAAATGAAGTCATGTATGAAATATATGCATGGATACAGATGTAGAAAGAATTAATGAATGGACAACACTGAAAGCTCACAATAGCTGTACCCAGCTGAGTCTTATGAACAAATTTAAATTCTTGCTCTGTAAGAAATCACATACTGATCAAGAAACATTTGAATTATAAAATTCTTTCTCAGTCATAACAACATAAAATTATTTCTCAATTAATGATTTATTCAATTTGTTCATATTTTAGTTTCTATAATCTGTCATAGATTAGCTATAGCAGAGTGTTGATAGCTTTGCAAACCACATAACATATGTCATGCAAGTTGCTATTCTAGAAGTTATTTGTATACATAAACATTTTTGTGAATAAAGCATGCATTCCAAGGAAATTGCAGCTTACTGCAATTTGAAGTGACAATCTGAGCACTAACTACCTTCTTTAGGAGAAACCAGATTTTGAAAAGCAAGAGAATTAGGTCGGGAATAAAATAAAATAAAATAAAATAAAATAAAATAAAATAAAATAAAATCTAAAATAAAATGAAATAAAATAAAAATCTGATTTTCCAAAATTTTTGTGCCAAAAGAAACTTACCTTTTAGTTTCATTTCCCATGAATTTTTGAAATACTCTCTTACTAAATCAGATAGATTTGGATTGAGAAATGAATTTTATTGAATTTTAATTTAAAATAACTAAGAACTTTTACATTATTTGTAAGAGATTTAACTGCATATTGTTTCACATATTGCATTTTGTGTATTATTAATCTACCTAAAGAGCTATGACATTTGAGCCTATCAATAATGCAAAATCTAACTACTAACATTTTATTATGGATACTTTTAATTGGATAACACATGTATATCTGTAAAAATATCTAGGTAACAGGAAATGTTTTTAAGATTCTAATATTTCAGAAAAGGTGAGATATAGTGAGAAACTTGAACTGATTATTTCCATTGAGTTAAAGAAAGAAAAAAGAATAGTCTTTCAAATGAACAGTGTTTATTTATGGACCTGAGGTCAACTCAGGCATAGGAGATAAATCTGAAACCCACAACTCTTGTATCATTTATGCTCGTATTTCAGCGGCCACTCAAATTCCCCATAATTATGATGGCACTAGAAATACTTGAAGACAATCATTTCTCATTGTATGAGTTGGAGGGGGTTAGCCCAACATATGGTGAGCTGCTTTGCCAAGCCACTGTGCTAGGACATTGTTTTCTGAGCCCTGACTGCTTTTAGTGTCTCAGGAGTCCTGGATCAAATGCTGCATAATTGGAACCCTGTATTGTGGAATAAATAGTATGGTTTTGCCTTGTGGTATATTTAAAATCAACAGCATGTTCCGTGCTCTCCACATTTCTAAGACCTTGTCACAGCTAGCCCAGCAAACATGGACACTCTTTCTTATTGTTTTAGTGATTTTTCCCTTGTGTTTACAAATGTTACAGAGGTTTTCCTTTTGTTATAAATAAGTTTTCTAGCACTCATGAATCTCTCTCTCTCTCCTCTGTGGCTTTAGGACACATTTGTTATAATTATTTTCCTATATATGATTTAGTGTTTTGGTCATCTGCAAGGACAAAACTCCAGAAAGTCTTCATTCATTATCCCAGAGTATCAGGGTTCTTTATCTGAGACTATCTATCTATAGTCTCTGCTTTTTATTTCCTCTGCTATTTACAGAAGTCTAAGTTGTCTGTTGTAAATAGGTTGAATAATAGTTATCAATCAACTACAATGCGCCAATTACTGACTTTTCCACTGACTACATTTTCAACAAATAATAAGGCTCTATACATTTGTGAGTTCATCCAATGTGTGTGTGCATGTGCTTCTTATGTCATTTTAGAGTAGGCCCAAATGATTTTGTGTGTTACCTCTGTTTTAAAAATGAGGCATACAAGTAAACTTTGTTTTATGACATTAAAAACAAATATTTCATAATAAGCAGCTTTTTGACTGAATATTGGTGAGAGTTGAATTTAGACATTTTTTGTGCTTCAATTTTCTCTCCTTTCAATGGGAATAGATGAGAAGTAAAATTAAGCCTTATACTCACTTGAACTGCAAATCGTTTTAGAGGAGGGTAAAAATAGCCATACTTGTGGAGATAGTACCGTGGTCTGAACTTGAAGACCTAAATAAACAAAACAAACAACATAGTTGCATCCAATGCGTAATAAACACATAGAGGTATGGACAGAGCCAAGAAATATACTAAAAACCTTTACCCCATTTTCTTCAGAATCCCCTAATTTGGGTCTTCGGTGGAAATGTTTCATCTGTAAGAGAGCACTTAGTCATTATGTATATTTCCTTTTACATAAAAAGGTAAAAACACAAGTATAAATAGCTTTTTGATAAAGAACTTACTGAGAAAGCACAGGCTATACCCAGAATGCTGAGCAAAATTAAAGCAGTCTTCATTTTGGTGATTGCTTCTGCAATAAATGAAGTAGTAAGGTGGTAAATAAGTGCTAAAATTAAGAGCCAAGAGCATAACACTTGTTTATACTAGAAGATGAAGCATTAAGTTTGCTTTCATTTGTGTACAATTGTCATTTAGAATAATTGAAACTAAATTATTTCCTTCACATAAGTCATTTGGGTTAACATTGAGTCCACAAGTTTAAGTCATCTTGAATTTGTATTTGGCTTTAACCTGTTTGCAGCGTGACTTCAATCAGGAGCATCATTTCATCATCGCAAGGGCCTGTGAACACCGAGGAGCACTTCACATTGGGGTGAGCGGGCCACTGGGTGAGTGGGTCACTGACTTAGCAGCATCAACTAAGTACATTGAGTTGTTAATGTAATTATGTGCCTTGTTTGATTATAATAAAAGACTAACCACAGGAAATATTCTCATAGAATGTAGCATCCTATAACTAGCTCTAAGGTTGATCCTGTGAGATGAATTCTTCAGTTTACTCTTGGGCTATGAGGGGCAAATCTCAGATTAAGTTAGAATCCAGCTCAGTTTATGTTCCCCATCTGCTGGCGGGATAAATCAGCAATCTTCAGGGTCAGGTGATGGATATGGATGGAGACTTCGGTTCTATGGAAACATTGAAGATACAATTTTCAAAATGGGACTAGTCTCTAAATAATCCTTGGGTTATGTTAACTGCCATGCAGAAAACCTCAGTGCCATTTAAATTCTTCTTAAGAAAAAGATTATAAATACTATTCTGTTTTAGTGTTACTCTGTTTAATGGATTTTTATTTAAAATTCTACTGTAGAGCTTGACCAAACTTAGTTGGACACCACTTAATGACCACTGGTTGTACTCACAGACACATTTAACTGATCACACTTTTGCATACGTAGTTACAGCACTGACAGCAATATGGACGTAGTATGTAATGGTGATGGCAGCCTCCCCAGAAATATACTTCAAGAAACAATGTTTTTACTTGTTCCCTTCAGGTGGCTTTTGTGTTTTATCATTCTCACCCAATATAGATTGCATCCTAATTGATAAACATTTCTTTGAGTTTGAGGCCTGCAGAAGCGATCGTTGATCTGGAGTTACACTCTGTCTTTATTGGTAGTGTGTCCCTTAACTCTGATGTTTCCACATTTCCTCGAAGTCCTGGCCTAGGTGGTCATATGAGAATAAAGTTTTGCCCTTCAAAGTCTCCATCTGCTTCCTTTGTTATTGGGGTACTCTGAAAAATACTTTGCACTTTGACACCCAAAGTTAAGCTCGTTAGACGGCTGGAACACTATTACATTGCAGATCTATGAAATGAGTTCAAATTAAATTAAAGGGCTAAAAATTCAAGCACATATAGCTGCAGAAAGTTTTGTTTCCATAAACTGAATAGCAACCATAAAAAAAACTAGCTAGATAGAAACGTGGCAGGGATAATAATAATAACAGCAGCAGCAGCAACAACAATAATAATAATGATAATGAAAAACAAGAACCAAGTGATTCCTGAAGTCACAACTGGGGACCTACATAAATCTCATTTTATTTTATTCTGTGATTCACAAAAAACGAAGACCTGTTTCATGACCACTACTAACCTAGACAACAATCCAGACATTCTTGAAGACCATTTTGAGAAATTAATTACAAATTTTTATTGGGAAGAGTCAGATGAATCATACAAATTAGCCATTTCCTTAGTACCGCACATTTTCCTGCACTGATTTAGAGCTATAGCATATTAACACTTTAAAACTTCATGTATAACATACTAAAAAGATTATCCACAAAAAAATACAGACTAAGTATAATTAAAGGAGAAATGCGCCTATATCAAGGCAGAGTTTCAAATGCAACATAGTGTTTCAGTTAGGTTATTGTGGATGCATCAGAATGAGAAAACACATTTTAAAATGATGTGTAGAAATAGAAACTAAGAAGCTTAATTTTCTAGTCCATGTGATAACATTTTAAGAATAAGAATTTATGTACAAGTTAATAACATTAGTCTTAAAGAATCTAACATCATGGCTATTCCACATAATGTAAGAACATTTAAGTTAAAAGAGCAAAGCCAAGTCCAGAGATGGAAATTGTAGTGTCTGATCCAAGGCAATGAAAACGTCCTATTTGAGCTTACCCTTCAGCCGTCCTGGAGTGAGGAGGCAAGCTGAACAGTGAGTGGCACAGATTGAATGTGTTCTTTGCTCTCCCACTCACTCATTCACTTAGTCTCGCAGGCTATAAACCCTTCTTTGCCTTTCAACAGCCAATCACTGCCTCGGCCAAGGTGATGTCAGAATGTGGATTCTCACCAGAAAACCCCTAAACTTCAACACTTTTTCAAGACACAGGCTGAGTTGAATAAACATGAAACGTGGTTCTAGTGCCAAGAGGTTTGCATTGTGGAATTTAATTGAAGGTTGAGATGAAGATGAATAGCTTGAGTTCCGAATATATATAATAATATACTGGATTGAATTAAAATAAATAGAAAAAGATTTAACCATTTAAAATTTCATAATTTTGCAAGCTTTTACTTGGTGAAATGAAAGAAAAATTTACTATTGTCAGATACAATCCTATGTTAGTTTGGTTTTTTAAAATAAAGGAATTTAATTTCATGGGAAAGAAGCTTGTGAATAAATAACATATATTTTAACACAAAGTGTTTTACACTTAAACCTGAATAAATTGCAGAGGTACATAAATTAAAACTGATAAGATAAATCAAGTCCACCAGATATTATCAGTTACATTTCCTAACCACATTGCTGAGGTTAGAACCTAAAACTTTTGGGAAACTTTGCCACAGAGAGGAGAATTTTATCTTGTCTCCTAAAATAAATATTTTTTGATTGTGCATTTGGGTGGTCCCTTCTTGTGCAAGTTATTCTCTTGGAATTTTGTGTACCTGTTTCTATTCATTTCTTATTTTTTTTTTCTGTGAGTATACACAAAAATGACTGTAGCTGGCAGGAGTTAGTTATTCATTGTTACAGAAAAATTCATAATAAATGAAAGTACAAATACTAATTTTTAAACTTCCAGTGGGAAATCTAGCTTAGTAGTTTACATGTTTCCCTCGTTCAGTTACTTTCAGTTTTCCTTCAATTGCAGGATTTATTTGAGAACTCCAGAATTAATAAATGTCATCTTTAAATTGTGCCAGTCACTCTGTGAGGTTCTTTGGATAAGTCTGGTTTTACTTCAGAAATTTGCTTGGAGTATATGGACTCATAAAGACAGAAGTTGATTCTTTTAATTCAATTCAACCTCATAAATACAGTTCAATTTACCAAACCTTGAATTATTGAGTTTGCTACTGGGCCAGACAATGTTATGGGACTTCGGGAGCCAAACAAGAAATATCTGATCCCTGTCTTTAAACATTTCACAATCGTGTAGAGAGACAAACATAGGGCTGCAGGGTACAGCAACCAAAACATCCCCGAGGGCCAGAGACATCACGAACGTAGAGATGCTTGACACTGGCTGACCAACGACAGTGGGTCTGGCCCTGATGCAGAAGTACAGATATTATAGTTCTTCACAAGGTAAATGTTGTCAAGAAGAGGAGAGCAATCTTGGGAATGCATTCAAAAATATGGAAGCGTAGGGAACTGTGTAACATCACCATGTTGTGTTCACGAATGTGTACATACTAGTTCTTACTTTCACTGTTTCATTCATTGCACACACACACATACACACACAACAATTCTGATATTCTTCCCATTATTCGGGTGATATAATTGAGGCACAGTGATGATTACGTATGCTTTGGATTGCACTGATAGTAAATGGGGGGATCCAGGCATCAAAGATAAGTTTGTCTGAAACTGGAGTCCGCCTACTATGTTTCTTCATTATCACATAATGAAGCTTCACTAATACAGTAGGATGGAATATAATCGGTGGACAGAGGAGGTTGGTCATAGTCAACCCCAGATGATGAGGAACCTGCGGGTCGCATTGAGGAGGAGAGACTGCATCACAGAAACGGAGATAGCAAAGGGTTAAACAGAAAATCACTGTGCTCTGGTCTGCAGCTGAGAAAAGCCTTGCTGACAAGGGAGAGACCTGCTTGGGGAAGGCCTGGCTGCTGAGGACCACAGGAGCTTCCATGGTGCAGGGGAGCGATGACCAAGCTCTGAATCACAGCAGAAGTGGGGACGCGGAGCAGGAAATAAAGCACAAAGATGTTAAGTAGGTAAAATCGGTGTGGCTTGGTTGAGACAGGAGATGTGGACAAATCCTAAACGCCTGCTAGACTTCTCGTTTGATTTTGTGGCTGGCATATCTTAGACAGCAGTGAGTGACCAAGTGACCAAGTGAAAAGTGAAAAGTGGAGAAAAATAACAACCAAAGACTAGAGTTTATTCTCTTTCTTCTTAAGATTTATTGATTTTTATTGGAAAGGCAAATCTACAAGGAGAAGAAGAGACAGAGATGGAGAAACAGAAATCTTTCAACTAGAATTGAGAGCAGAGCCAGGACCCAGACCTAGCATTCTGATGTGTGAGTGCATGTCCCCAGCAGCATATTAAGAGCTGTGCCAAACTTGCATCTCTCCAGGATAGTTTTGAAGCACCCTTGTACAAAAACATGGAAAATAAATCCATTGAGACATATTCAACAAAATTGCAAAATGTTGGGAGCTATAGGATGTATGACCAGGTGTGTTAATAAAATAGGCAAGAAAAGGAAGCAGCAGGTAGGAGAATCTTTAGGTTAAAAAGGAGTCCAAAGACGCAGCTAAAGAGATTATAAAGCAATCGGAGAAATGCTAGATCTAAAATATTTTGTGATATTGAGGAGTTACTAATTTTGGTTATGATGCTATCATTATTTCTTTTAAAATAATTTTTACTTTTTGAGGCAAAACAGTTAAGTTGAGGTAACGGTATCACATTGGTGTTTGGTGAATTAATAATAGATTAATGGAGGTCAATGAGACTTCTCTCTGGTTTTGTGTGTTTTAAATATTCTATAAATAGAGTTGTTATCCTCTCTTGTAAAAGATATTTATTTATTTTTATTGGAAAGGCAAATATACAGAGAGGAGGAGAGGCAGAGAGTAAGATCTTCCATCCAATGTTTCACTCCTCAAGCAGCCGCAATGGCTGGAGCTGCGCCGATCTGAAACCAGGAGCCCAGAGCTTCTTCTGGGTCTCCCAGACGGGTGCAGGGTTCCAAGGTTATGGGCCGTCCTTGACTGCTTTCCCAGGCCACAAGCAGGGAGCTGGATGGTAAGCGAGGCTGCTGGGATTAGAACCTGCACCTATATGGAATCACAGCGCATTCAAGACAAGGACTTCAGCCGCTAGACTACCATGTTGGGCCCGTGTTTTCCTCTTTTAAGGAATTCATTGAACTAGGTCTTCTCTAAGGCCTTTTCAGTTTCTGACATTCTGTGATTCTTTACCTTCTTGATGTTATGGAACCTGGCATTCCCTTTTCAACAGTCCTCTAGGTACTATGTCAATTAAATTTACTCATCTATGCTTTTTGGAGAGTATTTCCCAAGGAGTAGTATTGGAGAAAATCACAGATCTTGACTAACTTTGCTTTTCCTGTAATCAGGGCTGTCCCAACAATGGCTTTGATGCAATTCCAATGATCACAACACTGCATTTAGGTGGGTTGTCAGGAGCTGGTTCTCATAGGTGGAATGTGAGCAGTCATTCATCTCCCAGGATCAACCGCACTGGGAGATGAGTCATTTCTGAGAAAACTCCACCCTCCATGTGATGAACCCTCTTTCTTACTTGTCACAATATTGGTCGTCAAGTCCTATTAACACCACGTCTATGTTTCCTTTGGAATCTAACCTCCCTTCTAGTCACTTCTATCTTGGTTTAAGTCCTTATTACTATCACACTACTGTAGTCATTGAATTGTGGGCATGTTGCCTACGTCCCTAACCACTCACTTCTATAGTCACACAACTTGGAAGCAAGTATTGACATGAAATCCTCACGTTATGTCTAAGTTATATCTTGCTAACTTTTATTTTGTCATTTTTACTTTAATTTTTTTTTCAATAAAATCTCAACGCACTGTGATAGAACACTAAACTAAGCTTTTCCTTCTTAAATCTCAGACAGTGTTGTCAAGGATTGACACAGTGTTAACTTAGCAGATCTCTACAACTTACTCACTACGAATTACTGAAACTTTATGCCTTTGATTAGCAACCTTCCTTTTCTCTCTTATGCCAGTGTCTAAACTGCTATTCTCCTCTCTGATTTTATGAGCTTGACTGTTTTTTAAAAAAAAGTCTCACAGAAGTAGAAACACACAGTGCTATTTTACTGGACTCATTCACTTGGCATAATAGCCCTTAGATTAATCTGTGTTATTTTGTACAGAATCTACCTGTCCCTGCTACTTTTTTTTTTAAGACGGAGAGATAAAGGAAAAGAGGTCTTCCATCCACTGGTTCAAACCAGATTGCTGCAGTAGTCATGGTTGGGCCAGTCTGAAGGTAGGAGATAGGAGCTTTACCTGGTCTTTTACGCAGGTGCAGGAGCCCATGCATGTGGGCCATGTTCAGTGGATTTCCAGGAGCAGAAGTAGGATGTTGGATAAGAAGCAGAGCAGTTGGGACATGAACTGGTGCCTATATGGGTTGTTAGCATTTCAGGCAGAAGCTTTTTATTACTATTATTATTTTACTTTACTATTACATGAATTAGTTCCATAGGCTCTGGAATTTCTTTTCCTTCCTCCCCTGATCTCTCCCACCTGCCCCCCCTTTTCTCCCATGTCATTACAATACTATAATCCTTCACAATCAGTCATTAAGTCCATCATTCTGCTATTTAAATTGTATCTTGACATTGTAGGTATGGACAATGGCATCCTGTATCATATGCTTTCTCTGATATAAGGCAACTTTCATGCAAAATGACATCAATAGTCTTTTCAATACCATTTTTGCTGCATCTCAGGGGGTTTCATATTTTTGTTTTAATTTTCATTTCTTCAAAAACATTTATTTTTGTTAGTTTCCTCACTCATAGGTCTCACAATAGCATCGTTTGCTTCAGCAAGGTCTTTGATTTTCTTTTTCGTTTCTTCAGTGACACATTGGTCATTCAGCAGTATGATATTTAACTTCGTGTTGTAAGTTTTCTAGTTTTCTCTTTGTTGATTTGCTTCATGATTTTTCACTTAAGCGGTTGTGTAGTAATTGTGCAGTAAAGACTGTCACATACAGATGTGAGGATACAATGCAGTGTACATCTCTACTTCCAAATCAAAGATGGACTCCCAATGAAACTCTTGGATGTATCTTGACAATAGGCAGCAGCCTTACCCACTAAATCACAGCACAGTTCATTTGTTTGAAAACCATAGAGACAGACAGAAAGAGATCCCACCCATTGTAACTAAAGTCAGGAGCCAGGAACTCAACTCATGGTCCCACAGTCATGGCAGACCCTAATTACTGGAGTCACGGCTGTTGCTTCCCAAGTGTCTCAATAGCTGGAAGCTGTGGCTAGGAGCGGAGCTGAGACTTTCTCCAAGATTTCCTTACTTTTTGAGGCTGAGTAATATTCCCTTTTATGTACATGTCCTTTATCTTCATTTAGTCAGTCCTTCATGGACAATCAGATTGTTTTCACATCTGACCATTGGGAATAGTGCTACAATGAACATGGGCTCGAGTCCAATTCTGTTGCTTAGAGGCAGGGTCAATGATTAATACAGGTTTTTTAAAGAATCTTCATAATATTTTCTGCAATGATTGTAACATTTTATATTCCTATCATTAATATACAAGCATTTCAATTTCTCCACATCCTTTCCAACATTCATTCTTAGCTTTTATTTTTTAATGACAGCCATTTGGACGAAAGTGTGGTGACCTCATTGTGATTTTGTTTTACATTTTCCTGACAATCAGTGATCCTGAAAACTCTTTTCATATCCATGTTGCTCATTTGTATGTTTTCTTTGAAGAAATTCTTATTAAAGTCCATAGCCCATTTTAAGGCATGAATTATTTATTTCTTTGTTTGCTTTTGATTTGTAATTTTCTTAATATATTGTGAAAAACAGACCCTCATGAGATTCTTGGTTTGTAAATAATTTTTTCTTTTTCATAAATTGCTTTCTTGGTAGCTCCTGGCTTTTAGAAAAATTCTTAACCTAAGTATACCTGGTCTCTACGTTCCTTTCTAATCTCATTTATTTCTTCTTGCCTGTTAGAACATATCTCACTTATGTTTGCATAAGAGTTATGAAGACTAAAATGTAGCTAAATACTTTCAAAACATTTTTTATATAAAGTCTTCTTGTAACTCCATTTTCAAGCTTATTTAGCTTGAACTTTGCAAAGTTTCTGATATTTCTCCTCTTATTTAACAAATAATGTTAGAACATTACCTATGCAGCATTATAATGATTTCTAAACACTCTACTCCTAGTTCTTTCTTACCTTCTACATCCAGTTCATTATTTTCCAATTCAAACCTTTACAAAATTCTCCTCAGCTGTGTCACTTTCGTACCCCATTGCCCAGTCTTCCTTAGGAACCCTATGATGCCCAGCTGGTCTTAAGCTGGTGAATCTTTCCCTAGTGTTTCCATCAATCCTGCACCTAGAATTTTATGCAACTAGTCAGCACAGGTGGTGGGATACATAAGAGTCAAGTTTTTATCTTTAGAATTTTTAATGCAATGATGCTCCTAGTATTCTTCCCCAGACTTCTCTTTTTTATGTGAAGATTAAGTAATGTTTTTTTCTAGTGCCACCCAACTTGCTAGCAAAATTTTCGTGCATTCCATATGGCAGAAATAACAAATACCAAACTTGCAGCTAATATAAATTCTTTTATTTGACACGTTCTGCGGCAGCAGTGGTGGTGGTGGATAGTCCCACGGTGTCTATTATTTTTCATTGGGATCATCTGGAGGGTAGATGGGATGTCAGATGGTAGAGGACTAGGAGACTGACTTTCACGATGTGGTTCCTGTCTCTATGCAAAACTTTCAACTTTACTTCTATTTTTCCAAATTCTCATAATTTAGGATTTTGAATGAGGGAATTAGAGCTAAATTTTGTTGTGTCACTGGCTTTCCCCATTGTCCATTTTCTTCCCACTGTACCAATTTTTCCTTCTTGGTTCCTAAATTAAATTTAAACCTCCCCAAAAAGACGGATTAAGTACTGAGGCTTTTGTTCGATGGAGCTCAGCTTTTAGAGTGCCGTAAACCCATAAACCTTTGTAATATCTAAGATCTTCTACCACCAAGAACTAGATTTTGTTTGTTCAGTGGGACAATACAGTTCTCTTGTTTTTTTGTGCCAGTAAAGTAGATATGATTATAATATACTTGTTGTACTTGTTCTGTCTTAGAGTCTTGGAACAATTCGCAGATAATGAATTTACTGGTCTGCTTATACATGGCAGGCATCCTGGAAATAGCACAGAATTTTTTCACCATTCTGTGTCAGCCACAGTTAAGAAAAAAAACAAACTTTTTTTCTGTAAGAGATGAAGGGTTACCTATAATTTCATTTTCATGCAGTAGCTTTCACTGATTGTATTTTCAGCCAAAAAAACATATTTTTAATTTCTCAGTGAGAAACTTTTCTGATGTTCTTTGATTATTCAATTATCCTGTGAATAACCTGCCACGTTTCATGAATGTTCATTTTGTTTTGTTTAGAAGTCTAATTTTTTTTTATCATATCAGCACATTCTTGGGTGAAGAACTAAGAAATCTGTTCTGAGAAATCATGATTTCAGGGATTCCACAACTGATAAATATAGTCTTTGATTTACTACAGGACTATGTTTTTGGTGTTCTTTAGGTTTTCCACTGTTCCAGACCTTCTGCAATAAGCCACAATAATAACAGTTTGTGATTACACACACACACACACACACACACACATTACTGTTAAGCCTATGTTACAGTTGTTCCATGACTTTGTACAATTTGGTCCATTTATTGGCAATGACTATGAAGATTGCAATTCTTATCAGCATCTGAGGCCAGCTGATCGCTAAGGGGATCTTTATTGGGATAAACATGAGTATTTATGCATGACTGTGTCTAATGTGGATTTATAGGAGTACATTCACCCTGATGCATGCCAACAAAGCTTCTCCCTTTGGAAAATAATCTCTAACTATTTCACATTTTCTTGCAGCTGTTTCCTCCCTACCCGCCTTTCCCGCAACTAGGATTTCATGCATATCCTCTAGCCCCAGATTTTTTAATTTGCACATTTTCTTTGTGCTTTTGATATTTTTCTAGCTGCTTCATTGCTTTTCTCTCTTCCCAAGTAATTCTGCTTTTCCATCATGGTTGTGCACTGTTAAGAGAGCTTCATCAAGTATTTGAGTGATTTCTTGTAATAGTCTCTGACCTGTACAGCCAACAGCTCTATAGCAGAATTTGTGCTCAGGACATCAATCCCGTCCCCTGCCTAATCCCTATCAACCCCACGAAAGAGAAAGATATCAGTCATCCAAAATCTGAACATCTGAATGACTGACAAACACCTCTCTGGTGAGATTTTTAAAGTGAAGTTGGTTATCCATATCTTTACATTCTCCAGCAAAGCCTTAAAGCAAAGCATGATATGCCTCTTCTGCATTTTTAAAACAAACAAAAAAAATTAATTTGTGATAAAAGTGAATGAAATTAACCAACAAGGGGCTAAGTGGCATGCCAAGCTCAAAAATAAAATAAATTGGATTATTTCAGAGATTTAAAAACTTTAACTTTTTAACTTTTGCCATTATCACTATCATCATCAAAAAATGTGGTAATGAATATACTTATTTGATTCCTGGAAAAGTTTCCATTTTGGAAGGAAACTAATCTTTATAAAATATGTGTGTCATTTTAAGATAGAAATATCTAAAACCCTAGAAATAGTCATTCCATGATGGAAGTATAAAGTTAAATAGTTAAAAGTAGGCCAGTTTCACTATTCTGTAACATAAAGAAAATACTAAGTAAACTTATAAGACAGTAACTAGAGAGCCCATTAACATCTCGAGTTTTTGCCATCGAATGGTACAAAGTCATAGAAATTCTTTCAAACATGTGGAACTCACTGTTTTTCTTAAATCTGATGAGGTGGCATTGATGATGTCTTCTACTCTTGCGGCTTTGCAACCAGGGTGGGGGTCAAGAGATCTGCTTACAATTTCAGGCTGATTCAAAACCAGAGCCAAGTCCTCCTTGTAATTATGTTTTCCTGTAATAGCTCAAACGTTCTCTCCATGTTCAAGTTCGTACTTTATTAAGGTAAAGGGGCAGAGTCTTTTCTGCTGGTGCTACTATATCAAACAGGGAGAAGCCACTACCCACAAGAAGCCAGAATGGGTCTTTGTGGTGCGAGGATTGTTGGCCACCATGAGAGACATAACTTTCCTATGGATTTGGATGTTTTAAAATTGGAAATAGACAGTATAATTTTCATACACTTTGGTTTGTAGTAAGGTCTAAAGTATAATATTAACAGCTTATTGACCCTGCACTTTCAGAGTAAAATAATGTTAGAAACAGTTTCCAGTATACTACAGAGGTGCACTGATATCAGGTTAATTTCCCTTGGGCATAAGGGGATGAGCGAAATGATAGAATATATGCCAAGTGGTTAAAGATGAAAAAGGATCTAAACATTATATCAAAACATAGCAGGAAAGAAAAACTTAACTCTGTTGAAAAATTCACACTTTACTTAAATTCATAAGTGTATATCTAGATATGCTATTACATGAAGACAATACTAATCTTTACATTTTTGGATAGTCCCAGGAATTGATGGAAGAGAAGGTAGTAATAGTGATATATGAAGAGAATATATGTCTTTCATTATTTATGATAATGTTAATTGACCAAATGCAATATCACTTCATATTAAACTTAATATACCCAACATATAGTTTGCTTCCAAGTCTGTGTTGCTTCAATACCAGAACCAAGTTTTCAAACTAAAATTATTAGGATGCAATTCAAAAACTGTCAGATTGGTGATCTGCATTGTCCAAGATGAGCAAATGAGCAATTGGAGTGCAAGGATCTACTGTCCAACTCAGAAGACCATGGAGAAGTTATAAGCACACAAGCTTGTTTGTGCATAAATTTCAGCAAGCCAGTCCTTTAAGTCCATCCTTTATGATTTTTTTTTAAAAGTACCTTCATACCACAATTTGGTTATTGATGCCCCGACTGTTGGTGGACATTTCTGTGTGTCCACATTTTTTTTTTGGTCCTGAGAAATGCTGGAATTAACATCAGTGTAGATACTGTTTCATGAACATGTGAAAAGCTTCATTTTCAATGAATTATAACAAAGATAGAACATTGGCACTAAAAGTCTAATGAAGCAGATGCCTTGAACTGAATCATAGTGTAAAGGAGATGGATAATGATGAGTACAATGCATTCAATAGGCAGAAATATACCAGGACTCACTAGGAGATGCATTAACTATGCTCTCACAGCATCCCCAATCACATTAGCCAGATTAGTTTGAAAGCCGTAGTGGGAGAAGGTAGACATCAGGTGGAGTCACGCTGTGCAACAACACACAGCAGACATATTGGGTGAAGTCCTGACTCAATCACTCAAGACAAATCATTTGATAATTCTGTTTATAATCTTCAATTTTCTCATTTCTAGAAGGGAATTCATATTAACAGGAACAAGAATTAAATGAGATGCAGTAAAGTCATGCCATATTTACTTATTTCAAACATAATCAGTTACTATACCTTGTATAAGCATTGTAGGTACATATATTCATGAATCAGAACAAAATATATTGAGGCAGTATTTGAGTTCCTGTGTATTTTCTATATGTACTGACACTTGAAACACTTTTTGGTTGTTTAAAAGGATATTCTGTGTTTGAACCCATATAAAGCAAATTAATGCAGTAAATTATACATGTCCAAATGATGGTCCACTTAATGTTAGTTGCTTAATGATTAAAATTGAAATAGGGATTCTCTGGTTGCTGGTAGAATTGAAATCTATGCTAGATCCTTCATGATAGGCCATGGGACAGGTCATACTATGGTCAAGTAGATGGAACTCTGTTATTCTCCACAAGTGAACTTCCAAGTCATGATGGCCACTGACATCCAACAAGCCAAAGGGGGAGAAGAATGAGCATCATGCTGTGGCATGCCTCATTTTGAGGACCAGAACTTGGAGCAGTGAGCCCTGCTTCCATTCTCTTTCCACAAGCTGTCCTTCAGTCACTTGGCAACACGTGTCTATAACAATGGCTGGGAAATGTGGTGTCATTAAGAGCACAGGAAGAGCAGAAAATATTTGATGAGCCATTGGCAACGTCTGGCATATAGAAAGAATTCAGCAGATGGTGGGTGGCTTTACTTTTCCGTTACTCATGTAAGGACACTCTAGCTCCTTCTCACAAGAACCGGCTTCTGTATCCCACACAGAACCCATTAATCTGTCTTTCGGGTTGCTCCCTCAGCACACAGGAAGTAGCAGATAAAAGCCTCGGCCGTGCTGTGATGTGGTAAACTACAAACATAAATTGATCACTCTAATCTTGTTTAAAACCAAATTTAAGAGAAACTACTTAAATTGACTCGTGGGAATTGAAGGGAAAGCAGAAATAGGAAAGCTAAGAAATCTGCAGCAGAATCCCTAAAAAAAGAATGTGCTCCCAATAGCATATCAAAGTTGTTTCAAACATATAAAATAATTATAGGACAATTCCCTAACTTCTTATTTTTTTCTGATATTGATATGCTTCTTAGTTTTTTTTTTTTCTGCGATCTAAACCATTATGCTGCAGTCAGTGCAAGTGCAGATATTTTTACACACATACAGCATACTGGTTTTTTTCTTGAATATAGCCATATTAATTTTGCAGAGAGAGGAATTCGTTGCGATGATTGCAATGTGGGGAAAGAGGAAAGTTCTGTCATTTGGTCTGATTCAGTGGGGCATTATTGACTTGAACATCCAATGATATAACACGCACACAATTTTTATTTTTGCATCCACAAATCAGAGATATTAGCTTGAATTTCTCTTACAGGGTCTGGCTATTGCACTTAGCATAATGATGTTAACTTAGCATCATTTTGCTGCAAATGTCAGGATTTCATTTTTTTTAAAGATTTATTTATTTATTGGAAAGTCAGATATACAGAGAGGAGAGACAGAGAGGAAGATCTTCAGTCAGATGATTCACTCCCCAAGGGACCACAATGGCTGGTGCTATGCCGATCTGAAGCCAGGAGCCAGGAACTTCTTCTGGGTCTCCCACATGGGTGCAGGGTCCCAAAGCTTTGGGCCGTCCTCGACTGCTTTCCTGGGCCACAAGCAGGGAGCTGGATGGCAAGTGGAGCTGCCGGGATTAGAATCGGCACCCATATAGGATCCCGGCGCGCGTTCAAGGCGAGGACTTAAGCTGCTAGGCCACCGCGCCAGGCCCAGGATTTCATCTTTTTATAGCTGCATAAAATTCAACTCTGTATCTATGCCACATTTTCTTTATCCAGTCATCCATTGATAGAAATCTGGGTTGATTCTACATCCTTGTATTGTGAACTGAGCTGCTACAAGCATGGAAGTGGTGGTAACTATTTCCTATGCTCATTTCATTTCCTTTGGATATATCCCAGGATTGGGATCCCAGTATTGTCTGGTAGATCTGTTTTTAGTTTCTAGAGAAATCTCTATACAGTTTTCCATAATGACCGTCCCAAATTGCATTCCTGGCAACAGTGTATTAGGGTACCTCTTACTGCAAAGCCTCACTTGATTAATGCGTTTTGATTCTTGGACAATGACCAGACAGGAGGGAGATGATAGCTTGTTATGGTTTTAATGATCTTTCCCTTGATGGCTAGTGAGACTGAGCTTGTTGCAAGTGTAATTTGACCATTTGTATTTCCTTCTTTCATAAGTGTCTGGTCATATCCTTTGCCGTTTTGTGTCCCTGAGTTTTTCAGTTCCTTGCATATTTTGGATTCTGATTCTTTAACAGATGCAGAGTTTGCAAGTGTTTTCTCCCATTTTGCTGTTTGTCCCTTTCACTTTGTTGAGTGTTTCCATTGCTGTGCAGGGATTTCTTATCCGGATGTAATCCACGGATGTCTGTTTTTGCTTTTATCGCCGGTGCTTCTGGGATCTTATCTAAGGAATCCTTCAAGGCCAATAGGTTACATTTTCCCTCTAGTTATCTGATTATTTCAGGTCTTAAATTGATATCCTTGATTGATTACAGGTTGTTTTTTTTTACAGGGTGTAACATAAGGGACTTGTTTCAAACTTCTGCATGTGGAAATCCAGGTTTCTGAACACAATTGTTTTGAAGGATTGACCTTTCTCCAAGGAGTCAAAGATTATTTAATTGTAGGTGTGTAAATTAATTTCTGGAATTTTGTTCTCCTCGCACTGATCCCATACAGTCGCCGGTTCTATTCCTGGCAGTCCTGCTTCCCATCCAGCTCCCTGCTTGTAGAATGGCCCAAAGCCTTGGGACCCTGCACCCATGTGGGAGACCTGAAAGAGGCTCCTAGCTCCTGGCTTCGGACTGGCTCAACACCAACCATTGCAGCCGCTTGGGGAGTGAACCATCAGATGGAAAATCTTCCTCTCTGACTCTCCTCCTCTCTGTATATCTGACTTTGCAATAAAAATAAGTAAATCTTTAAAAAAAATTGCTGAGATTGCTTCTGTGGCCTAGTGTATGGACTATCCTGGAGAGAATGCTGTAGACAATGATGAAAAGAATGTATATTCTGGGCCCGGTGCGGTGGCCTAGCAGCTAAAGTCCTTGCCTTGAATGCACCGGGATCCCATATGGACACCGGTTCTAATCTCAGCAACTCCACTTCCCGCCCAGCTCCCTGATGATGGCCCGGGAAAGCAGTCGAGGATGGCCCAAAGGCTTGGGACCCTGCCCTTGTGTGGGAGACCTGGAAGAAGCTCCTGGCTCACAGCTTTGGAACAGCGCAGCACTAGCCATTGTGGTCCCTTGGGGAGTGAATCATCGGACTGAAGATCTTACTCTCTATTTCTCCTCCTCTCTGTATATCTGACTTTGCAATAAAAATAAGTAAATCTTAAAAAAAAAATGCGTATTCTGCCCGTGTAAAATTGAATATTCTGTAGTATCTGTTAGGTCCATTGGCTATAGTATAGATTGGCTCTGTTTTTTTCTTTATTAAATTTATGTCTGATTTCTCTGGCTATTGATTAATCTGTGTTGCTTAAGTCTCCTCTCCCATTTTTATTGTAGAAGAGTTTATGTTTCCTTTTACACCCATTAATATTTACTATGTAAAACTCAGTGCCCTGGATATAAACACTGTTCTTTATTTCTATTTTTTATTTAGATTATTTTTCATGCATACACTTTTTGTGTAGTCACATCTTGTTCTTTTAATCACCTAATTATTACATATCAGAATTTTTGGTCTTTTTCACAATTTTTGTCTGAAAATCTACTTTGACAAGAGTGCAGCTGTTACTAAATGCTTTTGACTTTCAGTTGCGTGGAATATATCATTTTATTCTTTCACTTTCAGACAAGACGTGTGTTTTTCATAGGCATCATAAAGATGTGTGTTTTTCTTTATCCAGTTACATTCAAGGATTTTTTTTGATAAATGGTTATTTGGTCCACCATTTTTTTTATAAATATTTCTATTGTTTGCTTTATTTTTTTTTTACTAGATTATCCGTCTCACATTATTTCATGCTGCTGACTGTCCTTCTCTCTTGCTGTGTATAACACGTCTTTAAGTATCCTTTCCAAGGCTGCATGGATAGCGACACATTCCTTCAGTTTGTGCTTGTTCTGGAAGATCTACACTTCACCTTCAATTATGAATGAAAGATTGCCTTGTGTGATAATTTTTTTTAACTTGGTCTGTATCTTCCCATTCTCTCCTGATATGTAGGAAATATGCAGAAATATCTGTTATTAGTTGGAAGCTCCTTTAAATGCAACTCTGCATTTCATCCTTGCAAATTTTAGTGTATCCTGTGTATGTTTCGTGTTTGGAAGTTTGACATGCTGTGTTATGGTATCTTTTCTGATCATATCTATTTGGGATTCTATATACTTCCTTTATTTGGATGCTCCCATGCTTCTCCATCTTGAGGAAAATGCCTGTTATTATTTTATCTAATGGGGTTTCTTTACCATTCTTTTTCTCACTCCCTTCAGAATCTCCGAGAAATCACATATTTGGCCATTTGATGCCATCCTAGACATCCAAAATAGCATTTCCATTCTTTCTAAATTTTTCTTCTGTTTTGTCTGTCTTAGATGTTTCACAAGGCCTGTATTGCAGATGATAGAGCTTTTTTGTTGCCTTGTCCAGTTTTTTGGTCAGGATTTTGACTGTATTTTTATTGCACTTATTGAATGCATCAATTTTTTAATTCTGTTGTTTTTTCAAATATTTCTCTAGAATTTCTTATCCATGTTTTATTCCCTTCAACTATACACACACACACACACACACACGCATATATTTTAATAATCTTACAGTAATCCTTTTAAATTCTTTTTTTGTAGATTTACTTATTTTTATTGGAAACTCACATATATACAGAGAGGAGGAGAGGCAAAGAGAGAAAAACTTTTCATCCAATGGTTCACTGCCCAAACAGCCGCAACAGCTAGAGCTGAGCCAGCTGAGTCCGAATCCAGGAGGCAGGAGCTTCTTCCAGGTCTCTCACATGAGTGCAGGGTCCCAAGACTCTGAGCTGTCCTTGACCAGTTTTCCAGGCCACAGGCAGGGAGCTGGATGGGAAGCAGGGCTGCCGGGACTAGAACTGGTGCTCAGATGGGATCAGCGCAAGAAGAAGGTGAGGACCTCAGCTACTAGACTATTGCACCAGGTCTTATCCTTTTGAATTCTTTTTCAGACCTCTTATGACTTGAAGTCAGAGGGTATGTTGAACTCTTTCCCAGTTAATGCAACAAATTGTGGAGGCCCTGGCACCTTCATCCTAAGAACTCAATCGCAAGATGTCACTTCCCAGCTGGGAACTGCTAGCATAGATCCCAGGGCTGCTTCCAGCACAGTAGACGAAGGCGATGTGTCCATCTTCACGCTCAGCTGCCTTACAGGGTCTCTGGTCTGTCACTTACCCACTGAAAAGTTTTCTCAAGCAGTTCCCTGGAAATGTGTTCCTTACTGTGTTTTTTCTAGGATCTTTCTGTGGCTGAGACCAGCGCAGCTTCTCACTGGTCAGTCCTCAGGCATCCTCTCCACAATGTTGATTTCAAGACATTTTAAACACAATTTCAACCAGTACATTTTTTCCTCCCTAAAAACAGTGATGGTGATTTCATCCTGCTCCGATTGGAAAGGGTGTATTTAGCAGAGCTATTGCATAAATCCAACATTGATTATAGCTATCAGGAAGAACCAACACAAACATTAGCTTGACAAAACCCAGGAATTTTGTAAAGGTGGACACATGGCATGCTAAGCTCAGAGAAATTTATGTTGGAGATTTATATAAAGTACATCGAAATATTAAGATTCAATATTGATCCAGGATATCCTCTCAAAAATGGAGAAATGTTGAACACATTTAAGTGTAGATTTGCGATGATTAAATGAAAAGTGCTTCAGAAAATTCTCTACTCTGCTGATAACGTATTTCTAACTTCCAGTTTAAAAGTGGCAGGAAAGAAATTAAGTCCAAGAGGCAACTGCAGTCCAGACAAATTCAAATCTGAGTAGTTACATTTGTTTGTTATGATTTATATGTCATGTTATGATGAAATGCTGATCGTACGTATCTCATTGCCATGTGATGATTTGAAACTTTGTACACATGTGATTTGAAAATTAGTACACATGTACTTTCAGGTGGATTAAATGCTTTTCAGGAATGACTTTCCACTGTGTAGCTCTGCCCAAGTGCCCAGGTAAGACCATCAGTTTTCAGGGGAAAACATCTGAGAGATGGGTTACTTGTTCATCTGTGGAAGCCTCAGTTTACTCAAATCTCAAATCAGGTCATCAGAAGCCACTTGCTTCCACAGAACTTGTGGACAAATGAAACTTGAAATTTCCTTCCATATAATATTTTTAAAGTCACTTTTGATCATTTTGTGATTTTGCAATTAATGTGAAAGGAAAAAAGATGTATTTAAAGGCATATAAAACAGTTTTTCATAAAAGTTACTGATAGACCTTTTTAGTAGAAACGATTGAATTATACTTATTTTGACATTGTAAAAGGATAAAGCAGTATAATCATAAGTGTATGATGCCTTTTGCATTTTTACTTTCCCAAATAACAGTTCAAAATACTAGTTGTGATATGTCAATACTTAAACGATATTATGGGGCGTGCATCTGAACTCTACGGACAGTTGTAAGACAACTTAAAATTTGGAGGAAACAGTCTAGGGAGAAGGGAGGTGCTCATGTTGGGTAGGGCAAGGTAACATTTACCTCTGATGAAGGACTAAACACATTTGTCTTCCTTGTTTCCTGTTAAAGTTTCACTTTAATTTGACTAGCTTCTGTAGGTTCAAAAATGAGAGTGAAAAATAACCACGCCATTGGAAAAAAGGTGTTACAAGTTGGTCAGGAATTTAAAGGAATTCATAGAGGATTGATGTCGGATAAGATGGATTTGAATAGGTAGTAAGATTCAATAATATTTCTTTTAGAAGGAAATCCTAAAGAATTTCTGCGTTCAAGATCAGGACAAGCCAAAGAGCAGATGTCAGCCACTGGACAGTTGACAGCACTAGAGGAAAGACATGATTTCAGGGCAGCTGCACCATCCATCCCTCCCCAGAGGGAGAAAGCCGTCACCAGCACCATCTGGAAGGGGAAGCAGGCAGCAGCATTGCCTGCTGTAACAGAATTCTGGCCCCAAGAGAACAAGTTCTAATTTCAGATTCCACGTGGAATAGAACATTGTTCACAAGTGAAGAAGAAATGAAGAAGATCCAGACAGTGACAGGGTTTGTAGCTATCATACCTGCCCCGATGAGTTCTTCAGCAAGGAAAATTAACCCAGGTGGCAACATGGAAAATATAGGAAATATTTCCTGAAGAACAGTGAAATATAAAACATGCAAGCAAACAAAAATCAATATTGACTAGCAAAAATAACTTACTTAGTTTAACAACGTGTAAAATAAAAATGTTTGATAATATTCAAAAAGACGAAAGAATAAGTTTCAAGCCCCTAAAGTTTTAATATTATCTTAGAAGGCATTGAAGTATCAAAGCTTGCTACAACAAGGAGATAACAAGATTTTAATTGTGTGACTAGCTAGAAAATACAAAACGTGTTACCAGAGACCAACTCTGACTGACTTGAGAGCTTGCAAAGGATGTGTGGATCAGTGAGAAGATAAGAAGAGGAAGAGGAGGCATGGACCACTGTGGCATGATGCTCATAACGGATAATTCAGAAAAGTTGCCTTCTTTATTTATACACAAATTATCATAAGCTTTTGCATGACATCCAATTGTTTCAATTCTACTTCATTATAAAAGAATGATTACAGAAACTATCCTAAAAAACATTATTATTTTACTTCAGAGAAAATATTTTCAGCAAGCTATTACTCAATCAAACCTGCAGCGACCTGGCTGAAGCCAGGAACTCCATGGTTGGCAGCACATGCGGTTACATAGTGACAAGTGGTTTACTTATATCCAAAATCAATTTTCACTAAACATAAATTAACCAATATTACTTAAGATATCAAGAGTACAGAATTGAAAGCTCATAAATGAAAGGAATTTATAAAGGCATTATCATAGATTCTTTATTAAATCTTACAATCAATCATGCATTAATTACCATCACCTTCACCTAGTGCTGATTCAATTGTTTTTGTTCCTTTTGTTAAAGGGCAGTGAAAGGGATCAGGGCAATTCAGCCATTCTACAGAGGGCATGTAGAAGAAACTTTTTATCTTTATAAACCATTTTCTTTCTGTAAATATGAATGCCAATATAAGGTAGACATTTTAAGCCACTTTTGGGGGGGTTCACATTTGTTTCCCTTTAGCAGATGCCCCCCTATACTTTTTCTACTTTCCGTGGTGAGACACCAAAATGCGTCATATCATGTGTTGTAACAGTTCCATGCGTATGGTAAACAAACCTTTTGCACCTCCATGATTGCCACCTGTTCCAAGATATTATCAAGCCATTTGTTAAGGAAAACATTATTTATATTAGGGCAAGTTCCAGACAAAGGTGGGCACATAACAGGATGTTTGGAGACACTGTGGGCTCAATTGTACTATTGTGTGCTTTTAGCTATGTGTCATTAACATACGTTGCTAAAGATGTTTTTAATCGTAACATGGTTTTATCATAACATTAGTTTGAGGTGTTATACCAGTTACAGGAATCATTTCACATTTGCCGAAAAACAACACCACCCTCAGGAGATCAGAGAGGTGATCGAGTGTCCATACAATGGGGTGAGGCAGCGATGAAGTGACCAGAGACATTCTGCTGGGTCTTGCCATGCAGCCAGAAACTCCTATAGCCTTTCTAACCGAGGAGCAGTGCTCATCACACACCATGCCATCTGTTCCAAATGCATGGCTTTCTGCAATGTGTGAAACAAATTTATAGATGAGAAAATTTGTAGATGAGAAAAAGGAAGCCATATAAAAATCCTTAATTACTCCAAGACAGTCTAATAAAAGAGGTTGGAAAGAACATTACAAAAAAGGGCACAAAGGGAAAGTTACAAACTCAATACATCACTTACCACATCCATAACTATCAATTAAATTAAACAGCTCATAAATAGACTAAATACTTTATTATGAGCTAAACAGACATTTAGAAATAAAGATTTCAGATCGAATAATAAATCTTTTTCTTAAAGTCCAAATCAAAGCCAATTAAGACTTTTTCTGAAATAATACACTAACATCTTTGACTTTGATGTTGCAAAATATTAAAAACTAATGCCCTCTGCTGTAAAAAATTGATGAAAAAGAAGCATTTGTTAATAGAAAAGGAATTTTTATGTATTCTTGACAATATATTTTCATGCAAATAGGTTCTACTAAAGACTGATACTGATCCATGGACCTGTGATTTATATTTGAGTATATGGATCACTTGAACGTCAGTTATAGAATTCCATCTACTTTTTTTGGTGTGTGTGTGAGACATTTGTCTTTTAACCTGGTATTACATTGCAGATGAATCACTTTCATTTGAAACTCAGATGAAAGCTTCCTTCCCTCAATTGCATTGCTTAAATGATTTATGTCTGTGTGTGTGTGTGTGTTCAAAGAATTTTACAATACAAAAATTGCTACTACTCCTGTACTGAGGTCCAAAAATGGTTGCTGGAGCTTGTGGTTGATCTTGGAAAACATGCCTGCTTGTAAATTTGTTTGAGAATGGAGATCTGTTTAAACTTTTTCCAGTTTGTGAATGGTATAAAATATTCCAAGTATAACCATCGCCCCCAAAATAAGGAAAAAATAGGCCAGATCCTATCCTCTGTATTCACATTCCTCATTACTTTAGAGGCTAATATTTGCTGGTAGCATCTGTTAATTGGAATTAATGAATAAACGAAGCAAAACCTAATGCTATTCTGCTTAAACTAAAATTTGTGTTTGATTTGTTTTATCTATAGCACAACTTGCTGAATCATGTTACTAAATGTTTTTTACATGTTATTTGTCAAGTTACATTCCACAGCTGTTGGGGTCTCTTGCCTTTATCTTTATTTTGATTACAGTACCTTCTTTTGTAGCATCTTTTGGCTTCTGGTTGGAAAATTCTAACTAAATATTTTGGAAAGCAAATGAACTAGGGAACATTAATATGGCTAGTCATAATAGTCATTCATCATGCTATTCATTACACAGCCACAGTTAAATCATGCAGAAAAAAAAACAAATTAAAAAACTGGAATTTTTGCATGATCATTCATATGACTACATCTTTTATTAGAATTACAACTCAGGCAGCAGTCATTTGGCATAGTGGTTAAGTTGCAGCTTGGAACCCAAGTCTCACATTGACATGCCTGGGTTTGAGTGCAGGTTCAGTTTCTGGTTCCAGCTTCCTGCTAAAGTGTACCCTGGAGGACAACACGTGATGGCTAAACTGCCTGGTCCTCTGCCACCCAGAGAGGGATCTAGGTTGATGCTTCAGGCATTTCAAGAATGAACCAGCAGTGGGAGAGCTTTCTCTCTTTTTACCTTCTTCTCTCATCCTCTCTTCCTCTGCTTTTTCAAACAAATAATTTTTTAAACTCTCACTGTGGCTGATTAGTTCATTTCAGTGTTTATAAAATAGGGAGGGTGACATCCACATGAAGGTTTTTGTAAAAAATAAGACAGTGCTTTCAAAGTTTCCGAATGTGGCATCTCTGTCACTGTAGACCTTCATTCTGTTTTACTTCATAGATCTGAAATCACTTTAATGTAATAGTAAGCATCAGTTTCATAATTTTTGTGTACATATAATCTTTCCACATGGGAACATCTATAAAAGTTGTTATTTATGAGCTAACTGCTTTTAGCATGGTCCGGAAAAACACAACTGCACTGCTTTCTGAAATACTGTTATGTGAATTTAAAGTATCCTTTAAATAAATAAATAAAATATCTGCATTTATATAGGTGTGTGTAGACCCCACTATAACATAGTGTACATGTATTTAAAGCATTTTCCCCTCTACTGTTTTATTATATCTATAAATATGCTGCCTTTTCACTAATTAAACATTTTAGTGAGAAAATTAAGGGGGGAAGATGAAAAAAATATCAGCCATTTCTTGAGGCATATCATTCTCAGACCATAGAAAAAGAATATGCCTGTTTGTGGGACACTGTAGCCTGAAACTAGCCATTAGCAAACCAGTGCCTTTGTAACCGAGGGGTCACTATAGGGGGGAGGAGAATCACTACAACCTGTTGTTTCTAAATGTTTTGAGAGAAACACCCTAAGCAGCAATATTTTCTTTGGTGGCATCTTGTTAACTAATGGACTGCTAAGTTTGGTGTTTTAAAATGTGGTTGAAAATTTAAGCAAAAACTTCTAAATGAGTAGCTTAGTGTCTTAAAATCATATATTTAGCCAATTGAAGGTGTGGTTCCATGATGTTTCTCTTTGAATGCCCAACATTTTAAAAGCAAAGGATTGGATCACCTTTAGGCATTTCTTGCAAGTGTATTGAGTTGTCTTCTTATTTTCTTCCCCTAACCATTATTTTCAAAACTTGTTGAAATAGAAATCCCAATTTTTATTTGCACCTTTTGAATGAGAAGACTGATGGTTATTTTAATAACTTGGGTGTATTCACATGTTTCCTCCCTGGACATATTCTAAACAGAAACCACAATTCCAGAAATAAGCAAAGCAAGCAAAAACAAAATAAATAAATGTGATGTCTTTCAGATTGCAGGTAGTAGGGTTGCTGGCAAAAAACAACATTTGACTTTGAATATGTTTCCCGCAGATTTCAAATGTAAATGTAGCAAAATATTTCTGCTAGAATTTATTTTAGTATCCCCTGAAGGTCACCAGAAGGGCAAGGGGAAGACCAAGGGAGGACACTAAAGCTTCAGAAGTTCTCTTCCACATGCCTCAGATTCTGATCGCAGCAGGGGCTCATTTTGTTGGCTCATTGTCTGGTCTTGTGTGAAGAAAAGACACTACCATTATTTCTCCCATTTTTTGGCTTCCTCATCTCTTGTTAACTTTTGCTTTTTGAGTCTCCAAAAACTACAGAACTTCTTGTATAATCATCTTTCTGAAGGTAATAATAAAAGAGTCATTTGCCACTAATTCAGTCATTAAGTATCCAGAGATTATTGAGATTATTACATTCGGGTTTGGGTTATAGAGATTATTACACTAGGATGCAAAAACTTGACTTAATTGAGAAAATGATGGTCAGTGGAAACCATTTTGCCAGAAGCGACAATTTGGTCATAGCCATTCCAGCAGGTGTGGTAATAAAACTATCCAGGGGACATGACACATTTAGCAAGAGATCATCTGTTTTTCAGGAACAAAATCCTCTCAAGCAGTGTCAGGAAATGGAACTCAACTAAAGTAATACTGTGAAACCAGAAAGCCATAGGTAACCCCTCTCTTTCCAGGTGATACCTCCACTCTTGCTTTCCTATTCTCTTCTCTGCAAACTAACTTCCTCCACCAAGTTCTTAATTTCTGTGCTTCCTTAACCTCAGCTTGAAAACCAAGGTCCCAACTTCAATTCTAACACAAGAAAATTGCCTCAGATAGACTTATGAACTGTAATGAGATTATTATGTGCCTTTGTGATAATTTTCCAGTACTCAGAAACCCAAATATAAGAATGGAGAAACCAGGTAATAAAATTGGATATAAGATTATCAGAATATGGGATGAATATGGTGAAAGCAAATGGAAGAAATGGGTGATTAAAAGTAGGGAAAGTGGGACCCAGCACTGTGGCATAATGGGTTAAGCAACTACCTCTAAGATTGGCATTCTGTGCATACTGGTTTAAATCTAGTCTGCTCCACTTTCAGCCCGGCTTTCTGCTAATGTTCCTGGGAAAGCAGCAGAGGATAAAGAGTTTGGGCCCCTCCACCTAGGTGAGAGGCCTGAAAAAGTTCCTTACTGCTGGCTTCAGCCTGGCTGAGGTCCAGTCATTGCAATCTTTTGTGAAGCGAACCAGCATGTGAAGATTCACTTTCTCTTTCCATCTCTTCCTCCACCCTCTTTCTATTTTTTCTCCTTTTCTTTATTTCTAAATCTTCCTTTCAACTTAAAAATATGGGTAAAAGGAATTTACACAAATGGAATCACTTGTTTGATGTTCAAAAGAACAAAAATTACAGGAAAAAAGGGAAACTCCAGGGACCAGATTGTAATTTGATAAATAAGTGGTATACAATTTTTTGATTGTACAGATTTCTCCTTAGAGAAAGCTACCTTTTCTCTTGGAAGAATTACCATTGTAAATTGATATGTAACAAAAATTTCCTGGGGAAATAATCTATTTTGAAGATGGCAGAGTAGAAAATAGGAGCCAGAAATTATCATGGTAGCAATTGTAGTACTTGTGTAGGAGTAGATGAATTTACTTTATGTTAATCAAGTCGTTGGAAGGAACAATACTTTAATTATAAGTGAGTAGTGCTGTAATTACTGTTTGGGGAGGTAATTGTCTTTTTGCCTGACTTGATTTAGGAATGGTCAGCTAGGGACACAGAATTTTAATTCTGTTGGGCAGAAGACAGATTGCTCTGATCTGAAAAAAGGATAGCTCAGGAATCAATATAGATGAAGATGATAATTTTGGGCATATCTTTATGCAGCTGCTATACATATCTGTTCTTTGCTGTAGCACAAACATGGTGTTTGAACAAACATCAATGACCATGTATCAACTGGACTCACTCAGGTGGCCCAGTTTTCTCAATACCAAGGCCATTTTAGCCTTAAATATTATAATTCTTGCAAGAGTGAGAAACCCTCTTACCCTGTCAACAAAGATAAGTCAACTGAGGATAAGATGGTCATTGAAATAATCAGTTTGTTACAGAGCACACAAAGTAAGTATTATTAATAATAGCTGCAATTAAAGAGAATACATGAGAAGATAAGCAAGTTGGGTAAAAGAAAGTTACTCAAGCACTGAGTATTCATTCATAATGAACAACAACAAAAAAAGCCAATTCATGGGGAAATTTACCACATAGTCTGAGAGCACCTGGTCCTCTAAGGTGACTTTCAGTGATCCCAGATTGCTACAAAGCCACCCATGATGAAAGCAAGTACCTTCCACTTAAGGAGAGCCTCCAACGACTGAAACATTTTTGGAGTGAATTCTTGCAAAGAGCTGGGTTCCAACCAACAGTTTGTAGTTCTTAGTATTTATGGCCCATAGCTTCCAAATGTCAGCCTTGGAAGGAAAAAAATCCTAGAACTAGCCATCTGCATGCAAGTGTTAATATGATGATTAGTCAGCCACTAGGCTCAGTTATGTTTGCGTAACATACGAAGTTCAAAAGAAGTCAGTGCTGTCAAGGCATAATTATATTAATCATAATCAAAATGCCAATGTTGCTAAATTTGTGAAACTCAAAATGCCATAAATGGGAGCTCTTTCTGTGTCCCACATGCTGTCTCTAACTCCCACTAGTCTTCCTAGATATCTGGTCAATGAGGATTCAAGCATGTGAGTCTTAAATTAGAAGATTCAACTGCCCAGAGAACTGCTCCAAGGGCCGGTCCTGGGTGCCTCTGCAGCAGGAAGAAGAGGCTTGATCCCAGGTGAAGGAGTCTGTTTATGATGTCTGTGTTTCTGAATCTGGTGATTGTGTAAATTAGAGACCAAGACCAGGACCCTAATTCAGAGATCCTGTGCTGTTGTTGCTGATGAAAGAAGTAGAAAGTTCTCTGATTACAAGGTTAATTATTAACCCAATACTTTGGATATTTTGTACCCATATGGGCCATATGTTTACTCAGAAAACCAGGCATTGATTGGATTACAGGCCTGGAGGTGGTTTGCTGCTTCAGGGGGTTGACACCTGAGTATTGCCAGTATCTAATTGTTGGTATACAGTGTCTCCTGATATATATAAGTATATAGCTTTATTTTTATATTTATATCAGTATTTGAATCATATGGTTGAAATTGTAGGGAATATTAGCTCAGAATCACACATGAATTAGGTTTAAGTCAAAAAGAGCTATTTCTGTGCTTTCTGACACATTAGAAGTTTCAAAGATGCCTGTGAATTGAAATAAAACAGCACCAGAAAATTGTAAATGTTATCAGAGGAACCAGTTATCTTCTGGGTTTAGGGAATTATGATAAGGGAAGCCATTTCAGAAAAAGATCAGTGAAAAGTCTATACCCAGGAGAAATATGGAACACAGTATTCTGGAATGTTGAAGATCTACCAACTGAATACATTGACATGGCAGAGATCACTATGTTTACTTTTGTTTTTGGCTTTCAGCGTGTGCCAATGGAGATGAAACAGTATCTTAGGAATTCTAAGGCAGGATTTAAAACACATGATTATAATTAAAGTAGATTATCTAACACCTCCATAACACTCAGTGTAATGTTATGTTGGAATAAACTTGCAAATAAGTTACAGAAAGTGGCATCTGAATACACAAAATTTTTCTTGCCCTTTGTGTTGAGTTAAAATTTATTTTACAAAATAACCTTTTAAAAGTGTACAATTAGGGCTAGCATTGTGATGATTACAGCATTGGCATCCCACATTGGAGCATCACTTCAAGTCCCAGTGGCTTTGCTTCAGATAGACTTCCCTGCTAACACACTTTAAAAGCAGTGGAAGTTAGCAAAAATACGTGGGTCTCTGCCATGCACCTGGGATACTAGGATGAACCTCTGACATCCTCTTTTCAGCTTGTCCCAGACATTTAAGGAGTAGCAAAAGAATGGGAGATCTGTTCATATACATTACTAGTTTCCACTTAGAATTTTTAACTCTGTGAACTAAGAACCAGCATCAGACATAAATTTGCTCATTGATCACATCATAGTTGGTGAACCAGGCAGGAGGTAGAAATAATTGCAACAGAGCTGTTACCCCAAAACTGGCAGTGGATGAATGAACCCCTATATCCAACCTGAATCACAATCTTCTCAAGGTTTAGAGAAACTGTCTGGTCAGTTTAAAGTATGTTTCTCTGTTCTTGAAGTCTTGGGCAAGATTTTGAAATACAAATATGGCCTCTTCTATTTTCTGATTTGATCATTGTTCGAGACCAACTGCAAGATGGAAACATTAAGGTTAAAGTCAAGCCATGGGAGTGGGACATGGGAATACACAAAAGGAAAATGCAAGCTTTTGATCCCCCTTCATAGTGTGGCTATCGGCTGGTCACATTGCGTTCCTAGAGCTGACATCTTCTATAGGACACATCAGCATTTACCTTTGGGCCATAAATGATGGACATCATGTAGATGATTCAAGTATTCCCGCCACATAGTCCTCAGTTTAGCACCTGGCTTTTTGGTGCCTCCCCTTTGTAACAGGTAGAAGAACAGCTAGAACTAGGTTCCTGTTACCTAGTTGCTGTGCCTTGTTTCTCACCACGATACTCCTAATTATGGTAGAATTTGCTAAATCTAGCCCTTAGGGGTGATACTTCCTGCATTGGTAGAAGACAGACAGTCACCAAACCTTCCTTGGGTGTACAAGTCAGCTAGTGCCAGCTGTGTTTGGGTGGCAGCTAGCCTACTCAGGGGTCAGCTGGAGTTGGATGGCAAATGTAGCGTCTCTATTCTGGGATGACTCCTACCTGTGAGGAATGTAGATTTCAACACAGCTGTCATTTGGGTTGTGGCATGTGGATGTGGCTTCTGACAGTAGTAATGGCCAAATATTTCATGACCCAGCCCTCAAAGCTTGGGTGTTTTCAGTTCCATCATCCTAAGATGCTTGAATCTTGAATGTGAATTATTACCCTGGAGCATAGATTCCAGTTGTGAATTCAATGCCCTCTAGAGATTAAAAGCCTTAGGCATAATGTCACAGGGCCTGAATACATATGTGTACATATATTCATTACATATCTTTACTTGTGTGTGTGTGTGTGTGTGTGTGTGTGTGTGTGTGTGTGTGTTTCCTGAGGCTAAGCACCCTAGTACCTGAGAATGCTTGGCATACTGGGCAGTTGTTATGGATCTTGGAGAAGACCTCAGCTCTTAAACAACTTGAGGAACTTACCTTAGGGTACATGAAGGGAGATTTTGTGATGCTCTCTCTTATCTAACGCAAAGGGGTTCAAGTCACACACTTGAATAGAGTTGGCTTGCAGAAAGTCCTAAATACTTTTGTTTTCCTTTCCAGCTATTGATGATTCTTCCTTCATTCCTATAGACTGGCTGTGGGACTCTAGACTTATATAAAACAAATGATTAAAAATAGCAGTTCAGCATTTAAAAATAAGGTTAAAGAGAAAAGGGTATTGCAACTAGGGAAACAGTCAAGACAGCAGGCTCATATAATAGCAGTTGCTTCAAATATTGCGGTGGGACCTTAGCTTCAGCCCAGAAGATATTCTCACTTCCTCTGTACTGCAACCCTTCATGGGTCATCTATCTTCAAAGAGTTGTGTAATACAGGGGTTTACGATAAACTTCATTGTAGGAAATTTGCTTTGCTTTTAGTTTGATAAATAGAAGATGTTTGTATCTCGCACCAGTGTTTGGCAATATCTGAAATGTCTGACCCCTTTGCTTGGAAAACATTTGTTATTATTCCTTAAACTCTCAAGTTAATTGTGCTTAAGTTTTTTTTTAAGTAAAACATCTATTCATTTATTTGAAAAAGTTGCAGAGAGGGGGAAAGACAGAGAGAGATACTATCTAGCAATTTATAAATGTCTACAAGAACTGGAACTTTGACCAAACTGAAGCCTCGAGACAGGAGCCTCATTTGAGCATTCCATGTGGGTATGGGCTCCCACGTGCCAAAGTCATCTTCCTCTACTTTCCAAGGTAGAAAGTACCTTGGAGAGCTGGATCAGAACAGCTGGGACTCAAATTGGACCACATATGGATGCTGGCATCACAAGCAGTGACTTAACCCACTGCATCACAGTGTTAACCCCTAATCGATCCCGAGTTTAAGTCACTTGTTATGACGTTAAAAACCACTTAGCAAAACCTCAGTTTGAATTGTCTTTCTGTGGAAACAAGATATAGAGGAGATAAATCTGTCATCAGGACTACCTGGATAGGCTACACAACCTGTCAGAGTTGAGAAGACTACTTTTCCTCATAAAAGGAAAAGCTAGATGGGGTTTTCTACCATTGATTGATATTTCTGAAAACTTGGAATCCTGTTTCAACATCAACCTCTTTGCAATATCCCAATTCTGCTAGTTTTAAAGCCTTTTGGAGACTAAGGAATCATTCAAGACCTTAGAGGTACTAGTGAGGCAGTTATATCACATTACCCTATTGTGACAAAACCTTATACTATGCTAACACATATCTGAAGGCACCTCATTGGTACACAGTCCTAGACCTAAAGTATGTTTTCATTTGAATATCATAAACACAGAATCCAAGTATTTATTCACCCTTGAATGTACTTATCTATCTTCAAATATAACTTGTCAGTATACTTTGGGAAGTCTGTGCACCAGGCAAGATAGTCTTCATTTGTTGGACAATGTTCTTGCAAGGAAACTTATGGAACTCCAAATTCAAGACTGGATCCATTCTACAATATGTAGATCGCATGCACAATTGCAGTCTTTCCAAGGCAGACTCATAAAATAGCATCCAGTTCTCAAACCTTGAAGGGAAATAAGGATGCAGAGTTTCCATAGCCAAAGCTCAGAATTCTAAACAAACAATAAACTACTTAGGGATTTATTTTAAACCTCAGGAAACATGTTCTTTCATTTAAGAGGAAGGAAGCTCTGTTGTGTATTGGACCACCAGACAAACAGCTAAGGAAATTCCTGGGAATTGCAGATTTTTCAGTATTTGGATTCGAAATTTGGGAAAATAAACAAACCTTTGTATATGGGACTTTAAAGCATCTTGACACAGGCCTACTCCATCAGACAGGGGAATAACAGGGGGTTTTCCAAAGGGTTGAAGAGGTATTCACAGAAACTTTAGAGATAAGGATCCCGGATTTGGACAGAGTATCCCTCTGTTTGTACCAGAGAAGCAGGGCATAGTTTCTGTGTGTGCACTCAGATCCTGGGCCCACTCTTGACCAACTTTTCTAAGCAACAAGTTATCAGGACTGCAGGATGGCTTGCACGCTTAAGGGAATGGACTGCCAACTGTGCTTCCACCTCATCTGCTCTTAAAGTAGATCCGACTAACCTTTACCAGCAGACCTGAGCAAAATGCTTTAGCTAGTGTCTCTTGCCCTCCTCGTGTTGAGAACTTCTCTGACAACCCCCTGGATTCAGATAAGAAACATAATCAAACTATAATCCATGAACAGACCAGACGCAAAAGATCCTAACCAACCAACACCAACACCACACTCCAAAAGCCACAAACATTAGATCTCCTTTGGAAGCTCTAGTTTTGTTAAAAACTTAAATGCAAGAAACACCTTCTGACTGATTATGTCCTAAATGGAAGGTTCCGTATCAGGTACTACTTAACATTCCTATTGTAGTTAAATTACAGAAAATTTCTAGTTAAGTAAAACTAACAAGGATCAAAATTTTTATGTCTAGAATCTTTGAATGCACACAAAGGATAAGTCTACTGATGCTTGTGAGCAAATTAAAGTTCTAAAATAATTCTTTGAAAGGCAAAAGAAGTAAAAGCTTGGTTTTTTTTCATAAAAAAATCTTGCTTTTTGTTGGATCTATTTTACTTCATGGAAGACATACTTAATCTCCTCTCCTGATTCTCTCAGGATGCTGCTGTTGGAAAGAAAACTCCCTGATGTAATAAATCTCCCTGATGTAATAGGAGAAGTAGTTCTCCTGTGCTTATTTTACGATATCTTTTGAGGGGGCTAATGGGCAAAACTGTAGCCTGAAACACCAACATCACTTATGGGCTCCAGTTAAAGTATCAGCTGCTCCCTTCCAGTCCAACTCCCTAAAAATGTGCCTGAGAAAGCAGCAGAAGGTGGCTTAAGTCCTTGGGCTCCTGTATCCATGTGGGTGACCCAGAAGAAATTCCTGCCTCCTGGTTTTGGATTGACTCAGCTCTACCTGTTGTGGCCATATGAGGAGAGAACCAGTGGATGAAAATTGTCCTCCTCCTCCTCCATCTTCTTCTCCTCCTCTTTCTTCTCCTTCCTCTTCTTCTTCTTCTCTCTCTCTCTGTATTCTGACTTTCAAATACATGTATATTTTTAAATGATAAAGTCATTTATTTAAAAAATACACAGAAGGAATACTCAGCTAACCTAAGGAAAATAAGACCCAAATAAATAAAATCAAATGAAAATGGAGAGTTTATATTATGTATAAAAATACAACAAGTTAGATAACATGGAAGACACGATAAACTCCAAGACATTTACCTCACCAAGACTAAATTATGAAGAAATAGAATCCTTAAATGGACCAATAATAAGTGGTGAAATTGAATCAGCCGTAAAAGCTTTCCCATTGAAAAAAGACCCAGGACAGCATGACCAACTTCGAGAAGATTTGACAGCAATTGATATAAAACCGTTCCAAAAATAGAGGAAATTCTTCCATACTTGTTTTAAACCACACAAACACACACACACACACACACACACACACACACACACACACACACAGAGTACAGGCAAATAGGCTTGCTGAACATGAATGAAAAAAATCCCAAACATGCTACTATCAAGTTTAGGATAGCAACACCCTTAAAAGATTATTCACTGCAATGTGATGGAATTCAACCTGGAGATGTCAGAATAGGTAGACCTGTGTAGACCAATGCATGTCATGCATGATGCCCACAGAATAAAGTACCAAATCCAGATGTATTCTAAAAAGATGCAAGAAAAAAAGGGGGAAGGGGACTTTCTTCTTGATAAAAAAAAATTCCAAGTAACCAGATAGAAAGGAACCTAACACACAATAAAGTCCATGCATTATGATTCGACTAGCACTATCATAACCAATAGAGAAGAGCTGAGGCATTTCCACTAACTTATTGAACAAATAAAGAGGCCCATTTTCTGCATTTTTACATACATGCATATTTAAAAAAAACTGTCTGACTTGGTCAGCTTAGCACAAATGACAGATCAGATTTTACAGCAAGTACTTAAGTCTGTAAACTAGCCCAGGAATACATATTCGTAAAACAAGGTGAACCATGTGCAGTAACTAAAGGAATCTGTTACAATTAACTATACAATAGTAAGCCCACATAGGAGATATTGCAAGGCTTTATTATAAATGCTTCTGTAGTTTGGATAACAAAATCCTCCTGTTCCCATTATTTGGGAACCAGTAGAACACATTCTCCTTTTCCTAAGTGGAATTCAACACGTGGTTTATCATTTCCAGTTGTGCTCATCTGATTAATTGATGAATTTGCTTCTTTCAGAGCTCAACAGCTTGTCTGGGAAAGGACATTCATCCAGGATCCATGACTACTGAGATTAATGAGAAAAATATTCCAACTCTTGGTATAGACTCCAGTAGATGAGATAGGTAGAAGTTTCCAAATCCTGGATAGACTCTGTTAAACTGTACTCTATCTGTTATTTATTGAACTTAAATATTTTACTCTATTATTTTCTCTTTATTTGTATTAATTCTGTGTGTCTAAAAACTAAATAGCTTTGTGTTTCTTTTTCTAATTTGAGTATTTTGTTCCTCATTTTCATCTTTCTCTGATCACACCTAAAGTTTTTGTTTGTTTGTTTGTTTATGATTTCTTTTGGCTTTCCAAAACAGGATGTTTCTTTTGCGGTTTGATTTTCTTCTTGCAAGAATTTTCCAGGAACTTGTTTCTCTATATTCAAATAGTTAGGATTTTGAGACCAAAAAGGATCTTCCACCTGCTTACTCATTCTCTAAGTGCTCATAACAGCAGACATTTGTAGTATGCTTTTTAAATTTTCATGGATCAGGGCAAAATAGAAACATGAGCCCCTGTGAATTACCATTAAGAATTTCACATCAACAATAACAGAACATTGAACCCAGAGCAGGAACCTTTAAAGTATGGGACTCTGAACAACTGATTGAATCATAAGCCTAAAAAGCCAGCCCTAGGGAGCCAGTGCAATAGCGTAGTGTTAAAGTCCTTGAGCACGCTGGGATCCCATATGGGTACCGATTCTAATCCTGGCAGCCCTGCTTCCCATCCAGCTCCCTGCTTGTGGCCTGGGAAAGCAGTTGAGGATGGCCCCAAAGCTTTGGGACCCTGCACCCGTGTGAGAGACCCGGAAGAAGCTTATGGCTTCGAATTGACTCAGTTCTAGCCATTGCGGTCACTTGGGGAATGAACCATTGGACAGAAGATCTTCCTGTCTCTCCTACTCTCTATATATCTGACAATAAAAATAAATAAATCTTAAAAAAAAGCCATCCCTAGATATGGAAGTCTAAGTATCAATTTTGTTGCTAATGAAGATAATAGAGTAGAATTTGCAAGAATTAAGCAAGCTGGGTAATTTTAGGTCAGACTTACCCTCATTGTGACCAGCCAACACCACATTTTATTAATCAATAAGCAGTTCAACTCTGAGTGTAGGGCCTGAAAGTTAGTAATTTACAAAGTTGGTTGTATATAATATGATGCTAAATGATAATTTGTCATAAAATGTACTTATATGTCATGGAAAAATTCTGAGCAATGTCACTGAGTCTCTTCTTTCGAATCGTTTTTGCATGCTCTGCTTCCCTGTAACTTTTGCTGGTGACTTGTGGATGCTACATGTTCCAGAAGAGTATCTAGCCATTCTTCTCCACACTCTAGGAATAGCACAGGCAGTGGCCGTGTGCACAATCCCACACCACATTGGAATTGAACTTCAACCCTGTACTAAAGAGGCCACCCCCCTGGGAGGAGAAGGATCTTGTCCATGGCAATTGCATTCCTGGCTCTTCATCTGAGAAGATGCAAGTGAAGGACACAATTAGTGTCAACAATGACGGGATGTGTTTATTTTTTCATAGGGTGGACACCCGACACCGGGACCACCCAATGGTTTCACTCCTTGGAGTCTTTGTTGTTTTAGAGGAGTAAGAGCTAAAAAAGTTAGGGTCATGACACAGTGGAAACATGGCATGTGACAAAGTGCATAAAAGACAGTTATGTGACACCAGTGATGCATGATGCGTTCCAATTTCTTCACCGAATGGATGGACAGTAACAATAAGCTATGAATACGTTCAATTACAGCATTGAGACTTTCTCAAGGCACAAGTTTACCAAAGTAAATGCACTTTAGGCAAGAAATTGTAGCATGAAGTATGAAGCAGTAAGATATTTAGTATTTTCCAAGAATGGCAAGAGGGTTGAATAATCGTGTGATCGTGAGCTCACAAGTGGATATCAGAGGATAGAGTAGAAACAGAGTCCTATTCTTTGCAGAATCTAACAACCACTTTAATGCTCCCAAGAGATGTGTGTTCCAAGAGGGAAAAAGTGAGAAAGAAACAAGAATTCTGCTTTACAAAAACTTAAAGTTGCATAAAGGTGGAAAGTTATGCCCTCATTACTTATGCAGGAAATAAAAAAGGCTGAGACTTGATGAGCTGTTCACTCTTCCTTCCTGTGTTACCGTGGATGAAATTTTTGTGATCTCATTTAATGTGCACTAGGATCTACCTGCCCAAGCACTTCAGCAAACTTCACCCTATTTAAAAATTGCCTACTTTACTAGATCACTCACAACAGTATATAAACATGTTGATTCTCTTTTGCCATCTCAAAATAGCCTCAATATGGCCCTGAATATAAACCAAATGCTTACACATGGGAAAAATATACTAAGTGACTCAAAAGTAATGGATGGAGATGTCATTTGATCTAGCAAATAAGATGCCCCTATTTCATATTAGAGTGCTTCAATTCAATACCTTCTCCTCTTGGTGATTCTAGCTTTGTTCTCATGCCATCTTTAGAAGGCCACAGAGACAGTTCAATAAACTAGGTTCCTTTCATTGACATAGAAGACCTAGACTGAGTTCCCAGCTCCTAGTTCTAATCCTGGTCCATCTCATGCTATACTGAGTAACCACAGAGTAACTCAACAGAGGAGAGTTTTCTGTTGTCTTTGTCTCTGTCTATATGTGTACGTCTATTAAAAAAATATTTAATGGGATACATTGTAGGAAACACTTGCTACTGGCATAACTCACAAATGAAAGATTATTAGCTCCATGATAAAGAACTTGTAGAAATGGATAAGAAAACACAATGACATCACAACATTGGTAAATGATACAAAAAATAATTTGGAGAACAATACACCATAACTTGAGCCTAAATGAATTAAATAGATGTTACCCCATGTTCTTTAGAGAAGTGGAAATGGAATAATAAAGTTCTCACAACTACTACTGGCAAAATTGTGAAAGTTTATCAGCGAGACTGTACAGTGCTGATTGGGAGTCTTATGTACACAGCCCGGTTGCCTGGGTCTGAGTCATACTAGAAGGGTAAACCTGAATACATTCATTGATACTCTATTCCTTGTCTCCCTTTTGTAAACTGGGTATCACAGTAATAATACCCTTTCTCACTCTGGGGTTACTTTAAGGATTAAATGTCTGAAGTTATGTGATGGCTTTACAAAACCTCTTGGTGAAGCAGCTAAAAAACACAAACAAAACAGGAAAAGAATCCCCAAATTAATCAAAATAATGGAGAAAATAAAAAAAATATAAATCAGAAGAATAAAATGCAAGATTGATGAATCAAAAAGCTGGTTCTTTGAGAAACAGCAACAAAATAGATTTCACACTAGCACACCTAGCAAAAAAATGAGGGAGAAGATATGAGTCCAGAAAATCAGATACAAAAAAAGAAATATAAAAATGGCTACCTCAGACATATATAGAATAATGAGGAACAATCACAAGCAGCTATTCACCAACAAATTGGAAGACACAGAAAAAAAGGGTGGATTTTTGGGCACACACAACCTACCAAAATTTGATGAGGCAGTTAATAATCTAAATATAACTATAACAAGGACAGAGATTGAATCATTAATCAAATCCCTCCCAAAACACAAAAGCATAGCACTGGATGGCTCCACTGTAGAATTCTAGCAAACATGCCAAGAACTTACCTCAATTTTCCACAAACTATTCAAAACAACAGAAATGGAGGAAATCATTTCAAATTCTGAGAAGCAAACATCATCTGAATACCAAATCCACAGACAGAACAGAGAAAGAGACCAATATCCCCAATGACGAAAGACGCAAACATCCTCCAAAACATACTTTCCAACAGTATTCAATAATACATGGAATAGATCATTTACCCAGACCAGGTGTGACTTATTCCTGGCTTAGAGTGATGGCTTAACATACATATCAACAAATATAATACATCATATCAACAAATTAAAGAAAAAACAATACAATCATCTCAACAGATGCAGAAAAGGCATTCGGTAAATCCAATTCCACTTCATGTTAAAAACCCTAGGTAAGCATAGAAAGAACATTCTACAACATAATCAAAGTAATATATGAAAAACCCAATACCAGCATCGTGCTAAATGGGGAAAGACTAGAAGTTTTTCCATTAAGACCTGGAACTAGACAAGATTGACCATTTTTCATTACTGCTGTTACATATAGCATTTGAAGTCCTCACTAGAGCAATTAGGAAAGAAAAAGAAATTAAACAAATTCAAATCAGAAAGTAATAATTAAAATTATCACCATTCAAAGATGACATAATTCTCTACTTATAAGAACCAATGACACAGTAAAGAGACCATTGAAACTCATAAGAGAGTTTGACAGGGTAGCAGGGTAAAAAATTAGTGAACACGAATTGATGGACCTAGTATGTACAAATAACTCCATTGCTGAGAAAGAACCAGTAAGTACAGTAACCTTTAGAATAATAAGTCTAATCAAAGATGTGGAAGACCTCTATGATGAAAATTATAGAATATTTTAAAAATTAATAGAAGAAGACATTAAAAGATGGAGAAATTTACCATGTTCGTGCATCAGTAGAAGCAACATCATCAATATGTCCATATTACCAAAAGTCATTTATAGATTCAATGAGATCTCAATCAAAATCACAATATTCTTCTAAGAGCTGGAAAAGATGATGCAAAAATTCAATAGGAAATACAAAAGATCACAAATAGCCAAATATATCCTGGAGAATAAAAACCAATCTAGAGGAATCATAATTCCAGACCCCAAGACATACTGTAATGCAGTAGTCATCAAGCAGTCTGAAACTGTGTTGGAAACAGAGATATAAATGGGACAGAATAGAAACCTCACAAATAAACCAACATGTATACAGGCAGCTAATCTTTGGCAAGAGAATGGAAAACAATCCAGCAAAAAGGTTTGGTTTCTTTAGTAAATGCTGTTGGGACAGTTGGATAGAGGCCTGTAGAAGAAGAAACAAGAAGAAACAAGACCCCACCTGTCAGCTCTAGATGGAACAAGGACCTAAACCTGCACCTAGAAACCATCAAACTATTAGAGGAAAATATAGGTAGTACAATATAAAATATAGGCATTGGTAAAGATTTCTTAGGAAAGTCACCATTAGCATAGGCAAAGTCAAAGTAAACAAATATGACTACTTCATCCTGAGAAACTCCTATACAGCAAAGCAAACAATAAACAAAGCAAAGAAGCAACCAACAGAATGGGAGAATTTTTTTGCACACTGCACAACAGATAGGGGACTAACATCCAGGATTGATAAAGAGCTTCAGAAACTCAACACCAGCAAAGGAAATAGCCCTCTGAAGAAATGGGCAACGGAAATTAACGGACATTGTTCAAAAGAACAAAATTCAAATGAAAAACTTGAGGCTCCCAAATGAAAAATACTGAGGCCTCCAAGTGAAAAACACTGAGGCCACAAACTATTAGAGAAACACAATTGAAAGTCACATTGAGCTACACCTACATGTAGTGAAATTGGCCTATATTTGGAAATCTACTAACAACACCTGCTGTTGTGGATGTGGTGAGGAAGGCACCCAGCCCTACTGTTGGTGGGAGTGTAGGCTAGTCTAGCCACTAAGCAAATCAGTATGGAGAGTGCTAAGACAATAGAAAATGGATTTACCATATGAACCCAGCCATCCCACTTCTGGGAATATATGCAAAGGGAGCAAAATTTGCCTATGAAAATGTGACCTATAACCCTATATTTATAGTAACACAATAGTAAAGATGCCCATAGAAGGATAAATGGATAAAGAGTACATCTAGCAACCCCACAAACAAGGATGTAATGGAGACCAGACTACCAGGAATCCAGAAAAATAAACAAAAGACATCTATACTAAGGAATGAAGATAGACTCCAAATGAAACTTCTAAGTATACCTAGACAACAAAAAATTACAATCCCAACTACTGACCATGGCAACAAGGTCATGACCCATGTAAAGAGCAAAAAGTTGGAGCCATTGCTCTTTCATTTCTAATTTTAATTGTCCCCTGGTGATGCTCAATGTCAATATAGCTAGGGGTTGTTTCGTTCATATTCCTATGAAATGGTTCTTTCTCATTTCAATTTGCAGTTTTTGTGGTGTCAAATCTAATTAGTTTTGTTGTGAATTTTACCTTTTCACCCTTTCTAGTTACTTGTATCTTTTTCAATAAGTCCTTGTGATTCATTAACTGATCATCCATAAGAGACTTTCTGATTACTTATAAGCACCTGAGGTAGTAAATGTCCCTTTCAACACTATTTTGATACATCTCATAAATAATGATATTCTAATTTCTATTGTAATTTCTTCAGCACCACGTTGGTCATGCAGTAGCATCAATTTCTATAAGAAGGTTTAGATTTTCTTTATCTTCACTCTAGCATTGCATTGGTATTTTTGAAGCATGTTCTTTTAGTTCATGCTGATGAAAATTTACTGTTTTTCTCCCTGTTGTGAACTGCATTTACCAGCTTTGATTTCAAGGGGATGCATAACAGAAGTGTAGCAGAGACTGACGTGTTCAGATATGCAGACAAAATGCAGTACGTCTCTATGCAACAGACCAAAGTTGGACTCCTTGTGAAACAGCTGAAGGCATCCTGACTGTAGGAGGCTAGACTTTCCAACATTGTCCATACCTACAATGTTTGGAAATATTTTAATATCAGCGGGATGGACATATGATTGTTCATGAACGACCTCCCATTGTAATACTAGAGAGAAAATCAATGGGGAGGGGGGACCTTGGGGAGAGGGTGCAGAAAATCCCAGAGCCTATGGAACTTTATCATGAAACAATGATTAAAAAAAATTAAAAAATAGTACATTTACTCCATGGAATATTACTCAGCCACTAAAAAATGAAATTCTACCATTTGCAACAAAATATTTCCAACTGGAGACCATTGTGCTCAGTTGAATAAGCTAATGCAAATAGAACAAATATAATATGTTCTCTCTGATATAAGGCAACATTCATGTAAAATACAAGATAAACATATATAGAGAGAGAGATGAATGTGAATATTCATATACTCTCATAGATCAATTGTATAATGAAGACTAGCATACTAGAAAACAAAGATATGTTGCAATATGCATCTCTACTCCTGAATAAAAGGAGGAGTCCCAATAAAATTGTTAAATATACCTTGAAAATATGATATGAGACTACCTACCACTGTCTATATCTACAATGCCATGAAACTCTAATAGTAGAATGTTGAATATGTGATTGTTGCTGAAAGACTACGCTATTGTAGTAATGTGGTGGAAAACAATGAGGATGGAGGGAGTGGGGGAAATCCCTGTGCTAATAATTTTAAAACATTTAAATTACTAATAATTTAAAAACATTTAAATTACTAATAATTTTAAAACATTTGAGGTAGAGAAGCTGGAAGAAAATATTCAACCTCACTTGTTGTTTGTGAAACTGTAAATCAGGGCCCGGCGCGGTGGCGCAAGTGGTTAAAGGTCCTCGCCTTGCACGCCCGGGATCCCATATGGGCGCCGGTTCTAATCCCGGCAGCCCCGCTTCCCTTCCAGCTCCCTGCCTGTGGCCTGGGAAAGCAGTCAAGGACGGCCCAAAGCTTTGGGACCCTGCACCCGCGTGGGAGACCCGGAAGAGGCTCCTGGCTTCGGACCGGCATAGTATCGGCCGTTGTGCTCATTTGGGGAGTGAATCATCGGACAGAAGATCTTCCTCTCTGTCTCTCCTCTCTGTATATCCGCCTTTCCAATAAAAAAATAATAAAAATAAATCTTTTAAAAAAATGAAACTGTAAATCATTTTCACTCCCGCGAAATACAATTTGGCAGAATTTATTTAACTCACAAATCAGCATGCCCATGGATTAACCAGTTTCTCTTCTGTGCATTTATCTTCAGGATGCTCTTGTATATATTTGAAATAACATCATGTACAGGTTTACTCATTGCAGCACTGTTTGAAAAATGTACATCAGTAGGATAATGGTTAAACAGACTGCAAGTTATCATGCCTTGAAATGCTTCTCATATTTGTTTCTTGGTATACTAATATCGAAATTTTAACAATATTTACCAAAATAAAGAGATAGATAGAAAAAGACATAATTAATTGTTCAATAAAAAAGCATCCTACACAATATTCCTACATAAATTTTTGTCATTTGTATAAAAGTGAAAGATTTTGAGATTAATATAGGTTTTTACATGTATATTTTTTATCTTACTTCACAATATTTATTACATTTTTAAATTTTATTTCATATTCTTCAAAAAAATTTTATGGCAAAGCTAGAGCTCAAACCTTGTTCTAGGGAGCTATTTGATATTTCTCTCGTAAGCCAGGAATATGAAGATATTTCAAAACATTCATGGAAAATTGAATAAATAGGTTTAGGAACAAGCATTTGCCCTAGTGGTTGAGATGCTGGGTAAAATGCCTAAGTCTCACAGGGAGAACAGAGCTCACTTTCCAACTATGCTTTTGGTTTTGCTAATATATGTTAGGCATTCCAGCTGGAAACATGTTGGATCATGGGGTCTCTGACCATCTTTATGGAGGTCTGTATTGAGTTCATGGCTCCTAGCTTTGGCCCAACTCAGTTCTGGATGTTGCCAATATTTGAAGAGTGAAGCAACATATGGGAGCAATCACTTTAGGTAGCACACACTTTAGGCACCATGTATCATTATTTGGCAAACTTGGCTATGTGTGCTGTTTCCATTTGCCAGGATTGGTTTGTGGCTGACCATAGATCCAAGGGAAGTTTTGAGAATCACACAGCTTCTTTTCCACAGAATGCCACAAAATTAGTGTTATCTCCCTCTTTTTGAAATTTTTTTCTTGACTTTAAAAACAGAATAATGTTTTATTAATTTAAAAAATACTTCTAAGTTAATTGAAGGAGAAAATAACACACCTTATAAATCAAGATTTTCACATGTCTCTGATCTAAGTCACTCAGTGCTTAACATTTTTTCTATGCTTGGATAATAGATTTTTTTTAGTAAGAGTTTTTAAGATAGCATATTCTTTTCTGATGTAGATTTTAGCAATAAATACATTGCCCTACAGATTAGGCCATCAGGTTTATTTTAAAAAATATTTGAGAGCAGATGTGCAGCTTAATGGCTAAGACATTCGATTTGACACATAACTCTGGATTTGACATGTAACTCTCACTCTTAACTCCAGCTTCCTGCTAATACAGACCTGGGAGGCAGTGATTACAGCTTAAAATAGGTTACTGCTACCCATATGAGAAACCTAGATTTAGTTCCCTAATTCTTTCTTTGTCCTTAGCCTGGCCCTGTCCATTTTGGCCATTAGAATAAATGATTAAGTAGATGGGTGCTTGGCCCTGGCACAGTAGCCCAGAGGCTGAAGTCCTCACCTTTCACGTGTTAGAATCCCTTATGTGCACCGGCTCTAATCCCGGAGGCCCCACTTCCCATCCATCTCCCTGCTTGTGGCCTGGGAAGGCAGTCAAGGATGGCCCAAAGCTTTGGGACCTTGTACCCTTGTGGGAGACCCAGAAGATGTTCATGGCTCATTGGTTTGGATCGGCTCAACTCTGGCTGTTGTGGCCAGTTGGGGCACGAATCAGCAGAAATAAGTCCTTCCTTTCTGTCTCTCCACCTCTATATATATCTGACTTTCCAGTAATTATAAAAAAATAAATCTCAAAAAAGAACATGGGAGCTCTCTCTTATTTGTTTGATATTTTAACTTAGATTTATTTGTACGCTTTACAGGCAATTACATAGAGTTGGGGACGGGGACAGAAAAAGAGAAAAACAAAAAGAGTGAGAGAGCTCTTTTATCCACTACCTCAATCCTTTAATGACCACAACAGCTGGCACTGGACCAGGCTGAAGACAGGAGTCATAAACTTCATCTGGCTTCCCACATGGATGGCAAGGGCCCAAGTGATTGGACCATCCCAGGCTCTTTAGCAGGGAATTAGGTTGGATGTAGAGTGATCAGCAACCAAATCAGTATTATGATACAGAATGCTGATATCGCAGATGCCTTTTAACCTGCTGCACAAAAATATTTACCCCAGAGCGCTCTTGCACTGTCTCTCTCTCTCTGTTTGCCTCTTGCCTCCCTCCCTCTCTCTCTCTCTCTATATATATATACATACATATATATTTAAAGGATGTTTAATGTTAGAAAAGCCCGTCAAAAACATTTGAAGAAAGAAGGATACATGTACCAAAGAATATAAAGATGAAAACCTAAATTAATGAAGAATCTGAATATTTTCTTTTGTTTGGCCATTAGGGGAAATTTACAAATATGCCTTCATCTGTGCTGAATTTCCTCATAGAGTCAGTAATTAAAGATGTTTTACTTTACAATTCCCACCAGTTCTAAGAAAGGATTTTATGATTTTAGAATATTTATTTCTATCTCCTTTATATTAAAATTTATTTGAAAAAATATTGCAGATAATAATAGCAAATATTCTGTATGTATTGTGTTTTACCATTTAAACCAGAAAACTCATTTACATCTTGCTAACATATTGTAAAACACATTGTAAAGCCAAGAGGTAGTGTAGTAAACTATCAAAATTAGTCAACAGTCTGAAGAAGCAGGCGGTGTACTAGTGCTTACACTATTTCTTTAATATTATTTCTTGAGGCACCTTTATTTTTCCACTGATATTGTAAGTGGAAACACCTTTAACCTCATTTTACACTCTTAACAGCCAATTACATTGGAATGTGTGAAGTACAGCTTCAATAATGCCACTTTCCCTAACTGAAGTGAATAATGTGCTCTAATTGTGTGTTAAACTGTGAGTTTGTTTTCTCTTCTATGTTAGAGAAATATGGACTATATCTTTAAATGTGAAAATTGCAGGTTTGCATTAAGTAGGTAGAAGACTTAGTTTTGTGAAAATCCAATTTTTTACTTTTTTTTCCTGGAATACTTATTCTTCCAACAGCATGAAAAAATATGCAAATACTTTTTAGTCTTTTTCATTTAAATCTCATCTTTTCCCAACTCCTAGCAACATTAGTGCCAAAAACTTATAAATAGCTCCTGGTAACTCTTGGCAACTGAGGAAACAGCGTATTAAAAAATACTACTGGAGTCGAGTTTTATATAATGGATCTCACTTGGTAAGGAAACAGAGTCATTTAAATATTATGAAATTCAGGAACATTTGCTGGTTCAGTTAGTTTTGCTTCACAGGACTCCATTTACATTCTGTTATGAAGGCACTAGAAAGAAAATAACATAGGCAATGAATTTCATACAAGTAAGAAGTATTCGTAGGCATTTGCAAATATGTTTTTTTCCGTCCACAATAGTAATTATGCAACATGCACCGAACACACATGTGACATATGCAAACTAGACAGTGCAATCTGATCGTGAAATCATCTAGAATAAAAGGAAATTTTGTTTTTCAATGTCATGAAAGCATTTTTAAAAAAACCATTGATCTGCTCTTTCAAATGTTCCCTTTTCACTTTGTTGGAGGACCTAGTTACTTTTAAATTGTTCTCTTAGACAGAGGAATCTCATGAAGTAGAAAAGAAGCAAAACCTTCCTTACTTTGGTTTTCAAAAACCACGTCCCCATGGAAAACCAGGGAACAGATGAGAGCAGATGAGAAGACTGTTCCACAAGCGACATGGAGGGAGGGACCCGGAGTCACATCAAGGGGAGCGAAACGGTGGGAAGCAGAGCTGAGCCTTGTTCCCGCCATCTTCCAGCTTAGAGTCTCTGAGAGAGAACAGGGTCCTTAAGAGGCCTTGGAGAAGTTTAATGGGAAGCACTGCCTCACAGCTTCTGGTTTAAGCCCTGGTAAGGTTGGAAAACTCCAGAGGACTGAAGTACCTTGGAGCAGAGGGTATGTACTATCAACTTCTACCCTCATGGGGTGGAAGGGAGAAAAACAACAGGTTTGGTCCAGGTCCCCAGAGCAAACTACAGACATAGATTCTTGCGCCTCAGACCATGACAGGAGCAGCAGAATAAGTATTTCACCCAAGTGTTGTGAGGAAGAAGTGAAAGGAGCTGTTAGCCCTGTGGGGATCAAGTGGACAAGATGAGGCATATCTTATCATACCTGCAGTAACTGTGCATAAGAATCCTAGGTCTACCCTGTAAAAGACAGCTTCCATCCACGTTTGCCCATTTAGACACAACTCTAGAGAAATTTCCAGTTCTCTGACTGTGGTTCTGTTTGAACTTGGGAGGGATCGGGGACTCAAAATAGAAGTTGTTGCAAAGGAAGAACGTGTGACACATGAGGCCAGTTGGTCTATCTCTTTCCCAAGGACTAGCCTTGCATTCCAGGGGGCTGCTGTCAGACCACAAAATACCCACTGCCTTACATCTTGCTCTCAGGAAATGGATGCCTGAATGCCTCATGTTTATGTGAATCATCTCTGCACCCTGAACCCATAAGCTCAACTGACCACTGGACGTTTTCACTTAGATGTTGCAAAGACACCATATGTTCATTTCTGCAAAATCAGCTCTCTGTGGTGTGCTGTGTCTCAGTGAGTGAGACCCTTTCTGGCCAAGACACAATCCAGCAACCTCGACCTGGTCCTTGAGAGACCCCTCTCTATCATCACCCAGCTTAACCTATCACTCTTCTCCATTTCCACCATTACCACTTGAACCAAGACTCTCATCCCATTCACTATCATTGCACATATTCGCTCTGTGCCCCTTTCTTTGTGCTTTCTACTGAAATTGAATGCTTTTCAAGGCAAGACTCTACGAGCATGTGGTATGCACAACTCACTCCCAAAACCTCACATGAGTTCCATTGCACCAAATAATTAACAGGTTGATATCTACGTGAGTTGACTACATGATTTTTATACAACTGCACTTTGAACCAGGCTCCTCTCAATTACTACACTTCAGGCACAACAGTCTCTTTCCTTTCCTCAACATGGAACTCCTTGAACATCTGAAATGTCCTCCTGTGGAACACAGGTCTTCATGTTCTCCTTAGTCAATTCTCACATCTGAGATCTTACTGTTTATTCCCAATCCTGTCAACCAATGGTAGCCCCTATTCATGACCTCAGAGTACTAGATATTATTGCTTCATAGCAATGACCACAAGTGTATTGTTGATCTATTCTGTAGGGTTTTTTTTTTTATTATTCTCTGTCTTATTAAATTGTCAGCCCAATGCACAGTGAGAATTCGGAGCCCTCTTCTCATCAACAATGACTCAATTCCATGCTGCCTATCCCGTAAGTTATGGAATGTGGAATGCTTCAATAGTTCAGTCAAAGCTGGCACTATTTGAAGATTTCATTCCAGGTGTGAGTTTACTTAACTCTCACAAACAACCCTGTGGGGCAGGTGTTGTGACCACTTTTATTTTTGAATGGAAAAAGGCACAAAACTCACACAGCAGGCAAAAAGTTCAGAGCCTGTGTTTTCTCTAGCCATCTTCACTCCCCTGAGAACTTTATTCCACAGCGAACTCTGGTTCTACCATGAGGAGGCCACCAATGATTATCTCATGATTTTTTTTTTCAAGATTTGTTTATCTGAAATCCTGAGCAACTTGAACTTGTGCCATCCAACTCCCTGCTAATGTGCCTGGAGAAGCAGCTGAAGATGACTTAAGCACCTGGGCCTTTGCCACCTGTGTGGGAGACATGACTTGGGAGATACGGATGGAGTTCTGGGCACCTGGCTTCTGGCTGGTCCAACCCAGCCCATGGTATCCATATGGGGAGTAAATTAATGAAAGATGGTGTGTGTGTGTGTGTGTGTGTGAGAGAGAGAGAGAGAGAGAGAGAGAAAGAGAGAGAAAGAGAGAGAAAGAGAGAGAGAAAGAGAGAGAGATAGAGAGATAGAGAGAAGTGTCTCTGCATCTTTGTTTTAAAACAAATTTTTTAAAAGTATCTGGGAGCTGGTTCAGTGGCATAGCACACTAATCCTCCATCTACAGAGCTGGAATCCCATATGGGCGCAGGTTCATGTCCTGGCTGTTCCACTTCAGATCCAGCTCTCTGCTTTTGGCCTTGGAAAGCACCAGAGAATGGCCCAAATCCTAGGGCCTCTGAATCCACATGGGTGACCCAGAAGAAACTCCTGGCATCTGGCTTTGAATCAGCTCAGCTCTGGCTATTGTGACTATTTGGGGAATGAATCACAGATGGAGTATCTCTCTCTCTTTCTCCTTCTCTTTGTAAAATCTGTCCTTAAAATAAAAACAAATAAGTCTTTCAAAAAAGAATCTGAAGAATGTGGGAGAAGTCTGTTCTGCCCTGCTCTCATGGGTTCTGGTGATTGCTGGCAGTATCTGTTTTTTTTAAAATATATGACCCTGATCCTGCTTTTATGTTCATGTGGCAATCTGTGTATACATTTACATATACATACACATATACATATACATATACATATACATATACATTTCTGTCCCTCTGTGTCCAAATTGACATACATATGTATATATGTATTTATAAGGTCATCGCAAATACAATAAGCTGATCATGTAGGCTCTGATCCTGGATACTAATGCTTTATGATTAGTAATGGCACATGATTTGCAAATATTTTATCTTCATTTATTGATTGCCTCTTCATCTTGTTAGTGATTCCTTTTGTAGCACAAAGATAAGCAAAATTTTAGTAACCTATTATTCATGGTGAGTCCTATCACACAGTAACTAGAACTGAATCTAAGGTCCACATCAACAAAGAAACAAATAATTTAATCTACAAAGCACAAAATGTACCGGAGACAAGGAAAACAAGAGGAAAACAAATGCCTTAAGGAAATGATAGACCTTACATTACCATGAAGCTCTGAAGCTCCTGAAATACCCACAAAAGGGCTCCTCTGTCTCTTGAATCAGCTCTAATTATGAGTGTGTTTTCTTTCTGAACAAGCAATTTTTAAAATAAAAGAAAAACAGAATGCAGAGTCAAATTGTGGAGAGAAAATAGCAAAGAACACTTGGCATGTTGGGGAGGTGGGAGCATTTTGGTAAAGTCTCAGCTGGCACAGTATAAAGAAATCTAAAGTTCAAGTAAGAAGTTATTTGCATAGAAGCAGTCAACATATCTACAGGACTAGATAACATTTCCTGAAAGCACATAATATGAAAAATGTAACTGACTTGGCATGTCAAAGTTACAACATTCCTTAGGAAACCCACATCCCATTATTGCAGTGCCTGTGTTCAAGTTTTTCAAGTTTCAACTCCATCTCAATTTTAGCTTCCTGCCAATGCACATCCAGGGTAGTAGCAGGTGATGTATAGGATGATTCGTCCCCTTCTAAGCTCGTATCTCCTAGCTTAGGCCTGGCCCAGGCCTGGATATTGCAGCTATCTGTGCTCTTTGGGGACTTGACCAAAAATTGAAAAATCTCAGTAACTTTGTCTCCTCTCTCTTCGAAATAAATTAAATAAAATTTTTAAGTGTAATCAACCAAAATTCTCAGGAATGTCAATATGTGACATACGGTCAGATAAGAGAAACAATAAATGGAGAGAAACACTTTGAAATATCAGCATATTATTTTCAAAAGAAAAGCAGAGACAGGCCTTTGGTGTAATGACCTGGCACTGTGAGATTCCCTCATCCCACTTCAGATAACCAGCCTTCTGTATATGCGTGTCAGGGAGCAACAGATGAAGACTCACCTACTTTGATCCCTAACACCCGCATGAGAAAGCTGAATTGAGTTTCTGGCTCCTGGTTTCACTCCAGCCCAACACTGGCTGTTGAGAGCAGTTGAAAACTGAAGATCTCCCTGTCTCTCTGGCTTACGAAGTGAAACTAGATTAACATAAATTCTACAAAAAGAGAGAAAAGAAAAATAGTTCATGTAATCCTGAATCTCAGGAGATTAGGGAGTGAAGGTGTCAAGCTTTAACAAGCCTCTGTTGAGCTCTGTGAACTGCTAATCTGCCAGCCAGTTGCATCCTCATCACCTGGAAAGCTCTTTAAAGGTCAACATTTCCAATCCCACCCTAGCGTCTCTTCACTTAGGAGGACTCTCACCAGGCTCAGGATTCAGCATTTTTTAAAACTTTCAACTGCAACCTTCTTCTGGTTTTGGAGACATCTGCATCATGTTTATTGCTTGGGGTACACATTTGACATTTTAAGAATTAGTTTTTATTTTATATAAGCAGAGCATATGTCAACTGTGAGTTCTTAATGATACTCCCCACCAGGTTCTGTGCAGTCCTTGACTGACGACAGAAAAGTGACTCCTGCTTTCCTCGGAGTCACAAGCCTTTGTGACTAAAAGAAACCAGCAATTGCCAAGCTAAGAAACACCTGTAAATAAAAGAGGTGGTCATTATAAAAATAAGCACCTATAGACAGTGTTTATTTTATTGAAAAAGTAAGGGTTTAGAAGAAGAACTCAAGCTATAATAAAATTAATTATTGTTCTGCCTGCCATCCTAAGGGAAGGTTTCCAAGGAAAGGAATTCTTTGTCACCATTTGGTTGTGTTCATGGCTGCCAGTTTCAGCTGCAGCAGCTGCTTTTTGAACTGTGTTATGTGTTATCTGGATGATTCCCAGTGGTTTCTCTCATCCACGATCCCACAGGACACTATCTTTCCTCAAGAAATCACTAGGTGGTCTGCTAAGTAAATATTTATCTTATGAGTTTGAAAATTTCAGAGATAGAACACTCCCATCTACTGGCTTACTCCCTAAATGCCTAAAGCTGCCAGTGCTGGGCTGATGTCAAATCTAGGAATTGGGAAACTCAATCCAAGTCTCCAAATGAATGACAGGAATCCAGTCCCTTGAGCTAGCAACCACTACCTCTCAAGGTCCATATGAGCAGGAAGCTGGAGTTAGAGAGCTGGGACTAATCCAGACACTCCAGTGTTGGCTAAACCACACTGTGACTGCACCAGGGATTTTCAAAATCTCCACACTCATGTTCAAATTTCAACCTGGCTTGAAACATCCTCAACTCATTTCCCACAGCTCCATCCAAATACACATTTTCTGTCCTATCCTTCACAAACCACTAATGGCCCTTACTTACTGTATTAAACTTGAATAAATCCATCTCTTCTGCTAAGTAGTGAATCCCAAGAGGACAAGAACCAAGTCTTGTTTGCTGGAGTAACTTATATTACATAGAATTTTGGTAATTTGGGGTTGAAATCAAATTTAAAGTATTCTACATCCCGTTCCTTTCATAATTAAAACAAGCATCCTTTAATGGATGGATTAATAAAACTTGGTAGAAGACATAAACCAAAAGTTTAACCTCAAGTAAAATCTGCTACCTGAAGTTTGGGGCCATTTGTAGATACAGTCAATAATAGTTTGTGGATGCTGGTAATATGACTCTGAGCAGGCACAGCAAGTATTACTTTAAACACAGTAAGAGTTGATCATGAATAGAGAAGCTTTGGTTCAGCAATAAAATATTTTGTCCTTAATGCAGAACCTAGAAGTTTAGCAACAAAACAAGTAACAACAGCAAGAGCAGAGTAGCTTGTATTTGTTCATAGAATCCTCACATGAGGCAGTTACTATTATTATTCTACTAGTTAATAACATGTCTGGTGTTACACATGTTAGAAGTAGCAGAACTGGGTTTCATCTTCTGAGAGCCAGTAAATACCATGGATGTAGAGGTGTCAAAACAAGCTGCCATGTGTTTTAAATCTGATTCTAATAGCTTTGTGATTGTGGGTAAGATTTTATGCTTGTATTCTCATTACTCATGCCTGGTGGCAGTTTTAACTGGAGCGGAATGAGCTCTTTGCTGAGTCCATCTGGCTGTTGCAGCCTCCCTAGCCCAGTCTTTCAGGATCATTTCTGAGAACAGGGAAGGACTTTGCCGCAGGAGAGCCACTTCATCCATCCTAAAGGCCTATCCACTCTGGGCTTCTGGAGGTGGCTTTTGGGTTGAGCAATCCTAGAGTCCTCTGCACAAGGGCTTGAGGTTCTTGGAGCAAAATTGCCCTATCGCTGTGCTACATGGCTGCTGTATTGCATCTTTAGAATACATACTGAAGACAAGTATCATTAAATTTTTAGGATTGTACCTAGGAACTGCATTGAATCTGTTACCTTTGTATGAAAATCAGGATAACAATGGAGACTGGTGAGAATTGGGTAGTAGTAATTATCATGCATTTACTATGACCTTAAGAATCTAATGTTTCAATAAATTCCCTTCATAAAATAAGTAAAAAGGCTGTACTCTGTACCTGCACATGAGCCAGGCTGCCCAATCTTGGTTCCTTCACAGTGCAAATGGATGCTCTGCTTTCTTGATGACTTTGAGCTTTAAATAATCAGTCACAAGATTCTGTAAGAGGCTTTATAGGGGTAGTATGAAGCAGCCAGAACCAGCCTGGAGTTCTGTGCCCACTCCCAGGCTTTATGCCAGGACAGGGTCCTCAACTGGCAACAGATTTATAGCAATTTCTGAATGAGATTTGGTGCTTTTCTGATTCTTCCAATTTCCCCCCATGTTAAATTGCAGAATCCTGTCATTTTTTTTTCAATAAAGCATTTTTTGGTAGCAGCAGTGACTTTGGCAGTTGCAATACAGTAAGGCTCTGATTATTTCATGTTTCATAGCATTCAACAGCTTAATTCAGATACATAAGATTTTTTTTTTCCCTACAGTACTTTGGTTGGATGTTCCCCCAAAATTCACATGCAGGAAACCTAAACCCCACAAGCATATGCAAGCAGTGCGTAAAGATGGGATTGTGGGAGATACTTAGATTTGAATGAGGTTGTTAGGGTGGGCCCCTCCAACTCAACTTTAGCGGTTTGATGAGGAGAGGATGAGAGATTCAGGTTAGAACTATGCTCTGTCTCCATGTGATTCCTGTATGTGATTTTGACACAGCTAGAAGGCCCTCACCAGACACTTGCACCATGCTCTTGGCTTTCCAACTCGCAATCATGAGCTAACAAACTTCTGCATGACACAGACTGAGGCAAAAGATCACACATTTATCTGATGTCAACCTTCTGCTTCTTCAAAGAGCAAAGCTGGGAGGGGCTGGTCTTTATTTCTAGTGTTTTCTACAACTTCTGCACACATGAGCATGCTGCAGAGTTGCTACCAAGTCTCTTTGTTCCTGCTTCTGTGGGCACAAGGTTTGATTCCTAACAGACAATAGGAGATGGTTTGTCTGCCTGCTTTGTTACAGTACAAGATCTGTAGATTCTCCTCTAACGGGAGAGCAGAATTCTCAATTCTTGTTGCATGGACTCACAGCACTCCATGTGTTAGGAACTGTCTTTTACAGTAACTCTCCCCCTCCCTTCCTTTTAATGAATCTGTAATTGGTACTTTTGGTTGTAAGGATGTGAACCAGATTTAGCTAGCTTAAGCAGAAAATGAGATTTCAGGGAGAAGGGTATTAGGAACATTGGTGATACCTAAAGACAGAAATGTAACTGGGGTTTAGGAACAACCAAAACTGATCATTCAAAACTATTAAAATTCTCTCCACCTCAGTTTTGTTCTCATCTCTATAGGTCAGCTGCATTTGTCTTTCATTCTGAATTGAGCTATTGGAGCCTACAAAACATTTGTAGACTTCAGCTTTCCCTAGACAGTGGACCAGAGAATGACATCTCTCTCTCTCCACTTGCTCCCTCTCAAGTGAGTAATTTTAAGAAATACATAAAGGATGTAGCTGGTGCCATATGGGTCATGTTTGATTTTCATTTTCATCACTTCAGCGACACATTGGTTATTCTGTAGCATGTTGTTAAGCTTCATGTTGATATAAATTTTCTATTTTTCTTCCTGTTGTGGATTGTGTTTGTTTAAGGTGATGTAGAATAGATGTGTAGCAGAGACTGACTTGTCCAGATGTGGAGACAGTGCCGTACGCCTCTCTGCCTCCAGACCAAAGATGGACTCCCAGTGAAACAGTTGACTATATTCTGACAGTACGATGCTGGACTCATGCCTACAATATCAGGAAAGACTTCAACAGCAGAATGATGGACTATTCATGATGGACTACCCACTGTAATCCTAGAGGGGAAATCAGTACAGGAGGGTGAAGGGGCTTTAGAAGAGGGGCAGAAAATCCCAGAGCCTATGGAACTGATCATAAAAAAAGATATAACCAATGATATAACCAATGATTGCTTTTAGTTTCATTAAGTTATAGGACTACTATCTTTACTCCTGTAGTTGCTAGAATAAAAGATTCATAGACCCAGTATGGGTCACATGACTTGATAAACCTATCAGTATGATTAAGAGTCACATCCTAGAAATGAACATCCACCATTTACATGGCGAGAGGTATGCAAGGGATGAATCTTTTTTTTTTAAGATTTATTTTTATTATTTTCTTATTGGAAAGGTGGAGAGATAGAGAGGAAGATCTTCCATCCGATGATTCACTCCCCAAGTGAGCACAACGGCCGATGCTATGCCGATCCGAAGCCAGGAGCCTCTTCCGGGTCTCCCACGCGGGTGCAGGTTCCCAAGGCTTTGGGCTGTCCTCTGCTGCTTTCCCGGGCCACAGGCAGGGAGCTGGAAGGGAAGCGGGGCTGCCAGGATAGAACCGGCGCCCATATGGGATCCCGGGCGTGCAAGGTGAGGACCTTAACCACTTGTGCCACCGCGCCGGGCCCACAAGGGATGAATCTCACAAAGGAGATGTTGCGAGGACAAAACAATATGTGGATGCCTCAAAAGCTTGTGGAAAATGAAATTAAAGGGTGCTACAGCCTTTTCTGACCCAGCCTGCTCCCAGCACTGGCGCTCGTGCTCACCAGCATGAGCTGCTGCCTAGCAGGGGAGTCCCCAAATTTCCCCTACCAGGCCTGCACCCATCACCGGATCTTGTGTGTGTCTTTGGATGCTGCTGCTTATTAAAGGGCAACTACTATAAAGAGACTTCAAAAAAGATTGTGGGGAAATAGAAGTAAAAGACAAGATTTTTGGAATAAACATTGTTAAAATTTATACATATTTTTCATAATACATATTTCCATGAATAATTTTATTTAAAAAATGTTGATCAGAATTCTTGCACCTATAGACTCTATGAAGTGTCCCCTCAAACTTTCCATTTTCCTTTCCTCCAACATATTTGAAGAATATCCTTGAGATTTCTCCTACTTGGGATAGGGATTCACCTGAACAAGCACAGTGGCATTAGGTAATTCTCCTATAGCTATTCAAAGGGAAGAACTCATTTTACCAGGGCAGCTGTCCATTAGAGCTCAGATACCCAGGACCAATTTGGCTCTGTGGTTTTTACTTAGTGGTACAGTGATGCTCTATTTGAGATGACTCACTATCAAGGAAGAATCTTCTTTAAAAAAAAAGGGGGGACTCTCCGTAATATTTACACCTTTTCATTACTATACTAGGTTTTCTATCTTTGCCTATACTTACCATGTCATAATACATTTAAATATCAGAAAAGTAAGCTTGTAACTTATACTAAGAGGCTATCCTGGAAAAAAAGGCTATGGTATTGTGAAAACGAGGAACAAATGGTAGGAAAGGGAAATGGGGAGTGAGTGAATAAGGGAGAGAGAAAGGAGAGCAGTAGCGATGAACTTGTAAGACTATCAATTGCATCATGGGAAACAGTAAACAAAAAAAGAAAAAGGAGGTGGATAAATTCCCCATAACTGAGTTTTTATTCTTTTTTTTTTTTTTAAGATTTATTTTTTTATTATTTTTTCATTGGAAAGGCGGATATACAGAGAGGAGAGACAGAGAGGAAGATCTTCCGTCCGATGGTTCACTCCCCAAGTGAGCGCAACGGGCCGATACTATGCCGATCCGAAGCCAGGAGCCTCTTCTGGGCATCCCACGCGGGTGCAGGTTCCCAAAGCTTTGGGCCGTCCTCGACTGCTTTCCCGGGCCACAGGCAGGGAGCTGGAAGGGAAGCGGGGCTGCCGGGATTAGAACCGGCGCCCATATGGGATCCCGGGCGTGCAAGGTGAGGACCTTTTAACCACTTGCGCCACCGCGCCGGGCCCCTGAGTTTTTATTCTTTAGTCATTCACCTTGTTAAAGAAAAGAATCTCAATTTTCCAGAAGAGTTTTCTGAAGGGTACAAGACAGACTGTCTTATCCTAAAGTATTTGGGAGGAAGTTGCCAAGATATCATGATAATCCTGAATGATTTAGTGTGTAATTCCTATAGCAAGAACCTGCCCCTGTCATACACATAGAGCATCAGCACTGGAAAATTATCATTGATGCATCACTGTATCTAATCTCTAGACTCCCTTCAGGATTTTACTTTTCTCACAGAATGGTCTTCATAGAAAAAGAACTCATTCAGGTCAAATGTCACATTGAGATGCCATAGCTCTTTAGACACCTTCAGTCTGAAATACAACTTTCTTTGACTTTCACGAATGTCATTTAACAGGAAGTAGATATTTGGTCTCTGTCCCTAGTTCCTGATACAGTTTCTAAAATCCTTTTATTTCCTGAATGATGGAGGTACAAGGAATTTTATATATACAATTATTATCACTTATCATAATATATTATGACACATTATATGATATGATATGATATAATATATTGTATAATGTTATATAATACTATATATTATTAATAACATATATAATATATATTATATATATTTAACTCATTAGAAGCCTCATAAGCTATATCAAAAAGTGGCTGGCAGGGTAGTATTCCTTAACAGAGGACCAAAACAATGAGAAGTTTGGAAACTTCAGTTCTACCTACCATTGCCCAGGGAGGGGGATAGGGATGGAAACTGAATTAAGGACCAATAGCCAATGGTTCAACACATCTTGCCTAACTATTGGACCTACCAATACAGTCCTAAACATTAGGATTTGAGGCACTTACACCTAGTGATCTAGAATGAACTTAAACCTGGTGAACTAGAGCATGCCGTGTGACAGGAGAGTACACACCTTGAATTCCATTTCTCACTGCTCAGCCAGCTATTTGCATTCAGCCTTTTCTTGCAATCTGTTTCTAGGGAACTCAACCTTAGGAACCTGTTCATCCCACACCTGGACAATTTTAAACATGTTTACAGGAAATAATGAACAGACAATTTGATTAGTCCTCCATCGCCAAATCTTTGTTTTCACCTATCTAAAAGAACGAGATGTGAGTGTGTGTGCATGTGTACATGATACGAATCTCTCACCAAAGTGTAGAGGCAGAAGAGTTGGGCAAAAATGAATCAATTACTTTGAAATGTTCCTTGACTCCATAGCAATAGGCAAGGAGGCTAACCTAGAGTTAACAAAAATGTTTTTGAAGCAAGTTGCACACAATGCTATGTGGGGCAACTTGCTCAATGAAGTCATAATGTGGGCATGGTACAAGCACTGTATCTTTTGTGTTTCTATGGCATGTGGTAGTCAGCTCTGGGCCTGAGCAATGCATTTCCTTCCCTTCCTCCATGGTGAAGTTCTACCGGGAATTACCATTTTTGCTTCATACAAGTAGATGCCATACAGTGTCTGGCATTTTTTTTTTTGAAGAGAAGGTTGAAAATAATAATAATGTACTTGGACTTGCTATTTTAACCCCCCTCAAAACCACTCAGTACAAACAACTTCTAGACCAACTCTGTCTGGGAAGAGCATATTTAGAAAGAAGGGAGACACTATAGACAGTACCACATAGAAGAACGAAAATACAAACCTCCCCGCCTGATACATTGTGGGAAGCTGCAGGATGTTGACTCACTTTGCAACTATAGTCCTTCCTGAGCTCAGAAAAAAAAAGGTAAGTAGTTTTTTATGCAACTGGTACAACTCAGACACGTCTCTCCTGACTCTGTATTGCTATGGGACTACTTGCGGCCAATGTTAATATCTGTATTGGACTCAGTTGAATTGTTTTTTCCAAAAACAAACCAAAGGATTTCTCAAGTATAGAAAACATCATGCACACACAGTACTTTCCTGTGTAAGCAACTTGGACATTTGACAAATGAAGGGAAGCAAGAAATATTGATGACATTCCAAAAATAAGTACACACCTCGAATCTTACAAAACCATCTATTTGCAAATGGCACAACCTGCTAAATCATACAGGAAATTAAGGTAGATGCTAAAATCTAGTCAACCTCTTCTGAGAGAATTTAGAGTTTTTATGGAGGAAGTTCTCATAGTTACAAATGAATGTTTCCAATTCCTCTGTAATGACTTGCTACATCTAAAGTATTGGCTGGGAAGAAATTCATTTTCCTTACAGAATATTTTACAGCTGACTAGTAATGAGGAATTTTGTCCAAAGAAGTGTGTTTTGACTGTGGGCAGGATAAATTATAAGGATGTTCTCTCTTGCAATGTGGTGAACCTTCCCCCAAGAGCTCGACATCTTGTACTAATGGGTATGACTCTGTACCTCATGGCTGATTTGAGCTAAAAACTTGGTACACACCGAACTACAGTTCAATTAAATGACCTCCCGAAACCATTCACTCTCAATGAAGCTCATGATGGAAGGATCCTTCTCTCTACCAAGAACTAGTTTGTGAGAATAACCGAATCATTTTTATTTTTTCAGCTCCTCATTCTGGGTATTGGGAAGATGTACATGGTCCCAATGGGGGAATCCTCAGAGGAAACAGGAAAGGTTTTTGTTTTCGCAATCTTTAAACAACCTGGACGCTTCAATGGTTGCTTGTGCCAGGAGGAGTTATTGGTTTTCTTGAACTTTCTGGTCCTGTCCAAACCACCAGTGATGACGATTTGGCTTTCAAAAACATTCCCTGACCAATAATTTTTTACATAAAATTAGGATTGAGCGTATAAACTGACTGAATCACATTTTTTAAAGGAAAAGGCTATTTTTCCTCTCACTGTGCCCCCTCTGGTTGAATAGTACTATATGCATGTAAACATCTGTTTCCTATTTTTTTAAAGATCCATTTATTTTTCTTGGAAAGGCAGATTTACAGACAGAAGGAGACAGAGAAAGATCTGCCCACTGGTTTGCTCCCCAGGTGGTCCCAATGACTACTGCTGAGTTGACCTGAAGCCAGGAGTCAAGTGTTTCTCCGGGTCTCCCACTTGGGTGCAAGGTCCCAACTCTTTCCAATTATCCTCTACTGCTTCCCACACCACAAGCAGGGAGCTAGATGGGAAGTGGAGCAGCTGTGGTGTGAATCAGCTCCCATATGGAATCCTAGCGCATGCAAGGTAAGGATTTAGCCAGTGAGCCATCTCGTGGAACTCACTCCCGTTTCTTTATCCATTCATTTGTTGATGTGCTCTTAGATTGATTCCAATACTTGGCTTTTGCAAAGGGCACTGCAATGAACAGAGGAGAGCTGGCATTTGCGAAAACATAGATGAACCTGGAGAACATTACGTAAGTGAAATAGGTCAGATTCAGAAAGACACTATTTCACTCCTATGTGGGATCTAAAAACATCAATCTCAGTGAAGTAGAGAGTAGGATAATAATTACCAGCGTCTGGAATGGGGAGGAGGGCGGAGGGAATGGGGAAAGGTTCATCAGTAGAAGTTATAGTTAGAGAGCACAAATACATAGTGGTATCCTGGCATAGTGGAGTGACTTCAACTGAGTTGTGATGAACTGGGTTTTTTCAAAATAGCCAGGAACTGACATTGTGAATGCTTTGCCACAAAGAAATGATGAATGTTTGAGGTAACTGACATGATAATTATGTTGATTTGATCATTACACAATGCATGCATGTATTCAAATATCATATTATACCCCATAAATTTGTATGATTGTGTATCAATTAAAAATTTTAAGAAAACAAGGGGAGAAAAGCTTTTGAAGAAAAATCTTGGAGCCAACATTGCAGCAAAGCAGATAAAGTTACTGCCTGCAACTTGGGCACTCCACTTCCAAACCAGCTCCCAGCTAAGAGCCTTGAACTTGGTCTCTCTTTAACTCTGACTCTCAAATAAGTGAAATCTTCAAAAGAGAGAGAGAGAAGAAAATATCTTCTAGTTACTTGATAAGATCTGAAGAAAAACTGTCTACAGATACAAATGTTTAGAGTTTGTAATATAAACAAATGAGGTTAATGTTGTAAATACTGACTTTGTGTTTTAACGTGTTCTTTATCTGAAGCTTTCCTTTTTTATACTAAATATTTCTGAAGATAAAACTAACAATTATAATGGATATTTATACTTATAATATTATCTTTAGATCAGCAGTCTAAATATGAAACAAAGGGTAATTTTCCTTAAATAATCAATATTTTAAAACTCTAATTGTAATAAACATGAAAGTTCACAAATAACAAAATATATCAGGAGACTATCATATATGAATAGAAACCTAGTAATCATTTTTGTAACTTATTAAATATATTGTGTACAAGTGTATGCTTTTTATTAAAATTTGTTTAGTAAAAGCCAGATTGGCAAAAAAGGAGGGAGAGAGATCCTCGCTCCAGTGGTTCACTCCACAAATCGTCTACACAGTCAGTTTGGGGGGGGGGGTCAAATAAAAGACAGCACTCTAACTAGGTCTCAACCATGGATGGCAGAGAGACCAAGTACTTGGGTCATTTTGTGCTGCCTTCACAGACACATTAGCAGGAAAATTAGACAGAAGTGAAATAGACCAGACTGGAGCCAGTCCTCCAAAATGGGATGCCAGTGTCACAGGAGGCAGCTTAACCTGCTGTACTACAACACTGGTCCACAAGTTGAGTTGTAAAGAAATGTGAAATAAATACACCAATACAATTTTAAATTTGAGAGATTTGATATTAATGAAATGAGCAATGCAAACTACAGTTGTAATTATGCCACTGCGTAAGTTTCTAATGACTCCCCTTTCCCTAATGTTGACATGCTTCCATCATATACCCTCTCCACTCCCCCGACTAAGTTGTCCTTGATGTCCTTTAAAGTCCATCCAGGGGAAGATGTGTGCCTTACTGGTTCAGAAGCTGATTAGAATACTGTTTCCAATATCAGATGCCTAGGTTCAGTTCCCAGCTCCAGCTCTACTTCTAATTATGGCTTTCTCACAACCTAGATGTTGGGAGGCAACAGGGATCACTGCAGTAAGTAGGTGTTTGTTGCCCATGTAGTAGACTGGATGGCATTCTTGGCCCCAGCCCAGCTCCAGGCATGTGGACATTTGGGGTGTAAGCTGTTGGATGGGAGCTCTCTGTCTTTGTTTCTTTGCTTCTCAAATAAAGATATGTTTTATTAAAAAAGAAATTAACATCCAACCAAACCATAGCTACTCACTACTGTTTTATGATATCCTTAGTAAGCTCTGGGTCTGCATTCAGTAGAGCCTGTCAAGTGATTGTTCTTTCTCTTCATGCATCTTAACATCCTGCTTAATGAAATCACTTCTTCATTCCCTAGAAGGTTCTTTTAGCTCTATTTATTTCTTATGGTGCTTTTCTTATTTAACACAGCTCAGTACACATTCTTATTTACTCTGCTAATATTAGCTTCAGACATAGTTTACTTATCTGTATGTCTCTATACATATTGTTTAACTCAGTATGTGATATATTTTATGTATTTAAGTATTATAGTCATCTGTAAAGTGAGCAAATGGATGGGAGATCTCACTCTCTCCCTTACATTATGTAAGGACGATCAGGCAACTCACAGGCCGTGAGATTGGAAGCTCAGAAATTACTCTTTGCAGAGCTGGCATCTTGGTACCACAGGGTAAACTACCACCTACAATGTTGGCATTCCATACTAGCATAGGCTCAAGTCCTGAATACTTTGAGTGAAGCAGTATAACATAACTCAGTTGTTTGGGATCCAATAACCCATATCGGAGACTTGGATGGGGTTTTAGGTTCCTAACTTCAGACTAGCCTATCCCTAGCCATTCAAGCCATTGGAAAGTGACCAATGGATAGAAAACCCTTTCTCTCTGTAACTTTGCTTTTTGAATACAAAAAATAGAAAGAATAAATTTTCCTTGCCAGATTCAGGTTATCTGTAGAGAAGTCACATGCAAAAAGGATGGTTTTTTGAGTTGAATGGAGCAAGTTTTATTTCAGTCTCACTATCCACTGCTTTTGCTAAGCATGAGATTCTCCAATCCTCCATTTTCTCATCAATAAAATGGGAATTATTATTCCAACTCACCTGGTTTATTATTGAGATTAAGTCACATTCTATTTGGAAAGTTTATGGTGCATAAAAATAGCTCAGGAAATGACAGTTTCCATGATTGCTAAGACTTCCAATTTGAACACTTATTGGTACGCTGTTCCTGGTTCATTCATGGTCACATGGTTTCTGAGACTTGTGGAAGATTTGTGCTGCAGAGGCCTTTCTTGAATTTAGAGGGAGCCTAATGCAAGCCGAAATAAAGAAAATAGCCCATATGATCATAGCCGATATTTACTGAATGTTTGATATGTGCTTGGAATTGTGCTAAGTGCCTCTCATGAGAATAACTGTGTCTAATCTACAATAGCAAAGACATGGAAACAACCCAGCTGCTCATCCAAAGAGGAGTGGTTAAATAAACTGTGGTACATTTACTCCATGAAATACTTCTCAGTTTTTAAAAATAACGGGATTCTACCATTTGCAGCCAAATGGTCCCAACTAGAGACCATAATCAATCCTGAAAGGACAAATCCCATATGTTCTTTCTGATAGAAGGCAAACTTCATGCAAACTATAAGGTCAATAACCCTTTCAATACTGTTTTTACTGCACCCCATGTGTTTTGATGGGTGTTTTTAAATTTTTCATTCCTTTCAAATAGTTTCTTTTCTCTTGTCGAATTCATTGCTAGCTCGTAGATCACACAATAGCATAATTTTCTCCAAGAAGCTTTTGTGTTTTCTCTTTAATTTCTTCATTGACACATTGGTTATTCAGTAGCATGTTACTTAACTCCATGGTGCTGTAAATCTTTCAAACTTTATTTCTGTAACTGATTTTGTTTTATGGCTTCTCATTTAAGGGAATGTATAGTAACTGCACAATAGAGACTATCATCTCCAGATCGAAGATACAATGCAGTATGCATCACTACTTCCAAATCAAAGATTGTGTCCCCAATGAAACTGTTGGACATATCTTGGCAATAGGATGCCAGACTGTCTGCCGTTGACTGTACTGGCAATGTCAGGACATAATTAAAAAACAGACTGATGGACTTATGACTGCTTATGAAGGACTATACTATTTGGGGAGGGAGTAAGGGAAATATCAGAGCCTATGAAATTGTACCATCAAATTAAAAATAAAATAGAAGAAAAACTAAATTAAAGAAAATTGCAATCTAGCAAAAAAGGAATAACTGTTTAATGCTAACATAAGGTATATTGTAAATGAAATGTCTGGGGCTGTTGTAAGAGCGCTTTCTCAGGAGTCCTCATAGAAAACAAAATGTGTGCAGATCTCACTTATCAAAGTCACTGGGAATAGAGCAGAAGTCAGGTTGGGGAGATCAGATACAGCAGAAAGACATTCAGGTGAGGAGGTGTGGCTCATGTTGGAAGCCAAGTCCAAAGGGGGGATTTCAGGTCTGATTCAGGCAGACTTCCAAACCAAGAACTCTGATCCAGCAAGCAGGGAAACCAAGGCACAACACTGTGGTTTTTAGCAAAATGTCTAATTTTAGTGGGGAAAAAAATACAGGAAGCAAGCTACAGTGTCCCAGAGGAAGGAGTTTTTAGCAAGAACTAGGGAAGATATAAAGATCCCATCTTATAAACAATAGCAAAAGTTTTCTTTTATACAATTGTTATGCAAGCAAAAGATTTCCTGAAGCCTTTTGTCTGAGGCTAAATTTGGGCCTAGCAATAAAGAATACAATGGATGACTGATTGGTGATGTCTGCCATGAGCACTGAGAGAAGTGTCAGCATACCATTGTGAATCTTGGGCGTCATAAAAGCACCACAGCAGACTCAAAGAAAAAAGAAGAAAGACTTTGCTGAGATGGACTATTTTACACAAACTAGATACAACTTTTAGAAGGTAAAGGGAAAGAAAGAAGGAAAGTTGGGTTTGTCAATCATACTTGGAACTAAAGATTATGCCTGCAGAAATTCTATATGCCCTCTTTCTGCAGTGTGCTGCCTTCTAAGTACCGACTGTAATGTTCCGATGTCCTAATTGCCCATGTCTCCCCAAATTAGAGGCTTGGAGCTGTATACCCCCTGTTTCCAATTTGCTATTTATAAAGACTTGTGAGTTTCTCAGAAAAATTCAAAAGTATCTCAGGAGAAATGGTAGCTTAAAAAAAAAGGTTGGAGTGGGTGGAAAAAGAAGATATACACATATTTAATTTGTAAGTCTCATAATAAATTTAAGTCACACTATTGTTTTGAAATGCATCAGAACAATTTTATTCTACTTGAATATAATTCTTTGAGAACCATGTTTTAATGTTAATTTATTTTATGTGTATTTGCTTACGTAAGAAAGAATAAAAGTGCCAACAAAAAGCAAATTACTGAGAACCTTTCAACACATATTATAGCAGATTATTCCTTTTTGAAGCAAGGAACAATGGGGTGGACATTTGGACATTTTTTTTGTCTTTGAAGCCACATTCCTGTGGCATTTCTCAAATTAAATCTTTCACTCATATTGAAAGTGGGAAAAGAAAATGACTATTTTAAAGCCAAACAGAAAATCAATCTGGATATTTTTATTACATTTTTCTATGTCTGTAACTTCCCAACCTGTTCTATTTGTAAAAATACAAAAATATAACAGCATAAGACAAAACATCTGTCAGTGTTACCCATCTATTTCTTAAAGTGGACTTTGTTTGAAGGGACTTTGATCCGGGACTATATGTAGAAATACCCTTGTATATATGTGGATATATGGTAATCTTTTAATTTATATTTACTCTAGCAATGAGAAAGGAAGACATTTATGAACTAGATTTTTAAAACATATTTTTGAAAAGAAAACCTCATGTTAAAAAACAAGATGTTTTGAATTATTATATAGATTACCTGACTGCTTTTCTAAATATTTTTTCAGAGTATTTTACATCTAAAAATTTGTGAAACTATAGAGTTTTCAAATATGTCACACTCAGCTTTCCCTATCATTAACATCCGGTATATGCTGGTATATTTATCACAATCAATTACTTGTGATTAAACAGCTTGCATTTTTGAATCACTGGATTATTTAACATCACAGAATTGCATCATGATACACAAGTGTAATGTGCTAACAATAAAGTGAAATTACAAATAGAAATAATTAGTCTTTAGCCTTCATGCATATTAATGCAGGTGCAAGGGGACTTAACACATTAATAGGAAAATTGAATTGAAAATATAAACTTGATTTCTCAGCATCAGCTCTGTCAAGGTCAAGACAATTGTGTAAGTGATAATACACTGAAGTTAGTCCAACTCGAAAGGACTCAGTTTTCTGGGAATTTGACTGTGACACTATTTTTGTATATTGTTAATTGAAAAATGGGTATTTTTAAAGATTTTTTTAATCTAATAGCAAACAAGAACTAGTCACAAGAAATCAAATCAGAACTGTGAGGGGAACGCCTAATTATTTTCTATCACAACTCTTGAAAAACTGCCCTTATTTGGTGAGAGAAATGAGCAGTAGTATTATCACGCCAAGGGAAAAATCCTTCAATCGGGATTTCCTGAGCATTTTTCAGGGGGAAATCTGTGGTTTATGTTCTCAAAACACTCAAAAGAAGATGTTTGGGAGCCAGGTACCATGATTCAATGGCTAAATCTTCACATTGCAGGTTCTGGAATCCCATATGGGTGTCAGTTCATGTCCTGGCTGCACCACTTCCCATCCATCTCCCTGATTGTGGCCTAGGAAGGCACTACAAGATGGTCCAAGGCCTTGGGACTTGTACCTGTGTGCGAGACCTGGAAGATCAGCTCTGCTCCTGACTTCAGATTTGCTCTGCTCCAGCCATTGGGGCCATTTGGGAGTGTACCCCAGCAGATGGAAGATCTTTCCGTGTGTGTGTGTGTGTGTGTGTGTGTGTGTGTGTGTGTCTCATTCTCTCTGTAAATCTGAACTGCCTTTCCAAGAAAAATTGCAGATATTTAGAACCATCTGTTTCGGACAGTGCATGGAATTAAGCTGCAGTATCAATGCTGGCATCCCGCAGAGGGCCTGTTAGAGTTTCAACAGCTCCACTTTCAATCTTCTCCCTGTTAAAGTGCCTGGGAAATCATGAGAAGATGACCCAAATCCTTGAGGCTTTACAGCTCATGTGGAAGACCTACATGAAGCTTGGGCTCCTGGTTTCAGCCAAGTCCAGCTCTGGCCATTATAGCCATTTGGACAGTGAACAGGTGGATGGAAGATTCTCTCTCTCTCTCTCTCTCTCTCTCTCTCTCTCTCACTCTCTCTTCTCTCCCTGTAACTCTATCCTTTAAATAAGTAAATCTCGATAAGAAAGACTCTTTACATTAAAAGATGGACTCCCAATGAAACTGTTCAATTTATCTTTCCACTGGAATACTGGACTTTATACCATTCTCTACACCAACAATGTCAAGATACACTGAAATAGGAGAATGATGGATTTGTGACTTGTTGAGGGATTAAACTATTGTTTCAATATAGAGGAAAACAGTGTGTGGGGGAGGGGGTGGATAGTGTGGAAGGAGAAATCCCTGAGCCTAAGGAATTGTATTTTGAAAACTAAAGAGTTTTAAAAAGAAGATGTTATTATTTTTTGCTACTTCTCCTCCAAGAAAGTCAACAAGCAGATCAGGACGCTTTCAGCATCCCAAAGAACTGCCGCCATGACCTTTGCTCTTGACTAACTGCCCAGCTTCTGTGTTAACTGTACCACATCTGCTCGGCAGGGTGTTGTGATTTAGCTTTATTTTGAGAGTCATACTGAGAAACCATGTTTCATCCACAGTTCCAATTCTGTAAGAAATACTTGAGAATCTTCCTACTCTTTCCTTAAAGCTTCCATTGAAAACCCTGCTCTTGTTGACAACTGATCTGGCTTCAACAGTTTGGGTACCTGTGTAGCAGAAATTGTGCTGCCCTGTAAATATGCAGTCAGAATTAGGTAAACTACACAAATTGAACTGTGTGTGATGTTGGCTTTTGTGTCTGCTGTTGATCCTCCATGCTGTTCTATTGGGATGCAAGCAAGTTTCGTTTCTTGCTTGTAAATTGAAGGGAACAGTCTGCTGTGATGGGCTTCATCTTTAACATCATTTTGTCCCTTCTTAAAATACGTTGTCCCTTTCTAAATGGGTCCTTTTCCCCCATGGTGTTGTCTCTACAAACAGGGTGTTCATGAGGTGCCAATGACTTCATTGTTCTTTCTCCCAAGCTTCACTGTAAACTTTGTGCTCCCTCTGTTTTAACAGAAATCATTTTGGTTTCACAGGGGTTATTTTCAACCCTTTGTTCTGCCATTCTTAGTGCCTCAAACTAGATGCTGTTAAAATTTGTAGTAATAGATTAGTAAGCATGTACTTTGGTATGAAACCCAGGCACAGGACTACCAATGAGACTGCTACATATATCTTGATTATAAGATGCTGGACTTTCTGCCATTGTCTATAACTACAAGGTCAGGATACACTTAGTATAACAATGGATATGTGACTATATTTGAAGAGCTATAATATTATAATAAATATGGAAAATCAGTAGGAGCAAGTGGGAGCAAGGGAGCTGGGGGGGGGTGGGCAAGAAGGGGAAATCCCTGAGCCTATGGAACTGTATCATTAAAAAAAAATCTGGGCCAGATTCCAGCACCTAGTGGTATTGTTACTTGTGAGAGACAGGGTGGGTGTTGAATGGGCTGGGCTAAGTTTCGGCTTCTACTGAATCATGTGAGAGCTGTGGCTATTAGTGGACCAGGTTTGGTCCCAAGAGTAACAACTGGAATGGGTGTGGGCTAACTGGACAATGGCACTGAACTTGCCAGGACAAGAGGTGGACTAAGTTAACCTGGGCCAAGGACGCGCCAATATTCATGAGATCTGCTGCTGGGAGGAGACCTGATAGAGGATGTTGGAAAACTTCTTTGTCAGGAGGCAGTTTTGGTAGGTGCACACAAGAACCAAGGTAAGGAACAGCCTAAATCATGCCAGGTTACTGTACCTGCCAGCATACCCGTGATTCAGGTCTGTGGCTGGGCCAGGCTGGATCAGTTCATAATATCCATTATCAAATTTGAGAACCAGGACAGGAATGGACTGAGTCAGACCACAACTCCAGCCAGTCCACATTAGGGCTGAGACTGGGTGCTGGCTGGGCTGGGCTGGGCTGCAACACCCACCAATAGGAGCTGGACCTGGGAATAGGCTAGACCAAGCCAGGCTGCAATATTTGCTGGTGGATGTCGAGGTGAAGCGAGCCACAACAGTGTGGGCATGGTGGGTGCCAGGTCTGTGAGCCCTGTGGGCAGGGAGTCTGGTAGGACCCAGGTCCCCTAGCTTGGACCCTTGGGTCCTCCTATGAGAACTGGTCCTCCTCAGTGGAAAAGACAGAGCAGTAGAGGGCAGGCCCTGATGTACATGGAAGATATGGTACCCCATAGGGGCCTGAAGAAGACATTTGGTATCATAATAAAGGAAGGAGAGCAGAATAAATTGGATAACAACCCCAGCCAAACAATAACATCAAAAACCTGATTGAATGGAGACTATAAGGTTCCTCATCCTTGGATCGGGGAGATCAACAGCATTTCAGATCTAAACCACCTGGGCAGAACCTTAGAGCATGTGCTACATTAGAACCATTGGTTGATATCAGGTGGCCTTACCCCAACCCCCGGTACTGGACAGTTGGGAGGCTCGATATGGCTCATCCCCATATCTCCTCCCTTTCCCCAAAAATAAGAAATAGAAAATTTTGAAATAATGATCACACCCACTTTTCTCTAACCCTCAGTCCTTCCCACCCTGATCAACTATATAAACACCATCAAAAATAAAATTTTAGAAAATTAAAAATTAAAAAATAGGTGCTCAGTGCAATGGTTCGGTGGATAAACCATATGGACACTGGCTCATGTCCTGGCTGCTCCAGTTCCCATCTAACTCCCTGTCTGTGGCGTGGGAATGCTAATAGGCAATGTGCATGAATTTCCACCAGTCCAACTATATGGAGTATCATATAATGTAAACAAATGAATATAATGTGATATTTCGCTGAGTTGGTAGACTAAGATACATACATCGCATCCATTAACGGCAAATATTGGAGCAGAGATACTACATTTATTAATCTTCCTTTAGTAATAGAACTGAGTGTCTGATGGAACTATTAGTCATGCAGAATAAGAAGCCCTTTTTCCAGCTCACATTATAAAGTGCGCTCTGGGAGCAGTGTGTACTGCTTATGACTCAGGTCTTTTAAAGGGAAAAGGTGAAACATTCCCTCTCTTTTTTCTTACTTCCCTTGAATTAGAGTTAAGGGCAAGGTAGTGAGCCCTCTCAGCTGAAGCAGAAGTAAACAATTGAAAGGGAGAAACATCTGCAGGTCATAGGAACTTGCAGTCCCTGGCACCCATAAAAAAATTCCCATAAAAGTAGGGAATCTGTGTGTAACAGAGACAAGTCCTGTTGTGAAGACCAATATTTTTCAGGTCCTGGTCCAACAAGCCAAGCTGACATTAATCAGATCTCACTAGCACTAGTCTGGATGAGCAAGTGGAATGGTTACATCCTGAAGCAGCTGTTTAATGATTGTACAATAGCAACAGTGGTAGATGGCCTGAATGAAGGCTATAGATGATGGGAAAGAGAATAAAGCTGAATTGAAGATCCGTTCTATAGGACGTAATAATCATGCATATGCAGGGAATGAGAAAGAAAGAGATGAAAAACATGACTCTAATATTTCACAGTGCTGGACTAGCATAAAAAATAATAGCTTATATTGGGAAGGAAAACAAGAAAGAGATGAGACATGAAAGAAGATATACAAAGTGATGTGTCCAAATGTGAAGATGGTGTGCTTACAAGGAAGACAGCCTGTTTTCTGCTAGTCTCTTTTTGTTTAGAATGGGAAAGGCTACTGAAAGCTGGAAAACATTCAAGTAACAGCAGTGTTCATGTCTGGGAACCTCAGCATTTAGTGTCTGTATTAAATTCCCTCAGTTTTCCAAATGCTTTCCTCAAAAACTGCTGTTACTCTCACTGTTGCTTTCAAGACTTGCATCCCCCTTAATGTTTTCAGATAAAAATGAATCTTCTATTTACTGGGGTAACAATCTTTTGAAAAAAATTGAATTCTGGAATCTGAACAATGGCTCAGTGGCTAAATCCTTGTCTTGCAAGTGCCAGGATCCTGTATGTGTGCTGGTTTGTGTCCTGGATGCTCCACTTTCCATGTAGCTCCCTGCTGGTAGCCTGGGGAGGCAGTAGAGAACAGCCCGGGACCTTAGGACCCTGAACCAGTGTGGGAAGCCTGAAGGAGGCTACTGGCTCCTGGTTCCTGGCTTTGGATAAGCTCAGATTCAGCCATTGTAGCCACTTGGGGAGTGAACCAATGCATGGAAATGTTTTTCTCTCTGTCTCTACTTCTCTCTGTAAATCTGCCTTTCCAATAGAAAAAATATTTTTAAAAGTATATTACTAATTTTAAAAATATGGTGAAACCATGATGGATATATATCATCTTTTTGCAAAAAAAAAAAAAAAAAGAATATACACTCTAAGGTGTGGAATACAGACATTAGTTAATGATGATGTTTCTGTGTGGATTCAATGACTGCAGCCAATTGTCCTTTGATGGCACTGAGTTTTTGATAATGGGGAAATGTAAACGTGTTGGAGAAAAGGAAAATATGAGAACTCTATTTTTCACTCACTTTTCCTGTTTATCTAAAACAAAATCTACTAACTTAAAAACGTCTGGTTGTATATTTTTGCCTAAATAATATATTGTAAATGTCTTCTTCCTATTCCAATTCAAGGAAATCTATCTATAATTGCACCTTCCTCATTCATAGGTTCAGGGAGAGATAAAGAAAATGTTTTGGAACCACAGCATGCATTAGATACGTCAAAGATAGCTCAACTATGTTGCCATGTTGCTGCATTTTCCATTGTAGAAAGTAAATAAATTACTTTCACAGGAAAAAACAGCTTTGCCTAGAGAAACTGCTTCTGTAAGCCTAGAATATTCAAGCTGGCATTTTTAGATTGGTTCAGGTGTTGACATCTTTGTCCAGGAGTGGGGTTAGGCTGTAAAGTACCAGTAAGCTCCTAACTATTTATTGCAATATATGTGATATTTGTACATTTTATGTAACTTTGATCCTAAGCTGAGAATCTGGGTCTCCCACATGGGTAAGGGTCTGATCCACTCTGCTGCTCTTTCCAGTTCATTAGCAGGGATCTGGATCAGAAGTGGAGCAGCTGGAACTAGAACTAGCACCCATATGAACTACTGGTGGCTCAGGAGGAGAATTAACCTACTGAGCTGTCAGGCCAACTCCCACATGCAGGTCTTCAAAAAAGGCTTTGTCACAATTCAAAATCCATTTCCCTCATCTCTAAAAGGGATTTGGAACATACATCTCATTAATTCATTTTAAGATCAAATGAGAAAATGCATGTGAAGTGTTTAACATAAAGCACAGCATAAGAATCCACTCAAAGAGGATATGATTTTGTGATAGGTGATATTGTTGAATCATCGATTTGAAATCTGAAAGGATTTTCAATCATTTACTAAGTAGAAAATGAATTAAGTTTTGAAAATCCAAATTTCTAACTCTGGCAAGGCTGAGAGGAATAGATATTATAATTATTCTCTCAGTATCAAAAACCATGCAATTTGACAAAATGTGTAAAGCAATTCTTTTCAGACTTTAAACATGACATGTATCCTTCAAAGCCATGAAGTGTGGATGAATTTCATATTTGTTCTACTTTACCATCTAGAAGGTAGAACTGTAAAGAGTAGAGCCAAACAGAGAGTAGCAGTCTCACCCACCACCAGAAATAAAGGCTCAAATTTCAGACTACTTGAATAGCTGGAAAATATACCCGAAGTTCACAAGAAGAAGGAAGTATGGTAGCAGAAGAGCCGCCAAGATCTGCCTACATGTACTTTTATTTTTTCCGTGAGCACCTGGACATGCATATGGTAACCTGCAGAGAAGCACAGGAAAGAGTAACTGCTTTGGAGAGGTGACCTAAGTGCAAATACCAAAGGAGTATAGTGCTGGGAGATAGTAGAAGGCCAATAACCCCAAAGCTCCAGAAAAGTCACCATTTAGGAAAAGAACTATTTTAGCCCTAGTGTTAGAAACATTTAGGACTTGATGTAACAAAGCTTAAAATCAAGGTTTAACAGAAAAAAAGACTGAGCTTCCGGTAGATGAATTCCCAACACGTCTTAGAAGGAGACAAATAAATCCAAATCTCAAGAGTGTACCACTCTATAGTCAGGCATAAAAACTGAAAATCACTAGGCACATGAAGAATTTTAAAAATGAGAATGTTAGGAGGGAAGATCAGCAATAGAAACTAATGATGGAATTAGTAGGCAAAGACTTCAAACAGCTAATATAAATATGGTTATAAATAAATATAATCAAAGACTTAATGGCAAGGTTAAACATACGGGAGTGTCAGCAGACAGAAAACAAAAGAGAAAAGAATCAAAGGAAGCCATAGCTTCAAAAATATTCCAAAATCTGAAAATTTTCTGAATTGGGCTTAATAACATTTTGGATACTGCAAAAGGCAGCATCTTGAAAATGGCAAACTATCCAAATTGAGGCATGAGAAAGAACTGAGAAAGAAAAAAGATGCAGAACCTAAGTGATCTGCGTAGTCTCAGAAAGCCTTCCTTCATGTTCAGAATAGAAGTCCCAGAAATTCAGGCAGGAAAAAAAATGTTGAAATTAGTAATAGTCCCCAAATTTCCCAAATTTAATTTAAAAGTAACAACTTACCGAGAATAACTGTCAAGCACCAGATAACTAATGCCTCTGGGGATGTTGTCTCATTTCCTTGGTAAGACATGAGCAGTTTACAATGTGGTTTTGAAAATCCCAGTTTAGGATTGTGACAATGACAGAGAAATGAACAGAATGAACACAAACAGAATGAACACAAAGAAAGCCACATCTATGCATATCTTAGTGCAATAGTTGTAAACCAACCAAATTAAAAGGGAAAAATTTAAAACATCTAGAAACAGACATTCAGGCAAGGAAATAATAATAACCACTGCACTTACCTCAGAAACAACACAACCCTGAAAACGATATCAGGATAGTTTCAAAATACTGAGAAATAAACTATTACATTAAAATTCTAGTCAAGCTTTCAAACAGTGAAACTAATGTCCTGTGTTATAAGAAATCTTAAACAAACTAAGATTGAGGGGAAATTGTTCTAGGTGGAACTCAGATCTACATGAGTAAAGAATGAACAGGAAGGGCCCGGAACAACCACCCAGTGACTAAATACTCACCTTGCATGTGCCAAGATCCCATATGAGCGCCAGTTCCAATCCTGGCTGCTCCACCTCCTTCCAGCGCCCTTCTTGTGGCCTGGGAAACAGTAGATAATTGCCCAAAGCCTTGGGACCCAGCACCACATGGGATACCTGGAAGAAGCTCCAGGATTGGCTCAAATCCAGCTGTTGCAGCCACTTGGGGAGTGAACCAGTGGTGGAAGATCATTCTCTGTGTATCTCATTCTCTTTGTAAATCTGCCTTTCCAATAAAAATAAGTAAATTGGAAAAAAAAAAAGAATGAATAGGAAACATTTTTCTCCTGCCTTAATTTCTCTGCAAAGAAACTAACTGAAGTCTAAGCAGTAAGAGAGGAGAGGATAAATATGACTTTATTTATGTATGGTTTTTACGTTATAGATGCAATGACATATTAACATGCACATAAGTTTTGATAGGTTAATAATTCATGATATAATCCTTACATAAATCTCTAAAGAAAGGAAAAGTAAAATAATGAGATGATGAGACAAACGAGAATTGAAGTAGGAAATATTTAAGGAGCAGATGTTTGTCATACTGATTAAGATACTCCTTGGGATACTTACCATCCTCCAATCACCGCACATGTGTTTGAGTCTCAGCTTTGTCTCCTATTCCAGCCACCCACCCCCCCCCCCGGTAGTGTTCATACTGGGAGGCACCAGCTGGGTCGCTGCCACCCTTGTAAGAGATTCAGATAGTGCTATTGGCTTCTGACTCCAGCCTGGCCCAGTTCCATTCATTTTAGATACTTGGAGGGAGTGAACTAGTGGATGGTGGCTTGTGCTCTTCTCCTTCCCTTGCTGAATTTGGAAGAAGTCATTAGAGAATAATTGCTTCAAAAAAGAAGGCAAAGGGGCAGTAGCATAGTGGATAAATTTGTCACCTTGCTGTTCCACTTCCCTTCCAGATTCCTGCTTGTGGCTTGGAAAAGCAGTAGAGAATGGCCCAACGCCTTGGGACCTTGTGACCATGTGGGAGATCTGGAAGCTCCTGGCTCCTGGCTTCTGATCAGCTCAGCTCCAGCAATTGCAGCCATCTGAGAAATGAAGCAGCAGATGAAAGATTTTTCTTTCTGTCTCTCCTTCTCTCTGTAATTCTGACTTTCCAAGAAAAATAAATAAATCTTTTTTAAAAAAAAAAGAAGGCAAAGAAAAAGAATATATAGACAAATTTTAAAATAATACAAGTGTGGAGTTAAGGCTAAGCATGCCAGTAATTATGTCAAATGTAAAAGAGTTAAGCAAGCAAAAGGCAGAGAGCCACTACCCAACTATATACCGTCTTCAAAAGAATCTCTCCAAATATGAAGACATAGATCAAAGCCAAATGATTTATTAGGCAAAACATTAATAATAAACTGGAAAGAAATGCATTCACTTTAAAAAAGTACACTGCATGAGAATAAGAAACATTACAAGAGCTAAAAAGAAATGGTTGCTACACTGACATAACCATGCTGCCACTGTAAGTACTGCATCAGGGAACTCCAAAATAAAGGAAGATACAGCTGAAAGAAGTAAGAGAAATGACATGTTTATAGCTATAATTGGGTAATATAACACTTCCTTCTTTTTAGCTGTTAGAACTCTTGAGGAAAGACAATAGTAAAGGTACAGATTTGGACCACACTGCCAATCAGTTTAATCTAATTAACATTTATGAAACACTGTATCTAAAGTCCAATGCACATGAACATGTTCATACATTGGAAGGTACACAATATCAAGCACATTTGAGATGCTTACAGTAAATCATCCCAAATTAACCTATAAATTTAATGCAGTTACAGTTAGAGTCCCAGCTGATTTTAAACTATATATGAAAAAACAAATGATCCAGATTAGTTTGTAATTGAAGAACAAAATTAAAAAGCTTATATTATTTTATTTCTGGATTTATTCTTACTCCAAGAGATGCTGTTAAAATATGACAATATAAATTGTATACAGAATACAGATGTCATATAACTCAATAATGCAAACAATGCCATAAAATTAATGAGTTCTTCAAATGAAAGTTAACAAAAGTGATATACAATGGCAAAAATGGACAAGAAAGTTCTGAAGACAGTGGTCGTTGATGAATGTTATAGCTCCAATGATATACCATCACTCATCTACTGAGCAGCAACATCAAATGTTGGCAAACATATGGAGCAACTACACCTCTCATACATTGCAGAGTGAAGTTTAAAATCATATAAATAGTTTGAAAAGCTTTTACCTAATAAAGTTGAGTATGTGACTCAGCAAGTCTAGACCTAGTTGTCTACCAAACAGAAATAAAACACATTATCATCAAATGTTGATAAATTAGAAATAAAGGTTAAAAAAAAAACCAAAACAAACTTAAAGCTCTTACTTGTAACATTGCAAATCTCTCATGTGATTATTCCCACCACAAATATTAACATCACCAAACACAAAGCTAGGAAGAAACACACGTCATCAGCCAATGAGAGCCAGCTTCCACATGCTTATTAACATATACACAAAACATATGTAGTCATTGTTTCATTCATAGCAAGAAAAGCAGTAAATAACCCAAATATTCTTCAACAGAAACATCTGTAAGCATATGTATTGCAATATTTACACAACTGAGAGCTATTCAGTAGTGAAAAACAATATGCTACTAATGCATGGGATGTTAAATGAATATCACAAACATTGTAATGAATAAATCCCAGACAAAGAGAATATATGGCGCGAATGTTATAGCATGAAGTTTTAGAACAGCAAAACTTGTTTATGTTAGATATATCTAAAAAAAAAAAAAGCAATTGGCTCTTGTGGTGGTGGTAGTGGTCAATTGACGCAGAAGAACAGGGTAATGGATAAGTGCTATCTCTATATGTGTACATATTTGCCAACTATCATCAAATTAAGTACTTAGTTTTTATTTGCTCCATAAAAGTACAGTTCAATCTTATAGTTTCTTAAACTTCAGTTTTGCTTTTGTTTTGTTTTTCAGGATTTTTGCTAAAAGCTGTGAACATGTGTATATGTAATATTTTGTCAAATGTTTGTGAATTGGGATGGGTATTTAGCACCAAAGTTAAGACAATTCTTGGGAAACCCACATTACCATCAGAGTGCCTGGATTTACATCCTGACTTTCAGTTCCTACTTACTGCAAATGTGCACCCAAGGAGGAAGCAGGTGCACATTTGTAATATACATTTTGTAATGCTTAGTGATTTTATTTTATGTTGTTTGTAGGTTAATGTTAGTGCTTTGAATAATGTCACAGTTGCTGGGTTACTGAAAAATAAGATTAAATTCATAGGTCTTCCAACTGATCATTTTTATAGGCATTACTTTTATGTAGGTGAAAGTAAACTTGGTAAAATAGAAATATGAGGCAGAAATATGAAAAAGTTTATACTCTTTTTAATTGTCCTGAGCCTATGCTACCCCCAGATATACATTTTCTGTTTAATTTCATCCAGCTTAATCTTTCTAGCTAATTAAAGAGGTTTATCAGCTAACGTGAAAGAAAAACAGCACAATTCTATATCCAGGTCAGACTTTAAGACGTACTTGCAATAAAATTATATAGCTACTATTACTCCAAGTGGCTTTGTTGAATCAGAGGGAAACCTTAGTGAAGGGTTCTCTGGACATGAATCAAATTCAAAGCACATGATTTTTTCCTAATATCACTTTATTTCCTACATAAACAATTTAAGTGTGATGCAAGTGGATTACTTTATATTCATTTATGCTTTTCAAAACACTATTTTCAAGTCATTTGTATGCAAATGTTTTTTCTGAACTTTTTCCTTTATAGGAAGTAAAAATAAAAGGTCAAATTACAGTCAGATCATTTAATTCAGAATTTTAACTTAATCATGTTTCATTTTAAGATGTCTTTTTTCCCTGAAGCTTATGTACTTCCTCTCTCCCACTTTCCTATCTTGTATCATAATTCAAGATTACATCCATCTATTGCAAAATTTTAACCAAAACATTTAAGATTTTGTTAAAATACAAACAAATCTATTAATTTGCTGCAGGTACATTATAAATCACAAAGGTATGATGCTAACTCATACTATCAGCCATAGTAGCTTGTGATGGAAAGCAAGTGGAAAACAAGATCTGGGAGACCAACTCAATGCATCCTTATTGCTTCAATGGGAATAGCAGGTCTATAAGGAGCAGCCTAGCCTCTTCTGACTGTCTTTAGAAGAAGGAAACACACACACACACACACACACACACACACACACACAGAGCCTTCCACAAATCAAGATGTAAGTGAAGAATTAAAATGTCTCTCATGTCCTAAAAGAAAATCTATGTTTCCTAAATCTGCAAGGAAGATGTAGCTACTGATCAAACCCAAAACTTGGTCATAACGGTTGCAGAATTTCAAAATGAGTTAATAAGCCCTCTGGCCAAGTTATACTAAGCTTTAGGGCCTTGTTTGAGAAGGAATGGAATTCACTTCTACATTGTAAAGATTTTAGGACAGAAACAGACCTCGCTGAGAACTCTAAACTCCCCAAATCACTTTTACTTTTCTTTCTTAACTGAAGAAGCCTCTCATTGTCTCTAGGGTAATAGACTCCCTACATAAAACAGCTTTAGGTATCACACACTGAACATTGTTTCTTACTTGGAATTCTCAATGTCACTCCTTGCTGTCAGATGCACAATAGATCAGACACAGACCAGGCAGAGAGGATCTACTTCACAAGGGCATGTGGAAATTGTACTGTCTCCCCAGCTTGTGGGGCCATTCTGAGGACCTAGCAAGAACATAGATTCCTAGGATTTTAGAGCAAAAAAATAAGATATAACTTTGTGTTATCTCATGCACTTGGTAATGGTGGAAACAGGTTGATGAACTGGTAAGTGGAGCCTTGACTCAGTGTAATATTAATACCAATATAACTGAAGGTGTTAGAATTTCTCTTATTCTGAAGAATAAAGAGTAAACCTTAAAGATATGATAATATGGTAGTGAACCTACTGTATTATATTTGCCCAGCCACTCTCTAACTACAACATTCAGAAGGACTTGTACAACCTTCTTCCTCAAGACAATCATTGGTGAAGACAGCCTTAGAATCTTTCCAAAAAAAAAAAGTTCTAGTTTACTACTGGAACCATTAAAAAATAAATGCCTAAAACCGGTACACTAAGTCACTATATAACCCAATCTTTCTGTCATGCCCCTAATTCAGAAGAGCTTCTGTAAAGAACATGGCTGTTCTTTACACATTCTGTCAGGACATTCTTCTGGGAGGGAAGATCTTGAAACTCTTACGGTAACTCTTGATTGAGAAGAGGTTGGATCCTTGCCCTTCCAGATAAACAATGCCCTACCTCATGTCCTTTGTGATTGCTGGCTACTGATAAATCTGTAAAGTACTCCCTCTTGAAAGAATAATAGATACCCAAAAAGATAATTCAATTTTTATTTAATTTAGTCTAGCTCTGTCTCGTTATTATTAGAGGTTTTGAGGCAGCTCATAAAAATATACAAATAAGGGGGAAAAGCTAAATAAATGAGAAAATCTGAGTAAAGGGGAAGTTGAGTAGGGAAATAAAATAAAACCAAAGGAACAGTTAGTACCAAGAAAAAGCCAAGTTGTAAATTACTGCACTTACTAATGTGGACTGTAAGTATGTGTTCAAACTTTCTGGAGGCTGAGATGGGGGAATGATTTTTCCACATAGACTATTTATCTATTTGTTTACTTATTTATAATTGGAAAATAAGATTCACAGAGAGAAGGAGAGACAGAGAGAAAGATATTCTGTCCACTGGTTTACTCCCCAAGAGGCCACAACAGCTGGAGCTGAGCCAATCTGAAGCCAGGAGTAAGGAGCTACTTCCAGGTCTCCACATGGGTGCAGGGTCCCAAGGCTTTCCTCGATTGCTTTCCCAGGCTACAAGCAGGGCATTGGATAGAAAGTGAAGCAGCCAGCCCCCATATAATATGCCGGCATATGCAAGGTGAGGACTTTAGCCACTAGGCTTCCGTGCTGGGCCCTGGCGGGGGGGGGGGGAGTTTTTTGGCTATAGAATTCCTAGAGCAAAATTTAAAGGTTACCCAGGATACAGCATTTTCCACACATTGAAACTGAGAGCAATTTCTCTACAGGTCAGCACAGGGAACTACAGGAAATAATGTCCTTCCCAATGGTCATGACTGATGTCAGCTCATGTATATAACTTCACAAGACTTTCTTAAGGCATTCAATGGGAATTCTTTAAATATCAAGAGATAACAAAATCCATAGTACATATGTGATACTGATAGGATAATAAAATCAGAATACTCAAGAAAAAATTGCTTAAACACAAACATGGTTAGAAATCAGTAGAGATGTTAAATTTGTATTCTTATCATCTAAGCTAATAACTTAGCAAGTAAAGATTTGGGGCCAGCACAGTGGTGTACCAGCTAATCATCTGTCTGGCACTGGCATCTCATTTGGATACCAATTCATTTCCCAGCTGCTCCACTTCTGCTCCAGCTCCCTGCTTATGGCCTGGGGAAGCAGATGGAGATGGTTCAAGTCTATGGGGGCTGAGACCCAGAAGAAGCTCCTGGCCCTTGGTTTCCGATCAGCTTAGTTCCAGCCACTGTGGCCATTAGCAGAGTGAACCAGAGGCCAGAAGATCTTTCTGTCTCTCCTTCTCTGCAAATCTGCCCTTCAAAAATGAATGAATGAGTGAATGAATAAATAAATAAATAAAGTTTTTAAAAGGCAGATAGGGATTTAATATTTCTGACTGAACACCAATCTATAAGCTTTGATTATCCATTACATGGTGGAGGATAGGTTTAGCACTTCTTAGAAATGTTTGTAAGTCTAACCAAAATGGGTAACTGACAAATTGGCCACTCACTCTACATTTATTATAGTTGGATTCCCAGGTGCATCTTTTTTTTTTTGCATCAAAATGAACTTGTCCTTTCATTTCATTTCCACTAACTTTTTTGGAGCATCCTCATACGTGTGATAAATGTCCTCATACTCTTTTTCATTCCTTTCAAGCTGTGTTCTTCAAACTGCCGGGAGGCTTTACAAAGTGTCTTCAATGTCCTAGTAGACCCTTTGCAGATGTTATAAATAGATGAACCAGACAAATTCCTTACCCAGTAGGTAGTTCCCCTGTGCAAGAGATCTTACTGAGACAGCTTACCTATAAAACTGCCAGCAAGGATTGTCAGGAGACCATGGATCCGCTTCAAGAGAGTGGCACTATCAGGATATGGGTAGAGATTCTTACCAAACTCAGGCATTTGCTGCTACATCACTGAAGCAACACAGAGGTGCTTTAACTATGGACAGCCAGGCCACATTCATGTGCAATGGAAAGTTCCAGCAAAAAGCAACACCATGCTACACTACCCTACTCCTACTACTATTGCGAATGAGCTTACTCATGCTCCTGTAGGACCTGGACTTTGTCTCCACCGTCATAAAGGAACTCACTGGGCCACTCCATGTAAATGTATATGTCATAAGGATGGTCGTGCGGTCTGAAACTGCGGTGGAGGGAAATGGGAGACAGGGTTTTCTCCACCCTCATCAGCACTGAGGAGCTGGAGCTCACTTCCAGCCTGGGGCCCTCAGGTGCATCTTGCCCCTGTCCCTCTCCCGAGCCACCCAGGCTGGAGTAATAGAATGGGAGCAACGCTAACTCCAGGGATGAAAAGCCAGATAATTTGTGCTGGAATGTATGGCCCATTACCTCCAGGGACAATAGGTTTTCTCATTCAGTGGAAGAACTGTATACTGCTGATTAAAAACTGCCAAAATAAAATATCTTACCGATCAACAATTATTTTTTTTCTTTTAAAATTTGCCCAGAATTCCATTTGGGAGTGTTTTTCCTTTTTGTATTAGCCTACATTGCAATCTCCCTGGTCTACCCAGTCATGGGAGTGCTACTGCTGATGTGGTTGAATCTACTGCTGCATTTGGCTGGTGCCTAAAGCCATACAATCTCACCAACCCTATTATAGGTTAAAATGTCAGCTGACTCTTCTCATGCACGAGAGGTGTTGTCTCTTCATACTCCCAATGTGTTTTAAAACAGCCTTCTGGGGCCCAGTGCTGTGGCCTAGCGGCTAAAGTCCTCACCTTGTATGCACAAGGATCCTTCCTATATGGGTGCGGATTCTAATCCCAGCAGCCCTGATTCCCATCCAGCTCTCTGCTTGTGGCCTGGGAAAGCAGTCGAGGATGGCCCAAAACCTTGGGACCCTGCACCCATGTGGGAGACCTGGAGGAGGTTCCTGACTCCTGGCTTCAGATTGACTCACTTCCAGCTGTTGCAGCTGCTTGGGGAGTGAATCATCGGATGAAAGATCTTACTCTCTGTCTCTTCTCATTTCTGTATACCTGACTTTGCAATAAAAATAAATAGATCTTTAAAACAAGAACAAAAAAGCAGCCTTCTGATCCACATACCAACATCAATTTTAGAGGACTTACATGTAATGCAATCTGATAGATGGGTGTTACTCACTACACACTCTTCAGGTGCCTGGGTGCCATTCATGTTACAGTAGATACTTATTCCCATGGAATATAGGCAGCTGCCTCTACCAGAAAACTTCACATGTTGTTCTGGTAATTCCAAATTAAATGAAAACCACTTATACTGGTCATGTACGTAAGCATTTTTGCAGACAATAGAATATTCAGTATTTCATTATTCCCTGTAACTCTCAGGGCCAGGCTAATATAAACTGACAGCACCAATACCACAGAACAGTTGGAGAAGCAAAAGAAAGGAGGCGCCTGGGCTCCTATGCAAAGAATTAACATGGCTTTCCTTGATTTAAGCTGTTTTCCTTGTAATGAGCAGGCATATATGCCTGTGGAAATCCACTGGCCAAGCCTGATGAAAAGCAACATGGGTGGGTATGTTGGAAAGTTTTGCAAATGGACTTTGTATAAACATATGCCAATGATTTTGTAGGTGTCTTTCTAGACAATGTAAAAACCTGGTTGGATCCCAGCCAGCTTGAACATAACCCACCAGAAGATGCCCCTCTCTCATACAAGAATTAATCACTGTAATGACATATCAACCAGAAGGCCAAAGGGGAACCAGCAATGCCAGCAATTTCAGTACCCTTGGCAGTGATCTGAGATGTCTGCATAGATTTGTCACCTACCCCCCAAAAGGCTCAGTTCCAAAAATACTAAAAGAGCAGAGAATCCCCCATGACAGTGGGGCATTGAAATGTGACCATGACTAAAGCAGAGGAAGATCTCCAGCACACAGGCTCCCCGAGGGACCCTGTGAAACTGTTCCCAACTGTGCCTGCTGTGATCGCAGCAGTAGTGACCACGCTGGGGTGACTGGGGAGGTCTGTTGGGTTCTAGTGCCAGAATCCTCAATAATGAGATCCTTAATGTAGGCTCATATTCCACCTTGTCTGGTAGTGATTGATACTAAAAATTGGGGATCATCCTGGGGGAAAAATAAAGTAAATAATTTTCAATGAAAGGGAAGGCTTTAATTATATTGCACAGAAATGAGAGTGGCCTTTTGTGTCAGTATTAACAAATCTTTAATTGTGTCAGTATTAATAAAACTTTATTTATGGCTTTTTTTAAATTCCAATATAACAAATCAAACTAACACATCTAACTTCAGTAGTTTGCTGGGGACTCTTTTGAACCCATCATGTTGTATGCTGTGGGATGATAGGGACAGCTATCCATACACAACCATTAGTGTTGTGACCATCTAATAAATTCCTAGTGACTATTGGAAGGAAGGATTATGGATTTAATAATAATTGGCCAATAGTTGAGGCTGATCCAGAGGATGGTCAAGTCTTCCCTCTAAGACACTGCATGAAAGCTATTTCAAGCATCTCAAAATGAATCCCTCAAAGTTTGAGCTTTCCCCCCATGTGTCATCCTGACTGACAGCTGTAAATATAACTTTTAATTCAAGTCTTCAGACATACAGAGTCTCCTACTGAAAGCATAGACGTACATGGTATATTTCAAATGACTCGAATCCTCAGATTCAAATTACAATGCCGTGTCTGGATGCCTACTAACCCCACAGAGATGTGGAAATTCCAAGAGATTTAGCGAATGATGAAAGAACCTGCTGATATTTTCAGGTGGCCCTGCCATAAACCATTTCCATGCGTGGTTACAGTAGGATTAGTGACATTGGTGGGCATCACAGCCTCAGTGTGTATGGTTGCTGTCTCTTTATCTCAACCTGCCTAGATCTCCAGGTTTGTAGATCATCTACAACACAAGTTACAAAAGTATCAAAAAGTCAGCAAGGACTTGTTCTGCCCTCCATCCTCAGCCAACCAATGAGTGTTGTGGCCCAGCCCAGCGCTACAAAACACACACTCAGCTCTCATGTACCACAGAGGGAGCTGCAGCCCAGTCAGAGCAACCCCCAATAACCCACACTCAACCGGCCCCCAGCTCTGGTTCCTGTGCCTACCACCACATGCAGTGGACTGGTCTGGTCTGCCCCACATTTATTGAGATCTCATATACATCTTTGGGCATTAAAGCCTAACTCAACCCAACACATACCCTCCAGCCCTCACTCATGCCAGTAGGTGCCGCTGCCTGTTCAGCCAGACCCACTCCCAGTCCTGGTTCTCATGCTCACCAGTGGGAGTTGTAGTCCATCAGAGGAGCCCACAACCTCCCCACTCGAACCATTCCCTATCCCGAATATTGCACTCTCCAGATGGTCTGCAATATAGATCCACAGGACTTGTTACCCAAGTCCCAGCACTTACCTGCAGATGCTGCAGCAAAGCCCAACCCACCTGCCCTTGTTCTGGCTTTTCCCTGTATCAGTGGATACAATAGGTTACCCCAGCCTGGCTCTCTCCTTAACCCAAGTCACATGTAGGCCAACATGTGTTGTAGCCCTGCCCAGCCTGGTCTGCCCCAATTCCAGCTGTCACACTTACCAGCATGACCCAGCAGTGGAGTCTCCACTACTCCCCTACCAAACTCACCCCCTGCCCCAGCCTTACATGTGCTGGTGGCCCATTCTGATGTGGCCCGTCTCGCCTTGGCATTTGCCAGTGGCTGCTGCAGCCTGGCCAGGCCTGGTGTGCTGCCATTAAAGCTCAAGCTGGTTGCAGCTGCTGCACAGCCCAGTGCCGTCAGTCCCCAGTCCTGGCCCTAATATGAACTGGCAGGTGATGCAGCAAGTCCCAGCCTGTCTGAAATCTGAAAGGCTCCTTCCCTTCCCTTCCTTTCCTTTCTTTTTTTCTCTCCTTCCTTCCTTTCTTTTTTCTCTTCTTTCTTTCTTTCTTTCTTTCTTTCTTTCTTTCTTTCTTTCTTTCTTTCTTTCTTTCTTTCTTTCTTCCTTCCTTCCTTCCTTCCTTCCTTCCTTCCTTCCTTCCTTCCCTCCCTCCCTCCCTTCCTTCTTTGCTTCCTTTCTTCTTTCCTTCCTTCCTTCTTTCTCTTTCTTTCTCTTTCTTTCTTTCTTCATTTCTTTCTTCATTTCTTTCTTTCTTTCTTTCTTTCTTTCTTTCTTTCTTTCTTTCTTTCTTTCTTTCTTTCTTTCTTTCTTTCTTTCTTCTCTCTTTTGCATTTATTTTTATTGGAAACTCAAGTTTACAGAGAGAAGAAACAGAGAGAAAGATCTTTCATCCCCCAATTCACTCCCCAAGTGGTTTCAGTGGCCAGAGCTGAGCTCATTTGAAGTCAAGAGCTTTTTCTGGGTCTCCCACCAGGCTCCAGGGTCCCAAGGCTTTGGTCTATCCGTCACTGCTTTCTCAGGCCACAAGCAGGTAGCTGGATGGAATGTGGAGCAGCTGGGATCTTGGTGCTTTCAAGATGCCATTCCACTAGGCCATTTCACCAGGCTCAAAAGAACACATCTCTCACAGAATTTCATCTGCTTTTTAAAACACAGAGTGAAAGTGCCCAGTGCAATGGCTTATTGGCTATTAGTTTACAGTGAAGAAACGGAATCAAGGCACAAGGAGAGGGAGACGTGGTGAAAAGTTTTTTTTTTTTGAAAAGCAGTTAACTACTAGTGGTAAACAAGAGACTGTTCTCTGCAGCAAAAATCACCTATGTTACATTGATTCACCCATCCGCCTGTATTTCAGCATCCCATGCACTTCCTGTTGCTCAGTGACCACAAGCTCAAGCAACAGTGCCATCTGCTGGGATGTGTAGAAATGACAGAATTTGATGATTTTATTCCAACATTCTTGAATTTCAGGATTTAGGCTGGTGTTTTAAATTTTTTAAAAATTCTATTTAAAAAATGTTGTATAGGACACTTATCATACTATGATATTTTATAGATTATATCATGGATCAAAATATCACATTCTACCACAAAACATGTAGTTTTAATTGGCACAATTATGTTTCAAAAATCATATTTTGGTTTCTTTTAATTAAAAAGAACTAAACAGAAGAATCAAGATGGTGGAATAGGGTAAGGACACATTTAAATGGACGGAGAAACATTTAATCAGGATGAAGCAGAGAGGACACATTCCAGGAAATAGGAGAGGACAGAACAACAGCAGAGGGGTACCCGGAGACTGACAGACACAGAAAAGCAGCGGACAAAATGATGTGGCGTTGCAGTGACTGATACTCCAGCAGCATACAACTAATGGCAATCTGAACTCCACCAGCAGCTGGAACTCTACCAGCAACAAAGTGGGAAGGAATTTGCACCGGGAGCTTGGGAGGTGAGCCCAGACAAAGAACTGTCCATCCTGCTGGTCCATTTGATTTCACCAGGAACAGAGACAGAGTGACAGATCCCAGACTGGCAATGGGAAAACAGGGTGGATTTCACAGCCCAGTCAGCCCCCTAGAGCCGAATTGGGCAAAGGCAAGTGAAAGGGCTGAGCATATGCTGAGCTAGGAGTAAACTTGTTTTTGACTCAGTGAACTGCAGCAACCTGATATTCTACAGCTTCAACCCAAGACAAGTCTGGGTAGCTCTCAGACCTGTCAGCCAGCAGATCAAGAACTCTAGTAGAGTAGTACGTCAGGTGCCATTTTGTACACTGTGGCAAAAGCTTTAGGACTGCAGCAGACAACAGTGAACTGCGCATGTGCCGAGCTCACAAGAATTCACTGAATTCCGTGGATTGCACTGGTCCTACAGGAAAATAATACTGACTATGGCATCGTGCAGGTCAAAATAAGCCCATGTAGCACCCAGATCTAATGGCCAACAGGTTCCAGCAAGATCAGCACAACCAACAACCTAGCTATATAGGACACATGGTGTCTCCTAACCCTGGGACCTGCTCCAGCTGGAAGTGGGAGAAACACTGTACAGACAACGGTTCAGCCTCAGCATGGTATCACAGGAGGTAGAGATTCGTGAGCCAAGAGTTGGGGCTACAGAGTTCTTGGTGGAAATCTAACATAAGACCCCCAGACCTGGAACTTGCTTGAGGTTGTGGCACAATTGATTGCAAGCAAAGAGTTGTGTACCAACTACAATAAGTAAAATGAAACTTAGACCTGTGGCTGACCCAACTTAGAAACCTGCCCCGAGGAGAAGACTCTGCTAACTGGAAGTACAATGATCAAGAGCAAAAGAGACAAAGGCACAATGAATATTACCGAAAACTCCCCTGCAAAGGAGCAAAACCCTATGGCAACCTCAGAGTTAATTGAGGAAGACATCGAGAAAATGGGGGATACAGAATTCAGAAAACTCATTTTAAAGCTTCTGATCAACAATATGAAGCATATATAAGAGTTCAAATAATTTAAGGAAGCAATAAAGCAAATCGAGGCTGATATATCAGAAATTAAGAACATAGTAGAGCAAATTAAAAGTAGAGTGGAGAGTCTCCAAAATAGAATGAAGCAAGCAGAAGAAAGAATCACAAAACTGGAAGACATTTCCTGTCATCAGTTGGAAGCAAACAAAAAGCTGGAAGCAGAGCTGGATCAGGCCAAAAAAAAAAAAAAAAAATTCAAGAATTGAATATAAGAGTTATGGGAGTCCCAGAAGGTACAGAAAGACTAACTGGTTTTACAAATATATTTAATGAAATAATAAGGGAAAATTTCCCTAATCTAGAGAAAGAATTGAGAAACAAGATCCAGGAGGGGCACAGAGTTCCAACAGGGTTGACCAAAAGTGATTTTTCACTATGACACATGATAATCAAGCTAACTTCAATAAATCATAAGGGAAAGATCCTTAAATGTGCACATGAAAAAAATCAACTGACGTATAAAGGAATGCCAATTAAATTCACAGGAGACCTCTCACAGGAATCTCTATAGGCCAGAAGAGAATGGAGTGACGTATTCCAGATTCTAAAAGAAAAAATTGTTGGCCCAGGATAACATACCCAATAAAGCTTTCCTTTGTCTTTTAAAATGAAATAAAATTCTTCCACAGCAAAGAAAATTTAAAAGAATTTTCCTCTTCTATGGGAAGCCATGCAGTTGGGTCGGATGGCATAGGTATGTGATGGCTGTGTGGCAAGGCCCAACAGAATGTCTCTGGTCACTTCATCGCTGCCTCATCCCATTGTATGGACACTTGCTCACCTCTCTGATGTTTCATAGAATTCTTCTGAGCATGTTGTTGTTTTTTCTGCAAATGTGAAATGATTCCTGTAACTGGTATAACACCTCAAACAGATCAATCATGTTATGATAAAAACATCTTTAGCAACTTAAGGCAATGACACACAACTAAAAGCATACAATAGTACAATTGAGCCCACAGTGTCTCCAAACATCCTGTTATGTGCCCACTTTTGTCCTGAAGCTTGCCCTAATATAAGTAATGTTTTCCTTAACAAATGGCTTGATAATATCTTGGAACAGGTGGCAATCATGGAGGTACAAAGAGTTTGTTTACCATGCGCATGGAACTGTTACAACACATGAAATGACGCACTTTGGTGTCTCACCACGGAAAGCAGAAAAAGTATAGGGGGGCATCTGCTAAAGGGAAACAAATGTGAACCCCCCCAAAAGTGGCTTAAAATTTCTATCTTATATTGGCACTTATATTTAGGGAAATAAAACGGTTTATGAAGACAAAAACAAGTTTCTGGTAAAGGTCCTCTGTTTGTAGAAAGGCTGAGTTGCCCTGATCCCTTTCACTGCCGTTTATCAAAAGGAACAAAAAAACAATTGAATCAGTACTAGGTGAAGGCGATGGTAATTAATGCATAATTGATTATAAGATTTAATAAAAAATCTATGTTATATGCTTTTATAAATCCCTTTCATTTATAGCTTTTCTTTTAATTCTGTACTCTTGATTAAGTACTGAATTAAGAAATATTGGTTAATTTATGTTTAGTGAAAATTGATTTTGGATATAAGTAAACCACTTGTCACTATGTAACTGCATGTGCTGCCAACCATGGAGTTCCTGGCTTCAGCCAGGTCACTGCGGGTTAGAATGAATAATAGCTTGCTGAAAACATTTTCTCTGAAGTAAAATAATAATGTTTTTAGAATAGTTTTTGTAATCATTCTTTTATAATGAAGTTAAAATGAAACAATTGGATGCCATGCAAAAGTTTGAGATAATTTACGTATAAATAAAGAAGGCAACTTTTCTGAGTTGTCCATTATGAGCATCATGCCATAGTGGTCCTTGCCTCCTCTGCCTCTTCTTGTCTTCTCACTGATCTATGCATCCTTCGCAAGTGCTTGAGTCAGGAAGAGCAGATCCCCGCTACTCTTCCAAACTTGCCCTACCAATCATACTTAAAGATGTTCTCTTGACAGAGAAAAGGAATAGCTCCCACCAAAACCAAAGGCAAATGTGAAGAACATCCCAGTAAAATAACAACAGAAGACTAAGTCAATGAACAACCATTGTTAAATTGACAGAACCGAATTACCACCCATTCATACTAACCCTGAATGTAAACGGATTAAACCCATCAACCAAACATCATAGATTAGTAGACGGTTAAAAGCACAAAACCCATTTATTTGTTGCCTACAGGATATACATCTCATCAACAAAGATCAGCGGAAACTACATCTCACAGATTTTGACTTTTTTGTTGTTAGTTTCATCTCTTCAAAAATACTTTTCTCATTAAATTCTTCACTGACTCATAGATCATACAGTAGCATCTTCAAGAAGTTTCTTGATTTTCTTTCTCATTTCTTTAGCGACACATTAGTAATTCAGTAGCAGGTTACCTAACTTTATGTCATTGTAAATTTCTCTTGTTTTCTTCCTGTTGTTGACTTTGTTTTGTGGCTTTTCATTTAAGCAGATGTATAGTAACTGTGTAATGGAGACTATTATATCCAGTGGCATGTTATTTAACTTCATGACATTGTAAATTTCTGTTTTTCTTCCTCTTGTTGATTTTGTTGTGGCTTTTTACTTGAGGGGATTTATAATAACTGTGTAGTGGAGACTGTCATGTCCACATGTGAGGATATGGGGCAGTGTGCATCTCTACTTCCAGTTTGAGAATGGACTCCCATTGAAACTATTGAATGTGTCATGACAATGGGATGCTAGACTCTCTGCCACTGTCCATGCCCACGATGATGGACTTACGACTATTTATGAGGAACTATGCTGTTGTAACAATATGGGAGAACTCAGTGTGTAAGTGGAGACTTTTTGGAGGCAGTAGGGGAAATCCTAGGACCTATGGAACTGTATCATAAAATGGTAATAATAATAATTGTGTGTATATATGTATAATTTCATCTTGAGAATTTTTTTTTTACAGAGAGGAAGATCTTCCATCTGCTAAACAGGGAGCACTATGGGAAACTGGACTGCATGGACACAAGCTGGTGCCCATATGGGATTACAGCTCTTTGCAAAGTGAGGAATTTAGCTACTAGGCTACTGTGCAGGGGCCCAAGAATATTTATTTTTATTAGGTGCTTTTAAAAACTCTTTAAAAGTTTAAAGTTAGGACCAACACTATAGCATAGTAAGCTAAGCCTCCATCTGTGGTGACAACATCCCATATGAGCATTGGGCAAACAGAGAAGTGGTGCATGTGCTATGGAACTGAATCAGGAACAGGGACAATGAGGGATCAACAGGGAAAGGAATAGTTTATTAAGCAAAAAGAGAGGGAACTCTCAGCAAGGCCAAGAGGGAAGCAATGATATGTATAATGAAGGTGCCCAGGATGCAGAATCCCAGGGGCTGTGAGTAAGTTGGTACCAGGTTAGTCACTGAAGACCTACTCATTGCTGGGGAGTTGGGGTCTAGAGTTGGGTAGGTTCATTTGTACCTGTACCTTGTTTTGTTTCCAATTTTTCTGTCTCATTTTTGAATAGTGAGCCATTTTGTTCCAGTTGGGTTCATCTTATGTCAGGCTGGTATTTTCCTCTGCACGTCAGACTTGAGCCCTGGTCTACCTACATCAGACTTGAGCTATCTCCTCCTGGCTCTGTCACCTGGACTATAAATAAGAATAAATAGGAATACATATATCTCCTCTCCTCTCCTCTTACAGGAGGCTGGGAAACCATCAATAAAAACCTCTGGGAGCCATCAAAAAAATTTCTGGAGCTTTGTCTCAGGATGGAACACCCTGTATGAGAGGTGGAGCATGGTGCAATATAATTCATGCAAGTCCCCTTCTATTCCTCTGTTCTTTGTGAGACTGTCTTATTTTCTACTCTCTTTATTTTGCACTCCCCTTATTTTCTGCAGTCCCCTTATTTTCTATCCCCCGGGTCATTTTTAACCTTTTTGCTTGAGAATCATTTCAACCTTTTCCTCCTATGTAGGATATGATGACCAGTGTCATCATAAGTACAAACCACAGCATCCAATGCTTTGGGGCAGTATCACAGCTTCAAGGTCAAATGAATTCTAAGCCTGATTTGCTGAAGACTTGTGAGAATCAGTATTGAATAAGCTTCTTGGACGTCACTATCGTATTTTCTTTTACAAAACTTCAAATAGTTGCCTTCATCCCTCTGACATATGTCTTCATTGGGGAAATTTGGGGAAAAGTGAGAAAGCTTACTCAAACTTAGGGAACTAGCCAAATAGGTCATTAGAAAGTGAGAGGTTCTTAGACTCATCAGGCGTGAGAGCAAACAAAGAATGAATATAGAATTTCCATTTCCCATATTTTAAGCATATAAAACCATTTTTGTGGATGATATTCCACTGTTAAAAGAAGCTCCATGGCCTCATCATTGAACTTAGAACCCAAGTCCCACTGTTTTCTGGATTTTAAATTTGGAGAATTAATTCAGACTTTTTGTGCCACATCTGCTTGTCTTTACTTATCACATGCTTTTTAACCCTTGTTTAAAACTATTTATTTTCATTTTATTTAGTTAAGAAGCATAAAGCATCAGAGAGACAGAAAAACAGAGAGATTTTTCATCTTTCCCTTTCTTGACATTTTATACCACTTCTAGTAGCAGGATGCACCATTATTTATAACAAGTGGATAAAGGAACTGATGGAAGCTTAAATAAAAATCGTTATATCTGACTTTAGCAGTGCATCATCCCCCCCACACACACCAAACACATACACACAATGTTTACAGTAGCCAAGGCTCACCCAGGCTGGCACCAAGCGCCTGGAAGTCAATCCAGGTCAACCACATGGGTGTCAAAGACTTCCCAGGGTGCCCATCAGCAGGAGCCTGGATTGGAAATAGAGCAGCCAGGAATTTTGATACGCAATGTAGTTTTCCCTAGCAAAAACCTCACGGCTGAACAAATCCCTGCCCCGTATGTATTCATAAAGGGGTAGAGTTTATAATATCTAACACATGTGCTTCATATAATAAATCATAAATAAACACCCAACTAGGCAATCTTGACAAACTAATGATTATGCTTTCTTGCCTTAATCTGGCATTCATGTGCCCTATCCTTTAAATTCCAACTCATCTTTCTCATTTGTCATTATTCCTTCATCCTGCTCCTCTTTTACAAGTATTTCAGCAACACTGAATTTCTTTTACTATATCTTAGCATGCCATGAAAAATTCTGTGCACTTACCTCTGTGTTCCTTCTGCATGAAGTGCTCCTCTCCCCAGTTTTCTTATTCACCTTCTTAGCTATGCCTTAGCTATGCCCTAACACCTCCCCCATTTCCTAAACAGATTGATGATTCTTTTCCATGTACTCCCACGAGAGCTTCATTAGAGCATTGCCACCTCTTGAACCATCTAACCTAGTGAGCACACTTACCTCTGCTGAGGCTGATGATTTGCCTAACGGAAGAAAATGTTTCTCATTCACCTTTGTGTATATTCACCCCCAATTCCTGCATTCTAAAGCATGTTCCATGCTTGCTTGAATGTGTCCATAAGTAAATGGTAGCACTCAGAAATGGTAGCACTCAGAAACTCAGAAATTTGTATTTATTTGGGAGCCACAAGAAGGTGTGTAACTCAGCTGAAAACTAAGTAAATCCTCATTTGGGTAGTAAATTTTAAAAGCTACATTTATATCAGGATAAGACAGAACAGCTCCCAGGCCACAAGATCCATAGACATCACTTGGCTGTTCCATGATGGAGACAAGCGGGTCTGCTTGAGAAGAGTGGATTAGCTGTCATACGCTGAGAAGAGTAAAGATCACTGGGGCAAGAGTTGGTCATGACACTTCAGAGAACTTTCCAGGGGAAAGGAGTCAGGTTTCCAGAGTTCAAATCCAACCATGGAGCCTCGTTGCATCATGGTCTCATGCTGGTAAGTGTTCATGCTGCAGTGCTCTGTCACCTTTATGCTCATTAGACAAGCATTTTGTTCCTAATCTTTCCCATTATAAATTTCAAGCTGACTATTGATCATGTCCTGGCTTTCCAGATGGACTCCTGTAATACAAAATTCAGAGAGGAACTTCATAAGGAACCTTCTACACCTTCAAAACTGTGGACCCAGTCCAGTCATTCTTTCTTTACATGACATTTTTACACCACTTCTAAATGCAAGAAGCACCATTATTTGTAACAAGTGGATAAGTGAACTGATGGAAGCTCAAATAAAAATACTGTTTTTTTCTGACTTTAGCGGTTCCTATCATGAACACAGCTGAAATTCTTATCATGGTTCTGTCTTCTAAATGCCCTGCAAGTTAACTTGGGCAATGTGTTATGGGACCTAAGAACACTGTATAATTTAATACATAAGTTTCTGAGGTTGGGCTAATGAAGCTTTTCAGTTTTGAAGAAACACAGATTGACTCATGGTGTCTTAAAAGGTGGCATTTAATAAGAAGGAATGTCAGGATTGCAGGGAGGCCTGGTAGGCAGTGGGAGAGTCAAATCCTAGCAAACAGGCAAAAATTCCACTTTGTCCATTGGCATCAGTAGTTTGATAGTCTTCACTGTTGTGCGTCATACATTGACGGGCCTCTATTTCTGACTTTCTATACATGCCCTTCAGTTTTTGTTCTGAATACTTTTAAGAAATAGCTCTTTCTGAATACTCAGATTTCTGGAAAAGGAAACCCACATTAGAACTCAGGTGTTCAGGCGGAGTCTTCACAACATGCCCATGTGAATGTTCCTAGTGGCCACCAGATTCCCCTTTGGTGCCATCCCATCCAGTCACCTTTGATAATGTGAGGAATCTGAATGGTTGGAAGAAGGTCACCAAGGCCTCAGGTGTCCCAGAGGTGTAAACCCAGGGCAGGTCTCCTTGGAAGGAGCTGTGGGCTGGTAAAAACCTGTAGGTATCACGAGTGGAGCTGGATGATTAGTGCAAACAACTGTTGAGGTCAAATGCAGGTAAGGGGTTGAACTACACCAGAATCTTATGAGATCCTTGTAAAACTACAACACACTGGATCCTGCACCCTCCATATCAGTTTAGAAGTCTTAAGAAAAAGGATGAATGAATAGATATACAAGGGGTCTTCAAACATTTCAGGAGAATGTCTATTATAAAAAAAGCATCCATGGGCTTCAAAATGTTTGTACAAAATTATCTTTTGATCAACTTTTGAACATTACTTGTATATATGTGCATTCATTTTTTTTGAAAGAACTCTCTTCACTTCAGCACTTCTGTTTTATAAATGCTTTACTCATACTTCCACTGGGATACATCAGAATTTCCTTGAACATTTATTAAGAGAATCAAGATTTCCTTGTTTCCCAAGGCTCTATGCTGTCACAAGATCAAAGCTGAAGTTGCTTAAGAAATTTGAGAATATATGTATACACACACACACACACACACCCCAAGGCACATACATGCACACCAACCCACACACACCCCAACACACATATACACACACAGAAGCACTTCCAAAAGTTCATGGAAAATGGAAGTGAAAAAATACTTTCAAAATCCAAGCATAGCTTTTTCATAATACACATTCTCCATAAACTTTGGGAGTTGCATGTGTAACCTAACAATACTACCAAAGGAAATACACACATATTTTTTCCTGGGTAATATTATCTTTATTACAAAACAGGTATCTTATGTTGAGGTAACATTTCAAATAGCAATTGGCAAAAATCAACTGAATCCTATGTACAGAATTTTTCTATGTGCAAAACATAGAAAGATAGATTTCTTAGCACAGCACATGAATTGATTTTTGGAAAAACTAAAGCTGAAGTTTCTCTTTGTGAAAGGAGATTTCATTCCAAAATTCTCCCCTACCTCTTGTCCATACCCATGGTAAGTGAGGTAAGCTCCACGAGTTCCATGAAACATCACTGAGGAGCATAAATGGCTTTTCAAAGATTGCTCCTCCTAAGTACCTCCCTACTACTATTTGAAAGTGTTTCCACAAACTAAAAATCCAGTCATGTAGAACTGACTGATATTTATCTCAAGCACAGAATTCATCTGTCTCCCATGTGGGAATTTTATGCAACTGTCCAACTCCTTTCTGTCGTGAAACCCATACTAATTCTCCAAGCCAAAGTTGGTCACCCTTTCCTTTCATATGGTAGGGTTGTACTTCAGTTATGATATTGACCACACTGGACTGTGATAAGCCTTGCCTTCCTCATGTGTACCCTAACTTCTCCACTTTAGATTTTTTTTTTCTTAGTCTGCTCCTCAGGCACAAGAAGCAAGTCTTCAGTTTCCATACATCGCCAGCACCATGGCCAGTACTCAATGCGAGGCTACTTCAAAAAGTCTATGTGCAATGGAATTCAAAGATAGGTTTATTTGGGTACAAAAATATTTTGACATCCATATACACAAGGGAATTTTAAAAGTCTATGAAAACCATTTACGAAGAAAAAAAATTGTGTGCAGATTTCAAGCATTTTTGCAACAAAATTAACTTGCCTTTGAATTCCATTGCCCATAAACGTTGTAAAGTTCCTTGATAGAATCTCAATCATTGTTCACCAGATTAATGAGCTAGAACCATTCAATTGTGAACTCCTAATGCTCCTCTTCCTTTATTTCCAGTCACATCAAGGGTGTTCTGGGGTCATTTTCCACATTTTGAAACCTCTATGGACAGCTAACCCCCTGAAAACAAGTGTCATACCAGTAATTCCTTTAAGAAAGAAATGGTTTCTGGATAGTCTTCTGATTAAAACACCAATAAATTATAATTACAATGGTTTCTTTAACTTGCAAGTCCCAAAGAGCCCTTTCTGAAAGCCACTCCTTGAGGAAGCTAACACTAATAGCCGTCCTGGCAGTCATTGTCATCTTGGTCCCCGATGGGTTTATTGTGATAAGTGTCAACTGTCAATTTTCGGCTTTCAATCTCCATGTTTTTGGCCTGGCTGTCCTCCTCGCTGCTGGATGTGCTGTCTGTAGAGTCGCTGTCTTCTTTGGACTTGTTGATGTCTTGGGAGTCGCTGGCTCCCTCTTCGTCTGACTGGCTGTCCTGCTCCGACTGACTTTCCTGGCTCTGGCTCTCCGTAGATGCACTCTGGGACTCCAGGCCCTCCTCACTGGAGCTGTTCTCGTCCTCCTCCGTGGTCTCAGGGCTTTCTTCTGAGGATGTGAGCAGGCTTTCATTGGATTCGCTGTCAGCTTGCTCCTCTTGGGATTGGCTTTCTGAACTGGAAGGGACAGTCGGGTCATCCTCTGGGCTGGAGTCGCTGTCCTCCTCTTCCTCCTCCGTGCTACTGCTGGTGGCATCAGGGTTATCCCCCCTGGACTCACTCCCTCCCTCTTCCTGCGACTCGCTACTGCTTTCCTGAGACGGGAGGTCTTCCTCTTGACTGGACTCGCTGCTGGTGTCTGCCTCATTGTGGCTGTCCTCCTGAGACTGACTCTCCCTACTGTCCTCCTGGGACTCACTTCTGCTGTCTTCATCCGATGGGCTGAGGTCGGAGTCCCTGGGGTTGGGGCTTTCGGTGGAGAGAGTCTCCACCTCCTCTTGCGTGTTACTGTCCTCCAGCTCATCCCTGTCATCTTCCTGGGAAATGCGGGACTTCCGGCTAAATTTCCTACGGTTGTACTCCACTGCCTGGCTGTGCCCTGCATCCCAAGCACTCACGTCTTTGCTGTTCCCATGGGAATACTGGGACTGAACTCTGGCACTGACTGTTCTAACCTTGCCTCGGTCGCTCAGGATGCTGTCCGGATCATCACTCTGCATCCCTTCATCATCATACTCAGAGCCGTCCCCGGGGCTGCTCCACCCCTCGCTGCTGCCCCTCACCCAGAGCTCCTTGCTCTCACTGTCTGGAGTGGAGTCCTCTCCTTCCAGCCTGCTGTGGACATCGTCAAGGTCCTGGCTGTCACTGTCTTCCCTGGATTGTGTGTTATCAGCCGAATCTTCCTCACTGTCTACTTCAGAATTTCCGTCTTCCGGTCTCTCTTTGTTTCCTGGGCTACTTTCTTCATCACCGAAGGTGTCATCTCCACTCTCATCTTCGTCATCTTCTTTAGCATCTCCTGCCTTGCCTGCGCTCCTAGGAACGCCACCAGCTGGTCTATAGAGGTATTGGCCTCCGTCCGAGAGCAGGATCTCCTCCGAATCAGTAGTGTCGCTGGAGACCTCATTTACCTGCAGTTTTGGGATTAAGAAATGCAGTCAATACTGCAAGAGCTGACATAAAGGGAATTATGCAGTGTCTACATGTGCTTCTTCTGCCCCCACCCTTCCCTCTTCTAACCCAAGGTCAATTTCACTGCTTAACAACATCCCTGCCCAAACCTGAACAGAGGAAAAAAGGGGGAAAGTGATCAGAACTCAAGCCGTCAACTCAGTTTTCTATAGGTAAATTCACTCAACGCTGCAAAACATCTAAAAGCTTTATATGAAACTCATATAATGCCATGTGATGATTCTCTAAAGAAAACACTCAGGGATTGTGTGTGTCTGCGTGTGTGTGTGTGTAAATTAAAGAGTTGGTTTAAAATGTTCACTCAAATTGTTTGGCTTAGAAGATGTCTTTAAAATATATTAAATAACCCAAATATTTTTCTGATAACCTCTAGGATGAAAAGTATATTCAGATAAGAAGATGAAAGTCTGTTCAAACAAAAATAAAATGCTAAAGTACGCAAGACATCATCTAAGAGGCCATAGAAAATGAAAAAACTGTGTATAATTTCCAAGATGCTTTACATCAAAATAAGCTTATGTTCGAATTCCATTTTTCTAATTTTTTTGAGGCATCCTGGTACTTCACCCAAACCATGTTTGTGTGTCATTAACACAGAGAGGGAGCTGCCTCCCCAGGAGCAGCACAGCAGCCTAGCTCCAAGTGCGAGTCCAGAAGGATGATGTTCCTCACCCCACTGTGCGTTCTGCACTCATGTGGCGGCGTGAGAAATCTTCCTACACCAGGCTCAGGGAAAACACACTCCATTCTGTATGCTACAAAACCGCATTGTTAAAACACTTCCTTTACCGTACCTTCCAACACCACATCGTTGCCAGTCTTCTTTTTCACTAAATCCCTGCTGACCAGTGAGTACTGCTGTTCACACCCCTCCCCAGTCCTGCCCCACCAGGACGGAACTAGATTGTATGCACCTCACCTAGCACACAAGTCCTTCTGGAACAGAAATAGGCACCCATCCTTGAGGGCTTAGAGAACACTAAGGCAATACACAAGTCTCCAGGAAGTAGCATGTCCCCAGTCCTATGTTTCTAATTATCTAGGATGTCCGTCTGATGAACTTTTGGTAGATTGGGATAGTGACTGAGAGTGCAAAGCAACGAGGGAGGAAATCTTCAAGGTCATCCCTAGTCCTGGAATCTCAGGTGTCCCTGTCCCCAGCATAGATTATGGTACAATGATAGGCCAGGGAAGAAAACTATAACATTTAACCTTAGGAGAAAAAATTATTAAAATTAAAACGTTTCATTTTAGTAAAAAGATGTAAATGAAGTCTGCCTTTCTCACACACAGGACCAGTGGAGGAGACTATTCTAAAGAGGACATAATCATGAAAATAGCTATTTTCCTTAAAACTTCCTCAGAGCTCTCCTATCCGCTGTTTAATGGGACTTGTAACCTGGAGCAGGTCTCCAGGCCCAGAAGGCATCTCGTGTTAGTCTGTTTTTACTTGGCCAATCTGAACTATTCTAATTATAAGAAAAACATCTTAGATAGACAAGCGAACTGTTATATAGAAAAGGAAATTTCTCTCTCTCTCTCTCTGTGCTCACGTGTGTTTGTGTCCGCACACTTTAACCAGAAAGAGCATTTAGGGTGACTATTTAAATTCTGGCCTCAGAAGACAAAAATGGAGTGAACAGCATGTCCAGATCTGAATTCTCCTCACTCGTGTTTCTCTTCCCATTTTATGGAACTATTTAGCCAACATAACTGATGGTTAGAAAATATTATATTTAGAACAGTTGCCAGGTAATTTAATCTCGCATCATTTCCTTCCATTCCTAAGTACCCTGAAAAGAAAGGCCCATTTAATTACCTGTTCCTCTGAGCTAACTTTACTTTCTTCTGATGACACACTGTCCTGAAAAGAAAAAAAAAAAAGTTTGTTTTTCCTTTTAGCATTTCCTCAGGAAAGAAAACACTAGGGCTCGTGGTTTGGATTTACTACATTGAAAAATGGCAGGTGATGAGAAGAAAATTGAAACTACATCTCGAGGTATGGGTGACAGAAGTAAAGGCAAGTTACCAGGGGTGTTGGTGTTGGTGGTGGTGGAGTCAATGGGTCCTGAAAAAAAAAAAAGGAAATAAAGCACGTTACTCCTGCACAGACTGGTTTTGTCTTTGCAAATATTAAGAACAATTTTAGGATTTTTTTTAGTTCCTTGCTATACATTTTACATTTTCATGAGTAATAAACTTCCACAGAAAGATGGCTGACAAATGAAGGTATGACAAACAACAAATGCAAAGCTCTTGAGATAGACAAGATGCAGCATATTTTTACATTTTTGATATTTTAATTTAAAAAAGGACTTTATTTGCAATTGCTCATTCAACCTAGAGAAAACTTAAAACAAACAAAAGAAAAGGAGCATTGGCACTTGACACAAGAGTTAGGTCTCAATTAACTTGTTGGCTTAAATTTTAGACTTAAAACTATTTTAGTTGTTAACATTAAAAATTAGCTCATATCTCCAAGGGCAGTGTTGAGGCATAGTAAATTAACCCATCGCCTGAAACTCCAGCAACTCGTATCAGAGCCCCAGTTTGAGTCCCTGCTAGCCCCTGTTCATGGTCCTGGGAAAGCATCATAAAATGTGCCACGTGCCGTGTGGAAGACCTGAAAAGAGTTAGTGGCTCCTGCCTTCGGCCTGGCCCTGACTGTCACAGCCATTTGGGAAGCAAACAGATGAGAGATCTCTTTTTTCATTCTCACCACCCCCAGCCCTGTCTTTCAAATAGATAAGATTGGAAAATAAAATAAATAAAAATAAAAATTATGTCTTTAAGGAAATCCCTAAATCTTAGATAAAATGGGATTTTATTTATTCCGTATGAATGTGATTGCAGTTTACTTCAGCTTTCTGATCTTCAGTTTCTTATTCATAAGCTAAAAAAATTAACACTCATGATGCTTACCCTACAAGGATGCTAGGAGGGGGGAATCATCTAACATCTATGGGAACATCTGGAGAACTATTTAATGTGATAGAAACTAAAGAAATGCTCCATTCTGTCAATATCCACCTCATAACATTCAGAGTGGATAAAACTGACTTAAGAAAGCCATTATCTTAAATCACATATGAACACTGATACTACAAACAACTGTTTGATCTGAAATTTCACTAGCGTAGTTACAACTCTAATTTATTTCGCACTCTTTAGTCAAAGTAAAAACTCTTAGGATAGCTGAGTAACCTGGGGTGCCCCATCTTACCTCTTCTTCCCCTTCCTCTTGAGCATGGTAAGATCCTCTGGGGAACTCCCAAAGTGCAGGGCAGAGTCAGGAGCAGCTGCTGCTGGCAAGTCCTCAACATGCCTTTAAGCAGGGCTGGGCTAGGGATGGTTCCTCAGAGGGAGGATCTGTAATCACGTACACCTTTGCCCTGTGATATTGCAGGGAGGTGCCCTGGCAGATTCTTCCCAGTTAGTTATTTGGAATTAACAGGTGGCAGAGTGCAAGACATTGGTGCTTTCCTCTGACCACAGATAACATTGAGAACAAACAACGTTTGTGAGATGTGGGTCAAATGAGAGGTGACTCTCCAGGGACGGCTTTTTAATTAACCAGCTTGTGGATTTCTCTAATGGAAGTTCTGCCATGAATATTTCTAACTCACACAGGGGAAGGAATACACACAAACGCCTAAATTTATCTGACTACCCCCAAGAGCACTGGACACAAACTCCAGCACATGCAAAATCCAGTGAGAAGCAAAGCAACAAACAAGTACTCTGACTTAACAGCACCTTTTAACTTGTTCTCAGTGGAAATCCAGAGTATTTGGGTGACTTTCCTTAACCCAACTCCTTCCCGAGAGAGACATGGACACTGACTGAGAACATGCATCCTGAGGTCAGAGTGACAGAAATTCAATTCTGACTCTGATATCTTCTAACCGTATGTCCTAAACAAGCCAGGTAACCCTTTGTGAAGTTTTCTCATGTGTAAATGCATCTGATTCACTGGGTTCTTGTGGAGATAGGAAAGTTAGGACATGTAAAGTAGACTGAACCATGGCTGGCAAAGCTTGTGAACTACTGCGCCTGGACAACTAGTGTGCATCAAAACTCAGTGAAGAATAACTGTCATCCCAAAGATTATAGTGTCCTTTCGTTCTTTTTTTCTGTCCTCTTTATTGGGATTTAACCTCCTGTTTACTGGTTAAAACTAATCTTGAACCCCTCATCTTCACAAGCAGTCATGGTCTACTCTGATGTACCATACACACCTACAAGAATAAAGCTTAAAAAATGCTTCCACACCAAACTATATGACTAAGTTTGAACTGAAGCAATTCTTTTCTTCTATGAACTAGTTATTACAGCTCTTACTGTCTATGGCTCAGACTTAAGACCTTATTTTATAATGGAATCAGTTTGACTATTATAATAGTATGTTAACATCAAAATATTCCAAAGTAGTATTACTACTCACCTTCCATTCTTCAGAGCTCTCAGTTTTGGTGTTTTGATACTTGGCGACCTAGTAAATACAACACACAAGATCAAGTCACCAAGAAATTTCCAGGTCAGTAGTTAGTAGCACTTTCCATTCTTAAAGAGTGATGGTAGTCAACGTTAAAGCCGCACCTGACTTGCCTGCAAACCTTGTTAAACACAGATTGCTAAGCAGTTCCTTAAGAAGACTGGCTTGCGAGGACCTGAGAATTTACATTTCTAACCAAGTCCTTCTTGATGCTGACACTGATGGTCTGGGATGACATTTTGAGAACTACCACCTCAAGTCAACACTATAGGTGTATGAATAGCAAATGAACAAAATCAGGAATAACCTGACTGGTATTTTAAAGAAACAGCTTCCTAACAAACTACTATTTTCATGTGATGGAGACATATGCTGCCACTTGAGTCCACACCAATAAACACTATGGAGTTTTTGTGTGAAGGGGCCCCACTACCTGTCCAACCGTGATACTTACTGGGAGAGCACAGCATAGCCCCCATAGGAACATGAACAGAATGCTGAGCTTCATGGTCTTCATGGCCAAACAGGATGCTCTGTCTGTAATGAAGAACACAGATGTTTTCCTCTATTATTTAAAGAAAAGTGCTTTCAATCTCTTAGCATTTTCTTCCTATTAAACTGCATCTTATTTAAGTATCCATCAATTGATGACAACTAAACCAATAAAACTTTATTAATTTAATGGAGTTATTTTCAGCCAGAAGAAGGATGAAGTGCTGTTGCATATGACAAAGTAGAGGAAACTTGCGAACATGATGTCAAGAGAATAAAGTCAGACAAAATACTGCATCTGTTTACTGTCATTTATACGAAATGTACAGAACAGACAAATGTATAGAGGCAGACAGTAGTAGATGAGTGGTTGTCCCAGGCTTGGGAGGATGAGGGCTTGAGAGGAAACGGCTGTGGGGAGCAAGGTTGCTTGTCAAGTTAATGAGAATGTTCTAAAATTGATTGTAGTGATGGCTGTGAAACTCTGTGATTGAATGAAAACCCAACTACACAGTTCAAATGACTGAAATGTATGGTGGATAAATTATATCTCAAGTTGTTTAATTAAAAAAGCTTCACTCCTAACAGGTGAATTGAAAACTTTTCAAAGAAGGTATCCTAAAGCATTTCTTTATGCATACAAATTATATGTATAGGAAAAAGTGAAGAAGAGGAATTGAGAATTTCTGGCTGTTCACTTCCCCAATAATTATGTAGTTTGGCAAGGCAGAGCAGCCTAATAAACATATTCATCCTAAAAATGCACACTTTCTGACACCACTGTTAGCTGGACTGAGCATTTTACTCTCTCTCTCTCTCTCTCTCACACACACACACACGAGAGATTACTAAGCACATGTATAACCCTATAATAATGTCTAGACAAAATAGACTGCTTTTTTTTTCTTGATGTGTAATGGTTACACTTTGACAGTCTTCCTATAGGCTCCAGAAAGCTTTAACACCTAGCTTGAGCCATTTACTTAGACATTATGCATCGTTATGTTAGATTCTTTTAGTGACATTCACAGCCCTAAGGACTCAGGAAAGAAGAGAGATTTGAAATACCTTGTGAGTTGTGAGTTGTGCTCACAGCGACACAACAGGTCAATCTTTTTTTTTTTTTTTTTTTTTGAGGCTGGCTTCATTTCACACATAAGAACTGGAGACTTAGCAAACAATTTGTTCCACATCCAAACATAGATATAGATATGTTGAATGTCGATATTAGAAACTTAATGAAATGTTTCAAGCAAAACAATGGTCCCTTGAAGCTGGCCTAATGTAATTTGTTGGACCAAATGCCACAGACTTGGTGGTTTGCAAGAAATTCTGCCAGTTTAGTTCAGAGTTCACTTTTATTGCCGTTGTTGGTGTCAATATATCCCAATACCAGTAGCAAGAGACGTAGCCAAAGAACCTTAATTCTGGCTGTATATCAGCACTCTCTGGAAAAATTGTAAAAAATGCCAGTGCTTAAAATCCATGAGCAACAGATGGTTCACTTGGCATAGGTGTGGATTCCTTTTCAAGTTTCCCCCCAAGTGATTTTAACCCTTGATCTAAGACATAGGGCTATGTAACTCAATAATACCTGACTATTATAAGCAATATCTGAAGCATTGGGCCCAAGAATTCATCTAATGTTATCTTTAAAATTTGTTCAGGAAAATGGTAGTAATTTTAAAATAACACACTGCAAGTGTTCCTCATTTTGACTTTAATATAGATGAAAGTTAATGTGATGATCCCCCCACAGCATAGCTCCTTTTCATCTGCATTGCTTTCTTTGTTCTAGTTCAAAGTGGCACATCTCACTCCTTATATTTTGACATTATTTTAATTTCATTTTTTCAAATCTCAGCCCAATGTCAATAAAGAAAGGGAAAAGAAAACTCTTGCTTGCGCCTAAAATAAGTCTCATTCAACATAGATTACTCCCCCTTAGTTTTCACAATCAAAACATTTTAAAAGTACTTTTGGAAAACACAATTTTCCAAATTTTTTGAGATTTTCAAAACAACTGCATGCTGAAATTTTCAACTTTGCAAGTCAAATGAAAATAAGACATCCCATAATTTTAATTTCCAAGTGGAAATTTGACTAGGATAACAATCTCAGGATATTCTGAAACTAGCAAATAAAAGGGCAAATAAAAGGGCAAATAAAAGGTCAGTGACTAACGATCTTGCCTTTATATATATTCAGATTACCTTCTAAATAAAAATTGAAGAATGCTATTGTGAATTTCTTCTGCGCCCATGAATATTCTGTCTTGTTTTGTTTACCAAAAACAGTGTATGCTTCTGTGTGCAAATTTCTTAAGAATGGGATATTACAAAACACAAAAAGATACATCAACTTGCTTGGGATTCTCAAAATTTTATTTAGTATCTCAACCCAAAGTGATCCTTTCACAAATGCAAGTCTGACCAATGAAAACAGGACATCCTAGAGTCCAGGGAGAGCTCATCTGTCTTCTGGAGAATATTTTCCATCCTTAAGCATTAAAGAAAGCCAGACTCAGACCTTTGATCAGACTTTTTACTATTACTGTTGATAAGAGTGATTATACTCTGTGAGGTACTTTCCAAAATGAAAGTGCCAGACTTCCATTAACGTTAGCTGATATCCTAAAAGGATAGAAGTCTATATGCAGGAGCCCTGTTCTGAGTAATGAATTCAAACTGCCCACAAATCCAAAATGAGGAGTCCAGAAACCCCAGTGTTCTTTGGGGGTTGGTGTGTTTGTCTGCTATGTGAATGACAGCTTGCAACAAAGGGAATTAACCTTGATTGGAGTCCTGTCTGTTTGGAAAGCAATGTGTTGGAGAGTTCCTGGCTTTCTGAATTGTTTTCCCAGAGTTGAAAAGATACAAGTGGTTAGGATCTGTAGAAAGAAATAATGGTCTGGATTTTAAGTATAGCCAAATAACTTCTCTGAGTTCTAAAGCATGGAGGCTTGTTCTTCAATTTCCTTAAAGTTCATGATATACTTGTAAAGTAGAGAGAGCTACTTCGAAAAGTTGGTGGGAAATTGGGTTTTTAAATATGCTAATTTTGGTTGCAAAAAACATTGAAATCCATCCATAGTTTTCACAAATTCCAAAAACATTTAAAAGATTCTTGTAAGTATGTATTTCAAAACCTTTTGCATGAAAACCAACCCATCTTTTGATTCCATTTTTACAGATTGTTTGCAGTGTCCTTTTTCTATCATTTTACATAAATGAAAATTAAAGAAATGTGGCAAATTCAGAAAAATACGTGTTAAGAATCATAGGTTCGGGAGTCTCCCTCATCTTTCGAGAGGCACCCCACCTCACAGCTTCCTTTCTGGAGGTGCTTTCCCCTTCCCTGCTCACCTGGTCCCTTTGCAAATACACTTTTTTGTCTGCAAATAAATAAATAAGTAAATAATTTTAAAATCACAGGTTCTTTTTTTCTTGGAAAACAATTTATCATGCTAATTTGCTTATTTTTCTTAGCATTGTTATGATCAAGAATACTAATAAAAATGTATCATTCATTAGCAATTGACAACCATATACTGAAAACATATAATGTTATACACGGTGCTCTAGGTGCTGAGTGCATAGCAATGCCTGACAAAAATCATTATGATAAGCTTATTTGGAAAAAAAAAGTAACATTACCCAAAATTCACATAACTAGAAGTTGTTAGAATGTGGAAAATAAAATGAAATATGGCTTGGACGTATACTCTTACCAGGGACTCAGACAGCATTATAAATGAATCAATAAGATTTCTCAATCATTCCTATTGAAATTGTCCTGAATCTGACATTGTGTGCCTTCAATCAAAAGGAAAGAATTCTAAGTGCCCCAAATTAAATGTGGGGTAGGAAGGCCTCTAAGCATATTGGGTATATTGGTCTACAACACCATTTAGAGGTAGGCAAGTGGACTCATGGTCTTTAGAAAATTGCCTGTTTGTATGTTTTTAACAAACAAACAAGAAAATATAATCTGTTGAACCTTAGCTGAACAGAAAATTCAGTTAACCCAGAGTTATTGCTCCTAAATAAGATAGGTTGCTTAAAGTGTTGCTGTGACACATGGAATCTGCTAGACCACGTGTAGAATACATGACTTTATTACAGCTACTACTTTGTTGGGAAAGACAGCCTCCTGTGTGAGGAAGTAGAACAAATGAAGCAATTAAAATCACCTCTATGCTCAGATGGGGACTGTTTGAGCAGACTTTAAAACTCTCAAGGAAAGTACACCTACTCTTTTTAATCTCATTGTTCCACAAGCTTTAGCAAGTACCCTCTAGGGCACTAAAACTTTTGAAAATCACCTGTTGTTTTCCAATAATACCCTCCTCTGAAGGGTTGTCACATACACCATGAACACTTAGGTCTTCCATTCTAGAAAATGTTTGTAAAGTAAGTGTTTGCAGTGGGTGTTTGGTGTAGTAGTGAAGCCAAGACTCGGATGCTCACATCCCCTAGCACAGTGTCTGCGTTCAAGTCCTGCCTCTGCTTCCATTCAGCTTCCTGCTAATGCATTCCCTGGAAAGCAGCAGGTGATGGCTCTACTCCCTACATCCCTGTCACCCACATAGGAGACCTACTTTGAATTCTGGGTTCCTAACTTGAGTCAGGCTCATGCCTCGTTGTTTTGGTCATTTGAAGAGTGGACCACCTGAGGGAAATTTGTCTGTGTATCTGTCGCTCTTTTTCTCTCCTGTCTCTCTGCCTTTCAAAATGAGGAAAAATACCTTTCAAAAATTGTATTTTTGTATTCAGTTGTGTCCTACATACACCAAAATTTGACCATAGGCAATGTATCACACTAACACAAATATGCAACAATACAAACACAGTGCAGTCACTACTGTCTTGTTTTTCTTTCAGTGGTCTTAGCATCATCTTTCAGTTACTTATTCAGTTCATGATAAAGATTTATTGATTCTCTCTAAATGAATAACCTTAAATATATTCTCAATCAAAGGATCACATTCTGAAAGTCCTGCTGGTCTAGTGTAAATACTTTCACAACATCTCCATATTCGTGAAACCTAAATGTAAACATTTTATTCACTTTGCTAATTGAAGCTGAACTTCAAAATGACCCTTCCTCTTCCTCTGCTTGGTAAACTTTCTCTTTCAGAGGAACTGTACAGAGATCTCATTAAAACATCACCAAAAAAAACATTTAACTCCATTGTTGTAGCATGTCATCTTAATATAATTATTTACTGGGACATTAATAAACATACACAAAATGGAAACCACTCGTACCCAAAACGCTGCTCTCTGCATAACTTAATGCTCCTTTTGTATATACACACACTCAACATCTTTCAAACAGCACATCAAAAGCTTCCAAAAGCACAGCAAAGATTAAATGATGAGATTGTCTTACCCTCTTTCGCTTACAAAAACAAACAAAAAAAGTCAGGAATCGGGCCGAAGTTCTCACTGAAGAAATCTCAATGAGGCCACGCTTGTGTTGATACTCTGAACAGCTCCCTGATGCTGCAGGAATTTAAACTCTGCCACAGCTCTGCAGAGCCAATCCGCCTCTGACTGAGGGTGACTGACATCACAAGGTGTCACTGGGACCCCGGGACACCCACACTTCCTCCAGCTGGCAGCGGAAGATTTTCCCTAAAAAGCTTTTGTGGTTCCTAAATGACTAGACTAGTTTCCATTAAATTGAAGATTTTCCTAAAGCCTTATTTTGATTTCTAAATATATGTCATTCACATCCATGCAAGCTTATGAACATTATAAACAATGACAACGTCTTCTGCCCACTGACAGACCTCTGCAGACCCAGGGATGGGAAGAGTCGGGAGTGGGTAGAAGTTTCCTGTTAATATACGCTTCCAGGTAGTACATAAAGCAGGATACCAAAATACTAGACTTGCTCAAATTGTTGGTTTGAGAATATGGGCTTTTATTCCTTGCCTTTTCCTGTTATAATAATTTACCTCCTTTTCCTCTTATCTCCTATTCTCCTGAACACAATAATGTCCTCAATTCAAGCTGATCTAATAAAGTATCCACTTACATCAGACTGTGGCCATTAGAAATGCTGGAGCATCTTTCTTAAGAAATTAGATATTACCTAAGATGTCACTTAAATTGAAAGCTGCATTATTTTCCCCAACTGATTGGCATATTTTTGTGGCTGCTTAACATGAGAATTCAAGTGTGGAGCGTGCTAGTTGGGTAGCATCCATTTTCAAGGGACTGTGCTGTCACTAAAAATGTAATGAAATGGATAAAGTGATGTTTACCAGAATCCTTGGGAGGGAGTGTCCTGAAGACAATTGCACGGAAGTGGAAGTGGCTTTGGCCCCTTCCCAGGAGCATGCTCGTGTAACAATAGGTTGCTACTAAACCAACATTTCCAGAATATAAGCCACTGGACTTGAATTTCCTGAAGAGTAGGGATGTTTGTTTTGTTAAACTGGTATACACCCAGTGTCCTTTTACCTTGGACAGTTCTTGAGTCATAATAAGCACTCAATAAATACTTTTTAAAATAACTGCATGTTTTGATTGGAAAAGTAAGTCATCAGCTTGTCTGCAGTGCCCACGTGATTCACTATTCTTTGAAAGTGCTAAGATTGTGCAAATGTTGTTGTCAACAGCCTGGCTTGTTGAGAGCTGGGATAGCCAGCTTTATCCATGGAAGCATGGCTGTTCATAGTCAACTTTCATATAGGTAACATTTCACATGAGGAGAGAGGAGTCTATTTTTCCTAAAGGGTTGACTGGAAGGTCAAAGTGCACATGAGGAAGCTATGAATTTCCTGTGTTCTGGTTCTGAATTACATTCCCTGGTGGCTTCACAGATCTTGACTGAAGTCTATGCTAGAGAAACACTGTAATCTTATGACACATGGGAGTCTGACAAGATTTGAACAGAGGATGTTACAGCACATTGTTTTAAACTTTCTCCAAGCCCAATTAAAAAGCAAAGGAGGATTAAACAGAAAAAAGAATTGTAAAGCACAGACAATATTTAAAACAAAACAAGCTTAGTTGCATATTCCTACTTAAAAACAAATCCAGGGACATTTGGCCTAGTGTTTAAGATGTCAATTAAGATACCTGCATCCCAGTGCTTGCGTTTGATTCTCAGCTCCAACTACTGACTTCAGCTTCCTGCTGATACGTACCCTGGGAGACAGTAGTGATAGTTTAAGTGACTGAATCCCTGCCACCCATGGGAGACAATAACTGAATCCCTGGCTCCTGGTTTCAATCACTGTCTTGGACCATTGCAGATGCATGGGGAGTGAACCAGCATGCATGTACTCTATTTCTCTCCCATCCTCCCTTTGTTTCTCTGCATCACTACTAAATGAATCACTGAGGCATTGTGTCCCAAAATAACTATCATTTTGTTATCTGAAATAGCTATGGCTACAGTCAACTGGGAATTGAGTGACCCAGAGCAGATACAGCTACTGACCCTGACATGTAGCTGTATCTAGGAACTCAGGTGGCGTGGTTACTCTGAGATCCCTGTTGTTCATATTTTTCCTTGTGGTTAAGACTTCACACAATTGCTCAGAATGTCACTTTCTCCTCATTCTGTTTGTGAAATCAGTCACAGGGCTATCCTAGAGTGAATAGAACAAATGTTCTCCTCCTCTTGAGGTGAGGATTGGAGTGCATGTGCAATAAACAGATAAAATACCAAGGTCCTTCCTGGAGATTCTTTACCGTGCTGCATGCCAACTTGTACCAAAGCAACTGAGGGAAAACAACCCACTGAAATGGAACGTACAGGAATAAGCAAGGTCAGACAATAGGATATTCAATGGGCACAGGAGAAGAAACCCAGAGGCAGTCACTGCTGACAGTGGACACCAAGAGCCCATAACAATATCTGAAAAAATTGAGCAGTCCAGTCCTGAGATTTATCAAAACTCAGTATCACAGTTTCCTTCCAGGTCAGATTCACAGATAAGAAAAACTTGGGAATGGTCTTTCTACAAGATATATTCTATCATATATAGTCAATAGGAAAGACAAAAACATATGGGATGGGAATTGGATCAGTAAATCTTAAATTGAAAGCTACTTAAAAAAACAAAAAGAAAACCAAACAGCAGAAGAAGGAGCTGTGTGAAATTAGCTACCCTTAATCACATGCTGTGACTCTAAGTTATGTCCCACAGAAACAGAATACGCTGATACACAATGAAAGTAGACTGAAAAGAGACCATTAAAGAATAAAATTTAACCAGAACCTCAATTTAAAAAAATAACTAAAAGTTATTCAGAACCTGAGATAATAACTGAAAAATAACATAAATCAAAGTTAAAATAGCTCAAATAGCAAAACAGAATAAATAAAAATGAGAATAACTTAAATATGAAAGATCAGAGATAAATTTCTTGAGGTGGGTATCCCATTTTCAGAGCTCTGGTCAAGGTCTGGCTGCTGTACTTGTAATCCATCTCCCTGATAATAAATATGAAAGACAGCAGAGCATGGTCCAAGTACCTGTGCCCCTGTCACTCATGTGGGAGATCAGAATGGAGTTTCAAACTCCTGGCTTCACCTGACCCAGAATTGATATTACCGTGTTTGGGGTGGGGGTGGGGAGAGTGAAGCAACAAATAGATGTTTCCCTCCCCCTCTTTTAATTCCTCCCATCTTCCTCTTCCTTTCCCCCTTCTTTTCTCACCATATATCAGAGAATACTGTCCTGCAATGACCTGCACCAGGATATTTTTTCAGAACATTTTGGGACATGAAAAAGATAAAGAAAGGTGCCTTGGGTGTCGAAGCACTGGCACCAACTGATTCATAAATGAAAATCAGATTATCCTTAGAAATATATATAATTATGATATATTAATTGATAAAAATACTGAACATTACATTAATGACAACAGTGTAGACTAAAAAGTGTAGAATCGGGCCTGGTGCGATAGCATAGTGGTTAAAGTCCTCGTCTTGCACACCTGGGATCCCATATGGGCACCAGTTCTAATCCCGGTGGCCCCACTTCCCATCCAGCTCTCTGCTTGTGGCCTGGGAAAGCAGTCGAGGAATGCCCAAAGTCTTGGGACCCTGCACCCGTGTGGGAGACCTGGAAGAGCTCCTGGCTCCTGGCTTCGGATTGGCTCAGGCTCCTGCCATTGTGGCCATTTAGGGAGTGAACCGTCAGATGTATCTGCCTTTCCAATTAAAAAAAAAAAAGGGCAAATGTGAAGAACATCCCAGTAAAATAACAACAGAAGACTAAGTCAATGAACAACCATTGCTAAAATGACAGAACCAAATTACCACCCATTCATACTAACCCTCAATGTAAGTGGCTTAAACTCATCAATTAAACATCATAGATTAAAAGACTGGGCTAAAAGCACAAAAGCCATCTATTTGTTTCCTACAGGAGACACATCTCACCAAGAAAAATCAGTGGAACTAAATCTCATGAATTTTTTTGTTGTTGTTGTTAGTTTCCAATTTTTCAAAACACTTTCATCTCATTAAATTCTTCAGTGACTCATAGATCATATAGTAGCATCATTGTCTTCAAGAGGGTTCTTGATGTTTTTCATTTATTCAGCAATACATTAGTAATTCAGTAGCATGTTACTTAACTCCATGGCATTGTAAATTTCCATTTTTCTTCCTGTTGTTGATTTTGTATTGTGGCTCTTTATTAAAGGCATTGTATAGTAATTGAGTAATGGAGACTGTCATATCCAGATGTGAGGATACAAAGCAGTATGCACCTCTACTTTCAAACTTAAGATGGACTCCCAATGAAACTGTTTACTATATCTTGACAATAGAATGCTAGACTCTCTGCCATTGTCCATTCCCACAATGATGGACATATGATTGTGTAGGAAGAACTATACTATAATAATAATATAGGGGAATTCAGTGTTGGAGGAGGGAATTGGGGAGGAGATAGGGAAATCTCAGGCCATATGGAACTGTATCATAAAATAATAGTAATAGTAACAATAATAAGTAAAATTTTAAAATAGATCTTTAAAATGATAATAATAATAATAAAGTAAAAATTTCAAAAAGAAAATCATAAAATGTCAACAATGAGGTTTTCATGACTTATATGACTTTTACTCATAAAGGGCTCAAATATTTATTAATGAGCCAGAATGCCAATAATATTGTTTCCTCAAACCTTGTCTGGGAAATAATTAGAGGGTGAGCTCAAGATGACCAAAATCACTGGGGAAACATTGTAATGAGAAAAAAAAAATGGGGCCCAGTGCAATAGCAGGCAGGGAGCTGGATGGGAAGCAAGGTCGCCGGGATTAGAACTGGCACCCATGTGGGATCCTGGTGAGTTCAAGGTGAGGACTTTAACCACTACACTTTTACACCGGGCTCTACATATATTTTCATAGATGAACTGTATAATGGAAACTATCATGAAGAGAAGTTGCAGTATGGGTCTCTACTCCCAAATAAAAGGAGGACTTTGAATGAATGAAACTGTTAAATATACCTTGACAATAGGATAATACATCATCTACCATTGTCTATACCCACAATGCCATGATAACACTAAATAGTAGAATGTTGGGCTTATGACTATTGCTGAAGTATTAGACTACTGTAATAAACTGGATAAAACAGTGTGGGGTGTGGTGGATCTATATCATGAAAAACAATAAGAAAGGAAGAGAAAGAAAGAAAAGAGAGAAAGAAAAAAGAAAGAAAGAATTTATTAAAATCATACATTTATCTTATATCTTTGGGTATGTGTGTTATAATTATTGGTGAGATTCTTTCATGATGTATAATAGTATACTTGCCATCAGTTGATGACTAGACAAAGAAAATGCTGTATATATACACAATGGAAGACTACTCAGCCATAAAAGAGAATGAAATCTGTCTTATGTAAAAGGAAGTCATTATATTTAGTAAAATCAGCCAGTCCCAAGCAGACAAATATCATATTTTCCTGATTTTTAGTAATATACAAAGTAGAAAAATATATTATGCATACAAACAAAAATAACACTTTGAGATTTGATTATTGTTTACAGCCCTGTCTATACTCTTTGAGAAATAGTGGTCCCTCCACTTAATGCTTGCTGAATTCTTTATGCAGTGGAAGGCTAAACTGAAACTACACAATTGTAAACATTAAAAAAAAAAATAAGAAGGGAAGGAAGGTGAGAATGTGGATAGGAAGGAAAGTAGGATAGGAAGTATCATTAGAGTATTAGATCTGTACATATAAAATACATGAAATTTTTCATCTTAAGTAAATTAAATTTTAAAAACTAGCATTGAATAGAATCAATAAAACAAGTCTTCTAGAAATTTGTGATGAAATCTCACTACTTTATCAGCATCATTTTTAGCTAACTTTTCTGACTTAAGTGAACAAGGGTTTCAAATATCTTTTATATCAAATATTTTTCAGGTTTTATAAAGGTTTCTTTTTTTAAATTTGTTAATGGATTGGAATCCTTCCAATCTTTTTATTTACAAGAACATTTGAAAACTGCAGTCAACTATTTTTGAACTTACAACTGTTTTTTAATTTACAATACCACAACTTAGTTATTTGCAGAAGATTCATTTCAGTCTGTCAGAAAAACTGATTCTTTTCCAACGTGGAGACCTCAAATGTTCTGATCTTGGAGAAAATTGCTGGTAAAATAGAAATGGGTAAGGCTGAGAACACTGTGTTCCACACTCTCCCTTGCCACTTTAAACGATAGGTACGATAGATTACAATATCAGCTCTCCAACATTCTCTACTTGAGACTTCCTTCCTACAACCCTCCATTGCCAATAAAAGAACATTAAAAGAGTCACTCTTAATTTGTGAAAAGAAAGACTGACCTGCTGCCATAGCGGATGCTGGCCTGGGAGGTTGCACACATCAGGAATACTGTTTCCCATGAACAGCATAGGAGGAATTTCAGGGAGAATAGACTCACTGCCACAGCTTCTGAGTTGCTGTTATTCAAACTTACACCAAAGACTGGTTCTTGGATGTTGCTTTGTAATCCTCTTCAGGTGATTTTAGCATCCATGCCACCTTGGTGTTATCACCTGTTGATTTTGTCTTCTCATTCAATCAAAATGAGATTTTTTTTCTGGCAAAAAAGATAGATAGATAGATAGATAGATAGATAGATAGATAGATAGATAGATAGATAGATAGATAATAAAAAAATAAAAATATTTTTTAAAGGAAAAAGAAAAAAAACATAGAGAAAGACCAACCTGGAAAAAAAGTAGTTCAATTTAAAACTAAAACTGGTTTGGCAAGGTGGCTCAATTGGCTGATTCTCCACCTCCAAGTTCAAGGATTTTGTATGAGCACTGATTCATATCCTGGCTGTTTCACTTCCCATCCAACTCCCTGCTTGTGACCTAGCAAAACAATAGAGGACGGTCAAAAGTCTTGGGACCCTGCACCTATATGTGAGATCCAGAAGAAGCTCTTAGTTCCTGGCTTTAAGTTGGCTCAGCTCTGGTCATTGTGGCCATTTTGGAGAATGATCAGCAGATGGAGAATCTTTCTGTCTCTCCTTCTCTCTGTAAATCTGCCTTTCCAATAACAAATAAATCTTTTTTTAAAAAGCTGTATCAGGGACAGATCAATTCAACCATGCCAGGAATATTTAAAAAACCTGTGTTGACACCATCTAGTAAGATAAGAGAACAATGGTATCAAAGTGTGCCTACTTCCATGAAATGCCACACAGTTGACTACTGGCTTTAGATACAGACCAATCTGGAAGATATGCTCCTTCTCTAATGCTCTAGTCTCATTTTTTTGTAGAATATTTAAATGAATGTAAATTAAGTACATACTTTTGGCTAAGTAGATTATGTATGTATTAGATTTCTTCCAATCTAATTTTTATATGTACAAAATGTTGGTCAACTATACCATCATTGAGACAGAAAATTATGTATATAGGTAGATACAGATGATAGAGAATTTTAGGAAAGGTGATTATGAAATGGATATTTCACTTGTCCAGCAGTTAAGTGTTCTGTGTGCTTTTCTACTCTAGGAATTGGAATTTGCTGAGTACAGCATACTAATGGCAGTCCCTTTTGGCAGCACACTTTCTTCTATTCAGTATTTAACACATTCATTCATCAAATTAGCTTCCAAACTCAGGACCAAGAATGCAATATGCATTTTAGCCATTAAAAAATTAGATCAGAGCTACAACACATAGACTGATCATAATGAAATGCAATAATGATCTTGCTGCTCAAAAGCAGTAGGTATTAGGGGTGTTGGCAAGGGACACCAACTATTCCAACTGTTTCATGCAGTTACTGGGGTTTTTTTTTTTTGTTTTTTGTTTTTTTGTTTTTTTGTTTTGTTTTGTTTTGTTTTGTTTTGGCAAATTCTCTATCTTAGTTTGGGCTTCAGTAAGAAAAATGTCATGCCTTGAATGGCTTAGAAACACCAGAAGTTTACTTCTCATGACTGGATGCTAGAAGCCCAAGATCAGATCACTAGTTTGGCTGGGTTCTAGTGAGAGCCTCTTCCGGGTTGCAGACTGTTGGCTCCTTGGTGCATCCCCAGCACAAAGGCAGAATGTGATCTCTCTGTCCTTGGAAAGCACTGATCTTATTCATGAAGACTTCACCCTCCCAGAGACCCTGCTTCCATACATCAACTATATAGGTAACCAAGATTTCAAAGTATCAATTTTGGAAGAATATAAGCATTCATCCCATAAAGAACAAACCACGGGGTACAGTGGGTACAGTAACTTAAGCTACTGCCTGCCTAAAATCCTGGCATCCCAAATGGACTCTTCTGATCCAGCTTTGGATTAATGTGCTTGGGAAAGTATAATGTCCCAAGTGCTCCCACATGGGAGACCCAGACAGAGTTCTTGGCTCCTGGTTTCAGCTTGGCCTACTTCCAGGACTTGTAGTGATTTGGTGCGTAAATCACCAGATAAGACACCTCTCTCTCTCCCTTTTAAATAAATAAATCAGTCATTTTTAACAAAAACAGTCAAAAGAATGAAGAAACAACCAAGATATAATGCGAGAAAATACTTGCAAGCAAAGAATTAAGATTCAGAATATATGGAGAGTGCAAGAAAGCTCAATAGCAAGAAACAACCAATTCAGTTTAAAAATGGGCAAAGAACCTGAATAGACAGCTCTGAAAGGAAAAACATATATTTACATGAACAACAAACATGTGAAAATGCTCAGTATCACTACCCATCAGGGAAATGCAAATCAAAACCACACTGAGATATAACCTCTCTTCTGTTAATGTGGATATTTTTAAAAGACAGAGAGCAACAAATGCTGGCAAGGATGTGGAGAAATGAGAATATTTATATACTGTTACCGGGAACATAAATTAGTATAGCCAACATGGAAAACAGTATGAAGATTTCTTTTTTAAAGGTTTATTGGAAAGTCAGATATACAAACAGAAGAGAGCCAGAGGAAGATCTTCAATCTGATTATTCACTCGTTCCCCCAAGTGACCACAAAGGCTGGAGGTGAGCCGATCCAAAACCCAGAACCTATTCCAGGTCTCCCAGGCAGGTGCAGGGTCCCAAGGCTTTGGGCTATCCTTGATTGCTTTCCCAGGTCACAAGGAGGGAGCTGGAAGGGAAATTGGGCTTCCAAGACATGAACTAGCACCCATATGGGATCCTGGCACATTTAAGACAAGGACTTTAGCCACAAGGCTACCGAAATGGGCCCTGAAAATTTCTTTTAAAAGCTGGAAATAGGACTGTGATACAGCAATCCCACTACTCAGTTTTTACCCAACAGATATAAAATAATTATATCAAAGAGCTATCTACTTCACCATGTATATTTTAGTACCACTCACAATAGCCAAGATAGGGAATCAACCAAGGTACCCATCATTAGATGAATGGGAAAAAAATGTGATCTGACAAAATGTATGCATATAGTGCAATATATGATATCATGTCATTTGCAGTAAAGCAGATGGGTCTGAAGGATGTCACATTAAGCAAAATGAGCCAGACAGAAAGCCATACTCTGCACACTCTCCCTTATCCATGGAAGCTAAAACTCAATCTGAACATGTGATAGAGATTACTGGAGACTGAGGAGGGGCTGGAAGGGAGAGGAGTTTGGATAATAGGCATTAAACCAGAGGTATTCGAGAGAATGAGTACCTTGTGTTACACAGTATGGTGTAGGAACTAATGTTCCTGAAAACCTACAAGATACTCTGTGAACGAACAGAGGGAAGAAGCTCCAGGCCTCCAGAAGGAAAGTAATATCAAAGAAGGAGAGCTGACGAGTATCTTGTTTTGATCAGTACACATTGAATAGGTGCATTGAAATCTCATACTATAACTCACAAATATGCCTAATTACTATCTTTAAAATTTTTTTAATTTTTATTTTTTGTTGATATTTACATAGTTGATCAGGGTGGGAAGGATCAAGGGTTAGGGAAAAGTAGGTCTGATCATTATTTCCAAGTTTTCTGTTTCTTCTTCCCATGTGTGGGGAAAGGGGGAAGATAAAGGGAGAAGCCATACCCAGCCTCCCCCCAACCACCCCAGTACCCAGAGATGGAGAGCTGCCACCTGATATCAACTCAGGATTCCTAGTATGGTGCAAGCTCCAAGGATTCTTCCCAAGTGGTTTTGATAGTTCTGAAATGCTCTCAATCTCACCAATCCAAGAATAAGGAATCCCTTCCAATGTCTATTGGCTGACATAGTCGACCTTACAGTCTCCATTTGACCATATTTTTGCTGCTATAGTTTGGCTGGGGTAGTTATCCAATTTCTTCTGTTCTCCTTCCTCTGCTATGGTACCAGATGTCCTCTACAGGCCCCAAATCCTCCATGCGCACCTGGGCCAGCCATCCACTGCTCTGTCTTTTCCACTCAGGAGGCCAAGTTCTGACACATGTACTCTATGGTCAGACCAACAATCCTGAATGTGAGACCCCCGGCTCCCACATGCCCCATCTCATACCATCCCCCAGCCTATACACCAAGTCCCCACAAGCATGCCCACCGGGCAGCCAGTAAGCTTGCCCTGGCACCATTTGTGCCATGTGCTGCCTAACCCAGCAGACTCCACACACCCCCAGGGCTCACAGACCCAGCACATACCCCACAGGTGGGCCCAGGGACCTGAGCCAGGCAACCTTGGCCCCACTGGACCCCGTTTTAATTTAAAAATTTTAATGGATGAGAGTATAACAATAACAAAAGATGTATACATTTATTATTATTTCTTCCACTTTTGTGAGTTGACTGTAGACTCAGTTGAACTGTTCTTAACTGAGGTTCCTCAGAGTGACTGTTCTCAGGTACTGGTGAGGACTGGAATCACCCACTGGCCCCCTTCTGTCACATTTCTGGCACTGGATGTCAAGAAAGATAGAGGGTGGATGTCCACATTGTACTGCTAACAGCATGGCAGGAGACAGCTGTACTTCTCACTTGGAATGTGAGAGTTCCAGCAGCGATAGAGACCTAGGTCAAGGGTGGGGCAGCCCTGGACAACCATGGAAATGACCTGAAGCTAGAAAAAAGGAAGACAGAGGTACAGATGGAGATAAACTATAGGATAAAGGAGAGTTAAATTGCTAGAATATTAGTGCTCAAAATTGTTCAGTGGAGCACAAATGCCCTTGGCAGGAAGTAAGTAATACATGGTTAAATTTTAAAAAGACTCCACATTCAAATTTACTCAGAAATTTCTCAGTTTAAAAAAAAAACATGCAATGCTATACTGTACAAATTTTCCGAATTTTTTTTGCTAGTACTAGTCATTTTCAGACTCCTTTTTATAACAGCTTTCAGGGTGGCTTCACAGATCACACTGTAGGAAATGCTATCCAAATGAATCCTCTACCACATAGTAAAAATTGTAGTGGAATATTGGCCAAGATACTCCTGAGAAACAAAAGCAGTAAGATTGTTGGATGAAAGGAGAGATTTTGTACCTTTAGAAATTTCTCACTCAAGTATGGAAACTGACAAGTCTAAAATCCTCACTGTGGATCAGCAGGCTGTAGACCAGGAAGCTTGATTGTGACAGCAATATTATGGAGGAATTCCCACTTCTAGGCAGTCCATCTTTTTCTCTAGTAAAGCCTTTAAATGATACTATGAAGCCTGCCACATTATGGAAAGCATTTGCTCAAAATCAACTACCTAAAACATTAATTTCACCTTTAAAGTGTATTCATGAAAACTTGTCAAGTAATGTTTGCTCAGATATTTGGGAACTGTGGTCTAGCCATATTGACATGCAGCATTAACCACCACAAACTCTAAACAAATTTTATAGGCATGGGTTGCTACTTCTACATATGAAAATAAGAGCTCTTACAGATTGTAAAAGTTTACCCCCTGTTCTACATGTCCATGAAATATAAAACACCTTTTTCATATGTAGTCCTATGTAGTATAACATTATTTTGGTCAATTCTGGACCACATATACAATGGTGATCCCATACAACTATATCTCCCAGTGACTTCATAGCCATCCTAATTTGTCTATGATAGGTTCACAAACACGAAGTCATCTAAGATACGTTTCTCAGAATGTGTCCCCATCCTTAAGAAACACAAGATCACATTTAGGAGTGAATGCAGTTTGTCATAAAGGACTCCTGCAAATCTGAGTTTTCTACTGACTATATGCCCCAGAAGGGAAAAAAAAAAGACATTCTTAGGAATGAAACATATACAGGTAAGCAAATCTAATTCTGACTCTCCTGATTTAATGCAAGTCAAAATAACCAACCTTAGCACTCTTCCCAAAAGTTTACTTCACTGCAGAGGCTAATGCAAACACTATGGCCTGCTTGGTATTGTTCCAGCTCAGGTGTTTTCAGCGTGTGATTCCTCAAACTATGGTATTAACATGCACCTGAAAACTTGTCAGAATAGCACATCTCAGCATGCACCTTTAGAGAATCAGAAACTCTGTAGAGGGAAAAGGGATAGACTTTTCATAAAATACAAGAGCAATGAATTACTAGAAAGATGATCATACTTGGATCTCCTGCCAATGTTAAATTATGACAAAATTTTAAAATATTTATCCTCAACATCTGGACTTCAGTCTAAACAATAACGGTTTACACTCCAAAAGTACTTCATTGGTGACCCTTTGCTAAACGGTGACGTAGCTGTAAGTTGAGATTATTTTGCCTGGAATAATTGAAACCAGAAGTGTTTGGGAATATTTTCAGACATATATTAAGATACTGTGGGCATGAGACCCAAGTCTAAACTTGAAATTCATTTATATTCATGCATATTTTATTCATATGGCTTAAAAGTAATGTTGTAGAATGTTATTCATCATTTCATAAATAAACCATTCATGGACTTTAATTCTCTACTTGTGATGTCAGGTTTATGATTGAATTATTTTGGTTTCAGGAGCATTTGAAAGTTGGGTCTTTGAATTAGAATGCTCACCCTTAGGTAAATATCTGCAGGTTGAAGACCCAACACAATAACCTAGTAACTAAATCCTTATCTTGTATCCATCACTGGTATCCCATATGGGTGCCAGTTTGTATTCTAGCTGCTCCATTTCCCATCCAGCTTAGTGGCCTGGGAAAGCAGTAGAAGATGGCCCAGAGCCTTGAGACTCTGTAGCCATGTGGGAGACCCAGAAGAAGCTCCTGGCTCTTGACTTCAAATCGCCTTAGCTCCAGCTGTTGCGGCCACTTGGAGAAGTGAACCAGTAGGGGCCCGGCACGGTGGCGCAGTGGTTAAGGTCCTCTCCTTGCACGCCCAGGATCCCATATGGGCGCCAGTTCTATCCCGGTGGCCCCGCAGTCAAGGATGGCCCAAAGCTTTGGGACCCTGCACCCGCATGGGAGACCCAGAAGAGGCTACTGGCTTCGGATTGGCATAGTATCGGCCGTTGCGCTCACTTGGGGAGTGAATCGTCGGATGGAAGATCTTCCTCTCTGACTCTTCTTCTGTATATCCGCCTTTCCAATAAAAAAAATAATAAAAATAAATCTTTTTTTTTTAAAAAAAAAGAAGTGAACCAGTAAATGGAAGATCTTTCTTTCTGTCTTTCCTTTCTACATATCTTCATTTCCAATAAATAAATAAAAAAATAAATAGAATTTTTAAAAGATAAATAGTATCTGTAGGTTGATAACTTATTTCAAGAACTCTGAAACTTCAGAATTTGTAGTGATAATACCAGAACTCTTACTTACCGATATTTTGTATTGGGGTGTTTCTCTGCTACACTCCTCTCTGAAGATTATTATAGCATGCAAGAAAGAAGACATATCATTTAATTTACCTAAATACAAACCCTGGTGTTCCCAAGTTATCTCATGAGTCTAGGATAAACTTCCTTACCACTTGTCATTTGTTTCAAGCGGTTTGCTTTGTAAGTGTGGAGCCATAAAGAATAGCATGGATTTGTTTTCTTTTTTTTTTTTCTTTCACATTTCTTATTTATTTGGTTTATCCTGGGTTTAGCCAGAATGGAAAGAGGAACTGTGATAAAATTCCTAGGTGAGCAAAATGGCCACATTCTTCATGAACATTTCTGAGAGTGAAATTCAGTCCCACCTGACAGGTCATGACAGGTGAAAACTAGAACTTTACCAAAAGATAAGCCCTCAAACCAGTTGCATGCATCTGGCTCTTTTTACTGTCCTTTGGGCAAATCAATGCAAGAGAAAAAATTGTCAAAACTTTAAAACCAGGCATGAGAAACCCAGAGTCAGAAAGAATACATCTGAAAGTTGTTGCACAATAACTTGAATTTCAGAAAATGTTGGAGTTTAGTTTAGAACTTGATCCATTATGGCAGAGGAGATCTGGTAGGAGAATAGGGTATACAGGAAGGAGACTGAACATAGACCTCCCTGTGTACATAGGGTGGGAAAGAAATGAGAATACTCACAGGGTTTTCACCTGAAAACTGTAAAACAAGAACTCAGATGAAGTAACAATGTGTACTTAGGGAACAGAGAGTAATCAGCCAAAGAGGAACAGAAATAATGAGAGTGATGCAAGGTCCTGCAGATACAGGATGGGGAATCTGGCCTCTGGAGTTCCATCTGAACCTGGAGAAGGACCAGAAAGATAAGCACAGACTTGGTTTTAGTAGACACACAACTCCTCAGAGAAGAAACACCAGCAGGGGCTGAGACAATCAGTATCTGCCCACTCTGGTTGGACTGACACAGGAAAAGGCAGCTGCAAATTTGTCCAATCACACAGTTTTTCCCAAGGATGCCAGGTCTGTAAATGTCTTAGCCATCTCCTACTTCAGATGATACCTGCTTTATAATCACTAGCGAACTGCTTTCCAATATCAGACTACCAGCAACTTTGCTCTTGGAGCCTATTAAACTGGTAAGAATTGGAACACAGCATGTTTGCCTCCAGCATTTAAGCCACTGTGACCCAGGGGAGCTGTCTAAATTTACTACCCCGGTGCACAGATCACATGGGATCTGACAGAAGAGGCCACATTCATATTAACTCTGCTTTGTAAAGAAACAAGAGCCTGAGTCCAGGTCACACTCCTTGTTTAATGTTGACTCTTTATCCACACCCTGTTTTGCTTTGAAGCTTCTCAAATCCTACTCCATTTAAATAGCACTTTAAATCCCGCTTGCTTCAGTCCTGTAATAATGTTATCTTGTCTTCTGCTGAATGTCCTGGGGTTACTCCACTCTGTAGTCTCCTCATTGCTGATCACCCTGAGTATGTGAGACATCAGGTTTGCTCCTTATGTTCTCTGACTAAGCCAGAAACATAATCATCATTTCTCTAGAACAGGATGAGGAAGCTGGGCAAGAAGCCAGATAGGAAGATTAGTTTACTCAGAGGATTGTTGTCTGGGGACCACACAAGACTCTTCTTATTGGAATGAAGATGTTCCAACCAGAGCAGAAGTCAGTGAGTTCTGGGGCCACAGCCCAATGTTAGTTATGGCCAGAATCTCCCTTGTCTTGATTCAAATGGGTGTCTAGAGGTGGAGCAAAGACGCAATGGGACATGGGAAGTGTGAAGCAGCCAGCTGAGACTGAAATCCAGAAACACGCAGAGTAGTGCTGTGCTGACGTCAGCAGCCACAGCACAGCAGCTTGTCTGGGTTCTCACATAGAGAACCACCTGGGAATTAAATTCAGCAAAAGACAAAGAGTTTCCTTTCCACCAAGGTTTCTTCATCTTTTTGAAGAGCAAAAAAAAAAAAAAACAAACCAACAAAGGAAAGAGAATAAAAGAGAGATGGCCAGTGGTGACACCCAAAATAATGGGCCTGGGAATAAGGAATATACCATATAATCCAAGTCTATAAATTCAACGTTTCCTGCTACAACGGGGGGCTGTGCACAGTAATAGGAAACACATGGAGCCTAACTTACTGGCAAGTCTGTGTCATTTGTCTGAGCTACTTCAGTTTTCTTTAGGAATCCACTCTGCTTCTTTAAGCATCTGAAGCCAAGCTCCCTGTCAAGAGAGGTTACGAACACAGTGTTGCTCACTTGCTCATTCTCTGGAGGATTTGTTTCTGAGCAGTGGGGAATGGAACCCTCTGAGAACACAATGACATTTTCATTTGTGACTGAACTCTTCTGTTCTGTTGCTGTTCCTTTTAGGGACAGGAAAAAATGTTCCTGGCTATTTTGGTTTGTGGCTACTCAAAACTTCATTACAGATCATAAAGCAAGTTTAACTGCTGGGAAGTTCCACTGGAGTTCATTTAAAATCTATTTACATGGTAAGGTGGTATGACTTCCTAAAGGCTATCTTTTAATGTAAGAGATACATTTTAATATAGCTGCAGCTTCTACAAAACTACATCTTATTTGCAATGTGAACAGGATCAGAGAAATTCACTAGTCAAGTAGAGAAGAAAAGACCATCAGATAAAGGCAATTTTGAAATCTTGTATCTGCTGTTGGATGTGGAATGATTCCATGCAACCAAAAGTAAATCTAGAGTTGCCAATAAATCCCATTAGCACCATCATGATTACTGCTTGTTCAAGGTTAACAGCGTTGCCTTGGATGCTTCATTATGATACAAATACTTCTGTTAGCATTTGTTTCTACATCTCACTACCATGCTTCCCTGTCTCTTGACACATTAATACGACTTCATCGTGCTTGGAATGGCGAGAATGACAGCAATTCATAACTGTTGAACTATCAAAACCACTTGAGTAAGACCCTTGAAGGAGCATGCCCCACATCAGGGACCTGGAATGGGTGGGAAACTGGGTGGGGCTTCTCTCTTTTTCTCCACCTTTACCCCAGATACAGAAAAGAAAGAGAGAGAAAGAGAGAATGTGGAAATAATATCTTACTCACTTTCCTGTAGCCCTTGAACCTTTATACCCTAATTAACCATGCAAAGATTGTAAAAAAAAAAATGACAAGACAAAATACCACCCATTCTTATTAACCCTGAATGTAAATGGATTAAACTCATGAATCAAGTATCATAGACTTGTAGACTGGATAAAAACACAAAACCCATCTATTTGTTGCCTACAGGAGACACATCTCACCAACAAAGATCAGCGGAAACTACATCTCATGGATTTGGATTTGTTTTTTAGTTTTATCTCTTAAAAACACTTTTTTTCTCATTAAATTCTTCAGTGACTCATAGATCATATAGTAGCATCATTGTCCTCAAGAAACTTCTTGATTTTCCTTTTCATATTTTCAGTGACACATTAGTCATTCAGTAGCATGTGATTTAACTTCATGGCATTGTTAATTTCTTTTGTTTTCTTCCTGCTGTTGATTTTGTTTCGTGGCTTTTCATTTAAGGGGATCCACAATAACTGTGTATTGGATGCTATCTATCCAGTGACATGTTGTATAACTTCATGATGTTATAAATTTCTATTTTCCCTCATGTTGCTGATTTTATTTTGTGACTTTTCATTTAAGGGTATGTATAGAACTGTGTAATTGAGACTATCATATCCAGATTTAAGGATACAATGTAGTATGATCTCTACTTCCAGATCAAAGTTTGGACTCCCAATAAAACTGTTTACTATATCCTGACAATAGGATGCTGGACCCTCTGCCATTGTCCATGCCTACAATAATGAACTTATGACTTTTTATGAGTAGCTATACTGTTGTAATAATGTAGGAGAAATCAGTGCTGTGGGGAGAGGGGATTTTTTTGGAGGAGATAAGGGAAGTCTCAGGCCATATGGAACTGTATCATAAAATGATAATAATAATTTAAGCTAAAAAAAAGGAAACACTATCAACAATACACTGGGATTTATTCCTTTTTCATTGTCATGATTCACTAAAGGATCTCATAACCTACTCATTGAATAGAAACCTAAAGCCTTAAAGATTTCTGTTCTTGTATACAATATTAGCAAATAGTTTATTAATCTTTCTTCCAGGAAATATCCAGAAATAAATCTTGTTTCCTAATACCAGTTTTACTGCACTCATATCTGTTCTGGAGACATTCTTTTGGAATGCATCTGGTCATTCTGACTTCAGGGGTCCAGAAGTCAATACACATGTGCTTTTACCAAGAAAAAAATTTAAAAATCAGGATCACCATCTCCATCGTTCATTCTTTCTGACATCAGCCCTGACTCCCTGGATTCTGAACATCTCTTATCCCACCTCCAGGCCTCCAGAAATACTCCCTAAGATGAAGTCTTCACAAGAACTGAGTAGAAATGTATCCAGCTTAGGTCATTCCCTTGAGTAATATCTGCAGAGACCCTTCTTGAATTGGAAACGGTTTAGAAAGTAATGGAATGGGAAAAAAAACAGATTTAAAACCTCTAACTCTTCATAAAATGGGACAAAATGCAGCTGTGAGAAAAGAATGAAGCTGATCTGTGTTTTTGAAACCCATCTCCAAAATACCCTGCTAACTCAAAAGCGTTGGGTACAGTAGACTTCCATAATTTCTAAAAGGGAAGTAAGTACTTAGAATATTTCCAGAAACTTTCAAAGCATACAAGTAACAGAAATTGCTTCTAGAGAAGAATAATATAGGGCAAGGTGTCCAGAATTGTGGAGGCATAATGTTTGTACATGCTTTTCTCTGCTGTTTGAAATTTTTATTTTTGTATATATACATGGAATGCTTTTTCTTTTTTTCTAATTTTAAAAATATGGAATGCTTCACGAATTTGCATATCATCCTTGCGCAGGGGCCATGCTAATTTTCTCTGTATCATTCCAATTTTAGTATATGTGCTGCTGAAGCGAGTACAGAACAATTTTTCAATGAAAACGGATACATTTTTAAAAGAAATATCACATTAGAGAGTTATTAGCAGACCTATTAGGGTAAAAGCAGATTGTGAGAAATTGTATAAATAAATGTTTATTATAACATAAAAACCATTTTCTGTTTCATTTACATATCTTGTACAGTTTACAAAGAGTTCCACATCCATTGCCTCACTTGCAGTTTATAAAATCTACTGGAATAAGTATGAGAAGCACTAGAAGTGATGTTTTACAAATGAAAGTGAATGATAAACCTTAATCTAACAGAATGAAAAACCTAGACATATTTCCAGAGTTAGAGTTACCAAGTAGCTTAGAAACAGCAGCATTGTAAAAGCCTTTGGTGATATGCTTTGCTGTATAAATTGCTTACCTAATAAATTCTTGCATAAAGGAAGAAGGAGGCAAGGGAAAAACGCTCCTGAACATTTTTGTAAAAATGTCTATAACAATAGGACATAAATTAACAACTAGCAACTGGTTGAAAATTAACATTACAGAAAATATATTCATAAATTCACTAGATTTTCAGTTTTGGATTACAAGAAATCTAACATAGTTGTGTAAGTGGAAAAAGAGGCAAACTACAAACATCACTACTAAATCTTGAAACATACCTCCAAAGTTTATAGGTGAGGATTATAGTAAGCCCAGTTTCCCTGAGACAGTCCTAACCTACACCTTCTGTCCCCATAGAATTCCTCTTGGCACCCCTTTCGCTGTCAGTCACACTATGTTTGGATGACAAAACTACTAATTTAAAAAAATGTCACTTTATTCACATATCCCTATAAGACACCCATTTTCCAAAATTGAGATTCATCCCCAAACTGAGAATTACCTTTGTTCATCCAAAAGCTGGGTGATTTATACTTAGCATTTAACACCACATATGAGTTTCAAATCAGAAAGAGAAGTTTCCCAAAGCACTGCCCACCAGCGACTGGCTTTGTCAGAAAGATTATTAGTGGAAATAGTCTTGGGTCTGGTTTAGAAGTTTGGGCATGTTGAGGTTTAAAAGGGAACTAGAAACCAAGTTTGACTTGGTAGGCTGTTGTGAAGACACGTAATTGATACCATTCAATGCACTTTTGAATACAGAGAACATGGCCCTGTCTCCAGAGTCAGTCAGTCATATATTCATGTAACATTTGTATGTTTAACACATGCAGAGTGATGGCTGAAAACAAAGCTCTGCTTTTAGCATCACATCTGACTCATCAATGGTTTTAGAACTCACACTGAATTTTCAATGCAATGTGATACTAAACATCAGATTTTGTTTTCTAAACCAGCCTTCAAATACTTTTCTCTTCAGCTTGTTTTAGAATTTCTACAAGTTGCTACTATTCCAGTTGATAATACATATTTTAAAATTATCCCCATAGCCCAGTAGATGTAATAGCTGCTGTGTTGGGTTTTTCACATTGCAAATACATTTTCCACAGATTTACACTTTAAAAAATCTCTTCAGAACATGGATACCATCCAATAGACATGTACTAAAGATTATGCATTCATATTCTCTAAGAGAAGTGAGACTTGATTCCAAATATGGCAGCTTGTCTTGATTTCCCTTGTTGCTTTTCAGGATGCTCTCTGTGTCTTGTTTATTCCTCTCCTTTCTTTACTTTCATTGAAATCTTTATTTCCTACCAATTACTCTTCAGTTCTAACAAGAAGAATCTTGGGGGTATTTCCTTTGCTCTAGTCATCACTGGTTGAGTGATTACTATCACTGCCTTCACTGACACTGTCACTGTCACTTCCACTGCTGTTGCCATTACCAGGTTTGTTCTGGTTGTCACTGTCATCACTGCTGTCTGAGGTGTTTTCACTGTTGTCACTATCACTGCTGTCACTGCTGTCACTGTTGTCACTGTCACTGCTGTCGCTGTCATTGTCACTGCTATCACTGCTGTCACTGCTATCACTGCTATTACTGCTGTCACTGTCACTGCTGTCACTGTCACTGCTATCGCTGCTGTCACTGTTGTCACTGCTGTCACTGCTGTCACTGTCACTGCTATCGCTGCTGTCACTGTCGCTGCTGTCACTGTCACTGCTATTGCTGCTGTCACTGCTGTCACTGTCACTGCTATCGCTGCTGTCACTGTCACTGCTGTCACTGCTGTCACTGTCACTGTCACTGCTATCGCTGCTGTCACTGTCACTGCTGTCACTGCTGTCACTGTCACTGTCACTGCTATCGCTGCTGTCACTGTCACTGCTGTCACTGTCACTGCTGTTGCTGCTGTCACTGTCACTGCTATCACTATCACCATTGTCATTATTCTCAGATTTGCTGTCACTATTGTTGCTGTCACTGCTGTTGCTGTCTGATTTGCTGTCACTATCACTGCTATCACTATCATTACTGTCACTGCTCTCACTGTCACTGTCACTACTGTCGCTGTCTGATTTGCTGTCACTGTCACTGCTGTCACTGCTGTCACTGTCACTGCTGTCACTGCTATCACTGTCACTGCTGTCACTACTGTCACTGTCTGATTTGCTGTCACTGCTGTCACTGTCACTGTCACTGCTGTCACTGTCACTGCTGTCACTGCTATCACTGCTGTCACTGCTATCACTGTCACTGCTGTCACTGTCACTGCTGTCACTGTCACTGCTGTCACTGCTCTCTGATTTGCTGTCGCTGTCATTGTCACTGTTGTCACTGCTATCACTATCATTGCTGTCACTGCTGTCACTGCTGTCACTGTCACTGCTGTTACTGCTGTCTGATTTGCTGTCACTGTCTGATTTGCTGTCACTATCACTGCTGTCACTGTCACTGTCACTGCTGTTATTGCTGTCACTGCTGTTGCTGCTGTCTGATTTGCTGTCGCTTTCACTGCTGTCACTGCTGTCACTGCTGTCGCTGCTGTCACTGTCACTGCTGTCACTGTCACTGCTGTCGCTGCTGTCACTGCTGTCACTGTCACTGCTATCGCTGCTGTCACTGTCACTGTCACTGCTGTCGCTGCTGTCACTGTCACTGTCACTGCTGTCATTGCCACTGTCACTGCTGTCACTGTCACTGCTGTCACTGCTGTCACTGTCACTGCTGTCACTGCTGTCACTGCTGTCACTGCTGTCACTGTCACTGCTGTCTGATTTGCTCTCAGTGTCACTGGCATCACTGCTGTCTGAGTTACCATTGCTGTTGTCTGAGTATTCATCATCATCATTTCCATTATTACCATTGTCATTACTGTCACTATCACTGTTTTCAGATGTGCTGTCACTGTCATCATCATCTCCTTCCCCATCAGAGTCACTGCCATTGTCTTTACTTTGTGATTCATCAGAGTTGTTAGAAGTATCTCCTTGGCTACCACTGTCTTTGTCACCTTCTGAATTAGTATCATCACTGCCATTAGACTCATTGCTGCTGTTGGGATCATCTCCTTGCATTGACTCATCAAAATCGTAACTGTTGCTGTCACTACCTGTTTTGCTGGACCCTGTTTGACTTCCAGGTACCAGTTTCTGACCAGCTCCTTGAATGCTGTCAATCTCTTCTTGTTTCTTGACATTCCCTTTACTCATGATCACTCCATCTTGTCTTTCACTTTTTTTTTCTTCGGGGAATTTTTCAGCTTCTTTTGTCATATTATTTCTGATGCCACTGATGGGATTTTTTATTCCTATCCCCTAGAGTACAGTAAAGAAAAGAATGATTAATTACTGGATATTTAAAACAAAATTACATTGATCTGAGGAAGGTTTACTGGGAATAGTGACCATTGGAATTGAAGATCAGCTTCCAATATTTAACATTCTTTAATGAAAACTTGAAAGTATTCTGGTATTTAGATTCTGGAACAACCCATCCATGTTGCTACTTAATAGGAACTTTTGCAATTACACGATGAATCCATTATTTAACAAGAGTTTTCTAGAATTGTAACTGAATTTACAAAAATGTCTGATTTCTAAAATTGCTCTAAGTATTCAAGATGCAAAAAAAAAGGATGTCTCTCATAATTTACTTTTATGCTACCAAAAGTGAGTTAAGGGGAATAATTTAAACTGAGACTGAAAGAAATTGACTTCAGAAACTAACCTTAACTTGGCTCTTCCCAATAGTGCTTGGTACTGATGCTTCAATTACTTCATTTTTCACATCTGTGCACTCTCCATGATTAAATTTCTGGGTGTGCTCTACTCTCTGGCAACCACCAGCCGCTGCAGTCCAATCCAAGTCTTCCTCCCTCCTCCCTCCATCAGTGTTTTCAGGGCTACTGGAGTTTTGACCTGTGCTATTGTCATTGTCATCTTGCTTTCTATGACCCTGCCTTTCCTGGTCTTTGCTGTTATCACTGCCCTCTCTTCCATTCCCTGCTTCTTCACCTCCATCATCACCAGAGCCCTGGCCTTCATCTTCTTCTTCTCCATTTCCACTGGGACTCCCATCAGAATTTGCCAGGCCACCATCTTCTCCATTGCCTGGTGTTACCTCGGTCTCATTATTTCCTTTACTCTGACCTTCTCTTGGAGGCACTATAGCACTTGTATCAACCTTATTACCTAAGGAATTCCCACTTATTTCATCCTCATGGTGTGTGCTGTTATTGCCTCCATTTTGGGGGAAAATAGCAGCACTTTCACTGTGACTTGCATCTCCAACTTCCCTGTTTTGTGTGTCCTCTTCAGTATTGCCATAAATATCACTCTCTCTTTCTGTTCCAGCATTGTTTACAGTTCCTACTTGTCTCCTAATGTCATTTGCTGTGTTGTTATCTTCTTTCCTATGTGGCTTATCATTACTGTGAGTTTCCAGATATCCTGTGGTCCTATTTAGATCCTCAGTATTTCCCTCTCCGTTGGCTAAAATGGAATATGTGGGAGAGCTCTTCCCACCTACTTCTGGCCACTCAGAGTGATTCCCTTCTTCTTTGCTATACTGTTGTCTTTCTCCTTCTCTTTCTGGTGTGAGAACATCACTTTTACCAGCAGTGTCATTGGTATTTAACTCATCCTGAAAAATAAAAATAATTCAGAGTGAATTGGGAGTATTGGGGGTAGAAATTTGGCACAGTGCCTAATATGCCAGTTAAGACACCTGCATCTCATATCAGATCGCCTTGATTTGAATCCTGGATCTGCTCCTGACTCCAACCCTCTGCTAATGTACAATTTGGAAGGCAGCCAATGATGACTGAAATACTTGCACTCTTGCCACCCATGTCAGAGAGCTGGAAGTAGTTCTCGGCTTTTGGCTTCTCGCTAGTCCCATTCTGATTGTTGTGGGTATTTAGGGAGGGAACTGATGGAAGAGTCTTCTCTCGTTTTCTCTCTTTCAGATAAATAAAACTTTTTGTAAGGTTATAGGTTTCATCAGGGGAAAAGGTGAATTGTAAAAATGAGTGATCATTTTGGGAAAGTTAATGGAATCTAAAAACAAGATAGAATAGAAAATAAAATAAAATACATATTATATGTTATACCTGAACATGTACTTTCGGTGTTGCAAGCAGATGTAAATTTACAGATTTGTCAATAGTATGTCTTTCCAATGGTTTTATTTGAGGAACCTGCCAAAATAAAAATATTGAGTATTCAAAATGTTCTGTCTTGTTCTCTCTCTCTCTTTCTCTCTCACACACATACACACACATTTTCCTTTAATAGCAGAAAAATAACAGAAAGACCAATTCAGTATCAAATCATGTAGAAAAGGTAAATGCCTTTTTATAGGGCCTGTGTAGATTTACTCTAAGCATATGGGTGTTTTCCATTACAGGATTACTGTTTTTACTGAAACATTGACCACACCACTATTTAAGTGCCAAAGAACAGTCTTGTGAAAATGAGGAGATAGATCATTGGTGTTTTTGCACATTAAGCATCTTGAAACAGAATACTGATTCTGTATACACTCTTGGCCAAAATTTCCATTAGATCAAGAGGAATGAACAGACCAGTGCAGAGGCAAAATTAAGTAAAATACTTCTGTACCTCACAGGAGCACACTGAAAAGTCTTGAGTATATTCTTGACCACATAAGTGTCAAAATGTTTAGAGTTATGAAAACTTAATGAAAATGTTAAAAATGGAGGCTTACTAATACAATTTACTTTCCTTTCTTGTTGTGCTTTGAAATAGCACGAATTTGCCACAGTAAACATGCAGAATAACTCTCTGAGTGAAACATTAGCTTTCTCATATATTGAGAAATTTTTATACTGCAACTCTTCCAAATTTCCTAAGCAGTGCAAACTTTATTGCTTTGTTGATAACAGAATGAACTTCACCATGGGTGAAACAAAGACATCCAAAAGTATGACATCTGAGCATTGCATTTAGGTTTATCTGAATGAATTTTCAAAATGATAATCCTCTGACAAGATATGAGCTCCAATTGTAGAAATGAAAGCACAAATTGGAGCATATATCGAATTTCTTGAGACCCCCACATAATCTTGAAATTTATTTAGTGTAATGTGAAGTATTTAGATTCAACATATCTACAAAGTCTTAAGGAAGTTATATATATATATATATATATATATATATATATACATACATATATATGTCTGTGTGTGTATTTATATATTAGGCTATAAGAAATATCAAAGGCTAAAAGAAATATCAAAAATATCAAGTAAGTTTTCCTCATGGTGGCATACTTACTGGAATGGCCCATGCTATCGTCCAAATGCAAAAATATATTATTATCTTCATTTTCTTTAGAAATAAGGATTATAGGCTGTTTAAGAAAAAACATGAAAATTTACTTATCAACTATGAGATGAAAACAACAGTGATGCTTTATTTTAGTCTCTAAGTATTTACACTTTCCCAGGATAAGGAATGTGTACCCAATATTAGAAGACTCAGGAGAGTCCAAAAGATGCCTGCTGTCATGGAGACACTTTGAGGATGTCCCAGGCTCAATACTGGCATGACTTCCTAGATTTGTTCTTACCTATGACAATGAAGGGCAACAGCCAGGCAGGCACAAAGTGCAAGACCCTAACTCTGAATGTCTGCTATTCATGGGAGTAAGGGCATCTCTCTCTTCCTCCTCTTCAACTTTTATCCAGCTTTAATGAACTGTACTACGAGGTGCTTAAAAGATGAAGCACTTATCATCTCCACCCAGAATCTATAGAATTGAAGATACTAGACTTGATGAGAGAGGCTAGTGGAAATGACTCTGGCCTCATGGTTTCCATGAAGAGACCTGACCTCAGATTCTGCCTACATGAGCTTGAGGAAGTGTTAGTGACTTATGGAAGTCTCTGCTTCCTCTCTAGGGTGGCCATCATCTGCACCCCAAGAGGAGGCTGGGATTTAGCAGAAATCCCTGAGAACCTGCCACAGCCCTGCTATAAGATGTCTTTACATCCTCTCTTTTTTTCAATAGTCATGCTATATTTTTATTCTCTTTTTCTTTTTAACTTACTCATATAAAGTGAATAAATTCATGTATTTGACAATGCATATTCAGGAGCTCAGTGGTCCTTCCTATTCTACCCTCCCTCCTGTCCCCACATTTCCCTCCCACCCTCTTGCTTCCTTACTTTAAAAAAATTTTTTACAATGGCATATTTTTATTTCACTTTACAATCAGAGGCTTAAAACATCATTAGGTAAAGAATTCAACAAATAGCAAGTAGAGGGGGAAAAAACTATGATTCCTCAAGAGTAAAGACCACAGGTTGTGAACAATAGTCAAATCTCAAGGTGTCAACCTCATTCATATAGATTACACTTTTTTAAAGACTTGTTTATTCTACTTGCAGAGTCAGAGTTACAAAGAGGGAGAGACAGAGAGAATTCCCATCTGCTGGTTCACTCCCCCAGATGGCTGCAAAACCTAGAGCTGAGCAAGTTCAAAAAAGACTCAGGTGCTTCTTCCAGGTCTCCCACATGCAGAGTCCCAAGGACGTGGCCATTCTCCCCTGTTTTCCCAGGCCACTAGCAGGGAGTTGGATGGGAAGTAGAGCAGCTAGGACATGAGCCAGCACTCATAAGGGAGGCCACTGGCAGTAGGCTAAGGATTATCTTTTTACACTGCTTGCTGACCCCTAGATGATTACCCTAGATAGATTACATTTTTTTTTTTTAGTCTCTGTGTATCAGTTACCACAGATTGGGGAAAGCATGATATTTGTCTTTTTAGACTGTCTTATTTCAATAGTAGGAAACACATGATATGATATACTACTCAGACATAAAATAAAAACCAAATAGAATTCTGATTTTCACAACAAATTGAACGCAGCTGAAAATCCTTGTGTTTCTCACTTTTTCACACCCAACAACCCTTGCACATCTTGCTGGGAACATACTGCACTGCATTAAAATCCCCTGGTTGTTTGAAAGTTCTCCTGTTCTACAGAGATCTCGTGATGCCCAGGAAAGTCCTTTAGTCATCACTGGATTCCAATGCAAAGTACAGGTGGCACTCCTAAGTGTTACTGAGCAATTAAGACTTATTGGTATAAATAGAATTTCACACTCTCTTTTGTAGATGGCAGCCATTAAGCTGTGGCATTTCTAAAATATACAATTCATCCTTGTTGGAATTCAAACTCAGAAATTACCTGATCTTTGCTTGTTAATATATTGGAATAGACATTCTCTAATGTATGTGACACAAAAGAGTCCCTACTGACTACAATTTGGATTTCTTGATGTCATGAGACTGTTGCTACAGAATGGAGAGTTTTTCTCCTATTACATGTGCTCTCTCTAGATTTAAACATTGCAAGGTTGCATGCCATAAAACATGCTTTACTGAATTTAAAGGCAGTAGTAGAAATGCAATAAAACTTCTGTAAACATCAAGTCTTGAATTGCTGATATAGCCTACCAAGAGAGAAGATAGAGGTCCAGAAGTAGTATAAAAAACAAAAGGAGAAGAAGGAGAAGGAGGAGGCAGAAAGGAAGAGGAGAAAAGGAAGAAGAAGAAGAAGAAGAATTGCTTCCACTTGTACTTGTTCAGCAAGAAGCCAGGAATTGTCAGACCTTCAAAACTGCTGCGGAGGCTGAGATGACCTGAGGACATGTGTAACACAGAACTCTAGGGCACACGTGCTTGAAGTCAGCTGTTTATTAAGCAGAGCTGGTGTTGTTGTGTACAATCCCAGATCTAATTATGACATAGATACAGCAGAAGACCAGGCTACACTGTGATTTGGAGGAGCCACCCTGTCCTGGAGGAGCACCTGTGAGAGGGCCAGAGATGTATATTGCCATTTTAAAACTGTAATTAAGGGGAGCGGGTATTTAGTGTAGTAGTTTATACACCCACATCCAAAATGGGACTATCTGGGTCCAATTCCCAGCTCCAGTACTTGACCCCAGCTCTCTAGCTTCTTAGTGATGTACACCATAGCAGGTAGCAGGGATGGTTCAAATCACTGGGTCTCTGGCATCTGTGTGTGAAACATGAACTGAATTCCTAGCTCCCAATTTTGGTCCTGGGCTTTTTGAGGACTGAGCCAGAAGATGGGAACTCTTTGCCCTGCTGTCTCTGCTTTCTTCTTGTGCTTTCCCCACCCATCAAATAAATAAGTAAAAATTCTAAAGGAAATGCACTGCTGTCCAATGCAGAATCATTACACCGGGATGTTCTTCAGTGCTACCACTGCAGGCAACAGACTTGAATGGCTACTACAGAAGTATCCAGACGATGTTAGCCTGAAACAGAAGCTTCGAAACTGTAGGAACACTCTTCAGATGATCACATTTATTATCATATATGAAAGGAGACCTAGAAACTAGCATGTGAATTTGGACAAATAATACATGATGAAAACTGGTACATAATTAAAGTCCTGTCTGAAAGACCACAGAGGGCTTTTATAATCTATCATCTAGTTTTTAATCTATCATCTAGTTATTTTTTTTTTGTCAAAAGTAACCAGTGAATTGAAATGTATCTAATTTTCACTTCAGACTGCTGATTCTTCCATGACAGACTTTTCTTCTCCCAGACTACCATAATAGTTTTTAATGGATAATGAGTGCAACAGAAATCAAAATCTCTACATACTGTGAGTAGATGTATTTTAATCTAACCTTTAAAATCCTAACATCAAATGCATTCCCATGTCAAAAGCTCATTTTACGAAGTTCAAAAAATTCAATGTAAAAAGGATGCATTCATTCATTCATTTAACAGAAGTAAAATCTTCATACTGAATAACAGAAATAGATAAGGCCTGCACTTCCTGAAGGGTATAACTGTGTGGATCATCCAGACTTTGAAATAAATGTAGAAGAATGTGTTAAATCGAATTCTTAAATCCATGTTTATTTATTTAGTGTTATTGCTGTTACTACTGTTCCTTGTCTTTTTTATTACATCTCATCACATCTTAGCATTGCAATACAAATACTGGAAAAATTGCTTTCATTAGATTTATGGCTGTTAAACATACTTTTCCTAGATACAAACAAAAGTAATGGAGAACTTTTAATGGCACATAAAGTATTCTTATCATTCATGTTATAATTAATATCTTAGGTTTCAAATATTTATATGCTCCATTGATTGTGCACATGTTCTAACGATAAGTCATTGATGTCTCCACACATATTGGCTGTGAAAAATACAGTACACCTTTTCAGGCTGCTGTGATTAGCATTTCTTATCTCATAAGTTTCTATCACCTTTTAATGCATCCTCTTGATAGAACAAATCAAAAGGGGAGAGATAAACTTAATCAAAAAGGGCTATTTACTTCTAAAACCAATTGTCTTCCCTGAAATGTAAAATTATTTCTAGAGGAATCAGTTGGTTCTGAGTAGAGGCTCTTCCATCTTACCTTGAAAGCCTTCAAGGGGACTATGAAACTCCAGAGTTCCTTAATCTTTCTCTTTGAAGTTCAGAGTGGCACACTGTCCTGGACTTTCTCATAACATTTTTGTACCTGCCGAAATTTAAACTCAGTTTGATAGTTTTGTCAACCAATCACTGTTTCGGATCCCTGATATGGGGTTATAAAGTGTCACTGTACCTATGAAGCCCATAATAATTCCCACTTCCTTCTCTTGCTGATACGTATTTGCTCACTGGATCATTTGGTTCCAAAGGGACTACTCTTACTTTCACTTAATTAAATAGCTCCTGGAAAGGCTGTTTTGCATCTTAAATATAGAGACTCAGTGTAACTTATCTGAAAAGAGCCACTTAACTCTGTCACCCTGACATTTCTCGTCTTGCTAAGGTTGGCAATCTAAGAAAACTCTAGGTTTCTTTAGTAAATATGACTGCCTATTTAAGATCCCTATCATTCCTGAAGTAGATATTAAAGTTTCTGTGCTATAATTCAAGACACTGGCCACACGGAACAGCCTTGATATTACCTGAGGGAGGTTTAACGGTCTATAAATAGTCATGACCATGAAACCACAGTGATATGAAATGATAACAATAGTAGCTTAGTATTCAAGTTAAATTTTTCAAATTCATATCCAGAGCACCAAAATTTATTGTAAGATATATAGAAGTGCAAAAGTGTGTGTATAAACTACAAATTTAGCTCTCAATTAGCACTTGGCAAGCTATGGCAACTGGGGAGTGTACACTGGATAACCATTTCTAACAAAACTTTGGTACCACAACTTAACATCCTTTGAATGAGCGTACTGATAGGTAATTCCTAAGCCATCACCAGTTCTTGAGTTTAAAACTTCACAATCTCCAAGTCTTCTTGTATTTGTTTAGATTTTTCAGGAATATAATAATATTTTTATGTTAAAATTTCAAATATATGAAGCATCTAAAGCAACCAGTACTATGTTACTGCCCAACCGTATAATCTCCAGACTTTACATATAGGAATAATATGCAAGTGAAATTGTGTGTTTATTTTTTTTTATTTTCAAGTATTTTTAATTAACGCATGTTCTAAATTTTAAAAACTTTTTAGCAATAATTCTGCACATTTGTGGGCCACAATGTGAGATCTCAATGCATGAAAACAAATGCATTGATTAGGGCCCAGTGCTGTGGCCTAGCAGCTCAAGTTCTAGCCATGAAAGCGCCAGGATCCCATTTAACTTCCTAATCCCAGCAGCTCCATTTCCCATCCAGTTCCCTGCTTGTTGCCTGGGAAAGCAGTCAAGGATGGCCCAATGCCTTGGGACCCTGCACCCACATGGGAGACCTGGAGGAGATTCCTGACTCCTGGCTTCAGATCGGCACAGCACTGGCCGTTGCGCTCACTTGGGGAATGAATCATTGGACAAAAGATCTTTCTTTCTGTCTCTCCTCCTCTCTGTGTATCTGACTTTATAATAAAAATAAACTAATTTTTTAATGCACTGATTAAATCAGGAAGACTAATATTTCTTTTGTCTGTCATGATTTTATGATTGAAGTTTTCGTGTTTCTCTCTTCCATTTTTCCAGAAAATATCCAAGCTCAGATGGCTATTGTCACCTCATTGCATTGGGTAAGATTAGTAACTGTTACCCTCTAAAATGATTTGGAAATCATTATCCAATCTCTATTTATTCTCAGGCTCTAGTAATTATTATTCTGTTCAAATCAACAATTATTTTTAGCTTTTACAAATGACTGAAAGCATGTTAGCATTTGTTGGAATTATGTCATTTAATATAATGTCCTCTAGTTCCATTTATCTGATTGCAAGCCATAGGATTTCATTTTCTTTTTTAAAAAATGATTTATCTATTTTTATTGAAAAGTCAGATATACAGAGAGGAGCAGAGTCATAGAGGAAGATCTTCCATCTGCTGGTTCACTCCCCAAGTGGTCTCAATGGCCAGAGCTAAGCCAATCCCAAGCCAGGAACCAGCAACTTCTTCCGGGCCCACCACTTGTGTACAGAGTTCCAAATTGCTTCACTGCAAATTGCATTACACATTTAAAGAAGGTATGCCAATCCTACACAAACAATCCTGGAAAATTGAAAAGAAAAAAATGCTTCCTTGTGCAGGCCGTTGTGGGCAGCATCAGGCCAGTTCCGTGTCTGTGGAAGCCGGAGCTGCGATGGTGTGGGTGCCCGAGGCCGAGGCTGCATGTGGTGTTGCACCACGAAGATGCCTTATGTGGATCGTCAGAATTGCATCTGTGGATTTCTTGACATCAGAGAAAAATGAAAACACAGAATGTGACTGAAAATAGATAAATAAATAAGTGTAGGGAGGATCAGCCAATAGGATCAAACAGCTAAAAGGATTATATATGAATATATCTGTAGTTTATTTCAGATAAACAAATACTTTGGCATAAGTATATCCCATGAAATGTTCCTCTTTTATTTCAGTGTACATAAGCATAGGCAATCAGAAATTATACAAATTCAACTAAGCAATCTGTATGTATTTTTACCAGCGAAACCTAATGACTTGGAGTTGAATTGTTAGCAATAGGAGGTGATTTTTCATGGCGTCATTGAGATTTTTCTTTGCCGGGAAGATAGTTAGGTATCTGAGGAGAGTCAATGATTTCACATTCTGGTATAAGCATGCTAAATCAGATTTGCACACTCTGATTGACTTTCTGTACTTTCAGCAGTATGTGTTTGAAATGACTTTCTGTGAGCTGTTGGTTTAAAGACACAATGGCAGGATTAATCAGGCTTTGTTCTGACAGGTGATTGGCCCAAATATGGAATCCATTGTAATCAATCTATTCTGCAACAGTTAAGGATTATTGACTAGTCATCAACAACATAGCAATGTATGAGCCGGGAGAGAACAGACTATGCTGACAAAATAGATACGGCCTGAATTTCAGTAGTTTAGTCTAATAGAAGGTTCTTGGTGCTCATGTCACAATTCAGCTCAAGCCAGAAGTTGTCTTCCAGGTGGTGACTTGGGGACCCAGGCTCTGTTTATCTTGGGTTACTGGCTGGGTTAAAGGTCCGCTTGACATCACCTATATGGAAGATGGGATAAACCAAGCCATCTATAAGTTCGGCATTCATACTGGACTGCTGCCTTGAGGAACCAGAGAACATAATTCCTGTGAAGTGTCTCATTCGATTCCTGACTTCTAGAAAGCTAAATTAGTGCCCACAGTCATCAGAAAGTAGATATGAGTACAGACAGACTCTCAGTACTTCCTGCTCTAACAGTCAGTCATGATGGACCAGGAAATTGAAAGCTGTGATACTTACTGCTGTGCCAGGGAGACTGCATGGATGCCACGGGTGTTTCCCATGGGCATATCATGACACACGACAGGAAATGAGCTGTGGAATACTGGATCGCTCAAACTCACTCTGTCCCCTGGCATAATGCCAGAGTAAATGATACACAGCTCAACCCCACCACTGCTGCCACTCAACACACCCACTTCAAGAAGGTTTTAAAACAAATGTAAATCAGTGGGTAACTTGCCTATATTTGTCTCTTTGTAGGCATGACTTTGGGGTCTCCTCAAAGAACAAGTTGCCCTTAATTCAGAAAATGACAAGGGTCAGTTTTAAGGGGTCTCTCTGCTCCCACACAGATGTGGTTTGGAAGAGAGAGAAAAAGAAGGAAGCAGGGAGGGGATCAAAATTTCATGGGGCCACAGGAAGAGCTGAACTAAATTATTTGGCATGCACCCTTATGAGCGGAAATTAGCAAAGCTTAACCAAGACAGCAACCACTTTCATCTTGGTGTGCAAGTTCAGAGCCAAGCTAAAAACATGGCTATTGGGTGACATGGAAAAGAAAGACCCTTCCAAAAATATTAATGGAAGAGGATCCCTAAAAGGGACAGAGTACATGTTTTTCAAGCTATGGGTCACAACCCCTTCATGGATTATAAACTCAGACTTGTTTATTTTTAAGAATACAATTAGAACAGAACTAGAACAGAACTAAGATACAAAACTAAGGAAAATAACGAAATACAATGGGGAATATTTTTAACCATGGTTCAAAGATTTGCTTAGATTTCAGTCACAATGCAGTAATCACTGTCAAAATGGGGGCAGTTTGAAAACTAGTACAGCAGAGAGTTCAAATCCAAGCTCTAAGAGTTGACAATTTTTTTATGTGTGTCAATAAGCACCAATTTCTTCAAATATAAAGCGGAGAATAATACCCACCAGAATTCCTGTGCAATACAAGGAGCTCCTGTCCATAAGCTTCTGTCGTGTGCGTGATGTGTGCCACTGAACAATCACCTGCTGAATTTTCATTTTCTTCTCCATCAAGTGGAAGGTCGGTGCACATGGGCAGATACAACACGACAACAAAAATCACTGAATTTCCCTCAGCCTTGCTTGAAATAGAACATTGAACTAATTTAGTGCTGTGTTGGCTCTGAATTAATTAATTCTTCAATGCAACACAAAGATTGCTCTTAAAATGAATTGCAAATTCCAAGTGATAAATTGATTTTTTAAAAGTAAACTTTCTGTTCTAGACAAATACAGCTTCAGGAATCTAGCGATGTATCACAGTGGGTTAAGTCACCACTAGCATGCCACATGAGCACTGGATCAAGTCCTGGATGCTCCACTTCCAAACCAACTTCTGGTTAAGATGCCAGAGAAAACAACAGACGATGGCACAAGTGCTTGGGCTTTTGCCATCTGTATGGGAGACCCAGATGGAGTTCTAGGCTATCACTCCCAGAGCATCAGTCAATTTCACAGTTCTCTTGGGACCTAGAGTCATTCCTCCACTCCGTTCTGGTATCAGGGAGGTGACAGCAGCAGCCTGGCAGAGAAAGGTTTGTGGCATCCCATCTGTAGGCCAGGCAACAACAGCAACATACCCTGTGAAGTAAACTGTTTCTATCTAAAATCAAATTCTCAAAGCCAGAAAGCATAAGTCATATCTTGGTGATGCCTGCCATCAAGGAAGAAATTATTTCACACAACTGAACCTGCTTCTTGAACTTGTGTTTTCCACCGAGTACCCTCTGCAATGTCAATGGATGCATTTTCTACGGGAGGAATGCACTGAGACCAGGACCAACTGCTACAATAGCAAACTGGCTGGTATCAGGAGACCAGGGGTTCCATTTGAGGACTGCCAAAGCATTCAGTCAAAAGGGAAACTTACCATCCTATCTGGCTTGTGTGGGCACAAATATGTTCCTATTAATTGATGGCTGCTATATTAGAGGGGGCAGGATTCTATAACTGTGAGGAGTGATTCTAACATAGCATCTTGGACCCTGTGCCATTTCCTGCTTCCCTTCCCCACAAGTCCTGAAACCCTTGCCATTCTGGTTATCCACCATCAGATGTAACCTGGTACCTTACCTGAGAATCCCACTTCCCAATCTCTCTGGCTCTTCCCCTTAGTCTCCACCCACCTACCTGTGGCTGAGATTATCTCAGCCACCAGTCCCTGGGGCCAGCACACAGCCCACACAGCCCCTCCCTGGTCCTTCCCTCTATCTTTCCTTCCCCTCTTACCTAGCTCTTCCATGCCTCCTCCATCTTGTCCCCTCCCCTGCCCTGGCAGCCCCCATCCTGCAATCATGGCAGGAGATGTGTCCCTTCCAGTTTTCTCCCCTTGTATCCCTGCTCCCTGTTCCTACCCTGCTGGAATAAAAGACCTGCTAAGCACCTTACTGCATCTGGGATTTCGGCTTGGGGCAAACTAATCGTGAAAAGAGGACTTGGCTGCAGGAATTAGCTGCACTCAATAACGGAAGAACTTTGTGTGTTTGAAACTTAGCAATACCACAAGCATCTGTGAATTTTGAAGGTTAATGTCACCAATATGCTAAGATCCTAATCAGGAACAGACTGACTCATTATTCAGAATTGTTGATGTTGTCTTCAGCAGGGCTGCCTTTCACCATTACCCAAAACCATACATGAGGATGAAAATAGTAAAAGGACACAGACTTTCCTTAACCAGAACAACATAAAATCACATTTTAAAAATAATCCTGATTTGCACTGACACTGTCAAATTCATGAAGGACAATTTTAAACAGACACACAAAAATATCACTGCAAAGGAATGTTCTTACAAATAAGTTTAAAATGTTATGCTGCAATTACATGTTAATGACGAGAAATTGCTGCATTAACAAAACAACAAAACTGGGGCAGGAGGAGAGTTGGGAAAGTGGAGGCATAAGGCGGGTGGAGGAAGCAGTAATGCAGCACAGTGCGTGAAGCCTCTGCCTGCAATGCCAGCATCCCACAGGGACACAGGTTTGTGTCCCAAGGGCTACACTTCCATCCTGATCCCTGCTAATGGCCTGAAAAAAAAACAAGATAAGATGATGAAGTATTGTAGACCATTTCAATCACATGAAAGATCTGGTTGAGACTTTTGGCTCCTGGCTGCAACCTAGACCAGTGTTGGTCATTGCAGCCACCATGGAGCAAACCAGCAGATGTAAAATCAATCTCTCTCCCTCTCTGTTACTCTGATTTTCAAGTAAGTAAATAAATCATTAAACAAAACAGAAGGGATAAACACTGTGGTGCAACAAGTTAAGCCTCTACTCTGGCTGCCAACCTCCCATACCTGAGAGCTGGTTCAAGTCCTACTTCCTCTGCTAATAATCCAGATTCCTTTAATGCACCTGGTAAGGCAGCAGACAGCGGCTAAAATATTGGAGACTGCCCCTCACTTAGACTTGGATGGAGTTTCTGCCTGCTGGTTTCAGCTTGTGCCAGCCCTAGCTGAGCTCGGTGAGTGCGTGGAAGGTTCTCTCTCTCTGTCTCTCAAATAAATAATTTTCTTTTTCAAAAATCTCTGCTCTTTACTACAATGAAATGGGAACAGTCTTAGGATATGACCAGATTCATTGAGCAGTCACTGTCAAGAAGAAAATGTTAAGACAGCATGTTGATGGCAAGCATCAATGATGCCACAGGACCCTATCCAATAGGTTAGTTCACTCAACTTTTTAGGGTACAATTTACAAACACTCTAGCTAGCCTTCATCCAGATATTCTTCTCAGGGTAGGAACTGTTGTCTTTCACAGATAAGGGGACAATGGACAAAATCCTTGCTCAGTCTCTCTCATGTGGCTCTGTCCCTTTGGGAGGTGGGACTCTGAGGTCTATAAAGTTTTGTCTTGGCATTTGTGCAAATCTGTAGGTTCTTTTTTGAGGGAAGTGATTTTCTTCGATGTCTACTGACGCAGACAAGAAAGCTTTCCAATTCTTGATTCTCTTAAGAATATTTTCTACTCTTTACCCCCTTCTCCTTGCTAAGTAGAGGATATGCCTTTTACCAACTATAGGAAATAGCTTGACTCCAAATCCTGGAAGAAATCTTGGGATAAGACTGAGAAGAATGCTTAAGCTACTAGATTGAACTCAAAAGTAAGAGAATAAGTTCACAGTTGTGAAATTTGTGTACAGAAACATAAATCCTTAGAGATATATATCTGTGTATCCATGTGCATACACATGCATCATAATTTGTTTGTTAAATGAGCCTAGAAGCAATAATATCCCCATAGTAATGAGCATACCAGTCACCTAGATCTTGGTTTCCAAATATTGTTCTCTGAAAAGAATCCAAGGCCCTTGCAGAAATGATTGATTCTAACGCCAAGGCAAATAGAATTCAAAAAGATCTCAGAATATTTTTAAAGGAAGAATGTAAACAATCAAATAATCAAGGGACCTATCAAGGAAGCACTTGAAATAGCTTAAAGCGACTCTTGCTAAATCTGAGGATCAAAATAAATAATGGTAGAAACCAAGTACAGCCCATGATTAGATAGAAATCCATAAATCCATATTCATGTGAATAATAAAAGAATTGTAGATTAGTGGGCTTAAGAGAAAAGATTGCCTTGCGAAAGGTTAGCTAGTAAGCACAGAAAACATTCTGCAGTTGTTATAGAAGAAGCTGATTGAGACAAAAACAGTCAATGGATGTCAAGCCAAGATTTGGATGAGGTCAGCAAGTTGGCAAAGTTTCAGCGTATCCCCTCACACATATGAGTTGGTCAGTGGTGTTTAACAGAGAGTGAAAGAGTAAGTGGTGAAGGCAACAGCACAGGCAATAGGACACATTAATGTTGTTGCCTCTTGATGTGATGCCCGGAGAAGAGCTTGATATCCTTTAGATGGTATCCATCTCAGCAAGCTGGGGCTAGAGTCTGGTCAGAGAATGCCTCTAAGGGAATGAAGTTGAAGTCTGCCCTACAAATTATTAAGCCTTGAAACTGCAAAGCACTTGCAAGACAGATGAAACTGTTTCAAATTGAAGACATTGATTTAGGTTATGGAAAACATATGTCCTCACCTAGAATTTTGTAATTCTTTTTCTCTGGATTGATTTCCATTAGATTGTCAATTGTTAGCTATAGTTGTGTGGGTATATTTTTGGATTTTCTATTCTGCTCCAATGATCTGCATGTCTATTTTGGGACCAGTACCAAGCTGTTTTAATTACGAATTCCCTGTAGTATATCTTGAAGCCTAATACTGTGATGTCTCCAGTTTTGCTTTTGCTGTTTAGGATTGGTTTAGCTATTTTGGTGTCTCTTGTGTTTCCTCACAAGTTTTAGCATCATTTTTTCTTGGCCCTGAGAAGAAAGTCTAGGTGTTTTGATTGGAATCACAGTGTTAAGGTTCTTATTTAATGAGATGATTGGCCTTTTACTGTGGTCTAAGTCTGCAGTGTGGAATTGGAACATTTGAGGAACCTAGAGAAAAAGAAAATAACAACCCTTGAGTTGTGTCTGGAAACTGTTCTATATGTTTGTAAACATTCAACATAAATTAATTGAAAGTCAAAACACAAGTGTGTTAATTGCATTGTTTGAATCTTAGAGCAGTTTGATGGAAAGCAAAAACCACAGACAGTGGCATTACCGCCCAACACTGTTTTAACAACCCCTTTTCTACTGAAGGAACCAGACTCCTGTGCAAACAGAACAGCAGGTTAGGTTTCATTGTCTTTGCTTCTCTCCTGACATACATCTCTTTGAGTTTAAGTTAAAATCAAAAAGTGTGTCCATTTTTTAAAATGATACAAAAAGTGATCTATGCCTGAAAGCCCTTTTGTTCTAAGAACACACTGTTTTTTGACTGAATTCTAACAAAATGGTTTATCAGACTTAATACTCAAACACATACACAAGTAGCACAGAATGAAAGTTCTTTTTGCAGCCAGGTAGTGTGACATGCCACTACTGTCAAAATACGTATGGGAACCTGATGTTTCTCTTGGTGCTGACAACTTCCCTTTTATACATTGTCCTCCACAGATGGTCTCTTCTGTGTGCTTATAATGCTGCCATGGTTGGACTACATAAGATTTATTAAAGTTTTATTCATTCAATCATTTGCTAACTTTTTCAATTTACAAGAATCTAGAAAAAAACCACTAATATGTTCTAAAAAAAAAAACATATCACCCTGAATGAGACTGCTCTGGCATATTGACTACTCAAATGAGAGACACTTACAATACAGCAGGAAAAAGATCATTCTGATCTTTATGTTATTGTGATTTAGAAACAAGACAAGAAACGCCTTACGAAGCATATTCCATAAAATTTTTTAAAAAAACCAACATTCTTACCAACAAAGATAGAGAATGTACGCCTGAGATGTGAACCAACCAACAAAGCTTGTTACATCCAATCCCATCACTTAGCCCATTTTCAGAATTTACCACTGTTTGACTCAATAAAAAGTATTTTACTTTGTGCCCCTGGACTCTCATTTCTTTATGAGGAATCCCATGCCACAGAGAATTTATTTAAGTAAATTTACATGTTATTTCTGATGATGTTGTTTATGTCCATTTGTTTCTTACACACAGGTAAGACACTGAGAAAATGGAGTTGGAGTTTTGCCTCCCCACAGTTTGTAATTACTTTGGAATCTGTTGTTATACTTTGGTCTTGCCCAGGAAGACCGTAAATCCTTCATCAGTACACCTGCAATATGCCAAACCTCTACACAGGGCGCTGTCTCATATACCTGTACTTGGACAAGAGGAAAAACCAATAAAACCAAGACAGTGGACTGTGAAGTTTGCAAGTAATTTAAGATTTGTTGATACCTGATGTACATGGAAAATAGGCTTTTAAAAAAAAGGAATTCCTAGAGAAAACACTGTGGTGAGCAAAGGAAGCCATTGCTCATCACACCGGCTTCCCACATCAGAGAACCAATTCAAGTACCAATTGCTCCAATTCCAATCTGGGTTCCTGTTAATGATAATGAGAATGCAGTGGTTGATGACCCAAGTGTTTGGGACCATAGCACTCTTTTGGGAGACCTGGATGGAGCTCTAGGTTCTTGGTTTTGCCCTGGGCCACTCCTGACCATTGTGGTCAATTGAGGGAAATGAACCAATAGGTGGGAATCTTTCTCTTTCTTTCTGTCTGTCTGTCTCTCTCTCTCTCCCTCCCTCTCTCTCCCTTCCATCTGTAAAATATGCCTCTTAAATAAAAAGAAGTAAGTCACAAAGAAAAGACAGTACATCAGCACCATAATGTAACAGATGTTATTTTTTTAAAAAAAAAAAAAGTACATTTGTCCACAGTAATGTTTCCCTGCCACCATCTTTGGTGCCAGAGTTCTCTCCAGCTTTCCAACTTTCCAATCTGATCCTCCCCCATATGCATTACACACCACACATACCAGACCAGCCCACCCAGTGCACACGCTTATAATTGGACAAGAGAGAAAACTGATGGCATTTGATACCTCTGCCTGCAAGATTTGCAAGGTGTTAAGTTTTCCTAAGATCATTTGAAAAATGACTGCAGTAATTTGACTGCGGCTTCCCCTTCAAAGCTCATGCTGAAATTTGATCAAAACTGCCGCAACATTGGAAAGTCAGGTCTAGTGGAGGTACCAGGTCACAGACGCAGAGTCCTTATAAATGGATCCATGTTTTTCTCAAATGATTGAGCCATTGATATCACAGGACTACATCAGTTATGAGAACAGGTTTCTCTCATTTATTTTATTTTTGATGTTGAGGACATTTGCCCATGAGAACCACTGATTAGGGTGGGGAGAATCGAGGCATGGAGGAAGGTGGGTGGAACAAATACTTCCAGCTTTGTTTATTTTTTCCTCTCTCCTGTGTGGGGTGAGGAAAGGATAGGTGAAGGAAGAGGAGGAGACTGCTCCTAGCTGCCAAACTACTTCAGTGCCTGGGGAGAGTGAACGGCCACTCCTTTATGTGGAGAAGAATGTTCTGAAGGTTTTGATAGTTCTTGAATGGTTTTGATAGTTCTGAGACAGTCTTATTTTATTGCTCCAAGCTTGAGAAAATGTTCAAAGGTCTATTGGCTGACATATTTCACCTTAGTGCATCTACTTGCCCAGACACTCACTGCCAAAGTTTGACCAGGAAAGTCGTACAACCTATTGCACTTTCCCTCCACTGGTATGGCACCAGACATCCTTTGCAGGCTGAAATGAGCTGGCCATGGTGTCCCCCATGTGAATCTGGCATGCCTTTCACTGCACAAGCTTCAACAATTGAGTAGGCCCAGTCCCAATACATGATTCCCAATGTTGGACCACAAAGTCTATGATTTTCCCTGTGGCTGGAGTTTTAAGCCCAGTGATCCAGTTGGGGAGTCCTCCAAGAAACTTCACAAGGGGTGACCCCAGGCCTGATTTTTGTGTGTGCCAGCCAGTGTGGGGTCTGGTTCAATCCATCACTTTGTTCTGTCCATCACCTATAACTGTCCAAGTACTCACTGGTGATTTCAGTTACCTGGTCAGTTCTGCCCACAGACCCATGTCCTACATAAACTGACAGGTGCTGCAGTCCAGCCCAATAGAACCTTCCACAATCCTGGCCCTTATGAACAGCAGCAGGAACTGAAGCGTAGTTGGGGTGACTCCCATTAATCTCCACCAGGCCTGCCCCAGTCCCAGTTCCTGCATGTATCAACATGTGCAGCAAACAATTCTGATGCAAACTGCATCCCTTCTAGCTCTCAGATATACCTATGGGTACTATGGCTTGGCAAGGCCTTCCCCACCTGATGACCCAGCCTGCACATATGCCAGTGGGTGCTGCCACCTTGTCCACCCCCAGTCCTGGCTCTCATGCTCACCAATGGAAGCTGCAGCCCAGCAGAGGAGTGTCCGCTATTTCCCTACTAGGCCCCCTCCAAGCCCCAGATCTTGTACTTTCCAAAGCATACTGTGGTCCAATCTGACATGACTTGCACCCAATCCCAACACTTGCCAACAGATACTGCAACTAGCTATGAAGCAAATTCATCCCTCGAGTGTTTGGCTTCCAAATGGGACTGCTTGTCTTTTGGCTTTCCACCATATATCGTGGCAGCAAGAAGTCCTCACCAGATGCAGCCACCCGATCATGGACTTCTTTGCCTCCAATACTGGGAGCCAAAACAAACCTGTTTTTTAATGAAGCACTGAGTCTCAAGAGTATTCTGTTACATTAGTAGAATAACAGGCTAAACAGAGAGCTATCCCCATGGGGAATACTCCTAGTTTAGCAGGCAGATTTTTAGGCCCCAGTGATATTTGCCACTTGATGTTATAGCCATAAATATGTTACCTTATATGTCAAAAGAGACTTTGAAAATGCAAATAGAGTTATGAATCATTTTACCTTAACAGGATGGTCCTGGTGTACTTGCATGTACCTTAAGTAACCACTTAGGTTTTATAGGCAAAAGATAAAGGGAGTTCGAGAAGCAAAAAAAAAAAAAAAAAAAAAAAAATCAACACGCACCATCTCTGGCTTCCAAGTAGAGAGCCTCAAGACAAAGAATTGGGGGCCTTTGGTCTGGGTTGTACTGCAATAAACTGAAGTCTGCCAACAAGTGGAATAAACTTGGAAAGGCACAAATACCTGCAGGAACCTTGATGTTGGCTTGTTAGCTTCTCAGCAGAGAATACAAGCATGCCATGCCAGATATTGGCCCGCAAAACTATGAGATGATAACTGAGTGTTGTTTTAAGTCACTGAGTGTGGGATCATTTGCTACCTAAAAGTAGAAAGTAACGATTTAGGTGTTGACATTGTCATCCTGTGTGGTAAAAGGTAATGAAATAATTTCACTAGAGGTCTCAAAACATGACTGTATCCAACTCCTACCACATGAACCTTTCAGAATCCACAAGAAGTTAGTGTATGAGAGAGAATGCCACAGTTCATCGATGCATTCTGTTCCTGGCTCACACGTCCCAGCTATTTGTACCTCTTGTGTAGAAACACATGACTGAGTATGCTCAGACATGTGAGCAAAAGAGACAGACATTTTTAGGCCTAGCCAGAAATTTCCCCATACTATCTTCCATTTTCTGATCTCTCCTTCAGTTTATAAGCTGAACGTTTCTGTCCCTCCCCCAAGTACCTTTCTAACTCCCAATCACTGCACTAGGAGACTGGGCTTTTGAGAGGTGATGAGGTTATGAAGGTAGAGCCCTCATGAGTTGGATTCATGCTCTTACACAAGGTGTCTCTCACTCTTTCTACCAGGTGAGTATGTAACAAGAAGGCAGTACTTGCAAGCCAGGAAGAGGGCCTTCCCCAGAATGACACTTTGATTTCAGACTTGTGACTTACACAGTGGTGACAAATTTCTGCTGCTTGCAAGGCATACAGTCTGAGGTACTTCCTTATGCAACTTAGGTCTCCAGGAGAAACATATGCTGAAAAGAATTTAGCAAGGCAGAATCAGAAAGTGGAGGAACCAGGAAAGTTGTTAACTGAATATTTAGCTCACTACTGTTTTTTGGGGTTTTTTTTTTAAGTTTTATAATTCAAATTTATTCCTTATTTTTTTTTTTTTTGCAATCTTTACATAGTTAATTAGGGCACAAAGATTCAAGGGCTACAGGAAAGTGGGTAAGACTATTATTTCCACATTTTTTTTTCTGTATCTGGGGTGAAGGGAGAGATAAAGGGAGAGGCCCCAACCAGTCTCCCACCCATCCCAGGTCCCTGATGTGGGGCATGCTCCTCCGAGGGTCTTGCTTAAGTGGTTTTGATTGTTCAACAGCTGTGAATTGCTGCCAATCTTGCCATTCCCCAGCACGATAAAATCTGTTCAGAATCCACTGGCTGACATAGCCTCTTCATGGTTGTGGTCCTGGCTCCTGACTTTGAATTGGCTCAGCTCTGGCAATTGCAGCCACTTGGGGAGTTGATCAGCAGAGGGCAAATCTTCCTCTCTGTCTCTCCTCCTCTCTGTATATCTGACTTTGCAATAAAAATAAATAAATCTTTTTTTAAAAAAAGAAAAATAAATAAAGATTCAACATCCCCTGCTAGCACAGCCCTTACCAAAGCTCTGGGAGGGGCCCTAGAAAGATAGTCATGTTTACAGAAGAAAAACAAAAACAAAAAACTGACACATTTATCCCACCTACCTTCCTGGGTACCTGAACCTCCCCACCTTAATCAGAGGCCCACATAAATTTGCATCCGTCTCAGCTATGAAACAATATCAAAAAGAAAATTTTAAAAATTTTTGAAAGAAAGATGCTCATGATCTTGTGAATGCTGTAAAAATAAGCTATTTTAGCCAAATAAGTTAGAACTTTTGTCTCTTTCCACTCTGACTTCTGATGTGGAATAGGCACAGGCACCTTTTGGAATCTAGTAAACATTAAAGGTGAAATGGGGACATATTCAGCTTGAGTTGTGTGGGATGTGTGTATTTATTCATGTGTTTTAGTGGAAATGTTGCCAACCGTCCCAGTAACAGCTTCCAGTAACAGCCGTACCACCTGTGCCAACTCAACCAGCACCGTGGAATCACAGGGACATCCAGATCAAGAAGTCAGCCTCTTGTATGGTCATGAATACCAGATGTATGCCAGTCACTGATGAAAAACAAGGCCTGAAATATATGGAAACAGAAGGTAATGTGTAAAACTGCTTTCAACATCAGCCATGCAAAAGTGGTGGTACATGATTCAGTTCTCACCTGTACTCATTAAGTATGAAGATCCCTCTTGTAGGGATTCTTCAAGGATCTTCAAAAAGTGAATGGAGATAGCATATTACTAAAACACAAAGATTTGCACCAAAATTAAATTTGAATTCAAATCCCCACAAACTTTTTGAATTCATCTCATTTTACTCAATGTTGTAGTACAGACAACTGTAAGGGTACCTCATATATCACTTTCTTCTCTCATTTCTTTTCTCATGAAAGCAACATATTCCATAAAACTCAACTACTCTTTGGCAAGTTTAGAAATGCTTTCTAAAAATAGAAATAGAAACTAACGATTTGATCTTAAATAAAGCATAACTTTCTTTGTCCTTTAAATTTGTTTCTTGAATAATAGGAAAGTTAAAATTAATTGACTAAGAAGTAAAATAAATATTGAAAATAATCTAATAATGAAACAGGAGCTGTGAAATCTTTCTCAGGTCACACCAAAAGCAATAATTCATTAAGAGAAGCTGCCGAATCTCAGATAGAAGTAACCAGTACCTGTGTGGTCTACTGGAACATTACAGAATGATAAAAATGAATTCTTGGAAATAGTTTTCCTTTTTCTGACTTAGTATCTATAAAGATTTCACAGTTAATCGATAGTGTGAGGACACAAAGTAAACAAAAATACTAACAATTCTGAGACCTTAAGATCAATCACAGTTTGGAGAATCATGTTTTGAAATATTTATTTATTTAAAAGACAGAGAAACAGAGAGGGAGACAGATCTTCTCTCCATTGCTTTACTTCTCAAATGTCCACAACAGCCAGTGCTGGCCAAGCCAGAGCTAGATACGAGAATCTGCTCTGGTCTCCCACATGGGGAGCAGGAACCCAAATACCTGGTCATTATCTACTATCTCCTTGGTGCATTAGTAGGAAGCTAGGTCAGAAGTGGAGGAACTGTGCTTGCTTTGGCCACTTCACTCCCCAAGTGGTTGCAAATAGCCAGACCTGAGCAACCCAAAACCAGGAGCCAGAGCTTCTTCTGGGTCTCCCACAAGGATGCAGTGTTCCAAGGCTTTGGGCCATCCTCGACTGCTTTCCCAGGTCATAGCAGGAGTTGGATGGGAAGTGGAGCAGCTAGGATTAGAACCAGCACGCTTATGGGATCCCAATGTGTGCAAGGGGAGGACTTTAACCACTAGGCTACCACGCTTGGCCCTGGGAGCCACTTTTCTAATTTGGGCAATGTTAGGGCTTGAATTGTTTCCCTGCAAAATTCAGATGAAGTTCTAACTCTCGGGACCTCAGAATGTGACTGCATTTGGAGACAAGACTTTAAAAGAAGCAATTAAGCTATAATAGCGTAATTAAGGTGGTTCCTAACCCAGCGTGACCAGTGGCCTTTCAAGAAGAGACGAGAATGAAAATTAAACAGAGCGATGACTCAAAGGATAAGGAGAGACCACCAAGGATAGGGGAAAGAAGGGAACCAAGCCAACTCCCTGAGATTAAGGTTCTAAATTCCAGAATTTTGAGAAAATATCTGGTCTGTGGTATTTCATCATGACAGCCATAGCAGATCAGTAGACTACCATCCAAAACATGGCCCTTCCATTGATAAGGTAATCAAGCTGGAAGAAATGCCTCCATTATTGCCAATTAAAACTAAACTTCAACAAACTGCACAAAAAGAAAAACCAAGTAGTTATATTTTTTCTAAATAGAAAATTTTAAAATATTAGTAAGTCTAAAATGGAGAGTGTTAAAGAGCTGTGCAAGAAGTTAATTAACACAAACTTTTTTAAAAAATTTGTTTATTCGAGAGGCAGAACTAGAGGAAGAAAGCTGGGATGAGGAAGAGGAAGAGATAGAGAGAGATCTTCCAGTCCCTATTTCATACCCCAAATGACTCTAACAGGCAGGACTGGACCAAACTAAAGCCAGTAGCTCCATGTTGGTCACCCACATGAATATCAGAATTCTAAGTACTTGGACCATCTTCTGCCATTTTCTCATGCACATTAGCAGGAAACTGGATCCGAAGTGAAACAGTTGAACTTACCCAGCACTCATTTGGGATGTCAGCTTCCTTCACAAGCAGCAACATAACCTTCTGTACTACAATGCTGGCCCCAAGAATGCTTTTTAAGAACATCACTTTTGTGGGATGTTTTATCTTATGAGATTTGTCACTTTCAGCATTAGTAATTTGACATGATCTACTTTATCAATCCAGAAAGATATTTTTATGTAATCATATTATTTTGGTTCAAAAGAATAAAATTATGTAGGACTTAGGTCCCACAAAAACTGGAAACAGCCCTACAGTGCTTTTGTGGCATTAAGTGAAAACTGAACCTGCTTTTCTTGTCACACCCCCAATCTATCTGCATTCCCAACTCTTTCAGGTGAAAAGATTTGAGATCTCTCTCATAACACACTGACTGTTCAGGCCTGGGCACCATTATCATTGCCAAGAAGTTCCACAAGCTGATCTGTTAGTCCACAAAGGTCAATGGCCACCACCTTGTAAAGTCAGGGACACCACACTCGGGACACTTATTCCTGAAGTTGAGCCACCGCTCTTTGGGAGCTGTGAAATCAGTCTAGCAGGGTTCCAAAAGCAGCACAGCTGTAAAAATATGAGATAAATTAGCGAGCATCCAAAAGTGAATCCTGCGTTAATTAGTCTCACAGCATGTCAAGGATACTAGATGCCCTGAAACTGTTTTAAGCTTTAAAAAAATAATCTGATGCTTCATTATAAACATCTAACTGATACTAGCTATGATTAGAAGACTTGAAGAGAAAATGTTAGAACAGAGAATTGGGAGTTCACAACTTTATAAAGAGACAATGTTCGTGGTGTGTGTTTTCAAATCCTGGAAATACTAAAATACTTCCAGAAATGGAAAATGTAACTTGAGACTTTTAAAAATATATATTGCTTTACTATGAGTGTGGTGAGGAAAGGAAGCGAGAGTTTGGAAAAGCTGCCTTCGCATAGGCGACAGTTACTATCTGTGTGTTTTAGGAGGAAGTAATGACCGCAAAGAACATGGTATGAAAGCATACTGTGTAACCATTTCTAGGGGGAGAGAAGGCCAAGTTTTTTCCACTCAAAATAAGTACTTCGGTTATGCTGTCTGGTGAAGCCCACTGGAGAGTTTGTACCTGAATATCTCAGCTTCCTGGAGTTCCTAAAAATAAAACAATATATTCTATGTGGCATTTAGATTCAGTCATCAGCTAACCCTGAACTGCTCTCCCTACAACCTCGCTGCAGCCTCATTTGAGCCACATGAGTCATCTTTTCTTCCAGCATCCAAGAGCTGATAATCATGAACTTGGAAGACCTTGAAAAAGTCAAGTCAAGGTAGCAAATTTTTCAACTTATTTTAACAAGAAATTTTACATGATGGTTGTCAAGAACTTCTACAGTTTCCTATAACGCTGTTCCAGTTGCATTGCTATTAGATGACGGTAGGACATTGCTCTATTGATGGAAGATCGAATTGCAAATGAAATAAAAGCCATATGCTTAGCAACCAGACTGCCTAGGAGACAGCCTAGCACTGTATTTGTTGGCTGTGAGAACCTGCCCGTTAGTTTTCCCACTTGTAGCTGGGCACCTTAGTAACATGATTCATAGAAACACCATGAACACCATGAACATTGAATGGCATTATACACATATGGTGGACTGAAGAATGTTGCACTCATATAGTGTACATTCAACATAGTGACTTTAAAAACATAGAATGATGTGACCCCTTATGCTATGGTTCAGTTCAATCCAGGGGCCTAAAAGGAAAAAATTTGGAAGATCAAAAGAAAGTACTTGTTGGAGATAAAATATTGTTGGACCATATGGAACAAGCCTGAAGGATATATAGATAGATACATTACACGTGTTAGTACTCACCAAAGACCACCAACATGGAAGAACCTCGACAACCATCACGCAGTCAAAAAGATAAAAGGACTCATCCAGCTGACGTCACAACCCCTTTGTTAACGTTGTGGCCTAGCTAGGTTCCTGTTTACCATGGCCGAGTTTGCTGCTATCCCTGCCACATGGGCAACCTGCAGACAGGAGAGATCAATTAGGAGACACGCCCCCCCACACAACATCTCACATCTCTTCCTTTTGCTTTCCTCCCTCAACAAGAATTTGCAGAGATCCCTGCATATCGACTGGACGAGTTCTCATTCATCATTTGTAATGGCCACATAATGTTATATGGCTTTCCAAGGTCTTACTCCACCGTGGCCTCCTCCATTTGCATTACAAGAGCCTATGAAATCACAACAGAGCAACAGGGCCATGAGGACACCTGAGAAGATCCTGTCAGACTCATGTCCCCACAAACAACATCCTTCCTCTCCTCTCACTCTCATTTCACAGCACACATCAAAATTTAACAGTCCAGGGAAGGGTTGAATTTCGGCAATGGACAACTTTAATTCTGAGAACTGAGATCTATTTTTAAAATCCATTTCTGGCCACGAGTTAATAAGGCTTTAATTCTCTTTTATCTTTTCCAAGAGACCTGGTGGTGAGATAACATTGTTGAAGAGCTACAAAAGCATTCTGAGTCACTTCAAGTTGGTCAAAAGCAAGTACCCCAAATTTCCATGTGATGAGAGTTCACTGAGATTTTTGAGGACCCCCATAAATGCACACTATTTTTTAGATTTATTTTTATTGGATAGTCAGATATACAGAGAGAAAGAGAGACAGAGAGGAAGATATTTCGTCCTCTGAATCACTCCCCAAGTAGCCACAATGGCGGAGCTGAACTGATGTGAGGCCGGGAGTCTGGAGCCTCTTCCAGGTCTCCTACACAGCTGCAGGGTCCCAAGGTTTTGGGGCTGCTTTTTCAGGCCACATGCAGGAGCAGGATGGGAACTGTGGCTGCCAGGACATGAATCAGCACCCATATGGGATCCCAGGGCGTGTGAGGCAAGGACTTTAGCCACTAGGCTATTGCTCCAGGCCTGCACATTTTTCTTAATGGTCTGCATCCAGCAGATTTCCAAGACAAAAGCTAATAAAAAAAACACCAAGAAAGACAAGAAAGCATGCTTTGGGATGGGCAGCTGACCTAATAGTAAGAACACGGACATCCTGTATCACAGGGTCCATGGTGGATTTCTGGATACAACTTCTGATTCCTACTTCCTGCTGATGCAGACCTGGGAAGCAGCCACCATGGCTCAGATGGCCAAGTTCTTGCCATCTGCATGGGTGACCTAGCTTGTGTTCCTGGCTCCTGGCTTTGGTCCAGGCATTGAAGGATAAAGCAGAAAATCCAAGCTCTGCCAACCATCTGTCTGTCTCTCTGTTGCTCTATCTTTCTGCCTGTCAAATTAAATAAAGAAAGAGGACACGTCTACTTCCCAGTGGTCCACACACCAGCCACAGCTGCTGCCGGATGCCCTTTTATGGCATGTGCTTCCTGTTGTCTCCTGAGTGAAGTCAGCCGAGACACACCAAGGCAAGTGATACTTGCCATTTCCTTGAAGACAACCACAGGGCTGAACTGTATAATTACTCAGAGGCCAGGCCTAGGTATCACAGCAGTAATTAGGGCTCAGTCACCGGAAGCGATGGCCTGGGGCTCCAGGGAGATGTGCTGGACCTGTGGCGGGAAGGGTCCCCACCACGTGTGTACAGAGCTTGTCAGGAGAGTTCAGCCTCCACAGATGCCACAGGACATGTCCCGGCAATGAGACTGACCGCTGCTCTGCAGGTCAAACTCCCAGAACGGGGGCAACACTTCATGGAAGTAACTAGAGATTTCTGGAAGGTTTAAAGATGCAGTTTATATTGGCAAGCAGTCCTTGGTTGGCTAAGCTAAATCATTTTGTGGCTGTTTTGCTTGTCTATACGGATCCCCAATTGGAAGATTGCTGTTCTCCTGCATAACTGTTAGCGTTAAATGCCTTTTAGGAAGAATCCACTGACCATTTCCTTTCCCTGCAGTGAGGCAACAGTATGTTAACAATGGTCACATTAGCACTGATAATTTCATAACAAACCAATTTGGAGACCAGGTCTAAAATGTGTGCCTGTTTGTAACCCTTTGTTACCATAAATGATGTATCAAATCAACTTCTAAAATACAACTCTGTTTCCTAATTAAAAGCTAAATGATTCTGCTTTATTTGATTTTTGATTGTCTCACAAAATCTCTACAGTCTTGTAGAAGGTCCTTTTCAAACTTTATCCCGGGAATTTCTTCCTCCTTGAGAAATGTTTGGACAGGAATCAACAAGCAGAAGCAGAACTGTACTGATGAGCACCCCGGCATCATCCCTGCCTCACACATTGCCCTCATTAAAGAAACAATGCAAACCTGCCTGGTTGGTGAGTTACCATAACCATTGTTTGTAACTTATTTTTTTTAACAAATACCAGCTCACAAGAAATTTGCAAAAAGAATGCAGTATGATCCTTTGAGCCTTTCGGCAGCTTCCTCCAACATCTTGCTTAACCAGAGGACACGATCAAAACAGGAAGACTTTTTTGGGGACTATGGACCTCACTCAGTGACACTAGGTTCACACGCACCTGTTGTTTCATGGAGTTCCGTGCAATGTTGTCGCATGTCTGGAATTCATCACTATAATGAAAACCCTCTCACAGCACCAGCATCCTCCTTCCCCATCCCCTATCACTGATAACCACGGGTTTGTCTCCAGAATTTCAAGGACATGATACACGTGAACTCAACAGACTGTACCAATTGAGACTGTTTTTCATTTTTTCATTTGCCCTTTACCCCTTTATATCTCAGACTCTTGTTCCATGATATAGATTTGCTAGAGTTCCTTCATCTATCTCCCCTAGACTCATTTGGCTTGTTTCTAAATTGCAAATAAAGCTTTAAGAATATCTGGAACAGATTTCTCCATAAATATAAGCTTCATTTCTCTAGGAGATATAACCAAGATTGCAGTTGCTATGCAATATGCTAAGTGTGTGTTTAATTTTATAAGAAATGCCAAACTGCTTCTCAGAGTAGCTGACTCATTTTGCATTCTAAGTTTCTCTAAATTCTTTCAACATTTAGTAATACTAGTGTTGCATCCATACTAATATGTCCATGAGGTATCATTTATTTTTACCATCATTACCTTTCCATTTTTTGCTAGAGGAGTCTTCAAATGATTCATGAAAAAAAATGCATATTGTGAAAATTTCATGAGTACATTTCCAGAATTCTTGCAGCAAAATATTATCTTATAAATTCTTTCTCCACAGCTTTTTAAATTACCTTTGCATGTACAGTTAAAACCTGAGAATTATGCAAAAACAGTGCTTCCTAAACATAAAAGTTGCATAAAGTACATGTGATCATATGAGCTCTGTGAGATATTTCAGATCAACTCTCAATGGACGCTTTACACTGAGGTCCATGATCTGGTCCCAGCTTTACAGATCCAAAAACTTCACTTAGTGTATTGGCCCAGAATTAAAAGCCTGTATCAGTATCAAGCCATGCCAAGCCAGTTCCCAAGAGACTTCTCCATGCATGAACCTAGCACATATAGCACATAAGACAGATCTGGCACAGAGAAAGGACACTGATTTCCTGTGGTTTGATGCTCCACTCAAAAGTCCAGACCTCAGAGAAAATGTTTACAGGAGGAAAGCAAAGGACGTGGCGTGTTCTCAAAGGCACAGTTAAGAAGTGGTGCCAGCCTTAGAGAGGCTCCATTTGCTTCGAATTTTCTCTGATGAATCACAGTCGCAGTCTATAAAATTAGATCATCCTTTTCCCACGACCATGCTGCAGAAAAATGATCCACACAAACCCCTAAGAGCTCTAGTAACTGACAACACTGCACACAAAAAATTGTGAGTTATTGGGGTTATTTCTGGTCACTGGAGCTGAGTCTGCACCATGAAAGAAAGATTTAGAAAACAGATGAAAAGTCAGAATCTTGCATTGTCTTTTGAACTGTCACTCATCTGCCCCATAGCGGAATGCACTTTCTTTCTGAAAATGTCTTCACTATATTCAAACTATTGGAAATTGACTTTGTTATTGTAGTTAAATTCCACTTTTACTGAGCTAATCTGGCTGTACCTGTTGTAAATCAAAGTTATCAAAAGCCAAGTAGATGTTTATTGTTGTCTCACATGTTAAGTCCAGATACAGATGTCTGGGCAGATAGAGCAACTCTATCTGTTATTACTCAGACAAGTAAAGAAGGACAATATAGATATATTGATGAGCAGCCTGAGGCCTCACTGATCAGCTTCTTCTATTTATAGCCAGGTCTCCCCTTGTGTTACCATCAGTCCATCACCACGTCCTAGTACAACTGAATGGACTGAAAGACAGACACTTTTGCATGTGAGGATTGCTGTTCAAGGAACTCCATCACTGCTTCTGCTTCCCCTTACTCCAGTACCTTCAGAGTATTCACCAGTAAAGAGACATGGATAAGAAGGTAAGGAACATTGCTTTTACAAATTATAAGGGATGGGCATTGTGGCTCAGCAAGTGAAGCCACTCTTTGGGACATCAATATCCCAAATCAATATGGATTGATTCTTGATCACTCCACTTCAGATTCACCTCCCAGCTAAAGCACCTAGAAAACAGCTAATAGCAACCCATGTGCTTGGGTCCTTAGCACCCATGTGAGAGAGTCAAGTGGAGGTCTTGGCTTCTGGTTTGAGCCTGGACCATCCTGGGTGCAGCAGCCATTTGAGAGTTAAATCAGTAAATGGAACCACTCTCACTTCCTCTCTTTTACTAAGCTTTTCAAGTAAGTAAATTTAATGAAAGCATCAACAATTAAAGTCTCATTTGGAATAAGGTGGGTTTTTTAAAAATTTTTCAAATTTCTCATGCTACCTAGTGAATTTAGCTGAAGAAGCAGTGGTTATATTAGTAGTGATTGTAATAAGAGTAGTTAATGTAGTCACATTTGTAAAAATAATGAGAGTCATCACCTCAGGTTCACTAAGAGGTGACTGTATCAATAACGAAAAATAACAAATGTCGGCAAAGCCGTGGAGTAACTGAAGCTCTTGTGCGCCATTGATGAAAGTGTAAAATGATTCCTCCTCTGTGGAAAATAGTATGATGGTTTTTCAACAAAGAAAAGATAAAAATAATATATGATCAAACAATTTTACTTCTGATTATACCTCCAAACAACTGAAAGTAGAGTCTTAGGAAGTACGGCTGCATTTCCAATGGTTCAACAAAGAAGAAAATTCCCATCAGCAGATAAATGGGTTGACAAAGTGCAGTACATTTACATAATAGAATATCATTCAGTCTTAAATAGGTTCAAACTACCACTTGAGTGACTCTATAGCAAATTAAGTGTGGTAAGCACTAAATGGCGCATTAAGTGTACTTAATGCACAAAAACAGCATGACTGCTTACACATGCGGTACTTAGAGTAGCTGAACTCACGGAGTCAGAAAGTGTTTGTCATGGAATGGTACGAAGGAGGGGGATGAGATGCTGTTCCATGTGTGTAGAGTTCCAGTTTTACAGCTTGGACAGAGTTTTGCAGACGGGTACCAGTGATAATTGCGCAATATTATTGTACCGCTGAACTGTGCACTTAAAAATGGTTAACACGATAAATTTTATGTTGCACAGTAACATATTGGGGGGAAAAGGATATAAAAGTTCCCTTTTAAAAATCTGATGGGGGGTGGGTGTTTGGGGGGAGAATCCCAGCCTACACAAAATTGTACCACACAATTCAAAATTCAAAATAAACATTTATTAAAAAAAATAAAATTTCCCTTTTATTGTAAGCTTTCTATGCATCAGGGACTTTGCTAAGTTATTTGCCTAAGCAGTTTCAACAAATCCACATACTAACCATGTGTGGCAGGTAATTTGCCTCTTAAGAAAACTAAGGCAGAGAAGTTTCTTGCCCCAAGCTGCATAGCAAGCAAGCAAACCATACCATTGATCTTGGTGAGCTAACTGCTTGTGTTGTACAGCCTGCCAACTGCCCTTTATTAAGACACCATGCTGCATGCACATGTGTATTGGTTCATTTTAAACTTAGAATAATCAGCATACATTTAAATACAGGAATCCAAATTAAAAACAATAAATAGCCTACCCTGAGTCATACATCCTAGTAAGTACTGAAGCAAAAAGATTGAAAGCTAGACAGGGGGCAGGAATTGAGTTCCACTTCTGATTTCAGCTCCCTGCCATTATGTACCCTGGGAGCAGCAGACTGTGATTCAGGTACTCCTATGGAGGACCGGAATGGAATCCTTAGCTCCCGGTTGCATCCTGGCCTGGCCCCAGTCGCAGTGGGTATTGAAGCATGAGCACAGATGGAAGATCTCTGTCTCTCTCGCTGCTTTTCAAATAAAGAAACATAATTACAACAAAAAACAAATTAGAACCAGGCAGTCTTGTTTGCAATTCCCAAACTAATAGAAAGCTCAGAACTGCACACACACAAAAGTGCTTCTTGCCAACGCCTGCAAACCAGCAAAGGGCGGGAGGAAGAACATTAAGTAATGTTGTCTTTCTGGTCTTCTAGTAACATAAAATCAGCAGGAACATACTGAAATACGGAGTGACCACAGCTCCACGCGGTGAACAGGTGGGCTTGAAAAACGAGATTTGTTTTGTCTGATGAGTCATTTTTGTCTTGTGTCTGGTAGAAGCAAAGCTGTTTTGTCTCTTTGTGGTCCTGAGAGGTATTTAAGGCTACAACCAGTGACATCTTGAGTTTGTCATCTTGGCCTGACTATAAAAATAAAGCTGGACGGTATGCTGCATATACAAGCATGAAGACAAGAGTGTATGGAGACAGGAGATAAAAGAGACCAAGTGAAGGATTTCTTGAAATGTTTCCTCTTCTTCCTCCTCTTCCTCCTCTCCATTCTTCCTCCCTTCTTCTCTCTGTTTCTCTTGTGTGTGTGTCTTTCACACACACACACACACACACACACACACACACACACACACACACACACCTTTATAATTACATAGACCCAGCCATTTTGAAATACCTCAGGCAAACGCAAGAAGGTAAGCCCCAGAAAAAGCTACAAATTGAATATATGATTCCCCCAGCTCTACTTCATTTTCCTGCTGTCTAGATTTGTGGTGTCTTCAAGTTATCCCTGACAGCCTCACATTCCCTAGAATGATCTCTGCCCTAACCCTGCCTCTGTTTAACCAATCCTTTAATAAGTTCACAATCAGGTAGGGAATGGCTGTTAAGAGGCAGGCACATTTTAAGTTCTTGAGAGCCATTAGTGAACAGAATAGAAAATATCTCTTCTGTTCAGAGGTTTACAATTCTAATAGCAGAGACAGGCAGAAAATAGGCACAATGCACTGTAAATATCAAATTGTGGGGTAATTTTAAGAGATCATTAATAATATTATATATACATACACACACGCATATATATGTATATATATGTGTGTGTGTATGTATGTATATGTGTATGTGTGTGTATATATATGTGTGAGGATAGGAGCCAGGGAGAACAATTCCAAAGGAGAGAAGAGGAGGATGTGGTTTCTGACATTAAGTAGTATAGTCAGAGAGGGTTCATGAACATTTGGAGGAGGAGCATAGAGAAGGAGATTAAGTCAGCAGTGTCACTGGGGTACAGCCTCTACTGGTAGGATTTTAGATATTACTCTGAGTGAAAGTGAGCAAAAGCAGAAGGTAAGCACCTGTTCTCTTGAAGAAAACACATGGGGGGCTGGTGTTTCAGCATACCACATTAAGCCTCTGCCTGCCAAAGGCCAGCATCCCATATGGATGCCGGTTCTAACCCCGGCTGCTCCAGCTACCTGTAATGGCCTAGGAAAGCAGCAGTAGTGGCCAAAGTGCTTGGGTCTCTGTATCCACATGGGATACCCAAAAGAAGCTCCAGGCTTCTGGTTTCAGAACAGTCCAACTTGGGTGTTACAGCCATTTGGGGAGTGAACTGATGGACAGATTCTCTCTCTCTCTCTCTCTCTCTCTCTCTCTCTCTCTCTCCTTTTCTGGTAACTGCTTTTTAACTATGAATCAATAAATCTTAAAAGAAAAAAAAAAACAAGAAAATAAGGGGAGAGGAGAGAAGGAGAGGAAGAGGGAAAGAGAGTGGAGGAGAGGTGGGGAAGGGAGGATGAGGAGAAGAGAAGAGAGGGGAGGAGAGAAGAGGAGAGGAGAGACGGGACAAGAAGAGAAGAGAAGAGAAGAGAAGAGAAGAGAAGAGAAGAGAAGAGAAGAGAAGAGAAGAGAAGAGAAGAGAAGAGAAGAGAAGAGAAGAGAGAAGAGATGTAACCTAATGGAGAACACCTAGCTAACTAAATCTTCAGCAAGACTATTTCCAACTTTCTAAGTGGAAAATCCTCTTCTGAAAAATTCCCTTAAGACCTAGCACTACATCTTAATCACTAGCATCTCCTTGAAGAATACCAGATACAATACAGATCTTAAGACACAAGGATGGAACCGTTTCGCCCGCTAGAGGAGCCTTATATGTGCACAGAGGCATTCCTGAGAATAACCTAGATATTGCATTTTATTTCATGTCAGAAAACCAAGACGATAGAGGTAATTTCAAAAAACTATCCAGAAGGGCATCAAGCAGCAGCTATGCTCCCAGGCCTGGATTTAGAACAGAGGCAGAATGGGTGACTACCTATCTCTGCAATGAACAAGGTTATGGAAGTCCTAGATGTACCTCCAATGAGAGTATACAAATCAGCAACTTTTTATACAATGTGTAATCAAACATTAGTTGGAAAATATCATATTCAAGTCTGCACTACTACTTCTTGCATGCTCCAAACCTCTGACAGCATACTGGAAGCCATTCAGAAAAAGCTTGGGATCAAGGTTGGGAAAACTACACCTGACAAACTTCTCACTCTGGTGGAATTTCGAGGGGCCTGTGTAAATGCATCTATGGTTCAAATTAGTGACAACTACTACGAGAGCTTGACACCTAAGGATATTGAAGACATTACTGATGAGCTGAAAGCAATGCCAAAACCTGGGCCAAGTAGCGGACACTTCTCTTGTGAGTCAGCTGGAGGTCTCACCTCTTTGAACCATTCAAAGAACCTGGCTTTGGTGTACACATAGGGGTTTAATTTATACTCAGCTGTAGATAATGTCACTGAACAAATAAATATGAACCTTCTATGTACATAAAAAGACACAAGTATGTTCCTTAGTTCCACATCATTTTTTGCAAGAGGATGCTGTGCACATTAATAGTGCGGAGTTCAACCCCTCAGACTTGCTGGTTGGAGCCCTTCTCTGTGGGCCATAGTCCCTACACCAGCTCTATGGTCTCAAGAATGCAAGACTTCTATAAGATTAAAAGCAAACACAGCAAATTCCAGCAAAAAAAATTGTGGGCTTAAATGTCTAAGATCACAATGTTCATTCAATCCTAATTAATATTTCAGTGACGTAATTCTTCTCTTTGGTTATCATTCTTTACACTAACTTATCACTTACCTGAGAAAGTCTAGGTGGAATAAAATTATTAAACATTCTAAGGAAAATATTTACGATAATATGAGGAATATTTTATTCCTCAAATCCACCTTCTAATGGCATTGTGTTTGTACAGAAAACGTGACTTGGTAGAAGTGTGAGACTTCCAGGGAAGGCTTGAGGAACAAAGGATGGTTGACTAAATGCTGAATTTAGTCATGCAGGGGGAAGGAAATTCAAGATTGGGACAGAAACATTCTTCAGAAGAAAAAAGATCCAGGGAAACCCAGCAAACAAAGCTGGAGAAAGGGAAAGCGGACACTCCAGAAAAGGATGGCCAAGGGAAGACCATGAACATGCTAGCTGTAGGTTTTGAAAGTGGTTTGTACTATGACTCTCTAGATACTGCAAAAACACAGACAACATGTAGGTTAAAGTTTTTTCTTAAATGACTTTAATTTCAGAAAAGCATCCCTAGGAAACACATCCATGGAATCTGGAGACACACAATTCCCTTCTTCTGTGAGTATTTTTAGTACATGATGGCTCACACTGCTCAAAGGTCATTATGTCCCTCAAGGGAAGGATACCATGGGCACCCATTACTAACCCAGGTTGTCTGTGATGACATCTCCAAGGCAACAAGAAAACAAATGACTTAGAAAGGAGAGGGGAGTGTGTTAACTATAACCCAGGAAAAAGGTTTTCTTAATCTTGGCCTGAGTGTCTTACTGGACAGAAAAATCTTTTCTTGGGAAAACAGAGAGGGTTGGCAATTGGGGAACCCACTCCAGTCATTCTAGAATAGTTAACAGTTCTCCTGGCCACTATCTAGTCAGATGCCAACAGCACCTTCCTAGCTATGACAATCAACAATGTTTCCAGACTTTGCTCAATGAAAAGTCATTCATAGTTCACAGCAGTTGTTTTGCAGTGCTCCAAAACACTTAGTTCATGTTCACTCTTAAAAACTATCCAAAAACCAGCCTGTAGTTTTTGAAAACTACAACCGGAGTAGCAACCCAAAATTTCACAGAAGTGAAAAATCAAATCCAGCATTCCAGTTAGAAACTATTCAATCTTCATGCTTTGGCAGGAAATGTGTGGCTAATCCACACCGACAAGCCCCCATCTGATAAGAACTCATGTTTGCCTGTAACAGGTATAAAAATTTTATCGATTGCTAAAAAGAAGTGGAAAGCAAAACATTTTATTTCTTTGGCCAAGGATGAGTTTCTGGCTTCATTTCTTGCAAGAGAAATAAAGACATAGTTGGGAAATGCACCTGCCTATTTAGCTCAATAGTTAAGTCTTGTCTGGATATAGTGTAAAAATAGGCATTCCCCCGTCTGAACATGAAAATAGCACTTCCTAACAAAAGCTGAAAGCTTCTGAGACCAAAAGATGTTTACTTTAGTATTTTTCTCTGGTGTTTATTTGGGGAGAGTGAGAGCATTCTGGCTGTGGTAAGCAGGTACACGAGGCTCTGGGAGAAGTCTGTAAGGGTGCGCTTCCCCTCAAAGTCTGGTGATATTGATTACTTTTCACATGGCAGGTGGAGACTAGATGTTGTGTTATGTCCTTTAGAAAAGCTGTGGTCAAACTGAAAAAATTGTAATGATCACAACTACCTACCTAATACTTGTATAAAACTTAACCTTCATTCTCTTGGTTGATAAATAGTTATTAAAGATCTGTCATGTAGTTTTGACTCTTGGAATACATTGGTGAGCATAAACAACAACAACAACAAATTCTGCCCTGATAAAGATTTTAAAAATAAGACATAGGTGTGTGTGTGTCGGCGTGTGTATGTGTGTATATATATCTACAGATATAGACATATACACACATAATGTACACAGATATATATACACACATTATTGAAAGCTATAAACAGAACAAGTTGAGCAGGGTAGCTCTCCAACTTTTCTCTAAAGATCCAGCTAGTGGAGTCAGCCTTTGTGGATCATGTTGTCCCTCAAATCTTGTTGCAGATATACAAGGGGTATTGCAGATATACAAGGGGCAGATATATAAGGGGTAGCCTGGCAGGGGGTGAAACTGATTTTCACTTAATTGCAGATTCTGTTTACAATGCAATCAGGAATAACTTTTCACTTACACCCTTCCTTATTCCACAAATAAATGGGGTTTTGTTTGTTTGCTTGTTTAGGGGGTTTTTGTTTTGCTTTGTTTTTTAATGAAAGGATGACATGGAAAAGGGATATGGCTTAAAACAACACCTTGGATACGGTTAAAAAGCAGAAATGGGCATCCAAACCATACTCCTCCCTCAAGCCCTGACCATTCTTTCCCCACACCCTTAGAGTGTCTTCCACCCCTTGGTGTTTTTGCAAGTGCACAATGCATGGAACTCTCTCCCTCTGAGGGTTCCCTCAAGCAGCTTGTGGGTACCAGACTCTACCCACTTTTTCCCAGGTATCCCTGAATATCTTTGGGTTCAAAGGTTCTTGAAGAAAGCCCAGTCCTGTTGTCCTCACAGCCAGGCTGCTTTCCTTCTTGGTACTTTCTAGTTTGTAGTTCACACATTCATCTGAATAGCACTTGTGTCTTCCATGGACTTGCAAGCTTCATGAGAATGGAAATCACTCTTCTCATCACTTTCTCCATCATATCTACAGCGGCCTGACGTCTAGGAGGAGAGCATTGGAAAAGGCTCATGGGAATTTATTCAGCTCCCTGCCTGTGGCCTGAGAAAGCAGTACAGACTCCATGCACCTGCGTGGGAGACCCGGAAGAAGCTCCTGGCTCCTGGATTCAGCTCAGCTCAGCTCCAGCTATTGCAGCCAATTGGAGAGTGAACTAATGGAAGGAAGATCTTTCTCTCTGTTTCTCCTTTTTCTATAAATCTGCTTTTCCAATAAAAATAAATAAATCTTTTTTTTTAAGTTAATGGAAATAGAATTGGTAATGTAAATCCATTTTAGTGCCAAAGATATTTTGAAATCCACGCATAAGTTTTGTATAATGTGAAGCATCTATGAATTTTCTGGAGGCCCCACACATGGGCACTGTGCCTGTGGATGCAATAAACAAAGCCTCTGACAGTCCAGTGCAAGAAAGAAGCAGGATAAGTTCAGATTTTTACAAAGTCAATAAATAAAACAAACAGGTTTTCCTAGACAAGTACAGCTTTTTCTTACATTCTGAGTTTCAAGTGGAGTTTCTCCCATGGTTCTTAAATCAAGAACATGTGCAGGGCCTGGTGGTGTGGCCTAGTGGCTAAAGTCCTCGCCTTGAACGCACCAGGATCCCATATGGGCGCTGGTTCTATCCCGGCAGCTCCACTTCCCATCCAGCTCCCTGCCTGTGGCCTGGGAAAGCCATTGAGGACGGCCCAGAGCTTTGAGACCCTGCACCCACATGGGAGACCCGGAAGAGGTTCCTGGTTCCCGGCTTCGGATTGCGCAGCACCAGCAGTTGCGGCTCACTTGGGGAGTGAATCATCGGATGGAAGATCTTCCTCTCTGTCTCTTCTCCTCTCTGTATATCTGACTTTGTAATAAAATAAATAAATAAATTAATTAAAAAAAAAAGAACATGTGCAAATTTCTAGGAAATATCTTTATGTGATGCAAATATTGTATTTTAAACAGCTGTGTTTTCCAGCATCCTACAATATAGGCCTGAGGGATGCCAACTCACAATCTAATATAAATGAGCTGAAACAAGGAGATCTGGGAGCCCTGTGCACTCAGTGTCCTGGTCTAACACAAAGGTGAAACCACAGAAGAGACGCTGAGGGACTCAGATGGCTCATCCTCTATCCTTCAAGCCTCCTGATTCCCTCCAGGAAGGATGGTGGTGTGTGTGGGCACTGATGGTTGAACATGCTCGGTGCCTTACATAAAGGATAGAGCCCATTCACTCTTTCCGATCAGCTGGAGAGAGTGTGATTATTCAACTGGCTGCTCAGGATCTAGCTTTCACCATTCAGCTAGAGAAAAAGAATGACTCATTAATCCCATTCACTTGTGAGAGATGACTGGTTCATACTCCCCTCTTGTGGCCATTTCTAAGTACGTTGTCCCGCACCCAGGAACACAGAAAGGCAGAGAAGAAATCCAATTTCTTTATTAAGTCAGTTTTTTTTTTGTCTTTTTACAGCAACAAGCCAATTTTTTTAAAGTGCAGGTGTCTAACAGCACGTTAAGATATGAGCCAATAGATTAAGTATCAGATTTCCATTGATGAATGTTTTAGAATGTTTAAATGTCTTAACATTCCAGCCAGAGCAGGTGGAAGAATTGATGAAAACACATAAGAGCACTTGACCATTTATGTCCACAACCCTTAATCACGTTTGCTTTCTCTCAATTAGATTATCTTCAGCTAACACATCAGTAGACCTGGAGTGTTCAGGGAGTATGGGAAGTGGTGATCTCTCAAGTGATTAAAGCAATCCAAAGAGGTCCAGACGTTAATTTGCTGATATTTATCAAGTACTTGTCAGTATAGAGAATCAAGATTATATTTAAAAATGTTCCGTGCTTGCAGATTTTGCTTAGTGAGGAAAAGAGATCTGAATAAAAATAATGATATTACTTGATGAGTTCAAAAAAGCCAAAAGAAAAAATAAGCCAATCATTATCCTATTTCCCTGTGATAGAAGACGAAACCAGAGAGAGGAAATGAAGGAGACGGAGATGAGCCTCTGAGCCCACACACTCATTCCAGGGCAAGAAATGAAACAGTGAATGAAAGCTCTGTGTGTGCATTTCTCTGACTTGTAAATAATACATTTAAAAAGAATTCTGTCTTGGTTCTTTATAAAAATTTGTGGAGTAATGAATACTATTTTAAACAATATATGGAGTTCCACACAAATGTGTGTGAGTTTCTCCAACAATAAATTAGAATGATCAGTTAGCCACATCACAGGAACTGTAAATTTAAGTATAATACCTGTTTCAATCAATTGATGAGGTTCATTAGTCATGGGGGAAGAATTGATTAGGAGATGGCTGGAATTATATTCATTTCACACTTATATAAAACACAGACATAACTATAGAACACAGATAGACCCAAAGGCTACTGATGGGGTTACAATTTCACAGGGAAGGGACATGGGGTAAAAAATGTAAAAATCTAAGTGAGGGATTGGCCTTCTGGCTCAGTGCTAGATGCACATCAGAGTGCTGTTTCCAATCTCACTGCTATGCTTCCAATCCAACTTCCTGATAAAACTCCTGGGAAAGCAATAGATGATACCCCAAGTACCTGAGCCCTTGCCAGTCATATGGGAGACCTGGATGCAGCTCCAGGATCTTGGCTCTGGCCTGGTCACCTTGGCTCTTGCAACCATTTGGGGAATGAACCAGCAGAAATTAAGATCTCTCTGTCATTCTGTCTCTCCCCTTCTCTTTGTGTGTGTTACTTTGTCTTTCAAACAAACGAATCTTTAAAAGAAATGCTCAGTGAAAAGAAGAATAAACTTTTGAGAAAAAGTAGACTAGCAGAAACAGACACTGTGCAAAGCATTCTCATCGTCTCCTTTCAAGTTCCAACTTAGTGAATGCCGCTATAGCCTGTAAGGAGTCCTAGCCTGGCTCTGCAATTCTGCTGCAGACAAACTCTAACTGTGGCCCTTAGAATATACCCAGTCCTCACGGCATCCACACCAAACCCATTGCTCTTTTGTATCTGCAGTGTCAACACAAATGTAAATATCCCTGCTCAGAAAACCAAGAAAGAAGCACAGGCACTGCAACAGATTTCCGGAATAGGATTGCTCCATCAGCCAAGCAGTACTTCTTAGTCTAAAAACATCTTGCTCTGGGATCCTAACACTAGAGCCAGAGAAACATCAGACAGCTTTGTATTAGGAAAACCTTTGGCTATAAAACAAAGTGACCTCACCCATGACAAGTCCCAAGAGCAATCTCCTGTCATGGTGAGCAAGATAGTTCCAATGCACTGAAATCTAAAGAAGCTCATTTGTACCACACTTGAACAAGGAATGGGAACATCAGATAAGTAAGACACCAGACAAATTAGATTCCATCTCTCCTAGGGTGAGGTCTGAACAAAAAAGCGTTATGTAGCTCATGTTGCCGCTACACAGTTGAGTCCAATCCTCCCAAACTGTAGGCAAGCTCTTTCATCTGAGAATAGAACTACACAGAATCCTGGCGATGGATGTGAGCAGCTGCTCTGCTTTAAGCAGCTTGCTTAAAAGTCCATGCCTGCCCTGCTGCTTAAAAAGCAGCATTCCTCCTAGACTGCTAGTAGTTCGTGTGGAAAGAGGAGGAGGCAGTGTCTATGCTATTGCAGAAGGTTCCATGACAACTTCTTTCCTCCTGACCTTCACCTTCATCATCATCATCACTTATTGAGCTCCAGTCCAATCATGTACCAGGCAAAGCACTATATAAGCATCAGTTCTTTTCAATGCATTTCCTCCATGAGGTCAATACCATCATTATCATTAGATTGATAAGGACACTAAAAACACATAGAGCCAGGCCCAGAGCAGTAGCCTAGTGGCTAAAGTCCTTGCCTTATGGGCGCCAGTTCCAATTCAGCTCCCTGCCTGTGGCCTAGGAAAGTAGTCAAGGAAGGCCTAAAGCCTTGGGACCCAGACTCCTGTGTGTAGAAGCTCCTGGCTTCAGATTGACACAGCTATGGCCATTGTGGCTACTTGGGGAGTGAATCACCAGACAGAAGATCTTAAAAACACACACACACAAGGTACTGAAGATTTCTCTGCACACCCCTCCTGAAAGTATTCTGCACCTCAACTGTTGACATACGCCTTGTTAGAGTTATAAGACAGGTTAGACTATCCTAAAATCTGCCAAGTTCAGTAAAAATTATGCTTCAACACTACAAACTGCTAAATACTAAAATGAAAATAGACATGAGACAGCTGAATAGTACCCGATAGCCATTTTAAGGTATATAGCAGCTGGTTGTGTATAAACTAAAATTGAAATGTCAATGAAGTAGTCGCAGGATGTGGTTAAGAACTTGCATTTTCTAACATATTGGTCACTCAATACCATGTCAATTAACTCCATAATGTTGTAAATTGTTGTTGATGTTATGTTGTGGCTTTTCATTGGACAGGATGATATTCTGCCAACTCTGCTTTCAGGCCAGAGATGGTCTCCCCAAGAAACTGATGAGTTTATCTGGGCAATAAGATGCTGGACTCTATGCATGGTACATGCTTGCAATGAAGGAATCATGACTGAATTTAAACTGTATTATTGCAACAAGGTGGAGGAATCCACCATGGGGGGCGGGTATAGGGAAGGGTTGGGGGAATCCCAGAGCCTATGAAACTGTGTCATTAAATGAAATTTAATTAATTTAACAAACACATACACACTGGTAAAATAACTTTTCCAAGGTCACACAACTCAGAGCAATATTACTGGGATTTGAATTCAGGTCTTTTTGACACAGCAATTCTCTACTTTTTATTCTTACTTTTAAAAGATTTATTTATTTTTATTTGAAAGGCAGATTTTATAAAGAGAAAACGAGAGACACAGACAGAGATCTTTCATTTACTAATTATTTCCCAGTTCCTATCACCCACTGGCAAATCTGATCACCAGAACAGAGTGTGGGTTGGGTCAGGTTCGGTTGCAACACAAACCAGTGCACATTACAGAATGCCAAGGTGAGGTGAGCCATACCAGATGTTACCACAGCGCCCAAACAGCACACGTGAGAACCAGGGAGGAAGGGGGCAAAGCCAGCAGGGGGAACGTGGGCTCCCCTGCTAGACAACTACTCCCACTGGAAAGCGTGAGTTTGGATGAGGCAGAGCAGACCAGACAGAGCTACAATACCTGTGAGCCTCATGTGAGCTAGATCAGGGAAAAGCCAGGTTGGGCTTACTGTTCCAACTGGTGCAAGCAAAAATTAGAGTGGGTGAGGGTTGGCTGGGCTTTGCCACATCATCAAATGGCAGAGTCTGGCACTGGAGGCTAAATCTGTCAAGTTAAACTCCAGAAGAACCTGGAAAGTGCATAATCCAGGAATGGGAGTGGCTTAGTAGGGAGATAGTGAGCAACTCCCTCTTGGGTTACCACTCTCACTGGAGAGCACAAAAACCAGGACAGGGGCAGGAGTGGCCACCTGTATGTTTGTGGGCTGGATAGTAGGGTTGGTTGGGTTGAACTAGCTTCAATGCCCATTGACATGTATGAGAGCTAAATGGGATGTGCAACAGACTGAACAAGCCTGTGGTACATACTGGCATGCATGGGGACCACGGTAGGGGCAGGCCTGATGGGGGTTATGCGGAGTCACCCCGACTAGGCTATAGGTCCCACTGGTTTGTGTGAGGGCCGAGTATGAAGTGGGCAGGATCAGGCTGGACTCTAACACCCATTGGTTTGCATGGAGGACAGGGCTGGAAACAGAACTGACCCAGCAATTGCGACCATCAGCATGTACATAAGCTGATTGGGGCGACGGACTGTGCTGGTCCCTGTACCGGCAAGCACACACAAGAATCAGGTCTGGGATCACCTCAGATGAAGTTTCTTTGGAGATGCCTCCAACTGAACTGCTGATCTTAGAAGCCCAATCATGAAGAGACTATGTCAGCCAGTGGATTCTGAATAGATTTCATTGTGCTTGGAACAGTGAGATTAACAGCAATTCTGAACTGTTGAACTACCAAAACTGCTTGAGCAGGACCCTTGGAGCATGTCTCACATTAGGGCACCTCAGATGGGTGGGAGGCTGGGTGGGAGGCTGGGTGGGAGGCTGGGTGGGAGGCTGGGTGGGGCTTCTCCCTTTGTTTCTCCCCTGACCCCAGATGCAGGGGGAAAAAATGATAATATTAGTGTGGAAAAAAAATGATAATAATACTTTTTTAAAAAGTAAAGATTTGTTTACTCTTATTTGAAAGGCAGATTTTACAAAGAGAAAAGGAGAGACACAGTTAGCGATCTTTTATTCACTGGTTATTCTCCAAATGGCCACAATGGCCAGAGATGAGCTGTTCTAAATCCAGGAGTCAGGAGCTTCCTCTGGGCCTTCCATATGTGTGCCTGGGTCCAAGTGTTTGGGCCATCCTCTACCACTTTCCCAGGCCAATAGTCAGGGAGCTGGATGGGAACTGGAGCACCTGGGAAATGAAATAATGCCCAAATGGGATGCTGGCACTTGAGGTGGAGGATTATCTTGCTATGCTTCTTTCAGGAAAAACAATGAACTCTTTGGGCTGGAATCCAGCATCATATGTCTTGTACTTTGGCAATGGATTTGATGGTCTCTGTTCATGGTGAAGTATCATCAAACTAGACACCTTTAACATTGATTAAAGCTTTTTAGAGGAAAAAAACACAAAATTTCTTGCTATTATGAAGAAAGACTTTAGGGATATATGTAAGGTGGCAGAATCTTAATGATCATCTACTCATCCACAGGTGCAAAATATTATCACGTACTGGGATCAGATTAAATTGACATTGGGTTTTTCAGTATTTTCAGAAGAGAACAGTATTTACTAGTGTTTATTAAAGTCATCAATTTCTGTCCTGAGGCCACTGAAACTTTTCTTCTTTGGCTTTCAGCTCTGTTTCTTTGAAACAGCTCTCCCCTCGACCCTACATTTAGGCATTCTTGTCTGGGTCTTCTCAAGGGTCCTTATACATCTCCAGCTGTTGTCTCCCACTGCACATTGTCCTGCTGTTTCTCCCTTGGGGATATCCTCCTTGTGAAAATCCACATGATGTCAGCTCTGGCCTGAAGCATACAATCACACCACATGTCACCAGGCCTTTCCCTTCCTGCTAAGCCCCACTAGTTTGCTCGTGATCACCAGCTCCATTGGGCATGTGAGGATGCTGGCTGCCACCCACATCACCATGTACTGTGACTCTGCTGAGTTCTTCCTCTGCCACTGAACCCCACTACCATAGCCACCCTGAGGGTGCCCACTGTGGGCTGTTGCACATGTCTGGAACATGCCAAAGACTGAGATGCCGCAGCCACTCTGTGTACTCACATACCAACACCTGCTGTGCTCTGTGCTACACAGAATGACATGGGTATAAAAGCAGGGATGTCTGTGTCTTGTATTTCTTTGAGATTCTTTTGAAATGGCTCATTCCATCTAATTCTAGAGTTTTCCCCTTTCCAGGTTGCAATTGGATCTATTGAGAGCTGGACTGGAGTCAGATCTGCTGAATATTTTCTATTCCTCCAAAAACTACATTGCTAAGCTATTCTTGTCTGCCTAGCTTCCTGTTCATTAGAACTAAGCCTTTCCCAAAAAGTCTATCTTGTGCCATTGTTTGCTTGTTTCATTGGCAGAGAATTTTGTCCTAGGATGAATCATGCCTAAGGTTTCACACATGCCCAATTTAAATAATGAAAATCTGAGATTTTCTGAGTAGGTGGTACTGAGATGAGACTTGGGGGCTTTATGCTGGAATGGATTAGGAATGTTGGGGTGGGATAAATGTAGTTTACACATGGGAAAGATGTAAATATTAGAAGGCGGGGAGTAGACTAGTATGGGATGAATTGCGACCCCCCCCCCCCAGAAAAAAAAAATCATGATCACGCCTCAATCCCTTTTGTATGGAAAGGTGATCCTATTTGAAAATAGGTCTTTCCAGGTGTAATAAATTATGATGAGGTTATAATGGATGGCAATGAACTGCAACTTGATGACTGGCACTCTTAGAAGAGAAGAGAATGTACGGATTTGGAAGACACACACACGGGAGAGAGAACTCTGCAAAGACGGAGCAGAGAGTGGTGTGTTACACCTGTGCCAAGTAACACACCCTGCATTTCTGGGAGTCACCAGGAGCCGGGCAGAGAGAAGAAGCATTCTTCCACGCAGCATTCAGAAGCAGCACTGCCGGCTGACATTTTTGTTTCACACTTTTACCCTCAAGTTCACCAAGAAAACAAGCTTCTGAAGTTTGTGCTGATTTATTAAGACAGTCCTAGGAGCCCAGGGCCCAACTCTCACAACACAAGCATGGGATTGGCATGGGGATTGCTGCTCCATTCTGTTGGCTCAGTTCTGTCATTTGTTTGTGACTTTCAAGCAGCTACCTCTTATTTTTATCTGATTTTCCTTTCTATCCTGCTCTTTATTTCTTCTCCCTTCCTCCTTTCTTAACACCTAGCATTAAAAATATATTTTTCCACCTTTTCCCTAAAACTTTTTCCAACAGAATCTGCTAATCTTCCATCCCTAATTAAAATCTACTTTCTGAGGGGAAGGAAGAATACTGTGGCACAATGAGTTAAAGTGCCATTGTGTCCTTTCAACTTTCAGCTACTCCACACTCTCAGTCCAGCTGTATGCTAATTCATCTGGGAAGTAGCAGGTGATGGCTCAAGTACTTAGGTCCCCACCATCTTCATGGGAAGCTCAGATGGAATTTCAGGCTCCATGTGGCCATTTGGAGAATGTGCCAACATGCAGAAGATGTGTGTGTGTGTGTGTGTGTGTGTGGCCCTCTTGCTCTATCATTCTGCCTTTCAGATAAACAAATGAAACAGAATAAAATGGCCATTAAAAGTCAGCTTTCTAGGGCCCGGCGCGGTGGCGCAAGTGGTTAAAGGTCCTCGCCTTGCACGCCCGGGGTCCCATATGGGCGCCGGTTCTAATCCCGGCAGCCCCGCTTCCCTTCCAGCTCCCTGCCTGTGGCCTGGGAAAGCAGCCGAGGACGGTCCAAAGCCTTGGGAACCTGCACCCGCGTGGGAGACCCGGAAGAGGCTCCTGGCTTCGGATAGGCATAGTATCGGCCCGTTGCGCTCACTTGGGGAGTGAATCATCGGACGGAAGATCTTCCTCTCTGTCTCTCCTCTCTGTATATCTGCCTTTCCAATAAAAACATAATAAAAATAAATCTTTAAAAAAAAAAAGTCAGCTTTCTAATTTTCTTGCCCCTGATCCTTCCTCTGGGTGGGAAACACACACCTCCTACCTCAGACTTGGTCACACGACTTGCTGTGGTCATGAAACACAGACAAAAGTGAAGTTTATCACAACCGGGCAGTTGTAACAAGCAGACAGTTTGCACCTGTCTTTTGCTTCCACCAAGAAAACAGCTCCACCATCCTATTCCAGAGTGAAGAGACAGAACTGAACTGCAGCACATCTTCAAAAACCATGGGGTCTAAAGAGGAAACAAACAAAATCCTAACACTTGGAGGCTACGGTAAAACCTACCCTGGCAGATGCTCTCCATACTCATCCTAACCTTCAATGGCAATGCCACCCCTTTCGCCCACTGATGAAAGCCAAACTGCTTAGGCTGGTTTCTAAAATTAACCCAGCCCTACCCTTTATTTCTCCCATTGCAGGTGTTTTTTTCTGCTTCAAATTATTACTACAAAAATGATAGTGAATTACAGCAGCCATGGAATACTTAGCAGATCCTTGTGTTCATGCTATTACTCTTGTTGACTTGTTCCGTGTGTGCCAAGCCTGTGCTGAACATCTGATGGGAGGTGTGGCTAAGCCTATAGAAGGACTGGTAGGGAGAGCCAGCATTGCGGCTAGTGGGTTAGATCCCTGACTACAACACCAGCACTTCATATAGAATGCTGGTTCAAGTCTTGGCTATTCTATTTCAGATCCAGCTCCCGGTTAATGTGCCTGGGAGGGAAGGAGAGGCTGGTCGGTCCAACTGCTTGGGCCCCTATCTTTCGTGTGGGAGATGCCAACAGATTGAAGATCTCTCTGTCTCTCCTGTGACTCTGTCTTTCAAACAAACAAATGAAATCACACACAAAAAAAACCACGAAAGAACAAGGAAAGGGGCTGACAGAGATGGCTATCACTACCTCTGCAAGACCCTGTAGTAAAAAACTACGGCTGTGAGTGCATGACTAAGATAGAGTTGAGCAACGTGCTAGAGTGCAGTGTAAGGATCTGATGGTCATTCTGAGGCTCAGGGAAGATCGCACAGCAACTGAGTCAGAATTGAGACCCAAGTGCAGGATTCAGAATCAGACCTACAGAGAGCTCATGATTAAGGTCAAAAAAGACATGATGAAGTGCTATGCACTGAGGTGCTGCCCCAGTATATTGAAGTACTAACCCCCCCAAACTAGTTGCATTTAAAGACAGAGCCCTGAAAAGAGATATTAAGGTTCAATGATGTACTAGGTTGAGGACATAGTCCAACAGGATGCCTCCTTGGCAGAGAAAAAGGCACAGATGCTTACATGCAAAAGGGAGGAGACATGTGTGGATCTGGTAGAAGGCAGCCACCAGCAAGCCCATGGGAAAGGTCAAACCAGCCGGCACGTGGACTAACAGCCTCCAGAATGGTGTGAGTGAATAAACCTCCAATGGGTAAGCCACCCAGGCTGTAGTATTCTGTGGTAGTAGCTTTCAGAAACTGGCACAGTCGGTTAGCAGGGAACAACAGGGCCTTACAGGCCAAATCCTGGCCAAGATTGCTAGAGACATTTGTCATTGCAAATTCCCTTCACCCTTCCTACCCAGGGTTCTCACTAGTCCACTGAGATCACGTGACCTCTGACACTGGGTGTATGTGTTCTCTCCCAGTTGCCTCACAGGCAGAAACTGTGATATTCCTCTAATGACTCAACTCAAGACTTGTGCCATGAGTCACAAAGCAGCTCATTATGTCTTGGGGTTGAATGCATTCATCCCTCAACATCCATAGGGGTCTGGTCCAGAACACCCCTGACCCCTCCACAGAGGGCAAATGCTCAATGGTGTGATCTTTGCACCAAATCTACTGCATCCTTCTTTATACTTGAGATCATCTCCTGCTTATTTATACTCCGATATAATGCAATTGCTCTGAAAATCATTGTATACTGTAATATAGCTTAGAGAATAGTTGACAAGCACATAAGTCTGTATACATCCAATACAGATGAGGGTTTTCGTTTTGGCTTAGATTGTGCATTTGTGGTTGATTGGATCTCCCTATGCAGAACCATGTACACTGGACCAACTGAACAGAATTATCTGGTTTTACTTGAATTAGGGCTTTTTTTTTCACCTCATAGAAATCCTGGGTAGAGCAGGAGATGAAGAAAGGAGTTCCTGAGAGGCTTTGTGAGCCAACTGGGGCTTTCATCTACTTCCCAAAGCAAATATTAACACTGAAGAGTTAAAAAAAAAATCCAAATTAGATGCTAGCATTTGTCATTGCCTCTGACCCACACTGACGTGATATGGTCCAATACTGTTACAAGTTTTTTGTCCAAATTCTTCCGTCACATTTGGAGACTGCACATATTTTGTGAATCTGATCGACAGCTCCATCTGGTAGGTGGGTGGTATTGTGGGTTTATTGTCTTCAGCTCCATGAGCTGTAAACTGTTTTGGAAATGGCAGTTTCAGAAACAATAAGAGCCTGGATATCTGCCAATGAATATTCCCAAAATAAAGTCATGCTTAAAAGACATTGTGAGTTCAAGGGCCTTTCATCTATTTTTTAATTCGCTTTCATGTAGTTTCAAGAAGCTGTGGATCTTTTAAATCCTGCTGTAGGTTAATAAGAAAGCCTGTGAAAATAAAACTTTGCCACAAATGAACTTTTATATTTCAGAGATGAACCCAGTTTGCTTCTGTCAAATTCTACATTGACGGCTCATATAAGAAATTTTATTTTCATTATTTCATAGACACCGAAAATATCCACTTTGGTATTGGGACAAAAGTTTGTGTTGGTCAAATCTTTTTCCCATATCCTTCTAGCTAAAACTTCCTCTATGCAGCCTCATTAAATTGGCATAACTACCTGGAATCATCGCAGATAAAGCTTTCATGGCCTAAATGCTAGTTAGGACAAAAAGTGAGAATGTCTGATCCCGAAGATAATTCTCTTTAACCTTTGGGACATAATCCTCAGACCAGCTTCTCCCACATACCCTGCAATAGCCTTTGCTACTCCAGGGCCCTGTAAGAGACAGCTGGGGAAGCGGGGCCTGTGTCTCCCACACCCCTGTCACCAGATGTGCACAGACACAGCCCAGCCCTTCATGCTTCCTTTGAGGAGGTGGCTCCCACGCCAGACTGTGCCTGAGGAAAAACACCACATTGTCTAGGGTAAAGAAAGAAGGACGTCACGTCCTTTCCTCCCTTCCCTGGACAAGCCGTTGGGAGCAACTCATCCTGATCCTAGCGCGTGAGATGGCTCCCAGCTGCACAGCGACTCACTTTTGGTTCCTAGGCAAACTGCCCAGTTTCCTCTGTTGAATTCCCCCAACTGCAAACTAGAGATAATTCTTGTTACCCTTTGCTTGCTGTGGTTGGTGTTCAGATAACAAAGGGTGCAAATGTCTCTAAAGTGCTCTGAAAAAGTTGGCTGAGGTTGTGTTTGTCCAGAATTGCAGGTGGTATTGGGTTGGGGTGGGATAGGGCATATTTCTATTTTGTTTTGAATCGCATTGTTTAACTTTTGGTCAACCTTTGGCCTAGATTTAGAAAAACTTATTTTAATTGCAACCACTCAAGTAATGTTAATGTCATATTTGCAACATGCAAAGCTCTGTGTTAGGCACCTGGAGAACAGAAAGCAGTCACTTCCTCTACCTTCAAGGAGTAAGCCACGTGCTCAGGAAAAGGTGTGATACACTTACTGTAGCTCGGGGGTTACGGTAGACTAGCCCAAGTTTAGTCCTTGGTCAAGGTAATTGATCTCGTTACTACTCAGCCTCCCTCAACTTTTGTTTCCTTTTATGCAAATCAATACAGCTACTATACATGAGTGCCCGTTAGGATAGCAGAGCACATTCTACGTGGCTGACTTATTTTCACTTACTTAAAACTCAGAAGAACTGTCTGATATAGATAGTATTATCATTTTCATATTTGCTTCTGCATCTTACAGATAAGAGCCCTCAAGCTGCAAGAGGTATGTGACTTGCCCGGAGTCAAGCAGTTCAGGGAGTAAAAGGACCAGGATGCAAGGCCCAGCTACTTAACCACCATACTTGCAGACTTAGCACCACACTACGCTAGCCCTCAAATGGGAACACGGCAAATGGGATACACTTGTGAGGAACAAGGCTTATGGTGCATAAAAAGCTGTTAGCATGGTGTCTGGCACCTAATTCATGAGCAGTAAGTGTGGAAGTAGCAGCAGAAGAAAAAGGATGTGTATATAAATAATAAGTGAGAAAAAGCCCCCACCTTTTGTCACATTACATGGGAAATTTCTTATAGACCAACCACTCAACGTGGGGTCACAGCAGGGAGCTGCAGCAGGAGTAGAAAAATCTGTGAACTGCAACATCTCTGTAAAGACGTACAAGTCCTCTGCGCTGTAACGAGCAAGGGCGCACATGCACACACATTTCTGAAGCTCGTTCAAAGAAAGGATGAAGTGTTTACTGTGTCTGCTGTTAAAGTCCAGACACCCGGTGAGAATAGCACTGCAAAAGTACAACGCCTCCCCCATCCTCCTCCCCCTCCCATTAAACCCCTACCCCCAGTTTCCTTTAGGAAGAAACAACAGCATGGAGCTTTTTTCAAAGTCTTAAAATAACGTCCCCTCCAAAGGGATCTTGCTTACAAAACCTTACAGAGTTGTTTGAAAAAAAAAATGCATGCAGAGCCAAGTGCTTATATTCTAGCCAAGTTAGGAGAGTCAGAACAAGAGCTTCCAGGGAAGGGCCGTTAACTCCATCCACGCCAGCAAAATTTGCTGTTTCTCTTTGGGTTTGCACTTTCTGGACCACAGCTCGCGCCCTGCCAGAGAAACCCAGAGATCTGCAACCAAAATGCTGACAGCCTGAAGTACGCGCTGGTGCCGACCTCCAGATTCTCCTCTGTCACTTCAGACTCTGCCTGGTTGGCAGAACAGCAGCATTTCAACTCCAATAGCCTTGAATGTGTTTCTGGGCAAAGAAGCAGAGCTAATAAGGGAAGAGATTCAAGGAGTTTCTCCTGGGTATTTGTCCAACTTTGATTCCCTGGCTGTACACAGAGGGGATTCAACTTCATCTTCAACCAGGACTCGGCTTGCCCCAGTCAGCTACCTGAAGGTAAATTTTAATAAATGCATAGTCTCATCTGATTCTATTTCTTTAGCTGATTTGCATGACCTGGTAAAACTGATGCTTTGCCTAAAATGATAAAAGTCGTTTGTTGACTAAATATTCTTTTGCAAAATTTAGAGAAAAAAGCTACTAACAGAGAATTCTATCATTTGTCTTCATATTTCTTTTCTTCCTTCAACATTAAACCATAAGCAGTAATAAACGGCAATGGCTTTAGTACAGACCAAGCATAGAAATTCAAAACTGTTGCTAGTCTGGGTTGCATTTTATATTTATTGAGTCTGAAATACTTTACCAAAGTAAAAGAAACTAAAAGGAAAGTCATTTTTTAACTTTCAAATCATAATTTTTATGTATTTTGGTGTTTAAATTGTCTAGTTATTTAATCATCATTGTAGCCCTAATCTGTACCTCCATGTGGAAATGAGATATTTTGATTTTCCAAACCAAAAGAAAAAACCTATATTAATATGCCCTAATTTAATTATATTCACGTTATTGTGACTATCATCGCTTTCCTAATTAACTCTTGCTGCTTTGTAACTTTCTCTTGCCTCCTACTAGTTTTTGATAGGATAATATATGCACTGAGACAAAATTTCTCTAATTCTCCATGTTTCGTTTAGAAACGCCAAAGCAGGGGAGAGTCGCATTAAAGCGCTAGAGAGATGGTGGCGGCTGTAACATTGTAAGATGCTGTCCTAACAGCAATGAGGCCAGTCTTGCTTACTCACTCCTGCAGCCCCTCAAGGTCATTCTGCAGGAGAAATCCCTGCTTTCATCTGCAGATCAATAGTGCTGAAACGCTACACCCAGAGGGATCCAGGGAGAACATCTCCTCTGCACCGCCTTTCATCTGGAAAGAGGTTAAATATGTCACCTTGGCAGACTATCTGAGCTTGCCTCTGGCCCAGGGCCAAAGCACACTGAGCAGAAATGCTCACCAGGTCCACTTCAGCAGAACACTTTCTTCAAAAACGCCCCTCTCTCTCATGGATACCAGCTTTTTCATTTCATGGTTACAGCTATTATAAACTATGGCTATTAAACAAAAGCCATTAACGTTAAACAAAAGGGAGGATTTCTAAATATGTGTTTCTGATCAGAGAGCAGAGCCTAGCAAAGCAGCACAGTCTATTTCACCTACTTATATCCAATTAACAAATGGTTTTCCACATTGGGGAAAAGAATATGGATGAGTTACTCATAAACTTTCAGAGAATTTCAGTACTCAGAATTATGCTGCCAGAGATTCCTTTCCAGGTCCTTTTGGACTTAATCCCCACTAGCCTCTCATGCCATAGCTTCACTTTATCATCTAAGTAAACATAATAAACAGTGATGACAGAGATGAGATGACTGGTGATACATATCTGGATAAGTCCAAAACATCATTCATTTCAATTTCTCTAGTCTAATGTTACTAAGCTGACTTGTAACAGGACACAGACATTGCTAGCTTAGTTGACACTTAGCACAATATCAGAAACACATTGAGAACCTGTTATTTGTTCTACCCAGAACAGCACAGACAACTTGCTAGAAGAGCTGAGGTGTCCTTAAGTCCTCAGAATGATCTTTTGTGGTGAAGAAGGGGGATCCTACAATCTCCTTATGGACCTGACTGCTGAGAGATACCCTGCCAGGTGGGGGTCTGGTTGTCCGGTTCTTACAGGGCCTACAGGGCATCATCTGCTGCAAGCAAAGCTTAACTTGGTATGGCAAGCCTTCCCAGCTAGCATGGCTTGTGTTTGGGGCATCACAGAGCATAAACTTAATTGATTTCTCCCAATGTAGGTAGCAGGTCCAACAAAGGGAATGAGACCGTGACTCTGCTCTATATCTGATTGCATAAACCTAGTTTATAGAAGTCACCATAGATCTAGTTTATGTCCAGGCTTCAGTACTAAACATGACTGTGACCTTGGCCCAATGGCTTAGTCCCTTTGTGCTTCTGTCCTCTCATTTGTAGAAAGGAGATCTTGAAGTAAAGAGCTTCCTTGTAGATTTGTTATTAAGAAGTGAGTGCAGAAAGCCACTATGATACCTGAAGAAATAAAAGCAGTAAATCAAGCCTAGCTTCTGAAAAACTACTGGTCTACCTAAAGGTCCTAGCAAAACCCATGGAAAGAGTTGACTCTAGGGTTTAATTTGGAGTCTCTTCCTGTGCCCATGAACATTTTGCTCTGTAATAAAACATCAAAGCCAGGATGATGGCTATGAGTCAGCTCAGCAAGGTGGACAGAGCATAGCTTGAGAATGTGTGATACACCTGGGCTAGGTTTGTGATTCTGCCTCTGATAAGTATGAAATTGGGCCGTCCTTTCAACCCTTCAGGACTTAGTAGACCCATCCCTGAAACAAAATGGTGGTAATAGCCACAGGTGGGGTTGTGGTAAGAACCAAACCAAATGCTTATCTAATGCCAGATATAGCATTGGGAAATAGCATTGGAAATTTTCTTGGTTGCCTGTTAAGAGGTCTCGTGTCAAGGAGGTATCTGGTAGCACTTGGAATTAATGTAACTGGTTGCAAAATTGGGGATCAAAAAGGAAATAATTTTTGAATGGTCTTTTGTTTTGAACCCAAAGAAATGTGACACTACTGCATTTCCCTGGGGAGCCTCCACATGAGGCCATTTGTTACCATGAGTCCCTACCACTCCTTCAATTAGCAGCTTCTCCATGGCCAAGTCAAAGGAAAGCGAGGAGACTTTGCTGTTTGGTCTTGCCAGTGCACAGAAAAGAGAATAAAGACTGCGGTTCAGTCAATTCTGTTTATTGGCCTACTTGGACAGGGCAGAGGGCCTCCAGCGTTTTTCCTTTCGCATCTTTTCTGAAGGCAAGAATAGGGATTTTTGACTTGTTCTAGGGGGTCCTTTTTTCCTCTTTCACTGAAATTCAAATGAAAGGGAGTTTTTGTTTAGTTTTTTTTCTTTGTGTTTTGTTTTGGTGAGCCTCTCCCCGATGTTCCTAGCATTGAAATGTCAGCTGCTTATTCTGGCTGCGTGTAGCAGGAGCACCCTGTCGTCATAGCAATGAAAAGGAATGGAGACTCAGGACTCTGTGAAACATCTCTCAGTCTGCTTTAAAAATCCTTCTTTAGAAATGCAGGCTCCAGGCCTGGCCTGCTTCCCTCCGATTATGCAACTAACTTATGTACGCCATTATAGGAGCTAAATGTTTCCTTTAAAGAATCAGTGAATAGGTCTTAAGAAAATGAACAAGAAAGCTGTTAAAACAGTGGCCAGTTGACTATGGGATGCAGTGGAGAAACAAGAGAGAGGGCAAAAGAAGGGAACTAGACCTGGCTTCATTTGATAGCATACACGGCAGATCCTAGAATAAACCCAATTTCCAGGTTCCTCCTGTCTTTATCATGGTTATGTAGCAGTTAACCAGAGCGGTTCTGGAGCCCACTATCTGAACTTGAAGCCTGGTGCTCATACTCTTGAGATCATATGTCTCATCTGCTCTGTGTCTCTGCCTTCTTATTACCTGGTCCATGGCAAACGTTGGCTGCTGGACCCAAAGCCTGAATTTCTTTCATTATCAAACACAAGAAGCGCTACTTAATAAGATCATTGTAGGAGTAACTGAAATGGTTGATGTAAATTCTCAAGAAGTAGCAATTAGTGTCATTCTTTCCATGGCCACATCTACCTTATATAGGAATGGCCTTTTTGAACTTGAAGTCTCCCAGGCAATAAACTATAATCAATAGTGGCCTCAGAATTATCACAGCATAAAGAATGAACCTTGGATTTCTAAATATGTATACATTTGTATCTTGTTTTTCTCATGTTAACACAAAGGCAAAAAGTATGAAAACATTTTTCATCAAAATGCTTCTGATTAATGTTTCTATTTTACTTTCTCCAGTAATTTTCTGGGCCATACGATTATATAAGTAAGTAATATTTTTATCTTATTGCTCAAATAACTAAGTATTTCTTGTCGTATATCAGGCAAAATCCCAGAGGCAACAGGAAGCCATGAGAGAGAGGGGCTGTGCTCTCATGGAGTTTAACTTGTGCTCTGGGAGTCAGTCGCTAGTAACTATCTTATCAACAAAAACCACATACATTGAACATAAGGTGACCTTGACCAGGAAGCCAACTTTGATTTTTCTAATGAAAAGATCCTGCATCAAAGGTTTTGGCCAGCCTTAATGTACAAAGCAGTACAATGTACAAAGTACAAAGTACAAAGTAGTACAATGTGGACTTAGGACATTTCCTCTGTTGTTACATATACATGTTTAAAATCTACCTCACTCTACAAAAATGATCTTTTTGATTCTCACAGTACCTGAGATGATTGTGTTAAAACTCCTCAGAAGCATCTGTAACATGTGTCTGTGTTCAGTGGATCCACTCTGTAATGACCAAATGCAGAGCATATCACCCACCTTTCAGCATGTTGCTCCCAACACACCTGCAGGAATCTGCTGATGTTGCAAAGCTAATCCTCATGCCCAAATCCCTGGTTGACGGACCTGCTTACTATATCACTTTTTTTTCTAATGCTCTTTCAAGAGCTTACATTAAACCCACATATCTGTGGGGATGGTTTTCTAAAATCATGAAATTCTAATTCTTGTAATAGTGAAGTTATACCTCAAGAATAATAACCAGATCTGCTCTGAATTTCTTTGTCTCCATTTTCATCTATTCTACCAAGATGATTTGCTTAAAAACAAATATTACTTGAAATCATTTCAGATTATTTTCCCAAATTGTAGCTTGTTATTTGTCTTAAAGTAAGGGAATTATTATTGCTTTATGATGTAAGAGACATCAAGAACACTAGGCACACAAGGCAAACTCCTTTTTTTCAGTATAATTTGGGTGAGGGGTAAGACATTCACATTCTGGTTAAAAACATATGGTATATAATTGAATGATGAAATGAGGCCAATGGGATAACTGGACCTTTGTTCTCAAAAAGTGCATAAGTAGCATGATGCTGAGTCAAGGTTAGTAAAGGCTTTCTCTGATGTGAAGACTGAATGGAGGTTGGTTGGTTTTCTCCGTGTATGTATGCGGTGTGTGTGTGTGTGTGTGTTGAGTGATAGTGAATGGCAAGAATGGGTGCTGGCAAGAGAAGTGGAAACAGCTTGCTCAAAAACCCAGAGGCAGGCAAGACCTCTGTGCTATTCAGGAAAAAGAAGGCCAGCTCGCCTGGGAGCAAGAGCAGGCCAGTGGGAGCTGCAATCCCTATGCACCTTGCCATGAAACACCCTGCTCTGAGCACTTTATACTTGCACTCTTTGCTTGATTCAGATTTAAAGCGTTAATCATGGAACTCTCGGTAAACCCAAAGCCCTGAAGGGGACGAGCCACATCTACGCCTCACTGGGACCCATATGGTAGCAGGTTCAATTAGGAAAGATGGTGGCAGATACAGGTGAGGAGTTAATAAAAGTCTGTATCGTTAGGTCTGGGTTTATCATATATACTCCCCAGGCTGGGACAGCTCAATGTTAGATGGTGACTCAGCAGAGAGCTCAAAATAGAAAAGCATCTTTTACATCCTTGAGAGGGCTTCAATGCCAAGCCATAGAGCTCTCCCTAGAGACTCATTAATACTTTGAAAGCCTTAAAGCACCAGAGTTAACTGCAGATCAGGTAGCTGCACATATGCCTCAGCCAAAACACAGCAAAGGGATTTGCTCTCTGCTAACAAAGCTTTGTCTATTATGTGAAGACAAGGTGAAGGAGAACATTCTGTCAGAGCCTAATCATGAAGTAGCTATAATCATTTTGTTTACTACATTTCCCAGAAAGGAACTTTTCCATGGTTAAAATACCCACTAAAAATAGCAGCCTACAGGCTTGCTCTGATCTAAACTAATTCAACAGAAGATACCTGGCCTTATTTGGAGACATGGATGCCAACACTGCAGGAAAGTATAAATCAGCATTAATAAGAAAAAGAAAAGAAGAGGGAAAGCAGCCAATGAAATCTCTCCTTCTAGAGGACATGGGATGTCTTTTTCAGTTCAAGTGACTTTAGATGAGATACAGATCGTTAACAACTATCAAGCAGTCATCATCTGACTTGAAAATCAAAGACGTTAAGCAAGTTCCCTTGATCTGCAGGGAAAGAGAAGGACTCATAAGCTGTGCAGAGGTTACTGGCTCAGGAGCCAATGATGGAGATGGGCAGGTAGAGGCAGGGGTTACCTGGGGCATCTCAAAACAACATAGAAAACTTCAATCAGAAAGTCCTGAAGTATAATTACCAGCATGTTGACTTAAAAGAAGTCATGACACAGCTGATACAAGGGAGAAATTCCATTCCCTCTCCCAAGGAATAGATGTACTCTAAGTTCATCTTCAGCTTGCTAATGAATGCTTAGGAGCAAAGGAAAAGAAAAGCAGGATCAGAAGAAAGGCATATAGTGAGGCAAGGGAAAGCCAGGGAAGACATCGGTTAAGCTAAGTTCGTAGAAGTGACAAGGTCATATGCAGAAACTTCAATGTTCTAAATTAATTGGTATTCCAAAAACTTATAGGCACTGAAAAGAAACAAAAAACAAAAACAAAAAACCTACTCCAACCTTACTTTAAATTTCTAGAAGATGCTGTAGAAACCAAGATGGAAACAATTGTAGAAAAAATAATGCAAAATTAACTATGTAAATATATCTTGGGAACCATGACTGTGTAAATTCATTATTAGAACCAAATGGAGAGTGATGTTTCAGGATGTGCCAAATTTTAGAGACAGAAGCTTCAAGACAGAGAGATAGAGAAGAGTCACGTGGTTTCATTCAGTGGGATGCCATGTGTTCCCTACCAAATTCAGTGTCTTACCAGTGATTGACTCACACACACAGCTTTCCACCCTTGACCAAAATCATCATGCACTGAATCTTACAGGCCAGAGCTAGCACCACTCTATCAAACTAGAAGATGGTTGGCCAAACGCAAGGCCCACGTTCTTTTTATTTCATTTTGATGATGTTTACATAGTTGATCAATTTGGAGAGGATCAATTGTTAAGGGAAAGTGGGTGAGGCCACTGTTTCCAAACCTTCTTTTTCTTCCTCCTATATCTAGGGAAAAAGGGAGATAAAGGAAGAAACTGCACCCAGGCTACCACCTGCCTCAGTACCCAGGGTTAGGGTTAGGATACCCAGGTACCCCAGTACCCAGGGATGGGGAACAGCCACCCAATATCGTCCCAGGGTCCCCAATGTGGAGGATACTCCAAGAGTTGTGTGTAACTGGTTTTGATAATTCTAAAATGCTGTCAATCTCACCAATCCAAGGATAAGGAAAGCCTTCCAAGATCCATAGTTCACCTTAGAGTCTCCGTTCACCCAGATATTTGCTGTCAACACTTGGCTGGGATTGTTGTCCAATTTGTTGTACCCTCCTTTCTCTGCTATGGTATCAGATGCCCTCTTGTTGCTCCATGTGCCTCTGGGCATGCTGTCCACTGCTCTGTCAGGCCACAGAGGAAGCCCAGTTCTGACACATGCACTCCACGCTCAGTCCACTGATTTTGCAATTCTCCCCATGGTTGGAATCTGAGTCCAGCAGCTCAGTTGTGGGGATCCCCAAAGAGACCTCGTCTGAGGTGATCCCAGAACTGACTGTAGTGTGTGTTTGCCAGTAAAAGATCTGTCTAAGACCATAACCCACTATCAAAACCACTTGAGCAAATATCTTAGAGCATGCTCCACATCTGGAAACTGGGTGGGGCTTCTCCCTCAATATCCCCCTTTACCTCAGATACATGAAGGAAACAATATGGAAATAATAGTCTTACCCACTTTCCTATAGCCCTTGAACCTTTTTACCGTAATTAACTATGTAAAGATTGTCAAAAATATAATTAAAAATGAAAAAAAAAAAGACCATCACCCACATCAGCCTACATACACACTGGTAGTTGCAATTGCTGGATCAGTTCTGTCTTCTGCCCCTTCATGGCCCATTTTAATCATGCCTTATAGATCTATCTCTGTGGGCTTGGCTGAGTAAGATTTACAGTTGAAATAAAGGATATTCAGGCCTCTTTCCTTGCTTTTCCTGGGAGAGAAAAAAATCTAATTACAACTTCCTTTCATGACGAAACTCAATTACAATCTCTCCTATGATGAAAACCAAACTTCAACACAAAAGGAAGCAGTGGATCTCCCTGTGCTCTGCCTTCTCTCTTATGCAACTATGCACAAAGTTTGTGGTAACTTTGGCTTGTCTTGTTTAGGAACAATGGTCATAAAACCTATCACCATCCCACATTTCCATGAAAAGGGAAAATATTTACATATCTAATGTCACATTTTTCTCAAATATCCCTTAGTTATACAAAGCAAAATTTGAGCCAACACACATAATTTTTTTTCAGTATGACGACTTAAATACCATTTTAAACAAACAAGAAATGAATTAGTTGTTAAGGCCCATAATTTTCCCCCAATAACTTTAGTGCTGTGTGTCATCTTCCCAACAAACCTATTCACTTGAATACAACAAGAAACTGCAGTGCTGGTTAGCAAAGGGTCACACTGTAAATTCCTAAACACTGCCACAAATGACAGCTCTCAAGACAACAGTACATGGAATGCATATCTTATAATTACCTAACCCAAATCAATAATTGCAGAAATAGTAAAATCACGAATCATATTGTAATCTCCATCACTACTACTTAATCTTTGCATTCAACTGAAATGCATACTATGTGCAGTTTATTAAGGAAAAAATCAGAAGGAGCACATGACCAATAAAAAGATTTTTATCTGAAAATGAGTTGAGTGGGAAGTGGGAACTTGTTATTTTTTTAAAATAGATTAATATTTACTCTAGATTCAAATACAAGTGCTATCTATGAGCCCAGAGGTAACAAAAGTAAACAAAGCTAAGTAGGCACCATTCAAAGTAAACCTCAAGGGGCAGACATTAAGATACTAGTTGAGACAGCAGCATCCTATATTGTGTGTCTTGCCTGGGTTTCAAGGGCTTCTGATTCCAGCCTCCTGCAGATGAAAAGCCTGGAAAGCAGGAACGACGGATCATCTGGTTTCTGCTGTCCATGTGGGGAACTTGTATTAAATTCTTGGTCTCAGTTCTGGTCCAGCCTTGGATGTTAACATTGGAGTAAGAGTGATGGATGGTTCTCTTTCATTCTTCCCTGACCTCCTTGTTCTTGTTGTCATCCTCACTCTCACGTTCACCCTCCCTTTTGCCCTTCCTCTCTTTTTATTTCCTCTCTACCGGACTCTCAAACACAGTAATAACAACAGAAGAGGAAAATTCAAAGTAACTTCTAAATAGGTCTAAAAGTAAAGTGTTTTTATTAAATCTGTTCAACTTGAGTTTCTCATTCGCTTATATAATGTGATAAGGCCTTGGTGAGAAGGTAACTTCAGATCTACAATAACCTAAAGAGTTTATCTGAAGTCAATAAAAACCCACACCTGATTAGAAGATGCCATATTTTGTCAGATGTTCAGGCTCTCCCAGCATCCTAGAATCTCAAGTTATCAGTGCAGTGAATTCCTCCAACTTTTCACTGGAGACCACTCAGCTCTAATTCCCTCAAAATTCATGCAGTATTTCTGGTGGAATTCAGAAAAACATAAAGTACAAGCTGAAACCCAATATGTTGTCTTTTCTTTCTGCCTTCCTTGATCACTCCAGTAGCATAGAAGTAGGCTTTGAGGCCTTCACAATAGGGGGCAAGTTAGTATCCTTCCAGAATTAATAATTCCCTAAAATGTGAGGAAAGAAAGTTCTAGAAGTTTTTGTGATCGTAAGTTGTAGTAGCTTTTGGAGACAGATATAGAAGACCTGTTGAGAGGCATCCACTTCAGCTCACTGGCTCTTGTGCTATAAGAACAATTTAAAGTGAGTGAGGTCAAGGGCAAATGATTTCCTACAATTTGAAAAATATACTGATAAGAAAGGTTACTGTAGCACGAAAACTTTTATTATTAACTTCTCTTTGCCCCAGGTGATATACAAAAAGCAGCCCACGTTTACTCTCTATTGGATTATTTGTTCATTTTGTCCAAGCCCCTTGTGCTGAGGCTGTAGCTGTGGTTGGTGGTGGATGGCTCATCCCATTGTTTCTTAGCCTGTTGACAACAGGGCTAATGTAAGGATACCCCAAGAACGTGTGGGAAATACAATTTTAAAAGTTGTCACTGAAAAAGTTTGCATTACATATATGATCTTCCAATAATATGCATTTCCCATGAACTTTTTGAAGAGTCCTCATATCTCTAGGGATCCAGAGCCACATGTTAAATGTGATGTGTGCATTTCAGTGTCATACAGCCAAAATTAATCACTATCCCACTAAAACATTTAACAGAGTTCCTTGTATGGTATGATTCATCTAAAATTCAACTTTGTTTCAATTCAGCTAATGAGATTCTTCTTGGCCAGATAAAATTCCACGTATTCTGGGACTAAGCACCCAAAAACAATGTTTTTAAAATCTTGTTTAAATTGTTTGACAAACCAGTCATTCCACACAGCAGTGAAAATAGATGTCAGTTGAGATGTCTTCATCTCACACTGGAAGACCTAGGTTCAAATCCTGCCTCTGCTCAATTCCGGCTCCTGGTAATGCAACCCCTGGGAGGAAGTAGCTGACAATTCATGTATTTGGTCTCTACTATCCACCTGGACACCTGGTCTGTATTCTTGGCTCCCAGCTCTTTAGCCTGGCCAGTTCCGGCTGTGATGGAAGTGTACGTGGGGACAGAATCAATGGATCTCTCTCTCTCCATCTCTCTCTTTCATTCTCATTCTCATTGTCTACTTCTCTCTCTCTCTCTCTCTCTCTCTCTCTCTCTCTCTCTCTCTCTCAAAAAAAAAATAATTTTTTAAATGTCTGGTCAGACAGAGCAAATGAGTTAGGTCTAATTAAAGTATCCTAACCTTCTAGAGATAAGTAAAGACAGAAAAGGCAACATACATTGCAGTAAAAAATTGCATTGTCCTACACAAATTCTTTCAGGCATAGCTTCTCACATTTTCCTCTAAAGCTCTTCAATTTTAAAGTATCTTCAAATCACATGATTATATCTGTAAAATCATTTTGTTGAGTGCTGCTCATATTTGAATATCTTGTAGCTTCTGACTCTCTCCAAAGATGAGGATTGCTATGTTCCATTAAAAAAAAATAAAAGTATGTCCCAGATAAAGGAGTACCTAAAAGGCTTAGAACAACAGAGCCCTGACAGTAGGAGGCAGTTTTATTGGCAGGCAATGTGAAAATAAATAAACCTATGAAACGTTGAATTGTGGATTGTACCAGTCAAGGATCCAGAAAAAAAAAAATATGGATGTAAGCAGGAAACTTGAACTGGGGAGTTGGAGGTACATATAATTGAAGGGGTTCTTCACCAAGGTAAGGGCAAAGGGCAGAGAAGCCACAAACGAGTGCTGGAAGAAGCGAGGCAGAGCGAAGCTTTTATGTACAAGAAGAGGGATTATTGTCTGCCCGCAGATGGCAAGTGCTATGGGAGTCACTGAGAAAGGCTGTGACCCTCAGGAGAGGGACACACATGCAGGCAGGGACCTGAGATAGATATCTTCCCAGCACTCTCCCACTCTCAACCCCTACTAGCAGGGCTTCCCATTGGCTGAACACAGCAGAAACCACTGGGTATCACACCTGGTGGGGCCATTCACACAGGCCCTGGACAGCTCAGGGTGGAAACAGGTGGAGTGCATGTGAAGCAACAAATGGAAGACAGCTAGATAGACAGAGACAGTCTCTTCCCAGGGTAGAGGGAAGGAACAGACAGCTGTGGAATAACCATGAACAAGCCACAAGCCAGCTGTGGGCCAGCTGCATGCTCGCATCACTTACCAGAGCTTTGTTCTGCTAGCGTAAACAAGCTCTGCTTTTCCACTCTATTTTCAAAGAGTTCCTCAACTTCCAAGTGGTAAAATCCACTAGGATTTATTGCATCGGTTTCTTCTGGAGAGGGCAGGTACTGAGTAATGTTACACCACTGAAGCAAAGCAAAAACAATTGTTTTCCCCATTATAAATGCAAGCCCTCAGCAAGGTACATGAGAAGCCTTCCCCATGCCTTGAATCCTAAGGGGACTTCTGCTTGGAGTGACTGTTCTCACAGTGGTTCACACAAGAACTAAATACTCATCAAAGCACTCCACTATTCCCAGAGGGTCCCAACACCATGAGAATGAGGCTACTTGGAACTGTTCTTGGGTATTATTTGCTGTTTTTCTTAGTTCTGGAGGAAAACTACCTCCAATGAATAATTCTTGATCCATTCACAAAACTGAAAGCACTTGAGATTTCTCTCCCAACTAGCAGAATTAAACTGACTTACCCTGTTAACAGAAGGGAGACCATTTCCAAAGAATCCAAGTTTTCTATTATCCCAGAGGAGTTTCCCTAACAAAGGATATTCAAGTAAGAGCAATCAGAAGAGAAAGCCAAAAACCATAGGCAGGAGGAATTCCAGAGAGGTTAAAAAATATATATATTAAGGAGTCGAGAGAAGTGCTAAGGGGGGGAGGGGAGGTGAATCTACCTGCATATTTCAGAAGCAAGACTTCAAAAGTTGAACCAGTAAGTAATTCACAACAGCAAGCAAATGTTCGGTCACTTTTGAGTCTGACAGTGTCACAAATGCCATAGGCCTTCATGTGAGCCATCCTTAGGAATGAATTCAAGGTTTGTGAAGCCAGGAGTTTAAACAAATGTGTAAAAGCTTCTTTTTAAAAACTCAAATGTCAAAATTATGCTTAAGAATTTGTATGGAGCCTGAGCAAGAAAGGATCCCTGAAAACTATTGTTTCTTAATTTTTGATATGTATCCATCTGGCCATACTCAATCATGCATCCCAAAGAACATGAAAAATATAGTTTGGTATGGATAAATAAATGTAAATTTAAGAAAACCCCATTCCCAGTGAAAGGTGAAATAGAAGGACTTGTTATGGGGTTTGAGCAAAGAAAAATGCAAATAGCCAAGATAGTTGCTATCAGTATACCACGAGGCAAATGACGGAGACTTCCTGAAAGTAAATATCTGGGGGAAAAAACCCATGACCCACTGCTGCACGTTCATGGCTTATGGAGATCTGGAATGAGACACAGTGGGCTTAGTGAGTGGTTTAATAAGATGAGGAATTCTGAAAGAAATGATGGAGAGGTGTGGGAAGGTAGGTATTACACAGTCTTTCCTGGGATAATCTTGTAGCCATAAGCTTCCAAATGGAATTGAAGTAATCTCTGATTTTCACATTAGGGAAGAGGGAGGATATACTCTTTCTTTCTGGCAAAGAGGAAATGAGGGTTGCCATGACTAGAACGGGAACAGTGCAAAAGTGTGTTCAAAGGTAACTCAAGATATACAGGAAGTTCCCATTAGATGAGATACTTCTGTGAGTTAGAGATGAGGTCACAGTTAGGGGAATTATGCATAGCACTTTGGTTAAGCACTTATCATCATTGTGCCTGGCCTAAAATAACATCTCAAAGATATAAGCCATTTATATTTACTACTATTTAATAATAAGACAAAAAACTTACTTTTTCATTAAAATAGTATATTGATGAACCCAAGGTATTCTACTTTTAATGATTATCCCTAAGGGCTATCCCATATAAAATATTTCATTTTTTTCTAATATCTTTGTATTTCCAATGCACTGACTTAAAATGACAGCTATTTCATAGCATCTCAAGATATTGAAAGTCAGTAACTCAAGCAGGTCACTTGGGAGTACTCAGCTGGCTAGTGAGTGGGTCTGTAGTGTCCAGATGGTTCCACTGGACATCCTATGCCTTTGCAAAGCCAGGTGGCAAGGTGGGATTGGCAGGGACTTGCCACAGTGACTTCTGAAGCATGAAGGTATCTTACACAGTGGCTTTGGGCTTCCAGAACAAGTTCCAAGAGATGAAAGCATATCCTCCAAGGCTTTTTATAACTCAGCCTCAAAAGACTGCCTCAGTTGGTTAGATATGCCACTAAGGACAATTCAGTTTCAACAGGAGAAAAATTAAACTCTACCTTCTAATGAAAGAACTGGCAAAAAAAAAAAATACAGCCATCTTTACCTATTAAAAAATTAAATGAGAAACATGTAAGAGCGTGCCTCAAAACATCTACCCAGGTGAGCCAAAATAGAGTTGACAATTGTGAGGATTTGATTTCCCAGGGCCCATTACTGCCATGCCCAATGTGTCAAAAGGGTGTCAGCCTCAGTATACAGGGGCCAGGCAATAGAAGAACTCTAGATATTTTGCATAAGCTGGCTTCCTAACCTCTTCTACAAGAGCCATACCTGGGAAAAGACTGTAGCTTTAAGTTCTAACAGGGTGGCAATGAGGCACCCTATTCCCAACAGAAGACAAAGGCCCTAGAAGTTCCTAGCACCCTCATCTTAAATCTTTCTGGATTCATGACAACAAACAGTGATATGAAAGAAACAAAGGATTCCAAGTAGCAGGGTACATTTAAGTCTTTTTGAATGATTAATTGTTAAGAGTTATTAAGCCATATTCTATCCTGTTGTTTCAAAGAATGAAAACATCTTCAAAGTATTTTTTGCTTTTTTATTTCTATTTTTTACAATATTTTTTTTACAATATTTGACAGGCGGAGATGATGGAGAGAGATGGAGAGATGTGTTCCATCCACTTCCATTCACTGATTAGCTCCCCAATGCCTACAACAGCCAGGGTTTGAGATTCACCAAAATCAGGAATCAGAAACTCTACCATGGGTGGCAGGAGCTCAGCTACTGGCTATGTCCCAGGATGTACCTTGGCCAAACCAAGGCTCAAACACAGGCACCTCACTCAAGGATATGGGTGTTCTAAGCGTGACATTATCTGCTGCATTAAATGATAACCTCTTCTTAATTTCACCTTTACAATTGGTGAAATTACCAAATGACAGCATGATCTCAGAGTCTCAAGACAACACAAGAAGTATTTCAGGCACCACTCTTTTTCTTGCTCTGTAGATAAAGAACCCAGTGACTTGACTGAAGTATCTTGCTTAATAAAAGATAGTTCAGGTTTGTAATTTGTGTCTATCAATTGCCTACTAAGTGTTTTTCCAACTATGCTGTTGTCTTGGGATAAGTTCATGCATTTGGGAAAATAATATTTATCTTATTTCACATCTGTGCTGCCTTATGTAAGTCTTCAAGAATAGGGATTCTGTCTGTTCAAAAATTTTCTCAGTTCTGCACTTTTCATTTAGAGTTTTATTTTGTCTGCAAAAATCACAATCTGCATTTTGTGGAGTGCACACCAGATTTGAAAGTCTCAAAATAAGTGATTTTTTTACTTATCCAAGAATAAGTGGCATTCATGGCACTGAGCAAGGACATCATGGTTTTCATTTTCAATGTACTTTGCAAGCATCAGCTAATTAAGCTCCCTGAGTCTTCAGTGCCACCGTTGTTTGCAAAATATCTCTCATTTCCCAGGAAAGTGTTGCACTGTGTCCTAACTTACAAGAATCAGCACATTTGCCCAGCTTGAAATAAGAACTAACGACTGTGAAATTACTTTGATCAATGAGTGACAAACACAATTAGCTCAGTAAGACAAAAGTGCTCAGATACTGGTCTGAAGGACAAAACGGAACATGATAGAATACAAGGATTGATTGTCTCTCAAGGTCCTTCCTTGCAGCAATACAACATAAGCATCCACCGTGCAACTGAAACTGGAGGTGGTGTCCTGCTTGGGTCATCCTAGTAGCCATGGCCGTGCTGTCTCTCTAAAAATTTTGTTTTCAATATCACAATGAAAATCAGCACAACACTCCAAAACAGCAGTTTCATCCAGAGACACGGTAAATAATCCAGGCCCTTGCAGGATGTGTGGGATCTCACACATCTGCACAGCTGGCCACTCGAGGTTCAATAGCAGACTTCCCAGCTGTTCTGGGCTTCAAGGGCCTCTCTTCAGTTGAATCAATACTCGTGCCAATCTAGTAGCTTCCTTGGGTGAAGACCAATGTGAAAATATGGACAAGAGGCAGACGCTAATCCAGAAGTACTCTTTTCTCCTAATTATGGTTTCAATACACATAAAACAGCTGGAATTTAGAGATGGAAGTCTGGCACTACGGTTAAGACACTCCAGTCTCACATCAGGGTACCTGAGTTCAAGTCTCAGGTTCAGCTGCTAACTCCAACTCCCTGCTCGTGCAGACAGTGGAAGGCCGCAGGTGATAGAGCTCAAACAGCTGGGTACCTGCCATTACCTAGAAGACTCAAATTGAGCTCCCTGTTCCAGGCTTTGACCTGGCTCAGTCCTAACTGTCTTAGGCATTTGGGGAATGAACTGGTGGATGAAAGATGTCTCTGTCCCTGTCTCTGTCAGTCAAACAAATAAACAAAATGATTAAGCAAGTAAGTAAACAAATAAACAAAGAGTTTCTAAAATGTCATTAAAACACCCTGAGATTTAAAGGTAGGAATGTGTGTCTTTTAAATAAGAGAACTGATTATGAACACGTTCTAAAAGTAGGGCTCCTGGACAATTTGAAATCACTGAAGGCAGGAAGATATGGTAGATGGGAGCACAAAAGAATCAAGTTATTTTTGCTAATGTCACTTGCAACACAAAACATGAAAGCCTACCGTGCAAGTGTTGACAAGGGGCAGCCGGCAGCACAGCAGGGGAAATGGCCACATCGGGCTGGTGCTTTGGAGTTTGCATCCCTTGACACCAGGAAGAAATTGTTAGCTCCATTCCACAAGTGAGCTTTGCAGGGACTGAGTGAGCTACTCAAGGCATCATCTAGTACTTGGCAGAACCAAGGCCCAAAGCCAGAAGTTTGGCTCTCCAGCCTGAAGCCTGTCTCTTTAGACTGTTGGGGAGAGCACTGGATTCCAAACCTAAGACTCAACTTTGGAATGTTTGTTTTCTTCTCACGTCTTGTGTATTTGGGCAAATAATTGCATTCCTGAGGCAGTAAAGAGAAAAACACTTTATCAACTCAAATGTTATAGAATGGCAAGGCAAGCATACAACTAACTCCCTCTTAACCAACTGGTACTTCTGGGGTCCCTGTCAACATGTTCTTACAGTTAAACTTTCCTCTCTTTTGTCTTAAAGAACAAGGAATTCCTCCTTCTCTTTAAAATTAAACCTACCCACTATGCTTTAATATTACACCAGCACATACTTAGGACTTAGTGAGACTGTATAACAGCTCATTCAATCATTACATCATTTTCCATATTAAGAACTGAGGCTCCTAAAGCTAAACAGCTTGTCCAAGGTGGTGTTAATTAAGTATTAGAGCCCCCAAAGTCCTGCTTCAAAGCTAGTTGATTCATAACTATTAAAGTGAAACTGCTACTCAAGCAAAATTGTCTTCAGTTATCTATCGTGGTATAACAATTCATCTTAAAATCACATGGCCTGATTCGATCATGATTCGTCAATCTACACTGGGTTCAGCTGTGTGGTTGTTCCACTGACTGTCTAAAATCACTCTTATGACTCCAGCGACCTAATAGCAAAATAGGAGATGAGGGCCCACCGAGGTAGCCTAGTGGTTAAAGTTCTCTCCTTGCATGCACCAGGATCCCATATGAGTGCCAGTTTTAATCCCGGGGGCCCCACTTCCCATCCAGCTCTCTGTTTGTGGCCTGGGAAAGCAGTGGAAGATGGCTCAAAGCCTTGGGACCCTGAACCTACATGGGTGACCCGGAAGAGTCTCCTAGCTCCTGGCTTTGGATCAGTGCATCTCTGGCCATTGCGGCCACTTGGGAAGTGAATCCATGAACGGAAGATTTTCCTCTCTGTATATCTGACGTTCCAATAAAAATAAATTTTAAAAAATACGCGATGAACCATTAAGCTGCTTTCTACACAGCTTCTTACCACTCAGCAGCCTATTTTAAGCCTTCAAAGAAACTGGCAGATGACTTCCACAGACTACGAACCCCAATGTGAAAGTGCTTGCAAGCCTCGGTAGGCATCATATTGGCCAATGCCATGCTGGTCCAAGAAAGTCATCGAGTCATCGAGTCAAGGCCAAAATCACAGGGACAGGATGCTCAGGAGTCAAGATTCAGCAGGGGGACATTAATGCCTCCACCTTCCCTTTCTTTTCCTCTATCTTCAGTTTCTCGTTCTTCACTTATGCTTACAGAAACACTGCGATAGGGTCAGTGCTGTGCAGTGGGTTAAGCTTTCACCTGTGATACAATATCCTAGTTCCAAGCACTAGTTTCAGTTCTGTCTGTTCTGCTTCCAATCCAACTTCTTTCTCATGTCCTAGGAAGGCAGCAGATGATGGTACAAATACTCAAGCCCCTGCCACCGGTATAGGAGACCTGGATGGGCTTCCTACCTGCTGAATTCAGCCTGGTATGGCCCAGCTGCAGTAGATATTTGGGAAATAAACAAGTTGGCATAATATCGCAGGGTGTGTGTGTGAAAGAGAAAGAGAAAAAAAACAGAGAGAGAAGAGAATGAGGGGCAAGACAGAGAGAGAAACTGGCTTTTGAATCAATCTTTTTTTTTCCAAGGTTTTTTTGGAGAGGGAAAGTCAGATTTACAGAGAGAAGGAGAAACAGAGAGAAAGATCTTCCACCCGCTGGTTCACTCCTTAAGTGGCCACAACGGCTGGAGTTGAGCTGATGTGAGGCCAGGAGCCAGAAGCCTCTTCCAGGTCTCCCACACAGGTGCGGGGTCCCAAGGCTTTGGACCATCCTTGACTGCTTTCCCAGGCCACAGGCAGGAGCTGGAAGGGAACTGAAACAGCCAGGATACAAATTAGCGTCCATAAGGAACTCCAGCAGATGCAAGAGGATAACGTTAGTCACTAGGCTGTATACCAGGCCCTGAATCAATCATTTTAAGAAAAAAGAAAACATTTAGATGATCATGTTTAGATACAAATAAGTCTCCCAGCCTGAACTTTTCCCTTTAGCTATCATATCAGTGATTTTCCTTTCAGAGCCAATTACCTTTAAAGAGTGCTCTGTATTCATTGTCTTCATGTCACCTCTTCCTACCCATTCTCCAATCACTGCAGACTGGCTTCCACTAACACTGCTACAGCAAAACTGCCCTCCCCACACTTTCTAATAACCTCTGTGTTTCCAAAGGTCATGGATAATTTCCTGCCCTTGTTTACTTTGCAATTCTGTGACTTTAAAACTTCGTTGGGTTCCCATAACTTTTCAGCCAGAATTTAAATGTACCTAGTTCAATGCACTGGGGTTTGATAACCTGGACAGCTGCCTTGTTTTTTGAGCCTTGCCTCTTCCACTTGTGTGTCAACACCCTCACAGTTCAAACATACACTGAAATGTCTCTGGGCCTTCACAGAAGCCACTCTGGATTACATCTCCCATCTTATACATTAAATAAGTATTTATTAGTCTTCAAATCTCAGATGGAGAATTGCCTTCTCCGGAAATTGTCTACACCCAAGAACCATGTAGCATGAAAGTGAAGAACATAGACCTGTAACCAAACAGAAAGGTTGCAACAGGTCACTTGGCTGCTCGACCTGAGACTCCTGACCAATGAAATGCTGACAATACAAAGCTTGCTTCCCAGGATGGTAGGGCATGTTATAGAGAGTGTGCGAAGCCCTCTCAGAAGCTATTTAGAACTTATGGACCCAGTTGCCATATTATATTAAAGCCATTTTTCATGTGGCTTCCTCCTCTGTAACTCTTTATGTGTTTAGGCGGGGTATAGAATTCAATAAATGAATAAAAGAGTGAATAAATGAGGCATGCCCTGGCCGACTAGGCGTGCTTCTTCACTCATTCAGCTCCACCCGGATCTGGGAAAGTGAAAGAACTGATGAGATCCTGTGGTCAAACCAAACAGGAAATGTTTTCTCAGATTTAATATTACTACAAAATCAAAATGAAATCAGTCTCATGATTCACAAATTTTTGATGGCTTTTACTGCCTCTTCTCATGATTCTTGCTTTCCATTTGTAAGAAAATATGATGTAATTCTCTTAGCCTAATTCCACTGTTACGTGCGACAAATGCAGGGAAAGCTCCCAGAGGTAATGGAAGCTTTGGTCAATGTGAGGCTAAAATGGATTTTACATGTTCCACTGGAAAACTATGATGATTTCACCTTGAAGTTTAAATGATATCATTTCCTGTGATTCGAAGTTATTTATTCAAAAATCACAGCTGACGGGCCAGCGTTGTGACACAAGATAATGCCACTGGCAATGCCAATATCCACCAGCTGTTCCACTTTAGAATTAGCCCCCTGTTCACTTGTCTGGGAGAACAGCAGAGGATGGCACAAGTGCTTGGGTCCCTGCCTCCACATGGGAGACCCAGATGGAGCTCCTGACTTCTGGCATTGGACTGACAGAGACCTGGCAGTTGTAGCCGTTTGGGAAGGGAAGACAGATCTGTGTGTGTGTGTGTGTGTGTGTGTGTGTGTGTGTGTGTGTGTGTGTGTGTAAGAGAGCATGCATACCTGTGTGACAGTGTGTTTGAATGTATGTGTTTGTGTGTGCCCCCTCTCATTTTTTGCCTTTCAAATAAATAAATCTTCATAAAAGTGACAACTGAATTTTTAGAAATTCAGATACTTGAAAAGCTCATCATACTACTTTGCATTTCCATAGTTTCCAAAAAGTAGCAATAGTATACCAATCTAAAGTGGAAGAGAGTGTAGTTCTATAAACTTAATAAAGATTTATGAAATAAATAAGTACATATGTGTTAAGTCTCGGAATATAGAAAAATTAGATAGACTGTACTAGCATTCACTACAACAATAAAATATTTTAAATTGTTACCAAGGCTGGAGAGCAAATAGATTTGACACATTTACACTGAGCTTTTACTACTGTATGTAAGCCATTTTATTTTTGATATAGTAAAATCACAGTGTCTTTGTGTGTATAAAAAGAAAAACTACAGCTACAATTTGTAGTTTATGATTCATAGAATTATTTTTCCAGTTTTAGATTCATAGAATATTAGGGCTGGAGGACCACCGGGTTCTTTATAAGAACTTTTCATGGTTCGTCGCTTAAGACGAACCATGTTTAAAAAAGAACAAGTGACTTGTCTATTGCCGAGAAATCGAGCAGCAGTTTTCACAAGGGCACAACTGGGGCAGAACTGTCATTTGTCTGTGTTTACAAACAATATATGTCTTTACAAAGCAACAAATTATCTGCTTTAAAAACAGCAATTGCTTTTAAATGTAAAAGATGCGTCTCTGTTGGATCTCAATATTTGCCAAGATTGTCTTTTAGTTATTATCATTGATACTTCTTGATTCACAGGTCTGGAAAGCATGAGGACTGTGCTTTCGCTCCTGTACTTCTTGGGAACTGCAGCTGCGATCCCGGTAACTCTCCTCTCTTGTCTTGCAACATCCTCGCTACTGACATTTAGTTTATAAATCCTCCATTTAAAAGAGATGATTCTTATATAATGACTTGAAGTTCTCTTTTTTCATATCAGTTGTGATTTTTTAATTCCCCAGGCAGTGAACAGATGACTGGAAAAGTCAAGATACTTAAATTTTTTTTTTCACAACTATCAGGTATTGCAAGTTGCAATAAATATGAATTGAAAGTTTTGGCCCTAAGTTTATTATCTATAGAATATATCAAAATATCAAAGGGACAAGAAAAATAAATCCTTCTATGGGTGCTAAACACATTGAGATGAGAAATATAAGAATTTTAATTGGGATGCATATCCATATTCTCCAGCATTTTCTTCAACATCAAACACACACTGGCTGAGAAATACAGAGAATTTGTCACTGAAATGAGGTGCCGTCAGTTTAGGAGCAGGAAATGATACAGAGATCATAACGCAGCATGCTGAAAACAGGGCTAAGACATTCTCTTCTTCATGGTCAAATACACAATGTTCCTAGGATTTACAAAACAGTAAGGCAGTCATGCACAACTCACATGATCGGAGATCATATCAGCAGCTCCAACACTACCAGAAAGTTTTTTAAAAAAAGAAAGAGTGTCATGGCTTGAATGATCATTGAGAACTTTCCACAAATGACCCCTATTATCTTCAGTTAAAGCCAAAGATTTGGGCCACTTTTTCTTATTCACCAAATGAAAGACTTTGCCACCCTACATAGACAAGGCAATTTTTTTGCTATGCCCTGTCCCCACTTCACTCTGGGTCTGTGCTTCTGTTCTTGCGATTGGATAACTAGAGGCTTCTCTGATTGACAGATGTATCAACAAAAGCAAGCACCATAGCACCCAGACCCAGCAGTTCTTACAAAACAGAGCTTACGAGCATTAGTTTAGAATAATGCTTAAGCAATGTGGAATGGCTCCAGCTGAAATTATACATTGTACTTTGAAATTATAAAAAATCGGACAAATTCTCTTCCAGTACAAAAAGAAGCTTCCATGAAACAATTGTTTTCTCCCAACAATGTGTTTCACATTTCCAGGGGTTATTGCTGTGTAAATAGGCATCAAAACTGACTTTGAACTGACTTTGAATGGCATGTCTACGTACAGACACATTCCAGGTGTGTTGTTTCTAGAGAAGTGTGTAACACACAGACACAGCCAAAGCTAAAAAGTTATATATCTTCTCATAAGATTGACATATTAAAAATCTTGCATTGCTTTTCATGCTTCCCTGGATTCTCATGAAGCAGAATCTGTGTGGGTGGGAGATTCCAAACATATTTCCAGAAGGCACGTTAAATAAACTTAGATGTGGGCACAATGATAAAACTGAATTTTGATTTTGAAATTCTTCTGGAACAAATAAGTTGCCATGTTTTTGTGCATTTCTTCCTGTTTGAAGTGGAGCAGAGAGAGTAGATTAGAAGGAGAGCTTCTGTCCAGTAAGTCTGAAATGGTCCTATGGAGCCACTGTGGCAACTGACCCAAGTTGTGTCATTTTTTTTCTCCATTTCCTTTACAATTTCTGAAATTCTTCTGAATATTACTATGCCTCACGCTGGAAAAAGAGATTAAGAAGAAAAAGTGCAAAGCAACTCAGAAATCAACCCTGTATTCCATGGCTTTCTGTATATTAGATAATCAGCACTCCGAGGATTATTGATGGAGTTAAAAATGAGCCAAGCCAGTTGAGTGTCCACAGCACCTCTGGACTAAATGCCCACAGTAGACACCTGACTCTCTTATTGAATGGTTCTAACTGTTCCTACTATATGATGTTACAACTAAGAATACTGTAGTATTTTTAATTTGGACAACTCCTTAACATTTACATAATTAAGTTTCTAAGTTGTTATTTCTGCTCACTCATACTGAAGCAGAAATCAAACAACTTTTCAAACTGCAAACAAAAAGTAAATAGCAGAGTCAAGATTTGTGTGGAGTCAAAAGATTTGAGAGGGAGTCCTCTGACCTCCAAATCCATTTGTTTGCCTCCACAGCATGGATCACTGGCTTATTCACGGAGGTCTCCAGTTTTGCTGGAAACAGACACAGCCATCTAGCTGTGCTTCCAAGTCTAGCTGTTTGACTTCCAACTCCAGATGTTCCACTTCCCCATCATGCATCACTGCTCAGTTCTTCATTGATGCTTTAGCCTTGCTAAATATGGAATCATGCCGCTGGTTGAAATCATCCGTAACTGTCATTCTGTACTAGGTTTATCCTGCCTCACACAATCTTTGATTCAATTCCTGACCAATTTGGTTTTTCATCCATTTCCTGGTAGATGCTAGAGTGTTAAAAAAGCAAAGAAATGTTGAATAAAGTTTTGTAACCTTTTCTGCTGATTATCAATGTACAATTACATGTTAAATTAATATACAACATTATATCCTATGGTTAATTTTATTTGACTTCAACTTCCTGCGAAGAACACTTTTCAAAATCACTATATATGAATAACTTTTAGAAGTTTTTAAAACATAGAAAAGAATTTCAAAACAGCCAAATTGCCATTATTGAAGTCATTTTCATTTGATTGATTTTTTAACTAGTCCCTGCAATTATAACTTACCTTAAACAAAACTAGCATTCTGCTTTCACTTAACATTATACTCTGGGAATTTGCTTATGTCCTCAAAAATTCTAGAGAATATCTTCTAATCAGTGTTATGAAAGAAGTATATTGGTATTGCTTTTTCGAAGAACATTGTTGGTAAACAATAGTGATAAGAATAATTCATGATTTTTAAAATGAGCATCTAAGTGTGGATAATAAAAACTGATTTTGGAAATTTTCAGACAAATGCAAGGTTTTTATCTGCTCTTTCTCAACCAACTGTTGGAACACTGGAAACGCATGAGAATACGGAAACTCCCTTTTTAAGGACTGAAGATGAAGAAAATGAAAAGGAAATGGTGGAACCCATAGAAAACCAACCCAATAATAAGGTAATAGTAACAATACATTTTTAAAAAATATTTCAAAGGTCTCAGTTTAAAACATGCTCAAAGAGATTATGTTTAATTTTAGTTTCTTTTTTTTTTAACTTCTAAACATAAGACTTTATTATCTCTCTAGTTGTGTCCCTTCGTGTACTCTATTCAGGATCAAGTACTTAATGGAGAAGTCCTAATACATCCATGGGCCCCTACCCAGCAGCCTGCTCCTGACACTGAGTTACAGGGAAGGCAGTGGCAAGGCACCTCAGGGCAGGGGATACTGAGGCATTTTCCTTGCCCCAATCCCAGTCTGGGTTCAGCCTGGTTGATATCCTAGTCATATCCATGACCCTACAAGTTACCCTCCTCACTGTTCCAAGTGGCCTGAGCACAGGAAGCAGGAAGTTCCCTTGACCAGAAGCACAAGCAGGGAGGCCCAAGTAGCATTGGGGAATGGACACCAGATGGGTATAGGCACCTGCTCAGGCCTACCACATGCCAGGCGGCAGGCAGTGGTCAATGCTGCCCTGCTCTAGCCTCATCTCCATCCCTAACCCTGTGCTTGTCACAGAAACAATGTGGGGTTGATGACAGCCTGTGAGTTCAGAGTACTGCAGCCAAAGCACTCTGGCTCCACAGGGCTAGGGAAAGGAAAGCATTCCAGCTCCCTAGCCTTGAGGCCTGAGAAAGGCATGGGGGATGGGGGAGACAGATATGGCTTCACCTTGAAGTCACTTCCACCTTGCATATTTCCCTTTGTACCTCCAAGAAGAATAGGGTGACATCCCCAACCTATTTCCTGCCATGGCCACCCAAGACAAGAGTCAATGCACTCCAGCCCCGCCAGGAACCTGCATATCCGCAGCCAGACGGGAAGGGTACTGAAGGGAAGGAGAGGGGTGCAAGGCCCAGAGCTCAGCCCTCTAGAAGGCCGAGAGCCCATTAGTTTCTATAAATATGGTGGTCCCATCAACTGCATCTAGAAACTAGAATTGTGAGAACAAATTTTTCTAAGATTTGTTTGTTTAATTATTTACTTATTTTTTTATTATTGGAAATTCAGATATACAGAGAGGAGGAAAGACAGAGAAGAAGATCTTCTACCCATTGATACATTCCTCAAGTGGCTGCAACAGCCACAGCTGCACCGATCTGAAGGCAGGATCCACGAGCCTCTTTCTGGTCTCCCACATAGGTGCAGGGTCCCAAGGTTTTGGACTGTCGTTGACTGCTTTCCCAGACCACAAGCAGGGAGCTGGAAGGGAAGCAGAGCTGCCAGAAATTGAACTGGCACCCATTTTGAACTCTGGTGCAGAGGACCTTAGCTGCTAGACTACGAGCTGGGCTCAACAAGAGAGTTTTACTGCTTGAGCTAGGGTGCTATGTAATAATTGCATTTTTATAAGTTCTAATCAAATGAAACCTGTGGCTGTAGAGCAGAAAAGATATGGTAAATACATTCACATGATACTGTGCAAACAAAAATAATTATGAATGGTGAGTGTTCACTTAAGAATTATAAATATGGTATTATCATTTGTTTCAAGAATAACCTTTTTTTTCAAGGATGAACAATCTTCAATGTTACAAAACCATGAGCAGTTGGCAGAACAGGACAAGAGCTATAGTGAAGAGCTTGGATTGAAGGACCAGGAGGAGAGTCCTAGTGACTCAGATGTGACTTCAGCATCTACACCAACTGTAGGCACATTGGACTCTAAAGAAGATATGAGTGAGCCTCAGGAGCAAAACTTCCCAGAGAACACTGATTCCCCTGTCTCTGATGTTAGTTCCTTGGAGAACTCGAACCAAGAGGAAAGCATCCCAAAGGGAGAAGAAAACCAAGAACAACCTATAAGTGAGGCTCATCATCAGCTGAACAGAAGCAGTACACACACCCCAGACCTAAGTGATCAAGGAAACCAAGAAGATGATCCAAACATTCCAAATGGAGAAGAGGAAGAAAAAGAACCAGCCAAAGTTAGTAGTCCAAATGATAACCAAGAGAAGGAGGGAGAACTTTCCCTGGAGCATTCTGACAGTGAGCAGGACGAAGACGATGCCCAACCTGATGACATTATGGAAGAGACCAGTCAACCAACTCAAGTAAGTGAGATGCAGAAAGATGAATCTGAGCAGGGAAACCAAGAACAGGAAGAAGTTCACTCTGATGCAGAAATGGAAGAGGAAAATGCATCAGACAACAATAAACACGTCCAAGATAATGAATGGCAGACCCAAGAAGGAAAAACTGGTCTGGAAGCTATTAGAAATCAGAAGGGAATGGGCAAAATGATTCTTTCGGAGGCTTCGTTCTTGGAACCAAATGATGATGCTAACATTGTGCCCAGAAACCATGGGGCTGAAGGTGATGGGAACAGTGACGGATCCAAGCACGGTGCAACTGATGACTACCTCATCCCAAGCCAGGCCTTCGTGGAGAATGAAAGAGCTCAGTCCAATTACCATCATCCCAAAAATGACGAGCAAAGAGAAAGAGCACTTGAGAATGAGAGTGTAGATACTAGTGAACCCGGAGACCACCACGGGGTAAGATTACTTACAAAGAAGCTTGTCCAGTCAAAATTAGCATTAACAACTTTCTCTGTGCTTTTCTAACTGTATGTGCTTAGTTGTCTCAGTGCATCACTAAAATACATAACAATTACTCTTTTTTTTTTCTATCCTCTGACTATTTTCTCCTTAAAGTAGATCCAGGATTTGAATGTCATTTATTTGATAAGTGCAAGCATAGATAACAGTGGAGACATGATACAGGGATGTCTTTATAAAAAAGTTTTCAGAATTATTCCATCTGGGCAGTGGGCAGGCATAGTTACGACCTTTAGTTTAGCCAGAAATTGCTAGGGGAGGGTAGTCATTCCCCAGCACTTCCACTGTGTCCTTTGAACACACTAGATTTCCAATGTTTTCCAGACTCCTAACACACATACTGCCTGTTAAGTGTTCCTGGAGCTAACTGGATCAATCAATTCTGAGAGATGTGATAGATGGGTGACCCTGACGACTGCTCTTCTAGTACCTTGAAAGCAGATGCTATGATGTATTCAAGTTGAATCACTAAAATGCAACAAAATATCTCTCCTATAACAAGGAATTCAGCAACATCTGTTGAATCAGTTGTTATGATTAAGAAACTAGTTCATCTAATTCATCATGCAAACAGACCATGGGGAGAATCTGGATACCAGTAGGCCTGGCTGCAGGGAGGAAGAACAGTGCAATTTAGTTGTATGACCATTTGGAGCTTTCATGCAAAGCTGACAAGTAGGACTTAGTACAGTTTGGGGTGAGGAAGGTTGTATAAATAACCTGTATTACTGAAAATTCTCAGCATTCTAAAGTAGAAGTTTTCTTACACTTAGAAAACATTAACAACTTAATGGAGATTGCTGGTGTAACTTCAACTGAACTACAGAATGGAAAGCTAATGCTGTTTAGCTAGTGTTTTTTTCCAAATCCTCTAGGGAGACTCCAGCTCTTAGTGAGAAATCCCCTGAGCTAAAGATCTGCTTCCAGCAGGGCAGAAACAGCTCTTGTTCAGGGATTACTGTCTGTGTCTGCCTTTGCACCTGGTTTTCCCTTTTAGAGATCTGAAATGATTGGGGCATATAAACCTCTGTGAAGATATACAGAAAAGGAAATGAACCAACTAATGACATTTTCTTCGCTGAGTTTAATTTCTGATGTTGTTGTTTTTAAGGCCAAGAAAGCAGAAAGCTCATCAAATGAAGATGAAGCTTCAAGTGAAGGCAACGTGAGAGTGCACAGCATTGGTGAGCTTCCTTGACCACATCAAAGAACAAACGAATCTCCACCCAGGGTTTCACTCCTCCCTTCCTTTGTGACTATGGTACAGATCTATTCCCCATCCTCAAACATCCCCAAGGAAATACTCCCTTTTAAAAAAAAGCGAAAAAAAAGAAAGATTTGTTTATTTTTATTGGAAAGGCAGATTTAGAGAGAGAAAAAAAGACAGAGCAAAAGATCTTCCACCCACTGGTTTATTCCCCAAATGGCTGCAACAGCTGGAGTGGAATTGATCCAAAGCCAGGAGTCAGGAAATTCTTCTTGGTCTCCCACACAGGCGCTGGATCCCAAGGCTTTGGGACATCCTCTACTGCTTTCCCAGGAAAGGAGGGAACTAGATGGGGAATGGAGCATCCAGACATAAGCCAACACTCATATGAGATGCTGACACTTGAAAGCAGAATGTTAGCCAAGTTGAGCCATTGCATTGATCCCAAGAAATGGTCTTTTACATTGATAGTGTTTTCTGTCACATATTTGATAATTCAACTATGTTTAAGTATGTCAACATATTAGAAGACTTGCTGAGATGTCCTTATAAAAGTAGAATTTTTCCTTAAATCCTTCTGCTTCTCAAAAGAATTTACCACATTTATTCTTTAACTTTAATTCACTACTTAACTGAGATACCATTTTTAAGGCAATTGCTATACCAATCATAAATATTATGAGCTTCAGCATGGCTTATTTAACTTCTGACCAACTTTTAAGACATTACAGTAGATACTTTAAACTGTAATCATCTCAGACCAAGACAACTTGCTAGTTCATTTTTTTAAAGATTTATTTATTTTTATTTGAAAGATTTACAGAGAGAAGGAGAGACAGAGAGAGGGGGATCTTTATCTTCTAGTTCACTCTCCAGTTAACTGCAATGACTGCAACTGAGCCCATCCGAAGCCAGGAGTCAGGAACCTCTTCCAGATCTCAAATGTAGATGCAGGGACCCAAGGACTTGAACCATCCTCTACTGCTTTTCCAGGCCATAAGCCGGAAGCTGGATCAGAAATGGTGCAGTCAGGACTCGAACCTGCACCTGTTTGGGATGAAAGGGCTGCAGTGGAGGCTTAGTTTGTTATGCCATCACATCAACCCTTTTCGGTTCTTTTTACAGCTCTAATACAAATTGCAACCAGAAGAAATGTAGATCACCATATAAAATATTCTAATGTCAGAAAGTTCTGTGGCCATCAAGTGCTTGTTACTGTTTTTTGACATCCAAATTTTCAAGTTGTAATGGTTTCCGATTTAGTGACCAACACTGTGGCTCAGCAGGCTAAGCCATTCTTTGTAAAGCTGGTCCACCTCGTCCAAGCACTGATTCAAGTCCCAGCTGCTCCATTTCCAATCCAGCTCCCCATTAATGGCTTGTGAAAACAGCAAAAGATGCCCCCAAGTACTTGGGCCCCTGCCACCATGTGGAGGACCCGGATATAGTTCCTCACTCCTTGCTTTGGCCTGGCCCAGACCTGACCATTGCATCCATTTGGAGAATGAAGCAGTGGATGGAAAAACTCTCTCACTTGCTTCACTCTCGCTGTGTGTGTGTGTGTGTGTGTGTGTGTGTGTGTGTGTGTGTGTGTGTGTTCCAAATACATCTTTTTTTCTTTTGAAAAGAGTTTTAATTTTTCACCCTCACTAACAAAAGTTCATTGAGTAAACGGTTTTGTGTTTATAATATCAATATAACTTTTTATAAACTTACTGTCCAAACTTTTCTGTTAGATTCATGTGTGAATTTCCAGTGTAAACGAGGGCATGTGTGTAAGGCTGACCTGCATGGAAACCCTCACTGTGTTTGCCAAGATCCAATGACTTGTCCTCCGGCAAAACTCCTTGACCAAGTAAGTATTCAACAAAATCATGTTTAAGAGGCATGCAAAGATTACAGAGTTAAGTGAAGCTGTTTGTAATTATAGATGCACAGGTTACACCTAACAGTTGATGTAATATTGAACGGGAACAGAAGCCAGCAAAATCAGTTTAAATTGCTTCATTAAGAGGTAGTAATAGCATTTGAGCTGGAAAACTCATTTTACAATTCATTCTGATCTTGGCACATCTGTACTTTCCTTCTCTCAAGCTTATCTAAAGTAAAGCAGCTTTGGTAAAGTTTGTTGATATTTTTGGTGCCAAATGGGAAAATCATGATGTTAATGGTCTCAATATCTGATCACATCTTTGGCACAGCACTGTGATCAGATAGCCTTGGAATTTTAAGAGTAGAGTGTTTTCCAATCAGCACTTGCCTGTATCAGCTTTTCCTCTTGCTTATCTTTCCTAGGTTTGTGGCACTGACAATCAAACCTACACTAGCTCCTGTCACCTGTTTGCCACCAAATGCAAACTGGAGGGGACCAAAAAGGGGCACCAGCTGCAGCTGGATTACTTTGGTGCCTGCAAATGTAAGATCCCATCACTCCTGATAACCATAATTTCAGAGTTTCAAATGAATCCAAATATGTTCAAAATTGTGTCCAAACAGATGGAATTAAGAGATGTTTGTTGTTTATTTTGGTGCAACACAAATATTGAAATTCATGTATATAAAGGGTCTTTAAAATTTAATGTAAAATGTGTATTATGAAAAATGCTGTGTATGAACTTCAAAATTATTTTGCACAAAAGTAAACTTATCTTGCAATTCAATTGTCCCAGAAATCTGTTGAAGTTATCTTTGTATACACAAACAAGAAATCTGAATCCAGACTGCACTCTAAAATCAACCGAGAAACTTTAAAAATGAGGAGAGCAATTCCCATTTGTTAATCATAACCGATTTGGATTTAATTGACGTAGACTGGAGCACTAGCACTGGAGTTTTCTGTTTGTATTTTTAAGTAACCTAGGCAATTCTAATGCTTCCAGGGCTCATAACCACTATGATAACGTTACCCATTTAGACATGAATCATTGGTATTTTATTAAATTACTTCCCCTCTTCCCAGTCTAAGCTAAGCATTTGCAAAGAAACTGTAGGATAGCTCATTCTTCTGGAAGTTTTTTCTAAACTGTCTTCCTTCCTCAGGATGCTTCCAATTGTGTTTGGCTCCCCTTACCATTAAGTGGTTCTCCACATTAGCAGTGCTAATGTGTTTCCAGTTCCTCTGTCCTCCCAGGCTCATGAGAGGATTAACTATGTAGGTGTTCCCTGTGGTCATCTGATGTGCTTTGTCCAATGAAATGTGAGCAGAAATCATTCATGTGAGTTCTGAACAGAAGCATGGGAGGGCTAGTGTGTGATTTTCCTTGCCCTCTCCTCTTGTCACCACAAACTCTGAAGCTCTATGTGTTGGGATCTCCATCTTCTATTCCTGTAAGCCACTGAGATCTAGCATTATTTGTCACAATAATGACAGACTTAACCTCTCCCTTTTCCTCACATTCCATAAAGTAAATAGCTCTGGTGCCCACTATCTCTGAATTCCAGCTCTCTGACTTTTCAGCACTGGTTCTTAGGCTCTACACAAAAATCAAAATTACTCTTGAAGCTTTGAAAACACTGTGATGAGGGTGGACATAAGCCTAACAGGATGCCCATGGCAGATCTCAGGTCCAGCTTCCTGTCAAAGCATTCTGTGGGAAGCAGCAGGTGTAGTTTAAAGTAATTGTGTCCCCGCCACCCACATCAGAGTTCTGGGTTGAGTCCCTGGCTCCTAACTCCAGCTCAACTGTTGAAGGCATTTGAGGAGTAAATCAGTAGGTGGTAGTGCTTGCTCTTATTCTCCCTCCGTCTCTCTATCTGTATTTCTCTATTCCCCCTATATGTTCATGTTTCTCTGAATGGAAGCTAGGCATTGTTTTTAAAATACCCCAAGCATGGTCAACATTATGGCGCAGCAGGTTAATTTGCTAGTGTCAACACCCACATCCCACATCAGCATCTTAGCTGCTCCACTTCCAATCCAGCTTTCTATTGATGAAAGAGAGCAGAACATGGTTCAAATACCTAGGCCCTTGTTCCACATGAGTGAAATTCAGATGAAGCTCCTTGCTTCTGACCGGGCTTGGTCCAGCTCTGGCTGTTGCAGTCATTTAGGAAGTGAACCAGCAAACAGAAGATCTCTCTCCCTGCCTCCTTCTCTCCTTCCCTCTCTGTCGCTCAACCTTTCAAATAAAGATAAATTAATCTTTAAAAAATTCTCCTCTGCTACGAGAATTAAGGACCACTGTTGGAGTAATGGGCAGTGAGGAAGGTATTAAACTTCCTGTAATGAGGACTTACCAATGATTACAATGTGTTTTCTGTTGATAACAGCCATTCCTGCTTGCACGGATTTTGAAGTGACTCAGTTTCCTCTACGGATGCGAGACTGGCTCAAGAATATCCTCATGCAGCTGTATGAACCTAACCCTGAACACCCTGGGTATCTCAATGAGAAGCAGAGAAACAAAGTAAGTTATGCATAAGTTGAATACCAACTGTCTGTCTACATAGCTGGAGCCGGAAACACTGCGGTGGGCTGGGAGGGCTCCCTGTGTCTCTACAGTGCCACCTCACACCTGGTCAGCCCACATGAATTACAGAATAACAGGGGTCACCATACATGCCACTAGGCTTTGGACACTGTCAAACTGCCTTCCTCCTGCAAAACAGGCAGAAGCCTGAATAAGGCTACCAATAGTTGAGCAAAGTTAACATATGTTCAGCATTTGGCTGATCAGGTCCAAACATATTATTTAAACCTTAACAATATTTTTGCTCTCACAGACTAAATGTAGAGATATGATCTAAGAGAAATCTACTACTTGCCTTGCTAGCAGTACACTAAAAATATATTTAGAAGTTCAAACTGTTGCTTCCAGATGTTTCCAGAGAAAATTCATCCATTAGATGGTTACTGAGTGCATATAGTAAAGATCTATGAACTAAACAAAATATCTGCCTTTGCAAGTTTATTTTCTAGGCAGACACTAAACAAATGTGTGTGAGCATATGTCTGTATCTGTGTGTATACATGCAAACATGCATCAACACATTCAAAAGTAGAAAATACATGCAAATATAATCAATTCAGCAAATAAATATGAGCGTTGTCAGGTGGAATGAACTGTATTTATGAAGAAATCACTGAATGCTCTTTCTGTGTTGTGGGGTGAAGACTAAGAGTTGGCCACTGGTCTTGCACATTGTGATCATAGTTACTGGAGCTGTTTGGGTGGGTAGGGGAGGTGGCTCTTAGTAGGGAATTCTGAGTGGACAACGTCAAAGACAGAATAGGATGCCAATGAAAAGAGAGATGGACTGGTAACTGGAAGAGAACATCAGTTCAATAATTCCTTCTACTCACAGGAGATGGGAAAAGGTGGCTATAAGCTTCTGGAAATAACACAGTAAAGAAATAGACATTTGTGAGAAGCAGAAAATGTGCACAACTGCAAACATTGTTCTCAAATAGACATCAAAGTCAGTTGAGAGGTGTTGGGTTTACGTGAAGCACAAAGGAAATTCGAGTGGGAAGTTGGTAGGTGTGGTTAAGAGAACCTTTTGGAATCCTGTAGATTGATAGTAGTTATTCAGCTATTCAGTAAATAATAGGCTAATATAATAAGACGAGCATCTCATAAAATGAGCATGTCTCAAGAACAATTTCTACCCTCCTTTGTCCCAGAGAGCTCTGAAAATATTATTCAAAGGGCAAGGGGATTTCAAGTAGGGATGGCCAGGCAAGTACACACTGTGGGCCTGAGACTGAGCAGACACTAGAATTAACGCAGATTATAAAGAATGGAGTATGCCACTTACAATGGAGAACATGCAGTATTTGCCTGGATCTGGCTTATTTCACTTAACATAACCTCCTCCTATTCTATCCATTTTTATTTTTTGTTTGCAAATGAGATAATTTCATTCTTTTATGACAGCAATATTACATTGTATATATGCTATATTTTCTTTACCAATCTGTTGATGGACCTCTTGATTGATTTGGTATCTTGGCTATCATGAACAAATGCTGTGATAAACATGGTGGAACATTTGATACAATTAATTCATGTCTTTTGAACATACCCCACTTTCTTCTAAAAACCACCAATTTCTTAAAAATACCTGTTATTTTATGTAGACATAAAAAGTGTACAGTATTGATTAGGAGACACTTAATTGGGTCATGCATGATGCTTGTTATACGCTGTCATTGTATTGTTACTCTTGAAGTGAAGTTTAACAAATGGCAATTCTGTTACACTTGCCTGCTGGCTCTGACAATCTGCCTACCTAATCCTAGGTGAAGAAAATCTATCTGGATGAAAAGAGACTCTTGGCTGGGGACCATCCCATTGACCTTCTCCTGAGGGACTTCAAGAAAAATTATCACATGTATGTGTACCCTGTGCACTGGCAGTTTAGTGAACTTGATCAGCATCCTATGGACAGGTAAAGAATATTTACTGTGCTAATTAGAGGCCATGTCTACAACGTGCAAATGGGCAATCTGAGCAGAGCTGGGAAGTTATTCAGTTCAATTCTTGAATGCTGAAATGGCAAATGAATGTGGACAGAAATCTAAATTTAAAAAAAAAAGTTTTAAAAACAACAGATTGTGGGCATAGCATTGCTCCTGGGTTTACACATGAGGTAAGGTCCAGGCTTCCAGAGAGACTCTCCCAACTTTTTTTTGTTTCAACTTGATCCAAAACTGGCCCAAATGTGTCATATCTAGAGCAACCAGGAATAACTCTTGGATGAGAATCCAGTTGTACAAATGTAATTCCCATTATAAATTTGGAGAAGAGGGAAGACAGTTCTCATAAAGAAAGAGAACTAAATTAACATCCTGTAAGCTACCAGCTTTACTCATATGAATGTATTATTTATTTGCAACCCTATAGAAGAAAAAAGCAAATGTTCTTGGTGACTCTAAAGATTAATCCTCCAGACACAAGCCACTGAGTTCATAGGCTGCAATTTCTCTCATTGCAGGGTCCTGACCCATTCAGAGCTCGCTCCTCTGAGAGCGTCTCTGGTGCCCATGGAACACTGCATAACCCGCTTCTTTGAGGAGTGTGACCCAAACAAGGACAAGCACATCACCCTCAAGGAGTGGGGCCACTGCTTTGGAATAAAAGAAGGTAAAGTCATGGCTAGCCAAAGAAAAATAATGCCCTGTTCCTCCCAAGGAAGCCCCAACCCTGAAGGTCTCAAGTACAGTCCCACAATGTGTTCCAATTGAAACCCAGAGACAAAAAGGCAGTAGTGGCCCCGGTGCGGTGGCTTAGTGGCTGGAGTCCTTGCCTTGAGCATACTGTTATCCCATGAGGGCACTGGTTCTGGTCCCAGCAACCCTGCTTCCCATCCAGCTCCCTGCTTGTGGTCTGGGAAAGCAGTCAAGGATGCCCCAAAGCCTTAGAACACTGCACCCATGTGGGAGACCTGGAAGAGGCTTCAGACTCCTGGCTTTGGATTAGCTCAGCTCCTGCTGTTATGGTCACTTGGGGAGTGAAATATTGGATGGAAAGCCTTCCTTTCTGTCTCTCCTCCTCGCTCTCTCTCTCTCTCTGCATATCTGACTTTTCAATGAAAATATAAATAAATCTTTAATTTTTTTTTAAATAAAGGCAGTAGCATCCCAAGTGGTGCCCCTGTTGCTATTACAAAGTCATTTCTCATTGCTTTTTATGACACCAGTTTTAAACAGTAGCAAGGATGAACTCACACTGGTATCGCAGCGGCTGGCTAAACCTAAGAGAGCAACATGAATCCAGAGAGCTGTGCTAATTCTCAGAAAGACTTCTGTCCTTGTTTATATTACCCTCATCCTGAAACTGGATATTGGGTCAAACTTCAAAAATAAATGAATAAATAAAAACATGTGAAAAGTAACACAACAAGCCTGATTCTGACAATGGGAGATGTCAAAAGAGTTCTTAAAATTCATTACTGACAGCTAAAGACTGGATCTTACATCACCCTATGCGCCCAGATGTCTTTATCCACAACTGAGCCATGGCTGCAGCCTCGGAGAAGGGGCAGGGGAATGGAAAGAAGTGAAAGATCTGTGGGTTCTTTACCTACTCCATGCATTGGAGAAACTTAAATGCAGACTTTTGCTTTGCTGAGTTATGTCTCCCCTTTTAAGATTCGTTTATTTAAAAGATGAAACAGAAAAGAAGGAGCAGAGGAGAGAGAGATTTTCCTCCCACTGATTCACTCCCACATATTATGGCAGCAATTAGGGTTGTTGCAGGCCCAACTCAGCAGCAAGGAACTGCATCCTGGTCTCCCACGTGAGTAACAGGAGTCCAAAGACTTGGGCCATCTTTTGCTGCCTTCCCAAGTGTGTTAGCAGAACTGCATTGGAAGTAAGGTTGTCAGGATTCGAACACACACTCCAATATGCAATGTCAATACTGCAAGCTGTGGCATACCCTGGTGTATGGCAATGTTGGACCCTGGGTTTTTCTCTTGATCTACTTGCTTTTATTTTGTTAAATTAGAGTTGACTTTCCCGGCAAGCATGGTTTGTTTGAATAGTCAAGGTATAAAATCAATATACCCCAAAGGTGAGCATTCAAAACCATTCACTGGATGTAAAACAACCATGATCATCAAATCTCTATAGCAGATATGTTTTAGATATGCTTATGACAAACATGTGAGATGAATATATAGCAGTAAAGAAAAATAAGTCAATAAAAGGTCAGAGTTTCTCAAAAAGATGTAAATTTACGGAAATTTCCCTTTAAAATATTCTTTATGTACATAGATACATTGGTTGGTATTAGAAAAACTGAAAGAAGGAAGACTTTGTTATTTGCTGAAAAATAGGTAATTCACAAGAGTTCCTCTCTGTATTACTCTTCTGTAAAACAAGCACAGCAATAATGGGCCAAAACAATGTCTCTTTTTGTAAGCACCTAGTTCTGGTTATTAGTTGTCAATGCAGTCTAAAATGTCTCTGGTAGTTTCTGAGGTTGAGTTTGCCCCGGATGGCTGCAACTCAGAATCTCATATTAGATGCAGCCAAGCTGTCAGCGAGTGCCAGCTATCCAATAGCTTGACATGAGCTAAAGACTCTGCTCTTAAGCTGAGCTGGCTGTTTGCAGGAAGCTTCAGCATCTCCCCCACAGCCCTGGCCACAGGGCAGTTCCTAGCCTAGTGTTTAGTTTGCTCCAGCATGAGCAATGAGAGAGGACCCAAGACCAAAGCCTATTCCATTGTTTCTTCTATATTATGTTGATCACACTGAACAACTTGTTATAACAAAGGAGGAAAGCATAAAGTCTAGGGGATCACTGGGGACACGCTTGAAAGATAGATACCATATACTCTAGAAGCACTTTTAGCATTGATGCAAAAATAATCAGATGTTAAGGATCAGAGCTGTGCAAGTAACATCGATTTCCTAACAAGTTTATGCAATACCAGGATTACAAATACAAATATTCTACGACATCAAATGCGCTACTAAAAATTGTTAGAATAGTCTTTTCTACCTCCCAAATTGATCAAAACAAAGATGGCCATTTGGCCCAGTAGCTACACTATGTTCCATATCAAAGTGCCTAGACTCAAAGCCCAACTCTAGCCTAGGACTCTGATTTCCTCAAGCAATGGCTCAAGTATTAGATCTCTGCCACCACGGAAGCCTGGATTGAGTTCCTAGCTCTGCACTTGAGCCTAACTCAGTCCTAGCCACTGTGGATGTTTAGGGAATAACACAGCAGTTAGGAACTTGCTCTTTCTCCCCTCTCTGTCATTAAAATAAAAATATAACTAAAAAAACACACACACATTAAATAATACTGAAGTGCTGATGTCCTTCAACCTGCCAAGAGAGGAAAACTTAGCCAAGATGGGATATTTTTACGCATGTGCTTTTATGAAGCATATGCTTTTATAGGACTCACTTAAAAAAAGACGAATTTGAGCATAGATCATTCATGGAAAAGAGAAATCTTCTTACAAAATCAGGCAGTTCTTCGTGTAAGCTCGCCCAGACTGCATGTGGGACAGTTGTGTGGGAGGAGCAGCAAGGAATTAAAGTCCAATGACTTACGAAACTAATGATTATCTTGTTTATAAGCTGTGGTTTGGCCGTCATTATGTCATTTTGAAGAAGGGAAAGAATTATCACATAACATACCAATAAAACAGACATTAGAAATTCAGTCAGAGTAAACAAGTTATTGCCTTGAGAAGCAGATAGAAAAAGAAAAAGAAAAGAAATGTAAAAGATCAGTGTTAGTGTGTTCCTGAATTTTAAGTGCTTGTGACCTAAACTGGATGAGCTAGCTGGGTGAGTTGAGGCATGCCACCTGGCCTCAGAGAGGCTCATTTTTCTCCATCTGTAAAGAGAAAGTTCTCCATAGAGAGCTGGAGGAGGGGTTAGTTCAGTGTCTATGACATGCTGAGCATTCACATACGGTCATGTTAATCTTCATGAAAGCCTTCAAGGTGGAACTAATGGGGTAAACATATCATAGTATGCAGATCTTACTAAGCCAATTATAGACATTAAGTAAAAGTACCAAGGATCACCAAAAAAAATAGTTTCTCTGGGTCTGCAGTTAAGATTCCTGTGGTTACACTGTGCCGAGGCCACAGGACCTAAGAGGATGTCATAGTAAATCCAAGCAAGAGTGGATGAGAATTTGAAGTAGGAGACTGGCATGGACACATATAGTATGTAGCAATATGAAGGCAATATTTGATAGGAAATCTGTGTGGGGCAGGAAACAGACAGGCGGAAAGACTGAAAGAGAAATAGTATCTCTAAGGTATTGGCTCTGGAGAGGCAAAGAAACTAGAAATGCCTTCCACACAAAGCTAGAAGACTTAAGAAAAAGGATAAATGCCATTTTGGATAAGGACTAGCTGGGAGCCAATGCAATGCTGGTAGCTAAGTATATGAGTCTTCATTTCAAGACAAAGTTCTGGAAATACTTACCTGGGGATAAGTCACAGACAATAGCCATTGGCAGCAGAGAAATGAATCAAATCCCCCAAAGAATGTATGTGAGTTATATGGAAAAGGTCGTATGATAAAAGATCTGAAACAACACCAATGAAGATGTTGAATGGAGAGGACACAAGAGGAAGAGACTTTCCTGAAATGAAGGAAAACACAAAATAGCACCACATCAAAGCAGGATTTTCAAGGAGAAAGAGATCAGCAGTCCCAGACTTGCTGAGATGCCCAAACAGATAGGACTCTGAACGTGTGTCCACCGGATGTAGAGAAGGCTGCCCTGAGTGGCCTTGGTAAGAGCAATTCTGGTGAAGAGAAAAAAATGAAAGTCCCAATCTATGGGTTGAGAATGAATGACAGAGGAGAAAGGATAAAGAGTGAATGTGCGGAAGCAAGAGAGTTAGAGTTTGCACAGAGTTGAGAGAGCATTTGGGGGGGATAAAATAGTCTTGAGCACTCCATTCGATCATTAATTCAAATGTAACCAATATTCCTGACCGGCAGGCCCTAGATGGATATACAGCCCCTCAAGATTCTTGGGAGGGACCCAGGTTAAAAAAAAAAAAAGCAAATGTGAACACCATAGAAAGAAGGGAGGAAATAGAAGACTCCTCAAGACGGTGAGAACAGTTCTTGAGCACAGGCCGAGGAATTAGCCTTTAGGTCAATAGGAAAGATTTTTTTTTCACCTGAACAAAAGCAACAAGTCAAAAAGTAGGTGTGCAGTGTATTTTAAGTCATGAAATTATTATCTCCGTGTCATGAATGCAACAGAAAATACAAAACAAAGCAAAGCATCGAAGTCCATGATCTCTCCCATGTCTAGGCGAGATAACAATGTGTATCTGGCAGGAAAATTGCCTGGTGCCCTTGACACAGCAGTGATTTAGAATGCTTGTAATTCATCTACTTTAAAATTTTGTATAGTAGGTACTGAGTTGATGCAGGTCATATTGGTAAGGAGTGTTCTTATGCCTCCTTGAGGGTGCTGTGAAGACAAAGATATGGCAATAAATTCTTTGACAAGTGATTGGAATGTAATTGTGTTTCTACTTATTTCTGTTAGTTTCACTCCCCTGATAGAACTGACACTCTTTAAGGCTTCCCTCTAACCTGTTTTATCTCTATCAGAATAGCTCAACCCTAAATCGAAATTGCCCACAGAGCTTTCCACATGTCTGTGTGTGGTTGGCCTAGGGAAACCCCAGGCGTTTTGCCTCCAGAGGACAGGAGTGAGGCATTGGAAGACAGAGTTCAACAAGTTTCTGGGTAATGTTCACATCACCATCGTGCTGCCTTAGTAGATGGTTTCTTTCATCCGGCAACTCCGGTGTTTTTGTTTATGCTACTGATTTTGCTTCTTTCTAAAAGTGTCTTTTTTTTTTTTTTTGCAGAAGACATAGATGAAAATCTCCTGTTTTGAATTAAGATTTGAAGGAACTCAAGCTTCCCAGCATCTTTCTCTATTCTAACTAGTTCTTAAATATATGTAGCCATGATAGCTATATATTTAGCAAGATGTCTGCATGTATGAAAAAACAATGAAAATAATTGCTTGATAACAATATATGCACTTGACCTATAACATTAATTTTGGAAAAAAATCAACATATGTAAAACACTACATGCTGTTTGTGAACAGAAGCTTAGAGTAACTTCAGTTTGCTCAACTTACAATTACTAATTCTAAAACTTGCAAAAATAATGTGTTCGTGTTGTCTGTAATATTATGTGCACTTCAAGAAAAAAATGCAATATTGTTCTGTAGTTAACATGCATTACTTTCAATATCTCAATATCCTAATAAAGAGTCGATAAAATAAAAATGTTTACTCAAGTTTATTTCCATTTTTTAAACAGTCAAGTGTTAAGGATTACTTGTTATATAAAATTATAATTGTGCTTTCTAGACATTCTGGTTATAAACAAACTTGTGAGCATGACTGGTCAGAGAAAAAAAAAATGTAAGACATTTCCTGTGGGAAAAACACACTTGTAAATAGTAGTTGCGCATGAATGCCCTTTGTCATTATGTAGGTTAAAACAGAAAAACAATGTAACTCAAATGCTTTTGAGAAAAATGTAATATACAATGTGAATAACTGCACTGCTTGATTCAACTTCTAGCTTTTTTGCAATTGTATTTGTGTGTTGGGAGACAGGCAGGCTATGAAAAACCTCTACACATTTCATTTAATCAACATAAAGGTAATGTCAAGGTCAGCAGATGGGGAGCTATGAGACATCTTCACATCTAATGAAGATAGCAAAAGACAAGTGTTGTAAGAGAAAATTTGTGCTTTCCCTGGAGCTCTTCTTCCATCACAGAGTAAAAGCTAAATGGAAAAAATTCAAAGGGCTTTTAATAGAAAACCTAACACCAACTTTGTTATAACACTTCACAATAATTGAAAGAGAATATTTTTGCATACTCTCCTACCTGAAATGGAAGACATCCACAAAATTGTCTTTTTTTTTTTTTTCAAAGAATTAAAAGTTTACTGTTGTTCTTCAGAGCCTTATCTCTGGAAGTCTCTGGAAGAACGTGCCCAAGGAATCATACACAGAGAATACTTCAGGGAGAGTTTATTTCTATCAGAACAACTTGTAACTACTCAGAGTTAGATCTGCTGTCCTTTCGCTTAGCTCATCACTTGTTATCCAGAACCATACTATAGCACGTCCTTTTCTAACTAAGTTCAATTGTATCCATCAAAACCTAACCATTATTTGTAGTTTTTCCAAGTAGAAAAATAATTATAGAAATTATTCCAAATTTAATAGGCTTTTTCAAAAAAATATTTATTTGAAAGAGTTAGAGAGAAAATGAGGGCCCAAAAGAGTGTGATCATCTATTCTCTTATTTATTCCTCGGAGCGTCACAAAGATTCGGCTAGACTAGGATGAGTCCAAGAGCTGCATCCAAGTCGGCCTCATGAGTGGCAGGGGCCCAAGTAATTAGGTCATCTTCCACTGCTTGTCCCAAGCAATTAGTAAGGAGTTGGATCGGAAGTTGAGCAGCACATCCAGGACTCAAACCAGCACACACATGAAACGCTGATGTCATGAGCAGGTGGCTTGTCCCACTACCGTAACATCAGTTCCACAGGGTATTTTTGTACATAGATTTTTTTAAAGGGATTTAAATAATTAGAAATCAAATTATTGGGTGTAGTGACATTATATTTGGAGCTATTAATTAGACCCAAAGAATACTTCACCCTCTTTAAAAAAAATTCTTTTATTTTTGTTGGAAAAGCAGATTTACAGAGAAAAGGAGAGACACAGAGAAAGATTTTCTGTCCACTGGTTCACTCCCCAAGTGGCTGCAAGGGCTTGAGCTGAGCTGATGTGAGGCCAGGAGCCAGGAACTTTTTCCGGGTCTCCCACATAGTTGCAGGGTTCCAAGGCTTTGCGCAGTCCTCTATTGCTTTTCCAGGCCACAAGCAGGAAGCTGGATGGGATATAGAACAGTCTGGACATGAACCAGTGCCCATATGGAATCATGGAGCATGCAAAATGAGGATTTAGCATCTGAGCCATCGTGCTAGGCCCTGGAGAACTATCTTTAAAGAATTATTTATTTATGTATTTGAAAGAGAGAGAGAGATAGAAAAAGAGATCTCTCACCCGCTGACTCACTCCCAGTGGCTTGGCAGGGAGCTGGATAACAGCAGAGCAGCTTGGATCTCCAACCTGTGTTCATAGAGGATGCCTGCATTGCAAGAGGCAGCTTAACACACTATACCACAGCGTTAGCTCCATGAGGGAGACATTTAAAGTTCAAAAGTTCTATTATTTTAAAATATTATTTTCCTGAAAGGAAGAGAGAGTGCAAGAAAATTTTCCATCCATTAATTTACTTCCCATATGCCTTTGACAGCCAGGGTTGGGTCAGGCTGAAGCTTGAAGCCTGGCTGTATTGAGTCTCCTCCCTGTGTGGCACAGGCCCAAGTACCAGAGAACCCACCTACTGTCTCTCAGAATATACGTAGCAATAGCAGGAAGCTGGATCACAACTGGAGGAGCTGGGATTCAAACTAGGCATTCTGACAGGGAATGTGGGTATCAAAGCAACAACTTAATCACTGTGCTAAACAGTTCGCCCCTGGATTTCTATTATTGAATAGAGTTTTTCACTTTAAAATAAAAATTTTTTCCAAAAAAAAAGCATGTAGGTAAACACTTAATGTTCTTATCATTAAAATTACTTTTCATTCTTCTAAAATGCTTTCAAAAGTTGTCTAGAAGTGGGCAGACTGGCTCAAGTGGCTAATCCTCTACCTGCAAAGTCCCAGCATCCAATATGGGTGTTGATCTGTGTCCCAGATGCTCCACTTCCACATCCAGCTCTCTCCTGGTGTCCTTGCAGGGAAGTGGAGGAAGACCCAAAGCCTTGGGATCCTGCACCTGCCTTGGACATCTGGAAGAGGCTCCTGGCTCCTGGCTTTGGATCAGCTCCGCTCTGGCCATTGCAGCCACTTGGGGAGTGGATCAGCAGATGGAAGATCTTTCTCTATGCCTTTCCTTCTCTGGAAATCTACTTTTCCAATAAAAATGATTTTTTTTTTTTTTAGTATTTCTTCATCAGTTAGTGCTCTCAGGTACATAATTGGATAATATTCAGCAGGTGTGTGGTAAGATCCTTGGTGATCACATTTTTTAATGGTAGTTTATTTGTGATAAACATGCTAACCCAACCAAGGAGATGAATTGCTTTCTCAGTAATCAGTCTGAAAGCCAGTCTCCTTGTAACTGAGATTGGACGTTGGCACTTCTAGTCTGAAATCAATTACGTAGTTTAGCTTTGAATTCTGTGACTCATGTTACCTGTGACCTCACAGCTCTTAGAAATACAGCTCAAATATTGGCTGAGCATAAGTACTGTAGATCATACTCTTGAATTTGTTGCTGCAAGAGCCATTTGAAGCAACAGCAATTAAAGACATACACAGTGCAATTTGAATTATGATTTGATTCTGTTGCACTAGCTTAAGGATGGAAGCTGTTCTTATGTTTAGTAACTCAATGATTTCTAGTAGGTCAGTCCATTTATCAACAAAGAAAACCAAGGGTTTGAATCCAGAAAGGGAAAAAATAAAAATTTTTTTAAAAGACATAAAAATGGAGAAGGCAGATAAGCTACCTAAATTCAGGCAAAGTAAAATAACAGCAACATAAATTAGATTAGAGTTTGGGGTTTATTAAAAAAAAGTTGAAAATTAAAACAAACATAGTTTATCTCAGGTTCTAGAGATAAGTCTTCCTAGGATTATGATAAAGTTGTTTTTCTCTCCCATATCCAATTCCAGAGTAAAGTGATCCTGTGTGACATTCACAAGGTAAGTTCACCCAAACTAAACATGATTTTTAAAAACAGAAAAAGATTTCTTGGCAGAAGCAGCAGGCCAGAGTAGACCTCACTGATTTGTTTTTATTAAATTTACTCATATTGACTCCATTCTCTGCCACTCCATTTTACCTTGCAAATTTTTCCTGTATTATTTCCTTCCTGAAAAATCAAAATTGCCAATGACAGCATGCAGACCACAGGAGATGTGGCACATCAGAGAAAAATCTCAGGTTAGCCAGGAGTGATCAACTGCTACTAGCGAGCATTAAGCAGCATTGGAGTCTCCTGTCTGAGTAAACTTTCAACAGGCATATGGTGAACTGTGAGGATGTAAGGAAAGTCTGGAAGCTCACACCAGACAATGCTATGAGCCAAAGAGCGCATTTCTTATTTAAACACATTCAACATTGTTTATCTTGTAGACTTGCAAATCCTGAAGTTGAAAGCAGGGAGTAGCCGGACTACCATTCCATTGCCAAACTCTACAATCTATTTACGATGGAATAAGACGCAGGGAAGAAAACCAAACTAGGAATCATTTCTTAACCCTCCACATCCAGACTCAGTTCTCAGGATGAAACTTCTCATCTTGGCTAGCCTCCTGGGCATTGCCACCTCGCTGCCCATCCCCGCGAGTGCTCCTTTCTCAGCTGGGAACTTAATTTCCAATTGAGAACACAGTATTTCTGTACTAGATGGTATTTCCTATTACATTTTCATAAGAGAGGGAAGAAGAGTCCAGGAAGGCCATGGAGCCAGGAAATCACCCACAGCTCTTCTCAGCCCAGCTGAAGAGGTGTATGGAAGAATACAAATGCATCTAATGTGCTTAGAAGTCCTAACTGAACCACAGAAAGCTCCTAACAAACTTGGCGATGCAGATTTAGTATTTTCAGCAACTTGGTCTCCATGAGGCAGTTGAAACTGAATTTCATCTGCTTAAAATTAAGTTTGAAATTTAAGATTTCTTAAAATCTAAGAAATTCCACAGGTTTTCTTAAAAAGCTTGTTCTGGAGAAATGCTGACATTTCTACTTCATTTTATATTTGGATTTTGCAGAAAGGAATAGTGAAGACTACAGCTTATTTTTGAATCCAACATACGGATATATCCTGAAAGGTTTCCATACATATAAATCTTTCAAAGTTCAACTTTTATAAGCCAGCATTCATACGGTAGTGCTCCTGGGTAACAAGAAAAAAAAATAGTTTCTTTAGAACCATAGTCCTTTTAACCCAAGTTAACAAGGATTGGAATTGTCTAAAACTTCAGACGATTTCTTCTGGTTTGTTCTTTTAATATTGTGATAACCCTGGAAATGCTACAGTGTACATATTACATTGATCCTAACAGATGCTTCTTTATATTTTAGTATCTCTGCTGTGATCACTTTTTTTTGGTAATAAATGAAATAATAGTTTTACAATGATGGCATCTTAGCACACATGGAATACAGCAATCCCCCAAACACCAATTTTTCATCCTGTGGACCTCTGCCACTAATTAACTACAGCCAGAAATTCTCCATATACTAATATCCATGAGTGTCATCTGTGTTTGTTATAGTCTGAAAATGTTGGATAACTCCTCGGCAACCAACCTCCCTCTGCATATTTTTAACAAAGTATCTTCTAAAGGAGTGAAGAAGCTTTCAAGATGTGTTTTTGGGAATAATAATAATAAAAAGGACACTTTCAAATGTCCTTCATTTTAACATACACGTGCTGAAAAATCACTCTTGAACATATGTTGATTTCAAAGACCTCTTAAAGCATGCAACACATAATTAATCTTAAGAAGTGTAACTGAAAATATTCTTTGAATGTGAGTTTAAAATGAAGAGCGCAGTGTTTTAAATCACTGGGCTAATTCAGCTTTGCCGTGGTGTATATTTACCTGCGTTTATTTCAGTGGTGAAACTCCATTACCAATGGGGTATAATACTCAATGGTGCCTCACTATCTATTCTCACTTAGAATAAAACTTCCTATAATGTGTAATAGATTGTCATAGGCTGTTTTACCTTGTTGCTGTTATTGTTTTACAAGCTTCAACAATCCGGAGAAGGTTCCAGTGAACCTGTAAGCCTCTTGGATCTTCAAAGGATGCATTTGTCATTGTTGAGTTTGCAGCCTTGTGAAATGACTGACATCATGTCTCTCGCCACAGAGAATTAACTTGTGTTTGCCACAAGGATCACCGTTCTTCCCTCAGGTCCCATTCCCTCCATCGCTACAACTGCTCATGACGATTTCCCACTAGTTAGAGTCCTTGATGGAATGTTTTCACATGACTTAAGTACTTGCATTTATAGTAAATGGTTCATCTTTGGCTTCTGATTATGTTTAGATGTAGTTTTCCTACTTCTTGGCTACGATTAAATCAATTTATTTTAAACTCGGGCAAAAATCCTAAAGTCTTGATTCATGGTTAGAATTAAGGAATCGTCCTTAGTACCTTCTATCTAAAATTATGTAAAATCTATCTGGAAATAAAAAGGTCCTAGTATTTAAAGTGGAAACGCTTTTGACCACCAGGTGGCAGGATAGTATTTAAAACAGACAAAGGATGAACTTTATAATGGAGAAACTTGAATTTCAAGTAGTGATAGCTAAGACAGGTTCCCAGGCTGAGGGTTTGATTAAGGAAATAATCATACTTCTTGAAAGACAAACATTTATACAGAACTCACTTGACTCCAGTCTCCACCAACTAAGTAAGCGCCATCAGAAGGGTCATCTTTACCCGTCCCTAGTAACAAACAGAACTGCACAACATATAATGCAAGGATGGAGGGACAAACGGTTGGACAGGTGCATGGGTAAGGGAAAGGATAAATAAATGAACAAATTGTAAAAAAAAAAAAAAAAAAGACAAAAGAAAATGTTCATAGATTGTTCTGCTCATAATTCACTTTCCCCTGCCTTCTTACAGATTCCAATTCCCCTACCCTTTCCATATGCTCCAAATCAGGTAATCATGCTTAAAAATTCCTTTAAGAAAGTATTTTTATTAATATAAGCTAAAAACCGTAAACTTCTTTATATTTTTGTTTGGAGAGAAATTTGATAGCCAACCATTAATGATTAACAATGGTAAACAAGAATTATTGATTAACAATTTCTTTGGAGGAAAATTTATTGTAAGTACTTTGATTAACTTAGAAGTTGAAAACAGAACAATGTAAGATCTGAGCTCCCCATGAACATGTAAGCAAACTCTGGGGAGAAGCAGAAAAATCATCTAATCTGAAGTCAGCTAATTTGAAAGGCAAGTTCCAGACGAGCTGCTTAGTATCATTTTGGAGTAATCTCAGACTCTTTTTAAGCCTTCCCTTCTAGAAAACTGGATAGTGAAAAAGAGATGAAAATTCCATCTCATTTCTCTTATGTTTACAGTTGCCATTAACTGGGGAGAAATACGTTTTAATTAAAATGTAATCTGTTCTACATGCCTTTGAACTAGATTTAAGGTTAGTTACGGCATAAGAAGTATTTTACTTTCAACCAGATTTTACCAAATTAGTGATAATTACATATAAGAGATTCGTTTTGGTCATAAACCATAAGAAAGGGAGTGAAGCGTATGTTAATTCCAAATGTTTACATGGCGCTTCTGTTACAATTACAGGAAATAACATTATTAAAGTTTCTTTTCATAAAGTGATCCCAAAACATAGTATTTTTCCCAACCCAGCAGACATGCATTTAATTTTCATAAGGTCCTTGCCTTGTCTGGAATCCACAAAAGAAAACAGATTACGTTTTCAGAGACAGGCTGGTGGGAGAAGAGGAGGTACTTTAAGTATTCATGACTATAAATCTTGATACAATTTCTTAAATGCCAGAAACCATAGAAAGTCTGTTTTCATCAGGAGAGAGAAAACCCTAAATTCCAACTCCTTATCTCTGCTTCCTTTTTTCCAGATCCTGACACCAAATGACTTCATGGCAGTAAATATATTCTGTCCTATTAACTTAAAAAGTTTTTAAAAATATTACATTTACTATACTATATTTTAAAAGCTGCTGCCTTTATTGGTCCATTTCATTTGGACACAAAGCAAAGCACGGCCATTAAATTAGAAGCCGAACATCTGAACGCATAGGAGTTCTGCATCACTCACTGAATTCATACAAACTACGAAACAACAAAGTAATTTTTTAAAAAAGATTTATTTATTTTTATTGGAAAGGCAAATTTACAGAGACGAGAGAAAGTAAGATCTTCTATCTGCCGGTTCACTCCTCAGGTGGCCACGACAGCCTTAGCAGAGCTAATCCGAAACCAGGAGCCTGGATCTTCTGGGTCTCCCACATGAGTGCAGGGTCCCAAGGCTTTGGGTCATCCTCCACTGCTTTCCCAGGCCACAGGCAGGGAGCTGGATGAGAAGCAGAGCATCTGGGACACAAACTAGTGCCATATAGGATCCTGGCATTTGAAAGGGTAGGATTAGCTGGCTGAGCCATCATGAGCTGAGCAGCTGTGACACAGGACTGTTACTGCAGGCACTGGCTTTACCTGCTATGCCACAATACCAGATCCCAGTAGATTTCTTAACCACTCAACTAAATGTACCTTTCAAATATAGTGAACACAGTTATAGGGGAAAAAATATTTAAATATTTTGTGAAGTTTAATCAAGACTGCATTTTCATTTCAAAATCCTATGTAAACGATAAACAGCAAAATGAGGTTTTTACATGAAAACAAATACTACAGTAGTTATGTAATGGAGACTAACAACCAGATGTGAGGATGTAGTGTGGTATGCATTTCTGTTTCCAGACAGATGGACTTACAGTGAAACTATTTATATTATATCTTGACAATAGGATTCTGGACTCTCTGCCATTGTCCATGCCCACAATGACAGACATATAATTGAGTATGAATGACTATATGTTAATGATATAAAGGAACTGGGGGGGAGAGGGAACTGGGGAGGGAATAAGGGAATATGGAACTGTATCATAAAATGATAGCAATAAAAAAAAGTGGAAAAAAAAAGATCAGGGTTAAATTCCAAAGTGTTAGAGGCAATGATCTATAAATCATTGGCTCTCAAGTAAAAAAAACAAAAAAAAGAAAAAAGAAAAAAAAACAAATACTGTCATATATAACATGTTTTAACTTACATTGTACTATGCTCAATTTTAAAATAAACCAAATGCAAGTTCTAATCATTGATTTCTTTTACAGTTAACCCTTTTATTTTAAACCAACTTGGGGTAAGTATCTATTAGTATGTGGTAATGAACAATGAATTTTTAATGGGCTGACATTATATTTTATTTTTTATTTTCAGAGCCATTTGGGGGTACAACTTACTTTTTATAATTATATTGATAAAAATAAGTGATATTCAATACCAGAAAAGGTAAGACTAAAGTTGACTAAAGTTTCTGGACTATAAAAACATCAAGCCAACTGATCTATCCAAATTAGAACACATGAGTCATAAACTTAATTCCCTCCATGATCTTCATTCCTCAAGATCTAAAATATCATTCTTTTGAAAATGCCCATATTTCAAAAAACATAAGTTGACAGAACTGCATGCACTTTTAAACAGTAAAATTTATCTTCATTTTTTTTTTTTTTTGGTCTTACGGACAATTTAAAGTAAACCAAAAGGAAAGCCTACTGTGAAACTAGCAAACCGGATCTTGCCTGATCTCAAGGCAGTACTCCCCTCAACAGAAAAGCAGCAATGTGATGGGCAGGATGTCAAACACATTGAGATTTCTACCTTGGTTATCATCCGAGCTTGCTCTTAATTGAAAATGCAGGTCCTTCCTCCCCACTAAAATGTAGACACTAAAAAGTATTTCCATTTTAAAATAACTGAACCAACATAATTAGAATTATATACAGCATTATTAAATGTTTTCAATCCAAATTCAGAAAATTGGGATTTTCACCCAGAAGTTTGCCTTCTAAAAAGTTTTACTTCATTGATGTAAGTATTTAGTCCTTTTTCAATATTTACATCAGGCCATCTCAGAGGCTGAGTAACAGAAATTAACCTCCCCATTGTTAACAGGACAGTTGAGGATTCTGTTTATCGCACAACCAGACATATTAATTACCATTCCCAACACTGACAATTAACCCAACATGAATGAATTGGCAATGAAATATCATAAAATAGGAACTGGGAGGAAGGTTTTGTTGATAAAAATATCTTTACATAATAATTGTAGCCTGCATTGTCTATTTCAACAGAAATAATTCTCACTCTACTATGCCGGAAGTTACATAGTTAGCAAGATCTCCAAATCTCATTGAAACATTATTACATATTGTAAGTATCACAAGAGTTTTACCATCTCAGACTGTGTCAACATCAGTAAATTTGTAACATTATGAAAGAAAGTGTAAACAATCAGAGTAATTAGAAATGCTTTCTTCAAGTGCTGTCTTTTCAAATTCGTTATAAACACCAAGCCCCAGCAGTGCCAAGCATAAGGAGACATGCCCTGGTAAATGGGAGTAGTCTCTCAGAGTTGCTAGCATGTTCACGTCGCTGCTTTAACAAATATCTAGCTTTTTTAGATAACCATGATCTTGTGTAAACACAGCAAAAAGCTTTTGAGTCTGAAATGATTCCAAAAGCTCAAGAATCTAAGCTGGCAAAACAAACACTGATTTTAGCCATTTATTCTTAGGTTAAGATATTATTAAAACTTTGGCCAAAATTATGTAAACAGTTTCAAAATACTAGCCAAATCAGTGTGGCCCTTAAATTTCCCATCATTAAGTATGACTGCATTAGGATGGATAATACAACCACTTCATTCCTATGTAGCACAGCCTTCCAAGTTGCATACTTAACAGTAATGAATCACAGATTGATGACCTTAGCAAGGGATGCAATAGACTGGGAATAGATGTGGCGTTAGGCAAAGCTTAGCTCTATTTTACTGAATGAAATTTTGGATAACCTATAAATTCCTTCATTTATAAAATGAAAATAACATCACATAATTTCCCAGGATTGTCATGAGGATTAAATTACATAACAATCATTCAGTAAACTTTCTATTGCTTTATATATTACCAAATGTATCTAAAAAAGTATATCCTTATATTGGAAATATAAAGCAAATATGAAGAGAATATTACCTAATATTCAAACAGATATGCCTTTTGGAATGCTTTTACCATTTTAATCTGTTTTTTCTCTGTTAGAATATTCAGTTATCAGATTATCTGCCCCTGTGTAATTTATAGTTGATACTGGTTTTATCATTTTTCATACCTTCTAAATGTTCCAATGGAAACTCAAAAATGGAGCAAAGAATTTATTCAGAGGGGCTGGTGTTGTGACACCATGTGCAACATCACCTGCAAAGGTAGCATACAATGACCCAAGTACCTGGATCCCAGTTACCACTGGGGGAGACCAAGATGGAGTTCCAGGCTTCCGGCTGGAGTCTGACCTTACACAGTTCTCGTGGCTTTTGAGGAGTGAACCAGTGGATGGAAAACCTCTCTCACCTTCTCCTTCCCTGCCTCCCTGTCACACTGCTTTTTAAACTAATAAAATTTAAGACAATTTATATGGGGATCGTGTCATAGTTTTAACAGCTTTTTGGAGAACTGCTGAACTTTTTTTAAGAACTTCTCTAAGTAGATTCAAGTATGGAGAAATTTACTCAATGTCAGGAAAAAGCACGTTCTTCTTGCCAGTTAACAGGAACTGACTCCTTCAAACTGGGCGAAGTCCATCCAGCCCCTCACCACTGGGCAGGTGACATCTGTCAAGTAAGTCCCTTATTATATGCTCTAGAATTCAATATTTTAAACCTTTAAAAAAAAATTAAAACTGTGCATAAGCCTCACTAACTCACCAGAGTGGTTCAAAGCACCCTGAATCAAACACCCCAGTGTCCCTCACAAGCCTCACCTTCACACTGCGGACAGAAGAGGCCCCCTTTAGTCCAGCTTAGGCTTACCACCCACCAAGTTTTGATGTCAGATTTAAAAATAAATAATCCTACTTTATTTTATCCCAACTTCTGTTCTTAAGCTGCAGAGTAGCTCGTAGCTTCAACCATGAGAAGAGAACCACCATCTGTTCCCTACCACTCTTCCGATGTTCCACCTGTAACTCAGCTGGAATAATGATGATGCTGCATGGCCCCTGTTGCAGGTGGAAGGAGTTAGTGTACAGAACTGCCTAATGAATACCCTCAAAAGAACATGCGTCCAACGAGAAGGGTTAGCTTTCCTTTTCTGCCTCCCAAGAGATTCCTTTTCTTTTCTCTGGAACTTATGATGACTACATGTGTCCCAAAAGCCGATTTTCATCCTTACCATTCTCTTCCTAACAAAAACACTTTTAACACACAAAGACCTCCATCTCTCCCTGATTTTAATTCCTTTAAGAATATTTATTTTTAAATTGGCTTATACAGCAGCTAAGAACAGAATGAAATAAAAAATATTTATATTGCTAATTCCTTGGACATACTTTTAAAATTCAGATTGGCTGGAAAGGAGGGTATAAATGCTTATTTATTTTTAATTTTTACTGACTAAAGGATAACTGAAATGATCATAAAATGGACGACTATAGTCAAGCACACATCAGTTTCTGCTTTCGAAATGAACTTGAGTATAAAATCATACAAAGCAAAATGTGAAGCAAATAACTTAAAGGACAGCCAGGCTGAGCAAGCACAGTCAGGGATGCTGCTCCAGGAGAGGCCTGAGGTGCTGGGACTCTGAGATCTCAGAGGAGCAGGTGGTTGAGACCCAGAGAGAAAACAAAAGTAGCAGTCAGGGCCGATCAGGAACTTATTCTAACCAGCATTCTTCAAAGGAAGGAAATGACTTAATTGTAGTTTAAAGCAGGCCATTCTATTTTTAGAATGATTCTTTTTGTATCTTTTGACCAGAAAGCTGAAAATTCCGTGTTTTGTTTCGTATTTATTCATTTCAAGTTCATACAAGACCTTCTAACTGGGAAGCTTTGAAAGTGCACAGGCCAAGCAGCTACCTTGTCCACTTCCGCGGTCTGAGTGCTGTACCGGGCCGTTTCTTGCACATGCTCCCTGGCTGGCCTCTGGCTCCCGAGGGGCCACCAGCTACAAGCCCTGGCAGTCAGCTTCCGACTCCGCATTCCAGTGCGCGTTCCGTTTCTCAGCCACGAGCTTGATGAACTGAGAGTGACTGGCATACAGCTCAAGTTGATCACTGATGTCCACCCATTTCACCTTGCCAGCATCATCTCCAGCTTCTAGGGTGAGATTATCCATGACCTCACCTAATCACCAAAGAAAACATCCATCACTAAGAGAAAGCAATTCTTTATTCAACTTTTCCTCAGCATAACTCTATCTTCAACTATTTTTACTAATTCTTAAATCACCACTGTATCGAGCAACAATGTGAATCACAAACTAAAATATTCCTAACAAGTTCCTAAATTTTAGGTAGATGTACCAATAAGAGTTTCTTTTTAAAAAAAGACTATCATCCTCTAAAACAAGAATATATATAAAATTTTATATCAAAATAAATTCCAGAAGGATTAGACTTAAATATAAAAAGGAATAATTGGTGACTCATCTTATAGACTTAAAAGTAAATGAACTCGGGCACAGCGGCATGGCCTAGCGGCTAGAGTCCTCACTTTGAACGCGCCGGGATCCCATATGGGCGCCGGTTCTAGTCCCGGCTGCTCTACTTCCCATCCAACTCCCTGCTTGTGGCCTGGGAAAGCAGTCGAGGACGGCCCAAGGCTTTGGGACCCTGCACCCATGGGGGATACCCAGAAGAAGTTCCTGGAACCTGGCTTCAGATCGGCATAGCATCAGCCGTTGTGCTCAATTGGGGAGTGAATCAAAAGGATGGAAGATCTTCCTCTCTGTCTCTCCTCCTCTGTATATCTGACTTTCCAATAAATAAATAAGTCTTAAAAAGAAAAGTAAATGAACTCTTCTTCTCAATTTAGAAATCAAAATATTTATATGTAAATATTTGTATTAAACTAGTTCTAGTTATAAAATTGAACTGAAGATGTGTATATTTCTATATGACAATTTGTCAATGTTTATCAAGTGCTTTCAGACAGGCATGTCTGACCTGGCGGGAGACACCTGTAGCCCATAGCACAGCTTCCGGTGGGTGTTCAGCTCCCGCTGCAGGCCCTGCCACCTGAGTTCCCAATCCCCACCTTAAACCTCACGGCTGGACACTTCAAGAGTGAACCGACACATCAGAGTTCACTTTCTCTGACTCTCAAACAAATAAAAAGAAAAAAGGGACATACTCTTTGATGGACACTCTGTCTCCACCTCCCAGAAAGAAAAAAATCACATATATAGATATATAAAGATTGTATTCATATACATCAAATATACATATGTAAATATACAGACATCATTCCAAGCCAGTACATATGGATCAACTTCCCTCAGACACAGAGAGAGAGAGCCCATTGACTGGCTCACTCCCAGTGCCTTCAACCAGACTGGGTCGAGGCTGAGAGAGCGGAGAGTCCAATCACTTGAGCCACTACTGCTGCCTCTCAGGATAAGCATTAGCAGGAATCAAGAGCTAGAAGCCTGATGCAGGCACTGAATCCACATAACCTGACATGAGGTGTAGGTATCTTAACTTCCTGCCAAGGTTTACTAAGTAAAAACAGCTACCAAGCGGAATGTACAGTTTAAGCTCCTATTATTAAATCAGACCAAAATAAAACAAAATATAAAAAAAGAGCTATACTAAGTCTGGAAGGAAACATACCAACATATTAACAGTAATTATCTTTCAGTATTTATAGAACTAATATCTTTAATATTTTCTCCCTCTATATCATCTATTTCCTGAATAACCACTAATAGAATCTACTACCTTTACTTTTATGATTATATAATAAAATAATAAAGGTATTGTTTTGAAGAGCCAATATCTTAGTACACAAGTTTCTAAATGCCACTATTAAAATGGTAACTCTTTGTGTATTCTCATTATAACTATTCAAAAATCAAAGGAGAAACAGAAGTAAAAAGTAAACTTTAGGGGTCAGTTATGCAATACTAACATCCCATGTGGATCCCAGGTCATGTCCCAACCACTCCGCCCCCGAGTCAGCTCCCTGGGAGCGGCCTGGGTAAAACAGCAGAGGAGAGCCAAAGTGTTTGGGTTCCTAACACCCACAGGAAAGGCCCATATGAAGCGCCTGGCGTTGACCTGCTCCAGCCCTGGCCATAACAGCTACTGGGCAATGAACCAGCATATGGAAGCGCGCCTCTCTCTCTCTCTCTCTCTCTTTGAAGCTTTCCATTAAATAAATCAATCTTTTTGGGAAAAAAAGTAAACTAATCAAATAACTTTAAAACACAATTTTATCCTATAAACACAACCTTAAATTCAGATGCTACCAACTAATTAAAGAAATTTAGTTACTGGTGATAATATCTGTGAGGTTTTTCTCTGTAAATTGTTACAACCAATAATTTACATAATAAAATCCTACAATCAATAGTTAATTGGCCTAAGAAGCTAAAAGTGTACAGATGCGATCCTGCCCTAATGTCAATCACAGTCACTTCCGTAACGATAAGCACAGAATGACCTGTTTCATCATGGTAGTTCACAGCTTCCGTCTCCATCCAGGCATTATCAGTGTTTCGAGGGTCATCAACATATCCCTTATATATCTATTGGTAAAAACAGATTAAAAAGAGTTGTAATTAAATGGTTATCAACCAGAGAAATTCTGTATTACATAATTTAAAACATGAGTATTTATTTATGAAGAGCTGAACTCATCCACCTGCCATAAATGGTTTTACGTTGGCTAATACTCCATGCATAAGGAAATATCTTAATTAGTCATATTTGCTCATATCTAGTCTACAGAAGAACTAAAAGAAAAGTAAATGATAAGTTGAACTCAAGTTAGACTATGAAACGTTAAAGTCTATTTACATAGAGATCTACACTTGAAGTTGTTTTTGTGAATGTGAATTTCAAATATACAAGAATTCCACCTTATTTAGGGAAGGATGCTTCAGACTTATTGGTGAACCGGGAAGTCACTTTTCCTTGTCCACAGGACTCAATTCCTTCCATGAACCACAATTTCTTACCACTAGATGGTCTTGGCTGAAGAGTCGGTGCAATTGTTCCTCTATTTTTTTCTTTTCAGCACTGGATTTCTGTAAGGAGTTGAGAGCTTCCTCACCAAATTCTCTTTTCAGTGCGGCACTAATCTTCTCTCCTGGGTCCACCATGCCCTACGAGTCAGATTTTTCAAAAAGTCAAAACCTTTAATCCATTTAGTCATTTGTTCAGCCAATACTTATTGAGTGCTTCAGCATACATTTGCTATTCAATCTGCCCATAATAATTATCCTTATTTCTATGTGGTAGGTTCATCTCTAAGCCACTTTTTCTAGTAGAAGCAGCAAATAACAATGTATCATATATCTGAATACAATGATTGGTTCAAGGCACAAAAGTGAACTAGTCAAACTCATTTTTCCCAGTTACTTTCCAAATTCAATCTTAAGAAAGAGAACCTGGCATGGCTGTAGCACCCGATAGAAAGAGTCAGAATGTGTGTAGGTCATTCAGGCAAGGCCACTGTACCTGCCAGGACAAGGGGTAGGCCAAGACAGGCTAGGCAAGAACCCATTGGTGTACGCATGATCTGCCACAGGAGGTGTCCTGATAGAGGAGCTTAGGGAACTGTCAAGACACAGTCTCTGCAGGTGAGGTTACAGCATCTACCAGCACACATGTGAGTCAGGTCTGAGGACGGGCCAGGCTGGGCCAGTTCATAGCACCCACTGGCAGATGTGAGAACCAGGACAGAGTGCCAGATGGCCAGGGTTAGGCCACAATACCAACCTGTTCACAATCAGGATAGAACTGGGAGCAGTCCAGGCTGGGATAGGCTGCAGTACCACAAACATGAGCTAGGACTGAGGCAGACCAGGCTGAGCCAGGATGCAGCATCTACTGGCATATGCTGAGTTGAGGTAGGCCATACCCGTCTGGGATATAGCACACCTAGCACATGTAAGGCCTGGGGTGGAGCCCCCTGCTGGGCTCGCTGCTCCTGCTGGTGAGTGTGAGATCTAGGACCAGGGCAGACCAGGCTGGACAGGGCTACAACACGCACTAGCCTGCATGTGAGATAGGTCGAGGGAAAACCAGACTGGGCTAAGTGACTATATCCACTGTTGCATGCATGAGCCAGAGTGCGTATAGACTTGTCTGGGTTCTCTGCATCATCAGCTGGCAAGTGCTGGGAATGGGAGCAAGTCCTGTCAGACTAGACCTCAGAATCACCCGGAGAGTGCAAGATCTGGGAATGGGAGTGGACCTATTGTGGAAACTGTGGCCACCCCTCTGATGGGCTGCAGCTCCCACCAGTGAGCATGAGAACCAAGGCTGGGGATGGACCTGGCTGGACAGGCAGTGGCATCTGCTGGCATAAGTGTGAGCTGAAAAGTGGCATCAGCTGAGCTGATCTAGGCTGCAGCACCTATTGGAATTGTATAAAAGCTGAATGGGATGTGGAATGAACCAGACCAGATTGCTGCACACAACATCATATTCAGGAACAAGGGCTGAAAGTGGGCCTGGTGGTGTTTATTGTGGGTCACTCTGACTTGGCTGTAGTTCCAGCTGGTATACCTGAGGGCCAAGTGTATGGTGGGCAGAGATAGGCTTGAGCACAGCATCCATTGGTGTGCATGATAGATGGCGCTAGAGACAGAACTATCCCAACAACTGCAACCACCATTGTGTGTGTAAGTTGATGTGGTTAACAGACTGAGCCAGACCCCACACTGACTGGACACACAGTCATGTCAGATGAGGTTTCCTTGGGGAACTTCCCAACTGACCCACTGGACTCAGAACTCCAACCACAGGAAAAATTGCAGGATCTGCAGTCTGACCATGGGATGCATGTGTCAGTATGGAGCTCTCCTCAGTTGCTGAAGATTGCAGTGGACAGCATGCCACAACCAGTTCATTAAGGCCTGCAGAAGACATCTAGTACCAAGGAGTGCAGAACAAATTGGACAACAATCCTGGCCGAGCATTGACAGCAAATATCTGTATGAATGAAGACTCCAAGATGGACTATGTCAGCTAGTGCACCTTGGAAGAATTTCGTCATCCTTGCAGCAACGAAATCAACAGAATTCCAGAGCTATCAAAACAACTTACTACCCTCAGAGAATGCTCCACATCGGGGACCCTGAAATGACAATGGGTGGCCATCCCCCATCCCTGGGTACTTTTATGGTTACGATTCTGGGTGTAGCCTCATCCATGCACTCCTTCCCCCAAGAAGAAGAAAAAGAAAATTGGAAACAAATTGTCTCATCCACTTTGCCCTACTTCTCAACCCTTTCCACCCTAATCAGTAGTCTGCATGGGGATGCATCCTTCTCAACTATGTAAACATCACCAAAAATAAAGTTTAAAAAAAGATAAAAAAAATAAAAGAGAGAGAGAGCCTGGGCCCGGTGTGATGACTCAGTGGTTAAATCTTCGCCTTTTAAATAGCAGGATCAGATGTGGGTGTCAGTTTGTGTCCTGGCTTCTCTTCCTATCCAGCTCCCTGAATGTGGCCAAGGAAAGCAACAGAGGATGACCCAAAACCTTAGCACTCTACACTCACATGGGAGACCCAGAAGAAGCTCCTGGCTCCTAACTTTGGATCAGCTCAGCTCCAACCATTGAGGATACTCTGGGAGTGAACCACTTTAGAAGATCTGTCTCTGTATTTCCTTTTCTCTGTAAATATGTCTTTTCAATTAAAAGAGAGAGAAAGAGACAGAGTGAGAGAGAGAGAGAGGGAGCGTGCGCAAACCTGGAGGTAAAAAAGAATAAAGTAGGGCCCAGTGTGAAAGCCTAGAGGCTGAAGTCCTCGCTTTGCACGTGCCAGGATCCCATATGAGCACCAGTTCTGATCCTGATGACCCCACTTCCTATCCAGCTCCCTTCCTGTGGCCTGGGAAAGCAGTCAAAGACAGCCCAAAGCCTTGAGATTCTGCACCCACATGGGAGACCCAGAAGCAGCCCTGGGCTCCTGATTTCAGATCAGCACAGTTCCGGCTATTGCAGCTGCTGGGGAGTAAATCAACAGACAGAAGGTCTTCCTCTCTGTTTCTCCTCCCTGTATATCCAGCTTTCCAATAAAAATTTAAAATCTTGGGAAAAAAATAAAAGAATAAAGTAAACCAATTCTTGCATTGTTAATTTTATTCCGTCCACACTGACATTTTCAATGCTCCCAAGACACGCCGACTCCTACACGGGGAACTCTGCTACTCTTTCTGTAAATGACGCTTTTCCTAAGCTATCCACATGGTGTGTTCATTCATCTCCTTTCAGATTTATATTCAATCTCACCTCCTCGGGCCAGCCTTCTCCTAATTATCCTACCTAAAGAGTATGAGTTCTCAAACACTTCTTCCTCAGTATTTTCAAATATACAACATATTTCACTGGAATGTGAACAGCCAAAGATAAGGCTTTTTGCTTACACTGCTGTTACACACTCTGCACCTCTCATATTAGCTGACAAAAAAGATACTCCAAATATGTTGACTAGATTAATGATTCCCAAAAATTATGCCAGTGAGATCAGCTCTCTTATTTATAATAACTTAAGAGGGACAACTAAAATATGCGAATCCATAAAACATCATTATTTCATTATGGCATCAAGCACAAGTGTAGTCTGATAACTTGGCACATAATAGTTAGCCTAAGCTAATTTCATTTTTCATCTTACACAGGAAAAAATAAAAGCATTCTTACAGACAGCAGTGTATTTACCAAGTCATCCTCACAGCAATCTCTATTTGATAATAAAAACATAAAATATAAAATCCTCAAGCTCTGGGATTTTCGACTGGTGGCTGAGACATAGGTTAGATGCTCATTCTCCACACCCAAGTGCCTGGCTCAATACTCGGCTCCACCTCCTGACCCACGCTCTGCTAGTGCAGACTCGGAGACACCAACGATGGCGCAAGCAGCTGGGCTCCTGCCGCCCATATGTGAAAGCCAGAATGCATCCACAGCCCCGGGCTCTGATCCCAGGCCAGTCCCAGCTACTGCAGACACCGGGGACTCAACCAACAGATGGAACTGGGTCAAAGTACCCTCCAGACCATGAAATGTGAGAATCAATCTAGGGGAAGATTCTACAGAGGATATATGGGCTTGCTCCTGTGGGCCTGCAGTATTTAACAGTTTGTGGGAGGGCTAGGGGTGGCAAAGGGTAGTGTGGGAGAGCGCCAGCCCCAGGATCTCTACCTGCTCCCTGCTGGGCGTGGCTCACAGCTTACCTGCCCATGACCTGAAGCATAGCTTCCAGCCCTGCATCTTGAACATGACCTGTGACATGACTGGAAAGTCCAGAGGAATAAATGTGCCTTCTAGCCAATTACAGTGTCTTTGTTGGGTGGGGACTGTCAGGACACCTTACTGCCTTCCCTTTCCCTAGTCTTTATAAGCTTGTAATTTCTTCACAATAGGTAGATATCTCCTATCAGTTTGCCTCCTCAATGGCCTCAGGGCCTGCTGGCAGGAATTCACCCCAAGAAGGTAGAGCCAGAAGGAACCGTGGAAACTCCCCTATACTCATAGGAGCTGAGGCTGGGAGGAGGATGAGCTGAGGCAGACTGCAGGCCCCGCTGACACATATAAATGCTAGGGCTGAGGACAGATCATTCAGAGCAGAGCCACAGCAACCACTGGCAATTGAGAGATCCAGGGATGAGAGCAAGCCTAGCAGGGGAACTTGGGGAATTCCCCTAATAAGCTGTAGTTCCTGCTGGGGAGCACAACAGCTAGGATGGGTGAGGCCAAGCCAGGCCAGGAACAGGCTGCAGCACTCACGGGCATAAATAAGAGCAAGGAAGGGGTGTAGGCTACAACAGACTAGGTTGCACTACAGATTCACACAAGAGCTGGGAATGGAAGCAGGTTGGGCTGGGTTAGGTTGCACCACCTACTAGTCTGAAGCACCCCCTGACGTGTGAGAGCCAGGACAAGGTGCAGGTGGGCCAGACTGAGCTAGGCTGCTGTACCTGACAGCAAGAACTGTTCTGGGGACAGGCTGGGCTAAGCCTAGCTGTAGTACCTGCTGGAGAATGCCATACTGGGGGCAAGCCATGCCAGACTGAGCTGAGCTATGCTGCTATACCAGATGGCATGCACAAGAGCCAGAATGGGTGCAGGCTAGCCAGGGTAGGCCTCAGTAGCCACTGGCAAGTACGGGAACTGGATACAAGTCATTTTAGGCTGAACCACAGTACTCTCTGGCAAGCACAAGATCCAGGTTATATATCCCTCTCAACCATGTAAGCAATATTAAAAATAAAATATAAAATTCTTTTAAAATTCAATTTTTAAAAAGCTTAAAACATTATAGTGAGGCCTGAATTCTATTTGTGTGTTTTTTTGAGGGCTGAATTCTGAGACCTAAAACAAGTGAGGTGCGTACATGCCATCTCTAAGAACTCTATAAGACAGATGTAACGTTTCTTATAATAAAGATGGCCTGAACACAATATTAAGCACCTCCAAGTGGAACATCAAGAACACAAGCCTTGGCCTAATGACAATGTCCATCGTCTTTCCAGAAGATGTTAAAATGAGACTCAAATTCTAACACCTTCCATGGTATAAACTTGCTCACCATGGTACTTCTTAGTAGCAATGAAAAAATCTTATTTATTAAATGAACAATAAATGATTCATATGATTAAGTATTAATGCTTATTAAAATAACATAGTTGTTAACAACTACTATAAATTAATAAATTATAATTATCATTTATTATAATTATAATATAATATATAATTTATATAATTATGAATTTATTATAATTATAATTTATTTACTTAATTATAATTTATCAATTTATAACTGACATTTATTTAATAAATTAAATAGGAATTATTGAAACATGAGTGGGAAAGAAAGGAGAGTAAGTGGAGTAGAAAACATCCACGTGCAGTAACCAAGAATAAAGTAAAGAACACAACTAAAAAGAACTTAAAATGTTAAGATGAAGGCTCACCCCTGGGATTGCCCATTCTCCACAGTCTTTTCGTTTTATTGCAACAAACTGTAAGATGCGTTTCCCAGAAACAGGGTGGGTGATTTTATTTCCACTGCTATCTTTTTTCCACCTGTAACAGTAAAATTAATATCATAACTGATTTAGAACAAATACCAAGGTCCTATTTCAAGCCTGTGACAGTTACCACCATGTATTTTTTCTTTGTAAGAGTACAAATAGATTTTTCTCAAAAATAGCTTATACTTAGCAACTCTATAAATCAGGACTAACATTAATTTTGCATAAAGGATATTGTACTTTCCATATTGAAAATTCAAACAAAAATAATTTTTGCTACTTAAAATAACATTAAAAACTTGAAAATAGAACAATATTTAAAGGAAATATTATAAAAGTTTTTAAAAATGAGAAAGTTCCAATGATCCTTTTTAAAAATTATCAGTAGTTTATTCATTAAGTAAATTAACTTGGGTTTTATTGTATTAATTAAAGAAGTGAAGAAGACCTGATGATATTTGCTTTTAGCAAGTAACTGTGCTTTCATCAGAAAGATTATGTGGCGGTTTCTGATGTCAAAATCTCTGCTGCTTCCCACTTTTTATGTTCTCTTCCAACAAGTGGGGAAAAAAAGTCTCATTCTGTACCTTAATTTTATATTTTGCCTTCAGCTGCATATGTTTTTGTAAAAAAAAAAAAAAAAACAACAAGGCATTGTTAACTTCAGAATGTTATTTCTGGGACAGGTGTTATGGCACAGCAAGTTAAATCTCTGTCTGCAATGGGCCTGGTGCAGTAGCCTAGTGGCTAAAATCCTCCCTTTGCATGCACCAGGATCCCACATGAGCACGAGTTCATGTCCCAGTTGTTCCACTTCCCACCCAGCTCCCCGCTTATGGCCTGTGAAAGTAGTAAAGGATGGCCTAAATGTTGGGACCCTGCACCCATTTGGGAGACCCAGACCCTGGTTCCTAGCTTTGTATGGGCTAAGCTCCAGCCATTGTAGCCTCCTGGGGACTGACTCAGCAGACAGGTGTTTCTGCCTTTCCCTCTCTCTGTAATCTGCCTTTCCTTCTCTCTGTAAATCTGCCTTTCCAATAAAATAAATCTTAAAAAAAAAAAAAAAAGACAAAGGAGATGAAGAGGTCCTCCTTCTTTTGATCCTACACCAGTCCAGGCCAGACCAGGCTGCAGGCAGAAGGCAGGAACTCCTGGGTTCCTGGTTTTCCACTTGGGTGGCAGGGACCCAGGCACTCAGGCAGGTAGAGCAGCAGGCAGCTGGACTGGAAGCAGGAAGCAGCCTTGACTCAAAGCAGCACTCTGACATGGGACGCCCCATCCCAAGGCCATTAAAGCACACTCTCTCCCTCTCCCACTGCTTCACATCATAGCTGACTACCTTATCTAATCCATTATGCTTCGCTAAAAGAGCTCATAGTCTAGCACCGCAGCTAGACACATTAAAGAAAGAAATAGTAAGACCAGATGATGTTTTCATGAAAAAAGAGAAATAAAAAAGCAAGATCAGCAGAAAGGTTGTCACTAAGATGATGAGGACCGAAAACAGAGACAGTGAGACAGAAAGGGGATAGCTTTTGGTTAAAGCCCTTTATATGGCACTTGTCACAACTGGACACTGCTCTAAGTTCTTTAATGCATTTATCCACTTAATGTTCACTTTTATTTATCTGAAAGGCAGATTGAGGGAGCATCTCAAAATTCTAAGGAATTATTATCATGGTTGTATTATTATCTTTATAGACATAGAAAGTGAAGTAGAGCAGTTAGATAACTGCCGAGGACTGCAATGCTGATACTAAGGATATGAACCAAGATTCTGAACCCAGGAGATCCACTTCCCAAAATCTGTATTTTTAACCGCTGCCCACTTAAACCCACAAAATGTTTACACGCATGGGGTAATACAAAGGGTAAGCAGGTGAATACTGACTCTGTCCACTCATGGACATTTCTTGGCACCTGATGCATTTCATGCCCATGACACTGGGTAAACAGAGCTTTACCACAGAGCCTCAGCTCTTCATTGGACAGGCAGGCAAGTGTGGCTGCAGTAAGATCTGAAGCAACACAGATACAGAGATGGGCTTGAGCAGGAAGGCAGGCCCAGAAACGAGCAGCAGCTTGCATGCCCTGTTTATAATCTTAGATTCATTCTGAAGGGATTTAAGATTTTATAAGTAGAGTAGATCCTTGCTAACTTCATTACAGTGCTAAACACATTATTATCAACTCAAAATCCCATTATTAAGCACTAGTGCAACATTTTTAATTCATGAACATCATTAAAATTTACTGAATATCAAAGATTTTGCTACGTCCTGTTTACATTGCCTCCTCACTTCTGAGTATAATCTATTGATCTGAGCGTATTCCTAATAGCATACTAACACACCTCAAGTCATTTTGACTTTAAAACATCCAAAGGAACAACAGATAACTATATAAAAAATCTCTATGTGCAATGTCTTAGGATCTGAAAACTTAACTTGGAGATATTGAATAAGAAAGTTTTGTGGAATGCTGCATTACAGATAGCTGTGTTGCCCTGGCTATAAGCTGTGTCTAGATGGTCTTGGACCTATGCAAATGTTACACTGCTGGGAGAAAAGCAGCTCATAGCTGGCTGGCATTCTGGGCCTGGTTCATGCCAACTCTGTTAACTATACTGTATGCCAGCATAGCTGCTTGTTCTTTAGCATTAAACCTGCAAGAGCCTGACTTTTATAGGAAGAGACTTAAAAATTCAGACTTCCGGTCCTAAGTCAGCTAGCTCCCAGAGGCACAGTGCACCCCTGGCAAAGTGCTATGCTAGGAGCAAGCAGATTGGGGTCCCATGCCAGGGTCTTAGATGGCTGCTCCTGTGGCCTCCACAGTGTTTGGCCAGGGGCCTGAGGGGATGTCTCAGTGAAGGCCATTGGCAGGTAAGGGAACTCATGAGTCCTAGGCACATTACATTCATGGTACACCACCACACCAGCCATGGCGTAGCAGGCCTGGGGCCAGATGCCAAAGTCCTAGGCAGGCCACATCTATAATATGTCACCAGGCTGGTCTGGGAGAAGCAGACCTGGGCCCAGACAGGCCCTAGGCAGTTGTACCTGTGGTACACCACTGTGCTAGACAAGGAGCCTGAGGTTGAGGTCCTGGGAGAGGAGCTGTGAGGACTACTGAAGGCCTGTGACAATGCCAAGAAGGCCAGGCTTTCATCTCTAGTTGGTCTCAGATGCAACAGGATCCCGGGTGTCGTAGACCAGGGCCCCGAGATGTGCCCACTGGCATCAGAGCACACAGAGCAGGCTGTGGAGCCTCCTGGGCTGATTCTTGTGCAGGGGAGAGGAGCACGCCTAGTTGCACACAAATGATGAGGCAGGCCGTTCCTGTGAACCAGCTGCTCCAAAAGATAAAAAGTGGTCAACGACTTCTCAGAGTGGCAGTGGCAATGCAAGGCACACAACCATTAGCACTAGCTGGAATTTCTCTGGCTTGTGAGAAGGATCCATTAGATAGGATAGGGATAGATTTCCAAACTTGGGACATTCATGACTTTTGCCCCTAATCTGCAGAAAGCAGCTAAAAAAATAATAATAATAAAATAATCCTGTTGAGGAAGGGGTGAAGGAAATGAGCAAGCATTTTTCAAAAAAGCAGATTCAAGTGGCGAATAAACATGAAAAATGTTCAGGCTTCCTACCTATCAAGGAAATATAAATAAAAACCACAATCAACCTAACTTGAGTGAGATTAGCCTACATTCAGAAATCCACTAACAATACCTGTTGGCATGGATGTGATAAAAAAGGTAACCATACCACTGTTGCTGGAATGTAGGTTAGTACAGCAACTATGGAAGTCAATATGGAGAGCACTACAAGTGAAAATTTATCCACTGCATGATGGAGTCATCTCCATTACTAGGAATAAACATAAAGGAAGTTAAACCTGCATATGAAAAAGTGACCTATAACCCTATATTTTTAGCAGCACAATCCACAATAGTGAAGACATGGAAATATCCCAGATAACCATTGAAAGAGGAACAGATAATGAAACTGTGATACATCTACTCCACGGAATATTACCTAACCATTAAAAAGAATGAAATTCTACTATTTACCAACAAAATGGTCCCACCTAGAGACCATTAGTCAAATAAGCTCAGTGAAATTGGCTCAGTGAAATACGCCAATCCCAAAAGGACAAATATTCACATGTTCTCTCTAATATAAGGTAACCTTTAGGAAAAATACAAATGGATATATGGGTGAACAAGTGAACACACACACACATACATGCACACATTCATAGATGATCTGTGTAATGGAGGTTAGCACACCTGGAAATGCAGATACCTTGCAGCATACGTTTCACATCCCAAGTAAAGGGAGGACTCTCGGTGAAACAGGTAAATTTGCCTCATTAACAATGTTAGATTTTTTGCCTCTGTCTACACCTACAATGCCACAGTGCACACGGGTAGGAGAGTGTGAAACTTGCAATTGTTACTAAAGGATTATACTACCATGATAATATGGGGTGGAAATGGTGGAAGGGAAAGGGGGGGGGAGGAAATGGTGGAAGGGAAAAGGAGAAATCCTTATACCGACAAAAACATATCATGGAAAATAATAAATATTATGTTTTAAAAAATGAGATTACTCCACATCCTTCAGCAAACCTTAATAATGGTCATAAGTCTCTGAGAGAGGAATAAATTGAGACAGGCAGATAGCTAGCTTAGATTCACAAATTGGTATCCATGTTACCCCAGCCCCATGCCCACCTGTCAACAAATGATCACTTCCCCAGGATGTACTCCTCCTGACTGGGAACTTGGGCTGGTTTCATGTAACCACTCCCTCCTTTGACTCCTAAGCAGCCAGGCAATGGGGTGCTGTTTCTTCTCTGGTGGATAAATGGTGAAAGTAGAAACATCTCACTCCCACCATTTCCTTCTTGCCCATTCTGTCTCGGAATATGGTCAACATGTGACTGGCTTGATCACCTGTTAAAATGAACTTTACCAACAAAAGTAAGCAAGCTGTTTTGAATCGTGAAGTATTTTGAAATTAAGGAGAACCTCTTTAGGGGTAAAGGTGATTCTCAGAACAGCTTAACAATGTAATATTGGCATAAAAGAAAATATATTTAGATAGACTAATGATTCAAATTCCAGATCTACAAGATTTAACCCCAAGTCATTTAACCCCAGTGTGTTTTCATTTTCAAATCTATAGAAAAGATCTATTAATTCCTACAATGAAATGGTTTGGTTTTTGGTTTTTGCTTTGTTTTGATTTTGAAAAACAAGAGGAAAACTAACAGCACCTAGCGGAGTTCCAGAAGTACCCATAACAAGTCCCTTTAAGTTTTATTGACTCTTCCTTCTTTATCTTCCATTCTTTTCCTCCATTTCTGCTGCCAATCATCTATTTAGAAGAATTCATGGTTGCTATATGAATCATTCGAATAACAAAAACTAACCTAAGATCACCGTTGAAAGCCAGGCCACTCTGGGCTTTTTTATATACTAGGACCTTCTGTAAGCCTTCAGTTCTCTTACCTGTATGACAAAACTCAAAAAACCTAGCATTTGTTTGTTTATTTATTTATTTATTTATTTATTTACTGGAAAGTCAGATTTACAGAGAGGAGAGACACAGAGGAAGAACTTTTGTCCACTGGTTCACTCCCCCAAATGGCCACAACAGCTGAAGCCAAACTAATCAGAAGCCTGGAGCCTGGAGCTTCTTCACCCAGGTACCCCCATGTGGGTGCAGGGTCCCAAGGCTTTGGGCCATCCTTTACTGCTTTCCTAGGCCACAAGCAGAAAGTTGGAAGGGAAGTGGAGCAGCCAGAATATGAACCAGCATCCACATAGGATCCCAGTACTTACAAGACGAGGATTTAGCCACTAAACTACCGTGCCAGGCTCAAAACCTAGCATTTCAAAACAACTCTACACATTCTATATCACCTTCTATACATTCTACATCACCTTCTACTACCTGGTCCACCATGGATAAGGATAAGCTAAATGTCAAGTCTCTGGCTTCCCTTTTCTGCTTCTTGCCTCTGAACTGACATATTTTTTCCATTAAATGTAATTTTAAAAGCACCTTATTTTTGGCCAACCTCGCCAAAATTGGAAAAAATTGATACTGCCTTAATTTTTGTATTTCTTTCAGAGTTAGAGACATAGAGTTTCCACTTGTTCATCCACTCCCAAGCACCCTCAACAACCAGAACCGAGCAGGGAATGAACCAAAACCAAAGCCAAGAGCTGGTATCACGGGTGAGTGGCAAGAACCCTATTACCTGGGCCATCATCACTGCCTCCCATGGTCTGTATTGGCATGAAGGTGAAGTCAGGAGCCTGAACTGGGAATCAAACCCAGCTCTACGATGTGGGACACACGTGCCTTAGCCACTAGGTGAAATATCCATTCCTGTCTATCAAGGTTTTTTTTTTTTATTAAGGTCTTTCACAAAATAATCCTTCCTATCTTATTTAAATCATAAAGGCTCAAAAGGAGTTACAGGTGGAGAGATAGGTAGAATGATAGGCAGTTAAGTAAGCAGATTGGTAGGTTAAGTAAATGGATGGATGGAAGCAGAAAGGAAGGAAAGAAGGGAGGGAGGAGAGAAGGATGGATGTGTAAAGGAGTAAAGATCCCTATTGACATGGGAACTGAGAGAACGTCTCAAAGAAAAAGACAAGTATTAGTGCCTCTTCCAGAAACTCAAAAGTAACAAAATCAGCTTTCTACCTAGCCTTAAAGTATAAAATCCTTGTTATATCCCAGATCTGAAAGGGGGGAAATCTCCTTGAAGAAAGGAAGGCCTACATAATATCAAAACTGAAGAAATAACAATATTGAAGGATATTGCATAATTTAGAAAACAAAGTGTTAATTTCTTGTAGGTATAAAACAACAAAAAAGTAAGTAAACAAGTAAACACCTATATAATCTCATAAACAAACAGTGTAATGGAGACTAGAGTACCAGAAACAAAGAACTGCAATATGCATCTATACTCCTGAATAAAACAAGTCCTCCAATAAAACTGCTTAATATACCTTGACAACAAGATACAAGGCTCTCTACCACTGCTTATACCCACAATATTATGATACATAAAAAGAGCAAATACATGGGGGTTGAGACTACAGGAGACAATGGGGAAAGGAAGGAAAAGGGGGGGATGGAGGAAACCCTACACCTACAAAACTGTATAATGGAAATTAAGAATCAAAAAAGCAATTTCATGTAAGGAGGCAATTGGTCAGTGATAAAATCCTAACTCCAAATAAATTAAAAGAAAAAGCACAGTAGATACTACAGAAGACTCCAGTTGCACTGGAGAAATCATTCCTGTGGAGATTCCTAGGTACATCTAAACATTAGATTCCAGTACTTTTTTTATTCTGATTCATGCATAACAAAAGATCTCCTGAGCGGGATCTGGATTGTCAGATAGGTCTGCCTCTGGAAGAGGATGCCACTCCTTGGACATTTAACCTCCCCACAATCATCACTCCCTATTCCCTACAGCAGTGTGTGTTCAAGGCTGTGAAGTCTTTCATTGCCTCTCAATATTCAGACAGACAATACTACAGGCCATTTTCTTAGGCCTCGTCCAGTCCCACTACCCACACAAGTTGGTTTCAAATCTACCTCCTTCATAATACCATCCTTGCATGTTCCAGTTCACCATCACTATGACCCACATCCAACCTTATCTAGTATTCTGCATCACTCCTATTACTTGATCATACTAAAAAAATTTTCTTATTCCAACGTTTCACATACTTTATCTTGCAAATGAAAACACAGCTCTTAAGGACAAGGAACCAAAACTTTGGATTCTTATACTTACTTATAGCCTCTAAAGTGCCTACTCAATGCTGATATTAACCAATACAGGTCCAATAAACATCTGGTGAATGAACATTGGTTAGATCATGCTTAATCTATTCATATAAGAGAAAACTATAGCTTTACACTAGCAACACATTATTATCATGTTATAGAAAGTAATTTCAAAATATACATTACATATCTATATATACATCCAAGGACACATGTGTATGTATATCTCTATAGATATACATAAATATACATACAAATGTGTAAATACAGACACATAAGCATATAAACACAAGTACAGAGCTGCAATCTGCTTTTCCAGTCACTCCACTCTGCTGCAAAAATACATTACCTGGTTATGATGGGATCTGCAGCATGATTTGGGCCCCACCGTCCCAAAAGCCCGCGGCCAACCAGTCCTGTCCGACCTACAGGATTTCTAGAGAAAAATAAATTCAAAAATCAATTGCATGTGTTGCTATTTTATTTGAATGCCAGGGTAACAGGAACAAGGAAAGACAAGAGACGGATCTTCCATCTGCTGGTTCACTTCCCAAATAGCCACAGCAGCCAGGGATGGGACCAGTCAAAGTCAGGGGTCTGGAACTTCATCGGGGTCTCCCACTTGAATCACAGGGATACAATACTTGGGCCATCTGCTGCTGCTTTCCTTGTACATCTGCAGGAAGCTCAATCAGAAGAGCAGCTAGGACTCAGTGCTCATAAGCTGCCGGAGACACTGGCTTAACCTACTGCACTGCATTATTGGCCCTGCTCATCTTCTTTAACATAGTTTAAAGAAAGTAGCACAAACAATAAGAGGAAAATAATATGTCCTCATAGATCTAGTGGACCACCACACACCTGCCACTGAAACTCCTAGTTCATTTCACTATTACTCTAGTCTTCTGAGAATATTCTGAGCTACGAGCATGATTCAAAAGCAAAAATCTCATTTCCAAATGGTCCCACAACCAAGGAATTTGTTTCCATTTTCATCTATCCTCCCCAGTTCCAACTAGAACCTTACTGGATACTTAGAATGCTCTGTACCTAATCATCTCTCTCCATCGTTCAGAATAGCCACACTTTACTTTCTCCTCACTCTCTTCTACTCTACTTTTCCTTTAAGTCTATTTTTATCAGTAATACATAAATGCTATAGCATATGAGGCATTAGTATTACTTAACACTTTCACAGGTTGTGAGCACTATAAAATAAAAAAAATATCAACTTAAACTTATGCCACAACCCAGCATTAAAAAGTCTATCAAGGGGCCCGGCACAATGGCACAGTGGTTAAGGTCCTCGCCTTGCACACCCGGGATCCCATATGGGCGCCAGTTCTAATCCAGGCAGCCCCAATTCCCATCCAGCTCCCTGCCTGTGCCCTGGGAAAGCAGTCGAGGACGGCCCATGGCTTCGGAATGGCTCAGCTCCAGCCATTGCGGCCGCCTGGGGAGTAAACCATCGGACGGAAGATCTTCCTCTCTGTCTCTCCTTTGTATATCCACCTTTCCAATAAAAATAAATCTTTAAAAAAAAAAGTCTATCAAACTTCAACATCCAGATCTGAGTAATTTTATTTTCACCCAAACTTTTTTAAATGTTCAGCTTTTCATTATAATCTTGTCTGTGATTTTGTCTATTTAATGCTGTACCTTTTATTCTAGAATATTTAAGTCAATAAAAAGTTGGTCAGAAGTATCCCCTTAGCCATCTCTTTGTAATAGTGTTCATCCCTCCAGCCTATTACTAAAACAAATAACTTTTTATATTGTTTTATACGGAACAAAAATATTTCCACAAGATTTGTACACAAAGAACAATGAGACACCTGGGACAGCTGACAATTCTTTTCAAATCCAATTACAATGTTTAAGAGTTTAACCCAATGGGAGATCCTTAAGACACCAGGGGCAACTTGAACTCCCTACACTGTGAGCTAAATAAACCTCTTCTCTTCATGACATCAGTTTCTCACAGGTATTTTGTTGTAGTGCTTGAAAAGCTGACCACTTTACCTGAGACAGAGCTGTTTGCAGAGACAAATGAAGGCAACAGAGAAAAACCGAGAAAAGCAGAGATCAAATTCTGATAGTTGTCCAGTTCCACTGTATTTATGATTTGAGTCCTTTGCAGTAATCCTACAGCCTTAACATAAACTTCACTTTTCCCTCAAGCAAGTTGGTGCTGGTGTCTGTTAAAGCGTGCTGACTAAAGCAATACTGTGTGTGTGTGAGTGTGTGTGCATATGTATACCTTTGTATATATTTTACACAGAAAGGAACCTAGGGAATAAGTCAAATGCCAGGAGAATTAAGACACACAGAGATGCGAATAAGTTCTTAGTAAAACTGAAGGACCAAGCTGGAGTTGGAACAACACTGCCATTCATAATTCCTTGAGAACCAAAACTATAAATCACAGCCTTGTAACAAGGTGATAACCAGATGACAAACCCGTCATCTTTCTTTTGGAGGGGACATGCTGATTTTTATATTTCTCTCTACCTCTCATAATGCCATCCTAAGAAAAGTGGATAATTTTTTTAAGTACAGGAAGAATCTTGAAGTTAAATAATAGATCATTTTTACTTGTACATATTCTATTTTAATAAATTATTCTGTTTAATAACTACCCATGGAACATACAATTCTCAACCCTGTTAGTTTATTCAGTTATTTCTACCTCTAAAACAGTTACCAAAAGATCCATTAAAGCTTGCCTCAGCCACTTCACTAGCTAAACTGCTTATTTTCTCTTTCATTGCTTGTAAAATGGAATCAAAACCACCCACAGGGTTGTTGTGTAGACTTAATTAGAGCCACATATAAATTCTCTTGGACAACGTCTGACACTCACAAACGCTGGAAAACATGAATTCTTCCTTTCTACTTGAAGACCCATTACGGAGCTGTTCCATTCCCAGTACTTACCTAGGTCTTCCATTTTGAACCTCATACAGGCCGTTCTGGCTCTTTCTCTCAACATGCCCATCCTTTTCATTAAATTTGGGGGAAAAGTTAGTTTCACTGTAATGAGAATAGCAATGCAAAATAAAAAATCATTAAATACTATAAATACTTAAATATTGCAACTCAATCTATTGTTCATAATAAATAACATCCCTGAAATAGTAAAATCTGTTAGTTTTCACTTACAAATCCATTCTATCCCTTCAAAGCAGATTCTAAGGGAAGAAGAAACCTTTTAACCTAAACACCTAACAACAAAGACGTGTTTCATTAACCTTACGAGTGCCTCTCAGAAAGATTACTGGCTACCCAGCTGGACCTCCTCCCTCATACTATAGAAAATGTCTACTTTATCATTAGTAACAACGAACTGTCTGTGTGCACAACAGTTATTGGTTTCCTCATGGTTTCAAAAATATATTCCTTCTGATATCTTGACATTTTTACTATCTCAAAGTAACTTGAATTTCTTCAAATATACACTGACTTATGTTTTTAAAAAGTTAAACAGAGGATTCTTTCCAAGACATGCATAATGACTGCATAGATTAAATAGACATTAAACACTGGAAATGTTTTAGATCTTTGTAAATGATGCATCAATGTTAATAATAACACCTGCCTTGGACAGCGAAAGAAATCCAGTTCCTAAAAATTAAACTTAGTGGTCAGCACAGCGGCAAAACAGGCGCATTCTGTGCCTGCAGTGCCAGCATCCCACATGGGCACCAGTTCAAATCCCGGCTACTTTGCTTCCAATCCAGCTCCCTACTTATGACCTGAGAAGGCAATAAGGGATAGAACGAGTTTGGGCCCCTGCACCTGCATGCGAAACCCACGTGGCTCCCTCGGATTGGCTTAACTATAACCATTGTGCCACTCAGAAAATAAACCAGCAGATAAAAGACCTCTCTATCTCTCCTCCCTCTGTAAAAAGCTGCCTTTCAAATAAAAATAAATAAAAGAATCTTTAAATATTTTTTAAATAAATCTAAGGAAAACATGTTCAGTCTTCTATTTACACCATTTAAAATCAACATCAATTTTAACTTTGCACAATGTTTATATACAACAGATGCATATGCACATCCTAAATGTGAAAAACAGAACTCCTTTAAGTCAAATATTTATCTACAGGTTATCATTATGATTATTTAATAATCCAAGTGTCATCATAAAATGATAGGCATAGATTTTGATAGAATAAGGAAATCATGGGTCAAATCAAGTTCAATGTGAAGTTCAGCAGTTTAATAAATGACCCCTGTATCTATCCAATCAGCAATTTTTCTTAGTAAACAGACAAAATAATGCCTTAAATATATAGGGGATTTTTTATTATTGTTAATTATGCATCAATAAAGCAAGGAAAAGTAATAATGTAACGTGTCATTCCAGTCAGGATTTCTATGACTTTAGTCAAAGCATTCTAGCTTGAGCTTCTCTTTCCACTCTCTTGTTTATTCTTCCTCTCTCTCTCTCTCTCTCTCTCCCCTTTATCTATCCTTTGTCTTGCTTTAACATGTCCTAATTTCATCAGCAACCTGCTTGAGTAATCTGGAAAATTTTCTGAAAAATATTTTAACTGCGTAAAATATAAGGTAGTCTATCAGTAAACCCAAATAAGACATATGAAAGCAGGTAGAACCTGCTATTACTTCACAGCAAATAACTGTTATCTCAAATCTAGACAGCTTTACATATTTGAGAGGACCTTCACAAAACCTCCAAAAGAATAAACAAATAAAAATGAACAAATATATGCAAAGCTTTAGCTTTGGTAAGAATTCAAATAAATAAGGAAGCTAAATTTTAACAAAGTCAAATTCGCCCCTACTTTCCCTAAGAGACTTCACCTGGCTAACGCCAGTTCACCTGCTCACCTGATCTGAGGATCCGCCCACTCGGGTCCAGCCAGGACAGACACTGCCGTGTACTCCACAGGGTTGTAGTCCTGCCACTCCACCAGCCAGCCCACCTTGTCATCAGGAACCTTGCTACGCTGCACTTTTGAGCCTGGGTACGGAGATGTCCGTGCTTTCTTGTGGAAATTGTTTTTGGCACTAATAGACTTAGACATATTGTTGTAATTATGATGAATCCAACAAGACGAAAATGAGTCTCTGTGGGCAGAGGGAGAAAAAGTTTTAAGTAAATACTGAAAAGATATTAATGTAAAACTTAAAAGCATATTTCTGAATTTCAAAAACTTCTGAGGGCCCAGTGTGACAGCCTAGGGGCTAAAGTCCTTGCCTTGTACAAGCTGGGATCCCATATGGGCACCAGTTTGTGTCCCGGTGGTCCCACATCCCATCCAGCTCCCTGCTTGTGGCCTGAAAAACCAGTAGAGGACAGCCCAAAGCCTTGGGACCCTGCACCCGTGTGGGAGACCCGGAAGAAGTTCCTGGCTGTTGGCTTCAGCTCAGCTCAGCTCTTGCCATTACAGCCACTGGGGAGTGGATCAACGGACAAAAGACCTTCCTCTCTGTCTCTCCTCTTCTCTGTACATGTGACTTTACAATTAAAAAAAAAAAAACGCTTAACCTCAAGCACATCTTCAAAATATTTTTGCTGTCTAAGGAAATGGAATGACAGGGACAAGGAATTAGAAGTGGATATATTGGAGGGCCATTTTTATGTCGCCTGCCACAGATGTGTGCCCTGCTCACTACAGGAACATCAGAGGTGCTGTCAGCAGATTCTTAACATGAGTTAGCCAGTCAGGTGAACTGAATGAAGATAAAAGATAGGTGGAAGATGAGGGGAGGAAAAAGGAAGGAAAAGGGAAAGAAAATGGCAGGTGAGGGGGAATAGATGGGGTCGATGACAACGAGGAGACAGAGAGAAAAGAGGCAGGAGGTCAGCAGAGGGTTCGCAGAGACAATGCAGGAGAAAACAAAACCAGAAAAAAGGGAAGAAAATGAGAAACACACAAAATAAAAGGAGGTATGAAATGAATAAATGTATCCATTTAGGGCCCAGCGTGCTAGCCTAGTAGCTAAATCCTGGCCTTGCATGCGCCAGGATTCCACAAGAGCACCAGTTCATATCCCAGATGCTCCACTTCTCACCCATCTCCCTGTTTGCGGCCTGGCAACGCAATAGAATACAGCCCAAGCCTTGGGACCCTGTACGCGTGTGGGAGACCTGGAAGAAGCTCCTGCCTTCTGCTTCAGATTGGCTCAGCTCTGGCTGTTGGGGGTCACCTGGGGAGGGGAGTGAGTCAGTGGATGCATTTTTCTCTGTTCTCCTCTCTATATATCTGACATTCCAATAAAAATAAATCTTTTTTTAAAAAATTTTGATCTATTTAGTTCAAACTCAAAAATTACATTTGCATAGAAAAACTTTTACTGGCAGTAAAATAAAATAAAATTCTTCATGGAATTTACAAGAATTAACCTAAGATTCTTCCTATCTCTCCTGAATGTAACATCACATATAATGTAACCAGCTTCTGGGTATTACAGAAAATAGTTTCACTGCCATCAAGGCATGAATGGCAGGTGTCTGACAGAATAATGATAAACAGATGCCATTACAAACCCACAAATTTCACACAACGAGCGAATCCTAATGTAAGCCACAGGACTCACTCAGAGTCCTAGCCCCAGCCCTAACCCTAACCCTAACCCTAAAACCTAACCCTAAACCCTAATCCTAACCCTAACCTCTTTCAATTATGTAATATCATTTAACTTTCCTCCCTGTTTTTTCAAGGCCTAGTAATGCATGTCTTTTTAGCACTACATGATACTCCTTAGTCTACTAAATTGGATGCACCAAGTTATTCAACCATTCACCTATTGAAGGATATCATGGCTCCTAAGCTTTGTAAATTATACATAAAACTGCTTCCAAAAATCTGTCAGCAGGTCTTTGCGTGGATATAAATTTTCAACTCATTTGGGTGAACACAAAAGAATGTGGTAGTTGGATCATAAAAGATTTAACCTGGGCCCGGCGCGGTGGTGCAAGTGGTTGGGGTCCTTGCCTTGCACGCCCGGGATCCCATATGGGCGCTGGTTCTGTCCCGGCAGCTCCACTTCCCTTCCAGCTCCCTGCCTGTGGCCCGGGAAAGCAGTCCAGAACGGCCCAAGGCTTTGGGACCCTGCACCCGCGTGGGAGACCCGGAAGAGGCTCCTGGCTTCGGATCAGCATAGCGTCAGCCGTTGCGCTCACTTGGGGAGTGAATCATCAGACGGAAGATCTTCCTGTCTCTCCTCTCTGTATATCCGCCTTTCCAATAAAAAAATAATAAAAATAAATCTTTAAAAAAAAAGATTTAACCTATCAAACTGGCTTCTCTGCTTTCCAGTGTGTCTAGTTCTTTCCTATTCTGCCTCCAGCTTTGATGCACAAATCAAGCTATTTTATCACATGTAAAATCTAAAACAACTGCTCTTTCATTTTGCTTTTCACAAGATGCTCTGTGCATCTGTACAGAAAAATGCAGTTAAAATATAAGCTTATTTTGGTGTTAAAAAATGAGATCCATTGACTGACAATCCAAGTATTGTTCAAAATCAGGGAGAAACTAACCAAGAAAGCAGTTAATACCCCAGATGGACAAAACACTAATGTATGGTAGAACATCTGACTTGATTAACCTTTATTAAAAGTAGTAAGGTTCATTGTTTTGATATTGTGAGTTGCTTGCCTCAGCTACCACAGCTTTAAAAATCCAAACAAACTCCCTGAAAACATGATGTACTTGATCCTGGGGCCAGTCGTGTGACAGTAAATAAAGCTGTCACCTGCATGGGCCTGGCACAACAGTCAAGTGGATAAATCCTCGCCTTGCATATGTCAGGATCCTGTATGGCACTCATTCATGACCCAGCTGCTCCACTTCCCTTCCAGCTCCCTGCTTGTGGCCTGGGAAAGCAGTAAAAGATGGCCCAATGCTGTGGGACCCTGTACCTCCACAAGAGACCTGGAAGAAGCTCCTGGATTCTGGCTTCTTTTTTTTTTTTTAAGATTTATTTATTGTTATTACAAAATCAGACATACAGAGAGGAGGAGAGACAGAGAGGAAGATCTTCCATCTGATGATTCACTCCCCAAGTGACCACAACAGCTGGTGCTGTGCTGATCCGAAGCCGGGAGCCAGGAACTTCCTCCAGGTCTTCCACATGGGTGCAGGGTCCCAAAGTTCTTGGGCCATCCTAGACTGCTTTTCCAGGCCACAGGCAGGGAGCTGGATGGGAAGTGGAGCTGCTGGGATAAGAACCGGTGCTCATATGGGATCCCAGCGCAATCAAGGTGAAGACTTTAACCTCTAGGCCATGGCATGGGGCCCCTGGATTCTGGCTTCTGATCAGCTCAGCTCCAGCCATTGAGGCCAATTGAGGGGTGAACAAGCAGACGGAAGATCTTTCTTTCTGTCTCTCCTTCTCTCTGTAGATCTGATTTTCCAATAAAAATACATAAAATCTTTAAAAACAAAAATGCAGTGCTAGCATCCCATTTGGGTGCTGGTCCAAGCTCTGGCTGTTCCTCTTCTGATCCATTTACCTGCTAATGCACCTAGGAAAGCAGCAGAAGATGGCCCAAATACTCTGTACCCACAAGTGAGACCCAAAGGAGGTTTCTGGCTCCTTGTTTCAGACTGGCCAGGATCCGGCTGGTATAGCCATTTAAGGAGTGAACCAGTGAGTGGAAGAATGTGTGTGTGTGTGTGTGTTACATTTGTGTACAAGTAACTCTTTCAAATAAACAAATAAAACTTTTAAAAAATTGATCTGGTCCTAAACTAGTATTCAGTAAACAATGCAAATATATCATGAAAAATATGAATTAAAAAAATAACATGAAACCTATTGCTACAGAGACTAGTAAACAAATTTCAGGTTTGTGCTTAAACGATCAAAACTTTTCATTCAGAATCCTAATTTCTAACAACACTATTATAAAATGAGAATTATGTCTCATGGTTTGGAAATAAGGCAAAAAGTAAATAAAATTAAACAAGTAAGTGTCCAACAGCAGGCATGGATCTTATCTCTTTCTATTTTTACCAAGCACCAAAATCTTTTAAGTAACTTCTTTGGTCAATGATCAAGCAATAACAAGTATATCTGTTATCCAACTGGACATAAGAAATTCTATGCCTGAAGGTTTATTTTCCCAAAACAGATTCATTTTTGCAAGAAAACTAGCAAAAGCCAGACTACACATCTAACAACATAAAGAAGTGCTAATACTATCGATATTTGTCATTTAATGTGAAACACAGAAAAAGTTTCAGAATAAGAATACTTATCATAATTGCATAACCTAGATTTCTTCCTTATATTTCAAATAGATACAAGAAACTCTCTGACCTTACAAATGGGAATTATGTAGCTGATCAAGTTCCTTAAACTGGCAAATTTAAAAGAAATACAATATTGGTATAATACAATAATCATAATAGCCACAAAATGTCTAAAAGCATAGTTCTGGGCCCGGTGTGATAGCATAGCAGTTAAAGTCCTCGCCTTGAACGCTTCAGGATCACATATGGGCACCGGTTCCAATCCCAGCAGCTCCACTTCCCATCCAGCTCCCTGCTTGTGGCCTAGCAAAGCAGTCGAGGACAGCCCAAAGCTTTAGGACCCTGCACCCATGTGGGAGACCCAGAAGAGGCTCCTGGCTTCAGATCACCTCAGTACCGACCATTGCACTCACTTGGGGAGTGAACCATCAGACGGAAGATCTTCCTCTCTGTCTCTCCTCCTCTCTGTATATCTGCCTTTCCAATAAAAATAAATAAATCTTTAAAAAAAAGCATAGTTCTTGCTACATGAAACATATTGTTCGAAAAACTGTAATGTATTAACTCATTTGATCCTCAAAACTCTGTGTTTAAGTACTATCACATTGATTTATTCTAGAAACTTTAAAACCAACAGAAGCTAAGTGAAGTTACCAAAGTCATACACACACACAAAAATCATTCAGAATTCCAGGCCCTAAACACAATGCTCTATGGAAGGATCTTCAAGCTCATTTGGGGAAGGCAATTATGAAAGAATTGCACATAGATATTAATAGATTATTTTTCACCCAAATAAATTGATATTTCTACTTTTTCCTCATAACAGCTCTACTTTGCTTTTAGCTCATACACGTTTATATGCATTCTCAGGAATAAAACATACACATTTCCCACAATTCCCATGGAGATGCTGCTGGGGAATTTGGAAGCACTCACTCCACATGCTGCCACTTTTCTAAAACACAGACACTTGAAACTTTCTGGTCAAATCACAAACACTAAAAAATAATCACTTTAATAATTATTTAATCATTTAAAATAATTAGAATTCTTTAACACAGGTAAAATTCTTGATACAGTTTTTTGTGTCTTTCTCAAAATGTGCAATGGTAGAGAGCAGGGACTCAGTCCAAATCGGATGCTTTAACTTTTGGCTTCTTCTTACAGGCTAAGTACACACACTATCCAATTCTCACTAAATTCACTGCACCTAGGGTTCCAGCATTAAAAATAAAGAGTAACTATCAAGCAACTTGACATTTCTGTGATGGCTTCTAACAAAGAGTTTACTGATTTCCAAAGAACAGAGCCATTTAGTCCTTCCCTCACAAACGCCACTGAAAGAGAACACGGACAAAGGGGAAACAAAATCCATAGCAAGGAAAGGACTAGAACCCTGCTAGTGGAAGAAGACTCTCATCAGCTTAGGGACGTCAGTGGAATCATGCTAACTGACCAACAGGGCAGGACTAGAGACACCCTTCCTACAAGAGAAGCGGAGCAGCTGCAAGCTGGAAGTGAGAGGACCAGAAGTTCCCAGGGGGCTCAGGAGACAACATCCACAGAAACCTCAGGCTTCACCTCTCCAGAATGCGGTCAGGAGTTAGGCTAGGGCAGCTGGGGCAAACACAGCAGAAAGTTGGTGCTGAGTGATGTCACAACTCGCACTAAGGAAAACCAAGTTGGGAAGAGCTGCTCCATTCGCTGCTTGGTAATGCAGGTGACAAAAGGGAGGTCCCTGGCTCCTCCATCTGGTACCTGTTCACACACTCTCCACTCAAACCTAGTGACAGGCTAAGGCTAAGAGGCACTATTCCATAAGCAATACTTATTCCTTACATGAATTAACGCATAAGGAAATAGATCATCACATTCAATCACATGGGGGGGGGGGGAGCAGATGCCTAAGACACCAAAAGCAAACAGAATAATTCTGGAAACAGAATACAAGTTTTGCTTTGATTATCACTTAATATGCTCAAAAGGATTACACACACACACACACACACACACACACGGAAGGTTAACACCGCCAGCGCTGTGTTTACAGACCCAAAGAATAAACACTTGAGGTGGAGAGATGATGAGTACAGAGCAGCTGAGTCATAATCCCTCAATAGTGTGAGAGCAAATATGGGGGGAAAGGCAAACATCATATCACAACCTATCACCTACCCTTGGAAAGTAGACAGGAGCGAGAAGGGCTATTTTATTTTGCTCTGCACCATTTAAGCTGTTCAATTCTTTTTAAATTACGTGCCTGTGTGCATTTTAATAAAGTTTTCGTTACTAACCAGCAAGAGCAGCGTGGGGTAACACCCCCTTCCCGCCCTCAATAAGTGTTATTAAAACTGCGGTGGTCCTGTTGGGGGGCTGATGGTTGACACCCCATTTTAAACCTGGCCCTAGCTTCCGCAAAAGGAAACTAAGACATTCTGGAAGCACGTTGTCATCAACTGGAACCCGCCATCCCTCCCCACCCGCCCAGGGCTCACGGCAGAAGCTGGGGAGTCACCTGTAGGCCGGGATGCGGCGGCAGCCCGCGGCAGCGCGCACAGCCACCCAGGCCAGGGCCACAGACACAGACACGGCGGCCACGGCCTTCCCCAGCGAGCGGCCGGCCATGGGCGCCGGGCAGGCGGCCTCGTCGGGCTGGTGACAGCGGGGGGACCCGCCACTGGCGCCCGCCGCGCAGGCCCGGACAGCGCCGAGGCTGGAGGGCGCTAAGGATCGGGCCGCCCTGCCGTTCCCCAACGGCCCTCCCCAAGTCACAGCCCCGCGCCTTCCCCAAGGGCCACCACGAAATCCAGACCCACAGGAGAAGCGGAAAGCCACCAGGCGGCAGCTACCCGGGGCGGACGACAACCGCGACGGCGACTCGGGCTCGGCGACGTCCCCGGAGAAAGACGGCGCTTTACGGTCGCGCCGCAAAGCGAGCGCCGCGCTGCGCCGACTTCCCGGTGCCCACCGCCACGCCGGGCTGGCCGCGGCGAGGGGAGGTTCCCACCACCAGGGACCCGGAACCGCGATGGCGCCGGGGGCTGCCGGGGGTGGGGTGCAGGAGCCTGGGTGGCAAAGCCCGGGGCTGTCCTGCCTGTCCTAACTCAGCCTTGCGTCTGTCTGCAACTGTGGACCCCGGAAAGAAGAGGCAGAAGAGAAGTGAAACCGTCGCTTTGGGGCTCTTTCCTCTTTTTTTAACCCAGTTCGCTGCAGTTGCCAGTTTGCACGAGGGTTTCGCGGGGGTTGGCCCTTGGGAGCCTGTGGAGGAGTAAACACGCCAGGGATGAAACAAGGACGTGCAGCCTTGGACAGAAGCACAGGCAGCTCCCAGCAGTAACGCTGCAGGAGCCAAGTTGGGGAGCCAGATGGGCCAATGGAGCTTGTAATCCTTCACCTTACATATTCAATATCCTGTTAACAGAACGGAAATTCCATTTTTTTAAGGCCGTGATACCTTGTTTTAATGGTGTGACACAGACATCGACATAAAATCATCTGAAGTGCCAGGTGAATCAAAGTTGAACGACCGTTTTTTTGAAAACCAAATTCTGCAAGATTTGACTGTGTGCTGGTGGGCTTCCAACGGGCGCTTTAAAACGGAGGCTTCCAAACAAGCTCAGTGCCAGAATGTCCTGTTTGTCCTCGTCATCCCCCAATCACCCCCATCCCCTGACAGGCAGAAGAACCTCTTAGTGCAGCATCTTCAGAAAGCTCGCAATTACAAATGCTTTAATTTTAAATTTTAAAAAGTAAATAAAATGCTTTTGGGCCTGGCACAATACCTTCGTGTCTAAAGTCTTTGCCTTGCATCCGCCCAGGATCCCATATGGGTGCCAGTTCATATCCCTGCTACTCTACTTCCCATCCAGCTCCCTGCCTGTGGCCTGGGAAAGCAGGACCTTTGGGACCCTGCACCCGTGTGGGAGACCTGGAAGAGCTCCTGACTCCTGACTTTGGATCAGCTCAGCTCCAGCACTTGCACCCAACTGGGGGGTAAATCATCAGATAGAAGACCTTTCTTTATATCTTCTCTGTATATCTTCCCAATAAAAATAATAAACCTTTGAAAATAAATAAAATGCTTTCTCTACACTTTGAGGTGTATCCCCCAGCCAACACTGCCCTGACGCAGGAGCCATCTCTTTGCCATGGGGTCGTTTCAGGGAGGTAAAGCAGCTTTCAGCCTCTCCGAGCTGGGTGCTTCGCTGTATCTTATCTCATTGCATTTTAGAATAGAAACATAGGAAGCCATTCCCTCCTGAGTAAGTAGTCATGAATCCTCAGAACGCTTAGGTGCATTCTTCAAACCCCTTTCTCTAACGTTCTTCCCTGCTTCTCTCAGCTCACACCAGCCCTTTGGTTCAGACAAAAAGGCACTGAGGTGGCAGGACGCTCATGGTGGTAGAATTACTGGACAAAATCTACTGTTTCCCTTCGGGGTTGGCTTTGTTTCTGATACCTCTTTTAGGTAAGGAAGTAACCCAGCTGAGAATCCCCTTGTCTGAAATATTTAGGAACAGAGATGCTCACAGTTGCTAAGGTTTTATTATTATTTTTACTAATACTTTCAAGATCTGATGAGATAGTGTAAGAATGGGACCCAGCTCTAAACATGAGTTGTATTTCCGTTTCGTAACACTGTCTACGTGTATCTGAAGGTAACTGCATGACGTTACAATGTGCCTGCACTTTGCAGCCCAACTGTCAAGGTCAAACCTGGAATTTTCCATTTGGATAATTGGCCATGTCAACATCCGGAGTTTCATATTTTCGAGTTCTTCAGGTTTCATATTTTGGGATAGGGACGTGGGAGTTGTCCTGATAAAATGCGTTTTTAAAATACTTGGCTTCCTCTGACCAGATAAAGTTTGTGCTCAATGTTCTTGACTGCCATTTATCCTTCTAAAACCAGAAATGACTTAGGTAGGCTTTGTTTGCAGAGTTAAGCTCCTCCAGAGTCTGCCCACACATTGGTTCACCAAGGAAAAGGGAAGTGAGGCAGTGAGTTACAAACCCTTTGGTCAAAGAAAGATGGAACCTCAAGTTTCTTTGCAAATCAGCCTCTTGATAAAATCAATTCAGTAAGTTGACCGAAGGATATAGCCAGTCCACAAGGTTCCTGATCTAAGATGCATGAGCTTATTTATCTCCTCACTAGATACAGATGTTTATTTTGATGTTTGATCTTGTTTTGAAGGTCCTTTCAGGAACCTCAGTCCCTAAGCAAAGGTAATAACCACTAAATAAAAGCCTACTTTGCCACCATCAAAAAGCCCCATTGGGGGCTGGGCATTTGGTCTGAAAATTAGGAGGCTGGTTGGGATGCCACATCCATCACACATCTGGGTTGTCTGGTTGGGATGCCGCATCCATCACACATCAGAGTGTCTGGGTTGAGGTTTCTGCTCTGCTTTCAATTCCGACTTTATGACAGTGCAGATGCTCCATTCTGACACCAAGCATGTGGCACAGAGACATAGGAGCAACAGTCTAACTGACCTGCAAGACATAGTGATCTCTGATACAGAAAAGAGCACGACCATGATAAGCAATAGAAAGGCCAGTGTACCAAAGCACGCTGGTCAACCAGAGCCTTCACAATCCTTGGGGAGGATGGCGGTGTGCTCCAGAACAGAGAGCAGCTTTACCTGCTACATCACAATGCAGGACCTAGAATGGGTCTTCTAAAAAGGGTATTTTTTTTTCTAATGAAACGGGACAATTTCATTTCATAGGCACAATTTACCTTGATCATTTTGCCAACCTCCTTTACTCCTGCTAGAAAGGAGGGCACATTCCCGGATCAGGAACAGTTTTCTTGAGAACATTAATGACTAAAACCACACAGTGAATGACTCAGTGTGCAAGAAGGAACCTGACCTCTTTATGGAGTTGCACTAGCCATGCACAGAGCATTTCTGAAGCATTGAGGAAAATGAACTGCTGTTTGCTAAGTCACTGTGATTTCTTCTGGGGGGAGGAGAAGATAGCATTGTGCAACAGCACATTAAGCCTCTGCCTGTGATTCAGGCACCCCATATCCACTTGCAGTTCAGTTTCATGCTAATACATCTGAAAAAGCAGCAGAAGAAAACCCAGTTACTTGGGCCCCTGTACATACGTGGAAGACCAAAGTGAAGCTCCTGGTTTCCCAGCTTCTGTCTGGTCTAAGCATGGGCATGTGGGGAATAAATTAGCAGATGGAAGATCTTTCTGTCTCTCTCTGTAACTCCAGTTTTCAAAGAGAAAATAAATGGTTTTTTGAAATGCTAGTTGGGACACCTGTAACTGGTGGCGGAGGTGCCGAGTTCACAGTCTAAGGTCCTGGCAGTCCCCAGTCCTTCTCCGATGTCGACATCTTGCTAATGCCTGACCTAGGAGTCAGCAGGCGATGACTCACATGGGACCCACCCATGTGGGAGACTCAGTTTCTGGCTCCTGGCCCAGCTCTGACTTACTTACTTTTGGGGAGTGAACAGCAGACGAGAATGGGAGACACACACTCTCACTCTTACTGCTTCTAGACTTGTCTCTGTTCCTTTCAAAGAAAAGCAATTAAAGTTCTTTCAGGCCCGACACTATGGCTCAGTAGCTCACTTGCAAGTGGTGGAATCCCATATGGGTGCGAGCTTAGGTCCTGGCTTACCCATTTCCCATCCAGCTACTTGTGGTCTGGGAAAGCAGTAGAAGATGTCCCAAGGCCTTGAGACCCTGCACCTGCATGGGAGAGCCAGAAGCTCGGGGGGGGCTCCTGGCTTCGGATTGGCTCAGCTCTGACCATTGAAGCCATTTGGGGAGTGAGCAAGCAGATGGAAGACCTACTCTCTGTCTCTCCTTCTCTATATAAATCTGCCTTTCAAAATAAAAAATAAATAAATCTTAAAAAAAAAAAAAAGAAGGAAAGAAATTGGAACTAGATAAGGAGGAGCCTCAGAGTGGAGTTGAGTGGAAGTCAGGTTTCTTTTTCTTTTTTTTAAAGGACTGTTTTAAAAAGAAGATTTAGAGGGAAGGAGAGACAGAGAGAAAGATCTTCCATCCAGTGGTTCACTCCCAAAGAAGCTACAACAGCAACCTGGCACCCATATGGGATCCCAGCGCATGCCAGGCAAGGACTTTAGCCACTAGGCTGTTGCCCGGAAGTCATGTTTCTAATTACCCATACCCACCCGCAAGCATCGTCACCTCCCTCTTGTCCCCTGTCATCACCTGGATCTGAAGGGGGCTCTCCCCACCCCGACTCTCTTCCCTCATAGTAAAGATTTTCTTCATGTCGTCTATGTTCTTTCAGCCAAGGAAACCTTCATAACTACTCTTGCTTCTTGATGAGTTAATGCTCGCTGAGGCAATCTTTCAAATCCTTTCTCACATAACAAAGCCTGGCTTTCAAGATTAATTTAAAAATCCAATTTAACAATTGCCTCTTTGTTCTAATTCATATCTGTCCTTCTCCACAAAACACTGAAACTATTATTTCATTGGTTTTCCTTCCCTAGGGAAGTAAGATAACTCAGAATTTAAAAACATATACATACATCTGCAATTTTTCAGAAGCAATGTCCTCAGAATATTTTTTATCTTGACCATGTAATCTGGGCAAACTATTAGCCTCCCCATATCTATTTCTTCATCTATAAAATGAGGGACGGGGGCTCCACATCACAGGATGATTAGGATTAAAGGTGGTAGCTTTTGTAAAATGTAACAACATGGGAGTCATTATCCTTTACAACCTTTACATTATCATTTGCAATAAGGCACCTATTACTTGCTATGCGCATTACACACTTCACAACATTTTCTGATGCCGTTAGGAGGGTAGTATGTTTGTGCTGTTCTTAGGAGAGTACAGACTCATAAAACTTAAATAATTTGCTCAGGGTGGCACACATTACCTAAGACTTATTAGAACTGTGTGTGTTGGTCTTTTTTGGCTGCTATACAAATTACCACAACCAATTGTTTAAAACAATAGAAAGGTATTTTCTCCCAGTTTTAGGACCAGAAGTCTGGAATCAATTATAATAGGCCAAAAACAAGGCGTATGGGGACTGTGCTCCCTCCAAAGACAATTCATCATTTGCCTCTTCCAGCTCCTGGTGGTTGCCAGCATTCCAGGGCTTGTGGTCACATCACTCCATTCTCTGCTTCTATGGATACATTACCTTCCCCTTTGTGTCAAATCCCACCTTGCATCTCATATGTCATCTCTTACGATTCCATTTAGTGCCTGCCTAGATGATTCAGTATAATATCACACATATAAGAATCCTATTACATTTCCAAATAGCCTGTTGCACAATCAGTCATAGTTACAGGCGCTGGGGATTAGGGGCCGATAGGTTTTGGAATCATTATTCACTATACCAGCTTTCAAATTTACATCAGATACAATATTGTGAAAAATGATGAGGAGTCTGGATCATATTCTAAGAGCCTTGGTAGCAAGGTATGTTTTCTCTTTATTGTGTGAGAGGAGCCACAGAACAAAAATGGGCACCTTGGTCAGTTGATGGAGGAAAGAAATGCAGACACACACCTTGGAAGCAGCCTAGCATTTACATGGTTGTACATTACTCTTACCACCTAATCTTACAGGAATGTCTGAGTCCTTTCAGGAGTAATCTCAGCAGAACCTTTCTAATCTGCACTTGAGGGAATATTAATTCCACAACGCTGAGCTGATTGAATTCAGACAGCATTTGCCACGCGTAGTTTGTAAGCAGCAACAATTACATGATAAGGAAGAGCAGGGCAGACTGTGCCTGGAAACTTTGGGTTCACAGAATGCTGGTACTGGAAACCAAGGTCAAATCCATGGACAATGGTCCACAAGGTCAAGATCAAGGCCTGCAGGCGAGGGTCTGCAGTTGGGCAATGCTCCAAGGCCAAAGGGTATGTGCTTTAAGTTATGTGCTGGCAAACAATTGGATAGCAACATGCAGAGATAAGAAGCAAGAACCCCACCTGCCATGTTACACAAAAATCAGCTCTAACTGGATCTAAATCTGCATCCAGAAACCATCAGACTGTTAGAGAAAAACATAGGAAACACTATGCAAGATATAGAGTAGGGAAAGACTTCTTGAGAAGGACATCAAAAGCCCAGGTAGTCAAAGCCAAAATAAACCATTGGAACTACATCAAACTAGAAAAGCTTTTGTACAGCAAAGGAAATGATCAACAAAGTGAAGGAGCAACCAATGGAATGGGAGAAAATCATTGCAAACTACATAGCTAGTAGGGGACAAATATCCAGGATTTACAAAGAGCTTCAGAAACTCAGTGACAGCAAAACAAACAACGTTGTGAAGAAATGGGTGAAGCAAAAGAACAAACATTTTTCAGAAGAACAAATTCAAATGGCTAATAGATATATTAAAAAAAAAATTCTCAGGCTCCCTAACCATCAGGAAGATACAAATGAAAACCACATTGAGGTTCCATCTTACTCTATTGATATTGGTCTACATTCAGAATTCTAACAACGCCCTGGTGCGTTGGATGTGGAGAGAAAGGTACTTTCCTACTCTGTTTACTAGTACAACCACAATGGAAATCAGTATGGAAAGTGCTAAGAGAACTAAAAAGAAACCTGCCACATGATTCAGCCATCCCACTGCTGGGAATATATCCAAAGGAAATGACATTTACATATGAGAAAGGGATCTGTAAACCTATATTCACAGTAACAAAATCTACAATAACAGAGATGTGGAAATAGCTCAGATACCCATCCAAAAAGGAGTGGGTAAAGAAACTGGTGTATCTACTTCATGGAATAATACTCAGCCATCAAAAAGAATGAAATTCTATCATTTACAACCAAATGGTTCCAACTAGGAACTGTTACGCTCAATGAAATAATTCAATCCCAAAAGGACAAATATCATATGTTCTATCTGATATTAGTCAACCTTCATGCAAAATACAAGATCGACTGCCCTTTCACTATTGTTTTTGCTACAACTCATGTTTTTTGATATTTTTGTTCTTATTTTCATTTCTTCAAAATAGTTTCTTGTCTATTATTAAATTTTTCAGTGACTCATAAATCATACAGTAGTATTGTTTTCTCCAGGAAGATTTTTTATTTTGTTTTTCATTTCTTCAACGACGCATTGGTCATTCAGTAACATGTTATTTAAATTCATGGCATTGTAATTTTTTTACTTTATTCCTATTGTTGATTTTGTTTTATGGCTATTAATTTAAGGGAATGTATGGTAATATGCAGTGGGTGTGGATGACACAAAGGTGTAAAGAGAACAGCTCCCCTGTTGGCAAGGCTACAAGGAGCTCCCAGCTGTATGGCAAGGCCTGGCAGATGTCTCTCTAACCACCTCGATGCAGCTTCACCCATTTCGCATGGGCACTCAACCACCCCATTAACAATTCTGTAACTCACTGAAACATTATTGTTTGCACTTGTGAGATGGGTTTTGTAACCGAGGTGAGCTTGGAAGTTAATATTGCTGTTAATGTCTTTATCAGTTATACACAAGAGCACAATTAAGCCCATGCCATTTCTGGACACCTCATTGTGTACCTAACCATTGCCTCAGAATTTGGTCCAGACATGTAGTGTGCTATCTGGGAAAGGGCTTGATAAGCATCCTAAATATTAGTGAAAGTGATAAGAGTATGAGCTGAACTGCTATGACAACAAACACAGTTATTGTGATCTTAAAGGCTAACCTGTCCTTGCAATTCTTTGAAGCATAGAAAATATATCTGTTTCAGCCACTTTCGTGATTTTTGGCCTATAGGAATTTAAGGATGCTTTTATTAATAGATACACTTTTAACTGTTATTTGATTGCTTATGGGGTTATAGAGCCTGTAGTTGTAGGGGGATTTAATATTTGAAACTTTTGTATTGGATCTTTTATGTTTCCCCTTGTAACATATTTTCCCATTAAGTGATATATAAATTATAGAAATAGAAATGCAGTAGGAAGAATGTATTACTGATTAGTAGCTAATCTTTAACTTCTTCATGTTGTAAATTTCTGTTTTTCTCCCTGTTGTTGATTTTTGTATTATGGCTTTTCATTTAAGGGGATGTATAGTAACTGTGTAATGGAGACTGTCATATCCAGATATAAGGATACAATGCAGTATGCATTTCTACTTCCAAAGCAAAGATGGACTCCCAATGAAACTGTTAAATATATCTTGGCAATAGGATGCTGGATTGTTTCCCATTGTCCATACCCATAATGTCAAGATACACTTAGACAGCAGAATGATAAACTTATGATTGTTTATGAAGGACTATACTATTGTAAAAAATATATGGGAAATCAATGGGGGTGGAGAAGGAACTTGGGAAAGTGGTACCGGAAGTCCCAGAGCCTATGGAATTATATCATAAAATAAAAAATAAAATTAAAAAAATGACATGTGCTGACTTCTGTACATGGGTTACCCTGTTGCTTTCTAATCATCAGGCATTGGCTGGTTAGCATCAATATGAGAGGTGGCTATCAACATGCCCCATCAACTGCTGTAATTTGACTCCCTAAGCAGTTCAATAAAAGGTTAAGGCAACCAGCCTTCCAGGTCGACCTCCCTCAAAGAAAGGGGCATCCTTTTGGCCGCTTGCTCTCATAGTCTCCAACTTGTGTCTGTCTTATTTCTTGTTTTTCTCAATGCTGTGTTACTCCCTCTCCAAGCCAGTTCACGCCATGCTGGTCAGAGTTAATGCCATGCATTTTGTCTGGGAGCCCTCTGTACAGCATTATCCCAAAGGGAACTGGGAGAAGGAATCAGTGGGCTCCCACTAATAAAAACACCCCCTCTGTATGGAAATTGGCCTTGCAGTGCTTTGCAGAGACTATCGATCACCTGGGTTACCAGGTATATTCTGTTCCTCAATCTTGGCTGGCATTCTTACTGCCAACCTCTGTCTCACATCTGAGGTTCATATGTGAATATTGGGACCTGTGTTTTGGTTGTCTCCAGAAATATATTTTTGGTGAAGAAGCCAGAAGAGATCAAGAATGGTAATAAGTCCGAGCAGAATTCTCTGCCTCTAGTCTACTTCTGTCCTTTTCTCCTGCTTTGTCTTTCTTGCTCAATTGCAGCCACAGGTTCTTTTTTTTTCTTTTAATTTTTATTTTTCACGGTAATTACACAGTTGATCAGGATGGAAAGGATCGAGGGTTAGGGATAAATGGGTGAAATCATTATTCCCAAATTTGCTATTTCTTCTTGTTTCTGGAGAAGAAGAGAGATAGTCGGGGAAGCCACACTCAACTTCACAAATGTCCCAGTACCCAGAGATGGGGAACCACCACCTGATATCCACCAAAGGTCCTGGTGTGTGCGTGTTCCAAGGGTTCTGACCAAGTGATTTGGATAGTTCTGAGATGCTGCCAATTTCACTGATCCAAGGATAATGCAACTCTCCCAGTGTTTTTTGGCTAATATGGTCAACCTCAAGTCTCCATTAATCCAGGTTTTTGCTGCCATTGTTTGTCTGGGGTAGTTGCCCAATTTGCTCTGTTCTCCTTCTTCTGCTATGGTACCAAATGGGCTGCCATATTCTCCATGTGCATGAGGGTCTGTGCCCACTGCTCCACCTTTTTCACTGATGAGGGCATATTCTTGCAGGCAAGTTCAAGGACCTAGGCCAGGCAACCACAGGTTCTTTCATCACACTCACACAGGCACAGCTCCAGTGAGGAAATGCTATTAGAGTACTCCTTACAGGAAGAATCCTGTGGTAGGCTAAACTGAGATTGGAATGGGGAAGATTAATTAGGCACCAATTCCATCTCCTCAGTCCCTAGTTGCCTTTACATGATTTAGCAAGTAAGGTGTAAAGCAACAACTAACCTTGACCCAGCCCTCACCTATTTGGACAGCCTCTTGCAGAGAACCTAAAGAACCAATCTCTTAATGGCGGAGTGGAGAGATAATCTAAGATGTAAATGAATTGTTCATTTATTCTTCCACCTAAGACTTCAACCTAGGAGCATTTAACAGAATGAGGTTATTGAGTGGCAAAGGAGATAGAACAAATGGTCTACCAGGAAGTAAACTACTGCGGGCCTATTCTTCACTTCCAGGGAACAAGGAGTGGCTCCAAAGAGGACACAGACTATGTGTCAAATTTCTGCTCCCATAAAGCCAAGACCACTCTAGTTCTTCTCAGACTAATAGGATATTACAGTTATGAATTCCTAGACATTAGGAAATAATGAAGCCCCATAGCAGGCCTTCAAGAACAAGCCAGAATAGGATACTTTCCTTTGGGAAAGAACAACACACAGCTTCACACCATTAAAGATTACATGACTAAGTTCCCCATACTAAAGTTATCACACTCAGTCCTTCAAAACAGACGGGCTTCTGACATTCTGTTACCCAAGGGGTGTCTGTGTAATTTTCTATGAAGGGTGTTGGTTTTGGGATCAGTCAAATTGGGCATGTAAAAAAAAAAAAAACTCTATTTAATGTTTACTGGCTAAGGCCAGAAAATTCTAGGATCAGGTTGAATATAGTTAGGATTTGAACCATAATATCTGATCATGGAAATCCTGGTTGTCGCTCTTTCTCAGTCCTGTAGCTCCTACTGCTTCTCTTTGGGTCCTGTATCTTTAATGTCCTATCTGTCTGTAACAGAAGGCAACACACTAAGTTCCAGGAGAGCAGGAGATAGGGCTTCCCCTCTACGCTACTGTACAATATGGCCAATATTCTGGATGATGGAGCAAAATCTTTTCCCAGGCCACCTCCAAATACCAGAGAACAAACAGAAAAGAATACATCAAACCAGCTATAAGAACCTAATGTTATCCCCATAAGGCTCATAAGTTACCTCTTTTAAAAAAATATTTATTTATCTGCATTTCAAAGACAAATTTACAGAGAGAAGGAGAGACAAAGAGAGAAAGCTCTTCCATCTGCTGATTTACACACCCAAGTGGCACCAATGGTTGGAGCTCAGCAAATCTGAGGTCAGGAGCCAGGAGCCTCTTCCAAGTCTCCCATATGACTGCAAGGTCTCAAGACTTTGAGCCATCCTCTACTACTTTTCCAGGCCACAAGCAGGGAGTTGGATGGGAAGTGGAGCAACAGGGACACAAACCAGCACTCATATTGGATCCCAGCACTTACAAGGGGAGGATTTGAAAAATGAGCTATGCCACTGGGACTGAGTTACTTCTCTTGAGGGGACAATGTTTGGTATGAACGTATGTGTGCAAGGGAGGCCAAAGAACAAAAATGGAAAGTTCAGTGCAGTTAGAGGAAGGAAGAAATGTAAAAACCTCAGCTCAATGTTTCCACATTTGACACCTTGCCCACATCCCATAAACCTGTAGATGGGCCCCAGCTTTCCCTAGGGGAAACGTGCAGCAGCAGACTATTGGTTCCAATAACAACATGCTGATGAAAACCCAAGAGAAATGTTACAAATGCTATGTGTGGAAATCCCTTTGCCCAGCAATATTCCAGAGGTAGCAATATCCCAACAGTATTCCAGAAGAGAAGCAATGGACCCATATGCAAAAAAAAAATCACAGTGTAGTTGTACATCTGGGTTTTGATTCTTTCCTGAGAGGCCTGCCTGGCCTACCAGGTATATTCTTTTCATTTATCTTTGCTAGCTTGCTTACTGTCAATCTCTGTCTCATGTCTGAGATTATTTTCTTATGGGAAGACAAGCATCTCTGTTCCAGCTGTCTTCAGTAACGTAAGGATTGTAAGAAGTCTGGAGTGATTTAATCAAAGGAAAAGATGATTGTATTTTCTATCCAAGTATGGTCATGTCCTAAAAGATAGGAATAGTAAAGGTAGCAAATTTGGAAAGACATAACAGGTGGTTTTCATGTTTACAGCACCAAGGGGAAACCCAGTGAAAGGGAAGTCTAATAACTTTATGAAGAAGTTCAGAATAGTCATTGTGGAACAAAAGCAATTTTGAGCTGAAAGCATTTGAGAACAATGTTTTTTCTGCCTACTAGCTGCTTAAAAGCAGAAGCTACCCATATAACTCCAATGTCATAAACCCTCATTCCAGGGTGCTTTGCAACCAAAAAGATCAGCTCCTGGAGGGAAGCCAGAACCACTTGTATCTTCTTCCTTGCCCTGCTGCTACAACAGAAGGCCACAAGCTGCGTCATTTATAAAGAAACATTTCTAACAGTTCCGGATCCTGGGCTAGCCAGGATCATGTGCTTTACCGAATGTTGAAGGAAATATGTGGGTACCGTAAAAAGGCTAATGTGAGCTTTACTCGGGGCAGAACGCAAGTGACCTGGACCAAGGAGACAAGAGGTCAGTGAGTCTTGGGAGTGCTTCAAGTGGTCAGATTGTATTCTGAAGATAGCGACTCCCACAAGAGAGATTTTTCATTTAGCATCACTCACTAAGCACAAATTGGCTTAGCCCAAAGAAGCAGTCTTGGGGGTCAGGGGAAGCAGGATTTCTCACAGGCAGGAGTACACATTCTTAAAAAAATTGACTGGGGTCAGCATTGTGGCACAATGTGCTAAGCCTTTGCCTACAACACCAGTTTCTCATATGGGCCCTGATTCTAGCTCTGGCTGCTCCATTGCCTATCCAGCTCCCTGCTAATGCACCTGGGAAAGCAATGAGAAATGACCTAAGTGTTTGGGCCCCTGTCACCTAGCTGGGGAACTCAGAAGAAGCTCCTGGTTCCTGGCTTCAGTCTGGCTCAGTTCCAATCATGGAGGCCATTTGAAGAGTGAATCAGTGGATAGAGTTATTTTTCTCTATATCTTTCCCCTGCCCCACTCCTGTCACGCTGCTTTTTAGTTAAATAAAAACATGTTTTTAAGAAAAAAAAGTTTAAAAAATAAAGGAAATTGGGCCCGGCGCGGTGGCGCAAGTGGCTAAGTCCTCGCCTAGCACGCCCGGGATCCCATATGGGCGCCGGTTCTAATCCCGGCAGCCCCGCTTCCCTTCCAGCTCCCTGCCTGTGGCCTGGGAAAGCAGTCGAGGACGGCCCAAAGCTTTGGGACCCTGCACCCGCGTGGGAGACCCGGAAGAGGCTCCTGGCTTCGGATCGGCATAGTATCGGCCCGTTGCGCTCACTTGGGGAGTGAATCATCGGACGGAAGATCTTCCTCTCTGTCTCTCCTCTCTGTATATCCGCCTTTCCAATGAAAAAATAATAAAAATAAATCTTTTAAAAAAAAAATAAATAAAGGAAATTATTAGTCACAGCTCCATAAAAATATTGCATGCCGAGAAGTCTCACTGCATAATTTCTGTAAATGATTTTAAAAAAATGTATAGTTCAAGAACAAAGGATTCTGTGTTTGGCATTGTAGCCTAGTGACTAAAGTCCTTGCCTTGCATGTGCCAGGATCCCATATGAGCGCCGGTTCGTATTCCAGCTGCTCCCCTTCACCTCCAGCTCCATGCCTGTGACCTGCGAAGACAGTCCAAAGCCTTGGAACCCTGTACCTTGGGACTTGGAAGAAGCTTCTGGCTCCTGGCTTTGAATCAGCTCAGCTCTGGCCATTGTGGCCACTTGGGGAGTGAATCAAAGGATAGAAGATCTTTGTCTCGCCTTCTTATGTAACATCTGACTGTCCAATAAAAATATATATATATTTGATATATATATATATATATTTGATATATATATATATATCAAAAAAAAAAAAGAACCAAGGATTGTACAGGTTGCTCCACATGCTAAGGGGAAGCAGACACTACATGTACATCACCTGAATTGTCCTATGGATAAGATTAACAGCTCTGGGGCTGGTACTGTTGCAAAGCAGGCACAGTTGCCACCAATGGCACTGACATCACATATGGATACATGTTTGAGACCAAGTGCTTCACTTCCTATTCAGTTGCCTACTAACGAACTGGGAAAGCAGCAGAGAACAGCCAAAGTGATTGGGCACTTGCATCCAAGTGGGAGACCTGAAAGAAGCTCCTGACTCCTCACTTTGTACCAACCTATCTCTGTCTTTCAAATAAAATAAATATATCTAAAAAGCATGTATGTATATGCTAAATATATTTATATATATGTGTGTGTGTGTGTGTGCATTTAAATTTTATCAGTGTGGTTGAGGTTATTTGATTCAGGGATTTTCAACTGTTTTACTGCAGGCACAAAGTAAAAGGCAATGGAGTTTAGCTAGAGAGCTGATGCTAATTTTTTTAAGATTTATTCATTGTTATTGCAAAGACAGATTTAAAGAGAGAAGGAAAGGCAGATCTTCCATCCGCTGCTTCACTCCCCATGTGGCCGCAACAGCTGAAACCGAGCTGATCCGAAGCCAGAAGCCAGGAGTTTTTTCTGGGTCTCCAAGGTGGGTGCAGGGTCTCAAGCACTTGGGCCATCCTCCACTGCCTTCCCAGGCCATAAAGAGGGAGCTGGATGGAAAGTGAAGTAGCCGAGAGATGAACCTGTGTCCATATGGGATCCTGCACTTGCAGAGGGTGGATTAGCCAAATGAGTCATTGTGCCAGCCCTGATGCTAATCCGAAGAATGATTGCAATGAAGAGTCATGGGATCTGAAATAACTAAGCAGAGGAAGAAGGAACCGAGTCAAGTGACTAGTAGCTAATTGGAGGACACCAATCAAGCAAAGGCACTAGGTTCACTCAAGTTGGTAGGCCGGAAGTGAAAGCAGAGAGGCTCTACATTGAGACTAGGACGCAGTGCACCAACTAGGGATATCACGGTTGTGATACAATCAGGAACAGGTAATAAAATGAACTGAGAAAAAGGCAGGTCTATCACTCATTAACCATTCTAGTCTCCTTCTGTCTCTGCATACTGTCCAACAAGTAATTGTTTTTACCATTGCACAACAGCAATTGATTGGGCAATTGTCAGGGGATTTAGCTTCAACATTTATGAAAAAGAAGTGAACTCCCATAGGTTAAACACACAATAAATAAAACTGTAATGCACAAAAAGAGATTATAAAATAAAGCGTCCTGGCAGCCTTGTAATGCTCTAGGGCAATCAAGGATTTAAACCCTTTTATGGCATGGAAGCCTGAAATGAATTTAGCAAAAAGTATTAGATGGTTTCATTTTACGATGAAGTAGACTTGATAGTAGGAAAGAGAAACAAAGCTAAGCAATTAACTTTAAACTCACTCAATGGTGTGGAATTTTATTGTGAGCATTTTTTGGTTTGAAACAATGAACTTAGTCCAAGAGCTTGGACCAAACCAATAACCTCCTAAAAATTCTATTTAATGCTAGTAAAACCTTGCTGTTTTAAGAGGTTGTTGTGAGAATCAGTGATATTTATGAAGTGATTATCTCATCTCAGAGTTCAAACAGCTGAATCATTGTGTAGTCGAGAAACTCGCCAAAGCCACATAGTAATAAAAGCTAGAACAGAAACGGAGATATCTTGGCCAAAGGGCTGGTTTGGGGTAAGAGATAAATGAATGATTAGATATACTCAGTCTATGCTTGTAAGAAAATTTAAGGAATAAATGTGCATTGGAATGCTGGATAAAAATTATCAGGTTCAAGCCAAAGGGCAAGACCAGGGCAATACAGCTGTGACTTGCTCTTAGCAAGATAGAAACTGAAGCTACAGGCTTAGTTAAAATATCTGAAGAGATATTGACATGTGAGAGAACTTCCAAAAGTTCACAGAAAATAGAATTAAAAGATATGTTAATTTAGTGCCAAAGGACAGCGGAATAAATCTAAAACTAAGTACAAAACTAAGGATTGGCGCTGACTCATGGATTAAGCCACTGTTGGCCACGCTGTGTCCAATATTAACTGGACAGTAGTCAGTTCAAGTCCTGACTACTCAGCTTCCATTCTAGCTTCCTACTAATGTGCCTGGGAAAGCAACAGAAAAAAGCCCAAGTGCTTGCTGCCTTGCCACCGATGAGCAACCAGGCTGGAATTCCGAGTGCCTGGCTTCGCCCAGTCCAGGTGGCTATTGCAGTCATCTAGGCAGTGAACCAATGGAAGAAAGGGTATGTGTGTGTGTGTGTGTGTGTGTGTGTGTGTGTGTTTCACTCATTGCTAGCCTGCCTTTCAAATGAATAAATATCAGAAAAGTAAGTATGTTATAAAACACATACACGCAGAGGTAGCTTTGTGCCTATGTTGACACAGGCAACTGTGATATAAAAAAGCATGGTATCAAAAGATAATTTCTATAAATTGGACGTGGTCAAAATTGCAAGCTTGTGTTTCAAAGGTCACTACTGACATTCAACAAATAGAATGGAAGAATACATTTGTAAAACATTTCTAGGAATATATTCAAATCAGAACATATAATAAACACTGACAACTCAACAACTAAGAGACAACCCAAGTTTTAAAATTGGGCCAAAGGGCCCTGTGCAATAGCCTAGTGGCCTAGTTCCCCTTGCCTGTGCCGGGAACCCATGTAGGCACCAGTTTCTATCCCAGCTGTTCCACTTCGATTCCAGTTCCTTGCTTGTGGCCTGAAGTGAATCAGCACATGGAAGGTATCTCTCCAACTTTGCCTTTCAAATAAATTTTGAAAATACCGAAAACTTTATCCATTCCTGAATAAATGTGTTTTTTAAAAGATTTATTTATTTTGATTGGAAAGCCATATTTACAGAGAGAAAGGCTGATGGAAAGGGCAAGCTCTTCCATCCACTGGTTCACTCCCCAAGTGGCCACAGTGGCCAGAGTTGAGCTCCTCCAGGTCTCCCACGCAGGTGCAGGGGCCCAAGGCCCTGGGCCATTCTCTGCCTCTTTACCAGGCTGCAAGCCAGGAGCTGAGTGGGAAGTGGAGCAACTGGCACCCAAATGGAATTCAAGTGAAGATTAGCCAATTGAATTGTATTGTACAGACCCAGGGAAGCAGCAGTTGCTGGCTCAAAGAGTCAGGTCCCTGTCACCCGTGGAGAGTGGGTTCCTGGCTCCTGATTCAGATATCTTGGCTTAATCCTGACTATTACGGGCATTTGAAGAGTGAATCAACACTGGAATCTCCTCTCCATCTCTCTCTTTCTCAAATAACAACTTCATAAAAACTGAGAAAATAGCAAGTGTTGATGGAGATGCGGAGAAACTTGAACCTTCAAACGTTTCTTTTGGGAATATGGAAAACACAGCCAGTATGTGAGTTTGTCAGTTCCTCAGAAAGGTAAACCTGGAGGAGTGCCATTCCCCGCAGGGCCCCTTCCTAAGTATATTAACCAAGGAGAACAGAAAATACACAAATATTAAAGGAACTTACAAGTAAGTCAAAAAATAGGAACAACCCAAAATGTCCCTAAATAAATAGATAAACAGAAGTGGTACGTCCGGTCCCAATGTGGTAGCTAAAGTCCTCACCTTGCATGCACCGGGATCCCATATGGGCACTGGTTCGTGTCCCAGCAGCCCTGCTTCCCATCCAGCTCCCTGCTTGTGGCCTGGGAAAGCAGTCGAGGGTGGACCAAACCTTTGGGTCCTGCACCCACACGGGAGACCCAGAAGAAGCTCCGGGCTCCTGGCTTCAGATTAGTTCAGCTCCGGGCATTGCAACCACTTGAGGAGCGACCATCAGATAGAAGATCTTGCTCTCTGTCTCTCCTCTCCGGAAATCTGCTTTTCCAATAAAAATAAGCAAATCTTACAAAAAAAAAAAAAAACAAACAAAAAATAGTGGTATGTCCTTTAAATGGAAAAATAATTAGTAGTAAAATAAAGTTGAGCAGCACATAGAAGATTCTCTCGCTCTCTCAAACTCTCTTTCACTCTCCTCTATAGCTCTCTCAGATGAATACATCATTATTATGTGTATAATTTTAAAGATTTGTTTATTTTACTGTAATGGTGGATTCATAGAGAAAGAGAGACAGAGAAAGGAGAAAGATCTACCCACTGGTTCACTCCCCAAATGACTGAGTCGATGCAAAACCAGGAACCAGGAGCTTCTTCCTGGCCTCCCACACTGGTGCAGGGTCCCAAGGCCCTGGGTCATCCTCCACTGTTCTCCCAAGGCACAAGCAAGGAGCTGCATGGGAAGTGGAGCAGCCAGGACATGAACTGACGCCCGTGTGGGATCCTTGCAAGGGAAGGATTAGCCAACTGAGCCATTGACCTAGGCCATGAATATGGATTTTTAAAAGAGATTATTTTGGTACAAGTGCTCATGCCTAGCTTTTATATAGAACCCATTTTGTATGAACTTTTTGAATACTTTTCCTTCAAGAATTGCATGGCAAAACTACAAATATGTATTTGTTGGGAAGTAGAAATGTGCATCTGAGAAAAGAACAGACTATCGCCTTCTCTTACAAAACAGGGAGCCAAAGGTTGCTTCCTAGAGTTACTGGCGTAAGGCATAAAAAGTGTACATATATTCCCTAAGTTTAAACAATTGAAACCCAAAATAAGTAGTAAAGATAGTGACATATTTATATTGGAGGGAAAGAGATGGGAGTTAGAGTAGAAATAAGTGAGCTATACTCTCAAATTTGATAGGGAAAAAAATGAGTTAGTAAAGTCTACAACTAATCAGGAAATCAATGTGTTCCAAGTGACAGAAATCAACTCTGAAAGAGGTAGCTCCCAGTGTGGGCAGAGTGGGGACAGCTGGGTGGGGCAGGATGCCACTAGAGCCTTTAATGTGCCCTGTTGATTAATCTCAAACCAGACATATTCATACCTGCATTCCTTTAAAAGCCAGCTCCACAGGGGAGCACAAGCTAATGCACAACTCCCTTCAGCTCCACAATGTAATACCCCCAGCAAGCTTCAAGGGCAGCATTCCAGGACAACAGGCAAACTATTGGGAGGACTTCCTTCAGCAGGTCCAGGCAGTCATTTCTGGAAGATCTCCCTCAGGGTTCTTCAAAGTGCAAGAAATCATTCTCCACTGGCCCGCACAATTGTGAAATGTGGTGGCCTTTTGTTCTGCATCTGGGGTACAACAGATCCAGCTCTACAAACAAGAGCCTCTTGTTAAAGACTTACTGAAGCATAGCATTGGCTAACATATGCGCATAAGGTGTTTGTATGCAAGATTAATATATATATATATATTAATCTCATCACTCTTCATAGCAACCAAACTGCTACCACGGCCATTTTACAAGGGAGGCAACAGACCTCAGGAGAGGTTAAGCAATTATCAGAGCTATCACACAACCAGAAATTTAAACTGTAATCTGCCTGCTTTTGTGTTATCTAGTAGTGTGAGAGTGTACTAAATGCTGCACCAATTTAGGAGCTTTGAATGGAGGAAATTTAACAAAAAGAAGAATGAACTAAGAAAGAAATTTGGCTTAATAATGAAAGCCTAGGTTTAAATTCAACTCTACCATTTATACTATGAGCTCAGGCAGTATGCCTAATTTCTCTTAATCCTTTATTTCTTCATTTCTGTAATAGAGATTTTAGCTAAACTCACTGCTTAAGAGGATAAAATGCAGTGTATATGTTCATGGAAATTGAGAGGAAAGATTAGTTTATTTTGCTATAAAATTTTTTGCTTCTGAGAATCAAGATGGCTGAATAGGGTAAGGACACGTTTAAACGGACAGAGAAACATTTAATCAGGAAGAAGCAGAGAGGGCACATTCCAGGAAATAGGAGAGGACAGAACAACAGCAGAGGGGTACCTGGAGACTGACAGACACAGAAAAGAAGGGAAAACAATGGTATGGTTTTGAGTGACTGATACTCCAGCAGCATTCAGCAAACAGTGATCTGAACTCCACCAGTAACTGGAACTCCACCAACAACCAGGTGGGAAGGGACTTTCACTGGGAGCTTGGGAGGTGAACCTAAAGAACTGTCCGTCCTGCTGGTCTGTTTGATTTGACCAGGAGCAGAGACTGAGCGGCAGATCCCAAATGGGTAGTGCGAGAACAGCATGGATTTCACAGCCCAATCAGCTCCCTACAGCCGAATTGGATGCCATTTTGCCTAAGGAGGCAAAGGCAAGGAAAAGGGCTGAGCATAAACTGAGCTCGGACTGAACTTGTTTTTGACTCAGTTAATTGCAGCAACACAGCATTCTACAGGTTCCACCCAAGACAGGTCTGGGTAGCCCTCAGAACTGACGGCCAGCAGATCAAGAAATCTAGTAGGGGCACGTCAGGCGCCATTTTGTACACTGTGGCAAAAACTTGAGGACTGCAGCAGACAACAGTGAACTGCGCATGTTCTGAGCTCGTGAGAATTCACTGAGTTCATAAATCGCACTGGTCCTGCAGGAAAATAATAACAACTGTGGCATCATACAGGTCAAAATAGGTCCATGTGGCACCCAGACCCAAAGTCCAACAGGTTCCAGCAAGATCACTGCCACCAACAATCTAGCTATATAGGACACCTGTTGTCTCTCTAATCCTGGGACCTGCTCCAGCTGGAACAAGGAGAAAGGTTATACAGACAATAGTGCAGCCTCAGCACGATATCACAGGAGGTGGAGAGTGGTGAGCCAGGAGTTGGGGCTATGAGGTTCTTGGTGGAAATCTAACGTAAGAACCCAGACCTGGACCTTGCTGGAGGGAGTGGCACAATTGGCTACAAGCAAAGAGCTGTGTACCAACTACAATAACTAAAATTGAACTGTAGACCTGTGGGTGACACAGCTTAGAAACCCACACCAAGGAAAAGAATCTGATAACTAGAATTGCAATGACCAAGAGCAAAAGAAGAATCAGAGGCACAATGAATAATACTGAAGATTCTCCTGCAAAGGAGCAAAACCCTATGCCAACCTTAGAGTTAACTGAGGAAGACATCAAGAAAATGGGGGACACAGAATTCATAAAACTCATTTTAAAGTTTCTGATCAACAATAAGAAGTACATGTAAGAGTTCAAAGAATTCAAGGAATATATTACACAAGCAATAGCAGCAATAAAGCAAATCAAGGCTGATATATCAGAAATTAAGAACACACAGTAGAGCAAATTAAAAGTAGAGTGGAGAGTCTCCAAAATAAAATGAAGCAAGCAGAAGAAAGAATCTCAGAATTGGAAGATATTTCCTGTCATCAAGGGGAAGCAAACAAAAAGCTGGAAGCAGAGCTGGATCAGGCCAAAAAAAGTATTCAAGAATTGAAAGATACTATTAAGAGGCCAAAGGTAAGAGTTATGGGAGTCCCAGAAGGTGCAGAAAGACAAACTGGTTTTACAGATATATTTAATGAAATAATAAAGGAAAATTTCCCTAATCTGGAGAAAGAATTGGGAAACAAGATCCAGGAGGGACACAGAACTCCCAACAGTCTTGATCAAAAGAGATCTTCACCAAGACATATGATTATCAAGCTCTCTTCAGTGCACGTGAAAAACATCAATTGACATATAAAGGAATGCCAATTAAACTCACAGGTGATCTCTCACAGGAAACTCTACAGGCAAGAAGAGAATGGAGTGACATATTCCAGATTCTAAATGAAAAAAATGGTGGCTTAGGATAACATATCCAGCAAAGCTTTCTTTTATCTTCAAAAATGAAATAAAATTCTTCTACGGTAGAGAAAAGTTAAAAGAATTTGCCTCTTCCAAACCTGCCCTACAAATGATACTTCAAGATGTTTTCTTAACAGAGAAGAGGAATAGCACCCAACAAAACCAAAGGCAAATGAGAAGAACATCCCAGTAAAATGTTGACAGAAGACTAAACCAATCAACAACCCATTCCTAAAATGACAGGACCAAAGTACCACCCATACATATTAACCCTGAATGTAAATGGCTTAAACTCAATCAAACGTCATAGATTAGTAGACCAGCTTAAAAAACAAAATCCATCTATTTGTTGTCTAGAAGAGACACACTTCACCAACAAAAATCAGCAGAAGCTATATCTCATGGATTTTGGTGTTTTTGTTAGTTTCATCTCTTCAAAACAGCTTCTTGTGATTAAATTTTTCAGTGACTCATAGATCATATAATAGCAACATTTTCTTCAAGAGGGTTCTTGATTTTCTTTTTCATTTCTTCAGCAATACATTAATCTATCAGTAGCATGTTATTTAACATCATGGTGTTGTTAATTTCTTTTTTCTTTTTGTTTATCTTGTGTTGTGGCTTTCCATTTAAGGGGATGCATAATAGCTGTGCAATGGAGACTGTCATATCTAGAAACATGTTATTTAACTTCATGTCATTGTAAATTTCTGTTTTTCTTTCTATTGTTGATTTTGTATTATGACTTTTCATTTGAGGGCATGTACAGTAGCTGTGAAATGGAGACTAACATCTAGATGTGAGGATGCAATGTAGTATGCATTTCTACTTCGGGACAAAGATGGACTGACAATGAAACTGTTTATTATATCTTGACAACAGGATGCTGGGCTCTCTGCCATTGTTCATACCCGCAATGATGGACATATGACTGTGTATGAAGAACTATATTTTAGTAATGATATAGAGGAACTAGGTGGGGGCTGGGGAACTGTGGAGGGGTTAAGGGAAATACCAGGAGCCTATGGAACTGTATCATAAAATGATAAATAATAGTAATAATAAAATTTTTTTGCTTCTAATTTCTGGAGCTTTATTCCCTAAATTAACGAAACCTTACTCAACATAATGAGTTAAAACTATCCAGTTTTAAAATGTTCGTTTTTGAGGCCTGGTGCAGTGGCCTAGCAGCTAAAGTTCTCACCGTATGGACACTGGTTCTAATCCTGGCAGCCCTGCTTCCCATCCAGTTCCCTGCTTGTGTCCTAGGAAAGCAGTCTAAGATGACCCAAAGGCAGAGGCTCCTGGCTCCTAGCTTCAGATTGGTACAGCTCCAGCCATTGTGGTCACTTGGATAGTGGATCATCAGATGGAAGATCTTCTCTGTCTCTCCTCCTCTATATATAAATCTGACTTTGTAATAAAAATAAATAAATCTTTAAAATTTTTCTTTATTTTTTAAACTATTTTATTTATTTGAGAAACAGAGTTACAAAGAGACAGGGAAAGAAAATAAGAAAATAAGAGTGCTTCTCCACCCACTGGATCACTTCCCATAATGGCCGCTGGAGCTGGGCTGGTCCAAAGTCAATAGTCAGAAGCTTCTTCTGGGTCTCCCATGCCAACAGCCCTAGCCCTTGGGCTATCCTCAGTTCCTTTGCCAGGAACATTAGCTGGCAGCTGGATGGGAAGTGGAGCACCCAGTGCCTGTACAGGATACCAGCGTTGTTGAGACACAGCAATCCCCTTCCGTTTTTAATATACTTCTCCTCCCCCTCTTTTTTTTTTAAATTAGAGAGAAGAAGGAGAGACAGGCCATAGATAGCACACTCCCATCTGTTGAGTCCCTCTCTGAATGCTTACAACAGCCAGGAGTGAAACCAAGGGTTGCAAATCTAGGCCTCCTACATGGGTGCAATGACTCAACTAATTGAATCATCACCTGGCTTCCCGCAGTCTGCATGATAGAAAGCTGGTGTCAGAAACTAAAGCCAAAAGTCAAACCCTGGTACTGTCATGTGGGATGTTGGCATCTCAACTGGTGTCTTCAATTCCCAAATATAATTTTTAAAATAGAGTGGAGAAGAACTTGGCAAGATAATTCAATGGCTAAAACTTCATCTTGCAAGTGCCAGTGTCTCATTGGGTGCCGGTTCGTGTCCCGGCTTCTGCGCTTCCCATCCAGCTCCCTAATTGTGACCTGGGAAAGCAGTAGAGGATGGTCCAAAACCTTGGGCCCCTGCATTCACGTGGGAGACCAGAAAGAAGCTCCTGGCCCTTGACTTTGAATCATCTCAGTTCTAGTTGCTGTGGCCACTTTGGGAGTGAAACAGTGGATGGAAAATCTTTCTGTCTTTCTCTTCATAAACCTGGTTTGCCTTTCCAATGAAGCTAAAAAAAAAATCTTTAGAAAAAGAAGGAGAAAAAGAGGAAAAAGAAGAAGAGGAGGAGGAGGAGGCAGAGGAGGAAGGTGAAGAAGATTAGAAGGGTGAGGATGATGAATGAAGTAGGGACCGCATGATGACTCAGCTGGCTAATCGTACGGCACCAGCATCCCATGAGCTGCTGGTTCTAGTCCCAGCTGCTCCACTTCCCATCCAGCTCCCTGCTTGTGGCCTGGGAAAGCAATGAAGGATGGCCCAAAGCCTCGGGCCCCTGCACTCATGTGAGAGATCCAGAAGAAGTTCCTTGCTCCCTTCTTCTGATCAGCTCATCTCTGACCACTGTGGGCATTTGGGGACCGAACTAGCACATGGAAACTATATGACTCTATCTTTCTGTTTGTGTGTGTCCTTTTCTCTGTAACTCTGCCTTTTAAATAAAAATAAATTATTTTTATTTTAAAAATAATAGAAAGGAAGAAGAAATGGCAGAGCCCAGAGCTTCAATATGCTGATGGTCCTTTTGCTCAGTGGGTCTACTCACATGGAGTCAATCAATTATAGATTGCGCAAAAATATCACATTTGTATTAAATCACACATTTTCCTGTTGCTATTCTGTAATAGTGCACTATAGCAATTATTTTCATAAGCATTTACTGTATTTGTTTAATAACTAATGAAAAACAATGTAAGGTATATGGGAAAATGTGTAGATTATATGCAAATATTTTACTATTTTTTAAAGAGTTACTTATTTTTATTGGAAAGTCAGATTCACAGAGTGAAGAAGAGACAGAGAAACATCATTCATCTACTGGTTCATTCCCCAAGTGGTTGCAACAGCCAAAGCACAAACTGTAGAGAACTGCGATTGTTGCAATCTCAAACTGTCAAGTGCCTGAATGCCTTGCTCAAAGCTTAAGTGCAAAGACTATCAAGAAATGATTTTTGAAAAAATGCACAGAGTGGGCCTGGTGCGGTGGCCTAATAGCTAAAGGCCTTTCTTTGCCTGCGCCAGGATCCCATAGGGGCGCCAGTTCACATCCCAGCTGCTCCACTTCCCTTCCAGCTCCCTGCTTGTGGCCTGGGAAAGCAGTCAAGGACAGCCCAGGACCTTGGGATCAGGCGCCCGCGTTGGAGACCCAGAAGAAGCTCCTGGCTACTGGCTTTGGATAGGTTCAGCTCCAGCTGTTGCGGCCACTTCCGGAGTGAATCAGCAGAGGGAAGGTCCTTGTCTCTCCTTCTCTCTGTAAATCTGCCTTTCCAATAAAAATAAATAAATCTTAAAAGGAAAATGCACGGAACAATTATAAACGCTCTTGCTGCACACAAGTCCATCTCTGAGGCTTTATTTTTCCTTTCTAAATCACCAGTTAACAAGTATTGCATGCCCATAATAAAATAAAAAAGGACTATTAAAACCCAAAATTCCGTTCATCTTTTTAGACAAAGTGACTTATTTCCCCTTTGTTCTAACATCCAGGCTGAGGGGAGAGATGCATTAACGCGAATAAAGATGCAATTACTAAAATGGCATGAAGTCCAATAGGTGCAGTGGGAAAAGTTATACACTGCGCTGGCGAAAGCAATCGCTTTTACTTATCACACGCTTATTTTCCCCCCAAGGCTTGGTTTTATCTAGCTGTCCTGCAGAGCACACACCATTTCCCTTCTGGAGGCAAAATCCGGTGTCAGCCTGGGACAGAAAAGCTGGCCCTGGTGAAGCCTTTTGAGAATTTACACGGGCTTCCCCATCAACTTTCCAAGCAGCAGCTGCGCCGCAGCCAAGGTCGGTTCCTCGGGTCAGACGCGGGGCCAGGAGCGCACGGCGGGCCAGCAGGGGCCGGGGCAGCGGCCGCACGCGTCGTCCGCACCGCACGGACAAGTAGGAAGCTCGGCTGGGGTGTGGACTTTGTCCCTCCCCGATCTCCGCGCCCTCGAGCGAGCGTTCGCTCGGCGCTGGCAGCCCGAGCCAATTGCAAAAGCCCTCCCCAAGCCCGGCCCAGCGGAAGGAGCGAGTCGGGAGTTGTTTGTTTCTCCGCGCACCCCCCACCGCCCCTCCTTGCGGAGAGAATCGGGGTGACTGACTGGTCCGAGAGAACGAGCCCCGAACTCGCAGCAGCAAGGATGAAATTCATCTTGGACGTCGTGCTGCTCCTGCCCTTGCTGGTTCTCTTCTCCCTAGAGTCTCTGGTGAAGCTTTTTATTCCTAAGAAGAAAAAATCCGTCAGCGGAGAAATTGTGCTAATCACTGGAGCGGGACACGGAATCGGGAGGCAGACCGCCTATGAATTTGCCAAACTGAAAAGCAAACTGGTTCTCTGGGATATCAATAAGGTAACAGCTTTTTCTGTGCTTTTACTTTGCTGCGGACCGACGCGTCTGCATCTTGCCCGCAGCCTCCCTTTTACGGCATCTCGGTCAAACAGTTAAAAAAGCAATTGTCACATTTTGCAGGTGGGAATGAATTCGTATGCTTATGATCACATGATGCTAAGATCCAAAGCGTGTTTAAAGATGCCCAGTGACTTCACGTGACCAATTTGGCTTTGACCCTCACTTTTGCCTTCAGAATCATTTGTAACCTCTTCAGTCTGCTATCACTTGGTCCCTTTACCTCAACAGGGGAAAAGTATGAGTGTTTAGCTAGTATAATAAAAGATTAAGAGGCTTGCAATTATGAATAAAAAGACCTGCCTGCAGTAAGTATTTTAAAAGATTATGCTCAACGACTAGCAAGATACTCTGCCTTCTTTATTCTGAAGGGTCATTTTTCAAAGGTTTATTTATTTTGAGAGAGATCTGCCATCCACTGGTTCACTTGCTGGGTAGTGTCACTGGCTGGAACTGAGCCAGATGGGAGCCAAGAGCTTCCTCCAGGTCTCCCACGTGGGTGGCAGGGCCCCAAGGACTTGAACCACCTCCGGTTGCTTCTCCCTGGCCATTAGCAGGGACCTGGAGCAGAAGTGCAGCAGCAAAGACAAGAACTGGTGGCCATAAGGGGTGTGGGCGTTGCAGGTGGCAGATTTTCCCAGCTACACAGGAGGAACTTTTAAGAACTTTGTCTTTTTTTAGTATAAAGCACAGGGCAGGTGTTTGTGCAGCGAGGGACGCCAGCATTCCCTGTCATTGGTACTGCTTCCAATTGCAGTTTCCAATTAATGCACATCTTGGGGGACAGCAGGTGACGGCCTATGTAGTGGAGCCTCCTCTGCCCACTCAGGAGATCCTGACTGAGTTTAGGCTCCTGGATTATTATCAACATTTGGGGAGCAAACAAGCACGTGGAAGGTTTGTCTCTTTGCCTTTCAAAACGCACGAACAATAAAACAACAAAATCTTCTATGTCATCCCCCCACCCCCAGTACACAGGAAGATGTGGATTTACGGAAGACCTAGAATCTAACCTTCTGTTTGACCTTTGTTGGATGAGTAAAGGGGTGGCATAAATGCCACTCTAGCTGACTAGTTGAGATCCATTGCTGTAAACAAGAATTCAGAAAATGAGGGTAAATGAGAGCTAACTCAGTGAGTGACGGATTGAAGCAGTAATCAACAAACACCTATTGAGCAATGATTGCCTGGCCCTGGGGACAGGCTGGCAAACAGAAGGCAGAGTTCCATGACCTCCATCTGGTAGGGAAAGTAGACATTATGAAATTAAATATACACTGAAAGATACACCTTGGGCTTCCTCTGGGCTTCCATGTGCTCAAAGGCAGCGATGGTTCCCAACTGTTTACCTAGATAACTACCTGATGCTTTAGGTTCTTTTCTGCAGATTGAATAAAATAACAAACTATCTTAGCAGGTGGGAAGATAATAGGTAATACGTACAAAGCTCTTAACATAGTCCTTGGCACGTGGTAAACACACTAGAGGGCTAATTATTCCTGCTTGAAAAGTAATTATTGAGGTTCATGACTCTTGGTGCCTACCTTCTGGTTGTGTAATCTGAAGTGAGGTGCATTTGGCTGACAAAATGTTTCTTTGAGTACCAGACAGAGCAGGGAGGGAAACCAAGCTGCTTGAGATACACTGTGTAATAAAATAGAGACTAGTTGGGTGATATTAACTGTAATTTAAGAAACACGGGACAATGTATGGTGGGAAGGCCAGGGGAAGAGTGTTGATGTGATTCAGGTGGCCAGGAAGGGCCTCGCTAAGATACAGACCAATGGGTCAGAGGATGCTGAGAGCGCTCAGCCACTGTGCAGCCTGGCACAGGGGAGAGAGAGAAAAGTAAAAGAAAGGCCTAGATCTGTGCAGGGCCATTGAAGGTAGTAGCCTCTAATCCCTTGTAACCATTGAGCACTGAAATGTGGCTAGTCTGAATTGAAACGTGCTGTCGGTGGAGATCATCCGCTTCGTTTCAAAGACTTAGTATGAAAGAAAGCGTGCAGGGCCCGGCGCGGTGGCACAAGTGGTTAAAGGTCCTCGCCTTGCACGCCCGGGATCCCATATGGGCGCCGGTTCTAATCCCGGCAGCCCCGCTTCCCTTCCAGCTCCCTGCCTGTGGCCTGGGAAAGCAGTCGAGGACGGCCCAAAGCTTTGGGAACCTGCACCCGCGTGGGAGACCCGGAAGAGGCTCCTGGCTTCGGACCGGCATAGCATCGACCGTTGCGCTCACTTGGGGAGTGAATCATCGGACGGAAGATCTTCCTCTCTGTCTCTCCTCTCTGTATATCCGCCTTTCCAATGAAAAAATAATAAAAATAAATAAAAAAAAAAGAAAGCATGCAGAGTATTATGTAAGTGGTTTTTTATGTGTTGAGATGATAGTGATGATAATATTCAGTTAAATAAGAGGATGAATTGAGCAGTTTAGTCTGTGGCTGATACACTTCAGTTGATTTTTCCATTGAGTAGTTTTTCCCTGCATATCAGTTACGATGAAGCTGTGGGTTGTCGGTACTACCCATTATCCAGCTGTTGTTTATTTGTAAGCTATTAGCATTTGCTCTTCCCAAACTTTGCTGCCTATTTTGGAGCAGATAGTTCAGCCTATTTTACCATTTACTCTGAGTTACAGACTGTGTGTGATAATATTCAGCCTCCCTTTGATTGCCAACATATCTGTCTGTCTATCTATCTATCTATCTATCTATCTATCTATCTATCTATCTATCTATTTGGAAAGGCAGATTTTAACAGATAGTAGAGACAGAGAGAAAGATCTTTCATCCACTGGTTCACTCCCCAAATGGCCTCAACTGCCAGAGCTGAGCTGATCTGAAGCCAACAGCCAAGAGCTTCTTGTGGGTCTCCCATGGGGGTGCAGGGTCCCAAGGCTCTGCACTGTCTGTCAGTGCTTTCCCAGGCCACAAGCAGGGAGCTGCATGGGAAGTGGAGTAGCTGGGACATGAACCAAGGCCCATAACAGATGCTGGCACTTGCAAGGTGTGAGGAGTAACTACTGAGCCATAGTGTCAGACCATGATTCCAGTTTCTATTCTTTGTCATCTCCCTGTATATCAACTGAAAAACATCAAGTCCTAGTGAAACAAATGTGAAACAAAGTGCGAGAGAAATTTATTCTGTGATGTGTTGGACTCGCATTTGGCCAGATGTATGTGTTCTAGTAAGTTTGGAAATAAAACTTTCAGTTTCCTTTAGTTGTATATGAAGCCACTTCAATGTGGGGAGCAGGGGTGTTTATCCTTGTGGTATGGATGCCTGTGCTCCATACAGAGTTCCTAGGTGGCTCGATTCCTGGTTCCACCTTGATTCCAGCTTCCTGTTCATGAGCACCCTGAGAGGCAGCAGGTGATGCCTCAAGTAGTTGGGTCCCTGCCATCCACACAGTGTGCAAATAGCTGTTAGACCACCGGTGTGGTTTAAGGAATCATAACAAGAAGAGCCTGTACGTGGTCAATCTGCTGAAACCATCATAGGCTGAACTACATTTTCTATCTGTTCCTGCAATCCACAAATGGATATAAAACTTAGAGCGACCACTTTGTGAGTACGCTGCTAAATTAAATTTTGTTCTTATAAGTGGCTGCTAGAAAAATTAGAATTATACCTATAGTTCATATTACATTTCCATGGGATAGTACAACTCTACAGGTTTGAGAGACAGAGTTCTAGGTCATAAATTTTCCTGTAACCTATGGTATTTTTGTTTGTTTGTTCTGGCGAATCAGTAGAAAAGTTGGAGACAATTCCTATTCAAGATGATTGTCTTGCCACTGAGTTAAGAAGAAAACTAAACAAGGAAGAGAGTGAACAAGGAAGGAAAGCAGGCAGAGCAGTTAAGATGGAATCATGTGACTAGGCAAGCAGCAGGTGACATAGTGGTGACTCGTCAGACCAGGTTGGCAGTAACAGTAGTCTTAAGAAATGATCAGAAAAGTTAAGGACTGAGTAGATGTTAAGCCTAACAATTAAGATGCCTTCACCCCACAGCAGCGTGCCTGGATTTGATACCATGCTCTGCCTGACTCTGACTTTACACAAGTGTAGAACCTGAGAGGTGGAGTTAAGCAGTTGGCTCCATGCCCCAGCATGCTCCCATTGCATTCTCAGCTCCTGGCTCTGGAGGTGACCCAGTTCCAGCTGTTGTAGTCAAATGGGGAGAGAATCAGTAGATGGAATCTCTGCCTCTCTCTGTCTCTGTGCCTCACAAATAAGCAAAGAAAGAAAAGAGGGAGGAGGAAGAAAGGAAGAAAGAGACAATGTGGTTTCATTAGATGAAATTGGTTTAAGGAAACATCATTTGAGAGTGTGTTATTATTTTCAAAAATGAGATTTCATTGACAGTTTGATAGCTATTTTGTTAGTTCTTAATGTCCATTAAGCCAAATAATAATTTGGCAACCCTAGGGTACTGAGTTTTTCTTGAAATATTGTAGATTTAAATGCTAAATTGGATTAAGGGACAGACAGGGTGGGGACTTTGAACAGTCCTGGTAGAAGAAACCAGAGAAATTGAACTCTGGGCTGGGGAGTACGTGGAGAATGAGGAGGAGAGTGGAGTTGAGTTGAATCAAGCAGGAAGCACAGAGAGGGGTCAGACTGTGGTCTTGGCATAGAAGCTATAAATTATTCCTTGAGGTGATTTCTGAGTGAAGATGGCAATATCCAAATGCGTCCATCTCAGGGTGTCGGAAGTCAACAAGCTCCTATACTCGTTGTTGAGGCTGCCACGGGCGTGGTTATTCATAGCAGAGTCAGTGGATGCTTCAGCTTTGTTCTGGGGAGACTGACACGAGGAATTTGTCATTCCGTTCTGTATGGATGATCTGGTACTTTTTAACCATTCTCCTGCTTGTGCTGTGATTGGCTACGTTTGAAAAGAGAGTGCTGAGTGCACAGAATACACAATCTGTTTACTGAATGAAAAAGTGAATTTATAAATAAACTGCAAGGAAATAACGGGAGGCATCAGAAAAGCACTTAAATATGTGGTATTATCAGTGTTGGTTGGAAAGGGCAGAAAAGCCTAAAGGAAAAGCCCAGAAACTGAAGAACTGAATCCAATGCAGACAAAAAAAGTTGCCTGGGGAGAACTTGAAGAATTCTGGGCAATTCATGTACTGGGGGTCAAATTTAACAGAAGAGATTCATTCTCCCCTGAGGGCTGGTTGTTTTTAATATTTATCAAATGAATGTAGGAGCTGTGTGAAAGTTTTCACCCAAAGAATTTACGGTGTAAATTGATTGCCTAGTTCAGAAAGTGTGGAAAGTTGACCTTTGACCTGATTAAGGATGACCAAGGGTCACAGGGCGAAAACGAGCCAGTGTGAAGGGGAAGCCTCCACCCACACTTTCCCACTGCAGACGATGGTGGAAAACCTGCCAGCTAGAAGCAGCAGCTAGAAGAGGTTTACATGTTCAAACTAACTTTTTTTTTAAATATAGAGAGACGCCCCAAAGAATGCATACAATTTGCCCAATTTTTTTTTTCAATATGGTAAAATGTAGGGGATGTAAAATTGGCCATTTTTAAGTGTATGGTTCAGTGTTAGTACATCTTGACAGTTGTGCAATGAACTCAGTTGTCTCTGTAGAACTTGTTCATCTTCTCAGACTGAAACTGGGCCTGTTAAACATAACTCCTTGGTTCTCTGTCTCTCCAGCCCCTGGCAGCCACCTGTGATAGTCATACAAGTGAAACTCTACAATATATGTTACTCTGTGCCTGGCATACTTCACCTAGCATCGGGTCCTTAAGGTTGCATATGTTGTAACATACGTTGATACTGAGTAAATGTCATTGTGTATCTTTACTACATTATAAAATACAGTTGTATTTGTAAAGGGGATGTCAAAAACCCCCGGTTAGGTAGGGGAGGACACTGTCCTGTACCTCATTGCCCCTGAGATATTTGATGATGCTTGAAAGATAAGAGCGCCAGGCCGGCACGGTGGCCTAGCGGCTAAAGTCCTCGCCTTGAATGCACCAGGATCCCATATGGGTGCCAGTTCTAATCCAGGCAGCCCTGCTTCCCATCCAGCTCCCTGCTTGTGGCCTGGGAAAGCAGTCGAGAACGGCCCAAGGCCTTGGGACCTGCACCTGTGTGGGAGACCCGGAAGAGCTCCTGGGTCCTGGCTTCGGATTGGCACTGCACCAGCCATTGTGGTTTCTTGAGGAGTGATTCATTGGACAGAAGATATTTCTCAGTCTCTGCTCTCTCTCTATATATATATGACTTTACAATAAAAATAAATAAAATCTTTTTAAAAATTAGAAAAGAAGATAAAAGCGCCTCATCAGACTATTTTATAGTTTGTGAAGACAGATTTCTGTAAAGATTTCTGTAGTAGTAATATAGAATACCAAAAAATGCATAGGAATGAAACAGACATTTTGTGATTTCACCATTACTTTTAGCTCTTGTTTATTTTCCTGTGAAGCTGTGGTGTTTTTATATTTTATTTGTTGAATATTATAGCTAATAGTACGTTAACTTTGTGGTTATAGAGTGGATTAAAATCATGTTTTTGCAAAAATTAAAAAATAAAAAATAAAAAGAAAGAGGAAGAGGGATTAAAGAAGGGGGAGAGAGAGGAAGATTTTTTTTGAAAACTTGTGCCGATGAAATACATGAAATTTGTTCTCTTTGTATTGATTTTTAAATGGCAAAAAATCTTCTTTCCTCTTGTAATTCTAATGATCTCTCTAAGCAAGTTTTCATTTTGCCATCGCCATTTGATTGGATTTTTCTGCAACCTTAACTGTTAACATTAATTACAATATTCCAGAGTGTTAATTCATCAGCAGGTTTGTCCACTGGTGCTCTGACACACCTCCCTCTGGGAACACGTGTCAGTTCTCCCAGGGTTTGTCTGTGCATTAGTTGACAATTTATTAGTTTGCAGAGTTCATGGATTAGCCCTCTATGCAACAGTTTGAAGCATTCCTTTAAAATAAAAAAGGGGGCTGGGGGGAGCTGAATTGGGAAACACTAGGCTAAGCCACTGTGTGGGAAAGCTCACATTGCATATTGGAGAGTCAGTTTTGCTTCTCATCCAGCTCCCTGCTAAGTCCTTGAGTTTGCCAACCCACATGCGAGATGCACATGGAGTTTTCCTGGTTCTGGGCTTTAGTGTGACCTGCTTTGTTGGCAGCCATTTGGGGAGTGAACCAGCAGATGAAAGATTGATATCTCTACGTTTCCAATAAATAAGTACATCTTAACAAAAAACTAAAAGGCAAAAAAATTGGTCAAAAGACAATAAATAAAGATCAGCAAAAAAATTTGGATAGGGTTTTTTAAGTTAGGATCCTGATCCTCCTAACTTTAAGATGACTCAAAATCAGTGCCTCACATGGACTTATCCTGCTTTTGCTCAAGGCCACTCCCTTCCTGTAATTTGTCAGATACGTGGGCGACACTATCTTGACAGCTTACCAAATTGGAAAGCCAGGGTGTCACGTGGTCCCTCCTCCTCCCCAGGGTAACGTGGTTCCTATGGAGTGTACCTCCCAGAGGGAGCGCTCTCTGCCACATTCTTTCTGTGAAGATCTCAATTCCCGTGCTGGTGCCAGAATGACACCATAACTGCATCCCACCTTTCTTCTTTCCTCCAATGTTGTTGCTAAAATCCTCCATCAGTCCATTAGCTGGAATGTTGACTACGGTGCACACACTGGATTCTGGGATGAATGGGTCCCCATTCAGTTTTTAGACAAGAGGAACTATGATGTGTACCTGCCTGACCCGGGCTCCTGCTAGCCTTGAACTCTGCGGTCATCCAGCGACACCAGTCCGCTGGAGTTTCCCCCCTGGCCAGTCTCCGTCTTGGCCTGTGTCCTGTCTCATAAGCTCTTTGGCCCACCTTTTCCTTGACTGTCCTACTCACTCTGCATCCCCTTCTGAAAAGTTTGTACATCCCTGTTCTGTGTTCCCCTAACTCCTTGCTTTTTAACTCATTCAACTGTAGTAGAGTTGAACTCTATGCAACTGCCAATATTCACTGTTATTACAAACACAGTAGCAACTTTATGTGGCCCTGTTGAAGTGTTATTTTATGTGGATTTCCATTACAGTGAGAGCTTTGTGGTGAGAACTCTCGCTTATGCTCTTGACTACAGGGTCCTTCTGCCCTCAGTGACTATCACCTGGATGTTGAAGAGTCGGAGGAATACATGAATGGTTGTGGTTAACTCATGACTTATTGGCAGCTTCTAAATGGATGACCAGGAATCATTTTTAATGACATAAAAAACCCATAATATTAAATTTTTTACAAAATACTGATGATGGAATGCACACACACTCATTCACAAAGTGTGAAATTATGTAGTCAATTTAAAAATGTGCCTGTTAAATTCAGTTCTAAAGAAAGGAAGTCAGAGTATGGAAATGTACTCCTAGCCCTGCCAAAAATGTGTGTTGTGTCAGTTGAATTCTGACTTAATTTAAGTAAACAAATGGGTCTTTAATGGTTTTCAGCTGTTACGATATGCTCATGGTGTTTATTTTGTTCTCATGTGCTTTTATTTTTTTTCCATAGCATGGAATTGAGGAAACAGCTGCGGAATGCAGGAAGCTGGGTGCCCAGGCCCACCCCTATGTAGTAGACTGCAGTAACCGCGAAGACATTTACAACTCTGCCAAGAAGGTAACATGGTGCGGAATCTCACCTCCTGAGAGCCAGGAGTTTTTGGAAGATGACCCAGGCTGTTTATACCACACACAAAATGAGAACCATTGTGGTTTTCCCGCTGTGCCAAGCCGGGCCCCATAGGGCCAGTGGTCCTTAAGCTTTTGCAGTGGACCTTAAGCTTCCTGTTGCAGTGGACCTTAAGCTTTTGTGTGTACTTTCTCAACTAAATCACTTCAGTTATGTGAGCTGTGATGATGGCCTTTAAATTTGGCTGTAAGGGCTTACATACCCTTCTGTAACATCAGCTTAATTTCTCGAATGAGTTTTCTTCTGACTTAGTCCCCAAAGTGAAATTTAGCAAAACATACCTATGTATTTTTTTATATCATTTATCTCATATTTATAGTTGTACAGTAAGTATGCTCATGGACACCTCAGGTCATAAAAGAACATTTGGACATATTAGAAGCAGATGTATTTAATGGACAGGTGTAGTGATGGGCAGCAGTAAGCAGAGTAGCAGTCAGTGGCGTAGACCACACTCAGTGCCAGATCCTTTATACTTGTTATTGTGTTTGTTCCCATAGCAACTCCCAAGGAAGCTATCTGAGTGACTTGAAAAGTTCATGGGAAATGCGTATCATAAGAAAACTTTTTTTTTTATATTTTCAGAATTGTTTAGCATCCAAATCAACTTATTTTAATTCCAGTGTTTCTCATGAACTTTCCAAAGTACTCTTGTATTATTATCTTTGTTTTATAGAGTCAGAATTGAAGTTTTGAGAGATTAAGTAACTTATTCAAGGCCCAAAAGATAGTAAGTGGCACAGCCCATACTCCAGTCAAAGTTCACCGCAGGCTCTGCACTCCTCCCCAGGCCTGCTCTGCCTAGTGGAGAAAGCTTGGAGCACAGAAAGCCATCCAGAAAAACACACACGCAGACCTAAGGGAGCAGGATTCGTCAGCTTCACACTGTGGTCACTTTTATAGAACTCTGATTCACCCAGTGTGTCCCTGAACTTGCCAGTTGACATTTATTGCTCACCCTTTGAAAGGGTGCTTTAAGGATGGCTGCTACACCACGTGCCTCTTGAGCTCTCTCAGTAGAGCAAAGTCAAGAAATTTCCATTGCGAAAGCAAATTACAATCGGCTCAGCTTGTAAGATTGAGTCCTGGACATAAATACCTAGAAAAGTTCTCTTTCTCTCTTTTTTTTTTCACATTGGCACATACGGTTATAGAAAAACTTACGCTCCTTTAGGAATCATTGCATGGAAATCTGTTCTTGTACCTCCTTGTGAATACATTCTTCTAATTCAATTTTTATAGGTCAAGGCTGACGTTGGAGATGTTAGTATTTTAATAAATAATGCTGGTGTAGTCTACACGTCTGATTTGTTTGCTACACAAGACCCTCAGATTGAAAAGACTTTTGAAGTTAATGTACTTGCTCATTTCTGGGTGAGTATGTTTTCTTTTTAAAAAACAAAAAAAATATTTTTTTTTTGGAAAATCACAAAATTTGAATCCTGTCTAGACATAATGAAGTATTCAATGTTAAAATTTGCTCTAGTACACAAAGGAATCATTTTTCACGCAATGAGCAAGTTGCACTAATTATTTCTCCCCCCCTAAAAATATTAATAGTCATAATCTTCAGGCATTGTGTATGTTTTATTCCCAGGCTAGGTCTCTGTGCAGTTTTATTTCTGTCAGTCAATACGTAGACACAGTACAAGCGTGCTTTTGAAGTGTCTAAATATTGCCCAAATAGCTAGTTCCAAACATAGTGCCTCAACATTTTGTGAGTGTGGCATAACTGTTGAGAGTTATGAGACAGAGTTGGTGAGACATGCAGTGTAATTTTCACTAAATGTTGCTAAGTTATTTACACCTGCATGTGCACCGTCTGATGGACAGTCCAGCATCCTGTGGAACAGCATCCTGTTTATTTCTGCATCCCCAGCACGTTTAGGTGCTCGGTAAATGTCTAGTACGTGAAGTGTTAGTGACCAGTGGAAGGTCGTTGACGCTCTCAGTAGTTTCATGATGTAGCCAAGCTGTCTCGTAACGATTTCACATGAAATATGAGTTCGCTGCACAACTGGATAGTTACCCGTCTTTGATAGTTGAGATGATAGAAGGCATCAGTGACAGAAGTGGAGGATCAGTACACATAAGAAGTTAGCAATTTAAGTGAATGGATTGACTTTTACAGTAGGCATTATTTTGCTGGATTTTTCAAATGTTCACGTCCCATCCAGTTGTCCTATTTGCTGCATCAGTAAGCTTAGTTTTTTTTTAATTATATGAAGACAGTGCTTAACAATATATATCTGTGTTGTTAACTATTCCCAATAAGTGTTTTAAATTTCATATTTTATATTAGAAGTGTCCTTTTTTTCTATTTTAATAAAATCTAGACCACAAAGGCATTTCTCCCAGCGATGATGGAGAATAACCACGGCCATATTGTCACTGTGGCCTCGGCGGCGGGTCATACTGTGGTCCCCTTCCTGCTGGCTTATTGGTACGTGACTGTCCATTTCCTTCATTGGCTCCTGTGTGAGATTTCTTATCCTGTCTAGTGAGGGTTCCCTTGATTTCAGTGACAATGGACTTGAAGTTGTTGAAACAGGCAAGGAGAGGTATGCTAAGACTCTTATATAATGACATTCTTAGCTATAAATTTCCTAGATTTCAACAAGAGGACTTTTGGAGGTGGCTGCAGGAATTTATCCAATATAACCAGTCACTTAAAGTATTTCTCATTCATTTTATTTTAAGATCTATTTTATTTATTGAAAGAGTGACAGAGAGGGAGGGAGATCTTCTGTCTGCTTGTTCCTTCCCCAGATGGCTACGATGGCTGGGTCTGGGCCAGGCCAAATCCAGCGACTGGAAACTACCCTGATTTCCTATGAGAAACACAGGCTACCAAGCAAGCACTCAGGCCTTCTGCTACTGCTTTCTCAGGAGCCTTAGCTGGGAGCTGGATCAGCAGTGTGGCAGCCAGGACTCTAGCCACATTCTGATGTGGAATTATTGGCCCCAGGCAGCTGCTTAACCTGCTGTCACGATGCCAGCCACTCATCCATCTTGGCAGCAAGCAACTACAAAACAGGATCAGTGTTGCTCTACCAGTAATAAAAATTAGCACTGATGATCCTTAGCATCAATAAGAATAAAGTTTTGTGGAAACAATGCCAAAGAGAGACAAACAAGGTGTATGTTATGGTGCAGTGGGCTAAGCTGCCACCTGGGATCCTCACACTCCATACTAAAGTGTTGGCTTGAGTCTTGGCTCCTACACTTCTGTCCCAGCTACCTGCTGTGTGCACCAGGGGAGCCACAGGTGATGGCTCAAGTACTGGGGCTGCTATCATCCACGTGGGAACCCTGGACAGAGTCCCAGGTGCCTCTTTTGTCCTGGCTGAATCCTGGTGGTTGTAGCCATTTGGTAGTAAACCAGTAGATTGAAGATACTGCTCTCTTTCTCCTCTTCCTCTTTCTGTCACTCCATCTTGCAAGTAGATGAAAAATAAGTAAATTAATAGGATATTTTTTTAAAGAATATTATCTGAGATTTAAAATGTTAAAGGCATCCACACAGTCATTTTATAAAATTAATGATTATCCTTTTGAAAAAAAAACCGGACCATTAAAATAGCTGAAGGAGCAGCTGTAGCAATTGGGTCTCTGAATTGTCCTGTGAGATGACACTGCTGGTTATATATACCGTAACAGTTCTTGGCCATTCACGTGTCAGGTTGCAATGTGTACACACATATGCATACACATACATATGTACTTTTTCATTATTGTATCTCTTTGGAACTAAGTAAATTCTAAAAGCAGCATGGATGTAGTTGTATATGTAGCTATAGATTTGTGTGCATATATACAATCTTAGGCATAGGTGGGAGATTTGTGTTTATATATATAGTGTGTATGTGTGTGGTGTGTGTGTGTGTGTGTGGTGTGTGTGTGTGTGTGTATCTTGCATTTTGAAAATTGGCTAGGAATGGAGTGGTGTTTGATGTAGCAGCCAATGTGCTTTTTGGGGAACCTGCATTCCGTTTCTGAATACTTGGGTTGAGCCCCAAGTCCATACCCTGTTCCTGCCTCCTATTAATGTGTTACCAGGGAGAGGGTAGATGATGGCTCAAGTACTTGGGTCTTGCTCACTAAGGACACAGACCTGGGAGCTACACAGGCACAGAGTATTCTGTTAGGACGATCTACGCCCTGTGTCTGTTTTCAGTTCCAGCAAGTTTGCTGCTGTTGGGTTCCATAGAGCCTTGACGGACGAGCTGGCTGCCTTGGAACGCACGGGAGTCAAGACGACGTGTCTCTGCCCTAATTTTATAAACACTGGCTTCATCAAAAATCCAAGTACCAGGTAAGCTGAGACAGACTTTAGGTGAAGGGAGTGGTGGCAATTGTGAATATCAGCTGCTCTGTGGTTTTTTTTTTTCTAAATGTAATCCTTGAAACACCTGCTGTACCACACACCCTTGATTCATCTTGAGTTCAGCTTCTGTAGATGATGGCAAAGCAAGGCGAGGGGAGGACATAGCAGAGGGTGGATGCATAGACATAGGTGAACTTGCTAGCCTTTCCCTTTTTTCCTTGCCCTAAGCAATGGTTCTGAGATTTAAATACACAGCATTTCTCAAGAGTGCTTGAGCACCACACAGGGAGATACTGCACCTCTCACGGAAATTGATGTATTGGGTTTGACTGGGATAAGGCTGTGCTGAGAAAGAGATTGGAACTCCAGATTTAGAAAGCATCATGAGTTATTCTGAGAGAGAATTCAGGACCACAATGGGGAAAACACTTCCTCTGGGTAATCCAGATGTTATCTTCCCAAATGAGCACCAGCCCACCATGTTTCCATGGTTAGACACCTCTCCACATATAGATGAAATGTCTAAATTTTACACAAATGCCATACTTTTTAAAAAAGATTTGTTCGACTTATTTGAAAGGCAGAGGTAGAGAGAAGGAGGAACAGAGAGATCTCCTATTTGTGCATCTGCTGGAATGGTGCTGATGTGAATCCAGGAGCCTGGAGCTTCTTCTGGATCCCAAATGCTTGGACCCTCTTCCACTGCTTTCCCAGGCACGTTAGCAGGGAGCTGGATTGCAAGTGGAGCAGCAGGAGATGCCATCACAGGCACCATAAATGGCCTGTTCTACACATGAGGTTCTCTGGACACTAAGCAAAGTGCTTACTGCCCTTGGTATTACATGTGGTGTGGATTGTTGCACATCAATAAGTTACTTTTGGATAGGTGTTGGTCCTTGCAGTTAAATGTCCTCATCTGGTATCAGAGCGCCTTGGTTTGGTCCTTGCCCACGCTCCCTGTTCCAGCTTCTGCCAATGCCAGCCCTGGGAAACAGCAATGATGGCTGCAGTACTTGCATCCTGCACCCACTTGGGAGACCAGGCTAGAGTTCCCAGCCCTGGTGAGTCTGGCCCAGTCTTAGCCTTTGTAGGCTTTTAAGAATGTAAATCAGTGGGTGGGAGCTCTGTACCTGCTTGTGTTCCTGCTCCTCTGCCTTTAGGATAAATCGGATACACAGATGCAGTGTATTAATACAGTGGATGCTCTCCTGGTGATAATTTTAAGATCCTTTTCGCTTTTTTACACTTTTAGTGTAGCGGAGGCATAAGGAAACCTTTATGCAAGCATTTGCCTTTAGGTAGTTACTTTTAGATAATTACCTTCTTGAGGTAGATCTGTTGTTGCCCCACAGCACCCCCAGGTGGTTGGAAGCAGAGTTGTAGAAACTACAGACTTCCTCTGCTCAGCTGGCACACAGAAAGCCAATCATTGACATCAGGGTGGTGGAAGAAAGTAGTCATTTATTGTAAAGCACAGAGCAAGGAGCCGGGCAGCTACTGCTTAATCCCTGGGCTCCCCGAAGGATCAGGAGTGGAGGTCTTACAGAGAGAAGACTGGGCTGACAGATGTGTACATGCAAGGTTCCTGATTGGTCAGCCATGCTGTGATCTTTAGGGTCAGGTGGGCTCCAGCCTGTCTGGGGGTTACGTGAATGGAGTTACGTTTTTACCAGGACTTTCCTCGCTTGAAACTCTGACAACAATACCGGCCATTACTGGTTCTTATCTACTGGAGAGACGAATGACCTGTGCAGTCCAGCGATCAGAAGCCTGTAAGGGCAGCTGGATCATTCCCTGAACTCAGTGAATTCTTTTTGATAAAAGGCAGGCAAGGGCACTTTGTGCTAAGACAGACGTGCAGCGGGCCGCATTCTGCTTTTACCTTATGGGGTTTCATTTCACTGTGAGAAGGATTATTAGGTCAAATCATATTTTATTTATTTATTTTTAAAGATCTAATTTATTTTTATTGGAAAGGAGAGACAGAGAGAAAGATCTTCCATCTGATGATTCACTCCCCAAGTGGCCACAATGGCCAAAGCTGAGCTGATCCAATGCCAGGAGCCCAGAGCCTCCTCTGGGTCTCCCACATAGTGCATGGTCCCAATGCTTTGGGCCTTTCTCGACTGCTTTCCAAGGCCACAAGCAGGGAGCTGGATGGGAAGTGGAGCAGCCGGGACATGAACCAGCACCCATATGGGATCCCAGTGCATGAGAGGTGAGGACTTTAGATACTAGGCTACCGTGCCAGGCCCCAAGTCATATTTTAAATATCAGTATTTGTATCCCAGAACTGTTGCAGCAGTTTGTGTTCATGTCCACAGTGGAAGGAGAACTATCCCTGTGCATCCGTTTGCTTTCTGTTCATCTTTGAATGGCTCCCAATTCAGCCAGGACATGAACTGGTGCCCATATGGGATCCTGGCACGGGCAAGGCAAGGATTTAGCCACCAAGCCATTGTACCAGGCCCTCTCCATTCTGTTTCACTGATGATTGATTATTCTGCCTCCCCAAACACTCCCCCATCTCACCAAGTTCATCCGCCCTTGATAAGCGTGTATTTGAAAGTAATGAATATACAGTCTGCTTGGAAGACAGCGGGTTTCCTACAGCTTAGTGTAAGTCACCCTGCAGGTATGCGGATGGGAAAGCAGCAACAGGTAGAAATTTGGGGAGCCTCCCAAAGATTTCAAGTCTCTAAACATCTATTAAATGATCCTAAAGATCTATTCTTTAATTTTTATTTTAAAAAAGTTTTGAAGACTTTGTTAGAAAGGCAGATTTACAGAGAGAAAGAGAGAGACTTTCCATCCACTGGTTCACTTCCAAAATGGCACAACAGCCAGAGCTGAGCTGATCCAAAGCCAGGAGCCAGGAGCTTCTTTTGGTTCTCCCATGCGGTTGTCATGTCCCAAGGACTTGAGCCATCCTCCATGGCTTTCCCAGGTCATTTTGCAGGGGATTGGATGGCCAGTGGAGCAGCCGGAACATGAACTGGCACCCATATGGGATCCCTGTGCTTACAGGGGGAAGATTAGCCAGTTGAGCCATCACATCAGGTCCCCAACATCCATTTGTTAAAGGCACAGTTTTGTTAGAAAATGACAGTGCAGGACCGGTGTGGTGGCTTGGCGGCTAAAGTCCTTGCCTTGAACGCGCCAGGATCCCATATGGGCGCTGGTTCTAATCCCGGCAGCTCCACTTCCCGTCCAGCTCCCTGCTTGTGGCCTGGGAAAGCAGTTGAGGACAGCCCAAAGCCTTGAGACCCTGCACTCGCATGGGAGACCCTGAAGAGCTTCTAGCTCCTGACTTCGGATTGGCGCAGCACTGGCCTTTGCAGTCATTTGGCGAGTGAACCATGGGATGGAAGATATTTCTCTGTCTCTCCTCCTCTCTGTATATCTGACTTTGCAATTAAAATAAATAAATCTTTTTTAAAAAGAAGAAGAAAAGAAAATGACAGTGCAGATGTTTACTTCAGAAGACCAGGGGTTAGCTTCATTTGCGTGTTTACCGCAAAGGCTGCCTCCTTGCACCCTGCGGGGTAAGATGAGGGACAGGTGTTTGGACTTACGGGGTGGAGTTGAGGAAGAGGAGACAAAACAGCAGTATAGTGAAATGGAAGGTTTGAGCATAAAATTTGTCAAATCCATCCTATTTTCTGCACTTGGATACCAAAATAGCATTGAAGTTGAGTTTTCAATTCAAACTGTTTTTCAGCAGTTAAAAACAGACACTATGTTTTTAAAGAGTTATAACGGACCCCTTTATTCCTAACCGAGAGACAAGGCTACGTAGAGCTAACCTAAGGTGGACAAGTGTGCCCTCTCCTGGCGAAACTCTGTCAGTGCAATTACAGAATACATGGATATTTTACGAAGTTTATGGAAAAATGAAATTAAAAGATGAATTTAGGGGCTGGTGTTGTGTCTTAGTGAGTTAAGCCACCACTTGTGATGCCAGACAACCCATATATCAAACTGTTAGCTGGATCTGCTTCTTGATCCAGCTCTCTCTTGTTGTACCTGGAAGACAGTGGAAAATGGCCCAAGTACTGGAAACCAGGATCTGGTTCTAGGTTCCCAGTTTCAGCCTGGTCTCCATTTGGGGGAGCAAACAAGTGGATGGAAGACCTCTCTGTTTGTCTATGAGGATAAGTTCATTTATTTGTAAAATTGGCAGGGACTGGTGTTACTCAGTTAGTGTATTTCTGGCCTACTCAGTGGGGTAGACGTGGCTACGGGAGGCCCTGGGGCTTGATTCTGCCAGCTGAGCCCTCGGGAGCCCGGAAGCTGGAGGAGTGGATCCTGAAGACGATGTGGGTTTGCAAGTGGAAACTTAGTATTCCATTAAAGAAAAAATATACTTTGACCACTAAATAAAATCTGTCATTTTCTTTCTTTTTTTTTTTTTTAAAAAAAAGCATTTATTTATTTGAAAGCGTTACAAGAAGAGAGGGATAGGCAGAGAGGTTTTTCATCCTCTGTTCCTCCCCAGATGGCTGCAATGGCCAGGCTGAAGCTGGGAGTGTCTTCCGGGTCTCTCACATGGGTGGCAGGGACCCCAAACACTTGGGCCATTTTCTTCTGCCTTTTCTAGGCCGTTAGCAGGGAGCTGGTGGATTGGAAGTGGAGCAGTCAGGACAGGGACCAATGCCTTTACTGGATGCCGGCACTGTATGTGGTGGCTTTACCTGCTATGCATCACTAGCCCCCAGGTCTGTCATTCGCTTAAACCCCATGGTAATCCTTTGAGGGAAGTGTTGGCAGTCCTCTTTGGTAGGCGGGAGTTACTTGAGGGTTAAACGCACTAAGTAACTTGCCCATAAGGGTAACACTTGAATTAAGAATTTCAATACTTGAAATAAGAGTGAGTTGGTGCTAGTTTTTGCCATGGTCGTTGGGGTATGTCAGGTTCAGATCAGACTGCATTGGGCTTAACTGACTAAAACTGAACCAAGCCCTGAGTAGCTGAATTGGAAGTAACTGGTTTCAGATTGATGTCAGAACTGAAATTTTTAAAAGTACATCTAAGGTGTAGTTGTTGGCCCTTACATTGACTGACTATAAAGATATAATACCATGTGATCTGAACTTAATTTTAATTGAATGTAATCAGACATTCTGGTTGATCTTTGAGAGCCAGGAGTTATTTTTGCTTAGTTTGGGTATTAATACATCCTTTATTGGAGGGCCACTAAATGCCAGAAGCTTTGCTGGCTACCTTACCTTAATTGTCTTAATCCTAGAGGCCCAGATTATGTTCTCTGGCCATTGTCTGACTTTGTTTAAGATTTATTTCATTTTTACTGAAAAGGCAGATTTACAGAGAGGAGATACAGAGAGATCTTCCATTCATTGGTTCACTCCCCAAATGGCTTTAATGGCTGGAGCTTAGCTAATCTGAAGCCAGGAGCTTCTTCCAGGTCTCCCACATGGGTGCAGAGTCCCAAGGCTCTGGACCATCATGGGTTTCCCAGGCCACAAGCAGGGAGGTGGATGGGAAGTGGAACAGCCAGGACACCTGCCAGCACCCATGTAGCATCCCGGCGCATTCATGGTGAGGATTTAGCCACAGAGTCATCGCACCAGACCTCATTGTCTGACCTTACAACTACTCTGCATTTTACAGATAGAGAAACTGGCTTGAAAAATTTAAGAAAATTGCTCGAAGTCTCATGCCTAGCTCCAGAGTGGCAGAGCAATTTCTGCCAGGGACTCTATGATGGCAGATGTCTTGCTATCATTCTATTTCTTTATGTCATTGATCACTTTGAAAAGAGACACATGATCCCAGTCTCCGGGCTGCAGCAGCTGGAAGCCTGGGACCCGGGGCCAAATCCAGATGTTCTACGTGAGCGGCAGGGACCAGCTGTGGTCCCACTACCTGCCGTCTCCCAGGGTGTACCTCTGTGGAAAGTGACATGGAGAGTAGAACCAGGGCTCAACCCAGGCACTTACACGCAGAGCGAGGCATCCTAACTCCTGGACTAAACACCCATCGCCCACTCACAGTCCACAGTGATTTTGTCAGTCCTGATCTAGCTGCAGTATTTTTGAGTCCTAGTTACTTCTGTACTTCTCTTGTGTAGAGTAGTGATCTTAACGTTGCCTTTGTAAGGTTATTTTTTTTTATTGGAAAGGCAGATTTACAGAGAGGAGGGGCGAAAAAGAGTTTCCATCCACTGGTTCACTCCCCAAGTGGCCACAATGGCCAGAGCTGAGCTGATGCGAAGCCAGGATTCAGGGTCTCCCGCATGACTCTTCCGGGTCCTGAGGCCTTGGATCATCCTCCACTGCTTTCCCAGAACACATACAGGGAGTTGGATGGGCAGTTGAGTCACTGGTGCCCGTACGGGATCCCAGTGCGTCTGTGGGATGCTCAGCCCGCGGCAGAACAGTGAGCATTAACTTGTTATGACCGTTGCTGGCGTACCGTGTGTGAGCACCAGGGGGTGCTAGAGGCCGCCAGTCAGTTGCGGGATGGCGCCTCGGTCCAAGCAGCAGGGAACTCAAGTGGAGCCCTCGGCGAAGTGTTTCTGAAGACCACCACCTCTGCTTTCAGCCTGGGACCCACCCTGGAACCCGAGGAAGTGGTGAACAAGCTGATGAATGGGATCCTGACGGAGGAGAAGATGATCTTTGTGCCGTCTTCCATACGCCTTCTAACGCTTGTGGAAAGGTAAGCGCGGTGAGACGGCAGCAGAAGTCAGAGCTGATCTGTTCCGTACTTTTCCTCGCATTTAAATTTAAACAGTCAAGTACAACGGTCTCATGTTCCGCTGGTAAAAAAAATTAGGCTTTCATTTGCCAAGTTTTTTTTTTAGATTTGTTTATTTTTATTGGAAAGGCGGATATTCAGGGGTGGGGGAAGGGGACAGAGGAAGATCTTCTAGCCACTGATTCACTGCCCAAGTGGCCACAACAGCCAGAGCTGAGCCGATCTGAAGCCAGGAGCCAAGAACCCCCTCCAGATCTCCCACGCAGATGCAGAGTCCCAAGACTTTAGGCCATTCTTGACTGCTTCCCCAGGCTGTAAGCAGGAAGCTGGATGGGAAACAGGGCCACCAAGACATGAACCAGCACCTGCATGGGATCTCAGCTTGTGCAAGGGCAGGACCCTAGCTACTAGGCTACGGTGCTGGGCCCTCATTGGCCAAGTTTTAAAGCCTCAGGTGTTATCATTATCACAAGATTGATACGGTTATTGGGCAAATGGACTTAATAATTTGCACACAGACCTAAGTCAGTTTTTCTAACATTTATGTCTGGCAGTCTTACAAATGAATGATTGTATAAGGGTAATTGTAGAGTATTTCTGTAGTATGGAGTCCTAGGGCAACGACAGGAAAGCAGGTCATAGCTTTCCGCGTCTTCGTGTAAATCTACAACAGCTTTTTGCGCCAACACATCCTGAAGCACAGGAGTTGCTCACCAGTAATCTTTCTCCCTGGAGAGCCTTGAGCCTTGCCGCTCTCTGGATGGTCCATAGACCAGCAACGCCATTTCATCAGGGCGTTTTTCAGGAGACGAGAGTGCTGACAGCTGCAGCCAGTGCGTGCATTCTCTTAAGATCCCCAGACGCCTTCTAAGCAGATGAACACTTGAGCCACAGCCCTCAGCTTTGGCGCACATTGGACTTTATCTAGGAGCTGATGCCAAGGACCTACCCAACCCCAAGGTGCTGATTTTCTTAGTTTGGGGCATGCCGTGCTCTGTGAGGGAACTGAACTGCTCTCCAGTTGATTCTGACAGGGTGAGAAAACCACAGGTTTATGAAATCTCACTGTAACACACTCTCTTGTGGGAACAGTGTGTGGCAAGGAGGCTGCTCAGGGAATGCGGGGACATAGAGAAGCTGTCAGGGAGAAAGAACCTCATGTTGCCTTGTCTAGATTCAGGCTTCTCCGAGTAGGTGGGGGTCCTGGGATCACTTGGGAAATCTTTGAATATGGATTCCTGGGTCTTCCTTCTGGAGAGTGTTTTAGGCTGTTAATGTTGGGGTACAGAAATCTGCAGTATGTGTATGTGTTTAACTTTACTTTTTGAAAAACAGTTTCCATGCACTGGTTTACTCCCCAAATGCAGCAGCTGCAAAAGCCGAGCCGGCACCAGTAGCCAGGGCCGGAAGCCGGGTCTCCCACATGAGTGGCAGGAATCCAACTACTCAAGCTGTCACCTGCTGCTTCCCAGGGTGCCTGTTAGCAGGAAGATGGAGTCGGAACCAGGACTCTGTCCCAGACACTTCACTATGGGATGTAGGCATCCCAGGCTGTGTCTCAATTTCTGGGTTAAATGTCTACCCCAGAAACTTACATTTTAACAGGACTAAAAAAAAGGACATTGCAAGAGATCAAAAGTGTGACAGGTACAAAACTCTCTGTCCCTTTGTTCTAGAAACAGGGGTAGGGCCCGGCAGGATAGCTCCATGGCTGTCAAGTTTTATTTCCTAAAAGCACCTTTAGTAGACCAGCCGCCGGGCTCTGCACACAAGTTCTTTCTGATCTTTAAGAAAAAAAACCCAAGAATAATCACTTCTCAGGCTTTTAACTAAGCTCTAGTATCCGTTCTTACCAGTTTAATACAGGAATAGATTTAGTTTAATATCACAAGGCTGGTGCTGTGGTTTAGCAAGTAACGCTCCCGCCTGTGTCGTCAGCATCCATACGGTCGCTGCTTCTAGTCCTCAGCTGTTGCATTTCCAATCTAGCTCCCTGCTAATGGCCTGGGAAAAGCAGAGGAAGATGGCTCAATTACCTGGGTCCCTAGCACCCACATGGGAGACCCAGATGTAACTCTTTCCAAGTAAAAATTTATTTAAATACACACACACACACTGTTAAAAAAAAAAAAAACTAATATTGCCAGTCAGTTCTGCTCTTTTAAAAAAGTTATATCTTTCTCTTTTTGAAAACAAAATGAACTCAATGGGAAAGAACATGTGGGAACTCCAAGTTCAAGCCTGAATCTTGTTTGGATAAACATGACCTGCGTGACACATGCAAAATCAAGCATTTAAAATGAGGTATTTTTGCAATTGCACTTAGCATGAATATCCTACTGATTTGGGTGTATCTTTCTTTCAGGATCTTTCCTGAGCGTTTCCTGATGCTCTTAAAACAAAAGGTCAACATTAAGTTTGACGCAGTCATTGGCTATAAAGCGAAGAAGCAATGAGTGTCCTATCTTTCTGAAACCTGATTTGCCAAGTTTAAGTGGATCTCACCTAATGCTAATCATGAGTTTGAATGTTGGAACTTCTGCTTCTTCCTAATTGGTTTCCCTCCCCTCCCCCAGTATCACTTTTTGAAGCCCTGTCTTCAATTTTGTGTCTGCTTTTTGTTGACCTGAAAACTAATTTCCTATATCACAGAAGAGACCAAGCGAGTGGACCTGATGGAAAAAGAAGGGGAAAGGAACAAAAACAATTTCATGACAGTAATTTCCGGGACTTTGTGCTTCATCCAAAGGCTTTGCAACATATGTGTCACAAATGTCTATTTAAGATACGTGCTTATTTTTAATTGTGCTGCAATTGTATGTAATTTACGTATTTCCTTTTCCTGGTCTACATAAAATCAGAAGCTTTAATTTCTTCAAGTACAATGAAGGACTCTTTCTAGTAGCATTTTACAGCGAGTTTCATAAGTTCTTAAACATTTCGTCTTACACATGCCCGCTCTGTCTCCTGAGAGATACCTCACATTTGAATACCAAACATTTCAGCGCAAGGAAACTGGAGCTGGGCAAGTGTGGCAAGATAAGAACCCCAGGGGACTTAAGATGACATTGGGAGAACGTACCCATGAATGGCAACCACAATAAAAGCATCAAACTTAAACTTGTGGTGTTTCATCTTTCAGTCTTGAACAGGACATGGCTAAACTTCAAGGTGGAAATGAATGAAGCAATCAAAGTCTCTTTAGATCCTGGAAATTTTGCATGTGCGGGTTGAGGGTCAGGTTTAGATGGGAAGGTCAGTGACATGGACCTTCGTGATTGAGCCAACAAGCTGAAACTACAAAGGGGTTTGTTGGGCTTCTTCTCCTTGTGTTCTTAACCATTATTTCCTTTCTCCAAAATAGAAACCTTGTAGCTATCCAGTCATTTGGTGCTAAAGATGCTCCAAGGGTCCATTTCCACTCTTTGCTTGGTCTGATTGCCCACTCTTTCTAATCCTCACTGCTAATAAAAAAGGAAGTGAGCGTGGCGGCCACGAGGTAAGGATGGGGAAATGTGCTTTTGAAGACAAGCCGGGTAATGTTCTCCAACGGAAAGGTAGAGGGACTAGTGGGTCATAGCAGACCCACGGCCAGGCCCCAGGGTGCCAGCAGGACCTCAAGGAAGTCTTCATGGTTTGTCCTGGCTTCCCAGTTCCAGTTAGGACATCTGCAGTGCACGTAGGAGAGCAGCGCTCATCCAGGGCTCCACTGAGACTGCCAGACCACGGCAGATGGTGACAGTTGACAACATGGCCTCTTCATTTTGCTCCGGGATATGAACCGATGCCAATATAGGTTCCTGGCACAGGCAAGATGAGGATTAGCCAGTTGGACCATTGCCCCGGCTCTAACTTTTTGTCCCCATGAATATCTGCTACCTCACTGATTGTTCTACAGAAAACAATCAGTAGGAAATCACACACACACACACAGATGTATGGGTAATCTTCATAGATCTCCATTAGGGCGGGAGGTGGCTTGTATCTCAGGGAACTGTGGGGATCGTGAGAAGCTAGCCAGTCGGAGATGCGTAGGGTATGGCATCAGGCTGAGAGCTCAAGGGAGATCTGGTGCTGGAACCTGAGGCAGAACCTCTTATGGAAACCCGTCTGTCCTTCCCAACCTTCCTGCTGACGAGGGCAGGCCCTACAGTAGAAGCTGCTTGAGGGAACAGGTTTTATTTTTATTTTATATACCGCAGTGTCCCTCGTGCTTAGAACAATCTCTGAAACATGCCAAGTGTTTGGTATGATACAAGTCAGTGAGTGACTATTGTGGTTTTCTATCTCCTGAATATCCCCTGCCACTACCCTCCTTCAGTTCAACATCTCTTTTCCCTTTTTCCAAGATTTATTTTATATTTATTAGAAAGAGTTATATAGAGATGAAACACAGAGAAAGGATCTATCTACTTGTTCACTCCATAAATGTCCACAATGGCCAAAGCTGGGCCAGTCCAAAGCCAGGAGTTTCTTTTGGGTCTCCCACGTGGGTGCTGGGGCCCAAGGATTTGAGTGATGCTCTGCTTTGCCAGCTCATAAGCAGGGAGCTGGGTCAGAAGTGGAGCAGCTGAGACGTGAACCAGTGTCCATATGGCATGCTGGTGCCACAGGTGGCGGCTTAGCCTACTATTCCACAATGCTGTTGGAGTAGGGTGTACCTCGTTTCAAGTTTGGATTCCTGGACAGTTCTTCACTGGTCTCCCTCCCTGCAGCATTTCTTAGGTGCAAATCTCATAGTAGGGGGCCCCTTGCTCAAAGCCTGTTGCTTGCCCTCACTGACGCCCAGGCTCTGGCCGCTCATGCCTCTGCTGTTTTCCCTTAACTCCTCCACTCCACAGCCCATTCTCCAAGACAGGGCTTCTTGTGCTTATCACGCCCTGCCGCCCCACAGGGCCAACATATTCACTTTTCTAGAACTTAGTTCCACTATCTGCCTTGCGCCTCCTCATCCCTGAGGTCTTTGTTTCTAGTTCACCTCCACCCCATCTCCAGGGGTAGGGGACTTGCCCTTCATGCCATCTCCCTGTTGTTCCTTCAATTTATCCCTGCCCTTGTGCTTTGCACCAGATGGACAGGAAAGGACGAAGGGATTTCAATCCTCCCCTGGAACTGGGTACCCAAAAAAAAACACAGGAGAAACAGTACACTGTGGAAGACAGGATGGTTCCATCGGCTATTATTACAAAAGGAGAAATCTGAAAATATTCTATGGCAAAAAAAAAAAAAAAGATTCTTTAGGCAGGAGAAGATTGGAATTCTCAGAGAAAGAATTAGGAGAATAAGGAAAGGAGGACCAAGAATCAGACCAGAGATGAAGATGTTTTCTTTGTTACTACACGGAAAGAAGGATGAATAGGACAAAGTTAGGGGTTTACAGACCAAAAGTACGCTGAGATGCTCCAGGAAATGTGTTTGGAGTTTGTGTGTTTGGCTTAAATTTTGTTTTTCTGTTTGTAATTATTTGAGAGGAAGAGAGAGAAAGGGACACACACACACACACACACACACATTAGTTCCCATCCAATGGTTCACTCCCCAAATACCCACACTAGCTGGAATGTTCTGGTACCAAAACGGTGAGCCAGAAATCCAATCTACTCTCCACTTTTGTCTGCCATGGTCTTGTTAGCAGAGCTGGGAGTCCCAGCTTAGCACTGGGATGTGGGAGATGCCATCCTAAAAAGTGCAAAGGCCATCCACCTGCCCTGCGGATAAGCATTTTGGAGCCCTGGGGAGAGGTTTGTAGATTCCCTAAAATAGTTAATATTGCTTTAGCTGCTTGAGCGGACACAGAAGCTGTGGTTGTGAACTTATGAACCCCATGAGGAGGGAGGAGTGCAGTGCTAAGCTGAAAAGATTATATTTCCAAACTTCCACCTGGCAAGCGACTGTGGTTGCGCCATACCAGCAGTGGATCAGACATGTGTGGAAATCCCATTACTTTCTCATCTTAGGACCACCAAAGAAATGAGCTGATTGCCGCTTATCCTGTTTTCATCATCAGTATAGTTCCTGCCTACAGTAAATTCTAGTATCGTATTAATTTTGGGGCTGTAAGTTGTGCAAATGACCCTCAAAAGATTGACTACTCAGAAGGTAAAATCTACTTTGCCAGTGTCCTTTCACACATTCTGTCTTTCCTGCACTTTTCTTTGCTGTGTAAATAATGGGCTTTACGTGAGTAACATTGTTACCCTATGTTCCTGGTTACTCTGTTTCATTGGTTTCCTGGTTACAGTTATCTGTACTCAGTTCCAACCCTTACTCTTTAACTGTGAGGATCATTCCAATTCTGTAACTGACAATCAGATGGCTCTTAAGAGAGATATTAATGAAAGCAAAAAGCAGACCAAGTTCAGAAAAATAGTTCAACAATATTATAAATGACAAGGATTGTTTTAAATTTGTTTGAAAAAAAGCTGCTGCTAGACCCAATGTAGCAGCCCAATGGCTAAATCCTTGATTGTAAGTGCCAGGATCCGATATGCGCGCTGATTCTAATCCTGGCGGTTCCACTTCCCATCCAGCTCCCTGCTTGTGACCTGGGAAAACAGTCAAGGATGGCCCAAAGGCTTGGCACCCTGCACCCACATGGGAGACCCAACAGAAGCTCCTGGCTCCTGGCTTCAGATCAGGTCAGCTTGGCTTTTGACAGTCATTTGGGTAGAGAATCAGTGACAGAGGAGCTTTCTCTCTGTCCTTCTTTCTGTATAGCTATATACAGAAAGCTGTATACCTTTCCAATAAAAAATAATAAATCCCTCTTTTATTTCTAAGAAAAACCTACTTTTCAGAAGCTTCTCAGTGGCATTTGAACCCAGGTGGCATTAGTCCTCTGATCTGGGCCCACTGCTGCATATTGAATATGGTGAAGTTACAGTAATTGAACCTGAAAAGGCATTACTGTGTTACAGCTTGAGGTCTGATCTAAACTGCTTGTCCGACAGTTCAATATAAGTGTTTTTGCAAGCTACTTTAAGGACCCTTCGAGAAAGAATCAGTTAGTGTCTCTCTCTCTCAATGCAGGCAAGTTTCAGACCGAAGGAAGTTGTTCTGTTCTTGCCAATGCCCTCTGATATAACCCAGGTCAGCAACCCTCAGCTTCATCACTGGTGCCATGTTGGATTGGAGGGTTCTTTACTCGATGCCCGAGGGCTGTTCCCTGCCTAGCAGCAACCTGGCCTCTTCACTGCCGGTGCCATGCCTGAAAGGCGGCAGCCGAAAAGATCTCCAACTCTAGCTGAGAACCCCTGGTCTAAGTTAGAAGTTAGGGTTCCAGAATCAGATCTAACTGAATTTAAATTCCCCTCAAAGGCAATTTGCTGGCTTTACTAACATGAGAATTTCCCCTAAACTGGAGCTTTTCAGCCATCACATGTGAGGTGATTGGCAAGTGAGACGGCTGTTGAGCTTTCATGAATACAGGAATCAAACATCTGAGCTTGACTGAGCCATACTTGAGATTTCTTTTAAAGATTTACTTATTTTTTATTGAAAAATCAGATATATAGAGAGAGCAGGAGAGACAGAGAAGAAGATTTTCCAAGTGGTCACAACAACCAGAGCTGTGCCAATCTGAAGCCAGGAGCCAGGAGCTTCTTTTGGGTCTTCCATGCGGGTACAGGGTCCCAAGCCTTTGGGCCATCCTCAACTCTTTCCCCAGGCTACAAGCAGGAAGCTGGACAAGAAGCAGGGCTGCTAGGATTAGAACCGGCGGCCATATGGGATCCCATGCATGCAAGGCGAGGATTTTAGCCACTAGGCTACTGCAGCAGGCCATCCTTTCTTAAAGTTTATTTCTGTTTGTTTGTTTCAGAGAAATGTATGTGCAGGCTGTTAACTGATGCCAAATGTGTGGCATTATTTCTTGAGGTGAAGCTTCATGCTGAAACAGTATCCAGCTGCTTCTCCGATAAGGAAGTCCAGAGGGCATGTTCTCCCTGATTTCCAGGCCTTGTGCCAAGCTGTGCTAGCACTTGGCGTTACTGCAAAACCCCAAGATGTGTCAGTCCTGTTACAACATGTGAACAGAGCCTGCTTTATCTGACAGTCCCTCCAGCACCTGCTTACACAGCTCATCTCTGGAGCTGCAGCAGGTGCGACTGCACGAGGACTGAGCCAGACGAGAGGGAAGACAGAGCCATGAACCTCATCTTGGACATCCTCCTGCTTCTGGTCACCATCATCTTTTCCTACTTGGAGTCATTGGTGCTGTTTTTCATCCCACAAAAAAGGAAATCCGTGGCTGGGGAGGTCGTTCTCATTACTGGAGCAGGCCATGGAATAGGCAGGCTGACCGCCTACGAATTTGCAAAGAGGAAAAGCAGACTGATTCTATGGGATATTAATAAGGTAATAGATACACCAATTTTTAAAGTCAAGGTGTAACTTGCGCTTTAAACATTATCTGACTTGGCTTCTGCTTATCCCTGTATTTTCCTTTTACAAAATTTGGTGGATTACCTTTGTCCGACATTTGCATCAAGGTGATTTGGTGAAAAGTAATTGCATGCTAGCAGAGACGTGTATGCTGTGGTCTATAGGTTGATGAAGATACAGGAGCTGGTTTCCTTTTGAACTCCTTGGATTGGGCAAGTCACATATTTGTCTCAGCTTAAATTTAAGATTTATTTGCTTGAAAGACACAGGGAGAGAAAGAGAGAAAGCCAGAGGTCTTTCGCCTACTGGTTCATTCTCCAGATGGCTTCAACAGCTGGAGCCAGGTATGGTCAAATTAGAGCTACAAAATCAGTCTGGAACTGCTATACAGATGGTAAGGACCCAACTACCCCAGCCGTCACTGCTGCACTCCAGGTGCACGTTAGCAGGAAGATGGACTGTAAATGGGACTGGGAGTCCAGCCTGGGTCCTCTAAAATGGAAGGGTGGTATCCCACGCACGGCTTAACTGCTAAGCCAAGCACACAGTGATGGCTTAAGTAGATGGATCCTGCCACTCTGGGTCCCTTGAATTTGGGGAGCAAATAAAGGAAATAATAGTTAGAGCAATTTTATATTAGTAAAGAGGCTTTCAACTAGATGTCAGTTGCTTTTTCCCGGTCCTACAGTTGTGGGTAAGGTTGGAACAGGAGAGAATCCATTCAGTAAAGACATCTTTGCTGCAGACACATGAAGAGTGAACCATTACATTCTCTGGAGTTTTACTTTCTCATTGCACTTAATCCTCTACGAAACCACAAAGAATACCATCTTCCAAGAACTTTCTTCAGCTTACACTGTAATGAAACTGCATAGTGGAGAACCTCAAACCAAGATGAAAAGCTGGTGTATGAGGACATTTTTGTTGTTATTTTGCCTTGTTGTTAGCACAGGGACACCCCAAAAAGTTTGTGGGAAATACAATTAAAAGACAAGTTTACCTTGGTGCAAAAATGTTTGAAATCCATACACTTGAAATGTCTTCCAAAAACTCAAAGAAATATTTTGTGAGCAAAACTGCATCAATCTCAGATTGTATTTTGTACTGAAGTAATTACATTTAACCTTTAACTTCATTTTCCACAGACTTTCTTGAAGTAGTTTCTGTGACCAAGGATGTAGGTTTTAGGTGAAAAGGGGTTTCCTTGGAGCAACCACAGAAGTTCTATAACTTTTTCTTAAGATTTGTTTTATTTAACTTGGAAGTCAGAGCTATAAAGTGAGAGGCAAGAGACAGACCCTGGAACTGAGTTGATCCAAAGCCAGGAATCAGGAGCTGCTGCTGCTTCTCCTTTTTACATGTTTGGTGATGTTTACACAGTTGACCAGGGTGGGAAGGGTCAAGGACTAAGGGAGTGTGGGTGAGACCTTTGTTTCCAAATCTTCACCTTCTTCTTCCTCTATCTGGGGAAAGGGGGAAATGAGGGGAGACGCTGCACACAGCCTCCCTGTCGTCCCAGAACCCGGGGATGGGGAATGGCCAATCGATGCCATCCCAGGGTCCCCAGTGTGAGGCATGCTCCGAAGGTTCCACTTGAGCGCTTTTGATAGTTCTGAAATGCGGTCGATCTCACCAATCCAAGGAAGAGGATATCCTTCCAAGGCCCACCTGCTGACACAGTCTACCCCAGAGTCTCCATTCGCCCAGCTGTTTGCTGTCAACACTTGGCTGGGGCAGTTGAACAATTTCCTCTGCTCTCCTTCCTCTGTTATGATACCAGATGTCTTCTGCAGACCCCAATAGACTGCCATATCCTCCATGTGCATGTAAGCATGCCATCCAGAAACTTCTTCTGGTCTTTCGCATGTCCATTCTCCTCGGATCATCATCCACTGCTTTCTTAGCCCATAATCTGGGAGCTTAATCTGCAAGTGGAGTGACCAGGACTGGAACCAGTGCCCATATGTGATTCCAGCACCTCAGTGGAGAGTGGTGTGCAACAACACCATGCTGGTGGAGGGGTGGGGATGGACTATAACAGTTTCTGAGTGCATGATCTCTTGAGTTTGTTTTGTTATAGAAAAGCTTACCTAGCAACACAATGCTCAGAGGAAGCCCAGATTACCACAAGCCAACTGGCAAAGGTTACAAGAAACCCATGAGATGTATATTGCAAGCACGAAAGCTCTTATGCTCCATTTTCTATATCCCAGGTGTTAGCTTTTATTGCCACAAGCCCAAAAGCCAAACACATGAAATTACGCTGAAGGTCTTTATTTCAGCAAGGGAGGTGGCTGTGGAGAGAAAAGGGAGCAGACAGAAGGTGGGAGAGAGAGAGAGAGAGAGAGAGAGAGAGAGATAACTCCCCAGTGGGAGAGAGCCTGGAACAACCTCCACCTAGCAGGGTGCCCCATTGGAGGGAAATGGCCACCAGGGTACACAGCACTGGGCTTTACTACACCGAAGGCGTGGGAGATGGGAGAAGGCAGCAGCTCCTCACTTTGTGCCTGCTTGTGACTGTGAAGTGTCATCAAGGTGGGTATTGGTCTTCTGTGCAGACTTGGCCTTTGAAACATTCCTGAATGGGAGTATCTGCCTGAGCTTGGCAAAGACAGCATTGAGGCGAGTGAAGCTTTCTTCTGCGGTTCGTGGCTAAAGGGAGGCAGGGAGAGAGCACCGGGACTCGGTCTGCTGCGTGGTGTTCCAAGGTTGCCAGGTGTTTCTGTCTTGTGATAAACTCTCTTGTCCTCTGATGCACCCAGCTCCTTCAGGAGTGGCTTCTGCTTGGCCCAACACCAGGTGCTGTCTTAATGCTTACTGTAAAATTTACTCGCAAATTCCTTCTCAAAGAGACTATTTCTTTTCAGGGACTCATTCTACTATTTTTTTCAAACTAAGAGTAAACCAAACTTTTCACCGCACAAGCTCCTCTTGAAGCTGATTGTTTAACAACGCCCCAAGAGAAGGGACCCTTTGTGAGCATTCTGGAGCAAAAAAATTCATGCATGGTCTTGTTGCAGATTGGACAAGTAGTCTATCTGAAAAAATTTGCTTAAAAAAATCAAGAGGCATTTTGGAAATGAACTTTATTTTAAATTATTTCAAGTGTATTTATTGTTTAAGATTTACTTATTTATTTGAAAGGCAGTTATAGAAAGAGGCGGAGAGAGAGACAGAAATTTTCCACCTGCTGGATAACTTTCTAGATGGCAGCATAGGCTAGGACTGGGCCATCCAAAAGTAGGAGTCTGGAACTCCATCCAGGTGTGCCATGTTCTTACAGGGGCCAGTTTCTGCTACTTTCCCAGACACATTAGCAGGGAGCTGGATCAGAAACAGAGCAGTTGGGACTTGAATCAACACTCTTCTATAGGATACCAGGATCACGGGCAGTGGCTGGACAACACTGGCCCCTGGATATAAGTTTTAACCTTTCAGGAAATTTTAAAAAGCTTTCTGTTCCAATTTTGCTGAATTTGATTTTTTTGATTGTTTGTCTCCAATTATAGCATGGTGTCGAGGCAACTGCAGCTGAATGCCGAAAGCTAGGAGTCACTGTGCATGCTTCCGTGGTGGACTGCAGTAACAGAGAAGAAATTTACAGTTCCATAAGCCAGGTAGAGCTGCACATCCGGAATCTCTGCTGATCCGCTGCCACTGACATGGAAATGCACAAATTCTCCAGGACTGCCTGAGCAATATCAGAATGTAACTGCTTCTAAATGTAGTTATGTGACCAAGGAAGGAAACAGACTTTTTCTCCTTGCACATCATCCACTCAGCTCTGCCTGTCACTAACATCTCCTATAATCTGCACACTTCATTCTGGCTAGAATGTTGAGCAGTGGCTCAGTGTGACCAACAAAGGACTTATTAGCAAGGATAATGGGACACTCCCCAGTTTCACTTTGAACCTATGGCTTTTGCAGTAATTCCTTTCTTTTTTCACTTAATCACTTCCTTTGTGAAATTGTATTTATTGTGACACCACCCTAACCTTCTTTGGGGAATGCTAATAACATTGTTATAACAATGTTTTACAAGTAAATACTAACTACAATGATCCAAACAAGTCCTCATAGTCCTTAATCCCTACAGAAACCGTATTAATCTCATTTTACAGATGATGCAATTTAAGGAAGGCTGAGATGTTGAGCTACACAAAGTTCATTACAGCTAGTACATAGCAGAACCACAATTACTCAATGAGCACTTACATACATACGGTCAGAATTTTTTGTATCAGTTTGTCAACAGAAGTATTCACTTTGTTTGATTGTTACAGCTTCAAAATCCATGGTGTACTAGGTACTGAAATGTAGATGTTAATTAAAAAAAAAAAAAAAGAGGAAAAGCTGTGTTGACAGTTTTCACTTGGCAATCACTGTTGGAGTTAGAAGCTCTTTCCTGCCTGACCCCTCAGAGACCTTATCCAGTAGGGAAAGGAATCTAATCCCTGGCTAAGAGCAGACTCCAAATATTCAGTTTGTGAGACACACCCAATCAACATGTTCTTTGCATTTTAAAAGGTGAAGAAAGAAGTGGGTGAAATCACCATCGTGGTGAATAATGCTGGGGCGATATATCCAGCTGATCTGCTTAGTGCCAAGGATGAAGAGATTCTCAAAACCTTCGAAGTCAACATCCTAGGACACTTTTGGGTGAGTGTGAATCACACATAGTTTTGATTCGTTCAAGCCTAATACTTCTTTAGGAACATGAAGTACACAATTGAACTTACATGTTACTGGGTGGGAAACCGGCCAGAAGTTGGCCTTGAATCAAGAACCATCAAGTTTGAGCAGAAGAACCGCAGCCTCCGGCACTCTGGTGAGTGCCAGGTGGGCAACAAGTACTCACAAGAGGCTTATTAAGGGTTGTGTCCTTTCAAAGCTTTGGCGGAAACACTTATGATGTACATTCACTGGGAACCCCACTCCATGCTGTTTTAAAATGCAAAAGACAAGCACAAAACAACTCATGTATGTGTGGGGTCGAGGAAATTTCTGGATGAAACCATGAGACAAGTACCAGCTGCTGGAACTTAGAAAGGGCTATATGGCCCACTCATAATTGATTTCAAAAGCCTTTTACAGAGCATTTTTTTTAAAAAGCAGTTATTTGAAAGGCACAGTTATGGAGAGGAAGAGATAAAGAAACCTTTGTCTACTTTAAAAGAGTTACAGAGAGAAAAGGAGAGACATAGAAGAAAAATAAGCTTTCATTCGGTGGTTCACTCCCCAAATTACCACCACATCCCAGGCTGAGTCAGCCAAATCCAGATGCCTGGACCTCCACCCATGTCTCCCACATGTGCACAGAGACCCAACCACTTGGACCATCCTCTGCTGCTTTCCTAAGTGCATTAGCAGGGAGTTGGATGAGAAGTGGAGTCACTATGACTTGAACCAGTACTCATACAGGATGTCAGCATCAACAAACTGAGCCACAATACCAGTCCCTTACAGAGTATTTATCTGAATTAATCTCACGTGCCTCAATGTTAGCATAGAATTTAGAGTACATCTGGATTCTAGAAAAAGGGAGAAAAAAAGAAACAAGTCCCACTATCTTTGCTAGCTCTTCGCCGGGAAATGTGAACAGGAGGCTCCACATACTCAGTTTCGGTATCACTTAGTGGCTGAAAACAGCACCAAGTGCTTGTCATCCTTGCTTCGGCTCTGTGAGTCAGGACTTTGTAGATGGCCTGTGTTGGCCACTCTGGGCCTATCATTTTGTTCTGGGTCCATAACATCTCATAAAGTAGGATTAGTATATCTCACAAAATAGGGGATCCTTTCAGCTTTTAAAACTAACTTTCTCCCTCAGTAATATTATTTATAGGACATATTCAAAAAGGAAAGAAAGGGGAGTACTAAGAGAGGCTCTTGGCATGTGATCTCCATTGCACGGAGCACGGAGTCCCGCACGGTGTCCCCCTGAAACCAAATTTCTATTTTTCTCATTCCCTTCCTCTGTACGGAACTAGTCAGGGGATGCTGTAAATATTTTGTTTCATTGTAAAAAGTTCTCTCATACTGCATTCTGTCTTAACAAAGGTAGATCAGCTTCATGTGGGACTCTAATAACTGTGGCTTTCTGCCATGATCTTTCAGATCACAAAAGCACTTCTTCCATCAATGATGAAGCGAAACCATGGCCACATTGTCACCGTGGCCTCAGTGTGTGGCCACGGAGTGATCCCTTATCTCATTCCTTACTGGTAAGCGCTGCCAGCCACACTGTGCATTTTTGTATTTCTATGGGATTGTTAGACTTCAGAATCCAAAAGAACAGAGTAATTTGGATATAGACGATAGTAGTTGGAATATATTTTCAAAAAACGACTTCCCCTAAAGTAATGATATGGATTGCAATTGCAAGTAGTTTTTAGCTTTCTGGAAACACCTCTGAACAATGAAAGAAGACAGTCATGTCAAGCATTGCTTGCACTGTGTCCTGGAAGGAGGAGATATTGACAAAATCAACAGGAAGTGCATGGATTAAGAAGCAAAACACAGAGACATTAAAAAGAACACACATCTACACCATGGCCCAGGTGATCAATACAAGCCAATCGGAGAGGCCCCATGATTGGAGACTACGTCATGAAAGTTTCTGCGTGTGTGAGAGAGAGACAGAGAGATGGGGTTGGGAAGTCTCTATATGGTTAAAAGATGCAGATACTATACTCCATGCTCTACCAAAAAGGTAAAGGGACATTGATGAGAGGTCTTCAAGAATATATTATTTCCAAAACATTCTTTCCTGGGAAACTATTTAATGATATCTCATTTCCTCATATCTGCCTTATATCAACCTCAAAGCAAAAATTAAACTGCTAACACTTGAGTAAATTTATTGGTTTATTATTGATTTTTATTTACAATCAAGGTTAAGTTTGATAACGGGAAAATTATTTTGGGTGTTGAATGTGCTACAGGTTAAATCTTACAGAGAGTCAGGGTCCATAATACCTGCTTTTAATTGTCTCAAGTTGCTTCTGTCATCCTAAAACACACAGAGGAATTCCACAGATGAATCATTTGGCATTGTTCTAACGTTCAGAAATGTGGAAAACATGCTATATAATAGTTCTTTTTCCCCCTCTTCTCCTTTAAGGACAATTGAGCTAACTTTATTGTTCTTATCATTACTTGGGTCAAAAATACTTAGGGTTTCTGTGCATATGCTGTCTTATTTAATCCACATGCTAACCCTATATTTTATTATTTGTATTCTAAGGATCAGAAAAATAAAAAGACACATCTAGTCGCATCCCTCTTCACACTGTCCTTACCCAGATCCTTACAATGAAATTTAGACACCAAAGGGGTCACCAGTATGAGAACAGAAACTATTGACTCATAACAAAAGAGGGAAATACTAGTTTTGTAGTATTTGTAAATTTGTTTTTCCTTATTTCTAGTTTTATTTATTTTTAGACAAAATTTTTTTTTGTAAACATTTACTTATTTTTATCAGAAAGATTTACAGAGAGAAGGAGAGACAGAGAAAGATCTACCATTGTATGCTGGTTCACTCCCCCAAATGGCCAAAACTGAGCCAATCCAAAACCAGAAGCCAGAGGCCTCTTCCAGGTCTCCCGTGTGGGTACAGGGTCTCAAAGCTCTGGAGTGTCCTTTACTGCTTTCCCAGGCCACAAGCAGGGAGCTGGATGGGAAGTGGAACAGCTGGGATAAGAACTGGCGCCCATATGGGATCCTGGCATGTGCAAGGCAAGGATTTAGTCATCGTGCCAGATCCTATTCCTACTTTAAAAAATAAAAACTGGTTAGAAAATAGTTTGAAGGTTGAAAGTACAATCTTATGTGTGAGATAAGGGGGTCTTAAATCAGTCAATAAAGGCATTATTTGTTCTTTTGTTATCATTGCTGAAAGTTTGTACGTTTAGACTTCAGTCATTGAAAATGAATGACCATTTATCCATGTGGGGAAACCACCAGTGTGGGGTGATTATCTGGCACAAGGCGCAAAGGCTGTTTAGGATGACTGCATTCTGTTTTGGAGTTCTGGGTTCGAGTCCTGAGTCTACTTTTGAATCCAACTTCCTGACTCAAGGACATGGGTCCCTGCTGCCCACCTGAGAGACCTAGACTGAGTGCCAGGCTCCCGGCTGTGAGCTCGCCCCACTGTCACTGCTGCAGGTGTCAGGGAGTCATTCTGCACATGGAGATTCTCTTTCTCATTCTTCCACTTTCTCTCTCTCTTCCTTTCAAATACAGAAAACATTTTAAAAAGAGAGCATGCAAGCGATGTTTGGGGGGGCTACTACTTGTTTTCAAGCCAAATGATAGAGCCCTCCCTCAGAAGGGTAAGGCCTGTGTTTTTCACTATTTCTTAGCCAGGAATGCCTGATTGTCCTCTTACAGTTCCAGCAAATTCGCAGCTGTTGGCTTTCACAGAGCTCTGACGTCAGAACTGGAAGCCTTGGGAAAAACTGGCATCAAAACCTCCTGTCTCTGCCCAGTTTTTGTGAATACTGGGTTCACCAAAAACCCCAGCACCAGGTGAGCTCAAAATCAAGTTAGGATGCAAAGGTGATACAAGAAAGCGATGGGGAACAGTTCTGATATAGGTTAGCACGTGGGAGCAGCCTCCTCTCCCTATACACAGGAGAAACAGGAAGAAAAGGAAACTTGGAAGCCTCTGTCCCACCCACCTTCCCCCATAACTCCACCCTCCTCCGTGGTCCTCATGAGTATTGCATCCTTGTCAACTATGTAAATAGCATTAAAGTTTTTAAAAAATGTTTGAAAAGAAAGTGATGGGGAAACCATGTAAAAAATTAGAGGTAGGACAACTGATAGAATTGAGAAAAGGGAAAACGAAAAAAAAGCCATTTGTTCTTGTTCTTCGTGTATAGGCTTTATGTTGTCACTTGGCACCTGAATGAAAGGGGGAAAGACATTAGAGACTAACAAGAGCAATCTGCAACCAAGGAGCTGGGCTACTGGCTATTTATTTATCCTGAGACAGGGGCCCTGCACACTCGCGTGCATAGAGTGAGTGGGCATGGGATGGGGTGGGCTGGAGAGGTACATGCGGGTAAAGCCTACAGTTTATGCTGAAAGCCACACCTCCTTGACCAACGAAGTCTAACAACCTTCCCTCTCACTAGGATTATAGAGAGGTGTGGGCAATTGCCCCTCTCATGGCTTCCACAGCACCTGTCACAGTGCTAACATAGTGTTCTAGCATTTTCCCCCTAATTCTTGGAATCCTACTTAGGCTGCCATAAATGTTCATAAGTTCTTCCTCAGAGATTCCAGCTCAGTCAGATGGGATGAGTTCCCAGAGTGAGACGTTTGATTACCTTGTGCAAATGTACCATACCAGGTGAATCTGAAGGCAGGTTTGAGAAACATGAATGTGTTAAGTATAACCACAAGCCTTTAATCCTTGGTACCACCCTGTCATTAAAACCTTAATGTTCCTACAAGTAGCAGCATATGGAATCCTTAGCTCCTTTGTCAGGTGAATTTCTACAAGAGTGGACTTGACCGAAGGAAGAGCAGAAACGTGGTGACAAGGGCCCTAAAATTCAGCAGTCTACTCATGAATATGCTTCCATTCTAGCATAAGCCATTCCGCAGGTTCCAAGATGCCTTAAGCTTGCCAGTCAGAAGCCAATTTATAACTAGAAGGGAATCAGTCTAAAGTACATATGTGTTCAAAAGAATTAATAAATTCTCTTTTTAGCTCAGCCACCTTGAGGCTATTGACTTAAATTCTTTTCAGCTGTGATGTCCCTGCAGCTGTGGTCAAGCACCACCCCTTAGTCATGCTGGACCACAGGGACTTGAGCTGGTGGTATGTAAGTGAACGCTCTGGTACCATTGCAATGCCTTGATCTTGCGATAGGAAATTGATCACCTCCCCAATTCCTGCAATCCTCTGGGTAAGATGCAGGTTTAGTGTATAAAGAGCTTTGCCAAGAGGGCCTTGCCCCTGCTGGGCACGTCAGAATAGATGAAGGTAAGGATAATATGACAGGGGTAGGGTGCATGCCTGAAGGCTCCTTATATCCAAATGGTATCAAAGAGCTGGACATTTCCTTTCTATCCCCTGATTAATCCTATCCACACTTCTTTCTTGCCTGGTCTCTCCCCTCCTTGGCATCTAGTGCATCTCCACCTTTATAGTAAGTGGACCTAAGAAACATACCTCCTGGATGTGAAAGTATTATTAAAACATCCAATAGGTTATGGAGAAAGAGAGCATTTGTGCAGTGAATTGTGCAACATTTTAAACACAAATCCTTATTTATTTATTTGAAAAGCAGAGACCATCAAAAACCAATCTTCCACTGATTCACAGTGCAAAGCCACACAACAGCTAGGACTGGGCCAGGCTGAAGCCAGGAAACCAGGACTCAGTCTGGCTCTTGAAAAGGGGGGCAGGGACCCAAGAACTTTAGCAATCACCTAAATCTAGGGTGGGTAGTAGCAGTTGAAACTTGAGCTGTAGCATGTTGATATGGGATGGGTATGTGCCAAACAGCCCATTCCTAAACCTTAGCTCAAAATTTGGTGGAAGGATGACTTAATTCTCCTACTTTTATTAATTAGGATTTGTGATCAATTTTAAAATAAATCCTTTTCCTTTTAATCACAGATTATGGCCTGTTTTGGAGACAGACAGAGTTGCAAAAAGCCTGATTGATGGAATACTTACCAATAAAAAAATGATTTTTGTCCCGTCATACATCAATATCTCACTAATACTGGAGAAGTAAGTACAGCACTGGATACTTAAAATACTGGAATACCTGCAAATCTGTTTTTATATGGAGACATTCACTGTGAAAGTTGCCATGGAAACTCCACCTCTGGAAAGAAAAGTTACATTTTCTCTCTTACTGACTTAATCTATTTTTTTTAAAAAAAATACTCATTTTTTCTAGTACATCTACCATCTTTGTCAAATATGCTCGAGATCATTTAACCAAAGGAAAGACCATTAAAAGAACATAATGAAGTGCTTTTATCCTTACTGCATGGAGGTAGCTGAATAGCCCACATAAGCTCTCTTCTGAGCCTTCTTCTGCCAGCCCAGCTCTCCCCTGTCCCTCACACATGCCCCGTTTCCCAACACCCCATCCCAAGAAACAGAAGAAAATATTGTTCTAATCTACAACACCAAGTGATTTTCCATGATTTTCTTTGCAGAACATGTTGCTTCTGCCTCCTAATGTTCCCTCTCACTTTTTTCATCATTCTGCTCAGATCTTACCCATCACTGAACCTCCTTGCCATTTTGTAGCTTTCCTTCTCTGGGTTGAACAATAAGCTCCTCAAATGTAGTAGCTAGTTTTTTTTTTAGTATCATACTAGATTGTCAGTAAATACTAGAAGTGAGGTGAAGCGATAGATGGAGTGGGTGCTCATGGCGTCGCTGTGTGAGCTCTTAGCATTTCTTAGCTTGACAACTTCAGCACTGAACTCAGACTTTCAGCTTTAGAAGAGTTAATGTATGGTTTTACTAATATAGGATGCAGAGGTATGGGTGCTATATGTGTTATATAACAGCGTTTTCCTTATGTTTGCATTTACTTTCAACTGTATTAAAAAAACATACACAAGAGAGGAGTGGCATTTGGCCATGCGATTCAGATATCCATGTAGGCATCAGGGTACCTGAGATTGATTCGCAGCTTCTGCTCCAGACTCCACTTGGAGGCCAATGCATTGGACAACACTGGGAAGCAGCAGCGAAAGCTGAAACAGTTGGGTCCTTGCCGCCCACGTGGGAGGCCAGAATGATAGAGTTTCTGCTTAAGTCCCAGCCCAATTGTAGTCTCTGTGGAAATTTAGGGAATAAATAAATGCATGAAACCTATCGTCTACCTGTTTTCTATCTGCATTTTAAGCGTAAATTTTTCGAAGAAAGATATGAAAAAAAGACAGTGCCTGGAAACAGACAAAAGAAGAAGGGAGGAAAATTAAATGCAAGCCAGATAGCTGGCAGGCATTTTAATGACAACAAAAAGAAATCCTGGGTCAAGGATTTTAAATGGAGAAGTATTCATCTCTTTTCTCATGCAGGTTTCTCCCTGAACGTGCCTTGGCAGCCATAAGTCGTGTGCAGAACATTCAGTTTGAAGCAGTGGTTGGCCACAAAACCAAAGTGAAATGAGGTTTGCCAGAGCTGAACACGCATTCATGATCTGAATCTGATGCTTTAGTTCACACTTTCTCAGTGCTGTCAATGCTTAAATACAGGCATTGGCATTAGTGCAGTCAAATGAACAAGACTAAATGCCTGTATTTTCAAAATGAAAACCTATAAGAAATAAACTTTTATTGTTTACATTTAAGTATTGACTGTGGTATTTTATTGTGGCGGCAGAAATGGACTAAGTATACGAGTTGGTCAAGTGGAAAGGTAACAAATGTGCTTTTGTGTTTATTGTTGCAAACTCAAAGAATGCTTTATAAATAAATTGCCAGATACAGAAATGCTAGGCCAAATAATAAGAGCATTAATATTGTGGACAGGGCCCGGCATGATGACTCACTGGCTAAATCCTCACCTTGCATGCACCAGGATCTTATATGGGTGCTGGTTCATGTCCTGGCTGTGGTGCTCAGGGGTGAAAGGGTCACTAAGTCAACAAGATGGCGACTAACAGTCAAGTTCACTGAGTTACACGTGGTGAGCAAGATGGCGGCCAAGGACAGAGCCCTGGGCGTGAACCAGGGCAGTGGTCACGTTGTTTCAAAGAGACTGATTGGCCACGGCCATTAAGCTCATCTACCCTTGGCCTATGGCAAGTATCTTCCACAGTCATGCTCCTAGTAATCGGCTCCTAGTTTCTCCCCTCCTGGAATTCCTGAAATTCCTGGCCTGAGGCTACCCCTTACCCTATAAAAGCATCTGTACTTTCCAAATAAATCTGAACTACTGGACAGAACCCCTGCCTGTCTGTCGCGCACTGGGAGGCTGGGTGGTGGGCAGCAGGCTCACTCCCTCCAGCAACGGGGTACTAGAGGAATCTGTAGGGGAGACCCCACACCAGATGCTCTATTTCTCATCCCACTCCCCACTTGCAGCTTGGGAAAGCAGTGGAAAATGACCCAAAGTTTTAGGATCCTGCACCCATGTGGGAGAGCTGGAAGAAACTCCCGGCTCCTGGTTTCAAATCAGCATAGCTTCGACCGTTGTGAGCATTTAGGAAGCAGATGGAAGATCTTTCTATCTCTCTCTAGCCTTCTCTCTGTAAACCTGCCTTTTCACTAAAAATAAATCCTTAAAAAAAGGGGACAAAATGCATTCCTCAAAATATTCGTGACAGGAGCTTTTGATATTTCTCTGAGTTTTTTAATTGTGGGGGGGAAAGGCTTTGGTCTCATGTCATTGCTATATAAATTAGAAACGAATGTATTTTCCCTTGCAATTTTTTTACAGGGTTCACTTTTCTCACACCATGATGATAAATAATGAAACTATTTTATTTACCTTGCTTGGTGAGACAAACATTTACACAGATTTGCAATTGTGAAATCTCAGTACCTGTTTTTTGCTTTAAAAAGTCCTTGAGAATAATTGATTTTAGTTTACCTTGTTGGGTAATTATACTCAGGCAATGAAACAATATCCTGTGGTACATGTGCCAGAAACCAAATATCCTCCCACAGTAAATCCCAGTGTCAAGTGCCAAGCAGTAATTTCATGCCTGGTCTTAATCCTACATGAGGGAAACTTGGAGAAATGTGCAAAAGTGCACGTCAAGCTCTCCTCAGCTCATTTTTCTTGTGAGGTTGGGTTTAATTCTTCCTTGTAAGTCTGTGTTTCTAAATGGTTTACCATGACAAAGTCCCTTAAATAATTTTCCCTAGTATCTTTCCGTCAAAAAAAATACAAAATCTGGGGCTACTACCATGTGCTAGGATGTACATGCACCCAAGAAATCATTTGTCTATGTAAGTAATTCTCTTAAATGTGTATTCTAAAGAACCACAGGTTTGTATGCATGTGGTTTAGATGCTACTGAAAATGGCATACACACTCAAACACAATCACACACACATACACACTACACATTTATAACACTATGGATTGTGTCCCCCAGATGAATTTACTTTTGTTTTTTTAAATGATCTCGTTTATTCCAAGTAACATTCACTGCATTAAAATGAATTCATGTGAAGTTAATAGTCACTGTAAATTCATTAGATTGCTACTTACTATGTTTTACAATCTATTTTTTTCTGTGTATCAATATATTTCTTACAGACAGTACATGCTGACTCTTTCTGTTTGCTTGTTTTAACTGCATGTGACAAGTCTGCCTTTTATTTGGTGTGGTTAGAACATGCACATTTAAAGCGATCATTTGTATAGTTAGATTTAAAGCTAATATCCTGTTTTCTATTTGTTCCTGTCCTTCGTTTCTTTATTTTTTTCTGCCTTCTTTTGGGTTAACGGTTTTCATTTGATTTCTTTTGTTGGTATATCATCTGGTGTGTTGTTGTCATTTTTGGTTGTTACTTTAGATTATTATTAGTCTACTTTCTAATGATATGACACCGCTTCATGGAGAGTCCAATTTTGCAGTTCAACATTCCCATTCCCCTCCCTTGGCTTTATACTGGTGCTATCGTGAGTTTCATTTATATAATCCATAAACTCACACTGCACTTACCCTTGCTGTGTGGAGGTAGCTGAACTTTTGAGCCTTCTTCTGCCAGCCCAGCTCTCCCCTGTCCCTTACACATGCCCCGTTTCCCAACACCCCATCCCAAGAAACAGAAGAAAGTATTGCCCTAGTCCACAACACCAAGTGATTTTCCATGATTTTCTTTGCAGAACATGTTGCTTCTGCCTCCTAATGTTCCCTCTCACTTTTTTCATCATTCTGCTCAGATCTTACCACCCATCATTGAACTTCCTTGCCATTTTGTAGCTTTCCTTCTCTGGGTTGAACAATAAGCTCTCAAATGCAGTAGTTTTTGTTAAGTATTTTAGTTTACCTCTGTACAGATTGCATACTAGTTCTTTAGTAAACAATGAAGGAGAGGTGGGGTGATACATGGAGTAGTTCAAATCCTAGCTCCATTTGCAGTCCAGCTCCCTGCTAATGCATCTGCAAAGGTAGTAGAAGATAGCCCAAACACTTGGGTCTCTGCACCCATGTGGGAGGCCCAGATGAAGCTCCTGGCTCTGGCTTCAGCTTGGCCCAGTTCTGGCCAATGTGCTCATTTGTGGAGTAAGCCAGAAAATGGAAGATATCTTTGTCTTTCCCTCCCTCTCTCTACCTTTCAAATAAATATTATTTTTCTCTTAAATGTACAACAAATAGTCTGACATTAAGTGGTTCTTTTGCTTTGCTGAAGCACTGTCTTTAATTATAAGGTTGAATTACACTATGAACAAAAGTCCTTCAAAGTTTCCTTAGTGGTAAACTAACTACAAAGGGTTTGTTTTAACAGAATTCATAAGCTAAAGGAGTGTTCTCAATCTGTTTAGATCAAGGCCCCCAGTGGTTTATGTGTTCCTTCAGAAACTGATACTAAAATTCTATTTCCACCCTGGTGCATTAATATACAAGACTTAGGAAGTCATAAGCTCATGAGAACTTCATCATCACAGGTGGATGAATCCTGTTACCATGAGAGCTGGATCGTGACACAGTCAGTTTAGCCCTCACTCTCTGCCTCGGATGCTGATTTACAACTTTCTTCTTTCCAGCATGGGATGATACGGCGCCGAGGTCCTTGACAAAGGCTGGCGCCTTGATATTGGCCTTCGCAGCCAATACGAGAAATAAAGCTCATTTCATTATGAATTAGCCTGTCTCTAGTATCCTAATATATGAACCAAGACAACAGTCTTTGAACCCAGATGAAACTACAGACTCCTTCTCTGGAAGAGGAAAAAAAAAAAAAACCAAAACATTTTATGTAAGTGCACTAGATTTTTTTCTTCTGTTTTGGCAGTTAACATTTAAAATATTAAATTTTTATAAGAGAAAAGTTATTTTGATTTTGAATAAAAAAACTGTCATTGCTGAGAATGTTAAGAAAATATTACTCAAAAAAGTTCGCTTTTTATTGTGATTTTAAAATAGTACTACATATTGCATATAATAATTAACCATATTTAAAAATAATGTATAGTGAACCTCATATACCCATGACCTATTAGCCTTGTCTAAATTGTTTGAGTTACAGTTCTACTCATTTCCCAGTTCTTCCATTACTTTTGATGTGATTAAAACCTACAGAACGTTCTATTCATCATGTTACCCACTTTAAGTGCACAGGTAAGTAGTGTTAGGTGTATTCACACAGTTATACAATGATTGAATAGAGCATTTTCCTTTTGCAAAACTGAAACTCTAAACACAAATACTGATTCTTCCTCTCCAGCCCTTGGCAATCACTTCAGATTTTGACGGCTTGGATTCTTTCCCAGGAGGAGAATTAGGCAGTGTTTGTCGTTTGTGTCTGGTTTAATGTACTTACATAAAGCTCTAAATGTTCCTCATGTAATCATATGTCACTGGACTTATTTCTACAATATTCCTGTCCTATTCTATTTCGTGTGCCTGTCACAGAATGCCAGAGACTAGATAATAGTAAAGAAAAACATTTATATTTTTCAGGTGAAAAGTCTGGGAAGGCTTACAGACAGCACCAAGCATCTCATGAGTGTCTGGCTGCATCAGAGCACGGCAGGGGACATCACCTGGCAGGGGATTACACCTGCAAGCCAGGGTGCTTTGGACTACTCCCTATAGTAGGGAGAGCTCAATTCCATAGTTAACTCGCTGTGATAATGACATCAATCCATTCATGAGGGTGTCGTCCTCAGGACTAAATGAAACATTTAAAAAAGTACCACCTCCGAACACCATCATATAGCTATTAAATTCAACATAAATTTTGGAGCGTCTGTTCAAACCATAGCACCATGTTAGGCCCTCTCTATTAAGTAAGTGAAGACCCTGTAAAATATGGAATCACCAGAGTCCTCGTTATGTTCCATAACACACATTCATCACCTAATGCTGGGGCATGTTGTGAGAAATGTGGTGCTAGGCAGTTTAGTCATGTGATCATCACAGAGTGCGCTTACACACACCCACAAGGCTCAGGCAGCACAGAGCAGTCTCAAAGGACTGCCCCTCCTTTGTGGTCCATGTGACTGGAACACTATGATGTGCCACATGCCTTACAGAATTGAGCAGAAAACATTATCAAAGAAGAGAAAGGCGTATTAATGGGCCAAATGTTCAGCTTTTTAAAAAAGTTATCCACTTGTTTCATTGTTATTAAATCTCATTGTCTAGGCTCAGACTGCAATCACAAAACAAAACAAAAACCAGACTTGGTGGCCTAAACAACAAATAATTTTCTCACCACTGCGGAGCCAAGCAGTTTGAGATCAGGGTGACAGCAGAGCTGGTGTCTGGCAACAGTTCAGTTCTTGGTTTGCAAGTGTCTGCTTTTTCCTTGGACATTGCCCCCACCTCATGATCTATCAGAAGTGGACCCTCTGCCCAAAGAAGCCAACTTCTGATACCACCAGACTGGGGCTTAAAATTTCAGCACTGGAATTTGCAGGGGGACCCCCTGATATCTATTTTATAACATCCACTAATTTATCTTTCCAGCATTAAGTTGGAAACAGCATCTCCATCCACGTAACCAAACTGATCATTTTAGCGACTGTATAAAGTGACAACTTCAGTTCAGCAGCATCAGTGTTTGCTGCAAGACCAGCTCACACAGACATGCACATATGTGCACACACACTCACACTCACAGAGGCATACATACATCTCAGGCACTAAGTACGTTTTAGAGAGACAATCCTGAAATTGAAAACTATACATTATCAGCTACATTTTATTACCAAGTCAGTTTGGGCATTTTACTGTCTAAGCATAAGTAGATTTTTATAAATCTCTTCTTGATCCTTTCTGTGCACCTGCAAGAGTTTCTCATAAGCTGTCCCTGTGTTTGATAAATTTGAAAAAATACTTGGCCCATTATGGTGTAATTAATATCATCCTTGAGCCTGATATTAATAACCAAGATTGGCTATCAGTTTCGTGGCAGTTATTACCCAGGAATCAAGCACAGCTCTCAGAACCAGTCGTGAAGAAAGCACAAGGTTAAGTCAGTATGCACTGGCAAACAGGGGCTGAGGTGAATGCAATCAATCATTTTGCTGAAATGGTGCTGGCCAATCAGTTTCAGTAAAGCCAATGGTTTTATATCATGTTGGCATCTGCCGCTGACTTGTGTAGTTGAACCTTGCTGAAGACCCCGTTAGTACAACAGTACTCATTCAGAGTAAGTCCTGATTAACACCAGGGGTTCAAATGCCTAACCTACCCTCAGTCCTGTCCCAGACTCCAATGCTGAGGCTGTTAACTGCTGATCTAAAAGGTACTCAAGGAATGTTCATTCCCGTCCCTTTCCCTTTGTCTTCTCCAGTTTCCCACTTTCCCTTTTTCTCTTCCCTATCTTATTCTCCTTTCTCTTCCTATTTCTTTTACTTCTAGAAATCCCACCACCCTAATAATTCTTCTTGCCTCATTCTGTCTCCCTTCCCCTAGTTCAAATGTTTCTAATTCATGGTCTTTTCTACCAGCCCTCCTTCCTTCTATCCTGTTTCCACAGCCCTATTCTTGGTTCAAGGTGAGGACTGAGCAGGTGTCCCAGGAGTTCACTGTGGTCAGAAACACACACATTCAGTTCTTTCTATCCTAACGGCTCTGCATTCCCAGGATAACCTAAGTGTTGCAAAGATGGGGTCAACCACTGTCTCTGGATTTCTCTAATACACACTTTAAATCTCATTTTTGATGGAACCCAAAGAAAATCTGCCTTTGATTTAGAGATGTCTTAGAAGGAGCTTCTCTCTTTGAAAGGAAACTTAAAGACAAGGAGCTAGAGACCTTTCAAGCTTCTGGAGTTTGGACCATTTGGGTAGGTCAGCCTGACTCTGGATTCTGTCCTAAGAGCCCAGAGCCACTCATGAGTTTATTCGGCATCCCCTAGCCTAGCACTTGGTGGATGCTCCTTCTCATCTAAGTTCTCGTGTTCTTCACACAAGGCTCTGTTCCATCTTCAGAACCTTTCTGAGCAGAAAGAGAAGGGGTAGAAATCCTGGCTGGCAAGGCCCCAAGAAAAACAAACAAAATCCTGCTGGAGGTGGTGCCAAAACAAATGGCACCAGTGGCTCTCAATCTGTTACTGCCCCTGTTCACGTGGTGGCCTGGTGAAGCACTTTGGTGTGAAGAACTTTGATCCATTCCAGCCAAGTCAAACCATATCATTTGGACAGAAACTAGGTCTGAGTTCACACCTTCAGTGCCAAGGATGAGGATAAAGATGAGTTCATCTAGAGTAGATTGTGGGAATAATTAATCTTATGTTTTATCAGTAGATGGGAGAAGGACGATGGCATTAAATATTGCTTGCTTTCTTGATTTTTAAGGGACTGTAGCTTTCTAGAAGCAAAGAAATAGTGGCGTACAGAAAGGCCAATTATTTTGTTGGGTCAGCTCACCAAGTGTATGACTAGCCTGATTAATGTTGGAGAGTAACACAAACTGCTGTAGAAATGAAATCCCAAATCTCCAGTGGCGAATTAATGCAATGGAAGTTGCTTCTTGCTTATATCGAGCAGTTTGCACAGTCATTCCAGTGTGCATGGCCATTTGCTCTTGCAGCTCAGCTGCTTCCCAGGGCCTCAAAAGTGGACTGTGCATGAGCGAGTGCAAAGCCTCAACTACTTCTCAACAATTGTCAACCCAGCCTAAATGTCTATTGGTGATGAAAAGAGAAACAAGATGCAGGCTAGCCGTACAGTGGAATAGTAAGCATCCCGACAAGGGAAGGAAATTTGAGTGCACACAACATTCTGGACAAGCTTTGTAGGCATTATGTCAAATTCCTTTATACAACAAATGCAGGCATGAAAAGATAAATACTTGATCCAGACCTGGCTGTGTGGGGATGTGAAGTATGATCCGGTTGATGGAAGACCTCTTTGCCTCTGTTTTTCTACTTTTCAAAATAATAAACAAAAGAATTTAGTTTCCTTCAGCATATTCATACTTTGTATTTAATTCCCACTCAGAGTGAGAATTTTTGAATGTCACTGAACATGAATGAATGAGGTAGACTATCAGGCCCAAAATAAATCCATGACTGACATGGGTAAACACATATACAAAAAATAAATACTACATGATTTCAGTTAGAGAAAGTCTCTGAAATGATCAGATTCCTGGAAACAGATAGAGAAGCAGTTACTAGGTTCCAGGGCAGAAGAGGGTTAGTTATTGTTAATGAGCACAGTTTCCATTTGTGATGATGACAAAATCTGGAGAGAGTGGCAATGGTTGCACAACAATGTGAATGGCCTTTATGTTCCTGAACTGTGCACTTAAAAATGGTCAGAAGGGCAAATGTCATGTTCTGTATCTTTTACCACAGAAGTTTAAAAGCATACCCCAAAAAAACAACCTTTCAACTGACAACTAGTTTAGAATGTCTGAACATCAACAGTCCCCTTGAGGCGATAAATTAATTCTACCCTGAGATCCAGCCAGCACAGGTTCTGGCTGACAGCAGGCCTTTGCTGTCCAGCAGGACAGGGTGAAGGGAAAGCCTCGAATGGGCATCCTTGAGCAGCCCCCTCCCCTTACATCAAACATCACACGTATCACTGTTTGCTTTCAACATGAGTGCGTCCTCATCTTTTCAAATATATCATCAATATGGCTGGGATTTATTAAGCTCATATTTTATCCCAGGCAGTGCAATAAATGCTCTGCACTTACTAGCTAATCATATTAAAGATGTGAAAGATCTTATTATCTCTATTTTAACATAAAATCCGTGAGATGACGCAATTAGTTCAAGGCATAAGTGAGTGAATGGCTCAGCCAGGAGTGGACCAAGTATCTGATTCTCAAGCCCAATTATTTAGCCACTGTTGCATTTGGTTTCGTGGGAAGTTGCAATACATTCTGATTAATTCATAATAGATGGAACTGATATGGTGAACCAACTGCTTTTAACACTAGCTTTAACAAATGAAAAGAGCAGATTTCTCTCATTGAATCTAAGTTATTAGGTGGTCCAAAAGAGGCCAGCCTTGCCCTGAAAGATCCTCTAGAGACCCAGTCTTTCTGCTCTGTGATCCTACCTTCTCAGAGGCTGTAACACATTTCTGCTCCAGCCCTAAGAAAGTGGGAAAGAGGATGTGGAGGGCAAGAAGCTCTCTTCTGTGTTCAAGAGCTGGAAGTTGTGCATAGTACCTGCACTAACATGGCTCTGTCATAACTCAGCAACAGAACCACTCCTAGCTACAAGAGACCTGGGAGTGTGGGGTCTATTCAGGGGCCACGTACATATTTGAAACTCAGGAAACACTGCTATTTGCAATTTTCTGCCATACAGATATCACATTAAGAATTATTTGCTTAGTCATCAGACCATATAAAACAGCAACATTCCAGAAATGGGGAGTTATTAACAGTAATTCACAGAGAAGGCACTTGGAAATATCCCAGCGCAGAGATAGGGTAAAAAGAAACAGCATGAGTAACCCTAACTTGGTAGTGGATGAGTACCGATTCCCCACACGCCAGTCTGAATTTCTCTCAGCCATTTACTAACAAGGCCACTTGATTTACTTAATACTTCTTATCTTTGATTTTAAATGAAAGACCAAATGGACAAAATAGTTTCTTTCACAGTGTGCCATTTCCAAAACCAAATGTTCAACATTCTCTCCCAATTCTGTTCCCCTCATACTCTTCCATATCATAATAGACGGCAACTCTTCTGTTCCACTGTCTAAAACCCTTGGAATTGCCACTGACTGTCATTCTTCATGATCAAATCTTAAATCACCAAAAAGGCCCTATTTTTCTTTTGCCCATGTTATTGTTTGTAACAGAACTGTAGCTACAGTTTTGACTTTCTTTTGATCTTAGTCCCATTCCCCAATATTGAATCAATTCCCAAGGCATGCTAAGCAATGTACTGATCCCTGGAATACAGCTGCAACAGAAGCAACATGTTAACTGTTTTTGTGACTTGTATTTACATTCTGTCATAATTACATACTCTGCAAACATTTTAATGTTTTCTCCTTAAAGAAAAAAAGTTGAGTTTTTATATAGCATAAAACGAAAGGGCCCAATATTTTCTGTACTGAAATCAATTTCTATTGAGGAAATTAGTGACGAGAGACCAGAGTAAACTATCTTCTCTAACAATGAGTAGTTCAACGTGTCTCCTTTTGAGAGAGCCCAGGATGGTGGTTTTACTTTTGAAAAACAATGTGCTCCCATGGTCTTACATTCCCAGTTCAGATTCATCTGATCTACCGCTTCATGCAGAGATTGGGATGTTGGTAAAAATGGAAAGAATCGAGATGACCATCATCTCTGATGCTGAGGCAGTGTGCCTTTGTTCACTGACTACCGCCATTCACAAAGTAAGAGCACGGTGGCCTACAACTCTTGTCAAGGACTGATGAAGAACTGGAAAACAAAGTGACTGTTGTTCTCAAATGTCATATTCCCAAAACCAAGTCACCAGAGTTGATAGCTTTCTTTCATTGATTTTTAGATGGAGAAGAAGAACTTCTCTTTTTAAAAATATTTATTTTTATTGGAAAGGCGGATTTAGACAGAGAAGGAGTGACAGAGAAAGATCTTTTGTCTACTGACTCACTCCCCAAGTGGCCTTAATGGCAGGAACTAAGCTGACTAACTAAGAAGCCAGGAGCTTCTTCCAGTTCTTCCATGCAGGTGTAGGGTCCCAAGGCTTTTGGGGCCATCCTCGACTGCTTTCCCGGGCCACAAGCAGGGAGCTGGAAAAGAAGTGGAGCAGCTGGGGTACAAACCAGTAGCCATATCGCACCCTGGCATGTGCAAGGCGAGAATTTAGCCATCAGGTCATTGTGCCAGGCCCAGAAGCTGAACTTCACCCTTTAATGATCTGTATGTAATTGTCCCACTTTTTGGAGATTTCCTCACTCACCAATGTTGACATCATGAGTTTTTTGCTCACTGTTGAGACATAAAGCAATGGATGTTTCTTCTGTTTTATTTTCTATGATTGAAAACTCTCAAAATAATTTTGTTTTAGAAAACCAAGCCCTTGGGGCCCTGACTACAGCCACCGCAGCCACGTGGTGAGCTGACCCTGGGCCTACCTGGGCTCAAGAGGCTTCTCCCTTCCTGGTGGATACACCGGGAGTGGATATCATGGGAATAAGGGGTCTAGGCTCCACCCGCTGCCAACAATGTGCGGCAGGAGGGACCACAGAAGTGACCACAGGAGTGTGACCTTGGGGTCTGGGTAGAGAATTTCCAGCAGCCTGGTGGCTGCTGGGAGCATCCAGGTCAGGTTGGACTCCATGCTTGGGACCCTGGCTACGACCACCACTGCCATGCGGCAGGAAGGCAGAGGATCTCCTAGGAACAAAAGGAATCCAAAGCAAACAACAGGGATATTTATGGGAAAATGGCAGGACCAAGCAATTATGCATCAATAATAACCTTGAATGTAGAATTTATAAAAAAGACACAGACTGAGAGAATGGATTAAAAAGTAGGACCCTTCTATTTGCTGCTTGTAAGAAAGCATACCTCATCGATAAGGAAAAGGATGGAAAGATATTCCATGTTCACAGAAAGCAAAAAAGAATAGGAGTAGTCATCCTACTACCGGACAAAATAGACTTTAACATAAAAACTGTTGGAAGAAGGGCATCATATAATGATTAAAGGATCAATTCAACAAGATGTGACTATAGTAAATGTATATGCACACAATCCTCTGGTGCCTGGCTATTTAAAACGAACGTTCATAGTTCTACAGGGAAATATCAACTCTAATACAATAATAATTCGAGACTTCAATAACTACTTTCATCAATTGACAGATAAACTAGAAGAAAAAAACAGTGCTAATCTCTGCTATGAACTTAATTGATACTTATAGAACATTTTATCCCACAGTGACAGAGCACACATTTTAAAAAATCTTTTCAAGTCAGTGAACAGGCGTTTTTTCCAAAGCCTGAAATTCAAATGGCCAGCAGACTTATGAAAGCATGCTCAGGTTCCCTAGTCATCGAGGAAATGCAAATAAAATACACTACGACTTTCACCTTCCCCCAGTTAGAATGGCTGTCATGCAGAAATCAGAAAACAAGAAATGTTGGTAAGGACGTGGAGAAAAAGGTTCCTTTGTCCACTATTGTTGGAAATGGAAAGTAGTGCAAACATAATGGAAGACAGCATGGAGATTGCTGAGAAATCTGAAAATAGACCTATCACCTGATCCAGTCAAACCATTCCCGGGAATTTGCCCAAACAAAGTGAAGACAGCATATGAGAGAGTAATCTGTGTTCCCGTGCTTATTGTAGCTCAAGTCATAATAGCTAAAATATGGAATCAACCCAGATATCCATCAATGAATGACTGTATAAAGAAAATGTTGTATACATACCCTATGGAATATTACTTAGCCATGAAAAAGAATAAAATCCTGCCTTTTGCAAAAAAAAAATTGAATTGATACAACTAAAACCAATATAGGTTCCCATGTTATGAAGAGTATGAATAAAGTAATCTATATGAGTAAAATTGATATTCTGAGATTTGGTTACTATTTACAGTCTTTGTTTACCTTCCTGAGAAACTTGAATTCTTTGCCTATGGGAACATGAAGCCTATGACTGTGAAGTGAGCTGGAAGTGTGTCATTGTGAAACTTACAAAAAGGAATAAGGAAGAAGACAGATGAGTGAGGAACACAGCCAAAAGGGAGGTAGAATGGGAAGTCTCACTAGGTTCCTAAACCTGTATTGTGAAATACATTCACCTTAAATAAATAAAATAATAATTTAAACATTTTGAACTTTGGATCTGTTTGCCAGTGACTGTCATTTAGATAACAGAACCTAAATAAAACCAGTTCAGTATTCACAAATCCTGTTGGCCATCAGTTTTTTCTTATACCAGAGTCACCTACACGTGAGCTTTAATTCTAAAAGAAGGAAGGAGAACAGGCAATTGTAAGTAGTGTTTAAAGTGAATTTTCAAATTGATGACCTGGGTAAAATTCATTTTTGCAGATGCTTTGATTTTATGTAGTGAACTGCAGTGGTTGTTTTGTGGCAAAGATGATTTAAAAAGGTTGGATCAGGCCTGGTGTGATAGCCTGGTGCCTAAAGTCCTCACCTTGCATGTGCCAGGATCCCACGTGGGTGCCAGTTTGTGTCCCAGCTGCTACACCTCCCTTCTAGCTCCCTGCTTGTGGCCTGGGAAGGCAGTGGAGAACGGCCCCAAAGCCATAGCACCCTGCACCTGCCTGGGAGACCCTGAGGAAGCTCCTGGCTTCTGGCTCCAGATAGACTCAGCTCTAGCAATTGTGGCCACTTGGGGAGTGAACCAGTGAATGGAAGAGTTTGCTCTCTGTCTTTCCTTCTCTCTATAGATCTGCATTTTCAGGAAAAATAAATAAATATTATCAAAATAAACATTAAAAAAAACACAAAAAAGATTAGATTACTCTTAACTATGGATTAATAGCAGAAAAAAGTGACCTGTGGATAAATGAGGGGTCCACAACGGTAGGAAGGAAGAGACACTCTGTGTGGGGTGGTGACGAGGCTGAACCTGCAGCCAGTTCACTGGGGAGACAGTATTTGAACACTAGTAGTTGATACATGAAATATATGGTACATTTCTATGTACTGGGAATAAAGAGCACTTAGGAAAAAAGAGGGTGCGTCATGACAAGGAAAATTCTGGGGATTTCCATAGTGTAGTTGGGTGAAAGAAATAGGGGAGAGCATAATGACAGATCTGGCTACAAAGGTAGGCTGGAGTCACACGGAAAAAATCGAATTTCATTTTGTGGTAGACAGCAGAGATTTTTGATCAGATAAACTGTTGCATAACATCAATAAGAGGAATCATCTGAGAAAGATACTTCAATTATGAGGGAGAGATATATTTAAGTGTCACCCACAGTTCTTAATGTATAAATAATATATATATATACATACATATTTTCATTTATAAAGTATAAGAAATTTTTAATAAAACATATGGGAAATAAATAATATGAACTGAAAATCATCGGCTAGCTCCATGCCTTTTCTGTGGGGGTGTCCACGGGGCCAGGGAAGTCGGGAGGCAGTCGCAGCAACTCGTCCACTTCTTCCTGCAAAGCCTCTGCCTTTTCATGCAGCAGCATCTATAACGAAAATGAAGGCCTGAGACCAAAGTGCACATGGCTAAAGAACTGCCAACATTTCTACCACGATCCATCAGGAACCGGAATGGTTACACACTAGAATTTAGGCATAAAAACTAAAACAACATGATTGAAAAAACGCCATGGAAGAGCAACAATTATAGTAACTGTAGTTGACACACTTAGTTAAAAGCATCTTAGCTGAACACAGCACTTAGTGTCACCCCCTCCCACCTCAAAAGAGTGTTATTATTCTCAGGGATTTGTTTTATTGAAGATCTGACCACCTAAAAATTCATTCTTAATCTATAAAACTAAGACAATTTTATAAAAATGTAATTAGCTCCTGACAATGTATCCTTAGAAAATACATACTGATTCCAACACAACCATTTCTTGAGTACCCAATCCAAGCACTTGCAGAGATTACCATCTAGAAAAAAACATCTACAAGGATAAAATCAGAGGCAGATATGGGGTCGAAGATAAATCAAAACCACACCTAGAGAGAAAAAGTTTGCTTGAGGAGACAGTCTTGGGAAAGCACGACCTTTTGGGAACAAGAATGCCTGCAAAGGGAGAGGTGGCCTTTCTAAGCTAAACAGTGAAGGGGAAAGGACTGAAGTTAGGATCCTACAGGACAAAAAGAAGCATATTTTTTTCTTTTTAAAAAAAGATTTACTGATTTATTTGAAAGGCAGAGTAAGGTAAAGAGAGGAAGAGATAAAGATTTTCCATTCTTGGCTCACTCCATCAATGACCACAATGGCTGGAGCTAGACCAATCTGAAGCTAGAAGCCAGGAGCTTCTTCTGGGTCTCCCTCTTGGGTACAGGGGCCCAAGCACTTGGGTCACAGTTAGCTGCTTTCTCAGGCCAGAAGCAGGGAGTTAGATCTGAAGTGGAGCAGCTGGGACATGAGCCAGCGTGCAGGCGGGAAGCTGGCACTACAGGCGGGCGTCTTTACGTGCTATGCCACAGTGCTGGGTCCAAGAAATAAAAACTTCAAGGTAACAAACTACTAATTCATCCTGAGGTCTCCATTAAAGACTGCACACCTTACTACTCCAGCAGAACAGAACACTGCTGAAGTGGGATTCTCAAAAATGGCTTTGAATGTCAGCCTTGTTCTGGAAATGTGTGTCAGTTCTCACCTGCACAAAACTGCTTCACGAAAAGCACAGGGATGAGAGAGATGAGAGCGCTCTCCAAGCTCACAGCAACCCCCCTTTGAACGTGACCTAGAGGCAGAAGGCCGTAACAACAATCTGATGAAAAATTCCCAAAAGCAATCTGAATACTGATGCCTGAATCGGGAATTCAAAAATTTAGAAAAAAAAAAAACAAACAAAAAACCAGAAATAAACACAAAAATTGACTGACCTGAGGAAAGAAACAGAACAGAAGGACACAAGTTGCATGCTAGAAATTAAAAAAAAAAAGTAAATGACTAAATAACTAGTTCCCAAGAACGAAGAGATCTGAAGAGCCCCAGCTCACATCTGACTATTGCTTCAGGAGATTCTGAGTGAGGAACATTTACCCGAACCTTCACAGATTTCCTAATTTACAAAAACATTAGCAGAATATAATGACCTGACCGCCTTGTTACGCTCCATGCTTGTTACTGTGTTGTTTCCCAGCTCCCAATGTGGAGTTCCCAGTGCCGCTGGAGAGCGAGAGCCACAGCCGCTAACCACTTCCTCCTTTGCCAAGGGTACAGTAAGCATGATCCCAAGAGTTTAAAATATAAATAAATGAACAAATACATGAACAGGGATGAGTTTTTCCTTACAGAAAAAATGCCACGAATAATTGTAGGAGGAATTAGGAGGCCAGAAAATCACCACTTCATAAACATCATAGAAAGAACTGAATTATACAAAACTCACTGGTGAAGGTAGAAATGAGTATTAAGGTTTAATAAGAAACAGGAGATACACAATAGTTTCAAATATTCATTATTATTTACAAAGGGAAAAATAATTTTATAGTAAAGCAACTTGATACCACTCTCTTAACCAAATGATCAAAGTCATTACTATTGGCACAAAAACGCCATTTGGAGCCCAGTGACTCTGAGGTTCTGTGGACGTCAACAGACCCTTGTGACTGTTTTTTAACTGCCCCATTTCCTTCTCTTTAGGAAAAAAAACATAGCAGATATGCTATTACACATAAATTCTGGGTACATACTTCCTGTTACAGTGTGAAGTGTTTTTGTTCTGATATCTGTAAATTCTGTAAAGGTTACTAAACTACGTGCTTGCTTACCTTTGCAGAGGAAATGATTTGCTTGGCCTGGCGTCTTGATAAGTGGTCAATTGTTCTGATTAGCACTTCCGGATCTGCATTGGCTAAGTGCATCAGGCTTTTGTAGCCCGCTTTGTACAATTGTTTTGCTCGGCCCTAAAAGGTATTAGAAAGAATTTTTAATCGGGGGAAAAAAACTATGTGTTTTAATGAAGTAAAAAAATTCAGCATCGGGCGAGATAGGAATAAAGTCAGACAAGGAGGAAAGAGAGAGCACATGAGAAGCCCGAGGAATATGAATTTAGATTGGGTGGTTCCAACTGAGTTCTTGGACCGCTGTGCGTGCAGCTTAAGACAACTAGCATGGTTTGTGCCAAGACAGAGGCCGCTTAGGGCCTTTCAGAAGGTTTTTTTTTTTAAGATTTATTTTATTTTCATTACAAAGTCAGATATACAGGGAGGAGGAGAGACAGAGAGGAAGATCTTCTGTCCAGTGCTGCACCAATACAAAGCCGGGAACCAGGAACCTCTTCTGGGTCTCCTATGTGAGTACAGGGTCCCAAGGCTTTGGGCCATCCTCGATGGCTTTCCCAGGCCACAAGCAGGGAGCTGGATGGGAAGTGGGGCCACCAGGATTAGAACCGGCGCCCATATGGGATCCTAGTGCATTCAAGGCGAGGACTTTAGCCGCTAGGCCACACCACCAGGCCCCTTTCAGAAGGTTTTAATCCCAGTATCTTTCAATGTTCCCACACCTATCCAGGAGACCATTGTGTAGGGGTGTGTGTATTTCCCAAGTAGAACTCATTCTTACTCAGAAATTGACTAATGGACAATAAGCTGAACCTAAGGGTTAGTTAGAAGGAGAGCTAGGACAATTGCCAAGGATACTTTCTTCTCTAAGCAGCGAGAGTGAGGTGACAGTAACATCCACTGCCCTGGTCTGAGCTTGCACACCGCCGGCAGGTACTGAAACGCCACAGTACAGCCAGTAAAGACAAAGGGCCTTCACAAAAGCACTTCATGACCAAACTGTGCAGCAGTTGGCTGATCCCAAAGAAGCTTATCTTTTAATTCAAATTCTCCAATTTTTAAAAATATTAATTTATTTTCCTTTGAAAGGCAGATATTAAAAAGAGAGGGAAAGCTCTTCCATCTACTAGTTCACTACCCAGACAGCTGCAGCTGAACCAATCTGTAACCAGGAGCCATGATATGCTCCTAGATCTCTCATGTGGGTGCAAAGGCCTAGGGCTTTGGGCCATCCTCTGCTGCTTTCCCAGGACAAAAGCAGGGAGCTAGACCAGAAGTGGAGCAGCCGGAATTTGAATCAGCACTCATATGGGATGCCAGCACCATAGGTGCTGAAGTAGACTGCTATGCTACCATGCTGGCCCCAGAGTTTTATGGTCTTTTTTGTTTGTTTGTTTTTTTGTCGGGTTGTTTGTTTTTTAAGATTCATTTATTTGGGGCCCAGTGCAATGGCTCAATGGCTAAATCCTCATCTTGCAGGTGCTGGGATCCCATTTGGGTGCTGGTTCATGTTCCAGCTACTCTACTTCCCATTCAGCTCCCTGCTTGTGGCCTTGAGAAAGCAGCAGAGGATGGCCCAAAGACTTGAGACCTTACACCCATGTGTGAGACCCAGAGGAAGCTCCTGGCTCTTGCTTTCAGATCGGCTCAGCTCTGGCCATTGTGGCCATTTGGGGAGTGAACCAGTGGGTGCAAATAAATCTTTAGAAAAAATGGGATTAGTGTATTGGAAAGGCAGAGAGAGATCATCCATCCATTGGTTCATTCCCCAAATGGCAGCAGCCAGGGCTGAGTCTGACTGGCACAGACTGCAACCAGGAAGCAGGAGTTCCATTCTAATCTCCCACGTGGGTGACAGGTGTCCAAGTACTTGGGCCATTTCCTGCTACCCTCCCAGATGCATCAACAGGAAGCTGGGTTGGAAGCAGAGTAGACAGGACTCAAATTGGCACATCAAAATGGAATGCCAGCTTCACGAGCAGTTTAACTCACTGTGCCACAATGCTGGTCTTTCTCATACATAAAAGTACTGTATGTCAATGAAAATGCATTAAAAATTCAGACATAAATAAAAGTACCTGCCAACTATTTCTAAAAAAAGAAGAAAGCAAATGATCTTGATGCCACAGAATGACCATTACTTTCTTAAACATACACTGAGATTAAAATGATGAAGCTAATTCCCCACTAGTGTGGGGTTGGGGACAGATGCCAGCTAGGGACAAGGGATGGCCCCCAGGTCTTGGGGAGACTCATCTTAACCCTTACAGGTGTTTTTGTAGTGTTTGTGTGTTTTGTTGTTGTTGTTGTTGTTTTTACAACTAAGAGTGTTCATCAGGTCCACATCCCAATTCACAGGAGACTTCTGGGGAGGCCAAGGAAGAAACTAAAAAAACACAGAAAACAAAGAACAAAACTCCAAGACAAATAGGCCTTAAGACTCTTACATGCCTATTGTCACTGACACGAGTTGCACCTTACTTTTCTATTAGTTGAAATTAACTCAATGGGCAATGGGAAAGTTACCTACCTCCAGCACGCCTGTCACTTCCATGAGCGGGATCAGCTCTGCCTTCACACAATATGTCAGCTTCTTGGTGAGCTCCACCAGCAGTGCTCTATACACCCAAAACTCTTCCAGTTCCTGAGGAACACAGAGGGTCATGCGCATTTAACTTTTGTACCTTAGCTCACCACTGCATTTGAGTGGTTAGGGACTTGGAGGGGAGTTGCTTGACAGAAGTTCAAGAATCTGGGTTAATGCAGAGATGAAAGATGATGATCTGAAGCAAAACTGTTAGGAGACATGGCAGAGACCCTCAGAAATTTGAAGAACTAGTTTTTAGGTGAGGAAAGCTATGGGAAACTGAAAAAAAAAGTAAGAGCTATAATCATTTTTAGCAAAACAGAATGAATTATTTTTCTTTTTCAAGTGTCTTAAAAATAATTCCTACCTCTAGGATTTAGTCCAAAGAGAAAATATTAAGTATGGAAATGTAGATGGAGAAGTAGGATTTTTATATCTGCACAACTGAATCATGGAAAATAACAATAGCAACAAAAACTTTAGTAAAAATACTCCTAAGAATAAAATGCTAAATATAGAAAGCTTCAAATGCAGTAAAATGTCCAATACAGCATTATTTAAACCAATAACCCAACTGTTTTTCTTTTTGTAAGATTTATTTATTTGACAGGAAGAATGACTTTAATAGGGGTGGGAGGAAGAAAGGGACAAAGTGTGTGTGTGAGAGAGAAAAATACGAATGAGATCTTCCATCCACTAGCCATTCCTCAAAAGGTTGCAATGGCCAGGGCTGGTTCAGCCTCAAGCCAGGAGCTTCATCCAGGTCTCTCTCGTGGATGGCAGGGCCTTCCCAGGCACATCGGCAGGGAGCTGGATTGGAAGCATGGCAGCTAGGACACGGGCTGTTGCTCTGATGCAGGATGTTGGAGTCAGAGCAGCAGTTGGATCTGGTCCCTAGGAGCCAGTGTCAAAAGCAGGGTGAGTAATTGGGTGTTCACTCTATCATTTGGTCTTCATTTAAGTTTGAAATTTTCTGCTCTATTAGCCTACTTTTTAAAGGCCCCATTCTAGGCTTTGAATATAATTGTGAGAGTAAGGAAGTCAAGGAACAGCATCATCCAGCTATTTTGTGACTACTAAGAAAGCAATCATAAACATCCCACATGGGAGTGCTTGGGTGTGAATCTCAGGCCCTGCTTTTAATGCCAACTTCCTGCTAAGGCAGACCGCCCAAAGCAGTGGAGATCAGTTAAGCTGCTGGGTCCCTATCACACAGGAGGCCTGGACTGAATTCTCAGCTCCCAGCTTTGGCTCAGTGCAGCCCTAGCTACCACAGGGATCTAGAGAATGAACTCAGGGATGGGAGTGTACTCCTTCCCTAGCTCACCTCCCAAATGAGTTTAAGTATGAATTCTAAGAAAGAAAAAGGTGGTTTATAATAAAGATGGCATAGTCAAAGGAAGGAAGGAAATAGCAGGACTACTGAATTAATCAGCCTTAAAGATACCTTACTTCTAGCCTTCTCGTTACATACACTACCCATTTTCCTTATTATTTAAACTTAAATGAACTATGCTTCTACTTGTAGTTAAAAACATTTAACTAAATACTACTGCATTTTATTTCATACCACTTATAAAACTTTCAAAAAAATCACTTGCAAATATTGAAAGATAGCAAATGACAGCACAAGTTGTTGCAAGTTTTTTCAGGTTCTACATCTGAATTCTTTTACTCGAACAATTTCCTAAGGCTCGAGCCCTCATAATCTTAAATGAAACAAAGAGAAAGAATATCATCCAAAGTGTTAAAAGGAACATAAAAAAACTTTATATTTTAAAAGCTATCTTCTCCTTATTACACATAACTGCTGTTTATTTCTTGACTAACATGTGTTTAGAGACTGTAAGCTAACGGTTATTTGTTTTTATTTACTTGAAAGACAGCATGATAGCAAGAGATATCAAAATTCAGATCTTCAATCCATTGTTTCACTTCCCAGATGCGTGCAACAGAAAGGTCAAAGACAGGAGCCAGGAATTCCACCTGGGCCTCCCATGTGCGTAACAGGGATCCAAGTATTTGAGCCATCATCTACTTCTTCCCAGAGGGTGCATAAGCAGGGAGCTGAACAAAAGCAGGGAAGGAATTCAAACCAGGGACTTCAGATGGGATGCAGGCATCCAAAATAGTGGTTTAACTCATTATACCACAACATCCACTCATAAGATATAATTTAAAAACCACCTAAGGAAAAGAACGTTAGTAGGTAGATTTACAAAAACAGTTATTACTAAATCAAAGTGAAGTATTTTTGGATTATTTACTTCTTTCATTAAGACATGATAGAATTAGGCCTGGCACTGTGGTCTAGTGGCTAAAGTCCTCACCTTGAACGTGCCAGGATCCCATATGGGTGCCAGTTCTAATCCTGGTGGCCCCGCTTCCCACCCAGCTCCCTGCTTGTGGCCTGGGAAAGCAGTTGAGGACAGGCCAAAGTCTTGGGTTCCTGCACCAATGAGGGAGACCTGGAGGAAGTTCCTGGCTCCTGGCTTTGGATTGGTACAACTCCAGCTGTTGCAGTCACTTGGGGAGTGAATCAGCAGAAAGAAGATCTTCCTCTCTGTCTCTCCTCCTCCTCTCTATACATTTGACTTTGCAATAAAAATAAATAAATCTTAAAAAAAAGATATGATAGAATTAAATGTCACAACATAGAGACTATGGAGGTTCAAGACAGGCAATATGAAGTAAAATTTAAATTTAGAAAAGATAATTCATGGGAAAAGTGTTTTAGAAACAGAAAAGGGATAAAAATATGGCAATCACTATTCAATGAAAATATTTAAATGAGCAAAGTTAGCTTACATTAAAAATTCATCAATAATTATATGGGTAGAAAAGTCTGGTAAGCTAACCTTGTTAGTTAAATAAATACTGAAGGCTTCTGTTAATAAGTCTTAGATCAACCCACCACAATTGCATATGCTAAAAATAGTTGTCTTCTTGGTTGACTTTACACAATAAACATATGATATAGATACCGAAAGGACTTGCCTAACATTGGAACCAAATGTGGAAAATTATCATGGTAATCAAGAGAATGCACTTGTAAGCCATCACTAAGTGGTCGGCACACACAGCACAGCAGGTTAAGTCATCACTGAGGGGTCAGCACACACAGCACGGTGGGTTAAGTCATCACTGAGGGGTCAGCACACACAGCACAGCAGGTTAAGTCATCACTAAGGAGTCAGCACACACAGCACAGTGGGTTAAGTCATCACTGAGGGGTGGGCACACAGCACAGTGGGTTAAAATCAATAGCTGCTGGATATTAACTTATTAACCAAACCCCTGATGTCTGTATCACTCAGAAGGAAGACATCCACACAGAATGTATGTCAGCAGAGAATGGTTATTTTTAAAGGCTAATTCCAAATTCCTCAACTTACTTTTATGATGGATCTGAGAGCAGAAGTACCCTCTACTTGCTTGTTCTCTATTTTAATTCATTCAGTACTTTTTGCCTCTTTATTGGAAATTACACATATACTACTTTTGAAAGCAAGTACAAATAAATGTATAAGATACATTTTGAGTACTTCGTCTTAAGAACAAACTAACAATGAGAAAATACTAACATGAAGATTTGTTCACTGGTTTATGAGTTGGTAACAGTTAAAACAAGGCAGTGCACAAAAAGTGATTTATGCTTAATGGAATTACCTCACAGAAATGCAACACACAGGATGAGAATGACGCAGCTCCGGTAAGAAGATTCTGTATGTATCCTCGAGGCATGTTAAACTTTTCAGCCACACTCCAAACGTTGGTCTCTTTGAGCAGGGCATAAAGAACAAAAGACAAGTAGAGTCGGTTGACAACGTCCTTGTCCACTTTCTAGAAAGACAAATTTGTATACATATTGAGTCTACTAAAAATACATGTTATAGTCAAATTGGATTAGGAGAAAGTAAGTAAACTTTAAAAAGATTAATCTATTTTTATTGGAAAGGCAGATTTTACAGAGAGGAGAGACAGAAAGATCTTTCATCTGCTGGTTCACTCCCCAGGCGGCCGCAACAGCTAGAGCTGAGCAGATCTGAAGCCAGGAGCCACAATCTTTCCTGGGACCACCATGTGGGTGCAGGATCCCAAAGCCTAGGGCCATCCTCAACTACTTTCTCAGGCCACAGGCAGGGAGTTGGAAGGGAAGTGGAGCAACCGGGATATAAACGGGCGTCCATATACAATCCTGGCTCATGCAAGGCGAGGCCTTTAGCCACAAGGATGTCATGCTGGGCCAGTAAATAAACCTCTATAAAAGGATAGCAAGCATAGGATGATTCCACAGAGGCAAAATAATGTGTAACATTTAATTTAAGTAATTCAAATCAAACAGTACTCTTCCAATTACAAAAAGAAACAGACATCAAGGCTTGGCGGATCGGATGCCCATACATTTATCTGAGTGCCTGGGTCTGCTTCCCAGTTCACTCCTGATTTCAGCTTCTTGCTAATGTGGGCTCTGGGAGACAGCAGATACACTCACATAGTTGGGTTTCTGCTGTCACCCATGAGGGAGATCCCAGACTGAGTTCTGGGCTCCAAGTTGTGGCCCAGCCAGGTCCTGGCTGTTGAGGCATCTGGGAGGTAAGCCAGTGAGGAAAGCATGTATGTCTCGTCTCTATACCTCTGTCAAGAAAAAATGAAAAGAAGAAAGGAAGGAAGGGGAAAAGACGGGTGACATGAGAGAGGAAAGAAGCAAGCAAGGAGCCAAATTGTCTCCATTTAAATAAATCTTCCTTCCATAGGCAATATAGCTGGTTGAATTGTCGCACACACACATCACCCCACCAGCAAAAAAAACAACAAAAAGTGCTCAGGCCCTAATCCCTACACTCTGTCAAAGTGATCTAATTTGATCAAGTTTGGGAACAGGGGCTCTACAGCTGAAATCTCTAGCTGAAATCACCCTGGACTCACAGTGGGCCTGAAACTCCATGACCGGAGTCTGCAGTGAGCAGAGATGTGGACTCAGAGAGCAAAGCAAGGTGAAGATGAAGGCCGAGTCTGGAGGGATGCAGGGAGAAGCTGAGGAAGGGGAAGGCGTGCTGGCAACCACCAGGAGCCAGAGCGCACAGGGCAGCCTCTTCTTCAGGGTCTCTTAGAAGAGTCAAGGTAGCTGACACCTTGCTTTCAGCCTTCTTGCCCCTTAAACACTGAGAACATTTTTGTTCTTTAGTTGCACAGTTTGTGGTGGTTTGTCATGGCAGACCTAGGAGATGAATACAGCGAGTGAGTGGGACATTTCTACATTTATTGTGGTATTGTGTGTGGCTGTGATTCTAAATTAGGCAAAAGAATTTTAATTAAATGCTAATAAGGCTGTCTTAATTGTAAACTAAGAGTAAATATGAGCAATGTTCCAAAGTTAAAACACTAGAAAGGAGGCAGACGTTGGGAGGCATTAAGCTGAGAAAGCATCATAGTTGAGCTGTCCAAAGATGGCTTTTTAATTTCCCAATTTTGGTGCACCTCCATTGTTAAGTACAAGTTGAGTTAATGTAACTTTTGCTTAGAATGGATTTTTCTCAGCCAAGAGGTAAAATGCTGTCAATGTCAAGGGCTTAAGAGGAATTTCAGCGTAGCTATACGTACAGAAATACTCAGATTGAATAGCAATTTAGCTTATCCTACAATTTTGACCAAAAACCTGGTACATGCTTTAAGATAATTTTTTTCAAAAAGGATTTGCAATCTGGTTTATTTATTTATTTTTAAGGATTTATTTATTTATTTGTATTGATTGGAAAGGCAGAATTACAGAGAGAAGGAAAGATCTTCCATCTGCTGGTTCACTCCCCAAGCAGCTGCAAAGGCCAGAGTTGAGCTCATCTGAAGCCAGAAGTCAGAAAGCTTTTTCCTGATCTCCTATGCAAGTGCAGGGTCCCAAGGCTTTGGACCATCCTCTGCTGCTTTCCCAGGCCACAAGCAGGGAGCTGGATGGGAAGTGGAGCAGTCAGAACACAAACCGTTGCCCTTATGGCATCCTGGTGCATGCATGGAAGGACTTTAGCCAATAGGCTACTGCTCTTGGCTCATCCTGATTTATTTTTATCTATCACAAATGCATAAAAGATCTTCCATCAATGCCTTCGAAAAGTAATACATATTGAAAGTTTTATAAAAATTCTCAAGCTCTGTATATGTCCAGTTCTGTGATAGAGCAATGCATGAGCCAGCTGTACCCTTTTATTGAAATGCAGGAAAATCTCATCTTCTAATTCTCAGAATGAAATCAGTATTGTCCACATATGTAAATTTAAAAGAATTGGTAGGTAAGATAATTCGTTTCAGTGAATACTGGAATATCAAGAGAAAATTAACTTGGAGTATCTGATGGTTTGGTTATCAATAATGAAGTTATTTTCACTTCTTTCAAAGTAAGCACATGCCTTAGACACTTGTTTCACGCCCACTGACTGAATGTGAAAGCCTCAAGATACCATAAAAAAGACTATTAGCTAACCCACTTCAGCCTTCTGAAATGCTTTTCATATTATAAGTACTATACTGAGAATTCTCTCAAGACAATGAACAATAACCAAAAAGATATCCAACAACAAAAAAAACTGTATATTTCTGGTGCTTAGAAATGTCAAATTGTAAAATATAAATTATATTAATTTAAAAAACAATATATGGAAAAGCGATCAAACCAATAAAGGAGATAATGATATTGTCTGTTGAATGAACTTAGTTCACTATATAGAAACAAATATTTTTTCAAGTACCTTTTTGATGGCTTGACCTGATGCTTTCTTCCCAATAAAGCTCTCAGAGATTCCAAGACGAGAAGCTACGTTTTGCTCTGCTGGACTGAGTTGGTTAAACTACACAGAAAATACACGGAAAAAAATCAGACCATAAGCTTTACTTTTATTTGGACCAAATCTAGTGTGATATTTCCTTGTTTAATTTTGAAGATAATGAGAATGACATAATGTATTTACAACTGCTGCAAGTTTAAAAAAGTAATATTATAACATAATTGGTAGAATTCTTTAAAGAGGTGGTCACAAACACTGTGTGATTGTGTTTAACATTGGAGGTGGATGGGGGAAGGAAAAGGGAAATATTTCTAATTTGTACTGTAAACTATCCCCTAAGAATTTACAGTAATGACTTAAGTTGCAGAAAGTGAATTTCCTGTGAGCTATATATATGGAAGTGGGCATTTAGGTGAGAGCTCCACACACACACATGTCTCACACAGGAGTGCTTAGAGTGACAGCAGGCTTTGGGTCCTGATTCCAGCTTCCTGTTTGCAGGAAGGCAGCCCCTGGGAGGCAGTGGTGATGGTTCATGTTACTGAGTTCCCGCCATCCATGTAGGACGCATTTGGTTTGCATTCCTGGTTCATGGCACTGGCCTGGCCAGCCCTGGCTTTTGTGGACAGTTAGGGAATAAATCCCTACCCTTCTCTCTCTGCCTCTTAAATAAACTTTTAAAAGTTGTATGCTATTTCTGCTTAATATGTATTCATACAGCTAGCCTGGCCATAAAATCAACATTCATCTTTACGCATTAACACACTGGGCCTGGTGTCTCACCAAGGTCGGCTCCGGTAGAGGTCTCGTATCATTAAACTCCCAACCAACAGCGATGGCTTTCGTTTCACACTCTGGGCATTACAGAACATAGTGGTCACTAAATCATAATAGCAACTGTGGGGAAATGGGACCACAGACAAATCCTTTCTTTTCTTTCACCTTTCTTCATTTTTGTGGTAATATGTTTACATTTAACAGAAAATGAACATTTAAACAAACCTAAAATATTTTTGTTAGTGACTGGATACACACACAAACACACCCACAACCTGTGGAATGCTACTTATAATTAAAATATGGAATCTTGCATGTTCAACAAATTTCATTTGCAATTGGTGACTACTATGCTTAATGAAACAAGCCAATCCCCAAAAAACACATATCATATATTTTCCTTGATATGTGGTAGATGATATGAAGAGTTAAAGAAAAACGTAAAATATTTTAATGAGGGCCCGGCGCGGAGGCACAGTGGTTAAGGTCCTCGCCTTGTACGCCCGGGATCCCATATGGGCGCCGGTTCTAATCCTGGCAACCCCGCTTCCCTTCCAGCTCCCTGCCTGTGGCCTGGGAAAGCAGTCGAGGACGACCCAAAGCTTTGGGACCCTGCACCCGCGTGGGAGACCTGGAAGAGGTTCCTGGCTTAGGATCGGCATAGCATCGGCCGTTGCGCTCACTTGGGGAGTGAATCATCGGATGGAAGATCTTCCTCTCTGTTTCTCCTCTCTGTATATCCGCCTTTCCAATTAAAAAAATAATAAAAATAAATCTTTAAAAAAATATTTTAATGAAATTAACATCTTGAGATTTTATAGCCCTGTCTATACTCCTGAGGAAGGGTGCTCTATTTTCTATTGTTCTGGGTTTTTTATTTAGTAAATGATTAACATTGTGATTATAAGGTAAATTGAAAGTACGTTATCCCATAAAGTAAAAAGAAGGATGAGGACGAGTAAAAGGGAAAATGGGAAGGACTGTCATCTCCGAAAACTACATATATGAAACACATAAAATCTGTTCCTTTTATATAAATAAGCAATTTTTCAAAAACCCACTAAGACAAATGCCCAATCCCAAGTATTTTTCAGTAGAGAAAAAGAGTGAATAATCATTTGGCAAGAATTATACCACCATTAATTACCTAAGTAACCTCGAAGGACAGGTGTTTGCGCTTACCTGCCTGAAGTACACCATCCAGTCCGGGTCACACTGGGGAACCAGATCATAGGGAGTTGTTAGGTAGATGAGATGAAGAAAGCTTTCCAGCACGAGACCTTCGAGACCTTTCTTCAAGTCTCTGTAGAGAATGTCACAGTAAGCTAAATCTATAGTTCCTAGGGGAAAGACACAAAGATATCAGCTATCATCACCTAATTACCTGATGTGGAAAGAGATTCTTTGAAATAAAGTCTTACTTAGAAGGTACCCAAGGGGCTGTCCTCGGGGCAGAGGGTTCAGCCACAGTCTGATACATAGCATCGCATCTGAGTGCCAGTCTGATTTCTGTCTGCTCCACTTTAGATCCAGATTATCTGCTCTTGTGTCTAGGAAAATAGCCCCTGCCACCCAACCAGGAGTCCCTGATGAAGTTCCCGGCTCCTGGCTCCAGCCTAGTCCAGCCCTGGCTGTTGAGGTCATTTGGCGGGTAAACTAGTGTTTGGGGGCAACGTGTGTGTGTGTGAGACAGCTGGTAAGGTCTGAGGTCATTTGGCGGGTAAACGTGTGTGTGTGTGTGTGTGTGTGTGTGTGTGTGTGTGTGTGTGTGTGTGTGTGTGTGTGTGTGTGTGTGTGTGTGTGTGTGTGTGTGTGTGTGTGTTTTAGCTAGTAAGGTCTGCACCTGTGATACTGACATCCCATATGAGTACTGCCTCATGCCTGGCTTTTCTGCTTCCCATTCAGCTTCATGATCATGGTCTGGGGAAACCAGTAGAAGGCGCAAGTGTTTGGAACCCTGCTAGCCATATAGGCACCTGAATGAAGCTCCTGGCTCCAGGCTACTACAGCCTGGCCCAGATATGGCCACTGCAGCCATCTGGGGAGTGACCCAGTGGATAGAAGATCTCTTTCTTTGCAACTCTGTTTTTCAAGTCAATCAATCAATTTTTAAAACATAAAATTAAGAAGTTACTCAAATAAAGCAGTCTTCAGATCTATTAGGTATTCTCTTATGTAACTTTTTAGGATGTCATTTTGCAATTATAAGGATACTTTTTCATGGAAAAATTGAACTAGAATACAAATTTTGGCACAATTTTTTGACACTCATGTTTCAAAATACCTATTTCCACTTTTTGCTGACCCCTAGTATGTGTTGATATTTAATAAGGATATACCTTCTGATCCAACTATGCAATTTTTGGGAAGCTAATCTAGAGAAAAATTTCCACAAGCAGAGATATTCACATAGCCTTGTTTATAACTGAGAAAAATGATAAACAATGCAAATGATCATAAATAAGAAAATTGCTAAATAGTATTACATCCGTACTCTTGGAAAATAAATGAGATTCAAAGATATTTATCTGTTAAAATGTTCATGATACTTCATAACTGGGAAAAGCAAATTGCAAAAACTATTTATACCACGATCCCCTTAAAAAATCAGTTATCTGGGCCCGGAGCGGTGGCGCAAGTGGTTAAAGGTCCTCGCCTTGCACGCCCGGGATCCCATATGGGCGCCGGTTCTAATCCCGGCAGCTCCGCTTCCCTTCCAGCTCCCTGCCTGTGGCCCGGGAAGGCAGTCGAGGACGGCCCAAAGCTTTGGGAACCTGCACCCGCGTGGGAGACCCGGAAGAGGCTCCTGGCTTCGGATCGGCATAGTATCGGCCCATTGCGCTCACTTGGGGAGTGAATCATCGGATGGAAGATCTTCCTCTCTGTCTCTCCTCTCTGTATATCCGCCTTTCCAATGAAAAAATAATAAAAATAAATCTTTAAAAAAAAATCAGTTATCTGCACAGACACATCATACACATATATGTATGAATGATGCTGTGCATACACAAACACACATAGCTATGTGCTTAGATATTTGGAAGGGTATTCATAAAACTGTTGGCAGTTTAAGTCCCAGAGACGGTAGAAACTGAACAAAAGTATATGATCCTTCCTTTAACATGGTCCTGAGTTCATAATTTTTTTTAAAGATTTCGTTAATTTTTATTGAAAAGTCAGATGTATAGAGGGGAGCAGAGCTAGAGAGGATTTTCCATCTGCTGACTCACTTCTCAGATGGCCGCAATGGCCAGAGCTGAGCCAATCCGAAGCCAGGAGCCTGGAGATTATTCCAGGTCTCCCAAGTTGGTGCAGGGTCCCAAGCTTTGGGCCATCTTCTGCTGCTTTTGCAGGCCACAAGCAGAGAGCTGGATGGGACGTAGAGCTGCTGGATTAGAACCGGTGCTCATATGGGATCCTGGCAGGCACATGGCAAGGACTTTAGCCACTAGGCTACCACAACGGGCCCATAGAATCTTTTATAAATAACAAACAGGTATTAGTTTTTATTGGGTAATGAGCATGTAGCCATTAAGACCCTATTCACTGACTGAGTTATTATACTAAGCCAAAAAAAAAATCAAATAAAAGAAATGACTATTTAAAACTTGTATGTTTGCCCTATTATGCATTAAAGTGAAATATACAGAAAAGGGCTGACAAGACAGACATTCAGCTACTGCTGGTGTAGAATCTGAAGATCTGCGTGGCTGTCAGGGACCAGCAGGGAAAACAGGGAGGGTCATCTTCATTTCCACATACTAATGCAGTATTGTAATTAGTGAGAATGCAAAGCAGTTCCCAAAGTTCAAAAGTTGAAGCATTTTATCAATTTAAAGATCAATTTCACTGACCTGAAATTACAAATCTGACTTAAACAAAGAGAATTGTTTAACTGCCACTTTTTCAATGCATTTTCACAAATAATGAGATTCAGGTAAACTCTTACCCTTAAAAGATGCTCGTCCAAGTTTCGTAATGTGAAAATTACACTGGTGCTCTTCTTCTGATGTGGCGACCATTTCTTTCTGCAGGAGCCCTTTTTCTGTCAGGTAGCTCAGGGACTCCACAGTTATTTCCCAAAGACTCTTTTCTTTCAATAAAACATTCTGCTGAATGCCAAAAAATGTACCATTCATGAAGTCATGGATGTCGCCAAGGTTTGTTGCAATCTGAAACAGTTCAGGACACCATTGGTACACTTTCCTTAACTCAAGGTTCCACTCTGCACATTGATCAAAACGACTCATTGGGGCCTGCCTTCCAGGTGGGTGTTGGTTTTGTGAATCTGGGGGTGGGGGATATGGCGGGGCTTGGGTCTCCTGGACTCAGTCCCAGGGCCCGCCTATTAGGTGGGTTCTGGGTTCACAAGCCCTAGGGGTGGGAGATTCTGTGGGGCTCAGGTTGCCTGGCCTAGGGGCCTACCTGTGAGGTGGATGTCAGGTTTATGAGCCCCAGGGGTGGGGGATCTGGCGGGGTGTGGGTCTCTTGGCCCAGGCACTTTAGCCTGCAAGAACATGCCCTACTTAATGAAAAACGTGGAGCAGTGGACACAGGCCCTGATGTAAAAGGAGAATATGGCCGCACATTTGGTGCTGTAGCAGAACAGAACTAACTGGACAACAACTCCAAACAATGAAAGCAAAAAAATCTCAGTGAATGGAGCCAATGGACATGGGGAGGGTGACATCAACCTCAAATCAGTGAAATTGGAGCATTTCAGAACTATCCAAACCACCTGGACAGAAGCCTCGGAATAGGTACACATTGAGACTCCAGGTTGATATGAGGTGGCGATTCCTCATCACTGGGTACTGGGACGTGTGGAAAGTCACGAGTGGTTTCTCCCTTTGTCTCTCCCCTTCCCCCAGGAACAAGAATAAATAGCAAATTCGGAAGCAATGAATTCACTGGTTTTTCCCTAAACCTTGATCCTTCCCACCCAGATCAAACATGTAATCATTATTTTTAAAAAATTAAATTAATTTTAAATTTTTTTTAAAAGGGAAGTTATTCTTAGAAATGGGGCCGGAATGCAGAGAAATCTTCCATCTCCTTTGAATGTGTGAGGAAGCCGTGTAGTGAAACCTATCGGCAATACCACAAGCAACTTATAGACAATAGATTCAGAACAGCATTAGACAATGGTAAAAACTACAAAGACATACAGGGGGTTATCATGAGCAACCCTAATAATCTATCAACAGGAGGTCACTTGCACAGAATTGGGGGGAGCCCCAGAGCGGAGCGGTAGGACAGGAGTAGGCTTGTATCCCATCCCTGGAAACTCCTGGATTCCCAACAAGGACTATCAGAACAGGCACCAAGGACTGCATCACAACGGCCAAGGAGACCATGGGGAACTGGAATGCCTTCGGAGACCGAGAACTCGGAGGACATCCCTCCCGCTTTTTTCTTGGACATCTGCATGGGATGGAAGAAACCCGAATCCTTCCTCATTGGATACAGGAGCAACAGCCAGGAGCCCTGGGTGATCCTCAGAATAAGAAGAACAGTAAACTTTCTTTGGGACAAGGGAGAGGAGCTTTCTCTGGTCCTAAGCTCCAGCTCGGGGTCCCCACCCTCTGCAATGACCAACAGGGTCGCTCCAGAACACCCCCCCCCCCAAACACACACACACACACACACACACACACACATTGGAATAGATAACCAGGTAGAACACAAAGAACAAGTACTCCTCACCCAGGTATGAAGGATTTCTCTGCATACCCCACCCAAAGCAGTATGGCACCTCAATTGTCAAAAAGTCATTGAAATGGTCGAGGATGTGGTTAAGAGCTTACATGCAATTCTAACATACTGTTTACTCAGCGCTAGGTCAATTGGTTCCATAATGTTATATTATGGGGCCGATGGGACTTTTAATTGATCGGGATTTTACTCTTTTGGCCCTACCTTCAGACCACAGAGGTCTCCCAAAGAAGACATTGAACTTATCTGGACAATAAGACACTGGACTCTATGCTTGGTATATGCTCGCAGTGAGGAAATCTCAACTGAACTTAAAATGTGGTTACACAACAAGGTGGAGGTATCCACCATGGTGGGAGGATTGGGGGAGGAAGGGGGAATCCCAATACCTACAGAACAATGTCTCATAATACAATGTAATCAATAAAGGAAAAAAAAAATAAAAGGGAAGTTACTGTAAAATCTGAGAGAATTCTATGGTACTATTTTAAAGTTCAGAAGAGAAAAATCAACTTGAGGGGGCGATAGGTAACCTATTGATCCTTTTCATGGAAACAAGCACATACTTCTCATTCAAAATCCCAGTGATTTTAAACAATGCCTCACATTATCTGCAAAGCTGTAGTCTGTTTATTCCTCAGACAGTTTTTAGCAATTCCCACTCCCCCTCCTTCAGGAATCCTCGCTTCACTCTTTTCTATTGACCTGAGAAAGCATAATTCATCCCCAAATGCTGTATTGAAATCAAAAGAGGGGTCAGTGCAGTGGTACAGCCAGTAAAGCAGCTACCTGCAGTGCCAGCAGCCCACACAAGGCCCCAGTTTGAGTCTTGGCTGCTCCACTTCGGATCCAGCTCCCTGCCAGTGCTCCATCATTCAACCCTCCATCTGATGTTCAGAGGTACAGTTGACTCTGATTTATGAACTCTTTCATTAAATAGTTTTAATGAAATCATGCTATATTAAAATAGTCAATAAGTGTATCTTGTAATTCTGATGATACTTCAATAGAAACTCATAGTTAATTATTTCACATTAAACCAGTACAAGGGTTAATAAAAAACATACTGTGAGGCATACTCATTTGCTATTGCTTCTCTTTTTTAATAAAAATACTTCTCTGCTCTGATGCAATGGCGTGGTGAGAAAAAGCCACTGCCTACAGTATTGGCAGTGCAAATAAATAAATAAATAAATACATACATAAATAAATAAATCTTAAAAAGAGTAATTCTCAGTAACTTCGATTAAACTAAAATCACACTTTCACGATATCTAAGAACAGATAGTTTGTGGGTAACTAACATAATCAGTTTCTGTATTGTTTTCCATCTGATTACAATTATGCAGTGGGTGTCAAATTTGGGGAGGGGAAGACTTCATTTGCTTTTTCTACCTATCATCATGTTGTCTTCCACATCTTCCTCTTTGAAAAAGTTTGACAGAGTAATTTCAATCCACTGGGTCAGCCTGTCTCTCGTGTTTACAGCTTTTCTCAGTCAAGCTCTCCATTGATGCCCCAACCTGAAAGGGCATCCACGTTTGACTCTACAGCCAGTTCCACTAATTCAAACATTTTCTAAGTGCTAAAGTATATGCCAAACAACAAGGCCATGGAACTCCGCAATCCATAAGGCAAACATGGACTCTGCTACTGGGGGCTTACACTCCGGAAGGGTGGCATTAGCCATGCAAGTGTACTAACAACAAGCACCGATTGGCGCTGAAAGAGAGGAAATGTGATTTACACAGCACACAGCAGTAGGATGGACTCGGAGGCTTGGGGGAAGCTTCCAGTAGAAAGCACATGGTTCAACTAAAATCTGAGTGTGAACTGGGCTACAGGGCAGGCTAGGAGAGTGAAGCTGGACTGGAGGAGAAAGACAGGTGTGTGCCAGGCTTAGAGAGCACTGGGTTCTGGTGTTTGAGAAATGAACAACATTAACAGGCCAGTATGTGGGGAGTGTGAGAGGGCAGGAGACAGCCGGGCATGATTGAGAGGCACAGCCTCCTCTTCCACAGTCAGCGATGCAGAGGAATTTGGACTTCACCCTAAGAGCCATGAGACTTCACATATCACATTGTCTTGGTTAAAGAAGCTGTACAATAAATCTGGAAATCCAGTAGTGTGTATCTCTTGGCTATTCTTTTGGAAGAACTCTATACTTTTGCTTTACATTGAATTTATAGACTGATGTAGGAAGCAGTGACATCCTTCCAGTTCATGAACATGAGATCCTGCTCCATCTATTTAGGTCTTTAATTTTTCACAGAAGTGTTTTTACCATTTTCCAGGGTGTAGACTTGACACATATTTGGTTAAATTCATCCCAAAGTATTTCCTATTTTTTGAAAGCACTATCACTGGAGTTATTCTTCCAGTTATTTGTAGTGAGTATATAAAAATATACGATTGGGTTTTGTATGCTGGTTCTGTATCCTGTGTGCTGTTAAGTACGCTTTAATAGTTTCTGGATAGTTCTTTGCATTTTTCGTGAGCTCTGCATCAGAAGCTCATAAGACAGCTTTACTTCTTCCTTTCCTGCCTTCACTTTTCTTCCTGGTGTGTTGTTGTGTTAGTTACAACCTCTGACACACATTGAACTGGCTGGTGAGAATAGATATCCTTGCTTTTTCTGAAGTTGGAAGAATATTTAGTTTTTCATCATTAGTTGTGAATTTCTTTTAGGTTTTTAATAAATACCCTTTATCAAGTAAAAGAATCTCTCTTACATTGCTGAATTTTTGTGATGCTGCTGAATTGTCAATATGAAGAACTGTGCTCACTATATTTTGAATGTTTAACTAATTTTTCATTACAGGAGTAAACCTTGACTGATTATGCTACATTGCTCCTAAAATGTATTATTGTATTACTAAATTTTAATTAAAATTTTTTAACTTGCTTGAGAGATGGGATGTGGGGTTGGAGAGAGAGCTTTCCCATACATCATCTCACTTTCCAAGCATCCCAAATAGCTGGGGTTGGGCTATGGTTAAAGCCAGAAGCCAGGAACCCGGTCCAGACCTTCATATATAAAGATCTAATCACTTTAGACAGTGCCTCCCAGAGTTTGCATCAGCAGGAAACTGAAGTCAGGCACCAGCACAAAGCATCAACCCAAGACATAAAGATGCAGCCATTTCAACTGGTATCCTAACTGCCACACCAAATGTCTATGCCTGGACTGCTAAAACTTTGATAATGATGTTCTATTTAAAAAAAATAAAACATACTTCTTTTCATTTTATGTGTAAGACAAAAAGAGTAAGAGGCAGAGAGCTTCAATGCACTGGTTCATCAAAAATGCCTCCAACAGCCAGTATAGGCCAAGCTGCAACCAGGTTACTATAGCTGAATGTGAGTCTTTCAAGTGGGTGGCTAAGATTCCAGTACTTGGGCTATCATTTGCTGTCTCCCAAGGTGTGCCACTGGGAAGCTGGGTTGGAAGTAGAGGAGCAGGAACTTGAGAACAGGGTATGCTGGCATCTTAAGTGGTATCCATAAATGCTGGGACAAAGCTCCACTCCATGATGTATTTTTACATCTGCGTTCACCAACACCATTTAGTGTGCAAAGGTCTAGTTAATCTCGTAACTGTTACACAAGGACTAAACTATTGTAATAATTTGAGGGAAAGTGGTGAGAGGGGACCCAGGGGAGAGAGAAAAAGGAGGGAAAGGGTAGAATCCCTACACCTACAAAACTGCATCAAAGAAAATAATAAAAATAATTTTAAAGAATAATAATCTCTAATGTCTCCAGGATGCTTAAAGGTAATTCTTCTTTTATTCCTTAAACTGGTAGTTTGTGTTCCTTCATCTTCTCCTCATCAACCTAGTCAACAATCTGATCTTTTCAGTCATCTTGTAGATGTACTAATCTTTTGTCTGTCTTCTCTAATCCTAAAATCTAAAATCTGAAATGCCCAGAAAGGATGCCCAACTGGTAAAGTCTGCAGAAATGCATTTTTTCAAACCCCAAGCACTTCAGAGAACACTATACATTCTGTATTTCCTTCCTTCTACTTACTTTGAATTTAACTTATTACTTATTTTAAGTTTCTTAAGGTAAAACTTAGAGCATTGATGCAGGATCTCTCTGGTATTCTAATAAGCATTTAAAGTTAAAATTTCCCTTTAAGCATTTTAGTAGTCCTAGTTCACTAAGTTAACTATACTAGTTTCTATTTTATGCCCCCTTCCAGATAATGTCTGTACCAAACTCCCAAATGTTTATAATAACCTAGAGTTATCATAGGACTACAGATGCACCTCACTCCCCATACAGGGAAAGTGGCAGACTGCACCATGTCAGGACCAACATCATTTTAGTTCCTAGTACCCCCAAATATCAACCAAGTTCTCTTCTCTGTGATGGATGCCAGTTAACATTTGCTGACTTCTCTTCAAAAGGACTGACAACTCACCTTTAAGTCAGATTCAGATTGGTATTGTTGCAAGTTGTTGCTTTCCACACTACAAGGTAACATTTCTTTTTTACACCTTACTTAGCTTTTCAACCTCTTATTTCAATTTCAGGTAAGTATAGTAAAACTGAAAAATAATTACAAAATACCTTCAAGCCAATCAAAGACAGAAACAAAGTTTGTATTCCTTTTGTGAATTCCTGAACAAGATGGCTGTAACAGTTTTCCAGGGGTCTGTTTATTAACTCCAACACCTGCAAAAGTTAACACAACAGTATACTTCATATTATTATAAAAATACCAAACAGACCAGTGCTTCATGTAGATTTTATGCCTTATATCAATCCTATGGAGTCAGGGAGAGATAAAAAATAAAGAGACAAAAGAATAACAATTTAACAGATATCCTCACAAAAAAAGGAAGACAGGCAAACAGTGAAAACCCTTGATCAGTGTCTGAGATATTAAAATATGCAAATTTCCGTCATTCTTAATTATATAGAAGAATAAAGTGTGATTTAAAGGAACATTAATAATTTTAAAGATGATTTCATAAAAGGATTAGAACAAAAGATAAAGAAAAAAACAAAAAGGAAAATCCAGCAACCAGCCAGATTATTACCTGTTCCTTATCTTTTTCTTGAAAGATAAGGATACTCTCTCCAACAGTGTCTATTCCAGCACGGCCAGCTCTTCCAATCATCTGTTTATATTGATTTCTCTTTAGAAATTCCTTAGCAACATAGGGAGCTCTTAAAATAACCCTATGGGATTGATAAAGTGAATTCAGTGATATGTCATTTATGGTAATAGCACCTATTTTAAAATGTTTATTTTCATTACATCTATGTGCTATTGAATTTAATGGTATGCCAACTCAAAATAGTAGGTAACTACTAGTTCCCAAAAATCCATGATACAGGAGTTCTTTATCTGCAGCAACTGCGTCTCTTACAAGACTCTTAGAAAAAAATATAAATATCCTTTTTAGTTTATTTACTCATTTTTACAAAGGAGGTAACTGAATCTTTCAAAAAAGTAGCTAACCCCAAATACAGTCTGAATGGTTACAAAGCCTATTAATCTACAACAAGGATATAAAATGAAAAATATGACCATGTATCAAGTTACGCATATTTATGTATTTATATTATACAGAATTTTATATTATTTATGGATTCACATTATTTTAAACTATGTAACACTGTAAATTTGAGCTGTTTTTGACCTACAAAAAGGATGATTTCCATCTTCAGTATGTATATACAACTTTGTAGTCAACTTTCCTGCCCAAAGGCAAGACAAATCCTGTCACTTTTCTATTATAATCAATAGACTCCTTTATTTATAAATCTCAGTAGTACGAGCAAACACTTGAAAAAAAAACATAATAAAAGAAAGACAAGAATATATAGACTAAATGAATGAAGAAAACAGACAATTCAGAAAAACCAAATAGAAAGTTCTAATTAGCATCTATAGAAAATTACAGGGGCCAGTACTATGATTTGCTGGGTTAAGCTGCCACCTGTGACACTGGCATTTCATAAGGGCACTGATTTGAGTCCTGGCTGCTCCACTGCCAGTCTAGCTCCCCACTAATATGCCTGGGAAAGCAATGGAAGGGACTAAAGTTCTTGGGCGCCTGCACCCTTGTGGGAGACCTGGAAATAGCTCCTGGCTCAACCTGGCCTTACCACAGCATGTTGTAGCCATTTGGGGAACGAACCAAAAATCTGAAGTTCTCTATCTCTGTCTTCTCTTCCTTTTCTCTATAATTCTGACTTTCCAATAAAATAAATAAATCTTAAAATTCTATACGATTCACTTCATAATATAAAGGCAGACTATATATAAAAAAACAAATCTGGGAAATTAAAAAATACCTCATCCAAAATGCAACAGAAGAAATTAATAATATATGAACATAGTAAATAGCTATAGTTAAAAATAGATTTTGTTATGTGGAATATAAAGTTAAGAAATCATATAGTTCAAATAGATTTTAAAGTATGAAAGAAAAGATATGTGAGAAGACTCGATTTTGAAGTCTTCAATCATAACTGAGACCACAATTGCAGAAAACAGAGAATTGGAGGAAAGAAATAATTGTTGAAATCACAGAAAAAAAATACTGTAAGATTAAAGAAAAGTATAAAGCATTAAATGAAAGACTCCACTATGGATTTTAAAAATCACAAAACTATGAGTTGGAATTGTAGAATTAGACTTCTGGGTTCAAACCTTGCCTTTGGAACTCATCTTTTGGATGTGAAGTCGACTAAGTTACTTAACTGTACCATGTCTCAGTTTTCCCTTCCATAAAGTTTAAGCAGTAACATAGGACTTCCTTGCAAAGGAATTCTGAAAAGTGAATAAATCTATGTATTCACAGCTATTTTTTTCCTGAAGAGTAGGAAAAATACAACAACTGAAATCAGTTTGTTTACACATCGTGATGGAATTTTAACATTAATGAGAAAAGTTTAAATATTCCTAGAGAGAAATAAATTCATTCTCCCATGCACTTTTTGAAATACTGTTCTATTTTCACCCTCATGGAAGATTTCTAAAAATTGACCATTTAATAACCACAGGCACAAATTACAAACAGCAGAGGTCAGTTATACTGACTTTGTATACAAGTTATACAACTTTGGTAACATCTGAAAAGGCCATCAAAGGTTTGCACTAAAAAAAGCTAATAGACTCAAATGACTTTGCCGGGCTGTTCTGCAAAGTTTCAACACAATTCTTATGTTAGACACCTTTTTTAAGAAGATTGGCTTAAAAAAAAGATTTACTTATTTGAAACTCATAATTACAGAGAGAGCCTTGCATTCGCTAAGTTCACTCCCCAAATGGTCACACTGGATGGTCCTGGGCCAGGCCGAAGCCAGGAACTGCAGCGTCACACACCTCCCACAGGTGTGCTTCCGCTGCTTTCCCGGGCTCATTAGCAGTGAGTCTAGAACCCAAGCAGAGAATCAGGACTGAAGCCAGCGCCAATAGGAGATGCTGGCCGTGTGAATCAGTGGTTTAACTCAATGAACTACACAGATCCATAAACACACTCTTTAGAGTGGTGAGAAGTATACTGATAATTTCTACACAACCATGATAATAAATCCGAACGTTAAACCAGATTGGCAGTGGGCTTTTGGTATAGTAGTTAGAAGTTGTTGGAGACACTTGCATTCCCTGAGAGCCTAGGATCAATCCCCAGGCTTCCTGAAAATGTGGCCCCTGGGAGTCAGTGCTGATGGCTCCGCTGGTCAAGTCCTGCCACCCAGTGGGGGAACTGACTGGAGTTCCCAGCTTCTGGCTTCAGCCTTGCCCCGCACCCCAGCTGCTGCAGGCTTCTTCCAGAGGATAGAAAAGGTCTTTCTCTGTCTTCCAAATAAAATTCAAAGAAATTCTAACAACAACAACAACAAAAAAAAGGGAAAGAATTCTAACACCAAGAAATTCACCAACACTATTTTTCATTAAACATTAAAGAAAACAGGGCCCAACACAATAGCATAGTGGTTAAAGTCCTCCCTTTGAACACGCCAGGATCCCATACGGGCAGCCGGTTCTAATCCCAACATCCCCGCTTCTCATCCAGCTCCCTGCCTATGGCCTGGGAAAGCAGTCAATGACGGCCCAAAGCTTTGGGACCCTACTCCTGTGTGGGAAACCCAGGAGAGGCTCTTGGCTCCTGGCTTCAGATCGGCTCAGTTCCAGCCATTGCGGCCACTTGGGGAGTAAACCAATGGATGGAAGATTTTCCTCTCTGTCTCTCCTCCTCTCTGTATATCTGGCTTTCCAATAAAAATAAATAAATCTTTAAAAAAAGAAAATTAAAGAAAAAAAGGGAAATAAAATTCTCAGAAGCTACTGGAAAAAAAATCTGATCAATTCTCACCTACCGCTTAGACAAGAGTAAAACCCCAACAGCATTCCTTGCTAGCCAGGAATAAAGGTTGGACGCCTGTCCAAGAGTGCGCCGTCTCTTACCTTCGGGCCGGCAGGTTGACCCCGGCTGCCAGGGTGGACGTGCAGGTAAACAGGCAGAGGATGCCTGAGGAATAGGCCTCCTCCAGCAGCCTCCTCTCCTCGCTGGTCAGGCCACTGTGGTGGTAGGCGACGCCAAAAGGCACCGTGCGCTTCAAAACTGGACACAGTTTGCCACTGCTCATATTCTTCAAGTTCTTAATCACATCTTCTTTTTCTTTCTCCTTGTGCTTCAGATATTCCCTAAGAAAAAGATCCACTGGAGGGGTGAGCCCTTCACCTGACAAAGTCTTGATCATTCTCATCTCATTAGTAGTAGATCCATGGACACGTTTTTTTTTTTAAGTACTATTTTAATTGAGATAGGTGTATAAAATGTTCTTAGAATTGATTCCAACTTCGTAAGTTTTTAGGTTGTCTCTCATTCTTTTTGCAGATCAAAGAACCCTGAGAAAACCTGATCAGAGCTAAGGAAAAGTGTAAGTATTCACATCAACACCACCTGTGCCTTTTATTTCAGAGGGATTGTGGTCTTTGTGAAGTCCACTCCTGTACTTCGCAGGACTCCATGGCCCTACGTTTAGACACTTGCTCCAGCTGTTAGATGACTGTTTATTCTCTACCACATAAATTCATTTACAAAATGGTTTTAAGGCATAAATTTTCCTCTCTGAAAATGGAAACACATGTGTGTTGTTAACTCATTTGTTATAAGGTAAAACACATATTTTAAGTCTAAACATCAGTGCTTTGGAAACCACAATCACATTCCATAATGTTCTATTACTTAGCCACTTCATGTCTTATTGCCTTCAAATATTCTTAGAAAAATGAGCTACTTAGAAAATTTCAATAATTTCATTAAGATCTATAATAAAAATTATCACACTAAAGGCAGATGAGCAATTACCAGATGAGCAATTCTTTGATCTTATCTCAAACCCCTGTATCTTTGCACTGCTCAATAATTTTAACTCCATTTAAAAAAAAAAAAACTCATTTCTTTATTTGAAAGGCAGAGAGAGAGACTGACATAAACAGAGCTCTTCCATCTGCCGGCTGACTCCCAAATGTTACCGGGCTGGGGCGTGGCAAAGGCAGAAGCCAGGAACTGAATCCAGGTCTCCCATGTGGGTGGCACGGACCTACTGATACTTCACCTGTTTTCTTCCAGGAAGCTGGAAGCAGAAGAGGAGTTGGACTTGAACTCAGGCATTCCCAAATAGGATGTGGGCATCCCACCACTGTGCCAAATGCCTCCCCTGTTTTTTCCATTTTATTTACTTATTGCACAGGCAGACAAGAGAGAAAAAAAGCACATACTCAAGAGAGCTCTCATCTGCTACTTCACTTTCCAAATGTCTTCTGGGCTGAGTTAAGATGAAGCCCAGAATCAGGAATTCAATCAAGGTCTCCCACAGGGGTGGCAGGAACCCAAGTACTCGAACCATTACCACTGCCTCCCAGAGTCTGCCAGAGTCAGCAAGTGGGCTAGGTTTCCTCAGATGCAAGTACTCATGCTGTTGTGGGATGCAGGTGTCTTAACAGGTAGGCCAAATGTCTGCGCTTTAGCATGACAAGACTGGGATGGAAGCAGGTGGATGACTAGGACCCCAGCTAACAGTCAGTGATATAATCCTAGATAAGAGACCAAAAAGCAGCCTGGGAAAGTGTTAAAACCACACCTGGGACAATTAGGTGAAAAAAAGAATTGCTCAAGCTTAAAGTCACTTCATACGTATCTCTAAATATGATAACGCCAATATCAGATACATAAAATTCCAAACAGATACATTCTTAATTACTTAGGAAATGAAATTCAAATGCCCACACAACTTAGTGTGAATGCTACTTAAAAAAAACAGCAGGCACCAGTTTTGTGGTACAGCAAGCTAAGCTACTGTCTGAGATGCCAGCATCCTACATGCGAAGGCTGGTTCAAGTCCCAGCTGTTCCACTTCTGGTCTAATTTTCTTTTATTGTGCCTGGGGAAGCCAGCAGATGATGGTATAAGTACATGGCCCCTTCCACCCACATGGGAGACCCAGATAGAATTCTAAACTCCTCTCAGGCCCAGCACGGTAGCCTAGCAGCTAAAGTCCTCGCCTTGAATGTGCCAGGATCCTATATGGGCACTAGTTCTAATCCCGGCGGCCCTGCTTCCCATCCAGCTCCCTGCTTGTGGCGTGGGAAAGCAGTGAAGAACAGCCCAAAGCTTTGTGATCCTGCACCCGCATGGGAGGCCTGGAAGAAGTTCCTGGCTCCTGGCTTCGGACTGGCGCAGTACCAGCCATTGAGGTCACTTGGGGAGTGAATCATCGGATGGACGATCTTCCTCTCTGTCTCTCCTCCTCTCTGTATATCTGATTTTGCAAAACATGAATAAATCTTAAAAAAAAAAAAAAGAAATCTAAACTCTTGGCTTTGGCCAGCTCAGAGCCCAGCAATTGTGCCATTTGTAAAATAAACCAATAGATGGCAGATCTCTTTCTCTGCCTCTCTCTGTGTCACCCTGAGCTTAAAACAAAACAAAACAGTATGCAATTAACAAGTAGTTGCATTTATTAGTCTTTTGGTTATTGGAGTCAGTGCTTCTTGGCTATAACTTGGACTTGCGTAGAGAGATTTGCAAAATGATGCTTGAGTCCTACTCCCAGAAGTTTTGATTTGATTACGATGCAGTCTGCATGCATGATGTGATTTTAAAAGCCCTGAAATGTTTCACTGTGCAGCTAAGATTTAAATCTTTGCTCTAAGCCATGTTAGCATTCTTTTACATGGAACATTAGAAGTTTTCTCTCTCCTTTCCACATACAAATTTAAAAATATTTGTTAACTGATACATAAAAATTGCGCATGCTTACATAGCATTTGGCGATGTTTCCATATATGTACATGCTGTACAATGCTCAAATCCGAGTTACATATCTATCTCCTCAAATATCTAGTATTTTGAACATGGGGGAGAGAGAAAGAAAACATCTGCATCATCCACAGTAACACCACAGGGCAACAGAGTATCCAAATCTCTTTCTCCTCCCTAACTAGAACTTGGTACCCTTCACTTCACCTCTCCCCAATCCTCCCTCTCTTCTCACCTCCCCAGACTCTGGTAAACACCATTCTCCTCTCCATGTCCATAGTTTTATTAAAGATTCCACATAAGAATGAGATCATGTAGTAATATCTGTCTTTCACTGCCTGGCTTAAGCCACTACATGTGAATTTTGCAATTAAATAGGCTTTTCAAGGTCAAGCTCTTTAGTTTTTAGCACGATCACTTAACATAATATCTCTAATAAGTAAATAGTGTTCATTCAATGAAAAGAATTCACAGCCTATAATTCATGGCAAAAATAAGAGAGGACAATATTCTTAGAAGATCAGCATACTTGCTTAAAAATTTGCATATCATTTCTGCTACGTTTTCACAGTTCTTCTTTGTGGGGCAGAAGACTAAGCAGGAATATTTGGGAATCACTTCTGTCACTAATGCCACTAAGTGGTCAGGATCCATCTTTTTCAGAGCGTCAGAGTACTGCAAAACAATAAGCAGGAATAAGACAGTTGGGTTAGTCACCACAAAAACCTGCCAAGATTGTATCAATGTGATTAGAAGAAAATCATCTAAAATCATCAACTCTTATTTAATTAGATTTTTTTTTACACTTGATCTTAGCCAAAAGGCCGAGAAGCGATTAATTAGATTTTTTTTTTAAAAAGAAGACAAAACTTACATTAAACATCAAAATGTTAAATCTCACTTTTAGGTTGATAAGGTGTTGCTAGGCATATTTAGTGTTTAAAAAAATGAAAGAAAATTAAAGAAGTGAAAACAACATTATTAATAACCTCACTACATGCTCATCTCCAATAGAGCAGAACAAAAAGGCACACAGAGAAAAACAAACTAGACCCCCTAATGGCCAAAAGATTGCATAAATAAAATACATCTTTTACTACTGCTAATGGCTTAAAAAAATAGGTTCAATCAAAGTAAAGGACACATTTCTCAGAAATATTTAGCTGTGAGCTAAAAAATTTTTGCAACACAAAGTAAGCATAAGGGACTCAACATAAAAAAGAAAATGCAACGTCTCCCTAATTCCTTCAACTATTGAAAACGAATTAAGACAGATTTAGAATATCATGTCTTCATAGAATTCCAGAACTACTGTAAAATTTATTTTCCCCTTATTATTATTACGTTTTTATTTATCATTATATGCAAAGACAGAAACTGACAGACAAAAAGAGATTTTCCATTTTGTTAGGTCCCTCCCTCACAAGCTCAGTGGCTGGGACTGGGTCAGGCTGAAGCCAGGAATGGGGAACTCAATGCAGATCTCCCCGTGGACAGTGACGACGACTCTGCTGTGTGAGTCATCACGACCTGCTGGCTGCCACCGGATACATTAACACGGAGCTGGAATCAGGAGGGAAGCAAGCATTGAAGTGTGGCACTCCACTATGGAATGAGGGTATTCCAAGCAACATCTTGACTAATATACTAAATGTCTGGTCCCCTTCCCAAAAAGAGAAAGAGAGTGTGTGTTTGTGTGTGTATGTGTGTGTATGAGAAGCAGAGAGAGAGGAATAGAGAAAAGAGCTCCTAGCAGTAGGAACTCACTCAGGCCAAAGCTAGGAATTGGTGAAATCCATTCAGTACTCTGATATGGGTGGCAGGAACCCAACTACTCAAGCTATCATAGCTGCCTTCCAAGGTCTACATTAGTAGGAAACTGGAGCCACAGCTAGGTATCAAACCAAGGTAATTCTGTATGGAATGTAGGCATAAAAAATATATTTTATTTATTTATTTATTTATATTACTTATACATATATATTATATATTTATTCAAAAGGTCTCAGAGCTACTCAAAAAGAGAGTGACCTTGCATCGCCTGTTACCTTCCCAAATGGCTACAATGGTCAGGACTAGGCCAAGCTGAAGCCAGGAGCTTCATCCAGGACTCCATGTGCTCATCCATGTGCGTTCAGGAACCCAAACAATTGGGCCTTCTACTGTTTTCCCAGGTACAGTAGCAAGGAGCTGTATGGCACTCATATGAGTTGCCACCATTGCAAGCAATGGCTTAACATGCAGTGCCATAACACTGGCCCAAAGGTATGGGCATTTAAACAGTAGGCCAAATGCTGCACCTCCTCTTTTTAACATTCTTTATTTAAATCATAAAGTATTAACATTTAACCTAGACATGGACATTTTTCTACCCAATGGACAGCATGACTTACAAATATTATTGTCCAATAAACAATCATCTATAGGAGTACTTCCCAAATTTTCTTGATTCACAGAGCATCAAGGACAAAAGAAATATCCAGCAGTTTTTAAAATTCGGTAGTTTTAAACTAGGTAGTTAATTAGGTAGTTAAGTCCAAAGAAGTAAACAAATATGTACTTCCTCCCAGCTTATTAGTTATCTAAATAACAGTACATATCTACTGAATGAAAAAAAAAGTTTATCTCAAATAACATAACAGCTCACTAATGCATGTATACACAACTAGGTCTTTTCAAATTTCAGAATAATATCAGATCCAGCCACCTTTTTCTATCACAGGTAGGTTTTTTTTTTATAAGATATTTGATTATAGCGACTATAAATCCTTCACTTCACAAAGATAAAATGTCAGAGAAAGGAATATAGATATGATCTAATACAAATTTGATAACATCTAATCTTGAACCAGTTATTTTAATGCTGTCCAAAAAAATGGAAGAATTAGCTGCTTCTCTCAAACACTGAAGCAACCAATGGTAAGTTTGTCAATCTTCCATGGTGCCCCAGGAAACCTTGGCACAAACTCCAACAACTTGGGATTGAAAATGATCAACATTACCTTGTAATTAAGGAGACGGGAAAAAGTCATGCCTTTCTCAGCCTTGCTGTCAACCTCATATATGCTGTCATTCAGTTTCAGATATTCTTTTAATTCAACCTTAAAACAAAAGAATATTTGTAATCAATACCACATATGAACTCCTTTTTCTAGAGTTTTAAGGGTAACAAAATATATTGTCAAAAATAACAGAAAACAAGGACTTGATTTCATTTAAGGGATGTAAACATGCTTCAATTTAAAGTTTCTTCATTTACTATTTTCTTTTTTTTCACTGTCAAATCAAAATAGTGATTAATATCCCTGAAGTGGGCCAACTTAGTGGTACAGTGGGTAAAGATGCCGCCATCCCATACAGTTGCCGGCTCAAGTCCAGCTTGCTTACACATTAGCAGCTCCCTGCTGTTGGGGAGCCCTAGCTCCAGCTGTTGTGGCCATTTGGGAAGTGAACCAGCAGATAGGTCTGTGTCCTTCTGCCTGTCTCTCTCAATCTGCCTTTCAAAAGGAGGAAAATATTTTTGGAAAAAACTCCTGGCTTCAGATCACCTCAGCTCCAACCATTGAGGCTACTTGGGGAATGAAGGACAGAGGACAGAAGATCTATATCTCTCTTTATCTCCTTCTCTCTGTAAAATCTGCTTTTCAATAAATCTTGAAACAAAAAAGTCAAAATACAGATTAATATCCTTGAAGAAATATTTACAACTTTTTTTTATTTGAAAGACAGAGAGGGGCACTGCGCGATAGCATAGTGGTTAGAGTTCTCTCTCGCCTTGCATGCGCCGGAAACCCATATGGTTGCCGGTTCTAATCCCAGCGGCCCTGCTTCCTATCCAGCTTCCTGCTTGTGGCCTGGAAAAGCAGTCAAGGATGGCTCAAAGCCTTGGGACCCTGCATCCGCATGGGAGACCCGGGAGAGCTCCTGGCTCCTAGCTTCGGATTGGCTCAGCTCCAGCCGTTGTGGCAATTTGGGGAGTGAACCATTGGACAGATTTTCCTCTCTGTCTCTCATCCTCTCTGTATATCTGGCTTTCCAATAAAAATAAATAAATCTTAAAAAAAAAAAAAAGAAAAAAGACAGAGAGACAAGCAGAGATCTTCCATCTATGCATTCACTCCCCAAATGCTGCAGTAGCTGGGACTGGTCCAGCCAGTCAGGAGCCTGAAAGTAAATCTGGGTTTCCCAAGTAGGTGGCAGGGATGCAAGCACTTAAGCCATCATTAGTGCCTCCCCAGGGTGCACATTAACAGAAAACTGAAGTTAGATGCAGAGCCAGAACTCAAAACCAGGCACTCACAGTATGTGGGTACCCCAAGAGGCATCTTAATTGGTTTGCCATATGCCCTCTCCCAAAACTTTTGAATTGAACAGTTCCATATACTAAAGGCAACCAGACACTTTTGAATGAAAATGTTATTGTCAAAAATTATTTTCCACAGATGGTTTATGTGATTACAAGCTACCTTGAAGATCATGTACATTACTCCGGTTTACTGTCTTTAGCATTTTGTGACTGTTATTGAATAGTTCATATTTAAACGCAAGGCAGGTGTTTTGCCTAATGGTTAACATGCCAGTTAAGACGCCCTCATCCGACATCAGAGCACCTACGTGCAATACCCAGCTCCAGCTCCTCATTCCAGCTCCTTGCAGATGCTGGGAGACAGTGGTGATGTTTCAAGTGATTGTGATTCTGTCACCCATACAGATAACTCAAATTGAATTCTTAGCTTCCAGCTATGGCTACCTGTTCACTGCAGATGAGAGTACAACCATCTCCTACCCACAACCCTCTCTCTTGTTTGCTAAATACTTTAAAAAATAAATTTAAATTCATGAGAAGTGTTACTTAAAAATTGTACAACTGAGGGCCCAGCGTGGTAGAGCCTAACAGCTAAACTTCTGGCTTTGCACGTCCAGGATCCCATATGGGCGCCGGTTCTAATCCCGGCAGCCCCGCTTCCCATCCAGCTCTCTGCTTGTGGCCTGGGAAAGCACTCAAGGATGGCCCAAAGCCCTGGCCCTGCCCTGCGTGAGAGACCCGTGGAGGATCCTGGCTTTGGATTGACTCAGTTCCTGCCATTGCGGTCTCTTGGGGAATGAATGAGTGCATGGAAGATCTTCCTCTCTGTCTCTCCTCCTCTCTGTATATCTGACTTTCTAATAAAAATAAATAAAACTTTAATTTCTAAATAAATACTTTTATTAATTAAAATTATTAATTAAAAGTAAATTTTAATTAACAAAAAGATTTTTATTTATTTTTATTGGAAAGTCAGATATATACAAAGAAGAGGGGAGAGAAAGAGGAAGATATTCCATTCATTGATTTACTCCCAAAGTGACCGCAACGTCCAGAGTTGCACTAATTCAAAGAGAGGAGCCAGAAACTACTTCCAGATCTCCCACATGGGTGCAGGGTCCTAAGACTTTGGGCCATCCTCAACTGCTTTCCCAGGCCACAAGCAGAGAGCTGGATGGGAAGTGGGCTGCTGGGATTAGAACCAGTGCCCTGCCCATATGGGATCCTGGCACATTCAAGGTGAGGACTTTAGCCACTATGCCACTGTGCCAGACTCAAAAATAAATAAATCTTTTAAAAAATATATTACAACTGAGCATGAAAATTGGTATTGGGGACAGACCAGGTCTGGGAGCGCTATAATACCTGTTGGCCTCATATGAGTTGGATCATGGAAAAGCAGGCTGGGTTGACCGTTCCTACTCTATTGTTGCATGCATAAATCAGACTGGGTGTAGGTTGGCTGGGCTTTGCCACAGCATTAGTTGGCAGATGCTGGCATGAGGGACAAATTCTGTCAAGTTAAAATGCCGAACCACCTGGAGAGTGCAAGATCTAGGAGTGGGAGTGGGTCCAGTAGGGAAACAGTATGCACCTCCCTCTTAGGTGCCACTCCCACTGGTGCGTATGAGAATCAGGACTGGGGCAGGTATGACTAGACAGAGAGTGGCACCCACCAGCATGTGTGTGGGCTGGACAGTGGGGCTGGTTGGGTTGAAGTAGGCTTCAATGCCCATTGACATATATAAGAGCTGAATGGGATATGGGACAGGCTGAATGGGATATCAGACAGACACACTGACAAGCATGGGAACAAGGACGGGGGGAAGCCTGGTTGGGGTTATTACAGGTCAATCTGACTAGGCTCCAGCTCCCACTGGTTTGCATTAGGGCCAAGTGTGTGGTGGGCAGGATCGGGATGGGCTCCAACATCCATTGGTTTGTGTAGAAGCTGGGGCTGGAGTCAGAACTGGCCCAGCAATTGCAATCACCAGCACATTTATAAGCTAACTGGAGCAGTACACTGTGCTGGACTCTATATTGGGAAGCCCATACAAGAATCAGGTCTGTGATCACCTTAGACAAAGTTTCTTTGGGGATCCCCCTAACTAAACTGCTGGACTCAGAACCCCAACCATGGAGAGAATTGCAGGTTCCATGGTCTGACCATGGAGTGCATGTATCAGAGCTAAGCCTCCTCAGTGGCTTAGATGGAGCAGTGTATAGCATATCTAGGTGCACATGGAGGATATGACAGTACATTGGAACCTGCAGAGGATACCTGGTACCATAACATACGGTAGAGGACAGAACAAATTGATCAACTATCATAGCCAAGTGTTGGCAGTGAATATCTGGGCACAGAGTGACTCTAAGGTAGACTGATTAACCAGTGGATTCTTGGGAGATTTCATCATGCTTGGAATGGTAAGATCAGCAATAATTCAAAACTGTTGAACTATCAAAGCCTCTTGAGCAGGACCCACAGAGCATGCCCCACATCGGAGACCCTGGGATGGTGTCATGTGACTGTCCTCCATTCCAGGATACAGAGACATTTGGGAGGTTGGGTATGGCTTTTCTCCTTATCTCCCCACTTTCCCCAGATACAAGAAGGAAATAAAGAGAATGTGGAAATGGTGATCTCCTCCACCTTCCTGTAGCCCTTGACCCTTATCACCCTAATGAACTATGTAAAAATTTTTCAAAAAAAAAAAATCTTTTAAAAAATATTACGACCAAAAACATACATATCTAAAAATGTTTTAACTTTCAAGAGAAATTTTAATGTGCCAATAACTCAAAATGTGGCTTAATTTTAGCCAAATTAAAAAAATTCACTTTGAATAATAAGAAATGAAAAAAACAGAATGGATTTTGAAAATCCACCCATAATGTGTTTGCCGAGGACTCACAAGCTAGGCACTGCTCCAAGCACTCTGACACAGCAGTGACACTCTGTCACATTATGACAGCTCCACAGTGTTCATATTCCCTATGTACACACTCACACCCTTTCACTACTCTGTAGTTTTCAAAATACTGTGCTTGTTATTATCTATGGATTTTTATTTTGTTTTATGTATTTGAAAGGTAGAATGGCAGAGGGAGACAGACACACACACACTCTTTCATTCACGGTTCACTCACCACAATATCTCGGCAGAGCTAGGAGCCAGGATATCCTTCCAAGGTTCCACAGGGTATGGCAGGGACCCAAGCACCTGAGCCATCACCTGCTGCCTCCCACAGACATTAGCAGGAAGCTGGATCCGAAACTGAGTAACCCGGACTTGATTCAATGCACTGCCATATGAAATGTGGGCAGCCTAAGATGAGGCTTAATCTACTGTACCACAATACCAACCCCCATTTGTTTTACTTCTAAGTAAGTTGAATACTCAACAAAATAATGTAGTGCAAACCTTAGGTACATACTGGTCTAAACTGATTGGTGTAATATTCCGCTTGAAGAAACTCTTGTAGATCTTCAACATTGTTTAGTGTTGCACTCATACCAATGATTTGAGTTGTTTCTGAAAAAAACAAAAGTAATGTTAATGTATTAAAGTAAGTGTGTTGCATAGGAAATCATAGGATAATTTCAGAAAACTCTGGTAGTCTGAATTCTTTCTTAGTGATTTTAGAAAGCCGAGTGGGAGAGAGAAAATAAAAATACAAACATATCACCAGAGTACTGATCTGCCAATCAAAGAATTTTTCAGGGATCCCAAGAGTACCCAGTCAGAATTTTACAGAATTTTAAGCATGTAATAAGTAGGATATTTTACTTCTAAACAGAAACAACAAGTGTAAGTATGCCATGGTCTCTACTTGGCTCATCTTTACAAGACATTACAGGGTTCCACAGGCATCAGTATGGACAGAAGTAGGGTGTAGGTACAGGGTTCAGTGAGTCTCCATCATGAAGAATTTTCCCATTCCAAAATCTTACTACCATCAGGCTTTAATTTAACAAACAAACAAGCAAACAAACAAAAAAACCGATTTTGTAAAAAATAAAAATGGAGTGGGCCTGGTGTGATGGCTCAGTGGCTAAGTCCTCACCTTGTAAGCACCGGGATCCCATGAGTGCCTGTTTATGCCCTAGCTGTTCCACTTTCCTATCCAGCTCCCTTGTGACCTGGGAAAACAGTAGAGAATGGCCCCAAAAGTCTTGGGACCCTGCACCCACATGGGAAACCAGGAAGAAGCTCCAGGCTTCTGGCTTCAGATTCGCTCAGCTCCTACTGTTGTGGCCATTTGGGGAATGAACCAGCAGACGAAGATCTTTTTCTTTGTCTCTGTCTTTCTTTCTCTCTGTAAATCTGATCTGAGTTTCCAATAAAAATAAATAATTTTTTTAAAAATAAGAAGGAGGAAAGAAAAAATGAATAAAGGTGGAACAAAGCTTATGACTTTCTGGGCAGTCACAATGGCTACTTGTTACAGACACAACTATCAAGCCAAACACCAATCAACTGGCTTGGATCAATCTCTAGTTAGGTGTGGCTCATTACGGGATATTCAGGTGTCACTGTCCAGGTGGCAGCTGATATCACTCAGAAGAAAGCTGTGAACAACAAGCATAGGTGCAGGAGTACAAACCAGGAGCCATCAGCACACAGGATCACTTGTCATGAGTGTGGGTGAGAATGAGGAGCTGTAGGAAAAGGGAAGCGCCTCAAGTGAGTCTCTGTGAACACAAAACTCTGAAGACTAAACTGAGAAGGAAAGGCTGCAGCAGAATAACTAGGAACAGAAACTAACAAGGTGGATTTTATTCAAATGTCTGTTAAATGTGAGGTGTGGGAGGCAGACATATGTCTTACGCAGACACTATGCAAATGCTTTATAAATACCAACTTCTGCCACCTTTGCAGCAATTCAGTGGGGAGGGTTTTATTTCTGTCACCTATGTGTGATGTATTATGAATAAGGAAAGAAGCACAATTTGCTGAAGGTCACATATCCAGTAAAGGTAGGTGAAGACTTGACCCCAGCTCCAGGACTCTTCCTCACTCATTATGCTACACTATCTATGCTAAGGTACGCTCCCTCATACACAGCCCGGAAACCCAGAGAACAAAGGCCAGCGCCCCAAGGACACAAGAATGATAAGTAATCAAATATCAAAAATTTTTTGAAAAAGAGATGAAGATTCTACTGTCTTCCTCTGCCTTCAGCTCTACTTCTCCTTTAAGCCACTCAGGTTAAGACATTGCCTGCAGAGGCTGGCACACGCAAAAACCAGGACTCGGGGCAGGCTGGGTTGGGGATTACTGGGGGCTACCCCAATTAGGTCATGGTGCCTGCTGGTATGCCTGAGGATAAGATCTGTGGCAGGCTGGCTGGACTGGGCCATAGCACCTGCCGGCTTGTGAGATATTGGTCCAGGATGGAACTGACCAGGCAGCTGCATCCAACAGTATGTATGTTGGCTGGCGCAGGTGGCAGACTGAGCCTAACCCTGCACTGCCAGGTGGACACAAGAGTCAAGTCGGAGGTTACCTCAGGCAAAGTCTCGTAGGGTACTCCCTAACTAGACTGCCAGACTCAGACTTGCCAAAGGGAAAAGCACAGGCCGTATGGTCCGACTTTAGAGTGCATGTATAGAGGCTGGACCTCCTCAGTTGCTGATGCCCGTACACAGGACAGCATCCCAGCTGCACACAGAGGACAATATGGCTACTTTATCTAAGCCAGCAGGGGACATCAACTGCCTCATGAAAGAATGGAAAGCATAACAGATTGCACAATTCTCCTGGCCCAGCTTTGCAGCATGTTCCTGAGTCTAGATGCACTAAGGTGCCCTTGGTCGGCCAATAGACCTTGGGAATATCTTCTCAACCCTGAAGCAAAGAGGCCAATGATGTCTCAGAACTATCAGACTCACTCAAGTAACAACATTCTTGGAACACTCTTTCCCACATCCAGGTCTCTCTAAGATGCCATCAAAGAACCATCCTCCATCCTGGGTGCTGACATAGTTGACAGCAAGCAGAGACCTCCTCCCTCTCCTCCCATGGGGACACAGGAGAAAAAAGAAGTGGAACATTTGTCCCACTTACATTTCTCCATACCTGACTCTTCCCACCCAAACTGGAGGCCCACATGGGTGTGTGTCCCTCTCAATTATGTAAACAATATTAAAAACAAAATTTTAAAAAGATAACGCAGGGGGTGGGAAGCTGGAAGGAGAAGAGAGCTCAGCTCTCTGCTAATAAGCAAGGCAACAAAATGATGGCCCAAGTATCTGGTCCCATAACAGCTATTGGGAAACTTTTCAGGATGGAATTCCTGTCTGCTAATTTCAGCCTGGCCCAGTCCTGGGTGTGTGGGCACTTGGGGGAGGGACTCATGGGATGAAAGTCTTCTCTTTCTCTCTGCCCACCTTTCAAATAAATAACATGCCTTTAAAAATCTTCCATTTTAATTTTTTGAAATTTTCCATTAAATTACTATCACTTATCTTTGTCTGATTCTTTGTTCATTATCACTAAAGGCTTGCTAAATAAAGACCAAGACTTTTATTTATTTCTATGTGTTCAGCACCTAAAATAGTGCCAGACACGGGGTAGGCTCAATAAATGAATTATTATCTGAATGAATTATTACAGAATGCCATAACCTGCCTGGATGTCACTGCTGACAAAATTTAAAACATACTTATCAAGGTTGATCTTAAGTATTTACTTACATAAATAGATACTTAATATTACATAATAAATACTTAATATTTACATAAATACTTAATAAATTATGAGACTACATCAATGACAGAGATGACAGTTAGAATATTTCATGTATATCACAAGATTATTTGGTGTTGCAGAACAACTCCCCAAAGTGACTCCTGAAACCCACTGCTTGTTGGCAGGAGGGTAATTGTAATGATGCTAGCAGTAACGAGGCAGCAGCAGCAAGCCTCCGGGAGTGTGGTGTGGGAGGCACGGCTAACTGCACGCCTTGACTCAGGGACCTCACAACCTTCGCATCAGCTGGGAACCACTGCTGGCTCAGGTTTACGGAAACAGAGGGTGAGTGAGGTGCCTGGGTGCAAACAGCTATTGATGGAGGACAGTGACGACCTCCTCAGACTAGTTTCATTTCTTTTCATAATGCTACTCCATCTACTCATCCTAATAAATAGACATGTAGGCCTATCACGGAAATTACAGAACTAAGACAGAAAGTTTCAGCAACTACCTATAGAGACAGAATTATAAGTATCAATGATCGGAAATCAATCAATGACCTTATTTAAAAAAAATACTTACTGCTAGTGTAGAGGATTTTTGCTAGGGTCATTTCCAATGTAGCCCCACGGCTTCCTTCACCAATCATGTGCAGCTTTGAAATGAAAAAAAGGGGGGAAGATAGAGAAGTAAATCTTCAAATAGTGTCCACCTGAAACATGCAGGTACTGTGCATGAGTCGCATAAAAATCCCTGCTTTCTAATGCTTCAACGTTTTTAATATAACTGTAACATACATACATTATCCTAGTAGTATTTGGAGGGAGGCAATTACTGGACATATCATGGATACATAAGTAGTACTATTATAATTTGTTTAAACACACATGCATTCACATTTCAATAAACATTTGATCCTAAGACCAAATTTAGGATTATTCAGCACAGAGTGGCTTTCCCTACGTCATCTGTATGTTAAGTGAAGTACTTTTTCTCATGAGGTCCTAAGCAGTTTCACATCATGATCAGAATGATACAGAGTGTTAGCATAATGAAAACATTGACAATTGCCAAAGCAGTGACCAACCTCATCAACAACCACCAGCCCCAGATTGCTAATTCTCCCGGTTTCAATCAGGGAGTTCACCAGGCTGTGTGCCTTTTCGATAGTGGCAACATAGAGCGATTTCTTCTCCCTTCTTTTAATTGGAGGAAACCTTCCTTTGCTTCCAGCATATTCTTCAACAAAGAAACCAAGTTCTACACCAAAACTTGAAAGGCCTGTTATCTAGAATATGAATTAAAATGAACAAAAATCACACATGAATAAAAACTTAATTACTAAGGCTCACAGGGATTTATATGCCAAAAAAAAAAAAAAACACTCAAGTAGTATTTAATACCAATTGATGGAAACAAGGTCACAGACGAGACATACTGAACAAAGCTGTACAGCTCACTGCTGATCAATGAAATGCAACTTATAAGCTGCATAATAAATGTGGAAATGAATTATAGCTGTCTCCTCTGATATCAAAAAGGTACAACTCACCAATTTTGATAATTGGTTAGTTTCTGCTTGAAGAAGCAGGTTAAATAGTAATAATACATTTAACATGGAGTTTAATCCACCAAATTAGAAAATAAAACTTTCTGACACAGGATAATTACCATTTCAAGAGTGTTTCAATGTAAATACTGATTTTTGTATATCCTGAAAAGATGAAATCTCTACCAAGAGGGACTTCTCAGTCAACAAGTTAATGTAGATACTAGTTTTTAGCTCTTAATGCTAAAATAATCTTAACAAGTAACTTTTGTTTTGAAAAACCACCCTCACCTTTTCTTGGACAATCGCCACATAGGGGAGGACCATTAAGACATCGTTCCGCCTGCAGAGCAGTTCTTGCAGCATTAGAATCTCGGCCACCAGGGTTTTCCCACCACTCGTTGGCAACGAGTATATTAAATTTTTTCTCTCTTGCACTGAATTCAGTGTTAAGCAAGTGTGTTGCCATTCTATGGAATTAAAAAAAAGAGGAAGAATTATCTTCTCCTTCCACATGCTCAATCTCAAGCTTTCCAATCACATCCTTTCTCATGAAGCAATCTTTCATATAGGTGAACATAATTATCTATGCCAAATGGCAAAAGTGCCCAGATGTACACAGCCAGTGGATCCAGCAGATGTCCAGCAGCAGGGCAAGCAGGGCACCCACTCACCTGTGCACATTTAGGTCTAAGGTTTTAGTACAGCAGGAACAGCCTGGAGACCAAGGGTGAAAGGACAGCACAAGAACTTCTGTCAATTCCGCTTTCTCTCTCATACTGTGCAGGGATTATGCTTGCTTGCCTTCCTTACTCCCTTGAATGTACAGTAAAAGGGTGGAGGCAGCACTGTGGTATAGCAGGTTAAGCCCCTGCTGTCAACACCAGCACCCCATATCCAACCCATGGGAAAGCAGATTTGAGTCCTACCTTCTCTGCTTCCAATCCAGCTTCCTGACAATATGCCTGGAAAACAACATGGATGACCCATCCACTTACCCCCTGACATTCATGTGTGAGACCCAGATGGGAATCCTGGCTCCTGGGATTCAGCATGGCCCACACACAACTGCTGTGACCACGTGGGGCACACACGAGCAAGTGGAAGACTACCATCCTCTGTTTCTCCTTGTCACACTGAATTAAAAGTAAACAAATCTAACAGAGTGAAAGAAATATCTACGAGGTTTTCTACAAACTAAAACCTTCAGTGAGTTCTCATGGGGATCTGAATCTTGCATAGCTCAATACTACTGCAACTTTGTACGACTGTTTAAAAAGACCAGGATTATTTGGTAGCACACCTTGAGCTCCTACAACTTAGCAAGTTGGGATTCATGAAAACAGATCAGTCCCAGGATAAGACATGAAAACTAGTACAGCTACTCTGTGGGAAATTCTGACAATGCAAATTGGTAAAAGTCTCCAGAACGTGCACCATTGTTTTACCTCCAGAAAAGCAGCAAAAATACGACATCTTAAAGCATGGAGAAATCCAAGTGACAATAAATACGTAAATGGTAAAACAAGTAAGTACCAAAACACAACCAATGAAAAAGTCCCTCACACATGTAAAACTCAGAATTGACTAGAGAGGGAAGAAATGAGTATTTTCCCTAGATCATAAACGGCTGCAGTCTGCCTAGAAAGAAATCCAGCAGTAACAAATAAGGAAACTGCCCCTTACCTTTGACCTAGCTAGAGTATCACTGCTGGAACTCTACCCCTAGAGGATTCTAGGCAGGGCCCTAAGCGGATTGTATGCAGGCTCTGAATCTCAGCCTTATCTACAGACAGCAAAGCAACAGGACCAATGGGAAGGTAGGTGAATTACTATACAATCAGACAATGGAATTTTTTACAACTTACAAATGAGAGTGATAGATTAAATCCAATATATAATTAAGTAAAAACATAATAAATGTGGGTTACATAGCATAAACCCAAATGTGTTCAAATACTAGAAACATTATAGGCATAAAAATTAGGTTTGAATATATTGTTATAAAAATCTAATTAAAAAATAACTAGCAAGGTATATTGTGAAGGTACTAAAAATAATTATGTCTGAATGAGTTACAAGATCAATGTGCTTTTTGGTGATTCTCAAATATGTACAAATGACTACTTTTCCTTTTAAAACTAAATTAAAATACTTAATAGCTATGTTTTAAAAAATGCATCAGGCTGGCACCACCCTTTAGTTATCAATTGCACGTTTATACCAAATTAATCATCTCTACATTTTCTCCAACTCAGATGTTTTAAATATAAAACGATCAAAACAATGTGTAGGAATCTCACTTGTCTTGACAAAATAAAGGAAAAACTATATTAACTTAGTCCTCAACACTTACAGGAAACACATTGCACATGCAATTCTATGATAAAAAGACACTGGTCACAGTGTAAGATTGAGACTTTTTAGCTTAGTGGTTCAAAAACGAGTGGGTCCACGAGAAATCTCCTGGAGGTTGTTAAAACAGGAGCCAGGTCCCACCTGCCAGGTCCTGACACCCCAGGGCTGCACCATTTCCATGGGGTGCCAATGTTGCCGTCCAGCAGTCACACTTGGAGAACCACGCTTTTAGCACAAGAAAAAGCACCACAAATACTCCTGTTTTAAGTGGTTCCTGTTAGTAAACAGACTCGCAAGTAAAAAGGGAACTGAAAAGCAGTTATTTACTAGTCCTTATTTTGAAACTACTGGATGTAATTATCAGCAGTTAACTACCCATGTCTAATTTGGCATGTCCTAGACAAAAAAAAAAAAAGCAATTTGCAAGACAATTACTTTCTATTTTTCACAGATGAGAAATCAAAGTTGAGTGTGGCTCTAAGTGACAGAGCCAGAGGCTCTAACAGTCTCCAGCAGTTGAGGGCAAACCAGGCAGTGTTAGGTATGGGAGAAAAAGAGGAATGACAGCCCTGTTCTCAGGTGTCCATTCTGGCAGGAGATGCAGATTAAACGCCAGGAAAAAAGGCACAAAAGAAAGGTAGACAGAAGAAAGCTCACACCTACTTCAAGGGCAATAAACACCATTAGAGATGAAACCATGAATCTCACAATTCAGAATTCATTGGATTGTCTCTGGTATTGATTCCTATAGTTCAGTTTCTTTAACCTGAGGAGCCTGGGTCCTCTGTGACACCTGTCACAGGCTCCTGACTCAAGCTTCCTGCTAATGCAGATTCTGGGAAGCAGTAGTGAGGCCCAAGTAATTGGGTCCATCATCTATGTAGATTTGCATAGTTTCTGGCTTCAGGCTACAGCTAGGCTGTGGGACTCTTGGGAGTGAACCAGTGGATAGGACACCTCTCTCTCTCTTAATTAAGATATATTTGAAATATGAGAATAATTCAGAACATTCACGACAAATGGAATCAAGACAAATTCAGTCTGGTACTAAAAAAAATTTTGAAATCCATGTTTTTTACCCACAAGGTGTACTTTCCACCAACTTTTTGATGTACTCTCCTTTAAACAAGATTCCAAGATTTCCCAAAAACATTGTAAGATTGGTATTACTTCTATCCCCTTGCACTTAATTTTTTCAGTTTTAGTGTATGTGCTGCCAAAAGGAGCACTGCACTTCCATCTTAACTACAGCTTCTTTAGGGACGTTTAGTTTACTTCAAACTTGAAAGGCAGAGACATCCTCCATCCAGTGGCTCATGCCTTGAGTGCCTACAGTAGCCACGCCTGGGCTAGGCTGAAGCCAGAAACGAGGAACTCCACCCAGATGTCCCATGTGAGTGGCAGGTAACCAAGCCACTACTTGTTACTTTCCCAGGATGCAGAGAAGTGAACTGAAAGTGCAGCTGGGACTTGAACCCAGGCACTAACATAAGGGATGTTGCCACCTCAAGCGGCATCTTAAGCTTAAGATGAGAAATCAAGCACTTAACCAAAGATGTTGTACCAAGTAATACTATCACCGACTTCACTCAACATATGTGCGTTCTAAAGAATTCAACATTTTGGTAGAAAAGACAAAGCCAACCGTAGAAACACCAGTTAAGGAAAGTGTGAAATGGCTAAACAACCAGAATAAAGGAATGGAGGGTCAAGAAGTTCAGGAAAGGGTCCAGCGTGGTGCCCTAGGGACTAAAGTCCTCCCCTTGCATGCACCAGGATCCCATGTGGGTGCCAGTTCTATTCCCAGCAGCCCCATTTCCCATCAAGCTCCCTTTTGCGGCCTGGGAAGGCAGTCAAGGATGGCCCAAAGCCTTGGGGCCCTGCACCTGCCCCAGGTTTTGGATCAGTTCAGCTCCAGCTATTGCAGCCGCTTGGGGAGTGAACCATCAAAAGGCAGATCTTCCTCCCTGTCTCTCCTCCTCTCTATATATCGGACTATGTAATAAAAATAAAATAAATCTTTAAAAAAGTTTAGGAAGGAGTCTCAACTGAGCAATCTGGCAAGGAACGTATGAAAAGTCTCATTAGATGCTTAGGTCTTACATCCTAAGTAAAAGCACAGAACCCAGAACTGGGATAGATTGGAGAATTTTTTGAGGTGAGGAAAGAGATAGCAAGCATAACTGGCTCGAGAAGCATGACTGTTGGAGTGGGGAACAGTACTAACAGGACAGATAGGGAAGTGTGGCTGTCAGGCTGGCCAGAAAGGTTCAGTACTCGCAGGTTAGGGGTGGAAGACAGAGACAACCAGTCTTTTAACTTATTTTCAAGCTGAGAAATATGATATGGAAACCTGTTCCCATCGATTTGTACTAATTGAAGGTTAACAAAGGAAAACCTAGTTTTCATTGCAGCAGAAAGCATTACCATATAACTTTTCAATTCCTTTTAACTGAGCATAGAGATCTCTGACTTTGCTGGGCAATGAATAGAAAGGACCAACGTCGTCCGATGAGGCCTCAATGGCTTTCTGAGCAACGTTCATTTCTTCAGATAGGAGAGTCTCTTTCAGCTGTTTACTCCTAGAAAACACCGGCGTTTGAGCCTTGGCATTTCCAGTCATGGCACTTTTTAGATGATCTCTAACACTTCTCCTCCTGTTCACATCTGAACTTGTTCTGACTTTAGGTGAGAACTCATCATTTTGCTGAGGATGCTCTATGTGATCAAGGGCCAACTGCTCGGTCCTAGTCCCGTGAGAAGATGAGTTCAGATCCCTTTCTTTATTAGACTGGTCCCCTGACCCATTTGAAGAGTTCTGTAAATTTTCAAAGTACAAAACCTGTGAGGAAGGCACATCAAATGAAATATCAGTCCCGTGTTCAACACGGACCTCTTTAGGTGCACTCTGTCCCTCCGTGTGCTCTTCTGTGTTTAATTCAGTAAAGCTGCTCACAGTGGGAATGATGAGTTCATTTTTGTTTATTTCTGAAGAAAGATCTTCAGTGGTAAAGTCAGTTGCCTGTTTTGTATGTTCGGGAAGTTGCATGTATTTCTGCTCCAGGTCATCAACTTGAGCTAAAAGGGAGTTTTCAGCAAAGCTATCATAGTCACCAAACATGTCCTCTTCACTGTCATACTGGAAGAAAACAAAAGTATTTATAGGCAGATCTGGTTATATTAACAGCAAAAGCTTCAACCTGGGACTGTAGGGGATATATAGACACAAATGGAAGTAAGCTATGCTAGGATTTGCTTATCTGAAAGGCAGAGTGACAGAAAGATCTTCCCTCTGCCAATCTACTCTCCAAATGGTCCCAATGGCCAGGGACTGCACCAGTTAGAAACCAGGAGCCTAGAACTCTATCTGCGTCTCCCGTGAGGGGTGGCAAGCCAAGTACTAGGCCATCGTCTGCTGCTTTCCAAGATGCAATAGCAGAGATCTCGATGGGAAGTGGAGTAGCTAGGACTAGAATCAGCACTTGGATATAGAATGCCAACATTGCAGGTGATGACAAAAACTGGATCCTGGAACAGATACAAGCGTCATCATTCTACAGAGGAGCAATGGAGATCTGTTATTTGGTGATTAGAGAACTCTAATTCATTTTTTAACAAGATTTATTTATTTTTATTGGAAAATCAGATATACAGAGAGGAGGAGAGACAGAGAGGAAGATCTTCCATTAAATCAGTCACTCCCCAAGCGACCGCAACAGCCAGAGCTGCACCGATCCTGAGCGAAGAGCCCAGAGTCTCCTCTGGGTCTCCCACATGAGTGCAGGGTCCCACGGCTTTGGGCCATCCTCTACTGCTTTCCCAGGCCACAAGCAGGGAGCTTGATGAGAAGCGGAACAGCTGGGATTAGAACTGGCACCCATATGGGATCCCAGCACATGTAATGTGAGGACTTCTAGCTGCTGGGTTCTGAGCCTGGCCCGAAGACTCTAATTCTTGAGCCAGTGTTGAATTCTTAAACCACAGCAAGGCAAGAAGATACCTACTGGGATGTCAGTTTACTACCAGATTCTGACAGCTCCTAGACTCTAGTCTCTAAAAATCTGGCCTACAATAATAACAGAATAAACAAACAACACAGGCAGGGAATCTCCAGCCTGTGGGATGTAAAGAGATGTTCGACATAATTTGGTTTGGCCCTTCCAAGGGAAGGGACTCAAAATTCAATAAATCCACAGCAGGCTAACTTTTTTTTTTGTCAAGTTTATTTTAAAAGTGAGGGAATCACAGAAACACATTCAGGAGTCAGAGAGGAGATAGCTGGGAGAAAAGATGTTTCTACTTTCCCCTTGCATCCAAGAAGAGACAGAGAGGGGGCCCCTCCCCATTGTCTCTCCCTGTTGCTCAGCTGGTGAGTCAAGGAAAGAGAGTGGTTATAAGATACCACCTCCCAGCCCCAGGTGAGGGGGAGGACCACCTGGGGAAAGAGACATTTGATTGACAAGTAGGCAGCCTGCATTACACAGGCTAGGGAGCTACGCCTTCCAATTTCTGCATCTAAGCTTGCTACCTAGCATGCTGCTTTACAAGCTGACAAATTTGTGCATGGCCCACGAATGATGGATGTTATAAACCTCCAAGTAGCCCCTGGTAGAAAAAGCTTCTCCATCCCTGCTTAGAGAAACTCCAGGGAGATTCTGTTCCTGGGAAGTTTTAACCGAGCCTGCGTCTGAGATGTAATCTGAAGGCAGCAATACAGTGAAGACTAAGAACGCAGAACGTGCTGTCAGCACTGTGTCTTCTCAGTGTTAGAGTATTGGTATAATGTTAGTATGTTAAAATGTTAAGAATATTAATGTTAGGTGATATTAGGCCCTTTGGGGTGAGAAACCACTACTTTACTAGGTCAGAAGGCGCCTGCACTGTGGGAAAGCTCCACTTTAGTGATCAATCTGTCTCCCTTGTTTCTTTGTGAACTTATCTACCATCTAACCCAGGTGCAGGAAGGCAGGGGCACAGTTCCCTGGCCCCAGGGACTGGAGGAGCCATAAAATACTGGAGGAGCCACAAAGATAAGGGTGCCAGGATGGGATGAGCCGTAAATAATAAGTGTGAGACATAAATAATGAGTGTGAGAACGGAACAGACTGTTTGCACCTAAATTTGTTACTTTTGAGTTGACTTTGATATATGTTACAGCCAAAACGGGGTATATAATCTCCAGCCTAATGTTAAGTCGGGGTCTGATCCGCTTGGCTAGCCTGTGTGCCCCAAGTACGATCTGACCCCAGCATGCTGGCTGTTTGTTTTTTGCATTACCAGCGAGACTCTGTCATTTTCTGGGGGTTGACTAGCTCGCACCCTAATGTCCGGGGATGGGGGGGGGGGGGGAGTTCTGGCCCAGACTCTAAGGTCAGGGCCTGATTACTGTTGTAAAAGCCAGCTATGTAATACATCAGTGCAACACAAGCAGCAGTTCATTTCCCAGTCAAATCTCACATCTCTGTCATGTCACTTATTTGTTGTTGTACAAAGTATACGTGAGTGTCTGACTTTGTGTATACACTGAAATAGCACTGGTCTGCCAACAGATTTTTTTTTTTTTGCGGGCCTGGCGCAATAGCCTAGCAACTAAAGTCCTAAAGTCCTCACCTTGCATGTGCCAGTTCGTATCCCGGCTGCTCCACTTCCCTTCCAGCTCCCTGCTTGTGGCCTGGGGAAGCAGCCAAGGAGAGCCCAAAGCCTTGGGACCCTGGGACCCTGCACCTGCGTAAGAGACCCAGAAGCTCTGGGTCTTTGCTTGGGTTCAGCTCGGCTGCAGCCGCGGCTACTTGGGGAGTGAATGAGCAGACAGATGATTTTTCTTCTCTGCATAAATCTGACTTTCCAATAAACTAAATCTTAAAAGAAAAAAATTTCCTCAACCCCTGTGCAAGGGAGTTGCTAACACCTTAGAATGATCAAAACCACTCAAGCAACACTCTGGGAACAATCCGCCCTACATCGGGGTCTCAAAGATGACATCAAATGACCGACTCTCCCCCATCCCTGGGTGCTGATTGCATTTACAGCAAAAAGCCGCCAGGCCCCCTCCCTTTACCCAGCTGCAGACACTGGAGAAAAAAACCACATTTGTCCCACCTACCTGCCCCCAAACCTCGACCCTCCCCACCCTAAGCGGAGGCCCACACTGGTCTGTTGCCCTCTCAAGTAAATAATCAACATTAAAAATAAAATTTTAGGGGCCCGGCGCGGTGGCGCAAGTGGTTAAGTCCTCGCCTTGCACGCCCGGGATCCCATATGGGCGCCGGTTCTAATCCCGGCAGCCCCGCTTCCCTTCCAGCTCCCTGCCTGTGGCCTGGGAAAGCAGTCGAGGACGGCCCAAGGCTTTGGGACCCTGCACCCATGTGGGAGACCCGGAAGAGGCTCCTGGCTTCGGATCGGCATAGCATCGACCCGTTGCGCTCACTTGGGGAGTGAATCATCGGACGGAAGATCTTCCTCTCTGTATCTCCTCTCTGTATATCCGCCTTTCCAATAAAAAAATAATAAAAATAAATAAAAAAAAAATAAAATAAAATTTTAGAAACTGTAGCTCTGGGATAACATGGTGGCATCTCTTACGTGCCAATTAACAGCGGGACGCAGAGGAATGAAGCCAAGGAAGGCCATTCCCTCACGGTCAGCTGCCTGCAGCTGGGAAGCAGCGGGCTACGCACTCAGGCGCCAAGCTCTCGGGCACCTGGTGTCGCGGCGCGCATGCAAAACGGCAGGGACTCCGGAAGCTTATCACCCGTCATCACTTCACGCACGCAGGAGGTTTTGCGTGAACACCTATACCTCGACCGGCTGCACACCCACGGTTTTCCGCCTCCGGCACTCGGCCACCTCCTCCTCCTCTTTCTCCTCCTCCTCTTCCTCATCGCTCCGCTGGAGCTCAGCATCCGTAAGGGTGACTCGGATGCTTGGACGGACCCTTTTGCGAACAGCCACCCTCCGGCAGATGCGGAAATCATCTTCATCCATTGTAACAGGGGCCAAGAGCCCTGACACTTCCTAGTTCCTAATGACGCAGCCGCCAAATTCCAGCGGAATGTGCAAGGTGGGATGCAGATGCATACAGGGCCACACTGCGCCCGAGGCTCCATCAGCCGAGGAGAAAACACCCCAAAATTAGGGGCCGGAAGCAGGGGGACGAGCGTAAGAGCCCGCCCTCTCCTCGTCCAATCAGAAGCGTCACGTTTTTCTGGCGGCGCGGGGAGGGGCCAGAACGCGGGCAGCGCTGCGCGTGCGCGCTGAAGACCTCCAGCCGCTCTTCGCCCTGTGCTCCGTACTCGCCAGCGGAACCTTTGAGCAGAATTCTCCCGGCAGCGGGGGAAGGGCACCGGAAGGGACCTGCTGGGAGGAAGGAAAGGAAGGGAAGGGACGACGAACCATGGCAGCTATAGTTGCTGTCTGTAGGGTCCTGGGGAGGAAGAAGTTGACGCTGGGGACGGCAGCCGTCGGCCTCCCAGATCCCGCAGCTCACGCCGGTAAAGTCCCCAGCTGCTGCGCTCCATGGTAGCTTTGCAATCGCTGTCTGGGCCCCGGGTGGTGGGCAGAGTCTCCAGTTAGCTGAGCGAAGCTAGTTTGCAGGGGACTCCGTTTCTTAGGGATGGGTGGGAATCTGTGACGGCTCTTGGCTAGTGTTTGATGAGAGCCGGAAGGGATGCCAGAGCTCCTCGCCGTTAGCACCTGTACCCGGAGGGAGAGGCAGGGATCTGCAGAAGCTGGCCCGATGAGCGTGGCGAGGGAGACGTTTCCCGTCCTCTGGCTGCCAAGGTGCAGGTGTCTGAACTAGATCCGAGCCAAGCTGCTGTGTCTTGGGCTCTCGAACTCTCATTTTGATAATCTCATCTTCTCTGCATGTCTATCAACAAGTGCACTGCATTCTCTGTTATCGATTTTCCTGTTTGTGTGTGACTGCGCCTTCATCTCTAGCCATGGCGTGAAACAAAAGTGTTAGGCAACCAGCTGGTGAGAGGTTTTACGCGTAGGAGAATATGGGCTCTTTTCCTCAAAGCCCCGAACCGAAAGACTCTTAACCATCCTTGAAAAATGAATATAAAACATGTTTCTGGATGCATTTGACCTCCTCTAGCTATTCAGTTAACAGTAAGAACTGGTTCGTTTCTGTTTACTTGCAGTGCTGTGGAGAAGAGGTTGTTCACAACTAACCAGCAATGAGGACCTGGTAAGATTTATTAGTAAAGCATTTATAAATAATGACCTAATTCTCGTGTTTTGGTTACATGGGTGAAGTTCTTCAGGACAGTAAGATAATTCCAGAGTTTGGAAATTAGAATGCGTTGATTATAGTCATGTAGTTTTTGAAGGACTCTTCATAAGTTCCTGGCAATAATCACAGGTTGTGTAAAATTATTTCTCATGCAAGATCTTAAAATTTAAGGATATGTATTTTAGTATTAGACTAAAGAAACTATCAAAGGTTAGCTGTAGGCTGAGTGTCCTGTTGAATTCACATTTTTCCTACCTTTATCTCATTATGTTTGGGGTCAGCCATGGATGCGGAAGCTGCCTGAATAAATGAGTGAACAAAGCTACAAAAGATTTGCTTACTTGGATGCTCCCTTGTTAGTCCTGGGCGAAGGAATCCCACCAGGGGTGGGTGTTTAGCGGTGAAGATTCTGCATGCTGCAGCTTCCTGCTCTCCTGGGAAGCAGCAGTGACTTCAAATATTGATTTAGAAGAGTTATAGTGGGATGGGGGCGTGGAGATAGAGATCTTCCATTGCAAGTTCACTCCTCAAAGGGCAGGACATCTTGAGCTGGGTCAGACTGGAGCTGAGAGTCAGGAACCTATTCCAGGTCTTCCATGCGGTCCAAGTACTTGGGCCATCTTCCACTGCTTTCCCAGGCACTTTAGCAAGGAGTGAGATCAGAAATGCAGCAGCTGGGAGCTTAAACCAAAGCCTATATGGGATGCTGGCATTGTAAGTAACAACTTAACATGCTGTGCTACAATCCTGGCTCCCAAAGTCATTTTTAAACTTAGAACTTCTATGTTAGAGAAGGTATTTGGCAAAATGGTTGTCACACCATTGGGAAGCCTACATCCCACGCGAATGCCTGGATCATGTCCTTATTCACTTCTGATCCCAGCTGCCGGCTAATGCGCACCGTGGATGGCAGCAGGTGATGGCTTGAGTGTGTGGGACCCAGCTACCAGCTAGGAGACGTGGAATGAGGTCCTGGTTCCTGGCTGCAGCCTGACCCAGGCCTGGCTGTTGCAGACATCTGGAAAGTGAACCAGCAAATGAAGATCTGGTAAAGACAAGCAGTGACAAAATATCTGATAAAGAAATATGGGGATGGATAAACTATAAAGATTACACTAACTTAAAAATATCATTGTTCGGGCCCGGCGCGGTGGCGCAAGTGGTTAAGTCCTCGCCTTGCACGCCCGGGATCCCATATGGGCGCCGGTTCTAATCCCGGCAGCCCCGCTTCCCTTCCAGCTCCCTGCCTGTGGCCTGGGAAAGCAGTTGAGGATGGCCCAAACCTTTGGGAACCTGCACCCGCGTGGGAGACCCGGAAGAGGCTCCTGGCTTCGGATCGGCATAGTATCGGCCCGTTGCGGCTCACCTGGGGAGTGAATCATCGGATGGAAGATCTTCCTCTCTGTCTCTCCTCTCTGTATATCCGCCTTTCCAATAAAAAATAATAAAAATAAATCTTTAAAAAAAAAATTAAAAAAAAAAATATCATTGTTCTATAAGTTTTCTTAATAGATTATAAATTTTTAATCATCTACAATCTTGGGGAAGAAAACATTTTTCAGACTTTTTTCCTCCCACAATTTGTTTTTCCTACTTGAATATGTTACTTTAATGGAGACTCCTCCATGAGTTAACTCTTCCTCAGCTAAATGGAAAAGTGCTTATATAAAGTACACAGTAAGAAAGGTACTAGGTGCCTGTGATTGAACTTTAAATATAGTAACCCTAAGATTTAAATTTCTCAAATTCAAGTTGCACAGATTATATTGTCACACTTTTCTTTTATCCTAGCCTGTTCCAATGGAAAATCCTTTTAAGGAGCCTCTTAAGAAATGCATCTTGTGTGGAAAACGTGTAGATTATAAGAATGTTCAGGTGAGATCTGATTTTACTTTGGTTAATGCTTGCTTCGGATTTGACCCCCTGGTTAGTCCTGCGCCGAAGGAATCCCATCAAGGGTGTTGAGCAGTGAAGATTCTGCATGCTGCAGCTTCCAGCTCTGCTGGGGAGCAGCGGTGATGACGCTCTTGGGTTCCTGCCAGGCTGCCGGAATTCCAGCTTCAGCCCAGCCACAGCCACCGCGGCCATTTATTGGATGGACTGGCAAATGGGGGCTCTGTGCTTTAGCAACTTCATGATTTCTAATCTGGTTATCACTCTATATGTGTAAGGTGTCTGTTTTATTCAAAAAGAGCTGCTGGCTGGCCCTTCCTGTTGTTGGAACAAGGCATTTCTCCTTTTTCCACTGCTCCGAATACGTTAACAGTAGCTCAGCATGGAAGTGATTTTCAATTGTTGTTTACTTGTGGAAGAGGCGCCTCACGTGAATCGGCCATGTGAACTTCAATGCCATGAACATGTTACCCCTTGTCAAACTCTCAGCAAATTGCAGGTGACAAACTTGAGAGGGTTGAATGGTTTTTCCTTCTGAGAGGAATTATAAAAACACAGCACAGATTGTGCAAAGTGCCAAGAACAGTGTCTAGCACGTTAGAAGGTGCTGATGTAGTATTTAAGACTTAAATTATAGCAAACGGTTTGGTGAGCCTCTTAAATACCTCAGTGTAGTGTTAATTTTAGGCTTCCGTGTTTGCCTGTCCTGATGTTGTGCAAATTGTTTTAAGCACCAGTTATTATAGAAAACTGAATGTGGAGGTCAGTAAAGCAATTCAGTAACTGTATAGTTTTTGGCACACTGGATGTTAGCTATTTGAAGATGGCTAGTTAGGATAGCTTGTTACATTTTATGAAATTCATGTAAATTGTACTGAATCTATACATAGCTTAGAAGTCATAAAGGATTATAAAAACATTATGTTCAAGGCTTGGTTTTGCAGTGGCTCAATTGGCTAATCCTTGCCTTGCAAGCATGAAGATCCCATATGGGCACAAGTTTGTGTCCCAGCTTCTCCGCTTCCCATCCAGCTCCCTGCTAGTTGCCTGGGAAAGCAGCAGCAAATGACCTAAAGTCTCAGGACCCTGCACCTGTGTGGGAGACTCAGAAGTTGTTCCTGGTTCCTGGCTTTGAGTCAGCTCAGCTCCAGCTGTTGTGGCCATCTGGGGTGTAGACCAGCAGATGGATGATTTTTCTCTCTTCCTCTCTGTATGTCTGACTTTCCAATAAAAATGAACGTAAATATTTTAATTACCTTCAGGGTTGAGAAACAAGTGTGTTAACATGGTCTTGTTTTTGTTTCAAAACCAGCTTTTGTCCCAGTTTGTTTCTCCATTTACTGGATGCATTTATGGAAGGCACATAACAGGTATGTTAGTTTTTATCACAGCAACTTAACTGTAAGAATTTTGTCAAGCCACTTGTATCATTTAAGAAAAATGTTAAATTATGCTATAAATCACTATTAAACTAGAAACTACACAGGCTAGATTTAGCAACTCAAAAGGCCTCCTAGACAGATCTATTTTGGTTTGTGCTTATAATTAACGAGAGATTTGAAGACATATGTAAAACTTCAGCTTATAATAAGAAACTTGAAAAACTTATTTTTTTAGGCCTTTGTGGGAAGAAACAGAAAGAAATCACAAAAGCAATTAAGAGAGCTCAAATAATGGGTAAGAGCATCTAAGGAACCAAATTGAACTAGTCAAAATGTTGCTCGTTCTTTTGTGAAGATCTTTAATTATCTCTTTACAGGGTTTATGCCGGTTACATATAAGGATCCTGTCTATCTTAAAGACCCTAAAGTATGTAACATAAAGTATCGGGAATAAGCTGTGTAAGGTTCCCACCAATAAACTTCTTTTATAGTAAGTGGTTGTATGAGGCCAGTATTGACTAAAACTAATCCGCGGGTAGAAGGGTTTCAGGAGATCGGGAGTGAAGCTAATCTTCCACTGTCAGTGTTCATTTTAACAGATAGCTTATTTAAAATGTTGACGTTTATAATGCTGTATATACCTTGAATAAAACGGTATTATGTGACTGTTACTTATATCTGGTCCTCAATAGATCATATAACATTCCAGATATTTCAGGAGTAAGCACCTGGGAATCCTAATACAAGAATTCTACATTAGGCCCAGATTCTGACTTAGAAATGGGGATGATTTTTGTGTAATGTCTGAATCCCATGTGACTAGGTATAGCACTGACTTTACCCAGGCTAATTTTTTTTTAACTAAACATGCCTGGTCACAGAATAGATCTTGCCTCAGAGAAATAAATTAGGATCAAGGACAGAACATTCCTGAGTGAAATCTTCAAACTGGTAGTGTCCTTGATAAACTAAAATGGCTTGTAAATAGCTGTTATCAACTCGCTCATGATACAATTGGATTCAGACAACTCTGCTTTCCCTCCTCCTACTTACACACAGCCCCAAGAGTACCAATTTATGATTTGCATAAACCATTACTGGTAATGTGTACCTTCATAAACACCCCAGCACAGTATTTAATACATGCTGATAGAAGATCAAAATATTTGTTACTAGTTCAAATGTTCTTTACCAAATAGTTGCTATAGGCAGTAACAGATAAGCAATGGTCAGATGTGTTCAGCATTTCATCCAGTGAATGCAGTGTAGAGAAGGCTGCACATGGTATATGTAGACATATACACATACACATAGGGGAAAAGCTCTCAGCTAACCTGCACTTAACCAACTCCCCCTAAAAATCATGAAGGCGAGGACCTCTACTTGTGCTCTGTATTACCAAGGCTTGCCGTTTGGATACTTGTTTTGGAAAAGTTTGATGAAGGTAATGAACTTTGAATGAAAAGGAAAAACTCTTAATTACAAATAAGTAGGGGAATAAGGGTGCTCCCGCCCAGCTTCATTTTGTGTTTAAGGAACTTTGCCAGGATCTGCAGTTCTGCAAGTTAGAGGAGTTCAGTAATGAGCATGGTCACTGCATTCCATACAGAGAACTTCCTGGTCCTGGACTGACTGATTAGCAAAGTAATGTGCTTTTCTATTTCCATGTCAGACTGAAACCTTTAATATTTGCATGTCTATATGTATGCACACAGATTTTATTCCTGAATCCCACTGGTGACTGGCCTTATCTGAGCAATATGTTAACCCTAGACTCACTGGATTATTAGGCTTGTGCTATACTTCACTTGGATTCACTCACAATTTGGGGGTAAGGACACTAGAGCTTTCACTGCATTACAACTGTACCATAAGTAGGGCCACCAGACTTAGCAATATGCCCAATTAATTTGAATTTCAGATAAACAAGTTTTAATACAATAATGTTCCAAATATTGCATGATGCCCCATGTATTTTCTGGCCATAATGTGCTTTTTATGAATACTTAAGGAATAGGAATTATAATTACTAAGCTAAAAATAAATTTTTCATATGTACTTGACTTTCTTCATGCTATGGAAATAGGCTAGTCTATTTTCTAATTTGAAATATTGTCACATTTAAAAGAATGCATCAGCAATTTAAGTAAATAGTGAATAAAAATTTTGGTTTTAAAATAGAAGCATCTGATATTTTTACAATGCTTTGTAAAATACACTAAAATTTCTTCAGGTATTACTGCAAACCAGTGAACATAGTAAAACAAACCATCTTTACACTTCTGCTCATGTCTGAATATAGTAAAAACAAATGAACTCATACATGTATTGCTGAAGGCAGCAAAATATAGCATAAATAAAACAGCTGAATTTTTCAGCCAATTCACAAATCTCCTTTTGGATGAAGCAGGTCAGAACGTGGGGGACTGTGGGTATTCACCAGAATCCTTCATTTTCTCAAAGTCATCATCTGTTTCCAGGCTGCTCACTGGAGAGACTCTGTCCGGGTTACTGCTATCAGTGTCTGCTTCAGATAGTTTCTTTTCTCTCTCTGGTAGCCGTGATCTCTTGAGTGGCCACTGATCCTCGGTGTCAAAGGCTTTACGCTTACTCTCTGCTGGGGTGCTGCCTGGACTCGTGTCCAGGATATCTGTGCAGTCTACCATCAAGGTCAAGCTGTTTACCTCATTCACGTGGTGCTTGATGGTACAAGCAGTGTTAGAAACCTGCCTGTTTTTCAAAGAGATAACACAGGAATGGAGAAATTCATTCTCTGGAAAAAAGGTCCGTAAAGCTTGACAAAGGAAAACGTTCTCCTGGGGATCTTGGGAGGTGCTCTTCTTTTCTAAAAAAAAACACAAAAGATCAACTTAAAAAGATTTGAACAGTTAATTAAATTATCTAGAGTGAGAATATCACATGACATTCCAAATTCTAATTTATACGCCATGGAAAATTATGCTTTTTAACATCAACAGTACAGCTAATATAATACCATGTTCATTATTCAGTGGGATAGGAGACTGGATAAAATGACTACCTCTAATTCAAGGTGGATGCATTCATCACAGTCCACCTGCCTGGATTGTTCATAATTCCAGTCGGTGAGGAAAGTATAGCAAGCCAGGCTATGTTAACTTTTCCTTACCTGATGCTTGAATCTGTGCCTCTTTCCTTGTTTTAATTTCTCGTTTTAATCTGTTTACATCCTCTAGTAGTTTCTCCACTGCTCGTTCACTATCTTCTACTTTTTTGCATACAGTCTGCAAAACAACGATTTAAAGGCATAAAATCGCAAGTTCTGTATAAATAATGTTTATATTTAGTTAAATAATATACAAATTTGAGTAACATATAACATATACTATCAACTAGTATTTTTGCCTTTTGCATAAATTTTTTGAGGACTTATTTTCATTACAAAGTCAGATATACAGAGAGGAGAGACAGAGGAAGATTTCCGTCCAATGATTCACTCCCCAAGTGAGTGCAACAGCCAGTGCCGTGCTGATCCAAAGTTAGGATCCAGGAGCTCTTCCTGGTCTCCCATGAGGGTGCAGAGTCCCAAAGCTTTGGGCTGTCCTCGACTGCTTTCCCAGGCCACAAGCAGGGAAATGGATGGAAAGTGGAGCTGCCGGGATTAGAACCAGTGCCCATATGGGATCTCGGCACATTCAAGGCGAGAACTTTAGCCGCTAGGCCATGGCGCTGGGCTCGTATTTTGCTATCTTTTGGAATGCTTCTCAAATGTAGCTCTTTAGCAATTATTAACTTAATACTAATGTAATGACACAAATGTAGCTAAGATAGTTCATTTCACCTACTTAAAAATTTATTCATCTTATGTAAAAGAGACTAAGAGTTTCCATCTACTGCTTCACTCCGCAAATGCCTGCAACAGCTGGGACTGGTCCAGGCCAAAGCCAATAGCCTAGAACTCAATATGAATCTCCCATACGTGTAATAGGGACCTAGATACTCAAATCATCACAGCTTCCTCCCAGGGTATCATTCACAAGCTAGTATGAGAAACAGAACTGGGCCTGCCTAGTGGTACAGCAGGGTCATGGCAGCTCACAATGAAATTCCTGGCTCTTGCCTTCTGCACAGCCCAGAGGTGGCCATTACATGCATTTGAAAAGCAGACCAGCAGATGTGAGATACCTTTCTCCTGTCAATAAACTTAGAAAACACAGAGATCTGAGACATGAACCAGGCACCCAATAAGTGATGCAGGTCTCCCATGCAGCGCTGACTGGCATTTGAACCATAGCAAATATATGCCCCCTTATTTTCAAACAACTGGAAACATCCCTCAGATGTATTGTTATTGCAGTTATTCAGCTTTAACAAATTGACAAAATATGAAATATTATTTTTTACTGTTACAGATCTAAGATCTTAATTGCTACCAAAAGAACTACTTTTGAAAAGCAAACTAGGCTTATGTGTCATCAATTTTTAGAAATATGAGAAATTCCATTTGGAGAATAACTTAACAAAAAAATATGTTCCATAGTTTGAATATAATATTAAATTGAACTTAACTAATTTCAAGTTATAAAAATTGAATAAGTTGTCACAGCTGGTTTTAGCAGATGTTTTTTAGGATATCTATAACACTTTTGAAATAAGCAACGCAGGGACCCAACCTGAGGAACACTTTTTGATAATGAAAATGTGATATATTGTATATATGAATATATGTATGCATATATAGTGTGCAATATTACTCAGTCTGAAAGACTAAAATCCCACATTTGCAATACAATCCATGAATCTGGAGGATATGTTAGGAAAAGGAGGCCATGCAGAGAAAGACATCTCACGCATGCGATATGTATTTTTTCCTTCCTCCACCCCAAAGATTTATTTATTTATTTGAAAGGCAGAATTACAGAGCGAGGAAGACAGAGAGCTCTTGCAATGGTTTACTCCTTAAATGGCCACAATGGCCGGGGCTGAGCCAGGCCGAAGCTAGAAGCCAGGAGCCTCTTCCAGTCTCCCACAGGGGTGGCGGAGGTCCATACGATTTAGGAACTGTAGAAGCATGTTTATGTTAACTTACCTTTAGTTCGTCCTGCAATGAAGCATACATTTCATTTATCCTATGTACCTCCTTTAAAGATCCATCATCTTTAAAAAACTCGGATCTGTAAAACATTCGTTTCCTTCAGTATATATACAGAACTCATCTTAATGATAAGGTACAAAATGTATTTGTAGTCAAAGAGTGATGGAAAGTTTTCACTGAACTTGAAGAGACCATACTTTTGTCATCCTGTTTGTGTTCAGCAAAACCAACCAGAAAATCTACTTCACACATCTTTATAATAACAAATGCTTTAACTTCTAAATACTACTGCGCCAGGTCATCAAAACAAAACAAAAATCACATTTAGTAAAAATAGATAAACTCAAAAAAGGGAAAAAATGAAAAATTGTTCTGTTTTGGCAATAGGTATAGAAGTCAATACAAATAATATTTTACTGAATTTAACCCATCCTTCATTGAAGGAGGCAACAACATTTATGATACATGAAAGAAAAAAAGTATTCAGTTCATAAAACACTCCAACAACATGAAAACAATCTCAAAAATCAATGAAATATGGTATTCAATTCCTGCACTGCTGAGCTCTGTGGGGACAAAAATCGAACTCCTTATCCACATCAAGTTCATGTTTTAGTAGGTATACTTGTTTCTGGCATTAGTTAGCAGCCACAGAAGTTAAACCTAAGCAGCCCAGAGCAGACAAAACCTTGACTACTGCCTTTGTTTTTCTTTGCCTTTACTCTGATCTGCTACATTACAAATTACAATTTTAAGGCTCACTACTTATTCTAAATTGGAATGAACAAGCTAAAATTTACATATATTGCTGTCTTATGATCAGAGAAGTACTAGAAGCAGGGAAAGTGAAAAGCAGCTGAGGAATCCTACCTGTGTGTTTTCACTGCTCTGCTAAAACCAGCCGACATACAGGAACCTGATACAGTTTTATAACCCATTTGTTCAGACATGCCTAGATTGGCAACCACTAAAGGTATCCTATGAAAAAGCCTGACAAAAATAAATTTTTAAAATATAAACTTTAAAAAGAAAAATTAATAAATTACAATGACTACTTATCTCCTATAAGATTAACCAAAAACCAAAATCATCCTTTACTACTTAACCTAAGATAGAATTTACTGATTTGAAGCAACTAGGCTTCATACAACTATAAAATGTACATGGTATAATTGTGTGAAAAAATATTTTCACTTATCTGGTCCTTGTCAAAATAAGGCAATATACACTGAGCATCCGTAATCCGAAATCTGAAATCTGAAACTTCCTGAGTGCCAACATGACTGCACAAATGGAAAATTTCACCTATGACCTCATGAGATGGGTTATATTCAAAATGCAGATGTATTGAAAGAATGCTGTCTAAAGTTACCACAGGCTCTGAATAGAAGGTGTATAAGGCATATATGAAACCAAGAATTGTATGTTTAGACTTGAGTCCTATCCTCAAGATGCTTATTATGTATATATTCAAATGTTTCCAATTCCCAATCTGAAACTCAAAACACTTCCAGTCCAAAACACTTTGGATAAGGAATTCTCAACCTGTATTAATGCTACGAATTTATCCTGTTACTCATGAACAATGAAATATTGATACACACTTAAATCTCATTCAAGGCAGAATGCAGTTTACATAATCTAAGCAGAGTCCCATTTTGGTGGAACATCAAGATCTTGCTTATTTGCACAGGTTATAGAAAAGCCACTTAAGAACCTAGGCTGGGCCTGGCACCCTAATCCAGTGGCTAAAGTCCTTGCCTTGTATGCGCTAGGATCCTGTATGGGCACCAGTTTGTGTCCCAGGTGCTCCACTTCCCATCCAGCTCCCTGCTTGTGGCCTGGGAAAGCAGAGTTGAGGATGGCCTAAAGCCTTGGGACACTGCACCAACGTGGGAGACCCAGAAGCTTCTGGCTCCTGGCTTTGGATTGCTCAGTTTTGGTTGCTGTAGCCACTTGGGAAGTGAACCAGCAGGTGGAAGATCTTTTTCTCTCCTCTCTGTAAATCTGCCTTTCCAAATAAATAAATAAATCTTTAAAAAAAAAAAAAAAGAAAGAAAGAAAAAAGAATTTAGGTTTAAGTTTTGTCAGTATCTAAAACAAACATCATTTCCACCTTAAGTAGAAATAACAACAAATCGTCAGTGCCAGAAGTCATTATTCACACTGAACTAATAATTTCCTTATCTGACCTGCATTTTCCCTTTATAGCTTTATCTAAAAAGTTATTCATTTATCTGAAAGGCAGAGCAACAGAGATCTTTACTTCACCAGTTACTCTCCAAATGGCTGCACAGCCAGACGTGGGCCAGGCTGAAGCCAGGAGCCAGGCCCTCCATTCCTGGTCTCCCACTTAAGAGGTGGAGACAGAAGCCCTTGGACCATCCTGCACAGCCTTCCCAGGCACATTAGCTGGAAGCTGGATCAGAAACAGAGCAGCCAGGACTCAAGCACTCCAATACAGATGCCAGTGTCACAAGTGACACCTTAACCTGTTACACCACAACACTGTGTGCTAGGTCATAGGATCGTGTATAAGATGGTAAGATCTACTTTAGAGGCTTATGGTGACAATCTAATACAACAGTGTTTGAAGATACTTGGTAAACTGCAAAAATTACTATATAAATATTTACCCTTTTTGAGGTTTATATAGGGCATGTTCCAGGCGATGAGTAGAGCAACTTTCTGTTATTATACTTGGTGTCATTAACAGAAAAACAAGTTCTTGATTTAAGAGATGCTCTTGTAAGTTTCTGTGAAGCACTCTCTCTCTAAATGTCATGATCTGATCTGAATGACGACGGAACTTATACCAACCTACTACATCCTGAAATACAGAAGTAAAATGTAAACGGTTATTGTTATTTATCTCATAATTAAGCAGAACTGATATAAGATGGCTTTCTTAATGTTCAGATACATTTTGGGACTCTAAATAACACACTGTCATACACATTGCTTTTGCAAAATATGCAAACTGACTTAAGTTTAGGACATTTGTCTTCTTCCAATCTTCACCGTTAGTCAAAATTTAAATAAAAACACCCATGAAGCTGTTTGATTGTAAAATGCTGCCATAGAACTATAAGTTATAAGTTTTTAGAATCCAAAAGTAAAGGATATAATAACAAAGAAAGATAAACCAGAGAATACCTTTTTGATGTTTGGTAATATTTTCTTTAGTGCTTGCTCATCTATTTCACCTGAAGAATTATAAAAGCTGTAAAAGCCAAAATTAAGGAGATTTCAAATAAACTGGAAATATGATTTTGTTGGCATCTTAAACTTTGATGTCTCTAATCCAGACTACCCAACTACAGTTCATATCTACTGGCCGGTGAGATGAAATCCTACAATGAATAGTACAGGAAATTTTCTAATTAACAGACTTAAAGTGATAGAAACATGTAAGTCCACGAGCAGTTAAAAAGGAGAGCTCCAAGAAGTAAGTTTGTGCATCACTTTTTCTACATGAAAAAATAAACTATTAATTAAATTGAGTATTGGAAAAATCATATAGTCAGTTCACAATCAGGTTACCTATTGTTGAAATGTACAAAAGAATGCCTAATCATGAGCAATGACGCCCAGAAGTAAAAGCTTGGTTTATTCATTTCCTATTGAAACAGTTATGTTTTACGAGGTAGCTGTTTGTGGGGAGGGGTTAGAGAAGGGAATACATGTTGGTTTAGTTCAGTGATCTGTGCTCTGTAACTGGAATGTTCAAGATGCAGAAAGAATGTGAAGATAATTTTAAAAGATTTTCAAGTTATTGCCTCCAGCTTTCTTTCCTTTTACATAACAGAGGCTACAAAAATTGTCTTCCTTTTAGCATTAACATCAAATTTCTTTTCTATGATGGAGAAATGCTACACAAACACTTTACAAATAATAGTCATAACGGTAAAACTTTTACTGATAGCTCTATGTTGAACACGGAAAATATATGACACAAAATTAAAATAACATACCCTAATAGGTAGTTTGTTTCTTCTCTTTAACCTGTAAGAACTTACACTAAAGTCCTCGCCTTGCAGCCTTGTATGCGCCAGGATCCCATATGGGTGCCTGTTTGTGTCCCTGCTGCGCCACTTCCCTTCCAGCTCCCTGCTTGTGGCCTGGGAAAGGAGAGCTGAGGACAGCCCAAAGCCTTGGGACCCTACATCTGCGTGGGAGACCCTAAAGAAGTTCCTGCTTCTGGCTTTAGATCGGCTCAGTTCCGGCCGTTCAGGCCACTTAGGGAGTGAACCAGCATATGGAAGATCTGACTTTCAGAAAAAAACAACCGTACACTGAAATTTTTACTGACAAAGCAGATAAAACAGTGTTCTACCTAGTAAATGGGGATACTAAACTGATGGAACAACTTCTTGCATTTTACTTATATGCAAAAACTCCCTAAATAAGCTTTTATTCCTGTATTTCTCTAGTATGGTCTCTTTCTGAGCTCCACAAACTGGGGCATAAGGCAGTACGTCAGGGTAAATAGTAAACTACATGGTAACAGTGAGGACTTGTAGGAACACTGGTTTCATGTCCAGTTTCTGAGCAATAGGGGCTGGCAATTTTACACAGAAACACATGTAAGAATCCATGGTATTTGTGCACATCTCTGTATGTGATAGCTCAAGGAATAGTTTTTAAAAAGTGACTGCTAGCAAGAGGTGATGGTATGTAGTATGAGGAGGAAAATTCGTACTCCTCAAGGTAAACGAGTATCTGAGAGAAGCAGTAAATGAGCGAAACTTACAAAGAACTGCAGACACACTCGATAATGACGTACAAGTGGCTTTTCAGGGATTTAAAAATGCTCCTTGCATTTTTATCAGTAACAACATGTAAAACTAGCAACTAGGACACTTAGTTTCAGAAATCATTTCACTTGCACAGACTAGCTTTCACAGTGAATCATTTATTACTTTTTCTAATACTCACCTGAAAAGCTGATAGCATGGAATGTATTTCTGAATATCTGGGAAACAGAAGGATTTTTAGGTATGATTACCACTGATTCAATATTGAAAAAAGCACAAAACATATACTTCATGACAGGAAGTACTTTACTGCTGATATTTTAATCTATTCGCAACAAACCTACAATACAGATACAATTGTTTTCATTGAAAGGATATGCTCAAAAGATACTCAACTGAGAGACACATGTTAAAGGTTCTTGTTTTGGGCCCAGCGCGGTGGCCTAGCGGCTAGTCCTCACCTTGAACGTGCCAAGATCACATATGAGCACCAGTTCTAATCCTGGCAGCTCCACCTCCCATCCAGCTCCCTGCTTGTGGCCTTGGAAAGCACTCAAGGATGGCCCAGAGCTTTGGGATCCTGCCCCCGTGTGGGAGACCTGGAGGAAGTTCCTGGCTCCTGCCTCTAACCGGCATAGCACCGGCCATTGCGCTCACTTGGGGAGTGAATCATCAGGCAGAAGATCTTCCTCTCTATCTCTCCTCCACTCTATATATTTGACTTTGTAATAAAGATAAATAAAAAACAAACAAACAAAGATTCTTCTTTTTCTGTGTGTGTTTAACCATATTTGAAAGGCAGCTGTAGTCTTTTATCTGTCGGTTCACTCCCAAATGCCAGAACATCCAGGGCAGGGACAGACCAAAGTCAGGAATTTCTTTTGGGTCTTCTATGTGGGTGCAGTGAGTCAAGCAGTTGGTCAATCCACTGCTTTCCCAGGCATATTAGCAGAGAGCTGAATTGGAAGTGGAGCAGCCAGGACCTAACCAGTATCTATATGGGATGCTAGGCACCCCTTTTCAAGTATTTGTTTCATAAAAGTTTGGTCCACCTTAACTATAGCACAGAGAAAACAAACTGGGGCTGGTGTTGTGGCATGGCAGGGTAAGGGGCTACCTGAATCTCATCGTAGGCACTGACTGGTGTTCTAGCTAATCTACTTCCAATTGAATTCCCTGCTAATGGCCTGAGAAATGAGACAGGAAGTGGAAGATGGGCATGTGGAACATCCAGATGAAGCTCATGGTTTCAGTCTAGTGCAGCTGTGTGATCATCTGGGAGTGGGCCAGTGGATAGAGCTCTCTGTGACTCTTTCAATTAAATAACAAAAGCAAGGAAGAAAGAGTGAGAAAGGCCGGAAGGAAGAAAAAGACACAGAAAGAAATGAATCAAACCCAAAACAAATCAAATCTCAATAGCAGTATTTCAGCCAGGTAAGAAAAGTGACTTTTCTTTCTATATATTTTTGTAACAAATACATCCCTGTGTGAAAACAAACAGTAAACAGAAACACTTCATAATTTCTAAGCAGTGGAACATAGTATATAGTTAAAGGAAATATAAAAATGATGAAAATCTAACTAAAGCAGTGCAGTAATTTGTCAGTCTTGAATTTTATCTGCTAGCTATCTATGTTGAAGTAATACAACGTTTTAAAAAGATTTTACAACATACACTAACCTTAACTAGCATAATGTGGTTATTAACTAAATCCCTCAAAACATGTCAGGGCCAGCACTGTGGTGCCAGAATCCCACATGGGCACTGGCTCCAATCCCAGTACTTCATCCCAACACCTTGTTAACGCACCTGGAAAAGTAGTGCAGGCTAGCCCAAGCGCTTGAGCCCCTGCACTCACACGTGAGACCCAGAAGCACCTGGATTTTTAGCAATGGCCCAGCTTTGGCCACTGCGGCCACTTGGGAAGTGAATCGGGGGATGTAATATCTCTCTGACTGTAATTCTTTCAAAGAAATAAGCAAGTCTTTAAAAAGTTATTTTGGATAGCTTAACTCAATTATGATTTAAAAATGCACTAAAGGCTTGCTTTTAAAGCTCAAGAAACTGAAATGACAAAAGGTCATATATGTAACAGTAAGTAAATACTGTGAAGAAGCCCAAATGCCTTAACTCTTCCGAAAGGCAGTCAGCTGGACTACGTGGAGGGAGCCTTCAGATAATTACTCAGACACACAGAGGTCCATGTTCTGAATGTTCACCTATAACAATGCTATCCCCAGAAGAGTTGTTAGCAGCTGGTTTAAAAAGTTACAGTGGGGCTAAGGCACAGAATGCCACACCAGCAGCTCCTGTCGCAGCTTCCCGGCTTCTGAGGAAGCTTCCTGCTAACACACGGGATCAAGCAGCAGAAGATGACACAGGAGCCCTGATTCCTGCCACCCACCTGGCTGCTGTATTTGGGAAATGAATTAGTGCATGGAAGATCAATCTCTGTCACTCTGCCTTTTAAATAAATAAATAAACTTGCTTAAAATGCATGACTATAAAATTTTTATATCTTTTTGGCCAGCAATTTGTTAATGCAAATCAAAAGTCTTAAAAATGTTCAGACTGTGATATCGTAAAATCGTATCTCTGAATCTACAGTAAATAAAGCCAAAAATATATGCATAGGATATTTATGTTAGTATAACTTATAGTATAGACACATGCACAACACTGGAAACAGCTCATTGTAACTTAAAAGACTTAAAATCAGAACAGCTGTAAGAGTAGAATATACTGAGGTTATGGAAAATGTGATATTCCAGGGGATAATTTAACTTGGGAATATGAACAGAACATGTCAGGTCACTAAACTTTCTGTAGAGCACACTACTAGTTTGGGTTTTTTTGTTTTGTGTAAAGATTTATTTATCCCTAATGGGATATACAGGCAGATACACAGACAGGAGCAGAGACAAAGAGGAAGATCCTCCTTCCGTTGACTCACTCCTCAAGCAGCCGCAACAGCCAGTGCTAAGCCAATCCAAAGCCAGCAGCCAGGAGCCTTTTCCAGGGTCCCATGCAAGTACAGGGTCCCAAGGCTTTGGGCCGTCCTCTACTGCTTTCCCAGGCCACAAGCAGGGAGCTGGGTGGGAAGCAGGCCACTGGGACACGAACCAATGTCAGTATGGGATCCTGGCGCATGCAAGGGGAGGACTTTAGCCGCTAGCTACCCAATAGGAGTGTTTTAACTGTGAAGCTAAAAATTATCTGCCCCACTTAACGTGCTTCATATCTAACTTCACAAAAATGTGGCGCTTTGTCTCCTGCCCCGTTACATTCCACAATTACAGATGGTTTTCAATCATCTAACCACCTCAGCAGGCTTTTCTAGGTTCTCCTGCCCCAATGTCTCTGTGGCAATTTAACATTTCTGTGTGGATTACTTCATCTTTCCTTGGTCTTCCTCTTGCTGACCCTTCTTCCTGCTCCCTAAACAAGCAGGCAGTTGCACCCTTGTTTCCCTGAAACAGCCTCATTTGCTTCCTGTATCTCACACTGCTCCTCACGTTAGGCCAGCTGATGGTCAGTTTAATTGGGAAAGGAGAGCAGTATGTTTCAATTCTCCTTAAAACATGGGTATATACAGTCTTACTTTACAACGGTAATTTGAATTATTTTGGCATAAAGTATCAAAAAACAGGGGACACAAAAGTAAATGACTCACCAATTGTATAAACAACCTCTACATCATCCATCTGGGAATCAGTGATGCTATTCCTGGCTTCACCTTTCACTTCCCCAATGAGAAAACCTTCCTGTGAAGATAATAATGAAAAGCAGTAAGAACAGAAAAGGAATAAATCAATAGAATTACTGTTCACTCACTGAGCGGAATTTTCTGAATATTTTACAATGTATGAGAGCACTTCAAAAAATGCAGGAAAAATCTACATAAAATCTATGCATAGATTTTTCTTAAAAATTTTTTTTTGTGGTAGTATTACTGTAGTACGCCTGTGGGATCAGAATCCCATATGGGTGATGATTCCTGTCTCATACATTCTGAACCAACTCCCTGCTAATGCTCCTGAGAAAGGAGCAGAGAAAGGCTTCAGCGCTTGGGCCTCTGTCACCTGCACAGGAAACCTGAAGGCAGTTCCAGGCTCCTGGCTTCAGCCGAGCCCAGTCCTGGAGGTTGAGGCTCACTGTTTGGGGAGTGAACCTAAAGATGGAAGATCTATTTCACCCCGTCTCTATAACTCTTTCAAATACATAAGTAATTTTTAAAATACATATTTATGTTTTGCAATAAGACGAACACCTTAATCCTTTCCATGAACTTTTAAAGGTACCATTGTAGTGTATGTGCATAGAGACCTGAAGTACTTCCACTCACCTAGCGGTCTACACTGACTATCAAATAAGAGACTGAATAGCACCACATTCCTAGTCAGGGAAAAAGAGAATGAAAGGATTTCAGATAATTACAGAAGGCCCTGTAGAGGTGGCCAGAATGGATCTGAGCTGAAATACTGGCAGTATTTGTTAGGCAGCACCTGGAGTACTTGGCAGACTTGGAAGCATAAAAAAGCCAGCAATAAGCACACCTGGTGTGAAGAGCATGCAGAGTGGCAGGCGGTGCAGCGCCCGGCAGTGCAGTGGCTGGCAGTGCAGCGGCAGGCACCCGCTTTGCCAAGCTGGACAGGACAGAGCCAGGCATGGAGCCTGCCGAATCTGCGTTTCAGTGCACCTGCTCCTGGGGGCGGGGGTTGTACAGGTTTCTCCACTATGCAATGCCACGATTATTAGTACTTTCAAAGTTAAACTTGTGTAGAATACCAGAAAGCGTATCAGAATGTCCCTTCTTAAAAAGCTGCGCCTGCTCCAGTTCTCGTAACAACAGGCCACCGCAGCAGTTATTTCTTTGCGGTCTAAAGAATCCAATGACTTCTGTAGACATTTAAAGAATGAAGTGCTCCACAATGAAGATTTTATCTTCTTTATAATTATCAAATAATGCTTTGCTGGAACCAAGAAGCAGAAGGAGTGGACCCGGAAGTCTATAGTCTAGTGTCTGCCTTAGGGCTTCGCAAGGGCAGGCACTGGGGAAGGAAGTGCCAACAGTTCAAGTGCAGCCACCCCGAGGACAGCCATTCAAGGACTTTGACAGAAGGAGCTGAAATCGAACCCTAATCCTTTTAAGCAACAGAGGGAGTAAGGACCGGCCCATTACATTTACACTATGGACACACTGAAATAATTTCTATATCCACAATGAAATTTTATACTACATCTGCTTTTTTGCCAGATGTTCATCTGAAACTGCGTACATAAAATATACAAATTCCAAGCTCCTTTAGGCTTGAGTTGAAAGGCTTTCAGGCCTAAGGCACAGCTCATTATTTTAAAATGAAGGGTACAACGTCTTGCAGAAACCATTAGGCCGTGTTCAGCAGGGTGCTGTCTGGATTCAATTTTACAAACTTGCTACCGAAAACACGTGTGAGGTTCAAAGTTTTTGCCATGTGTGGGTCTTTAAAATTATTTCACAAGATTTTAGAAAACGGGCGCTGTATTTTGGCAATCCAAATTTCAATATTTAAATCATAACAAAGTGACTGAAGAAGAGCCAGCCGGGGCCTTAAGAGTTTTCACAACTTTGACAAGCAATCCAAAGAAAAAGCAGGTTAAGTGATGCATCCACCACATGTGAGCCCTTCCACCCACGCAGGTTAAGGCGAGGCAGCCACTGAAGACACCGAGCGCTCACTGCCCTAACACTCCCAACAGGCGTGCCCGGGCTGAGGGCAGCAGCTGGCCAGGGCGCAGTGGCCACAGCCAGCGGCCGCGGGGCTCGCCCTCCTTTCCCGCCCAAACTGGATCAGGAAAAAAAGAAAAGTAAAAAATAATGACTAGGGGGGGGCGGGGCGTGTGGGGCACGCGGGTCCCACGGGTGAGAAGAGGGAAGGTTCAGCGAGAGAAGATTCGGGGCGCCGCAGGCACCTGGAGGACCGCGATGGCGGGAAGGCGGCGGCGTCGGGGCAGCCGGCCGCGCTCGGGGTTCTCCCAAGGCGACGCCGCAGCCTCCCGGCCCCTCGGCTCACCGTGTCCGAATCGGTGTTGAGGTGCTGAAACGTAAGCGCTCCGAGCACGAAGCCCGACAGCACCGCCACCGTGCTCTCGCCCTCCATAACGCAGCGACCGCCACAGCCCAGGCTGAGGAGCAGCGGCGTCCGGCGCGCGCGGGGACGCGACTCCGGACGCGACGCGCCCGGTAGGCGGGGCCGGCGGCGGGTGGGCGGGGCCGCGTCGGCGCGCGCCGCCGAGCTGGGCGCGGGCGCCCCCTGTCGGCAGGCGACGGCCTTGCGGCGGAGGACGCTCGGGGACCCTGCCCGGCTTATTCTATGGGCAGCTTCTCCTTAGGGGATACGCTGATGTGGGCACCGTGGGCACCGTGGGCACCGCTACAGAGGCCCGCGAGCCTGGAGCCAGTGTCTGTGGCTGTTTGAGCCACCTGACATGGTCATTTAAAAACTATAGTGACACGAATAGAAGGTTGCTTGGCCACACTTGCACACTTGCCTGTGTTATTCTGCTTTTCGTCGTTAGAAATGTCTAGGATACTCTCTGGGGGGGATTGTCGCTAACAGAAGTACTCATGTCCGTGCCTCGGTGTGTGCCTGTGCCTGTACCTGTATGTGTGTGCGGGTTTTTTTCGCTTGCCTTTAGAACATGAAGGACTCGGTGGGATTTAGAGCATACACGGGCTTCTAAATTTTTATCTTAAGATTTATTTCATTTATTTGGAAGGCAGAGTTACAAACAGAGGTGTTTTGTACCTGCAGGTTTGCTCTCCCAAAAGCCTGCAGCATCTTACTGGGCCATGCAGAGTCAGGAGCTAGGAGCAACCCCCAGGTCGCCCACGTGGGTGCGGGGGCCCAAATGCCGGGACCGTCTACCCCTGCTTTCCCAGGAGCACTAGCAGGAGCTGGATCAGAAATGGAGCTGCCAGGACTCAAACCAGGTGCCCCTGTGGGACACCAGAACCCCAGAGCCAGCCCCCAGTGATGTTAGTTTTATGATTGCCAGGATCATATTGTGCTGGATCACGTCATAGAAATTATAAAGTGGGTGGGAAACCAGGACTTGCCTACTGTATTTCCCATAAACATGCACACAGACTGGACGTCTGTAATGTATGAAACCATTCATTACTTCAGTATTGAGCATTTCTGGTTGAGCATTTCTGGGTGGGCAACAGTCAAGCTTGGGCATGTATGAATATGTATGTAATTAATGATTATGCATTCCTTTCCTAAGGCTTTTAAGATTTATTTGCACTTATTAGAAAGGCAAATTTACAGAGAAGAAGAGACAGAGAGGAAGATCTTCTGTGTGCTGGTTCATTCCCCAAAGGATCACAATGGCTGGAGCTGAGCAGATCTGAAGCCAGGAGCGAGGAGCCTTTTCCAGGTCTCCCACAGGGGTGCAGGGTCCCAAGGCTTTGAGCCATCCCTGGCTGCTTTCCCAGGCCACAAGCAGGGAGGTGAAAGACTAGCCAATCGTGCCATTGCGCTGACCCCCGAAAGCTAAATTTTGTCTTCATTTCAGTAAAGCCATTAGTAACATAAAAACATTCTCACATAGGTTGTTTGTTATGAGTTGTTATGAGTTAAAAAACAAAATGTTACTATATTGTAAAGATGTGAAATAAACCCTCAAATGAGTTCTGGCAGGAGTACCAAGACCATTTAATCATTTGTCTTTTCAACAACAAATAAAAACAGAATGAAATTGAGCCTTTACCTTACATCATAAATATTAGATCGAAACAGATCAAAAACCTACACTTAACAATAAAAACTCTTTAAGTTTTCAGAAACAAATGGAGGGGCCACCACTGTGACACGGCGGCAGTGCTGGCATCTCACATGGATGTCACTTTGTTCCCGGCTGCTCTACTTCCAATCACATTTCTTGGATATGATACCAAAGGCATCATCAAAAAAACAAAAGAAACAGATAAGGCTTTGTTAAAACGTTTGTGCACCATCAGCAGAATGACAGAGATGACAGAAAATATTTGCAAGTCACATATTTAATAAAGGGTTAACATACAGATAATATGCAAAGAACTTTTCTGACTAAACAGTAAAAAAAAAAAAATGAACTACCCAATTAAAAACTGGACAGAGAACTTGAATAGGCATTTTCCAAAGAAGATATACAATATGGTCAACATCATTTGTAATTAGGAAAATGCAAACACAAACTGTACTGAAGTATCATTCTCAGGCTCCAGTCTGACATAACTCTGGCTACCTTGGGCATGACCAACCATCATCTTGTCTGCCAAGTGACACAATCTCTAGGGTAAATATGCATTTCCTGCTCGGACCTGATGCCTGGAATGTCTCTTTTTAAAAATTCTTGAAAATTTTTTTATGTGTTTATAAAGCCGAGGATGGTACCAGCCTTGTGGCATTACAAGTTAAGCCATCGACTGTAGTGCTGACATCCCTGAATACTGGTTTGAGTCCCAGCTGCTCCCAGTCCTTTGGCCCCTGTTCTCATGTGGGAGACCCAAGAAGAAGCTCCTGGCTTTGGCCCGGCCCAGCCCCAGCCATTGTGACAGTTTGGCGGAGTGAATGATCAGATCGAAGATATCTGTGTGTGATGTGTGTGTGTCCCTCTCTGTAACTCTGCCTTTCAAATAAGCAAAATGAATCTTTTAAAAACTGGAATTTGGGGGTCCAGCATGATGGCGTACAAGTTAATCCTCTACCTGAGAAGCCAGCATCCTAAATGGGCACCAGTTCATTTCCACTTCCAATGCAGGTCCCTGCTCACAGCCTGGGAAAACAATAGAGGATAGCCTAGGTGCTTGAGCCTTTACACCCAGATGGGAAACCTAGAAGAAGCTCCCAGCTCCTGGCTTTGGATCAGCTCAACTTCAGCTGTTGTGGCCATTTGGGGAGTGAACCAGTGGAAGGAAGATCTTTCTGTTTCTCTCCTACTTCCTTCTGCAACTGACTTTAAAGTAAAATAAGTAAATCTTTAAAAATATATAATTTGCCTTAAAAGAAAGCAAAGGAAATAGTTGAGAGAGAGAGAGCATGTGTGTATGTGTTTCCATCTATTCGTTCACTTCCCAAATGTCTGCAGGATCTGGGGTTGGGCCAGGTTGACCAGGAGCCCAACACTCAGTCTGGCTATTCCATATGGTTGACAGGAACCCAAACATTCAAGGCATCCTGTGCTGCTTCCCTGGGTGCCTATTTTCAGGAAGGTAGATAAGAAGTAGAGCCAGACAGTGCTCCAGTATAGGTGCAGACATCACAAGTGATGACTAGCCCCTGCCCCCTAGAATATCTCTCAACTGTTTGAGGAAGTCCGCGTATATCCCAGTGACTCTGTATCTTATCATGTACACCTCTTCCTCCACCTTGGTAAATGGGAAGGAAAAGGGTGATAATTACTGCCATCCTAGGAAGACTTAAGAATATGTCTCATGGGTGAAACATACACACAAATGAGAAAAGAATGGTGGCAGTAAGCTTTCTATCTTTATAATAAGGCAGCTGAAGCTGGCAAACTTTATAAAGGAAAAGGTCTTATTTAGCTCGGTTTGGAAAACAGTCTAAACAGCGTGTACAAGCTCTTTTGGACAGCAGGGGCATGTGTGGGAGAAGAGCACATATCTCAAGAATAGGAAGCCCGAAGGAGATTCTGGCACTTAGGACAACTTCCTTCTGTAAAAACTCAATCCAGGAGACCCCTATTTTCTCCCAAGGACACTGCCTCCAGTGACCCAAGGAACTCTTGCTAGATCCCACCCTCCCTTCCCACAGATCAACCCTGAGGACCAAACAGCCATCACACGGGTCCTTGGGGGACAGATCACTTCCAAACTTCCATAAGAAATAGGCTTTGGGGGCAGGTGCGGTGGCCGTAAAGGCTGTGGGTGCACATCTGCCGAGTGAGCTGCAGGGGGCAGTGTAATAGCAGCTGTGAAAGAAAGCCTTTTTGGCAGAGATGATCTAAAAATAGTTAAGAGGATTTAATCTTTATAAGTGTCACACAATAGCCTGCTTTGTAAAATCCAATGTGACTGAATCACAGTGACTATAAACAGTGTGGCTTATCTTGTATATGAATCACTGGTTTTAAAGTTACAGCTTTGCAGGTCCACAAACATAAACAATCTAAAAATCTGGTAAAAGAGATAAAGTTAAGTGCAGAAAGACTAATGCTAACTAGTGGCTTAAGAACACCAGCAGACAAACAGGTGTTTAATCACTCAGAATACTTGGATTCAAGTCCCAAATCTGGTTCACACGACTCACCTTCACACCAGTGCCACCCTTAGAAGGCAACAGTGATGGCTCAAAAATGTCACTCTGTCGGGACACTCAGCACCCCCACCCCGTCCTAGCCATTGTAAGACTTTAAAAAGTGACCCAGAAAATGGGAGCTCTGCCTGCCTCCTCTGTGTGTCAACCTGTCAAATACAATAAACAAATAAAGTCTACCCTTTTCTTTAAAAAAGAAATAGGCGCAGGCTAAGTTAGCAAGTGAATCTGAATTCCATTTGAGATCAGTTCCAAGTACAGGGGAACTTTCAGCAGCATAAGTTTAGCTAACCCCAGGGGGTATTCTGATGAAGAATTCCAAAAACCATTACTTTGATGTGAGCCTGTAGGAATAACTTGAGCTGTAAGACTGTGTTTTACAGAAAATTAACTTCTTTTGTTTTACAGTAGTTATTTTATTTATCTGAAAGGCAGAGCTAGAGAGAGAGGGGAGAGAGAAATTTCCATCCATTGGTTAGTACCCCAAATAGCCACAAAATCAGAGGCTGGCCCAGGCTGAATGAATCCAGGCGCCTTGAACACTCTCTTGATCTCTCACATGGTGGCAGGAAGACCAAGTGCTTGGTCCATCTTCCACTGCGTTCACACACATGTTAGCAGGGAAGCAGAGAAGTCAGAACTTGAACCGGTGTTTATATGGGATGCCAGCATAGCAGGCTGTAGCTTAAACCATGGCACCCCAACACAGGCCCATAAATGTGTTTTTAAATACACACCTGTTCCTATTGACCTGTTTCACAGGTCAACAGGTAGTAAACCAGTCTTATTAATATACATACACATGCTTTCATACATAGGATATCTTTGTCAAAAGAAGTAAGTGACTTTCATGACAACCATAATTGATGTGTCTTGACACGTGACATGGACTAACTTGCCTGAAACCTCTTCCAAGTCACATTTGAACTCAGCAGCTCCTAAAGCAGAGTTCGTTTCTTTGGAGATTTGTTATCATACCTAAGTGTATTCTAGAATGGGGTCATTTGACCAGAGATGAAAACATCTTTTGTGCCAAAATCCAAGTTAGATTTAATTCCTACATCTATGCAAATAATTACCATCATAATTTATAATGCCTTTGCTTTTTGTAAAGACACCCTATTCATGTTGAATAAACAGTTTACAAATTCCTGCTGGTATAGTTTAGGATAATTCCCTTGAAGTAGAGTTCCTTTGTCAAAGAGTGAATATTTTAATTATAAACGTTAAGTGTTGCAGTAAAATGAAAGAAAGTTAAAACGTACAGAATAGGCTCAACCCTGGCAGTTAAAGCACTTGGAGTGTGAACCAAATGAAGAATTCTCTCTCTTCCTGCTGCCTTTCAAATATTAAAATAAATAAATAAAGATAAGGTTATTTGGCATAAAAATGTTTGACATCTATGCAGTTTTTTATAGCATAAATTTTCTGGGTTTTTTTCAAAAAGATGAGGTGAACTTTCAGTGCACAAACCTCTTTACAAGCTTACATTCCCATATCACAGTGAGCAGGTTCAAGTTCCCATTGCACTTCTGATTCTGGCAGCAGGTTGAGGCAGTGGGTGATGGCTCAAGTACGTGGGTCCCTGGCACCCCTATGAGATACTTAGATTGAGTTCCAAGCTTCTGGCTCCAGCCTAACCCAGCCACAGGTGTTGTGGGCATTAGGGGAGTGAACCAGCATTTGGAAGATTCCTCTCTCTTCTTCTCAAATAAATGAAATACTTCTAAAACAAAATCACAACTTTCTGAAGACCTCTTACGTATTTACACTGAGTATCAAGGGAGAAAATTATATGTTTTTTCTTTTTTTTCTTATTTGTTTTTTTTGTGTGTGCTTTGTGTTTCTTTTTTCTTGAAGATACATTTTTCTTTGTAGAATTTTTTTTGATTTATTTATTTTTATTAGAAAGGCAGATTTACAGGAAGGGCAGAGAAAGAAAGATCTTCCATCCATTGGTTCACTTCCCAAGTGGCTGCAACAGCCAGAGGTGAGCCAATCCACAGGCAGGAGCCAGGAGCTTATTCTGGATTTCCCATGCAGGTGCAGGGTCCAAGGCTTTGGGCCATCCTTGTCTGCTTTCCCAGGCCACAAGCAGGGAGCCAAATGGGAAACAGAGCACCTGGGACACGAACTGGTGCCCATATGGGATCCTGGCACATGCAAGGCAAGGACTTTAACCCCTGGACTACTGTACAAGCCCTCTTTGTAGATTTTAAAAACTTAATTACTCATTTGTTACTTGTTTGAGAGGCAGCAGTAGAGACTAATACCAACACAGAGAGAGCTTCCATCCACTATTTCAGTCCCCAAATGCCTGCAACAGCCAAGGCTCGGCTGGTCAGTGTCAGGAACCTGGAATTTCACGTGGCTCTCCCACATGAGAAGCAGGAGCCCAAGTAATGATCACCTCCAGTGCCCAAGGGTATGCATTAGCAGGAAACCAGAATATGAAATGAAGCAAGACTAGAGTTCATGCATGCTGACCTGGAATGCATGAGTCCCAAGTGGTGTCTTTAACTACTGTGCTGCTTGCCTGCGTCTTCAGGATTTTCACAAACAAAACCAATCTTTATTTCTCATATAATAAACTCTCCATACCACCTTATTTATTTCATGCTAGCAGTATATTTGCTAGACGTTGCCCCTATTTGCAGGCATCAAATAGCACAAGAATAGAAGGGAATCTTGGAGATCATTCTTTTCATTTTCCTGATGTTAAGAACTGAAATCCAAAAGAATTAATTAAGCCATCCATATTTATAAATGTTCATTTGAAGCAGAGCAGAATTGGAATGTTGAATTTCTGAATTCAAGCTCTTTCTGTTAAACCACACAGAATAAAGAAGTGGTTGGGAGAAAAGAAACAGCTTGGGAAGTGTTCTGACATGTTAGAAGCACCGCTCAGAACACAGCCTCAAAGGGAAGCTGAAACCTCAAGAGCAACTCCAGAATCAGATCTGAATACTCAGCCTTTGTGACAACCTTTGCTCTGTTGCATTAGTTCCAATAATTATTTTAATTCTTCAGTTGCAGATGACCTTTGGCTTCTGACTGAATGAGTTATTGGTGATTAGTATGACTTGGATACACTGTGAGTGTGTTCTGCAAAGGATCACGTGCTGGGAGTGTCTTCGGTGCAGCAGTGTTGACAGCTGGCAGGGCCTTTGCAGGGTGGGGCCTGGGATGGGCATGATTGCAGCAGTTAAGTCACGGCTTGAAATGTCAGCATCTTGTCCTGGAATGCCTGGTTCAGATCCTGACTACTCCACTTTGGATCCAGCTACCTGCTAAAGTGTGCCCAGATGGGCAGCAGGTGATGGCTCACTGGGTCCTTGCCAGCTGCATGGGAGACCTAGATGGAGTTCCTGGCTGCTGGCTTCAGCACAGTTCACTGCTGGCATTTGGGGAGTAAGCCAGCAGATGGAGATCTCATTTGTCTTTGTCTCTCTGCCTTAGTTTTAAAATTATAATAGAATTTCACTTTTTTTTAAAAAAAAGAAATGTTTCCTTTTTTATATTCCATGTATTCCTATATTTAAAATTTTAAGAGACTGACATTGTCTTGCAATAGGATAAGCCACCATGAGCAAGGGCAGCATCCGATATTGGAGTCTCAGTTTGGATCCTGGCAAATTCACTTCATATCTAGCTCCCTGCTAATGTGCCTGAGGAAAGAACAGACAATGGCCCAGGATGACAGAGACCAAAATGGGGTTCCTGGCTCCTGGCTTCTATATGGCCCAGTTTCAGCTGATGGAAGATCCGTGTGTGTGTTTCTTTTTGTCTTCATCACCCTGCTTTCAAACAAATATCTTTTAAAATTTTAATTACATTGATTCAACACATTTACATTTTTCTATAATTATATTTTTTCTCTAAATAGATATATGTTAAGAGAAAATGTCAGGAAATAAAAATCTTATGAGAAGTATTAATTTTCTTTTATAATAACTAACAAATAATACTGCTAGTTCAGGTTCTGGCATGATTCACATAATAAGAGATTGTGCTAGATTATATCTCTTTCAATGTGCTTAATTTTTTTTGTATCTTTGAACTGCAGCCTGAAACTTAATCATATCACAGATGTGGCTTACTCTGCTATCATACAAAATTAAAGTGAAAAAAAAATAAGACTTATTCTATTTGAAAGACAGAGAGACAGAGAAGGGCAGGAGGAGAAATGGAGATGTTCCAACCACTAGGTCACACTCCCCAAATGGTTGTGATGATTGGAACTGGGCCAGGCCAAAGCCAGGAGCCAAGACCTTCATCTGGGTCTCCCATTAGGGTGGCAGGATGTTCCGTGGCCTAAGCTTACTTCCCTATGACCTGAGGTGCAACTCCCAGGCCTATACGTGGAGTATGACTTCTGACATGGCTAGAAGGTCAAGGGGAGTACACGTGGAACATGACCTCTGACATGACCAAAAGATCTAGGGAAATAGATGTGTCATACAGTCAATTACAGTGTCTTTGGTGAGCAGGGGCGGGGGTGTCTGCCGGAAGATGCCCTCCTGCCCTCCCCTTTCTTACCCTTTCAAAGCTGTAACCAGTGCAAAGCGGACATTCCTCACCAGCTTGTCTCCAGTGGGTCTTGAGGTCAAAGGTCTCCCCCCTTGGTGACCTCGGGGCCTGCTGGCATGCCTAAACCCCTGAGAGCAGGGAGGGACCTTTGCACTTGGGCCATCGCCTACCACTTTTTCAGGAAGATCAGAAGAGAATGAATGGGAAACAGAGAAGCCAGTTCTGGAGCAAGCCCTGATATGTAGTGTTGGCATCGCAGGTAGCACAAATGCCACCCATATCAAAAACAGACAAACAAACAAATAAATAAATATTAAACCTTTATTTTTTTTTAAGACAGAGAAGCAAGTAGGAAAAGGGTGTGAAGGCTCTTACGGCAAAAATTGGGAGACACTACATTCATTTCTGCTTCAACTGTTCTCATAGAACTATACTTTCTCATCGCAGGTTAACAAAGGCAGCTAAATAATAGCTATTCAATAGACTTGTATTCACCCATAATAATTCCCTGCATGGTTTAAAATATTAGACAATCTTATATGTTTTCTGTATTTTTTGGTTAAATACAGTACAGCAATTTAGAATGATTATGATTCCACAGATAACTTAGGAGAGTAGCTGAAAATATATACCCATCTGTTGCTCTTAACCCGCAGGACCATGCCCCCCCCTTCTGGAGCTCATGGCCCCCCAAAAGAGAAAAAGGGAAGATGGAGAGAGGCTTGTGGCCTGAGCACGAACACAGCAGCTGTACAGCTATGGGAGGTAGTGGGTAACATCAAACTGTGAAGGCAAGGTCCTTACTTAGGCCTTGAAACTTTCTCTGATTAGCTCCAGGCCAATGTCCTGGCAGCCCAAGTCCCACCCCAGCACTGCATTGGTCAAACTCCCCACTTGGAAACTAAGCTACATGAAAGAAAGCAAAGACAAGACAGAGCAGTTTTCCTCTCTTCCTAATAAAATATCCATCACCCTTCCTTCATCGTGTGTGTGTTTTTAAGGTTTATTTATTTCTATTGGAAAATCTGATTTACAAAGAGAAGGGAGAGACAAGGATTTTCCATCCACAAGTTCACTCCTCAAGTGGCTGCAGCAGCCAGAGCTGAGCCAGTCCAAAAGCAAGAGCCAGGAGCTTTTTCTGGGTTTCCCACATGGGTGCAGGGTCCCAAGGCTTTGGGCTGTCCTTGACTGCTTTTTCAGGTCACAAGCAGGGAACTGGATGGGAAGTGGAATAGCCCCAGCACCCATATGGGATCCCAGCACATGCAAGGCGAGGACTTAAGCCACTAGGTTACTGTGCTGGGCTCCCCTTCATTGTTTTTCACAAGAAGATTTATTTATCTAAAAAAAAAAAAAAAAAAGAGAGTGACACAGAAAGAAGGGGAGTGGGAAGAAACTGAGGAGGGTGTGTGTGTGTGTGTGTGTGTGTGTGTGTGTGTGTGAGGGTATGTGTGTGACAGTTTGCTGTCACAAATGGCTGCAACATCCAGGGCTGGACCAGGTTGAAGCCAGGATCCAGGAACTCCACTGAAATATCCCCATATGGGTGGCAGGGACTCAAGCACTTGGGCAATTTTCTGCTGCTTTCAGATGCATCATTAGGAAGCTTGATTGGAAGCACAGTATCTGGGACTGGAATCAGTACTCTACATGGATGCCATGTCTCAGGCAGGGCTTTGTACTATACAGTCCCTCGCCTTTATTTCTTACCCCACAATCCATCTCATCACTGGATGACTGGCAGTGAGATCCAAGAGAAAGTGTCACACACAGGATGTGGCCATTTAAAATATATATATAACTGACTGTTTTTGTTTATCTGAGATGGAGATCTCAGTCTGCTTGTTCACTTCTAGATGCCCACAATAGCTAGGGCTGGACCTATGTAAATGTATATACTTAACACTTTGTCTAGGTCCTCCAGCTGGTTGGCAGGAACCCAGGTACCTGTGCCATTTCTATTGTCTCTTATAGTGTGTGTTAACAGGAATCCAGCCCTCTGATATGGGACGCAGGCATCCCAAGTGGCACCTTAACCATTGTGCCAAACACCTTCCTTAAAGTGTGCTCTGGCCCACCACAACTCTTCTATATGCAAAGTATAAGAGCCTGGTCAACATATTTCTGAAAAGATTGGATCCTTTAGACAAGGTAATGGCATTTGACTCCCATTTTAAATAAATTAGTTAATAATGGGTTTTGTAATTAAATGTAATATAAGGACCATCATTGTAGCACAATGGGTTAAGCTATACCTGTGACAGCTTTCCATACCACCTTTTGAATTTAGTCTCTGCTGCTCCATTTCCAATCCAGCTCCCTGTTAATGTGCCTGGGAAAACAGCAGATGATGGCTCGGGTGTCTGGATTGCTGCCACTCACATGGCAGACCTGGGTGGAGTGTTCTGGCTCATGGTTTTATCCTAGCCAAACCTGGCTGTTTTGGTCATTAGGAGAGTATCACAAAGAAGAGGAGTTGGAATATCAGGTATTAGTAGATCAGTAATTCGTGTACCTGGGAAACTGTGTTTTGAGATGTCACTCAAAAATGTGAAGCCATTAAATATGATCCAAATGGGCAATGTACCTAATAACCAAGGCTGGAGATTGTGACTTTTTGGGTAAATATTTATTTATTTGAAATGCAGAGTTACAAGGAAAGACAAAGAGAGAGGAAAGAGAGAGATCTTCCATTCTCCAAATGACTGCAATAGCTTGGACTGAAATTTCATCCACGTCTGCCAAGTGGGTGCAGGGGCCAGGAACTCCAGCCATTTTCTATTGCTTTCCCACGTATATTAACAGGGAGCTGGATCAGAAGTGGAGCAGCCCAGACTGTAATCTGCATGCCTATGGCATTCTGGCATTATAGGCGGTGGGTTAACTTGCTGCACTGAGACTGACTTTTGAAAATAGCTAAAAGATAATCACAGGGAGGGTGCAGGGCCAGGCCATGCTGTGCTGCTTCTGCCCCAAAACCAGCCAGGATGTACAGTACCACCAAGCAGCATGGGGTGCTGCAAATTACCCAGGGAAGGCCTCTGCGTGTTATGTTGAAATGAGGGTCACTGAGGGCAAGTTTGACAGATGTGGAATGACTTATGGGGGCTTCCAGGAATCAAACCGCTACATTCAGAGGTATTTGATGGAACTGAGGTGGAACTGGTCAGAGGGGGAAATCCAGAGGACATATTTGAGTCAAAACACATGGGAGAACTGGATTGGGCTAGGTAGCATTGCTACATGCAGATTCTGGGGCTAGGGGACAGGCCTGATAGGGCGAGGACACAATATCTGCTGGTGAGTGTCAGGACAAGGGGTGGGACACGTCAGGTGGGACCACAACAGCCACAAACATGCAAGAGAACCAGGCCTGGGGTGGATTCTGTAGGGGATGCGTGAGCTCTCCCCTGTGGGCTGCAGCAATGCTGGTCTGCACAACAGCTGGGGTTGGTAGCAGGCAAACCAGGCAAGACCATGAAACTCACTGACACTCAAGAGAGCCAGGGCTAGGAGCAGGCTGGGAAGAGCCAGGCTACAGCACCTGCCAGCACACAGGAAGTAAGAACCGGGTCTGGTGGTGGTGGGCTGGGCTGGGCCCTCTCAACTACGTAAATAATATTAAAAGTAAAATTAAAAACCAAAGATAGCCCCAATTTCTTAGAAAGAATTAATTATAAGTGGCTCAATTTCTAAAATTCCATTTTCTCAGAGCATTTTATTCATTCATCAGAGAAATAAATCAATGACATAACTGCTGTGTGTGCTTTGAAAGCTGAAATTATACTGCAAGATTGTGTGATTCAGCTGGGCTTTTCATGTTTCTTTCTTGAATGAGTATAGTTTTTTCCCCACAATTATATTTATATTCTCCCTGATTTCATGTTTTAATCATTTAAACTAGCTTTTGCTTATTGTAACACTTCACTTATATGTGTTAGGAAATTGAAATTTGTTTTAGATATTTATTTTTTTATTTGAAAGGCTGAGAAGCACAGACAAAAAGAAAAAAAAATCTTTCACTTCCCAATGGGTGTAACCGCTGGGGCTGAGCCAAGCTGAGACCAGAAACCTGAAACTCCATCCAGGCCTCCCACACAGGGAGCGGCCTGAGTGCCTGGGCCATCTTCTGCTACATTAGAAGAAAGCTAAATTGGGAACTGAGCAGCTAGCACTCAAACTGTCCTTCCTAATAGGATTCCAGATTCACAGATGGTGGCTTGACCCACTGTACCAGAACACTGATCTCAGGAAGTTGAAACTGGGGCCTTACTCGACGGTCTAGTGGCTTGATCCTTGCCTTGCATGCATCGAGATCCCATATGGGTCCTGGTTTGTGACCTGGCTGCTGTGCCACTTCTCATCCAGCTCCCTGCTTGTGGCCTTGGAAAGCAGTGAGGATGGCCCAAAACATTGGACCCTACACCCACAAGGGAGACCCGGAAGAAGCTCCTGGCTCCTGGCTTCAGATTGGTTCAGCTCCAGCCATTGCGACTACTTAGGGAGTAAGCCAGTGGACAGAAGATCTTTCTTTCTGTCCTCTCTGTACATCTGCCTTTTCAATAAAAATTAATAAATTCTAAGAAAAAAAAAGCTAGCAAGCAAGCAAGCTGTGATTGGTTGGTAAGGAAGCAGGGCAAGGGTGGCAGTGAGAGAAAGTACCGTGTCATTTGTGTACTCTTTTATTTCTTAACAAACCACTTTTCTATTACATATTAGTCAGTCATAGAGGGAAAAAAAGCTTATATAGTTAAAAAAATTGCCAAAGGCCATGATTACTTGGACGCAGGCACCTTACATTCCACATATCACACAGTTTCATCGTACTAAAAGTCCTGTCAGATACTGTTAGGAAAGAATCTGAGGTTCCAGGCTTTCCAGTGAATGCAACTCACAGTCACTTCACTCCAAGACCCTTGCCTTCCCTGAGCGCACACTGGGAGGGGCTGTGGTGCTCACCTGAGATGGTCAGCCAGCCGAGGACCACAGGTCACCTTCAGGACTGTCTGTAGCGCCCACCTCATCAGCCCTCACTGTAAATGGACTTCTGCAGTGAGCACTACAACTTGGGGAAAATGTCACCTGAACTGACACAGAAAACCAAAACGCATTTTTGAAACTTCATTTTGAGCCAATCGTGACCTGTTTCTTTGCTCTGAGGAGTCAGGTCAACAAATTAAAAACTGTTACTCTTTGCTTTCAGGAGTAAAGCAAGAGAAACAAGAATGTGGATGTACTGGTGCAGTAGACTAGAGGCTAAAGTCCTCACCTTGCATGGCCTGGGATCCCATATGGGCGCTGGTTCTAATCCCAGCAGCCCCGCTTCTTATCCAGCTCCCTGCCTGTGGCATGGGAAAGCAGTGAAGAACAGCCCAAAACCCTGGGACTTTGCAGCCATGTAGGAGAACCGGAAGAGGCTCCTGGTTCTTGGCTTTGGATTGGCTCAGCTCTGGATGGTGTAGCCACTTCGGGAGTGAATCAATGGATGGAAGATCTTCCTCTCTGCCTCTCCTCCTCTCTGTATATCTGACTTTCCAATAAAAATAAATAATTTTTTTTTTACAAAAAAGAAAGTGGATGCCTTTTATGTAGACTTAATCAGCACTTTATTTGGGTGAGTCCTGACTGCACTTTGAGACTCATTTGCATTTGTGATTTAAAAATGTGTCTTGCTTTTAATTACACCTAGAGCATACAGTAAAGCAAAGGTTCACTCCCCAAGTGGCTGCTCTCAAGGGAACGGGCCCAGGCATGAGTTTGAAGCAGACATACACTGGGAATCCACACATGGCACTGCTGGGCATAAAGAAAACCCAACCTGGGGACCAGATGGGCTATAGCAAGCCCATCACCCTGTCCTCAGCCTGCTTCTCTTTTCCCTAGTCTGCTGTGGGAGGCAAGATGATCTTACCTGACTGAGGAGGCCCCTGAACCATCCCTGGCCATGACCACTTTTGATTCTGCACAGGAAAGGCTTCCACTGTGGAATGCCCTAAGACGCTTCCCAAGCCACAGCCTCACTGCCTTCCAAGGAAGTTTTGGTTACTTATAGCTCTGGAACCTTCCTTAGCAAAGGCCCCCCTGCCTACCAGGCAGCCAGACACCTCAGGCTGCTGTCTCTTATCATCCATCTCCCTTCTTATCCCCATAATTTAGACAAGTTGATAGTCCAGACCTGGCCAAGTCTCCCACAAGTTAGAAAACATAAGCCTGGAAAGGCTGAAGATATTAAACATGATCCAGTCATAGTAAAATGATCCGAGGCACCTAGGATTCCTCATCTAGGCCGCCTCTGTAACTCCCAACAGGATCTTGTTCTTGGGTGTCTGCCATTGTGTTGTGGACTTGGGACAAATGCACGCACATTGCCAGCCAGTCCTTTGTTACCATTGTACCTTCTGCCATGGTAGCTAGGGAACTTCTGTGTCAGGAGGACATGCATAGTGTCTGCCCTGCACACAGTTTGGAGGCTTTCAGCATCACCGTGAATCATTTGTCATTCCTGGGTGTAACCTTGATAACTCTCTGAAGTAGTTTTCTATGTGACTTCCCCAAGGTACGTCAAGAATGGATGGCATGGCTGCCTGATCAAGCTGGAGCACACACTGCCCCAATTCTGAGCCAGGATGATGCAGGACAGCCAAAGAGCTGTGACTCATCTTGAGGGAGCATCCATTTCACTGTCCCTTCCCCAAGAAACATGGGAAGGGTAGAATGAGCGAGAGAAGGAAAGAAGGAGGAAAGGAACAGTTCTGTTGGATGGTGGGAGAGCCTCATAGCATGTACAGATGCCCACACATAGAAGGATGGGGGTCAGAGAGCTCTGGCACACAGGGAGATCCTAGACCCCAGGGACCGCATGATGAGACCTCAGCATCTTCTCCTTCCTCATCTTTCTTGTAGTCCTCGTCCTTCTCTGGGCAGGACTGAAAACAAGTATGCTCCCTGGTCAGTGTCACTATGGGTCAGTGTCACTATGGAAAACAACCACCATAGTAAGTCCTCTAGGTTTGAGCTTACCTCACAGAGTAGCATGTGGTTCCTGAACACCATAAAATGCTCCTCCAGAGCCGGCCATAGAAGGGCAACCCCACTTGCCACCATTGTGAAGAGAATGACTCTGATATTCCAGACCTCAGCCTGGAGGGGGTTGTAGGCCCCTGCAGGAACACCTTGGGGGTGCTGTAATTAGGGGTCCCACAGAAGCCACTAAGTACCTCATCCTTGGGCAGCTGGTAGCTCAGCCCGAAGTCCACCAGCTTGATGTGCAGGCTAGCATCTAGCAAGAGGTTTCACAGCTTGAGATCCCTTTCTTTCTGCTGTGGCAGTGCTCCATGGCTGCCAGCATCTGACCCAACAGATCCAGGGCCTTGTCCTCCTCCAGGCCACCTCATCTCATCACATTGCTCCACAGGTCACCACCACCGCCAGCTCCATCACCAGGCCCAGGTGCTGGATACTGTGCTCCACCTGCAGCAGTAGGATGATGTGGTCATGCCGCAGGCTGCTGAGGATATCTGCTTCTTGCATCAGCTCCTTTCAGCCTGCTAGGGTTGTCTTGATGATCTAGAAAGACCTCCACAGCCACATGCCTCCTGGATGGCCTGTGGCAGGCCAGCAGTTCCATGCTGAGGCTGCTCTGTTGGAGAAAGGACAGGAAGTCCAGCTCAACCTGGTGACTGGCTTTAGCCAGAAAGTCCTCCCAGCCTTCCTTCATTAATTTCCTACCTATTCTCTCTTTCTTCACTGTGCTAAGGGATTGACAAATTCTAACCAATCTACGAACCCTGATTGTGCTAACCCTCCTCCCAAAAAGACTAACTGCTATGATGCTAAGATAACAGACACAACCCACAATCCTGTCTAACTACACCAATGATGTGGGATGGCAAGATTAAGGGCTGTCTAACCAAAACTGAAAATAGCTGGAAAAACAAACACACATAAACACCATATAACTACTCTCACTGATAAATTCATCAATCTAACCACACTATCTAAAAATGTGGGAAATAAGAAATGAAAAAAATGCAAAGGAAGGAAGGGAGAAAGAAAGAAAGAAAGAAAGAAAGAAAGAAAGAAAGAAAGAAAGAAAGAAAGAAAGAAAGAAAGAAAGAAAGAAAGAAAGAAAGAAAAGAAAGAAAGAAAAGAAAGAAAAGAAAGAAAGAAAGAAAAGAAAGAAAAGAAAGAAAAGAAAGAAAGGAAAGGAAGGAAAGAAGGAAGAGAGAACGGTGAGGCAACAAAATAAATAGGTAGACAAAAACTAGGATAATAGGTAGACAGGGACAACTGGTGCAAGTAACAAAAACAAACAAACAAACAAACAACAAAAAACCAGTGCATACCACTGACAATCACAAATGCTAAGTCACATAGGCCACCCTAAATTTGCCATCAGGTTTCTCACCAGCAACCCTGGAGGACCAAAACATGATGAGGCTGATACAGTCCTGGTTCTGGAGTCTGAGTCAGGGGAGAAAGCAATATCGTCCACGATGGTCCTTGAGATAGCAAGATCTCTTTGGTTTGGTTTGGTTATATTTTTATTTTGATTTTTGAATTTTGTGGTATAATTTCATAGACGAGGATCCTCTCCCAAACTCTCCCACCCCACCCAGACACACTTTCCCCATGTTGCCACAACAGTATAATCCCTCACAAGGAGTCACAATTCCAAGGAGACCTCTTTTTTTTTTAAAGATTTATTTTTATTATTATTTTTTTTATTGGAAAGGTGGATATACAGAGAGGAAGATCTTCCATCCGATGATTCACTCCCCAAGTGAGCGCAACGGCCGATGCTATGCCGATCCGAAGCCAGGAACCTCTTCCAGGTCTCCCACACAGGTGCAGGGTCCCAAAGCTTTGGGCCATCCTCGACTGCTTTCCCAGGCCACAGGCAGGGAACTGGAAGGGAAGCTGGGCTGCCGGGATAGAACCGGCGCTCACATGGGATCCCGGGCGTGCAAAGCGAGGACCCTAACCACTGTGCCACCGCGCCGGGCCCCCAAGGAGACCTTTTTAAGGAAAGATAGTATCTTTTTGGGATGGCCTCATTTGGTGATAACAAAGACTCATCTCTTTAAGCCCACTTAGAAAGTTCTTGAGCCTGGGGCCAGGGTGGAGTCCTGACTGCTCTTCTTAGCTCCTGCTACTGTGCCTGGAAAGGCAGCAGGTGTCCCAAGTACTTTGACCTCTGACACACACGGGAGACACAGATAACACACAGGCTCCTGGCTTCTGCCTGGCCTAACCCTGGCTGTTGTGGTCATCTGGAATATGAACCAGCTGATGAAAAATCTCTAACGTGGGCCCGACGTGATAGTGTAATGGTTAAGGTCCTTGCCTTGAATGCACCGGGATCCCATATGGGCACCGATTCTAATCCCAGCAGCTCCACTTCCCATTCAGCTTCCTGCTTGTGGCCTGGGAAAGCAGTCAAGGATGGCCCAAAGCCTTGAGACCCTGCACCTGCATGGGAGATCCAGAAAAGCTCCTGGCTCCTGCCTTTGGATTGGCTCGGCCTTGGGACCCTGCACCCACGTGGGAGACCAGGAAAGAAGTTCCTAACTCCTGGCTTTGGATCAGCACAGCACCAGCTGTTGCAGCAACTTGAGGAGTGAATCATCAGACAGAAGATCTTCCTTTCTGTCTCTCCTCCTCTCTGTACATCTGCCTTTCCAATAAAAATAAATAAATCTTAAAAAAATCTCTAGCTCTCTCTGTCTCTCCCTACCACTCCCTCTGTCCCTCATCATAATTTTGCATTTCAAATATTTTTCATTTTTTTTAAAAGAAGTCACTCATCTTTTCCAGGAAAGTAGAATCCTAGGAGTCTCATCATCTAGATGTTTTACATCTTCCTACTGGTAGCATTGAGGTTGATGCTTGAAAGTGAAGTTGGAGGCCTGGTGCAATAGCTTAGTGGCTTGATCCTTGCCTTGCATGTGCCAGAATCCAACATGGACACCAGTTCATATCCTGGCTGCTCCACTTCTCATCCAGCTCCCTGCTTGTGGCCTGGGAAAGCAGTCGAGGATAGCCCAAGGCCTTGGGACCCTGCACCAGCATGAGAAACCTAGAATATGCTCCTGGCTCCTGCTTTTGGATTGCTCAGCTCTTGCCGTTGAAGCCACTTGGGGAATGAATCAGCAGATGGAAGCTCTTTTTCTCTGTCTCTTCTTTTCTCTGTAAATCTGACTTTCCAATAAAAAAAAAGAAATCTTAAAAAAATATATATAAAAAAAATAGTGAAATTGGAAGAGACATGTTGTCACTTATCACCCTGTACTGAATGAAGGGAACTATTGTGATCAAACTACAGCTCCCAGAAGGGAACCAAAGGTTAGAAGGAACTAAAATCTCTGGAGAGGGTAATCATCTGTTAGGATCCATTTATTCTTTATATTTGTACTGAAATTTTGCACTGCAGCCAGCAATAGTGCCAATGTTACAGGCTGATCCCAAATGTAAAGAATCCTCTTCGATTTCTGTCATCAATGAATCACAATATTCATTGTAGAGATCTTTTATATTTGGTTAAATTTATTCTCACATATTTTTCTTTTTCTTTAGTGTAGCTATTGGTCATGGGGTACTCGCTCAATTTGTTTTCCAGGTGATTCACTTTGGGTGTGTAAAAATGCTACTAGGTTGACGTGCTAGCCTACAATTTTGCTGAATTGACTGGTTCTATGAGCATTTTGATGGAATCTTTGGGAGGTTTTATGTGTAAGACTTTGGGAGTTTGCTATATGCAATCAGCGACAATTCGGTTTCCTTCTTTCCAATTTGATTGCCCTTTGTTTATTTCTGTTTCCTAAATTCTTTAGCCAAGATGTCTAGGATTATGTTGAATAGAATTGGATGACAAAAAGGACTCTATCCTTTGCTGCCTTACAGCATTGATCTGGATTTTATAATATCTAGACACATATTTTCAGTTTAAGTATACTTGTTCATTTGATAATCTGAATTTTCCCCATGTAGATGTGGGCATTTGTATTAAGCCCTTTCTCCTATGAACTCAGGATCATTTCAAAGCCAAAAAAGAAAGAAAAGTTTTTTGAGTTGGAACAGTAGATGACCTAAGTTACTGACACCATGTTATATGCACTAACACAGCTAGCATAGTTGTCCATGAAGCATAGGTTAATTGTATGCCACTCCATTAAGGAAAACTAATCCAGATTAGGCTGAAGGTGAAAGGGTTAATTGTAAAGGTGACAATGCTCCTGGAAGTCTGGAATCTCCAGAGACACCTGCATCCTATTAGGAGAAAAAGCTCCTGCTTTCTGAAACACGAGGAAGCAGACAGGAGATAGGGAGAATCTTGGAATTTTTGGATTTAGGGAAAGACAGCTACCTTCGAGGCATGATGTTTTATTACTGTCTACATTGAAGTGATATGATCAGAACCCCCAAGCCTCTACGTTGTAAATTCCTGTCGCATGCTTTCTGCTTTGGGTCACTGTTAGCCCCTAATCATGCACTTGCTCACTGTCACATAACTTTCAATTCTCTTACTATAAGAACCCCATGATTATTTCATTTGAGGTGCTTGTTGCTTATGACAAGAGGTTGCCCCTTGACTAGAAATCAAATCATTTCACTTGCCTTGGAGTCTCACTTGGGTTATTTGAACCCCAACATGAAGGTGCTTTGGGAGCCTGTCCGAGCCTCCTGTGGGTTTCAGGGTTCCATTTTGAGAAGCACGGGGAGAGATGATTATCTTCCCCTGCTTGTTTCCTCCCAACCAAGCATGTGTTTCCTGTTTTTCATGTATGGTGGAGTCCTGTCCAGAATGTTGTTAGTCTTCTGGCAAGGCCAACACATGATGGATATAAACGTAAGTCAGCATTTTTCTGCTGACATAACAATAAGAATAATGAAAGTAGCTGAAGCATAGGCATCACTCTGAGGATCGGTGTTCTTCACACCATTACCTGTTTCAAGTTTTGTTCAGCTAAACTCTGATTTGATGATGAGGAGAATTTTTTTTTCTTTCAGGACTCCAAGTAGGAGGTACAAGGGGAGAACCAATGTGGGTAATGGTTGATGCATTCTAAAAAAAAAAAAACAGGAGTGTGTCATAACCGTCATCATGGTAGCTGAAGATATTTTAACAGAGGCCAGAGTACATTAAAGCTACTAATTAATCAGTCAGCAAGTTGTTTTCTTTTTAATTGTTGCCATCAGCTAGTTGCTCTCTGCTCTAAGTACAGCAATGAACTTTAGCCCAGCATATAAACAACTGTGCTTAAACAACTGTGCCACAATGCCTCCCTCTTTTAATTTTTTTTCATGATACAGTTCCATAAATACCTAACTCCTAACAGAAACTTTGTCAGCAGTTTACCATTTTTCAATTTCATTCTGTTTTGTTGTCATTTTCTTCACCTTCCTGGACACATCAAGCTCTGGGGTGGGGATTTTGGTCTTAGTATTATCCTGAACGTAAGGTAGTCATCCATCAAACTCCTCCAATTTGTTTATGAGAAAGAAGAAAAGAACAAATGAGAAGACAAAGAAGGAGAAGAGGGAAGAGACAAAGAGGAAGAGAGAGGGAAAAGAAGAGACAATGCTTACTTCTTCCTGTTCTTCATGGAACTCAGCTCTTAGGAGTACTGATAAGCTTAAACTTTGGCAGGATGAGATAACAGAAGTCCCAGTGGTCTGAGTTCTGTTTAGCTGGGTCTGTTTGAAGTTGATCAGCATTCAGATACCCACTGAAAGAGACTGACCAGCTGATGAGCCTGATGAGGACTTGGCGTACAAAATAGCTGTCATTTCCCTTTTAAGTTTCTATAAATTCTATAAAAGACACATAAATTCCACTATGCTGACAAAAGCTAGGAGATTGGGGGAAGGGGCACATTGGAAGAGTTTATCCCACAGGAATGTGAAATCAGGGTTGCCTGTGTTGGACCCCAAATGCCACTGTAGGAACATCACCCTCTGATGCCTTCAATACAATTCTTTAGTATATTTGAGTTAGTAAGAAACTGTAAAGCAACAGCTTTGAAAACTTGTCATGTTATGAAAGAAATGCACCTTTATAATGGAAATCTATGCAGTAAAGATACCAGTTTCAGGCAGAGGAAGAAAATATATCTATAGAAGACAACCTCTCTTCACTCTGTATTTCATCCTGTTACTGTCTTTGTTCCTGTTATTCCCCAGAAACTGGGACATCTCATCTGTGGCTACAATCATCTGGCCCTTTACCGGGTCTCATGTTTTGTGAATATTTTAATATGTGGCGAATCAATTCAAATTGTGTAAAACACATTGAACGGACCTTTGTAAAGCCCAACTGGTCTGCAGCTGTCGGGTTTATGACAGCTGTTGGGAAGAGGAGAGCCAGGCTTTCCCAGCAGGAATCTCCGCTCCCCTGGCTACACATTCCTTCCAACTGCATGCTTTCCCCTTTGAGACATTCCAGTTGAGCAAGTGGACATCACTGTGTGCCTTACAGTTTGCCCTGGGATAAAAATTCTCACCATGCATAGATTGATACTTCATACGTTAAGTTTAGATTCCAAGTTGATGTCAGTGGTGCCAGTAAGCTTATAGATTAGAATCTGTGAGCCTATATTGTAGATTTAGAGGTTATAGTGTAAACGTATCCACAAAGAAAATGTTGGATGTGTCAAAATCATTCTCAGAAAGTTTTCTCATAACTCTCATGGAGACCATGAGGTGTCTTCTCATCATGTCAGTTTCCTTCCAGCATTGAATCACGTCACACTTTTAGTCCAAGAGTGGATAAAGTGGTTGTCTGAAGACTCAAAAGCACTATACTTTTTGTTTTTTCACGATTAGCTGCTTTTAATTTATTATAGTTTTCCATGACACAGTTTTGTAGGTATAGATTGTTCTCCCTTCCTCACTCCTTTCTTCCTCCCCATTTTCCCCTCCCACCATTTCCCCCCATATTACCATGGCAGTATAGTCCTCCAGTAACAGTTACAAGTTTAAAGTTCTGCTGTTTAAGTGTATCATGGCATTGTAGTATATCAAAGGTGGAAAATCTATTATCTTACTGTCAAGGTATATTTAAACATTCTAAACACTTGGATATTCACACTTTGAGACACTCTGGGGATCTGAGACCTCTGGAAGGAAGAACCAGTTTATATTCCCCATTAGAGAGTGTCTCAGTGGAATGGACACTATTTCCATCATTTGCTTTTTCCATGCTTAAAATTATTTAATGTAATTCACATATACTAAATAAGACAGGAGATATAAGGTATTAGGCAACTCCAGTGTAAATAACTTTTCACCAAGCACTATTATTTTTTTCCATTGGACACATGTTTATTTCTTGTTATCTACAGAGGATTCATTCCAAGCACTTGGGTCACTGCCACCCATGTGGGACCCATCTGGAGCTCTGGGTTTCTAGCTTTTTTTTTTTTTAAAGATTTATTTTTATTATTTTTTCATTGGAAAGGCGGATATACAGAGAGGAGAGACAGAGAGGAAGATCTTCCGTCCGATGATTCACTCCCCAAGTGAGCGCAACGGGCCGATACTATGCCGATCCGAAGCCAGGAGACTCTTCTGGGTCTCCCACGTGGGTGCAGCTTCCCAAAGCTTTGGGCCGTCCTCGACTGCTTTCCCAGGCCACAGGCAGGGAGCTGGAAGGGAAGCGGGGCTGCCGGGATTAGAACCGGCGTCCATATGGGATCCCGGGCGTGCAAGGCGAGGACCTTTAACCACTTGCGCCACCGCGCCGGGCCCAGTTTCTAGCTTTGATCTGGCTCAGTTATGGTAGATATTTGGGGAGTCAGCCAGCAGATGGAAGATTTTCTTTCTTTCTCCCCAACTCCATCTTTCTCTGTTTCCCCCCCATACTTCAAGTAGATGAAATAAGTAAATAAATATTACAATAAAGAATATGGTAGCTGTTGGGCCTTGTTTGATAGCCTACTGGCTGAAGTCCTTGCCTTGCATGTGCTGGGATTCCAATGGGTGCTGGTTTGTATCCTGCCTGCTCCACTTCCCATCCAGCTCCCTGCTTGTGGCCTGCAAAAGCTGTAGAGGATGGCTCAAAACCTTGGGACCCTGCACCCATGTAGGAGATCCAGAAGAAGTTCCTGGCTCCTTGCTTTGTATCGGCTCAGCTCCAGCCATTGGTGCCACTGGGAAGTGAACCAGCAGATGGAAGATCTTTCTCTCTGTCTCTCTTTCTCTCTATAAATCTGCCTTTCCAATAAAAAAGGTTATATATATATATATAAAAAGAATGTGGTAGTTGTGAGATCAACACTTGGTGGTTCAATTCAATTAAAAAACAAAACAAGGGCCCGGTGGCGTGGCCTAGTGGCTAACGTCCTAGCCTTGAATGTGCCAGGATCCCATATGGGTGCTGGTTCTAATCCCAGCAGCTCCACTTCCCATCCAGCTCCCTGCTTGTGGCCTTGGAAAGCAGTCGAGGATGGCCCAGAGCCTTGGAACTCTGCACTCGCATGAGAGACCTGAAAAGAAGTTCCTGGCTCCTGCCTTTGGATTGGTGCAGCTCCAGCCATTTCAGTCGCTTGGGGAGTAAATCGTTGGACGGAAGATCTCCCTCTCTGTCTCTCCTCTTCTCTGTATATCTGACTTTCCAATAAAAAAAAAAAATCTTAAAAAGGAAAACAAAACAAAACTGAGCTGTGCCTAGTCTGAAGAAGAAATTTTGCCTGGGTGTGGTTGAAATGTCTAAAACTTTCAGCCTGCCCCTCCTGATGTTTAGCCTGCTCCCCAAATTATATAAGCAATTATTGATTTAAAAAAAGCTCTTCATAAATATCATTCCTGTTCTGTTTCTCAGACTTTATCTTGGCTGCTAGAAATTTTGGTAGTGGAAGGGGTTATGGAGGGGCAGAGTCATAGGGATACAGTTTTGTAGATGATTTTCTAATCTGAATAGCTTGAAAAGCACTGAATTTTACAGAGGTAAAGAGGGCAGTGATTACCCTACCAAGGTATTGTAAGAGATATACCTAAAGTATGGCCATTCGATACTGCTATGTTTCGACTGTGCATCTTCACAAACTCAGGGATTTGGTCCCCCAAATTTTACGCTAATAATATTAAGAGAGTGGAGGAGGGGTCTTTGGGATGTGGTTGGATTGGTACTGTGAGGATGGAGATGTCTTGATTACATTCTGGTGGCTTTATGAGACCTTTTAAGTACAAACACCGGCTCCTTGTCTCTTGTCACATAATGCCTTGTGCTACTAGGATTCTGTCATCAAAAACATTAGAAACAGCATTAGAAATGCCTTGAACTCGAAAACCGTTCATCAGTGCTTTTCTCATTACAAAATTAGCTGCCTAAGGTATGTTACTGCAGTAATCAAAAGCTAATAATCTGAGACCTGAGATTTAAACTCTAACTCTACCTGGAGATGTGCAGGTGCTATTGGTTTACTGGCAAGCTTCGGAAGAGCAGACTAAAGAAAGAGTAAGATGCTATGAGCAGAGTTTTAGAGGGCTCCGAAGGCCTGAGTGTTGATTGGAATATGGATGCCAAAGGGCTTGCTGATGCAGTTTCACATGGAAACAGGGATTCTGTTGGAGATCAGACTCAAGGCCTTACGTGTTATTCCAGGACAAAGAACCTGGTTGTACTAGGTCCATGTTGGAGGCCAAACCCGAGGTGACAGAATAATTGATTTGGCAGAGGAGATTTCAAAACAAGAAAGCTTTCAGGCCAATGCTCTGTTTTTAGTTGAGAATCAGAAGCAAAAAGGAGAAGCACGGAAAGGGGTAGGGCATTCTTGGCTTGCCAGAGAAAGGAAGAAAAACCACTTCAGGACAGAGAGCACAGTGACCAAAACACTTGCTAAGGGAGTGAATGTTGGTAAAAGGGAGCTGTGTGCTTATCAATGTGGAAAAGATTCCCAGGAGTTCCAAACATATTTAAAAAAAAAAAAGATTTATTTATGTTTATTGCAAAACCAGGTAAACAGACAGGAGCAGAGACAGAATGGAAGATCTTCTGTCCTTTGATTCACTCCCCAAGCAACCATAATGGCTGGAGATGTGCCAGTCTGAAGCCAGGAGCCCAGAGCCTCTTACGGGTCTCCTGTGTGGATTGTAGGGTCCCAAGGCCTTGGGCTGTCCTCTCCTGCTTTCCCATGCCACAAGAATGGAGCTAGACAGGAAGTGGAGCCACCGGGATTAGAACAGGAGGCCATATGGGATCCTGGCGTATTCAAGGTGAGGACTTCAGTGCTGGGCTATTGCACCAGGCCCTCCAAATATCTTTGAGGCTGCTCCTCCCATCACAGACCCAGAGGCCCAGAATGGCCAAACAGTTTCATGGAACTCAGTTACCGTCCTAATTCTAGATTAGGATTTGTTCAAATGTGTTCAGATGGTAAAGCATTCCAGGGTTGTGGTTCAAATAGTGCCAGGTGCAGCTTGCAGCAAATCTTAGCTCAGGGTCTGCATCATGCTCATTTTTCAGGCACTTGGAATGTGAGACTTATGGGAGCATCCACTAAGATTTCTAAAGAAACCCTGGAAAGTCAGGTAAAAGTTTGCTGCAAGGTTAGAGTCTGGATGTGGGGCTGATGTGATGCCTCAATGGGCTAATTCTCCCTTTCAAAGAACCGGCATCCCATATAGGAGCTGGTTCCTGTCCCAGCTGATCCAGTTCCCATCCAGCTCCCTGCTTATGGACGGGGAAAGCAGCAGAGAATGGCTGAAGCCCTTGCCAGCACCCGCATTAGAGACCTGTAGGAAGCTCCTGGTTCCTGGCTTTGGATAGCTCAGCTCTGGCCATTGCAGCCATTTGGGGAGTAAACTAATGGAGGTAAGATGTTTCTCTCTGGCTTTCCTGCTCTCTGTAACTCTACTTGTCCAATAAGACGAAATAAATCTTACAAAATAAAAATCTTTACTTATGGCATAGAGCTGTGGGAGTAGAGCCAAAGGAGAATCCAGAAAGGTGGAGGGAATTCCCACCTGGAAAAGCCGCCGATGTCAGCGTGCAGCCTCGTACAGAAGCCACACATGCAGAGACACCAACAGAGCATAGGGGGCATGAAGGCCTCTGCCGAGATTTCCATGCATGTCTAGATAACATGGAAGGGAAAGGACCCTGAAGAGTGGGGTGGACAGGAGTCTTAGGTAAAGCCAAACCCGAGCCCCTTGGTTCTCCTGAGTCTTCTAGTCCAGCAGAAGCACCTACATCTGAAGAGGTTAGCTCTCCTTTACTGTAGGACCAGCACTCTCCCTTGAGGTGCTGGCCTTGCACTTCAGCCCTGATTCCTTTCAGTACTTGCCCCCACTTCTTCTCTTTGCTTAAAGACACAGAGCTATGTTCAAGTCCTAGTGGGTCCTAATCAGTGAGATATGAAGCGTGACCAATGAGGAGGTCTATTTCATGTCCAGAGAATGGTATAACTTTTCTGATTTATGCAGATAGATATTGGGGAATATGTGTGGAAATGAATAGCTCAGGGTGTTGGAGAATGTTGAAAAGAATAAAAAGTTGGATCATGTGGAATTTCCTGAGACAAGCCCAGTAAGCAAAAGTTCTATATTTAGTGTTTTAGCTCAAGGGATTAAAAAGGAATTTGGTGGTTTAGCCAAACCATGGAGCTGAAGGTGTTATACATACAATGAAGTTGAAAGGCTAGAGAAGCACCCAAAGCTGGAGATATTGGGATCATAAAGTGGATTTACCATCTGATTGCTTATCTTGGGAAAGTCCAAAGATATACCTTTTACCTTTGCTGTTAACAAGCAAATTTGTGAGCCCAGCACAAAAGCCTAGTGCCTAAATGCTTGCCTTGCATCCATGGGATCTTGTGTGGGTACCTGTTTGTATCCTGGATGCTCTACTTCCCATCCAGCTCCCTGCCTAGGATACCAGGAGCTAGATCCATGCAAGTGTGGGCCCCATGAGTTCTTGAGGTCATCCATTGGCTTTTTTCCCTAGTTTTGAAATGCAAAATTAGGACAGTCGGGTCCCTGTGTTGAGTACCTGAGCAGTGAACTGAAGCATTTGAATGGGAGAACAGGAAGGAAGTTGTGTATTCGTGTGTGGGAGAAGCATTGTGATGTGGTCACAAACTCAGGAAAAAGAGGCCTTGTGGGGGAAGATTTTGAGGAAGGTTTGCAGACTGTGGCATGTAAATGAGTCCAGGGATGGCCCTCAGCTTGCTTGGGAGTCAGCAAATGCTGGAAGAGGCTTTTCTCAACATTCCCTTTTTGATCATTATTTTCTTCTTCTTCTTCTCTTTCCTTTTTTTTTTTTTTAAAGATGTGTTTAAAAAGTAGAGTGACAGAGAGGAAAAGACAAAGATCGGTATCAGTTTTTGTCTGCTGCTTCACTCCCCAAATGGCAGCAACAGTCAGGCCTGGGCCAGGCCAAAGCTACAGTGTGGGACTCCATCCTGGTCTCCCACATGGGTGGCACGAACCCTAACAACGGGGCCGTCTTGTGCTGCTTTCCCAGCCCCACTAGTGGGAGGAGCCGGATCAGAGGCAGAGCAGCCAGTACTCACAGTGCTTTCCAGTGTAGCGAATGCCCACGTGGCAAGCAGTAGGTTAACTTGCTGTACCATAACTCCAGCCGCTTCTTCCTAACATTCATTTTTCTACTTTAAGACTTGATCTGCAAACGGAAACAAAGTTACTTCAGAAGCCAAGGGAAATTAAACTCATATTACAGGAGAGACTAAAAACCAAATCTCACATCTAGAGACCAGAGCTCAGATGAACTTTTGTCTATTCAATTTTGTCTGTTATTGCAGCACAGAGAATACCCCCCTCCCCCAAATATGGGATTTTTTTTTTTTTTGCAGGTTAATCATTTGACCTGAAGAAGCTTGTATTGCTCTTGCCTTAGTCTACAGGAAGATTAAGACTGCAAAGAGGAAAAACACAAATGCCTTTTATCTCCACCCTGCAGTCTGAATTCCTGGGGGGTTGGGGGTGAGCCTGAGGAATGCAAACATGTCTGGATGGACTCTCCTGGCAGATGGCTTGGGTCCCTTGGGCTCATTCCAACTGCACCGAGACACTTGGCAAGCTTGCCTGTGTGTGTGTAACCATCCGCTCCTCACCAGCTTTATGTTTTAAGGAACAGGAGTTGTGAATTTCTGAATGCTGGGGTGCCAGACATGGGTCGTTCAGCTGTGACTTTGACTTCCTCCTCTTGCTCATAAACACATTTCCCCCCCAAACCCAGCTGTTTTTGTTTTTTTTTTTTTTCAAATACATGAACACATTTGTATGCCCTTTGCTCTGTCAATTTATCCCAGCGGAGGGTGCCTTCATGCTGTGGGTAGAACCCATTCATCTCCCCTAAAAAGGTTTTTTTTTTCTTCTTCCAAGATTGTTTGTTACTATTCCCTTGGGGAGAGACCCCCCAGAACCAGATCACTTTCATCTGTTCAGTGTTGCAAAGCTAGTAAGGAAAGTGAGGCTGAGTACCAGGAAGACAGCTTCTACTGAGTGACCAATGAATGAAAATGTGAGAGCCTAAGAGGGTTGAAAACTGAACCTTCATTTGTGGCTATGTAGACTCATGGCTAGCATTGAACAACAGTGTGTCATGAAGCAAAGTTCTGTGCAGGTGGAGGAGGGATGGAAAAACAGTCAGGGAGGCACATATGAATGATGCTGCTCATGATAAGAAGCAGTTCACATGGCATGATTAAGCAAATACACAAATCAAGGCAGGATATGAGCAAGTCCCAAGAAATGTGTAACATGAAAGCAGAGAAAGGACAGGTCTCAAAAACTGACCAGTGGAAAACAATGCAAGACTTGTCTGATAAGTAAAAAGCCCCAGTCAGTTGCTTCACACCTAGATATTTCAGCTCAACCCCACTTCTCACACTTGATCTTAGCCAAAAGGCCGAGAAGCGATTCGACTGCACCAATCAAATTAAATCAGTGTTCAATGTCTGGTTCCAGCGATTTATATCTTAATTGCCACAGGCGTAGATTCATGGGAGTATCAATAATCCAAAGCTTTTGAAAACACCTTGGAGATGTTCTAAATTTCACCCTAAGGCTTGCAGGAAGAGAGATAGGGGGAAGTTAGTTATAGCTACGGCAGAAAACAACAGAAGAGTGGGGTACATTTCTGAATATGGATTAAAACCTGTACTCAGATCTCATCATGATGTCCCTCTCCCCACCCCAGATGCCACCAAATCCTGCTTGCCACCCTCACTGGTTCAGATGCAACAATGACTTGGCTTCATGGTTTATTCCCCTATCCACCAATCCACCAATGGAGGAACACCTTTCCTTCACCAAATTTGCCTTAGATATGCTCTTAGCTCTAGGTCCAGAATCAATGTCCCTACTTGCTACCTAGCACTGCAGACACTTGGCCCAGGACTTGGACCTTTATTCTGTCTGCCATCTGTAATGATGGCGCAATAAATCCTCTTCTGTTAGTGAGCTCTTGCTCTCAAAAGTATGGGCTAATACATATCTGTTCACTTTGGCCACAATTACTGCTAAAGCAAGGTCTTCAAGAAGATTCCAGTAACAAATGAGTTCTCAATAAAGGCCAACTCTTCAGAACCAGTCTTCTGTCCACTACTAGTCTATTCTCCAGTTACCTGCAACAACTAGGGTTGGGCCTGGCCAACATGACAAACTCAATCTGGGTCACCCACGTGAGTGTTAGGAACCCAAGTCATTGAACCATCGCCTACTGCCATCCAGGGTGGGCATCAGCAGGAAGCTTGAATTCAGAACAGGACTAGAAACCCAAACCAGGTGCTCTAATATGGGCTTGGGCATCCTTGGTAGTATTTTAACCACTGTACCAAACTGTCCCTAAAAGTCATGCTAGGGCATGTCCAGAAGAAGCAGATGATGCTTCAAGTTCCTTGGCCTCTGCCCCCTCCTGGGATATCTCCCAGAAGAGGCTCTGGGCTCCTGGCTTCAACCTGGCCCAGCTCTGAGTATTACAGGAATTTGAGGCATGAACCAGAAATTTGAGGCATGAACCAGCAGATGCAAGTAGATGCAAATAATAGTAATAAATAATTGAAGTGTGTGTGCACTGAGTCAGTGTGTGCCCGAGCAGAATCACAAAGCTATTTGTTCTGTAAGTGGTGAATATCTGGAATGTGAGCTAAATCATTTGGCTTGGCCCTACAAGGCAGATGCACATTCAACAAATCCATAGCAGGCTAATCTTCTGATTGGTATTTTTTATGACCTGCAAAAAATGTTACAAATATCCAAATGGCCCTTGGCAGAAAAAAGTTTCCCACCCCCACTAAGGGGCTACTTCTCCAAGTGTAGTCTACATACTAACAACACCAGCATCATCTCACCTGCATGCTTGTTAGAAATGCAAAATTTTGGGCCTAGCACAATGGCTTAGTAGCTAAATCCTCACCTTGCATGCGCTGGGATCCCATATGGGCACCAGTTCGTATCCCGGCAGCCCCTCTTCCCATCCAGCTCCCTGTTTGTGGCCTGGGAAAGCAGTTGAGGACGGCCTAAAGCTTTAGGACCTTGGAACCACGTGGGAGACCCAGAAAAACTCCTGGATCGTGGCTTTGGATCAGCTCAACTCCAGCCATTGCAGCCACTTGGGGAGTAAATCAGTAGGCAGAAGATCTTCCTCTCTGTCTCTCCTCCTCTCTGTATATCTGACTTTACAGTAAAAATAAACAAATCCTTTAAAAAAAAAAAAAGCTTTCAGTCCAGGCTGCCTTGGGATCTCTGCATGGATCTTTTCAAAGCAGTGTCAGAAACCAAAACTGATTCCCAATATGTTGGTTATGGGTTGTAAAAATCACCAGAGGGAAGTAGGCACAGCAGGTGAAGCAGGGGGCTTGAGACACTTGTCCAAGCTGGAACACCAGTGAGAGTCCCAGCTCCTCAGCTTCTGATGCAGCCTCCCGCTGGTGCAACTGGGAGCAAGCCGGTGATGGCTCAAGGACCTTGGCCCCTGCTCCCATCATGGGAGGTCTCCGAGATGGAGCTCTGGGCTCCTGGCTTCAGCCTGCTCCAGTCTCCAGTCGTGGGTGTTGTGAGAATTTGAGGCATGAACCAGCAGATGCAAGTAGGTGATAATAATAATAAGAAATCACTGCAGTGTGTGCACACAGGGCCAGTGTGTTCTTGAGCACAAAGAGGCTTGCTCTTTGCTTGGAAGAATTTTGCCTGGACACAGAGCCAATAAAATCTTGGAGATTTTGTTTCAAACACGCACTCCTTTTTAGCAAGGGCATTGAACCACTTCTCGCAGTCGTGTTTTCTTTGTTTTGGTAAACTGGCAGTCCATAAAGACCTTTAATTTTGGGAAAGCAAGCTCCTGACACTTTATTGCTGACTTGATTTTGCTCCCCACCCCGTGTGTGTGTGTGTGTGTGTGTGTGTGTGTGTGTGTGTGTGAGGGGGGGGGGGGCGGGGTACGTGACACCTGAAGAGGACAAACATTTCAAACACTTTCATTCTTTGCGGGATGATGGTAGTGGTGGTGCTTTTGGTCCCTCGGTTCCCTACTTCACACCTTGGGCCAAGACCCTTTTCTTCTGCAGTATTTATTGTTAACACCGTGTCAGTGCAATCTGCTGGCCCTCCCTGTTTTTCCAGCTTAAAACCAAACCAGGAAGATCTCCATAAGAGATTGTGGCCTAAGGTGGGATTCAGCCCTTTTCTGGAAACGCTGGGGGGCGTTCTCACTTACCGCGGTTCTCAACAGCCCTTTCCCAGGAGGGTCCTGTTTCACACCAGCGGAAACAGATTGCTCTGCAACGCTCTTCTCCTGAAGTGGGTTCAGGGTAGCTCTGTCGCAGGCGCCACACCTTGCCAGCACCGGCAGCCGGGCTCCTGCGCCGGGCGCTCTCTGCGGCGCTGGGCCGGGGGTGTCCCCAGAGGGGAGTGTGTCGCCCCTCGGCCGAGGGGTGTCTGTCCTGGGGACGGCGGCCAAGCGGATTAGGCGCTTTGTGGAGGGAGCTTGCAGCTTTCTGAGTAAGCAAGATTCAGCCGCCCAGCTCCGGGGAGGAGGGCAGGGAAGGAGGCGTGCGAGTCCCTGAAGCGACGTGTGAATGGCTACCCGGCTGCCTTTTTGTCCCCTGGGAATCCCTTCCAAAGAGGTCGCTTGACGTTCGCGCGCACAAGATTGTTTCCAGGGTCCCAGTAGTTGATTCTGGGGGGCGAAGGAAAAGGCTAAGGCTTTCCAGACGGAAACATCCCCGGAAAGGACCTGAAACGGGCGTAGTGGGAAAAGACTGCGAAGAAGGGGGCGGCCCTCAGGCTGCGGCGCTCCGGGTGTGTGGGGAGTGTGGGAGGCAGAGCCAGCCGGGGGAGCTCCCTGTTGGGTGGCCGAGGAGGTGGGGCGAAGGCCGCGCACGACCGAAGCTGTAGCGCAGCCTGCCGCCCGCACAAGCCGCAGCCGGGGGCGGAGGGGCCGGTGGGGATCCTCGCTCCAGGAGGGCCCGCGTGAGTCACCCTCTGAGCTGTCGCAAACGTCACCCGAAGGAAACCAGGCTCGGGGCGGGGCGCGTCCGTGGTGCGCTCCCGTGCCCTGCCCGCGCCGTGGTGTCCGTCCCCTGGCTCCCCCGGGCGCAGGTCCTCTGGCCGGCGCTGCCCAGGTCTGCGCACGCTGAGCCCGCTTCAGCCCTCATCTTCCGCCGCTAGCGCAGGAGGAGTTTACCGGCGGGACCCCGAGCGCCCGAGGAGGAAGGAAGGAAATTTTCGCAGTTTTGAAAGTTTTTCACTTCCTCTCTTCTTTGTCCCGCAGAGGTGAGTGCCGGGAACCTGCGGCAGCTGCGGCGGCTGCAGCGCCGACTTCTCCTCGGCTGAGCTTGCGCTGGTTTCCCGCGGCCCTCCACGGCCTGTCTGGGGACCGCGCAGCCTCGGGCTCCGACCTCCGCCTCGGACCTCTTCGAGTGCGCGCGCCGAGCCATGGAGGGTGCAGACCTGGCCGGGAAGATCCTGTCCACCTGGCTGACGCTGGTGCTCGGCCTCATCCTGCTACCCTCGGCCTTCGGCCTGTCGCTGGGCATCTCAGAGATCTACATGAAGATTCTGGTGAAAACTTTAGAGGTGAGGGGCCAGGATGGGAAGGGAGGGGGATGCGGCACGGCGCACCTGTGGGAGCTTTGAGCTGGGTTGGTGCGGGCGGATCTTAGGGCAGTGTGAACCCAGCTGACTCTGGGGATCCCGTGGCTAAGGTCAGAGGTAGGGGGCGCGTGTTCTGCTTTGCACCGGTCCTAGCGCAGCTTCCCGGCTTCTCTAAAACCGGAGGAATCTGGAAAGAATCCGCTGGAACGCCCTATTGGTTCCTCTGTTTTGCCCTCTACTCCGCGTTCCGTCATTATTTCTATTTTGCCTGGTACAAATACGATGCGACTGCCTGCGTGCTGGGTTTATTTACATCCACTACGCCCTGCAGCTGTCATGTCAGTCACTCCCTTTAGTTTTTTACAACCTCAGGTTTCAGAGGTCCTTTCATGTACCAAGGCATCCTGTCCAGAGAGGCATGCTGTACCACTCTGTGCCCAAGATAAGAAAAAATAGTTGCTGGATAGCAGCAAGAAGTCTGATTTTACTTCAGTGGAGTCATGGACATTTTATCTGATGAACAACACTTGGAATGCCATTGAAAAGGTGTGTTCTTTGACCTCAGCTCTCTGTATTCTGTTGCTTCCAAATCCTGAAAATGATACAGCAATGGAAGTCACCAGAAGAACAACTGTAACTTACCTTGACAAAGGGCGTTTGTGTCTGTTTTTAGCTTCTGAAGGCATAGAAGATAGGGAAATACAGATAACAAACTTGTACAGATCAACACATTAACTGAAAGAAGTGTTTGAATTTAATCCAGTGTTTGCATTTAAATATTGATTATGGCTCAGTTCACTACAGCAAACATATCAACTCGACTGGATAAAGAAAATGTAATACCTTTACACTGTAGAATACTACTCAGCCATAAAAAGAAGTAACAGGGAATGAAGTTACAGCAAAATGGATGCAACTGGAGACCGTGATTCTTATTCAAATAAAAGCCAGTGTCAGAAAGACAAATATCATATATATGTATAGGAGTGAAATGGCCACTTTGGGCTGCGATTGTTATTTTTACCCCATGCTTATCTTATGGCCTTCTTCTTTTTTACTGGAGTAATTCACTAGTGGTGATTAGAGAGTGGATTAAAATTGTGTCTTTGCAAAAACGGATGAAGAAAGGGGAGGAAGGGAGCAAGGGAGTGAGGGAAGAAGCAGGGTGATCTTGGAACTGTGCTGATGAAGTCGGCTTTCAGTATTAACTGAAAGGAAGTTAAGGGTTAGAAACAGGAGTCTGACCTGGGAGGCTTGTTGGTGACACAGATGTGCCTAAACCCAGCACTAGAATCCCAGTGGTTTGTAACTGACCTCAGAGAGGCTGCCCACTTCTTGTGCCTGACTTATTTCATCTGTAACAGAGGGGGTCACGATACCATCTATATCCATAGGTTTATTTAGCTGTATTAAAATATGGCAAGCCCCTAGAAAAGTGGCTGCGTTGACTAGGTAAGGACACTTCAGTGAAATTTATAGAAAAATGAAACTAAAAGATAAAGAGGGGGTGTTTTTAGGGTGCAAAGCTTTTTTTTTTTGAGACCTATACATACTTTTTTCATAGTGTACGTTTCCATTAGTTATTTGGAGGCCCATTTTTGTCTTGCTATTAGAGAAATAGTATGATTGTAACATCTTTGTTACTCTGACTTAAATAGTACGTTCTCAACTTCCGGGCATCTTCTACTATCTCCCTAACTTCTGCAGGACCGACCTGCTTCTTCTGAGCTCCTGGGTGGTTCCCAGATGTTAGTTAATTAGCGTACTTAAAGTTCTTAAAGTCCTTATGTTGTTACACGCAACTAATTCTTGCAGCCAAGTTCTTTTACCTAGAGGTGAAAATACCAGATGCAAGGAGGTACTTTAGGAGGTTTATTTCTGTAGGGCAGGAACGGGTCAGGGTGGTAGGAGAGCTGAGAAGAGAGAGGCAGAGGGCACCTGGAGGCTCTTTATGCCATTCAGGTGCACTCTCAAGGTGTGGGGGAGCTGGGATTGGGAGGGCTTGAGGGTAGGCCCCAGGGGATTGGTGCCTGAGACCATCACAGGTGATGGCCTAAGGATGATTGGTAAGTGGGCGGGGCCAGGAGAGATTGGGGGTGGGATTCTCTGGTGAAATGCCGGATTACATCTGATTGGTGAGCTCTGAGGAGGCGGAAATGGTGTCGGGTGCAAGGATGTTCGAATCACTCCTTACACGTCTCTAACCCTGAACTAGCTAACTTCTGACACAGCTTCTGATTTTGACTCTTCCTCAGTTGAGTCTTCCGTCCTTCATCCTCAGCCCCCTTCTACTCGGAAGGTATTTGTTGGGTTTGAACTTTTCTAACTTGACATTCTGAATTAAGTTACGCTAGCCGCAGACTTTTTCTGTTGCTTCCTCCTGTGGGAACTTTTTCAGAATACCCTCTCCTTGGCAGATAGTCTCTTCGGCTGGCGTCTCCTCATTCTCAGAACTTGGAGATGACTGAGTTGTTCTCCCACTAGCAGTGTATACCCACATGAGGCTGGAGTGAAGCTCTGTCACATGTGTTGGTTTGCAGGTGTTCATTCCTTAAAAGGTATTCTCAAATGAGATGTCTAGGAAAAGGAGGTCGGCCAGGTGCTCCAGCCTGCCAGGTTACTGAACTTGATGGGGTTATTCTCAGTTCAGCATGTAGGTGACAACCTCAAGTTTTATTCCATCTAGAATAATGTTCATGAACATGTTTCAGACATGCAATCCTTGTTAACTAAGCACTGAAGAATACATCTGCTAATTATAGTTGGGGATATGACACTGGCCTTGGATACCCAGTAGGTGGCAACCTGTAGGAACCACCCTTGTTGCTAAGATGAGGGAGATGCTTGGCATTCCTGGGATACATGGAATCTGAATAGGATTCACTTTGTGAGGCAGCTCTGCTTTGTTGGTGCTGGCTACCTGGAGCTCTGATGTTTAGGAGCAGCCAGATTCTTCCGGGAAGGGGTTGGGATCCTATGGTGATCCCTGCTTTGGGTGCTGGAGAGGGAAGAAGTCTCCTTTTGCTAGAAGAGTTAGAAGTTTCAAGGACATTTCTGTGAGGCTGGGGTTAGTGCAGTGGACTGCTTTTCCCAAATTGTCCCAATTTCGTAAGGGTCATTCCCTTACAAAAATGATACCGTTGGTTAATAGTAGAACATCTTTCGTTTTAGATAAACGGTCTGCCTTTTTGTAGATTTTATTCAAGACCCAGTCCCTCTGTTACTCCTTTTCTAAATTTCAGTTGATTTGGTCCTTTCCTTTACATTACTGGCCCAAGAGTATGTTTTGGGGTGATTGACCAGAATTGTGTATTTCTCAAGTTTGTTTGATGTTAATTAACATAGTATCTTAAGAGATTATATAGTTTTGTGCATTGTGGATTCACTGTTATAAATTTTACGTCAGTGGGTAGCTTTTCCAATTTTGTAAGTTGAAATGTATGTAGGATACCATCTGAATATACTGACTGTGATAATTGTTACTTGTCAGCTAATTGACTTCCATCCCTTGGTTCGTTCCCCAAGTGGCCACAACAGCCAGAACTGAGCTGATCTGAAGCCAGGAGCCAGGAGCTTCCTCCAGACCTCCCATGCGGGTGCAGGGTCCCAAGGCTTTGGGCCGTCCTTGACTGCTTTCCCAGGCCGCAAGCAGGGAGCTGGATGGGAAGTGGAGCAGCTGGGATACAAACGGGCACCCATATGGGATCCCAGTGCTTGCAAGGGAGAGGATTAGCCAATCGAGCACGATGCCAAGGCTAAGATTTAAGCTCCCTTTCAGGTATTTAATGGGTCAACGCACCTATTCACACCAACTCTTGCTCCTTTTTGCATTAATTACTATTTCTTCCCTTCACTGTTTCTTTTCTTTACCAGTCTGTCTTTTGAAAAAGGTATGTCAGTAATTCTCATACAATTATAATGCATTTGTACAAAAAGTATCTCTAGGGTTGTGAATGTTAATAGCTACAAGTGTTACAAGTCCATGGCTGTTTACAATGAAAGATATAAGTAGAGAAAAGCTGCCGGAGTGACATCTTTGCAGTCATTTAGCTCAGTTCCACTGCAAGTCTCTTAGCAAGGTTCTGTTCGTGTTCCCATTGACAGATTGGGTAGGGCCACATGGCTTGAAATAGAATTGAGATTGTAATTTGAACCAAGAGTTCAAATTTTAAGGATTTTTTTTTTTTTTTAGTTGAAACACATGGTGAGAGACAGAGAGAGAGAGATATACACACATATGTTGCTTTCTATTCCCCAAATGCCTGTAACAGCCAGAGCTGGGCTGGGCTGTGGTCAGCACCCTGGAAGTTCACCTGGATCTCCTGGACCTAGCAGTGCCTTTGGGCTTTCCTTGGAGGGCAGGAGTAAGGTGCAGGGGGAAAGTGTGGATTATTTGAAGCCATTTTGGTAATTAGGACTCTCTTGCCTTGAGGCAGTTGTGTTCTGAGATTGCTCTGGGAAAGGTGTTCTGCCTCTGTATTTTCTTTACCTGATGGGCTAGAGCTGGCCTGGTAAAAGAGAAAGCTGTTTATTAGGAAGTGCACTAAGGAGCTAGAAAAGAGTGTTTACTGGGAAGGGTGTGTGTGGGGGGGGGAGGGTCTGGTGGGATAGTTCTTCTGGCTAATCCTCTACCTCCAAGTAACAGGATCCTGTATGGGTGCTGGTTTGTGAAGACCCGGAAGAAGCTTCTGGTTCCTGGCTTCAGATAGCTCTAGCCACTGTTGCCTTTTAGGCATTGAACTAGCAGACGAAATATTCTATCTCTCTTCTCTCTCTAAATCTGCCTTTCTAATAAAATAAACAAATTAAAAAAAAAATCACAATCATTAAACAAAATGAGCATTGTGGTACCTACATTAAAATGTGGAGTGTGGGGAGGCGGGAGGAAACCACTGATTGATGCTTTGTGGGGGGTACTACACAGATTTGTTCAGTAACCTTCACAACCACGTTGGGGGTTGTTGCTGTTGTAGAGATGTTGAAATGGGTGCCCCCAACACGCTAAAGGTCAGCCTTGGTTCCGGCCAGGAAATAGCAGGACTGCGTTTGCAAACCTGCATGTCTGGCTACAAAGCATGGGTGCCTTCTCACTTTCCCTGCACAGTGAACCTAGTTTTCTTTCAGCATCAAATGGTTGCTTCTCTAACCTTAAAATGTGCTTGTCTTGAATGTTGTCACTGTATCCTGTAGGGCAGACATGAGCTGCTATTTTAGTCTAGGTTATATTTTGTGGAACTTATCTTTTGGCAGAACATGGAGCTCTCTGTAGCATATCTTGCCATTGGAGGAATGTCACCATTGACTGTAACAGCTGCCATAGTAAAATACTACCGACTGGAGGGCTACATCAACAGAAATTTATTTTCTCTTCGTTCTGAAGGCTAGAAGTTCAAGGTCAAGTTTTCTGTACACATATCCTGGTGTTTCTGTGTCCACATTTCCTCTTCCAAGGACACCAGTGAGAGAGGAGCCAGGCTCGCTAAAATGGCTTCATCACAATTTAATCCCTTTGAAAAGCACCTGTCTTCAAGTAGTATACTTATATGTTCTTGGAAGATGGAATTTAGAAATAAGTTTATTTTCGTGCAAAAAAAGATGCAGTGTCCATGCATAGTTCTTTTTTGTAATACTCATTTTCTATGTACCTTTCCAAGGCCTTTTGGTTTGTCACATTCTGAGATAATGGGTAGTTGGAGTTTCAGCATGAACTTTTAGGGCATGTAATTCAGCCCATAATAGGTGGAAAATACTAATATTTTTTCAGCATATAAACATGGAATAAATATTCTAGTGATGAAAACTACCATTTGCATAAAGCATGAAGTCACATGTCCATAATCAAAAAGGGAAATCCAAGATGAATAATGATTGTTAACAAAATTTTATTTTAATCCCATCTTTGCTTTAGTTAGAAATGATAATATATATCAAGGCTTAAAGTGACAATCTGTACAGATGAGCCTTCACCTCAAATGAGAAAAGACGAGTGGTGCAAATTCAGAGTTTGAGCATTCCTTTATGACATTGGCAGAATCTAGAAGGACTCAACCACAGTAGGGCTGAGTCTTTATTTTTGTATTTAAAGATTTATTTATTTGTTTGAAAGGCAGTGTGACACACAGAGAATTTCACTACCTAAGTGTCCCCAACAGCCAGGAGCCAGGAATTTCATTGATTCAGCCTGTCCCTGCCCCAGCCTCTGTGTTATTTGGGAAGTAAACTAGTGGACAGATTCTCCCTCTCTCTCTTTGTCCTGTCTTTCCCTCTCTCTGTTACTTTATTTTTTAAAAAAGATTTATTTATTTTAATTGCAAAGTGTGATATACAGAGAGAAGGAGAGACAGGGGAAGATCTTCCATCCGATGATTCACTCCCCAAGTGAGCGTGAACGGCAGTACTGTGCCAATCCGTAGCTGGGAGCCAGGAGCTCCTCTGCATCTTCCACACGGAAACAGGGTCCCAAGGCTTTGGGCCGTCCTTGACTGCTTTCCCAGGCCACAAGCAGGGAGCTGGATGGGAAGCAGGGCTGCTGGGATTAGAACTGGCGACCACCTGGGATCCTGGTGCGTTCAAGGCGAGGACTTGAGCCGCTAGGCCACAGCGCTGGGCCCTTCTCTGTTACTTTACCTTTTAACTTTGAAGATTTATTTCTGTCTGAAAGGTAGAGTGAAAGAGAGGTGAGACAAGTCTTGCATTTGCTGGTTCACTCCTCAAATAACTGCAACAGCTAAAGTTGAGCCTATCCGATCCAAAGCCAAAAAGTTTTTGCCTTGACATCTTACTAAATAAGCATGCTTACATCTGTTTGTAATCATTTTGACTTTTTTTTTAACCCTCTTACACTCCTCCCTCGAATGAGTCAATTTAGACATTGTTAGCTCCTAAAATTGACATCCTCTAGATTCGCTCTGAATTACTTTCTAACAATAACAACAAAAAGCTCATGATTCTCCAGAAGGCTTATTTGTAAAAGTTCACTTGTGATGCTTGAACTATGAAATTAACGGCAAATAATTTTGGAGTTTCATAAAAATATATTTAAACATTTATGAAAATCACATGTTGCTGTGTTTCTTTATATTCTGTAAATTCAAAACAAAGGGACAGGTTTTCTTTCTCCAAGTCTCTCAAACCTGTAGATGCTCTTAATCATGGCATTTTTCCCTCACCTGAGCAGGTCAGTTACGAGGTGGACAGTTTAGTTAGTGATTTCCGAACTACTGGTTTTCTAAGTCTTTGCTGCTTCTTTCTTAAACATCCCCTCTTCCCCCCCAGTATTATCTGTATCTACTTAAAGATGGAGACAAAGGTGTGGGTAGATGTTCCTTGCATCAGTTCACTCTTCAGATGTCTGCCGTGCTTTGGGTTTGGCCAGGTTGAAGCCAGGAGGCAAAAACTCTATCTGTGTCTCCCACGTGGGACCCAAGTACTTGGGCTGTTCTGTGCTGGTTTCCCAGGTGCATTGGCAGGAAGCTGGGTCAGAAGCCAAGGCAGCTGGGACTTGATGCATGAGTTGTCACTTACAGCTGAACCCACTGTATCACAGTGCTGGCCTCGGGGCTTTATGTTTAATTTCACTAGTGCATAAGAATGTTTTCAATATTGCCGATTGTGTCTAACCAGTTTAAATGAATCCTTCTTGTTTTTGAACAGTGGGCCACACTACGCATTGAAAAAGGAGCCCCAAAGCAGTCAGTTCTTAAAAATTCGGCTTCTGTGGGTAAGTCTTCCTTTTCATTGTTATTGTTAAAAACATACCGACAGGGTGGTTTGTGTGCTCTACATGAACATGAACCTGAAACACGCAGTGGAAGATAGCCCAAGTCTTTGTGACCCTGCACTTATGTGGGAGTCCGGGAAAGAAGCTCCTGGATCCCGGGTTTACACTGATCCAACTCCGGCCACTGGGGCCACTTGGAAGATGGCTCAAGTGTTTTGGGTCCTGCTACCCACATAGAAGCCCTAGATGGAGTTTCTAGCCCAAGCCCTAGTCTGTGTCTGTCGGAAGTGGACCAGTAGATAGATCTGTTTTTCTCTCTGTGTGTAATTTTGACTTTCAAATAAATAAATGAATCTGAAAACAAAATATCACTAGGTGAGGCTTCCTGTTGCCTGGGTTTATTATTTTTTTTTTAATTTCTCTTTTTTGGAGGGGTGGCTTTTTCAGAGGTAAGGGCATTAGGAATATTTTCACCTATTGATTTTCACTTATATGATTTTTGTCATGGATCTGCCTTTTTCATGATACATCCAAAAAAAAGTGGAGGTGAATAAACACTTAAGTCATAAAAGTTTTATTATTATTTTATTATTATTATTATTATTTTTGCTGGAAAGTCAGATATACAAAGAGGAGGAGAGACAGAGAGAAAGATCCTTCATCCAATGATTCACTCCCCAAGTAGCTGCAGTGCTCCAAAGCCAAGAACCAGGAGTCTCTTCTGAGTCTCCCACACAGGTACAGGCTCCCAAGACCTTGGGCCATTCTCAGCTGTTTCCCAGGTCACAAGCAGGGACCTGGATGGAAAGCGGGGCTGCTGGGACACAAACTGGTGCCCATATGGGATCCCAGCTCATGCAAGGTAAGGACTTTAGATACTAGGTTACTGCGCTGGGCCCATAATGGTTTTAGCTCAGGCTGTTGCCTATCACATGTATCATATCTCATTTGGTTGGCTGCTTTTCCTTTCAGTCTGTGAAACTGGGATTTGAGTGTCACTATGATATTTAAAGCTGACATAGAATCCAGTGATGAAGAGAGCATGGCCACTGTGGGGAGGCAGGCATGCCAGCTTCCCCCAGTGTTAATGCTATAATGGATTGATACGCAGAGGACTCTTAGGCTCTGTTAATCCGACAGCCATGCATGTCCTGAACGCTTGCTCCTGTACTGACTGTGCCTGAGAATCCAGAACTTAGTGCTTGTGACAGTTAGAGATTTGTGATTTAGTTAGCAACTGCTAGCTGTTGTTTCAACCCGGTATTTGGAATCATCAGAGCAGTAGTGTTACAATCCTAGACAGACTGAGAGAGGGTGATGAAACACATGGAGCCTTCGTGTGCTTGGCTGGTGCAATCTTGTGTCTTTGGAGCATCATGTCTGTATGCTGTTGCCAATAGTAGCCCAAGTCTGAGTTGAGCCGATCAAAGGTCAGGCAGAGGTCCCAGGCAGGCCCCAGGGCCACAGCAGTGCCGGTGGGAAGTTGAAATGTTTCTGAATGATACAGAATGATCCTGTTACTCTGTTAAACTCAGAGGGAAAGATTAGCTAAACACGGAGAATAGTAATGTTTATTTTCTGCACAAAAAAATTTCCTTCTGCTCTTTTAGTTGATGAAAGACATTTAAAAAAATGATTTTATTTATTTGAAAGGCAGAGATTCAGATAGGAGCTAGAGAGAGACAGAGATAGGTCTTCCATTCACTGATTCACTTTCCAAATGATCACAATGGGCAGGGCTTGACCAGGCTGATGCCAAGAGCCTCATCTGGGTCTCCCACATGGGTACAGGGGTCCATGGACTTGGGCTGTGTTCTGCTGCTTTCCTAGGCACCTTAGCAGGAAGCTGAACTGAAAGTAGAGCAGCTGGGACTTAAACTGGCACCTGTTTGGAATGCTGATACTGTAGGTTAAATCTTCTTATGGCATTATAAGCCCGGTAAAATACACTTTTTTTTTCTTTTAAAAAAAGATTTATTTGTTTTTATTTAAAAGGAGATGTACCAGGAGAAGGGAAGACAGAGAGGGAAATATCTTCCATCTGCTGGTTCATTCCCCAAATGGTTGCAGCGGCCAGAGCTGAGCCAATCTAAAGCCAGCAATCAGGAGCCAAGAGCCAGGGTCACAAGGCCTTGGGGTCAACCTCTGATGCTTTCTCAGGCATAAGCAGGGAACTGGATGGGGAGTGGAGCAGCCGGGACATGAACCCACACCCATATGGGACCTCGGATTAGTCTGTTTGAGCCATAGTGCCATCCCCAAAATACACTTTTTGAAACACATTTAAAGGTACCCTGCCTGGTTAAATTCCGTCTGATTTCTTTTCTTTTATTGACTAATCCAAATAGAAAACCGAACTTGTAGTATCTTTGTGTTTAAACAGATCCCTTCTGTTTTTTGCTGTATTCTGTTGGTTCTTTCATTAAATACTCAAATTATTGAGGTTCTGTTATGATTATGAGTAAGATCTGTTTAGAAAGCCTTGCTGTTGGAGGGGCTGTTTAGCCTCTTGTTAAAACGCTCACATCCCACTTTGTAGTGCTTGGATTGGGTTCCCAACCCCAGGTCCTGTCTCTAGTTTCTTGACAATGCAAACCCTGGGAGACAGTGGTGGTGGCTTCATAACTGGGTTCCTGCCACAACATGGCCCAATAATTGGGCTCCTGAATAGAGCTGCTGGCTGCTGTCTGTGGCTCCAGCCCATTTCCAATTATTGCAAATTTTGGGGGAATTGACCCAGTGTATAATTGCTTTCTCTATGTTTTTTTCTAAGCCTTCTCTGCCTCTCTCACACACTCACAAAGCCCTGTTATTGCACATTCTGCTTCTACATTTAAGAGTTTTTCCTCATCATTATCATAAAGATGAAGATAAATCATCTTGACCATCTTTCCCCTTCCAGTTAATTGTGCTATAACGAGAATGAAGCATCAGGGGAGAATATAGGCTGGCTCTTCTCCCCTGTCTGTGCTCTTATGAGAAGAGATTTTCCAGAAACACAGCCCGAGAAAGCTAAGACAATAGAGGAAGAACAGTAGTGGCTCATTTACTTCTGTTTCTCTGCAGTCCTTCCTTTCATTCTTCTCTAGAACCCGGCCTGCCTGACATGTTAGCAACACCTGCTATTTTATTACTGTTGTAAATAGCACCAGGGAGCATGTGAGTTTTAAGAGCCAGTAGCCTCATGCTTTAGGCATTTGGCTGCTTTCCAGAAGATGGTTAAGCACAAATCAGTTGGTAAGTTTGATTGAAATTATAATGAATATAATTAATTATATAATTCTAGTGAGTCAGGAAGAATTCCACTTTAATTGCCTTATAATAGTAGCATATTTTGGAATGATCAACAGTCAGATGTTGATAGGCACAAATAAAAACCTGCAGTTGACACGGGGTGTGTCATAAACAGCTGGAGTACATGGAGGCTGTGCCTTCGTCATGTGGCTTTGTTCCCTGGAGAGTGTGGCTAGCTTGGCTCAGTCCTGTTGGCTGGAGGAAGGGCCTGCAGTTCACAAGTCCTCCAGCAGGTACCCTGACAAAGCCTTTGGGCTGTGTGACCTGCTGCTCATTTGGTGCCACACTGTGGTTCTCTAGCTTGTATTTCCTACCCACAATGCCTACCCCTGCACCAGCACAAACACTCCATGATCCTATTCTTCTTCAGAGATAAGTTAGACTGCCCAGCATTTCTTTTTAGTTGCAGATTTATGTATTTATTTGAAAGGTAGCGTTGCAGAGACACGAAGATCTCCTATGCAGTGGTTTGCTCCCACAATGGCTGCTGTGGTTGGGGCTGTGCTAGGCTGCAGCTAGGAATTTGGAACTCCAACTGGGTCTCCCATTTGGGTGGAAAGGGCCCAGGCACTCAGTCCACCTTCCACTGCTTTCCTAGGCTAATTTTCTTTTGGAATTCTCTGAGGCATTTGACCTTGTTGATTTGCTGTATGCAAAAATGTTCTTTATTCTTTTTTTTTTTTTTTTTACATTTCTGTGTTGGAAGAGGCAAAGTTTTTGTGATGAGCCATTCACTGGTTTGGTCCCCAAATGCCAGTGTATGGTAGCAGTTGATTTAAACGAGATTTACTAGTTGTTGTACACCTTTACCCACCCATCTTAGTGGAGTTCTGTAGCAGGCAAGCACTCTTTTTGTTTGAAAGCTATCAGATTAGACATTCCATATTTCTTTGAAAAACAATGTAATGAAAATTTAGTTCATCCATTTTTAGGGGTGGTGGTGTATAATTTGGCAATTACCTGGAAAAGTAGAAGACCTGAAAATTATACCCCATCTTCTCCCCCGCCCCCCATTCAGCTCTTCCTCCCAGACTCAGCATGTGTGTATTAAGTGACATGTTAAAATGAAGACAACCGACATGGCACGGTAGCCTAGTGGCTGGGGTCCTTGCCATGAACACACTTTAATCCCATATTGGTGTCGGTTTGTGTCCCAGCAGCCTCACTTCCCATCCAGCTCCCTGCTTGTGGCCTGGGAAAGCAGTCAGGGACCACCTAAGGCCTTGGGAACCTGCACCCATGTGGGAGACCTGGAGGAGGTTTCTGGCTCCTGGCTTTGGATTGGCTCAGCTCCAGCTGTTAAGGCTGCTTGGGGAGTGAATCAACAGACGAAGATCTTTTTTGTCTCTCCTCCTCTCTGTGTATCTGACTTTCTTATTCCAAAGGAGAGTGATTGTTTCCTAGGAAGTGTGGGGGTTAGGGGGGTGGGATGAGGGGAGAAGTGGAGACTGTATTTATTATTTGTTTACTTTGAAAAAAATACATGAAACCAATATGACAAGGTGTATCATTTTTTTCCTGTTAAATCTTTGTTGTTGTTAACTTTACAGTTTTAAAAACCCAGCCAAATAGAATATTAATAATTATTCTTTTTTTATTTTGTAAGAAGGGAGAGGAAAAAACATAATGCCTGTCTCAGAGGAGTACTTTGGTATTTATCTGCTCCCAAACATCCTCAGCCTGAGCAGTGCCTAGGGCCTCAACATACCAAAGAAAAGAGTTCATAGAGAGGCACGTTACCCCTTAGATCTGGGTTTCTCAAATTCAGGCATTACCCATGGCTGTTACTGGATAATTTCCTGTCTTGTGCATTGTGAGATGTATAGCAGCATCCTTAGCCTCCATCCACTAAATGACAGTAGCATTTGTAACCACCACCAACATATGCAGACACTGTCAGTGTTCCTGGGTACAGACTGTATATCTCCCCCTTCCCTACCCCTCTGCCACTGGGCTGTAAGCCATAACTCTTCATTGCTTCTCACCTTCATTAGTATGGTTAACTTTCATTTTTTTAATATTTAATTTATTTTTAATTTTGAATTTTATGATACAATTCCGTAGAGTCTTGGATTTTCCCCCAAATTCGCACCACCCTGACTAGTTTTCCCCATTTTGTTACAATAATGTGGTCCTTCATAAGGAGTTATAATTTCATCAGTCTTATTTAAGTGTACCTGACATTGTTGGCACAGACAATGTCAGACAGTTCAGCATCCCACTGTCTACACATTTCTAACAGTTTTGTTGGGAGTTCATCTTTGATTTGGAAGTAGTGATGCTGGTTGCATTGTGTCTTCATGTCTGGATATGGTAGTCTCTATTACTCCATCATTATACGTTCCAATTTGCATGATGGTTTCCTTACGTTAGAGAGAATACATGCCGTTTGTCTTTTGGAGATTGACTTATTTCACTGAGCATAATGGTCTCTAGTTGGGACCATCTAGTTGCAAATGGTATAATTTCATTCTTTTTAATGGCTGAGTAATAATCCTTGGAGTAGATATACCACAGTTTCTCTAACCACTCTTCTTTAGATAGGCATCTGGACTGTTTCCATGTCTTTGTAGATTGTGCTGCTGTAAATAAAGGATTACAGATCCCCTTTTCATATGCAGTTTTAATTTCCTTTGGGTATTTCTTAGGAGTGGCAGAGTTGGGTCATATAGCAGGTTTATTTGCAATTTGCTTAGTACATACCATACTGATTTCCATAGAGGTTGTACTAGCCTTCACTCCTTTTTTTTTTTAAGATTTATTTGTTTTTATTGCAAAGTCAGATATACAGAGAGGAGGAGAGACAGAGAGGAAGATCTTTCATCTGATGATCCACTCCCCAAGTGAGCGCAATGGCCAGTGCTGTGCCGATCTGAAGCCAGGAACCAGGAACTTCCTTCCTCCAGGTCTCCCACATGGGTGCAGGGTCCCAAGGCTTTGGGCCATCCTCCACTGCTTTCCCAGGCCACCAGCAGGGAGCTGGATGGGAAGTGGAGCTGCCAGGGTTAGAACTGGCACCCATATGGGATCTTGGCGCGTTGGGATTAATGCTTTGATAAATAGAACTCTGGAAAACTGTGTAGTGCTCCTCCACCCCATAGGTCGAGGGAGGAATTGTCAGTTTGTAGCCTGGAAAAGGGCTCTCTCAGTAGAACCCAACCATACTCATGTCTGATGCCAGACTTCCAGTCTCCAGAGCTGGGTGAAATACATTTCTGTTGTGCTAAACCTCTCACTCGGTGGTACTTAGTTAAATCAGCATGAACTGACTGAGACACTGCTCTAAGCCTTGGGAAGTAAGTGACTTAACATTATGTGCTGACCTGCGATGAGTAAGCATGATGGAGTGGTTCTAACAGGAAGGGAGAAGGTGAAAGGTCAGATGTGATTCAGTGGTATTGCCGTTGCATTGTGAAGTGAGGAGTGGGGGAGAGCAAACCGAGCTCTGAATCCCAAGGTGCCAGGTAGAGGGGTCGTGCAGCACTGTTGTTTTTTAGATCCTTTTTTCAAATTTTTCATATAATGGAAGCAAGGTGGTTGGCATGTCCTGTACCCTATTCCTCTATTTGCAGTGAAATTCTTTTTCTTTTTTTAATGAACTTTCAAACCTAGCTTCACCAGTGATTGCTGGAGATCTGGTTGGTGTTTAACTCTTAGTCCCAAACCCCTCCAGTTTGAAGAAGCGTTTTACAATTCAGAGTTTTAGAGAGTTTTGAAAAAGAGGACAGAGATCCAAAGAGAATAGGATTGCACAGTAGTTTTTTTTTTGCACAGTAGTTCTTGATGCTCTATTCCAGAGTCCATCCCTTTGGAGAACTCGTTGATAGTGTTAGGAGGAGCAAACATCTCCCTAGGTAGGAGCTAAACTGAAAATCCTGTTTGGTGGTTTCAAGAGTGTTCTGCAGGCCAGCTTCCACACTCAACACATCCCTGCTTGCCACTGTGTTCTCCGGACAGTCTTGAACAAAACTTCAAAGCTTCTCAGCTTTGTTTTTATCTTACAATCAGGCACCTGTTAATCAATGTCATTGCCATTGCCAGCCACCATGTTAAACACTGATTCCAGAGTGCAAAATTGTTCATATTAGGGAGACTTTGTTAAACCTTGTTTTACTGGTGAGGAAGCTCAAGTAAGTTGATTGTTATCACATACTAGTCAGATGCTTATCTGGAATCAGAATTTATCTGTTCTGGTTAACATCTGTTAGCACCACATCCTACTTTGTAACCCAAACTTCTGATACTTCCATTTGTGGCTGGGGTGAGAATTGCATGCCTCTGCTGAGTGCTGGCATTGTCACTGTGACATAATAAGAGATGCAGGTTCTATCTCTGCCCTCTTTTCTTTCCTGGCATGTAACTCTCCTGGAATCCTAGAAATGTTGAGCGTTTCTACCAGTGAGATGGCTGGTGGCTGGGGACTCCTGAAGAAACTGTGGGATTCAACCCCAGAGTCAGCTTAGCGGATAAGGGGCTGAACTTTTGACCCTGCCTTACTTAGGGAGAGAGGCTAAGGGGTGACTTCACCTGGGTTATGATCTTCTTTTTTTGATATTTACATATTTTTTTGGTTTTATTGGAGATGCAAATCTACAGGGGGAAGGAGAGAAGGAGAGACAGAGAGAGGAGAGACAAAGACCTTCCCTCTACTGGCTCACTCCCCAAGTGGTTGCAACGGCTGGAGCTGAGCCAATTCAAAGCCAGGAGCTAGGAGTTTCTTCTGGGTCTCCTGTGTGGGTACAGGTTCCCAAGGCCTTGGGTTGTCCTCTACTGGTTTCCCAGGCCACAAGCAGGGAGCCGGGAGGGAAGTAGGCTGCTGGGAGATGAACCAGTGCCATATGGGTTCCCAGTGCATGCAAAGCAAGGACTTAGGCTCCCACACCAGGCCTAAATATAAGTAAATTTTTAAAAACAAGCAAAACAACAAACAAACAGAAACCAACAAAAAATCAAAGTTCTTTTCTTCCCTCCCTTTTTTTTTTCATTGATAATGCCTTGCTGTGTTGGTTGTAATATAGTCTCTGTAAAAATTTTGTGTCTGTTCACTCTTTTTAATCTTGTAAAGATTTTTTAAAGTTTTATTTGAAAAGAAATTTATTCATTTACGGAGAGAGGGATATAGAGTCTTCCAACTGCTGGTTCGCTGCCCAGTGGCCCCACTGACTGTTAGGTGCAGGGACCCCAGTACTTGGGCTATCATTCTCTGTTGCTTTGCTAGACTCATTTACAGGGAGCTGGATTGGAAGTGAACAGCCAGGATTCAACCCGATCTTCATATGGGACTTCCACGTGAGATTCAGTTGCTGTGGGCAATGCCTTTACCTGCTACGTCACAGCACCATTCCCTCTGTTTACTTTTTTGATCGTGCCAAGTCTCTGCTTGTAGCACTGGCTTTTATAGGCAGAGAAAATGGAAGAGGTCTTCATCCTCTCCATCAGGTCTTTACTCCTGCCTGCAGGTGACAACAGCTGTTCATTTCTCCCTTGCCTTCCCCCTGCCTCATGCCCAAGGCTCTTGGGAGTTCATGAAGTTTCCCAACAAATAAGAAGCGATGGCAGAGCAGGTGCTGAAGCATGTTTGGTACACAGAAGCCAGGGGACAAAAGGAGATCTTTTTCTGAGAGAGGACGTTCTTGGGCTCAGGGAAAGGAGGGAGCCCTTTGAACTTGTGCTTCCACAGAGGCCCTTTGTTGAGTTGGGGTAGGAAGAAACCAGTGAAGACTGGAGGTTTTGGCAGTGGACAGAACCCTGAGGCAAGGCCCTTCCTCTGTGCGGCAACCTCAGGAATATGTAATGGGAGCTCTGCCCATTACCTCCTTTCTCCCCTCTCCAGGTCCTGTGCCTGGGCTTCCTACTTTTCTTCCTCAAGGCACTATTTCCCTCAAAGCTTGGATTGGTTAGAAAAGAGCTTTGATTGCCTGGACATCGCAGTTTCCTGAAGATTCTTTGGGGAGCCAGGGGACCTGTATGTCTCCAGTGAATTTTTGGAGGACAGCTGGTGAGTTTGAGCCGGAAGAAAGAGCAGGCTGAGGGTTGCTTTTCACTCTTTGGGGTTTTGGAACAGCTTTGTCTTGTCTCTGAGCTTTGGGGTGGGTGCTGGAAAGCCTGCATGTGCTTATCTTCATTGGGAAATGGGAGTGAATAAATGTGGCCCTTTGATGTATCTAAGTGCATGGAAAATGTAATGTATGCAGAGGATAGCAACTTGGAGCAATGTGGACTGCTGGCCTTGACAAAAAGGCAACGTGTTTTGGAGGCAGGGCATATACCTAGCAGAGGTCATCTGTGTTACCAGAGAGCGTAGCACTCTGTGTGCGCTGTGAGGGTGTCCTTTTCCAGCTAGGGCCATCCTCTGGAGTTAAGCATTGTAAAAACTGATACTCATTTCTAGAGATGATACCTTTAGAAAAAAATAAGAAGGGTAGATCTTTGACCTAATGCATGAGATGTTAGGATGCCTGCATCCCACATTGGATTGTCTAGATTCTTTTCCTGTCTTTGGGAATTCCTGTTTCCTGCTCATGGGCAACCTGGGAGGCAGCAGTAATGGCTGCAATGTCCGTGCCACTCATGTGGAGGGCTTAGATTGAGTTCTGCTCAGGCCGGTTGTGGCCCTGATGGGCATTTGGGTAGCAAGCTAGGGGACAGGAACTCACTCTGTCTCTGAGCCTCTTAAATAATTTTAAATCATAAAAATAAAATTAAATGTTAAGACTTGGCATAGAGTGTAGACTTTGGCCATATGTAATTAATGACATTCACCCTGACAGTAGAATAGGTAATGCCAAGTCCTTGCCGGCAGTAAGCACATGTTCCCTCTCCTCAGGCCTGTGATGCTTTTTGTTTATTAGGTTGGTATCTATCCGTACATCATTCATATCTCTTCCTCTTCCTGCCTCTGCAGTGACGTTGCCATAAATCTGCTCCAACAAGTTCACAGCTTCATTTCCATTGCCTGACATGTCCAAATCAGTGAGTGTACTTGTCTGTATGTGGGCCAACCCACATGCTCCCTGTACAAGCAGACATCAAGTATGTGACGTAGGCAGGCCTTGCCAGCTTCCAGTGTATGACAGTGTGCAGCCTGTGGTGTCAGCAGCAGTCTATACAGCAAGCATGTGGCCAGATTTGCTGAGTCACAGGGCGGTATGTGTATCAGGGTATGTGCAAGAGAAGAGCATTTTGTCATCAATTCAGATTTGGAAAAAAAAAATGGAAGATCCTGCTGATTTTTCTCTTTATTTGGGGGGTTAGTTAAAGCATTGCCTGGCCACTCCACCCTTTCCTGCACAGGACAAGCTGCCTATTGTGCTCCTCAACCTACACCTGATTTAATCTTAGAAGAAACTGAGAAGGGATTTTACAGGATAGGACAATCCCTGCATTGTACAATAAATGGAATTGGTGGTTCATAGGCTCCAGGAAAACAAGAAAGGGTGGAGTTCTGCCAATAAAAAAAAGTCTGGAATGATTTTAGGAAAATGGACATCAGGTGGAAGAAAATGTAAGCAGGGCTCACACTGGCACAGCAAGTGAAGCTGCTACCTGTAATGTTGGAATCCTTGTCCCTGTCTTCTTCTAATCCCGCTTCCCATAATGCTCCTGGGAAAGCAGTAGAAGAGAGCCTAAGTGCTTGGATCCCTTCATCCGTGTGGGAGACCAGCTGGAGTCCATGGCTCCTGGCTGCAGTCTGGTCCAACCCTGGTTGTTGTGGCTATTTGGGAAGTGCACCAGCATATAGAAGATCTCTCTCTCTTCTCTCTCTGTCTTGCTCTGCCTTCCCCCACTCCCCTACTGTCACTCTGTCTTTCAAATAAGTAAGTAAATCTTCAAAAAAGGTAAGAGAAAGCGAGCAAAGGCAGGAGTGTAGTAACGTTGGAAAGAGCAGATATCTGATAACTGGTGTAGTTTGCTTGGAGCTGGGATACCTGAACAGGTGTTTAGAGGCAAAGAGTTGAGGTTGGACAGTTAGCTTTATGTCAAATCCTAAAAGGTCTTAGGCTGAGAAACTAACTCCTTGGATGAAAGGATCCCATAGTTCTGAGAGGACAAGTCTGAAAGATTCAGGGAAGGGAGTTAAGCAGGAAGAAGGTGGAGAAAGTGGCAAAAGGAAACCATTCTGGAATTCAGGGAGGGTCGTACCCTCCCAGTCCATTGGGGTTGGTAGAGTGGTGGAGTGTCCCAGCAGCCACAGGAAGGTACGTGCCTTGGGGGGAAGTTCAGACAATAGATGCACATTTGGCAGTTCTTTATAGGTGAGGACATTTTAATTGAACTCATATTGGGAGAATGGTGAATACATCATAGAAAAGGATCAGGAAGCGGTCAGTGAACTAGATAAGGGTCAGCTAGAAAAAATACTTGAGAATGAAGAGAGAGAAATATGTATATATATTCTCTTTCTTCATTCTTTGGTTCACTGATTACTCTTTGGGGCTGTATTTTTCTCCCCAAAGTAATGAAAGTTGTCCATCAACTTTTTTTCAGAAGTAAAAACATCAAGTATCTCATCTCTAAAGGATGTTTTCATGCAGACATGAGGTGGGGGATTATTTGGAACTTCTAAGGCTAATTCAGAAATTAACTTTTTTTTTTAACATAAATATTAGATTGACCTGATTTGGAAAGTATGACGATTTAGAATGAATAGTGCTTTGAGGCAGTGCTTTGTGCTTACAGAAGACTTCTGCTCTGTTTCTTGGTTCGCTTTCATGCTAGTACAAACATGTGGTTGCAATGCTGGCATTGAGTATTTTCTTGCCTAGGTAATGGCAAACATGTTGTACAATAAACACTTAGGCTGTATTTTACACTTAGACCCTGGAGACCTTTCCACTTTACTACTTAGAAAGTTTTTTATTTTAAAAATAGCTGTAAGAAATTTGATTGTATGAATACAAATGGTTCTTTTAGCCTGTAGTTGCATACCGTTTGATGCTAAAAATAATGCCACCATAAATATCTGTAGAATCTACATTTCCACAAACAGGGTTGCTCTGTGAAAGAGCATTTGTGATTTTTGATTGACATTGTCAATTGTCCTTCCTAATGCTTGTCTTACCACTAGGAGTAGACAGATGTGGGCAGTTGTGACCCCACAGCTTCCCCAGGAGTGCAATATATGTCAGACTCTTGGATTTGTGGTAGTCTGATAGGTGAGGGGTGCAAACGCACTTGTCTTAATTTGTATTGCTTGTGTAAAATGTGTGATTTGGTACACAGCTCTGTGTTTATGAACAGTGTATTCATTTTTCTGAGAACAATCATGTCTTTTTCCTCTTATACTGCTCTGTGGTCCTTTCTTCTACCATAAGAATTAGCTTTAGTCTGTATTGCCTTGCCCTGGGCAGATGCTTTTCATTTCTGTGTAGTTCAATTTATCAATATTTTACTTTCATAGCTTTTGAATTTTGAATCTTTCTCTCTTTGCCAAGTTTTTTTTAGTGACTTATTTATTTTTATTGGAAAGGCAGATATACAGAGAGGAGGAGAGAGACAGGAAGACCTTCCATCCAATGGTTCACTCCCCAAGCAGCTGCAATGGCTGGAGCTGAGCCAATCCTAAGCCAGGAGCCTCTTCCGGGTCTCCCACATGGGGTCAGGGTCCCTCTTGGACTGCTTCCCAGGCCACAAGCAGGGAGCTGGGTGGGAAGCAGGGCTGCCAGGACACAAATCAGCGCCTATATGGGATCCTGGCACATGCAAGGCAAGGACTTTTACCACTAGATTACTGCACCAGGTCCTGAAATTTAAATTTTACAGAGAGAAGGAGAGACAGAGAAAGATGATTTATCCACACTTTACTTCTCAAATGACTGCAATGGCCAGAGCCAAGCTGATCATAAGTCAGGAGCCAGGAACCTCCTCTCTCACATGAGTACAGAGTCCCAAGGCTTTGGGCCATCCTCCACTGCTTCCCCAGTCCATAAGTGGGGAGTTGGATGAGAAGTGGAGCAGTTGGAACACGAGCCAGTGCTTAAATGGGATCCCAGTGCTTACAAGGAGAAAATTAGCCAATTGAGCCATCATGCTGGCCCCTTATTTTATTATTTTAAATTAAAGGAAAGTGTTGGTTTTTTATGCTCCCCAAGGGTGTCTCTGATGATGAGTATTTATTTTTTTTCCTTAGGCATATTATGATGAATTATGTTAATAGCTTTTTAAATATTCTAATCATTTTTCTATTCGTTGAGTAAATACTTAAACATTGTCTGAATCCTCCAATGATGCTGAAAATTGTCATAATCAGAGTTGTTAATTTTGCAATTGGTATTTAAATTTGAGGTTAGTGTGTTACCTTCTTTCTTCCTTTTTCCATTCCTACATAGCTCAAATGTTGGTAAAATTCTCTCTCTCTCTAAGTCTAGTGTTCTTTGCTTTGTCTGCAGTGGATATGATGTGTTTAGTTCTCCAGAACATTATTTCATGCATGCACATGGCTCTCTTTGGAGTGTTCATCACTTTATAGTGTTAATTAAATTTTGCTGTTCTTTAGTAGAGAGTTATCCATTTGGCCAGGGATTTAGAAATTAATTTGCGTAGATCTTTATGTAGAGTTGTTTGATATGTTTTTTATTTATGGCTTTTCTAGTTTATAAATTTCTAGAGGAAATTTATTTGTTACTTGAAAGCCAGAGTTACAGTGAGAGATAGTGTGTAAAACAAAATGATTCTTCATCCACTGGTTCACTCCCCAAATGGTTGCAATGGCCAGGAATGAGGCAGCCCAAAGCCAGGAGCCAGGAACCTCATCTGGATTTCCCATGTGGAGGCAGGGCCCCAAGCATTTGGGCCATCTTCTGCTTTTCCCAGACTGTTAGCAGAGAACTGGGTTGGAAGTGAAGTGTCCCAGACACAAACTCATCTCCACGTGGGCTGTTGGCATCTCAGGTGGCAGCCTTGACCCACCGTGCCACGTGCCAGAGCATCCTTTGTAAGTTTGTATTTTATATTATATGTAGATTTTACCCCTGCTATTTTATTTCCCTAGATTTTTCTAAGTAGTGGAGTATGTAAGTGTTTAAAGGGAACATTTCCCTTTTTCATGTGAAAAAAAAAATTTGATTGATTCTCTTATGCTGAGTGAAGTGACTTGGAGGAAGGTCAGTAGTTTCATAACTTTTAGCCGCTTCTAAAAAATGGGTAATCCTGATTGAGTCATCATGATTGAGCAGTGCTTGGGGGAACCATGAGAAATGCACTTACTTTAGCTTGTTTCCTGTGTATGAAAGGTCATGATACTTAAAGTGGTTCTCTCCTCGACCTCTTCTCTTTATGGGCTTACCATATTGCATGTCACAATCCTGTTCTTCTAAGCCAACATTGGAGTTGCATGAGACCTGTGAACATTTTATCTATTTTTTTGGATAGTGTATTTTTTTTTTACTAGAAGAGATTTATTTTGGTGATGCGGATATATCTCAGATGCTTCTTTTGGAAATACACATGAAGAATCATCAGTCTACATTCACAATTCACTTAAATCAGAGTTTTATCCTGTTTAAGCACTTTACATATCACAGTCTTCCAAAATATCAGCAATTTTCAAAACATTTAAATCTATACCAAAGACAAGAATTTGCTATACTGAAAAGTATTCAAATGAATGTGAACCTTAAGCCATGAGAGTAATTCCAGAAGATTCAAATTTGGAGGTGTAACAGCACTAAAACATTGTAGTCTCCCAAATCAGTTATATGGAAGAACATACATTTACTTTTTTTTTATATAAAAAATGAAATCTATATTATCATTAAAAAAGAGATTTACTTATTTATTTTTTATCAGAAAGGCAGATGTATAGAGAGAAAATCCAGAGAGACCTCCCATCCACTGATTGATTCCCCAAGTGGTCACATAGATAGTGTATTTTTAATACATTACACTTACTGCCTTTTTGTATTTAAAATATTTTTAAAATTTATATAAAGTGAACAAATTTTACATAGTTCACAACAGTTTTAGGAGCATAGCAATACCTCCCTCCTGCCCATATTCTCCACCCACCCTTCTTCCTTCCTTTGTTTTAATTTCCATAATATGAAAGTGTTACGTAGTGAATTACCTAACCAGAAACAACCTCTCTGACTGGTGCTTTGCTAATGTGATTATGAAATATATAAAATATTAATAATAGGTGAAACTAAGTGGATAGATTCCTTGATTATTTCTCCTAAAAATCATCTTAATTTGAAGGCTGTTTTCTCTAAACCCTGGCTAGGAGACTACGTGGTTCATGAAGGCATAACAGGCAGAAGGTTTGAGAGTCTACCAACACTACCAAAATCAATTAAGGGTGATTATTCCTGGTAAACCTTGATTAATCTGGAACAAGTGTCTGAACTTGTTAAGGATACTGTGGGAACACCTGTGCATCGACATTGCAGAGCTATAAATTGGTGAAGCAGCTCGCCCAGGCAATGGAGACTTGGCTGAACTGAGAGCTGACTTGGTGGACCGTAATCTAAGGGCTGGGTGTTTTATGCTGGACTTATTTTTGGAAGGCCTCACCAAGAGGAGATCTTGCATATTCCAGAGTGGGAAAGATCGCTGCCTTGTTAAGACAAGCCAAGGGTGAACTTGAGTTAGTTTTCTGGGGAAGATGATCAAATGTAAGTGGGTTTGTGGCCAGTGCATATCCAGATAATGGTTAATAGGGGGCCAAGTGACAGGTATTCTGAGTCAGATCAAATTCCTTTTCTTCCCTCAAAGATAGGAGGAATGCTAGGAAGACTTGCAATCAGGACTTTGTTGAATCAGGGAGTGCTAGAGGTGAAGTGGCGCTGATGGGAATGAGCTGATGTGTCTGGGGTTTGTCCAGAGGACAAGTGTTGGAAACAGTGACATAGAACTTGGGATATTAAGATATGAGGAAGTATTTGGACTAGGAGGCACAGACTTGGTTTCAAATCCTGGTTCAGTTCCTTATTCTCTGTGGCCCTGGGACAGCGATTCAATTCTTCCAAGCCCTAATTTCCACATGTGTAAAATGAGGATGATACTTAATACATCTGGTATTGTGAGGATTACAGGTGCATGTGTCAAGAGCTTAGCATAGAGCTTGGCACCAGGTGATATTCAGCAAGGTCAGTTACCCTCTAATTTAGGAAGAAAGATTTTGAAGTCTTAATGAAAGGGTAGATGTGGTTGGCCCAAGTAGTTGTGTACTCTTAGCAGAAGGGGATGAATTTCACTTGTTTTGTGGGCCCTCCAAGTCTTGGTAGTTTTGGTTTTTAAAATTTTAGTTATTCTTGTGTTTATGTAGTCGAATCCCAGTATCAGTTTTAGAATAACACCTTATTTTTCTTTTCAATATAAAGTCACATTATATTGAAAAATTAGACATGAAATTTAAGTAGACAATTAAAAATGAGTCATTTGAAATACAACTTGTCTGAAAAGGCCCAATGTTTTGATGCAGATCTATCTATCTATTTTTATAATTTCTAACTATTTGTGTACAAAATATATATCTTTCCATTTACATAAATATGTAAAGATTTATTTATTTATAAGAGACAGACAGAAAGAGAGGTCTTTTTTCTGCTGATCAGACCCCAGTGACCACACACGTTGGGACTGAGCCAGCTCTAACCAGGAGTTCAGGACTCAGCTCTGGGTTTTCTATTTCAGAAGCAAGGACCCAGGTGTTTGGGCCATCTGCTGCTGCTTCCCCAGGAGGGTAAACAATTTGATCAGAAGTGGAACAACCAGGACTTGAACCAGCACTCTGTGGGGATACAACTCCCTAACCTACTGCACCACAGTGCTGGCACCCCATTCAGATGTATTTTTTAAAATGTAGTTAGCATTTCATCATTAGGGTAGGCCCTGGCATTTGTTTTTGAAAATCTTCCTGGCATCTCAGGTGTGCAGCCACACTGGAGCACCGCTGAGTTCAGCCTCCTCTGCTCGTTTCCGTTTCTCTTCAGTGTCTGCTCTGGTCCTCACTCTGTTGCCATTTATTGTCCGAGCAAATGAGTGGGTGAATAAGAAAATTGATTTCTGGCAAAGTTGAATTTTCCAGTGAGCTTCTTGCATGCATTTTTAAAATGTAATATTAATTTATTTAAAGTACAGTACAATTAATCTTATAACCATTATTCCAGTTCAGTAGTCATCAATAATTTGCTACATTTTCCTTATCTTTTTTCTCTTTTTTTTAGGTTTTCCTTTGTGGTAGCATTTTTAATCAAAAAATTAATTGCACAAATGACTTGAGTGAGCTGCAAAAGAAAGTTAGAAAATACATAAAGTGGGTCTGGCACAATAGCCTAGCGGCTGAAGTCCTCTTAGAACACACAGGATCCCATATGTGTTCTGGTTCTAATCCTGGCAGCCCTGCTTCCCATCTAGCTCCCTGCTTGTGGCCTGGGAAAGCAGTCCAGCATGGCCCAAATTATTGGGACCCTGTATCCATGTGAGAGACCCAGAAGAGGCTCCAGGCTCCTGGCTTTGGATTGGCTCAGCCCCAGCCATTGCGGCTGCTTGGGGAGTGAACCATTGGATAGAAGATCTTCCTCTTTCTCCTCCTCTCTGTATATCTGATTTTCCAATAGAAATAAATAAATCTTTTTTTTTAAAAGGAAAGTACATGAAATGATTAGGAATAATTTAATCTTATCTAATGTATGCTTTTAAAATAATATTTAGAAAGTAATTTCAGATGTCCATGTCCTTTTTGTCTTCATGTACTTTAGTATGTATTTCAAAAAATAGATTTCTTTTCTTTGCATAGTTATTATATCATACTTATTATTATACTTAATAGTACTAAAGTAAGCTTTTTAGAAAGAGTATTGGGGGGAAGTGTTGATAATAAGAAACATAAATGTATTACTATGAAATAAGCGAGATCAAATTGCTGAAGTCCTAGAAACTTTGTACAGCTTTATTTAGAGCTTAGCCTTATGGTATGATAGTCAAATTATTATTATTATTATTTAAAGATTTATTTATTTGGAAGGCAGGTTTACAGAGAAGGAGGAACAGAGAAAGAGACCGAGTCGGATCTTCAGTCCACTGGTACACTGCCCAAAGGACCACAAGAGCTTGGTCTGGGCCTGGCTATGCAAGAGGAATTTATTTGGATACCCCACATGGGCAGAGGGGCCCTAGCATTTGGTCCATCCTCTGTTGCATTCCCAGGAGCATTATCAGGGAGCTGGATCGGAAGTGAATTGAACTGTGAATTAACCTGTGTCCATATGGGATGCTGGCCCTACTGGCAGCTGGTTTACTTGCTGCATCACAGTGCTGGCCCTCTAGCTGAATTACTGTGAAAGGGGACAGAAGGTTGATTAGAAACCCATGTGCTTGGTGTAAGTAACGTGTTCCTAAGTGTTGCGAGTAAGGAATAAGAGAAGAACTGGAAGGAGATTGGTGGTAGGTGTCAGGGATCTGTCCTGGTGGCAGAAGGCCCTTCCCAGCCTTGAACTGTGTCCAAGTGATTGCTTTAGCATACCTTTCTCTTGGCATGAATGTTTCCTCTTCTTTAATTTCAGCCTGTGCAGAAATTCTGACATCCAGGTGGTTATTGTTACTACTTCACTTTGGACTCTGATCAGGCCAGCCACATTGTGGGCCAGGATGAAAGTTTGAGTCAGTAGGGAAAGGTCCTGGCCTGGTGTCCTTGCCATGTATGTGAATCTCGGGGTAACTTCTCAGGCCAGTAAAGGAATTATGACCAATAGCTGGTGCTGGGACAGCTAGCATCCTTCCTGCCTATTTGTTTAATAATTGGAGAGGGGAATAGAAATGTAATGTTCATGGACCAGAGTAGCATTAGGAACATACAAATTTACTTCCTTGACTAGCCAGGAGACCAGAACTCCATCCATGTCTCCCGTGTGGATGCAGGAGCCCAAGTAGTTGGTTCATCTGCTGCTGCCTTCCCAGGAATGTTAGCAGGGAGCTGGAGCTCCAGTAGAGGAGCTGGGATTTGAATGGTGCTCAGTTATTGAGTGTTGTTGTTAGCAAGCAGTGGCTTAATGTGCTGCACTGACATCTGACCGTATGGTTTTTTAAAATTAATTAATTAATTAATTATTATTGGAAAGGCAGATATACAGAGAGGAGAGACAGAGAGGGAGATCTTCTGTCCAATGGGTTCACTCCCCAAGTGACTGCAATGGCTGGAGCTGAGCCAATCCTAAGCCAGGAGCTCTAATGGGTCTCCCATGCAAGTGCAGGGTCCCAAGGCTTTTGGCCATCCTTGAATGCTTTCCCAGGCCACAAGCAGGGAGCTGGAGGGGAAGCAGGGCTTCTGGGATATGAACTGGTGCTCCTATGGGATCCTGACGCATGCAAGGCGAGAGCTCTAACCACTATGCTATCATGCTGGGCTCGACCATATGCTTTTGAATTAAGTGTGTGATTGGGTAAAGCTTTGGTAAAATGGACTTATGCAAGCAAGATTTCTCTAAGACAGTGTGTTCCAAATACTGAGCTTCTGGCTTCTGGAGAAGAGACTTTGGTGGGTTAGGGGTTGCCTGGTGTATTTAAGCTACTGAGTGCTTTTTTGTCTATAGTGGACTCCTATTAAGTTTTTTCCTCGCTTTCATCTCCCCAGCCCTCCCTCTCTTCCTTCTCTCCCTGCTTTTTCTTTTTCTTAATCTCTTTCTCTTCCTTCCCATTTTTTTTTTTTTAAGTTTTAATTTACCTAATTACAAAGCAGAGAGAGCTCTGAACAGCTAGTTCATTTTCCAGTTGCCCATGATGGTTGGGACTGGGCTAGAGCAAGAAGTGGGAACTTGGTCCAGGCCTCCCACATGAATAGCAGGAACCCAGGTGCTGGGATTAGCACTTGCGGCCCAGGATCTGCCCTTGTAGGAGAGTGGAGTCAGCAGCTGGAGAGGTGGACTCAGACCATATGATAACAGCTGTGGGCGTCCTTCCGAGGCCTGTTCCCACCCTGGTCTCCTTAATTGCGTAGAATGCTTGCTTTATAGTTTGTGGACTTTAAAACTGTGATTTATAAACAGGCGGTTATTCCGAGAGTTCACTCAATTAATTTAGAGTTCATTATGCTTGTAATGGCTTTAACTTCTGTCTCCATTGCCACAGGCCTCTTCTTTCTGGTAATTGATGTGCAAGTGACTTGCCTAAGGCACAGGGGCACAGGGCAACTTGTGCAATTTATCCCTTGCATGAGATGGAAAGATAATTTTAATTTTATTTCATTCAAGTGTTGGCTTGGCCAAAGCATTTGGTGGAAGGACAAAGTTCAAATGTTGATGATTTGTTTTCAATTTGTGATATGAAAGGAGAGACCCCTCTGCTCCTGTTATCTGGGGGTATCAGATTAAAAACCTGTGGGTTACTCGGACAGATTATTGTTAATTTATTAAAACTAACTGGGCTTTCTATTGGTGTTAAAATGATTACGATCATTTTATCTGTGCTTGTTAATCTGATAAGTGTTTCTATCTGTGTACTGAAGTGTTTTAGTCTTTTCAAGAACATTTTTGTTTTGGTGCCAAGAGAAATACTAATCTTTTAATCTGTAATTTTGATACTTGATCCATAGTGAGTGTTCCTTATATTTTAATTAATTGAGTACTTTTTTCCAGACAGTAATTCAGACCCCCAGTAGACAGTACATCACAGGGAGGAAGCCACGTTATATTTTCAACTGTTTTTCTTTGAATGTTTGCTTTTATAGTAGGACCCATTTTTCACACTTTGTGTATTAGTAGGGGAGAGCTTTTAGCTGGTATCTGCTCTTCTGGAATACAGATCTTTATCTTAGGCACAACTGAGTTCTCCAAAGTATAAGTACTTACCATGTAACTTACTAAAGAAAATATATAGGAAGCATGGGCCTGGCACAGTGGCGCAAGTGGTTAAGGTCCTCACCTTGCACGCCCGGGATCCCATGTGGGCGCCGGTTCTATCCCGGCAGCCCCGCTTCCCTTCCAGCTCCCTGCCTGTGGCTCGGGAAAGCAGTGGAGGATGGCCCAAAGCTTTGGGACCCTGCCCCCATGTGGGAGACCCGGAAGAGGCTCCTGGCTTTGGATCGGCATAGCATCGGCCGTTGCGCTCACTTGGGGAGTGAATCATTGGACGGAAGATCTTCCTCTCTGTATATCCGCCTTTCCAATAAAAATAAATAAATAAATAAATCTTTAAAAAAAAAGAAAATATATAGGAAACAATGGAATCCCCTGAGTATCCCTTTCTGATCCCATTAAATTGCCACCCCGTGAAACTACTGTACGGATGTTGCTACTTATTTTTTGGCATGATTTCATACTTCTGCATAGATAGGTCTTCAATATGTGTGATTTATTGTTTTATATTGTTCCAATCTATAGAAGTCTTATCTTTCACATATCATTCTTTGTTTTTGTTCGTTCCAATGCCTGAGAATCATTTAAGGGAATATAGTTAATGTGTTTTAACCTTATGTAGTAATGTCTTTTAACCTTGGGTAATGTCTTTTAACTCTGGGTAGTTGAGAGAGAGAGAGAGTGTGTGTGTGTGAAGTATATGTTGGGTGTAAGTTTCCCTTTATGTTGCCTCTCTTTAATGGACCTTTGGTTTCTACTACTTCCTTATCGCAGTCAATGCATCAAAGTGTTCTTGTGTTATGTATAATACATTAATATATTATGATGATTCTGTGCATGAATTTTATGAGTTTTGCTAGAAGATAATGAAAAAGATTTTCTCTTTGAGGAAATGTCAAGCAATCAATGTGAAAGTAATGAAAGAATGAGAAAATACCATTTTCAGAGATTCATGCTGTCAAGAATTATTGAGATAAGAATTATTATTTAGTTGACATAACTATCTGAGTATCCATAGTTTGAAATTCTAAATATCCAATGGCAGTATATATTTATTTACATATCTTTCATTTATGGTTACCTATTGATTACAGATGCTTACTAATCCTAAAGAGAAAATGGGGAAAATTTAAGTCATTAAAGTTGCACACCTCTGATTATGGGCCTCATTGATTTGCTTCACCGTTATTCTGTTTCCTGATCTGAGGCAGAGAGAAGCATTTCCTCTGCAGTGTTAGTGCCCAAAGTATAGACCTGCATCTAAGATAAGCTCAAAGGAAGAACGAGAGATACTTCACAAAATAAATAGCTTGTACTTAAAAGAAAAATCAATCTTTTGAATGACAAAGGAAGGCTGAATTACCTAACTTTATATATCGAGACAAACATGACTGGATTGCTTGTGGACCAGAAAAAAAATTTTTTATGAAGCATATTACTGGCACAGTTGTCAAATTTGACTAAGAACTTTAGATGAAATATTTGTGTAGCATTCATGTCAACCTCCTTGATTGATTTTGACAGTTGTCCTGCGATTAACTGAAACTCCACGTCCTAAGGAAATGGTACACTGTGATATCCAGGGTTGGGGCATCCTGTCTAACACATTTTGAGTGGTCCAGAAAATACATATTTTTATATGTAAAAAATAGAACGGTAAAACAAGGTGGTACAAAGCAGGCATTTATTAAATCGGGGTGAGCTGATCTATTTTTATAACTTTCCTATAGTAGATTTGAAGTGTGTGTATTTTTAAAAATAAAGATCTCCTCGAGTTATACCTGGGAATAGAGTTGTTAGGCCTCATGGCCTCTAAACCTGTGAGTTTCCTAGACAGTGCCAGACTGTTTTGCAGCATGGCTGTACTGGTTGTATTAATTGTACCGGCGTGCATTTCTCTTGTTAGTGGCGGGCTGAACAGCTTTTTTCACTCAGTTGTTAGTGTTTACTCTGTCATGAACTGCTTGCTGTACTTGTGGCTTTTTTTTTTCTCACTGATTTCTCTGACTTTTTCTGATTAATCATTTAGGTGTACTGCAGTTACTCATGCGTTTTGAAAGATGCTTGAACAAAATAGAAAATGGTGTTTGATCTTTTGAGTTACACAGAGTCCACTAGGTCAAAGTGTAGAGAAAATATTGCACATCAGGTGTGCGGGGTGAGGGGACAGCTGCCTGCTCTTTAGGGATCTCTCTTGGCTCCGTTCAATACTATGATGCAATCTGAGCTTGTGTTCCTCACCCTGGCCCTTCTGAAAGGTTATTTTTAGAGCAACTGCTCACTGTCACTGGCGTATTTTGTTCAGAGATTAATGGGATAACGTGTTCTTCCTTGCCTTCTAGACTTAAAAATTAAAAAAAAAAACAAACAACATGTTGCTACATAGTGAAACTCTTGCACTGCTAACTTTTGGCCAGCACTTGGCTTGAGTAACTTGCTCAGTGGTACTGGTGTCTTTAGGCAAGGGGCTAAATCAGTAGGGATACTCTCTTGGTTCATCCACTGATACTAATGAAACTTTTCAGAGTGAAGAAAGTTTAACAGAATTTCACTTCTTGTTCGTAGCCCTCTTTCCAGTCTCCCCCTGTTGCTTGTGCTGCTGTTGCTTTGCAAAACTAAAAAGCTGGAGGCTTACAGGACTTTCTGCTTATGCAGATGGCTGGTTCTCCAGGCGTAGAGGAGTCAGCTCTCTCTGCTTTTTTCATTAATTTCCTAGTTGCTAGGAAAGTGAAGAAATGAAACGGGACTTTCAGTGAACTTCATATTTTAATGTTTACCTTCAAAAGAAAAGATTTTTTTTTCTTTGTAGCCTTATGTAGGCAAGTAAATCCCTTGTAAATCATCGTGTATATGTGTGTGTGTATATATAAATGTATGTATATATATATATATGATGTGGTATATATATATCTACTCTTTGACAACTTTGTCACTTAGAGTTGGTAATAAGAACTGGGTGTCAATGGTCATTTTACAATTTATAAAAATCTGTACTGCTTTAAAAATTTTTGATTTTTTGATGAAAAAATATATATATCTGTGTAGGAAGAGAACCCTAGTTCCATTGTTCAGAGAAAACCAAAACACCTATTGTTTTCCCTGGAAGGTTTTCATGTGTCTGTGTGTTTCATAAAGTTAACCGACAGTTTCAGTCTTTTGTATCAGAGCCTGTATTGATGGGCACATTTGACATTATCTGGATCAGTTATAATGAATATTATAGTGAACACAGTTTAATTATTTTCCTAGAATTGGAATTATTGATCATCAGAAAAAATCTATTTTTAGTCTTTTCATGCCAGACTGATTCTGACAAGATGCTTCTAGTTCCACGCTTGGATAAGCTGAATATGAGGGTACCAGTATCATTTTTATCATTGAACTTTATCATTTACCAAAAACAATGCAATTTGATAATATAAATATGATGAGATCATGCACATTTCTTTGATTACTAAGGTTTTTAATATATTTATTAATGATGTTGCTTACAGGAATCCAGTTTATGAACTTTCCCTACTTTGCTATGACTTTGGATTTGAATTTAAGTAATTTTTGCACATTAAAAACATCTGGGGTAAATATGATGTTGCTTGCTTTTTTGACTTTATGGTTGTTATTAAGGGAGAACAGAAGTCTATTTTTATACAGTCTGGGCAGAATTGGTTTTCTGAGTTCTTTGGTTACTGATGTGTAGGAAAGCAATCTAAACAATTGGGGTTTCAAGGTCCAAAATTCCTGCATGATCAATTACAGTGATTGAGTAGAGGCCATCACGTGCAGACTCGGTCATGTCAATGCTTTTCCCATTGTGATTGTCTCTTATTTCTGAAATTTGCTTCATGTGACCTATTAGATTTAGTTCCTTGTTTCCTATTTTCTGCACAGGTGAAGTTGTCCCGTCTGTCCCTTGTTCTTCTGTCCTACGGTGTTTTTCTCATGTCCTGATGCTTTCTTTTAAGGTATTATCCAAAGAGATGAGTCACCCATGGAGAAAGGGCTCTCTGGTCTGCGAGGAAGGGACTTTGAGCTCTCTGACGTGTTTTATTTCTCCAAGAAGGGATTGGAAGCCATCGTGGAAGATGAAGTGACCCAGAGGTTTTCCTCAGAGGAGCTAGTGTCATGGAATCTCCTCACAAGAACCAATGTAAATTTCCAGTACATCAGCCTGCGGCTCACCATGGTGTGGGTGCTGGGTGTCTTAGTACGCTATTGTGTCCTGCTGCCACTGAGGTAAGTCACCTGCCTGATACTGCCTTTTATAAACCATGCAGGTAGTGGACGCCTACGAATCTCGGGTGCTAATTCTACCCCTTTCCAGCTAGCAAATGCCACCACTTGTGTAGGAATGTTATAAGAATCTAGTCTTCTTTTGTGCATTTTGCCTAAGTGAAGATATATTTGGAATCCAGCATCTACTTGTATTTGATAATCAGACTCCGCTTTGCCGTTGTGGTCAAAGACAATGTGAGGATGAACATAAAAGTGAAGTTAAGGAAAAGGAGATCTCAGTGAGTGTCAGCTCCACTCTAGCAGCTGAGCAGCAGTCTCGGCCTGCATTTACACCTCTGTAGCCGCTCAGACCTTCATAGGAGAGGATGTAGGCCTGAGGGTCATTGCCACGTGGAGAGAGCCATTCAGAAGCAGACGTTATCCCGTGCTGTTGCATTACCAGAAAAAGAAAAAAAAATCTCTCCTCACATCCGTTAGATGTTCTCCACGTGGGTCCTCTGGTATACTTAAGTTTGAGTGCTGCCTGATACAGGGGCCACCCTGAGGGATAGGTTTCTGGAAGTTTAGTGCAGAGCCCAGGAGGCAAGGCCTGTTTAGCCTGGGATGGCAGGGAGTAGACCCGTGTACCAGCTTCAGCAGTGCTGTGATCACGTTGCTTCATTTTCCTGAGCATGGCCCTGGCATCCTCTCATCAGAGCTTTCCAGGAAATTGCTGTCAGTTAACTAAAATTGGCACATGGATTGAAATCTCTTCACCATCCCTGGGGTAGCTAATACTTGCCTCATTCAGATGAATGACAAGTGAAAGCATTGCTTAAGCATGGGCAAATGAAGATCTCCAAGTTCTTTCCCATTTCTTATGCTCATATTGCCAATGTCCTGGCATTGGGGTGGTTATGTCTTTTGGGGATCATCTCAGCTTTGATGACCAAATGAAATTCTACTTTTGCTTGAACCTTCAGCCAGTGCTGCAGTCAGGTTCATGTACTAGAGCATGTGCAAAGTTATCTATTGTTCAGGAAGGAAGTTTTAGACCTGTTTTTAAAGACTTGTATTTCTTATTAAAGACTCCATTTGCCCTGTTTTTGTTCTTAAAACGAGATGATGAGGCCAACACTGTGGTTGAGTGGGTAAGGCCAATTTCCTGTGGCACTGGCTTCCCACATGGACACTGATTCAAGTCCCGGCTGCCCCACTTGTGATCCAGTTTCCTGATAATTGCCTGGGAAAGCAGTGTCTGGGCCTTTGTAGTCACAGGGGTGACCTGGTAGAAGTTCTTGGCTCCTGACTTTGGGCTGGTCACTGTTGCCATCTGGGGTGTGAACCAGTAGGTGAAAATCTCTCTCTTTGTCTCCATTTATTCTTGAAAATTTTTGAAATTTTAGCCTTTTCTTTTTGATGAATCCTAATTCCATTGACTAATTCCATGACTGCTTTGCTCTTGAAATGATTAAATTATGTTCTGAAAGCAATTTTTAGAAGAAGAAAATGTCTTTGGAGATTAAGGGTGTTGTCTGTCACACTCATTTGCTCATTTCCGTGTTAGTTTGATCCAGGGAAAGGGGCAAGAGTTTCACATTAAAGGATTCCCCATGGAGATACTTGTTGGTGCTTTTATTATGAAAGAGCTTTCAAACACTTGCTCATCAGCACTTTTAACCGTTGATAATTTCCTAGATCAAACGTAACAGCTTCGTGAACACATTTTCAGGTTTCTTCTATGCTTAGAGGGACTACTGACACATGAGTGTGTTTTTATTTTGTAGATGATGTTGTACTCTATAATATTCTGAAATTTACTTAGCTTTTTTCTTTTTTATTATATGTTTTAAAGAGAAACTGTTTATTTGAAGTAATTAAAGAGAAATGGAGAGATCTTACATTCACTGGCTCACTCCCTAGTTGTCCACAGTGGCTGAGTCTAGACCAAGGTAAAGCCAGACACTTGATCCAAGTCTCCCAGATGAATGGTAGGGACCCAAGGACTTCTGTCTTCTGTTACTTCCTCAGGCGCACTTGCAGGGGGCTGGGCTGAAAGTGAGTAACCCGTGCTTCACCCAGCACATATATGGGGTGACAGTGCTGCAGGTGATGTGCTGCAAAGCTAGCCTAGCTTTTTCTTCTTAGCATGTATTGTGGAATATTCTTCCATATCTGATTCTAAAGACTTATTAAATTTTTTAATGATTGCATCATATTCCATAGTATGGATACCTTATAACTTAGTTTTATTATGTGTGAACTTTTAGGTCATCTTTCTTTCATTTAACACACTTTTGTGTTTTCTTTTTAGGGTTACCTTGGCTTTTTTTGGGATTAGTTTGCTGGTCCTTGGAACTACATTGGTTGGGCAGCTGCCAGACAGCAGGTAAAAAGTTTCCTTCCATGCAGCCATCACCAAATGTGGTTTTTTCTTTTTTTCTTAGCTGTGTTTGCTGGGAGTATTTGTTTCACTGGCAGGTAGTAAGTTGCATATATCTTCTCATCCCATTTGTCAAAATTCTTTTTATCATCCTTGTCTGTTTTTGGCATCTTACCATATTTCATATACATTTAAGAATTTATTCTTTTAAAAGATGAGTGAAGAGAGGAAAGAACATAGACTGAGGGCACCCATAATCGGCAGGCTCGTAAGGCTGAGACCAAAGCAAATTAGGCTCCTCTGGGCAAGTAATCTTACAGTACTCTGGTAGGATGGGAACTGCTCTCCATCAGTATTGTTCAGTGCTGTTGACTGAGCTGGTAAAACTATAAGAATGGAGTTGATCTTGTTCAATAAGGTTGAATTCAGAAGCAGCACATTCGTATGACACAATAATAAAGATTTTTTTCTGTTTGTTTTTGCTTCAGCCTCAAAAACAGGTTGAGTGAACTGGTGCACCTGACCTGCTGTCGCATCTGTGTGCGAGCCCTGTCTGGTACCATTAACTATCATAACAAGTGAGTGAGTGCTGCCTTCCTGCCCGCCTTTATCTTGGTAAATCCATCCTTGAGTTGATAAGAACATGGAGCAGTGCATGGGAGGGAGCCGTTGGCATCATACTTCCCGTGTTCCTCCCTCTTTCACAGACATAACAGTGCACAGACACACTGCCTAAAAAGTGGTCTTAGGCAGGAATATAGCCATGAGCATGTTGTGTTGCCTGAGCATTGGGCATTGACTGTGCACAGGCCTGGCTCTGTGCTTCTCTGTGATTCCACATTACAGTAGGAGATGGAACCTCTGGTATTGGTGGTGGAGGAGGTAGGAGGGTCAGAGCATGAGCTAGGTCTGGCTGTCAGAATGATGGCAAGGAAAGGCCTTTGTGCAGTGGAAAGACTTGGATTCTGGTGGCCTGGTTTCTAGCCTCAGTTCTGCCACTTCCCAAATTCTACAACCCTACCTTAAAACATAGTACTATATTGTTCTGGTTTCTTCACCCTCAATCATAGAGAACAAAGGAATTGGAGGAAAATTACTAGCTAAGTTATAGTGATTTTCTTAAAGTAGTTTTCATTATATTTGAAAGGCAAAGAGGGCGAGCATTGTGACATACTAGATTAGGCCACTGCCTTCAATGTTGGCATCCCATTTGGCCACCAGATCCAGTCCTGGCTGCTTCATTTTAGGTCTAGCTCCATGATAATGTACCTGGGAGGGAAACAGAATATGGCTCAAGGCTTTGGCCCCTTGCACTCAAGTGAGAGACCTGAACGAAACTCTTGGATTCTGACTTTGGCCTGGGCCAGCCTTGGCCATTGCTGCCATTTGAAGACTAAGCCAGGAGATAGAAGATCTCTGTTTCTCTTTTCAACTATCTGAAACTACCTTTCAAATAAATAAGTAAATAAGTAACTACACATTTAAAAAAGTTAAAGTGAATCTCTACATGTTGTTCAGGAAGTAGTGGCCACTTTTCAAGGTTTAATGTTTACCATTGCTTATAATTTCAGGCAATACAGACCCCAGAAGGGAGGCATTTGTGTTGCCAACCATACCTCCCCAATAGATGTTTTGATCTTAACAACAGATGGATGTTACGCCATGGTAAGAGCAGCTGACTGGTCCTTCAGTAGTTGTGTTGTGGAGATTGCTCAAATGGTTTATTTTGGCACAAACGGGAAAGTTAGTTCACACTGGCTATTTTGATTATACTGTTGTAGTTGTTACAGAATTTATTTACATCAAGAATATATTGGGTGAGAAAGAAGTCATTGTATTCAAACTAGTAAGAAATTTATTTACTGGAATATAGACACATTTGAACTTGATAGAACTGTACCAAGTTGATGCCATTTTTCTTCCAAGTATTTCACACTTGGAAAGTTTTCCTTAGAGTGGTATAAATCCCCTGGTTTTCTCTTCCTTCAGGAACTTACATACCATCAGAACACATCTGGATTTTTCAATGAGGCTCTAGCAAGAAAGCAAATATTTATGTTGACTTTCTCAGTCTCTATCCCTACCTAGCCTCAGAAGAAAAGAGAACAGAACTCAACACCAAACCACAGAGCCCACTCGACAAAGCCCTTGAGAATGCTTACCCTGGGGGTGAATAGGAGCTGGTTTCTGGCACTGTTTAAAGTCTGGGTTTTTCTGCTGTCCTTGCAAATGTGTTAGGATTTCCTTCATCTCTTTTATGAGTTAGCTGAGTTCTGCAGGATATCTGAAAACGTGGAATACACTGACCGGGCTGGGATCCCGAGGTACCTGCTCTTCATGTTCTGCTGGTGGTGACTGAACTCAGAGGGAGTTTGCTGACTCCAATGGTAGTGGCAGTCATGTGCCGTGCTTTTGTGGGAAGGCATTTGGGGGGAACTGTTGCTGACTTTTGGCTGCAGGATGGAAAGTGTGAGTGCTGAAACATGTCTGTGTTAGCTTTCTAGTGTCTTAGGTGATCACTGAAGGGATTTTTAAAAATCTTTTTTAAAATTCCTGTTTATTGCCATATGTTATATACCATCTGTATAAATTATAAGTTCAGATATAAAATTCTTGGACGTATACATTTTAACATATTATCAAATTTCTCTAAATAATGAAATTCTTCTCAAATCTAAAGCAACTTTAGCCTACTTTATGAACAGACTAATGAATTGTAAGAATTGATGATTCTTAATCTTTTTTAGATTAAGAGTAAGTTGTTATATATTTTTGTATAGTTATGTTTTTTACCTGATGCTTGAGAAAAACGACAGACATGTAGATCATGCAAATACAGTTGTATGTGTAATGTTAGTGTAATTCATGGCTGCCCTAAAGAACATCCAAGGACTATCAGTAGGGCCCAGCCCATTTCTGCATATATGTAATATATGCAATACTACACAAGTACTTTCATTTACGTCATTTCACCTCCTCTATAGCCTCATGAAGCTAGGGCTATTATGGAGGAAATTATGATATAGATGAAGTAGAGACTTAGGCAACCAACCTGCCTGTCCATGTCTGTTTTGGAGTACTATAACAATACCACAGACTGGGTTAATTTGTAGCAAACAGAAATGTGTTGGCTGCTAGTCCTGGAGGCTTGGAATTGTAAACACCAGCATCCCAGGGGGGTCTTCTTGCTGTACATCTTCACATCGTGGAAGGTCAAAGGGCTGCGACATGAGCAGAGCAAACTGTCACACTGGAGGTGAAGATTCAGTACAGAAGTACTGGGAAGGCAACCAACCCAAAACACTGCTCAATCATGACTTTGTGTTTCTGGCACCATGTTTTTTCTGTGTCCTGGTCAGCAGAGTTGAGACCCATTGATGACTGAGGGCCTCAGAATTTTGTTGGCATTTTCCATGCCTTTTGATTGCATTTAACCACAGTTCCAATATGAGCCATGCTTTAGAAAAAACACAGTATCTTTGAGCTATCTAAGAAGCTGAGTGGTAGAAATCTAAAGTTAATTGGATTTAAATTGATGTGGTGCAGGCAGAAGTTGGAGGAAATGATGCACCATCCTCCAGAGATTGTGGTAGTTGGCTAAACATAAGTTATTCATTTGAAAACATTAAAGAACTCTCAGCAATGACTTTTTAAAAAATTTATTTTTTGGTAGCAACTGAAAATTGTGTGTATGTGATATACAACATGATGTCAACATGTATATTATGGAATGACTTAATAACATTAATTACATCACTCATCGACTTTTCTAAGGTCTACTTTTTCGTGCCAGACAAAGCTCCCTATTGTTTTGAAAATTTAGAAATAGTTTTCAGCTTAACTGAAGAGTTGTGAAAATAATAATATCACTTGAGATTCCATATACCCTGTATCCACTTTTGTCTTGGTAACAGTTCTTTATCACTTATATTCTCGTGTCCTGGCTCTTTGTTCTTCTGTCTACAAAAAAAACAAAAAACAGAAACAAAACTGGTAACTATTTGTCTTTTTTTTTTAAAGATTTATTTATTTTTATTGGAAAGTCAGACATACAGAGAGGAGGAGAGACAGAGAGGAAGATCTTCCATCTGATGGTTCACTCCCCAAGCAGCCGCAATGGCTGGAGCTGAGCCAATCCAAAGCCAGGAACCAGGAACTTCCTCCAGGTCTCCCACGTGGGTGCAGGAACCCAAGGCTTTGGGCCATCCTCCACTGCTTCCCAGGCCATAAGCAGGGAGCTGGATGGGAAGCAGGCCACTGGGATTAGAACTGGCGCCCATATGGGATCCTGGGTGTGTGCAAGGAGAGGACCTTAACCACTACATTTATTTATATTATTTACAGTGGAAGTCTGAATGTATACTGATATATCCAGTTTCCAGAGTTCTTTTTTGGTTCTCCTAGTAATAGCAACATATTCACTCATTTTCCTATTTGTTTCTAAAACTTTTTGGTGTAATTTTGACTTTCTTTAAGAGGTATAGAGACACAGAGAGAGGGACAGGGAAAAACAGAGAGAGGTTTCCGTCTGTGGGTTCAGTCTCAGGACCCACAGCAGCCAGGGCTAGACAGGGTTGAATCCAGGCACCTGGAAATTAATCCCAGTCTCCTACTTGGGTGGCAAGGACCTAACTACTTTTTTGGAGCCATCCTTAGCTGCCTCACAGAGTAAACAGTAGCAGGAGACTGGAATCAGAGGTCATGTTGGGACTTAAATCAGCCACCCCCCCCCTAAGGAATGTGGGTGTTCCAAGTAAGTCTCTCCTAAGGGCCAACCTGCATTCTCTGAATCACACAATATAATGGCACTGCCAAACGTTTGTGGAGAAATGGAAGGAAGGGGTACGCTTATTTTGGTGCACAAGATTTGAAATCTATATGATTTTTTCCTAACATATGTTTTCCAAGAACTTTTTGAAGACCATTTGTGCATCTTAAATTGTTTCAGAATTGCTTTGCATATTGTACAACAACCATACCAAACCAAACTGAGCCAGAAAAACTGCTCATAGTGAATAGAGTTCAGGATGTTTTGCAGTTCTTGTTATCTGATGGTAATGGAAGATTTAGCATCAAATCATGTTGTTGTTGTTGTTGTTGTTGCTAAGTTTCTTGGATTTGTCTCCTCTTTCTTTTTTGTCCACTCTTTTCAACGTTGTTCTTTTATTCATTTAAAATACAATCAGCTTCGTTTGCTTCAGTTTACTGTTACTGTCCTTATTGATAGAATTTTATTATTTTTGGATATATAGGGTATTCAAATGAAATGAAAAAGGCATACTCACCTAAGTCATGCCCTCCCATGTTCATCCTATCCCATTCTATTTCTGCCTTGTAAGTTTCCAGTCTAGTTTTGGGGTAGCTATTGTAGAAAGAACCATGTGTAGATGTGATTTCCCGTTTCTTTTATACAAAAGGTAGCATACCGGGTTTGTTGTTTTGCCTTTTAACCTAACCATTATATCCTGGAAATCACTCCTCAGTTGTGGAGATCAACCTGACCTTTTCCCAACTGCATAGTACTCCATTATAAGTACGTACTATTGCTTTTTTTAGTATGTCCTCTATTTGGGCATTTAGATAACTTCCAGTCATTTACTGTAATGAGTAATGCTGTCATTAATAACTTGGGCATATGTATTTTTATTTTGTTGGAGGTATATCCTCAGAGTGAATTTCTTAAAGAGGAATTATTGATATAAAGGATTAATATAAATGTCATTTTGGTGATGTTTCCCAATTTCCTTTCATTGGTGTGTAATTCTGCTTCCAAGCAGTGTGTATTAAAAGTGCCTGTTTCCTCCAGCTGCACATCGGTTATATTATCAGGCATCTTGTTACATCTTGGTCAGTCTGATTTTAATTTATTTCAGTCTGATTTTAATTTACATTTCTCCATTTTTTAAAAGCAAACGATCATTGATGCAGCAACACACTTTGCAAATTACAAGTGAACTACTAAAGAGTACTTTTGCTTACATTTTGTTTTTTCAAGTTCTTTAATAAAACTAAGACCTTCAGCTGGGAGAAGGCAGTCAACCTTGTCTCTGAGTGGGGACCAGGCATTTATTGGTATTTTCAAATGAAGCTTTCTTTGGGCAACTTGGCACTTCATTCTTCACATGGCACTTCTAGGTTGGCCAGGTTCATGGTGGATTGATGGGTGTAATTCAGAGAGCTATGGTCAAGGCTTGTCCACATGTCTGGTTTGAACGCTCCGAAATGAAGGACCGACACCTGGTTACTAAGAGGTAAGCAGGGAATTTCTTCTGTATTAATGAACTCATATAAAATTGAATAAATCTAGACCTTCCTTCCAAGAAGGAAGCAGGACTGCAAATCAAAATTAGGACATATAGATGTCCTTGTAGTTGGATTTCTCTGTTCTATCACTTGTTTTTAGGAAGGGTTTTTTTTTTTTTTAAACGTAATGCTGTGGTTTTAGTGGAATAGGTGTTGGGATTAGAAGGTTCAAATGTCACTATCACTGTGAGTTAGGTGCACTCCATTTGAATTTTCAGAGTTAAAATCATCAGCAGTAGCTAGGGATGGGCCCCATTCCTTGAGTTAGGAGCACAGTTCAAGTTTTCCATATGAGTAACAAAAACTGGAATCATCCCCACTAATTTTTAGGGTCTGTATTAGCAAGAATGCTGGAGTTGGGAGCCAGAGCTGGGCATTAAGCCCAGGTAGTCCCATGTGTGATGTGGGCATGTTAACCACTAGGCTAAATGCTTGCCCTTGGCCCTGGAAAGTATGTATTGAAATCTGCTTCAGCTGGAAAGAATATCTTGGGAGTTCTTTGCTCTGGGGAAATCTGGCAGCTGGGATCTCTCTACCTCAACCCTTTCCACTTTCTGTGAGCAGGACTAGGCATCCAGGGCCAGCTGCAGGGAGAACATCTGCTGGCAAATCAGTCCTCACCTGCATGCTGTGGGCTTCAGAGCAAAGTCCAGCCGGACTCATCTGGGGAGTTTTCCTCTTGCTGAGTGTAGTGCAGACAGGCCCAGCAGTTCAGATGGGGAAAGGCACATGGGAGAAAGGCATACAGCCTCAAATCCGGGGATACCAAGGCCTTGTCATAGGACTTTGTGCTCTCTTTCCGGGGAGTAGGCAGCCACATTGAAAATCACGGACCGTGAAATTAGAGAAAGGGAGGCGAGCAGAAAGAGCGCACCTGGAGTTTATTTCCTGGCTGTTTTACAGACACGGTTGTGCTCGTAGAGTGGAAAGGACGCCGGAAGGACCCTTGCCCCTCTGTAAAGGTGGAATTTTGATTCTTTATTTTTCTTCACAGATTGAGAGAACATATTGCGGATAAGAAAAAATTACCCATATTAATCTTTCCTGAAGGTAAGAACAGGGGCTGCCTGCCAGGCTGGTTGTTGAAAAAATGGAATTGCTCTAGGATTTGGGATTTTTAGAGTCCTGATACCTGCTGTCTTGCAGGAATGGGAAGCTCTTCCCCACGCTGTTCATTTCCTGCTTTCTGTTGGGATTGTGCTACCTTTTTGATTGTGCTACCTTTTTGATTTTAAAAGTCAGTTCTTAGTAGTGATCTGAGAAATTATGCATGACTTTTTCAGGGAGAAAGAGACAGAGCCCCTGTTTGCTGACCCACTCTCCCCGAAATTCCATGGTCTCTGGGTGTGGCCAGAACCAGGGACCAGGAACTCAATGCAAGTCTCCTCTGGACAGTGCCATCACCAACCTGAGCCATCACCTGCTGCCTGCCAGATTTATACGATAGCGGAAAGTTGGAACTAAGAACAGATCTGGCACCTGGGGCACCCCAACCAGCTCCTTAACCACCAGGCTGAATACTATCGAGGCCTGTGTTTTAAACATATTGAAATTGCCACCTGTTGTAAAGTTATTTCCTTAGAGTGGGTAGTAGCAAAGCCAATTTTTGTACTTAAAGCTGCTTAGAACTGACAGAATAGTCGTTATGAAAGATTTGGTTAGTGAACTAGTAGTAAAATGCATGTAATTTTGATGTTTCAAGTTGTTTTTATATCAGAATCATTCCTTTTGAAATTTCTTTTAGAAAAATGACCATCCTTAAAAATATTCTCTCGCCTACTTTTACCCCACTGTAGGCACCTGTATCAATAATACTTCAGTTATGATGTTTAAAAAGGGAAGCTTTGAAATTGGAGGGACCATTCATCCTGTGGCCATCAAGGTAAACATCCAACCGTAACAACAGCAGTGTTGGCTTAGACCTTCGCTTTGATGTAATGTCACGCCTGAAGTTTGTAAGGGTGGAAAGCACTGTATCCCCTGGCGTCAGACTCACTGGTTTGTTATATTCTGCTCCTTTTGCTTTCTGCTTCTATGTCTCCATTCATTTGTGCACAGACAGGCACTGTGTGACTACTTGTCAGTCATTGTACTGAGTGCGAATGATGCAGCAGAAACAAAACAGATTCTGACCCTACTGTTGTCCCCCTAGGAGTTAATGGATGCAGATACCTCGTAGTTACTTCCTAACCCCATTATTACAGCGCTCTGGGCCTGTCTTAGGTAGTCAGCTAGATGTTATTGGAAGAGTTACTTTGCCTGGGTTAAGATTTTTTATCAGTTCCATCAAGTGAAGTAACTTTGTCTTTTGAAGAGATGTATTTATTTGTATGAAAGGCTGAGTTAGGGAAGGGAGTGTGAGAGGGAGGAAAGAAAAGCAAAAAAGAGGGAGGGGGAGAGAGAGAGAGAGAGAAAGAGAAACAGAGAGAGAAACATTCTCTCCAGTGATTCATTCCACCAATGGCTGTAACAGCCAGGGCTGTGTCAGGCTGAGGCCAGGAACCTGGACTCCATCTTTGTTGCACATGGGTGGGAGGGGCCGCAAGTACTTGAGTCATTTTCTGCTGCTTTCCCAGATGCATTAGCAAAGGGCTGGGTCAGAACTGGAGTAGCTGGGACCCAAACCTCTACCCCAGTGGAATGTTGATGTTTCAGCCAATGCCCCAACTTGCTGCACCACAGTTGTGACCCCAGTAACATTTTTTGAGGTCTGATGGAAGCGTCTGGCCAACCACTGTAACAGCATTGACATGAATAAGAGAAACGACGACTTAGTTTGTAATTGGGTTGTTTTCTTTGTTCTCAGTATAACCCTCAGTTTGGGGATGCATTTTGGAACAGCAGTAAATACAACATGGTGAGCTACCTGCTTCGAATGATGACCAGCTGGGCCATCGTCTGTGACGTGTGGTACATGCCCCCCATGACCAGAGAGGTATTCCCAGATAACAGCTGCTCTTGGTGCTTTATCTGTCTGAATAAAGGCTAGGAAATCTTTTTTTTTTTTTTTCTTAAAGGAAAATGTTGTCATTTTGAAAATGTACAGAGTAAGAAGGTGAGACAGATTTTCCATCTACTGGTTTACTTCCCAGATGGCCACAATAGCCAGTGCTGGGCCAGGCTGAAGCCAGGAGCTTCATTTGGGTCTCCCACCTGGCTGGAGGGGCCTAAGTATTTGAGCTGTCTTACACTGCTTTCCTAGATGAATTAGCAGTGAGCTGGATTAGTAGTGACGCAGCCAGGACACATGGGATCCCAGCATTGTAGATGGTGGCTTTACCTGCTATGCCTGAGCCCCAGTCATAGCTAGAAAACTTCACTGAAAGTTGGGTGGCTTCTTTTTCACATCACGCATTTCTGCTTTCTCGGAAATACCACTTTTTAATAATATACTTAGCTCTCTTCAAATAAAGCCATTTTGATTTTCAGATATTCTTTTCCATATAGCTTTATAATTGCTGTTGGTTTGTTGAGCTTACGGATATTACAGAATCATTGAGTAAAACCAACAATGAGCAAAATAAATATATTCATGTGGTAAAGTAATACAGCAATGAATTTGCCTGATGGAATAGATGATACTTGGTATAACTGGCTGAGCTAAATGTGAATCTGTATTTTAAAGCTAATATGCAAGATGATGAGACAATTTCAAGGTATTATTTATACACTGTATGCACAGGATGAACTTAGCATTATTAACACTATTTTTTCTTTTAATTAGGAAGGAGAAGATGCAGTTCAGTTTGCAAACAGGGTTAAGTCTGCTATTGCCATACAAGGAGGACTGACTGAGCTACCTTGGTAAGAACTTTTGCAAAAAGACTATCATTTCCATTTCTCCAAACTTACCCAGTGTGTACCGCAAATGAGTAGCAGGAAGGGAATTTCACTACCCAGCTCTTTAAGAACTGGACATTTTACTCATTCTTGGACACATTTTGTCAGACTCAAGCTCTAGGGTAACAGCACCATAGAGCAGGCTGGTCCCCTAGACTGTGTTCGTGGTGGCCATGTGCCTCGCTAAAATGTAGGGTTGTATTATTAGAGAAAGAATGGAGAATGGGGTGGGCTTGGAAGATAAAAGCTTACCTCCAGGCTCATTTATATTTAACTCTAGCTGTAAATATTTTAAAGAAAACATAAAGGCATAGAGGTAGAATATCTCAGTTATGAATAGTTATGGTTTTAGTTTGTTTCCTCCTCGTACAGCTGTCTTGCATGAGCTCATCTGTCCTGACACAAGCGTTGGAGAGACAGTGAGCTCTCCCGTTTCTCCACTGTGCGGCCCTACTTCATGATGTCATGCAACCCTAATTGCCGGCCAACACTCCATTTCCCAGTACCTGGGAGCTAGGGCTTCAACACGGGCATGCCGAGGACTTAAAAACATCTTGTCTGTAGCAGACGGAGTTAACCATACATGTGTTATAATGGGAGGTCAATTTCTTACACACATACAGATGCATCAGCAAGCCATTACAGAATGGTTTTCTTTTTCTTAAGTCCTAAAAGTAAGATCCATGCTGTCTATTTTGGTGTGGGAAAAAAAAACCAAATACTTCATCTGAAAGTTCTTTGAGACTGAGCTGGATTCAGCCATCGAAGTAAGGCTGGATGCCTTCAGAACCAGCTGCAGCACCCAGGGCTTAGGGAGGGGACCTCTGCAAGGGGATGGCTAGTTTTTCCATTCCTTCATGCAAAGATGGGCAGTTATGACCTTTTTAAATCCATTCCTTGAAAAAAAAAAAAACAAATTTAGCTAGGAGAGCTTGTTTCTGGCATCCATTATGCTAATGAAGAAACCATTCATTTCTATAGCTTAAAATTTTTTATGCTCACTGGCAAAGGTGGTGAGGGAACCTACTGAGAGCTGAAGCCTTGTAGTGGCACTGTGGAAGGTGGCCTGCCCCTGTGGGTGTTGCCAGCTGTGCAGGCGTGGGGTTCTGTATGAGTTCTTGACTTAGGGCAGCTCTATAGCCCTCACACGTATGCTAAGACTGACATTTGTGAGCAAGGTACAGTAAATCAAACGACTGGCAGCAGAGCGAGCTATAATGGCAAGCTTCTGTTAGTCCATAGATGCCCTAGTGATCCATTTTTCTACTAGAACTGGTTTCCTCGTGAATTTTCTTAAGCTCTTTCTGCCCTTCTTCATATCTGACATCTTAGCCCGACTACTTCTAACTGTGAGCAGTGAGGAAGAGCTGGAAGTTCTGGAGCTTGGGATCTGTAGCGTCATTCTCAGGGAAGAGATGCAGATGCGATGCAGAGGAGCCTGGAGGAGGCAGCACCCAGCAGGTTCCCCATCAGAATGATCTGCAGTGGTCTTCTGAAGTTTTCTTCTTCTGTTTTTCAGACCACATGCCATTTTTTAAAGAGTTGTTTTATTTTGATTGAAAAGTTAGATATACACAGAAGAGGAGAGAAAGAGAAAGGAAGTTCTTCCATTCGCTAATTCACTCCCCAAATGGCCTCAACGGCCGGAGCTAGGAAATTCCTCCAGGTCTCCCACACAGTTGTGCAGGGCTGTCTTTCTTTGACTGCTTTTTCAGACCACAAGCAGGGAGCTGGATGGGAAGCAGGGCCACTATGACTCAAACTGCACTCATATGCGATCTCAGAACATGCAAGATGAGTATTTCAGTCACTGGGTTACTGCGCTAAGCCTTTTTTTTTTTTAATTTTTTGGTGATGTTTACATAATTGAGAAGGATGCATACCCATGTGGATCACTGATCAGGTTCAGAATGGTTGAAGAATGGAGGGAAGTGGATGAGATGATTTGTTTCCAATTTTTTTTTCCTGTGTCATGGGAAAGTGGGGAGAGTAGGGGAGAAGCTGCGCCAGCACCCTAATTGCATCAGTGCCCTAGGATGGAGATGGCCACCCCCTGTCATCCCAGGATCCTCGATGTGGAACATGCTCCAAGGGTACTGTCCAGTGGTTTCAATAGTTCTGAAATGCTGATGATTTTCTTGCTCCAATGATGAGGAAATCTGCCCAAGGTCCATTGGCTGAGATAGTTCACCCTGGAGTCTCCACTTGCCCAGACACTTGCTGTCAATGCTTGGCTGGGATAGTTGTCCAGTTTGTTCTTCCCTCCATCCTCTGCTATGATAGTAGGTGACCTCTAACGGTCCCATTGGCCTACCATGTCCTCCATGTGCATCTGGGTATGCTGTCCACTGCACCAGATTGGGAAAGTAAGGATGCTCAGTCTGACACTTGCACTCCATGGTCAGACCACAGATCCTGAGGTTTTCCCTGTGGTTTGAGTGCTGAGTCCAGCAGTTCAGTTGAGGGGGCAGGGTGTAGGGTGTCTCCAAAACACCCTTTGTCTGAGGTGACCCCAGAGCTGACTTCTGTGTGTGCTAGCCGGTATGGGGCCCAGTGTGGTTCAGAACATTTCTTTGGTAGCGTTTGTATGGAGTTCAAGTTCTGTCCTCATGGGACTGAGTTCACTGGCTAACCTGGGATCATTTGTCATCATTAGAAAGCCCTTGTTAACCACTGCTGCTTAATTGTATTAAAATTAAACAGTAACAATATGGTAAGTGTTTTTAGAATCTAAATCTAAAACCTTAGGTTAGGAGGTAGATAGTGCCTCTACTAGCTCAGGTTCTTCCCAGATTTTTTGTTTTTTTTTTATTTGTGTTTCCCAAAGAAGGAAAGGCATGCAGAGCCCTAGTAACCTAGGCAGTTCAGTGTCCTCACCACCCCAAAAAGAGCTTAAAGATGAGGGCCTGGTGCAGTAGCCTAATTGCTAAAGTCCTTGCCTTGCACACGTCAGGGTCCCATATGGGTGCCAATTAAAGTTCCTGTGGCCCTGCTTCCCATGTAGCTCCCTGCTTGTGGCCTGGGAAAGCAGTGGAGGGCAAGGACAAAGCTTTGGGACCCTGCACCTGCGTGGGAGACCCCGAAGAAACTCCTGGCTCCTGACTTTGGATCAGCCCATCTCTGGCCATTGCGGCCATTGGGGAGTGAATCAATGGACAGAAGATCTTCCTGTCTCTCCTCCTCTCTACATATCTGACTTTCTAATAAAAATAAATAAAGTCTTTTAAAAAAAGATGATGGACTCTGAATGGAGGAATACTACTTACAGGCACAAGCTTCTGGCTCAATGCAGTTTCTGATTCTGTTGATTTATTCTGTCCTGGGATTTAAATCCTGGAAAGGCAGTACTTGGAGTGAACACATACCATGGTAAACACAGGGTTTGGTTAGACTAATGATTAGGCCATTTATCTGTAAAGAATCCACCCACACAATTGAAAGCTTTCCATCACTTACCGTGTATATATTATTTTAAATATTCCTTACGGTGTTTAGTCAGACCTACCTACGTGGGTGAAAAGCAACAACAGTATTTTGTTTTCTTAGGAAAAAGTATAGGACGCTAGTCTGTGCTTTAACAATCCTTGTTTAAATCCAAATGTCTAAGTTGGCGATCTTAACTTCTATGAAGAAATGGAGTGGAGCCATTATTCTTTACATTTGCAAAACATTGAAAAAAAAATCGTTCCTTTCTCAAAGTGACAAGTACTTGATGGATGGGAGGAGAGCAGAGACTGAAGCCTGAAGGCTCCTGCTCAGGGAGACAGCCCGGGAGGAGGTCTTACAGCCTGGCCTTTGTCTCCCCAGGGACGGAGGGCTGAAGCGAGGGAAGGTGAAGGACAGCTTCCGGGAAGAACAGCAGAAGAACTACAGCAAGATGATTGTTGGCAATGGCTTGCTCCGCTCAAAATCGGACGGATGACATCTTGCAGATAAACTTGGCTTCTCAGAAAACTTCCCTTAGAAATTGATTTTTTTTTTTGGTGGTGGTAGGATTGTTTTGTTTTCATTTTTAATTTTTTCTACAGGATGATTGTTTCTGCCTCTTTGTGGGCAAAGGCAGAACTTACAGAGGTGCCCATTTGGCTTTTGTTGTTCTAGAATTAGCCCCTTGGTATTGTCAGGTAGTTCACAGAGTTCAAGTTCAGTCTTTTATAAAATGATTGCATCATTACTGATTGAACGAAAATACTTTATGAAGGAAAAGGTGCTTCTAAAATGTGTTTGGTACTTGTTGATATAATGATTTTTTAAAAATATCCCGAATTCTGTTTGCATATCTTTGCCTCCCTTCAAACTTTTCAGTGGTAGGATGGTGCACACATCCATGCCAGGTTACCACGATGGTTCTCTTCTTCCTGTCGCAAGGTCCGAAGGGTCACCTGATCTGAAAGTGAAAAGAAAATGTGATTTTTTTTTTTTTTGCTGGTATATTGGAAGACAAATACCATTTGGTTAGCTTCACCAAAGAAAAATAATTTAATTGTGTGTATGCATGTATATGTAGGTAACTCCCCAAATCAGGACTCTGAAGTTAGCAACTGGTTATACAGAGCTTAGATGCTTTTTCTCATTTATGTGCTGAAGATCCTGTCTCTGCTGCCCTTTCATCTAGGAGCCGGTTTGCAACTAAATACAGGGTTTTCAAGTAGAATGAGCCTTTAAAAAAGAAAAAAAAATGGAGTCCCATTGAGTGTGATCTGTGTGAATGAGTGGCTGAGTGCAGCCACCCCTCCCCTCCACCCCTCCCCTCCACCCCTCCCCTCCACCCCTCACCTCCATCCCTCTGTGGTCTGTTGCTGATCTTCCCCAGGGTCCTAAGCAGAAAACTGAGTGGTATGATTAGCTTCCAGAAACTGAGCCTTAACATTTTTCCGGGGGAAGCGAGTGCCCCTGACCCGGCGTTGGCAGTGTGTGATGGCCAAGAGAGGGTCGTCATCCATGCTCAGGAGCGTTTCTCTCTTCTCTGGGAACCATGTCCAGAATGTGAAATGTTATACCATGAAGAGAAATAAATTTTATATTTTTACTTGTGTGCTCCATTATTTCCTCCTGCAGTCGTCCAGGTCTGGTTTTGGGTAGGCTGAATCTGTCTGTTGGCCGAGAAAGGACTGCTTGTTTTCTTTTTAAAGATTTATTTATTTTTATTACAAAGTCAGAAATACAGAGAGGAGGAGAGACAGAGAAGAAGATCTTCCATCCGATGATTCACTCTCCAAGTGAGTGCAATGGCTGATACTATGCCGATCCAAAGCCAGGATCCAGGAACTTCTTCCGGGTCTCTCACACAGGTACAGGGTCCCAGGGCTTTGGGCTGTTCTCGACTGCTTTCCCAGGCCACAAGCAGGGAGTTGGATGGGAAGCAGGGCCGCTGGGATTAGAACCGGAGCCCATATGGGATCTTGGCACGTTCAAGGCGAGGACTTTAGCTGCTAGGCCACAGCACTGGGCCCAAGGACTGCTTGTTTTCATTTCAGCAACTGCAACACCAGGGCAGCTAGAACATCTACCACTTTTCTCGCTGTCTTTCGTCACCATCCAGCAGCGACACTAAAATGACTAGGAACATTTTCGAGGGCCTGGAGAAACAGGAACCGCCCACCAGAACACACGCAAATGAACGAGCGGAAAATGAGCTGCTTATATACAGTTCTCCACCAATCACTTCTCCCCGTGGTTCCACTGGGCGCTACCTGATAGGCCAGTAGCAATGACATAATCGCAACTAGGGCATCAGCCTATCCCCGTGACTTCCTGTTTGCCTACTGGCGGGACCAACCCCGCCTCCTGGCCCTCGGCCAGCCGCCATCTTGCGACCGCCTATCATGCGCATGGGGTCGGCCGCTCCCCACGGTCTCTGTTTGATGTACTTATTTAGACTGGGCCCCGGGGATTCCACCTTGGACCACGTCACAGACTTCAGTTCTCCAGGTGAGCTCAGGCCGTCGTGTCTCGTCTCTCCTGCGAAGCCCAGCCCTGTGCAGTCAGTATCTGCTGCTCCTCCCCCAGACAGCGGCTTGCAGACAGGATCCCCCGTCTCCATCAGCATCAGCTGCCTTCCTGTCTCAGCCACCTCCTTTCCCTCTTCTCTCAGCATTACCTGTCTCCTCCCACCCCACACTTGCAGCTCCAAATAATAATAAGCTGAGGTGCGTCGACTTGTTTTTTTCTCCCGACAGGATTTCTCTTTCTTTTAACTTAGTATGTTCAGTGTACTTGAGTTAATAAAATCCATCTTATTAGCCCCGTTCTCAGGAAAGCTAATAGAACAAATAGTGGGGGTTCTGTGTGTGGACCCCGACAAGATGTGTCTGTGAGGGTGCTGTGAACCAGTGGATGGAAGATCTTCATCTGGCTTGTGGGAGTCATATTCTTTGCTTTTCAAATATCTTCACTCATGTAGTTTTGAAATACCTTGTGCTTATTGATGAGACATACTTCCCAATTCAAAAATATCACATCTGCAGGGCTTGAGTCTGTTTTTTTTTTTTTTTTTTTTTTTAAATGCTGCTTCTAGCTCATGGAGTTTGGTTTTTTTGTAATCTCCCAAAGAATGATCAGGCTCTTTTTTGGAATAGCATCGTGTTTCAAACCTCTAGAACGGGACCAGAAGAACTGCGGCCCACAGGCCAAACCCTGCCCTCTGCCTGTCTTTGTAATTAAAATGATATTAGAAGATTATGTTTATATTCATATGGTTGATACCCACTCTTATACCTCGGTGACAAAAATGTGTCATTATTACAGTTGACTAATTGGCCTACAGTCCCGTAAAATGACTGACACTTTGCCTGTGTAGCCTTGCTACTGCAGCTTAAACACCTTCTCTGCTGCTTAAACACCAAGCAGCCTCACGCATGGTGAGAAGTTAGCCTGGAGGACCGGAAGAGGGGGCCATGGCCTGGTTTTGTATTCTCTGCATAACATTTGTGAGATTCACCCATCTTGTTTTGTTTATATGTTGCTAGTTCCTCTTTATTGCCAAGGGGTTTTAAATCCTTGGGGGGGGGGGATTATTCTCCCTTTTCACTCTGCTTGTAGCTTGAACACAAGTAGTTTGTGTTGCTGGCATTGTGTGAGCAGGGTTCGGGCCACATCTACTTGATTTCACAGAAGATGTAGCTTTTTCCAATCCCACCTTCTAAAAAGGCTGTTTTTCCCAGGATCTCAGAAGGTGTGATCCCAATGCTAGAGCCTGCCTGGTTGCACCAGAGTGCCTGGGAGGCCAGAGCTCACTGCTGGCCTGTGGTCTGCTCGCCCAGCTTCCCTGCCTGCGTATAAAAGCATTTAAAATAGGATTCTTTTGCGTACAGAAGAAGGGTAGTGTTCCTGGCTGGCAATAGAAGTTTTCACAAGAGGCAACTTTGAAATAAAAACAAATATTTTAATCTGGACAAAAGCCATTATTTTAATATAAAGAACAAAAGTTCTGCTTTAGAGTTTATTACTGTTCATCTGCAAATTAAGTGTTTTGCCAAAGGATTTTCATACAACGAAGTGATTTGTAGGAAGAAGCGGACTGGTAAAAGGGGAAGCTAGAAGGCTTTAAGAGTTGGTAGAATTTGCCAGCAACCCAGAGCAGGAAGGTGGAGGAAGGAGGTAGCAAGCTTTCTAGCTGGCCCTGGCTGAAACAGCAAGGCCGCTGAATGGTCCATTAGGCTGGTCATAAGTCCCTGCGTTGCGCGCCCCCTGCTGTGGATGAACGGTATGGCAGGTGTGGCTGCTAGCTGGCTCCATGGCCGGAAGAGAGTGCACCCCTTCCTTGTCTTGGTGACCTGAAATATTTCAGATTCCTCTGAGATCTCTTATAACTAGGAATTGGATTGCCTGGAAAGGTGGGACCAAAGAGACAGGCTTTTTTTCAATGTAAAAATGTATATTTTATTCTAAAAATAAGCAAATTTAAAAACTTTTTTTTTGGAAACGAAAAAACAGTTCTTGACCTAATTAAGATAAATCCTTGACGATTACAAAAATCAATTAGGAATCACAGGTTAGCATTTGGCAGGTTTGCTTTCCTGAGTAAGTTCTCCAAACACAGCAGAATGCCTGTGTTTGGGACTTACTGTGGATCTGTCACTACTCTGGATACAGCGACGACCAGGAAGCACTGAGTTATTGGGCTTCGGGGAGTCCACTGAAACGGGTGGAAAGCAGTAGAAATCCAGAAGCATAGTCAGATGAAGCTCTCACAAAAGACTCAAAGACTCAGATTAACCTGAGCTGTGAACCGGCCAAGCGTTCCTTCCACAGAGTCTGCCCCGCAGTGTTCCGTCCTCAGAGCCAGAATGTAGCATCAGTGGGGCCGACACAGCCCGTGAGCAGGGCGTGCTCTCGAGTGCACACTTGACACAAGGGCTCTCTGCCGGTTTCACCGTGGTGTGCCTGCTGATTTCAGCAGCCCTGGTGAGTGGCGGTGTCTAAATCAGGCTCAAGTAAAAACCGCCACATTGCCTAACTGGAGAAAATTTCCAGAACTGGCTTTCAAATTGTTCCTGCAGAACCAAAACTTTTTTTTTGCGAACGGGGAAGAAAGAACTTAGAAAACCCTGTCTGTTAGGATTGGCAGAATTTTGGAGAACCTGTGGAGTGAAGGTGACATATCACAGCTCCAGTGTGTAAATCCCTTGGTCTAACGCTCTCCCTTGCCCCCACTTGGAAGATGCTCTTATTGTAAGTTATCCTGTTGAGACATTTATGCTTACACATTTTATGCAATACGTACCATCATTCAAGTTCAGTTGGCGCTGAGCCTTCATGCTGGCCAATATAGAAACTAACCTGTGAGAACTGGAGCAGACACAACGAGCCACAGGCGAAGTGGTGAGGTCTTTTTTCAGTCCAGGAACAAAGCCCTTTGAGAGTCTGAAGACTAATTTATTGCTAGGGTGCAAGGAGTGGGAATGACAAGGCGTGAGCAGGAGCTGGTGGCTAAGTGGGCTCTGACCAAGTTAGGAAAAGTGCAGGTGAGTCAGCTCTGGGTTCGAGCATGTACTATCCTCTCTCCCAGCCTCCAGATCAAACGCTCAAGTGTGTGCGGCTTGCTTAGAATCACAGATCTTGTTGTCTCTGGAACAGTCTGTTATTGTTTTTGGAGCCATTGTTATTATTTTAGATTATATATATGATAGGCAGAGAAAGAGAGCTTGTCTATTTAGTGTCTCACTCTCCAAGCACCTGTGCCAGCCGGGGCTGAGCCGGGCTGAAGCCAGATCCGAGGAACTCAGTTGGAGTCTCCCACATGGTTGGCAGGAACACAAGTTTGAGCTATCCCCTGCTGCCCTGAAGGGTGTGTGTTGGCAGGAAGCTGGGACTGGGGACTGAGCTGGGACTTGGACCCAAGCACTCTGATTTGGGATGTGGGCATCCCAGGAGGCAATTTTTTTTTTTTTACAGTTTTTAATTTTATTTTATTTTAATGGCAAAATCAGATATACAGAGGGGAAAATCTTTCGTCTGATGATTCACTCCCCAGGTGACCGCAACGGCCAGTGCTGTGCCGATTCGAAGCCAGGAGCCAGGAACCTCCTCTAGGTCTCCCACACGGGAGCAGGGTCCCAAAGCTTTGGGCCGTCCTCGACTGCTTTCCCAGGCCACCAGCGGGGAGCTGGATGGGAAGCAAGGCTGCCAGGATTAGAACCAGAGCACATATGGGACCCTGGTGTGTTCAAGGTGAGGACTTTAACCGCTAGGCCATCAAGCCGGGCCCTAAGAGGCAAATTTTGATTGCTGCTCCAAAAGAGGACATCCAGCACTGCGGTCCCAGCCAGACTCTCCTCATGTCTTCCCTGACTACAGACTCTCCTGCCTTGGGATCCCCTGCAGTGCTCTGGTTCAACCAAATCAGCCACTTGGTAAACAGTAGCTGTTGTGATCATTTCCAATCACGCACCGACTCATGGCACTTTCCTTTCAGAGCTGCCCAGGGGTTTGACATTGCAGGGAGGGTAAACAGGAAATCCATTAGCCTGACATTGGACTTGGTCCACAGTGTGACCGCAGGTCGCCCCTCTGGCCTGATGTCTGTCATGCGTTCCCTGCTCAGCCTCCCCTTCTGGCCTTTTGTGACACCAGGAGCATATTTGTGCCTCAGGCCATGGATGCCAACTGTTCTGCCAGGAGTGATCTCTTAGGTATTTGAGAAACTTTCTAATCGTTTGCCTACATGTTTTATCTTCTCAGAGGTCTTTCCTGGCCACCTGCCTAAGATAGCCACCCCTGCGACTCCCTGTCTTGAAACCTGTGTCTTTTACATTGGTGCTTCTGACAGTTATGGGTCATTTATTTTTAATTTTTTTATGGAATTAATTGACATAGTATTGAGTAAACAATATGTTAAAAATAATGCAAGTTCAATTCTTCAAAACACATGGGTTGAGACAGTATCAATGACAGGTTCAAAAACTAACAAACAAACAAAAATTACAGGTTAAATCAAGGCAAACATGTGGTATCTAACTTTTTGGGATTCGCTCATTTCCCTTAATGGGTCATTTATTTCATGCATTCCCCATGCCTCAATATGCTTCCATGATAAGTTGCCAGAGCATGGGAAAATTTGGGATCGTTTGTCAGCTCTTTTGGACCTTGATATTTCTGAGAATTCTGGGTAGTTATTTGTTTTTCTTGTTGTTTCTTTCATTTGGATGCTTCTGGAGTTTTTTTTTCACAAGTAGGGCCGTTACTCACCTGTGGTGGAGTACCATCTGTTCCGGGAGCATGCGCTTTTCGCTTGTCCTGCTACGGACGATGCTCAGCTCAGGCTGTTGGGGAGGGGTGGCCTTGCTTTGCTTGGCTCCCATCCCAGGAACCATGGATGTGGGCTCAAACTGCAGGCACTTCTGACGGTTGGTAGCCTGCAGGTCTGGAGATGAGATGTTGGTAGGGTTAATTTCTTGGTTTTTCTTTTTTATATATTTGGATTTTATTTAAAAGGCAAAGAGACAGAAAAAGAGACAGATCCTGTGGGCTGGCTCACTCCCCCAATGGCTCCAATAATCAGGGTGGAGCCAAGGCTAAATTCCAACCAGGTTTCCCAAGTGGGTGACCCAAGTACTTGTGGCAGCACCTGCTGCTTTCCAGGGTGCACATCAGCAGGAAGGTGGGGTTAAAGCGGAGCTGGGACTTGAACCCAGACACTCTGATATGGAGCGTGGGCATCTCAAGTGGCATCTGTCCTCTCTAAGAAATGACCTCCCCCAGGGTTGCTGTCTTCAGTTTACTGTTTTATCTTCCATGTGGCTGCCATGGCCAGAGTTGGGCCAGGACAAAACCAGAAGCCTGGAGCTCCATCTGGGTCTCCCACAAGAGTGACAGGAACCCATGTACTCGGGCCATCTTCTGCTGCCACTCTAGATGCAATCAATGTTTATTTTTATTGGAAAGGCAGATTTACATAGAGAAAGACCTTCCGTCTGTTGATTCACTCCCCAAGTGGCTGCAACAGTTGGAGATGAACCTATCCGAGAGCAGGAACCGGGAGTTTCTTCTGAGTCTCTCATGCAGGTGCAGGGTATCAAGGCTTTGGGCTGTCCTTGACTGCTTTCCCAGGCCACAAGCAGGGAGTTGGAAGGGAAGTATAGCAGCCAGGACATGAACCAGTGCCCTTATGGTATCCCAGCAAGGTGAGAATTTAGCCACTAAGCTATTGCACTGGGCCCTTCAGGTGCAATACAAGAAAGCTGGATCAGAAGGAGAGCAGCTGGGACTTGAATCTGCATTCCAGTATGGTATGGCTTGCAAGTAGTGGGTTAACTCACTGTGTCACAACAGCAGGCCAGAGAAAGTTCTAGAAGTTCTCACCTTTGTAAATGAGAGAAAAACACACCCAACTATCCCTCATGGCTCATCTCTAGCCAATTCTGCCTCCCATAACCTGAGGGAAACCCCCACATTCCACACTAAGCGTACAGAGTCAGCTCGTGCCTCGGAGTGGGCACTTGGGGCATGGAGCAAACCATCTCCACATCTGAACATGTGGGGAATCACCAGCTCCAGCAGAAATTCACAGGGGACCAGTGGTGCCACACTGTTGCCGTGCCATACTGCTGCGGTGCCACACTGCTGTGGGCCCACAGTGCTGCTGTGCCACACTGCTGCCGTGCCACACTGCTGCCGTGCCCACACTGCTGCCGTGCCCACACTGCTGCCATGCCACACTGCTGCCATGCCCACACTGCTGCCGTGCCCACACTGCTGCGGGCCCACACTGCTGCCATGCCACACTGCTGCCGTGCCCACACTGCTGCCGTGCCACACTGCTGCCATGCCACACTGCTGCCGTGCCCATGAACCAGTGCCGTGCTGCCACACTGCTGCTGTGCCACACTGCTACCGTGCTGCACTGCTGCCGTGCCACAGTGCTACCGTGCTGCACTGCTGCTGTGCCACACTGCTGCCATGCCACAGTGCTGCTGCCATGCCACACTGCTGCCGTGCCCACACTGCTGCCATGCCACAGTGCTGCCGTGCCACAGTGCTGCTGCCATGCCACACTGCTGCTGTACCACACTGCTGCCATGCCACACTGCTGCCATGCCCACACTGCTGCCGTGCCCACACTGCTGCGGGCCCACACTGCTGCCATGCCACACTGCTGCCGTGCCCACACTGCTGCCGTGCCACACTGCTGCCATGCCACACTGCTGCCGTGCCCATGAACCAGTGCCGTGCTGCCACACTGCTGCTGTGCCACACTGCTACCGTGCTGCACTGCTGCCGTGCCACAGTGCTACCGTGCTGCACTGCTGCTGTGCCACACTGCTGCCATGCCACAGTGCTGCTGCCATGCCACACTGCTGCCGTGCCCACACTGCTGCCATGCCACAGTGCTGCCGTGCCACAGTGCTGCTGCCATGCCACACTGCTGCTGTACCACACTGCTGCTGTGCCACACTGCTGCCGTGCCACAGTGCTGCTGTGCCACACTGCTACCGTGCCACACTGCTGCTGTGCCACACTGCTGCGGTGCCACACTGCTGCCATGCCACAGTGCTGTGGGCCCACACTGCTGTCGTGCCACACTGCTGCCATGCTGCACTGCTGCGGGCCCACACTGCTGCGGTGCCACACTGCTGCGGTGCCACACTGCTGTGGTGCCACTGGCGAGGGTTAGAAGACAAGAAGTCAAGCAGCACAGATGTGAAAACACATCTGTGTCGTCAGGAGGATATGTGGCTTTGCCTACAAACTGCTCCCAGGACCCCGGGCACTGTGGAATCGCGCAGCTGCTGTGCAGGACATCATGCCTTGTCTTGTGTCTCCTGGGCGAGTGAATGTCAGTTTGCACGATAAGCATCTGGCTGCGGTTTGGCCCCATGTTCTCTCCATCCTCCCCTGTTTCTTGTGGGGCTCCTCTAACACGTGTACGGCTCCAGCTGACCGGGTCATCCTGATTGGTCTTTCGGAAGATGGATCTGGAGCAGTCATGCACCTTGGCGCCAAGGGCCGCTCAGCGACCAAAGGCAGCACAGCACTGACGTCAAGTGTCGTGTGAAGTGTAACCTTTCCGATTGGGGTCTGGGATTCTCTCACCAGATTTGCTTTGGAACAAGAAGCACTGACTTCCCAGTCCTGATCTCACTGCCTTCTCAAGTGGGTTCAACAAATACCTGGTTGCATCATTAGAACAAAATTCAGTTTCGTAAACATAAGCTGAAGTCGTAGGACAAAAGTTCAACTCCTCTTGACAAAGCGATGCCATTTAAAGAGTTTTCTTTACAATGAGATGCTGCAAAGCACGGCTGCGTGGCCACACCTTAAAATGGCTTAGCCTCTCTGTATTTTCTAGTCACTTCCGGTGCAGGTGATTCAGTGCGGGTGATTGTACACAAGGTCACTCACCTGTGCTGGATCATCTCTCAGAACATGCGTTTAGCTGCATCCGCTATTTCCCCAGTGGCCGCTGAAGCTGAACATTCCCTGACAGCCATCATATGGCGTGGGAACGGGCCTTATCTTCTGTCTTGGGCTGCCTCAGGTTGCCTGCTGGTGAGGCCTTAGGGCAGGAGCTGAGCTGGCCTGCAGCTGGCTGTCTTGTGGTGGTGGTGGGGAGGAGTGGCTGGCCAGGGTAGGTAACTGGTGAGTCACGCTTTTATTAAAGATTTAGTTTTAAATTCAAAGTTACACACACACACACACACACACACACACACACACACACACACACACACACACGTGCACACACAATGAGACAGAGAGAGATCTCCCATCCTCTAGATGGCTATAATGACCATGGCTGGACTAGGCTAAAGCCGGGAGGCAGGAGCTTCATCCTGGTCTCCTTTCTGAGTGGCAAGGGCCCAAACACATGGGCATCTTCTGCTGCTTTCCCCAGGCCGTGAGTAGGGAGTTGGATCAGAAAAGGTGCAGCCTGACTCCAGCTCTTGCTCATCTGGGGTGATGGAATGGCCAGTAGCGGCTTGGCCCACTATGCCACCATGGCCATGTGAGTCAGGTTTTTGCAGCCCCGGTTTCCGAGGGTGGCTGCTGCTACCCCGTATGAGAACTGGACACAGGAGACGCTAATGTGTGTGTCCATGCTGGCAGACTCGCAGATGGCCAGGGAAAGTGGTTGGTATTTCAAGAATTCTGAGCTCAAGTAAGGGAGCCATGGTTCTTTTTGCTTCCCATCCCCGGCCCCGTTCTGTATCAAGCTGCCTGATGTTTCCTGAAAGAGAAAGGAACGCCACCTGTTGCTGCTTCAGCAGGTGGATCTGTTTAAGCCTCAGCATTGTGCACTGCTCAGCTGCCAGGAATGCCGCTCCTGTCCTTTTAGTTGAAAACCTACGTGTCTGCTCATTCTGTGTGCTAGGAACTCTAATCCTGTGCGGTAGCATCAGTATCTTTTTTTTTTTTAAGATTTATTTTATTTTTATTGCAAAGGCAGATATACAGAGAGGAGGAGAGACAGAGAGGAAGATCTTCCTTCAGATGATTCACTCCCCAAGCAGCCGCAACAACTGGAGCTGAGCCAATCCAAAGCGAGGAGCCCGGAGCCTCTTTTGAATCTTCCACGTGGGTACAGGGTCCCAGTGCTTTGGGCCCTCCTCGATGGCTTTCCCAGGCCACAGGCAGGGAGCTGGCTGGATTAGAACCAGCGCCCATATGGGATCCCAGCACTTTCAAGGGGAGGACTTTAGCTGCTAGGCTACTGCATTGAGCCCAGCATCATGCTCTTGATCTTTAGGAGTTATTATTTATTTACTTGAAAGGGGGAGTTACAGAGGATGGAGTGGAGGAGGAGGAAGTAGGGTGGGGAGAGAGAAATCTTCCACCTGCTGATTCATGCCCAAATGGCCACAATGCCAGGGCTGTGACAGGCTAAAATCAGGAGCCAGGAGCTTCTTCTTGGTCTTCCATGTGAGTGTCAAGATTTTAAGGACTTGGGGCATTTGCTTGTTTTTTTTCTGGACCATTAGCAGGGGGCTGAGTCAAAAGTGCAGCAGCCAGGACTTGAACAGGCCCTCCTCTGGGATGCTGGTGCCACAGCCACAGTCTACATCTTGACATTCAAACCAGGAAAAGTGAGGCCCCTGGAGCTGAAGTGGCCCTCCCTTGTGTGAGATGGAGGCACAAGTAGTGCCCGCTTGTTTCTCTTGTAGGTGTTTCCTGCTGTGGCTTTGTTTTTAAGTTTTTAAGATTTATTTTTCATGATTCAAGTCCATAGGCTCAGGGATTTCCCCTTCCAGCCTCAACCTTCCCCCCTGCCTCCGCTGCTTTTTCCCATCTTCTTGTAATAGTCTGGTCCTTTAGTGATAGCCACAAGTCCGTCATTCTGCTATTTAATGTACCATGACATTGTAGGTATAGACAATGGCAGAAAGTCCAGCATCCTGTTGTCAAGATGTATTTAACAGTTTCATTGCAGTTCATCTTTTCTTTGGGAGTAGAGGTGCACACTGCAGTGGATCTTCTCAGTATGCCAGTCTCTACTGACAGCTCCTCTAACTGACTGTATGTATATACGTAGTTATCTATATACCTATTTATCTTGTACTTTGCATGAAGGTTGCCTTATATCAGGGAAAACACACTGTATTCGCCCTTTTGAGATTAGCTTATTTCATTGGGCATAATGGTCTCGAACGTTTTTGTTGTCGTTGCAAATGGTAGAATTCCATTCTTTTCAATGGCTGAGTATTATTCCATATAGTAGACATACCATGGTTTATCCACTCCTCTTGCAATGGGCATCTAGGTTGTTTCCATGTCCTTGCTACTGTGGTTTGTGCTGCAAATCACGTTTTCATATGCAGATTTAATTTCCTTTGGACATATTGCCATGAGTGGGATAGCTGAGTCATACAGCAGATCAATTCTCGGTTGTCTTTCTGCTGCTCTTCCTTTTCGTTCATCTCCCTGCACGGAGTTCCAGGAGCCTCTCCCACTTCCAGGACATGGCATCTCCTTAGGTATTCCCGTCTCACAATCTCTGCCCTAATGTGGCTGGCAGCAGGTGAGTCTTGACCCCTCTCCTGCCCTTCTGCATATGGTTGGCTTCTTCCTTTAAAATCTCTCTCTCATTTAGTCTTCTCTGTTATGCACATCCAGGCAGCATTCAAACCTGTTCATCTCTTACTTGATTGTAATAAGCTTTGAGCTAACATTCCCTAGGTCTCCACCAGCTGTTAGAGTCTCCTGTCTCCTCTTTGGTCCTGCATCATGTTATTTCTCCTTTCCTGTACGCCAACTTGCATTCCTGATGTTATTAAATACCCAATGGCAGGGACTGTTAATTGTTCCCAATCCATTTTCTTCCTTCTTGTTAGCAACAGATTCTCACTTTTTAATTTTTTAAATATTTATATATTTTTATTGGAAAGATGGATCAGATTTACAGAGAGAAGCAGAGACAGAGAGAAATATCTTTCATCCGCTGGCTCACTCCCCAAAATGCTACAATGGCCGGAGCTGAGCCAATTCAAAGCCAGGAGCCAGGAGCTTCCTCTGGGTCTCTGTGTTGGTGCAGGGTCCCAAAGCTTCGGGCCATTCTCTACTGCTTTCTCAGGTCGTAAGCAGGGAGCTGGATGGGAAATGGAGCAGCTAGGACACAAAGAAGTGCCCATATGAGATGCAGGGTGCTTGCAAGGTGAGGACTTCATCATTGAGCTATTGTGCCAGGCTCCAGAACCTCACTTCTATTCAAGGTATCAGCACACCTAGATACAAACTGTATTTTTCAGGCTTTGTAGCACCTGGGTATGTCCATGAGACTACTTATCATCAGTAGAACATGAATCCAAGTCTAATGTTGACATTCATGGGAAGTAGCTCAAAAAAGTCATTATATATAAACATCCCCATTTTATGGATAAGAACTAAAAAGTCAGAGATTGACATGGAAAGGTCATTGATTTGCAGTGAAAGCAATGTAAGTTTGAGTCTTTCCGTGCTGATGGACAAGCCTTAAGGTGATTGCCAAGGCTCGTCTCCTGGTGCTCATTTAATTTGCGCAGTCCTTTCTTCTCTGGTGCAGACAATACTGAGAATTGGGTCTCACCTGTGGATTCCAGCAAAGGGCTGGGGTGCTGCTGCAATGGGAAAGCAGTCTGCCCTAGCTCAGTCTCCAGATGAGACCTCTGCCTAGGCCCCGTGGGACTGTGCAGCAGAGCATCCAGCTGGACCATGTCCAGGCCCCTGACCTGGAGTCCCCATGAGAAGACAGCTGCGTGCTACTCCAGGTCAGTGAGTCTGTGGCAGTCTGCAGAAATGGACAGTAAGCACACGTATCTAGTAGTGTAGCATCGAGGGATTGAGACAGCCGCCCTGTGGGGGAGAGATGGCTGAGTGTCCATCAAAACATTCTGCCTCCTCTTCCACAGAGCAGCACCGTCCCTGGTGAGCAGCTGGCCGTGAGGGGCTTGCATCTCGGTGGAACGGTTGACTGGCTCTCACTCATAATTTTTGAATGGAAGTCATCTGAATCACTTCCACATGAGGTTGCTAAGCAGCAGGTGTTTTTCTTCCGTTGATTCCTTGCCCATCTCACATCTGAAGGTGGAAGACTCCAGCATCTTAGGGCCTGGTGGAACCCCCAGCTGCAAGGAGCCCGGGCTCCCCAGCTGCTCTGGGGAGGAAACCTACTGCCTGACCAGGGACTTCTACATTGCATTGTTTCACGAGAGAAATGAAACCTTATTGTGTTAGGCCACTGATGTTTTGGGGTTGGTTGGTTGTAGCAACTATTTTTCTTAGTACTGTATACATTTTCTTATTTATAAAATGTGGTTAAAGTTGTGAGTAATTATTGTAAACTACTATCTTTTTTTAAACTATCCATTTATTTATTTATTTGAAAGAGTAATAGACGCACATCACACACACACACACACACACACACACACACACACACACACACACACACACACACACACGGAGATCGTGTTAACTTGTTCACTCCCCGGATGACTCCAGCTGGGTCTGGCCAGGCTGAACCAGGAGCCTGGAGCTCATCCCTGGCCTCTCTCATGGTGGCCGGAGTCCAAGCACTCGGTCAACCTCTGCTCCCTTTCCAGGTGTTAACGTGGAGCTATACTGGAAGTAGTGTGGCTCAGACTCCGTTGGGCACTCAGCCTGCTGTGCCACAAAACTGGCTCCTATAGACTGTTTTCCCAGCATGGGCATGAGTTATCACAGCAGCTTCACGACATCTCCTGCAAGGCGATAAGGGAGGGAGTTATTGCTTGACGTCATAGGTGATGACACTAAAGGGCGGAGCTCTGTGGCTTGCTGGAGGGCACTCTGGCAATGAAGGACGAGCACAGGTCTCGGTCTCTGGATCTCCGGCCCAGTGCTCCCCCATGGCATCCTGCCGAGGAGCCGGGGTGTGGAAGCTGGTGCAGAGGCAGGCAGATTCAGTGTTTCTTGGACTTGCATAGCTGTGCAAACACGAACAGAGGAGTGCAGTGATGTCAGGGTTGTCCCTTGGCGTGGAAACAAACGCCTCCGCCTGCAGAGACGATTGGATCATCTGTATGCAGAAAAGCAGTAGAGTTCCACCTTGCATATGTTTCATTTCCTTAGAAGATGAATGTGTATTTATTCTGAGGTGGTGGTTGAAATGCCTTCCTGGTGTGTCATGGGATTTTCTCCTCTTGGCAATGCTGGAGGCAGCTCACTTAGCTGCAGATGCTGTCGGTGAAATGTCCCACATGCTTCCATGGCACATTTGTCTTCTCCAGATGGCCCATGCAAAGCCCAGTTGTTCTTCCAAATAATTTGTAGTTATGACAAATGCATGCCCTCTGGACGATGTGTGAGCTCTTTCTTGGAAGAAGAAATGATCCACTCTCTTCCCCAGGGGGTTGCTCCTTCCATGGACAGTGTCAGCTCTGCTCTGAGCCTGTCCGCCAATGAAATCCAGAAAGTGTGGCTCGACTTTCCCCCATGCAGAAAGCCCGGATGTGAAAGCTCCTTTCGAGGGAGTGTGTGTGTGTCTACCTCTTGCTTTATAGCACTTTTTCCCAGTGTTGCCTTCCTTAGTTAAATAATTAAGATACTTCTTTGTTAATGTTTAGGGACAAAGAGGAATAATTGAGCCCCATATGTGAATGACGAAGCATGGCAGCAAGTGGAATGCCCACGGAGCGGCTGGTCCACCCGGAAGCCAGCGCCAGCAGCAGTGCTGCGGGCGGCTGTGTGGGTCCTTCCTCCCGTCTCATCCTCCTCCCATGAGAACCACCACAGTGCTGCTTCGTCCTTTGTGGGAGAACAGGCCATGTGGCTCTCAAGCTCATAACAAGAGCCTGCAAACCTCTGGTTTTGGAGTCTAGTAAATTCCTAATAGCGCTCCATGCTAGCCAGGGATTGTGTTTTATCCTTTGGCACATGGAAATGGAGGCCAATACTGGAATTAGTATAGACTCAGTAATATAGAGCAGAGCTGCACTAGGACCATGCTGCTTGCACTAAGTGGCATCACCAGCAAGGAGCTGCTGTCAGGTGGATTTTAAAGAAGTTCTCGATCCCATCAGGAGAGCTGCACCTGCAGGCAACAGAAGATGATGAGGAATAGTTTGCATTGCTCTCAGGCTCAGCAATTCAGGGATGCCTTGTTCTCCCAGCCTTCATCTTGCTATCTGACATGTAATGAAGCCACGTCATAAGCCTGATTATAAGCCTGGTGTCATAGGATTGAAAACAGGCCTTCCATTTAGCGGCTATAGGATACCAGGCAAAAAAAAGAAACAACCTCTGGGAATCTCATGTGCTCCTTTAGGAAGTGAGCCCAGTCATGCCATCCGGAGGGGCGCTGTAAGAGTCAGTGAGGGTAAACGGCTGTACTGTAATTGGCAATGCCCAGCACCACGTGAGAAGGTGATTAGCAAGATAGTCGTTGGTGAAGCGCCCTTGCTTGGGTTGAAGGTTTGATCCAGGCTCACAGCTCACGTTGGGGAAGCTTCATCCCAGTGTAACTGGGACAAAGGGCCTAGTAAGGGCTGAGAGAGATTAGGAGATCTCTGGTTGAGACAGGACCAGATAAGGGACTTCTTAGTGGAGGTGCACATTGCAGGAAGTGACTGGCCTCCAGGGACAGTGCAGATGCTGGACTCTCGGTGAGCCTGTGTCCACCCCGAACAGACTTGCTCATGTGCCCACCTGCCATTGGCTCTATCTTGATCAATACTTACCTCTGTTTTATAGGAACTCTGCACTCAGGAAATTGACCTGTAATTTTCTTAGTCTTATTTGTGTATATGTGTTTGTTCAATACTGACGGAGTGTCTACAGACACATGTATTGAGTGCCAGCTATTGTCATCAGTGATCATGACATAGTGGTACAAAATGGAGTCAGGTCCCCCTTTGCTGAGGTAAAAAAAAAATACATATATAGAGGAGAAAAAATTAAGTAAATGGTTAAATGGAAAAGTCTACTCAGAAGCATGCCAAGTGCTCAGAAGGCAAATTGCAGGCTGAGGTCAGAATATCAGTAACTATGTGTTTAGTGTTTGCCTACAAAAAGTGCCATGATGGAAGAATTGTCCCCTTAAATAGAAGCAACAAAACTTTGATTAGGATAGTAGGAGCCACGTATTTCATCTAAGAGGCCTTCTATAAATCCACAATCAGACATAATTCAGACAGAATCTGTAAGACGGAGAGTGTTTTGATTTTGGCTTTATAAGCAGAAGCTTGCAACTGGAATCTGAAGGCAAACTTTGATTCCCTGGGACATGAAACACAATTACAAGAACAGGGACATAAGCCTGTGACTTCAGGTTGTCCAAGGAAAACAGATTAGAAACACTATAACTGTATCTATTTTGGCCATGAAGACAGAGGAGCCATTCAGCTAATACAGCAGGTGCAAAACAACGGTTCAGTGACCTCAGCTGACATAAGCATTTTTTTATGACTAACTTTCCTGAATGTTCATCCCAGCAAAAATGACTACCTGACTTTGACACAAGTGGTCAACATTTTGGTCAATTAAGTAATTCGCTGAATATCATGCTGTGCAGGTTGCCAGTGGGCATTAAAAAATCATCTAGAATGAAAGGATCTTCAATTAATAGGAACCACGTGAGGCACAAGACTTTGAAAATTGGCTGCGGGCTTGAGCGGCAGGTGGTGTTTGACAGCGTCCTTTTGGCGCCATCTTGTGGTCAGTGCTATGAGTGCTCTTGGACCAAAGCCACCAACTTGCCCATAAGACTGTATTTACCAAGATATAGAGAGGGTTTTGGGGACTGTTGAGACTTGAAAACGTCCTCCACAGAACCAGTGCGACAAAGGAGCTGTATGACCCTGCTGCAGCGAAGCCCTGGTGTACAGATCGGGTATCTTTGGGTGACAGAATTTTGTTTCAAACCAGCTTCAGCAGGCAAAAGTTGCCAACACAGAGCTGAAGGAACCGCAGCAGGAAGGAAGGCCTTGGAGGCTGCAGGTGGGGCTCATGGTCTCTAGCATCTGCCCCTGATGTTTCTTACCTTTGTTTTTGAAATTTTCTCTTAATTTAGAGGCTATGACTGCTAGAAGTCCCAGACCTCACAGAACTTTCTGTGTCATGACTCCGCTCAGGGAGGAACTCTTGGGTTCATCAATCATTTCTGGTGGTTGGGGTGAGACGCGGATAGAATGCGTTCCTTTAGGAAGAGGGTGAGGATGCTCCTGGCAAAATGAGTGACCCGAGAAAAAGAGGCATAACCTGCTACGTTTCACACCTGGAGGGGACCTGGAGGGCACCTTGGTGCATGCGAGTCCCAGCAACTCTAAAAACTGTTACTTTTTCCAGGCACACCACACCATCACAGACACATTCTCCCCTAAGGAGACAGCCACCTGAAGACAAGTTGAGCTGCTGTGTTCCACACCAAGTCCAGAACTTTTGGTGAGGTGTGTTCCGCTCAGGTCTAGATCAAGTGTCCACTCTTGGTCTGGGAATCTATTTGCACGCACGTGCACACACACACACACACACACACACACACACACACACACTGGCTACAAGGCCAGTTTGCTTGAATTACATTTCTGTTGAGTATAATTAGCATATCTTTGAATACTTTTGAAAGAGAAAAGGCTTGTAGGAGACTTCCCTCCAACCTTTGCAAGTTATTTTAATTATCCACATGTAAGGGAATGCAGTGTAATAATTTGGCACATGTATTCGGTGAGAGCTGATCCAATCAGATCAACCGGCATTTCCGTTTTCGTCAACATGTCTGTCATAGTCTCAGGGAGTCAGATACCTCAACGACATTCAGCCATTGAATTCGTGTTTCCAAGAAGCCTTTTGATGTGGGCCCCTTGACATTTGTCAAGTTATTGTTTTGGGTGCTAGGAGTATGTCTCTCACTTGTTTGAACTTCCATACACAAATATTGACAATGCTAAGTGGTCAGGGGCTGTAATTGATGCAGTGTGAGTTGGGAATACATGTATTATGTTATTATTGAATGACGTAGGTTTCATCAATGAAATTTGTGAAAAATTGAACGAAGAGAGCTTTGTTGATGCAGAAAATAGAGGTACATGGAACCTCGAGGGGTTAGAGTTATTGCTGGGGTTGGTTTCTTAATGGAGAAATCTGGGCCAGTGTCTAAGAATATGGAGGCGTTTTCTTCCTCCTTCTAAGTTTTCTGCCCTTTTGTTCTGAGCGGAGCTGGACCAGGAACCTGAGGGCTAATTGAATCCAAAGCAGAATACCTGACTCAGTGTGCAGCATTCCTAAGCTGATGCTCACAGCACAGTGTTCTACTGGCATTTGTAAGTTAAAGCAACTTGAATGCTTTAAGACATATCAGCTTAATGATCAGAAGGGAAAGCTGTGTGGGGTTCAAGAGCATGCGTTTTGGCAGAAGGTTTAGTGAGATTTGACACTTGGCCTCACTCTTACTGTCATTGTGACCCACAGCAAGTGTCTTAGCCTTCCTGCATCTCAGTTTCTTCATCTGAGTAGTGGGGTAACATCAGTATGTACTTCATAAGGTCATGAAGGCTAACTAGACATACTGCATATAAAGGCTCATCAATTGCCCAAAGAAAAAATCACAAGCGAACAAAGCTTTTCTTACATGCTGTTTAGGGGTGGATCACAGCCACAGGCTAAAACTTATTTATTGATGTCATGGGACTATTAATCACTGTGTAACCGATTATCGTGGTCTAAGTTTGGGTTGCTTGGAAAGAGTGTTAAGAGTGAGGAAATGGAATGAATAGCATATTAAGAATTCAATTGCTTGCTTTTTATTTGAAAGGCAAAGAGGAGAGAAGAGGAGAGGGGAGGGGAGAGAGGGGTGGAGAGAAGAAGGGAGCTCTTTCATTCATTGGGTCACTTTCCAAGTGCCTGCAACAGCCAGATCTGGCCCTGGCTGAACTCAGGGGCCTGGAACTCAGGGTGGCAGGGACCCACGACCTGAGCCACCAGAGCTGCCTCCCTCCTAGGTGCACATTCGCAGAAACCAGGATTCCAAGTGGAAAGGCCAGGACTTGAACCAGACAAGTGGGGTGGAGTGACAGCATCCCAAGCGTCAACCTTATTCCCGTGCTGAACATGCACCCGTGACATGCATTTGCTTCTTGCATGATGATGTGAGAATCAATGGCCTGGGCTGGGACGTGGAGGGTGTGTGGCACTTCTTCCTACCCTTGTGGTTGTATTCCACGTGAAGAGAGAGCCTCTGACTGTAACACTTTGGTTTGTTTATGTCTTTCCTTATTCCATTATGTATGGAAGGAGTCACTGTGACTGTGAGGCCTTGTCCAGGGATCGCTGTGGCTCGAAGAACAGGTGATTCAGTGCTTAGGTTGAGCACAACAGCCTGCACTTGCATGAACCACGTAGTGTCCACTCTTCTATCCGACTTGTTTCTCAGTTACTCTGCAGCATTTGTGGATGTCAATGATAAGACAGATATAATTTGTCAAACTTACTGAAATCTCACTAGATATGTCATCGTACTAATTGTGGGCATTCTACTAGAACTTGCTTGGGGCCTCTATTATTCATTTCAGAATGAGCTAGGAAGGAGCAAAGAGGCTGAAGTCTTTGTCCACCAACTTCTACCTCTTCCTGGTTGAGGGTTGCGTTGGGGTGTGGCTAACGAAAGTGCTCAGAATACTTTTAATACCCTGTGTTATTCCGTAATGGGGCGGGAGAGCGGAGAAATCCTCCATCACCCTAGAAGGTGGGAGGAGGACGTGAAATATTAGTTACTCCTCACTAGGGTATTGAGGATTCCTCTGCACACCCCTCCTAAAACTGTTCACCTAAACTGTTGACATATGCCTTGTTAGAGTTATAAGCCAGCCTAGAATACCCGAAAAAAAAGCCAGGTTCAGCAAAATTATGCTTCAGTGCTATAAAATGCTAAGTATTATAATGAAAATAGACACAGCTTAACAGTAATCTATAGCCATTTTAAGATGTATAGAACCTGGTTGTATATAAACTAAAATTGAAATGTCAATGAAGTAGTCACAGGATTTGGTTAAGAACTTGCATTTTTTAACATATTGGTTACTCAGTACCATCTCAATTAATTCCATAATGTTATAAATCGTTGCTGATGTTATGTTGGGGTTTTTAATTGATCGGGATGATACTCTGCTGACTCTACCTTCAGACCAGAGATGGTCTCCCCAACAAGCTGTTGAACTTATCTGGATAATAAGAGGCTGGACTCTATGCTTGGTATATGCTTGCAATGAAAAAATCTCAACTGAATTTGAACTGTGGTAATGCAACAAGGTGGAGGAATCCACCATCGGGGTAGGGTTAGGGGAGGGGTGGGGAGGAATCCCAATACCTATAAAACAGTCACACAATACAATGTAATTTAAAAAAAAAGTGCTCAGAGAGCACCCAGGTGCTTGATGTGGGAAAGCTTGAGTGTGATCAGAGCCATTTGTTAGAGCTAGGAGTGATTTACAGGGTGTTGAGGGGCTTGGGGAAGGGGTACCAAGGGTACCTGCTCTGGGGTTGTGTATGACTTTTTCTTGACTATCTTACATGTTCTTGCTCTGTGGGTTCATAGCCCCTTGCTTCATCCTCTATGAAATGCAGGGCCCTGTGCAGGCTGGCTGTCCTCTGTCCCAGGCTCTAAGCACTATGTGGGTAGGGCCTGGGGCCAGGTGGCTCTCCATGATGCCCACAAACCTTTGGTGAACAGTGAAATGGATGTTCTATTTACAGTGAGAAAACAAGCATACAGTGATTACAAAGGCCACTTGCAGTGTTTCATAAGGAAATACATTTATGACCCACAGAATAGCACTGCCAGACCCATCAGAGCTGAAGATCCAAGCTGTTGGGCTTGAATCCCTGGGATGCTGGTGTCAGACTTGAAGGAAACTGTGGCCCTTGGCAACTTGAAGATTCAAGAAGAAAAGGAGATCAAATAGTTTCCTCTTTGAACAAACGTGTTGAGTGAGTTTTCCAAGAAGGCGTGATACGCTAAGAATTTCACTACGGCTGAAATGCTTTTAATCTGTGAGGTCACTTGTCAAAATTACGACCCAGAGTTTGGGACTGAGGATACGACCATGTAATGTGACAATGCTGCCAGTAGGTGGGGGTGTTTCATGTAGCATCAGAGACTTTCTGGGTTCTGGAATGGATTTCTAAAGTACTGACAGGAGTTTCAGTATCAGCCAAGCGAAAGGGAGGGAAATGAAGCTATCCCATTCTAAAGACAGAAATGTTAGCACGAGAGGCAGCTTTCCCAACTATTGCCAATCATATGGAGAAGTGTCCAAAATGGTAACTACTTCCAAGTCTCCTGTAGTTCCCAGGATGGCCTAAATACTTTCCAGCTTCGAAAGATTGTTCCGGCTGTGCACCTGTGGCAAGCGTGCGTTGGATGTCATGGTCAGTGGACAGTTTTTGCAGCAGAGTCAAGAGTGGCTTGAATATATAGTTTGAAGATGAACTGTGAAGTGCCAACCTTAGCATTGTGAATTACCACATATGAAATACAATTTATGTTCACAAATTATTATATTTAAAAACAGCTCACAAAGTAATTCTCAATGCTGTGATGTTTATAACTTGACAAATGGCTGAGCTGCCTTAATATTTCAGTCGAATCTAATAAACGCACACTGGGGGTCTCCTGGGCACCAGGCAGTCTGCCAAGCAATGAGAATCCACGTGTTGGTTCCTAGGTCTTCCAGAGACACGACTCTTCTCCATCGCAGCTAAGGCACTGGAGCTAAGGGGAGTGGTGCCAGAAGTCAGTACCCCAAGGTCATCTCTGCTAATGGGTCTCTGCTTCTCTAATACTGACCCGGAGAAGAATTGCCAACAGTTCTGTTATGCCTCGTTGAACCATCACACCCTTCAATGCAGAGAGAAGATCTAAGGTCATGTCAGAAGCTTATCCAAGTCTAGACTTGCTGGTTCAAGTCCCGGCTACTGGCGTCAACTCCAGCTTCCTGTTAGTGCACCTGGGAAGGCAGCAGATGATGGCCCAGGGATTTGTGTCCATGCCACCTGTGTAGGAGACGGGATGGAGGTCCGCTCCTGGCTTTGATCTGGCAGCCAATTTGGGGGAGTGAACCAATGCATGCAAGAGCTCTGTCTCTTTCAAATAAATAAATAAGGAAATAATAAATCTTTTTGAAAAATCCCTGATTTTTTAATCACACCACTTTTCAGAATGCCTGCAGAAGGCTTTACTGCGCAAGAAAATGACCGATTCACATTCCAGTACCAGCCTAGAATATTTTAGGCTGCTAAGAGAAGACTCTAAATTATACTAACCAGATTCCTCCCAGCTTTAGTTTTTCTGCTCCATTTAGAAACATTGGAGATTGTTAAAGTTTCTCCATGCTACAGAGGAGAAATGTCCAATTCTCTACCCAAAGAGTCAAATGATTTCAAGAAAATAAATGAGCAAACTTTTAGGGTATGGGTTACAGAACAGACACGTCTTTGGAATGCAGTCCTGGCCAGAGCTATAGCTCAGTGGGATTTAGGGGCAATTTATTTAAATCTGCTGAACCTTGGTTTTTCTCATTTTGAAAACTGGATGATCGTTCCTAGCTATCGAGCTTGTTGCTTGAGACAGGATAACATACCGGAAAACTCTGGAAACTCCTGGATGTTAGAGCCCGGAAACCCCCTTCTATGGGGAAGCAGTTGGTGGTTAATGACATGGTCACCGGATCACATGTGAGGATGTGTGGTACCTAAATGATGTCCCACGGAGCCATAATCTCCTCCCTGCTTATCACCTATGCACTTGGCTTTGATGGCAATATCAACAGGCTGTTTCATGGCAAGATCAATCCTGGCTGAAGATGAGCGAGTGCTAGGGCCATCCAGAGCAGGGAGTCTCTTGTATTCCTACCAGGTTTTCTTCCGCTGACCACCCCAGAGCTGACATTCTGAACGGACCCGATTCAATGACACACTCAATTGGCACATCCCCAAGCCTACCCGCACGCCCGTGAGGCCGGGGACATGCTGCACACCAAGTGAGAGCGGGGCTGCTTTTGTTGCTGATGAAAATATTATCGCCTTGCTTCCCTGTAATCAATTTACTGCTTTATGGACCCCAAGTTCTCCAGAGGTTTTAATAAAGTCGCATAATGTTCCCAAGTGCTGCATTGTGCAACTGGAGCGCTGATTTAGCTGACAAATGTGAAAAATTCGTGTAGCTGGACAACTCCCCGGTGATTAGACATGTGTGGAAGCAGAGCAGAGCGTGTCGCTTCGGAGAAGGTCAGCATTAACATCGGGCTGGGAGCCTGGCTCTGTGCTCCCCCCGCCCCCAGTGCTGACAGATGATACCATCGGATCCGGACTTTGGCGGGGCGGTGGGGGTGGGGGGTTCCGTTTCCTTAATAAGGTACAGCTTCTGGTCTGGGCAGAATAAGGAGCAGCAAAGATAAAGGTTGCAGCTGAGGACCTGGATGGACCTCTGGGTTTTAGATAAAATGGCTGCTGTCTTCCAGACATTCTCAGAGGATTGCAGGGGTACATTGTATGGGAGAGTACCACGCAGTTTCCTATTTAAGCCTGTTTCACTTAAGTTATACCAAGTCTTCCTGCTCATCTCTCTCTCCCATCCTTAATTCCTTTCAAGCATGAAGAAATTTGCAAGGAGCTGTAAATGTTAAGCCATTTGATTTTTCAAAGCCACCTGCTATCTTTGCTAATGTACAAGCAGGCATGCTGCATAGTTACCCATCAGCCTAGTACTTTGTCTTAACAATGCCATTTTGTATTCCATTTTTCCTCCTTAATGTTATTTCATAGAAACAACCATAATGTTATTTGATGTCCATCAAGTTAGGTTGCAGGGCTGTGGTTTCAGCTAGGATCTCAGTATTGAATTTCTGGAACAGATCTTTAAATTTAAGGTGCTGTGTTGTTCCAGAAACTGCTACTCAGCCCCAGTGCGGATTTTGCTGTAGATGTTAGCTTGACTTTTTTTTTTTTTTTTTTTTTTTTTTTTTTATTTTCAGGGTAAGTGAAGTTGTGGCATTTCATTTGAGTTCTCTCACGTGAGAGGAAATCAGCAACAGGTGTACCTGGTCCAGAACCTTGGTAACAGCTGGTACAGAAGGTTAGACAACATCTGTCCTCCCTCTCGTCTCGGCTTCCATGTCTGCTCTGCAGGCTGTGAGCCCTGACTGTCGACTCTCCTTGGATGCACCCCGAAGGTTCGGGCTGCCTCCGTGGTTCTGGATGTGGGTGGCACAGCCACCCAGCTGTTTCATAGATTAGAAGGAGACGCCACTCCTTGTGTTTGGATGCTGTCAGCAATGTGGTTTGACAGTACACTTCCCAGTTGATGAGTTAGGGTAATACAGTGTGATCGATTATTCACAATGAGAGACAGGGCTAGAGTAGATTCCTCCTGATCAGTGAGTTTGGGATTCTTAATTATGATTCCCCTTAGACTTTGATATTTACTTGAGAAAGGAATGTTGCTGATGTGATATCTGAGGTCCTAGTTGTTAGCAATGTGGCAGGATAAGTCAATCCTAAGTATTTCCTTTGAAGAGTATTATTATTATTTTTAGAGTATTTCTTTCTTTAAGAGAGAGAGAGAGAGAGAGAGAGAGAGAAAGGCAGTGGAGGAGAGGGGAAGAGAGAGCCAGCGATTTGTCTGCTGATCCAACAGCAGGGAATGGGCTGGGCCAAATTCAGGAGCCGTAAACTTGATGTAGGTCTCCTGTGTGAGAAGCAGGACCCCAAGTACATGTGCCATCCTTGCTGTCTCTGAAAGCGTGCATTCATGGGAAGCTGGAATCCAGAGTGTCGGTAGGTCTTGAGCCCGGGTTCTGTGACATAGAATGCCAGTGTTTCAAGTGGCATCTTACCCTCTGGGTCAGACAGCTACCTCTGAAAAGCACCCTGAAAGCCTCTTAAAGTTCTTTCCCACTTGTTCTTGTTATTCCAACACAGAGAAAGTGCATAAAAACTGATGGTGTGTTTCAGATCCCTGGCTACCTACTGACTGAGATAGGATAAAAATCCAAGTTTTAGGATTCTCATCCATAATTTTTCATCTCTAATTTTCTTGAGTGTGTGGACTGTGTTTTTGTGTAAGAAAGAACCCTTATGGTAATTGCATTTTTAGTTTATATTTTTATCCAATTTTTAAAAGATTATTTATTTTTATTGTAAAGGCAGAAATACAGAGAGGAGGAGAGACAGGAAGATCTTCTATCCATTAATCACCCCCCAAGTGACTGCAATGGCCAGAGCTGAGCCGATCTGAACCAGGAGCAGGGTCCCAAGGCTTTGGGCTGTCTTTGACTGCTTTCCCAGGTCACAGGCAGGGAGCTGGATGGGAAGCAGGGCAGCTGGGATTAGAAATGTTGCCCATATGGGATCCCAGCACATTCAATGCAAGGACTTTAGCCACTAGGTCACCATGCCGGGCCCTATTTTTATCTAACTCTAAAAAAGATTTATTGATTTATTTAAAAAGTAAAGTTACAGAAAGGGAGAGACAGAGTGAGACGGAGATCTCCTGCCAATTGGCCCATTCCCCAAATGGCCCCAACACCAGGGTTGGACAGGCCCACGCTAGAAGCATGGAACTTTATCTGGGTCCCTCACAGGAAGAGTGTTTGGTTCATCTTCCATTACTTTTCCAAGCGCATTTACAGGATACTGGATGGGAAGTGGAGCAGTTAGGATTTGAACTTGAACCAGCCCTCATATGTGACACAGGTGTGACAGGTGGCTTAGCCACCTACTCTACAACATCAGTGTATTTTACTTATTGACTGAGAGAGATAGAGAGAGAGATAGAGAGACAGTCCCAGCGCCTTTTCAGTAACTCCTGGGGTGTGCACACTGCTTTCCAGTGAACTCCAATCTGGATGAGAGCACAATGTGATCACATTACTGACAAGAGGCTCAGCTGTGCAGTGTCCTCACCTCCAGGATCTCACAGTAGAAGGGGAGCAAACCAGAGCTATGGGTTTGTGACCGTCTGTTCCCTTCAACAGCACGGTAGGTACTAATGAGCTCTTCCTAGGGGCTCAGCTTTCTCCAAGGGTCGTGGACCTTGTAGCAAGTCCGAACGTAAAATCTCCCCATCCCATGTCTTGAGAGGGTGGGACTGAGATCCCTGGGCCAGGCACAGGAGTGTTTGCGCTATCACTCAAACAAGGATCTGAGGAGGCCAACCTGCATCTGAGGTTGGGATGTTTGTTTTTGCACTCTTTGGTTGCTGTCAGCCTTGTAAGTACATCTCCACACTTGTCAGGTCAAATTTGCTGTCTACTGGAACACACAAAACACGGATCTCCATATGTATACCTTCTTTTTCATTTTCTAAAATGAACATCATAAAATAGACAGAAACGTGACCTCCCAAGGCAGGATACAGACTCCAAATATCGTACAGCAGCTTCATCTTTTTATTAGATTTTCTGTGTTCCCCCCTCCCTCATTGCTGGGTAAAATCCATACAAATGAAATACTGGCTCACTCAGTAAATAATAATGAAAAGGTAAATTCATTTTACAGAGAAGCCAGTACATGGAAGACATCATCTCAAATCACTGTGATTTTCTTGAACTGATCACCAGGCTATTAGAGTCTCTCAAAAATAATATCTGGCTTTTAGGCTCTCCAGTGGGGCCTGTGACCTCTCTTTAACCCTTTGGCTCTCAAGAAAAATTGATTTTTAAAAAAACATGTGCACAGCATGCTGCTACAATCACACAGGTTACAGTGCAGTACGTTTCTGCTGCTGTTCTGGAGATTAAGCCCGTATTATCTAACCCTCCCTTTGTACCTTTCAATAGTTACAATGCAACTGAAGTTGTAACCTTTATTTCAAGTTTTTAAAAAAATTCTTTGAAAGGTGGAATCTCTCTCTCACACATGTCTTCTACCCCTTTTTAAGTCTATCTTGTAGCTGGCAGTAACTCTAAATCTGTCATGTTAGATTCCATTAATTTTTTTTTTTTTTGCAAAAGGTCAAATGTGTATATATGACATTTTATTTCTTCCTGTGGTGAGGGGCAGATCTTTAAGAAAGGTATGTGAGCCATAGAGGACTAACCTCTTGGTTTGCCCTAAAGGAGGCATTTTCTCTGCTTAAATGGACAGCCCTCTGAAACCAGGATGGGTTGGCCATTGTAGAGGACTGGTTTTCTTTAGTTTTCTGTTTCTATATGAGCTCAAGGTAGAACTGAACATCACGACTCTTTGAGCTCTCAACATATTAGAAGGGTTTACATGGAGAGATAATGAGCAAAAACAATTCTCTTGCTCTCCAAGACCACCTGGAGTAGCAGATGATCAAGTCCCCAGGGAGCTGCAGGTCAAGGTAGCATAAGCCAAGGGCTAAAGGAACATCACTTGGTCTACGGGAACAGGTGAAATGTGGAAGTGACCTGTTCTCAGACATGTCTTTTCTGATTGGAAATAAAAGGCCTTGAAGTTTGAGTTGCCATGCAAATAGCTCATTGTTTGTTGTGCACCTAAGTAGGCAAACTAAGGGGCTGGCATGGTGGTGGAGCTGGCAAAACTGTCACCTGTGACGCTGGCATGTCGCTTGTGTCCTGGTTTGTGCTCCTGACTCCTGGCTTTGGGCTGCCTCAAAAAATGTTTTTTTTGTGGCCATCTGGAGAGTGAACCAGAAAATGAAAGATCTGTCTCTCTGTAACTCTTTCAAAATAAATCTTGAAAATGTAGAAATAAAGTAAGAATATTAGGGGACTTCAAAAAGTTAATTGAAAATGCATAACATGGAAAGACCATGCATAGGTTTTAGTTTTTTTTTTTAAGATTTATTTTTATTTGCAAGGCAGAGTTATGTAGAGAATGACGTACACACACACACATACACATTGAATGAGAGAAAGCAAGAGAGAAAGAGAGATTCTATCCACTGATTCACTCCCCAAATGGCTGCGACAGCTGGAGGAGCTGTGCTGATCCGAAGCCAGGAATCAGCAGCTTGTTCCAGATCTCCTACTTGAGTGTAGGGGCTCAAGGACTTGAGCCATCCTCTGCTGTTTTCCCAGAGCACAAGCAGGGAGTTGGATCTAAAGTGGAGTAGCTGGGCATGAACCAGTACCCATATGGGATGCTGACACTGAAGTCAGAGTCTTAGCCTACCATATCATAGTGCTGGCCCAAGTTTTTTTTTTTTAACCAAAATAAACGTACCTTTTAAACTCAACTATTCCACTAAGTTTTTGGAGTTTCTTCCCGTGTAAGGAATGTCTTGGACCAGATGGCTTTCATCCCCTGAATTCAAGGTGAAGTCTTGGGCTTTGATGAGAACGTTGAAGGATGTGAGCTGGAACATTTGGTATATTTGTCTTCAGTACCAAGACTGAGTAGTGTCCTGCAGGAAGCATGCCGGCAGCATGTGATAATGCATCCAGGTTTGAGTGATTTCAAACGTGGGGGCAGAGAACTGTGTGCTTGGCCAGGCAGGCACTTTATCTGTGGAAGCCAGGTTACTGGCGTGAGGCTCTTTAGACAGGAGGCATTGGGAGCCAAGTCACACAGTCTTCTAGTTTGAGCTCAGTCCCAGTAGCCCTTGAACAGGCCTTTGAACAGCCTAGAACAGAAAAAGGAGAAAGCATGGCCAAGTGCAGGGAGTATCTCCTGATTTTTGTAGGAATGTGTGAACAGCAGCCAGTGTCCAATGAGCCAACGATAAGGGCAGGGTCACGTGGGTTGGAACCCCTTTCCTACTGTGTTCTAGTTATATATTCTGTACAACTCCATTTCATTAAGGCAATTCTATTTATTTGAAAAGCAGAGACAGAACTTTCAGCTGCCAGTTCACTCCCTAAATGCCCCCATGGCCAGGTGGCCAAAACTGGAACTAGGCAGTTGGAGTGGAAAGCAGAGTTGAAACTCAACCCCAGTCACTTTGATATGGGATGAATATATTCCAAATGGCATCATCTTAGCCGCTAAGCAGAATAAACTTAATAAAAAAGCAAAAACAAGAACAAAATTCTTTCTGAAGGAGAGTCTGAATTTCCTCTGGATGCAGTGTATCCCTGTATGTATTATGCCAATTGCTCTCCTGGACTAAGAATCTCAATGGAAATTAGGAGGTCTGGCCTGTGCACTGTATTCAAGACCAGAAGTGTGAATAGCAGTCAGCAGTGTGGAAGTGTGACCACAACGGGAACTGGCAGACTGTGCATCATTTCTCTGCACAAACTCACACTGTTCAGCCTGTTTTGCCTTTTCCTTCCTCAGTGGCTTCACACTAGGTGAGGCATCCCGGTGTTGAGATGCAGTGGGCATGAGGGCAACGGGGCCCACCTGGTGAAAGTTCACTTGGCGATCCTGAAGGGGAGAGATAGATATGAAGTACCTGTCTGTGCAACAAGCCCAGTTTATGTAGTGAAGGGATCTGGAACTTAGAGTGAAAGCAGAGAGTGAATGTCCAGGATTTACCTTCAAGATGCTTTCTTTAAATTCAAAAGAGATTAGGAATTCTTCAGCCTTTTAAAAGTGCTAACTTCGGGCTCAGCATTGTAGCCTAGTGGCTAAAGTCCTCGCCTTTCACATGCTGAGATCCCATGTGGGTTCCAGTTCATGTTCCGGCTGCCCCACTTCCCATCCAGCTCCTTGCCTGTGGCCTTGGAGAGCAGTCGAAGATGGCCAAGGTCTTGGGAACCTGCACCAGTATGGGAGACCCAGAAGAAGCTCCTGGCTCCTGGCTTTGGATCAGGACAGCTCTGGCTGGTGCAGCCACTTGGGGAGTGAACCAGTGGATGGAAGATCTTTCTCTCTGATTCTCCTTTTCTCTGTAAGCCTGCATTTCCAATAAAATTAAATAAATCTTTAAAAACAAAAAATAAAAACAGTAGCTTTGAATTGGACTGAATTTGACATAGGGGACTAATAATTTCACTTACCTTTGATAAGTGAGCAACATTAAGTAGTTTATGGCAACTTGAGTGGGCTGGGCAAGGCATGTGAGCATCAGTTGTGTCTGTAGCTGGGTTTCAATAAGCCTGGGTAAAGTCAGTTTGCACAAGGTTCTAGGGAGCACTGTGGGAAAGGATTTACCCTGAGTGAAAGAGGAACCAGGCTTCATAAACTCACTCCCAAAACGAAGGCTGTGATAGTTTGTTACAAGATACCTTATTTTAGACATCCTCTAAGCATGTGGGAGTGTTGAACAAGGAGCAAAGGATTTGTGAAGAAAGAATGGAGGACTTCTGGGTCAACAGGATTTAATGGAAACCTTACTTGTGAACAGGTTAGGTATAGGAGTTGGGAAGGTAGCTACTGGGGACAATTGCATTGGGACTGGTGATGTTAAAGAGAGGATTTGCGTGAAGTCAACCAGGAGGTCATATCTCCAGAAGAGAGATTGTAGGTCGAATTTCCTAAGCCTGAGATGAGCAGGCAAGGAGTTTATTAGGGCGTGAGTCATATGGGATTACTTTTTGTAGTGAAGGACTGGGCAAAAAGTTGCACTGTGATGTACTAGACCTCATGGGGAATTTTGCAGCATGGAGAGCTCTTTGGGGTTGTCCCAGCTTGGACTCAGAGGCCAGATTTGTATACTCCTGTGTCCACCATTTATTGAATGCAGGTTTACCCTGGTTGAGATTAAGTTGGTGTCTTTAGCCAGCTGGAGGCAGTTCCAAAGGGATGGAGAGCTGGGCATTGTTGGAAGGCAGCCTGTGCAGCAGCTGTGGGATTAAATCCGTCAGGTTTTGGGTAGCACAGCACAGTCCAGTGCAAATGGACTTTTTCTTTTTTTCCTGAGAGACCAATGGAATATACTTAAATACTTATGATTTGTAGAGATAGAAATCAGTATGTAGTATAAATCAAGCCACAGTGACCCATTCATTTGTGGACCAGGGGCTAGTTTGGTTGAAGCTGGTTACCTTCTATTTTAACAGTGTGAAGGTGCTATAGATCCATGTCCAATCTCTTCATAGCTGTTCCTTCTCGGCTAGTCCCTGATGTAAATGTGTGCCTGTGAGGTGTTCAAGAAATTATTCACTGAGGATTAAATAAATGCAGTGGAAGGATGATTGCTTTTAGAGTTAAACTCCTGAGCAATGTATTTATTTTCTCCATAGAGAGAGTATGTCGGAAGGAAGTGATGCCTTAGGGTATGGTGAAAGTTGGAAATAATTGACCTTATACTGCTTCTGAGTATTAGTTCTCAACAAATAGGAGCTTTTATTGTTATTGTTATAGTGACTTTGTTCTACAGGGAGAAAGATGACAGTTTGAAAACTGGGAACTAAGTATCTCATTCTCTAACCCTGAAAGACTTGATCATTTTTGGTGTTCTGTCTTAAAAACATGGTATCCTAGATTTTGATATCTTCTGAGAGTAAAATATCTTAATAAAATGACTTGTCCTAAAGTAGGAATGGCATTTCCTGCTTCCATTCTGCCCCACCCTTTCAACATCTTCAAGGCATGTCTTGTTTTTATTACCGTTGCATTAACAGATCTACTCCAAGGAGCCTGCCATGACCCAGGAAATGGGGGCTGACTAAAAATGGAGGAGGAGAGAGGATGACAAAGAGACCTAAAAGGAATTTTATGTTCTTTTTAAGGAGTCATTAAAGTAGTAAAAAAAAAAAACCTTAAAATACCACACAAGGTCTTGTTTAGAAGAGACTCAGTCGACAGAAAAAGCAGAAGCGATCTGATTTCCATGGTTACCTCCTTGGGGGAGGTGAGGTTGGAGGCTGCATGGGTCAGCATCAGTCTACCTGTAGCGATACCTCTTCAGCCACTGTATGCAGAGAATGAATCACAGGGCATGAGCATAAAGAGATTGTAGGAGCAGATTGCACTGAGGCTCCCAGCAGTTTGACAGGGACAATGCAACCTGGCAAAGAACTGACCTTGGTGCAGCCAGGAGGTTGGAGCCTGGGGTGCATGGGGCTGGGTGGAGGGGAAGCCCTAGTTGGCTCCTTGTCTGGTTACTCCAGCTGGGAATCTCTGATTGGGAAACTACTGCATCTACAACTACTGGCTCAGAAACACATCCCAAGCCAAACATTACATGCTTCCCTTTTCTTTGTGATAGCTTTTAGAGCATAAAAAATGGCTGGATGTCATACCATTTTATTTGTAGTTCTAAATATTCCCTCTTGGGTCATATACATGAATGACAATAAAACCTTCTTTCCCCAATATGATGACCATTGTCACGAATCCTTCTATTTGTGACATTAATATCTCTGTTTTTATAGAAACAATGAGGCAATCTAGAGATCAGAACACTAACTCCAAAGCGGTTGGGTCTAGAGCCACGGTCGCCTGCTAAAGCTGCACTTCTAAGGTGATTGTCTCCCTTCCAAGTTAATGCAGGTTTGAATTCAAGTTGTCAAAATGTGATTTTTCTCTTAGCTTTGGCAGTGCAGGAAGACATGGTGGAGGTTGTAGTGGATACACAGCAAGTGCATGTGCTATTTCCAAGGCAGCGTGTTGCCAAGTGGGAAACTGGGAATCTTTTTTCCTATCCTGCTTGTTTTTTGTATGTATATGGAAAAAAAATGGCACGTATTTGTAAGCATAAACCATACATACATCTTATCTTGGTCCAATGGCTAATGTCTGATAACTGTAACACAGAATTTGACTTATTTGGATTTTAGCAAGTTCCAGTGCTTTGCTAACACCAGGATTTATTTATTTATTTGAGAGAATTACAGAGGGAGAGGGAAAGAAAGCGGACCTTCTATTTGCTGGTTCACTCCCCAGATGTCCACAATGACCAGCGCTGGGCCAACCGAAGCCAGGATCTAGAAGCTGTTTCCAGGTCTCTCGTGTGGTTGGCAGGGACCAGATCCTGGGGCTATCTTCTCCTACCTTTCCAAGATCATTAGCAGGGAGCTGAATCAGAAGTGGAGCAGCTGGGACACAAACTGATTTCTCTATAGGATGTTGGCCCTGCTGTTGGCAGCATACCCTCTACACCGCCACACCGGCCCTGAGAGAAGGACACTTTAATTTAAATGTTGGGATATCATTGCAAAATGCAGTTCTTGTCCTTTGAATTAAGTTCTGAAAGCTGTGCCATTAACAACTCATTAAGAAATAAATGAGAACTCAAGTTCTCTCATACAGAGAAGCATATTTATTAGCAGCGAATTGAATGGAGTTGTTTGTTTTGCACTGCACTTGGGATATAATCACTTCTGTGACCATGGTCAAATAAGTGTCCAAATTACTTCTCTGGACTCTTCAGTTGCCTGTGGATGTTTAGATCATAATCAAGTTCCTTTTTACAAGAGTACGAGAGAGCAGCCATGTTTTGTTTGAAGTATAATTGATGAATCCAGTGGCCTGGAAACTCTGTGGGGTCAGAGACCACGCCTTTAATCACTTCCTTCCCCCTTGCTCTTAGAGCTGCTTCTCCAGTGCCATGGATACAAAAGTGCAACAAAGCTTGTGCCATTTAAAAATGAGTGATGACCCATAAATAAATAATTTCTAAGAGATTGCATGCTTTAAAAAATATTTATTTATTTATTTGATAGAGTGACAGAATTAGAAGATCCCTCTTCCTCTGCTGGTTCACTCCTCAAAAGGCTACAATTGTCAGGGTTGCACCAGACTGAAGCCAGGAACCTGGGACTCCATCTGGGTCTCCCACATGGGTGACAGGGACACAAACATGTGAACCATCTTTGGCTGCCCTTCCTCGTGCATTAGCAAGGATCTGGATGGGAAGTAGAGCATCCATGACACAAATTGACACTTGGCAATGACGGATGCAGGTGTACTGGTATGGCTCAACCTGCCTAACCACGATGCTTGTCGCACATCTTTACTTTTAATAGAGGTGAAACAATGGAAAACATAACAGGAGTTTTTTCATTACAAAAAAAATATAAAGAGTAAAACCAGTTTGACAAGTAGAAATGCTTATGATATAGTCTTCAAATATAATTATCCTCTCCCAGTGCTTTATATGACATGAGATCTATTAATAAACAAAGGTCCTAGTTTTATTATAATTTGTGTTTTGCACTGTGTAAAAGATGTGTTTTGCACAGCAGGGGATGTGTCTTTTCCTATTTGCTTCCTTTCTCATTCGTCTCCTGAAAGTGGTCAGAGCCCTTCTCATGGTTTCCTGGACTTGACTCCTTGACCTAGGATGACTGCTCAACATTACCCTCCCTCCTGACTCCGTACCAGTGCAGGTCTGTGCCCGACCTCTGCAAGGACCTGTGGGCCATGCTCTCCACTGCAGGTGACCCCCTGCGAACTATTTTTTTCTGGTAAATTTACGATGAACGACCCAGAAAAGCATTTGCTGATAGACAAATAGCTGCTTTATAAAGTCAAATATTTTCTGTGAGACTTTTGAGGGGCAAAGATATAAGTTCCCAGCAATCTCTTCTCACTCTAACCTAAGACATGTGATAAATTACTAGATAAGAAGACCGAGGATTATTATGACTTAATCAGTCAAATGATTTTTTTTTTTTAGATTTATTATTTTTATTATTTTTTCATTGGAAAGGCAGATATACAGAGAGGAGAGACAGAGAGGAAGATCTTCCGTCCGATGATTCACTCCCCAAGTGAGCCGCAACGGGCCGATACTATGCCGATCCGAAGCCAGGAGCCTCTTCCGGGTCTCCCACTCAGTCAAATGATTTTTGAACACTTGCTAACACCAGAAACTGTTTCAGTTGCTGGAAACACAGCACCCTGAGTGCAGAGCGGGCAGAATCCTTTTCCTCACAGTTCTTTTGTTCTTTAGGAAGACATATAAGACAAATGCATACACGTTTAGTAAGCATAATGTCTGTTTTTAGTCATTGAAATGAAGATAAATAAAGCTGGGGGAGGCCACAAGAACTGAAATTCAAACAATAATGAAACCAAGGGGGAAAAGAGTTCCAGGCAGGACTGGCGAATCCTAGGGTCATGGTAGACAAATGAACTTTGACAGGGAGGGGAGGGACATGGCTGAGATGCCAGGAGTCCCGGGCAGACTGTGATAAGAGTTTGAGTATTATTTTGGAAGTGATGGAAAACCAGCAGATCACTAAGAGCAAGGGATCCACATGACCTCATTTATAAAGCACCACTTTGCTACGGTTTGGGGAAGGAGGGGTAAAAGTGTGCGTCTGTGCTAGGGGCCATTGCGCTCATCTGGGCAGTTTGGACTGTGTGCTGGCAGTGTCATGTTGAGACCTGATCACAGCTCTGCATTCAGCAAATGCAAGTTTTTGCTAAGAGTTGCACAGTCTATTTTTCATATCTACTGTGCTGTGGAGATCCTAGGAAGACTCAGATGACAAACAGTGATTTAGTTTAAGAACAGAAAGCAGAAGGAAAAGAACAAGCCCCTTATTCAGGAGATGGGGTAGTGTGGACTTTCTCTGAGATCCATGAGAAAAGATGAAGTGTTTAAGAAAGGAGGAGTGTGCTCCAAATAAGTATAATTGTATTTCCTTCAGCATTAAAAAACATCCCAGCAACAATATGCCTGTTTTGAGTGATAGACTTCTTTATTTTGTAAGAGCAGTTTCAGGCTTTTAGAAAAAAATGAGAGGAAGGCACAGAAATTTTCCATATATCCCATGTATCCAGGATCTCTCTCTACACACAATCTCTCTAATAATCAAAATTTCCCAAGAAATGATCTATTTATTTTTACCATTGATGATCCTACACGGACACATCATTATTATCATCCAAAGCCAACAATGAGATCAGAGTTCACTCTGTGTTGTAATTTTGTTTCTTAACAAAATTTTTGCTCACCTGGGTTCCTTCTTGTCATCTTTTTAATTAATTACTTAAACATGAGATTTGATTTCTTTAAAGTACATTATCAGAACTTCAGGGGCAAAGGAGAAAAGGTTCGCACATAGCTAAAACAATTGGGAAGACAGAAGAACACAATTTTGTAAGGAGTTACATGACATTCTAGAAAAAAAATTCAGAGAAATTTGCAGTTTCATGGGCAGACACCTCAGAAAACTTCACAGAAGTTCAGCTCGGAATTAGTAAAGCAGGAAATGAGATGCAACTTCCAAAGGTGAGAGAGAACGGTATTTTCTCCCTCTCTCTCTCTCTCTCTCTCTCTCTCTTTCTCTCTCTCTTTCTCTCCACCAAGAGCAAGAGAAGACTGGAGCAAAGTGTGGTCCTTTCATTAGATGGGAATGAGACTTGCTGATGACATCAAAAAGTTATAGGACATTCATTTTTTAAAAATTTAAAAATTCCTTCCAACATGAACAAATGAATGAGACTCTGGACAGAGGTAATGCATTCTTTAAGAGGATGGGAAGGAAAAGGAAAGACTGGGAGGGAGATAATTTAAATAAGTGTGATCTCTAAATGTGTAGGCTCTGATGATTTGCATCCAAGGGTACTAAAAGAATTGGCTGAAGTATTGTGGACCATAAATTGAATGTGAGTCAGCAATTTGTAATGCTATTATTTAAAAAGGGAAACATGATTGAGAGCTGTATTAACAGGAGTCTGACAAGAAAAGGGCAAGGATACCTTCCCTAATCCTTGGCATTGGTCACCCATTATTTAGAATATAATTACCCATTTTGGTTGCTGTGTATTAAAAGGTGAATAGGTCCAAGCAAAGAACTACAACATGATGAATGGGACAAAGAATAAGTAAGGAAATCCAATGGCCAGAATAAAAACTAAAATTTCTTATTCTTTTATCATTTTCACTAAGAAAATCAACTTTCAGATTGCACTGACTTAGGACACTGTGGACTGGTAGCCATGTCTTCAGGTTAAGGAAATGAAGCTGTTTCATGTAGACAAGAAGGATTGTTGTGAAAACCATTCTGGCCAATTGTTCTTCCTAATCTCCAGAGAGGAGCAGGAAGGGGTGGTGCTGGTGGGCTTTGGTAGTAAAAGAGACCAGAGGAAGAATGAAATCAGCAGTGACTTGATACCAGGACTGAGGGCTAATTTTCTCACAGATCATTGGCATTATAAACCCAAGTTCCTAATGTAAGCCTGTCTTTCTGTGTTGCCATAGAACCTTCTGTCTTGATTTCAGTGGAACAGCAACAGTCAGATGCGAGTCAATGATAAGTAAGTGCCCATTCCCATGGGAATTCTGGAGAGACACCCAAATTCCTCAACTAGAATGATTTGTTTCTTGTTTATCTAGTTTTCTGTCTTTTCCATGGTCACATTATCTCTTTCCCAGATGTCTCTTCAAAACTCATTTTCCTATAGGTTGAGAATCCATTACCCAAAACGCTTAAGGGTCAGAAGTGTTATAGATTTTGCATTTTATATATTGCTAAATACTTTGGGGATGCAACCCAAGTCTCAATAGGGAAATACTTAGGTTCTGTATAAACTTCATACAGCCTGAAGGTAATTTTATGCATTGTTACTACACTTACATTTTGATGGTGACTCATCACTTGAGGTCAGCTCTGAGACTTTCCACTTACAGTAACTTACTGGTACTTAAAAGTTTTGGAAACTCAAGCATTTCACACTCAGAATAGGGATGCACATCTTCATTTTTTCCAGGCCTTATTTCTCTAGGACAACCTCTGTGTCTTGGACTTTTCCTCTACATACTGGTCAAAACATTTGAAATAGCGCATTAAGCCACAGCCTGTGATACTGGCAGCTCACGGGAGTGTTGGTTCAAGTCCTTGTTGCTCTGCTCTTGAGCCAGCAGCTTGATAATGCATCAAGGAAAACAACAGAATAAGGCCCAAGTACTTGGACCCTTGGCACCCATGTGAGAAACCTAGATGAAGTTCCTGGCTCCTGATTGTGAGTGGGTCCAGCCAGTCATTGCTGCCATCTGGGGAGTGAACTAGCAGATGGCAAAATCAATCTTTCTCTCTCTCTTTCTCTGACTCTCAAATAAATAAATTGTAAAAAACACTTACAGTGCCTCTGACTCATTAGCAACGATCCTTGACTTGGCTTCCCAAGCTGTCAATTCTTTAATTCTGATAAGAACACTCGTTGGGGGTAAAAGGCAGTGTTTAATTGTCTCTTTCTTAGGGAGAGGTACTTTGGGACAAATGGTGTGAGGGAGAACATTTTACAGTGGTACATAATGTGGTCTTACATAACACAGAGCTGCACAGAGCAGAATTTAGCCCCTTACAGTTTCTTCTTCAGTCTTTTCAGTCAAGGAGAGTTTTATTTTTGTCAGAGTGTGTCTTTAATTCTTTGCTCTGGGAAAGCAGCAGCAGACGATCCAAGTGTTTGGCTCCCTGCTGCTCACATGGGAAACACAAATGGATTTTCGGGCTCCTGGCTTTGACCTAGCTCAAATCAGGCTATTGCAGCCATTTGGGGAGTGAGCCACAAGATGGAATATCTTTCCCTGTTATTCTCTCTTTAAATTAGATATATAATTTTTATTTTACATTTTATTTATTTTTATCGCAAAATCAGATATACAGAGAGGAGGAGAGACAGAGGAAGATTTTCTGTCCGATGATTCACTCCCCAAGTGACTGCAATGGCTGGAGCTCAGCCCATCTGAAGCCAGGAGCCAGAAACCTCCTCCAGATCTCCCATGTGGATGCAAGATCCCAAGGCTTTGGACCATCCTTGACTGCTTTCCCAGGCCACAAGCAGGGAGCTGGATGGGAAGCAGGGCCTCTGGGATTAGAACTGGCACCCGTATAGGATCGTGCCACATGCAAGGCAAGAACTTTAGCCGCTAGACCACCATGCCGGGGCCTAGATAATTTTCAAAAAAGAAGTATAAATAAAAACATGCACTTTGACTCATTACATTATCTTTCAGAATTTAAATTTATTTTCATTGGATTTATAGTTTCCTTTTATTTACACTACTGATGTTTGTTTTCTAGGACAGTAAGTTTTCTTTCAAAAAGGAATTTATTAAGTTAGAGTATATTTAAAGAGTAAAACATTGCTTCATTTCACACTTCCTGCTCACATTTTAACCTCTGTGAAATCATAACCTCTCACACTGATGTCATTGAACAATGTCTGTCAACTATGTCAGGTATATGGTAAAAGTGGTAAATAATAGTTCAGGTGACACTTGTGTTGAAATAAAGAAAAGTCAGCATCAGACCATTTTAGATTCTGTGAGATATGAGAAATAGATATCACTGTAAGAAATACTCTGAAATGGGGAAAACTGGGATGTGGTGGGTAAATATCTGAAATTTGAGAAATAGAAGCTTGGTGACCCTTATTTCATCTGACAACTTTGCATTTCATTTTAAAAATGCTTTTTAGAAAGTTTTAAAAGCATAGTTTACTAGAAAGGGAGAGTGACAGAGGAAGTGTGTGAGAGAGAGGTACAGGGAGAGAGAGAGAGATGTCTACTGGTTTACTCCTCACATGGCTGCAATGACCAGTGATGGGGCAAGCCATTGCCAGAGACTGGAATTCCATTTGGGTGTCCTAGGTGGTTGGCAAGGGGTCCAATAACTTGGAGCATCTCAAACAGGAGCTGGATTGGAAGTAGAGAAGCTAGGATTGGTCTAACTTTCCGTGCCACCATGGGAGGTGGGATTGCCTCTGCATTTTGAGAAATGTTCTGTAAAACTCAAAGATCTTAACTCCCAAAATGAGGATTTGAACATTTTAGCCCTATGGCCAGTTTATGGTGGCTGTTGATGAATCCCTTGGGGGTTGGGGGCAGGTACTTATTCTGCACCCCTTCAGTTTTCTTTGTGTGTCATTTCTGAGGTTTGCTGGGCCCTGTGTATTATCCTTGCTCAGAAATTTGTGGATATCACACAATGAAGCCGTAAGCTTCTACGAATGATAAGAAAGCCAATTTACAGATGCAAAATGTTGTCACATTGGAATATAGATCAATACCTCTGAACATCAGATATGTATCCTTAGGCTTGCACTAGTATCATGATGAATCAACATGATGCTTTCTTCTTGGTGTCATTGAAAAGGCGTATTTCTGAAATGAATGAGAGAGAGGGTGTTTGCTGGAAGTTCCCCTTTAAAGTTCCAGGCATAGTACTGTGTGCCAGAGCAGCTAGGGGCCACTAACAACCCACGGTTGATTTCCTGGCCTCTCCTGCAACTCTGGAAGTAATTGCTGTGCATTTGTATGGCATGCCATTTGCATACTCTAACGAGATGCACTATAATTGGCCTTCATTGATTTTGTTTTCATTGAGCTAAAATAGAGTCAGAGCTTCTTAGGCTAGAAGAACTGATTGATTTGTGGTAGAATTCAGGACTATTCAGTTGAAGAAATAATTAATTATGTTCTTACTTAGTAATCATCAGGGTTCAGGCTGTTTCTCAGCAGGAGCGTGTATTCAGCAGAATTGGACTTTGCCAAGATAGGGATGCTTTAAAATAGGTGCTTCAGCCAGCCAAATGGATACCATATATAATCCTTATTGTTGTTTAAAGAGAAAAGCTTCGTACAGACTCAAGGCAGCCAATCCTTATGTGTGCACAGAAAACAGAGCTCTGTATTTGTCATTCTGTTCTTCATCTTCCCCTACTTTTTCTCCAACTGTCCATCCATCCTTCTTTTTATCTATCCATGCATTCCTGAATCCACCCATGCTTGAATTTACCCACCTATCAATAATTTTGAAAGTTTTCCACTAATTAATTCAGTTTGAATATTTTCACATTTATTTTCTACTTTTCAGGTCTAAGGGTTAGTCCAGGTTGGCCCCAATGATAGTGGAATAGACAAGGGAATTTTAGCCTGGCTTTGCTACCCTGGAGCTTGGAATATTCAAACCATCAGGGTATTTGATAGGCCATCCTGTGTGGACAATGCAGCTTGCAATTTTGAACTGGTAATATGTTAAAATCTTTCTAAATGGTTTAGTTCCATGCCAATCTTTCCCTTAAAAGGTTTTGAAATTATTGCATGTTACTTTTGAATATGTTCATTACTATTAGAATGACTTTTATTCTTTTTTTTTTTAAAGATTTATTTTTATTATTTTTTCATTGGAAAGGCGGATATACAGAGAGGAGAGACAGAGAGGAAGATCTTCCGTCCGATGATTCACTCCCCAAGTGAGCGCAACGGGCCGATACTATGCCGATCCGAAGCCAGGAGCCTCTTCTGGGTCTCCCACGCGGGTGCAGGGTCCCAAGGCTTTGGGCCGTCCTCGACTGCTTTCCCAGGCCACAGGCAGGGAGCTGGAAGGGAAGCGGGACTGCCGGGATTAGAACCGGCGCCCATATGGGATCCCGGGCGTGCAAGGCGAGGACCTTTAACCACTTGTGCCACCGCGCCGGGCCCGACTTTTATTCTTTAAGTTGAGGTCTTATATCTTTTGAGGAACCTGGTATAGATACATATAAATAACCATATGCCATATGCCCTTTCTACTCAATAGACATTTATTGAATAACTCAATGTGTGAGATATTATGCTAAATGTTTTAAGAGATAAAGATAAGTAAAACTCGTGCTTTTCTGAAGCATCTGAAAACAGTATAGAAATATTTGCCAAAACTCATTTGTAAGACACTGCTTGGAATTATGTAGACAGAATTATTAATAGCTTTTCAAATATATTAAAGCCTTATACTTAACTGTACAGAATTCCCAATGTTTCTTCCCTATGAAAAGGGTCACTTTATATGGCTCAGCCTGATAGACTCTAAAGCAATGTTGTTTACTAAAATACAAAACCAAGATCAACTGGTGGCCATGATCTGTAATGATTATCGGGGGCGGGGGCGGGAGGAGGGAAGAAGCCAAGAAATGAGACAAGAGCCCTTCGTGGATGTTCTCATTGTGTGCGATGGTTTGCCTTGCTGCTTGCCTAGGTCCAGAATTCTGGTAAGGCTGTGAACTGGTGGGAACACAAAGGAAAACAGGAAAGAGGCAAAGGAAAGTGATTCAGTGAGCAGGGCTGGGATCTCCTGCAGGTGTCACTGCCAGCATCACCTGTCCCAGACTGTGTTGTGTCCACTGTCATCCACACTGGCAGAATGGACACCCATGCCCTATGTAGCATCTCTACAAAGCTGGTGATAGAACCTCTACTGATGCAGTCACAGAAAGGTCAAATCCAGTGAAACGGTGATGAAGTCCACATGAATACAAACAAGTATAGTGTGTGAATGGCTTTCACCCTCCACTCAGCTCTGTTGGAGGATGGGTGTGGGCATATAGGTGAAGCGGGAGGAGGGTGTAAAGCCAAATAGTGAAAGGCAGGTGAGCCTATCTTAAAAAATTTCACTGATATTTGGCAGACTGTGTCAATGATTAGAGGAATTTTAAAATTCACTAGCAATCATTTCCATCACTCCCAGACAGAGAGAGTGTTTTAGGGAGAATTCCTAAAATCGCTGACACAGTCTGCCAAATATCAGAGAAAATAAAGCTCAGGAAACGGTGGCCCCTGTTGCCACCAAGTTTGGGACAGAATAAATTTGTGCAGCTAGGACATCAGAACTTCCCAGCTGGCTAGCTGTGTGAGTTTGCTTAAATCTTTATGTTAATAACATTAGTCTGCATTTTTGATGATTAGTTTTTGAACTCAACTATAACTTCATGGGATATTTTACTGGACCTGCCTGACAGGTTTATTTTCAGAAAGAAAAGAAATGACCAATGGAAAAAGCAATAGGTACCCCAACATTCATATATCATAGAGGTTCAACAGATGGCTCAAATTCAAATCATGCCTGATCCCCCAGTTGTTTGTTGAAAGCATTCTTTTTGGCTTTCCAGTATTTGCACAACAGGAAGTCTGCTGGGGGAAGGGTGGAAGGGAGGTTGAGTTGCCATTTGTCCTGTCTGCCTCAGAGCTATTTCAACATTATAGGGATTTTTAATCCTAGCAACTTCTTACAAAGACTATGACTTTTAACAATTCTTTCACCACTCATTTCTGGTAAGAAAAAGTGGCAGACATGGGAGCTCGCAATGAGTTTTCAGATACACACATTCATTTACACCTTAGAGAAACATGCAGACTGCAACTTAATAAAGGACAAGATAGCAAGTTGGGGGAGTGATGCAGACAGGAGCAGGATGGGATGTGAGACCTGGAGCTGGAGCGTTGGGCAGCTCAGGGAGGGCAGGTTGTGGTGTCGGTTTTCCTTTCTCTCTCCTGCCTCCTGATGTGTCTATAGTTGACCCTGAGATGACGACATGAAGAGAGGTCAGGTTGAAGGTGTGACTCAGTTTGTTCCTTATTTGTAAATGATTGCACATTTTCTTTGAGGATGTCTTGCTTTCATTTATTGCTCTACATCTCTTGGCCAAAAAGTTCTCGGTTTTCAGTTGTTGGCTGTAGATTATTTTTTGATAACTGATTGCTTGAACAGAATGAGAAAATGTTTCTTGTATTTTTATTCTAAAAATTTTGGTAAGTATAATCTAAGCCTCTCTGATTTGTATTTATCCCTACCTACTCTAGACATTGTTGGTACGTAAGGTAACAACATTTCTAGAAATGTTGATGTTTCTAGCTTCTCCGGGTTATGGTGAAGTTCCCAGGACACGAGTCCAGTGACTGACTTCGCTACTAAGTCTTCCTTCAATTTGGAATCATATTTGATTGATATCTTAATGAGTATTAGGCCAAAGTTATCCCATATATCTTTCAGGCAAAATATAGCCTGCTCACAAAATGGATTGATCTGTGAAAGCCAAGGGTGTGCAGAGGAGAAATGGGTGTACACTACATTTTGTGTGAAGGATGGTACTATGAAGCTTTCCAGTCAGTTTTCCCTAACTACGTTGACCGTCCTTCCTGTCCTTCCTCCCCAGTGAGCCCTGAATGCTTTTCTCTTGGGACACCTGAGCACGTTGTTACTCTTTTGTCTTCCCTCTATCATCTTGCAAGTCGTTTCAATAAAAATGTTCTTCCTATTTGACAAGAAATGTTTTAATGTTCTTTTAAAAAAATTTCATGACACAATCCCATAGGCATAGGGATTTCCCATTCTGTTCCCTGCCCTGCCTTCACCACACTGTTTTCCTCATATTGCACCAACAGTTACAAGTCCAACTTTTGTTCTGTTCTGTGTTTCATGGCATCGTGGGTATAGACAACGGTAGATAATCTATTCAGGTGTAGAGATGCATACTGCAGTGTATCTTCTCTTCCTGTTGTGCTAGTCTCCATTATACAGTTCATTTAAATAATATATGCTTAAACATGCTTACCTATATATCTATTTAGCTTGTATTTTGCATGAAGTTTGTCTTATATCAGATTGGCTTATTTCATTGAACATAATTGTCTCTAATTGGGATCTTTTTTTTACAAATGGTAGAATTTCATTCTTTTTAATGACTGAGTAGTATTCCATGGAGTGAATGTACTACACTTTCTTTATCCATGCCTCTTTCGATGGGCATCTGGGTTGTTTCCATGTCTTTGCTATTGTGGATTGTGCTGCTAAAAATATAGGGTTGCAGGTCACCTTTTCATTTGCAGAGTTTGCTTCCTTTTGATATATTCACAGGAGTAAGATAACTGGATCATACAGTAGATCAATTTTCAGTTGTCTGAGCACTTTCCGTTCTGTTTTTTAATGGCTGCACTAGTCTATACTCCAACTAACAATGGAGTAGGATACCTTTCTCCTCATATCCATGCCAGTAGGTTTTGTTAGTAGAGTTCTGAATGTAGGCCTAGCTCATAGGAGTTAGGTGGAATCTTAGTGTGGTTTTTATTTGTATTTTACTAATAGCTAGGGAGCCTGAGCTTTTTTTCATGTCTATTAGCCACTTGAATTGGTTCTCTTGAGAAACAGCTGTTCATGTCCTTCACTCATTTCTTCACAGGGTTGTTTGCTTTGTTTTCATCGAGTTTCTAAAATTCTTTATAAATCCTGGATTAGTACCCCGTCTGTTGTGTAGTGTGAAAAGATTTTCTTCCATTCTGTTACTTCTTCACTTTCTTGATTATTTCTTTTGCTTATTAGAAAGAAGGTGGATTTTGGAACACTTTGTGTTAAGTCATCAGCTGAGATGGTGGACTCCTATGTCAGACAATGGCTTAAGTCCTGATGGCCTTGTATCTGATCCAGTCCCCTGCTGATTTTCCTGGGAAAGCAGTGGGGGATGGCCCAAGTGCTTGGTCTCTTGCCACCCACCTGTGAGAACTGAATATAGTTACTGACTTTCGGCTTTCACTTGATTGTTGCAGCCATTAGGGGAGTGAACCAGTGAACAGAAGATCTTTTTCTCTTTATAACTGCTTTTCAAATAATTAAATAACTAATTATTTTTTTAAAGAAGTATTTTATTGTGAATCTCATTATCCAGAAATACATTGCTGAAGTTGATAGTGTCAACATTTCTAGATATCAGAAAAATGTGTTGTTGCCTTATATACTGAAAATATCTAGATTAGGTAGGGGTTAAATAAATATCAGAAAGTTCAGACTTAAGCATAACATTTAGACCTCCATAAAATCAAATAATTTTTATGACAGGATCACTTCCTGAGAAAATCAGTGCACAGATTAAAAGTAGAAGTAATATATTTCTCTTAGACATTGAAATTTTCATGTTTATGGTGATTTTGTGCTGACAGCTATGTTCTTGAATATAGCTGGATGCAAATTTCTTGTTATCAAAGAGCTAAGATAAAAAATGAGTACATATTGAAAAATATCCATTTTCTCTCTCTCCCTCCTTCCCTTTTTCTTTTCTTTTCCTCTTTCTTTCTTTCATTCATTCTTTCTTTTCTTTTTCTTTCCCTTCCTTCCTTCCTTCCCTCCCTCCCTCCCTCCCTCGTTTTTCTTCTTTCCATCCCCCTCTTTCTTTTCTTTTCTTTTCTTTTCTTTTCTTTTCTTTTCTTTCTTTCTTTCTTTCTTTCTCTTTCTCTCTTCCTCCCTCCCTTCTTTCCTTCCTTCCTTTCTCTCTTTCTAAAAGATTCATTTCTATTTTTATTTGAAAGGCATATTTACAGAGAGGAGACAGAGAGAGAAGTATCTATTGTCTACTGATTTACTGCCCAAGTGGCCATAATGGCAAGAGCTGAGCCAACCTAAAGCCAGGAGCCAGGAGTTTCCTCTGGGTCTCAAACCCCAGTTCAGGGTCCCATGACTTTGGGCTATCCTTTACTGCTTTCCTAGGCTACAAGCAGGAAGCTGGATGAACTGGTGCTCATATGGGATCTCAGTACATGTAAGGTAAGGATTCAGCCACACTAGTCTATTGCACTGGGCCCCCCAAGGGAAAATATCAGTGGAGAGTTACTCAGTTGATAATTTGTCCATATTTTTTGTCCCGTTCAGTTTTCTCAATTCAACTCATAGTGAGAACCTGTGATGTATCTAGCATTATGGTAGGTGATGTACTTGCAAATAAAGTTTTACTTCTAAAAGCACTTTTTTCTTTCATCTTAAGTTCTTCAAGAAACCTGTAAAATTTTATTTTGGAGGAGAGTAGCTGAGGTGACCAGATAGCCTGACCTAACAGGAACAAGAAGAGGTGTATCATTTTGCCTCCAAAGGGTAGCTATCACTCATTGTGTTTGTGGGTGTGTCCTTGGCCACAAGGTTCTTATGCTCTTTAGTGCTGGTCCAGTTTGACCTAAGACTTCTCTGCAGGTTTTTGTTACAATCTGGCTTAGTGTTTTTCCTGCCATTTTGGTTAAGTATTTGTTGGAGTCTTAGAACTCCACCTAACTCACAGGATGAGATGTGTGGATAAATGTGTGTCTCTGACTTTCGAGTCTGAAGTCTAGTTTTAGCTGTGCAGCTATGAAGTATTCAACCTCTCTTACAGGTTTGTGGAATACTAGATGAACTATGTGAAATGTATTGTGTAGTAAACTATGTAAGTATCAGTGATTTTTTTGGTCTTGGTCAAGCTATTTTCATCTAATTGTATGATTCTGGCCAAGTTATTAACATCTCTGTGTGTAATGGATCATTTAAAAAGTGTTATGACATTGTTGGAAGGTTGAAAAGGCATCCTCAGTGTGAAATTAGACAATAACATGTAAATATCAGCATCATTATTAAATTATTGATTATACTGCATGTCCGTACTATTAATCTAATTTCCGGTTTTTCTAAAAAATTTTACCAAAATATACTGATACAGGAGACAGTGCTTAAGGCTCCGCCCGACTCTTTCCATCCTATTCAAACTTGTTTTTGTTAATCTCAAGAAAGGGACAACTCCAGTTTATTTGCTGACTGCCACAATGTTATAAATTATGATTAGAAGTAGGAAAGATTTTTTTGAATGGATATGGATATTTTTTGTTTTGCAACAGACTCAAGACCAGCACTTCTTTGGGATATATTATAACAATCTATGCCTGTCAGTAGCATGCTTTTCAAACAACTTCTCTTTCATTATAATTATCTCTTAAGGCTTGTGGAACATGAGTTGTTATCTCCACTTTATAGATAAGAAAACTGGGGCTTCAAAGTTCAAGTAACTGCCCAAGGTTTCACCTGAGAAGTTAATGTAGAAAAAATATTCTGGGGGATTTGGCCTACCTCTTAAGACACTTCAGGTGCCAGCATCCTACATGGCGATTTCTGGATCCCAATCTTGACTCCACTTCTGATTCAAGCTATTTGTTAATGCTCACTGTGAGAGACAACTGTGACAGCTCAGCTAGTTGATATCTGGCATCCACAAGAGACACCGGGATGGAATTCGGGCTCCAGGCTTTGACCTGGCCCAGCCCTGATTATTACAGATACTTAGGGAATAAAGGAGTAGGCAGCAATTTTGTTCCTTTGCCTCTGAAAAAAAAATAGTGTTATTGTATCTAATAAGCCATAATATCACAATATACTGTTGTTGAAGGTAAGAATAACAATGTCTGGGCTTCCTTCTGATTGTTGCAAGAATGTATTTTATTTTGAAACTAAAGTCTTGTTATGGCCCTATACAGACAATAATGCATCCATTCATTCTAACTACGAGAACCTGAGGCCCAGACTCACCACACTGTGATGTGATTGTGATATTAACTCTGCAGACTTGGGCAGGATCCAGAGGCTTCGAGCACAGTTCCAAACCTGGCCTTCACTTTGGAAATCAGTTCCAAGTTTGGGGATCTTCATGCCACATGCAATTTTGGTTAACTGGTTACAAATCCAGGAGTTCCTGTGACCCTTCTGGGCTCTGTCATTAAGGATTCACAAAGGGGAAAACTGGCTTTCCCGGTTTCCATTACCATTGCACATGGCATCAGGACAATGATGTGTTTACCAACCAGGAAGTTTACCTCTGCTCCAGATAGTTATTAAAAAAAATTATTTGTTAATTTTAAAGGAAAAGCAACAGAGAAGAAGGAAGAGACAAAGAAAGAGATATCTTTATCTGCTGATTCACTCCTCCAATCCGGGTCTGGGCCAGGTTTGGTCCTGGAACTCCATCTGGGATGCCCACATAAGTGGCAGGGTCTCAAGTGTCTTGGCCACCTTCTTCTCTCTTTGGTGCATTTGCAAGGAGTTGGATTGGGGACAGAACAGCTAGGACTTGAATCAGCACATGTGTGGAATGCTGACATTGCAAGTTGTGGATTAATACACTGGTAGGTTAATACAAGGTAGGTTCTCTGAGTCTAGAGTTTTTATTGGATTTGCACTGATTGAATTATTTACCAGATGGCTGATCTGTATCTCCATCACTTTTTCTTGCCTGGAGATTGGGTTGACATCACCTGGTTCCAGGCAATAATCCACATGGCTGGTTTTTCTGCCTCATTAACTCCCCATCCCGAGTCATGTCCTTAGCATAAACTCAGGTATGATCCAAAGACTACCATGCATAACAGAAACAAAACACTTCTATTTGGGGCAAGCCTCCAAGATTTGGGGGACATTCTCCCATAAACGTGGGACAAAGGTAATTCTTTATTATACAATGCAATTTTAAATAGCACAAGAATCAGTACATATTTGTTAAATAACAGCATGAAGGAATGAATGAAGAAACAAAAAAAAAATAAACTTTCAGAAGGATTTGGGTTGGGCCCTCTAAGGTCTTTTTCAGCATGAAGAATTTGGGAGTCTTTGCAAGTTCTACCCTATGAAATATCCTGAATCTGCCAAATCCACATACTTACAGGGGTAGTTGGGTGCCAGGTATGAGATGGCCATGGGGGCGATGGTATCTCCTCACAGTGTGCCTTGCATATGCCACACCACACTGCAGGCTATTCACTGATTTGACAATGAGCTAGTGAGTGCCTACCATATCCTGGGAACTGTTCAAAGTGTAGGCAATATGGTGATGAACACAGTAAGACAAAATTCCCCAAAAGTGGGGTCTTTCTTCTGCATGGGGAAAGACAGTACGTAAATCAACGCAGAAAGATATGCTAGTCAGGTGGTGATAAACGCTTTGGAGAAAAACAAATTGAATGTCCAGGACCCGTCGGTGGCCCTCAGCGGGCCAGGCGGGGCAGCCTGGACAAGCGTGCAGCTCTGGGGCCAAGTGTGTAATTTGTTGTTGCTGCTGTATGCCCTCTGGGTTAGAAAAAAATCTGTCCCTGAATGTTTAGCGAGTCCGCATGGCCTTTTGATTCTGCGGTGATTAAATGCCAGGCTATTGGGAATTAGTTTTATTCTAATTCAAGGTTAAATGTAGAAAAGACCTCCCTCTTCTCCATCTATCAAAATTCAACTATGGATCTTTTAAGGGTGTCAGCCCCTCTCGGAGGCCTCCTCTGACCTCTCCCACCCCAGCCGCATTTAATCCCTTCTTCCTCTGCTTCCATAGCACTTAACTTTATAGCTTGGCCACATCACATTTCCTTCTGGGATGACTCGTTTATGGGCTCCATTTTTTCCAATGCTATTTGTGGGTTTCTTGGAGGGGTTGGTCCTTTTTGACTCTGTTCTGTCTGTATTTACCTCTTTCCTCCACTCTCAGACACTTGAGAATGCTTTGGATCCACTAGTTGTTCAGTTAATCATTGAGAGAATGAATGAAACTTTATGGGGTATTTATGAGGACTGATATCTGATTTGCATTATGTGAATTTCTTATTTAATTTCCACCGACTTCCCAGATGAATGAAGTTTTCACTAATTTCCTTAGGACATTAGTTTTGATTATGTATGATTTCTGAATGAAATAGAAGCAAGTATTGGGGATAACAAAAATTTAAAATTTCGTTTTTTTTTCATTGCAAAAGAATGCATACTTCTTAAAACTCAAAATATAAATGTACCTAAAGAAAATACAAATCTGGCGCTGGTGCTGTGGTGTAGTGGGTAAAGCTACCACCTGGCAAAGCCAGCATTCAATATGGGTACTTGTTCAAGTCCCAGATGCTCCTCTTTTATTTTTTTAAATTTTATTTATGATGATGTTCATTTAATTGATTAGGGTGGGAAGGGCTGAGGACTAGGGGAAATCTTTCCTTATCTTCTTCCTGTATCTGGGGGAAGGAGGGAGACAAGGGGAGAAGCTACATCCAGCCTCCCAACCATCTCAGTACCCAGGTATGGGGAATGACCACCTGATGTCAGTCCAGGGTCCCAGATGTGCAGCACGCTCCAAGGGTTCTGTTCAATTGTTTTGATAGTTTTAATAAGCTGTTGATCCAAGGATGAGGAAATCTTTCCAAAGTCCATTGGCCAACACAGCCCACCCCAGAGTCTCCATTGGCCCCAAATTTTTCTGTAAAGCTTCACTGGGGTATTTGTTTTATTTTGCCTTCCCTCCTCTGCAATGTTATCAGATATCCTCTGCAGGCTCCAATGGACTGTCAAATCCTCTATGTGCATCTGGGTATGCTGTTCTTTGCACCATCTTAAGTAACTGAGGAGGCCCTGTTCAGACACATGCACTCCATTGTCAGATCACAGGTCCAGCCACTCTCCCCACTGTTGGAGCTCTGAGTCCAGTGGTTCAGTTGTGGGGGAACCTCAAAAAAGTCTTAGCTGAGGTGATCCCAAACCTGACTCCTGTGTGCACCTGCCAGTACAAGTTCCTTTACTCTGGCTCATGCCTACCCCAGTGGATACAGTTGGTTAGCTCAGCTTGGCTCTCCTGATAACCCAGTTCACATGCATGCCAATGGGGGTTGTAGCCCTGCCTGGGCTGGCCTGTCCCCAGTATCTGCTCTCATGCTCATCAGCAGGAGCAGTGGCCCAGCAGGGAAGTCCCCACATCTCCCCTACCAGGCTCACATCTCCCCCAGGTCTCACATGTACTGGTGAGTGCTATGGCCCAGTCTGGCATAGCCTGCCTCACCTAGGCATATGTTGGCAGTAGCCTTACTCGCCCGGTCTGCCCCAGTTCCAGCCCATGCTGGTAGGTGCTGCTGCCCAAGCTGACCTGGCCTGCCCCCAAACCTGACCCACACATATGCTGGCATGTACTGTAACCTGGCCTGGGCTGCTCCTTGCTGTGATTCTTCCTCACTTGCAGGGACTGCATCCTGGCAAAGAAGTTCGCTAAACTCCTTTGTCAAGTCCCCTCCCAGTAGAAGATTTCTCATACACACACACACACACACACACACACACACACAGAGTCTTGGCCCAGGCTTAGCCCACTTTCTAACCCAGCAAAAATAGTGGCCTTGCCCAACTGGCCCACACCCATACTGTTTTTACTGTAGGGTGTTACAGCCCAACCACAGCTGGTCTACGCCCTGACACAGGGTTCAGCAGGAACTGAGATCTAGCCCAGCCTGTTCTACACCCACCCTGGCTCTCATGAGCACTAGTGGGGTCTGGAGTCTAGCCCAGTCTGGCATGTCCCAGACTCAGTCCACACCCATACTGAGAGAGACTGCATTCACTGCTCCACTTCTTTTTTTTTAAGATTTATTTTTATTATTATTTTTATTGGAAAGGCGGATATACATAGAGGAGAGACAGAGAGGAAGATCTTCCGTCCGATGATTCACTCCCCAAGTGAGCGCAACGGCCGATACTATGCCGATCCGAAGCCAGGAGCCTCTTCCGGGTCTCCCATGTGGGTGCAGGGTCCCAAAGCCTTGGGCCGTCCTCGACTGCCTTTCCCAGGCCACAGGCAGGGAGCTGGAAGGGAAGCGGGGCTGCCGGGATAGAACCGGCGCCCATATGGGATCCTGGGCGTGCAAGGCGAGGACCTTAACCACTGTGCCACCACGCTGGGCCCCACTGCTCCACTTTTAACCCATTTCCCTGCTAACGCACCTGAGAAAGCAGCAGAGGATAGTGCAAGGCCTTGGGCCCCTGCACCCAAGTGAAATTCTTGGAAGAAGCTCTTAGTATCAGACTGGCCTGGCTCTGACCATTGTAGAATGAATCAGCAGGTGGAAGCCCTCTCTCTCTGTCGCCCTCTCTCTGTCTTCTACAAGAGAATGTTACTGTCATCTTGCCAATGCTTTGCCTGTATCTAGAGAATAGTAATAACTCAATAGGTTTATTTTGAATAAAAAAGAATGTGATTTTTATTTTCATTTTTAATTAATTTAATTTGAAAGGCGCAGTTATAGATACAAAGGGGGAGACAAATTAAATAGATACACAGACGGGGAGACAGAAATCAAATAGATAATATAACTAACAGTTACTTGCGGAATGCTAATGTCTGTACTCTTTAAGATTTATTTTATTTATTTGAAAGGTAGAGTCACAGAGACAGAAGGAGAGACAAAAGAGAAACAGAGAAGTCTGTCTACCTGCTTACTTCCCAAATGGCCACAACAGTCAGGGCTGGGCCACAGAAAGTCAGGAATGAGGAAATTCATCTTGATTTTTCACGTGGATGCAAGGGACCATCCTCCACTGCCCTTCCAGATGCATTAGCAGGGAGCTAGATCCGAAGCAGAGCAGCCAGGAGTTAAACAAGTGCTCAAATGGTATTAGCTTAACCCATTGCTACAGCACCAGCTCTACTTTCTACAATTCTTATACATGAAGTATTAAAAAATTTAAAAAATGAGACAGAAATGCAATATTTTTTACTAAGTTACATCTTTTTTTTAAAAAACCTTTATTTTTATTGGAAATTCAGATAGAGAGGAGGAGAGACAAAAGGGAAGATCTTCTTCATGCAGGTGCAGGGTCCCAAAGCTTTGGGCCATCCCCAACTGCTTTCCCAGGGCACAAGCAGGGAGCTGGATGGGAAGTGGAGCTGCCTGGATTAGAACCGGTATCCAGCATGCAAGGAGAGGACTTTAACCACTACGCTATTGTGCTGGGCTCTAAGTTACATCTTTATATAGTACATTAAGATAGTAAGAATATTTCTTTAAACATTTTAATATTATTTCAAAGCATCATTCAAATAGCAAATGAAATTTTGTTATTTAACATTTAGATGTTATTTCACACTAGCATTGAAATATCAAAGAAAATTTTGTTTTAGCAATGTTCCAAATTCCCAAGTTGGAAGTTTCAGCCCAGTCAATGCTGGTCCACACCCAGACACAGTTCACTCATGGCTCAGTAGGGGCAGAGACCTAACTTAGCCCGTCCTACACCTACCCTGGTCCTCCAGAGCACCAGTTGGTGCTGGAGTCCAGCCCAGTTTGGTGCACCCAGCATTGGTTGACACTTGTACCAAGCGACAGTGCAGCCATATCCAGACCAGAACGCAGCCTCCCTCTGTCCCCCGCACTCACAATTGAGAACTCCAATTCAGCCACGGTGTCACCTTAGCTCCCCAACCAGTCCTGTTCCCAGCCATAGATTGTGCGTGTACCAGTGGTTGCTCTGACCCAGCTTGGCACAGCCCCTCACCTGTCTTGGCCTTTGCTTTAAATGATGTAGCCTGGCCTGACCCGGCCTGCAATCTGTCTCGATTCTCACTGGTGAGTGATGGAAGGTGGCCCTGCTCAGTCTATTCTCATCCCTGGCTCATGCAAACCAGTAGGTGTAAGAGCCTAGCTTGGCATGACCTGTGCTCCAGCCTGATTTCTGTTCTTGCTGGTGAGCTAAGGTTTGCTCAACCCTGCCCGGTCCACCCCCCCCCCTCCTTAATCAACCCACACATTAGCCAACAGTTGGAAATACTCTGGCCAGCTTGCCCAACCCCCAGGCCTGGACCATGTGATCATCAGTGAGAACTGTGACCCACTAGGGAAATTTCCCCAAGTTCTACTACTTGACCCACTCCCAGAAATGCCAGCAGGTCTTAGGTCAAGGCCCCTCCATCTTGGCCTTGTATGAGCTGATGAATGTTGCAGCCCAGCTTGTCCCACACCCTGTTTTAGGATACACATGTGGGTGCTGCAGCCTGCCCAGACTGTTTTCAGTCCCTGTACCCGTGAGTGATGGCAGGTTCCATGATCATACTTAGCTCAGTCCATCACCACCCCAACTGTTGAGCTAACCAGAAGGACTTATATTTCCACAGGGTTGGGCTCACATATCCCCCCATAGAATCTACCCCCAGATCTGGTTCTCTCGTGTGGTAGTTACTGTCAAGACCCTGCCTAATGTGACCTGTCCCCTGATCCAACATTCTGTTAGGTGCTAGGATCTAGCCCTGCTAGACAGGCCCCTCAGCCTTAGCTTGTACATGGACTGGTGTATGGTGGTCAGCATTGTTCGGTGGTAACAAGTCCAACACAGAACTCATATGTAGGCTGGTGTACCAATCTGACCCATACAAATTGTCCTGTTTCACCCCTCCAAACCACCAGGTCTCAGTACCCTTGCTTTCCTTCAAGTAAAGTAACTGTCATTGGGAGTCCCTCAGGATTCATTCCTCACCAACATACACAGTGGCCTCATTCATGGACTTACCTAAGCAGCAATTTCATACCCACAAGACCCCAGAGCTCACCGCTGGGCAGCCAGCGGGTGAAGCCTGGCAACAGTTGGCACACTGGCTGCCCAAAGCCCAGGACTCACTCCCTGCATGGTAGCGGTGGCTATGGCCAGGGCTCCAAGCATTGAGTCCAACCTGGCTTGGGTACTCCCAATGGCGGGAGCTCTCTTCATCCAGGCCCTGAGGTAGTACTCCCCTAGGTTCCTCCCACTGCACAATAGTGGTGGTGGGTGGAGCCAGAACAAACCTTTGCTCCAAAGAGATCCCCTCCCAGTGTACTCACCAAGAAGGCAGAAGCCTCTTGAGCCCAGGCAAGCCCAAGACTCACCCACCACATGGTAGTGGTGGCTGTGGCCAGGGCCCCAAGCATTGAGTCCAACCTGGGTTGGGCACTCCTAGCAGCTGCCATGCTGCTGGAAGTTCTCTGCATCCAGACCCCAAAGTCAAAAGCCAAAAGAAGGTTTTCAAGAGGCGGTGAAGTCAAGTGTTGTGTTTGGAGCAGCCCTCACAGCAAACCACGTCTCTGCCCTCTGCAGGGGGACCAAGAGAGTCCCTGGGTGCTCCGACCAGCAGAGCCAGTAACGTGGACAGGGAGAGGGTCTGGGGATGAAGCACCGATAGGAGACCAGTGATGGTAGAAGTCTCTGCAAAGTCTCCCTTTATTGCTCCTTCCCCTCTCCTTGTATACTCTCCCCCATCCTCATTTAGCAGGATATTGGATATAGATGAGTCCAATTAGTCTAGGTGTTTTTAGCCACAAGCCCAGTTCCTGTTCCTGCCTAGGCTAACGAGCACTATTCAACTCCTCAGCCCACAACACCTGGGAAAGCTCTTAGCCCCTCTCTGGCGGTGTCTGTGTGGCTCTTGGTTTATCAAGGCTGAAAGACTGCTACTTAGCACTGGGATCTTCACCCAAAAGAGATTCTATTTTTTTTTTCTTGCTAAAACATACATTAATCCCCACCCTGCCCTTTTTACAGATAATACTGAAAACGGATCTGTGAATCTTATGTGACATGGAAGGGGGCGCTAACTCAGGTGGATACTGGAGCTAGATAGTCTAGCAGTAGACTTGGGTTCTGGTCTTGATTTTGTGGCCACCTGCTCCTGTGACCTTGGGCAAGTCCTTGAACTACTCATGATTTCAGCTGCTCCAGTGGCTTCATGTTCCTTCTGGCATTAAAGGTTCTCTGATACTGTTGTCATCAGAATCTAAGTTGGCACAGGTCAGGCCGGGGCTTGCTCTGTTGCTTCTGCTCAGAGGAGAGAAGAGATCCTTACAGTACCAAGGCTGTCATGTCTCCTATGAGCTTCTCCTCGGAAGAAATAGAATGTGGACGATTTGTAGTATAATTTACTACCCACAAGTGGCCATTTCTTCTTTGTAGTTCTGTCTCCATCTTAGTGGCTCAGTATCACGTTTATAATGACAATGGGGTGATGAGTCCTTGCCACTCCTGGTGGCTTTTTTTTTCCATCTCTATTCTTTTATTAATTTCTTCAACTTTCTACTTTACCTCATAAAATGATGAACACTTTGCAATTTATGGAAACAGTTGTTCCGTAGAAAACCAGCATGGTCCATTGATCCAGGGTTGTACAGCTTTCAGCAACCCCAGAGGAGGAGCGAGCTTGTGTGTGGCTACCGAGAAACACAAATTAGAAAGAGGAATGATTAGGTGGTTGGGCTTCAAAGAGAACATTTGTAGATTCTATCTGGAACACATTTTATTAAAATTGCAACAAACTTTCTAAAATCAGATGTATGGCTCATTAAGGGAACATTACCTTACAATTATGATTAATTAGATTAAACTTATGAAAGTGTGTTATTTGTTCAAATCAAAAGGGTGGGGGAAGATGATGGATGATGAAAGAGTGTGATAAATGAAGAAAGCAGCTGAACTAAATTGAATGTGTATTCATCCGTTTGCACTTCATAACTAATGATAAATTGAGCATGTCACATTTAACAATATATGTCTGGGCTTAACCACACAGCTCCAGCTCCTGTTCACTAATGCCTTGTGAGAGGTAGTTGAAACCAAAAATCGAAATTTTACTTCCTGGACTTTGTCTGCCTTTGTCTTACCTCAGATAATACAGTGGGTATTTACTAACTAAAGTAAAATAAACTGTGAAATTGTTCGCATCTAATAAAAATTATACCTCTTTAGATCATGCAGGTGGTATTTAAATGTGGATTTACATTGTTTTCTCCAAAATGGAAGTCCTCACCCATTTGCAGTCCTAATCAGGTGGTAGCAGTGGCAAGCGCTGAGCATTAAAGGAATAGTCTCCCGTCTTCTTCCACATGTGGTCGTATTTACCTTGGCAACGTTTGGGGAGAAGTATCCACACACACCCTCCCTCCGGCTCCCTCCCCAACCCCAGAAAGTGAAGCTCATTAGAGTCTGAGGAGTTTGAAAATGAGGGTTAAGCATCTGGGAGTTTACATCAGTTTCCTGAAATGTCAAGTTTTCCAAGATTTTCAATCGCATTGTGGTCTCTCAAAAGAACCAAGGTAGATTTACAAACTGCTGTTGGGTCAGGGAGCTAGCGTATGGAAGATATTTCCAGCCAAATTTGCCACTCAGAGTTTGAAGTGGATTGTGGAAAGAGTCTTTTTTTTTTTTTTAAGGAGAGTTAAGCGTTATGGTACCGGTTCTGACTTGTACATTATTTTTCTGCTCTTTAGTCTTCACTGATGTGGGTTTAAACACTGAAAGTGGTGGCTTCTGAAGCAGTGACCCAACCCATCTCTTCTTTTGCGTCCCATCTCTTCTTTTGACTTTCCCGAAAGGATTTTGGTAAGATTCATTTTGAGTTGTGGTGAAGGGTTCTAGTCAGTTTTCATTTGATCTGAACTTCCTCAAGAGGCTTTCCTCAAAACCTCTTCAATCATTTCTAGCTTGCTGTTTTTTGTCATGACAAAGCTGTTAAGGAATGGAGTATTTTCAGCTGCTTTCCAGAAAATCTCCTATTTGGGCTACACAGTAGAGAAGACATTTGGATAAGAATGGGCCTTTCAGAGCAAAGAAGACATTCTGAAAGGAAAAAGATAATGAAAACTGTGGTTGAGTGGGACTTAGAAATGTTAGGGGTACTGATAGTTATTCAGTGTTGGGTATTTAGCTAGAAACAAAATAGAGTGGTTTGACTTTCCATGGGATTGTAGCCTTGTCCCCCTTTCCTGCCCCCAGAGGATGCTTAGTAGTGTCTGGGGGTACTGTGAGTTGTCAACAACTTTTGGGGATGCTACTACTGTGATGCAGTGGGAAGAGGGAGCCAGGGAAGCTGTATACAGCCTATAAAGCATAGGATAGGTTCCAGCACAAAGACTTACCTACATCATCCAGCCGAAAATGTCACTGGAAATGAGGTGAAAAAGCCTGGTATTAGCACAAGGTACGGATTTAGTCAACTTGGTGAGCTAGAGAAGACGAAATTTAAGGTATTAAAAGTCTGACGCATATAAATATACCTAAATTATGCTCTTAAAGTAGCACAATAAACAGCAGCCAATACCATGCCAAATAAATCTTGAAGTCAGCAGCTTGAATATAACACTGATAGCTTTAAATAGGGTATCTTGTAAATTGGGTTAGTCTTGGATCCTAACCAAAATGATTTAATTCCTGTAGTACTAAAATCATTTTGCTCTGCCTAAATCTTTTTCATTATGTAATCTCTTAGGCGTTGATTTGTTAAATTGCATTGAAGTTTCTTAGGAGGTGTTACAATCCCTGCTTTTACAAGAGAGAGGAATGGGAAAGGCAGGCTTTGAGCATCTGACTAAATTAGAAACAGAACAGGATTCAGCTTGCTTTAGTACGTTGCTTGATTCGCCAAGTAAAAAAACACATCGCTTTTCTGGGCCCCAGCTTGGCTCATTTTCTTGTAAGGAGATGATCTCTATTAATGACAAACCATCTTAGGAGAAGAAAATCTTGAAAGTGAGGGAAGGTGCTAACACTGTGAGCCATGCGAAAGTATTCAAAAGAGGAGCTTAGAGCAAAAAATTGTCACACTTGTCTGCGTTCTGATGTGAAAATACATTTCTGAGCCAAGACAATTCATCTATCAGGCTTTCTGTTGGAAGAATATTTACTCAGCTGTGGGGAGATAGCTTCAGTGAACATCTAAGATAATGAAAGTTTGATAATACTCAATATTCTGGAAATAGCCCTGAGCCGAGTGGGTTCTTAGTGTCAGACTGCATGATGATAAAGAACCCTGGAGAAACTTCGCTGGGAGCAGAAAGCCACAGGCTCAGAACTATAAAACTTTCTCACTGCAGGCCCAGGGTCTGGTCCTGGGGCGGGAGGAAGAAAGAACATACTTAAACCCTCCTTTCCAGGGGTAAATGTCAACTAAAATGTTCTGAGTTTGGTTCAAATGTGGAAAACGTAAGTCATTGCTAACGGTATGATTTAGTTGCAATGAATGAGTTTCCAATGTTGTGTGACTGCTGCCGCTTGCAAGCCTTGTACAGAGCTTGAAGCAGCAGCTGTTTCCCGAGGGAGCACTGACTGTTCCCCGAGGGAGCACTGACTGTTCCTCTCCCTTCTTCCCTGGGAGCCTTTCTTCTGCATTGCTGCTCTGATTTGTCCTATACATGGAGTCCTGTACTCACTGCTGTTTGGTGTCTGGTGACAAGTTTGCTACTGAGTTCTGTTCTCAGCTACTGGCTGGTTACAGACATTAGCAAGCACCTCATAAATAAATAGGGAATACAGGAAGGTTAGAGGAAGAAATGAACCTTCAGGATTTAACACACTGATATATTTTAACAGCAATAATGATGATAAAGCCTTGCATTCAAACAATACTTAATGTTTCCTCTAAGAGTTTGACAATCCATTTCATTTGATATTGTTATTATCTGAAAAAAGCACCACTCATTATAAGGTTAGGATTAGATACAAATATAAATCTACTCTCCTGCCCACACTTTAGTTTTCCCAGTTTGACTGTGCCTTGAAGCATTTTAATATTGGTTTTTGTGGGACTTGTGGTATCTAGGCATACTTCCTAATTATTGATTGATAAGGTGAAGGACCCTATCTCCAAAGCAAAGAAAGCAAAGCTCTAGGATATTAAGTCCATTTTTACCAGCCCTGGGGAATTTAGCAGCTTTGGAGGGACTAGAATTCACAACATCTGGGTCCCCAGGGCCCCCAGCACTGAGCCACCCAGCACACATGTTCCTTTGCCATGTATCTATTCCCAGGGACCTCCTCTGGTGCTTGTAACTATTCTTCCGTGAATTCTCCCACCAGCGCCAACACTGCAAATTGTTTTCTTTTGGGGTCAAAGCTTCACCACCTGTCATTTCAGACTCTTGAGGGGTAGCTGATATCCATCATTTGAAGGGTTATCTGCTTTAGGTCACCCATTACTGACTGCTCCCAACTTCCCACAGAAAGATCACCCCCTGTCTTCTGCATGACCTGGGCCCCAGGAGCCTTGTTTCCCCATGAGATCCCAAGGACCTGGGGGGACATTTTGCTCCCATTACAGATGCAAGAGAAAGGAAAGGTGAAGCAGTTAAAGCAATGCCCTCTTCATTGCTGACTTTATTTGTCCCTGTCTCGGGGGTCCTGGCTGTTTTCTCTCCTAGTAACGTTTGTGATTTGACACATCCTCATTGCACTTCCCCTCTGATAGTGCCCCATAAAACTCTGTCAGGGGTATAATTGCCTGCTCAGCTTTGCAGGTGATGTTTCTCCTCTAAAGCACAGCAGTAGAGAATGCATTTATGCCTGACACGGTGACTTTCCTGGCCCAAGTTCCGTCCTTTTATCACAAAAAAGCTTTCAAGTGTGCACTGCTGTGCACTTACTTTTTGCCTCAATATTACATCCATCCCACCTTTCTCATCTGCTTGCCAGAGGAAGAAAATAGACTCATCTGCTTGGAAGAATCAAATGAGGCTGGGATGGGGAAAATAGGTCAGGGAATAATAGGTAGCTGATTTACTGGGGACAATATATTAATTTCTGTCTGGGTTTTTTTTTTTAATTGACAGGCTATGGGGGGACAAAGTTAATGGCTTTAGTGATATTTTAATGGCAAAATTTGACTCTATGAGGGACACAGATGTGGAACTGCCATGGAAAACGGGGAGAGGACCTAAAAGTGACTGGGGCAGTTAGCTGGGGTGAGACCCACTCTTGCAGGTAGTAGCAGAGCTATTACAGCTTAAGTGATCATTTAGGGAAATCATGCGGATTGCCTGACCCAACAGGCAGACCCCCTGTGTCCCCTCAGCTCTACTCTCTGGTGATGCTTAGAGTTTGGTGCTTTCTGACTTGTTTTTATCATTCCAGCAACTATTTTGATTGTGGCTTCCTTTGGGTCCCCTGAAAATTTATTTTTATTTATTTGAAAGAGAAAGAGAGAATGGCAGTGAGAAATAGAGAGATCTTGAAATATTTCATCTGCTGCTTCACTTCTGAAATGCCACAACTGAGTTGGACTTTCATGTAAGTGGCTATGACCCAAGGAATGCCTTTTGCAGGTCACGAAGCCAGCATGAGTGATGCTAGGGCTTGTGGGTCCAGTTGCTGTGGCTCTAAGACTGTGACGTGGATGGGCCCTTTCTCAAGTCCTTCTAAAAGAGTCTAGCTGGTGCCTTAAGCTCTTGTTCTGGGACTAGGGGATGTGAACAGACCCTGTTCTAGTTCTAAAGGATGACTACAAAGTGTACAGGGAATTTTGCTCTGGAGGGTATGATTCCAGATGAATGAAATACAGATGGGTTCTTCCTTAGGTCTACTGGGCAGACACCAGTGGGACTGAGAAATTTAGAATTAGTTATGTGAGTCCTGGTGTTACAGGGTACAGTGGGGTTATTTCCCAGAATGCTAAGGGTCCATTGCTCCCAGATCTGCTGCTTCTTATGTTAATATGCATAAGGTAAGGGGAAATCCCTTGACCCATGTAGAGTGAGTGTAGCTCTGGGATAATCCTCCCAAACTCCTACACATGCAAGAGGAAGAGAATATTTGTTTTGTCCCTCAAGTTCCCCTGACTTTAATCTTGAGGGAAGTGTAAGAGAGGCCTGTTGCATGTCACTTTGATTCATATGCCAGTGTTCCGTAGATTTGGAGAGGGGATGGAAGCCGTGTGGCTTCCATTCCCCCAAGTCCAGTGGTTGTTCAGCCCCTAGTATGCTCCCCAACAATAATCAATGGGTAACTGTAGAACTCTCTCTTAGTTAAAATTGTAAGTAGTTGGAGCATGTGGTGGTATCTTCCCATCTTGACTTGGTAAGATGGTGGCTAAAGTGTTACATGGGTGGCTATGCCAACATCTCTGTCTCTCTTTTAATGTTTATTTCTTTTTATTGGAAAGTCAGATAGACAGAGAGGAGGAAAAAGAGAGAGGAAGAGCTTCCGCTGGGTGATTCACTCCTCAAGTGGCTATGACAGCTAGAGCTGAGCCTATCCAAAGCTTCTCCCACACGGGTGCAGGGGCCCAAGGCTTTGGGCTGTTCTTGACTGCTTTCCCAGGTCTCAAGCAGGGAACTGGATGGGAAACAGGGCTGCCAGGACAGGAACCGGCAGCCACATGGGTTCCTGGCACATATAAGGCAAGAACTTTAGCCGTTAGGCTACCATGGAGGGCCCAACATCTCTATCTCTTAGATGGTCCCATCCAGCTTTCATTGTCTTTTCATCTCTCTGCCAAGTTTCCATCAGCCAGGTGCTTGGAAACATTGTCCATCCTTTGTTCTTGTCCAAATTCAAGGCAGCTAAAGTCAGCATGACTATCCCCTATTCAGCCATCTTGCATCTATCTTGCATCATGAGTAAGAGTTGAATTCTGCTAAACGATTTTTCTCTGTCAATGCATATGCTCGTTTAACATTTCCTCTTTAACTTTTATATATGTTGGAGTATAGAGACTGATTTCTTGGGTATTGAACCAGCCTCTACATTTAGAACAAATCTCATTTAGTTATAGTGTATTGTTACAATATTGTATTTGACCTACTGATATTTCATTAACAATTTGTTGTCCAAGGTCACTATGGATTGCTTTATTTTTTTAATATAATTTTTGTCTGTTTTTTGCCCATCATAGTACTGACCTTCTAATGGGAATGGGAAATATCCTTACTTCTCTATAGTCTGGATGATAGTCTGGAACTGATGTAGATACTTTGTTCACTTTCTAAGAGAAACTTTTTTTTTTTTTTTGCCCTGAAGATGTCTTTTTGTAGATGCATTGAAATTTTAACTGTTTGTGCATTTAATGGTTGAGATTTAGTTGGTTGAAGCTGTCGAATAATTGATCTGTATTATTCTACTTTCTGTTATTTAAAAAAATATATATATATTTATTTAAAAGACTAAGTTACAGGGTGAGGGCAAAGACAAACAGAGGGAGATGTTCTATCTACTCCTTCACTTCCAATATGGCCACAAAGGTCAGGGCTGGGCTAGGTTAGAGCCAGGCGCTTCATCCAGGTCTCCCATGTGGGTGCCAGGGACCCAAACACTGGGCCATCCTTCATTGATTTTTTTTTTCAGGCCATGAAGGAGTCACCAGGATATGAACTGGTGGCCAGATGGGATTCTAATGTTTCAGGTGTCAGCTTAACGTGTTATTTTTAATGTTGGCCTCTGGTTCATTTCTTATTGCTATTTCAAAACACTTGAAGTTGGGCACTTTATAAGGAAATAGGTTTATGCAACTCAACAGTTTGAGGCTCAAGAGCATGGTGCTGACATCTGCTCAGTTTTATTGAAGGCCCCTTCATTGTATCACAGCACAGTAGATGGCAGATGGAAAATCACATGGTGAGACAGAAAATGAGGGAATAGGGATGGTCAGGCTTACTCCATTCTAACAAGTCACACGAGAGAAATAATAAGCGTCTAGAGAAAACTAAATTAAACCTCTCTGAAGGCAGTTCCCCTACTTACCTCACAACCTTCCACTAGGCCCTTCCTTTCAAAAGTCCCACCACCTCTTAAAGTTATCATGTCCATGGCCAAGCGTCTGACACAGGAACCCTGAATGGAAAGCACAAAGGAGTGTTTCATTTTCAAATTGTCTTGCTTCATTTCTACTTTGCAAGTATAGAGGATGAAGTTGGTACTTTCACTGGTTGTAGGATTTACCCCAGGAACCCTGTCTCCCTTTTCTCATTAGATATTCTTGACAAATGAACAATATTTTGTTACCTTAATGTTTTTTCTTTAAAAAATTATGTTTATTTACTTGAAAAGCAGAGTTAGGGGAAGAGACAGAAAGAGAATCTTTCATCTGCTGGTTTACTCTCCAAATGGCTGTGATAGCTGGGACTAGGGCAGGCCCAATCTGGGGGCCAGGAGCTTCATCTGTATCTCCTACTTTTGGTTGCAGGGGCCAAAACATTTGAGTCATTTTTTGCTACTTTTCCCAGGCTGTTGGCAGGGAGCTGGATCAAAAGTGGAGCAGCCAAGGATTTGAATATGGAATACCAGTGTCATGGGGGGTGTCTGCATTTGCTGTGCCACAGTACTGCTTCCTCCTCCCCTCCCCCACATAGTTCTTAATTCAAGACAAAAACCTGAAAGATAGTTTCCAGGGCTAAAATGAAACAGAAACTATTGGAAATCTTTTCCCACTCTACCTTCACCTTTCGTTTTAGAGTACAACTGGAAAACCCACTGTCACAGGATGTGTGTTACATAATGTCATTTAAACTGTAAGATTCAAGCCAAAAGAGCACTCATTAATGTTGAAACCATGATGAAATACAAGAGGAGACCAGGATTGAGATATGTCCCAAGACCATTACTGTCATTTTCACTATGCTTCATGAAGAGAACAAGAAAGTACAGAGGATTTGGCAGAATTATACTGATTCTTTAGATAGTTATTATAAAACCTGGATGCCATCTCGAGAAATCATGCCCTTAACAAATGTAATTATAGGATGACTCTGGTCAATTCTAATGTCCGTGAAAAGTTCAAAGCCATATCTGATTTTTTGCTCAGGATTTGTATCATGTGGTTTAAGACTGGTATCAAAACTGATGTTTCACTATAAACAGCTAAATACAAAAATAAAAATAGACGAGACAACTGAATAGTAACCTATAGCCATTTTGAGGTATATGGAATCCGGTTGAATATAAACCAAAAATTGAAATGTCTATGAAGAAGTCACAGGATGTGGTTAAGAACCTGCATTTTCCTATTAACATATTGTTAATCAATACCATGTCAATTAATGCCATAAGGTTGTAAATTGTTGTTGATGTTATGTCGGGGCTTTTAATTGATTGGTATGATACTTTGCCGGCTTTACCTTCAGACCAGAGATGGTCTCACCAAGAAATCGTTGAACCCACTAGGATAATAAGACGCTGGACTTTATGCTTGGTAAATACTTCCAATGAAAGAACCTCAACTGAATTTGAACTGTGGTAATGCAGCAGGATGGAGAGGTCCACCATGGGGAGAGGGTTCGGGGAGGGGTGGGGGGAAACCCAGTGCCCATAACACTGTGTCACATAATGCAATACAATTAATAATAAAAAAATTAATAAAAAACTGATGTTTCATTCTTCCTACCTGTTAGGAAACGTTGGGGCCAGCATTGTGGTACACTGGGCTAAGCCTTTGCCTGCGATGTTGTATGAGCATGTGTTTGAGGCCTGGTTGTTTCATTTCTGACCCAGCTCCACGCTATTAGCATGGGAGAGCAGCAGAGGATGGTCCAAATGCTTGGGCTCCTGTACTTTTGCGGAAGACCTGAATGAAGTTTGTGGCACTTGGATTTGGCCTGGCCCTGTCCCATATTTTCAGTCATTTGAGGAGTGAACCAACATATGGGAGACAGCTCTCTCTCTCCCTCCACCAAATACTTCTCTGCTATCTCTCTCTCTCTCTAACTGTGCCTTTTAGATAAATCAATGAAACTTTTAAAAATGTTCAAAATTTGGAAATCATGCATAGAGTTTATGGCTTGTCCTTTCCAAGGTCTTATTGGAAGTTTATTTACACATTCTCTCAGTAATTTCTTTAAACATTTAGGGGAAGGATCAGCAATTTTTTTTCTTCCTTTAGGATAATATGGTAAATATTTTAGACTTAAAAGGCATGGCATCTGTCACTGTGACTCAACTCTGCTGTTATATATATATTTTTTTGTTATATTATTTTTTATTGATTACATTGCATTATGTGACACAATTACATAGGCTCTGGGATTCTCCCCTCCTTAACACTCCCCTCATGGTGGATTCTTCCACCTTGTTGCAGTATTACAGTTCAAGTTCAGTTAAGATTCTTTCATTGCAAACATAGAGTCCAGCATCTTATTGTCCAGATAAATTCAACAGTTTCTTGAGGAGACCATCTCTGGTCTGAAAGCAGAGCTGGCAAAATATCATTCCGATCAATTAAAAGCCACAACATAACATCAACAACAATTTACAACATTATGGAATTAATTGATATGGTATTGAGTAACAAATATGTTAAAAATGCAAGTTCTTAACCACATCTTCTGACTACTTCATTGACATTTCAATTTTGGTTTGTACACAGAGCCGGCTGCTGTACACCTTAAAATGGCTATAGGGTAATATTCAGCTGTCTCGTGACTATTTTCATTTTAGCATTGAGCAGTTTATAGTGTTGAAGCTTAATTTTGCTGAACTTGGCAGATTTTGGGATAGTCTAAACTGGCTTATAACTAACAAGGCATATGTCAACCGTTGAAGTGCAGAGCAGTTTTAGGAGGGGTGTGCAGAGAAATCTTCAATACCTTAGTGAGGAGTAGGACACTAATCTTTGTGTCCTACCTAGTAAGGCATGTGTGAGTCCATGCTGACTGTTTCCTGTCTGGTTCCAAGCTTTCCTTGTTGTTCTCTGTCTATCTATTCCAATTTGTGTGTGTGTGTGTGTGTGTGTGTGTGTGTGTGTGTGTGTGTGTGTGTTTTGGGGTAGGGGGCTTCAGAGTGACCCTGATGGTCATTGCAAGATAGGGTGGGGATCCAAAGTTGGAACTAAGTGAGAGAGAAAACTCTCTCCATAGTCCTGAAGGAAGCTTACTGTTCCGATGACGTAGGATCCTGCAAGGAAGGGTTTGGGCTTCTTCCATCTCATGTGGTAGATCCAAACGGGGGTGGATGATCTCAGAGGTCTTGGCCTCCGAAGGCATTCCAGTTCCCCATGGTCTGCTTGGCAGTTGGGATGTAGTCCTTGCTGCCCATACTGATAGTCCTTGGTGAGGATCCGGGAGTCCCCAGGGTTGGGATACAAGCCTTCTCCTGTCCACCTGCTCCACCCTGGGATCCCCCCTACTTTGTCAACTCTGCTGTTATATATTAAAAGCAATCATACAGAGTATTTAAACAAACGGACATGTCTGTGTTTCATTGAAACTTTATTCATAAAGCCAAGATGCTAGCTGGTAGGCATAGTTTTACTGTTTCGCTGAATGAAATGTGACTTTCTTGACTATTTGGTATGATTAAGACTGTAAACTTTAACCTAAATTCTTAATATTTTAAATTCTCTGATATATGTGAACATGATTTATATACTTTGAAAAGATTTATTTATTTTTTGAAAGTGTTGCAGAGAGAGAGAGAGAGAGAGAGAGAGAGAGAGAGATTACATCTCCTAGTTCATGCCTCAAATTGTTGCATTGGGTAGGGATATAGGGCTGGGCCAGGCTGAAGCTAGGAGCCAGGAGCTTTATCTGGGTTTCTGGTGTGGGTGCAGGCATCCAAACATTTGGGCCATTTTTATAGTCTTTGCTGGCACACCAGCAGGGCACTGGGTTAAAAGTGGAACAGCTGGGACTGTTTCATCTGGAATGCTGGTGTTGTAGGAAATGGTTCTACTTACTATGCCACAGTGCTGGTCCCAATAATTTATATGTTAAGATTACTTGTTATCATCTTGTATGGTGTAAATCAAATTTGTGGCTAGTCTCACAGTGTTGATCTGACCCTCTCTTTTCACATGACTGTAGGTACCTGTTCCTGGAATTCCCCTGAAATCAGCTCTCTATCCTGCAGTTTCCCTCACTGATAGGTTGAGTAAATCATTGACATGATTCATGGGAATTTTATAAACCTGTGTGAAAATAATACTTGTATATCCCAAACACAGAATTCACTTTCTTGCAGTGGTCGTTTCTTTGCCCTCTACCATAGCTGTCATTTAGAAGAAATCTAATGCGTTTTGATCAGTATTTAGCAAATACAGGTCCCACAGTGAAGCTATATGGAAGTGCTCTGGCAGTCATGGCCTTCTTCCTGTTTCTCCCCCTTCCTTCTTTCTCACTTCCTGCTCCCTGGAATACTGGCTTGCTTCATCTCTCCCAGTTATAAACCCTCTCTTATCTACAGAGGAACCTAATTGCACAGAGGCTTTCACACTAACATGAGTTTTTCTGTTTAAGGAGCTGTAGCCTTGAATTTTTCCCTGTGCTCTGTAGGATTTTTTAAAATGAACTCTTGATTACTTTATCATTTTTCCATTGGTCTTTTTAAGAACAAATGCATATTTCCCTAGAGAAATATGTGGGGGCAGAACACAGCTTTGTCTGCTGATTGAATTATTCCAGCAGAGACGGAAGTAGGTTTCTTTCTTTTTTTTTTTTTGAATTGTTTTTTCTCTTCTAAAATTTTCTTCAGTACTTTTTTATTCCTGTGTCAATTATACAATGACTCACTCAACCTCTTTTCCTTTTCGATCATCTCAGCTATGATATACATTCATTATGTTAATTTAGTGAGGAATATTCTCCACCATTTCTGAAATTCTTTCTTAATGTATGTGTGAGTAATCAGAAGCATTTAAACCTTGAGTGAATGCATTTCTTCAGACATAATACCAGGTTATTTTTTTCAAGTTTTCAAAGATAGCTTTTAAAAAATATTATTCCAGGAACAAGCAATTTCTAAAGTGGCATTTTTATGCTTTAACTGGTTTTAAAGTCCTTAGTTGTGCCTGCTTGCCTGAATACCAACTCTCTAATGAAAACTCTAATGGAGTAATATTCTATATTAAGGAACAGGAATTCACAAGAACAAGCTCTTAGTCCACAGATTTATTTGGTTCAACATGAGTTTCTTGGGCACCTGCTGTGTGCTAAGCATAGCATTAGAGGTTGGAGTCAAAGACCAACCGTGGAAGTATTGTTGGTCTTTGGAAGACATTGAATGTCCTTGGATGTTTATTTGCTTCATCAGAAATGGAGGACTCAATTTTGGTCATTTCAACTTCAGGAGAGCACTGTCATCTTCAATGAAGTCTGTGTTTCTCAGATATCCTTCCTGGTATTTTTGATGGTAGACTGACATAAGAAATATGATCCAGCTATCAACTGAAGTCACCTTGGGTATATTATTTAAATAAAATATTGACTGCTTAATATTCTGCAAAATGTTTTCTTTATGTTTGCATTTCCACACTTGATTTTCATATTTGTTCCTGTTCTATTCAAATCTTTCAATTGCATCATTGTTCTCTTTACTATATCTGTTTTTCTCAGATTTTCCTTATCACTCAGTTTATGTGTACACAACACACACACACACACACACACCCACACATCTCCAACTCACTGTTTCATTCTCCAAATATTCATACTAGGTAGGACTGGTGAAAGGTGAATCCAAGAGCCAGGAATATAATGCAGATCTCCCACATGGGTGGCAAATACCCAGAACTTGAGTCATCAGTGCCTCCTCCCAGGGTATGCATTAACAGGAATGCTGGATCTGGGACTCAAGCTTAGCCACTTTAATGTGCGATGTGGGTGTCCCATGGAGGCATTTTAGCTGCTGTACCAAGCACATGACTTGTTCTGTTTCCTTGTTTAATTTTTATATACCTAAGAGTTGGAGAGACAGAGGGAGAGATCTCCTATCTGCTGAGTCACTCTCCAAATATCTGTAAAGATTGGGATTGGGGTCAAAACTGAAAAACTGGAACTCAGTCCAGGCCTACCATAAGGTGACAATGACCCAATCATTTGAGCCATCATCTGCTGCCTCCCAGGGTTTACATTAGCAGGAAACTGACACTCTGACAAACCAAGACACTCAGCTGTGAGCTATGGGTATTTATTTTTCTTTTCTTTCTTTTTTTTTTTTTTAAATCTAAATAAAGTGAACAAACTTCACATAGTTCATGATGCAGGTTTAGGAGCATGGTGATGTCCTACCTTTGGCTTATCCCGGATCAATCCCAAAAGATGGCTCAAGCAGTTTGTTCGGCTCTCAAGCCTCTTAACCTCACCTTGCAGCTAGTGAATGTTCCCAGGACAAAGAAAGGATGAAATTTTGATTTATATACCCATGGACACACATTTTTCTATTTTTTGGTTTTAAAGTATTTATCTTTACTTACTTACTTCACAATGTAGATTTTAATTGTTTAATTAATTAATTAGGGAAGAAGGGAGGAAGCGAAGGAAAGGGAGACAGAGGGGGAAACATTGTACATCTACTGGCTCACTCTCCAATTTACCAATAACTGGATCTGGGCCAGTCTAAATACAGAGACAGAAAGTCAACCCAAGTCTCAGACTTGGGTGAGCAACTAGCTGCTGCCAGGGTGTGTATTGGCAGGAAGTTGGGATTGGGAGTGGGGCTGGATTTGAACCCAGGCACTCTGAGTAGGATGTGGGTTTCTCAGGCATTCTCTTAACCATCCCTGTATGTAGAGTATTGATTCTATTTCTGTAGAGATTTTAAATCAATACAAGTATCTCTAATATATCACTTCACTGCTTTTATAATAAAGTTTGGTGTTGAAATGTCTGATGAACATTAAATTTTTTTTTTTTTACATAAGTCATTCTTTTCCCTTTGTAAGAGGCCTTTAGGTCCAGGGTTTAGATTTGGTACAACTTAATTAATTTTTACCTAAGTCTTAAATGGTTTGGAATTGTAATAAGTAGTTTTGGTTTTATTCTTTCACATTCACAACTTTTTGTTGATTTGATTAATATGACCTTGCAGCATAAACCCTTAGTAAATAGGAATTTTAAATTCTGAAGGGGAAAATTCCTTGGAATTTACAACTCTATCAGAGTGCTGGGAATAGAGACTTTTTTTTAATGTTTTTGCTTTATTTGACAGAGTGAGAGAGGGAGCGGGGGAGAAAGGAGAATGAGCATGCTTCTACCTGCTGGTTTGTTCCATAAATGGAATTTCTCTAGGTGTCCCACATGTCTGACAGGGAACCAGGTAATTGTAAAGCATCTGCCGCATCCCAGGAAATGCTTTAGCAGGAAACTGAAGTGAACCTAGGTACTTGGAAATGGGATGCTGGCATCCAAGTGGTAACTAAGCAAGCACCACAATGTCTGCTCCATGATGCACGTCTTAACCTGCATGGCTGTCGTTTTTTTTTGTTTTATTGGATTCTCCAGAAGTTCCTCTCCAACGCTGAAGAGGACTGCTGTGTTATCTATCCCTGCCTTGTTCCCAGTCCTAGAGGAAAGCATTCAATGTCTGACCATTAGGTGTAAGGCTAGCTGTTGGTTCTGGGGTAGATGTCTTTTTTCAGGTAAAGGATATGCTTTTCTAAAACCTGGTTTTCTGAAAATTTTTTTTATTGTGAATGAATGTTGAATTTTGTCAAACGCATTTTCTGCATCAAATGATATGGCCATATAGTCTTAATACCATGTGTGATGCTAGCCAGGCTGAGCACTATGAGCTGAACAAGCCTTCTTGTGTCTCCAGCTGCTCCCGGCCTCCTCTCTCCATTTCTTCACCCTCCTGAAGCAGAGGGGGTGCTTCCTCTGAAGTTCCCTGGTTCCGTGTGGTTCTTTCAGAGTGAATGCAATTGTTTTGGACACTCCCCATCTGAACAACCATTGTGAACAACCACCTCATCTTCTGAGGGCTCTTCATTTGCAAAGCAAGACTGCCTTTTTTTCGCTGTGCATGTCATTCACTACCCCTTCATGGCATATACCCTTCTTGGGAGGCTGAAGTCTTACTCTTGCCTGTCACCACCTCCTAGGAGAAGCTTCATTCTGTAGCTTCATTCTCCTGCTTCATTCTGTAGCTCCAAAAGCTATTGATTCATTGAACATCTGGACATTTTTTAAGTTTCATGTGACTCCTGTGCACTTGTATATTAATAAATCTGTATTCCTTTTTTCTTCCTAATCTGTCTATTGACAGTTTGTTTTGTGGGATTCAAATTATCGAAACTTCAGGGGATGGAAAAAGAAAAAGTGTTCCTTTTCTCCTATAATAACAATAGCTTTTATGTACTTGTGCTTTTTAAAAAATTAACGTAGTCATTACGTGAGTTAAAATATGTAATAGATTTCCATTGTTCGGTAGGTTGATAATATTCTGCTTTGTATCAACTTTTGATGTAAATACTTGATAGCTTTCCTATTCCTTTTTCTCCTATTTTAGTCTCTATGCTTATACTCCTGATATGTTTGCAGTTCACCAAATATGCCAAGCAGCGATATTCTTTTATTTTCTCCATTAACTGGGTTCCTACTGCCAGGGATAGCCTATTATGAGTCCATATGTTTCTAATGCCTGCTAAATTTTCTGAGGTTAGCTTTTTCAACTTAGAGTTTCCTAAAGCTACAGGTATTGTCACTGCTTCCTCACTCATGTCCTCATTCTATCAATAACTATGGTAGCACTGTTTATTTATGAGCCTTTCCTCTGTAATAGTTAGTAAGTACTTTGAGGGTAGGCATTTGTATTTAAGTTTCAAATACTTAACTTGTGTATAAGTGGAACTCATGCGTTTGGCAAATCGACAAAGGAATGTTTTATAATCCTCAGTGTCATCTGGATGTTCCTTGAATGTTTTATATATTTTTATTTCTTAACTATCAGGGTGCTTTACAAATAGTATACTTTGTAGCCAGCAGTTTAATCTTTGATGATTCAGCTATTATATTATGGCCTCTATCTTGGACATTTTCAATCCATATTTGTTAAATATAGTTTTGTATATAATTATATATTTCTGGAAAGTAAATGTAATTTATGATGATCTTAGGACTCTGGTTTCTAGACCAAAATTTCTGAACTTTATTAGGTTCAAAATATAATATGATAAATTTCAATGAATTATCTTCGCTGCTGCCAAAAATATAACAGAAATTAAATATTAACTTTGCATTAAGCTTAAGACTAATGAAAGTATTGAATTGCTTGCTTTTTGGCCATAATTTTGTTATTCTGTTATGTAATTAGAATCTTATTTCAGAAGACCAGTTTCAATCCTTTACTAAAAATATGTAGGCTATTTAGCAACTACAATTAGAAACACAAAATTCTTCAAAAACAGGTACATGAGGGTTTTGTGTATAAGGTTATTAATAGTGGAAAGAATATTGTTTTTGTGATAATTTTTATTCTTTGTATTTCTGTGATTACTTTTTTGTTTGTGTTGAATGGCGCTGGGAGAATGTCTCAGCACTTGGTGATTCTTCTGAGTTAGTTTTTAGTGAAGTATTTGCCACTATATGATTAAACTGCTACAGGAATGGACCACGTTCATAAATTAAGATCTTTGAAACGTGCAACTAACCTGCACAGTCATGGGCAGTCAATATCTTTTCTGTGAATTGTTTGGGTTTCCTAGTGAGTTTTAAAATTTTTTATTTGAAAGGCAAAATCATAAGTAGAGAGGGAGACACAGAAAAACAACCTTCCATCCACTGATTCACTTTCCAAATGACCACAATGACTGGGGGTGGATCAGGCTGAGGCCAGGGCAGAATTCCATTCTTGCCTCTTGTAGATGGAATCGAGGTACATGGGCTATCTTTCACAGGCTTTCTTGGTTTTATTACAGGGAGTTTGGTCAGAAGTATAGCATCTGAGATTTGAACTTGTGCCCATACGGGATGCCAGCCTTTCTGATAGTGGCTTAACCTGCTACATCACAATGCCAGCCCTTTAGGAGAACTTTAATGTAAGAACTGTTTCATTCAACAGCTCAAACTATCTAGATGGGTTAGTGACATTTTTTTTCTCAAAAACTTTTATCTTTTCTGTGAATAAGATCAAAGGATGATTTCTTCGGTTGTTTCTTAGAAACTTGAATTAGTATTGCAGTGTTTCTTTGGACTAATATGGAAAAAGCCTATGTGTAGCCTCATTTTAATTAGGAGATAATAAAAATATCGATCATTTTGATAATATCTAGAATGTCCAGGCTATAAATAATTAGGAAATGTGCGATTTGTAGGATTTCTATGCCAAAACCAAAAACCAATCAATCTATCACAGAGACCCCACTTGTTCTCAGAATGTGCTGGGAGTGAGGGGCTGGGGGCTTGTCGTGATCATGTTCAATGCTATGAATGTCTGATCACTTTAAATTTGGGAAGCTGCTTTTTTACAGGAACTTATGGCGGGATGTTTAGCAGAGACTGGAGTGTACTTTAATGATTAATTAGCTTGATTTAGAACTTTTAAATATTTAGGTATGTATAATTAAGGGATTTCACTGGTACTTTAGTTCTAGATCCTGAAAATGTTAAAGATGGCCCTAACTGTAGGAGAGAAAATAATGAAAATCTAGTCTTGTAGTAGTTAAAGGAAGGGTCAATGATAGAGTACAGAAGGATTTCTAATAAAACTCTTAATAATAGAAGCTAGTAAAAAGATCATTGATTTAGAAACAATTTTTTCATACCAAATTAAATTAGCAGCTTAAAATAACACATTTATCATCTTACAGTTTCTATAGTTTCAGTTCAGGGTCTTTCTTTCTTTTTTTTTAGTTCAGGGTCTTTCAAGAGGTTTTAAGCAAGAGACTGGCCAGGATTGTGGCCATATAGTGGGACTGAAAGGTCCGTTTTCAAGTTCCCTCACAAAGTTGGCAGGTGCAGTGTGGTTCCTCTCAAATGGGCCTCTTCACAGATTGGTTGGGCGGTTCATGAAACGGCAGTTATCTTCCTCTAGCATTACAGTGCTGAGATAGGGCAAGGGGACAGACAGAAAGAAAAATGAGAGTTACTTCACACATACCCAATGTAGAAGCTGTAGTTTTGGGGCTAGCATTGTGGCACGGCAAGTTAAGCCACCATTTGCAATGTTGGCATTCCTTATGCGCACCATTTGAGTCTCAGATGCCCCACCTCCTTGCTAGCTCCCTGCTAATGTGCTTGGGAAAGCAGGTAAATATGGCATAAGTGCTTGGACCCCTGCATTCACTTGGGAGACCTAGAAGAAGCTCCTGGCTCTTGGCTTTAGCCTAGTGCAGTACCAGGCAATGTTGCCATCTGGGGACTGAACTGCTGGCTATTGCAGAATTCCTCATTAAGTATCTCCAGCCCAATGACTGCATCTTGGTTTTAGAATTCACCCAACTATGTCCCACATCAGGTCCTCTATTTGATGATCTCTTTCTATTGATCCTGCTTGCCTGTTGTTCTATTTTAAATCACAACTTAAATGTCACTACTCAAGGTAGGCCCTCACTGATCGCTCAATATATAGTCATTATCTAGTCATTTTCCATTATATCATGTTTCAGTATTCTCAGTGCCTGGTGCACAAATATGTATCGAACAAATGAGTTTTCTTAGTATTTGTGTGGCCTTGGGGAAAAGGTAAGCTCTCTCACCTTTGTAGCTTTATCTGTAACTAATAATCTCCTACTCCCACCCACTACAGTGTATTTGTGGGAACCAAATATAGTAGAATTTTCTACACCAATTGAGAACTTTTTATTGTTGATGACTTTTCCCCCCTCTAGAGAGGAATCATCCAGGAATAAATTTCCAGTTTTACTTTTTAAGTTCCCATTAACTATCTGCATTGTAAAATTCTTTGTTTTTTGCGTTTGTCTATTCACTGGAATTGCATTACTGCCTTATCATGTCTCAAAGGTTTTGTTTTGAATTAGAGTTACGTGTCATGTGTCTAAAATATTTAATTGGGCACAAATTTAAAGATTCTTTTTCAAGATGTCAATGATATGTGTCTTGTACATCATAACTAATCATAGCTTCCTGTTAAGCATAATAGGAGGTTGTGTGTGGTTTTCAGAAGCCCATTAGGCACAAAGGAACAAATACGGAAGAATCTAAGCAAACTTTTAATAACACCCAATTGGCGTTCTGGTCATGTTTGAGCCATTCAGAGTCTAATCAGTAAAACCCCCTGGAGTCAATAATTGCCTTCTCTTTGAATCATTGTAGGTATCTGTTATGCAGGACATTATCCACATAGAAATGAACATATGGTTATTGAACACATAACAAAGCAGAATCTGTTAGAGAATGCTTCCTTTAGGATGCCTTAAAACATTCTTGAACAGAATATTATGTAGGCGCCTTACTGTCCCTTCTGTTACTGGGGCTCCAGGAGGGAAGTTCCTGTGCGTTAACAGTAGTGAGGACCCTGGAAGGAGCTGAACAACTCAGATTTTATCTACTTGCTAAGAAAGAATTGTAAGCATCTTCCATGCTGGAAATAGAACAATGACTAGCGTTTCTTCAAAGCTGGGAAAATATTGTTGCTCTCTTGCAGTGGCATTGGAGACAATCAAGTATTGCAGAGAGCCTTCTTCAGATTAAATCAGTCCCTGTTCTGCCATTTGTTGCTTTTTTTTTTTAAAATCATAAAGAACAGAAATTTGAACAGCAGAGAAAGAAGGGAGGGAAAGTTCATAAGAAAAACATACACTGAAGCAAAAGCTAGGTTAATATGAACCTGGTTAATTTCTTCTCTGAATTAAATGAAATTTCCCAATTTGCCCTGATTTTAAAAATAAACAAAGACTCAAAAGCATATAGAAAAAGTTATCTTATTTGAATCAAATAATTTGAGTAGTGATAGCCTTTTATGTTCTAACAATGATGTTTAAAATAAAAAGATTTTTTTCAGATTAGCTAGAATACTTTTCCCCTAATTTTTCTGTAAACTTTGGGTATGAATCTAACTAATAATTATATTTATATGTATGACTTGCACAATTCACACCTGCACATACATGGCATGTATATGCATAGGTTAATACTAAATGATTGTTTCAGTCAACAGTCTGAGCTGACAGGCAAAAGATTTTAATTAGACTGATGACACCAATCAGCTTGTAGATTTTTAGAGAAATATTGAGAAATTGATGACTCTTAAGACTCTTCACACTTTGAAGATACAAAAAAAAAAAATCCAAGAGAGTAGAGAGTGAAGGTAGATTTATAAAGATGTCTAGGGAGAACTGTGATTTCTTTTTCCTTCCCCCAGGAAGAGGGCATCAGGGTATCTGACTTTCACCTTAATCCTAGTGAGAAGGACTACTGAAAGCATGCTAAATATATCCTGGCATAGAGGAGATGTGGCAGAGTGGTGTCTGACTTTCATTTGAGAGATGGTTAGGGTGAGAGATAGCTGCCAGCAGAGTCAAGGTCAAGGGTTTGGCTGTTATCAGTTGATGGGTAGATGACCCATGTGTGTTTTCCATGAACTGAATGTCAGCTATTACCACACAGACACACACAGAAAGATAGAGAAAGAGAGAGAGAGAGAGAGAGAGAGAGAGAGAGAGAGAAAGCGAGCTGGGTGGAAGATATTTTTCTTTGATCTTACCCACAGCAGTCCTTGGGGAGAAAACCAGACTACCTAAGAGGTGAGCTGTAGGTCCAGTGGATTCCTAGGACGGAGAAAGTTGTCAATGACCATTGGGAAGCCAGATGATTTGATCAACATTGTTGAAACTATAGATGACAGAGCTACAAGAATGTAACTGGGAGGGAGACTTTTAGAAGTGTTCTAAGGAAAACTGGCTTTAGATTCCTGAAGGCCTGAGAATCTCAAACTGGCTTATGATAATAAATAATTGAGAGATGTTCTCCCCTCTTCTAGCACAGTAATTTTTGAAGGAGCAAGTAAGCATGTTCAGGAAGCATGAGTAGAAATACTGAGTGGTAGGAGAGAAGAATCAGTTGTATTTTTCTCCCCAAATATAGTTATCCTATCCAATATGAGTTTAAGAATCCTCTGGATGCCTAGGAAGGAAACTTGAATGTCATATTGAGAATGACATTTTGATGCTTTAGTATTTTTATTATGAAAATCTCCCCTCTAAAATGGTAGGGTTTGAATTAATATGACTTTCTAACAGATTTTATGTTTTCATGCGTGTATATTTGTTCAATGATCAAACATTGTGTATATATATTGTGGTGTGTGTGTGTGTGGCTTTTGAAATAGAGGTGTTACTCCTGGCATATGCAGTAATTATTGCAAACTTAATAAATTTAAATGGTATGAGCAGCACTGAAATTTTCAAGACCTCTGGTTGGGCAGCCACTCCTGTTTATGAGTTGGAATTTCTGCTTTGTGCCAGAATAGAACAGTGTGCCTGATTCTGCTATGATAATTACAGGGCTGTATGCTTGCTACAGCATAAAGACCTGCATTATGCAACCTGTGCATTGATTTATGCAACCACAACTCCCTAGAGAAATGCTCAAAATTGGAGTTTTTGTGGCCTTCTCCCTCATTTGATTTTTTTCCTGTGTCTTTTTTTTCTCAAAGCTTTGTTCAGGTATCTATTATCTCGCCCAGTGATGCTGTTCTGGTTGCTCATATAAGAGCTGTTCTCCCAGCATAGCCCCAGCTCACTTTCTCGGTGATATTTTATGAGACTATTGAAACTTTAGCACCATCATTGTTGATTTTATGGGCTGGAAGAGAGACTTGGAGTGTTATCTCTGGGTAGTTTGTGCCTAACAATTTTGAAAAATCAAGTAGAGCAAAGGGTTAAATGTTTTTGGAAAAAGAACTGTCATCTGATTTTGAGTCTTCTGTATTTAAAATTTAAAATAAATTAAAATAAATTAATATCTTTTATACTAATGAAGTTACATTACAATGATTAGAGAAGTTGGTCTATTTAATGACGGGGTGATAATAAAAATCTAAATTGGCCTCTCTACTGTCTTCTATCTACTTTGCTACTAGTTAATAAAGGGCATTTACTCTTGGTAGAGATTTCAATGTTGTGAGGGGAGGTAGAGCTAATTGGCATATCAGTGAAACATAATTTGCAGACTAAAATGGTGTAGAATTTTGACAAAAAGCAAAACAGTTTTCCCTTTAGTTGGATTTGAGAAAGGGGTATCCAAATCTTGGATTTTACTAGCCCCAGTAATGAAATGGCCCTAATCTCACCTTTTTGTCTGTGATGACTAGCTGATACAGTTCACAGGTAACTGAATTGTATCATGGAAAGTAAAACGAATCACCATCGACTCACAGAACTGTTTCTACACTCTGCCTCCTTCAGCCATATTGGAATTGTTTCAGTGAATTTCTTTTCCCCATCAAGGCTGGGTTAAGCTGACCAGCAGGATGATTTGGGTTTGCATTACTACACTGGCATGTTGCCATTGCCATTGCATTTTGAAGGTTGTGCATGTTGTTGCTGAGCAGCAGGAAGGCTGTGTGTGAATGACCAGTTTGGTGGTTTCTTTTCTTGGCATGCCTGGTTTCTGAGTCCACAGATCTTCCAGTGCTTCCTGGATCAGTAACTCCAGTTTCTTTAATTCCTGGGCGAGGCATATGCAATTCCATGTTGGAAAGAACCAGTATCTGCCTTTGTTACTGATTGTGACCAGATGCAGTGAGAGGTAGGCACGGGTCTGTCCTTGCTTTATTCCAATCTGTGTCCAGCTGTTCTTGACTGCTTGTTTCTTTGACCTACAATAACTATTATTTTTTTTTTAAATTATTTATTCATTTGAAAGGCAGAGTACACAGAGATAGTAAGAGAGAGTTCTTTCATCTGATGGTTCACTCCCCAAGTGGCTGTAATAGCCTGAGAAGGGCTGGTCTGAAATTGCAATACAGTAGCTTCTTGCATTTCCCACATGGGTGCAGCAGCCCAAGCACTTGGGCCTTGCCGGACTGCTTTCCCAGATGCATCAGTAAGAGAGCTGGATCAGAATCGGAGCAGTTAGGACTTGAACTAGCACTCTATGGGATGCTGGCATTGCAAGCAGTGGTTATACCTACTTTGCCACATTGTTAGCCACTGAGCTACTTACCACCAGCACCAGTTCTTATGGACTCCTAAAAGCCTCTCTCCCATTTCCTCCTTGACCCTTGGTTCGTGACTTTGTTGTGATCTTCTAGCTATCTCTCCTGGGTCTTTCCTTTGTTATCTTCTCTGGTTTTGTAGTACATAATTCTTACCAAGAATCCCTCACTCCATATCAGTAACATCAGTTATATTTCCTTTATCAAACCTTGGCTGATATTTACCTAAACTAAAAACCTTCAAACCTTGTTTTAAAATGTAAATTTCAAAAATGTTTACAATTTTGGGCCCAGTGTGATAATGCAGTAATTAAAGTCCTTGCCTTGCACGCATCGGGATCCCATATGGGCACCAGTTATAATCCTGGCAGCTCAGCTTCCCATCCAGCTCCCTGCTTGTGGCCTGGGAAAGCAGTTGAGGACAGCCCAAAGCCTTGGGACACTGCACCCTTGTGGGAGACCTGAAGAGCTCCTGGCTCCTGGCTTTGGATTGTTGCAGTACTGGGCATTGCGCTCACTTGGGGAGTGAATCATTGGATGGATGATCTTCCTCTCTGTCTGTGCTCCTCTCTGTATATCTGCCTTTCTAATAAAAATAAAAATAAATCTTAAAAAAAGTTTATAATTTTACAGTAAGACTTTTCATATATTGGCCCTGAGATTGTCCATAGAGGTGTTTAGCTTTCCTGGGCCACAACCTAAATATCTGCTGGAGCTGGGAATGGGTTGTATTGAAGGCAGTAGTTGGACTGTCAGCCAGGTCTCTCATCTAGGTCATCACCTGATGCTTTTCAGAATGCATATTGGCGGAAGTTAGAATAGGGAGCAGTGCCAGGACTCAAGCACAGCATATTGATATGGCTTGGAGGTGTTCTGGCTGGCATCTTGAACTCCTTGGACTGAATGCCCACTCCTGGTCAACATTTTTGTTGTATGATAATCAAAGAATGGGATCTGAACATTTTTACATTTTGAAAAATTTATGATCTTGGAAGATATTCCATAGAACCTTATAAATAGAGCCCAGCAGCATGGCCTAGGGGCTAAAGTCCTCGCCTTGAATGCGCCGGGATCCCATATGGGCGCCGGTTTTAGTCCTGGCAGCTCTACTTACCATCCAGCTCCCTGCTTGTGCCCTGGGAAAGCAGTTGAGGATGGCCCAAAGCTTTGGGACCCTGTACCCGTGTGGGATACTCAGAAGAAGTTCCTGGATTCTGACTTTGGATCGGCATAGCATTGGCCATTGCGCTCACTTGGGGAATGAATCATCAGATGGAAGATCTTCCTCTCTGTCTCTCCTCCTCTCTCTATATATATGACTTTCCAATAAATAAATAAATCTTTTAAAAAAACTTATAAAATAAGATTTTTCTGTTCATACAAAGTTCTGTGTCTGTTATATCAATTTTATTATTTACATTACTCAAAACTCTGTATCCTGATAGTTTTTTTCTAACTAAATATGGCAAAAGCAATAGTATTGCAATGTTAAGTTCTTTCATGCATGCAGTTGATCTGTTGACACATGTATATTTGACTGGTTCTGTTGATGCTACTAATAAACTGGTATAAATAGATATTATTTGGCACTTTTTAATACCTTTGTTACATGTTTGTTCTTTTATGTCTATGAAATAGCTGTTTATAGTATGAATGTTGTTAATCTTGAATTACACTTCAAAAAGAATATTGCCATCTCCACTTGTTTTTCAGCTCTCATTTTTTAATAATTCACTTTTCCTACTGGACTTTTGGAGAATATGGCATAAAACAACTGGTGAATAATTTTTTCTAATATATGTGATCTAATTAAGCTTCGCAATGAGCAATCCGAATTGAGTATGCTAAGTGATGTCTAAATGTGTGCTGTACGTTTCAGCTACATGCATGAGTAAAATGAATCAATTTGTGTCTTATCAGCCATGGGGGAATTTTTCCTGTGTGCTCATTCTGTTTTAAAGCCTGCAATATACACTGTGTCCTTTCAGATAAAGATGATATTACTAACTTTTCTACAGTAACACTGTGCCTGAGATAAAAGGGTGTCTGCTTTTCCATTTAAGGCAGACTCCATGGTTGAAGGAGACATTTACTAAACTGTAGATGTTGCCATTACAATGATACAGTCAAAAACATTGTTTCAATTTACTTTACAACTGAAGAAAAAAATTCCAGATATGATTTTTGGGGTGTGTTTCAGGATTTTGTCTGCACAGGCCTAGGCAGGGTAGTGAGATTACTGTTGTGCATTTGAAAAATGAAGCAGTTGCGAGAAAGGGCATAAAATGTTACACATTTGCATAAAAACTCACATGATCATTTAAGTTGTAGATTCAATCATTTCATAATTTGCTATGTCTCTTAAATAAAAGTTTAATCATGGCAAATAGTTTTCAAACATACAGCAGTGATAAGAAAACATAGGATGGCATCAGTAATAATGAGAAAGTACAGGGCTTGCTAACACCAAACTGCTAACATTTTTTGTGTACTTATTGAGCACTTTAATATACGTTAGCGTTTATATACAATGCGTTTACATGCACACAATCCAGTTATAAGTGCAAGTAGGCATGTTACATACTGGATTATGGTCTATAATCAATAGATCATTGTCAATAAGAATATCTTAGACTCTTACCCAGTTGTATGACTTTTGTTCAAATCTTACTATGATTTCCGTATGGGAGTGACATAGATGTAGCAATGACAAGCCTTCTACTTACTGCCTTTGTCTCTGGTTTTATATGCTCAGGGACTTAGTGGTGACATTCTTTATTTGTCTGTTTCTTTCCCTTTACATTCTAGTCTTCCTTTCCATGGTCCCAATATTCCTGTCAAACTATTATGGCCTTAGGTAAATGAAAAAGTAGTTGCCTCTTCCCAAATGGCTGTAGATTCCTGGCATAAATTCATAAGGATGTGAATATATATGCAGATTTTTCTGAAGCAAACCCCTCTCACTCCACTGCACTTGCAAATTTCCGAAATACTGTTATGATAATACCAGATGATTTATTTTACATAAGGATACATCTGAAGGGTGCAGCACATTGCGATTTGCAAACCATTTAACTTGCTAAGATCAGATTGTTCTGCTTTATCTGCAAAGTTCACCCACAAGGAATTTAATATAAAGGCTTTTATTCTTGTTGTTTCATGTATTGTACTTTCCTGAGATCTGATGGATGAGTTTGAAATAGGTGTGTGTGGGAGGATGGAAGGAAATTAGCTACTCTGCATCTGCTATGGAAAGGCAACCCCTGGCCTCTGTTTCCGACAAGACTATTGAGAAATGTCCAATGACTCCTCAAAAAATGACGGAGCAGTCATCCAGCGAAACATTATTATGTGAGTGGGCCTGGGTCCAGCCCCACCTCTTATATATTAACTTGAAGTATGGATGGAAAATATGTGACTGAGTATCTTGCTAAGGTCAAGAAAGAGTTGGGAGTATCTCTGTGTGGGTAAAGAAGTTGGTTTTCTTCATGAGATTCTACTCAGTGCATCACTCCATCATGTATTTATATTCATCAGCATCATTGACAGAAGTATGAGCTGAAATGCTCATTGTGCATATCAACACACAATGAATGGTTGAAAATTTTCAAGAAAAAAAAAACAGACATTAAGCTTGTTTCTATCCCCTCTTCGGTAGGCTTTCATTGAATGGTGGCATTGGCCAAGTTGTCCTGACCATGACACCAACTGTCTGATGTTTCTCCAAATTGCTTAAACTCTTGAGATTCCTCCTGTGTTAAATGACTAACTAAGGGAATGAACGGGATTGATGAAGTTTTAGTTACTTTCAAGCTTCCTTTCCTTTGCTTCTTCCTAAATTATGATCTTCCTTCCCTTGAATTCTTTATAATGACCTTTTATAAAGAGTTGTGTACTTTTTTATGTGCACTCAACGTTTGGTCTTATTTTCTTTTTATTTAGACAGTAAATAAGATACTTGTTGGGCTGCTCCAATGTGCTAAGGACTGAGTTGTATATACTGTAGAAGACATTGAAGGAAATGTCCTTTCAAAAGTTAAGGGAAGTTAAACCTCTGTTTGGTGGTGTGATGTGCTAAGACACAAAGTGTAGCTGTCATGGGATCACAGAGGTGAAGGGAGAGGCATCTGCCTTGGAGATTGGGAAGGAGATTCTGAAGCTGCGGTTGGGGAGAACAGGCTTGGCAGTTACACAGATCAGGAAACAGATGGGACATGGTGACATCGGTAGACAAGATTTGTGTTTTAAGATAGAACGTGTGGTGAAAAAGAGAGAAGAGCAAGAAAATCTTATGAAGAATTGGTGAATTTGGGGAAAAAGAAAGAGGAGAAGGAGAGAACAAATCAGGGAAAATGATTGAATCGGAAACTGATTGACTTGACTGACATGGAAAGCCACTGGCAATAGTAACAGTGGTTGGTATTTGGGTGGTACTTTTCAGAGAAAATCAATCTCTTCAATGTTTATTTTCTGATTTAAGACTAGTAACAAATCTGGCTGGTATTATGTTATTATTCTTAACACTCAGGTGACAAGATTAGTCTATGTCCTTTCAGGAGGATCTCACTACTTACTGTTTAATTGGATAGTTTTATAACTTTGGAAAGGTAGATGTTAATTTGTAGAAATTAACGATGATAATGTAGATAATGATGCAAATTACTCTTAGCTTGTAGAAGAATTTTGTTTGGTAGGAGAAGGCACTAATTTCTACTAAAAATTAAATGTTTTGCTGTTTTGTAAAACACTAACTAGTTGTGCATTTTGCTGCATGTTGTTGCTTAATTTAGCACTTTTATTCTTGTATGATAGCAATTTTAGCATTCTACTGGTTCTTGTTAATGTGCTAAGTATCTATGCCTTAGCTGTAGTCTTAGATTTTGAGAGTGGTGTGTGGAGAGAGACAAAGCAAAACAAGGTTTCAGAAAATAAGTACCTTGCTGAAAGTTATGCTGTTATAGGCGGAGACAAACTATAACTTGGATCTTATGGCTCTAAATTTGTGATGTATATGGATCTCCAAAAGGGAATAATTTATTGTTGCTGCTTTGTTTTAAATAAGAATGGGCATGTATCTGCAAAAGCAGCAAGTAGAAAAGTTACTTACAATTCATTAATTTTTAAAAGTCACCAACATTTTAAGTTCTCTATGATTATATCTTTCTATTAATTTTTCAAGAATCATTTGTATCAACAGTTTGGATAAAAACACCACCAAACTAATTACTAGCCTGTTTTTTTTCCCCCTGAAAACAGAAGCCCTTTGGAAACTAAACAATCCTGGGTATTTGGTAGGCTTAATACCACAGGTCTCATTGGTGAAACAATAGTACAGATTACCAGCCCAAATTTTCACCCCAGTTTGGAATCTCCCTGTGATGGTTAAGTTTTATGTGCCATTTCGACCTAATATTTAGTCAATCATTGTTCCTAGTGTTTCTGTGAGTTCTTCGGGGGAATGAGGTGAGTCCAACTGCTGTCTGTATTTTGGGCAAGCATCACCTGGGCAGTTAAAAACCTAAGTGGAACAAGAGAAAGCTGCTCTTGAATAACAGAATTCCTTCTGCCTGATTGATTTTTTACTTAGACGTTGACTTTATCCTGTCTTGAATTCAAATGGAAGCATCTGTTCTTGCGGGGTCTCAAGCCTTCAGGCCTTTGGATTAGGCATACACCCTCAGCTCTCCCAGGTCTCCAGCTTGCTGAAGCAGCCTGTAGATTTGGAAGTTTCCAACCTCCATAGAACTATGAACTAATTCCTTCTAACAAATTTTTCCAACATATGTAGACATCGTGTTGCTTCTGTTGCTTTAGAGAACTATTTATACTTTAATTAAAATGCCTCAGTTATTCCTGATATTTAATTACTGTTTCCTTAAAACTTTTAATCACTAGTTCTAGGTCTACTCTCTGATGATGTCACTTCTAGTTCTTGAATAGAGATCATTTGCACCAAATCTTCTCTATTGTGGCCAAAATATTCCCAGATTCAAGTAGTTTTTTTCTAGTTATTGATGTTTTTCTTAATGCTTAATGAAATAGGCATTATTTTTCAGGAATTTTATTCTAGAATAACTACCTTGAGAACTACAACAACCATGAGCAACATTTACTGCTTCATTACTACAGGTAAATTCCTATCTGTCTATTAATTTAATCTTTATTGTAGCTTCAAGAATTATCATAATTCCTTTATCACATAAAGGTAATCTTAGATTAGGGATACACACACACACACACACACATATCCATATATATTTCCCATGAAATGCATATGCAAGAATTAAAAAAATTATTTTACCAAAATATATTTATCCAGTTCTGTAAACTTTAAAGATATTTATTTTATAAATTTGAGAGGATGAGAGAAAGGGAGGGAGGGAAATCTACCTTCTGGTGAACTCACTGAGTAGCCATAGCAGCAACGGCAGGGCCAAGCCCAGGTGGTAGCTGAGAACTCCGTCTCCTTTGAGGGTGGTAGGCACTCAAGTGCTTGAGCCATCACCTGGTGTTCTCCAGGGTTTCCATCAGCATGCAGCTGGAGTCAGACTAGAGATGAGACTCAAACTGGCACTTTGGTATGGAGCATAGGTGTCTCAGGTAGCAGCTCTCTGAACTTTTTAAACAGCTTTCAAATTTACCAAAAATATAGGAAGCACAATTTGAAATCTATAACTGCAAAAATCTTTTTTTATATATATATATATATTTTATTTTATTTTTGTTTTTTTAAAATATATTTTGACAATCTTTACATAGTTAATTAGGGTAAATAGCGTCAAGGGCTACAGGAAAGTGGGTAAGACTATTATTTTTTCCAAATTGTTTCCTTCATATTTAAAGGGGGGTATTAAGGGAGAAGGCCCACCCAATTTCCCACCCTCTCCAGGTCCTGATTGTAGGGTATACTCTGAGGTTCTTTCTCAAGTGGTTTTGATATGTCAGCAGTTATGAATTGCTGCCAGTCTTGCTACTCCAAGCACAATGAGGTCCTTGAGGATTCCACTGATTGACATAGTCCATCATAGAGTCTCTGTTTGCCCCATATTTCGCTGCCAAGATATAGTTGAGATGGATGGTTGGTTGACTTGTTCTGTCTTCTTTTTTTTTCTTGGTTGGGGTTCTGAGTCCAGCATTTTGATAGGGAGATCTCCAATGAAACTTTGTCTGAGGTGTTCTCGGACCTGATTCTCGTATGTGCTAACAAGTACAGGGCCCGGCACAGTCCATTGCCCTGATCAGCTGGTGGTTGCAATAGCTGGGTTGGTTCACTCCCTACTTCCATTGCAAACAATGGGTGTTGCAGTCCAGCCTGGTTCTGCCCAGTACATACTCGGCCCTCAACTCTGCGAAAATCTATCCCCGTAGCGGCCAGCATAATGATTCAAGTGGGTGATGTTCCTTCTTCAGTGCCGGGATGCTATATGGTCACTGGCTTGTATCCCGGCTGCTCCACTTCCTTTCCAGCTCTCTGACTGTGGTCTGGGAAAGCAGTGTAGGATGGCCCGAAGCCTTTGGGCCCTGCACTGACATGGGGGACCTGGAAGAGGCTCCTGACTCCTGGCTTTGGATTGGCTCAGCTCTGATCTTTGCAACCATTTGGAGAGTAAAAGACCTCTCTCTCTCCTGTAAAAACTTGCCTTGGCAAAGAAAATAAATTAGTTAAAATAATTAATTAAATTAAAAATCTATCTTAAAGGTACTGCTAGTGTCCTGTTTGTATGCCATCCTTTGAGTATAACTTAAAAATTAAATTCCTGGCTTAAGATGGCACATTATAACTCTCATTTGTTTTATTTGTAGATCTCATTAAAATAAGAACTAAGAAAATATAAAGTACAACACAAAAAGAATAAAAATATAGAGGAGCTTGACTCGAAACCTAATCATAAGCACATATTGTTCTATTTGATATTGTAACCGCATTCGTATACCCCTTTGATAAGACTCCAAAAATCTAAGTTTTTCAAAATAAGGTTGAAATGTTTGTCTTACTGAGTTGTAGTCATTTTGAATCCTTATTTTTTAAAGTTAAGATAAAAATGCATGACCCAATATTTACTGTCTTACCCATCTCTCAGTAGTATAAAGTTATACTCACATTGTTATTCAACAAATATCTAGAAGTTTTTCATCTTGCAAAACTGAAACTCTATACTGAGCATGTGTCTTGGTTTGTGCCTCTTCCAACGTCTGCAAACTACCATTGTTTATTTCTGTGAAGTTTAAATGCCTCATACAAATGGAATCTTACACTAATTGTCTTTTGTAATTGACTTATTTCATTTAACATAATGCTTTTTAAGAAAGATTTATTTTTATTGGAAAGAGAGATTTACAGAAAGGAGAGAAAGAGAGAAATATCTTCTCTATGCTGGTTAACTCCCTAAAGGTCTCAGCAGCCAGAGCTGAGCTCATTCAAAGGTGGGTTAGCCCAGAAGTTTCTGGCCTGTAGGGTAGCTCAAGCAGATGCAGGTTCCCAAGACCTGCCTGACTGCTCTCTCAGGCCACAAACAGAGAGCTGGATGGGAAGTAGAGCATCTGGGACATGAACTGGGACCCATGTTGGATCCCGGTGCATGCAAGGTGAGGACTTTAGCCACTTGCCTACCATGCTGGGCCCATAATATTTGTTCTTTTGACCAGTTAGCAATTAGGTTTTGTCCAGAATTTTTATGTTCAGCCAGAATTTTTAAATCCTTTTCTTAATGATGCATTTGTGTAACTGTATCTTTCTCCCTGATTTCAGAAGGAATATTGAATCATTGTAGTACATTTGAACACTAGCTAAAGCGTAACAAAAATATTGACTCATAGTTCTATCACTCAGAAGTAATAACCGCTGTCATTATGGAACATATTTCCTTTCAGTTTTTACCTAAAAAAATTTAAACATTTTTGAGGTTATAATCTAAATAGAAATATAAGAGAATTCTTATGGAAGTTCATGGAAATATATAACTAAATCATGTTTGCTTTATGGGCTTAAAAAGTTTTTGAAATTTACCCATATTTTGCTCATAATATGCTCTTTTTAAAAAGGATTTATTTATTTTTATTTGAAAGGCAGATTTTCTTTAAAAGATTTATTTCATTTTTATTGGGAAGTCAGATATACAGAGAGAAGGATTATGCACTCTCCAGGTGGTTCTGCAGTTTAACTTGACAGATATAGCCCCTAGTGCCAGCTTCTGCCAGCTGATGCTGTGGCAAAGCCCCACCAACCCTAATTTTTGCTTGCAGCAGTCAGAATAGTCAGCCCAGTGTGGCTTTTCCCCGACCTAGCTCACCTGAGGTCCACAGCTGTTGTACCCTTTCCTGGTCTGGTATGCCCCATCACAACTCATGCTCTTCAGAAGGAGTGGTTGTCCAGCAGGGGAGCCCACATTCCACCTACCGGCTTTGCCCCCTCCCTCCCTGGTTCTCATGTGTGCTGTTTGGGCGCAGCGGCCATATCTGATACGGCTTGCCTCAACTTGGCATTCCATAATGTGCATTGGTTTGTGTCATGGCCAGACCTGGAACACTGCACATTTTTAATGAACTTTTTGAAGATGCATGAGTGTAACTTAAATTGGACAAAACCTAAGTTTACTTAAGAGAATTAAATGTATTCTTTTATGAAAGGTCACAAAACCTCAGTACAGTTTCTCAAAATTTGGTATTTAAAGCCATGAAACCCCTTCAGTTTTAAAATCCTGGTGAAGCTAGCTAGCTACAGTGCGGACATGTTCTGGGGTACCCCTCCTTTCCCATCAGGCGAGGCGTCCCTTTGATGTGGGGTCATTCTGCTGCAGCACATCAGCACCTCTCATCCTGTGGTTGAGACTCACTGACACAGCAACTTGAACTTTGCCTTTGACCTTTGTGAAATTCAACTTCGGGCTTGCAGTGAAATCTGTGTTTCATTGACTGTGAAATTAGGGGAATCTCCAATGAGTAAAAAAATGATTAGCTTTCACTTTTGGATAAAAACATGCCAAGGACAAACATCGATTTTGAGAGCGCCTTTATAGAGCATTGCACCTTATAAAATTTCACTCAGGGGAAACACCATTCAAATATCAGTGCGATAGCACCAGATACAAAAATCTCATTTTTGGTTCATTATTTCTCAGGTATTGTGCTGACTTTCTAAGTCAATTTGCTTATGACCTTGAATAATAATATTTTTACTATCACAATTAGTATCACAATTGCCAGGTGATATTTACTAATGTCTTAAATAATGAGTTCAAATAGCTTCTGCTTTTCTGAATGTCTTGGAGTTACATCTTTGTTTCTTCCGAACTGAGCAATTTATATTTTCCACACCACTCTACCTGTGAAATTAGCACATTGTTTGGGCTCTGATGACATCAGTTGTTATTTGAGTCCCAGCTTACCTCTGTAGGAAACGTGCATTGAATGTCCAGTTCTTGGCTTTTGCCTGGCCCATGACTGGCTCCTGCAGGAGTGTGTGGAGTGAGCCCGTGAGTAGATCTCTCTTGATCTCTGGCTTTTTGGTTCTTGACAAAGATAGAACATCTCATTCATGTCTGTATATTATAGGCATTCTCAGAAGACATTGAAAAAATAAGAGAAAGAAGCCATGGAATGCAATAGGCAATTAACTATTTTCTTAATAGATTCATCATTTTAAAGTTTAAAGGCATCATACTGGGAGGGTGGCTTGGTGGCGGGCAGCTTGTAAGAGTCTGGCCTGTGTGTCTGAAGCCAGCATTGATCACATGACACAGACTTCTTCCTTCTGTTCCTCTATTTTTATTTTGTTCCAGTATCTGTATACCTGGCAGCAAAGCTGTCATTTTTTTCCCCTGTAAGTAGAGTTTCAGAGTATCATGAAACTCTTTCACTTTTGAAAACCAACCTTGCTCATGACATAATACTGAGTGAGGTTCAACAGCAAACACCCATTTCCCATCCCCCACTGGGGTAAATCTTACACCATCAGAAAAATGCTTCAATCATGGGTTTGAAGAGGCAGAATGCCTACAAGGCAGTTATTGGTTTTGCATCCATTTCACACCTTTCCCTTGAAGCCATGACATGGGATTGCTTGTGTAAAATAAGTTTCTTTAGCTTTTCAATTTGATACAGAGATATTTGATGAGGTACTTAGGGTTTATGAATAAACAAGAACTAGTAGTTCAGTCATTGGGCTATCATTACAACCTGGCTTCTCTGTGCTGTGTAACCTTCTCCTTCCATCTTGCTCCCTGATGCTGCTGCCCTACCCCATAGGCTGTAATATCATTGCAAGCTTCAGAAGTTAGCATTAAAATGAATACTTTTTAATTTCTCTGGATGAGATGGGGCTCTGGGCTCTGGGACAATGCTGATGGATGATGTTTTAATGCAGCTGAAATGTTATTTTTACTGAACCAGGGAAAACTATAAATTTTGCTTCATTGCCACTGATGGTTCTATGCATAAAACTATGGTGGCGCCCACCGGCCGTGAATAATCACCCCGGCATGGCAGATGTTACTTTGCGGGGAAAGCAATTCTTATGCCGAAGAATTGTGGAAAGATTAATTGTCTACAGCTGTTTCATGGCCCACAGCAATCTTGATACATTTATGATAAGTTTAAGAGCTCACTAGAGGCAGCTCCTATTCCCTGTTGTGAGAAAGGGGGCGGGGGAAGAAGCCAGAGGCTTTATTTTGACACCTGGATTCATAGAATCTGTCAGCTCCATTACAGCCTTCATAGAAATCCGGCAGTTGGCAGTTCTGAAATGATTGTGAGTGAGGTAAGATGCAGGAATTATCCATACGTAGATAAAGAAAAGGAGACTGAGAAGAATTATTCAAATTTGTGCAAATGAATTGCTTCCATTTTTCCTCCCTGTGCCAAGTGGAAATTGAACGTGACCCACTCTGACCTTTCTCTATTAAGTGCTGCAAATTGCAGTAAATGCACAGTTCTGAGTGCCCTAATGAGACAGAGCCCCGGCAATGCCTCATTAATAAGGGGAGTTTGACCTTGCTGGTCAGCCCTTCATTCGATATTGAAAAGAAATAAGAAAAAAGAAGAGATGACCCACTGTAAATTTTGAACAATACGTTTAATTTAGTTTGCATAGACTTCCAGCCGGTGCTTCGCAACCTTCTGCCTCTCCTGGTTCTCTTCAGCCACAGCCTGGAAAGGACGCTCCTGTACTTACCTTTAGGCATGAAGGGAATGTGGCCACAGAGGTTTAGATGCAGGTGCCACGAATCTTGGCAAAGTCGGCCCTGGCCCCAGGCTGCCACCTGGGTGAAAAGAAAATTCAGGGCAAGAGATAAACTAGTGTTAGTTGTTTTGGGGAGAGTTATTCAGTCTTACTAAGCATGGAAGAAAACTGATGGATGTAGACCTGGGTTTAAGAGTTTTTGCATTCTCTTCTTTTTAAAAAATATTTAAATTTTATATTCACTATCTCTTTTTTGTAAAAAAAAAAAAATATTTGATGAACACTCCACCAGCCAAAGGTGGAGCTTAGCTCCGAAGCCGGGAATTTAAAGTGCTGGCTGCGACCACACGGCTGGCCACTGGGAGGCCAGTGCACCAGTGGGGCAAGGTGTTGCTCACTGGCTGCTTGGCTGCTCTGGGGACTTGAGGGTGACAAATTCCTCACCAGGGACATCCAAGGATGAGGCAACCATATGTGTAGGTAAGAATGACACCAGAGGGACTCTGAACGACAGGTCACTGTTCTTACAGATAAGTGAAGGGATTGAAACCCAGTAGTGCAGAGGGGAGAGACCAGAAGACCTATAAGCATCAGACAGAGGCACCAGCCCACATTGAAGTCCTGAGTTGGGCTTGTTAGCATGGAATATTGCTGCCTACCACACAGCAGTCCACGTGAAATAGCACTGGAGGCCTAACTGGCAGGGCTAGATCCTAGAACCTGTCAGAACAGGGGATGGGTTACTTTAAGCAGGGCCATGACACTAACCAGCATACATAAACAGGTCCAGGGGTATATTCCATGGGGGGATTTGTGGGCTCAACCCTATGGAAGCACAAATCCCGCTGGTTAGGTTAAGGATGGGTGGGGTCCTGTGAAAGTGCAATTTCCGCTGACACACCCAGGAACTTTGAATGGGAAAAGGCCTGGCTGGGGAACGAAGGGGTCACCACCCCAACTGTGTTAGGTTTCCCACCAGTGAGCATGAGAACCAGGTTGAGGATAGCAGGTTTGGCTGGCCATGTCTATAGTCTCCCTCAGCTTGGGTGTCTAATGGTTCTGTGGAGTGACAGACTCGGCTACACTCTAGCACTCACTGGTACTCATGAGGGTCAGGATGGGTGTAGATCAGGCTGGGCTAGGTCTTGACTCCTGCTGAACCATGAAAAAACTGTGTATGGATATGGACCAGATATGACTGGGCTGCAAAACCTAACAAGAAGAACCAGAATGGGTAATGATTGGTTGATTAAGGCCACCAGGACAAGGGGTGGACAAAGCCAACCTGAGCCAAGGATCCACTGGTGTGTGCAAGATCTGCCACTGGGAGGAGACCTGAGAGAGGAACTTGGGAAACTCCTTTGTAGGTATACAGCCAATGCAGGTGAGCACAAGAACCAAGTGAAGAAGCAGCCCTGACCATGCCAGGTTACAATACCCACTGGCATACATGTGAGTCAGGTCTGGGGACAGACCAGGCTGGGTCAGTTCATAACTTCCACTGGCAGACCTGAGAATCAGGACAGGATGTTGTAGGATCCAGGTCAATCCGCAACACCAGCCAGTTTACACTGGGGCAACACGGTATTGGGTACTGAGGTGAGGTGAGCCATGCAGCCTGGATTTGTGAGCCCTGGGGATGGGGGATCTTGTGGGGCTTGGGTCATCTGCCTGGGTCCTGGGACCTGTCTGCATGGTGGGTGCCAGGTTCATGATCCCTGAGGGTGGGTGATTGGCGGGTCTTGCTTTGTCGGGCCCTGGTCCCATGGCCTGCCTGAGTGGTGGGTGCTTGTTTTGTGAGCCCCCGGGGGTGGGGGATCTGGCAGGGTTTGGGTTGCCTGGCCCAGGTTGTGAGGCCCACCTGCAGGGTGGGTGCTGGGTTCATGAGCCCTGGGAGTCAGGGATCCAATGAGGTTCACGTCACCTGGCATTGGTCCTTGGTCCTGCCCATGAGTAAAAATTGCATAGCTGTGGATGAAGATCCTGATGTACATGGAGAATATGGCAGCCCATTGGTACCATCACAGAGGAAGGAGAGCAGAACAAATTGGACAATTACCCTTGCAGATGATGACAGCAAAAATTTGAGTGAATGGAGCCTTGAGGTCGACTATGTCAGTCAATGGGCATTGGGAGGACTGCATCACCCTTGGATCGGCAAAATCAACAGCATTGCAGATCTTTCCAAACCACTTGATCAGAACCCTTGGAACATGCACTATAGTGGACCCTGGGTTGATACCATCCCTGAGTGCTGGGACATTTGGGAGGCTGGGTGTGGCTTCCCCGTTTGTCTCCCTCTTTCCCTCAGAGACAAGAAGAAATGGAGAATAAGGAGGCAATTATTTTACCCACTTTTTCCTGATCCTCAATCCTTCCCACCCTGGCCAAACCTATAATTACCATTAAATAAATAAAAAATAAAAAAAATTATTTGAGGGTCCTGCATGGTGTAGCACACTTATGGCACTGGCATCCCACATGGGTGCCAGTTCTAGTCCTTGGCCTCCACTTCTGATCCAACTCCCTGCCAAGATCCTGGGAAAGCAATGGAGGATGGCTGAAATCCTTGGGTCCCTTCCACCCGCATGAAAGATCCAGAAGTTTCTGGTTCCCTGCTTCAAAATGGTCCAGCTCTGGCTGTTGGCCATTTGGGGTATGAACCAGCAGATGGAAGATCTCTCTCTCTCTTTTTTTCTGTGTCCTTCTCTCTTACTCTGTCTTCCAGATAAAAATAAAATAAATCATTTTTAAAAATGAAAGATTTATGGCATAATATAAGTGACCAATCCTGAAAGACACAAGTCCAATGCCTTACTGTTATGAGTCTTGGGAAGCGATCCAAAGTGGTCACATTTTAGGCAGATTCTTTTCAAACATTTATTTTATTTAATTGAAAAGCAAAGTGACAGGAGGGTGGAGAGCGAAGGGCCGAAGAGTGAGGGGGAAAGACAGGAGAAAATGAAAGAGAGAGAGAGAGAAAGAGAGAGTGAGTTAGAGTTCATTTCCATCTGCTGGTCTACTTCTAAATGGCCAGAGCTGGGCCAGGCTGAAGCCAGGAGCCTGGAGCTCCATCTGGGTCTCCCATGTGACTATACAGGTAAAAGGACTTGGGTCACCTCTGCTTCTTTCTTAGTTGCATTAACAGAAAGCAGGATTACAAGTGGAGCTCCCAGGACTCAAACTGGTACTCTGATGTGGAATGCTTGTGTGACAAGCAATCATTTAACTTGCTGCTCCACAACACAGGGCACCTCTAGGCAGAACTTACACTTTACATGACAATGATTTTTCACTGTTCATTTCTCAGTGAACATACATTGGCCAGGCTGCCAAAGGTGGACTGTAGGGGCAAATATCTCACAGATAAGAGATGATGATTTCTTTTTTTTCCTTTATTTTCCTTTTCTTTCCCCCGCCCCTCACCTTTTTTTTCTTTTTCCCTTTCTCCCTTCCTTTCTCTCATCTTTTATTTAGTTTGAAAGAATTAGAGACACAGAGATCTTCCATCCACTGGTTCACCCCCTGAAATGACATCTTTTTTAAAAGTAATATTCATTTGTATGGTATTTCCCTCTCTGTACCAGGAACAGAAGGAATAGTAAACCACCAGAAGGCACTGATAAAATGTGCATTGCATATTTTATTCTGTGTACTGTGCATTTTCTGGACATCTTCCATCCCAGTCTCCTTCCACACTCTTTTAATTGTCCTAGTAGGATGATAGTATTTAAGTAAAATTTAGACTCACTGTAGGATTTACCCATTTTCCTCTGGATATCTTGTATGCACATAAGGTTATTTAAAAATCATGAAAAATGGAATTAAAGATAAGTATATCTATATGTATATATCTGTATCTATATATCTATATATGCATGTGTCATACTTTTTGAAAGAGTTCTGTCTCTTGCATTTTTAAATTATTATTTTATTTTTAAAAGATTTATCTATTTTTATTGGAAAGGTAGATTTACAGAGAGGAGGAGAGACAGAAAGATCTTCTGTTTGCTGGTTCACTCCCCAAGTGGCTGCAACAGCCAGAGCTCTGCTGAGCCAAAGCCTGGTGACAGCATCCAGGAGCTTCTTCCGGGCCTCCCAAGCGGGTGCTGGGTCGACAAGGCTTTGGGCCATCCGCTATTGCTTTCCCAGGACAAAAGCAGGGATATAGGAAGTGGAGCAGCTGGGGTACTAATACGGGATCTTGGTGGGTAGAAGGAGAGGACCTAGGCACTGAGCCATTGCACTGGACACTATTATTTTTAGGTTAAAATTTTAAAAGGAGGGAAGAAAGAGAGAGAGAAGAGAAGAGAAGAGAAGAGAAGAGAAGAGAAGAGAAGAGAAGAGAAGAGAAGAGAAGAGAGGAGAAAGGAAGAGAGAAAGCATGGTGTTACTATTCCATTCCTTGAAAGCCCACAATAGCTTGGTCTGGGTCAAGCCAAAACCCAGGGGATCCTGGAATCTGCTTCAGGTCTCTTAGGGTGGCAGAGATCCAACTACTGGAACTATCACTGTTTTCTCCCAGGGTCTGTAAAGACGGGAAGGCAGAATTAGGAGCAGAAGTGGGACTTCTCTTTCTACCTTTTGAGCAGATCTTTGCCCAAGCCTTCATTTGTGTCTGCCTCTCAGTTCCTGTGTCTTTCTCTCCTGATTACTTCTTCTGGTCAGGCTAAGCCTAGACAACACAGTAGTCTTTTATTTTTGCTGTCACTTTTGGAGGTTTTAATTATCTTGATCAGTCTCATCTGAAAATATTGAATGAAGAGTTTCAAAAGTAAACAATTCATGCATTTTAAATTGGGCGCTGTTCTGAGTGTTGTGATGAAGTTGGATCATGGTGCTGTTTGGCTCCACTCTTTCTAGGACAGTAAATTACCTCTTTGTCCAGGGAGCCTGTATTGTATATGTTACCTATTCATTAATCATTTGGGAGCTCACTCAATTATCAGCTTGACTGTTGCAACACTATAGTGCTTGCCTCAAAGCATAATAGTAACGATGCTGACAATTTAGACATGACCAAAGTGTACAACTGCTTTAAGGAGGCTGGTATTTTCTGTCATTCTGTTTCATTTAGCAGAGATCTAGTAAAAATTATAGGCTTTACATTTTTAAAATTAATGAATCCCACAATTAAGTTAATTAGATAGTTGGGGCAAGATTCACTGGAGTTTCTTTTGAACTCTCAGGTTTCTTAAAGGAGGGGATGATGGCTGCCCCAGATACGGAATGCTTGGGGCTCCATCTCATTTGATATAAAATGTTCAATTCCTGCCATGTTGCTGCTGCCCTACTTTCATTTTAGAACTTTGCAAGAAATACAGAAACTCGGTTTACTGGAACATCTAGGAACATACTGAGCTTTCCTGGTTGGTGGACAACCCAGTAGCAGCACAGTCACATCTTCCTCTGAGCCAGGGTGGAGATAAAACAGTGAATAGTTGTGCCACCACTTCTTATATCTTAGAAAGTTATTTCCCTAATGAGGACTTTGGGTTTGTAATACTGCCACAATCCAGAATGTTTCAGTATTTTCTTAGATGTTCCATCAAACTGAGTTTCTATAGATCTTGCAAAATCCACTTAGGTGGAGGCATTTGGAATAGTGGTTATGATGCCTCCTGGAGGCACCACATCCCATATTGGAGGCCCTGTCTCTGCTTCTGATCCCAAATCCCTATTAAGGTGCGTCCAAGGAAGCAGCAGGTGATACCTCGAGTGCTTAGCTCCCTGCTACTTTGGTGATAAGTGTGGACTGAATTCTGTGCTCCTGGCTGTGCCCTGGCCCAGTTCTGGCTATTGGTGGTAACACCTGTGGAGTGAACCAGAAGATGGAAGAGCTCTCTCACTCTATATCTCTGCTTCCTTTAAAATAATCAAAAACAAAAATAAAAATAAAAAGAATAGCTATTTAAATGCCTATGCATAGATTCAAAGACAGCTCAATCTTATTTATTACTGTGCATACAGATAGATGAGAATTCATGCGAAATTAAGCCTACAGTGATGTATTTGAATCTATTAAGAGAATACGTTTTACCATACACATATATCTTTTACAGTCTCAAACATAAAACACATATATATATATTTCATTGTATATTCACAAATAGACACAAAATACTAAGAAAAATCCTTAAATAATTTCAGCAGTACTATTGACAGTGGGATAAGGGATATCACTCTGTATTTAGAAGTTGATATGAAATATGAATTAGAGATATAGAGTGAGATTTCTCCAACTAGTAGTCCTTGTGCATTTAAAATCTTACTCATTTACTTTTAAATAGTTTTTTAATAATGATTTTATAATTGATCAGGGTGGGAAGGATTGAGGTTTAGGGAAAAGTGGGTGAACTCATGGTTTCAAAATTAGCTATTTCTTCTTGTTTCTGGGGGAAGGGATGAAATAAAGGGGGAAGCCACACCCAGTTTTCCACATGTCCCAGTACCCGGGGATGGGGAACTGCCACCCAGTATCAACCCAGGGTCTCAACGTGTGCATATTCTAAGGATTTGAGCTTAAGTGGTTTGGATAGTTCTGAAATGCTGTTGATTTCACCAATCTGAGGATGATGCAGTCCTTGCAATGTCCATTGGTTAGCATAGTCAACCTCAAGTCTCCATTCACCGAGATTTTTTGCTTCATCGTTTGGCTGGGGTAGTTGTTCAATTTGTTCAGTTTCCTTCTTCTGTTACAGTACCAAATGAGCTGCCATATTCTCCTTGTAATCAGGGTCTGTGTCTACTGCTCTGCCTTTATCACTGGAGGATAACATGTTTTTGCAGGAGAGCCTAAGGACCAGGTGGCCTGAACCTTGCTAGATCCCCCACTTGTGGGGCTCACAAGCCTGGTACCTGCTTTGCAGGTGGACCAAGAGACCTGGGCCAGGGGACCTGAACGCCATTGAATCCCTTATCCCTGAGGCTCATGAACCCAGTATGTACTGTACAGGCAAGCACAGGGAACCAGGTCAGGTGACCCAAACCCTAATTTATCTCCCAGACCCGGGGCTCATGAACACAGCACCTACTTTGCAGGTGGACCAAGAGATCTGGGCCAGGTGACCCAAGCCCTGCTGTATCCCCCCAGATCTGGGGCTCATGAACCTGGCACTCACTGTGCAGGTGGGCCCCAGTACCCAGGCCAAACAGCTGTGAGCCCCACCACATCGCTCACCCCCAGGACTCATGAATCTGGTTCCTACCTAGTAGGTGGGCCTCACGACACTTGCCAGGCAACTGAAGCCCCGCCACATCCTCCACCCACCGATGCTCATGAACCTGACCCCCACCTAGTAGGTAGAGCCCAGGACCCAGATCAGGTAATCCAAGCCCTGCCAGATCTCCCATCCTGGGGTTCATGAAACTCCTCCTCCTCCGCCTACCCTGAGCTGATATGGCTGGTCTCACCTCAGCATCTACAGTCATGTTGTACAGCCTGGTCCAGTCTAGCCTGCCCCCTGTTCCAGCTCCTGCTAGTAGGCACTATAGCCTATCCAAGTTCAGCCTGTTTACTGTCCCAGCTGTAACGTGAACTGGCTGGTGCTGTGGCCTGGTCTGGCTCCTTCTGTACCCTGTCTTGGTTTTCAGATCTGCCAGTGGATGTTATGGACTGGCTCAGACTCATCTGTCCCCAGACCTGACCCACTTGTATGCTGGTGGGTGCTGTAACATTCTGGGCTGCTCCTTGCCTTGATTCTTGTGCTCATCTGCAGGGACTGCATCCTAACAAAGGGGTTTCCCAAGCTCTTCTCACAGGTCTCCTCCCAGTGGCAGATCTTGCACACACCGGTGGGTGCTTGGCTCAGGTTGGCTTTGTCCACCTCCTGTCTTGCAAGGACAGTAGCCTTGCTCAACAGGCCCACACCCATTCTGGTTCTTGTTAGGTTTTGCAGCCCAGTCATATCTGGTCCATATTTATACACAGCTTTTTCATGGTTCAGCAGGAGTCAAGACCTAGCCCAGCCTGATCTACACCCACCCTGACCCTCACGAGTACCAGTGGGTGCTGGAGTCTAACCCAATCAGTCGTTGCAAACTCAGCCCACATCCACACTGGAGGAGGCTGGCCATGTCCAGCCCAGCTTGCTGCCCCCAATCCTGCTTTTGTCCTCACGAACGTGAACCCAACCTAGCTGGGACATCCCCTTAGCTCCCCAGTCAGGCCTGTTCCTGTTTAAAGCTCTTGGGAATGCCTGCAGAGGTTGCAATTCTACAGGGGGATACCCATATATACCCTATGGATTTTGCTATCAGATACACTTCTCTCACATGCTAGCTTTTGTCATGGCCTATCCTAACATTGCTTGTCCCCTGTTTTAACTCTCAATGGTAGGCCCCAGCTTTGGCTTTAGTGTGTGCCATTGGCTGGTGCTTGGTGCTGACTGATGCTATCCCAGCCTGAGTCTCCCATGTGTGCTGGCACTTTGGTCTGATCCTTAAAGGCCCTCTTGTTCTCCACTTCAAGTCACTTGGTCTTAGCTTCCTGCTTACATACATGTGCTGTGGCCTTATCCATGGAAGTCCCTCAGCTGTAATTCCTTGCCTGGGTGTAAACCCACAGATTAATTCTCTTTACCACCTGTGCTATCCCCATCTCCCTGCCAATCCAGGCCCTCAAGCCACCAGAACGTGCTACCGGCCGGCCTGAGGGGCTTCACCCAGTACCTTTGGTACCCAGTCTGCCAAGGCCCTCTTGCAGGGAGCCACATGACCTGGCTCAATGCACCTGTGCTGGTCAAAAAGCTTCCAGGACAGGGAGAACCCAAAAGCCTGCTGAGCTCCCCTTCCCCCATGGAGCCATACCTGTGCCAATTAGAAAACCTCCAGGCCAGGGAGAACACAGAGGCCCACTGAGAGCTCCCCTCCCCGCCAGGGAGCCATGCAGTCTGGCTGAAGGCACCCGTGCTGGTCAAAAAGCTTCCAGGATGGGGAAAACCAAAAGCCCCCTGAGCCGCCCTTCCCCCTGGGAGTCATTGTGCTCCGCTGTCCATACCTGTGCCGGTTAGCTAAAATCTTATTTATTTCATAAAACCCTATTTACTTGCACTTTTTCAAGACCAGAATTAATGTGCAAAGATGTTACTTGTAATTTTCAGGAATAACATGACCATGATCATAACAAAAATGTCCTCATAAAGAACATTTCCTGCAGAAACTGTTGGGAAACAAGTTGTTTTATTATTTCAAAACAGATTTTTGTTACCATTGTCAAAAACTTCATAAGCCTGGTTAATTTTAGGCATTAAAATGTATTTTCAGCTTTGATGCTATCTTCTCATGGTAAATGTATATATCTAAAAATTTTAGTCATGCTAAAATACATATAATGTAAAATGTACCATCTTAGCCATTTTTAAAGGTTTAATTTGGTGGTGTTGCTGCGGCACAATAACCATCATCCATCCCTTTAACTCTTTTCAGTTTTTAAAATGGAAATTCTGTGTTTATCAAGCCCCAAGTCCCATTCTTATTTCCCTTCAAGCTTGCCAATTACGATCCTGTCTGATTTCTTAGAGTCCTTTCAATTTTTAAAAAGATTTTATTTATATGTATATTTATTTATTTGAAAGAGTTATGGGTTTGGGAGGAAGAGGAATAGAGAGGGAGGGAGAGAGAGAGAGACAGCAAGTTCTCATCCACTGGTTCACTCTTTAAATGGCTGCCATGGCCATAGCTGGAGCCAAGCTGAAGCCAGGATCTAGGAGCTTCAGCCGGGGGGTAATGTCTCATACACTTGGGACATTTTCTGCTCCTACTCCCAGGACATTAGCCAAGAACTGGATTGAAAGTAAAACAGCTGGGTCTGAAACCTAAACATGTAAGGGTTGATGGTGTTGGCTGTGGCTCAGCTGCTATGCCATAATGCCAGTCCCTTGTTTTGATATTTTTCTGATATCATTTTTTTTTAAGCTGAGAGAATGCTCTCTCTTAGGATCACTTCTTAACCTTGGCCATAGGTCAATCCTCACATCTGGGCAGATTAATTCATTCATTCATGCTTTTACTGACTTATGCAAAGGGACTCATGCTTCAGTGCTGTGTGACAGTTCTGTGGGCTCCTGCAGGACTGGGACTATGCACTGTGCCTCGTGCCTACTCAGCGTCAGACGCAATGTCACTGCCTTATGCTGTGTTGTCTGTCGACTTGGTGATATGACCAAAGTATGAATGTATGAATCTGTTGGGTATCAATTGAAAAGTCTTTTTTCATTGTTTACTTTTAAAATTTTTTCCACATTAAAACTTATTATTATTACTTTCATATATGGTTCCATGTGCACAGAGATTCTGCCTTCCATAATGTCTATGTCCCCCATAATATTATAAAAGTATAGCCCTTTAACAATAATCACAAAGTCCAACAATCTTCTCGTAGGTATAGAAAATGTTAGATATTCCAGTACCCAAATTGTCAAGATATATTTAACAGTTTCATTGGGAGTCATCTCTTTATTTGGGAGTAGAGATGCACACTGCAATATATCTTCTCTTCTTGGTGTGCTAGTCTCCATTTACAGTTCATTTATGGAAATGTATGAATATACATGCTTACCAATATATCTATCTATATATCTATTTATCTTGCATTTAGCATGAAGTTTGCCTTACATCAGAGAGAATGTATATTTGTCATCTTGGGATTGACTTATTTCATTGAGCATGATGATCTCCAGTTGGGACCATTTTGTTGCAAATGGTAGAATTCCTTTCTTTTTAATGGCTGAGTAGTATTCCACAGAGTAGATGTACCACAGTTTCTTTATCCATTCCTCTTTCGATGGGAATCTGGGTTGTTCCCACGTCTGTACTAATGTATATTGTGTTGCTCTAAGTATAGGCTTGCAGGTCACTTTCTCCTCTGCAGATTTCACTTCTTTTGGATATATTCTGAGGAGTGGGAAGCTGGCTTATGTGGTAGATCAATTTTCAGTTATCTGAGCACTCTCCATTTTGTTTTTTACTGGCTGCACTAGTCTGCATTCCCACCAACAGTGGAGTAGGTAGGATACCTTTCTCCTCATATCCATGCCAGAATGAGTTGTTGGTAGATTTCAGGCTTATTTTGCATGGAACCCATGGGTCACGGTGGGACCAGTACAATGTAATGTGCCAGAAATGAGTATTCCCCTGGTTTAGCTCATGCAGAGCTCACTGTTGTCCTCTCAGAACCTTTGACACACAAGTCAAAATGGTGCCTGATGTAGTACTGGTCAGGGTGGAGCTGAGAAATCTACCTTGTTCCCACACCCAACTGATAAGACTCTGCAACTATGCTTCTACTCGTGATCAGGTTAAAAAAAATCAGCAGGATCTGCAGTTCTGTGGCTGGGTTCACCTCGTGAGTTCCCGCCTGGCCTCCAGTGGAGCTCTGATTGCTTCTGGGTATCTATATTCACTGCAGGAACACTCTGCTGTCTGTACTGCTTGTCTGTGTCCCTGGGTCTCCAGGTGTCCCTGTTGGCCTGTCCTCTCCTACTTCCTGGAGTTGCACCCTCTCTGCTTCTCCTTGGCTAATCTGTCTTCTTTTATTTTGACCTAGCTTCACTCTCTTCTGTCACCTTCCATTCCTTTGTAAACTCTTGAAGGACAAACTATCAATATTTACAACTTTGCAAATTTCTTCCAATGTTTTATCTGATAACAAACTGCTAGTTGTGAAGATAAACTTAAATGCAGGACATTTGATGTTTCAGTTCAGGCCTTTGTATATATCAGTCCTTTTCAGTTCTGTTAGTTTTATGTTGGACTTACAGTTTTTCTGTCAGTGCATATTACATACAAAGGGTGCTTTACATTTTATTTAATCATAAATCTTCACTAAAGTGAATAATGAAGAAATTTGTTTCTGCAAGAAGAGTGAAAAAGAAAGATATGGTTAGGAAAATCTAGATTGAGTTTTTAGATATAGACTTCCACTTTTGTTCAAGATGAAGACTGAAATTGGCTTCATACCTGAAAACAATGAAAAAATGTGGATATTTAATAGTATGGGTTCAACACCTTAGATATTGGGCACTGAATGTCAGTTCCTCCTGAGAAGTGAGAACCAACAAGGTGAGCCCTGACTTTCTCCAGCTTACTACCGGTGAAGAGTTTCCTAGGAGAGGGACCTAGCCTAAAGCAAGTCAATTGTAGGGCAGAGTACTGCAGGGGAGAGTTATATGGAAATAATGCCCTGGAGGCCTGTGGAACATTCACATGTTACTGAGCATGTGAGATTGGCAATGTGGAGCTAAGTGGCTCTGTTGTGTGAACATCACAGAGTGCACTTAAATAAATGTGAAGCATGTAGCCTACGACATACCTGTATATGCTGCCTCAACCTCACTTTCACTTCGCTTCATGAACAGCAGTTGTTGAATTATTTAAGGCTGTTAGAGTCAACAGAAAAGTCAATTTAACAAGAGTCCAACTTTTGATTTCTTTCTTCTTTTATAGGTTTATTTATTTATTTGAAAGTCAGAACTGGGGCTGATGCTTTGGCTATGTGTGCTGTACTGCTGCTAGCTGTGCCAGTTTTTCTATATGAGTAATGGTTTTGGCTTCTCCACTTGCAATCCAGTTCCCTGTTGATGGCCTGGGAGGATGGCCCAAATACTTGAATCCCTGAACCCACATGGGAGAACCAAAAGAAACTCCTGGATCCTGGCTTTTGCTTGACTCTTGTGGCCATTAGGGGAGAGTGAGCCAAGAGATGGAAGATTTCTCTCTCTGCCTCTTATTCACTCCTCTATAACTCTGCATTTCGAATAAACAAAGAAATGAATGCATCCCTTTTTAAAAAGAGTCACAGAGATATTTTCTATTTGCCAGTTCACTTTTAGGAGTTAGGAACTTCACGTGTGCCTCCCACATGAAACACCTAAGTATTTTCCAAGACTTACAGGACATTAGCAGGGAATTGGATTGGAAGTGGAGCAATAGGGACATGAACTGGTGCTCAAATGGGATGCTGACAACATAGGTAGCAGCTTAATGCACAATATCACAACACTGGACCCCAGTCTTTTCTTTCAATGCTTCAAGCAAACTTGCATTTTGATTGTCAACACTGTGGTGCTGAAAGGTCCACAACTGTGTCTGTTCTCAACTCAGGTGATTACAAGTGTCTCCATATCTGATATAGACTCTTGAAGCTTTTTTTAGTTTTGTCTTCAAGGAAGGAGGTTCTAGAATTATCATCTTATAATATAGTTCCATCGACCCTGGGATTTACCCTACCCCTTCCTGAAATCACCTCCCCTCTTGGGTTCCCTCATATCTTTACAACAGCAGAGTTCCTCATAAACAGTGATAAGTCCATCATTGTGGGAATGGACAACAGAAGAGAGTCGAGCATCTTATTGTCACCACACACGCAAAAGTTTCACTGGGAGTCCATCCTTGATCTGGAACTAGAGATGCACACTGCACCATATCCTCAAATCTGAACATGAGTCTCCACTACACAGTCACTATAAATCTCCCCAAGTGAAAAGTCACAAAACAAAATCAACAACAGGAAGGGGGAAGAAAAGGGAATTTACAATTCCATAAAATTAAATAGCATGTTATTGAATGAATAATGTGTCACTGAAGAAATGAAAAAGAAAATCAAGAACCTTCTTGAAGAAAATGATGCTACTGTATAATCTACGAGTCATTGAATGATTTAATTAAAACAAAAACAATGTTTTGAAGAAATGAAACTAAAAACAAAAACATCAAAATCATTGAGATATGGTTTCTGCTGATCTTTATTGGTGAGATGTGTCTCCTGTAGGCAGCAAATAGATGGGTTTTGCTTTTTAATCGGTCTACTAATCTATAATGTTTGATCGATGAGTTTAAGCCATTTACATACAGGCTTAATATGAATGGGTGGTAATTTGGTCCTGTTATTTTAGCAATGGGATGTTCATTGATTTAGTCTTCCGTTGTTATTTTACTGGGATGTTCTTTACATTTGCCTTTGGTTTTGGTGGGTGCTATTTCTTCTCTCTGTCAAAAAAACATCTTTGAGTATCATTTATAGGGCAGATTTGAAAGAGGCATATTCTTCTAAGTTTTCTTTACTGTGGAAGAATTTTATTTCATTTTCAGAAACAAAGGGAAGTTTTGCTGGGTACATTACTTGGGCAGACAATGTTTTCCTTTTAGAATCTGTAATATGTTGCTCCATTCTCTTGTGGTCTGTACAGTTTCCTGTGAAAGGTCTCCTGTGAGCTTAATTGCCATTCCTCTATAGGTCAATTGATTTTTTTCATGAGCACATTTAAGGATCTTCTCCTTGTGTTCAATTGAAGAGTGCTTGATTATCATGTATCTTGGTGAAGATCACTTTTGGTCAACCCTATTGGGAGTTCTGTGCCCTTCCTGGATGTTGTTTTCTAATTTTTCCTCCATATTAGGGAGATTTTCCTTTATTATTTCTTCAAATACATTTTTAAACCCAGCTTCTTTTTCTGCACCTTCTGCAACTCCTATAACTCTTACATTTGGCTTTTTAATAGTGTCTTAATTCTTGAAGACTTTTTTTCTTTAGCTTGACTTAGCTCTGCTTCCAGCTTTTTGATTGTTTCCCCATGGTGACAAGAAGTGTTTCCCACTTTTGAGATTCTTTGTTCTGCTTCATTCATTCTATTATTGACATATTTTGAGTCATAAGTTGCCCAAGTCGGTATTATTTTCAATGTGGGACCAGTGCAATGCACTGAGATCAGTGAGTTCGCTCCCATCTCAAGGCATGAACAGCTCACTGTTGTCCCTGCAGTCTCAAGTATTTTCACATCAAACGACACATCTGCAAATAATCCGTGTGTCAAAGATATGGCAGAAGGTTAGAAGGTAATTGGAGCTAAATGAAAGCAGACGTAGAATATATTGGAACTGATGAGATGCTGCAAAAGTGTTACTTAAAAAGAAATCAATGGTTCTGAAAGCTGTATTAGCTTTCAAGAAATTGAAAGTAGTATTTTAATTTAATCTCAATAGTAAGCTAAGTAAGTAAGACTCAATAGTAAGACTAAGTGAAAAATCAATCAAACAAAAACAGACAACTGATATAGTTATTTTGGCATTGCCTCTCATCTGAAGTGAATTTTGGCAACCTGTGTCTTATGCCGAGTGAAAGAAGCTATTGAAAGGAGCGTGTGTTCATATATGATAATATTTAAACAAATGTGTTTTGATTCTGATAATGATGCCACAGTACCTGTTTATATAAAACTTAATAAATTTCAGATGTGAAGTATGTACCTTTTAGTGTATGTTCATAATATTGCAGTAAAATTGCCAAGAATTTCTGTTGAGTTTAAGAGCTAACATGCTATCGCTGTGTTGCTTTCAGTATGAATCTCTATCTTATGGCCTGAATGATCTTCATGGAGATATTACACTCCCGTCACCATTTGAAAATACTGACAGATAATATTTGTACCTACTAATGATAATTTGATATAGTTCTAAAATATCTAAGGGGTAGGTCAGTAGTTCACAATTCCATTTCCTCAAATATTTATCCTGATGTGCTGGAAAACTTCAAATTGTTATTTTTGGTTATTTTAAAATGTATGGCAATTTGTAACCACTGAGTTACAGCAGTTACAGAATACAGAACCAATTTTCTGTTGAACTATATTGTGATGTCTGGTGTGACTTCTCTGCATCCTCTCCTCAGACCTTTCTGTCTGTAATGATCACTATTCTGCCGCCTTTTTCTTAAGAAATGGATTTATTTTTAGCTTCCATGTAAGAGTGAGAATATTTGTTTTGTCTCTGTCCCTTGATTATTTTACATAACATTTCATATCATGTTGCTGAAAATGACAGGATTCCATTCTTTTTCAGGGCTGAATAATATTTCCTTGTGCCTATGTCACATTTTCTCTATTTATTCAAATGTCACTAACCACTTAGACTGATTACATATCTCAGGCATTGTGAGTAGTGCTGCAGTGAGTGTGGGAATGCAGCCATCTAATAACCTCATTTCTTTCAGATAAATGCCCAGTAGCAGGAATGCTGAATCACATGGAAAGTTGATTATTAGGTCTTCAGTGAGCCCTGTACTGGTCCATAATAACTTACTTACATTCATATGAACAGCAGATAAATGTTTCCCTTTCTTTGTGCTCTTTGTGTTCATTTATATTTTTGTCATCTTGAAAATAGACATTTTAGAATTGGAGTGAGATGATATCTCAGATATTACTTTATTTCCCTGATTATTAGTGACATTGAAACTCTATTCTGAACCTATTGGTGATTCTAAACACATACACAACACACATATCTCCCCCCACACACAAACACACAACACAAAACACACACAAACATATACACACATGCACACACATATGCACACATGCATACACAATACACACACATACGCACACAAACACACATACTTATTGGTGATGTATATATCTTCTTTTGAGAGGTTTGTATTCAGATCACTTAACCATTTTTTAGCAGGCCTGTTTTATGTTTTTGTTGGGATTTAAAAAAATTATTATTTTATTCCGATAATCTTTACATAGGTGATTAGGGCACAAGGGGTCAAGGGCTACAGGAAAGTGGGTAAGATCATTGTTTCCACATTATTATTATTATTTTTTCTAGATCTGGGGTAAGGGGAGAAAAAAGGAGAGGCCCACCCAACCTCCCACCAATCCCAGGTCCCCAACATGGGGCATGCTCCAAGGGCACTGCTCAAGTGGTTTTGATAGTTCAGCACTTCTGAATTGCTGCCAGTCTCACCATTCCAAGCACGATGAAACCTCTCCAGACTCCACTGGCTGACATAGTCCATCTTATAGTCTTCGTTTGCCCAGATTTTCACTGTCAACACATGGCTGGGGTAGATATCGATTCGTTCTGTCCTCCGTCCTCTGCTGTGGTACCAGGTGTCCTCTGCAGGTTCCAATAGACTGCCATATCCTCCATGTGCACTTGGATTTGCTGTCTACTCTTCCTTCTGAGCCTCTGGGGAGGCTCAGCTTTGACACCTGCACTCCATGGTCAGACTATGGAACCTGCACTTCTTTTCATGGCTGGGGTTCTGAAATCAGCAGTTCAGTTGGAGGGATCCCCAAAGGAACTTTGTCTAAAGTGATCCCAGACCTGATTCCTGTGTGTGCATGCCAGTTAAGGGTCTGGCAGAGTCCATCACCTGTTGGGATTTTTGAATTCCTTATATGATCTAGATATTAATCTTTGTAGAATGAACAATTTTCATTAAGCCTATTTAATCTTTAGTTTCCAGTGGCACAGTGGTTAAGGTCCTCGCCTTGAACACCCGGGATCCCATATGGGCGCCAGTTCTAATCCTGGCAGCCCTGCTTCCCTTCCAGCTCCCTGCCTTTGGCCCGGGAAAGCAGTCGAGGACGGCCCAAAGCTTTGGGACCCTGCATCCGCGTGGGAGACCCGGAAGAGGCTCCTGGCTTCACATCGGCATAGCATTGGCCGTTGCGCTCACTTGGGGAGTGAATCATCGGACGGAAGATCTTCCTCTCTGTCTCTCCTTTCTGTATATCTGCCTTTCCAATAAAAATAATAAAAATAAATCTTTAAAAAAATCTTTAGTTTCCATATATGCAAAATTGACTCAATATTGATGTAAGGATGTAATTCAGAAAATGCCAAGAATAGAAGTTACCAAAGGCACTGAACATTAAAATCACATGCATTTAAAAAAAAGATTTATTTTGTATTTATTGGAAAGTCATATATAGAGAGAAGAGGAGAGACAGAGAGAAAGATCATCCCTCTGCTGATTCACTCCCCAAGTGGCTGCAATGGTCAGAGCTGAGCCAATCCGAAGCCAGGAGCCAAGAACTTCTCTTCTGGTCTCCCACACGGGTGTAGGATCCCAAGTCTTTGGGCCATCCTTGACTGCTTTTTTAGGTTACAGGCAGGGAGCTGGTTGAGAAGTGAGGCAGCTGGGACATGAACCAGTGCCTATATGGAATTCTGGTGCGTGCAATTTGAGAACTTTATCCATTAGGCTACTGTGCTGGGCCCCAATCACATGCATTTTTTACTACTGCTATTTTCCTATTAATCCAGGGGAAACAAAGTACAGCATTAGTTATGTGAATCATTTAGAAGTCTGTCATGAAATCTGTAATCAAGTCAATAAATTTGTCCTCCTAGAATCCCTGGACTCTGTTCAGGTTCTATAAATGACAGGGTGCTTGTTTCCATTTTACTTCGTTCCTTATATTGTTATTTGTCTTCTCCAAATTAAAAATAAAGGAAGAATAATGGAAGCAAAAACTAAGGATCGCTGCCTTCCCCTGCCTGTTAGCATTGCCTCCCAGTTCTTGCAGAGTTAAACTCGGCCCTTTCAGATTGGCACAGGAAGTTCTTCACAACTGGATGCCTTTTACTTTTCCTGGATAGTTTTCCAAAGAGGTTCATGGGGTCAGCCCTGGAAAGGAGAACTTGGGTCCCCTTTTTCCTGCATGCCCCAGTTTTATTCCTTGAAGATAAGTGGTGGCATCATCATCATCGTCACTTTCTAGAATTGTGATTTAAATGGGTTGTACAGGTCAGGCTTGTAGAACACTCCCTTTGCTATTGCAGGAGCTCAAGAAGCTTTCGTTCCTTATTTTGTCTACCTCTTCTTATATGTCTTCCCATACATTAGCTACTTCTTATTACATTACTTGTTGCTTGTTACAGACTGGATTATCTCCCTCCAATTTCTTCTAACTCCCAGTATCTTAAAATTTGACTGAAATTGGAAATACTTTTTAAAAGAGATATTTAGGTTAAAACCAACTCTTTATGGTGGGCCCTAATCTAATCTGACTGGCATCTTCTTAACCACAGAAAGTTTTGGTTCATGCAAAAGCGTGCCATTATTCCCATGGACCCAGAAGGTAGAACACTAAAGCAGAAGGGATTATTCTTATGGTTTAAAACCGAACAGGAATTGCCTTACAAGGTTTTGAACTTCCTTAAGACATGACTTCTTTTATACTCCCAATTTATCCTTCTTGAAATGGGGTTGCCTGTATGCCTATGCCACCATTGTATTTTGGAAGCAGAAAACTGATTTGATGTCTTACACTGGCAGGCAGAGAGGAATTTCACACTTGAAATTTCATTTACACTTAATTTATTTCTATTTAGTAGAGATTTGTGATTTACAAGTTGATGGTGGATTAGGTTAAGACTTGGGTTGTTGGGATAAGAGTGGATGTAGTTTTAAAAAGCACATGAATTTCAGGAGGGATTTAGGAGCCCAGAGGAAGGGAACAAGGAGAGTTACATCAAAGAGTGGGAGAGTAACATCTGGCCTTTGTCACTCTCACAGGCTGAGGGTGCTTGGTGTTTAGTGCTGATGACACCAAGCTTCAGGAAGGCTGCTCACCACACTCTTATGGTGGGCTGGAGGATTCACACAAGCATCTGATGGCATCCGTAAGCATTACGGACCTCATTAAGCTAACCGTCACTTCACTTGGCATTCTGATATGAGATGTTGGCATCAGAAGTGGCACCTTAACGTGATGTGTCACAATGCCAACACCTAAACTTATCATTTAATCTCCCACATTTTGAAGGATCCTACTATTTAAAATAACTAGGTAAAAAGTTAAAGTGATGCTTACTTATGGTAAAAATTCAAATCCATACAGAATGTGTTAAGGTGAAAAATATAAGTCCCTATGCCTACCTACTCCTAATAGTCTCAGAATTAATGAAAGCATATGAGAATAAATGAGATCATACATATAAATGCATTTGATTTTTTTCTCTTTTGAAGTCATTTATGTATTTTAAAGTTAGATTGATCAAGAAAAAGTAAGACAGTTTGGAACGGAGGGAGAGATAATAAGAAAAGAGTGAGAGAAACAGATTAAGAAAAGAGAGAGAGGGTCTGGCAAGATAGCATAGTGGTTAAAGTCCTCGCCTTGAATGCAACAGGATCCCATATGGGTGCCGGTTCTAATCCCGGCAGCTCCACTTCCCATCCAGCTCCCTGCTTGTGGCCTGGGGAAGCAGTCGTGGATGGCCCAAAGCTTTGGGACCCTGCACCTGCGTGGGAGACCCAGAAGAGGCTCCTGGCTTTGGATTGGCTCAGCTCCAGCTGTTGTGGCCACTTGGGGAGTGAATCATCGGACAGAAGATCTTCCTTTCTGTATATCTGCCTTCCCAATAAAAATAGGTAAATCTTAAAAAAAAGGAGAGAGAGAGAGAGAGAGAGGGAGAATATCTTCTACTTCTCTCTCCAAATGATATCCACAACAGCAGACAATGGAATAGGTCTCTGTCAGGAACTCCGTCTTCAATTCAAGTCTCCCATATGGGTGACAGGGACCCAACCACCTGAGCTCTCACCCACTGTCTCCCAGGATGTTCTTCAGTAGGATGTCAGAATTAGTGGAGGACCTGGTACATGCTTGTGCATCCTAGGTCCTCTGATATGGGATGGGCGTGTCCCAATTAGCATTTTATCATTTATTCCAACACCTGCCCTTGCTGTTTTCTTTCTATTTGGATGACCAAATGGTGATATTAGTTACAGGGAGGGAATAGTTTCATCAGCATATATAATAATGGTTCCATTAATTGGATGTTAGGACTGCCACCTGGCACCTTTGGGCCCCTCATGCCTGAAATAGAAATAACAGTGCTGATTGGTGTGGCTGAGGTGAACTATGAAGAGAACATTAGATTATAACCCCACGGTGGAGGGAAAGAATAGTGTGTCAAGCACGGAGGTCCTCTCAGGAGTCTCTTAGTAGCACTGTGTCCTGTGATTACAGTCGATGGGAATTTAGAACAGCCCAATCTGAGCAGGACCGCAAATGGCTCCTTCAGGAACATTGGTTTGGGTATTTCTGCTATTTAAGGTGCTTCTTACAAGCAAAGGGAATCCACAATGGGTGGTAGAAGAAAACTGTTTTGGATACCAGTTATGACCACATGACCAGTTACAGACATGAGAGCTGGCTGTAATTGCTTTGATTGTTTCCTCTTTCTTTTTACGAATTTATTTATTGCATATATAAACATATTTTTGTTCTCCTTCCTATCTTATTTATCATATGAGATGTGATGACTCTATAGCAACACTTATGTATTAATTCTACATCATAATATTTAAATTATGGGAAACCACAGAGGGAGTAATCATTGCTCAATGATTTTTAACTTTTCTCCTGGGGAAGGAACTGGTGAATTTTTGGTTGCACCCAGGATTGTTGTGTCATGCTAAGTGAAAGTATGACCTTTTTGCTGTCATTATTTGGAGATTATGTATGGCTGAAGATGTGGGCGGGTGGCAGGTTGAAAAGGAATGGGTTGTCATGATTGGTGTTGGGTTTCAACCTGACTGCATTAGGAGTTATCAAGATAGCTATTAGAGCAGTAGTTATCACAGTGCTTCAGGAGGCACTAAGTACATTCCTCTTGTTTTTGGAAGGGAAGCCCAGGTGTACCTACAAAGGTGTTATTCAGAGGAATTGGATATGTGAATTATTGAGCCAAAGGAAGGAGAACTCTGAATAGAATGAAAGGGTGAATATTTGGCCTTTCTCTTCCAGAGCTCAAATACTTTTGTCTTGAATGTCAGAGCTCCAGGTTCTCTGAGTTTTAACCTCTGAGACTCAACCCTGTGCTGGACTTTTTGATTTTTGGCTGAAGACCCAGATTTTTGATTTTGATTTTTGGCTGAAAGCCTCCTTGGTTTGGGGACCTGCAGTCTTGGACTGAGCCATACTCCCAACTTCTCAGGTTCTCTGGTGTGCAGCTGGCCTGATGGAGGATTCTTGAGCTGCCATAGTTACATGGAGTAATTCCCCTCCAAAATCCCTCTCATCTCCCTTTTATGTATATATTTCCTGTCCATCTCTAGAAAAGCCTTGATTTAAAGAAACTGGATGACTTAATTACAAATACTTTTGACATTCGAGTTTTATTAGATCAAACAATTCTCTTTTTTTTATAATGAAACTAAAAGGACATGCTGACATAACTATATTTGTTGCTCAATGTTCCTCTCTTCCACTAGAATATGTAACGTGTATTCAGGAAAGCATGTGTTGGCTTACATGGTGAAGATTGTACACAAGCCTGCTTTGTGGCCAGTTGTAGCCAAGCAGTTGAGTTCTGACTGTCAGCATATAAGCAGTGGTGGTGAGTGCAATGTCCACCTTATGTACTTGGAGGGAAGGAGAAAAGCCTATCCAAGCAGTGTTTCTGCCTCTTGATGCTTACACTGTGAACATGCTGTGCTCTGGAGCAGTCATAAGATACTGATGATGCTGTCAGAGAAGAGAAAAGCAGCTTGGTGCCTCATGATGGTGGAGCTAATGTACTAGCTCTGGGTCTGCCAGGTGAACTGTTTTGTAAAAAAGTTATGCATTCTGTCTATTAAGCTACTGTTAGTTTTGACTGTTTTGTTATTGCAGGATACAGATATAACATGAATGAATCCATATGTACATACATTGGTGAAAACACACTCACTATCCTCGCTAATAAACTAAACTAGCCAGAGAAACATGCTTCTGATATGGGGTTTGTCTTAGATTAAAAATATGTCAATGTTATTCCCACTTGGTGTATTTCCCATGTTTCTAAAATCTATATTGTCACTTGGCAACTTCAATAAAACTTCATATTACTTAAATGTGGAATGATAGATAGGAACAGTTATGTTAACTTGGCAATAAATCAATCAGGCTTTCTGATGAAATCATAAGCTACAGTAAGAATGTTTTGCAGCAGTAAATTCTCAAGTGCTTGCTCTGAACTTGAAATTTGAAAGTGTTTCCAAGTTAAGTATAATTTTTTGGTTGGGCAACAATACAGAATTTGAAGTCAGAGACTAGATGGAAGTAAAATAATCAATACTTGCACAATTAATCCTTTTACTCAGAACATTTTCCTAGGCTTTTTCATCAGGAGTTTGCACCCCCTCCAACTGAACAGTCTAACAATTTTCGGGGGGGGGGGAAATGCATCCAAATATTATTTATTCCGACTTCTGAGATTACAGATGATGGGACTCATTGCTTGCAGGCGACACTTTGATTTTCGTGGAAGAAGTGTAGGCTTGGGGGAGGGTTGCCAGAGGATTGGGGGAGGGAAGAGACTGAGCACTGAGGGAAAACAAATGGCTCAGAATGTTCAGTGCTTCACTGAACTTACATTTTATAAGTTGTCATCCGTTTGCTTTTTAAAACATTTATTTAGTTGAAAGGAAAAGTTAGAAGAAGAGAGAAAAGAGCTTGCATATCTGCTGATTCACTCCTCCAAAACTGGCAACAGCCAGGGCTGGACCAGGCTGAAGCCAGGAACCTGGAACTCCATATGGGTCTCCTATGCAGGTGGCAGTGTCCCAAGAACGATTGCCATCTTTTGCTGTTTTCCCAGTCACATTACCAAGGAGGAAAATGGGAAATAGAGCAGCTAAGACTCAAACTGACATCCAAATGGGCTTCCAGTGTTGCAGGTAATGTCTTAACCCACTGCATCTCCAGTTACCAAACTTTGCCAGACCCCATTTACCCAGGTTTCTGTTAGCATCTATGATCATCCATATATTATTCTAGGTGCTGAAGTTTCAAATTCCAATAACATTTAATTTCTGTCCATAAGATCCTTATAATATAATTGGAGAAACAAACATACAAACTGACTATAAAAGCAAAGTTATTGGCTTTTCATTTTATTAATTTCTAGATGTAATTCTATTTTGAATCAAGAAGAGTATTCCACATTCAGTAATTGCTTTAGGGATGTGAAAATAGAACCAACTAGAGACTTTCTTTGAGTTTGAAACATACGAGGGTACTTCTAAATGTTCATGAAAAATGCATTAAGAGGCACATTTATTTTGGTGCAGAAATGTTTTTGAAATACATGCATAGTTTTTCATAATATACATTTTTGTGCAGGGGAATAGCGACCCAGTCATCCAGCTCCATCTGACTGCTTATATTATTGTCAGCTAATCTAATAACTTAGAAAGTAAAGATTTGGGGCCAGTTGAGCGCTGCAACAGGCTAATTCTGTGCCTGTGGTGCCACCATCCCATATGAGCACTGATTTGGATTCTAGCTATTCCATTTATGATTCAGCTACCTGTCTACAACCTGGGAAAGCAACAGAGGATGGCACAAGTCCTTGGAACCCTGTGTCCTTGTGGAAGTCCTAGAAAGAAGCGCCAGGCTCCTGGCTTCAGATTGGCCCAGCTCTGGCCATTGTGGCCATTTGGGGGGTAAACCAGCTGAAGCAAGAGCTCTCTCTCTCTCTCTTTCCCTCTTGGTAAGTCTTTCAAGTAAAATAGATCTTTAAAAAAGTGGAAAAAGGTAAAGACAAAATATAACATTTATTTTTACATGAACTTTTGGAAGACAGAGTGTCTTTTTCTTCTGGATCATTCATTTTTGTCACTTGCAAAGCTAGTATTGCTGACACAACTTACACATGAACTTTCTGGAAAGCTGTAGAAAGTGAATAATGAAAAAATCAAATAGATGCTATTTTTCTGGCATGCACAACCTGTATGATGTTTTCATTTACATTTTAAAAATCAATTTCCTCCACACATCCATACTAATAATAACCTATGTGTAAGGCTCAGTATTTCTTCGTGTTCTTCAAGATGAAAATGGAGTCCATCAAACATTGATAAGCACTGTAGAGCTGTTGTGGCTCCACAGGCGACAGAAGAAGACTTACTGAGTAACATGCAGCTTTGCACTGTGCCTCAAACCCTTCTGCAGTCATGTCCACATCTTGACTGGTCCTCCAATATCAGCCTTCCTCTTACCTTCTCATGTTGCTCTGGAATCCTGCAGCCCACAGAGCTGATTTCCACCTCCTTGTTCTGTCTTAGGGTCACTTAGCCTTATCTGGCTTCTCTGAAGCTGTATTCCTTGCACCATTGCTGTTCAAAAGACAATGGGTTCACAGGATGTTAGAGTTTGCCGTTCTTAGAATGTATCAGGGAAATGCAAAGCACAAAAGTTTTGAGCAATTTATAAAAAGTGACCAAAATAAAATGTAACTGAGTGTAGATATTATTTAAATGAAGAATATGAAATATTCTTGGATAGCTATACCCAAGAATAAAATTGCTTGTTTTAATTAGAAAACCTTTCACAGTCTATGAAAGATCTTCAAAAAGTTTAAAAAAGGATTTTATAAAAATGTGTGGATTTCCAAAAAATTTGTGCCAAAATAAACTTATCTTTCAAACTTCTATTTTGTATGTACTTTTGAGCATAGTATCAAATTTGTATTTCCATAAAGCTTTTTGTGTATATGCATTTTCACCACAAGGTAATCAACCTCTGAGGTGAGTGGCAGGTGCCAGGTACACATACACACAGTGTGTTCTATCTCCTGGACAGAATCAGAGGGCAAGGCAATGGGCAGTCATCACCATCGTGCCGTCTCTGTTTTCCCTTTCCTCCTACCCCTTTCTTTCAATTCCAACATTTCTCAGAAACTAAAAGCCAGGAGGAAGTTGTGTATGAGCAACTGAGGATGCCAAGATGCATTGGAACTTGGCTGAATACACTGATGATTTATTTTAAAGTCAAAATTTCATTTTCACCTGAAATAATGTCCAGGCCTCCTCATGGATGCAGCTCATACTTTGAAGCAAAAGGAAAATATGAATGTTCATAAATGGCAAACACACTGGACAACTGTCCACAATTCAGTTTTCTGCCGCTGGGACACATCATTCTGATTCTTTTTCAGATCCAAAGGCCATATGTCCCTGTTTTATTTTGTATTGCTAGTTGTGAGTGTATCTTTGTAAGGCTGCTATGGCTATCTGGCAGCTAGGCAGAGTATAAATAACCTTTATTGTTATTATCATTCTATGTAGCATTCACTCTGTTTTGCTGCCATTAATAAACCATTCAAGCAATGTTGTTGCAATGTATAATATCAGCAGAACTCTCCCTGGGGAAACATCTAAGTGGATGTTTAATATTCTGCTTGGTTCTCAGTCCATTTCTCCACAGGCTGAGATGCTATAGCATGTTCCAAATTCAAGCAAAAAAAAAAAAGACCCATGGAATAAAAGCAACAGAATCAATATGTTACTATGATTCATAAAATTACTTGGCTTTAACTTTTTGCTAAATTAGGAGATTCTGTGGTAGCTAAGTTGCTCTATGATCAACATTTTTATTTCTTTTTAGATACTTTCAATAGAATATAGAAAAAAAATTTCTAAAGTCCTATATATCAAGAATACTTTCTCAGTTGAACTAGATTAGGTAAATTTAGAAGCCAAATGGGTTTTTCACTCAGATGATCAATGTGGACCTAGCTTTTGTGAACTTGCCTGAATTTCATGTGTTTTTTGCTCCTAGCTCATTGATTTGGTGGAGTTCAGGCTTAATCTTGAAATATCAGTCTGGCAAGAGTACAGGGTGGCTTGGAACCGTGGAATTTTAGGAAGGTATGCAATGCATGTGCGTGAACATGTAACGGAGTGCTGTTGTAAAATCTGGCCCTGAAATTTTCAGAGTAATATTAGAATTTTAAGAATCTGCTTAGATTTGAAAATTAATCACCAAGACCTATTTTGCTATTGGCATCTAGGTTCTGTGGATTTTAAAAAATAGCTATCTTCTTCATGATATTAATTTGTTATAGCACTCAGAGGTACCTTTGAGAATGGGCTTGAGGAGTTACATCGTTGTGTATAGCCAGAAACTCCAAACCTTACAGCTCAAAAGACATTTTCACTTGACCTAGGATTTTGTTGTTGAGCAGTTTGGGTTGGATTCAGGTTGAATATTCTGGTGACCCTAACTAGGCTAGTTCTCACATCTGGTACCAGTTGCTGGGCTGTTGTATTATTTTGTTTCTGGGGTTAACTGTTTGGTAAATGGGATAACAGGGATGCTGGAATCACACATTCCTTCTGGATAGCCAGAAGTAACTGTGGACATTGTTCAGCAATAGCTATAACAGTGTTTGCAAAATCCTGTCATCCTGTGTTGTAACACAGCACGGTGGTTTGAAATATCCTTGACCTTGTATTCTCCCCAACTGGTTTCTTGCTCTGGTACTGGTATTCATCCCCTGTGTCACATGGGAAACCATCCTGACCCTCTTTGGGTTCCTAGTTACTCAACTTATAAATTGAGATATTATTTCCAGGACTGAGATGATTTAAGATTTCAAAAATATACCTTGGTCTCTATGACATAGAAATATTTAGGAAATTGTAAAAAAAAAATCATAGAACTGTAGAGAGCTTGAGTCAAGTACCGTATTCTTAATGGGGTGTGGGGTGGGATAAAGCCCAGAGACACTTAGCCAAGGCCTTAGACTGCGTTTCTAGTGGGACTGAACTGTGAGTTCTTTATCCTTGGCTGTTTTGTCAATTCGAAGTGTGGTGAGCAACCCACACGTACAATTCAGCGCAAGTTTTACCTTTTATTCAGTGTTACTGAATAAAATAAGATTATCTTTTGACTTCTGATGCATTTCCTTGACAGTCAGGCACCAGCGCCTGTACGTGCCAGATTCCCGGGACTCCCTTCCACAGTTGTGCATATTGAGAAATACCCTATTGTTCTCCTCCATGATACATGCAAGAGGTATGATGTAGCCACAGACAATATTTTCTTCCTAATTTCCTCTCTCTCTGAGATCAGCATTGAAATCCTCTTCAGAATTCTTGACACCTATAGGAGTGCTCTGTCTTCTTACACATAGACTGAAAGTTGGAACCAGTCTATGTTAGCATGGTTTCCAGTCTCAGCACAAGTGCATACAGCTTAGCCTTCCCTGCCTTTTTTTTTTAGAATGTGGGGTACCTATTATATTGTTTTCAGTCTCTGATATCTGCTAACACAAAAAAAAGGTATGTTAGGGTAATTTGGTTGCTTTCTTCTGACATGTGACCTTTAAATGTGACTTCCTAAATTGTGTTCCTCTGCCTCAAGTCGTATATCAAAGCCCTAGTTCATAATTGGCCTGGATTTTTAAGACTGACTTCTCAGAGGGTCCTAAAGGTAAGGGAGGTCCTAAGTGTGGCACCCTAATCTGGTATCACTGTGGACCTGTGAGGACATAGTGAGAAGGTGGCCCTCGAAATCCAGGAGTAGACCTCTGCCCAGAAACTGAACCCTGTTGACTTGGACTTGCACTGACCAGTGTCTGCACTGTGAAAACACAGACGTGTGTTTTTCAGCCAGACAGCCTGTGGTATTTCATTTTGGCAGTCCAGATGGTCCCAGACATTTGTCTTTACTTCAGAAATGCTAAAATAAGTAAATAAAATAATAACAAGAAATAAGTAGGAAAATTAAAATAATTCAAGACCAAAAAACCCAAACTCTAAAAATGCTCATGGCTTCTAAGAATTCATGTACTTTTGGAAAGACTTCATTCTGCCAATGGCATTTAGATTCAGGGAAGCTCCACTCTGACCATGGAGGCTGTTGCTCTTCCTTTGAAATGCATTTCCAAACTGAATTCTTACCTATCACTCTTGGGGTGTTAATGTTATCTCAACAACTAAACAAGCTGCATTCATCCAACTTTTCATTTTCTCGGATTTCTAAGACTTGGCTATCTCATGTACTCATTTCCTCATCCGTGACATCAATAGTATAGCAATTTCCTGTAAACGATGGTTTGATCATACTAAAATATATTAACTGCAGCGAGCGATGAAATTGCCAACACGGTTATTGTGTGAGGCACACTTTAGAAACAATGACAGCTCCGAGAGATTACATCCATGGCTTGAAATCTGTGATTCCTTCAGCCCAGAGAAATAGACTTTATTTGGAATGAGGAAGTAGAGGGCCAGAAACAGAGTTATTTTGGGACACATGCTGTGATGTAGCAGGTTAAATTGCTGCTTGGAACTTTTGCAATGTGGAATCCTGATGTGAGTGCTGGCTCCACGGCTTCTGTCCAGCTTCCTGCTTCGGGGCATCCTGAGAGGCAGCCGGTCATGCTCCTGGCTTCAGCCTGGTCCTGCCTGGATCTTGCGGGTATTCTGAGAGTGAATAAGCAGTTGTAAGATATCTCTCTCTCTAGCTCACCCCATCTCTATTTTGTTCTCCCTTTCATATAACTAAAGATAAACAAATGAACATCTTTTTTTTTAATAAAAATCAGAATTGTTTTAAGATCATCTTAGATGTCTGTCTCTTCATTTCTGAATAACAGTCGCACTCATGGTAACCAGTTTGGAAATAAGTTTCTTTGGATTCAGAAGATGTATCTTTCTTTTCTCAACCACTAGGATATCTTTTGTTGAAACCAACATTTGACATTTAAGTTTTAAGCTCTTTAAATGCAAGGAATGCTTTTTTACCACCTATGTGTTTCTGAAAGTTCCTGAATGAATCCCCAGGAAGAAAGTAATCCAGATAAAACTTGGAGCACATTTTATTCCATAATAAATACACAATAAATATTAATGATCATGATCATTATTACTATTTGTACAAAGTTGGCACTCACTTGTTGATGGATTTCTTTCTTCTTTTTTTTAAAAACTATTCTCTGTTTCATTCATTATCTGGGGAGTTATACAAACTCTGGAACCTTTTTCTATTTTATATTAGCATTTGGGGAAAAAAATCATGGCAAGTGTAATTGTTCTTCCACCTGTTTCATCAATTAATATTCAGTGAATTTGAATGTGCCTTGTATATATGTGTTTGTGTACACCAAAATTTAATCACACGGAAGGACAAGTAGAGGTTGTTTTGTTTGAAATTACTCTCTTAAATTATTCCAAGTAATGCTTGAGTCCTGTTTAAAAAAAACTGCCAAGTCTTCTTGCATCAAAGTCCCAATTTGCATATTACTTTACATATTGAGTCCCAAAGGCTTTCATTCAAAGGATGGAAAATAAAATTAAATGAATCAATTAGTGTATCTTACTGCAATTGTATTCAAACCCAATAGTAAGGGCATTACACATAAATTACATAACAGATTTAGAGAGCAATTCAATTTAATCACATCTGAGATTCGGAGAGACAGGAACCCAACAAGCACAAGAGAGTTGCCAGTCAGCCTGGCTGCTGAGGCCGGGATGGGAGGAAAGTTCCTGTCTGTCCTGGTGGGACCAGCACCTACTCTAGTTGGAGCCGACATGGTGCTACAGCCCTGTCCCATGACACAGTTCCAGGAGATGCCTTTGTCTTTCGTAAATAATGATTCTAAGTGGTCTATTTCTTATTGACCATTTGATTTCTGGTAATTTTAGGATCTGAAACGTAGCACTGAATATCTACTAAGTTTGTATAATATCTGTGTATTGCAAAAACATGCACATATATATTTATTTTATTTGCAAGGCATGCACACACACACACACACACACGCAACACTCTGATTCTGTCCCAAATCGCACAATGCCTGCTGCTGCCAGGGCTGGACCAGGTCAAAGTCAGGAGCTCCTGGTCTCCCATGAGTAGTAGAGACTCAGCTACTTGTACCTTCAACTGATTCTTCTAGGGCAAGATAAAGATTTCTTACTTGGGGAGATAAGGGTGGGAGAGTAACCATTCAAAAAGGAGCAGGCAGACTCCCAAAGGCCCTCTGGTGCACATGCTTGAATCACTGTCATGGAAGTTCTCCTGTTGGCCAGGCAGTGGAGATGAGGTCAGGGCTGTGGCCAGCACTGAGCAGTGTGTGGGATGGTACCCCAGGATTTTGTTCATCATTCACCCACTCACTGTGTGAAGCAACATCATCTTCCACTGCATTCCCCCTGCATCCTTAACGTCCTTTAGAAATGCTTTTAGTATGTGGAAATCCTTAGCATGGAGGTGGTGGTTCCGGATACCTAGTAATGCTGCAGAGAAGAGTCACTACCCCGTATCAAAGGTGGACAAGCCAGGCCAGCTTCAGTCTGCCAAGATCTGGTCAGAATTTGAATGCAACCTTCCATCCCTATGTCTAGCCAGTTTCATCTTTTATAGAAATTGTGGTTGGTTGAAATTTCATGATGGCTACATGTTGTGATTCTGTTTTCACAACTAATTTACTGAATTTCAGGGCAGTTTCTAGCCGTGGTTTGTGATTCATGTGTTTGTTTCCAGCCTGAGCCCTGTCTACTGCTTGGGCTCTGTCTGTGTAGCGGGGTAGACTGTGTTGCCTCCAGCAGTCACAGAAATATATCTGCCCCCACATATCCTTCAGAACCACACAGCTCTCATCAGCAAGTGGATTTTCTTTTCTGCCCTTTGAAGTAAAGTGAGACTTTGCAACTGTTTTGGTGTGGTGGACGTCATGCTCTGTGGCCTTGAAGCTAGGTCCTGGAAAACGGGGCAGCTCCTCTCTTACCGTGTTTTTCTTCTTCTCTCTCTTTGTCTCAGGTATTTCTCTTTTGAACTTGGCCCCTATGTTCTAAGAAAGCTCAAATCTACATTGCAGACAATGTGGAGATGTTCATGCACAGACGCACTGAGAGTCTGGCTGACAGCTGGGTGTGTGAGTAGACAAGGGAATCCTCAGATGACTGTAGCCTCCTCTCTTCAAGTTTTCTAGGTGAGACCTTGGACATCATGGAGCAGACACAGTTGTCTACATTGCTCACTCTCTCAGTAACGCATGGTGATGTTCTATGACTCAGTCTGAGGAAACTTTTCATGCAGCCATTGTGATAGAAACATATAGCACCCTGTGCTTCTTTTTCATTTCACTCACCAAATTACATCTATTGCAATTGATGATTTCTCCCTCATCGAGCTTAAGTCCTTTGTGGACAGATCCTAAGTCCCATTCATCAGTCCATACCTTGAACCTTACCTAGTACCTACAAAGTGAGGGCTCATTAATGTGCGGAATTCTTTAAGCTGTATGGCAAGTAAATCACTTTGATGCCTAATGAATAGAAGTTAAGAAATGAGAGGATAGTGTTATGTCATTTGTGAACCAGAGGGAATATTTATAGCTATCGTTCATCTGGATTTCAGCAGCAGATTTGACAAAGTCCCTCATGACATCCTTGCATGGGCTAGAGTATAATGGCTGGGAGGATTTGCAGTCAGTTTTAAATTGAGATCCCAGTAGTGTTGATACTGAAATTGTATTAGTCTTAAAGTAAATCTCTAGGGGAATATGCCTAGAAACTTATCCCTTTCACATTTGAGTAGAGACACTCATAATATGCATATGGAATTTGGAGAAAATATGTGAGCCAAAGAAAATAACTGCATTTGGTGAAGGATTAAAACAACCTGGCAGTCTAGAATAAATGGCTAAAATAAGCAAGATGATTTTAAGTTTTAAAATCCCACAATCATTGTTCATTAAAAAGGTGAATCAAAAATCTGGTGATAGGCTTACTGGTGGGATTTGTGATGGCGAGCAGAGGCAGCAGGGTCTGTAAATGTTTTGGATTCTGGTGATCAGCTACCAGCATGGTCTGGTTACCCTGGTGAGGTTGTTCTTTATCTGCTTCTTGGAAGTCAAATCCACGTTCACTCTGATAGCCACTAGGACTTTAGAGACATACAGAATGACTATCTATGCCATGTGACCTCTGCAGGGACACAGAGGTCCACAACAGTGAGGTTCAGAGCTTTCACAGGTTCTTGTAGCCAGCCAGTGTGGCTCAAACATTTGTGAGTTGGGACTACCAATTGACTTTAATTAGTCCATTGTGTCAGCTGTAGTGTTCCATGACTATGCCTTCTTGTGTTGTGTCTGAAGGCATGCATAGGTAATAGTGGGCCTTGGGATGGCAGGGCATGCATGGCTGTAGATCATTTCCACCAGACAACACAGCAGGAAAAGGCAAACAATATATTTAACAGACAAATGAAATGGGTATACTTTTTAAAAGATTTTATTTTATTCACTTATTTTTATTTGAAAGGCAGAGTTACAGAGAGGAGAGACAGAGAGATCTTCCATCTGCTGGGTCACTCCACAAATGGCTGCCATGGCTGGAGCTGAGCAAACCTGGAGCCAGAAGCCAGGAGTTTATTTCAGGTCTTCCATGAGGGTGCAGGTATACAAGGATTTATATCAGCTTCCATTGCTTTCCCAAGTCAAAGCAGTGAGGTGGATTAGAAGTATAGCAGTTGGATCACAAACCGGCACTCATATGGGATGCTGGCACTGCAGGTAGAGTGTCTGTTGAGCCACTGCACTGAGTCCAAAAGGGATACAATTTTGAAACTAAAAATACAATTGTGTATATATATACACACACACACATATATACACAAATACACATGTATATATGTGTGTATATGTATATACACCTAATAAGGATCCATTTGAAGGAGGTCTAAGAGCTTCATATTTACTTATGAGCCCACTCGTTAGCCATCATGTGAGGTACCTGTTAAAATTACTCACGTTATCTAAGGTCTGTTAATAGGAAAAGAGATTTTGGAATTTGTAGTGTGCCTAGTTCTGTTCTATGGGTTTTACACAGTTAGTGGCTTATTACTGGCCATTCTAGAAAGACCAATTGTGTGATTTAGGGCTGAGTATTTTGGTCAGTTGTATCAGTTGACCTGGATACAGAGTTTAACCATATGGACCGTCAATCAATCAACCAATGGAAATTATGCAATGAAGTCCCAGTATACTTTCTGGACACAAAAGTACAGGCAAATGTGCCTGGTAGAAAGTATTGTGTGAATGCTGTTACTCACCATACCGAGAGGATTATGTATCCATAGTTTAGAACACTTTCATTCTCTGCTGAATCTCTTCC